>NC_067249.2:47089205-57089205 GCF_019359855.2 Lolium perenne | reverse complement strand
GCTGGAGAGGTTGTTGTGCTTGAAGTTGGCGCGGCCCCAGGAGACGGCCCCGTCCAGTTGCGGCTCGCTGACCAGCTGCAGGCCCTGCGGCAGCGCCTCCAGCGGATGCGGCAGCTCCGCCAACTTGAGCGGCGGTTGGACGAGGTGGTGGTGGTTCAGCGCGACGTAGTGGGACACCTGGGGCGACAGGTAGCAGCGGCTCCCATCTCCAAGCATGCCAGATTGATGCGGAGCTCCAATCGTAACCATGCTCGGTGCTCCAGGCACTTTGCTTCTAATCAAAGGTACGTACTCCGTACAACAGTAATCAAAGGATGACACTTCTTCTGTACTTTTCTGAAATTGAGCTACCATCCCTCCTTCTGTAATGCATCATGTTTTATCTGCAATAGTCTTATTGCTGCTGCCCATTAGTGTTCATTGTCATGTACTCCTAGAGTAATTTGAATGGAGAAATCAGAAATGTCCTGCTGGGAGTGACAGTTACGATCAGAACATGAAATTAATTTATAAAGAGCTTACATTATAGAGTATGGGCATTACTCCAATATTGTCTTCAGTATCTTGTTTCAGAGTATAAAGTTCGAATATCTGCTGTCAACATTAGCAAGCCTTCATTCTTATTTCCTCTGTTTTGTGTACAGGAAAAGGAAGGAGTGGTGTACCCGCCTATTCTTGGGAATTCACTGTTCTTGATGTCATTTCTAACCACACCTCCGTCAGAAGTCTGCCCCGTGGGCAGCGACTGAGGTCGGGCCGCCGCGTGCGCCCTGCCACCGTCCGCGCCGTGGCGGCGAGTGAGGCCAGGCCGCCGCGCACCCTGCCACCGTCCGGGCCTTCGTCTTCCACGGCGAATCAACCGCACCGCCGGCCACCCCTTCTTCCAGCTCCAAGATGTGGAGGCGACTGAGGCTGTCCGGGTCGTCGCGTTAGCTGGCCCAGGAAATACAGTGCGGCGCCATGGATGTTCCGCTCATCGCCGCAATCGGCCAGGTGGGGACATGTTGGCTCGCTCCGCCCAGCTCATCGGCGGCCCCCGGCGACCCCAGCTAGCATGCTGCTCCGAGGCCCCTCATTGACCCCCGTGGAGGCAGCGAGCGTGCTGAAGCTCAGGCTGGAGGAGGACATCGACTGCGTCATGAACCCTCTCCTCTTCGGCTCTCCTTCATTCCCGTCGGCGGAGGCAAAGGCTCAGACCTGGTCTTCCTCGAATCCGCAGCTACGAGCCTCCTCGAGCGGCCCAAGTACGGCATGCTCCCGGATTTGATGATCGACGCCCATGCCCACCTCGCCTGCGACTGGTCACTGGTATTTTGTCTTGCCCCACACTGCTCGGTTCGCGTCTGTTCAATATTTATTTCTAGGTTATAAAATTTACAAGCTCAATTTCCGTTTGTAGGCTATAGCTGTTGAGGAGTTGGAGAGGACAAAATTATATGGAGAGCAATTGCATATATTCAGAAAAGCCTTCCTGTTTTATAACATAGGTGAATCCTTTCTTTCACATATAAGTGTGCAACAAGTATTTATATATATGCTTAGACATGATAAAATTATGTAATGGACATTCTATGTACAGAAAAGAAATGGAATTCTCAATTCTCAATTGTATATTTTCCTCACTTAGTTTGATCTCTTCCTCTCTTAGCTTTTGTCTCTAGCGGATTATTTGTCTGTGTTTGACAAATTCCCTTTTTTTGTTGGCTCTACAGCATGCTTTATACTTCCTCTATATAGCCATTGGTGTTTTCTTTGCTGCATGGTTCTGAACTCTTGTTGTACTTGTTTTGTTTTAGGCGCAAGGATCTATTATTCTTGAGCAGCTGGAGGAGTTGATGGTCAGATAAGTAGGTGGATTCTTCGATCAGTCCACCAATTTACAGATTTAAAATATTGGGTCAAGGGTATAGCTGTTGAGAAAAGACCAACCGATTTTGGTGGAATTAGATGATGACCCTTTCAGTTTTTGGTTAGACAAAGGCCAACCATCTAAGGTGGAATCAAAGGTGATAGTTGTCTTTGGCCTATTTGCGCAGCTGTATAATGGAGACGCTTTATGCATTTTCATTAATCAGATAGCACTAATGATTTAATCCTTGTTACCTGCAGGATACATAACTTGACGGTACTGGCTATTGTGAAAAATCATCTAGAGAATACACGTCCTTGACAGATCAAAATACTCTTGTCTCCAACATACTACATCTTTGATAAGATAGAAAATACATAACTTGACAGTACAAAATAAGGTGCAGAAATACTCTTCTCTCCAACGCACTACAGCTTTGAAATACTCTTTTTTCTTGTTTGATAAGGAAGCTGTTCAATAGGATGCTTTGATATGTTCTGGTACATTTGGCCATGAGCACAAAAAGTGTAGATAGGATGCCTTTCCGTCATCGCTTCCATGGGAACATCACTTGAGCTCATCTATGTCAAGGTAGCCAGCAAGAGTCTGAAATTGATGCATTGAAATACATTTGATATTTTGTCTGCACGTCCTTGAAATACCACTATTATCATACTATTGAATGCCCCTAACACATTTGCAAACTGAATAACACATTATGCCATCGGTCCTAGTCTAACACATCTGATATAATGAGATCTGTCCCCTCAAAGTATGATTTACCAAGTCTAACCAAACCATCCTGTTAACTCGTGTGAAGCATATTATTGGCAACCATGTTTTCACCAAACACATAAAAGGAAGTATATTATGCTTGACAAATGATTCCATCTATATGTGCTATATGTACTTTAGATACACTTGAGTGAACATCTGTTTCATCCTACACATGAGAGTTGCGGGCAGTATGTAGCATGTTAGGCGAGATGAAAATATTATATATTTTTCACCTCAAAATTGTATGTAACATAACCATCCTTATAGCTACACTGACAACTTTGCAAATTGCTTACAGTTTTTGATACCTTTGGAGATGCACAATCAATCAAGAAGGTTACAACTCAGCATACTTTTCTTTTTTAATGCAGAAGGAGCATTTAGCCATAAAAAAAAGGAGAGCAGATGATGCTTCCATGTCGGACAGAGAAAAAATGGACAAAACTGGATATGGCGCCCAATCATTCACGGGAACGCTCATAATCTTTCAGCAATGGGGTATCTTATTACTTTGTGAACCAATTTGGATAATGGAGGTGAAATTTTAGAAAAGCAAAAACAGGGAGAAAGAGTTGGGGCTGTTGGGTACTCCTGCAAAGAAATATGCTAGGCTAGCTCTGCTTTTTGTTCGGAGAATTTGGGATTGACCCCTTGCGGTGGAAAACATACCTTAACTCCCTGAACCCAATGATAATCTGCCTTGTGAAGAAAGTCGATGTTCTTGTTTGAAGGGGACGTGGTCGGTGAGAAGATGGTGCATCAGGTCATCATGAACACAGAAATGGCATGGCCCGGCATGATTTATACTATTGAAGAGAGGGTACAGACGTAATTAACTATATGCTGAAGAAAGGCAAGTAATTTATGTTTATTGATCCTTTTGATATGCTTCCTTGACAATTTGTTGACTGAATATTTTGCTCATTTGATTGCTCATTTGCTTCCTTGACAAAATGTAAGATGGTTATGTGACAGATTTTATGCCTCCAATTGCGAAATTTGGGTATTGGGCAAAATTTGGCAAGTATATTATGTGGGTTTGTATAAGGATTGTGATTGGCTGGGTGTAGAGCGGAAATTGGGCAAGGGGCGGAATTATGGCAGTCTAATTAGGAAGCTACGTGATTCTGGTGCAGGTAGCGAAATTATGTGGGTTTGTATTGATTGGCAGTCTAATTAGGAAGCTACGTGATTCTGGTGCAGGTAGCGAAATTATGTGGGTTTGTATTGAAGGTACGTGATTCTGGTGCAGGTAGCGACGCGGCCCATAATGGCTGACGAAAGCCCGTTCGGGATTAGCGATGGTTGACGAAAGTTTTGGCAGAAAACGGAGGAAGTTCCTCCTTTTTATTTAATGTCATTCTAATTTAAATTTTTATTGGGATGTCGTATGAGGCACGCCGGTGAGGAAACAACATTCCCTGCCAGCTTTGGTGCAGCCGCAGATGCTCTTTTAGGGCCCTGAGAATAGATTTGCCGTTTTTCTAACGATTTTGGAGGCTTGGAGATTAGTGATTAAAAGCTGATGTATCAAAATCTTAGGTGGGGAGGGTGCGGCCCGGCCCCAGAAATTTTTTCTCCGTCGCATCGCCCCTCCGCTACTCGCCTGCGCCGCTGATGGCGAGCGCCGCCGCGCCGCTCCTCAACAGCGCCCTCGCACTTTTTAGGCCTCCTCTCGCTGCCACTCGTCCTCGTGCGCGCGTTTGCCTCGCCTCCTCGCGCGATACTCCTTGCTGCTCAACGACGGCGCCGTACTCTCCGTCGGCTGCGGAGGTATCCGGCGAACCAGCATCTGCAACCAACCTGGTACCGTACCACGCCTTCGCCCACGACACGGTACCCCCTACGCCGCCTTTGGAGGTGCGGAAGCTCGCCCTTCCTCTACAGTCTACACCCAAATCTTGCCCAAATCTTTGGTGGCTCGACTTGAAAAAGGAGGGCGTCTCTCTCTCTCTGGCGACCTGGCGACTCCACGGCGACCGAGCCCGTCCACCACCACCACCATCACCGCCGCCGCCACCACCACCTTCGCCACCACCACCACCTCCGCCTCCCCCATCTCTACCCTGTGCTCTCGTCGGTGCTGGTACTCTTCGGCACGCCCGGCGAAGGAAGATGTCAAGCTCAAAGTGGACTGCGGGTTTCCCGTCGTTCGCCGAGGAGATGCGGTGGGGAGAGGAGAGAAGGCGGCGGGAGGAGGCAGCGAAGAAGGCGGAAGAGGAAGCGCGAAGGGTGGAGGGGCGAAGGATGGCGATTCTGGAGCGGAAGCTCTTAATCCTTCAGATCAGCCTCGCTTCGGAGTGGGCGGTGGAGCAGATGGAAAAGGGCTGGAGGCCGCAAATCTCTGGGCAGGGGCTCGAGGAGCAGGTGGCCGCGGCGCTGGCGAGGGTCAAGTCGATGGATCCCGAAGACCCGCGGCGTCAATTGGCGGAGCAAGGACTGGAGGAGCTGGAAAATTGGAAGCCCTGATGTCCTCGTTCCAGATCTCGCCGGCGAGGTCGTCCCCGGTGCTGATCCAGGGTGGAGTCTCGAGGCCTGCTATCGCTGCGGGTTGTAGAGGCTCGGCTGATGATCGGCGACGTAGGGAGAGGATCAGGAGCGGAAATCCTTCTCCGACGAGGTACTGTTCGCCGGAGAGGTTGGGGAATTCTGGATGGTTTGAACAGAGGCGGGGCCCATTGCGCAGTGACTCGCTGGTGGATGCTATCGGTGGTCGTTGTTTGGACCCTTCCAGGCGAAATCGGTCCGTCCATGTTTCCTCAGAGTTGGCGTCCTTTGGAAATACGTCTTCATCTAGTTATAAATCTGTGGATGCGCCGGCTGTGTCGGCCAGAAATCTCCTGGTCGGATCTAGGTCTACGCCTAGTGCTCCGACTTTGGTCTGGGTCAGGAGAGATTTAGTTCGGGATAGATCCTTCACACCTGCTGACTGCTATCCGGCTGGCCGTGGATTTCTTCCTAGAGCAACAGTTATCAAGTTCTCTGATCTCTGGGGTGCTGCAGAGGGGAAGAGATCTTTCGTTGAGGTGGTGTCTATGGCAGGAGGTGGTCGCGGTGCGGGCAGATTCGGTGGTGGGGCTGGTCGTGGATCTGGTGGTGGGCGCGCACCTACAGCAGCGGCGGTGACATCATCGGCTGCTCCCTCTGCGGGTGCTGTCATTGAACCTGTGGTGGTCAAGTCAGAATTTCCTCCACAGATGATGCAACAGATGGGGGCTGGACAAGGTATGTTCCCAATGCTTCAGCCACAAATGTGGAACATGCCGATGAATCAGTGGCCTCAGTTCTTCGGCAACCAGCAAATCCCTCAACCTGGTTTCAATCCTATGTTGATGGTTCCGCAAGGGATTCCTCAAAACCTCCCGCAATCAAACAGTCAGGGGAGTAGTGCCAGTATGGTCCCTGTGCAGCAATCACAAAATTCTGGTGCTGGGAAGAACAAGAAGAAGTTTCAGAAGAATGCTGCTTCTGATGGGTCTAGACAGGCTGGAGACAAAGGAGGTAATAACCTGCAACTATCTGTAATGGGTGGTCCTGGACCTATTCTGGATCCAAAATTCAAGTCTGTGACATGCTATAATTGTGGAGAGTTGGGACACTATGTGGGCCTGTGCACTAGGATCAAGAGGTGCTTCATCTGCAGCAAGACTGGACACCATATGGACAATTGCCTTATGTGGTATTCTCTTCTTCCTACTGCTCAATATTGGGGGAGTGCAAATCCAGGTCTGGGTTTCTTCCATGTGGAAGTGGAGGGTCCAGAAGCTGTGCAATGGCTAAATATGGACAATGTTGGTGTGGTGGTGGTCAAGGAAGGTGAAATATCTGCTGGTGACCTGGAGAAGTGTTTCACTGATATGTGGAAGGCAAATTGGTTCTGGCAGATAAGACAGATTGGTCCAAAGAAGTTCCTAGTGAGATTTCCACCTAGCAAAAGGATAAAAGACTTGGTGGAATACCCTTCCATCAATCTAAAAAAAGATGGGGTGGTGATCTATTTTGAGAATTGGGAGGGGGAAGCTGAGCCTTTTGAGGAGTTTCAGGAAATTTGGATCAAGATATATGGTATTCCTGCCAAATGGTTGACCTGGAAAACTATCTGCCAAGTCTCAACATCTCTGGGTGTGCTTGTTAATGTTGATTGGCATGGCATATTCAGAAGTTTCTATGAAGAGGTCAGGGTCAAGGTAGCTGTTAGAGACAAGACCAAGATCCCAACCAACAAGCTGTTTGAGATGGAGCAGTGTTTTTATCTGATCAACTTTGTGGTAGAGAGTGAAGGAGAAGCTATTGATGTGGATGATGACGATGATGAAGATCCTGGTCTGGGCAATAAGGGTGACACAGTGAATGATGATGATGAGATTGGTGATGATTTCAAGAGCTTGGACAAGGATAAGCAAAGTGGAGCTAACAATAAGATGGAGACAGAATCTTCTATGCCTCTGGGTGGGAGGAGTGAATCTGCTGCTCATCAGAAGCTGGAGATGTCTGTGTTGGAAAAAGTCCTTGGGAAAGAACCAGTTGTGCAAGTCAGTCATGCTTTAGTCTTAAGGGAAGCTGAGGAAAATATTGGGAAGAATCTGCTCCAGCATTTTGATGATGAAAGTGAGGAGGAAGCTGATGCTGTGATCCAGAAGGAAGATGGTCCTGTGCTCAACAATTCTGCTCCTGTGGTGGCTGCTATGGCTTGGAAGGAGAAGAAGACCTGGGGACCTGTTCAAGCTACAAGGATGAGCTCCAGGATTCCAAGAGATGGTAAATCTGCTATAGAAAAAGCTCAAGATTTGAAGAAGGCTAAAAATTTGGAGATTCCTAAAGGTAATAGAATACATGGCTTCTCAAATTCTTTTGCTGCTCTTGATAATGTAACTTTATATGATACTGCAAAAAATGCTGGCATTAGCCTGGGTCACAAAAGCCTAGAGGTTGATTATGTTATTAATGAAATTAAAAAAGTTGAAACAAATAGGCTTATAAATTTCCATAATTCCAATCCTGAGAGTTTCCTCCCAAATGACATTAGTTTATCTGTGGAGGAGATGAGGGTTGGTCTTGATGATGAGAGTGAGGTTGTTTCTGATCAGGAGGATCACTTTAGTGATGTACCTGATGAGGATGAACCTTGGACATTAGTCCACAGTAAGAAAAAGGGCAGAAGAAAACTGATTTTTAAAAATGGTAGTAGCTCTAATATGGAATTCTAGAGGTCTAAATAGACCTGATAAGCTAACCAGAGTGCATGACCTCATTAGAGAGACATGCCCTGATATTATTTGTTTTTCTGAAACTAAGAAGGAGGACTTTTCTAGCATACAGCTTAAGCAATTAGATCCAGGAGAGAAATTTACTTGGAATTGGTTGCCTGCTGTGAAAACTGCTGGAGGGATCCTTGTTGGTGTTAATTTTGATTTGTTTGATGTTATTAAATGGGAGATTCTTTCCTTTTGTGTTTCTGTTTAGATTAAATCAAAAACAGACAATACCATTTGGAGAGTGATTGCTGTGTATGGGTCTGCTTATGAGGAACACAAATTAGACTTTATTAATGAGTTGCATAACATTATGGCTTGTTGGAATGGTCCTACCCTGGTTGGGGGTGATTTCAATCTCATTAGAGAAAAGTGTGAGAAAAACACTGGAAACATCAACCAACATTGGGCCAATCTCTTTAATGATTGGGTTAATAAATTTAATTTGATGGAAATTAAAAATCCTAGTAGGCAATTTTCTTGGGCTAATAATCAGGATAATCTGGTTATGGCTTTGCTTGATAGAGTGTTTGTGACTACTTGTTGGGATGCTCTTTTCCCTGCTAGTAGCTTATCTTTAAAAGCTAGAGTTGGGAGTGACCATACTCCTTTAGTTGTGGATACTGGGGCTTTGAAAGTTCCTGTTATTAAGCAGTTTAGATTTGAGAAGTGGTGGCTTAATATTGAGGGGTTTGATCAGGTGGTTGCCAAGTTTTGGCAAGCCCCTTGTCATCTCAATAAATCTATTGACAGATGGAACTTTAAAATTAGGAATACTAGGAAAGGCTTGAAAGGTTGGGCTGCTAATATTGAATCTGCTCAAAGAAAGAATAAACAAAAGTTAGTTGCTGAATATGATCTGCTTGATATCATTTCTGAAACTCAGTGTCTTTCTCCTGTCTCTAAGAAAAGGATGAAAGATATTTCTGTTGAGCTCACTAAAATTTGGAGTAATGAGGAAATTAAAGCTAGACAGAGATCCAGGGAAAGGTATATCTTAGAAGGTGATCGTAACACTTCATATTTTCATTCTGTAGCTAATCAGAGAAGAAGGAAGAAACAGATCTGTCAATTGCAAGGTGATGAGGGTATGGTGGATGATAACAAAGGTATGTTGGATATTGCTGTTAAGTACTATAAGACTTTGTTTTGTAAAGAGCCTTGTCTTGATGTTGATATAGTAGATGATTTCTGGGACCCAGATGATATGGTGTCACAGAATCATAATGATATGCTTGATGCACCTTTTACTGAGAAAGAGATAAAAGATGCTATTTTTGGCTCTTATGCTGAAGGTGCTCCTGGCCCTGATGGTTTCTCTTTCTTATTTTACCAACATTTCTGGGAGCTCATTAGAGCTGATTTCATGGATATGGTTAAGGATTGGAATGAGGGAAATCTTGACCTCTTTAGGCTAAATTTCTCTCTTTTGACTTTGATTCCTAAGGAAGTTGATGCTGTAACTATACAGAAGTTTAGACCTATTGCTTTGACTAATTGTAGTTTCAAAATTTTCTCTAAATGTGCTACCAATAGGCTAGGAGTGGTGAGTGAGAAACTCATTTCTCCTAACCAGACTGCTTTTATTAAGGGAAGATTTATTCTTGAGAGTGTGGTTTCTGCCCATGAAGTTATTCATGATGCTGTCCACAGTGGAAATGATGGCTTTATTTTTAAACTAGACTATGAAAAGGCTTATGATAGGGTTGATAGAGATTTTTTGTTAAGAGTCATGAGGCTGAGGGGTTTTAGCCCCAAGTGGATGAGGATTATTGAGGATCTGCTACATAATGGCTCTGTTGGGGTTAGGATTAATGATTGCAATAGCAATTTTTTCCTTACTAGCAGGGGTGTGAGACAAGGTGATCCTATATCACCTATTCTTTTCAATTTTATGGCTGATGTCTTTACTAAAATTCTCTATAAAGCTGCTTCTGGTGGAAGGATAGCTGGCCTTATGCAAGGCATGGGGAGGGGGGGTATCATCAGTATGCAATATGCTGATGATACTTTACTCTTCCTTGAAAAAAGGTTGTCTTCTGCCATCAATCTAAAATGGATTTTAGCCTGTTTTGAATAGATGTCTGGAATGAGGATCAACTTTCATAAGTGTGATTTAGTTCCTATTAATGTGTTTGATGGGGATGCACAACTTTTTGCTCAAACTTTGAGTTGCAAGTTGGGTGAGTTCCCCTTGCAGTATTTAGGGGTCCCTCTGCATCACTGTAAGCTTAAAAAAGAGGATATTCAACCTGTTGTTGATAAAATTATTAAAAAAGCTGCTGGTTGGAGAGGCAAACTTCTTAATCATGCTGCTAAGCTAGAGCTGGTTAGAAGTGTGTTGGCCAGTATTCCAATTTATCTGCTTAGTGTGATTAAATTCCCCAAATGGGCTATTACTCTGATTAACTCTCAAATGGCTCACTGTCTGTGGGATAATTATGAGGGGCACCATAAGTACCATTTAGCTAATTGGGGTTTGGTCACTAGGAAGAAGGAGTATGGAGGTTTGGGTATCCCTGACTTATCAGAAATGAATATTTGCCTCTTAGCTTCCTGGATTAAAAGATATCATTTGGATGATAACAAAATCTGGAAACAAATAGTTGATAGCAAATATGCTGTGAATAACCCTAATTTTTTCTCTTGTTCTGATCATGGGGCCTCTCCCTTTTGGAAAGGGGTGCTATGGGCTGCCAAGGCTGCTAAGATGGGTTATATGTGGAAAGTTGGTAATGGGAGAACTATTAAGTTCTGGGAAGACCACTGGTTTGGGTCTTGCTCTCTAGCTATTCAATTCTGGGAAGTTTATTTCCTGCTTAATGAGCAAAATAAAACTATTGCTGATCTTTGGGATGGTTCTTCTCTGAAAATGACTTTTAGAAGGTGTTTTGACCACAAGCTTATGTTGCAATGGTTGGAGATTCAGCAAATTGCACAAACTCTCTCTTTAAATGATTCTAAAGATTGTTTAATTTGGAAATGGACAGCAAATGGGGTCTATAGTGTTAAGTCCTTATATGCTGTGGTTAATTTTGGAGGGATTCAAACTATTGACATTCACTGTGTTTGGAAAATCAAAGTGCCCCCAAAAATTCATTTCTTTCTTTGGTTGCTTTCCCATAATAAGCTTCTCACTAGAGATAACTTGGTCAAAAGACAGAATGTTGATGATCTGACTTGTGTGTTTTGCAATGAAATAGAGTCATGTCAACATCTGTTCTTTGATTGTGTTGTTGCTGCCAATATGTGGGAAAGGGTTTTAGATGCTCTGGGTTTAAATTTGAATATTTCGAATATACATGATGTTGCTGCCCTGTGGGTGAATAGAAAGAAATATAAAAAATGCAATCTGATTTTTGCTGCTATTTTGAGGGCTATCTGGATTACCAGAAATGACCACGTTTTCAATCGGGTACAATGGTTTGGCATGCAGGTTTTGTGGAGACGCTTGCTAAGCAATTGTGCTCAGTGGAAAATTCTGCTGAAAGAGGAGGAAAAAGAAGAGCTGATAGGCCTGATGAACAAGTTGGAAGGAGTGGCCAGATTGCCACCAATGATATTGTGGCCGGATCCTGGGTGATTCCACAGAAAAAGGTAAGAACTACTCTGGAAGTGTGTGACAGGAACAATGCGAGAGGATTGGGCCCAATGCTAATGACTGCGGAAGATCTGGCAAGAACCCTGGATGCAAATGACCTGATCCTGGTGGGGGATGGAGCTTACTTTCAGGTCATGGGGCGGCAGTGACTTTGCCTGTGTTCTTTTGGTGGTTAGTTCTAAGTGTTTGGCTCTCTCGTGTGCTGTCTGGTGTTGTAATAAGTAAGTTTCTTGCGAGGAGGTTGATGTGGAAGAGTTTAAACTTCTGGAAATGATGCTGTAAACTGGGATGTTTTGGTTTCAATATATTGGAACCGGGGGCATGCCCCTTTTTCTCTAAAAAAAAAAATCTTGCCCAGTTCGCCGGAAGCAGGAGGACCTGTACGTCGAGCCCCAGTGGTACAATAATCTCTCCACTCTGCCCCCTTCTCCTCCCATGCCCCCGTCTCTCTTCCCCATCCAGTTTTTGTCTCCCAAGTTTCTTTGGTCGCTTGTGCTATGTTTACTTTTGATTTCATTTCGACATAGTAGGATTTTGCAGCTAAGAGGGCGGTGGAATGTTGATTGTGACGGACAAGTCCAAAGATTCGTGATGCTTGAATTACAATGTCTGTTAGTACAGTAGTACAGTACGAGACTTGGACCAGACTCGTCTGAACGCACGAACGTAGCCGCCCAAGTGGACACGCACGAACCGACGAACGTAGATGCCCCTGCTCTGCTCCTCTACCTCCATTCGTTTCAGCGACAGCTCGAATCCGGCTTAATTTTTCATTGACACCGGACAGCCGGCCCCTGATGCCGCGATAACTATAGTTCCAAGTCAGTTTTAAGCTAGTCAGTCTCTCTAGACTACGACGGGACTAGAGAAGCCTTGTTAATTTCTTCTCTAGTACTAGTACATGCATATGACTGCAGGTCCAACACTGGATTCTGTCCACATGCTGCACCTCGCACTCAGATTAGGGATGCTCTGACGACCTGATTATTTCCATCGCCTTGACCGACCACTGTTCTTGGTGTTGTTCATATGCCTTGACCCCTGTGGCAACATGAACACGCATGTCGTTCCTGGCCTTGACTTTGTCGATCGAACATTTGGCTTATACTATGGCACCATGTCGTCTTTGCAGTAATTAAGAACAAATGTCATTCGCAAAAAAAAAAAAAAATTAAGAACAAATGACATATGATTAGGCGGCGGCGTGTTAAATTACAGAAAACGTTTCAGAGAAAAATGTCAACGATGACCTACCAAAGTACAAATCATAAATGCTTTTCGAAGAAACCTGTCTACGATGTGTATCATTTATTATTAGTACACCGTCGTGGTCTCAGGTTAAGCCTCTTGTATAACCATCTCCATGGTACTGTTAGTACAGTTGGTATGAAAAATAGCTGGGTCTGAAGTCTGAACAGAAAACGAATCTTGCAGACTTCTTTGTAGTTTGTACACACACACATGCACACTTCAATATAATTTTGATCTAATTAACTTTGCACATATATAGCTCCATATATAAGAAACAGAGCTATAGTAGCAACCATGTCCCTTGTATGACATGGCTAACAGCAACATTAAGTAATAGCTATCGGTCTATATATACATACAGCCCATCGCAACTTAGCTGTAGCTAATCAAGCTAGCAAGAGCTTTCCAGAAAAGTTAGAAAAATATAACAAGAAAGAAGATTGCAAGCAAGAGAGGGCGACCACGCGAGTATGGGCATGGAGTTTGCCACCGGAGCGATGGGCGCCCTCCTCCCCAAGCTGGGCATGCTGCTCCAGGAGGAGTATCACCTGAAGAAGCGTGTGAAGCAGGGGATCAAGGACCTCAAGGCCGAGCTTGAAAGCATGCAAACTGCCCTTGTGAAGGTGTCCAACGTGCCATTGGACCAGCTTGATCCGCTGGTCAAGATTTGGGCCAACGAGGTCAGAGAGCTATCTTATGCCATCGAAGATAGCCTCGACTCCTTCATGGTGCAGTTCCAGGGACTTGAGTCAACCAAGCCCCGCGTCGGCTTCGTGGGCTTCATCAAGTGTACACGCAACAAGATCACTGAGTTCAAGATTCGCCATAAAATAGCCAATGACATAAGAGACATCGAGAGCCATGTTGGGAAGGTGAAGGAAAGGTACGATCGGTACAAGTTCCATGATATTGCTGCTGATCAGGCAACAACCACGGTCGTCGACCCTCGTCTCTCAGCTATGTACAACAAGGTATCTGACCTTGTTGGCATTGACAAGCCAATTTATGAGCTAATGAAGAGCTTGTTTGAGGGAAGTGATGTGCCCAAGAGAAAGCTCAAGACCATCTCCATTGTTGGATTCGGTGGGTTGGGCAAGACAACTCTCGCCAAAGCGCTGTATGACAAGCTTAACAAGAAATTCGACTGTGGAGTTTTTGTTCCAGTGGGTCAGAATCCTGACATAAAAAAAGTTTTTGGGGACATCCTTCATGAACTTGGCCTGCAAACTTACAATGTTTCGTCGGCTATGGATGTAAGGCAGCTCATCAACCAGCTGCAAAAATTCCTTGCGGATAAGAGGTATGAACTATGCAATAATACACTAGTCGATACTATCTTTGTGTCACCTAGGTCAAACAATAGGTATGGCACGTCAGTTCTCTAGCTAATAGTTAAAGTTTGACTGCCATGGATTACATTTACAGTGTTACAGATATCATCTATTTATTATGTCGAGTTTCTATATAATTTGTCTGGCTTATAGTTGGGTATAGCTAACGTCCTCCAATGTAATGCTAATCTAGATAAATTGTACATCTATATCTGCCATCTAAAGAGAATAGCATGCAACTTATACTTCTAGAGTTTGATGTCGATAATATTTTCTGTTGGAGCTGGTTGTGTAATACTCCAAATTGTAGGGACTCAATTAGAAAAGTAACAGAACATTGTAGAAGTAGGAAGAAGACTCGACAGAGAAGTGACTACTAGATATATCAGGCTCACCTCTCCCCTTTCTATGTATGTATGAAAAATTATCCCTAAAATAGTTGAATCCAAGTTATGAATCTCTTCATGGTATCAGAGCAGGACGAATCCGATGCGGTTCCCCTGCGATTTTGAGCGGATCCGTAGCATCCCGCAAGAAATTGGATCGAGGAGCTGGTGAGGGTGCTGTGACGCCTCGCAGATCGGCCGCCATTGATTCGCCACGGAGCTACTCCAAGATAATACTCTGCCTCGTCCCTTTCTTCTAAGTTCTGTTCTGTTACTGCTCCTGCTGCCGGCGTGCGTGTCCGTCTGAGGGAGCTGCACTGGGATTGATTGGTCAGCCTGAAATTCGAGTGAGCTGGTCAACTGAAGAGAAGCTCCCGCCAGCAGTTGCCTGTGAATTCCTGTGAGACTGATTTGAGGCTACTCCGGTTAGGCCCTTTAATCCTGTGAGACTGATTTGAGCAAATTCCAGCTTGTCTACATTCTCTCGTGGGCTACCAAAGGTACGTGCTAGTGGTGCTGTTTACTGTCCAAGACTCTGTATTGTTTGCTGCTTAGTGGAGTAAGGAAATGGCAGAACAGGCCAAAGAAAAATCAGGAGACACAAGCGTGGATAAACTATATGAAATCTTCAGTAAATTATTGGAGCAGCAACAAGTCAAGGTATTTCCTGAAGCAACTAAGTATGCACTTGAGCCCAATCCTGTTAAATTATCAGGTCCTGCCAACTATGTTAGCTGGGCACGTCATGCTCAGTTGATTCTGAGTTCACATGGCTATGAGAATTTGCTGCTTGGTGATGATGACAAGCAGAAGGATGCTGATATACGTATAAAACAGACAAACGACAGAGTGTTAGTATGGTTACTGGCAAGTATGGAACCTATTGTTCGGCAGCAAGTGGAGATAATGCAGACTGTGTATGAAGTGTGGTCAGCTCTAGAGAGGCAATTTGCTGGTAAATCAAATAAGATGCAAGCTACCCGTATCATGGATGAGCTGACACATTTGAAGCAAGGGACTAAAAATGTGACGGAATATGCGGGTGAAGTAAAAGGGCTTTATAGAGACCTGCACTATTATCACCCATTTCAGCCGCTTGATAAGAATGATTTGGCTATTCATCACAAGTGGTTTGAATCCTTTGTATCAAAACTCTTCCTTGATGGTTTAAATCAGGAGTTCAACCTTCGAAGACAACTAATATTTTCTCAGCCAGAGTGGCCAAGCCTAGATGATATCATCTCCAGTGTAATTGAGGAAGAGACACGTCTATCCCAACCTAAGGAGGATGGCCCAAAATTCACCGATGACCGTGCAGCCTTGTCAATGCAATCCCGATATACTCCAAGGTCCTTCATCAGGTCAGATAAGAGCAAATCATTCTGTGAGCATTGCAAAAAAAATGGACACACTAAAGATATGTGTTTTGAGTTGCATGGATTCCCATCTTGGTGGGAGAAAGGGAAATCAAAGACAGGGGGAGTTCAGGGAGCAGGAAAGGGACAGGCAAATCATGCTGCACCTGTGCGAGAGCAACCTGTGGTAGACGTTCGAGCTCTACAGGAGTTCACTTCCAAGCTCAAACTCTCAGAAAGATCTTCCTCCCAACCAGCCTCAAAAGCTGATTCCAGTCTCACTGCCACTTCTCAACGAGGTATGGAATATCAACAAGCCCACTCTTCCATAGCACATTCGAATCCTTGGATCATTGACACTGGGGCCACTAACCATATGACAGGAGCATCAAACCTGTTTACCACTTATAGTCCATGTTCAGGTAAGGACAAGGTACGTGTAGCTGATGGATCCATGGCACCTATTGTAGGACGTGGATCTGTTAGGTGCACCAATACATTGTCCTTATCCCCTGTCTTGCATGTTCCAAAACTTCCGGTCAACCTTTTGTCAGTTAGTTCAATTAATAAATCCCATAACTGTAGAAGTTGGTTTGATCCTACTTCTTGTGCTTTTCAGGAGCTAAAGACAGGGAGACTTTTGGGGACTGGGACCGAGCATGATGGGCTCTATTATCTTGATGAAGGAAGAGAAGAAATTGCCCTTGCATCCAATTTGTCTCCAAGCCAGGAACTCATATTGCGTCATCGCAGGCTTGGACACCTCTCTTTTGCTGCTTTATATCGTATCTACCCTTACTTGTTTAAGTTATGCACTAGGGAGTCTTTGGTGTGTGATGCGTGTGAATTAGCAAAACATACTAGGGGCTCCTATCCTAGTATTGGTTTAAGAAGTAGTAAACCTTTTGAAATAATACACTCTGATGTATGGGGACCCTGTGAGGTTCACTCTATCTCTGGTCACCGTTGGTTTGTAACATTTATTGATTGTTTTAGCCGTTTTACATGGCTTTATCTCCTAAAACATAAGAGTGATGTATTGTCTGTGTTTAAAGACCTGTGTGCTCTTATTAAAACCCAACATGCAACAACTGTTAAGATTCTTCGATCAGACAATGGTACTGAATATGTTAACCAAGATTTTGATAAATTCCTTGCTCTAAATGGCATAGAACACCAAACTACTTGCGTTAATACTCCGGAACAAAATGGTGTAGCTGAACGCAAAAACAGGCATTTACTTGAAGTTGCTCGCTCACTCATGTTCACTATGCATGTTCCAAAATTTCTGTGGAGTGAAGCAATTAAAACTGCAACATATCTCATAAATCGTATGCCCCTTCGTGTTCTTGGTTATAGAACCCCAACCGAGTGTTTGTTTGGTTCTAATGATTTTGTTGTTCCTCCAAAGGTTTTTGGGTGTGTTTGCTTTGTGCATGACTACAGAAATTCTGTGGGTAAATTGGACCCACGTGCCTTGAAATGTGTTTTCACGGGTTACCCTCTTTCTAAGAAAGGTTATAGGTGTTGGTGTCCCTCTGAACGTCGGTTTTTTGAAAGTTCAGATGTAACCTTCCGTGAATATGAACCGTATTATGGATCATCATGTGACAGTGGTATTGACTTGTTACCACTTGAAGGGCAACAAGAGGGGGAGAACGGAAGTAGTTCCTTGATTCCTATTCGTGTTCCCCCTTCAAGTGGTACAACTGGTCCTTTAATTCATGATAACATGTCGTCCCTTGAAAATAATTTGTCTAGTAGTAATGATACTAGTCAGGGGGAGGAGACACACCATGATGGACCTGATAGTGAGTCTTTTCCTGGTGACACTATGGATGCAACCGGGCATTCATCACTTCCATCTGAAGATGAAGAGTCTATTATGCATAAGGACCCAGGTACTGATTGTACTTACCCTAATTCTACAACTCCTATTAGCACTGGAGGGCAAGGTGACAACCAAATTTCTACTGTTAATCCACAAGCTAATTTACCTATTGCCTTGAGAAAACCTGCTAGGACTCGCGCCACTCCAGGGCATCTTAAAGATTTTGTTGGATATAGGCACAACATAGCAAACTTCATTTCTTACCAACACTGTAGCCCTACTTTCCAAAGCTTTATTGCCTCTTTAGACTCTGTCTCCATACCATCACACTGGAAAGTAGCTTTAGAGGACCCAAAATGGAGGGAGGCGATGCTCGATGAGATGAGAGCCTTGGAAAAAAATGAAACCTGGGAGCTCGTGGATCTACCACAAGGTAAGCAATCCGTAGGATGTAAGTGGGTCTTCTCTGTCAAACATACTCCCGAGGGGAAAATAGATAGATATAAAGCCCGCCTGGTAGCTAAGGGTTACTCACAAACTTATGGTATTGACTATGAGGAAACATTTGCTCCTGTTGCAAAGATGAATTCAGTGAGGACACTTATTTCTTGTGCTGTAAATCTAGATTGGAGTATCTATCAAATGGACGTAAAAAATGCTTTCCTCCATGGGGATCTCCAAGAGGAAGTATATATGGACATTCCGCCTGGTTTTGAATTAAGTGAGCAGAAAGGGAAAGTGTTGCGCCTCCGGCGCTCATTGTATGGTTTAAAACAATCCCCGCGAGCATGGTTTGACCGGTTCAGGAAAGCCATTCTGATAAAAGGCTTCCACCAGAGCAATGCAGATCATACATTATTCTACAAGCATGCCGAAAATAAAGTTGCAATTTTAATAGTGTATGTTGATGACATTGTGATAACAGGTGATAATCAAAAGGAAATTGACGACCTCAAGTGTCACCTAGCACAAGAATTTGAAGTGAAGGACCTTGGGCACCTAAGATATTTTCTTGGCATAGAGGTCTCACGTGGATCAAAAGGTATATTTCTATCACAAAGGAAGTACACTCTAGACCTGCTTAGAGAAACGGGTATGCATGGTTGTCGTCCAGTTGCAACTCCCATAGAACAGAATCATCGCCTCAGTAGTGATATGGGAACTCCTGTTGATCAGGAGCATTATAAGCGACTTGTTGGAAAACTAATATATCTTTCACATACACGTCCTGACATTGCGTTCGCCGTGAGTGTTGTTAGCCAATTCATGCATGACCCTAAGACAACACACTTGGATGCTTTGAATAGAATTTTAAAGTACCTTAAAGGGTGTCCAGGGAAAGGCCTCTTATACACTAAACAAGGAAGTTTACAAGTTGAATGCTATACGGATGCTGACTGGGCAGGGTCTTTAGATGATCGACGGTCCACTTCCGGTTATTGTGCTTTTGTTGGTGGTAATCTTGTATCATGGAGGAGTAAAAAACAATCTGTAGTGGCTAGATCAACTGCAGAGGCGGAATACAGATCTATGGCTCATGGTATATGTGAACTATTATGGCTGCATATTCTCTTAGCAGAATTGAGATTACATTTGCATGGACCCCTGATGCTTTATTGTGATAATAAGGCTGCCATTGATATTGCAAATAACCCTGTCCAGCATGATAGGACTAAGCACATCGAAATTGATCGTCACTTTATCAAAGAAAAACTTGATAAAGGAATAATTTGCTTACCATATATTACCTCGGCAAGCCAAGTAGCTGATATCTTAACCAAAGGATTGCCTGAGAGGATGTTTTCTGTATTTTGTAGCAAGATGGGTCTATTTGATGTGTTTGCCCCATCTTGAGGGGGAGTGTTGGAGCTGGTTGTGTAATACTCCAAATTGTAGGGACTCAATTAGAAAAGTAACAGAACATTGTAGAAGTAGGAAGAAGACTCGACAGAGAAGTGACTACTAGATATATCAGGCTCACCTCTCCCCTTTCTATGTATGTATGAAAAATTATCCCTAAAATAGTTGAATCCAAGTTATGAATCTCTTCATTTTCCTTGGAAACAAAACATTGGAGCATAAGCTTAAAGCACCAATATGTGTTGATAAATTCTTCATTTCTGTCACCCCCTTCATCTGTTCGAGTATATCCTTTCTTTATTATTGGTACTATTGGCACCTTTTCCCCTCAAGATTGGCATGCTCTTCTTTTTTTTAGTGGGTACTACTCTAGGTAGTTTTACTAATTCCATGATCTTGTTCCCTCATGCAAATAGGTACTTGATAGTCATTGATGACTTATGGGATGTGCAAACATGGGGAATAATTAAATATGCTTTGGTGGACGGTAACCTTGGAAGTAGAGTAATCACAACTACTCGGATTTGTGAAGTTGCCAAGAAGGCTGGTGCTGTTTACAACATGAAACCTCTGTCTGATGATGACTCCAAAAAGTTATTCTCTTTCAGAATATTTGGTGATCAAGGTACAAGTCATAATAATCAGTTTACTGACGTATCTGATAAAATTTTAAGAAAATGTGGCGGTGTGCCGTTAGCTGTCATTACAATAGCTAGCTTGCTTGTTGGTAAACGGAGGGAGGACTGGTATAAGGTTTATGAGTCTATTGGTTTTGGGAATGAGGACAATGAAGTTATACAGAACACAAGAAAGATATTATCTTTTAGCTATTATGATTTGCCTTCTCGTTTAAAGACTTGTTTACTGTATCTAAGTGTGCTTCCAGAAGATATCTGGATCAACAAAAATACTTTGATATGGAGGTGGGTGGCCGAAGGTTTTGTCCCAGATAAACAAGAGATAGGGTTATTTGAGCAGGGAGAGAGATATTTCAACGATCTCATAAATAAGAGCATGATCCGTTGGATAGAGCCATGCCACAGAGTAAATGTTGTCCGTTGTCGTGTTCATGATATGATCCTTGATCTCATTCGCACCTTGTCGAGTGAAGTAAACTTTATCACACTACATGATGTGGAGCATCGCAAGACATGTTTGCCAAGCAATAGTGTCCGGAGACTAGCTCTTCACAAAAGAGCTTTCGGGCACATCCCCAACATGGAAACGGGACATCTGCGGTCTTTCAATGCTAGCATGTGTCGTGACAGTAAGATGCCCCCACTCTCTAGGTTTAAAGTATTGCGTGTACTGGATCTAACAGAATGTGATTTTTCTGGAGGAATTTCTCGTCTTGAACATGTCGGGAAGTTGATTCAACTGAGGTACCTAGGGTTGTTTGGCACACCTATTGCCGAGATCCCGAGAGAAATAGGGCATGAACTCAAGTTCTTGCAGACATTGGATGTCAGGGAAACTGGGCTAGAAGAACTGCCACCGTCCGTTAGTGAGCTCAGGAAGTTGTTGTCTTTGCGCGCTTCTGAAGGCACAAGAATGTTGGGGGAGATTGGCAAGCTAACCTCCCTAGAAGAGCTCCGGCTATTCTCAGTGGACAAATCCCCAAACTTCTTCATTGAGATGGGGAAGCTAACGGAGTTGAGAGTGCTGGAGATCCACTTTGATGAAATGAAGGAGAGCATGCACAAGGCTCTTGTGAGCTCCCTGTGCAACCTCCAGAAAATTCAGACTCTAGAGATGTACTGTGACTCAATGGACATAGAGGAGTGGCCAGGCCATGATGGCTGGGAAGACTGGACGCCAGCACCTTACAGGCTCCGTGAGCTCACCTTGTCTGGCATATTCTTACCGAGGCGGCTTTCATGGTTTGACTCGTCGTGTGTCCCCCACCTCTCATACCTGTTGTTCGCAGCTCAGGCTGTGGAGCATCAGGATCTGCGAATTCTCGGGAGTCTGCCATCGCTTCGCTTCCTCTGCATCTCGAGTGTGGACAACTGCACACCATACACTGTTCTTACAAGCGATGAGTTCCAGAGCTTGAGATACTTGATCACCAATATAGAGATCAAGTGTGTGGAGGGTGCACTGCCGATGCTTCATCAATTGGTATGCAGTGCCAGCATTGGAAGGGAAGATGTCGGCTTGGTTCCAGGGAGCATGCCATTGCTGGAGAAAGCCACCTATTGGCTAAACTGCAAGAATCACAATGGTGAGAAGGTGGAGGAAATGGAGGCAGCGATGAGGCACGCCGCCGGTGTCCACCCCAACAGTCCCTTGCTAGCAATTCGAAGATACAATGACCAGGAGGCTTCAAGCAAAACAAACCAAGAACAAGTGTGCCGAAGGATGATTATTCAATCACTCAAGCGCGTGTTACATGATGGCAAAGATGTTTTGGCCAACGACGAAGAGGTATTGATCATATGCTACAACTGATATGTTATTGATTATATGATCTAATCAATATCTTTATCGAAAAAATGATCTAATCCATATATTCATGTGCCTACTTCAGCCGGATGACGGTGGCGCACAAAAGATAATGCACACCAGAGAGGAGACAACAGTGAACAAAGCTTAAATAATGTTGTGCCATTACGGAGGTACTTACCTCACTCTATCCGTTCCATTTTGATACATATCTGCCGGTTCTTCTTCTTATTGCATATGTCTCCCTCTCATTATCAAAAAAAAAAATGTCTCCCTCCTCTGGATAAGCAAATAATCTGCATTTCGCCCATCATGCTAGTATGTGTAATCTAGTAATCTACTTATGTTGTGTGATCTATATTTTATCATTTCTTGTATATTTCCCCTTTGAATTGTATACTATTGTAGGATCTTATACTTATGATTTTTTTCTTTTATAAAGTCATTTAGGATCATATGGTTGTTATCAAATTTAGGTGGATTGCCTAGGTATGTGCCAATTTTGTGAGAACCTCACCATCTAGTTATACCTCCTTCGCTTGTTTCTCTTGTTTTATTTAGACAACTCATCCATACTCTTTCTTGTATGTGCATTTCAGTCAAATTTATGTACATTTTGTGTTTTTTATATTTTTGGTCCTTACAAACTAAATGACCCTTTGCTACTGTTGTAATTCGTGTACACCGTACTGATGGAGTTCCTTTACTTTGGGCAAGCATATGCAGCTCCGAGAGACAACGACCACAACTTGACTACGGTGATTGCCTCCACCTCTGCCATGTGGTGGAGGGGTTTCAGCTACACGTCTGGGTCCTCGTGGTTGCCTTGGCCTGGTCGGGGTCGGCGACAATGCCGAGATCGTCATTTTGGAGCAGTGGAGCGGAGAAGCAAAACAATCTGGCAAAGCAAAGCTAATACATGCCCAGTAGATTTTTATTAATGTAAATACTAGACGAAAAAGATGATGTCGTTATTTTTTGCTTTGCACATACTGTATTAGTGCAGCACTGCAGCTCTTCATTTCAATCTGTGACAAGATGTAGGAAGATGAAGTCTTCGTTTCAATCTGCGACAAGATGAAGTCTTAGTCGTTTACCTGGACAGAAGCAACATTGTAGAATCTTTTCTTTTTAACAGCTGCATTTTCGTTCAGTTGATGTATCTCACAGACATTCAGTTTTTTCCCTCGTCATTTGCTCGGCGCGGAGAGAACCAAATCGTAATGTTAAGCTGCCGATATTTCAGTGAAGAGGCTACGAAAACAAGCATGCAGCCTCAGAAAAGAAGGGTTGGATTAAAAAAATGTTTTCACCTTTCTTTGGTGTTTATGAAAAATTAGAAATAAAAAGCTCTTTTCTAGTAAGGAAAATCTTCCCAACCAAGTTGCCATTAGAACTGTTGCCATTATTAATAGCTCACAAGCCGACATTGTTCTGTCTCCACTACCTTGCAAGTTCCCTTCTCCCAGGATTTGAATTATGCAGGGCCTCGGATATATGTGGATGCAGCTTGGAAGCCTATACTAAATTGTCATCTGTCAAAAGCAGGTATTGGAATCTACATGAATTGAAAACAAGGCCTACAACACATGGACGTGTTCATTCAAGCAACAGCAACCAAAATCTACTCTCCTATTCAAGTAGAAGCAGAATGTCTTATTCTTGCGGCAAATATTGCGGCTTCTTTACTTTTGCAGGTACCCATGTTTTTCACTAATTGCCTTGGTCTTGCAAACTCTGTACAAGCGCCTGTAGCAAAGAACTCAACTTCCCTTGGGGGATTAGAAGACAAGCTTTGCAGTTTCAGAATTTCACTGCTTCTCTCAGAGCAAAGGTTGCATATATCAGAAGATCATTCAACCAAATTGCCTACACTTGTGCTCAGCAGGCCATGCAAGCTTCTAGAGCATCCCATGTCTGTTCCTGTTTTAGTACAACTCATAGCAATCAGACCTGCCCAACTACTATTGCTATTTCCAACCGGGCTTCCACCCCTTTCCATTGCATTAACGGAAATATAAGGTTCTGAGAATTACAACTAAAAAGAAGAAAGGGGGTAGGAGAAAGGAAGCGAGTCGGGGCAGTATCAGGAAACCCACTGTAGACATTCGCCATCGAATGCCTACTATGGGGCGAAAACCTGATACCACCATCTAGAGTATAATATCACAGGTTTACACAGATTCCAGGAAGAACTACCAGCAAGCCAGGGGATCAAACACAAAAAGGAACATAGCTACGCTTCTTTTGCTTGGAAGGTGAGAAGAGGTTGAGCAGTCTAGTCTTCAGCACATCATGTCCCTGTAATCATCAGCATGGAGCTTGGACCAGCAGCAGTAGTTCGGCTAGCGAAGACGGAAGAAGCAGTACGCATCAGCTTCGCGGCGCCATCAGCCAGACAACTTTTGTCGCTGCCCTCTTGAAGACCTGCCCAGTACAACAGCAAAGAAATAGAGAAAAAGGAAATCTCACTAGGTGATCTCAAAATATGATTCTCAAAAGTAACTTTGTTTCTAATGTTCCAGATAGCCCAACAGATATAAGCAACAAGGGTCACATAAAACTTCTCCATGTGAGGAATATATGAGTGTAACCAAACAATAGCCTACCAGAAATTATTGGGCACAGAATGGGCACCTATTGTAGTACCAAGGACACCCCAAACAACTTTCGAGGTACTGCAAGTGAAAAAAAGGTGGTCACACGTTTCAACCTGGTTACAAAAGGAACATAAGGGAGATCCTGTCCAATTCCTCTTCCTCATGTTCTCCCTGGTCAGGATAGCATCTTGACAGAGTTGCCACATGAAAATTTTATTTTTCAGAGGCAATTTTGCTTTCCAAAATATGAAATTATCTATTTAGAGGCTACATCTGCCAGAATATGAAATTATCTCTGTACAATATCTATGAGTTAAAAAAAAATTAGAAGAAGAGGACTACAGAGTAGATGTGCACCCTACCCTTATTAAAAAAAAAAAAAATAGAAGAAGAGGACTACAGAGTAGATGTGCAGGCCTCCGTTGAGTCATTTGCAGACAGACCCTCGAAATGTCCAAATTTCTGCAAGAAGTGCCCTCCTTCTTCCCCCAAATCCTCAAGTGACGGGCTAGATTCAGCCATTCAGGCGGCGGGAGGATGGGCGGCGGCGCGGAGGATGAGCGCCACACACGGGTGGACCCTAATCTGGAACCCATCCTCGTCCACCGACGCCATGAGCTGACCTCGCTGCCCATCCCCGACGACCTCACGCTGGACATCTTGCGCCGCCTGCCCAACCCAGCCGACCTCGTCCGCGCCTCCGCCGCCTGCGTCTCCTTCCGCCGCCTCATCGCCGACCGCTCCTTCCTCCGTCGCTTCCGCGAGCTCCACGCCCCGCCCCTTCTCGGCTTCCTCGAGCAGGACACTAAAGTCTTCCACCCCGTGGCCTCGCCTCACCCCTCCGCGCCGGAAGCCCGCGCCGCCGCCCTCGCCGCCGACTTCTCGTTCTCCTTCCTCCCCGCCCCCTTCGCCGCCGACTTCTCATTTTCCCTCCTCCCCGCCCCCGCCAGGGACTGGCTCGTCCAGGACACCCGCGACGGCCGCGTCCTCCTCGACAGGCCCCGTGAGCACGGCCACGGCATCCTAAACAGATACAAAGTCGTCTTCCCGGAGCTGGTGGTGTGCGACCCCTTGCACCGTCGGTACATCCTGCTCCCTCCCATCCCTGCCCACCTAGCCACTACGGTGGAGCGCCCACTCCAGTCAACACAGCACCGTTACTGCGAGACCTTCCTCGCTCCCCCTGCCGATGCCTCGCCCTTGTCATCGGCTGCGGAACAAACGACGTCATTCAGCGTGATCTGGATGGCGCATTGCGCGACTAAGCCGGTCGCCTTTGTCTTCTCTTCCAGCACCGGGCAATGGCGACCCGTTTCGTCACCAAGTTGGAGTGCTTCCATTGCTGACTTGCTATCGTTGACACAGATGCCTCCCTTCTCCGGGCGCCAGTATGCTTATGGGTGCTTCTATTGGCTGAAACGTTTGGGGGGACAGTTGCTGGAGCTTGACACTCGGAGGATGGAGGTCTCCATCAGTGAACTCCCACGCGAAATCGAATGCTTGCGTGGTGAGGATATAGCCATTGTGGAGGCAGGGGAAGGCAGGCCCGGGATGTATGTGCGTTTACAATTCACAAATCACCTCAACTATTATGTTAGGGGGAACAATGGTGGGTGGCAATTTGAGAAGACTGTCTCACTGGATTTTGAGTGCTTGTTCATCGGTTCGATGGGGAGGCACTTGTTCCTATCTAAGCGCGCAAGCTCATCACTCGATGCAGGCCTTTTATCTCTGGATGTCAAGACATTCCATCTTGAGAGGCTGTTTGTTTCAAACTCTTTCATCACCTCAGGGCGCAGAATCTGCACATATAGCAACTTCCCACCATCGTTATTGTCAACACCAACAATATAAAGACTATCAAGTGGTAAACTTTCTGTTCAGTCCTAGTTATTTCCTTTGCTTCACACTTATCGTTTCCACACAACTTGCCTGATCTGAAGCTTTATAGTTCATTACTGTGATTGGTAAGTCTTGTTGACATAGTTTACTACTTGCTAGTACTTTTTATGTGCTTGTAAAAAGCCAAATCGTGCTCAGGAACATAACAATGATTTATTATTTTGCCTGTTCTAGAGTCTGGACATCTAGTTCCCATTTCATGGTCATCGAATAAGTAAAAAACAATAGATCTAACACACTATGAGTAGCATTCTTGAGACCTCATTTAATTTTAAAAACACTAGATCAAATTATCTTTAATGGCCCAAGTTAAGGAGAAGAATTACACTTTTAAATCAGGACATGGCTACCACTGCATCTTTCAATTGTCTCACCCTAGAAATATTTACATTTGGTCAACAGGACAAACCTTGTCTACTTATTGTTTAAACTAGTAGTTGGCCACATTTACACATATAAATTTATCCCACAATATTGGTCTGGAATAAATCTGCATAACTGGCATAGTCGCACTATTGCATCTCTTATATCTGATATGAGCAAAATTGAAGTGGTGAGCTGGATTTTTTTCCCAAGGGACTATTCCAAAACAGATTTGTTCATCGGACTTGTCATATATGTAGCAAGAATTGTTTTCGAGCTTGTGCTCAGAAACTTTTCAAGATCAATTAGAGGCGGTGCACACATTTTCTGTTACATTGTGGTTGTACTTTTCATCTGCGTCCATCTTAGATTTTCAGTCTTTCAAGGCATGTGCCAGATGCAACCAATCATTTTATACGGATGACAGTGGATTGATTGTTGCTATTATGACCCCCTGAGTTTCCTTCCTCTTCAATGTTGAAAAATTATTAGACTAGGTAATTTGTGAAGTGCTAGAACAGGAAGCTACCAATTGTTTTAGAACTTCAAGTTTTCTTAAGGTTCCATTTATCTATGTTTACACGTCTCCGTCCATGTTTTATGTGGTTTGATTTAAACCCTAATATTTCATCTCAGATTTTCTTACCGTCCTTTTACTTTAAGCAATGTGAGTGCTTTCAGATATCTGCAATGTGAAGACGTTTAATTATGAGACATTGGGCAGGTGTTGAAAAGGGGGTTGAGGAGTTGCTGGAACAAGGCTGTGCTGCAATGTCAAGACCACATTCACCACGGTCAGAATAGTGCCGAGAATGCTGGAGGTCTGGCAATGTTGAGGATTAGAGATGTTCGTCATGTGTGGTGATGCAACTCTTAAAAACTAAGTTGGTCTAGTATGGTGATTATTGGACTATTTGGCTGTAATAGGGCCACCTAGAAGCTAGATTTTGTCTGCCTTGATCTGACAATGGTTAATGCGTTTGCCAGATAAGGTAGAGAGAGAAAGAGTATTAAGTTTCTGCACAATCATTAGATGAACTAAGACTACTGTCTTTATATAATGTGGCCGTGGTTTTGCTGTATGCCTGCCAATCTCTACCTGCTGTTTGTGCCATGGAACTTTCCATGCATCTGAATTTCAGAAGAAAGGGCCAAGATGATCTGATAAAAATGACTCGCAGCACTCGTGTGCTCTCTTTGTTTATCAGTACCTATTATCCGGCTTTTGCCTAGCAGGCACATAAAGCAAAGTGTATGCTCTCGGCACAGTGAAGTGAATCAGATGGTATACTGTGAGTGAGCTGAATCACATGGTTACAAAGTTACATATTCGAGCTGTGCCACATTAGCCAAAATTTCAACAGCAGGAGCATGATTGTGCTCACAGGTGACGAGCGTTGGGCTGCCGGAAGGCACGGCGGCGCTCGTCTGACCTGCCAGTGAGGATGAAGGGGGCGGTGAGCCTGGTTCATGATCTGGATTGGGTTGGGGTGACGGTTCAGTGGGGCATCGAGTGGCCATGCGAGGGCGCGCTACTGATGACAAAATAGTGCTGCTTAATCGCCAGGGACAAGATCTGAATTTTGTTCGCTGATAATCTCATGTACATACCCAGAAACACTGAAAAAGGTATCAACCACGAAAGAGAAAAGGAAAATATGCAGTGATCAAACTAACAAAACAGACCGGAGGGCAATAGTCTAAATCAAATTCCCGCCGGCATGAAAAGAATATAACCAGAATTTCATATCCACTCCACAAAGCATGATCCGGGAATTGCCAGCGCGCGGCGCCAGCATCTCTTGGTTGACCACAAATCAGTTGCAAGTCATTGCACCCAAAAACTCCGAGGCGCCTCTCTGAACACCACTACACACTACGACGATCTCTCTTTCTGACGACTCACGATATCCTCGATCTCATGCCTCTCTGAACAACACAGGATCTTGACAGTTCTTCACACCCTAATCAGGGACATTCTCTTGATCTTTTTTTACATGCCTCCGAGATCTCCGTAGAGCATTCGCTCCTCTGACTACTGCTACGATCTTGCTATCCTTGGTTTCCATCCGAGAGGTGAGCCGTCTCCACCTTCAACTGCACAGGTGGTGCAACAGCTCCTGTGCGCGAGTCGTGATAAATCAAGGTCAGTCAGATAAGAAGTTGCTGCATGCACGCAGAACACAAGCATAAGAAATCGATGAAAACTGAGACGGACCTGCCATGTGGTGCATGGCGTTGGAGACGCGCCGGAGCACGGCGACCTGCGCGCGCAGGTGGACGACGTAGTCCATGGCCTCGCGGAGCAACGAGACGCCGTCCAGGAGCTCGCCGCCGGGCACCATCCCCCTCAAGATCTTGGTCCGTTTCCTCACCAGCCTCCTCGCGATCATCTCGCTGCTACTCCTCTTCGGTCGACAGCACCTTCTCGCCGTGCTCTTGCACCTCGTGGTCTTCACCTTGGCTGCAGTAGGCAACAGCCTAGGCCACCACGACGACGAAGGTGGCGATGATGATGCTAGGAGGGCTCGTGGCCAGATGGCTCCGCTGCCGCGGGCAGTGGCCATTGCGGCGTCGGCCGACGACCTGACGGCGCGCTTCCTCTCTTGTAGGCTCATGTCGCCATTTCTGCAAGATTTGAGGCTGACGAGGAAGTTCCTGAGGAAGCCTTGCTTGAAGGACTTTGCCGTAGGTCCTCTCATTGCTCTATTCGTTGGTGTTCGACCAATTCACTCGAGATACTGCTTGGTGTGTGTTTGTGAATTGTGAGTGCATATATATCTGCGAGGAGTGAAGAACACAGGATGGACGGCATGCACATGTGGTGTGAGCTAGCATGCATATTGCAACCATCTAGCCTGTCCTGGCCTGTGGTCCTCTAACTAATACTACTACTAGCAGGCGTCCTTCACATTGCCCCTTTTTCGTTGCCATGCCAGCCTACTCTGCCGATTTGCTTAGGGTTGCAAAATGGAGTTGTAGTAAAAGATAGTATCAGGGATTTGCAGGACACGTGAACAGCTCACATGTTTTAAATTGAACATGGATGCATGTGGTTGTTGCTTGAATCGGAGAGTACAAGGTATTCTTGCATCTGATTTCTTCGCATTTTCTTAACACATCGATCCCATGATCGTCTTAAACGAAATGCATGTTATGTGTGCAACATGGCCAGGGTACAGTTATGTGCGCTGCAAGTTCTGAATGTCCAAATCCATGTAAACGATTTGGGTGAACAGAGGCTCGATCCTGAGGGGTGGGCCAACAGAGCCCAAGACCAAGAGAGGCAGGCAAAGGCAAAGACGACGCAGAGCACATGGCGGCACATGCAGCGTCGCCCCCCGAGTTGGCAACCTCGCGATCGAGTTATGAAGCGTAGGTGCGTTGGCATGGCATGCGCATGTCGCCGGCCGGCCTGTCATGGCTTAGCAACCGGTTCAGCGCATGCATGGCCATGTTCTGGGAACATGTAGGCACCAAAAGCGCAGACGGGGCACGCAGGAAACTCACACCGACACCGGAGCAAATCGGGTGATGATACTCGTAACGACATTGGTGAAAATCGGGCAAATCTCTGGTCTTAGCATGCATCGTAACAGAGCTAGGTGGCTAGAGTCTTGAGGCAGAGTGTGCTTTGAGAAAAAGCAAGGGAGGGCCGCCATGGCCAGGCTCACATGGCGGCCACATGGGTTTCCTCCCCAAACTCGGCTGCCGGCACATGACTGACGCGCGCGCGCTCGCTCTCGGTTCCTGATCTCGCGAGCGCTAGCTAGCTGTACATCCTTGGACCTCCACCGTTTCAGGTGTCGCTTCCTTTCTCTCTTCGTCGAGTGACATGCATGCATGCATGATCGATCATGGAGCACGCGCGCGCGTACCGCCGTCCCATGTGAGCTTTAAATTCCCCTCCTCTGGTTTCCGTGGGATGGAGATACGTACGGGATAGGAGGATGGGGGAGATGCGTGCATCGGTGTCGCATGCGTGATGCATACAGGCAGGCAGATCCTAACAAGAAAGATCTTGGCCAGATCTTTGCGGTAAGTTTCGGCGGGCAATGCATATGCGAGAGCTGAGAGAATTGAGGAATCAGCCTATGTATAATGGCTTGACGTCATATATAATTTCCTTGGGATTGTGTTATGTAGGAATTTTTTAGTTGGAGAGAAAATATATATAATGGTTTGAATTCAGCATTCCCTTACCGTTACAGTTGTTAGGTCGGATTTTTTCTTAGTTTACCGATAGAGAATGAACGAATAAAATGTTATTTTCTCTTAGCTAAGAGGTGATCTCTTAAAAAGTAAGAGGTGATACTATTTTCTCCATTGTATCATGCGTCTTTTCCTTAACAACATAATTCTATACTAAATTTAATTAATTCTCTTTCATTGCTAAGATTTTCTATTAAAATTTAATTAATTATCGTTCATTGCTATGATGATATAGCATTCTAGCAATGAATGAGAATTAAATTTTATTAAGAAATTATGTTGGTAAGGGAATACAGCTGGCACAATAAGAATATTGTTTTAGGAATTATGTTATGTACTAGGATTTTTGTTTAGTTCGAGAAGATATAATGGTTTGACGTTAGCATTTCCTTAGGGTTACAGTTGTTAGGTTAGTTTTTTCTTTGAATAAATACCATGTCACTAATAGGAAAAACCCTATAGGGCAGACCCACGAGCAGTTGGCGCTATGTTTGGCACGCGACTGTTATTACTGGTCGTGTGTGTAAAACGTGTACACAACCAGTGTGGCCCTACTAGTAGCGCATACCACTGGCGCACATATGGCTACTATGTGAGTGATGGAGCTAAACAACACTAGCAAAAACTCATGAAACGTTGGGACTTCAAGTGCGAAGTGTGTAGTTTAGGATGTAATTTTTCCCACAAGGGTAATTCAAAAGTTAATATCGAACTCTCGGGAACTGAGCAAAGAGTTGTCTCTTCCTCTCTTTTTCTAGCAATCTTGCAAAGTAAACTAAAACCCTGTATTCCCAACTCCACCGTGTGGTTGTCAAGCACAAGGTTTCGCGTAAGTAAATAAAACACAAGTAGTAATAAGTTAAGAAAACTAGATAAAATAAACTAACTAAGTAAAAATAGTAAAAGGGTGATTGTTTTGGGTGTTTTGGATGAAAATAAGAAAAATAAATATTTTTGTATTTTTGGATTAAAATATTGCAACAAATAGAAAACAAGATAAAAGTAGTATAAAGGTATTTCTTGTGATAAAAAGTGGACCGGGGTTCATGGGTTCACTTGACTATTGTCTCTTTTAAGTTGTAGTGGACAATAACAATTCATCAATGAGATATGAAGATGCAAAATAATAACATTTGAAAGATACACATTTATATGGGCATCACGTCCTAACATAGAGATGATGCAACACATCTCTCTTATACTCCACAAGAAAGGGAAAACTCCATGCAACCTTGTATTAAAAATTAACTGAGCATATCCATAAATACTTTGATATGATGTTTGAATACCAAATATGCTACCTTCAACAAACAAGATCATCACTTTTGTCAGTGATGAATATAGCACATGCATTCACTTTATCCCTAGTGAGGTAGCAAAAGAAAAGGCATAACCATAATAGATCACGAATTTGTTGTCACTATTCAATCACTAAAACCATGCTACTCCATCTAATACACACACATCACCCCACACACGCTCTTGCATATAAGTTGGATCAGAACAAATACTTAAGAATGGGGTACATAATATGCATCTATCAATACATCTTGCACATAATATGATCAGATCTCATAGCACAATATCATAGAATAAGGATCCACCACATAGGTATTACAAATATGGTCATAATCATGTAGGGAAACTCATATGGCACTAAGAACTATGGAGAACATGATGGCATGTACAATGGAGGTGATGTCAACCTTCCCTTACGCTTGCCACGTCGGATTTTTTGCTTAGTTGGCGGAGAGAGAATGAATGAAGAGAAGGTTGTCTTTCTTTTACTAAGGGATGGTCTCTTATGCAATAAGAGAAGACTATTTTTCCCATTGTACAACTTGTGTTTCCTTAGACACAAAATTTCCAACTAAAAATACTTAATTATCATTTATTGCAAGGGATAACAATAAGAGATAATGCATTGTACCCATTATATTTATCATCCTCTCTAGATGACATGGACTACTGATGGTGCTCCGGTGATGGCGCCAGACAATATTGTTGGCACTTGTTGTGGAAGCGGTTGGGAAACCCCAAGAGGAAGGTGTGATGAGAACAGCAGCAAGTTTTCCCTCAGTGTGAAACCAAGGTTTAATCGACCAGTAGGAGAAAAGAGTGACTTCTGAAGGTGTTGCTAGCTGACTAGTGGCAGGGTGCACTACCGGCGTCAGCAACAACGTGGAACATGCACACAATTCAACCAAAGTACTTTGCCCCAACTTGCAGTGAGGTTGTCTATCTCACTGGTTTGCTGAACACAAAGGATTAGACGTATCGAGTGAAAAGAGATGTTTGCGGAAAGTAAATAGAACAGGATTGCAGTTGAATTTATCGGTAAAGGAAACGGGACCGGGGTCCACAGTTCACTAGAGGTGTCTCTCCATAAAGATAAATAGCATGTTGGGTGAACAAATTGCAGTCGGGCAATTGATAGAATATCGACCATACATGACAAGATGATTACTATGAGATTTGACTGGGCATTACAACATAATACATAGACCGTAATCCAACTACGTCTATGACTAATAATCCACCTTCCGGTTATCGTCCGAACCCCTTTCAGTATTAAGTTGCAAGCAACAGATTATCGCATTAAGCAATATGTGTAAAGTAAACAATAGAATTACCCCCGGATAAAATATTGTTGTTTTCTCCCTAGTAGCAATAGCACATCTGCAATCTTAGAAGTTATTGTCACTCTCTCAGAAAACTAGAGGCATGAACCTGTAGGATAACGTTGCATAGAAAACAAAAATTTTCCTACCGCGAACACGCAATCCAAGCCAAGATGCAATCTAGAAGACGGTAGCAACGAGGGGGTATCGAGTCTCACCCTTGAAGAGATTCCAAAGCCTACAAGATGAGGCTCTTGTTGCTGCGGTAGACGATCACTTGCCGCTTGCAAAAGCGCGTAGAAGATCTTGATCACGATCGGTTCCGGCGCCACGAACGGGCAGCACCTCCGTACTCGGTCACACGTTCGGTTGTTGATGAAGACGACGTCCACCTCCCCGTTCCAGCGGGCAGCGGAAGTAGTAGCTCCTCTTGAATCCGACAGCACGACGGCGTGGTGTCGGTGGCGGTGGAGAAGTCCGGCGGAGCTTCGCTAAGCTACGCGGGAGATATGGAGGAGAGGGGGCGGCTAGGGTTTGGGAGGGGGTGGCCGGCCACTTCAAGGGGGGCGGCCAGCTTGTGGTCTTGGGGTGGCCGGCCCCCTCCCTTGGCCCCTCATTATATAGGTGGATCCCCAAGTGTTGGTGTCCAAGTCTTCGAATAAGACCCGAACCAAAAACCTTCCATAAGAGGGGGAAACCTAGCCCAACTAGGACTCCCACCAAAGGTGGGGTTTCCACCTCCCATGTGGGGGGGTGGCTGCCCCCCTAAGGGGGAGTCCACTTGGGACTCCTCCCCCACTAGGGTTGGCCGGCCATGGAGGTGGAGTCCCATGTGGACTCCACCTTCCTTGGTGGTTTCTTCCGGACTTTTCTAGAACCTTCTAGAACCTTCCATAGAACCTTCCGCGACATTTTAATTCACATAAAATGACATCCTATATATGAATCTTATTCTCCGGACCATTCCGGAACTCCTCGTGATGTCCGGGATCTCATCCGGGACTCCGAACAAATATTCGAACTCCATTCCATATTCAAGTACTACCATTTCAACATCCAACTTTAAGTGTGTCACCCTACGGTTCGTGAACTATGCAGACATGATTGAGTACTCACTCCGACCAATAACCAATAGCGGGATCTGGAGATCCATAATGGCTCCCACATAATCAACGATGACTTTAGTGATCGAATGAACCATTCACATATAATACCAATTCCCTTTGTCTCGCGATATTTTACTTGTCCGAGGTTTGATCTTCGGTATCACTCTATACCTTGTTCAACCTGGTCTCCTGACAAGTACTCTTTACTCGTACCGTGGTATGTGGTCTCTTATGAACTCATTCATATGCTTGCAAGACATTAGACGACATTCCACCGAGAGGGCCCAGAGTATATCTATCCGTCATCGGGGTGGACAAATCCCACTGTTGATCCATATGCCTCAACTCATACTTTCCGGATACTTAATCCCACCTTTATAGCCACCCATTTACGCAGTGGTGTTTGGTGTAATCAAAGTACCTTTCCGGTATAAGTGATTTACATGATCTCATGGTCATAAGGACTAGGTAACTATGTATCGAAAGCTTATAGCAAATAACTTAATGACGAGATCTTATGCTACGCTTAATTGGGTGTGTCCATTACATCATTCATATAATGACATAACCTTGTTATTAATAACATCCAATGTTCATGATTATGAAACTAATCATCCATTAATCAACAAGCTAGTTTAAGAGTCATACTAGGGACTTCTTGTTTGTCTACATATCACACATGTACTAATGTTTCGGTTAATACAATTCTAGCATGATATATAAACATTTATCATAAACATAAAGATATAAATAATAACCACTTTATTATTGCCTCTAGGGCATATCTCCTTCAGTCTCCCACTTGCACTAGAGTCAATAATCTAGATTACATTGTAATATACCTAACACCCATGGCATTCTGGTGTTGGTCATGCTTTGCCCTAGGGAGAGCTTTAGTCAACGGATCTGCTACATTCAGATCAGTGTGTACTTTGCAAATCTTTACTTCTCCATCTTCGATGTACTCGCGAATCGAGTGGTAACGCAGCTTGATATGTTTCAGCCTCTTGTGTGACCTTGGCTCTTGTGCATTGGCGATGGCACCCATGTTATCACAGTAAATGATTAATGGGTCCAATGCACTAGGAACCACACCGAGCTCTACAATGAGCCTCTTCATCCATACCGCTTCTGATGAAGCCTCTGAAGCCGCTATGTACTCCGATTCTGTTGAGGATTTCGCCACCGTGCACTGCTTCGAGCTTGCCCAGCTTACTGCGGCACCATTCAATATAAACACGTACCCAGACTGTGACTTAGAGTCATCAGGATCAGTGTTCCAACTTGCATCGGTGTAACCGCTTACAACGAGCTCTTGGTCACCTCCATAACAAAGAAACATATCCTTAGTTCTTTTCAAGTACTTCAGGATATTCTTGACCGCTGTCCAGTGTTCCATTCCTGGATCACTTTGATATCTGCTAGTCAAACTAACAGCATGTGCTATATCCGGTCTAGTACATAGCATGGCATACATGATAGATACTACTGCCGAGGCATAGGGGATATTACTCATCCTTTCTCTTTCTTCTGCCGTAGCCGGTCCTTGAGTCTTACTCAATACCTTGCCTGGTAACATAGATAAGAACCCTTTCTTACTTTCGTCCATTCTAAACTTCTTTAGAATCTTGTCCAGATATGTACTCTGTGATAGCCCTATTAGGCGTCTTGATCTATCTCTATAAATCTTGATGCCTAATATATACGATGCTTCACCAAGGTCTTTCATTGAAAAACTATTATTCAAATAACCTTTAACACTGCTTAATAGTTCTATATCATTCCCGATCAATAATATGTCATCTACATATAATATCAGGAATGCTACAGAGCTCCCACTCACTTTCTTGTAAATACAGGCCTCTCCATGACACTGTATAAACCCGAAGTCTTTGATCACCTTATCAAACCGTCGGTTCCAACTTCTTGATGCTTGCTTCAGTCCATAGATTGAACGCTGAAGTTTGCATACTTTGTCAACATTTTTATGATCGACAAAACCTTTGGGTTGTACCATATACAACTCTTCCTCAATGTCTCCATTAAGGAACGCCGTTTTGACATCCATCTGCCAAATCTCATAATCGAAAAATGCAGCTATTGCTAACAAAATCCTCACAGATTTTAGCTTCGCTACAGGTGAGAAAGTCTCATCGTAGTCAACTCCTTGAATTTGTCGGAAACCCTTTGCGACAAGTCGAGCTTTATAGACAGTAATATTACCATCAGCATCTGTTTTTCTCTTGAAGATCCATTTATTCTCGACAGCCTTTCGGCTATCACGTAAGTCTACCAAAGTCCATACTTTGTTATCATACATGGATCCCATTTCGGATTTCATGGCTTCTTGCCATTTGTTGGAATCTGGGCTCATCATCGCTTCTTCATACGTCGCAGGGTCCTCATCATTGTTATCCACAATCATGACATTTAGACAAGGATCATACCAATCAGGAGTGGCACGTTCCCTTGTCGATCTGCGAGGTTCGATGGTTTCCTCGTTCGAAGTTTCATGATCATTATCATTAGCTTCCTCTGTTGCCGGTGTAGGCGGTACAGGTACAACTTCCGGTACTGCGCTACTCTGATCAACGATTATAGATTCATCAATCTCATCGAGTTCTACTTTTCTTCCAGTCACTTCTTTAGTGAGAAATTCTTTCTCAAGAAAGGTTCCGTTCTTAGCAACAAAGATTTTGCCTTCGGATCTGTGATAGAAAGTGTACCCTATAGTTTCCTTAGGGTATCCTATGAAGACGCATTTCTCCGCTTTGGGTTCTAGCTTGTCCGGTTGTAACTTCTTTACATAGGCTTCGCAACCCCAAACTTTCAGGAACGACTTGACTTAGGTTTCTTATTAAACCACAATTCATACAGTGTCGTTTCTACGGATTTTGATGGTGCTCTATTTAAAGTGAATGCGGCTGTCTCTAATGCATAACTCCAAAATGATAACGGCAAATCAGTAAGAGACATCATACTACGAACCATATCTAAGAGAGTTCGATTACGACGTTCGGACACACCGTTTCGTTGAGGTGTTCCCGGCGGTGTCAATTGTGAAAGTATTCCGCATTTCTTTAAATGCATGCCAAACTCATAACTCAGATATTCACCTCCACGATCAGATCATAGAAATTTGATCTTCTTGTTACGTTGATTTTCTACTTCACTTTGAAATTCCTTAAACTTCTCAAAAGTTTCGGATTTATGTTTCATGAAATAGATATACCCATATCTACTCAGATCATCTGTGAAGGTTAGAACATAACGATAACCACCGCGCGATGCTACGCTCATTGGTCCACATACATCGGTATGTATGATTTCCAATAAGTCAGTAGCTCGCTCCATCATACCAGAAAATGGAGTCTTTGTCATTTTTCCCATTAGACATGCTTCGCATCTATCAAGTGACTCAAAGTCAAGTGATTCAAGTAATCCATCAGTATGGAGTTTCTTCATGCGTTTCACTCCAATATGACCAAGACGACAAGTACACATATAAGTAGAATTATCATTCAATTTAATTCGCTTAGCATCAATGTTATGTATATGCGTATCACTACTATCGAGATCTAACAGAAATAAGCCATTCTTTTGTGGTGCTCGACCATAAAAGATATTATTCATAAAAATAGAACAACCATTATTCTCAGACTTGAATGAATAACCGTCTTGCATTAAACAAGATCCAGATATAATGTTCATGCTCAACGCGGGTACAAAATAACAATTATTTAGGCTTAAAACTAATCCCGAAGGTAGATGTAGAGGAAGTGTGCCGACAACGATGACATCGACTTTGGATCCATTTCCAACGCGCATCGTCACTTCATCTTTCAGTAGTCTTCGTTTATTCTTTAGTTCCTGTTTCGAGTTACAGATATGAGCAACCGAACCAGTATCAAATACCCAGGTACTAGAACGAGAACCAGTGAGATAAACATCTATAACATGTATATCAAATATACCTTCTTTCTTCTTCTTGACAAGGCCGCTCTTCAGATCAGCCAGATACTTGGAGCAATTACGCTTCGGTGTCCCTTCTCCTTGCAGTAATAGCACTCAGCATCAGGCTTAGGGCCGTTCTTAGGTTTCATAGGAGGCGTGGCAGCTTTCTTTCCACCCTTCTTGAATTTTCCCTTAGACTTGCCCTGTTTCTTGAAACTGGTGGTCTTGTTGACCATCAACACTTGGTGCTCTTTCTTGATCTCAATCTCAGCAGCTTTTAGCATGCCAAAGAGTTCAGGTAACTCCTTGTTCATGTTCTGCATATTGTAGTTCATCACAAAGTTTTTGTAACTTGGTGGCAGTGATTGAAGGACACGATTAATCCCCAGTCTATTAGGAATCACTATTCCCAAGTCACTGAGTTTCTTCGCATGCCCGGTCATGGCGAGCATGTGCTCACTAACGGAGCTGCCTTCTTCCATCATACAGCTGAAGAAATGTTTCGATGCTTCATAGCATTCCACGGCCGCATGAGTCTCGAATATAGCTTTCAGCTCATTCATCAACTCATGAGGATCATGGTGCTCAAAACGTTTTTGAAGATCGGATTCCAGACTGCACAGGATGGCACACTGAACTTGAGAGTACCGAGTTTTCCGAGTCGCGTAAACAGCTTTTACTTCATCGGTTTCATCTTCTGCAGGAGGGTCACCTAGAGGTGCATCAAGCACAAATTGCAGATTTCCGCCAGAGAGGAAGATCCTCACATGACGGAACCAGTCGGTGAAGTTGCTACCGTTGCTCTTAAGTTTCTCTTTCTCTAGGAACTGATTAAAATTGATTGGGGACGCCATCTCTACAACATATATTTGCAATAGTTTAGACTAAGTTTATAACAAATTGAGTTCAAATTTTAATTCAACATAATTAAAAATCTAGGTGAACTCCCACTCAAAACAATATCCCTCGCATTGTCTTAGTGATCACATGAACCAAATCCACCGCACCTAAACCCGATCATCACGAGAAAAGGTGTGACTTCAATGGCGAACACTCAAAATGTTCATCATATCAACCATATGATTCATGCTCTACCTTTCGGTATCACGTGTTCCGAGACCATGTCTGTACATGCTAGGCTCGTCAAGGCCACATTAGTATCCGCATGTGCAAAACTGTCTTGCACCTGTTGTATGCACTTGTTGATTCTATCACACCCGATCATCACGAGATGCTTCGAAACGACAAGTCTTGGCAACGGTGCTACTAAGGATGAACACTTTATTATCTTGAGATTTTAATGAGGGATCATCTTATAATGCTACCGTCGCGATCTAAGCAAAATAAGATGCATAAAAGGATTAACATCACATGCAGTTCATATGTGATATGATATGGCCCTTTTGTCTTTGCGCCTTTGATCTTCATCTCCAAAGCACGGACATGATCTCCATCATCTTCGGGCATGATCTCCATCATCATCGGCGTAGCGTCAAGGTCAATGACGCCGTCTTCATGATTGTCCTCCATGTAGCAACTATTACAACTACTTTGAAATACTACTCAACATGAAATTTAAAGACAACCATAAGGCTCCTGCCGGTTGCCACAATACAATAATGATCATCTCATACATATTCATCATCACATTATGGCCATATCACATCACCAAACCCTGCAAAAACAAGTTAGACGTCTCTAATTTGGTTTGCATATTTTACGTGGTTTAGGGTTTTCGAGAGAGATCTAATCTACCTACGAACATGAACCACAACGTTGATACTAATGTTTTCAATAGAAGAGTAAATTGAATCTTCACTATAGTAGGAGAGACAGACACCCGCAAAGCCTCTTATGCAATACAAGTTGCATGTCGAACGAGGAACAAGTCTCATGAACGCGGTCATGTAAAGTTAGTCCGAGCCGCTTCATCCCACTATGCCACAAAGATGCAAAGTACTCAAACTAAAGATAACAAGAGCATCAACGCCCACAAACCATTGTGTTCTACTCGTGCAACCATCTATGCATAGACACAGCTCTGATACCACTGTAGGATAACGTTGCATAGAAAACAAAAATTTTCCTACCGCGAACACGCAATCCAAGCCAAGATGCAATCTAGAAGACGGTAGCAACGAGGGGGTATCGAGTCTCACCCTTGAAGAGATTCCAAAGCCTACAAGATGAGGCTCTTGTTGCTGCGGTAGACGATCACTTGCCGCTTGCAAAAGCGCGTAGAAGATCTTGATCACGATCGGTTCCGGCGCCACGAACGGGCAGCACCTCCGTACTCGGTCACACGTTCGGTTGTTGATGAAGACGACGTCCACCTCCCCGTTCCAGCGGGCAGCGGAAGTAGTAGCTCCTCTTGAATCCGACAGCACGACGGCGTGGTGTCGGTGGCGGTGGAGAAGTCCGGCGGAGCTTCGCTAAGCTACGCGGGAGATATGGAGGAGAGGGGGGCGGCTAGGGTTTGGGAGGGGGTGGCCGGCCACTTCAAGGGGGGCGGCCAGCTTGTGGTCTTGGGGTGGCCGGCCCCCTCCCTTGGCCCCTCATTATATAGGTGGATCCCCAAGTGTTGGTGTCCAAGTCTTCGAATAAGACCCGAACCAAAAACCTTCCATAAGAGGGGGAAACCTAGCCCAACTAGGACTCCCACCAAAGGTGGGGTTTCCACCTCCCATGTGGGGGGGTGGCCGGCCCCCTAAGGGGGAGTCCACTTGGGACTCCTCCCCCACTAGGGTTGGCCGGCCATGGAGGTGGAGTCCCATGTGGACTCCACCTTCCTTGGTGGTTTCTTCCGGACTTTTCTAGAACCTTCTAGAACCTTCCATAGAACCTTCCGCGACATTTTAATTCACATAAAATGACATCCTATATATGAATCTTATTCTCCGGACCATTCCGGAACTCCTCGTGATGTCCGGGATCTCATCCGGGACTCCCAACAAATATTCGAACTCCATTCCATATTCAAGTACTACCATTTCAACATCCAACTTTAAGTGTGTCACCCTACAGTTCGTGAACTATGCGGACATGATTGAGTACTCACTCTGACCAATAACCAATAGCGGGATCTGGACATCCATAATGGCTCCCACATATTCAACGATGACTTTAGTGATCGAATGAACCATTCACATATAATACCAATTCCCTTTGTCTCGCGATATTTTACTTGTCCGAGGTTTGATCTTCGGTATCACTCTATACCTTGTTCAACCTCGTCTCCTGACAAGTACTCTTTACTCGTACCGTGGTATGTGGTCTCTTATGAACTCATTCATATGCTTGCAAGACATTAGACGACATTCCACCGAGAGGGCCCAGAGTATATCTATCCGTCATCGGGGTGGACAAATCCCACTGTTGATCCATATGCCTCAACTCATACTTTCCGGATACTTAATCCCACCTTTATAGCCACCCATTTACGCAGTGGTGTTTGGTGTAATCAAAGTACCTTTCCGGTATAAGTGATTTACATGATCTCATGGTCATAAGGACTAGGTAACTATGTATCGAAAGCTTATAGCAAATAACTTAATGACGAGATCTTATGCTACGCTTAATTGGGTGTGTCCATTACATCATTCATATAATGACATAACCTTGTTATTAATAACATCCAATGTTCATGATTATGAAACTAATCATCCATTAATCAACAAGCTAGTTTAAGAGGCATACTAGGGACTTCTTGTTTGTCTACATATCACACATGTACTAATGTTTCGGTTAATACAATTCTAGCATGATATATAAACATTTATCATAAACATAAAGATATAAATAATAACCACTTTATTATTGCCTCTAGGGCATATCTCCTTCAGAACCTACTATCGAGCATAAATATCCCCTCTTGGAGTCACAAGTGTCCACTTGGCCAGAGTTTCTACTAGCAACGGAGAGCATGCAAGATCACAAATAACATATGACATGAATATACAATCAACCTCAACATAGTATACAATATTCATCCGATCCCAGCAAACACAACATATAGGATTACATAAAGATAATCTTGATCATGTAGGGCAGCTCACAAGATCTATACATGAAGCACAAAGTGGAGAAGACAACCATCTAGCTACAGCTATGGACCCATAGTCTAGGGATGAACTACTCACGCATCACTTCGGAGGCGGGCATGGCGATGTAGATGCCTCCGGCGATGATTTCCCCCTCCGACAGGGTGCCGGGAAGAGCTTCAGAACCCCCCGAGATGGGTTATGCGATGGTGGCCGCGATGGAACTTTTCGTGGATGGAGGCTCGGGTATCTAGGGTTTTTCCGAGAAGATGTATAAATAGGTGGAGGATTTAGGTCGGTGGGGTGCCTGGGGGGCACACCCCACCCCTAGGCGCGGGCCACACCCAGGTCGCGCTATGGGGTGGTCTGGCCACCCTGTGGCGCCTCTTCGACCCCCCTCTGGACTTCGTCTTTGTTTCGATAAAATATTGACTTCGGCTTTTGTTTCGTACAATTCCGAGAATATTTTTTGTACAACTTTTCTGAAATACAAAAACAGCAGAAAACAGAGAACTGACAATGTGACATCTTGTTAATAGGTTAGTGCCGGAAATCATGTAAAAGTGCAACAAAGTGTAAGCAAAACATATATGAATTGGTGTAGAACAAGCATGGAGCATCAAAAATTATAGATACGTTTGATACGTATCAAGCATCCCCAATCTTAACTCATGCTCGTCCTTGAGTAGGTAAGTGATAACAAAATAATTTTTGAGGTGACATGAAGCCAACACAATCTTGATGAAGCATTTAAAGCATTGTGAGCTGGGATCTAAGTACTCTAAACATAGGCATGATAGATATAATTCAATATAACTTAGCAACTATGTTATAACATGAAGAGTAACTCAAACAAAGGATCATGAATAATAGTGCATTGAAAGCAACTATTTGTTTATGAGCATAGAGTAAACATAACAAAGTGGTACTCAACATGTCCTTATGGAGTAGCAAAACATAAATGCTAGGACACCTTTAAAGTAATTTAAGAACAAGCAATAGCACAATCATGAATCAATCAATAATAATTTTGGGACTATGCACATTGCACTAAGAATGACAACTATGCTCTCTTAATCGGTGCATAAAGTAGAAGATGAAGACTCAACATAAAAGTAAAAGAGAGACTCTTTTCAGAGTAAGCATGATAAACAGGTTTTATAAACCTTCCAAAAAGTATGGTACTTATTAGCTTTGAGCTCTCATTGTCCCTATCATAAGCATCTTGAATGGTTAAAGTTAATGTGAGTAAAAAATGAGCTATATGCTTGCAAATCACAAGTTGAAAATCTCATGCCCCTTGAATGCGAGTACCTAAACCTCATGCTACTCAACTTAGGTCCCAAATAAGTTCTTGTCATTGTAAGTATACATGTATCATTGAGAACCGCCAACGGGGTACCTCTTGCCCGATGATATGGAGGTACTCTTGTAGGAGCAATCCCATGCCAAAATGACAAGACAAACAGACAATGAGCATCTTAGCAATTTTTTATTTACTATGATTATAGATTTTTATTGCAAATGCTTCATAGAATGCTCACTATGGCTTAGCTGTAAATTTCCACCATGAATGATGCGTGGATTAGATTAGCGGCCCAAGTGTTTCCCTAACTCATATACAAACTCCATGGACTTACAAGTTTCCATTTTAATTCGCACCGCTAGGCATCCATAAACAAAAGAACATGACATCAACTAAATATAAGTGCAATGTCAAAAGTGTTCCCCATGAAAGCATGGTTCTACACTAACTCCCAACTCGTAATTTGCAAACATATAAACTTCATAGGATAGGCACAATGATCAAATTTATTAAGTACAAGAAATTAAATGTGCCATCAAGTTCGTGAGGGCTTTACTAACTAATTTTCTCATGCCAAAATTCAATTTGGAATATAAAATGTGATGAATTACTTGGAATAGCAATAATGCTAATAGGTAGATATGATGGACACAATTGGCAAACTTTGTTTCATGGTGGTTGGATGCACAAGTAGAGATCATACTCAGCAAAGGCGAAGGCTAGCAAAAGACTGGGAATGACCAACTAAGAGAGCAGTAATGGTCATAATCATGCATAGCGACAAAACATTATCAATCAAAGCATAAAGTGATATTACAAGTTAAAAAATAAATGATCGTAGAGGCCTTAGTTGATTTGTTATATTCATAACATGGTGTAAGCATGCGCCAATTCAACCCAATAAAGCATCAAAGGAGAATACCACAATATTATGCTTTTATGATGGAAACAACAAATGATTCTTTCAAGCATTATGCACTCTCGAACATTTGAAACAAGTAATTCTACAACAATAAATACTAATCATATGACAAGAATAACATCCAACATGACATGCCAAAGTCAATGTCACAGTCTAGACAAACTTCCTTTTGCATCACTATAGTCATGAAATATTTTACTCGTATCCAACACCAATCAACTTATTTGAAATAGCTCTCAGAGATGAAATACAATATGGACCAGAGAGCTAATCATACAAAAATAAAGAATACTAACGAGCTCTGAACAAAATTCAAGTGAAAGAACAAGAGCTAAATGCACTACTAGAAAACTAGAATAATCGCGGAACAATAACAACGAAAACTAGAGTGTTCTATGCAATTAAAACGGAGCGGGTCTTTCTCCAAACAAAATGTGTCGGGATCCAACGTATGATACAAAAAACAAAACTAAACTAAACAAAAAAAAAATGCTCCAAGAACAACACATAGCGTATGAAGCAATAAAAATATAGCGCATAGAAAGATGACATGTTGCTTTGTTGATGAAGAGGGGATGCATTGGGCATCCCCAAGCTTTGACGCCTGTACCTCTTGAATATGTCTTGAGGTGCAGGGCATCCCCAAGCTTGAGCTTTTGTTCATTCTTAATCTCATCGCATCATTCTTCTTTCCCTACACTTGAAAACTTCCTTCATACAAAACTTCACACAATTCTCTATTAGTAGCATTAGTACAATCAAAATAAAAAAATCCACTTGGGTTCAGTACTAACACATATCAAACATCTATTAAGGTATAAGCTACTGTAGCAACCTTTCAAAAAGCTCTTTGATCAAAAGGTCTAAAAAAGAAAGAGATTCAAGAGGCAAATGCAAATAGTGCAGAAATTGTCAAAACAGAACAGCAGGTAAAGATCGATTTTTTCGAAACTCTTCTGTTGCTCATCTCGAAAAGTGGTCAACTAAGGGCATATGCATAAAAATGACAGCTCAAAATTCCGCTCTGGCTATTTTTACAAATTTGTATGGTAACAACACAGAATCTGTTTTCACGACAACAACTTTCTCAAATCTTACTTTCTTTCCATTAGAGGCTATTCTTGGCACAAAAATGAAATAAAAAAGATAAGGAGAGGTTATTACAGAGGTAATAACTTCCAGGACTCAACAAAAATAAAAATTACTGAAAATAAACATGGGTTGTCTCCCATAAGCGCTTTTCTTTAACGCCTTTCAGCTCGGTGAAGAAAAATGTGAGCATCAAGTATTATCAAGTGAATGAGCATTAAGATCAATGCAAGAAGTCTTTTCAACAAAGATTTATATTTTATCAATATGAGTCTTAAAAGACCCTTTCTCTGCACTTTTAGGTTCACTACTTTCATCAAATGGATTTTCAGGAACAATTCAATCAAAATTCTTTTCCTAAGCTTCATGCATTGCTACTAATTTGAAATGTATTGGTATTTTACCTTCTCTACTATTTTTTGTTTGGTCAAGTGTACCAAAGATATCTACACATGAGCCTAGCTTCTCAAACCGATCAAAAACTTTCCTAGCTTCTATAACCACATCTTTAAATTCTCTAAGCAAAGTTTCTAGGATAAAATCCTTGTTTTCGTCATCCTCAACTTCATGGAGTTTAAGAAAAATTTGATGCATAAGTGGATTAAGGCTAACAAATCTAGCCTCCATCATTTGAACCTAACAAGTTGCAGCAGTTTCATAATCAGGAGCAAGTTCTACCAGTTATTTATCCTCAATATCTTTATGTTTACTAACATGATTGAAGATTTTTTTAATGTTATCTTTCCCAATTATAGAACCACTACCTACAGATAGGTCCTTCAGATCGTACTTAGGAATAAACATAATGAACTAGAAACAAAATAACAACTATGTAAAAAACTATTTTTTTGTGTTTTTGATATACTAAAGCAAACAAACCAAAATAAAGTAAACTAAGAAAACCAACAAAGTAAAGAGATTGGAGATGAGAGACTCCCCTTGCAGAAATCCTCTTTCTCCCGGCAACAGCGCTAGAAATTCTTGATGGTGCTCCGGTGATGGCGCCAGACAATCTTGTTGACAGTTGTTGTGGAAGCGGTTGGAAAACCTCAAGAGGAAGGTGTGAGGAGCACATCAACAAGTTTTTCCTCAGTACGAAACCAAGGTTTAATCGACCAGTAGGAGAAAGGAGTGACTTCTGAAGGTGTTACTAGCTGACTAGTGGCAGGGCGCACTACCGGCGTCAGCAACAACGTGGAACCTGCACACAACACAACCAAAGTACTTTGCCCCAACTTGCAGTGAGGTTGTCAATCTCACTGGTTTGCTGAACACAAAGGATTAGACGTATCAAGTGGAAAGAGATGTATGCAGAAAGTAAACAGAATAGGATTGCAGTAGAATTTTCTAGGGTTCGATGCATAGAAAAAAAAATCTAACGCAAAGACGAATAAAACCAAGATCCAATCTATGGAAAATCCAAGATCTAATCTATGAGATCAGAGAAACGAGATGGAAGAGAGACTAACCCTCGAAGATCCAAAGCCTTAACGAGATCAAATCTCGTGGTTGATGTAGACGATCGTTCCGGTCCTGCAATCCGGCAGCACTTCCGTACTCGGTCGCACGTACGGTGTCGATGAAGTCCTTCCTCTCCCCGTTCCAGCGGGCAGCGGAGGTGTGGTAGATCTCCTCGGAATCCCAGCAGCACGACGGCATGGTGGTGGAGGAGAAAATTCTGCAGGGCTTCGCCAAGCCTGCGCAGGAAGAAGGAGGGAGAGAGGGGCGGCTAGGGTTTGGGGGATGATGTGTTGCGCCCCAACCCTCCCCTCCCTCTTATATTGGTGTGGGGGGACTGCCTTGGCCCCTCCTCCAAGCCCTAGGGTCGGCCAAAAAAGGGGGGACAACTTTCCCCCAAGTTAATTCCCTATTTTCAAGGGATTCGATCTTATCCACTTGATCCAGCCGCATGGGCCTTGGAGGGCTGGTGTGTCTGGCCCATGTGGGCCTATGTGACCCCCTCCAGTCCATGTTGGTCGTCCGGGATAGGTGGATCCCACAATGGTATTGATAAGGGGTTGCCCGATCTTCTCAGTAAGCGCGGTGGTGATGATGATCACGAGATGAACACAGCGGAGATAACTTGATGATGAAGTGGATGATAACTTGTATGATGCAACGAGATCTCTCGATTGTTCTCTGTCGCCAATGCAACAGCTCTCAACCCTGCAAGATATTCGCAACTCCACACACTTGCGCACGTAGCCGCCGACCAGGAAGCGGTAAGTTGCAACCGTCTAATTCCCAATGGAACAGCAGAGCACACAAGACTTTTCAGGGTATACACCAAATCAATGCAATATGGTGTAGGGATTCAATAGAGTTGCAAAGCAATCAACTATGAACTAGGGTTTATCTTAAACATGGTCTAAACCTAATTTGGGGCGTCCTGGGCACTTATATAGGGATTCAGGATGACCAGTGCACGATCCGGTTGAAACCGGGCTCACCCGGCGTGGGGGCCGGTTGGACCGGGTCTGGCGCCGGGTCGGCCGGCGTGGCGGCCGGTCAGACCGGGCCTGGCGCCGGGCTGGACTTCTTCTTCTTCTTCCCTCGCGCATGCCTCCCGCTCCTCCCTCGCGCGTCCATGGGATGTCTTCATGTCCAGCTCCATATCCAGCTTCTTGTCCAGCTGCTCCTCTCCTCCTCGTGCGATGCTTCCTCCCTCTTCGTACATGATCATACATAAGTAATATGACTTAGGCAGTATAAAGTTCTCATCGATCAAAGTATCATTTAGGAACAAGTTCACCTGTTGTTTGAGTAGCTTCGCACGAGCTCGTGTCATTGGTCCAATCCTGACTTCATTGGACTTGAGCTTCACAGCAGCATCATCTTCATCTTGCAATGACGGAGGTAGTAGCGTACTAGGGATGTCCTCATCATCTCCCCCCTTCAAAAGGCGTCGACCTCAACACTCCAAGGTCTTCTCCGTCATATGGTGTCAAATCAGCCACATTGAAAGAATTGCTGACACCAAACTCATCAATTGGAAGATCTATCGAGTATGCATTATCGTTGATCTTGGCAATCACTTTGTAAGGACCAGCACCACGAGGAAGCAACTTGGACTTCCTTAGCTTCGGGAACCTATCCTTGCGAAAATGTACCCAGACCATATCACCAGGCTTGAACAACATCTCCTTGCGCTTCTTGTTGACCCTTGCAACATTAAGGACCCGAGGGCAGAGAAATAGAAATCCCTTGAAAGAATTGCTGACACCAAACTCATCAATTGGAAGATCTGTAGAGTATGCATTATCATTGATCTTGGCAAGAACTTTGTAAGGACCAGCACCACAAGGAAGCAACTTGGACTTCCGTAGCTTCGGGAACCTATCCTTTCGAAAATGTACCCAGACCATATCACCAGGCTTGAACAACATCTCCTTGCACTTCTTGTTCATCCTTGCAGCATTGTTGTTGCCTTTCTTCTCTATCAACTCTTTAGTCTTCACATGAATCTTGCGCACAAAATCTGCCCTCTTTGATGCCTCCATATTGACTCTCTCATGTATGGACAAAGGCAACAAATCAAGTGGAGTAATGGGTTTGAAACCATACACCACCTCAAAGGGACACAACTCTGTGGTAGAATGTACCGCCCTGTTATAAGCAAACTCCACATGCGGCAAACAATCTTCCCACTCCTTCAGGTTTTTCTTGATCATGGATCTCAACAGTTGTGACAATGTTCTATTCACCACTTCAGTTTGACCATCAGTTCGGGGATGACAAGTAGTACTGAAAAGTAGCTTCGTCCCTAGCTTTCTCCAAAATGTCTTCCAGAAGTAGCTCATAAACTTCACGTCACGATCAGAAACAATAGTCTTCGGGACTCCATGTAGACGTACAATCTCCCTGAAAAATAGGTTAGCAATATGCGATGCATCGTCGCTCTTGTGGCAGGCAATAAAGTGTGACATCTTAGACAATTTATCCACTACCACAAATATAGAATCATGGCCTCTCTTAGTACGCGGCAAACCCAACTCAAAATCCATACTAATGTCTTCCCATGGTGTAGTAGGTGCCGGTAAAGGAGTATACAAACCGTGAGGCTTCAGCTTGGACTTGGACTTGTTGCAAGTAATGCATCTGATGAGGACATCCCTACTACACTCCTACCTCTGTCATTGCAAGATGAAGACGATGCTGCTGTGAAGCTCAAGTCCAATGAAGTCAGGATTGGACCAATGACACGAGCTCGTGCGAAGCTACTTAAACAACAGGTGAACTTGTTCCTATGTGATACTTTGATCGATGAGAACTTTATACTGCCTAAGTCGTATTACTTATGTATGATCAGGTATGAGGAGGAACAAGCATCATACGAGGAGGAGAGGAGCAGCTGGACAAGAAGCTGGACGTGAAGCTGGACATGGAGCTGGACATGAAGACATCCCATGGACGCGCGAGGGAGGAGTGGGAGGCATGCGCGAGAGGAGGAGATGCAGTTTAGGCCGGCGTCAGGCCCGGTCAGACCGGCCGTGCCGCCGGGCCGCCCGGTCCCAGCTCCGGTCCGACCCGATCCCACGCCGGATCTGCCCAGTCCGAACCGGAGCCCACGCCTGTGCCAACTGGGCACTATCCAGTATGCCCGGCACCGTAGCCCGGTCACTACCCGGCGCCAGACCCGGTTCCGACCGGATGGCCCGGCCCCAGGCCCGGTCGACCGGCCCCCAGGCCGGCCGAGTCCGAGTCTGTCTCGACCAGATCTATTCTGGGTCGGTTATTTTGTATCTTTTTGACTTGAGGTCATCCTGAACCCCTATATAAGTGCCCAGGACGCCCCCAAATTAGGTTTAGACCACGTTAAGATAAACCCTAGTTCATAGTTGATTGATTTGCAACTCTATTGAATCTCTACACCATATTGCATCGATTTGGTGTTGAACCCCTGAAAGTCTTCTATGATCTGCTATTCCATTGGGAATTAGACGGTTGCAACTTACCGCTTCGTGGTCGGCGGCTACGTGCGCAAGTGTGTGGAGTTGCGAATATCTTGCAGGGTTGAGAGCTGTTGCATTGGCGACAGGGACCAATCGAGAGATCTCGTTGTGTCATACAAGTTCTCATACACATCGTCATCAAGTTATCTCCGCTGTGTTCACCCCGTGATCATTATCACCACCGTGCTTACTGAGAAGATCGGGCCACCCCCTATCATCTTGGTATCAGATTCTCAGGTTTCCTCGGTAAGCCATCCACAATCCACCCCATAGTTGAGTTGTGAGTGTTTTCCTATCCAGAAAAAGCCAAAAAAATATATTAGGGTTAGGGTTTGCCATAGCCTTAGATTGCACTAATTTCGAGTTTTAGTTGCTTTTCATAGTCGTTTTTGCGTATCTTTTTCTTCCATCTAGTATTGTTAGGGTTTGTGTTTCCGCTTTCATCAAGAGTCAGTTTTTGTTTACTCCGAGTCCACATAGCATACATTGTGTTTGTCCAAACCATAGCCACAGCCTTTCGATATACGTGACTAGGAACTTCCCCAGAAGAGACTAGTTTTACCGCTCGACAGGCTGCTCATTAGGGTTTTGGTGCTTTGCATTATCTGTTGGCCATGTTATCAAGGAGTTGAGTCATAAAATCAAAAAAAAAATTGAAAAGAAGCAAAAAGAGCTACATAGCTGCGTGTGTTACAACAAGAAAAATCCAAAAAGAAAAAGTGTGAAGTGCTAGTAAGATCAAGTGAAGGTCTAGTTTACTTTTCTGCACCAGTAGTTGAGCAATCTTGTGCCTGTTTCGTTGATCTTTGCTAGTGTCTCTCGAGTGCATTGCAACCTTTCATCCATATAGTTGCATTGCCACATTTATCGCCTTGTGTGAGTATCATTGGTTGTCTACGGTCAGCGCTAGAGCTTGTTATTGGTGCAAATAGGTAGCCTACCTACAGCCCCACATATATCCTGCTTTGCTGTGTGATTTGTTCTTATACCCTTGATATTCGCTTCGCTACATCCGTGCACTAGTTGTTACTACAAGTGGTAAGCAACACTAATTCACTTTGGAGCGGTAAGATTTCCTTTTCTTATCAGTTTTGAGTGAGTTGTGAGAGTACCACCGTATATTATTGATTTAGTGCACTAATCTACTAACCATGTCTGCTAGTGATGAGAAAATTGTTAACCAGGAAAACAAGAATTCCGTTGATTTGATGACATGGAGGGAGTATGAGGCTCTTCGTAATGAGATGTGACGTGAATTCCGCACTCAGGATGATGAGCTTAGGGGGACGGTCCAAGGGATCTCCCAGAAGCTGGATGCTACTAGTGAGACCGTCACTACAATGAAAGATCAAATGACGGATATCCAACGCAGTCTTCAAGTTTTGCAACTGGCTGTTGATAATCTTACACAAGAACAGCAACAAGAGGACGAAGACCCTGATCTTCAGGATGAAGCACCTGGTCGTGGTGTTGAACGTGGTAACCGTGCTCGTGGTTTTGCTGAAATTGGATGCCATGGTCGTGGGCTTGATGAGGAAGATGGATTGGGTAAGCCCAAGTTCTCCATACCCAAGTTTGAAGGAGGAACTGATGTTGAAGAATACCTCACTTGGGAGCTAAAGATTGAGAAGTTATGGCGATTACATAATTATACTGAAGATAGGAAGATTAAGCTTGCTTCTTCCGAATTTGATGGCTATGCATTGCATTGGTGGGATGGACTTGTTCGTGCTCGAGAAGAAGATGGTGAGCTGCCTATTATCACATGGTGTGCTATGAAGGCAGCGATGCAATCTCGTTTCGTGCCCACTAATTATTTGCGTACAATATATGATAAGTTGACCCTATTGAGACAAGGTGTGAAGACTGTTGATGAATATTTCATGGAGATGGAGATGCTTATGCAGCGTGGCCGTGTCCGTGAGTCACTTCAGATGACAATGCAGCGTTTTCTTCATGGTTTGAAGTATGATATCAAAGGCATTGTTCGTTATCACAGTTACACCACTATGAATGAGTTGCTACATCATGCAAGAGAAGCTGAAGCACAGTTGGCTGAGGCAACGCAAATCAAAAGTCGTGCTATGGAAGTTGGGCGCTACACGCCTAGGGCACCCCCATCTACGGCGCCGACATCGTCATCGCGCCCCGCACAGTTTTCTACTCCGTCGAGCAAGCCGGTCTCCAATGTGTCCAACACAAAGAAGTCCGAACCTACTGCGAGTACGAGTGGTTCTAGCATCTCTATTGCACGCAACCGCGATATGAATTGCCATACATGTGGTGGCAAGGGTCACTTTAAGAGAGATTGTCCTAACCGCAAAGTTATGATTGTTAATGAGGACAATGAGTATGAGACTGGAGATGATGTTGATCCATATGCTCCAGAAGATGATGACTATGACACTGATGGTGTAGATGCATATCCGTCTGATGCTTGAACTATTGTTGCATCTCAGCGTGCTCTTAATGTGTTGCCAAGTGCATCTACTCAGCGCTGCAATTTGTTCCAAACAAAGGCTTTAGTTGGTCCTGACAAGGCTTGCAAGGTCATTATTGATGGCGGGAGTTGCCGCAATTTAGCAAGCAAGGAGTTGTGTACCAAGCTGAAGTTGAAGTATCTACCGCACCCGCATCCATACTATATTCAGTGGTTGAGTAACAATGGTGAGATGAAGGTAAACCACATGGTGCGTGTTGAGTTTGAGATTGGACCGTATAAGGATTCCATTGATTTTGATGTGGTTCCTATGACGGTGTGTCATCTACTATTGGGTCGGCCTTGGCTTTATGATCGTTCTGTGCAACACAATGGCCGTGCCAATACATATCACTTGGAGTTCAAGGGCAAGAAAATCAACTTGCAGCCTATGTCACCACAGCAAATTGTCAATGAATCTTGTCAGAAAGTTGAAGTAAACCTGGAGGATGCACCTATAGATAGGCGAGAGAATTGTAATGTCGTGAGTGATATAATGAAAAGTGAGAGAGTGAATTCCTTAGTCTTATTAGCACCAAAGAGGACATGAGAGAATTTAGTGAGGATCCTACAGTCATGCCTCTTGTGCTGATGTACAAGGGTGAGGTTTTGGTTTCTAACGACATGACCCCTATTTCTCTTGGTGTTTCTAGTGTTTTGCAGGAATTCAGCAATGTGTTTCCGGAGGAGGTACCCGCAGGACTACCTGACAAGGTATTAACTTGTCAATGCCTACGAGTTGTAGACTAGGGTTTCGTTGGATGTAGAGGGCAAGTAGATCTCGAAGGTTTCAGCCGAAAAGTACTCGACGCTATGAAAACTAGGGTTTGTGAGACAATGATTCGATGCTTTCTTTGTCCCTCGACTTCCCCTTATATAGGAGGCGGAGCCGAGGGATTCATAATACACAAGTCACAGAGTCCGGGAGGGTTTCCAACTCATCCCGCAAGATTACAAGTATTGCTTCCTAATACAACTCTAGCTTTCCTTAATAATAATTTGGGCTTCCGATTCTTCTTATCCTTCGGGTCGTGGGCCTTCAGTAAACCCCGGGTACCATCTTCGGCAGGCCCATCGGGGATGCCTATGTCAGTAGCCCCCGAGATTTTGCTTGAATCGCAGAGTCAGGGAAAATCTCCAACTTTATATTCGTTCAATAGCTCTATACTTTATCACATATCTTTGGATACGAATTTATATTGTACAGGGATAATGGTAGTTGGGGCTAGTTCATTTGACGGATCAGGTACTAGTTAACTGCTCTAGTGGCAATCCGCAAAAACCTACTTCAAGATCACGTCCCTGGACATGATCTCGAGATACTGGTGTAAACTTTGACAGGTGCCGCTTAAGGTCTTACTATTCTGTCGAGTCCCAGTCATATTTTATCGGGTACCTAACGTGTCCGTTAGGATTTTTCTTCGTATCTGTTGATACGGAAAAAAGTAGCAAACCGACGTCAGAGACGGTGCCACGCCGCTCAGAACGGATCTGGGGTCTTACCTTCGCAAAATTTTGCGGAATTCAGAGATTATTCGCTACTTTGGCGCTCTGAGAATATATTGTCGAGTGCTTTTTCGGCTATTGGAATAGCACATTTTATTGAGTCAATGTATGACTTATTTTGCCTTCCCGATGGGAGTATATGTAGAGTTATGTGTATAACTCGAAATATGCTCACTTCTTCTTTTTTCTTTTCTCTCTTTTTTATAATTTCATCGGGCACGCGAACAGCGTTCCCGATGGGAGTAGCCCCCGAGGCTACAGCCAAGGACTAGTGCTTGGTTGTAGGCTCAACTTTTAATGCCTCATGTCACTATATTTTCATTCTTTCTCGAACTTTTCATATCTATCGGGTGCGCGACCAGCGCTCCCGATGGGAGTAGCCCCCGAGGCAATGAACAAATGCTTGCATTTGATCATAGGCTCTCGCCATTTCTATTTTATCATAGTCCATTTTTTTTTCTTTTTTCCAAAGTAGCCCCCGAGCGTTTGGGCAAAAACTTGTATTTGATCAAATGCTCTCGAAATAATCAATAATCTTCTGCTGTCGCCATTCTTATGAAGCTTCATAGTCGAGTTTTTCTCTTGCCAAGGTGACATCATTGCTGACGATAGCCACGATCACTGTATCGGGAAAACGCGAGAACTTCTCTCTCTGTCTCGTGGGCCCAAATTTCCTATCAAGTTGACACTTCGTGCAAGTGGGGGACACACGTCCTCCACTTTTCCTGGCGCACATACTGTAGCTCCTGTCCTTTCTCGTCTGGCTGAAATTACCTTTTACCCCTTGTCCACGTGTACACCATCTATTTCGCAATTTCTTCATCCAACGGTGCGTCGATTCACCGCACCCCTATATAAAGTCATCGTCTTCCTCCGCCAGTACTTTCGCTTGCGCCGCACCTCTGCTTCTCCTCTGCAAAATCCTCCACTGCTCCCATTGCTTCAAACGCTCAACCACGCTCACACCTTTCTTCTCCACGCTCATTGATGCCACCTCGCGCGCGTCTGACCAGGCATAGCACTCTGGAGTCCAAGATGGCCGCCGAAGATCTGGAGTGGGAGAGATCCAAGATCTCCAACCAGGACATGAACCTGCTGAAGAAGCTGGGGTTCACCAAGAAGTAGAACGCGCTGCGCTTCCCCAAGGAGGAGAGCTATCCACCGCCTCCAATGGAGTACCGGGTCAGTTTTGTTGACCACCTCATCCGCGGTCTTTCTCCCCCCATCCACGAGTTTCTTCGGGGTCTCCTTTTTGTCTATGGGCTTCAGCTACATCAGCTGAAGCCCAATTCCATCCTCCACGTGTCGATTTTTATCACACTGTGTGAGTGCTTCCTCGGAGTCCAACCTAATTGGGCTTTGTGGAAGCGCATTTTCTGCGTCCGCCGTAATGGCTCCCACGACATCGCTTATAATATCGGCGGCGTTGTTATCTGTGTTCGTTCTGACGTCGAGTACTTCGACGTCAAATTCCCCGACTCCGTCCAAGGGTGGCGCAAGAGATGGCTCTATGTACACGAAGAGAGCTCTGATTCAGTGGAGTACAACATTGCTCCTTTTGATGGAAGATCCAAGATTCTTCGCCGCCGATCCTGGGATGTTGAAGCTACCGAAGAAGAGAAATCAGTGACAGAGGCGCTGATGACTCGCATCCATGAGCTCTAGAATACCCGTGGCAAGGAATTGTCGGGTATCCAAATCACAGCCTACTTCCTTAGGATTAGTGTCGTCGTGGTGAACAGACAGATGCCATAGGATGGCTTAGATTGGGGCCGAATGGACGCTAGAGGATTCGGGGGAGGGTTTGCGATCAGATGGGATGAACTTCCGGATGCTTTCCTCAAGAACACAACCAAAGGCCGGTATGCAGGAAGAGAGACAAGAGGAAGAACTCTTTACTAGATCGCTTGCTTCATTGATCTCAACATGATTACAAGTGCTTGGATACAAGTTCTATCGTCTAATCTCCTCTGTGGACACGCGCCTGTATGAGGCAGTACCCCCTCTCCTTATATAGGGGAGAGGGTGGCTTACAGAACAAGGAACCCTAATGGCATCTTTGACTGGACAAACTACTTTACAAAGCTACTTTAATCATAGATGACGCCGGAGTCTTCTTTAATCAGGGACGCTGACGTCCTCCGGCTTCTTTCAGCGTCATCTCTCTCTTTGGCGCCAGGGCTCTGATTAAAGCCGCTTTGCTTAGCTCATCCTTATCTTCTTGCTCTGAAGAGAATCTTTGACCAGTCCCGCCGACAGGCCCTTCTCTCCGGTATCTTCTTTACCGGGTTCCGGCATACCCCCTTGGGGATACCGGCTTAGCTTCACTTAGCCCAAACTCTTACCTTTGTGTTCCGGTAAGAATATTAAACCGGTATCTCGATGGCTCAAACCATCCGGTTTGGCATGCCTTTGGCATACCGGGGGTCATCCCCCCAACATTAGTCCCCGAAGCTGGTATAGTCTGGCGGATTCTATCCTACAGACCATGCCAGGTTTTTATCTTTTTAGGATACCGGTTTAATCTCTCCGGCTTCGAACTTGGATCTGGCATCTTTGCCCTTATTTGTCTTTTCTCTCTTTGCAAGGCATCCCCCGGCATCTCTTTTCTCCGGTATCATTCGCATTTACTCTCTCCTCGGCGAAGTCGAGAATATCTCGGGCCCCGCGCCTGTCAGTGACATGCGCACTGTTAACTGGCGCGCCAGTGTCAGTTGTCATTTCGCTTCGACTCCCGCGCGTTCATTAAATGCACCACTGCGGATCCCACTAGCCACTTCAGATCTCGTGTGTGCCTCCGTGTGGCTTCTTATTTTTTCGCGTGTACTTCCTCGCCACGTGGCGGCCCGTGGTGCGAACCGTCGCGGGCCGCGAGGCGAACCGCCGCGGCCCGGCGGTTTTCGGCCCACCTTCTCTCTTCTTTGTAAGGAGAACTGCCCTTTCTTCTTCCTCTTCTTGCATTCCCCAACCTTCGCGCATAGTACTCCTCGCCTCTGCGCCTTCGCCGCTCTTCGTCCGCCGTCGTTCGCTTGAGCTTTGTCGCCCGGCGAACTTACGCCGCGTTTCCGCCGGACCTCGCCGTGCGGAAATCTTCCGCAGCACCTTCGTCGCGCCTGCAGCATTCTTGCTTCTTCGCGTCCTTCTCCGCTTCACCGTCGACGGTGCTCGTCGGCGACAGTAGGTCCGCTCCTTCGCTGGCGAACGTCTTCCCCAGCGACTGCGCCGCTCGAGGTTAGTGCCAATCTCACTTTGCTTGCCATTTGCTTGTTTTCTAGATCTTGGGTCGATAGTGTTCTTATTTCCTCTTTTTCTTTGATTTTCTTCTTACTCGTAGATCTTCGCGCGGGGTTCAACTGTCCGATTTCTGTTTTTTCGCCTCCAAACCCATGTCTAGCGAGGAATCTTCCTCTGCTTCGTCTTCTTCCTCCTCCGGTAGCCAGCGTAGACAATCTTCCGGTGGTTCTACGGCTTCAGATCCGATGGATACCGATTCCGGCAACCAGCAGGGATCCGGTAGCCGCCAAGAATCCGGTAGCTCTAGCCAAGCATCCGGTAGCCACCTAGAATCCGGTAGCCCTAGCCAAGCATCCGGCGCAGAGCCTTCCCCCATCACTCGTGGAGCCTGGATGGGCTCCAATGTTACCGAATACGAGATCGATTGGCTATACCGGTCCCGCAGGATTCCGGAAGGAGTAACCTGCCGGCTTCCTGGTGACGAAATTGAACCGGAGCCCCAGCCCGGTGAACATGTTGTTTTCCTTGCTCATTTTGAGCGTGGCTTCGGCCTTCCTGCCTCGCCTTTTTTCCGGGAGTTCTTAGATTTCTATGAACTCCAACCTCATCACCTTCCTGGCAATGCCGTCTTTTACCTTTCCTGCTATGCCACCTTCATGGAGGCCTACATCGGCATTCGTCCCACTCGTGAGACGTTTGCCCGCTTCTTTTCTCTGCGGATTAATTCTGTTCAGGGCAAGGAAATTCCTAAGCCCAAGCCGCCTGTGGAGTGCGGGTCCTGCATCGTTGGCTCCCGCCAGGGGAGCCCTTTCTTTAAGTTTACTGGCCTCGAGTCCTGTCGCGCCTGGCAAGGAACTTTCTTCTACGTGAAGAACAACGGCCGCGCAAATCTCATTGATCTTCCGCCATTCAAAGTGGGGCCTCCCAGTAGAGCCAACTGGAGCTATAACCCGAAGGCGGATCATACCGAAACCAACCGGGTGGTACGCTTCATGGCCACTTTGAAGAAGGAGACCAACATCTGCTCGGATGATATCATCCGCACTTTTATTTCGCGCCGGGTGCTTCCTCTCAAGCGCCGGATGCATAGGATGAGCGAGATGTACGGTCCTGGCGATCCCACCAAGATCACAGGCCATCCCCTTAGCAAGAAGGACGTCGTCCGCAAGGCTAGGAAGATCTGCCAAACTGCCATGCCGTTTGACTGGGAATGGGGCCTCCTTCCCCTCAGCACTACTAACCCTCCAACCCAAGAAGTAAGAGATTACGCAATTAGGGTCGGTTTTGCCGGTAACTTTTTACTCTTGTTAACCCTCTTTTTTCGTGTTTCAGGCCAAGGACCGCTTCCCCCTTATTTAAGCAGAGCGGCGTGGGATCTGCGTGAAGCGCGCCCTTGACTCCATCGACCCGGATCCTTACATTTTTTGGAAGGATCTGAAGATGGGCAAGACCCCAGCCTCGCGCCTTGGCAGGTCTCCGCCGAAGCCAACCGGTTCTTCGGATGATCTGACCATGCTTGAGGTATTTTTATTTTCCGGTTTCTTCTTCTTCTTTCATTGTTGCTTATTCGCGAATCGCTTCTTAGCCATTCTTAACTCATAGATCCATGAGCACGTGCCGCCCTTGCGCGCCGAGGCTGGCTCCGAGTTTGTGGACAAACTCATGGCCCAAGGCCAAAAGAACAAGATGCCGGCATCTGATGCCGGTTCCAGTCAGGCCCCTCCCTCCAAGCGCTTCCGGACTGAGCCCTTGGGGGAGAAGGAAGTGGGCATGCGTCGCTACGGGCGCAAGCAGATGCCGAATGCCTCCGGGTAAGTTTCTTGTTTTCTTGCTTGCCTCTTTTTGCCAAGTTCTTTTTCCGGTTGCTTTTCTCCAACTGTTTTTCTTTCTTTTTCTCAGCCCTGCACTCAAGCTTGGCTCAAGGCCAGCGGGCTCTGAAGGTTCCGCAAGGACCTCAACCCCTCCTCCTCGCTCAAGCCCGGCCCCATCTGGTGCCGGCAACACCTCTGCCTCCCCTCTGGGGGGCACCACAAGTTTGGGGCGTGCGGCCCCTACACCGCCAGAACACCGCACGGAGGAGGATCTTTCCTTCCTTCCAGAGAACCAGGATACCGGCGCCAGCAACATCGACGCCGAGGAAGAAGCTGCCGGGCGGGCGGAGCCTTCGGCTCCTCCCGTCCTTGAAAAGAAGACAACTTCCGCGCCGGGAACGTCCGCGCCGGAAAGTTCTAACCTGGGTGACGCGCCTAGCGCTCCCCCTTCTCCACGAACTGCTGCAATGCCACCGCCAGATGCTCCTCGCATCAAGCCCTCCAGGGCTGCTCCAACTGCGCCGCCGCCCAAGATCTCCAAGCTTATCAAGGGGAAGGCGACGGCCTCCAACGCCCCTTCCAGCGGCCAGCAGCCCCTGGTGCTGCACGTCTCCAAGGCCGCCAGTGATGCTAGCAAGAAGGCCACCGGCCTGCTTGGCCGTATCACTGAGTTCCAGCGCAGGGGCCGGGAGCTGGGGCATCTGCTGCCCTACGCCCAGAAGTGGAACGCCGCAGATATGACTCCGGCGACCCGCGGTATGGGCAAGGACAGGCTGCCGGCACCTGACCCTGTTGGGGATCGGTCTTCCGAGGAGCACTTTATGCGGCTTCGCTGCGCCGTGAAGGAGCTCGACAGCGCGTGGTATGATGCCACGAACAACTTGATGGTACGCTTTACTAACTCTTTTCAGCTTTTACCGGTTTCCTTGCTTCCGGATTTTTTTTTTCTATCTTTCCTTCAGTTTCATGCCGGTTCCTCTCTTGTCTATCTTCCCAGTCCCCGAGTTTTGTGGTGAGAGCGCAGCTTTTAGCACAAAACTTTAACTTAAAAACTCAGCGTGAAACCGGTACTGCCAGTCCCCGAGTTTCGGGTTAAGAACTTTGTTCTTAGCGCGAAACTTAGCTTAAAAATGCGCAAAACTAGCACTGCCAGTCCCCGAGTTTCGGGTTAAGAACTTTGTTCTTAGCGCGAAACTTAGCTTAAAAATGCGCAAAACTAGCACTGCCAGTCCCCGAGTTTCGGGTTAAGCATCTTGTTCTTAGCGCAAAACTTAGCTAATATCTTTTTCTTGAACAGCTCACTGCTGACGCTCGGAAGGTCCTCTTTGAGGAGCTTCTATGGGAACACCGGGACCTCGCTGAGGCACATGATAAGTGCCAAGGTAAGTTTTTGTACCACCGGCATCTTCTTACCGGAAACCTTTTTTCCTCCTAACATTTATAATTTTTGCTTAACAGTGATCCCGGGAGCTTCCATTGAGGCTCTCAAGGAGCAGCTCGCCGCCGCACAACGTACAATTTTCCCTCTTTCCTGTTAGCTTGGTTTTCTTTTATCTTAACCAGCACAATTTTGTTAATACCTTCTTTTCCGGGTTTCAGGGGAGAAGGACCAGCTCATCCGGCAGCATCAGGAGGAGCTGAGCGCCCAAAAGACCAGCTATCAGGAGCTCAAGTCCCAGTTCATCCAGCTGGGGCTTGATCATGCTAAGGCTTTCAAAGCTGCTGAAGCTGATGCAGCGGCCAAGATGGATGAGGCTCTTGAAGACGTCGGCAACGCCAACATGGTGTTGCAAGCTGAGCTGGAGGAGCTGGCCAAAGCCCGGAAGGCTGCCGAGGAAAAAGCTGCACGGCTGGAGGCGGAGCAGAAGGAGTACAACCGGCTGGTCATGCAAACTGACGCACACACCTACCGTAAGTCCTTTCCTTTTGCACTTTCCGATTACTGCCCACAAGCCTTTTTTCTTCCGATCGCATTTTCTTTTCGTTATCTTTCCTTCCGGTTGCATTTTCTTCCGGATTCCTTTCCTTAGCCTTTTTCTTTCTTTGCACAGGCCTCTTCCCGGACTCTCAGAGGTTTGCTGTCAAGAAGGTTGACGAGCACCGCACTGCCCAGGGCCAAGAGAATCTTGGCGTGCCATGGACCCCCTATGACCATCTGGTCGCGCTGAGCGCGCGGGTGTCTCATATGCGCGCCATAGATCGCAACCTGTCTGACATTCCTGATGTAGCTACCCAGCTCTTCAGGACTCTGTGGCCTAGCGAGGAGGTGCCGGATACTTTCTCACTGATCAGCGACCGCCTTAAGGGTGCCGGCAAGAGGATCCGCGAGTGGCAGTGCTCTGCTGCCCGCGCTGGAGCAGACTCTGCCCTCCGCGTCGCTTGCTCATGGTATCCGGAGCTGAACTTGGATGCCCTCACCGGAGTGCGCGAAGGCGCGGAAACCGATCTGGACCCGATTCTTACCGCTAAGCGGCAGGATCGCGCGTACCACATCGCGGAGTACGCTGACATGCGCACCTTCATCCCTCCCCCTCCTGACGTCCAAGACTATCTCGACGAGGAGGAGGATGAAGCCGAGGAGGAGCCTCTGGGCGATGCCGGTGCTGGCGATGCTCCTCCTAAAGCCCCCGCTGCCTGATCATCCACTTGCTTGAAAATTTACCTGTGTTATGCTCTTTGGTCCTGCTTATCTCAAAACAATGTCCCGTTAAATTCTACCCCGGTATGCCGGGGTTTATGATGTAAAACTCTAAGTTCGCTTTTGGTTGCCGTACAACAGTTTATGCCGGTTAGTTATACCGGTAGTCAATCATCTTAAGTTTGCCTTAGTATAATTGCTTTTGGTTTTGCTTTTATCCTGCACTGCAAAGATTTCCAAATTGTTTCCGCATCCAATTCGATGCACACTTGGTTCTTTTGCCTTGGCTCTGCCTGCCTTCTCTAGGCGTTCTTTGGCGTATGAGCACAAGGTTCTTTCACCAAACAAGCATTTTCTTGAACTTAGAAATAACTTCGAAATTTTGCAAAAAACCGGTTTAACCGGGGTTAGTTAAAAAATTTCGGATTGTTTGTTCCCACTCTCTCTCTTCGCGGTTCGCGTGCTTAGTTGCTACCGGTTTATCTTGCTTGCCATGAAGCCGGTTTGCGGACAGCAGCAGAGTCGAAGACTCCGGTAGGTTTAGCACGCTACTAAACCGAAAAGAAAAAATGTTCACCAAGCAACCGGTGAACTGAAAAAATAAACATGTTGCATGCAACTTAGGTTGGGGTAGTCCCCGAGATTCATTTGAGGTTCCGACATCTTTTATTCATAGCATGTAAGGTACCAAAAGGAACTTCTTACACCACAACTTCAAGAGTAGAAAGGACGCAATAGAGCTACGTTCCACGGACGCTTGCTCTCCTCTCCGGACCTGTCCGCCTTTCCTTTTTTCCACTCCTGTGCATCGATCAAGTAGTATGCATCATTGTGAAGCACTTTGCTTACAATGAAGGGACCTTCGCACGGTGGTAAGAGCTTATGCCGGCCTTCAGTGCGCTGCACTAGGCGTAGCACGAGATCTCCTTCCCGGAAAACTCTCGGGTTAACCTTCCGGCTATGATAGCGTATGAGATTTTGCTGGTAAATGGCTGTTCTTGCCAAAGCCAGCTCTCTTGCTTCTTCTAGCAAGTCCACATAATTTTCTCTGGCCTCTTTGACCTCTTGCTCAGTATAGAGCTGTACCCTTGGTGAATCATGAATGATGTCAGTTGGTATGACTGCTTCTGCTCCGTATACCATGAAGAATGGAGTGTACCCAGTGGACCGGTTTGGAGTTGTTCTTATGCTCCACAACACTGATGGTAGCTCATCAAGCCAACGCCCCGGTGACTTTTCTACCGCCTCAACGAGCCTTGGTTTGATACCGGAAAGTACCAAAGCATTCATTCTTTCCACTTGGCCATTGCCTTGTGGGTGTGCCACTGAGCACAAATCCAACCGGATGTTGTTGTCCTCACAAAACCTTTTGAACTCACCTTGAGCAAAGTTGGTTCCATTGTCAGTGATGATGCTGTACGGGTATCCATATCGCAAAATGACATCTTTTAAGAACTTTACCGCTGTATGCCCATCACATTTTGCGATAGGTTTCACTTCTAGCCATTTGGTGAATTTATCCACCATAACCAAGATGTGAGTCATGCTGCTCCTTGCAGTTTTGAATGGGCCGACCATATCGAGGCACCAAACGGCAAACGGCCATGTTAATGGTATTGTTTTTAAACCGGACGCTGGGGTATGATTTTGCTTGGCGTACCTCTGGCACCCGTTGCATTTTCTTACTAAATCCTCAGCGTTTTCCAAAGCAGTGGGCCAATAAAACCCATGCCGGAATACTTTTGCTACCAGCGCCCTTGATGAAGCATGATGCCCACATTCTCCTTGGTGAATCTCCTCAAGCATTTCCTTCCCTTCTTCCAGTTCCATACATCTTTGAAGGACACCGGTAACGCTTCTCTTGTACACCTCACCATTGATGAATGTATATGCTTTGGACCTTCTTTGGATTCTCCTTGATTCATTTTCGTCATCCGGCAAGGTGCCGTTGATCAGGAATTCCTTAATAGGTTTAACCCACGACGGTGTCTCTCGAACCAAAAACACCGGTGCATCTATCTCCATGCTATCTACCAGCATCGTTTCTTCCGGTACGGCTGCAGCAGTCCCCGAGCTTGCGGGAGCAGTCCCCGAGTTTCCTTCATCGATATCCATGGGTACTACATGCGATTCCGGTATGAAAATTGATTCTGATTCCGGGCTTGGTTTGATCGATGGTACTCTTAAGTGAGCTAAAGCTATCCCGGGAGGAATTTCTTGCCTGGATGAGCCCAGCTTGGACAAAGCATCCGCGGCTTTATTTTCTGCGCGTGGCACATGGTGAAACTCACACCCTTCGAAGAATCCGGCAATCTTTTGCACGTGAAACCGGTACGAGGCCATGTTGGCATCTTTTGCATCCCAATCCCCGGAACACTGCTGTACCACAAGATCTGAATCTCCGTAGCAAATGATCCGGCGTGCACCGATTTTTTTTGCGACCTTAAGCCCATGGATCAAAGCTTCGTATTCAGCGACATTGTTTGATGCCCTAAAATGCACTTGCAAAACATACCTGAGGTGATCTCCTTTTGGCGAGGTAAGCACCACACCAGCACCTAGACCCTCTTTGAGTTTGGATCCATCAAAGTGCATTTTCCAGTATTCTATCTTCTGATCTGGCTGTTTGTATTGCATCTCCGCCCAATCGACGAGGAAATCAGCCAAAGCCTGTGATTTTATGGCATCCCTTCTTTCGTACGCTGGTACATATGGTGATATCGGGATTGCCCACTTTGCAATCCTTCCGCTAGCGTCCTTGTTGCACATGATATCGGAGATTGGTGCTTCACTCACCACCTTCATAGGATGTTCTTCAAAGTAATGCTTGAGTTTTGTGGCGGCCATGTACACGCCATAAGTCATCTTTTGGAAGTGAGGGTAGTTTTGTTTTGAGAGGGAGAGCACCTCGCTCAGGTAGTATACCGGCCTCTGGACGGTTTTTCCTTCCTCTTCTCTTTCAACCACAACCACTACGCTCACAACCCGGTTTGTTGCTGCTATGTATAATAGCATAGGCTCTCTTTCTAGAGGTGAAGCCAGTATAGGTGCTGTGGCCAGCATTGTTTTTAGTTCTTTAAACGCTGCGTCTGCCTGAGGGGTCCAGACGAATGTGTCAGATTTTCTCATGAGAGCATAGAGTGGCAGAGCTTTTTCTCCCAACCTGCTTACGAACCGGCTTAGCGATGCCAAGCTTCCGGTAAATTTTTGCACATCTTTTAGTTCTCGTGGGATAGTCATTCTTTCTATTGCCCGGATTTTTACCGGATTGACTTCAATGCCCCGGCTTGACACAAGGAAACCAAGCAGTTTGCCGGCAGGGACACCGAAAGTGCATTTTGCCGGATTAAGCTTCATCCGGAACCGTCTTAGGTTATCGAATGTTTGCCGGATGTCATCGATTAAGGTGTTCTTTACCTTAGTTTTTATCACAATGTCGTCTACATAGACTTGCACATTCTTTCCGATTTGATCAAACAAGCATTTTTGCATACAGCGCTGGTACGTTGCACCAGCGTTGCTCAAACCAAAGGGCATAGTGACATAGCAATAAGCCCCATGCGGGGTAATCAACGCAGTTTTTATTTGATCTTCCTTTTTCAAGGGAATTTGGTGGAAACCGGAATACGCATCCAGGAAGGACAACAACTCACACCCAGCAGTTGAATCAATCACTTGATCGATCCGTGGCAAAGGGAAAGGATCTCTTGGGCAAGCCTTGTTTAGGTTGGTGTAGTCGATGCACATGCGCCATACCTTTGGAGCTTTTGCCTCCAGGTTCTCATCTTTTTTCTTTTCGACCATTACTGGATTGGCCAGCCACTCTGTGTGCGTGACCTCCACAATGAATCCGGCAACGAGCAGTTTAGTCACTTCTTCTCCAATAGTCTTCCTCCTATCTTCAGCGAACCGGCGCAAGGGTTGCCGCACCGGCTTAGCGTCTTTCCGGACATTTAAAAAGTGCTCAGCCAGCTCCCTCGGAACACCCACCAAGTCATCAGTTGACCAGGCAAAGATATTCCGATTCTCACGGAGGAAGCTGACGAGCGCCTTTTCCTATGCTTGATCGAGTCCGGCACCGATGCGAACGGTGCGCTCTGGGTAAGCCGGATCCAGCACAATGTCCTTTGTTTCATTTGTCGGCTTGAATGCCGGTGAGCCCAAGCTTCCACTCATTGCCGCTAAACTCAACTGTGAGGACTGAGCCAGCGCAACCGCGGTTTGCATTCTTCTTTTTTCCTCCGCGATCACCAGCGATTCCGCTAGGTTTAATCCGGCAGATGCAGTTTCCAGTGAGACCTTATAGTTCCCCACCACAGTTAAGGGTCCACGAGGCGCCGGCATCTTCATTTTGAGGTAAGTTGTATGAGTCGTAGCCATGAAAGCTGCCAACGCTGGTCTTCCCAGCAACGCATGGTAAGGACTGTCTAGGTCCACCACCTCAAACTCAACATTTTCAACCCGGCAATTGTCACGTCCTCCAAACGCTACGTCCACCCGAACTTTTCCTACCGGAGCATAGGACAAGCCCGGAACGATTCCGTGGAACGTTGTACGCGTTGGCTGAAGCATGTTTTCTGTTATGCCCAGCGTATGCATGGTATGCTTGTACATGATGTTTATGCTGCTGCCGTTGTCTATCATTACTTTGCTGAATTTTACTCGAGTTTGCGGCCCTTTCATGATTGGGTCCACAACAAGAGCATATCCACCCGGATTCGGCATGATCTTGGGGTGATCCTTAAATGACCAGGTAATTTCCTGATCTGACCACAGCATGTATCTGGGAACCGCCGGCATCACGGCGTTTACCTCCATGGAGCGGCGATGCACACTTTGCCTGTCGGCTCTCGTTGACAAAGACAACACATCACAGATGCGGGCCCTCGTAAACATTCCGGCCTAACGGTGCCGGTGGAGGTGGTTGATCATCGTTTTGCTCCACCCGGTTAACTTGCTGGTATTGTTGCCTATTTGGCTGTACCGGTAAAGCATTTGCTCCGGTGAGTGGTGGCGGTGGTGGTAGTTGTTGCTGACGCAGCATATCTTGCGATGGTGGCAACACTGTTGAGCACCCTTGTGCTTGCGCGTCCTTTACCGCTCCCTTTTGCATCAAGTACTTGGTCCAAGAACAATCCTTCGTCAGGTGATTTGACGGGTGATCCGGGTTTGGCGTGTGCCACCGGCAAGGTTGATCCATGGCGGCTTCCATGGTGTATTTTATGGGTTCCTGCCAATTCTTTTTCTGGCCCCAGGGTTTCTTTTCGACCCACTGCTTTTTTGGACCCGCCCATGGCTGCGATCCGGTTTTTTGCCTTTGGCTGCCGCCGGCATCATAATTTTCTTGCACGGCAGCAACGTGCTGCGGAGCGTACCTTCGATCCGGGAAATCTTCCCTTCTCTTGTTGTTTCGGTTGTCCCGGTATTGTTCCTGTCACTGCTCCGGCTCAGCTTGTACTGCTGGTTGCAATGGGTCTCCCAATGCATAGCTATCCGCCACACGTATCATCTCTGCCAAGGTTGCTGGCATGCTTCTCTGCAGCTTTTGCCACAGCGGTGACCCTCTCCGGCATCCTTGACTGAACCAAGCAATTGCTTGTGCTTCAATCACTCCTTCACACGTGTTTCTTGTTGAGTTCCATCGGGTAAGATAATCCCTGTCTGTCTCACCGGCACGTTGCTGGCACAAAGCGAGCTGTTGGGGCCGGTTTGGCCTCTTGTAAGTGCTACTGAAGTTGTTCATGAAGGCTTCCTCAAAGTCCAGCCATCCGTTAATGCTTCCTGCCGGCAAGTTGTTAAGCCAAATCCGTGCAGGGCCTACCAGGTAGGACGGTATGATTCTCACCGCCCAACGCCGGTTTACTCCACCACCAGCCACATAAACAGCTGTGACATAGTCCGCCAGCCAATCTTCCGGCTTGGTCGTGCCATCATACGTTTTTGTGTCTCGGGGCACCTGGAAATTGCGTACCGGTGGCTCTTCTCCCATGATCCGTGGGCCAAAACATTTCGGGCCAGGAGAACCCTCAGACTCGATCATTTCAGAAAGATGTACTCTGTCCAGCCTGTGCCTCGCATCCTGGTCTGGCAAACATCTTTCCCCCAGGCGATCCCCCAAGGGGTTCCGGTAGACTCTTGTTCGTTCTACTTCGGAATCTCCCTCTTCGTATCTTTCCGGTTCCGCGGCTCTTGCCTGTCGGTACCTTGGTGGTGGCATCTCCTCATACGCTGCCCTTGTAGCTCGATAATTTTGCCCGGTTTCATATCTACCGGCATGATTGTTTCCGGCATAGCCTCCTCTGGCGTAGCCTCGACCTGCCCCTTGGCTTTTTCTACCGGCATCGTGTTGCCCGGCTTGTTGTTTTCCAGCAAGAACCGGATCATACACAGTCATCTGCTGTGCGTTCATCTCTTTTTCTCTTCTTCTGTCCGGATGGGGGGACGACGCCTGCCCATGGGACTTGCTTCCGGCATTCTTTGTTGAACGCGCGGATTTTGAGGCCGCGGCCTTGTTCAGCTTAGCCAGTTGCTCAGCATTCTGCTGCTCAATAGTTTCCAGCAGCTCTCTAACACGCTCTTGCTGTTTTGCCAAAGCATCTCCGGAAAGCGATTCACATAGCTCTACTGCAGCTTTAGCAGCTTTTATAGTTTTATCCGGGCTACTGTACTTAGGTTTTTCCATGATGCTAACAGATGCAGAGGTAATTTTGCCGGCAAGAACTTCTTTGCGCAAATCCTGATCTAGGTTGCGAGCTTTTAGCCGGTTCTCCGGTATCCTAGCAGCATGAGCGCTAACAGAAGCAAAGCCATGGGCAGCGTTATACTCACGTAGGGTTAGGTTCAGCTCGCGCTGCGCCCGGACGATGTCGGCGCCGTTTGCGAGCAGCTTCTGGCGTTGTGCCTCCAGCTCCGCCTGAGCCGCTGCCGGGTCGATGTTCTGCGCGATGGGCGTTGCCAGCACGTTCATCGCTGCTTGGAGTGGTGTTGCCGGTGGTGCGGAAGATGCTCCCGCAGCGCCAGCGTCGCGCTCCAGCGGTGGCTTGGCCGCACGGGTCGAGACCGCACGACCAGCACCTTCATCCACAGCTTCTTTTCCTGCACCAACTACGCCAGTCATCATTACCTCGACGCTGCCGGCGGCACGGCCAGCACAGAGCCATCTTGGCGGGTCCGGTGCCACCAGCACCGGCGAGAGGCGCTGGCGCACAGGGACGGTGCCGAAGTAGACGCGGTGGCTGCCGAACTCGATGGTGCGGCCGTTCTTGGGGAAGACGCCGCCGTTGGCGAAGCAGCCCGCGTTGTCGTTGATGAAGTCCATGTCGTAGATGCGCTGCACGAGCGCGGACACCGTACGCTCGCCGGCGACCTCGAGGATGCCCGCCCGAATGTGAACTCCTGCAAGCTCCACTTCATGCCCCACGGTGGGCGCCAACTGTCGTCGTGGTGAACAGACAGATGCCATAGGATGGCTTAGATTGGGGCCGAATGGACGCTAGAGGATTCTGGGGAGGGTTTGCGATCAGATGGGATGAACTTCCGGATGCTTTCCTCAAGAACACAACCAAAGGCCGGTATGCAGGAAGAGAGACAAGAGGAAGAACTCTTTACTAGATCGCTTGCTTCATTGATCTCAACATGATTACAAGTGCTTGGATACAAGTTCTATTGTCTAATCTCCTCTGTGGACACGCGCCTGTATGAGGCAGTACCCCCTCTCCTTATATAGGGGAGAGGGTGGCTTACAGAACAAGGAACCCTAATGGCATCTTTGACTGGACAAACTACTTTACAAAGCTACTTTAATCATAGATGACGCCGGAGTCTTCTTTAATCAGGGACGCTGACGTCCTCCGGCTTCTTTCAGCGTCATCTCTCTCTTTGGTGCCAGGGCTCTGATTAAAGCCGCTTTGCTTAGCTCATCCTTGTCTTCTTGCTCTGAAGAGAATCTTTGACCAGTCCCGCCGACAGGCCCTTCTCTCCGGTATCTTCTTTACCGGGTTCCGGCATACCCCCTTGGGGATACCTGCTTAGCTTCACTTAGCCCAAACTCTTACCTTTGTGTTCCGGTAAGAATATTAAACCGGTATCTCGATGGCTCAAACCATCCGGTTTGGCATGCCTTTGGCATACCGGGGGTCATCCCCCCAACAATTAGAGTGCAGCCTCTGCAAGCTCGCAAAAATCCCCTTTGGATGTATGCTGGTGATGAAGATGTCAAGAGGCTCTCCAAGGACCTTCCTGTGAAGGACTTGGAGAAGTTGATCCGAAGAATTTTAAAGCTTAGCAAGAAGGACACCATTCCATCTTCTTGCCGCGTTAAGCCATATAGTAGCACCAATCCCCTTCCCGAGGTAATTTTTCCTCTTGACTATTATATTGTCTTCTCGAGTTTTTGGTATCTGTCGAGTACTATTTTGCTAGCGCCTTTTTTGCATAACTTTTTGTCAACACTCTTTGTTTTTCGCAGAACCACCCTGTTCTAGCTTCTCTTCCTCCTCTTCCTGAAGGTGGAGAAGTCAAAGAACGTACCGTTGTCGAGGAAGACAACCAGGGTACTTCTCGCCCTGATAGTGAAGTCGCGGGTTCTCACAAATCCGCGGCTTCTTCTGAAAAAGAAGCTGAGTCTGAGGCCACTGCCTCGACACACTCCCTTCCTTCCGCTGTTTCTCCAAGGAACAAGAGAAAAAGGGATGAAGTCACCGATTCCGGCTCCTCCAAAGCCGAAGAAGTTGGTCCTTCCGAAAGGAAGACAGCTTTCAACCCTTATGAGGATGCCCTTGTCAGCTCGTAAGTTCCCTATTACTTTTTGTTGCTTTGCCCTCGATGTTTTTGTCTATCTTGATTCTTATATTGTCACCATTTTGTTGCAGTGGTGACGAGGAAGAAGAGCAACCTATTGACGTGACTGCTCGAATGAGTACGTCACGTACTTTAGTTGTATCTGAAGCTCAGCCTGATGGAGATGAAACTTCGCCTCCTCAGCAAAACATTGAGCATCCAACTCCACCTGCAAGCCCCCGTGCCCCTTCGCCAAAGATGGCAAGGGTCGAGCCATCCAAGGAGCCTGCCCTACAACTTGGTGGCTCCACGACTCCTCCTTTGGATGACGTAAATTGCTCACTTCTCCTCTTTTGTGCAAATTACTTTTCAATGCTATCGACTATTTTTTGTTGTCGAGCTTTTTATCTTATTGATGCTTGTTTCTCTTTTCCCTTTGTCAGCCTTTGATGAAGGAATTCATCCGTCTCGGTACCCAGTTTGTCGGGTACCGCGACTATGCTAAAAAAGCCGAAGGTGATATTCTGCTACTTCTTCTAGCAAATGACCTTTTCCTCCTTTCTTGTCATGATTTTGATTGTTGTCGACTATTTTGTCAGAAAATCTCATGGAAGCCAACAAGCGTGCTGACGCACTTGCTCGTAAACTGGAGCATAGTGAAAAAGCTCGTAAGAAGGCTGAAGCAGATGCCAAGAAGGTTAAGGCAGATGCCGCCACTATCGAATATCTTCGAAAAAGACTTCATGACGCGGAAACTGCCTTAAGCGACAACATATCCGAGCAAACTGTCCGTGAAGCTGAAATCCTCAGTCGCTTGCAATCGCAAAGTCGATGTTTTATCCGTAAGCCCTTAAACCTTTGCTGCTTCTTCCGGTTGTCAAATTTATCCTTGCGCAATCTTTGACGATCTTTCTTTTGCTTCTTTGTAGGGAAAACACATCAGGATTTTGACTTGGAGTGTCCTGAAGGCGATCAGTTGCTTGACGAGCTTTTCCTTCTTGAATTTCATGGAGAGGAAGCGCGTGAAGGCCTTGCTGAAGCCAGAGCAGGTCTGTCGTGTCTTTTTCCTTATTTCTTCCCGAAGACACAAGAGCCCAAGATTTTCACAAATCTCGCCAAGCACTTCAACTCCCAAGAAGATCTTGGTCTTAAACTTCGCCAAAAAGGTTTGAAGGTTGGCGTCGAAGGCACTATTGCCTTGGTTGCTGACAGCCAACAAGACGTCGACTGGACGAAAGTTGGCGACACGACGGCGATGGAGACGAAGAAGTGGCAGTCGTTGATCAAGGCTGCCAAGCCAAATTCGAAAAAAATCCTCGCCTACCTCGGATGCAAGCCAACTCCCGCTCCAAGTTCATCAAAGCCAGAGGTCAAGTAGACCACCTTTTCCTTCTCTTTTGTTTTCTCTTTTGGTGCTGTCGCCTTTGTAGATTTGGCGACAATCGTCCCCTTGGTTCATTAGGAACCATCCTTTTGTAATAGCTATGTAAATACTTCGAATATCAATGGAAATCTATTTTGCTTGATGATTGATGTCAAAATTTTTATTTCCAGTTGATTTTTGACAACTATACTTCGAATCGTCCTGGCAATGCTTTTCCCACCTCATCCTACTCGAAGAAAGCGCCTGTCGACGATGAATTTGCCGAAGATTCCTCGAGTAGGGGTTCAACACAGGACTTGGCAGAACTTCGTCAACAACTCCAGTCTATGAAGAAGCAGGCACTTATAATAATGGAGCAATCTCGAAAATCCTCGGAGAAGGAAAAGATTGCGCTTCAACAAGCCCAGGATGCTATAGCTGCAAAAGAAGACGCAGTTGCCGCAGCTGCCGAAGCTTCTCGACAGGAGAATTTCATGCTTGAGCTAATGCTTGATTCCAGCTTGGATATGGCGGGTATACTTCATTCACTTGACCATAATTTTCTTTATTCCCCATGTTTTTCCTTCCTTTGATTCCTCGAGTTGAAAACAGGTTCTTTTTTGGATACCGCTGCCGAGGATCAATGTGTTGAAGCTCGATCCAATGTGCTTCTCAGACTTGCCGAAGAACATGGTTCCAACATTTGGGTTACGCCTGAACGTACCCGTCAAATCATCAGGTTTCAAGATCGTGCAGGTCAGGTTCGTGATTTCCTCGACTTCTGTACAAGGACATTGTCCTTAGTTTACGGCACCATGTTTCCGCGTAATAAGATGCCGGAAACCCTTCCTGAATTGATGGACAAATTTCGGGATGCACCTCGAATCCATGGGTTTGTGCGGGCCCAACTATCCGCCGGTGCCAGATTTGCTATGATGATGATACAAATCTGATATCCGAAGTTAGACATGAGTAGAATTGTCTCCAAGTGCCTGGCCAAGATGGCGAAAAGGAAAAGGAACGTTGGCAAAATTGACAATATTGTAACTCCCGTAGCAGAAGACATGATGGATGAACTTCTTCGGATGGATGCTGAGTTCTTCGTGAAGGGCAGCTATGCTGAACATAGTACTCGTACTGTAAATAATGAACGGATGACCATAGATGATATACTAGGCCGCAATTGAGAGTTTAACTTGTCGAGTTTTTCCGGAACTGCATCTTGTATGTTGTAAACATAATCTATATTGTAAAGCCAGTAAATATTTTTATTTTTTCTCATTAAGCCCCCGAGTGTTTCGGTGGTGAATTTCTTTATTGTGAATGCGAGGTTTAAACCAAGGCAACTAAATTATATTGAATATACTATATTTGCGGGTACAAGCCCCGGGTCTTTTTTTGCTGATCGCTATTTTGTGTCTTCGTTTATTTTGCGAGGTGTTTTGCACCAAAGCGAAATATTCTCGGTAATATATATTGTAACTCTTGGGCACAAGCCCCCGAGCCTGTCGAAGAAAAAGATATATATCTCCACTATCTTCATTATATTGCAGCACCGCGAGCCCGCCTCATTAAAAACCTTTTCCAGCCCCACTCGGTGCCCTGAAAAAGGAAAAGAGTGCGTCTGAAAACTCGCGGGCGTTTCAGTACATTGTAGTTTTACAAGGACTATATTTCGACTCTAGGCGTAGAAACACCTGAGGTGTGCCACATTCTAGGGATTTGGCTCGATAGCTCCTGACTTCTTGTCCTTTATCCTGTATGCGCCTCCTTTAATTACTTCTGTGACGATGTAAGGACCAAGCCATGGTGACTCCAGTTTTTCATGGATTTTTTGATTGAGTCGCAGAACTAAGTCTCCAACCTGAAAAGATCTTGGTCGCAAACGTCGACTGTGGTAGTTTTTCATATCTTGCTGGTATTTAGCGACCCGTGATAACACTTCGTCTCGAGCCTCATCAAGTGCGTCGACATCGTCTTCCAATGCTCTTCTGGAAGCTTCTTCGTCATATTCCATGACACTTGGCGAGTCATGCTCTATTTCTATTGGCAACACTACCTCTGCTCCATGGACCAGGAAAAACGGGGTCTCCTGTGTCGCTGTATTTGGTGTTGTTCGGATACTCCATAACACACTCAGCAACTCCTCTGGCCAAGTATGTCAAGCTTTTTCCAATGGTCCTAACAAACGCTTCTTGATACCATTGCAGATGATACCATTGGCTTTCTCGACTTGACCGTTGGTCTGCGGGTGCGCAACTGATGCGAAGTGTAATTTGATGCCCACCTCTGCACAGTATGCCTTGAATTCCTTGGATGTGAAATTACTACCATTGTCCGTGACGATGCTATGAGGTACTCCAAACCGAAAGACAATGCTTTTCACAAACTTGATGGCCGACGCTCCATCTGGTGAATTTATCGGCTTTGCATCTATCCACTTGGTGAATTTGTCGACAGCGACGAGCATATACTCGTATCCTCCTGGCGAGGCCTTGTGTAGTTTTCCCACCATATCGAGACCCCATTGAGCAAAGGGCCAAGACAGCGGTATTGGCACCAGCTCTGCCGCCGGAGAATGAGGCTTGGCGGCAAATCTCTAGCACGCGTCGCAAGTTTGTACTATTTCCTTTGCGTCCTCGATCGCTGTTAACCAGTACAATCCTGCTCTGAAAACCTTGGCCGCGATAGCTCGACTGCTCGCATGATGACCACATATTCCTTCGTGTACGTCCTTCAGAATTATCCTTCCTTCTTCGGGTGTGACGCACCTTTGTAACACACCTGAAATACTTCGTTTGTATAACTCCCCTTTGACCACGGTGAAAGCTTTGGAACGTCTAATAACTCGCCTTGCTTCAACTGGATTGTCGGGTATTTTTTCCTTAGGATATATGATATGTACGCCTGCATCCATGGAATTTGCACCATCATTACTACATCCTGTTCCTCTTCTTCTTCTAGTGTTTCTTTCGCAGCCCTCGAGGATTTCTCATCCTTCTCCTTCTTCTTTGATTTCTTCGGCTTTGTGGATCTCTCTGTTATCTCCTCCCAGAACACACCTGGTGGAATCGCAAGACACTGCGACCCAATGTTTGCAAGAACGTCGGCTTCATCATTACTGAGCCTGCTGATGTGATTTACCTCGCATCCATCAAACAACTTCTCGAGCTCGTTGTACACTTCTTTGTATGCCACCATGCTATCATTGGCTGCATCACACTGGTTCATGACTTGTTGTGCCACCAATTGTGAGTCGCCAAAGATTTTAAGTCGAGTTGTGCCACAGGACTTCGCCATCTTCATCCCGTGTATAAGAGCTTCGTATTCTGCCTCATTGTTAGACGCGTTCGGGAAGTCATCCGTAAGACATACTTTAATTTGTCGCCTTCAGGTGATATGAGTATCACGCCTGCTCCAGCTCCCTCTAACCTCTTGGATCCGTCGAAGTTCATAGTCCAGGTTCTCGATAAATCCAGGGGTCCTGTATTTTGCAGCTCCATCCACTCTGCGATGAAATCTGGCAGAATTTGCGACTTTATTGCTTTTCTTTTTTCATACGTGATGTCCCGAGGAGAAAGTTCTATTCCCCAAAGGGAGACACGACCTGTAGCTTCTGGATTGTTTAGTATATTGGATAGAGGCGCCTCGTTGACAACTATTATCGGATGCGCCGAAAAATAGTGCCGCAGTTTTCTTGCGGTTGTAAACACTCCGTATGCTAGCTTCTGGTACTGCGGGTACCGATGTTTTGAAGGTGATAAAACTTCACTGATGAAATAGACCGGTCTCTGCACTCCATGGAGTTTTCCTTCTTCTTCTCTTTCGACAACTAGCCGCAATGTATAACAGGAGGGGTTCCTTCTCTTTTGGCGCCACCAAGATTGGTGGTGTCGAAATTGTGCGTTTAAGATCCTCGAAGGCTCTATCTGCCTCTTCGTTCAATTGGAACTTCTCTCCTTGTTTGATTAAGGCGTAGAATGGTAACGCCTTTTCTCCTAGCCTGGCGACGAATCTGCTTAAAGCTGCGACTCGCCCGGTTAACTGCTGTATTTCTTTCAACTTTGTTGGCTTACTCATTGTTATGATAGCTTGGATTTTTCGGGATTAGCTTCAATCCCTCTTGCTGAGACTAGGAACCCGAGAAGTTCTCCTGCAGGGATGCCGAAAGAACACTTCGTCGGATTTAGCTTGAGACAAAACTTGTCGAGGTTGTCGAAGGTTTCCTTCAAGTCCTCGATTAACGTTGCCCCCTTTTTTGATGTTATGACGACATCGTCAATGTATACTTGTACGTTTTTACCAATCTGTGTTGCTAAGCACTTCTGCATCATCCACTGATATGTTGCTCCCGCGTTTTTCAGACCAAAAGGCATTGTTCTATAGCAGAACACGTCGTAAGGTGTAATGAACGATGTTTTAACCTCATCTTCTTCTTTCAATATGATCTGGTTATAACCAGAGTATGCATCCAGGAAGGAAAGACGTTCACATCCTGCCGTGGAGTCGATAATCTGATCGATCCTCGGGAGGGGAAAGTGATCCTTTGGACAATGTTTGTTGAGACACGTAAAGTCGACACACATGCGAAGGACTTTAGTGTTTTTCTTCGGGACCAGCACTGGGTTTGCTACCCATGTGGCCTCTGTATGCAGCTCCTTAATGAAACCAGCTTCTCTTAGTCGATCAATTTCTGACAGCATAGCTTTGCGGTTTGGCTCCGAAAAACGCCTCAGAGGTTGCTTAATTGGTCTCGCTATTGGATCCAAGTTTAGGTGGTGCTCGGCAAGTTCCCTGGCTACTCTTGGCATGTCAGCTGGACACCATGCGAAGATTTTCCAGTGCTCATGAAGGAACTCGACGAGCGCGCTTTCCTATGCGAGGTCCATGTTTGTCGCGATGGACGTCGTTTTCTTTGGATCTGTCGGGTGGATCTGCACCTCCTTGGAATCTTTTGTAGTGTTGAAAGTTGGTTCCTTGTTAGGTCTCCCTACATCTGGCAGCACATCATAATCAGTCGTAAGCCTTGACGCCATGTACTCTGCTTGCATCCCGAAAGTTTCTGATAATCGATGGAAATCCTTATCACATTTATCGGCTAGCGCGAAGCTTCCTTTGACTATGATTGGTCCGTTAGGTCCAGGTAACCTCCATAACAAGTATGTGTAATGTGGCACTGCCATAAACCTGGCATATGCTGACCGTCCCAACAAGGCGTGATACTGCGACGGGAAATCCACAACTTCGAACTCCAACCTTTCTATCCTGTAGTTCTCTCGGGTCCCAAACTGAACGTCGAGATTGATCCTTCCCAACGGATAACTCGGCTTCTCTGGAGTGATTCCATGGAAACGCGTGTCAGTTGGTTTTAGATTTGCCAGGGATATGCTCATCTTCCTTAGTGTATCTGCATACATAAGGTTTAAACTGCTGCCTCCATCTATGAAAACTCGAGATACGTCGAATCCTACGATCACCGCTGGTAAGATAAGTGCTGACTGCCCCGGTCGAGGAACTTGCTGCGGGTGATCCGCAATTGTGAAGCCAATGTCCTGTCCCGACCAATTTAAGTACTCTATCGTTGGTGGTGGCATCTTCTCTGCCATGAACACTTGCCGCGAGATTACCTTCTGAGCCCTATTAGATGGCCTAGCTTTCTGAATCATTGAGACCGCGCCATTGGAGTTAGGATCAACATATGGAAGTGGGTGTGGTGATGCCGCTATTCTGAGCTGGTGTCGATTTTCGTCCGTGATCGCGGGAGGAGGTGGTAAGTGGATCTCACTCCTGGGCCCCTGGGGGTTTCTATTTGTTGCTTGAGCATTGGCTATCCCTGCAACCCGCAGCATTGCTTGAAAATTGCGACAGTCCTTCTGCAGATGTCCTGACTGCCTTTTCCCATTGTTGTCGAGATAAAAATGCATCTGGCATGGCCCGTTCATCATATCTTCGGGAGTTACAAAAGGTCTCTGAAACCTTGACCCGCTATTTTGCCTGTTGTTTCGAGAGTCATCTCTATTGTCGCCTCGCTGCTCGTTACTCCTTTGATATTTATCTCTATTGTTTCCTCCAGTGTTTCCCCGAAAGTCAGCCGATATTTGGCCAGGAGCATCGTAGCTCGAGAATTGTCGAGGAAATCGTCTTCTATTTTGAAAGTTCCGACTACGGTCCTCCTCTGGTGACCTGTGTCGCTTATTGTGAACAGCATCTTCTCCGTCTGCCCATCTGTTTGCTATCTCCATCAATGCTGACACTGTCCTTGGGTTATTTCTCCCCAAGTCTTCGACAAAATCTCCTCGCCGAATTCCTGCCACAAACGCATCTATTGCTCTCTCGTCAGATATATTCTCTGCTGAATTTTTGATGATGTTCCACCTTTGGATGTATTTTCTCATTGATTCATCATGCTTTTGTCGACACGATCTCAACTCTTCTAGTGATGCCGGTTTTTTGCAGGTTGATCGGAAGTTCTTGACGAACACCTCCTCAAAACTCTCCCATCTGTCGATGGATCCCGGAGGGAGCTTTTTTTCCAGGATCTTGCGGCCCCACTCAGGTGTATTTGAATGCTCTGCATGGCTGTTGCTCTGGTTCCACCTATCAATTTCACCGTCTCAAGGTAGTCGACTAGCCAATCCTCGGGATCTTGCAGGCCATCGAATTTCTTGAAACTATCGGGTAACTTAAATCCTGACGGGACTCGAGTTTTTCAAACTCGTCTTGTAAAACACGGTAGTCCACACATATCTTCTTCAGCAACTTCATGTGAATACCGATGTTCCCTTCTATCTTGTCGCGCTCTATCCACCCTGGCCTGAGTCGCTGTGTCTCTGACTCCACTTGCTCTCGGTGGATCTTGCACTGCTGCAGTAGCTCGCGGACTATTTTGCCTTGCAGTTCCTTCGGGAGGTGTAGCTGCGAACGCTGCTCCCATGGCTCCACATCCTGCCATGGCCATGTTATACAACGCTTCTCTTGGATCTTCGGGAGGTGGCCTGGACGCTAGGATGAAAGCTTGTGTTGCCATGTATCCTGCTTCCGGTGTTTTTGGAATAATATTCCCCCTCATGTCGATTGACATAAAAGACATATCGAGGTTTTGAATTAAAGTCTCTCTTTCTGCTTCAGGTATGTTTTGCAGCCGAGATCTTGCTCTCCTCCGACCTTCTCTATGACTATCTCCCGAAGTTCCTGACTGTCGACTTAACTCCGCTCTTCGCCTGCTTGATGCGGAAGCTGCCTCCCTTCTTCTGTTCAGAGCGGCTGTCTGTTTTTCCAATTCTCTTCCAGCTCGGGCGAGCCTATATTGGTATGCTTGCAATTCTTCCGTCGTAGCGGTTGTCGCCATTGGTTCTGAACCATCCATAGCTCTCGCGGCTCTATCCCATGCTGCTTGTGGAAGTTGAACCCTAACACGTGGTGTAGGCCCGACATATTTATTGCCCAAACCTCGCCTTAGGTCAGAGGGGTCGACATATGGATTTCCCAATTCGTCGAAAGCCTCTGATGTCTCCTCCTGATCGCGACTTGTTTCTCCAATGGCATAAATCTGATGATATTTTGAATTCTGAACCTTGCTGGGTTTGGTGACACCATCATATAGATTGGTGAAGACCTTGCCCACAGTAGTGGATCTGTCGATGAAGTTGAAGCTGTCGGTGCTACTCGAGTCATCGCTTATATTGGAGTCCGCGGATGACTCGAAAGACATGTCGCTGAAGATCTTGGCGAGCTTTTCGCTTGCTCTGGTGCTGATGAAGCGCGGTGATGAAGTTTCCTCGTCGCTTGACTCGATTGACGATGTTGAGCTTGAGAAATCAGAATCGACCGCCGATAATCCCGACGAGATCGGAATTTCGAGACGATACGCTCCTTCTTTCTCGACGCGGAAGTGGAACTTTCCGAACGTCATCTCCATGGGCTCCTCCAGATACGCATATGCATCCAAACGGGAGGGCGGGTGAGGAACAAAATCAATGAGACCAGTTTCGATCTGTTTACCTCTGCCCATGGCGTTGCTTGCTACCGACGAAGTCGACGATCTTGAACGTGCCATCGAGATCAGCTCCTTGTCGCTTCTAGACCCCACAGACGGCGCCAATTGACAAGGTATTAACTTGTCAATGCCTACGAGTTGTAGACTAGGGTTTCGTTGGATGTAGAGGGCAAGTAGATCTCGAAGGTTTCAGCCGAAAAGTACTCGACGATATGAAAACTAGGGCTTGTGAGACAATGATTCGATGCTTTCTTTGTCCCTCGACTCCCCCTTATATAGGAGGCGGAGCCGAGGGATTCATAATACACAAGTCACAGAGTCCGGGAGGGTTTCCAACTCATCCCGCAAGATTACAAGTATTGCTTCCTAATACAACTCTAGCTTTCCTTAATAATAATTTGGGCTTCCGATTCTTCTTATCCTTCGGGTCGTGGGCCTTCAGTAAACCCCGGGTACCATCTTCGGCAGGCCCATTGGGGATGCCTATGTCACTACCACCATTGCATGGTATTGAGCATCAAATTTACTTGGTCCCCGGAGCTTCGTTGCCCAATAGGGCGCCATATAGGACGAACCCCGAATAGACAAAGGAGATACAGAAGCAAGTACAAGCGCTACTCGACAAAGGTTATATCCATATAAGCCTTAGTCCTTGTGTTGTTCCTGTTATTCTAGTTCCTAAGAAAGATGGTACATGGCGCATGTGTGTAGATTGTAGAGCGGTAAACAACATTACTATTCGATATCGTCATCCTATTCCCCGTTTAGAGGATATGCTAGATGAATTGAGTGGTGCTGCTATTTTCTCTAAAATTGATTTGCGTAGTGGTTATCATCAAATTAGGATGAAAGAGGGGGATGAATGGAAAACAGTCTTTAAAACAAATTTTGGTTTATATGAGTGGTTAGTAATGCCTTTTGGTTTAACTAATGCACCTAGCACTTTCATGAGACTGATGAACCATGTTTTGCGTGATTTTATTGGCAAGTTTGTGGTTGTGTACTTTGATGATATATTGATCTACAGCCGCGGTGAATCTGATCATACTATACATATTAGACATGTTTTGCACGTGTTGCGTGATAATAAACTCTATGGTAATCTTGAGAAGTGCACATTTTGCAAAGATAAGGTCATATTTTTGGGTTATGTTGTCTCTAAGCATGGAGTAGAACTAGATGTGTCTAAAATTGAAGCTATTCAAAATTGGCCTACTCCCATGAATGTGAGTCAAGTAAGAAGTTTCCATGGTCTTGCTGGGTTTTATAGAAGATTTGTGCCCAATTTTAATACTATTGCTGCACCTTTGAATGAATTGACTAAAAAGGGTGTTGTCTTTGAGTGGGACGCAGCCCAAGATCATGCTTTTGATGAATTGAATAGATTGTTAACTTCTGCATCGTTGCTTGCACTTCCTGATTTCAATAAGCAATTTGAGATTGAATGTGATGCTAGTGGTATTGGAATTGGTGGTGTGTTGATGCAAGAGGGTCGCCCAATTGCATATTTTTCTGAGAAACTTTCTGGTGCTAAGTTGAACTATCATATATATGATAAAGAATTGTATGCTTTAATTAGAGTTCTTGAGGTTTGGCAACATTATTTGTGGCCAAAAGAATTTATCATACATTCTGATCATGAAGCTTTAAAATATCTGAAAGCTCAATCTAAATTGCATAGGCGTCTTGCTAAGTGGGTTGAGTTCATTGAGTCTTTTCCATACATTATTAAGCATAAGAAGGGAAAAGATAATATTGTTGCTGATACTCTATCTAGGAAGAATATGATGTTAACTCAACTTGATGTTAAAATTCCTGGATTAGAGATACTATGTGATTTGTATGCTACTGATCATGATTTTGTTGAACCATATTGCTTGTGTGCTATTGGTAAAGCATGGGAAAAATATCACATACCTTATGGGTTCTTGTTTAGAGCTAACAAACTATGTGTTCCAGAATCGTCTGTGCGTTTGCTCTTATTGCAGGAATCACATGCTGGAGGTTTGATGGGTCACTTTGGGCGTGAGAAGACGCTACTCATGCTAGCTGACCACTTTTATTGGCCAAAGATGAGGCGGGATGTGGACAGGTATGTGAAGAGATGTATTACTTGCAACAAGTCCAAGTCCAAGCTGAAGCCTCACGGTTTGTATACTCCTTTACCGGCACCTACTACACCTTGGGAAGACATTAGTATGGATTTTGTGTTGGGTTTGCCGCGTACTAAGAGAGGCCATGATTCTATATTCGTGGTAGTGGATAGATTCTCTAGGATGTCACACTTTATTGCCAGCCACAAGAGCGACGATGCATCGCATATTGCTAACATGCTTTTCAGGGAGATTGTACGTCTACATGGAGTCCCAAAGACTATTGTTTCTGATCGTGACGTGAAGTTTATGAGCTACTTCTGGAAGACACTTTTGAAAAAAGCTGGGGACGAAGCTGATGTTCAGCACTACTTGTCATCCCCAAACTGATGGTCAAACTGGAGTGGTGAATAGAACATTGTCACAACTGTTGAGATCCATGATCAAGAAGAACCTGAAGGAGTGGGAAGATTGTTCGCCGCATGTGGAGTTTGCTTATAACAGGGCTGTACATTCTACCACAGAGTTGTGTCCCTTTGAGGTGGTGTATGGTTTCAAATCCATTACTCCACTTGACTTGTTGCCTTTGCCCATACATGAGAGAGTAAATATGGAGGCATCAAAGAGGGCAGATTTTGTGCGAAAGATTCATGTGAAGACTAAAGAGTTGATAGAGAAGAAAGGCAACAACAATGCTGCAAGGATGAACAAGAAGTGCAAGGAGATGTTGTTCAAGCCTGGTGATATGGTCTGGGTACATTTTCGAAAGGATAGGTTCCCGAAGCTACGGAAGTCCAAGTTGCTTCCTTGTGGTGCTGGTCCTTACAAAGTTCTTGCCAAGATCAATGATAATGCATACTCTACAGATCTTCCAATTGATGAGTCTGGTGTCAGCAATTCTTTCAAGGGATTTCTATTTCTCTGCCCTCGGGTCCTTAATTGTGCTCAGTTTTCCCCAGCTCCTTAGTTTTTCCTCAGTTTTCCCCAAGTCCTTGTTTGAAACCCGCAGAAGCAGCTCAGACGGCAGGATTCCCGTTTAATTGACCGTTCCGTGCTGACGTGTGGGGCCGCGTCGTGTGGGCCCGCGTTGCATGGGGTTGGTAGAAAGGGACCGCGTGGGACAGGACGAGATAGTGTTTGGTTGCACGTGAGCAGGAGCTGGGTTTTGTCTCTCTCGGCCCAAATTGGCATTTTCCCTTTTAAGAGTAGCTTTTCCGCCTCCTTCTCTCTGTCTTTTTTCACCTAATTAGTATCAAATCTAGAGAAGCTTGCATTTCTGTCTTTCTTCAATTATTATTTGTGCCTTTTGGCCCTCGTTGTTTGCCCAATATGGCAGCAAATCTAGTAGGGAGCCCAATCTAGTACTCCATCTGGTCCATATGTATGTAGTTAAATCTAGAAGCAAATCTATAGGAAATGTACGATAAATTCACACAATCATATAGTAGAATAGGGATAGATAATAGGGATCCCTCCCTAGATAATAAGCTGCATACAGCAGCCAAACATAGCAACAGGTTCGAGGTTCTTCACAGCACCATCATACTAACAACATAACGACAAGGGATCCCTAGCTAACAACAAAATAGGAGGCAGCAGCAGCACACGTCCAGGACTCCGCCTACCCCATCTGCCTCTGCCTCCACTTGTTGCTCCCCTTGGGAGCCTTGGGCTTGAGCGGAGGCATGCGCCCGCCAGAGATCTCCACCCGCTGGAAGCTGCGGAGGTGCATGCCGAGCGCCTTGTGCTTGGCGCAGAAGGAGTGGGGGTTCACCGTCGCGCCGACCTTGGGGAAGGTGTTGCCGATGTTCTCGGCATGTGTCAGGAGGCAGTTGAAGTCAGCGCTGCCGAGCCTCCTAGTGCAGAAGGGGTACCTGTAGACACCCTTGGCGAAGTAGGAGACGTACTGGCCGACCTGCAGCCTTTGCATCACCTGGCGAGTCTTGATGTCATGGTGCTCGTCGTCGCTGCCGACGTCGCTGCCAGATAGCTGATCCATATCAAACGGGAACTATTAGTGAATGAGTTGCAATGATGACTAACGTGCATGATAACAAAGTTAGGAAAAACAGAGGCAGCCTCACTTAGAGTGGACACGATTATATGTCTACAGGGAAGGTGTTAGCGAACCAAAGCTCATGCACAACAGATTTGTACACAGCAATGGTTCGCTGAACCCTCCCTGTAAAAATTTGTGCCCACCGATTCATCATAGGCAAAGAAACAGATTCCAGATCTGAACTTGAACACATTTCAGATTATTTGCAAAATTAAACGGTTGATATCTTTTGATTCGTGCATAAAATAACTGATTGAGATCCCATGATTACTTGTGTAAATTAACTGATTGAGAACCCATTATTACTTGCATAAATTAACCGAATGGCCGAACCCCAAATCTTAAACGAAATCAAGAAGAGATAAAAAACTAGAATAAAATCGGCGCAAATATTAGCCCAATACTCATCCATATACAGATCCATCTACACTAGCAAAAATAGGGTTCAAAAAGGAATGGGGAACAAAAAAGGAAGCAAACCGTAGTTACCTCGCTCTATGCGTCCTCCATGGAGGTGTCGTACGGGTTCGGGGGCGGGACGTACGGCACATCCTCGTAGGGGTCATATCCCAGCGGGATCTGACCGGGACCGGCGGCAACAGCCTCCGATGCACCGGCGGAGGAGGCGGCGATGTCCGTTGAGGGGACGGCGTCGAAGAGGGAGGCGTCGCGCTTGGAGCCGACGGCGTCGTGGATGATGGGATTGGCATTCTCGTTGTCCATCTCGCCGGCAGAGGAGAGGGAGAGGGTTTTTTGCTTTGGAGAAGATGATGGGACGTGAGAGAGGCGGCGTTGCGTGGGCGAGTGAGAGTGACAGAGATAGTGGGAGGAGGCGTCTATAAAGGCGAGGGGTGGTTAATGCGACCCGCGTCCTACACGTCCACCGTTGCACGTCTGCACGTCTTTGACTTCTGCAACGCGACACGCGTCCACGATTGCACGTCTTCGACAGTTCGACATCTGCACCGCGACCCGCGTCTAAGCGTCAACAATTGCACGTCTTCCATTTCTGCACCGCAACACGCGTCCTCGAGTCTAACCCTGGAAATTTAGATATACTCAGGTATAACCTCGAGTATTATACTAGCATTTTTTGTGTGCTCAGTTTTCCCCTTGGGTGCTAATACTGGCTAGTGCAATATGCTCAGTTTTACCCTCAAGTGGCTGGTCAACAGAGAGTCAACAAATGGAATTAACTAGTTAAATGAGTCATTTAATGTGCAAAAAATTCTGAAAAATACTGGCACTTACTCATGGAGTCTTTACCACAAATTGCCACTTCTCAAAACATAGATAAGTCATAGATAAATCAAGTTTTACCACAAATTGCCACTTCTCAAATCACCTAGTAGCTATGAAGGTGCATGGTTTTCCACAATAAACCCTTCCCAAAACAGCTTTCCCCAAACCATACTTTGTCTAAATGAGGCCACAATTCTCACACTCATGTATATTTGTATTGCAAATAGTTTGACGTAGGCCAAGATGGGTTTCATTGTACAAAACACGCATTTTCCATTTTTTATATCTCATATTTGAATCCCTTAGTCTGTTTATTACACAGGTGCCCTTGGTTTCTTGATACTACTCGGTTTTGCCCTCTCCCTCCACAAATTTTCGCAGACGTGCAACATTGCCCTGATTGGTCTAGCCCATGTCACGCGGATCATGCCCGCCGACCGTTGATCGTATGATCTAACGGGCAGGATAACCCCTCTCTCTCTGTCGGTGGTTACTGATACGTCTCCAATGTATCTATAATTTCTTATGTTCCATGCTAGTTTTATGACAATACTTACATGTTTTATACACACTTTACATCATTTATATGCGTTTTCCGGAACTAACCTATTGTCGAGATGCCGAAGGGCCAGTTGCTGTTTTCTGCTGTTTTTGGTTTCAGAAATCCTAGTAAGGAAATATTCTCGGAATCGGACGAAATCAATGCCCAGCATCCTATTTTTCCACGAAGCTTCCAGAACACCCGAGAGCCAGCAGAGGAGGGCCACAGGGCCACCAGACGCTAGGGCGGCGCGGCCTGGACCCTGGGCGCGCCCCCCTATTGTGTCATCACCTCGTCAGCCTTCCGACTCCGCCTCTTCGCCTATTTAAAGGTCCCTGACCTAAAACTTCGATACGGAAAAGCCACGGTACGAGAAACCTTCCAGAGCCGCCGCCATCGCGAAGCCAAGATCTGGGGGACAGGAGTCTCTATTCCGGCACGCCGCCGGGACGGGGAAGTGCTCCCGGAAGGCTCCTCCATCGACACCACTGATGCTGTCCAGGACTGGCGCGCTGTTGACGAGGGAGGAAATGATGTAGCTTTCCTTTGTTCCCCGGCAACGGCGCCAGAAAATAGCTTGATGTCTACTTCCCCCTCCTTTTCCTGTAGACAGTGTTGGGCCTCCAAGAGCAGAGGTTTGTAGAACAGCAGCAAGTTTTCCCTTAAGTGGATACCCAAGGTTTATCGAACTCAGGGAGGAAGAGGTCAAAGATATCCCTCTCATGCAACCCTGCAACCACAAAGCAAGAAGTCTCTTGTGTCCCCAACACACCTAATAGGTGCACTAGTTCGGCGAAGAGATAGTGAAATACAGGTGGTATGAATATATATGAGCAGTAGCAACGGTGCCAGAAAATAGATTGCTGGCGTGTAGTTGATGGTGGTAGTATTGCAGCAGTAGTAACGCAAAGAAACAAGAAACAAGCAGCGATAGCAGTATTTAGGAACAAGGCCTAGGGATTACACTTTCACTAGTGGACACTCTCAACATTGATCACATAACAGAATAGATAAATGCATACTCTACACTTTTGTTGGATGATGAACGCATTGCGTAGGATTACACGAACCCTCAATGCCGGAGTTAACAAGCTCCACAATTTGTTCATATTTAAGTAACCTTATAGTGTAAGATAGATCAAAAGACTAAACCAAGTACTAGCATAGCATGCACACTGTCACCTTCATGCATATGTAGGAGGAATAGATCACATCAATATTATCATAGCAATAGTTAACTTCGCAATCTACAAGAGATCATGATCATAGCATAAACCAAGTACTAACACGGTGCACACACTGTCACCTTTACACACGTGCAGGAGGAATAGAACTACTTTAATAACTTTGCTAGAGTAGCACATAGATAAATTGTGATACAAACTCATATGAATCTCAATCATGTAAAGCAGCTCATGAGATCATTGTATTGAGGTACATGGGAGAGATGAACCACATAGCTACCGGTACAGCCCCGAGCCTCGATGGAGAACTACTCCCTCCTCATGGGAGCAGCAGCGGTGATGAAGATGGTGGTGGAGATGGCAGCGGTGTCGATGGAGAAGCCTTCCGGGGGCACTTCCCCGTTCCGGCAGCGTGCCGGAACAGAGACTCCTGTCCCCCAGATCTTGGCCTCACGATGGCGGCGGCTCTGGAAGGTTTCTGTGGATTTCGTCAATTGTATCAGGGTTTTCGATCCAGGGGCTTTATATAGGCGAAGAGGCGGCGCAGGAGGGTCGAAGGGCTGGCCAAACCATAGGGGGGCGCGGGCCCCCCCTAGGCCGCGCCACCATGTGGTTTGGTGGGCCTGTGCCCCCCCTCTGGTCCCTCTCGTGTGTTCTGGATGCTTCCGGGGATTCTAAGATCTTTGGCGTTGATTTCGTCCGATTCCGAGAATATTTCGTTACTAGGATTTCTGAAACCAAAAACAGCAGAAAACAGGAACTGGCACTTCGGCATCTTGTTAATAGGTTAGTTCCAGAAAATGCACGAATATGACATAAAGTGTGCATAAAACATGTAGATAACATCAATAATGTGGCATGGAACATAAGAAATTATCGATACGTCGGAGACGTATCAGCATCCCCAAGCTTAGTTCTGCTCGTCCCGAGCAGGTAAAACGATAACACAGATAATTTCTGGAGTGACATGCCATCATAATCTTGATCATACTATTTGTAAAGCATATGTAGTGAATGCAGCAATCAAAACAATGTATATGACATGAGTAAGCAAGTGAATCATAAAGCAAAGACTTTTCATGAATAGCACTTCAAGACAAGCATCAATAAGTCTTGCATAAGAGTTAACTCATAAAGCAATAATTCAAAGTAAAGGCATTGAAGCAACACAAAAGAAGATTAAGTTTCAGCGGTTGCTTTCAACTCATAACATGTATATCTCATGGATATTGTCAACATAGAGTAATATAATAAGTGCAATAAGCAAGTATGTAGGAATCAATGCACAGTTCACACAAGTGTTTGCTTCTTGAGGTGGAGAGAAATAGGTGAACTGACTCAACATTGAAAGTAAAAGAATGGTCCTCATAGAGGAAAAGCATCGATTGCTATATTTGTGCTAGAGCTTTGGTTTTGAAAACATGAAACAATTTTGTCAACGGTAGTAATAAAGCATATGTATCATGTAAATTATATCTTACAAGTTGCAAGCCTCATGCATAGTATACTAATAGTGCCCGCACCTTGTCCTAATTAGCTTGGACTACCGGATCATCGCAATGCACATGTTTTAACCAAGTGTCACAATGGGGTACCTCTATGCCGCCTGTACAAAGGTCTAAGGAGAAAGCTCGCATTGGATTTCTCGCTATTGATTATTCTCAACTTAGACATCCATACCGGGACAACATAGACAACAGATAATGGACTCCTCTTTTATGCATAAGCATGTAACAACAATTAATAATTTTCTCATATGAGATTGAGGATATTGTCCAAAACTGAAACTTCCACCATGGATCATGGCTTTAGTTAGCGGCCCAATGTTCTTCTCTAACAATATGCATGCTTAACCATAAGGTGGTAGATCTCTCTTACTTCAGACAAGACGGACATGCATAGCAACTCACATGAAATTCAACAATGAATAGTTGATGGCGTCCCCAGTGAACATGGTTATCGCACAACAAGCAACTTATTAAGAGATAAAGTGCATAATTACATATTCAATACCACAATAGTTTTTAAGCTATTTGTCCCATGAGCTATATATTGCAAAGGTGAATGATGGAATTTTAAAGGTAGCACTCAAGCAATTTACTTTGGAATGGCGGAAAATACCATGTAGTAGGTAGGTATAGTGGACACAAATGGCATAGTGGTTGGCTCAAGTATTTTGGATGCATGAGAAGTATTCCCTCTCGATACAAGGTTTAGGCTAGCAAGGCTTATTTGAAACAAACACAAGGATGAACCGGTGCAGCAAAACTCACATAAAAGACATATTGAAAACATTATAAGACTCTACACCGTCTTCCTTGTTGTTCAAACTCAATACTAGAAATTATCTAGACCTTAGAGAAACCAAATATGCAAACCAAATTTTAGCATGCTCTATGTATTTCTTCATTAATGGGTGCAAAGCATATGATGCAAGAGCTTAGTCATGAACACAACAATTGCCAAGTATCACAGTACCCAAGACATTTATAGCAATTACTACATGTATCATTTTCCAATTCCAACCATATAACAATTTAACGAAGGAGAAACTTCGCCATGAATACTATGAGTAGAAACCAAGGACATACTTGTCCATATGCTACAGCGGAGCGTGTCTCTCTCCCATAAAGTGAATGCTAGGATCCATTTTATTCAAACAAAACAAAAACAAAAACAAACCGACGCTCCAAGCAAAGCACATAAGATGTGATGGAATAAAAATATAGTTTCAGGGGAGGAACCTGATAATATTGTCGATGAAGAAGGGGATGCCTTGGGCATCCCCAAGCTTAGACGCTTGAGTCTTCTTGATATATGCAGGGGTGAACCACCGGGGCATCCCCAAGCTTAGAGCTTTCACTCTCCTTGATCATGTTGCATCATACTCCTCTCTTGATCCTTGAAAACTTCCTCCACACCAAACTCGAAACAACTCATTAGAGGGTTAGTGCACAATAAAAATTAACATATTCAGAGGTGACACAATCATTCTTAACACTTCTGGACATTGCATAATGCTACTGGACATTAGTGGATCAAAGAAATTCATCCAACATAGCAAAAGAGGCAATGCGAAATAAAAGGCAGAATCTGTCAAAACAGAACAGTTCGTATTGACGAATTTTAAAATGGCACCAGACTTGCTCAAATGAAAATGCTCAAATTGAATGAAAGTTGCGTACATATCTGAGGATCATGCACGTAAATTGGCTTAATTTTCTAAGCTACCTACAGGGAGGTAGACCCAGATTCGTGACAGCAAAGAAATCTGGAACTGCGCAGTAATCCAAATCTAGTACTTACTTTTCTATCAACGGCTTAACTTGGCACAACAAAACACAAAACTAAGATAAGGAGAGGTTGCTACAGTAGTAAACAACTTCTAAGACACAAAATAAAAACAAAGTACTGTAGCAAAATAACACATGGGTTATCTCCCAAGAAGTTCTTTCTTTATAGCCATTAAGATGGGCTCAGCAGTTTTAATGATGCACTCGTAAGAAATAGTATTTGAAGCAAAAGAGAGCATCAAGAGGAAAATTCAAAACACATTTAAGCCTAACATGCTTCCTATGCATAGGAATCTTGTAAATAAACAAGTTCATGAAGAGCAAAGTAACAAGCATAGGAAGATAAAACCAGTATAGCTTCAAAAATTTCAGCACATAGAGAGGCATTTTAGTAACATGAAAATTTCTACAACCATATTTTCCTCTCTCATAATAACTTTCAGTAGCATCATGAGCAAACTCAACAATGTAACTATCACACAAAGCATTCTTATCATGAGTCTCATGCATAAAATTATTACTCTCCACATAAGCATAATCAATTTTATTAGTAATAGTGGGAGCAAATTCAACAAAGTAGCTATCATTATTATTCTCATCAAGTGTTGGAGGCATAGTATAATCACAACAAAATTTACTCTCCATAGTAGGTGGCACCAAAAGACCACTATCATTATAATCATCATATATGGGAGGCAAAGTATCATCAAAGAAAAATTTCTCCTCAATGCTTGGGGGACTAAAAAGATCATGCTCGTCAAAACCAGCTTCCCCAAGCTTAGAATTTTCCATATCATTAGCAACAATGGTGTTCAAAGTGTTCATATTAATATGTTCCATGGGTTTTTTAATTTTCGGATCAAACCATCCATGTTTTAAATCAGGAAATAGAATAAGAAGCTCATTCTTGTCCATTATGCCAAACTAGTGTAAACAAGAAACAAAAAGTTGCAATTGCAGGATCTAAAGGAAATAGCTTTGAGTACTTACGGCGCCGGGAAATAGCTTAGTAGCCGAGGTCCGGAGTGTGAGTACCTTTTACCTTTCCTCCCCGGCAACGGCGCCAGAAAATACTTGATGCTGTCCAGGACTGGCGCGCTGTTGACGAGGGAGGAAATGATGTAGCTTTCCTTCGTTCCCCGGCAACGGCGCCAGAAAATAGCTTGATGTCTACTTCCCCCTCCTTTTCCTGTAGACAGTGTTGGGCCTCCAAGAGCAGAGGTTTGTAGAACAGCAGCAAGTTTTCCCTTAAGTGGATACCCAAGGTTTATCGAACTCAGGGAGGAAGAGGTCAAAGATATCCCTCTCATGCAACCCTGCAACCACAAAGCAAGAAGTCTCTTGTGTCCCCAACACACCTAATAGGTGCACTAGTTCGGCGAAGAGATAGTGAAATACAGGTGGTATGAATATATATGAGCAGTAGCAACGGTGCCAGAAAATAGATTGCTGGCGTGTAGTTGATGGTGGTAGTATTGCAGCAGTAGTAACGCAGTAAAACAGTAAACAAGCAGCGATAGCAGTATTTAGGAACAAGGCCTAGGGATTACACTTTCACTAGTGGACACTCTCAACATTGATCACATAACAGAATAGATAAATGCATACTCTACACTTTTGTTGGATGATGAACGCATTGCGTAGGATTACACGAACCCTCAATGCCGGAGTTAACAAGCTCCACAATTTGTTCATATTTAAGTAACCTTATAGTGTAAGATAGATCAAAAGACTAAACCAAGTACTAGCATAGCATGCACACTGTCACCTTCATGCATATGTAGGAGGAATAGATCACATCAATATTATCATAGCAATAGTTAACTTCGCAATCTACAAGAGATCATGATCATAGCATAAACCAAGTACTAACACGGTGCACACACTGTCACCTTTACACACGTGCAGGAGGAATAGAACTACTTTAATAACTTTGCTAGAGTAGCACATAGATAAATTGTGATACAAACTCATATGAATCTCAATCATGTAAAGCAGCTCATGAGATCATTGTATTGAGGTACATGGGAGAGATGAACCACATAGCTACCGGTACAGCCCCGAGCCTCGATGGAGAACTACTCCCTCCTCATGGGAGCAGCAGCGGTGATGAAGATGGCGGTGGAGATGGCAGCTGTGTCGATGGAGAAGCCTTCCGGGGACACTTCCCCGTTCCGGCAGCGTGCCGGAACAGAGACTCCTGTCCCCCAGATCTTGGCCTCGCGATGGCGGCGGCTCTGGAAGGTTTCTGTGGATTTCGTCAATTGTATCAGGGTTTTCGATCCAGGGGCTTTATATAGGCGAAGAGGCGGCGCAGGAGGGTCGAAGGGCTGGCCAAACCATAGGGGGGCGCGGGCCCCCCTAGGCCGCGCCACCATGTGGTTTGGTGGGCCTGTGCCCCCCCTCTGGCTTCCGGGGATTCTAAGATCTTTGGCGTTGATTTCGTCCGATTCCGAGAATATTTTGTTACTAGGATTTCTGAAACCAAAAACAGCAGAAAACAGGAACTGGCACTTTGGCATCTTGGTAATAGGTTAGTTCCAGAAAATGCACGAATATGACATAAAGTGTGCATAAAACATGTAGATAACATCAATAATGTGGCATGGAACATAAGAAATTATCGATACGTCGGAGACGTATCAACCACCGCCATCTTCATCAACGCTGCTGTCTCCCATGAGGAGGGAGTAGTTCTCCATCGAGGCTAAGGGCTGTACCGGTAGCTATGTGGTTAATCTCTCTCCTATGTACTTCAATACAATGATCTCATGAGCTGCCTTACATGATTGAGATTCATATGAGCTTGTATCACTATTAGTCTATGTGCTACTCTTGTGATGTTATTAAAGTAGTCTATTCCTCCTTCACGGTGTAATGGTGACAGTGTGTGCATCGTGTAGTACTTGGCGTAGGCTATGATCATAATCTCTTGTAGGTTATGGAGTTAATTATTACTATGATAGTATTGATGTGATTTATTCCCCCTTCGTAGTGTGATGGTGACAGTGTGCATGCTATGTTAGTACTCGGTTTAAATTGCAAAGATCTATTATGTTCTAAAGGTTACTTAAATATGAATGTCGAATGTTGTGGAGCTTGTTAACTCCGGCATTGAGGTGCTCTTGTAGCCCTACACAACGAATGGTGTTCATTATCAAACAAGAGTATATGTAGCACAAAGGAAGAGAACTTATTTATTTATGTGATCAATGTTGAGAGTGTCCACTAGTGAAAGTATGATCCCTAGGCCTTGTTTCCAAATACTGCAATCATCGCTTGTTTACTGTTTTACTGCATCTTTACTTCCTGCAATATTACTACCATCAACTGCACGCCAGCAAGCACTTTTCTGGCGCCGTTACTACTGCTCATATTCATCCATATTACTTGTATCTCACTATCTCTTCGCTGAACTAGTGCACCTATACATCTGACAAGTGTATTAGGTGTGTTGGGGACACAAGAGACTTCTTGTATCGTGATTGCAGGGTTGCTTGAGAGGGATATCTTTGACCTCTTCCTCCATGAGTTCGATAAACCTTGGGTGATCCACTTAAGGGAAACTTGCTGCTGTTCTACAAACCTCTGCTCTTAGAGGCCCAACACTGTCTACAAGAATAGAAGCACCCGTAGACATCAAGCACTTTTCTGGCACCGTTGCCGGGGAGGTAAGGTAAAAGGTATTCACATCCTTCGACTACTAAGCTATTTCCTAGCACTGTTGCCGGTGTGTGAGTGCTCGAAGCTATTTCCTTTAGATCCTGCAATTGCATCTTTTTGTTTCTTGTTTACACTAGTTGGGCATAATGGAAAACAACAAAAATATGAGAGATCTTTATGAATTTTATCTTGATTTAGGACATGATGTGTTTGAATAGAGAATTAAAAAACCCATGGAACTTTATATGCATGCTAATGGGAATGTTATTAATATGAATGCTTTGAACACCATTGTTGTTAATACTATGGAAAATTCTAAGCTTGGGGAGGTCAGTTTTGATGAAAATGATCTCTTTAGCCCTCCGGGTATTGAGGAGAAAGTTTATGTTGATTATGATATGCCTCCCATATATGATGATTATAATGATAGTGGTCTTTTGGTGCCACCTACTATGGAGGATAAAGTTTATTATGATGATACTATACCTCCTATATTTGATGATGAGAATAATAATGATAGCTACTTTGTTGAATTTGCTCCCACTACAATTAATAAGAATGACTATGCTTATGTGGAGAGTAATGATACTTTTATGCATGTGAATAAGAATGCTTTATTTGATAGTTATATTGTTGAGTTTGCTCATGATGCCACTGAAAGTTATTATGAGAGAGGAAAATATGGTTGTAGAAGTTTTCATGTTACTAAAACACCTCTCTATATATGCTGAAATTTTTGAAGTTACACTTGTTTTACCTTTCTATGCTTGTTGCATCATGCTTCATGAATTTGCTTATTTACAAGATTCCTATGCATTGGAAGCATGTTAGGCTTAAATTTGTTTTGAACTTGCTTCTTGATGCTCTCTTTTGCTTCAACTCTTATTTCTTGCGAGTGCATCATTAAAACTGCTGAGCCCATCTTAATGGCTATAAAGAAAGTACTTCTTGGGAGATAACCCATGTGTTTATTTTGCTACTGTTTTGTTGTGTCTTGGAAGTTCTTACTACTGTAGCAACCTCTCCTTATCTTTATTTTATTGCATTGTTGTGCCAAATAAAGTCTTTGATAGTAAAGTCAATACTAGATTTGGATTACTGCGCAGAAACAGATTTCTTGCTGTCACGAATTTGGGCATGGTTCTCTGTAGGTAACTCAGAAAAATCTTCCAATTTACGTGCGTGATCCACAGATATTTACGCAACTTTCATTCAATTTGGGAATTTTCATCTGAGCAAGTCTGGTGCCTCTTTAAAATTTGTCTTTACGGACTGTTCTGTTTTGACAGATTCTGCCTTTTATTTCGCATTGCCTCTTTTGCTGTGTTGGATGGATTTCTTTGTTCCATTGACTTCTAGTAGCTTTGGGCAATGTCCAGAAGTGTTAAGAATGATTGTGTCACCTCTGAACATGTGAATTTTTGATTATGCACTAACCCTCTAATGAGTTTGTTTCGAGTTTGGTGTGGAGGAAGTTTTCAAGGGTCAAGAGAGGAGGATGATATACTATGATCAAGAAGAGTGAAAAGTCTAAGCTTGGGGATGCCCCCGTGGGTCATCCCTGCATATTTCAAGAAGACTCAAGCATCTAAGCTTGGGGATGCCCAAGGCATCCCCTTCTTCATCAACAATTTATCAGGTTTCTTCTCTTGAAACTATATTTTTATTCGGTCACATCTTATGTACTTTACTTGGAGCGTCTGTGTGCTTTTATTTTTGTTTTGTTATTTTCATTCTCTGAATAAATGCTTGTGTGGGAGAGAGACACGCTTCGCTGTTGCATATGAACACATGTGTTCTTAGCTTTACTTTTAATGTTCATGGCGAAGGTTGAAACTGCTTCGTTAATTGCTATTTGGTTGGAAACAGAAAATGCCGCATGTGGTAATTGGTATAATGTCTTGAATAATTTGATACTTGGCAATTGTTGTGCTCATATGAATCATGTTTAAGCTCTTGCATCATGTACTTTGCACCTATTAATGAAGAACTACATAGAGCTTGTTAAAATTTGGTTTGCATGATTGGTCTCTAAAGTCTAGATATTTTTTGGTTAAGGTGTTTGAACAACAAGGAGACGATGTAAAGTCTTATAATACTTACAATATGTTCATATGTGAGTCTTGCTGCACCATTTTATACTTGAGTTTGCTTCAAACAACCTTGCTAGCCTAGCCTTGTATTGAGAGGGAATTCTTCTCGTGCATCCAAAACCTTGAGCCAAAAACTATGCCATTTGTGTCCACCATACCTACCTACTACATGGTATTTCTCTGCCATTCCAAAGTACATTACTTGAGTGCTACCTTTAAAATTTCATTCTTTGCCTTTACAATATATAGCTCATGGGAAAATAGCCTTAAAAACTATTGTGGTAAAGAATATGTACTTATGTGTCTTATTTCTTAATAAGTTGCTTGTTGAGCGGTAACCATGTTTCTGGGGACGCCATCAACTTTTACCTTTGTTGAATATCATGTGAGTTGCTATGCATGTTCGTCTTGTCTGAAGTAAGGGCGATTTTCATGATCAAATGGTTTGAGTATGCATAATGTTAGAGAAGAACATTGGGCCGCTAACTAAAGCCATGATTCATGGTGGAAGTTTCAGTTTGGACAATTAATCCTCAATCTCTTATGAGTATATTATCTGTTGTTGAATGCTTATGCATTAAAGAGGAGTCCATTATCTGTTGTCTATGTTGTCCCGGTATGGATGTCTAAGTTGAGAATAATCAAAAGCGAGAAATCCAATGCGAGCTTTCTCCTTAGACCTTTGTACAGGCGGCATAGAGGTACCCCTTTGTGACACTTGGTTGAAACATATGCTATGCAATGATAATCCGTGTTAATCCAAGCTAATTAGGACAAGGTGCGAGCACTATTGGTATACTATGCATGAGGCTTGCAACTTATAGGATATCTTATACATAACACATATGCTTTATTACTACCGTTGACAAAATTGTTTCTTGTTTTCAAAATGAAAAGCTCTAGCACAAAAATAGTAATCCATGCTTCCCTCTGCAAAGGGCCTATCTTTTACTTTATTGTAGAGTCAGTTTACCTATTCCTTCTATCTTAGAAGCAAACACTCGTGTCAACTGTGCATTGATTCTTACATGTTTACCTATTGCACTTGTTATATTGCTTTATGTTGACAACTATCCATGAGATATACATGTTACAAGTTGAAAGCAATTGCTGAAACTTAATCATCCTTTGTGTTGCTTCAATGCCTTTACTTTGAATCTATTGCTTTATGAGTAACTCTTATGCAAGACTTATTGATGCTTGTCTTGAAAGTACTATTCATGAAAAGTGTTTGCTATATGATTCATTTGTTTACTCATTATCTTCACCATTGCTTTGAATCGCTGCATTCATCTCATATGCTTTACAACAGTATTGATCAAGATTATGATAGCATGTCACTTCAGAAATTATCCTTGTTATCGTTTACCTACTCGAGGGCGAGTAGGAACTAAGCTTGGGGATGCTTGATATGTCTCCAACGTATCTATAATTTCTTATGTTCCATGCTAGTTTTATGACAATACTTACATGTTTTATACACACTTTACATCATTTATATGCGTTTTCCGGAACTAACCTATTGATGAGATGCCGAAGGGCCAGTTGCTGTTTCTGCTGTTTTTGGTATCAGAAATCCTAGTAAGGAAATATTCTCGGAATCGGACGAAATCAATGCCCAGCATCCTATTTTTCCACGAAGCTTCCAGAACACCCGAGAGCCAGTAGAGGAGGGCCACAGGGCCACCAGACGCTAGGGCGGCGTGGCCTGGACCCTGGGCGCGCCCCCCTATTGTGTCATCGCCTCGTCAGCCTTCCGACTCCGCCTCTTCGCCTATTTAATGGTCCCTGACCTAAAACTTCGATACGAAAAAGCCACGGTACGAGAAACCTTCCAGAGCCGCCGCCATCGCGAAGCCAAGATCTGGGGGACAGGAGTCTCTGTTCCGGCACGCCGCCGGGACGGGGAAGTGCCCCCGGAAGGCTCCTCCATCGACACCACCGCCATCTTCATCAACGCTGCTGTCTCCCATGAGGAGGGAGTAGTTCTCCATCGAGGCTAAGGGCTGTACCGGTAGCTATGTGGTTAATCTCTCTCCTATGTACTTCAATACAATGATCTCATGAGCTGCCTTACATGATTGAGATTCATATGAGCTTGTATCACTATTAGTCTATGTGCTACTCTTGTGATGTTATTAAAGTAGTCTATTCCTCCTTCACGGTGTAATGGTGACAGTGTGTGCATCGTGTAGTACTTGGCGTAGGCTATGATCATAATCTCTTGTAGGTTATGGAGTTAATTATTACTATGATAGTATTGATGTGATTTATTCCCCCTTCGTAGTGTGATGGTGACAGTGTGCATGCTATGTTAGTACTCGGTTTAAATTGCAAAGATCTATTATGCTCTAAAGGTTACTTAAATATGAATGTCGAATGTTGTGGAGCTTGTTAACTCCGGCATTGAGGTGCTCTTGTAGCCTACACAATGAATGGTGTTCATTATCAAACAAGAGTATATGTAGCACAAAGGAAGAGAACTTATTTATTTATGTGATCAATGTTGAGAGTGTCCACTAGTGAAAGTATGATCCCTAGGCCTTGTTTCCAAATACTGCAATCATCGCTTGTTTACTGTTTTACTGCATCTTTACTTCCTGCAATATTACTACCATCAACTGCACGCTAGCAAGCACTTTTCTGGCGCCGTTACTACTGCTCATATTCATCCATATTACTTGTATCTCACTATCTCTTCGCCGAACTAGTGCACCTATACATCTGACAAGTGTATTAGGTGTGTTGGGGACACAAGAGACTTCTTGTATCATGATTGCAGGGTTGCTTGAGAGGGATATCTTTGACCTCTTCCTCCCTGAGTTCGATAAACCTTGGGTGATCCACTTAAGGGAAACTTGCTGCTGTTCTACAAACCTCTGCTCTTGGAGGCCCAACACTGTCTACAAGAATAGAAGCACCCGTAGACGTCAGTTACCTTCCACTCTCTAAGTATGCTAAAGGGCGGTTTTCTGTATTATTTTTCACGCGCTAAAAATTATAAACTCTTTTAGGCATTACTTTTCACGCAAAAAATGATAAACCATCACCGATTTGTTGTAGCCATTAATTTTCACACAAAAAATGATAAACCATCACCGATTTGTTGTATCCATTACTTTTCACGCAAAAAATGATAAATCATCACCGATTTCTTGTAGCCATTACTATTCACGGTAAAAATGATAAACGAAACAATCTATCTATCTCTGTATTTGAAGTTTGGAAGGGTTCACCATCTACTTATGTTAACTTTCGAGGTTTTGACCTGAAAATCAAATGGGTATTATAAAGGGAAATAAAAGTTCAAAAAAATGTAAAAACGAAACAATCTACCTATCTTTGTATAGAAGATCGTATGTATGATTTTTGAGGTCATTTAGAGAAGGTAGAAAAAAATCCCTTTTGAGAAGGTCGAAAAAACCTAACTTGTTACAAAAGCTGGTTTTAGTGAGACCTAACCAAATTTGGCATACATGATGCCATACCTATAACAACAAGAAATATCTAAAAGGGAAAGTTTCACAAATTTGAAATTTAGGGCGAAAATGATGCCATACATGATGCTGTTTTTCGAGGTTTTGACCTGAAAAACAATTGGGTATTATGAAGGGAAATAAAAAGTTCGAAAAATGTAAAAACGAAACAATCTATATATCTATGTATAGAAGATCAGCTGTATGAAATTTGAGGTCATTTAGAGAAGGTAGAAAAAATCACCTTGTTAGAAACGGCATGCGTTTAAGCAAAGTGATTTTTTCGAACATCTCCAAATGACCCCAAATTTGCCATACATGATGCCATACGTGCAACAACAAGGAACCCTATCTAAAAAGTGTCAAAAAAGTTTACCCAACCGTATAGCTCTATCAAAAATAACCTCACCATGGCGCTAGTATAATTTTGGGCTTAGTTACAAACTTTCGTTACCTAACCTTCAACACGAAACTTGTTTCAAATTCATTTTGGCGTACAAGAAACAAATCCCACCTTGATTCGAGCACCACAGCCTCCAAACGCCGATGCCGATATCGGCATGGTCAGAACGTCTATGCTCGCCGCCACTGCTAGGTCACCATCGGGATGCACCCTCAATCTCGTCCCCTCATTCGATCACTGACACACCAGAGATACCGCCGAGGCCAATGCCGAACGTACATGTTGATGCCAATGTCGAACATTCATGCACGCCGCTGTGGGCACGGCCACGCCGCCCCGCTATGCTGGACGCCACAGACCACCGCGAGGTCTTTCCCTTCGCCACCACACTCTTCTAGCACCCATCTATACACGCCAGAAAGGAGAGACACTAGTTTTCTCTACATTGCTCGTGTTCGTGTCGGACACGGTCAGTCAAAGTTTTGAGGTAGTCATCGGTGTCGTCGACCATTTCTTCTCTTCTTTGCATGGTTAAACGCGTCTAGTTCATATCTATCTAATGCGTCTGGTCTCGCCTCATGCAGTTCTTTGTGGACGTCGATCTCATCTCGGCACCCCGCAGGCCACCTCCTCCGTGCCATCGTTGTAGAGCTCCGTTTAAAAATCTATTCCTACCCGTGTATTGCCCCTTGTATCAGCGTCATGGCCCCACTTGTCATTCGATATACCGAAGCCCCACTCGTGCGTGTTTTGGTCAATGATACAGCGATGCTTACGGTCAAACAAAGATGGATGGTCTGACGTGTCTTTGCAGGCTCTACGTGGCCCCACTAGTCAGAAGATAACGGTCAACCGTCGGGCAACCGGCCGTTACAGCACCTATGATGGTTTCATACAAGGTCTTGGGGAAAACTGAGGAAAAACTAAGGAGCTAGGGAAAACTGAGCACAACTAAGGACCCGAGGGCACGAAAATAGAAATCCCTTCTTTCAATGTGGCTGATTTGACACCATATGACGGAGAAGACCTTGGAGCGTCGAGGTCGATGCCTTTTGAAAGGGGGGAGATGATGAGGACATCCCTACTACACTACTACCTCCGTCATTGCAAGATGAAGACGATGCTGCTATGAAGCTCAAGTCCAATGAAGTCAGGATTGGACCAATGACACGAGCTCGTGCGAAGCTACTTAAACAACAGGTGAACTTGTTCCTATGTGATACTTTGATCGATGAGAACTTTATACTGCCTAAGTCGTATTACTTATGTATGATCAGGTATGAGGAGGAACAACCATCGCACGAGGAGGAGAGGAGCAGCTGGACAAGAAGCTGGACGTGAAGCTGGACATGGAGCTGGACATGAAGACATCCCATGGACGTGCGAGGGAGGTGCGGGAGGCATGCGCGAGAGGAGGAGATGCAGTTCAGGCCGGCGTCAGGCCCGGTCAGATCGGCCGTGCCGCCGGGCCGCCCGGTCCCAGCTCCAGTCCGACCGGATCCCACGCCGGATCTGCCCAGTCCAAACCGGAGCCCACTCATGTGCCAACGGGGCACTATCCAGTAAGCCCGTCACCGTAGCCCGGTCACTACCCGGCGCCAGACCCGGTTCCGACCGGATGGCCCGGCCCTAGGCCCGGTCGACCGGCCCCCAGGCCGGCCGAGTCCGAGTCTGTCTCGACCAGATCTATTCTGGGTCGGTTATTTTTGTATCATTTCGACCTGAGGTCGTCCTGAAGCCCTATATAAGTGCCCAGGATGCCCCCAAATTAGGTTTAGACCACGTTTAAGATAAACCCTAGTTCATAGTTGATTGCTTTCCAACTCTATTGAATCTCTATACCATATTGCATCGATTTGGTGTTGAACCCCTGAAAGTCTTGTGTGATCTGCTGTTCCATTGGGAATTAGACGGTTGCAACTTACCGCTTCGTGGTCGGCGGCTACGTGCGCAAGTGTGTGGAGTTGCGAATATCTTGCAGGGTTGAGAGCTGTTGCATTGGCGACAGGGACCAATCGAGAGATCTCGTTGCGTCATACAAGTTATCATCCACATCGTCATCAAGTTATCTCAACTTTGTTCACCCCATGATATCATCACCACCGCGTGCTTACTGAGAAGATCGGGCCACCCCTTATCAGCATCTCTTCACATATCGGTCCACATGCCGCCTCATCTTTGGCCAATAAAAGTGGTCAGCTAGCATGAGTAGCGTCTTCTCACGCCCAAAGTGACCCATCAAACCTCCAGCATGAGATTCCTGCAATAAGAGCAAACGCACAGACGATTCTGGAACACATAGTTTGTTAGCTCTAAACAAGAACCCATCATGTATGTGATATTTCTCCCATGCTTTACCAATAGCACACAAGCGATATGGTTCAGCAAAATCATGATCAGTAGCATACAAATCACATAGTATCTCTAATCCAGGAATTTTAACATCAAGTTGAGTTAATAGCATATTCTTCCTAGATAGAGCATCAACAACAATATTATCTTTTCCCTTCTTATGCTTAATAATGTATGGAAAAGACTCAATGAACTCAACCCACTTAGCAAGACGCCTATGCAAGTTAGATTGAGCTTTCAGATATTTTAAAGCTTCATGATCAGAATGTATGATAAATTCTTTTGGCCACAAATAATGTTGCAAAACCTCAAGAACTCTAATTAAAGCATACAATTCTTTATCATAGATATGATAGTTCAACTTAGCACCAGAAAGTTTCTCAGAAAAATATGCAATTGGGTGATCCTCTTGCATCAACACACCACCAATTCCAATACCACTAGCATCACATTCAATCTCAAATTGCTTATTGAAATCAGGAAGTGCAAGCAACTGTGCATAAGTTAACAATATTTTGAGTTCATTAAAAGCATGATCTTGGGCTGCGCCCCACTCAAAGACAACACCCTTTTTAGTCAATTCATTCAAAGGTGCAGCAATAGTACTAAAATTGGGCACAAATCTTCTATAAAACCCAGGTAGACCATGAAAACTGCGTACTTGACTCACATTCATGGGAGTAGGACAATTTTGAATAGCTTCAATTTTAGACACATCTACTTCTACTCCATGCTTAGAGACAACATAACCCAGAAATATGACCTTATCTTTGCAAAATGTGCACTTCTCAAGATTACCATAGAGTTTATTAGCACGCAACACTTGCAAAACATGTCGAATATGTATAGTATGATCGGATTCATTGCGGCTGTAGATTAATATGTCATCAAAGTACACAACCACAAACTTGCCAATAAAATCACGCAAAATATGGTTCATCAGTCTCATGAAAGTGCTAGGTGCATTAGTTAAACCAAAAGGCATTACTAACCACTCTTATAAACCAAATTTTGTTTTAAAGGCTGTTTTCCATTCATCCCCCTCTTTCATCCTAATTTGATGATAACCACTACACAAATCAATTTTAGAGAAAACAACAGCACCACTCAATTCATCTAGCATATCCTCTAAACGGGGAATAGGATGACGATATCGAATAGTAATGTTGTTAATCGGTCTACAATCTACACACATGCGCCATGTACCATCTTTCTTAGGAACTAGAATAACAGGAACATCACAAGGACTAAGGATTATGCAGATATAACCTTTGTCGAGTAGCGCTTGTACTTGCTTCTGTATTTCCATCGTCTCTTCGGGGTACGTCCTATATGGTGTCCTATTGGGCAACGAGGCGCCGGGGATCAAGTCTATTTGATGCTCAATACCACGCAATGGTGGTAATCCTGCGGGCACCTCCTCCGGAAACACGTCGTTGAATTCCTGCAAAACCTAGAAACACCAAGGGAAATAGGGGTCATGTCGTTAGAAACCAAAACCTCGCCCTTGTACATGAGCACAAGAGGCATGGCTGTAGGATCCTCACTAAATTCTCGCATGTCCTCTTTGGTGGCTAATAAGACTAAGGAATTCACTTTCTCACTTTTCATTATATCACTCACGGTATTACAATTCTCTCGCCTATGTAGATGTGCTTCCTCCAAGTTTACTTCAATTTTCTGACGAGATTCATTGCCAATTTATTGTGGTGACATAGGCTGCAAGTTGATTTTCTTACCCTTGAACTCCAAGTGATATGTATTGGCGCGGCCATTGTGTTGCACCGAACGGTCATAGAGACATGGCCGACCCAATAATAAGTGACACATTGTCATAGGAACCACATCAAAATCAATGGAATCCTTATACGGTCCAATCTCAAACTCAACACGCACCATGTGGTTTACCTTCATCTCACCATTCACTACAAGAAAAGTTCTGATAGACAACGTCCCAAAATCGTCCGCTAAGGGCCATTTTTCGTCGCCTATGGGCCTAACCCGACGATATGGGTTCTGTTGTCGAAACTGCGTCAGGCAAAGTCCTACGACGATTTTTTCGGTCCGTTGCGCTTGGGCGCCCTTCCGCCACGGAAAATCGGACCGTTGCAGAAGTGTTTCCGGGAGCCCGTTGATCGCGACGTCATGCAACCGACACGTGGCGTACGCCGTTAATCGGTGCTAACGGCGTTAACCGGCTGAAACCCCGTGGTAGATGGTAGGCCCACACGAGGCCTGCCACGTCTTAAGCGGGCCGGCCCATTAAGTTTGCGGGCGGGGCCAGCTGACTTAGTTTGATCGGTTAACTATATAGTTGGGCTGGTCCATTAGTTACGTGGGCCGGGCCTAACCTCTAAGTTTGACTGGTCAAAACTTAAATGGGCCGGCCCACTAAGCATGTGGGCCGGGCCGAATGCACTCGTTTGACCGGTCAACAGGCAAAAGGGCCGGCCCAAAAGACATGTGGGGCCCACATTCCTGTTATCGGGCCAGCCCATTTAACAAGTGGGGTCCACCTTAAAGCAAGTGGGCCGGCCCAAGAAGTTAGTGGGCCGGCCCAATTAGCATGTGGGTCCCACTTTCCTGCTATCGGGCCGGCCCATTTAGTACGTGGGGTCCACAATAGATCAAATGGGCTGGCCCAACAAGCCAGTGGGCTGGGCCAAAAATACAGGTGGGTCCCACTTTCCTGTTAAAGGGCCGGCCCATTTAGTATGTGGGGTCCACCATATAGCAAGTGGGCCGGCCCAACAAGATATGGGCCGGGCCAAAAACATAGGTGGGTCCCACTTTCCTGTTAACGGGCCGGCCCATTTAGTATGTGGAGTCCACCATATAGCAAGTGGGCTGGCCCAACAAGAAAGTGGGTCGGGCCAAAAACACAGGTGGGTCCCACATTCCTATTAAAGGGCCGACCCATTTAGTATGTGGGGTCCACCATATAGCAAGTGGGCCGGCCCAACAAGATAGTGGGCCGGGCCAAAAACACAGGTGGGTCCCACATTCCTGTTAAAGGGCCGGCCCATTTAGTATGTGGGGTCCACCATATAGCAAGTGGGCCGGCCCAACAAGATAGTGGGCCGGGCCAAAAACACAGGTGGGTCCCACTTTCCTGTTAAAGGGCCGGCCCATTTAGTATGTGGGGTCCACCATATAGCAAGTGGGCTGGCCCAACAAGATAGTGGGCCGGCCCAATAAGCAGGTGGGGCCCACTATCGTGTAACCGGGCCGGCCCAATAAGTAAGTGGGCCGACCCAAAATGAAAGTGGGTCCCACACTACTGTAAGTGGGCCGGCCCAATCTGTTGTAGGGCCCTGGTTGTTTGACTAGTCAACTTGCATTAAATTTCATGAGCCTAAAATCTGATATCAATGAGACACACAATTACATACACACATAAAATAACTAGGAAAATGTTGTTTATCGCTATACAATCTACACACATGCGCCATGTACCATCTTTCTTAGGAACTAGAATAACATGAACAGCACAAGGACTAAGGCTTATACAGATATAACCTTTGTCGAGTAGGGTTTGTACTTGCTTTTGTATCTCCTTTGTCTGTTTGGGGTTCGTCCTATATGGCGCCCTATTGGGCAACGAAGCTCCGGGGATCATGTCAATTTGATGCACAATACCATGCAATGGTGGTAGTCCTGCGGGTACCTCCTCCGGAAACACATCGCTGAATTCCTGCAAAACACTAGAAACACCAAGAGAAATAGGGGTCATGTCGTTAGAAACCAAAACCTCACCCTTGTACATGAGCACAAGAGGCATGACTGTAGGATCCTCACTAAATTCTCTCATGTCCTCTTTGGTGCTAATAAGACTAAGGAATTCACTCTCTCACTTTTCGTTATATCACTCACGACATTACAATTCTCTCGCCTATCTATAGGTGCATCCTCCAAGTTTACTTCAACTTTCTGACGAGATTCATTGACAATTTGCTGTGGTGACATAGGCTGCAAGTTGATTTTCTTGCCCTTGAACTCCAAGTGATATGTATTGGCACGGCCATTGTGTTGCACAGAACGGTCATAAAGCCAAGGCCGACCCAATAGTAGATGACACACCATCATAGGAACCACATCAAAATCAATGGAATCCTTATACGGTCCAATCTCAAACTCAACACGCACCATGTGGTTTACCTTCATCTCACCATTGTCGCTCAACCACTGAATATAGTATGGATGCGGGTGCAGTAGATACTTCAACTTCAGCTTGGTACACAACTCCTTGCTTGCTAAATTGCGGCAATTCCCGCCATCAATAATGACCTTGCAAGCCTTGTCAGGACCAACTAAAGCCTTTGTTTGGAACAAATTGCAGCGATGAGTATATGCACTTGGCAACACATTAAGAGCACGCTGAGACACAACAATAGTGTGAGCATCAGACGTATATGCATCTACACCATCACTGTCATAGTCATCATCTTCTGGAGCATATGGATCAACATCATCTCCAGTCTCATACTCATTGTCCTCATTGATAATCATGACCTTGCGGTTAGGACAATCTCTCTTGAACTGACCCTTGCCACCACATGTATGACAAGCCATATCACGGTTGCGCAGTAGACATGCTAGAGCCACTTGTACTTGCAGCAGGTTCGGACCTCTTTGTGTTGGACACATTGGAAACCGGCTTGCTAGACGAAGTAGGAAACTGTGCGGAGCGCGATGATGACACCGGCGCCGTAGATGGGGGCTCCCTAGGCGTGTAGCGCCCAGCTCCCGTAGCACGACCTTTGATTTACGCTTCTTCAGCCAACTATGCTTCAGCTTCTCTTGCATGATGTAGCAACTCATTCATTGTAGTGTAACTGTGATGACGAACAATGCCTTTGATATCATACTTCAAGCCATGTAGAAAATGCTGCATTGTCATCTGAAGTGACTCACGGACACGGCCACACTGCATAAGCATCTCCATCTCCATGAAATATTCATCAACAGTCTTCACACCTTGTCTCAATAGGGTCAACTTATCATAAATAGAACGCAAATAATTAGTGGGAACGAAACAAGCTTGCATAATGGTCTTCATCTCACGCCATGTACGAACTGTTAGCTCGTTATCTTCTTGACGAGTACGTGTAACTCCATCCCACCAACGCAATGCATAGCCATCAAATTCTGAGGAAGCAAGCTTGATCTTCCTATCTTCAGTATAATCATGTAAGCGCCATAACTTATCAATCTTCAGCTCCCAAGTGAGGTATTCTTCAACATCAGCTCCTCCTTCAAACTTGGGTATGGAGAACTTGGGCTTACCCAATCCATCTTCTTCATCAAACCAACGACCATGGCGTCCGAGTTCAACAAAGCCACAACCACGGTTACCACGTCCAGCACCACAACCAACACCAGGTGCTTCATCCTGAAGATCAGGGTCTGCTTCTTCTTGTTGATGTTGTTGTGTGAGATTTTCAACAGCTAATTGCAAAACTTGAAGATTGTGCTGGATATCCGACATTTGATCTTTCATTGTAGTGACGGTCTCATTTGTAGCATCCAGCTTCTGGGAAATCCCCTGAACAGTCCCCTTAAGTTCATCGTCCTGAGTGCGGAATTCACGTCGCATCTCATTACAAAGAGCTTCATACTCCCTCCATGTCATCACATCAGCGGAATTCTTGTTTTTCTGGTTAACAATTTTCTCATCAATAGAAGACATGGTTACTAGGTTAGTGCACTAAATCAAAAATATATGGTGGTACTCTCACAACTCACTCAAAACTGATAAGAAAAGGAAATCTTACCGCTCCAAAGTGAATTAGTGTTGCTTACCACTTGTAGGGACAACTAGTGCACGGATGTAGCGAAGCGAACATCAAGGGTATAAGAACAAATCACACGACAAAGCAGGATATATGTGGGGCTGTAGGTAGGCTACCTATTTGCACCAATAACAAGCTCTAGCGCTGACCGTAGACAACCAATGATACTCACACAAGGCGATAAATGTGGCAATGCAACTATATGGATGAAAAGTTGCAATGCACTCGAGAGACACTAGCAAAGCTCAATGAAACAGGCACAAGATTGCTCAACTACAGGTGCGGAAAAGTAAACTAGGCCTTGATGGCGTGTAACTCACACGTTCGTTGGGAACCCCAAGAGGAAGGTATGATGCGCACAGCAGCAAGTTTTCCCTCAGAAAGAAACCAAGGTTTATCGAACTAGGAGGAGCCAAGAAGCACGTTGAAGGTTGATGGCGGCGGGATGTAGTGCGGCGCAACACCAGGGATTTCGGCGCCAACGTGGAACCTGCACAACACAACCAAAGTACTTTGCCCCAACGAAACAGTGAGGTTGTCAATCTCACCGGCTTGCTGTAACAAAGGATTAACCGTATTGTGTGGAAGATGATTGTTTGCAGAAAACAGTAGAACAAGTATTGCAGTAGATTGTATGCGATGTAAAGAATAGGACCGGGGTCCACAGTTCACTAGAGGTGTCTCTCCCATAAGATAAATAGCATGTTGGGTGAACAAATTACAGTCGGGCAATTGACAAATAGAGAGGGCATAACAATGCACATACATGATATGATAAGTATTGTGAGATTTAATTGGGCATTACGACAAAGTACATAGACCGCTATCTAGCATGCATCTATGCCTAAAAAGTCCACCTTCAGGTTATCATCCGAACCCCTTCCAGTATTAAGTTGCAAAACAACAGACAATTGCATTAAGTATGGTGCGTAATGTAATCAATAACTACATCCTCGGACATAGCATCAATGTTTTATCCCTAGTGGCAACAACACATCCACAACCTTAGAACTTTCTGTCACTGTCCCAGATTTAATGGAGGCATGAACCCACTATCGAGCATAAATACTCCCTCTTGGAGTTAAGAGTAAAAACTTGGCCAGAGCCTCTACTAATAACGGAGAGCATGCAAGATCATAAACAACACATAGGTAATAGATTGATAATTAACATAACATAGTATTCTCTATCCATCGGATCCCGACAAACACAACATATAGAATTACAGATAGATGATCTTGATCATGTTAGGCAGCTCACAAGATCCAACAATGAAGCACATAAGGAGAAGACGACCATCTAGCTACTGCTATGGACCCATAGTCCAGGGGTGAACTACTCACTCATCACTCCGGAGGCGACCATGGCGGTGAAGAGTCCTCCGGGAGATGATTCCCCTCTCCGGCAGGGTGCCGGAGGTGATCTCCAGAATCCCCCGAGATGGGATTGGCGGCGGCGGCATCTCAGTAAGGTTTTCCGTATCGTGGCTCTCGGTACTGGGGGTTTCGCGACGAAGGCTTTAAGTAGGCGGAAGGGCAACGTGGGGGGCCACACGAGGGCCCCACACGCCAGGGCCGTGCGGCCTAGGGCTGGGCCGCGCCGCCCTGTTGTGGCGGCGCCTCGTGGCCCCACTTCCTTTCCCCCTCGGTCTTCTGGAAGCTTCGTGGCAAAATAGGACCCTGGGCGTTGATTTCGTCCAATTCCGAGAATATTTCCTTTGTAGGATTTCTGAAACCAAAAACAGCAGAAAACAGCAACTGGCTCTTCGGCATCTTGTTAATAGGTTAGTGCCGGAAAATGCATAAATACGACATATAATGTGTATAAAACATGTAGATATCATCAATAATGTGGCATGGAACATAAGAAATTATCGATACGTCGGAGACGTATCAGCATCCCCAAGCTTAGTTCCTGCTCGTCCCGAGCAGGTAAACGATAACAAAGATAATTTCTGGAGTGACATGCCATCATAACCTTGATCATACTATTGTAAGCATATGCAATGAATGCAGCGATCAAAACAATGGTAATGACATGAGTAAACAACTGAATCATAAAGCAAAGACTTTTCATGAATAGTACTTCAAGACAAGCATCAATAAGTCTTGCATAAGAGTTAACTCATAAAGCAATAAATCAAAGTAAAGGTATTGAAGCAACACAAAGGAAGATTAAGTTTCAGCGGTTGCTTTCAACTTATAACATGTATATCTCATGGATAATTGTCAACATAGAGTAATATAACAAGTGCAATATGCAAGTATGTAGGAATCAATGCACAGTTCACACAAGTGTTTGCTTCTTGAGGTGGAGAGAGATAGGTGAACTGACTCAACATAAAAGTAAAAGAAAGGTCCTTCAAAGAGGAAAGCATCGATTGCTATATTTGTGCTAGAGCTTTTAGTTTGAAAACATGAAACAATTTTGTCAACGGTAGTAATAAAGCATATGTATTATGTAAGTTATATCTTACAAGTTGCAAGCCTCATGCATAGTATACTAATAGTGCCCGCACCTTGTCCTAATTAGCTTGGACTACCGGGATCATCGCAATACACATGTTTTAACCAAGTGTCACAAAGGGGTACCTCCATGCCGCCTGTACAAAGGTCTAAGGAGAAAGCTCGCATTTTGGATTTCTCGCTTTTGATTATTCTCAACTTAGACATCCATACCGGGACAACATGGACAACAGATAATGGACTCCTCTTTAATGCATAAGCATGTAGCAACAATTAGTGTTCTCATATGAGATTGAGGATATATGTCCAAAACTGAAACTTCCACCATGATTCATGGCTTTAGTTAGCGGCCCAATGTTCTTCTCTAACAATATGCATGCTCTAACCATTAAAGTGGTAGATCTCTCTTACTTCAGACAAGACAGACATGCATAGCAACTCACATGATATTCAACAAAGAGTTGATGGCGTCCCCAGGAACATGGTTATCGCACAACAAGCAACTTAATAAGAGATAAAGTGCATAAGTACATATTCAATACCACAATAGTTTTTAAGGCTATTTTGTCCCATGAGCTATATATTGCAAAGGCGAATGATGGAAATTTAAAGGTAGCACTCAAGCAATTTACTTTGGAATGGCGGAGAAATACCATGTAGTAGGTAGGTATGGTGGACACAAATGGCTTAGTGGTTGGCTCAAGGATTTTGGATGCATGAGAAGTATTCCCTCTCGATACAAGGTTTAGGCTAGCAAAGTTATTTGAAACAAACACAAGGATGAACCGGTGCAGCAAAACTCACATAAAAGACATATTGTAAACATTATAAGACTCTACACCGTCTTCCTTCTTGTTCAAAACTCAATACTAGAAATTATCTAGACTTTAGAGAGACCAAATATGCAAACCAAATTTAGCAAGCTCTAGGTGTTTCTTAATTAATGGGTGCAAAGTATATGATGCAAGAGCTTAAACATGAGCACAACAATTGCCAAGTATCAAATTATTCAAGACATTTTAGAATTACTACATGTAGCATTTCCCGATTCCAACCATATAACAATTTAACGAAGAAGATTCAACCTTCGCCATGAATACTATGAGTAAAGCCTAAGGACATATTTGTCCATATGCAACAGCGGAGCGTGTCTCTCTCCCACACAATGAATGCTAGGATCCATTTTATTCAAACAAAACAAAAAACAAAAACAAACAGACGCTCCAAGCAAAGTACATAAGATGTGACTGAATAAAAATATAGTTTCAGGGGAGGAACCTGATGATGTTGTCGATGAAGAAGGGGATGCCTTGGGCATCCCCAAGCTTAGACGCTTGAGTATTCTTAGAATATGCAGGGGTGAACCACCGGGGCATCCCCAAGCTTAGAGCTTTCACTCTCCTTGATCATATTGCATCATTTCCCTCTCTTGATCCTTGAAAACTTCCTCCACACCAAACTCGAAACAACTCATTAGAGGGTTAGTGCACAATAAAAATTAACATGTTCAGAGGTGACATAATTATTCTTAACACTTCTGGACATTGCATAAAGCTACTGGATATTAATGGATCAAAGAAATTCATCCAACATAGCAAAAGAGGCAATGCGAAATAAAAGGCAGAATCTGTCAAAACAGAACAGTTCGTAAAGACGAATTTTAAAATGACACCAGACTTTCTCAAATGAAAATGCCCAAATTGAATGAAAGTTGCGTACATATCTGAGGATCACGCACGTAAATTGGCATATTTTTCTGAGCTACCTACAGAGAGGCAGGTCGAAATTCGTGACAGCAAAGAAATCTGTAACTGCGCAGTAATCCAAATCTAGTATGAACCTTACTATCAAAGACTTTACTTGGCACAACAAAACACAAAACTAAGATAAGGAGAGGTTGCTACAGTAGTAAACAACTTCCAAGACTCAAATATAAAACAAAAATACTGTAGTAAAAACATGGGTTGTCTCCCATAAGCGCTTTTCTTTAACGTCTTTCAGCTAGGCGCAGAAAGTGTATATCAAGTATTATCAAGAGATGAAGCATCGACATCATAATTTGTTCTAATAATAGAATCATAAGGTAACTTCATTCTTTTTCTAGGGAAGTGTTCCATACCTTTCTTGAGAGGAAATTGATATTTAATATTACCTTCCTTCATATCAATGGTAGCACCAACAGTTCGAAGAAAAGGTCTTCCCAATATAATGGGACAAGATGCATTGCATTCAATATCCAAGACAACAAAATCAACGGGGACAAGGTTATTGTTAACCATAATACGAACATTATCAACTCTCCCCAAAGGTTTCTTTTTAGAATTATTAGCGAGATTAACATCCAAATAACAATTTTTCAATGGTGGCAAGTCAAGCATATCATAGACTTTCTTAGGCATAACAGAAATACTTGCACCAAGATCACATAAAGCATTACAATCAAAATCATTGACCCTCATCTTAATGATGGGCTCCCAACCATCTTCTAGCTTTCTAGGAATAGAGGTTTCAAGTTTTAGTTTCTCTTCTCTAGCTTTGATGAGAGCATTTGTAATATGTTTTGTAAAGGCCAAATTTATAGCACTAGCATTGGGACTTTTAGCAAGTTTTTGTAAGAACTTTATAACTTCAGAGATGTGACAATCATCAAAATCTAAATCATTATGAGCTACAGCAATGGGATCATCATCCCCAATGTTGGAAATTTTTTTAGCAGTTTTATCACAGGCAGTTTCAGCAGTTTTAGCAATTTCAGGCAGTTTTGTACGCTTTGCACTAGGAGTAGGAACATTGCCAACACCAATTCTTTCACCATTATTAGTAGGAGGTGCAGCAACATGTTGAGCATTAACATTACTAGTGGTGGTAATAGTCCAAACTTTAGCTACATTATTCTCTTTAGCTAGTTTTTCATTTTCTTCTCTATCCCACCTAGCACGCAATTCAGCCATTAATCTTATATTCTCATTAATTCTAACTTGGATGGCATTTGCTGTAGTAACAATTTTATTTTAAATATCCTTATTAGGCATAACTTTTGATTTTAAAAGATCAACATCAGAGGCAAGTCTATCAACTCTAGAAGCAAGAATATCAATTTTATCAAGCTTTTCCTCAACAGATTTGTTAAAAGCAGTTTGTGTACTAATAAATTCTTTAAGCATAGCTTCAAGACCAGGGGGTACACTCCTATTATTGTTGTAAGAATTCCCATAAGAATTACCATAACCGTTACCATTATTATAAGGATATGGCCTATAGTTATTACTAGAATTGTTCCGATAAGCATTGTTGTTGAAATTATTATTTTTAATGAAGTTCACATCAACATGTTCTTCTTGGGCAACCAATGAAGCTAACGGAACATTATTAGGATCAACATTAGTCCTATCATTCACAAGCATAGACATAATAGCATCAATCTTATCACTCAAGGAAGAGGATTCTTCGACAGAATTTACCTTCTTACCTTGTGGAGCTCTTTCCGTGTGCCATTCAGAGTAATTGATTATCATCTTATCAAGAAGCTTTGTAGCCGCCCCCAAAGTGATGGACATAAAGGTACCTCCAGCAGCTGAATCCAATAGGTTCCGCGAAGAAAAATTCAGTCCTGCATAAAAGGTTTGGATGATCATCCAAGTAGTCAGTCCATGGATTGGGCAATTCTTTACCAAAGATTTCATTCTCTCCCATGCTTGAGCAACATGTTCATTATCTAATTGCTTAAAATTCATTATGCTACTTCTCAAAGATATAATTTTAGCGGGAGGATAATATCTACCAATAAAAGCATCCTTACATTTAGTCCATGAATCAATACTATTCTTAGGCAAAGATAGCAACCAATCTTTAGCTCTTCCTCTTAATGAGAAATGAAACAATTTCAATTTTATAATATCACCATCTACATCCTTATACTTTTGCATTTCACAAAGTTCAACAAAATTATTAAGATGGGCAGCAGCATCATCAGAACTAACACCAGAAAATTGCTCTCTCATAACAAGATTAAGTAAAGCAGGTTTAATTTCAAAGAATTATGCTGTAGTAGCAGGTGGAGCAATAGGTGTGCATAGGAAATCATTATTATTTGTGGTTGTGAAGTCACACAACTTAGTATTTTCAGGGGTATTCATTTTAGCAACAGTAAATAAAGCAAACTAGATAAAGTAAATGCAAGTAACTAATTTTTTTGTGTTTTTGATATAGAGAACAAGGCAGTAAATAAAGTAAAGCTAGCAACTAATTTTTTTGTGTTTTGATATAATGCAGCAAACAAGAAAATAAATAAAATAAAGCAAGACAAAAACAAAGTAAAGAGATTGGATTGTGGAGACTCCCCTTGCAGCGTGTCTTGATCTCCCCGGCAACGGCGCCAGAAAATATGCTTGATGGCGTGTAACTCACACGTTCATTGGGAACCCCAAGAGGAAGGTATGATGCGCACAGCAGCAAGTTTTCCCTTAGAAAGAAACCAAGGTTTATCGAACCAGGAGGAGCCAAGAAGCACGTTGAAGGTTGATGGCGGCGGGATGTAGTGCGGCGCAACACCGGGGATTCCGGCGCCAACGTGGAACCTGCACAACACAACCAAAGTACTTTCCCCCAACGAAACAGTGAGGTTGTCAATCTCACCGGCTTGCTGTAACAAAGGATTAACCGTATTGTGTGGAAGATGATTGTTTGCAGAAAACAGTAGAACAAGTATTGCAGTAGATTGTATGCGATGTAAAGAATAGGACCGGGGTCCACAGTTCACTAGAGGTGTCTCTCCCATAAGATAAATAGCATGTTGGGTGAACAAATTACAGTCGGGCAATTGACAAATAGAGAGGGCATAACAATGCACATACATGATATGATAAGTATTGTGAGATTTAATTGGGCATTACGACAAAGTACATAGACCGCTATCCAGCATGCATCTATGCCTAAAAAGTCCACCTTCAGGTTATCATCCGAACCCCTTCCAGTATTAAGTTGCAAAACAACAGATAATTGCATTAAGTATGGTGCGTAATGTAATCAATAACTACATCCTCGGACATAGCATCAATGTTTTATCCCTAGTGGCAGCAGCACATCCACAACCTTAGAACTTTCTGTCACTGTCCCAGATTTAATGGAGGCATGAACCCACTATCGAGCATAAATACTCCCTCTTGGAGTTAAGAGTAAAAACTTGGCCAGAGCCTCTACTAATAACGGAGAGCATGCAAGATCATAAACAACACATAGGTAATAGATTGATAATTAACATAACATAGTATTCTCTATCCATCGGATCCCGACAAACACAACATATAGAATTACAGATAGATGATCTTGATCATGTTAGGCAGCTCACAAGATCCAACAATGAAGCACATAAGGAGAAGACGACCATCTAGCTACTGCTATGGACCCATAGTCCAGGGGTGAACTACTCACTCATCACTCCGGAGGCGACCATGGCGGTGAAGAGTCCTCCGGGAGATGATTCCCCTCTCCGGCAGGGTGCCGGAGGTGATCTCCAGAATCCCCCGAGATGGGATTGGCGGCGGCGGCGTCTCAGTAAGGTTTTCCGTATCGTGGCTCTCGGTACTGGGGGTTTCGCGATGAAGGCTTTAAGTAGGCAGAAGGGCAACGCGGGGGGCCACACGAGGGCCCCACACGCCAGGGCCGCGCGGCCTAGGGCTGGGCCGCGCCGCCCTGTTGTGGCGGCGCCTCGTGGCCCCACTTCCTTTCCCCCTCGGTCTTCTGGAAGCTTCGTGGCAAAATAGGACCCTGGGCGTTGATTTCGTCCAATTCCGAGAATATTTCCTTTGTAGGATTTCTGAAACCAAAAACAGCAGAAAACAGCAACTGACTCTTCGGCATCTTGTTAATAGGTTAGTGCCGGAAAATGCATAAATACGACATATAATGTGTATAAAACATGTAGATATCATCAATAATGTGGCATGGAACATAAGAAATTATCGATACGTCGGAGACGTATCAGGCCTTCACTTGAATCTTACTAGCACTTCACTTTTTCTTTTTGGATTTTCTTTTTGTAACACACGCAGCTATGTAGCTCTTTTAGCTTATTTTCTATTTTCTCGTTTTTTTATTTTATGACTCAACTCCTTGATAACACGGCCAACAGAAATTGCAAAGCACCAAAACCCTAACCAGCAGCCTGTCGAGCGGTAAAACTAGTCTCTTCTGGGGAAGTTCCTAGTCACTTATATCGAAAGGCTGTGTCTATGGTTGGGACAAACACACTGTAAGCTATGTGGACTCGGAGTAACAAAACTGAAAACTAGATGATAGCAGAGACACAGACCCTAACAAAACTAGATGGAAGAAAAAGATACGCAAAAACAACTACGAAAAGCAACTAAAACTCAAAATTAGTGCAATCTAAGGCTATGGCAAACCCTAACCCTAACTTTTTATGGATTTTTCTGGATAGGAAAACACTCACAACTCAACTATGGGGTGGATTGTGGATGGCTTACCGAGGAAACACTGAAATCTGATACCAAGATAATATGGGGTGCCCGATCTTCTCAGTAAGCGCGGTGGTGATGATGATCATGGGATGAACACAGCGGAGATAACTTGATGATGAAGTGGATGATAACTTGTATGACGCAACGAGATCTCTCGATTGGTCCCTGTCGCCAATGCAATAGCTCTCAACCCTGCAAGATATTCGCAACTCCACACACTTGCGCACGTAGCCGCCGACCACGAAGAGGTAAGTTGCAACCGTCTAATTCCCAATGGAACAGCAGACCACAAAAGACTTTTCAGGGTATACACCAAATCAATGCAATATGGTGTAGGGATTCAATAGAGTTGCAAAGCAATCAACTATGAACTAGGGTTTATATTAAACATGGTCTAAACCTAATTTTGGGCGTCCTTGGCACTTATATAGGGGTTCAGGACGACCAGGGTTTGAGAAAATACAAAGATAACCGACCCAGATCGGGATCTGGTCGAGACAGACTCGGACTCGGCCGGCTCAGGAGCCGGTCAACCGGGCCTGGGACCGGCCGGTCCGGTTTGGACCGGGTCATGACCAGGGGCACCGAGGTGACAAACAGAACGTCCCCGGCTGGCACCAGTGCAGGATCCGGTTGAAACCGGGCTCACCCGGTGTGGGGGCTGGTTGGACCGGGTCTGGCGCCGGGTCGGCCGGCGTAGCGGCCGGTCAGACCGGGCCTGACGCCGTGCTGGACTGCTTCTTCTTCTTCTTCCCTCGCGCATGCCTCCCGCTCCGCCCTCGCGCGTCCATGGGATGTCTTCATGTCCAGCTCCATGTCCAGCTTCTTGTCCAACTGCTCCTCTCCTCCTCGTGCGATGCTTGCTCCCTCTTCGTACCTGATCATACATAAGTAATAGGACTTAGGCAGTATAAAGTTCTCATCGATCAAAGTATCACTTAGGAACAAGTTCACCTATTGTTTGAGTAGCTTCGCACGAGCTCGTGTCATTGGTCCAATCCTGACTTCATTGGACTTGAGCTTCACAGTAGCATCATCTTCATCTTGCAATGACGGAGGTAGTAGTGTAGTAGGGATGTCCTCATCAGGTATCCTCCGGAACCTTCTAGAACCTCCGGGACAATACCGAAAAATCCTGAACTTTTCCGGTAACCCTGAAAATGACTTCCCATATATAAATCTTATTCTCCGGACTATTCCGGACCTCCTCGTGATGTCCTGGATCCCATCTGAGACTCCGAAAACTATTCGGTCTCCATCTCATATTCCAAATCTACTATACGACATCGAACCTTAAGCGCGTCACCCTACGGTTCATGAACTATGCGGACATGATCGAGACTCCTCTCCGATCAATAACCAATAGCGGGACCTGGAGATCCATAATGGCTCCCACATATTCAGCGATGACTTCGTGATCGAATGAACCATTAACATACGATACCTATTCCCTTTGTCGCGTGATACTTTACTTATTCGAGGTTTGATCATCGGTATCTCTATACCTGTCGGGGGGATGGCCCCCGGTAGGCCAAAGGCATGGCAAGGTTGCCCTGTTTATCTTCTAAGATACTGGATTAAAGGTAAAGTATACCGGTATCCCAGGAGGGGTATACCGGAATACAGTAAACATGAGAGATGCTGGAGTACCGGCATAAGCTCAACTGTAGCATGTCGGCATTCTGGTCAAAGATTACCTCAAGGACTAGAGGACAAGGATGAGCGAAGCAAATCAGCTTTACTCGAAGCCCTGAAGCTAAAGCAGAAGGTGACGTAAAAGGTACCGGACGAGGTCATCTCTTCCTGATTAAAGACAAGACCGGTGTCATCAAGGCCAAAGAAGCTTTATAAAGTAGCTTAGCTCATCAAAGATGCCATTAGGGTTTCTTCCCTTGTAAGCCACCCTCTCCCCTATATAAGGAGAGGGAGCACACCCCTGCACGGGAGGACTCATCATTAGACGGACGGATAATCAGTCGATAGAGAGAAGTAGAGCAGGATAAAGGTGCTCACCTTGTAATCCATACGTTCTTCAACCTCTGGCCAAGGCCAAGTTCATCAAATAGATACCGGGATTCCTTCCCAAATCCTCTCCCTTGTTACCAAAACCCTCCCCCGAATCCTCTAGCGCACATTCGGCCCCAACTTAAGCCATCCCATGGCATCTGTCTGTTCACTATGACGACAGTTGGCGCCCACCGTGGGGCAAGCAGCTGCGCTTGCTGGAGTTTACATTCGGGCGGGCCTCCTTACCATCTCCGGCGAGCGTGTGGTGTCTGGGATGGTCCAGCACCTCGGCTCGTTGGACTTCATCAACGACAACGCAGGTTACTTCGCCAACGTCGGTAAGTTCCCCAAGAACGGCCGCATCATCGAGTTCGGCAGCCACCGCGTCTACCTCGGCACCGTTCCGGAGCGCCAGTACCTCTCGCTGGTGCTGGTGGCGCCGGACCCGCCAAGATCTTCTACTGCTCGCGGGCTGCACACCGGCAGCGCCGCTGGCAGCGTGGAGGTGCTGATGGCTGGCGTGGGCGACGCCGATAAAGAAGCTGCTGTGGAGGGCGTTGGGCAGACCAAGTCCGCCCATCCGGCCAAGCCTCCAACCGAGCGCGACGAGGTCATCGGTGGAACATCTGCCACACCGCCGGAAACCCCGCTCCAGGCGGCCATGAGCTTGTTGGCAATGCCCATCGCGCAGAACATCGACCTCGCCGCGGTTCAAGCTTAGCTGGAGGCGCAGCGGCAGAAGCTGCTCTCCGGTGGAGCGGACATCATCAAGGCTCAGCGTGAGCTCAACCTAACCCTACGTGAGTACAACGCTGCTCATGGCTTTGCTTCCGTTAGCGCTCAACCTGCTAGAGTAGCGGGAAACCGGCTTAGAGGTCGCAACCTAGATCAGGATTTGCGCCGGGAGGTTCTTGCCGGAAAAAGCACGTTGGTATCTTTGAGCATGGTAGAAAATCTAAGTATAGCAGTATGGATAAAACAATAAAAGCTGCAAGGGCTGCAGTAGAGATGTGTGAATCACTTTCCGGTGATGCTTTGGCAAAACAGCAAGATCGAGTAAGAGAATTGCTTGATATGATAGAGGCACAGAATGCAGAGCTTGCTAGAATTAACAAAGCAGCTGCATCATCAAAATCGGTACGTTCGGCAAAGAATGCCGGAAGCAAGTCGCATGGGCAGGCATCGTTCCCCCATCCCGACAGAAGAAGAGAAAAAGATGCAAATGCACAGCAGATGACCGTTCATAGGCCAAGAGTTGAACGGGCAACTAACTTAGTGGAAACATACATGATGATGTATGTGGTTCACTGGGCATAGTTGTGTATGGGAGATTCTTCTACTTCATGAAAACTTCTAACAATGAATTGAGTATATATATGTGGATATATTCGATAAGGAAGAAGTTTGAGACATTTGAATGGATTCAAATAAATTTCAGGATGAAGTGGAAATCATCGTAATAGAAAAGTCAAATATCTATGATTGAATCATAGTGGAAATATTTGAATTACGAGTTTTAGCGAACATCTAAGAGAGTTATGAAATTGTTCTACAACTCACGTTTCTTGGAGTATCATAGTGATGATGGAGTATCCGAGAGATGTATCCAATCCTTGTTGGGTCAATGATGAGATAAAATATTGATGCCATTATATTTTTGTGGATTATGCTTTAGAGACTACCGCTTTTACACTGAATAGAGCATCATCATGATCCGTTGAAATGACACCATACGAGTTATGGCATGGGTATAAACCCTAATAGTCCTTTCTTTAAATTTTGGTCTAAGAGTTTACAACCAAAATCGGATGAATGTCTTTGTTGGTTATCCCAAAGAATTGATTGGGAATTCTTTCCACTATGGAGACAAAGACAAAAGTGTTTGTCAATGTTTCTTACTTATTTCCAAGAAATTGTTTCTAGCGAAGTATTTGAGTGGGAGGACAATAGAACTTGATAAGGTTTATGAACCTGAGAATAATGATCAGAGTAGCGCAACATCGGAATTGGTTCCGGAAGCGGCCACGACGATCATGGCTCCCATGACTACAAAGTGTTTTAGCCATGGAGATCGAAGTACTTATTGAACCTTGTAGGTATGGTTTACTTTGTGATCAAATAAATGATTTGTGGACAAAGGATTGATTTTGAACAATAATAAACCAACTACAAACAAAGAAGTTATGATGGGCCCTGACTCCGTTAAAATGGCTATACGCCATGAAATCCAACATAGATGAATACTTTTTGAAAGTAAATGGATCTATGAAATTTATGGACTTGGATGAAATATCCTTGAAGAAGCTCGACTTGTTGAAAAGTAGTTTACAACAAAGTTCAAAGAGTTGACTACAATAAGATTAGATCTTCTGTAGCAATGCTTATAGTCTATGTGGATTATTCTAGTAATCGCTACATATTTCTTTTATGAGATATGCTAGTAGGATGGCAAAATACATTACTTAATAGAAGTGTGTATTAAAGGTGTATACAAGATACAACCGAGAGTTTTGCTAGTCTGTGGAATACTAGATAGGTATACGAACTTCAATTGGATGAAGTAAGAGTTGGAATCTTCACCGGATGAAATAGTCAAAGAGTTTTTGATTCCATCAGAAACGATGAAGATGCTTGCATTTGCAAGAAATTAAGTGGGAGCGCTGAGACATATTTATAATACTTTATGTAGATATAGTTGGTTATAAATGATGTAATTATATACTTGATTATAAACATTGAGAATTAACTTCAAATGAAAGAATATGGACTAAAACATATTTAGTGTCAAGATCTATGAAGATAGATTGAAACACATAATAAGTTTAAGTCAAAGTACATAGAATGGATATTGAAGTAGTTCAATATAGAAATATTAAGAAGGTGTTCTTTTCATGTGAAGGTTTAACAAGACTTGAGTGTATTTGACACTCGATGAGTAAAAACACATGAGTGATTTTAGATCACATATAATATGTAAAAAATTAGATGTCATGTGCTCTGAAATGTTAAGAGCATATACCAGAATGATTCATGTGATGATCATTGGACAAACAGTAAAAATATCCCTGTGTGCTTTAGAAGAACCAAGGATATATATATAGTTTTGTATGGAGAAATGACAAACAAATCGCTGTAAGGTGTTGCACCGATATTAGTTTTGTCACATATAAAAATAAAATTTCAATCTCAAATTAGGCTAAGTGTTGTTTAAAAGGTAGCACAATAAACTAGAAGTTATCTATGCTAGATTTAGATGAGTTCTAAATATTGTGACGGATTCTACAAACGAAGGCATAGTATGTCATTGTTTTGACAATGACTAAGGATGTTTAAGTCGAAGAGTTCTTTGAGAACTTGGTGTAGTTTCGATAGTGTCAGAACTTTGAAGCTATATTGTGTTTGACAATATTAGTGACATATTTCAGACCGTGGAATTAAGGTTCCACCAGAAGACTGAACATATATGAATAATGCCGACTCATTTGGAAAATGAGTGATGCGTTGAGACGCAAATGAATTGCAAAATACATACGTTTCTGAGCGTGTCAGATCTGTTGACTAAAACCTCTCCCGTGAGAAAAACATGATAAAGCACCGGAAGGCCAAGGTGTTATATCTTTACAAATGTAAACTAGATTATTGACTCTAGTGCAAGTGGGAGACTGTTGGAGATATGCCCAAGAGGCAATAATAAAATGGTTATTATAATATATCTTTGTGTTTATGATAATGTATGCATACCATGCTATAATTGTATTAACCGAAACATTGATACATGTGTGTTATGTAAACAACAAGGAGTCCCTAGTAAGCCTCTTGTATAACTAGCTTGTTGATTAATAGATGATCATAGTTTCATGATCATGAACATTGGATGTTATTAATAACAAGGTTATGTCATTATGTGAATGATGTAATGGACACACCCAATTAAGCGTAGCATAAGATCACGTCATTAAGTTAATTTGCTATAAGCTTTCGATACATAGTTACCTAGTCCTTCGACCATGAGATCATATAAATCACTTATGCCGGAAGGATACTTTGATTACATCAAACGCCACTGCGTAAATGGGTGGTTATAAAGGTGGGATTAGGTATTCGGAAAGTATGAGTTGAGGCATATGGATCAACAGTGGGATTTGTCCATCCCGATGACGGATAGATATACTCTGGGCCCTCTCGGTGGAATGTCGTCTAATTAGCTTGCAAGCATATGAATGGTTCATAAGAGACCACATACCACGGTACGAGTAAAGAGTACTTGTCAGGAGACGAGGTTGAACGAGGTATAGAGATACCGATGATCAAACCTCGGACAAGTAAAATATCGCGTGACAAAGGGAATCAATATCGTATGTAAATGGTTCAATCGATCACTAAGTTATCATTGAATATGTGGGAGCCATTATGGACCTCCAGATCCCGCTATTGGTTATTGGTCAGAGAGAAGTCTCAACCATGTCTGCATAGTTCGCGAACCGTAGGGTGACACACTTAAGGTTTGATGTCGTTTTAAGTAGATATGGAATATGAAATGGAGCTCGAATGTTGTTCGGAGTCTCGGATGGGATCCGAGACATCACGAGGAGGTTCGGAATGGTCCGGAGAATAAGATTCATATATGGGAAGTCATTTTCCGGGGTTCGGAAAAAGTCCGGGGTTTTGACCGGAGCTTCTACAAGGTTTTGGAAGGACCGGAATAGTCCGAAATATTATGGAAGGTTCCGGAAGTGTCCGGGACGACCCGGGATGTCTAAGGAAGTCCGGAGGGTTCCATAATAGGTGTAACCACGTTGCCTTAAGGGAAAAGGAGTCTTTCCTTAATGCAATTTCGGAATTGGCAAAAGAGTCCGAGTAGGACTAGGTTTTCGGAACCGAAAACCTATCGAAACTCAGTCAAACTTGGGGGCAGGTTTTTGGACGACCCAAGGGGCTTGGCCACCTATTTAAAGAAGCCAAGGGGCACCCCAAGGGCACCTCAAGTCGCAGCCCTAGCTCCCCAAGTCACAGCACCACCCTGCGCCCAAACCCTAGCTACTCCCTCCTCTTCCTTCTTCTCCCGTAGCGCTTGCGGCGAAGCCCTGCCGGAGATCTCCACCACCACCGTCACCACGCCGTCGTGATGCCGGGATTCTGAGGAGGATCTACTACTTCCGCTGCCCGCTGGAACGGGGAGAAGGACGTCGTCGTCATCAACACCGAACATGTGACCGAGTACGGAGGTGCTGCCCGACTGTGGCACCGTCAAGATCTTCTACGCGCTTTTGCAAGTGGCAAGTGATCGACTACTCCACAACGAGATCTAATCTCGTAGGCTTTGGAAATCTTCAAGGGTTAGTCTCGTGATCTTCTCGTTGCTCCCATCTACTAGATTGCATCTTGGCTTGGTTTTCGTTCTTGCGGTAGGAATTTTTTTGTTTTCTATGCTACGAATCCCATCAGTGGTATCAGAGCCGTGTCTATGCATAGATTGGTTGCACGAGTAGACACAATGGTTTTGTGGGCGTTGATGCTTTGTTGTCTTTAGTTCGTGTACTTTGCATCTTGCGGCATGGTGGGATGAAGCGGCCCGGGCTAACTTTACATGACCGCGTTCATGAGACTTGCTCCACACTCGACATGCAACTTGTATTGCATAAGTGGCTTTGCGGGTGTCTGTCTCTCCCACCATAGTGAAGATTCAATTTACTCTTTCTATTGACAATACTAGTATCACCGTTGTGGTTCATGTTCGTAGGTAGATTGGATCTTACTCGAAAACCCTAAACCACGTAAAATATGCAAATCAATTTAGAGGCGTCTAACTTGTTTTTGCAGGGTTTGGTGATGTGATATGGCCATGTTGTGATGATGAATATGTATGATATGATCATTATTGTATTGTGGCAACCGGCAGGAGCCTTATGGTTGTCTTTATATTTCATGTTGAGTATTATTTTAAAGTAGTTGTAATAGTTGCTACATGCGGTGAACAACCATGAAGACGGCGCCATGGACCTTGACGCTACGCCGACGATGATGGAGATCATGCCCATTGATGATGGAGATCAAGTCCGTGCTTTGGAGATGAAGATCAAAGGCGCAAAGACTAAAGGGACATATCATATCACATTATGAATTGCATGTGATGTTAATCCTTTATGCATCTTATTTTGCTTAGATCGCGACGGTAGCATTATAAGATGATCCCTCACATTAATATCAAGATAATAAAGTGTTCTCCCCTCGTATGCACCGTTGCTACAGTTCGTCGTTTCGAAGCATCTCGTGATGATCGGATGTGATAGACTCTACGTTCACATACAACGGGTGTAAGCCATGTTTGCACACGCGGAATACTTGGGTTTGCTTGACGAGCCTAGCATGTACAGACATGGCCTCGGGACAACGGAAACCGAAAGGTTGAACACGAGTCATATGGATGATATGATCAACATGTTGATGTTCACCATTGAAGCTACATCATCTCACGTGATGATCGGTTTTGGTGTAGTGGATGTGGATCGTGTACCACTTAAAAACTATGAGGGATGTTCTATTAAGTGGGAGTTCATTAGTAATTAGATTAAAACATGAACTAATTATCATGAACATAGTCTGAATAGTATTTTGAATTAAATTTGTAGAATTGACATCCGTTTTCTACCATGCGCTAGTCTTGTAATTGAGATAGAAATACTGTTAAATTTGACAAGTAACTTTACAGACTGGTACCGTATTGTTAAAGAATCAAGAAATGATTAAGTCCTATTGCAAACTTTTAGTAAACCTCACATTGCTTATTCAAAGAACAATGGTTTCAATTAGTACCTAGAATCATCTTGTCTCCGTGAAACTTGAAGTTCAAATCTGTTTGAAAAGTAAGGAGCTGAAAATTTTGTTTTCAAAAATAAGCGAGGTATGATATATATGTGATATCTAAGACCTTGTTGCAAGATGATAGAATATAATTTGGTGAGACTACATAAACTCATAAGTTTTATGGGAATGTATGAAGGTTGAAGACGCCAGGCGTCCCAATCCTCCAACTATTGGGGCACTAACGATATTCGCATATCCATGAAGTGATCGTCCTTAGTATGCACCGTTGCTAAGACTCGTCGTTTCGAAGCATCACGTGATGATCGGGTGTTATAGATTCTACGTGTGCATACAACGGGTGCAAGCCAGATTTGCACATGCGAATACTGAGGTTAAACTTTGCGAGCCTAGCATGTACAAACATGGTCTCGGAAAGTCGTCATGATATGATGGATAAAATTATGAGTGAAATTGTTCATCATATTACAGAGTTACTAATAGTGAAATCTAGAACACTTGTCATATGATGATCAAACTTCAAAGTAAGAACCTCAAGGTTATTGGTATTTGACCAACAAACCTAGAAGTTATTGATGTTAAAGTGTTTTTCTGAATAATGAGTAAAGCTAAAAGAGAAACTACAAAAGATATTTTGGCAGAAAGAAAAGAAAAGACTAGAAACTCTAGCTCAGGTGTATATAAATGATATACATGTTATGGTTGTATTCCTAGTTTGATCACACAATGAAATTCTTGGGTATTTGTACCATATTGGTTGGTATGAAGTGTCATACAAAACAACGCAATACAAGAATACAATGGCCTAAGTGACTGACAAGGAATATGATAGGAATGCACTTCTGGAACAAAAATAAAGTGTTATTATATTCGTCGTTGGCATTCTATCTAGCCTTTAGAATTTATAATAAAAAACTTAATAATTGTTATTTTGCTCTGGTCAAATGAAAACCAATGAGTTGTTCAAATTATGACATTACTCCATGTACGATGGATAAGTTATTATAAATCTTAATGGTGAAACACACATACTAAACACTGACGCTAAAATGCCATAAGGCAAATGATTTGAATTCCACTTATTTGTGCAACCGCCATTTAGGTCATGTTAGAAAGGAATGCATGAAGGAACTCCATGCAAATGGATTTTTGGAGTCATTTGATTTATGAATTGTTTGGCGCTTGCAAATCTTTTCTAAAGAGAATGACTGAAATACCGTTCATAGGCCAAGAGTTGAACGGGCAACTAACTTAGTGGAAACATACATGATGATGTATGTGGTTCACTGGGCATAGTTGTGTGCGGGAGATTCTTCTACTTCATGAAAACTTCTAACAATGAATTGAGTATATATATATGGATATATTCGATAAGGAAGAAGTTTGAGACATTTGAATGGATCTATTATATACTAAAAGCAAAATAAGGATGTTTTTTGAGGCACCAGGTTAATCCACATATGCTTAAAAAATATAAACCGATGATATTAATGTGAACGTCTAAGATTTAAAGATAAAAAGTGTTACGTACAACAATACGCGTGTACAAAAATAAACGTCACGTTTGTCACGTCTTATAACTACATGATTTTTCTTTAAAACGTAGACTCGCCAAGAGATTTCCTTTGAAACATATAATCGGAAACGTGAAGGGAATCGTACAAGAGTTGGCTCTCCAGGTCTGTTTGAAACCAAATGAGCAGATACCCGACACGTTCTAGATAAAACAGACAAAACGAGCAGGACACGGTCTATGGTAAACTTCGTATCTCCATGGGACTCTTGGTGCAGCCTTTTATTCTTTTTATGGTAGCCAATCTACAATATTTGAAGTACATACAAGTTCAAACCTGCTGCACTAGAGATGCATCTATATCATTGAGAGATGCAAGAAAACGTATTTCCGTGACATGTAAAGCATCGCCTACAAAATATTGCAAGGTAGTACAAGTTTAGCAATCAGGCCAATATATTAATGCACGAACTTGATTAATATACAATTAATTATTTTCCTGGAGGCATTTCCAAAAAAAAATTCTCAACCCTGTATTTCCGGTTACTAGCGAGAGAATTTGTACAAAAGGAAAATTACTGGTATCTATATAATTTGCTCAAATTTGATACTCTTTGGTAAATTTTGGACGAGTTTGCAAATTTGCTTGACAAATCTCAGACGATATTACTAAATGGTAATTTTGAAAACCAGTAATACCGGTGGCCTTCGGTATATTTACCCACCCGAGATAAAAAAACGATAATACACATTAATATGTCAATGTAAAGAAAAAAATTCAAGGCCAAAAGTAAAACCAGATTTGAAATATCGGTTGGTGTTTTTGGTTACTAGTTAGAAATTTTGTACCAGACGAAAATTCCCATTATCTATATAATTTTCTAAAATTTAATTTTCTTTCATAAATTTTGGATGAGTTTGTAAATTCGTTTGACAAACCTCAGATGGTATTCGATCGGTATTTCTGGGTATTTGCAAAAAAGTTACTTGTGACTACTGGTATTTTTTCCCACTCGATATAAAAACGATCATACAAGTTAATCTGTCAACCTAAAGAAAATTTTCATGGGGCAAAAGTAATGGCAGATTCGAAATCGGTCCATGTTTCTGGCTATTAGTGAGCAAATTTGTACCAGACGAAAATTACTCTATCTATATAATTTTCTAAAATTCATTTCGTAAATTTTGGATGAGTTTGCCAAGTCATTTGACAAATCTCGAACGGTATTTCCAGGTATTTTGTGACCACATTTTCTTCCCACCCGGGACAAAAAACGCTGATATACGCTAATACGTCGACTTATAAAAAAATTCACAGGAGGCAACGGTAGTGTATCAGCAACAACCTCTTTTCAAAAATAACAACGTATTTAAACTATTGGTATTTCCAGAAATCGGTAATATCTATGACTACCGAAGTTTTGTTGCTACCGAGATGAAACTCTCTGATATAAGTTAATATGTCGATGTAAAAAAATATTTTACAGGAGGCATTAGTGGTGTATCAACAAATTCCTCCTTTCCAGAACTAACGTCACATATTATATTTGTAGGGACATGAGAAAATCGGGCATTAATTGCATGATCTAGGCCGATTACAACAGTCTATTAGTTTCTATAATGTACATGGTTTTATCTCATATGTTATCTATACGAACATTTCTTTTTTCAGTGGAGTATGTTTAATAGATAAGAACAAGCTCTCATTACCCGTGCAAAGTTAGGGCAAGAATTTTATGGTCAAATCTTGAAAAGTCATGAGTCTTTCTTAGTAAATGCTGATGTGCCACCATATCTATCTATCTATCAGAGACACCACATCAAGCCATATAACCCAAATTATATTGTGTGGTTTGGATTAAAGAAAGATTAGCGGTTAACTGTATAATCTGATTTGACACTGCTGATTATCGAAATTCAAAATATGAAGGAAACTAACGTACCAAATAACCGTTAAAAAGAAAATTTGTACTTCTAACCAAAGGCGATTATATAATAGTTTGTAAACAAATGATCATACCCAATTAGTCTAGCGTATCAGGACCTCCGGTTTGGATAGCTTGCTAGATGCACACCATAAATTCTTTGGAGAGAATTAGCGCATGCATGACCTCATAAATAGCATCAACAAATGCAACATACGGTTTGTACATTTATCTTGCAACAACCATGACAATTGTTCCCGTGAGCACTTTTGACACGATAAGGATGATGCCCTCACAATTGTGAGGTTGCACACGAATCTTTCTCCAAAATTATTTAGCTCGAAGCGTTGGATACAAGTCATCTCCATGATTTTAAGTAATATACCATCGGTCATTTCCCTAAGCGCACACACTCATGCATGGTGAGTGCATGATACCATGTGTACATCACACATACATGCCATGGGGTTTATCACAACTCTTTGTTAATTAGTTATTATGAGGAAAGTCTGTAATTGGTTCCAAAAGAGTGAATAAGCCCCATGTTAGATAAATTATATCTGATAGACTGCAATGTTTCAAAAAAATGTTGGAAAAAAGCTATGTAAATGATTATAAATAATTTATTACGTGATTGGATTTAAAACTCACCGCTATTTTTGGCTACGAAATTTTTCAAATGGTAATTTCAAGATAGACATGTCCAAATTCTAAGCCCGGTCCACACAAATTTATGGTTATATTGATTTGGAATTCGGGTGAGAGCATATTTCGCAGTAAAATAAACAATAATTATATTCATAGTTCTAATTTATTATTGTTCAAATATTGTTCTGTATGGATTTATGTTGTTTTATCAAAATTTCCACACTAGCGTAATGATATAGAATCAAGAGAAGATTTCTCCATGTGCCACGTGAGTTAGTTTTAGAAAGATCATGTGAACAACGTTGGAGTTCTTATTTGGAGTCAAACTCAGTCATACATAAGTAATCCGTTAGCATAGTCAGATTAAACAGAAAATAGAGTAAGTATAATATATACATGGAGGTGGTTCGTCGTTCTATAATTAGAGACAACAATGATGCAATAACAATATGTTGGATTCTCATGATAAAAATCCACTAATACAAGGTCACACCTTCAATATCGACTCAAAAGTTTGGTGGACTTTTAGTTACCAATTTTTTTTGTAGAAAATGTGACATGGTATTATTGGAAATGTCATGGTATCTATTCTTGACAGATAAAAATGATTCAAAAATAATATCACAAATGTGATGTTTTACCTTATATAATTTTGTTGGAGAATTTCAAATTTATATTATCTATGACACCATAAATTTATATCATCATGAGCTTTAACAAGTTAAAGATGATGCCCTCGCATTTGCGAGGGCCACCTTGGTAGTTCAAATAAATTTCAGGATGAAGTGGAAATCATCGTAATAGAAAAGTCAAATATCTATGATTGGATCATAGTGGAAATATTTGAATTACGAGTTTTAGCGAACATCTAAGAGAGTTATGAAATTGTTCTACAACTCACGTTTCTTGGAGTATCATAGTGATGATGGAGTATCCGAGAGATGTATCCAAACCTTAAGTGTCCGGGACGACCCGGGATGTCTAAGGAAGTCCGGAGGGTTCCATAATAGGTGTAACCACATTGCCTTAAGGGAAAAGGAGTCTTTCCTTAATGCAATTTCGGAATTGGCAAAAGAGTCCGAGTTGGACTAGGTTTTCGGAACCGGAAACCTATCGGAACTCAGTCAAACTTGGGGGCAGGTTTTTGGACGACCCAAGGGGCTTGGCCACCTATTTAAAGAAGCCAAGGGGCACCCCAAGGGCACCTCAAGTCGCAGCCCTAGCTCCCCAAGTTGCAGCACCACCCTGCGCCCAAACCCTAGCTACTCCCTCCTCTTCCTTCTTCTCCCGCAGCGCTTGCGGCGAAGCCCTGCCGGAGATCTCCACCACCACCGTCACCACGCCGTCGTGATGCCGGGATTCCGAGGAGGATCTACTACTTTCGCTGCCCGCTGGAACGGGGAGAAGGACGTCGTCGTCATCAACACCGAATGTGTGACCGAGTACGGAGGTGCTGCCCGACTGTGGCACCGTCAAGATCTTCTATGCGCTTTTGCAAGTGGCAAGTGATCGACTACTCCACAACGAGATCTAATCTCGTAGGCTTTGGAAATCTTCAAGGGTTAGTCTCGTGATCTTCTCGTTGCTCCCATCTACTAGATTGCATCTTGGCTTGGTTTTCGTTCTTGCGGTAGGAAATTTTTTGTTTTCTACGCTACGAATCTCATCAGAAACATGCCGGAAACCAAGGTTTCGTAAAACTACCACCACCACCGCCGCTAACCGGCGCAAATGCGCAACCAATTTTTGCTCAGCAGAACCGGCCGCAGCAGCAGCAAGAAGTTCATCAGGTGGGAAATGGCAATTACCAAGCACCACCACCGGCACCTTTGGGCCGGAACGTTTACCAGGATCCGCATCTGTGCTGTGTTGTGTTTGTCACTGAGCCAATAGATAGGCAAAGTGTGCATCGCCGTTCCATGGAAGTGAACGCAGTGATGCCTGCAGTTCCGAAATTCATGCTGTTGTCAGATCAGGAAATTACCTGGTCGTTCAAGGATCACCCGAAGATAATGCCGAATCCGGGCGGTTACACTCTGGTTGTGGACCCAATCATACATGGGCCAACAACACGAGTCAAGTTCAGCAAGGTGCTGGTAGACAACGGAAGCAACATAAACATCATGTACCGGCACAGCATGCGTACGCTCGGCATAACCGAAAACATGCTGCAGCCAACCCACAATACATTCCATGGAAATTTTCCGGGCTTGTCTTGTTCGCCCATGGGAAAAATCCGGGTGGATGTATCATTTGGAGGACGTGACAATTGTCGGGTTGAAAACCTGCTGTTCGAGGTGGTTGATCTGGACAGTCCCTACCATGCACTGCTGGGGAGACCAGCGTTGGCGGCATTCATGGCCTCAACTCATACCGCATATCTCAAGATGAAGATGCCGGCACCCAATGGACCCTTAACTGTGGTGGGAAACTACAAAGTCTCGCTGGAAACCGCTTCCGCCGGATCGGATCTGGCCGAATAGCTGGTGATAGTAGAGGAGAAAAGAAGGATGCAAACTGCTGTGGCGTTGGCTCAGTCCTCACAGCTGAACCTAGCGGCCATGAGTGGCAACTTGGGCACACCGGCATTCAAGCCGACGAAGGAGACAAAGGACATTGTGTTGGATCTGGCATGCCTAGAGCACACCGTTCGTATCGGTGCCGGCCTGAGTGAGGCATAGGAAAGCGCACTCGTTAGCTTCCTCCGTGAGAATCGGAACATCTTCGCCTGGTCTACTGATGACTTGGTGGGTGTACCGAGGGAGTTGGCTGAGCACTCTTTAAATGTCCGGAAGGATGCGAAACCGGTGGGACACTTCGAAACTATCTCGGGGACTGCCTATACCAGAATTGCATGCGATATGTTTATTTTTTCTGTACACCGGTTTGATTGTTGGACATTTTGTTTTCCGGTTTAGTAACGTGTTAAACATAAAGGAGTCTTCGACTTTGCTGCTGTCCGAAACCCGGCTTCATGGCAAGCAAGATAAACCGGAAGGATCTAAGCACGCGAAAAACGTAAAAAGGAACCGAAAACAAACAATCCAAAGAAAGTTTAACTAACCCCGGTGATACGTCTCAAACGTATCTATAATTTCTTATGTTTCATGCTAGTTTTATGACAATACCTACATGTTTTGTTCACACTTTATATCGTTTTGATGCATTTTCCGGAACTAACCTATTGATGAGATGCCGAAGTGCCAGTTCCTGTTTTCTGATGTTTTTATTTTCAGAAATCCTAGTAAGGAAATATTCTCGGAATTGGACGAAATCAACGCCCAGTATCTTATAATTCCACGAAGCTTCCAGAACACCGGAGAGAGACCAGAGGGGAGCCAGGGGCCCACACGCCAGGGCGGCGCGGCCAAGGGGTGGGGCGCGCCCCCCTATTGTGTGGCCCCACCAGGGCCCCTCCGAGGCTGCCCTTCCGCCTACTTAAGGACTCCGTCGCGAAAACCCTAGAGGAATAAGCCACGGGACGAGAAAAGTTACGCAGCCGCCGCCATCGCGAAGCCAAGATTCGGGGGACAGAAGTCTCTGTTCCGGCACGCCGCCGGGACGGGGAAGTGCCCCCGGAAGGCATCTCCATCGACACCACTGCCATCTTCATCGCCGCTGCTGTCTCCCGTGATGTGGAGGGAGTAGTTCTCCCTCGAGGCTAAGGGCTGTACCGGTAGCTATGTGGTTCATCTCTCTCTCCCATGTGATCTTTATGTGATCATGAGCTTTGTGATCTAGTTGAATATCATCTATGTGCTACTCTAGTGATGTTATTAAAGTAGTCTATTCCTCCTTCATGATGTAATGGTGACAGTGTGTGCATCATGTAGTACTTGGTATAAGCTATGATTGTGATCTCTTGTAGATTATGGAGTTAACTATTACTATGATAGTATTGATGTGATCTATTCCCCCTTTCATAGTGTAATGGTGACAGTGTGTGCGCTATGTTAGTTCTCGGTCTAAATTGCAATGATCTATTATGCACTCTAAGGTTATTTAAATATGAACATCGAATGTTGTGGAGCTTGTTAACTCCGGCATTGAGGTGCTCTTGTAGCCCTACACAATGAATGGTGTTTGTCATCCAACAAGAGAGTGTAGAGAAAGTAGTATTTGTTTATTCAGTTATGTGATCAATGTTGAGAGTGTCCACTAGTGAAAGTATGATCCCTAGGCCTTGTTTCCGAATAAGTTACACCACAGAGAATTGCTCCCACGCCAGCAAGCTACTTTCTGGCACCGCTTGTTTACTGTTTTACTGCATCTTTACTTCCTGCAATATTACCACCATCTATACCACTTGTATTTCACTATCTCTTCGCTGAACTAGTGCACCTATACATCTGACAAGTGTATTAGGTGTGTTGGGGACACAAGAGACTTCTTGTATCGTGATTGCAGGGTTGCTTGAGAGGGATATCTTTGACCTCTTCCTCCCTGAGTTCGATAAACCTTGGGTGATCCACTTAAGGGAAAACTTGCTGCTGTTCTACAAACCTCTGCTCTTGGAGACCCAACACTGTCTACAGGAAAAGAAGCGTGAGTAGACATCAAGCTATTTTCTGGCGCCGTTGCCGGGGAGGAAAGGTAATAGGCACTCACACTCCGGTCCCAGGTAACTAAGTTATTTTATGGTGCCGTTGTAAGTGCTCGAAGCTATTTCCTTTAGATCCTGCAATTGCATCTTTTTGTTTCTTGTTTTACACTAGTAAGGCATAATGGAAAATAACAGTGAGCTTTTTATTCTATTTCCTGAGTTAAGACATGGATGGTTTGATGCGAAAATTAAAAAACCTATGGAATCTTATTTGCATGCTAGTAGCAATGATATTAGTATGAACGCTTTGAACACCATTGTTGCTAATGATATGGAAAATTCTAAGCTTGGGGAAGCTGGTTTTGATGAGCATGATATCTTTAGTCCCCCAAGCATTGAGGAGAAAATTTTCTTTGATGATACTTTGCCTCCTATTTATGATGATTATAATGATAGTGGTCTTTTGGTGCCGCCTACTATGGAGAGTAAATTTTATTATGATTATACTATGCCTCCTACACTTGATGAGAATAATAATGATAGCTACTTTGTTGAATTTGCTCCCACTACAACTAATAAAATTGATTATGCTTATGTGGAGAGTAATAATTTTATGCATGTAGCTCATGATAAGAATGTTTCATGTGATAGTTATATTGTTGAGTTTGTTCATGATGCTACTGAAAGTTATTATGAGAGAGGGAAACATGGTTATATGCATCTTAATAATATTAAGTTTCCCCTCTTTATGTTGAGAATCTTGAAGTTACTCTTGTTTTATCTTCCTATGCTTGTCACTTTGTTCTTCATGAATTTATTTGTGTACAAGATTCCTTTTCATAGGAAGTGGGTTAGACTTAAATGTGTTTTGAATTTGCTTTTTGATGCTCTCTTTTGCTTCAACTCTTATTTCTTGGGAGTGAATCATTGAAATTACTGAGCCCATCTTAATGGCTATAAAGAAAGCACTTCTTGGGAGATAACCCATGTCTTTATTTTGCTACTATTTTGTTGTGTCTTGGAAGTTGTTACTACTGTAGCAACCTCTCCTTATCTTTATTTTGTTGCATTGTTGTGCCAAGTAGAGTCTTTGATAGTAGGGTTTATACTAGATTTGGATTGCTGCGCAGAAACAGATTTCTTGCTGTCACGAATTTGAGTAGAATTCTCTGTAGGTAACTCAGAAAAATCTGCCAATTTACATGTGTGATCCTCAGATATGTACGCAACTTTCATTCAAATTGAGATTTTTCATCTGAGCAAGTTAAGTGCCCCAGAAAAATTCGTCTTTATGGACTGTTCTGTTTTGACAGATTCTGCCTTTTATTTCGCATTGCCTCTTTTGCTGTGTTGGATGGATTTCTTTGTTCCATTAACTTTCAGTAGCTTTGTGCAATGTCCAGAAGTGTTAAGAATGATTATGTCACCTCTGAATATATGAATTTTCAATTATGCACTAACCCTCTAATGAGTTTGTTTCGAGTTTGGTGTGGAGGAAGTTTTCAAGGGTCAAGAGAGGAGGATGATATATGATCAAGAAGAGTGAAAAGTCTAAGCTTGAGGATGCCCCCGTGGTTCATCCCTGCATATTTCAAGAAGACTCAAGCATCTAAGCTTGGGGATGCCCAAGGCATCCCCTTCTTCATCAACAATTTATCAGGTTTCTTCTCTTGAAACTATATTTTTATTTGGTCACATCTTATGTACTTTACTTGGAGCGTCTGTTTGTTTTTTTTTTGTTTGAATAAATTCATGCTTGTGTGGGAGAGAGACACGCTCCACTCGTTCATATGAACACTGGTGTTCTTAGCTTTACTTTTAATGTTCATGGCGAAGGTTGAAACCGCTTCGTTAATTGTTATATGGATGGAAACAGAAAATGCTTCATGTGGTAGTTGGTATATTGTCTTGAATAATTTGATACTTGGCAATTGTTGTGCTCATATAGATCATGTTTAAGCTCTTTCATCATGTACTTTGCACCTATTAATGAAGAACTACATAGAGCTTGTTAAAATTTGGTTTGCATGATTGGTCTCTAGAGTCTATATATTTTCTGGTTAAGGTGTTTGAACAACAAGGAGACGATGTAAAGTCTTATAATGCTTGCAATATGTTCATATGTGAGTCTTGCTGCACCGTTTTATACTTGAGTTTGCTTCAAACAACCTTTCTAGCCTAGCCTTGTATTGAGAGGGAATTCTTCTCGTGCATCCAAATCCTTGAGCCAAAAACTATGCCATTTGTGTCCACCATACCTACCTACTACATGGTATTTCTCTGCCATTCCAAAGTACATTACTTGAGTGCTACCTTTAAACTTCTATTCTTTGCCTTTACAATACATAGCTCATGGGAAAATAGCCTTAAAAACTATTGTGGTGAAGAATATGTACTTATGTATCTTATTTCTTAATAAGTTGCTTGTTGAGCGGTAACCATGTTTCTGGGGACGCCATCAACTTTTACCTTTGTTGAATATCATGTGAGTTGCTATGCATGTTCGTCTTGTCTGAAGTAAGGGTGATTTTCATGATCAAATGGTTTGAGTATGCATATTGTTAGAGAAGAACATTGGGCCGCTAACTAAAGCCATGAATCATGGTGGAAGTTTCAGTTTGGACACAAATCCTCAATCTCTTATGAGAATTTTATCTGTTGTTAAATGCTTATGCATTAAAAGAGGAGTCCATTATCTGTTGTCTATGTTGTCCCGGTATGGATGTCTAAGTTGAGAATAATCAAAAGCGAGAAATCCAATGCGAACTTTCTCCTTAGACCTCTCAGACAAAGCGGCATAGAGGTACCCCTTTGTGACACTTGGTTGAAACATATGCTATGCAATGATAATCCGTGTTAATCCAAGCTAATTAGGACAAGGTGCGAGCACTATTAGTATACTATGCATGAGGCTTGCAACTTATAGGATGTCTTATACATAACACATATGATTTATTACTACCGTTGACAAAATTGTTTCTATGTTTTCAAAATGAAAAGCTCTAGCACAAAAATAGTAATCCATGCTTCCCTCTGCGAAGGGCCTATCTTCTACTTTATTGTTGAGTCAGTTTACCTATTCTTTCTATCTTAGAAGCAAACACTTGTGTAAACTGTGTGCATTGATTCTTACATGTTTACCTATTGCACTTGTTATATTACTTTGTGTTGACAACTATCCATGCGATATACATGTTACAAGTTGAAAGCAATTGCTGAAACTTAATCATCCTTTGTGTTGCTTCAATGCCTTCTACTTTGAATTTATTGCTTTATGAGTTAACTCTTATGCAAGACTTATTGATGCTTGTCTTGAAAGTACTATTCATGAAAAGTCTTTGCTATATGATTCAGTTGTTTAGTCATTGTATTTACCATTGCTTTGAATTACTTCATTCATCTTATATGCTTTACAATAGTATTGATCAAGATCATGTTGGTAGAATGTCACTTAAGAAATTATCCTTGTTATCGTTTACCTACTCGAGGGCGAGTAGGAACTAAGCTTGGGGATGCTTGATACGTCTCAAACGTATCTATAATTTCTTATGTTACATGCTAGTTTTATGACAATACCTACATGTTTTGTTCACACTTTATATCGTTTTGATGCATTTTCCGGAACTAACCTATTGACGAGATGCCGAAGTGCCAGTTCTTGTTCTTTGCTGTTTTTGGTTTCAGAAATCCTAGTAAGGAAATATTCTCAGAATTGGACGAAATCAACGCCCAGTATCTTATAATTCCACGAAACTTCCAGAACACCGGAGAAAGACCAGAGGGGAGCCAGGGGGCCCCACACGCCAGGGCGGCGTGGCCAAGGGGTGGGGCGCGCCCCCCTATTGTGTGGCCCCACCAGGGCCCCTCCGAGGCTGCCCTTCCGCCTACTTAAGGACTCCGTCGCGAAAACCCTAGAGGAATAAGCCACGGGACGAGAAAAGTTACGCAGCCGCCGCCATCGCGAAGCCAAGATTCGGGGGACAAAAGTCTCTGTTCCGGCACGCCGCCGGGACGGGGAAGTGCCCCCGGAAGGCATCTCCATCGACACCACCGCCATCTTCATCGCCGCTACTGTCTCCCGTGATGAGGAGGGGGTAGTTCTCCCTCGAGGCTAAGGGCTGTACCGATAGCTATGTGGTTCATCTCTCTCTCCCATGTGATCATTATGTGATCATGAGCTTTGTGATCTAGTTGAATATCATCTATGTGCTACTCTAGTGATGTTATTAAAGTAGTCTATTCCTCCTTCAAGATGTAATAGTGACAGTGTGTGCATCATGTAGTACTTGGTATAAGCTATGATTGTGATCTCTTGTAGATTATGGAGTTAACTATTACTATGATAGTATTGATGTGATCTATTCCCCCTTTCATAGTGTAATGGTGACAATGTGTGCGCTATGTTAGTTCTCGGTCTAAATTGCAATGATCTATTATGCACTCTAAGGTTATTTAAATATGAACATCGAATGTTGTGGAGCTTGTTAACTCCGGCATTGAGGTGCTCTTGTAGCCCTACACAATGAATGGTGTTTGTCATCCAACAAGAGAGTGTAGAGAAAGTAGTATTTGTTTATTCAGTTATGTGATCAATGTTGAGAGTGTCCACTAGTGAAAGTATGATCCCTAGGCCTTCACTACAAGAAAAGTTGCCATGGCCGACGAAGTTGAAGTCGCGCCGTGGTTGCTGGTGTACCATGGCCGACGATTTTTGGTCTCTCCGTTGTGCATGTCAAAACGTTTTTTTTCTCGTTTTTGAGGCCACCTAGCCCGACGAAAACGGCCAAAACGTGGCGTATGGTGTCCCGGGACGTGGTGCATCTCGAATTCTCGGGTTCGCCGGCCGAGTCAACGCAAATCCGCACCACCGAGGGATGTAGGGCCCAGATGGCAGCCTCTCTGGCATTGTTTTTTTCTCGATCGCGCCATCTCGTTCAACGCTCTCCGATCGAGCCGTTTACGATGCAGGATCATGGGTCTCGCATGTCATCCTCTATGAACCAAAATTCTTTCTATTCTTGGATTTTTTTTGACCCCCTGATTTCTGGCTACTTCCTTTTTCTTTTGATCCCTTGCCGCCTTGGAAACGTTGAGACCGCTGCTGCTAATTGGGACCCGCATGTCATCCTCTATGAGCAATCAACTTTCTTTTCTTGGAGTTTTTTTTGGCACCTCAAATTTGGTCACTTGCCTTTTTCTTTCGATCCCCTGCCGCCTCTCAAACGGTGATACCGCTGCTGCTAAATGGGACCCGCATGTCATCCTCTATGTACTATAAAACTTTCTTTTCTTGGATTTTTTTTGGCACCTCATATTTGGTCACTTACCTTTTTCTTTCGATCCCCTGCCGCCTCTCAAACGGTGAGACCGCTGCTGCTAAATGGGACCCGCATGTCATCCTCTATGTACTATAAAACTTTCTTTTCTAGGATTTTTTTTGGAACCTCATATTTGGTCACTTGCCTTTTTCTTTCGATCCCGTGCAGCCTCTCAAACGGTGATACCGCTGCTGCTAAATGGGACCCACATGTCATCCTCTATGTACAATCAAGTTTATTTTCTTGAATTATTTTTGGCTCCTGATATTTGGTCACTTGCCTTTTTCTTTCGATCTCATGCCACGTTGAGGACCCTGCAGGCTCATGGGACCCGCATGTCATCCTCTATGTACTATAAAACTTTCTTTTCTTGGATTCTTTTTGGCACCTCATATTTGGTCACTTGCCTTTTTCTTTCAATCCCCTGCCGCTTCTCAAACGGTGATACCGCTGCTGCTAATTGGGACCTGCATGTCATCCTCTATGTACAATCAAGTTTCTTTTCTTGAATTATTTTTGGCTCCTCATATTTGGTCACTTGCCTTTTTCTTTCGATCTCATGCCACGTTTGAAACGTTGAGGACCCTGCTGGCTCATGGGACCCGCATGTCATCCTCTATGTGCTATAAAAGTTTATTTTCTTGGGTTTTTTTTCACCCTCTGATTTTTGGCTATTTCCTTTTTCTTTTGATCCCCTGCCGCCTTGGAAACGTTGAGTAAGCTGCTGACTCATGGGACCTGCATGTCATCCTCTATGTACAATCAACTTTCTTTTTCTTTTGATCTCAAGCCGCATTTGAAACGTTGAGACCGCTGCTGCTAATTGGGACCCGCATGTCATCCTCTATGTACAATAAAGTTTTTTCTTGGATTATCTTTGGCTCCTGATATTTTGTCACTTGCCTTTTTCTTTCGATCTCATGCCGCCTTTGAAACGTTGAGTAAGCTGCTGGCTCATGGGTCCCGCATGTCATCCTCTACGAACAATAAAAGTTTCCTTTCTTGGAGTTATTTTTGACCCCTAATTTCTGGCTATTTGCCTTTTTCTTTTGATCTCCTGCCCCCTTTGAAACGATGAGGACGCTGTTGGCAGGTCGGTCCCACATGTCATCCTCTGTGAACAATAAAAGTTTCCTTTGATGGATTTATTTTGAACCCCTAATTAATTTCGGGATATTTCCTTTTTTCCTTTGATCCCCTGCCGCCTTGGAATCGTTGAGGATGCTGCTGCCTCATGGGTCCCGCATGTCATCCTCTCAGAACGGTAAATGTTTCTTTTCTTGGATTTTGTTGACCAAACGATTTTTGGCTTATTTTTTCTTTCGATCTCCTGCAGCCTTTAAAACGTTTAGGGCGTTGCTGGCTCACGGGTCCCACATGTCAACCTCTATGAACAATAAACGATGAGGATGCTGCTGCCTCATGGGTCCCACATGTCATCCTCTCAGAACGAAAATGTTTCTTTTCTTGGATTTTTTACCAACAGATTTTTGGTTTATTTTTTCTTTCCATCCCCTGCCGCCTTTAAAACGTTGACGACGCTGCTGGCTCATGGGTCCCCGATGTCAGCCTCCCCGTACAAGAAACATGTGATATCTTGATTATTTTGCAGACAATAAACATTGTATTTCGCTCTGAGCTATTGCAAACGGATAAATTAAATCTTTATTTTTACATAAACAAACTTATATGTTGAATCTCCTTGTTTTTTTTTTGCGAAGCATAGGATGTTCCTGTTTTTTTAGAAAATTCCGAACTTTCCTGTTTTGGAGTGGGCTGAAATTGTACGAGTCAAAAGGCCCAGCAGGATAGTTCGAAGGCCCAGATGTCCAGATGCAGCCCAATTGAAATCTTTCTTTTCTTGGATTTTTTTCACCCCCTGATTTCTGGCTACTTCATTTTTCTTTTGGTCCTGTGCCGCCTTGGAAATGTTGAGACCGCTGCTGCAAAATGGGACCCGCATGTCATCCTCTATGTACAATAAAATTTCTTTTCTTGGATTATTTTTGGCTCCTGATATTTGGTCACTTGCCTTTTCTTTCAATCTCATGCCGACTTTGAAACGTTGAGGAAGCTGCTAGCTCATGGGTCCCGCATGTCATCCTCTATGAACAATAAAAGTTTCCTTTGTTGGATTTATTTTTTACCCCTAATTTCTGGCTATTTGCCTTTTTCTTTTGATCCCCTGCCCCCTTTGAAACCATGACGACGCAGCTGGCAGGTCGGTCCCACATGTCATCCTCTATGAACAATAAAGGTTTCCTTTGATAGATTTATTTTTGACCCTAATTAATTTCTGGCTATTTCCTATTTTTATTTTGATCCCCTGCCGCCTTGGAATAGTTGAGGATGCTGCTGCCTCATGGGTCCCGCATGTCATCCTCTCAGAAAGGAAAAAGTTTCATTTCTTGGATTTTGTTTACCAACTGATTTTTGGCTTATTTTTTTTTGTTTCGATCTCCTGCCGCCTTTAAAATGTTGACGACACTGCTGGCTCATGGGTCCCCAATGTCAGCCTCCCCGTACTGCAAATCCTCTTTCTGCAAAGGTTGTATTTCTAGCTAGATAGCTAAGGTGGATTCGAATCTGTCGTGGTTCAGGCAGCTCAGGTAAGCCTTCTTGCACTGATTAATGGAACTAGTGTATAGCAAGGTCAAGACATGTGGCTTGGTGTAATGAATCTATTTGAATCATGTTGTGGATTCAATCTGATAGTTCTCTGACAGGTCAGCCAAAATAGAAATTAAGTTTTTTTCTAAAACGTAAATGCAAATTAAGATGAACACAAACATTAGTTATCATAATAGCTGATCATACATACATACTTGCTAAGAGCAAAAGCTTGCCAGAGTTTTACCACCCATACAATTAATTAGCAGTTCAGATAAGATAACCTTATATAAGTATAACTACAAATGCATTTGCTAAGGGCTCATGGGACAATAGAACTAGACAACCGCAAACTTGATGACCAGCATGTCACAGCGGCATCGAAAGATCTTGACCTTCAACTTTGATCCAATGCGAAGTTTGGCACCGTCAATGAACTTTTTCCACCTGGAAGTAACAGCCAAGCGGCCATCTGTGGGACTGACGGAGTACCGTCCCTCCACGGTGAGACCTTCACTCTCCATGACGAGGGAAATCTTGCCCCTTCGGCCAGCATTGAGATCCTTGGCGATACTTTTAGGCAATTTCTGATTCAAAGCAAGAGATACCAACAAAAATTAGTCAATGGCACCAATGCACTGAAGACTGAACCATGTGAGACTTTGAGCAGAGAAGACATCAAGATAAGAGCAGTTATGCTGTCATATACTCACGAACATAGCCTTCAGATGCGTCCTGGTCACCACACGGGTGGCCACAGCAATGAGCTGAGACCTCGGTGATCTGGCTGGGGCAGGTGCAGGAGCCTGGGCTGGTACACGAGCTGGTGCTGATGCAGGAGACTGCTGGGCAGGTGCAATAAACGGTGCCTCTAGAGGAACCGGTGCTGATGCAGGAGACTGTTGGGCAGGTGCAGTAAACGGTGCAGCTAGAGGAACCAGTGCTGATGCAGGAGCCTGCTGGGCAGGTGTAGTATATGGGGCCTCTACAGGAACCAATGCTGATGTAGGGGCCTGCTGGGTAGATGCAATAAACGGTGCTGGTACAGGAACCGGTGCTGATGCAGGAGAGTGGGAAGCCGGTGCCGGTGCTGGTGTGGGTGCCCTTTGTGACATCCGCTCCTGTTCCATCAGGGGATCTGCAGCTTTGATCATGTTAAACCCAGCAAGCTAGAACAGAGGGAATGGTTTAGAACAACTGCTCAGAATGCAGTAATCAAAGGATATGAGTACAAAAAAGTTACATATTATATATTTGGAAGTGTCTCCAACTCTGTAGCGATTCACGTATATCTGCCCGTTTGAGTTTCTGATCCTCAGCTCGTCGCCCTTCTTCAGACCGTAGTCAAAAGCAAACTTTCTCCAATCATGTCCATACAAATATGTGATGGCCTGCGTCTTGTAGACATACACCTCATAGACCGTGTAGGTGTTCATCAATTTACCATTGCCATGCATAGTGAAAGACCCTTCATGCGGACACATCTGGTTAATCATTGGATGAAGTTCACAAGGTACAGTCTGCAGGTGAAAATCTATACCTAATAATAAAGGAGCTAAGGTTTCTGCTAAAAAGTTTCGTCAACGCTTTTTTTGGGACCGTTTTACCCTCCCACCAAATTCCATAATACACACAATGCCACCCTTAAGCCAAAAACCGGTTCAAATTTTCTCATCCGTCGCGGGCACGCACGCCGGCCACCACGACGGCTGTCGAACAGAACCGCGCTTGCCTACCAGAGGCCTGCGAACGAGTGAAAAGCCGCAGTCGCCCTCCCGTCCTCCTCCTCCTCCGGCCGTCCGCCGCCCTTCCGTTCTCCTCCTACGGCCGGGATCCTCGTGGCCGGAGGTACCCTCCTCTCTGCCTCGAGGTCAACCGGGTGTGGCCTCCTCATCCCTTGCCTCGCGAGCGGCAGACGGCGCCGTTTGGAGTGGTGGCGGCATGCTCACGGCCGTCTGGGTACCATGCAGTTGCAGGAAAGAGGACGGGCCGTCGCGAGTTCAGTGGCTGCTGCGTGTGCAGAGCACAGGGCGGACGTCACAAGCCGCAAGGCAATCAATATGCAGTATATGCTGGAACGACAACACGCCGGGTTAATTGCTACACGTCGAGCCCGGAGGAGATGTTGCAGCCACGTTCGTTGCCAAGCCGCAGCCGCGAGCACGACTGAGCGCTTACAGATGGAGGGGGCGTATTTTTTTTTTGAACTATGGAGGGGGCGTATATTTAATCGTACAGATCGGTAGAGCTGGGGATTCATCGGTCCGTCGTGCTGCGAACTATTCTCGATTCTGCTTGGGCCACGTTGCTGTGTTGGTGGGCATGGTCTGCATCCATGAGCCGCAAGTCTCCTCAAGTCCGTTCCATCAAAGGCTGCATCAGCGCTCAATAGTCCCACCTCGGTACACGGTAACAAGTTCGACCGGTTTAAATACTTCCAGTTTTCTTGAATCAACAAGCCACCTCACTAAAATCTGATTAGAAAGGAATTACTGATTGGTGACCGTGACCCTCGAGCGAGCAAAGGAAGGCAATAGATGGAAAAAAAAGGAAAGGAACATGAGGAAATCTCGGAAAAAAGCTGGAGCCTGGTGGGGGTGGGACCGACGGAAGCGGAGCAGGCACCGCGTTCCTGAACAAGAGGACCGGGACCGACGGAAGCGGAAGCGGAGTACATCAGGAACAAGAGGACGCGTGGAAAGAGGCGAAGATGAGGGTGTCTCTCTACGAGAGGAGCATCGTCCCCAGCCGTTGTGACGCGGAAGCGTTGATCAAGCTCGAGCTGGCGATTGAAGTAGGCCGGAGCAGTAGAAGGCAGCGTGAGTGACGGCGCTTCAGATGAAGAAATCTTATTTGCTGTGTTGGTGGGCATGATCTGCATCCATGGGCCGCAAGTCTCTTCTTCCTTGTTTTTTCCCCTTTTTCCACAAAAAGCAGACGGCTCATTTGGCTTGTTAATTTCCAATGAGCATCCCCATTTAAAGTGACGGCTGTTTTGCCCCTCAGAAATAAGAGGAATGAAAAAGATGTTTGGGGAAAAACAAAAGAGCAAAAATTTTCGACAGCATTTTTTGAAATACACCAAAGTTGAAAAAAAAACTTAGATAATCTCCTATGGTTTGAAGCAAACGGACACAGCGTTCCTGAACAAGAGGACCGGGACCGACGGAAGCGGAAGCGGAGTACATCAGGAACAAGAGGGCGCGTGGAAAGAGGCGAAGATGAGGGTGTCTCTCTACGAGAGGAGCATCGTCCCCAGCCCTTACATCTTACCCGATCATCCATTGCAAAGTAGAATGAGGTAGGAGCAACAAAAGAAAAAGGTTCATACCAGCTGGATGGATGGGAATGATGGCGAACTTTAAGGATGCATTATTCTAGGAGGCCTAGATGGAAAACACGAAATGGTGGTTCACTAGGTTAGAGACAATGCCTGTGTTGAAGGTGAAGCCGTAATTGGGGATGAGGCTTACCGAGACTCCTTGAGGGCACACATGCAAGAGAAAAAGCGGCGACGTGCCAGCTGAGCGGCCCTGGCAAGGGGGCGCCTTGGCCCTTGTGGGGCGACATATATAGTGGAGCTGGTTGCCGCCTAGCGACGAGGTAAATAATGTGTGGATTGATATGTTATATATAGCACTTAAATAGATTATCACTTAGAAAGTCCACCATATACGTGGATATATAGAGATATCATTTTCCTCCCATGATATATTGAAAGAGAAAATGGGAAAAGGAAAAAGTAAGACAAGGGTTACAGTGCTCTATCAGCTACATTGTCAGAAAATAAATTAGTACGGATGTTTTGAATCCTAGATTTCTGAACCGTCAGCAAAATATTATGTGTGTATTAACGTGAATCGTTTGCTATAATGGTTTAGTATTTGTTTTCCCGGTGCAACGCACGGGCACTTTTGCTAGTTGATACTAATGTAAGAAGCATGAAGACTAAAAACAAGACTTTACTATATGCCAATTCATGCTAAACCACTGAGAATACATACCTGTAACTCTATGAAGGAGTTATTAGAAAGGTAGATAGAGCCATAGGAGGTGTTATATGCGGGGTATGTACATGGGCCCGCCATATTCCCGCAAGCTCGGCATCGGGATGGTGAAGGAAACATGGGAGGTACTACTGGTGCGTAGCGCTGAATGTAAGTGGAAGAATTAGGTTGTGTAAAGTGCATAGTTCAGATGTCGTCGTGGTGAACAGACAGATGCCATAGGATGGCTTGAGTTGGGGCCGAATGGACGCTAGAGGATTCGGGGGAGGGTTTGTGATCAGATGGGACGAACTTCCGGATGGTTTCCTCAAGAACTTAGCCAAGGCTAGAGGTTGAAGAAGAAAGACACAAGGAAGAACTCGCTCTAGATCATCTTCTTTATTGATCTCCACAGGTTACAAGTTTCTCAGTACAAAGGCTCAATTATGCGTACATGTGTCCGTCGCCCGTGAAGAGGGCTGCCCCCTCTCCTTATATAGGGGAGAGGGTGGCTTACAGGGCAAGAAACCCTAATGGCATCTTTGACTAGACAAACTACTTTACAAAGTTACTTTAATCATGGATGATGCCGGGGTCCTCTTTAATCAGGGAGGCTGACGTTCTCCGGCTTCTTTCTTCGTCATCCTCCTCTTTATCATCAGCCCTTCGTTTAAAGCTACTTTGCTTAGCTCATCTTTGTCTTCTAGCTCTGGAGAGGATCTTTGACCAGTCCTGCCGACATGCTCTTCTTTCCGGTAGCCCGGTGTCTTTTCTATCCGGTTCCGGTATACTCCTCTTGGGGATACCGGCTTAGCTTTACTTAGCCAAACTCTTGTCTTTGTGCTCCGATACGAACATTAAACCGGTATCTTGATGGCTCAAACCATCCGGTTTGGTATGCCTTTGGCATACCGGGGGTCATCCCCCCAACATTAGTCCCCGAAGCTGGTATAGTCTGGCGGATTCTATCCAACAGACCATGCCAGGTTCTCACGTCTTTGGATACCGGTTTAATCTATCCGGCGCTTAGCTCTTGACCCGACATCTTTGCCCGGAGTCACGTTTTCTCTCTTTGCAAGGCATTCTCCGGTGTCTTATCCTCCGGCATCTTAGTCATTAAATACTTCCTCGGCGAAGTCGAGAATTTCTCGGGCCCCGCGCCTGTCAGTGACATGCGCACTGTGACTGACGCGTCAGTGTCAGGGGTCACTTCCCTTCGGCTCCCGCGCGCGTATTAACTGCCTCACAGCGGATCCTAGCCACCGTTCTGGATCCGTGTGCACCTCCCTGTGGCTTGTTGTTTTTACGCGTGTATCACTACGCCACGCGGCGGCCCGTGGAGCGAACCGTCGCGGCCCGTGGACCAAACCGTCGCGGCCCGGCGGTTTTCGGCCCACCTCTCTCTTCCTTTATAAGGCGAAACCGCTCCTTCTTCTTCCTCTTCTCGCATTCCCCACTTCTTCGCGCACAGTGTCCCTTGCTCTCTGCGCCTCCGCCGCCTCGTTCGCCGCTCGATCCCCGCCGCCCAGCGAATCTTCGCTTCTGCTTCGTCGGACGTCGCCGAACTCCGCCGCCCGAAGAATCCTTGCGGTGCTCCTCTCGCGGTCGTGGCATTGGCGTTTCTCCAAGCTTTTCTCCACCTCGCCGTCGACGGACTTCCTCGCCAACCGCAAGCTCATCACTCCACCGGCGAGCCACTTCCTCTGCGACTCCGCCGCCTCAGGTTAGGCTTAATACGCTTCTACCTCTTTTCTTCTTGCTTTCCAGATCTTGGGGCGGTAGAGTATTTATCCCCTCTTTATTTTGTTTTTTCTCTTACTCGTAGATCTTCGCGCGAGGGTCTTTTTTGGGGGAAACTGTCTTACGGTAGATTCGGCGTCTTCCAGATCTACATGTCTGGCGAAGAATCTCTTCTCGCTTCCTCTTCTAGTAGTCAAGGAAGTAGGACTTCCGACGGGCTAACCGAAGATCTCGCCCGGATGGAGGCTGAATCCAGCAAAGACCAAGAGGTCGGCACCTCTAGCCGGGCCCCCGGAAAGGATCTTTCCGGTATCACATGCGGAGCCTGGAGAGGCTCCGATGTCACACAACATGAGATTGACTGGCTCTACCGGTCTAGGAGGATACCGGAGGGGGTCTCCTGCCGGCTTCCTGGCGACGAGATCGAACCGGTGCTCAATCCCGGTGAGGTCGTTGTCTTTCTTGCTCACTTTGAGCGTGGCTTCGGCCTTCCCGCCTCCGATTTCTTCCGCCAAATTCTGGACTTCTATCGACTCCAGCCTCACCACCTTCCTGGCAACGCTATTTTTTATCTTTCTTGTTTTGTCGCCTTCATGGAAGGCTACATCGGCATCCGTCCCGCTCGCGACACGTTTGCCCGCTTCTTCTCTCTGCGGATCAACTCGGTCCAGGGCAGGGATATTCCCAAGCCCAAACCCCCCGTACAATGCGGGTCTTGTATCATCGGCTCCCGCCAAGGGAGCCCCTTTTTTAAGTTCAACGGCCTCGAATCTTGCCGGTTGTGGCAGACGACGTTCTTCTACGTGAAGAACGAGAGCGCCACCGACCTCATCAATTTGCCGCCGTTTAATCCGGCGCCGCCCACCAAGATCAACTGGAACTACAACCCCGGTACGGATCACATAGAGACGAACCGGGTGGTACGCTTCATGTTGAAGCTGATGAAGGAGACCAACATCTGCTCCGATGATATCATCCGCACCTTCATCTGCCGCCGGGTGCTTCCCCTTAAGCGCCGCGCTCACAAGATAAGCGAGATGTACGGGCCTGGCGATCCCACCAAGATCACCGGCCTACCCTTGAGCAAGGCGGATGTGGTCCTGAAGGCTAGTCAAATATGCCAAACGGACATGCCGGATGACTGGGAGTGGGGCTTTCTTCCTCTCAGCTCCCTCAACCCTCCAACCAAGGAAGTAAGAGACCGCGCCTCCCGGGTTGCTCTACCGGTAACTTTTGCGCTGTGGCTGACTGTTTTTCTTTTTGTTTTCAGGCCAAGGACCGCTTCCCTCGCATCGAGTCAGATCAGCGAGGCCCTTGCCAGAAGCGCCCTTTGGACAAGGTCGATCCAGATCCCTTCGTTCCTTGGTACGATCTCAAGATGGGTCGCCTCCCCACTCAGCGCCCTGGTAACCCTTCTGCGGCTTCCGACGATGAGCTCACCATGCTTGAGGTAGTTCCCTCTTCCGGTCTCTCATACCTTGTTGCCTATTTCTTTCTGTAGACGTTCCCTCAGCTGGCCCCGAACCACAGGTCCACGAGCACGTGCCTCCCCTGCAGGCCGAGGTCGGGGATGAGTTCCTGAATAAGCTCATGCCCCAGAGCAAAAAGAACAAGGCGCCTGCTGCTGACGCCGGTTCTAGCCAAGCTCCTCCCGCCAAACGCTCCCGGACGGAAGTCATTGGGGGAAAGCAAGTAGGCACGAAGCGCTACAAGCATAAGCAGATGCCGGTCTCTTCCGGGTAAGCCTTTTGTTTCTCTATTTGCTTCATTTTCCAAACTTTTCCCTTCTCTCTGCTGTTTTTGACCTTTCTTCTTCTTTTTGTTCAGCCCTGCTCTCTTGCTATCCAAAAGCTCCAGCGACCCGAAGCCGGTGACCTCAGAGGGAACCGCAAGGGCTCCAACTCCTCCTCCTCAAACAAGCCCGGTACCATCCGGTACCGGCGACCTCTCTGCCTCCCCTCTGGGAGGCACTACAAGTGCGGGGCGCACGGCCCCTACACCTCCTGATCACCGCGCGGAGGAGGATCTTTCCTCCCCTCCTGAGACCGAAGATACCGGCGCCAGCAACACCGGCGCCGACAACGAAGCTGCCGGGCAGGCGGAACCTCTGGTTCCTCTTGCCCCAAGAAAGAAGAAGAAGAAGAAGCACTCCAGCTCTTCCCCCACCAAGGCCGCGCCGGATTCTTCCGTGTCGGCCTCCTCTACACCGCCCCAGGAAGCTCCTATTCTTGAGCCTACCAGGGCCACTCCAACACCGCCACCAAGCCAAGGACCTTCCGCGGCCAAGCCGAAGCCGCCGCCCGAGACCCCCAAGATCACAAAGTTCCTCAAGCCGGGGGCTTCTCGGGGGAAGGCGATGGAGGGCAGCACCTCAGCCGGCAGCCCGCAGCCTCTAGTGCTGCACGTCGGTCCGGCCGCTGCTGTGGTCCAAGAGAAACCTTCCAGCCTCCTGGGCTGGATCGTTGAGCTGAAGCGCGAGGGCCGGGACCTGGGGTACCTCCTTCCCTACGCCCAAAAATGGAACGATGCGGATATATCCACATCCACCCGCGGCCTAGGGAAGGATCGTCTTCCGGCGCCAGACCATGCTGGGCCCCGGTCCACTGAAGAACACTTCATGCGGCTGAAGCGCGCAGTGAAGGAGTTCGACAACGCGTGGTACGATGCTACCAGCAACGTGGTGGTAAGTTCCATCAATCTTTTTGCAACTTGTCTGTTGATGCCAGTTTCTTTCTTTCCGGATCTTGTCTATCTTCCCAGTCCCCGAGTTTCATGTTGAGAGCATAGCTCTTAGCGCGAAACTTAAGCAAAAACTTGAAAGAACCGGCATAGCCAGTCCCCAAGTTTCGGGTTGAGAGCATAGCTTCTTTCTTTTCACAATTATCTTCTTTTTGAACAGAGCACCGCGGATGCCCGGAAGCAGCTCTTCGAGGAGCTTCTCTGGGAGCATCGGGACCTTGCCGAGGCCCACAGCCACTGCCAAGGTTTATTTTCTTTCTTTTCCTCCGGCATCTTTTTACCGGAATGTTTTCTTCTTTAACACTCATGAATCTTTTGTTCAACAGCTGTCCCGGAAGCTACCCTTGAGGCCCTCAAGGTCCAGATTGCCACTCTCCAAGGTGTCACTTTTTCTTTTCCAGTTGACTCGTTCTTTCCTCATTTTATCAGCTGCCACTTTGCTAACACTCTTCTTTCCGGTGCTTAGGCGAAAAGGAGCAGCTCATCAAGGAACACCACGAGGCGCTGGATGCCCAGAAGACCGCCTGCAGGGAGCTCAAGGAACAGGCTATCCAGGCCGCGCTTCAGCATGACCAAGAACTGAAAGATGCCAAGGCAGCAGCCGAGGCCAGGCTAGCGGAGGTTGTGGATGATTCCACGAACTCCAATGCGGTGCTGAGGATAGAGCTGGAGGAGGAGAGGAAGGCGCGGAAAGCGGCGGAGCGCCACATTGAGGTTATGACCACTGATCATAAGGAATATGATCGGCTGGTCATGCAGATTGATGCGCTGGCTCTCCGTAAGCTCTTGCCTTGCCTCTTCTTTCGCTTATAAGCTTTTTCCTTTTTAGAAGTGTATCCGTGTCCCTTTTGCCTCCGGCAGATTGTTTTCCGGTATCTTACGCTTATGCTTTTCCCTTCTTCCTGTAGAGCATTTCCCTGACTCCCAAACGCACGCCGTGAAAAAGGTGATGGAGGATAGGGTGGCGCGAGAGTTCCCCAACATGGACGCGCACTGGGACGGGTACGACTATCTGGTCACCCTTTCCGCCCGAGTCCAACATATGCGCTCAGTGGACCGGCTCCTTGCCGATCTGCCGGATGCCGCCATCCAACTTTTCAAGGTGTTGTGGCCTGAAGAAGCGATGCCGGCTAACATCACCCTCACCGCCAACCGGCTAAAGGAGGCAGGGCGCCGGATTCGTGAGTGGCAGTGCTCCGCAGCTCGTGCTGGAGCTGATACCGCGCTGCGCTCCGCGTGCTCCTGGTACCCGGATTTGGATCTTGATGCTCTGCAAGGCGTACGCCAAGATGCTCCAACTGATCTGAACCCAGCTCTTACTGCGAAGCGGCAGGATCGGGCCTACCAGCTTGCTGAGTACGCCCAGGTTCGCACCTTCATCCCCCCTCCTCCCGATGTCAAGGACTACCTCAGTGATGAGGAGGAAGAAGAGGAAGGTGAAGATGAGGGTGCCGAAGATGTGCTACCGGAAGCTCCCGAGGCCAATGCTGCTCCTCCTGAAGCCCCCGCTGTTTAAACATCTACTGCGACAACCAGTTTACCTGCTCCTGCTTGCTTCATGATAAAACTTGTTAAATTCTACCCCGGTATGCCGGGGTTTATGATGTAAGATAAAACTCATCCTTTTGGTTGTGGTACAACTTTATGCCGGTGTCTTTCATACCGGTAACTTACTAAATTATGTTGGTTTGTTAACTTAGCACTTGCTTTTCGTTCTGATTTTGTCTTGCACTGCAATGATTTTGAAATTGTTTCCGCATCCAATTCGATGCACACTTGGCTCTTTTGCTTTGGCTCTGCCTACCTTCTCTGGGCGTTTTTGGCGTATGAGCATAAAGTTCTTTTACCAAGCAAGCACTTTCTTGAACTCAGAAATAACTCGAAATTTTTGCAAAAAACCGGTATAACTGGGGTTAGTTAAATTTTTCCGGATTGTTCTTTCCCGCTCTCCCTCTTCGCAGTTCATGTGCTTATCTCCTACCAGTTTATCTTGCTTGCCATGAAGCCGGGTTGCGGATAGCAGCAGAGTCGAAGACTCCGGTAGGGTTTAGCACACTACTAAACCGGAAAGAAAAAACGTTCAATAAGCAACCGGTAAACTGAAAAAATAAATATGTTACATGCAACTTTAGTAAGGGTAGTCCCCGAGACTCATTCGAGGTTCCAACATCTTTTATTCATAGCAAATAAGGTACAAAAAGGAACTTCTTACACCACAACTTCAAGAGTAGAAAGGACGCAACAGAGCTACATTCCACGGACGCTTGGTCTCCTCTCCGGACCTGTCCGCCTTTCCTTTCTTCCATTCATGTGCATCAATCAGGTAGTAGGCATCATTGTGGAGAGCCTTGCTCACAATGAAAGTTCCTTCCCATGGGGGGGGAAAGCTTGTGCCGGCCTTCAGTGCGCTGCACTAGGCGTAGCACCAGGTCTCCTTCCCGGAACACCCTCGGGTTAACCTTCCGGCTATGATAGCGTCTGAGGTTTTGTTGGTAAATGGTTGTTCTTGCCAAAGCTAATTCTCTTGCTTCTTCTAGCAAGTCCACATCGTTTTCTCGGGCCTCCTTTACCTCTTCTTCGGTATAGAGTTGCACCCTTGGTGAATCATGGAGAATGTCGGTTGGTATGACCGCTTCTGATCCATAAACCATAAAGAATGGAGTGTATCTGGTAGACCGGTTTGGAGTTGTTCTTATACTCCATAGTACGGATGGTAGCTCATCGAGCCAACACCCCAGCGATTTTTCCACCGCATCGATGAGTCTTGGTTTGATACCGGAAAGTACCAAAGCGTTCGTTCTTTCAACTTGGCCATTGCCTTGTGGGTGTGCCACCGAGCACAAATCCAACCGGATATTGTTGTCCTCACAAAATCTTTTGAACTCACCTTGAGCAAAGTTCGTGCCATTGTCAGTGATAATGCTATGTGGGTAGCCATACCGCAAAATAACATCCTTTAAGAACTTCACCGCTGTGCGCCCATCACATTTTACAATAGGTTTCACCTCTAGCCACTTGGTGAATTTATCCACCATAACCAAGATGTGGGTCATGTTTCCCCTTGCGGTTTTGAATGGGCCAACCATGTCTAGGCACCAAACAGCAAACGGCCAAGTTAGCGGTATGGTCTTTAAACCGGATGCTGGGGTATGATTTTGCTTGGCGTACCTCTGGCACCCATTGCATTTTCTTACCAGATCCTCCACATTTTGCAAAGCCATTGGCCAACAGAACCCATGCCGGAACACTTTTGCCACTAGCGCCCTCGACGAAGCGTGATGCCCACATTCTCCTCGGTGAATTTCCTCGAGCATTTCTTTTCCCTCTTCCGGTTCCACACACCTTTGGAGGACACCGGTAACACTTCTCTTGTACACCTCGCCATTGATGATGGTGTAAGCTTTAGACCTCCTCTGGATCCTTCTAGACTCATTTTCGTCAACCGGCAAGGTGCCGTTGATCAGGAATTCCTTAATAGGTTTAACCCATGATGGTGCCTCCCGAACCAAGAAGACCGGTACGTCTATGTCCATGTTATCCACCAGCATTGTTTCTTCCGGTACAAGCACAGCAGTCCCCGAGCTTACCGGAACAGTCCCCGAGCTTGCCGGAACAGTCCCCGGGTTTCCTTCGTCGATATCCATTGGTACAACATGTGATTCCGGTACAAAAATTGACTCCGACTCCGGACTTGGTTTGATCGATGGTACTCTTAAGTGTGCCAAGGCTATTCCGGGAGGAATTTCTTGCCTGGATGAGCCCAGCTTGGACAAAGCATCCGCGGCTTCATTTTCCGCACGCGGCACATGGTGAAACTCACACCCTTCGAAGAATCCGGCGATCTTTTGCACGTGAAACCGGTACGAGGCCATGTTGGCATCTTTTGCGTCCCAATCTCCGGAACATTGTTGTACCACAAGATCTGAATCTCCGTAGCAAATGATCCGGTGTGCACCGATTTCTTTTGCGACCTTAAGCCCATGAATCAAAGCCTCGTATTCAACGACATTGTTTGATGCCCTGAAATGTACTTGTAAAACATACCGGAGATGATCTCCTTTGGGTGAGGTTAGCACCACACCGGCACCTAGACCCTCTTTGAGTTTGGATCCGTCAAAGTGCATTTTCCAGTACTCTATTCTCTGGTCTGGGGGCTTGTATTGCATCTCTGCCCAATCTACTAAGAAATCAGCCAAAACTTGTGATTTTATGGCGTCTCTTCTTTCATACACCGATACATATGGTGATATCTGGATTGCCCATTTTGCAATCCTGCCGCTGGCATCTTTGTTGCACATGATATCGGAGATGGGTGCCTCACTCACCACCTTCATGGGGTGCTCCTCGAAGTAGTGCTTGAGCTTTGTGGCGGCCATGAACACGCCATAAGTCATTTTCTGGAAGTGTGGGTAGTTTTGCTTTGAGAGGGAGAGCACCTCGCTCAGGTAGTATACCGGCCTCTGGATGGTTTTTCCTTCCTCTTCTCTTTCTACTACCACAACAACACTCACAACCCGGTTAGTTGCTGCTATGTACAACAACATGGGCTCTCTTTCCAATGGCGAAGCCAGTATTGGCGCAGTGGCTAGCATCGTTTTTAGCTCTTTAAACGCCGCGTCTGCCTGAGGGGTCCAGACGAACGTATCGGATTTTTTCATCAGAGCATAAAGTGGCAAGGCTTTCTCTCCCAACCTGCTTATGAACCGGCTTAGCGATGCTAAGCTTCCGGTAAACTTTTGTACATCCTTGAGATCTCGCGGTATCGTCATTCTCTCGATTGCCCGAATCTTTACCGGATTGACCTCGATGCCCCGACTTGAGACGAGGAAACCAAGCAGTTTGCCGGCAGGGACACCGAAAGTACATTTTGTCAGATTAAGTTTCATCCGGAACCTTCTTAAATTATCAAATGTTTGCCGGATATCGTCAATTAGGGTATCTTTTACCTTAGTTTTTATCACAATGTCGTCCACATAGACTTGCACATTCTTTCCAATTTGATCAAACAAGCATTTTTGCATACAGCGCTGGTACGTTGCACCAGCGTTGCGCAAACCAAAAGGCATAGTGACATAGCAATAAGCCCCGTGCGGGGTAATGAACGCAGTTTTTATTTGATCTTCCTTTTTCAAGGGGATTTGGTGGAAACCGGAATAAGCATCCAGGAAAGACAACAACTCACACCCAGCAGTTGAATCAATCACTTGATCGATCCGCGGTAGAGGGAAAGGATCTCTTGGGCAAGCCTTGTTGAGGTTGGTGTAGTCGATGCACATGCGCCACACCTTTGGAGCTTTTGCCTCCAGGTTCTCATCTTTTTTCTTTTCGACCATTACCGGATTGGCCAGCCACTCAGTATGCGTGACCTCCACGATGAAACCGGCAACCAGCAGCTTTGTCACTTCTTCTCCAATAATCTTCCTCCTATCTTCAGCGAACCGGCGCAAGGGTTGTCGCACCAGCTTGGCATCCTTCCGGACGTTTAAAGAGTGCTCAGCCAGCTCCCTCGGAACACCTACCAAGTCATCAGTAGACCAGGCAAAGATATTCCGATTCTCACGGAGGAAGCTGACGAGCGCGCTTTCCTATGCTTCACCGAGGCCGGCACTGATACAAACGGTACGCTCAGGGAAAGCCGGATCCAGCACGATGTCCTTTGTTTCCTTTATCGGCTTGAACGCTGGAGCGCTCAAACTCTCACTCTTTGCCGCTAAGCTCAATTGTGAGGACTGAGCCAGCGCAACTGCGGTTTGCATCCTCCTTTTCTCCTCCGCGATCACCAGCGATTCCGCTAGGTTTGATCCGGCAGATGCTGTTTCCAGTGAGACTTTATAGTTTCCCACCACAGTTAACGGTCCACGAGGTGCCGGCATCTTCATCTTGAGATACGCTGTGTGGGTCGAGGCCATGAAGGCTGCCAATGCCGGTCTCCCCAACAGTGCATGGTACAGACTATCTAGGTCCACTACCTCGAACTCAACGTTTTCAACCCGGCAATTGTCACGTCCTCCAAACGAGGCATCCACCCGAACTTTTCCTACCGGTGCGCAAGACAAACCCGGAAGGATTCCGTGGAACGTTGTACGAGTTGGCTGAAGCATGTTCTCTGTTATGCCCAGCGTATGCATGGTGTGCTGGTACATTATGTTTATGCTGCTCCCATTGTCTATCAGCACCTTGCTGAACTTGACGCGAGTCGTTGGCCCTTTCATGATTGGGTCCACCACGAGAGCGTAACCACCCGGATTCGGCATGATTTTGGGGTGATCCTTGAACGACCAGGTGATTTCCTGATCTGACCACAGCATGTATTTTGGTACTGCCGGCATCACCGCATTCACTTCCATGGAATGGCGACGTAGGCTTTGCTTGTCTGTCGGCTCAGTGACGAACACGACACAGTACACGTCTGGATCCTCATAAACATTCCGGCCCAAAGGTGCCGGTGGAGGTGGTTGGCCATAGCCTTCTCCCACCTGATTGACTTGCTGGTACTGCTGCCTGTTTGGCTGAGGCTGTACCGGCAAGGCGTTTGCTCCAGTAAGTGGTGGTGGTGGTGGTAGTTGTTGTTGGCGCAGCATATCTTGCGACGGTGGCAACATGGTGGTGCACCCTTGTGCTTGCGCATCTTTTACTGCTCCCTTTTGCATCAAGTACTTGGTCCAAGAACAATCCTTCGTCAGGTGGTTTGATGTGTGAGCCGGGTTCGGCGTGTGCCACCGGCAAGGTTGATCCATGGCGGCTTCCATGGTGTATTTTACGGGTTCTTGCCAATTCTTTTTCTGGCCCCAGGGTTTCTTTTCGACCCATTGCTTCTTAGGACCCGCCCATGGCTGCGATCCGGTTTTCTGCCTCTGGCTGCCGCTGGCATCAGAGTTTTCTTGCACAGCAGCTACTTGCTGCGGAGCGTACCTTCGATCCGGAAAATCTTCCCTTCTTTTGTTGTTCCGGTTGTCCCGGTATTGTTCCTGGCGCTGCTGAGGCGGGTTTGATTGTTCCGGCTCAGCTTGCACCGCCGGTTGCATTGGGTCTCCCAACGCATAGTTATCCGCCACACGTATCATCTCCGCCAAAGTTGTTGGCATGTTTCGCTGCAGCTTTTGCCACAAAGGCGAACCTCGCCGGCATCCCTGGCTAAACCAAGCAATGGCTTGTGCTTCTATCACTCCTTCACAAGAGTTCCTAATAGAGTTCCACCGGGTCAGGTAATCCCGGTCTGTTTCCTGCGGGCGCTGCACGCACAAAGCGAGCTGCTGAGGCCTGTTGGGCCTTCGGTAGGTGCTACTGAAGTTACTCACAAAGGCTTCCTCAAAGTCCAACCATCCATTTATGCTTCCTGCCGGCAGGTTGTTCAACCAGATTCTTGCCGGTCCCACTAGAAACGTTGGTACGATTCTCACGGCCCAACGCCGGTTTCCTCCTCCGGCTACACATCCTCCGCCGCCAGCAACGTATACCGCGGTCACATAATCCGCGAGCCAATCTTTCGGCTTAGTGGTGCCATCATATGTTTTGGTGTCACGGGGCAACTGGAAGTTGCGAACCGGTGGTTGCTCTTTCATGATCCTCGGGCCAAAACACTTTGGACCCGGAGGGCCCTCTGCCTCTATCATTTCAGACAGGTACACTCTATCCAGACGGTGCCTCGCATCCCGTTCTGGCAGGTGTCTTTCTCCCACGCGCTCTCCCAAAGGATTTCGGTAAGCGGTGAATCTTGTCGAGTCAGCTTCATCGTAGCGTTACGGTACCGCGGCCCTTGCCTGCCGGTACCTTGGTGGAGGCGTCTCTTCCTCATCATACGCTGCCCTTGCAGCTTGATAGTTTTGCCCGGTTTCATATCTACCGGCATGATTGTTTCCGGCATAGCCTCCTTTGGCGTAGCCTCGATCTGCCCCTTGGCTTTTTCTACCGGCATCGTGTTGCCCAGCTTGTTGTTTTCCGGCAAGGACCGGATCGTACACAGTCATCTGCTGTGCGTTCATTTCTTTTTCTCTCCTTCTGTCCGGATGGGGGGACGAGGCCTGCCCATGGGACTTGCTTCCGGCATTCTTTGTTGAATGCGCGGATCTTGAGGCCGCAGCCTTGTTCAGCTTAACCAGCTGCTCAGCATTCTGCTGCTCGATAGTCTCCAGCAGCTCTCTAACACGCTCTTGCTGTTTTGCCAAAGCATCTCCGGAAAGCGATTCACATAGATCTACTGCATCCTTAGCAGCTTTTATAGTTTTATCCGGGCTACTGTACTTAGGTTTCTCTACAATGCTAACAGATGCAGAGGTACTTTTGCCGGCAAGAACTTCCTTACGCAAATCCTGATCTAGATTGCGAGCTTTAAGCCGGTTCTCCGGTATCCTAGCAGCATGAGCGCTAACAGAAGCAAAGCCATGGGCAGCGTTGTACTCACGTAGGGTTAGGTTCAGCTCGCGCTACGCCCGGACGATGTCGGCGTCGTTCGCGAGCAGCTTCTGGCGTTGTGCCTCCAGCTCCGCATGAGCCGCTGCCGGGTAGATGTTCTGTGCGATGGGCGTTGCCAGCACGTTCATCGCCTCTTGGAGTGGTGTTGCCGGTGGTGCGGATGATGCTCCCGCAGCGCCAGCGTCGCGCTCCAGCGGTGGCTTGGCCGCACGGGTTGAAGCCGCACGACCAGCACCCTCATCCACAACCTCTTTGCCTGCACCAACCACGCCGGTCATCATTACCTCGACGCTGCCGGCGGCGCGGCCAGCACAGAGCCACCTTGGCGGGTCCGGTGCCACCAGCACCGGCGAGAGGCGCTGGCGCACGGGGACGGTGCCGAAGTAGACGCGGTGGCTGCCGAACTCGATGATGCGGCCGTTCTTGGGGAAGACGCCGCCGTTGGCGAAGCAGCCCGCGTTGTCGTTGATGAAGTCCATGGAGTAGAGGCGATGGACGAACGCAGACACCGTCCGCTCGCGGGCGACCTCGAGCAATGCAAATGTTGACAAGCGAGTGCATAACACTATGTTACAAACTGAACAGTCAAAATTTAGTGTATGATGAATATACGCATGCTAATTTGGCGTTTCCGAATTCCAAGAAGCATTAGACAGAGCTGTTATCACCAGAATTTAACCAAGTCTGGAGTTGGGCCGTGATTAAATGGGCTTAAAGGATATGCACGGAAAATATTCCTGAACCGGCCTTGCACGAGAGCTTGGGCTAGATTGCTCGTGTATCTGTACATTATGGTAGATTAGAGTTAAAGAAATAGAGTTTAGCTCGTACACGATTAGATGTATTCCAAAGATAGAAAGTCCCCGGACTATAAATATGTATCTAGGGTTATTGAGAAAGGAGGACGATCACGTTCACAACAAACCAATCTAGGCGCATCGCCACCCTTTGTTTCGAGGGTTTCTCCCGGGTAAGCATCATGCTGCCTAGATCGCATCTTGCGATCTAGGCAGTACAAGTTTATTCGTTCTTGATGTTGCTCGTGCTGAAGCCTTGTTGATGGCGAGCAACACCCTTATCTTAGATGTTTTGGGGTTTACGTCGACGTGTTTATGTTATGCTTGCTTAGCTACGTTGCCCCTCAATATCTAGCCGCCCTTACACCTATCTTAGGTGTAAGGGCGGCATCTTGCTTAATCTTTGTTTAGTAGATCTGATCTGTGGTAGTCGTTCCTTGTTCTACAAGGATTAGTTTGATATCTGCATGGTTAGGCCTTACAAACGGGTTGAACGATCCGGTAGTGCGTAAGATGTGGTTTATTAAACCCTAAAGGGATTGTTCCGGGGATCAACTTCATGTTGGTTTTTAGGCCTCGTTAGGGTTGGTTTTCCATCATCTTACGTATCTGCTAGGCACAATTACGCGTAGGATGTTCCGGTTATGCAGTGAAAACCCTAGACTATCGTAGATTAGCTTAGCTTGATATTGATAAAGCATGATCCCCGTGTCATTGTAAATCTAACGTGAACCACGGGGCAATCGGCTGTTTGAGCCGATCCACAGAACAACCTAAGAGCCGATCGGGGCTCGTATTTAATGTTTACGTGTTTGCCATGCAGGAAACTAAACGAAGCAATCCATCACCTTCCTGACCAGGTATAGGTCAGGTGGCACGCCCTTGCAACCGCCAGGACGTGTGCCGAAGCATTGCGGGACGACGACCGAGGGACCAGGGCCCACCAGCAGTCTTGGTACCCTCCCGGCTCTTCGTGTTGCTCGCCGCTGCCCGCCGGTGGGTTTTGGCAGGCAACACATTCTGGCACGCCCGGTGGGACCATCTGCGACAACTACGTCAACATCTGCAGCTGAGATGTCAGGCGAACCAGTCAAGTACGAAGATCTGCCTGAAGAGCACAAGAAGAAGTATGATGAGCTTAAAGCACTCTTCGAAGCCGATCTCATTGGCTCTTTCGAGAAAACCCGTTCGCATGGCATTAGGTTCAAAGGATTCACACCTGAAGGCGTGCTTGATGGAGTAGATCTGTCTCTTCCTTCGGAGGAGCGCACCAGAGCCCTGCGCCAGGAAACCAATTATATGGTGGCTCATTCTCTACATCGTCATTCTGAGAGCCTGGTGAACGCTTTTAAGCGTGTTGCGCTTCGTGTGGTCCAGGAAATCATGAAGCATCAGTATTCTCTGTCAGGACCTACCTTAGGGACTCACCAAGGAGAAGTACCGTTCCACACCAGACCACAACTGCCATTCGCGCTTGCAGCTCCACAGCGACAAGGTTCACCGGCATACGTCGTCTACAAGGTTGGAGGTGATCTTGGCGATTACCAATTCTTGTTTGAGCCGCCCAAAGAGATTCCACATGGATACGTGTGCACATACGTGCCGGACTGCAACAACTGGACGCACACGAACCAGATTACTGCAGGAGGGATCGCTGCAGCAGAAGGGAGTTCTGGAGCAGACGCCGAGAAACAGGCGTGGCTAGCTAAATATGCCACCGGAACGAGTCATGAAAGCTCAACCCCTGCAGCTCACACTGTGGATCAAATCAGTGCAATCTTGAGAGACCAGTTCGGTATCCTGCCAAAGAGGAGAACAATCGGCTATTCCAAGCCGCATCCCAATGAATTCGACCTGATCCCGCTGCCACCCAAGTATCGGCTCCCTGACTTCACCAAGTTCAGTGGGTCAGAAGGGTCTAGCTCAATTGAGCATGTGAGCCGATTTGGCACAATTGGGCATGGTTTCAGCATCAGACCCGCTACGTGTAAGGTTCTTTGCGCAATCTCTCACGGGTCCAGCTTTTGGGTGGTACACCTTGTTGCCACCAGATTCAGTTCGGATATGGAAGCAACTGGAAGAGCAGTTTCATGTACAGTACCACTCAGAAGCTACCGAAGCTGGCATTGCCGATCTGACGCAGGTGCGGCAAAGGCGGGGAGAGATGGTGTCTGAGTACATTCAGCGTTTCAGAACTGTCAAGAACCGATGTTATTCGGTTCGGTTAACTGAGAAAGAAGCAGTCGAGCTGGCCGTGGCAGGTCTCGCAACGCCGCTCAAGGATCTGACTTTCCAAGTGGAGTACAATTCACTGGCACACATGGTTCAGAATTTGACATTATATGAACAGCGCCACCCAGAATTGTACCAAGACAAGTTCAAGCGCCCGATAGGCCTGGTCGAGGCAGATGAAGTTGAAGACTTTGCAGAAGATCAGGAAGTCGCCGTGGCTGAATGGACTCGGGGGGGGGGGGGGGCAGGCCCTGTGTCCTGCAAATGGGTAAAGCAACCAGGGCCTTCGAAAGGGTTTGACTTTGATATAAGCAAAACTGAGCAGATTTTCGATCTGCCGCTAAAGGAAAAACAGCTGAAGTTACCCGAGGGCCATAAAATCCCTACGGTGCAAGAGTTGAACGGGAGACCGTACTGCAAATGGCACCACACGTTCACCCATGCCACCAACGACTGCAAAGTGTTGCGTGGACAGATTCAAATGGCGATAGAACAAGGCCGATTGATCTTCGGTCAGTTTGCCATGAAAGTGGACATGCAACCGTTTCCTGGCGTCAACATGGTGGAGCTCAACCATGCCACGAAACGTCAGCCAGGTTTCTCTTTCGATATCAACATGGCAGGGCCTGTAGACCGCCATGGTAAAGATAAAGAGGAGAGCAGTCACTCCCGTGGCAAAGATAAGAAGGAGGCCGATCCACGCGACCGGCCCCAATATGATGACAGACGGTACCTCACCGAGGAAGAAGTGAGGAGCGTGCGGTACCAACGACCACTCTCCGCGCATCTCCTTAACAAATATGAGTACCAGTATGACCGACATCGGCGATACGACATAGATGACGACAGATATCGTCGGTCTGGTGCAGATAACAGAAAACATCGTCGATATGACAGAGACGATGAAGGATATGAGCGTCGCGCCAAAGGGAGATCAAGAGAGCTGGAGGACATGGACAGGCACTGGGATTGTCCTTTCTTTAAGCACTGCTGGGACTCAGGAATGAGCCGATTACCAACAATCGACAACTGTCCAGAATGTAGACAGCAGAGGAAGGGCACAGGCGAGGTGTCAGTGTTCAAGCGTCTAGGGCCTCTCCCACCTCAGAGCCGACGAGCTGAGTCACCTCGAGATGAAGACTCCGAGGAGTTAGAAGATGAAGAAGATAGGTACCACCGGCCAAGGTGGTGCCCCGATGGGCTCAGTCATTCCCAGAAGCGTAGGGTTCAGCGGCTACGTAACTTGGAGGAAGCCGAAGCGCAGTACCTATACACGCTGAGGAAAGCACGGCCCGATCTAGCCGTGAAAACTCAGCAAACTTTGGAGACGGAGGCGCGTCCACAGAAGAAAGAATGGCACCCCAAGCAGACAAAAGCCGATGCAGGGGCATCGGCTGATACAAACATGGTGTTCATACTCCCGTCAGAGTTTCATGCTCCAGGAACTGAAGAAGTGCCAGTGGCACAGTTTGACTGCGGTCCACGGCCAGTTATCTTTGAAAAGCCACGAGAAAGGAGCTACAGGCTTCTGAAGGCCCTATACCTAAAAGGTTATATCAATGGGCAGCCTGTCAACAAGATGTTGGTTGACACGGGAGCGGCAGTCAATATAATGCCGTACTCCATGCTACGACGTTTGGGATGCTCTAACGAAGATCTGATCAAGACCAACGTCACACTAAGCGATTTCAACGGCCAAGCATCAGAAGCACAAGGCGTCCTGAACGTAGATCTAACCTTAGGCCGAAAGACTATCCCTACGTCGTTCTTCATCGTCAACAGCAAGAGCACCTACGTTGTCCTGCTAGGGAGGGATTGGATTCACGCCAACTGCTGCATTCCATCTACAATGCACCAATGCCTGATACAGTGGGATGGAGATGAAGTGGAGGTCGTGCATGCAGATGATTCGGTCGAGGTCTCCATAGCCGGCTTGAATATTTGGGACTCGGCAGACCAAGCGCCGCTCTCTAGAATCAGTTTGGACGGCTGTGATCGCATCGAGGTGTCAAAAAATGGGGTGAGGCTGGTCTTATCCACCGGCCTGATGGAGTAGCAAGAGCAACACCAATCGACGCATGTGGCAAGGCCGATCCCTGCGATCGGCCCCAAAAAATAAAAAGCAATGACCTCATCTCAAGCATGTCACGTAGTCGTCGTAAAGCACAAAGAAGTTGTAAACCCTCACTGAGTAGTGCAATGGAAAAGGAGGCCGATTCAGGCAATCGGCCCATATTATCCTCACCATATGTTTTGCCTGTGTTCAGCATCGATCTAGCAGGCGATGGAAAGCTAGGATATGGGTTTACATCAGCTTATGAGCTAGAAGAGATCGACATTGGTCCTGGGGATAAGTCACGACCAACATTCGTCGGAAAAAACCAGTCGATGCCCAGGTGCAAGTTCCTGGAACCGTTTAACCAGAGAGCCGATATTTTCAATTACTTGAAAGATTCGGCTCGGGGGGCACCTAATATGGAATAACGGATAATGAAATATGGGGCCGATGCACGAAATCGGCCGGTAAAAAATCTAGACGGATAATGAAATATGGGGCCGATGCACGAAATCGGCCGGTAAAAAAAATAGTAATGCAAGTACAGCCGATGCACTGACATCGACTTTAGAACTGGAAAGCCGATGCACTGACATCGACTCTAGAAGTGCAAGCAATTATCAAGTTACAGGGGAAGGTTCTATTGAAGGAATGCCTCAAGGACATGGAGGGCGTCAGCACGAACACGATCCACCTCGGCGATTTCGGCCTCATCATCTGCGTCATGGCCTGCCACCAACTGCTTGTTCAGGGCACGTATCTCGGCCAGATCGGTTTTCAGTTCAGTTTTGAGGCCTTCTGCTTCCTCGTGGGAGTGGGCAATAAGAGCTTCCTTAGCTTGGATGAGTTGTTTAGTTGCCCGGACCCTCTCTTCAAGGGCCTCCAACTCTTTGCGCAAGGTCGCAAGTTCAGTAGTATTGACAGAGCTGTCAGTTTTGGCGTCCAAAGCTGCCTTTTTCTCATTAAGCCATTGGCATTTGTCTGCAATATCGGCTTTCAACGGAAGCTGGGCGTGGCGCAGGTCGATTCTCTGACGAGCCAATTTCACCCTTGACCTGTAAGCAGACAGAGTCACAACTGGCCAGAGTTTCACCTGCAGCGTCACCGGGAGATGAGGCTGGACGTCTTCCAGAATGCTCTTCACTGCCTCGGAATCGTCAACCAATGTCTCAATGGAGGAGGAGAGCAGGGCCTTGAGATGCTGGAGTTGACCATGTGTGGCGCTGGGTCCTGGCTCTTCACTTGCTTTAGCAGTAGCCGGCTCGATGGATTCAGGGTCAAATGTTAGCAAGCCTGAGAGGTCATAGCCCTGACAAACAACAAGAACAACGTTGGTATACAGCAAAAGAGAAAGGCAGAGCTAAGGAAAGGGAGTGTACCTCTCCTAAGACCAGAGGAACAGCCGATGAAGAGGTGATCGACTCGTGTGTTTCTGCTATGGGCTTGGCCAAGGTGGCAGCCTTGTCAGCTACATTGTCAGGAGTGGTTAGATTCAGGGTGGCGGATGGCATCGTTACCTCCTCGACTTCCCCACTAGAGGTGTCATCAGTCTACAAAGGAAGTGTTTAGCCGATGAGAACAGCAATGGGTTAGCATGAAATATGGACCAGGGAGAGTTTGGAGGGGAATTACATTCGAAATCTCCTGGTTCAATGAAGAGGCTTGCGGTTCCTTACGAGCTCTCTTGATGCATTGGCTCTTTGTGCGAAGGCTGCCCTGCCCTGTGCTGATGGGAGCCTGGGAGGCAGCGGGTTCAGGAGCTGACCTTTTCTTGGAAGCCGACGGTGGCAAGTCTGGCTGGCTCTGCGTAGTGGTTTTCCTAGAGTTGCCCGAGCTCGAGTCCCCTCGACTGGACTGTGTCCCCTCGCTGGAGTTTTCTTCAGTAGAAGTCTGTAAAAGAAATACAAGCATGATGTGCAGAAGCCTAGAAAGATAGATGAAATCAGCTAAGGCATGGGTCAGCTTACGTGCAAACTTTCTTGAGCTGGGGTAGGGTTTTGGCGCTTCAAGGTCTTCCTGGCGGCTACTTTCCTCACTGCTATTCTCGCCTTAGCTGAGGATCGGGGGGCAGCTAGCCTAGAAGATGCTCTGCTCTTGGGAGCCGATTTTGGTGAAATCGGCTGGCCCTGCATCACGACCTTTTTCAAGGGTGGTGAGTTTTTGCAGAAGAGGACCACCGGAGCTGGTGGGAGGAAGTTGAAAGGGGAGCCGTCATCATGTACAGGTTCTGGACCGTCTTGTTGCTACAAAAAGATATAGCAGGATTATAAAAAGAAATCATTGTGAAGCCATTTCGAGAAAATTTGTGAGTAGCGGTACCTGTTCTGCAGGGACGTCATATTCAGCATCAAGTTGTTTCAGCAACGGTCCCAGAGCTGTTCTGAAGGCATGAGTCTTCCACATTGACCACCAAGTCTCAAAACCATCGGTTGATGGGGTGAAAGAGAGGTTGTGAGGAATTGGGATGGTTAGAGTGTCAAAGAAAGAGTAACACCTCTGACCCGTGAGGACATCGGGCAGATCAGCTCTGTTCTCTGTTAAGTGGTGGAGGAAGAAATGAGGAGATACCTGCCCAAGACCAAGTTGCCGGGCTGTTACGACCGGCTGGTAAGACTCATAACCAAGTTTGATGATCCTGTTTGAGGTGCTCATGCCAACTGGAAGGAAGCAGGGACGAATCATGATGGAATACAATTGCCGAGTGCTGGCGTCATCGGCAAAGCTGTCTAGCCTGAAGGAGACTGGATTTTCGAAATCTTCAGACTCCGTATAAGGAAAGAAGAGAGGATTATCCAGGCCTTGGTAGAAAATTCTGAACCACTCCGATGCTTCCTTGAGGGTCAGTCTACTACCTGGAAGGCTATATAGAGCTTGGCCGTAGTTGGTGCACCGGATTGGCTTCCCGTTAATATCCAGAAAGGTGCGAGTGGCCAAAGGTGGAAAGTTTGGGACATGATTCTGGAAATACAGTTGAGCCCATAGTTGAATAAACCACCAGGGGCCTCCTGTTTTGACTGTCTTTTGAGAAAACAGCTTGACAGACATTAGTTGGAGGTATCGATAGACCTCTCCAAGGAACAGTTTACCAATGCCCAGTTGTGTGCCTCTGGCAAGTTCATAGGCCAAGGAAAGATAGTTCTTGGTTGGAGCGAGTGAAGGGCCACAGAATATGAAGTGTTCCAACCAGAAATTCAGGAAGGCTGTGTGTTCTTTCTCTGTTACAGGGCCTTTGTTTTTCATATGGCGTCGAAGATAAGCACCCCAGTTTGTGCACTCTGTTTTGGAAGAGAGTGTGAAAGGGACCTTCGGCAGCATAAAAGCAGAAGGGCTGGGGGACGCAATGTCTAGGCCAGTGATCATGGCCACATCTAGTAGGGTTGGTGTCATGGGGCCATGGCCAAACATGAAGCAATTCAAAGCATCAGACCAAAAGTAGCCGATGGTTTTCAGAAGGTTTTCATGTTTCTCAAGTGGAGACAGTGATAAAGCTAAAGCATCAGCTATTCCTGTGGTTTCCCAGGTGGCTTGATGGGTTTTGGATATTCCTTTGTTCCATGAAACCCAATCTTCAGGAGGATTAGGCCAGGCTCGTAAGCAGTCGGCCCAAGAAGTTAGATCTAAATTCTGGTTCACGAAGGGAATTCTATTGGCCTCGCATGAAATCAAATGGGCAGGACTTTCAGTAGAACGAGGGCCAAGACAGAGAGAATTTGGGAGAGAAGGATGCGGCAGCAGAATGTCTGATACCTAGAAATTAATGACGGAAGGAGACGTTAATTCAAGTGTTTGCTGCTAATTCTAACGCTATGCTCGGATAGGGGGGAGCGGTTGAGGATTACCTTCAGGCCAGAAACCGTAGCGTTGGCATTGGATGATTCCGCCATTGGGTTCGCTGCGGAGTTGAATCTGCGCGATTGAGATCTGAGATTCCCGTGGCTGTAAATTGGATCTGTTCGAACGGCGGTTTGGGGATCTGAGTTTACTCTTCAGGCAAGGGTTGCAGGTTACCGTTTGGAATAGGCAACTGATTTGGCCTTATTCGCATTTTATGGTGAAGGCCGAGGCGCTGCCATCGGCTCTTTGCGCGATTGACTCGCTTTGACAATCGGCAAAATCCGTATGAAGGCAAAGTTGACATAGAAACATGTTCTTCATTACTAAAGAGGATTTTTTTATAGAAAAGAGCCGATTGCTCAAGACAAGAAGAACAAAAGAAGAGCCGATTACTACTAGTCCTATGCTAGTAATCCTAGTCTAAGGGCCGTCGCTGCCCTAATCGGTGCTGTCGTGGCTGCCGTCGGCGCTGCTACCGGCGAACTCCTCATCGCTGCTGCCGTAGCCTTCGGCAGGGGCCTCGTCCTCCTCCTCGTCGTCGTCGTCATCGTCGTCGTCCGACCCGGCGCGGAAGCGCTTTGCCGGCGGCTCGTCGGAGAACGAGGAGGAGTCCTCCTCTTCTTCCTCCTCCTCGTCGGAAGAGGTGAAGTCATCCCAGGAGAAGCGGTCGTCTTCGCTCTCCGCCTCCTCCTCCCCGTCGACGAGGAATTGGAGGTTGTCTTCTCCGTCGGTCAAGGACTTGTCATCCTCGGACCAGATGGAGGAATCGTGATCCACCTTGTCCCACGTCGTTGGGGCAAGGATGTCATGCGCCGCCAACGATCCCCACTCCGGCGTCGGCTCGCGAGAAGAAGAGGACAGGGAGGAAAGATCCGATGAGGTAGAGGAGGAGGAGGAGGAGGAGGAAGACATGGCTGCAGAAGGGGGTTTTTTGCCGATGGCTAGTACGGAGCAAGAGGATGAAGAGGCGAACTGCTCGGCGCGGTTAAATAAAGGGATATAGTGGAGAGTTAATGTTGCAGTGGTTTCCGAGGAAGTGGTGCCAAAGAACTGTCAAATCGTGCAGAGAAGCTGAGAAGGCAAGGCATCATGATGAAGGATACTGCGATGGTTCTGCTCTGCCACGACGTGACCCTACGAAGAAAAACGGAGTGGTTTTGAAATTATCATTGCCAAAACCAGGGGGGCATGTGTTATCACCAGAATTTAACCAAGTCTGGAGTTGGGCCGTGATTAAATGGGCTTAAAGGATATGCACGGAAAATATTCCTGAACCGGCCTTGCACGAGAGCTTGGGCTAGATTGCCCGTGTATCTGTACATTATGGTAGATTAGAGTTAAAGAAATAGAGTTTAGCTCGTACACGATTAGATGTATTCCAAAGATAGAAAGTCCCCGGACTATAAATATGTATCTAGGGTTATTGAGAAAGGAGGACGATCACGTTCACAACAAACCAATCTAGGCGCATCGCCACCCCTTGTTTCGAGGGTTTCTCCCGGGTAAGCATCATGCTGCCTAGATCGCATCTTGCGATCTAGGCAGTACAAGTTTATTCGTTCTTGGTGTTGCTCGTGCTGAAGCCTTGTTGATGGCGAGCAACACCCTTATCTTAGATGTTTTGGGGTTTACGTCGACGTGTTTATGTTATGCTTGCTTAGCTACGTTGCCCCTCAATATCTAGCCGCCCTTACACCTATCTTAGGTGTAAGGGCGGCATCTTGCTTAATCTTTGTTTAGTAGATCTGATCTGTGGTAGTCGTTCCTTGTTCTACAAGGATTAGTTTGATATCTGCATGGTTAGGCCTTACAAATGGGTTGAACGATCCGGTAGTGCGTAATATGTGGTTTATTAAACCCTAAAGGGATTGTTCCGGGGATCAACTTCATGTTGGTTTTTAGGCCTCGTTAGGGTTGGTTTTCCATCATCTTACGTATCGCGTAGGATGTTCCGGTTATGCAGTGAAAACCCTAGACTATCGTAGATTAGCTTAGCTTGATATTGATAAAGCATGATCCCCGTGTCATTGTAAATCTAACGTGAACCACGGGGCAATCGGCTGTTTGAGCCGATCCACAGAACAACCTAAGAGCCGATCGGGGCTCGTATTTAATGTTTACGTGTTTGCCATGCAGGAAACTAAACGAAGCAATCCATCACCTTCCTGACCAGGTATAGGTCAGGTGGCACGCCCTTGCAACCGCCAGGACGTGTGCCGAAGCATTGCGGGACGACGACCGAGGGACCAGGGCCCACCAGCAGTCTTGGTACCCTCCCGGCTCTTCGTGTTGCTCGCTGCTTCCCGCCGGTGGGTTTTGGCAGGCAACAAGAGCCAGTGATAATATCAGACATAAATCATGGCATGTATATGTGGCTTAAGAAAATATACCCGAACCCTTGGATGGTTACGACCCGGCTAGTCCTTGGACTTGAGCTTATATAAGCATCCAGAAGGTGGGGCTGACAGTAACTTGGTGGCAGCCTCTGCAGATGCCTCATCAGCAGCAGTTGCAATCCTTTTGACCAATGAAGGCTTAGCAGTTTTAGTCTGCATATGAAAATTGAAGAGTAACAGACATCAGCAGTGATATATAAAATGAATCTATGAGACACTGATGCATATGGTGCTGGATGTAAGTGGAAGAATAGGGTTGTGTGTGTTTCTGAACTATTGGTAAGCATAATTAGACAAAGCCGGCAATAAACAGACAAATCAAATCATGTATGAGGATTAAGAAAATATACCTGCTTAAAAAGGATACCACCCAGCTGGCCCGTGGCCTTGTGCTTGAGGAGGTTTTCAGAAGATGGTGGCGGCACCATCGTCTTCACAGCAGCCTCATCAGGATCATTTTTTATCCATTTGAGTAGAGGCACAGAAGCTTCATCCTGCATATGAATAGCAACAGAACTCATCATTGGTATTTAATAAATCTATGAGATGGACTGATGCAAAAAGTGCGGGATGTAAGTGGAAGAATATGGTTGTGCATAGACAACAGTTGACAACAATGCAAATGATTACAAAAGAAGCCAACGGAACTCAACAGTTTATATACTGGATGAGACAGACTGAAAAGTGAAAAATTAGTGTATGATGATTGTAAGCAAATGCAGTGTTTCTGAACTTTTGGTAAGCATTAGGCAAAGCCAACAGTAATTAAACAGATAATAATAAAATCATGTATGTGGATTAAGAAAATATACCAGATTCATTAAAAGGTAACCACCCAGCTGGCCCATGGCCTCGTGCTTGTAGAGGTTTTTGGATGATGGTGCCGGCACCATCGTCCTCACAGCAGCCTCATCAGCCTCATTTTGCATCCACTTGAGTAAAGGCGCAGCAGTTTCAGCCTGCATAAGAATGGGAACAGATCTCAGCAGTGATATTGAATGACTCTGAGACAGACTGATGCATATAGTGCTGGATGTAAGTGGAAGGGTATGGCTGTGTATGGACAATAGTTCACAACAATGCAATGGTGTGTTCGGTTCTGAAACAGCGTGGAATGGAATGGAATGGTTCCATTTCAGAGGAATGGAATGGTTACATTTTTCGGTTGGGAAAAATGGAGAGCAGAACAGATCAAGGTTAAACTAATCATTTGCCTCAAAATTGTAATTAGCAATTGCAAATGACATTTTAATCTCAAAATCGTAATTAACAGCGCCTAATGGTGCTCTTTTAATCTAAAAATCATAATTAACATCATTTTTTGTTGGGTTAGGGGAACTGGAGAGTAGATGAACATTACTGTATGATGATTGTAAGCAAACGAATTTGGTGTTTCTAAACTTTTGGCTTCGAGATCTTATGGGCTTCAACTATAGCCTACCCCAACTTGTTTGGGAATGAAAGGCTTGGTTGTTGTTGTTGTTGTTGTTGTAAACTTTTGGCAAGCATTAGAAAAAACCGACAATAAACAGACAAAAATCAAGGCATGTTTTGTGGATTAAGAAAATATACCATATTCATTAAAAGATCACCACCCAGCGGGCACGTGGCCTTGTGCTTGTAGAGGCATTTAGAAGATGGGGGCGGCATCAACATACTGGCAGCCTGATCAGCCGCAGTTTTGATCTTCCTTTTGAGTAAAGGCCCTAAAGTTTCAGTCTGCATATGAATAGCAAAACAAAAGGCAGACCTCACCAGTGATATTGAATTACTGTATGAGATAGACTAATGCATATAGTGGATGCTCTTAGCCTTTTGCACCATGAACACTAGCTATGGACATACAAAAAAAACTACTCCAGTTGACTCAGTTTTGTCTAGATACCTCCATCCCAAAGCTTAAGGCTTATTTATTTTTGAGAAATCAAAACAAGTAAAGTTTGACCAAAATTTTAGAACATTCTATCAACAAATATAATATTGTGTAGATACCGTAGGAAAATATATTTCACAACCTATTTAATGATATTAATTTTGTATTTTGCTTGTTAATAATTTTTGGTAAAAGCTTAGTCAAACATGGTATAGTTTGACTTTCTAAAAATAATATAATCCCTAAGCTTTGGGATGGAGGTAGTAGTATCTAGAGCTAAAAACACATCTAGATACATCCGTATCTACAGATAGTTGAGTCAATTAATTTGGATCTGAGGGAGTATCAGATTCAGACTACATCATGGTAAGTTGGTTAAAAAAAATTACCCCTCGGCGGTCCCCTCGCCCAAATCGGCAAAGGCATTTCGCTTCTTGTGCCTGCAGATCGGGCCATGCTCCCCGCAGTGGGGGCGCTATTCTCGTTCCCCATAGCCTCAGCACGGAACCTGGAGGTACCAACCTGATACAGAGAATATAGAGCATGGTGTCACAGAGGCTTTATGCACAAACAACTGAAGACATGTGCTACTTTAACCATCTTCCAGAACAGGAACAGATTGAGGATGCAGACAGACAGAGTGGATAAGCAAACAGAGTACCAGCTTTGCGGGGTTGGGGACGCAGCTCAGGCTCAGCCAACTGCCCACATGCGTGGTGGCCTTACGCTCCATTGCCCCCCCCCCCCCCACCACCACCGAGGTATTTCCTTTCCTGTACAAGCTGACAAAAGATACATTGAGGATCTGCAGAAACTACAAAGGTTGCAAATGTCGACAAATAAAGGAAGAACACCCCAATCCAAGCAAAGGTAGCCCCCCCCCCCCCCCCCATCAAAAACTCCCAGTAGCGAGGGTGACCGTAAAGACACCCCTTCGCCCAGAATAGGAAATAGTAGATGCGCAAGATATCGAGGTGAGGAAAAAAGAACCGATCTCGAGAAAGGAAAGAGCATTACTAGTACTACCTAATCCGCTTGGTCTAGATGCAGCTTGCCCCTCCAAGCTGGATGCCTGGACGGTGGAGGCGAAAGGAGGGGATCGAGCTAGCGGCTTGCATCCGTCGGCTGTCGGCACTCGATCGGGAGAGACAAAGGGGGCTACATAAAGGGGAGGGGTAACATATTTTATTACACAGTGAACTTACTGATGTGACTAGTCAGTACATGTCTCACTGAAACTGGGGCCCATAGTGTGGCACCCCAAATTCACTTGAACCTGCACGGCGGGATGCATTGGCGCGTCAAGAAAACCCCCGAATTGTAGCGGGGAAATGAAACATTTCACAAAAATTCGAAATTCAAGCACACTGCCACGCGCCAAGCACGCGGGCTGTTCCTTCCTCTTCCTCGGTTCCTCCTCCCCTATCCGAAAAAACCCCAAATCCCAAGCTCAAACAACAACAAAAAAAACCCAAATCCCCTGGCCGCCATGCATGTCCTCGTTAACCCGCTGGAGATCGTTCCCGGACGAGGCGGACCTCCGCCCTGAGATCCCGAGTTCGGTCCGTTCCGTCCACCTCGAGGCACCGCGTCCGTCTCGCAGCGGCGGCTTGAGGGCGCTGCAGAGGAAGTTCCGCCGGAAAGTGCTCATGGCAACCGTGCAAGCTCACCGGCGTGCTGTATCCCGAGAGGAACTGGTCAAAGCTTTGCTATTCGCAAAAAAAAAGCGGGCCAAGATCTGGTCAAAGCTTCGTCGATGGCTTGCCGCGAGAGGCTTGGAGTCCAGAGTCAATAAACTAGCTGCTCGAGGACTTGGGCGGTTTACACCGATTCATATTAACTGACTCAAGTTTGTTAGTCTAGTTAACAAATGCATCTAGATACATCCATATCTAGACAAAATTGAGTCAATTAATATGAATCAGAGGGGAGTGCCTGAAAGTGTTTCATGCTACCAATTAATGCGCTGGCAGGACTGGCTGTAGAAGTAATTGTGCTACTACTCATACGATGAACTGATTGTGTGGGTGTCAAATTTTGCAACGCGATCATCCACTGAATGCTTAATTATAGTTCTAGCGCCAAAGGCATACAAATCATAACAAAGATAGTACATACTACAGCACCAGAACATAAGAGTACGAATCATAAAGTAGCTCAACATTTTGCATCAGGGCTAGGTGGTCCTGAGACTACCGGGACGCCCCTGATGATCTCCGGGCGTCCATCCGCTTCAACGCAAAGTTGTGTACTCGGTCAACGGCCTCCTTCTGTAGGCTGGATAATCTCAGGTGCAGGACCTTCGTCTATGAAAGGCTCGTCATCAGTACCATCCACAGGTGCATCAGGGCTGGGTGGTCTTGAGACTACCCGGACGCCACTGATGATCTCTGGGCGTGCATCCACTTCAACGCAAAGCTGTGTACTCGGTCCACGGCCTCCTTCTGTAGGCTGGATAATCTCAGGTGCAGGACCTTCGTCTATGAAAGGCCCGTCATCATCCACAGGTGCATCAAACTGAGATTCATCTTCAAATCTCCCATCAAACTGAGAGACCTCTTCAACTCTATGCTTCTGCAATTAGTACCTCAACAGATTAGACAAACATCTAAGGGATGCAACCTGAACAAATGCCGTTTTACATATTTACCTTCTCATCTGGCACATCACATGTCCCAGAGCTGAAACCCGGTTCCTGAAGCAAGCGCTTTTTCTCTCCTTCCCGTCCATCCATCTGCAACAAGTTAAATTTGAGTACAGAACCTTGCACAGCAATGCAAACTATTGATCGAAACAGCGGCAGCATCAATATAAATAATTAACTACATATGCCAGCACACATATAGTGTGATCAAGATCTGCTTCTCCCGCTGAAGGATCATTATGTGGTTCACCATGATAAACCCACCTAACATATGTGCGGTCCATCCCAAAAATGTGTAAATGATCTTCCACTACATGGTGAGGCCTCTTCTCACCATTCATACATGTGCAGCGCGGGCAATACACGTCCAGGTCGTGACCTTCATGAGCTCTAATAAACCCCATAAAGGGTTGAACACCATTTATATATGAAGGGGAACATAAGTGTCCATGCAGTATCCAAGTTCTGTCCATCTGTTTAATTATGAGATACAATGGTTGGTGATTAATTTAAGACGAAGTAGGAAATGTATATCCATCGAGTACAAAACTATACTAGTACATGATTATGCATTTCAGCAATCATGTCGAGTACAAAACAAAAAATGCCCATCGACATTTTAGCAAACAGATCGTGTACAAAACTCTGCCATGGCATTTCAGCAAATTAACGGATCGAGTGCAGAACTGACTCTATATGCCCACGCAAATGAACAAATTGATCGAGGACAAATCGAGCGGAAAACTATAAAGTGCCAATTAGTTCGAGCATACTGACGATTTTTTTTAGCAGCATCAAGAAAATATAAATCATTAGGCCGTCTTGCCCGATGCATGATTGAGCTAGAGATAGCAACCCTACCGTGGATCAACTTGACCGCCGGTGCATCTCGAGAAGAACGACGGGGAGGGGAAGCTTCTTCTTCGCACGGACGGGACGGGGAGGGGAAGCTTCTTCTTCGCACGGACGGGACGGGGAGGGGAAGCTCTTCGCACGGACGGGGATAAGTTGTGTAGCGGTGGGTGGGGGGTCATGCGGCCGGGCCACCCGGTAGGTGGTGTTTAATGGAGTTGCGTGTGTAATTTGCCGTGCACAAGGTTGAGGAATAGGCGGTTCCCTTTGCCGCGCGCACAATTCAAACTATCCCGCCCATGTAGTTTAAATTTGCCCTATTTTCGTTAAATCGACATAAAGTCATGTGAGTGGGTGGAAATTAGCAAAGTTGCTTGAAAAATAGTAAAACTCTGGAATAATCCTTTAAATATGCTCTACTTCGTGTGAAAATCGGGGTGTGGAGGCATGTTGAGCTGTTTTATTTGTACCTTCTTCATTAAAACTCCCATTTTATGCACTTTGGATGGAGAGAAATCATTTGTACATAAATTTTGACAACGCCATTTGCAAACATTAATTGTTTTACATGCCAAGATGCACCCATCCACCAAATATGGGGCAAAAGTTTATCACAATCTAGATATATATGTATAATCAGTGAGGGACCCCTTTTGATTTTGTGCAATTTCCACTAATTAGCTAGAGAGAAGGGGTCAGTTAATTAGGCCATGTTAGGGGCTATGTGTTTTAGATTAGGGTTGTGTGGATTCAAATACAACTTCTATATTTGTGTGCTATGATTAATCAAAACTAGACCGATCGACTGCGCACGCATTATTAGAGGCACATGCCTAATTTGCGCACAAAGTGCATGTGTGTGTTGTTGGCCACCAACGAGAGAGCGGCGAGAGAGCGATTGAAATCTCCAAATTAAACACATATATAATCATACATGGTTAGGCCATGCATGCATATTAATTATATATATTGTGAGGCAAATAAATTAAAGTGCATGTGTATATATATAAGTGTGTTTCTTGGCCACCAACGATATATAGATCGAGAGAGAGAAAGAGATTGAAATATATATATCCCCAAGAATATCTTCAAACATGTATTGAAATATATGCACGAATGATATGCAAGGTATGCCATGCGCACATGCACACTAATTATATATATATTATGAGACAACTTAATCAAATGTGTTTTCATTCGAGATCGAGAACTTGTCAAAAATCAAGTTAATTAATTTATCAGCTCTAATTAGTTGGTCGCCTACTTGATGCGCAATTAAGTGTCGTTGGCCTATATATATATGTAGGGTTTAATTAGGGTTTAGGGTTAGCTAGCTAGGGTTTTAGGGTTAGGGTTTACGGTCTAGGGTTTAGGGTCTAGGGTCTAGGGTTTAGGGTTTAGGGTCTAGGGTTTAGGGTTTAGTGTTTAGGGTGTACGTTTATGGGGTCTAGGGTTTAGGGTTTAGTGTTTAGGGTGTTTAGGGTGTATGTTTAGGGTATAATTAGGGATTAGGGATTAGGGTTTTAGGGTTTAAGGTTTAGGGATCAACGATCGAGTGCACCACACACATTATTAGAGGCACCCGCGCCTTTGCGCATAAAGTGCATGCGTATATATATAAGTGTGTTTCTTGGCCACCAACGATATATAGATCGAGATAACAGAGAGATTTAAATATATATATATCTCCAGAAGAATATGTTCAAATATATATTGAAATATATGCACGAATCAAGTTAATTAATTTATTAGCGCTAATTAGTTGGTCGCCTGCTTGATGCGCAATTAAGTGTCGTTGGCCTATATATGTAGGGTTTAGGGTTAGCTAGGGGTTAGGGTTAGGGTTAGGGTTTAGGGTTTAGGGTTTAGTGTTTAGGGTTTAGGGTTTAGGGCTTTAGGGTTTAGGGTCTAGGGTTTAGTGTTTAGGGTGTTTAGGGGGTGTATGTTTAGGGTATAATTAGGGATTAGGGTTTTAGGGTTTAAGGTTTAGGGATCATCGATAGAGTGCACACACACATTATTAGAGGCACCCGCGCCTTTGCGCATAAAGTGCATGCGTATATACATGGGCGGAGCTCCCCTTTGGGCAAGGTATGGCAGCTGCCCTACCTTGATTTTTTGCAAAAAATCGCATATACATATGCATCTATAGACATACAATCAGTTTTGTACAAGTTCTGTCCGTTTCTGAAGAAAAATGAGAAGGGTAAAGAAGAATTGGGCTGAATGAGCCGAACTGGGCTGCTACGTACCTAGCTGGGCTGAATCGATCGGCCGGACGTGCAAGGGAGCGAACTAGCGAGCGTATAGGCGATCCCCTACAGCCTGATCGCGTGCGGGCAGGAAAACCGCCCGCACTCTCGTGGGAAACGAGCAGCGGCAGCCGCCTGCGCCTGCCTTTTCTTCTTCGACGCGATCGGCAGTACCGACACGCCAACGCCCGCGACGGCCGATGGGATACGGCCTTCCGGTTCCGGCCACCGTTCTCGTCGTCTTTTCATTGCGCCGCCTAACGCCCTGTCCTGGCGGCTTCTTCCCAAGCGAATCCCGCCGACTTTTCCGGCCGGCACGTCCTACCCTTGTCCTGTAGGCTGTAGATCACCTGGCGGCCGGCGCTGGTGAAGGTTTATCTACGAGATTTCGCAGTTTGAAGTTCGAATAGTTTGTGGCTTTGATTTTGTGATCAAGGTTCAAGAAGAAGTGAAGAACTAAGATAGACAAGAAGGGAAAGAATGCTGCAGGTAAAGGGGAAGGTACAATTATAGATGTTCAATTATAGATGTTTTTGTCAATTGAATAAACTTTAAGTTTGTGAATTGTGAGCTCGATAATATGGGCAAACTAGTAATGTATTTTATGTTTTCAATTTGCAGTCTTGATCTTGCTGAAATTAAAAAGGATTTTTAAAAAGAAGGTAGAGCTTTGCCATTGCCTGGAACTTCCAGACGGCATTAAAGCTTCATTATCGGTACCTTTGTAGGTTATATTTATATTTGAACATGTTGCTATTACCATAGTACTGAGTGACTATTCTTACCGTTATATAAACTATTAATGTGTCGAGATAGTTTATTCTTTTGCGTCATTTTTACGTTTAAAATTTCGCCCGACCTCAATTTTTTTCCGTCCTTCGCCACTGCGTATATATAAGTGTGTTTTTTGGCCACCAACGATATATATATAGATCGAGAGAGAGAGAGAGAGATTGAACTATATATATTTATCCCCAAGAATATATGTTCAGATATATATTCAAATATATGCACGAATGATATGTGCAAGGTATGCCATGCGCGCATGCACACTAATTGTATATATATTATGAGGCAACTTAATCAAATGTGTTTTAATTCGAGAGAACTTGTCAAGATTCAAGTTAATTAATTTATCAGCGCTAATTAGTAGGTCGCCTGCTTGATGCGCAATTAAGTGTCGTTGGCCTATATATATATGTAGGGTTTAATTAGGGTTTAGGGTTTAGGATTAGCTAGCTAGGGTTTTAGGGTTAGGGTTAGGGTTAAGGTTAATTAATTAGGGTTTAGGGTCTAGGGTTTAGGGTTTAGGGTTTGGGGTTTGGGGTTTAGTGTTTAGGGTTTAGGGTCTAGGGTTAGGGTTTAGGGTTTAGGGTGTAGTGTTTCGGGTTTAGGGTCTAGGGTTTAGGGTTTAGTGCTTAGGGTGTTTAGGGTGTACGTTTAGGGTATAATTAGGGATTAGGGATTAGGGTTTTAGGGTTTAAGGTTTAGGGATCATCGATCGAGTGCACACACACATTATTAGAGGCACCCGCGCCTTTGCGCATAAAGTGCATGTGTATATATATATAAGTGTGTTTTTTGGCCACCAACGATATATATATAGATCGAGAGAGAGAGAGATTGAACTATATATATTTATCCCCAAGAATATGTTCAGATATATATTGAAATATATGCACAAATGATATGTCCAAGGTATGCCATGCTCGCATGCACACTAATTGTATATATATTATGAGGCAACTTAATCAAATGTGTTTTCATTCGAGAGAACTTGTCAAGATTCAAGTTAATTAATTTATCAGCGCTAATTAGTTGGTCGCCTGCTTGATGCGCAATTAGTTAAGTGTCGTTGGCCTATATATATATATATATGTAGGGTTTAATTAGGGTTTAGGGTTTAGGGTTAGCTAGCTAGGGTTTTAGGGTTAGGGTTAAGGTTAACTAATTAGGTTTAGGGTCTAGGGTTTAGGGTTTAGGGTTTGGGGTTTGGGGTTTAGGGTTTAGGGTCTAGGGTTAGGGTTTAGGGTTTAGGGTGTAGTGTTTAGGGTTTAGGGTCTAGGGTTTAGGGTTTAGTGTTTAGGGTGTTTAGGGTGTACGTTTAGGGTATAATTAGGGATTAGGGATTAGCAGGGTTTTAGGGTTTAAAGTTTAGGGATCATCATCGATCGAGCTAGTGCACACACACATTATTAGAGGCACCCGCGCCTTTGCGCATAAAGTGCATGCATATATATAAGTGTGTTTTTTGGCCACCAACGATATATATATAGATCGAGAGAGAGAGAGATTGAAATATATATATTTATCCCCAAAAATATGTTCAGATATATATTGAAATATATGCACAAATGATATGTGCAAGGTATGCCATGCGCGCATGCACACTAATTATATATATATTATGAGGCAACTTAATCAAATGTGTTTTCATTCGAGAGAACTTGTCAAGATTCAAGCTAATTAATTTATCAGCGCTAATTAGTTGGTCGCCTGCTTGATGCGCAATTAAGTGTCGTTGGCCTATATATGTAGGGTTTAATTAGGGTTTAGGGTTAGCTAGGGGTTAGGGTTAGGGTTAGGGTTAGGGTTTAGGGGTTTAGGATTTAGGGTTTAGTGTTTAGGGTTTAGGATTTAGGGTCTAAGGTTTAGGGTTTAGTGTTTAGGGTGTTTAGGGTGTACGTTTAGGGTATAATTAGGGATTAGGGTTTAAGGTTTAGGGATCATCGATCGAGTGCACACACACACATTATTAGATCGAGGCACTCGCGCCAATTTGCGCATAAAGTGCATGCGTATATATATAAGTGTGTTTCTTGGCCACCAACGATATATAGATCTAGAGAGAGATTGAAATATATTTAGGGTTTAGGGTTTAGGGTCGTTTAGGGTCTAGGGATAGGGTTTAGGGTTTAGTGTTTAGGGTCTAGGGATTAGGGTTTAGTGTTTAGGGTGTTTAGGGTGTACGTTTAAGGTATAATTAGGGATCATGGATTAGGGTTTTAGGGTTTAAGGTTTAGGGATCATCGATCGAGCTAGTGCACACACACATTATTAGAGGCACTCGCGCCTTTGCGCATAAAGTGCATGCGTATATATATAATAAGTGTGTTTCTTGGCCACCAACGATATATATAGATCGAGAGAGAGATTGAAATATATATATATATCCCCAAGAATATGTTCAGATATATATTGAGATATATATATGCACGAATGATATGTGCATGGTATGCCATGCACGCATGCACACTAATTGTATATATATTATGAGGCAACTTAATCAAATGTGTTTTCATTCGAGAGAACTTGTCAAGATTCAAGTTAATTAATTTATCAGCGCTAATTATTTGGTCGCCTGCTTGATGCGCAATTAAGTGTCGTTGGCCTATATATATATATATATATATATATATATATATATGTAGTGTTTAATTAGGGTTTAGGGTTAGCTAGCTAGGGTTTTAGGGTTACGGTTAGGGTTAATTAGGGTTTAGGGTCTAGGGTTTAGGGTTTAGTACGTGTTTAGGGTTTAGGGTCTAGGGTTAGGGTTTAGGGTTTAGGGTTTAGTGTTTAGGGTTTAGGGTTTAGGGTCTAGGGTTTAGGGTTTAGTGTTTAGGGTGTTTAGGGTGTACGGTTAGGGTATAATTAGGGATTAGGGTTTTATGGTTTAAGGTTTAGGGATCATCGATCGAGTGCACACACACATTAATTATTAGAGGCACCCACGCCTTTGCGCATAAAGTGCATGCGTATATATATATATATAAGTAAGTTTCTTGGCCACCAACGATATATAGATCTAGAGAGATATTGAAATATATTTAGGGTTTATGGTTTAGGGTTTAGGGTCAAGGGTTGGGGTTTAGGGTTTAGGGTCTAGTGTTTAGGGTTTAGGGTATAGGGAGTAGTGTTTAGGGTTTAGGGTCTAGGGTTTAGTGTTTAGGGTGTTTAGGGTGTATGTTTAGGGTATAATTAGGGATTAGGGTTTTAGGGTTTAAGGTTTAGGGATCATCGATCGAGTGCACACACACATTATTAGAGGCTGATACGTCCCCGACGTATCGATAATTTCTTATGTTCCATGCCACATTATTGATGATATCTACATGTTTTATGCATACTTTATGTCATATTTATGCGTTTTCCGGAACTAACCTATTGACGAGATGCCGAAGGGCCAGTTGCTGTTTTCTGCTGTTTTTGGTTTCAGAAATCCTAGTAAGGAAATATTCTCGGAATTGGACGAAATCAACGCCCAGAGTCTTAGGATTGCATGAAGCTTCCAGAACACCCGAGAGCCGCCAGAGGGGGGCCACAGGCCCACCACACACCAGGCTGGCGCGGCCAAGGGGGGCCCGCGCCCCCCTGTTGTGTCGTCGCCTCGTTGACCTTCTGACGCCGCCTCTTCGCCTATATAAAGGTCCCTAACCTAAAACACGATACGGAAAAGCCACGGTACGAGAAACCTTCCAGAGCCGCCGCCATCGCGAAGCCAAGATCTGGGGGACAGGAGTCTCTGTTCCGGCACGCCGCCGGGACGGGGAAGTGCCCCCGGAAGGCTCCTCCATCGACACCACCGCCATCTTCATCAACGCTGCTGTCTCCCATGAGGAGGGAGTAGTTCTCCATCGAGGCTCGGGGCTGTACCGGTAGCTATGTGGTTCATCTCTCTCCTATGTACTTCAATACAATAATCTTATGAGCTGCCTTACATGATTGAGATTCATATGATGATGCTTGTAATCTAGATGTCATTATGCTAGTCAAGTGGATTTTACTTATGTGATCTCCGGAGACTCCTTGTCCCACGTGTGTAAAGGTGATAGTGTGTGCACCGTGTGGGTCTCTTAGGCTATATTTCACAGAATACTTATTCGCTGTTATGAATGGCATAGTGAAGTGCTTATTTATATCTCTTTATGATTGCAATGTGTTTTGTATCACAATTTATCTGTGTGCTACTCTAGTGATGTTATTAAAGTAGTTTATTCCTCCTGCACGGTGTAATGGTGACAGTGTGTGCATCGTGTAGTACTTGGCGTAGGCTATGATTGTGATCTCTTGTAGATTATGAAGTTAACTATTGCTATGATAGTATTGATGTGATCTATTCCTCCTTTCGTAGTGTGAAGGTGACAGTGTGCATGCTATGTTAGTACTTGGTTTGGTTATGTTGATCTGTTATGCACTCTAAGGTTATTTAAATATGAACATTGAATATTGTGGAGCTTGGTAACTCCGGCATTGAGGGTTCGTGTAATCCTACACAGTTAGTGGTGTTCATCATCCAACAAGAGGGCGTAGAGTCTAGCATCTATTTATTTATTCTGTTATGTGATCAATGTTGAGAGTGTCCACTAGTGAAAGTATGATCCCTAGGCCTTGTTCCTAAATACTGCTATCGCTGCTTGTTTACTGTTTTACTGCATTTATACTGCCTGCAATATTACCACCATCAACCACACGCCAGTCCTGGACAGCAAAGCACTTTTCTGGTGCCGTTGCTACTGCTCGCATTTATTCATACCACCTGTATTTCACTATCTCTTCGCCGAACTAGTGCACCTATTAGGTGTGTTGGGGACACAAGAGACTTCTTGCTTTGTGGTTGCACGGTTGCTTGAGAGGGATATCTTTGACCTCTTCCTCCCTGAGTTCGATAAACCTTGGGTGATCCACTTAAGGGAAACTTGTTGCTGTTCTACAATCCTCTGCTCTTGGAGGCCCAACACTGTCTACAAGAATAGAAGCACCCGTAGACATCAAGCACTTTTCTGGCGCCGTTGCCGGGGAGGAAAGGTAAAAGGCACTCATACTCCGGTCCCAGGTAAAGTACTTTTCTGTTGCCGTTGTGTGTGTGCTCGAAGCTATTTCCTTTAGATCCTGCAATTGCATATTTTTGTTTCTTGTTTACACTAGTTAGGCATAATGGACAACAATGAGCTTCTTATTCTATTTCCTGATTTAAGACATGGATGGTTTGATGCGAAAATTAAAAAACCTATGGAACATATTAGTATGAACGCTTTGAACACCATTGTTGCTAATGATATGGAAAATTCTAAGCTTGGGGAAGCTGGCTTTGATGAGCATGATATTTTTAGTCCCCCAAGCATTGAGGAGAAAATTTACTTTGATGATACTTTGCCTCCTATTTATGATGATTATAATGATATTGGTCTTTTAGTACACTTTGTTATGGAGGATAAATTTGATTATGATTACAATATGCCTCCTATATTTGATGATGAGAATAATAATGATAGCTACTTTGTTGAATTTGCTCCCACTACAACTAATAAAATTGACTATGCTTATGTGGAGAGTAATGATACTTTTATGCATGTGAATAAGAATGCTTTATGTGATACTTATATTGTTGAGTTTGCTCATGATGCCACTGAAAGTTATTATGAGAGAGGAAAATATGGTTGTAGAAGTTTTCATGATACTAAAATACCTCTCTATATGCTGAAATTTTTGAAGTTACACTTGTTTTATCTTTCTATGCTTGTTGCATTATGCTTCATGAATTTGTTTATTTACAAGATTCCTTTTCATAAGAAGCATGTTAGGCTTAAAGTTGTTTTGAATTTGCTTCTTGATGCTCTCTTTTGCTTCAACTCTTATTTCTTGCGAGTGCATCATTAAAACTGCTGAGCCCATCTTAATGGCTATAAAGAAAGAACTTCTTGGGAGATAACCCATGTCTTTATTTTACTACAGCAATTTTGTTTTATATTTGAGTCTTGGAAGTTGTTATTACTGTAGCAACCTCTCCTTATCTTTATTTTATTGCATTGTTGTGCCAAGTAAAGTCTTTGATAGTAATGTTGATACTAGATTTGGATTACTGCGCAGAAACAGATTTTTCTGTCTGTCACGAATTTCGATAGGCCTCTCTGTAGGTAACTCAGAAAAATCTGCCAATTTACGTGCGTGATCCTCAGATATGTACGCAACTTTCATTTAATTTGGGCATTTTCATTTGAGCAAGTCTGGTGCCACTTTAAAATTCGTCTTTACGGACTGTTCTGTTTTGACAGATTCTGCCTTTTATTTCGCATTGCCTCTTTTGCTGTGTTGGATGGATTTCTTTGTTCCATTGACTTCCAGTAGCTTTGGGCAATGTCCAGAAGTGTTAAGAATGATTGTGTCACCTCTGAACATGTGAAATTTTAGTTATGCACTAACCCTCTAATGAGTTTGTTTTGAGTTTGGTGTGGAGGAAGTTTTCAAGGGTCAAGTGAGGAGGATGATATACTATGATCAAGAAGAGTGAAGAGTCTAAGCTTGGGGATGCCCCGGTGGTTCATCCCTGCATATTTCAAGAATACTCAAGCATCTAAGCTAGGGGATGCCCAAGGCATCCCCTTCTTCATCGACAAAATTACCAGGTTCCTTCTCTTGAAACTATATTTTTATTCGGTCACATCTTATGTACTTTACTTGGAGCGTCTGTGTGCTTTTGTTTTTGTTTTTGTTTGAATAAATGCTTGTGTGGGAGAGAGACACGCTCCGCTGGTTCGTATGAACACATGTGTTCTTAGCTTTTAATGTTCATGGCGAAGGTTGAAACTGCTTTGTTCATTGTTATATGGTTGGAAACGGAAAATGCTACATGTAGTAATTGGTAAAATGTCTTGGATAATGTGATACTTGGCAATTGTTGTGCTCATGTTTAAGCTCTTTCATCATATACTTTGCACCTATTAATGAAGAAATACATAGAGCTTGCTAAAATTTGGTTTGCATAATTGGTCTCTCTAAGGTCTAGATAATTTCTAGTAAAGAGTTTGAACAACAAGGAAGACGGTGTAGAGTCTTATAATGTTTACAATATGTCTTTTATGTGAGTTTTGCTGCACCGGTTCATCCTTGTGTTTGTTTCAAATAACCTTGCTAGCCTAAGCCTTGTATCGAGAGGGAATACTTCTCATGCATCCAAAATCCTTGAGCCAACCACTATGCCATTTGTGTCCACCATACCTACCTACTACATGGTATTTCTCCGCCATTCCAAAGTAAATTGCTTGAGTGCTACCTTTAAATAATTCAAAATTTATCACCTCTGATTTCTGTCAATGTTTTATAGCTCATGAGGAAGTATGTGGTGTTTATCTTTCATTCTTGTTGGGCAACTTTCACCAATGGACTAGTGGCTTCATCCGCTTATCTAATAATTTTGCAAAAAGAGCTGGCGCGGGGTTCCCAGCCCCCAATTAATCAACCTTCATTAATAATTCTCTTCACATGTTTTGCTCTGATTCATCAGTAAGCAACTTAATTTTGCAAATAGACACTCCTTCATGGTATGTGAATGTTGGAAGGCACCCGAGGATTCGGTTAGCCATGGCTTGTGTAAGCAAAAGGTTGGGAGGAGTGTCATCCATAAATAAAACTAAAATACATGTGTAAACAAAAGAGAAGAGGGATGATCTACCTTGCTGGTAGAGATAACGTCCTTCATGGGAGCCGCTCTTTGAAGGTTTGTCTGGCAAGGGGGTTAGAGTGCCCACTACCATTCGTTGACAACAACAAACACCTCTCAAAATTTTACTTTTATGCTCTCTTTATGTTTTCAAAACCAAAGCTCTAGCACAAATATAGCAATCAATGCTTCCCTTTGCGAAGGGCCTTTCTTTTACTTTTATGTTGAGTCAGTTCACCTATCTCTTTCCACCTCAAGAAGCAAACACTTGTGTGAACTGTGCATTGATTCCTACATACTTGCATATTGCACTTGTTATATTACTTTGCATTGACAACTATCCATGAGATATACATGTTATAAGTTGAAAGCAACCGCTGAAACTTAATCTTACTTTGTGTTGCTTCAATACCTTTACTTTGATTTATTGCTTTATGAGTTAACTCTTATGCAAGACTTATTGATGCTTGTCTTGAAAGTACTATTCATGAAAAGTCTTTGCTTTATGATTCATTTGTTTACTCATGTCATTACCATTGTTTTGATCGCTGCATTCATTACATATGCTTACAATAGTATGATCAAGGTTATGATGGCATGTCACTCTAGAAATTATCTTTGTTATCGTTTACCTGCTCGGGACGAGCAGAAACTAAGCTTGGGGATGCTGATACGTCTCCGACGTATCGATAATTTCTTATGTTCCATGCCACATTATTGATGATATCTACATGTTTTATGCATACTTTATGTCATATTTATGCGTTTTCCGGAACTAACCTATTGACGAGATGCCGAAGGGCCAGTTGCTGTTTTCTGCTGTTTTTGGTTTCAGAAATCCTAGTAAGGAAATATTCTCGGAATTGGACGAAATCAACGCCCAGAGTCTTAGGATTGCATGAAGCTTCCAGAACACCCGAGAGCCGCCAGAGGGGGGCCACAGGCCCACCACACACCAGGCTGGCGCGGCCAAGGGGGGCCCGCGCCCCCCTGTTGTGTCGTCGCCTCGTTGACCTTCTGACGCCGCCTCTTCGCCTATATAAAGGTCCCTGACCTAAAACACGATACGGAAAAGCCACGGTACGAGAAACCTTCCAGAGCCGCCGCCATCGCGAAGCCAAGATCTAGGGGACAGGAGTCTCTGTTCCGGCATGCCGCCGGGACGGGGAAGTGCCCCCGGAAGGCTCCTCCATCGACACCACCGCCATCTTCATCAACGCTGCTGTCTCCCATGAGGAGGGAGTAGTTCTCCATCGAGGCTCGGGGCTGTACCGGTAGCTATGTGGTTCATCTCTCTCCTATGTACTTCAATACAATAATCTCATGAGCTGCCTTACATGATTGAGATTCATATGATGATGCTTGTAATCTAGATGTCATTATGCTAGTCAAGTGGATTTTACTTATGTGATCTCCGGAGACTCCTTGTCCCACGTGTGTAAAGGTGACAGTGTGTGCACCGTGTGGGTCTCTTAGGCTATATTTCACGGAATACTTATTCGCTGTTATGAATGGCATAGTGAAGTGCTTATTTATATCTCTTTATGATTGCAATGTGTTTTGTATCACAATTTATCTGTGTGCTACTCTAGTGATGTTATTAAAGTAATTTATTCCTCCTGCACGGTGTAATGGTGACAGTGTGTGCATCGTGTAGTACTTGGCGTAGGCTATGATTGTGATCTCTTGTAGATTATGAAGTTAACTATTGCTATGATAGTACTGATGTGATCTATTCCTCCTTTCGTAGTGTGAAGGTGACAGTGTGCATGCTATGTTAGTACTTGGTTTGGTTATGTTGATCTGTTATGCACTCTAAGGTTATTTAAATATGAACATTGAATATTGTGGAGCTTGTTAACTCCGGCATTGAGGGTTCGTGTAATCCTACACAGTTAGTGGTGTTCATCATCCAACAAGAGGGTGTAGAGTCTAGCATCTATTTATTTATTCTGTTATGTGATCAATGTTGAGAGTGTCCACTAGTGAAAGTATGATCCCTAGGCCTTGTTCCTAAATACTGCTATCGCTGCTTGTTTACTGTTTTACTGCATTTATACTGCCTGCAATATTACCACCATCAACCACACGCCAGTCCTGGACAGCAAAGCACTTTTCTGGTGCCGTTGCTACTGCTCGCATTTATTCATACCACCCGTATTTCACTATCTCTTCGCCGAACTAGTGCACCTATTAGGTGTGTTGGGGACACAAGAGACTTCTTGCTTTGTGGTTGCAGGGTTGCTTCAGAGGGATATCTTTGACCTCTTCCTCCCTGAGTTCGATAAACCTTGGGTGATCCACTTAAGGGAAACTTGCTGCTGTTCTACAAACCTCTGCTCTTGGAGGCCCAACACTGTCTACAAGAATAGAAGCACCCGTAGACATCAGAGGCACCCGCGCCTTTGCGCATAAAGTGCATGCATATATATAAGTGTGTTTCTTGGCCACCAACGATATATAGATCGAGAGAGAGAGATTTAAATATATATATCCCAAGAATATGTTCAAATATACGCACGAATGATATGCAAGGTATGCCATGCGCGCATGCACAGTAATTATATATATATTATGAGACAACTTAATCAAATGTGTTTTCATTCGAGATTGAGAACTTGTCAAAATTCAAGTTAATTAATTTATCAACGCTAATTAGTTGGTCGCCTGATTGATGCGCAATTAAGTGTCGTTGGCCTATATATGTAGGGTTTAATTAGGGTTAGGGTTAGTGTTAGTGTTAATTAGGGTATAGGGTCTAGGGTTTAGGGTTTAGTGTTTAGGGTTTAGGGTTTAGTGTTTATGTTTTAGGTTTTAGGGTTTAGTGTTTAGGGTTTAGGGTTTAGTGTTTATGGTTTAGGGTTTAGTGTGTAGGGTGTTTAGGGATTAGGATTAGGGTTTTAGGGTTTTATGGTTTAAGGTTTAGGGATCATCGATCGAGTGCGCACACACATTATTAGAGGCACCCGCGCCTTTGCGCATAAAGTGCATGCGTATATATATAAGTGTGTTTCTTGTCCACCAACGATATATAGATCGAGAGATAGAGATTGAAATCCCCAAGAATATGTTCAAATATACGCACACACATGAATAAGGCACCCGCGCCTTTGCGCATAAAGTGCATGCATATGTGTGTTGTTCTGGCCACCAACGATAGATCGAGAGAGAGATAGATTGAAATCCCCAAGAATTAGAGGACCCCCTTGCACAAGTGTTGGCCATCTATATATAATATGAATCCCAATAATGTTCATACATGATAGGGCATATGTGTGAAGCAATTTTTTTTCGAGAACTTGTAAAGATTCAAATTTATCAGTGCTAATGGAAACTAGTGCACATTAGAGGACCCCCTTGCACACGTGTTGGCCATCTATGTATAGTTTGAATCCAAATAATGTTCATACATGATAGGCTATATGTGAATCAATTTTTTCTTCCAAGAACTTGTCAAGATTCAAATTTATCGGTGCTAATGGAAACTAGTGCGCACTAGACGAGCCCCTTGCGCAAGTGTTGGCCATTACATATAGTTTAAAACTCAAGAATGTTCATACATGATAGGCCATATGTGCAAAGGAATTTTTTTCTCGTGAACTTGTCAAAATTCAAGTTTATCGGTGCAAATGGAAACTAGTCCAAAAAATTACATAGAGGTCCAAGAGAACTAGACAATAACTAATAGGACCTGCAACTTTACAAAAAGGACCCCAAAACATATAGAAGAAAATCAATCGAGTCCTTCTGGACCGCACATCAGATCTCTGCTCCGCATCCTTTCCAGCAACTCCGTCGCCGGGGACGCACCACTTGGGACGGTGTCGCCGGTAGTCGCCAGGACGAAGGAGAAGAAGGGCCTCAGCAACGGCATATTGGCTCTGAGAAGGGCCGCTGAAAGGCCAAGATGTTCACGGGCAAGACGGATGACACCGTCGTATGCCCCGAGCTTGTGAACGTTAGCAGCTTGACTTCCCCATTGGCCAGATCTGAAGCACTGACCAAAGCAAGCCTCACCGTTAGCGCCATCACCTTGATGGCACCGGATCGGGGTTTGGCCGGCAAGATCCGCCAGATTCATCGTAGGCCAGATCTGAAGCCGATGACAAGATCCCCGACTCCATTGCGCCATTCTGCTCATGGGAAACACTGGATCTAAGCTTACAACAACATGAACTCCCTCGGATCCAAATTAACTGACTCAACTTTGCTTATCTAAATATGGATGTATGATGTCTACGGGTGCTTCTATTCTTGTAGACAGTGTTGGGCCTCCAAGAGCAGAGGTTTGTAGAACAGCAGCAAGTTTCCCTTAAGTGGATCACCCAAGGTTTATCGAACTCAGGGAGGAAGAGGTCAAAGGTATCCCTCTCATGCAACCCTGCAACCACAAAGCAAGAAGTCTCTTGTGTCCCCAACACACCAAATAGGTGCACTAGTTCAGCGAAGAGATAGTGAAATACAGGTGGTATGAATAAGTAGCAACGGCACCAGAAAAGTGCTTTGCCTAGGACAGTAAACAAGCAGTAGTAACGCAGCAGTAGTAACGCAGTAAAACAGTAAACAAGCAGCGATAGCAGTATTTAGGAACAAGGCCTAGGAATTAGACTTTCACTAGTGGACACTCTCAACATTGATCACATAACAGAATAGATAAATTCATACTCTACACTCTTGTTGGATGATGAACACATTGCGTAGGATTACACGAACCCTCAATGCCGGAGTTAACAAGCTCCACAATTCAATGTTCATATTTAAATAACCTTAGAGTGCATGAAAGATCAATACGACTAAACCAAGTACTAACATAGCATGCACACTGTCACCTTCATGCTAAGAAAGGAGGAATAATACACATCAATACTATCATAGCAATAGTTAACTTCATAATCTACAAGAGATCATAATCATAGCATAAACCAAGTACTAACACGGATGCACACACTGTCACCATTACACCGTGCAGGAGGAATAAAACTACTTTAATAACATTGCTAGAGTAGCACATAGATAAATTGTGATACAAAATACATTGCAATCATAAAGAGATATAAATAAGCACTTCATTATGCCATTCATAACAGTGAATAAGTATTCTGTGAAATGTTATTAATAAAATCGAAGTTGAAGTTGGAGTTACCAAAGTTTGGGGAGTCGGTTTCGATTGACGTATGAATACTCTACGGATAGTTTTTTGAACTGCATGTTGTAAACGACCAAGAGCCAGTCCAAATTGATCTTGTAACAGATCCGCAACCGAACGAATACGTTTATTTTTCAAGTGATTCATATCGTCATCGTCAAGTATACCCGTTCCAAATTTCATTCCAATCAAATGATCTGTAGCGGCCAATACATCTCGTGGTAACAAGAATGTATTGTTCTGAGGTATATCAAGATTAAGCCTCCGATTCATATTTCGGCGACCAATCCTTCCTAATTCACATTTTTGCTGAAAAAATTTCTTTTGTAATTCCTCACATAAGGACTCCGAAAATACCAGGTCCCCACCTACACAAGCAAATTGTTGATAAAACTCCAAAATAGCTTTTTCTTTTGACTCAATCCTCTTCTTTTCCTTAGCATTCGGGAAAGACAAAAAAAATTCAGGGTAGGAAACATTATCTAGAATTTCTCTTAGATTCGAACCCATAGCTGATGATAGAACTAGAATAGATATCTTTACCAATTAACCAATTTCTTGACGCCGGGGTTGATCCTAAAGAGATACCACTTCCTCATGAATTTATCCTGAATCGGGACCTTTTGGCTCAACTTTATCCTAGTTTTGCCGAAGGAGCAACCCCTTTTTTCACCTTAAATTGGTCCAAATATGCAGAATTTCTGAATTTTCGCGGAGGACTAGATCCAGTAACCGGTGGTCTATGGCTGACTGATATTGCGCACCATCATTTAGCTATTGCTATTCTTTTCCTAATTGCAGGTCATATGTATAGGACCAACTGGGGTATTGGCCATGGACTTAAAGATATTTTGGAGGCTCACAAGGGCCCATTTACAGGACAAGGCCATAAGGGTCTTATTAAGAGCTAAATTAGCTAAAGGGATGGGACATAATTATTACGGGGAACCCGCATGGCCCAACGATCTTTTATACTCCCTCCGTTCCTTTCTATAGTGCCTATAGATTTTTGGCATTTGTTTCACAATATAAGGTTGTAGCTTGGATTTTTTTTTCAATTACCCCCTCCACCGGTCAACTCCCACACGACATGCATGAAAAAAATCCATATAAAATAGGAAAAAATTAATTGAGATTCCTAATGCATGACCCCAAGGATTGCTTAGATTTAGGAAGCAATATTTTTCTTTCCTTAATTAAACATGGCTGCACATATATGGAGAGTCAACTAGACAGATTTGTGGGATTTGTTACGGTAAGTTAGGAAGTCATCGATTTCCCTAATTTTAGTCTAATCTCAAATCGTTCAGTTAGGGGGTCTTCTGTAAAAAATACTCTTGCGTTAATTTCCGTGCCAAAAATCTATAGGCACTATAGAAAGGAACGGAGGGAGTATATTTTTCCAGTAGTAATTCTAGGTACTAATGCATGTAATGTAGGTTTAGCGGTTCTCGAGCCATCAATGATTGGTGAACCGGCGGACCCATTTGCAACTCCTTTGGAAATATTACCTGAGTGGTACTTCTTTCCCGTGTTTCAAATACTCCGTACGGTACCCAATAAGTTATTGGGCGTTCTCTTAATGGTTTCTGTGCCAACAGGCTTATTGACAGTACCCTTTCTAGAGAATGTCAATAAATTCCAAAATCCCTTTCGCCGCCCAGTAGCTACGACCGTTTTTTTAATTGGTACTGCAGTAGCTCTTTGGTTGGGTATTGGAGCAACATTACCCATTGATAAATCTTTAACTTTAGGCCTTTTTTAGGTATAGCCTAAGAGACCCACACGGTGCACACACTGTCACCTTTACACACGTGGGAGAAGGAGTCTCCGGAGATCACATAAGTAAAATTCACTTGACTAGCATAATGACATCTAGATTACAAGCATCATCATATGAATCTCAATCATGTAAGGCAGCTCATTAGATTATTGTATTGAAGTACATAGGAGAGAGATGAACCACATAGCTACCGGTACAGCCCCGAGCCTCGATGGAGAACTACTCCCTCCTCATGGGAGCAGCAGCGGTGATGAAGATGGCGGTGGAGATAGCAGCAGTGTCGATGGAGAAGCCTTCCGGGGGCACTTCCCCGTTCCGGCGGCGTGCCGGAACAGAGACTCCTATCCCCCAGATCTTGGCTTCGCAATGGCGGCGGCTCTGGAAGGTTTCTGTGGGTTTCGTCGATCGTGATAGGGTTTTCACGACGGAGGCTTTAAATAGGCGGAAGGGCAGCCTCGGAGGGGGCCTGGGGCCACCACACCATAGGGCGGCGCGGCCCCCCCTCTGGCCGCGCCAGGGTGTAGTGTGGGGCCCCAGGCTTCCTCCGGCGGCTCTCGGGTGTTCTGGATGCTTCCGGGCAAAATAGGAACCTGGGCGTTGATTTCGTCCGATTCCGAGAATATTTCGTTACTAGGATTTCTGAAACCAAAAACAGCAGAAAACAGGAACTGGCACTTCGGCATCTTGTTAATAGGTTAGTTCCAGAAAATGCACGAATATGACATAAAGTGTGCATATAACATGTAGATATCATCAATAATGTGGCATGGAACATAAGAAATTATCGATACGTCGGAGACGTATCAGCATCCCCAAGCTTAGTTCCTGCTCGTCCCGAGCAGGTAAACGATAAACAAAGATAATTTCTGGAGTGACATGCCATCATAAACTTGATCATACTATTTGTAAAGCATATGTAGTGAATGCAGCGATCAAAACAATGTAAATGACATGAGTAAACAAGTGAATCATATAGCAAAGACTTTTCATGAATAGTACTTCAAGACAAGCATCAATAAGTCTTGCATAAGAGTTAACTCATAAAGCAATAATTCATAGTAAAAGCATTGAAGCAACACAAAGGAAGATTAAGTTTCAGCGGTTGCTTTCAACTTGTAACATGTATATCTCATGGATATTGTCAACATAGAGTAATATAATAAGTGCAATATGCAAGTATGTATGAATCAATGCACAGTTCACACAAGTGTTTGCTTCTTGAGGTGGAGAGAAATAGGTGAACTGACTCAACAATGAATGTAAAAGAATGGTCCTCCATAGAGGAAAAGCATCGATTGCTATATTTGTGCTAGAGCTTTGATTTTGAAAACATGAAACAATGTTGTCAACGGTAGTAATAAAGCATATGTATCATGTAAATTATATCTTACAAGTTGCAAGCCTCATGCATAGTATTTCTCCTATAAATGTTGAAACACTACCCGGCCAACCAGGCCATCTGAGGGGGGCAAATGAATCCTGATCGCTGGTTTCACCCATCACAGTGATTTTCTCATCCCACTTTTCATCTCAGCCGTCAGATGCGGTAATTTTTGTCCCACCGGCCACTTCTTGTTCTGGGTGCATGACGGCTGGGCCCATACCTGCGTGGGGCCGTTTGTTTGAGACGGTGAGCGTCCGTGCTCGCGTCGATCAGAAAATTAAAACGGTGAAAACCCTATCCTTACCGAGAGCTACCTCTCCTCAATCCCGTGCATCTCTCTCCTCCTCCAATCCAGTCCTCCCCTCCCCCCAACCCCATCGCGGGCGCCGCCGGTGCCGCCACCTTGCATCGGGAGAGCGGCCGCAGGGCGCTGCTGCGTGGAGCGCCGGGAGGCAGCCGACGTGAGCGAGGACGGAGCACGGGCGCGCGGCCGCCGCCACCTCACATCGGGAGAGCAGCTGCGGGGCGCTGCTGCGTGGAGCGCTCCGCAGGCCGCGTCTTCTCTCACCTCGAGCAGATCCTTCCGTCTCCACTCAACGTCTCTAACTGGGTGGAGGAGGAGGAGTGGAGCAGCCTCAATATCTGTTTAGAAGATACAGAAGGCGCAAAATATTTTCGGTAAAGCTTCATTTTCGTTTCACGTCTCTCGTCTAATTACGAGCACTTAAGCTTCAGTTATTTACCCCGCTAGATCTGGTGTTTCGTTGTTTTTCAGATCTGGTTTCATGCTTACACACAATCTTTTTGGACCATGGGATGGCGTATGGTTGTTGTGCTTGAGATTCAGCATTTAGGGTACCAGACTAAGGATTCTCCTTTCATATGCAGTTGTTCAATTAATAGACTCCCTAGAAAAGCTGATTCATTGTATACTATGCTGATTATACGAATATCGTCCTAATTGAACCACCCTTTGTTTCTTCCAAATGCTTTGTCTACTTATTTATTTGATTTGCACAATTGTACCAGATTTGTAGAGCATCATAACTGGCATTCTTCAAGGAGACAAGTCTGACTCCCTTCTGTATGGTTCCGCGATAATGGCAAGAAGATATCTTGGAATGAGGACTTCGATGGAAAGGTGATTCGTCATTTTTCTTGTGATCTACATGATTATTCCATAGGATTGGACAGTTTTATCAGTTTGTCTTGACCTCCATACATCTATCTCGTCTACTCTGAAATTTGACTGTGGAGTCTGTTGGTCAATTGAGGTTTAGTTGCGAAATATAACTGCTATGATAGGAGGCTGACTGGTTTATTGTATTACTATTTGAGACTGGCATCAGCGATGCTATAATTGCAATGATGTACTTAATACCACTAGGTGAAACACTATTTCCAGTTCCACTGCTCTGTGTCATTTCTATCGATTCACCTGTCGTGCTATTCAGAGGTGCACAATTGATTATGTTAAAGGGCACATTTTGTAGTTTGTGGCTTTGCCTAGGTTGTGCAACATTTGTTCTTACTTGTGAAAGGGCATTACGGAAGTTACACATGCAAGTATTTGAAAGGGTGGCTACAATTGAATTTTCGGGAGCTGAGCCAGCGGCTCCGCGCCCTCCACCCTATGCCACTGCTCTCACGCCCCGTCGTCATCCATTGGGAAGCGGTGCAGGGTGGGAAGAAACTGGAGCAGAGAAGCGCGGTTGTCCTCCTCATCTCTCCCGATTTGCTTCCCCAAGACGTTCTTCAGGCTTGTGGTAGGGCTTGGTGGCCAAGCAAGGTGTGCAATCAACACCTCCCCTTCTCCTCTCTATTTCTTGATTTGTAGGATGCATTTCGATTTGAGATGGTCAAGATGTGATCTCTTCTTGCTATGATTAGGTGGCGTCACTTCCTGTAGGTCTCCAGCAGGGCATATGGCCATTGGGGAAGGTGTGGAGGACAGTGGGTTGCTTGTTGCGCCGTTTCTGCTGGAGAGGATCGTTTCTGCTGGAGAGGATCGACGAGGAGATGCCGGGTAAGATTTGCTTCGTCTCCAGGTCAAGGGAGAGATGGAAGGCAACCATGTCTAAATTTGTTGTGTTTTTCTGAATTTTCTTCGTGGGATTCAGTTGCAGCGAGCAAGAAAAGGATCTCTGGTAAATCTCCTCTTTATTTTGTTTTTATTTCCAACATAATACTCGAGCTGGCGTTTCTAATCTTTTTGGTTGCTGTTGGCCGCAGCGAGGCGGATCATATTAAGTGTTGTAAGATCGAGACCATACTGATGAAATGGTGATTGTAGGGGAAATACTCGAATTGGCTCCTGAAGGTATGCTGCCTCGTTCTGATTTGTTTTTCGAGACAGACATGTGTTTGTGTGTGGTTCTTGTGTTCTTGCATGATTTGGATGTTCAGCGAGCGTGTGATGTGAACACTGGATCATGTTTAGTTTGATAATAATGGCATTTTGTTCTGTCATGTTCATTGGTGAAGGGATACGACTATACCAATGTAGATTGTTTATTACTTTGTTATTTTCTGCAACTGGTGCACATGTTCACATGTTAGAACATGGATAGGCACTTCTGGATTATGCCTAAAGTATTTAGTTTGAAGCATATTTTGCTTAGGATTTTTTTGGTAAAAGCTGAAACTATTTTTTTTCAAGTTGTGGGAGCTGATCATAACTTCACTTGTGTTTGTGATGGTATGAGACGGGGAGCAGGACCATTATTTCTTTGACTTGTGTAAATTTCTCTGCTCTCGATCATGTCATGACTCTTGGGCATCCTTTACTATATCCCTCGTTTTAGCATTCAATTGGTAAACAACTAGCTTAGAGGAACCGACAGGCTGCACAGATATTTGAGTTACTATTTTCCCGGTTCTCTGTGTCTCTTCCTCGATCGATGTCTTCTCTCACTCTCATTCCTCTTGGCTGTAGAGAATGAAGGAGGAGGGGTGTGAGTGGTATATAGCAGAACTTTTGCTCCACTCTGGTTTGATCGTCTAAGCCGGCCGGAGGATGGCCAGGAGGTGCCCGCCTGCTTCCTAGAATCCGCGAGGAAGCTGGAGCTTCCGGTTCACTTTTGCTACAGACGGTATGTGTTCCGTGTGGCTACAATTGAATTTTTGTGTATAGCAAAACTTTTGCTCCACTTCTTAGTTGATTGAGGAATATTGGATGCATAACAACATTTATTCGTTTGTCTTAAATTGTTTAAATAGTTCGACTTCTACTCTGTTTTTTTTGGACTAGATCTCACTGAAATTAGAAGTTCTGTTAATCCTACTATTTCTCTATGCTATTCGTTACAAACAGAGGACAATGAAATCAAATTTATATATTACGTTGATTGCTACGCTAGGATGGAGATGAGGCTGACCTTCTCGGGAAGACTGGCGCTAACTAGAGCAACGTTGGCATGTGCCGGCACCTCCACCGTAGTTCGACAAACGTCTCTGGACCTGGTCGCCTCCCAGTCTTTTCCTCGGGTCAGCATGATTCCTTGCCCTCGCCAAAAAAAACTGTATGGTTTTGTTCATTTGTTTTATAGGTAAATGAATATATTGTGCTACTATTGCATTGTTTGTTATGAGCAAATGTCATTAAACCATGTAGATAACAGGCCACAGATTGTCGTTAGTTCGCCTGAAGGATTATCTGGTCATGTCTATGGGAGGCCCAAGAGGCGAGGGTGATGACAAGGCCATATTTATGTTGTGGACAGGTAAGCTAAAATGTCTCATTGCGGGGTCTGTGCCTATGTTATTATAATGTATATAGGGTCCCTAAGCATCCTACTTTCACCTTTTGTGCTAATTTTGTTTGTCTTTTAATGTTTTTTTTATCTATCTGAATCATTTAGCATAAACGAAAATCATGAATTTGTAATTTGTAACAAAGAGATCTGTGACAAGTTGAGTAATGTATATGCAGGGGTCACAACCATTGCCTGGGGAAAGTCAACGAGAAGTGGAGACATGCATGATCCAAGTGATGATGCATGAATGTTTACTAACGCTGAAATTTGCTATAGCAAAGTGATGGGTGACAGAGAAAACCAAGCAATGCTGGAGATTCAGTTCCATCCTGATGGACTGATATCAGGATGAAGCTGGTTTTCCTCTAGGTACATTCCACCTAAACCCTGCAATAGTACTTTTCACAAAAGAATACTATTCTTATTTGAAGCCAAACACTGATAAATTCGTTGTTCATGGGGAGAAGTACCAATAAAACTGCCAATACTACGTTGCCTTGCTTTTTTGCTACTGGTTTCTTTGGCTACATGCTTTGCGTTGCTTGAAGCCAGGTTTTAGCAATGGTGTCAACCTCCATTGAGCTGTTGCCGACCTCCACCGAGCAGTCGCTGCTTCTCCTAGGGCCCCTGTCTCGGTCCTCTCCAACAAGGGTATATATCAAGAAGGTTGTTGGTGAAAGGGGCGAGTTCTGTAGACGAGTGCACCATGGGATGAAGGAGGTGAGAACCAGGGGCCTTTTGGCAATGGCATATGTATATCTCAGTTGGTTAGTAGTATCTAAAATTCTTAAATCCGGAAAACATTCTAATTGCTCTTAAATGAACGTTGTGCAATTGCAATGTGTGATAAGTGCATATATGTAATATATAAATTGCTCTAAAATGAACATTGTGCAATTTATTCATTTTTCCCTTTTTCACATCCTTATATTCTGTGATAAGTGCATACATGTTTTCTGCACCTGGTAAATTGTCTTTAGGTGAAAAGAAAAGTCTAAGAAAGTAAATTACAGTATGTGAAATAGAATACCGATTATCTTCTAGCAATTTTTTTGTGAGGTTTCAGGTATTGTGATTATACTATCTTTATGGGACCAGTATAGTGATTATTCTTAGGTATACAAAGGCACTATTTAGAACCTAAAAAAACACAAAACCTTTAATGCTGAGTTTTCTGCTCTTGAAGGGTTCCAGATGCCAATAAGGCTGCTGTGTTCTCGCTTGATGCAGTTGATTGGCTACGTTGGTGATGTTGAGTGCACACTGCAATTCATCTCTCTCTCGCCTAGACAGTGTATGTCTCTCTGTCCCGGATCTCCTTATTTATTTGATTTGAATAGTTTGATATAGTATGAGATGTGAACGACCAGAAGTGGTTGGTAGAGCGAGCTTTTGTTCCATTGGTATTTATTATTGGATAAAGTGTTGCTTTTGTATAATTAGCAATTAACTTGGAACAGGGTAGAAAAAACTGCATGTTGTTTGCATTTCTTTGTTGTTTCCCATTTCCTCTCTTTCGTGCTTGCTTCTTATTGACAGACACGCTATTGCGGTTTTCATGCTGCTATCTTTGCTAATGCTTACTGCTGTTTGTTGGGTCACCCTCCTTACCAAAATATCTTTTTGCTAAACCAACTTTGTTTGGTTATTGTTGGGCTATGACTTCTTGTTATCTTTTGGATGGTTGTTTCTTGCTTCCCTTTCTTTTCACGGTGACAGTTTATTTTTCCACTTTATATTTACCTGGTAGCTGCTTTTGAAAATATAAAGTTTATGCGGTCCCTTTTTTCCCTCTTCCTTCCTCTTTAAAGAAATGCTCCTGATAAAGCATAGTTTTTTGGCTGGTCTTTCCTTGCTTGTGATTCTTAGTTAACTTTTCACTATGCATAGTATTTCTACCCGTACAGACAGTAAGTGAGATTTTTAGGTTTAGGCCAAGAGGAAACTAACACATTTAAGAATTATTCGGTGCCTCAAGTCAGTTTCTCTAGAAATTGATGTAGTACAGGAAAAGGAATGGATAAACCATGTCTCAACAGCCTAGGTGATTAACTCTTGCAATCACATCCTACACGCAACACACTATGGGAGTCAAATAACTTATGGCTGGTGGCAGCGGCGGCCTGTCCTCCAGTTGCAGTAGCGATTCAGGGGCAGCAGTACCTTCGATTAAGAGGGTAACAAGTATGGCTGAGGTCGGAGGAGATCGAAACACGTAGGCGCAATCATGAAACGCTAATAAGAGGCGGTGATGAAAAAAGTTATTTCAGCCTGATGATTCCCTTTTGATTTTTAGCTACTCTCTTTTCCATTGGATGTCAGTTGAAGTGATGAAGTATAATAGTTGCATTCCCTTTGTTTGTTGCATCGTGCCTATAATTTGTCACAGTTACCCATATCTATTTTCTTGGGTGTACACAATGACAGAATGTGCGTGTTAATATCATTTGTACAATTAATCTACTTTCCACTACTTTGCATGTAAAAACCATTATATGTATGACCTGGATAGCTGTAGACTACTTATAAGAGTTTACTGATTTTGTGTTTTACATCATCACCTATAAGGATGCCCCTGGATTATGTTCCTATCCATACAATACTTGCATTCTCTGCGCTTCAGCTAGCTAACATAGTTTTTTTTTTCCTTTTTATTTATTAGCCTCAAGGTTAGTAAAGGTTCAGTTTCTGCTTGCTTCCATTTGTTCTCATGTCTCATAAATTTAAATTGGTCATTTGATTGATAAGGTTTGTGGTGCCTGCTGATTGTTCGATTTAACAATCGTTCTATACAAAAAATAATTGTTGCAAATTTACGTGACTTATGTGGATAAATCCTCCTTTTCCTAATAATTACCCACCATGGTAAAACATCATGATGTTTCTAAAATGCTTCATGTAAATAGTTTGTTCTTGGCCAATTTTTTCTGTAAATTAGGCACCTTATCAAATTATATTGGTTATGTCCCTCTTAAATACTATTTTCTGTCAGTTATCTCGTTACTTCCTAGCTGTCCTCGCTTCACATGTTGTATATTTTTCATTTATAAATTTCCCTAATTATTTATAGAAAGAGCACCCGTTAATATATGTTCTTCTTTAAGTCTAGCAATACTTTATGTTCTCCTTCTCTGTAAAAGAATGTGCTTCTATGCAGGCCATCACTTGATAGTGTTCATCTCTACATGTTGATGTAGTTCATAGTCTATAATTTTACCAGTGGGCGGCTTTTCTATGTCGATGTAGTTCATAGTCGTTTTCTGTTTGACATTTCCATTTATTTCATTTGTCTTAAAAAACAGATTGCTGAGATGACTCCCTCAGACGCCGACAACGTTTGTAAAAATTAGGGATTTATCCAGAGAGGTCTATAAAGTCGTCTCCTCAGGTTGAATCGGAAGAGGTGATACCCTGCATGCTAGGCACATTTGCTTGTGTCATTTTTTTAGGTTGGTCATGTCTTATGGTCTTGGTTCATCACATTTGCTTGTGTTATTTGTGCTAGGTTGGTCATCTCTTATGGTCTTGGTTCATCTGTAGCTGATAATCCGAACAAGCCAGCTGAACCATCTACCATGGTTTGGACGGATAAGAGGTGGCTTCTATTCTTAGTGTCAAAACATTATCCCATGTATGTATAAGTTTGTGTGGTATGTTTGTATGTCATATGCTGATCGAGGTCTTATGTAACATGATTGTAGGTGCAGACGGCGTCGCAGAAAGCTCTGGAGGATGGACAAAGCAAGAAGAAGAAAGCATGGACCAATCTGAAAAGGATATTCGTAGATTTTTTATGCAATATTTGGATATTCTTGGAAGTTTTTGTGAGGAGTAAATAAGGAATTAAGTGTGGCATCTACTTTTGACTGTAGAGTAAATGGTGAACCTATGTTCATGGTATTGAGGAGAAACAAAGCGTGTTCTCTTTGTCATTGGTTTGTTGTCTTGAACTTAGTTGGTGATACAACTTGCAAGTGGATATACATCTCTGTTTGTTTGCCTTGGACTCAAAATATTGTGTTATTCCAAACCTCGCATGGATATGGATTTTATTGTTCCTTCATGCTCATCGTACGAGTGAATACCTTATGGTTTCTCGTGTTACTAGGCTCTAGCCCATCACACCATGCTCAAGAAACACACAATTGTAGACTTCTTGTTTGGTGCCATCCTCTACCTAGCTACTTCTATTTATGGTTGCTTAATGCAGTGTTATTGCATCTTCTGCTTTTCCTTCTTAGGAATGAGTCTCCTCTCGAGCTGTCTACTAACAATTGGTAGTTCGCTTCCTTGTGGATCTGGATACTAGGGAACACTGGGTTGTGGTTTGGTAAACCAATGGGTTGTTCCTTTAGTTGAAGTATATTGAGTCCCTTTTGGTTTCCTTAGTGGTATGGGGGAAATATTGCTTGAGGTTTGTTTCTTGAAATCTAACACTTTTTTCTCAGCAGACCTGAATGATCATAATTCTTAACTACTCGGTTGGACAAAACCCATCGATGAAACCTTAAGTATTGTTCTTCTCAACATTGGAGATATGGTTTTGGGCTTATCTGTTGATGCGTGCTTCGAGAATCGCTTTGAGACAATAAATAAGCGTTCTAGACTAAGAACTATGGGAGAATTGAATGTAGATACTATGTATGAATAAACAGTGTGTTTTGCCCTTTTAAACTTATAAACCGCAAACAACTGTAGAATGGAATGCAAACTTTATGTATGGTAAAACAATGTGTTTTGCTTTAAACTTTAGCTATCACTATTATGTGTATAAATGTTATAAGCATATATACTTAAATGCTGACTACTTACCGTTCTCCTTTTGTAGCTTATGTATCTGGCTGTTGTAGTTAGTTCGTGGTCCTCAACCGAGAAATATAGTTCTAACCCATCATGTCCATTGGCACACAACATGTCAGGAGTAGTAATAATGTATATCCAACATTGGCTTGATGAGATTCTCGGTTATTGTCGGTAGTGTTTCTTGGCTATGTTCAGTGATGTTTAGATTGCAGGTACAGATACAAAACACAAAACAATAGGTGTGGCTTAACATGTTCTGCTTACATTAACAAAACAAGTACTCTCTCTGATCTTTTTAAATTGACTTGGATTTAGTACAAAGTTATATTAAATCCAAGTCAATTAAAAGGGATTGGTGAGAGGTGAGAGTTGTACTTAGGTTGCCATTTGGCTTGATTTTTTGGGAGAGTTTTCTACGTCAAGTGATGAGTTGTATGTCCAACTAGGTTAGTTTTTCCCCATCTTTGTCAAGGACTGGGAGGGTTTCACCATGGGAGTACCAAAGAGAGAAGAAAGAATTCATAACGTGACACTTCTCCATGTGAGATGTGTTTCAAGGTGTTTCTGGTACGGGCTCTAATTTGATATTGTATGTAATGGAACTACGTTTAAATGGTTACAGAGTGGGCAAGTGATTATTCTTCTTTTCTTTTGTGTACTGGCAGATCTAAGTTATGAATTTTTGTGTTTGTGTATATTGGTAAGCCTGAGCTATAAATTGTTCTCGAACCTGTACATAAGTGATCCTCTATTCATCCAAGAGACTAAGATCCAGTGCTTCCACCATTCAGTCACAATAATTATTAGTTTGAAATAAAATGAAATATATTGATTCGTATAGGTTTATATATCAAGACATCGTCTTTACAATCTACATGTTAATACGTCGTAGCTTTTAATGCAAGGTTTATGATTCCGATATATCTGGCTTCAGTATTTGCCTCGGGGCGCAACGCGTCAGCTCCTTAAACCCTAACGCCCGCATCTTCGGCACCAGTTCCTCCATTCCCCTCGGCTGCTCCCGAGACAGCCAGATCCTCCGTGGTCCTCGCTACCTCCTCCTCACCCCCGACTACTCCCAATAAGTAGAAACATCATTAGTAGTTGTCCTTTTATGCTTCTTTTATGATGCTACCTCTTACGGTACAACAACTATAATTTGGCGGAGTAGCTTTTAGAAAAAGCATAAAAGCTCAAAATAGTGTAAAATCGTACTAAATTGTCGTATCTTACAGTAGCACCTTGATGGAATGATATGTCCGCAAGATACTAAAGCAGTTAATTTCCAGACTAATTCTTAATATTAAAATAGGCTAAAACTTATGGTTTAAATTCTATCTTGATTCTGCTATTTGCGCGATAGCGCAACGGGTCATCTAGTACTAATAGTGCCCGCACCTTGTCCTAATTAGGTTGGACTACCGGATCATCGCAATGCACATGTTTTAACCAAGTGTCACAAAGGGGTACCTCTATGCCGCCTGTACAAAGGTCTAAGGAGAAAGCTCGCATTGGATTTCTCGCTATTGATTATTCTCAACTTAGACATCCATACCGGGACAACATAGACAACAGATAATGGACTCCTCTTTTATGCATAAGCATGTAACAACAATTAATAATTTTCTCATATGAGATTGAGGATATTGTCCAAAACTGAAACTTCCACCATGGATCATGGCTTTAGTTAGCGGCCCAATGTTCTTCTCTAACAATATGCATGCTTAACCATAAGGTGGTAGATCTCTCTTACTTCAGACAAGACGAACATGCATAGCAACTCACATGAAATTCAACAAAGAATAGTTGATGGCGTCCCCAGTGAACATGGTTATCGCACAACAAGCAACTTAATAAGAGATAAAGTGCATAAGTACATATTCAATACCACAATAGTTTTTAAGCTATTTGTCCCATGAGCTATATATTGCAAAAGTGAATGATGGAATTTTAAAGGTAGCACTCAAGCAATTTACTTTGGAATGGCGGAGAAATACCATGTAGTAGGTAGGTATGGTGGACACAAATGGCATAGTGGTTGGCTCAAGGATTTTGGATGCATGAGAAGTATTCCCTCTCGATACAAGGTTTAGGCTAGCAAGGTTGTTTGAAGCAAACACAAGGATGAACCGGTGCAGCAAAACTCACATAAAATACATATTGTAAACATTATAAGACTCTACACCGTCTTCCTTGTTGTTCAAACTCAATACTAGAAATTATCTAGACTTTAGAGAGACCAAATATGCAAACCAAATTTAACATGCTCTATGTATTTCTTCATTAATGGGTGCAAAGCATATGATGCAAGAGCTTAAACATGAGCACAACAATTGCCAAGTATCACATTATCCAAGACATTATAGCAAATACTACATGTATCATTTTCCAATTCCAACCATATAACAATTTAACGAAGAAGAAACTTCGCCATGAATATTATGAGTAGAGCCTAAGGACATACTTGTCCATATGCAACAGCGGAGCGTGTCTCTCTCCCACACAAGCATGATGTAATCTAATTTATTCAAACACAAACAAAAATAAAAGCACACAGACGCTCCAAGTAAAGTACATAAGATGTGACCGAATAAAAATATAGTTTCAGGGGAGGAACCTGATAATTTGTCGATGAAGAAGGGGATGCCTTGGGCATCCCCAAGCTTAGACGCTTGAGTCTTCTTGAAATATGCAGGGGTGAACCACCGGGGCATCCCCAAGCTTAGAGCTTTCACTCTCCTTGATCATAATATATCATCCTCCTCTCTTGACCCTTGAAAACTTCCTCCACACCAAACTCGAAACAAACTCATTAGAGGGTTAGTGCATAATCAAAAACTCACATGTTCAGAGGTGACACAATCATTCTTAACACTTCTGGACATTGCCCAAACCTACTGGAAGTTAATGGAACAAAGAAATCCATCCCACATAGCAAAAGAGGCAATGCGAAATAAAAGGCAGAATCTGTCAAAACAGAACAGTCCGTAAAGACGAATTTTATTGGGGCATCAGACTTGCTCAAATGAAAATGCTCAAATTGAATGAAAGTTGCCTACATATCTGAGGATCACTCACGTAAATTGGCTTAATTTTCTGAGTTACCTACAGAGAATTTAGCCCAGATTCGTGACAGCAAAGAAATCTGTTTCTGCGCAGTAATCCAAATCTAGTATAAACCTTGCTATCAACGACTTTACTTGGCACAACAAAACACAAAACTAAGATAAGGAGAGGTTGCTACAGTAGTAAAAAACTTCCAAGACACAAAAATAAAACAAGGTACTGTAGCAAAATAACACATGGGTTATCTCCCAAGAAGTTCTTTTCTTTATAGCCATTAAGATGGGCTCAGCAGTTTTAATGATGCACTCGCAAGAAATAGTATTTGAAGCAAAAGAGAGCATCAAGAGGCAAATTCAAAACATATTTAAGTCTAACATGCTTCCTATGAAAAGGAATCTTGTAAATAAACAAGTTCATGAAGAGCAAAGCAACAAGCATAGGAAGATAGAACAAGTGTAGCTTCGAAAATTTCAGCACATAGAGAGGTGTTTTAGTAACATGAAAATTTCTACAACCATATTTTCCTCTCTCATAATAACTTTCAGTAGCATCATGAGCAAATTCAACAATATAACTATCAAATGAAACATTCTTATCATGAGTCTCATGCATAAAATTATTACTACTCCCAACATAAGCATAGTCATTCTTATTAATTGTAGTGGGAGCAAATTCAACAAAGTAGCTATCATCAAATATAGGAGGCATATTGTAATCATAATCAAATTTATCCTCCATAACAGGCGGTACCAAAAGACTACTATCATTATAATCATCATAAATAGGAGGTAAAGTATCATCAAAGTAAATTTTCCTCTCAATGCTTGGTGGACTAAAAATATCATGCTCATCAAAACCAGCTTCCCCAAGCTTAGAATTTTCTATAGCATTAGCAACAATAGTGTTCAAAGCATTCACACTACAAGAAAACTTCTGATAGACAACGTCTCAAAATCGTCCGCTAAGGGGTATTTTTCGTCGCCTATGGGCCTAACCCGACGATATGGGTTCTGTTGTGGAAACTGCGTCAGGCAAAGTCCTACGACGATTTTTTCGGTCCGTCGCGCTTGGACGCCCTTCCGCCACGGAAAATCGGACCGTTGCCCAAGTGTTTCCGGGAGCCCGTTGACTGCTGACGTCATGCAAACTGACACGTGGCGTACGCAGTTAATTGGCGCGATTAACGGCGTTAACCGGCTGAAACCCCGTGGTAGATGGTAGGCCCACACGAGGCCTGCCACGTCTTAAGCGGGCCGGGCCAGCTGACATAGTTTGACCGGTCAACTATATAGCTGGGCTGGTCCATTAGTTACGTGGGCCGGGCCTAACCTCTAAGGTTGACTGGTCAAAACTTAAATGGGCCGGCCCATTTAACATGTGGGGTCCACCTTACAAAGAATCGGGCGGCCCAAGAAGCAAGTGGGCCGGGCCAAAACACAGGTGGGTCCCACTTTCCTGTTAAAGGGCCGGCCCATTTAGTGTGTGGGGTCCACCATATAGCAAGTGGGCCGGGCCAAAAACACAGGTGGGTCCCACTTTCCAGTTAAAGGGTCGGCCCATTTAGTATGTGGGGTCCACCATATAGCAAGTGGGCCGGCCCAACAAGATAGTGGGCCGGGCCAAAAACACAGGTGGGTCCCACTTTCCAGTAAAAAGGCCGGCCCATTTAGTATGTGGGGTCCACCATATAGCAAGTGGGCCGACCCAACAAGATAGTGGGCCGGGCCAAAAGCACAGGTGGGTCCCACCTTCCTGTTAAAAGGCCGGCCCATTTAGTATGTGGGGTCCACCATATAGCAAGTGGGCCGGCCCAACAAGATAGTGGGCCGGGCCAAAAACACAGGTGGGTCCCACTTTCCAGTTAAAAGGCCGGCCCATTTAGTATGTGGGGTCCACCATATAGCAAGTGGGCCGGCCCAACAAGATAGTGGGCCGGGCCAAAAACACAGGTGGGTCCCACCTTCCTGTTAAAGGGCCGGCCCATTTACCATGTGGGACCACCATATAGCAAATAGGCTGGCCCAACAAGATAGTGGGTCCCACTATCGTGTAACCGGGCCGGCCTACTAAAGAAGTGGGCTGGCCCAAAATGAAAGTGGGTCCCACACTACTGTACGTGGGCCGGCCCAATCTGTTGTAGTGCCCTACTTGTTTGACTAGTCAACTTGCATTACATTTCATGAGCCTAAAATCTGATATCAATGATACACACAATTACATACACAAACAAAACAGGTAGGAAAATTACAAGGCAATTAATGTGCCCAAACAAAAAATTTACATAGAATCATTGAGGACTTCTATTAGCATCATCAATAACACGTTGACATTTGGCAATCGCCTTGATTGAATCTTGTGTACTCTTTGTCAACATATCAGCTACAGATCTTAAAGCAGCAATACCATGTCTTTTATAAAGTACAGCCTTGAGATATTTACTGTTTGATGAAAGCAATGGTCTAGGTTGATGGCTATGAGAAGATGCATCAGAAGAAATATCAGAACTTTTTGTGGGCCTCACTTCTAATGAAGATTGCTTCATCACAACCGCATTACGATAATAATGCAAAAAGAGTTAAACGATGAACTATGCAAACATTTATTATGCAATGTAGATATAAGATAATAACAAGTTGCATAAATAAGACAATGTATGGAACTTGTACTAAGCACAAACTTACATCATAATGTTGCACAGGGTCGCTACAGATCCTTTTTTGGCGACTATCTTCTAATGATGACTGCTTCATTAAAGCGCATTACGGTAACATTGCAAACATAGTTACAACAATTAACTATTCAAACATGTATTACGCAATGTAGAGATCAGATAACGACATGTAGCAGAAATAAGCACAAGATAAGATAAGATGCATGTACTAAACACATCTTGGCTCATTGCGGTCCTTCTCTTGCGTGCACTAGTCGTGGTCAACATGCCTGTCATTTTAGGTTCAGCCATCAAGTGAAATGCTAATCCTCCTGCTCCATTGTCCTTAATCTGTGTTTAGATATCACATTTAAGACCAAGTCAGCTGGTTTCAAATAACAAAAAACTTGAGCTGCCAAATGAATAAGCCAATATTTACCAGATATCGATTAAAACCAACTAGATGTTGCTTTGCATGAGATACGAATTTCAGACATTCAGATTTAGAGTAGGGTAATGCCAAGGTTTTCCACATAAAGTAAACTGGCATTAAGAATGACCAAATGTCGAGTTCAAATCACCTTCGTAGTTTCTCCAAGACAAGCATATCAAATAGGCGAAACATAGTAAAGCATGAATGGCATTGCTATGGCAGGGTTCCAAGTGTTAATCTCTTGCATAAGGAACAATGCATATAGGTTAAAGATAATAACGGAAGTAAGCGCCAAAATTACCAACCAAGAACTCAGATTCCAACCTTCCCTAGCGTCCCCCGTTAATGTTGGATGTTCTAATAAGTGGTTCGCATGATCAATCCCTAGGAAAAATAACATTGACAAGTCGGTCTACGATAATACAAAGACCAGACATGCACGCAGCAATAACTATATAAGCTAAAGACGAGGTATAAGAGCAAGCAGATTGGAAATGCACATAGCATGATTATAAAAGCGGTGTGAGAACAAGCAGACACGAGAAAACAGCTAGCGACTAGCGGTGAGCTAATGACGTGGTATAAGAACAAGCAGATTGGAAATGCCCATAGCATGACTATAAAAGCGGTGCGACAATAGCATGCGATACAAAAACAAGATGGGCAGCAAATGAATGGGTATAAGGCTATAAATATGTGGATGCACACAGTGTCGATAGAATGAACAGGATGGTAGCGACCGGATAATGCTTTGTATCTTGTACAATATTTAAACAAACTTCATGCGAAGCAACACATCAAGAAAGTTAACGGCATATGAGATCTGCAAATAACTACACAAAACATGGCTAAAGAAACACCACGATCTAACGGGCCAGCATACTAACCAAGCTGCGGCGGTGGACGGGGAGGCAACTTGCATTCCGGCGGCGGCGAACGCGGGAGACGATGAATCGACCTGTTTCGGTAGAAGCGGGCGTTAGTGAAGCAGATCTGGTTGGGCTGGCAAGGGATTCGGTGAAGTTGATACAGCCGCCGCGCCGAGGTAGTCGGTGGCGAGGTCGGCGGTGAAGCGGATCCGTCGGTGGCGAGGTCGGTGGTGAAGCAGATCCGTCGGTGGCGAGGTTGGCGGTGAAGCGAGATCCGTCGGTGACGAGGGCGGCGGGGAGCGGATCAGGTGGGTGGACAGCCAACACGATCAAGGCTACGCCGTGGAGGAGTATGCCGGCGGTGAAGCAGATCTAGTACTGTAGAGAGTCAGAGCTTTGGCGTGTGAGAGTATTTTTGAGCTAATGGGGCGAATGGTTGGTGGGTGGGTGTGGGCCTGTGGGGAGGGTTCGGGATCTAGGCAAGATATTTCATTGTTACCGAATGAGCCCTCCATGGTCGGTGGGTTGTAGCTTCCGGACCAGGGTTAAAAGGGTAAAACTGGTCACGGGATTTTCGAATGGATGCGGCGGGATGATTTGGCGCGCGGCCGAAATTTTCAGTTTCAAGCTACGAGCGTAACGACAAAAATAATGTTCTTCCCCAGGGAGCTCTCATTTCTTCCTCTTCTCTTTCTCTCTCGAGTCTCTCCCACTCTCCCGGCTCCTCTCCCCCTTCTCTCCGGCGGCCTCGCCGGCCGGAGACGAGGCCGACTTCTCTCTGTATATTGTACACCCTCCGAACTAAATTAATTGATTCAACTTTCCTTAGACGTGTATGTATCTAGAGTAAAAACATGTGTGGATACATCCATATTTAGATAAGCAAAGTTGAGTCAGCTAATTTGGATCCGAGGGAGTTAGTGTTGTTGTAAGCTTAGATCCGGTGGTTCCCATGAGCGAGAATGGCGCAATGGAGTCGGGGATCTCGTCATCGGCTTCAGATCGGCCTATGGTGAATCTGGCGGATCTTGCCGGCCAAACCCCGATCTGGTGCCATCAATGTGATGGCGCTAACGGTGAGGCTTGCTTTGGTCAGTGCTTCAGATCTGGTCAATGGGGAAGTCAAGCTGCTAAAGTTCACAAGCTCGGGGCATACGACGGCGTCATCCGTCTTGCCCGTGCACATCTTGGCCTTTCAGCGGCCCTTCTCGAGCCAATATGCCGTTCTTTGAGGCCCTTCTTCTCCTTCGTCCTGGCGACTACCGGCGACACCGTCCCAAGTGGTGCGTCCGGCGACGGAGTTGCTTTGGAAAGGATGCGGAGCAGATCTGATGTGCGGTCGAGAAGGACTCGATTGATTTTCTTCTATATGTTTTGGGGTCCTTTTTGTAAAGTTGCAGGTTCTATTAGTTATTGTCTAGTACTTTTGGTCCTCTATGTAATTTTTTGGACTAGTTTCCATTGGCACTGATAAACTTGAATTTTGACAAGTTCATAGGGAAAAAAATTCCTTTGCACATATGGCCTATCATGTATAAACATTCTTGAGATTTAAACTATATGTAATGTGCCATGCATTAACCCTAAACCATATATATGTAACTAACCCTAGCTGATCAAACCCAACTTAATTAAAACAAATAACCCTAAACTATACGCATGCACTTTATGCGCATAGGCGCGGGTGCCTCTAATAATGTGTGTGCGCACTCGATCGATGATCCCTAAACCTTATACAACCCTGAAACCCTAATCCCTAATCCCTAAACCCTAAACACCCTAAACACTAAACACTATACCCTAAACCCTAACCCTAACCCTAAACCCTAATTAAACCCTATATATAGGCCAACGACACTTAATTGTGCATCAAGCAGGCCAGGGGTGCCTCGCGGTCCTCTAATTAAATTAAATGTGCCATGCATTAACCCTAAACCATATATATGTAACTAACCATAGCTAATCAACCCTACTTAATGAAAACACATAACCCTAAAGTATACTAGCTATAACCCGATCTAATAAAAACATGCTCTATATATAGCAGCTAGCTAGCAAACCTTAGATTAACACCAATTAATATATACATGGCCTATATCGATCATGTTGTATAACATATCCCTGAGATTCATTAATTAATTATATAATTATCGTGATAAATTAATTAACTCTAATTTTGACAAGTTCTCTCGAATGAAAACACATTTGATTAAGTTGCCTCATAATATATATATAATTAGTGTGCATGCATGGCCTACCATGCATTCGTGCATATATTTTAATGTATATTTGAACATATTCTTGGGGATTTCAATCTCTCTCTCTCTCGATCATCAATATATCGTTGGTGGCCAAAAAAACACACATATATATGCATGCAATTTATGCGTAAAGGCGCGGGTGCCTCTAATAATGTGTGTGCGCACTCGATCGATGATCCCTAAACCTTAAACAACCCTAAAACCTTAAATCTCTAATCCCTAATCCCTAAACCTAAACACCCTAAACACTAAACCCTAAACCCTAGACCCTAAAGCCTAACCCTAACCCTAACCCTAACCCTAAACCCTAGCTAACCCTAAACCCTAATTAAACCCTATGTATAGGCCAACGACACTTTAATTGTGCATCGAGCGAGCCAGGGGTGCCTCGCCGGTCCTCTGATTAAATTAAATGTGCCATGCATTAACCCTAAACCATATATATGTAACTAACCCTAGCTAATCAACCCTACTTAATTAAAACACATAACCCTAAACTATACTAGCTAGCTATAACCCGATCTAATAAAAACATGCTCTATATATAGCAGCTAGCTAGCAAACCGTAGATTAACACCAATTAAAATATACATGGCCTATATCGATCATGTTGTATAACATATCCCTGAGATTCATTAATTAATTATATAATTATCGTGATAAATTAATTAACTTGAATTTTGACAAGTTCTCTCGAATGAAAACACATTTGATTAAGTTGCCTCATAATATATATATAATTAGTGTGCATGCATGGCCTACAATGCATTCGTGCATATATTTTAATGTATATTTGAACATATTCTTGGGGATTTCAATCTCTCTCTCGATCATCTATATATCGTTGGTGGCCCAAAAAACACACATATATACGCATGCACTTTATGCGTAAAGGCGCGGGTGCCTCGATCTAATAATGTGTGTGCGCACTCGATCGATGATCCCTAAACCTTAAACAACCCTAAAACCCTAAATCCCTAATCCCTAATCCCTAAACCCTAAACACCCTAAACACTAAACCCTAGACCCTAGACCCTAAACCCTAACCCTAACCCTAACCATCTGCCCTAGCTAACCCTAAACCCTAATTAAAACCCTATGTATAGGCCAACGACACTTAATTGTGCATCGAGCAGCCCAGGGGTGCCTCGCGGTCCTCTAATTAAATTAATTAAATGCGCCATGCATTAACCCTAAACCATATATATGTAAATAACCCTAGCTAATCAACCCTACTTAATTAAAACACATAACCCTAAACTATACTAGATATAACCCGATCTAATAAAAACATGCTCTATATGTAGCAGCTAGCTAGCAAACCGTAGATTAACACCAATTAAAATATACATGGCCTATATCGATCATGTTGTATAACTTATCCACGATATTCATTAATTAATTATATAATTATCGTGATAAATTAATTAACTTGAATTTTGACAAGTTCTCTCGAATGAAAACACATTTGATTAAGTTGCCTCATAATATATATATATATATATATAATTAGTGTGCATGCATGGCCTACAATGCATTCGTGCATATATTTTGATGTATATTTGAACATATTCTTGGGGATTTCAATCTCTCTCTCGATCATCTATATATCGTTGGTGGCCCAAAAAACACACATATATACGCATGCACTTTATGCGTAAAGGCGCGGGTGCCTCGATCTAATAATGTGTGTGCGCACTCGATCGATGATCCCTAAACCTTAAACAACCCTAAAACCCTAAATCCCTAATCCCTAATCCCTAAACCCTAAACACCCTAAACACTAAATCCTAGACCCTAGACCCTAAACCCTAACCCTAACCCTAACCCTAACCATCTGCCCTAGCTAACCCTAAACCCTAATTAAACCCTATGTATAGGCCAACGACACTTAATTAATTAAATTAATTAAATGCGCCATGCATTAACCCTAAACCATATATATGTAACTAACCCTAGCTAATCAACCCTACTTAATTAAAACACATAACCCTAAAATATACTAGATATAACCCGATCTAATAAAAACATGCTCTATATATAGCAGCTAGCTAGCTAGCAAACCGTAGATTAACACCAATTAAAATATACATGGCCTATATCGATCATGTTGTATAACATATCCCTGACATTCATTAATTAATTATATAATTATCGTGATAAATTAATTAACTTGAATTTTGACAAGTTCTCTCGAATGAAAACACATTTGATTAAGTTGCCTCATAATATATATATATATAATTAGTGTGCATGCATGGCCTACAATGCATTCGTGCATATATTTTAATGTATATTTGAACATATATATTCTTGGGGATTTCAATCTCGATCTCTCTCTCTCGATCATCTATATATCGTTGGTGGCCCAAAAAACACACATATATACGCATGCACTTTATGCGTAAAGGCGCGCGGGTGCCTCTAATAATGTGTGTGCGCACTCGATCGATGATCCCTAAACCTTAAACAACCCCTAAAACCTTAAATCCCTAATCCCTAATAATCCCTAAACCCTAAACACCCTAAACACTAAACCCTAAACCCTAAACCCTAACCCTAACCCTAAACCCTAAACCCTAGACCCTAAACCCTAGACCCTAAACCCTAACCCTAATTAACCCTAAACCCTAGCTAACCCCTAAAACCCTAATTAAACCCTATGTATAGGCCAACGACACTTAATTGTACGTGCATCGAGCGAGCCGGGTGTGCCTCGCGGTCCTCTAATTAAATTAAATGTGCCATGCATTAACCCTAAACCATATATATGTAACTAACCCTAGCTAGCTAATCAACCCTACTTAATTAAAACACATAACCCTAAACTATACTAGCTAGCTATAACCCGATCTAATAAAAACATGCTCTATATGTAGCAGCTAGCTAGCAAACCGTAGATTAACACCAATTAAAATATACATGGCCTATATCGATCATGTTGTATAACATATCCCTGAGATTCATTAATTAATTATATAATTATCGTGATAAATTAATTAACTTGAATTTTGACAAGTTCTCTCGAATGAAAACACATTTGATTAAGTTGCCTCATAATATATATATAATTAGTGTGCATGCATGGCCTACAATGCATTCGTGCATATATTTTAATGTATATTTGAACATATATATTCTTGGGGATTTCATTCTCGATCTCTCTCTCTCTCGATCATCTATATATCGTTGGTGGCCCAAAAAACACACATATATACGCATGCACTTTATGCGTAAAGGCGCGGGTGCCTCTAATAATGTGTGTGCGCACTCGATCGATGATCCCTAAACCTTAAACTTAACAACCCCTAAGACCTTAAATCCCTAATCCCTAAACCCTAAACACCCTAAACACTAAACCCTAAACCCTAGACCCTAAACCCTAACCCTAACCCTAACCCTAACCCTAACCCTAAACCCTAGCCAACCCTAAACCCTAAACCCTAGACCCTAAACCACCCTAGACCCTAAACCCTAACCTAACCCTAACCCTAACCCTAACCCTAAACCCTAGCTAACCCTAAACCCTAATTAAACCCTATGTATAGGCCAACGACACTTAATTGTGCATCGAGCAGGCCAGGGGGTGCCTCGCGGTCCTCTAATTAAATTAAATGTGCCATGCATTAACCCTAAACCATATATATGTAATAACTAACCCTAGCTAATCAACCCTACTTAATTAAAACACATAACCCTAAACTGTACTAGCTAGCTATAACCCGATCTAATAAAAACATGCTCGATCTATATATAGCAGCTAGCTAGCAAATTAAACGGTAGATTAACACCAATTAATATATACGACATGGCCTATATCGATCATATGTTGTATAACATCTCCCTGAGATTCATTAATTAATTATATAATTATCGATGATAAATTAATTAACTTGAATTTTGACAAGTTCTCTCGAATGAAAACACATTTGATTAAGTTTCCTCATAATATATATATATAATTAGTGTGCGCACTCGATCGATGATCCCTAAACCTTAAACAACCCTAAAACTCCCCTAAACCCTAAACACCCTAAACACTAAACCTAGACCCTAAACACCCTAAACACTAAACCCTAAACCCTAGACCCTAAACACCGTAAACACTAAACCCTAAACCCTAAACCCTAAACACCCTAAACACTAATTAAACCCTAAACCCTAGACCCTAAACACCCTAAACTAAACCCTAGACCCTAGCTAAACACCCTAAACACTAAACCCTAAACCCTAGCTAACCCTAAACCCTAATTAAACCCTATATATAGGCCAACGACACTTAATTGTGCATCAAGCAGGCCAGGGGTGCCTAGCTCGCGGTCCTCTAGTTAAATTAAATGTGCCATGCATTAACCCTAAACCATATATATAACTAACCCCTAGCTAATCAAACCCTAGTTCATTAAAACACATAACCCTAAACTATACTAGCTAGCTATAACCCGATCTAATAAAAACATGCTCGATCTATATATAGCAGCTAGCTAGCAAATTAAACGGTAGATTAACACCAATTAATATATACGACATGGCCTATATCGATCATATGTTGTATAACATCTCCCTGAGATTCATTAATTAATTATATAATTATCGATGATAAATTAATTAACTTGAATTTTGACAAGTTCTCTCGAATGAAAACACATTTGATTAAGTTTCCTCATAATATATATAATTAGTGTGCATGCATGGCCTACCATGCATGCATTCATGCATATATTTTAATATATATTTGATCGAACATATTCTTGGGGATTTCAATCTCTCTCTCTCGATCATCTATATATCGTTGTTGGCCAAAAAAACACACACATATACACATGCACTTTATGCGCAAAGGCGCGTGTGCCTCTAATAATGTGTGTGTGCGCACTCGATCGATGATCCATAAACCTTAAACCCTAATTAAATAAACCCTAATCCCTAATCCCTAAACCCCTAAACACCATAAACATTAAACCCTAGACCCTAGACCCTAAACCCTAACCTCCTAACCCTAAACCCTAATTAATCCCTATATATAGGCCAATGCCACTTAATTGTGCATCAAGCAGGCCAGGGGTGCCTTAGCTCGCTGTCCTCTAATTAAATTAAATGTGCCATGCATATATATATATATGTGTTTAATTTGGGGATTTCAATCGCTCTCTCGTATGTAGATCTCTCTCTACCTCTCTCTCTCTCTGTCTCTCTCTCTCTCTCTCTCTCGTTAATTGGTGGCCAACAACACACACATGCACTTTGTGCGCAAAGGCATGCGCCTCTAATAATGTGTGCGCAGTCGATCAATCTAGTTTTGATTAATCATAGCACACAAATAAAGAAGTTGTATTTGAATCCACACAACCTAATCTAAAACACATAACCCCTAACATGGCCTAATTAATTAACCCCTTCTCTCTCTACCTAATTAGTGGAAATTGCACAAAATCAAAAGGGGTCCCTCACTAATTGTGCATATCTGCTAGATTGTGATAAACTTTTGCCCCATATATATTTGGTGGATGGGTGCATCTTGGCATGTAAAACAATTTGTGTTTGCAAATGGCGTTGTCAAAATTTATGTACAAATGATTTCTTTCCATCCAAAGTGCATAAAATGGGAGTTTTAATGAAGAAAGTACAAATAAAACAGCTCAACATGCTTCCACACCCCGATTTCCACACGAAGTAGAGCATATTTAAAGGATAATTCCAGAGTTTTACTATTTTTCAAGCAACTTTGCTAATTTTCCCCCACTCACATGACTTTATGTCGATTTAACGAAAATATGGCGAATTTAAACTACATGGGCGGGATAGTTTGAATTGTGCGCGCGGTAAAGGGAACCGCCTATTCCTCAACCTTGTGCACGGCAAATTACACACGCAACTCCATTAAACGCCACCTACCGACCTTAATTATCACCCCGGCGGCCCGGCCGCATGACCCCCCACCCACCCCAACACAACTTATCCCCGTCCGTGCGAAGAGCGTACCCCACCCGTCCCGTCCCTGCGAAGAAGAAGCTTCCTCCCCGTCGTTCTTCTCGAGACGCACCGGCGGTCAAGTTGATCCACGGTAGGGCTACTATCTCTAGCTCAATCATGTATCGGGCAAGACGGCCTAACGATTTATATTTTCTTGATGCTGCTAAAAAATTGGTCGGTATGCTCGAACTAATTGGCACTTTATAGTTTTCCGCTCGATTTGTCATCGATCAATTTGTTCATTTGCGTGGGCATATAGAGTCGATTACGCACTCGATCCGTTAATTTGCTGAAATGCCATGGCGTAGTTTTGTACACGATCTGTTTGCTAAAATGTCGATGGGCATTTTTTGTTTTGTACTCGACATGATTGCTGAAATGCATAATCATGTAGTATAGTTTTGTACTCGATGGATATACATTTCCTACTTCGCCTTAAATTAATCACCAACCACTGTATCTCATAATTAAACAGATGGACAGAACTTGGATACTGCATGGACACTTATGTCCCCCTTCATATATAAATGGTGTTCAACCCTTTATGGGGTTTATTAGAGCTCATGAAGGTCACAACCTGGACGTGTATTGCCCGCGCTGCACATGTATGAATGGTGAGAAGAGGCCTCACCCTGTAGTGGCAGATCATTTACACATTTTTGGGATGGACCGCACATATGTTAGGCGGGTTTAGCATGGTGAACCATATAATGATCCTTTAGCAGGAGAAGCAGATCTTGCTCACACTGTATGTGTGCTGGCATATGTAGTTAATTATTTATATTGATGTTGTCACTGTTTCAATCAATAGTTTGCATTCTTTGTGCAAGGTTCTGTACTCAAATTTAACTTGTTGCAGATGGATGGACGGGAAGGAGAGAAAAAGCGCTTGCTTCAGAAACGGGTTTCAGCTCTGGGACATGTCTTTGTGCCAGAGATGAGAAGGTAAATATGTAAAACGGCATTTGTTCAGGTTGCATCCCTTAGATGTTTGTCTAATCGGTTGATGTACTAATTGCGAAGCATAGAGTTGAAGAGGTGTGTCTGTTTTATGGGAGATTTGAAGATGAATCTCAGTTTGATGCACCTGTGGATGGTACTAATGACGAGCCTTTCATAGACGAAGGTCCTGCACCTGAGATTATCCAGCCTACAGAAGGAGGCCGTGGACCGAGTACACAGCTTTGCGTTGAAGTGGATGCACGCCGGAGATCATCGGGGCGTCCGGGTAGTCTCAAGACCACCCAGCCCCGATGCACCTGTGGATGGTGCGATGACGAGCCTCTCATAGACGAAGGTCCTGTACCACGAGATTATCCAGCCTACAGAAGGAGGCCGTGGACCGAGTACACAGCTTTGCGTTGAAGAGGATGCACACCCGGAGATCATCAGGGGCGTCCCGGTAGTCTCAGGACCACCCAGCCCTGATGCAAAATGTTGAGCTACTTTGTGATTCATACTCTTATGTTCTGGTGCTGTAGTATGCTATGATTTGTACGCCTTTGGCGCTAGATTAAGCATTCAGTGGATGATCGTGTTGCAAAATTCGACACCCACACAATCAGTTCATCGTATGAGTAGTAGCACAATTACTTCTACAACGATTCCTGCCAGCGCATTAGTTGGTAGCATGAAACACTTTCAGGTACTCCCCTCTGATTCATATTAATTGACTCAATTCTGTCTAGATATGGATGTATCTAGATGCATTTGTTAACTAGACTAACAAACTTGAGTCAGTTAATATGAATCCGTGTAAACCGCCCAGTCCTCGAGCACCTAGTTTATTGACTCTGGACTCCAAGCCTCTCGCGGCAAGCCATCGACGAAGCTTTGACCAGATCTTGGCCCGTAATTTTTTGTGTGTGGTGAATAGCAAAGCTTTGACCAGTTCCTCTCGGGATGCAGCACGCCGGTGAGCTTGCACGGTTGCCATGAGCACTTTCCGGCGGAACTTCCTCTTCAGCGCCCTCAAGCCGCTGCTGCGAGACAAAGACGCGGTGCCTCGAGGTGGACGGAATTACGGATCTCGGGCGGGGGTCCGCATCGTCCGGGAACGATCTCCAGCGGGTTAACGAGGACATGCATGGCGGCCAGGGGATTTGTTTTTTTTTTTGGTTTGAGCTTGGGATTTGGGGTTTTTTCGGATAGGGGAGGAGGAACCGAGGAAGAGGAAGGAACAGCCGCGTGCTTGGCGCGTGGCGGTGTGCTTGAATTTCGAATTTTTGTGAAATGTTTCATTTCCCCGCTACAATTCGGGGGTTTCTTGACGCGCCAATGCGTCCCGCCGGGCAGCTTCAAGTGAATTTGGGGTGCCACGCTATGGGCCCTAGTTTCAGTGAGACATGTAATGACTATAGTCACATCAGTAAGTTCACTGTGTAATAAAATATGTTACCCCTCCCCTTTATGTAGCACCCCTTCTCTCCCGATCGAGTGCCGATTGCCGACGGATGCAAGCCGCTAGCTCGATCCCCTCCTTTCGCCTCCACCGTCCAGGCATCCAGCTTGGAGGGGCAAGCTGCATCTAGACCAAGCGGATTAGGTAGGACTAGTAATGTTCTTTCCTTTCTCGAGATCGGTTCTTTTTTCCTCTCCTCGATATCTTGCGCATCTCTTTCCTATTCGGGGCGAAGGGGTGTCTTTCTGGTCACCCTCGAGCTGGGAGTGATTGATGGGGGTGGGGGCGGGGGCTACCTTTGCTTGGATTGGGGTGTTCTTCCTTTATTTGTCGACATTTGCAACCTTTGTAGTTTCTGCTGATCCTCACCGTATCTTTTGTCGCCTTGTACAGAAAGGTAAGACCTCGGCGGTGGGGGCAATGGAGCGTAAGGCCACCACGCATGTGGGCGGTTGGCTGAGCCCGAGCTGCGTCCCAGCCCCGCGAAGCAGTACTCCGTTTGCTTATCCACTCTTTACCTTTTAAGTGTCTCTCTCGCATCCTCAATCTGCTCCTGTTCTAGAATATGCTTAAAGTAGCACATGTCTTCGTGTTTGTGCGTAAAGCCTCCGTGACACCATGCTCTATATTCTCTGTATCGGGTTGGTGCCTCCAGGTTCTGTGGCCGAGGCTATGGGGAACGAGAATAGCGCCCACCTGCTGCAGGAGCATGGCCCGATCTGCAAGACAAGAAGCAAAATGCCATCGCCGAGCTGGGCGAGGACCGCCAGGGGTAATTTTTTTTAACCAACTTACCATGATGTAGTCTAAATCTGATACTCCCTCAGATCCAAATTAATTGACTCAACTATCTGTAGATACGGATGTATCTAGATGTGTTTTAGCTCTAGATACTACTGCCTCCATCCCAAAGCTTTGGGCTTATATTATTTTTAGAAAGTAAAACTATACCATGTTTGACTAAGCTTTTACCAAAAATCAGTAACATGCAAAATACAAAATTAATATCATTAAATAGATAATAAAATATATTTTCCTACGGTATCTACACAGTATTATATTTGTTGATAGAATGTTCTAAAATTTTGGTCAAACTTTGCTTGTTTTGATTTCTCAAAAATAAATAAGGCTTAAGCTTTTGGATGGTGGTAGTACATTCATATCTAGACAAAGCTGAGTTAACTAGTTTTTTGTCTGTCCATAGCTAGTGTTCACGCTGCAAAAGGCTAAGAGCATCCACTATATGCATCGATCTATCTCATACGGTAATTCAATATCACCGCCGAGGTCTGCCTTTTGTTTTGCTATTCATATGCAGATCGAAACTTTAGGGCCTTTACTCAAAAGGAAGATCAAAACTGCGGTGATCGGGCTGCCGGTATGTTGATGCCACCCCATCTTCTAAATGCCTCTACAAGCACAAGGCCACGCGCCAGCTGGGTGGTGATCTTTTAATGAATATGGTATATTTTCTTAATCCACAAAACATGCCTTGATTTTTCTCTGTTTATTGTCGGTTTTTTCTATGCTTGCCAAAAGTTTACAACAACAACAACCAAGCCTTTCAGTCCCAAACAAGTTGGGATAGGCTAGAGTTGAAACCCATAAGATCTCGAAGCCAAAAGTTTAGAAACACCAAATTCGTTTGCTTACAATCATCATACAGTAATGTTCATCTACTCCAGTTCCCCTAACCCAACAAAAAATGATGTTAATTACGATTTTTAGATTAAAAGAGCACCATTAGGCGCTGTTAATTACGACTTTGAGATTAAAATGTCATTTGCAATTGTTAATTACAATTTTGAGACAAATGGTTAGTTTAACCTCGATCTCTTCTCGCTCTCCATTTATCCCAACCGAACAAAAATTTAACCATTCCATTCCTACGAAATGGAACCATTCCATTCCATTCCACGCTGTTTGAGAACCGAACACACCCTTGCATTGTTGTGAACTGTTGTCCATACACGGCCATACTCCTTCCACTTACATCCAAGACTATATGCATCGATCTGTCTCGAGTCATTCAATATCACCGTCGAGATCTGTTCCCATTCTTATGCAAAGCTAAACCGATGCGCCTTTAGTCAAGTGGATGCAAAATGAGGCTAATGAGGCTGCTGTGAGGACGATGGTGCCGGCACCATCTTCCGAAACCTCTACAAGCACGAGGCCATGGGCCACTGGGTGGTGACCTTTTAATGAATCTGGTATATTTTCTTAATCCACATACATGATTTCATTATTATCTGTTTAATTACCGTTGGCTTTGTCTAATGCTTACCAAAAGTTCGAAACACCGCATTTGCTTACAATCATCATACACTAATTTTTCACTTTTCATCTGTCTCATCCAAAGTATATAAACCGTTGATTTCCATTGGCTTCTTTTGTAATCATTTGCATTGTTGTCAATTGTTCTCTATGCACAACCCTATTCTTCCACTTACACCCGCACTATTTGCATCAGTCTATCTCATAGATTTATTAAATATCAATGATGAGTTCTGTTGCTATTCATATGCAGGATGAAACTTCTGTGCCTCTACTCAAATGGATAAAAAATGATCCTGATGAGGCTGCTGTGAAGACGATGGTGCCGCCACCATCTTCTGAAAACCTCCTCAAGCACAAGGCCACGGGCCACTGGGTGGTACCCTTTTCAAGCAGGTATATTTTCTTAATCCTCATACATGATTTGATTTTTGTCTGTTTATTGCCGGCTTTGTCTAATGCTTACCAATAGTTCAGAAACACACACACCTATTCTTACACTTACATCCAGCACTATATGCATCGTTGTCTCATAGATTCATTTTATATATCACTTGATGTCCGTTGCTCTTCAATTTTCATATGCAGATCGAAACCGCTAACCCTTCATTGGTCAAAAGGATTGCAAGCTGCTGCCGATGAGGCATCTGCAGAGGCTGCCACCAAGTTACCGTCACCCCCACCTTCGAATGCTAATATAAGCTCAAGTCCAAGGACCAGCCGGGCCGTAACCATCCAAGGGTTCGGGTATATTTTCTTAAGCCACATATACATGCCATGATTTATGTCCGATATTATCACCGGCTCTGTCTAATGCTTTTGGAATTCGGAAACACCAAATTAGCATGCTTATATTCATCATACACTAATTTTTCAGTGTTCAGTTTGTAACATAGTGTTATGCACTCGCTTGTCAACATTTGCATTGCTCTGAACTATGCACTTTACATAACCTAATTCTTCCACTTACATTCAGCGCTACGCACCAGTAGTACCTCCCATGTTTCCTTCACCATCCCGATGCCGAGCTTGCGGGAATATGGCGGGCCCATGTACATACCCCGCATATAACACCTCCTATGGCTCTATCTACCTTTCTAGTAGCTCCTTCACGAGTTACAGGTATGTATTCTCGGTGGTTTAGCATGAATTGGCATATAGTAAAGTCTTGTTTTTAGTCTTCCTGCTTCTTACATTTGTATCAATTTTCACATGCAGACTGTACCTTGTGAACTTCGTCCAATGATTAACCAGATGTGTCCGCATGAAGGGTCTTTCACTATGCATGGCAATGGCAAATTGATGAACACCTACACGGTCTATGAGGTGTATGTCTACAAGATGCAGGCCATCACATATTTGTATGGACATGATTGGAGAAAGTTTGCTTTTGACTACGGTCTGAAGAAGGGCGACGAGCTGAGGATCAGAAACTCAAACGGGCAGATATACGTAACTGCTTACAGAGTTGGAGACACTTCCAAATATATAACATGTAACTTTTTTCTACTCATATCTTTTGATAAGCTGTTTACGAGCGGTTGTTCTAAACCATTCCCTCTGTTCTAGCTTGCTGGGTTTAACATGATCAAAGCTGCAGATCCCCGATGGAACATGAGCGGATGTCACAAAGGGAAACCACACCAGCACCGGCACCGGCTTCCCACTCTCTGCATCGGCACCGGTTCTGTACCAGCTCCGTTCGCATCTACCCGGCAGTCCCCTACATCAGCATTGGTTCCTGTAGAGGCCCCATATACTACACCGCCAAAGAGACTCCTGCATCAGCACTGGTTCCTCTAGCTGCACCGTTTACTGCACCTGCCCAACAGTCTCCTGCATCAGCACCGGTTCCTCTAGAGGCACCGTTTACTGCACCTGCCCAGCAGTCTCCTGCATCAGCACCAGCTCGTGTACCAGCCCAGGCTCCTGCACCTGCCCCAGCCAGATCACCGAGGTCTCAGCTCATTGCTGTGGCCACCCGTGTGGTGACCAGGACGCATCTGAAGGCTATGTTCGTGAGTATATGATAGCATAACTGCTCTTATCTTGATGTCTTCTCTGCTCAAAGTCTCACATGGTTCAGTGCATTGGTGCCATTGACTAATTTTTGGTGGTATCTCTTGCTTTGAATCAGAAATTGCCTAAAAGTATCTCCAAGGATCTCAATGCTGGCCGAAGGGGCAAGATATCCCTCGTCATGGAGAGTGAAGGTCTCACCGTGGAGGGACGGTACTCCGTCAGTCCCACAGATGGCCGCTTGGCTGTTACTTCCAGGTGGAAAAAGTTCATTGACGGTGCCAAACTTCGCATTGGATCAAAGTTGAAGGTCAAGATCTTTCGATGCCGCTGTGACATGCTGGTCATAAAGTTCGCGGTTGTCTAGTTCTGTTGCCCCATGAGCCCTTAGCAAATGCATTTGTAGTTATACTTATATAAGGTTATCTTATCTGAACTGCTAATTAATTGTATGGGTGGTAAAACTCTGGCAAGCTTTTGCTCTTAGCAAGTATGTATGTATGATCAGCTATTATGATAACTAATGTTTGTGTTCATCTTAATTTGCATTTCCGTTTTAGAAAAAAACTTAATTTCTATTTTGGCTGACCTGTTAGAGAACTATCAGATTGAACCCACAACATGATTCAAATAGATTCATTACACCGAGCCACATGTCTTGACCTTGCTATACACTACTTCCATTAATCAGTGCAAGAAGGCTTACCTGAGCTGCCTGAACCATGGCAGATTCGAATCCACCTTATCTATCTAGAAATACAACCTTTGCAGAAAGAGGATTTGCAGTATGGGGAGGCTGACATTGGGGACCCATGAGCCAGCAGCGTCGTCAACGTTTTAAAGGTGGCAGGAGATCGAAAGAAAAAATAAGCCAAAAATCAGTTGGTAAACAAATTCAAGAAAAGAAACATTTACCTTTCTGAGAGGATGACATGCGGGACCCATGAGGCAGCAGCATCCTCAACTATTTCAAGGCGGCAGGGGATCAAAAGAAAAAGGAAATAGCCAGAAATTAATTAGGGTCAAAAATAAATCCATCAAAGGAAACTTTTATTGTTCATAGAGGATGACATGTGGGACCGACTTGCTCGCGGCGACGTCATTGTTTCAAAGGGGGCAGGGGATCAAAAGAAAAAGGCAAATAGCCAGAAATTAGGGGAAAAAAATAAATCCAACAAAGGAAACTTTTATTGTTCATAGAGGATGACATGCGGGACCCATGAGCCAGCAGCTTCCTCAACGTTTCAAAGTCGGCATGAGATTGAAAGAAAAAGGCAAGTGACATAATATCAGGAGCCAAAAATAATCCAAGAAAAGAAACTTTATTGTACATAGAGGATGACATGCGGGTCCCATTTTGTAGCAGCGGTCTCAACGCTTCCAAGGCGGCACAGGACCGAAAGAAAAATGAAGTAGCCAGAAATCAGGGTGTGAAAAAAAATCCAAGAAAAGAAAGATTTCAATTGGGCTGTATCTGGACATCTGGGCCTTCGAACTATCCTGCTGGGCCTTTTGACTCGTACAATTTCAGCCCACTCCAAAACAATAAAGGTCGGATTTTTCTCAAAAAAAAAACAGGAAAGTCCTATGCTTCGCAAAAACAAAAAACAAGGAGATTCAACATATAAGTTTGTTTATGTAGATATAAAGATTTAATTTATCCGTTTGCAATAGCTCAGAGCGAAATACAACGTTTATTGTCTGCAAAATAAAATATCACATGTTTCTTGTACGGGAGGCTGACATCGGGGACCCATGAGCCAGCGGCGTCGTCAACGTTTCAAAGGCGGCAGCGGACCGAAAAAAAAAAAAAGCCAAAAATCAGTTGGTAAAAAAATACAAGAAAAGAAAACATTTATCGTTCTGAGAGGATGACATGCGGGACCCATGAGGCAGCAGCATCCTCAACGTTTCAAAGTCGGCATGAGATCGAAAGAAAAAGCCAAGTGACATAATATCAGGAGCCAAAAATAATCCAAGAAAAGAAACTTTATTGTACATAGAGGATGACATGCGGGTCCCATTTTGTAGCAAATGGTCTCAACGTTTCCAAGGCAGCACAGACCAAAAGAAAAATGAGGCAGCGACATTCTCAACAATTCCAAGGCGGCGGGGGATCAAAAGAAAAAAGGAAATAGCCGTAAATTAATTAGGGGTAAAAAATAAATCCACCAAAGGAAACTTTTATTGTTCATAGAGGATGACGAGGTGGGACCGAGCCAACAAATGGCGTCCTCATCGTTTCAAAGGGGGCGAGGATCAAAAGAAAAAGGCAAATAGCCAGTAAATTAGGGGTCAAAAATAACTCCAAGAAAGGAAACTTTTATTGTTCGTAGAGGATGACATGCGGGACCCATGAGCCAGCAGCTTACTCAACGTTTCAAAGGTGGCATGAGATCGAAAGAAAAAGGCAAGTGACCAAAATATCAGGAGCCAAAAATAATCCAAGATTTATTGTACATAGAGGATGACATGTGGGTCCCATTTTGCAGCAGCGGTCTCAATGTTTGTAATGCGGCTTGAGATCAAAAGAAAAAGAAAGTAGCTAGTAATTAGGGGGTGAAAAAAATCCAAGAAAAGAAAGTTGATGGACATAGAGGATGACATGCGGGTCCCTTGAGCCAACAACTTACTCAACGTTTCAAAGGGGGCAGGGATCAAAATAAAAAGGCAAGCCAAAAATCAGAGGGTGAAAAAATCCAACAAAGGAAACTTTTATAGCACATAGAGGATGACATGCGGGTCCCATGAGCCAAGAAGGTTCCTCAACGTTTCAAACGTGGCATGAGATCGAAAGAAAAAGGCAAGTGACCAAATATGAGGAGCCAAAAATAATTCAAGAAAAGAAAGTTTTATAGTACATAGAGGATGACATGCGGGTCCCATTTAGCAGCAGCGGTATCACCGTTTGAGAGGCGGCAGGGGTTCAAAAGAAAAAAGAAATTGCCAAAAATCAGAGGGTGAAAAAAACCAAGAAAATGAACTTTTATAGTACATAGAGGATGACATGCGGGTCCCATGAGCCTGCAGGTTCCTCAACGTTTCAAACGTGGCATGAGATCGAAAGAAAAAGGCAAGTGCCCAAATATGAGGTGCCAAAAAAAACTCCAAGAAAAGAAAGTTGATTGCTCATAGAGGATGACATGTGGGTCCCATTTAGCTGCAGCGGTCTCACTGTTTGAGAGGCGGCGAGGATCGAAAGAAAAAGGCAAGTGACCAAATATCGGAGCCAAAAATAATTCAAGAAAAGAAAGTTTTATAGTCCATAGAGGATGACATGCGGGTCCCATTTAGCAAAGAGCGGTATCACCGTTTGAGAGGCGGCAGGGGATCGAAAGAAAAAGGCAAGTGACCAAATATGAGGTGCCAAAAAAATCCAAGAAAAGAAAGTTTTATAGTACATAGAGGATGACATGCGGGTCCCATTTAGCAGCAGCGGTATCACCGTTTGAGAGGCGGCAGGGGATCGAAAGAAAAAGGCAAGTGACCAAATATGAGGTGCCAAAAAAATCCAAGAAAAGAAAGTTTTATAGTACATAGAGGATGACATGCGGGTCCCATTTAGCAGCAGCGGTATCACCGTTTGAGAGGCGGCAGGATCGAAAAAGGCAAGTGCCCAAATATGAGGTGCCAAAAAAAACTCCAAGAAAAGAAAGTTGATTGCACATAGAGGATGACATGCGGGTCCCATTTAGCAGCAGCGGTCTCAACGTTTCCAAGGCGGCAAGGGATCAAAAGAAAAAGGAAGTAGCCAGAAATCGGGGTCAAAAATCCAAGAATAGAAAGAATTTTGGTTCATAGAGGATGACATGCGGGACCCATGATCATGCATCGTAAACGGCTCGATCGGAGAACGTTGAACGAGATGGCGCGATCGAGAAAAAAAACAATGCCAGAGAGGCTGCCATCTGGGCCCTACATCCCTCGGCGGTGCGGATTTGCGTTGACTCGGCCGGCGAACCCGAGATTTCGAGATGCACCACGTCCCGGGCCACCATACGCGACGTTTTGGCCGCTTTCGTCGGGCTAGGTGGCCTCAAAAACGAGAAAAAAAAGTTTTGACATGCACCACGGAGGGACCCAAAATCGTCGGCCATGGTACACCAGCAACCACGCCGCGACTTCAACTTCGTCGGCCATGGCAACTTTTCTTGTAGTGTCATATTAATAACATTCCCATTAGTATGCATATAAAGTTCCATGGGTTTTTTAATTCTCTCTTCAAACACATCATGTCCTAATTCAAGATAAAGTTCATAAAGATCTCTCATATTTTTGTTGTTTTCCATTATGCCTAACTAGTGTAAACAAGAAACAAAAAGTTGCAATTGCAGGATCTAAAGGAAATAGCTTCGAGTACTTACGACGGCGCCGGAAAATAGCTTAGTAGCCGAGATCCGGAGTGTGAGTACCTTTTACCTTTCCTCCACTGCAAGAACGGCGCCTTTAAAATAGCTTGATGTCTACGGGTGCTTCTATTCTTGTAGACAGTGTTGGGCCTCCAAGAGCAGAGGTTTGTAGAACAGCAGCAAGTTTCCCTTAAGTGGATCACCCAAGGTTTATCGAACTCAGGGAGGAAGAGGTCAAAGGTATCCCTCTCATGCAACCCTGCAACCACAAAGCAAGAAGTCTCTTGTGTCCCCAACACACCAAATAGGTGCACTAGTTCGGCGAAGAGATAGTGAAATACAGGTGGTATGAATAAGTAGCAACGGCACCAGAAAAGTGCTTTGCCCAGGACAGTAAACAAGCAGTAGTAACGCAGCAGTAGTAACGCAAAGAAAACAAGAAACAAGCGACGATAGCGATATTTAGGAACAAGGCCTAGGAATTAGACTTTCACTAGTGGACACTCTCAACATTGATCACATAACAGAATAGATAAATGCATACTCTACACTCTTGTTGGATGATGAACACATTGCGTAGGATTACACGAACCCTCAATGCCGGAGTTAACAAGCTCCACAATTCAATGTTCATATTTAAATAACCTTAGAGTGCATGAAAGATCAATACGACTAAACCAAGTACTAACATAGCATGCACACTGTCACCTTCATGCTAAGAAAGGAGGAATAATACACATCAATACTATCATAGCAATAGTTAACTTCATAATCTACAAGAGATCATAATCATAGCATAAACCAAGTACTAACACGGATGCACACACTGTCACCATTACACCGTGCAGGAGGAATAAAACTACTTTAATAACATTGCTAGAGTAGCACATAGATAAATTGTGATACAAAATACATTGCAATCATAAAGAGATATAAAATAAGCACTTCATTATGCCATTCATAACAGTGAATAAGTATTCTGTGAAATATAGCCTAAGAGACCCACACGGTGCACACACTGTCACCTTTACACACGTGGGAGAAGGAGTCTCCGGAGATCACATAAGTAAAATTCACTTGACTAGCATAATGACATCTAGATTACAAGCATCATCATATGAATCTCAATCATGTAAGGCAGCTCATGAGATTATTGTATTGAAGTACATAGGAGAGAGATGAACCACATAGCTACCGGTACAGCCCCGAGCCTCGATGGAGAACTACTCCCTCCTCATGGGAGCAGCAGCGGTGATGAAGATGGCGGTGGAGATAGCAGCGGTGTCGATGGAGAAGCCTTCCGGGGGCACTTCCCCGTTCCGGCGGCGTGCCGGAACAGAGACTCCTGTCCCCCAGATCTTGGCTTCGCAATGGCGGCGGCTCTGGAAGGTTTCTGTGGGTTTCGTCGATCGTGATAGGGTTTTCGCGACGGAGGCTTTAAATAGGCGGAAGGGCAGCCTCGGAGGGGGCCTGGGGCCACCACACCATAGGGCGGCGCGGCCCCCTCCGGCCGCGCCCGGGTGTAGTGTGGGGCCCCCAGGGCTTCCCTCTGGCGGCTCTCGGGTGTTCTGGATGCTTCCGGGCAAAATAGGAACCTGGGCGTTGATTTCGTCCGATTCCGAGAATATTTCGTTACTAGGATTTCTGAAACCAAAAACAGCAGAAAACAGGAACTGGCACTTCGGCATCTTGTTAATAGGTTAGTTCCAGAAAATGCACGAATATGACATAAAGTGTGCATATAACATGTAGATATCATCAATAATGTGGCATGGAACATAAGAAATTATCGATACGTCGGAGACGTATCAATGTATCCACACATGTTTTTACTCGAGATACATACACGTCTAAGGAAAGTTGAATCAATTAATTTAGTTCGGAGGGTGTACGATATACAGAGAGAAGTCGGCCTCGTCTCCGGCCGGCGAGGCAGCCGGAGAGAAGGGGGAGAGGAGCCAGGGGAGTGGGAGAGACCCGAGAGAGAAAGAGAAGAGGAAGAAATGAAAGCTCCCTGGGGAAGAACATTATTTTTGTCGTTCTGCTCGTAGCTTGAAACTGAAAATTTCGGCCGCGCGCCAAATCATCCCGCCGCATCCATTCGAAAATCCCGTGACCAGTTTTACCCTTTTAACCCTGGTCCGGATGCTACAACCCACCGACCATGGAGGGCTCATTCGGTAACAATGAAATATCTTGCCTAGATCCCGAACCCTCCCCACAGGCCCACACCCACCCACCAACCATTCGCCCCATTAGCTCAAAAATACTCTCACACGCCAAAGCTCTGACTCTCTACAGTACTAGATCTGCTTCGCCGCCGGCATACTCCTCCACATCGTAGCCTTGATCGTGTTGGCTGTCCACCCACCTGATCCGCTCCCCCGCTGCCCTCGCCACCGACGGATCTGCTTCACCGCCGACCTCGCCACCGACGGATCTGCTTCACCGCCGACCTCGCCACCGACGGATCTGCTTCACCGCCGACCTCATTCACAGCGTAGCAATCAACGCCTTTCCTGTCGACGCACCGAATCCTCTCCAACGGAACCGTGTCTACTTCACCGCGCCCCCCCCCCTCCACAGAAGCCGATCTATTCCACCGACTACCTCGGCGCAGCGGCTGTATCAACTTCACCGAATCCCTTGCCAGCCAACCAGATCTGCTTCACTAACGCCCGCTTCTACTGAAACAGGGTCGACTCATCGTCTCCCGCGTTCGCCGCCGCTGGAATGCAAGTTGCCGCCCCCATCCACCCCGCCGCAGCTTGGTTAGTACGCTGGCCCGTTAGATCGCGGTGTTTCTTTAGCCATGTTTTGTGTAGTTATATGCAGATCTCATATGCCATTAAATTTCTTGATGTGTTACTTCGCATGAAGTTCGTTTAAATATTGTACAGTACCAAAGCATTATCCGGTCGCTACCATCCTGTTCATTCTCGACACTGTGTGCATCCACATATTTATAGGGGACCCATTCATTTGCTGCCAACTGTTTTTGTACTGCATGCTATTCCTTTTATAGTCATGCTATGGGCATTTCCAATCTGGTTGTTCTTATACCACGTCATTAGCTCACCGCTAGCCGCTAGCTGTTTTCTTGTGTCTGCTATTCTCACACTGCTTTTATAATCATGCTATGTGCATTTCCAATCTGCTTGCTCTTATACCTCGTCTTTAGCTTATAGCTATTTTTTCCATGAATGTTCCTGTCGCACAGCTTGTATAGTTATTGCTGCGTGCATGTCTGGTCTTTGTATTATCGTAGACTAACTTGTCAATGTTATTTTTCCTAGGGATTGATCATGCGAACCACTTATTAGAATATCCAACATTAACAGCGGGGACTCTAGGGAAGGTTGGAATCTGAGTTCTTGGTTGGTAACTTTGGCAGTTTACTTCCGTTATTATCTATAACCTATATGCTTTGTTCCTTATGCAAGAGATAAACACTTGGAACCCTGCCATAGCAATCCCATCCATGCTTTACTATGTTTCTGCCTATTTGATATGCTTGTCTTGGAGCAACTGCGAAGGTGATTTGAACCTGACATTTGGTCATTCTTAATGCCAGTTTACTTTATGTGGAAAACCTTGGCATTACCCTACTCTAAATCTGAATGTCTGAAATTCGTATCTCATGGAAAGCAACATCTAGTTGGTTTTAATCTGATATCTGGTAAATATTGCCTTATTCATTTAGCAGCTCAAGTTTTTTGTTATTTGAAACCAGCTGACTTGGTCTTAAATGTGATATCTAAACACAGATTAAGGATAATGGAGCAGGAGGATTAGCATTTCACTTGATGGCTGAACCTAAAATGACAGGCATGTCGACCACGACTAGTGCACGCAAGAGAAGGACCTGCAGCGAGCCAGTATGTTCTGCTACATGTTGTTATCTGATGTCTACATTGCGTAATACATGTTTGAATAGTTAATTGTTGTAACTATTTTTGCAATATTACCAGAATGCATTTTTAGTGAAGCAGTCATCATTAGAAGATAGTCACCAAAGCGACCCTGTGCAACATTATGATGTAAGTCTGCTTAGTACAAGTTCCATACATTGTCTTATTTATGCAACTTGTTATTATCTTATATCTACATTGCATAATAAATGTTTGAATAGTTCACTGTTGTAACTATGTTTGCAATATTACTAGAATGCAGTTGTAATGAAGAAGTCCTTAGTAGAAGATAGAGCGCAAAAAAGGTTCCGGCGTGAGCCTATGCAACGATATAATGTAAGTCTGCGCTTAGTACTTGTGACTATCTCATATCGACAATGCTTAATACATGTTTGCATAGTTCATCGTTTAACTCTTTTTGCATTATTATCAGAATGCAGTTCTGATGAAGCAATCTTCATTAGAAGAGAGGCCCACAAAAAGTTCTGATCTTTCTTCTGATGCATCCTCTCATAGCCGTCAACCTAGACCATTCTTTTCATCAAACAGTGAACATCTCGAGACTGTACTTTATAAAAGACATGGTATTGTTGCTTTAAGGTCTATAGCTGATATGTTGACCAAGAGTACACAAGATTCAATCAAGGCGATTGCCAAATGTCAACGTGTTATTGATGATGCTAATAGAAGTCCTCAATGATTCTATGTAATTTTTTATTTGGGCATATTAATTGCCTTGTAATTTTCCTAGTTATTTTATTTGTGTTTGTAATTGTGTGTATCATTTATATCAGATTTTAGGCTCATTAAATTTAATGCAAGTTGACTAGTCAAACAACCAGGGCCCTATAACAGATTGGGCCGGCCCATTAATAGTAGTGTGGGACCCACTTTCATTTTGGGCCGGCTCACTTACTTATTGGGACGGCCCGTTAACAGGAAAGTGGGACCCACCTGTGCTTTTGGCCAGGCCCACTGTCTTGTTGGGCCGGCCCACTTGCTACATGATGGACCCCACATACTAAATGGGCCGGCCCTTTAAGAGGAATGTGGGACCCACCTGTGTTTTTGGCCCGGCCCACTAGCGTGTTGGGCCGGCCCACTTGCTATATGGTGGACCCCACATACTAAATGGGCCGACCCTTTAACTGGAAAGTGGGACCCACCTGTGCTTTTGGCCCGGCCCACTATCTTGTTGGGCCGGCCCACTTGCTATATGGTGGACCCCACATACTAAATGGGCCGGCCCTTTAACTGGAAAGTGGGACCCACATGTGTTTTTGGCCCGGCCCACTATCTTGTTGGGCCGGCCCACTTGCTATATGGTGGACCCCACATACTAAATGGGCTTGCCCATTAATAGGAAAGTGGGACCCACCTGTGTTTTTGGCCCGACCCACTGGTTTGGTGGCCCGGCCCATTTGATCTAATGTGGACCCCACGTACTAAATGGGCCGGCCTGATAGCAGGAAAGTGGGACCCACATGCTAATTGGGCCGACCCAATAACTTCTTGGGCCAGCCCACTTGCTTTAAGGTGGACCCCACTTGGTAAATGGGCCGGCCCGATAACAGGAAAGTGGGTCCCACATGTTTTTTGGGCCGGCCCTTTTGCCTGTTGATCGGTCAAACGAGTGCATTCGGCCCGGCCCACATGCTTAGTGGGCCGGCCCATTAATGTTTTGACCAGTCAACCTGTTGCCTGCCAAAACCCACCGGCGAGCAGTGGTTAAGCAACACGAAGAGCCGGGAGACTCCCAAGACTGCTAAGTGGGCCCTGGTGCCTCGCGTCGTCCCGCAAAGTTCCAGCACACGTCCTGGCGGTTGCAAGGGCGTGCCACCTGACCTATACCTGATCAGGAAGGTGTTGGATTGCTTCAACTAGTCTCCTGCATGGTAGACACGTAAACATTAAATACGAGCTCGATCGGCTCTCAGGTTGCCCTGTGGATCGGCTCCAAAAGAGCCGATCGCCCCATGGTTCACGTTGGATTTACGATGACATGGGGATCCTGCTTGATCAAAACAAAGCTAAACCAATCTACGACAGTTTAGGGTTTTCACCGCATAATCGGAACATCCTACGCGTAGTTGGGCCTAGCAGATACAAAAGATGATGGAAACTATCCCTAAAAGAGGCCTAAAAACCAACGTTAAGTCAATTCCCGGAACATCCCTTATAGGAACGGTGAAACAACACCTCACGCACTACCGGATCATCCAACCCCAGCATAAGGCCTAATCATGCAGATATTAAACTAATCCTTGGAACAAGGAGCAACTATAACAGATCAGATCTACTAAGTAACGAACAAGCAAGGTGCTGCCCTTACACCTAGATAGGTGTAAGGACAGCTAGATATCGAGGGACAGCATTGCTAAGCAAATATGCATAAGAAAAGCATCAATGCAAGCCCCAAAACATCTACGATAAATAGTGCTACTCGCCATCAACAACGCCTCAGCACGAGTAACACAAGGTAATGAATAAACGTATACTGCCTAGATCACAAGATGCGATCTAGGCAGCATGATGCTTACCCGGAAGAAACCCTCGAAATAAGGGGTGGCGATGCGCCTGGTTTGTGTTTGTTGTGAACGTGATTGTCCTCCTTTCTCAATAACCCTAGATACATATTTATAGTCCGTAGACTGTTTAACGTGGGCATAAGCCCAACCGTGTACGAGCTAGACTCTGTTTCTTAATCCTAACCGACACGTACACTACTATTATTTACAGATACACGGGCACGCTGGCCCAAATTCTAGCCCCAAGGCCGATTCAGAAACTCCTCTTAGATATAAATCTTCCAAGCTCATCTTCATCTCGGCCCAACTCCAATGCGGTCAAATTCTGGCGATAACACATGCCCCCTGGTTTTGGCAATAGTAATTCCAAAACCACTCTGTTTTTCCTTTTCTTCGTTGTGTCAAATTGGGGCAGAACAGAACCGCCACGGTATCCCTTCATCATGATACCTTGCCTTCTCAACTTCTCCGCATGATTTGACGGTTTTGGCACCACATCCTCGGGAACCGCTGCAGCATTGAATCATCTCCACTATATCGCCTCTATTTTAACCGCATCCTGCAGTTCACTTCTTCATCCCCTTCGCATTAGCACTCCAAAAGCCCTCCTCTGCCACCATGTCTTCTTCCTCCTCTGCCTCGTCGAGTCTTTCTTCCCAGTCCTCCCCCTCCCGCGAGCCGACGCCGGAGTGGGACCCGGAGGAGGCCCACGAGGCCCACATTCGCCGCGCCATAGAAGATGGGGACGAGTCCAGTCACGATTTCTCCGTCTGGTCTGAGGACGACAAGTCCTCGACCGACGGGGAAAGTGACCTCCGCTTCCTTGCCGACGGGGAAACGGAGGAGGAGAGCGATGACGATCGCTTCTCCTGGCGACTTCACCTCCTCCTCCGAGGAGGAGGAGGAGGAGGACGACACCTCCTCCGCTGAGCCGCCGGCCAAGCACTTCTGCCCCTGGCCGGGGAACCTCAGCGACTTCGACAGCGACGATGACACTGACGAGGAGGACGAGGACAACGAGGGCCCTGCCGGCGGCCGCGGCAGCAGCGACGACGAGCCAGCCGGGAGTAGCGCCGACAGCGGCGACGACGGCGACGACGAGGGCAGCGACGGCCCATAGATAGGATCCTTAGCATAGGATCAGTAGTAGTAAATGGGGCAATGTATCCCCTGGTACTTCCTTTTGAGAGCAACCAGCTCTTTATGTAAGAAATCCCGTTATCAATGAAGAATTTCCTTTAATTTGATTTTGCCGATTTCCTTTATGCTAATTTAGCCGATTTCCCCTCATACTGACTTTGCCGATTGTCAACTTGGTCAATGCCCAATGAGCCGATGGCAACGCATCGGTCCCTCACGATAAATTACGAGATAGGTCAATTTAGTCACCCCCTCAAACGGTAACCTGCAAACCTTGCTCAAATTCAGATCCCCAAATTTCCAATCGAACAGGTCCAGACCGCAGTCGCGCGAACCCTAGATCTTGGACACGCAAATCCAAACTCCACAGCGAACCCAATGGCGGAATCATCCAGCGCCAACGCCACGGTCTCTGGCCTGAAGGTAATCCTTAACCGCCCCAAGTCACCTGAGCGTAATGTTAGATTTAACGGCAAAACTCCTGAATTAATGCCTGGTCTCATCATTAATTTTAGGTTTCAGACATCCTACTGCCGCATCCTTTTCTTCCAAATTCCCTTTGCCTTGGTCCCCGTTCCACCGAAAATCCATCCAATTTGATTTCCCACGAGGCCAATAGGATTCCCTTCGTGAACCAAAACCTGGATCTAACTTCCTGGGCCGACTGCTTACGAGCCTGGCCTAACCCTCCTGAGGACTGGGTTTCTTGGTACAATAGAGTAGCTAAAACTCACCAAGCCAAATGGGAAACCACAGGAATAGCCGATGCTCTGTCTTTGTCATTGTCTCCCCTTGAGAAACATGAAAATCTCCTGAAAACCATCGGCTACTTTTGGTCTGACGCGCTAAACTGCTTCATGTTTGGCCATGGCCCCATGACGCCAACCTTGCTGGACGTGGCCATGATCACTGGCCTAGACATTTCGTCCCCCAGCCCCTCTGCTTTCATGCTGCCAAAGGTGCCATTCAAACTCTCCTCTAAGGAAGAGTGCACTAACTGAGGTGCCTATCTTAGACGCCACATGAAAACCAAGGGCCCTGTAACCGAGAAAGAACACACGGCCTTCTTGAACTTCTGGTTGGAGCATTTCATATTCTTTGGTCCTTCCGTCGCTCCCACCAAGAACTATCTCTCTTTGGCCTATGAACTTGCCAAAGGCACCCAACTTGGCATTGGCAAGCTGTTTCTGGGAGAAGTCTATCGATACCTCCAACTGATGTCTGTCAAACTATTCTCCCAAAAGAAGTTAAAACGGGAGGCCCCTGGTGGTTTATTCAGTTATGGGCTCAACTGTACTTCCAGAACCACATCCCTAACTTTCCACCTTTGGCTACCTGCACCTTTCCAAACACCAACGGGAAGCCAATCCGCTGTACCAGCTACGGCCAAGCCTTGTACAGTCTTCCAGGCAGCAAACTGAACCCTAAGGAAGCATCAGGATGGTTCAGAACTTTTTACCAGGGCCTGGACGACCCTCTCTTCTTTCCTTATCAGGAGTCTGAAAATTTTGAAAATCCAGTCTCCTTCAGGTTAGACAGCTTTGCCGATGACGACAACACTCGGCAGTTATATTCCATCATGATCCGTCCCTGCTTCCTCCCAGTTGGCATGAGCACCTCAAACAGGATCATAAAACCTGGCTATGAATCTTACCAGCCGGTCGTAGTAGGCCGGCAATTCGGTCTTGGGCAGGTGTCTCCTCACCTCTTTCTCCACCATCTAACTGAGAGCAGGGCTGGCTTACCTGATGTTATCACCAGTCAAAGATGTTACTCCTTTTTTGATGCTCTAGTCATCCCAATCCCTCACAATCTATCATTCATCTCTTCGACTGATGACTTTGAGATCTGGTGGACAATGTGGAAGACCCATGCCTTCAGGAGAGCCCTAGGACCGTTGCTGAAACAACTTGACGCTGAAGCTGATACTTCTGCAGAACAGGTACCACTTGCTCGCAAATTTCCTTGCAATAGTTTCCAGTGATGCTTTATAACCCTGCTCTATTTCTTTGCAGCAACAAGATGGCCCAGAGCCTGTCAATGATGATGGATCCCCCTTCAAATTCCTCCCACCAGCTCCAGTGGTCCTCTTCTGCAAGAACTCACCACCTTTTAAAAAGGTTGTAATGCAGAGCCAGCCGATTCCAATAAAATCGGCTCCCAAGAGTAAAGACTTTTCAGGGCCAGCTGCCCCCCGAGCCTCAGTCAGGGCGAGAACAGCAGTGAGAAAAGTAGCTGCCAGGAAAACTTTGAAGGGCAAAAACCCTGCGCCAGCTCCGGAAAGCTTATATGTAAGCTGTTCTATACCCCATCTTGTTCCATTCATCCTTCTAGACTTTTATAGCATGTCAGTGTCCATTAATCCTGCTCTTGCGGACCTCTACTGAAGACAATACCAGCGAGGATACGCAGTCCAGCCGACGAGGCTCAAGCTCGGGCACCTCTGAGAACACCACCACGCAAAAACAGCCAGATGTGCCACCATCGGCTTCCAAGAAAATGTCAGCCCCTGAACCTGCTGCCCTTCAAGCTCCCATCAAAACAGGGCAAGGAAGCTTACGCACAAAGAGTCAATGTACCAAGAGGGCTCGGAAGGATCAGCAAACCCCTTCCTCGAACCAAGAAGCTTCAAATGTAACGGCTCTCCAACTCCTCCTAGCTTAGTTCTTGTGCTTTGCTGCCCAGATCGGCTCACCATCTTTTTTGCAGACTGATGAAACTTCCAGTGGGGATGTCGAGGAAGTTCCGATGCCCTCCACAACTCTGGAGGTAACAACCTCTAAAGGTGACATCGACCAAGTTGCCACCTTGGCCAAACCCCAGGCAGAGACGCCACAGCCGATTGCTTCGTCATCGGCTGTTCCCATGGTCCTAGGAGAGGTATGCTCCCTTTGTTGGGCTTGCCCTTACCCTGATCTGCAGACTTATGCTGCTTTTTGTTGTTTGTCAGGGTTGTGATCTCTCAGGCTTGCTGTCGTTCGACCCTGAATCTATCGAGCCGGCCCACTTCACAGCACGTGATGTACCGCGCCCCAGCGTCATCGCTGACCAACTCCAACGCCTCAAAGCTCTGCTTTCTTCACCCATTGAGACATTAGTCGAAAACTCTGAGGAGGTGAAGAACATTCTTGAAGAAATCCAGCCTCACGTCCCAGTGACGCTGCAGTTGAAGCTCTGGCCAGTCGTGACGTTGTCTGCCTTCAGGTCAAGGGTGCAGTTGGCTCGTCAGAGAATCGACTTACGCCACACCCAACTCCCGCTGAAAGCCGATATTGCAGACAAATGTCAACGGTTTAACGAGAAAAAGGCAGCTTTGGATGCCAAGACTGACACCTCTGTCAGCACTGCTGAGCTTGAGATCTTGCGAAAGGAGCTGAAGGATCTCGAAGAAAAGGTGCGGGTCACCAAAGCGCTCATCTATGACAAGGAAGCTTCCATTGCTCGCTCCCAACGGGAAGCAGAAGGCCTCAGGGCTGAACTGAAAACTGACTTGGCAGAGATACGTGCCTTGAACAAGCAACTGGTGACAGGCAAGGATGATGATGACAAGGCCGAGATCGCAGAGGTGGATCACGTCCGTGCTGGTGCACTCTGCGCCTTAGAAACTTTCCTTCAGTAGGGCCTGCGCATGTGGCAGTTTGTGCTTGTAATTCTAGAGTCGATGGATGTGCATCGGCTTTTTATTCTAGAGTCGATGGCTGTACATCGGCTGTGCTTAAAAAACATTATATTTTTTCCGGCCGATCTACTTATGCATCGGCCCCGGTATTCCAATGTCCATCATCTTCGAGGAATATATCTTGAGCTGCTGGCCATTGACAGCCACTTCATACTTCGTAACCTCGTATCTTATCCGTTTAAGTGCCCCCCGAGCCGATTTTTCAAAGGGATTGAAGATATCGGCTCTTCAGGCATCCTTTCTTAGATCAATGCTGAACACAGGCAAAATGCATGTTGAGGATAATTTTGGCCGATTGCTAGAATCAGCCTTCTTTTTCATCGCAATGCCCAATGAGGGTCTACAACTTCTTGGTGCTTCAGTATGGCTACGTGACGCGCTTGAGATAAGATTACTACTTTTCATTTTTTGGGGCCGATCGCATGGATCGGCCTTGCCACGTACACCTACTGATTTAGATCATGCTACTCTGTCAGGCCGGTGGATAAGACCAGCCTCACCCCGTTTTTTGAAGCTTCGATGCGTTCACAACCGTCCAAACTGATTCCAGAGAGCAGCTCTTGGTCGTTTGCATCCCAAATATTCATGGCAGCTAGTGAGATCTCGATTGAGTCATCTGCCTGAACAACCTCCACTTCATCTCCATCCCACTGTATGATGCATTGGTGCATTGTGGATGGGATGCAACAGTTAGCGTGAATCCAATCCCTTCCTAGCAGGACAACGTAATTGCTTTTGCTGTCGATGATGAAGAACGAGGTAGGTATGGTTTTTCGGCCTACGGTCAGGTCTACATTCAGAACACCTTTTGCTTCTGATGCTTGGCCGTTGAAATCGCTTAACGTGATGTTGGTCTTGATCAGATCGTCATTGGAATGTCCCAAACGTCGTAGCATGGAATACGGCATTATGTTGACTGCCGCCCCCGTGTCAACCAACATCTTGCTGACAGGCTGCCCATCGATATAACCTTTTAGGTATAGAGCTTTCAAATGCCTGTAGCTCCTCTCTCGTGGCTTCTCAAAGATCACTGGCCGTGGACCACAGTCGAATTGAGCCACCGATACTTCCTCGTCCTTTGGAGCACAAAACTCTGACGGGAGTATGAACACCATGTTTGTATCAGCCGATGCCTCTGCATCGGCTTTTGTCTGTTTAGGGCGCCACACTTTCTTTGGCGGGCGCATCTCTGTCTCCAATGTTTGCTGAATTTTCACGGCCAGGTCGGGCCGTGCCTTCCTCAATGTGTACAGGTACTGAGCCTCGGCTTCCTCCAGGTTTTGTAGCCGTTGCACCCTACGCTTCTGAGAATGGCTAAGTCCATCAGGGCACCACCTTGGCCGGTGGTACCTATCTTCTTCTTCATCTGAATCCTCAAAGTCTTCATCTTGAGATGACTCAGCTCGTTTGTTCTGAGGTGGGAGAGGCCCTAGACGCTTGAACACTGAAACTTCATTTGTTCCCTTCCTCCGCTGTCTACATTCTAGGCAGTTCTCGATTGTAGGCAATCGGCTCATTCCTGAGTCCCAGCAGTGTTTAAAGAAAGGACAGTTCCAATGCCTATCCAAGTCTTCTTGCTCTCTTGACTTCCCTCTAGCGTGACGCTCGTACCCTTCATCGTCTCTATCATATCGACGATACCTCCTGTCATCTGCATCAGACCGACGATATCTTTCGTCATCCACGTCGTAGCGCCGACGTCGGTCATACTGCTGCTCATATTTGTTAAGGAGGTGTGCGGAGAGTGGTCGTTGATACCGCACGCTTCTCACTTCTTCTTCTGTCAGGTACCGTCTGTTATCATGTTGGGGCCGGTCGCGTAGATCGGCCTCCTTTTTCTCCTTGCCACGGGAGTGACTGCTTTCTGCTTTATCCTTGTCATGGCGGTTACCAAGCCCTGCCATGTTAACATCAAAAGAGAAACCTGGCTCACATCTTATGGAGTGACTGAGATCCACCATGTTGACGCCAGGAAACGGATGTGTGTCTACTTTCATGGCAAATTGTCCGAAGATTAATCGGCCTGACTCTATCGCCATTTAAATCTGTGCGCGCAACACTTTGCAGTCGTTGGTGGCGTGGGTGAACGTGTGATGCCATTTGCAGTATGGCCTACCGTTCATCTCTTGTGACGTAGGAATTTTGTGGCCTTCGGGTAACTTCAGCTGTTTCTCCTTCAGCAGCAAATCAAAAATCTGCTAAGTTTTGCTTAAATCAAAGTCAAACCCTTTTGGAGGCCCTGGTTGTTTCACCCATTTGCAGGACACGGAATCGCCGTCCGAGTCCATTCAGCCACGGCGACTTCCCCGATCTTCCGCAAGGTCTTCATCCTCCTCGCCGTCGACTGTGCCTATCGTGCGCTTGAACTTGTCTTGATACAATTCTGGGTGGCGCTGTTCATACGAAGTTAGTCTCTGGACCATGTGCGCCAACGAATTGTACTCCACTTGGAACGTCAGATCCTTGAGTGGCGCTGCGAGGCCTGCCACGGCCAGCTCGACTGCTTCTTTCTCAGATAAATGAACCGAATAACATCGGTTCTTGACAGTTCTGAAACGTTGAATGTATTCAGACACCGTCTCTCCTCGCCTTTGCCGAACCTGCGTCAGATCGGCAATGCCCGCTTCGCAGCTTCTGAATGATATTGTATGTGAAACTGCTCTTCCAGCTGCTTCCATGTCCGAACTGAATTTGGGGGTAGCGAGGTGTACCACCCAAAGGCTGGACCCGTGAGAGATTGGGCAAAGAACCTCACACGTAGGGGTTCTGATGCTGAAACCATGCCCAGCTGTGCCAAGTATCGGCTCACGTGCTCGATGGAGCTAGACCCTTCTGATCCACTGAATTTTGTGAAGTCAGGGAGCCGATACTTAGGTGGCAGCGGGATCAGGTCATACTCATTGGGGTACGGCTTGAAATAGCCGATTGTTCTCTTCTTTGGCAGGATGCCGAACTGATCTCTCAAGATTGCGCTGATCTGATCCATAGTAGGGGCTGTAGGGGTTGAGCTTTCATGACTCGTTGCAGTGGCATATTTAGTTAGCCACGCTTGTTTCTCAGCATCTGTTCCCGAACTCCCCGCTGCTCCAGCAATCCCTCCTGTCGTAACAATAACTCCTGCTCCGGCAATTCCTCCTGCTGAAGTTTGGATCGCGTGCGTCCAGTTGTTGCAGTCCGGCACGTATGTGCACACGTATCCATGTGGGATCTCCTTGGGCGGCTCATACAAGAATTGGTAGTCGTCAGGATCACCTCCAACCTTGTAGACAATGTATGCCGGTGAACCTTGTTGCTGTGGAGCTGCCATCGCGAATGGCAGTGGTGGCCTGGTGAGGAATGGTATCTCTCCCTGATGAGTCCCTAAAGCGGGTCCTGACGGAGAATACTGATGTTTCATGATTTCTTGCACCACACGAAGCGCAACTCGCTCAAGTGTATTCACCAGGCTCTCAGAATGTCGATGTAGAGAATGAGCCACAGCATAGTTAATTTCTTGGCGCATGGCTCTGGTACGTTCCTCCGAAGGGAGAGACAGATCTAATCCCTCGAACGCGCCTTCGGGTGAGAATCCTTTGAACCTGATGCCGTGCGAACGGGTCTTCTCAAAAGAGCCGATGAGATCGGCTTCAAAGATGGCCTTGAGCTCATCGTATTTCTTCTTATGCTCTGCAGGTAGATCCTCGTACTTGATCAGTTCGTCCGACATCTTGGCTGCCGATGTTGACGTGGTTGTTGTAGAAAGTGTCCCACCGAGCGTGCCAGAATGTGTTGCCTGCCAAAACCCACCGGCGAGCAGTGGTTAAGCAACACGAAGAGCCGGGAGACTCCCAAGACTGCTAAGTGGGCCCTGGTGCCTCGCGTCGTCCCGCAAAGTTCCAGCACACGTCCTGGCGGTTGCAAGGGCGTGCCACCTGACCTATACCCGATCGTGAAGGTGTTGGATTGCTTCAACTAGTCTCCTGCATGGTAGACACGTAAACATTAAATACGAGCCCGATCGGCTCTCAGGTTGCCCTGTGGATCGGCTCAAAGAGCCGATCGCCCCATGGTTCACGTTGGATTTATGATGACATGGGGATCCTGCTTGATCAAAACAAAGCTAAACCAATCTACGACAGTTTAGGGTTTTCACCGCATAATCGGAACATCCTACGCGTAGTTGGGCCTAGCAGATACAAAAGATGATGGAAACTATCCCTAAAAGAGACCTAAAAACCAACGTTAAGTCAATTCCCGGAACATCCCTTATAGGAACGGTGAAACAACACCTCACGCACTACCGGATCGTCCAACCCCAGCATAAGGCCTAATCATGCAGATATTAAACTAATCCTTGGAACAAGGAGCAACTATAACAGATCAGATCTACTAAGTAACGAACAAGCAAGGTGCTGCCCTTACACCTAGATAGGTGTAAGGACAGCTAGATATCGAGGGATAGCATTGCTAAGCAAATATGCATAAGAAAAGCATCAATGCAAGCCCCAAAACATCTACGATAAATAGTGCTACTCGCCATCAACAACGCTTCAGCACGAGTAACACAAGGTAATGAATAAACGTATACTGCCTAGATCACAAGATGCGATCTAGGCAGCATGATGCTTACCCGGAAGAAACCCTCGAAATAAGGGGTGGCGATGCACCTGGTTTGTGTTTGTTGTGAACGTGATTGTCCTCCTTTCTCAATAACCCTAGATACATATTTATAGTCCGTAGACTGTTTAACGTGGGCATAAGCCCAACCGTGTACGAGCTAGACTCTGTTTCTTAATCCTAACCGACACGTACACTACTATTATTTACAGATACACGGGCACGCTGGCCCAAATTCTAGCCCCAAGGCCGATTCAGAAACTCCTCTTAGATATAAATCTTCCAAGCCCATCTTCATCTCGGCCCAACTCCAATGCGGTCAAATTCTGGCGATAACACAACCTTAGAGGTTAGGCCCGGCCCACGTAACTAATGGACCAGCCCAGCTATATAGTTGACCGGTCAAACTAAGTCAGCTGGCCCGGCCCGCAAACTTAATGGGCCGGCCCGCTTAAGACATGGCAGGCCTCGTGTGGGCCTACCATCTACCACGGGGTTTCAGCCGGTTAACGCTGTTAACTGCCAGTTAACGGCGTCTGCCACGTGTCAGTTTGCATGACGTCAGCAGTCAACGGGCTCCCGGAAACATTTCTGCAACGGTCCAATTTTCCGTGGCGGAAGGGCGCCCAAGCGTGACGGACCGAAAAAATCGTCGTAGGACTTTGCCCGACGCACTTTTGACAACAGAACCCATATCGTCGGGTTAGGCCCATAGGCGACGAAAAATACCCCTTAGCGGACGATTTTGAGACGTTGTCTATCAGAACTTTTCTTGTAGTGCTTGTTTCCGAATAAGTTACACCATAGAGAATTGCTCCCACGCCAGCAAGCTATTTTCTGGCACCGCTTGTTTACTGTTTTACTGCATCTTTACTTCCTGCAATATTACCACCATCTATACCACTTGTATTTCACTATCTCTTCGCCGAACTAGTGCACCTATGCATCTGACAAGTGTATTAGGTGTGTTGGGGACACAAGAGACTTCTTGTATCGTGATTGCAGGGTTGCTTGAGAGGGATATCTTTGACCTCTTCCTCCCTGAGTTCGATAAACCTTGGGTGATCCACTTAAGGGAAAACTTGTTGATGTTCTACAAACCTCTGCTCTTGGAGGCCCAACACTGTCTACAGGAAAAGAAGCGTGAGTAGACATCACCCGGTTATACAGGTTTTTTGTGAAAAGTTTCAAATTTCTTCTAAGTTCAAGAAAATGCTTGCTTGGCAAAAGAACTTTGTGTCTCATACGCCAAAACACCCAAAAGAGGTAGGCAGAGCCAAAGCAAAAGAACCAAGGGTGCATCAGATTGAATTCGAAAACAAATCCGGAAGTTTCACCGTGCAAGATCAAAGCAAAGAATAAAAACAAACCGACAAGATTTGAATACCGGCATAACATATAAGATACCGGCATAACATATAAGTTACCGGCAAAGTTGAAAGTAGCACCACCAAAAGGACTTAATTGTATTTTGTTACATCTCCCACCCGGCATACCGGGGAAATTTCACGACAATTGTTTTTACCAAGACAGGATCAAGGGGTGTGATACAGGGGAGACGAGTTATCTTGGCCAACAGGGGGTTCGGGGGCAGCTTCGGGCACAACCGACGCTCCCGGGGCTTGCTCTGGAGAGGCATCAACTTCTTCAGGGGCCTCCACCTCGTCCTCGCCGGCATCTTCTTCCTCGTCATCCTCAGATAGTTCATCTTCGATGTCAGCGGGAGGAGGGATGAAGGTGCTGGTAGAGGCGAACTGCGCAACCCGGTATGCACGGTCACGACGCCTGGCGATCCTTGCAGGATCCGTGTCGGTAGGCGCGTTTTTGTGCAAGTTGTGCAGGGCATCCAGGTCCAGCTCCTCGTACCAAGAGCAGGCAACGTGAAGTGCTGCGTCAGCTCCGGCACGGGCGGACGAACGTTTCCACTCGCTGAACAGGTTACCGGCATCCCTGAGCCGCTGGGCAAGGAGAGTAAAGTTGTCCGGCACGGGCTCCCCAGGCCAAAGGAGTTTGAAGACCTGAAGGGCAACTTCCGGCAGGTCGCCAAAATGTCGATCAATAGCCTTCATGTGGGAGAGCCGGGCGTGCAACGCAACAAGATGATCGTGGGCGTTCCAAGGAGCTTCCAGATCGTGGGTAGGGTTCTTAGCCCGTAGCTCCATGACCCTCTTGTGCGCGTGCGGCTGGGAATCCGGAAAGAACTCTGAAAGAAAAAGAAAGAAAACAGTATTAAGGTACACCGATGAAAAAGGCAAGTTGGAAAGTATGAAAAAGAGGCACTTACGGAGCGCTTGGGCGTCGGTGTCAATGACCATCCAGTCAAATTCAGCCTGGCCCGCCGTAAGCTTAGTGTTCCGGTCCTGCGCCTGCTTGAGCAGCTTGGCCTCCTCCTCCAACTCCTTCTGCAGCTGCCATGTGGCGTCAGCAAATCCTTCAGGGCCTCATCCACCTTGGCCTCATCGGCAGCTTTAGCCTCCTTGAGCGCCTGCACGTGCTGCAGCTCAGCCTGGATCAGATCGTCCTTCAGTTCAGCGGCGATGTTCCGCTGAGCTTCCAGTGCGGCGCGGTGCTCGAGGGCAAGCTTTTCCTTCTCAGCTGCAATCCGAAAGAGCAAAAGTTCAATAAAATAAGCCAAGGAGCTCAAACAAAAAAGGGAAACAAACACGCAAGGTTTACCCTTGAGAGCAGAGATTTGGCCGTTAAGGTCCTCAAGCGAGGCTTCCGGAAGGACAGCTGCACAAAGAGAACTTGTAAGTTGATCATCAAGGAAAAAATGGTACAAAAGAAGCCGGAAGCCGGAGACCAACCTTGGCACTTGCTATGGGCCTGCTCAAGGCTGGTGAAGGCCTCAGAGAGGTCCTGGTGCTCCCACGGGAGCTCCTCGAATAGCTGCTTGCGGGAGTCGAGGGCGCCCTGCACAGATTCGAAGTTGCAGTGAGCTATGTCGGTTTTCTGCAGTTTCGCGCTAAGTACTTTGTGCTTAACCCGAAACTCGGGGACTAGCTATGCCGGTTTTTTGAAGTTTCGCGCTAAGTACTTTGTGCTTAACCCGAAACTCGGGGACTAGCTATGCTGGTTTTTTGCAGTTTCGCGCTAAGTACTGCGTGCTTAACCCGAAACTCGGGGACTAGCTATGCCGGTTTTTTGCAGTTTCGCGCTAAGTACTGCGTGCTTAACCCGAAACTCGGGGACTGTGAGGATATGTCTATAAGTGGAAAATTAAAAACCGGCATTGGTGTAAAGAAAAAGGTTGAAGTAAAAGCTTACCACCACATTGGCGTTGGCGTCATATATGCTAGGCCATATCAAACTCCTTCATGGCGCGCCTGAGCCGGCCAAAGTGTTGCGTCGTGCTCCACAGACCGGAGTTGTCTACGACCGACAGCTTGTCCTTGCCTAGGCCGCGGGTGGCGGGGGAGAGGTCCGCCCGGTTCCACTTCTCCGCATACTCCCTGAGTGAGCCCAGGTCGACCTCGCCGCGGGTAAGCTCGACGATCCGGCCCAGCTGAGCTGAGCCCTTCTCGCCAGCAGTGACTGCGGCGCGGCTGACGTGCAGCACCATGGACTACGCCTGGGAGCCGGAAGGGGGCGCGGTCGCTGCGGTGACCGCCGCAGCAAGCTGCTGCGCGGTAAGAGTTGCGCCTTCCGGCGGAGTTGGCTGGGGGGCAGAAGCTGGTTCACCGGCAGGAGGTGCTGACGGCGGCGCAGGAGCATCCTTTGCCGGCGAGGAGTTGCTGGCACAGAAGTTTCCGGCACAGGCTTGGAGGGGGAAGTTGCGGTGGTCTTCTTCTTCTTCTTAAGGACGGGCGGAACCGGAGGTTCCGTCCACCCGACATCTTCGCTGCCGGCGCCCATGTTTCTCGCGCCGGTGTCTTCAAAGTCTGGAGGGGAGTTGAAGTTCTCCTTCGCGCGGGAATTTGGCGGATTAGGGGCCGCGCGCCCCGAACTTGTGTTTCCTCCCCGAAGGGAGGATGGAGATTTGCCGGCACCCGAAGGTACCGGACTTGATTGAGGAGGAGAGGTCTTGGCGGCATGTTCAGAGGCTTCCGGCCTCATACCTGGTGCACTCCTGGTAAGAACCAGGGGAGCCCTGAAAAAAGAAAGAAGTATAAAAGTTAGCCAAGAGACATCGAGTAAGAAAATCTCAACCGGAAAAAAGATAACACCGGGGCCTTACCCAGTAGCGACCGGCATCTCATGCCTGCGCTTCCTTCCGGGAGGCTCGGAGCTTCCTTTCTTCTTGTGGCACTTGGCGGGTGGAGCCTCGCTAGTACCGGCATCCGGAGTCGGAGCCTTGTTCTTCTGAGCTCTGGGCCTGACCCTGGGCCAGAGCGTCCAGAAACTCCTGGCCAACCTCGGCCCCAGGGGAGTCACGTGCTCGTGAACCTGAGGGTTCTCATCGGCTGAAGGAGGTACTACAGAGGAAAAGTTTTATAAGAAATAGGAGATGAACAATATACCTCGAGAACAATAACATCATCGTTAGTGTCAGAATCGTTTGCCGGATGCTGAGTTGAAGAGTTACTGGGGCGCTTGAAGTGCGTCAAGCCCATCTTGTGTTTTCCCTTCACGTAGGGATCTGCGTCCACGTCGTCGTGAAACTGACGGCTGGGGGTGAAAGAAGCCGGCTCCTCCCTGGCGATCCGGCCAAAGTTCTGCAACATAACGGAAAGCCAAGTTACAACAAAAGTTTACAAACATACCGGAAAAAGCTTTCCGGAAATCCCGAGGTCTTACTTTGGGCGGAGGAGGATCGGAGCGACTTTAAGGCTTCAGGCCGTACTTCCCGTTGGGCCGCAAGGTGTTCCGGCAGATCTGCTTGGCCTTAAGGACCAAGTCTTTGGCGCTCAGTGAATGGGTGGTGATCCTTGTCGGATCTCTTTGCCCTGACATTTGGCTCATCTTGTGAGCACGGCGCTGGAGGGGCAGGACCCGGCGCGAGAGAAACAGCCGGATGATGTCGTCAGAGCAGAGGTTGGTCTCCTCCTTGCTCTTCTCAACAAACAATGCCACCCGCTTGGACTCCTTGTCGTCCTTGGGGTGGGGCCGCCAGTTGGTCATGGCGGGAGGTCCAGGAACGTACGCCGGTAGATTGATAAAATCTTCCGGGCCTCCGTTCCAAACATAGAAGAAAGACTTTTGCCAGGTCCGGACAGATTCCAGACCGGCAAACTTGAAGAAGATGCTCCCTTGGCGGGCGAAAGAATGCAGCCCCCGCACCGGACAAAGGGCTTGGGGTGCGGAAGCTTCTTATCTTGGATAGAGTTCTTCCGAAGATAATAGAAGTAGGAGAAATTGTCAACAGAGGGAGTGATACCGGCGTATCCCTCCATGAAAGCGGTAAAAGAAGAAAGATAAAAAATAGAGTTGCCCGGAAGATGGTGGGGCTGAAGCTCGTAGAAGTCTAAAAAGTGCCGGAAGAAATCCGACACCGGAAGGCCTAAGCCGCGCTCAAAATGGGCGGCGAAGACAACGTACTCGCCTGGCCGGGGCGCAGGCTCCCGCTCCTTGCCGGGGATCCGACAGAATACCTCTTCCGGTATTCTCCGGGACCGGTAGAGCCAATCTATTTCTGCCTGGGTAACATCAGAACCCATCCAGGCACCACGGGTGTAGGAACTCAAATCTATGCCGGCATGCTCAGCATCATCACCGGTATCTTGTTCGGAGCCACCGGCTCCTTCCTCGGACTGGGCGAGGTCCTCCGAGAGCCCGTCGTCAACTTGATCTACCGGGATTTCTTCTCCCGAGGAGGTATCCGGGCTCTCACTGTACCGGGTGCTAGCAGAAAGTTCCGGAAGAGAATCTTCGGATGACATGTTTTTTACTAAATCCGGAGGCTAGCTAACAACGGTTTTCCCCAAACCTATCTCTTCGCGAAGATCTACGAAAGAGAGAAATACAAAAGAAAAGGAGGAAATAAATACTCTACCGGACCCAAGAACAATGCTGAGAAGGGGGAAGTGAACCAGGCCAAAGGGACTAACCAGAGATTGGCGGCGAAGATCCTGAGGGTCGAGGGGCCCGAGGGTCCGCCGGAGTTCGTCGGCGGCAGCGAACACGGAAGCATAGGAGGGCGCCGTCCCTGGACAGACCAAGAACACCACCGCGAGGTCAGGAGAAAGAGGGGTGTGCAAGCTCCGCTGCTTGCTCCTGCGGAGGTTCGTCGGAGAGCTCGAGCTCGACGGCGGACGGCGGCGCGGAGGGCTCGAACGGCTCTGGGCGCTGGAGCACTGGAACTTGGAAGATGAAGACGAAGTGGGAGCGTGGGCGACGGAAGGGAACCGTCGCACCCTTTATAGCGAAGGGGTTCGTGGGCCACGACGCGGCCAGGCCCGCTCCACTTTGCCTACGGGTTGCCACGTGGCGCGAGGGTACACGCGTTGCACGAAGGTGCCACACAGGGGCCGCAAGGATCCGGTACGACCACTAGGATCCGGTGCGGCACATTAATTGAGTGCGCGAAAGTCGAAGGATTAGACCCCTGACAACTGGCGCGTCAGGAATAGTGTGCATGTCTCTGATAGGCACAACTTCCAACATATTCTCGACTTTGCCGAGGAGGATTTGATGGCAAAGCAACCACAAAAAGATACCGAAAGGTTTTGATTGAGAACGGTATGTTGAGGTAAATCCGACAAAGACGCCGGGAAAGTTTAACTGGAAACCGGAAGGATTAATCCGGTACGCTTGGAGTAGGAACCTGGCATGGTCCGTCGGATAGAATCCGCCGGACTATACCAGCTTCGGGGACTAATGTCGGGGGGATGGCCCCCGGTAGGCCAAAGGCATGGCAAGGTTGCCCTGTTTATCTTCTAAGATACCGGATTAAAGGTAAAGTATACCGGTATCCCAGGAGGGGTATACCGGAATACGGTAAACATGAGAGATGCCGGAGTACCGGCATAAGCTCAACTGTAGCATGTCGGCATTCTGGTCAAAGATTCCCTCAAGGACTAGAGGACAAGGATGAGCGAAGCAAATCAGCTTTAATCGAAGCCCTGAAGCTAAAGCAGAAGGTGACGTAAAAGGTACCGGACGAGGTCATCTCTTTCTGATTAAAGACAAGACCGGTGTCATCAAGGCCAAAGAAGCTTTATAAAGTAGCTTAGCTCATCAAAGATGCCATTAGGGTTTCTTCCCTTGTAAGCCACCATCTCCCCTATATAAGGAGAGGGAGCACACCCCTGCGCGGGAGGACTCATCATTAGACGGATGGATAATCAGTCGATAGAGAGAAGTAGAGCAGGATAGAGGTGCTCACCTTGTAATCCATACGTTCTTCAACCTCTGGCCAATGCCAAGTTTATCAAATAGATACCGGGATTCCTTCCCAAATCCTCTCCCTTGTTACCAAAACCCTCCCCCGAATCCTCTAGTGCACATTCGGCCCCAACTTAAGCCATCCCATGGCATCTGTCTGTTCACCACGATGACAATACCTAGTTCAACCTCGTTACCGACAAGTACTCTTTACTCGTACCGTGGTATGCCATCTCTTGTGACCTTGTCACATGCTTGCAAGCTAATTAGACGACATTCCACCGAGAGGGCCCAGAGCATATCTATCCGTCATCAGGATGGACAAATCCCACTCTTGATCCATATGCCTCAACTCATACTTTCCGAATACTTAATCCCATATTTATAACCACCCATTTACGCAGTGGCGTTTGATGTAATCAAAGTACCCTTCTGGTGTAAGTGATTTACATGATCTCATGGTCGAAGGACTAGGTTACTATGTATCGAAAGCTTATAACAAGTTGAACTTAATGACCCTATCTTATGCTATGTTTACTATGTATCGAAAGCTTATAACAAGTTGAACCCTAACTACGGAATATACATTGCCGTGCACGTCAAGGATCCATCTACTCCCTAACTTGTCGTCATGGATCCGGACACTTCATGAGCCTTCGTGGATCTGACTCGTTGACATACCCATGAAGTATACCCACAACACCGCTGCCGCTGAACGTGAGTTAAATAACAGGTTTTACAGCGCGAGCGCTATATAGTATGACTGCTGGAGTTGGTGTCAGTACCAAATGACTCGTATGGACGACAAACGAAGCGAACATGATTCTCTGACTTTGCTTGTCCTGACTTTGGGACATTCACAGTTGAGTAATAATTGACTTAAAGTCAGAAAAATGTTAGGATGGAAAGTGAGAATCGGGTGCAGCACACGGTGGCAACAGCCGTAATTTCCATTGAAAATCAAGGACAAAATTTTAAGTTAGTCAAAAAAAAACTTATATGGAGTATATAGGTTTTTTTTTTTTTTTTTTTTTTTGAGAAAGTAACCACGTTCATATATTAAAACGTACAGAATAAGCACACACACGCGGAAACCTCAGGAAGAGACTGGAAAGGATACACGTCGAGGAACAAATGCAGAAAGACCCCGCAACAAAGGAAAAATAAAGAAAAGCTCCTGGAGGACCCTGCATCCATCGTCTTCTCCAATCGTCGCCGGATCCGAGCGAGCACCATCGCCGTTGCTGGCTTTACGGATCGAAGGAGAAGCTCCTCGCAGACGGAGGAGCCATGAGCGTTGGGGAGCGTCGACCGGGATCTTCCCCATGCCGGCAGATCGGACCCCAGGTCCGCCGTAACACGCCGACCACTTCGGGGAAAACCGGCGAACCTGCCACCATCAAGCCACCATCCTGCTCCCGAGCCGCCATCCTCTCCTGAAGGCCAACGCCGCCGCCAAAAGCAACGGACGGCAGCCATCATCTTCACTCCTGGGCAGGATCTCCAAGCTTCGCGACGACGCCGGAGGAAACGCCATCGAGACGGGGCCAAAGCTTGAGAACAAAATCCCCTGGATGCGGCGCCGCCGCCGCCTCGCCGACGCATCCTGGGAAACCCTAGCCACACCGTCCAGCAGGAACGGCTGGAGACTACGCCACCACTCCCCTCGAAGAAATCGAGATGGGGCCGGAGGTGGTGGATCTTATTGAGGGAAAGCGTCGTCGCCGCCGCCATCCTGGCAACGCCGCCCCCAAAGCCTAACCCTAACCTATCTATACGCCGGGCCAAAGGAGCTGGAGCTCCCCCACTCTCCCCCCGCCGCCGGAGCGACGAGAGAAGAGAGAGGGAGCCAGCGCCCTCGCCGGCGGCGGTGGACGGAGGGAAACGGGGCTCCTCCCTTTTCGCCTCTTCTACTGTAGCAAGAGATAGGGGGAGGGAGAGCAGACTACGAGCTCGGAGTATATAGGTTTGTGGACCAGGCCTATAAATTATTTTCCTCCGCCTCCGCAACCAGGCCAAGTACAGATCTGAACCGTCCGTTTACCATTCGTCTGCAACGTGGCGTGGATCTGTGCTATCGATAACACCCAATAAACCCTAACTAAACCCTGCCGCCTTCCCTCTCAAATCCACCGCATCATCGTCTCTCGTTCCGGCGGTCCATCGCTGCCGAAACCCGCCACCGTCCTCCCCGATTCGCCGTCGATTCTACTGCGCCCCTTGAATCCAACCCCACTCCTCGCCGTCTCTCTTCTCTACCGGACCGGAACAGCGCCGTCGCGCAGCCCCACACCCGCCTCCCGCCGCCGCCAGGCCCTCCCCAAACGAGCCCCTCCAGCCTAGGCGCATCCGCCGCCGCCAGGCAAGGCGTCTGCCAAAAGCAGCTTATTTCAGAAGTTATTTGCCGGGGATACGGCTGAATCCCCATGCCCCCTGCTGCGTCCGCCCCTGATGCGGCGGCGGCCGACGGGGACCCGGAGGCGGCGCCACCGGTGCCGACTTACCGGTCACTGGCAGCGCCCGTCTGCAACCCGGTCGACAAGTTCGCGCTCCTCCCTGCCTTCCTCAAGGTGCCATCTCAGACCGAATTCTTGCGCTGAATTATACCTCTTTGTGCCATGGAATTTCGTTTTATAGAATTATAATATGCTCATTTTCTGCTTTTTTAACAATCTGACCATAGATTCGCAGCACGCTCGTTCTGATCGAAAGTTACAGTGTTATTCTTGTTCTCCGCCGCACATGACATTAGTTCAGCCCGCAATTCGTTTAATAGCTAACCAGGACCACACTCTCCATGTTAACCAGTTATTGGAGTCCTCATTTTAGTTGAGAATCTACCTAACACAGCTAGCTAATCACATGCTTTGTATTTTAGTTTGGTTTTATCTGTCAAATTTACAGTTGCTCAAATTCTACATACGCAGTCTCTATTTCTCTCCACTGCCGCATGCCCTTTCCTCCCCCCATATCCTCAACGCCACACCTTGGTGTCGGTTTAGGTAAAAATAGTCACCAACAATCATGATTTTGGTGTGATTTTGTCCAACCTTGAATTATTCTTTCAAAAGTCTGGTTGGTGTCTAATTCAGTCACATGTTGCAGAAACACGTGCATTGCACACACAAGATAGCTAGTCTAGATAGTCCCTCACATCGTCCATCTTTGCCTGAGTCACTGAGTGCTCTTTGGTTTGTTCATGCCTAGTTTTAATCTTTGCTGCTGTCTTTCTTTTTCCAAAGGAGGTGGCATCTTTTTTATCGGTTCATCTGATTTTTCCTCTTGTGTTTGTTTGATGGCATTACTAGGTTAGAGGCCTTGTGAAGGAGCACATTGACTCTTTTAACTACTTCATCACCAAAGGAATAAAGAACATCATCCAGGCAAACAACCGAATTGAAGCGCGCAGTGATCCATCCATTTATCTTAGGCATGGTGCCATTCAACTATACTGTCATTCTTTTCTTTATGCGTTATAGTCTTCTCTTATATCATGTGTTCATTTGTCTTCCTTGATGTAGGTACAAAGATATACACATTGGCGTGCCCTCGGTACAAGTAGATTTTAGAGTTGAGAATATCACCCCACACTTTTGCCGCCTAACTGATCGCACGTAAGCTCTACATTGCCTCATTTTTATATGTGTGTATATATATGATGCAACTCTGTGTCGATAATTAATCATGTGTATCAATGAGCTGGAGATAAATGGGGAATGCATATCTCTTATTCTCTTTAGCTTGTAAAGAACAGCAGGATAGGTCCAAAAGCGGCTGGTTTGTGAACAGACAGCCTAACTTGTATCTTCATTTGTCCCAATCGTAGGCCATAAGAAGGATGGAAAAATAGGATGGTATTTAGAATAAGTCAAGGGCTATAAGTTATTTGGGGAAGGGCTTTTAGGAAGATACTATGTTTCCATATATATTCAGGGCTAGCAACTGCAAGAATGCAATTGTATTCTATACCCTGAACATAACCATGAGTGTTTCTTATGTCCCTACATAATTGAGGTTTTGAGGATGTATGATCGGGGACAACCTAGATTTCCGAGTGAGGCGGTCTGTTTTCACAGACTAGAACTTTATAAAGGCCTCACTTGAAATTGGAATGCCCGAGTCAAAAACATATGAATTGGAAAATGTAGGATTGAGATGTCATTGCCATGGTAAATCTGCGAAACATGAATCTGCAAACTGGCTCTTTGGATACTCAGGAATTTTGCACAAATTTGAAGATAGAATTTTCATGTAAGAGACAACAAATTTTCCATGAGGTACGACCTCATGTTAGAATTTCTCAGAAGTTCGTATGGATTGAGCCATTCTGTAGGGATCCCATAGGGTTCCTGCAGCCTCATTCTTATGATCCGAAGGGCTTCTTCTATATGAGAATTTCCTAAGGATTCCTACTAGTTTTGTTGATAATCCTTCGATCCAAAGGGTCCTATGGGATCCCTACAGCTTTTTTGTCAATTTTTTTTTGCCTGCTACAAGTTTCCCTTTACCTTTTATCATTCATCATGCTTGCTCATTATGTCCCTTTCTTCCTTCAGCTATTCTGCCCCTGTGTATGTTGATATTGAGTACACTGTCGGAAAGGCACATACGTTGTACAGGAAGGTGACACTTCTAACACCTAGTTGAAACATCCTCTCTTTCCAAACGCACAAAAGAATGCTTGCTTACTTTGCATGCCTATATGTCATGCCAACACTAATCTGAACTCTGAAACACCTGTTACATGCATAGCTGTAAAGAAAATTTACATCCTTTCGACTTTTTTTTTCTACAGTCAAATTTCATCATTGCGAAAATGCCTATTATGCTTCGAAGTTATGCCTGTGTGTTGAATGGAAAGGATGAAGCTGAACTAGCGAGATATGGTTAGTCTTTTATGGTTTTGATTCTTAGACCGAATTGCCACTAACCTTTCTGGTTATATTGATGGTTGTACTATTATGCCTGTAGGCGAGTGTCCTCTTGATCCTGGTGGTTACTTCGTTGTGAAAGGAACCGAAAAGGTACAAGAAACATTGATGCAGTTTTCTCCTTTCATTCTGCTGTTTTGATGTTGACAAGCCCTGCTGCTAGTCACACTCCCTATTGCATGCTAAAAGCAATATTATTAATTAATGCTAATTGTTCATTTTTCACAAGCTACTGCCAGATTTTTTATGTTAATTAATGATCTTGGATCTTGCAATATGCTTTGATTTTCAGGTCGTCCTAATACAAGAACAACTATCAAAGAATCGTATTATTATCGACACCGATAATAAAGGAAGGTACTATGCCTACTATTTTGAATTTATTTCAGTATCCAGCAGATTCTGGTATTGTGAGGGTCTGGCAACTGTTGGAATGGCACTGTTTTGTCAATCACTCGTCATCGTGGCTATTCCCTTGAACCTACAATTTTGCACTACTTTGGAAATTTACTTGAAGTCATATATTTTGATGGACAAACGGATGTTATAAATAGATAGGCTACCATACACATAGGAGCTTTGCTGTAAATACTAAAAATGGAGTCTATGGCTGTGGCGGAGCTAGGGGCAGCAGGGAGCAGGGGCCATGCCCCCCCCCCCCCCCCCCCCCCTTGATATGATGCACCAAACTATAATGGATGTTACAGTGTAGATTTTGTGGCCATATGCTTGCTAATCCTGCCTACACCCTTGGTCTAAACAAAGAAGAATATATGCAGTAACTTTTTAATGTACATGTTTTGGAATGATGTGCCAGTAAAAGGTTTAATTCTTTGATGGCTACAGATGTTGTAACTGTAACACAGTATGCCATTGTCTTATGCTGTTGCACTTGCATATGCTTTCTCAGAATCATTCAAGGCCAGTCTCACCTAGTGTAACTGCCTTAGTGTGATATACCTTGGTTGTTCCAAATCACCATGTTTGGACTAGGTTCGATGTTTTGTTGAACATTTAAGAAAAATTATGTGTCTAACATACTTGAGTTATATTTTCCTTCAAGAAGAAAAGCAACAGATATATTGATTATAAAGTTTTTGCATAATGTTGAATTGCGTTCTGATTTATTTGATATTAGAAATCATGCATGTTTTTTTGAGGCTTTTGATGTTCTGGCAAATTCGGATACTTGTATAATTTGATCCATGTTGGTGTAGGCTAGGTAACACTGATTAGGTTGCTTATTGCTGGAAACCATTTGTCAAATTGTAACATGGCTACACAAAGCCTGACCAAGGGATTGTAGTCTTGTCTCTTCTTACTGTTGTCAGGAAGCAGTTCATCTCTAGTTCTAACCATCTGGATTGAAACCACCTTTGAGTTCCATAGTCACTCATTATTGAAGTTGTTTCTCTGTGTGTGCATGTCATTCTGTTTCTTGTTCATGTGGTTCTGCTGTGAGTTATGAATTGCACTGTGATCCAATACATGCTGCTTAGAATCTTATTAGTGACCTTCGTTTCTGCCGTTTAGGGTTATTGCATCTGTTACCAGCAGCACACATGAAGTAAAAAGCAAGACAGTGATTGTCATGGATAAAGAGAAGATTTATCTACAGCTGAATCGGTTCACTAAGCCGGTATGCTATTGATACACTGTTGTCCTACTAAAAAAGACTTAAATTTCTTAGTATGAAACTGATCTTCTTAACCCTGTTTATAACATTATAGGATCCACACATTTGATGGTCTTTCTAACTTCTACGTTAATTCTTTTCAAATACTTCATTGTCACGACTTGGCTGTTTTGTTTTAGAGGTTGTTGGTACTTGGTAGTATGGTTCACTGATGGATATGCCATTTTGCCCTTCGATTATAGCCATAGTGAAAAAAAAAGATATATGTGTGGGATCACAACAGGTTTTCTAGGAGGCAGCTAGGTTTGCAGCCTTTATTAAGTGATTAATAATCATCTCTTTAATAAGGATAGCATGATGTATCCTTACCAAATGAGAACAAGCAAGACATTTTGTCCCTTTATTATTATTGCTATTATTATTATTATTAAATTGTTCATGACTCTTTCTGAGCACTGAGACTTTCACAGATTCCTATAATAGTGGTTATGAAAGCTATGGGAATTGAAACTGACCAAGAGGTTGTACAAATGGTTGGAAGAGATCCAAGATACGGTGATCTCCTATATTTGTCTCTTCAGGTAACTTGCTATTTTTATTTTGTTGATTTACTTTTTTGGCTATATTATCATGGTGATCCTCCCAGACTATTATTATTTGGTCTTGTAAACTTGTGTTGATTGCTAAATCTTTCAGGCCATTTAAATGTATTTTTTTGCTCTATTAGGAATGTGCCACAGAAAGAATATATACACAACAGCAAGCTTTGCGGTACATGGATGACAAGGTGCAACTTCAAACCGATGAGCATAATTACTATTATCGTTGAATTAAACTTCATGTTGCAGTTCTAAATAGCGATGATGGTACTCTAAACTTTGCAAGAGTAGATCACTTTGCTACCGACTTGTGCTTTTTCTCCAGTGTCCATTGAAAGATTGTTAAGCAGGAGATGTATTTACGACTGCCTCAAAAGTAGTCTGTGACACTTTTAGATCTTTTTTTTTTTCATAAAATAATTGAAGGGATGTTTTTGATGAATTCTCGTTTTGCTAAAACTTGAAGCTGATGGTCTATCTAATGAACACCAAGATGCCTATGTAGTTGCATGTGTGTATTCAATGCGGGATATTTTCTGAACTTACACTCTGCTATCTTTGCAGGCGCTTCCTGGTGCAGGAAATATAAAGGTAGTTATTAACTGCAGATAACATGCTGCATTCTTTTAAAAAATTCTGGTAATAGAAAAATATAATACAGTTACAGTTCCCTGTTTCTATCTGCTTGACTGATTGTTAGGGACTAGCAATAAAAAGTTACTTCATCTGCCACATTTGTCAAAGTATGCCATTCAATATGGCGTTCATAGTGATTCTTCAGTGTGTACCATCTGATGGCTGCTCTCTCTCTCTCTCTCTCTCAGGACGGTCAGGCAAAAGTTCTACTTCGTGATGTTTTTGTTGCGCATGTACCGGTAAGATAATGTTTCATCTAGGTTTTGCAGCCAGAATCTTTTCTTCTTTCTCACATGCATGCCAATCTCTCATGTAGGTTAAAAATGGGAACTTCCGGCCAAAGTGCATTTACACTGCTGTAATGTTAAGGCGCATGTTGGATGCGATCTTGAACTCTGACACCTTTGATGACAAGGCAAGTCCAGATCTGCCCCTAGTAGTGAATACTCCTAAGATCTATCAAAAGCGGGTTTTTTTTTGCTTCACTATCGCTTTGTTAAGGAAGGGAGATAAAAATCCATGTAAATTATAGCCTGGGCCTATAGAACAACTCATCCCAGGATTTTAATGGGCATCAGTGAATAGCAAGTTTACACAGTTATGGTGCCGTATGTTTTAATGATGTTAGTTCCATGATAGACTTGTGTACTGATCAGTCAGTGCAGTCAATTAGACTAGTTTGATTCGCAAGTTTACACAGTGTTTATGGTGCCATATGTTTTTATGATTTCAGCTCCATGATAGACTTGTGTACTGATCAGTCAGTGCAGCCAATTAGACTAGTTTGATTCGCAAAGTTTACACAGTGTTTACGGTGCCATATGTTTTATGATGTCAGCTCCAGGATAGACTTGTGTACTGATCAGTCAGTGCAGTCAATTGGACTAGTTCGATCATAGAAAACTGAGTAACTTGTCCTGTTTATTTCTTGGACATTATTCAGTTGACTTTCAGTCTGCTTTTATCATGACTGTAAACAACTAAGACAAATGCAATCTGAAAGAAAACAAGTTTTTTTTCAGTTGCCCATCGCAGTACACTTATCTTGGGCAAGTCAGACCAAATTAACCTAGTCTGTTCACAAGGTGTGGATGGCAACCAAACATTACCAATATTCATGTTAATTTGCTGCTCTGTGCCATAGAGGTTTGTATGATTGCACCTAGCCAGTAGTCTCCATTAGATACAACTCTTCCCACTAATTGTTGACAACTTCACATCCAATGTGGTGCTTAGGTTTTATTTGCCAAATTATAAAAGGGACAAGTCAGTTTCACTAACCGCATGAGCTGCTACAGGAGCAACAAGGCCCCGTAAAATCTTGTTTATATTGGATAAACACCAATACTGAGATTCTCCGGACAAATCCAACATACGTTGAGATCAACTATAGCCACATATATCTTGTCTGTTAATGCATCCAGGCGCAAGGTCTTCTGTATTAAAAGATATAGCTACACATACTCTCTCAGTTAACTACAGCCTGGGGAAATGGTCGTGATCTACTAAGAATCTAGGGAACAATAGCAACATCAAAGCCTTTTCCCAAGCAAGTTGGGGTAGGCTAGATATGAAACCGAACAGAAACATAAGAAAACATAAGTTCTCCCATTCCCATCATTGAATAGCCCACCAAAGTAATCTCTCCATCTTTTCTTTATCTCTTTGTCCTTCACTAGAAGTCAATTAGCCTCGTCCTTGATGCATTTAACTTGGTTGAGGTCCCTTGTCTTCGTTTCGCGAATTTTTGCCATCTTGTATATGTCCTTCTCGCTTCCTTTGTCCCTAATCTCTCATGCAGCACATAATAGGCACACCCCCTCGCTTCACTTACAACTCGCCTTGCCTTCTTCTTGGCCTCTTTGTACTCCATGTTGCTTGTGCTTCTATCATGGTGCCAACCCTTGTATCACTCCTTTTCTTTGATAGCCTTTTGGACATCCTCGTTCCACCACCATGTGTCCTTAGCATCATGTTTCTTTGCCTTTTATCACCCCAAGCTCCTCCCTAGCTACCTTCCGAATGCAAGTTGCCATCTTCACCCACATGCTATCTGCACCTCCTCTCCATCCCAATGTCCTTCCGCGATCATCCTCTCCTTAAAAGGGTTGTTGCCCTTCATCCTTCAGCTTCCAGCACTTTGTTCTTGTGATTTTGCCACCTTTGTCCCGCAAACACTTGTGTGAAAGCGAAAGTCGGCCACCACAAGTTTATGTTGTGCCCAACACATGTGCCAGGGAGCACCTTACAATAGAAGCAATCCTTTCTATCCATTCTCCTTGTGAGGACAAAGTCAATCTGGCTAGAGTGTTGGGCACTACTAAAGGTCACTAAGTGAGATTGCCTCTTCCTGAAGGTGTTAACTACCAACAAGTTGTAGGCTACGCAAAGTCTAGGACATACCCAGGCTTGGGACGGGCTATTCCTAAATGGCATAGCCGGAGTTCTACTAATAATCTAGGAACCAAACATATCATTTTTAAAATGAGAAGTTGAGAAAGTAAGCATGACCCATTCTCACTAAACTCTATTTCAATTTTACTGTGCACATTGTCTGAATGGTCCCTGCTAAACCTGATTGCGTAGAGTGACCTTGCTTGTTATTGGGATCTGTATATTATAACACTGTCCGGTTGCACATTCTGATGGCCGTACATCGGTATATGGGACAAACTCTGCATGTTAACTCTGTTGTTGCCTCAATCTACCGCTTACCTGATCAGTTTGTTTTGTGTCACCTCCACGTTTGTTCTTACTTTGCCCCCCTACTGTATTTTCTGTTCGCAATTGACAAGACAAAATCTATCGGGTTTAACATCTTGTGGAAATTGTATTGGCATAATTTGTAATTAGAGAGCTTTGACTTCCAAAGGTAGTATGTACCATTTGATGATCAACCTGTAGCCTGTTAGTTAATTTGGTCAACACTAGACAGAAGCTAGTAGTACAATTCTTCAGTTTGGGCATGAACCAACAGTTAGGTCACTGAATCTAGTAAAAATATAGTAGTTACAACTTACACGAGGTGGTCAGCACAAGCACCTGTCTTTTGAGATATATTTAGGCATATAAACTATCTATTAACTCAAATTTACATCTTTACCACCCTTTTCATTTCTTGTTGGATTTATTTCAGGATTATGTTGGAAACAAGAGGCTTGAGCTGTCTGGTCAATTAGTATCCCTGCTTTTTGAGGTGTTTATTTTCTCTTATCATTTAATTACACATTTTGCATTATGGGACTGGCTCTCTTACAGTGCTTCTTTGTGAAGGATTTGTTCAAAACAATGAATGAGTTTGTTATGCTGCGTATGAACAAAAACAGTGACATGGCCCGTTCCAGTCCGTTGGATTTTAGCCAGGTAATGAAAATCAGGTGCATTATGGGTGCTTATGTGGTCCTCTTTTGTGCCTTACTGCTAGTGCTACTGTAGCACCACACTTAGGCAGTGTACTTGGTTCTTGTTGCACTATTTCCTTTGAGTTGCTGTCTCTAGGCAATCCATTTTTTTGGTAATTTTGTTAAGTTCCTTAGCCCACATGCAAATATGCCTTTGAAACTAGAAACCTGTTCAGCATATATGCAAAAAAATTCTCATTTTAAATGAAAATGTGAAACAATTCTCTTTGTCTGCTCTTGCGAGGTAAATGGGAGGTTTAAGCCCTAAAGGATTTCAGTGGTCTTTGCATGTGCTGAAATTTCAAGCTCTGTTGCATATGCATACACTACTTAAGATCTGAATCACAGTGACTCACAAGAAAAGACTAATTTACCTCCATAACTTCCTTAGCCCACATGCAAATATGCCTTTGAAACTAGAAACCTGTTCAGCATATATGCAAAAAATTTCTCATTTTAAATGAAAATGTGAAACAATTCTCTTTGTCTGCTCTTGCGAGGTAAATGGGAGGTTTAAGCCCTAAAGGATTTCAGTGGTCTTTGCATGTGCTGAAATTTCAAGCTCTGTTGCATATGCATACACTACTTAAGATCTGAATCACAGTGACTCACAAGAAAAGACTAATTTACCTCCATAACTTCCTTCCTTTGCACAGTTGATACAGCAGGATACTACCATAACCAGTGGTTTGGAAAGAGCTATTTCCACGGGAAATTGGGACATTAAACGATTTAAGATGCACAGGAAAGGTGCATCACAGGTATCTACACATTCAACCTCTCAGTTCCAGTTCCCCTTTTGTGTTCTACTTATCTTGAGGCATGTTAGTTTTTTTTCTACTTCTATGCAGGTTCTGTCTAGGCTATCATACATGGCATCTTTAGGCTACATGACACGTATAACACCACAATTTGAGAAGACCAGGAAAACAAGTGGGCCGCGTGCTTTGCAGCCTAGTCAGGTGAGGTCAAAGTGTATCATGTTTCTACTTCAAAAGATGCATGAATATGCCTAATATTTTTTTCCCGTAACAGTGGGGTATGCTTTGTCCTTGTGATACACCAGAAGGGGAGGCATGTGGATTGACAAAAAATTTAGCTTTGATGACTCATGTTACTACAGATCAAGAGGAGGGCCCACTAATGAATCTGGTTTGTTTCTCTAATTCAGCTAATTTTCATTTCCTTGGCTTTAATACTTCGCGTCTCTGTTCCTTTGTGTTTGTGAGCATGTTCATGTGTGCATTTTGCTATTGAGTTATGTTGTAGTAACTCGTGATCAGCATTTCGCTGCTTCCAAACCCACCATGCCATGAGCATCACTAATGAGTTGCCTTTTCGTGATGCCGAGGGGTCGAGATTGGTTGGCGTTTTGTCACCAGTCCACTTAGTTTTATGAAAACTGGAGGCTAGGAAGAAGTCAATCTGATCTATAAGAGCACCTCGTGTCACTAGGCTTGCCAAGGAGGACCTGTGAAGAGGTGGGCCACGGTCTCTTCTAGTTGGTCACATAAGAGACAAGCTGGTGCATGCTGCAACCCATGCGTAGCAAGCCTCTCAGCAATTGAGCAACGGTCTTGCCAATCAAATGAAGAACTTCACCTGCGGAGGGGCCCAAGTCTTCCCGTTAAGCCTCCAGCACCTGGAGACGATAGCTCCGTGAAAGAGGTCGTACCAAGACTTGGAAGAATACTACTCCAACCCTGGGTAATGTTGTGCCGCAGTGTGGTTGAGCTGCTCCTCATGGACGGTGCGCCAGACATGGATGTACTGCCATATTCCATAGGGTGAGCGAGCTGAGCTCTCCTTGATGCCAGTGATGTACCGCCATATGGTGAGCGAGCTGACCGCTCCTTGATGCCAGTAATGTACCGCCTGCCCTCCGTCTCTTCTTCGTGCATTTCAAGACGAGCTTCTATAGGACATGATAAATCCGACGCTGCCATTGAACCATCCCCCCATCCTCGAAGGATATTCTCCGCATGCTTTTGGACCTTCTCTTACAAACCCGACACCATAAGCCGAAGAAGCGGGATTGCCACAACCACATTCTTGACAAGTGTAAACCGTTGTGCCCTTTCTCAACCTAGGTGCTTTCCACGTAGGCTTTGAAGACCTCGCTAGAGTGCCAGCTGACAGTGCATTATGGTTGCAGCCTCCTTGGCTTCCTCCGCAGTGCGACCTATGGGAGACACCAAATGCGCAATCTCGAAGCGTGGCCAAAGAATGTGAGTAAGCTATTGATCAGAGCAACTGACCCTATCCTGTTGGCAAGAGATGACGAGCATTGTCCTTGTGCAACTAAATGCTTGCTGACTAGTGGGCATGAGGTACTGAAACAAGGCAATATCTCTGACCATTAAGGGTAACAGTGATCAACTTAGTCAATGTTGGGGACAGTGGATCACCATCTCAAAGTCCTTTGCGGTGTCACATCGGTGGTCCAGGTAGCATCACTCCCGTACTCTGACCGAGGAGGATAGCAATCCACTCGCGAGAGCAATTCCCAGGCCCCACCTACCCCACACCACCGGGCTGGGAAACCAGGATCGGGCTACAATCCAAGCCAATCCATGCATTCGAAGGATTAAACGAACAAGGCCTAAAAGGGATGTCGAGGTCCATTAGCCCTCCTGCTGATCTGTCGCTCCAAGGAGCTGAGTTAAGATGATCAAAAGTTGTCTTCGCCATGGCTAGATGGCCAGGGGCTGTCTGAAAGAATCTGAGTCCACACATATGTATCGCATGATATACAATATTTTGTTTATTTTTTCTCTCGCTTTTCTTACGCCCATTGATATGTAATTATACCCCCAATTTATGAGCAACGCTATAGTTTATATATTTTGTTCATTCTTTATTGTAGTGTTACAGCCTAGGCGTGGAAGATTTGTCACTTCTCTCCGGAGAAGAAATCCATGCACCGGGTTCATTTCTGGTCATGTTCAATGGATTGATACTGGGGAAGCACAGGCAGCCTCAGGTCTAATTCCTTATAAACCTTACATCCATTTTCGAATTATTTCTTTCTTTTATTTTCACTAACTCATCTTTGATGCTCTCCAGAGATTTGCTAATTCTATGAGAACATTTCGTCAATCAGGCAAAATTGGAGAGTTCGTAAGCATTTTTGTGAATGAGAAACAGGTAATGTTTCTTTTCTTGGTTCTTACAAGCTTAAAAGTGATCTTATCATCATTCGGGTGTATATGATGGTCCTGACTGGTGATAGTCAATAAATATTTGTTTTGAAGAACACCAAAACTCTACTTCGGATGGTAGATTTAATGGTAGTCATAGCAGCGTCAACTGACCCACAGCTTTCCGAAGAGCGCTTGGAATTTGCTGATTTACACCATGGAAGTATGAAGGATTGACCCTAGAGATATTAGTTCCCGTGTCAACCACTGGTTAAACTCTTCTTTGTACAGAGCCCTAGCATTCCAACTAATTGATTCTGACATGCAAGGTGATACCCCCAAGTCGTGTCTTGTATCTGACTGTATGAAAACCATTTTAGTTCCGCTTCGTCTCAGCTAGCTGGTTACCATATCCTAAAAAGAGCTTTCACGAATTTTCTGTGGTCAGGGTCACTCTTCCGTCCTCTCCCTGTTTGCAAGTTTGCCGTGCCTGAATTTTGCAATATAAGTTGCGTAAACATTTCAGTCAAATGCAGCCACTTTCCAGAAATCTGGGATAGGACCAGATGGCGACATACCAGCCAGAAGTAGGGTTCTCTTGTGCAGTTCTACTATTTTGAAGTCATCACGTAATATATATAAGATGTTAATGCAGATTTATTACCAAGTATCAATTGTTATGGCAAGCTTAGTTTAATGCGAAAAGGATATGAGGCCGGACAATAATTAATACCCTGAGAGCATCTCCACCGGCGCGCCCCATAGCAGCCCCGATAGCGTTTTGGGGGCCGGCAGCGAAAATGGGCTCACACCGGCGCGCCCCAAAAAGTGCCGGCGCATTTTCGAGCCCAATAGAAGCGCCGGCAACCCCGTGCCGGCCCCTTCGCGATGGGCGCAAATCGGGCGCGCCGGCTCCTCGCGGGATGAATTTTTTTGGGCGTGGGAGTCGCCTGTCAGCCACGCATCCCAAAAGTATACATCTTTTCTACCAAAACCCCGTCCCCTCCGCCGCTCATTTCTCCCGCCCGCCGCTCCATCTCCCATCCAGCCTCCAACCCGAAAAACCCTCGCCGCCGCCATGCCACCGAAGAGAAAGGCTCCGGCGAAGGCAGCGAAGGCGCCGATGACCCTGTTCATCTGATCATTTGGCCTGGAAGCCGAAGTTGTTTTTTGCAGCCGGACTAGACGGCGATTCGGTGGCCATATGTTGGCCCAAACTTCATATTCGAAAACCTATTCAATTTTGGTGGCCGTGTGTTGGCCCAAACTTTAAATTCGAATTTCTATGCTTTCGTTTGAGTTTTTAATTCAAATCATCTATCGCGGCTGTTATATGGGGGTGCCGGTGTGGGAGCAGCTCCCCCAAATGGAGGATGCTGTGCCGCCCCCCCCCCCCCAGACGACAGTGCCGGCGTCCCTGCCGACGACTATTTGGGGCGCGCCGGTGGAGATGCTCTGAGACCAAAGACTATGAAATGCGCGCGATTTACTGATCTATTTCCCTGGATGCACCTTATGAAGTTGCCCACTGTATAACAAACACATGTTGATTTTTTTTTCTGTTAAGAATGAGTTGGAGATACTAACCTTGTTTTTCATTGTAGCACTGCATTCACATTGCCTCTGATGGTGGCCGTGTTTGTCGCCCACTTATAATTGCTGATAAGGGCAGGTCAAGGGTTAAAGAGCATCACATGAAAGAACTGCGGGTTAGCAAACTTTACTTCTTGATCTACTGTCATTTATTTGATCTTTATCTCACAGCTGATTTCACTCTAGGATGGTATTCGTTCATTCGATGATTTTCTGCGTGATGGGTTGATTGAATATCTTGACGTCAATGAAGAAAATAATGCATTGGTATATCATGTTTTATTTTATTTTTATTTTTGTGCATGGTTCATTTAAATTTTGATAATGTGGTTATGATGATTCAAACAGATTGCATTGTACGAGCACGTGGATCAAGATGATGTTGAAAGAAGCAGCATCACTCACATTGAAATAGAGCCAATGACCATATTAGGAGTTGTAGCTGGACTTATTCCTTATCCACACCATAACCAATCTCCACGTAACACCTATCAGGCAAGGATGCAGATTATTGCTATGCATCTCTATAATTTTTTGAATATTCTTGTGTGACGTTTTCTTGTCTGCAGTGTGCAATGGGTAAGCAAGCGATGGGGAATATTGCGTATAATCAGGTAATAAACTTCTGGAGTTTGTTTTTCTTAGTTTAATCCTGCATTTCTTGTTTTACACGAATGCTGAATAAAGCTGTCTGGTTGTAGCTGGTGCACGCATCTTCTTTTCCTCTTGGTGTGAACTAATGTGTCTTTGGAAATTTCTGTAGTTGTTTCGAGCAGATTCTCTACTTTACTTACTAGTGTACGCGCAACGCCCCCTGCTTACAACAAAAACAATTGAGTTGGTTTGTCCCTCTACCCCCCCTCTGTCCTTGTGCAGACACACACACACCCACTTGTAAGTCATGTGATGTGACACAGTGCAACTCTTTTCAGGTGGGATACGATAAACTTGGGGCTGGGCAGAATGCAACTGTAGCTGTCATGAGTTATAGTGGATATGATATTGAAGATGCAATTGTGATGAACAAATCATCTCTTGATCGAGGTTTTGGTCGTTGCATAGCAATGAAAAAGTAATTTTAGACTTCGAATTAAGATGCTGTTTCATTTACTCTGAAAATGAAGGGCTTGGAGAGTATGTCCTTTGTTGTTTCTATTTTTATGGTTATATTTTTGATTCTTGTCCAACAGGTACACTGTAATAACGGAGAAATCAGACAGGATTGCTAAACCACAAAGAGATAAAGATGGTGACTTGATAAAGCAAAATATGCGGGTATAATAATGACTGATCATTGTTATTTATCTGAACGATTAAACCTGTCATTTTCCTTTGAAATGATAGCTCAGCAACCAAAATCAAAGTGAGCGATACTAGGAGAAAATAAGTAAATCTTGTAAGCAGTGCAGGTCCAATTAATTCCTATGGAGCTATTTAGATTTTCGGAAAAAGAATTAAAGCAAATGTTCACAGGGGATTATCTATCTCCATTTGAAGATATATAAAATTGATATTAAATTCAGTTTGCTGTATATCAGTCCCATCTGTCTAAATATATATGTTCATCGGCATGCTTGATAAGGGGTTCACCAGTTCCAAAGGACCCAAACTCTAGATTTATTTGTATCTTCTAATCTGTGTATTGACGAACATTTTCTAAGTGCTCCTGAAACAAAACAAAAAAACCATTTTTGACAGGCATTGGATGAAGATGGATTTGTTGCACCTGGTCAAATAATCCGCAATCATGATATCTATGTGAACAAGCAAACACCAAAGGTTGCCACGACAGCTCCAGGTACTGTGTTAACGAGCAGGTGAGTATTCTTATGTTTGTGTGATTCAATTTTTGGTGCTCCATTTTCTAGTCTTTTGGCTCACATATTTGGTTTTAAAGAATGGTATATGTGCTTTATTGTTGAATACTACTTATCCAGGGACTATAGAGACTCACCTGCTGTTTACAAGGGTGTTGATGGCGAGACTACTGTTGTGGATCGCGTAATGCTTTGTTCGGATACAGATGACAAATTGACCATTAAGTGTATTATCCGTCACACTAGGAGGCCAGAGGTATTGACTTAGTCGGTAAACGGAAAAATGGTTATTTACCCAAAACTTCTCTAATCTTGGATCATGTACCCAAAGTTGATTGTCCATTGGTAAAATACGCACAAAGAATTAAAATCTCTGTATGGTCTACCCAAAGGGAGCTTTTCAGTAAAGTAAACAAATTTAACCCTTTACTTGTACAAGAATAGTACTACCTTACCCCTAGTACATTTTGATCGCCATGTGGCAAACTTGATCAATTGTCACCAGTCAACATGCATGAAGTTTGGGAGGTACAACGATGTCAAAAAGAAGCAGAAATAAAAATTGATCAGCGATGTATGGGCACATGGCGCCAATGGCCTACCTCACGAGCGGATGGCTTTGATTGCGGACAATCAGCCCAGGGAGCAGCAACGGCAGCGTCACTCGGTGCTGGGAGCCGCGCTGGCAGAGGCACACGCTTACCCGTAAGCTGACGCGGCGAGGGTTTCTGATCTTGTCGATCAAAACTGGCCATCGAGCCTTCCGTGATCACCCAGGCAGGCTCCATTACTCAGGGGCAGTATTGTCATTTTGTGTGCTGCCACAGTTGGAGGGGATGAGTGTCAAAACAAATTTACATCGAAGCCCCTGTTGAGTATTTTACCAGTGGACAATCAACTTTGGGTCCATGATCGGCTAGTAAACTTTTAGGCAAATAACCAATTTTCCCCTCGGTAAATACCCTTGATTTCATCTGCAGAAATAGGAACTTAAATTTTCTATTCATGTTTGTGACTTAGGTTGGTGACAAGTTCAGTAGCAGACATGGCCAAAAAGGTGTTTGTGGCACCATAGTTCAGCAGGAAGACTTCCCCTTCTCTGAGAGAGGAATATGCCCTGATTTAATCATGAATCCTCATGGATTTCCAAGGTTTTATATTGGCTTTCGTTCTATTCTTTACTTTTTCTTCAATTTGCTGATTTCCTTAACATAGGATATCATATAATCTGTCGATGTTTATTGGCGTCTATCTTTGGTATTTCTCTGGATAAGAGCGGCTGTATTTCTGGACCTGGAACTGGAACTGGGACTACTTCCCTGGGAATTTTTTATCCACGTCTTATACTCCTATTTGAATCTGCTCGAATTTAATGTGAAAAATTGGTCACTTTTGTTGAATAATATGTCGAGTCTGTCCATGTTTTAGTGACACATGAGCTTTGAACATCTTTTTGTTAAGCACAGAAGCAAGTAATAACTCGAGTGGGTCCATGTTTTAGTGACGCAAGAGACCGACCACGAGGGCTTTTGGAACCATAAAGGAAAACACACAGAACACGTTAATCCATTTCTAGAAGTGTAATTTCAATGATTCTTAATTGCTACTCCTTCCAGTTCACTAAAAACATTGTTTTGGACATGTTTTGCCTTGTGTACGTATGGTGGTTAGATAAAATTTGTAGAAATGAAATAAATGTAGTGGATTGCTATCACGACTTGTGACTTCTTATTGTGATACACTGATACCCATAAATAAATAGATTTGATAATTACGCCATCTTGGGAGTTGTGTGACTAACTGACGGGTACTCCCTCCGTCCCACAAAACATGTCTCAACTTTGTCTAAATTTGGACGTATCATGTCTCAACTTTGTCTAAATTGATACATCCAAATTTAGACAAAGTTGAGACATGTTTTGTGGGACGGAGGGAGTACTTAAGATACTGAGATCTCTCTCTCCAAGAGGACGATTACTGCGATGCAGTTGTTCAGTTTATATATACCAACTATTGAGGAGGTTAGATATACTGGTCATGTGCATGCTAGATAGCAATTATAGGGCTATTGTCTGATGTCTTGAAGTTTGTACTTCTTCCATGTCGACAGATTCTCAATACATGCCGTATTAGAATCCGTTAGTCAAGTCAACCTCAGCATAGAAAATTTTACCCAACATCTACGACGCTGAGTAAACCAACTGTTTTTATTTTGTTCGATAGTGCTTCTCTAGCTTGACTGACTCTTATTCTGCTCACCAGTCGTATGACAATAGGTAAAATGATTGAACTTCTTGGTGGAAAGGCTGGTGTTTCTTGCGGTCGGTTCCATTATGGCAGTATATTTGGTGAACCAAGTGGTAATGCTGATAAGGTTGAAGACATAAGGTATTGTATATATCATGTAATACCGTAGTTTGTTTTCAGAAATCTATAATTAAAACAGATTTACAATCATTCTTCAATGTTTTTGTTTGCATACCAGCCATACACTTGTCAAGCACGGCTTCAGCTATAATGGAAAAGATTTCCTATACTCTGGTGGGTTTTCATATCAAGTACTTTGGCGATAAACACCAATTTTTATGTTAATTAATCCAAGTCAGTATCAACTGAAACTACGGACTCTGAAAATAGTAGTGCTGCAGCTAATAAAGTAAGGCATATGAGAACTTGATCCAACTGTTGTCAGTTAATGTGAACTTTTCCACACATCTGTAGAAGCCCGTACTTTGTAACTTCAACCTCTGCTACAAACAACTTCCATCTAGCAGTTTTTTATTCTGTTTTTGGTCAAACTGGTCACCATTGTTACAAACTTAGGACCGATTCAACATGATCTTGATCTATTCCAAGGGCCTTAGAAAGGTATATAATTACAAATACATGTATGGAGATAGAGCATGGATCTAAAATTCTGAATATGAAGTAAATACATAGGAGTCCTAGTACAAGACATTATATCTAACAAATATCACCTTCTTGATAGCATATATGTTCGGTGCTTGGGATGTGTACAACTAGAAAGTTCAGGTGTGATGTATCAGAAGCATCAAATAAAATTTGCCATGACTAGTTGAAAACTGGCTGTTTGGTTACGACATATCGTCTAAGTAACGTGTTTTGTGCTAAAACCATATTCCTGGACCCTCCTAACCACAAACAAAGTTTATTATCTTTCTTATTCTTCTACATTTTGCCATTTTACTCATTCTTGCTTGTTCTGGTGAGTATTGTATGTCGGTATGAGTATGTAAATTGCATAGAAATACAAACTGTGCATTATTTTCGCCCCTAATCACATGAACTTAAGAAATTTAGATATGTTGTACAATCTTCCAGTTTCTTGAATTCTTTTCTTATCTTCTGGTAATTCAAATTTATGTGGCACTAAGGACGTGCTTGTAAATTTTGATCATGGAATTTTGGTATATTGCTTATTTGTGACGTATTCTATCTTCATGGTGTGTGTTCACACCCACGTGGCCCTGCTGGGTCTCAAGAGCTGATATTTTTCCCCATTTCAGGCATTTTAGGCCATCCTCTTCAGGCATATGTCTTCATGGGGCCAATCTATTACCAAAAACTGAAGCACATGGTAGGCATAGATTTGTTTGTTTATTTTGCTTCTTCTTATTGATGCTTTATTTACTTCAATTATATTTTTGTGGTGTAGTAACTTTCAAGGTTCTAAATAGCTAATATATACTCCCTTCGTTTCTTTCTATAGTGCCTATAGATTTTTGGCATTTGTTTTAGAATATAAGGTTGTAGTTTGGCTTTTTTTCAATTACCCCCTCCCGCGTTCAGCTCCCACACAATATGCGTGAGAAAAAATCCATACAAAATTGGAAACAATTAATTGAGATTCCTAATGCATGGCCCAACGATTCCTTAAAATTAGGCTGCAATGTTTTACTTTCCTTAATTGAACTTGGCTGCACATATATGGAGAATCAATAAGAGAGATTTGTGGGATTTGTTATGGTAAGTTAGGAAGATATGGATTTCCCAAATTTTACGTTGATCTCAAATCGTTCAGCTAGGGAGTCTTGTGTAAAAAATACTATTGCGCTAATTTCCGTGCCAAAAAACTATAGGCACAATAGAAAGGAACGGAGGGAGTAGTTTTTTTAGACCCCAAACGCTAAGCAACGCGCCAGTGTCCCTCTATACTCTTGAGTAGCGACTGGCACAATTGGTCTAAATAGCTCGCCATGGCTTGTAGCTAGCACGATGCTGCTCCATATGGGTATATTTTCACAATATAATATGATAATTTGTAAATGCAACTTTACCAGGAGAAAATAAATACATCAATTATAAGATTAAACTACGAGAGAACACATGCTTCTTTTTTCTCCTTTTCGGTACTTAAGTATGCATATTTCTTAGTGATTAATTACTTGATGTGATAATTTACTGTTTTGGTTATCCGTTCCAACATTATTTAATGTTTTTCAAAACTATAATTGCCTTGTAAGACTTATCTGTATGTATGCATATTTATAACTTCATATTCTGATGTTAAAACACTATCGCCAATAGCTTCTTCTATAGCTTTCAATATAAAAACCGCAATTTAAAACCCTGGTAATCATCAAAGTATTGATGGTGTATCCCTTATATCTGTGTAAGCTGTTTTTTCCCACCAGGCCATGCACACTAGCTGAATTTCAGCCCCGTCCCCAAAACATAAGGCACTTGTATTTGCCTTGGCATGTCTCTGCTGAATTTCTTGCAAATATCATGCTTGCCAAATATACATGCAGTTGTGTTGGGCACATGTGGCAGTCTTTTCAAGCAGGACTAACTCTTTGAAGTTAGATATGTTACTGTGAGCTAGACCTAATCATATTCGGGATCTGACTGGGTTCAGGCCTGATCTGATTTGGGCTGCTTGAGCCCCTAGCTGGGGCTGGGCTATCCGGTTAAACTAGGGGCGTGTTTGGTTCCTCACAATCCTATTTCTCGCACCAGGGAGAAGAATTTGGCCAGTTTGCTTCCCACGAAAAAATTCTTCCTTGCACAGCACTTTTCTTAAAGCAGCCCAAAAGTTGGCCCGCGAGGAATGCTCGATTCCACCGCGTGCAGGCGCTGGTGAGCGCAAAAGTGGGCCCTTTGTGGCTACACGCTTGCGAGTATATGTACGTAACCTTGCCTCTAATCTAGTTCATCTTAATCCGCCTCTTATCTACATAACAATGCTTTGATTTGAGATAAGGTCTACATGAAAAAGATGTGTCTCGACGCTGCGAATCCATTCCCGCAACCAGTTCCTAGTTTCATTAAGTTTTTGAATGTATACGGCCGACCGTTTGAAATATCCTTTGAGTAGTAGCTTTATCTCACCGTTTCACACAATTTTCGTGTTGCAAGTTTTCGGTTTTGATATTTGTAGACGAGTAGATCTACATCTCCCTAATAACAACGTACAAAATTGTAGATATACTCGGCTACGAATGCCAAAACCGAAAACTTAGAACACGAAAGATGTGTGAAAACGGTGAGATGAAGCTGCCTCTCGAAGGAAATTTCAAATGGTCGACTGGGTGCAACAATTTGACAAAATTCGTTCAAAAATTGTCTAAACATGAACACGAAGTAGAGTTTTAAACACTCAGGAAACTAGAAACCGGTCGCGGGAATGGAATCACAACATCGAGACATATTTTTTCATGTAGACATTATCTCAAATCGATGCATAGTTACGTAGATTAGAGGGGATTAAGATTGAACAAGTTTAGTTAAACACAACACACCTTAACGTAGATGTAACCAAATAATGGGGCTTCCGTTTCTCCCACATAGTGAAATGGAATTGTTAGCAACCAATCGAAATGCATAAGCAGGCTCAAGTTAAATTTCCACTCATACAGCCAGTGAGCCAAGTTGCACTAGGAGGGAAAAACCCATGCGAGGAACCAAACAGGCCCTAGTTGTATTGGTAATCTGCAGGCTTGTACCCAAAAAATGAGCAAGTCGTACCAAGTCTGGACCTGAGGTAGGAGGTTTTGTCCTAAGTTAAACTTTGTAAGGATTACAAAGTTCATTGAAAAAATATCGACATATACAATACCAAATAAAAAATTATATTTCATAATGGATCTCGTGATATTGATGTCATATTTTAGATGTTGACATTTTTCCTATAAACTTGGAACCAGGGAGTAGTTCATTGCGAGTGTTGAATAACGATATTCAAGCGCAGTTTGGTCAGTATATGATTAGTGTTGACAGGCCTGACCATTGCTTGTTCAAACGTCAAACTGTACATAAGACTTCTAAAATATTTTGGCTTGCTATGAGGTACATACTTTTTGCTTCTCGCTTTGTTGTTTTCTACAAGTTGATTGGGCTGCTATGATGTCTTCGTAGCTTGTTCGACATTTCTTTGTGGTTTTCTTTTGTATAGTTTTGTAAATATTTGCTTATATATGGATTCTCCAGGTTCTCGATAAGATGCATGCTCGAGCTAGTGGACCACGAGTACTACTGACCAGGCAACCTACTGAAGGCCGAAGTCATGATGGAGGTTTACATCTCTTTGATATATGCTGCAATTAAGTGGCTATGGAACCTAGCACGTTTTGTTATTGACTATCTCTTTTTTTTTTTCATTTAAAAAAAATGTTCTGTCATAGGCCTGCGTCTTGGTGAGATGGAGCGTGATTGTTTAATTGCATATGGTGCTAGCATGCTAATCTTTGAACGTCTTCTGCTATCCAGTGATCCATATCAAGTCCAGGTAATTCTTAAAGTAGTTTTGATTATTTCAGTGACTGGAATCATGCAAATAACATAACCATGCATGTCGCTGTAGCATCAGTAGTGCGATGAAACCTGTGAGCCCTTGTCGCTTTAGTTGAGTTAAACATCCCCCGTAACAAGCTATTACATGTAGGTGAACTGAAAAGAACTAATTTGTACAGTTGAACACAGTTCTTCATCTATTTAGTTGAGTTAACCGTAACTAACAAGAAACATCTGTATGTCAGTCATTTTATTTTCCTGGTAATTTGTGGTATCCTAACCTTATTTATGTGTTCATCTTCTCCAGGTTTGCACAAAATGTGGTCTGTTAGGATATTACAATCATAAACTGAAGATTTCATTCTGTTCAATGTGCAAAAATGGAGAAAACATGGCCAAGATGAGGATGCCGTATGCTTGCAAGCTTTTGTTCCAGGTACTGCAGAAGGGGGCAGTAAAAAGGGTGTTCTTCAATCATGCATGTTAATTGCTTTGCTATGATTCTGATTTTGAAGCATGAAAAAAATGTTCGTGTAGTTAAGAGTTTGAAGATCAAGTCCTTGCTTAATTCCCTCAGAAAAAAGAAAGTCCTTGCTTAATTTTGTTGGCTCGGATATTATCATAGCAGGGTGGTTGTCCTTGGGCAATATGGCTAAATTGGTCCCCTTGTATTGTTTTGTGTTCTTTTCAGGAACTGCAGGCGATGAATGTTGTTCCACGCTTAAAGCTGACAGAAGGATAAGCTAAAACTTGGCGAGCTAATCAAGCTTGACTTTGTATAAGTATTGTATGAGCATCGTCTCCAGTTTTTCTTGGCAGATTCCTTTGGCAGCAACATGGTGGACAACAATGGCATTGGTGTGGTGGTTGTTGCAAGGATCCAAGGCTGGGTGTGTTATTAGGGTTTCAGATGAATCTGGGTTCTCAGCATATTTTCTGCTTAGGACATATATATGAGGGGGTAGGTTTGTAGTTTTCTTGATATATACAAGGTGGGACAGATGATTAACTCTATCCTTTTTCGTGGATAGTTCGTAGACATTATTATATATGGTGTTTTTCAGCGTGCATCTGACGTGTTGTGATTCCTGAACAAAAAGTAGTTTTTCTGAGAGTAGATAGTGCAATAGTTTATTCGGAGTAAAAGGAGTATGTGCTTTCATCCACAGGCTTCTTGCGATGAGCACACGCATGGTCGCGTTGTTCTCTCGTAGGCATATTCCTTATGATGTTGAGACATTGATTATATCTACGTGTCTCTGAAACTGTCTTACTAATGGTCTCAAGCCGTGTGGTTCAACAAAAGGTAATTAACTATATCTCAGGATATCTCAACGGAAGATTCTGATTGCTATCAAGATTTCAATATTCTTCGGACTGATATGATTGAAATCAACACTATATTCTAGTGTTATTCTTTAGGAATAGTGATATTCATATTACAGCGCTGACTCTTCCAAACTGACCTGTTCCAAACAGTGGGAACTAGGAAAAAGAACAGGAATTTTAATGAAGACCCTAAGGACCCTGGTCATTGGCTCAGTGCCAAACGGGAGCCTGACATCCTCAGCACTGGCCAGCCACGAACGGTGACCGGCCATCTGGAAGGGCAAGGACAGCGAACACATGAAGTTATGGCTGCAAAGGCATCCCTAGCGGTCCCACCTAAATCGGCAACCTATTTAGTCTGTTTGGGTCGGCATGCGGATACATTGCATGCCGTTGTCCGGTCGACCAGGACATCGCGCCCAGCGGGGGCTACCCATGCGGTCCACGCTGGACAGGCTTGGCCAATTGCCCATTGCCATTTAAATTTGGTCATATTTTACCATAAAGTGATAAATATAGTTCATAAATATAAATAGTTTACAATCACACAACTATATAGTCTTACAAACAAGAAAATTTAAATCAAATATTAAATGAAACTAACCATATTGGTTTCCCACATGACTCTACATATGCTCAATCAAATCGGCTTGAAGGCGGTTATGAGTGGTTCGATCTTGCAAGGAATTATGCATATGCAAAAAGTATTTCCATGATGTTGCCACATGCCTGTGGTTCAACCAACTCACCCTCAAAATTCCAGTCACCGTCATAGATGTTGTCATCTCGCTCTTCCTGAACGATCATGTTGTGCATGATGACACATGATGTCATCACCTCCCACATTCTTTCGGTGCTCCATATTCTAGCAGGATGCTGAACAATTCCCCAACGTGATTGCAGCAGGCCAAATGCCCGCTCTACATCCTTTCGTGCAGCCTCTTGCTCTTTTGCGAACCTCTTGCATTTTTCATTTTCAGGGTTCGGATTGTCTTCACAAAGGTGGCGCAAGAAGGGTAGATGCCATCAACTAGATAATAACCCTTGCCATTAGAATGACCATTGATCTCATAGGCTACCTGAGGAGCATTGTCTTCAGCAAGCCTAGCAAACACCGGTGACCATTGATATCATTGTTGGATCCTGCCATGTCAAAGAAGGAGTGCCAAATCCATAGATCTTGGGACGCAACTGCCTCTAGTGTGACCATGCACCCCTCCGCATGCCCTTTGAACTGCTCTTGCTAACCAAAAGGACAATTTTTTCCATTGCCAATGCATGCAGTCTATGCTGCCTAGCTTTCTAGGAAACCCCCTCTTTTCGTTGATGGACAAGAGGCGAGCAGTGTCTTCGGTGGTCGGCTATCTCAGATAAACTTCTCCAAACACCGCAATAATAGTGGTACAAAACCTGTACGTGGCCTCAATGCATATGGACTCGCTCATGCGCAAGTACTCATGAACTAGATCACCTGGTACTCCAGATGAATGGCCGCCGAACATTTTTGGTACGAGGAAAAGTCAAACTTAGCGGTAGCATCAAGCTTGGCATCGGAGTACTTATCATATGTCCTCACGCCATGGAGAATATCCAGAAACAACTTTCTAGACATCTTGTAGCGGCGACGGAATGTCTTCGCGTCGTACACCAGATTGGTAGGGTGGAAGTAGTCTCGCATAGGGCCGGCATGTCCACCGACTCGATCCCGGTCTTTGTTGGACTTGCGCTTCACCGACGACCCACCAATGCGCCTCGACATCAGATAATTGTTGTGTGCCATGCTTGCAGCGGCGAACAAGAGTTCGGTCTCACCGTCAGACTCCTCGTCTGAAGATGATTTGATGTAATTTTGTAGAAAAACTCGATTGCCTTACTCATCTACACAAGAGAATGGAAATAGGTCAATCTAATATCTATGCCCATGCCCGCTGCAATTTGGACTCGATTCATAGCTCAAAGCCGTCCGGGCCACCGGACGAGCAGGTTGTGGGCGCACCGCCGAGCAACACTCCCGAGCTTGCGTTTGCAGAAGAGGTGCTTCCGTGGCTTGTGGCGGGATGGAGGCCTGTGCGCAACCAACTCCGACAACGTGCACGGTATTCGTCCTTGCTGGAATTGGGGTACTCACGACGACTTCCTGGAGCGGCAATAGCAGCAGACGGCGGCGCTGCGAGTGGGTGGCGGTCGAGATGGAAATCAAGGGTTTGGGGAAGAGAATATTCGGTTGTATACCTTTCGTCCCATTAGCGAGAGGGCCTGGGTGGGCAAGAGGGAGGATGCAGGAGGACGCGCGGACTGTCTGGCCTGACGCATTGGCGGCCCAAATTTGGGAAATGGATGGGTCGGTCAGCACGAGTCGGTTCGTTTGTCAGCACAGACCGTTTCAAACGACCCAAGACAAAATGGGTCGCCCCGCTGGAGATGCCCTAATTGGGACACGAAGCAGGGTCCGGCATATTTTCTGCATGTGCATGCAATCAGTTTGCGGGATATTCGCGGAAGCCCGCGAATCCTAATCACGCTTGCGCGGCGTCCGCATGTGGCAGCATAGAGTGAGCCATCCTATACAGGAAACTCAAGAATCCTGCTACTTTGCTAGTACCTTGTCTGAATCTTCTTCTCTATGGTTTATTTATTTGCTTCCTCCGTGCTTATATTCATATATCCTATACAGGAAAGACATTACTGGCGCAATGAGCGGGTTTGTGCAGAGCGCCACCGACCACAGGCGCGCAATATGCACAATCTCCGGCAGTGGCGGCAGTGACATGAAGTGGCTCGTTAGCGGCGCAGTAACACAATTATGTCAACCCTACAACAAGCCACAAACCCGCCGGCCGTCGCTCCTCACTACCAAGATCCACAACAGCCGCTGGAGTGCGGACATTTGGATCCTAAGCTACAAGTAGCTCGTTTTTTGAACGATTCGAAAACATCATTTTGAAGTGTCAAGAAGTTCCGAGAAAAAATTCTACACACAGGAAATAATGTACCATACTAAAGTAGTGTATAGTGCTAGTGCAAACTTTTAAACCTCCAAATTCTGTCAGGTTTTGTTGTTTTTTCAATAATATTAAAATATAAGGTATTTTGGAGTGCAAATTTCGTATGGATGTTGAATACAACATTATCTATCTTTAGAATTTTATTTTAGATTTTGTTGAAACTTTGAATTGTTGCCACTTTTTTGAAAAAACACAGGGCTACGGGTAGCCCGGGATCCAAAGTGATTTTTTGAAGGTTATATGTATTATCACCACTAGCATTCAGATGCCCCCACAAAAGAGAGCGGACATGGCAGTAGTTGCCGTCTTCGAGTTGAGCTTCATGATAGAGGTTCACTGTCGCTAAACGAGTAGTGTAGACAGACTAGACAGTGAGACGCCAAAGATAAATGTGGTGGGTGAGGACGGCGATAGCGAAGGTGGCGACTCCAGGAGATAGTCAAATGACAATGGACGGCGACGGTCCGACGGATAGGCCTGGGTGGCCGCAGCAATCGGAAGGTATAGCTGACAGTCTTTTATGCACCTTATTTTGTTGTCAATACTTATTTTAGCGTTTAAATAACAGTTCGTCACAATGTTACCTAGATAATACTACCTCTGTTCATAAAAGCATGTTATAACTATGTTAAAATTTAAATGCATCTAGATACTTTTTAGTGTAGATACATCTAGTTTAAATAAATATGTGACGTCTTTTTATGGATGGAGAGAGTAGCAAATAGCAGCCCACCATGAATACCAGTTGTACACACAAAGAGGGGATAGTTCATAGAACATGACGGCATTTGATCAATGATCTTGAATCTATGCTTCATAGAAGTGAATGGCCTCTCAACCGTGACTCTAATGCTAGAGAATTTGAGATTGAAAAGTTTGTTAGCGTTCTTAGAATAGTGCCTTGCAGAGAGCTTATTGAGACGGTACCATGTTGATTTGAAGGGTGGAAGAATACCTGGTCGACAAGCATATCCAACATCTCCTAGGCAGAACTTACTTTCCAGGGTTTTGAGCCCATTAGGCCCGAGCCAAGATGCCAGCAACGATGCTTTCATCATGGGATGACTAATTATCCCCGTTCAGCTAACACATATGTGAATTTCATGTCAAAATCAACAACGACAAACACATTTTGGTTGGTGTAGTGCTTTCTCCCCATGTATGCATGCGATTGGCTTATGGACACTAGTAGTCACATGAGTACTACAATTGCATTCCTGACATGAAAAATTGCTAGACCTTAGTGCAATACAATAATGTCATGAACAAATTGTTAGGATTTTGTGCAATACAATCATGTCATGAACTACAAGCTAGAGTTGCTCACCTTAAAATATGGAAACCATCGGCAACTTTCTTGTATCTTTGTTGGAGTTTGAGAAGATGGTGGCTTAACCATCTCTCCTCTAAGCTCTCCAATAGCATACAAAACATTCTTGAAGTACTAGGATATATTCCGAGTGGATCTACTTCATGTATTGTGAATCACTCAAAATATCTAGTTATCTCCAACAACATGAAGGGACATTGCCACTTTGTGCGATACAGGTGTGGATGCCATCTTGAAGCAACCCCTAACCCGAAATGTTTTAACAAGGTGGTTAAAAGGGGCCCTTCTCATCCAAAGCATGTTCACAACCTCTACATCGTTGTTGTATATGTAGTTTAGATTTGCCATCATGTGCCTGCCGCATTCAAATACTACTAGAAAAAGGCTTATTATTGGCGCACCACTTTTGGCTATCAGTGGCGCACCGGGCTAGCACGTCAGTGCTAACTGTAACATCCCATGTTGAGAGGCTACAAAAAGAGAGAATACAAATGTGTGCATTGCATTTATGCATACAAAATCCGTGGAAATTTCGCTTTCAAATAAAACTTGTCACAGTAGTTGAAGTTTCACTTGACTTGATGGAATAGAAGTAGCTCATAGAGTCAACCGCTATAAACCTCAATGTTACATTTGCTAAAACCTTTTTTTGGGTATACATAGTTTTATCCATAGGTTGGATCAAATGGAACTAGAACTATTAACAACACTTTAAGTGAGGATCAAATATCAAATCCTATAAAGGATCATAACATGGTATTCCTTACAATAACACATTCTTTAAGAATCAAACTCTAACTTATTAACACTTAAAAGTTAGCAACTACCTTTGTGTGTTATTTAATTCATTTCTAAACTGATTACCAAGTATGGTAAACCACAGGGTATATAGTGCATAAAGGCCACACATTCTTATTTGAATCATAACTTATTAAATATATGAAATATCATAAAATTAAAACCATTTACATTATGAATTATAGTTCAAACTATTTGAATAAAACTAACTATGAGTATTTTGAAACTCATATGATCATGCCTTGGTGAAATCTAACACAACTATCCAAAATTTAGGAATAACCTTCGATTTTGACCTTTTGACCAATATTATAATATAAATCCAATCATATATGATATGGTGCATTATTCACAAGAATAAAAGCATTCACATAACATCTAGTTACAAATGCCACTTGGCTATCCAAAAACAAATCATATGAGAGGATAATATCCATGCCACATAGGATGAAAATATGTACATGACTTGCATCCTAAGCTACGCCACCTCATGCTCAAAGGATTGTTGGATGAGGGCATGACAACCAAGCACCTTACTCATCAAACCAAAACAAGAGTCACCCACCTATGCGTCATGATACTAGAGTTTGCTCGAGCATAGATCGACAACCTTCACAAAGTCGGGATGGGTCTCCTACATCAATTCATACCAGAACATTTTATCTGCTACTCTGTTCGGCGCACGCACTCTTGAACCCATAGCCTCGAGCAGGGTGGGGCCATGGTCTCCCAACTTTCTTCACTAACTGCTTGTGCTTCGGCATACCTCAAGACGTGTGCTTTCTGAACTCATCGAAAGGATCTCGGACGAGGTTGGTAGGAATTGATTGAGCATTTAGATCGCCCAGACCCTTATCCCAGTCAACGGCCGTGTAGAACAAGTATGAGTATGATATTTCCCACCCAACTACCTTACCTTATAGAGTTTTCCCAATATCGAACTAGTCGGACTAACTCGTCTCCGGACAACAGAAGGTATCTTGGATTATGTGCATTCTGATTTATGGGGAAAGGAACCCCATATGTTAGCCATTTGACCATCTTGTAGCATGATACAAGGAAACCAACACATAGTGCCACTCCATACATTAGATAGGGCCAAGATGAAGCAGCTAGGAGGTGGAGGAATGCCACAAGATGCAGGTTTATCAAATTACCTGAAGAACAAGCTACAGAAGATAGCAAGGTAGAATTCCTAGGCAAACCATATCTTTAGATGATCATATCATCAACTCTTCAGTAGAACCCTAGGTTGTTTCAATGCATTGAGAAGTGAGAGAGGTTATAGATGCTAACTATAGCCATGTCTATCCAAGAGAATACACGAGAAGATTTATACTCTAGTGCTTCAAACCAACACCTGATATTGGAGGTGATATCCCTGTTTCATTAGTGATACCTTAAGAAGCCAAACCATTGATCATTACAAATTGGGTAATGATCATAAACCCTAAGAACTAGAAGTAAAAGAATGAGTTGATCATGTCTAATGCATGATCATGCTTTGGAAATATAAGAAGATAAGTTAAACCCTTATGTGATAATCATATATCATTCATCACATGAAATCATAGGGATACCACTAGCAACCTAAACCATTTCCAATATACTGAGTAGAGAAACAATTGGAGAATATCAAAACCTTGTTTAGCCAAGCACTTGTGGCCACCCTAACTATATTTTGAAGTGACCATCCTATCATTGGTGAGGGAGACAAAACCCTAGTCAAGCCCAACATGGTATCAACATATACATAGGCCATATCTCAACCTAACTTGTGTATCAGTTGGTGATCACAAGTAAACCATAATAACATGCCCTACCCTTAAATTGAAGTGATTGATCCATTGGTAAAACCTAGTGTTAACTCTAAGCATATAAATCAACAAGTGATCAAATTATCAAGTGATATAAAAGCTCCATTTTGAGAAAATGTATGTCTCATAAGAAGAAGCATAGGTTCTACCCAAGGTTTCCAGTCAAGGTATATGGAAGGAATACTAATTATTTTAGAATAACCGTAAACTAAATTCACAAGTCCTTAGAAATAACTAAGCACCTAGAATGATGCCATAAAATCATTTATTACATAAGATACCAAATCATAAACTTTATCTTACAAATTAATTTCTTGCAAAGTAATACCACATAAAAAGATCATACCTGCCTATCATTAGTTTGTTTGAAAGGCCCTTTGAAAAATATTTGAACACTTCATAATGAATATCCAAGATCATACCTTTGAAATATTTACTCCAAATTCCAATATTTTTAAATAAACAAAAGTATAAATACACACATATAAAATTCCTGATACACCAATACAGTGTTTGTAGTATCTTGGGTAAATTCTTACATAATCCAAATAATCAAGACCTGCAAAATTAGAACATAACTCAAATTTGAATTCAAATCAGAATCGTAATACAAAATCTAAAACAGAAAAAGAAAACAGAATAAAAGAGGAAGAGGCTTACCTGTCCACCGCAACGCAACGGCCCAATAGTCTAGCACAGCAGCAGCCCACCGAGTCGGCCCAAGCACGAGCCAGCCTAGCCCACGTACCGATTGAAGATAAAAAAGGGAGAATAAGAAAAATGAGGTCATCGTCTTCTCCATGGTTGACAATGCGACGGAGCCAGTCGGCTACCTCCTTGTCGATGATAAGCACGAACCGGACGGTCGCGACCAGCTCAGAACCTTACCCTAAACCGTCTCGCGTCCGTCTTATCCAAACTCGCCAAGATTCACGCTCAGGACGACGCCAATATCTCCGACGCATCTCCTCCGGTCATCACCGTCGCCCCGTCCCTCCAGACCTCGTCGTGCTCTATAAAAGCACCAGGATGATATCCGAAAGACCCTAAACCCTAGCCGCCACTCTCCAAGCTTTCTGTGTCTCTCAATCTCTCCCAGTTAACCAAAATAGTTTGCCAGAGTTCATCACAATATCGTTCATTCCGAACACCCTGGATGCCGTGAAGTGGTCTGGATGACGCACACCTTCACTCTGATCATCTAGGTGAAGCCAAGCATCGAGAGGAGGCCGAAGTGAAGCGAATTTGATCATTTTCGTCCGCAACACATCGCCGGTATCGGCGGGGTTCAGTTCGTCTCCACCAACCATCAACACCGTCGACCATCTAGGAAGCTCCAGGGTGAGAATACGAAGCTCCAGTATCTTCTATTTCTTCCTCGCATCGTCTCTAGCTCGTGTTGGATAGTTCCCGGTGAGAATACGAAGCTCCGGAGCACGCCGCCGCAGCAGCCGCTTGTTGCCACGGTCCCGGTGACCAACTCCGAGTGGCACCAGTACCAGTGGGTGATACGTCTCAAACGTATCTATAATTTCTTATGTTCCATGCTATGCTAGTTTTATGACAATACTCACATGTTTTATATACACTTTATAATGATTTTATGCATTTTTCGGAACTAACCTATTAACAAGATGCCGAAGTGCCAGTTCATATTTTCTGCTGTTTTTGGTTTCAGAAATTCTACACAGGAAATATTCTCGAAATTGGACCCCACGAAGACGGAAGTCAATATTTTGCCGAGACGGACCCGGAGAGCCAGAGAAGGGCCGGAGGGGGGCCAAGGGGGCCCCACACCATAGGGGGCACGGGTCCCACCCTGGCTGCGCCGCCATGTGGTGAGGGCGCCCTGGGACCCCTCCGAGGCTGCCCTTCCGCCTATATATTACCTCCGACGCGAAAACCCTAAAAAGGTAAGCCACGAGACGAGAAAAGTTACGCAGCCGCCGCCATCGCGAAGCCAAGTTCGGGGGACAGAAGTCTCTGTTCCGGCACGCCGCCGGGACGGGGAATTGCCCCCGGAAGCCATCTCCATCGACACCACCGCCATCTTCATCGCCGCCGCTGTCTCCCATGATGAGGATGGAGTAGTTCTCCCCCGAGGCTAAGGGATTTACCGGTGGCTATGTGGTTAATCTCTCTCTCCCATGTACTTCAATACAATGATCTCATGAGCTGCCTTACATGATTGAGATCCATATGATGAGCTTTGTAATCTAGATGTCGTTATGCTATTCAAGTGGATTTTACTTATGTGATCTCCGGAGACTCCTTGTCCCACGTGTGTAAAGGTGATAGTGTGTGCACCGTGTGGGTCTCTTAGGCTATATTTCACAGAATACTTGTTCACTGGGTTATGATTTGAGTTGGATGTCTCTATGAAATTGTGGTGTGTTAGTACCTCCTATGAATGCTCACAGTGACAGCGTGGGGTGTTTTATTAGTACTTGGGAATGCATCTTTAAGGTTTGCTTTTGCAGTCCTACACGGTGAATTAGTGTTCGTTATCCCGCCAGAGAGTAATTCAGAATATCATAGTGAAGTGCTTATATTTATATTCAATTATGATTGCAATGTTGAGAGTGTCCACTAGTGAAAGTATGATCCCTAGGCCTTGTTTCTAAGCATTGAAACACCGTTTCCAACAAGTTTTGCTACATGTTTACTTGCTGCCATTTTTATTTCAGATTGTTATTACCACTCATATTCATCCATATTACTTGTATTTCACTATCTCTTCACCGAACTAGTGCACCTATACATCTGACAAGTGTATTAGGTGTGTTGGGGACACAAGAGACTTCTTGTATCTTAATTGCAGGGTTGCTTGAGAGGGATATCTCTGACCTCTACCTCCCTGAGTTCGATAAACCTTGGGTGATTCACTTAAGGGAAACTTGCTGCTGTTCTACAAACCTCTGCTCTTGGAGGCCCAACACTGTCTACAAAAATACAAGCGTGCGTAGACATCAGTGGGTTCCTGTTGCGGTCAAAACCCACCGGCGAGCAGCGACGGGCAACACAGTAGAGCCGGGAACAACTTAGGGCTGCGGCTGGCCCTGGTCCCTCCGAGCGACGGCCCGCAAAGCCTCTGGTACACACGTCCGATGCTGATGCAAGGGCGTGCCACCTGACCTATACCTGGTCAGGAAGGTGATGGAGATGCCTCGCTTAGTTTCCTGCATGGCATACACGTAAACATTAAATACGAGCCTCGATCGGCTCTCAGGTTATCCTGTGGATCGGCTCAAGGAGCCGATCCACCCATGATTCGTACGAGGTGCACGAATATATGGTGGTCCTGCTTGATCAAGATAAAGCTAATACGATCTACGACGATTTGGGGTTTTCACCGCATAATCGGATCATCCTACTCACGATTGGGCCTCGCGGCCACGCACGGTGATCGTAAGCCGATCCTAGACAAGGCCTAAAAACCAACACGAGGTTGATCCCCGGAACATCCTGTCTAGGACTAGCAAACGACACCCTACGTGCCGCTGGATCCTCCAACCCTTTGTAAGGCCTAACTATTGCAGATATTAAACTAATCCTTGAAGAACAAGGAGCAACCGTAACGGATCGGATCTACTAAATAAAGATCAAGCGGGGTGCCGCCCCCACACCTAAGATAGGTGTGAGGGCGGCTAGATATGCAAGGGTTGCACTACGATAGCATATGATACGAAGAACAATGCTAACCCTAACATATCTAAGATAACTACGTTGCTCGCCATCAAAAAGGCTTCAGTACGAGCAACGCATGAACAACATGAAGCTTGTGCTGCCTAGATCGCAAGATGCGATCTAGGCAGCATGATGCTTACCGGTAGAAACCCTCGAGACGAAGGAGTTGGCGATGCGCCGAGATTGATTTGTGGTTGAACGTTGGTTGTTGTTTATTCCATAAACCCTAGATACATATTTATAGTCCGTAGACTTTCTAACGTGGGAATAATCCCAACCGTGCACGAGACAAACTCTAACTAATCGACACGTATCCTACTATGTTACAGATACACGGGCAAACTAGCCCAAACTTTGCATAACAGGCCGATTCACGTATTTCTTCCATGTATATTCTTCAAGTCCATCTTGATCGCGGCCCACCTCTGACTCGGTCAAATTCTGGTGATAACACATGCCCCCTGGTTTTGGAATTGATAATTCCAAAATCACTCTGCTTTTTCTTCGTCGGGTCATGTCGTGGCAGAACCATCGCAGTATCCTTCATCATGATGCCTTGCCTTCTCAACTTCTCTGCACGATTTGACACTGTAGTTCCTTTTTCGTGGTAGGCGGCTTCATTGGGCGCACTGCCTCCTGACTTTTTAGGCCGATCTCAATTCCGCGTTCATGAACCAAGAAGCCCAAGAATTGACCGGCCGTCACTCCAAATGCACACTTCTTTGGATTCATCCTTAGTCCGAATTTCCTAGTTCGGTCCCGGATGCGTCGTAAATCCTCCAAGTGTCCCTCTTCGGAGACAGACTTGACCACCACGTCGTCAATGTAGATCTCAACCAGTTTGCCGATCAGATCATGAAATATGTAGTTCATGGCTCTTTGGTACGTTGCACCGGCGTTCTTCAGTCCAAATGTCATGACTACATATTCAAACAAACCCACTGGACCTGGTACTCTGAATGCAGTCTTGTGTATATCTTCTGGATATTGTCAACATAAAGTAATATAACAAGTGCAATATGCAAGTATGTAGGAATCAATGCACAGTTAACACAAATGTTTGCTTTTTAGATAGAAGGAAATGGGTAAACTGACTCAACAATAAAAGTAGAAGAAAGGCCCTTCGCAGAGGGAAGCATGGATTGCTATATTTGTGCTAGAGCTTTTATTTTGAAAATAAGAAACAACTTTGTCAACGGTAGTAATAAAGCATATGAGTTATGTAAATTATATCCTACAAGTTGCAAGCCTCATGCATAGTATACCAATAGTGCCCGCACCTTGTCCTAATTAGCTTGGATTTACATGGATTATCATAGCATAGCATACGTTTTAACCAAGTGTCACAAAGGGGTACCTCTATGCCGCCTGTACAAAGGTCTAAGGAGAAAGCTCGCATTGGATTTCTCGCTTCTGGTTATTCTCAACTTAGACATCCATACCGGGATAACATAGACAACAGATAGTGGACTCCTCTTTAATGCATAAGCATTCAACAACAGATAAAATTCTCATAAGAGATTGAGGTTTGTTGTCCAAACTGAAACTTCCACCATGGATCATGGCTTTAGTTAGCGGCCCAATGTTCTTCTCTAACAATATGCATACTCAAACCATTTGATCATGATAAATCACCCTTACTTCAGACAAGACGAACATGCATAGCAAATCACATGATATTCAACAAAGAAATAGTTGATGGCGTCCCCAGGAACATGGTTATCGCCCAACAAGCAACTTAATAAGAAATAATATGCATAAGTACATATTCAATACCACAATAGGTTTTAAGCTATTTGTCCCATGAGCTATATATTGCAAAGATAAAGAATAGAAATTTCAAAGGTAGCACTCAAGCAATTTACTTTGGAATGGCGGAGAAATACTATGTAGTAGGTAGGTATGGTGGACACAAGTGGCATAGTGTTTGGCTCAAGGATTTTGGATGCATGAGAAGTATTCCCTCTCGATACAAGGTTTAGGCTAGCAAGGTTGTTTAAAGCAAACACAAGTATGAACCGGTACAGCAAAACTCACATAAAAGACATATTGAAAGCATTATAAGACTCTATACCGTCTTCATTGTTGTACCTTTTATCATTATATCGAAGCCGATCGCTTGAACCGGCCTCCTCTTCGTCCTTGCCACCAGAGTGACTGCTCTCTTCTTTGTCAGTTATACGAGCCGAATAACATCGGTTCTTCACAGTCCTAAAGCGCTGGATATATTCAGCCACCGTTTCTCCACGCCTCTGCCGCACCTGGGCCAGATCGGCAATGCCAGCTTCGGTAGTTTCTGTTTGATATTGTATGTAAAACTGCTCCTCCAGCTGCTTCCACGTCCGGATGGAATCTGGTGGCAATGAATTGTACCACCCGAAAGCTGGTCCTGTGAGAGATTGCGCAAAGAATCTTACGCGTAGCTGGTCTGATGCTGAAATCATACCCAACTGTGCTAAATATCGGCTCACGTGTTCAATTGAGCTGGATCCCTCTGATCCACTGAACTTTGAGAATTTCAGGGAGCCGATATTTGGGTGGCAGTGGGATCAGGTTATAGTCATCAGGATACGGCTTGGAATAGCCGATCGTTTTCCTCTCTGGCAGTATGCCGAATTGCTCTCTCAAGATTATGCTGACCTGCTCCACTGTGTTGGCTGCAGGAGCTGTGCTGTTGTGACTCGTTGCGGTGGCGTATTTAGCTAGCCACGCCTGCTTTCCTGCATCTGCTCCAGGAACCACTGCTAGTGCTCCAGTCACCCCTCCCGCTGAAATTTGGTTCGTGCGCGCGAAGGTGTTAGAATCCGGCTCGTACGTGCACACATATCCATGCGGGATCTCTCCTTGGTGAGTACCTAGGGAAGGCCCTGATGGAGAATACTGATGCTTCATGATCTCCTGGACCACGCGAACCGCGACGCGCTCAAAAGCGTTCGCCATGCTCTCAGAATGGCGGTATACAGAATGAGCTACCATGTAGTTAACTTCCCGGCGCAGAGCTCTGGTCCGTTCTTCTGAAGGGGTGGACAGATCTACTTGGTCGAGGGCACCCTCGGCTGTAAAGCTGTTCCACCTGATGCCATGAGAACGGGTCTTCGAGAAAGAGCCGATTAGATCGGCTTCAAAGAGAGCCTTGAGCTCATCGTACTTCTTCTTGTGCTCATCAGGCAGCTCTGCGTACGTGACTGGGTCGCCAGCCATCTCAGCTGTGGATGTCGACATGGTTGATGAAGAAGCTCGTCCCACCGGGCGTGCTAGAATGTGTTGCGGTCAAAACCCACCGGCGAGCAGCGACGGGCAACACAGTAGAGCCGGGAACAACTTAGGGCTGCGGCTGGCCCTGGTCCCTCCGAGCGACGGCCCGCAAAGCCTCTGGTACACACGTCCGATGCTGATGCAAGGGCGTGCCACCTGACCTATACCTGGTCAGGAAGGTGATGGAGATGCCTCGCTTAGTTTCCTGCATGGCATACACGTAAACATTAAATACGAGCCTCGATCGGCTCTCAGGTTATCCTGTGGATCGGCTCAAGGAGCCGATCCACCCATGATTCGTACGAGGTGCACGAATATATGATGGTCCTGCTTGATCAAGATAAAGCTAATACGATCTACGACGATTTAGGGTTTTCACCGCATAATCGGATCATCCTACTCACGATTGGGCCTCGCGGCCACGCACGGTGATCGTAAGCCGATCCTAGACAAGGCCTAAAAACCAACACGAGGTTGATCCCCGGAACATCCTGTCTAGGACTAGCAAACGACACCCTACGTGCCGCTGGATCCTCCAACCCTTTGTAAGGCCTAACTATTGCAGATATTAAACTAATCCTTGAAGAACAAGGAGCAACCGTAACGGATCGGATCTACTAAATAAAGATCAAGCGGGGTGCCGCCCCCACACCTAAGATAGGTGTGAGGGCGGCTAGATATGCAAGGGTTGCACTACGATAGCATATGATACGAAGAACAATGCTAACCCTAACATATCTAAGATAACTACGTTGCTCGCCATCAAAAAGGCTTCAGTACGAGCAACGCATGAACAACATGAAGCTTGTGCTGCCTAGATTGCAAGATGCGATCTAGGCAGCATGATGCTTACCGGTAGAAAGCCTCGAGACGAAGGAGTTGGTGATGCGCCGAGATTGATTTGTGGTTGAACGTTGGTTGTTGTTTATTCCATAAACCCTAGATACATATTTATAGTCCGTAGACTTTCTAACGTGGGAATAATCCCAACCGTGCACGAGACAAACTCTAACTAATCGACACGTATCCTACTATGTTACAGATACACGGGCAAACTAGTCCAAACTTTGCATAACAGGCCGATTCACGTATTTCTTCCATGTATATTCTTCAAGTCCATCTTGATCGCGGCCCACCTCTGACTCGGTCAAATTCTGGTGATAACAGTTCCCCACGTGCTGCTGAGTTGAACGAGCCCCTCCTCTCGTCCGGGGAAGCCCTACATCAGTGGCACCATCACAACCTGGCCACCGGCGTCAAGCCGCCGGCAAGGGTGACATGGCCTTGGACCCGCGAGTTGTTTGACTTAGTCTTCGTGCGCGTGGCAGACGACGTGGACCGAGGTCCCACTCGTCAATATCTGTAGCTAGAACCTGTATCGGTACAAATAGTATTCTCTGTTTTATTTAAAATCCAGAAATTGCTGAAACTTAGAAAATTCATATCTAATCCATTTCAAATCATAAAAATATAAATAAGATATCATAATACTAAAAAAATAAACCATATAACCTAAATTTTGTAATGGAAATAAAAATCTAATTAATTAATACTTAATATTCAAGCCTTTTCTTTTATCCTAAATACAATTCAGTAATTAGTTAAATTTCATAAATAAATAATAAACATTTAGGAAATAAAGAAAACACCAAAAGTAATTTTCTTTTATCATATTAACATTAACATTATCACCATTATTTATATTTAAACCTCTAAATTGTATTTACCTTATTTATCATTTTCTTTAAATAATAAAAAATAAGAAAAATGTTAAAACTTAATATTAAATTGTAGTCAAAATTTATTTATTCACTTCAACTTTTTACTCAACAAATTATTACTTTAAAATTCAATAACAAATAGGAAACCCTAATTCCACCATGCATTAAACCCTAACTTCAATATTTCATGTGAAACTCTCAAACCCTAGGGGTTTATGAAACGTGATCATATGAACTCCACCCTTACTTATAGATCCTTACTATGCAACAAATAAATGCATGCTCATGATTTACTAAAATAGAACAAGCCAAATACACATGAAGTTATTATTTCATGTCTTCTTAGTTAATAGACCTTATATGATTCCTTAATGGTCAATCCTAACTTGTTAATTCTTGGCATCGCTATTAATCATCATTAAGTAGTGTCACACCAACTTGATTAACTAAAGCAACAACCCTATTTAGTAATTCACTTTATATGTTCATGCTTAACTAATCATGCAACTACTAGATGATTATGAAACCATCTTGTTTTAGATACATCTAATACCTATCCAGGGAACTAAATTGGGAATCCTAGTAAACCCTAGACACACATAGCTCCTATTTGAAGTATTTCTTGTTCATTAAGAAACATGTACTTAAAAATTATTCTTTTGAAGTAAATAACAAGTAATCGTTAACCATGTCCTATAGGACTTAAACTTGACAACTGCTCTTTACATACTAAGTTTATACCAACCACTATTCCATTGTGTGCTAGTATTATTATTATGTATTACAACTCTTGTAAATGATACCAAGTTAACCAAACCCTAACAAGAACCTTGTTTGTAGAACCACTCTAAAAGGGCAACACACCCTAAAGAAATCATTACAACTCACCAATCCTAAATCATCGGGGTTAGCTTACACTTAGAGCGATTGCATCTCATACTTATGCATTATAGCATCTTTGCCAGTTCTTTAAACATTATCCTTACCAGACAATGATGGTATTTCAAAATTTGGAGTTATATCATCTCGAAGCTCTTGCCTGCATAATCTTGAAGTCAAGAAAGGCAAGTTCATCACTTTCTCATGTCATTTTATTATTTTTATCAAATTAATTGCAAAGTACTATACTTATTACTCCTGCATTGAAAAGCAAAATATTACTTTTACAATTATGAAATTATGAATATGACTATGTGGTGGGCAATGGAACCATGGTTTGAGATGATGGTGGAGGTTCCATTGCAACTGGGAATGTATTCACATATGATTAACAACAAATGTCGTCCAGTGATTCTAGTGCCGTATATTACGTGTTAACCATAAGATCTATAATGACTCTGGGGAATTCAGCTGTATCTTCTTCCTTTCGCATATCAACGGGCTTGATAGAGTCTGGCTATGTGTTGGTGAACACTCAATAGATTGGAATGGACTTAATCTCCCTATCCGTGTGGTAGCTTCCAGTGTTGGTTCCCAGTAATCAGGGCATGGTGACCATGCTCTACTGGTACTTGCACAAGCATCAATCATCTAGATCAATTCCTACTTTGTGTCCACTACTTATGTTCCCACGGTTCTAGTATTAAACTTTGAAGAGTAGGTCTTCCTACTTGCTAGAGACATAGAACTAATGCCCTCTCCTCCTAGCCTACTCCCTGATGTCTACGGGTGCTTCTATTCTTGTAGACAGTGTTGGGCCTCCAAGAGCAGAGGTTTGTAGAACAGCAGCAAGTTTCCCTTAAGTGGATCACCCAAGGTTTATCGAACTCAGGGAGGAAGAGGTCAAAGATATCCCTCTCATGCAACCCTGCAACCACAAAGCAAGAAGTCTCTTGTGTCCCCAACACATCTAATAGGTGCACTAGTTCGGCGAAGAGATAGTGAAATACAAGTGGTATGAATGAATATGAGCAGTAGTACGGCGCCAGAAAAGTGCTTGCTGGCGTGCAGTTGATGGTAGTAATATTGCAGGAAGTAAAGATGCAGTAAAACAGTAAACAAACAGCGATAGCAGTATTTAGGAACAAGGCCTAGGGATCATACTTTCACTAGTGGCCACTCTCAACATTGATCACATAACAGAATAAATAAATAGATGCTAGACTCTACACCCTCTTGTTGGAAGATGAACACCACTAACTGTGTAGGATTACACGAACCCTCAATGCCGGAGTTAACAAGCTCCACAATATTCAATGTTCATATTTAAATAACCTTAGAGTGCATGACAGATCAACATAACCAAACCAAGTACTAACATAGCATGCACACTGTCACCTTCACACTACGAAAGGAGGAATAGATCACATCAATACTATCATAGCAATAATTAACTTCATAATCTACAAGAGATCACAATCATAGCCTACGCCAAGTACTACACGATGCACACACTGTCACCATTACACCGTGCAGGAGGAATAAACTACTTTAATAACATCACTAGAGTAGCACGCAGATATATTGTGATACAAAACACATTGCAATCATAAAGAGATATAAATAAGCACTTCACTATGCCATTCATAACAGTGAATAAGTATTCTGTGAAATATAGCCTAAGAGACCCACACGGTGCACACACTGTCACCTTTACACACGTGGGACAAGGAGTCTCCGGAGATCACATAAGTAAAACCCACTTGACTAGCATAATGACATCTAGATTACAAGCATCATCATATGAATCTCAATCATGTAAGGCAGCTCATGAGATTATTGTATTGAAGTACATAGGAGAGAGATGAACCACATAGCTACCGGTACAGCCCCGAGCCTCGATGGAGAACTACTCCCTCCTCATGGGAGACAGCAGCGTTGATGAAGATGGCGATGGTGTCGATGGAGAAGCCTTCCGGGGGCACTTCCCCGTCCCGGCGGCGTGCCGGAACAGAGACTCCTGTCCCCCAGATCTTGGCTTCGCGATGGCGGCGGCTCTGGAAGGTTTTCTCTGGTTTCGTCCAACGTCATAGGGTTTTCGCGACGGAGACCTTAAGTAGGCGAAAGGGCAGCCTTGGAGGGGGCCTGGTGGGCCCACACACTAGGGGGGCGCGGCCCCCCCTCTGGCCGCGCCAGGGTGTTGTGTGGGGCCCCCAGGGCTCCCCTCTGGCGGCTCTCGGGTGTTCTGGAAGCTTCGTCCAATTATAAGACTCTGGGCGTTGATTTCGTCCAATTCCGAGAATATTTCCTTACTAGGATTTCTGAAACCAAAAACAGCAGAAAACAGGAACTGGCACTTCGGCATCTCGTCAATAGTTTAGTTCCGGAAAATGCATAATAATGATATAAAGTATGCATAAAACATGTAGATATCATCAATAATGTGGCATGGAACATAAGAAATTATCGATACGTCGGAGACGTATCAGCATCCCCAAGCTTAGTTCCTGCTCGTCCCGAGCAGGTAAACGATAACAAAGATAATTTCTGAAGTGACATGCTATCATAATCTTGATCATACTATTGTAAGCGCATGAGATGAATGCAGCGATTCGAAGCAATGATGAAGATAATGAGTAAACAAATGAATCATATAGCAAAGACTTTTCATGAATAGTACTTTTAAGACAAGCATCAATAAGACTTGCATAACAGTTAACTCATAAGCAATAAATTCTTAGTAGAAAGCATTGGCGCAACACAAAGGATGATTAAGTTTCAGCAATTGCTTTCAACTTGTAACATGTATATCTCATGGATAGTTGTCAACATAAAGCAATATAACAAGTACAATAGGTAAACATGTAAGAATCAATGCACACAGTTTACACAAGTGTTTGCTTCTAAGATAGAAAGAAGTGGGTAAACTGACTCAACATAAAGTAAAAGAAAGGTCCTTCAAAGAGGAAAGCATCGATTGCTATATTTGTGCTAGAGCTTTTATTTTGAAAACATGAAACAATTTTGTCAACGGTAGTAATAAAGCATATGTATCATGTAAATTATATCTTACAAGTTGCAAGCCTCATGCATAGTATACTAATAGTGCCCGCACCTTGTCCTAATTGGCTCGGATTAACACGGATTATCATTGCATAACATATGTTTCAACCAAGTGTCACAAAGGGGTACCTCTATGCCGCCTGTACACGGGTCTAAGGAGAAAGTTCGCATTGGATTTCTCGCTTTTGATCATTCTTCAACTTAGACACCCATACCGGGACAACATAGACAACAGATAATGGACTCCTCTTTTAATGCTTAAGCATTCAACAACAGATAATATTCTCATAAGAGATTGAGGTTTTATGTCCAAACTGAAACTTCCACCATGATTCATGGCTTTAGTTAGCGGCCCAATGTTCTTCTCTAACAGTATGCATACTCAAACCATTTGATTGTGAAAACCGCCCTTACTTCAGACAAGACGAACATGCATAGCAACTCACATGATATTCAACAAAGGTAAAAAGTTGATGGCGTCCCCAGAAAACATGGTTACCGCTCAACAAGCAACTTATTAAGAAATAAGACACATAAGTACATATTCAATACCACAATAGTTTTTAAGGCTATTTTGTCCCATGAGCTATATATTGCAAAGGCGAATGATGGAAATTTAAAGGTAGCACTTAAGCAATTTACTTTGGAATGGCGGAGAAATACCATGTAGTAGGTAGGTATGGTGGACACAAATGGCATAGTGGTTGGCTCAAGGATTTTGGATGCATGAGAAGTATTCCCTCTCGATACAAGGTTTAGGCTAGCAAGGTTATTTGAAACAAACACAAGGATGAACCGGTGCAGCAAAACTCACATAAAAGACATATTGTAAACATTATAAGACTCTACACCGTCTTCCTTGTTGTTCAAAACTCAATACTAGAAATTATCTAGACTTTAGAGAGACCAAATATGCAAACCAAATTTTAGCAAGCTCTATGTATTTCTTCATTAATAGGTGCAAAGTATATGATGCAAGAGCTTAAACATAAGCACAACAATTGCCAAGTATCAAATTATTTAAGACATTTTAGAATTACTACATGTAGCATTTCCCGATTCCAACCATATAACAATTAACGAAGCAGTTTCAACCTTCGCCATGAACATTAAGAATAAAGCTAAGAACACATGTGTTCATACGAACCAGCGGAGCGTGTCTCTCTCCCACACAAGGATGAACTTATTCAAACATAAACAAAAACAAACAGACGCTCCAAGTAAAGTACATAAGATGTGACCGAATAAAAATATAGTTTCAAGAGAAGAAACCTGATAAGTTGTCGATGAAGAAGGGGATGCCCAAGGCATCCCCAAGCTTAGACGCTTGAGTCTTCTTGAAATATGCAGGGGTGAACCACTGGGGCATCCCCAAGCTTAGAGCTTTCACTCTTCTTGATCATAGTATATCATCCTCCTCTCTTGACCCTTGAAAACTTCCTCCACACCAAACTCGAAACAAACTCATTAGAGGGTTAGTGCATAATCAAAATTCACATGTTCAGAGGTAACACAATCATTCTTAACACTTCTGGACATTGCACAAAGCTACTGGAAGTTAATGGGACAAAGAAATCCATCCAACATAGCAAAAGAGGCAATGCGAAATAAAAGGCAGAATCTGTCAAAACAGAACAGTCCGTAAAGACGAATTTTAAAGTGGCACCAGACTTGCTCAGATGAAAATGCCCAAATTGAATGAAAGTTGCGTACATATCTGAGGATCACGCACGTAAATTGGCAGATTTTTCTGAGTTACCTACAGAGAATTCTGCCCAGATTCGTGACAGACAGAAATCTGTTTCTGCGCAGTAATCCAAATCTAGTATCAACCTTGCTATCAAAGACTTTACTTGGCACAACAATGCAATAAAATAAAGATAAGGAGAGGTTGCTATAGTAGTAACAACTTCCAAGACTCAAATATAAAACAAAAGTACCGTAGCAAAATAAACACATGGGTTATCTCCCAAGAAGTTCTTTCTTTATAGCCATTAAGATGGGCTCAGCAGTTTTAATGATGCACTCGCAAGAAATAGTAGTTGAAGCAAAAGAGAGCATCAAGAGGAAAATTCAAAACAAATTTAAGTCTAACATGCTTCCTATGAAAAGGAATCTTGTAAATAAACAAGTTCATGAAGAGCAAAGTAACAAGCATAGGAGGATAGAACAAGTGTAGCTTCAAAAATTTCAGCATATAGAGAGGTGTTTTAGTAACATGAAAATTTCTACAACCATATTTTCCTCTGTCATAATAATTTTCAGAGGCATCATGAACAAACTCAACAATATAAGTATCACATAAAGCATTCTTATTCACATGCATAAAAGTATCATTACTCTCCACATAAGCATAATCAATTTTATTAGTTGTAGTGGGAGCAAATTCAAGAAAGTAGCTATCATTATTATTCTCATCATCAAATATAGGAGGCATATTGTAATCATAATTAAACCTATCCTCCATAGTAGGCGGCACCAAAAGACCACTATCATTATAATCATCATAAATAGGAGGCATATCATAATCAACATAAACTTTCTCCTCAATACCCGGAGGACTAAAGAGATCATTTTCATCAAAACCGACCTCCCCAAGCTTAAATTCGTCCATAGCATTAGCAACAATGGTGTTCAAAGCATTCATACTAATAACATTCCCATTAGCATGCATAAGTTCCATGGGTTTTTTAATTTTCTCTTCAAACACATCATGTCCTAATTCAAGATAAAGTTCATAAAGATCTCTCATTTTGTTGTTGTCTTCCATTAAGCCTTACTAGTGAAAATAAAAACAAGAGACAAAAAGATGCAATTGCAGGATCTAAAGGAAATAGCTTCGAGCACACACACAACGGCAACAGAAAAGTACTTAGTAACCTGGGACCGGAGTATGAGTGCCTTTTACCTTTCCTCCCCGGCAACGGCGCCAGAAAATAGCTTGATGTCTACGGGTGCTTCTATTCTTGTAGACAGTGTTGGGCCTCCAAGAGCAGAGGTTTGTAGAACAGCAGCAAGTTTCCCTTAAGTGGATCACCCAAGGTTTATCGAACTCAGGGAGGAAGAGGTCAAAGATATCCCTCTCATGCAACCCTGCAACCACAAAGCAAGAAGTCTCTTGTGTCCCCAACACACCTAATAGGTGCACTAGTTCGGCGAAGAGATAGTGAAATACAAGTGGTATGAATGAATATGAGCAGTAGTACGGCGCCAGAAAAGTGCTTGCTGGCGTGCAGTTGATGGTAGTAATATTGCAGGAAGTAAAGATGCAGTAAAACAGTAAACAAACAGCGATAGCAGTATTTAGGAACAAGGCCTAGGGATTATACTTTCACTAGTGGCCACTCTCAACATTGATCACATAACAGAATAAATAAATAGATGCTAGACTCTACACCCTCTTGTTGGATGATGAACACCACTAACTGTGTAGGATTACACGAACCCTCAATGCCGGAGTTAACAAGCTCCACAATATTCAATGTTCATATTTAAATAACCTTAGAGTGCATGACAGATCAACATAACCAAACCAAGTACTAACATAGCATGCACACTGTCACCTTCACACTACGAAAGGAGGAATAGATCACATCAATACTATCATAGCAATAATTAACTTCATAATCTACAAGAGATCACAATCATAGCCTACGCCAAGTACTACACGATGCACACACTGTCACCATTACACCGTGCAGGAGGAATAAACTACTTTAATAACATCACTAGAGTAGCACGCAGATATATTGTGATACAAAACACATTGCAATCATAAAGAGATATAAATAAGCACTTCACTATGCCATTCATAACAGTGAATAAGTACTCTGTGAAATATAGCCTAAGAGACCCACACGGTGCACACACTGTCACCTTTACACACGTGGGACAAGGAGTCTCCGGAGATCACATAAGTAAAACCCACTTGACTAGCATAATGACATCTAGATTACAAGCATCATCATATGAATCTCAATCACGTAAGGCAGCTCATGAGATTATTGTATTGAAGTACATAGGAGAGAGATGAACCACATAGCTACCGGTACAGCCCCGAGCCTCGATGGAGAACTACTCCCTCCTCATGGGAGACATCAGCGTTGATGAAGATGGCGGTGGTGTCGATGGAGAAGCCTTCCGGGGGCACTTCTCCGTCCCGGCGGCGTGCCGGAACAGAGACTCCTGTCCCCCAGATCTTGGCTTCGCGATGGTGGCGGCTCTGGAAGGTTTTCTCTGGTTTCGTCCAACGTCATAGGGTTTTCGCGACGGAGACCTTAAGTAGGCGAAAGGGCAGCCTCGGAGGGGGCCTGGTGGGCCCACACACTAGGGGGGCGCGACCCCCCCTCTGGCCGCGCCAGGGTGTTGTGTGGGGCCCCCATGGCTCCCCTCTGGCGGCTCTCGGGTGTTCTGGAAGCTTCGTCCAATTATAAGACTCTGGGCGTTGATTTCGTCCAATTCCGAGAATATTTCCTTACTAGGATTTCTGAAACCAAAAACAGCAGAAAACAGGAACTGGCACTTCGGCATCTCGTCAATAGTTTAGTTCCGGAAAACGCATAATAATGACATAAAGTATGCATAAAATATGTAGATATCATCAATAATGTGGCATGGAACATAAGAAATTATCGATACGTCGGAGACGTATCACTCCCCGTGAAGCTAGCTTGCTCTTAGATCTCTCTCTCTCTCTCTCTCTGGTTACTATGTGTTTCTAGTTTGTGATAGAGTGTTAGCTGTGAGGCTATGGGTCGTAGAACCTGGTATTTATTCTGTGGCTGGTTCACTGTGGTTGTGACACCTCAATGTTGTGCATAGATGACTAAGGTGCTTGTACTGTATCTCTAGTTTGGATACACGTGTAGGTGCATAATTTGCTGGTTATTTAACTTGGTCATAGTCCGTATGTGAGTATTCCTTACTAGGCATGCATGTTGTTGATTATATTTTTGTCCCCGGGTTCAATTTGTGCAATTACAAGCGGTTTTAGTCATGCTCTTTTTTTTTTGTAAATTATATAGGGATTATTCCATGTGGCCTTTGGCTTAATGATTTTGATCTCACTAGTTGATATTAGTGCGATTTAATATTTATTTATCTATGGTTTCCTCTTAAATGTTATGGTGAAAAAGTTGATGTTCATTTAGCTCATTTGTTCTCTTTGTGTCAATGAATCCAATTTTAAATGTTTGGGGTTATTGCATGTTGTCTTGTAATTTGGATTTAAATCTAACGGGTTGCCTAAGTTGCCTATTGTTGTCTATAGTTTCCTTCTGATATCTATATTTGCCTACTGATGTTTATTCTTGAGATGTGCATCATGATCTTGTCAAGACCAGTGATTTTGCAAATGTTCCTATGCCATATTTATTTGATCAAATGATCCAATTGCCTCTATTTTGGATGTTTAAACCTCAAACCTGCTTTTGATTCCAGGGGTTCTTCCTGAAATCATTTACTTTGGATTCTACATTCACCTTAGGGTAGATCCACCACTTTAACCCTAACCCAGTGGATGTGTCTATGTTGTTTGTCTTGAAGGTTTTCTAGATGTTCAAGGTAAGAATATAGAAGATCTAGATAGGAAATTTTGGATAGGATTTTCATTTCTGGATTTACCTTGTGAAGAACCATGTACTCCCCCTGTCAAAAGGATTTCAAAGATTTGTCTAAATATGGATGTATCTATACACTAAAGAGTGTCTAGATACATCTAAATTTAGTCAAACTTTGAACATCATTTTGTAGACAGAGGTAGTACAAAATTTTCTATAAATAAGGATTCAATTTTGGGGAATTGGGTACTTTTTATATTTATTTTATTTTATTTGATTTTTTGTGAAGATTTAAATTTGAACTCAAGTTTGAATAATTCAAACCTAAATCTTGAATTCAAATGCTTATGTGTTATGTAAAGATGTGTCTTGTCTTTGATTCTCTCTATATAGTGCATATAATTAAATTGCTCCCAACTTTTGAAAACACGAAGGCCATGTCAAAATTGAATTCAATTCCTAATGTTGACTTAGTCAAATTTGACACTAGAGGTCAAATTACAATCCCTTTGTATCTCAAAACAAAAAAATTGAAATTTTTTCCACTTCTTCAAATTCATGCAAATGCACATATCTCTAATCTACCCCTCGTAGCACTATAATACTCGGATGTTACAGAGGCGAAGCAAGTAGGGGTTGCATGCATGGCCGATGCGCAAGCAACATGGATAAGAAGTCAAAGGCTTGGTTTGAACAAGCTCGGGCATGGATCTTTGCTCGCACCGATTGATCATTCATGTGTATGTGGTGTATTTGGATGGAACAATTTGCTATATATCATTAAATTTCATTGTCGAAGTTGATTTACGCCTTGTACATAATTTTTTGGGGGTTTTATTTGATGATAACTATGCCTACAGTATTCATTAAAGAACAAACTGACATCAAAACAGACAAAGTAAAGTGAAAATAGGTAAAATAGGAGCCGTGCATTTGAGGATTGCCATTGGGGGTATCAGTCAACGATGCTCTCATGTCGTTTGCTACCATTCAGATGAAAAAAAAAGCCACAGCATCTCAGCGGCTGAGTATAATAGTCAGTGGAAGGCGTCAGACAGTGAGATACTATTGAAATACGTCCAAGATTGATTTGGTGGGCCAGGACGACGATTGTGGTCAAAATGATGGGAGGGAGACGACGCAGGAGAGCAACGCAGGCGGCACGGCGTCTATATTCTACTCTTCACGTTTGGGGCTTTGGGCATTTGGAAGCTGATGAAAACGCCGCACGGCGCACCCAACCACCGGACCCGAACGCTGTTAAATTGCCGTGCCGTGCCGTGCGTCGGAATTCCAAAAATATCCGTGTACTTTTCCGGCGGCCCATCAAGAGAAGTGGAAGCTAACAGGCGAAAACAGGGAAGAAGAGGGGAGATAACGTCAACGATAGCAAGATATAACGTTCATGTGATCAACGTCCGAAAAAATAACGGGAATACCCGACAAGGTTGGCCCGAAAAGAGGTAACGGGATGAGGATATACGAGTTCAAACGTTTTCTTCTGAATTCAAACACTTTAACTTGTCCTCGGACAAATTTGATCAAAAGAAGACCCTCTAAGCTATTGCGATCGCGACATTGAGGCTTCTAAGCAATTACAAGCAACAATGGATTCCTTAAATGCTTCACCAAAAATAAGAGATCCGCAAAATAAAAAGCCCCATTAGATACATCAGCTGTAAGAAAACAGTCCTGTGTCGCCCGACAGAGGCGACACGGGGGGCGACTCCAACGCCGCAGCCTAGGCCCCTCATCCCGTCCCCTCCCTTCCCGCGGCCGCCGGAGGTCTCGCCGGGCAAGGCTCGGGCGGTGACGGCGGCGGTGGGATCTCTGCACACGCGGCGATCTTCCTCGGCTTTGGTGGAGATGCGGCGACGAGGAGTCGCGGGATCCCACCGACGAGCGCGCATCGGTGACGACGAAGTTGGCTAGGCCTCCTCGCGCCGGAGGCGCTCCTGCTAGAGACGGGCCTGCTCAGGCTCAGATGGGCTTGGGCGGGCTTCGGCTCTGGCCCCGACAGCAGGTTGGCGCGCTGGCGCTTGGTGATGTCGACAACTTGTCACCGTGGAGGTGCCGGCGGCCGGCTAGGCGGCGGCTGGATCGCCCCGTCCAGCCTCATCTCGGATGGATCTACCTAATAAATGAGGCTGACCTAGGGTTCCTCTTGTGCAAAGATGGTGAATTTCTTGAGGCTGATCCCTCTTGATCCGGCCGGAGTGGTGAGTTTCGGAAGGCTCTGCCGACGAATGTAACAATGTGATATGTCTGGAGTTTGCTCGATCGGGTGGTATTCGGTCGTGCACACACATGTTTTTATTCCAACCGTTTGATTTTGGAGGGAGTGGCGCGAAGCTCCGCTCTTTGTTATCATCAAGTGATATTTTGGTCCATGGTAAACTCAGAAGCGGAGAATATCATGAAGGCCGGATTGAAGGGACTGACAATGGTTGAGTCTCCGCGCTGTTGAGGGACTTGCTTGCTATTCTGGGTTTCGCAGTAGCAGTATGCAAGTGAGGGCGGCAGCACATGTGAATTTCAGTGTCTTACCTTTCAGGGTGAAAACCCAAGGTCTGACCTTAATTGGTTGTGTCTGACAATGACCGTGTTGAAGGCATTGTTTTGAGAGCGGAGACTACGACGACGACGCTTGTGCATTGTTCCCTTCTTGAAGGTGTCATTTTTGGAGAGTCTGGAGTTTTAGGTGTTGTCTTGGTGGTGGTTGTATTGTTTCTAATAGGGCTAGAATTCCGTAGCGGGTATTTTGTTTTTTAGTTTCTTTTTGGATGTGTGCATCCATACTGGTATTAGGACATTGTGTTGTTGCATAGGCTAGATGTAATTGGTATTTGTTGTCCTCTTAACATTAATATATTTCCTTTATCGAAAAAAGTTTGCATCAGCTGTTGAAGATGCTCACGTCTAAGCCTGGAAATAAAACTCGAAACTCACGAACTAAACGAGTAACTCGCGACTCGACTCGAACTCGGTGTATAACGAGTTGATCCGAGTTTCAGATTTTGTCGCTAAACGAGTTCAAGCTAAATGAGCCGAGTTCTTCGCGAGTAGCTCGCTTAGCTCGGTAAAATTAGTGCCCTAGAGAAGACTAGATGATTCATACTTCTACAATTTATGCTATATTTTCCATCAGTCTGAACCGTGACTTGCCTAGACTTTCAAAATAATGTAATGAATTGGACTATTAAGCTAGCAGACTGCTATGTGATAAAGTATATTTGTGATTTCTCGACTTGCTGGCAATCTTATTCTCATGATATATTGATTGATATTATTCTGATACCATAATCCTAACAATTGTTGTGCATAATTCATGCGCAATACGTTTTACATGTTTCATTTGATAATTTTAAACGAGCTACTCGTGAGTTACTTGCGAGTTTTGCGAGTCAAACCCAGTTTCAAATCTAGACTCGATTGTTAAACGGGTCAAATCAAGCGAACTCGATTGTTGATCGAGTTTTAGCGAGTCTCGGCTCGACTCGGATTCCAGCCCTACTCACGGCGTTTGCTACCATTCAGATAAAAAAAACGAGAGCACGACATCCATTGGCTGCGTTGACAGTGGGATAGTATTGAATTAGGCGGAAGATTGATTTGGTGGGCCAGGACGACGATAGTGGCGAGCGGAAGTCAAATGGCGAGAACAAGGGTGGCAAAACACGCGTCACGGCGTGTATATTTTGCTGAGTAAAATCCATCGTTAGTACTCAAACTTGTCGACCAAAATCACTTTGGTCATCGTACAAAGTGAATACAAATTTACGGTCAGTGAATACACCTATGGGCTCAGAGACGGTCACTGGTGGCGTCCGCGCGTCATATTAGCCTACGTGGGCGAGCTGAAGGACCCACTGTCAAATTTTGTTTTAGCAAATTGACCCCCAAACTTACTACTCTAGCAACTTTATTATGCATACAAGTTCAGCTAGCCACTGTCCATGACTAGTGGAGGCCACCGGTCAAACCAATAACTATTAAAAATAAAATAGAGTAGGAAGTTGTCTCCCTCCCTCCCCTATCCCATCAGAAAACCATCGCCCCCACGTTGACTTAGCCGGGGCGCGGCCGCCACCACAGGGCTCTGCCGCCTCATGGCGTGCCACGCTTGGAACAGGTAGTCCCGACGCCTAGGGATTCGCGGTAGCGGCACGGAGAACTGCCTCTAAACTGCGGCGTCCTCTCTTCGCTGAGAGCACACTGCGTGTACGGGCATGCTGCTGAGCAGGTCACGGCGGAGCCAAGTGTGGCTCGAGGATGCATGGAAGTGGGAGGGGAAGCGCCGCGCCGGCCTCCTCGCCGATGTCGCGAATGGCAATGAGTATGGCTGGTTGGTCGATGTAGCCCTCGACCTCATCGCCGGTGTGCACCACGCCCTCTCTGGCCACAACAATGAAAAGAGCACGGCCGCTTCGCCATCTTGTTCGTGCCGCCAACCGCCGGGAGGTGACGTTCTGTATAAGGGGTGGGGAAGCGGTGGCACGGGATGGAGCCGTTCGTCGGCCAGCACCTCGCCGCTAGACCCTCCTTCTCCACCGTCTTCACATGCAGGAGTGGCTATAGCCGTCGCCTCCACGGACGACGAGCTGCAGGAGGAGCGGCGTGGACGAGCTCATCGAGCAGCTGAGAAGCGACGTGCCGCAGCCCGTGCCCGACGCGCGTCTAAGTCGCCGGCTCGCCGTAGCCCGTGCCGGACGTGCGTCTGAGTCGTCGGTTCGCCGCAGCCGCGCAAGCGCGTACCGCGTGCGCGTCCACGCCCAGGCACTGAAGCGGCTCTGCCACGAGGCCTCTGGACGAGTCCATGCCTCGCCGGCGCCAGAGAGGATGCTCCAGAGCTGCTTCTGCCGAAGGCGGTCGCTCCTGCCGCCCGCCTCGTCTTCGTCAGAGGGGTTGAGGTCGCGGATGGTCGGGGAGACGCTGGAGCATTGCGCAACTCCGGAGGCTGTAGACCTCGCCAACCTTCGTGCAGCTCCTGTTCTGTGCCCTGTCCCATGAGGGTGACACCGCTGGAGGAGCTGGGGCAGCACCCTGAGAGGGAAAGGCGAGACAGCGATGCTGGGTGAAGAGCATGAGCTAGGTACGGTAAGGGAAAATTTCGCCGGCGAACCAAGGGGAAGGCTCCCGCAGGAGTTCGTCGACGACGAGCACCTATGCGGTGCTGACGATGTCCGTCGAATGCACCAGGACGGGAAACTCTCGACCTTATCCCTTCGCTTGTTTTCAATTTGACCCCTGAATTTCTATTATTGGAAACATAGTGGCTCTTTACAGTTTGAGGCTGAGAGATGGGACAATTGCAGTGCCAGCTCAGCAAATACTACGTTTGGACGCCACCAGTGACCGTATGTGAACCCCTAAATCGTATTCAGTGACCGTAAATTTATGTTCTCTGTGTACGATGACCAAAGTGATTTTGGTGGACAAGTTTAAGTACTACCAATGAATTTTACTCTATTTTGCTCTTCACGTTTGGGGCATTGCACATTTGAAAACTGGTGATGGAAACGCCGCACGGCGCACCCAACCACCACCAGCAGGCCCCAACGCCCGCTGCTAAATTGACGTGCCGTTCGTCCCAATTCCACTTCCTCCCCAAGAATATATCCTCCTCCCTCCCTCCCAGCCGGCCGTCCCCTCCAGAGAAGCGGGAGCTAAAGAATCCCCGCCGCGAATGGCCCCGCCCGCCGCCGGCGAGGCCTCGTCCTCGTCCTCGGCCTGCGCCGCCGCTCCGGAGACTCCTCACCCTCACCCGGAGCAGGCAGCCAAGCCCCGCTGCCGCCCCTCGCGCCCCGCCGCCGGCGCCTGGGCGCGCGTCGTCTCCATGGGCGTGCAGGGCTGCGTCATGGCCGCCGCGCTCGCGCTCTTCCTCCTCTTCGCCTTCGCCGCCTGCCTCCTCATGATGGCGCTCGTCTTCTCCGCGCGCGCCTTCCGCCGCCAGGGCAGCCGCTACCGCCCCTTCTCGCCCGACCACGACTTCCCGCCGCCGCCGCCGCCGCCCCCGCGCCCCGTCGGCCTCGCGCCCGCCCAAATCGCCCGCCTCCCCTGCTTCGACTCGTCCCCGTTCGACGGGCCCTCGACCTGCGTCGTCTGCCTCGAGCCCTCGCGCGCCGGCCAGCGGTGGCGCAAGCTGCCACCCTGCGGCCACGCCTTCCACGCCGCCTGCGTCGACCCGTGGCTCCGACTGTCGCCCGCGTGCCCCGTCTGCCGCGCTGCCGTAGCCGTCCCGCCAGAGAAGAGCTGATCACCAATCACCCACGGCGTCAGCCAGCGCACCGACTTCGCTCCTCCACCTCATGGTGCCCGCCAGGGCTGTAAAGGTTTTTTTTTTTCCCTTCAGGTGCTCGAAAGAATGCCTTGTAGGCGTAGCGGTAGATTTCGTGTGGATCCTCCTGCTTGCTGTTGTAAAGCCAGAAGCAGGGACAAGGTAGTTTGTTGCAACATCAACATCTTTGTCTATTTTCCAGGATTGTATAGTTGATCCTTGTTGCTCCTGGTGCCACTCGTGGATTCTCATGGATATGCAAGGATACCCATCAATAATTGATGGATACGCATATCCATCCATCCTCGTATGCATCACAAGTATTCCTAGCTGCAGAATAAGCTTTGATGTCATGCTCTTGTGGGACACTTGTATGGCAGTGATGTCAATACCTCAAGATGAACCCCAAACCTGCGAAGCATACTTATCGGTTGCAATACCTACTTGCTTTCAGACGTTTGTTAAATACAATAATAAAGAAGACTCTATGCATATATCGGTGCAGAGGCCGGAGCATAGCCTCCATTTCAAAAAGAAATAAACTACTACTTGTTCTCTTCTTATCATTTCACTTCTAGCAGTCTAAGTTTGTTGTGGATTTTGCTGATGGGGATAATGTGGTGTGAATATCTTTTTTATGTTGTGGACGTTCCATAATCGCAGAGGCACGCGCAAACCCCTGCACAGTAAAAACTACCATGGTGTAATTGCTTATTTGGTTCAACTTTCAACCCTAAATTATGAAAACCGTTTAGAATTACTCTTTCTAAGACTGACCAGATGTCTTGCTGTTGTAAAGCGAGAAGGACAAAGATAGTTTGTCCTATTAGACAACTTTGAATGTCAACATCTTTGTCTTTTTTCCAGTATTATATAGTTGATATATATTGCTCGTGGTGCCACTCGTGGATTCTGATGGATATGGAAGGATGCCCATCAATAATTGATGGATACGCATATCCATCCTCGTATACTATTGTAGCAAGAAAACATAACAAATGTAGCAATGCCTAATTTCGACGGAGACTCGCCATAGACATTGTAGCAAAATAATTAAAATATTATAGAAAAACCACATAACAAATGTAGCAAAATAGATTTCGTCGAAGATATCGCCAAAGACATTGTAGCGAACAATTTACGCTATATTAGCATAACCTCGGAACAATTGTAGCAGAAAAAACTACTATTGCAACATCATATTTTTTGTAGTAAGATCCTTCCTGTATCTCCAATGAAGGTACAACTATGGTTCGGGCCTCTACCGCGGCCACCACTTCAGCGCTCCCATGATAGGCGGTCATGGTGCACAGGTGGAAGCCATGGCCAAGGGAGATGTACCTGTGGGGGGGGGGGGGGGGTGCTCGTGGAGGTAGTGGCTGGCGGCAGGACGCTCGCGAAGGTGGAGGCCATGGCGCGATCATGGTGGTGGAGGCGGCGGGGCGGCTTGCGGAGGTGGAGGCCATGGCGGCTCTGCATCCCAGCACCTCGCCAAGGACCTCCTCCTCGAGCGTCCATGGCGGCTCGATCTCGTAGCCCCGCAGGTGGGAGGCACATCTGCTGATAAGGGGTGGCCCGATCTTCTCAGTAAGCAACGGTGGTGATGATGATCACGGGATGAACACATCGGAGATACACGGATGATGAAGTGGATGATAACTTGTATGACGCAACGAGATCTCTCGATTGGTCCCTGTCGCCAATGCAACAGTTCTCAACCCTGCAAGATATTCGCAACTCCACACACTTGCGCACGTAGCCGCCGACCACGAAGCGGTAAGTTGCAACCGTCTAATTCTCAATGGAACAGCAGATCACACAAGACTTTCAGGGTATACACCAAATCAATGCAATATGGTGTAGGGATTCAACAGAGTTGCAAAGCAATCAACTATGAACTAGGGTTTATCTTAAACGTGGTCTAAACCTAATTTGGGAGCATCCTGGGCACTTATATAGGGGTTCAGGATGACCTCAGGTCGAAAAGATACATAGAAAACCGACCCAGATCAGATCTGGGCGAGACAGACTCGGAGTCGGCCGGTCATACGGCCGGTCGATCGGGCCTGGGACCGGGCCATCCGGTTTCAATCGGATCTGGCGCCGGGTCTGGGCTAGGCGTCCAGGCTTACTGGATGTTGCCCGGCTGGCACAAGCGTGGCGTCCGGTCGGCACCGGGCTGGGCCGGTCTGGCGCCCGGTTGGACCGGGCCTGGGACCGGGCACGCCGGCGTGGCGGCCGGTCTGACCGGGCCTGGCGCCGGCCTGGACTTCTTCTTCTCCCCTCGCGCATGCCTCCCTCTCCTCCCTCACGCTTCCATGGGATGTCTTCTTGTCCAGCTTCATGGCCAGTTGCTCCTTTCCTCCTCGTGCAATGCTTGCTCCCTCTTCATACCTGATCATACATAAGTAATAGGACTTAGGCAGTATAACGTTCTCATCAATCAAAGTATCACTTAGGAACAAATTCACCTGTTGTTTAAGTAGCTTCGCACGAGCTCGTGCCATTGGTCCAATCCTGACTTCATTGGACTTGAGCTTCACAGCAATATGGTCTTCATCTTGCAATGACGGAGCTAGTAGTGTAGTAGGGATGTCCTCATCATCTCCCCCCCTTCAAAAGGCGTCGACCTCGATGCTCCAAGGTCCTCTCCGTCATATGGTGTCAAATCAGTCACATTGAAAGAATTGCTGACACCAAACTCATCAATTGGAAGATCTATAGAGTATGCATTATCATTGATCTTGGCAAGCACTTTGTAAGGACCAACACCACGAGGAAGCAACTTGGACTTGCGTAGCTTCAGGAACCTATCCTTGCGAAAATGTACCCAGACCATATCACCAGGCTTGAACAACATATCCTTGCGTTTTTTGTTCATCCTTGCAGCATTGCTGTTGCCTTTCTTCTCTATCAACTCTTTAGTCTTCACATGAATCTTTCGCACAAAATCTGCCCTCTTTGATGCCTCCATATTGACTCTCTCATGTATAGGTAGAGGCAACAAATCAAGCGGAGTAATGGGTTTAAAACCATACACCACCTCAAGGGGACACAACTCTGTGGTAGAATGTACCGCTCTGTTATAAGCAAACTCCACATGCGGCAAACAATCTTCCCACTCCTTCAGGTTCTTCTTGATCATGGATCTCAACAGCTGTGACAATGTTCTATTCACCACTTCAGTTTGACCATCAGTTTGGGGATGACAAGTAGTACTGAAAAGTAGCTTCGTCCCCAGCTTTCTCCAAAGCGTCTTCCAGAAGTAGCTCATAAACTTCACGTCACGATCAGAAACACTAGTCTTCGGGACTCCATGTAAACGTACAATCTCCCTGAAAAACAGGTTAGCAATATGCGACGCATCGTCGCTCTTGTGGCAGGCAATAAAATGTGACATCTTAGAGAATCTATCCACTACCACAAATATAGAATCATGGCCTCTCTTAGTACGCGACAAACCCAACACAAAATCCATACTAATGTCTTTACTAGGTGTAGTAGGTGTCGGTAAATGGGTATACAAACCGTGAGGCTTCAGCTTGGACTTGGACTTGTTGCAAGTAATGCACCTCTTCACATATCTGTCCACATCCCGCCTCATCTTTGGCCAATAAAAATGGTCAGCTAGCATGAGTAGCGTCTTCTCACGCCCAAAGTGACCCATCAAACCTCCAGCATGAGATTCCTGCAATAAGAGCAAACGCACAGACGATTTTGGAATACATAGTTTGTTAGCTCTAAACAAGAACCCATCATGTATGTGATATTTGTCCCATGCTTTACCAATAGCACACAAGCGATATGGTTCAACAAAATCATGATCAGTAGCATACAAATCACATAGTATTTCTAATCCAGAAATTTTAACATCAAGTTGAGTTAATAGCATATTCTTCCTAGATAGAGCATCAGCAAACAATATTATATTTTCCCTTCTTATGCTTAATAATGTATGGAAAAGACTCAATGAACTCAACCCACTTAGCAAGATGCTTATGCAAAGTAGATTGAGCTTTTCAGATATTTTAAAGCTTCATGATCAGAATGTATGATAAATTCTTTTGGCCACAAGTAATGTTGCCAAACCTTAAGAACTCTAATTAAAGCATACAATTCTTTATCATAGATAGGATAGTTCAACTTAGCACCAGAAATTTTCTCAGAAAAATATGCAATTGGGCGACCCTCTTGCATCAACACACCACCAATTCTAATACCACTAGCATCACATTCAATCTCAAATTTCTTATTGAAATCAGGAAGTGCAAGCAACGGTGCAGAAGTTAACAATCTTTTCACTTTATCAAAAGCATGATCTTGGGCTGCGGCCCACTCAAAGACAACACCCTTTTTAGTCAAATCATTCAAATGTGCAGCAATAGTACTAAAGTTGGGCACAAATCTTCTATAAAACCCAGCTAGACCATGAAAACTTCGTACTTGACTCACATTTATGGGAGTAGGCCAATTTTGAATTGCTTCAATTTTAGACACATCTACTTCTACTCCATGCTTAGAGATAATGTAACCCAGAAATATGACCTTATCTTTGCAAAATGTGCACTTCTCAAGATTACCATAAAGTTTATTATCACGCAACACTAGCAAAATATGTCGAATATGTATAGTATGATCAGATTCATTGCGGCTGTAGATTAATATGTCATCAAAGTACACAACCACAAATTTGCTAATAAAATCACGCAAAACATGGTTCATTAGTCTCATTAAAGTGCTAGGTGCATTAGTCAAACCAAAAGGCATTACTAACCACTCATATAAACCAAATTTTGTTTTAAAGGCTATTTTCCATTCATCCCCCTCTTTCATCCTAATTTGATGATAACCACTACGCAAATCAATTTTAGAGAAAACAGTAGCACCACTCAATTCATCTAGCATATCCTCTAAACGGGGAATAGGATGACTATATCGAATAGTAATGTTATTTATCGCTCTACAATCTACACACATGCGCCATGTACTATCTTTCTTAGGAACTAAAATAACAGGAACAACACAAGGACTAAGGTGTATGCGGATATAACCTTTGTCGAGTAGCGCTTGTACTTGCTTCTCTATCTCCTTCGTCTCTTCGGGGTTCGTCTTATATGGCGCCCTATTGGGCAGCGAAGCTCCGGGGATCAAGTCTGATGCTCAATACCACACAATGGTGGTAGTCCTGCGGGCACCTCCTCCGGAAACACGTCGCTGAATTCCTGCAACACATTAGAAACACGAAGAGAAATAGGGGTCATGTCGTTAGAAACCAAAACCGTACCCCTGTACATGAGCACAAGAGGCATGGCTATAGGATCCTCACTAAATTCTCTCATATCTTCTTTGGTGGCTAATAAGACTAGGGAATTCACTCTCTCACTTTTCGTTATATCACTCACGGTATTACAATTCTCTCGCCTATCTAAAGGTGCATCCTCCAAGTTTACTTCAATTTTCTGACGAGATTCATTGACAATTTGCTGTGGTGACGTAGGCTGCAAGTTGATTTTCTTGCCCTTGAACTCCAAGTGATATGTATTGGCACGGCCATTGTGTTGCACAGAACGGTCATAGAGCCAAAGCCGACCCAATAGTAGGTGACACACCGTCATAGGAACCACATCAAAATCAATGGAATCCTACGGTCCAATCTCAAACTCAACACGCACCATGTGGTTTACCTTGATCTCACCATTGTCGCTCAACCACTGAATATAGTATGGATGCGGGTGCGGTAGATGCTTCAACTTCAGCTTGGTACACAACTCCTTGCTTGCTAAATTGCGGCAACTCCTGCCATCAATAATGACCTTGCAAGCCTTGTCAGGTCCAACTAAAGCCTTTGTTTGGAACAAATTGCAGCGCTGAGTAGATGCACTTGGCAACACATTAAGAGCACGCTGAGACACAACAATAGTGCGAGCTTCAGACGGATAAGCATCGACACCATCACTGTCATAGGCATCATCTTCTGGAGCATATGGATCAACATCATCTCCATTCTCATACTCATTGTCCTCATTGATAATCATGACCTTGCGGTTAGGACAATCTCTCTTGAAGTGACCCTTGCCACCACATGTATGGCAATTCATATCGCGGTTGCGCGCAGTAGACATGCTAGAACCACTCGTACTTGCAGCAGGTTCGGGCTTCTTTGTGTTGGACACATTGGAGACCAGCTTGCTAGACGGAGTCGAATAAGATGCGGAGCGCGTAGATGGCGCTGGCGCCGTAGATGAAGGCGCCCTAGGCGTGTAGCGCCCAGCTCCCGTAGCACGACCTTTAACTTTTGCTTCTTCAGCCAACTGTGATTCAGCTTCTCTTGCATGATGTAGCAACTCATTCATAGTGGTGTAACTGTAATGACGAACAATGCCTTTGATATCATACTTCAAACCATTGAGAAAACGCTGCATTGTCATCTCAAGTGACTCACGGACACGGCCACGCTGCATAAGTATCTCCATCTCCATGAAATATTCATCAACAGTCTTCACACCTTGTCTCAATAGGGTCAACTTATCATAAATAGTACGCAAATAATTAGTGGGCACGAAACGAGCTTGCATTGCCGCCTTCATAGCACGCCATGTGATAATAGGCAGCTCACCATCTTCTTCGCGAGCACAAACAAGTCCATCCCACCAACACAATGCATAACCATCAAATTCGGAAGAAGCAAGCTTGATCTTCCTATCTTCAGTGTAATTATGTAAGCGCCATAACTTCTCAATCTTCAACTCCCAAGAGAGATATTCTTCAACATCAGCACCTCCTTCAAATTTGGGTATCGAGAACTTTGGCTTACCTAATCCATCTTCTTCCTCAAACCCACAACCATGGCGTCTGAGTTCAACGAAACCACGACCGCGATAACCACAACCAACACCAGGTGCTTCATCCTGAAGATCAGGGTCTTCTTCCTCTTGTTGCTGTTGTTGTGTAAGATTGTCAACAGCCAGTTGGAAAACTTGAAGACTGCGCTGGATATCCGTCATTTGATCTTTCATTGTAGTGATGGTCTCACTAGTAGCATCCAGCTTCTGGGAAATCCCCTGAACAGTCCCCCTAAGTTCATCGTCCTGAGTGCGGAATTCACGTCGCATCTCATTACGAAGAGCTTCATACTCCCTCCATGTCATCACATCAGCAGAATTCTTGTTTTTCTGGTTAACAATTTTCTCATCACTAGAAGACATGGTTAGTAGGTTAGTGCACTAAAACAAATATATATATGGTGGTACTCTCACAACTCACTCAAAACTAATAAGAAAAGGAAATCTTACCGCTCCAAAGTGAATTAGTATTGCTTACCACTTGTAGGGACAACTAGTGCACGGATGTAGCGAAGCGAATATCAAGGGTATAAGAACAAATCACACGGCAAAGCAGGATATATGTGGGGTTGTAGGTAGGCTACCTATTTGCACCAATAACAAGCTCTAGCGCTGACCGTAGACAACCAATGATACTCACACAAGGCGATAAATGTGGCAATGCAACTATATGGATGAAAGGTTGCAATGCACTCGAGAGACGCTAGCAAAGCTCAACGGAACAGGCACAAGATTGCTCAACTACAGGTGTAGTAAAGTAAACTTAGGCCTTCACTTGATTCTACTATCACGTCACTTTTTCTTTTTGGAATTTTCTTTTTATCACACGCAGCTATGTAGCTCTATTTGCTTCTTTTTAAATTTTTTTTTTGATTTTATGACTCAACTCCTTGATAACACGGTCAACAGATAATGCAAAGCACCAAAACCCTAATGAGCAGCCTGTCGAGCGGTAAAACTAGTCTCTTCTGGGAAAGTTCCTAGTCACGTATATCGAAAGGCTGTGGCTATGGTTTGGACAAACACACTGTATGCTATGTGGACTCGGAGCAACAGGACTCTAGATGAAAGCGGAAACACAAACCTAACAATACTAGATGGAAGGAAAAAGATACGCAAAAAACAACTACAAAAAGCAACTAAAACTCGAAATTAGTGCAATCTAAGGCTATGGCAAACCCTAACCCTAATATTTTTGGCTTTTTCTGGATAGGAAACACTCACAACTCGACTGTGGGTGGATTGTGGATGGCTTACCGAGGAAACACTGAAATCTGATACCAAGATGATAAGGGGTGGCCTGATCTTCTCAGTAAGCAACGGTGGTGATGATGATCACGGGATGAACACAGCGGAGATACACAGATGATGAAGTGGATGATAACTTGTATGACGCAACAAGATCTCTCGATTGGTCCCTGTCGCCAATGCAACAGTTCTCAACCCTGCAAGATATTCGCAACTCCACACACTTGCGCACGTAGCCGCCGACCACGAAGCGGTAAGTTGCAACCGTCTAATTCCCAATGGAACAGCAGATCACACAATACTTTCAGGGTATACACCAAATCAATGCAATATGGTGTAGGGATTCAATAGAGTTGCAAAGCAATCAACTATGAACTAGGGTTTATCTTAAACGTGGTCTAAACCTAATTTGGGGGCGTCCTGGGCACTTATATAGGGGTTCAGGACGACCTCAGGTCAAAAAGATACATAGAAAACCGACCCAGATCAGATCTGGTCGAGACAAACTCGGAGTCGGCCGGTCATACGGCCAGTCGACCGGGCCTGGGACCGGGCCATCCGGTTTCAACCGAGTTTGGCGCCGGGTGGGAACCGGGCTAGGCGTCCAGGCTTACTGGATGTTGCCCGGCTGGCACAAGCGTGGCGTCCGGTCGGCGTCGGGCTGGTCCGGTCTGGCGCCCAGTTGGACTGGGCCTGGGTGGATTGTGGATGGCTTACCGAGGAAACACTGAAATCTGATACCAAGATGATAAGGGGTGGCCCGATCTTCTCAGTAAGCAACGGTGGTGATGATGATCACGGGATGAACACAGCGGAGATACACGGATGATGAAGTGGATGATAACTTGTATGACGCAACGAGATCTCTCGATTGGTCCCTGTCGCCAATGCAACAGTTCTCAACCCTGCAAGATATTCGCAACTCCACACACTTGCGCACATAGCCGCCGACCACGAAGCGGTAAGTTGCAACCGTCTAATTCCCAATGGAACAATAGATCACACAATACTTTCAGGGTATACACCAAATCAATGCAATATGGTGTAGGGATTCAATAGAGTTGCAAAGCAATCAACTATGAACTAGGGTTTATCTTAAACGTGGTCTAAACCTAATTTGGGGGCGTCCTGGGCACTTATATAGGGGTTCAGGACGACCTCAGGTCAAAAAGATACATAGAAAACCGACCCAGATCAGATCTGGTCGAGACAAACTCGGAGTCGGCCGGTCATACGGCCAGTCGACCGGGCCTGGGACCGGGCCATCCGGTTTCAACCGGGTTTGGCGCCGGGTGGGAACCGGGCTAGGCGTCCAGGCTTACTGGATGTTGCCCGGCTGGCACAAGCGTGGCGTCCGGTCGGCGTCGGGCTGGTCCGGTCTGGCGCCCAGTTGGACTGGGCCTGGGACCGGGCGCGCCGGTGTGGCGGCCGGTCTGACCGGGCCTGGCGCCGGCCTAGACTTCTTCTCCCCTCGCGCATGCCTCCCTCTCCTCCCTCGCGCTTCGATGGGATGTCTTCTTGTCCAACTTCATGGCCAGCTGCTCCTCTCCTCCTCGTGCAATGTTTGCTCCCTCTTCATACCTGATCATACATAAGTAATAGGACTTAGGCAGTATAAAGTTCTCATCAATCAAAGTATCACTTAGGAACAAATTCACATTTTGTTTAAGTAGCTTCGCACGAGCTCGTGTCATTGCTCCAATCCTGACTTCATTGGACTTGAGCTTCACAGCAGCATCGTCTTCATCTTGCAATGACGGAGGAAGTAGTGTAGTAGGGATGTCCTCATCATCTGCAGCGCGGGTGCGGCGGGAGGTGGAGCTTCACCACGGGGAGGTAGGAGACTGAGCTGCAGCGCGGGGCGGCGGGAGGCAGAGCTTCACCACGGGTAGGCAACAAAAGGAGCTGCAAGTCGAGTCAACGGGGGTGCATACCTTCAAGCGGGGCGCCGTGGGGAGGCCAAGTGGCAGCACGGACAGCGCTCCGGCAAAGCAGCGGCGGGGGCAGACGGGAGTGCGAGGTCGTTGGGGTGGCTGGGAATACGAGAGAGATATGGAAATGAGGAAGAGAACATGCGGTGAGGAAAAATATAAGGGTGGGGCCCGTGAGACATGCGTCGGACCCAGGAGGCGGAGAACTAGAACTCTGTTCCCCGAGGGAACGTCCGTTTTCCTTCTCGTATGCATCACAAGTATTCCTAAAGGGAATAAGCTCTGGTATGATGCTGTTGTGGCCTTGTGGGACAGTTGTATGACAGTGACGTCAAGAACTCGAGATGAATGAATTAGGGCGCGTTTGCTTGGCTGCATGCCCCTTGGCTCGCATCGGGCCAACAATTTTTGGCCCGTTTGGTTGCCTGGGCCAAGCCGCTTTCTTGTGGGAACCGGTTCTCAAAGCACCGTCAGGCCAGGCCCTGGAGGAACGCCCGGTTCGGCAGTTTCCAGCGGTGCCAGCAAATCTCCACGCCGGCTGATGCAAAAGGAAATCTTCGCGCACGCGTGGAGATGAGAATGGAGATGGCGGGAGCTGCCGCACGTATCGACGAAAACCGAAAGGGGGGGGGGATGGATTCTGTCACCTCCCGCCGCATCCCATGGCCTATTTCTACCCCTCCTCCACTGTCCCCCCAAATTTTGAGCTCCTCCTCCCGTCGACAAGCAGGTAAGAGGTGCACACATCTCCGGTCGGTGATGGTTGCAGCGGCGGCGGCGAGTACATCTGGGCTGCTTCATCTACTTCCTGGTCCAGTGCATTTTCACCTCCGGCGATGACTGTAAGGCATCCATTATCCCGGTACCGCGGTAATGTTTAAATCTAGGTTAGGAGTAGTCAGATCTTGTCTAGGGTTTGGTCTTGTAGTAAGGGTTAGTTCGAATTGTGGTGAGCTATCATGATCTTGCTAGGGTTCGACATTTCCGGTTGCTACTTTTTCCCAAATGTGCTCACCTGCCATGATCTTGCAAGGGTTTGTGCTATTCACCGTTGCAATGAACTGCTTGTCTGATTTAGGATGATTGTTGGTATGGTTTGTGCTATTCACATGTCTTTGTTTCCAAGTAGATTCACGTTATATGTACTACGATGTGTGTAGGACTCCTTCTGTGATGACTTTAGCCAGGCGCTTGTCTGCGTTGGGGACTCTCAGATCCCTTCGCAAGTTCCCGATTCACAGTCCGCCTATGATTCCAAGGTGGCGGTCACCCCTCTGCCTCAGGTAGCGGCAGAAGTCGCGGCTAGGTTGGCCACCACAAAGAAGAACAAGAACCGCAGGGAAGCGGAGAGGGCCTTGAAGACCGGGCAGGAAAGGAATGCCACCATGAAATGGCTTCCATTCATGTCCAGCTTAGTGTTGGAGAAGATGTGCGGCTTGATCCAGAGCGGAGTGAGAACTGACAAAGGATTCAAGGAAGTCCATCTCAATTCTGTGGCGAAAGGCATTTTTACCACTGTGGTGTGTCTGTGTGCTCCACTCAGGTGTACAACCACCTAAGGAAGTGGAGGCAGAGGTGGCTCACCATTAGCAGGCTCCGCGATCTAAGCGGGGCTAAGTGGTGCGAGGATACCAAATGCATCATCCTTGAGGGTGAGCACTACTGCGGGCACGTCGCGGTGAGCACCTCACTAACTGAGTCCACCTCACTAAATCTTTTGATCAACCACGAGCATAACTAACATCATTGTCCCTTCGTATCGTAGGATCACCCAAAGGACGTGGAGTTCCTGAATGCGCCCATTGCCAACTACGACTAGATGCATACCATCTTCTCCTTTGACCTCACCCCCGGCAAGTACGCCATGGGATCCAGTGAGCCCCTAGGCCCGGATGCAGCAAATCCTGCACCTGAGGATGCTAAAACCTAGGAGTCCGACACGGTCAACCTCGATGGGGCACCTGAGAAGACTGCCGACACGCCTGAGAAGGTGAGCGCCGGCTAGAGGAAGATAGGTGCCTTCCCTGACGACGAGCTGGTGGCCTTCACCAACATGATTGTTGCTGTGAAGAACGTCGCACATGCCATCAGGGACAACAAGCCCACAGACATGCACCCTGACCTGTACAATGCGGTCAAGACATGCTTGGCTTCGCCGAGGATTATCTCATGGCCGCCCTGAGCCACCTCGTCGACCACAAGGCCTAGGGTTCCAGCTTCGTCCGCATGATCGAGCCACACCGCGTCCTCTGGCTGACGAACTACCTTGGCAAGTACCACTCATAGGTGTAGTGGTGCCCTTGAGGGGGTGGTCCAGGGATGCATGCATGGAGCTGGTGATGATGATGATGATGATGTAAATTCTGGCAGTAGCTAGGGATGAAAAACATTTGATGGCCCCCTTTTGTAACTATGATGAGGTGGTATATACTAACCCCTCAGGTGATGGTGAACTTGCGGTGTTAGGATGACACCCACTTTTGTTGAGGTGGTAGGATGACACCATGGTAGTGTAGGATGAACTTGTGATCCACTTTTGGAATGATCATGCATGCCCCTGTTAGTTTATCATTTGTTGTCAACACTTGTGTTGTTCTATTGCTCGTTTCTGAATTGCTTCACGGTTGTGATCGATAACTTCTTCTTCTTATGCCATGCTAGTGGTATGTGGCCGCGGATGGGTTCGAGGAATCTACAGCTCATGGAAAGTCTATCAAGATCAGGTCAATGGCTACTCCAACAACAGCTACCGAGGGTATGAAACATTGGAGGAGGCACGACAAGAGTACCTCACCTTCCTAGAAGAGCAGTTCCTGGAAGATCAGGCCATCGATGAGGCAGTGCCATTAGCAGAGCTGCCGCCGGAGGAAGTACTGCCGGAGGTACGTCGCAGTTTGGTCAAAGATTACATCATCGCCTTCCTTATCGTGGTGATCGTGAGGATCTTGTTCTTCTGAGTGGTCTCTGATCGTATGTAACATGATATGGCATGGTAATCTCACTCTATTTGAATTGTGGTAAAGATATGTAACTGTGATTTGAGCAACCAAATAGCAAGTTGGGCTGGAAACGGCAACCAAACGATGGGGCCTGGGTTCTTTCTCCGGCGCGCAAAAGGCCGCACAGGCTACCAAACGACCCGGCTTTCATGGCCCATGGCCTGTTCGCGACGCGCAGGTGAACCCATCTCTCTGGCGCAGTGAGCCACAATTTGAATGCAGGCTACCAAACAGGCCCTTACTTACAAATCCTGACTGTGTCCAAACCCGCCAAGCATGCTTGATTCAAACAATTGGCTGTAAGACCTACTTGTTCTCTTCTTATCTTTATGTCTTACGTGTCCAAGTTTGTGGTGGATTTTGTTTATGGGGTTAATGCGGTGTGAAATTTTTTTTATCGCACTCTTTCGTGTTACATTACCAAAAGCTATCATGCCGATATGATGTACTACTAACTGATTTAAGTTTATAGGGCCAAATGGATTGAAGGCAGATCCGGAACTTGAAATCCGACATCATTTACAATCATGGTACCACTCGTGTAATATAACTTGGCATCCTTTTGTCAGGATACCACTTCGCATTGGTCAATCCCATAGCGAGAGTTAATTTTTTGAAGGTTTGTTGAGCCTCAGTTAATAATCATTGTTAAGCCTCTTTGAACCTGGCGAGTAATTCATCTTTAGAGCACTTGCACCGTGCCTCGCTTATTGGGACGCTGACATAGGCATCCCCAATGGGCCTACCGAAGATGGTACCCGGGGTTTACTGAAGGCCCACGACCCGAAGTTTATGAAGCCCGGAAGCCCAATTAAGAGATAGTTTGGAAAGATAGAGTTGTATTAGGAATAATAACTTTTAACTATTACGGGATGAACTCAAAGAGTCTCCCGGTATTTATAACTTGTACATCACGAAACCCTCGGCTCCGCCTCCCATATAAGAGGGAGTCGAGGGAGAAAGAAAGGATTGATTTCATTGTCAACACAACCCTAGTTTTCTAGCAGTCGAGTACTTTTCCGGCTGAACCCTCGAGATCTACTTGCCCTCTACTTCCCTGAAAACCCTAGTCTACAATCCGTAGGCATTGACAAGTCGATACCTTGTCAATTGGCGCCGTCTGTGGGAATTAGAGGCGACAAGGAGCTGATCTCGATGGCACGTTCAACATCATCGACATCTTCGGTGGCAAGCAATGCGATGGACAGAGGTAAACAGATTGAAACTGATCTAGTCGATTTTGTTCCTCACCCGCCCTCCCGTGTGGATGCATATGCGTATCTGGAGGAGCCTATGGAGATGACGTTCGGGAGGTTCCACTTCCGCGTCGGAAAAGAGGGATCACATCGTCTCGAGATTCCGGTTTCGTCGGGATCCTCGGCAGCCGATTCCGATTTCTCGGAATCATCGTCATCGTTCGAGACAGGCGCCGAGGAGATTTCACTGCCACGCCTCATCAAGTATGCGACAAGCGGAAGACTCGTCAAGATCTTCGGCAGCATGTCCGTCGGGTCGTCTGCGGACTCCAATATAAGCACCGACTCAGACAGCGTCGATAGCTTCGGCTTCATCGACAAATTGACTTCTGTTCGGGAGGTTCTCGCCGATCTATGTGACGGTGTCACCAACCCCTACAAAAATCAATCTCCAAAATATCATCAAGTTTATGCAATCGGAGAAACGAGTCGCCCAGAGGAGGAGACATCAGAGGCTTTCGATGATTTGGGAAACCCATGCATCGATCCCGCTGATCTTATGCGAGGTTTCGGCACCAAGTATGTCGGACCTGCAACGCGACAGATGGTGCAACTTCCACAAGCAGCTTGGGACAGAGCGGCAAAAGCCATGGATGGCATGGAGCCAATGACTATGACTGCCACAGCTGAAGAGTTGCAAGCATACCAATATAGACTCGCCTGTGCTGGACGAGAACTCGAAAAACAGAAAGCCGAGCTTGATAGGAGGAGGGCCGAAGCTTCCGTGTCAAGCCGAAGAAGGGCAGAGCTCAGCCGATATTCAGGAACTTCGGAATCTAATCACAGAGCAGCTCGTAATAGGGGAAGATCTAGGTTGCAGAACATACCCGAAGGCGAGAGGGAAAACCTGATCCAAAATCTCGACATGTCCTTTATGTCAATAGATACAAGGGGAAACATTATTCCCAAAACACCGGAAGCTGGGTACATGGCGACTCAGGCCTTTATACTGGCAAATAGACCACCTCCCGGAGATCCAAGAGAAGCATTGTACAACATGGCTATAGCGGGAGTTGGAGTCATGGGAACATCGTTCGCAAGCACAAGTACACCTCCCGAAGGTGCCCCAAGGAAAAATAGTCCACGACCCACAGTGGTAGTGTCGAGGGTGCTCCTCGGCAATGCCCTTCGATAGGGGCTTAGGGTTGATGGAATCCTGCAAGCTGATACGAGACATCGGTTCACAGACAAGCGAGGAGAGCAATTTTCCCAGGTTCGGGGCCCTCGATGAGGTAAAACCCTTACGTCCTGCCTGTCTGTTCTTGATTATGATGATAATGGGTTACAATGGGGTGCCGAATAGTTCGGCTGAGATCTCGTCGAGATGGCTAAGTGCTATTGTGGCCTAGCTCTAAGCTTTTGGTGGCTAAGATTGCTAAGATTGATTCTGTCCCTCGACAGCCCCTCTCCTGGCCTTTATATAGGAGGCCAGGTCTCAAGAGGTCTAATCGAGTACGACTAGGTTTACAGTAGTTTTAAATCTAATCTTTCCTTATTCGACCGCCTCTTTGTCTTGCTCGTCAAGGAATCCTCTGGTGCGCCACCCGGATGGGCCGCCTTGCCTCCAAGTGCCTTCATGGGCCTCCAAATAGTCAATACAGGATAGGGCAACGTTGGTTACCCGAAGGGTAATGCCCACGTCAGTAGCCCCCGAGTGTCTAGCCGAAGATAGTTCGGGTAGAGACTAAAGCATGCCTTCACCTAATGTTCTTCTCTTTGATTGTTCTTGTTCTTCTTGAATCTGCATCATCTTCTTCTATCGGGTGCGCGCCAGCGCTCCCGATGGGAGTAGCCTCCAAGTCTAGGTACGGATGCTTGCAATCCGTGCGTAGACTCAAGTTGTACCACTCGAACATTTTGCTCTGCCGAAGTTTTTCTTCAAGTCTTCTTAGGTCATCCGATACATTTTCCTCATGCAAGGGATAATGAGTAACGTGCCCAACTTTTGCTGGTTAACTGCCGATGGCAAAACAACGTTACCCTACACAGAATCAAGTCCCCAGGCATGATCCTGGAGTGCAAACAAGTTCTGTCGGGTGCGCGTCCCTCGCTCCCGATGGGAGTAGCCCCCGAGTCTGGGCACGGGTGCTTGCAACTGAGTGCAGACTTGAGTCAAGCAATTATCTCTTCCTTCAAGGCTTTTTTCTTCGAGTCTTCATTTTATCGAGTGCGCGTCCAGCGCTCCCGATGGGAGTAGCCCCCGAGTCTAAGTGCAGATGCTTTGCAATCTGTGCATAGACTCAAGTTGACCATCCGATACCTTTTTATTCCTTCGAATGCTTTGAACGTTCCTCATGACGTCATCGATGACGCTTCACTGAAATCTTGATTTTGACTGACAGGACGCGACCCGCTGGGCCTATTCTCTCTCTGTTTAGCCCTGTTTTTAAGCAATATCCGCCCTTCTCGCACAGTTACCAAGGCGTCTCCTTGATTTCCACAACCTTTAATGAAAAAGATTCACTTAACGTACTGGCAGCAACGACACATGCCCACACAGTCCTCAAGTTCTCCCTCTCTTAAGATCTCCAAAGGACGAATTTTTTTAATCTTCTCGCCCTTCTTCTTCTTCCTTCCTTTGCTATTACTTCGCCGCCACTACTACTTTTCCGATATTCCCCAGATCTCGCAATGGTGAAGAAGAAGAACCTTACAGCCGTCGCCAGTTCTACTAGCGGAGGTGCCGCCGCCAAATCCTCCTCGAGTCCTCCGAAGGGGAGCGCTCCGGACGCTCCTCCCCCAGCTCTGGCACCGCCAGCACCGCCAGGCTCGGTAGCCAAACCCGGGGATTGGATAGCGTCAACCATCACCAAGCGCGACGAGAAGAGATCCCGAAGCCTGGGATTAATTTCCTCCGACGAGGGGAATGTAATTTTTCCAGGTGCGATTTCTTGGCCCAACCCCCTGCTGGCTTTACCGTGATGTTCCTGTCGTTCCTATATCGGGGTCTCTCGCTTCCTGCTCATGAATTCCTTCTCCATCTTCTGTGGACTTACGAAATCCAACTGTGGCAACTCACTCCTAATTCAATCCTTCACGTCGCTGTGTTCATTACCCTCTGCGAGGCATTTTTGGGCATTGAGCCTCATTTTGGATTGTGGAAAAAGATCTTTTATGTAAAGAGGTACAGCAGTAGTAATGGATCTTTTGTCATTGGAGGAGTGGGGTTTGTGGCTCGTTCGGAAGTTAATTATTTCAATTTCCCAATGAGAGAATCTGTACAAGGATGGAGACTGAAATGGTTTTATGTCAAGGATTCCTTGTCAACCGTGTCCCAGCTTCCTCGCTTTGCCGACATCCTCGAAGCCAAACCTAAAGATTCCTGGAAGAACATTCTCTCTCCCGATGAAAGGGCAGCAGCCGACGAATTATTCGCCAAATTCCTTCGAATCAAAGAGGCCGACGACCAAACTATGGTTGGCACAGAGGTGGCAGCGGTGTTCCTGAAATGTCGAGTCCAACCAGTCATGGCCAGAGTTCATCCGATGTGGTTGTATTCAGGTCCGAAGGATGAAACCAGGATTAATGTTGCCGAACTGTCGGAAAAGGAGCTGCTTGATGAAGTCCGTCGCCTTACTTCCTTTAGTCAGGAAGACTCGATCCCATTGATATCTTCTTACACTCCTCTTGATGCTGAACATCCTCCGCCAGAGGTAACTTCCCTTTTCATACTCTTATTATGCCGTTTCCACTTAGTCAACATAACTACTATTATTCTTATATGTTTTTCTCTTCGACAGATCCCCACAGTCTCTGGAAACTTGCATGATTCGCCAAATGATACTTCTGAGGGAAGAGGCTCCTCACTACCTGTTGATTTTCACACTGCCGAGCACACAAGCCCAGAGAGTGAACACGATGATCCGATAGATTCTGAAACTGTTCACACCAATCTTCCCCCCTCAGCCGATGATGCTTGCGACACAGAGGGATCAGTGCGTGATGATGAGGCTGATCGTGATGCCTTTGTTAATGCACCTGTGGAGGAGACCAGGGCTTCACCCATGAAGAGATCAACCGGCGGCTTTGCCGACGAAGACGATCTCTTTGATATGTAAGCACCTTCTTTTTGATGCCATATTTTGTCCCCTTATTTTCGCATTCTTTTCATAACTTCTGTCGATCATTTCCTTTTTGTAGTGACGAAGGTTTCACTGAGCCTCCGTCTAAGAAAGCCAAATCTGGCGCTGCTCCACCGGACGTTGCGGCTTCCGAAGCTTCGGCTCCTAAGGCAACCCCCGCGGCCCAGGCATCGACTGCTTCTTCCCTTTCCAAGGGGAAGGATGTTCCTCCAACTGCTGCCGCCATGACCCCTCCTTCTGTAAGTCCTTTTTGAGTACAACGCGAATTTCTTGGAGAGTGCCTTGTCTGATAATTCTCTATCGAACATCCTTCTTTTTTTTAAGGACCTGCGAGGTGTTATTTTCTCTTTGGAGGCCTTTGCTTCCCAATTCACTTCCCTAGAGGCTGACAAGGTTTGGCTGCAAGAGGAAGTTAAATCTTCTTCCTTGAAGTTGGATGGCGCCAATAAAAAGGCCGCCACAGCTCACCAAGAAGTCGACTCCCTAAAGGAGGATTTGATGAAGCTGAAGGAGAAGCTGAAGGAGGAAGAAGCGTCGAGGCTGGCTGCCGAAGCTCAGGCAGCTGAAAAAGATGAACTCCTTCGCCATTCTTCGTTAGCTTTGCTTGGTAATTTCTTTTATACTTCTCTGTCGATTATTGTATTTTACGAATTCGATCTTTTGCTAATGAACTTTTCCATTCTATTCTTTTTGCAGAAGCTGCCAATATCCCCGCCAATGCCTTGGACAAAGTTCCGAATAACTCTCCTGCAAATGGTGTATCGATGACTCTTGCCTCCCACCAGCTTACGCGGGAGCTTCTTGAAAAAGGGAAAGGTGCCATGGCGCGGATGCACTCGATGATCTTCCCCAAGATCAAGCAAGACAAGACTCTGGGACAGCTGATCGATGCCTTCGCGGTTGACACCAAGGAGGTTATCGAGGTATTCAAACGCACTTCGCGTACCTATGGTGCCCTCCTTGCCTTCCAACTTATGATGGGTCACAGCTTTAAGGCTGACATCGAAGAAATGACTAAGGAGCTGCCGAAAGAGCAAGCTGGGCAGTTCATTGATTTAAGCGTCTTCAAAACGTCTGCCCTTAAGTGTGCTCGCCAGCTCCTTGAACTAGTTTCGTCAAGGAAGATGTCGGCTGGCCCCAGTTTATCGACTCAGACCCAAGCTCTTTGATTTTTGTAACAAACTTATCTTCGAGCTGATGTGAAACATTATTCTGTTGCAAAACTTATGTTTGTAATAAACTCCGTGCTAGCAATGTTGCTAGTACACCTTTGTTATGATATTTTTACTTGCACTTTTCCCGATGGGAGTTACTTCGGATGCTTGAATTGATCCGATCCGTCATCTCTTTTAATGTTGTTTCTTGCAGGTTTTCCCAGTGCCTTCTTTTGTCGACGACTCTTCGGGTGCTGTTCCTTAAGGTGACCGAATCCAATATGAAGGATCGGATCACTCAGATGGAAAAGGATCTGCGCAGCACTTATGCCTTAGCTGCTATTGTCAATAAGAAGAGCGAGATTGCAGCCGAAGTGGAGCGGTACGCTCTTACTGAACTTCATAAAGCTACCGAGAGTTTGAACTGTAATTTCCTTGGTCCTTGCATTCTTTTGTCAACAATGCCTTGTCTGACCCTCATTGATTCCTTTTGCCAGTCATAGCTTTGAACCGTGCGGAAGAGAACAAGCGGATTCGCGAGCGTGTGCACGCATTGACCCAGCTGTCATCAGCCGAGGAAATTTTCTGGCGGGAACACTCGAAGGCTTCGGCTATCGCGCAATTTCAAGATCGGGTTCAACAAGTCCACCATTTCTTCGACAAGTGCTACAAAGCCTTGAGGGTAATTTGGAGGACTATGTTCCCTTTAAACGCGACTCCCCCTACTCTGCTGACTCTGATGTTTGAGTTTGGGAATACCAAGAAGATTCGAGACTTGGTGCGAGCTCAGGTCTTCGCAGGGGCCAGGTTTACACTTGCCCTTGTGCTTGCACGTTACCCCTCAGCAAATCTGCTTGCTATCGCCAACGCGGTTGGTGACTTGGAGACTCTGTATCCGGAGGTATTGCTGCCTGCCAATATAATTGTCGACAAGCTTGAGGAGTATTCGAAGGTACCTGAGGAAAGAGAAACTCCGCAAGGGTGATTTCAGAGATTAGGGCTGTTTTGTAAATAGGTTATTTTGGCTACTTCATCCAAGTGTTAGGATTGTTTAGCCGAAACTTTTTATTTGGTAGATACATGTATATGTACTTTTACCATGTTGATGCCGTTGGCAAATTTTGAGGGAGCAAATCTTAATTGTCCATTTAAACGTTTTTCGTTTTCGTTGGTCAGCAAACATTTGAGTGATCAGCTCGTGTTGCAGGTCTTGCTAAACCCGTTGTATGTGCAACTTTGCTTTCAACCGATGTATGTTTCGACAGTCACTCCCGAATATTTCGGGTGCAATGATTCTGCCGATGAGCCCGTTGTTCTTTGATATTTCCATAAGTAAAATATCGAACGTGGGTTGTATTATGTGTATTTCCAAACTCTTGCTATTTTCGGCACTCGTAGAGGCATCTATAGCAGAGGGAAAGGTCATCGCCCTTGTTTTTTTGCATCCTTTAGCACTCGTAGAGGCTTTTTCGGAACACAATCTTTTGCCGCGTACTACATTGCACCATCGTTCACCGAGGGGTGTAAGAAGAGGTTACGATGATGCGGATTAAGTGCTCCAAATTACTGCATGCTTATCAAGGGATCAAAACTGAAGTTCTCATTAATAAGGTAAACACGGTACTAAAGGGCGTAAAAAAGGAGGAGGCCCTGCTGAAAATGAAAGAGAAAGCTAAACATTATTCGACTATTCTAAACAAGGAAGGGGTTCGTCTTATCTTCAGGCTTGTCTACCGTGTTGACGGTTTTTGAAGCGTCGTTGACTGCAGTGGGGGTCTCGACAGCGATTGCCAATGTCTTGTTGTCTTGTGAGACTGCTGTGCCGTCAACTGCCGAGATTTTTGCTGCCGAAGCTTCTAGAGCAAGGTCGTCTGGCTTCTTCTTGGTCTCCCGTACATGTTTCTCCTCCTTAATTTCCCGTATCGATAGTTTGGGTGGAAGATCGATAATTTCTTGTTTTAACCCAAACTTTGCAGCAATCCTCTGAAAGTCGCGATCACAATTGTTCGAGCGTGAAAAACTTCCATAGACTGTGATGTTTGTTCCGTTGTTCCCAGGCATTTTCAGCTTGAGGTATGCGTAGTGCGGCACAGCCATGAACTTGGCATAAGCTGGTCTCCCGAGTATAGCGTGATACTGTGACTCCCAGTTCACTACTTCAAACTCGATCTTTTCCTTCCTGAAATTGTCGGTTTGCCAAAGACGACATTCAGGTAAACTTTGCCAAGAGAGTAGCCCGGTGCAGTTGGAAGAATCTCATGGAAGCAAGTGTCTGTTTCTTCTAACATCCTCATGGTGATCCCCATACTTTTGATTGTGTCGACGGATATCAGGTTTAGCCCGCTTCCACCATCCATGAAGACTTTGCTCATCTTGAACCCCCCGATTTGTGCCTCGACTACTAAGGCAGCGTGTCCTGGTTTTGGTATGGTCATCGGGTGATCTGCTCGGCTGAACGTAATGTTCTGAGAGGACCACTCGACATACTCGGGGATGTTCGCCATAATGCTTTCTGCCAGGTTAATCTCTCGGGTGAGCTTCTTCATTTCTCTTCTCGAGACACCTGTCCTATGGATCATGCTCATCTGCCCACGCGGTGGTGGAAACGCCTCGTTGGGTTGATGAGGCTGAGCCTGCTGGACTTGATGCTGCGGTGGAGGTGGTGGTGGTGGTGGTTGCTGGCCTGCCTGCTGGATGAGTTTGTGCATGTCAATGAACTGCCGACAGTCCCTGAGCAAGTGGCTCGACTTCGTTTTGCCGTCCTTAGAATCGACATATGAGCTCTGTTGGACAAGGCGACGCTTAGGCATCGCTTAAGCACGCTTAGGCACTAGGCGATGGACAAACGCCTCGCCTAGGGCATAAGCGGAAGTCTAGGCAGTGTAACCAAAAAATTGTCTTCCACGATAAGAAATCATGCAATACTTCATGATCTTGTTAGATGGGCATTATTTTCAAGGTATTTATTAGAAATTTACACATTTGCATGCTCTAAATTAATGTTTATTCCCATATAATAACCCATATACACAATTGATGGGATAAATGATTCCCGCCTAGGCTACGCCTAGGCCGCTTAAGCATCGCCTAGGCACTAGGCGAATGGCAATCGCTTCGCTTACGCCTAGCGCTTTTTCCAACCTTGCATATGAGTGCAAGTAACAGGGGGCGTTGATCTGCTCACCGTAAGGCAGTTCGGGAGTCCTCTGCTGCCGTGGTTTATAATTGCCACGGTTCCCAGAGTTGTTCCGATTACCGTCCTGTCGATCATCTCTTCTATCGTCATATCGATCGTCTTGCCGATCGGAGTACCCTGCGGCTACCAGGTTGTTGTCGTCATAGTTGCGGTTCTTCCTTCTCTTGTGACGATCCCTTCGACCACCCGAGTCGTGATTCGGCTGGTCGTCGTCTTCGTCGTCACTGCACTGTCGCGGCCTTCGCACGTTGTCCTCGCCATCAGCCCAGCTGTTGGCGATTTCCATTAACTTGGTTATGGTTTTTGGCTTCTTGCGTCCGAGTTCTTCTATGTAGCTTTCACGTCGGACGCCATCGCTGAAAGCGTCGATTGCTCTATCGACAGATACATCTTCGGCAGCGTTTAGGAGTTTGGTGAATCTCCCGATGTATGAGCGCATCGATTCCTTCTGCTTTTGCTGGCAATTCCGTAACTCTTCAATCCCGACGGGTCTCTTGTACGTTGCTTGGAAATTGGCAACGAAAGCATCTACTAGGTCGTCCCATGATTTGATGGAACCCTTCGGCAGTCCCCTTAGCCAGGCTCGCGCTGAATCCTTTAGGTAAAGCTGCAAGCACTGCATTGCTGCTATCTGGTTCCCCTTATGCAGAATCACAGTCTGCAGGTAGTCGTCTATCCAAGATCTTGGCTCCTGTTGCCCATCGTATTTGGCAGCATCAGTAGGGGTAGGCTTGAACTTTTTGGGTGGCATCGCCTCGCGGATTTTGTAGCTTAAACAGTCGGCTCCCCTGAGCTCGCCGTCGTACTCCTGATTCTCATCCGAAGAATCACTGCCATTCTCCTCCCTAGCGGCGCGTCGTCGCCTTGCTTTGTCGATCTTGCTCTGGGTGATTTCATCCCGAGCGTCTCTCGCATGATGCTTTGAACCACTAGCCTGCAACGTGGTCTTTTCCTTTCGTGGAACTAGATTATTTACCAATATCGCGAGGCTTTCTAGGGCGCCTTGATGGGCTTGAGTCATGGATCCTTCAGGGCGCTGGTTGATGAGGTATGCAGCGAGGTTGGGTGTTGCTCCTGCAACGGTTTTCGGCCGCGGCATGCCCGCGGTGTCCGTGGTTATAAAGGACTTGGTTAGGTTCGACGTTATTTCTCTAGCATCATCTTCCGAAAGCCTGGATAGTCTCGACCGGTGCTTGCCTGCCCCCTGAGTATTTCGAGAGGCGCTCCCTTGCGAACCTCTTCGTCGTTCGTTGGATCGGTCTGCCGTGGATAGGCGTCTCTCGAGGGTGGCTTGCTCTTTTGATAGGTGCTCCCGGTTTTTCTCTAGTATAGAGCGATAGGCATTGAGGGTTCTAACCGAGGTTCCTGTGGGGAGCGGCGTGTTGTTAAGTACTGCTGCTTTGGCTACTGCCCACTCCTCGTCCGCGATGGTGTAGTCGCTGTTGTGGTTGCTGGCGCTGTTTTCGAAACTTGCTCGTCTACTGGAACGAGGAGTATGATCTCCGTCTCCTCTGTGCCTTGTGTTTCCCGTGTTATTGGCGACATAAACCTGATGGTGTGCCGTTCTTCGGGTGGTTCCTTGGATGATGCTGTTGATACTGTCCTCTCCCGATGAATACTGGGCATTGCAGATGAACGGCGTGTCGCTCGATCCTGGCCCGTGCCTGGTGTCGCAGTTCGAGCAGTAGTACGAAGTTAACTCCGAAGATGTGGGATCGTCGGATCCTACCGACATGGAAGATGCCGAACGGGGAGTCGAGGGCACGGGTGAACTCGTCGTGCCTGTCAGACCAGCCGAAAGGTCGAGTGACGATGACGCGCTTGGACTCGTCGATCCGGAAGCGGGCGATTCTAGCAGCTGAAGGATTCCTTCCGCATTGACGTTGTAGTGGACGCTGCCGAAGGTCATCTCCATGTTTCCTTGTAGATCTGAGAAGGTTGAGCGGGAGGAATCGCTGTGCGGGGTGAATTCGTAGGAGCCGAATCGAATCGGGCTTCCCAAGTTTGGCGATGACGGTGTCGATGAAGTTGCTGATGAAGTTGCCGGTGACATGACTAGATCTACCGATGACCGATCTTGTGCCGACAGGGTTCCCACAGACGGCGCCAATTGTCGAGGGTGCTCCTCGGCAATGCCCTCCGATAGGGGCTTAGGGTTGATGGAATCCTGCAAGCTGATACGAGACATCGGTTCACAGACAAGCGGGGAGAGCAATTTACCCAGGTTCGGGGCCCTCGATGAGGTAAAACCCTTACGTCCTGCCTGTCTGTTCTTGATTATGATGATAATGGGTTACAATGGGGTGCCGAATAGTTCGGCTGAGATCTCGTCGAGATGGCTAAGCGCTATGGTGGCCTAGCTCTAAGCTTTTGGTGGCTAAGATTGCTAAGATTGATTCTGTCCCTCGACAGCCCCTCTCCTGGCCTTTATATAGGAGGCCAGGTCTCAAGAGGTCTAATCGAGTACGACTAGGTTTACAGTAGTTTTAAATCTAATCTTTCCTTATTCGACCGCCTCTTTGTCTTGCTCGTCAAGGAATCCTCTGGTGCGCCACCCGGATGGGCCGCCTTGCCTCCAAGTGCCTTCATGGGCCTCCAAATAGTCAATACAGGATAGGGCAACGTTGGTTACCCGAAGGGTAATGCCCATGTCAGGTAGTATAGGACCCGCCAAGAACGAGCGCGGCAAGAGATACATCGACACAGGCGCGGGTCGACAGGGCGCGACAAGAAAGGAGAGAACGTCGGCATTCACCAGAGGTTGACGAGGAGGAAATGTGCGGGCTCCCTTGCTTCACCCGAAGAGTTCGCAAAACACGGGTCCCGTCTGGTTTCAAGTTACCCGACAACTACAAGAAGTTTGATGGCCTGCAAGATCCCGAGGATTGGCTAGTCGACTATCTGGAGACAGTAAAATTGATGTGTGGGAACCAAAGCAACTGCCATGCAGAGCATCCAAGTGCACCTGAGTGGAGCAGCGCGATCATGGATAAATAAGTTACCACCTAGATCTATCTACAGTTGGGAAACTTTTGAGGACATGTTCGTGAAAAATTTCTTATCTACATGCAAGAAACCTGCGTCAATAGAGCAGCTACGGGTCTGCAGACAGAAATATGATGAGTCGATGAGGACGTACATCCAGAGGTGGAACATTATCAAAAATTCGGCAGAGAACATATCTGACAAAAGAGCGATAGACGCGTTCGTCGCTGGGATCCGAAGGAAGGACTTAGTCGAGGACTTGGGAAGGACTAATCCGAAAACAATAGCAGCACTCATGGAAATAGCGAATCACTGGGCAAATGGAGAGGATGTTGTTCACAAAAAACGGCATAGGTCGCCTGAGGACGATCGTAACCGAAACATTCAAAATAGACGATGCTTTTCTCGCCAATTCTCAGACTATGACGGTCCCGGCCAAATATCGGCTGGCTTCCGAGGAAATAGTGGAGGTAATAATTGGGATGATTATCAAAAAAGTGGTGAACAGCGCAGCGATTACAGGGACAGTCCCCGTCCCAGCAGGCAAAATAATGGACCGAGGTTCCAAAGACCATATGTGTCACCCGAGGATCTCCTGAACGGACCATGCCAAATGCACTTCTTTCTCGACCACAACGGAAAGAGGCAGTCAGGGCATTTGCAGAAGGATTGCCGAACTTTCCAAGCACTGCATAGGTACGCAGGGCATGCCAACGCACAGGCAGCAAACAGGAACCCTCAAGGACCAAGGAGTGAGATCCATCTTCCACCTCCTCCCGCAATCACGGATGAAAATCGACACCAATTGCAATTAGCGGCAGCTCCATTTAATGGTCCTTATATCGACACCAATGGTGCGGTTGCGATGATCCAGAAGTTCACGCCATCCAATAGAGCTTGGAAAGTAATTTTGTGGCACTTCTTTATGGCAGAAAAGATGCCTCCACCAACAATCGAGTACCTGAATTGGTCGGGACAGGACATTGGCTTTACCATAGCGGACCACCCGCAGCAAGTCCCTCGACCAGGGCAATCAACTTTGATCTTACCGGCGGTGATCGCAGGATTTGACGTTTCACGGGTGTTCATAGATGGAGGCAGCAGTTTGAACCTCATGTATGCAGATACATTGAGGAAGATGAATATATCCTTGGCGAACTTAACACCGACCGACACGCATTTCCATGGGATCACACCAGACAAGCCAAGTTACCCATTGGGAAAGATCAATATCGATGTTCAGTTTGGAACCCGAGAGAATTACAGAAGAGAGAAGCTGGAGTTCGAAGTCGTGGATTTCCCGTCACAGTACCATGCTTTACTAGGATGACCCGTGTATGCCAGGTTTATGGCGGTACCACATTACACATGTTGTGGAGACTTCCTGGACCCAATGGCCCAATTACAGTTAAAGGCAGTTTCGCGCTAGCCGATAAGTGCGATAAGGATTTCCATCGGCTGTCAGAAAATTTCGGGATGCAAGCAGAGTATATGGCGTCAAGGCTAACAACTGATTACGACGTGCTGCCAGATGGAGGGAGGCCGCTAAAGGAGCCGACCTTTGATACCACCAAAAATTCTAAGGAGGTGCAGGTTCACCCGACAGATCCCAAAAAGACGACAGCCATCGCAACAAACATGGATCTCGCATAGGAAAGCGCGCTTGTCGAGTTCCTCCGTGAGCGCTGGGAAATTTTCGCATGGTGTCCAGCTGACATGCCAGGAGTACCCAGGGAACTTGCCGAGCACCCTCTTAATTTGGATCCAATGGCTAGACCAATCAAACAACCTTTGCGGCGTTTTTCGGAACCTAACCGCAAAGCTATGCTGTCAGAAATCAATCGACTCAGAGAAGCAGGGTTTATCAAAGAGCTACACACAAAAGCCACATGGGTAGCTAACACAGTGCTGGTCCCGAAGAAAAACACAGAGGTCCTTCACATGTGCGTCGACTTCACGTGTCTCAATAAACATTGTCCAAAGGATCACTTCCCCCTGCTGAGGATCGATCAAATTATCGACTCCATGGCAGGTTGTGAACGTCTTTCTTTCCTGGATGCATATTCTGGTTACAACCAGATCCGACTAAAAGAAGAAGATGAAGTCAAAACAGCTTTTATAAGACCCTATGGTGTGTTCTGCTATAGAACAATGCCTTTTGGGCTAAAAACGCGGGAGCAACATATCAACGGATGATGCAGAAATTTCTTGCCACGCAAATTGGCAAGAACGTTCAAGTGTATATCGACGATGTCATCATAACAACAAACCAGGGATCAACCTTGATCGAGGATCTCAAGGAAACTTTTGACAACCTTGACAAATTCTGCCTCAAGCTGAACCCGACGAAGTGCTCTTTTGGCGTCCCTGCAGGAGAACTTCTCGGGTTTCTGGTGTCAGCAAGAGGAATCGAGGCCAACCCAGAGAAAATTCAAGCCATTGTAACAATGCGGAAACCAACCAAGCTAAAGGAAATACAACAGTTAACTGGGCGAGTCGCAGCTTTAAGCAGATTCATCGCCAGGCTGGGAGAAAAGGCGTTGCCATTTTACGCATTGATCAAGCAAGGAGAAAAGTTCGAGTGGAACGAAGAAGCAGACTGAGCCTTTGAGGACCTTAAGCGCACAATCTCAACACCTCCAATATTGGTGGCGCCTAAGGAAAGGAACCTCTCTTGCTGTATATCACAGCCACACCTCAGGTGGTTAGCACGGTACTTGTGGTTGAAAGAGAAGAAGAAGGGAAACTTCACGGAGTTCAGAGACCGGTATATTTCATCAGTGAAGTTTTATCGCCTTCAAAACAACGGTACCCGCAGTATCAGAAGTTGGCTTACGGAGTATTTACAACCGCAAGAAAGTTGCGGCACTATTTTTTGGCGCATCCGATAATAGTGGTCAACGAGGCACCTTTATCAAACATATTAAATAACCCAGAGGCTAAGGGTCGTGTCTTCCTTTGTGGAATAGAGCTTTACCTTCGGGACATCACGTATGAGAATAGAAAAGCAATAAAGTCGCAGATCTTACCAGACTTTGTCGCAGAGTGGATGGAGCTGCAAAACACGAGACCCCCAGATTTGTCGAGAACCTGGACTATGAACTTCGACGGGTCCAAGAGGTTAGAAGGAGCTGGAGCAGGTGTGATATTAGTGTCACCTCAAGGAGATAAAATGAAATATGTGCTGCGGATGACGTTTCCTAACGCGTCTAACAATGAGGCGGAATATAAAGCACTCATACATGGGATGAAGATGGCGAAAGCCTGTGGTGCAACCCAATTAAAAATCTTCGGCGACTCCCAATTGGTGGCTCAACAGGTGATGAACCAATGTGACGCAGTCAATGACAGTATGATAGCATACAAGGAGGTATACAATGAACTCGAGAAGCTCTTCGACGGGTGCGAAGTGAATCATATTAGCAGACTCAGCAACGATGAAGCCGATGTTCTGGCAAACATCGGGTCGCAATGCTTAGCAATACCACCCGACGTATTTTGGGAGCAGATAAATCAAAGATCAACTAAGGTGAAGAAACAACCAAAGAAAAAGGAGAAGTTCAAGAAAGACTCGGGGGCTCCAGCAATATCAGAAGCAAACATATCAAGAGATGAAGAGGAATCACATGAGGTGATGGTGGTGCAAATTCCTTGGATTCAGGTTTACATCACATGTATTTTAAGGAAAGAAATACCCGAAGATCCGGTAGAAGCGAGGCGAGTTATTCGACGGTCCAAGGCCTTTACTGTGGTCAAAGGAGAGTTGTATAAGCGGAGTATATCGGGAGTATTGCAGCGATGCGTTACACCCGAAGAAGGACGAGTAATCTTAAAGGATGTGCACGAGGGAGTATGCGGACACCACACAAGCAGTCGAGCTATAGCAGCAAAGGTCTTCAAAGCAGGGTTCTATTGGTTAACTACAATAGAAGATGCAAAAGACATAGTGCGTACTTGCGATGCGTGCCAGAGATTTGCAACAAAACCCCACTCCCCGGCAGTAGAGCTGATGCCAATACCCTTGTCGTGGCCTTTTGCACAATGGGGTCTCGATATGGTGGGGAAATTACACAAGGCGTGGCCAGGAGGATACGTGTATATGCTTGTGGCTGTCGACAAGTTTACCAAGTGGATCGACGCAAAACCAATAACCTCGCCAGATGCAGCATCAACAATAAGTTTCGTCAAAGGCATCGTTTTTCGATTCGGTGTCCCGCACAGTATCGTCACGGATAACGGCACCAATTTCACCTCCAAGGAATTCAAGGCATATTGCGTGATGACCCACAAGTATAGGGGATCGCAGCAGTCTTCGAGGGTAGTATAACCCAAATTTATTGATTCGACACAAGGGGAGGTAAAGAATACTTATAAGCCTTAACAACTGAGTTGTCAATTTAGCTGCACCTGGAAAACCACTAGCAACAGGGGTGATGTGAAAGTAGCAGTAATATGAGAGCAGTAGTAACAAAGAATACAGCAGCAAAGAATAGCAATATGAGAGCAATTGCACCAGAAGATAGTTGATACTACTTCCAATGACATATAGAACGAGTATATGATGATGAGAGATGGACCGGGGTTCCCAGCGATCTACACTAGTGGTAACTCTCCAATAAATGACAAGTGTTGGGTGAACAAATTACAGTTGGGCAATTGATAGGAATCAAAGCATTAAGATAGAACATCAGGCTTATTAATTATGTAGGCATGTTTTCCGTATATAGTCGTACGTGCTCGCAATGAGAAACTTGCACAACATCTTTTGTCCTACCAGCCGGTGGCAGCCGGGCCTCAAGGGAAACTACTGGATATTAAGGTACTCCTTTTAATAAAGTACCGGAGCAAAGCATTAACACTCCATGAAAACATGTGATCCTCACATCACTACCATCCCCTCCGGTTGTCCCGATTTCTGTCACTTCGGGGCCTTTGGTTCCGGACAGTGACATGTGCATACAACTTGTAGATACAATCTAAGCAATAAGTATAGAGCTCAAATCTAAGATCATGCCACTCGGGCCCTAGTGACAAGCATTAAGCATAACAAGATTGCAGCAACAATAACTTCACAAACTTTATAGATAGACTAATCATAATGTATCATCCATCGGATCCCAACAAACACAACACCGATTACATCAGATGAATCTCAATCATGTAAGGCAGCTCATGAGACCATTGTATTGAAGTACATGGGGGAGAGTATACCGACATAGCTACTGCTAGAACCCGTAGTCCATGGGGGAACTACTCACGGAGCATGATGGCGGCGGTGGCGTTGATGGAGATGGCTTCCGGGGGCACTTCCCCGTTCCGCAGGTGCCGGAACAGAGTTCTGTCCCCCGAATTGGAGTTTCGCGATGGCGGCGGCGCCCCTGGAGTCTTTCTGGAGTTTCATCAATTGGTACGGTGTTTTTAGGTTGAAAGGGATTTTATAGGCGAAGAGGCGGCGTAGGAGGGCACCTGGGGGCGCCACACCCTAGGCCGGCGCGGCCAGGGTCTGGCCCGCGCCGCCATGTGGTGTGGTGGCCCCCTGGCCCCTCTCCGACTCTTCTTCGGTGTTCTGGAGCCTTCCGGGAAAAATAGGAGGTTTGGCGTTGATTTCGTCCAATTCCGAGAATATTGCCCGAACAGCCTTTCTGGAACCAAAAACAGCAGAAAACAGGAACTGGCACTGTGGCATCTCGTTAATAGGTTAGTTCCGAAAAATGCATGAAAACATCATAAAGTGCAAGCAAAACATGTAAGTATTGTCATAAAACAAGCATGGAACAACAGAAATTATGGATACGTCGGGGACGTATCAGCATCCCTGCTTAGTTCTGCTCGTCCCGAGCAGGTAAACGATAAAAAGAATAATTTCTGTAGTGACATGCTACTTACATAACCTTGATCATACTATTACAAAGCATCTGAAATGAATGAAGTGACTCAAGGCAATGATCTATAGTTGCTAACAAATAGATAACATATAGCAAAACTTTTCATGAATAGTACTTTCAAGACAAGCATCAAAAGATTGCACAAGAGTTAACTCATAAAGCAATAGATTCAAAGTAAAGGCATCGAAGCAACACAAAGGAAGATATAAGTTTCAGCGGTTGCTTTCAACTTTCAACATGCATATCTCATGGATATTGTCAACATAAAGTAATATGATGAATGCAAATATGCAAGTATGTAAGAATCAATGCACAGTTGACACAAGTGTTTGCTTCTAAGGTGGAAGGAAGTAGGTAAACTGACTCAACATAAAGTAAAAGAATGGCCCTTCGCAGAGGGAAGCATTGATTGCTATATTTGTGCTAGAGCTTTGGTTTTGAAAACATAAAGAGAGCATAAAAAGTAAAATTTTGAGAGGTGTTTGTTGTTGTCAACGAATGGTAATGGGTACACTAACTACCTCGCCAACCGGACTTTCAAGAGCGGCTCCCATGAATTATTTTTATTTTTGGGTGGCACTCCTTCCAACCTTTCTTTCACAAACCATGGCTAACCGAATCCTCGGGTGCCTGCCAACAATCTCATACCATGAAGGAGTGCCTTTTTATTTTAGTTTTATTATGATGATGACACTCCCCCCAACCTTTGCTTACACAAGCCATGGCTAACCGAATCCTTCGGGTGCCGTCCATCAATCACAAACCATGGAGGAGTGTCTATTTAAGTTAATTAATTTGGGACTGGGAATCCCGTTGCCAGCTCTTTTTGCAAAATTATTGGATAAGCGGATGAAACCACTAGTCCATTGGTGAAAGTTGCCCAACAAGATTGAAAGATAAACACCACATACTTCCTCATGAGCTATAAAACATTGACACAAATCAGAGGTGATAAATTTTGAATTGTTTAAAGGTAGCACTCAAGCAATTTACTTTGGAATGGCAGGAAATACCATGTAGTAGGTAGGTATGGTGGACACAAATGGCATAGTGTTGTTTGGCTCAAGGATTTGGATGCATGAGAAGTATTCCCTCTCGATACAAGGTTTAGGCTAGCAAGGTTGTTTGAAGCAAACACAAGTATGAACTAGTACAGCAAAACTCACATAAAAGACATGTTACAAGCATTATAAGACTATACATCGTCTTCCTTGTTGTTCAAACACCTTACTAGAAATTATCTAGACCTTAGAGAGACCAATTATGCAAACCAAATTTTAGCATGCTCTATGTATTTCTTCACTAATAGGTGCAAAGTATATGATGCAAGAGCTTAAACATGAGCACAACAATTGCCAAGTATCACATTACCCAAGACATTATAGCAATTACTACATGTAGCATTTTCCAATTCCAACCATATAACAATTTAACGAAGAGGAAACTTCGCCATGAATATTATGAGCTAAGAACACATGTGTTCATACGAACCAGCGAAGCGTGTCTCTCTCCCACACAAGCATGATGTAATCCAATTTATTCAAACACAAACAAAAACAAAAGCACACAGACGCTCCAAGTAAAGTACATAAGATGTGACCGAATAAAAATATAGTTTCAAGGGAGGAACCTGATAATGTTGTCGATGGAGAAGGGGATGCCTTGGGCATCCCCAAGCTTAGATGCTTGAGTCTTCTTGAAATATGCAGGGATGAACCACCGGGGCATCCCCAAGCTTAGACTCTTCACTCTTCTTGATCATAGTATATCATCCTCCTCTCTTGACCCTTGAAAACTTCCTCCACACCAAACTCGAAACAAACTCATTAGAGGGTTAGTGCATAATCAAAAATTCACATGTTCAGAGGTGACACAATCATTCTTAACACTTCTGGACATTGCACAAAGCTACTGGAAGGTAATGGAACAAAGAAATCCACCCAACACAGTGAAAGAAGCAATGCGAAATAAAAGGCAGAATCTGTCAAAACAGAACAGTCCGTAAAGACGAATTTTAAAATGGCACCAGACTTGCTCAGTTGAAAATGCCCAAATTGAATGAAAGTTGCGTACATATCTGATGATAAAGCACGTAAATTGGCAGATTTTTCTGAGCTAGCTACAGAGAGGCAGGTCGGAATTCGTGACAGCAAAGGAATCTGAAACTGCGCAGTAATCCAAATCTAGTATGAACTTTACTATCAACGACTTTACTTGGCACAACAAAACACAAAACTAAGATAAGGAGAGGTTGCTACAGTATTAAACAACTTCCAAGACACAAATATAAAACAAAGTACTGTAGCAAAATAACACATGGGTTATCTCCCAAGAAGTTCTTTCTTTATAGCCATTAAGATGGGCTCAGCAGTTTTAATGATGCACTCGCAAGAAATAGTATTTGAAGCAAAAGAGAGCATCAAGAGGCAAATTCAAAACAAATTTAAGTCTAACATGCTTCCTATGCATAGGAATCTTGTACACAAATGAATTCATGAAGAACAAAGTGACAAGCATAAGAGGATAAAACACGAGTAACTTCAAGATTCTCAACATAAAGAGGGGAAACTTAATATTATTAAGATGCATATAACCATATTTCCCTCTCTCATAATAACTTTCAGTAGCATCATTGATGAAATCCACAATATACCCATCACTTAAAACATTCTTATCATGGTTCATATGCATAGAAGTATCATTAATTTTGGCATAAGGAGAGTTCTTTTCATTAATAGTAATTGGAGCAGGATTATTATCAAGAATTTGAACATGGTAAACAAGTTGCATATTAAGGGAATTGTTTTTGGTAACCCAATCATGACTATGACAAGTTTCATAAGGATAGTTAGAACTTATATCATAGCATTCTTTGTAATAATCATCAGAGATCGGAGACACAGTGTCATCATAGGAAATAGAATAGTTATCTTTCACAGTCGGTTTATCTGTGTCCACACCATCATTATTATTAGAAGGAGATGTATCAAGAACATAATGACCAGTAGCTAAAGGATTTTCAAACACCTCTTCCCCAAGCTTAGAACTTTCTATATCATTATGGGAGGAAGCATGGATAGCACTGACACTATGGCAATTATTATCATCATCATTTTCAGAATTAATTTCCCAGAGATTTGCAATATCAAAAGTAGTGTGCTCATTCAAATCATGATTGCTAATGTATGTAAAGGGCATAGGAAGATCATCGTATTCAGATTCATTATCACAATAATCATCAGGAGCAACATACTTACGGTTACCTATCGTTATCTCATATACGCGGGGATATGCTGTTACCTCTTTCTTTTTATTCCCCTTATTCTTCTTCTTCTTCATTCCCTTCTTCTTCTTCTCCTTCTCCTTTTCCTCGTTCCCTTCTTCAGGAGGGAGAGGCTTGAAGGGTGGCTTGTCCGCATAACCTGATTTACTTTCAGAAACAATAGAAGAAACTTGGGAGGATCCCTCCTTTTCATTAATTAGTTGAAAACACACAGCGGTCCTATCATATTTTGGCAAGGTGTCATCTTCTAAAATATTTTGTATGTAAGTATTTGTATGGCTATTATCAATGCAATAAGAAAAACACCCATGCAGGACATCATCAATATCAAGATCACTCATATGTAACAAAGAGATTTTTCTCGACAGTTCTTCACACCCCAAAAATAAAGTAAGTTCATCATGCTGATTAGGAGTAATTTCATCATCACAATACAAATTTGTAGCACTCATTGGGTTCAAATTATCATTGGAGGAGCATTGAAAATTAAAATGACCCACTTCATGGCAAACTTCACAAATAAAAGGATAGAGGGCACAAACTTTTTTACCAAGATCATCTAGAGCCCTAAACCACTTTCTAGTTTTTTCATTAGCATGATGGATACAATATTCATCTTTGATTTGATTAATTCCACAAGGTCTATGTATTCCACAAAAATTAACATGCTTATAGGAAATAGCATTCTTAGGAGTTTGAGCATGCTTATTGCAATAATTAACAACAATTTCATTCTTCATGCAAGCCTCTTTAAAAGGTTCATGATACTTATCAAAATTCTTTTTAGGCAATTCAAATTGAGAAGCAAAGGCTTTATAAAGATTTGCAGCAACTTGAGAGTCAAGACCATAAGTAGCACTCATATTTCGAAATTTATCGGTATCCATAAAAGCTTCAATGCATTCATAATCATAATTTATACCTGACTCTTTACCTTTGTCGTTCTCCCATCCTTCAGCGTTGTCCTCAATCCGATCAAGAAGATCCCACCTAGCTTCAACCTCCTTGCTTGTGAAAGATCCCTCCGAACATGCGTCCAGATAGTCCTTATGTTGTCCTGAAAGCCTCGCATAAAAATTGTTAATAATAACATTACGGGGGAGCTCATGAATGGGACATTTGAGCATTAGTGATTTCAATCTCCCCCACGCTTGAGAAACACTCTCTCCATCACGAGGATAAAAGTTATAAATATAATTCCTATCAATATGCACTTCATGAGGAGGATAAAATTTAGAATAAAAGAGAGATGCAATTTCCTCCCAACCAAGAGAATGACTATTCTCCAACAATTTATACCAATGCGCCGCTTTACCGTGACATAAACAGAGAAGAGCTTCTTCCTCACTTCATCCATAGAGATACCTGCACACTTGAATAACCCGCATAATTCATGCAAAAACAGTAAATGATCTCTAGGATGGACAGTTCCATCCCCTTTATAGTGGTTATCCATAACACGTTCAATAATTTTCATAGGTATTTTATACGGAATACTTTCAGTAGGTGCATTTAAAATATCACAAGCATCATTAGAGTTATTGCATATGGGAGATAAAGTATTATTAGAGCAAATTTTCTCCCCTAAAGATGGGAAGCTAAAAAGATCACAAAAACTAGCTTCCCCAAGCTTAGACTTCTCCATAGCGTTAGCAGTAATTGCATTCATACTAATAACATCGCTACTAGCATGCAAATAAGGTTCCATAGGTTTTTTAATTTTCGCATCAAACAATTCTAAATCAGGAAAAAGATTAAAAAGCTCACCAATTTTTTTGTTGTTTTCCATTATGCCTAGCTAGTGTAAACAAGAAACAAAAAGATGCAATTGCAGGATCTAAAGGAAATAGCTTCGAGTACTTACAACGGCGAAAATAGCTTAGTAGCCGAGATCCGGAGTGTGAGTACCTTTTACCTTTCCTCCCCGGCAACGGCGCCAGAAAACAGTCTTGATGACCCACAAGTATAGGGGATCGCAGCAGTCTTCGAGGGTAGTATAACCCAAATTTATTGATTCGACACAAGGGGAGGTAAAGAATACTTATAAGCCTTAACAACTGAGTTGTCAATTCAGCTGCACCTGGAAAAGCACTAGCAACAGGGGTGATGTGAAAGTAGCAGTAATATGAGAGCAAAGAGTAACAAAGAATACAAAGAAGTGAATAGCAATATGAGAGCAATTGCACCAGAAGATAGTTGATACTACTTCCAATGACATATAGAACGAGTATATGATGATGAGAGATGGACCGGGGTTCCCAGCGATCTACACTAGTGGTAACTCTCCAATAAATGACAAGTGTTGGGTGAACAAATTACAGTTGGGCAATTGATAGGAATCAAAGCATTAAGATAGAACATCAGGCTTATTAATTATGTAGGCATGTTTTCCGTATATAGTCGTACGTGCTCGCAATGAGAAACTTGCACAACATCTTTTGTCCTACCAGCCGGTGGCAGCCGGGCCTCAAGGGAAACTACTGGATATTAAGGTACTCCTTTTAATAAAGTACCGGAGCAAAGCATTAACACTCCATGAAAACATGTGATCCTCACATCACTACCATCCCCTCCGGTTGTCCCGATTTCTGTCACTTCGGGGCCTTTGGTTCCGGACAGTGACATGTGCATACAACTTGTAGATACAATCTAAGCAATAAGTATAGAGCTCAAATCTAAGATCATGCCACTCGGGCCCTAGTGACAAGCATTAAGCATAACAAGATTGCAGCAACAATAACTTCACAAACTTTATAGATAGACTAATCATAATGTATCATCCATCGGATCCCAACAAACACAACACCGATTACATCAGATGAATCTCAATCATGTAAGGCAGCTCATGAGACCATTGTATTGAAGTACATGGGGGAGAGTATACCGACATAGCTACTGCTAGAACCCGTAGTCCATGGGGGAACTACTCACGGAGCATGATGGCGGCGGTGGCGTTGATGGAGATGGCTTCCGGGGGCACTTCCCCGTTCCGGCAGGGTGCCGGAACAGAGTTCTGTCCCCCGAATTGGAGTTTCGCGATGGCGGCGGCGCCCCTGGAGTCTTTCTGGAGTTTCGTCAATTGGTACGGTGTTTTTAGGTCGAAAGGGATTTTATAGGCGAAGAGGCGGCGCAGGAGGGCACCTGGGGGCGCCACACCCTAGGCCGGCGCGGCCAGGGTCTGGCCCGCGCCGCCATGTGGTGTGGTGGCCCCCTGGCCCCTCTCCGACTCTTCTTCGGTGTTCTGGAGCCTGATACGTCTCCGACGTATCGATAATTTCTTATGTTCCATGCCACATTATTGATGTTATCTACATGTTTTATGCACACTTTATGTCATATTCGTGCATTTTCTGGAACTAACCTATTAACAAGATGCCGAAGTGCCAGTTGCTGTTTTCTGCTGTTTTTGGTTTCAGAAATCCTAGTAAGGAAATATTCTCGGAATTGGACGAAATCAACGCCCAGGGGCCTATTTTTCCACGAAGTTTCCAGAAGTCCGAAGACGAAACGAAGAGGGGCCACGGGGTGGCCAAACCCTAGGGTGGCGCGGCCCCACCCCTGGCCGCGCCGGCCTATGGTTTGGGCCCCCCGTGCCGCCTCTTGACCTACCCTTCCGCCTACTTAAAGCCTCCGTGACGAAACCCCCAGTACCGAGAGCCACGAAACGGAAAACCTTCCAGAGACGCCGCCAACGCCGATCCCATCTCGGGGGATCCAGGAGATCGCCTCCGGCACCCCCGCCGGAGAGGGGAATCATCTCCCGGAGGACTCTACGCCGCCATGGTCGCCTCCGGTGTGATGAGTGAGTAGTCTACCCCTGGACTATGGGTCCATAGCAGTAGCTAGATGGTTGTCTTCTCCCCATTGTGCTATCATTGTCGGATCTTGTGAGCTGCCTAACATGATCAAGATCATCTATCTGTAATTCTATATGTTGCGTTTGTTGGGATCCGATGAATAGAGAATACTTGTTATGTTGATTATCAAAGTTATATCTACGTGTTGTTTATGATCTTGCATGCTCTCCGTTACTAGTAGATGCTCTGGCCAAGTAGATGCTTGTAACTCCAAGAGGGAGTATTTCTGCTCGATAGTGGGTTCATGCCTGCATTGACACCTGGGACAGTGACAGAAAGTTCTCAGGTTGTGTTGTGCTGTTGCCACTAGGGATAAAACATTGATGCTATGTCTAAGGATGTAGTTGTTGATTACATTACGCACCATACTTAATGCAATTGTCTGTTGCTTTGCAACTTAATACTGGAGGGGGTTCGGATGATAACCTGAAGGTGGACTTTTTAGGCATAGATGCAGTTGGATGACGGTCTATGTACTTTGTCGTAATGCCCAATTAAATCTCACTATACTCATCATGATATGTATGTGCATGGTCATGCTCTCTTTATTTGTCAATTGCCCAACTGTAATTTGTTCACCCAACATGCTGTTTGTCTTATGGGAGAGACACCTCTAGTGAACTGTGGACCCCGGTCCAATTCTCTTTACTGAAATACACCCATCGCAATACTTGTTATACTGTTTTCTGCTAACAATCATCTTCCACACAATAAGGTTAATCCTTTGTTCCAGCCAGCCTTCGAGACTGACAACCTCACTGTTTCGTTGGGGCAAAGTACTTTGGTTGTGTTGTGCAGGTTCCACGTTGGCGCCGGAATCCCTGGTGTTGCGCCGCACTACATCCCGCCGCCATCAACCTTCAACATGCTTCTTGGCTCCTACTGGTTCGATAAACCTTGGTTTCTTACTGAGGGAAACTTGCTGCTGTACGCATCACACCTTCCACTTGGGGTTCCCAACGAGCGTGTGCTTTACGCGTCATCAAGCTAAATTTCTGGCGCCGTTGCCGGGGAGATCAAGACACGCTGCAAGGGGAGTCTCCACTTCTCAATCTCTTTACTTTGTTTTTGTCTTGCTTAGTTTTATTTACTACTTTGTTTGCTGCACTAAATCAAAATACAAAAAAATTAGTTGCTAGTTTTACTTTACTTGCTATCTTGTTTGCTATATCAAAAACACAAAAAAATTAGTTACTTGCATTTACTTTATCTAGTTTGCTTTATTTATTGTCTTGCACTCTATATTAAAAATACAAAAAAAAAAAAAATTTAGTTACTTTTGTTACCATGTCTAGCTCTGAACCTGTTACTTCTTCGCCTGAAGAATTAGTCTTCACTTTTAAACAAGGGGATGAGGAGAGTTTTAAGGATGCTTGGTCTAGAATTTTTACTTCTTATCGTAAAACTGAACCTCAAATGACTCTAAGTTTGCTCCTTAGTAATTTTTATTTTGGTCTTATGGTTCGTTATAGATATGCTTTGGATACTTTAGTGGGAGGAGATTTCCTTCATTGCAATGGGGATCAAGCTTTTAATGCCATAAAGAAGTTGGTTGCATCACATGATTCAGCTAATAACTTTGATTCAGCCCTCACTAGCATATATAGTAGATTAAACAATCTCAAGATAAGTACATCTCGCTTGGATGATAACTATTGCCACGTTCATAATCGTCTTGAACAAGTTTTAGTGAACTCTAAACTCTCATTGTGGGATCCTGCTGTTAAAATTGTTATCGGTGATCGAACTCTCCATGCCTACTGTGATATTATGTATGAATTTTGCCTTATGCCTGAAAGTATTTATAAATCTTTGAAACTTTGGGGAGTTGATGAAGGAGGAGAAGAAATAACTCTCATTGATAACTCTACCATAATTCCTAAAGGAATAGCCGCAGGTGTGCATACAACCATTCTTGGAAGAACAATATCCATTGATTATCTTGTTGTTGAAACAGGAAAACTCACACTCGGAAGATCCCTGCTGAAACTATTGGGAGCAGTCATTGATGTTGGAGAAGGCACTCTGAAATTCACCTCTATACCGGGGGGAAATCATATATTTCCTAAACCAAAGGGAAAGAAAAACAATAAGAAAGGTAAGGGTAAAGCCCAAGGTAAGGTTGACACACCATCTCTTGATAATACTTGATACACACTTTCTGCGCCTAGCTGAAAGGCGTTAAAGAAAAGCGCTTATGGGAGACAACCCATGTTTTTACCTACAGTACTTTGTTTTTATTTTGTGTCTTGGAAGTTGTTTACTACTGTAGCAACCTCTCCTTATCTTAGTTTAGTGTTTTGTTGTGCCAAGTTAAGCCGTTGATAGAAAAGTAAGTACTAGATTTGGATTACTGCGCAGTTCCAGATTTCTTTGCTGTCACGAATCTGGGTCTACCTCCCTGTAGGTAGCTCAGAAAATTAAGCCAATTTACGTGCATGATCCTCAGATATGTACGCAACTTTCATTCAATTTGAGCATTTTCATTTGAGCAAGTCTGGTGCCATTTTAAAATTCGTCAATACGAACTGTTCTGTTTTGATAGATTCTGCCTTTTATTTCGCATTGCCCCTTTTGCTATGTTGGATGAATTTCTTTGATCCACTAATGTCCAGTAGCATTATGCAATGTCCAGAAGTGTTAAGAATGATTGTGTCACCTCTGAATATGTTAATTTTTATTGTGCACTAACCCTCTAATGAGTTGTTTCGAGTTTGGTGTGGAGGAAGTTTTCAAGGATCAAGAGAGGAGTATGATGCAACATGATCAAGGAGAGTGAAAGCTCTAAGCTTGGGGATGCCCCGGTGGTTCACCCCTGCATATATCAAGAAGACTCAAGCGTCTAAGCTTGGGGATGCCCAAGGCATCCCCTTCTTCATCGACAACATTATCAGGTTCCTCCCCTGAAACTATATTTTTATTCCATCACATCTTATGTGCTTTTTCTTGGAGCGTCGGTTTGTTTTTGTTTTTGTTTTTGTTTGAATAAAATGGATCCTAGCATTCACTTTATGGGAGAGAGACACGCTCCGCTGTAGCATATGGACAAGTATGTCCTTGGTTTCTACTCATAGTATTCATGGCGAAGTTTCTCCTTCGTTAAATTGTTATATGGTTGGAATTGGAAAATGATACATGTAGTAATTGCTATTAATGTCTTGGGTAATGTGATACTTGGCAATTGTTATGCTCATGATTAAGCTCTTGCATCATATGCTTTGCACCTATTAATGAAGAAATACATAGAGCATGCTAAAATTTGGTTTGCATATTTGGTTTCTCTAAGGTCTAGATAATTTCTAGTATTGAGTTTGAACAACAAGGAAGACGGTGTAGAGTCTTATAATGTTTTCAATATGTCTTTTATGTGAGTTTTGCTGCACCGGTTCATCCTTGTGTTTGTTTCAAATAAGCCTTGCTAGCCTAAACCTTGTATCGAGAGGGAATACTTCTCATGCATCCAAAATACTTGAGCCAACCACTATGCCATTTGTGTCCACCATACCTACCTACTACATGGTATTTTCCGCCATTCCAAAGTAAATTGCTTGAGTGCTACCTTTAAAATTCCATCATTCACCTTTGCAATATATAGCTCATGGGACAAATAGCTTAAAAACTATTGTGGTATTGAATATGTAATTATGCACTTTATCTCTTATTAAGTTGTTTGTTGTGCGATAACCATGTTCACTGGGGACGCCATCAACTATTCATTGTTGAATTTCATGTGAGTTGCTATGCATGTCCGTCTTGTCTGAAGTAAGAGAGATCTACCACCTTATGGTTAAGCATGCATAATGTTAGAGAAGAACATTGGGCCGCTAACTAAAGCCATGATCCATGGTGGAAGTTTCAGTTTTGGACATATATCCTCAATCTCAAATGAGAAAATTATTAATTGTTGTTACATGCTTATGCATAAAAGAGGAGTCCATTATCTGTTGTCTATGTTGTCCCGGTATGGATGTCTAAGTTGAAGAATAATCAATAGCGAGAAATCCAATGCGAGCTTTCTCCTTGGACCTTTGTACAGGCGGCATAGAGGTACCCCTTTGTGACACTTGGTAAAAACACGTGCATTGTGATGATCCGGTAGTCCAAGCTAATTAGGACAAGGTGCGGGCCCTATTAGTACACTATGCATGAGGCTTGCAACTTATAAGATATAATTTACATGATGCATATGCTTTATTACTACCGTTGACAAAATTGTTTCATGTTTTCAAAATCAAAGCTCTAGCACAAATATAGCAATCGATGCTTTTCCTCTATGGAGGACCATTCTTTTAAGTTCAATGTTGAGTCAGTTCACCTATTTCTCTCCACCTCAAAGAAGCAAACACTTGTGTGAACTGTGCATTGATTCCTACATACTTGCTTATTGCACTTATTATATTACTCTATGTTGACAATATCCATGAGATATACATGTTACAAGTTGAAAGCAACCGCTGAAACTTAATCTTCTTTTGTGTTGCTTCAATGCCTTTACTTTGAATTATTGCTTTATGAGTTAACTCTTATGCAATACTTAATTGATGCTTGTCTTGAAGTGCTATTCATGAAAAGTCTTTGCTTTATGATTCACTTGTTTACTCATGTCATATACATTGTTTTGATCGCTGCATTCACTACATATGCTTTACAAATAGTATGATCAAGATTATGATGGCATGTCACTCCAGAAATTATCTGTGTTATCGTTTTACCTGCTCGGGACGAGCAGAACTAAGCTTGGGGATGCTGATACGTCTCCGACGTATCGATAATTTCTTATGTTCCATGCCACATTATTGATGTTATCTACATGTTTTATGCACACTTTATGTCATATTCGTGCATTTTCTAGAACTAACCTATTAACAAGATGTCGAAGTGCCAGTTGCTATTTTCTGCTGTTTTTGGTTTCAGAAATCCTAGTAAGGAAATATTCTCGGAATTGGACGAAATCAACGCCCAGGGGCCTATTTTTCCACGAAGTTTCCAGAAGTCCGAAGACGAAACGAAGAGGGGCCACGGGGTGGCCAAACCCTAGGGCGGCGCGGCCCCACCCCTGGCCGCGCCGGCCTATGGTTTGGGCCCCCCGTGCCGCCTCTTGACCTAACCTTCCGCCTACTTAAAGCCTCCGTGACGAAACCCCCAGTACCGAGAGCCACGATACGGAAAACCTTCCAGAGACGCCGCCAACGCCGATCCCATCTCGGGGATCCAGAGATCGCCTCCGGCACCCTGCCGGAGAGGGGAATCATCTCCCGGAGGACTCTACGCCGCCATGGTCGCCTCCGGTGTGATGAGTGAGTAGTCTACCCCTGGACTATGGGTCCATAGCAGTAGCTAGATGGTTGTCTTCTCCCCATTGTGCTATCATTGTCGGATCTTGTGAGCTGCCTAACATGATCAAGATCATCTATCTGTAATTCTATATGTTGCGTTTGTTGGGATCCGATGAATAGAGAATACTTGTTATGTTGATTATCAAAGTTATATCTACGTGTTGTTTATGATCTTGCATGCTCTCCGTTACTAGTAGATGCTCTGGCCAAGTAGATGCTTGTAACTCCAAGAGGGAGTATTTATGCTCGATAGTGGGTTCATGCCTCGCATTGACACCGGGACAAAGGATGTGAAAGTTCTAAGGTTGTGTTGTGCTGTTGCCACTAGGGATAAAACATTGATGCTATGTCTAAGGATGTAGTTGTTGATTACATTACGCACCATACTTAATGCAATTGTCTGTTGCTTTGCAACTTAATACTGGAGGGGGTTCGGATGATAACCTGAAGGTGGACTTTTTAGGCATAGATGCAGTTGGATGACGGTCTATGTACTTTGTCGTAATGCCCAATTAAATCTCACTATACTCATCATGATATGTATGTGCATGGTCATGCTCTCTTTATTTGTCACTTGCCCAATTGTAATTTGTTCACCCAACATGCTGTTTGTCTTATGGGAGAGACACCTCTAGTGAACTGTGGACCCCGGTCCAATTCTCTTTACTGAAATACAATCTACTGCAATACTTGTTCTACTGTTTTCTGCAAACAATCATCTTCCACACAATACGGTTAATCCTTTGTTATAGCAAGCCGGTGAGATTGACAACCTCACTGTTTCGTTGGGGCAAAGTACTTTGGTTGTGTTGTGCAGGTTCCACGTTGGCGCCGGAATCCCTGGTGTTGCGCCGCACTACATCCCGCCGCCATCAACCTTCAACGTGCTTCTTGGCTCCTACTGGTTCGATAAACCTTGGTTTCTTACTGAGGGAAACTTGCTGCTGTACGCATCACACCTTCCACTTGGGGTTCCCAACGAGCGTGTGCTTTACGCGTCATCAGAGCCTTCCGGGAAAAATAGGAGGTTTGGCGTTGATTTCGTCCAATTCCGAGAATATTGCCCGAACAGCCTTTCTGGAACCAAAAACAGCAGAAAACAGGAACTGGCACTGTGGCATCTCGTTAATAGGTTAGTTCCGAAAAATGCATGAAAACATCATAAAGTGCAAGCAAAACATGTAAGTATTGTCATAAAACAAGCATGGAACAACAGAAATTATGGATACGTCGGGGACGTATCATTGCGCAGAGGTAGGCATCAAATTACACTTTGCGTCAGTTGCGCACCCCCAAACCAATGGTCAAGTCGAGAAAGCAAATGGTATCATCTGCAATAGCATCAAGATACGTGATGTCTACGCACGCTTCTATTTCTGTAGACAGTGTTGGGCCTCCAAGAGCAGAGGTTTGTAGAACAGCAGCAAGTTTCCCTTAAGTGAATCACCCAAGGTTTATCGAACTCAGGGAGGTAGAGGTCAGAGATATTCCTCTCAAGCAACCCTGCAATTAAGATACAAGAAGTCTCTTGTGTCCCCAACACACCTAATACACTTGTCAGATGTATAGGTGCACTAGTTCGGCGAAGAGATAGTGAAATACAAGTAATATGGATGATTGTAAATAGTAATTGCAATCTGAAATAAAAATGGCAGCAAGCTAACATGTAGCAGAACTTGTTGGAAACGGTGTTTCAATGCTTAGAAACAAGGCCTAGGGATCATACTTTCACTAGTGGACACTCTCAACAATGATCACATAATAAATAAATAACTTCTCCTCACTTGTGCTACTCTCAAACACTCTCTTGTTGGATAACAAACACCATTCATTGTGTAGGGTTACAAGAGCACCCTCAAGCCGGAGTAAACAAGCTCCACAACTTCATAAAGGAATCACACACGATGCGCACACTGTCACCGTCACACCGTGGAGAGTGAATCCGGAATTCATATTAAAGTAACCTCTAGAGTGCATAATAGACCGTTGCAATTTAGACCGAGTACTAACATAGCATACACACTGTCAACAATAGCTATGAAAGGGGGAATAGATCACATCAATACTATCATAGTAATAGTTAACTTCATAATCTACAAGAGATTACAATCATAACCTACGCCAAGTACTACATGATGCACACACTATCAACTTTACATCATGGAGGAGGAATAGACTACTTTAATAACATCACTAGAGTAGCACATAGATTAATAGTGATACAAAGCTCATGATCACATAAAGATCACACCATGGGAGAGAGAGATGAACCACATAGCTACCGGTAGAGCCCTTAGCCTTGGGGGAGAACTACTCCCTCCTCATCGTAGGAGACAGCAACGGCGATGAAGATGGCGGTGGTGTCGATGGAGATGACTCCGGGGGCAATTCCCCGTCCTGGCGGCGTGCCGGAACAGAGATTCTGTCCCCCGAAACTCGTCTTCGCGATGGCGGCGGCTACGGAACTCTTCGTGGAATATGACTTGTTTTTTAGGGTTTTCGCGACGAGGGGAATATATAGGCGGAAGGGCGGCCTCGGAGGGGCACCCACCTGGTGGCGCGGCCAGGGGTGGGCCCGCGCCCAGGTATGGTGTGGGAGCCCCTTGGCCCCCCTCTGGCCCCTCTCTGGCTCTCCGGGCCCGTCTCGTCAAAGTATTGACTTCCGTCTTTGTTGGGTCCAATTCCGAGAATATTTCCTGTGTAGGATTTCTGAAACCAAAAACAGCAGAAAACTGGAACTGGCGCTTCGGCATCTTGTTAATAGGTTAGTACCGGAAAATGCATCAAAATGATGTAAAGTGTATATAAAACATGTGAGTATTGTCATAAAACTAGCATGGAACATAAGAAATTATAGATACGTTTGAGACGTATCAAGCATCCCCAAGCTTAGTTCCTACTCGCCCTCGAGTAGGTAAACGATAACAAGGATAATTTCTGAAGTGACATGCTACTATCATAATCTTGATCAATACTATTGTAAAGCATATGAGATGAATGAAGTGATTCGAAGCAATGGTAAAGATAATGACTAAACAACTGAATCATATAGAAAAGACTTTTCATGAATAGTACTTTCAAGACAAGTATCAATAAGTCTTGCAAAAGAGTTAACTCATAAAGCAATAGATTCTTAGTAGAAGGTTTTGAAGCAACACAAAGGATGATTACATTTCAGCAATTGCTTTCAACTTGTAACATGTATATCTCATGGATAGTTGTCAACATAAAGCAATATAACAAGTGCAATAGGTAAACATGTAAGAATCAATGCACACAGTTGACACAAGTGTTTGCTTCTAAGATAGAAAGAAGTAGGTAAACTGACTCAACATAAAGTAAAAGAAAGGCCCTTCGCAGAGGGAAGCATGGATTACTCATGTGCTAGAGCTTTTTATTTTGAAAACATGGAAACAATTTTGTCAATGGTAGTAATAATTCATATTTGTTATGCATAAAACATCCTATAAGTTGCAAGCCTCATGCATCGAATACCAATAGTGCCCGCACCTTGTCCTAATTAGCTCGGATTTCCATGGATTATCATTGCATTACATATGTTTCAACCAAGTGTCACAAAGGGGTACCTTTATGCCACCTGTACAAAGGTCCAAGGAGATAGATCACATTTGATTTCTCGGTTTTGATAGATCTCAACTTGAGGACATCCATACCGGGACAACATAGAAAACAGATAATGGACTCCTCTTTTTAATGCTTAAGCATTCAACAACAGATAATATTCTCATAAGAGATTGAGGATTAATGTCCAAGCTTAAACTTCCACCATGATACATGGCTTTGGTTGGCGGCCCAATGTTCTTCTCTAACAATATGCATACTCAAACCATTTAATCATGATAAATCACCCTTACTTCAGACAAGACGAACATGCATAGCAACTCACATGATATTCAACAAAGGTGAAAAGTTGATGGCGTCCCCAGAAACATGGTTACCGCTCAACAAGCAACTTATAAGAAATAAGATACATAAGCGACATATTCAATACCACAATAGTTTTTAAGCTATTTTCCCATGAGCTATGTATTGCAAAGACAAGGAATGAAATTTTAAAGGTAGCACACAAGCAATTTACTTTGGAATGGTAGAGAAATACCACATAGTAGGTAGTTATGGTGGACACAAATGGCATGAGTTTTGGCTCAAGGTTTTGGATGCACGAGAAGCATTCCCTCTCAGTACAAGGCTTTGGCTAGCAAGGTTGTTTGAAGCAAACACAAGTATGAACCGGTACAGCAAAACTTACATAAGAACATATTGCAAGCATTATAAGACTCTACACTGTCTCCTTGTTGTTCAAACACTTTTACCAGAAAATATCTAGACTGTTAGAGAGATCAATCATGCAATCCAAATTTCAACAAGCTCTACGGTAGTTCTCCACTAATAGGTTTAAACTACATGATGCAAGAGCTTAAACATGATCTATTTGAGAGCTCAAAACAATTTCCAAGTATCAAATTATTCAAGACCATATACCAATTACCACATGAAGCATTTTCTGTTTCCAACCAAATAGCAATCAACGAAGCGGTTTTCAACCTTCGCCATGAACATTAAAGTAAAGCTAAGAATACCAGTGTTCATATGAAAAAGTGGAGCGTGTCTTTCTCCAACACAAGGAATGCTAGTATCCGATTTTATTCAAAGAAAAACAAATAGACGCTCAAAGTAAAGAACATAAGATGTGACAGAATAAAAATATAGTTTCACTAGAGGTGACCTGATAAGTTGTCGATGAAGAAGGGGATGCATCCCCAAGCTTAGATGCTTGATTATTGTTAAAATATGCAGGGATGAACCATGGGGGCATCCCCAAGCTTAGACTTTTCACTCTTCTCTTCTTGATCATATTATATCATCCTCCTCTCTTGACCCTTGAAAACTTCCTCCACACCAAACTCAAAACAAACTCATTAGAGGGTTAGTGCATAATCAAAAATTCACATGTTCAGAGAGGACATAATCATTCCTAACACTTCTGGACATTACCCAAAGCTACTGAAAGTTAATGGGACAAAGAAATCCACTCAACACAGTAAAAGAGGCAATGCGAAATAAAAGGCAGAATCTGTCAAAATAGAACAGTCCGTAAAGACGAATTTTTTCGAGGCACTTAACAGGCTCAGATGAAAAAGCTCAAATTGAATGAAAGTTGCGTACATATCTGAGGATCACGCATGAATTTTTTCAGCATTTTACGAGTTTCGTACGGAGAGATCTACTCAAATTCGTGACAGGTAAAAATCTGTTCCTGCGCAGGAATCCAAATATAGTATCAACTTTACTATCAAAGACTTTACTTGGCACAACAATATGATAAGGAGAGGTTGCTACAGTAGTAACAACTTTCAAGACACAACAAAACAGTAGTAAAATAAAAACATCATAGGTTATCTCCCAAGAAGTGCTTTTCTTTAACGCCTTTCAGCTAGGCGCAGAAAGTGCAAATCAAGTATTATCAAGAGAAGACGCATCAACAAAGGAGTTTGGAGTTTTCTCAACTATGCATTGTATCTTATCTATGTAAGAAACTCCTCTTTCATTAGTATTAGGCTTACTATCCTCCTCAGACAAATTTTCAGGAACAATCCAAGCAAAATTCTTTTCTAGTGCCTCATGCATTCCTATGAGTTTATTAGGTATTGGTATTTTAATCTCCCCCTCACAATTGGTTTTATTAGTATATTTTAGCCTATCCTTTTCCATCTTTTCAAGGGTATTTGCAAAATTGGTAAAACACCCAAGCATTTTATGTTTAATAAAGACTTTCCTAGCTTCTCTAGCTACATCTCCAAATTCTCTAAGAAGGGTTTCTAAAACAAAATCTTTCTTTTCTCCTTCTTTCATATCACAGAGTGTAAGAAACATATGTTGCATTATAGGATTAAGATTAACAAATCTAGCTTCCAACATGTGCACTAAAGAGGCAGTAGCAATTTCATAATTAGGAGCAAGTTCCATCAAGGATCTATCTTCAAAATCTTTAATCATACTAACATGAGTGAAAAATTCTTCTATATTATCTCTTCCAATGATGGACCCATGCCCTACCGATATATCTTTCAAAGTAAACTTAGGGAGAAGCATGATGAAATAAACAAAAGTAAACTTATAAAATAAAGTAAATGCAAGTAACTAATTTTTTTGTGTTTTTGATATAAGAAAGCAAACAAGACAGAAAATAAAATAAAGTAAAGCAAGACAATAAACAAAGTAAAGAGATTGGATGTGAGAGACTCCCCTTGCAGCGTGTCTTGATCTCCCCGGCAATGGCGCCAGAAAATAGCTTTGATGTCTACGCACGCTTCTATTCCTGTAGACAGTGTTGGGCCTCCAAGAGCAGAGGTTTGTAGAACAGCAGCAAGTTTCCCTTAAGTGAATCACCCAAGGTTTATCGAACTCAGGGAGGTAGAGGTCAGAGATATTCCTCTCAAGCAACCCTGCAATTAAGATACAAGAAGTCTCTTGTGTCCCCAACACACCTAATACACTTGTCAGATGTATAGGTGCACTAGTTCGGCGAAGAGATAGTGAAATACAAGTAATATGGATGATTGTAAATAGTAATTGCAATCTGAAATAAATGGAAGCAAGCGAACATGTAGCAGAACTTGTTGGAAATGGTGTTTCAATGCTTAGAAACAAGGCCTAGGGATCATACTTTCACTAGTGGACACTCTCAACAATGATCACATAATAAATAAATAACTTCTCCTCACTTGTGCTACTCTCAAACACTCTCTTGTTGGATAACAAACACCATTCATTGTGTAGGGCTACAAGAGCAACCTCAAGCCGGAGTAAACAAGCTCCACAACTTCATAAAGGAATCACACACGATGCGCACACTGTCACCGTCACACCGTGGAGAGTGAATCCGGAGTTCATATTAAAGTAACTTCTAGAGTGCATAATAGACCGTTGCAATTTAGACCGAGTACAAACATAGCAGACACACTGTCAACAATAGCTATGAAAGGGGGAATAGATCACATCAATACTATCATAGTAATAGTTAACTTCATATCTACAAGAGATTACAATCATAACCTACGCCAAGTACTACATGATGCACACACTGTCAACTTTACATCATGGAGGAGGAATATACTACTTTAATAACATCACTAGAGTAGCACATAGATTAATAGTGATACAAAGCTCATGATCACATAAAGATCACACCATGGGAGAGAGAGATGAACCACATAGCTACCGGTAGAGCCCTCAGCCTCGGGGGAGAACTACTCCCTCCTCATCATAGGAGACAGCAACGGCGATGAAGATGGCGGTTGTGTCGATGGAGATGACTCCGGGGGCAATTCCCCGTCCCGGCGGCGTGCCGGAACAGAGATTCTGTCCCCCGAAACTCGTCTTCGCGATGGCGGGGGCTACGGAACTCTTCGTGGAATATGACTTGTTTTTTTAGGGTTTTCGCGACGGGGAGAATATATAGGCGGAAGGGCGGCCTCGGAGGGGCACCAGGGTGCCTTCCCCACCTGGTGGCGCGGCCAGGGGTGGGCCCGCGCCCAGGTATGGTGTGGGAGCCCCTTGGCCCCCCTTTGGCCCCTCTCTGGCTCTCCGGGTCCGTCTCGTCAAAGTATTGACTTCCGTCTTCGTTGGGTCCAATTCCGAGAATATTTGCCGTGTAGGATTTCTGAAACCAAAAACAGCAGAAAACAGAACTGGCGCTTCGGCATCTTGTTAATAGGTTAGTACCGGAAAATGCATCAAAATGATGTAAAGTGTATATAAAACATGTGAGTATTGTCATAAAACTAGCATGGAACATAAGAAATTATAGATACGTTTGAGATGTATCAATACGTCTGCTAACACCATTGGACAAAGCTCGACACACCTGGCCAGAAGAATTGCCTAGCGTGCTATGGAGTATACGGACGACACCCAATACAGCGACACAAGAAACTCCGTTTTTTCTGGTTCATGGAGCTGGGGCAGTGCTCCCGATAGAAATAGAACACAATTCTCCGAGAGTGGCGGAATTTGATGAAGAAACCTCGAGAAAGGCACTGGAGGATGATGTCGATGCACTCGACGAAGCTCGAGTCGAAGTGTTGTCAAGGGTCACCAAGTACCAGCAAGATCTGAAAAATTACCACAGTCGACATCTGCGACCAAGGTCTTTCCAAGTTGGCGATCTCGTTCTTCAGCTTACGCAAGATAGCCATTAAAAATTCGAGTCGCCATGGATAGACCCGTACATCATCACCGAAGTAATCGAAGGAGGAGCATACAGAATAAAGGGCAAGAAGACAGGGATCGCAGAGCCAAACCCCTGGAACGTGGCGCAGCTTAGGCGTTTTTACGCCTAAGTCAAAAATAGTCATACATGTAAACATACAATGTACTGAAAAGCCCGCGAGTTTTCAGACGCACTCTTTTCTTTCCAGGGCACCGAGTGGGGTTGAAAGGTTTTTAATGAGGTGGACTCCGGTGCTGCAATATAGTAAAGATAGTGGTGATATATATCTTTTTCTTTGACGGGCTCGGGGGCTTGCAACCCGCAGATTCAATATACACACAAATCTTCACAATATACAACTTACAAGTTATTTCCCTTGGTTCAAGCACCTCGCAAAGCAATAAAAACATAAAAATACAGCGACCGAAATACTCGGGGGCTAAAAAGTACATAGTCTCAACTATATACAGTCTTCGCAATATACAAGATGTTCTTTTTCAGGAAACAAGCTCGGCAGCAGAGATAAGTCTTCAGTCAATTCTCATATATATCATCTATGTTTATTCTATCACCTTCCGCAGAGGCACCCATGAAATCAACATAATGGCCTTCCAAGAAGAAATCAGCATCCATCCGAAGTAAATAATCAATTATGTCCTCGGCTACGGGGGTCACCACATCGTTGATTTTGTCGACATTTCTTCTTCGCCTCCTCAGTTTAACGTGACAAGCTTCAACAATGTTGGTCATATCCAACATCGGATAGCGGATCTGCAGCATGATCATGGCAAACCTGGCACCAGCCATTAATTGAGCCTTCACAAATCCATAAACTTGATGGGCACTTTTAAATTTTTCCATCAAGTCGGGAAGCGTTTTGGGCTGAAGATTCCGAGAAAACATAGCATTATAGACCATAGCCAATGCCTTGGTACAGAACTCGAGATACTCTCGAACCTGACCCGCGCGGTCTTGAAATCTGACAATCTGTCGGGTTCGATCCAGAGAAGACCAAAAGCTAGAATCGTTTTCCAAGGCAAGTTTAATGAGAAGGTTGGATCTCGCATCAACCCGTTGATCTTCGGCAGCAGCATCCAAAAAAGAGCCTATTCAGGGGACAGGGCACAATAAGATGAAAAGATAGTGCAGGAAAAATGAAGATCCAGAATTGCGCAACATACCCGCCATATCCAGACTTGCGTCAGCCATCAAGTCAAGCATATAATTTTCTCGGGATACAGCTTGTGCAGCTTCGGCAGTCGCAGTTTCTTTCAATGCTAAGGCTTCTTGGGCATGTTGGAGAGCTATTTTCTCCCGCTCAGACGATTTGCAGGACTGTTCCATGACAATAAGGGATTGTTTCTTCATGGCTTGGAGCTATTGGCGAAGTTCGGTTAATTCCAATTGATCCGAGGCAACACACGAAGAATCATCCGGGAAAACGTCGTCAGTGTCGTCGTGGTGAACAGACAGATGCCATAGGATGGCTTAAGTTGGGGCCGAATGGGCGCTAGAGGATTCGGGGGAGGGTTTGTTGATTAGATTGGATGAACTTCAGGGTGCTTTCCTCAAGAACTTGGCCTAAGCCAGAGGTAGAAGAAGAGAGACACAAGGAAGAACTCTGCTCTAGATCTATCTCTGCATTGATATCAACAAGTTACAGGTTTTTGGATACAAGGTCTCACATATCACATGCCCGCGATGGGGGTGTGCCCCCTCTCCTTATATAGGGGAGAGGGTGGCTTACAGGGGAAGAAACCCTAATGGCATCTTTGAACAGACAAACTACTTTACAAAGCTACTTTAATCATAGGTGACGCCGGTATCTTCTTTAATCAGGGAGGCTGACGTCCTCCGGTTGCTTTTGGCGTCACCTTCTTCTTTGGTGTCAGGGCTTCGTTTAAAGCTACTTTGCTTAGGTCACCCTTGTCCTCTAGCTCTTGAGAGAATCTTTGACCAGTCCTGTCGACGTGCTACAGTGCACTTCTTACCGGCGGCCCGGTGTCTTCTTAGCTCATACCGGTATGCCCCTCTTTGGGGATACCGGTAAGATTTACTTAGCCAAACATTTAACTTTGCTCTTCGGAATGAATATCAAACCGGTATCTTGATGGCTCAAACCATCCGGTTTGGCATGCCTTTGGCATACCGGGGGTCATCCCCCCAACATTAGTCCTCGAAGCTGGTATAGTCCGGTGGATTTTATCCGACGGACCATGCCAGTTTCCCATATTACAAGGTACCGGTTTAATCATTCCGGCACCCTGCTCAGCTCTTCCGGCGTCTTTGCCTTAGCTTTTTTCTGTTACCTTCCGGATTCTTCCGGTATCTTGTGACATTAAACCTCTCCTCGGTGAAGTCGAGAATTTCTCGGGTACAGTGCCTGTCAGAGACATGCGCACTGTATCTGACGCGCCAGTGTCAGGGGTCACTTCCCTTCGGCTTCTGCGCCAGTATTTATGGCGTCGCACCGGATCCCCGCTGCCGTTACGGATCCGTGCGGCCTCCCTGTGGCAAGCTATTTTCCGCGCATGTATCCTTGCGCCACATGGCGGCCCACGAACCGAACCGCCGCGGCCCAACGGTTGCCGGCCCATTAACTCCTTCTCCTATAAAGAGGGAGTGCGGTTCCACTTCATCTCTTTCCTCGCATTCGCCTACTTCCCAGCGCTTCGAGCCCTTCGCCTCGTGCAATCTCGTCGACGCCGGTCGCCGCCAGAGCCCTGCTCCCGACGAACTTGCGCCGTCGCTCTTGCTACGCTGAAGATCTTCGCTGCGGAGAGATCCACCGGTGCTTCTTCGCTGCCGCTGCTTCGAGCTTTCTTCGGCGGTTTTCACCCTTCTCCGTTGCCAGCCTCTGTCGGCGCTCACGAGCTTGCCGCCGCTCCGGCGACCTTCTCCCTAAGCGCCTCCGCCGCCTCAGGTTAGGCTCGAAACACATTTGCTTCTTTCTTCGTTGCTCTTTAGATCTTGGGCCGGTAGGGTATTTACTTTCCCTTTTCTTTTGCTTTTTTCTCTTACTCGTAGATCTTCGCGCAAGGGTAGATCTTGGGAAATCAGTTTTTTGGGTAGAATCCGGCACCTTTCAGATTCGTATGTCTAGCGAGGATCTTCTTTCCGAATCCTCCTCCAGTAGCCATCAGAGTGAATCTTCCGACGGACTCTCAGCCGAGCTTGCCCGGAAGGAATCCGATACCGGTAAAGGTCAAGAGGCCGGCAGCTCTAGCCAAGCTTCCGGAGTAGATTTATCCGGCATCACCCGCGGGGCCTGGAAAGGCTCCGACGTGACACAGCACGAGATCGACTAGCTGTACCGGTCTAGAAGGATACCGGAAGGAGTATCCTGCCGTCTTCCGGGCGACGAGATCGAGCCGGTACTTGAACCCGGTGAGTTTGTTGTCTTCCTCGCTCACTTTGAGCGCGGCTTCGGCCTCCCTGCCTCTGACTTCTTCCGCCAAATCTTGGATTTTTACCAACTCCAGCCTCACCACCTTCCCGACAATGCCGTTTTTTACCTTTCTTGTTATGCTACTTTCATGGAGGGATATATCGGCGTCCGTCCCACTCGCGAGACTTTCGCTCGCTTCTTTTCCCTTCGGATTAATTCCGTTCAGGGCAAGGAAATTCCTAAGCCCAAACCCCCCGTTCAATGCGGGTCCTGCATCGCATCATTGGCTCCCGCCAAGGGGGCCCCTTTTTTAAGTTCTCCGGTCTCGAATCATGCCGGTTATGGCAAGGGACCTTCTTCTACGTGAAGAACACTGGCGCCCCAGATCTCATTAATCTTCCGGCTTTCAACCCGGCGCCGCCCGCGAAGGTCAATTGGGGCTTCTTTCCTGGGACGAATCATATTGAGACGAACCGGGTTGTACGCTTCATGGAGAAGCTGATGAAAGAAACCAACATTTGCTCTGACGACATCATCCGCACTTTCATCTCACGCCGGGTGCTTCCCCTCAAGCGCCGGGCTCACAAGATAAGCGAAATGTATGGCCCTGGCGATCCCACCAAGATCACCGGCCTCCCTCTAAGCAAAGAGGACGTAGTCCTCAAGGCTAGGCAGATCTGCCAAACGGTTATGCCGCTTGACTGGGAGTGGGGCTTCCTGCCTCTCAGCTCCACCAACCCTCCAATCGATGAAGTAAGAGATTGCGCAACCCGGGTTGCTGTACCGGCAACTTTTGTGTTGTGGCTAATTGTCTTTCTGTTTCTTTTCAGGCTAAGCAGCGCTTCCCTCGCATAACAACGGATCAGCGAGGCCCTTGCCGGAAACGGCCTCTGGACAAGGTGGACCCTGACCCTTATATTCATTGGACCGACCTCAAGATGGGCCGCACCCACACCTCGCGCCCCGGTAACTTCTCATCTGAAGGTCCCGGTTCCAGTGATGATCTCACTGTGCTTGAGGTAGTTTTCTCTTCCAGTCTCTCATGCTTTATTGTTATTTTCCTTCTGTAGATGCTCCCTCAGTTGCCCCCAACCACAGGTTCATGAGCATGTGGCTACTCTGCAGGCCGAGGTTGGCCACGAGTTCCTGGAGAAGCTCACCTCCCAGGGCAAGAAGAACAAGGCCCCGGCACCAGATGCTGGTTCAAGCCAGGCCCCTCCCGCCAAACGCTCCCGGACGGAAGTCCTTGGAGGGAAAGAAGTAGGCAAGAGGCGCTACAAAGGGAAAACGATGCCGGTCTCTTCCGGGTGAGTTTTTATTTCTCTGTTTGCTTTGTTTCACAAACTTTTCCTTCCGGTTGTTTTTTCTTATCTTTTCTCCTTTTCTTTTTCAGCCCTGCGCTCAAGCTCTCCAAGGGCTCTACCGGTACGAAGCCGGAGAGCTCCAAGGGAACGGCAAGGACCTCACCTCCTCCTCATTCGAGCCCGGTACCTTCTGGTACCGACAATCCTTCTGCCTCTCCCCTGGGAGGCACGCCAAGTGCGGGGCGCGCGGCCCCTACACCTTCAGATCACCGCGCGGAGGAGGACTATGTTTCCCCTCCAAAAGCACAAGACACCGGCGCCAGCAACATCGGCGCCGATTCTGAAGCTGCCGGGCGGGCGGAACCTCAGGTTCCTCCCGTCCTGAAAAGAAAGAAGAAGAAGACCTCGCACTCTTCCCCCTCCAAGCCCGTGCCGGACTCTTCCGCGCCGGCAAGCTCCACTCCGGGCCAGGACGCTCCTGACGCCCACTCATCACCCAAGACCTCGCCTGCGCCTCCGCCAGAAGCTCCTACCGCCAAGCCCACTGGGGCCGTGCCAACACCGCCGCCAAGCCAAGGACCCTCTGCGGCTAAGCCGCCGCTGCCGCCAGAAGGCACCAAGCTCCGCGTGTCGGAACCTTTCAAGGGGAAGGCCACGGCTTCCGGTACTTCAGCCGCCGGCCCACAGTCCTTGGTGCTGCACGTCGGCCCCGCTGCTGCCGTGGCTGGAGAAAAAGCTACCGGCCTACTAGGCTGGATCACGGAGCTGAAGCGCGAGGGCCGCGAGTTGGGGCACTTGCTTGATTACGCTGAAAAGTGGAATCAGGTAGATGTGTCCGCGGCTACGCGCGGCCTGGGGAAGGACCGGCTTCCTGCCATTGACCCCGCTGGCCCCCGGTGCACTGAAGAGCACTTCATGCGGCTTCGGCGCGCAGTGAAGGAATTTGACAATGCGTGGCATGACGCCACCAACAATGTGGTGGTAAGTTTCACCAAACTCTTTGCAACTTTTCTATTGATGCCGGTTTTATTCTTTCCGGATTTACATATATCCTCCCAGTCCCCGAGTTTCGTGTTGAGAGCGCAGCTCTTAGCGCGGAACTTAGTTAAGAACATAGAGAAACCGACTTCTTCTTATAGTCACTTTTTCTTGAACAGAGCACCGCGGACGCTCAGAAGCACCTCTTCGAGGAGCTTCTGTGGGAGCATCGGGATCTTTCTGAGGCGCATAGCAACTGCCAAGGTGAGCTTTCCTGCCTCCGGTATCTTCTTACCGGAAACTTTTCTCTTCTAATACTTATAATTTTTTGCATGATAGCCATCCCGGAAGCTTCCATCGAAGCCCTCAAGACTCAGCTCGCCGCACTCCAAGGTACTCTTTCTTTTTCGGTTAACTTGCTTTTCTGCGTTGTACCAACTATAGTTTTGTTAAGATTTCCTTTCCGGACTCTAGGTGAAAAAGAGCAGCTTATCCGGGAGCATCGCGAGGCTCTGGACGCCCAGGAACTCGTTTCCAGGGGGATGAAGGACCAGCTCATCCAACTTGGGCTCAAGCACAACGAGGAGATGAAGGCTGCCAAAGCTGCCGCTGAGGCTAGGCTAAACGACGCCCTGGAGGATGCCAACAACTCCACCGTGGTGCTGCGGGCAGAGCTCGAGGAGGGATGCAAGGCGCGGAAAGCAGCCGAGGATCGGGCCGCCCTCCTAGAGGCGGAGCAAAAGGAGTATGACCAGCTGGTCATGCAGACCGACGCGCTTGCCTTCAGTAAGTTTTTCTCTTTTCTTTTCCGGTTTTCGCTTATAAGCTTATATTTTCCGGTTTCACGTCCTTATCTTTTTTCTTTGCCTCGCAGGGCTCTTTCCGGATTCGCAGCTTCACGCGCAGAAGAAGGTGGCCGAGCACCGGGTTCAGCAAGAATTCAAGAACCCGGACGCGCCGTGGGACCCTTATGATCATCTGGTCGCACTTTCCGCGCGGGTCGCTCATATGCGCGCGGTGGACCGGAACCTCGCGGATCTTCCCGACGTGGCGATCCATCTCTTCAAGGTGCTATGGCCTGGGGAGGAGGTGCCGGCAAGCCTGACGCTTACCTCTGAATGCCTGAAGGGTGCCGGCCGGAGAATCCGCGAGTGGCAATGCTCAGCCGCTCGCGCCGGAGCGGATGCAGCGCTGCGCGTCGCGTGCTCCTGGTACGAGGACTTGGATCTGGACGCCCTCCACGGCGTGCGTGAAAATGCTCCCACCGATACGGATCCGGTCCTCACCGTGAAGCGGCAGGATCGCGCCTATCGGATTGCTGAGTACGCCTCGGTCCGCACCTTCATCGCCCCTCCTTCCGACGTCAAGGACTACCTCAGCGACGAAGAAGAAGGAGAGGATGAGGACGATGAGGACGCCGGAGAAGGTGACGCCATTTCGGAAACTCCAGAGGCCGGTTCTGCTCCTCCTGAAGCTCCTGCTGCTTAACTATCTCCTGTGATATGTTTGCCTGCCCGTGCTTACCTCAAAACAATGCTCATTAAATTCTACCCCGGTATGCCGGGGTTTATGATGTAATATAAAACTTAGCTGCTCTTTTGGCTATGGTATCATGTTTGTCTGCCGGTATGTTTTACCGGTAGGTTATTAAGTTACGCTTATCTGTTGACTTAGCATTTTGCTTATTGTTTGCTTCGATCTTGCACTGCAAAGATTCCGGAATTGTTTCCGCATCCAATCCGATGCACACTTGGCTCTTTTGCTTTGGCTCTGCCTACCTCTTTTGGGTGTTCTGGCGTATGAGGCACAAAGTTCTTTTACCAGGCAAGCACTTTCTCGAACTTAGAAATAATTCGAAATTTTCACAAAAAACCGATTTAACCGGGGTTAGATAAACTTTTCCGGATTGTTCGTTCCCACTCTCTCTTTTCGTGGTTCACGTGCTTAATTCCTACCGGTTTATCTTGCTTGCCATGAAGCCGGGTTGCGGACAGCAGCAGAGTCGAAGACTCCGGTAGGCTTAGCACGTTACTAAACCGGAAAGAAAAAATGTTCACAAGCAACCGGTAAACTGAAAAAATAAACATATTGCATGCAACTTAGTGGGGGTAGTCCCCAAGATTCATTCGAGGTTCCGACATCTTTTATTCATAGTAGATAAGGTACAAAAAGGAACTTCTTACACCACAACTTCAGGAGTAGAAAGGACGCAACAAAGCTATGTTCCATGGACGCTTGGTCTCATCTCCGGATCTGTCCGCCTTTCCTTCTTTCCATTCCTGTGCATCAATTAGGTAGTAGGCATCATTGTGGAGAGCTTTGCTCACAATGAAAGGTCCTTCCCATGGAGGTGAAAGCTTGTGCCGGCCTTCAGTGCGTTGCACTAAGCGTAACACCATATCTCCTTCCCGGAATACCCTCGGGTTAACCTTCCGGCTGTGATAACGTCTGAGGTTTTGCTGGTAAATGGCTGTTCTTGCCAACGCCAGCTCTCTTGCTTCTTCTAGCAAGTCGACATCATTTTCTCGGGCCTCTTTTACCTCTTGTTCGGTATAGAGTTGCACCCTTGGTGAGTCATGGAGAATGTCGGTTGGTATGACCGCTTCTGCTCCGTATGAAGAATGGAGTGTATCCGGTAGACCGGTTTGGAGTCGTTCTTATGCTCCACAGTATTGATGGTAGCTCATCGAGCCAACATCCCGGTGTCTTTTCGAGTGGTTCAATGAGCCTTGGTTTTATACCGGAAAGCACCAGTGCATTTGTTCTTTCCACTTGGCCATTGCCTTGTGGGTGTGCTACCGAGCACAAATCCAACCGGATGTTGTTATCCTCACAGAATCGCTTGAATTCACCTTGGGCAAAGTTTGAGCCATTGTCAGTGATGATACTATTGTTATCACCAGAATTTGACCGGATCAGAGGTGGGCCGCGATTGGAGATGGGCTTGAAGAATATACATGGAAGGAATACATGAATCGGCCTTATATGCAAAGTTTGGGCTAGTTTGCCCGTGTATCTGTAATATAGTAGGATACGTGTCGATTAGATAGAGTTTGGCTCGTGCCCGGTTGGGATTATTCCCACGTTAGAAAGTCTACGGACTATAAATATGTATCTAGGGTTTATGAAATAAACAACAATCACGTTCACCACAAACCAATCTAGGCGCATCGCCAACTCCCTTGTCTCGAGGGTTTCTTCCAGGTAAGCATCATGCTGCCTAGATCGCATCTTGCGATCTAGGCAGTACATGTTTATTCGCTGTTCATGCGTTGCTCGTACTGAAGCCTTGTTGATGGCGAGCAACGTAGTTATCTTAGATGTGTTAGGGTTAGCATTGTTCATCGTATCATATGCTGTCGTCGTGCAACCCTTAGACGTCTAGCCGCCCTTACACCTATCTTAGGTGTAAGGGCGGCACCCCGCTTGTTCATTATTTAGTAGATCCGATCCGTTATGATTGCTCCTTGTTCTTCAAGGATTAGTTTTGATATCTGCATAGTTAGGCCTTACAAACGGGTTGAAGGATCCAGTGGCGCGTAGGGTGTAGTTTGCTAGCCCTAGACAGGATGTTCCGGGGATCAACTTCGTGTTGGTTTTTAGGCCTTGTCTAGGGTCGGTTTACGATCACCGTGCGTGGCCGCCAGGCTCAATCACGAGTAGGATGTTCCGATTATGTGGTGAAAACCCTAAATCGTAGTAGGTCGTTTTAGCTTTATACTGATCAAGCTGGACCACCATATATTCGTACACCTCGTACGGATCATGGGTGGATCGGCTCTTTGAGCCGATTCACAGGACAACCTGAGAGCCGATCGAGGCTCGTATTTAATGTTTACGTGTATGCCATGCAGGAAACTAAGCGAGGCACATCCATCACCTTCCTGACCAGGTATAGGTCAGGTGGCACGCCCTTGCACCAGCATCGGACGTGCGTGCCGAGTCTTTGCGGTCCGTCGCTCGGAGGGACCAGGGCCAGCCGCAGTCCTGGGAGCCTCCCGGCTCTATTGTGTTGCCCGTCGCTGCTCGCCGGTGGGTTTCTGGCCGCAACACATTCTGGCACGCCCGGTGGGACCGTCTTCGACATCAACCGCATCGCCATCTACATCTGAGATGGCAGAAGGCACTCCAGTCACGTACGAGGATCTGACCGAGGAGCTCAAGAAGAAGTATGACGAGGTCAAAGCAATCCTCGAAGCCGACCTCATCGGCTCTTTTCACAGAACCCGCTCACATGGCATCAGGTGGAAAGGGTTCTCACCTGAAGGCGCGCTCGATGGAGTGGACCTGTCCGCCCCGTCGGAAGAACGCACCAGGTCTCTACGTCAGGAGATTAACTTCATGGTAGCTCATTCGCTACACCGCCATTCTAAGAGCCTGGTGAATACTTTGGAGCGTGTCGCTCTTCGGGTGATCCAGGAAATCATGAGGCATCAGTATTCTCCGTCAGGACCAGCTCTAGGGACTTACCAGGGAGAGATGCCACTCCAGTCCCGACCGCCGCTGCCATTCGCGTTGGCAGCACCAGAAGTGCCGAATTCACCGGCATACGTCGTCTACAAGATCGGTGGTGACCCTAGTGACTACCAGTTCTTGCATGAGGCGCCTAAGGAGATCCCTCACGGATACACGTGCACATACGTGCCAGACTGCAGTAACGGGGCACTCACAAACCAGTCTGCAACAGCAGGGACTTCTGGAACAGCAGGAGGAACTTCGGGAACAGATCTTGAGAAGCAGACGTGGCTAGCTAAGTATGCCACTCCGACAAACCTCCAGAGCTCAGCTCCTGCAGTTGGCTCAGAGCTGGAAAAGCAAGCATGGCTGGCTAAGTATGCCACTCCGGTGAATCTTCAGAGTTTGACTCCTGCAGCCAGCACCGCGGATCAGATCAGTACAATCCTGAGAGACCAGTTTGGCATGGTGCCGAAAAGGAGGACAATCGGCTATTCCAAGCCGTACCCCAACGAGTACGAGTTGATCCCGCTACCACCCAAATATCGGCTCCCTTATTTCTCCAAGTTTAATGGATCAGATGGTTCCAGCTCCATCGAGCACGTGAGCCGATATTTGGCACAGCTGGGCACGATCTCAGCATCAGATGAGCTGCGTGTGAGGTTCTTCACAGAGTCCCTCACAGGATCGGCTTTCGGGTGGTACACATCGCTGCCACCAGACTCAATCCAGACTTGGAAGCAGTTGGAAGAGCAGTTCCACATGCAGTATCACTCAGAGGCTTCCGAGGCTGGCATTGCCGATTTAGCACAAGTACGACAGAAGCGTGGAGAAACAGTGTCAGAATACGTCCAGCGCTTCAGGACCGTTAGGAACCGATGCTATTCGGCTCGTGTGACTGAAAAAGAAGCAGTCGAGTTGGCGGTGGTGGGTCTCGCATCACCGATCAAGGACGTGGCCTCCCAAGCAGACTACCCTTCACTGGCGCACATGGTGCAGAAGCTGTCAGTATATGAACAGCGCCACCCAGATGTATACCAGGATAAATTCAAGCGTGCGGTGGTCCTGGTTGAGGCCGATGAAGACGAAGGCTCTGCGGGAGATCAAGAGGTAGCAGTGGCTGAATGGACTCGGGGGGCAAGCCCCGTGTCCTGCAAGTGGGTTAAGCCACAAGGTCCTCCAAGAGGGTTTGACTTCGACGTTACCAAAGCTGAGCAGATTTTCGACCTCTTACTTAAGGAGAAGTAGCTAAAGGTACCCAAAGGCCACAAGATCCCCACGGCGCAGGAGCTGAACGAAAAGCCATACTGCAAGTGGCATAACACGTTCACCCATGCCACCAACGACTGCAGGGTGTGGCGGTAGCAGGTCCAAATGGCGATAGAACAAGGGCGTCTAATTTTCAGCCAGTACGCCATGAAAGTCGACACACACCCCTTCCCCGCCGTTGACATGGTGGAATGCACGTACCCTGGGAGGTGCCAGCCAAGATTCTCGTTCAACATCAACATGGTAGGACTTGGGCGCCACCCTGGTAAGGACAGAGACGAGGGCAGCTGCTCTCATAACGAGGACAAGGAGGAAGCCGTTCCACGCGATCGGCTCCAGCACTTCCCAAAAAATCTATAGACGAACGTGGCGAGGCCGATCCTTGTGATCGAACATTGCAAAACCTTCATTGAGCGATTCAATCAACATGGAGGCCGATTCCAGCAATCGGCCCAAATTATCCTCACCATACGCTCTGCCTGTGTTCAACGTCGATCTAACGGGCAACGGGTTTACGTCGGCTGATGAGCTGGAAGAAGTCAACATTGGTCCTAACAAAGCCGACGTTCAAATACAGTGCCTTGGCTCACCACAGAGCTGATATCCGCAGTTACCTGGCAGATTCGGCTCGGGGGGGCACCTAATCAGATGAACATGTGCGATACATGCGCAGTGAAATATTGGGGGCCAATAGAGGGGCCGATAGAAAAATCGGCCAGTAAAAAAAATATATAAAAAAGCCGATGCATAGCCGTCGACTTCAGATAAAACATTTGTCAGAAACATTTATCAGTTTACATAGAGAGGCTCTACTGAAGAAAAGCGTTGAGGGCGTGAAGGGCGTCGGCACGGATTCGATCCACCTCGGCGATCTCAGCCTCGTCGTCCTCGTCTCTGCCCGTCACCAGTTGACTGCTCAAAGCACGAATTTCAGCCAGATCGGTCTTCAGATTGGCTGTGAGGCCTTTTGCTTCCTCTTGAGAGCGAGCAATGAGGGTTTCCTTGTCTTGGATAAGTTGCTTGGTCTCCCTGACCCTCTTTTCAAGGTCCTCCAGTTCCTTGCGCAGGATCTCGAGTTCGGCACTATTGGTAGAAGTGTCGGTTTTGGCGTCTAAAGCGGCCTTCTTCTCGTTGAGCCGTTGACACTTGTCTGCAATATCGGCTCTCAACAGAAGCTGGGCGTGCCGAAGAATAATTCTTTGACGAGCCGACTGCACCCTTGACCTGAAAACCGACAAAGTCACAGCCGGCCAAAGCTTAACCTGCAGCGTCACCGGGAGATGGGGCTGGATGTCTTTGAGGATGCCCTTGACTGCCTCGGGGTTTTCGACCAGGGTTTCGACCGAGGAGGAGAGCAAAACCTTGAGACGCTGGAGCGGACCATGGACCGCGCTAGGGCTTGGCTCTTCACCTACTTTGGAAGTAGCTGGCTCGATGGAGTCGGGATCGAACGTTAGCAAGCTTGAAAGATCACAACCCTGACAGACGAGCAAGAGCAGTATGAGCATACAACAAAGAAAAGGGTAGGCCCAAGAGAGTGGAGCGTACTTCTCCCAAAGAAGGAAGAGCAGCCGATGTTGTGACAATCGGCTTTTCGGTGGACTGGGCCAAGTTAGCCACTTGGTCAGCCACGCTCGTCGAGGTGGTTAGGCCTAGCGTGGCGGATGGCATCGGTACCTCTTCAACGTCCCCGCTAGAGGTCCCGTTAGTCTGCAAAAGAAATGGTGAGCCGATCCAAGTAGCGATGGGACGGCATGGAATATGAGCTGTTGAAGTAATTACATTTGAAACCTCCTGGCTCGGCGAGGAAACTCGTGGGTCTTTGCGAGCCCTTTTGACGCATCGACGCTTCACGCGTGACCCTGTTTTGATCGGAGCTTGAAGGTCAGCAGGCTCGGGAGTCGACCTTTTCCTAGAAGCCGATGTTGGCGAGTCCGTCTGGCTCTGAGTGGTGGATCTCCCAGAATCGCCCGGGGTGGAGTCCCTTGGGCTGGACTGTGCTTCTTCGCTGGAGTTCTCTTCAGTGGAAGTCTGTAAGAAGAGGTACAACCATGTTACAAAAGACTGGGAAGGCTGGGAAGGCAAATGAATTTGGTCGAGGCACGAGTCAGCTTACATGCAAGCTTGCTTGGACAGGAGCTTTGCGCTTCAGGGTCTTTCTGGCAGCTACTTTCCTCACTACCTTCCTCACCTGGATTGAGGCTCGAGGGGCAACAGGCCCCGAAGATGCTTTATCTTTGGGAGCCGATTTTGGTGAAATCGGCTGGCTCTGCATTATGACCTTCTTCAAGGGGGGCGAGCTCTGGCAGAAGAGAACCACCGGGGCTGGTGGAAGGAACTTGAAGGGGGAGCCATCGGCTTGCGTGGGCTCTGGACCATCCTGTTGCTGCCAAGAAATAGAGTCAGGTTACAGACAATCATCATGAGCCATTGCGAGTAATTTATGTGGAATGGTACCTGGTGTGCAGGAACGTCATAGTCGGCATCAAGTTGCTTCAGCAATGGTCCTAGAGCTCTTCTGAAGGCGTGGGTCTTCCATATGGACCACCAAGTCTCGAAACCATCGGTAGTGGTGGTGAAACAGAGGTTATGAGGAATTGGAATGGCCAGAGCGTCAAAGAAGGTATAGCACCTTTGGCCAGTAAGAATGTCAGGCAGTTCAGCTCTGCTTGCTGTCAGGTGGTGGAGAAAGAAGTGTGGGGGCACTTGCCCAAGACCAAGCTGCCGGGCTACTACCACCGGTTGGTAAGGCTCATAACCAGGCTTGATGATCCTGTTTGAGGTACTCATACCAACTGGGAGAAAGCAAGGACGGATCATGATAGAGTACAAGTGTCGGGTGTTAGCGTCATCGGCAAGGCTGTCTAATCGGAAGGAGACTGGATTCTCAAAGTTTTCCGATTCAGTATAGGGAAAGAACAGGGGGTTGTCCAGGCCTTGGAAGAAAATCTTGAACCACTCTGCTGCTTCCTTGGGGATCAACCTGCTGCCTGGGAGACTATACAGAGCTTGACCATAGCTAGTGCATCGGATATCCTTCCCATTTGCATCTGGGAAGGTGCAGGTGGCCAAAGGGGGGAAGTTTGGGATCTGGTTTTGAAAGTACAGCTGAGCCCATAACTGAATAAACCACCAGGGGCCTCCTGTTTTAACTGTCTTTTGGGAGAACAGTTTGACGGACATCAGTTGAAGAGATCGATAGACCTCTCCAAGGAGCAGTTTTCCGAGGCCAAGGTGAGTACCTTTGGCGAGCTCGTAGGCCAGGGAATGGTAATTCTTGGTTGGGGCAAGTGAAGGACCACAAAATATGAAGTGTTCCAACCAGAAGTTCAAGAAGGCCGTGTGCTCTCTTTCTGTCACAGGGCCTTTGGTTTTCATATAACGCCTGAGGTATGCGCCCCAGCTTGTACACTCTGTTTTAGAGGAAAGGGTGAAAGGGACCTTTGGCAATTTAAAGGCAAAGGGGCTTGGAGATGCAATGTCCAGGCCTGTGATCATGGCCACGTCCAGCAGAGTTGGCGTCATGGGGCCATGGCCGAACATGAAGCAATTCAGTGCATCAGACCAAAAGTAGCCGATGGTTTTCAGGATGTTCTCATTCTTTTCAAGAGGAGATAGTGATAATGATAAGGCATCGGCTATCCCTATCGCGTCCCAGGTAGCATAGTGTGTTTTAGACACTCTACTGTACCATGCCACCCAACCTTCGGGAGGACTAGGCCAGGCTCGCAGGCAGTCGGCCCAGGGAGTCAGATCTAAATTCTGATTCACGAAGGGGATTCTATTGGCCTCGCATGAGATTAGGTGAGCGGGACTCTCGGAAGAGGGGCTAAGACACATAGAGTTTGGGAGAGAAGGGTGCGGCAGCAGGATGTCTGAAACCTAAAATTGATAACGGAATAGGACATTAATTCAGGTGTTCGCTGTTTACTCCTAACATTGATTCGAATGGCGAGGAGGCGGTTGAGGATTACCTTCAGACCGGAGACCATGGCGTTGGCGTTGGATGATTCCGCCATTTGATGCGCTGAGGAATTGGGACGGCGCGGTTGAGATCTGAGATTCGTGGAGCTGCTTGGGCGGCGATTTGGGGATCTGAGTTTGCTTTCTCAGACGGAGGTTGCAGGTTACCGTTTGGAGGAGCAATTAGGTTGGCCTTACTCTTGTTTTATCATAGAGGTTGATGTGATGCCATCGGCTCTTTCGGGGAGTGTTTGACTTCGACTATCGGTAAAATTAAATAGAAGCACTCCTTCATTAATAAGAGGGGTTTTTTAGATTGGTGATGAGATCAAGGAGGCAAGACGCCACGACATGACCCGACGAAGGAAAAGCAGAATGATTTTGGAATTGTCATTTCCAAAACCAGGGGGGCATGTGTTATCACCAGAATTTGACTGGATCAGAGGTGGGCCGCGATTGGAGATGGGCTTGAAGAATATACATGGAAGGAATACATGAATCGGCCTTATATGCAAAGTTTGGGCTAGTTTGCCCGTGTATCTGTAATATAGTAGGATACGTGTCGATTAGATAGAGTTTGGCTCGTGCCCGGTTGGGATTATTCCCACGTTAGAAAGTCTACGGACTATAAATATGTATCTAGGGTTTATGAAATAAACAACAATCACGTTCACCACAAACCAATCTAGGCGCATCGCCAACTCCCTTGTCTCGAGGGTTTCTTCCGGGTAAGCATCATGCTGCCTAGATCGCATCTTGCGATCTAGGCAGTACACGTTTATTCGCTGTTCATGCGTTGCTCGTACTGAAGCCTTGTTGATGGCGAGCAACGTAGTTATCTTAGATGTGTTAGGGTTAGCATTGTTCATCGTATCATATGCTGTCGTCGTGCAACCCTTAGACGTCTAGCCGCCCTTACACCTATCTTAGGTGTAAGGGCGGCACCCCGCTTGTTCATTATTTAGTAGATCCGATCTGTTATGATTGCTCCTTGTTCTTCAAGGATTAGTTTAATATCTGCATAGTTAGGCCTTACAAACGGGTTGAAGGATCCAGTGGCGCGTAGGGTGTAGTTTGCTAGCCCTAGACAGGATGTTCCGGGGATCAACTTCGTGTTGGTTTTTAGGCCTTGTCTAGGGTCGGTTTACGATCACCGTGCGTGGCCGCCAGGCGCAATCACGAGTAGGATGTTCCGATTATGTGGTGAAAACCCTAAATCGTAGTAGGTCGTTTTAGCTTTATACTGATCAAGCAGGACCACCATATATTCGTACACCTCGTACGGATCATGGGTGGATCGGCTCTTTGAGCCGATTCACAGGACAACCTGAGAGCCGATCGAGGCTCGTATTTAATGTTTACGTGTATGCCATGCAGGAAACTAAGCGAGGCACATCCATCACCTTCCTGACCAGGTATAGGTCAGGTGGCACTCCCTTGCACCAGCATCGGACGTGCGTGCCGAGTCTTTGTGGGCCGTCGCTCGGAGGGACCAGGGCCAGCCGCAGTCCTGGGAGCCTCCCGGCTCTACTGTGTTGCCCGTCGCTGCTCGCCGGTGGGTTTCTGGCCGCAACAACTATGCGGGTATCCATACCGCAAGATGACATCCTTTAGGAATTTCACCGCTGTGTGCCCATCACACTTTGCGATAGGTTTTACCTCCAGCCATTTGGTGAACTTGTCCACCATTACCAAGATGTGGGTCATGTTTCCCTTTGCAGTTTTGAATGGGCCAACCATGTCAAGGCACCAAACAGCAAATGGCCAAGTTAACGGTATAGTTTTCAGGCCGAATGCTGGGGTATGATTTTGTTTGGCGTACCTCTGGCAACCATTGCATTTTCTTACCAAATCCTCAGCGTTTTCCAAGGCAGTGGGCCAATAGAATCCATGCCGGAATACTTTTGCCACCAGCGCCCTTGATGAAGCGTGATGCCCACATTCTCCTTGGTGAATTTCCCTAAGCATCTCTTTTCCCTCTTCCGGTTCCACACATCTTTGAAGGACACCGGTAACACTTCTTTTATACACCTCACCATTGATGAAGGTGTATGCTTTGGATCTCCGCTGTATCCTTCTTGACTCAGTTTCGTCAACCGGCAAGGTGCCGTTGATCAGGAATTCTTTAATAGGTTTAACCCAAGATGGTGCCTCTCTAACCACAAACACCGGCACGTCTATCTCCATGCTATCCACAAGCATTGCTTCCTCCGGTATGGGCATCGCAGTCCCTGGGTTTGCCGGAGCAGTCCCCGAGTTTGCCGGAGCAGTCCCCGGGTTTCCGTCATCAATATCCATTGGCACCACATGTGATTCCGGTACGAAAATTGATTCTGATTCCGGACTTGGCTTGATCGATGGTGTTCTTAAGTGTGCCAAGGCTATTCCGGGAGGAATTTCTTGCCTAGATGAGCCTAGCTTGGATAAAGCATCCGCGGCTTCATTTTCAGCCCGCGGCACATGGTGAAACTCACACCCTTCGAAGAAGCCGGCAATCTTTTGCACATGAAACCGGTATGAGGCCATGTTGGCATCTTTTGCATCCCAATCTCCGGAACACTGCTGCACCACAAGATCTGAATCGCCGTAGCAAATGATCCGGCGTGCACCGATCTCTTTTGCGACCTTTAGCCCATGGATCAGAGCCTCATACTCAGCGACATTGTTTGATGCCCTGAAATGTACTTGCAAAACATACCGGAGATGATCTCCCTTTGGTGAGGTAAGTACCACACCGGCACCTAGACCCTCTTTGAGCTTGGATCCGTCAAAGTGCATCTTCCAGTATTCTATTTTATGTTCCGGCGGCTTGTATTGCATTTCCGCCCAATCAACCAGGAAATCCGCCAAGGCTTGTGATTTTATAGCATCTCTTCTTTCATATGCCGGCACGTATGGTGACAATTGAATTGCCCATTTTGCGATCCTGCCGCTGGCATCTTTGTTGCCCATGATATCTGAAATGGGTGCTTCACTCACCACTTTCATGGGGTGCTCCTCGAAATAGTGCTTGAGCTTGGTGGCGCCCATGAACACGCCATAGGTCATTTTTTGGAAGTGGGGGTAGTTTTGTTTTGAGATGGAGAGCACCTCGCTCAAGTAGTATACCGGCCTCTGCACGATTTTTTCTTCTTCCTCTCTTTCTACCACAACCACAACGCTCACAACCCGGTTAGTTGCCGCTATGTACAACAACATGGGCTCCATTTCCAAAGGCGAGGCCAATACCGGTGCGGTGGCTAGCATTGTTTTTAGCTCTTTGAACGATGCGTCTGCCTGTGGGGTCCAGACGAAGGTATCGGATTTTTTCATTAAAGCATAGAGCGGCAGAGCCTTTTCCCCCAACCTGCTTATGAACCGGCTTAGCGATGCCAAGCTTCCGGTAAACTTTTGCTCATCCTTTAGTTCCTGCGGGATAGTCATTCTTTCTATCGCCCGGATTTTTACCGGATTCACTTCAATGCCCCGGCTTGATACAAGGAAACCAAGCAGTTTACCGGCAGGGACACCGAAGGTGCATTTTGCCGGATTGAGTTTCATCCAGAACCTTCTTAAGTTATCAAATGTTTGCCGGATATCGTCGATTAAGGTTTCTTTTGCCTTAGTTTTTATTACGACATTGTCCACATAGACTTGCACATTTTTTCCGATTTGATCAAACAAGCATTTTTGCATACAGCGCTGGTACGTTGCACCAGCGTTGCGCAAACCAAAAGGCATAGTAACATAGCAATAAGCCCCGTGATGGGGCAATGAACGCAGTTTTTATTTGATCTTCCTTTTTCAGGGGAATCTGGTGGAAACCGGAATAAGCATCCAGAAAAGACAACAACTCACACCCAGCAGTAGAATCAATCACTTGATCGATCCGGGGCAGAGGGAAAGGATCCTTTGGGCAGGCCTTGTTTAGGTTGGTGTAGTCGATGCACATGCGCCACACCTTTGGAGCTTTTGCTTCTAGGTTCTCCTCTTTTTTCTTCTCGACCAGCACCGGATTAGCCAGCCACTCAGTATGCGTTACTTCCACGATGAAACCGGCAACCAACAGCTTTGTTACTTCTTCTCCGATGATCTTTCTCCTATCTTCAGCGAACCGGCGCAGAGGTTGCCGCACCGGCTTAGCATCCTTCCAGACATTCAGAGAGTGCTCAGCCAGCTCCCTCGGAACACCTACCAAGTCATCAGTAGACCAGGCAAAGATATTCCGATTCTCATGGAGGAAGCTGACGAGCGCGCTTTCCTATGCCTGATTCAGGCCGGCACCGATACGAACGGTGCAGTTTGGGTAAGCCGGGTCCAGCACAATGTCCTTTGTTTCATTTGTCGGCTTAAATGCCGGTGCGCCCAAGTTCCCACTCATTGCCGCTAAGCTCAACTGTGAGGACTGAGCCAGCGCAACCGCAGTTTGCATCCTTCTTTTTTCCTCTGCGATCACCAGCGATTCTGCCAGATTTGATCCGGCGGAAGCAGTTTCCAGTGAGACTTTGTAGTTTCCCACCACAGTTAAGGGTCCACGAGGTGCCGGCATCTTCATCTTGAGGTAAGCCGTGTGAGTTGAGGCCATGAAAGCTGCCAATGCCAGTCTCCCTAGCAGTGCGTGGTAGGGACTGTCTAGGTCCACCACCTCAAACAGAATGTTTTCAACCCGGCAGTTGTCATGTCCTCCGAATGACACATCCACCCGGACTTTTCCTACCGGTGCACAGGACAATCCCGGAACGATTCCATGAAATGTTGTGTGAGTTGGCTGGAGCATGTTTTCTGTTATCCCAAGCGTGTGCATTGTATGCTTGTACATGATGTTTATGCTGCTTCAATTGTCTATCAGCACTTTGCTGAACTTGACTCGAGTTGTTGGCCCATGCATGATTGGGTCTACCACAAGAGCATAACCACCCGGGTTCGGCATGATTTTGGGGTGATCCTTGAACGACCAGGTAATTTCCTGATCTGACCACAACATGTATTTTGGTACCGCCGGCATCACTGCGTTCACTTCCATGGAACGGCGATGCACGCTCTGCCTGTCGGTAGGCTCAGTAACAAACACAACGCAGCACAAGTGCGGATCCTTGTAAACGTTCCGGCCCAAAGGTGCCGGTGGTGGTGGCTGATCATGGTCATTGCCTTCTCCCACATGATGAACCTGATGCTGCCGGTTCGGCTGAGGCTGTACCGGTAGCGCATTTGCCCCGGTAAGCGGTGGCGGTGGTGGTAATGGGTGCTGATGCAACATGTCATGCGAGGGTGGCAATATTGTGGAACAGCCTTCTGCTTGCGCATCTTTTGCCGCACCTCTCAGCATCAAGTGCTTGATCCAGGAACAATCTTTTGTCAAATGGTTTGCCGGCCTCGATGGATTCGGAGTGTGAAACCGGCATGGTTGCTCCATCGCTGCCTCCATGGTGTACCTTATATGTTCTTGCCAATCTTTTTTCTGTCCCCACTTTTCTTTTTCAACCCATTTCTTCTTAGGACCCGCCCACGGCTGTGATCCGGTTCTTGCCTTTGGCTTCCGCTGGGGCCGAAATTATCCTGCACCGCAGCTACTTGCTGTGGACCATACCTTCGGTCCGGAAACTCTTCTCTTCTTTTGTTGTGCCGGTTATCCCGGTATTGATCTTGGCGCGGTTGGCTCGTTTGTGCCGGATCAGCTTGCACTGCCGGTTGCATTGGGTCTCCCAGCGCGTAGCTATCTGCTATACATATCATTTCCGCCAGAGTTACCGGCATGTTCCGCTGCAGCCTTTGCCACAACGGCGAACCTCTGCGACACCCATTGCAGAACCAAGTAATGGCTTGCGCCTCTATCACTCCTTCGCAGGAATTTCTCGTGGAGTTCCACCGGGTCAGGTAATCCCGGTCTGTTTCATTTGGGCGCTGTACGCACAAACCGAGCTGCTGCGGCCTGTTGGGCCTCCTGTACGTGCTGCTGAAGTTACTCACAAAGGCCTCTTCAAAGTCCAACCAGCCATTTATGCTTCCTGCCGGCAAGTTGTTTAGCCAGATTCGTGCTGGTCCTACCAGGAAAGATGGTACAATTCTCACGGCCCAACGCCTGTTTCCTCCGCCAGTTACGGTTCCTCCGCCACCAGCGACGTATACCGCGGTTACGTAATCCGCGAGCCAATCCTCCGGTTTAGTGGTGCCGTCATACGATTTTGTGTCACGGGGCAACTGGAAGTTGCGAACTGGTGGTTCCTCTTTCATGATCCTTGGACCAAAACATTTTGGGCCCGGAGGACCTTCTGCCTCGATCATTTCAGACAGATACACTCTATCCAGACGGTGCCTCGCATCCCGTTCTGGCAGGTGTCTTTCTCCCACGCGTTCCCCCAACGGGTTCCAGTATGCTGTGAGTGTTTCAGCCGTTGAATCGGCTTCTTCGTAAGCTTCCGGTGCCACGGCCCTTGCCTGCCGGTACCTTGGGGGAAGCATTTCCTCCTCTTCATACGCTGCCCTTGCAGCTCGATAATTTTGCCCGGTTTCGTGTCTACCGGCATGATTGTTTCCGACATAGCCTCTTCTGGCGTAGCCTCGTTCTGCCCCTTGGCTTTTTCTACCGGCATCATGTTGCCCGGCTTGTTGTTTTCCGGCAAGTACCAGATCGTACACAGTCATCTGCTGTGCATTCATCTCTTTTTCTTTTCTTCTGTCCGGATGGGGGGACGATGCCTGCCCATGGGACTTGCTTCCGGCATTCTTTGTTGAACGCGCGGATTTTGAAGCCGCAGCCTTGTTCAGCATAGCAAGCTGCTCAGCATTTTGCCGCTCGATGGTTTCGAGCAGCTCTCTAACACGCTCTTGCTGTTTTGCCAAAGCCTCTCCGGAAAGCGACTCGCACAGCTCTACTGCAGCCTTAGCAGCTTTTATAGTTTTATCCGGGCTACTGTACTTAGGTTTCTCTACGATGCTCAGCGACACAGATGTACTCTTGCCGGCAAGAATCTCCTTACGCAAATCCTGATCTAGATTGCGAGCCTTAAGCCGGTTTTCCGGCATCCTAGCAGCATGAGCACTAGCAGAAGCAAAGCCGTGGGCATCGTTATACTCACATAGGGTTAGGTTCAGCTCGCGCTGCACCCGGACGATGTCGGCGCCGTTCACGAGCAGCTTCTTGCGCGTTGCCTCCAGCTCCGCCTGAGCCGTTGCCGGGTCGATGTTCTGCACGATGGGCGTCGCCAGCACGTTCATCGCCGCTTGAAGTGGTGTCTCCGGAGGTGCGGAAGATGCTCCCGCAGCGCCTGCGTCGCGCTCCAGCGGAGGCTTGGCCGGACGGGTCGATGCCGCACGGCCAGCTTCTTCCTCCATAGCTCCCTTGCCAGCACCAACGGCGCCAGCCATCATGACCTCCACGCTACCGGCGGCGCGGCCAGCACATAGCCACCTTGGCGGGTCCGGTGCCACCAGCACCGGCGAGAGGCGCTGGCGCACAGGGACGGTGCCGAAGTAGACGCGGTGGTTGCCGAACTCGATGATGCGCCCGTTCTTGGGGAAGATGCCGCCGTTGGCGAAGCAGCCCGCGTTGTCGTTGATGAAGTCCATGGAGTAGATGCGCTGCATGAGCGCAGATACCGTCCGTTCGCCGGCGACGTCAAGGAGACCCGCCCGAATGTGAACTCCAGCAAGCGCCGCTTCATGCCCCACGGTGGGCGCCAACTGTCGTCGTGGTGAACAGAGAGATGCCATAGGATGGCTTAAGTTGGGGCCGAATGGGCGCTAGAGGATTCGGGGGAGGGTTTGTTGATTAGATTGGATGAACTTCCGGGTGCTTTCCTCAAGAACTTGGCCTAAGCCAGAGGTAGAAAAAGAGAGACGCAAGGAAGAACTCTACTCTAGATCTATCTCTTCATTGATATCAACAATTTACAGGTTTTTGGATACAAGGTCTCACATATCACATGCCCGCGATGGGGGTGTGGCCCCTCTCCTTATATAGGGGAGAGGGTGGCTTACAGGGGAAGAAACCCTAATGGCATCTTTGAACAGACAAACTACTTTACAAAGCTACTTTAATCATAGGTGACGCCGGTATCTTCTTTAATCAGGGAGGCTGACGTCCTCCAGTTGCTTTTGGCGTCACCTTCTTCTTTGGCGTCAGGGCTTCGTTTAAAGCTACTTTGCTTAGGTCACCCTTGTCCTCTAGCTCTTCAGAGAATCTTTGACCAGTCCTGCCAACGTGCTATAGTGCACTTCTTACTGGCGGCCCGGTGTCTTCTTAGCTCATACCGGTATGCCCCTCTTTGGGGATACCGGTAAGATTTACTTAGCCAAACGTTTAACTTTGCTCTCCGGAATGAATATCAAACCGGTATCTTGATGGCTCAAACCATCCGGTTTGGCATGCCTTTGGCATACCGGGGGTCATCCCCCCAACAGTCAGGTATCCGGTTCGAGCGAGACGTAGCAGGGAAAGCGGACGATGGTCCAGCAGTCTTAGAGTAACTGTCAAACACCAACTGGAAGAAAGGAAAGGGCGACATCAATTACCAAACAAGGATCTTTTCCTTTTTCCATTCATAAATTGAAATATTTACATAGGCGAAGATTCAGTACAAAAGATCGACTCCTAGTGAGTCGGCAGAAGCAGTCGCACATCATAAGGATATCGACATCTAACAAAAGAGAACAAATGGAAGTGTGGTTTTGTCTACTTGACCTCCGGCTTGGCAGTACTGGAGGAACCAGCTGGTTTGTAGCCGAGGAAGGAGAGAATCTTCTTAGAGTGTGGCTTGGCAGCCTTAATCAAAGACTTCCACTTCTCCTTTTGTATCCCCTTCGTTTCACCAGCTTTCGCCCAGTCGACATTCTGCTGGCTTTCGGCAACCAGGGCTATGGTACCTTCAACACCAACCTTTAAGTTTTCCTGTCGAAAGGCCAGCCCAAGATCCTCTTCAGGAATGAAGTGCTTGGCAAGCTCGGAGAAGGTATCTGGTTGTTTTTTGCTTTGGGAAGAAGTAGGGGAAAAGGCGCGTAAATGCGGTCCGCGCATAGACAATACAGCGGCGCGCCAGATCCCCATGAATTTCAAAAAGGGAGAGGGCATCGAGAAGACGATCTTCCTCAGCTTCCTGAAGCTTAAAATCTTGACCCATTTTTCCTGCTGAAACAAAATTCGGGTTATCAACAAGTAGGAGGAGAGCTATTCCTGGAAGAAACTCGAGCAGAATGTTCAATGAACTTACTGACAAAACGCCGATTTTGCGACTCTAGGCGGCGTATGATGGCCTCTTCACGCGCAATTTGAAGAGTCGTTTTTTCGCTCAAAGAAGTATCAGCGTGGTGAAGCCTTTTTCAAAGTTCTCCAACAGAGGCAGCGTCTTCTTCGGCTTTCTCGCGAGCCTTTTCACTTTGCTCAAGCTTGATGGCGAGATCATCAACACGCTTGTTAGCTTTGGCGAGAGCCTCTAGAAGAAGGAAACGAGGCACGAGAGTCAAGATAAAGATGGCAATATAGTTTACTCAATGAAAAACAAGATATCTTATTCACATGATGGTGTACCTTTCAAACTATTGACAGTGTCACGATACCCAATAAATTGAGTACCGAGACTGATGAAGTGTTTCATCAGAGGTTGTAGAAAGAAAGACGACGGAAAGGTTCAGAGCGGAAAAAACTTGACAAACAATACAAAAAAGCTTCAAGGGTTCTTACATCATCCAAGGTAGGAGTCGACGAACTCCCGACCAAGTCGTGTTCCTCGCCAAGTTCAATCCTCGCTCTCTTTGGCGAGGGGGCTCGGGGGCTGACGACAGGAGTCGATGTTTCCAAGTCTTGATGAGGAGGAGATGAGGTTTCCTCCTTTGCTCGGCGAGATTCCGAGAGAACTAAAGTTTGCGACGTGCTCGTCGGAGCAGTCACATTGGCAGGAGGTTCTTCTTCTTCTTCGCCACAATCCGCAAAGATATAATGAGAATATTTACAAGCAATATATAAAAAGAAAAGAGGAGGCAGAGTAGCTTACGAGCTAATGATGGCATCCTCATAAGGACAGAAGGCACCCTCATTCTCGGGAGAAGTTTTCTCGGCAGGTGATCCACCGGGTTTGGAGGTGCCGGAATCTTCGACATCACCCTTTTCCTCTTGTTCCTTGGGGAAGCAGCGGAAGGAAGAGAGTGCACCGATTCGGATTTGTGAGATCCTGCGACTTCATTCTCAGGGCGAGAAGTACCCTGCGAATCATCGGTAACGACGGCTCGTTCGTCAACCTCCCCACCTTCGGGTAGGGGAGGCAGGGAGGATAAAACTTGATGTTTCTGAAGAAGGGAAAGTTACACCAACAGAAAGTTAAGCAAGACAGCAGTTGAAAAAATATGAATTCGGGAAGACAAGTTCAGCAAGATAGTAGTCGAAAAACATAAATTTGAGAGGACAAGTCATGGAGGGCATTGGTGCCGTTGTACGGTTCCACGAGACAAGAGGTTGGAATCGTGTCTTTCTTGCTCAGCGACGAAATATGCTGGACAAGCTTCTCCAAATCCTTCACCGAAAGATCCTTGGATATGCGGTCCGCGTCTTTTTCGCGTACATCCAGAGGGCGGTTTTTGCGAGCCTGCAGAGGCTGCACCCTGATCCTAAGGAAATACGCAGTGATCTGAATACCAGATAATTCCTTGCCACGGGTATTCTAAAGCTCATGGATGCGCTTCATCAGCGCATCTGTCGCTATTTTCTCTTCTTCGGTAGCTTCAGCATCCCATGACCGGCGTCGAAGGATTTTTGCGCTATCGTCAAAGGGCGCGATATTGTAATCATGCGAGTCGATGTGCTTCTCGCGGATGTATAGCCATCTTCTGCGCCACCCTTGGACGGAATCGGGGAATTTGACATCGAAATACTCGACATCGGGACGGACGCAGATAACAACACCACCTACATTGTAGGCGATGTTATGGGAGCTGTTGCGGCGAGCAAGAAAGATGCGTTTCCACAGGCCCCAATTTGGAGGATTCCCGAGAAAGCATTCACACAGGGTGACGAAGATGGAGATATGGAGGATAGAATTGGGAGTCAGCTGGTGCAGCTGCAACCCATAGACAAAAAGTAATCCACGGAGGAATTCGTGGATAGGAGTGGACAGGCTGTGGATGAGGTGGTCAACGAAACTTACCCAGTATCCGATGCCGAGCGTTGATGGCGTGTAACTCACACGTTCGTTGGGAACCCCAAGAGGAAGGTATGATGCGCACAGCAGCAAGTTTTCCCTCAGAAAGAAACCAAGGTTTATCGAACCAGGAGGAGCCAAGAAGCACGTTGAAGGTTGATGGCGGCGGGATGTAGTGCGGCGCAACACCAGAGATTCCGGCGCCAACGTGGAACCTGCACAACACAACCAAAGTACTTTGCCCCAACGAAACAGTGAGGTTGTCAATCTCACCGGCTTGCTGTAACAAAGGATTAACCGTATTGTGTGGAAGATGATTGTTTGCAGAAAACAGTAGAACAAGTATTGCAGTAGATTGTATTTCAGTAAAGAGAATTGGACCGGGGTCCACAGTTCACTAGAGGTGTCTCTCCCATAAGACAAACAGCATGTTGGGTGAACAAATTACAGTTGGGCAATTGACAAATAAAGAGAGCATGACCATGCACATACATATCATGATGAGTATAGTGAGATTTAATTGGGCATTACGACAAAGTACATAGACCGTCATCCAACTGCATCTATGCCTAAAAAGTCCACCTTCAGGTTATCATCCGAACCCCCTCCAGTATTAAGTTGCTAACAACAGACAATTGCATTAAGTATGGCGCGTAATGTAACTAGTGACTACATCCTTGAACATAGCACTAATGTTTTATCCCTAGTGGCAACAGCACAACACAACCTTAGAACTTTCATCCTTTGTCCCAGGTGTCAATGCAGGCATGAACCCACTATCGAGCATAAGTACTCCCTCTTGGAGTTACAAGCATCTACTTGGCCAGAGCATCTACTAGTAACGGAGAGCATGCAAGATCATAAACAACACATAGATATAACTTTGATAATCAACATAACAAGTATTCTCTATTCATCGGATCCCAACAAACGCAACATATAGAATTACAGATAGATGATCTTGATCATGTTAGGCAGCTCACAAGATCCGACAATGATAGCACAATGGGGAGAAGACAACCATCTAGCTACTGCTATGGACCCATAGTCCAGGGGTAGACTACTCACTCATCACACCGGAGGCGACCATGGCGGTGTAGAGTCCTCCGGGAGATGATTCCCCTCTCCGGCAGGGTGCCGGAGGCGATCTCCTGGATCCCCCGAGATGGGATCGGCGGCGGCGGCGTCTCAGTAAGGTTTTCCGTATCGTGGCTCTCGGTACGGGGGGTTTCGTCACGGAGGCTATTTGTAGGCGGAAGGGCAGGTCAAGAGGCGGCACGGGGGCCCCACACCACAGGGCCGCGCGGCCAAGGGGGGGGCCGCGCCGCCCTAGGGTGTGGCCCCTCCGTGGCCCCTCTTCGTCTCTCCTTCGGACTTCTGGAAGCTTCGTGAGAAAATAGGCCCCTGGGCTTTGATTTCGTCCAATTCCGAGAATATTTCGTTACTAGGATTTCTGAAACCAAAAACAGCAGAAAACAGCAACTGGCACTTCGGCATCTTGTTAATAGGTTAGTTCCAGAAAATGCACGAATATGACATAAAGTGTGCATAAAACATGTAGATAACATCAATAATGTGGCATGGAACATAAGAAATTATCGATACGTCGGAGACGTATCAGCATCCCCAAGCTTAGTTCTGCTCGTCCCGAGCAGGTAAAACGATAACACAGATAATTTCTGGAGTGACATGCCATCATAATCTTGATCATACTATTTGTAAAGCATATGTAGTGAATGCAGCGATCAAAACAATGTATATGACATGAGTAAACAAGTGAATCATAAAGCAAAGACTTTTCATGAATAGCACTTCAAGACAAGCATCAATAAGTCTTGCATAAGAGTTAACTCATAAAGCAATAATTCAAAGTAAACGCATTGAAACAACACAAAAGAAGATTAAGTTTCAGCGGTTGCTTTCAACTTGTAACATGTATATCTCATGGATATTGTCAACATAGAGTAATATAATAAATGCAATAAGCAAGTATGTAGGAATCAATGCACAGTTCACACAAGTGTTTGCTTCTTGAGGTGGAAAGAAATAGGTGAACTGACTCAACATTGAAAGTAAAAGAATGGTCCTCCATAGAGGAAAAGCATCGATTGCTATATTTGTGCTAGAGCTTTGATTTTGAAAACATGAAACAATTTTGTCAACGGTAGTAATAAAGCATATGCATCATGTAAATTATATCTTATAAGTTGCAAGCCTCATGCATAGTATACTAATAGTGCCCGCACCTTGTCCTAATTAGCTTGGACTACCGGATCATCACAATGCATTGTTTTTACCAAGTGTCACAAAGGGGTACCTCTATGTCGCCTGTACAAAGGTCTAAGGAGAAAGCTCGCATTGGATTTCTCGCTATTGATTATTCTTCAACTTAGACATCCATACCGGGACAACATAGACAACAGATAATGGACTCCTCTTTTATGCATAAGCATATAACAACAATTAATAATTTTCTCATTTGAGATTTGAGGATTGTTGTCCAAAACTGAAACTTCCACCATGGATCATGGCTTTAGTTAGCGGCCCAATGTTCTTCTCTAACATATGCATGCTTAACCATAAGGTGGTAGATCTCTCTTACTTCAGACAAGACGGACATGCATAGCAACTCACATGAAATTCAACAATGAATAATTGATGGCATCCCCAGTGAACATGGTTATCGCGCAACAAGCAACTTAATAAGAGATAAAGTGCATAATTACATATTCAATACCACAATAGTTTTTAAGCTATTTGTCCCATGAGCTATATATTGCAAAGGTGAATGATGGAATTTTAAAGGTAGCACTCAAGCAATTTACTTTGGAATGGCGGGAAAATACCATGTAGTAGGTAGGTATGGTGGACACAAATGGCATAGTGGTTGGCTCAAGTATTTTGGATGCATGAGAAGTATTCCCTCTCGATACAAGGTTTAGGCTAGCAAGGCTTATTTGAAACAAACACAAGGATGAACCGGTGCAGCAAAACTCACATAAAAGACATATTGAAAACATTATAAGACTCTACACCGTCTTCCTTGTTGTTCAAACTCAATACTAGAAATTATCTAGACCTTAGAGAAACCAAATATGCAAACCAAATTTTAGCATGCTCTATGTATTTCTTCATTAATGGGTGCAAAGCATATGATGCAAGAGCTTAAACATGAGCACAACAATTGCCAAGTATCACATTACCCAAGACATTTATAGCAATTACTACATGTATCATTTTCCAATTCCAACCATATAACAATTTAACGAAGGAGAAACTTCGCCATGAATACTATGAGTAGAAACCAAGGACATACTTGTCCATATGCTACAGCGGAGCGTGTCTCTCTCCCATAAAGTGAATGCTAGGATCCATTTTATTCAAACAAAACAAAAAACAAAAACAAACCGACGCTCCAAGAAAAAGCACATAAGATGTGATGGAATAAAAATATAGTTTCAGGGGAGGAACCTGATAATGTTGTCGATGAAGAAGGGGATGCCTTGGGCATCCCCAAGCTTAGACGCTTGAGTCTTCTTAGAATATGCAGGGGTGAACCACCGGGGCATCCCCAAGCTTAGAGCTTTCACTCTCCTTGATCATGTTGCATCATACTCCTCTCTTGATCCTTGAAAACTTCCTCCACACCAAACTCGAAACAACTCATTAGAGGGTTAGTGCACAATATAAATTGACATATTCAGAGGTGACACAATCATTCTTAACACTTCTGGACATTGCATAATGCTACTGGACATTAGTGGATCAAAGAAATTCATCCAACATAGCAAAAGAGGCAATGCGAAATAAAAGGCAGAATCTGTCAAAACAGAACAGTTCGTATTGACGAATTTTAAAATGGCACCAGACTTGCTCAAATGAAAATGCTCAAATTGAATTAAAGTTGCGTACATATCTGAGGATCATGCATGTAAATTGGCTTAATTTTCTGATCTACCTACAGGGAGGTGGACCCAGATTCGTGACAGCAAAGAAATCTGGAACTGTGCAGTAATCCAAATCTAGTACTTACTTTTCTATCAACGGCTTAACTTGGCACAACAAAACACAAAACTAAGATAAGGAGAGGTTGCTACAGTAGTAAACAACTTCCAAGACACAAAATAAAAAACAAAGTACTGTAGGTAAAAACATGGGTTGTCTTCCATAAGCGCTTTTCTTTAACGCCTTTCAGCTAGGCGCAGAAAGTGTGTATCAAGTATTATCAAGAGACGAAGTGTCAACATCATAATTTGTTCTCATAATAGAATCAAAAGGTACCTTCATTCTCTTTCTAGGGAAGTGTTCCATACCTTTCTTGAGAGGAAATTGATATTTTATATTACCTTCCTTCATATCAATAATAGCACCAACAGTTCGAAGAAAAGGTCTTCCCAATATAATGGGACAAGATGCATTGCATTCAATATCCAAGACAACAAAATCAACGGGGACAAGGTTATTGTTAACGGTAATGCGAACATTATCAATTTTACCCAAAGGTTTCTTTGTAGAATGATCAGCAAGATTAACATCCAAATAACAATTTTTCAGTGGTGGCAAGTCAAGCATATTATAAATTTTCTTAGGCATAACAGAAATACTTGCACCAAGATCACATAAAGCATTACAATCAAAATCTTTAACCTTCATCTTAATGATGGGCTCCCAACCATCTTCTAGCTTTTTAGGAATAGAGGCTTCACGCTCTAGTTTCTCTTCTCCAGCTTTTATGAGAGCATTTGTAATATGATGCGTGAAAGCCAAATTTATAGCACTAGCATTAGGACTTTTAGCAAGTTTTTGCAAGAACTTTATAACTTCAGAGATGTGGCAATCATCAAAATTCAAACCATTATAATCTAAAGCAATGGGATCATCATCCCCAATGTTGGAAAGAATTTCAGCAGCTTTATCACAGGCAGTTTAATGATTTTAGCAGTTTCAGGCAGTTTTTCGTGCTTTGCATTAGAAGTGGAAACATTGCTAACACCAATTCTTTTATTAGTATGAGTAGGAGGTGCAGCAACATGTGTAGCATTAGCATTACTAGTGGTGGTAATGGTCCAAACTTTAGCTACATTCTTCTCTTTAGCTAGTTTTTCATTTTCTTCTCTATCCCACCTAGCACGCAGTTCAGCCATTAATCTTATATTCTCATTAATTCTAACTTGAATGGCATTTGCTGTAGTAATAATTTTATTATGATGATTCTCATTAGTCATAACTTTCGATTTCAAAAGATCAACATCAGCAGCAAGACTATCAACTTTAGAAGCAAGTATATCAATTTTCCCAAGCTTTTCTTCAACAAATTTGTTAAAAGCAGTTTGTGTACTAATAAATTCCTTAAGCATGGCTTCAAGTCCAGGGGGTGAATTCCTATTATTGTTGTAAGAATTCCCATAAGAATTAGCATAGCCGTTGCCATTATTATAAGGATATGGCCTATAGTTGTTACTAGAATTGTTCCGGTAAGCATTGTTGTTGAAATTATTATTTTTAATGAAGTTTACATCAACATGTTCTTCTTGTGCAACCAATGAAGCTAATGGAACATTATTAGGATCAATATTAGTCCTATCATTCACAAGCATAGACATAATAGCATCGATCTTATCACTCAAGGAAGAGGTTTCTTCGACAGAATTTACCTTCTTACCTTGTGGAGCTCTTTCCGTGTGCCATTCAGAGTAGTTGATCATCATATTATCAAGAAGCTTTGTTGCTTCACCAAGAGTGATGGACATAAAAGTACCTCCAGCAGCTGAATCCAATAAATTCCGTGAAGAAAAATTTAGTCCTGCATAGAAGGTTTGGATGATCATCCAAGTAGTCAGTCCATGAGTTGGGCAATTTTTAACAAGAGATTTCATTCTTTCCCAAGCTTGAGCAACATGTTCAGTATCTAATTGTTTAAAATTCATTATGCTACTCCTCAAAGATATAATTTTAGCAGGGGGATAATATCTACCAATAAAAGCATCCTTGCATTTAGTCCATGAATCAATACTATTTTTAGGCAGAGATAGCAACCAATCTTTAGCTCTTCCTCTTAATGAGAAAGGGAACAATTTTAGTTTAATAATATCACCATCTACATCTTTATATTTTTGCATTTCACATAGTTCAACAAAATTATTAAGATGGGCAGCAGCATCATCAGAACTAACACCAGAAAATTGCTCTCGCATAACAAGATTCAGTAAAGCAGGTTTAATTTCAAAGAATTCTGCTGTAGTAGCAGGTGGAGCAATAGGTGTGCATAAGAAATCATTATTATTTGTGGTTGTGAAGTCACACAACTTAGTGTTTTCAGCGTTGGCCATTTTAGCAACAGTAAATAAAGCAAACTAGATAAAGTAAATGCAAGTAAACTAATTTTTTTGTGTTTTTGATATAGCAAACAAGATAGCAAATAAAGTAAAACTAGCAACTAATTTTTTTGTATTTTGATTTAGTGCAGCAAACAAAGTAGTAAATAAAACTAAGCAAGGCAAAAACAAAGTAAAGAGATTGAGAAGTGGAGACTCCCCTTGCAGCGTGTCTTGATTTCCCCGGCAATGGCGCCAGAAAATATGCTTGATGGCGTGTAACTCACACGTTCGTTGGGAACCCCAAGAGGAAGGTATGATGCGCACAGCAGCAAGTTTTCCCTCAGAAAGAAACCAAGGTTTATCGAACCAGGAGGAGCCAAGAAGCACGTTGAAGGTTGATGGCGGCGGGATGTAGTGCGGCGCAACACCAGAGATTCCGGCGCCAACGTGGAACCTGCACAACACAACCAAAGTACTTTGCCCCAACGAAACAGTGAGGTTGTCAATCTCACCGGCTTGCTGTAACAAAGGATTAACCGTATTGTGTGGAAGATGATTGTTTGCAGAAAACAGTAGAACAAGTATTGCAGTAGATTGTATTTCAGTAAAGAGAATTGGACCGGGGTCCACAGTTCACTAGAGGTGTCTCTCCCATAAGACAAACAGCATGTTGGGTGAACAAATTACAGTTGGGCAATTGACAAATAAAGAGAGCATGACCATGCACATACATATCATGATGAGTATAGTGAGATTTAATTGGGCATTACGACAAAGTACATAGACCGTCATCCAACTGCATCTATGCCTAAAAAGTCCACCTTCAGGTTATCATCCGAACCCCCTCCAGTATTAAGTTGCTAACAACAGACAATTGCATTAAGTATGGCGCGTAATGTAACTAGTGACTACATCCTTGAACATAGCACTAATGTTTTATCCCTAGTGGCAACAGCACAACACAACCTTAGAACTTTCTGTCACTGTCCCAGGTGTCAATGCAGGCATGAACCCACTATCGAGCATAAGTACTCCCTCTTGGAGTTACAAGCATCTACTTGGCCAGAGCATCTACTAGTAACGGAGAGCATGCAAGATCATAAACAACACATAGATATAACTTTGATAATCAACATAACAAGTATTCTCTATTCATCGGATCCCAACAAACGCAACATATAGAATTACAGATAGATGATCTTGATCATGTTAGGCAGCTCACAAGATCCGACAATGATAGCACAATGGGGAGAAGACAACCATCTAGCTACTGCTATGGACCCATAGTCCAGGGGTAGACTACTCACTCATCACACCGGAGGCGACCATGGCGGTGTAGAGTCCTCCGGGAGATGATTCCCCTCTCCGGCAGGGTGCCGGAGGCGATCTCCTGGATCCCCCGAGATGGGATCGGCGGCGGCGGCGTCTCTGGAAGGTTTTCCGTATCGTGGCTCCCGGTACTGGGGGTTTCGTCACGGAGGCTATTTGTAGGCGGAAGGGCAGGTCAAGAGGCGGCACGGGGGCCCCACACCACAGGGCCGCGCGGCCAAGGGGGGGGCCGCGCCGCCCTAGGGTGTGGCCCCTCCGTGGCCCCTCTTCGTCTCTCCTTCGGACTTCTGGAAGCTTCGTGAGAAAATAGGCCCCTGGGCTTTGATTTCGTCCAATTCCGAGAATATTTCGTTACTAGGATTTCTGAAACCAAAAACAGCAGAAAACAAAGAATCGGCACTTCGGCATCTTGTTAATAGGTTAGTTCCAGAAAATGCACGAATATGACATAAAGTGTGCATAAAACATGTAGATAACATCAATAATGTGGCATGGAACATAAGAAATTATCGATACGTCGGAGACGTATCAAGCGTCGGGAAGCTTTCCTCCCCGGGAAAGATCAGCCCCTCTTCCTTCTTCATCAGCCCAAGCTTCTTGAGCAGGTTCATGTCTTGGTTTGAGATCTTGGATCTCTCCCACTCAGAGATTTCCAAATCTTCCGTCGCCATGCCGGTTCCTGGAGCGGTATGCCTTGAGAGTCTCGCCCACGGTGGCATCAACGTGAGTGTTGGCGAGGTTGAGGAAGAGCACGGGTGCAGGAGCTTCGCAGTAGCAATGGAGGTTTTTGGAGAGAGAGAGGAAAGAAGTGCGGCGCAGCGAAAGAGATTAGGGAGGAAGAAGAAGGTCATTTATAGCGAGCTACTGAACCGCCGCACCGTCGGATGAAGGAAAAATGGATCCAATACCTTACAGATGTCCCCATGGGTAAAATGGTATTTTTACTGCGATGGAACTAGACAGGCGCTACAGCGCGCGTGCCAGATAAAGCGGAGGACGTGTGTCCCCCACTTGCGTAACGTGTCAACCAGTGCCGAGTTTTGGACCCACAAGTCAGTGACAAGACATGACCCGCACCTTTCCAAAACAGCGATTGTGGCCATCGTCAGCGCTGATGTCACTATGAAGGAAATTGTGGAAGCAGTGCTTTGAGGATTGTCGACACAGTTGTTGATAATTCTGGGAGCCTTTGATCAAATACAAGTTTTTGCTCAAATGCTCGGGGGCTACTTTTTAATGGAGTTTGATAAAGGTATTGATTCAAAAAGACAAACATGAGCCTATAGCCATCGTCAGCAATGACGTCGTAAGAAGAGGACTTCGAGTAGCTTCATCAAAGGTAGCGACAAGGAAATTTCGAGTATTTCAACAAAGAAAAGACGAGAGCCTATGATCAAATACAAGCATTTTCTCATATGCTCGGGGGCTACTCTTATCCGAAGTATTGTTTATACTTCTGATAAGAGGATAATGCGGCTGACAAAAATATAAAGTTGTTCAAAAGTAACACCAAGTTGAGCCTACAGTCAAGTATAAATGCTCGACTGTAGCATCGGGGGCTACTTCCATCGGGAGCGCTGGTCGCGCACCCGATAAAGATGGAAGTATTAAAAAAAGTTGACAATATCGCGACAAAGATAATAAAAAGGTGAGCCTACAACCAAGTACAAGCACTTGGCTGTAGCCTCGGGGGCTACTCCCATCGGGAACGCTGTTCGCATACCCGATGAAATTGAAGAAGTCATGGTGAGCATATTTCGAGTTATGATATAACTCTTCATATACTACCATTGGGAAGACAAGGTAAAAAAAAATATAAGTCATCATATGACTCGAATAAATGTGCTATTCCAACAGCCAAAAAAGGCACTCGACAATATATTCTCAGAACGCCTCAGTTGCAACTTAAATCTTTGAATGCCGCAATACTCTGCGAAGGTAAGACCCCATGATCCATCCTGCGCGGCGTGGCATCGCACCCGAATACGCTATGCTACTTTTTTCCGTATCAACATATGCGAAGAAAAATCCTAACGGACGCGTTAGGTACCCGATAAAACATGACTGGAATTCGGCATACGGTAAGACCTTAAGCGGCACATGTCGAATTATGCCAGTATACCGAGATCATGTCCAGGGACTTGATCTTGAGGTAGGTATTTGCGGGATTGCCACGAGAGCAGTTAACTGGTACCTGATCCGTCAGATGAACCAGCCCCAATTACCATTATCCCTGTACATTATATGATTGTTTTATGAAAGTTATTTAGTAACTCGAAGAAATCAGGTGCTAATTGTAATGATGGAGATTTTCCCTGATTCTTCGATTCAAGCAAAATCTCGGGGGCTACTGACATAGGCATCCCCAATGGGCCTGCCGAAGATGGTACCCGGGGTTTACTGAAGGCCCACGACCCGAAGTTTATGAAGCCCGAAAGCCCAATTAAGAGATAGTTTGGAAAGATAGAGTTGTATTAGGAATAATAACTTGTAACTATTACTGGACAAACTCAAAGAGTCTCCCGGTATTTGTAACTTGTACATCACGAAACCCTCGGCTCCGCCTCCTATATAAGGGGAGTCGAGGGAGAAAGAAAGGATCGATTTCATTGTCAACACAACCCTAGTTTTCTAGCAGTCGAGTACTTTTCCGGCTGATACCTCGAGATCTACTTGCCCTCTACTTCCCTGAAAACCCTAGTCTACAATCCGTAGGCATTGACAAGTCGATACCTTGTCAGACGCACACTCAAAATAGGCTCCCACTAGCGTTCTCAAATTTATGCCAGACCCGCCACGAATTATGTTCGACAACTTTTCTTAACGTTTTAGAGTCTAATCAGTCATCCAACCATTCTCCCAACTTGTCTCACCTCGACTCCGACGCTGATCCGTCGCTACGCCCGTCTCGCTTTGACACCGACTGAATCGGCCACCACTACTAAGAAACACTGCATAGACACCCCCCGCAGTTTAGGAAGTGCCCATTCGGCGGTCGAGCCATCTGCTGCTGCCGCTCTAGCAATCTACTGCCCCTTTTCCGGCCGAGCCATCTGTCCCCACTGTTGGCAGTCCGCAACCACCCCTCGCACCTCTCCTCGTCCGGACTTTACTGCTCAACGTCGCGACGCGGCTATTCGACCAATCGATGTACAAAACTACCCACCTCGCACCCACCCCGCCGACAACCTATTCGATCGGGTGCCTAGGTACATAATTTTGGAAGTTTTATTTTTTAGGTGGAGTGAACCTTATTTAATTGCTTCGTTGTTTGGTCAATAGACAATGGATAGCGACGATGAGATGATGATGTAGCAACTGATGCAAGATAAAGTCGATGTTGGCATCGATGAAGAAGAGAAGTTGATGATGATCATGTCTTGTCATCTTCATTTACAAGCGAAGATTAATGCCCCGCGTTGGTGGGGAGGTTCTAGGAAGGGGAGAAGAAGAACAAAGACATGCAGCGGATGCATGGTGATGTGATGCTTGATGTTGACTAATTTTCCCACAATCCGACTCATACAGATAAGGAATTTTGGCGGCAATTCACGATGAACAATCAGTTGTTAATAAAGATTGTGAATGGTGTGAGGGGATATGATAAATTCTTCCTCTAAAAAAGACTGCACCCGATTGGCTAGTTTCACCTCAATTCAGAAATGCACGACTGCTTTGAGGTGTCTTGCATATGGATCTACTTTTGATACACATGATGACCATCTCCGCATGGTTGAGTCGACATGATAGGACACTGCATACAAGTTTTTCCAAGCAATCATTGGAAAGTTCGGACCAGTCTATTTGAGAGTGCTAGATGAAGAAGACACAACTTGGCTCTTGAAACATAACACATCGAGACAATTTTCTAAGATGTTTGGAAGTATCGATTGCATGCATTGGGATGGAAGAATTGGACGTTCGCTTGGCAATGGATGTATAAAGCTCATACTGAAGAGTGCAACATGGTTCTTGAAGCCGTGACAGATTATGAGCTGGGAATTTGGCACACTTTCTTTGGCATGGCGGAATCCCACAATGACATCAACGTGGTGAAGTGCTCTCTAGTGTTAGCTAGACTTGCTGGAGGTCATGATCTAGCGATAAACTATGAGATTAATGCCCACACATACAACAAAATGGCACTATCTAACCGATGAAATCTATCCAAAATGGTCGACATTTGTGAAGACAACCTGTGAACCTTAGTTTGCCAAGTGTCGAAGAAGTTGTAGAAAGGATGTTGAGCGGGCATTTGGTGTGCTCCAATAGTGTTTTGCTATCTTTCAGTACCCTACTCTCAAATGGTCGATGGCTTGGATATGGGAGGTCATGAACGTTTGTGTGATCATGCATAACATGATCATCGAGAGTGAGTGCGTTGCTCCAGTGAATGATAACCATCCATATGATTTCCAAGACCCTCTCGCCAAAGTTGATCATGAGTTATCAGCCGAGTTTGGGCTTTTCCCGCCATGCATCACAAAATCCGTGATGAAGGGGTTCGTCGACAACCTCAAGATAATCTGCTGGAGTATCTATGTGCGAGGAGGGGACCGTCGCATGTGTCTTGACCTATTTAAACTTCACATATTTTAATTTATTTTAATAATTGTATGCACTATTCTATTGGTATGTTTTAATTTGATTAAAACAATGAATCTTTTTATGATAAACAGATCTCCATTTTGCAAGTTCGTTAATACGGGTAGTTCCTACAAAGAATTGGACTAATGACGTATACAATGCTTGAATTATCGATGTAGATGCTACATAGTGGGTTCTCATCCTTCAGAGACTACGAGTGTAATAGGAACCCCATCCGTTGACAAAAGAATCACCCTAAGATGATCATCTCATGGCTATTGGGAACGAATCAAATCAGATGGTTCTATTTCTCAACCTTTCTGACTTGCTCCTCCGGAACCAAGGTCGAAAGGATTGAAAAAGTCAGTCATTCACAACCACTGATGAAGGATTCCTCGAAAAGTTAAGGATTAGTAGTTATTTTTCGAAATATTTATTTGCTTAAATTGTTATTTGCAAATATGATTTATTTGTGATACAATAAGTTGGGAAAAATACAAATAGAAAACATGGTTGTATTTGAAACGGTCATTTGGAGATGCCGCTGTGGACGGCCGGCCCCAAAAACGGCAGCCGCGTCTATCTGTGCCCCAAAAAAATGACCGGTTCAATGTTGTTGTGAACAGAGAGCTACGAGACTGGTGGAGATGCTCTTATGTACTGATTTGGTTAAGCCTGATTATTCTCGAGTCATCGTCTATAGGCCACAATTATTGTTTCAGGCACACGTAGTTATCTAGATAGTGCCGCTATCAACGTATCGTGTGTCTGTTCAGTGATATATCATCATTATCAGCTTAATTTTGGGGGGCCGGCAAATGGGTTTTTAATGTTCCAACTACACAGTACGAAGAAGGGATAACAGCAACACATGACATGAAGTACCACCAGGCATGAACCGCAAGTTCTCTAAAATTTTCTTTTTAACATATTGTGTTCACAGAAACTTAACCATTCCAGGTGTTTGAATGCACTTAAATAGCTTAGGGCCATTTTGAATGCAAAAAAACCCTGAATTTTAAAGGACGAGGTGTTTTTGCACCTAGAAGTATATGCTCATGTTTTTTAGATGAGTTTTAGATGCTAAAAAATTAAAAATAAATGTCGCATGTACATCTCCACTGCCACCGCTGGTCGCAGTCGACGCGCACTTGATGCTCGTCAATCCTATCTGTGTCGATCTATTCCCCCCTTCTTCCTCTTCCTTGCGCATGCAACCCTGAAGCCTAGGGTTACGGTTTGATGTCCTTGAGCTTCGCCATAGCTTTGTCGTGACTGCTAGAGTGCTGGGGTAGCCTCCTGAATAGGTGGATATGTTGCATGGGGTTCAAATATACTGGAACCGCTCGATTGAATATATTTTTGGTGCTTTTTTCACTGAGGAGATCAAATATATTGTCAGGTTTTATTACAATTACTTGAAATGCGTTTGGATCATATCCTACACGAAAGTTGTCCATTTATTATGAGGATTTATCCATAAGGGAGGTGCTCCTGGACTTCTTCTCCGGCCTGGTGTTGCCGGCGCTACGTCGGCGCCTTCTCCGGTTCTTCGCAGTGTGGCCGTGTGAGCCCTGCCTCACTCTACCTAGCCCGCTGCCCCCGGGCGCTAGTAAGTTTTCCACCCTCCTCTCTTCTCTCTGCTTAGTTTCTTAGTCCACTTGCTTATCTAGGAGATGTTAGGGTTAGGGTTTTAACTAGGGTTTGTTCTTCGATCTGCTGAGTTAATCCTCATGTACTACTCATATCCATACTGTTGGATTTGGTGTTGTTAGTGCTTGTCTATGACTTGATAACACTCTATTGGTATTTGATCTAATGTTTCCTTTTGGTCACCATATTATGTCAGTTTCGATAGGTAGCGTAGGTGTAGCATCTAAAAAAATTCCTAGATGATTTGTTCCTATAAGTAACTTGTATTTGAATTGTCTGACTTCTATGCATCAGTAGTATTGCTCTATGTTGCATTCATAAACTTGGTTTATTGCTTTCCCAAATAATCTGTCATGGATTGTACCCTAGTTTGCACTAGCATTACCTTAGTTCACCGTTGCTAATGCCTTATCCATTTGCTGTCATATGTAATTTGTATTAAGCTATTGTATTAACCTATTCAATTCATATTTCTTTGGTTCTAGTTTAGGGTTCACATGTTATGCCTTATATTCTAGTTGGATATGTGTTAGTGATGAATGTTCCCTATTCATACTTGCATATGATATGATATTTTTTTATCTGTGAAGTAATATTAGTCATGGTCTACCTTCTCTTCCTAAGATTTTCTCTTTAAGAAGGGAAGGAGTCCATGCCTGATGTTGCTTGACAACCATGTGATGCTATGGTTGTACTATCAACTTCCTAATCATGCCAATGTTATTTTGATGTTTTCTACCTTATCTTCCTTTGTCAATTACTAAGGAAGGGAAGTAGAGAATGCTTGAATCACCTATGGCTATAAAATAAAAAATTATGGTATTGTGGTAATATTTCTGATTGTTCCTTGTATATGCTATTGAATGGTTTGATCCATTTGGTGGTATAGGCCCTGGAAAGCTGTGCTTGGTACAAAGAGTGGATTCAAGTGGCTTTAATAGATTGAGTGATACTACACTAGGTGATCTCTTTGATTGCCTCTAGAGTGTTATCATGTACTTCAAATGCGTAGAAATGATCAATGGTTCAAGTGTTAACCCTACAGGTTAACTGAACCAAACAGATGGATTAGCTTTGAGTATTTTTGGGTATATTTTATTTATGTGTGTTTCTCATGTGCAAACTGATGGTGCATGCTTTCTGCCATGATTCTTCAATGATTCAATCCAGAGCATGGATTTCTTTTATCCAATTTAGGTGCTAGAGCAAACATAGTTCTATTAGTTGCCAAATACTTAAGGTTTTATCTAGGTGATGTTAATAATCAATCAAACACCTTCCATTTGATAACTATTTGATTTGGATACTTTGTTCTGTTTTGTAAATAGAAGTGATATATTCTTGAGTTTGGTATACCTCACTCCAGCTCCTAGATGATTTTTTGTTGTTGTTGATGAGCTGCTGGTGATCTTGATGTCCTTCTTCTCATATGCTTGCATGCTCCTCCTGATTGCCTCCCAGTCATCATGATTCTTGATTCAACTTCTGGGGTGTTTATGGGTGATTTGGTGTTGATATGGTGATGTTGTCCTTAATGTTCTAGAGGTGGTCGATGAAATTGCTTGTATTGTAAGTGAGATGCTCACAGTGCACTATTTAATGCACAATTGCCCCACTGCTGTGTTGACAGCTACTGGGCGGCTCTTCTAGGTCGACCATGAGTGAGTTGTGTGCTTTCTTGGGGTTGCTATGATCCTAGACTACTCAAGATAGGCTCAACCAAGTGATATTTGTCTCTGTTGAGCTTTTATTTTTGACTGCCACTTGTATTGGAAATTTCCTCTGTCTTTGATTTTGCAGTAATCAAGAGAAGGGAAGTGTAGAAACACTTTAGCTAGGTTTAGTCTAGGATTATTATTTTCCTAGTTTGATTCTTTTAATATTCATAACTTGTAATGATATTGATTTTCCAAATACATTTTAATATTCAATTATTGTAATTTCTCTAGTTTTGAATTACTTATTACTGTCTTTGATTTAAATAAATTATTGTTTGAATGTACTTAGAAATTTATAATTTTAATCCAAGTTTTATTTTTATTTGAAGTTCAAATTTGTATTCCTAATATTCATATTTGGGTTGAATTCAAATATTTCCCCTCAAAACACATGAGTCCAACAGAGGTCATGTCAAAATCCAGCTATCCAGTGATGACCTAACCCTAGTAATTCGTTGAAAGGAATTCCAATCACTTCAAGTTTTAGTTTTAGGCGCGAATTTCCCTCAATTTCAAATATATGTATGTATATGCACAAATTTCTAATTCTACAACTCGTTTGGTCCTAAGTGCTGGGATGTTACACCATAGTTCTCTATGTGCTTATTGATAAAATCAACATCCTTCAGGTTATCCTGCAAGGAAGAAGTTGTCTATTTCTTGGTCATATGCGAGCTAAGGAAGAATTGAATGAACTGCAAGAAGTGCTAGATTGATCCAACAACCTTGATGTGGCCAAAGTACGCATCATCGTCCATCATGATTGTTGTTCTCTCCTCCGCCCAACACACATCCTCAAGCCTTTTTAGCTTGAGGACATGAGACCACCTTGCTCTCCAATGCCTCGATGTTTGTTGATCTCGTTCGGGTAATCTCGATGCCCACAGAACTTGAGAACAACTACCTTTGGAACAACTTGAAGGTGCTTCATCTTTAACCCCTTATCCATTGCATGGGGCCCCATTCTTTATGAACTCACACACCCTATTTGAGACGAAGGTGGATAGAGCAGTTGGCCATGTTAGGATGACCTTCTTCCAAATTAGACAGTAACTATCAGGCACCGGCAGATACTGAAGTGGCACCGTCGGCAACACTGAGTTCGCCGATAGATCATGCGAGTTTTCCTTGTCCTATAGCACAAATCGAAGTACCATAGAATAGAAATAATGGTAAGCAATCAACTTCCCAAATACTAACAAGCTGTGTGAAGAAGAACAATGCATCAATGTGAAAATTGTTAACTGTTGTTGTTGCCACGTATACGCGGATTGTTGGTACAATGATAAGAACTTCACATTTTAGCACTCATACATGGACTACACAACAATGAAGATCAGACAACGGAACCAACACTAGCATAAAACATCGATATACCTCTTACCCACACTACATCATGAAACTAGAGATGCAAAATCTACTATACCACCTTCAATTCTAAGCAAAAGATCTAAACTAAGAGATCTAAGCTACCAAAGCTAACACATCTAATTGACCACATCTAGGGTTGGATGTTACCCATGAGACTTTGACCATTGGATGAGGAAGACGACATGTCGACGAGGTGGATAAAGAATACTTGCCGTGGTAGAGCTCGACCGGTCGAAAAAGATGGTGCCTCTTACCTGCTCGTAGGTGACGACACTACCCTGGACGAAGATCTTGAATGGGGGAAATGGTGGTGCGGGATTTGGCGGCGAGGTGGAGCGGTGTAAATAGGCGGTGCAAATCGGCAGGAGGTGACCGAATTTCTCCCGTCGTTTTTTCACGGATGTGCCCGAGCTATGACCAATTATTTTGCAAATAAAAAATTTATTAAAGAAAGAAGAAGATCCATTTTGGGATGAACCAACAACCTGATTGTGTCATATTTATTTTTCAGTAAAGAGTACACACTAGTTTATTTTTACTCATTCCATTCTCTGTCTTGCTAAACACAAATCCTTCTTTTCTTGTATTGTATAGAAGAAATCAAAAAAAAATGATAACTAAGTAGGTTTTGACCCACTAAAGGAGTCAATGTCACACATACAAAGCAGGAGGAAATCAGTACCTCGCGAGGCTGGCGAAGTCGGCACAAGAAGTAAGCGGAGTAGAGGCAGCAGTTGCGAGCTCAGGTGCGGCTAAATCGAAATGAATATTCCCGTCCGGGGTTGGTGGATTTGGTAGAAAGCATGTTTGGCGATAAGCTGGTACTAGTTTCAATTTTTCTATTCCAAATCTAATTATTTTTTATTTTGTATTCTAGTTTTTTTTTACTAAATGTATAATCTCCTTTCCCAGGAAAGGGTTACCGTAGGGGAAGGCACATGTAGATAGATACAATTTTTTCAGTCTTTTGCCTAAGTGACGTAGTAGTTGTTCCCTCCGAGGTAAGGGAGAATCGAGATTGAAAGCTACTAATAAAATAGCATAAAAGTCATTTCTCTCTTGCATGAGCTCAACGCAAAATTTTCCCAGCGAGCATGAGAAGAGCTAGCTTCGAGAGAAACGGCTGAATCGACCGTAGCTGCTTGTACAGACTACTTAAAGGAGTGTGCAATGCAGGGTAACTTTTTTGCATGGACAACCAAACTACTGTTTTTTTTGCATTTGTGGAGCCGGGAAACGGGTTAGCGAGAAACCAAACTGACCCGTAATGAGTAATGATCACATCGATGCTCAAGCGCATCACAATTCGACAGTCTTGCTAACATGGGAACAAGCTTCGGTGTGATGTGTAACATCCCAAGTTTTCAAGCAATGAATAAAATAGAATTCCTTTATTTAAATTTTGGAACCAACAAAAACTTTTATAGAATTAATATGTGTGCATAGTGTTAATGCATGATCCTTGTGTTATTGCCATGATGAGTGTTTGAAATGCTTGACAATGTGCTAAAACCCTAAACCATGCCAAATGGAATCACAGAGGGACAAAGAAGAAAAAGAGAAAATGCAAATAACCTCACATATGTGCTTATGGCCATTTTTGCCAACTCTTAACCTAGGCCATTTTGACTTGTGCCAATGGTTTGGAAATGTTACTACACACTTAAGAACCACTATTGAATCAAAGAAATACAAATCAAATCAAAAGAAATAGCAAAACTCTCTCACATAAGATAATGGTCAAGTTTGACAATTATATCAGGGTACCCACTTTGAGCCTCTATATTAAGAAATTTCTAAACTAACCTCTCCCAACTTTTTGCACCTCATCCAAGACCTCATCAGAACAATTTTGGTAAAGACCAACCCTGCAAATTCTTCCTAAATTTCTTAATATCATCAAGCAAAGATGCAACATCAAATCAGATTTAAGATTATGTCATATTTGGATTTTCACAAGCCACCTCCATTTTGCAAACCAACATCACCATTGTGTGTCAAACATTATCTGACTCAACTCCATAATTATTTTTTTGCAAAATGTAAAAGTTTGTTTCATGCGGTCATTTCATTGAGCACTTGGCATGCACTAATCTGCCAACCCTAGACACTCTAATACCCAACAGTTTTTAGACTAAATCATACATGCTTTGGTCATCATTAGTCCTCTCATGCACCCTTTACACCATGCCAAGCACCAAAGACAAGGTTGGAGCATGATCTCATCAAAGACAAGACCATGCCGTGGCATCATGCCACTCAACCATGTCATCCTCCTCTCCTCTCCCATCCAGCATGCATCACCATGTCCTTGACTCTCCTCTCACCTCCCTGGGCACGATAGACATCTCACTTGGCCAAGGAGAAGCCAGCAGCAGCCAGCCCCGTACACGCCCACGATGCACAGACGCGCCAGAGCGTGCACGCTGACGTCCCTGGATGCGCCAGAGCGTCGACTCGCCTCGTCACCCTCGTCCTCCCCTTGACCTCTCCTCTCACACCGTGCACCACCACGTCACCCTCTACCTCCCAGACACCCTCACCTGCGCCGGAGAGGACGGTAGCCGTCGTCACCATCGACGACTTCCGCGTCGGTACTGTGAGCTCGTGTCACGTTCCTCGCCTCGTCACTGCATCATTTTCAGCGCCGTCAAGCGCGCCGTGCTCGCCATGACGTCGCCAACACTGCTGCACTATTGCCCAGCTCCCTCCGCCACTGTAACGCCATCGCCATAGACGACCTCACCATGTCGTGCCGCCTTCCTCCTCCCGCTATAAAAGGAGCGTTCCCACGCTCCAAATCTCCACACCATTCTGTTATCACCAGAATTTGACCAGATCAGAGGTGGGCCGCGATCAAGATTGGGCTTGAAGAATATACATGGAAGAATACGCGAACCGGCCTTGTACACGAAGTTTGGGCTAGTTTGCCCTTGTATCTGTAAATATGATAGGATACGTGTCGGTTAGTTAGAGTTTGGCTCGTGCACGGTTGGGATTATTCCCACGTTAGAAAGTCTACGGACTATAAATATGTATCTAGGGTTATCGAGATAAACAACAATCACGTTCACCACAAACCAATCTAGGCGCATCGCCAACTCCCTTGTCTCGAGGGTTTCTTCCGGGTAAGCATCATGCTGCCTAGATCGCATCTTGCGATCTAGGCAGTACATGTTTATTCGCTGTTCATGCGTTGCTCGTACTGAAGCCTTGTTGATGGCGAGCAACGTAGTTATCTTAGACGTGTTAGGGTTAGCATTGTTCATCATATCATATGCTGTCGTCGTGCAACCCTTAGACGTCTAGCCGCCCTTACACCTATCTTAGGTGTAAGGGCGGCACCCCGCTTGATCATTATTTAGTAGATCCGATCCGTTATGATTGCTCCTTGTTCTTCAAGGATTAGTTTAATATCCGCATAGTTAGGCCTTACAAACGGGTTGAAGGATCCAGTGGCGCGTAGGGTGTAGTTTGCTAGCCCTAGACAGGATGTTCCGGGGATCAACCTCGTGTTGGTTTTTAGGCCTTGTCTAGGGTCGGTTTACGATCACCGTGCGTGGCCGCCAGGCTCAATCACGAGTAGGATGTTCCGATTATGTGGTGAGAACCCTAAATCGTAGTAGGTCGTTTTAGCTTTATTTTGATCAAGCAGGACCACCATATATTCGTACACCTCGTACGGATCATGGGTGGATCGGCTCTTTGAGCCGATTCACAGGACAACCTGAGAGCCGATCGAGACTCGTATTTAATGTTTACGTGTATGCCATGCAGGAAATTAAGCGAGGCACATCCATCACCTTCCTGACCAGGTATAGGTCAGGTGGCACGCCCTTGCACCAGCATCGGACGTGCGTGCCGAGTCTTTGCGGGCCGTCGCTCGGAGGGACCAGGGCCAGCCGCAGTCCTGGGAGCCTCCCGGCTCTACTGTGTTGCCCGTCGCTGCTCGCCGGTGGGTTTTTGACCGCAACACATTCTGGCACGCCCGGTGGGACAAAGGAAAGCCGATGATGAGATATCGGCTGGCACAAACGAGATGTAAACCTCTTTTGAGCAATAAAATCAAGATGGGGGCCGATTCCAGCGATCGACCCATATTATCCTTGCCATACGTTTCGCCTGTGTTCAGCGTCGATCTAACAGGTGACGGAAAGCTAGGGTATGGGTTTACATCGGCTTGTGAGCTCGAGGAAATCGGCATTGGTCATGTCTGCAGAGCCGATGTTCAGGTATAGTTCTGTGGATAACTGCAGAGCCGATATCTGCAGTAACCTGACAGATTTGGCTCGGGGGGCACATAATCAGATAGACAGATGCTATGAACATGTGCGATACATGGGCAATAAAACATGAACATGGGCAATAAAATATTAGGGGCCGATAGGAAAATCGGCCAGTAAAAAAAAATGTAACAAGTACAGCCGATGCAGAGACATCGACTTCAGAAGGTAAAGAGCCGATGCACAGTCATCGACTCTAGAGGTACAAGTTCAGCAAAACATTTGACAGTTTTATACAGAAAGGCTCTACTGAAGAAACGCGCTGAGGGCGTGAAGGGCGTCAGCACGGATGCGATCCACCTCGGCGATCTCAGCCTCGTCGTCCTCGTCTTTGCCCGTCACCAGCTGACTGCTCAGGGTACGAATTTCAGCCAGATCGGTCTTCAGATCGGCTGTGAGGCCCTTTGCTTCCTCTTGAGAGCGGGCAATAAGGGCTTCCTTGTCTTGGATAAGCTGCTTGGTCACCCTGACCCTCTCTTCAAGGTTCTCCGGTTCGTTACGCAGGGTCTCGAGTTCGGCACTATTGGCAGAAGTGTCAGTTTTAGCGTCTAAAGCAGCCTTCTTCTCGTTGAGCCGTTGACACTTGTATGCAATATCGGCTCTCAATGGAAGCTGGGTGTGGCGAAGATTAATCCTTTGGCGAGCCGACTGCACCCTTGACTTGAAGACCGACAGAGTCACAGCTGGCCAAAGCTTCACTTGCAGTGTCATAGGGAGATGGGGCTGGATATCTTCGAGGATGCCTTTGACTTCCTCGGAATTTTCAACCAGGGTCTCAATTGAGGAAGAGAGCAAATCCTTGAGACGCTGGAGTGGACCATGGACCGTGCTAGGACTGGGCTCTTCACTTGCCTTGGAAGTAGTTGGTTCGATGGATTCAGGATCGAACGTCGGCAAGCTTGAGAGATCACAACCCTGACAAGACGAACAAAAGTGGTGTTAGTATACAACGAAGAAAGTGATAGAGCCAAGGAAGTGGGGTGTACCTCTCCCAAGGTAGGAGGAGCAGCCGATGTTGTGATAATCGGCTTTTCCGTGGACTTGGCTAGGTTAGCCACTTGGGCAGCCACGATCGTCGAGGTGGCTAGGTCTAGCGTGGTGGACGGCATCAGTACCTCCTCGACGTCTCCGCTAGAGGTACCATTGGTCTGCAAAAGGAAGTAATTAACCGATCCAAGTGGCAATGGGTTAGCATGAAATATAAACCAGGGAGATAATTACATTTGAGACCTCCTGGCTTGATGGAGAAGCTCGTGGGTCTTTGCGAGCCCTTTTGACGCATCGACGCTTCACGCGTGACCCTGATTTGATCGGGGCTTGGGGAGCAGGAGGCTTGGGAATCGACCTTTTCTTAGAAGCCGGCGCTGGCGAGGCTGTCTGGCTCTGTGTGGTGAACCTCTCGGAGTTGCCCGAGCTCGAATCCCTCTGGCTAGACTCTGCGTCCCCGCTGGAGTTCTCTTCGGTGGAAGTCTGTAGAAAGAAGTACAAGCATGTTGCAAAAGACTGGGAAAGCAGATAAATGTGGACAGGGCACAAGTCAACTTACGTGCAAGCTTTCTTGGGCAGGAGCTTTGCGCTTCAGGGTCTTTCTGGCAGCCACCTTTCTCACTGCCGTCCTCGCCTGAGTTGAGGCTCGGGGGGCAACTGGCCCCGAAGATGCTTTACTCTTGGGAGCCGATTTCGGTGAAATCGGCTGACTCTGCATTATGACTTTCTTCAGGGGTGGCGAGCTCTGGCAGAAGAGAACCACTGGGCCGGAGGAAGGAATTCGAAGGGGGGGGCCATCGGCTTGCGTGGGATCTGGGCCATCTTGTTGCTGCCAGGAGATGGAGTCAGGTTACAGACAATCACCATAAGCCATTGCAAGAAATTTATAAGTAATGGTACCTGGTCTGCAGGAACGTCATACTCGGCATCAAGTTGTCTCAGCAGCGGTCCTAGAGCTCTTCTGAAGGCATGGGTCTTCCACATGGACCACCAAGTCTCGAAACCATCGGTAGTGAAGGTGAAACGGAGGTTGTGGGGAATTGGAATGGCCAGAGCATCAAAGAAGGTATAGCACCTTTGGCCAGTGAGGATGTCAGGCAGTTCAGATCTGCTTGCTGTCAGGTGGTGTAGGAAGAAGTGTGGAGGCACCTGCCCGAGACCAAGCTGTCGGGCTACTACTACCGGTTGGTAAGACTCATAACCAGGCTTGATGATCCGGTTTGAGGTACTCATGCCAACTGGGAGAAAGCAAGGACGAATCATGATAGAGTACAAATGCCGGGTGCTAGCGTCATCGGCAAAGTTATCCAATCGGAAGGAAACTGGGTTCTCAAAGTTCTCCGATTCAGTATAAGGAAAGAACAGGGGGTTGTCCAAACCTTGGAAGAAAATCTTGAACCACCCTGCTGCTTCCTTAGGGATCAGCTCGCTGCACAGGAGACCATACAAAGCTTGGCCATAGCTGGTGCATCGGATCTCCTTTCCATTAGCATCCGGGAAGGTGCAGTGGCCAAAGGTGGGAAGTCTGGGATCTGGTTCGAAAGTACAGCTGAGCCCATAACTGAATAAACCACCAGGGGCCTCCGCTTTTAATCGTCTTTTGAGAGAACAGTTTGACAGACATCAGTTGAAGAGATCGATAGACCTCTCCAAGAAACAGTTTGCCGAGGCCAAGTTGGGTGCCTTTGGCAAGTTCATAGGCCAGGGAAAGGTAATTCTTGGTAGGGGCGAGTGATGGGCCACAGAATATGAAGTGCTCCAACCAGAAGTTCAGGAAGGCTGTGTGTTCTCTCTCTGTCACAGGGCCTTTGGTTTTCATATAACGATTGAGGTAGGCACCCCAGCTGGTACACTCTTTTTTAGAGGAAAGGGTGAAAGGAACTTTCGGTAGCTTGAATGCAGAAGGGCTTGGGGATGCAATGTCTAGGCCTGTGATCATGGCCACATCCAGCAGAGTTGGTGTCATAGGGCCGTGGCCAAACATGAAGCAGTTCAGTGCATCAGACCAGAAGTAGCCGATGGTTTTCAGAATATTTTCATTCTTTTCAAGGGGAGACAATGATAATGACAAGGCATCGGCTATCCCTATGGCTTCCCAGGTGGCATAGTGGGTTTTGGATACTCTATTGTACCATGCCACCCAACCCTCAGGAGGATTAGGCCAGGCTCGCAGGCAGTCGGCCCAGGAAGACAGATCTAAGTTCTGGTTCACGAAGGGGATTCTGTTAGCCTCGCATGAAATTAAGAGAGCGGAACTCTCGGAAGAACGGGGACCGAGGCACATAGAATTTGCGAGAGAAGGATGTGGCAGTAGGATATCTGAAACCTAAAATTAATAACGGAACAGAACATTAATTCAGGTGTTTGCTATTAATCCTAACGTTGATTCGAATGGCGAGAGGAGGTTAAGGATTACCTTCAGACCGGAGACCATGGCGTTGGTATTGGATGATTCCGCCATTGGATGCGCTGTAGAGTTGGGGCGGCGCGGTCGAGATCTGGGATGCGGGTGGCCGTGAGTTGGAACTGCTCAGGCGGCGATTTGGGGATCTGAGTTTGCTTTCTCGGACGGAGGTCGCAGGTTACCGTTTGGAGGGGCAGCTGGGTCGGCCTTACTCGTGTTTTTATGGTAGAGACCGATGCGATGCCATCGGCTCTTTTGGGAGATCGTTTGACTTTGACTATCGGCAAAAAAATGATTGGAAATACTTCTTCATTAATAAAAGGAGGGTTTTTTACAATGAAGAGCCGATTGCTCAAGAAAGGGGGAACAAAAGAAGAGCCGATTGCTCGAGTACTACTGATCCTACTCTACTAATCTTCGCTGCCCTCGTCGTCGGCATCGTAGCTGCTGTCGGCGCTGCTTCCGGAGAACTCCTCGTCGCTGCTGCCCCAGCCCTCGGCCGGAGCTTCTTCCTCCTCGTCATCATCATCATCTTCACTGTCCGCCCAAGCGCGGAAGCGCTTCGCCGGCGGGTACCCAGCGGAGGAGGAGGAGTCGTCTTCCTCCTCTTCTTCCTGTTCCTCCTCTTCTTCCTCATCTTCCTCTTCCTCCTCCTTATCGGAGGAAGTGGGGTTCCCCCAGGAGTGGAGGTCATCCTCGCTCTCGCTCTCCAGTTCCCCTTCAATGAGGAACTGGAGGTTGCCCTCCCCATCAGTCAGGGGCAGGTCGCCATCTGATCCGACGAGGGCTTCTGGTGGGCCATCTGGCACGAAGTCGAAGTCCCACTCTGGCTCTGACATCGGCTCGCTCGAGGAAGAAGATTGGAAAGAGAGGCCGGAGGAGACGGAGGAAGAAGAAGACATTGCTACAGGGAAAGAGGGTTTTTCGGTGCCGATAGCTAGAACAGAGGAGGGGGATGAAGAGGCGAATCGGTCGGCACAGTTAAATAAGGGGGGGCCTAGTGGAGATTTAATGCCATTGCAGTTTCCGAGGAAGTGATGCTGAAGCTATCAAATCTTGCAGAGAAGTTGAGAAGGCAAGGCATCATGATGAAGAATACTGCGACGGTTTTGCTCTGCCACGACATGACCCGACGAAGAAAAAGCAGAGTGATTTTGGAATTATCAATTCCAAAACCAGGGGGGCATGTGTTATCACCAGAATTTGACCGGATCAGAGGTGGGCCGCGATCAAGATTGGGCTTGAAGAATATACATGGAAGAATACGCGAACCGGCCTTGTACACGAAGTTTGGGCTAGTTTGCCCTTGTATCTATAAATATGATAGGATACGTGTCGGTTAGTTAGAGTTTGGCTCGTGCACGGTTGGGATTATTCCCACGTTAGAAAGTCTACGGACTATAAATATGTATCTAGGGTTATCGAGATAAACAACAATCACGTTCACCACAAACAAATCTAGGCGCATCGCCAACTCCCTTGTCTCGAGGGTTTCTTCCGGGTAAGCATCATGCTGCCTAGATCGCATCTTGCGATCTAGGCAGTACATGTTTATTCGCTGTTCATGCGTTGCTCGTACTGAAGCCTTGTTGATGGCGAGCAACGTAGTTATCTTAGACGTGTTAGGGTTAGCATTGTTCATCGTATCATATGCTGTCGTCGTGCAACCCTTAGACGTCTAGCCGCCCTTACACCTATCTTAGGTGTAAGGGCGGCACCCCGCTTGATCATTATTTAGTAGATCCGATCCTGATTGCTCCTTGTTCTTCAAGGATTAGTTTAATATCCGCATAGTTAGTCCTTACAAACGGGTTGAAGGATCCAGTGGCGCGTAGGGTGTAGTTTGCTAGCCCTAGACAGGATGTTCCGGGGATCAACCTCGTGTTGGTTTTTAGGCCTTGTCTAGGGTCGGTTTACGATCACCGTGCGTGGCCGCCAGGCTCAATCACGAGTAGGATGTTCCGATTATGTGGTGAGAACCCTAAATCGTAGTAGGTCGTTTTAGCTTTATTTTGATCAAGCAGGACCACCATATATCCGTACACCTTGTACGGATCATGGGTGGATCGGCTCTTTGAGCCGATTCACAGGACAACCTGAGAGCCGATCGAGGCTCGTATTTAATGTTTACGTGTATGCCATGCAGGAAACTAAGCGAGGCACATCCATCACCTTCCTGACCAGGTTTAGGTCAGGTGGCACGCCCTTGCACCAGCATCGGACGTGCGTGCCGAGTCTTTGCGGGCCGTCGCTCGGAGGGACCAGGGCCAGCCGCAGTCCTGGGAGCCTCCCGGCTCTACTGTGTTGCCCGTCGCTGCTCGCCGGTGGGTTTTTGACCGCAACACATTCGCCTCCTCTCTTCTCCCTGACCCTCCTCGAGCACCGCCGCTTCGCAATTCCATCTGTAGACCACCAATCGACCGCCGGAGCTCCGCCAGTACTGCCTCAAGATCCCCGGAGCTAGGAGCCGCCCCAGGAGACGCCGCTTGTACCTGGAGCTTCGCCGTCGTCCACAACGTCGCCGCAGCACCTCGCCGACGAGCGCCGGACCGCCGGTGAGCCTTCGACCCCCTACCCTCGCCACGCCAGTGAGCCCGTGCTCGTCGTCGACGATGACGCACGAGGTCCGTTGGATCGCCATCTAATCACGCGGCTCTATTTAAAACATACAGTTTCGGGAGTTATGACTCACTGACGAGTGGACCCCATCGTCAGGTGGCCCGCTCGTGCGAGACACGCAGCTGGGCCAGCCCATCTTTCTGTTTCTCTGTGGCCCGTGTAGTTTTCCCGCGCTAGCCCACCAGTTCAAATTCGAATTAAATCATTTAGTTCAAATTCAATACTGGTGCTTTGTTCAAAAATTAATAGAATCGAATCTACTGAGCCAAATTTCATGAATTTGATATTGTTGGAAAGCTTAGGAAATTATCTAGCCAACTACACTGGTCTCAACCCTAGATTTTTTGGTAGAACTCATGTAGTAAAAATAACAAGGCAGGGTCTTTTCAAACTTCAAACATTTATTAAAAATCAACCATAAGTGATTTTGAGTTGATTCCAACTCTCATAAATCACACTTCAAATACTCTACATGATTATGTAAAAATATAGCATTAGTGTTTACTATGATCATGAGCTAAAATAAATAATGGCTATGTGGCTATTTCTAGTCCATTTAAATTGCCCCAATTAACTAATTAAATAGTATGAGAGGTATTCTCTCATTTAAATCATGGTCCTAAGTAATTCAATAAGAGGTAATGACCTTAGTCTAATGAACCTCCTATTTTATTACTTAGTGATATTAAATTATTACTATAGTAGTGCTAAATTGCATGAGGTGTAATACCTCATTTAAATCATTTTCCCAAATGATAAATATGAAGTGTTGACCTTGGTCAACATGTATTCATACCTTATTATTTGAGGAGATTAAATCTTAACAAGGTTCAATAAGAGGAAATTATTTCCCAAAGATAATAAATAGAAACCCTAATAAATATTTCAATGAGAGAAAATTATTTTTCTTAAAAAGAGAAACAAAGTCAACCACCATGTGAATAAGGAGGTGATGCTAGAATAGCTTGTGTGAACCATTTGTGTGTTTAGTCTAGCCCTTAAGATTTGTTTGGTGATTGTATACCTCGTATCCGTTTATAGACGCTAGTACCGAGGACTACCAGGAGGAGGAGGTCTACTACGAGGAAGAAGAAGAAAACTTTGATCACTGTACCACTCAAGGCAAGCTATACTCTTGCAAGCTATCCTAATGCAAAGCTCTACTAGAGCAAGGCACCATTGCACCATTACTTTATGTTTAATGATCCAATCCCAAGTTTTATCCTTGCAAGTTTCTTACTTTGATTTATCAAAGCTTACTTTTATAGTTAACTTTGGTCTAAGTATAGAATAACACAAGAGCATCAAAGTTAGCCTAGAAAGCTACAAACTAGTTAGCACCCCTCATGACTAGTTGCTAGTGCTAAAACTAAAATTGACTACTCTAGATGGGAACATGTGAAATCATTTTTATTGGAAATGGCGTGAACTAGTCTGGTCATCATCTAGATAGGAACATGTGAAATCATTTTTATAGGCACACATACATTTTTATTTATGCATACCGCGTGAACTAGTCTGGTCATCAGCATTGGAAATCGTCAGCTAAAGAATTCCGAAACCAAAGAAACCTGAACCAGCCTCATCTCCTTGAACCAATATAGCAGAATCAATCTCGAGTTCTTGAGTGCAAATACCTGCAGCAAATTAAAAGCGGAAAACAGCATTAGAAGGAGGCTGAACTGAATACAACCATTAGGTTGAGAAGGGGGTTGTGGTGGGGAGGGAAAATCTGTAGCAAGATTGAAGATGGATGGGTAACCTAGTGGAGAAATATAGCTAAACACCTTGTTCTATTTGGAACCATTGTGCGATAAAAACTGGGCATTGTTTTCGTTTGTGGTCAATTCCATAGGGAAAGTTAATTTCTGAAAGTTTCTTATTTAGACTTTGTACCTGATGATTTGATCATCATTTATAAGATTTGATTCTAGGAAGAACTCTACTTGTATACTATATACCTGGCGAGCAATTTCTCTTATTTATTAGTCTGGCTGAACCCAGTGATTCCTGATTCATTCTCAATGGGCGTGTTTGGTTACCTGGGCCTAATTCATGCACCACTGGGGCAATGAGAAGGGAATACTTGTGCATTGTAAACGGGCCATGGGCCATAAAAGGCGTGTCGTTTGGTAGCTTGTGCAACTTTTTCTGCACCGGAGAGGAAAGCTAGCCCCCATTGTTTGGGTGCCTGCATGACGACTTTATGCCCTGCTCGTGCAGCTTACACCCTGTTTGGTTGCAGATATGAGCATGCCGTGGTAACCCCTTCCCTTAGAATGGTGATGTTACCCAGTACTGCTAACTGAATAACAACACATTCAGCTAGATTCAGTTCATCAAAAGTTGCTGCTAATACACAACAAGTACTTACCCTACTGGATGATGCATCACGAGCAAAGCAACTATACTTCGTGATGCATCACATATTCATCACACGAGGGGTAGTATATACCACCTCGAACAAGTTCATCATTACAGACCGGGGATCAGGTTCAAGCAAGTCCTAGCTAATGGAGGGATGCGAGAGCACCTCCCAAAATCAGCAGATCATGACGAAAGAAGCAGAAGCACTAAGCAGGAAACTGCTTGCGTAGCCAGGTCCTAAGCTAGCTCCTCCTCTCTGCTGGCTACAGCTTACGGTACTCGGCATACTCTTCTTCGTTGTCTACAATATAGTCGATTGCCCTGACCAACAAGTTATGTTGGAATAGTTGTGCCCTGTAGACAAACCGGGCCGTGAAGATTGTCGTCATCTGAGCATTGTTCGTGATCGTGGTCCCGACGTACTGACGATGCCTCGGGTAGCGCTGCAATCCACAAGGAACAACTGTTAGTGCGGTTGACAATGACATATATTCAGATCTATGAAGAAACTCAATGAGGCTTACTACCTGAATGTACTCATCCACCGTCCCTTCATCAGCAACATAGAAGCAGCAACCATCTTCGTTCTAGTCCAGAATGCGATCGGATTTCATCTTGAGTATGACGCTCAACTTGGTCCTCCAGTTTCTGATGTGGTTGTAGATCTGAAGAGTGGTCACATGTACGCCAGCGAATGCAAGAACATCAGCAACTACCTCCTTCATCTGCTCCTCTTTGAATTCCAGGTCAAAACAGACGCCGCTATGGACGAGCTGAACCAACCGGTTGAGCACAAACTCTGAAAGCTCGGGTCTCCAAACCATGGCAGATTTGCTTGAAATCAGACAATGGTGAGCATTGACAGTAGGAGCAAAAAGATCAGGGGAGCCCAATGGTATACTCGCCTACATGACAAACACTAGCACATCAATGAACTACCACTTCCACATCGACATTCTTAAGCACTAGAACATCAATGAACTACCACTACCGCTACCACATCCTTAAGCACTACCACATCAATGAACTATGAGAAAAGAAAGAACGGCCTTACAGTCAGAGGAGCCACACGCAGCACCGAGGTTGGGGAAGCAGGGGACCCTAGCGAAGATGCATGAAGCACAACCAGCCCTGTGGAAGAGTCAGATGCAATGGCAACAACCGTCCCCGTGGTAGAGTCAGATGCAACCTAGACAATCTCGACTGGCGACGAAGGAATGGCCTATAATGGATTTGTTCAGCCCCCCGTGTATCCAAAAGAACTAGATCTAAGGCTAGGGTTTGCAGAAGCTTACAACACCTAAGGTGATCGACGCAGAGGAAGAAGATGACCATCCGCGGCCAGTAGTCGCCGCCACAGCCAACGGCCGCCAGCCTCTCCGATCGTGCGGGTGAGGAAGAGCCGACTATGTCGCTTGATCGGGAAGGGTGGATGAGCTCGAAATGGGGGGAAATGTGGATTTGGATTTGGCGGTGAGAGAGCCGCCCCTATATACGGTGTCGAAAATTGGAGCGAGGTGACAGAATTCATCCCGAAATTTCGCCGTTCCGCGCCAGCTCGCGCCAGCTCGCACGATGGCTATGCGGGAATGCGACGTTGTCGACTTTTGCGGAGATAAGGGTGACTCGCTAGAAACGACCTATCCGGATGTTCCTCAAGGGCCTGGTCCGAGAGTGCTTTAAAATCATGTCATATGACACCGCGGGTGAGCCCATGCAATCAAACGTGCCAAAAATTACATCCCCATGTGAGCCAAAGGAAGCCTAGCGTCCCATGAGTCGCAAATATTGTTTCAAACGCGTCCCATGAGTCGCAAATATTGTTTCAAGCACAAAGAAGTAATCTAGCCCGTATCGGTAATGAATGATGACCACCTAAAGATAAGCACTGATTTACACCAGTCTCGCTGTGTCTGTTCAGTGACAGTGCCGTTGTCAGCTTATCTGTGTCTGTTCAGTGATAGTGACCATTATCAGCTTATAGTACAATAATGTATCCTTCATTTCGGTGGGCCGACAGAAGTTCCAAATCCACAAAACCGAGCAGGGGGATATAATGGTGACATCTTATAACAGCAGCAGATGACATGAAGTGCCACCAGACATGAAACAAACGGCGGCTTTCGACGACAACGACTATAAACCTGTTTTCTGATATCGGCCCTCGAGAAGGAAAAAACAGAACGAACTGTTGATGTTGCGCTTCGCTGTGACGTTTGGATAAGAGATATTGGCCATAACCTGAATAATGCTATCATCAATGACTAGTCTTCTGGACATAGTTTCAATCCTCGTCGCTCGTCCAAAACGATGAAGTCTGACAGCGTCTGGGAACTCTTCAAGTCCATCCTGTACGCTGTCTGGGCGCCGCCACTCCGCAAGTTCTTGTACTCATCATCTGCAAGTTCTTATGCTTACTTCAGCTAGAAGATAAGTTTATAACGCTTGCAGTTCATAAGAGGATTCAGATTGTTTATTTATTGGTTCAAGGTTTGAAATATGGAGTACCTCGTATCCAAAAACTTGTTCCCGAATGGGGTCAACATTTCATTTTTCATTTTACGTTTTTCTTTCGAAATGGGAAAGCCCCAGTCTCTGCATCAAAACGATTACCGTGCTACCACTGGAAAGAATATTCAACTAGGATAGGCACCATGCTACTTACAGCTTCTCCCACAACTCCAATTCATACTTTTCATGGAATGGGGGTGATGCCCATGTTGCCTTCACTCACCCAATTAGATGTCCAGAGGACCAGAGGGAATATGATGACTACTTCGAGGCCAAGATTGATGCTACCGGTAAGTTGGCTTCTCCTCTTACCAAAAAGGTTCGGCTACCATTCAACAGCTTGCATATGAAGTACCATGTGATCTCGTTCATGAGTACTTGCGCATGAGCGGGAGAACATGCATTGATGCCATGCACAAGTTTTGCAAAGCAGTTATTGCAGTGTTTGACAAAGTCTATCTGAGAGAGCCAACAACCAAAGACACTGCCCGCCTCTTGTCTATCAACGAAAAGAGGGGTTTCAAATCAACATAGATAATTGTCATGGTTGTTGGCAAGGGCAAAGACTAGAGGCAGTTGCATCACATGATCTATGGATTTGACACTCGTTTTTAGAATGTCAGGATCTAGCAATGATATCAATATGCTCCAACGGTTACCGGTATTTGATAGGCTTGCTAAATGCTCCGCTCCTCAGGTTTCCTATGAGATCATCAATGGTAATCATTATAACAAAGGCTATTATCTAGTTGATGGCATCCATCCTTTTTTGTCGACCTTTGTTAAGACAGTCTGTAACCCTGAAGATTAGAACTGTAAGAGGTTCGCGAAAAAGCACGATGCTGCTCTAAATGATGTGGAGCGGGTATTTGGTGTGCTTCAATCACGGTGGGCTATTGTTCGACACCTTGCTAGAACCTGGAGCACAGAGAGGATGTGGGAGGTGATGATAGCATGTGTGATCATGCACAACATAGCGTGATGACATCATTTATGATCAGGACTAGGAATTGGAGGGTGAGTTGGTTCAGCCATAGCCTGGAGAAGCATCTTCGGAACAGTTCATGTGCATCAAATGTTGCGTGATCGGACCATCCATGACCGCCTTCAAGCCGACTTGATTGACCATATATGAGTTTACGTGGGAAACCAACCTTGCTAGTCTCATTTGATTTGAATCCTCTTGCTTGTGAAGCTATGTATTTGTGTGGTTGTGCACTATTTATATTAATGAATAATATCTATTTTATTTTTTGTTTCATTTTAGTGTAAATATGATGGTCACGTTTAAATGACAAAGGCCAACAGGCTAGTGTTAGCTAAAATGGCCATCGCGTATCGAATGGGGCGCCCCGCTAGGGCTCTGGCCCAGCCGACCATACCGCTATACAAATTATGCCTGCCGGCGACCCATCCGAACCAAGACGGACCGAATGGGTCACCTCGCTGGAGATGCCCTGATGTAATGAGTTGCTGAAACATTGGACTCTGGACTTTGTAATCCACGCTGTACAATGTGTTTTAGCTGAAATGAAAATGTTAGGCCGTTAAAAAAAACTCCAAACCTATCGAGCATGCTTGATCCAAACAAATTCTTGCAAGATCCTAGTTATTCTCCTCTTCGTATCCTTTTAGTACTAGGTGCTCAAGTGGTGTGTCTGCTTTGTGGTTGACTTTGCTTACAGGGATAATGTGGTATGCATTTTATATGTGGCCGTTCCATAATCACATGAGGGGCACACTCACTTCTTTGTACATTGAAAGGTATCATGTCTTGAAAATGATATACTATCCTATTTCTGAATTCTCGGCAGTGTAGAACTTGTGGCGACCGCCTTTGTGAGCTTAGTAGCGTATTTATATTCCAACTTGGCATCATTTTCTCACACCTAAGCATCTTGTTCTATTTGGAAACATTCGTGTGATAAAAAGCTGGGCATTGCTTTCATTTGTCAGGATACCACTGTGCATTGATCAATTCCATAGTGAGAGTTTATTTCTGGAAGGGCTTTTTAAATTCTACTAGCAAAAGTGCCCGTGTGATGCATCGGGAGAACACCAAGCGGTAGCTCCGGTTGATTGTTATTAAATATTTTTCAGCCTTGAAAATTTAATTACTGAAAATCCAATTTTCTTCAGTGAAAAATATTATTTGATGAAACGTTTCCTCGCTTTGTAAAAGGTGGAAAATACTAAGAAGAAATATGAAATATATAGTTACTGGACATTGGTTGTTACTCTTTGTTAATATGGTCGCTCAAATACCCTGACACTTTAACAATGTGATATCTAGACATTAAGAAAAGAATTAACTCTCGGTACAAACAACTACATAAATTTAGAACAACTAATTTAATGGTCTTTCGTAGACTGTTGATCAAAAACAGAGGAATTAACAAAGCAATCTTTTGTCCGGCTCGAAGCTCCACCTAATTGGGATGGAGTGGGCTGCACCATGCACTCCAATAGATCCATTCATATATGAACACCTCCGTCGCTGCAGGATATGAAGACATCAGTAATGTTGATATTTAAATAAAGGCGGTGAATCTACAATCCAACGACCATCCTTGTTCCGATAAATGTGTTATCCCGTGAAGGAGAACCTATTTTATAAATGTGATATATAATTTGTTGCATCAATCATACATGCTGCATCGCATCGTGTATCCCGTGGGTTCGGGTAAATAGCGAATCACCTAATTAAATATGGAACTGTGCGGGACTACTTATCTCTTGTCCCGGTTCCATTTAAATTTGCGTAGCGCACCCATGCCGTGTTTATGTCATGCTAATTAACATTTAATATGCGGGGTAGAAAAATAACTTGAACCTAATAATTGTGTGTCGGAATTCCGATTCCGCTTAAATTGGATAAGTTGCATCGCATCATCATTGTCATGCCATATATCATCTTCATCATCCTGATTCTTCTTCCGTAGTAGTAAGACTTGCATCGCATCCGTTGTTTGTCCATCATTTGCTTCTTCCCGGATAGGATCGCGAAGTGGTGTTGTGAGATACGACAAGTTCTCCGGATGTTACTCGGCAATCTTTAACAGGCAAGCATTTCCTAAACTGCTGTCTCTACAGTAGTCGCTCACATATTTTATTTTGCTTTCTCTCTTATGCTGCATTGAGTTGTGTTCTTGTCACGTGTCCTATCCACTTGTCACCTCAAGCAACCCATATTGCCCCCACCACCCTCCTACAGCTGTTGTTTGGTTATCGGGTCTGCCTTGCGAGTCGTAGCGACTTCATGTTCTCAATTCCTCGTCGCCATCAAACGTTAACTCATGTCGTCGCCGACATCCACCAACTGTTGTGCTAGATTCCTTCGACTGAGCGGATGGACAACAGGGACGCGGATTTGGCTTTGGTTGATGGAAATTTGGAATTAGGCCAGTCACTTGCACTTGCATAATGCATAACCAGATAAATCCAAGAGAAAGAGAGTAGCTTTGTTTAAAGGAGAATTAATAGAACAATACAACTCACGTACGTTGGATCCATCAGATGAAAACCGCTTGACTCATCCACCTCTAACCCGCTTAGCCTCCTCCAACTTGCTCCCTTTCGACCAGTAGTTCCGCCTCACTTCCCACCAACAACAATCCTTCCTTTTCCTCTCTTTAATTCATGTAGGCAACAGAATTCACACCAATCAATGGTGGTTCTTGATTCACCTTGCTGATACTCCAGGGAAATTTCAACGTATATAAACCGGTGGCACTTATTGTAAGGGACCGATGTGGGACTATTCAACTCAGAGTATGGCTGCTATCGGGTTGCTTGTAAATTTCTGGTATGGGCCTGATTTGAGAAAAAGTCTGTGGTGGCATGGTAAAAAAATCCAATTGCATGAAACAAAAATGTGTATTGTTACAGATCAATTTATCCATTAGTAATTGAAATATGGTGAAATATGAACTAAATGTAAAGCAGGCAATCTATCCATTTATCTAGATTATTTGCCTGCATGCTTGAGTTTGTGAAGAAAGACGAACGGAATGAATTAAGATGTGGATTTTTTTTCTAAAATTAAATAGATTTGACATTGCAAACAATTATTTGCACTTGTAGCATGTACGAGTATCATCCACGGACAGTCAGCTAGGAATCAGATAGCAATTCGATCCTACGTCTAGAATCCACACGCACATAGCTAGCACAGAAGGCGGCACAACCAGTCACACGCGCATGGAGCAGACAACTTTGTCCAAAAAAAAAGGCGCGGAGGAAGTCCGAGAGCAGATCAACATCATGGCAGGAGGCTGCTCGACGCATGCACGTCTTGGCCTGCTCCTCACCACGCCCTGTCGGCCGTCGCAGGAAAGTGGTTCGTCATCCCCGCACCACTACCACGACCCCATTGTGAGCCATCTCCCACCTCTGTACCAAAACTGTGAAAGACCAACACCGTACAATCACTCAGGCATTTCCACAAACATGTTTCATGCGTGCTCATCAAAGAGACACATTCCATAGCAGGAGCGCCAGCCTCAACGTCCTCCAGAGCCTCATCGACGCAATACTCCTAGTCTCCTACCAGGGACTCACCCAACGCGCGGATGGGCGGACACCTGCCAGGGGGACACGGCGTTTCAGTTCCTCCACCGGGAAAGAGACGTCCGGGGCCTCGCACCATGGCTGAGCTTCTCTAGCTCGCAGGCGACGCGGGTCAGGATCGCCTACCGCTTGGAATACCTCCCCCGGACGCGAAGTGGCCCATGTCGTCGCGACGTCCTTCTGGCGTACCGGCATGGCCGACCATCCCCAGCTCGCGTTCGACGCGGATCGCTCTCTGCCGCCGAGACCACCTCTCCCGACGGGCGCCGCCGATGCGAGATTAGGGAGAGCTGAGGAGGGGGGACTGGGGCGGGAGCGGGAGCGGGACAGAGCCAACACTGGCGAACAGGAACGGACGGCGTATTCTCCGGTGGCAGGGTCTCTCGGGTGGTCTCGAATCGGAGCATGAGGCTTAAGAGGACGAGGAAGACCCAAACGGTATAAACTGAACCGGTACGTGGCAATCTAGCGTATTATGTATTTTGGTGGGAGGGCAAAACGGAAATAAAAAGTTGGACGAAAATTTTGGCAGAAACCTTAGCTCCCTTTATTATTAGGTATATACCCAATAATCACATAGCGCTATCCGCTCGCTACACCGACTTGTAATACTGCAACAAGTAATAATGGTGGGCACCATCGTCATCTTTTATTGACAACATTTCATATGTACGTTTATAAATCAGTAACTATCTGAATTTCCCACCACAGTTGGTGGCAGTTCTTATGGGGAGAAGGTGCGACATTGTATGATTTTTTCGGTTGATATGTTAGTCCATTGCTACGGGTTAATTTAGAACGCTTTTATGCCACGTAGAATTTCACTCCTTTCTTGAGCAATAAGAAGAAAATTTTGCATTGAGGAAATTTAAAACCCTAAATGGGCTTTCCTTCTCTCTATTTTAAATACCCTTCAAAGGCATCATTTTTTTAATAAAACTACATGGAGCTTCCCTAAAATGTTTAGAATGCCCATGGTACTATTTTGAATCTTCAGATAATTCAGATTCAGCAAACCTATTTCGGAAACAAAAGCCTCTTTCCTCTCTCTCTTAGGTAGTTTTTTACCACACGCATATCTTTCAGAATTTAAATTGAACAACTCCTAGCAATATTATGTGCATCTATATTTTACACAGCCGGACAATCTTAGGCAATCACCATATCAGTTACCTGAAAATCAAGCACAAGGCGGAGAGCTTCACGGGAGGCGAATACCTCGGCATGTTGGCCAGTAATACCCTCCTGCAGTACTATAACTGATGCCCACAAGCAAACTCCCTCCATATTTCTGCACAACTCCTACATTCCCCTTACAAGGCCTTGGGGCGCCGGAATCAACCGTGGAGACTGAAGCGTCTTCTTATTCTTATTATCTTGCATATGATCCGCCTTATTTAGATCATGCAAATAGTTATAATGAAACTGTGTCATATTCGAACAGGTTGGCGTCTCGCGAACAAGTTGTCCACGAACGACACATAGATCGCCCCAGCCCCCAGCTGGTGCACCGCGTGCGCCCTGATGTCAAGCTGCCTGAAGCACCGTGAGGAACCGGTTTCTGTCGCTGTCGCTGCAGTCTATAGTCGTGCAGTGCCCCGCGCGCGCACCGAAGCATGTCGTCGCTTCGCCAGGAAGATACGTAGGTGTGCATGTTGCTCTGAACTGGTAGCTCTTTAAAGATAACGCAAGTCACTGACTGTAATGCTAAGCAGACTTCTACTACGGAGTACTTCGTTAGGAGCTTCATTAGTTAAATTAGCATCGGCATCGTGGAGCTTTCTTGATACGCGCAGTGACAAAGGTGAGACCATCGCGTTCGGTGAGCTTGTCAGAATGGCCACCGTGACCAGCGCCCCAGCCTCCATGGTGATGATCTACCTCCCGCCGGAGTTGTACTGCAAGTAATGGTTTTCCTGAGGATGTTCGCCGGACCCGGCGCCCATGGTGATGATGAAGCTTCCGAAGGTGGTGGACGGCGCCTGCGCGTACCGGATTTCCCAAGATGACCGGAGGCGTGCAGAGTCGGAGCCAACGTGTTCGTCCGGATCAGCGTCGACGTCCAACTTGTAGATGCCATACTCATGTCGGTGCACGAATCCACAATGGTAGCATCCTAGGCTTGTTCCGTGAGGGATTCAGGCTCCTAGTCATGCTGCCAGTCCGCTGCTCGTATGCCGTCTGCTGCCCGGCCTCGCCGGTGGTCACCGCTGGCTCATCCACATAACCTACCGACGAACCCTGAGGTCCTGGCGTGCCGTCTCGCCTGCCGCGTCGTGGTTCACTTTGGACGCGATTTCCATGTGAGCTGACCAGTCGTGATCATCTTGCTCTTCTCGTCCACGACCTGATCGACTTCGCTTCAGTCAGCCATGTTCGCCAAATCGCTAGATTGCGTGTCTTCTCACCAATGATCTGATCGACTTCGCTTCCGTCCGATGTTCGCCGAATCGCTAACTCGCATCCATCGTTAGGAGAAGGTTCAAGAATCGAGATGGCACTGGATGAACGGCACGGGGCCTGGGCCGCCTGGCCATTGGACGCTGCTGGTTTCTCTCCAACCTCGTCGGGTGCGTCGGCGGTGGAGAACGGGTGTCTCGGGCTGAAGACATAATGAGCGGATCGGGCTGGAGACATAGTAGTATATAGAAGCACGATGCAAGCCTCGTTTGTTTTAGTTCATGTAGAAGCACGATGCAGGTCTCGATCGTTTGTTTTAGTTCGTATTGGACTCTGCTCCATCCATATATGTACGCAAGGTAGATGCTGCCAAGGACGCGGTGCCACATAGAAACAGGACGACGGACGAAAGCGCATAATAAAACGGGACCAAAGCGTATTTGACGGACCAAACCACGGAAACGTTAGCTCCTTTATTATTAGGTATAGAAGTACCTCATGAATTTTCATCATGTATCAGATTTGCCTCTGTGATGAACTCTACTTCTATGCTGTATCAGTCTGCCTGAACTCAATGATTCCTGATTCATTCTCAATGAGAAACAAATATTGTTTCAGGCAGAAGTAGTAATCTAACCCTTATCTGTGATGACAACTCTAAACATCAAGACTGATTTATATTTCTCGCTGTAGCTGTTCAGTGGTACCATTATCAGCTTACATGTGTCTGTTCAGTGATAGTGCCTTTACCATAAAGAGTTACGTGGCGTGCCATCGATTTGGCTAGGCTATGTTATGAAGCATTCCCACATCTTGTTGGACTTTTCAACGCTGCCAATAATGAAAACAGTTGCAATGCGAATTTAGGGTACACAGTTTGGTTTACTTGCTTTAAAGCAAAGGCCTTGAACACTAGGCATGCATATCTTATATTCAAAATCACCTCCTCTGTATTCTTGTCACTTTGATGAAAATCGGCCAGTTAGAAGCAAGTTTTTCATAAAATAAATATTTTAAGAGAGTGCATAATGAAAAGCAGATGTGAATACAAAGCATCCCTGGTTAGGCACAATCACAAGTAGTTCATTCTACTGGGTGCATAGTTGAGCTTACATGACAAACAATTGACTAACTAAAATATATACACCTTATGCTATACATGAACTAGTCGATGCTTCGTTGATCGAAGAGTTACAAGCAGTGGTGGACCTAGAAACTTTTTGAAACCCGGGCAAACTACAGATCAAAATCATCTTATGCACTTTAGTCTGTAGTTTGTCCGGAGAAGAGGGATGCTAGGTCCTACCATGGTTACAAGAGCCTCTATGGAATCGAATCAGTACACGAGAACATGTTCATTCTCGAAGAAATCAAAATGTGTCCAAAACATGATTCCAACCTAGCAAGCCAAACCTTCAGTACTATCGACCATCTTCTATTCGCACCTCTTCCACTTCAATCCCACAAGAAACTGATCTGGACGGTAGTGCCACATTGATACTAACTTTTTTGCGAGCCAAGTATATGACCGCAGCAACATAGGCCGCCATGAAAGGGAAGACAAGGGTGCTAATTATTGCTTTAGCAAACCTTGGTAGGTCACTATAGACAAGCCAACTGATGAAGCTATTACAAAAGAAATAAGTATTGATGCTGATGATCACCATAGACAGGATCCATGAGGTTCGCGTGATCTACAGAGTTAAGGTGCAAATCAATGTAAGAACCATGTAGAAAAAAATAAACAAACATTAAATATGATGAGAAACAGTACTTAAGGATGGAGCCCTAACAAACGAACAGTTTATGGTATAAAAAGTAACCAATTGTATGCATGATTCAGGTTGTGCCCTAACACATTCCTATCCTCCTCGCTTGGCACAGCCTACAACTGTTTCCATCTTACACCTTTTCAGTTCAGGGTATGGTTGGTGATGATTGGCTGCATAGAGGTCAGGGTAGCTAGGTCTTGTGATGAAAATGGGTCAAAGTGGTGCCCAAGTACAATTCTAACAAGAATGTGTGAAATAATTATACATTTTATTTAAAAATGGTACTTGGTACTATCTCTTCCAGACTTTTTATTATTGTCGGAATTCCATGTTAATAAGTCATTTTTATTCTACCATGCGCCATCTGGATAATTATCGTGCATTTTTGGTTCTTTTCAGTAAGCACAATCAAATCTAGAGGGTCCATAATTCTTTATTCTAAATATCACTAACACGTACGTAGGACATGAACCCACCTATCATTAACAAGAGCATTTATTTTTTAAAACAGGATTCACAGAAACCCTCCTAATCAAATCTTCTTGCTGTATTCACACTACACAAGTTATCTTGGTAAGATAATTCCACATGTAAACTTGATTATAAGCATAAGCATAGTATAACTTACAGATATTGAGTTCTTGTAAGGTCCTACCATTGAGGAACAACTACTGAATTTGAGGAGAGGAATGAGAGCAAATGGCAGGACAAAGGATAATATGATCTGTAACACACACAAAAAAACCATTATAAAACATTTGCATATCTTGTACGTTCAATTTTCTGCAATGAGTTGAACTAGAGAAGTCACCGCAGCTATATTGATAAGTTGACGAACTCGTAAAGCACCACCGATGCTACAAATTATCAAAGTAGGCACCACAGTGAGACAGGGAGCAACGAGATATATGATTAACTTTCTCATCCCTGAGAATCCCTGCAAAATTCATGGTAAATGCTTTACACTGAAGGAACATTAGGAGAAATCATGTCAACGAATTAATATAAATATCCTATGTTATTTTCAAAACTTGGGCTTGAATGTATTTCTCAGGTTTGACACACTAAGTATATAACATATGAATAGTTAATAAGTATGTGAGTAATGGTATTTCTATACACACATGCTTTTTTTTTTCTAGTCCACTAGAACTATGGCAGCCACAACTTTTTACTGTATAATTTTCAAGCCTCCCCTACAGCTTCTTAGTCAAACAGAAATTATAGCAAGCATATAACTTTACCTCTATATTCCCGTACCTTAAGTTCAGTTTTAGAATGATTCCGTGGTATGGTCTGATATGAGCTCATCATGTAATAGAACTCGTATGTGCACATTGCAATTCCGTAAGTTCGAGAAAAAAATCGTATGTCCCTAATTATTTTTTATAACAGATATTGTTTTCTTGCATGAATTTATACCACATATGCAAAATCTGTCTATCTATTTATCCATTACTTTACTAAATATGAACTCACTGGAAAATCTCACTTTGATCGGAGACAACAGACACATAAGCCATTTATCCTGTTGGGTTGAACGAGAGCTGATCTAAATTTAGCATATAGAATTCTTGTTGTCCAATATGTATACATGGCACATAAATCCTGTAATGGCATGATTTTTATCCCGGTGCAAGAATTGTTTCAATACTTTTAAATGATAATTCACAAAAAAGATGTCCTTATGGATATCTATTTTTTTTGGGTTCACATCGACTATGGAGTATTTGCATTGGCCTTATTTTCAAAGGAGCTCAAGACAATAGACTGGCCCATGCGGGTGCATGAGTTGGCAACTAGTACATATTAACTTTGCAAACTCTTGCATTCAATAAAAAAAATCTACCTGCATAATATATTGGCCTGAATATGTGGTAATCACCGCACAACTTTGTCCAGAAGCTAGTAATGCCAAACAGTACACAACTGATTTTGACCTTCCCAAAACATTCTGCGAAACAAACAGTTGTAATTTACCTTGATGAGTATATTTTTTATTTACACAATTTGTATAATTTGATTCTTTCGAAGTAATTCATCTACATGTATATATTGTGTCTGTTAAAGAGCAAAAGGTGTACATAAGAATGGATTTATATTAATTATGTACTATGCATTTCGTATAACTACAACAGATGTTTCATTATACATCTAAAATGTAAGGCCAATGATATAATAATGTTTCCAGAAGTATTAACCTTGAATAGTACGAATGCTGACTTCAAAGTAAGACTGCTGCATGTCTCAGTCTCAAGTGAAATATTATCAACACATATAGTTGCAGAGAGCGACACAATGGCAACATTTACGAGTAGCGCAAGAAATAAGGCGAGTGCATTATCTATCAAGAAGAATACCGATGCATCCTGAAAAAAATATTATTGATATTATCATCATGTATTCTGGCAATAAGTAAAAAATAATGTGGATAATATGGAGCCATTTGTAGTTACAAAAACGATAATTTTGTTATAATATTCTCAGTTATGCCACCTTTAGCCAGTAATGAAATTAGCTCGCATTTGTATAGAGCTACTTTTATTATGTTCACTTACTTTATTCTCCAAAATTATACTAGGAATTAGTACAACTCCTTGTTTAGCCAACTTTGTAAGGTTTACCATAAATACAATTCAAAAGGTTTACCTTAACTGCTTCACATGATGATGGTATGTTTCTTGATATAACCAAAGAAGAATGTAGGAAGAGATTGTGCCTATTATGTCAGAAAATTGAAATCAGAGAAATATATAAATGTCTTTCTAATTTTCATGCTAGACAAAAACCATGTTGTCTGATAGAAATCCATTTGTGGATTAGTCACTTAGCTTTTTTTTGGATCCATCATTTAAATGTGCTTTTTATATCATCATTTAAATGTGTCAAAGATCCTTGGAGGATAGATGTTTAATAGGTGCAGTGAAATATTAGATGATGTTTCTTAGTTAAAACATTGTCTAATATTTCACATAGTCTAAATAATGGATGTATTAATTCAACAATAAATATGGATTGACTATTCATGATGTCTCTATTGGCACTCAATTCATAAATATGTAACGTTATGAGTAACAAAGTACACCTATGTGAAATATTAGATTGTTAGAAAATTCTTTAACTGATATTCTCATCAGAACACAATTTCAACAGTAATAACCAACAAGGCAAAAAAAGGTCTCATACTTACGGCAGAACAAGAGCGCTGATCAGGGCAACTGCATCTGAGATAGCATAATGTCCTCTGAGTCTTGGGACAAATAACCCCTCAAGTAACTCGCTCACTGGAGTATTGACCTGGTTCAACTCTATAAAGAAACACGAGGCCATGACGAGCATAAAAAGTACAATCATGAACTCCATTTTTCGGACCTTAAGAAAAGGAGACACCATACATGTTAGTGCATTTATTATGACACGCATATATATATAGAAATGCTATTCAGCACCCCTTGTCCAGAAAATGTTATTCTACACCTAAGATGATTTTATGTTGTTAAATTCAACATTTATGTGTACTATACAAATAATTGCAGTCGTATTGACTCTCAATGAAAACATTAACATAATAAAAATATATGAGTCATCATAGTGTAAAATCACAAAAATTATGTATATTTGTATATCACATAAACAAGAAAAAGTTCACGCCATGTCTATATTTTCCTACGTTCTTCTCGACTTCTTAGGTAGAACAAAATTACATGAAGACATAAAAATCATGTACGAGTTGCCAAGAAACACGGGGGTGTAGGTCAAATAGTGTTTTCCTATGACATAATTAATGTTGAAATGATAACTTTATTATTATCATGTTAATGTAGGAAGTCTCTCGCAACTGTCTTACATTAGCCACAACCTACATAGCTGAATCCATGGAGGGTACGGTCATCATTGAATTGACTAGTTTTGGAAGCAATATTTTGTAGTATTATATTTATTTGATAGTTCATATGTACAAAATATCAGCTTCAAGGCAGAAAAGTGTTAATGGTGTATGATAATTCAGGGAAACATACCAATTCGTTGCTTACAGAAAACATGTGGTGGTTGTTATGATATTGTTTGCGTACAGAATCAAGTACATTTTGGTTATTGCAAGTTCTTGAATGATCAGTCTATTATGTTTTAGAGAGACACTCAATGTCTTACCCCATAGCTCTGTAATCCTAGAAGTAGGATGATGGTAGCTCCACATATGAGTACACCGGCCCAAAACGGAATGTCAAACAAAATGTTGTATGCTAAAGCAGTTCCTAAAACTGCACAAAGAATAAATAATGTTAACATAGAAACATATAAAATTTTACATTACTTGATAATATATTTAACTTATAAACCAGATATTGTAGAAAGGACCTCATCCCAACCCTAAATTCTATAAGAAAATATTTCATGTTACAACCCTTGGTTGGTATAACCTGTACACATGTTTTCTAGACCCTTTATGCTTTGTATAACACACTTGAAAAGTTCCAAAATCCTGAAACTCTAATAACCACACATTCTGTTTCATGAACTGTGCAGACCGGTGATAGTACTATGTGGGACAACATTTGAGCGTGAATTTGTATATTTCTTGTAGGTGTTGCTAAGGGATAAGATGGTTCTTTACCTAAACAAGCCACAAGGATATCTACCGGATCTAAATCCGCACCGATTTTCTATATGCATGGTTGAAATATTATATTTTCGCTATTTGCATCTCACGTGACATGAGTACCCTGGAGATCAAATGCAAAGGAGAGAATATCATTTCTAACTAACACACAAAAATAAACTATACATAAATATCAGTTAACAAAAATTCAAACAAGTGCAAAAAACAAAATACGAGCAGCAAGTGATTCAATACCTCCTGGTATAGTGGCAGCAATCACGCCTAGCTCAGCGAAAAACCATAAGCCGTATCTAACATACTTAGGGTACTCACCCATACACAGCTCCGCAAGGTGCCTTCCTAATTATCATTATGCATATGTGTTAATCTTCATACCAATTATAACTTCACATCAAGAGCATGCTGATGATAATCTCACCTGTGACGACACCAAGCTTCGCTGCCAACGACTGTATAATCAACACGAAGATGAACCCAAACAAGAGAACCCATAATAACTGAAGATAGACAATATTTAGCTATTCTAGAATGATGGACGGAATAGTTTTAAGATTTCGGATAAGTAGATCCAATAACAAAAGATACAGGGAGAAGAATATTTCAAATATTTATACCTCGTATCTGTGACTGTACCCAGCCTGTAAATCAGTTTGCACTGTGTGTTGGGCAAAGTTTAACTGTCAGAATTAGTACATTCTCGAAGAAAGCAAAGAGAAAACGTAACCAAAGACTGCAACAAAAACTAAATGTTATCATATTCTTTATGGTTATATCTCGCCATATTTTTCAACAACACCAGACCAATTAGGTTGCAATCCTGACAGTGATGACGATCCAGATGGTTGTCACAAAGCAAGTCGCCAACCTACTGGTGTACTTCTGTGAGTTTATGTGCGGCTGCCAACATAGAGCTAAATACATGGAAACTGGAGAGATATTTTCAGATCTAACATACATGGTAGCTTTTATAGAAATCTGCCATTAAGTGGTATTTGGTGGTTAAATTTCTCCATTCTGGATAACAAATTGTATCTGAAATTTGTGTTAGGTTGTGACAGCTCTGCAACATCCTTCATTAACATAGAATACACTCATTGAAGTGTATTCTAGATCAGAAGTTGTTGAATCAAAGCCTCTAGTTGCAATGAGTCGCATGTGCGCCAATTTTTAGCAAGGGCTTACCATCGGATTAATAACATAGATGGACATATACATTAGAAAGAGGCATAGGAAACCACATTGAAATTAAGCCAACACAAGGGAAAGAAGAATGGAACTAGGCTGCTTGGGCTTACAACTGCTAGGATCGAGGTAAGCCATGGAGATGAGAAATCCTGGTCCAACGTGTCCTAGAAATCTCTTCCACCTCGGTCCCTGCTCAAAAGTACAAGTTTAGTGTAGCTGACTGATGGAGTATCATTTTTCTAAGCACCATGACACCTACACGTACCCCACATCTTTTTAGAGATTTTTGGCTATCAAAAAAAAATCCAACAATGTAGCACAAAATTAAAGGTATATTGACCTAGAAAAACTGAGGCCTAGATGTGCTATTCGAGAGAAAAAAATGGCAAACTTTGAAGAATTATATATTCACATATAATTGCTACCATGTGTAATTTTTGTGTAGGCCACATACTATATGTTCTCCCAATGATTTTTCTGTGTGAAATAGTCTAATCTTGTAACCCGTTTATCCTTTTTTTTGCAGATTTTTTTTCTTCATTTTAATAACGGATTTGCTATGTCTCAGTGCTTCATTTGCACTTCTCTTTGAACTTTTCTGAGGTGACGTAAGAAAATCTCAGACAAACAAACCCTTTTAATAAACGCAAAGTTAGTGAGGGTGTGGGCGTGATGGTGCTCACTCACAACATTTCCATGAATAAATCATTAGTGATGCCTGATTCTACTTCCACACCAACCATTTAGAATTTTCACAACAAATACAGTTAATAAGTGAAAAACAATTAAATTTTACAAGTATTAACATAAGTAGTCGTAGCCACGGCTTTCTCTGCTCGTCTAGTCATTTTAAGTCTTCTATAATGCTTTGAATCGTGTTTGACTTGACCATTGTTGTTGGTGCTCTAGGTTTTGGTAGGAGAGTTCTTGGTGAAGCAAGAAGATCCTGGCCGAGCCATTGGGGGCTCTTTGCAAAAGAACCGCTGCACTGAAACAACTATAACAGACTTGCCTAATTTTCCCAACAAAAGAAACTCTTCGTAATCTACTATATTTCAAATGCATGACGAGTGAACTCGAAGAATGATAGACATTCCGAAAAATCATGTGGTACGCTAATGATATGATTCTTTTTGTGGAGCATGATCTAAAGAAAATAAGAAGCTTGAGTTTATGCATTCAGAATTTGACAAACTTTTGCGTGTAAACTTCAGTTTCTACATGATCAATTTGTCATGCTTCGGAGAAGCTCACAAGTCAAAAATTTAACTCTCAGCACACCAAAATGTCCGGTTGTGAGAAAGGCCACTAGGCCAGCTCCCCATTAGATATTTGAGAATTCTAATGTATTATGGAAGATTCTCAAATATCAAGTGGAATATTATTGAGGAATCGCTTGGAGAAAGAGTGAGCATTTGGAAAGGAAACTACTCTCTGTCTGTGGTCGTTTAGTCCTGGTAAATTCAATGTTCAACAATATGATGAAGTATATATTATCTTGTTCCAAGTACTTAATGGAGTAATCCAAAGAATGAATTATTTTCGCTCAAGATTTTTTTTGGCAAGGAGACTAAGAAAAAAGTATAGATTTGTGTGAATGGAACGTATGTGTCGTCGTCCAAAAGACTAAGGGCCTCGGGATTCAGGATCTCGAGGCTAAAACTTCTGCCCTACTTAATAAATATTTTTTCAAGTATATACAAAGGCAGGGTATGGAAAAAAACCTTCCGAGAAAAAATACGTAGGATTGAAGGGGATCTCCCTTTACTGGAAACCGGGAGTTCTCACTTTTGGGATCTTCTAATGGCCATGCATAATTTTTGAAATAAAAAGAGAAATTATATGATGGAATCTACATGGGAATGGTAAATTCCTCATGCAGTCCATGTACAAAGGACAGTCCACGTTAATGCACAAATAATTAACAATAAACGCATTCGGAAAATTTATCATTAAAAATTAAATGGTGTCTTCTTTAAGATATTATTCTAACCAAAGACAACCTTGCATAACGCAACTAGCAACCATAATAAAGCAGTTACAGGGAAGTACCCCTATGGCTAGAGGTACATAGGACACCGGGTATTGAGTGATTTTTTTCGATATATTTCATGCATATAAGAATTATTTGTGAATAAGATGAGGACACCTTGAAGTTTTTTCTATATGTCCAGTTGTCCACTCGTGGTAGCACAGAGTGTTGATTTTATTTGTCATGGCGAGAATATAAAACATGTATTCTTCAAGTGCAACTGCGTCTTCTATATGGACCTATGATCAGTTATTACAGTGGCTTCGAACTTGTATCTACCTCATAATGTTGTAAATATTTTTGACAACTGTTTTCCAGGTATAGAACACAAGGATAGAATCATAACACGGCTGAAAGCGGTTACCTTATTATTGTCGCTATGGCTATGTAAAAAATAACATTGTTTTTAATGCTACAAAGTCATCTTCTTTGCAGCTTATTTTCCAACTCACATCGGCCGTGGTTTATTCTTCGCAGACTGGAACACCATTCGTTATGTATGGTGATGTGCTCGTGACACGAACAGGTGGCAAAGAATATTTTCACCCCACATTGATGGTAGTAGCATAGTATATGGATCGGCACACTACTCTTAGCATTTTCAGTCACGTCTGTACTTTTGTAATTCTGCTTCTACGTATGTGCGGTCTTACTGTGCAGAAGCTAGGTGTGAGTGTGTGACCTTGCTGCTTGTATCGGCTTTGATATGAAGGTTTGAGTTCAATAAAGGCTTGATATGAAGGTTTGCTGGCTTGGTGATGCGGCTGGCAGCGGGGTGACCCCGACGGCTGCGGATCCGGCTTCTTCGGTGGCGCGGTCGTGCCTGGTGGTGGCCGGTGGGTCCTCTACGCCTCTTCCTCCCGGCGGCTGACGTTGGTGGCCTACTTCGGTGTTGGGGGTGACGGCACACGACTCGTTGACGGGTCTGCGATCAGTGGTAGCCTCTTCTTCCGCCAACCAGCGGGCGGCGGCGTGGGAGCATGCTGATCTGCCTAATAAAGGTGATTGTCCTAGGGTTTCTCTTGTGTGAGAATGGAGATCATTTTGAGGCCAGTCCTTCTTCATCTTGCCGGAGCGATGGGTTCCGGAAGTCACCGCCGGAGAATGTAACAGTGCACTTATGCCTGGAGTTTGCTGGATCGGGTGGAATTTGGTCGTGCGCAGGAGCTCCTGCTCTTCGCGCACCATGCTTTTATTCTGACCGTTTGGTTCTGCAGGGAGCGGCAAACTCTGTTCTTTGTTGCCATCAAGTGAAATTTTGGTCCATGGTGAAGACAAAGAGGCGAGAATATCATGAAAGCCGGATTGGAGGACTAGCAATGGAGGTTTGAGTCTTTGCGCTGATGTTCTGGGTTTCACAGCGGCAGTATGCAAGTGGGGACGGCAACACAGGTGAAGTTCAGAGTCTTACCTTTTAGGGTAAAAATCCAAGTTCTGATATTGATTGGTTGTGCCTGGCAATGAACTTGTTGAAGTCATTGTTTTGAGAGCGGGTACTATCTTCAGGGTGAAAACCTAAGATCTTTGATCGGGCGATGGTGACGCTTGTGCACTGTTTCCTTCTTAGAGGCGTTGCTTTTAAAGAGCCTGGAGTTCAAGTGTTGTCTTGGTGGTGGATGTATTATTGTTGTTAGGGCCGGATTACCCTGATGGGATTTTTGTTTTCTTAAGAGTTATTCTTCCTTTTTGTGGTTATGTGCATCCGTACTGCCATTAGGGTATTGCGTTGTTGCAGAGGATAGGTGTAATTGGTATCACTTGATATTAATATATTTCATTTATCGAAAAAATAGGATTCTAGTACGACTGATTTATCTTTTTTTTTTTTTGCGGGGAACGACTGATTTATCTTACCATGGACAATTGATACCGGTTATCACTAGAGGTATGCATACACGTTAGGATAGTGCTTTTTTTTTCTAAGATTCACATTAGCATAGTGCTGATGTGGCGGACAATCTTTTAGAGCTAAGACTGCCAAGTGGGGCTTTATATGGTCCTGTTGAATATCTTAATGTGTAACGCCCGTTAAAGACTGCGACTTTCTAATATTAATAACTGTTCGACGGCCTCATTTCAAAAAAAAAAAAAAAAAACTGTTCGACGGCCTAGTGGGGTGAAATTTTGACTTTTGACCAGAACAAATGAACCGCTCCATTCAGGAATGAGGATTAACATAACAGTAAGAATATGAGAGCTATGAGACACATCTGTTCATCGTTTCTTAACCAATAACCAAGAACGGAAACCTGCTTAAATTTCACACTACTTGTGGTCGTCGTTTCAACCAGTCTGATCATGGAACCAATGAATTCATTTGGCCAACTGATGCAGCAAAACAAAAGCTACTCCTACTACGTACTGCAACTGTACTAATTCGAGCAAACATAAATTAACCATCAGAGGACTAATTGGTCGCTAATTAGCGCGCCTCCAATCTTAGAACAGGCAATTAATTTTGATATACCCTGCGATTGCTTGTTTCTGCACGCACAACGGGGAGAAAACGGAGAGGGGATCGCGCGAGAGAGAACGTTTACCTGCTGCGCGCCGCCGTTCGCATCATCGTCGTGTTGCCCGGAAGAAGAAGCGACGGCCACCGTCGCCGCCGCCGCCACCTCTATATGGTCGTCGCCGGCTGCAACTGCAACGGCCGCGACCCTTCCGCTGCCCATCTTGTGCTGCGAGCCGTGCTCCCTCCCGATGCTTCTCCCCTCCTCCATTTCTCGTCTCGCGGCCGTGGGAGGCGCTCACCGTGCTAGCATTTGACTTTGCTCCAATGGAGGTTTGCAATCCAATCCAAGATGTAAGTTGCAGGCGCTACAGGTCAACCGTACCGTACGCTCTCTTTGCACAAATGTAATTCCACTCTGTGCTGGAGTAGTATATGAAATGATATCACATCATATTATCATATGGATTTGGTGCGACGCACGCATCCGGGCCAGATGGAAGTCGTCTCTCGGGCAAGAGGAAGGATCGTTCTTATCATCAGTAGTTTAATGGCTGTTTCGGACGTACGCCTCTTAGTTAACTGGTTTGTACGGCGTGATGCGATTTGCTTCGACTTTGGGGCAAGATTGACGTTAGAGGTGAATGGGTGAGGTTGACGGGGGCGCGTCGGTCAGATAGCCAGGCCGCACAAGGCACAACTGGCTCGCGGTTCACATCTCGGCCAAGGACCGACGAGCGTACACCCGTACATGTGATAAATGGTTTCCGGACAGGTCGGTGTGCGGTGCGCATCCTTCCCTCCCTACCGGCCAGCAGCACAGACAGCTTTGGTGTACGGCAGCGCCGATTGACACTATGACGGACACGCCCTGGATGTCGAAATCTTGGATTAGCTATAAAGTGAACTGCCGGAGATTGCAGAAAAGTAAGCTAGCGGAGATTGCGTCATCTATTGCAATGGTCAATTTTTTGCTGATCCGCTACGAAACTATGTGATTCTCATTTTTAGAGAAGCAAGATTGCAGTCTTTGGAGTCAAGAAAGAGGAAACAGGAAAGGGTGGCAAACCTGTGTAATCAATGTCTCATGTTTGAGTAAAAAAAAAATTACACTAATGGCCCAACTTTAAATTAATAAAGCCTTTAACCGACAAGATACAAGGTACTGATTACAAAGGATTGAACAAGCTTATCTTGTCATGGACTAATACCTATAGTGAAATGGTTGCATATGAGCATGCCAAAAGAGTTCGGTGGGCTCGGCTTGGTTGACAGTAGAGCCAAGGCCGCTTCTTTTCTGCTTATGCTTATAGAGAAGCTAGTTTATGGATTTCGGTGAGAAAAAACTTCGATGTGGAGAAGCTTGTAGAAATTGTTCTTCTCCTTCTTTTGGGCTTTTAGAATTTGTTGTGTTCAGATGTGTAATGTCTATAATGCCCTTGAAATGGATATGTGCCCAATATTAGATGATAATCAATCACAAGCATGGAGAAATCTAAACCATGGTCAAAATATGTAAATTTCAAGTGTTGGCATGATAAAAAAAAGTGTTGGACATAGTCATCAAATTTTAATCAACAAAATCGATCAGTAGCATGGAGGCAGGGCTCGTGGCGAACAATAGCATGGAGGTCAAGCGGGACAGGTCAGCGCGGGGCGGGGTAAACGTGTTCCGTCGGTGGTGATGCAGATGAACATGTCGGGCAAAGAGGGGCGTCATAGCTGGGAGCGGTGGGGATGGTGATGTCTACTCACGCTTCTTTTCCTGTAGACAGTGTTGGGCCTTCAAGAGCAGAGGTTTGTAGAACAGCAGCAAGTTTTCCCTTAAGTGGATCACCCAAGGTTTATTGAACTCAGGGAGGAAGAGATCAAAGATATCCCTCTCAAGCAACCCTGCAATCACGATACAAGAAGTCTCTTGTGTCCCCAACACACCCAATACACTTGTCAGATGTATAGGTGCACTAGTTCGGCGAAGAGATAGTAAAATGCAAGTAGTATGGATGTATATGAGTGGTAATAGCAATCTGAATAAAATATGGCAGCGAGTAAACATGCAGTGGAACAGTAAATAAACGGAGACCTCCCCGGTAACGGCACCAGAAAATAACTTGCTGGCGTGCAGTTGACGTGGGAGATAGGAATCTTTATGGTGTAACTTTTCTATTCGGAAACAAGGCCTAGGGATCATACTTTCATTAGTGGACACTCTCAACATTGATCACATAATAAAACCACTCTACACTCTCTTGTTGGATGATGAACACCATTAATTGTGTAGGGCTACAAGAGCACCTCAATGCCGGAGTTAACAAGCTTCACAACATTCGATGTTCATATTTAAATAACCTTAGAGTGCATGATAGACCAACGCAATTATACCAAGTACTAACATAGCATGCACACCGTCACCGACAGACTATGAAAGGAGGAATAGATCACATCAATACTATCATAGTAATAGTTAACTTCATAATCTACAAGAGATCACAATCATAAACTACGCCAAGTACTACATGATGCACACACTGTCACCATTACATCATGGAGGAGGAATAGAGTACTTTAATAACATCACTAGAGTAGCACATAGATTAATAGTGATACAAAGCTCATATGAATCTCAATCATGTAAGGCAGCTCATGAGATCATTGTATTGAAGTACATGGGAGAGAGATGAACCACATAGCTACCGGTACAGCCCTTAGCCTCGAGGGAGAATTACTCCCTCCTCATGGGAGACAGCAGCGGTGATGAAGATGGCGGTGGTGTCGATGGAGATGCCTTCCGGGGGAACTTCCCCGTCCCGGCGGCGTGCCGGAACAGAGACTTCTGTCCCCCAGATCTTGGCTTCGCGATGGCGGCGGCTCTGGAACTTTTCTCGTACCGTGGCTTATTCCCCCGAAGTTTTTAGGTCAGGACGGCTTAAATAGGCGGAGAGTCGGAGTCGGAAGGGGTCTAGGGCCTCCTCACACTAGGGGGGCGCGCCCCCCTTGGGCCGCGCCGCCACCATGTGTGGGGCCCCCAGGGCTCCCCTCTGGTCCCACTCTGGCTCTCTGGAAGCTTCCGGGAAAAATAAGGTTCTGGGCGTTGATTTCGTCCAATTCCGAGAATATTTCCTTACTAGGATTTCTGAAACCAAAAACAGCAGAAAACAGGAACTGGCACTTCGGCATCTCGCAGTAGGTTAGTTCCGGAAAACGCATAAAATCATCATAAAGTGTGAACAAAACATGTAGGTATTGTCATAAAACTAGCATGGAAATTGGTTGGAATGACCCTATGAATATTCCTGACCAAGTGCAGCCTCCAGAACAGGGGTTTCAACACCCACAGCCTATTCTTGATCAAGGACATGGTCAACATCAAGATCATGAGATGGAGGTACAGGAAGAATTGCAAGAAGCAGAAAATATACGAACAGCAGGTGGAACAGGAAATTCAGCAATTTAATGAGTCAGCTGTTATTGACTCCTCCAGTTCTGAGAGTTCAGTTAATATGCTGCATGGCCCTCAACAGTTGACTGTCAACAGAATTGAGATTCAGTTTTCTGTTCTGGACAAAGATCTGCTCTGCTTTCTGGACAGACAGCTACCCAATTATAAAAGCTGCATGAATGGGTTCATTGTTGGCCCTATGCTGCCAAAGGATATATTGCTGGACAAGATCTCTAAGTGTTTGATTCCTAGTATGTTGATGCAAACAATTCCTGCTGCAGTCACAACAAATAAGCTTGCCTGGCTTAGTGTCCCTTTTCAGTGCTTTAATGACAGCTTAAGGATGCAGAATAATAGCTCTGCTGCTATAGAGCCTGCTGTGAGACAAGTGGTAACCAGGAAAGGCAGGAAATTTGTCCCTCCAAGCTCTAGAGTTACAAGAAGTGCTTTTAAAGCTCAGGGGAGCATCCAGAAGAATACCTGGAGTAAAAAGGGAAGGAGGTCCTCTGCTGGTACCTCTTTGTTCAGTGATGAAGTTGATAGTACAGATTGGACTGAGAGTTCAGTTAGGAGGTGTACAAGGCATATGACCAAGAATGGTGGATATAAGTTTGAATTTATGAAAGACAAGATTTCAGCAAGAAAGAAGCCACAAGCATCCAAGCCTGAAGAAGTACCTGATGAGGAGGTGGTTCCTTTCATCCCAATACCAACTCTGCAGCACATTGGCGTACAAAGCAGATCTCGTAGGAAGAACCGACAAGGAGAAGCTTATGGCTACTTCTGATGAATCCAAGAGTACCACATCAACCAGTAATGAAGATTGATGATTTATGTAATGCAAACAACATAGCTTTTGTGTCAGTGCATGAGGTGGCTTTTGAGAATGCACAACTTATTATTTTATCAATATCTGTAATGACAATATTAAGTACTCATGTGGTGATGAGATCTCTCTCTGTGACCTGCTATGTATGGATCAATTTTGCTATTATCAGTTTGGTTTTCAATGAATAGTTACTCAAACTTGAAAGTGGATTGGAATGTGCTTTGTTGGAATGTTAGAGGTCTAAATGATAAAGACAAGAGACTAGCAGTATACAACAAGATTGATGAGAGTAATTGTGCTATTATATGTTTGCAAGAAACCAAATGTGAAAATTTTGAGCACTCTTTCATCAGAACTTTTTGCCCTAAACGTTTTGATAGATTTGTGTTTGTGCCTTCCAATGGTGCTTCTGGGGGTATTATTGTTCTTTGGAACAGTAAGGTTTTCATGGTACATTAATGGAAACAACTCATTCTGCTATCAGAATACAATTTGCTTCTGCTCACACTGCTGAAATTTGGAACCTGGTTACTGTTTATGGACCTTGTAGAGGAGTTATGAGGGATGAATTTGTTCAATGGCTATTTGATTTGGATATCCCTGTACATGATAATTGGTTACTTCTTGGAGACTTTAATTTCATGAGGTCAGTGGATAATAGGAACAAACCTGGGGCAGATATGGCAGACATCTTTCTCTTCAATAATATTATTAGTCATCTGGGTTTATTGGAGTTGCCTCTAAAAGGGAGAAGATTCACATGGTCAAATATGCAAGCTAATCCTCTGTTAGAGCAAATAGATTGGTTTTTTACAACTTGTGAGTGGACCTTGAGATTCCCTAATACAATGGTCTTTCCACTAGCAAAATCTGCCTCTGATCATACTCCTTGTGTGGTATCTATTTCTACCTCTATACCAAAGGCAAAGATTTTTAGATTTGAAAATATTTGGTTAGAGCAGCAAGGATTCATGGAGGTAGTTGCTAATGCTTGGAATCTGCCAGTTCACAAGAAGGGTGTGGCCTCAGTGCTAACTGCAAAATTTAAAAATCTTAGATATGCTCTGAAGAAATGGGGGAAAGGTCTGTCTCACCTGAAGATGCTTATTGATCAATGTAATAAAGTGATCTTATTTTTTGACAATTTGGAAGATTCCAGAGATCTGAATAGAGCTGAATTCAATTTTAGGAATATTGTCAAAACACATCTGAAGAAACTCCTCAGTATACAATCAAATTATTGGAAGAATAGATGTACAGTCAGATGGATTAAATTAGGAGGGGAAAATACCAAGTTTTTTCATGCAAAGGCCACTGAAAGATATAGGCATAATGTTATATCTGTAATTAAAGATGAGCAAGGAAACCCTATGGTGGAGCATAATCAAAAAGCAAATGCACTGTGGACTTGTTATAGAAACAGAATGGGAGTTACTAATGAAACTGCAACACAAGCTAATATATCACATTTGATTACTCCAGTGGAAGGTTTGAGTACTTTGTCTAAGGAGTTCACCATAGAAGAAATTGAGGGAGTTCTGAAACATTTGAAAACTGATAGAGCTCCAGGGCCTGATGGTTTTAATGGAATGTTTGTCAAGAAATGCTGGCATATAATCAAGGATGATTTCATTAATCTATGTAGAGATTTTCACAAAGGACAAGCCCCCTTGGAGAGTATTAATAGCTCTTTCATAACCTTGATTCCAAAGAATTTGTCTCCAGAGACAGTGAATGATTTCAGACCGATTTCTTTAACAAATACATGTCTGAAATTTTTGACAAAATTAGCTGCCAATAGGTTACAGTTGCAAATCAAAAATTGCATCCATGAAAATCAATATGGATTTATAAGAGGAAGAACCATTCAAGACTGTCTGGCTTGGACTTTTGAATATTTGCATCAATGTCATAAATCTAAGAGGAAAGTGATTTTGCTTAAATTGGACTTTGAAAAAGCTTTTGACACAATTGAGCATAAGGCTATCATCAAAATACTGGAACTTAAAGGGTTTGATTCAATTTTCATTCAATGGGTCAAAGAAATCCTGACTTCTGGTTCCTCTGCAATCCTCCTGAATGGTGTTCCTGGGAAAACTTTCTTATGCAGAAGAGGTGTCAGACAGGGAGATCCTCTCTCCCCTTTGTTGTATGTTCTTGGTGGTGATCTGTTGCAGAGTTATGTTAATTATGCTTTCAGAGAAGGAAGACTAAAGGCTCCAATTCCAAATAGAGGTAGTAATGATTACCCTATAGTGCAATATGCAGATGACACTATCATCATGTTGCCAGCTGAAGCAGATCAGTTGCAAGTCTTGAAAGAGCTACTACAGGAATATTCAAACTTTACTGGACTCAAAGTCAATTATCACAAATCATCACTCATACCTATCAACATCTCACAAGCTGAAGCTGAGGTACTGTCATCACAAATACAGTGTTCTATTGCACCAATGCCCTTCCCATATCTTGGCATTCCTATGGGCACAACCAAGCCAACAATAAGAGATCTATCTCCATTAACTGATAGAATTGAAAGGAGACTTACTGCATCAGCCTCTTTCTTATCATATGGTGACAGGCTAATTCTGGTCAACTCTGTTTTGTCATCAATGCCTATTCATTATCTTAGTACACTAGTTATACCAGATTGGGCTATTGAGATCATTGATAAAGCTAGAAGGAATTGCCTATGGAGAAAGAAAAAAGATGATGATAAAGCACACTCTCTAGCTTCTTGGGAGATGATTTGCAAACCAAAAAATAAGGGTGGCTTGGGTATCATTAATCTCAAGGTTCAGAATAAATGTCTTATGTTGAAGCAACTGCATAAATTTTATAACAATGTGGATCTCCCCTGGGTCAAGCTAATTCAGAATTCATATTATTATCAAGAAGTCCCACATGCAGTTACTACCTGTGGTTCCTTTTGGTGGAGGAATATTATGAAGCTAATTGATATTTATAGGAAATTGACACATTGCAAATTGGGGAATGGAGATACAATTTTGTTTTGGGCAGATAATTGGAAAGATATGATATTTGATGAAAGGTTCCCAAGACTTTTTTCTTTTGTCAAGGATAAACTTATATCGGTAAGGGATGCATTACAGATCTCTGATCCTGCACAAGCTTTTCATCTTCCTTTATCAACTGAAGCTTCAGAGGAGTTAAAAATGTTACAAAGCATTTTGAGGGGTGTTGTCACTTCGGACAATAAGGATCAATGGATTATTACCAGTAACAAAAATGGAGATTTTGTTCCAAGTCAAATATACAGATTAACCTTCCAACATATTCACTCTCATTTCCCATCTCAATGGATCTGGAAGAGTAAGTGCACCTCAAAGCACAAATTTTTTGCTTGGTTAATTGTGCATGATCGTATTAATACGAAGGATATGCTCAGAAGAAGACACTGGAATGTTACCTCAGATCACAGTTGCGTCTTATGCAGTACTCATAATTTGGAGGATTGGTCACATTTATTTTTTGAGTGTATGTTCAGTGTGAGAATATGGATATATTTGCAAGTTAATTGGGTACAAGGTTCTGGACCAGAGATGTTAAAAGAGACAAAGAGAAGATTCAAAGGCCCTTGTTTTACAGAGATTATAATTCTTGCATGTTGGAATATTTGGAAACAAAGGAACAATAAGATCTTTAGAAACATGCAACCAACTTTCAGGAGTTGGAAATCTGGTTTCATTTCAGATGTTACCCTTCTTAAACATAGGGTAAAGGAGAGCTCTGTAGATATTTTGTCATCATGGATTGACAACTTATTGTAATTAGTGGGTAGGTAGTGTACATATTTTCTTTCTATCTTCTTGTACATAATTTTTGATGTTGAGTAATAAAAGGCTGTGGGGGGCTCCCCTGCAGTAGTTAAGTTAAAAAAAAACATCAGAAATTATAGATACGTTGGAGACGTATCAGCATCCCCAAGCTTAGTTCCTACTCGTCCTCGAGTAGGTAAACGATAACAAAGATAATTTCTGAAGTGACATGCTACCAACATAATCTTGATCCAATAATGATGTAAAGCATATGAACTGAGATCAAATCACTCAAAGCAAATGTCTATATTGATATAAGAGATGATAATGCAAGAGTTAAACAAGCTAGAAGTTTTCATGAACTATTGCTTCAAAGACATGAAACCGTACAAAGTTCATTAAAGATGTGTTAAGTATCCAGCATAGAAGTTCTATCCTTCATTCCAAGCATCAAGTAAATTTTCACAACATAAGAAGGATTCAGTCAAGTAAACGTAAACATGAACGTCATGAATCAACTGTTTCGAAGTCTACTCAACCGGTGAGCGCAAGCATTTGGCATTGGCACCAGGATATTATGGCATAAAGAACGTTAATGGGGGTTTGGAAGGCCAAATGGAAGAAAGTCTTACAAAGCTATAATTGATCATTAGACAAGAGGAAGTCTTATGATCGAAGCTATGCAAGGAGTAGTGATTGCCATGCAACGGATGCACATAGAGCTATATGTGTATGAAAGCTCTCCAATGGAACTAGTGGGGGTGCATCCAACTTGGTTGCTCACGAAGACCTAGAGCAGTTTTGAGGAAGCTCATCATTGGAATATACAACCCAAGTTCTATAGTGTAAATTTCCCACATAGTTATACTAGTAAAACATGAAAACTCTCTCATATGGAGTATAGGTGTTAAACATGAGCACAAATGATGACTATGAATACTGTAGGTGCTAAAACATGAGCACAAGTGTGGATAAAAGATAGTAATGTTGCCCCCTTTTTCTTTATTCTTTTCTTTTTCTTTTTCTTTTTCTTTTTCTTTTCTATTTTTTTTCTTTCTTTTCTTTTTCTCTTTTTGATGGCCTCCATGGCTCTTTTCACTTTTAGGGGCAACACCCTAATATGACAACACACTTTTTGGTACAAATAACTCATAATGAATAAAACATGATGTATAAAACTATATGCCTCTGCCAGTGTAGCAGGATGTGCAATGATCTAGCGTAACATGGGTAAACCTCACATCAGCTGTATAGAATCATGCAAAGCAATATATAAATGATAAATGACAACATGGCATGTAATGTAAAATGGAAGTTGCATGGCAATATATCTCGGAACAGCTATGGAAATGTTGTGGTAGGTAGGTATGGTGGCTGTTTTGAGGAGATGTATGGCTTATGTGTAGGAGAACAAGAGAAAGTCCTCCCACGGGTTTGGATGTACTAGCGAAGTATGCACAATTCTCAATGTGAGCAAAAGGCAATGCACGGTACCAAAGAGGCTAGCAAATTTGGATGGTGGAAGTGCCAAAAACCGTAGCTTAACATTAGTCAAAAAGAACTCACAAGCTTATTGCAAACATCTAGCAGGTTCAACATTAAGAGCATGATTAAAATTTACTCCAAGGAGGGCCGTTCACGGTGGCACAAGTACCCCGCTAGCTCCCTTGACCTTTAGCACAACTTAGTTATTACGATGAACTCTCAGACATGAAAAGCTATCAAGTCCAACTACACCTTCAACTATTTAGATAGAGTTTGTAGTACGGCACAAGCTTAAAGACAACAATCCACTACTGATTTTAACTTATTTAAACAACAAGCCTTACCATCTAAATACCTCAAAACGTTTGCAAAGAATCAAGTTATCAAAGCTCAATGATCTACAAGATTATGAAAGTGTTTCATTATACCACTACCACATGCAACATCTCCTGAACCGACCAAATAACAATAAACGAAGCAGTTTCAACCTTCGCCATGAACATTAAAAGCTAAGAACACATGTGTTCATATGAACCAGCGGAGCATGTCTCTCTCCCACACAAGCATTTATTCAGAGAATGAAAATAACAAAAATGAAAATAAAATCACACAGACGCTCTAAGTAATGTACATAAGATGTGACGGAATAAAAATATAGTTTCACTAGAGGGGACCTGATAATTTGTTGATGAAGAAGGGGATGCCTTGGGCATCCCCAAGCTTAGACGCTTGAGTCTTCTTGAAATATGCAGGGATGAACCACGGGGGCATCCCCAAGCTTACACTTTTCACTCTTCTTGATCATATTGTATCATCCTCCTCTCTTGATCCTTGAAAACTTCCTCCACACCAAACTCAAAACAATCTCATTAGAGGGTTAGTGCATAATCAAAAATTCACATGTTCAGAGGTGACACAATCATTCTTAACACTTCTGGACATTGCCCAAAGCTACTGGAAGTTAATGGAACAAAGAAATCCATCCAACACAGCAAAAGAGGCAATGCAAAATAAAAGGCAGAATCTGTCAAAACAGAACAGTCCGTAAAGATGAATTTTTTAGAGGCACCAGACTTGCTCAGATGAAAATGCTCAAATTGAATGAAAGTTGCGTACATATCTGAGGATCACTCACGTAAATTGGCAGATTTTTCTGAGTTACCTACAGAGAACCCTGCCCAAATTAGTGACAGACAGAAATCTGTTTCTGCGCAGTAATCCAAATCTAGTCTGAACCTTACTATCAAAGACTTTACTTGGCACAACAATGCAATAAAATAAACATAAGGAGAGGTTGCTACAGTAGTAACAACTTCCAAGACTCAAATATAAAACAAAATTGCTGTAGTAAAATAAAAACATGGGTTATCTCCCAAGAAGTGCTTTCTTTATAGCCATTAAGATGGGCTCAGAAATTTCAATGATGCACTCGCAAGAAATAAGAGTTGAAGCAAAAGAGAGCATCAAGAAGCAAATTTGAAACACATTTAAGTCTAACCCACTTCCTATGAAAAGGAATCTTGTAAATAAACAAATTCATGAAGCATAATGCAACAAGCATAGGAAGATAAAACAAGTGTAACTTCAAAATTCTCAACATAAAGAGGGGAAACTTAATATTATTAAGATGCATATAACCATGTTTCCCTCTCTCATAATAACTTTCAGTAGCATCATGAACAAACTCAACAATATAACTATCACATAAAGCATTCTTATCATGAGTCTCATGCATAAAATAATTACTACTCTCAACATAAGCATAATCATTCTTATTAATTGTAGTGGGAGCAAATTCAACAAAGTAGCTATCATTATTATTCTTATCAAGTGTAGGAGGCATAGTATAATCATAATAAAATTTACTCTCCATAGTAGGTGGCACCAGAAGACTACTATCATTATAATCATCATAAATAGGAGGCAAAGTATCATCAAAGTAAATTTTCTCCTCAATGCTTGGGGGACTAAAAATATCATGCTCATCAAAACCAGCTTCCCCAAGCTTAGAATTTTCCATATCATTAGCAACAATGGTGTTCAAAGCGTTCATACTAATATCATTGCTACTAGCATGCAAATAAGATTCCATAGGTTTTTTAATTTTCGCATCAAACAATCCATGTCTTAACTCAGGAAATAGCTTAAAAAGCTCACTGTTACTTTCCATTATGCCTAACTAGTGAAATAAAAACAAGAAACAAAAAGATGCAATTGCAGGATCTAAAGGAAATAGCTTCGAGCACTTACAACAGCGCCAGAAAATAACTTAGTTACCTAGGACCGGAGTGTGAGTGCCTTTTACCTTTCCTCCCCGGCAACGGAGCCAGGAAATAGCTTGATGTCTACTCACGCTTCTTTTCCTGTAGACAGTGTTGGGCCTCCAAGAGCAGAGGTTTGTAGAACAGCAGCAAGTTTTCCCTTAAGTGGATCACCCAAGGTTTATCAAACTCAGGGAGGAAGAGATCAAAGATATCCCTCTCAAGCAACCCTGCAATCACGATACAAGAAGTCTCTTGTGTCCCCAACACACCCAATACACTTGTCAGATGTATAGGTGCACTAGTTCGGCGAAGAGATAGTAAAATGCAAGTAGTATGGATGTATATGAGTGGTAATAGCAATCTGAATAAAAATATGGCAGCGAGTAAACATGCAGTGGAACAGTAAATAAACGGAGACCTCCCCGGCAACGGCACTAGAAAATAGCTTGCTGGCGTGCAGTTGACGTGGGAGATAGGAATCTTTGTGGTGTAACTTTTCTATTAGGAAACAAGGCCTAGGGATCATACTTTCACTAGTGGACACTCTCAACATTGATCACATAATAAAACCACTCTACACTCTCTTGTTGGATGATGAACACCATTAATTGTGTAGGGCTACAAGAGCACCTCAATGCCGGAGTTAACAAGCTCCACAACATTCGATGTTCATATTTAAATAACCTTAGAGTGCATGATAGACCAACGCAATTATACCAAGTACTAACATAGCATGCACACCGTCACCGACAGACTATGAAAGGAGGAATAGATCACATCAATACTATCATAGTAATAGTTAACTTCATAATCTACAAGAGATCACAATCATAAACTACGCCAAGTACTACATGATGCACACACTGTCACCATTACATCATGGAGGAGGAATAGAGTACTTTAATAACATCACTAGAGTAGCACATAGATTAATAGTTATACAAAGCTCATATGAATCTCAATCATATAAGGCAGCTCATGAGATCATTGTATTGAAGTACATGGGAGAGAGATGAACCACATAGCTACCGGTACAGCCCTTAGCCTCGGGGGAGAATTACTCCCTCCTCATGGGAGACAGCAGCGGTGATGAAGATGGCGGTGGTGTCGATGGAGATGCCTTCCGGGGGAACTTCCCCGTCCCGGCGGCGTGCCGGAACAGAGACTTCTGTCCCCCAGATCTTGGCTTCGCGATGGCGGCGGCTCTGGAACTTTTCTCGTACCGTGGCTTATTCCCCCGAAGTTTTTAGGTCAGGACGGCTTAAATAGGCGGAGAGTCGGAGTCGGAAGGGGTCTGGGGCCTCCTCACACTAGGGGGGCACCCCCCTTGGGCCGCGCCGCCACCATGTGTGGGGCCCCCAGGGCTTCCCTCTGGTCCCACTCTGGCTCTCTGGAAGCTTCCGGGAAAAATAAGGTTCTGGGCGTTGATTTCGTCCAAATCCGAGAATATTTCCTTACTAGGATTTCTGAAACCAAAAATAGCAGAAAACAGGAACTGGCACTTCGGCATCTCGTCAATAGGTTAGTTCCGGAAAACGCATAAAATCATCACAAAGTGTGAACAAAACATGTAGGTATTGTCATAAAACTAGCATGGAACATCAGAAATTGTAGATACGTTGGATACATATCAATGGCGGCACCGGCGGTGTGGGCGGTGGTGGAGCGGCATCGACGGTGTTGAACCGGCGGTGTGGCATGGCTCGACGCATGGATGCGGGGAGAGGTGTGCGGTGACTTTTTCTATATTTAATGGCAGGCGGTTTGGTCAGGAGGAGTGGCATTCTGATGTAAAATGTATTGAACCAGAGGGACATATTCACATACCCCTTCGGTCCTGAGCTACAAGCTCTGGAAACTGCTCTCGGGCAGTTTCTGCAATTACACTAGGTGCTCGCTTCTTGGTGAAATTAAGCCTATATTAAGCCGAACACTTCTTTTTGGCTTGAGAGGTTTTGCACCTAGAAGCTGATCTATAACCCCAAAAGAAGTCAGCTCTAAAAATACTTCCACACCCTTACTGGCAGATGGTCGCTTCTCCTATTGCCGTCTGGATATTTGGGCCAGAGGTTAGGCACCCCGAATGATCCAGCCTAGCGTTTCTTTATAGTTCGCAACACTTTTGCCTTTAGGCCATTTGGATAAGGGGGCAGATGATCCGGCCGCTTGGGAGCCGGATGATCCAGCCTGCTGTTTTTTGCAGGCATCATCTTCATTCTTATCTATTTCTTCACATCTCCTCAACAAGTGCTTTTCCACCAATACCAGTGATCGATCATCCAGTAAAGTAACTAGACAATGAACCATAGGAAAAAGACAGGTCATCATTCATAGTTCTAAAGTTGGTTCCTACACACTTGAGCACATACGGTAAAATTCCATTCGTGTGTTGTTAACAAACACTCAAAACCGCAGAGATAGATCATGCTCTTTCAATCTCCCCTTTTTAGTGTTTGATGACAACACATGAATTTGGAAAGGATAATAGATATTATGATAGAAGCAAAAGTTTGCAAAAACGAGATAGAGCTCCCCCTCAAAGTGTGCACAGTTGACAATTGCATTTGAATATAAGTACACACCAGTTTTAGAGAAGCTCCCCCTCATCTTTACAAACCAAGATAGGCATAACACAAGGCATATGTGTTTTAGGAGTGGATTTTGCACATTTGCCTTGAAAAATCCAAAACTCATCCAATAGATATCAGTATGCCTCCAATACAAGATGGTAATAGATGTGAATATAGAGAATGAATTCAACCATCACATAGAAATGGACAAAGATGTCCAAAGTTCACCATCGCCACCTTGATAGAGTTATTACATGCCATTATTCACGAATCGAATAAAGTTCAACATAAGATAACCAGGGAATCATTGCGAAGAAGAGCAAAAAAGGAACACGCAAGTGAATGATGCCTAACCCATGCACAATCCCAACGGAGATCCTAATAGAGCAACTTCTCCCCCTTTGGCATCGAGATACCAAAAAAGGGGGAAGAGAATATTACACATCCCAAGAAGATCACTCATCGACGTAGTTGGAGTCCTCCGCTTCTTCTTCTTTCTTGCTCTCCTCCATGACCGCCTTGCCCTTGTTCTTCATTGAAGAAGAGACGTCGTGGAAGTCACCCTAATGCACCCTTGAAGTGTTGTACTCGGCATAGGGGATGGTGAGAGATGGAGCGGCTCACGGAAAGAGAAGGAATCTCTTCCACACTGGCACGGCGGCAAGCATCATTTGCGAAGTGGCATTGGTTTTGGAGGATTTCCTTGTTTTGCGTGTACAACTTGCGAGTTTGCGATATTGGGAATAGTTCTTCTTGTGGATCTCTACATTCATGCAGAGCACCATCTTTTGAAACCACCCAAGCTTCTTCACTTTCTTGTTCACCGTCTCCTTGGAGAGAGAATAAGTTCATATGGGGTCCTCGCCGGGTTGAGCTCCAAAGCCCGCTTGCTCTTCCGGAGCCACGTGTTCATGCTTCATGTGGAGGGAGCCATAGGGGCCGCAAACTCCGTCAAGTCCCCTTGGTCGGTCACCTCACAAATGAGAAGTTGCATCACATAGGGGCATACGGAGGTACCTTCCTCTCCATCACGGCATAGTGCATCTCTTCATAAATGAAGTACGTCCATGTCAGATCTATCTCTTCGTTGCGCTCCTCACCTTCACCATTGTGAAATACTTGATAGGATTGGAAGAGAAGGTTGATAAGCCAATCTCGAAGAGTATCATTGTTGCCAGCTAATGTTGTGCAGAGTATGCAGTTGGGAAACCACAAGAGGAAGGTATGATGATCATAGCAGCAAGTTTTTCCTCAGTAAGAAACCAATGTTTAATCGACCAGTAGGAGAAAGAAATCACTTATGAAGGTGTTGTTGGCTGATTTTGGCAGGGCGCACTACCGGTGTCAGCAACAACATGGAACCTGCACACAACACAACCAAAATTCTTTGCCCCAACTTATAGTGAGGTTGTCAATCTCACTGGTTTTGCTGAAAACAAAGGATTAGACGTATAGTGTGAAAAGAGATGTTTGTTTGGAGTGAAATAAAGAGAATAGTGGTTGCAGTAAGGAAACATAACAGGTATTTGCAATAGATGGTTTTCTCATTGTAAAAGAAAAGTACCAGGGTCCACAGTTCACTAGAGGTGTCTCTCCATAAAGATAAATAACATGTTGGGTAAACAAATTACGGCTAGGCAATTGACAGAATAAAGACCAAACATGGCAAGATGATTACTATGAGATTCATTTGGGCATTACAACAAGATTCATAGACCGTAATCCAACTGCATCTATGACTAATAATCCACCCTCGGGATATCATCCGAACAACTTTGGGTATTAAGTTGCAAGAAACAGATTATTGCATTAAGTAAAGTATGTAAAGTAAACAATACAATTATCCTTGGATAAAGCATTGGTGTTTTCTCCCTAGTAGAAACAACATATCTACAACCTTAGGAGTTACTGTCACTCTCCCAGATTACTAGAGGCATGAACCCACTATCGAGCATAAATACTCCCTCTTGGAGTCACAAGCACATACTTGGCCAGAGCATCTACTAGCAACGGAGAGCATCACTACTAGAAAAATGCCTATAGCCGCACTATCTACTGCCGGCGCACCAAATAAGTGGTACGCCAACATTATTTACCACTGGCGCGCCATTTATTTGATGCGCCGGTGGTACGATTGCGTACCAAAACAATGTTGCGCCAGGGATATGTTGGGGAGCATCACTATTTAAAAATTTGTGCAGTGATAGCAGTCACGGGCGTGCCCACTTGCTTTTCACTTCATGTGATGAAAGATGCCTCATCATCCACCCGCACATTAGAAAGATCCAATGGATGCAAACGTCTGAAAGAAACACAAATCCATGTGCTTGCTTGTTATTGGTCGGTTGACCAATCTTCCTGACAGCGCACATTCGCACATACGCTTCTCCCTCCTCTCTCCTCTCACCATGGAAATCACTCGCGTCACCCCCAACTAAGTGTGCACAGCATCCAGCGCACATACGCACAGCATCCAAGCCACTCCGCTCCACCAAGTGTGGTCAACGGGCGCAGCGGTCCACCAGCCGCCACACCGCTCGACCAAGATCCACCGGCTGCCGCCCCCGCTCAATGAATACGTTCCGACGCATGCCTCAATGCAAAGATCCACCGGCCACCGCCCCGCTCCACCAAGTGCGACCAAGGGCGCGCAGGAGCGGGCAAGCACCGCTGCTTGATGGCGTGTAGCACACGTCCGTTGGGAACCCCAAGAGGAAGGTGTGATGCGTACAGCGGCAAGTTTTCCCTCAGTATGAAACTAAGGTTTATCGAACCAGTAGGAGTCAAGAAGCACGTTGAAGGTTGATGGCGGCGAGATGTAGTGCGGCGCAACACCCGGGATTCCGGCGCCAACGTGGAACCTGCACAACACAACCAAAGTACTTTGCCCCAACGTAACAGCGAGGTTGTCAATCTCACCGGCTTGCTGTAACAAAGGATTAGATGTATAGTGTGGAAGATGATTGTTTGCAGAAAACAGTAGAACAAGTATTGCAGTAGATTGTATTTCAGTATAGAGAATTGGACCGGGGTCCACAGTTCACTAGAGGTGTCTCTCCCATAAGATAAACAGCATGTTGGGTGAACAAATTACAGTTGGGCAATTGACAAATAAAGAGGGCATGACCATGCACATACATATTATGATGAGTATAGTGAGATTTAATTGGGCATTACGACAAAGTACATAGACCGCTATCCAGCATGCATCTATGCCTAAAAAGTCCACCTTCAAAGTTATCATCCGAACCCCTCCAGTATTAAGTTGCTAACAACAGACAATTGCATTAAGTATTGCGCGTAATGTAATCAGTAACTACATCCTCGAACATAGCACCAATGTTTTATCCCTAGTGGCAACAGCACATCCATAATCTTAGAGATTTCTGTCACTTCCCCAGATTCACGGAGACATGAACCCACTATCGAGCATAAATACTCCCTCTTGGAGTTACAAGCATCTACTTGGCCAGAGCATCTACTAGTAACGGAGAGCATGCAAGATCATAAACAACACATAGATATAAATTGATAATCAACATAACAAGTATTCTCTATTCATCGGATCCCAACAAACACAACATATAGAATTACAGATAGATGATCTTGATCATGTTCGGCAGCTCACAAGACCCGACAATTAAGCACAATGAGGAGAAGACAACCATCTAGCTACTGCTATGGACCCATAGTCCAGGGGTAGACTACTCACACATCACTCCGGAGGCGACCATGGCGGCGTAGAGTCCTCCGGGAGATGATTCCCCTCTCCGGCAGGGTGCCGGAGGCGATCTCCTGAATCCCCCCAGATGGGATTGGCGGCGGCGGCGTCTCTGGAAGGTTTTCCGTATCGTGGCTCTCGGTACTGGGGGTTTCGCGACGAAGGCTATTTGTAGGCGGAAGGGCAGGTCGAGGCGTCACGAGGGCCCACACCCTAGGTCGGCGCGGCCAGGGCTTGGGCGCGCCGCCCTATGGTTTGGCCACCTCGTGGCCCCACTTCGTCTCCTCTTCGGTCTTCGGAAGCTTCGTGGCAAAATAGGACCACAGGCGTTGATTTCGTCCAATTCGAGAATATTTCCTTACTAGGATTTTTGAAACCAAAAACAGCAGAACAAAGAATCGGCACTTCGGCATCTTGTTAATAGGTTAGTTCCAGAAAATGCACGAATATGACATAAAGTGTGCATAAAACATGTAGATATCATCAATAATGTGGCATGGAACATAAGAAATTATCGATACGTCGGAGACGTATCAGCATCCCCAAGCTTAGTTCCTGCTCGTCCCGAGCAGGTAAACGATAAACAAAGATAATTTCTGGAGTAACATGCCATCATAACCTTGATCATACTATTTGTAAAGCATATGTAGTGAATGCAGCGATCAAAAACAATGTAAATGACATGAGTAAATAAATGAATCATATAGCAAAGACTTTTCATGAATTGTACTTTCAAGACAAGCATCAATAAGTCTTGCATAAGAGTTAACTCATAAAGCAATAATTCATAGTAGAAACATTGAAGCAACACAAAGGAAGATTAAGTTTCAGCGGTTGCTTTCAACTTATAACATGTATATCTCATGGATATTGTCAACATAGAGTAATATAATAAGTGCAATATGCAAATATGTAGGAATCAATGCACAGTTCACACAAGTGTTTGCTTCTTGAGGTGGAGAGAAATAGGTGAACTGACTCAACAATAAAAGTAAAAGAATGGTCCTTCAAAGAGGAAAGCATCGATTGCTATATTTGTGCTAGAGCTTTGATTTTGAAAACAAGAAACAATTTTGTCAACGGTAGTAATAAAGCATATGTATCATGTAAATTATATCTTACAAGTTGCAAGCCTCATGCATAGTATACTAATAGTGCCCGCACCTTGTCCTAATTAGCTTGGACTACCGAGGTTATCGCAATGCACATGTTTTAACCAAGTGTCACAAAGGGGTACCTCTATGCCGCCTGTACAAAGGTCTAAGGAGAAAGCTCGCATTGGATTTCTCGCTATTGATTATTCTCAACTTAGACATCCATACCGGGACAACATAGACAACAGATAATGGACTCCTCTTTTATGCATAAGCATGTAGCAACAATTATTTTTCTCATATGAGATTGAGGATATATGTCCAAAACTGAAACTTCCACCATGGATCATGGCTTTAGTTAGCGGCCCAATGTTCTTCTCTAACAATATGCACGCTCTAACCATAAGGTGGTAGATCGCCCTTACTTCAGACAAGATGAACATGCATAGCAACTCACATGATATTCAACAAAGAGTAGTTGATGGCGTCCCCAGGAACATGGTTATCGCACAACGAGCAACTTAATAAGAGATAAAGTGCATAAGTACATATTCAATACCACAATAGTTTTTAAGCTATTTGTCCCATGAGCTATATATTGTAAAGGTGAAGAATGGAAATTTAAAGGTAGCACTCAAGCAATTTAATTTGGAATGGCGGAGAAATACCATGTAGTAGGTAGGTATGGTGGACACAAATGGCATAGTGGTTGGCTCAAGTATTTTGGATGCATGAGAGGTATTCCCTCTCGATACAAGGTTTAGGCTAGCAAGGCTATTTGAAACAAACACAAGGATGAACCGGTGCAGCAAAACTCACATAAAAGACATATTGAAAACATTATAAGACTCTACACCGTCTTCCTTGTTGTTCAAACTCAATACTAGAAATTATCTAGACCTTAGAGAGACCAAATATGCAAACCAAATTTTAGCATGCTCTATGTATTTCTTCATTAATAGGTGCAAAGCATATGATGCAAGAGCTTAAACATGAGCACAACAATTGCCAAGTATCACATTATCCAAGACATTTTAGCAATTAATACATGTATCATTTTCCAATTCCAACCATATAACAATTTAACGAAGAAGAAACTTTGCCATGAATACTATGAGTAAAGCCTAAGGACATACTTGTCCATATGCTACAGCGGAGCGTGTCTCTCTCCCACACAAAGAATGCTAGGATCCATTTTATTCAAACAAAACAAAAACAAAAACAAACTGACGCTCCAAGCAAAGCACATAAGCTGTGATGGAATAAAAATATAGTTTCAGGGGAGGAACCTGATAATATTGTCGATGAAGAAGGGGATGCCTTGGGCATCCCCAAGCTTAGACGCTTGAGTCTTCTTGATATATGCAGGGGTGAACCACCGGGGCATCCCCAAGTTTAGAGCTTTCACTCTCCTTGATCATGTTGTATCATCTCCCTCTCTTGATCCTTGAAAACTTCCTCCACACCAAACTTAGAACAACTCATTAGAGGGTTAGTGCACAATCAAAATATACATGTTCAGAGGTGACATAATCATTCTTAACACTTCTGGACATTGCACAAAGCTACTGAAAGTCAATGGAATGAAAATATCCATCGAACATAACAAAACAGGCAATGCGAAATAAAAGGCAGAATCTGTCAAAACAGAACAGTTCGTATTGACGAATTTTATTGAGGCACCAGACTTGCTCAAATGAAAATTCTCAAATTGAATGAAAGTTGCGTACATATCTGAGGATCACTCACGTAAATTGGCATAATTTTGTGAGTTACCTACAGAGAATTTTGCCCAGATTCGTGACAGCAAAGAAATCTGTTTCTGTGCAGTAATCCAAATCTAGTATGAACTTTACTATCAACGACTTTACTTGGCACAATAAAACACTAAACTTAGATAAGGAGAGCTTGCTACAGTAGTAAACAACTTCCAAGACTCAAAATAAAAACAAAGTACTGTAGTAAAAACATGGGTTCTCTCCCATAAGCGCTTTTCTTTAACGCCTTTCAGCTAGACGCAGAAAGTGTGTATCAAGTATTATCAAGAGACGAAGTATCAACATCATAATTTGTTCTAATAATATAATCAAAAGGTAACTTCATTCTCTTTCTAGGGAAGTGTTCCATACCTTTCTTGAGAGGAAATTGATATTTAATATTACCTTCCTTCATATCAATGATAGCACCAACAGTTCGAAGAAAAGGTCTTCCCAATATAATGGGACAAGATGCATTGCATTCAATATCCAAGACAGCAAAATCAACGGGGACAAGGTTATTGTTAACGGTAATGCGAACGTTATCAACTTTCCCCAAAGGTTTCTTTGTAGAATGATCGGCAAGATTAACATCCAAATAACAACTTTTCAGCGGTGGTAAGTCAAGCATATTATAAATTTTCTTTGGCATAACAGAAATACTTGCACCAAGATCACATAAGGCATTACAATCAAAATCATTGACCTTTATCTTAATGATGGGCTCCCAACCATCCTCTAGCTTTCTAGCAATAGAAGCTTCGCGCTCTAATTTCTCTTCTCTAGCTTTTATGAGAGCATTTGTAATATGTTGCGTGAAGGCCAAATTTATAGCACTAGCATTAGGACTTTTAGCAAGTTTTTGTAAGAACTTTATAACTTCAGAGATGTTGCAATCATAAAAATTCAAACCATTATAATCTAAAGCAATGGGATCATCATCCCCAATGTTGAAAAAAATTTCAGCAGTTTTATCACAGAGCGATTTAATGATTTAGCAGTTTCAGGCAGTTTCTCGCGCTTTGCATTAGAAGTGGAAACATTGCTAACACCAATTCTTTTATTATTATTAGTAGGAGGTGCAGCAACTTGTGTAGCATTAGCATTGCTAGTGGTGGTAATAGTCCAAACTTTAGCTATATTATCTTCTTTTTCATTTTCTTCTCTTTCCCACCTAGCACGCAATTCGGCCATCAATCTTATATTCTCATTAATTCTAACTTGGATGGCATTTGCTGTAGTAACAATTTTATTATGATGATTTTCATTAGGCATAACTTTCGATTTTAAAAGATCAACATCAGCAGCAAGACTATCGACTTTAGAAGCAAGTATATCAATTTTTCCAAGCTTTTCTTCAACAGATTTGTTAAAAGCAGTTTGTGTACTAATAAATTCTTTAAGCATGGCTTCAAGTACAGGGGGTGTGTTCCTTTTGTTATTGTAAGAATTCCCATAAGAATTACCATAGCCGTTGCCATTATTATAAGGATATGGCCTATAGTTGTTACCAGAATTGTTCCGGTAAGCATTGTTGTTGAAATTATTAATTTTAATGAAATTCACATCAACATGTTCTTCTTGAGCAACCAATGAAGCTAACGGAACATTATTAGGATCAATATTTGTCCTACCATTCACAAGCATAGTCATAATAGCATCAATCTTATCACTCAAGGAAGAGGTTTCTTCGACAGAATTTACCTTCTTACCTTGTGGAGCTCTTTCCGTGTGCCATTCAGAGTAATTAATCATCATATTATCAAGAAGCTTTGTTGCTTCCCCAAGAGTGATGGACATAAAGGTACCTCCAGCAGCTGAATCCAATAGGTTCTGCGAAGAAAAATTCAGTCCTGCATAAAAGGTTTGGATGATCATCCAAGTAATCAGTCCATGGGTTGTGCAATTTTTAACCAAAGATTTCATTCTTTCCCATGCTTGTGCAACATGCTCAGCATCCAATTGTTTAAAATTCATTATGCTACTCCTCAAAGATATAATTTTAGCAGGGGGATAATATCTACCAATAAAAACATCCTTGCATTTAGTCCATGAATCAATACTATTCTTAGGCAGAGATAGCAACCAATCTTTAGCTCTTCCTCTTAATGAGAAAGGGAACACTTTTAATTTTATTATGTCACCATCTACATCCTTATACTTTTGCATTTCACATAATTCAACAAAGTTATTGAGATGGGCAGCAGCATTATCAGAACTAACACCAGAAAATTGCTCTCGCATAACAAGATTTAGTAAAGCAGGTTTAATTTCAAAGAATTCTGCTGTAGTAGCAGGTGGAGCAATAGGTGTGCATAAGAAATCATTATTATTTGTGGTTGTGAAGTCACACAACTTAGTATTTTTAGGAGTACCCATTTTAGCAACAATAAATAAAGCAAACTAGATAAAGTAATTGCAAGTAACTAATTTTTTTGTGTTTTTGATATAGCAAACAAGATAGCAAATATAGTAAAGCTAGCAACTAATTTTTTTGTATTTTGATTTAGTGCAGCAAACAAAGTAGTAAATAAAATAAAGCAAGACAAAAACAAAGTAAAGAGATTGGGATGTGGAGACTCCCCTTGCAGCGTGTCTTGATCTCCCCGGCAACGGCGCCAGAAAAATTTGCTTGATGGCGTGTAGCACACGTCCGTTGGGAACCCCAAGAGGAAGGTGTGATGCGTACAGCGGCAAGTTTTCCCTCAGTATGAAACCAAGGTTTATCGAACCAGTAGGAGTCAAGAAGCACGTTGAAGGTTGATGGCGGCGAGATGTAGTGCGGCGCAACACCAGGGATTCCGGCGCCAACGTGGAACCTGCACAACACAACCAAAGTACTTTGCCCCAACGTAACAGCGAGGTTGTCAATCTCACCGGCTTGCTGTAACAAAGGATTAGATGTATAGTATGGAAGATGATTGTTTGCAGAAAACAGTAGAACAAGTATTGCAGTAGATTGTATTTCAGTATAGAGAATTGGACTAGGGTCCACAGTTCACTAGAGGTGTCTCTCCCATAAGATAAACAGCATGTTGGGTGAACAAATTACATTTGGGCAATTGACAAATAAAGAGGGCATGACCATGCACATACATATTATGATGAGTATAGTGAGATTTAATTGGGCATTACGACAAAGTACATAGACCGCTATCCAGCATGCATCTATGCCTAAAAAGTCCACCTTCAGGTTATCATCCGAACCCCCTCCAGTATTAAGTTGCTAACAACAGACAATTGCATTAAGTATTGCGCATAATGTAATCAGTAACTACATCCTCGAATATAGCACCAATGTTTTATCCCTAGTGGCAACAGCACATCCATAATCTTAGAGATTTCTGTCACTTCCCCAGATTCACGGAGACATGAACCCACTATCGAGCATAAATACTCCCTCTTGGAGTTACAAGCATCTACTTGGCCAGAACATCTACTAGTAACGGAGAGCATGCAAGATCATAAACAACACATAGATATAAATTGATAATCAACATAACAAGTATTCTCTATTCATCGGATCCCAACAAACACAACATATAGAATTACAGATAGATGATCTTGATCATGTTCGGCAGCTCACAAGACCCGACAATTAAGCACAATGAGGAGAAGACAACCATCTAGCTACTGCTATGGACCCATAGTCCAGGGGTAGACTACTCACACATCACTCCGGAGGCAACCATGGCGGCGTAGAGTCCTCCGGGAGATGATTCCCCTCTCCGGCAGGGTGCCGGAGGCGATCTCCTGAATCCCCCGAGATGGGATTGGCGGCGGTGGCGTCTCTGGAAGGTTTTCCGTATCGTGGCTCTCGGTACTGGGGATTTCGCGACGAAGGCTATTTGTAGGCGGAAGGGCAGGTCGAGGGGCGTCATGAGGGGCCCACACCCTAGGTTAGCGCGGCCAGGGCTTGGGCCGCGCCGCCCTATGGTTTGGCCACCTCGTGGCCCCACTTAGTCTCCTCTTCGGTCTTCTGGAAGCTTCGTGGCAAAATAGGACCCTGGGCGTTGATTTCGTCCAATTCCGAGAATATTTCCTTACTAGGATTTCTGAAACCAAAAACAGCAGAAAACAGCAACTGGCACTTCGGCATCTTGTTAATAGGTTAGTTCCAGCAAATGCACGAATATGACATAAAGTGTGCTAAAACATGTAGATATCATCAATAATGTGGCATGGAACATAAGAAATTATCGATACGTCGGAGACGTATCAACCGCCCAGACTCAGAGCTCTAGTGACTGATGACCCACAAGTATAGGGGGTGTATCGTAGTACTTTCGATAAATAAGAGTGTCGACCCCAACGAGGAGCAGAAGGTGTTGACAAGCAGTTTCGATGAAGGATTCACTGTAAATGCTCACAGACAAGTATTCAGGGAGTTTTGATATAGCAGATAAATAAAATACAAGTAAGTAAAATGAGAGAGTAATAATTGCAGCGAGTGGCCCAATCCTTTTTAGCACAAAGGACAAGCCGGTTTGTTTACTTATGATGACCAAACATTCTTGAGGACACACGGGAATTTAGTCTAGTGCTTTCGCTTCATATAGTTGATTAATCTTCATTGTTTTGATAAGTGTTGTGTGGGTGAACCTATGCTAATGCACCGCCCTTCCTAGGACTAATACATACTTGTGATTAAACCCCTTGCAAGCATCCGCAAATACAAGAAAGTAATTAAGATAAATCTAACCACAGCCTTAAACTCTGAGATCCTGCTATCCCTCCTGCATCGATATACCAACGGGGGTTCAGGTTGTTGTCACTCCGGCAACCCCACAATTAGCAAACGAATACAAGATGCATTCCCCTAGGCCCATAAAGGTGAAGTATCATGTAGTCGACGTTCACATGACACCACTAGAAGAATAACACCACAACTTAAATATCAAATCATTAAATATTACTCAACATAGTTCACTACTAACATTTAGACTTCACCCATGTCCTCAAGAACTAAACGAACTACTCACAAGACATCATATGGAACATGATCAGAGGTGATATGATGATGAATAACAATCTGAACATAAACCTTGATTCAATGGTTTCACTCAATAGCATCAATAACAAGGAGTAATCAACACCGGGAGAGTTTCCCCTATGAAATAATCAATATTCAACCCTAGATGTTACAGCGGAGATGAGGTGCAGCGGTGGAGATGACGGTGACGGTGGTGGAGATGATGATGATGATGATCCCAATGAAGTCCAGCTCGATGACGGTGATGATGGCGATGATTTCCCCCTCCGGGGGGGAATTTCCCCGGCGGATTTCAGCCTGCCGGAGAGCTCTTTTCTCTCTGGGGTTTTCCGCCCCGATGAGGCGGCTGTGTCTATTCGCGATGATCCCCTGCACCTTAGGTTTTCAGGTAGATGAAGTACGCGAAAGAGAGATGGCCGAGGGGGGTTGTGGGCCCCCTCCCCACAAGGCGGCGTGGCCAGGGTGGAGCCCGCGCCGGCCTATGGGGGGCCATGGCGGCCCTCCTCGGCCCCTCTTTTTGGCTGGCTCCTTCTTCTGGAGAAATAAGACATTCGGTATATTTTCCTCAATTGTTGATCTTCAGAAATATTGTATCCTGACGATGCTTTTTCCAGCAGAATCCTGACTCCGGTGAGTAATTCTCCCATAATCATGAAACATGCAAAATAGGTGAAATAACATAAGTATCATCTCTAAATATGAAATATATCAATGAATAACAGTAAATTATGATATAAAATAGTGATGCAAAATGGACGTATCAACTCCTCCCAAGCTTAGACTTCGCTTGTCCCCAAGCGAAACTGAACTCAGTAAACAAGACCACATGTTTATGGAGTGAAGAGTCGATAAATAAAATACGGATAAGAACCATCACATTAATTCACACAAGACATTCTAGTAAACAACTTCCTCATATAACTCAACTTGAAAGAAGTAAAGGGAAATCACAAATAAAGGTGCATAAGAAATCATAATTGGTGATGGAAAACTTCATTCTTGGTCAAAGAACAATTAACAGATTGTACTTATCTTTCGAGCAGAGCCCTTATTTTAAAGCTTATATGGCAGATCTTAGATGCTCAATCATAACAATCTCCTCATAATCATTGATAACCTTCAAAGTCATATTCATTCGGATAAAACTTGTACTAAACAAGGAAGAATAAAAGACATGATTAAATAGATCACAATATAAATGGTTGGATCACAACAACTCAATTGCTTGCTTAAGATAGAGAGAAATAGGTTTACTGACTCAACATAAAGTAAAAGATAGGCCCTTCACAGAGGGAAGCGGGGATTAAATCATGTGCTAGAGCTTTTTAAGTTTTGAAATCATATAGAGAGCATAAAAGTAAAGTTTTGAGAGGTGTTTGTTGTTGTCAACGAATGGTAGTGGGCACTCTAATCCCCCTTGCCAATCAGACTTCCAAAGAGCGGCTCCCATGAAGGACGTTATCTCTACCAGCAAGGTAGATCATCCCTCTTCTCTTTTGTTTACACATGTACTTTAGTTTATTTAGGGATGACACTCCTCCCAACCTTTGCTTTCACAAGCCATGGCTAACCGAATCCTCGAGTGCCTTCCAACATTTCACATACCATGGAGGAGTGTCTATTGCAATATTAAGTTGCTTACTGATGAATCAGGGCAAAACATGTGAAGAGAATTATTAATGAAAGTTAATTAATTGGGGCTGGGAACCCCGTTGCTAGCTCTTTTTGCAAAATTATTGGATAAGCGGATGTGCCACTAGTCCATTGGTGAAAGTCTGCCCAACAAGATTGAAAGATAAAACACCACATACTTCCTCATGAGCTATAAACATTGACACAAATAAGAGATACTAACTTTTTGAATTGTTTAAAGGTAGCACATGAAGTATTTACTTGGAATGGTAGGGAAATACCACATAGTAGGTAGTTATAGTGGACACACATGGCATAGGTTTGGTATAAGGTTTTGGATGCACGAGAAGCATTCCCTCTCAGTACAGGACTTTGGCTAGCAAGGTTGGTAAGCAAGCATAAGAGTTGAGGGAAACAAACAAATATACATGTGATAGAAATAATCATGCATCTTTCTTGTAAGCACAAATAATTTTAACTTCAGAATACTAAGCTCATTAGCTAACAAGAAAGAAAGATAATGTTATCTACATGTATTTCCTCTTTCCTACTTAAACCTCAAAGTATTGTTGCTATTGACCAATGCTAAGTTTGCCAAAACCAAATAGATTTACTTGATACTCCCAAAGTGATACCAATACTAACAACAAGATCAATCATATAACAGAGATTGCAAACTAAAATAAGGTGTGCAATATGTAAATGATAAAACTCCTCATTAATATTCCATAACGATAACTCACACCAAAGGATACATAGATAACCAACTAAAAGAGAGATACTTCCACACTGCAACCATCTTATATGATAACTTCCCTACTCATGATATGACACTACTTGACAGTAAAAAGGTAAAAGGTAGTGATGATGTGATACCGCGGCACTCCCCCCAAGCTTGGAACAAACCAAGGGGGTGCCAATACCAATGATGAATTACTCCTTCAGCGGTGGTGAATTCTTCCTGTCATCAGACTTCCAAGGAAGAGGCTCTCCATCAACAAACGACATCTTGGTCTCAGGAATCCTGAAACTGGCAGCATAGCTTATGTGTCTAAACCTGTTTTCATACTCACAGTTTTGATTCTGAATATCATAAAGCTGAGCTTGGAGTTTGTTGGTAGTGTTGTGAAGCGAGAGGATATCGTCCCACAGCTTTGCAGTCTCCTTCTTGTGTTCATCAATAAGTTCAGACACAATTTTGTGGAAGATGTCCACTTCACGCTCAGCCATCTTCTTGTACTTGAAGGCCTCTTGTTCTAGTTTCTCCATCCTGTCCTCCCAACTTCCTTCTCCTTTAGGACCCCGGACATCTTCAATCTGCAGCTCTCCATCTACGAGCAGCAATTCCTTGGGATGCATCTTCAGCTCGTTCATGTATGGGTTGATGACGTTCTCAAAGAAGCTGTCCTTCGGAGTTCCCGACGAAGACATGGTGGCTCTAGATCAAAAACATATCCTGACAGAAAACAGCTCGAAACAAAACACAACGAGAAAACGATATACAAACCTCGGGGGATCGGGGGGATTATATAGCAAAAAAATTCATGACAGAAGGAAAGTACCAGGTCGAACCAGAGTGGAAAAGGGACTCCGAGGGGCTGTCCCCGTATGGCGGCGCGGCCAGGGTGGGGCCCGTGCCGGTCTATGGGGACACACCCTCGTGCGTCTCCTCCGCTCCGATTCGATCTCGTAATTTTTCATATTTCCCAAAAATAGCAAAAACATTGTTCGGAAAGTTAAACGCGGACTTTTTATTACCAGAACTGTTACCTATTCGAAGTCGAACTCTGCAGAACTATCAATTTGATTTTTGATGAAAGCCTCCGGAGTCACCACTCGAATAACATCAACGTCTTCATTATAAGAATCCCCAGAAATATAATGCTTGAGTCTTTGTCCATTCACCACTTGTGTGGCATCACCTTTCAGAGAACCAATTTTTATTGCCCCCGAACGATACACCTCCACAATGACATATGGTCCTTCCCATTTTGAGAGTAATTTCCCTGCAAAAAATCTGAGATGAGACCGATACAATAGGACTTTATCTCCAACATTAAATTCTCTTTTGATAATTCTTCTACAATGCCATTTCTTAACTTTCTCCTTAAATAGTTTAGCATTTTCATAAGCTTCACTTCTCCACTCATCTAGAGAACTCAATTGTAGCAACCTTTTCTTACCGGCAAGTTTAGGATCTTTATTAAGTTCTCTTACAGCCCAATAAGCTTTGTGCTCTAGTTCTAAAGGTAAATGACAAGCTTTTCCATAAACCATTTTATAAGGAGACATACCAATAGGATTTTTATAAGCAGTTCTATAAGCCCATAGTGCTTCCTTCAATTTACTAGCCCAATTTTTCCTAGATTTATTAACAGTCTTTTGCAAGATAGATTTAATTTCTCTATTTGATAATTCTACTTGTCCACTAGTTTGAGGATGATAAGCGGAAGCAATCCTATGATTAATACCATATTTAGCAAGAGTTTTTCTAAAACCACCATGAATAAAATGAGAAGCTCCATCAGTCATAAGATATCTAGGCACTCCAAATCTAGGAAAAATAATATCTAAAAGCATTCTTAAAGAGGTCTCACCATCAACACTTTTTGTGGGTATGACCTCCACCCATTTAGTAACATAATCAACAGCAACAAGTATATGAGTGTTACCTTCTGAAGAAGGGAAAGGACCCATGAAGTCAAATCCCCAACAATCGAATGGTTCAATAACAAGAGTATAATTCATAGGCATTTCATTGCGTCTGGAGATATTACCAACCCTTTGACATTCATCACAAGATAAAATAAACTTTCTTGCATCTTTAAAGAGAGTTGGCCAATAAAAACCTGACTCAAGAACCTTTTGCGCGGTTCTATCTCCGGCATGATGTCCTCCATAAACGCTACCATGACACTTACTCAATATCTCTTGTTGTTCATATTCGGGAACACATCTTCGCATAATCCCATCCACTCCTTCTTTATATAAGTGTGGGTCATCCCAAAAATAATGCCTCAAGTCATAAAAGAATTTCCTCCTTTGCTGAGCTGAAAAGGTTGGAGGCAAGTACTTCGAAACAATAAAGTTAGCATAATCAGCATACCAAGGACTATCTCGCGAGCTCACCTTTATTACAGCCAATTTTTCATTTGGAAAACTATCATTAACAGGAACAGGATCATAAGCAATATTTTCCAATCTAGACAAATTATCAGCAACAGGATTATCAGTGCCTTTCCTATCTATAATATGTAAATCAAATTCTTGCAAAAGAAGCACCCATCTAATAAGCCTTGGCTTAGCATCTTTCTTTTCCATAAGGTACCTAATTGCAGCATGATCAGTATGAATTGTGACTTTTGAATCAACAATATAAGGTCTAAACTTGTCACAAGCAAAAACTACAGCTAATAATTCTTTTTCAGTTGTAGCATAATTTCTTTGAGCAGCATCAAGAGTTTTACTAGCATAATGAATAACATTCAATTTTTTATCTACTCGCTGTCCAAGAACAGCACCTACAGCAAAATCGCTAGCATCACACACAATTTCAAAAGGTAAATTCCAATCAGGAGGTTCCACTACAGGAGCAGTTGTCAAGGCTTTCTTTAAAGTTTCAAAAGCTTCCTTACAATCATCATCAAAAACAAAAGGTACATCTTTTTGAAGAAGATTAGTAAGAGGCTTTGAAATCTTAGAGAAATCTTTAATAAATCTCCTATAAAACCCAGCATGACCAAGAACACTACGAATACCTTTAACATCCCTACGATAGGGCATCTTCTCAATTGCTTCAACTTTAGCTCTATCAACTTCAATACCTCTCTCAGAAATTTTATGTCCCAATACAATTCCTTCATTAACCATAAAGTGGCATTTCTCCCAATTAAGAACAAGGTTAGTTTCTTCACATCTCTGTAAAACTTTATCAAGGTTTCGCAAGCAATTATCAAAAGAATTCCCATAGATAGAAAAATCATCCATGAATACCTCTACAATCTTTTCACAAAATCCATGAAAAATAGCAGACATGCATCTTTGAAAAGTAGCAGGAGCATTACATAAACCAAAAGGCATACGCCTATAAGCATAAGTTCCATAGGGACAAGTGAAAGTGGTTTTCTCTTGATCTTTAGTTTTAACAGCAATTTGTGAAAACCCAGAATAACCATCAAGAAAACAGAAATGGGTATTTTTAGACAACCTTTCTAACATTTGATCAATAAAAGGTAAAGGGTAATGATCTTTCTTAGTAACTTTATTAACTTTTCGATAATCAATGCACATTCTATACCCTACAACTACTCTTTGAGGGATGAGCTCATCATTATCATTAGGTACAACAATTATTCCTCCTTTCTTAGGAACACAATGCACATGACTAACCCATCTACTATCAGCAATAGGATATATAATACCAGCTTCAAGAAGTTTTAATACCTCATTCCTTACCACATCCTTCATCTTAGGAATTAGACGACGCTGATGTTCAACAACAGGCTTTGCATCATCTTCCATGTTGATGGCATGTTGGCAAATAGAGGGAGAAATCCCCTTCAAGTCATCAAGAGTGTAGCCAATAGCTCCTCGGTGTTTCTTCAATATTTCCAATAACCTTTCTTCCTCAAAATCTGAAAGCTTAGCACTAATAATAACAGGATATATTTTCTTATCATCAATATAAGCATACTTAAGATTATCAGGCAACGGTTTCAAATCAAAAATAGGATCTTCCTTTGGCGGTGGTGTTGTACCTAGATCTTCAACCGAGAAGTCATGTTTAAGAATAGGTTGACGAAGGAAAATTTCATCAAGCTCATTCCTTTCTTCCCTAAAGACTTCACTCTCACTATCCTCCAAATGTTGCTGCAAAGGATCATTAGGAGCAAGAGCAATAGATGCACACTGTTCAACTCTAAAATCATCATTAGGCAATTCAGCTTTATAAGGAACTTTGGCAAATTTAGAGAAATTAAATTCATAAGATTCACCAGCAAATTTAGTTACAATTTTCTCCTTCTTGCAATCTATAATAGCTCCACAAGTATTTAGAAAAGGTCTACCAAAAATGATAGGACAAGTCTTACTAGCAGCAGAACCAAGTACCAAAAAGTCAGCAGGATATTTAATCTTACCACATAGAACTTCCACATCTCAAACAATACCAATAGGAGAGATAGTTTCTCTGTTAGCTAGCCGAATAACCACATCAATATCTTCAAGTTCACAAGAACCAATTTCATGCATGATTTCCGTGTAAAGCTCATAAGGAATGGCACTAATACTTGCACCAATATCACATAAACCATAATAACAATGATCACCAATTCTAACAGAGAGCATAGGAACACTGGCTTTCCTAGACTTATTAGGATGTGAAACAATATTAGAAGCATCTTCACAGAAAATGATATGACCATCTTCTACATTTTCAGTCACAAGATCTTTAACTATTGCAATAGCAGGTTCAACCTTTATTTGCTCTTCAGGTTCTATAGGTTTCTTTGCACTATTATTAACCACACTAGTTATAACAGAATACTCCTTCATTTTAGCAGGAAATGGAGTTTTTTCAATATAAGCTTCAGGAAGAATATGATCAACAGTTTTAATTTCAACACATTTACCTATAGGTGAATCAGTTTTATCTTTGTAAGGTTCATGATACTTATTAAAATTCTTCCTAGGCAATTCAAAATGAGAGGCAAAAGCTTTGTAAAAGTTTGCAACAACTTGAGAGTCAAGACCATAAGTAGCACTCATATTACGAAATTTATCAGTATCCATAAAATTTTCAATGCATTCATAATCATAATTTATACCTGACTCTCTATCTTTGTCGTTCTCCCATCCTTCAGTATTCTCCTGAATCCGATCAAGAAGGTCCCATTTAAACTCTTCTTTGTTGCGTGTGAATGATCTAGAACAAGTAGTATCCAACAAGGTTTTATCTTGAAAAGAAAGTCTTGCATAGAAATTATCAATGATGATATTACCAGGAAGCTCATGAATGGGGCATTTGAGCATTAAAGACTTCAATCTCCCCCATGCTTGGGCAATACTCTCTCCATCATGAGGCCAGAAATTATATATGCGGTTTCGGTCTTTGTGAATTTCACTTGGAGGATAGAATTTAGAATAAAATAGAGGCACAATATCCTCCCAATCAAGAGAATGGCCATTCTTCAGCAGTTTATACCAATGCGCCGCTTTACCAGACAGTGATATAGAGAATAATTTCTTCCTAACTTCATCCATAGAAATACCTGTACACTTGAATAACCCGCATAATTCATGTAAAACAGTAAATGATCTCCAGGATGGACAGTTCCATCCCCTTCATAGCGGTTATCCACAACACCTTCAATAATTTTCATAGGTATTTTATATGGAACCTCTTTCTCACCTGGCGCCTCATCCACTACCTTTGCAGTAGTAGTAGATTTTCCAAATAGGAATTCAAGAGAAGATCTCTGCATAATGAATTATAGCAGCAGGCAGAAATAAAAACAGCACTTACAGTAAAAGTTTTCCTTACCAATTCCACTTACCAATAGCGCTTCACTCCCCGGCAACGGCGCCAGAAAATAGTCTTGATGACCCACAAGTATAGCGGTGTATCGTAGTACTTTCGATAAATAATAGTGTCGAACCCAACGAGGAGCAGAAGGTGTTGACAAGCAGTTTCGATGAAGGATTCACTGTAAATGCTCACAAACAAGTATTCAGTGAGTTTTGATATAGCAGATAAATAAAATACAAGTAAGTAAAATGTGAGAGTAATAATTGCAGCGAGTGGCCCAATCCTTTTTAGCACAAAGGACAAGCCGGTTTGTTTACTTATGATGACCAAACGTTCTTGAGGACACACGGGAATTTAGTCTAGTGCTTTCGCTTCATATAGTTGATTAATCTTCATTGTTTTGATAAGTGTTGTGTGGGTGAACCTATGCTAATGCACCGCCCTTCCTAGGACTAATACATACTTGTGATTAAACCCCTTGCAAGCATCCGCAAATATAAGAAAGTAATTAAGATAAATCTAACCACAGCCTTAAACTCTGAGATCCTGCTATCCCTCCTGCATCGATATACCAACGGGGGTTCAGGTTGCTGTCACTCCGGCAACCCCACAATTAGCAAACGAATACATGATGCATTCTCCTAGGCCCATAAAGGTGAAGTATCATGTAGTCGACATTCACATGACACCACTAGAAGAATAACACCACAACTTAAATATCAAACCATTAAATATTACTCAACATAGTTCACTACTAACATTTAGACTTCACCCATGTCCTCAAGAACTAAACGAACTACTCACAAGAAATCATATGGAACATGATCAAAGGTGATATGATGATGAACAACAATCTGAACATAAACCTTGATTCAATGGTTTCACTCAATAGCATCAATAACAAGGAGTAATCAACACCGGGAGAGTTTCCCCTATGAAATAATCAAGATTCAATCCTAGATGTTACAGCGGGGACGAGGTGCAGCGGTGGAGATGACGGTGACGGTGGTGGAGATGATGATGATGTTGATGATCCCAATGAAGTCTAGCTCGATGACGGTGACGATGCCGACGATTTCCCCCTCCGGGAGGGAATTTCCCCAGCGGATTTCAGCCTGCCGGAGAGCTCTTTTCTCTCTCGTGTTTTCCGCCCCGCAGAGGCGGCTGTGTCTATTTGCGATGATCCCCCGCACCTTAGGTTTGGGGGTAGATGAAGTACGCGAAAGAGAGATGGCCGAGGGGGGTTGTGGGCCCCTCCCCACAAGGCGGCGCGGCCAGGGTGGAGCCCACGTCGGCCTATGGGGGGGCCCATGGTGGCCCTCCTCGGCCCCTCTTTTTGGCTGGCTCCTTCTTCGGGAGAAATAAGACCTTCAGTATATTTTCCGTCAATTGTTGATCTTCAGAAATATTGTATCCTGACGGTGCTTTTTTCAGCAGAATCCTGACTCCGGTGAGTAATTCTCCGATAATCATGAAACATGCAAAATAGGTGAAATAACATAAATATCATCTCTAAATATGAAATATATCAATGAATAACAGTAAATTATGATATAAAATAGTGATGCAAAATGGACGTATCAGTGACTGTGGACCCCGGTCCCCCTCCGCGCGTGCAAGCACACCTGCCACACGGGCCTTTCCCCGCTCACCGAAACGCTCGCACGCGCCCACCGCCTGGCCCACCGCGCGCAAGCACACCCGCCTAACGGGCCTTGCCCCGCTCACCGGAGTGCTCGCACGCGCCCACCGCCTGGCCCGTCGCACGCAAGCCAGAGCAGCCTGACTGTGTTCCTTGATTCGTGTGCATCCGCCCACGCCCAATGCCTGGCCTCGCTGCAGAGCAGCCTGACTGCGTTGATTTTTCTATTTATATATTACTACCGGTGCACCCAACCCACTGCACTGGTGCTAAGTCTATATACCGATGGCGAATATCATGGTGCGCCGGTAGTGGTTAGTTATCACCGGCTTGTTACCACCGGTAGGCTCTGGTGCGCCGACGGTAGCAAAAAATAGGTGCGCCAGCAGTAGGCTTTTTCCTAGTAGTGCATGCAAGATCACAAATAACATATAAACATGTCTATAATAACCTCAACCATAGTATTCAATATTTATCGGATCCCAGCAAATACAACATGTAGCATCACATAAAGATGATCTTGATCATGATAGGCAGCTCACAAGATCTAAACATCAAGCATATAGAGGAGAAGACAACCATCTAGCTACTGCTATGGACCCGTAGTCCAGAGGTGAACTACTCACGCATTGATACGTCTCCAACGTATCCATAATTTCTGACGTTCCATGCTTGTTTTATGACAATACTTACATGTTTTGCTTGCACTTTATAATGTTTTTATGCGTTTTCCGGAACTAACCTATTAACAAGATGCCACAGTGCCAGTTCCTGTTTTTTGCTGTTTTTGGTTCCAGAAAGGCTGTTCGGGCAATATTCTCGGAATTGGACGAAATCAACGCCAAACATCTTATTTTTCCCGGAAGCATCCAGAACACCGAAGGAGAGTCGGAGGAGAGCCAGGGGCCACCAGGAGGGTGGGCCGCGCGGGCCAGCCCCTGGCCGCGCCCCCCTATGGGGAGGCCACCCTGTCGACCCTCCTGCGCCGCCTCTTCGCCTATATAATCCCTTTCGACCTAAAAACGCAGTACCAATTGACGAAACTCCAGAAAGACTCCAGGGGCGCCGCCGCCATCGCGAAACTCCAATTCGGGGGACAGAACCCTCTGTTCCGGCACCCTGCCGGGATGGGGAAGTGCCCCCGGAAGCCATCTCCATCGACGCCACCGCCTCCATCATGCTCCGTGAGTAGTTCCCCCATGGACTACGGGTTCTAGCAGTAGCTAGTTGGTATTCTCTCCTCCATGTACTTCAATACAATGATCTCATGAGCTGCCTTACATGATTGAGATTCATCTGATGTAATCGGTGTTGTGTTTGTTGGGATCCGATGGATGATACATTATGATTAGTCTATCTATAAAGTTTGTGAAGTTATTGTTGCTGCAATCGTGTTATGCTTAATGCTTGTCACTAGGGCCCGAGTGGCATGATCTTAGATTTAAGCTTTATATGAATTGTTTAGATTGTATCTACAAGTTGTATGCACATGTCACTGTCCAGAACCAAAGGCCCCGAAGTGACAGAAATCGGGACAACCGGAGGGGATGGCGGTGATGTGAGGGACACATGTTTTCACGGAGTGTTAATGCTTTGCTCCGGTACTCTATTAAAAGGAGTACCTTAATATCCAGTAGATTCCCTTGAGGCCCGGCTGCCACCGGCTGGTAGGACAAAAGATGTTGTGCAAGTTTCTCATTGCGAGCACGTACGACTATAATTGGAAAACATGCCTACATAAGTAATGAATTGATGTTCTTTCTTAATGCTTTATCAATCCTGTCAATTGCCCAACTGTAATTTGTTCACCCAACACTTGTTACTTGTTATTGGAGAGTTGCCACTAGTGTAGATCACTGGGAACCCCGGTCCATCTCTCGTCATTATATACTTGTTCTACATGACATTGGAAGTAGTATCAACTATTTTCTGGTGCCATTGCTCTCATATTGCTATTACTGCTGCTGTGTTACTATTACTACTGCTCTTATATTACTGCTACTTTCACATCACCCCTGTTACTAGTGCTTTTCCAGGTGCAGCTGAATTGACAACTCAGTTGTTAAGGCTTATAAGTATTCTTTACCTCCCCTTGTGTCGAATCAATAAATTTGGGTTTTACTTCCCTCGAAGACTGCTGCGATCCCCTATACTTGTGGGTTATCAAGACTGTTTTCTGGCGCCGTTGCCGGGGAGGCATAGCTCTACTCATAAGTTCACCTGGGGAGTACACTCTACCTCTCTCTCTGTTTTTATTTTCTTTTATTTTGTTTTGCTTATTTTACTTTTGTTTAGTTTATTTGTGCTTAGTTTATTTCTGTCTAGTATTATTTTTCTTAGTTTACTTTTGCTTAGTTTCTTTTTGTCTTGTTTTATTTTTCTCATATACCAAAAAATCCATAAAAATTTGAAAAACCTAAAAATTAAAAACTGCTGTTATGGGAGAACCTACAACTTATTTGGAGCTTATAGAATGTTATAATAATTATAGAGAATCAAGAACTGGTAAAGTAATGAGTGCTATGATAGAAAAATTGAATACAATGGCTAAAATCTTGCTTAAACGCCATGATATAAACTGTTGCTCTCAACAAGATACTAAACATCTTAAATTTCAATGTGGCTTTAGTGAGGAATTTTTAATTAAGAACTATAATCGGAATTGCTATATTCATTATGGGTTCGAAGAGGTAGAACAATTTGTCTTATTTATGGGAGTCTCTGAGATAGAATCCTTCATGGTTGAGAATTATGAAACTTGTGTTGCTTGTAAGGACCTTAAAGATTATGTCTCTTCTATCCTTAATTGTTGCATAGAATGCTACAGTGATAATCCTTATATCATTGATTATAAAGAAAGACTCATTAATGCACAAGAATGCACTCACAATTTGCAGGAACCTGTGGAAGAAGAAATTGATGAACCTGAAAGCTCATTGGATGAAAAAGAGGAGGAGAGTGATGAACAAAAGGAGGAAGAATGGATTAGCTACCCATGCCAACCTTCTAATGAGAGTAACTCTTTATCTCTTACACTATTTGATTGTCCTCCATGCTTACCGAAAGAGGTTGAATGTTATGTTCATGTGGATTCTCTTGAAATAGTACCTATGAGTAATACTTGTGAGAATAATTATGCTACTGTTATATATGATAATCCATGCTACTTTGATAAATCTTATGATAATGCTTTGTTTGTGCCTGATGTCGAAATGCATGGTACTAAAGAATTTTGCTTGGCAAATGTTTATGATAAAGCTTTAGATGATGGTCCTATGTTACTTGATAATATTAATTGTACTACTAATGAAAATGGGATTGGAGAGTTCTTGACTTTATCTATGTGTCCCATATCTCTTAAGATTGATCAATCAACTTGCTATATTATTGATAAAAGTGGGTTCGAAAGTTTTAATTCCACTATTTTTGAGATTGATAAAAATTATGTGTCTATGGATCATGAAAAACATGCTTTATGTGATAGTTATATTGTTGAGTTTATTCATGAAGCTACTGAAAATTATTATAAGAGAGGAAAATATGGTAGTAGAAATTTTCATGGTACTAAAACACCTCTCTATATGCTTAAAATTTTGAAGTTACTCTTGTTTTATCTTCTTATGCTTGTCACTTTGTTCTTCATGAATTTATTTGTGTACAAGATTCCTATGCATAGGAAGTGGGTTAGACTTAAATGTGTTATGGATTTACTTTTTGATGCTCTATTTTGCTTCAACTCTTATTTCTTGCGAGTGCAACATTAAAACTGCTGAGCCCATCTTAATGGCTATAAAGAAAGAATTTCTTGGGAGATAACTCATGTGTTTGTTTTGCTACAGTACCTCTATTTTGTATTTGAGTCTTGGAAGTTGTTACTACTGTATCAACCTCTCCTTATCTTTATTTTATTGCATTGTTGTGCCAAGTGAAGCCTCTAATCGAAGGTTGATACTAGATTTGGATTTCTGCACAGAAACAGATTTCTATCTGTCACGAATCTGGGCTGTTTTCTCTGTAGGTAACTCAGAAAAATATGCCAATTTACGTGCGTGTTCCTCAGATATGTACGCAACTTTCATTAGTTTTGAGTTTTCCGATTTGAGCAACGGAAGTATTTATTAGAAATTCGTCTTTACTGGCTGTTCTGTTTTGGCAGATTCTGTCTCTGTTTTTTGCATTGTCTCTTGTGGACTTTAAGAAAGGCTTTCTAGACGTGGAGAGCTGTAGCTAATGTTTTATTGAGTTCTTGCAATGTGTCACTACAGGACCAAGGTGGATTCAAGTTTTTTGAGTACTAACCCCTCTAATGAAGTTTATGAGAAGTTTGGTGTGAAGGAAGTTTTCAAGGGTCAAGAGAGGAGGATGATATATGATCAAGAAGAGTGAAAAGTCTAACCTTGGGGATGCCCCCGTGGTTCATCCCTGCATATTTCAAGAAGACTCAAGCGTCTAAGCTTGGGGATGCCCAAGGCATCCCCTTCTTCATCAACTTATCAGGTTTCTTCTATTGAAACTATATTTTTATTCAGTCACATCATATGTGCTTTACTTGGAGCGTCTGTGTGTTTTTATTTTTGTTTGTGTTTGAATAAATTCGGATCCTAGCAATCCTTGTTTGGGAGAGAGACACGCTCCGCTTTTTCATATGAACACTTGTTCTTCGTTTTACTTTTAATGTTCAATGATAAAAGTTGGAAGCTACAATACTTATGGTTATTTGGTTAGAAACAGAAATGCCTCATAATGTCTTGGATAATTTGATACTTGGCAATTGTTTTGAGCTCTCAAGTAGATCATGATTAAGTTTTTTTCATGTAGTTTAAACCTATTAGTGGAGAACTACCGTAGAGCTTGTTAAAATTGGTTTGCATGATTGGTCTCTCTTAAGGTCTAGATATTTTCTGGTAAAAGTGTTTGAGCAACAAGGAAGACAGTGTAGAGTATTATAATGCTTGCAATATGTTCTTATGTAAGTTTTGCTGTACCGGTTCATACTTGTGTTTGCTTCAAATAGCCTTGCTAGCCTAAGCCTTGTATCGAGAGGGAATACTTCTCATGCATCAAAAATCCTTGAGCCAACCACTATGCCATTTGTGTCCACCATACCTACCTACTACATGGTATTTCTCCGCCATTCCAAAGTAAATTGCTTGAGTGCTACCTTTAAACAATTCAAAATTTATTACCTCTGATTTGTGTCAATGTTTTATAGCTCATGAGGAAGTATGTGGTGTTTATCTTTCAATCTTGTTGGGCAACTTTCACCAATGGACTAGTGGCTTCATCCGCTTATCCAATAATTTTGCAAAAAGAGCTGGCAATGGGATTCCCAGTCCCAAATTAATTAACAAAAATAGACACTCCTCCATGGTATGTGATTGTTGGCAGGCACCCGAGGATTCGGTTAGCCATGGTTTGTGAAAGAAAGGTTGGAAGGAGTGCCACACAAAAGTAAAATAAAATGGGAGCCTTTTTTTAAGGTTTGTCTGGCAAGGGGGTTAGAGTGCCCACTACCATTCGTTGACAACAACAAACACCTCTCAAAACTTTACTTTTTATGCTCTCTTTATGTTTTCAAAACCAAAGCTCTAGCACAAATATAGCAATCAATGCTTCCCTCTGTGAAGGGCCATTCTTTTACTTTATGTTGAGTCAGTTTACCTACTTCCTTCCACCTTAGAAGCAAACACTTGTGTCAACTGTGCATTGATTCTTACATACTTGCATATTTGCATTCATCATATTACTCTATGTTGACAATATCCATGAGATATACATGTTGAAAGTTGAAAGCAACCGCTGAAACTTAAATCTTCCTTTGTGTTGCTTCGATGCCTTTACTTTGAATTTATTGCTTTATGAGTTAACTCTTGTGCAAGACTTTTGATGCTTGTCTTGAAAGTACTCTTCATGAAAAGTTTTGCTATATGTTATCTATTTGTTAGCAACTATAGATCATTGCCTTGAGTCACTTCATTCATTTCATATGCTTTGTAATAGTATGATCAAGGTTATGTAAGTAGCATGTCACTACAGAAATTATTCTTTTTATCGTTTACCTGCTCGGGACGAGCAGGAACTAAGCTTGGGGATGCTGATACGTCTCCAACGTATCCATAATTTCTGACGTTCCATGCTTGTTTTATGACAATACTTACATGTTTTGCTTGCACTTTATAATGTTTTTATGCGTTTTCCGGAACTAACCTATTAACAAGATGCCACGGTGCAGTTCTGTTTCTGCTGTTTTTGGTTCCAGAAAGGCTGTTCGGGCAATATTCTCGGAATTGGACGAAATCAACGCCAAACATCCTATTTTTCCCGAAAGCATCCATAACACCGAAGGAGAGTCGGAGGAGAGCCAGGGGGCCACCAGGAGGGTGGGCCGCGCGGGCTAGCCCCTGGCCGCGCCCCCCTATGGGGAGGCCACCCTGTCGACCCTCCTGCGCCGCCTCTTCGCCTATATAATCCCTTTCGACCTAAGAACGCAGTACCAATTGACGAAACTCCAGAAAGACTCCAGGGGCGCCGCCGCCATCGCGAAACTCCAATTCGGGGGACAGAACTCTCTGTTCCGGCACCCTGCCGGGACGGGGAAGTGCCCCCGGAAGCCATCTCCATCGACGCCACCGCCTCCATCATGCTCCGTGAGTAGTTCCCCCATGGACTACGGGTTCTAGCAGTAGCTAGTTGGTATTCTCTCCTCCATGTACTTAAATACAATGATCTCATGAGCTGCCTTACATGATTGAGATTCATCTGATATAATCGGTGTTGTGTTTGTTGGGATCCGATGGATGATACATTATGATTAGTCTATCTATAAAGTTTGTGAAGTTATTGTTGCTGCAATCTTGTTATGCTTAATGCTTGTCACTAGGGCCCAAGTGGCATGATCTTAGATTTAAGCTTTATATGAATTGTTTAGATTGTATCTACAAGTTGTATGCACATGTCACTGTCCGGAACCAAAGGCCCCGAAGTGACAGAAATCGGGACAACCGGAGGGGATGGCGGTGATGTGAGGGACACATGTTTTCACGGAGTATTAATGCTTTGCTCCGGTACTCTATTAAAAGGAGTACCTTAATATCCAGTAGATTCCCTTGAGGCCTGGCTGCCACCGGCTGGTAGGACAAAAGATGTCGTGCAAGTTTCTCATTGCGAGCACGTACGACTATAATTGGAAAACATGCGTACATAATTGATGAATTGATGTTCTTTCTTAATGCTTTATCAATCCTGTCAATTGCCCAACTGTAATTTGTTCACCCAACACTTGTTACTTGTTATTGGAGAGTTGCCACTAGTGTAGATCGCTGGGAACCCCGGTCCATCTCTCATCATTATATACTTGTTCTACATGACATTGGAAGTAGTATCAACTATTTTCTGGTGCCATTGCTCTCATATTGCTATTATCGTCTGTGTTACTATTACTACTGCTCTCATATTACTGCTACTTTCACATCACCCCTGTTACTAGTGCTTTTCCAGGTGCAGCTGAATTGACAACTCAGTTGTTAAGGCTTATAAGTATTCTTTACCTCCCCTTGTGTCGAATCAATAAATTTGGGTTTTACTTCCCTCGAAGACTGCTGCGATCCCCTATACTTGTGGGTTATCAAGACTGTTTTCTGGCGCCGTTGCCGGGGAGGCATAGCTCTACTCATAAGTTCACCTGGGGAGTACACTCTACCTCTCTCTCTGTTTTTATTTTCTTTTATTTTGTTTTGCTTATTTTACTTTTGTTTAGTTTATTTGTGCTTAGTTTATTTCTGTCTAGTATTATTTTTCTTAGTTTACTTTTGCTTAGTTTCTTTTTGTCTTGTTTTATTTTTCTCATATACCCAAAAATCCATAAAAATTTGAAAAACCTAAAAATTAAAAACTGCTGTTATGGGAGAACCTACAACTTATTTGGAGCTTATAGAATGTTATAATAATTATAGAGAATCAAGAACTGGTAAAGTAATGAGTGCTATGATAGAAAAATTGAATACAATGGCTAAAATCTTGCTTAAACGCCATGATATAAACTGTTGCTCCCAACAAGATACTAAACATCTTAAATTTCAATGTGGCTTTAGTGAGGTTTTTTAATTAAGAACTATAATCGGAATTGCTATATTCATTATGGGTTCGAAGAGGTAGAACAATTTGTCTTATTTATGAGAGCCTCTGAGATAGAATCCTTCATGGTTGAGAATTATGAAACTTGTGTTGCTTGTAAGGACCTTAAAGATTATGTCTCTTCTATCCTTAATTGTTGCATAGAATGCTACAGTGATAATCCTTATATCATTGATTATAAAGAGAGACTCATTAATGCACAAGAATGCACTCACAATTTGCAGGAACCTGTGGAAGAAGAAATTGATGAACCTGAAATCTCATTGGATGAAAAAGAGGAGGAGAGTGATGAACAAAAGGAGGAAGAATGGATTAGCTACCCATGCCAACCTTCTAATGAGAGTAACTCTTTATCTCTTACACTATTTGATTGTCCTCCATGCTTACGGAAAGAGGTTGAATGTTATGTTCCTGTGCATTCTCTTGAAATAGTACCTATGAGTAATACTTGTGAGAATAATTATGCTACTGTTATATATGATAATCCATGCTACTTTGATAAATCTTATGATAATGCTTTGTTTGTGCCTGATGTCGAAATGCATGGTACTAAAGAATTTTGCTTGGCAAATGTTTATGATAAAGCTTTAGATGATGGTCCTATGTTACTTGATAATATTAATTGTACTACTAATGAAAATGGGATTGGAGAGTTCTTGACTTTATCTATGTGTCCCATATCTCTTAAGATTGATCAATCAACTTGCTATATTATTGATAAAAGTGGGTTCGAAAGTTTTAATTCCACTATTTTTGAGATTGATAAAAATTATGTGTCTATGGATCATGAAAAACATGCTTTATGTGATAGTTATATTGTTGAGTTTATTCATGAAGCTACTGAAAATTATTATAAGAGAGGAAAATATGGTAGTAGAAATTTTCATGGTACTAAAACACCTCTCTATATGCTTAAAATTTTGAAGTTACTCTTGTTTTATCTTCTTATGCTTGTCACTTTGTTCTTCATGAATTTATTTGTGTACAAGATTCCTATGCATAGGAAGTGGGTTAGACTTAAATGTGTTATGGATTTGCTTTTTGATGCTCTCTTTTGCTTCAACTCTTATTTCTTGCGAGTGCAACATTAAAACTGCTGAGCCCATCTTAATGGCTATAAAGAAAGAACTTCTTGGGAGATAACTCATGTGTTTGTTTTGCTACAGTACCTCTATTTTGTATTTGAGTCTTGGAAGTTGTTACTACTGTAGCAACCTCTCCTTATCTTTATTTTATTGCATTGTTGTGCCAAGTGAAGCCTCTAATCGAAGGTTGATACTAGATTTGGATTTCTGCGCAGAAACAGATTTCTATCTGTCACGAATCTGGGCTGTTTTCTCTGTAGGTAACTCATAAAAATATGCCAATTTACGTGCGTGTTCCTCAGATATGTACGCAACTTTCATTAGTTTTGAGTTTTCCGATTTGAGCAACGGAAGTATTTATTAGAAATTCGTCTTTACTGGCTGTTCTGTTTTGGCAGATTCTGTCTCTGTTTTTTGCATTGTCTCTTGTGGACTTTAAGAAAGGCTTTCTAGACGTGGAGAGCTGTAGCTAATGTTTTATTGAGTTCTTGCAATGTGTCACTACAGGACCAAGGTGGATTCAAGTTTTTGAGTACTAACCCCTCTAATGAAGTTTATGAGAAGTTTGGTGTGAAGGAAGTTTTCAAGGGTCAAGAGAGGAGGATGATATATGATCAACAAGAGTGAAAAGTCTAAGCTTGGGGATGCCCCCGTGGTTCATCCCTGCATATTTCAAGAAGACTCAAGCGTCTAAGTTTGGGGATGCCCAAGGCATCCCCTTCTTCATCAACTTATCAGGTTTCTTCTATTGAAACTATATTTTTATTCAGTCACATCATATGTGCTTTACTTGGAGCGTCTGTGTGTTTTTATTTTTGTTTGTGTTTGAATAAATTCGGATCCTAGCAATCCTTGTTTGGGAGAGAGACACGCTCCGCTTTTTCATATGCACACTTGTTCTTCGTTTTACTTTTAATGTTCAATGATAAAAGTTGGAAGCTACAATACTTATGGTTATTTGGTTGGAAACAGAAAATGCCTCATAATGTCTTGGATAATTTGATACTTGGCAATTGTTTTGAGCTCTCAAGTAGATCATGATTAAGTTTTTTTCATGTAGTTTAAACCTATTAGTGGAGAACTACCGTAGAGCTTGTTAAAATTGGTTTGCATGATTGGTCTCTCTTAAGGTCTAGATATTTTCTGGTAAAAGTGTTTGAGCAACAAGGAAGACAGTGTAGAGTATTATAATGCTTGCAATATGTTCTTATGTAAGTTTTGATGTACCGGTTCATACTTGTGTTTGCTTCAAATAGCCTTGCTAGCCTAAGCCTTGTATCGAGAGGGAATACTTCTCATGCATCAAAAATCCTTGAGCCAACCACTATGCCATTTGTGTCCACCATACCTACCTACTACATGGTATTTCTCCGCCATTCCAAAGTAAATTGCTTGAGTGCTACCTTTAAACAATTCAAAATTTATTACCTCTGATTTGTGTCAATGTTTTATAGCTCATGAGGAAGTATGTGGTGTTTATCTTTCAATCTTGTTGGGCAACTTTCACCAATGGACTAGTGGCTTCATCCGCTTATCCAATAATTTTGCAAAAAGAGCTGGCAATGGGATTCCCAGTCCCAAATTAATTAACAAAAATAGACACTCCTCCATGGTATGTGATTGTTGGCAGGCACCCGAGGATTCGGTTAGCCATGGTTTGTGAAAGAAAGGTTGGAAGGAGTGCCACACAAAAGTAAAATAAAATGGGAGCCGCTCTTTGAAGGTTTGTCTGGCAAGGGGGTTAGAGTGCCCACTACCATTCGTTGACAACAACAAACACCTCTCAAAACTTTACTTTTTATGCTCTCTTTATGTTTTCAAAACCAAAGCTCTAGCACAAATATAGCAATCAATGCTTCCCTCTGCGAAGGGCCATTCTTTTACTTTATGTTGAGTCAGTTTACCTACTTCCTTCCACCTTAGAAGCAAACACTTGTGTCAACTGTGCATTGATTCTTACATACTTGCATATTTGCATTCATCATATTACTCTATGTTGACAATATCCATGAGATATACATGTTGAAAGTTGAAAGCAACCGCTGAAACTTAAATCTTCCTTTGTGTTGCTTCGATGCCTTTACTTTGAATTTATTGCTTTATGAGTTAACTCTTGTGCAAGACTTTTGATGCTTGTCTTGAAAGTACTCTTCATGAAAAGTTTTGCTATATGTTATCTATTTGTTAGCAACTATAGATCATTGCCTTGAGTCACTTCATTCATTTCATATGCTTTGTAATAGTATGATCAAGGTTATGTAAGTAGCATGTCACTACAGAAATTATTCTTTTTATCGTTTACTCGCTTTCGGGACGAGCAGGAACTAAGCTTGGGGATGCTGATACGTCTCCAACGTATCCATAATTTCTGACGTTCCATGCTTGTTTTATGACAATACTTACATGTTTTGCTTGCACTTTATAATGTTTTTATGCGTTTTCCGGAACTAACCTATTAACAAGATGCCACAGTGCGCTTCCTGTTTTTCATTGCTTTTGGTTCCAGAAAGGCTGTTCGGGCAATATTCTTGGAATTGGACGAAATCAACGCCAAACATCCTATTTTTCCCGGAAGCATCCAGAACACCGAAGGAGAGTCGGAGGAGAGCCAGGGGGCCACCAGGAGGGTGGGCCGCGCGGGCCAGCCCCTGGCCGCGCCCCCCTATGGGGAGGCCACCCTGTCGACCCTCCTGCGCTGCCTCTTCGCCTATATAATCCCTTTCGACCTAAAAACGCAGTACCAATTGACGAAACTCCAGAAAGACTCCAGGGGCGCCGCCGCCATCGCGAAACTCCAATTCGGGGGACAGAACTCTCTGTTTCGGCACCCTACCGGGACGGGGAAGTGCCCCCGGAAGCCATCTCCATCAACGCCACCGCCTCCATCATGCTCCGTGAGTAGTTCCCCCATGGACTACGGATTCTAGCAGTAGCTAGTTGGTATTCTCTCCTCCATGTACTTCAATACAATGATCTCATGAGCTGCCTTACATGATTGAGATTCATCTGATGTAATCGGTGTTGTGTTTGTTGGGATCCGATGGATGATACATTATGATTAGTCTATCTATAAAGTTTGTGAAGTTATTGTTGCTGCAATCTTGTTATGCTTAATGCTTGTCACTAGGGCCCGAGTGGCATGATCTTAGATTTAAGCTTTATATGAATTGTTTAGATTGTATCTACAAGTTGTATGCACATGTCACTGTCCGGAACCAAAGGCCCCGAAGTGACAGAAATCGGGACAACCGGAGGGGATGGCGGTGATGTGAGGGACACATGTTTTCACGGAGTGTTAATGCTTTGCTCCGGTACTCTATTAAAAGGAGTACCTTAATATCCAGTAGATTCCCTTGAGGCCCGGCTGCCACCGGCTGGTAGAACAAAAGATGTTGTGCAAGTTTCTCATTGCGAGCACGTACGACTATAATTGGAAAACATGCCTACATAATTAATGATTGATGTTCTTTCTTAATGCTTTATCAATCCTGTCAATTGCCCAACTGTAATTTGTTCACCCAACACTTGTTACTTGTTATTGGAGAGTTGCCACTAGTGTAGATCGCTGGGAACCCCGGTCCATCTCTCATCATTATATACTTGTTCTACATGACATTGGAAGTAGTATCAACTATTTTCTGGTGCCATTGCTCTCATATTGCTATTACTGCTGCTGTGTTACTATTACTACTGCTCTCATATTACTGCTACTTTCACATCACCCCTGTTACTAGTGCTTTTCCAGGTGCAGCTGAATTGACAACTCAGTTGTTAAGGCTTATAAGTATTCTTTACCTCCCCTTGTGTCGAATCAATAAATTTGGGTTTTACTTCCCTCGAAGACTGCTGCGATCCCCTATACTTGTGGGTTATCACGCATCACTTCGGAGGCAGGCATGGTGATGAAGAGGCCTCCGGTGATGATCTCCCTCTCCGGCAGGGTACCGGGAAGAGCTTCAGATCCTTCCCGAACTAGGTCGACGATGGCGGCGGCTACGAAACTTTTCGTGGATGATGGCTCGGGTGTTTAGGTTTTTCCCGAGGATGTGAATTTATAGGCGAAAGGGCGAGGTCGGTGGGCGCCCGAGGGGCCCACACCATACCTAGGCGCGACCAGGGGTGGGCCGCGCCTAGGGGTGGTGTGGCCACCTCCTGGCTCTTCTCCGTGTCCCCTTTGGACTCCATCTTCATGACAGTAAAATAGGAACTTCGGCTTTTGTTTCGTCCAATTCCGAGAATATTTCCTGTACAATTTTTTTGAAATACAAAAACAGCGGAAAACAGGAACTGACACTGTGGCATCTTTTTAATAGGTTAGTTCCAGAAAATGCATAAAAATGCCACGAAGTGTAAACAAAACATATATAAATTGGTGTAAAAAAACATGGAGCATCAAAAATTATAGATACGTTTATAACGTATTAGTATCCCCAAGCTTAACTCCTGCTCGTCCTCAAGTAGGTAATTGATAACAACAATAATTTTTGAGGTGACATGCAGCCAACACAATCTTGATCAAGTTATTGTAAAAGCAGTGTGAGCTGAGATCAAAGTACTCTAAACATAGGCATGGTAGATATAATTCTAACAATAGAACTTAGCAACTATGTTACAACATGAGAAGTAAACTCAAACAAAAGATCATGAATAATAGTGCACTTAAAGCAAATGTTTGTTTTTTGATCATAGAGAAAACATAGCAAAGTGGTATTCAGCTTGTCCTTCATGGAATAGCAAAACATAAATGCATTGGACACCTTTAAAGTTCAAAGGGTGATCAGATACAAATAATTTGAGAACAAGCAATAACATAATTATGAATCAATCAATAACAAATTTTGGGACTATGCATATTATACTCAGAATGACAACTATAGTTTCTTAATCGGTGCATAAAGTTAGAAGATGAAGTCTCAACATATAAGTAAAATAAATGCCCTGCGCAGAGGGAAGCAGAGATCACTCATGTGCTAGAGCTTTTTATTTTGAATAAAATAGAAGTATTGAAAATGTATTTTTAGAGGCATGTATGTCTATGTCAACGACTGGTATCAAATGGTTCATCATCCTTTCGTATAGTGACTTCAAGAGCGGCTCCCATATAGTTCTTCATTTGCACACCATTATTTAGGATCTCTCTAGTACATAGTGTGCTGAGTTTTATTTATTTATTTTATATTTTTTGTGGGCTGGGCAACCAGTTGCCTTGCCCCTTTTGCAATAGTAAGGACTATCACATTATTCATACTAGTCAAGGTGTGAAGTCATGAAAGACAATATAGCATTCAACACTTCCTCATGAGCTAAAATAGGAACACCAAACATGTAATAATTTTTGAAGGTTTTAAAGGTAGCACACAAGAAATTTACTTTGGAGTGGCGGTGAAATACCACATATAGGTAAGTATGGTGGACACAATTGTCAAACTTTGGTTTCTTGGAAGTTGGATGCACGAGTAGAGCCCATACTCATTACATGTGAAGGCTAGCAAAAGACTGAGAGCGACCAACTAAAAGACCAATAATGGCCATAATCATGCATAGTGACAAAACATTATTAATCAAAGCGTAAAGTGATATTACAAGTCAAAAACTAAATGATCATAGAGGCTTGAGGTGACTGGTTTGTAGTCATATCATGGTGTAAGCATGTGCCAAGTCAACCCAAATAAAGCATCAAAGGAGAATACCACAATATTATGCTTTTGTATGATGGAAACAACACATGATTCTTTCAATGACACATTAAGCACTCTCAGCTATTTGAGACAAGTCATGCTACAACAATAACTACTAAGCATATAATTAAAATAACATCTAACATGACATGCTAAAGTCTAAGCCACAGTCTAAATAGGCTTCATTTTGCACCACTATAAGCATGAAATATTTTACTCGTCTCCAACACCAATCAATTTATTTGAAACAACTCTCATAGATAATAATAAATAAAGACCAGAGATCCAATCGTACCTAACTAAAGAAAACTAATGAGCTCTGAACAAAATACGAGTGGAAAACCAGAGCTAAACGTAGTAATAGCAAAAGAGAACACTCGTAGAACAATAAGAGTGAAAACTAGAGTGTTCTATGCAATGAAAATGGAGTGTGTCATTCTCCAAAACAAGTATGCTGGGATCCAACCATATACTACAGAAAACAAAAAAACAAAACAAAAAGATGCTCCAAGAACAACACATAGCATATGAAGCAATAAAAATATAGCGTCTTGAAAGATGACTTGATATTTTTGTTGATGACGAAGGGAATGCCTTGGACATCCCCAAGCTTTGATGTTTGTACCTATTGGATATTTCTTGGGGTGACATGGGAAACCCCAAGCTTGAGATTTTTCCCGTCCTTCATCTCATCACATCATTCTTCTCTCCCTACACTTGAAAACTTCCTTCATACAAAACTTCACACAATTTTCATTAGCGGAATTAGTGCAATCAAAATAACAAATCCACTTTGGTTTAGTTCTAACATAAGTCAAACATTCATTAAAACATTAGCTACTGTAGAAACTTATTTTAAAAGCTCCTTCTCTCAAAAGAACTCAAAAAGAAAAAGATTAAGAGGCAAATGCAAATAGTGGCAGAATTCTGTCAAAACAGAACATCAGGTAAAGATCCATTTTTTCGAAAATTCTCTGTTGCTCAAATCGAAAAGTGAAAAACTAATGAAAGTTAGATAATAACCCGAATCATACGTTAAAAAATTATCGGATCAATCTGACGTTCTGGCTGAGAATTATAATTTTTTTGGTGGCAGTACAGAATCTGTTTCGGGACAACAACTTCCCCAAATCTTACCTTCTTCTACTAGAGGTTATCCTTGGCACAAAAATAAAATAAAAATGATAAGGATAGGTTATTACAGAGGTACCAACTTACAAGACTCAACAAAAGAAAAATTACATAAATAAAACATGGGTTATCTTCCAAGAGTGATTTTCTTTAACGCCTTTCAGCTAGGCGCAGAAAGCTTGAATCAAGTATTTTTAAGTGAAGAAGTATCAACATCATAATTTGTCATAATAATATAATCAAAAGGTAGCTTATTTATCTTTCTAGGGAAGTGTTCCATATCTTTATTGAGTGGAAAATGATATTTAATAATCTCATCTCTCATATCAATAGCAACACCAACAGTTCTAAGAAAAGGTCTTCCCAAAACAATAGGACAAGAAGCATTGCATTCAATATCCAAAACAATAAAATCAACGGGGAAAAAGTTATTATTAACCATGATAAAAATATTATTAACTCTCCCCAAAGGTTTCTTCTTAGCAATATCAGCAAAATGAACATCCAAATAACATTGTTCCAAAGGTGGCAAATCAAGCATATCATAAATTTTTCTAGGCATAACAGAGATGCTCGCACCAAGATCACATAAAGCATTGCAATAAAGTCATTCAATTTCATCTTAATGATAGGCTCCCAACCATCTTCTAACTTCCTAGGAATAAAAGCTTCATGTTTTAATTTCCCTTCTCTAATTTGCATGAGAGCATTTGTAATATGTTTTGTAAAAGCCATATTTATAGCACTAGCATTAGTACTTCTAGCAAGATTTTGTAGAAACATAATTACTTCAGAAATATTGAAACTATCAAAATCAAAGTCATTATTATCAAAGGTAAAAGGACTATTGTCTTCCAAACTTCGATTTTTTTTAGCATTCTTACCAGAAACAGTTTTAGTGGTTCTAGGAAATTTTGTAGAAGGAGTGGGGACTTTTCCTACACCAATTATTTTATCATTAATAGTAGGTGGTTTGCTAACATTTGTTAACTTAGCATTACTAGTGGTGGTAATGGTACAAACTTTAGTCATACTATTATTTCTAGCAATTTCATCCTCTCTTTCCCACCTAGCATGCAATTAAACCAACGTCCTAACATTGTCATCAAATCTAACTTGAATGGCATTCAAAGTCTTGCTTTATTTAACATCATGAGGCATAACCTCTAGTTTAATAAGTTCAACATCAAGAGCAAGGCTATCAACTTTAGAAGCAAGAACATCAATTTTACCAAACTTTTCCTCAACAGATTTATTAAAAGCAGTTTGTTTACTAATAAAGTCCTTAAGCTTGAATTCAAGATCAGAGGGTGCACTAATATTGTTGTTGTAGGAATTACCATAAAAACTGTCATAACCATTACCATTATTAGAAGGATATGGCCTATAATTGTTACTACCAAAATTATTCCTATAAGCATTGTTGTTAAAATTATTGCTTTTAATGAAGTTCACATCAACATGCTCTTCTTGAGCAACCAAAGAGGCTAAAGGAATATTATTTGGATCAACATGAGCTTTAGTATTAACAAGCATAGACATAATGGTATTAATCTTATCACTCAAGGAAGAGGTTTCTTCAACAGAATTTACCTTCTTACCTTGTGGAGCCCTCTGAGTGTGCCATTCAGAATAATTTATCATCATATCATCAAGGAGTTTTGTTGCAGCCCCCAAAGTGATGGACATAAAGGTACCTCCAGCAGCTGAATCCAGAAGGTTTTTTTGAATAAAAATTCAGTCCTACATATTTTTTTGGATGATCATCCAAGTAGTCAGTCCATGAGTGGGATCGTTCTTTACCAAAGATTTCATTCTTTCCCAAGCTTGAGCAACATGTTCATTATCAAATTGTTTAAATTTCATTATGTCACTTCTCAACAATATAATCTTAGCAGGAGGATAATATTTTCCAATGAAAGCATCTTTGCATTTAACCCAAGAATCAATATTATCTGTAGGCAAAGATAGCGATCAATCTTTAGCTCTCCCTCTCAAAGAGAAAGGAAACGATTTCAGTTTAATAATATCCCGATCTACGTCCTTATACTTTTGCATCTCACAAAGTTCAACAAAATTATTAAGGTGACAAGAAGTATCATCAGTACTAACACTAGAAAATTGCTCTCTCATAACAAGATTTAATGCAGCAGGTTTAATTTCATAGAAAGCTGCTTCAGGAGCAGGTGGAGCAATAGGTGTACAAATGAAACCATTGTTATTTGTGCTAGTAAAGTCACACAATTTAGTGTTCTCGGGATTAGTCATTTTAGCAAGATTAAAACAGAGCAACAGAAATAAAAAACTATGATAGAAACTATTTTTGTGTTTTTGATAAAAAGAAGCAAACAAGACAAAGTAAAATAAACTAAGAAAAACAGTAACAAAGTAAAGAGATTGGAGATGAGAGACTCCCCTTGCAGAAACCCTCTTTCTCCCCGACAACGGCGCCATAAAAGAGCTTGATGTTGTGCAGAGTATGCAGTTGAGAAACCCCAAGAGGAAGGTATGATAAGCACAACAACAAGTTTTCCCTCAGTAAAAAACCAAGGTTTAATCGACCAGTAGGAGAAAGAAATTACTTCTGAAGGTGTTGTTGGCTGACTTTGACAGGGCGCAGTACCGATGTCAGCAACAATGTGGAACCTGCACACAACACAACCAAAATACTTTGCCCCAACTTACAGTGAGGTTGTCAATCTCACTGGTTTGGCTGAAAACAAGGGATTAAACGTATAGTGTGAAAAGAGATATTTGTTTGTATTGAAATAAAGAGAACAAAGCTTTCAGTAAGGAAACATAACAGGTATTTGTAGTAGATGGTTTTATCAGTGTTCACAGTTCACTAGAGGTGTGTCTCTCCATAAAGATAAATAATATGCTGGGTAAAAAAATTACAGCTGGGCATTTGATAGAATAAAAACCATATATGATAAGATGATTACTATGAGATTCATTTGGGCATTACAACAAGATTCATAGACCGTAATCCAACTGCATCTATGACTAATACCCACCCTCAGGATATCATCCGAACAACTTTGGGTATTAAGTTGCAAGCAACATATTATTGCATTAAGTAAAGTGTGTAAAGTAAACAATAGAATTATCTTTGGATAAAGCATTGTTGTTTTCTCCCTGTTAGAAACAACACATCTACAACCTTAGGAGTTAATGTCACTCTCCCAGATTACTAGAGGCATGAACCTACTATCGAGCATAAATAATTCCTCTTGGAGTCACAAGCACATACTTAGCCAGAGCATCTACTAGCAACGGAGAGCATGCAAGATCACAAATAACATATAAATAGGTCTATAATCAACTCAACCATAGTATTCAATATTCATCGGATCCCAGCAAACACAACATGTAGCATTACACAAAGATGATCTTGATCATGATAGGCAGCTCAAAAGATGTAAACATGAAGCATATGGAGGAGAATGCAACCATCTAGCTATTGCTATAGACTCGTAGTCCAGAGATGAACTACTCACACATCACTTTAGAGGCGGGCATGGTGATGAAGAGGCCTCTAGTGATGATCTCCCTCTCCGGCAGGGTGCCGGGAAGAGCTTCAGAACCCTCCCGAACTAGGGTCAATGATGGCGACGGCTACGAAACTTTTCATGGATGGAGGATCGGGTGTTTAGGTTTTTTCCGAGGATGTGAATTTATAGGCGAAAGAGCAAGGTCGGTGGGTGCCCGAGGGGTCCACACCATACGTAGGCGCGACTAGGGGTGGGCCGCGTATAGGGGTGGTGTGGCCACCTCCTGGCTCTTCTCCGTATCCCGTTTGGACTTCGTCTTCGTGACAGTAAAATAGAAACTTCGGTTTTTGTTTCGTCCGATTCCGAGAATATTTCCTGTACAACTTTTCTGAAATACAAAAACAGCAGAAAACAGAAACTGACACTGTGGCATCTTGTTAATAGGTTAGTTCCATAAAATACATAAAATGCCACGAAGTGTAAACAAAACATATAGAAATTGGTGTAAAACAAGCATCTAGCATCAAAAATTATAGATACGTTTGTAACGTATCATCAACACTTGGTGAGATGTTTCAATGAAAGGAGCGAAGAAGAATGTCATAAAGTGGTAGGAGATTCTTCGCAAGTCCGGGAGAATCATCTTCCCTATAGAGAGGGGCAAACTTGTTCTTGTCGGGCTACACTCCATGCTCAAGCCATCATCATTTGAGGCCCTTCCACTAAAGGGGTACCCAAGCACCACGGCAAACGTCCGGAAGTTGGATTTGTACCGCTTGTTGCCGGTCATCCAATGAAACACGTATACCTCCTCTTACAACGTAGCATTGAGGAAGAAACTTTTAACATCCATTTGTTGAAGCTTAAAATCATTGTGAGAAACATATGCCAAAAGGGTACGTATAGACTCGAGTCGAGCAACGGGTGCAATTGTCTCGCCATAATACACGCCTTCAACTTGGGAGTGCCCTTGGGCCACTAATCTTGTCTTACTGCGGATGAAGATCCCATGCTCATCTTGCTTATTTTTAAGATCCATTTGGTGCCGATAACATTGCGGCAATTGCTAGGCCTATCTACTAAGGTCCACACCCTTGTTCCTCTTGAAGTTGTTCAATTCTTCATGCATTGCGTTCACCCAATCCGGGTCTTCAAGAGCTTCATACAATTTTTGGGGCTCTACCATAGATATGAAGGCATGATGTTCGGTAAAATTGGCCAATTGCTTGCGGGTAGTGACCCTTCCTCTAACATTTAGGGAATATCTGTGTAGTACTCTCCCTTACATAGCTAAGACTGATGAAGGATAGTGAGCCTCCCTCGAATTGGAGAACATGATGAAGGAGCTTGAACTGCGTCGAAGATCCCGTAGCCGAGACTTCAACTTAAAAAGGTGTGGTAATGCTTGAGTATGAACAAAATATTTTAATAAGTTGAAATAAAAAACCCGCATATCATTTTAGGAAGGTGAAAACTGGAAAGTTCTTTTGGCTACCGAGCTCCAGCGCTCTCGTCATTTTAAGAAAATTAAAAATCATTTTTAGAAGTTATCAATCAATGTGAAAGTAATTTCGAAGATTGTTAATGATACATCTCACAATCATGCAAAATCTCAGCTCATTTTTTTGTGCCAGACAAATATGACAAAATCTGGACATCTCTGGAGATTTGAAAATGAACTAATATATACAATTTTGTCATTTTTGTGTAGCTTAAAATATAAAGTATTGGAAATTGATATTTTGCATGCATAGGATACATCATTGACTATATACGGATTTTTTTCTTCTAATTTTTTGAAACTTGAAAATATGATTTTTGATATTTGTTGAAAAACAAGATCGCTGGTGTTCATGCACACCAAATCTCCGTTGACGTGAAACCACTCAATTGAGTAGTTTTTCAGTACTTTCTCCGATCCATATTACTTGATGCTAAAATAGATATATCTACAACTAAAATATGTGTAGATACATCTATCTATATTAGTGTGTGGGGGAGTAAAATATTCGGACAAACTCGTGGATCTGACATGGTGCCCGTAGTGACCAATTTTGAAAATAAAAAGGCAAATTTGGAATGGAGGCGTGCCGTTTGATCTCCTCTCAGCGTTTAGTACCTCGTCTCTCCCAGATCTCCGCCGCACCGCACACGCTCCTCCCCCGCTCCCAAATTTCAAATTCGCCCACGCTCCCCTCCCATTCCGTCCGCCTCCTCGCCGAAACCCTAACCGCCGCCGCCGCCATGGGGGGCTCGCACAGCCGGGAGGACCTCGACTTCACCGACTCCGACGACGACGACTCCGCCTCCCGCGCCTCCGACGCCTCCTCCGACTACTCCACCCCTCCCCCCGCCTCCGCCTCCAAGGCAGCTAGGCTGCCCACCCCCGCCTCCATCGACGCCATCGACACCCACCTCCGCAACCTCCACCTCAAGTACTCCGACCCCATCTCCCCCAACCCCAGCCCCACCCCCAACCCCACCGCCGCCCTCAACGCCGTCAAGCTCTACCTCCACATCGGCGGCTCCACCCCCGCCGCGCGCTGGGTGATCTCCGACCGCCTCGCCGCCGCGTCCTTCATCCGCTCGGGCGACCCCTCCTCCTCCTCCGACGACGACGAGCCCGCCGGGCCCTGGTGCCTCGCCGTGGGCTCCAAGATCCGGGCCAGGGTCGGGCCCGAGCTGCAGCTCAAGACCTTCCCCGCGCAGCGCCGCGTCGACTTCGTCGCCGACGGCGTCTGGGCGCTCAAGTTCCTGCACGCCGACGGCTACGGCGACTTCACCACGAAATACCACAGCTGCCTCTTCGAGAACAGCTACGGCGTCGCCGCCACGGACGAGGGCCGCGCCAAGGTGTTCGGGAAGGACTTCGCGGCGTGGGCGCGCCCGGAGTTCGGGGACGAGTCCATATGGGAGGACGCCACCGACGCCTTCTCGCCAGGCCCCAAGGGCGGCGGCAGCCCGATGCCTGCGCGGAGCCCGATGCTGCGGCCTCTCATGGAGGATTTCAGGGAGTTTGAGGAGCCCGTGGAGGACGATGGTGGTGGTGGCATACAGAGCCTCGCTCTGGGCGCGCTGGACAACAGCTTCCTTGTTGGGGATGCAGGGATTCATGTGGTGAAGAATTTCGAGCATGGCATACATGGGAAGGGCGTCTCTGTCAAGATCTCCGGAGGGGGAACAAACTTCACCACACCCAAGAAGGCGCTTCTGATGCGTGCCGAGACAAACATGCTCCTGATGAGCCCAGCAACCGATGGGAAGCCGCACGCCAAGGGGGTGCATCAGCTTGACATTGAGACCGGGAGGGTGGTCTCGCAGTGGAAGTTCGGCAAGGATGGGGCAGACATTAATATGAGGGATATCACCAACGACAGCAAGGGTGCGCAGATGGATGCGTCGGAGTCCACCTTCTTGGGACTGGATGACAACCGATTGTGCCGCTGGGATATGAGGGACCGCCATGGGATCGTGCAGAACTTGGCGAATTCGATGGAGTCCCCAGTGTTGGAATGGACCCAGGGCCATCAGTTCACCAGGGGGACTAACTTCCAGTGCTTTGCATCTACTGGTGATGGGTCCATTGTTGTTGGCTCACTGGATGGTAAAATTCGTTTGTACTCAAAGAGCTCTATGAGGATGGCAAAGACGGCCTTCCCAGGGCTGGGTTCGCCAATTACTCATGTGGATGTCACTTATGACGGGAAGTGGATACTCGGGACAACGGATTCTTACCTTATTCTCATCTGCACCATTTTCATCGACAAGGATGGGAAGGAGAAGACCGGATTTGGTGGAAGGATGGGGAACAGGATTGCTGCCCCGAGATTGCTCAAGCTCAGCCCACTGCACTCTCATCTTGCAGGGGACAACAGCAAGTTCCGTGAGGGCAGGTTCTCATGGGTCAGTACATTTTAACACTTTCTATTGTGAATTCCTGTTCAAATTTACTTACTGTTTCATTATAGGAAGAGTTGAATACTTCTAGTAGATAAATGTTATGTTGCATTTAGTAGGGATTAATCACTTGACTTGAAGTGATACCATTTGATAGCTTCAATATTCGTAACTACCAATTTTATGATCTGTGCCCGCACATCTTGTGGTTATGCTGTGTAGAAAAGTTTTCAGTCACACATGGTGCTAGATTCTGTATTGTGGCTTCTGCTTGTGACATTTAGGATTTGTTCCTTTATGTTGACTTTCTTTTGACTATTATAGGTCATGTATACTACATTTCATATTTGTGGAGGGCATTTTTTTGTTAATACTGTCAGCTCTAAAAGTTCCATATGCTACCTTGCTTTTGGTCTGTATCAGACCTCCATTATTGACACTAGCAAATGGTTAAGGACCAGCAAGCTGGTTTGACATTTTGTAGAAATTGAAAATTTGTCACCACAGTCAAACTTACTACATGGCTGGCAGAATAGTGTAGCTACTGCAAATACATACCATTTTACCTTTACTTTCCTTTTGAATCTCTTAGTACTTCTTGTTATCTACAGTGTCCAGTTTTGAGATTTGAGGATGACACGCTGTCCATTTTTTATAGTGTATGTAAATCTGGGCTATGATTTGTGTGTATTGCATCATGGTTGAGCTACTTAGGGAATTATTAGCAATTACGCATTAGTAAACTCTATTACCTTTGTTGATAGATCATAGTAGTTATCTCTACAGTTCTATAATATTTCAGTCGAGCTGCTTTGGAAAGGTTAGCAATTACTCATTAGTGACCTTGAGGATTACTTTTGTTGATGGTTGCCTCTGCTTCTTTAGAATTACGTGATATTCTTTCACTATAAGCACATGGCAACAAAGCTTTTCTTCTAGCTATCAATAGCTTAAAGGGCCATCTTTTGTATTAAGAATATCTGCTGCCGCACTTAACATTGTGCTTGCATTTACTATCAAGTACCAGCCGCTCATCTAGTAATCATGCAGGTCACTGAGAATGGAAAGCAGGAGAGGCATCTCGTCACGACGGTGGGAAAGTACAGCGTGGTGTGGAACTTCCTTCAGGTGAAGAACAGCCACCACGAGTGCTACCAAAACCAGGAAGGCCTCAAGAGCTGCTACTGCTATAAGGTGATCCCCAAGGATGAGTCCATCGTGGCCAGCCGCTTCATGCACGAGAAGTACGACACGAGCGACTGCCCAGAGGCACCGCTGGTCGTGGCGACACCCATGAAGGTCACCTCCTTCAGCGTATCTAGCCAGAGGTAGCTCCGTGCTGCCTGCTGTCTCTGGTGTTTCTTCAGTCAGTTTCGTTGCCGTGTTGTCATGTTACTCTGACTTGCGGATTTGGACTCTCAAGCGTGGTGATGACTATCTATTTAGTCATGGATTGTGACTGGATCAGTAATTCTATGGATTGCTAGTAGAACTATTTTACAACAGTGATGACTTGCACTAGATTGACTTTGAACTTCTTTTCTGGAGTGAAGGATTAGTAATTTTAACTCCTTTTTAAGGAGTTGGGTATTTTTTTTTAAGTCTGCAAATGTGTTGTATTCATCTGTCTGTGTGTTTTAGTTTGATGCCCCAGGCCCATTGGCAATGTGGACGCTATACTCTTCTGGTTGAAGTTGGATTGTTCCATTTGTGGTTGGTCCCTATGAAATAACATATTGCAGCTGGGCTAGTTACTGCTTGGGCACAAAATGTGTTCACAAGGTGTGGAATTGCGGATCATTATGTTGGTTCTTCAGTTACAATGAGTTCATGTAAAAAATTACAGTGGTGATTCAGACCCTCAAAAGAACAGAATACTGCTGTATGGTACTTAACTCCACAAACCATTCTTTGGGTATGTTTGCACTGAAACTATTACAGGTGAAAGTCTCAGCCCCTTAATTTGGTCCTTCAGTTGGAGACCAAACTGTTTCATCAGAAATTGTTGCGACTAGCAAAGACATGTTGCTTCCTGATCTTCTGCCCCTGGTAACTTTATGGCCCAGTCCATTATGAATAATAATGTAAATCTACTATGTCACCCTATGGGCTATTTGGTATGCTCGACGGAAGATACTCCATGAAGACGAGTACCAGAGCCCGCTATCGACACACTTATTCATTGAGAACTATTTGCGAGAGCTGTCCATTGTGAGCTCGAGCAAGATGAGTGTGAAGGGGTCACTGAAGAAATAACCGAAGTGGATCCCGCTGGCGGAGGGCTGTGTGAAGCTCAATGTTGATGCACCGACTGTGAAATCCGGCCCTGATGGAGCGGTGGGAGTTGTTTGTCGAGCGGAGAATGGTGACTTCTTGGGAGCATCGAGCCTTACCATCAAGGGCGTCTCCAATCCCAATATTGGAGGCCATGACGTGTAGGGAAGCTCTGGCGCTGGCCCAAGATTTACAACAACAGAGGGTTACGGTAGCTTTGGACTGTCTACCGGTGGTAAATCATTTAGCCAGAGATTATGCAGGAAACTATACCATGGTACTACGTGAAATAAAAGAGCTGGCGAGTCTCTTGGTGGAGGCCTCGTTCAGACACGAAAATAGAGCTTCTAATTGCGAAGCGCATAGGCTAGCACGATCAGCTGTTTCCGCTGAAGTTGGACGTCGGGTTTGGCTTTTGGAGCCACCTGATGGTCTTTCTATTGTAAACAATGTTTTGAATCAATAAAGTGATATGCTTCCCCTCAAAAGAAAAAAACTTAAAGGCAGTAACGAGAGCAAGAAGAGTTAGACGAAAATGCAGAGGTATACTAGGCTTGAGCAGTCAAAGGAATGATCATAATTTACATCCAGGAGGACGGACAGAGAGCTAATGTCGCATTGCATATACTGTATGAACTAGTAATCAACCTAGTAAACAGCAAATAACTAGATCCAGAACGCTACGGGTGAGAAACTGCCGGTGTACTTAGGCACTGGACAGGAGCTGGTGCTGCGGTCGATGATCTGCAGCTCCCCCTTACGAGAGTACCTGAGGCGAAACGTGGTGATCTGCAGCTCTCCCTCGACAGAATCCACAAGGCAGAACCTGGCATTGCCCATGCAGGTGAGAGTAGGCTCCAGATGCTGCTCCTCGTTCCACAGCTTGTCCTTGGCCGTCTTCCAGTCCAGCTGCTCAGCTGTGCCGCCGGTGCTACGGGAGGGGACCTGGCAGGTGCCGATGTAGCCGTCCAGGTCGAGCCCAACCCATGCGTCCAGGTCGCTGTCGAAGTATCCCTGACCCTCGAAGGGCAGCTCCCAGTCCCCATGGAAGCTCCATCCACTACCACTACCGTTACCGGCGTCGAAGGAGAAGATGCGGCTGAAGCTAGAGGAGACGAAGACGGTGCGACCGTCTGGGTGCACGGCGTAGGAGTTTATCACTTCGCCCTCGGTGAAGGGCAACGGCGCGACGCTCCTCCAGGACCAGTCCCTGCTCGGGATCAGAGAGCTGCTGCATGGCCACGGGTGCTGCTTGGCAGAGGAGGAGGAGGAGGAGGAGGAGGAGGAGGAGGAGGAGGAGGAGGAGGAGGACATCACCTCGACGCAATGAGGCCGGTCCCCGCAGTGCCCAAACGCGTAAAGCTTTTCGGCGGCAGGGACGACCAAGATGTCTAGGCCGTTGAGTAGCGCGTCCGGCAGGGGAGGACCCACGGCCAGTGCTGCCGTGTCCGTGTCGTAGGCGAGGGTGGCGGGGTGCTGGTTGCTGACGGCGATGATGCGGCTGCCCAGGGAGGTGAAGAACATGCGGTAATTTGGCGCGGGTGAGGCTAGACGGAGGAGAGGGGGGTCGCTGAGGTCAAGGCGGATGTCGCCGTCGTCGTCGATCTTGCGGATGGTGTAGCCCTGGTTCCAGTCGTCCAGCACCAGATACAGGTGCTTCTGCTTGCGCTTCTGCGACTTCACGCTTGGCTGCCCTTGCGCCGCCTGCACCTGCCACCGCTTACCTCCGACTGTCGTGGTATCGTCACGGCATATGCTATAGGGTGGCTAATCGAAGTGGTTCCTGAGGGATCTCACGGCGGTATCCGGATGCGGGTATGGGCACGAGCGACACGGCGACGTACCCAGGTTCGAGGCCCTCCGATGGAGGTAAAACCTCTACTCCTGCTATGAGTGTATATGATGATCACACAGTACAATGGTGCTCCTAGAGCTGTGTCCGGCTGCTCCTGGGAGGCTAAGGGAGATGATGGTCTCTCTCTCAGGGCAGCGCTAAGGGTGGAATGAAGTGAGAATGATCGATCCCCTGCACGAGAGGGGGTAGTGCGGCTTATATAGGCACCGGCACTTTACATATAAGGCCGTATAGTTTACTGGCCGGCTTGGCCGGCTCCGGCTTCCGCTCCTTCCCGAGGCGGTGACGTCAGGAGCCGTTGAGGCGTCGTGGCCTGTCCCATCCGGCTGCCACGGTCAGCGGTATGGAGAGGAGGTGTCCCTGTCGCCGTCGCCCATCGTAGCGCACGGATCGTCGTAAGCCCGACGGCTGTCCGGCGCGTGGCACTATTGCTCCACGGTGCCCGCGCTTTACGGAAGATGGAGTCAGCGTGGACTTTAGGAACCCGGATCACCAACCCGGTTCCTTCCGATTGCAAGACTCGCCACCTCGAGTCGGTCCGAGGTCTGGACCCCGATCGGATATGGCTTGTAGAAGCCGGCCCAGCCTACGACATTGGCGGCCGTAGCTAGGCCGACTAGGACCTAGAGCCAGCCGGCTTCCGGACCAGCCGGCCACGGCGCCCCCGGCTGCACCTCAGCCGGCCTTTGCCGCGAGCCGGCCGGTGGCCAGCCGGCTGCTCCGCGTCCATTGCCCTACCCGGTCTTCCCCGACATTAGCCCCGAAGCTGGCAAGGTCCTGCGTTTAGAAGGACCTAGGCAGGTTTTCCTGGCTTCTCGAATATATTTGACGGCACTTGGAGGGGCCGATTGAGAATTTCCATTCAGCCGGCTGCGCCCTCATCCGGCTCGTTCCTGCCGGCTGCTTCTAGCCGGCCGCTTTTTACACTTGTATAGCTTTCGTTTTCTCGCAAGTTTTGGTGGCGTCTCCGCCTTGTTGATGACTTTTGGTCCGAGTTGAACTTATTGTCCGGCTCCGGCTTGCGGCGCGCCGGAGTCTCCGCCGCCTCGGGTCCTGCACCCGACTTGACCGGTCTGACGCCTGGCTCTGCGGTCGGTTCGTCTGGTCACATCAATGTTCCTCCGGATCCGGTGCGGTAGTGGGGAACGTGGTGTGGCCGTTTTCGGTAACCGCTGCCGTCGTGGGGGTAGTTAAGGCCGCAGTAAATCCCGATCGTGGCCCACGATCGCCACGTGGCCGCGCAACTGGCGCGTCAGGCGGCTATAAATGCCCCCGGTAGCGGTACCGAGGCGCCCTTCTTCTTCCTCGCGCTCTTCGTCCTCCCGCTCAAGCTCTCTCCTTTCTTCGCTCGAGCGTTCCGCCGCACGCCAACACTTCTTCTCCAAAAAACCTCCTGGCGAACTCCGGCGAGCAGCTGCCCCGACGTTCTCCCGCCGGGCCGCCGCCGCCACTCCACCAAACCGGCGCCACGGGGCCGCGCGTTTCCACGGAGCGTCCTCAGCCGCCGTCGTCGCCGCCACCGTCGCAAGGCTCTTCGTCGCCGTTTCGCCTCTCGTGGTCAACTTCTTCCTCTTCCTCGACAATGGCCTCCGCCAGCGGATCGTGGAGGGGCTCATACATGCGGGAGGACGACATCGAGCGGCTGGTGCGCCTCCGCCGGATCCCGTCGGCGGTGGTCTGGCGGGCGCCCGGCGAGGAGACGGAGCCCGAGCCGCAGCCCGGCGAGCGTGTCGTCTTCGGCGCGCATCTTGATCGCGGGCTGGGCCTGCCGGCTTCAACCTTCTTCCGGCAGTTCCTCGACAACTTCGGCCTGCAGCCGCACCACCTGCCGGCCAACGCGTGCGTCCTCCTCAGCTGCTTCGTGGCGTTCATGGAGGCCTACGCCGGCTTGTGGCCAGACATCGACTTCTGGAGCCGGCTGTTCTACTTGAAGGCGCAAACCACCGAGGGCCGCCTGTGGGCCTGCGGCGCCGCCTCGATCTACACCCGGCCTGGTACGCCCTTCCCCAAGATCCCCACCGTTGACTCGGTGAAGAACTGGCAGATGTCGTTCTTCTACGTGCGCAACGAGGGGCAGCTCGTCGACCGGATCAACCTGCCGGAGTTCAATCCGGCTCCTCCAGTCGGCCGGATCAACTGGAGCTACAACGCCCGCACGTCGGATCCGGACGCCGAGGTGAACCAGCTCTGGGACTTCCTGGGGGCAGCCGTCGAGAACGGGCTGACTGCCGAGGACCTCCTCTGCACCATCGCTGAGCGCCGGGTGCTGCCGCTCCAGAGGCGTACCCACAAAATCGGGCACATGTCCGGCCGGTTCGACCCGAACCGGACGTCCAAGGCGGTGCTCTCCAAGGCCCAGGTGGCCAGCCGGGTGAATAACATCACCAAGGCAAACATGCCGGACGACTGGAACTACGGGCTGGCGCCCCGCGACAGGGACCACCCGCCCGAACGGGTAAGCTTTGTGTTTTCACCGGCTTCCGGCTTGCGGCTGCGAGGCCGACTTCCTTTTGCTTTTGCCGACTTCCGGCTTGTTGTTTGCTCATGCTTTTTCTGTCTTTCTAGCTTTTTGAGCGCCAGAACGCCGAGGACGGCGACCTGGCGACGAGGAGGTGGACGCCGGATCACGTCGATCCGGCTGATCAAGCCGGCGACCAGGCCGGCGACGACGACCTGCTGCAGGCGCCTGATCTAGGCGGCCAGGGGGAGCACAATCCGCCCCCTTCACCGGAGCAGCAGGAGGACGAGGAGCCGGCGACGTCCGGCACGGGGCCGATCCCGGCCGTGCCTCTGCGCGCGAGGCCGCCAAGCTCCACGGCGACTTCGGCGCGCCAGGGGAAGAAGCGGGCCAGCGAGCCCCGCTCCACTGCTGCCTTGGAGGCGAAGGCGAAGAAGCTCCGCCGGCAGCAGCCGAAGAAGGTTCCGGAGCAGGCCGTGTGAGTTTTCTTTCTCTTTCTTGTTTGATTCCTTTTCTTTCCTTACTTTTTATGCTTATCTTCTCCTTGTTTGTCCGGCTAGGGCCCCCATCAGGTTTGCCCAGGGCGGCGGCTCCCGGCAGGCTCCGCGCGTCGCGTCGCCGCCTCTGCGCCAAAGGAGGGAGCCGACGCCGCAGCCTTCATCGCGCGCTCTACGCCGCCGCCGCCTGCGGGTGCTGCGCCTTCCGCAGGGCGCCTTCTTCGCCGTGCCGCTGGCCTCAGCGCTCGATCGCGGCACGCGGGCCGAGCCGACGCGGCAGCCGACGCCGGATGACATGTTCCCGCGCCGGACACGTCTTGGACCCGACCGGCGGGGCGGGCGGGGCATGCCGCCTTCAACCGGAGCCGGAGCCGGCAGAGCTGCACCGTCCGCGACTGGAGCCGGAGCCGGCGGGGCCGCGCCGCCTGCGACCGGAGCCGGCACCCCGCCAAGTGTGGTGGTGCTGGATGAGAGCCCGGAGGGGGCACCTCAGGTGCCGGAGACGGCGGCACCGACTGGGCCATCTGCTTCTCCTGGAGCGCCGCCACCACCGGAGCCGACGACAGGGGAGCCAACCAGGCAGGAGCCGGCAAGGGATGAGCCGGCGCGCACGGAGGGTGCCGGCTCACGCGCGCTGGTGAGGACGGGAGCCCCATCGGCGCCGCAGCAGGGCCTGCACGTGGCCAAGGGTGCCATGCTTCTGCATGTGCCATCCGCCTCCGACTCCAGCCTTGGCTCGGCTGGCACTATGGAGCAGGCGTGGCTCAGCGCCGACTCCTACGAGGTGACCAGCCGGGGGGGGGGGGAACCCCGGCCAAGCATCGGTGGAGATGTTCTTCTCCAGCCTGCAGGCCCACCTCAAGGCCAGGGCTGCCGAGACCGCGGCCAGCGTTGCCAAGGTGGAGGAAGCCGGCAAGGTAAGCTTTATCTGTTTTTTGATTTGGTTATCATCCTGGTAGCCCTCCGAGGCATGGGCCGGCTGCTGGGAGCCGGCCCGGGTTTCGCCTAGCTGACTGACTTTCTTTTTTCCTTAGGCTGTGATGGATCGGCGCACCACTCTGTACAACCGCGCCGTTACCCATTACCACAAGGCCAAGCTGGACCGGGCCGACTTGGCCCGCGAGCTGGAAACCGCCAAGGGTAAGCTCTTGCTTCTTTCGACTCGATGTCTTATTTTCTTTTTAATCTTCGTTGGCTGACGTTTCTTTCCGGCTGCCTCGCAGTTGAAGCCGCCAAGGTCCCGCGGCTGGAGTCGGATCTCCGGGCTGCTCGCGCCCAGTGCGCCGAGAGCGAGGAGGCGGGCCGTTCTTCAGCCGCCAAGCTCAAGCTAGCTGAGCAGGAGCTGACACGGCTGCGCCTGCTGGAGCAGAACCACCTCACTGAGCTCAACTCCCTTAGGACGGCGGAGAAGGAGAAGGTGGAGGATCTGAGCCGGCGGCTGACGGAGGTGGAGAAGCAGCGGCTTGCGCTGCAGGAGGAGGTCACCGCCAAGTCCACGGAGCTGACGGCTACCGCCAAGCGCTGGACGGATGAGATTGGCGCGCTTGATCGCGGCTTGGCGGGTAAGTGCATCTCTATGTTCCTTTCCCTTTGCCGGCTTTCGGCTGTCGGCTGCCGGCTTTCGTTGGCAGCCGGCAGCAGAAACTTCTGATGTCTTCGCTATCTCCATCTTCGGGCTGGTGGCAGTCGGTTCTTGCCGGCTGCCGCCAGGCTTTTCCTTTTGGCTTAGGACTTCGAAAATTTGCATTTTTCAGCTTATTTCGGCTTCGATGATTTCTGACTTGCTTCTTCTTGCAGCGGCCTTCCCGGAGACGCAGGACGCAGCTTTGGCAGCCGTTGGCGTTGCGCGCGAGTCCAGGAGGCGGGAGACCGGCGAGGGCAGCTCGGAGTATTTCTCCATGGAGGACTACACGGCGTCCATGGCTGCCCGCGTCGAGCTCATCATCAAGCTCGGCTGGGAGCTCCGGAAGGCGGTTGAAGAGCTGGTGCCGATGCTGTGGCCTGAGGAGGCGGTGCCGCAAGATGTCTCCAGTCTCACCTCCCTGATGGAGCGGGCGCCGGATCGCTTCCTCGACTGGAAGGAGTCGGCCAAGCGTGCTGGTGCCGACATGGCGCTGTCCTTCGTCCTCTCTTGGTACAACGAGGTGGACCTGGGGCAGCTCGAGTACCGGCGAGCCGGCGTGGAGGACAAGCTCCCAGCCGAACACAAGGCCGCCCGTCTTGCCCGAGCCAGCGCCATCGCCGACTTCGTCGACAAGGGCCTCTTCGTCGCGAACCCGAACCCTCCTCCATCCGATGAGGACTATATGGAAGATGAGGAGGCGGAAGACGAGCCCGAAGACGACCCGGCAGCCGGCTCCGCTGACGCTCCTCCGGCTGGTCCTTCTCCAGCCGCGTCTTAGTTTTACCTGTCTTTCAGTTGTTCTTTTGCCAAGACAATTTATTAAATCCCCGGGATGCCGGGTGCGCATGTATGAATATTATCGTCCTTTAATTATGTCACACTTTAATGTGTTTGTTAATCATTTGTGTGCCGAGTTGCTTTCTTTCGACTCGTTCGCTTTTTCCCATCCGCACCACTCTTTGGCTGTGCTCTTGCCGGTCGTACGTCCGACTTGCGATCCGTCGCCGGATCAAGAGCGGGCCGCTGGGTGAGGCTGACAGTATTTCGGTCGAACGAGCTGAATTCGGCAATCCGGCACTTATATTAAAAGTTGCAAGTCAACTCGCTTTTACTCTTTCCCTTAGTCGTTTTTCGCGTGCCGGCTCCCTAGGCCTTACTCCCGCCAGCCGGACAGCCGGGTTGCGGTCTGTAGCTGGATCGGAAGCCGGCTGTCGGAAACCGGATCACGTTACTGAGCCGACCGCGTGAGAGGGTTCAAGCCAATTGGCGAAACAAGGTAGAGTACGCGAAAAACTTGTCGGAAACGGCGCTCTTGGCGCGTGCTTTTTCATAGCTTACAAAGGGGATACAAGGGATACATACATTCCTGCTCTCATGTGTAAAATGGGCGGAGTAAGTTGACATTCCAGGGACGTTTAGTCTCCTCGTCAGCCTTGTCCGGCTTGTTTTTCTTAGCCTCTTGGGCATCTATGAGATAGTAGGAATCATTGCCTACTGCCTTGCTCACGATGAAGGGACCCTCCCATGGGGATGACGATTTATCTTTGTCCGGCTGTCATTGGATCAGCCGGAGCACTAGGTCTCCTTCTCGGAATGCTAAGGGCTGGACCTTCCGGCTGTGATAGCGTCGGAGGCTCTGCTGGTAGATAGTAGATCTAGACGCAGCCAGCAGCCGGGCCTCTTCGACCAGGTCAACTCCATCTTCGCGAGCTTCTTTGGCTTCGGCTTCTGTGTAGAGCTTGATCCTTGGCGCGTCATGCTCGATATCAGTCGGCAAGACGGCTTCGGCCCCGTATACGAGGAAAAATGGTGTGAAGCCGACTGAGCGGTTTGTCGTTGTGCGCAAGCTCCACAGCACATTGGGCAACTCTTCAATCCAGCAGCCGGCTGCTCGCTCGAGCGGCTCCACCAGCCGGGGCCGGATGCCGGATAGGACCAAGCCGTTAGCCTTCTCCACTTGTCCGTTGGACTCTGGGTGCGCCACAGAGGCTAGGGCCATCCGGATCCCCATTTCCCCGCAATAGCGAGAGAAGATGCCTTGGGAGAAATTGCTGCCGTTGTCGGTGATGATGCTGTGAGGGTAGCCGAACCTCACGATGATTTCTTTGAGGAATGTGACGGCTGTGGAGCCGTCCAGCTTCTTGATTGGCTTGGCTTCGATCCACTTGGTGAATTTGTCAATCATCACCAAAAGGTGTGTCATGCCGCCTCGCGCTGTTTTGAACGGACCCACCATATCCAAGCCCCATACGGCAAACGGCCATGTGATGGGGATGGTTTTCAAGGCGGAAGCCGGCTGGTGTCTCTTCTTTGCGAAGCGCTGACAGCCGTTGCACTTCTTCACCAAATCTTCTGCGTCTTTGAGCGCAGTCGGCCAGTAAAAACCATGCCGGAAGGCTTTGGCCACTATGGCTCTGGATGAGGCGTGATGTCCGCACTCTCCTTGATGGATTTCCCGTAGGAGTTCAATCCCTTCAGCCGGCTCGACGCACCGCTGGAACACCCCACTTACGCTGCGTTTGTACAGCTGGTGGTTGATGATTGTATAGGCCTTGGCCCTTCTCTCAATCTGCCTGGCCTGGACTCTATCGTCAGGCAGCACACCGTCGGTGAGGTAGGAGAGGAATTCTTGTGCCCATGAAGGTACGCATCTTATCTCGAATACGCTAACCAACAGGGCCTCCTGCGTGGGAGCTTCGGATTCGATCGCATGGTCGCCGGGTTCGGCTTGCTAGCCGGCGGGTTCGGCTTGCTAGCCCCCGAGTTTGGCGATGAAGCCCCCGGGTTGGACTGAGAAGTCCCCGGGTTCGGCATGGTAGCCGGCGGGTTTGGCTTGTTAGCCCCCGACTTGGGCGATGAAGCCCCCGGGTTCGGCTGAGCAGCCCCCGGGTCAGCCGGCACGAATATTGAATCCGAATCCGGTGACGGTGTGATGGACGGCTTCTTGAGAACCGCCAAGGCGATGCCCGGCGGAATGGCTTGCCGGGTTGAGCCAATCTTGGACAAGGCGTCAGCCGCCTCGTTGTTTGCTCGTGGCACGTGGTGGAATTCGCAGCCGTCGAAGAAGCCGGATAGCTGCTGGACATGGAAGCGGTATGAGGCCATGTTGGCGTCCTTCGCGTCCCAGTCGCCAGATGCTTGCTGTATAACCAAGTCGGAGTCGCCGAAGCAAAGTATGCGACGCACGCCAATCTCCTTGGCCAGCTTCAGCCCATGAATGAGCGCTTCATATTCCGCCACATTGTTGGATGCGGCGAAGTGGATCTGCAGGACGTAGTCCAGCCGGTCTCCCTTGGGAGATGTGAGGACGATGCCGGCTCCCAAGCCGTTGCGCATCTTCGAGCCGTCAAAGTGCATCTTCCAGTGTGTGGAATCCGGCACAGGCGGCGGTGCGCATCTCAGCCCAGTCGACGAAGAAGTCCGCGAGGATCTGCGACTTGATGGCTGTGCGTGGCTCGTAGAGGATGGTGTGGGCCGCTAGCTCCAGGGCCCACTTGGCAACCCGGCCGTTGGCATCCTTGCTGCCGATGATTTCCGCCAAGGGTGCCGTGGCAACCACCTTGATGGGGTGCTCTTGGAAGTAGTGCTTGAGCTTCTTGGCCGCCATGTAGACGCCGTAGGTGACCTTCTGGTAGTGGGGGTAGTTTTGCTTCGACTGGGAGAGCACTTCGCTAAGGTAGTAGACTGGACGCTGGACCAGCTGCTCCCTGCCGTCTTCTTTGCGCTCCACCACCAGGACAACGCTAACCACTCGATTGGTGGCTGCGATGTACAACAGCATCGGCTCCATTGAAGCCGGCGTTGCAAGGATTGGCGCGGTTGAGAGCACGCGCTTCAAGTCACGGAAGGCTTCCTCCGCCTGCGGTGACCAGACGAACTTGTCCGCCTTCTTCATCAATTGATACAGGCGGTGCCTTCTCCCCCAGCCGGCTGACGAAGCGGCTCAAGGAAGCCAGGCAGCCAGCGAACTTCTGGACGTCCTTGAGGCACTGCGGCAGTTCCATCTTCTCCAGAGCACTGATCTTCTCCGGGTTGGCTTCTATCCCTCGCTGAGAGACGAGGTAGCCGAGGAGCTGGCCAGACGGCACGCCGAATGTGCACTTGGCCGGGTTGAGCTTCATCCGAAATCTTCTCAGATTGGTGAAGGTTTCTCTCAGGTCATCAAGGAGGGTAGTCGTCTCCTTGGTCTTTACAACGACATCATCCACATATGCGTGAACGTTTCTGCCGATTTGATCCTGCAAGCATTTTTGCATGCACCTTTGGTAGGTGGCGCTTTGCATTTTCAAGCCGAACGGCATAGTCGTAGCACTAAGCCCCATACGGGGTAAGGAACGAAGTCTTTATTTGATCAGCCGGATTCAAAGGAATCTGGTGGTAGCCCGAATAGGCGTCTAGGAAAGACAACGAGTTCACGGCCGGCGATCGAGTCTATGACTTGATCTATGCGCGGCAGGGGAAGGGATCCTTCGGGCACGCCTTGTTCAGGCTGGTGTAGTCGATACACATGCGCCAGGAGCCGTTCTTCTTCAAAACCAGGACCGGGTTCGCCAACCAGTCCGGGTGCAGCACTTCCATGATGAAGCCGGCAGCTAGGAGCCGGGCGATTTCTTCACCGATGGCCTTCCTTCGTTCTTCGGCGAAGCGCACGAGAGGCTGCTTCACCGGCAGCTTCGAGCCGGACGTGGAGGTGGTGCTCAGCCAGCTCCCTCGGCACACCCGGCATGTCTCTTGGAGTCCATGCGAAGATGTCCCGATTCTCACGGAGGAAGCTGGTGAGCTCGCTTTCCTATTTCTTGTTCAAACCGGCACCGATGGTGACGTACTTGTCCGGCTGCGCCGGATCCAGCAGGATCTTCTTGGTGTTGTCGGCCGGCTGGAAGTGAGTCGTCCCAGCCGGGTTGCCTGCAGCCGGCATGTCTGTCTGCGCGGCCTTGGCGAGGGCGACGGCGTCGTGGATGAGCTGCTTCTCGGTGGCGATGACCAGCGTCTGGGCCATCTTGGTGCTGTGCGTGGCGCGGTCGGTGGGGCGGCGATTGTCGCCGGCTACGGTTATGACCCCGTGGGGCCGGGCGGCTTCATCTTCAGGTACCCATAGTGGGGCACCGCCATGAACTTGGTCAGGGCCGGCCTGCCCAGGAGCGCGTGGTAGGGACTCACGAGGTCCACCACCTCGAACTCGATTCTCTCGGTGCGGAAGTGATCCGGCTTCCCGAACATCACCTCCAGCGTGATCCGGCCGATCGGCTGGCAGCAGTGGCCTGGCACGATGCCATGGAAGACGGTGGGGGTGGGGCGCAATTCGGCCTCCTGGATGCCCAGCTTGCGGGCGGTGTCGCGGTAGAGGATGTTGATGCTGCTGCCGCCGTCGATGAGGACGCGCGAAAAACGCACGCTGCGCCGGGTTGTGCCGATGGTGGGGTCGAGGACCATGGCGTAGCTGCCCGGCTTCGGCAGGACAGCCGGTGTGTCGCGGCGATCAAAGGTGATGGCCTGCTCGACCAGTTTAGGTACTGGGGGACCGGCGGTATGACCGCGTTGACCTCGAGGGAACGGCTCTGCTGGCTCGTCTTGTCCTCGGGCTCGGAGGTGAAGATGATGTAGGTAGCATCTTCAGCCAGATATCGGCCATGGTGCACTTGGTTAGCCTCGTGGTGCTCGAGGTTGGCGTTCTCCGCGCCGGCTGCGCCACCCGGCCCGCCGGCTGGGGGCGGCGGGGGTGGAGGCGGGAGAGGTTCACCGCTTGTCAGGCGCTTCATGAAGTGGCAGTCGCGGGTGGTGTGGTTGGAGGGGTTCTTGCCGCTGTGGTACTTGCACGGCGAGTCGAGCATCTGCTCGAAGGTGTACTTCGGCTTCCTTGCCGGTCTTGCTTCGCGGCGGCTGCCGCCCTGCCGCGTTGTCTGCCACGGCGGCTACGTGGGCGGAGCCGTACCGGCGGTCCGGCTGGTCGCTGTGACGCTTGCCGCGGTAGTTGTCCCGCCGGCTGCCATGAGAGGCGCCGTCTGCCGGCTTGTGCTCAGCCGACTTGTGGTGGTCCCGCCTGGAGGGAGCCGGTCTTTGGGTCAGCCGGCGCCTTGCCGGCTTCTTCAGCCAGCGCGTATTTGTCCGCGATGGCCATCAAGGCGGCCATCGACTTGGGGTCACTACGGCGCAGCTTGTGCCACAGCATGGTGTTTGGCCGGCAGCCTCCCATGAAGAAGCTGATGGCCTGGATCTCGTGCACGCCCTCGCAGGAGTTGCGCATCTCGCACCAGCGCGTCAGGTACGCGCGATCCGTCTCGTCCGGGCCCTGCTTGCACATCTCAAGCTGCTGAGGGCGACCCGGCCGGCGGTAGGTGCCGGTGAAGTTGCTGACGAAGGCCTCTTCGAAATCCAGCCAGCCGTTGATGCTGCCGGCTGGCAGGTTGTTGAGCAGTGCGGGCGGAGCCGACCAGCATCGGGGGGAGAAGGCGTGCCGCCCACCGCGTGTTGCCTCGAGAGATGCCGACTGCGGTGGAGGAGTCCTGCAGCCAGGCCACCGGCGGGGCGGTGCCGTCGTACTTGGGCGTGTCGCGGGGGAGCTGGAAGCCGTCGCGCACGGGCTCGTTGGCGATGCGGGGCCCGAAGCACTTGGGGCAAGCCGGCGCCTCCTCTTCCGCGATGCGGGATTCGACCAGCCGATCGAGGCGGTCTCTGGCGTCGGTGGGCTCGATGCGGGGGCCCAGCCGGGAGCGTGCCGGCTGCTTCTGGAGCCGGTCGGTGCTGACGGCGGGGCTCGGAGTCTTGCTCCTGGTTCCGGCTTGGGGGAGGCCGGCTGCGGCTGCTGCCGCTCGGCTGGTGGCTCGGCCGGCCCGAACTTGCGTGCGTGGCCCGGGAGTCACGGTGCCGGCTTGGTGCTGGGGAGGCGGACTCGGCCGTGTCCCTGGCGCCTTCCTGTCGTTGCTGCAGCGCCACGAGCGTGAGAAGCTGCGGGGGCATTGACATACCCGGGGTCGGCCGCTGCTTGTTGGCTGCGTTGAGCAGCTCGATCACCCGCATGGTTTGGCGGCGTAACTCTTCGCCTTCAAGGCGGTTCAGCTCTTCTGCGGCGGCTTGTGCCGCGCGCATGTGCTTGTCGGGGGTGTTGTAGTCGGGTCGCTCCGCGGACAAAGTCGGCGAAGGAGCCCCGTCGCGGGCGATCTCAGCGCCAAGGTCGCGGCCCTGCGGCGGATCTGACCGGCTCGGGCTGGGACCGTCGCCGCACTGGAGTGAGGCCGTGGGCGCGGTTGTACTCGCGCGGGTGATCTCCATCCGCGCTTAGCAGCAGCCGATTCTTCGGTTTGCTTGAGGAGGAGGCGGCGGTGCGCCTCCAAATCCGCCTCGATGGTGGTGGGGTCGCCGCCGGGCGTGAGCGGGGTGCTCGGCCGCCGGACTTCGTCCAACCGGGACGGTGGCGGTGGCGCCTTTGGGCCCGAGCCGGAGGCGTTGGGGTCGACGTTGCGCTCGAGGTTGGGGCCACGGGTGCGCGGGTTCTTGGTGGGAGCTCCCTCGCCAGCCATCATGACTTGCACGACGACGGGGCTGGCGGGAGCGCTGCTGCCGGCTCGCGGAGGAGGGCTTGCGCAGCGCAGGACCTGCCGCGGGTAGCGCGGCGGTGCGACGGTAGCGACGTAGACGTCGTGGCCGCCGAAGGAGATGACGCTGCCGCCAGCTGGGAAGGGCCGGTCAGCGAAGCAGCCAGCGTTGTCGGCCGACGCGCGATCGAGGAGCCGAATCTCCAGATCAAGCCTGAAGCGACTCGCTCGCCGGTGGTGATGGTGAGGCCCGTCCGGATGAAGACACCGGCCGAGGATGCTGAAGGCCCCACGGTGGGCGCCAAATGTCGTGGTATCGTCACGGCATATGCCATAGGGTGGCTAATCGAAGTGGTTCCTGAGGGATCTCACGGCGGTATCCGGATGCGGGTATGGGCACGAGCGACACGGCGACGTACCCAGGTTCGAGGCCCTCCGATGGAGGTAAAACCTCTACTCCTGCTATGAGTGTATATGATGATCACACAATACAATGGTGCTCCTAGAGCTGTGTCCGGCTGCTCCTGGGAGGCTAAGGGAGATGATGGTCTCTCTCTCAGGGCAGCGCTAAGGGTGGAATGAAGTGAGAATGATCGATCCCCTGCACGAGAGGGGGTAGTGCGGCTTATATAGGCACCGGCACTTTACATATAAGGCCCTATAGTTTACTGGCCGGCTTGGCCGGCTCCGGCTTCAGCTCCTTCCCGAGGCGGTGACGTCAGGAGCCGTTGAGGCGTCGTGGCCTGTCCCATCCGGCTGCCACGGTCAGCGGTATGGAGAGGAGGTGTCCCTGTCGCCGTCAGCCACTGTAGCTAGTACGGATCGTCGTAAGCCCTGACGGCCTATCCGGCGCGTGGCACTATTGCTCCACAGTGCCCCGCGCTTTACGGAAGATGGAGTCAGCGTGGACTTTAGGAACCCGGATCACCAACCCGGTTCCTTCCAGTGCAAGACTCGCCAGCCTCGAGTCGGTCTGAGGTACAGACCCCCAGTCGGATATGGCTTGTAGAAGCCGGCCCAACTACAGCATTGGCGGCCGTAGCTAGACCGACTAGGACCTAGAGCCAGCCGGCTTCCGGACCAGCCGGCCACGGCGCCAGCCGGCTGCACCTCAGCCGGCCTTTGCCGCGAGCCGGCCAGTGGCCAGCCGGCTGCTCCGCGTCCATTGCCCTACCCGGGGTCTTCCCCCGACACCGACCATCACCTCGCCCGAGTTCATGCTCTTGTCCTCCTGATTCATCGTTTCGAGTATAAACTCTAAAGATCCGCTACGAGATCTGTAATCTACCAATGCAGAGAGAGGACGATGTATATATGTACAGCCTAGTTGTACTCGTAGTCGGAAGGAACTCTGCAACCGTCTATGTTTGCAATCAATTAATCTCAGCGTCCTCTCTTTAGTATTTACCATTACCATGTTGCAAGGCAACCTTGAACTAATTTTACTACTCTCTCCGATCCAAATTGTCGATCCTCTCATATTTAGTCAACCTTCAGTTAGTTTTACTACTCCCTCCCATCCAAATTTGAATCTAGGACAAGTAATTTGGGTCAGAGGGAGTATAATTTAATTGTGGTTTCATATAAGCACGTGATCACATGGTAAGCACCTGAGAGAAAATGATATGGTCTCAATTCTTGTTACTCGCTATTTCTTCATATTAAGGTCTAGCCGGTATCAGGTACAAAGCCTGCCCCAGGTCTACCAATACAACTCTTTCAAACGAAAAACACAAAGGGAACTGTCCTCCACAATGAACTCCTAAATGAATTGCTTTACGGTACCAGGACAAGAAATACAGCGCCACCTCCATGAATTGACACCGTCCGCTCACCCTGCACCACCTCGCCTGTGGAAAGAGTAACAGAACATCTTAGAATCGATCATGATGTCACTATAACGTAAATACTTGTATGATGCAACCGTGGCGCCAAGATTGAGATTACTTGCACATGATCAACATTTCATTAAGCAACATTGCATCTGGATGTTTTTTTTTGCGATAAAAAAAATATCTGGATGTTAACTAGACATGGCATTAAAGCACACATACCAAATGATCAAATACGAAATCTGAGTGGTATTGGTAATGTTAGAGGACAGTGACAGTAGGCATTCCGTTCTTCATACTTATCAAACAAGCCATGCTTTCTAATCTTACATATACGGGTTATGGTTGGATAATAGGCCCCCTTAAGTAGCTAGAAAATTCAAGGGAGCCCAATTTGTTCGAATTGCCAGCAACAAGCTGGCATCATGCAAATCTTGGGCTCGTAACTGACCGGTCTGGGTGCTGGTTAAGGGCTCTAAGCCAGGATTCAAGGTTTAGAACAGGAATCTAGGACGCAAGGGATCAAACAGATGTAGTTCAACAAGCCTGTGTTCACATGTTTTGTGAATCCTGAATCAGATACAATCATCAATCAAAACACAAGTATAAGGAGCACACTTTTTCTGAAATATCAGATAGATATGCGCGACTGTGGCCAACATGAATCCTTGTAAAAATGCATACGGTCATTCAAAATGGACCTGATGCAAACAAGTATGCAAGGTTACACAGGGTAGAACATGCCACTGAATCAAGCATAGTCCAGATGATTAAAACGGTGTAAGCAATGAAAACTAAAAGAAGCCACTAAAGCAGATCAAACCAACTGCTGGAGGATATCAACCTGGACATGTCTGCAGCACTGATACCAGCTTGGAAGTGTGTAGACATTTAAGCTCTTATTATGCGAACAAAAAAACATATAGAGGTATTTCAATTTGTTGAAAATGTGGTATATAGGGCACAGATAATCATTATCTGTCTACGGAAAGGTTAAACATAACTATAGCTATATATACATAACTATAAATATATAAATCAAAAGGGCACTGGTTGTTACAGTGGATTTAGCCACGATAAGAACTAATGCATATACTAGTTATGGCGGTTCTCACACCAAAATTCAGAAGAACGTGAACATTTAGGCTTCAATGAGAGGATAGAGTAGAAGCTGTAAAAGTCTAGGAGCATCATAAATTCATAATACCCTGCCTGTGCTGAAAGTTGGCTTCCAACCCAAGCTACTAGTACCCAAAAATGAAAAATCACACGGGCCAAGTCGATAAGTGAGTAATGAATCTCAAGAACTATGGTCGATTGACTTGGTTAAAACGAACCAAAGGGCTAAAGCTTATCCAAACAAAGCACCAATGTATCAATCACACCACCAAACAGACATGATAAAAATGTACACAATTGAGAATCTATTTCTTCAAAGTTACCCAGTCGATCTCACATAAGGCTTCCACGACGGCGAATTGCACGCACCAGGTTCACAAGGAACACAAACACGGGCATCATAAGCGAATGACAGACCGTACGCGCAGAATTCCACTGTACGATACTAGATCCCGGATCGGAGAGAGACGCAGGGGGCGATTACGCACCTGCGGGGACAAAATCAGCCGGAGCCGACGATGATGTTGTTGATGGGGATGAAGATGAGCTTGACGAAGAAGCCGACGAAGCCCATGACGACGAACCCGATGGCCGTCCGCACCGCCACCTTGGTGAACTCTGCATACATCAGCGAACAAACCGTACGTCGATCAGATCTGGGCCGAAACTGCGGCCACCGCCGCGGCGGATCCGAGCCGGAGACCTACCCTTGCGGTCGGGCTTGTGGCAGCGCTTGACGAGGCGCACGCTGTCCTTGGCGAACTCCCGGAGCGGGTCGACGACGGAGTCTACGGCGTCCATGGCGGCGCTGCGCGGCGCGGGGAGGAGAGGGGAGATCTCGCCGGAGCAGAAGCTGGCGAGGGGAAGGTGGGTCTGCGCGTGGTTGACGTGGTGGCGTGACTCCTTATGAAACGCATCCTCGTGTAGATGGGCCTTTTGGGCTTTGTATCTTATAGCATATGGTCCAACGTTGAATGTGAATATTTCTCTACTCTTTGGGCTTCGTTGGGCCAACTTTTATCGTGTCTGGGATCCCCAAGAAACAATACGTGGGTAAAAGAAAATAAAGCTAGAGAAAATATGTGTACAAAATCCCTTCTCTATTTCAAAAATCACACTTGTTTTGCAATATTGTTTCATAACTATACTCTAAAGTAGCAGACAATTCTGATGCACCGCTCCTTGAAATATAGCAATTTCTACCAATCTACGATACAAAAATATTACTCGATGAATTCCAAATTAGTTGAATTTCTATCTTTATCGACGGCATCAATATTCTATCAGTTTGGCCAAATATATTTTAAGAATATCCACGACATCAACTATATGTAGTCAGAAATATGTTTTATGGTGAATTTAGTCAAATCAATATGATGTTATAGATATTGATATATTTTTCTTTCCACTTTGTCATACTCAAAGAAGTTTGACTCAGGACAAAGCTAAAATTATAATTAATCTGGAACGAAGCGAGTAGACCCAAAATCTCCAAAGCGGTGAAACGGAAAGGTCCTCCACTTCATAAATGTTTGTGGTTATATTTTAGTTGTAGTAGTTAAATACTCCTATTTGATATTTTGGCATAAAAACTTATTGTTTTTTATTTGATATTTTGAGTTACTTTGAATCGTTTTGTTTTGGCCTGAACGATATGCATATAATGCCTTATATTCTCCTAGACAGAAATTATTCGCTTGGCTGACTCTGAAGGGCGCAAGCTGCACTGCGTTAGGCCTAACAAATGTTCCTTTTCCTCTTTCTGTTAAGACAGCAGCACCAGATTAGCACCAAATCGAGCTAGCTAGGCAGCTAGCTCCCTAGCTTGTTGGAGAAAGTCAAGGTTATGATGCATCTTCGCGCCTACTAATAACTATAATTGCGATATTCTTCACCTGGCAGATCAGACGGGAATAGATGTCCCGCAATAGCTTACAGAGGTCAGTTCACGCTTTAGCGTTATGGATGCTTTTTGATCAAACATACTTGTGCAAATGCTGGTGGCCATAGCAGAGGTCAGTCCAATGCATCAGAAATCTTGAGGCACCCTTCCACCTCCTAGCTGAATTCTTCGTCAAGGCAAGTGTGGAGCAGATTGGCACTGCAATTCCAGCTGCCCTCCTTAAACCCCGGCTCTTGGGGCAACGGCACATCTGTTAAGGACTGGATGCAGCCATGTATCACTAACGCATCGACGTCAAGCAGAAAAGGCGCACAATCTATGCTTATGGTTGCTAGTTGGGAGATTTGGCGGGAGCGAAATGGGTGGATTTTTTAGAAGGAAGAGCTCTCTGTTGCGGCGCTAGTTATTAGATTTGGTTCCCGGTCACACTTTGCCAAACCTAACTTTAGCAAGTGTGTCAGCCATAAAAATGTGGCTATGATTTTGGAAGCCACAATGTGTGGCAAAAATTGGCAAAAAATTTACTCTATAACAAGTGGGCTATATTGATAGTGAATTGTGGCAGCTTTAAAGTGTGGCAAAACTAAACACATGCCAAGTTGCCAAACTTTGGCTTGGCAATGTGGCTGGGAACCAAACATGCCCGTACAAGACGAAGCTATCCTTTCGAACATGGTTGGGGCTTCCATTCTGTTTGATCCGGTCTGAGGCATGTCTCATTGGTTACTAGCTCTTTTTTTCCTTATTTTTGGCTTGTTGTTTGGGTGCTCTCCTTTCTAATCAATGAATTTGGCTCTGCTAACATAGAAAAAAAACCAGAGGTCAATTCAGTTAGCTTTAGCATTTATGGTGCTGGTTGAAGTGATGCGAAGGAGCTAAGAAAGGGCAGCTGACCTGACCATACGCCTTCATTCCTATCTTTTCCATCTGTATATCCCTACAGGAATGGACCAAGGTGCCGACGGCCGCGGGCCCTCGGTGTAGACGGGAGAGGCCATCGGTGTATGCTACACCGAGGGTTGCCGTCGGCGTAGCGTCTCAGAAAAGGTTCGCCTCAGCAGAGACCACGGAGCCGTCGGCGTAGACGCGAGAGGCCGACGGCCGGTCCCACCCCTCGGCATACAGGCCCTCGGGGTAGACCTGACGCCGTTACAGGGCCGTCACGGCCTGGCTGGGCTAGGCTGCATGCTCAGGCCTGCGCCAACGGCCACAGAGGCGCCGAGGGCAGCCGTCGGCGTAGCCCACCCTACGCCGATGGGTTTTGCAGGGGGCTGGCTTGGCTGGCCTATACGCCGATGGTCCCGATACTTGGCCCTCAGCGTAGGGATCGGCTGTCGGCACCTTGGCCCATTCAGGAACGGAGATAAGGGGGGACGAGGGGGGGGGGGGGGGGGGGGCGCAACCCCCCTATGCTCATGATTTTTCTTTAAACACAAGCCATGAAAGCTCCTTATTTATGTAATTTTATCTAGTTCTGCCCCCCTTATATTTCATTCCTGACTCCGTCCCTGAACCCATTCCTGTAGTGTATCAAGCCTAGTAGTTCAAATCAGTATAGGACCAACGAGACCATCGTCTGTACTACCATGTTAATTGTCCCGCAGCGGCGTAGCTTGTATTCCAGCACGATTATGTGCATCAGTGACCTGTGTCAAAAGCTCATTTGGTCAATTAATTAAATATGTGCTGCTGAGTGCTCACGCCAACAATCATGCATGATGCCTCGTCCCGTTGGTGTTCTATCCCATTGCTACAGGGCGTGTCTCGTCGGCCAGCACCAAATCAAGCACTCCCTTTAGGCTTTTCCCCGTCGTCTCTTCTCATCTTTTGAATCTCAGCGTACGCCTTTCCGTCCTCGAGCTTATCCGGCCCGGAGCATAAGCGCGTGTTTTTCTTGGAAATATCTTGATATGCATATTAGTTTGTTAGAGTATTTTATTGCTTGTGTCTGTTTTTGGTGTTTATAACTCGTATACTTTGCTTGAGAGATCAATTACCGTTCATTTGCTACGAAATAACGTCATCAACAATGAATGTCTCACTCAGGCTTTTGAAAATAACGTTACTTGTTGATTAAGCAAGATACTGCTATTGCAGTAGATCAAATTAAGAACCTCTAAAAAAGCGATGATAAACTAACATACCCGATAGTCAAAAGTTACACCAAGATTCTGTATAGTCTCTAGATTCGTATTTTGCATAATTAGTGCTCTCCGGTGCCCCCGGTGACGAAACCATAGTTCATAGAAAACGAAACATGTGCAAACCAATGATGTCAAGAACTATCTCAGGCCAGATGTGTGATGGAATTGTGGATCATGTCAACTGCTTATCAGTTTTGCTAATTCTAAGCCTATTCGAGAATTATGTTAGAGCTCAGCCGGCTCTAAAACCGTTAAATTTACATCGTGATTTGTGCACCATATTTTTCAATTACATATGAATGGAACATGAAATTGAATGATGTCATTAATTATGCCCGGCATAGTTTGGGCCAAAACTCGCAAAACCATCAGCTTGCACCGCACCGAATCAGTGGTTTTTACAAGGTTCACTTGTTTACATGGTCAAACCGATAATTAACTTCATTCTAGATCGACCGAGGATTAGCATCATCCATTTTCGATGGTATAAACATGCTTCATTCCCACTACGGTCTCTCAAGTCTCAAGGCACCGTATCTCACCTGCTCCGAAACATGCTTTCCAGAATACTAATAATCTGAATGACCAAGACTATACTTGCGAATGTTAATTTCTTGGTTTTAGCAGTATCTTGGCATGTAAATTCCTTGAGCTAGATTGGGTTAGTTGGATGAACAATTGACCTTGACGACTTTTACCAGCCCAGTCAGCTTTCCACCAAGGAGTCCCAGCGTACATGCATGCATGCGTGTGAATTCCACAGCGTCGTCGATCGCACTCAATCAAGCAAGGAGACCTTTGCCAATTAGCGATTGATTTGCCTTAGCTAATAGCAAAGTCGTTGGAGAAAAGACGTACGCAACGAGCCCGCGATTGAATGCGATAGCCCAACCAATTGAATCGTCCTGGAGTGGACTTGGAAGACTTGAATTCAACAGTGATCAATAAAAGTGGCAAACACGGCATGGGTCGTACATTCTTCACCTTTTGGTTGCTGCCTCACGAAACAATCATTGTCTTCTTAAAACAAAATGTACAGAATACGATGTACCATATCATGATCACCTGCTAATCTTCATCTTTCTGACTAAAAGTTCAGGACTTTTTTTAAGGATACGTCATAGATACTCGTATCGGTTTCATAGAAGAAAAGGCCAAGAGGCCAAACATTGTTCAGAACTTGCGCAAACATTGTTCCGTCTTTCTTTCTAGAATAAGATGATGCATCCTAGGGTATTACTATCCGTTAATTGTTTTGTCAGGAAGTGCCTTCCTTACAAAACATTTGACAGAATTTCGACGAGGCTAACATTCGCCACTGTAAAGTGAAAATTGCGTTTTATCAGCGTGCCTACAAGCGTTGAGGAGGTGAAGACCAAATCATGCATGCCTCCAGGGTCTTGGTGGCAACTATTGTCGAGCTTGATTAGTGATTACACGTCAGTGATAGCAACAACAAAGACATATCGGACCGACCGAATAGAGCTCAGTGATCCACATCAGGAAGCAAAGCAAATTACAACTCCAGTAGAATGTATTTGGTGCACCGGGCCTCGTTTAAATGTTCAGAAATACCAAAAAAATCCTGAAAAAATAATGTATAGAAACAACATCAATACAACACACCAATCTCAAGCCTAGATTAAAACTCAATTCACGAAATAAAAATGTAGCACCAAGAATCCTAATTGGCTAAATTCATCGCCCAATCTAAACCATCGCTACTACTAACTCTGGTCTGAAAAGATCGATGCAAGGGTACGTACAAGATAGCGTATGTGCCTACAAAACTAGCGTCACTTAATATGACCGGAAGAAGTATTTCACATAAAGATGTTGAAAATTCAATTTGGCTCCCAGTATGCTCCCTCTACCAAAAAAATCATATTTTGAAGTATTGAATTTTTTGATAAAAAGTTTTACATGTACATCTTCATAGTATATGTGCGTTCGTCAAGTTTCAAGAAAAACCAATATTTTTTATGGACTATGTAAAAAAGAGAAAAATTATCTTGTGAAAAACATTATTTTTAGCACTGAATTTTGTCTTTTTTACACACGTCACATGACAAGTTGATTTTTTATGAAACGACTTTGTGAGTGCGTAGCACGTGAAGATGTATGAGCGAATTTTTTGTTTCAACTTTTTTGAAATTCAAAACATGTGTAAGATGCATTTCAAAATAAAGGAAATATATGCTCCCATGTTCCAAAACACCATTCCAGAAAGATGTGTCTTATTTACTTCTTGGGCTGTGATTCTAACTTTAACCTGAAAATTTACGTCCTCGTAGATAGATATTTTCTCTACGAGCGAACATTCTCTTTTCTAGAATTTGTTACACCTTCTCCCTAGTTTTTTTTTTTGAAAAAGAGCATATATTAATATTGCGGAGATAGCAATTACAATTAGCCTTTGCAACAACGCATTGCCCTAGCGGCATCACGGATGCACACAACCATAAAACAAAGAAAGAAAAATTTCAAAAAAAAAAGAAGTCCCGCTATAGTGATTAATTCCTTGAAATAGCAGTACTAACACCACCAAGACAGCACCAGAACTCCAGCTTCTTCAAAAGCGATGCCTCCAAGAAGAGAACAGTGCACAAGCGCCGTCGTCGCTCGATTATAGATCTTAGATTTTCACCTTGAAGAAAGACCTCACTCTCAAAAAAATGCCTTCAACAAGGCCATTGCCAAATTAAGGCCAAACCTTTGATTTTCATCCTGAAAAGTAAAACTTTGAACTCCTCCGTGCCGTCGCCCCCACTTGCATGCCGCTGCTTCAAGTCATGAAACACTAAGCCAATTTCTCATCGTCACGAAGATTTGAACCACCATTGCTAGTTCTCTGATCTCGGCTTTCATGACATTCTCCGCCAGCACCATGGAACGAGACGTGTCCCATGGTAATAATAACCATCAGAGCTTCGAAGCGCTCCTTCAGCAGACCTTCTCCCTAGTAATGGCATGATAATGTTAAAAACGCTCTTGTTCATAGGATCAAGTAATAAATATATATATTCTTCCTAGGGTCCTGCCATTTTTATAAGCACTTCGATGAAAGAAAAATATACACTAATATAGTCTTGTGTCTTCAGCCTTGTAATACACCGTGATTCCTACCAACTTCCGCAATAATCATAGAGTACGCATGTGTTGATTAAACAATCACCACCAGTGTGGTAATCTACTCATGCATTCTTGCAGACGCTACGTGCCTAAAGTAGAGAAAGGGAGAACGACGACCTGCTAGCATTTTGTGTGTACATGTTTTTTTTGTGATGTCCTATCCAAGTCATTGTCGACAACCCCACCCAAACACATTTCTTCTCCCAATGACCGGCGGCGACGACGGAGTTCAGGAGGGCCTTCTGTGTATTTTTTCTGTTTACCTGGACTTTTCTGTAAGATCGCTTCAGTAATTCAGTATCTTCTTCGCAAAAAAAAAGAAAAAAGAAAGATAGCTCATTTGTCTTTCTCTAAGATATGATGGCTGGCTGCCTTTTACACATAAAAAATAATTAGCGCATTTAGATAGGAAGGAGGAAGTACACTATCATTTTCCATTTTTTATAAGCAATCTTTTTTCGATAAAGATAAGCAATCTTATCTATGACGTTAGGTGGTTTTACCTTTTGTAAGTTTTGAGTGCGTTGGATCAAAAAGACCTTTCATATGTACGTAGTTTTAATTTCTCGACTTTGTCCAAGCATTTGCCCATAAAACATAAACTCTCTCGATGCAGAAATGGATATCGTGGGAGTTCTCAATAATTGATGAGAGACAAGTGGCTGCCCGATGAACTGACCACAGATGTTTGATTTATTTAGATTTCTCAAAATGTAGGTTTTTGGGATTTTGTTGCTTCATGTTGTAGTCAGGATGTGTATATTTCATGTTCAAATTATTTTCATACGAGCTACCGATGCTCAGTTTACAAGGTACACTCGCAGTTACACACCAAGAAGAAATCGTCCATGTTAAATATTAGTTTGGTAAGGTTTATTGAGTCTTCTATGTTCAATATTGTAGTTGGTCATCGTAATCCTATTTGGCTGGCAATCATTTTCGCCAACACAGTCACATTTTTTTTTCGATAAAGGGAATATATTAATATCAAAAGATACCAATTTCACCCAGCCTCTGCAACAACACACCACCCTAATGGCACTACGGATGCACATAGCCAAAAAAAAGAAACAAAAGTGCCGCTACAGTACCTCGGGCCTAACAACAACAATACATCCACCGACAAGACAACACCTGAAATACAGACTCTCCAAAAACGACGCCTTCAAGAAGGGAACAGTGCTCTAACACCGTCGTCGCCCGATCAAAGATCTTAGGTTTTCACCCTGAAGATAGTCTCCGCTCTCAAAACAATGCCGCCAACAAGGTCATTGCCAGGCACAACCAGTTAAGGCCAGACCTTGGGTTTCACCCTGAAAGGTAGGACTCTGAACTTCACCTGTGTTGTCGCTCCCACTTTCATACCGCTGCTGTGAAGCCCGGAACACCAAGCCAGTTCCATCTCACCACCAAGATCCGACCACCATTGCTCTTCCATCAATCTTGACTTTCATGACCTTCTCCGCCAGCACCATGGAAAGAAAACAAGCTCCATGATATTAACAGCCAGCAGAGCTTCGAAGCGCTCCCTGTGAAACCAAACGGTCAGATAAAAAACATGGGTGCGCTCGACCGAAAACACCCAATCCAGCAATCTTCAGGCATTGATCGCACAATGAATTTCGCTGGCAGGACCTTCCGGAACACGACAATCCAGCAAGCTCGGTGGGAAGAAGCTTCTGAACGATCTTCACTTGGCGCGAGAGAAACCCTAGGACTGCCACCTTTATTTGGTAGAACAGCAGGCCCCCTCGCCGCCGCCCGCCGGCAACCTGCTCCACCGCGGACGCCGCACTCTACCAACGGCCATGAGGCAGCAAAGAGAACGGCGATGACCAAGCAGGGTCGACCCCGACCAGAACCGGCCCAACCATGCAGCGAAGAAGACCGGATAGGCAGCATGGGAATCACCCAGATCAAGATCTGGAGTTTTCCCCAACGCCACCCAATCTGGCCCAGATCTTCACCGCCGGACAAGGCGCCGCCGGAGTAGAGTCTCCGCCACCACCCCGACCAGGGGCGCCGCCCTGGTCGCTGCACGCAGATGAGCCGCCACCACCGCCCTAGCAGCAATGGCGCAGATCTCCGGTGTCCACCACCCCAGTCCACCTTCGGGGGCTGGGCCCGCCGCCACCGCGGCAAGGGCCGGCGGCAGCGGCGGCTAGAGGAGCAGGCGGAGGCGGCGCGGTATCGCCCCGGTGTCGCCCTAGGGAGTGACATGGGAGCGGGCAGAGCCCAGGACCTGTACATGTAGCATACCCATTTTGATATATTTGGGTAGATAGTTTTTAATTTGTTTTAACAAACCAAGTACGGTGCCACTAACATTTCAGCAACTACTATTTTACCGAAACTTACATGGTAGTTTCTTCAGACGTCCATGATAGTGGGTTTCACTTGGTTTGGCCTCATAGTTCAATAGTGATTAACCGAGTGATTGTTTTATGGCTTCAACCTCTGGTGGGGAATTTTCTCACATATTTTGGAGATAAAGCTTGTTGAGGTCTCTACTCTCTGACCATGTATGTATTGCTCAATCAACTAATGCATTAATTAATCATAAGTGCATATACCTAGCGATTATGGATAATAACAATAATTAATCTTAGTTACGATCTGCCATTGTATTTTTTTGGGTAAAATTTGATAAGGAGGATTGCATGAAACATATGTGAGGATTTTAATTTGAGTGCTGCAATTTTATAGAATGCCGTGATCAACCAGCATATCATGTGTGTGTGAGTATCAATAATGCAGATTATTCTTTCACCGAGAAACAATGCTCCCCTTGATAGCGAGGTGGCCGAAGCGAGTTTCGGCGACTTGAATCTCTCCAACTCAAAATCTTTAGTAAGCTATGTGTGTGTTTATGGAGGTGTTTGCGCCTGCGGAGTCTACATTGTACTCCATGTTTCTAGAAAAATATAGCATGCACAATCTTGAAGTTACCCCATTTTTCTTCACTATGGTTCCCTTCTTCTTTTTGTTTAGCAGCTAATTAAGCAAGAATCTTCAAATGTAGCTTTCAGTCTTCAGTTTTAGTAAACACACATGTTTCATTGTTTATGTTCATGTTGAACATATACCATCAGATTTGTAGTTCATGGTCTAGTACTGATGTGTTAAACTTATACGACGGGTCGGAGCTAATATGGTGGCACAAAGTCAGTTCCCATGCAGTTGCTTGCCTCTGCTTGCAAACTGATGTAGAGTTTTTTCCCAAATTTGGTCATGATCATTACATATATGAGTTTGTCCCAATTGCATAGGATCTTATTTCTGCAGTGTGACACCTAGATCGTACTTCGAATTAAATTTTCACCTCGATTATTGCGCTTAGGATGTAAGAAATTAGAGCCAGCGGTTGACCCTTCCTTCCCTCCACCTCAATTTTGGTTGAAATATATACCGTCATACAATGGGCTGTCTTATAAGGTGCCAACTTTACACAAAGGTGATAAACAACTTGAAAGGCAATAAACCACTGCACATCGACTCTAGATATTTGTTATTCTCCACTGAGTGATTCAAATGTAAGTATTTTATTCCGATGTAGCTGTTGAAATCAAAACATTTTGTACCCTCTTTTCATCACTTTGGAATTTTGATTGAGTTGGCTCGTGCATCAACAATATATGATAGAGTCAAGAGGTTTTAAGTTTAAGATCATGTGCACGTAGTATTAAAAAAGATTCAGCGGTCTACATCGAACACATGCTAAGGATGAGCCAAACGGTTTCAAGTTCAAGATTCTGCAACCTACGACTAAAATAGCCTTGATGTGGTGGCGAGTGTTAAAATAAATATATTGCCTAATCCTTTTAATTGGTTCAAACTTTTGATTGAATTAGCTAGTGCATCAATAATACTAGGAAGGTTGGTGCGGCGATACACAGTGCCCTTGCTGTCTAGATCGTTGGTTAAAATAGTGCAATATCTGAGTTTATGAAGTATCACAGAAATGCTGGTGTGAAAGCACTGTTCAAGCAACGTAAGCGTGCTACTGTAGTGACACGGCTTGGGAGTTTTTCTAGCGTCCGTAGGCGTGGAACGATGAAAAAAAGAGGATAGCTAGTAAGAATAAAAATCATCGGATGATTGTACGATGATGGGAAGAAAACAGGGTAGTATGAAAATAACACTACACTAAGCGAGGACAATGCACCGCAGTTGAAAAAGGTGACGGACTGCAGAGCAAGATAGCATAGAGAAAGTAGTAGTATTTTGGATGACTGAATGATACGGTGGATGGTGAGCATTTTGTGTCCGGAGTTGCTACAAAAGATGATGATAGTATTTTCTCCATCTAACAAAGGCAATGGAAGATGGAGTAAGTGCATTTTTCTTAAGACACGGTAGAAGTAAGATAGTACTATTTTCTCCATGTAAAATGGAGGACGAGCGGTGGACAAAATACATTTTCCTGGTGGTACCATGGACAAACATAGTAATATTTTTCCTGGATAAAAGAGGCGACAAATATTTAAGCACTTATTTTCCAAAGTCAATGTAGAAGAAAAGAGTAGTATGCATTAATAGTTTTTCCGGATAAAACAATTTATGAACATTAAAACAATTAATTTTAGAGTAGAGTTGCAGATGAATTAATTCCGGAGAACTGGGCCGAAACGCCGTTGAAGACACGCTTGAGAAATTGATGTTGCGCAATTAGCGGTGAAGAATTTACTATTAGATAAGTAACACCCCTAGGGAAATTACTGTTACATAGCTAACGTCGGTAAACTACTATTGAAGTGGTACCATGGACATACACGATAATATAAATAGGCGGCGAATATTGGACTAGTTATTTTCCAAAGTTAATGTAGGAAAAGGCCAGAGAAGTGGACCGAAACACCATTGAAGACACACCCTTGAGAGATTGCTGCTGCGGAATAAGCACTGAAGAACATTTACTATTAGATAAGTAAGGCCCCAAGGGAAATTATTGTTAGATAGCTAACAATCAGTAAACTACTGTTGAAGTGGTATCATAAATATAGATGGTAATATTTTCCCTGGATAAAAGAGGCAACGAATATTGAAGTACTTATTTTCCTAAATCGACGTAGGAAAAAAGGAGTAGTATGTGTTCATAAAAAATATTTTTATAGTATGCATTAATATCTTTTTCAGTTAAAAGAGTCGACGAATGATAAATAATTATTTTACAATAGAGGTGAGGTGTGGAAGAAGTAACGCCAGAGAACGTGGGCCGAAACGCCATTCGGGAAACACGCTTAACAAATTATTGTTGTGGAAAGTAATCGTGACTTTTTCCCCTAGTCTATTCTAGGGTTTCTGTCCTCCGGCGGTCTACCCCGCCGTGAGTCTACCCTTGCCGCGGGCTCGTCCAGCGTGATTTCTCTCCGTGTCGTCTGCTCTCCGTCCGCTCTCCGGGTGTTCCTTCGGTAGACCCTGATCGCCATCCCTTCGATGGAGGAGAAGGGGGAGCCGAGTAACCTGAAGGAAGGAGGGAAAAGCGATGTTGAAGAATTGTTGGGAAGATTAAATCTGCATGAAGAAGAAGCTGATGAATTTGTCTGGGAGGAGGAAGCGGGAGGAGGAAGCGCCAGATCCCGAAGCAAAGGCAAAGTGGCTTGCGATTGCAAAGGTACATACATCTAGAGGTTTAGCCCTAGTGCTCTATATGCTGACATGCGATGTGCATGGAACTCGGCAAAAGAGGTAGCGTGGAGGAAGATAGATGATAATCTGTTTACGGTACAGTTCGGTTGCTTGGCTGATTGGGACAAAGCAATGAACATGGGTCCCTGGTTATTTCGAAACAATTATGCTTTGATCATTGAAGAATACAATGGCTTTAAAAATCCAGGATCGATTGTTCTTGACAAGGTTGCAGTTTGGGTCAGGGTGATGCAGATACCAGATAACTACCTCAAAGAGCCGATTATCAGAGGTATGTGTAGGCAGATTGGAGAGATTACAGAGGTACAAGTGAAGCTCCCGACGGGTTTTATTGGGGAATTCGTGCGCATTAGAGTGAAAATAAATGTGGCGAATAAGCTCTTTCGATTTGTCTCAATGACAAAGGATAAAAAAAGAGACTGGTACCAACTGAAGTATGAAAAATTACCTGTTTTCTGCGGTGCTTGCGGACTGCTAGGTCACTGGTATCAAGAATGTGGTACAGGTGAGCACGAGGAAGGAAAACTGGAGTGGGGAGACTTTATCCTAGCAGATACAGGGAGAGGTTGGAGTGGTGGCCGGGGATCGTCAGCTGGACGGGTACCACCCATGGGCAGAGGTAGGGGACGGTCTTTTTATGATAATGAGTTATTTTCTCGTAATTCCAGGACGACTGATGATATGGAGGAGGATGATGAGCTCACAGCTGGGATTAATGCAAGGAAAAGATTGACATTTGGAGGTCAGACGGGTCTGGATGATAATGGTGATGGTAATGGTTTTAAAGTGGCTGGTCTGATCAACCAATTGGAACCAGGGATCACTGGTATAGATGCAAATACGGCAACTCCGGGGAAATTCCAGCCCCCTAAGAGATCAAGGAAGGATAAGGATATTGCAACAGAAAATTTATCGGCGGCCTCCAATGAGGGGGCTGTCCGGGAGCAATGAAACTCCTAAGTTATAACGGCCGTGGTCTACAAAAGGCCACGGCTGTGACGGCGCTTGTGAATATTCAGAAGCGTCATGAGGCGGATGTAATATTTTTAATGGAAACACATTTGGATGAATGGCCGGCTGAATGTCTGAGAAGGAGACTAGACATGAAATATAAGGAAGTTGTGAAAAGTGAAGGTCGCAAAGGGGGACTCTTATTGTTATGGAAGAAAGAGGTAGTTCTCTCACTAAGGCACAAGACACATAATTACATTGATGTGTTTATTGGTGTGGGGCAAGAAAATATTTGGAGGTTTACTGGCTTTTATGGTGAGCCAAGATGGGAAGACAAATATCTGTCTTGGATTCGGCTTAGAGAATTAAAGGAGGTAACCCCTATGCCTTGGTTAGTCATGGGAGATTTGAATGAAGTGCTATACTCTTTTGAAAAGGAGGGAGGTAGACCAAGACCAAATCAGTTTCTACTTGCTTTTCAAGAGGCTTTGGCTGACTGTGGTTTGACAGATTTGGGGTATAGTGGTGATAAATTTACTTGGCACAGGGGTGGGATCAGAGAACGCCTGGATCGTGCAATTGCTTGTGATGCTTGGAGATCAAAATTTGCTGATGCTACTGTTGAAAATCTCGAATATAGTAGATCGGATCATCGGCCTATTCTGCTGAAGTTTGGTGATAACCCAGTTCGGGATGAAAGAGTGCCCTCGGTGTTATGTTTTGAAGCACGCTGGCTTAAGGAAAAGAACTTTCATGACATTGTCCAAGAAGCCTGGAATTCTTCAGGCCAAAGTAACCAATCAGATTTGGCTAGTAGATTATCTGTGGTACATAATAGTCTTCATCGATGGGATAGATCAGTTCTGAAGAAGCCAATAAAGAAAATAAAAGCCCTTAAAAAAGACTTTGAAGAGCTAACACGCAGTGAGCTGACAGAGGAGAATATTCGGAAAGAAAAAGAACTAGCAAAAGAGATTGAGCAATTGCTTGAACAAGAGGAGATTTACTGGGCTCAAAGAAGTAGAATTAATTGGTTGCAGTTTGGGGATAAAAATACAAACTTCTTTCATAGTTTTGCTACTAGTCGGCGGCAGAGGAACCGAATTAAAAATTTAAAGGATGATCATGGAAATCTATTGGAGGGTACGGAGCAGCTTAACCCTTTAATCTCGGATTACTTTGCTGGGCTATTTACAACTGAGGTTGATGAACCAGACCTAGAATTAATAGAGAAAGTTACACCAAGGGTCTCTGAGGCGATGAATACAGAATTGTTGAAGCCATTTACTGCGGAAGAAGTGAAGAAAGCCTTGTTCTCAATTGGTGACATGAAGGCGCCTGGTGCGGATGGCCTCCATGCACTGTTCTTTAAAAAATGCTGGCATATTTTCGGCACTAGTCTGACAGAAGAGGTGTTGAATTCTATCAATAATAAAAACATCCCAGAAGGATGGAATGACACTATCATTGTGTTAATTCCAAAAGTGGAAACTCCAGACAACATTACACAATTAAGACCTATAAGCTTATGCAACGTGTTGTACAAGGTAATATCAAAAATGCTGGCTTTCCGTTTAAAACTAATTTTGGATGAGATTATTTCTGAAGTACAAAGTGCTTTTGTCCCTGGCCGATTGATTACTGATAACATATTGTTGGCTTATGAATGCTTGCATAAGATAAAGAACAAGAAGAAGGGAAAGGAGGGTCTATGTGGTGTGAAATTAGACATGCATAAATCATATGACCGAGTGGAGTGGGTTTTTCTAGAGGGTATGTTGATAAAGCTGGGATTTGAGAGGGATTTTGTTGATCTTCTTATGACATGTGTACAATCAGTGAAATACAAAGTCAGATATAATGATCAAGAAACAGAAGGATTTATACCTAGTAGGGGCCTCCGTCAGGGGGATCCTCTATCACCTTATTTATTCCTTATTTGTGCAGAAGGGTTATGTACTGCTCTAGCTCATGAAGAGGAGGTTCGTGGCATTGAAGGTGTTCGGGTGTGCAGAAATGCACCATCAGTTTCCCATTTACTATTTGCTGATGATTCCCTGTTACTTATGAAGGCTAATTTAGTTAATTCAACCTCATTGAGAAGAGTTCTGGATCAATAGTGTGCAAGCTCGGGACAATTGGTGAGTGAGGCAAAGTGTAGCATTTTCTTCAGCTCGAATGTTGAAGTAGAGGTTAAAGCTCACTGTGAGGAACTTAATATTATGACTGAAGCTATTTCTGAAAAATATCTAGGCCTGCCCGCTATGGTTGGCCTGGACCGAACTGATAGTTTTAATTATCTGTTGGAAAGGATTATTGCAAGATTGCAAGGATGGAAAGAGAGGTTTTTATCTATGTGGGGAAAGGAGATCCTTATTAAAGCTATTATCCAAGCTATCCCAGTGTTTGCGATGGCAGTTTTTAAAATCCCAAAACAACTATGCAAGGAGATGAATGATGCAATGGCTAGCTTCTGGTGGGGAGATACGGATGATCAACGGAGGATCCATTGGTTTGCATGGTGGAGAATGTGTATACCAAAGAGAAAGGGAGGTATGGGGTTTCGTGATCTCCATACTTTTAATATGGCCATGCTAGCAAAACAAAGTTGGAAATTGATTTCAAAGCCAGACTCTATTTGTGCAAAAGTTCTGAAGGCCAAGTATTACCCTAATTGTTCATTATTACATGCGGGGCCAAAAAAAGGATCTTCCTATACCTGGCAAAGTATTGTTGCGGGGTTGAAAACTTTTAAAAGAGGTCATGTTTGGAGAATTGGTACAGGTGAGAAAGTAAACATATGGGAGGATCATTGGATCCCAACTAGTCCGACGAGGAAGGTGATAACTAGAAGAGGACAAATCCTGTACAAAACTGTCGATCAACTCATTGATCCAACTGCAAATCTCTGGGATGAGGAATTGGTTCGTATGCTATTTTTGCATATTGATACGTCTCCGACGTATCGATAATTTCTTATGTTCCATGCCACATTATTGATGTTATCTACATGTTTTATGCACACTTTATGTCATATTCGTGCATTTTCTGGAACTAACCTATTAACAAGATGCCGAAGTGCCAGTTCCTGTTTTCTGCTGTTTTTGGTTTCAGAAATCCTAGTAACGAAATATTCTCGGAATTGGACGAAATCAACGCCCAGGTTCCTATTTTTCCCGGAAGCATCCAGAACACCCGAGAGCCACCAAGGAGGGGGCACAGGCCCACCAAACCCTAGGCCGGCGCGGCCAGGGGGGGCCGCGCCACCCTATGGTGTGGGCACCCCTTCGACCCTCTGGCGCCGCCTCTTCGCCTATTTAAAGCCTCCGTCGCGAAAACCCTGATACGTTCGACGAAACCCACAGAAACCTTCCAGAGCCGCCGCCATCGCGAAGCCAAGATCTGGGGGACAGGAGTCTCTGTTCCGGCACGCCGCCGGGATGGGGAAGTGCCCCCGGAAGGCTTCTCCATCGACACCACCGCCATCTTCATCAACGCTGCTGTCTCCCATGAGGAGGGAGTAGTTCTCCATCGAGGCTCGGGGCTGTACCGGTAGCTATGTGGTTAATCTCTCTCCTATGTACTTCAATACAATGATCTCATGAGCTGCTTTACATGATTGAGATTCATATGAGCTTTGTATCGCTACTAGTTGTGTGCTACTCATGTGATGTTATTAAAGTAGTCTATTCCTCCTGCATGGTGTAAAGTTGACTAGTGTGTGCACCGTGTGGTTCTTGTCGTAGGCTATGATCATGATCTCTTGTAGATTGTGGAGTTAATTATCATTATGATAGTATTGATGTGATCTATTCCTCCTTCATAGTGTAATGTGGGCAGTGTGTGCACTATGTTAGTTCTTGGTTTATTTTGCAATGATCTATTATGCTCTAAGGTTATTTAAATATGAACATTATTGTGGAGCTTGTTAACTCCGGCATTGAGGGTTCGTGTAATCCTACGCAATGTGTTCATCATCCAACAAAAGAGTGTATGTAGCACATATGAGAAAGAGTTATTTATTATGCGATCAATGTTGAGAGTGTCCACTAGTGAAAGTGTAATCCCTAGGCCTTGTTCCTAAATATCGCTATCGCTGCTTGTTTCTTGTTTTCGCGTTACTACTGCTGCAATACTACCACCATCAACTACACGCCAGCAAGCTATTTTCTGGCACCGTTGCTACTATTTATTCATACCACCTGTATTTCACTATCTCTTCGCCGAACTAGTGCACCTATTAGGTGTGTTGGGGACACAAGAGACTTCTTGCTTTGTGGTTGCAGGGTTGCATGAGAGGGATATCTTTGACCTCTTCCTCCCTGAGTTCGATAAACCTTGGGTGATCCACTTAAGGGAAAACTTGTCACTGTTCTACAAACCTCTGCTCTTGGAGGCCCAACACTGCCTCTGAGGAAAAGGAGGGGGCGTAGACATCAAGCTATTTTCTGGCGCCGTTGCCGGGGAGGAAAGGTAAAAGGTACTCACACTCCGGATCTCGGCTACCAAGCTATTTTCCGGCGCATTGTAAGTACTCAAAGCCATTTCCTTTAGATCCTGCAATTGCATCTTTTTGTTTCTTGTTTACACTAGTTTGGCATAATGGACAAGAATGAGCTTCTTATGCTATTTCCTGATTTAAAACATGGATTGTTTGATGCAAAAATTAAAAAACCTATGGAATCTTATTTGCATGCTGGTAGTAATATTAGTATGAATGCTTTGAACACCATTGTTGATAATGATATAGAAAGTTCTAAGCTTGGGGAAGCTGGTTTTCATGATCTTTTTAGTCCCCCAAGAATTGAGGAGAAAATTTTCTTTGATGATACTTTGCCTCCAATTTATGATGATTATAATGATAGTAGTCTTTTGTTACCGCCTGTTATGGAGGATGAATTTGATTATGATTACAATATGCCTCCTATATTTGATGATGAGAATAATAATGATAGCTACTTTGTTGAATTTGCTCCCACTACAACTAATAAAATTGACTATGCCTATGTGGAGAGTAATAATTTTATGCATGAGACTCATGATAAGAATGCTTTATGTGATAGTTATATTGTTGAGTTTGCTCATGATGCTACTGAAAGTTATTATGAGAGAGGAAAATATGGTTGTAGAAATTTTCATGTTACTAAAACACCTCTCTATGTGCTGAAATTTTTGAAACTACACTTGTTTTATCTTCCTATGCTTGTTACTTTGCTCTTCATGAACTTGTTTATTTACAAGATTCCTATGCATAGGAAGCATGTTAGACTTAAATGTGTTTTGAATTTGCCTCTTGATGCTCTCTTTTGCTTCAAATACTATTTCTTGCGAGTGCATCATTAAAACTGCTGAGCCCATCTTAATGGCTATAAAGAAAGAACTTCTTGGGAGATAACCCATGTGTTATTTTGCTACAGTACTTTGTTTTATATTTGTGTCTTGGAAGTTGTTTACTACTGTAGCAACCTCTCCTTATTTTAGTTTTGTGTTTTGTTGTGCCAAGTGAAGCCTCTAATCGAAGGTTGATACTAGATTTGGATTTCTGCGCAGAAACAGATTTCTATCTGTCACGAATCTGGGCTGTTTTCTCTGTAGAAAAATCAGAAAAATATGCCAATTTACGTGCGTGTTCCTCAGATATGTACGCAACTTTCATTAGTGTTGAGTTTTCTGATCTGAGCAACGGAAGTATTTTTTAAAAATTCGTCTTTACGGACTGTTCTGTTTTGACAGATTCTGCCTTTTATTTCGCATTGCTTCTTTCGCTGTGTTGGGTGGATTTCTTTGTTCCATTACCTTCCAGTAGCTTTGAGCAATGTCCAGAAGTGTTAAGAATGATTGTGTCACCTCTGAACATGTGAGTTTTTGATTATGTACTAACCCCTCTAATGAAGTTTATGAGAAGTTTGGTGTGAAGGAAGTTTTCAAGGGTCAAGAGAGGAGGATGATATACTATGATCAAGAAGAGTGAAAGCTCTAAGCTTGGGGATGCCCCGGTGGTTCACCCCTGCATATTTCAAGAAGACTCAAGCGTCTAAGCTTGGGGATGCCCAAGGCATCCCCTTCTTCATCGACAACATTATCAGGTTCCTCCCCTGAAACTATATTTTTATTCCGTCACATCTTATGTGCTTTACTTGGAGCGTCTGTTTGTTTTTGTTTTTTGTTTTGTTTCAATAAAATGGATCCTAGCATTCACTGTGTGGGAGAGAGACACGCTCCTAGCATTCACTGTGTGGGAGAGAGACACGCTCCGCTGTAGCATATGGACAAGTATGTCCTTAGGCTCTACTCATAGTATTCATGGCGAAGTTTCTTCTTCGTTAAATTGTTATATGGTTGGAATTGGAAAATGATACATGTAGTAATTGCTATAATGTCTTGGATAATGTGATACTTGGCAATTGTTGTGCTCATGTTTAAGCTCTTGCATCATATACTTTGCACCCATTAATGAAGAAATACATAGAGCATGCTAAAATTTGGTTTGCATAATTGGTCTCTCTAAGGTCTAGATAATTTCTAGTATTGAGTTTGAACAACAAGGAAGACAGTGTAGAGTCTTATAATGTTTTCAATATGTCTTTTATGTGAGTTTTGCTGCACCGGTTCATCCTTGTGTTTGTTTCAAATAACTTTGCTAGCCTAAACCTTGTATCGAGAGGGAATACTTCTCATGCATCCAAAATACTTGAGCCAACCACTATGCCATTTGTGTCCACCATACCTACCTACTGCATGGTATTTCTCCGCCATTCCAAAGTAAATTGCTTGAGTGCTACCTTTAAATTTCTATCCTCTACCTTTACAATATATAGCTCATGGGACAAATAGCTTAAAAACTATTGTGGTATTGATTATGTACTTATGCACTTTATCTCTTATTAAGTTGCTTGTTGTGCGATAACCATGTTCACTGGGGACGCCATCAACTACTCTTTGTTGAATTTCATGTGAGTTGCTATGCATGTTCGTCTTGTCTGAAGTAAGAGCGATCTACCACCTTATGGTTAAGCATGCATATTGTTAGAGAAGAACATTGGGCCGCTAACTAAAGCCATGATTCATGGTGGAAGTTTCAGTTTTGGACAATATCCTCAATCTCATATGAGAAAATTATTAATTGTTGTTACATGCTTATGCATAAAAGAGGAGTTCATTATCTGTTGTCTATGTTGTCCCGGTATGGATGTCTAAGTTGAGAATAATCAATAGCGAGAAATCCAATGCGAGCTTTCTTCTTAGACCTTTGTACAGGCGGCATAGAGGTACCCCTTTGTGACACTTGGTTAAAACATGTGCATTGCGATGATCCGGTAGTCCAAGCTAATTAGGACAAGGTGCGGGCACTATTAGTATTCTATGCATGAGGCTTGCAACTTGTAAGATATAATTTACATGATATATATGCTTTATTACTACCGTTGACAAAATTGTTTCATGTTTTCAAAATCAAAGCTCTAGCACAAATATAGCAATCGATGCTTTTCCTCTATGGAGGACCATTCTTTTACTTTCATTGTTGAGTCAGTTCACCTATTTCTCTCCACCTCAAGAAGCAAACACTTGTGTGAACTGTGCATTGATTCCTACATACTTGCATATTGCACTTATTATATTACTCTATGTTGACAATATCCATGAGATATACATGTTACAAGTTGAAAGCAACCGCTGAAACTTAATCTTCCTTTGTGTTGCTTCAATACCTTTACTTTGATTTATTGCTTTATGAGTTAACTCTTATGCAAGACTTATTGATGCTTGTCTTGAAGTACTATTCATGAAAAGTCTTTGCTATATGATTCACTTGTTTACTCATGTCATATACATTTTTTTGATCGCTGCATTCACTACATATGCTTTACAAATAGTATGATCAAGGTTATGATGGCATGTCACTCCAGAAATTATCTTTTTTATCGTTTTACCTGCTCGGGACGAGCAGAACTAAGCTTGGGGATGCTGATACGTCTCCGACGTATCGATAATTTCTTATGTTCCATGCCACATTATTGATGTTATCTACATGTTTTATGCACACTTTATGTCATATTCGTGCATTTTCTGGAACTAACCTATTAACAAGATGCCGAAGTGCCGGTTCTTTTTCTGCTGTTTTTGGTTTCAGAAATCCTAGTAACGAAATATTCTCGGAATTGGACGAAATCAACGCCCAGGTTCCTATTTTGCCCGGAAGCATCCAGAACACCCGAGAGCCACCAGGGAGGGGGCACAGGCCCACCAAACCCTAGGCCGGCGCGGCCAGGGGGGGCCCGCGCCACCCTATGGTGTGGGCACCCCTTCGACCCTCTGGCGCCGCCTCTTCGCCTATTTAAAGCCTCCGTCGCGAAAACCCTGATACGTTCGACGAAACCCACAGAAACCTTCCAGAGCCGCCGCCATCGCGAAGCCAAGATCTGGGGGACATGAGTCTCTGTTCCGGCACGCCGCCGGGACGGGGAAGTGCCCCCGGAAGGCTTCTCCATCGACACCACCGCCATCTTCATCAACGCTGCTGTCTCCCATGAGGAGGGAGTAGTTCTCCATCGAGGCTCGGGGCTGTACCGGTAGCTATGTGGTTAATCTCTCTCCTATGTACTTCAATACAATGATCTCATGAGCTGCTTTACATGATTGAGATTCATATGAGCTTTGTATCGCTACTAGTTGTGTGCTACTCATGTGATGTTATTAAAGTAGTCTATTCCTCCTGCATGGTGTAAAGGTGACTAGTGTGTGCACCGTGTGGTTCTTGTCGTAGGCTATGATCATGATCTCTTGTAGATTGTGGAGTTAATTATCATTATGATAGTATTGATGTGATCTATTCCTCCTTCATAGTGTAATGTGGGCAGTGTGTGCACTATATTAGTTCTTGGTTTATTTTGCAATGATCTATTATGCTCTAAGGTTATTTAAATATGAACATTATTGTGGAGCTTGTTAACTCCGGCATTGAGGGTTCGTGTAATCCTACGCAATGTGTTCATCATCCAACAAAAGAGTGTATGTAGCACATATGAGAAAGAGTTATTTATTATGCGATCAATGTTGAGAGTGTCCACTAGTGAAAGTGTAATCCCTAGGCCTTGTTCCTAAATATCGCTATCGGCTGCTCGTTTACTGTTTTACTGCGTTACTACTGCTGCAATACTACCACCATCAACTACACGCCAGCAAGCTATTTTCTGGCACCGTTGCTACTATTTATTCATACCACCTGTATTTCACTATCTCTTCGCCGAACTAGTGCACCTATTAGGTGTGTTGGGGACACAAGAGACTTCTTGCTTTGTGGTTGCAGGGTTGCATGAGAGGGATATCTTTGACCTCTTCCTCCCTGAGTTCGATAAACCTTGGGTGATCCACTTAAGGGAAAACTTGCTGCTGTTCTACAAACCTCTGCTCTTGGAGGCCCAACACTGTCTACAGGAAAAGGAGGGGGCGTAGACATCACATATTGATGCAGAGAGGATACTGAGGATACCTCTGAGTTCTCAACTAGATGAGGATTTTGTTGCTTGGCATCATACAAAGAATTATATCTTCTCTGTCAAATCAGCTTACTATATAGAATGGGATCATCAGTTCGGATCACAAGTGAGGAGAAGAGATGGTCAAGGTTCATCGCAAAATAATCCAGTTTGGGAAAAAGTGTGGTCTTTGGAGGTTCCGAGTAAGGTGAAATTTTTCATATGGAAAGCCTTACATGGTGTAGTCCCAGGAATGGCTATTCTGGCATCCAGACATATCAAGTTCCAGCCACAATATCCTATTTGTATGCTTGGACCAGAGGATATAAAACACCTTCTGTTCTGTTGTGCCCGAGCAAGACAGGTTTGGGGGGAGCTCGGCTTACTTGCTGTACTTGAGCATGCAATAATGGTTGACAGATCAGGATCGGTTGTCTTGGAACATATCCTTTGCTCTCCAAATTCTAAAGTATCTTGGCTTGAAAATGTTAAAACACATGAACTGCTGGAGGTTGGTTGTTGGTACATCTGGTGGCAACGCAGGGAATTAGTTAAAGGTGAGAATGTCAGCCCTCCAAAGAGTTCAGCTTTTGCTATTAACGCCTTGGCAGCAAACTTTGGTGCTGTGAAACATACAGCTATTGAGAGAGAGGTAAAATGGTCAAAACCGCCAAGGAGTCATCAAAAATTAAATGTAGATGCTTCTTACCATGCAAATGGTTCGGGTTCTGCTGATATTGTTTTGCGAAATGATAAGGGTGAGGCCATAGCTGGTAAAATTTGCTTGTTGAATAATCTCATGTGTTCGGCTCAGGCAGAAGCAATGGCGCTGTTAAGAGGGTTACAGTTTCTTGAGCAGATTGGGTGTTCTTCGGCGCATATTGAATCGGATTCTCTGGAATTAATTCAAGCATGCAATGGAGATACCGAAGTTTTTAGTCCCTATACGGCAGTGCTAGCCGATTGTTTTCAAATTGCCAGTAGGATGGACTTGGTGGTCTTCCAACATTGTCATCGGGAAGCAAATATGGTGGCTCATAATTTAGCAAAGCATGGATATGAAACTAGTACTAGTTTAGTTTGGGATGATAGGCCTCCTGATTTTATCAGAGCTGATGTTATTCGTGATGTAACTCTGTTGGAGATTGTACCGAATATTTGAACCCAAAGCAGCAAGTTTCTTACGCACTCTTTTCCTTACCAGGGTACCGAAGGGGACTGGAAGGTTTTTAATGAGGCGGCTTGCTTGCTTAATATATTGATGTTTATTTCAAAAAAAATTTATTGTTGTGGAATTAGTAGTGAAAAATAATTACTATCAGATAAGTACCGCGGCTCGGAAAATTAGTGTTAGGTAGCTAACGTCAGTAAACTAAAATTAAGGCTGAAAATTTGTATCGATAAATTACTTTTAAAAATTGATACTTAACGACTCTCAAAAAATACTATTAAATAGCTAACTGTAAAAAAAAATACTGCGAAAGTTAAACGCTGGCAAATTGCTGAAATAAATTTGCGCAAGCTGAGAAATTATTTTCGAGAATTGTTTTATCAAAGTTGAATATTTTTTTAAAATTTTCTGCCAAAGCTGAGAACCTGCTATAAATAATTGTCAGGTAAATTGCTGGAAAAAACTAAAAAAAATCATGTGAAAAAAATCCCAAACACTGTTCATGCACTGCACTATTTATCCGCGCATGAACAGTAACCTAGGGGCCTCTCGTGCGATAAAAGGGCTTCGGCTTATTTTGATCTTATTTTGTTTATCGTTTATTCTGCGCTTATATCATTCACACCCGATTTTGCCTACTTTGCTTACTTTTTATCAGCAGGTTATAAGATAAACACGACACATCACTATACAGTTAATAACAAACCGTGCATTAAAAGCAAAATCGATTAATTTTCTCACCCATCTGATGTCCTGTTTGAGGAGCTTCGCTCATGGACGTCTATCTATATATAAATAGGAGTACGCCCATTGCCGCGTAGTACCATCGGTTCGAGCACACTACCCCCAAAGAACACTTCGTCACTTGCTAACAAAAGAAGACGCAAGCAACAGAGAGACACTCTGCTGTCACTGAAACACACGGCCCGTGCCATGAGGCCAGGAGCCGAGTACCCCATGGCCCACGTCCCTGCCGCGGCCTCCTCGGCGGCGGCGCCCCGCTCGCCGTGGCATTCGCCGGTTCCGTACCTCTTCGGCGGGCTCGCGGCTATGCTGGGCCTCATCGCGCTCTCGCTCGTCGCCCTGGCCTGCTCCTACTGGAATCTCTCCGGCGGCGGCCTCGCCGGCCAGGGCGATGATGACCAAACCGATGGCCAGAAGCGCTCGGTCGCCAGGCTGGCAGGGGAGTGGCAGGGGCACGTGGTAGTCATCATGGCCGGCGACGAGCATCCGACTTTCCTGGCCACGCCGGTGACGACGACGGGCCGTGACGCGGAAGGCGGCGCCGAGCAGGCAGCCGACGCGACGGCATGCTGCGCCGCGTGCAGGTCGGAGGAGAGGAAGCTGGCCGGTGCGCGCGTGGCGGCCACGCGGCCAGCCGGCTACGAAGACGACGCGCATAGCCGAAGTGAGCAAGCTAGTAGTAGTACTAGTTCGGTAATTAGCTAGCGGGATAGTAAGTACGATTAACATTGAAAGGTTTTCTCTGTGATTTTCTGTTAGTTTTTCTTTTGGGGATTTCCGTGCTTTCTAATTCTGGAACTGTAAATTATATAGCTAGGCAATTATTGACCGCTTACGCTCACTCCGTTCCATGAAACATGTTCGAGATGTTTCTAAATTTAGATGTAAACATTAACTAGCATCTAGATACATTAAAATTTTGACAAATCTCCAACATGTTTCATAGGATGGAGAGAGTATATCGTTTAATCCAAATTTTACTCCAAATTTTACGGAGAAAATCAACATTTTGAAAGCTGGAGATTTCAAATTCTCCCGGTGATCTTGAGTAGCTGTGCACATATGGAAACTCTTAATAATTTTCAAATTTGAGAGGTTGAAAAATACAGGAGGATTAGGTATTTCACCTAGCAGCACGTAGCCAGACCATGAGTAAAAGATTTACATGTATTTAAATGGAGTAGTTATTTTTGGCCTAAAAGATTATATATGGAGGAAGTCATGCATCATAATCGCAGGTCAGACCTGAAGCGGCTATGATCAGTGGGTCCGAAGACAGGTTTTGGCTGAGCCGTCTCCGGTCGTTTTTCTTTGGTCCGCATCGACCCGTCGCCTCCTGCATGTGACCGTGCATGTCATGCATATCGAAATCGTTAGAAAAAGATCGACCTTTACGAAAGAAAGACAACTCGCTTCGCATCCGACAATTGGACGTTGTGGTGCCAGAAAATTCCTGAAAAGTGGTCTCCCTGCTCGTCACGTGTAGCAAGGGGAAGCAAGTTGGGACGAAGGAGGAGAGAGAAGACAGAGGGGGCTATGTTCTATCAGCTTTTCCCTTTATTTTCTAGATTCGTTTTTTCAAAATGAAATATCTTGAGAACCGTAAGTCGAAATTACGATCTGTTTTCACTTTTGAGATCTTTGCGTCGAGATCTTCAAAACTAGATCCCATGTTGATAGGTTTCGGAAAACTTTTTTTTCGTACTTCCAATACTAGTATGGTTGTACTCGTGATGTGTACCTAACTGTATTCGCGTTTCAACTGATAATTACTTCTGTTTTTAATGTATTTGATACAGTTTTTCCCTTTACACATTAACTGTACTTACACGTGTACGCTACTGTACCTGTGCCTCTGTGCCAGTACTTCCTCGTGTGCGTAACTGTACTTCGGTTCCTGTAGTTGCTCGTGTGTGTCATTGTACTTCTGTACATGTACCCGCTCGTGTCTTGCCCTATCTTCGCTCGTGTGGGCGTATCTTTCATTAATGTCGTGTTGTACTCGCTAAATGTGAGTCTGTAATCGCTAAATCTGTACGATTGTATTCGCTCGTGTCTTGTTGTATTTAGCTCGTGTAATGCCGCATTTGTCTTTCATTAAATCTCTGTGGCTATTACTCGCATCGCATGTCTGCGCGACTGTACTTGTACTGATACTCTATATGTAGTTGTATGTGTGCATTATACATAATCGTACTCGAAGGTTTCACTGAGTTTGTACTCGCACTTATAGCCTTATAATTTGTACTCACCACAGGAAAAATACAAATCGATACAAAGTACATGCATGCGTCGTGGTGGCTGCTATGGATTCTCACATGCATGGGCACAGACGCACGCGTGCGGTGCGGTGCGGGCGTGCGCCCTCGCAATGTACCGGGTGGATCCCGTACTTCTTGTACGCGGGTGCGGGAGCGAGCGTACTTCCTCGCGCGCGCGGGACTTCTCAACGCTGTGGTTGACACGTGTTGGCTTCTGGTATGTTGCGCGGATTTGAGTTTTCCTTTTACCAACGTTGGTCTCTAGGTAGTTGTACCTCATGCATATCCGGCTATCCGAGAATTTTGGAATTATGAACCCCGGTCGATAGTGGAGGACTTTAGCTGGCCGGACGCATTTCGAACATGAAATATATTCGTTTTCGTCTATCTGCCCGTCGGATCGCGAACATGAAGTTGGCCATCTGACACTCTGACCACACTTATTCGTTTTGGTCGAGGTAGCCTAGCGGTTAGACGCATTTTTTTGGATAAAATTTTACTTTAGTTTACATAGTGCGGAAGGAAATAAAAAACACATAGAAAATAGAAGATAAATTGGCTGTAACCCTCCACGATCACCGGCATTTCCCACGGATAATCAAGTGCCGACGTGCTACACGGAGGTGGGGGGGGGGGGGGGGGGCGTAGGGGGAGCCGATGCAAGCGGTGTCGACTCCCGGGGAGCTGGTGTAGTTGGTGTCTAGCTTTACGCATGTGTCGACTCATGCAGCTGCGTGTCGAGGCCCTGCCGCTCGGAACAGCTCCTACATTCCGCAGGGCTTCGCCGCGAGCCTGAACATCTCCTTCTTGTCGAAGCCAGACAGCATGTGGGAGAGCTGGTCCTCCATGCCCACTTCATTGGCCTTCTCCGCCAGGTAGGCGAAGTAGCCCATGTAGTTGTCGATGTCGTCCTGGACCTCCTTGCTCTAGAAGAGTTCACTCTCAGCGACTGGCGTCTCCTCCTCGTCCTCCATATCTTCACGCCCACGGGCGGGGTAGCGTCATAGTCATACTGGTCGTCGCCGAGGAAACCGACTCGACGCCGCGGATCTCACTTCATGTTGATGTAGGTGTCCCACGTCAACGAGTCGAGGATGTAGGCGGGTCCCCAAGTAGATCAGGAGGCGGGAGGGCCCTGCGGTGTCTGATCTCCTCGAGTCGCGCCAGACTATGCCGAGGTACCAGCGGCATAGAAAACCTCCGTGCACTAAGGTGGCAGCCACCGGGGAGGTGGACGTCATCCCAACCTGCCCCCGTCCTGGAACGATAGAGCCACCTTCACATTGACAGGGACGCGGCTTCTTCGGCTTCGCTCCGGAGGACCCGACAGGTCTTGGGATTCCTACATGGTCAAGATACCTTGCCCATTGTTGTCTAGGACTCCAAGCTCCCACGACATTGGCGATGGCGTTGAAGACCAATACTGCCCGCCAACGTGGCTGCTAAAGTTGAAGTGAGCCATTAATGTAGTGAAACTAGCTCGTGCAAGAGGCGAAGAGGCCGTTGCCCCCACTTGAAGGCAGGCCCGGGGGCAGAAGGACACATGAGCGGTGCGTGTTATGTTCGTGGCGACGCATTGGCTGCCTAAATTTTGGCTATGAATGGGTCTCATGTTGGTCTGTTTGCGTTGGGCCTCCTGCACGCATTGACCAAAAAAGACCAGCGGATCCATTTGTGTCTATCCGCTTGAGATGCCCTTAGTGTAAAATATTGCTCTTCGAACCTTTTGCTATGTATGTACTTTCCTCCAACTACGACTGTTAGAGCGATGGAGCAGCGGGAGCGGGGGTATGGTATGACGTGATGAACATGGGAATGCAATATTCACAGCGTGCCGCTTCCTGGAGCATTGTAGCGGCCCGTTGGAGGCTGAACTTCAGGCGTGTTTGAAAGGAGTGAGGTTGGCACTTCAACATTTCTAACTACCAGTCATAGTTGAAATAGATTGTTCTTGACTAGTTCGTGCCGCTGAGGAGAACACAGTAGATAGATCACTTTTAGTTCATTTAATTTCAGAGCTTAGAATCTCGTCTAGTCATGAGAGAGTTATTGATGTTGTAAAAGTGGAGCGGTCTCAGATTAGGGCTAGTCATAACCTTGCCAATATGGCTAGAGTAAATCATAAAACTGTAATTTGGTTAGGCTCGGGACATGATGACATTCTTCAGATTCTTGAGAATAATCGCTTTGTAACACTTGCCGACTAATAAAACTCCCTTTTACTCGCAAACTAAGCCCTGTTGTGCAGGAGCTTCATGCGTTTTCCCGTTGTGTTGAAAGCGGTTCTCAATCTGGCTGGTAGAGCTTAAGTTCATCTATTCATGCAGTGGAACAGTAAGCTGAGGTCAACTCCCGACACCTCGCTGCTGGTAAAACACTTGGTAGCTGATGTGTAACAAAAATATCAAAACTTGCTCGCACTATGGTTGCCGGAGCTGATCTGGCAGCCTAATTGAATCATGTTGCAATCAACGTGTTCAAAACCTTTCAATTATTTCCTTCCAAAAATACTTTCAATCATTTGTTTTTTACTAACTTTCGGATGCCCAGATTTTCTCTCATTAAAGTCTGATTTTTGTCATTGTGAGATTCGTGCGCTCAACGGTCCTGTGGGCTGTGGTCGACGCCTTGTGATTTGTCCTGTATAACCAGACTGGGCTGGTAGGCTGGCCCGCTTGCTACCTACGGCATATCAAGTTTCTATTCGGGCTTTACCAACTGTATTTTTTTTTTTTGGAAAACGCTTAACGATCGGTCGTCCCGACTCAGCGTGTGTTTTTTCACTGCGTGGCCCGTAGCGTCGGTCCTACCCTGCGCTGGCCTGCTTCCTTTGTCGCTCCCCTCTGGTCGCATCAGTCGCACTCGCACCCGAACCAACGCGCAGCTAGCTGGCTCTTTTTCCGCCTCGGAGCTACGCAGCTAGCTAGCTTGTGCTCGTTCTCAGTTTGACAAACTGTTTGCTCCACTGTTCACTACGGTATGAGAACCAAAAGGTAGGATGCGACGATAGCTCTAGCACTTATATTAGCCACATAAATAATATATTTTTGCTAGCACTTAGCTTGCTATTCACGGTGTGAATTTTCTATTTAGCGGTACAAAAAAGCTAGCGATTTAGAATTATTTGATGCCACATTGTCTTTACAAGCCAATGTTTTGTTTGTGTTTCGCCGCAAAACACCAGAACAAAATGCTTTGATTACAAAAAACGTGTTGTGACCTAATTAACTCTCACGACGGTCCGGCGAGTCTGATTCGTCATCGATGATGTTAGCGTATATTAGGTGTACATAGCTTTGTAATCCTAACTGTATTGTAACCCTAATTGGTCTCTTGGCCTAATATAAATACAACCGAAACCCCACGCATACACGTGAGAGGCTTCCCCCAAACTTCTTTTGCCGTCCTACAGACGAGCCAGATCCCGTAGAGACATGTGCTCCAACATAACCAAAGTGTTTCAGGTATTTTTTTAATGTTGTGTACGTGATATAAATTTGTAACCAACTCATATCCCTTTTGTTGTGAAAGCATACATTTGTTGTTTTCAACGTTTCTGGGCGTTTGCTATCATTTGTGTTTCGGGTGCTTTCAAAATGTAACAAACCCTTTTGAGTTTTGTTGGGAAGAAGACAAGAGGTTTTGCAAGGTTTTCTGAGCGTTGCTACAGATTCTATTTTAATCAGAATTTTCAATGTTGTATAAGTGATTTCCAAATGTAACATAGTTGTATGTATTTTATTGTAAAAGCAGAAACAACATGTTGTAATGTTTCTAGGCGTTTGCTATAAATATATCAATGTTTTTTACATGCTTTTCGAAATGTCGTAAACACGTGATGTATTTGTTGTATTTCTTTTCTTTGAAATATTACGAAGTTGTTATGCGCGACTGTAACGTCTTCCTGAAAAATTATTGCAATTTGCTGTTTAGTATTTTTAAAATGTTACAATTTTTATGTTTTTAAAAATTGTTGTTTTCAAAATATTTGGTGCAAAAGCTTGTTATTTTGTACTAGTATTTGGTGATTTTTGTTGTAAATAAACATGCAGAGAAAGTTATTGTTTATATTTATTATTATTATTAATTTTTTTGTTGTAAACTGTTTATGATTTTTACTAAAATTGCTGATGATTTTTGTTGTAAATCAATGTGCCCACGGTAAGAGCATTAAGCTAATGTGTGAACGAGAACATAAATCACAACATGCATGTACCACCATGGGATCCACCACGTGAGCAACCATAGCGTGTGTACGGTCTCTTCCCGTGTGAATACATGGCACAGTGTCAGCGGAGGGGTCCACAAACCTGGAAAGCATCGACTGTGTGCGTTGCTTCCTGGACCTGCGATCCAAATCGAACGGTGGCCGTACGACCGATCCGTGCGTGCGGATCGGCCGACCGACGCCCAGCGCGCGCCATTTTTTCTTCTTTACCAAGAGATAATCGGGGTGTTCAGTGGAAAACATATCTTCTGCCCAGCTGTGTGGCGTATTAGCGCCTGCACGCATGGCAGAGCGACTGGGCCGTGGCCCATATGTGTTGCTAGTCCGGTTTTAGGAACTATCTAGAACTTTTCAGAATGGATCTTCTTCCTTATTGAGTCACTTTCTCATGCGAATTTCACCAAGGTTGTGGTTACACTTTGGGCGGTATGGAGTGCAAGGCGAAAAGCGATACATGATGAGATTTTTCAGAGCCCTCTATCGATCTATGGGTTTATCATAAGCCACCTTGCTGAATTGGACATTGCGTATATTGCTAAGCCACGCATCGACTGTTACCTAGATCACTCCTCCAGATAATATTACTAAGGTTAATGTTGATGCTGCGGTATCCAAACAAAGTAACAAAGGAGTTGTTGCAGCTATATGTAGAGATGGATCAGGCCAGTTTCTTGGAGCATCGGTTCTTACAGTACCGGGCATTTCTGATCCCGCTACACTAGAAGCAGTTGCATGCCGCGAGGGTTTATCGCTTGCTGCTGATTTACATATTCAACACCCTTACATTGCTTCAGATTGTCTGGAGGTAATCAATGCCATTAGAGATTCAAACAGATGCAGTTATTACTCGGTCCTACGTGAGATCGATCAACGTCGCACTGAGTTCCTAAATTCCAGGTTCGGCCATGAGAGGAGATGTTTTAATACTCATGCTCACAGTCTAGCTCGCTCTGCTATTTCCTTAGAACATGGCCGCAATGTATGGCTTCTGAACTCGCCTGATACTTTTATTGTACCTTTGATGATTGAACAATAAGAGGCGACGCCTACCCTAAAAAAAATCTAGAACTTTTCAGTTTGGTTTTTTTTTCCTTTTTCAGTTTTTCTCTTTTCCTGGTTGGTCGGTTTCTGTCGGTTTCTTTTTTTTCCTTTTTAATGTTTTTAATGTTTTTATTTGTTTTTATTCTATTTTTTAATTTTTATTTGTTTTAAAATTTTGAATAATTTTTTGCTCAAATCCAAATTTTGTTCAGATTCAAAATTTGGTCAAAATTAGTTTTTTCCCAGATTCGAAATTTGCTCAGAATTATTTTTTGCTCAGATTTGAAATTTGCTCAATTTTTTTTCCAGATTTGAAATTTGTTCAAAACTAATTTTTCTCAGATTCGAAATTTGCCAAGAATTAATTTTTGCTCAGATTCAAAATTTACTCAAATTCAAATTTTGTTCAGGTTTATGTTTTTTTTTAAATTGGAAAAATATGGTTGCAAACCGTGGAGGTGTTGGGGTTCGAACTCGGGCCACTGGAATAGATGTTAAAAGTGAAAAACAATGCTACTTCTCTTTAAGCGGGAGCACGAATTAATGGGCCGGCCCATTTAGGATAAACTTTAGGCAGTGCAGTGCTCGCGCACGCTACTGGGCGTGCTTTAGGGATTCCCGTGTTCAGTAAGGTCGGCTTGTAGGATGATTGTTAACACTAAACACTGACGAGAGGCCTGGTTTGGAAGGAATAATCAAGGAAAGGCAACATCTTCAGACCAGAAGAGAGAGGAGAAAGTTAATTTGGACCTCACTCTAGAAGGGTAAGGTACTGTCGAAGATACAAGTGTTCCTATGGAGATTGGCGAAGAACTCTATCTTGAAGGGTGATGTGAGACACCGACGAAACATGGCTACGAATGCATCATGGGGGCTATGCGGTGAAGCTAACTCCTGGTGTGATATGTTGTTGGAGTGTATAATGGCTAGCAATGTCTGGGCATTGATCTGGAACTGTAGAATCGAGTGCTAAGCAATGGTTGTTTACCGATTGTGAAGAGATGGATAGCACCAGCTAGGGGGTTCGCCAAGATAAATGTTGACGATGTAGTTTGGAAGAACTAGAATTTTGGTGCAATGGAAGCAGTGTGTAGAGCAAAGATGGATTTTTTAGATATTTTGGTACTTGTTATATAGGGAATTTCAGACCAGAAAACTTCAAACGGAGGACGAGCAACATGTAGCTCTTTATTTACAAAAGACTCAAAATTCATGTTTTAAAGTTTTAAAAAATACAAAATAAAATTCTAGAGATAGCCAATGATGTATGCTACAATGGTGTAAAATCTTAATACAAACTACTTCATATTCTAGGTTACAAAGGGAGGACATGCTCTTGGCGCATGTAACCATGGCTCAGGTGATAGTACTTAGAGTTAGAGAGATAGCTTAAGCAAACGCTTTACATCTACAGATATAGCTTTTGGTCGGACGTGTTCTCAATGGAAAATGATTGTTTCGAGTAGAAAAAAATTATCAACACTGAAAGAAAACTTAGAATGTGATGTCTCCACGTCGTATAGTTTGTGTGTTCCGTGTTCGGTATATCCGCTTACGTAAGTCTGAACATAATGATTCCGATTCAGTATCCAATCCGCCGACGTTCGATCCTAGTCATGGCCGGCCGATATACACGTGACTTGTTCAAACATAACTTTATTGTTACACTATCTTGTATACTCTTTGTTTGATCCAGCCGTCCTATATAGATATATGCATATGCGTAGCAGGCTGTCAGGATTAAACACGCGTTGTGCAGGCTGCATACATCACACAAGACTTGTTCTCGACACATGAAGATGTGTAAATATTCGAAATATCATACTCCTACTTATCGGCTAGCGTCTCCCTATAAATACCAATCACACTCTTAAAGCTTCAAGCAGCACACATCTATCAACTCAAAGCGTGGCACTGAGCACACGTTTAAGCCTAGCTAGCACGTTGTTCCACATTCCTGCTAATTTCGACACTGCCTAGTGAGGAGAAACGAAGAAATACATATGGCCGCCATGCGTGTGTTGCTCCTTGCAGCAGCTCTCCTGGCCTTGGCTTGCTCTCATGGTGCCACTGCCTCTGATCCGAGCCTTCTCCAAGACTTCTGTGTTGCAGACAAGATGTCTCAAGGTACATAAATATGTCCACAAAGAATTATGCATCAAACAACTAGTTACTGTATTTGTTATCTTATATGACCACACCTATCCATGCAGTTCGCGTCAATGGCTTGGCCTGCAAAGATGCAAAGGAAGTTGTCGCCGAGGACTTCTACTTTTCTGGCCTTCATGTTGCCGGCAACACGGCCAACAAGCAAGGCGCTGTGGTCACCCCGGTCAACGTTGCGCAGATTGGTGGGCTAAATACCCTCGGCATCTCCCTCGTTCGCATCGACTACGCACCTAGTGGCCTCAACCCTCCTCACACTCATCCGCGCTCCACCGAGATCTTAACTGTGTTAGAGGGCTGTCTAGAGGTGGGCTTCGTGACCTCGAACCCCGAGAACAAGCTCTTCACTAAAGTTCTCAACAAGGGAGATGTGTTTGTATTCCCTAAGGGCCTTGTTCATTACCAATTCAACAAAGGCGCAGCCAACGCGGTAGCTATTGCAGCCTTGAGCAGCCAGAACCCTGGAGTGATCACGGTAGCCAATGCAGTGTTTGGAGCAGAGCCTTCCATCTCGGGTGATATTATCGCCAAGGCCTTTCAGGTGGAGAAGAATACAGTAGAATCGATCCAGGCTCACTTCTAAGTGAGTGACTTACCTGTGTTTGTTTGTCAAGTTGATTCCTATTTTGTCTTAGTTTCGCATGCAGTGCATTTTTATAATGTTGTAAGTTGAGAACCTTGTGTTCTCATGTGTATGTTTGTGCGTGCGGATGTGTGTGTGCGTCGAAATGTTGATTGTTTTGTGAGACCTTGTTGCTCTTAGATGATGTACTGCATTTGCTCTTTACGGTATTTTCTCTTTAGGATAGTACTAAATGTTTCATGATGCTGATTCTTCTCCCTTCACTCCACCCACACCCGTACTTATGGTACCTTTGGGTTTGTTTGTCATGCATATGACCTCTCTAAATGAACTCTGGTGAATCTCGTCGAAATGGATAATTCCATCATCTCCTAAAAAAAGATTTCATTTTACCACTCTCTTTGCATTAGCATGCAGTCATGCACTAACTTCATGATATGGTAAGAATGTCTTTCCGTAAGGTGTACTGATGGTTTGATTTACATGTTGGGTGTGTCTATGTCTAAGTTGACTGAGAATTTCTTAAGTCTCAGTCACCTCAGAAAAGTGCAACTGCAGTTCAAAGAAAAGTGCAACTCGGTCCAGTTGCACATTTCTGGCAGAAAAGTGCAATTGCACTTTTTTAACAGAAAAGTGCAACTCAAGCACTTTTTTGTAAGTGACTTAGACTTAAGAAAATCTCAGTTGACTGAGACATAGCAAAACCGTTACATGTTAGTCTATGCTCTCTAGTGATGATGGGCAAACGTTTAAGTAATTTCTGATACATACAAACTGAATTTAAATTGATATCTCGGGTGATCAGCACGTCTGATAAAATATGAGACGGGTAATTTAACCCGAAATTTATATTATTGGACGTGCTTCTACGAGCAACTTTATCTTATAGATCTCTGGTCCTTTGCGCTATCGTACACGGTACTTAGGAATTCCGAGATGGCAAGTCACAAAAGTTCCTTGAGTGTTCGTTGGTACAAGCATAACTAATTAAGCCTAGGTTACCACGTGAAAAATATTCGATTCCATCGCATGGTACGTCAAGTGCTACTGGAATGGAGCAATAAATCCCGAAGGATCGACAAGCTAAGTACACGGCGCCGATCAATTCTCACTACACCAAACACATGGCGTCCCGGCCAACCGGCGACCCCGAGTCCCTTGCGACGGCGCAGCAGGCCCCGCTGCTCGGCAATGCCGACGGACGGACGCGGACGACGACCACCGTCGTGGGAAAGGCTCTGAGTAGCACAGCGGACCTCGCGAAGCACCTCCCCACCGGCGCCGTGCTGGCCTTCGAGTTCCTCTCGCCGACCTTCACTGCCGACGGCACCTGCACGGCCGCCAACCGCGCGCTCACTGGCTGCCTCATCGGCGCCTGCGCCTTCTCGTGCTTCCTCCTCTGCTTCACCGACAGCTTCCGCGACCAGACGGGCGTCGTGCGTTACGGCTTCATCACGCCCAGCGACCGCCTGCGCCTCATCGACGGTGCCGGAGCCGGAGTCGGAGCCTCCCAGCAGGCGCCGCAGGACACGAGGTACCGGCTTGGCGCGCGGGACGTGCTGCACGGGGTACTGTCGTTCGTGGTGTTCCTGGCGGTGGCAATGGTAGACAGCAACGTGGTGGCTTGCTTCTACCCCGTCGAGTCCGCCACCACCAGGCAGCTGCTTGCCGCGGTGCCCATGGCGGCCGGAGCGGCGGGGAGCTTCCTCTTCGCTATGTTCCCCTCCACGCGGCAAGGAATCGGGTTCCCCGCCGCAGCCACGTTTTGAATCAATGTTATAACTGTTTTATGTGCGCGTATCAGTTTGCTTGGAATGGAGACCTAGATTGATTATAGTTTACACTCGAATAAGATTTCTAGTTTTGCCTGCATTATTTTATCGGACAAACAGTTTATTGTGTTGTTATATATCAATGATTTAGAGATAGGCCACGGCTTCAGGTTTAGTAAATGAGATTCAAAGATAACACGAAGCTCACATGGTTTTTTTTTGTGTGTCAGCTATGAAGTTGTTCTTATTAGAATTTCTAGGCCTATGCAAGCGAAGCGGTTTGATCCCGGTAGCCAACTGGACTTGACGTAGGGATTACTTGCCCGGTGAGATAACACGAAGCTCACATGGTTAGTTCTTTTATGTCCAGATTAATTCATCTCAGCTGGTGTGACATAAAAGGGGTGCAGCATGTTTTTTTTTTTTTTTTTTTTTGAACAGGGAAGGGCCCCGAAGGACCCAGAAGCAGGTGCAGCATGTTTAATGTCGGGCTTACAAAGGAACGGTCAGAATGGATGCGAGCTTCATTTTGAAAATCGGGCAAAATATTTTGATATGATATTTATTAGGTTAGAATAAATGTACGACGAAAGGATGCACGATCCGAGAAATCAGGCAAGTTCAAAAAACCTGAACGTGGGCCTGTTGAGGTCACGGGCTGGTGCCAATTTTCGACAGAGGTCTACTGGCCCAAACCGCGTGTCGGTCGATCGTTGATCGGGGTCCCACGAGGTTGGTCAAGGTCGGAAGTGTTGTCACTGGACACACTTTTTGTGGTATTCTAGGGTTAACCTGGAAACGGTGTGAGATCGGAGCTCCCCTGGTGTCGCTGCATCGTCTCGACCCCATGGACGGCAATGGAGGTCAGGAGGGTTTTAACCCAAGCCGGGGATGATTCAACGCCGGCCGAGGTGACTTCGGCAATGGGCGCGGTGGCTTCGGCAATGGACGCGGCGGCTACGGGCCTGGACGAGGCGGTAGCAACAACCGCGGCGGCTATGCTGCTCGTGGCGGCCGTGGCTTTGGTGTGGCGCCGGCGCAGGGGGCGGGGCGTAGTGGCCGTGGATATGCTGCTGGCCGCGGCAGCTATGGCAACAATGGCTTTGGTGGAGGCTGACACTATGCACATGGCGAGTCGAGTGGCCGGACAGGCATGGGATCGGGTCACCACGACGACAATTGGGGAGGTATGAACACCAATTTCCAGAGAATTGCCAATTTCAATAGCATTGCTAGGTTTGGTCATGGTGCAAATCAGCAGCGATGGAATTCGGGACATGGTGGAGGTTTCTAATATCGGCCTCGTGTCACTGACACGAGGGTACAATCGAGGAGTGCCATTGATGCGGATCTATTGCAGCATACGATGCAGGCGGTTGTTGCTACGGTGACGGCGGCTACAAAGGCTGTTGAGCCATCGGTCATACCAGTATCACATGCAGCTGGTGTGGACGGTGACAGGGGTCAGGAGGTGGGGATGCCAGTTGCGGCACCAACAACTTCTCAACTGCCAACAGTGATAAGTCAGGAGCCTCAGGACAATCAAGCTGTGGGAGCAAAAGGAAAAGAGAATGAGGGACAGGGGGCTCTAAAGAAGAAGAAGGAAGACAAGGCGGGCTGCTTTCGTTGAAAGAAGCCTGGACACTATATTGATGATTGTCCCACGCCTTTCTATGACCTATGTGAGTCTATCCACCATGCAACATCAGCTTGTCACCTTCTGAATGCTCCTAAACCCACAACAATTCTTCATGGGTATGCCAATGAGGGACTTATGTTTTTTGAACTCCCATGTGGTGTTTTTAAGGCGAAAGCTGAAAACCCAAAATTGGTGAAAGTAACTGTTGATGGAGATACCATGACCATACCAGATTTAATTGAGCAACTAAAGAAGATAGTACCTTCTGAGAAGTTCAATTGGGAGCTATTCCATTTTAAAGATAATATACACAGAGTCAAACTCCCAAGTAAGCAGGAAGTTCAGAGATTGAAATTTTTTGGTACTTACCTTTGTACTGACAGGAAGGTTGTTCTGTCTTTCAATCTCTGGTCCTCTGCGGAGGAGCCTTTGTATACATTACCAGAAGTTTGGGTTCGTGTTTCAGGGCTGCCATTAGATATCAAAACAGATTACCTATCTCTATGGGGGTGTAGGAACTCTCTTTGGCAAGACTTTGGATGTAGATATGGCCTTCACTCGTAATAAAAAGATACTTCGGACCAAGATTGGGCGTCTAGATCGTAATCTTATTCCTGCTCATAGTGATGTCTTCATCAGACGGGTTTCTTTAAATTACATTTTGAAGTGGAGACAACTCAAGGCTCTCAAGACGTGAATATGGCAGAAGCTAATAATTGGAACGATGGGACTAATGATGCACACAATGGAGAAGAAAATCATGGTGATGGGAATGCTATGGATATGGACTCAAAAGGAGGTGATGAAGGAAATACATCAAATAATAATGGTAAAGAAGGTACGTATGAGAATAATGGGGTGGAGGGGATGCAAGTGCAATCTAATCATGTTGATGTTATTCAGATTGGGACTATGAAACTGCCAATTACCCCTTCAGGTATACTAACATCTGCAAAAAATTCGGGTAAAAAAGAGCTATTTATTAAGCCTATGTTTCATGATCAAAATCTGGTACTAGATGACAATTTTTGCACTGATTCACATGTAGATTTTCTGGCCAGAGCATCTACCTCGGGATTGCCCCAGGTAGCTGGTGATACGTCTCCGACGTATCGATAATTTCTTATGTTTCATGCCACATTATTGATGTTATCTACATGTTTTATGCACACTTTATGTCATATTCGTGCATTTTCTGGAACTAACCTATTAACAAGATGCCGAAGTGCCGATTCTTTGTTTTATTGTTTTTGGTTTCAGAAATCCTAGTAAGGAAATATTCTCGGAATTGGACGAAATCAAAGCCCAGGGGCCTATTTTCTCACGAAGCTTCCAGAAGTCCGAAGGAGAGACGAAGAGGGGCCACGGAGGGGCCACACTATAGGGCGGCGCGGCCCCCCCCTTGGCCGCGCCGGCCTGTAGTGTGGGGCCCCCGTGCCGCCTCTTGACCTGCCCTTCCGCCTATAAAAAGTCTCCGTGACGAAACCCCCAGTACCGAGAGCCACGATACGGAAAACCTTCCAGAGACGCCGCCGCCGCCGATCCCATCTCGGGGGATCCAGGAGATCGCCTCCGGCACCCTGCCGGAGAGGGGAATCATCTCCCGGAGGACTCTACGCCGCCATGGTCGCCTCCGGTGTGATGTGTGAGTAGTCTACCCCTGGACTATGGGTCCATAGCAGTAGCTAGATGGTTGTCTTCTCCCCATTGTGCTATCATTGTCGGATCTTGTGAGCTGCCTAACATGATCAAGATCATCTATCTGTAATTCTATATGTTGCGTTTGTTGGGATCCGATGAATAGAGAATACTTGTTATGTTGATTATCAAAGTTATGCTTATGTGTTGTTTATGATCTTGCATGCTCTCCGTTACTAGTAGATGCTCTGGCCAAGTAGATGCTTGTAACTCCAAGAGGGAGTACTTATGCTCGATAGTGGGTTCATGCTCGCATTGACACCGGGACAAAGGATGAAAAGTTCTAAGGTTGTGTTGTCTTTGTTGCCACTAGGGATAAAATATTAGTGCTATGTTCAAGGATGTAGTCACTAGTTACATTACGCACCATACTTAATGCAATTGTCTGTTGTTTGCAACTTAATGCGGAGGGGTTCGGATGATAACCTGAAGGTGGACTTTTTAGGCATAGATGCAGTTGGATGACGGTCTATGTACTTTGTCGTAATGCCCAATTAAATCTCACTATACTCATCATGATATGTATGTGCATGGTCATGCTCTCTTTATTTGTCAATTGCCCAACTGTAATTTGTTCACCCAACATGCTGTTTGTCTTATGGGAGAGACACCTCTAGTGAACTGTGGACCCCGGTCCAATTCTCTTTACTGAAATACAATCTACTGCAATACTTGTTCTACTGTTTTCTGCAAACAATCATCTTCCACACAATACGGTTAACTCTTTGTTACAGCAAGCCGGTGAGATTGACAACCTCACTGTTTCGTTGGGGCAAAGTACTTTGGTTGTGTTGTGCAGGTTCCACGTTGGCGCCGGAATCCCTGGTGTTGCGCCGCACTACATCCCGCCGCCATCAACCTTCAACGTGATTCTTGGCTCCTCCTGGTTCGATAAACCTTGGTTTCTTTCTGAGGGAAAACTTGCTGCTGTGCGCATCATACCTTCCTCTTGGGGTTGCCCAACGAACGTGTGAAATACACGCCATCAAGCTCTTTTTCTGGCGCCGTTGCCGGGGAGATCAAGACACGCTGCAAGGGGAGTCTCCACTTCTCAATCTCTTTACTTTGTTTTTGTCTTGCTTAGTTTTATTTACTACTTTGTTTGCTGCACTAAATCAAAATACAAAAAAATTAGTTGCTAGTTTTACTTTATTTACTATCTTGTTTGCACTCTATATCAAAAACACAAAAAATTAGTTACTTGTTTTACTTTACTTAATATCATGCATGTTTTTATTTCACTAGTTAAGCATAATGGAAAACAACAAAAATATGAGAGATCTTTATGAGCTTTATCTTGAATTAGGACATGATGTGTTTGAAGAGAGAATTAAAAAACCCATGGAACTTTATATGCATGCTAATGGGAATGTTATTAATATGAATGCTTTGAACACTATTGTTGCTAATGCTATGGAAAATTCTAAGCTTGGGGAAGCTGGTTTTGATGAGCTTGATCTTTTTAGTCCCCCAAGAATTGAGGAGAAAATTTTCTTTTATGATTACAATATGCCTCCTATATATGATGATAGCCACTTTGTTGAATTTGCTCCCACTACAACTAATAAAATTGATTATGCTTATGTGGAGAGTAATAATTTTATGCATGAGACTCATGATAAGAATGCTTTATGTGATAGTTATATTGTTGAGTTTGCTCATGATGCTACTGAAAGTTATTATGAGAGAGGAAAATATGGTTGTAGAAATTTTCATGTTATCAAAACACCTCTCTATGTGCTGAAATTTTTGAAGCTACACTTGTTTTATCTTTCTACGCTTGTTGCATTATGCTTCTTGAACTTGTTTATTTACAAGATTCCTCTTCATAGGAAGCATGTTAGACTTAAATGTGTTTTGAATTTGCCTCTTGAAGCTCTCTTTTGCTTCAAATACTATTTCTTGCGAGTGCATCATCAAAACTGTTGAGCCCATCTTAATGGCTATAAAGAAAGAACTTCTTGGGAGATAACCCATGTGTTATTTTACTACAGTACTTTGTTTTTATTTTGTGTCTTGGAAGTTGTTTACTACTGTAGCAACCTCTCCTTATCTTAGTTTTGTGTTTTGTTGTGCCAAGTTAAGCCGTTGATAGAAAAGTAAGTACTAGATTTGGATTACTGTGCAGTTCCAGATTTCTTTGCTGTCACGAATCTGGGTCCACCTCCCTGTAGGTAGCTCAGAAAATTAAGCCAATTTACGTGCATGATCCTCAGATATGTACGCAACTTTCATTCAATTTGAGCATTTTCATTTGAGCAAGTCTGGTGCCATTTTAAAATTCGTCAATACGAACTGTTCTGTTTTGACAGATTCTGCCTTTTATTTCGCATTGCCTCTTTCGCTATGTTGGATGAATTTCTTTGATCCACTAATGTCCAGTAGCATTATGCAATGTCCAGAAGTGTTAAGAATGATTGTGTCACCTCTGAATATGTCAATTTATATTGTGCACTAACCCTCTAATGAGTTGTTTCGAGTTTGGTGTGGAGGAAGTTTTCAAGGATCAAGAGAGGAGTATGATGCAACATGATCAAGGAGAGTGAAAGCTCTAAGCTTGGGGATGCACCCGGTGGTTCACCCCTGCATATATCAAGAAGACTCAAGCGTCTAAGCTTGGGGATGCCCAAGGCATCCCCTTCTTCATCGACAATATTATCAGGTTCCTCCCCTGAAACTATATTTTTATTCCATCACATCTTATGTGCTTTTTCTTGGAGCGTCGGTTTGTTTTTGTTTTTGTTTTGTTTGAATAAAATGGATCCTAGCATTCACTTTATGGGAGAGAGACACGCTCCGCTGTAGCATATGGACAAGTATGTCCTTGGTTTCTACTCATAGTATTCATGGCGAAGTTTCTCCTTCGTTAAATTGTTATATGGTTGGAATTGGAAAATGATACATGTAGTAATTGCTATAAATGTCTTGGGTAATGTGATACTTGGCAATTGTTGTGCTCATGATTAAGTTCTTGCATCATATGCTTTGCACCCATTAATGAAGAAATACATAGAGCATGCTAAAATTTGGTTTGCATATTTGGTTTCTCTAAGGTCTAGATAATTTCTAGTTTTGAGTTTGAACAACAAGGAAGACGGTGTAGAGTCTTATAATGTTTTCAATATGTCTTTTATGTGAGTTTTGCTGCACCGGTTCATCCTTGTGTTTGTTTCAAATAAGCCTTGCTAGCCTAAACCTTGTATCGAGAGGGAATACTTCTCATGCATCCAAAATACTTGAGCCAACCACTATGCCATTTGTGTCCACCATACCTACCTATACTACATGGTATTTTTCCGCCATTCCAAAGTAAATTGCTTGAGTGCTACCTTTAAAATTCCATCATTCACCTTTGCAATATATAGCTCATGGGACAAATAGCTTAAAAACTATTGTGGTATTGAATATGTAATTATGCACTTTATCTCTTATTAAGTTGCTTGTTGTGCGATAACCATGTTCACTGGGGACGCCATCAACTATTCATTGTTGAATTTCATGTGAGTTGCTATGCATGTCCGTCTTGTCTGAAGTAAGAGAGATCTACCACCATATGGTTAAGCATGCATATGTTAGAGAAGAACATCGGGCCGCTAACTAAAGCCATGCTCCATGGTGGAAGTTTCAGTTTTGGACAACAATCCTCAAATCTCAAATGAGAAAATTATTAATTGTTGGTATATGCTTATGCATAAAAGAGGATTCCATTATCTGTTGTCTATGTTGTCCCGGTATGGATGTCTAAGTTGAAGAATAATCAATAGCGAGAAATCCAATGCGAGCTTTCTCCTTAGACCTTTGTACAGGCGGCATAGAGGTACCCCTTTGTGACACTTGGTAAAAACAATGCATTGTGATGACCCGGTAGTCCAAGCTAATTAGGACAAGGTGCGGGCACTATTAGTACGCTATGCATGAGGCTTGCAACTTATAAGATATAATTTACATGATGCATATGCTTTATTACTACCGTTGACAAAATTGTTTCATGTTTTCAAAATCAAAGCTCTAGCACAAATATAGCAATCGATGCTTTTCCTCTATGAGGACCATTCTTTTATTTTCAATGTTGAGTCAGTTCACCTATTTCTCTCCACCTCAAGAAGCAAACACTTGTGTGAACTGTGCATTGATTCCTACATACTTGCTTATTGCATCTATTATATTACTCTATGTTGACAATATCCATGAGATATACATGTTACAAGTTGAAAGCAACCGCTGAAACTTAATCTTCTTTTGTGTTGCTTCAATGCCTTTACTTTGAATTATTGCTTTATGAGTTAACTCTTATGCAAGACTTATTGATGCTTGTCTTGAAGTGCTATTCATGAAAAGTCTTTGCTTTATGATTCACTTGTTTACTCATGTCATATACAATGTTTTGATCGCTGCATTCACTACATATGCTTTACAAATAGTATGATCAAGATTATGATGGCATGTCACTCCGTAAATTATCTCGTGTTATCGTTTTACCTGCTGGACGAGCGTAACTAAGCTTGGGGATGCTGATACGTCTCGACGTATCGATAATTTCTTATGTTCCATGCCACATTATTGATGTTATCTACATGTTTTATGCACACTTTATGTCATATTCGTGCATTTTCTGAACTAACCTATTAACAAGATGCCGAAGTGCCGCTGTCAAGTCATTGTTTTTGGTTTCAGAAATCCTAGTAAGGAAATATTCTTGAATTGGACGAAATCAAAGCCCGTGGGCCTATTTTCTCACGAAGCTTCCGTAAGTCCGAAGGAGAGACGAAGAGGGGCCACGGAGGGGCCACACTATAGGGCGGCGCGGCCCCCCCCTTGGCCGCGCCGGCCTGTAGTGTGGGGCCCCCGTGCCGCCTCTTGACCTGCCCTTCCGCCTATAAAAAGTCTCCGTGACGAAACCCCCAGTACCGAGAGCCACGATACGGAAAACCTTCCAGAGACGCCGCCGCCACCGATCCCATCTCGGGATCCAGAGATCGCCTCCGCACCCTGCCGTAGAGGGGAATCATCTCCCTGAGGACTCTACGCCGCCATGGTCACCTCCGGTGTGATGTGTGAGTAGTCTACCCCAGGACTATGGGTCCATAGCAGTAGCTAGATGGTTGTCTTCTCCCCTTTGTGCTATCATTGTCGGATCTTGTGAGCTGCCTAACATGATCAAGATCATCTATCTGTAATTCTATATGTTGCGTTTGTTGGGATCCGATGAATAGAGAATACTTGTTATGTTGATTATCAAAGTTATGCTTATGTGTTGTTTATGATCTTGCATGCTCTCCGTTACTAGTAGATGCTCTGGCCAAGTAGATGCTTGTAACTCCAAGAGGGAGTACTTATGCTCGATAGTTGGTTCATGCGCATTGACACCGGGACAGGATGAAAGTTCTAATGTTGTGTTGTGATGTTGCCTCTAGGGATAAAACATTAGTGATATTTTCAAGGCTGTAGTCACTAGTTACATTACGCTCCATACTTAATGCAATTGTCTGTTGTTTGCAACTTAATACTGGAGGGGGTTCGGATGATAACCTGAAGGTGGACTTTTTAGGCATAGATGCAGTTGGATGACGGTCTATGTACTTTGTCGTAATGCCCAATTAAATCTCACTATACTCATCATGATATGTATGTGCATGGTCATGCTCTCTTTATTTGTCAATTGCCCAACTATAATTTGTTCACCCAACATGCTGTTTGTCTTATGGGAGAGACACCTCTAGTGAACTGTGGACCCCGGTCCAATTCTCTTTACTGAAATACAATCTACTGCAATACTTGTTCTACTGTTTTCTGCAAACAATCATCTTCCACACAATACGGTTAACTCTTTGTTACAGCAAGCCGGTGAGATTGACAACCTCACTGTTTCGTTGGGGCAAAGTACTTTGGTTGTGTTGTGCAGGTTCCACGTTGGCGCCGGAATCCCTGGTGTTGCGCCGCACTACATCCCGCCGCCATCAACCTTCAACGTGCTTCTTGGCTCCTCCTGGTTCGATAAACCTTGGTTTCTTTCTGAGGGAAAACTTGCTGCTGTGCGCATCATACCTTCCTCTTGGGGTTGCCCAACGAACGTGTGAAATACACGCCATCAGCTGGCGTGGTAGCTACTGCCGGACTGCCACTGGCCGGCAAAGAGCTGTCAGCGCAGCAGCTAGCCATTGGCAGACGGCGCAGCAGACAGCTGCTGCTGACCATCCAGACAGCGCGCAGCGGGCCAGGCAGACAGTGGCATTGCCAACCAATGACGTGCAGGGGACCACTGCCTCGGTCGGCAGCCACGCGCCAGTGGGGGGCCAGCGCCGCAGCGGTACGACGCCCGATACGGGATTTGCTATGGCTGTGGAGAAGTGTCCCAGATCGTGGTGTGCTTCGCCGTCGGTGCATAAAATCCTAGAGATTCCTACTGTTGTCCCTGCATTTGCTGTTGAGGATAGTGCCAATCATTGGCCCAATGATGAGCCAATTATGGGGCCGGTGTTGGCTGGTAAGGTGAGATCTTGTGTGCACATCAATGCTGAGGGCAAGGGTATGTTTTTTAATGATCTGAATTTTAATTGTACCTTTGCTGAATTTGGACATAGTATGTCAAGTATATCTCATGAGAGCAATATTAATGATGTAGGCTCATGTTTGCACACCACCATGGTTGGTTCGTTGGAAAAAACCCATGGATAGTGCTAAGGGAATTGCTATGTTGGATAACAAAGGGGAGAAGAATACAGTTGATCTCCAGGGTAGGATGAATGCATCACCTATGAAGACTACGGGTGAGTCATCTACCTCTTTGAAGGAATCTTCTAACATTGCTAGCCACACGTTATCTCTGACTGTAATTGAGAATGACAATGTGTCTCATTATCCTTCTACAGAGGAGATGATTGCATTTGGGGGGATTCCTAAGCCCACTATTGGAGTGAGGTTGAGTACACGGCTGGGAAGACAGCCTAATGACGACATGCCTTAGTTGGAGAAGGCGATGAAGAATGTACAGCTGCATGATGAGAGCTTCACTACAGGTCAGTTGTCGATTCCCAAGTATTCTATTGTTTTTTTTCGAAATGGGGGAAATATCGCCCCAGCTTCTGTATCCAAAGGATGCGCACGGCTTTTTTATTAGATTATTCACAACACCTTACAAGAGCAATACAAAAGATCAAACTCGAAGCCACCTCGCTAAACCTACAGAGGGATGATGGGGGTGACAATTCACCAACTCATATCATCCAAAAACCAAATGCCTTTCCAGGCCGCCCAATAGCAGAGGAGAAGCACATCCAGTCAAGCAGACTCTCAGCATACGCCAACGCACACACCATAGAAGTTGCTACCGCCGTCTTCCTTGACTCCATCTTCAAGATAGATCATCGCATTGACCATGCCAGGCCTGCCATCGATGCCGCCACGGCCAAGACGACTCCACCATCCTGCGCATGTCCATCACACTACATCCGTCCTGAGACACCATTGCACCATGCCGCGGCAACTCGACGACGCCGACACAGCAAAAGCACACCGCTCCACCTCAGCACCACCACCATCCGTTGTCTGCTCCGAAAACGATACCCCCAACAGGGAGAACGGTGTTGCGCGCCGCTATCGTCCGATCCGGGAGACCCGGGTCTAGGGTTTCCCCTAGAGTAACCCAGGCGAAGAAACGCAGACTGCAGAGACAATGCCTTCAATAAGGTAACGACGAAAGGCATCGCCATCATCCGCCATGACCGAAGTCTGGGCCGGCTTTCACCGGTAGCTGCGCCTCGCCATCGGGAGTTAGGTGACAGATCAGAGATCCGCCACGGCTAGCCACACAACTAGCCGATCTCCTCCGGCGAGAGAGAAGACCACCACCGCGGTGCCACGGTCAGCGGCACCAGACGCCCGCCAGCTGCCACTAGGTCAGCGCTGTCACCACCATCGCCATCCAGGGCCGCCGCCCTTGGTGCCGTGATCCCAGATCTTGAGGAGGACCAGCACGAGATCCACCCCCATCCCCACCCGCCCGGCCATGCCAAGGCGAGGAAGGAGGAGAGGACCGCACCAGGGTCCGGGGCCGTGCCGTCGCCCCCATCACCGCCCTCCTGGCGAGGCCACAGCGAGGAACGACAGAGAGGGCTGTGCTGCCATGGCCAGGGCCGTGCCGCCACCCCCAACACCGCCCGCCTGCGCCGCCATCAACCAGAACCGGGACCATCCCCCCGCGCAGAGGTTTGCCTCCTACCGCCGCACCAGGGGACCACGCGAGGATCCTCGCTGCCCCCATCATCGGCCGCACCAAGCTTCGTCGGCGGCGGCCTCCGAGGACGACGAGGAGGGGAGGGGAGGTGGAGGGGAAGGCGGCGGCGGCTAGGGTTCGCCCGAGTCACCCTGGAGGGGGACCAGAGCTTTGCCGGTTAGTTTCAAGTGTTCTATTGTTAATATTCCAGATTCGGACATAGTAAAGAGAGCGGATCGGTTAGGGATATCCTTAGGAAATTTAGCAGGATAGATAGGCAAATCTATTAATGGGATTAAAATGGTGGAAGAGGAACGAATTTTGATGATTTAAAAAAAATACCGAGAATGAGAATAAAGAGGAAGGTCTGTAGACTCTTGTATTGTTAAAAGTTTGCACCCTTTGTGAGGATTTGATTGAGGATGAAGATATCCCAATGGATTTCGATGATCAATTGGAACATCTTAAACCAGTGGTCAAGGTAAAGAAAATTAGACAGAGAAAAGTGTATGATACTAGTAATATTCGCAAAAGTACTAGAAAAAGAATTTAAAAAAACAATTGTCATAATGCAGAATTTAAAAGGAATTAATTGGAATCCAGGGGGTTTTGGTAATACTGCTAAACATTTGTTTGTCAAAGAGGCCATTCGGGAACATAAATTAGACTTCATAGCCTTGTTGAAGATTGGGAGATCTAATTTCTCGATTCCTTTTTTGAACCAATTAGCGGCACGATATAATTTCTCTTGGTTTTGTTTACCTCCACATGGTCGCTCGGGGGATATTCTAGTGGGAATAAACTCCGATACGTTACAAGTGTTAAAGGTAAGCACGGGGGAGTTTTGTGTTAAGCTTCACATTAAATGTAAGAGAGATGGTTTTGAATGGATTCTGGTGCCGGTATATGGGGCGGCCCAAGACTTGCACAAAGCAGAATTTCTGTCAGAATTAGTGAGAGCTTGTGAATCTGAAACATTACCTATGTTGGTAGGGGGTGATTTCAATATTATACGCAAGCGAGAGGAGAAAAATAATGATAATTTAAAAGCGCGTTGGCCCTTTTTTTAATGCAATCATTGAGCATTTGAACTTGCGTGAAATTGCTCTAACTGGGAGACAATTTACATGGGCAAGTAGAAGAGAAGAACCTACATATGAGAAACTTGATAGAGTACTAGCATCAATCTCCTGGGAACAAAAAATTCCTTTGGTAACGGTAAGAGCTTTAACTAGAGCTGATTCTGATCATACTCCAATACTTATAGATTCATGGGTGAAAGCACATCTGGGTAACCAAGCAAAATTCTCTTTTGAGCTACATTGGTTGCGACAAGAGGTTTTTTTGATATGGTAGTAAAGGAGTGAAATTCGGTTATAGGTGGAGCTAATCTGATGGAGGTTTGGTTGAATAAATTAAGACATATAAGAAGATTTCTTAAGGGATGGGAAAAAAATCAAAGTGGAAAGTATAAAAAAGAAAAATAGAGATTGTTAAATATCATTGATCATCTTGATTTGAAAGCGGAAACAAATATTTTGAATACAAATGAAAGGGAGGAATTAAAAAAGGCAAATGATAGTCTGAATAAATTAAGAAAAGAAGAGGAGTCTAAATGGGCCCAAAGAGCGAAAGTTAAGTATATTCAAGAAGGGGGGAACAATACGAGGTATTTCCACTTAATAGCCAATGGTAAACACCGAAAAAAGAAAATTTTCCAATTAGAGCAACAAGAGGGGACTATTGTTGGCGAAGATAATTTGAAGGTTTACATTACAGAATTCTATAAGAAATTGGTTGGGGCAATGTCACCAACCAATATTTCTTTAGTTGAGGAGGACATACATGATATTACGCAAATTTCATCAATTGAGAATGACATCTTGACGGCCCCCTTTACGGAAGAGGAGGTTTTTGAGGCAATTTTTCAGATGGAACTGAATAAAGGTCCTGGACCAGATGGCTTTCCAGCTGAGTTCTACCAAAAAAAATTGGATGTACTCCCTCCGTTCCTTTCTATAATGCCTATAGATTTTTGACATTTGTTTCAGAATATAAGGTTGTAGCTTGGCTCTTTTTCAATTACCCCTTTTACATGCGTGAAAAAAATCCATACAAAAAGGAAACAATTAATTGAGATTCCTAATGCATGACCCCAACGATTCCTTAGATTTAGGAAGCAATGTTTTTATTTCCTTAATATAACCTGGTTGCACATATATGGAGAGTCAATCGAGATTTGTGGGATTTGTTATGTTAATTTAGGAAGTTACCGATTTTCCTCATTTTACTGTGATCTCAAATCGTTAATCTAGGGGGTCTTGTGTAAAGAACACTCTTGTGCTAATTTCCGTGCCAAAAAACTATATGCACTATAGAATAAAACGGAGGGAGTAATAAAGGATGATCTAATGGCTTTGTTTTCACAGTTTAGCAAAGGGGAATTGCCTCTTTACAAACTAAATTTTGGAGTTATTACATTACTACCCAAAAAACAAAATGCGGTCCAACAATATAGACCTATTTGCTTACTAAATGTATGCTTTAAGATATTCACTAAAGTTGGTACGAATCGTATCTCGGGGATTGCCCCAAGAGTTATAAAGCCAACCCAATCAGCCTTCATGCCAGGTAGAAATATTTTGGAAGGGGTAGTCATACTTCATGAAGCAATTCATGAGTTACATACTAAGAAAATGGATGGGGTGTTATTTAAAATCGACTTCGAGAAAGCATACGATAAAGTGAAATGGCCTTTTTTACAACAAACATTGCGAATGAAGGGTTTTGCTCCAGAATGGGGTAGATTAGTGCAACAGTTTGTTCAAGGTGGTAGTGTTGGGGTCAAGGTGAATGATGATATTGGTTATTATTTTCATACAAAAAAAAAGGTTTAAGGCAAGGGGACCCTCTGTCTGCAATGCTTTTTTAATATCGTAGTGGATATGCTAGCCATCTTAATTGAACGAGCAAAAGAGGATGGTCAACTTGGAGGGTTAATCCCACATTTAGTTGATGGATAACTCTCTATACTACAGTACGTTGATGATACTATCCTTTTTTTGGAACATGACCTCAACAAAGCTGTTAATATGAAATTAATTTTGTGCCTCTTTGAAGAGTTATCGGGGCTTAAGATTAACTTTCATAAAAGTAAGATTTTTTTGTTTTGGGAAGGCAAAGGAGGAAGAGGACATGTATAAGAAGATCTTTGGATGTGATGTTGGACAACTCCCCTTTAGGTACTTGGGTATCCAATCCATTACAAAAAAAACTCAGGAATTCAGACTAGTATCCGGTAGAAACACGTTTTGAGAGTAAACTAGGATACTAGAAAGGGAAGTTACTATCCTATGGTGATAGGTTAGTACTTATTAATTTAGATTTAACTAGCTTACCAATGTTTATGTTGTCTTTCCTACAAATACCTGTTGGGGTAAGGAAACGTTTGGACTTATATAGATCTAGGTTCTTTTGGCAGTCAGACGAAAACAAACGAAAATACCGGCATACAAAATGGAATATTGTTTATCGACCCAAAGATCAAGGGGGGTTAGGTATTGAGGTTCTCGAAATCAAAAACAAATGCTTATTGAGTAAGTGTCTCTTTAAACTTCTGAATGAAGAGGGGGTGTGGCAAGAATTGCTACAAAATAAATACCTAAGACAGAAGACATTATCGGAGTGCAAGTTAGACCTACCGGTTCCCCTTTCTGAAAAGGATTGATGGGAGTTAAACTGGAGTTTTTCTAGGGGTTTTTTCAAAGTGGGTAATGGTATGAGTACCCGCTTTTGGGAAGATACATGGTTAGGAAATACTTCTTTGGCTCACCAATATCCGTCCTTGTATAATATTGCACACCATAAGAATGTCATAGTTGCACAGGTGTTAGCCCAAACACCACTGACTATTACTTTCCGAAGGGTGTTAAGTGGTAAAAAATAGACTGCATGGTTGCAATTATGTCGAAAACTCATGATGGTAAATTTGAATGAAGAGGATGATCGTTTTGTTTGGAACTTGACATCAAATGGTCTGTTTACAGTGAAGTCGATGTATGAGGATCTTATTTGTGATCATACTCCTTTTCTGAGAAAGTACCTCAGGAAGGTTAAAATTCCACTTAAGATTAAGATTTTCATGTGGATTTTGAGTAATAAGGTACTGTTAATTAAGGATAATCTAGCTAAACGTCATTGGAATGGGTGTACAAAATGTGTTTTCTGTGGGGAACGGGAGACCATTCAACATTTTTTATTGAATGTCCTTTGGCTAACTTCTTATGGCGTACGGTTACTTTCACTTATGATCTTCCACCTCCGACCAATATTACTAATATGTTTGGTAATTGGTTAGATGGAGTAGATAGACAATCTAAGGCTTTTATCCGGATTGGGGTTTCTGCTTTATGTTGGTCTATTTGGAGGGTCAGAAATGATATAATTTTTAATAAAAAATCTCTTTTCATTTCTTGCAGGTTATCAATATGGTCTCCCATTGGGTCCAGCTTTGGGCCCTACTCTCACCAGAAGAGCAGCGGATGCTATGGCTTCTGGATGCACACGACTCCTGATGGTCGCTCAGAATATCTTGTGCCAGGCTGGTTGGCGACATAGTAGAAGGCTATGTTGATGTGTAGTCATAGTATGTGTTGTTTTCGATGGTTGATTTTTGTATCAATCCTCGGTGATGCGTGAGTTGTAAACAATACTTTTCCGAACCTTATTTTCAATAAATGGTCGTGTGTATCGTCATGATGCAGAAGCGGGGTATTCCGCCATTTCGAAGAAAAAAATGTATGACTGAAGATTAGGAGATAGGATTAGGACCTTCTTGCACTCAAGTATCTTCCCTTATTGTACTTGTACCTCTATATATATCCCGTGTAGTATAGATTTTATAATTTCTACATGAAATCGGAGCAATTAATCTCACAATGCCGATTCTAGGTTCTCCTCCCACCATTTTCGCATCTTGCTGCCTCTTGGGAGATTAATCTCCTCGAGGTTGCAGCGCCCTATCTTGATCAAAGATCGAATCGGTTTCATAGACTAGATTAGATCAAATTTCAAAGATTTCAATTCCATAGATTAGATTACTTAGATAAATAAATCTCTAAATCCACTACCAGAAATACTTTTGTACATTCACGTATGGGTGTGGGTGTTCCCATCACCGTTCATTTATTTCTCGAGATTCATGTCCACTATGGTAGATGAAAAAATTCATTTCTTTTTTTTTTCTTTTTATTATTCAAATCTCAAAGTACAATAAACGATAATCCACTACACAGATCCTCTTCCGGTGAAACTCAGCATAGAAATCGGCTCAAGAAAATTTGCCATGTATGGAGCCGCCGAGCCGGCGCCCGTCACGATCTGTACGGTGCAAAGTTGGCTCCTCCAACAACACCGTCACACGAGGCTTCATCGACCTCGGTGGTGCAGACCCACGGACGATGGAGCACAAGCGCTTCACACGCGGCGGCGCGTGGGCATGCAGACCTTGAGTTGTGTGACCCGTATGGATCCACCTAATCCATGCGTGCAGGAGATAGGATTAGGACTTTTTTACTCCAAATATCTTCTTATTGTATGTCTATATATATTCTTGGGAGTGTTAAATCAATACACAACAAATAGTAGGGATCCTACAATTCCTACAATAGCGACAAATGAGCTTGGTTCTCATGGTTAGGTTCTTTGTGTGGAACCAACCCACACCAGGTTCATGTCATATTTGATTGTACTAAAATCACTTAAAATACGCGCAAAGAAATAGCCACTAAGAAATATAACTACCATTAATCTATATAAGCATGAAGTACAGGGCATGCCTGAACTCTTTGAACCTAGCAAATCAAGGCTACCGTGTGTCTCTTATATACAAACTAGGAGGCATTGGCGCGGCGCACGCCGCGCCCGTGGCATAATATCTGAAGAGCCATGACAGAGTTGTGTGCAGATGAGCTTCATGGCACAGCTAAGTTAGGTACACCTGCACAAGTATGAGGGCGCTATAGGGCAGAGTAGCACGGCTGAAGCATCAGAATGCTTCATACGATTATACACACAAATATAGTAGTGCAGAGACATAGAAGTATGCTTTTAAGTTACTACACACAGCTGGGTAATAGATATCAAGGACACATTGTCTAGGTTGGCCGGTAGTTCCGTATTGTACATAACTGATCTGTGGTAGCACGCGAAATCTTCACTCCACGTAACTTTTTCTGCTGATAGCTTCCAGGCTGGGTCGGCCATTGCTGAACATGAGGCTTTACTTCTCTGCGAGAACAAAAAGGAAAGTAAAGCTAGAGCATCTTTATACAATTGAACTGGGTATGCTTAGCTTGTGTTCGAAGTTTATAGTACATAACTACTGATTTGTGCCGGAAGAGTGCCTTGTTAACCTGTTTCTTGGCTGATGCTGAATTTGCCTGTTCGGTCTTCCTTTTTTTAGATGCAAAGATGGCGCCCTTCAGTAGGAAAAAGAGGTGTTATTCGATTTTGCATTGTTGTGTGCCTTTTAAGCTTGTGTTTCTGGGAACTAAGAGAACTAGATTTAGATGTGCGCCTTGGCGCACGACCCCGGGGCTCTCGTACATTTTTATATTCTACATTACGCTACTAAATCATGTGGAAAAGCCATAACAGGCTTAAGCTATGTGTGTGGATTTAAATCTCTTAATATGATCACACTCTAATCACCAATGTGCAGTTCCATGAAGTCTTTTATTTATGGTCATAGTTATTATGGCAATGTTTTGACAATAAATTTTTTCAAAAAACTAAAGTATTCCAAAACCACAATGTTTCAATGCCAAATAACATGCCTAATAGTTGACATTATAATAGATACTTCGAGGGTTTACAATTCAGGAGGTGACAACACGTGATGTGTCAAAAGCAACCAAAAAAACTTAACTGATGCCATTACATGTAAATTAATCTAACAAACTATGCAGCCAGGGTGAAAAGCACATGGCGTGTCAAAAGCGACTTTTTTTGCAGAAGACACATGTCAAAGCTCTGTATCAGCTTTCGGCTTCTCGCTAAGTTTCTAATCTGTTGATCACTGTCATCCATCATCCACTTTCTGATAGAAGAGGAACAAACACAAAACAGGTAACGAAAGCCCAAACGCCATCATCTTATTAGAAACGGATTACGTAAATGTATGAAAGAACAACATGTCTATTGGCTAAGGATAAACACATTGTGCAAGGCAAATAAATTAAGGAAAATACTACCTCTGTTGGGGATTTTAAGGCCGCCGCAGCATATTCCTGCCTCCTGGTCCCCGTACGACTTGACCGGAGGTGACGACTCCATTGTCACCTTGCCTGTGGTTGCCCCCGCCGCGCTCGCTGGGAAGGATAAATCCAAGGCCAGGGTAAAAATCTTTTAAACTACCACTAAACGAAATTGGAAATGGGTCAGTCCAGTTGAACCACAAATTACCAGCCAAATAATAAGTAAACCTTTAAATCATTCAATAACTTTTAGTGGTAGTTGAAAATATGAGCACATGAAGCAAGAGACGAGCACACCAACTTCCTAAAATATTACAATTTATAGGAACTAATAAAATAAGAGGACATGATCCACATTATAACATCTTAAGTATGCATATATTTACTGAATTTTCCTATATATATGGCAAATAGTTACTACAGTTCATCTCTAATCTAAGCATTTGCACACAAGCATAACTCATATTTACTACAGATGGTCAGATCGAGACAAACCATGCTTTCATGTACGGTGCAAGTTTAGGATTGATTTAAACCTTAATAAATAGGAAAGGTGTGAATGATATTATGAAGAATAGTGCAAGAAAGTAAACTGATATGCAAGTGATTCATTATTTAAATCTGCATACTCAATTAGTCAATACAAAATAGCAACTGCCCAACTTTCATGTACCTTTAGGGCAGAATACCAGTGACCAAATAGTGTAGAACTCAACCTCATCTTGCATTTTCTGCACACTGAAATAATAATGCCAGCTAGGTTAGCTTCCTACGGTGATTCTTCTGTAGAGATTTGCAACATACTTATCGATTAGGAAATCTGAATGTAATGATAGTTGCAACTTGCAAAAGACCAAACACACACTGTAGAAGAAACCGAACTTGACCATGCAAATAAGAGTATCATGTCAGGAAAGGAACTGACAGAGTGGATGGGAAAAATATTGGGCTGCAAGGAAATTATTACCCGATGGAGTGGGTCTAGAGATGAACAAATGAAGAACAACGGGCCAAATTCCTGGTTGGATTTATATCAAACAACTTGTAGGCATAGACCAAAAATAAATCTGTGCAAACAAATATAATAGGTTATGAGCATTAAATCAAAAGAGAAGTGGAAAACAGAGGAAGGGAAGCAAATCATCACGGGAGAGGAGGGTTTGTTACGTGCGAGGTCAGGCAAAGCCATCACCTTTTCTTGTTCTCTTCACCGAAGCTTCATCTGGCTTTGATTCAACTCTCATCGTTGATTTAGAGGCACTAAATATTTTCCAAAGAAGAGACGTTAATTTTGAGCCAATTAAACGATTATATGCAAAAAGTAATATATTTTTTAGGTTTTACCAAATGGATGGTCGCAGCGTCAAGACCCAAGTTTGATATGCGATTTAGAGGTGTGCACCCCATGGCTCTCGCCTGTGTTTATATTTTGTATAATAACACTATTAAAAAAACTGGGGTGGACCTTGGCGTTTTGTAGAAAGAACAAAGGAAACTTCTTAAACAGGGGTGATAACACATGGTGTGTCATAAGATATAAAATAGCCGAGTCAAATAGCCTATAAGCAACCCTACTGGTACTTAAGGAGTGCACAACGAATTTTAGGGAGATGGTCTTGATTCTAAGTTTAGGAATAGCTCATCCTCATTCTCAATCGGCTCAAGACAACAACTCCGAGCCACAGGGTCAATGAGGAAACAGAAGATGTGGGGCAAGATGTTCAATCTTATTTTCTAAATCATGCTTGGTGCACAAAAAAACATTGAAAATAGCAGTCCTCAATACAAACAATCAAAGGAAATATATAAATCTAGCAGCAACATAACAGAGCAAAACCAGGGGCGGTTTAGGCCACAGGCATTCCACTTTGGGACAAACTTGCCAAAAAATGTAAATAGTAGGAAAACAAGTGAAACTCAGCAAAATTTCCACATAACTCGAGAGCAGCCACTGTTAGAACTATAATCAATCTAGAGGTATAATAGATACAATAAAAGATAAATAGTAGGAGAATATAGCAAGCACAAAAGCACCATAAATCAATTTGTAATGGAAGTATAACATTTCAGGATACATACTGAATATCGCAGTTGATCCTAAATAACTAAATAAAGTTAACCTAAACCATCAATCTAAGAAAGCTTTAATACTTGTAGCATGGTTGCAAAGCTTTTCGAATGATGGTGTTTCCTTCAACCTTCATGATACATAAGATAAACAAAATCCTGAACGTTTGAGACGATCATTTCCATCTCAGGCAAGACCTGGCCTCCTTTAGCCTCCCATCCTTGTCTGGACTGTTATTGGGTAGTTCCTCGTTGATAGTTCCTCCACATAGCTAGCAAAACTGCATCTCTATACATGCAAGAGTTTCAGCTACAACATGCCTTGTGATACCTGAATACTGCATGCAGCTTGCCACCAGATAATTACCCCTTAACACTGTACCAGATCCGGTAAGGCGACATCCAAATTAATTATAACCACACAGTTTAGGCCGCCTTCGGAAACGAATTGGAACTCAGCTGGTACTGCAATTGGAACTCAGATTTAGATATGCGCTTTGGCGCACGATCCCGTAGAGCTCGTGCCAATGTACATTTTATATAACATAAATAAAAGTTAACTTCCAACAAAATAATACAATAGATTTCGCGGAACGACATCGGTAGGACGGAATTAGAAAAACACACGAAAGTACAAACGGAGCATCAAGTGTACCAAATAGGTGAGCAATCTCATGGTCAGAGATAAATACATGGATCTAACAGGCACTAAGTAGCTGTTACTCACGTTTAAAAAATACTTTATAAAACTCTACATTAAGCATTTATAAAAGAACGAATATAAGCAAGCAGCAAGTGAATGGCAACCAATATGAAATACACACAGATCAATCCAATTTATTTGAGCGGTGAAGGTAACCGAAAAAGAACATAACTGTGAACTGAAAAGGTAATAAACAACACCAAGTCTATTACAAAAGTGCATAACAATTAGTATAGATACAACCACATCGGGCCTTAACCAGGAATTTACGAATGTGTATTTTATGAATAATGCACACACCAAAGCTACACACGAGCATGAACACAACAAACACTTAGTTCATATCTACAGGCCAACTACAAAAGGAACACGGTCTTAAGAGGCCACGACACACAGTCAACAGGAAACAAACGCCTACTTGAAACTTGCATCACCAAAAGCGAATGTTCTTGTAAAGGAAAACAGGAATCAACAATTAAGGAGAAGATATCGGTGGTAATGGCTACATTTTCGAAGCATGTATATGTTCAGAAGATGCCGGCAGAATCAAATACTGATAGCTCTTTCAGTCTAGGCCATACCCGAATATCCCCTGATATAAAATTAACATGAAGTTTCTATCTGGTTCACATAGACCCGAAAGTTTCACACAATCACCGCCGCCAAATATACACATCAAAGACAAATGGATGTTCGTTAGTGCATGATTGTTCAATATGACGCCCTTCTAGGCTATATCCAATAACCACCAAACAAGAGGAGCATTATAATAGCACAAATTTTAAAACAAAGTTTCTATCTGGTTCAATATATTAGTAGACTATTTGGGAAAGATGCATAACATAAACAGAAAAGAAATACACGAATATTTCCTAGTCTTTTGGAGCACGAAGAGACAATATGAAAGTAAACCGTCAAGAAACGCCATTAAAACAGAATTATCCAATGCTAGAGATGTAAAGTATATCTCAGTTTGAATTGCTGCTGTTAACCTAGTTACAGGCAATGAAATGGTTAAATGCATAGGGGCATAGTGAAGCAATAGTTGTGTAAAGCAGGGAAATGATATTTCGCAGAACATCCGAAAAAGTTTAATTATGCAGTCTAATTAACATACCACAAGGTGAAGCAAACTACATAGCTAAGTAGCTGGCATTAGAGCGAATCAAAAGCAGTTGCATAGAGCTAGTGTCACTGAAGGTATCATCCAAACAAGATGCACAAGAGGACTGTTGTACCGAGGGAACTGGTTCATATGTACATGACCACTACAAAAGGGAGGACATAACCCTCAAATCCACTGGTAGATAGACAAAGGGTACCAAACAGATACCAAAGGCCGTCGTCGTCTAGTGGCAGCACTCCTGAAAATGGAACCATGAGGAAATAAACGGTGAACAGCAGGTTGCAACAGCCAGATGGTAGGTATCACAAATTAACATACAACAAACTACTGATCTACCTCTCACTGTCCTGATGGCCAGTCATGTGTACACTGAGATGTGTTGTATACAATGAAGCAAGATAATTTTCAGGAAACAGTAATATTCCAGGCAGGCCAAAGTGTTTGCTCATGCTCTAATTTACTACAAGTGTTCACTTCTTATGAAGTGGTGCGTTTAGCAAGACCTAAAACATGTGTACAAGTACATAAGGCAGATTTTTGTCTTCTTTGGACACAAGTAACTAAGTTGTCGTTAATCTCTCAAGTCATAAACTCCACGTCAATATTATCTCAATGTAGCTTCTTTTTATTCTCCTAAATATTACTATCTTTACCAGCACGTGCACAACATGTAGATAATTAGGCAGAAACGCAAGAATATAATTACCGATGAATCACCCAAACAATCTAGAAATGTGAGTGCACCGAAAAAACCAGCCAAAGGAGCACATGTAGAGCAATTCAAAAGGATTATACCTGCCTCTAGCTCAGGCCTTCTTTTTCTTGCCCGCTGCATCCGCCCGAGTCTGCGGCTGCTTGCGCCTAACGGGCAGTCAACAATAAATCTTAATCATCATAGGTCAGGAAAACATATTGCACAAACCTACCACAACAAAGATCAAGTCAGCAGCACAAAGAACTCGAAACGCATAACTTTGCAAAAACAAGGACACGTGCAAGCAGCAAGTTAAAATTCATGCAGATTCATCTCATACCTAAGTGGTCACAGAAACAAACCAGGAAGACTAATGCAGAAAATATAATTGAGGACAGGAACATCCAATGTGGCATAGGCAATCTAGACAAAATCAAAACCAAGAGTCGCACAAAACAAACACACGATTTTAGGCCACGCCCTATGCATAATTAGAAGGTCAACATCAAATAATGGTGAATGAAAGACGAACTTTGTTTGATGACCTGTCCACTAAAGGAGCAGCGGACGGGGCAGGTGGAGAATCTGGAGCATCAGATGCAGGCAAACCAAGCTAGCATAGGGGGAGGACTGTAAGAAAAAGATAGCTAATAGAAAAACAGGAACACGCATCGCTGAAGCATACAGAACTTCACCTCTTTAGACTGAACTTGAGGATCCAGCACTTCCTCGGGCTGTTCAGGCGACGTTTCTGTGAACATGGCCCTCTCGACTTGTGAGCCAATCTCACCCTTGCCATCGCTGCACGCCATACAGAAAGATATTAATCACTGAACTGAAGTAAGCATGTACATAACAGAAGTAACACACGAAGCTGGTGCACACACCTAGGTCCAGGAGGTTTCGTGACCGATTGTGGTGCCTGCAGGAGCATCATTTCAGAGCCTTTTGTAACATACTTGAACAAGTATTTCATCACCACGGCTTTGTTGGACCACTCAACATTCATCTGGCCCTGGTATTTTTTTAACATAGCCAAATTGTAAGGAACGACCCATTGGCTATTAAGCTATTTTCCATTTTTAACACACGACGACCATTATCACGATGCATGTAAAGTGCATAACCATCCTCTACCCAGGATCAAGCAAAAGATCCTCGGTGATCTCAGACCATTTGGGATTGCATGTAATGGTAGAAAAAAGATCAGGAGTGCCATAAACACGCAAAATGGCAATATCATCTTGAAAATTTTCATGAAAGTAACGTTGGCCACCAGTATGGCTAGAAGGCAAAATCGGCGAGTCGCGAACATTGCAACCATCCACAAAACCTTGACCAACAGCCTCGGGAATACCCTGTACATGCTCGGACCTAAGTTTTTATTATTATTATGAACCACAAGCGACACTCATATATGCTAGCCCGTGCATCAACAACAGCATACAAAGACAATAAACCGTAACACATATTGAAAAAAGACGGTCAGAGATCACTACCTGAGAAACAAGGAGTCCCAGGAACACGTCACAGACAGTCCCAGCAACAGCTCACAACAGCAAGTAACCTGAAGAACACGACATTACCAAACCCATGTGACAGCCGAGAAACACACACGGGTTAGGCGCAATCAGGGCAAAGCAAGCAAGAAAGGGAAGATGGCACCTATCTAGAAGCAAAAGTACAGACGGTAAACGAACCACCACATGTAAGTAGGAATAAAAACAAGACATAAGGAAACCAAGCCCATGTACTTGCACAACATAAAAAGGTAGAGAGGAGCAAGTGGACTAAAAGACTGCAAGTTTTAACAATAATTTTCTAAATTGTCTCTGCTAAAAGACTGCAAAATTTAACAGGGGATATGTGTATATTTCTCCCAAAAAAACTCAGCTAAGACATGGCCATTGCGGAGCGAGTTTGCGTTGTGGCTGAACCATTTCCCAGCATTGCTACTGTCTAATAGAGCTTTGCTTATTTATTTATGGAGAAATCTCTTTAATCCTATGAACTATTACTTTTCCCATGGTTGTCCAGCTATACTTTGACATAACTAACTGGAGTTGGGGCTAATCGTCCAGACAATTCAAATTCTGCTAAGACCACTCAAACCACTGTAATCATGAAAGCACGATAATTTTTTTTATAGCATAACTGTACAGTTTACAACCCAATTGCCTCACTTTTGCTAATTTGTACAGACAACCTAACTTTTGAGAAGGTGAGACAAATATGGGTAAGACCACACAAAGCACTTTAAATTTCACAGGTCGGATACCGTATCAAAGTTTAGTTTCTCGCTAGTATCACATATACATCTGTCGTAGTTGCACAGTTTATCTACAAACTAATAATTGCCTCACTTTTGCTAATTTTTGTAGACAGCTTGACTTTTCAGAAATTCATACAGCATCTACTCGCCGAGTATGCACGGAACAACTGCTAGACAACAACAGAGGTGCAAGCCACCAACCAAAGCAGAAACCAGAATACGCACCATGATGGAAACTAAGATAAGATATCGGCTGCTCTCTGGCTACAATTTATTATGGAGGTTCACTGATCTGTAACAATGGATACAGAGGAGGATAGAACAAAGGGCACTCACCAACAATACAACCGACCAGCAGGTCAACGGAACAATCCGCTGCAACCCCACGCGGCAATCCCAGCAAGGTGGCAACCTGCAAAGAAAGAAGCAAAATCCAAAAGAAAGCATGTCAGGCGTAAGATGTGAACATAGAAACGCAAAGAAGAAGAAAAAGAAATCCCCACGGTGAAGAACAGCGTGGAGAAAAAATACCCAGACCAGACGGAAGGGGAAGAAGACGGATCAGAGAAAGTAAGCAATCAAAAAAAAGGAAACCAAACAAAAATCTTGCCAGAAAACACCAAGGCGGAAAGGCAAGAAGATGGAGAGGAGAAAAGAAACGATCGCAAAAAAGTGATTCGAATCGAGCGGCACGGAATCTCAACCGAACCCCAACACCGAGTCGTCCGCACGGAGCTCAATCAAACCCCAACACCGGCCGCTCGCTCTAAGAGGGGAAAAGAGATGAAGCAACCTCACCTCAAACAAACCCACGACAGAGCGCCGCCATGGACCAACGCCGGCGGCCGCTGATGACGTTGAGCAAGCGGTAGACATGGATGCCGGCGGATGTACGGCGGATCTACGGTGCAGCGACCGGGCGGACAAGGCGAGGATGAGACGACGGTGTGGCCGAAGCGAGAGCGGCGAGGGGAAAAGTGAGGTGGATGGCCACTGAGCCTCGACGCCGGCGCACTAAAAGGATCTCTCTCCCAGGCAGAGCTCCTCCGTGGGCAAATGCGGCGCCGCCAACGAGCCGAGCGCACTCACCGGCCGAAACAGCGCGCATGGAAATGTCTAGTATACCCCTGCTAGTGGAGATATTTCCACGGGCCGGCAGCACGGCTGACCGGAACAGATCTCACCCGTAGCGGCTGACGTGCGGGCCCGGACGATGGTGGATCCCACAAGCAGAGTGAGGCGGGTAGCACATGGCTGTTGCTTGACTTTATCTAGTGGGGAGAAACACCCACGCATAGGGCACAACCAACCAGGACGCTTTTGCTCTAAACCACAACACGCCTGACATGGACAAATCTCACCCGCAGCGACTCGCAGGTGGGTCCGGATGATGGTGGGGCCTAATAGCAGCCTGAGGAGGGTAGCACACGCCTGTTGCATTGGTTTATCTAGCGTGACAAACACCCACGCGCACGCTACAGCCAACCAAAACGCTCTCTATCAGCCACAATGAACGGACCAGATTAGCCAGATGCGAAAATCGGACGGTTGAGAAGCTCAAAGCGCTGTGAGGCCCCCTATGGGGGGCATCGTTTATACCTTTAGATAGAAAAAAATAGTTTGCACTGACCTCCTCTATATCGGATTCAAACTTTTCTATAATAGTTTTGCTCGGTGTGGCGTCTGAGTCTCTGGTATCTTCTATTCCATTTGGTACTTCGTCGGGAGGGGAAGGTGCCAGGGCTTTTTCTTGAAACGGTGTTTTGGACAGCGGACAACGGACATGATGTTGTCAGCTTCGTAAGCTTTCTGTGTGACACAGGCAGTGACCAACATTTTGCGCCGACAACATTTTGCACAGCGGGTCGTAAATCGCTTGCTTTTCCTCTGGTCGTTGCAACAACCAGCTCTGCATCATGGCGTAGGCGTATTTTACCATGTTCACCAAAAAAATATGAATCCACATATGAACTCTATTTTCTTCATTTGGTTTGATGTCTTTTGTGCTCACTCGCAACTTGTACCTGAAAATAATGGCAGCCTTACTTTTTTTCCGTTTATATGAGTAAGGGTGGTTTTGTCAGTGTAAGCAATACAATTGCTTACCTGTGTTGCGCTTCTCTGCAGAAGCAGTGCAGCTGTAGGCGTTTCCATTAGGGACCGACTTTTGCAGCATACTTTGCAGGAAAAGGTAATCTCATGATAGACAACCCCACAAATCTTAAAAACATATGGGTCATTCCCAACATTAACACTCCTGCCAGCATGATGCTGGTAGATGGAAAAGCAGAAGAGATACCCTGCCATCTCGACAGCAAACGGTGTATACACAACGATAACTCTTGCCTAAACGTTTATTGGCGATACCAGTATGAAGCGCCATAGACCACCATAGCAAGACCTACCAGGACAGACAGCTGCAAAGCACAACCCAACACAAAATGAGCAAGAAGAGAACAAACAACTCTAAAATAAGAAACCAATAAAAGAAAAAAACAACTTTTGAAGCCTACCAAATGGGACTATATCATAGAACAAAACAGAGGAAACGTATTTTTTGATGAAATTATCCTGTGATATGTAGGATAGAGTAGTTTAAATGTGATACATGAGTAAGTGAAGTGGGGTCAATTTGGCCAAAAATAAACCCCTCTGGCCAGGCTAGTTAAATTGGCATATTGGCTTGCAAGTTCTTACCATTTTGCTATGATGACTGCCCTGCAAAGCAAAGAGTGGCTTCATAGAACCATCGCCTATACAAACGTACTGGCAACTCATGTCTGCATTATTTTGTGCTGCTCCTTAAGCTGCCTGATTCGAAGGAGCTCTTTAGCACTTCTAGTAGTCCTCTCAATTCCATTACTAAACCAGTGGCCTACAATTGCTTCTCTCTTAATTAGGTGGACTGTAGTTTGCACATAAACCTGGTTGTATGTAGTTAGTCAGCTCCGGTAATAGGCCTCATAAACTTCATGGTTAAAACGTTACAGGACAATTATTTATTACTTGCAGGACACCGGGGATGATAAAATCTGAAGAAAGTCTGATAAAATGTAACACCTGAACGTACACCAGAGAATAGCGCTAATATGTTTTTTAAACCTGAAGAGTAGACTGCAGTAGAAGAATTATTTCCCCTCACAATTGAAGAGGCCGAAGTATCCCGCCGGAGCAGATACCACCTCAATAGATTGGAGCAAAGTATGCGGCATAGCAGGACCGGCAGAATAGGCGCGAGGGAGTCCTTAGAGTCATAACCAACAGACCGAAGACGACCCAGGAAATTTAGCACCTAGCAAATAAGCCGACGGCAGAGGAGTCCAAAAGCTCAGACTCTACAGGGACGACGGGCAGCTGCCATCACCATAGCAAAGAAACATGAAAAAGAACACCAAAAAAATGTGGGAAAACAAAAAAAAAGTTACAAAGAAACAAAGAAAGACATGAAACGGTAGTAACTATGTGAGCCCATAGAATGCATATATTAGAAAATATGGCCAGATTTTAAACGCCTCTAAAGATGATGAAGCACCTCTCCATATATAATACTTCTCTGCCACTTCCCTCCTCTTACCGCTACTTTTGAGGGTAAACTTTGGTAAGTTTCATGTCAAATAGGGTCAGCTAAAACATAGAAAATGAATTAGATATCTCTAGATTCTATTCCTAAATTAAGATAATTCTTATGCCTCTTCTGTCAAGCATCATACCCATCATGTCTTATAGTGTGAAAGTGATATTCTCCATGCCATGGTTGCACCACAACATTTAGGTGAACAATATCACACAGAGAGGTAAAAGTAATAATCAAAACGAAAATAGCTAAGGAGAACATAAAGGGGTTAATAAGAGGGAAAGAGATCCACTGGATCCCCGCACACCTCCACCACGCGTTCACCGCTGCGGGATCCCCTGTCACGCCTAACTTCGATGAAGGAGCAGCAACACGCCCATCCACACTTTTTCACTGCGGTGGAATCCCCGGCGCGTCTACCTTCGATGAAGCAACAAGAGCAGTCTTCCCCGCCATCTCCATTGTCGAAAAGGTCGCCGCCCCTGCTGGAATAAGAGATGAAGCAGTAGCAGCTTCCCCCAATATCCACTGTAGAGGAGGCCGCTGCCCCCGCCGGCGGCTCCATGGCTGTCTTCTTGGTGCCTCCCGCCACCGTTTTCGACCCCACAACGTAGGCGGTGTGGGCCACAGGAGGGACGGCCGGCTGGCCAGCACGTAGGGCGGAGCTCACGCGGCACCCATGCTGGATGGCGGCACGCACGGAGCGGCAAGCGTGTGCTGCGGCATGGGAAATGGCCGGGGCCGGAGGGGATGCCCACGGGCTGGCTGAGACGGATCCGGCTGAGACAGCCATGGGTCTCATCCAAAGAGAAGCTTCGAGGGGAGGTGGAGATATTGGGGAAACGTCCAGAACTGGAGGACGCACGCCTCGATGCCACGATCTAGTGCAAAATAAATGCTGGTTTGTTCGATGGTGGGTCCAACACCGCTTTGACCAAACAAAATTAAATTAAACGCGTTAAGAAAAGGAAACCGGAAGTTTGCCGGTAGCCGGTAGCCGGGGAAAAAGGAAAGGAAAGTTACTGCTGGATGTAAAAAAAGAAACAGAGTACGTGTCATTCAAAGGAAGGAATGTTAGCCTCTGTCAAAAAAGGAAGGAATGTTAGCCATGGAAAATTGCCCATCCACAGTAGACCAATCAATTAGGGAGTGCTAAACTGTACAACTTTTATATAGGGTATAATTAAATTAAACGCGTTAAGAAAAGGAAACCGGAAAGAGATGAATCACCGATACACGCTATAAATTCGTTTGCCGGTAGCCGGTAGCCGGGGAAAAAGGAAAGGAAAGTTACTGCTGGATGTAAAAAAAGAAACAGAGTACGTGTCATTCAAAGGAAGGAATCTTAGCCTCTGTCAAAAAAAAGGAAGGAATGTTAGCCATGGAAAATAGCCCATCTACAGTAGACCAATCAATTAGGGAGTGCTAAACTGTACAACTTTTATATAGGGTATAATTAAATTAAACGCGTTAAGAAAAGGAAACCGGAAAGAGATCAATCACCGATACACGCTATAAATTCGTTTGCCGGTAGCCGGTAGCTGGGGAAAAAGGAAAGGAAAGTTACTGCTGGATGTAAAAAAAGAAATAGAGTACGTGTCATTCAAAGGAAGGAATCTTAGCCTCTGTCAAAAAAAAGGAAGGAATGTTAGCCATGGAAAATAGCCCATCTACAGTAGACCAATCAATTAGGGAGTGCTAAACTGTATAACTTTTATATAGGGTATAATTCTACTATTTAATGGTTTCGAATACATTAGAACAGTGCCAGAAAAAGTACATTATAACAAATTGGGAAGAACCTAATTCTTCCAATCTATGTACAAATATTTCCTCCGTCCATGAATACAAGGTCACATCGTTTTTCGTGTGAAATTTTAACCAATGATTTAGTCAACAAATATATGTCATATGTCATCCAAAAATATACCCATTGAATATTCATTGAAATTAAAATGTGCATCCGATGATAATCTCTTTCTGCAAGGGTCATCCTAGAATACAATCCCACTTTGTTTTTAGTCAAAATTTGCACCCTGCCCCCTCCCCTCCGAAAAAATCCCCAATAAGACTAAATATTGCACCTCGTGGCCTACTTTTAACATCAAAAGAACTGCCACTGGGCTCGTTCAATTTCGGCCCCTTTCGAAATTAAACAGGGAGATCCTATGATTCACCAAAAAAACACAAAGATTCGACATATAATTTTTTTTGTTTCTTTTGTATTCTCTAGTTGAAATTTTGAAATTGCGCATACCAAATGTGAGACCCCATGTTCACTGTATATCTAAATGGAGCACATTATTCTGAAAAATTCATAAACTAGATATTAAATTTAAAAAAAAAATCTAAAAAAGTCCATGATTTTTGTGCCACATGTTTTATCAGTAGAAGAGAGAGATGCACCTCCGTATGGTACTGATGATCCTTGTACCGATATTGTCGTGTGACGGGAAGTAGGTTAAGCATTTGGTATAACTTCTTTACGTTTTGATGCACCTGTGGATGGTAGTGATGACAAGCCATTCATAGAAGACTAGCCTACACCTGAGATTATCCAGACTACAGAAAGAAGTCGTGGACTGAATACACATTGCGTTGAAGTAGACACACACCCGGAGATCATCAGGGACGTCTGGGTAGTCTGAAGACCACGCAACCCTGCTATTGTGGTGTTGAAATATGGATATATGGTACGATTTGAATGCTTTGGCGCTAGAAATCTATCATTTAGAGGATGAACATATTGCAGAATTTGACACACACATAATCAATTTATCGTATGCATAGTAGCACAATTAATTACAACCAGTCCTATCACATCCATTAATTAGTAGCATAAAATACTTTAAGATACATACAATTTAGAAGATTATGTAGACTTGAAATTAGAGCATATTCAGACCACCTTCCCACCCACTGGATCCCGTGAGGAAGTGTCCACCATCATGAACCGGGGGTGGTTATGTCAACTGAGACGGTCTTTGGAACGTGTAAGCAGGGCATCTCCCGCATCCATGCCATCACCTCTAGAGACCAGCTGACGTCTGACGGTGGATTCAAGCTCATGATCCGACCTTCCAGGTCTTTGAGCTGCTTGTTTACCGACTCTGGATTCCGAGCCTCTCACGGTAGACCTACCTGGTAGATGCCTACCTGCTATGATGTTGTTTCAGTTGTGTCTGAACTTTGTGTTAAACTCTGTCGTACCATGTCGTGTTGAACTTGGTTAATGTTGTGTTGAACTATGTTTCTAAGTATGCTTATGTGTTTAAGCATGTGTGTTTAATCCCCTTGCTTATTGTTGTGTATGTTGTGCTTAGTATATATGCTTGTGCTATTTGCTGCTATGCCATGGTGTGCTTGGATGCTAGCTAAGCCTGTTCTATTTGTTGTTGTTGCTCTAGCCTGTCTGCACTGTCACATAATTTCTTGATGATGTGCTTCAGGATAAAAAAAAAATATAAAGTTATTTCTGTAATTTCTTGGTTGGCTTATCTGCAGTTATTCAGTAACTCTAGTGAGTACTGATGCTATGTCTTGTGTTTACAAGCTCTGGTTATCATATGATCACCAATTGCTTCATAACTATGTACTGCTTTATTTTGCAACTTGTGATGATGAGGATGAGATTGTGTATGTTTTTCATATGATCACCAATTACTGAATTACGAGATGTCTCTGAGGCAAAAACACGCGAAGAGCGCAAGATGTTAGCATGATGTAGTGACAAAGATTTTGCCAAAGTAAATGTTTTCTTATAGGAAATGTACTGTCAGTTTTGCTTCAGGGCAAGAAAAGGACAGGTATTGCTCAGTTGTGTTGCAGAGGTTTTGTACATAATTGTTAAGGTTTTTTCCAGTGGAAATGGGGGGGGAACCCTAATAATCTAAAATAAAGACGGCGTGTTGGCAGTAGGGTGGAGTTGTTATCTTATGTAACACCCACTTGATAGCAGCAAATCTCTCAGTCGATAACAACAAATATCTCATTTGACAGCAACAACACTCGCAGCTGACAGCAGACCAATCTAGACTTGACTAATGGGCCAAATCTATCCAATTAGGCCCATTAGGCTAATTCAGGTGGTACATATAAAACAACAACAACTCTCGCATTTGACAGCAACAACAATCGCAGCAGACAGCCCAATCTAGACTTGACTAATGGGCCTTCTCCAACCAAATTAGACTCATTAGGCTAGTTCAGGTGGTACATATAAAATATCAATAAAAATGAAGCACAAAATGGGTGTTGCTGCGACTCGAACCGCAGACCTCGTCGGAAGTCTTCACGCAAGAGTACTCTGGTAACCAGTGGGACGGATAGATAGATATTGATACTTACAAGTAAAAAAGATATCTATAGTCATTTTATCACTTCGGTTAGGTTATTAAAGGCATATTTGTACATTTTTAAACAAAAAAGAACGATATTTAGGGACGACCATTTTCCAACACACAGATCTTTGTGTAGTCTATTATATACAATTCACTAATTGAATATGAAATAGATAATTCAATATGAATCTTAACACTAAATTTGAAATATATATGAATAACAACTAAAAAAAATCAAAAGAGCTAAAATTCTTGTCTTAGTGGATTAGAATTTTTTGTTTTTTTGTTGGGTTTTGTAAACAATTTGGTACAAGAAAGAGTAGTCATTTGGGGACGAACAGGTTTGAATACACATAAAGACTGACTTAGATTACATAAACAATGTCACTTACATAAACAAGGATGCAAACAAGTACCACCGTCGTTACATAGATAAGTCCAGGGACACGACATGGTACAATATATAAAAACACGACATTTTAAATAAACACGATAAAACTAAAAAGTAGAGAAACATGCATGACAAGCTTCACGAAATTTCTCCTCAACTTTCTTCCACCCTGGCCGCGCTACTCGACCACCGTCTTCAACACTTCACTCCTTGTAGGGGAGGCAGTGCATCTGGTTTTCGGTGGGGAAGATGCACTCGCAGTTGGTGAAGATGTTGTACATCGTGAAGAAAATAGACTCGCAGCCGCACCAGAACACTTGGCCGAGGAGCTCGTACGCGTCCCATGGGTTGGTGAGGGTGACCGTGAGCAATTTGAGGGTGACGCCATCACGAACCTCCTCGAGGTGGAACATCGGCGGCGAGCTCGGTGGGAGGTGGGCAAAGCCGGCGGTGAAGAATGCGTCGGCGAGCTCGACGGGGCTCCTCCACCTGGATTGCGCCCACACATGGAGCGTGCGCTCGACGAGGACGCCAGGCGGGTAGCGCAGCTCTGGCACGGTAGGCGGCCGAAGGAAGGTCGGTCCGATGTACTGCATCTTCTGGTGGCGCTTTGGGGTTCTAGGAAAGGATGGAGGGTGTCGTGTCTCGAGTGGAGTTGGGTGGTGTGTGGGAGAGGAATGTAGACATATAAATAGGCTAGAAAAATATCGTGTGGGAGACAAAGATGGTTGTTTGGCAATGAAACGACGCGAGTGGCACGTGCATGTAGCCGTTGCCGTTTCGCACATTAATCGAGGGGGTGTCCCGTGTCGTTGTCGTTTCACACTGAAACGGGGCGCGTCTGCTATCAGCTGAATCGACCGCACTGAAACGGGGCTTTCTGGCTCATTCATGGTGACGCCGTGGTGACGTGTGCGTAATTACTGATGCATGCATAGCTGAGTCACTGCTGCCGGGCGCATGCATGCCGTCGTCGTCGCTTCCCGCGCATGCCATCATCGTCGCTTCCCGCGCATGCATGCCTAGACCGGCGCATTGCACAACGGGCACAAGGCCAGATCGCAACACGGCCCAACGATCGAGCTAGCGTGCCCGCTCGGAACCCCCACCCATGTTCGGGAAAAAAAAGGAGTCCAGCCAATCAGATTGATGTATATTCAAATATTCCTTAAAAATTCAGAGAAAATCTAAAAAATTAAAATCTTCAAAAACAGTCTATACATATAAAGTCGATGTCTATAAAATTTATTTGGGTCATTTAAACAAGGTCGAAAAAAAACTTGCTTAGAAATGAGGCCGTTTAGCCTGTTTCTGGCACTTTTTTGACCAACCTTGGGATGACCCCATATTGTCGGCAGTGGTGCACCATATAATTTCACACACTTCAAGCCATGAGTTTTGCATTTTGCATGTGTGAATGCACATGTTTATGTGGTGTAGACCCCTCAAATATAGGGTTCTCGTCTGGAAAAGGTGTCAAAACAGTGTATCGTCTGACGGTGTGTGTGCATAGTGGTCCCATCTTTTGGGAGTTGCTTCACCATGGCATGCAAACACCACTTACATCAACATCCATGGAAGAAAGCATGTGTTCCTTGCCTAGCTACCTCACGGGAGCCCGCACACATGGTTTCTGTGCAAAACGGGTGTACACAGACCACGAAGTGGGATGCCAACCCTTGGGTGACCCCATGTTGTGGGCACTGGTGCACCATGTCATCCCACCCACTCCAATCCATTGGTTTTAGATTTTCCATGTGTGAATTTCCATGTTCATGTGGTGTAGACCCCTCAAATATAGGGTTGTCGTAAGGAAAAGGTGTCAAAACAGTGGATCGTCTGACGGTGTGTGTGCATAGTGGTCCCATCTTTTGGGAGCTGCTTCACCATGGCAAGCAAACACCACTTACATCATCATCCATGGACAAAAGCATGTTCTCCTTGCCTAGCTACCTTACGGGAGCCCGTACACATGGTTTCTGTGCAAAACGGCTCTACCCAGGCCACAATGTTGTCGTGGTGAACAGACAGGTGCCATAGGATGGCTTAAGTTGGGGCGGAATGGGCGCTAGAGGATTCGGGGGAGAGTTTTTTATTAGATAGGATGAACTTCCGGATGCTTTCCTCAAGAACTCAGCCAAAGGCAAAGGTAGAAGAAGAAACACACAAGGAAGAACTCTGATCTAGATCTTTCTCTTCATTGATCTCAATAGGATACAGGTTTGTGCATACAAGATTTCTCTCTTGATACATCGTCCTGTGTATGGGTGTGCCCCCTCTCCTTATATAGGGGAGAGGGTGGCTTACAGAGGAAGAAACCCTAATGCCATCTTTGACTAGACAAACTACTTTACAAAGTTACTTTAATCATAAGTGATGCCGGGGTCTTCTTTAATCAGGGAGGCTGACGTCCTCCGGCTTCTTTCAGCGTCATCTTCCTCTTTGGCGCCAGGGCTTCGTTTAAAGCTACTTTGCTTAGCTCATCTTTGTCCTCTAGCTCTGAAGAGAATCTTTGACCAGTCTTGCCGACGTGCTACAGGGCACTTCTTTCCGGTAGCCCGGTGTCTTCTTTACCTGGTTCCGGTATACCCCTCTTGGGGATACCGGCTTAGCTTTACTTAGCCAAACACTTAACTTTGCGCTCCGGTATAAATATTAAACTGGTATCTTGATGGCTCAAACCATCCGGTTTGGCATGCCTTTGGCATACCGGGGGTCATCCCCCCAACATTAGTCCCCGAAGCTGGTATAGTCCGGTGGATTTTATCCAACAGACCATGCCAGGTTCCCATATCTTAAGGTACCGGTTTAATCTTTCCGGTGGTCAGTTTAGATCCCGGCATCTCTGCCGGACTCACGTCTTTTCTCTCTTTTCAAGGTATTTTCCGGTATCTTATTCTCCGGTATCTTAGACATTAAATCTCTCCTCGGCGAAGTCGAGAATTTCTCGGGTACAGTGCCTGTCAGTGACATGCGCACTGTACCTAACGCGCCAGTGTCAGGGGTCACTTCCCTTTAGCTTCTGCGCTAGCACTTATGGCGCCACACTGGATCCCTGCTACCGTTCCGGATCCGTGCGGCTTCCCTGTGGCATTCTATTTTCCGCGCGTGTATCCTCGCGCCACGTGGCGGCCCACGAAGGGAACCGCCGCGGCCCAGCGGTTTCCAGCCCACTATCTCTTCTTCCTATATAAGGGGAAACTGCTCCTTCTTCCTCCTTTCTTCGCATTCTCAACTCTCTCGCGCGCACAGAGCTCCTAGCCCTCTTGCGCCCTCGCCGCTTTCGTTCGTCGCCAGAGCTCGGCCGCCCGGCGAACTTCCACCGCTGCTCCGCCGAGCCTCGCCAAGCTTCGCTGCGCGGCGATTCATTGCAGTGCACCTGTTGCGGCTGCACCGTTCGTGCTCCGACGACCTCTTCTCCGCTTTCTCGTCATCGGCCTTCCTCAGCAACTACGAGCTCGCCGCCCCACCGGCGACCTTCTCCCTTAGCATCTCCGCCGCCTCAGGTTAGGCTCGATTCGCGCTTTCCTCTCTCTTCTTTGCTTTTCAGATCTTGGGCCGGTAGGATATTTACTTCCTATTTTCTTTTGCTTTTTTCTTACTCGTAGATCTTCGCGCAAGGGTAGATCTTGGGAAATCTGTTTTTCCGGGTAGATTCGTATGTCTAGCGAAGAGTCTCTTTCCGTGTCATCCTCCAGTAGCCAACAGAGCGAGGCTTCCGACGGGCTATCCGCTGATCTTGCCCGGATGGAAACCGACACCGGCAAAGATCAAGAGGCCGGCAGCTCTAGCCAAGCCCTCGGAGTAGATCTATCCGGTATCACACGCGGAGCCTGGAAAGGATCCGACATCACGCAGCACGAGATCGAATGGCTCTACCGGTCTAGAAGGATACCGGAAGGAGTATCCTGTCGGCTTCCCCGCGACAAGATCGAACCGGTACTCGAACCCGGTGAGTTCGTTGTGTTTCTTTCTCACTTCGAGCGCGGCTTCGGCCTTCCTGCTTCTGATTTCTTCCGCCAAATTCTGGATTATTACCAACTCCAGCCTCACCACCTTCCCGGCAATGCCGTTTTTTTACCTTTCTTGTTATGCCACCTTCATGGAGGGCTACATCGGCATCCGTCCCACTCGCGAGACTTTTGCTCGTTTCTTCTCTCTTCGGATTAACTCCGTTCAGGGCAAGGACATTCCTAAGCCCAACCCCCCCCCCCCCCCCCCCGTACAATGCGGGTCTTGTATCATCGGCTCCCGCCAAAGGAGCCCCTTTTTTAAATTCTCTGGTCTCGAGTCATGCCGGTTATGGCAAGGGACCTTCTTCTACGTGAAGAACAACGGCGCCCCAGATCTCTTCAATCTGCCGGCCTTTAATTAGGCGCCGCCCACAAAGGTCAACTGGGGCTACTTTCCTGGGACGAATCACATTGAAACGAACCGGGTAGTACGCTTCATGGAGAAGCTAAGGAAAGAGACAAACATCTGCTCTGACGACATCATCCGCACCTTCATCTCACGCCGGGTGCTTCCTCTTAAGCGCCGGGCTCATAAGATAAGCGAGATGTACGGTCCTGGCGATCCTACCAAGATCACTGGCCTCCCTCTAAGCAAGGAGGACATAGTCCTCAAGGCTAAGCAGATCTGCCAGACTGCCATGCCGGATGACTGGGAGTGGGGTTTCCTACCTCTTAGCTCCACCAACCCTCCAACCGCTGAAGTAAGAGATTGTGCATCCCGGGTTGTCGTACCGGTAACTTTTACGTTGTGGCTAACTGACTTTTCATTTGTTTTCAGGCCAAAGACCGCTTCCCTCGCATCGAAGCGGAGCGGCGAGGCCCTTGCCGGAAGCGCCCTCTGGACACGGTGGACCCAGATCCTTACATCCACTGGACTGACCTCAAGATGGGCCGGACCCACACCTCACGCCCCGGTAACTTCTCGTCTGAAGCTCCCGGTTCCAGCGACGATCTCACTGTGCTTGAGGTAGCTTTCTTTTCTGGTCTCTCATGCTTTATTGTTATTCCTCCTCTGTAGATGCTCCCTCACCTAGCACCCAACCGCAGGTTCATGAGCATGCGGCTCCTTTGCAGGCCAAGGTCGGTCGCGAGTTCCTGGAGAAGCTCGTTCCCCAGGGCAAGAAGAACAAGGCCCCGGCACCTGATGCCGGCTCAAGCCAAGCTCCTCCCGCCAAACGCTTCCGGACGGAAGTCCTTGGGGGGAAAGAAGCAGGCAGGAGGTGCTACAAGGGGAAAACGATGCCGGTCTCTTCTGGGTAAGCTTTTGTTCCTCTGTTTGCTTTGTTTTTCAAACTCTTCCTTTTGGTTGCTTTTTCCGATCTTTTCTCTTTTTCTTGTTCAGCCCTGCGCTTAAGCTCTCCAAGAGCGCCAGCGGCACGAAGCCGGAAAGCTCTGAGCGAACCGCAAGGGCCTCAACTCCTCCTCCTCAGTCTAGCCCGGTACCATCTGGTACCGGCAACCCTTCTGCCTCCCCTCTGGGAGGCACCTCAAGTGCGGGGCGCGCGGCCCCTCACTACAAGAAATATGCTGACTGGTGACCCACCCTATTGGTCATAGAAAAGGTCTTAGTAGTCCTTTCATGACCTTTTCTTGACCAAAAACAGTAGGTCACATACCGAGGGTCAGTAATTGCAAGTCACGACCTTTTTTTCTAATTGGTCATGGACTTCTACGACCAAAACAGAAGGTCATGGGCCTATGACCAATTATTTTGGTCAAAGTCTATCTGCTCTGTCCATGTCAGCCAATCCTACGTGGCAGCAGATTCAGCCCGGTCCAATTCAGCATTCTAAATGGGCTGAGCCCAATTACTCAGCCTAGTGAGTTGTGTTTTCCAGGTCCATATGAGCTAGTTTTTTTCAATTTTTCCTGGGCCGCAGCCTTTTTCCCTTTGGGCCTTAGCCTTTTTACAGTCCAACTGTTTTTTCAGATCTGGCCTTTTTTACAACCAGTTTTGTTTTTTAGATTTATATAAAATGTTTTTAAGAATTTATCCATTACAACTTTCACAGCCCATTTACTTGACCAGTATTTGGGCCGAGGCCTATTTAACCACTTCCAGCATTTGGGCCATGGCCAAGATTCACATAAAGATTTGAACTCAGAATTTAGAATTTTATCAAATACCACAATAAACTCAACAATAACATAAGACATACTTCAGCTTCTCACACATTCACATTATCACTTCCATCTTACTTTCATATCACAGGTTCAAAATTCTCACAGGTTCACATTATCACTTTCATCTCACAGGTTCACATTATCACATTCATCTCACAGATTCAAAATTCTCATAGGTTCAGAAGTCTCCAGCCAAAAAAGAGAGCCAACACAGTAGTTGAACAAATAGTTCTGTGAACTAGTCCAACAGATGGCAAACTTGTTCACAGAACTAAGCATCACATATGGCAGCTCAAGCCTAGTTACCAATAGCCCTAGCTCCAAAAAGAGCTATGAAGTGATTAAATTTCTCTTCCTGCTCCTGTGTCTTCTTCAGCAGCAGCTCATACTGCGCGTCGCGGGCAGCTTGTGCGGCATCAGATTCTTCCGATTTTTTCTTCAAAGCAGCAACCTCTTCTCGCATAGCTTCACCTTGCATTTCAGACCTTGCCAACTTGTCCTTGAGGTCACGAACATGGGCAGACATGGCAGTAGACTTGGTGGCGGATGACCTTGACTCCAGCCCGACATTCACCAAGAATGTGCTTGCAGGGCATTTGTGGCACCCCCGGGATCAGGGTTAGACAAATACCAGATCATCGTCTGATATAAGCCTAACCTAGAGCTCGAGAGACTACAGTGGGAGAATCGGTAACACAACAGTGACTCTACGACTCAAGAAGTAAAACAAGCTCATAACTGAGCGAAGAACCAAAATATTGCAAGCAGAGGTCACTGACCTGGCATACATCAATCAACGGAAGCAAAGTTATGCTATTAGACATAGCAAGATAGCAAAAGGCCTAAGAGGCCAGGAGCATAACGGCGACGTCCCAGCCCATAGATTCCAGGCTGCCACCTGGGAACCCCAAGCTACTCGTCGATGTCGACTAGAAACCACCATCTGTTGGAGCGACTTCTTCTGAAACAAAAGCATGCAAAGCTGAGTACAGGGACTCAGCAAGACTTAGTACAACCTTTTAGCAAAGCGGGTATGCGGGCTTTCTGTAGAGCTTCTTTTGCGTAAAGCCAGTTTTCCTTTGTAAGACAAGAGAGAGGAGAAGCTCGACTACTCAGAAACCTTTAAAAGGGGATAAGAGATCGATATTTCTATCTCTATTGATCATCATATTGTATCCACCAAACTTCATCATCTCGAACCACTATCCTCGGATCACCCCCTCAACACCCGGAGAAGGTGTCCGTAAACACACATTGTTTGCCAAGTTTTACGATCAGGTTAAAGTTGTCTATGATCACAGAATCCATTCCCAAGTCGTCCGTAACCGTGGACACGGCTTTTCGAAAAGATTCATAACCCTGCAGGGGTGCACAACTTTACCCACACGTGCCAACCGACTCTTAATGCCAAATTATTAGCTCTCTTCCTTGGAAAGCCGGCAGAGGGTGGTTGACCACGACCTTTACCTTGATGTCGCCGAGACCATGAGTCACGCGCTAAGGATTATTCCGCCGTAGTGGGTCAAGTCCCGAAGTCGGTCCTTAACGATGTGAGCCGAGGTGGGTTTCCCCAGAGGCCGCAACCCCCAACCACCACGACCATGCTTACCTGCCTGTTATGTACCTTTAACCCCAAGCAAAATGCAATGCATATGATCAGGTAACGCGCAAACTATGTGACTCATGGAATCTACTAGGCAAGTTAGTGAGTCGAGAGGGTACCATAATAGGGCCTCGCGTGGTTGTACGCTCAGTCTTGGTTCAAGAGGCGAGAACTCGGTTCCTAGGGTCGGCAGAAACGAAACAACCCACCACATCCCAATGTGGCCTCTCGTCTGAGCCTTTAATCATGTTTATCAACATCTCTATACTTACCACATCAACCTGTCATGCTATTTTCATTTCATTGTAAACCTCCAGTCCGAAGACCGGAGTAGCAGCGTAACAAACTAAGCATGGCTAATCATAAAGAGATAAAGGCTCTAGCGATGCACACATGCCAAACCTAGTTATGCTAGGAGCAGTGGATCAGGTATTTGAGGCTACAAGGGTGGAACATGCAATAGATAGGGTAACTCTACCTATCGATAAAAGACAGTTGAATCGTATGCAATATGTAGGAACCAGATTAAAAGCATTTCGAAATCATATATGAACCAGGCTAGGGCTTGCCTTTGTCCCTGACAAACCGAAGTGGATCTTCGATAACCCTATACTTGACTTGTTTGTCGATGGACAATATTGATCTTCCGTGATGTCGATCTTCATCGTCTCAGACTCGTGCTGTATTGGTCGCGAAGAAGCAAATACTAGAAATAGAGAAATAACATTCAATACATGGCATCAATGCAATGCGCATACAAATATGATGATATGACATGTTAAAGTTATTGAAACTAACCATAATGTATCATTGTCAAATTAAATGGACTTCGAATGCATAAAACAGTGCATTTCGATGACTTCCATAAAGTGGTATTTCGTTATTCCAACAAAATTGTTAATTGAAGTTGCTTAACTATGCATGATGATAGCATAAGTAGATAGGTTTCATTTTTCTGATCAATTTGACATATTATACTCCTTTTTCCGAATTAAATTGAATTAGTTATGAATTAAGCAAGAGTTAAACATTTTCTGAAAATTAGAAAAAGGAAATATGACGTGGGCATGACGTCATGATGATGTCAGCCACGCCATGAGCTCCAAATCGACCTCGGGCGGAACTCAATCCGATGATTCAGGCTGGCATAGCATGCGCGCGCGGGGGCAAACTGGAGATCTCGACGTGGCCGGCCATTTGGTGGCGGCGCCGCTGCCAAATGGTGTCCGGAGCATGGCCGGCGACGATGAGCGGCGGCGGCCGGGGCAGGCACAAGGCGCGGGGCCGACTGAGTGAAAGAGGGAGGGCGCAGAGAGGCTCAGGAGGACGCCCAGCTCACCAGCAACGCGGGGAGGTGGTCGGCGAGGTCGGGGAAGCCATGTGGCGCCGGCGACGAGCCGTTTGCCGGCAGCCGGACTCGGAGAAGAAGGTCCCGGCGGGGCCGATTCGGGGCACCTCGCGTCGATTCCTTCGGCGTGGAGATTCCAGACGACGAGGTGGTCACGATGGCGTGCTCTGCTTGGCGCGGGGCAGCGAGGAACGGCGGCGAGGCGAGCTGGCCGGGGTTAGGGTTTCGGGCGTGAGCTGGCAGAGAGGAGGGGAAAAGAGAGGGCGCGCCAGGGAGGAGGATATAGGGGAGAAGGAGAGGGCGCCGGGGTCCTTATCCCCTCGTCCAGGGACGGCGAGCGGCGGCGAGGATCGACGGCCGGAGCGGCCACACGCAGGTGTCTGCCTGCGTGGTGGAAGAAGACAAGGGCATATTTGCCCATAGCCCCCTGGATTTTTGGGAAAACTCTGGAAAAATTAAAACAAGGCAAAATCAATTGGATTTTGGCATTTTGCAACCTTTAGAAACCCAAAATAACATACAAAAATTGTAGGGAACATATTTAGTGGCCTTCCTAATGTATTTGAGGTTCCACATATTTTTGTTTTGAGGTTTCAAACATTTGAACACATTTCAAATAGAGGTAGAACTTTGGGATGTTAGGGTTTCCACTTCATTTTGAAATGCAAATTTTTCTTAATGCATTTTAGATGATGCTCATGAATGCGCAATCAAATCCTAATTAGGGTTTGCTAAAACAGGGATGTTACAGCTCTATCCCCCTTACAAGAATCTCGTCCCCGAGATTCCTAAGGTAGAAAAAGAGATATTAACAAGGACTACACTGGTCTTCGATGACCTGGTCGACACCACGACAGTCTTCCTTCTTGAAGAGGGTGATCCATGACATCACGAAGAAGTTGATCCACAACACCATGAAGAGGTTGACCCACGGCACCATGAATTGGTTTATCTTTAACACTATGAAGAGCTCTTCATTTTGCTTTCTTCACTCTAACGGAAAGAGGGAATAACTCTACAACGAAGGATCTCTAGAAGATCGAGTATCTCATGGTCAACTCATGGAAGGAGTGTTTAAAAACAGCTCTTGAGCTAACAAATATGAACCACGTCAAGGTAAAGGAGGAGATGAAAGAAGTTTCAAATTTTGGTAGGCAATTTCTCCACGCTTGACAAGATTACAAAGGGACAAGGTAGCGAGGAGTTAAACTGCCTTTGATACCATGACGAGGCACTCTTTAGAGAGGGTGACTCGTAGAAGTATAGAAGATTACCAACCAGAGCTACTTTGAATTTAAAAATCATAGTCCCTCTTTTGGTATGGGTACATGAAATGATTGAAGTGTATTCAAAAGGCTGGGGATCATAGATGGCTGACGAATTCACACAACGTGTGAAGTGATTAGAATTTCAAGTATAAGCCAAAGGAAGGGGAAAAGCATTATCGATCGACGTAGCAAAGATCACCGGGAGTGAAATTTCTCCGGACAAAGTTGTTGTCACCAGGGAAATGATTTCGAGGGATTGACCGAAAGACATTTAGCAACTCTGCTTATAATGTTCTCCTTGATGTTCTAGACACCAATATTAGGCTATTGACTAGCCTTCAATAGGTCATCAAGTGAAGGTCAGACTTCGGAATTGAAAATACATCATAAGGGCAACTCCTAGAATAAGTCGCACAAGATCCTTATGGAGAGTGGTTATTCTTGATGATTCAAGAGATTATGGCATTAGGCCTTCCGACTAATTGTGTTAACCACGACATCAACCTTATCGGATTTACAAAGAGACCTATGTCAAAAATCCTTGAGAAACACTAACCATCATTGCCGCTTGAGATTCAGCTTAGGTTAGGTGTAAAGATATTTCAGACTCAGAATGTACGAATAGAAATTGCAACAACTACCACAAAGGTAAAGTTGCTAGATTCTCAAGATATAGACTATAATGTCAAGCTCCAAAAGATTGAGTCAGATTGCGTAATCCATATGGTTGCGACTGCCAAAGGCAATTGCGCGCATGTGAACTTGCAATGTAACACCTTTGAGTCATTGTGGGGACATCAAAGAAGATTTTGAAGTTCCTAAACTTCTTCTCTTTCTTGAACAATCCAGTCAGTGGCTTGGTGTGCATAGAGAAACGTTTCAAGGAATGGAGGTAACAACCTTCCATCTCAAGAATACTTCGCACATGCCTGACCGACTTGCGATGATTCTCGAGGAAAACAAAGGGAACTCTACTCGAATCCACGGCGACATCTTTCAACAAGTGCACGTGAACCAGATAAGGTCACTTCCAACATCCAGAATACATATTTCGTGACAACAAAAAGATGGTTCTTAAAAATTTCCAACATAGTGCCAAACGTCCAATATGGCTCTCTTTCAAATATGGAGGAAATAAGAATGTCATCGATGGGCTCAACAACAAACTTATCAAAATACTCCAATGAGGAAATCATATTTTTTTATGGACTCGGCAGAAATATTGGTCAGACCAAAGGACATGAAGGTATACTCAGACGAGACACCATGAGTATAAACATCATCAAGATAGTCCTTGGAACTGAGTTTGATTTGACGATAGCCCAAACTCAAATCAAATATGGGGAATATAGCACATCCATAAAGGAGATACCTTCTGACTTCAACACAAACAACACTAGACATCCATTTATGAAGGAACAAAGTTGGATAGACCTTTTGTCTTTCAACTCTCCAAGTTGTTGATTAAGCTCAACCAACTAGTCCAGGGTTATCCAGCACGGTTCTTGGAGAAGGAGTAGTTGAACGAACCAACGTACTCATGAACTCGACAACACGGTCATGTAACAACATGGCGATACCTCTAGAAGACAACTAGAATATCACGAACCACCGGTATATCACTGAATTCAAGAGGGGAACTTGCTTTACAAAGCAAACGATATGGTCTTGAGAGCTTCAGCATAAACCTAACTCTTTGACCGAAGATGTGCCTGAATAAATGGACTTGGCAACACGATCAAACTTCGCTTAATAGTTGGTGAACCAACCATGCTAAGAATGACACAAATGTCCTTGGATTTCGAAGCAATGAGAATTGCTAAGAATCTCGGATGGCCACATCAATACGCAAACCCCAACATTCCCAAGCATAGACAGCTCGGAGAAAGGGTGAGTAAAGACGTGCAAGAGAATCACGTCATCAATAAGGCCATGGTATACAACACGACCTCATGATATAAAAGAGGGCGATACTCTAAGGTAGAACAGAACAGAAGCTAACGAGGCCTCTTAATCTGCGGATTACAACACTTTGACCATGTCTTTGAAATGGACAAGGTACTGGAGTTTGTTTCTCCTGACATACCAAAGTGGAATGTCTTGACGGACCACAAGAGTAATATACACTGGAGACACCAATGCACATTTACACTTGGATGCTAACTAGTTGACAAAGGTTGAAAAGTAACTAAAGAAGAAGAACACGATCAAGATCAGAATTCCTGAGAGGTAGATGAACAAGTTAACACTCTTGGAAAACTCATGCTGAAAAGGGAGATGTGGTAGAGTCACAGACATAGATGTGAGACTCACAAAGAGCACTCTTGTCGTGATCCATTTGGTTCAATGAAAGAACCTCTGCTGTAGCTAGTGGAAGGGGAAAGATCATTATTGCCGCAGTTCAATCACGACAATAACCACAAGCTTGAAGGCTAGCTTGATTTTGATTTAGCCATTCCGATGTAATGTATGAACATTAACACTAGTGTTCAATGGCATGGATCTTGGGTTAAAGGCCAGCTTCATGTACTAAGATTCATTAGAATCCAGCACAATCGAGGACCTTCGGTGCAAGTCCAAGGGTTAGAACCCAGAGAAAGGAGTAACCACTAGATGAGTGACACGGAGGACACTGCCGAGGTAGTGATCATTATGTAGCTTCTAGAAGACATGCATAGCTTTCGAAGTACCAATCAAATAGAAAGGAGGCATTCAAGGCAAAAGGAAACCTCGAAGCCTAGAACAGAATCATGTGGAACCCACAAATTAGAGAGATCATGATGGAAAGGAATCTCTCTATTGAAACAAAACAAGGAGGATACACATAACACACACGACTCTAGAGAACTCCGCACTAGGTCAACTGGTTTAGAAACGGCATGCCCTTGAGGCACCTAAGTTTGAAAGACTGGAAGAGATAGAAAAACTTTCAAATCAACACAAGGTAAGGCACTTTAGAATTAGAGCGATACCAGATAAGGAGTAAAAAGAAGCCTAATCAGATTTTCGAAAATACTTTTAGTTTTCAAATAGTTTTCACAAACACTAGACTCAACATCGACTAGTAGAAAGGGTTTCCTACAGGCAGTCCTGCTCTGATACCAAAACCTGTGGCACCCCCGGGATCAGGGTTAGACAAATACCAGATCATCGTCTGATATAAGCCTAACCTAGAGCTCGAGAGACTACAGTGGGAGAATCGGTAACACAACAGTGACTCTACGACTCAAGAAGTAAAACAAGCTCATAACTGAGCGAAGAACCAAAATATTGCAAGCAGAGGTCACTGACCTGGCATACATCAATCAACGGAAGCAAAGTTATGCTATTAGACATAGCAAGATAGAAAAAGGCCTAAGAGGCCAGGAGCATAACGGCGACGTCCCAGCCCATAGATTCCAGGCTGCCACCTGGGAACCCCAAGCTACTCGTCGATGTCGACTAGAAACCACCATCTGTTGGAGCGACTTCTTCTGAAACAAAAGCATGCAAAGCTGAGTACAGGGACTCAGCAAGACTTAGTACAACCTTTTAGCAAAGCGGGTATGCGGGCTTTCTGTAGAGCTTCTTTTGCATAAAGCCAGTTTTCCTTTGTAAGACAAGAGAGAGGAGAAGCTCGACTACTCAGAAACCTTTAAAAGGGGATAAGAGATCGATATTTCTATCTCTATTGATCATCATATTGTATCCACCAAACTTCATCATCTCGAACCACTATCCTCGGATCACCCCCTCAAAACCCGGAGAAGGTGTCCGTAAACACACATTGTTTGCCAAGTTTTACGATCAGGTTAAAGTTGTCTATGATCACAGAATCCATTCCCAAGTCGTCCGTAACCGTGGACACGGCTTTTCGAAAAGATTCATAACCCTGCAGGGGTGCACAACTTTACCCACACGTGCCAACCGACTCTTAATGCCAAATTATTAGCTCTCTTCCTTGGAAAGCCGGCAGAGGGTGGTTGACCACGACCTTTACCTTGATGTCGCCGAGACCATGAGTCACGCGCTAAGGATTATTCCGCCGTAACGGGTCAAGTCCCGAAGTCGGTCCTTAAGGATGTGAGCCGAGGTGGGTTTCCCCAGAGGCCGCAACCCCCAGCCACCACGACCACGCTTACCTGCCTGTTATGTACCTTTAACCCCAAGCAAAATGCAATGCATATGATCAGGTAATGCGCAAACTATGTGACTCATGGAATCTACTAGGCAAGTTAGTGAGTCGAGAGGGTACCATAATAGGGCCTCGCGTGGTTGTACGCTCAGTCTTGGTTCAAGAGGCGAGAACTCGGTTCCTAGGGTCGGCAGAAATGAAACAACCCACCACATCCCAATGTGGCCTCTCGTCTGAGCCTTTAATCATGTTTATCAACATCTCTATACTTACCACGTCAACCTGTCATGCTATTTTCATTTCATTGTAAAGCTCCAGTCCGAAGACCGGAGTAGCAGCGTAACAAACTAAGCATGGCTAAGCATAAAGAGATAAAGGCTCTAGCGATGCACACATGCCAAACCTAGTTATGCTAGGAGCAGTGGATCAGGTATTTGAGGCTACAAGGGTGGAACATGCAATAGATAGGGTAACTCTACCTATCGATAAAAGACAGTTGAATCGTATGCAATATGTAGGAACCAGATTAAAAGCATTTCGAAATCATATATGAACCAGGCTAGGGCTTGCCTTTGTCCCTGACAAACCGAAGTGGATCTTCGATAACCCTATACTTGACTTGTTTGTCGATGGACAATATTGATCTTCCGTGATGTCGATCTTCATCGTCTCAGACTCGTGCTGTATTGGTCGCGAAGAAGCAAATACTAGAAATAGAGAAATAACATTCAATACATGGCATCAATGCAATGCGCATACAAATATGATGATATGACATGTTAAAGTTATTGAAACTAACCATAATGTATCATTGTCAAATTAAATGGACTTCGAATGCATAAAACAGTGCATTTCGATGACTCCCATAAAGTGGTATTTCGTTATTCCAACAAAATTGTTAATTGAAGTTGCTTAACTATGCATGATGATAGCATAAGTAGATAGGTTTCATTTTTGTGATCAATTTGACATATTATACTCCTTTTTCTGAGTTAAATTGAATTAGTTATGAATTAAGCAAGAGTTAAACATTTTCTGAAAATTAGAAAAAGGAAATATGACGTGGGCATGACGTCATGATGACGTCAGCCACACCATGAGCTCCAAATCGACCTCGGGCGGAACTCAATCCGACGATTCAGGCTGCCATAGCATGCGCGCGCGGGGGCAAACTGGAGAGCTCGATGCGGCCGACCATTTGGTGGCGGCGCCGCTACCAAATGGTGTCCGGAGCATGGCCGGCGACGATGAGCGGCGGCGGCCGGGGCAGGCACAAGGCGCGGGGCCGACTGAGTGAAAGAGGGAGGGTGCAGAGAGGCTCAGGAGGACGCCCAGCTCACCAGCAACGCGGGGAGGTGGTCGGCGAGGTCGGGGAAGCCCTGTGGCGCCGGCGACGAGCCGTTTGCCGGCAGCCGGACTCGGAGAAGAAGGTCACGGCGGGGCCAATTCGGGGCACCTCGCGTCGATTCCTTCGGCGTGGAGATTCCAGACGACGAGGCGGTCACGATGGCGTGTGATGACCCACAAGTATAGGGGGTGTATCGTAGTATCTTTGATAAGTAAGAATGTCGATCCCAACGAGGAGCAGAAGGTGTTGACAAGCGGTTTCGATGAAGGATTCACTGTAAATGCTCACAGACAAGTATTCAGGGGGTTTTGATGTAACAGTTGAATAAAGTACGAGTATGTAAAGTGCGAGAGTAACAATTGCAGCGAGTGGCCCAATCCTTTTTAGCACAAAGGACAAGCCGGTTTGTTTACTTATAATGACCAAACGTTCTCGAGGACACACGGGATTTTAGTCTAGTGCTTTCGCTACATACGGCTAAATAATCTTCATTGTTATGATAAGTGTTGTGTGGGTGAACCTATGCTAATGCACCGCCCTTCCTAGGACTAATACATACTTGTGATTATACCCCTTGCAAGCATCCGCAACTACAAGAAAGTAATTAAGAATAAATCTAACCACAGCCTTAAACTCTGAGATCCTGCGATCCCTCCTGCATCGATATACCAACGGGGGTTTAGGTTTCTGTCACTCCGGCAACCCCGCAATTGGCAAACGAATACAAGATGCATTCCCCTAGGCCCATAAATGGTGAAGTGTCATGTAGTCGACGTTCACATGACACCACTAGAAGAATAACACCACAACTTAAATATCACACCATTGAATATTACTCAACCATAGTTCACTACTAACATTTAGACTTCACCCATGTCCTCAAGAACTAAACGAACTACTCACGAGACATCATATGGAACATGATCAGAGGTGATATGATGATGAATAACAATCTGAACATAAACTTGATTCAATGGTTTCACTCAATAGCATCAACAACAAGTAGAGATCGATACCGGGTGAGTTTCCCCTATCAAACAATCAAGATCAAACCCAAATTGCTACGGCGGTGACGGTGTCCAGCGGTGATGACGGCGGTGTTGATGGTGGAGATGATGATGATGGTGATGGCGATGATGTCCAGCTCGATGACGGTGATGATGGCGTCGATTTCCCCCTCCCGGAGGGAATTTCCCCACTTCACGCCCGCCGGAGAGCTCTTTTCTCTCTGGTGTTCTCCGCCCCGCAGAGGCGGCTGTAACTCTTCACGAGGTACCCTCTGTGGCTTAGGTTTTCGGGACGAAGGATTTCGCGAAGAAAAGGAGGCGAAAGGGGTCGTGGGCCCCCCAGACCACATGGCGGCGCGGCCAGGGCCTGGGCCGCGCCGCCCTAGGGTGTGGGCCCACCCTGGGTCCTCCTGGCCCCTCCTTCTGGCTTCCTTCGTCATCTTGAAAAATAGGATTTTTGGTATAATTTCCTCCCACAGTTGATCTTCCGAAATATCGCGTTCTGACGGTGCTTTTTCCAGCAGAATCCTGGCTCCGGTGCTTGATCCTCCAATAATGATGAAACATGCAAAATAGATGAAATAACATAAGTATTGTGTCCCAATATGAAATATATCAATGAATAACAGCAAATTATGATATAAAATAGTGATGCAAATTGGACGTATCAACTCCCCCCAAGCTTAGACTTCGCTTGTCCCCAAGCGAAACTGAACTCGATAGACATGACCACATGTTTATGGAGTGAAGAGTCGATAAATAAAATACGGGTAAGAAGCATCATATTCATTCACACAGGACATTATAGTAAACAACCTCTTATAACTCATATTGAAACAAGTATAAGGTAATCACAAGTAAAGGTGCATGAGAAATCATGATTGGTGATGGCAAACTTCGTTCTTGGTCAGAGAACAATTAACAGATTATATTTATCTCATTGAGCAGCGCTCTCATGTTAAAGTTTATAAGGCACAACTTGCATACTCAATCATAATGGTCTTCTCATGATCATTGATAACTTGCAAAGCTATATTCATTCAGATAAAACTTGTACTAAACAAGGAAGAATAAAAGACATGATGTAGCAAATCACAATATAATGGTTTGATCACAACTACTCAAATGCTTGCTTGAGATGGAGGGAAATAGGTTTACTGACTCAACATAAAGTAAAAGACAGGCCCTTCGCAGAGGGAAGCAGGGATTAAATCATGTGCTAGAGCTTTTTCAGTTTTGCAATCATATAAAGAGAATAAAAGTAACATTTTGAGAGGTGTTTGTTGTTGTCAACGATCAGTAGCGGGTACTCTAACCCCCTTGCCGGACAACCTCCTAAGAGCGGCTCCCATATTATTTTCATTTTGTGTGGCACTCCTTCCAACCTTTCTTTCACAAACCATGGCTAACCGAATCCTCGGGTGCACCAACAATCTCATACCATGAAGGAGTGCCTTTTTATTTTAGTTTTATTATGATGATGACACTCCCCCCAACCTTTGCTTACACAAGCCATGGCTAACCGAATCCTTCGGGTGCCGTCCATCAATCACATACCATGGAGGAGTGTCTATTTAGTTTAATTAATTTGGGACTGGGAATCCCATTGCCAGCTCTTTTTTGCAAAATTATTGGATAAGCGGATGAAGCCACTAGTCCATTGGTGGAAGTTGCCCAACAAGATTGAAAGATAAAACACCACATACTTCCTCATGAGCTATGAAACATTGACACAAATAAGAGATACTAAGTTTTGAATTGTTTAAAGGTAGCACATGAAGTATTTACTTGAAATGGCAGAAAATACCATGTAGTAGGTAGGTATGGTGGACACAAATGACATAGGTTTGAGTTAAGGTTTGGATGCACGAGAAGTAATCCCTCTCAGTACAGGTCTTTGGCTAGCAAGGTTAATTAGCAAGCATAAGAGTCGAGGGAAACAAACAAACATACATATGATAGAAACAATCATGCATCTTCCTTGTAAGCACAAACAATTTTAACTTCAGAATAGTAAGCTATGAGCTAACAAGAAAGACAATGAAACATCTACATGTGTTTCTCTTTTCTATTTAAACCTCAAAGTGTTGTTGCTATTGACCAATGCTAAGTTTGCCAAAACCAAATAGATTTATTCAATGCTCCCAAAGTGATACAAATACTAACAACAAGGTAAATCATATGATAGAGATTGCAAACTAGAATAAGATGTGCAATATGTAAATGATAAGACTTCTCATTAATATTCCATAACGATAACTCACACCAAGGGATACATAGACAACCAACTAAAGAGAGATACTTCCACTGCAACCCATCTTATATGATAACTTCCCTACTCATGATATGACACTACTTGACAATAAAAGTAAAAGGTAGTGATAATGTGATACCGCGGCACTCCCCCAAGCTTGGAACAAACCAAGGGGATGCCAATACCGATGATGAATTACTCCTTCGGCGATGGTGGTGATGAATTCCTGACATGCTTCTCAATAAGCTCCTGAAGCTCATCAATCCTGTATATGAGATTGCGAATCATCTCTGAGTTGTGCTCGACGCGGTTAAAGAGTCTGTCTGATGGCGAGTCCCAGCTCTTGGAGTTATTTCCCCACTCTTCAGCCTCAGGCTCCTTCTCTCCTGCAATGTTAGAGCGATCTATATCCCACTGGCTAGGCAATGCTGCCTTGGGAGTCCCTTCAATTTGATTATTGAAAATTAGATTGTGGAAGGGGTGATGAGTGCCTGATGGAGATGTTTTCGGAGCTAGGTAATGACGTGGAACCGCTCCTCCAGTGCGAATTCTTGCGCTCTTGTTTGCACTAAAAGGGTTGTCCACCACCTTGATGCTTGCGATGGTAGCACGCGGGTGTGCGCGCGAATCTTCCTCCACCTCTTCTTCATCCTCTTCCTTGACGTCCTTGTCTTCCTCTTTCCACCCAAGATCCCGATCATCTTCGTCCGGAAACTTCTTGCCCTTGTTCTTGGAGACCATGGTGCTTCTAAACTAAAAACAGATCCTGGCAGAAACAGCTCGAAACAAAACACGTCGAAAACACGATATACGGACCTCCAGGGGTCCGGGGGATTATATAGCAAAATTTTTCACGACAAACGGAAAGTACCAGATCGAACCAGAGTCGGAAAGGGGCGACGGGGCGGCCAAACCATAGGTCGGCGCGGGCCCTGGTCATGCCGCGCCGCCCTATGGTGGCACGCCCTCGTGCGTCCTTTCCACTCCGTTTCGAACTCGTAATTTTTCATATTTTCCAAAAACAGCGAAAATATTGTTCGGAAAGTAAATTGCGTACTTTTCATTACCGATCGTTACCTATTCAAAGTCGAGTTCTGGCGGACTGTCAATTTGCCCTTTGATGAAAGCTTCCGGTGTTTCCACTTGAATAATATCAACATCAACATTATAAGAATCACCCGAGATATAATGCTTGAGTCTTTGTCCATTCACCACTTGCGTAGCATTGCCTTGGAGAGAGCTAATTTTGATTGCTCCTGAACGATACACCTCCTCGACAACATATGGTCCTTCCCATTTCGAGAGTAATTTCCCTGCAAAGAATCTGAGACGAGACCGATACAATAGGACTTTATCCCCAATATTAAATTCTCTTTTGATAATCCTCCTATCATGCCATTTTTTAACTTTCTCTTTAAAGAGTTTAGCATTTTCATAAGCTTCACTTCTCCATTCATCTAGAGAACTTAATTGCAGCAACCTCTGATCACCAGCAAGTTTAGGATCTTTATTTAATTCTCTAACAGCCCAATAAGCTTTGTGCTCTAGTTCTAAAGGTAAATGACAAGCTTTCCCATAAACCATTTTATAAGGTGACATTCCCATGGGATTTTTATAAGCAGTTCTATAAGCCCAAAGTGCATCCTTCAATTTACTAGCCCAATTCTTTCTAGTTTTATTAACAGTCTTTCCCAAAATTGATTTAATCTCTCTATTTGATAATTCTACTTGACCACTAGTTTGAGGATGATAAGCGGAAGCAATTCTATGATTAATACCATACTTAGCAAGAGTTTTTCTAAAACCTCCATGAATAAAGTGAGAACCTCCATCAGTCATAATATATCTAGGCACTCCAAATCTAGGAAAAATAATATCTAAAAGCATTCTTAAAGAGGTCTCACCATCAGCACTTTTTGTAGGTATAGCTTCCACCCATTTAGTAACATAATCAACAGCAACAAGTATATGAGTGTTACCTTCCGAAGACGGAAAAGGTCCCATGAAGTCAAATCCCCAACAATCAAACGGTTCAATAACAAGAGTATAATTCATAGGCATTTCATTGCGTCTGGAGATATTACCAACCCTTTGGCATTCATCACAAGATAAAATAAACTTTCTCGCATCCTTGAAGAGAGTTGGCCAATAAAAACCTGATTGTAGGACCTTTTGCGCGGTTCTTTCTCCTGCGTGATGTCCTCCATAAGCACTACCATGACATTTACTCAATATCTCCTGTTGTTCATATTCGGGGACACATCTTCGCATAATACCATCCACTCCTTCTTTATATAAGTGTGGGTCATCCCAGAAATAATGCCTCAAATCATAAAAGAATTTCCTCCTTTGCTGAGCTGAAAAGGTTGGAGGCAAGTACTTGGAAACAATAAAGTTAGCATAATCAGCATACCAAGGACTGTCTCGCGAGCTCACCTTTATTACAGCCAATTGTTCATTTGGAAAACTATCATTAACAGGAACAGGATCATAAGCAATATTTTCCAATCTAGACAAATTATCAGCAACAGGATTATCAGCACCTTTCCTATCTACAATATGTAAATCAAATTCTTGCAAAAGAAGTACCCATCTAATAAGCCTCGGCTTAGCATCTTTCTTTGTCATAAGGTATCTAATTGCAGCATGATCAGTATGAATAGTAACTTTTGAATCAACAATATAAGATCTAAATTTATCACAAGCAAAGACTACAGCTAATAATTCCTTTTCAGTTGTAGCATAATTTCTTTGAGCAGCATCAAGAGTTTTACTAGCATAATGAATAACATTCAGTTTTTTATCTACTCGTTGTCCAAGAACAGCGCCTACAGCAAAATCACTAGCATCACACATAATTTCAAAGGGTAAGTTCCAATCAGGAGGTTCAACTATAGGAGCAGTTGTTAAGGCTTTCTTAAGAGTTTCAAAAGCTTCCTTACAATCATCATCAAAAACAAATGGTACATCTTTTTGAAGAAGATTAGTAAGAGGCTTTGAAATCTTGGAGAAATCTTTAATAAATCTCCTATAAAACCCAAGATGACCAAGAACACTACGAATACCTTTTACATCCCTAGGATAGGGCATCTTCTCAATTGCTTCAACTTTAGCTCTATCAACTTCAATACCTCTCTCAGAAATTTTATGTCCCAATACAATTCCTTCATTAACCATAAAGTGGCATTTCTCCCAATTAAGAACAAGGTTAGTTTCTTCACATCTCCGCAAAACTTTATCAAGGTTTCGCAAGCAACTATCAAAAGAATTCCCATAGACGGAAAAATCATCCATGAATACCTCTACAATACTCTCACAAAAACCATGAAAAATAGCAGACATGCATCTTTGAAAAGTAGCAGGAGCATTACATAAACCAAAAGGCATGCGTCTATAAGCATAAGTTCCATAGGGACAAGTAAAAGTGGTTTTCTCTTGATCTTTAGCTTTAACAGCAATTTGTGAAAACCCAGAATAACCATCAAGAAAACAAAAATGAGTATTTTTAGACAATCTTTCCAGCATTTGATCAATAAATGGTAAAGGGTAATGATCTTTCTTAGTAACTTTGTTAACTTTTCGAAAATCAATGCACATTCTATACCCTACAACTACTCTTTGAGGGATGAGCTCATCATTATCATTAGGCACAACAGTCATTCCTCCTTTCTTGGGAACGCAATGCACAGGACTAACCCATCTACTATCAGCAATAGGATATATAATACCAGCTTCAAGGAGTCGTAATACCTCATTCCTTACCACTTCCTTCATCTTCGGAATTAGACGACGCTGATGTTCAACAACAGGCTTTGCATCATCTTCCATATTAATAGCATGTTGGCAAATAGAAGGAGAAATCCCTTTCAAATCATCAAGAGTGTAGCCAATAGCTCCTCGGTGTTTCTTCAATATTTCCAATAACCTTTCTTCCTCAATCTCTGAAAGCTTAGAACTAATAATAACAGGATATATTTTCTTATCATCAATATGAGCATATTTAAGATTATCAGGTAAAGGCTTTAAATCAAAAACGGGATCTTCCTTTGGTGGCGGCGTTGTACCCAAATCTTCCACCGGTAAATCATGCATGAGAATAGGTTGGCGAAGAAAAATTTCCTCAAGCTCATCTCTTTCTTTCCTAAAATTTCACTCTCGCTTATCCTCCAAATGTTGCTGCAAAGGATTATTAGGAACAAGAACAATAGATGCACATTGCTCCATTTTAAAATCATTACTAGGCAAATCAGCTTTATAAGGAGTTTTAGTAAATTTAGAGAAGTTAAACTCATAAGATTCACCAGCAAATTTAGTCAAAATTTTCTCTTTCTTGCAATCTATAATAGCTCCACAAGTATTTAGAAAAGGTCTACCAAAAATAATAGGACAATAATCACTAGCAACAGAACCAAGTACCAAGAAGTCAGCAGGATATTTAATCTTACCGCATAAAACTTCCACATCTCGAACAATACCAATTGGAGAAATAGTTTCTCTATTAGCCAGCTGAATAACCACATCAATATCTTCAAGTTCACAAGAATCAATTTCGTGCATAATCTCCGTGTAAAGCTCATACGGAATAGCACTAACACTTGCACCAATATCACATAATCCATAATAGCAATGATCACCAATTCTAACAGATAGCATAGGAACACTAGCTTGTTTGGGTTTATTAGGATGTGAAACAATATTAGAAGCATCTTCACAGAAAATAATATGACCATCCTCCACATTTTTAGTCACAAGATCTTTAACTATTGCAACAGCAGGTTCAACTTTTATTTGTTCTTCAGGTTCTACAGGTTTCTTTTCACTTTTATGAACCGCACTATTTATAACAGAGTACTCTTTCATTTTAGCAGGGAAAGGAGTTTTTTCAATATAAGCTTCAGGAATAACATGATCAGTTTCAACTACAACGCATTTATTAATAGATGAATCAATTTTATCTTTATACGGTTCATGATACTTATCAAAATTCTTCTTTGGCAATTCATAATGAGAGGCAAAAGCTTTATAAAGATTTACAGCAACTTGAGAATCAAGACCATATGTAGCACTCATATTACGAAATTTATCAGTATCCATAAAAGCTTCAATGCATTTATAATCATAAATTATACCTGATTCTCTATCCTTGTCGTTCTCCCATCCTTCAGTATTTTCTTGGATCCGATCAAGAAGGTCCCTTTTAAACTCTTCTTTGTTGCGTGTAAATGATCCAGAACAAGAAGTATCCAGCAAGGTCTTGTCTTGAAAAGAAAGTCTTGCGTAGAAATTATCAATAATAACATTACCAGGAAGCTCATGAATGGGGCATTTGAGCATTAAAGACTTCAATCTCCCCCAAGCTTGGGCAATACTCTCTCCATCATGAGGCCAAAAATTATATATGCGATTCCGATCCTTATGAATTTCACTTGGAGGATAGAACTTAGAATAAAACCGGGGCACAATATCATTCCATTCAAGAGAATCCCCATTATCCAGTAATTTATACCAATGCGCCGCCTTACCAGACAGCGATAAAGAGAATAATTTCTTCCTCACTTCATCCATAGCAATACCTGCACATTTGAATAACCCGCATAATTCATGCAAAAACAGTAAATGATCACCATGATGGACAGTTCCATCCCCTTCATAGCGGTTATCCATAACACGTTCAATAATTTTCATAGGTATTTTATATGGTATCACTTCCTCACCTGGCGCTTCATCCACTACCGTTGCAGTAGTAGTAGATTTCCCAAATAGAAATTGAAGAGAAGATCTCTCCATAATGACTTATAGCAGCAGGCAGAAATAAAATCAGCACAACAGTAAAGGTTTTCCTTACCAATTCCACTTACCAATAGCGCTTCACTCCCCGGCAACGGCGCCAAAAAATAGTCTTGATGACCCACAAGTATAGGGGGTGTATCGTAGTATCTTCGATAAGTAAGAATGTCGATCCCAACGAGGAGCAGAAGGTGTTGACAAGCGGTTTCGATGAAGGATTCACTGTAAATGCTCACAGACAAGTATTCAGGGGGTTTTGATGTAACAGTTGAATAAAGTACGAGTATGTAAAGTGCGAGAGTAACAATTGCAGCGAGTGGCCCAATCCTTTTTAGCACAAAGGACAAGCCGGTTTGTTTACTTATAATGACCAAACGTTCTCGAGGACACACGGGATTTTAGTCTAGTGCTTTCGCTACATACGGCTAAATAATCTTCATTGTTATGATAAGTGTTGTGTGGGTGAACCTATGCTAATGCACCGCCCTTCCTAGGACTAATACATACTTGTGATTATACCCCTTGCAAGCATCCGCAACTACAAGAAAGTAATTAAGAATAAATCTAACCACAGCCTTAAACTCTGAGATCCTGCGATCCCTCCTGCATCGATATACCAACGGGGGTTTAGGTTTCTGTCACTCCGGCAACCCCGCAATTGGCAAACGAATACAAGATGCATTCCCCTAGGCCCATAAATGGTGAAGTGTCATGTAGTCGACGTTCACATGACACCACTAGAAGAATAACACCACAACTTAAATATCACACCATTGAATATTACTCAACCATAGTTCACTACTAACATTTAGACTTCACCCATGTCCTCAAGAACTAAACGAACTACTCACGAGACATCATATGGAACATGATCAGAGGTGATATGATGATGAATAACAATCTGAACATAAACTTGATTCAATGGTTTCACTCAATAGCATCAACAACAAGTAGAGATCGATACCGGGTGAGTTTCCCCTATCAAACAATCAAGATCAAACCCAAATTGCTACGGCGGTGACGGTGTCCAGCGGTGATGACGGCGGTGTTGATGGTGGAGATGATGATGATGGTGATGGTGATGATGTCCAGCTCGATGACGGTGATGATGGCGTCGATTTCCCCCTCCCGGAGGGAATTTCCCCGGCGGATTCCTGCCCGCCGGAGAGCTCTTTTCTCTCTGGTGTTCTCCGCCCCGCAGAGGCGGCTGTAACTCTTCACGAGGTACCCTCTGTGGCTTAGGTTTTCGGGACGAAGGATTTCGCGAAGAAAAGGAGGCGAAAGGGGTCGTGAGCCCCCCAGACCACATGGCGGCGCGGCCAGGGCCTGGGCCGCGCCGCCCTAGGGTGTGGGCCCACCCTGGGTCCTCCTGGCCCCTCCTTCTGGCTTCCTTCGTCATCTTGAAAAATAGGATTTTTGGTATAATTTCCTCCCACAGTTGATCTTCCGAAATATCGCGTTCTGACGGTGCTTTTTCCAGCAGAATCCTGGCTCCGGTGCTTGATCCTCCAATAATGATGAAACATGCAAAATAGATGAAATAACATAAGTATTGTGTCCCAATATGAAATATATCAATGAATAACAGCAAATTATGATATAAAATAGTGATGCAAATTGGACGTATCAGCGTGCTCTGCTTGGCGCGGGGCAGCGCGGAACGGCGGCGAGGCGAGCTGGCCGGGGCTAGGGTTTCGGGCGTGAGCTGGCAGAGAGGAGGGGAAAAGAGAGGGCGCGCCAGGGAGGAGGATATAGGGGAGAAGGAGAGGGCGCCGGGGTCCTTATCCCCTCGTCCAGGGACAGCGAGCGGCGGCGAGGATCCTGGCGAGGATCGACGGCCGGAGCGGCCACACGCAGGTGTCTGCCTGCGTGGTGGAAGAAGACAAGGGCATATTTGCCCATAGCCCCCTGGATTTTTGGGAAAACTCTGGAAAAATTAAAACAAGGCAAAATCAATTGTATTTTGGCATTTTGCAACCTTTAGAAACCCAAAATAACATACAAAATTTGTAGGGAACATATTTAGTGGCCTTCCTAATGTATTTGAGGTTCCACATATTTTTGTTTTGAGGTTTCAAACATTTGAACACATTTCAAATAGAGGTAGAACTTTGGGATGTTAGGGTTTCCACTTCATTTTGAAATGCAAATTTTTCTTAATGCATTTTAGATGATGCTCATGAATGCGCAATCAAATCCTAATTAGGGTTTGCTAAAACAGGGATGTTACAGCTCTATCCCCCTTACAAGAATCTCGTCCCCGAGATTCCTAAGGTAGAAAAAGAGATATTAACAAGGACTACACTGGTCTTCGACGATCTGGTCGACACCACGACAGTCTTCCTTCTTGAAGAGGGTGATCCATGACATCACGAAGAAGTTGATCCACAACACCATGAAGAGGTTGACCCACGGCACCATGAATTGGTTTATTTTTAACACTATGAAGTGCTCTTCATTTTGCTTTCTTCACTCTAACGGAAAGAGGGAATAACTCTACAACGAAGGATCTCTAGAACATCGAGTATCTCATGGTCAACTCATGGAAGGAGTGTTTAAAAACAACTCTTGAGCTAACAAATATGAAACACGTCAAGGTAAAGGAGGAGATGAAAGAAGTTTCAAATTTTGGTAGGCAATTTCTCCACGCTTGACAAGATTACAAAGGGACAAGGTAGCGAGGAGTTAAACTGCCTTTGATACCATGACGAGGCACTCTTTAGAGAGGGTGACTCGTAGAAGCATAGAAGATTACCAACCAGAGCTACTTTGAATTTAAAAATCATAGTCCCTCTTTTGGTATGGGTACATGAAACGATTGAAGTGTATTCAAAAGGCTGGGGATCATAGATGGCTGACGAATTCACACAACGTGTGAAGTGATTAGAATTTCAAGTATAAGCCAAAGGAAGGGGAAAAGCATTATCGATCGACGTAGCAAAGATCACCGGGAGTGAAATTTCTCCGGACAAAGTTGTTGTCACCAGGGAAATGATTTCGAGGGATTGACCGAAAGACATTTAGCAACTCTGCTTATAATGTTCTCCTTGATGTTCTAGACACCAATATTAGGCTATTGACTAGCCTTCAATAGGTCATCAAGTGAAGGTCAGACTTCGGAATTGAAAATACATCATAAGGGCAACTCCTAGAATAAGTCGCACAAGATCCTTATGGAGAGTGGTTATTCTTGATGATTCAAGAGATTATGGCATTAGGCCTTCCGACTAATTGTGTTAACCACGACATCAACCTTATCGGATTTACAAAGAGACCTATGTCAAAAATCCTTGAGAAACACTAACCATCATTGCCGCTTGAGATTCAGCTTAGGTTAGGTGTAAAGATATTTCAGACTCAGAATGTATGAATAGAAATTGCAACAACTACCACAAAGGTAAAGTTGCTAGATTCTCAAGATATAGACTATAATGTCAAGCTCCAAAAGATTGAGTCAGATTGCGTAATCCATATGGTTGCGACTGCCAAAGGCAATTGCGCGCATGTGAACTTGCAATGTAACACCTTTGAGTCATTGTGGGGACATCAAAGAAGATTTTGAAGTTCCTAAACTTCTTCTCTTTCTTGAACAAACCAGTCAGTGGCTTGGTGTGCATAGAGAAACGTTTCAAGGAATGGAGGTAACAACCTTCCATCTCAAGAATACTTCGCACATGCCTGACCGACTTGCGATGATTCTCGAGGAAAACAAAGGGAACTCTACTCGAATCCACGGCGACATCTTTCAACAAGTGCACGTGAACCAGATAAGGTCACTTCCAACATCCAGAACACATATTTCGTGGCAACAAAAAGATGGTTCTTAAAAATTTCCAACATAGTGCCAAACGTCCAATATGGCTCTCTTTCAAATATGGAGGAAATAAGAATGTCATCGATGGGCTCAACAACAAACTTATCAAAATACTCCAATGAGGAAATCATATTTTTTTATGGACTCGGCAGAAATATTGGTCAGACCAAAGGACATGAAGGTATACTCAGACGAGACACCATGAGTATAAACATCATCAAGATAGTCCTTGGAACTGAGTTTGATTTGACGATAGCCCAAACTCAAATCAAATATGGGGAATATAGCACATCCATAAAGGAGATACCTTCTGACTTCAACACAAACAACACTAGACATCCATTTATGAAGGAACAAAGTTGGATAGACCTTTTGTCTTTCAACTCTCCAAGTTGTTGATTAAGCTCAACCAACTAGTCCAGGGTTATCCAGCACGGTTCTTGGAGAAGGAGTAGTTGAACGAACCAACGTACTCATGAACTCGACAACACGGTCATGTAACAACATGGCGATACCTCTAGAAGACAACTAGAATATCACGAACCACCGGTATATCACTGAATTCAAGAGGGGAACTTGCTTTACAAAGCAAACGATATGGTCTTGAGAGCTTCAGCATAAACCTAACTCTTTGACCGAAGATGTGCCTGAATAAATGGACTTGGCAACACGATCAAACTTCGCTTAATAGTTGGTGAACCAACCATGCTAAGAATGACACAAATGTCCTTGGATTTCGAAGCAATGAGAATTGCTAAGAATCTCGGATGGCCACATCAATACGCAAACCCCAACATTCCCAAGCATAGACAGCTCGGAGAAAGGGTGAGTAAAGACGTGCAAGAGAATCACGTCATCAATAAGGCCATGGTATACAACACGACCTCATGATATAAAAGAGGGCGATACTCTAAGGTAGAACAGAACAGAAGCTAACGAGGCCTCTTAATCTGCGGATTACAACACTTTGACCATGTCTTTGAAATGGACAAGGTACTGGAGTTTGTTTCTCCTGACATACCAAAGTGGAATGTCTTGACGGACCACAAGAGTAATATACACTGGAGACACCAATGCACATTTACACTTGGATGCTAACTAGTTGACAAAGGTCGAAAAGTAACTAAAGAAGAAGAACACGATCAAGATCAGAATTCCTGAGAGGTAGATGAACAAGTTAACACTCTTGGAAAACTCATGCTGAAAAGTGAGATGTGGTAGAGTCACAGACATAGATGTGAGACTCACAAAGAGCACTCTTGTCGTGATCCATTTGGTTCAATGAAAGAACCTCTGCGGTAGCTAGTGGAAGGGGAAAGATCATTATTGCCGCAGTTCAATCACGACAATAACCACAATCTTGAAGGCTAGCTTGATTTTGATTTAGCCATTCCGATGTAATGTATGAACATTAACACTAGTGTTCAATGGCATGGATCTTGGGTTAAAGGCCAGCTTCATGTACTAAGATTCATTAGAATCTAGCACAATCGAGGACCTTCGGTGCAAGTCCAAGGGTTAGAACCCAGAGAAAGGAGTAACCACTAGATGAGTGACACGGAGGACACTGCCGAGGTAGTGATCATTATGTAGCTTCTAGAAGACATGCATAGCTTTCGAAGTACCAATCAAATAGAAAGGAGGCATTCAAGGCAAAAGGAAACCTCGAAGCCTAGAACAGAATCATGTGGAACCCACAAATTAGAGAGATCATGATGGAAAGGAATCTCTCTATTGAAACAAAACAAGGAGGATACACATAACACACACGACTCTAGAGAACTCCGCACTAGGTCAACTGGTTTGGAAACGGCATGCCCTTGAGGCACCTAAGTTTGAAAGACTGGAAGAGATAGAAAAACTTTCAAATCAACACAAGGTAAGGCACTTTAGAATTAGAGCGATACCAGATAAGGAGTAAAAAGAAGCCTAATCAGATTTTCGAAAATACTTTTAGTTTTCAAATAGTTTTCACAAACACTAGACTCAACATCGACTAGTAGAAAGGGTTTCCTACAGGCAGTCCTGCTCTGATACCAAAACCTGTGGCACCCCCGGGATCAGGGTTAGACAAATACCAGATCATCGTCTGATATAAGCCTAACCTAGAGCTCGAGAGACTACAGTGGGAGAATCGGTAACACAACAGTGACTCTACGACTCAAGAAGTAAAACAAGCTCATAACTGAGCGAAGAACCAAAATATTGCAAGCAGAGGTCACTGACCTGTCATACATCAATCAACGGAAGCAAAGTTATGCTATTAGACATAGCAAGATAGCAAAAGGCCTAAGAGGCCAGGAGCATAACGGCGACGTCCCAGCCCATAGATTCCAGGCTGCCACCTGGGAACCCCAAGCTACTCGTCGATGTCGACTAGAAACCACCATCTGTTGGAGCAACTTCTTCTGAAACAAAAGCATGCAAAGCTGAGTACATGGACTCAGCAAGACTTAGTACAACCTTTTAGCAAAGCGGGTATGCGGGCTTTCTGTAGAGCTTCTTTTGCGTAAAGCCAGTTTTCCTTTGTAAGACAAGAGAGAAGAGAAGCTCGACTACTCAGAAACCTTTAAAAGGGGATAAGAGATCGATATTTCTATCTCTATTGATCATCATATTGTATCCACCAAACTTCATCATCTCGAACCACTATCCTCGGATCACCCCCTCAACACCCGGAGAAGGTGTCCGTAAACACACATTGTTGGCCAAGTTTTACGATCAGGTTTAAGTTGTCTATGATCACAGAATCCATTCCCAAGTCGTCCGTAACCGTGGACACGGCTTTTCGAAAAGATTCATAACCCTGCAGGGGTGCACAACTTTACCCACACGTGCCAACCGACTCTTAATGCCAAATTATTAGCTCTCTTCCTTGGAAAGCCGGCAGAGGGTGGTTGACCACGACCTTTACCTTGCTGTCGCCGAGACCATGAGTCACGCGCTAAGGATTATTCCGCCGTAATGGGTCAAGTCCCGAAGTCGGTCCTTAACGATGTGAGCCGAGGTGGGTTTCCCCAGAGGCCGCAACCCCCAGCCACCACGACCACGCTTACCTGCATGTTATGTACCTTTAACCCCAAGCAAAATGCAATGCAGATGATCAGGTAACGCGCAAACTATGTGACTCATGGAATCTACTAGGCAAGTTAGTGAGTCGAGAGGGTACCATAATAGGGCCTCGCGTGGTTGTACGCTCAGTCTTGGTTCAAGAGGCGAGAACTCGGTTCCTAGGGTCGGCAGAAACGAAACAACCCACCACATCCCAATGTGGCCTCTCGTCTGAGCCTTTAATCATGTTTATCAACGTCTCTATACTTACCACGTCAACCTGTCATGCTATTTTCATTTCATTGTAAAGCTCCAGTCCGAAGACCGGAGTAGCAGCGTAACAAACTAAGCATGGCTAAGCATAAAGAGATAAAGGCTCTAGCGATGCACACATGCCAAACCTAGTTATGCTAGGAGCAGTGGATCAGGTATTTGAGGCTACAAGGGTGGAACATGCAATAGATAGGGTAACTCTACCTATCGATAAAAGACAGTTGAATCGTATGCAATATGTAGGAACCAGATTAAAAGCATTTTGAAATCATATATGAACCAGGCTAGGGCTTGCCTTTTTCCCTGACAAACCGAAGTGGATCTTCGATAACCCTATACTTGACTTGTTTGTCGATGGACAATATTGATCTTCCGTGATGTCGATCTTCATCGTCTCAGACTCGTGCTGTATTGGTCGCGAAGAAGCAAATACTAGAAATAGAGAAATAACATTCAATACATGGCATCAATGCAATGCGCATACAAATATGATGATATGACATGTTAAAGTTATTGAAACTAACCATAATGTATCATTGTCAAATTAAATGGACTTCGAATGCATAAAACAGTGCATTTCGATGACTTCCATAAAGTGGTATTTCGTTATTCCAACAAAATTGTTAATTGAAGTTGCTTAACTATGCATGATGATAGCATAAGTAGATAGGTTTCATTTTTCTGATCAATTTGACATATTATACTCCTTTTTCTGAATTAAATTGAATTAGTTATGAATTAAGCAAGAGTTAAACATTTTCTGAAAATTAGAAAAAGGAAATATGACGTGGGCATGACGTCATGATGACGTCAGCCACGCCATGAGCTCCAAATCGACCTCGGGTGAAACTCAATCCGACGATTCGGGCTGCCATAGCATGCGCGCGCGGGGGGCAAACTGGAGAGCTCGACGCGGCCGACCATTTGGTGGCGGCGCCGCTGCCAAATGGTGTCCGGAGCATGGCCGGCGACGATGAGCGGCGGCGGCCGGGGCAGGCACAAGGCGCGGGGCCGACTGAGTGAAAGAGGGAGGGCGCAGAGAGGCTCAGGAGGACGCCCAGCTCACCAGCAACGCGGGGAGGTGGTCGGCGAGGTCGGGGAAGCCCTGTGGCGCCGGCGACGAGCCGTTTGCCGGCAGCCGGACTCGGAGAAGAAGGTCGCGGCGGGGCCGATTCGGGGCACCTCGCGTCGATTCCTTCGGCGTGGAGATTCCAGACGACGAGGCGGTCACGATGGCGTGCTCTGCTTGGCGCGGGGCAGCGCGGAACGGCGGTGAGGCGAGCTGGCCAGGGCTAGGGTTTCGGGCGTGAGCTGGCAGAGAGGAGGGGAAAAGAGAGGGCGCGCCAGGGAGGAGGATATAGGGGAGAAGGAGAGGGCGCCGGGGTCCTTATCCCCTCGTCCAGGGACGGCGAGCGGCGGCGAGGATCCTGGCGAGGATCGACGGCCGGAGCGGCCACACGCAGGTGTCTGCCTGCGTGGTGGAAGAAGACAAGGGCATATTTGCCCATAGCCCCCTGGATTTTTGGGAAAACTCTGGAAAAATTAAAACAAGGCAAAATCAATTGGATTTTGGCATTTTGCAACCTTTAGAAACCCAAAATAACATACAAAAATTGTAGGGAACATATTTAGTGGCCTTCCTAATGTATTTGAGGTTCCACATATTTTTGTTTTGAGGTTTCAAACATTTGAACACATTTCAAATAGAGGTAGAACTTTGGGATGTTAGGGTTTCCACTTCATTTTGAAATGCAATTTTTTCTTAATGCATTTTAGATGATGCTCATGAATGCGCAATCAAATCCTAATTAGGGTTTGCTAAAACAGGGATGTTACAGCATTTCTCCTTCAGCACTTGGCCAACAACTTGGACATCCGACATGGGATGTTGACCTTCAGGTACTGGCTGATTCATCCTCCTCTCCATCACAGCCTTCATGAACAGATATTAGATGCAATAGTATGAATCAAACAAGCCACAATTACATGACCATCAGTAATTAAGAAAACCAAACCAAGCACCCAAGTTAAACTAGAAAGGCACATGTTTCAATCAAGTGTTTACAAAAACAGTGTATTCAAGAAGCTGACACGAACAGCAAGTATCCCTGAGCATTGCCAACAATCTTTAAGGCAGAAGTACATGACCAGCATTTGAAATGACTTACAATAGCAATCTTGGCTGTTTCTAAAAACCCATTCTTTGTGCTGTTTTGTGTGGCCTTGAACAAGTCAAGCGCAGTCAGCTCCTCACCATTGCGCTCCTCCTTCTGAAATGTTATTGAACAAGAGTCAAACGGCAAGATTTCGAGAGAAAAGATACTTGGGCCTAATAAAGAGAAAATATGCATTGTCCTTACAGTGGCATAGATATGTGCTGCATAGGACCTAGAACCAGTTTTCTGCTGAAATTTCACCTTCAATCTATTCGCCTTGTTCGATTCATGGGTTTTCTACAAAAAGAAGACTGTTACCATGGGATAGCACTAAAAAACACATGCCACAGATATACATCAAGGAAGACTAGATGATCACTTAGATGTGAACAAAAGCTGAGAGCATGTACATGCAAACAGCATCAGATACATCAAGGACTGCATGCAATGAGACCAAGGGCAACTTACCTTGTGTCGCTCTGTTGACCACAACTTCAGCAGCTCCTGCCATTGAGCATCCGGCAAGCCTTCCACGGGAGACTTGATGCTGAGCTCACCAGGTGCAGCGTTGTCGAAGAAGTCCTTTTTGATCTGGTGCCACCTATTCTTTGATATTTTCTGCAGCTTCTCGGTGCACGCTTTTTTGATGGCCCGCGAGTTGGTGTCCATATCAAAATTTCCCTACAAAGAAAGAAAACAATGAACGGGCATGATTAGCAGTCATATGAAAGTTGTAACAGGAAGAAAGAAAAACAATTAAGAAAAGAAGAAATTAACTTACTGCAACTTTGCCAATGTAGTCCTTAATTAGGTTGGGTTCCTTTTTGTAGTCCTTGAAGTGGGGAAGAACTGGTGTGTGGGTTCTTGCATTGTATCCACACTCCGAAGCAAACATTGCCGCCTGCAAAGGCTTCTCAGGCCCGTTCATCCCTTCAGCAATTTCAATGGTCACCTTGTTACCCATTGACTTTGTCATCCTTTCCAGCCCTTTGCCTTTTCTTATACGCTTGACAGCCACAATCGCATCGTCTGAATAGGACACAAACTTTGATTAGTACCTAACATTTCACATTCTTTCTCAAACAGAATGAATACAAGCAGCCAAACATGGAAACATGTTGCTAACAGTAGCATTTAATCAAACAGAAGCAAATGCAAGTGTACAAGAAAACAATCGAAGATGAACTTACCTTCATCACCAGTAGCTGCTCAGTTTCTTCAGGAAAGGTGTTCCTGTCCACGAAAGGTGCAACAGGGCTTTGCTCCATTCCGACATGGCTGGGCTCCATGTGGACAGGGCTGAGCTCCATTCCAACATGGCTGGGCTCCATGCGGACAGAGCTGAGCTCCATTCCGACATGGCTGGGCTCCATGCGGACAGTGCTTCCTTCCTCCTCATCATTGTCTTCATGGATGGCTGCAGCAACCGCCTTGGCTTTCTGTCTAGTGACTCTAGCAGGAGCAGGTGTCTCCAGTTCTAGCAGTCTCTTTGACCCTCCTGGAGATACCGCAAAGATCCTTCCTGGGCCCATTTGACTAGATGTATCTTCTGGACTCTTCCTACTCTTGTTCTTCTTCTTAACAGCTGACTTCTTTTTCCTCTTAGTAACCTTCAGGGCCTCGTACAAACAGCAGGGACAACAACATTAGATCACAAGTAATAAAATTTTGTAAGAACAGTATGAAGGGAAAAAACAAGGAGAAAGATAGCAAACAAGTGACCCTAGCCATCCAAACAAGATAAGAGTTTTGCACCTTAACAGTCTTGTCCACTATATTGTCATCGACTTCTTCGTCAATGACTTCCTCATCTCTAGGATCGTAGTCTGAGCTTTCAGCTTGTGTTATGGCAGATGCAGAGGAGGCAGCAGTAGTTGCACTACCTTCTTTACCACCAGCCTTCCTAAACATTGATACTAACGCAGGGAGACCAAGGGATTGGAACATGCTGTTGTTCCTCATCATTGTCCTACCCCTAGCCTTCTTGATTTCGGTTAGAGGTTCCTATTTACATGAATAAAAAACAGATAACCATTAGATGAATGGTTGAAATGCATAGGGGGCAAGACAACACAATCAGCCAAGGTATTTAAATCAGCTTTTAGTATCATTTAATTATAGTGGATTAACAGGCAGATTTCTATACTGAAAATAAAAACTTAGTGAACAAATTAAAAGCGAACAAGTATTCAGCATGTGTTGAGGCTATACAAAAGCAAGTAAGACAACTCCCAGGTAAGAAACATGGCAGATCAGCAAAACAAGCTATACTAAGCACATAGACAAAAAAAGATAACTTGCAGCAATGCACGAGGAACAATTTGCATACCTGCGGGCTGCTTCTTCCTCGTGTTCCTTGTCATTGCTGATCTCCAAGTGGTTGGACTGGCTCCTGCAATAAATATGTGGTCAGATAGCAGTAGCACAATGCACTGAAAGAGCACAACATGTGAACATATACACTTAATGGACTCAGCAAATACTGCATTACCACCTCTGACCATATACACATGTATTAGTGCCCACTTCACAGCTAAACAATATAAATGAAAAAAGAACAAGATCAATTTCTAGTTAGACACTTATACATATACTTAAGCAAGATAATGCACTCTAAAAGTCTCAACTAATTGTAAGACACATAGGGCAACCAAATAGATGCTCAGTAGTTACTGGTTAGACAAGAGAAACATGCAGTAAGATTTAAGCAGCATATACCTCAGATGAACTAATTGGATTGGATGATTGTGCCCATACTTTTCAATTCTATTATGCATCCTACGAGTACCAACATATAAATAACTATCCAAACAATTGATGGCCGGGATTGCAGTCACACACAGATCATAACAGCGAGGTTAAACCAAAAAAAATACAACTGGCATAAGTAAACGCAGAAATTGAAGTACTAGGAACAAAGAATAGTAGCACTAGGACCACAACATCCAATCCACCCTAATCCGAAGACCTCGCTTAACTACCAATCCGCTTGCTTTGGTTTCGGGCTGGGGTGACGGATTGAGGGTGGGGTGGAAGGGCGAGTGGCGGAAGGGATAGACCTTTGGCGATCTGGGGCAGCACAAAACCCTAACCATGGCAGCATAAAACCCTAACCCTAGCATGGAAGAAGAGGAGATGAGGCGATCTGGGGCAGCACAAAACCCTAACCCTAGCATGGAAGAAGAGGAGATGTGGAGATCAACTCGCCTGTGCTCATCGTCGGCGTCGCAGCTACCCGCCTCTGCCTGTGCTCGTCATCGGTGTCGCAGCTACCCGCCCGTCGTCGCTCGCCTTCGCCGTCGTCCTCCCGTGGCCGTCTCCTCGTCTCCTCGTCGCTCGCCTTCGCCGTCAGTGGATTGGGGAATTGGGGGATCGGGGGATTGGGGAATTGGGCGGAGTGGATGGGGAATTGGGGGCGGAGTGGATGGGATGGCGCGGAGTGGATGGGGATGGCGCGGGGATCCAAGAGGAATGTCCAAAACGCCTCTGTCTTTTTATCTTTTGGATGGCATTTTGGTCTTTTTTCCTTTTTCTCTTTTTGTCTGAAATTTTTTGGGGAGGGAGGCGGGAGACGAAGGCGGGAGGGGAAGGCGGGAGATTTTTGGCTCAGGGAAATTTTAGTAGAGTGTTTGCAACTTTGGAAAATTTTAGAAGGATTCAAAATAATTTTGATATTTTCTGTTGCATGGTTTGTCGGATTGACCCCAAATTTTGCACACGTGTGCCCCTTGTCGTGGAGTACAAATGTCGTCTCACGAAATTTTCGACTTTACCATATTAAAAAGCCATTTCCTATTTTCTAAGCATCAGAAAGGCGGCGGTTTATGAAGGAGCTACCCATAACATGTCGCGGAAATGGGCCAACACATTTTATTTAAATAATAGGACCTATTTTATGTACAACTAAGCAACTGTTGAGAACTCCAACCTTTTTAGGCACTCCCAGCAAAAAAGGCAAATCCCCGCCGATTCAGCAGGAAAACCGAGACAGTTGAACTGGAGGTGCTTCATTTGTTGCTCATTATTTTTGGTAAAAATTATTTTTAGGTTCAAAACATGTGATTTCATCGGAGATACACTTTTAGTTTTGATAGGTTCCAACCCTAGCTAAGACGGCAGCGCCGACCGTTTCGACCACATTTTGAAAACGGCATAAGTAATTCAAAAAAAATCGAAAAATGGTAAAACCTTCGCGTGGCGTCATTGTATGTGACCTAGTTTCTATTAAAAATTATAAACCTGAAGAAATGCAAGTATTTGGAAAAGGTGTTCTCAAAATGAGCTATCGTCTATGAAGTTTCATGGCTTTCGAGGCAAATGACCAAGGTTACGGCCGCAATTGTTTGGTGGTTTGTCGGATTGACCCCAAATTTTGCAAAAGTGTGCCCCTTGTCGTGGAGTACAAATGTCTTCTCACGAACTTTTCGACTTTACCATATTAAAAAGCCATTTTCTATTTTCTAAGCATCAGAAAGGCGACGGTTTATGAAGGAGCTACCCATAACATGTCGCGGAAATGGGCCAACACATTTTATTTAAATAATAGGACCTATTTTATGTACAACTAAGCAACTGTTGAGAACTCCAACCTTTTTAGGCACTCCCGGCAAAAAAGGCAAATCCCCGCCGATTCAGCAGGAAAACCGAGACAGTTGAACTGGAGGTGCTTCATTTGTTGCTCATTATTTTTGGTAAAAATTATTTTTAGGTTCAAAACATGTGATTTCATCGGAGATACACTTTTAGTTTTGATAGGTTCCAACCCTAGCTAAGACGGCAGCGCCGGCCGTTTCGACCACATTTTGAAAATGGCATAAGTAATTCAAAAAAAATTGAAAAATGGTAAAACCTTCGCGTGGCGTCATTGTATGTGGCCTAGTTTCTATTAAAAATTATAAACCTGAAGAAATGCAAGTATTTGGAAAAGGTGTTCTCAAAATGAGCTATCGTCTATGAAGTTTCATGGCTCTCGAGGCAAATGACCAAGGTTACGGCCGCAATTGTTGGGTCGTTTGTCGGATTGACCCCAAATTTTGCACACGTGTGCCCCTTGTCGTGGAGTACAAATGTCGTCTCACGAACTTTTCGACTTTACCATATTAAAAAGCCATTTTCTATTTTCTAAGCATCAGAAAGGCGGCGGTTTATGAAGGAGCTACCCATAACATGTCGCGGAAATGGGCCAACACATTTTATTTAAATAATAGGACCTATTTTATGTACAACTAAGCAACTGTTGAGAACTCCAACCTTTTTAGGCACTCCCGGCAAAAAAGGCAAATCCCCGCCGATTCAGTAGGAAAACCGAGACAGTTGAACTAGAGGTGCTTCATTTGTTGCTCATTATTTTTGGTAAAAATTATTTTTAGGTTCAAAACATGTGATTTCATCGGAGATACACTTTTAGTTTTGATAGGTTCCAACCCTAGCTAAGACGGAAGCGCCGGCCGTTTCGACCACATTTTGAAAACGGCATAGGTAATTCAAAAAAAATCGAAAAATGGTAAAACCTTCGCGTGGCGTCATTGTATGTGACCTAGTTTCTATTAAAAATTATAAACCTGAAGAAATGCAAGTATTTTATGTGACCTTGTTCTCAAAATAAGTTTCAAATAGCAAACTTAAAAAATTAGGTTTTAAGTTTCCAGTCTCCCCCGCAATAAAAACGGCCGCATCCACCGCACCGCACCGCACACTCCACCACTCCACCTCTCCGCCTCTCCGCCTCTTCGCCTCCACCGCACACTCCACCACTCCGCCTCTCCGCCGTCGGTCAGATCCACCCCGCCGCTGCATCGCCGAGTCTCAGGTCAGCCCCCCTCCCCCTCCTTCGTCTCCCCGCGCCGGGGTTTGGTGTTGGGGGTTTTCTGAACGGGTGGATGCGGCACACCGAGCGTGGCCGCCGTCTTCTTCTAGGAATTTCCCGCTGCATGTCCCCGTAGAGGAAGAACGAGTTTCCCGCTGCGGTTATTTCTGGATATAGGTTGCTCGATTTGATCTCTCCACATCGGATATCATGGAATTTTCTGGATATCACGATGTTTCTGGGATTGGGACGGTTTACACGGATTAGGGGTTCTTGTTAGTTGGAAGAGGTGGAGCTTTTGCTATGGATGCACCCTAGTTGTTTGATGAAATGCTTCTGAGCACTGACAGGCCTGGGTATGTCGGTACTGAAATTGCCACTTTTACTCTGTAGTAGTTCATAGTTTCATTGGTTTAGACAATTTAGCCTTAGTGGTACCTGTGTGTGACATGGTTGTCAAATTTCAGGGGACACAGTATTCACTGCTCCTTTGAGCCTTTGAATTGTACATTTGGGCATGCAGGAGAATTGCTAATTGATAAATGTACCTATATCCTTGTGGATTAGGATCCTGATCATTCTGTCCCCATTTTGGTACGATGTATATACCTGTGGATTAGGATTTCCATTAAACTCAACTGAACATTGCCTTATACATTGTTAACAGATTGATTTACTAGTTGGTAGTTTAATAAACAAGATACGGCTTCATATCAGCATGCTAGACTGATTGTGACTTCTTCCCTCTTTTCTTGGTAGGTGACCATGGACAGGTACGAGCTGATTGATATTAGCTCGGATGACGAAGAGGTTGTTGCTGCCCAGGCTGCTGCTAAGGCTAGGCGGCGCGCCAAGAAAGAGGCTGCTAAGGCTAGGGAAGCAGCAGCTGCTGCTGCCGCCGCCGCTGCCAACAAAATAGTTATGCGTCGAGGTAAAGGGCCTTTTCTGCTAAGACTATTATGCTGCCAATTTATCCATTGTTCATTTACTTATGCTATTTGCATTGCATGCAGGTCCCAAGATAACTGGCAATGCCTCTTTTGATAAGTGTTGTGTGTATGGCAACAAGGTTGCTTTGAAACGCAGCCAGGTGCAATTCCTGCAGCAACTTGCAAGGATGAGACCCTCACTAAAAGTGTTTGTATGCACTATGACGGCAGCCCACACCGAGAAGCCAAAAGCTAAAATGGTAAACAAATTATCACCGATGAGTGTCTTTGATTGCTAAAGTAGGATGATGTTTTGCTTCTCGATCATGAACTAGACTTGACTATTCCTCTATTTTGCAGTATTTCCCAAGGAAGTTCAGCCTCTACATCAAGAAGTACTTGGACTTGCCTGCCAAGTTGGAGGTCTACTGCCAGGCCCTTAAACCCATTGTGGTCACAATGATTATGGGCAAAGGGAAGGGCGCCGGAGCTCAGATTACAAGCAAGTGGTCCAAGGTGGTGAAGGCGGCTGGGATGCAAAGCGGCGATGTCTTCATGTTCCGCTTCCGTTGGAGTGCTCGTGTTGGACTTAAGTTGGCCATTACTAAGGTCATGTAACTACTTCAGTGCTAGGTTGTTGTTGGTGTTGGTCGTCCTGTAGTTATGCTATGAACATGGATGGTTGCTGTTAGTGCTTGGCTGCTTTTGTGAAGATGGATGGTTGCTGTTAGTGCTTGACTACTTTTGTGAAGATGGATGGTTGTTGTTAGCATGCCTTTGTAAATTAAGAAGTACTTATGCTACTACTTTAATCTGGTATGAAATATGGATGGTTTATGAACTATTACTCCACTGTTTGAAATCTGGTATCCAGTGTTGTTTCAAATATGGTACTACTTATAGCTTCATGTTTCTGTTGTTTCAAACAAATCAGAGATTTAGATTCTTGTAGCTGATGACAAAGGAGAGACTATAAAAACTTGGGTTATCCAAAGGTAACAAGATCACTACAGTAGCACAATGGCAAGACAGTCTGGAAACTAAGTTGAGCTATTGGGTTCGACTCCCAGGTCTCACACCTTTTTTGCATAACATATTTGACAGATAGCACAAGATCACAGGCTGAATTATCAACAGAAATCACACAATCACACAATCAGAACACTTCTAGTTCACACAATCTGGCTCAATTATCAACAGTAATATTCATGATCACCCAAATTCAAATATCAACAGGAATATTCATGATCACACAATCTGGCTCAATTCTAGTTTACACAATCTTTAACAGCATACATCAAAATTGAACATTCACTTCTAGTTTACACAAATCTTTAACAGCATACATCCAAATTGAAACTAATCATCGTCGAACTGCCTGTTATCTTCATCATCATCATAGTATTGGTGTACTGTATGATCTACTTCATCGTCGCTTTCCTGTAGATCCACTACCTCCTTCCTTCTTTTCCTCATTCTTTCCACAACCGCTGCATCAACTAGCATTTGTTCACGGCGCCTTTGCGATCTGGTCTCCACAGTGGGTTTTTGGGTTAGCACTGGAACTTCTGGTGTGTCATCATCTTGGTAAGATAGCGAACCACCACCTGGACCATTGTCCACTTCACTTTCCTTCACAGTCCACAAATGTCTATGCTGGAATTTTTGCACAACTCGCCAATGGCCACCCAAATCAGTGTCAGGAAGATAGAAGACCTTTGTTGCTTGTGTTGTTAGGATAAAAGCATCATTCTTGTACCAGAACCTTCCGGTGTTTATACTTTTGAAGTGTCGATCCTCCCGGACTCGGCTATTCTTCTTCCCGCCAAGATCAAACCAATCACAGCGGAACAAGACGACCGAACGATGGACGCCTCCGCTGGAGTTATATTGGAGCCTGATGATGCTTCTCAGCTGACCGTAGAAGTCAATTAAGGTATTTTCGTGTTCTCCCTCGGTGACAATTCCACTATTCTGTGTGTTTCTATTTTTCTCACGGTCAAGGGTGTGGTAGCGGACACCATCAACAACACATGCAGTATATACCCTCACTCTCTTATCCGGCGCGCATGCCAGAGCAAAGAGATCATCACTCACCTTATCTTCCTCGTGCAATTTTCCAATCTGCACAAACAAACCAGGGTGCATATCCAGTAGCATGTCAAGTGCAAGAAATAAAGGGTGCATGTCCAGTAGCATGTCCAGTAGCTAAAAATAGGAGTACTAGGAGGAATGGACTAACAATTAAGGTGCATGTCCAGTAGCAAATACTCACATGTTTCTTAAACCATCCAGCAAATCCCTTCGCAAGCCACTTGTGAACATTGATGCGGCTATCTTGCTCCTCCAGTTCCTTCTTGCACAACCTGCAATGCCAACAAATATGTATATTGTTAATTAAAATATTGGTTTCTTCCAGCCCAAGAAAAAAATACGAGTGCACAAGATAGATGACATACTCGATATACGGTAGGACCTCTTGGCAACTTCTCAGCACATACCAATGCATCTTCTCGTAGTCATCCCCTGCCTCCAAGTATTGTGACCCTCCAAGAAATTTGACACCATGGCTGAAAACCGATACATCACCACTATGCGAATCATCCCGCTCTATATTTCTGCCTGGCCGTTTAAATCTAGTTTCCAGATCATCGAAGTACCGAGAGCAAAAAGTCAGACACTCGTCAACAATATATGCCTCAGCAATTGACCCCTCGGGTCTGGCCGTGTTTCCCACATAGCGCTTAAATGTAAGCATCCTTCTTTCCACGGGATACATCCAGCCGTACTGTACGGGGCCTCTAAGAATTGCCTCTTTGGGTAAATGAACCGCCAAATGAACCGTCACGGTGAAGAAGGCTGGTGGAAAGATCTTTTCAAGTTTGCAGAGGATAATTGGGATTTCTTTTTCGAGTCTTTCAAGAACAGACAGCTTCAGTGTTTTGGAGCACAACTCTTTAAAGAAATTTCCCAACTCAGCGACCGCTTCATATATTTCTTTATCCATTATTCCACGGAGTCTAGCCGGTAAGATCCTTTGGAGGAGGATATGGCAATCATGGGTTTTCAGCCCCTGGAGCTTGCATCCATCGGGAGACACGCACTTTGCGAGGTTAGCGGCATACCCATCTGGAAACCTCACCGCTCTTATAAACTCACAAAATGCAATCTTTTCTTCTTTAGTCATTGTATACCATGCTTCCGGCATCTCAAACAACTTTCCCCCATCAACAGGACGTAAGTGCAAAGCTTCCCTTATGCCTGATACGTCCAAAACGTATCTACTTTCCCGAACACTTTTGCTATTGTTTTGCCTCTAATTTGTGTATTTTGGATACAACTAACACGGACTAACGCTGTTTTCAGCAGAACTGTTCTGGTGTCTCGTTTTTGTGCAGAAATCCAACTTTCGGGAAAATCCTCGGAATTTATGCAGAAGGCCCTATTTTCCCAGAATACTGACGGAGCCAGAAGGACAAGTAAGGTGGAGGCCCGAGGGCCCCACACCATAAGGCGGTGCGGCCTAGGGGGGCCCGCGCGGCCCTGTGGTGTGGCCCCCTCGGCCGGCCTCCGACGCCCTCCTTCGGACTATATATTGCCTTCGACCTAAAAACGCACGGGGAGAAGTCGAAGTCGCCAGAAAGCCTCCAGAACACCGCCACATCGCGAAACTCCGTCGCGGGAGCCAGAAGTCTCCGTTCTGGCACTCCACCGGGACGGGGAATTGGAGGAGATCATCGCCATCATCACCGCCAACGCCTCTCCATCAACCAACCATGTTTCCCCCATCCATGTGTGAGTAATTCCCCCGCTGTAGGCCGAAGGGGATGGTAGGGATTGGATGAGATTGGTCATGTAATAGCATAAGATTGTTAGGACATAGTGCCTAGTGTCCGTAATTGGTACTTTGATGATATTGTTGCAACTTGTTATGCTTAATGCTTGTCACTAGGGCCCGAGTGCCATGATCTCAGGTCTGAACATGTTATTGTTTCATCATGATATTCATTGTTTATGGTCTTACCTGCAAGTTGTATACACATGTCGCTGTCCGGAACCGATGGCCCCGAAGTGAAAGAAATTGGGACAACCGGAGGGGATGGTAGTGATGTGAGGATCACATGTGTTCACGGAGTGTTAATGCTTTTCTCCGGTACTCTATTAAAAGGAGTACCTTAATATCCAGTAGTTTCCCTTGAGGCCCGGCTGCCACCGGCTGGTAGGACAAAAGATGTTGTGCAAGTTTCTCATTGCGAGCACGTACGACTATAATTGGAACACATGCCTATTGATTGCTTTGTACTTGGACACCGTTTTATTATTATCTGCAAATGCCCTGCTATGATTGTTACATGAGTTTCTCTCATCCATGCAACGCCCGTCATCCATCCCCGTGCCTACAGTATTTTAATCCTGCTGTTTACTATAATCACTACTGTTGTCTCTGTTACTCTGCTGCTGTTATTTCACTACTGCTACTGCTATAAAACTGTTACTACTGATAAACTCTTGCGAGCAAGTCTATTACCAGGTGCAGCTGAATTGACAACTCCGCTGTTAAGGCTTCCAAGTGTTCTTTGTCTCCCCTTGTGTCGAATCAATAAATTGGGTTATACTACCCGCGAAGACTGCTGCGTTCCCCTATACTTGTGGGTCATCAAGACTGTTTTCTGGCGCCGTTGCCGGGGAGCATAGCTTTATTTGGAAGTTCACTTGGATTGATATTGTTCGCTGCAAATTCTCCATCATGGGTAAAGCTCGCGATTCTAAAGTCGCCATATTACCATCCACTACAAGAAAAGGTACAACTCTGAGTACCTCCGCTACTCTTGATTCACCATCTGTGATAAGTCAACTTGTTTCACCGCCACAAGCTGGTACGTCTGCTGAATCTGAAAACTCTCATAATATTGATAATGTTTCTGCTGTGCTTGATGATAGTGGTTCATTGGGATCTTTTCTAGATGATACAATTGCTAGGTCTAGACAAATTGAAAATGCTGAAACTCCTAATGAAAATGCCACTACGCCTGTTAATTCACCTGAACTTGATTATTCTAGTGATGATCCTGATGAAGATTATGTGGAGCTTAATGATGATTTTATTGATAAATGCAATTCTATTACTGATGCAAGAAACATTAAAAAGTTTCTCGCACAATATACTGTTAGACATAAGCTGTCTCCTGATCCTGAATTTGACACGTCTCCTATATGCATTAAGGATAAAGATTATGATTTTTCTCTTGATTTATCTCATATAGCTATTGTAGAGAAAGCACCCTTTTGTGGTACTGAAAAAGAAAGTGCTGTAGAACACATGAATGAACTTTCTTCTATGAGTAGCTTGTTTTCTGATGATGTCAAGATGCGCACTTACTTTGTCATTAAAATTTTTCCTTTCTCATTAAAGGATGATGCTAAAACTTGGTATAATAATTTGCCTCCTGGTTCTATTAAAAGTCCATCTGACTTGCGTGATGTTTTCTTTCGAAAATATTTTCCTGCTAGTGCTCAACATGCTGCTTTACAGAGAATTTACAGATTTGATCAGGGAGATGAAGAGAAATTGCCTGCGGCATGGGCAAGATTTTGTTCTCTTATCAGAGCTCGACCTGGACATGATTTGGAAAAGAATGATCTACTTGATATATTTTATAGTGGACTAACCATTGAATCTAGAGCATATTTGGATAGTTGTGCTGGTTGTGTTTTCAGGAAAAGAACTCCAGACGAAGCTGAAGATTTATTGGCTAGAATAAGCCGGAATCATGATGATTGGGAAACACCTGAACCAACTCCAACGCCAATATTGAAGAAGAGGGGTTTAATTGAATTGAATGATGAAGATATGCGGGAAGCTAAGAAGTCTCTCAAGGAGAAAGGTATTAAATCCGAAGATGTGAAGAATCTACCTCCCATAGAGGATATATGTGAGATAATTCCCCCTTCACCCATGATTGAGGTAAACTCCCTTCAACGCTTTACTAGGGAAGATATTCCGTATTCAAAACCTCCTGCGCAATGCTTAGATGAGTTTGATAATTATATTGTTAAGCAAGAAAATTTTAATATGAGAGTAGAGAATCATCTAATGGAAAATTCTCAAGCTATTAGCAATTTGCATGATATTGTGGAGAGAACCTCCAATGATGTTAAGGTGCTTGTTAAACATTTTCAAATGATTCAAACTCAAATTGATCAACTCACTAAAGTGCAAAATGACTTGCTAAATAATAATTCTAAAGAGAAACATGCTTATGAAGTAACAACTAGAGGTGGTGTCTCAACCCAGGATCCTCTATATCCTGAAGGGCACCCCAAAAGAATTGAACAAGATTCTCAACGCATTGAACCTAGTGCTCCTTCTAAGAAGAAAAAGAAGAAGAAACATAAAAATGTTGTAGAATCCTCTGAACCTTCTAATGATCCTAATAGTATTTCTATTTCCGATGCTGAAACTGAAAGTGGAAATGAACATGATAATGGTAATGATAATGATAAGAATGATGCTTCTGATAAAGAAGAGGTAGAAGATGAACCTGAAAAGCATGCTAAAAATAAAAAGTATACTAAAGAAGATTTTATTGCTAAGAAACATGGTAATGAAAGAGAACCTTGGGTACAAAAGCAAATGCCTTTTCCTGCTAAGAAACTAAAATCAAAGGAAGAAGAACACTATAATAAATTTTGTGATTGGATGAAACCTTTATTCTTGCAAATCCCTTTGACTGATGCTATTAAATTGCCTCCTTATTCAAAGTATATGAAAGATATTGTTACTAACAAAAGGAAAATCCCCAATGAGGAAATTTCCACTATGCTTGCTAATTACTCTTTCAATGGCAAAGTGCCGAAGAAGTTGGGCGACCCAGGTATACCTACTATTCCTTGTTCTATTAAGAATAATTATGTTAAAACTGCTCTATGTGACTTGGGAGCCGGTGTTAGTGTTATGCCTTTTTCTCTTTATAAGAGACTTTATTTAGATAAGTTGATACCTACTGATATATCTTTGCAAATGGCTGATAAATCTACTGCTATTCCTGTTGGTATATGTGAGGATGTTCCTGTTCAAGTTACTAATAACTGCTTGATATTAACTGATTTTGTTGTGTTGGAAATGCCTGAAGATGATAATATGTCTATTATTCTTGGGAGACCTTTTCTTAACACCGCAGGGGCTGTTATTGATTGCAATAAAGGAAAGGTTACTTTCAATGTTGATGATAAGGAGCATACTGTCTATTTCCCCAAGAGGATTGATAAAGTATGTGGAGTCAATACTATTTCTAATGTGAGAACTATCAAAGTTGGAACTATTGATTGTCCTATATATGAGCCTAAGGAAGGTTATCAAAATCTTATGATTGGATCCATATCAATACAATTCAAGGTAACATGATTGATTTGAGGTTTATTTCTTCATATGCTATGTAAAATTTATTCGGTGGCAAGACTTGATCACCCTTGTTAACGAATACCTTTTATATGCATAGGGGAGGTAAACAACATCTCTTTCTCCCTCCACTTGTCTTATTTGCTGTAGCACTTTTGATTTGCAAGGTTCCTTAGTTGATTAGAGTTTTCAAAAAATTTCCTGGCCAGTAATAATAAACTTAATACCCAGAAATGTGCATTTTTCGAAGTTTTCAAAAATTCACAAAAATTATACCGTTGGTCCTATTTTTCGAAGAGGCACCTGGGGGCATCAGAGGATGACCTGTGGGGCACCCCAGGGTGCCACACCACCAGCCGGCGCGGCCAAGGAGGGGGGCGCGCCACCCTGTGGTGTGGGCCCCTTCTTGCCCCACTACTTCATCTCTTTCTCCCAGAATCTTCTCTCTCCCGAAAAAACTCGAACCAGCTTTCTCTCACTCGCGTTTTTGCTCAAGAGCTCAGGATTTTTCGATCTCTTTGCTCAGCCCAGATTTTTGTCTGAAATTTGGCACATTTGCTCTCCGGTATGTGACTCCTCCGATTATCCAAGTAGAATTTTGTTTGGTTGAGTATATCTTGAATATTTTGCTGCAGTAGGTAACATGTTTAGTGAGCTTGCATGCTTGTTCTAAGTTGTATAAACTAGTTTTGATGCATGATTAGTACTCTAGCAAGTTCCTATAGTAGTTCCCCTTGATTATATGTCACCAAATCAAGTTTTATATCACTTGATGAAAAATTTCAGAAAAGAAAGATGAAGAATTTCAACTTTGGAGAATTGTTCAAGAGAGGAACAACCAGCACCGGGAGGCCTTCTAGGGCCGCCACCCGACTTAGGCGATCGTACAATGAGGATATCATCGCGCCTAGCTTCGTGCCCGAAGAGGACAATGGGGCTCCTAATGCTTCATCCTTCCCTTGTATTGATTTTCTGACAAATGCAGGGATATTGGATGATTTCTTCACCCTTGTCAACAGGGCGGGTTTAGCCACCTACGTGGGAGATGAAAGGGAGCAATACTACATGCTCACCAAAATCTTCGTCGAGAGCTTCAAGATCCACAACACGCAATATGAGCCGACAGTTGCATTCAAGATCTATGGTAATCCTGTTACTATGGAAATAGAAGAATTTTGTCGTGCATTGGATATTGCCCCTGTAGGCACAGCAAGGAGGATTGATGACAACCCCCGGGACTTGTTGGAGCTCTATCGAGGGATCACCGATGATGATTGTCGCACCATTCAGCGTGGCAAGATTAGGAACATTCAACTCCCCGCCATTAAATATTTTGCATATTACATTGCTACTAGAATTCTTGGTAGGGAGAACACTAGCAATATTTCTAGCTATCATCTTGCTTTCTTGAATGCTGCACTTACTGGACAGACACCTTATCATCTTGGTTCTCTTATTGCTCGCCGCCTGTCTAATAGGGGACCTATTTCTGGAGGAACTATTGCACTACGCGTTTTAACACATCTAAGACTTCCTCTTGATCCTAATGATGTGCCATTAACCCCTAGGAGACTTGATATTGTTGCTATGAAGAGTCATCATTTTGTTACCACTGATTATACTTTAGATAATATGGTCTATAGAATGTTGTTTGCTGATGGGGATGAGAAGGAAATCCCTCTTCCCCAGCCAGGTTTGTTCAGTATTGACAGGCAATCATGGTCGCGCACTAAGGAGGAGGTGGATGAACATATGAAGATACAAGACTTCCACCAGCAGCATGACTCCGAGGACGCCGAGCCCTCCTACGACTACACCGTCACATATCCGGGTGCTTCTTCTAGCACATACCCGGAATATGATCCATCTTCGTCGTACTACGGAGATGCTACTTCATGGTCTCGATGGGATTGAACTCCACTTAGGCCAAAAGCCTAAGCTTGGGGGGAGGTATACCGGCATCACTCATTCTTTGCATATTATGATTGCTGGATACTTGTATATACTTGTTTTGTTCGTTTGAGTGGTTTTCTAATGAGAGGAAGATGATATTTGGGGAAGTGCTGCCTGAAAACAGATTCTGGACTGTTACCGTAAAAATTCTCAAAAATAGCCATAATAGTATTTTGTGAAGCCAATTTTTGTGCATGTTCCCCAGGTTGTTATCTAACTTTCATTAGTTGAACACTTTTCGATTTGAGCAGTGGAAGAATTTATTAAAAATCGAGTACTGTACTACTGTCAAGTTTGACGAATTTCTGCTGCTTTGTGTTTATGTGGGTTTTCTAGTTTGCCATTTCTTGTTTTTGCTTTGTTTCCTTCCCAAAACACAAAAAGACCAAAAATATTTCTGTTTTTTCTCTTCACCATTTGTTTGCTTTGGTTTCTTGCATTTGTTTCGCTTTATTTGGTATTGCTAGCTTGCTATAAGAAAACCCAAAAAGATTTTGCTTTGTTCGCCTGTTTCCTTTTGTTCTTGTTTCCAATTCGAAAACACCAAAAATATTTGCTGTTCTTCTTTGGTTTGTAAAGTTCATCATGAGTTCAATGGTCTTCGGTGGCTGGAGCGTGGTTTTCATTTCATATTATCCAAGCTACACAAGTGAAAGGCAATAATGACGATCTACGACAATTGGATTGTGGTGAGAGGCTGGTATGAACTCTATTTGCTTTCATTTTTGTACATATACTCATCCATGTGAGCATGCTTAGTTGGTTCATGTGAGGTATATGTTATTTGAGAAAGTCTAGTAGTTTATGATCTCTCATGTTTAGCTCCAATTTATTAATATGAGTAGCATGTCATGGATGTTTGCTTGCATTGTTTTATTCATAAGTAAGTATGTCATTGTGGTATCCTCCTCTGAATAATTCATTTATATTGACTTGGCACATGCTCACGCATGCATATGACTGAACAAAAGTCAATTAAGCCTCGATGATCTATATTGCTTCAGAGTTCATGTATCACTTTTATGCCTCCGTTAATTTATTTTGCCGCAAGCATGATTATGACAGTTACTGCTCTCTTGATTTGTCGCTCCCTAGTCTTTTGCTAGCCTTCACTTGTACTGAGCGGGAACGCTGCTCGTGCTTCCAAACACCTGAAAACCAAGTTGTTCCAAAGTGTCCACCATAAATACCTATGCATGGCATTTCAAACCATTCCAAGTAAATTCTCATGCGCTACCTTTAAAACCTTCAAAATGCTTCTCAATTTGTGTTTATGTTTCATAGCTCATGAGGAAGTATGTGGTGTTTAGCTTTCAACCTTGTCATTTACTTTTGACAGACTCTCATATGGACTAGTGGCACATCCGCTTATCCAATAATTTTGCAAAAAGAGCTGGCAATGGGATTCCCAGTCCCAAATTAATTGACTTAAATAGACACTCCTCCATGGTTTGTGATTGTTGGACGGCACCCGAAGGATTCGGTTAGCCATGGCTTGTGTAAGCAAAGGTTGGGGGGAGTGTCATCATCATAATAAAACTAAAATAAAAAGGCACTCCTTCATGGTATGAGATTGTTGGCAGGCACCCGAGGATTCGGTTAGCCATGGTTTGTGTAAGAAAGGTTGGAAGGAGTGCCACATAAACATGCAAATAATTCATGGGAGCCGCTCTTGGGAGTCCGGTTGGCGAGGTAGTTGGTGTACCCATTACCATTCGTTGACAACAACAAACACCTCTCAAAATAATTTTACTCCTGTTTAAAAAAAAAATGAAAAGCTCTAGCGCATGTTAATCCCTGCTTCCCTCTGCGAAGGGTCAATCTTTTACTTTTGTGTTGTGTCTCCATTCTTTCTTTGAGCACTATCTTGAGAGCACAACTATCATTCTTAGTATAATATGCTTGTCTCAAAATATGATTGATTGTGGTATAACTTTGATGCTTCTATCTTTGACAATCACTACTTCTAGTCTTTCTATGAACTCCAGAGGTGCCTGGGCATTTATGTTTTGCCGATCAAATACGGGCAAGCGAGATACCACTTTATCATACTCTCTTATGAACATTGCAATCCTGCTTATATACATGATTCATGATGCTTATTATTAATTGTTGGTACCTCTCCATGATTGACATAGCTGTTGGATGATCTTATTTGCATGTATCTCATTATGAACTGCTTAAGTATTAGCCATAGCATGAGAATATATACATCATATGAGCAAATGTGTTCGTGAATGTTCTTTTATCGCTCAGTTGTTAACTGAATTGCTTGAGGACAAGCAATAAGCTAAGCTTGGGGGGAGTTGATACGTCCAAAACGTATCTACTTTCCCGAACACTTTTGCTATTGTTTTGCCTCTAATTTGTGTATTTTGGATACAACTAACACGGACTAACGCTGTTTTCAGCAGAACTCTTCTGGTGTCTCATTTTTGTGCAGAAATCCAACTTTCGGGAAAATCCTCGGAATTTATGCAGAAGGCCCTATTTTCCCAGAATACTGATGGAGCCAGAAGGACAAGTAAGGTGGAGGCCCGAGGGCCCCACACCATAAGGCGGCGCGGCCTAGGGGGGGCCCGCGCGGCCCTGTGGTGTGGCCCCCTCGGCCGGCCTCCGACGCCCTCCTTCGGACTATATATTGCCTTCGACCTAAAAACGCACGGGGAGAAGTCGAAGTCGCCAGAAAGCCTCCAGAACGCCGCCACATCGCGAAACTCCGTCGCGGGAGCCAGAAGTCTCCGTTCTGGCACTCCGCCGGGACGGGGAATTGGAGGAGATCATCGCCATCATCACCGCCAACGCCTCTCCATCAACCAGCCATGTTTCCCCCATCCATGTGTGAGTAATTCCCCCGCTGTAGGCCGAAGGGGATGGTAGGGATTGGATGAGATTGGTCATGTAATAGCATAAGATTGTTAGGGCATAGTGCCTAGTGTCCGTAATTGGTACTTTGATGATATTGTTGCAACTTGTTATGCTTAATGCTTGTCACTAGGGCCCGAGTGCCATGATCTCAGATCTGAACATGTTATTGTTTCATCATGATATTCATTGTTTATGGTCTTACCTGCAAGTTGTATACACATGTCGCTGTCCGGAACCGATGGCCCCGAAGTGACGAAATCGGGACAACCGGAGGGGATGGTAGTGATGTGAGGATCACATGTGTTCACGGAGTGTTAATGCTTTGTTGCGGTACTCTATTAAAAGGAGTACCTTAATATCCAGTAGTTTCCCTTGAGGCCCGGCTACCACCGGCTGGTAGGACAAAAGATGTTGTGCAAGTTTCTCATTGCGAGCACGTACGACTATAATTGGAACACATGCCTATTGATTGCTTTGTACTTGGACACCGTTTTATTATTATCTGCAAATGCCCTGCTATGATTGTTACATGAGTTTCTCTCATCCATGCAACGCCCGTCATCCGTCCCCGTGCCTACAGTATTTTAATCCTGCTGTTTACTATAATCACTACTGATGTCTCTGTTACTCTGCTGCTGTTATTTCACTACTGCTACTGCTATAAAACTGTTACTACTGATAAACTCTTGCGAGCAAGTCTGTTTCCAGGTGCAGCTGAATTGACAACTCCGCTGTTAAGGCTTCCAAGTGTTCTTTGTCTCCCCTTGTGTCGAATCAATAAATTGGGTTATACTACCCGCGAAGACTGCTGCGATCCCCTATACTTGTGGGTCATCAATGCCCATATCTTCCAAATCAAGCCTCGAGTTAAGTGTCCTTTGACTTCCCGTCGATGTTCATAAATGTCCCAAGCAGATTGTCACATATGTTTTTCTCAATGTGCATTACACCAGATTGTGCCTCAACTTCAGATCTGCCCAGTATGGGAGGTCCCACAGAATAGACCTCCGGTCCCAACATTGACCTTCCCCCCGCTTCCTTTTCTTTTGATTCTTTCCCGGTCTGACATCTTTCACCTTGTCAAGTTGCTGCTTGAGCTCCTCTTTAGTAAACTCTGCCGGAGGGTCACGTGGTTCAGTATTGCCATTGAACCCTTTGCTTTTTCGCCAACGATGGTCCATAGGAAGAAAACGGCGGCTCCCTATCCAGCATAACTTGTTTCTTATTCTCTCGGAGCACGGGTCCTTGTCACAACGCACACATGCTTGATAACCAGCCGTGAGCCTACCCGACAAAGTGTGCAGCACCGGGAAATCATGGATGCACCATATAACCGCAGCACGCAGATTGAACTTATCGGGACTCAGGGCATCATAGGTCTGCACACCATTCCATAGCTTGAACAAATCTTCAACGAGGGGCTCCATAAAGATATCAAAATCCTTTCCTGGAGAATCTGGACCCGGGATCAGCAAAGCCATCATGAAGTTGGACTGATCCATACATGCCCATGGTGGCAGGTTGTACGGCACGATGAATACTGGCCACATGTTGTACTTCCTGCTCATGCCAAAGGGGTTAAAGCCATCTGTGGCAAGGCCGAGTCTTATGTTTCTCGCATCGGCGGCAAAGTCTTTATGTTGACTGTCAAAGTCTTTCCATGCCTTTCCGTCCGCTCGATGGCTAAGCTCATTAGTCACAGGTTTCCGCTTCAGCTTGTGCCATTGCACTTCTTCAGATTGTTTCTTTGAAATAAACATCCTTTGCAGCCTTGGAATAATTGGAAAGTACCTCAATACCTTCTCCGGTATCTGCTTCCTGCCATCCCCATCTTTCCACCTAGAGGCATCACATTTAGGGCACTTGTCAAGCTTGGCATACGTCTTCCGAAACAAGACACAGTTGCTTGGGCAGACATGGATTGATTCATAACTAAGCCCTAATCTGCCGATGATACTCAATGCTTCATCGTAATTTTTGGGAATTGAGCTTTTGGGGTATTGGATGGCCAAGAGATGGAGTATTCCGTTCAAGGCGGCGTTGCTCATCCGGTAGAAGGACTTGACATGGAGTAACTTCACGGTGAAAGCAAATCTGGACATTGTCCCACCATCACTAGCTGACCGCTTCGCTTCCTCTATTAGCTCGGCATAGATTGTATTCTGTCCATCACCTTGTGGTTCAGACACGTAGAGATCCTTAAACAGGTCAGGGATCCTGTCATCCTCATCCCCATCCTCCTCCACCAAATTAAAAGAATTCTCTAGCACAACATGATCATCTTCTAGATGCTCGCCGCCTTCATCAGCATGGTGTGCATCAGGTTGATGTCCAGGTTCAGCTCCAGGTTCAGCTCCAGGTTCAGCATGTAAAGGCTCCCCATGATGGATCCACCTATCGTAGGTGGCTGCCATCCCACGCAACAGAGATGAGACTGTACATCTTGTAGAGTTTGTCGAGTACGGTTATTACAGCTGGGGCAAGGGCAAAGAATTTCAGCAGCCCCCGCAGCATTTCTGCGAGCAAACACTATGAACTCATCCACTCCCCTTAGGTGTTCATAGGAAAGCCTTCTAACTCCTTTTGTAATCCAGCTTCTGTCCATCTGCATGCAAAGGACCAGAAAATTGTTAGGATTCAATCGAAGATACTAAGAATCAAACCAAACCAGAAACTTCAGTAGCTAAGCTTGCACTGACATGGTAGTATAATTTTGCTCACAGACTGGCACCACAACCAGCAAACATGAGTATGATTCATCTATGCAACTTCCTAAAATAACCTGCAGCTCCTACCAAACAAGCTAGCTAGGCCACTAAACTAAAGAACATGGGCTGAAATCTAAAACAACGGGACAGTGAAGAAACCTAACAATTAAATCTACATAAATCTTATAGTACCTAAAATATTCTTGTAACAACTAAATCATAACATATCCATGCAGTTCCATCGTTCCCGATCCAAAAATGCACATTTTTTCATGTCCATGAGAGGGGAGAGAGGAGAGAGGAGATGACAGGAGAGGGGTGTAGACCTCGAGGGGTAGCCGAGGCGAACGACGAAGAGGAGTCCTTGCCGTGGCCGAGGCAAACGATGACGAGGAGTCCTTCCCGTGGCCGTGATCGCCGCTGGCTCCTGCCGTGGCCGAGGCGAACGACGATGCGCACCATGCTCGACCGCTGCGCCGGAAGTACCACCGGCGTCCCCTCCGCCGGCCGACGCCACGCCCACCGCCGCCGCCCGATGCCACGCCCACCACCGCCGCCGCCGCCGGTCGTGGGTCGTGGGTCTGAGATGGGGATTCGAATTACATGTCGCGGTTTGAGATGGGTCTGAGATGGGGATTTGAACCCTACATGTTAGAAGGCAGAAAGAACCTATATTATCCCTACCTTACGCTGAAACATCAAACACACCGTCCTATCACAGTGGTAGGACTACACAGCATCACGCGCCAGGTCGTGGGTTCGAGTCCCCGCTCCGCGCACATATTTTTGCAAAATAAAATCCACCCTCCCTGTGCTGTCAGGTCGTGGGCTGGCCCATTCCACCCTCCCTATGCTGTCATGTATGGGCTAGCCCATTCGGTTGAGGATAATGTCAGCCCAGAAAATAATCAGTGGAAAAAAAACATTGGCCCAATAAGTAGATGTAGCCTGTCAATAGGGTCCCACATGTCAGTGGGTTCAAAGCAAGTCTATATGGTGACACGTAAGCAAAAAAAGACACATAGGCAGTGACACATAGGCGAGATTGCTGAGGTGTCTGCTTAGTCATGGCAACACATTACAATTTAAGACATTTTTATTGGATCATGCGATCATGACCAATTAAATTGGTTGCAATAGTCTGGAATTAAGGTCGTGGATTACTTCTGTATATGTTATGACCAACTGGTCTAGGAAAATTATGTCCTTCCTGATAGAGAAGGTCATAATGCTATAGGGATTGTACTCTCCCATATGGCTTCTGACCAACTGGCTGGAGATGGTCGTAGATATATGACCAACACTATCATGGTCCTTAAGATAAAGGTCATTAGTTAGCATATTTCTTGTAGTGCCTACACCTTCTGAACACCGCGCGGAGGAGGACCTCATCTCCCCTCCAGAAAAACAAGATAACGGCGCCAGCAACATAGGTGCCGATGCAGAAGCTGCCGGGCGGGCGGAACCTCTGGTTCCTCCCGTCCCGAAAAGAAAGAAGAAGAAGAGCTCGCACTCTTCCCCCTCCAAGGCCGCGCCGGACTCTTCCGCGCCGGCAAGCTCTACCTTGGGGCAGGGCGTACCATCGCCTCCCAAGACCTCGCCTGTGCCTCCGCCAGAAGCCCCGAACGTCGAGCTAAGCGGGGCCACCCCAACGCCGCCACCAGAAATCCTCAAGATCACCAAGTTCCTCAAGCCGGAGGCTTCCAAGGGGAAGGCCACGGCTTCCGGCACTTCACCCACCGGCCCGCAGTCCTTGGTGCTGCACGTCGGCCCCGCTGCCGCCGTGGCTGGAGAGAAGCCTTCCGGCATCCTGGGCCGGATCACCGAGCTGAAGCGCGAAGGCCGCGAGCTGGGGCATCTGCTTCCCTACGCTGAGAAGTGGAATGCTGCGGACGTGTCCGCGGCTACGCGTGGCCTAGGAAAGGACCGGCTTCCGGCACCTGACCCCGCTGGCCCCCGGTGCACGGAGGAGCACTTCATCCGGCTGCGTCGCGCGGTGAAGGAGCTGGACAGCGCGTGGTATGATGCCACCAACAACATGGTGGTAAGCTTCACCAAACTCTTTTCAATTTTTCAATTCATGTCGGTCTCATTCTTTCCGGATCCTGTCTATCTTCCCAGTCCCCGAGTTTTGTGTTGAGAGCATAGCTCTTAGCGTGAAACTTAGGTAAAAACTCGAAAAACCGGCATAGCCAGTCCCCGAGTTTCGGGTTAAGAACATAGCTCTTAGCGCGAAACTTAGGTAGAAACTCAAAAAACCGGCATAGCCAGTCCCCGAGTTTCGGGTTAAGAACATAGCTCTTAGCGCAAAACTTAGGTAGAAACTCAAAAAAATCGGCATAGCCAGTCCCCGAGCTCCGGGTTAAGAGCGCAGGTCTTAGCGCGAAGCTTAGTTAACACTCTTTCTTGAACAGAGCACGGCCGACGCCCGGAAGCACCTCTTTGAGGAGCTTCTGTGGGAGCACCGGGACCTTGCTGAAGCGCACAGCAAGTGCCAAGGTGAGCTTCTGTGCCTCCGGCATCTTCTTACCGGAAGGTTTTCTTTCTTAGTACTTATAACTTTCTGCTTAACAACTATCCCGGAAGATTCCATCGAAGCCCTCAAGACTCAGCTCGCCGCACTTCAAGGTACCGCTCCTTCTTTTCCGGTTAACTTGTTTCTTCTTCATTTTACCAGCTGCAATTATGTTAACGCTTTCTTTCCGGGCTCTAGGTGAAAAAGAGCAGCTCATCCGGGAGCACCGCGAGGCTCTGGACGCCCAGGAGACTTACTCCAAGGGGCTGAAGGACCAGCTGATCCAGCTCGGGCTCAAGCACAATGAGGCGATGAAGGCCGCCCAAGCCGCCGCTGAGGCTAAGCTGAACGAAGCTCTGGAGGATGCCAACAACTCCACCGTGGTGCTGCGGGCGGAGCTAGAGGAGGGAGCCAAGGCGCAGAAAGCAGCCGAGGATCGGGACGCGCGCTTGGAGGGAGAGCAGAAGGAGTATGACCAACTGGTCATGCAGACCGACGCGCTTGCCCTCAGTAAGTTGTCTTCTTTCTTTTCCGGTTTCGTTTATAAGTTTGTATTTTCCGGTTTGATGTCCTTATCCTTTTCTCTTTGTCTTGTAGAGCTCTTCCCGGACTCGCAGCTCTACACGCAGAAGAAGGTGATCGAGCGCCGGGTTCAGCAGGAGTTCAAGAACCCGGAAGCGCCGTGGGATCCTTATGACCATCTGGTCGCCCTCTCTGCGCGGGTCTCCCACATGCGCGCGGTGGACCGGAACCTTGCCGATGCCCGAGGTGGCGATCCACCTCTTCAAGGTGCTGTGGCCTGAGCAGGAGGTGCCGGTCAACCTAACGTTTACCTCTGAGTGCCTGAAGGGTGCCAGCCGGCGAATCCGCGAATGGCAATGCTCAGCGGCTCGTGCCGGAGCGGATGCGGCGCTATGCGTCGCCTGCTCCTGGTACGAGGACTTGGACCTGGACGCCCTCCTTGGCATGCGCGAAAATGCTCCAACCAATATGGATCTGGTCCTCACCGCGAAGCGGCAGGATCGAGCCTACCGGATCGCAGAGTACGCCCCGGTCCGCACCTTCATCCCCCCTCCTCCCGACATTAAAGACTACCTCAGCGACGAAGAAGAAGGAGAGGATGAGGAAGATGAAGATGCTGGAGCTGGTGATGCGCCTCCGGAAGCTCCAGAGGCCGGTGCCGTTCCTCCCGAAGCTCCTTCTGCTTAAGTATCTCCTGTAATATGTTTGCCCGTCCTGCTTACTTCAAAACAATGCTCATCAAATTCTACCCCGGTATACCGGGGTTTATGATGTAATATAAAACTTAGCCGTTCTTTTGGTTGTGCTACAACAATCTATGCCGGTATGTTATACCGGTATCCTATTAACTTATGTTTGTCTATTGTCTTAGCATTTTGCTCGTTGTGTTGCTTTTATCTTGCACTGCAAAGATTCCGGAATTGTTTCCGCATCCAATCCAATGCACACTTGGCTCTTTTGCTTTGGCTCTGCCTACCTTCTTTGGGCGTTTTGGCGTATGAGCACAAAGTTCTTTTACCAAGCAAGCACTTTCTTGAACTTAGAAATAACTCGAAATTTTCACAAAAAACTGGTACAACCGGGGTTAGTTAAATTTCTTCAGATTATTCGTTCCCACTCTCTCTTTTCGTAGTTCACGTGCTTAATTCCTACCGGTTTATCTTGCTTGCCATGAAGCCGGGTTGCGGACAGCAGCAGAGTCGAAGACTCCGGTAGGTTTAGCACGTTACTGAACCGGAAAGAAAAAATGTTCAACAAGAAACCGGTAAACTGAAAAAATAAACATATTGCATGCAATTTCAGTAGGGGTAGTCCCCGAGATTCATTCAAGGTTCCGACATCTTTTATTCATAGCAAACAAGGTACAAAAAGGAACTTCTTACACCACAACTTCATGAGTAGAAAGGACGCAACAGAGCTACGTTCCACGGATGCTTGGTCTCCTCTCCGGACCTGTCCGCCTTTCCTTTTTTCCATTCTTGTGCATCGATCAGGTAATAGGCATCATTGTGGAGAGCTTTGCTCACAATGAAGGGTCCCTCCCATGGGGGTGAAAGTTTATGCCAGCCTTCAGTGCGCTGCACTAGGCGCAACACCAGATCTCCTTCCCGGAATACTCTCGGGTTAACCTTCCGGTTATGATAGCGTACGAGTTTCTTTGGTAAATGGCTGTTCTTGCCAGTGCCAACTCTCTTGCTTCTTCTAGCAAGTCCACATCGTTTTCTCTGGCCTCTTTTACCTCTTGCTCGGTATAGAGCTGCACTCTTGGTGAGTCATGGAGAATGTCGGTTGGTATGACCGCTTCTGCTCCGTAAACCATAAAGAATGGAGTGTATCCGGTGGACCGGTTTGGAGTCGTTCTTATGCTCCACAGCACTGATGGTAGCTCATCGAGCCAACACCCCGGTGACTTTTCCACCGCCTCGATGAGTCTTGGTTTGATACCGGAAAGTACCAAAGCATTTGTTCTTTCCACCTGGCCATTGCCTTGTGGGTGTGCCACTGAGCACAAATCCAACCGGATATTGTTATCCTCACAAAATCTTTTGAACTCACCTTGAGCAAAGTTGGTTCCATTGTCAGTGATAATGCTATGCGGGTAGCCATACCGCAAGATAACATCTTTTAAGAACTTCACCGTTGTGCGCCCATCACATTTTGCAATAGGTTTCACTTCTAGCCACTTGGTGAATTTGTCCACCATAACCAAGATGTGGGTCATATTTCCCCTTGCAGTTTTGAATGGGCCAACCATGTCAAGGCACCAAACAGCAAACGGCCAAGTTAGCGGTATGGTTTTTAAACCGGATGCTGGGGTATGATTTTTCTTGGCGTACCTCTGGCACCCATTGCACTTTCTTACCAAATCCTCAGCATTTTCCAAAGCAGTGGGCCAATAGAACCCATGCCGAAAAACTTTTGCCACTAGCGCCCTTGACGAAGCGTGATGCCCACATTCTCTTTGGTGAATCTCCTCAAGCATTTCCTTTCCCTCTTCCGGTTCCACACACCTTTGAAGGACACCGGTGACACTTCTCTTATACACCTTACCATTGATGATGGTGTACGCTTTGGACCTTCTCTGTATTCTTCTGGACTCATTTTCGTCAACCGATAAGATGCCGTTGATCAGGAATTCCTTAATAGGTTTAACCCAAGATGGTGCCTCTCGAACCAGAAACACCGGTACGTCTATCTCCATGTTATCCACCAGCATTGTTTCTTCCGGTATGGGCACAGCAGTCCCCGAGCTTACCGGAACAGTCCCCGAGTTTGCCGGAGCAGTCCCCGGGTTTCCTTCATCGATATCCATGGGTACCACATGTGATTCCGGTACGAAAATTGATTCCGATTCCGGGCTTGGTTTGATCGATGGTACTCTTAAGTGTGCCAAGGCTATTCCGGGAGGAATTTCTTGCCTAGATGAGCCCAGCTTGGACAAAGCATCCGCGGCCTCATTTTCCGCTCGTGGCACATGGTGAAACTCACAGCCTTCAAAGAAGCCGACAATCTTTTGCACGTGAAACCGGTATGAAGCCATGTTGGCATCTTTTGCGCCCCAATCTCCGGAACATTGTTGCACCACAAGATCTGAATCTCCGTAGCAAATGATCCGGTGCGCACCGATTTCTTTTGCGACCTTGAGGCCATGAATCAAAGCCTCGTATTCAGCGACATTGTTGGATGCCCTGAAATGCACCTGCAAAACATACCGGAGATGGTCTCCCTTTGGTGAAGTAAGTACCACACCGGCACCTAGTCCTTCTTTGAGTTTGGATTCGTCAAAGTGCATCTTCCAGTATTCTATTTTTTGGTCTGGCGGCTTGTATTGCATTTCCGCCCAATCAACAAGGAAATCAGCCAAAGCTTGCGATTTTATGGCATCCCTTCTTTTGTATACCGGTACGTATGGTGATATCTGAATTGCCCACTTTGCAATCCTACCGCTAGCATCTTTGTTGCACATGATATCGGAAATGGGTGCCTCACTCACCACTTTCATGGGGTGCTCTTCAAAGTAATGCTTAAGCTTTGTGGCGGCCATGAACACGCCATAAGTCATTTTATGGAAGTGCAGGTAGTTTTGTTTTGAGAGGGAGAGCACCTCGCTCAGGTAGTATCGGCCTCTGCACGGTTTTTCCTTCCTCTTCTCTTTCAACTACAACCACTACACTCACAACCCGGTTTGTTGCTGCTATGTATAATAGCATAGGCTCTCTTTCTAGAGGTGAAGCCAATATAGGCGATGTGGCCAACATTGTTTTTAGCTCTTTGAACGCTGCATCTGCCTGAGGGGTCCTGATACGCGTACAGCACGCGTCTGTTGGGAACCCCAAGAGGAAGGTGTGATGCGTACAGCGGGAAGTTTTCCCTCAGTAAGAAACCAAGGTTTATCGAACCAGTAGGAGCCAAGAAGCACGTTGAAGGTTGATGGCGGCGGAGTGTAGTGCGGCGCAACACCAGGGATTCCGGCGCCAACGTGGAACCTGCACAACACAACCAAAGTACTTTGCCCCAACGTAACAGTGAGGTTGTCAATCTCACCGGCTTGCCGTAACAAAGGATTAGATGTATAGTGTGGATGATGATGTTCGCTGTAAACAGTAAAGAACAATTGTAGTAGATTGTATTTCAGATGTAAAGAATAGGACCGGGGTCCACAGTTCACTAGAGGTGTCTCTCCCATAAGAATTAGCATGTTGGGTGAACAAATTACAGTTGGGCAATTGACAAATAATGAGGGCATGACAATGCACATACATGATATGATGAGTATTGTGAGATTTAATTGGGCATTACGACAAAGTACATAGACCGCTATCTAGCATGCATCTATGCCTAAAAAGTCCACCTTCAGGTTATCATCCGAACCCCTTCCAGTATTAAGTTGTAAACAACAGACAATTGCATTAAGTATGGTGTGTAATGTAACCGACAAATACATCCTTAGACATAGCATCGATGTTTTATCCCTAGTGTCAACAGCACATCCACAACCTTAGAACTTTCTGTCACTGTCCCAGATTTAATGGAGGCATGAACCCACTATCGATCATAAATACTCCCTCTTGGAGTTACAAGCAAAAACTTGGCCAGAGCCTATACTAGCAACGGAGAGCATGCAAGATCATAAACAACACATGATAGATTGATAATCAACATAACATAGCATTCACTATCCATCGGATCCCAACAAACACAACATATAGTATTACAGATAGATGATCTTGATCATGTTAGGCAGCTCACAAGATCCGACAATGATAGCACAATGAGGAGAAGACAACCATCTAGCTACTGCTATGGACCCATAGTCCAGGGGTGAACTACTCACACATCACTCCGGAGGCGACCATGGCGGTGTAGAGTCCTCCGAGAGATGATTCCCCTCTCCGGCAGGGTGCCGGAGGCGATCTCCTGAATCCCCCGAGATGGGACTGGCAGCGGCGGCGTCTCTGGAAGGTTTTCCGTATCGTGGCTCTCGGTACTGGGGGTTTCGCGACGAAGGCTATTTGTAGGCGGAAGGGCAGGTCAAGGGGCGTCACGAGGGGCCCACACAGTAGGGCCGCGCGGCCAGGGGGTGGGCCGCGCCGCCCTGTTGTGTGGCCACCTCGTGGCCCCACTTCGTCTCCTCTCCGGACTTCTGGAAGCTTCGTGGAAAAATAGGCCCCTGGGCGTTGATTTCGTCCAATTCCGAGAATATTTCCTTACTAGGATTTCTGAAACCAAAAACAGCAGAAAACAGCAACTGGCTCTTTGGCATCTTGTTAATAGGTTAGTGCCGGAAGATGCATAAATATGACATAAAGTATGCATAAAACATGTAGGTATCATCAATAAAGTAGCATGGAACATAAGAAATTATCGATACGTTGGAGACGTATCAGCATCCCCAAGCTTAGTTCCTACTCGTCCCGAGTAGGTAAACGATAACAAAGAAAATTTCTGAAGTGACATGCCATCATGATCTTGATCAATACTATTGTAAGCATATGTAATGAATGCAGCGATCCAAGACAATGGTAAAGACAATGAGTAAACAACTGAATCATATAGCAAAGACTTTTCATGAATAGTACTTTCAAGACAAGCATCAATAAGTCTTGCATAAGAGTTAACTCATAAAGCAATAAATTCATAGTAAAGGTATTGAAGCAACACAAAGGAAGATTAAGTTTCAGCGGTTGCTTTCAACTTGTAACATGTATATCTCATGGATTGTTGTCAACATAAAGTAGTATGATGAATGCAAATATGAAAGTATGTAAGAATCAATGCACAGTTAACACAAGTGTTTGCTTCTTGAGGTGGGAGGAAATAGGTAAACTGACTCAACATAAAAGTAGAAGAAAGGCCCTTCAAAGAGGGAAGCATCGATTGCTATATTTGTGCTAGAGCTTTTATTTTGAAAACAAGAAACAATTTTGTCAACGGTAGTAATAAAGCATATGTGTTATGTAAATTATATCCTACAAGTTGCAAGCCTCATGCATAGTATACCAATAGTGCCCGCACCTTGTCCTAATTAGCTCGGATTACCTGGATTATCACCGCAATACATATGTTTTAACCAAGTATCACAAAGGGGTACCTCTATGCCGCCTGTACAAAGGTCTAAGGAGAAAGCTCGCATTGGATTTCTCGCTTTTGATTATTCTCAACTTAGACATCCATACCGGGACAACATAGACAACAGATAATGGACTCCTCTTTAATGCTTAAGCATTCAACAACAATTAATTTTCTCATTAGAGATTGAGGATTGTTGTCCAAAACTGAAACTTCCACCATGAATCATGGCTTTAGTTAGCGGCCCAATGTTCTTCTCTAACAGTATGCATGCTCAAACCATTAAACTCATGGTAAATCGCCCTTACTTCAGACAAGACGAACATGCATAGCAACTCACATGATATTCAACAAAGAGTAGTTGATGGCATCCCCAGGAACATGGTTATCGCACAGCAAGCAACTTAATAAGAGATAAAATGCATAAGTACATATTCAATACCACAATAGTTTTTAAGCTATTTGTCCCATGAGCTATATATTGCAAAGGCAAAGGATGGAAATTTAAAGGTAGCACTCAAGCAATTTACTTTGGAATGGCGGAGAAATACCATGTAGTAGGTAGGTGTGGTGGACACAAATGGCATAGTTATTGGCTAAAGGATTTGGATGCACGAGAAGTAATCCTTATCAATACAAGGCTTAGGCTAGCAAGGTTATTTGAAGCAAACACAAGCATGAACCGGTGCAGCAAAACTCACATAAAAACATATTGCAAGCATTATAAGACTCTACACTGTCATCCTTGTTGCTCAAACCTTTACTAGAAAATATCTAGACTTTAGAGAGACCAATCATGCAAACCAAATTTCAACAAGCTCTATGTATTTCTTCACTAATAGGTGCAAAGTATATGATGCAAGAGCTTAAACATGATCTATAACAATTGCCAAGTGTCAAATTATCCAAGACATTCTACCAATTACCACATGTAGCATTTTCCGTTTCCAACCATATAACAATTAACGAAGCAGATTATCCTTCGCCATGAACATTATGAGTAAAGCCAAAGGACATATTTGTCCATATGCAACAGCGGAGCGTGTCTCTCTCCCACAAGATGAATGCTAGGATCCATTTTATTCAAACAAAACAAAAGCAAAAACAAACAGACGCTCCAAGCAAAGTACATAAGATGTGATGGAATAAAAATATAGTTTCACTAGAGGAACCTGATAGTGTTGTCGATGAAGAAGGGGATGCCTTGGGAATCCCCAAGCTTAGATGCTTGAGTCTTCTTGAAATATGCAGGGATGAACCACCGGGGCATCCCCAAGCTTAGAGCTTTCACTCTCCTTGATCATATTGTATCATCCTCCTCTCTTGATCCTTGAAAATTTCCTCCACACCAAACTCAAAACAACTCATTAGAGGGTTAGTGCACAATCAAAATTCACATGTTCAGAGGTGACATAATCATTCTTAACACTTCTGGACATTGCACAAAGCTACTGAAAGTTAATGGAACAAAGAAATCCATCAAGCATAGCAAAACAGGCAATGCGAAATAAAAGGCAGAATTTGTCAAAACAGAACAGTTCGTAAAGACGAATTTTTACGAGGCACCAGACTTGCTCAAATGAAAATGCTCAAATTGAATGAAAGTTGCGTACATATCTGAGGATCACTCACGTAAATTGGCATAATTTTCTGAGTTACCTACAGAGGATTAGGACCAGATTCGTGACAGCAAGAAATCTGTTTCTGTGCAGTAATCCAAATCTAGTATGAACCTTACTATCAAAGACTTTACTTGGTACAAAAATCCAACAAAACTAAGATAAGGAGAGGTTGCTACAGTAGTAACAACTTCCAAGACTCAAATATAAAACAAAAGTACTGTAGTAAAATCATGGGTTGTCTCCCATAAGCGCTTTTCTTTAACGCCTTTCACCTAGGCGCAGAAAGTGTGTATCAAGTATTATCAAGAGATGGAGCATCAACATTACCTTGGGCTTTACGCCTACCCTTCTTATTCTTTTTCTTACTCTTTGATTTAGGGAATACATGTCTACCCCCCGGTGTAGAGGTGAATTTTAGGGTGCCTTCTCCCACATTTATGACTGCTCCCAATAGTTTCAGCAGGGATCTTCCGAGTGTGATTTGTCCTGTTCCTACACATTCAATAACAAGATAATCAATGGATATTGTTCTTCCAAGAATGGTTGTATGCACACCCGCGGCTATTCCCTTAGGAATTATAACAGAGTTATCAACAAGAGTTATTCCTTCTCCCCCTTCAACGAGTCCCCAAACTGTCAAAGATTCGTAAATACTCTTAGGCATAAGGCAAAATTCAGACATAATATCACAATTGGCATGAAAAGTTTCACCACCGATAACAGCTTTAATAGTAGGGTCCCATGTTGAAGGTTCAGAGTTCACTGAAACTTGATCAAGTCGGTTACGAACATAGCTATAATTTTCTTTTAAGCAAGATGCACTTGTCTCAAGAGTGTTTAATCTATTATAAATGCTAATAAGAGCTGAATCAAAGTTATTAGCTGCACTATGTGATGCAACCAATTTTTTTATGGCATTAAAAGCTTGATCCCCATTGCAATGAAGGAAATCTCCTCCCACTACAGCATCCAAGGCATATCTATAGCGAATCATAAGCCCAAAATAAAAGTTACTAAGAAGCAAACTTAGATTCATTTGAGGTTCAGCTTTACGATAAGAATCAAAAATTCTGGACCAAGCATCTTTAAAACTCTCCTCATCCCCTTGTTTGAAAGTGAAGACTAATTCCTCAGGTGAAGAAGTAACAGGTGCAGAACTAGACATGGTAACAAAAGTAAAATGCAAGTAACTAATTTTTTTGTGTTTTTAATATGGAGAATGCAAACAAGACAGTAAATAAAGTAAAGCTAGCAACTAATTTTTTTGTGTTTTGATATAATGCAGCAAACAAAGTACTAAGTAAAATAAAGCAAGACAAAAAAACAAAGTAAAGAGATTGGAAGTGGAGACTCCCCTTGCAGCGTGTCTTGATCTCCCCGGCAATGGCGCCAGAAAAAGAGCTGCTGGCGCAAAGTTGACGTGGGAGTTAGAGATCTCTGTGGTGTAACTTTTCTTCAGGTCCCCGGCAACGGCGCCAGAAAAAGAGCTTGATACGCGTACAGCACGCGTCCGTTGGTAACCCCAAGAGGAAGGTGTGATGCGTACAGCGGCAAGTTTTCCCTCAGTAAGAAACCAAGGTTTATCGAACCAGTAGGAGCCAAGAAGCATGTTGAAGGTTGATGGCGGCGGAGTGTAGTGCGGCGCAACACCAGGGATTCCGGCGCCAACGTGAAACCTGCACAACACAACCAAAGTACTTTGCCCCAACGTAACAGTGAGGTTGTCAATCTCACCGGCTTGCTGTAACAAAGGATTAGATGTATAGTGTGGATGATGATGTTCGCAGAAAACAGTAAAGAACAATTGTAGTAGATTGTATTTCAGATGTAAAGAATAGGACCGGGGTCCACAGTTCACTAGAGGTGTCTCTCCCATAAGAATTAGCATGTTGGGTGAACAAATTACAGTTGGGCAATTGACAAATAATGAGGGCATGACAATGCACATACATGATATGATGAGTATTGTGAGATTTAATTGGGCATTACGACAAAGTACATAGACCGCTATCCAGCATGCATCTATGCCTAAAAAGTCCACCTTCAGGTTATCATCCGAACCCCTTCCAGTATTAAGTTGTAAACAACAGACAATTGCATTAAGTATGGTGCGTAATGTAACCGACAACTACATCCTTAGAAATAGCATCGATGTTTTATCCCTAGTGGCAACAGCACATCCACAACCTTAGAACTTTCTGTCACTGTCCCAGATTTAATGGAGGCATGAACCCACTATCGAGCATAAATACTCCCTCTTGGAGTTACAAGCAAAAACTTGGCCAGAGCCTCTACTAGCAACGGAGAGCATGCAAGATCATAAAAAACACATGATAGATTGATAATCAACATAACATAGCATTCACTATCCATCGGATCCCAACAAACACAACATATAGTATTACAGATAGATGATCTTGATCATGTTAGGCAGCTCACAAGATCCGACAATGATAGCACAATGAGGAGAAGACAACCATCTAGCTACTGCTATGGACCCATAGTCCAGGGGTGAACTACTCACACATCACTCCGGAGGCAACCATGGCGGTGTAGAGTCCTCCGGGAGATGATTCCCCTCTCCGGCAGGGTGCCGGAGGCGATCTCCTGAATCCCCCGAGATGGGATTGGCGGCGGCGGCGTCTCTGGAAGGTTTTCCGTATCGTGGCTCTCGGTACTGGGGGTTTCGCGACGAACGCTATTTGTAGGCGGAAGGGCAGGTCAAGGGGCGTCACGAGGGGCCCACACAGTAAGGCCGCGTGGCCAGGGGGTGGGCCGCGCCGCCCTATCACGTGGCCGCCTCGTGGCCCCACTTCGTTAGCTCTCCGGTCTTCTGGAAGCTTCGTGTGAAAATAGGCCCCTGTGCGTTGATTTCGTCCAATTCCGAGAATATTTCCTTACTAGGATTTCTGAAACCAAAAACAGCAGAAACAAAGAATCGGCTCTTCGGCATCTTGTTAATAGGTTAGTGCCGGAAAATGCATAAATATGACATAAAGTATGCATAAAACATGTAGGTATCATCAATAAAGTAGCATGGAACATAAGAAATTATCGATACGTTGGAGACGTATCAGGTCCAGACGAACGTATCGGACTTTTTCATCAAAGCATAGAGCGGCAGTGCCTTTTCTCCTAACTTGCTTATGAACCGGCTTAGCGATGCCAAGCTTCCGATGAACTTTTGCACATCCTTGTTCGGTATAGTCATTCTTTCGATTGCCCGGATTTTTACCGGATTGACCTCAATGCCCCGGCTTGATACGAGAAAGCCAAGCAGCTTGCCGGCAGGAACACCGAAGGTGCATTTTGCCGGATTGAGTTTCATCCGGAATCTCCTCAGGTTATCAAATGTTTGCCGGAGGTCATCGATTAAGGTTTCTTTTACCTTAGTTTTTACTACTACATCATCCACATAAACTTGCACATTTTTTCCAATTTGATCGAACAAGCATTTTTGCATACAGCGCTGGTACGTTGCACCAGCGTTGCGCAAACCAAAAGGCATAGTGACATAGCAATAAGCCCCGTGCGGGGTAATGAACGCAGTTTTTATTTGATCTTCCTTTTTCAGGGGGATTTGGTGGAAACCGGAATAGGCATCCAGGAAAGACAACAACTCACACCCAGCAGTGGAATCAATCACTTGATCGATCCGAGGTAAAGGGAAAGGGTCTTTTGGGCAAGCTTTGTTCAGGTTGGTGTAGTCGATGCACATGCGCCACACTTTTGGAGCTTTTGCTTCGAGGTTCTCATCTTTCTTCTTTTCGACTAGCACCGGATTGGCCAGCCACTCAGTATGCAGCACTTCCACGATGAAACCGGCAACTAACAACTTTGTCACTTCTTCTCCAATGATTTTCCTCCTATCCTCATCAAACCGGCGTAAAGGTTGTCGCACCGGCTTCGCATCCTTCCGGACATTCAAAGAGTGCTCAGCCAGCTCCCTCGGAACACCTACCAAGTCATCAGTAGACCAGGCAAAGATATTCCGATTCTCACGGAGGAAGCCGACGAGCGCGCTTTCCTATGCCTCACTGAGGTCGGCACCGATACGAACAGTACGCTTAGGGTAAGCCGGATCCAGCACGATGTCCTTTGTTTCTTTTGTCAGCTTGAACGTCGGTGTGCCCAAGTTTGCACTCATTGCCGCTAAGCTCAGCTGTGAGGACTGAGCCAGCACAACCGCAGTTTGCATCCTCCTCTTTTCCTCTGCAATCACCAGCGATTCTGCCAGGTTTGATCCGGCGGAAGCAGTTTCCAGCGAAATCTTGTAGTTTCCTACCACATTTAAGGGTCCACGAGGTGCCGGCATCTTCATCTTGAGATAGGCCGTGTGAGTCGAGGCCATGAAAGCTGCCAATGCCGGTCTCCCCAGTAACGCATGGTAAGGACTATCTAAGTCCACCACCTCGAACTCAATGTTTTCAACCCGGCAATTGTCACGTCCTCCAAACGACACATCCACCCGGACTTTTCCAACTGGTGCGCAGGACAAGCCCGGAACGATTCCGTGGAATGTTGTGCGGGTTGGCTGTAGCATGTTTTCTGTTATGCCCAGCGTGTGCATGGTGTTCTGGTACATGATGTTTATGCTGCTTCCATTGTCTATCAGCACTTTGCTGAACTTGACTCGAGCGTTTGGCCCTTGCATGATTGGGTCCAGGACAAGAGCATAACCACCCGGATTAGGCATTACCTTGGGGTGATCCTTGAATGACCAGGAGATCTCTTGATCTGACCACAACATGTATTTTGGCACTGCCGGCATCACATCGTTCACTTCATGGAACGGCGATGCAGGCTTTGTCTGTCGGTTGGCTCAGTGACGAACACAACGCAGCACATATCTGGATCATGGTAAACATTCCGGCCCAAAGGTGCCGGTGGAGGTGGTTGGCCATTGCCTTCTCCCACCTGGTTAACTTGCTGGTGTTGTTGCCTGTTTGGCTGAGGCTGTACCGGTAAAGCATTTGCTCCGGTAAGCGGCGGCGGTGGTGGTAGTTGATGCTGATGTAGCATATCTTGAGATGGTGGTAGCATTGTGGAGCAGCCTTGTGCTTGCGCATCTTTTACTGCTCCCTTGAGCATCAAGTACTTGGTCCAAGAACAATCCTTCGTCAGATGATTTGACGGGTGAGCCGGATTCGGAGTGTGCCACCGGCAAGGTTGATCCATCGTGGCTTCCATGGTATATTTCACAGGTTCCTGCCAATTATTTTGCTGGCCCCAGGGTTTCTTTTCGACCCATTGTTTCTTAGGACCCGCCCATGGCTGCGATCCGGTTCTTTGCCTCTGACTGCCGCTGGCCTCAGAGTTCTCTTGTACAACAGCAACTTGCTGCGGACCGTATCTTCGATCCGGGAAATCTTCCCTTCTTTTATTGTTCCGGTTATCCCGGTGTTGCTCTTGGCGCTGCTGAGGCGGGTTTGATTGTTCCGGCTCAGCTTGTACTGCCGGTTGCAATGGGTCTCCCAATGTGTAGTTATCTGCCACACGTATTATTTCCTCCAGAGTTACCGGCATGTTCCGCTGCAGCTTTTGCCACAACGGCGAACCTCTGCGGCATCCATTGCAAAACCAAGCAATGGCTTGTGCCTCTATCACCCCTTCACAGGAGTTTCTCGTGGAGTTCCACCGGGCCAGGTAGTCCCGGTCTGTTTCCTGCGGGCGCTGCACGCACAAAGCGAGCTGCTGAGGCCTGTTGGGCCTCCGGTATGTGCTGCTGAAATTACTCACAAAAGCTTCCTCAAAGTCCAACCAACCGTTTATGCTTCCTATCGGCAAGTTGTTCAGCCAGAGTCGTGCCGGTCCCACCAAGAATGATGGTACAATTCTCACGGCCCAACGCCGGTTTCCTCCTCCAACTACGGTTCCTCCACCACCAGCGACGTATACCGCGGTCACGTAATCTGCGAGCCAATCTTCCGGCTTAGTGGTGCCATCATATGTTTTCGTGTCACGGGGAAACTGGAAGTTGCGAACCGGTGGTTCCTCTTTCATGATCCTTGGACCAAAACATTTTGGGCCCGGAGGACCTTCTTCCTCGATCATTTCTGACAAATATACTCTATCCAGACGGTGCCTCGCATCCCGTTCTGGCAGGTATCTTTCTCCCAGGCGTTCTCCCAATGGGTTCCAATGTGCTGTGAGTCTTGTTGAATCAGCCTCATCGTAATGTTCCGGTACCGTGGCCCTTGCCTGCCGGTACCTCGGGGGAAGCATTTCCTCCTCCTCATACGCCGCCCCTGCAGCTCGATAATTTTGCCCGGTTTCATATCTACCGGCATGATTGTTTCCGGCGTAGCCTCCTTTGGCGTAGCCTCGGTCTGCCCCTTGGCTTTTTCTACCGGCATCGTGTTGCCCGGCTTGTTGTTTTCCGGCAAGGACCGGATCATACACAGTCATCTGCTGCGCATTCATCTCTTTTTCTCTTCTTCTGTCCGGATGGGGGGACGATGCCTGCCCATGGGACTTGCTACCGGCATTCTTTGTAGAACGCGCGGATTTTGAAGCCGCGGCCTTGTTCAGCTTAGCAAGCTGCTCAGCGTTTTGCTGCTCGATGGTATCAAGCATCTCCCGGACGCGCTCTTGTTGTTTTGCCAGAGCGTCCCCGGAAAGCGATTCACACAGCTCTACCGCAGCCTTAGCAGCTTTTATGGTTTTATCTGGGCTACTGTACTTAGGTTTCTCTACGATGCTCACAGATGCAGAGATACTCTTTCCGGTAAGAATCTCCTTACGCAAATCCTGATCTAGATTGCGAGCCTCAAGCCAGTTTTCGGGTATCCTAGCAGCCTGAGCGCTAACAGAAGCAAAGCCATGGGCAGCGTTATACTCACGTAGGGTTAGGTTCAGTTCGCGCTGCGCCCTGACGATGTCCTTGCCGTTCTCGAGCAGCTTCTGGCGCTGCGCCTCTAGCTCCGCCTGAGCCGCTGCCGGGTCGATGTTCTGCGCGATGGGCGTGGCGAGGACGCTCATCGCCGCTTGAAGTGGTGTCTCCAGCAGCGCGGAAGATGTTCCCGCAGCTCCTGCCTCGCGCTCCAGCGGTGGCTTGGCCGCACGAGTCGACGTCGTGCGCCCAGCTCCTTCTTCCACAGCTTCCTTGCCAGCACCGACCGCGCCAGCCATCATCACCTCCACGCTGCCGACGGCGCGGCCAGCACATAGCCACCTTGGCGGATCCGGCGCCACCAGCACCGGCGAAAGGCGCTGGCGCACAGGGACGGTACCGAAGTAGATGCGGTGGCTGCCGAACTCGATGATGCGGCCGTTCTTGGGGAAGATGCCGCCGTTGGCGAAGCAGCCCACGTTGTCGTTGATGAAGTCCATGGAGTAGATGCGCTGCACCAGCGCGGACACCGTACGCTGGCCGGCGACATCGAGGATGCCCGCCCGAATGTGAACTCCGTCAAGCGCCACTTCCTGCCCCACGGTGGGCACCAACTGTCGTTGTGGTGAACAGACAGATGCCATAGGATGGCTTAAGTTGGGGCCGAATGGGCGCTAGAGGATTCGGGGGAGGGTTTTTTATTAGATAGGATGAACTTCCGGATGCTTTCCTCAAGAACTCAGCCAAAGGCAAAGGTAGAAGAAGAAACACACAAGGAAGAACTCTGCTCTAGATCTTTCTCTTCATTGATCTCAACAGGATACAGGTTTGTGCATACAAGATTTCTCTCTTGATCCATCGTCCCGTGTATGGGTGTGCCCCCTCTCCTTATATAGGGGAGAGGGTGGCTTACAGAGGAAGAAACCTAATGGCATCTTTGACTAGACAAACTACTTTACAAAGTTACTTTAATCATAAGTGACGCCGGGGTCTTCTTTAATCAGGGAAGCTGACGTCCTCCGGCTTCTTTCAGCGTCATCTTCCTCTTTGGCGCCAGGGCTTCGTTTAAAGCTACTTTGCTTAGCTCATCTTTTTCCTCTAGCTCTGAAGAGAATCTTTGACCAGCCTTGCCGATGTGCTACCGGGCACTTCTTTCCGGTAGCCCGATGTCTTCTTTAACGGGTTCCGGTATACCCCTCTTGGGGATACCGGCTTAGCTTTACTTAGCCAAACACTTAACTTTGCGCTCTGGTATCTATACCTAATAATAAAAGCAAAAGCGTTTCCGTGGTTCGGTCCGCTTGGTTTGGTCGTTCGTTCGTTTGGTCCGTTTGGTTCGTGCCCGTACGTCGCCCCTCCAATGCGTTTCCTGCCGATTGAGTTGTAACCGGATAGGAAGTATCCCGACGGACCCGGATCGTTCTATTCTTGCCTTCTCTAGCGTGCACATCCTCTGCTTGGGCCGGAGACCGTGTATTTGAAACCGTATCGATCAGGAAATCCATCCCCGGCCGGTTCCTCAATGGCTTCAATAAAACCCGAACGGCCGCACGCCTAGAGCCCCTCTCGCCTTGGTGTCGCCTTGTTCGATGCGATTTCCACAAAAGTCATCGAAAAATCGGGCTGCTCTGCTATACGGCGCCGCTTCCCGATCCGTCGCCTCCCGGACCTCTCCCGCTCTGCATCCCGGCGCGGCTGGCCGGCCAGACGGCCACGGAACGGCCATCATCATCTGTCGTTGCATGTATGGGCCTGGCCGAGGTCCCCCAGTTCCCTCAGACCCCGAGATATCCCTGCCGCCACTGGTTGGGCGCCTGAGGTGACTGGAGATAGAGGATGCCACCACGGCTACAATTTAGTGCGGTCGCTAGAGGCGGAGAAAAAAGGAGGTGGTGGTGGCAATTTCTTCCGGGTGGTGAGCGCAGCAGCGCATGTCGACGCGTGCCAGCGCAAGATCGGGCGACCGTCGTCTGCACCTGCCCTCCCATCTCATAGCACCGCGAATCCTTGGTCTGGTTATCTGACTGTGAGGGACCGAAGAACGGTTGCTTTTATGGGATTTGATGGTGGAGGCGAGCGCCACCGGAGTTGAAAGGAGGTGAGATGGTGTAGTGACCCGGTGAGGGAACGTGGTGGATGTGGTCATTTATTTGGTGATTCTGGAGGTTTGGAGAGCACCTCCGTCAGGTTCATAATTCTCTGAACCTTTCCACCAACTGCTTTCGGGTGATATTCTCTTAAGCTTTGTTAATGATAGCCAGATCAGCTCATCACGTCGAGAGATCATGGCGGCTGCAGAACATAGACGGAGTTGTCGGCGCACCGCCCATAAGCAGGGTATCTCCATGATCAAGCTCGTCATGTCGAGAGATCTCCGCGGCAGTAGCTAGAACACGAACGGAATCGTAGGCCAACTTTCGGTCTTGGGGGAGCAACTACGGTCGGAGCAGCTACGACTGAGTCAAGGAGCACATGGCATGGAGTTGACACTAAGTTTTTTCCGTAGCAACGCATGGGTATTGTCCTAGTAAATATTAAACCGGTATCTTGATGGCTCAAACCATCCGGTTTGGCATGCCTTTGGCATACCGGGGGTCATCCCCCCAACACACAAAGTGGGCTGCCAACCCTTGGGTGACCCCATGTTGTGGGCAATGGTGCACCATATCATCCCACCCACTCCAAGCCATTGGTTTTCGATTTTGCATGTGCGAATACCCATGTTCATGTGGTGTAGACCCCTCAAATATAGGGTTCTCGTCAGAAAAAGGTGTCAAAACAGTGGATCGTCTGACGGTGTGTGTGCATAGTGGTCCCATCTTTTGGGAGTTGCTTCACCATGGCATGCAAACACCACTTACATCACCATCCATGGAAGAAAGCATGTGCTACTTTCCTAGCTACCTTACGGGAGCCCGCACACATGGTTTCTTTGCAAAACGGCTCTACCCAGGCCAGAAAGTGGGCTGCCAACCCTTGGGTGACCCCATGTTGTGGGCACTGGTGCACCATATCATCCCACCCACTCCAAGTCAATGGTTTTCGATTTTGCATGTGTGAATTCCCATGTTAATGTGGTGTAGACCCCTCAAATATAGAGTTGTTGTCATAAAAAGGTGTCAAACCAGTGGATCGTCTGATGGTGTGTGCATAGTGGTCCCATCTTTTGGGAGCTGCTTCACCATGGCATGCAAACACCACTTACATCACCATCCATGGACGAAGCATGTGCTCCTTGCCTAGCTACCTCACGGGAGCCCGCACACATGGAATCTGTGCAAAACGGTTGTACACAGGCCACAAAGTGGGCTGCCAACCCTTGGGTGACCCCATGTTGTGGGCACTGGTGCACCATGTCATCCCACCCACTCCAAGCCATGGGTTTTGGTTTTTGCATGTGTGAATGCCCATGTTCATGTGGTGTAGACCCCTCAAATATAGGGTTCTCGTCAGAAAAAGGCGTCAAAACAGTGATTTATCCTTCCATTGGGGTTGTACTATTTTTTATGTCGCCAAAAACTTTCAGACTATTTTTAATTCAGACTATTGTTTGTAATTCAGACTATTTCTAATGTCACACGTTTTTTAGGGCGTAATACGTTGTTTAATTTTAGAAAGGCGCTGGGCCTAAATAGAAATAGGCGGAGACAGAGATGTAATCGTTGGGCCGCTCGCGCGTTAAAGCTAGGCCAACTAGCCCGTCTAGACCTGCCTCCGCCTGCTTCAGCCCTCGATCAGCTCACCACCTTTACATGCATGCGCCATGCATCAGGATATTAAATTTCCCGCGCCACACCGTCGAGCAGGCCACAACCTTTTTCATACATGCCAACCACCGTTTCAGCACCGTGACATCGTCTCAGACGTGACATCATCTCAGCGTGCCATTGTAACATCCCAAAATTTCAAAACAAGGAAAAATAAATTTCCCTTATTCCGAAGTTTGGAGCCAACAAAAACTTGAATTGAATTACTTCTTGTGCATAGTGATCATGCATGTATGTTGTGATTTTTCCATGATTGTTTGTTTGAAGTGTGGAACATGTTCTAAACCCTAAACCCTACCCCTTTTCAAAATCAAAGAGGAACAAAGAAAAGAAAAATAAAATAAAAAGAGAAGCATATCTGGGCATATAGCCACATTTGCAAATCTTAAACTATGCCATGTTTACTTTGTGTAGAGGGTTTGAAAACCTTAATAAACTCAAAATAATAACAATTGATTCAAACAAAAGCAAAACAAATGAAAAGAAAACCAAAAATCAACTCACATAAGATAATGGTCACTTGTGACAATTATATCAGGGTACCTACTTTGAGCCTCTGTAGTAAACAATTTCTAAACTAAACTTTCCCATTTCTTTGCTCATCATCCAAGAACACATAAAGGTGATCACATTGTGTTGACCAACCTTGCAGATTCATTTTCAAATTCTTATAATAAGCATTCAAAGTAGCAACATTGAATCAGATTCTAGATCATCCCATTTTTGAATTTCACCAAACCAACTCCAATTTTCAAGCCAATGTCATCAAGAGGTGCCAAACTTTATTTGAATCACACCCATAAAAGATTTTGGCAAAATTCAAATTTAAATCTCTTGCGGCCATTTCAACAAACACCTGGTGTGCACCAATCTGCCAAGTGCATACACTCTAATAACCAGTGGGTAATTGCCTAAACCATCACTCCAATTGTCAACCACAGTGCCTCCTTGGACCCTTTGAACAATGCCAAGCCTCATCACCAATGATCATGGACGATCAATGGCCAGGACATGGCCATGCCGAGACACTCATGCCACTCCCCATGTCACCCCTCTCTCCACTCCTCTCCAGCCTACCTCACCATGTCCTGGAGCTTTCCCTCACTCTACTGAACACGATGGAACACGCCGTTGGCCAAGGAGAGGCTGGCATTGACCAGGCCAGGACGCGCCCATGTTAGCCCGTGATGCCAGAGCGTGCACGGACACAACCTAGAGCGTGCCAGAGCACGACGTCGCCCCGTCGACGCCGTCCTTCCCTTGACCTTCGCTTCTGCCCCGAGCATCGCCACGACACCAGCAACATGCCAGACAACCTATCTCTCTCCCCCGTGCCCTGTCGCCGTCGCCATCGTCGATGCCGTTCGCCACGGTACTGCCAGAACACGTCACGCTCCGCATCGCATTGGACCTCCATTTTCGACCACCTCCGCCGCTCCCTCGACCCTCATTCGCCTCGCCGTCGTCTTCCATGCCGATTGCCCACCTCGCCGAGCCTCACCGGAGTGCCGGTAAGCCCCCAGCCACCCTCACTGCCGCCGGTAGGTTTAGCTCGCCGTCGAGTCCTGTTCCCGGACGAAGACGAATGTGCACCGTTCGATCTCGTTTTAATCCAACGGCTCATGCTGCGTACCACTTCTCTATTAACCATTGATAGGCGGGACCCACAGTCAGGGCACCCGCTTGTGCGAGACGCGCCACTGGGCTGGCCCTTTTCCCTTTCTCCTGGCCCGTTTAGTTTTCCCGCCTAAGCCCGTTAATTCAAATCCGATTTATTCATTTTAACCTAAATTCAAATACTGCTGCATGTTCAAAATTCAATAGAACAAAATCTACTAAACCAAATTTGATGATTAAAAATTCTATGGAGAGCATGTGACCTTATCTATCCAACCCCACTAGTCTCAACACTTGATTCATTACAGAGAAATTGCAATAAAAATAACAAGGCCATACCTTTTCAAAATTCAAACTTTTTTTATAAAATCTACCATAATTCATTTTGAGTTCATTCCAACTCTCAAAAATCACATTTCATATTGTCTAGCTAAATATGTAAAAATATGAAATGGTTGTTTCATATGATCATGGGCTAGATTCAAATAATGGCTATGTAGTCATTTCTAGCTCATTTAAATTATTTTAAAAATATGAGTTAAATCTTATGAGGTATAGCCTCCCTTTTAAATCACTTTCCCAGGTAATTAAATGTCAGGTGATGACATTAGTCTTCATGACCTCATATGTTATTACTTGAGTATATTAAATCATTTCCAAAGTAGTATTTAAATTGTATGAGATGTAGTATCTCATTTAAATCATTTTCCCAAATGCATAAATATGAAGTGGTGACTTTGGTCAACATGATCTCATACTTTATTATTTGAGGAAATTAAATCATAGTAATGTTCAATGGGAGGAAATTACTTTCAAAGGAAATAAATGGAAACCCTAGTAGGTATTAAATCTTAGTATTTGTTTTTTAATGAGAGGAAATTACTTTCCCCAAAACTAAATAAGGAAAACCATAGTATAATATTGAGTGATGATTGTGATGATGATAGATCATCTTGTGTGAGCCATTATGGCTAAAATATCTCCTTAAGTATTATTTGGTGATTGTTACCTCGTATCCGTTTATAGACGCTAGTACCGAAGGCTACGAGAAGGAGGAGGTCTTCTACGAAGAAGAAGAAGAAGAAGAAGAGGAACACTTTGACAACTATACCACTCAAGGCAAGCTATTACCAATACAAGATATTACTATGATCAAGCTCTACTAATGCCAAATGCCAGCTACTAGTGCAAGATACCATGGCACTAGTATTTTTGTTTAAAGTTTTATTCTTCCAAGTCCAGTTTTTATCTTGCAAGCTTTTACTTTGGTTACCAAGGCTTACTTGTTGTAGTTAATTTGTGTCTAAGTGTAGAGTACCACAAGAGCTTCAAACTTAGACTAGAGAGCTAAAATATAGGTAGCATCCCTCATGACTAGTTGCTTGTGCTAAAACTAAAAGTGACTACTCTAGCTGGGAACTTGTGAATCAAATGACTTTGAAAACCTTAGAATGATGAGTCATTCTGTTGAAAGTTTTGAAGGTGAATGTGACCTTTGAATGACAAGGTGAATTTGACAAAAACTGATGGTTGAGTTCAGATGCGATACCATTCCAATTTTAGAGTACCCGCACAATACCTGATAATGGGTAAGGCTTAGCTGGAAATTTATGTATTTTAGTATGGGTTCCCTCTGAACAAGCGTCATAGGGGTTATGCCGAGGCTACCCCCGTGAAAGGTGAAATAACGTGAAATAGAGGTGAATGTCCTACCCAAGCCCTATGTAGTTCCTAGGATGGCAGAGTGCCATCACTAGGAGGCCAAGATCATAGGGGAGGTGCCTATACTATGGTATGTAAGTGAAAGGTTAATGGTTAATGATCCGCATACTGAGTATGATTATTCAGGGCTATCCCTGACGGATGTAATCAAAAGTTGTGGCATAAGTGTACAACCTCTGCAGAGTGTTAAACTATTCGAATAGCCGCGTCTGTGGTCATGGACAGTTGGATGGCCATACTGTTCCGTTGTCAGATGTTTTCAAAATGATTGGTGACTTGAAAGGTGAACTTGACTTGACTACCACCAAGTTGTGGGAATGACACTAATGTTCCCACTTGAGTAATTTTAGGGCAATAAAGATTCTTTGCTATAAAGTGTTTATGAAATAAAACTGGCTTTGTGCAAATAAACCTAGAAGCTTAGAATCATGATTAGAGTTACTAGTACTTCTATTAGTGGTAGTTTGCGAGTACTTTAAAAGTACTCATGGCTTTGTCCCTGGCTATTCAAATGGCCAGACTATGAAGAGGAGCACCAGTACCAGGAAGATGGACAACAAGACGTCTATGATAACTAGGATCACCTCCCAACGTCAAGTGTTGCCTGTGGAACAGATGGACCGCAACTACGTTTCTTCCGCTATGTGTTTTTTACATCTTTAGATCAATTGTTGTTTTAATATTGGATCATGAGATCCCTTGTTGTAAGACGATTATGGTTTGTAATGAATGATGTTCTGTGATATCGACTATTATGTCTCGCAAAAACAATATTCCTGGGATTGCGATGTATGGCATAATAGGCATCTGGAATTAAAAAGCCGGGTGTTGACAAGTTGGTATCAGAGCCACTGTTTGACCTTAGGAGGCCCTAGTTAGAATGGACGTCTAAAAAACTTAGTTTCAAAACAAATGAAGTGAATATTTATGAAAACTTATTCTCACTCTTATCCTTGTGATCTTTTCAAAAAGAGAAATCCATGCTCTACTTTTCTTGGTAATTCTACATAAAATTTTGCACACTTGATCACTTCACTAACTTACTCATCCTAATTGCTCACAGATGGAGTACCACTATGAGTTCTATTAGCTTGGCCACAGAGGAGATCTGATGTTCGAAAAGGATTTGGAGCAGCTAGTTGAATATTTAGGACGCCTGTATCCCGAGTTCTTTGAGTGCCACTCAATAATCAGTCGGGAAGACAACCTCAGTGGGAAGTTGTAATGTCCCAGGTTTAGAGACGATCGAGGGGTAGATTTTAGAAAGGGATGTGCATTGCATAGTAAATTCTGGGGAAATTCGCGCTTTTAAACAAAAACTGCATCGAAGGGGGACAAGTTTCTCTCTCGACACCTTACAGGGTTAGGGTTTCGAGAGTGCGACAAACTTGCATCTCACTCAACTAGTTTAGGGTTTGGAGAAGAGAGGGGAGAGTTTGCATGATTGAATTATTTGTAAAGTGACATGGTTGAATTTAAACCAATGTTGAATTTGAATTTCAAATTCAAACATTAAATACTTAACCATAAATAATTCAATTGTGAGGGAATTCATTAAGAATATAATCAATAATAAACAATATGAACAATTATAATAAAGTAAAGCTCATTAGGGAAAACTTTGAGCTTTATTGATCATCACACAATTTACATTGTCTTTACAATATTCATAATGGAAATAAATGAATATTACAACACATTACAAGAATTGGTGAAATTGAAAAATAAAAGAAAATAAAAAGAAAAGTACAAGGATGTATCCTAGTCTAAATACTACAAGATCATCTTCACTTGATCTTGGATTTGATGACCTCCATGTCCATTTTGATCAATTGTTGATCCCTGCACAAAATCACAACAAAAAGAAGTTATGCCAAGTGGCATAGCCACTTGGCAGGTTAGAAATCAAATGAATATATGAAATGAGCAGATAGGACCAAAGTGGCCGAGCTGATCCATGCCATAGTCAAGTTCCAGGTCCAGGTGCACAGCACATGTCTACACACACACACAGCCTGCTCACAGGGCTGTGTGCATGCAGCACACACACACAGTGAGTCACCAAAGTGACAAGCAAGAGCTGTCGACCAGGGATGCAATGGCTGGCCACATATAAGCTTTTCCCAGCCAAAACCCTAGTCATATGCTTCATCCATCGACAGGCAGCAGTGGTAAGCCACCAAGAACAGCAAGAATAGCTCAAGAACACCAAGAACAGATGAACAGCTAGAGCTGTTTCATCTATTCCATAATCACCAGAATCAAACCAAGCAGCAAGCTTGCAAGGAGGAGCAGGGCAAGCCAAGAAATCAGCACAGAAGCAAAACCTCTACACCAACACACTATTTCTAGGAGCTGGAGTGAGGTATACACATTAACATGAACAAACCAGATGGTTTTGTTCATAAATTGCACAGGCATGATCTCAAGCACCCCACAAGGGTAGAAACCCTATATGTGAGTCATCATATGGCTACTGGCCAAATTGGTGCAAGTGAACAAGAGGGAAACAAATAGGAAAGCACCCTGGGAACATTGGCTATGCCAAACCAGTGACATAATCAAAGAAATCCAACAAGGGATGATCCTATCTAGCTAGTCAGCTTCACTTAGCACCTATAGCCACTACACCATCAGACAGATAGACTATCAAGTGTCTATTCATGTTTATCAACATCAAAGGAAACTGGAAAAACCACAAGGATTCTTCCAAAGGAGATATTTCCCAAATCACGGCAAGCCAACACAGGTAGGAGCAACCATTTCTAAGCAGACAGAGCCTGCTAGGGTCACAACAGCTACCTATCCACATAAGAAATTCACCAAAGCATCACATCATTATCCAGGGGATTCAGTATGAGCTAGGGTACCCAACCAGTGGTTGGCATCCCTTTAGCTACATCAAATTCATCCGTATGATCATTACTGATAAACAGTTCACATCATTTATCCATCTAGTAAAGCAAGGAATTACAGATAAATGAAACAGTAAAGTAACTAAAGCACCAAAGATCTTGCCGTTGAACCAATGGCTCACTGCAAGCATCAGATGATGCTTGAGTAAGCATTAACACACACCAGCACAAGTACAAGTGTCACACAGACACCAGGTGAAGCATCAGTAAGGCACAGGCAACAAGCAAGTGATGATCATTTGATCATCAGGGCCTGCTAAAGCATGCCAGGGCAGGCTAGAATCAAACACTGGAATCCCACATGAATTCTATGAATTAAACAGCCACAGATAAGCAACACTTGTATTACAGACTAGCACATAACCATTTTATGGTTATAACCAGAAGCATATCATCAAGGAATTGATGTATATGAACAACAATTAAGCAAGGCCAAACCTACTATAAGCCAGGACTCAATAATCATCACATAAATAACACTGCCTCTTGCTAAACAGCAAGAACCACTCACAGTAATGAACCAGGGGAGCTAGAGCTTATTACAGCACAAGTAAGCAAGCAATAGCAGTGGCTGGTGATGCTCAGATAAGCATCAAGCCAGATGATAGTATGTATAACCTCAAGGGTGAGCAGGGACAAGAATCAAAGGAAGAACACATCACAGTAGGATTTGCACAAGCACATAGACTAGAGCAGCATACGCATAGCAACAGTAGCACAGCTTGGACCATGGCCAAGGCCAGAGAGCAGAGAGCCGCATGAACAGCACAACAGCATAAGCATCAAGGCAGCAGCAGCGCAGAATACGCACACACAAATAACTAAGCACACAGAAAGAAGAAGAATAAAGATGGCAGACCTCCACAAGGAGGAGAGCCATGGCCAGAGCACATAGAAGAGAAGGAAGAACAAGTACAGAGAGTAAGAGGGAGGCGGCGCAGGTACCTGGAGCGAGCAGACGGCAGGCGTGACCGTGGCGGCCACGGCGGCGCGCGCCGAAGGCACGGCGGCACCTGGCCAGGCCATGCCAGGCCCGACGAGCGCCGCAGCGCTCCGCACCTCGGCGGCGAAAGCCCGGCGGCGCCATCACGCCTGAGGCGCCGGTGAGCACCGCACCACCGTGCGGTCAAACGAGAGGGGGATCGGCGAAGGGGCGGCTAAGAACCAGATCGATGCCGTGGATCTGGTGCGCCGTCGCGTGGCGGTGCAGATGCGCCCCATGGCGAGGGCCATGGCGGCCGGAGATCGCCGGAATCGGCCGGCGACGATGCGGGCGACACAGGTCGCCAGAGCGAGATTGAGGATTAGGGTTAGGTCGAGGCGGCGCGAGGTGGTGGGCGAGTGAGCGACCGCTCGGGTCGGTTGGACCCGAGCTGGTTTAGCCCAACCCACTGGGCCAACCTGACAGGTGGGCCCAGGGGCAAAAAGGACTTTTCATAATTCAATAAAAACATGAAACTTTGAAATTCAATAGAAAATTATTAGAAGCTCTTAAAAATAACTTAAAAATATGAAAGAGGATCAGCATAAAATTCTCTATTTAAATAAAATATCAAAGAGAATTTTTGAAGACAATTAAGAATAAGTCCTATTTTGATGATTTAAATAATCATTTAAATCACACACCTAATTTTCTATAATGAAAATAAGTCCATTAATGTATTTGGATTTTAAAAACACCTTGACAACATTTCAAGGTTGTATTTTACTTTAAATCAAGTATCCTCAAATTATTCTTAGTATTAACCTCTTACATGAAATAATAACAACATCGGAAGGGGGGAACAAACCCTAAAACTGGAATCATGCATAATCGTTTTTAACCATTGCCCTTATCGGACAATGATGCTATTTTTCAGAGACAGAGGACAAGGGTCAGTCCACACCTTCCAACTGCAAAACTTTGCAGTGTTCAGGCAAGTTCATCACTTGCTCATGTCATTTGAGTATTTTTATCAAATTACTTGCAAAGTATTATGGTTATCACTATTGCACAAAAATCAAAACCACTACTTTCATAACTATGAATATGACTATGTGGTGGGCAATGGAACCATGGATTGTGTTGATATGGTGGAGGTTCCATTGCACGGGTTTATATCCATCTAGGATTAAACAACAAATGTCGCCAGTGATTCTTGTGCCGTAATACCCGTGTTAACCATAAGATCCGGAGTGGGACGGAGTAGTCAAAAGTGTTTCCACCTCTCGTTCATCAACGGATGCGCTTACCGTAGCAGTTGTGTCTGGCGGAACAACCGAAGGGTGGGGATCCCATTCTAATTCCCCACGGTAAAGCATTGCTTGCCGTAGCAGTTGTGTCTTGCAGAACAACCGGAGGGTGGGGATCCCATTCTAATTCCCCACGGTAATGCGGTCTATGATGGGTTGCAGCTACCGGCGTAGGAGTGTATGGTAGAGCCCAGCAATGTCATCGTGGTCGGGGTCCACCCTGAAATTACGGGAATAATGGGACCGGCGTGGACCCAGGGTCGGGGCCTGCAACAAAGGGTGGGTGTTCGAGGTAGCGGAGGAACATGATTGGCTAGACCTTATACCGGGCCTCACACCGAAGGAAGTGTGGACGGGAAAGCTGCCCGGTTGGCACCAAGGTTAAGATCTCTTATGGGTAAAGCAACACACCTCTGCAGAGTGTAAAGAACTGTGACCTGTCACTCCCTGTTCCGGGATGAGGAACTGCGAACGCGGCCGGAAAGGAGCTCCATGAAGTTCTAGTAAACCGGTGAAGGCTGACGGACATAGCTCTTTGAAATAAAAGCAATCTCTTGAAGAAATGTTTATCAAAACTTGCATTGGTATTAGACTTTCTGGTCTAATATCGTAGCTAGTGCATTAAACACCTCTTATCTATAATGAACTTGTTGAGTACGCTCGTACTCATACCACTCTTAAATCCCATGCTTAGATTGTCTGAATCATCTGGAGGAGGACTACGACAGCAATGAAGGAGCCGAGATCATCGGCTACGAGGAACCAGACCTCTCAGGAGGAGTTGAAGGCGTAAACTATCTCATAGTCTACGGATCCGGGGAGGCTTCCGGAGGAGAACAAGCCTAGAGATATCAGATGAGTAGTAGTAACCGAGCAGCCCGAACTCTTAGCATTTAGTTGCTCGATGAAATAAATGTTTAGTTTAATGAGACTCTTGTATTGTAAGTTAAGTTGGGTTCGCCTCGAACCCAGGAGTGATCCTCTTAGGACCCAAGAGGAGCTCCGAGACGATATGTGTATGTTACTTGTAATAATATGTGAATGAGTTATGGACCTGCTATGTTCTGTTGTACTACTCTGAGGGATGTAACATTTGCGGAATGGTACTTCGTGAATGTTATATCAACGACTGGCATACTACAACATGCAGTGGTATGCAGGGTCACCACAGAAGTTATTGCAGATCTGAGAGGAAAGCCGGGACCCCCAATTTGGGAAACCGTATGGTTTTCTGTGAGGGGGGGCAATTGGGTGGATGGAATAGCCAAAGCCATGCAAGAAGCACTTGCCCGTCTGTGTGGACAGAATGTGAACAAGATCAAGAACACCCGCTTCTTTTACTACCCAAGACATGACCCCATGGGAAGGCCAACAACCATGCCACCACACCCGGAGATGAACCATTATGTTGCATACTTGGACTTCATGCTGTACAAGACCCGTAAGGAGTTGGACAACGCCCACGCCTTTCGCAAAACACATTACCCATGAAGACGAAGAACCCACCATGAAGAGTAGTATCCCTAGATCACTTTAGTAGAACTTACACCTACGCAAGAGAGCACTAGTGTGAGATTGTACCCGTCCCCTTTGTATCGTAGAACGAGGAAATGGTTCTTAAAACCATTGGTGTGTTAGTTTGTAATGTGTGTTGTTTGGAATGAATGAAAAAGTGTTGTTGGTTTTTACCACCTCAGCACTACTCAAGTTTTAAACTTTTCAAACTTAAACCAAACAAACCATAGAAAAATCCCTCTTATCTTATGATCTACCTCCATGTTCAGATGGCCCCTCCAACCCGCAGCAACAACCAAGATGCAATGCTGTAGATGCTAGAAATAATGATGGCAGATAGAGAAGTCGAAAGAGCTGAGCGGCAAGCCAACCTTGTCGTACTGCAGCAGCTAGCCCAGAACAACCAAGGACATGGACACCATGATCATCCTGGATCTAAGTTGAAGAATTTCCAGAATACTAATCCCCAAATGTTTAGCAAGACTGAAGAGCCATTAGATGCAGATGACTGGCTCCAATCAATGGAGAACAACGTGGAAGTTGCAGGAGTTGAAGCTGCTGAGAAGGTGTTGTTTGCCACCCACTATCTGCCAGGACCTGCCAGAGCCTGGTGGAACAGTGCCCGTGCAATGAATGAAGGACAAATGATGACTTGGGAGGACTTCAAGCTCAAGTTCAGCAGATACCATGTGCCCCCGGGTTTGATCAAGAAGATGAGAGATAAGTTCAGGGAACTCAAGCAAGGAAGGATGTCCGTGGTGGAATACCGTGATAGGTTCCTTACTTTGTCTAGGTACGCCCCAGATGAGACAAACACCAATGAAAAGAAGAAGGAAAGGTTCCTGAATGGACTGCATGATGAGATGCAGACAGTGTTAGTGAATATTCTATTTGCTGACCTGGAAGCCCTAGTTGATTCTGCCATCCAGATGGAAGGAAAGCTCCACCAAGCCAATGAGAACCGCAAGCGCCGTATGATGCACCAGAATGGACCCAGCAATGCACAGAAGTACCGCACCAATTCACCTGCAGGATTTGCACCAAGATCCAACAAGCCCCCTGTTCTGACGTTCTGTCCAAACTTCACCAACCACAATGGAGGACACCCGAAGCCCGGAGGCAACAACAACAACAACAACAACAACAACAAAAACAACAACAACAACAACAACAACAACAACAACAACAACAACAACAACAACAACAACAACAACAACGGTAACAACAACAACACCAACACTTCCCCAAGGACTGGAAGCAATGCTGTCCCCATTGCCCCAAAGGAAAAGTCAACAGTGACCTGTTATGAATGTGGAGTTACTGGTCATTACTCCAATGAGTGCCCCAAGAAACTGGCGAAGACAGCCCCCAATACCGCTACACCTACCCAGCAACAGCGCCGTGTCTCAACTGGAAGGAACCCACACAACCGCAACGGTCGTTTCTACCGCATGAGTGCAACAGAAGCCCAGGAAGCACCCAATGCCATGCAGGGTATGTTTTCCAGTTAACCCAATTGCCCAATCTCTCTTAGGTTCCTAATTTTTCTTAAATCTCGGGACGAGATTTTGTTTAAGGGGGGAAGGTTTGTAACATCCCAAAATTTCAAAACAAAGAAAACTGAATTTCCCTTATTCCAAAATTTGGAGCCAACAAAAACTTGAATTGAATTACTTATTGTGCATAGTGATCATGCATGTATGTTGTGATTTTTGCCATGATTGTTTGTTTGAAGTGTGGAACATGTTCTAAACCCTGAACCCTACCCCTTTTCAAAATCAAAGAGGAACAAAGAAAAGAAAAATAAAATAAAAGAGAAGCATATATGGGCATATAGCCACATATGCAAATCTTAAACTATGCCATGTTTACTTTGAAAACCTTAATAAACACAAAATAATAACAATTGAGTCAAAGAAAAGCAAAACAAATGAAAAGAAAACCAAAAATCAACTCACATAAGATAATGGTAACTTGTGACAATTATATCAGGGTACCTACTTTGAGCCTCTGTAGTAAACAATTTCTAAACTAAACTTTTCCATTTCTTTGCTCATCATCCAAGAACACATCAAGGTGATCACATTGGTGTTGACCAACCTTGCAGATTCATTTTCAAATTCTTATAATAAGCATTCAAAGTAGCAACATTGAATCAGATTCTAGATCATCCCATTTTTGAATTTCAACAAACCAACTCCAATTTTCAAGAAATGTCATCAAGAGGTGCCAAACTTTATTTGAATCACACCCATAAAAGATTTTGGCAAAATTCAAATTTAAATCTCTTGCGGCCATTTCAACAAACACCTGGTGTGCACCAATCTGCCAAGTGCATACACTCTAATAACCAGTGGGTAATTGCCTAAACCATCACACCAATTGTCAACCACAGTGCCTCCTTGGACCCTTTGAACAATGCCAAGCCTCAGCACCAATGATCATGGACGATCATGGCCAGGACATGGCCATGCCGAGACACTCATGCCACTCCCCATGTCACCCCTCTCTCCACTCCTCTCCAGCCTACCTCAGCATGTCCTGGAGCTTGCCCTCACTCTATTGAACACGATGGAAAATGCCGTTGGCCAAGGAGAGGCTGGCATTGACCAGGCTAGGACGCGCCCATGTCAGCCCGTGACGTCGGAGCGTGCACGGACACGACCCAGAGCGCGCCAGGGCACGACGTCGCCCCGTAGACTCCATTCTCCCCTTGACCTCTGCTTCTGCCCCGAGCATCACCACGACACCAGCAACACGCCAGACAACCTCTCTCTCTCCCCCGTGACCTGTCGCCGTCGCCATCGTCGACGCCGTCCGCCACGGTACTACCAGAACACGTCACGCTCCCCATCGCATTGGACCTCCATTTTCTGTGCCGTGACGCGCGTGATGATCGCCATGACGTAGCGAGCAGCACTGTGTCCTCGCCCACGCCCCTCCGCCGCTATAGCATCGTCGACACCGATGATCTGCCCGTGCCGCGCTGCCCCTCACACTCGCTATAAAATGATCCCTCCCCTGGTCGATCTCTGCACACCATCTCACTCCCCTCTCCTCCCTGAGCACTCTAGCACACTCGCCCCGCCACATTGCTTCCTGGTTCGCCATAATTTGGCCGGAGTTCACCGCGGCAGTAGCCAGAAGGAGGCGACGATTTCGACCACCTTCGCCGCTCCCTCAACCCTCGTTCGCCTCGTCGTCGTCTTCCATGCCGATTGCCCGCCTCGCCGACCCTCACCGGAGCACCGGTAAGCCCCCAGCCACCCTCACTGCCGCCGGTAGATTTAGCTCGTCGTCGAGTCCTGTTCCCGGACGGAGACGAACGTGCGCCGTTCGATCTCGTTTTAATCCAACGGCTCATGCTGCGTACTGTTTCGGGATTCTCTATTAGCCGCTGACAGGCGGGACCCACTGTCAGGGCGCCCGCGTGTGCGAGACGCGCCACTGGGCCGGCCCTTTTCATGTTCTCCTGGCCCGTTTAGTTTTCCCGCCTAAGCCCGTTAATTCAAATCCGATTTATTCGTTTTAACCTAAATTCAAATACTGATGCCCGTTCAAAATTCAATAGAACAAAATCTACTGAACCAAATTTGATGATTCAAAATTCTATTGAGATCATGTGACCTTATCTATCTAACCCCACTGGTCTCAACACTTGATTCATTACAGGGAAATTGCAATAAAAATAACAAGGCCGTACCTTTTCAAACTTCAAACTTTTTTATAAAATCAACCATAATTCATTTTGAGTTGATTCCAACTCTCAAAAATCACATTTCATATTGTCTAGCTAAATATGTAAAAATATGACATGGTTGTTTCATATGATCATGGGCTAGATTCAAATAATGGCTATGTAGTCATTTCTAGCTCATTTAAATTATTTAAAAATAGGAGTTAAATCTTATGAGGTATAGCCTCCCTTTTAAATCACTTTCCCAGTTAATTCAATGTGAGGTGACGAAATTTGTATTCATGACCTCATATGTTATTACATGAGAATATTAAATCATTTCCGAAGTAGTATTTAAATTGTATGAGATGTAGTATCTCATTTAAATCATTTTCCCAAATGGATAAATATGAAGTGGTGAATTTGGTCAACATGATCTCATACTTTATTATTTGAGGAAATTAAATCTTAGTAATGTTCAATGGGAGGAAATTACTTTCAAAGGAAATAAACGGAAACCCTAGTAGGTATTAAATCTTAGTATTTGTTTTTCAATTAGAGGAAATTACTTTCCCCAAAATAAATAAGAAAAACCCTAGTATAATGTTGAGTGATGATTTTGATGATGATAGATCATCTTGTGTGAGCCATTATGGCTAGAAAGTCTCCTTAAGTATTGTTTGGTGATTGTTACCTCGTATCCGTTTATAGACGGTAGTACCGAAGGCTACGAGGAGGAGGAGGTCTTCTACGAAGAAGAAGAGGAACACTTTGACAACTATACCACTCAAGGCAAGCTATTACCAATACAAGATATTACCATGAGCAAGCTCTACTAATGCCAGCTACTAGTTCAAGATACCATGGCACTAGTATTTTTGTTTAAAGTTTTATTCTTCCAAGTCCAAGTTTTTATCTTGCAAGCTTTTACTTTGGTTACCAAGGCTTACTTGTTGTAGTTAATTTGTGTCTAAGTGTACAGTACCACAAGAGCTTCAAACTTAGCCTAGAGAGCTAAAATGTAGTTAGCACCCCTCATGACTAGTTGCTAGTGCTAAAACTAAAAGTGACTACTCTAGCTGGGAACTTGTGAATCAAATGACTTTGAAAACCATTATAAACCATAGGAATATCTCATATAACTAAAGCTCATTAGAGAAACTTGAGCTTTATTGATAATCACACAAGATATATTGTCAAATTACAATATCCCCAAATAGAATTATAAATATTACAACACTTTACAGAAATTAAAAAGAAAATGAAAAGGAAAATGAAAAATTACAAAGATGATCACATGGCTAAACTATGAACTAGTTTCTTCATGAATTCTTGATCATCTTCATCATCTTCTTTGATCCCTGCAATCAAAGACAACAAAGAGAAATAAAGGTTAGCAAAAACAATGGAATGGAAAGGATATGATCAAAGAACAGCCGAGCTGATCCATTCCAAAGCTCAAGTACCAAGCACACACACACAGGCAGCTCACACTGCATGTGTGCGTGCTAAATAGCACACCAGGATTGCTGCATGCACTCCACACACACACAGCCAGGGGAGAAGTACCAGCACAGCATGGCTGTCGACCAGAGAGGCAAGGAGAGGGCCATTATAAAGGTTTTTCACCAGCAAACCCTAACCATTCCATCGCCAGGACTCAAAAGGGTAAGAACACCAAGAACAGATAGAACAACAAGAATAGCACACTTCTAGAAAGTATCCAGACACAGTTTCCACCAAGAACTGTGCCTGTTAAGCAAGCTCAAGGTAAAGTAGATCAAGCACAAGCTAGCCAGGAGGAGCAGGGCAAGAAAATCAACCATCCAGAAGAAATCCTCTACAGCAACATAAAAATCTAGGAGCTGGAGTGAGGTATACAAAGATCAACCTGAGCAAAATCATGTTTTTCTCATAAATAAGCATGCCATGCATCACAGGAGCACATAAGGGTAGAAACCATGTTTGTGTCATCATCTGGCTATCTAGCCATTTGGTGCAAGCAAACATAGGGAAAGCCAAAAGGAAACTAACCCAAGGGAACACTGGTTATACCAAACTAGTGGTTTAACTAAAGAAATCCAGCATGGATATGAGCCTATTTAGCTAGCCAACATCACTTAGCACCTATGACTATTACACCATCAGATAGATAGACAATCAAGTGTCTATTTATGTTTGTCAACATCAAAAGCCACTGTAAATCCAACCATGGATCAAACAGATAGCATGTGAGAGCCACAACAAAGCCACAGAAGGGGAGCTACCCATGGACAGCACCAAAGTGTTGTCAGGGCCACCTCAAACCCACAACCAACACACTAAGCCACCACATCATCACCCAATAGGGTTCATAAGTGAGCTAGGGTACCCAACCAGTGGTTGGCATCCATCTAGCTCTACCAAATCTATTGAAATGATCATTACTGCAAAGCAGTTCACATCATTTATCCATTTAATAAAGCAAAGTAATACAGATAAATGAATTACACAAGTAATCAAGGCACCAGCATCTTGCATATGATCCAAGGGATCACTGCAAGCATCAGCAGATGCTTGAGCAAGTACAAACCAACACCAGCACAGCTATGAGCACCACTTTAGCACAACAAGAAACCCGAGTGAGGCATAAATCATAGAGCAAAAGCCAATCATCAAGCAATTGTAGATCATATGATCACCAAGGCTTGCTAGAGCATGCTGAGGCATGCTAGACTCAAGCCTAGCACCAATCCATGGATCATATAAATGACATAGCCACCGTTAAGCAACAATTGTATCACAGATAATCATACAAACAATTTTATGATTGTATCCAGAAGCACATCATCAAGGAATTGATGCATATAGACCACAGTTAAGCCAAGCAGAGCCTACCATGAGCCAGAACCCAATAATCATCACACAAACAGCACTGGCCCTTGCTAAAAGCAAGGATTACTCACAGTAATCAGGCCAGGAGCAAGAATCACAACTACACATGGATGCTCAGTAACAGGATAGCAACTAGCCCAGCATAGCAGAGCCAGACGCACCACAGCAGCAATAGTAACTCACATGTGAGCATAGATATAGCAGCAGTAGAACAACATAACAGAAATAAGCATGGCAGTACAACAGCAGCAACCATGGCTAGAGCAAGGCAGGGCTAATCACACATCAACATCAGTCATAGAAAAGGCATATGAAGGCCATGAACACAGCACAGCAGGAGCAAGTGCTGGTGTACTGGCAAGTCCAGCACACCAAGGAGATGGATGCCAGGGCATCCAGAGGAAGGAGAAGAGGTAAAGCAGGCAAAAGAGAGAGGGAGGAGCACTTACCGGGGAGGAGATGGTCGACACGGCCATGGCGGGCACGGCGGCGCACACCAGGGCACACGGCGGCACCAGGCCTGGCCAAGCCAAGCCACGGCGACCACCACAGCACCCCAGTGTAGCACCATGCGCCCAAAGGAGCACCAGGAGGGAGATCCATGGCATCTCCATCGCGTGGCGGCGGCGAACGCCAAAACCCTAGGCGCACAGGAGGGTCGGGGGCGTGCAGACGAGGCAGGGAACGTCAGATCGACGCGGACCACCATGTCCGCCGTCGAGAGGCGGTTCAGATGCGCCTCACCTCAACACCGGCAACGGTCGGAGGTGGCCGGAATTAATCGATGACGGCGGTGGCGATTTCAGTGTCGCGAGAGCCAGAGAGGAGTTAGGGTTAGGACGAGGAGAGGAAGACGACGCGACTGGGTCGGTTGGACCGAGCCCAACGGGCTGGTCCAACCTAACTGCTTGGCCACCCTGACAGGTGGGTCCAGGGGCAAAAAGGACCTTTCACATTTTCAAATTAACCAGAAACTTTGAAAATGTAAAGAAAATAATTAAAAACTCTAGAAAAATAAATAAATATATGAAAATCACCCAGCATAAAATTCTCTATCATAATAAAATATGAAATGGAATATTTGAGACAATTCTAAATAAGGCATATTTAAATGCAAGGAATTAATCATTAAAAATTAAACCCTGTATTTTTAATGATAAAAATTAGTCCATAAATACTTTTGGACTTTAAAAACACCTTGACAACATTTCAAGGTAGTATTTTACCCTAAATAGAGTATCCCTAAATCATTCTTAGTAATTACCTCTTACAGGAAATAATAAGCATCGGAAAGGGGGGGAAACAAACCCTAAAAATGGAAAGCATGCATAATTGCTTCTTTAACCATTGCCCTTATCGGACAATGATGCTATTTTTCAGCACCAGAGGACAATGTCAGTCCACCCCATCCAACTGCAACACTTTGCAGTCTTCAGGCAAGTTAATCGCTTGCTCATTTCATTTGAGTATTTTTATCAAATTACTTGCAAAGTACTATGTTTATCACTTGTGCATAAAAAAGCAAAACCACTATTTTCATAACTATGAATATGACTATGTGGTTGGCAATGGAACCATGGATTGTGTTGATATGGTGGAGGTTCCATTGCAATGGGTTTATATCCATCTAGGATTAAACAACAAATGTCGTCCAGTGATTCTTGTGCCGTAATGCTCGTGTTAACCATAAGATCTGGAGTGGGACGGAATAGTCAATTGTATTTCCACCTCTTGTACAACAACGGATGCGCTTTACCGTAGACACTTGTATTCCAAGGGGACAAGCGGTGGGCTGGGGAAGCCTAAAGTCCCCACGGCATTGTCCGTAGACACTTGTAGCCCGAGGAGCAAGCGGTGGGCTTGGGAAGCCTAAAGTCCCCACGGTATTGCGGTCTATGAGGGGTTGCATCTACCGGCGAAGGAGTTTGGTTCAATCCCAGATTGTTGTCGTGGTCGGGGGCCATCCTTAATTGGTATAAGTACACCGGCGAGGACCCAGGGTCGGGGATGCAACAAAGGGTGGGTGTGCGAGGCAGCGGAGGAATATGATTGGCTATGACCTTATACCGGGCCTCACACCAAAGGAAGTGTGGACGGGAAAGTTGCCCGGTTGGCACCAAAGTTAAGATCTCTTATGGGTAAAGCAACACACCTCTGCAGAGTGTAATGAATCGTGACCTGTCACTCCCTGTTCCGGGATTTGGAACTGCGAACGCTGCCGGAAAGGAACTCCATGAAGTTCTAGTAAACCGGTGAAGGCTGACGGACATAGTTCTTCTGAATAAAAGCAACCTCTTGAAGAAATGATTATCAAAACCTGCATTGGTATTAGACTTTCTGGTCTGATATCGTAGCTAGTGCATTAAACACCTCTTTTCTATAATGAACTTGTTGAGTACGCTCGTACTCATACCACTCTTAAATCCCCTGCTTAGATTGTCTGAATCGGCTTGAGGAGGACAACGACAACCCAGAAGGAGCAGAAGACATCTGCGATGAAGAACCAGACCTCTCCGGAGGTGTAGAAGGAGTGGATTACCTCATCATCTACGGAACCGGGGAGGGTTCCGAAGGAGAACAAGCGTAGACCTAACTGATCGTGGTAGTAGCCGAGCAGTACAAACACTTAGTACTTAACTGCTTGATGAGAATAAATGTATAACTTAGTAAGACTTCTATATTTTAAGTTGAGTCGGGTTCACCTCGAACCCAGGAGTATCCCTCTTAGGACCCAAGAGGAACTCCGAGATGACATGTATATATGGCTTGTAATAATAAATGAATGAGTTATGGACCTGCTATGTTCTATTGTACTACTCTGAGGGATGTAACATTTGTGGATTGGTACTTTGTGAAAGCTATATCAACGACTGGCATACTACAACATGCAGTGGTATGCAGGATCACCACGGTTTCCCTCTGAACAAGCGTCATAGGGGTTATGCCGAGGCTGCCTCCATGAAAGGTGAAATGACGTGGAATAGAGGTGAATGTCCTACCCAAGCCCTATGCAGTTCCTAGGATGGCAGAGTGCCATCACTTGGAGGTGATAACTCACAAGTATAGGGGATCGCAACGGTCTTCGAGGGAAGTAAAACCAAAATTTATGATTCGACACAAGGGGAGACAAAGAATACTTATAAGCCTTAACAACTGGGTTGTCAATTCAGCTGCACCTGGAAAGCACTAGTAACAGGGGTGATGTGAAAGCAGCAGTAATATGAGAGCAATAGTAACAGTAACACAGCAGCAGTAGCAGTAACACAGAGGCAATGGCACCAGAAAATAGTTGATACTACTTCTAATGGCATATAGGAATGAGTGAATATTTGATGATGAAAGATGGACCGGGGTTCCCAGCTATCTACACTAGTGGTAACTCTCCAATAACAAGTGACAAGTATTGGGTGAACAAATTACAGTTGGGCAATTGATAGGATTGAAATAGCATTAAGATAGAACATCAAGTTTATTAATCATGTAGGCATGTTTTCCATATATAGTCATACGTGCTCGCAATGAGAAACTTGCATAACATCTTTTGTCCTACCAGCCGGTGGCAGCCGGGCCTCAAGGGAATCTACTGGTAATTAAGGTACTCCTTTTAGTAGAGCACCGGAGCAAAGCATTAACACTTGGTGAAAACATGTGATCCTCATATCTATGCCTTCCCCTCCAGCTTATCCCGATTCTTTGTCACTCAGGGCCTCGGGTTCCGGACATAGACATGTGCAAACAACTTGTAGATACAATCTAAGCAATAATTATATAGCTTAAATCTAAGATCATGCCACTCGTGCACTAGTGACAAGCATTAAACACAACAAAGTTGCAGCAACAATAACTTCACAAACCTTATAGATAGACTGATCATATTGTAACAATTCATCAGATCCCAACAAACACAACACCGATTACATCAGATGGATCTCAATCATGTAAGGCAGCTCATGAGATCATTGTATTGAAGTACATGGGAGAGAGAGTACCAACTAGCTACTGCTAGAACCCGTAGTCCATGGGGGAACTACTCACAGAGCATGATGGAGGCGGTGGCGTTGATGGAGAAGACTCCCGGGGGCACTTCCCCGTCCCGGCGGCGTGCCGGAACAGAGATTCTGTCCCCCGAAACTTGTCTTCGTGATGGCGGCGGCTACGGAACTCTTCGTGGAATATCGTCTGGTGTTTTAGGGTTTTCGCGTCTGGAGGATTATATAGGCGAAAGGGCGGCGTCGGAGGGGTCCCGAGGGGCCCACCCCATAGCTGGGCGCGCCCCCCTCTTGGCCGCGCCGCCAGGTGGTGTGGGACCCCCTTGGCCCCTCTCCGTCTCTCCTTCGGTGTTCTGGGTCCGTCTCGGTAAAATAGGAGGTTTGGCTTTTGTTTCGTCCAATTCCGAGAATATTTCCTGTGTAGGATTTCTGAAACCAAAAACAGCAGAAAACAGGAACTGGCACCTCAGCATCTTGTTAATATGTTAGTCCCGGAAAATGCATAAAAACATTATAAAGTGTGAGCAAAACATGTAGGTATTGTCATAAAACTAGCATGGAACATGAGAAATTATAGATACGTTGGAGACGTATCAAGCATCCCCAAGCTTAGTTCCTACTCGCCCTCGAGTAGGTAAACGATAAAAAGAATAATTTCTGAAGTGACATGCTACTAACATAATCTTGATCATACTATTGTAAAGCATATGAGATGAATGAAGTGACTCAAGGCAATGATCTATAGTTTGCTAACAAATAGATAATGACTAAGCATATAGCAAAAACTTTTCATGAATAGTACTTTCAAGACAAGCATCAAAAAGTCTTGCATAGGAGTTAACTCATAAAGCAATAGATTCTTAATAGAAGGTTTTGAAGCAACACAAAGGAAGATTTAAGTTTCAGCAATTGCTTTCAACTTTCAACATGTATATCTCATGGATAATTGTCAACACAAAGTAATATGATGAGTGCAAATAAGCAAGTATGTAGGAATCAATGCACACAGTTGACACAAGTGTTTGCTTCTAAGATGGAAGGAAGTAGGTAAACTGACTCAACATAAAGTAAAAGAAAGGCCCTTCGCAGAGGGAAGCAGGGATTAAATCATGTGCTAGAGCTTTTCAAGTTTTGAAATCATATAGAGAGCATAAAAGTAAAGTTTCGAGAGGTGTTTGTTGTCATCAACGAATGGTAGTGGGCACTCTAACCCCCTTGTCAAAAAGACTTTCAAAGAGCGGCTCTCATGAAGAACATTATCTCTACCAGCAAGGTAGATCATCCCTCTTCTCTTTGTTTACACATGTACTTTAGTTTTATTTATGGATGACACTCCTCCCAACCTTTTTCTTTCACAAGCCATGGCTAACCGAATCCTCGGGTGCCCTCCAACATTTCACATACCATGGAGGAGTGTCTATTTGCAAAATTAAGTTGCTTACTGATGAATCAGGGCAAAACATGTGAAGATAATTATTAGTGAAGGTTAATTAATTGGGGCTGGGAACCCCGTTGCCAGCTCTTTTTGCAAAATTATTGGATAAGCGGATGAGCCACTAGTCCATTGGTGAAAGTCTGCCCAACAAGATTGAAAGATAAAACACCACATACTTCCTCATGAGCTATAAAACATTGACACAAATAGGAGTAATAAAGTTTTGAATTGTTTAAAGGTAGCACATGAAGTATTTACTTGGAATGGCAGAAAAATACCACATAGTAGGTAGTTATGGTGGACACAAATGGCATAGGTTTTGGCTCAAGGTTTTGGATGCACGAGAAGCATTCCCTCTCAGTACAAGGCTTTGGCTAGCAAGGTTGTTTGAAGCAAACACAAGTATGAACCGGTACGGCAAAACTTACATAAGAACATATTGCAAGCATTATAAGACTCTACACTGTCTTCCTTGTTGCTCAAACACTTTTACCAGAAAATATCTTGACCTTAGAGAGACCAATCATGCAAACCAATTTTCAACAAGCTCTACGGTAGTTCTCCACTAATAGGTTTAAACTACATGATGCAAAAGCTTAAACATGATCTACTTGAGAACTCAAAACAATTGCCAACTATCAAATTATTCAAGACTATATGAAGCATCTTCTGTTTCCAACCAAATAGCAATAAATGCAGCAGCTTTTAACTTTTGCCATGAATATGAAAAACGAAGAACACAAGTGTTCAAATGAAAATGCGGAGCGTGTCTCTCTCCCACACAAGGATTGCTAGGATCCGATTTTATTCAAACACAAACAAAAATTAAAAGCACACAGACGCTCCAAGTAAAGCACATAAGATGTGACCGAATAAAAATATAGTTTCACTAGAGGTGACCTGATAAGTTATTGATGAAGAAGGGGATGCCTTGGGCATCCCCAAGCTTAGACACTTGAGTCTTCTTGAAATATGCTTGGGTGACCCACGGGGGCATCCCCAAGCTTAGGCTCTTCACTCTTCTCGATCACATTATATCACCCTTCTCTCTTGACCCTTGAAAACTTCTGCCACACCAAACTTCTCATAAACTTTATTAGAGGGGTTAGTACTCAAAAAACTTTAATCCACTTTAGTCCTATAGTGACACATTGCAAGAACTCAATAAACCATTAGCTACAGCTCTCCACATCTAGAAAGCCTTACTTAAAGTCCACAAGAGACAATGCAAAAAACAGAGACAAAATCTGCCAAAACAAAACAGCCAGTAAAGACGAATTTTTTCGAGGTACTTCCGTTGCTCAAATCAGAAAACTCAAAACTAATGAAAGTTGCGTACATATCTGAGGAACACGCGTGAATTTTTGCAGAATTTTTAGGTTCTCCTACAGAGATATCTACTCAAATTCATGACAGCTAAAAATCTATTTCTGCGCAGAAATCCAAATCTAGTATCAACTTTCTATTAGAGACTTTACTTGGCACAACAATGCAGTAAAATAAAGATAAGGAGAGGTTGCTACAGTAGTAACAACTTCCAAGACACAACAAAACAGTAGCAAAATAAAAACATGGGTTATCTCCCAAGAAATGCTTTCTTTATAGCCATTAAGATGGGCTCAGTAATTTTAATGATGCTCTCGCAAGAAATAAGAGTTGAAGCAAAAGAGAGCGTCAAAAGTAAATAAGAAACACTTTTAAGTCTAACCCTCTTCCTATGCATAGGAATCTTGTACACAAATAAATTCATGAAGAACAAAGTGACAGGCATAGGAAGATAAAACAAGAGTAACTTCAAGAGTTTCAGCATATAGAGAGGTGTTTTAGTACCATGCAAATTTCTACAACCATATTTTCCTCTCTCATGATAATTTTCAGTAGCTTCATGAATAAACTCAACAATATAACTATCACATAAAGCATGTTTTTCATGATCCACAAACACATAATTTTTATCAAGCTCAAAAATAGTGGGATCAAAAATTTCAAACCAACTTCTTAAAAATCTATAACAAGATGATTGATCATTCTCAAGAGATATGGGACTCCTAGATAAAGTGAAGACCTCTCCAATCCCATTTTCATTAGTAGTACAATTAATATTATCAAGTAACATAGGACCATCATCTAGAGCATTATCATAAACATTTGCTAAGCAAAACTCTTTAGTACCATGCATTTCGATATCAGGCACAAACAAAGAATTATCATAAGATTTATCAAAATAGCATGGATTATCATAGATAACAGTAGCATAATTATTCTCACAATCAAATAGTGTAAGAGATAAAGAATTACTCTCATTAGAAGGTTGGCATGGGTAGCTAATCCATTCTTCCTCCTTTTGTTCATCACTCTCCTCCTCTTTTTCATCCAATGAGCTTTCAGGTTCATCTATTTCTTCTTTCACAGGTTCCTGCAAATTGTGAGTGCATTCTTGTGCATGAATGAGTCTCTCTTTATAATCAATGATATAAGGATTATTGCTGTAATGTTCTATGCAAAAATCAAGGATAGAAGAGACATAATCTTTAAGGTCCTTACAAGCAATACAAGTTTCATAATTTTTAGCCATGAAGGATTCTATCTCATAGGCTCCCATAAATAAAACAAATTGTTCTACTTCTTTGCACCCAAGATGAATATAGTTATTCCAATGATAGTTCACAATTAAAACTTCTTCACTAAAGCCACATTGGAATTTAAGATGTTTAGTATCCTGTTTAGAGCAACAGTTTATATCATGGCGTTTAAGCAAGATTTTAGCCATTGTATTCAATTTTTCTAACACGGCACTCATGACTTTACCCTTTCTTGATTCTCTATAATTCATATATAATTCTATTAGCTCCATACAGGTTTTGGGTTCTTCCATAACAACAGTTTTTAATTTTTTGGTTTTTCAAATTTTTATGGATTTCGGGTATATAAGAAAAATAAAACAAGACAAAAACAAACTAGACAAAAGTAAACTAAGCAAAATAATACTAGACAGAAATAAACTAAGCACAAATAAACTAGACAAAAGTAAACTAAGCAAACAAAATAAAATAAAAATAGAGAGAGAGGTAGAGTGTACTCCCAAGGTGAACTTATGAGTAGAGCTATGCTCCCCGGCAACGGCGCCAGAAAATAGTCTTGATAACCCACAAGTATAGGGGATCACAACAGTCTTCGAGGGAAGTAAAACCAAAATTTATTGATTCGACACAAGGGGAGACAAAGAATACTTATAAGCCTTAACAACTGAGTTGTCAATTCAGCTGCACCTGGAAAAGCACTAGTAACAGGGGTGATGTGAAAGCATCAGTAATATGAGAGCAATAGTAACAGTAACACAGCAGCAGTAGCAGTAACACAGAGGCAATGGCACCAGATAATAGTTGATACTACTTCTAATGGCATATAGGAACGAGTGAATATTTGATGATGAAAGATGGACCGGGGTTCCCAGCTATCTACACTAGTGGTAACTCTCCAATAACAAGTGACAAGTGTTGGGTGAACAAATTATAGTTGGGCAATTGATAGGACTGAAATAGCATTAAGATAGAACATAAAGTTTATTAATCATGTAGGCATGTTTTCCATATATAGTCATACGTGCTCGCAATGAGAAACTTGCATAACATCTTTTGTCCTACCAGCCGGTGGCAGCCGGGCCTCAAGGGCATCTACTGGTAATTAAGGTACTCCTTTTAATAGAGCACCGGAGCAAAGCATTAACACTTGGTGAAAGCATGTGATCCTCATATCTAAGCCTTCCCCTCCAGTTATCCCAGTTGTTGTCACTTTGGGGCCTCGGGTTCCGGACATAGACATGTGCAAACAACTTGTAGATACAATCTAAGCAATAATTATAGAGCTTAAATCTAAGATCATGCCACTCGTGCACTAGTGACAAGCATTAAACACAACAAAGTTGCAGCAAAAATAACTTCACAAACCTTATAGATAGACTGATCATAATGTAACAATTCATCGGATCCCAACAAACACAACATCGATTACATCAGATGGATCTCAATCATGTAAGGCATCTCATGATGTATTGAAGTACATGGGAGAGAGAGTACCAACTAGCTACTGCTAGAACCCGTAGTCCATGGGGAACTACTCACGGAGCATGATGGAGGCGGTGGCGTCGATGGAGAAGACTCCCGGGGGCACTTCCCTGTCCCAGCGGCGTGCCGGAACAGGGATTCTGTCCCCCCGAAACTTGTCTTCGCGTTGGCGGCGGCTACGAAACTCTTCATGGAATATCGTCTGGTGTTTTAGGGTTTTTGCGCCTGGAGGATTATATAGGCGAAAGGGCGGCGTCGGAGTGGTCCCGAGGGGCCCACCCCATAGCTGGGCGCCCCCCTCTTGGCCGCGCCGCCAGGTGGTGTGGGGCCCCCTTGGCCCCTCTCCATCTCTCCTTCGGTGTTCTGGGTCCGTCTCGGTAAAATAGGAGGTTTGGCTTTCGTTTCATCCAATTCCGAGAATATTTCCTGTGTAGGATTTCTGAAACCAAAAACAGCAGAAAACAGGAACTGGCACCTCGGCATCTTGTTAATAGGTTAGTCCCGGAAAATGCATAAAAACATTATAAAGTGTGAGCAAAACATGTAGGTATTGTCATAAAACTAGCATGGAACATCAGAAATTATAGATACATTGGAGACGTATCAGGAGGCCAAGCTCATAGGGGAGGTGCCTATACTAGGGTATGTAAGTGAAAGGTTAATGATTGATGATCCGCATACTGAGTATGATTATTCAGGGCTATCCCTGACGTATGTAATCAAAAGTTGTGGCACAAGTGTACAACCTCTGCAGAGTGTTAAACTATTCGAATAGCCGCGTTCGCGGTCATGGACAGTTGGATGGCCATACTGGTCCGTTGTCAGATGTTTTCAAAAATGACTGGTGACTTGAAAGGTGAACTTGACTTGACTACCACCAAGTTGTGGGAATGACACTAATGTTCCCACTTGAGTAATTTTAGGGCAATAAAGAGTCTTTTCTATAAAGTGTTTATGAAATAAAACTGGCTTTGTGCAAATAAACCTAGAAGCTTAGAACCATGATTAGAGTTACTAGTACTTCTATTAGTGGTAGTTTGCGAGTACTTTAAAAGTACTCATGGCTTTGTCCCTGGCTATTCAAATGGCCAGACTATGAAGAGGAGCACCAGTATCAGGAAGATGGACAACATGACGTCTATGATAACTAGGATCACCTCCCAACGCCAAGCGTTGCCTGTGTAACAGATGGATTGCTACTATGTTTCTTCCGCTATGTGTTTTGTATCTGATCTTTAGATCAACTGTTGTTTTAAGATTGGATCATGAGATCCCTTGTTGTAAGACGATTATTGTTTGTAATGAATGATGTTCTGGGATATCGACTATTATGTCTCGCAAAAACAATATTCCTGGGATTGCGATGTATGGCATAATAGGCATCTGGAATTAAAAATCCGGGTGTTGACAGCCATCGAGTAGGGTGGCATCGGTTTTAAAGTGAAATTTGTGTGCATTTTTAAGTGAATTTTACAAACTCCCCCGGCTATATATAAGGGCACCTCTTCTTCCTCTTCTCTCACAGATCTCACACACTCTTCTCCTTCCTCCATCTACCACCGCATCCATGGACTAGCCACACAAACACCAAACCCTAGCCGCCACCATGCATTTCTTTGGCCCAAACTACCGCCGCCCGGCCACCGTGCGCGAGTGGGAGTGGCCGGAGGGTGTCATCGTGGAGAACGAGCTGCGCATCTGGGCGATATCGAGGTGGAGGAGCGACAGGGCGCTTGCCGAGTTGTTCCTCTCGCAGGGCTACTGCCACCTCAACCTGCCTCTAGGCTCGCCGCCCATGTACACGATCGAGTCCCACTTTGATGGCAACATCAACCATGAGATAGGCCTCTTCGTCCACTTCAGGAACCCCTTCGACGCGCACCACCTCCTCGGGCAGGTGTTCTGGTGTGGTTGCGAGTTTATCGCTTTCACTACCTACAATATCTTCACCAACTTTCACGTCATCTTTCCCGACCGTTTCAACATGCACTACCTCCCCTACCGCTACCACATTGACGGCCCCGTTTCTTTGTGTCGTCGGTGTTGCCTCATCTTTATCATTTATCTAATTTCATGAGTGTTATTAGAGCTGTTTTATTATCTATGTATTGTTGTGGTGTCTGTGGGCTCGGGGTTTGTTGTGTGCTTCTGTATCGTATGTGTGTTGAAATTCCTATGTAAGGTTTGTACTATCTAGCCCTATATATCTATGTTTTTATATTCCGTGCTATATCAATATATTTTGGACCTACACTACACAAAGAAACAACAACACACCCTAATATTTTTTTCTGCGAGAGCAACCAAAGTTTATATTGCCAAACTAGATAATTGTGCACATGAATATTTTTAAAAATTCAAAATCTTTGAAAATAGTACATATTTGGGTTATTTAGATGTGTAGGAAATTTATTGGGTGATTTGGACAAGGTCGAAAAAAGGTTGCTTAGAAATGAGGTCGTTTACCCTACCTTTGGAGCCTGTTTCTAGCAAATTTTCATGCGCCAGGGATAGTGAGAAGAAAGTGCCACGGTGTGCGCCACGCGCGCGGAAATTACCACGCGCCCAGGCGCACGACGTGAGGTGACGCGGCTCTTTAAACATCGGAATGGCAACGGCCGCCCTCTACCATTTCCGCGTTGCCTTCCATCGACTAACATACAAGTACGGTGCCAACGCGAGCGGTTCGCATATCTTGCAGACCCGCTCCCCACCGTCGTCAGCCACCCGCGCGCGCGACCATGAGTGACGTTTCCTTTCCATCTGACAAGGGATTAACTTATCAATGCCTATGTATTGTAGACTAGGGTTTAGTTGGAAGTAGAGGGCAAGTAGATCTCGAAGGTTTCAGCCGAAAAGTACTCGACAATTATGAAAATTAGGGTTGCGCGAAACAATGAGTTGATCCTTTCTTTGTCCCTCGACTCCCCCTTATATAGGAGGCGGAGCCGAGGGATTTGTAATACACAAGTTACAGAGTCCGGGAGGGTTTCTAACCTGTCCCGTAAAATTACAAGTCTATATTTCCTAATACAACTCTAACTTTCCTTGGTATTAACTTGGGCTTCCAAACTTCATATTCTTCGACTCATGGGCCTTCAGTAAACCCCGGGTACCATCTTTGGCAGGCCCATTGGGGATGCCTATGTCAGTAGCCCCCGAGATTTTGCTTGAATCGAAGAATCAGGGAAAATCTCCAACTTTATAATCATCCAATAACTCTGCCAAGCTTATCACATATCTTTGGATACGCAATTATATATTGTACAGGGATAATGGTAGTTGGGGCTAGTTCATCTAACGGATCGGGTACTAGTTAACTGCTCTAGTGGCAATCCACAAAAACCTACTTCAAGATCACGTCCCTGGACATGATCTCGGGATACTGGTGTTAACTCGACAGGTGCCGCTTAAGGTCTTACCATCTATCGAGTCCCAATCATGTTTTATCGGGTACCTAACGCGTCCGTTAGGATTTTTCTTCGTATCTGTTGATACGGAAAAAAGTAGCAAACCGACGTCAGAGATGGTGCCACGCCGCTCAGAACGGATCTGGGGTCTTACCTTCGCAGAGTTTTGCGGCATTCAGAGATTATTCGCAGCTTTGGCGCTCTGAGAATATATTGTCGAGTGCTTTTTTGGCTGTTGGAATAGCACATTTTATTGAGTCAACGGATGACTTATCTTGTCTTTCCGATGGGAGTATATGTAGAGTTATTTGTATAACTCAAAATATGCTCACTATACTTTTTATAATTTCATCGGGCACGCGAACATCGTTCCCGATGGGAGTAGCCCCCGAGGCTACAGCCAAGGACTTATGCTTGGTTGTAGGCTCAACACTTTAACGCCTGATGTCGCTATATTGTCATTCTTTCTCGAGCTTTTTATTTTTATCGGGTGCGCGACCAGCGCTCCCGATGGGAGTAGCCCCCCTCTTCTTTTATGTTCCGAACATTTCAGTACTTTTGACTCCCCTTTGATTTTTGCTTGTTGCTGTCGAACTTTCGCTTCCTATATTGATTTCTCTTTCTTTGGTTTTCTTTTCAGCCTTTGATGAAGCTATTTATCAGTCTTGGTACCCAATTCATCAGGTACCGTGACCATGCTAAGAAGCTTGAAGGTACTATTTTTCCTGCCTCTTCTGCTGAATAGACTCTCCTTCATTATTTTGTCATGATATTTTACTGTCGTTTGTTTTGCCAGACACTCTTGCGGAAGCTAACAAACATGCTGATGCTCTTGCTCTCAAGTTGGAGCAAAGCGAAAAAGCTCGCAAGAAAGCTGAATCAGATGCTGCCGTTGTCGAAGATCTTCGAAAAATACTTCACGACGCGGAAACTTCTTTAAGTGGAAACATAGCTCAGCAGTCTGATCGTGAAAAAGAAATCCTCACTCGCTTGGAGTCGCAGAGTCGACGTTTTGTTAGTAAGGACTCAGATCATTGCTATTTCTTCGGGTCATCATATTCTTCCTGGCGCGCCTTTTTTTTGACTAGCTACCTTCTACTCATTTAGGGAAAACGCAGCAAGATTATGATCTAGAAAATCCTGAAGGTGATCGCCTTCTCGACGCGCTCTCCCGCCTTGAGATTCATGGAGATAAGGCACGCCAAGGCCTTGCTGACGCTAGAGCAGGTCTGTCACGGCTTTTTCCCTATTTCTTCACGAAGAAAGAAAAGCCCGAGACTTTTACTGCTCTCGCCAAGTGCTTCAATTCTCAAGAAGATCTTGGGCTCGGTCTTCGACAAGAAGGCTTGAAGATTGGTGTTGAAGGCACGATCGCCTTGGTTGCTGACAGCCAACAAAATATTAACTGGGCGAAAGTTGGTGAGGTGAAGAAGATGGAGACAAAGAGGTGGCAGTCTTTGATTAAGGCTGCCAAGCCAAACTCAAAGCCAATCCTCGCCTTCCTCGGATGCAAACCAACTCCCGCTCCTAGTTCATCGAAGCCGGAGGTCAAGTAGACCACCTTGTCTCTTCTTTTGTTTTGTTTCTCTTTTGATGCTGTCGCCATAGTAGCTTTGGCGAAACTGCCCCATTAGTTCACTAGGAACCCTCCTTTGTAATAGCCATGTAAATATCTGACCTCATTAATGAAAAGCTATGTTGCCGAGTTATTGATATCGAAATATTTCTCTCCAGTTGATTTTTGACAACTATATCGTGGTGCCTCATTCCTCGGCTGCTTTGCCCACTGCGTCTTGCTCGAAAAGGTCCTCCGCTGTCGAATTTATTGGAGGTTTTTCGAGTGTTGCACAAAATGAAGACTTGGACGAGCTCCGTCAACAACTGCAGTTGATGAAAAAGCAAGCTCTCGTGATGATGGAACAATCTCGAAGATCATCGGACAGGGAAAAACTTGCTGTTCAACAAGCTCGAGAAGCCATAGCGTTGAAGGAGACTGCGGTTGCTGAGACTGCTGAAGCTGCTTCCCGAGAAAATTATATGCTTCAAATGATGAACGACTCCAGCTTGGATATGACGGGTATGCTTCGTAAACTTGGTCATACCCTATTTTATTCTTACTATCTCTTATTCCTCGCTGATGCTTCCGCTAAAACAGGTTCTTTTTTGGATACTGCTGCCGAAGATCAGCGTGTTGAAGCCCGAACCAATGTGCTTCTCAAGCTTGCCCTGGAGCATGGTTCTAATTTCTGGGTTACACCTGAGCGTACCCGCCAAATCGTCAGATTTCAAGATCGCGCGAGTCAGGTCCGCGATTTTCTTGACTTCTGCACAAGGACATTATCCTTAGTTTATAGTACCATGTTCCCACGCAACAAAACACCATAAACTCTTCCTGCTTTGATGGAGAAATTCCGAGATGCCCCTCGAATTCATGAATTTGTTCGAGCTCAACTATCTGCTGGGTCGAGATTTGTCATGATTATGATACAAATCTGCTACCCGAAGTTAGACCTGACTCAAATTGTCACCAAGTGTCTAGCCAGGTAGGCGAAGAGGAAAAGGAACATCGACAAAATCAACGATATTGTGACCCCTATAGCAGAAGAGATGATGGACGAACTGCTTCGGATGGATGCTAAATTCTTTGTGAAAGGTAGATGTGCTGAACATAGAACTGGTGCTGCACACCACGAAAGTGTAAACATAGATGATATATTAGGTAGCAACTGAAATTTTATTTTTCTTTGTCGAATCTTTCTTGATGATGAGGTTAAGTGTATTGTAAATATAATCTATATTGCAAAGCCCCCGAGCCTTTTGTTGGACGGTGCTCGAGCTATTTTTACGCCATGGTGAATTTACTATTTTGCGGGAGTTCACATATATTTTGTTGCCGTGGGTTATTGATACGTCCAAAACGTATCTACTTTCCCGAACACTTTTGCTATTGTTTTGCCTCTAATTTGTGTATTTTGGATGCAACTAACACGGACTAACGCTGTTTTCAGCAGAACAGCTCTGGTGTCTCGTTTTTGTGCAGAAATCCAACTTTCAGGGAAATCCTCGGAATTTATGCAGAAGGCCCTATTTTCCCAGAATACTGACGGAGCCAGAAGGACAAATCAGGTGGAGGCCCGAGGGCCCCACACCATAGGGCGGCGCGGCCCAGGGGGGGCCCGCGCGGCCATGTGGTGTGGCCCCCTCGGCCGGCCTCCGATGCCCTCCTTCGGACTATATATTGCCTTCGACCTAAAAACGCACGGAGAGAGGTCGAAATCGCCAGAAAGCCTCCAGAACGCCGCCACATCGCGAAACTCCGCCGCGGGAGCCAGAAGTCTCCGTTCTGGCACTCCGCCGGGACGGGGAATTGGAGGAGATCATCGCCATCATCACCGCCAACGCCTCTCCATCAACCAGCCATGCTTCCCCCATCCATGTGTGAGTAATTCCCCCGCTGTAGGCCGAAGGGGATGGTAGGGATTGGATGAGATTGGTCATGTAATAGCATAAGATTGTTAGGGCATAGTGCCTAGTGTCCGTAATTGGTACTTAGATGATATTGTTGCAACTTGTTATGCTTAATGCTTGTCACTAGGGCCCGAGTGCCATGATCTCAGATCTGAACATGTTATTGTTTCATCATGATATTCATTGTTTATGGTCTTACCTGCAAGTTGTATACACATGTCGCTGTCCGGAACCGATGGCCCCGAAGTGACAGAAATCGGGACAACCGGAGGGGATGGTAGTGATGTGAGGATCACATGTGTTCACGGAGTGTTAATGCTTTGCTCCGGTACTCTATTAAAAGGAGTACCTTAATATCCAGTAGATTCCCTTGAGGCCCGGCTGCCACCGGCTGGTAGGACAAAAGATGTTGTGCAAGTTTCTCATTGCGAGCACGTACGACTATAATTGGAACACATGCCTATTGATTGCTTTGTACTTGGACACCGTTTTATTATTATCTGCAAATGCCCTGCTATGATTGTTACATGAGTTTCTCTCATCCATGCAACGCCCGTCATCCGTCCCCGTGCCTACAGTATTTTAATCCTGCTGTTTACTAAAATCACTACTGCTGTCTTTGTTACTCTGCTGCTGTTATTTCACTACTGCTACTGCTATAAAACTGTTACTACTGATAAACTCTTGCGAGCAAGTCTGTTTCCAGGTGCAGCTGAATTGACAACTCCGCTGTTAAGGCTTCCAAGTGTTCTTTGTCTCCCCTTGTGTCGAATCAATAATTTGGGTTATACTACCCGCGAAGACTGCTGCGATCCCCTATACTTGTGGGTCATCAAGACTGTTTTCTGGCGCCATTGCCGGGGAGCATAGCTTTATTTGGAAGTTCACTTGGATTGATATTGTTCGCTGCAAACTCTCCATCATGGGTAAAGCTCACGATTCTAAAGTCGCCATATTACCATCCACTACAAGAAAAGGTACAACTCTGAGTACCTCTGCTACACTTGATTCACCATCTGTGATAAGTCAACTTGTTTCACCGCCACAAGCTTCGCTTGGTGGTATGTCTGCTGAATCTGAAAACTCTCATAATATTGATAATGTTTCTGCTGTGCTTGATGATAGTGGTTCATTGGGATCCTTTCTAGATGCTACAATTGCTAGGTCTAGACAAATTGAAAATGCTGAAACTCCTAATGAAAATGCCACTACACCTGTTAGTTCACCTGAACTTGATTATTCTAGTGATGATCCTGATGAAGATTATGTGGAGCTTAATGATGATTTTATTAATAGATGCAATGCTACTAATGCAAGAAACATTAAAAAGTTTCTCGCACAATATACTGTTAAACAAAAGCTATCTCCTGATCCTGAATTTGCCACATCTCCTATATGCATTAAGGATAAAGATTATGATTTTTCTCTTGATTTATCTCATATAGCTATTGTAGAGAAAGCACCCTTTTGTGGTACTGAAAAAGAAAGTGTTGTAGAACACATGAATGAACTTTCTTCTATGAGTAGCTTGTTTTCTGATGATGTCAAGATGCATACCTACTTTGTCATTAAAAATTTTCCTTTCTCATTAAATGATGATGCTAAAACTTGGTATAATAATTTGCCTCCTGGTTCTATTAAAAGTCCATCTGACTTGCGTGATGTTTTCTTTCGAAAATACTTTCCTGCTAGTGCTCAACATGCTGCTTTACAGAGAATTTACAGATTTGATCAGGGAGATGAAGAGAAATTGCCTGCGGCATGGGCAAGATTTTGTTCTATTATCAGAGCTCGACCTGGACATGATTTAGAAAAGAATGATCTACTTGATATATTTTATAGTGGACTAACCATTGAATCTAGAACATATTTGGATAGTTGTGCTGGTTGTGTTTTCAGGAAAAGAACCTGCATTTAAGTCAAGATTTATTGGCTAGAATAAGCCAGAATCATGATGATTGGGATACACCTGAACCAACTCCAATGCCAATATTGAAGAAGAGGGGTTTAATTGAATTGAATGATGAAGATATGCGGGAAGCTAAGAAGTCTCTCAAGGAGAAAGGTATTAAATCCGAAGATGTGAAGAATCTACCTCCCATAGAGGATATATGTGAGATAATTCCCCCTTCACCCATGATTGAGGTAAACTCCCTTCAACGCTTTACTAGGGAAGATATTCCATATTCGAAACCTCCTGCGCAATGCTTAGATGAGTTTGATAATTATATTGTTAAGCAAGAAAATTTTAATATGAGAGTAGAGAATCATCTAATGGAAAATTCTCAAGCTATTAGCAATTTGCATGATATTGTGGAGAGAACCTCCAATGATGTTAAGATGCTTGTTAAACATTTTCAAATGATTCAAACTCAAATTGATCAACTCACTAAAGTGCAAAATGACTTGCTAAATAATAATTCTAAAGAGAAACATGCTTATGAAGTAACAACTAGAGGTGGTGTCTCAACCCAGGATCCTCTATATCCTGAAGGGCACCCCAAAAGAATTGAACAAGATTCTCAACGCATTGAACCTAGTGCTCCTTCTAAGAAGAAAAAGAAGAAGAAACATAAAAATGTTGTAGAATCCTCTGAACCTTCTAATGATCCTAATAGTATTTCTATTTCCGATGCTGAAACTGAAAGTGGAAATGAACATGATAATGGTAATGATAATGATAAGAATGATGCTTCTGATAAAGAAGAGGTAGAAGATGAACCTGAAAAGCATGCTAAAAATAAAAAGTATACTAAAGAAGATTTTATTGCTAAGAAACATGGTAATGAAAGAGAACCTTGGGTGCAAAAGCAAATGCCTTTTCCTGCTAAGAAACTAAAATCAAAGGAAGAAGAACACTATAATAAATTTTGTGATTGGATGAAACCTTTATTCTTGCAAATCCCTTTGACTGATGCTATTAAATTGCCTCCTTATTCAAAGTATATGAAAGATATTGTTACTAACAAAAGGAAAATCCCCAATGAGGAAATTTCCACTATGCTTGCTAATTACTCTTTCAATGGCAAAGTGCCAAAGAAGTTGGGCGATCCAGATATACCTACTATTCCTTGTTCTATTAAGAATAATTATGTTAAAACTGCTCTATGTGACTTGGGAGCCGGTGTTAGTGTTATGCCTTTTTCTCTTTATAAGAGACTTTATCTAGATAAGTTGATACCTACTGATATATCTTTGAAAATGGCTGATAAATCTACTGCTATTCTTGTTGGTATATGTGAGGATGTTCCTGTTCAAGTTACTACAAACTGCTTGATATTAACTGATTTTGTTGTGTTGGAAATGCCTGAAGATGATAATATGTCTATTATTCTTGGGAGACCTTTTCTTAACACCGCATGAGCTGTTATTGATTGTAATAAAGGAAAGGTTACTTTCAATGTTGATGATAAGGAGCATACTGTTTATTTCCCCAAGAAGATTGATAAAGTATGTGGAGTCAATACTATTTCTAATGTGAGAACTATCAAAGTTGGAACTATCGATTGTCCTATATATGAGCCTAAAGAAGGTTATCAAAATCTTATGATTGGATCCATATCAATACAATTCAAGGTAACATGATTGATTTGAGGTTTATTTCTTCTTATGTTATGTAAAAATTATTCGGTGGCAAGACTTGATCAACCTTGTTAACGAATACCTTTTATATGCATAGAGGAGGTAAACAACATCTCTTTCTTCCTCCACTTGTCTTATTTGTTGTAGCGCTTTTGATTTGCAAAGTTCCTTAGTTAATTAGAGATTTCAAAAAATTTCCTGGCCAGTAATAATAAACTTAATACCCAGAAATCTGCATTTTTCAAAGTTTTCAAAAATTCACAAAAATTATACCGTTGGTCCTATTTTTCGAAGAGGCACCTGGGAGCACCAGAGGATGACCTGTGGGGCACCCCAGGGGGCCACCCCACCAGCCGGCGCGGCCAAGGAGGGGGGCGCGCCACCCTGTGGTGTGGGCTCCTCCTTGCCCCACTACTTCATCTCTTTCTCCCAAAATCTTCTCTCTCCCGAAAAAACTCGAACCAGCTTTCTCTCACTCGCGTTTTTGCTCAAGAGCTCAGAATTTCTCGATCTCTTTGCTCAGCCCAGATTTCTGTCAGAAATTTGGCACATTTGCTCTTCGGTATGTGACTCCTCCGATTATCCAAGTAGAATTTTGTTTGGTTGAGTATATCTTGAATATTTTGCTGCTGTAGGTAACATGTTTAGTGAGCTTGCATGCTTGTTTTAAGTTGTATAAACTAGTTTTGATGCATGATTAGCACTCTAGCAAGTTCCTATAGTAGTTCCCCTTGATTATATGTCACCAAATCAAGTTTTATATCACTTGTTGAAAAATTTCAGAAAAGAAAGATGAAGAAGTTCAACTTTGGAGAATTGTTCAAGAGAGGAACAACCAGCACCGGGAGGCCTTCTAGGACCGCCACCCGACTTAGGCGATCGTACAATGAGGATATCATCGCGCCTAGCTTCGCGCCCGAAGAGGACAATGGGGCTCCTAATGCTTCATCCTTCCCTTGTTATGATTTTCTGACAAATGCAGGGATATTGGATGATTTCTTCACCCTTGTCAACAGGGCAGGCTTAGCCACCTACGTGGGAGATGAAAGGGAGCAATACTACATGCTCACCAAAATCTTCGTCGAGAGCTTCAAGTTCCACAACACGCAATATGAGCCGACAGTTGCATTCAAGATCTATGGTAATCCTGTTACTATGGAATTGGAAGAATTTTGTCGTGCATTGGATATTGCCCCTGTAGGTACAGCAAGGAGGATTGATGACAACACCCGGGACCTGTTGGAGCTCTATCGAGGGATTACCGATGATGATTGTCGCACCATTCAGCGTGGCAAGATAAGGAACATTCAACTCCCCGCCATTAAATATTTTGCATATTACATTGCTACTAGCATTCTTGGTAGGGAGAACACTAGCAATATTTCTAGCTATCATCTTGCTTTCTTGAATGCTGCACTTACTGGACAGACACCTTATCATCTTGGTGCTCTTATTGCTCGCCGCCTGTCTAACAGGGGGCCTATTTTTGGAGGAACTATTGCACTGCGCATTCTAACACATTTAAGACTTCCTCTTGATCCTAATGATGTGCCATTAACCCCTAGGAGACTTGATATTGTTGCTATGAAGAGTCATCATTTTGTTACCACTGATTCCACTTTAGATAATATGGTCTATAGAATGTTGTTTGCTGATGGGGATGAGAAGGAAATCCCTCTTCCCCAGCCAGGTTTGTTCAGTATTGACAGGCAATCATGGTCGCGCACTAAGGAGGAGGTGGATGAACATATGAAGATACAAGACTTCCACCAGCAGCATGACTCCGAGGACGCCGAGCCCTCCTACGACTACACCGTCACGTATCCGGGTGCTTCTTCTAGCACATACCCGGAATATGATCCATCTTCGTCGTACTACGGAGATGCTACTTCATGGTCTCGATGGGATTGAACTCCACTTAGGCCAAAAGCCTAAGCTTGGGGGTAGGTATACCGGCATCACTCATTCTTTGCATATTATGATTGTTGGATACTTGTATATACTTGTTTTGTTCGTTTTAGTGGTTTTCTAATGAGAGGAAGATGATATTTGGGGAAATGCTGCCTGAAAACAGATTCTGGACTGTTACCGGAAAAATTCTCAAAAATATCCAGAACAGTATTTTGCGAAGCCAATTTTTGTGCATGTTCCCCAGGTTGTTATCTAACTTTTATTAGTTGAACACTTTTCGATTTAAGCAGTGGAAGAATTTATTAAAAATTGAGTACTGTACTGCTGTCAAGTTTGACGAATTTCTGCTGTTTTGTGTTTATGTGAGTTTTCTAGTTTGCCATTTCTTGTTTTTGCTTTGTTTCTTTCCCAAAACACAAAATACCAAAAATATTTCTGTTGTTTCTCTTCACCATTTATTTGCTTTGATTTCTTGCATTTGTTTCGCTTTATTTGGTATTGCTAGTTTGCTATAAGAAAACCCAAAAAGATTTTGCTTTGTTTGCTTGTTTCCTTTTGCTCTTGTTTCTAATTCGAAAACACCAAAAATATTTGCTGTTCTTCTTTGGTTTGTAAAGTTCATCTTGAGTTCAATGGTCTTCGGTGGCTGGAGCGTAGTTTTCATTTTATATTATCCAAGCTACACAAGTGAAAGGCAATAATGACGATCTACGACAATTGGATTGTGGTGAGAGGCTGGTATGAACTCTATTTGTTTTCATTTTTGTACATATACTCATCCATGTGAGCATGCTTAGTGGTTCATGTGAGGTATATGTTATTTGAGAAAGTCTAGTAGTTTATGATCTCTCATGTTTAGCTCCAATTTATTAATATGAGTAGCATGTCATGGATGTTTGCTTGCATTGTTTTATTCATAAGTAAGTATGGCATTGTGGTATCCTCCTCTGAATAATTCATTTATATCGACTTGGCACATGCTCACGCATGCATATGACTGAACAAAAGTCAATTAAGCCTCGATGATCTATATTGCTTCAGAGTTCTTGTATCACTTTTATGCCTCCGTTAATTTATTTTGCCGCAAGCATGATTATGACGATTCTTTGCTCTCTTGATTTGTCGCTCCCTAGTCTATTGCTAGCCTTCACTTGTACTGAGCGGGAACGCTGCTCGTGCTTCCAAACACCTGAAAACCAAGTTGTTCCAAAGTGTCCACTATAAATACCTATGCATGGCATTTCAAACCATTCCAAGTAAATTCTCATGCGCTACCTTTAAAACCTTCAAAGTGCTTCTCAATTTGTGTTAATGTTTCATAGCTCATGAGGAAGTATGTGGTGTTTAACTTTCAACCTTGTCATTTACTTTTGACGGACTCTCATATGGACTAGTGGCACATCCGCTTATCCAATAATTTTGCAAAAAGAGCTGGCAATGGGATTCCCAGTCCCGAATTAATTAACTTAAATAGACACTCCTCCATGGTTTGTGATTGTTGGACGGCACCCGAAGGATTCGGTTAGCCATGGCTTGTGTAAGCAAAGGTTGGGGGGAGTGTCATCATCATAATAAAACTTAAATAAAAAGGCACTCCTTCATGGTATGTGATTGTTGGCAGGCACCCGAGGATTCGGTTAGCCATGGTTTGTGAAAGAAAGGTTGGAAGGAGTGCCGCATAAACATAAAAATAATTCATGGGAGCCGCTCTTGGGAGTCCGGTTGGCGAGGTAGTTGGTGTACCCATTACCATTCGTTGACAACAACAAACACCTCTCAAAATAATTTTACTCCTGATTTCAAAAATGAAAAGCTCTAGCGCATGTTAATCCCTGCTTCCCTCTGCGAAGGTTCAATCTTTTACTTTTGTGTTGTGTCTCCATTCTTTCTTTGAGCACTATCTTGAGAGCACAACTGTCATTCTTAGTATAATATGCTTGTCTCAAAATATGATTGATTGTGGTATAACTTTGATGCTTTTATCTTTGACAATCACTACTTCTAGTCTGTCTATGAACTTCAGAGGTGCCTGGGCATTTATGTTTTGCCGATCAAATACGGGCAAGCGAGATACCACTTTATCATACTCTCTTATGAACATTGCAATCCTGCTTATATACATGATTCATGATGCTTATTATTAAGGGTTGGTACCTCTCCATGATTGACATAGCTGTTAGATGATCTTATTTGCATGTATCTCATTATGAACTGCTTAAGTATTAGCCATAGCATGAGAATATATACATCATATGAGCAAATGTGTTCGTGAAAGTTCTTTTATCGCTCAGTTGTTAACTGAATTGCTTGAGGACAAGCAATAAGCTAAGCTTGGGGGGAGTTGATACGTCCAAAACGTATCTACTTTCCCGAACACTTTTGCTATTGTTTTGCCTCTAATTTGTGTATTTTGGATGCAACTAACACGGACTAACGCTGTTTTCAGCAGAACTGCTCTGGTGTCTCGTTTTTGTGCAGAAATCCAACTTTCAGGGAAATCCTCGGAATTTATGCAGAAGGCCCTATTTTCCCAGAATACTGACGGAGCCAGAAGGACAAATCAGGTGGAGGCCCGAGGGCCCCACACCATAGGGCGGCGCGGCCCAGGGGGTCCCGCGCGGCCATGTGGTGTGGCCCCCTCGGCCGGCCTCCGACGCCCTCCTTCGGACTATATATTGCCTTCGACCTAAAAACGCACGGAGAGAGGTCGAAATCGCCAGAAAGCCTCCAGAACGCCACCACATCGCGAAACTCCGCCGCGGGAGCCAGAAGTCTCCATTCTGGCACTCCGCCGGGACGGGGAATTGGAGGAGATCATCGCCATCATCACCGCCAACGCCTCTCCATCAACCAGCCATGCTTCCCCCATCCATGTGTGAGTAATTCCCCCGCTGTAGGCCGAAGGGGATGGTAGGGATTGGATGAGATTGGTCATGTAATAGCATAAGATTGTTAGGGCATAGTGCCTAGTGTCCGTAATTGGTACTTAGATGATATTGTTGCAACTTGTTATGCTTAATGCTTGTCACTAGGGCCCGAGTGCCATGATCTCAGATCTGAACATGTTATTGTTTCATCATGATATTCATTGTTTATGGTCTTACCTGCAAGTTGTATACACATGTCGCTGTCCGGAACCGATGGCCCCGAAGTAACAGAAATCGGGACAACCGGAGGGGATGGTAGTGATGTGAGGATCACATGTGTTCACGGAGTGTTAATGCTTTGCTCCGGTACTCTATTAAAAGGAGTACCTTGAGTAGATTCCCTTGAGGCCCGGCTGCCACCGGCTGGTAGGACAAAAGATGTTGTGCAAGTTTCTCATTGCGAGCACGTACGACTATAATTGGAACACATGCCTATTGATTGCTTTGTACTTGGACACCGTTTTATTATTATCTGCAAATGCCCTGCTATGATTGTTACATTAGTTTCTCTCATCCATGCAACGCCCGTCATCCGTCCCCGTGCCTACAGTATTTTAATCCTGCTGTTTACTAAAATCACTACTGCTGTCTTTGTTACTCTGCTGCTGTTATTTCACTACTGCTACTGCTATAAAACTATTACTACTGATAAACTCTTGCGAGCAAGTCTGTTTCCAGGTGCAGCTGAATTGACAACTCCGCTGTTAAGGCTTCCAAGTGTTCTTTGTCTCCCCTTGTGTCGAATCAATAAATTGGGTTATACTACCCGCGAAGACTGCTGCGATCCCCTATACTTGTGGTTCATCAGTTATGAGCCCCCGATCCTGTCGACGAAAAAGATGTATATCACCGATATCTTTTACTATATTGCAGCACCGCGAGCCCGCCTCATTAAAAACCTTTCAGCCCCACTCGGTGCCCTGAAAGGAAAAGAGTGCGTCTGAAAACTCGCGGGCGTTTCAGTACATTGTGTGTTTATAAAGAGGACTATATTTCGACTTCAAGCGTAAAAACGCCTAAGCTGCGCCACGTTGCAAGGATTTGGCTCAGCAACCCCTGTCTTTTTGTCCTTTATCCTGTATGCTCCTCCTTCGATTACTTCTGTGATGATGTAAGGGCCAAGCCACGGCGGCTTGAGTTTTTCATGGCTTTTTTGTCTGAGTCGAAGAACTAAGTCACCTACCTGAAAGGATCTTGGTCGCAAACGTCGACTGTGGTAGTTTTTCAGGTCTTGCTGGTACTTAGTGACTCGTGATAACACTTCGTCTCGAGCTTCGTCTAGTGCATCGACATCATCCTCCAATGCTTTTCTTGAAGCTTCTTCGTCATATTCCGTTACTCTCGGAGAATCATGCTCTATTTCTATCGGCAGCACTGCCTCAGCTCCATGGACCAGAAAAAACGGAGTTTCCTGTCTCGCTGTATTTGGTGTTGTTCGAATACTCCATAACACACTGGGCAACTCCTCTGGCCAAGTATGTCGAGCTTTTTCCAATGGTGCTAGCAGGCGCTTCTTGATACCATTGCAGATGATATTATTGGCTTTCTCGACTTGACCATTGGTCTGCGGGTGCGCAACTGATGCAAAGTGTAGTTTGATGCCTACCTCTGCACAATATGCCTTGAATTCATTGGATGTGAAATTACTACCATTGTCCGTAACGATACTATGAGGTACTCCAAACCGAAAGACGATACTTTTCACGAACTTGATTGCGGACGCTCCGTCTGGTGAATTTATCGGCTTTGCTTCTATCCACTTGGTGAATTTGTTGACAGCGACGAGCATGTACTCGTATCCTCCTGGCGAGGCTTTGTGTAATTTTCCCACCATATCGAGACCCCACTGAGCAAAAGGCCAAGACAATGGTATTGGCATCAATTCTGCTGCCGGAGAATGAGGTTTTGCGGCAAATCTCTAGCACGCGTCGCAAGTACGAACTATGTCTTTCGCATCCTCGATTGCTGTCAACCAATAAAATCCTGCTCTGAAAACCTTGGCTGCTATAGCTCGACTGCTTGCGTGATGACCACATATTCCTTCGTGTACATCCTTCAGAATTAGCCTTCCTTCTTCGGGTGTGATGCACCTTTGTAACACTCCCGAAATACTTCGTTTGTATAACTCCCCTTTGACCACAGTAAAGGAATTAGAACGTCTAATTACTCGCCTTGCTTCAACTGGATCGTCGGGTATTTCTTTTCTTAGAATATATGATATGTATGCTTGCATCCATGGAATTTGTACCATCATTACTACGTCTGGTTCCTCTTCTTCTTCCAGTGTTGCTTTTTTAGCCCCCGAGGGTTTCTCATCCTTCTCCTTCTTCTGTGGTTTCTTTGGCTTTGTAGATCTCTCGGCTATCTCCTTCCAGAACACGCCTGGTGGAATCGCGAGACACTGCGACCCAATGTTTGCAAGAACATCGGCTTCATCATTGCTTAGCCTGCTGATGTGATTTACCTCGCACCCGTCAAACAGCTTCTCTAGCTCGTTATACACTTCCTTGTATGCTATCATACTATCATTGACTGCATCACATTGATTCATGACTTATTGAGCCACCAATTGTGAGTCGCCGAAGATTTTTAATCGAGTTGCGCCACAAGCCTTCGCCATCTTCATCCCGTGTATAAGAGCTTCGTATTCTGCCTCGTTGTTAGACGTGTTTGGAAACGTCATCCATAAGACATACTTCAATTTGTCGCCTTGAGGTGATATTAGTATCACGCCTGCTCCAGCTCCTTCTAATCTCTTGGACCCATCGAAGTTCATAGTCCAGGTCCTCGATAAATCAGGGGGTCCCGTATTTTGTAGTTCCATCCACTCTGCGATGAAGTCTGGTAAAATTTGTGACTTTATTGCTTTTCTTTTTTCGTATGTGATGTCCCGAGGGGAAAGCTCTATTCCCCATAGGGAGACACGACCCGTAGCCTCTGGATTGTTTAATATATTGGATAAAGGCGCCTCATTGACCACTATTATCGGATGCGCCGGAAAATAGTGCCGCAGTTTTCTTGCGGTTGTAAACACTCCATATGCTAGCTTTTGGTACTGTGGATACCGCTGTTTTGAGGGCGATAAAACTTCACTGATGAAATATACCGGCCTCTGTACTCCATGGAGTTTTCCTTCTTCCTCTCTTTCGACTACGAGTGTTGTGCTGACCACCTGAGGTGTGGCTGCAATGTATAACAAGAGGGGGTTCCTTCTCCTTAGGCGCCACCAAGATTGGTGGTGTCGAAATTGTGCGCTTGAGATCCTCGAAAGCTCTGTCTGCCTTTTCGTTCCATTAAAACTTCTCTCCTTGCTTGATCAGAGCATAGAATGGCAATGCTTTTTCTTCTAGCCTGGCAACGAATCTGCTCAAAGTCGCGACTCGCCCAGTTAGCTGTTGTATTTCCTTCAACTTTGTTGGCTTTCTCATTGTTACGATAGCTTGAATTTTCTCTGGATTGGCTTCGATTCCTCTTGCTGAAACTAGGAACCCGAGAAGTTCTCCCGCAGGAACGCCAAAGGAGCACTTTGTCGGGTTCAGCTTGAGGCAGAACTTGTCGAGGTTGTCGAAAGTTTCCTTTAGATCCTCGATCAATGTTGATCCCTTTTTTGTTGTTATGACGACATCGTCGATGTACACTTGTACGTTTTTGCCAATCTGTGTTGCGAGACACTTCTGCATCATCCGCTGATATGTTGCTCCCGCGTTTTTCAAGCCAAAAGGCATTGTGTAAGGGTATATTGCCCCTATGTGTGGTTTTGGTAATTAATGACAACCCCTATGGACTAATGTTTTCATTGCGTTTATATGAAGGAATATTCCATAGGTACTTCTTGTATTCCATGTGTTGGATTCAAGTATGGATGCCATGAAGATAAAGATACACCTTATGTATTGGCATCAAGATCATCGATTTAAAGATACATATGTGATATGATCAAGAAGATGAAATGAAGATGGAGTTCTTATGTCGAACTCAATATTAGCCATGCTCTATCTTAAGTGAGTATGAGAAGATACAAGGTTGAGTTGGGCAAGTTCAAAATGAGCATCTTGAGTGGATCACATGCTTGAAGCTTGTCGTCCATTTGGTGATAATGGACATGTGAAGATGTGCATCAATGGGGCTTTCCCATCATAGTGTATGGGGAGCATTTGTGAGTCTTCACGAAGCAACATTGATCAAGTGAGGCATTCCGGCTTGAGTGAAGCTTGAAGAGTTATCATCAAGATCAAGCGGGATGCGCAAGGCAAAGGTATGGCCTTGCTAGGTTTTCCTTTTACCGGTCTCAAGGTGGATGTTGGGAGACCGGATTATAGGATAGATAGCCACACTATTAAGAGGGGCTTTCGGTTGAGTAACTTGATCACATCGTCTTAGGGAGCTCAATCCTTTGCATACTTTGCATATTCCTATTGCTTCTTGGTGTTTCTCTGTGTGAGGTTCTTGAGCTTGTTGCTAGCTTACAACAAGCCCAAGTTCATCGAAAACGGAATCCGCATGCATCTTCTATTACGTTTTCGAGTTTGGACGTCTTCACCGTTTCTTGACGGTGGGAGACTTCCTCTCTAAAATCATCTAAAATGTTCTGTGAGGAGTCTCCATATTTCCAGTTATCTTTCTTCACCGTTTTTTGTTGGGGTTCTATTCGTCGTTATCTTTCCAACAAAATTGGTTTCATGTCAATCGGGGTCTGGACACAAAAGTTATCACAGTTTTTGTATAACATGTTTTCCTGCTCACCCGGTCAGGGACCCGGTCGGACCGGCCCATGCGCCGGCCGGTTCCGGTCTGCCGCCCGGTTGACCGGGCGCACGGCCGGGCGCCCCGGCGCCAACCGGCCTCTGCGCTGATGCCTACCGGGAGGAGTACTGCGCGACACTTCGACGTTCCGGTCTCGGTCCGGTCTGCCGCCCGGTTTGGACCGGCTGGTCCGGTCTGTGGCCCGGTCTGACCGGGCCCTGGACCGGACGGCCCGGTCCCAGGCCCGGTTGACCGGCCTCCTCTATGGTTGACTCAGCCCAACTTTTCCCCAACGGTTATATTTGCTCTTGGGCTATAAATAGCCCTTCTTCCACCTTGGGCTGAGTTAGTTCTTCTATTCTCTCACCTCCATTGTTGCCCTTGAAGAACTTGCTCTCTCTCTCTTGTCTCCCCCCATGATTCTTTCTCATTCTTGAGGGATCTAAGAGAGGAGATCTAGATCTACACTTCCACCAATCCATTTCTCCTCTAAGTGAGGGGAACTCTTGGGATCTAGATCTTGGAGTCTTTTGTTGACTTTCCTCATTGTTCTTCCTCTCCAATCTCATCCTAGCATTCGTTGCTTTGGTGGGATTTGAGTGTGAAGGACTTGAACACCTCTAGTGTTCTTGCTTTGCATCATTGCATAGTGTTGAGCTCTCCACCACGATTAGTTCGAGTGAGAGACCGTGAGCTTGTTACTCTTGGAGGGAGACCTCCTAGTTAGCTTGGTTGGTGCCCCAGTGATCTCTTCGTGGAAGATTGTGAAGGGGCCCGGGCTTCTCCTTCGTGGAGCTTATGAAGTGGTTGTGGAGCTTGCCATCTCCGGAGCGGAGGAAAAGCTAACCATAAGGAAAGGGCCATTATCCTTCGTGGGTGTGGTTCGGAGAATAGGGTGAGCCTTCGTGGCGCGGGGAATCCTTCGTGGGACCTCCACTCCTCCAAACGTGACGTACCTTCTTGCAAAGGAAGGGAACACGGGAATACAGCCTCGTCTCCGCGTGCCTCGATTATTTCTATACCCGAGCTCTCTTTTCTTGTGATAGCCTTTCGTGCTTGAAGTACATATATCTTGCTATCACTTGTGCTACATATATCTTGTGCCTATCTTGCTTAGCTCTAGTTGCTATTGTTACACTTAGTTGAGCTTAGCATATTTAGGGTTTGTGCTTGTAAACTAAACGTTAGTTTAATTACGCATTCTTACAAGACAAATCCGTAAGAGTTTTTAATTGCCTATTCACCCCCCCTCTAGGCGACATCTCGATCTTTCACATTGTTTTGTAGCAGAACACGCCATAAGGTGTTATAAAAGTTGTTTTGACCTCGTCATCTTCTTTCAATCTGATCTGGTTATAACCAGAGTATGCATCCAGGAGAGAAAGACGTTCACAGCCTACCGTGGAGTCGATAATTTGATCGATCCTTGGGAGGGGGAAGTGATCCTTTGGACAATGTTTATTGAGACTTGTGAAGTCGACGCACATGCGAAGGACTTTTGTGTTTTTCTTTGGGACCAAAACTGGGTTAGCTACCCATGTGGCCTCTGTATGTAGCTCTTTGATAAAACCAGCTTCTTTGAGTCGATCAATCTCTGACAGCGTGGCTTTGCGGTTTGGTTCCAAAAAACGCCGCAAAGGTTGTTTAATTGGTCTCGCTATTGGATCCAAGTTCAGGTGGTGCTCGGCAAGTTCCCTGGGTACTCCTGGCATGTCAGCTGGACACCATGCGAAGATTTTCCAGTGCTCACGGAGGAACTCGACGAGCGCGCTTTCCTATGCGAGGTCCATGTCTGTTGCAATGGACGTCGTTTTCTTTGGATCTGTCGGGTGAATCTGCACCTCCTTAGAATCTTTGGTAGTGTTAAAGGTTGGCTCCTTGAGTGGCCTTCCTACATCTGGCAACACATCATAATCAGTTGTTAGCCTTGAAGCCATATATTCTGCTTGCATCCCGAAGGTTTCTGACAGTTGATGAAAATCCTTGTCGCATTTATCGGCTAACGCGAAACTGCCTTTGATTGTAATTGGTCCCTTAGGTCCAGGTAACCTCCACAACAGGTACGTGTAGTGTGGTACCACCATAAACCTGGCATGTGCTGGTCGTCCCAACAAGGCGTGATATTGCGACGGGAAATCCACAACTTCGAACTCCAGCCTTTCTATCCTGTAATTTTCTCGGGTTCCAAACTGAACATCGAAATTGATCTTTCCCAGCGGATAACTTGGCTTCTCTGGCGTGATACCATGGAAACGTGTGTCAATTGGTTTTAGGTTTGCCAGGGATATGTTCATCTTCCTTAGTGTATCTGCATACATAAGGTTTAGACTGCTGCCTCCATCTATGAATACTCGAGATACGTCGAATCCTGCGATCACCGCTGGTAAGATAAGTGCTGACTGCCCTGGTCGAGGAACTTGCTGCGGGTGATCCGCTATTGTGAAGCCAATGTCCTGTCCCGACCAATTTAGGTACTCAATCGTTGGTGGAGGCATCTTCTCTGCCATGAACACTTGACGCGAGATTACTTTCTGAGCCCTTTTAGATGGCCTAGCTTTCTGAATCATCGAGACCACACCGTTGGTATCGATATAAGGAGGCGGGTTTGGAGCTGCCGCTATTTGTAACTGGTGTCGATTTGCATCCGTAATTGCGGGAGGAGGCGGAAGGTGGATCTCACTCCTTGGCCCTTGGGGGTTTCTATTCATTGCTTACGTGTTAGCTTGCCCTGCAAACCTCAATTTTGCTTGAAAATTTCGACAATCCTTCTGCAAATGACCTGACTGCCTTTTTCTGCTATTGTCGAGATAAAAATGCATCTGACACGGCCCGTTCATCATATCCTCGGGATATACATATGGTCTCTGGAACCTTGGTCCACTATTTTGCATGTTATTCCGGGAGTCATCTCTATTGTCGCCTCGCTGCTCGCTACTCCTTTGATATTCATCTCTATTGTTTCCTCCAGTACTTCCTCGAAAACCAGCCGATATTTGGCCAGGAGCATCATAACTCGAGAACTGCCGAGGAAATCGTCGTCTATTTTGAAAATTTCGACTGCGGTCCTCCTCTGGTAACCTATGTCCCTTATTGTGAACAGCATCTTCTCCATCTGCCCACCTGTTTGCTATATCCATTAATGCTAATACTGTTCTTGGGTTTGTTCTCCCCAAGTCTTCGACAAAATCTCCTCGTCGAATTCCTGCCACGAACGCATCTATTGCTCTCTCATCAGATATGTTCTCGGCCGAGTTTTTAATGATGTTCCACCTCTGGATGTACTTTCTCATTGATTCATCATGCTTTTGTCTACACGACCTCAACTCTTCTAGTGATGCGGGTTTTTTGCAGGTGGATCAGAAATTCTTAACGAATATATCCTCAAAACTGTCCCAGCTGTCGATGGAACCTGGAGGAAGCTTCTTTATCCACGATCGTGCGGCTCCACTCAGGGGTACTTGGATGCTCTGCATGGCTGTTGCTCTGGTTCCACCTATCAGCTTCACCGTCTCGTAATAATCAACTAGCCAATCTTCGGGATCTTGCAAGCCATCGAATTTTTTGAAATTATCGGGTAATTTAAACCCTGAAGGAACTCGAGTTTTCTGGACCCTTCTTGTAAAGCACGGTAACCCACACATATCCTCTTCATCTATTTCTGGGGAATGCCGATGTTCCCTTCTATTTTGTCGTGCTCTGTCTACCCGTGCTTGAGTTGATGTGTCTCTTGCCCCACTTGTTCTCTCAGGACCTGGTGCGTTGCAGTAGGCCGTGGACTATTTTGCCTTGCTGATCCTTCGGGAGGCGAATTCATAAACGTCGTTCCCATGGCTCCAACTCCTGCCATGGCCATATTGTACAATGCTTCTCTTGGATCTCCGGGAGGTGGCTTGGATGTGAGGATGAAGGCTTGCGTCGCCATGTACCCAGCTTCTGGTGTCTTAGGGACAATGTTCCCCCTCGTGTCTATCGACATAAAGGACATATCAAGGTTTTGAACCAGATTCTCCCTATCTGCCTCAGGTATATTTTGCAGCCGAGATCTCGCTCTATTTCGAGCTGCTATGTGACTATCTCCTGAAGTGCCAGATTGTTGACTCAAGTTTGCTCTTCGCCTGCTGGACGCAGAAGCTGCTTCCTGCCTCCTATCCAGCTCGATTTTCTGTTTCTCGAGCTCCCGCCTTGTACGTGCAAGCCTATATTGATACGCTTGTAACTCCTCAAGTGTCATTGTTATGCTCATTGGCTCTGTACCATCAATAGCTCTTGCGACTCGATCCCATACTGCCTGCAGGAATCGCACCATCTCTCGTGTTCCCGGTCCGATATACTTTGTTCCTAAACCTCGCGTGAGATCTGCAAGATCGACATACGGATTTCCCGCATCGTTGAAGTTCTCTGATGTCTCCTCCTGTGGGCGACTTGGTTCTCCAATTGCATAAATCTGATGATATTTTGGATTCTGAACTTTGTCTGGTTTGGTGACACCATCATAGAGATTGGTGAAGACCTCTCCAACAATAGTGGATCTTGATGAAGTTGAAGCTGTCGATATTGCTCGAGTCATCGCTTATATCGGAGTCTGCAAATGACTCGAAGGACATGTCGCTGAAGATCTTGGCGAGTTTTTCACTTGCCATAGTGTTGATGAAGCGTGGCGGCGAAATCTCCTTGTCGCCTGACTCGATTGACGATGTTGAACCCGAAAAATCGATATCGACCGCTGATAATCCCGACGAGATCGGAATTTCGAGACGATACGATCCTTCCTTCTCGACGCGGAAGTGGAACTTTCCGAACGTCACCTCCATGGGCTCCTCCAGATACGCATATGCATCCAAATGGGAGGGCGGGTGAGGAACAAAATCGACTAGACCAGTTTCGATCTGTTTACCTCTGTCCATCGTGTTGCTTGCGGTTGACGAAGTCGACGATCTTGAACGTGCCATCGAGATTAGCTCCTTGGCACCTCTATTTTCCACAGACGGCGCCAATTGACAAGGGATTAACTTATCAATGCCTACGTATTGTAGACTAGGGTTTAGTTGGAAGTAGAGGGCAAGCAGATCTCAAAGGTTTCAGCCGAAAAGTACTCGACAATTATGAAAACTAGGGTTGCGCGAAACAATGAGTTGATCCTTTATTTGTCCCTCGACTCCCCCTTATATAGTAGGCGGAGCCGAGGGATTCGTAATACACAAGTTACAGAGTCCGGGAGGGTTTCTAACCTGTCCCGTAAAATTACAAGTTTATATTTCCTAATACAACTCTAACTTTCCTTGGTATTAACTTGGGCTTCCAAACTTCATATTCTTCGACTCATGGGCCTTCAGTAAACCCCGGGTACCATCTTTGGCAGGCTCATTGGGGATGCCTATGTCACCGTCCTACTCCGACAGCGATGGAAAGCCGCCTGGGTGGCGCCACTGGTGGGAAAGGGAACCACCGCGGAGCGCCGATCACTCGGACGATGCTGACGAGGAGCGGGACGCCGCGGACGGCTCGGAGCCCGATAGCTCGGAGCCCGATGACTTGGAGCCCGATGACGCCAACGATGCGGACGAGGAGGAGGACGCCGCTGATGACGCGGACGAGGAGGAACATGACGCCGACAACGCGGACGACGAGGAACCCGCTGCCGACGATGTGGAAGAGGACGAGGACTCCGACGCGAAGTGGACGCGGCTGGAGGAGGCCTTGGCCGCCGATGACAAGGCGGCCTCGAAAAAGAAGGCTTGCGCGAAGAAGACAGCCGTGGCGCGGGCGTAGGCGCGGGCCACGGTGACGGACGAGGAGGAGGACTACGAGGGCTCGTCGGAGTACTCCTCGTCAGACGACGGCTCCTCGTCAGACGATGGCTCCTCGTCAGATGATGACTCGTCCGAGTCCGCCTTGTCAGACGACAGCTCCTCGTCGGACAAGGCTTCTCGCAAACGGAGGCTCCCGGACGACGACGAGGCAGAGTCGTCCTACAAACGTTCCAAGTAGATGGACGACGCCGATATATTTATCTGCATTTGTAGTATTGTGTGCAGACCATATATTTTATCTGCATTTTAATTATTGTAATTATGCTATGTACTTCTCCTCATCTGCTTTTCACTGTCGAAAACGAACCTTTTATTTCTGGACATGATCACATTACAGAATTCACTGTTGCCCAACCATAACATCTAGACCGAGCATTTCGCGATTATAACCGCTACTAGAATAATAATAGCACACAAGGCGTACTGAAGACACAATTCCCGTTGGAGAGCATATTTTTTGACCTTATTCATCTTCAACCTTGTTGTCGCCCTTGTTTGGTTTCTTACTAATGTTGTGTTCATCGATGATACCAGCCAACGTCAACTCGATTCGGCCTTCCTCTTCCACAAGTGTTTCTATTTTTTTGTTGGTGGTCATCAATTTTTGTTCCATCTTCCGAATTGTCTCATGAGCCACCCCAATCTTCTCTTTGGCAATCCTCAATTCTTCATCAATCTTCATAAGTTTTGCATCGTTCTTCATTTTCTCCTCCTTTTTAAAATTTATCTCTTCTAGGAGAACAATTTTTGCTTCTAGACAATGTTGAAACTGGGCACAACCATCCCGAATACCACACTCACATATTGATTTCTACAAAAAAAATGGAAAACATATTAAATTCGACATAACTTATGAACTGCACATATCGACGACTCTTCAAGATATTTAGAATCCCATGAGATAAAGACGTTAACTTAGAATCATAATATCTCATCCGATGAGTTGTGCATGGGTTCGACGAGGTCGATGTCGTCCATAGCCGAAATCACCATGTCGGGAGGTAAGGCGGCGGCGACCTGTAGGTGGAGGCGGGATGGAGATGCTGACGAGATAACGGGCCAACGGATCCATCTTTACGTTCATGGTACGCTTCTACATGGTCCTCGCGGGCTGCAATTGAGGCCCGGCCTGGCCCATCCTTTTATTTAGGTAAAAGCGAGATTTGATCTGTCTTTGTCCGCATTAGTTTCTTTTTGCCATCAGCATTAGTCTGATTGTGATGCACTAATGGTTGTGGATGACAGTGCTAGTTACTAGTTGTTAGGAAGAACATTCTTCATCAAATTAAGATGCATAAATTCTTAGAAGGTTTGATCTGTTTGAACATTCTATTTGGGTGGGCCAAGGATCTCGGTTCTCTGAAGGTTTATGGCAAGCTCAGCAGCGAGCATGCCTGTGAGGTGTCAGCAATGAATATTTGGTAAAATGTAAAAACTTGTTGCTGGAAGGATGGGTACTTATCCTCTTAGAGACAACAGTTTGGTTCTTCCAAAACTACCTGAATTTAAGCTTTTGTGCTGACTGCTGAGTGATCAATTGTTTAAAGTGGAATATTCCTGTCATATGGCTGCAATTTTATAGAACTCATGCATCATTATATATTTGAATTTGCTTCCTTCTTAGGAGTGATGTTTCCTTCTTGGGAGTGATGTTTTGGCTATTAGGTGTATATGCTTTCCTTATTTTAAAATGCATATTTGATACATTTAAAAGAAATTAAATATATCTAACGAAAACTTCATGTATACATCTTAACATGCTACGTGCATGCGAAGTTCTGGGCTGTGTAAAACGATAAAATTTGATGCTAAAAGTAAGATCTTTTGTGAGACATGTTTTGTCTTTTTACACTGGTCACGAAAGTATCGGTTTTGTGAATCTGTACAAATGCACATACATTATCGAGATATACATGTGGTTTTTCTGCTAGAATCTTCTAATTAGAAATATTATTTTAGGTCAAGGGAACATATACAGTATGGAGCCCAAATTGAATTTCCGTTCGTTTTAGCCATCTAGGTCCTGCTTGAATGGTTGTACTAGTTTTTCACTACGGGAGAGATTGAGTATGCTGACGGCCGCCAGCCGTCGGCACAGTCCAGAAAGCCGTCGGCACAGGCTATGCCGACGGTGACCGTCGGCGTAGCATCGTCGGCACAGTTCTGGTCGGGGACTACCCAATCACCGTTGGTACAGACTGGCCGTCGGCACAGATTATTGTGCCGACGGTAAAACCGTCGGTATAGTATTTCAAAATTTTCAAAATTATTTTCGAAAAAATATCCAAAAAAAAATTTGAACAAAAATAATTTTTTAATTTTTCTTCTTGTACTTTTATTATTGTTAATCTCTCGCAATCACACTTAGTACACTTAATCTTGGGTCAAATTGCACTTGTGGTCAAACTTCTCAGTTGGTCAGCCATCCTCACACTACTCCCACCCCGGCACGTTTAACTTCTTGGTTCTATTCGGTTGAGCTTCCATGAAAGAAATGACACCTTGATGTTAATATTACCATATCTATCATATTAACCCTTTTGACCGTGATGTCACACCTCTATATTTTTGAATTCTAAACAATTACTTAAGTAAACAACAATGAATATATATATAATAATAATATAAATTTGAAAAACAATTAAATGATTTTTTGTCTTTTTATTTAATATGGAATAATTAATATCAGTAAATGCGAATTTGGCAAATAATATGTCTAAATTGATCAGATTAATGAGAGGAAAACAAATATGATATCCATATCATCTTTTGAACCTACAAAGTTAACTTACCCAAAAATCATGAGCATTAGATCAAGTACATCTAGTTTAAATTTGACTGACTTTATCGAAAATGAGGTGAAAAACGGCCTCGACATGGCATAGTTTGCCGAAACAAGGTCATATTTGGAACGTGTGTGGACCCTAGGATAGGAAGCAAGACCCCGGACACGGATTTCTAATCCGACCCACGGACAGCCATCTTTTCATTTTTAGCGTGCCCAAACGATTTTTATTTGTGAATCAGCTACATGAGGCGCATTTTAGTATGACGTGAAACCTCCGTGGGATGATAGTAGACCACCTATGCACCACCTATCACATGACATGTGCGCGCGTTAGCGTTTTGGGAACCCATGCGGCTTCCGGCGGTGTCCCGCCGAATTCGCTGGAAACTGACCGGATTTGAACTAGGGGTGAACTATTCGTCGCTCCAGAAATTCCGAAAAAATTATTTTTAGTTCAACGACGCATCATTATATGTGATAACTTTTGTCTGTTTAGTTTGTTCGCGAATAGGTGCACCCGCACGCCCGGTACGGCGATATCGCATGTCCCGGGGGTCCTGTTTTGGCCAGATGGCAATTTAAACGAAGTCAAAAAATCTCACGGAGCCGCGTGACATCATTTTATATGTCATAGTAACTATTCCGTTTGTCAAAACTGGGATACGGCAATTATTTTGAAAAATCCTTCACGTAAAGGGCTATCACGTCCGGAGTTCTATGGATTTCAGGGGAAATGAGGTGGAAAACGGCCTCGACATGGCATAGTTTGCCGAAACGAGATCATATTTAGCACGTGTGTGGACCCTAGGATGGGAAGCAAGACCCCGGACGCGGATTTCTAATCCGACCCACAGCCTACCATATTTTCATTTTTAGCGTGCCCAAACGGTTTTTATTTATGAAGCAGCTACAAGGGGCACATTTTAGTATGACGTGAAACCTCTGTGCGATGATAGTGGACCACATATGCACCACCTATCACATGACATGTGCACGCGTTAGCTTTTTGGGAACCCATGCGGCTTCCGGCGGTGTCCCGCCGAATCCGCTGGAAAGTGACCGGATTTGAACTAGGGGTCAACTATGCGTCGCTCCAGAAATTTCGGAAAAATTGATTTTAGTTCAACAACACATCATTATATGTGCTAATTTTTGACCGTTTAGTTTGTTCGCGAATGGGTGCACCCGCACGCCCGGTACGGCGATACCGCATGTCCCGGGGGTCCTGTTTTGGCCAGATGGCAATTTGAACGAAGTCCAAAAATCCCACGGAGCCGCGTGACGTCATTTTATATGTCATAGTAACTATTCCGTTTATTAAAACTGGGATACGACAATTATTTTGAAAAATCCTTCACGAAAAGGGCTATCACGTAGGGAGTTCTATGGATTTCAGGGGAAATGAGGTGGGAACGGCCTCGGCATGGCATAGTTTGCCGAAACGAGATCATATTTGGCACGTGTGTGGGTCCTAGGATGGGAAGTAAGACCCCGAATGCGCATTTCTAATCCGACCCACGAGCGACAATATTTTCATTTTTGGCGTGTGTGAAAGCCATGAAAACTCGAACATTATAGCTCATTTCTAAGAAGATTTGTTTAGGTATTTGAAATATTCCATTTTTTATATTTTTCTATGATAGATCTTGTTTTTCTGCAAAATTTGATATATGATACTTATTTTTCTCAATTAGAATGATTTAGTTATGCTTTTTTGAAGACTGTCGTGCAGAAATAGGAAAAAGCTATGCCGACGGTTATACCGTCGGCACAAGTCCGTAGTGAAAAAAAAAGAAAAGAATTGTTGTGCCGACGGCCAGACTGGTCCCGTGCCGACGACCAGAACTGACCGTCGGCACAACCGGCCTGTACCGACGGCCATTTTAACGCCGACGGCCATCCTTGTCGCCGCGGTTCGGAGGCTTCTGTGCCGACGGCCGCGATATTTGGCCGTCGGCACACACGACGGCCGTCGGCACATCTGTACTCTCCCGTAGTGTTTGGTGTCCACCGGTCTTCAGTTCTCTAAATACTGGCAGGCAAATAAATTTTACAACCAATGCAAATAGTCCAGTAGTCTTGATTTGTGAGACAGCAATGAGTAATCTTTTTAGAATGAGGATTCTTGGTAGCAGGGCAGAACTGATTGCACGCGCAGCTTGGTTGCTGCTTCTCTCTGCTATGTTTTCTGCATCTCATCTCTTATCATTCTAGTTTGGTCCAGGAGCTAATAGGTTGGACCCTGACATAATAGTATATATATTTACAAATTAGATAAAATATTCTGAAACATATGCCTATATAGCTATTGCCATCAGACAACATCGATCTCTTTTATCATTTAATATACACTACTAGAAAAAGGAGGGTTACCAGTGGGGCACCTATTTTGCTTACCAGTGGCTAGGTGCGCCACTGCTAACGCGTCAGCTAGCAGTGGCGCGCTCCACTGGTAAGTTATGCAGCAGTGGCGTACTAGCATGTGCTTCACTGGTAAGCAATATGGTATGCCACTGTTACAAAACTAAGATTTGTGGCGTACTAGCAGGTGCTTCACTGGTAAGCAATATACACCACTGTTACAAAACTAAGGTGTACCGGTGTTGTAGCGTTAGGGTGCGCCACTAGTCCCAAAATATATTTAAATAAAAAGCCACAGGGCTGGTTGTGGCAGGGGGTGGACCCGAATAATAAAAAAGCCACCGCTTCCTGCATAAATAAGAGTTTTTTACAAGATCCAAATAAATACAACCAAAGTTTCTATAATTTGCGGCTAGGACCCTAAAAAGAATTAAAACGCAATCAAGTCCTTATACGCACGCGCTCGTGCTCGATCTGGTCGATGCCGGCGCTCTTCCTCGATCTCGTCGATGCTGTTGCCAAGCTTGACGTAGTCCCTTGCGTCGTAGCAGCCGCCGAGGAGGTCCAACCCCTAATCAAGGCCGTCGGTGAAGACCGAGTGGCCGCATCGACGCACTGGGCCACAATCTGCTCCTCGATCTGGTACTACTCGCGGTCCACCATCTGGCTGCTCGCTAGCTGCACGTCAATCTGGTACTGCTCGTGGGAAGCGTGGCGCGAATACCTGTTGATGCGCACCGGTCGAGCTCGGCCGCCACGCGGGTGGGAGAAGGCGGCGTAGGTGACTCGATCTGCTCTTGCTCGTGGGGAGCGCGGTCGCCGCCACGAGTAATAGTTGATGCGTGGGTGAGAGAAGCTGGGAGAAGGGAACTGATGCTCATGGTCGAGCTCAGCTGCCGCACAGGTGGGAGAAGGGAGCACGGGGCGTTGTGAGGAGAGCGTCGGGATGGTCTCGAGGGGGGATGCTGGTCAGAGATGGTGGCGGCGGCGAACCCTAGTGGTGCCCTGCGGCGCAGTGTGGCGAGAAGGGGCGAGGAAGAGAAGGTGTGCTTGTGTGCGGCGCAGTGTGGAGTCTGGGTGGGGACGTGCCGTGTGGAGTCTGGTTGGTGCGGTGGGTGGGGCGTGGCATGTTCTTTGGTGCGGTGCGTGGGGTAGGGGCCATGTGCGGTGGGGACGTGGAGGGCATGTGTGGTGCGGTGGGTAGTGCGATGAAATTTTGGGCAGCATAGTGGCGCACCACATACAGGTGCGCCACTGCTACCAAGTAGTGTGGTAAGTGCCCTATCTGTAATAGGCCAGACCCACCCCTCTGCGGGCTTAGCAGTAACGCACCAAGAAGTGGTGCGCCATTGGTAAGCCTGGGGGAGGGGGTGGCCATGACAGATCCATAGCGGTGGTGCACTGTTAACTAGGTGCACCACTGATACGCCACAGCTAGTCATCCTACGGCTAGCTTTTTTCCTAGCGGTGATAGTGTCACATAAGCAAAAAACAATTAAACATAGTTCAGATAAGCAAAAAACAATTAAACATAGTTCAGATGCAGACGCTCTCAAATTCCTGCATGCACTCACCTCTACGTACGCATGCACACCCTACTCCTAGAAGACAGGGTTCAAGAAACTGATTTGATGAATCTTGAGATTGTCGAAGTCACTGTAGGTATTTCGTTGTTGACAAGAACGTCATATCCCACTAAACCATATTTCACCTTTTACGAGACACCAACATATCAAACATGAGATTTGTTATTTAGTGATCTGGGGGTGGCACTGCTCTCTCTCCATTCAACCCAAACACTATTTTTTACTTATGTAAAACGAGATTGCCTAGAATTTATTCATGGAAGATCCTAAGCCGAACAAGAAGGGCAAGATGGTTGAAGGGAAAAAAATTGTGTTGTACCATTGTTGGAGTGAACTGAAGAATAAAAAAAAGTGGAGGAATCATGATGGATTAGAAGTCCCAATCAAGTTAAGAAAAGCAATCAAAAGGAAACAATAGATGGTGTCATTGGCCTTCAAGATTCATCATCAAGTGAAGAAACTCCTAACTCGATTACAAAAACAACAAGGGGAAGACCAATTGGAAAGAAACAAGCTAAACTAGCAAAGAGCAAGTCCGGAGATAAAGATTTTAACAAAGCTATGATAGCTATGGTGCAAGCAAGAAATGATGCGGTAGATCGAGGAGAGAAAGTTGAGTAGAGAGAAAGATGCCGAGGCCGAAAGGAGGAGGGTGGCGGCCGAGGAGAGAAGGTTCGCACTAGTGGAGAAGAGGGCCGCAGCTGAGGACAATCAATGTCTCATTGAGAAAGAGAAGAATTTATTTTTGATGGATATATCCAACCTTGATGACAGGCAAAAGGAGTATATCAACCTCATGTGTGATCAAATCTTGGCGAAAAAAAGGATGAGTACCATGAGAGGCATGGGATGCTACGGAGGCATGGAAGGAACGAGTTCCATGGGTGGGATAGGAGGCTATGGAGGCATGGGAGGAATGAGTACCATGGAAGGCATGGGAGGCTATGGAAGCATGGGAGGAATGAGTTCCATGGGTGGGATGAGTTCCATGGGACGGATGCGTTCAGTGGGAGGAATAGAAGGCATGAGAGGGAATGTAGGAATGGGTGCCATGGGAGCTCCTCCGGGTGGATTCATGTCAATGGTTTCTCCAAAGCCATCCATGCCTACTCCCAATGATGGCTTCATACCATCTCCTTCGTTTCATTCTACTAATGCACACACAACCGAAGTTCAAAATGAAGATGCAGAACAAGATGGAGGTGCAAAAGAAGATGGTGATGATGAATGATCATCGATATTTACTAGTGTTTTGCATGAACTTTGTTTCTCAGTTGGTGGTCTTGAACTATGTCTTGCTCTTGAACTATATCTTGCTTTCGAACTATGTTATCATATATTTCATTGTTTGTGTTCATATGGTTTTACCGCGCCTGCCGCCTGGTGAAGCGCTTGACAACGACGCGCTAAATTTTCCAGCGCCTGGTGGATCGATTCGCAAACGCGCGCGTTAAAACTGGAAAAACAACGTTGTATTTTTTTAGCGTGCGGCGCTACCACGTGTTTGTTGCAGAAGCTCTTAAGGGGTATCACATAATTAGCAACAACGGCGAACCCTAGGCCATGAGGATTAGTTCCTCGAGCTTCTCCTTGGGAGACTTGGTGATGCGTCTGGCAAAAAATTAGTAGGGCACAAGCAACCTGAGGAACCCACCGTGCATGACGGCCACCTAGTCCCCGGCGCCCCCATCAGTGAACGCGGCAGTCTTGTCAACGGAGAAGCTTCCCCAAGTTCCATCGTTGCAGTGAGCGGTGGAGATCTGTTGGCACACAGCTTCTGCGCTTGTTCCTTCAATCAATGGCCGTCGTGGGGATCTTTTGAACGGAGAAGTGGTGCTTGCTCCCCTGCGATGAGTCTTTTTGACTTCACCGTCCACGATTCAGTTTGGTAGAGAAGCAATGCGCAATGTGCGGCGGATCCTATTTGACGTTTGTTGTGTCGGTTAGTGCGGAAACACGTCCATCGACCGGCGCAACGGTCCGGCCCAAATAGCCAGCGACGGTTGACCAAAATTTCTGGATGGGAGGAAGAACCACCGGGAGGATCTCGCCGCCGACGGAGACGACACGGTTGGCCGCAGCGTCGCCGACAAGGCGAGGAATGGACATCAGCGGAAACGGGGACGGCGCGGGTAGCTGTGGCGTCGCCGGCGAAGGTGAGGAAAGAAAACTTAGGGTTATGGTGGGGTGGGTGCAGGGTCTTAGGGTTCCGGGGTGGGAGCTCACCGGCAACAGGCCTTAGGGCTTTCGTGTGAGGTCGCCGGTGACGAGGAAGATGGGAGGGTGGTGGGCTTAGAGGGATGTCGGGGGCAGCGGTGGACCGACAGTGGGTGGCAGATGGAGGGCGGTGCGGTGAGATGCCACGGGAGCGGCATCGGCCGCGGGCGGCGGAGGATGGGCCGATATGTAATAACCCGAACACGTACGTTGGGCCGTACGGTTTCCAACATAAACATCTATTATATAATTAAAACAACAAACAAATAACGGCTCAGATTGAGCACCAACCAAGAAACGGTTCAGATTGATTGTGGAAGAGAAAAGTAGCGTTATAGGCAGATCACGCTGCGTTTTCGTCCAACAACTGGATTCTAAGATTCTAGGGTTTTCGCTGTCATCGGCCTAGCGATTATATCTCCCACGCGGCTGCACCTCACCGCCTGCCGCCACATCCCTATCACATTGACGAGCTCGCAGATGTTTCTGTGCGAACGTCGCCGGCCGGGCTGATGATCCATGGCGTATCCATGGTAGTCATACCAATCCAACGTACTACAGGCCTTTAGTCTAAGGTTTGTTTTCCTTCCACGCTAATCGGCTATGTAATTTATTTGTATCTTTTAAATACTGAAAATTGGAACTGCTGATAGATCAGATTGGATTCTTAATGTTTGGATCCTAGAACTATTGACAGAGAGATGATCAAGGGGAGGAGCACGGAGCAGGTCGCTTTGCTTTCCTAGGAAGCACAAACTGCCTTCTTCACGCCGGCGCCGTCGAGCCAGACATCGACGTACTCATGCTATCTGCGACTGCTCATGTCCACGTGGATAGATTTCTCTTGGGTCAGACCGTGAGCATCAACTCCAAGTCCAGACCCGCCATGCTTCCCTGCCAGGGCTGCGGTAGGCTGTCCAGGCTGATGCAGTTCACCTCACTTCTTAATCTTGCCTTTACCACAGTTCTCAGATGATTTCTTTGGTATCGTTCACATGTGTTTTCTTTACCTACTCCGGTTATTTGATTATCTAATCCACTAATTGGATTAGTATCTTTTAAAATATACAGAACCAAGGTCAAGAACGACCAGCTTCACGGCGCCATCATCGTCTCATCAGGTGCCCAATTTTTTTTGAGGATCTTATCCTTGGATGTATCCAAGGTTGGCCGGATATTCTCTAGATTGATATTGCGAGCTGCGAGCGGCATCGCGATTTAACTAAGGTGAAGCTGATGGTGGCTTATACTGATGGTCAAGCCACATATATACTCCAAAAAACTAAGATGAGCTAGCACATAATCAATTGGAGGCATGACATTGTGCAAATCGGAAGACACAAGAAATGCTACAAATGTTTAGGTGCATATAAAAGAAGTTCTCTAGGATCCAGTATAAGTGCATGCTAAAAATGTTTAGGTCAAAATCTTAGCAAAGTCTCTAGGGCCTTTAGTCTAAGGTTTCTTTCCTTTCCAAATTAATCTGTCATGTAATTTATTTGTACCCTTTTAACTATTGTTTGGAACTGTTGATAGGTTGGATTGGATTCCTGATTTTTGGATCCTAAAACTATCGATAGAGAGATGAGCAAGGGGAGGAAGAAGGAGCAGGTCGCTTTGTTCCCCATCTCCCCTAGGAAGCAGAAACTGCATCTCTCCGCACCGGCGGCTGTCCAACCAAAATTGACATATACTCATGCTGCATGTGAGTGCTCATGTCCACATCGATCAATTTCTCTGTTAGACCGTGAGCATCAACTCCAAGCCTAGACGCAGGTAGTATGACGAAGATGAAGCAGATTTCGACGGTTTAGCGGTATTTCAACGGTGCACATCGAAGGGCTTGGAACATCAATTACAAAAGCCGTTGTGTGTTTCTGGAGACAAAGTAACAAGGCCGATCAGCTTGAAGCAACAACGTCAATCTCGCTCAGATGAAACTACATCGAGGGGGCGACGGAGATCTCCTCCAACTAAGCTGAAGAACAAACAAGGTGACCTGAATCTTGCACGCGACGGTCACCCAAGTTCGCTTCTCCAACTCCAAGCTCTTGCTGTGTGTCAGGCAGGACATCTCACGTAACGGCTCAGAACTTCCCAATCAGATTGAGATCTATTCGCTTCTAAGCTACACACAAGCAATTGTTTTGTTCCTTTTCATTATGGTCACCACCAGTGATTGACCGGGTATCTGGCTGCTGCCTCCATGTTGACCAAATAAGGGTCGAAAGCTTGAGAGCCATCCATGCCATGAAAGAAGTCAATAGATCAGAACAGTGGAGAGGAATCTGGGGGAAAATAGCGGTAAGTTGTTCCCATATCTTGCTATGTATAACAATAGAATCTCTCATATAATTTGTCTGCATGTCTCCATTTTTAATTAATATTTATAAAGATGATAATACTTAACAATGTGATGCCAGATTTTGATTCATTACCAGGGCTCTAGGTTTTGATTGATTTGGTATTTTTTAGCAAACATGATTTTATACCCAACACAGGTCCAACCAAATCCAAGTCAGAGGCCTTGCAAAGAAAATCCGAGTCATTCAAACCAGACTTGACCAACACACCACCAAGAAGATTGAAGTTGGTCGGCAGCGTGAGGTGCAGCTCGACGCTGGCGAATACTCAGGTCGATGAAGATTCAATCCGACGGAGATTCAAGTTATGATGCCGACGGAAATCCAAGCCATAGAGCAGCGATAGAGATATGAATATCAAAGTCATGCCTAGCTTTCAGAGTCGGTTCTCAATTGAATTATGATGTTTGGTAAGTACAATAGAAAACTCACTTATTTCAGATGAAACCTTCATATGTGCATTATCAATTTATATCTACTTTCTTTCTAATTCTTCTCAAGCCAAAGCACTAATAAAAATGGAGAAAGAGAAAAAATTAAGGCAGATCGGTGGCGAGTCAAATAAACTCTAATCAATGTATCCTATAAATAATCACTCTCTGCCAGATCCGTGGCTACAATGCATGAACGAGCCTTAGTCAGACCTAACATAAGTTGCCAAGATTTGGTGATGTACAGGTAGTGCACTCGGTTTGGTAGGACAGGTAGCCCGGAGAAAAGATAAAAGGGATCTATTTTCATTGGTTCTCACAAATGTACAGATGTACTGTAGAGAAAGAAAGTGGTTGCGGTCAGGTGACGAAGGAATTTTACCCGGTGGAATCGAACTAGATGTAAATTTTTGTTTGTGAAAACTACAAATTATAGTTTTCCTTTTAAATAGGGTACATCACGTCATAGATGATAACAATAAAAAAAAACAACAAGGAAACGGTAGTAAATATTGTTGGATTCAAAGGCGTATTGAAACAAGTTTGCTTTGTTTTCTGAACAAGTTGATTGATTTCCTATGGAATCAATCAGTTGATTTCATTTTTGCTATCCAACTGCATTTTTTTATAAAGATAAAAAACTTTTTTTATAAGATGCAACTGTATTTATTCAGAGTTCTAATTATACACATTTATCATTTAATGATAAAATTAAGTGGTTTTCTATGATTTCATTAAAAAAATGTAAACACGGAAATAGGAAAAGGAATTTTTATATGAAGATAAAGATAGAAATCTAATCACCAAAAGGAACATCAACATGAATATCATAGGTCAAATCTAACTGCAAAACATATATTCTCAAAATAATATAATTCTAGCCGCCCGAATGGGCGGGTACACCTGCTAGTTACTTGTAAAATGAAAGGTCACGGGATCCGACTCGAACTGGAGCGATGGGCTACCGGGCCTGGTTCTTGTGCAGGTGCTCCTTTCCATATATATATAATGTTATACGGAGTAGTATAACAGTAGAAAAGGCAAAGGGGGAAAGTCTGCTTGCTATCGGCGGCGGAGGCTGTTTAATCTCATCGCCGGCGATCTCCTTCATTGACAACACGCCCTCTCCCTATCTCTGTTCCCCTTGCAGGTAACGCCGATTCCCCCTTTGTTCCGGCAACTGATTGACCCCTACCCTCCCCTCCCGTCCCCATCCGCAATCTATCTGTATGCATGTGTGGCGTCCTGACAGATCTTGTTTAGGAACAAGCGATTGGTGGCCATGGCGTCAATCTTCACACCATCGTCGTCCACTCATCGCGGTCATGTTCCCAAGAACGGCGATTACATGTATGTATGCAAACCCTAATTACTGAAAGCCTATCTCCACCATATTTCAAAGATTTGGTATGAAAACAAATAAAATTTACCCTATAGTCAATTGCACTGTATAACAGCCATTTTGGTACAATATGGTAAGAGCTTATATCATGTCCTTGGGTTTGCTCTGTCTGAACATGTCGCCAGAATTTGATAAAACAATGTGATAATTATGTATGCGCTGTTTGATGTAATCGTTGGGCTGACGTCAGATGAGATTATATATCTTACTAAATTCGTCCATCTATGCAGCAAAAATTTCTCAGGTCCATCATGGATTACAATCGAGGAGTTTGATGCTATGTGGGTAGCTGGTGCCGAGCGCCAGTTGAGTCTCAGACCCAGCTCGCCGTCCCCCGAGGAGAAAATGAAGCGCAAACAAGAACGTTATCGCAAGGGTTTGATCATAGCTCTCAACACTTATGCCAAGCTAAACAACATGCAGGCATGTCAAAGTATATCATAGTCAAAATATTTATGTTTGCTTGCGTTTTGCTTAACCACCCATAGTAACCAATGCTTGGAGTTATTCTACAACTAGACTGCTATGGTACTTAGTTATTATTAATACTAGAACGATACCCCGCGCGTTGCAGCGGGTATCTCTTTAAGAAATCTAGTACGTAAAACATATAAAACTTGATTTATAGAATATGCAATATTTAGTTGGCCAGTAGTGGAGACACTAAATTTAATAGCTATGAAATGGATAAGTATTTGAAAATTCAAAGATCGTAAATTCCAGAGGTAAACGTGATTGATTTAGATAAGGTGAAATCAGCGGAATGAAGAACCAAATGATATCGTTGGCTTTCATGAAGAATGCATGCACATTGTCGTATAATGTTTTTAAAAACTTCTTGTGTGGTTACGTATATAAGAGCACATAATTAACATTGAGTTTAATTCACAAAGAGTTCATTTGGTTGCTGAAACTATTTTCCATGTTCAAGTTGCACATGACTTAACTATGTAATAGCAAGAGGGTGTGATATTATCAGTTGAGCGGCAAAAAAAGGATGGCATTACTATTTTAATGGTTAAAAAAGATAATGTAGAGATAGACAATAAATAAGGAATATTAGTGGGATGAGGTGGACAAATGATTGGCTAAGAGAATAGATGATGTGGATAGCTTGCATGTTGAGATAGACAAACATTAATTGCACTTAGTGGGGTTTTGTTTTATAAGGGCATGTACATGTACAATGGTAGGGAAGGCAGTCTTCTCTTAGTAGTCCATGTCATCTAGAGAAGATGATAAATATAATCGGTACAATGCATTATCTCTTATTGTCATCCCTTGCAATAAATGATAATTAATTATTTTTAGTAAGAAATTATGTGACCAAGGGAAGACAAGTCGTACAATGGGGAAAATAGCCTTCTCGTATTTCATAAGAGCATCCCTTAGCTAAGGGAAGACAACCTTCTCTCCTTTCATTCTCTCTCCTCCAACTAAGCAAAAATCTGACGTGGCAAGCGTAAGGGAAGGCTGACATCACCCCATTGTACGTGCCCTAAGAACTATAGATTAGAAGGTTGGCTAGAATATCACACCTTAATTAAGTGATATGCATATTGTAGATGCAAATCATGCAATTTACTGCAGACTGGACCTAATATACTCACATGTTTTATTTCTATTTCAGCTCAATGAGTTGGAAATTGTGGAAGAGAAAGGGAGGAACCAAGTCGATGGGTCTGGGGGACTATATGAGCATTCCAACTTTCTGGTGAAAGATTTAGATGGAAAACATACTTTGTTCTTTGCTGAAACGCATCCTAATTGCACACAGGAGGAGGATGTTGTTCTCTGCGCTCCTTTGGAAGAAAGTAGCTATGGTAACTTTTTTTTGGTTGAATCTTCTTCATCTTTTCCTTTTTTGTTAGGCGTCTCATGTGCTAATATATATACATCATTTCCCTCACATCAACAAGGTCATTGTTTTGGGTGCGCAAAGGAGCTTAAGCACCCCTCTGGCGGTGGCTACTTGGGTGGACTTGATGAGGTGATTCTTCATTTCGACGATCTGGATAGTGATGATGACTGTTTTATGTGAATGAATACATCCACCGACGGAGAGCTACAACCTACAAACTAATCTCTTAGTCTTGGTATATTGAGTTGAAGTTCTTATTAATAGCTGCTGCCGGCTATTCTCAGGCTTGTTTGTTTGGGCTGGCTGCGGGTGGTTATGCTGCTGTGTGCAGAGAAAGCTGTTTGTACAAGAAAAGTTGCTGTCTAGCTGTACTCTGGCCTAGTAAAAACAAAGACAGAACATCTTATGCTTGTACTACTGCATCCAACCAGTTTTTACTTTAATTTTTCTTAGGTAGCGGCTACACCAGGTTGACCTTATTTTAAGATATCGCGAGGTCGCTCCGATAACCCCTAAGAAGTCGTTTGGAAGCCAGGTTTTCATTTCATCTGTAGCATTTTGAAATGAATACATGTATTCATTTCATTTACATTGTAATTCCAGAAATGGACACTTGTTTGGTTGCCACAGGAATGGTAAATGACAGTAGAATTCAATATTGAATTTGTTTGGTTTCCACGGGAATTGTGAATGATAGGTTTCAACTCGGAATTGTGATTACACATGGCATCATTTTGCTGGATTTCCTAAATAAAATGATGGCCCAATTCTGTGGCAACCAAACAGCCTATCCATGGAATTTTAAAATGAATTCCAGGATTCCAAACTCAAATGATGGATACCAAACGACCTCTAAAAAGTATCGCTAATCAAAACCAAGGACCGTGCACGTAAACTAACAAGGGAATCCTGTCTTGCTGGACCCCACAACCAACCCCATCGCTTTGCCTTTCTTTCCCTGCCCCTCCCTCGCACATATCACGAGCCGCCATTTTAGTCAGTAGTAACCCTGACAGAAAATTGCATTCTCTCTTCAAGATCTGTTGGGCAGAAGGCATAAATCATAATGGACCTCGTTCTTCACCACCGAAATTACAAGTATATTAAGTAACATCAAAATCAAGTGGTTATTTTGTCCGGGATTCTTTCCTTAACCCGTTGTAAGGCCATCTCCAACGGACACCTGCATGACGGATCGCTTTTCGGTCCATCTAGGTTTGGATGCGGCGGCCTGTGGAAATAGGATGCGATCCATCTGCGGATGGCAGTAGCCCCAACGGCGGTCTCCAAATTCCGCGGCCTATGGGTAAACGGTATTTTTTTTAAAAAGATTTCATAGTTGACATTATCAGCCATAAATATTGTGGCAAAAATCACTAAAAATGACAGAAACTAATTAAAGTTGCAACATAAGAAGTTCAACTACAACTAGCCGGCACACCAGAGTTCAAAAGCATGATACACAAATCACATATCTCGAGCTAAAATGATCTTCTTCTCAAGCCATGTCCAGTAAGTAGGGTCCATGTCATCGGTCAAGGGGATCGCCATGATCTTGGCCTCCTCGCTGAGCAGGGTGATCCCAACTCCTTTTGTTTGTTATCCACCTCCTTCACGGCCGTATGGGTATTGATCTTTTCAATCTTGAGCTTCTTGGTTTGTAACTCTCGTAGTAGTTCTTGACAGCCTCTTCCTTTTCCAACCGCTTCCTCTGGTCCCTCTTCTCGCTCGACAGCTCCTTGTCGACATTGACAAAAGAAAGAAAACTACCACGTGAATGCATGGATTACCTGTGAATCAAGGATGCGTCTAATGTCACCGCTTTCGGGGGAGCGGGAGCAGTAGTAATGTAGTATATCGAAGGATGCTCAGAGTCAGAGAGGTGTAAATCCCCCACAAAGTGGAAGCGTGGACATACAGCCAACAACTCCGCAAGGTACCTAGAAGAGTTGTACGCTAGCCATATGTTCCAACTGTCTCCAGAATAGGTAACTTTTTTTTTTCTTTCGATCAAGGAGCATCGCCCCAGCCTCTGCATCTAAAGGATGCACACAGCTTTTTTTATTAAATTATTCGCAATGCCTTACAAGGAGAATACAAAGATCAACTTGAAGCCTCCTACCTAGCGATAACTCGCTAAACCTACGATGAAGGGGGACCACGAACAAGGCCATACTCCCTGACGGTACACCAACGCACATCACCCAAACAGCAAAACCCTGAGGGTGTGCCATTGCACACGTCACAGAGTTCGCAACCACCATCTATCTCGAACCCATCTCCAAGTGAGATCAACGCATTGACCGCGTCAGGCCTGTCGTCGATGTCACCATGACGCCAGACAACTCCATCATCCTGCACGCGTCCAGCAATCCTCGCCCGTCTTCGACACCTCGCAGCTCCACGCAGCTGAGAATCATCGACGACAACGTGGTAGATGAACACCACACCACCAAGATCCACCTCCATCCAGCCGCTGCTCCAAAAACGATGCCCCAAGAGGTAGAACGACGCAAGGAGCGCCGTCATCGTCTGATCCTGGCTGGATCTAGGGTTTCCCCCGGAGCAGCACGAGTGAGTATCTGCATACTACGACGACGATGCCTTCAAGAAGGTAGCGGCGCGATACATCGCCATCGTCCGCCAACCGAGGTCGGAGCACGGTTTTCACCGGCAGCCGCACATCCCCAACTCGCCGAGTGTAGTGCGAAGGCGGGCAAAGATGACGCCTTCGACAAGGTAACGACGTCGACCGATGCCGCCATCATCCGCCAAGACCGAGGTCGAGGCTCGGTTTTCACCGGCCGCCATGACACCCCGGGCTAGATCACCATTGCCGGAAACCTGTGTGAGATCCCATGATCCCCCACACAGGACAAACAGCCTGGCCGCGACCACCTCCGACGAAGAAGAAGGCCGCCACATCCGTCGAACCCGGCCAGAGCCGCTGCCCTGGGCGTCCTCAGGGATGCGGAAGTGGCCGAGGGGAGCCACCGCGAGCCGTCGATGGAGAGGGAGCCGTTGCGCAGACGCCACCACCCGCCCAGCCCCAAACGGGCCTAGATCGGGCTCGACATCCGTGCCGCCACGCCCGCATCGCCGTCGACCCAAGCTGCTCCGCCTAGGTCGCCACCCACCCCGCTCCCCCATCACTTGGAAGAAGGTAGCCGCCGCCGCGCCGCCTTGATCCGTGACCGAGGGAAACCGCCGCCGCCGTCACGCCGCACAGACTTTGCCTGGCGACGCCCAGGACGGCGGCGGCGGAGGGGGATCTGCGTTGTGGAGGGCTCGGGAAGGCAGGGGATGGACGCCCCGGCGCGGCGGCCGCCGCGCGGAGGCGAGAGGAGGGTCGCGAGAGGGGCAGGAACGTGGGACAAATACCTATGAGAATAGCTAACTATTTGACTCCGTAAGCGATCTCTGGCATCTTCGTCGCTCAGGTACACAGAGTAGTCGATTTTACCCGGACTACATCTTCGAGGTTACTGCCCTCGAACTCCCAATCGATGCCAATGTCTCGTCGTCGTCATCATCATCGTGTGACTCTTCTTCTGCCGATCCCGTTTCCTTGATGGCAGCATTCATGGTTTCTTTTCCCGTACCCCTTGCCATTTCTCCATGAAAAATAATACCAAGCCGTCGGGCAATATCTCGAGTGCAGTAATACATAATTCTAGCGGGCTCAGTGATGCATGCATGTTTCAGGAGATGATGGAGACATGGAGTAATCAAAAGGAGAAATATAACAGCATTGCTTCGATAGATCTATATCGATCTGGTGAAAATTATATCGACTAGCGACAAGCAAGCTAGCTAGATCAAAGTAGGCCGGTGCAGTGCAGATGTAATAATAATACCTGAAGATCCCAAGATGGCCCTCAGATAAGCTCTTCCGAGTGGCCAGCCGGCGGCAACGCTCGACGCTATTTTTTTCTTCGAAAATGGGCACTTTATTACTTAACGCAATAAATTCAGCCTCTGCATAAGGCTGGTGCCAATGCATCACCCCACTATAGCCTCGCCACGCCAGTTTTTACCCTCACTCTCACCCCACTCTCACCCCACGGTGCCAGTGCACGGGCTATAGTGCCAGCTCTCACTTCTCTCTCCTCCCTACCGCCTCCCTACCGCCTCCCTACCGCCCCCACTAGCACCGCTATCGCCTCCCTCTCGCCCTGACGTGGGCATTACCCTTCGAGTAACCAGCGTTGCCCTATCCGGTATTGACTAATTGGAGGCCCATGAAGATACCTGAAGGCGTGAAGGGCCGCTAGGTCGGCGTACCAGAAGATTCCTTGACGGGCAAGACAAGGAAGTGAACAAACAAGGAAAGATTGGATCTGAACTACTGTAAATCTAGTCATATTCGGTTAGACCTCTTGAGACCTGGCCTCCTATATAAAGGCCAGGAGAGGGGCTGCCGAGGGACACAATCAATCTTAGCAATCTTAGCCAGGAAAAGCTTAGAACTAGGTAACCCTAGCAATAAAAATCTCGACTAGATCTCAGCCGAACTATTCGGCACCCCATTGTAACCCATTGTCTTCATAATCAAAGAACAGACAGGCAGGACGTAAGGGTTTTACCTCATCGAGGGCCCCGAACCTGGGTAATTGCTCTCCCCGCTTGTCTGTGAACCGATGTCTCGTGTCAGCCTACAGGATTCCATCAACCCTAAGCCCCTATCGGAGGGCATTGGCGAGGAGTACCCTCGACAATTGGCGCCGTCTGTGGGAAGCCTGTTGGCACAAGATCGGACATCGGCTGAACCCGTCATGTCATCAGCAGCTTCATCAGCACCATCATCGCCTCATCTGGGAAGCCCGATCCGTTTTGGCTCCTACGAATTCACCCCGCACAGCGAATCATCTCGCTCGACCTTCTCTGGCCTACAAGGCAACATGGAGATGGCTTTCGGGAGCGTCCACTACAACGTCAACTCAGAAGGAATTCTTCGGTTGCTGGAATCTCCTATCTCCAGATCGACGAGTCCAAGCGCATCGTCGACACCCGACCTTTTGGCTGGCCTGACAAGCCCGTCGAGTCCGTCCGCGCCATCGACTCCTCGTTCGGCATCTTCCATGTCGGTCGGATCTGATGACCCCGTGCCCTCGGAGCCAACCTCGTACTACTGCATGAACTGCGACACCAGGCATGGACTAGGGTCAAGCGACACGCCATTCATCTGCAACGCCTACTATTTATCGGGAGAGGACAGCACCCGAAGAGTGGCGCCCCTCCAAGTTTACGTCGCTAATAGGGGAGACGGAGATCGCACCCCCCGCTCCAGCAGGCGGGCTAGTTTCGAGAATAGCGCCAGCAATGACAATAGCGACCACACCATTACAGAAGAGGAGTGGGCAGCGGCCAAGGCAGTCGTACTCAACAACACACCACTTTCGGCGGGAACCACGGTTGGCACACTCAATGCTTACCGCTCCATATTGGAGAAAAATCGGGAGCGCATGTCTAAGGAGCAAGCCACCCTCGAGAAACGCCTATCTGCGGCAGACCGGTCCAGCGAGTGACGAAGGGGCTCGCAGGGGAGTGCCTCTCGAAGTACCCACGGAGGAGGCAAACATCGATCGAGGCTGTCCAGGCTTTCGGAAGATGACGCAAGGGAGATAACATCAAACCTGACCAAGTCTTTTATGACCACGGACACCACGGGCATGCCACGGCCAAAAACCGTTGCGGGAGCAACAGCCAATCTTGCAGCATATCTCATTAACCAGCGTCCCGAAGGATCCATGGCTCAGGCCCACCGTGGCGCTTTGGAAAGTCTTGCGATATTGGGACATAATCTAGTTCCACCAAAAGAAAAGACCCTGCAGGCCAGCGGTTCGAAACATCGCGCGAGAGATGCTCGGGATGAAATTACACAGAGCAGGATCGACAAGGCGAGGCGACGATGCGCCACCAGGGAAGAATTTGACAGTGACTCTTCGGATGAGACCCAGGAGAACGACGGCGAGCTTAGAGGAGCCGATTGTTTGAGCTACAAAATTCGGGAGGCGATGCCACCCAAGAAATTCAAACCCACACCTACCGACGCCGCCAAATATGATGGGCAGCAGGAGCCAAGATCCTGGATAGAGGACTATCTGCAGACAGTAATTCTGCAAAAAGGGAATCAGATAGCAGCAATGCAATGCCTGCAGCTTTACCTAAAGGACTCAGCACGAGCCTGGCTCAGAGGACTGCCAAAGGGTTCCATCAAGTCATGGGATGACCTAGTAGAAGCCTTCGTCGCTAACTTTCAAGCAACTTACAAAAGGCCCGTCGGGATCGAGGAGTTACGGCACTGTCAGCAAAAGCAGAAGGAGTCGATGCGCGCATATATCGGGAGGTTCACCAAACTCCTGAATGCTGCGGAAGACGTATCTGTCGACAGAGCAATCGATGCTTTCAGTGATGGCATCCGACGTGAAAGCTATATAGAAGAACTTGGGCGCAAGAAGCCGAAAACCATAACCAAGTTAATGGAAATCGCCAATAGCTGGGCCGATGGCGAAGACAACGTCCGAAAGCCACGACAACGCAGTGACGACGAAGAAGATGACCAGCCGAAGCATGATTCGGGTGGTCGAAGGGATCGGAACAAGAGAAGGAAGAACCGCAGTTACGATGACAATAACTTGGTGGCCGCAGGTTACTCTGATCGGCAGGATGATCGGTACGATGACAGGCGAGACGATCGACAGGACGGTAATCGGAACAACTCTGGGAACCGTGGCAACTATAAACCACGACAACAGAGAACTCCCGAATTCATATACCGATTCCAAGGATGGTAAAGTAAAGTCTAGCCACCTGCTCAGGGACTGTCGGCAGTTCCTCGATATGCATAAACTCATCCAGCAGGCAGGCCAGCAACAACTACCACCACCACCACCGCCAACCCCGTCACAACATCAAGTCCAGCAAGCTCAACCTCATCAACCCAACGAGGCGTTTCCACCACCACGTGGGCAAATGAGTATGATCCATAGGACATGTGTTTCAAGGAGAGAGATGAAGAAGCTCACCCGAGAAATCAACCTGGCAGAAAGTGTTATGGCGAACATTCCTGAATATATCGAGTGGTCGTCTCAGGAAATCACGTTTAGTCGAATGGACCATCCGATGACTATACCAAAACCAGGGCACGCCGCCCTAGTGGTCGAAGCACAGATAGGAGGGTTCAAGATGAGCAAAGTCTTTATGGATGGAGGAAGTGGACTCAACTTGATATTCCTTGACACAATTCAAAGTATGGGGATCACCATGAGAATGTTGGAAGACTCAGACACCCGCTTCCATGGGATACTTCCTACTTCACCAGCGCACTCTCTTGGCAAAGCATACCTGAACGTCGTCTTCGGCAAACCCGACAACTTCAGGAAGGAGAGGATCGAGTTTGAAGTCGTGAACTGGGAATCACAGTATCACGCCATACTCGGGAGACCAGCTTATGCCAAGTTCATGGCTGTACCGCACTATGCATACCTCAAGCTGAAGATGCTAGGGAACAACGGGACAAACATCACAGTCTACGGAAGCTTCTCGCGTTCGGACAATTGTGATCGTGACTTTCAAAGGATTGCTGCAAAGTTTGGGCCACGGCGAGAGACTGTCGACCCCCCGCCCAGATTGACAATACAAGAAATCAAGGAGGAAAAACTCGACAGGGAAACCAAGAAGAAGCCAACTCCTGAAGCCCCAGCAGCAAAAGCATCGGCGGAAAAAGTTTCGGCAGTGGCCAAAGCAGAAGATGTAGGGGGCGGCAAGATGCTAACAATCGCTGCCCAGGCACCTGGCGAAATCAATAGCACTGCAACAACCACCAGCATGACGAAGAAATCGGAAGATGCTTCCGAAGAAGAGAAGAACCCCTTCCTTGATAAAACACTCCCTTAGTTTTTAAATTTTTTCCCTTTACTTTACACAGGGCCTCTTGTTTTCGCCCTCTAGTTTCGTATTTACCCTATCAATAAGCACTTAAGTTTCGATTCTTGTTAAAGTATTGCAGTAATCTAAAGCATCTATGACCGTGCCGCTGCCAAGTAACGGCATAACGTAACGCGCGGCAGAAGATAGCACCCAGGGCAAAAGCCTCTACGAGCACTGCAAAGAAGAATGAGGACATTAATCCTTCCCTCTGCTTCAGATGCCTCTACGAGTGCCGTACAAAGCAAGAGTTTGGAAAACTAATACACAACCCACGCTCGATATTTCACTTATGGAAATATCAGAGAGCAACGGGCTCATCGGCAGAATCATTACACCTGAAATATTTGGGAATGACTGTCGAAGTTTACAATCGGTTGAAAGCAAAGTTGCGCATACAACAGGTTTAGCAAAACCTGCAACATGAGTTGATCACTCATAATGATTTGCTGACCAACTAATACACATACACCCAACGGGCAATTAAGCTTTGCTCCTTTGAATATTTGCCAACGGCATGGTAAAAGTACATATTCATGTATTAACCAGATAAAAAAAAGTTTCGGCTCAACAATCCTAACACTCGGATGGACTAGCCAATACAATTTACAAAAGTAACTTTACACCTTCACATCACCCTTGCGGAGTTTCCCTTTCCTCAGGTACCTTTGACTCCTCCTCAAGTCTGTCGACAATTATATGGGCGGGTGCTAAAACCTTCGGGTACAACTCTTCAAAATCACCGGTTGCATTGGCGATAGATAACAAGCAAGCTGAAGGATAATGGGCAAGCACAAGGGCAAGCGTACACTTGGCCCCTGCAAAAACTTGAGCTCTTACTAGCTCCCGAACCTTCTTGGCATTTCCAAACTCAGACATCAAAGTCAAAAGAGTAGGGGGAACTGCATTCAAAGGAAACATCGTCTTCCAAACTACCCTCATAGCTTTGTAGCACTTGTCGAAGAACTGGTGGACCTGTTGCACTCGATCCTAAAATTTGACGACAGCTGAGGCCTTCGAGTGTTCCCGCCAGAAAATCTCTTCGGATGAGGAAAGCTGAGTCAAAGCATGCACTCGCTCGTGTATCCGCTTGTTCTCTTCCGCATGGTTCAGAGCTATGACTGGCAAAACAATCAGTAAAGACTCAGACAAGAAGTTGCTAGCAAACAGGCAAAGGGTTCAGGAAACTTACAGTTTAAACTTTCGGTAGCCTTATGCAGCTCGCTAAGAATGTACCGCTCCACGTCGGCTGCAATCTCGCTCTTTTTATTGACAATGGCAGCTAAGGCATAAGTGTTGCGTAAGTCCTTTTCCATCTGCGTGACCCGGTCCTTCATACGCTGGATCCGATCACTTTCAGGAAGGGCACCCGACGAGTCGTCAACAAACGAGGGCACTGGGAAGACCTGCAGAAAATACCGTTATAAAGGGATGATGGATATGGTACAGCCGAACATCCAAAATAACTCCCATCGGGAGAAGTGCAAGAAAGTGATATCATAACAAAAGTGTGCCAACAACACTGCTAGCACGGAGTTATTACAAGCATAAGTTTTGCGGCAGAACAATGTTTCGCATCAGCTCAAGGCACAAGTTTGTTACAAGAATCAAGGGAGTTGGGTCTGGGTCGATAAACTGGGTCCAGCCGACGACTTCCTTGATGAAACTAGTTCAAGGAGCTGACGGGCAAAAGTAAGAGCGGACGCCTTAAAGGTGCTCAAATCAACAAGCTGCCCGTCTCGCTCTTTCGGAAGCCCTTTAGTCATTTCCTCGATGTCACCCTTAAAGCCGTAACCCATCATAAGCTGGAAGGCAAGGACAGTACCAAAAGTGCGCGATGTACGCTTGAATACCTCGATAACCTCCTTGGTATCAACCGCGAAGGTATCGATCAGCTGTCCCAGGGTCTTCTCTTGCTTGATCTTGGGGAAGATCATCGAGTGCATCCGCGCCAAGGCACCCTTCCCCTTCACAAGAAGCTCTTGTGTAAGCTGGTGAGAAGCAAGAATCGTTAATACAGCATTCGCTGGAGAGTTATTTGGAACTCTTTCCAGGGCATCGACAGGGATGTTCGCTGCCTCTGCAGTAGAAAGGAGGGAAAAATTCAGTCATTAACAAAAAGTTTGAATCCATAAGTACGTCATTCGACGGAAGTATGTCAGAAATTACCAAGCAAAGCCAAAGAAGACTGACGAAGGACTTCATCCTTTTCGGCTGCCCGAGCTTCAGCCGCCAGCCTGGATGCTTCTTCCTCTTTTAGCTTCTCTTTCAGCCTGGCTAGTTCCTCCTTCAGAGAATCGACCTCTTGGTGAGCCGCAGCAGCTATCTTGACTGCGCCATCCAATTTCGAGGAAGAGGATTCGACTTCCTCTTGTAGCTGAGCCTTGTCAGCTTCTAGAGAAGTGAATCGGGAGGCGAAAGCTTCCAGAGAAGAAATAACGCCTCGCAGGTCCTTAAGAGAGAAAGAAAAACAATTAAACAAGGCACGCTCCAAGAAATCTGTATTGCAATCAGAAGAGGACTTACAGAAAAAGGAGTCGCAGTGGCAGCAGTTGGAGAAATATCCTTTCCTTTGGAAAGGGAAGAAGCAGTCGATGCTTGGGCCATGGGGGCAGCCTTAGGAGCCGAAGCTTCGGAAGCCACCACGACCGGCGAGGCAGCATCAGATTTGGCTTTTTTAGGCGGAGGCTCGATAAAGCCCTCGTCGCTGCCAAGGTGAATGGTCGACTATGATTATAAAAGGGGTATGAAAACTAGAAAGGCAAAGTATAACTTTTGGAAAGGAACTACTTACATGTCGAAGAGATCATCTTCATCGGCAAAGCCGCCGATTGATCTCTTCGCAGGCGAAGCTCTGGCCCCTTCCGCAGCTGCATCAACAAAAGTATCACGATCAGTGTCGTCATTACGCACTGATCCATTTGCGACACAAGTGTTATCGGCTGAGGAAGGAAGGTCAGTGTGGGCAACTTTGAGATCCATCGGACCATTATATTCATCCTCTAGACCTGTTTGCTCGGTGGTGTGAAAATCTACGGGGATTGAGGAGCCTCTCCCCTCAGAAGTATCATCCAGTGAATCACGTGTATTTTCAGAAGCCATGGGGATCTGGCGAAGAAAAATGACAAGTAAGAACAAAGGTAATTATGTCGGCTAAGAAAAAAGGTGTAGTAGAGATGTGAAGAAAGAAAAATACCCCTGATGGTGGGTGATCAGCGTCAAGGGGAGCATAAGAAGAGATCAGCGGAATCGAATCTTCCTGGTTAAAGGAAGTAAGGCGACGGACTTCATCAAGCAACTCCTTTTCTGATAAATCGGCAGCATTAATTCTGGTTTCATCCTTTGGACCTGAGTACAACCACATCGGGTGAACTCTGGCCATGACTGGCTGGACTCGGCGCTTCAGGAATACTGCTGCCACCTCTGTACCAATCATAGTTTGGCCGTCGGCCTCTTTGATTCGAAGGAATTTGGCAAATAATTCTTCGGCTGAAGCCCTTTCATCGGCTGAGAGAATAATCTTCCAAGAGTTCTTGGGTTTGGCTTCAGAAACATCGGCATAGCAAGGGAGCCGACACTCGGGTGACGAGGAGTCCTTGACGTAAAACCACTTCAGCCTCCATCCTTGCACGGACTCTCTCATTGGGAAATTAAAGTAATTGACCTCTGAGCGAGCAACAAAACCTACTCCTCCGGTAACAAAGTACCCATTACTACTGCTGTATCTCTTCACATAGAAGATCTTCTTCCACAGCCCGAAATGAGGTTCAATACCCAGAAATGCCTCGCGAAGGGTGATGAACACAGCAACATGGAGGATTGAGTTGGGGGTAAGTTGCCATAATTGGATTTCGTACGTCCGCAAGAGATGGAGGAGGAATCCATGAGTGGGGAGCGAAAGGCCTCGGTGAAGGAAAGATAAGAACATCACAGTAAATCCAGCAGGAGGATCAGGCCGAGAAATCGCACCTGGAAGGATCACATCTCCCGCATCGGAGGATATCAATCCTAGGCTTTGGGACCTCTTCTCGTCACGCTTGGTGACAGTTGATGCTACCCAGTCCCCAGGTCTGACCATTGAGCTTGGCGGCGCTGGCGGCGCCGGAGCTAGGGGAGGGGCGCTCGGAGCGCTCCCCTTCGGAAGAGAAGAGGAGGACTTGGCGGCGGCACCTCCGCTGGTGGAGCTAGCGGCGGCGGTAGGATCCTTCTTCTTCACCATTGAGGGATCTGAGGAAGATTGGAAAAGCTGTGGTGGCGGCGCGACAATGGCGAAGGAAGAAGGGGAAGAATGAGGAGATACTGCGGGAACCGTGGAGAAGAATAGGAATTTTTCGCCCTTTGGAGATTTTGAGGAGAAGTTAAGAGTTAAGTAAGCACGTGGCGCTTGAGGAAGGGGAGGAACCGGCGGCCCACTACGTCCACGATTGTGCGAAAATCGAGGAGCCACCTCGATCGTTACGCGTGTAGTGGTCAAACCCTAAAAACCTGATTGCACAGAGCTAGGGCAAGCCCGTCAGGTCAGGACCCGTCAAATCAGCCCGCAGCAGTTACACGTCAACAATGACGTCATAAAAAACTAGAAGCATTCGAAGGAAACATGAAAAATCATCGGATAAAGGACTTGAGTCTACACACGGATTACGAGCATCCGAACCTAGACTCGGGGGCTACTCCCATCGGGAGCGCTGACGCGCGCCCGATAAAAGAAGACTCGACAGAATAAGCAGTCGAAGGAAGAAGGTTTGAGTCTGTACCCAGACTCGATAATTACTCCCATCGGGAGGACGTGGTGCACACCCGTTAAAAGTTTTTTGCACTCCAGGATCATGCCCGGGGACTTGATTCTGTGTAGGGTAACGTTGTTTTGCCATCGGCACTTAACCAACAAAAGTTGGGCACGTTACTCATTATCCTTTGCATAAAGAAAGTATATCGGATGACCTATGAAGATCTGCGAAAAATTCGGCAAAGGAGAGTATTCGAGTAGAACAACTTGAGTCTACGCACGGATTCTAAGCATCCGTACCTAGACTCAGGGGCTACTCCCATCGGGAGCGCTGACGCGCACCCGATAAAAGAAGGTGAATGATACGTCTCCGACGTATCGATAATTTCTTATGTTCCATGCCACATTATTGATGATATCTACATGTTATATGCACATTTTATGTCATATTCGTGCATTTTCTGGAACTAACCTATTAACAAGATGCCGAAGTGCCGATTCTTTGTTTTCTGCTGTTTTTGGTTTCAGAAATCCTAGTAACGAAATATTCTCGGAATTGGACGAAATCAACGCCCAGGTTCCTATTTTGCCCGGAAGCATCCAGAACACACGAGAACCGCCAGAGAGGGGGCGCAGGCCCACCAAACCCTAGGCCAGCGCGGCCAGGGGGGCCCACGCCACCCTATAGTGTGGGCGCCCCTTCGACCTTCTGACGTCGCCTCTTCGCCTATTTAAGGGCCCTCGACCTAAAACCTCGAGACGAAAAAAGCCACGGTACGAGAAACCTTCCAGAGCCGCCGCCATCGCGAAGCCAAGATCTGGGGGACAGGAGTCTCTGTTCCGGCACGCCGCCGGGACGGGGAAGTGCCCCCGGAAGGCTCCTCCATCGACATCGCTGCCATCTCCACCGCCATCTTCATCATCGCTGCTGCTCCCATGAGGAGGGAGTAGTTCTCCATCGAGGCTGAGGGCTCCGCTGTAGCTATGTGGTTCATCTCTCTCCCATGTACCTCAATACAATAATCTCATGAGCTGCTTTACATGATTGAGATTCATATGAGTTTTGTATCACAATATATCTACATGCTACTCTAGTGATGTTATTAAAGTAGTTTTATTCCTCCTGCACGGTGTAATGGTGACAGTGTGTGCATCCGTGTTAGTACTTGGTGTAGGCTATGATTATGATCTCTTGTAGATTATGAAGTTAACTATTGCTATGATAGTATTGATGTGATCTATGCCTCCTTTCTTAGCATGAAGGTGACAGTGTGCATGCTACGTTAGTACTTGGTTTAGTTGTGTTGATCTGTCATGCACTCTAAGGTTATTTAAATATGAACATTGAATATTGTGGAGCTTGTTAACTCCGGCATTGAGGGTTCATGTAATCCTACACAGTTAGTGGTGTTCATCATCCAACAAGAGGGTGTAGAGTATGCATTTATCTATTCTGTTATGTGATCAAAGTTGAGAGTGTCCACTAGTGAAAGTCTAATCCCTAGGCCTTGTTCCTAAATACTGCTATCGCTGCTTGTTTACTGTTTTACTGCGTTACTACTGCTGCGTTACTACTGCTTGTTTACTGTCCTGGGGCAAAGCACTTTTCTGGTGCCGTTGCTACTGCTCATATATATTCATACCACCTGTATTTCACTATCTCTTCGCCGAACTAGTGCACCTATTAGGTGTGTTGGGGACACAAGAGACTTCTTGCTTTGTGGTTGCAGGGTTGCATGAGAGGGATATCTTTGACCTCTTCCTCCCTGAGTTCGATAAACCTTGGGTGATCCACTTAAGGGAAAACTTGCTGCTGTTCTACAAACCTCTGCTCTTGGAGGCCCAACACTGTCTACAGGAAAAGGAGGGGGCGTAGACATCAAGCTATTTTCTGGCGCCGTTGCCGGGGAGGAAAGGTAAAAGGTACTCACACTCCGGATCTCGGCTACTAAGCTATTTTCCGGCGCCGTAAGTACTCGAAGCTATTTCCTTTAGATCCTGCAATTGCAACTTTTTGTTTCTTGTTTACACTAGTTAGGCATAATGGAAAACAACAAAAATATGAGAGATCTTTATGAACTTTATCTTGAATTAGGACATGATGTGTTTGAAGAGAAAATTAAAAAACCCATGGAACTTTATATGCATGCTAATGGGAATGTTATTGATATAAATGCTTTGAACACTATTGTTGCTAATGCTATGGAAAATTCTAAGCTTGGGGAAGCTGGTTTTGATGAGCATGATCTTTTTAGTCCCCCGGGCAATGAGGAGGAAACTTTCTTTGATGATACTTTGCCTCCAATTTATGATGATCATAATGATAGTAGTCTTTTAGTACCACCTGTTATGGAGGATAAATTTGATTATGATTACAATATGCCTCCTATATATAATGATAGCTACTTTGTTGAATTTGCTCCCACTACAACTAATAAAATTGATTATGCTTATGTGGAGAGTAATTATTTTATGCATGAGACTCATGATAATAATGCTTTATGTGATAGTTATATTGTTGAGTTTGCTCATGATGCTACTGAAAGTTATTATGAGAGAGGAAAATATGGTTGTAGAAATTTTCATGTTACTAAAACACCTCTCTATGTGCTGAAATTTTTGGAGTTACACTTGTTTTATCTCTCTATGCTTGTTGCATTATGCTTCTTGAACTTGTTTATTTACAAGATTCCTTTTCATAGGAAGCATGTTAGACTTAAATGTGTTTTGAATTTGCCTCTTGATGCTCTCTTTTGCTTCAAATATTATTTCTTGCGAGTGCATCATTAAAACTGCTGAGCCCATCTTAATGGCTATAAAGAAAGAACTTCTTGGGAGATAACCCATGTGTTATTTTGCTACAGTACTTTGTTTTTATTTTGTGTCTTGGAAGTTGTTTACTACTGTAGCAACCTCTCCTTATCTTAGTTTTGTGTTTTGTTGTGCCAAGTGAAGCCTCTAATCGAAGGTTGATACTAGATTTGGATTTCTGCGCAGAAACAGATTTCTATCTGTCACGAATCTGGGCTGTTTTCTCTGTAGGTAACTCAGAAAAATATGCCAATTTACGTGCGTGTTCCTCAGATATGTACTCAACTTTCATTAGTTTTGAGTTTTCTGATCTGAGCAACGGAAGTATTTATTAAAAATTCGTCTTTACGGACTGTTCTGTTTTGACAGATTCTGCCTTTTATTTCGCATTGCTTCTTTCGCTGTGTTGGGTGGATTTCTTTGTTCCATTACCTTCCAGTAGCTTTGAGCAATGTCCAGAAGTGTTAAGAATGATTGTGTCACCTCTGAACATGTGAGTTTTTGATTATGTACTAACCCCTCTAATGAAGTTTACGAGAAGTTTGGTGTGAAGGAAGTTTTCAAGGGTCAAGAGAGGAGGATGATATACTATGATCAAGAAGAGTGAAAGCTCTAAGCTTGGGGATGCCCCGGTGGTTCACCCCTGCATATATCAAGAAGACTCAAGCGTCTAAGCTTGGGGATGCCCAAGACATCCCCTTCTTCATCGACAACATTATCAGGTTCCTCCCCTGAAACTATATTTTTATTCGGTCACATCTTATGTACTTTACTTGGAGCGTCTGTATGCTTTTGTTTTTGTTTTTGTTTGAATAAATGCTTGTGTGGGAGAGAGACACGCTCCGCTGGTTCGTATGAACACATGTGTTCTTAGCTTTTAGTATTCATGGCGAAGTTTATTCTTCGTTAAATTGTTATATGGTTGGAATTGGAAAATGATACATGTAGTAATTGCTATAATGTCTTGGATAATGTGATACTTGGCAATTGTTGTGCTCATGTTTAAGCTCTTGCATCATATACTTTGCACCCATTAATGAAGAAATACATAGAGCATGCTAAAATTTGGTTTGCATATTTGGTCTCTCTAAAATCTAGATAATTTCTAGTATTGAGTTTGAACAACAAGGAAGACGGTGTAGAGTCTTATAATGTTTACAATATGTCTTTTATGTGAGTTTTGCTGCACCGCTTCATCCTTGTGTTTGTTTCAAATAGCCTTGCTAGCCTAAACCTTGTATCGAGAGGGAATACTTCTCATGCATCCAAAATCCTTGAGCCAACCACTATGCCATTTGTGTCCACCATACCTACCTACTACATGGTATTTCTCCGCCATTCCAAAGTAAATTGCTTGAGTGCTACCTTTAAATTTCCATTCTTCACCTTTACAATATATAGCTCATGGGACAAATAGCCTAAAAACTATTGTGGTATTGAATATGTACTTATGCATTTTATCTCTTATTAAGTTGCTCGTTGTGCGATAACCATGTTCACTGGGGACGCCATCAACTACTCTTTGTTGAATTTCATGTGAGTTGCTATGCATGTTCGTCTTGTCTGAAGTAAGGGAGATCTACCACCTTATGGTTGGAGCATGCATATTGTTAGAGAAGAACATTGGGCCGCTAACTAAAGCCATGATCCATGGTGGAAGTTTCAGTTTTGGACATATATCCTCAATCTCATATGAGAATAATAATTGTTGCCACATGCTTATGCATAAAAGAGGAGTCCATTATCTGTTGTCTATGTTGTCCCGGTATGGATGTCTAAGTTGAGAATAATCAATAGCGAGAAATCCAATGCGAGCTTTCTCCTTAGACCTTTGTACAGGCGGCATAGAGGTACCCCTTTGTGACACTTGGTTAAAACATGTGCATTGCGATAATCCCGGTAGTCCAAGCTAATTAGGACAAGGTGCGGGCACTATTAGTATACTATGCATGAGGCTTGCAACTTGTAAGATATAATTTACATGATGCATATGCTTTATTACTACCGTTGACAAAATTGTTTCTTGTTTTCAAAATCAAAGCTCTAGCACAAATATAGCAATCGATGCTTTCCTCTTTGAAGGACCTTTCCTTTACTTTTATGTTGAGTCAGTTCACCTATTTCTCTCCACCTCAAGAAGCAAACACTTGTGTGAACTGTGCATTGATTCCTACATACTTGCATATTGCATTTGTTATATTACTCTATGTTGACAATTATCCATGAGATATACATGTTACAAGTTGAAAGCAACCGCTGAAACTTAATCTTCCTTTATGTTGCTTCAATACCTTTACTTTGAATTATTGCTTTATGAGTTAACTCTTATGCAAGACTTATTGATTCTTGTCTTGAAGTACTATTCATGAAAAGTCTTTGCTATATGATTCACTTGTTTACTCATGTCATATACATTGTTTTGATCGCTGCATTCACTACATATGCTTACAATAGAATGATCAAGGTTATGATGGCATGTCACTCCAGAAATTATCTTTGTTATCGTTTTACCTGCTCGGGACGAGCAGAAACTAAGCTTGGGGATGCTGATACGTCTTCGACGTATCGATAATTTCTTATGTTCCATGCCACATTATTGATGATATCTACATGTTATATGCACATTTTATGTCATATTCGTGCATTTTCTGGAACTAACCTATTAACAAGATGCCGAAGTGCCGATTCTTTGTTTTCTGCTGTTTTTGGTTTCAGAAATCCTAGTAACGAAATATTCTCGGAATTGGACGAAATCAATGCCCAGGTTCCTATTTTGCCCGGAAGCATCCAGAACACACGAGAACCGCCAGAGAGGGGGCACAGGCCCACCAAACCCTAGGCCGGCGCGGCCAGGGGGGGCCCGCGCTACCCTATAGTGTGGGCGCCCCTTCGACCTTCTGACGCTGCCTCTTCGCCTATTTAAGGGCCCTCGACCTAAAACCTCGAGACGAAAAAAGCCACGGTACGAGAAACCTTCCAGAGCCGCCGCCATCGCGAAGCCAAGATCTGGGGGACAGGAGTCTCTGTTCTGGCACGCCGCCGGGACGGGGAAGTGCCCCCGGAAGGCTCCTCCATCGACACCGCTGCCATCTCCACCGCCATCTTCATCACCGCTGCTGCTCCCATGAGGAGGGAGTAGTTCTCCATCGAGGCTGAGGGCTCCGCTGTAGCTATGTGGTTCATCTCTCTCCCATGTACCTCAATACAATAATCTCATGAGCTGCTTTACATGATTGATATTCATATGAGTTTTGTATCACAATATATCTACATGCTACTCTAGTGATGTTATTAAAGTAGTTTTATTCCTCCTGCACGGTGTAATGGTGACAGTGTGTGCATCCGTGTTAGTACTTGGTGTAGGCTATGATTATGATCTCTTGTAGATTATGAAGTTAACTATTGCTATGATAGTATTGATGTGATCTATGCCTCCTTTCTTAGCATGAAGGTGACAGTGTGCATGCTACGTTAGTACTTGGTTTAGTTGTGTTGATCTGTCATGCACTCTAAGGTTATTTAAATATGAACATTGAATATTGTGGAGCTTGTTAACTCCGGCATTGAGGGTTCGTGTAATCCTACACAGTTAGTGGTGTTCATCATCCAACAAGAGGGTGTAGAGTATGCATTTATCTATTCTGTTATGTGATCAAAGTTGAGAGTGTCCACTAGTGAAAGTCTAATCCCTAGGCCTTGTTCCTAAATACTGCTATCGCTGCTTGTTTACTGTTTTACTGCGTTACTACTGCTGCGTTACTACTGCTTGTTTACTGTCCTGGGGCAAAGCACTTTTCTGGTGCCGTTGCTACTGCTCATATATATTCATACCACCTGTATTTCACTATCTCTTCGCCGAACTAGTGCACCTATTAGGTGTGTTGGGGACACAAGAGACTTCTTGCTTTGTGGTTGCAGGGTTGCATGAGAGGGATATCTTTGACCTCTTCCTCCCTGAGTTCGATAAACCTTGGGTGATCCACTTAAGGGAAAACTTGCTGCTGTTCTACAAACCTCTGCTCTTGGAGGCCCAACACTGTCTACAGGAAAAGGAGGGGGCGTAGACATCAGTGAAGCAGATTCAAGATGAACAAGGACAATGAAGGAGAAGAATATCAGGAGAAGACATGCATTAAGTCTCTACCCGAATTATCTTCGGCTAGACACTAGGGGGCTACTGACGTGGGCATTACCCTTCGAGTAACCAGCGTTGCCCTATCCGGTATTGACAAATTGGAGGCCCATGAAGATACCTGAAGGCGTGAAGGGCCGCTAGGTCGGCGTACCAGAAGATTCCCTGACGGGCAAGACAAGGAAGTGAACAAACAAGGAAAGATTGGATCTGAACTACTGTAAATCTAGTCATATTCGGTTAGACCTCTTGAGACCTGGCCTCCTATATAAAGGCCAGGAGAGGGGCTGCCGAGGGACACAATCAATCTTAGCAATCTTAGCCAGGAAAAGCTTAGAAATAGGTAACCCTAGCAATAGCAATCTCGACTAGATCTCAGCCGAACTATTCGGCACCCCATTGTAACCCATTGTCTTCATAATCAAAGAACAGACAGGCAGGACGTAAGGGTTTTACCTCATCGAGGGCCCCGAACCTGGGTAAATTACTCTCCCCGCTTGTCTGTGAACCGATGTCTCGTGTCAGCCTACAGGATTCCATCAACCCTAAGCCCCTATCGGAGGGCATTGGCGAGGAGTACCCTCGACACGCCCCGCTCTCGCCTCCAACGCGGGCTATAGGCGGGCGGTACCGTGCCCTACCGCCGGGCGGTGGAACCACCGCCCACCGCTACCGTCTCGCCCTCCTACCGCCCCGCTACCGCCTTGCTGCGGGCGGTACCGCCCGCGCTATAGCCTGTGTTGGCACCAGCCTAACTAAGATGAACACAGCCGCACAAATATCTGTTACAAGAAACACAGTGTTGTTTGATGACAAAAACAAATTTCGAAGAAGACAAAAAGACTAGCTAGGAGGATCTATCTAAAGGTCACGTTGTCACCCATGTTGGGAGAAAATATCCCTTGCCGTATCCTTCAACCGTGAAGACACATCTGTAAAGAGGTCTCGGTGCTCCACACGCTGCAGTGGCACCCATGAACGAAGCATAGCTGTGCACCGGTAGATGACCTGCAAAAAGGAGGAAGAAATATTATTAAAAATCTTATCATTTCTACACAGCCACAGTGACCAAATGATTGCAATCGCTTCCATCCTAATAAGACGCTTAAACTTAACAAACTTTTTAATACTACGTGGTTGGTATAAGGTAGACCATATTTGGATGGCTGACCATATAAACCTAGCAAATTTACACTGGAAGAATAAGTGTTTAATAGTCTCATCCTGATGATAGAAGACACACTTTTTACTACCATACCAATTGCGTTCGGCAAGATTATCTTTAGTAAAAATTACGATCGACGCCATGCCCCCCTCTCACGCGGTCAAGCCCTTCTCCCAGATCGGTGGCGGCAGCCTTGGCAGGTAATGAAACCCTAGATCGATCCGGACGTGTTGCCGTTCCTGATCGACCATGTATTACATGGGAGATGCACAATCATAGGCCCTGTTCGGATCGAAGGAATTTTACAGGAACTGTGAAGGTTTCTTTTCTTGTGGAATAATTTCTTTCTTTTGGGGCGACGCGTGGAAAAATATTTTTGTTTTTGAAGGGAAACCCAAGCCAAACCAAACCGAAAAAGCTTAGCTCTCCCCTTACCGCACCAATCCACTTATCATTCTCTCGAAACCCAAGCCAAACCAACCCGCCAACAAATTAAACCCGACGCATGGAAGTAACGTTTGCGGGTTGAAACCAAACGCTGATACCATTTGGAACCCATGGACAAAGGCTACCAAAGTTAATCCACGGCACAGTACGTGCACAGGTCTAACTGATTGACAAGGTATTAACTTGTCAATGCCTACGGGTTGTAGACTAGGGTTTAGTTGGAAGTAGAGGGCAAGTAGATCTCGAAGGTTTCAGCCGAAAAGTACTCGACGATTATGAAAACTAGGGTTTGAGAGACAATGATTCGATGATTTCTTTGTCCCTCGACTCCCCCTTATATAGGAGGCGGAGCCGAGGGATTCGTATTGCACAAGTTACAGAGTCCGGGACGGTTTCTAACTCATCCCGCAAGATTACAAATAATGCCTCCTATTACAACTCTAGCTTTCCTTAATAATATCTTGGGCTTCCGAATCTTCTTATTCTTCGGGTAGTGGGCCTTCAGTAAACCCCGGGTACTATCTTCGGCAGGCCCATTTGGGATGCCTATGTCAGTAGCCCCCGAGATTTTTCTTGAATCGTAGAGTCAGGGAAAATCTCCACTGTTTATTTTTACTCGACAATTTAACACTTTTCTATATTTCTTCACATAAATTTCTATATTGTACAGGGATAATGGTAGTTGGGGCTAGTTCATCTGACGGATCATGTACTAGTTAACTGCTCTAGTGGCAATCCGCAAAAACCTACTTCAAGATCACGTCCCTGGACATGATCTTGGGATACTGGTGTAAACTTCGACAGGTGCCGCTTAAGGTCTTACCATTCTGTCGAGTCCCAGTAAAATTTATCGGGTACCTAACGCGTCCGTTAGGATTTTTCTTCGTATCTGTTGACACGGATAAAAGTAGCAAACCGACGTCAGAGACGGCGCCACGCCTCACAGAATGGATCTGGGGTCTTACCTTCGCAAAGTTTTGCGGCATTCAGAAATTGATCGCAACTTTGGCGTTCTGAGAATATATTGTCGAGTGCTTATTCGGCTGTTGGAATGGCACATTTTATTGAGTCAAAGATGACTTACATTGCTCTCCTGATGGGAGTATATGCAGAGTTATTAATAACTCGAAATATATTCTTTTGCTCTTCTATCTTTCTTCTTTTCATTCTTTCTTTCTTCTTCTTTTTTATAATTTCATCGGGCACGCGAACAGCGTTCCCGATGGGAGTAGCCCCCGAGGCTACAGCCAAGGACTTGTGCTTGGGTGTAGGCTCCACGTCTTATGCCACTATATTTTCTTTCTCTCCCGAAGTTTTACAATTTCTCGGGTGCGCGAACAGCGCTCCCGATGGGAGTAGCCCCCGAGGCTATGAACAAATATTTGTATTTGATCATAGGCTCACGCCATTTCTATTTTGTCTTTCTTGATCTTTTCATTTTTCCAAAGTAGCCCCCGAGCATTTGATCAAAAACTTGTATTTGATCGAAGGCTCACCAATATTTTCCATATCGCCTTTTATGAAGCTGTTGAGGCGAATTTTTCCTTCTGCTAAGGTGACGTTATTGCTGACGACAGCCACGATTGTGAGTCTAAAATCACGAGAAGTCTTTTCCCGCTGCCTTGCGGGCCCAATTTATCCACTATCTTGACACATCGTGCAAATGGGGGACACACGTCCTCCGCTTTTTCTGGCGCACGTACCGTAACTTCTCCAATGTTAAAATACTTTTTTACCCTTGTTTTCACGTGGCTATCATCTGCCGCACACTTTTCCCATCCAATGGTCCGCCGCTTCGCCGCACCTCTATATAAGATCTCCTTCTTCCTCCTCGAGCACTTCCGCTCGCGCCGTTCTCCTGCTCTCCTCTGCAAAACCTCCTCCTGCGCTCCACAATTCCCTATGCTCATCTTCTCCAAGCTGCATTCCTGCGCCATTGTTGATGCCACCGCGTCGGTTGATCAAGCACAGCACGCCGGAATCATCAATGGCTGCCGTGGATCTGGGAACCGCGGAGTGGGAAAGGTCCAAGATTTCCACCCAGGACATCAATCTGTTGAAGAAGCTAGAGATCAGCAAGAAGCCCAAAGCGCTGAGCTTCCCTAGTGAGGAAAGCTACCCAACCCCTCCAATGGGGTATCGGGTAAGTTTCATCGACCATCTCATCCGCGGTCTCTCCGCCCCCATTCATCCTTTCCTCCGCGGACTGCTTTTCGTTTATGGTCTGCAACTTCACCACCTCACGCCAAATTCAATCCTCCACATCTCCATTTTCATCACCCTCTGCGAGGCCTTCCTTGGCGTCCAGCCTAACTGGGCGCTATGGAAGCGCATTTTCTTTTGTCGCCGTAATGGCTCTCCCAATGTCGCCTATAATATAGGCGGCGTTGTTATTTCCGTTCGCCCCACAGTCGACTACTTCGACGTCAAACTCCCTGACTCAGTCCAGGGGTGGCGCAAGAAGTGGTTGTACATTCAGGAAGAAAACCATGGATGTGCTGAAGACAACATCCCTCCCTTCGATGGTGCCGAAAAAATCCTTCGCCGCCGCTCCTGGGACGCAGAGGCTACCGAAGAAGAAAAAATATCGACAGCGGCCCTGATGACTCGTATCCATGAGTTGCAAAATACTCGCGGAAAGGAGCTGTCAGGTATTCAGATCACCGCGTATTTTCTTAGAACCAGGGTGCAGCCTCTTCAAGCTCGCAAATACCCTCTCTGCAAATATGCTAGCGACAAGGACGCAGATCGGTTGTCAGCGGATTTAGAGGTCAAGGATTTAGAAAAGCTTGTCCGAAAAATCTCGTCTCTCAGCAAAAAAGATCCTGTCCCTTCTTCTTGCCGTGTAAAACCATTCAGCGCCACCAATCCACTTCCCAAAGTAAACTTTGTCGCTTGATTTGTTATTGCTTTGCTATCTCCTTGTTTTTTATAATTCCTTTATTGACATCTTCCCCTGTTTTTTTTTTTACAGAACCACCCAAATCTTATCTCGCTTCCTCCCCTTCTTGAAGGCGGAGAAGTCGAGGAAAGGGCCGTTGTCACCGACGACAACCAAGATGCTCCCTCTTTTGTGAATGAACCCGTGGATTCTCTAAAATCAGCGGGATCTTCTGAAAAGGAGGCTGCCTCCGAAGGCACTGCATCGGCACAATCTCCTCCTCCTGTTGTTTCCCCAAGGAACAAGAGGAAAAGGAATGATGCCGAAGATTCCGGCACCTCCAAAGCCGAAGAAGTTGGTCCTTCACGTCAGAAGGCAACTTATGATCCATATCTTGAATCCCTCATCAGCTCGTAAGTTACCTTTATTTTTCCTTATTTTTGTACTCGAAGATTTTCGTCTATCTTGCTTTTTATGCTATCGACTTTTAATCGCAGTGATGATGAGGAAGAAATACCAACTCTTGATGTGGCTGCTCGAACGAGTACGTCACATACTTTAATTGTTTCGGAGACGCCAGTTGAAGGAGAGGAATCCTCGCCTCCTCAACAAAACGTTGGCGCTCCCACTCCTCCTTCAAGCCCTCTTGTCCCTTCACCAAAAAGGACAAGGGTGGAAACGATCGTGGAGCCTACCCTCCAATTGGGTAGCTCCTCCAATCCTCTCTTGGATGATGTAAGTTCTTAATTTTCTTATCACTATCTATATTTCCTCTGTTTGCTTCTTTATGCCTTCATATTTTTCCCATACCGACGTTTTCTTTCTTTGTTCTTCTTTGACAGCCTATGATCAAAGAGCTTGTTCGTATCGGTGCCCAATTCATTGGGTACCATGAATATGCCAGCAAGACTGAAGGTAATAACTTTTTGATGACCCTTGTTTGTAACTTCTTGCTCCTGTTTTGTCGCAATTTTGACGATTCTTTACTTTTTTGGCAGAGAAACTTGCAGAAGCCAACAAACTTGTCGACACTCTTGCTCAGAAACTGGAGCAAAGTGAAACGGCTCGCAAGAAAGCTGAACTTGACGCTAGCCAAGCTAAAGCAGAGGCTGAGAAGGCCAAGGCAAAAGCTACTGGTGTCGAAGATCTGCAAAAAAGACTTGATGATGCCGGAACTGCTTTGAACGAGCACAAGGCCGCCCAGGCTACTCGTGAAAATGCGATCATCAAGCGCTTGAACACGCAGAATCGGCGCTTCCTCGGTAATTTTGTCGATCCCTTCTATCTTTCTTAGACTTGCTTTTCCTTGCTTGCTGTCGACCAACATATATTTTCTGCGGCAGGTAAAACAAATCAAGAATTTGAGCTTGAAGATCCCGACAATGATCCCCTCCTTGACGCACTCTCTTTCCTGGAGTTTCATGGAACCGAAGTTCGTGAAGGCATGGAGCATGCTGACGCAGGATTATCAAGGCTGTTCCCCTACTTCTTCCCGAAGAAAGAGGAGCCCAAGACTTTCCTTGCTCTTGCCAAGGACTTCAATCCACCAGAAGATCTTGGACTGAAGATGCGCCAGGAGAACATGAAGATTGCTGTCGAAAGCACTGTTGCCTTGGTCGCTGACAGCCAACAAACTGTTGACTGGATGAAATTTGGCGACACCGAACAGATAGAGCAAACGAAATGGCGATCTTTGATCAAGGCAGCCATGCCCAACTCGAAGAAAATCCTGGCCTATCTCGGGATCAAGCCATCTTCCACTCCTAGCTCATCAAGGCCGGAGGTCTAGTTGAATGCCTCTTCTTTTTCTTTCTTTGTTTTTTCTTTTTCTTTTGCTATTGTCGCCATACTAGCTTTGGCGACAATTACCTTAGTAGTCCTTTTGAAGAACTCCTTCTGTAATATCCATGTAAATTTCCTGGAAATCAATGAAATTCTTCCTTGCACTATCATTGATCCTGAGACTTTCTTTTCCAGTTAATATTTGATACCTACTCGACCAATCCTTGCTCTGTCGATACTTCGCCTGCTTCTTCGTTCTCGAAGAAAACCCTTATCGGAGATTTTTCAAGTGAACATTTGTCGCAAGATTTGCAAGAACTTCGCCAACAACTCCAATCCATGAAGAAACAAACTCTTGCGATGATGGAGCAATCTCGACAAGCATCCGAAAGAGAGAAAATTGCTCTTCAACAGGCGATAGAAGCCATTGCTGCAAAGGATGCTGCTGTTGTTGAGGCTACCGAAGCTTCTTCTCGCGAGAATTATATGCTTCAGCTAATGACTGACGCCAGCCTGGACATGACAGGTATGTTTCCTGTTCATAACCATGTTGGATGTTGTTCTTGCTGTTTTTTCCTTCCTTGACAATTTATTTGCTGTACCAGGCTCATTTTTGGATATTGCTGCCGAAGATCAACGTGTTGAAGCTCGAGCCAATATTTTGCTTAGATTGGCTGCACAACATGGATCTAACTTTTGGGTTACTCCTGAGCGCACCCGCCAAATTGTCAGATTCCAAGATCGCGCGGCTTAGGTCCGTGACTTCCTTGACTTCTGTACGAAGACTTTATTTTTAGTTTATGGAACCATGTTCCCTCGGAACAAGATGCCAGAAACCCTTCCTGCCTTAATGGAAAAATTTCGAGATGCTCCTCGAATCCATGGCTTTGTGCGGGCTCAGCTCTCTGCCGGCGCAAGATTTGCCATGATGATGATAAAAATTTGCTATCCAAAATTGCCCATGGATCAAATTGTTCCCACGTGCCTGGCTAAGATGTCGAAGAGGAAGAGAAATATGGGCAAGATTGATGATCTGGTGACTCCTGTCGCCGAAGATATGATGGATGAACTTCTTCGGATGGATGCTGAGTTCTTCGTGAAGGGAAGCTATGCCGAGCATAGTACTCGTCCTTCCAATGAACGAATAACCATAGACCATGTGCTAGGTATCCATTGAGGGTTTTTTTTTCCTTTTTCTTGCTGTAGTTCCACCATTGATACGTCTTTGTGTATTTGTAAACATGATCTATATTGTAAAGCTGTCAACTCTGTAAATATGTATTGTTTCTATTTTTGATCATCAAGCCCCCGAGCCTTTGGCTGGAGTTTATACTGATTTGTTATCACGAATATTTTTCTCTTGTTCCAAGGAAATATATATATTTCGCTGTCGATGGGTACCATCCCCCGAGTGTCTTGGTGGTGCCGTTCTATATTTTTGTTGCGAGGTTTTTAAACCAAAGCAGTAAAATTTCGTCGAGTATTCTATATTTATAGTTGTTAGCTTCCGATGTTCTACTTGGCGAGGTATTCTTGTACCAAGGCGAAATATTTCGGCAAGTCTAATTTATCTATATTTTGTATATTTTGTAACTTGAGGGCGCTGAGCCCCCGAGCGTGTCGAAGAATAAGAAGTTATTTTCCACTATCTTTATTATATTGCAGCACCGCGAGCCCGCCTCATTAAAAACCTTTCCGGCCCCACTCGGTGCCCCGAAAAGGAAAAGAGTGCGTCTGAAAACTCGCGGGCGTTTCAGTACATTGTATTTTTACAAAGGAGGATTATATTTCGACTCTAGGCGTAGAACCGCCTGAGCTGCGCCACGTTCCAGGGGTTTTTCTCGGGAACCCTGTCTTCTTGTCCTTGATCCTGTATGCACCTCCTTCGATTACTTCTGTGACGATGTAAGGGCCTAGCCATGGCGATTCGAGCTTTTCAGTATTTTTTTGATTTAACCGTAAGACCAAATCTCCGACCTGGAAAGATCTTGGTCTTAAACGTCGACTGTGGTAGTTTTTGAGGTCCTGCTGGTATTTGGTGACTCGTGAAAGTACTTCATCTCGAGCTTCGTCGAGTGCGTATACGTCGTCCTCCAAAGCTTTTCTTGAAGTTTCCTCGTCATACTCTGTCACTCTTGGAGAATCATGCTCTATCTCAATTGGCAGTACTGCCTCAGCTCCGTGGACAAGGAAGAACGGAGTTTCTTGTGTCGCCGTATTTGGTGTTGTTCGGATGCTCCATAAAACACTTGGCAATTCTTCTGGCCAGGTATGTCGAGCCTTTTCAAGCGGTCCTAACAAGCGCTTTTTGATACCGTTGCAGATGATGCCATTGGCTTCTCGACTTGGCCATTGGTTTGCGGGTGCCCAACTGACGCAAAGTGCAATTTAATGCCTACTTCTGCGCAGTACTCCTTGAATTCCTTGGATGTAAAGTTTGTACCGTTATCTGTGACAATGCTATGAGGCACTCCGAACCGAAAAACGAGGCCTTTCACAAACTTTATTGCTGATGCTGCATCTGGTGAATTTATTGGCTTCGCTTCTACCCACTTTGTGAAATTGTCGACAGCAACCAACAGGTACTCATATCCTCCTGGCGAAGCTTTGTGCAACTTGCCCACCATATCGAGTCCCCATTGGGCAAAAGGCCACGACAATGGTATTGGCATCAGCTCTGCCGCCGGAGAGTGAGGTTTTGCGGCGAATCTCTGGCACGCGTCGCAGGTTCTTACTATCTCTTTCGCATCCTCGATTGTTGTCAACCAGTAAAATCCTGCCCGAAAAACCTTGGCTGCAATAGCTCGACTGCTCGCATGGTGACCACATATTCCTTCATGCACATCCTTTAGGATTATCCTTCCTTCTTCGGGTGTGACACACCTTTGCAGGACGCCTGAAATACTTCGCTTGTATAACTCCCCTTTGTTCACTGTGAAAGCTTTGGACCGTCGAATAATTCGCCTTGCCACAATTGGATCGTCGGGTATTTCTTTCCTGAGGATATATGATATGTAGGCTTGCATCCAAGGGACTTCTACCATCATCACAAGCTCCTGGTCTTCTTCGTCCTCCACGGCCTCTTTGAGGGGCGCCGAAGTTTTTTCTTCTTTTGCTTTTTTCTGCGCCTTCTTCGGCTTTGTGGATCTCTCCGCTATTTCTTCCCAAAATACACCTGGCGGGATTGGGAGGCACTGCGACCCGATGTTTGCGAGAACGTCGGCTTCATCATTGCTCAACCTACTGATGTGATTTACCTCGCATCCATCAAACAGCTTCTCAAGCTCATTGTACACCTCCTTGTATGCTATCATGCTATCATTGACTGCATCACATTGGTTCATAACTTGCTGAGCTACCTATTGTGAGTCGCCAAAGATTTTTAGTCGAGTTGCGCCGCAAGCTTTCGCCATCTTCATCCCGTGTATGAGGGCTTCGTATTCCGCTTCATTGTTGGATGCGTTTGGGAACGTCATCCGTAGGACGTACTTTAACTTGTCGCCTTCAGGTGATATAAGTATCACTCCTGCGCCAGCTCCTTCTACTCTCTTGGATCCATCAAAGTTCATAGTCCAAGTTCTCGACAAATCTGGGGGTCCCGTGTTTTGCAGCTCCATCCACTCTGCAATTAAATCTGGCAAAACTTGCGACTTTATTGCCTTTCTTTTTTCGTACGTGATGTCCCGAGGGGAAAGTTCTATTCCCCAAAGGGAGACACGTCCTGTAGCTTCTGGATTGTTCAGTATATTTGAGAGAGGTGCTTCATTGACTACTACTATCGGGTGTGCCGAAAAATAGTGGCGCAACTTTCTTGCCGTTGTAATCACTCCATATGCTAGTTTCTGGTACTGCGGGTACCGTTGTTTGGAAGGCGATAAAACTTCACTGATGAAATATACCGGCCTTTGCACTCCATGGAGTTTCCCTTCTTCTTCTCTTTCGACGACTAGCACCGTGCTAACCACCTGTGGTGTGGCTGCAATGTATAGCAGGAGGGGTTCCTTTTCCTTCGGCGCCACCAAGATTGGTGGTGTCGAGATTGTGCGTTTCAGATCCTCGAAAGCTCTATCGGCTTCTTCGTTCCACTGGAATTTCTCCCCTTGCTTTATTAAAGCGTAGAACGGTAATGCTTTCTTGTATTTTGTCGGGATTTGCTTCAATCCCTCTTGCCGAAACTAGAAAACCAAGAAGTTCTCCTGCTGGGACGCCGAAGGAGCACTTCGTCGGGTTCAGCTTGAGGCAGAATTTGTCGAGGTTGTCAAAGGTTTCCTTGAGATCCTCGATCAGCGTCGTCCCCTTTTTTGATGTTATGACGACATCGTCGATGTATACTTGCACATTTTTTCCAATCTGTGTCGCCAAACACTTCTGCATCATCCTCTGATATGTTGCTCCCGCGTTTTTCAGACCAAAGGGCATTGTTCTGTAGCAAAACACGCCGTAAGGTGTGATGAACGCTGTTTTTACTTCATCTTCTTCTTTTAACCTGATCTGGTTATAACCAGAATATGCGTCCAAAAAGGAAAGACGTTCACATCCTGCCGTGGAGTCGATAATTTGGTCGATCCTCGGGAGGGGAAAGTGATCCTTTGGACAATGTTTATTGAGACACGTAAAGTCGACGCACATGCGAAGGACCTTAGTGTTTTTCTTCGGCACCAACACTGGATTAGCTACCCATGTGGCCTCTGTGTGCAGCTCCTTGATAAAACCAGCTTCTCTCAGTCGATCAATTTCTGACAGCATAGCCTTGCGGTTTGGTTCCGAAAAACGCCGCAAGGGTTGTTTGATTGGTCTCGCTAGTGGATCCAAGTTTAGGTGGTGCTCGGCAAGTTCCCTGGGTACTCCTGGCATGTCAGCTGGACACCATGCGAAGATTTTCCAGTTCTCACGGAGGAACTCGACGAGCGCGCTTTCCTATGCGAGGTCCATGTCGTTTGCGATGGATGTCGTCTTTTTCGGGTCTGTCGGGTGAATCTACACCTCCTTAGAATTTTTCTCAGTGTTGAAAGTTGATTCTTTATTTGGTCTTCCAACGTCTGGCAGCACGTCGTAGTCAGTCATGAGCCTTGACGCCAAATATTCAGCTTGCATGCCGAAAGTTTCTGATATTCGATGAAAATCCTTATCACATTTATCGGCTAGGGCGAAGCTTCCTTTGACTGTGATTGGTCCCTTAGGTCCAGGCATCCTCCACAACAGGTACGTGTAATGTGGTACCGCCATAAATCTAGCATATGCTGGTCGTCCCAACAAAGCGTGGTACTGTGACGGAAAATCTACGACTTCGAACTCCAGCTTCTCGATTCTGTAATTTTCTCGGGTCCCAAATTGGACGTCGAGATTAATCTTCCCCAGTGGATAACTTGGCTTCTCTGGTGTGATACCGTGGAATCTTGTGTCTGTTGGCTTTAGGTTTGCTAAGGATATGTTCATCTTCCTTAATGTATCTGCGTACATAAGGTTTAAGCTGCTGCCGCCATCTATGAACACGCGAGAGACGTCGAACCCTGCGATGACTGCTGGTAGGATAAGTGCTGACTGCCCTGGTCGAGGAACTTGCTGTGGATGATCTGCTATGGTGAAGCCAATGTCTTGCCCTGACCAATTAAGGTACTCAACTGTTGGTGGAGGCATTTTTTCTGCCATGAACACTTGCCGCGAAATTACTTTCTGAGTTCTATTGGATGGCCTTCCCTTCTGAATCATCAAGACCGCTCCGTTAGAGTTAGGATCCACGTAAGGCGGTGGTGGAGGTGCTGCCGCTATTCTGAGCTGATGTCGATTGTCGTCCGTAATCGCGGGAGGAGGTGGCAAGTGAATCTCACTCCTGGGTTCTCGAGGGTTTCTCTGTGCTGCCTGAGCATTAGCATGCCCTGCCCACCTTAGCATTGCCTGGAAATTGCGACAATCCTTCTGCAAATGTCCTGACTGTCTTTTTCCGTTGCTGTCGAGGAAAAAGTGCATCTGACACGGCCCGTTCATCATCTCTTCGGGAGACACAAAAGGCCTCTGGAACCTTGGCCCGCTATTTTGCCTATTGTTTCGAGAGTCATCTCTATTGTCGCCCCGTTGCTCGTTGCTTCTCTGGTACTCCTCTCTGTTGTTTCCTCCTGCGCTTGATCGGAAACCAGCCGAGATTTGTCCTGGAGCATTATAGCTCGAGTACTGCCGAGGAAATCGTCGCCTTGGTTGATAATTTCGACTGCGGTCTTCCTCTGGCGACCTATGCCGTTTGTTGTGAACAGCATCTTCTCCATCTGCCCATCTGTTTGCTATTTCCATTAACGCGGATACTGTCTTTGGATTGGTCCTTCCCAAATCCTCGACAAAATCTCCACGCCTGATTCCTGCGACAAACGCATCTATTGCTCTCTCGTCAGATATATTTTCTGCCGAGTTCTTGATGATATTCCACCTTTGGATATATTTTCTCATAGGCTCGTCTGGCTTCTGTCGGCATGCTCTTAGCTCTTCTAATGACGCAGGTTTTTTACATGTGGACCGGAAGTTCTTGACGAACACGTCCTCGAAGGTTTCCCAGCTGTCGATAGATCCTGGAGGAAGTTTCTTTATCCAAGATCATGCGGCTCCACTCAAATGTACCTGAATACTTTGCATAGCTGTTGCTCTGGTTCCTCCTGTGAGTTTCACCGTCTCGAGATAATCGATTAGCCAATCCTCTGGATCCTGAAGGCCGTCGAATTTCTTGAAGTTATCAGGTAACTTGAATCCCGAAGGGACTCGAGTTTTTCGGACTCTCCTTGTGAAGCATGGCAAACCACACATATCCTCGTCGTTTAGCTCTGGGGACTGCCGATGTTCCCTTCTGCTTTGTCGCGCTCTATATTGTGTGTGACAATATTAGTAACATATTTCAGACCGCGGAATTAAGGTTCCACCAGAAGACCAAACATATTTAATGCCGACTCATTTGGAAATGAGTGATGCGTTGAGACGCAAATGAATTACAAAATACATACGTTTCTGAGCATGTCAGATCCGTTGACTAAAACCTCTCCCGTGAGCAAAACATGATAAAACACCAGAAGGCCAAGGTGTTATATCTTTACAAATGTAAACTAGATTATTGACTCTAGTGCAAGTGGGAGACTGAAGGAGATATGCCCAAGAGGCAATAATAAAAGTGGTTATTATATATCTTTATGTTTATGATAAATGTTTATATATCATGCTATAATTGTATTAACTGAAACATTAGTACATGTGTGATATGTAGACAACAAAGAGTCCCTAGTATGCCTCTTAACTAGCTTGTTGATTAATGGATGATTAGTTTCATAATCATGAACATTGGATGTTATTAATAACAAGGTTATATCATTATATGAATGATGTAATGGACACACCCAATTAAGCATAGCATAAGATCACGTCATTGAGTTATTTGATATAAGCTTTCGATACATAGTTACCTAGTCCTTATGACCATGAGATCATGTAAATCACTTATACCGGAAAGGTACTTTGATTACACCAAACGCCACTGCGTAAATGGGTGGTTATAAAGGTGGGATTAAGTATCCGGAAAGTATGAGTTGAGGCATATGGATCAACAGTGGGATTTGTCCATCCCGATGACGGATAGATATACTCTGGGCCCTCTCGGTGGAATGTCATCTAATGTCTTGCAAGCATATGAATAAGTTCATAAGAGACCACATACCACGGTACGAGTAAAGAGTACTTGTCAGGAGACGAGGTTGAACAAGGTATAGAGTGATACCGATGATCAAACTTCGGACCAGTAAAATATCGCGTAACAAAGGGAATTGGTATCGTATGTGAATGGTTCATTCGATCACTGAAGTCATCGTTGAATATGTGGGAGCCATTATGGATCTCCAGATCCCGCTATTGGTTATTGGTCGGAGTGAGTACTCAACCATGTCCGCATAGTTCGCGAACCGTAGGGTGACACACTTAAGGTTTGATGTTGAAATGGTAGAACTTGAATATGGAATGGAGTTCGAATATTTGTTCGGAGTCCCGGATGAGATCCCGTACATCACGAGGAGTTCCGGAATGGTCCGGAGAATAAGATTCATATATAGGAAGTCATATTCCAAGTTTGGAAATGATCCGGTGCATTTATGGCAGGTTCTAGAAGGTTCTAGAAAAGTCCGAAAGAAATCACCATGGAAAGTAGAGTCCCGGAGGGACTCCACCTTGCATGGCCAGCCAACCCTAAAGGGGAGGAGTCCAAGGTGGACTCCCCAAGGGTGGCCGGCCAACCCCCCTCATGGAAGGGGGGAATCCCACTCCAAGTGGGATTCCCACCTTGGGTAGGTTTCCCTACACATGGAAGGTTTTTGGTTCGGGTCTTATTCGAAGACTTGTAGTCCAACACTTGGGGCTTCCACCTATATAATGAGGGGCATAGGAGAGGGGGCTGACCACCACAAGCCCATAGCTTGGCCGCACCCATAGGTGGCCGGCCACCCCCTCTCCCAAACCCTAGCCGCCCCCTCTCTCCTCCTCTTCTCCCGCACGCTTAGCGAAGCTCCGCCGGAGATCTCCACCGTCACCGCCACCACGCCGTCGTGCTGCCGGATTCAAGGAGGAGCTACTACTTCTGCTGCCCGCTGGAACAGGGAGAAGGACGTCATCTTCATCAACACCGAACGTGTGACCGAGTACGGAGGTGCTGCCCGATTGTGGCACCGTGATCAAGATCTTCTACGCGCTTTTGCAAGCGGCAAGTGATCGTCTACCGCAGCAATAAGAGCCTACTATTATAGGCTTTGGAAATCTTCAAGGGTTAGTCTTGATCATCCCCTCGTTGCTCCCGTCTTCTAGATTGCATCTTGGCTTGGATTGCGTTCTCGCGGTAGGAAATTTTTTGTTTTCTATGCAACGAATCCCTACAGTGGTATCAGAGCCAGGTCTATGCATAGATGGTTGCACGAGTAGAACACAATGGTTTTGTGGGCGTTGATGCTCTTGTTATCTTTAGTTTGAGTACTTTGCATCTTTGTGGCATAGTGGGATGAAGCGGCTCGGACTAACTTTACATGACCGCGTTCATGAGACTTGTTCCTCGTTCGACATGCAACTTGTATTGCATAAGAGGCTTTGCGGGTGTCTGTCTCTCCTACTATAGTGAAGATTCAATTTACTCTTCTATTGACAACACTAGTATCACCGTTGTGGTTCATGTTCGTAGGTAGATTAGATCTTACTCGAAAACCCTAAACCACGTAAAATATGCAAACCAAATTAGAGATGTCTAACTTGTTTTTGCAGGGTTTGGGGATGTGATATGGCCATAATGTGATGATGAATATGTATGAGATGATCATTATTGTATTGTGGCAACCGGCAGGAGCCTTATGGTTGTCTTTAAATTTCATGTTGAGTAGTATTTCAAAGTAGTTGTAATAGTTGCTACATGAGGTGAACAACCATGAAGACGGCGCCATGAACCTTGACGCTACGCCGACGATGATGGAGATCATGCCCGTTGATGATGGAGATCATGTCCGTGCTTTGGAGATGAAGATCGAAGGCGCAAAGACTAAAGGGCCATATCATATCACATATGAATTGCATGTGATGTTAATCCTTTATGCATCTTATTTTGCTTAGAACGCGACGGTAGCATTATAAGATGATCCCTCACATTAATATCAAGATAATAAAGTGTTCTCCCCTCGTATGCACCGTTGCATTGTTTGACGTTTTGAAGCATCTCGTGATGATCGGGTGTGATAAACTCAACATACAACGGGTGTAAGCCATGTTGCACACGCGGAATACTTGGGTTTGCTTGACGAGCCTAGCATGTACAGACATGGCCTCGGGACAACGGAAACCGAAAGGTTGAACATGAGTCATATGGATGATATGATCAACATGTTGATGTTCACCATTGAAGCTACATCATCTCACGTGATGATCGGTTTTGGTGTAGTGGATTTGGATCGTGTACCACTTAACAACTATGAGGGATGTTGTATTAAGTGGGAGTTCATTAGTAATTAGATTAAAACATGAACTAATTATCATAAACATAGTCTGAGTAGTATTTTGAATTAATTTTGTAGTATTAGCATCCGTTTTCTACCATGCGCTAGTCTTGTAATTGAGATAGAAATAATGTTAAGTCTGATAAGAAACTTTACGGACTGGTACCGTATTGTTAAAGAATCAAGAAATGATTAAGTCCTATTGCAAACTTTTAGTAAACCTCACATTGTTGATTCAAAGAGTTGTGGTTTCAATTAGTACCTAAAGTTATCTTGTCTCCGTAAAACTTGAAGTTCAAATCTGTTTGAAAAATAAGGAGCTGAAAATTTAGTTTTCAGAAATAATCAAGGTATGAGATATATGTGATATCTAAGACCTTATTGCAAGATGATAGAATATATTTTGGTGAGACTACATAAACTCATAAGTTTTATGGGAATGTACGAAGGTTGAAGACGCAAGGCGTCCCAATCCTCCAACTATTGGGGCACTAACGATATTCACATATCCATGAAGTGATTATCCTTAGTATGCACCGTTGCTAAGACTCGTCGTTTCGAAGCATCACGTGATGATCGGGTGTTATAGATTCTACGTGTGCTTACAATGGGTACAAGCCAGATTTGCACATGCGAATACTAAGGTTAAACTTTACGAGCCTAGCATGTACAAACATGGTCTCGAAAATTCGTCATGATATGATGGATAAAATTATGAGTGAAATTGTTCATCATATTAAAAGGTTATTAATAGAGAAATCCGGAACACTTGTCATATGACGATCAACTTCAAAGTAAGAACCTCAAGGTTATTGGTATTTGACCAACAAACCTAGAAGTTATTGATGTTGAAGTGTTTTTCTGAATAATGAGGAAAGCTAAAAGAGAAACTGCAAAAGATATTTTGGCAGAAAGAAAGAAAAGACTAGAAAGTCTAGCTCAGGTGTATATAAATGATATACATGTTATGGTTGTATTCCTAGTTAGGTCACACTATGAAATTCTTGGGTATTAGTACTATATTGGTTGGTATGAAGTGTCATACAAAACAACACAATACAAGAATACAATGGCCTAAGTGACTGACAAGGAATATGATAGGAATACACGTCTGGAACAAAATAAAGTGTTATTATGTTCGTCGTTGGCATTCTATCTAGCCCTTAGAATTTATAATAAAGAACTTAATAATTGTTATTTTGCTCTGGTCAAATGAAAACAATGAGTTGTTCAAATTATGACATTACTCCATGTACGATGGATAAGTTATTATAAATCTTAATGGTGAAACACACATACATAACACTGACGCTAAAATGCCATAAGGCAAATGATTTGAATTCCACGTATTTGTGGAACCGCCATTTAGGTCTTGTTAGAAAGAAACGCATGAAGGAACTCCATGCAAATGGATTTTGGAGTCATTTGATTTTTGAATCATTTGGCGCTTGCAAATCTTTTCTAAAGAGAATGATTAAAATACCGTTCATAGGCCAAGAGTTGAACGGGCAACTAACTTAGTGAAAAATACATGATGATGTATGTGGTTCACTGGGCATAGTTGTGTGCGGGAGATTCTTCTACTTCATGAAAACTTTCAACAATGAATTGAGTATATATATGTGGATATATTCAATAAGGAAGAAGTTTGAAACATTTGAATGGATTCAAATAAATTTCAGCATGAAGTGGAAATCATCGTAATAGAAAAGTCAAATATCTATGATTGGATCATGGTGAAAATATTTGAATTACGAGTTTTAGCGAACATCTAAGAGAGTCATGAAATTGTTCTACAACTCACATTTCTTGGAGCATCATAATGATGATATAGTATCCGAGAGATGTATCCAAGCCTTGTTGGATTAATGATGAGATAAAAAATTATGACGCCATTATATTTTTGTGGATTATGCTTTAGTGACTACCGCTTTTACACTGAATAGAGCATCATCATGATCCGTAGAAATGACACCATACGAGTTATGGCATGGGTATAAACCCTAATAGTCCTTTCTTTAAATTTTGGTCTAAAAGTTAACAACCAAAATCGGATGAATGTCTTTGTTGGTTATCCCAAAGAATTGATTGGGAATTCTTTCCACTATGAAGTAAACGACAAAAGTGTTTGTTAATGTTACTTGCTTATTTCCAAGAAATTGTTTTCTAGCGAAGTATTTGAGTGGGAGGACAATAGAACTTGATAAGGTTTATGAACCTGAGCATAATGATCAGAGTAGCGCAGCATCGGAAATTGGTTCCGGAAGCGACCATGACGAACTTGGCTCCCATGACTACAAAGTGTTTTAGCCATGGAGATCGAAGTACATATTGAACCTTGTAGGTATGGTTTACTTTGTGATCAAATAAATGATTTGTGAATAAAGGATTGATTTTGAACAATGATTAACCAACTACAAACAAAGAAGTTATGATGGGCCCTGACTCCGTTAAAATGGCTATATGCCATGAAATCCAAGATAGATAAATACTTTTTGAAAGTAAATGGATCTATAAAATTGATGGACTTGGATGGAATATCCTTAAAGAAGCTCGACTTGTTGAAAAATTGTTTACGACAAAGTTCAAAGAGTTGACTACGATAAGATTAGATCTTCCGTAGCAATGCTTATAGTCTATGTGGATTATTCTAGTAATCACTACATATTTCTTTTATGAGATATGCTAGTAGGATGGCAAAATACATTACTTATCAGAAGTATGTATTAAAGGTGTATACAAGATACAACCAAGAGTTTTGCTGGTCCGTGGAATACTAGATAGGTATACAAACTTCAATTTGATGAAGTAAGTATAGCGGAGTTTGAATCTTCACTGGATGAAATAGTCAAAGAGTTTTTGATTTCATCAGAGACGATGAAGAGGCTTGCATTTGCAAGAAATTAAGTGGGAGCGCTGAGACATATTTATAATACTTATGTAGAAGACATATAGTTGGTTATAAATAATGTAATTACATACTTGATTAAAAGGTTTCATTGAAAAATTAACTTCAATGAAAGTGACTGAAACAAATTTTATGTCAAGATCTATGATGATAGATTGAAACACATAATATGTTCAAGTCAAAGTACATAGAATGGATATTGAAATAGTTCAATATAAAAATATTAAGAAAATATTCTTGTCATGTTAAGTTTTAACAAGACTTGAGTGTATCTGACACTCAATGAGTAAAAACACATGAGTGATTATAGATCACGAATAATATGTACACAATCAGATGTCATGTGCTATAAAGTGTTATGAGCATATACCAGAATGATTCATATGATGATCATTGGACGACAGTAAGAATATTCTTGAGTACTTTAGAAGAACTAAGGATATATATATATATAGTTTTGTATGGGAAATGACAAACAAATTGCTGTAAGATGTTGCACCGATATTTGTTTTGTCACATATGAAAATAAATTTCAATCTCAAATTAGACTAAGTGTTGTTTAAAAGGTAGCACGATGAGCTAGAAGTTGTCTATGCTAGAAGAGTTCTAAATATTATGACGGATTCTACAAAAGAAGGCAGAATATGTCATTGTTTTGACAATGACAAAGGATGTTAAAGTCAAGAGGTTCTTTGAGAACTTGGTGTAGTTCCGACAGAGTCAGAACTTTGAAGCTATATTGTGTGTGACAATATTAGTAACATATTTCAGACCGCGGAATTAAGGTTCCACCAGAAGACCAAACATATTTAATGCCGACTCATTTGGAAATGAGTGATGCGTTGAGACGCAAATGAATTACAAAATACATACGTTTCTGAGCATGTCAGATCCGTTGACTAAAACCTCTCCCGTGAGCAAAACATGATAAAACACCAGAAGGCCAAGGTGTTATATCTTTACAAATGTAAACTAGATTATTGACTCTAGTGCAAGTGGGAGACTGAAGGAGATATGCCCAAGAGGCAATAATAAAAGTGGTTATTATATATCTTTATGTTTATGATAAATGTTTATATATCATGCTATAATTGTATTAACTGAAACATTAGTACATGTGTGATATGTAGACAACAAAGAGTCCCTAGTATGCCTCTTAACTAGCTTGTTGATTAATGGATGATTAGTTTCATAATCATGAACATTGGATGTTATTAATAACAAGGTTATATCATTATATGAATGATGTAATGGACACACCCAAATAAGCATAGCATAAGATCACGTCATTGAGTTATTTGCTATAAGCTTTCGATACATAGTTACCTAGTCCTTATGACCATGAGATCATGTAAATCACTTATACCGGAAAGGTACTTTGATTACACCAAACGCCACTGCGTAAATGGGTGGTTATAAAGGTGGGATTAAGTATCCGGAAAGTATGAGTTGAGGCATATGGATCAACAGTGGGATTTGTCCATCCCGATGACGGATAGATATACTCTGGGCCCTCTCGGTGGAATGTCATCTAATGTCTTGCAAGCATATGAATAAGTTCATAAGAGACCACATACCACGGTACGAGTAAAGAGTACTTGTCAGGAGACGAGGTTGAACAAGGTATAGAGTGATACCGATGATCAAACTTCGGACCAGTAAAATATCGCGTGACAAAGGGAATTGGTATCGTATGTGAATGGTTCATTCGATCACTGAAGTCATCGTTGAATATGTGGGAGCCATTATGGATCTCCAGATCCCGCTATTGGTTATTGGTCGGAGTGAGTACTCAACCATGTCCGCATAGTTCGCGAACCGTAGGGTGACACACTTAAGGTTTGATGTTGAAATGGTAGAACTTGAATATGGAATGGAGTTCGAATATTTGTTCGGAGTCCCGGATGAGATCCCGTACATCACGAGGAGTTCCGGAATGGTCCGGAGAATAAGATTCATATATAGGAAGTCATATTCCAAGTTTGGAAATGATCCGGTGCATTTATGGCAGGTTCTAGAAGGTTCTAGAAAAGTCCGAAAGAAATCACCATGGAAAGTAGAGTCCCGGAGGGACTCCACCTTGCATGGCCAGCCAACCCTAAAGGGGAGGAGTCCAAGGTGGACTCCCCAAGGGTGGCCGGCCAACCCCCCTCATGGAAGGGGGGAATCCCACCCCAAGTGGGATTCCCACCTTGGGTAGGTTTCCCTACACATGGAAGGTTTTTGGTTCGGGTCTTATTCGAAGACTTGTAGTCCAACACTTGGGGCTTCCACCTATATAATGAGGGGCATAGGAGAGGGGGCTGACCACCACAAGCCCATAGCTTGGCCGCACCCATAGGTGGCCGGCCACCCCCTCTCCCAAACCCTAGCCGCCCCCTCTCTCCTCCTCTTCTCCCGCACGCTTAGCGAAGCTCCGTCGGAGATCTCCACCGCCACCGCCACCATGCCGTCGTGCTGCCGGATTCAAGGAGGAGCTACTACTTCTGCTGCCCGCTGGAACGGGGAGAAGGTCGTCGTCTTCATCAACACCGAACGTGTGACCGAGTACGGAGGTGCTGCCCGATTGTGGCACCGTGATCAAGATCTTCTACGCGCTTTTGCAAGCGGCAAGTGATCGTCTACCGCAGCAATAAGAGCCTACTATTATAGGCTTTGGAAATCTTCAAGGGTTAGTCTTGATCATCCCCTCGTTGCTCCTGTCTTCTAGATTGCATCTTGGCTTGGATTGCGTTCTCGCGGTAGGAAATTTTTTGTTTTCTATGCAACGAATCCCTACAGTCGTAGCTGTCGACACTGTTTGAGCCATCGCTTATATAGGAGTCCGCAGATGACCGACATGTCGCTGAAGATCTTGGCAAGTTTTTCTCTTGCCCTGGTGCTGATGAAGCGTGACGATGAAGTTTCTTCTTCTCCTGACTCGGTTGACGATGTATAGCTTGAAAAATCGGAATCGACCGCCGACGATCCCGACGAAATCGGAATTTCGACACGATACGATCCCTCTTTCTCGACGCGAAAGTGAAATCTTCCGAACGTCATCTCCATAGGCTCCTCCAGATACGTATATGCATCCAAACGGGAGGGCGGGTGAGGAACAAAATCGACAAGACCAGTTGCGATCTGTTTACCTCGATCCATCGCGTTGCTTGCGGTTGATGAAGTCGACGATCTTGCGGTTGATGAAGTCGACGATTTTGAACGTGCCATCGAGATCAGATCCTTGATGCCTCTAGTTCCCACAGACGGCGCCAATTAACAAGGTATTAACTTGTCAATGCCTACGGGTTGTAGACTAGGGTTTAGTTGGAAGTAGAGGGCAAGTAGATCTCGAAGGTTTCAGCCGAAAAGTACTCGACGATTATGAAAACTAGGGTTTGAGAGACAATGATTCGATGATTTCTTTGTCTCTCGACTCCCCCTTATATAGGAGGCGGAGCCGAGGGATTCGTATTGCACAAGTTACAGAGTCCGGGACGGTTTCTAACTCATCCCGCAAGATTACAAATAATGCCTCCTATTACAACTCTAGCTTTCCTTAATAATATCTTGGGCTTCCGAATCTTCTTATTCTTCGGGTAGTGGGCCTTCAGTAAACCCCGGGTACTATCTTCGGCAGGCCCATTTGGGATGCCTATGTCACTGATTGTACAAGAGAAGTCTTGTTTAGAGCATCTCTAGCAGTGCCTTTATTCTTCCGAACCGAAAAAACTGAGTTCAGTCTCCCGAAAAACCAAAAGCGAGCGATTTTTAGCGTGACGCAGAACAGCACCCGAATTCGGAACCGAAAAACGTCGATTTCAAAAATTGCCGGCAAAGTGATCATCTCAACCAAGCAGTAGAACTGAAATTCAAACATATTTAAGCATAGTTCGGGTTGCTACGATCCATAGATACATTGCATTTGAGGTGGTCGTCGGCGACCACCTCCAAAACTAACTAATTTCGCCGGCGGCGAGCTACTATACGCGCCGCGGCAGACTACGCCGTCGGTGGCCTACTCGGAGTCGAGGTCGACGACCTCCCGCTTCACGCGGCGGACGGCCGCCTCCTTCTGCGCGGCCTCGTACTCCCGAACGGCACGGACGGCTTCCGCTTCCTCGCGGCGGAAGCGCGCGTGCGCCTCGGCGGCGGAGATGACGGACACCTGCTGCACCGCGTCACCTCCTCGTCGTCGTTGAGGACGAAGTCCCTGGACTGCAGCTGGAGGGTGCGCACCAGAGGCACCTCCTCCTCGTCGTCGCTGTCGGAGGCGGGCCGCCACAGCGCACGGCCGGACGCGGCCGAGGACGACCCCTCGCCGCTATTTGCATAGCGCGCGAGCTTCCCCGGCGGCGTCAGACCCCAGTTGGTCCAGCGCCGCGCGCTCCGCTTCCGAGCGCCTTCGCTGCGGTTCCATTTGCGCCGCTCGGCCTCCGACTGGAAGACGGGGGGGGGGGGCGCGGCGGAGAGTTGCTCCCGCCAATCCGCCCGCGTCCGCTGCCTCCGCTATTCGCCCCAGCCATGCGGTCGCGATGGTGGTGGAAAGAGAGGAGAAGCGGCGGCGGCGGCTCCGCGATTGCTCGCCGGAATTCCAACCGTGCGCGCGGCGGAGGGGCTTTGGCGGCGGAGGGAGTAGGGTTTTGGAATGCAACCCCTCCGCGGCCTGTATATATACGGGTCGACGGTATAGTTTCTCGGGCCCCCGAACTCCCGATACGGGCCGGCCCACGATTCGGGTGCTGTTCTGCGCCACTTTCAGCCCGAACCCGTAAATCCGCCGGAAAAATTCATTTCCGGCGGGATATACGGGCTCTGTTAGAGATGCTTTTACTCGAGGAGGGCCCTTACTGGTTGTGGTTGCTGGCTGCCTAGATATACTGATGTGCTGGCTAGCTGATATTCTGCTGACCGATGCACTAATGTACGAAGGACGAAGGGAATCCAGATTCGATGTTTTTCTTTATCCAGGTTTGATGTGTCGAGGCTAGAGCTGAGCATTTCTCGGGCCGGGCCGACCAAGGCCCAATGCGGAAAATCTCGGCCCAGGCCCGGCCCGACCGTCAGGCCAGAAAAATAGGCCTAGTCCCGGCCCATCACACTAAAAGCCCATCAGGCCTCGGGCCTCAGGCCGGGCCGCTTCAGTAAATCGCACAAACTGATGGCCCAGTCCCGGCCCATCCTAACCATCGGTCCAAAAAATTAGGCCCAGGCCCAGCCCAGAGGCATGGTCGGGTCGGGCTTGGCCCGGGAATTTCGGACCAGGCCGGGCCGATCGGGCCGGGCTGCCCATGGCCAGATATAGTCGAGTCCTTGCTCCCGAACGGCTGGTGCGGGTTGAACCCATGGTTTTAGCCTGTTTGTACTGGGTTTTTTTTCTAACACCAAGCCGCACCGCTCCAGCCCATTTTGCCGCTCAACCCGCACTGCTCCAGCCCACTAAGGCCTTTTATAGCGCTATTAGTAGGAATAATCCGCAACAAATTTCAAATCTCCACATATAAAAGTATGCTTGGTGTTAGAGTATTGTGCGAGTTTAATTTCCACTTACCCCAGTTTTCCCTAAATCATAGTGTATTTTTCTCAATTCTCGATACTCTACCTCTACCTAGTGGATTGGGGTGAAATTTTATGAGGATTAGGTGACGCTAGCGGTTCACCTACGAACACTCTAGTACCAAACAAAGCCTAAGTTGTTGCAACCATGTCAGGCCAAACCAATTGAGGCCACAGCAAAACCCGCACCAAAAAGCCCCCGCACCATTCTCAGCCTAAAGCTGCGCTCCTGATCCTAAAGATGGATAAATTCGCAAAACAAAACGATCCTAAACATGGATACGCGAGGCCGGAAGAATGCGTCATGCGTGCGGTGCAGTGCAAATATGGCGGATACATCGCAGTGATAGAGTATGTGTTTTCTGTCTGCGCGCATAGACAGTACCCATAACCGCTTTACGTAAATCTCAGAGAACCGATGAATTGGCCTTGTCGACGTACTACGGGGCAGGGAGGGAAAAGGGCGGAGGAGCATGGCAAGGCATTGGCGCGCGCCCTGCGCGTCCGGAAGTGTCGATCGTGACGACTAGACGGAACGAGCAAAGCGAGCTGGCTTTTTAATCTATACCTAATAATAAAGGGAGAAGCGTTTCCTTGGTTTGGTCCGTTTGGTCCATCAGTCTTGGTCGTTCGTCCGTCCGTTCCATCGTGTGCCTCCTGAACTCCTCTGGTCGATCGTTGACAGGTCATATCAGAAAAGCTGAATCAAAGTCCAAACAGAAAACAAAATCCTCACAGCACGTCTCACGCAATAAAATCTGCCTGATTAGCTGGACGTGAGAAACTCCCGAACGAATCGAAACTAGCGGCAGAATCAAAACGTAGTGCCGCTGCCGGCCCCGGCAGCTCCTTTGCCATCGCAGCACCGCAAAAAGCACCGTCGGCGGCAGCTGTTCGATCGCCTCACGCCTGAGACCTCCATATATACCGTCTCCACCATATCCACTAATAGTATCCGTCAAGATACGCACGAATCAATCAAACCATAAACCTACCTAGCCACGCGAGGCTGTATCTCCGGTGACCACCGTGGCAGGGCTTTATATCACCGACCGGCGTGAGACGTACAGCAGGGCAGCAGCGGTCAAAGGAACTGCGCACGGCGGGTAGGCGAAGACGGAAAAGATGATCCAATTAGCACGAACGCAAGGAAGTGGCCATGGTGGCCGCCAGGTCTCAGGCTCCTGGTCACGTTCACGCAGCTGAACCGCTCGTCTGGCCTACGCCAAGCTCTGTATGGACGCCACTTATCGTCAAATACGTGGAAAAGGGCATGGGCAAGAGCCACTGCCAGGACAAGGGTCCAGATGGCAGGGAGAAGGCTCTTGGCTACCACAGGAAGAGGCTTTCCGCGTGGGCCGGGGCACCGACCGACCGACCGACCGACCGGACGCTGGCTGGCCAGGGTGCTGATGTAGTGTCCCTCCTGAGTTCTTGTTCTCTGCGTGTCTTTCACCAAATTAAAGCGGGTGCTGCCGCCGCATAGCCCTCTACAACATGGCGCACCTAGCCGACCCAAGCCTCTGGGAGTGAAATTCTACAGCAATGTCAAGTTCCCGAATCATTATACCGGAGACAACGAGTGGAGGTCGTTATGTTAGCCATGCTCTGTAAGGAGCTAAATGATGCAGAACCCCCAAGTTGGAAGATGCGTTGTCCATGGGATGGTCAGCTCGCCGGCGTTGCCGACGCTGCGTCGCTGATGTACGGATTCATGCACGGAGTAAGGTAAAACACCTGATCAGACTTGGTGCTAAAAAAGACTTGAACTTGAGTAACTTGCATGATTATGCACAGCGATACAAACTCATGGAGCTGAAAAGTGCACCCTTGTGTTACAAAATCGACTAGAATATATATGGCCTGCCTACTCTTTACAAATACATTAGTTAGTAACGGTTGTACTTTTCCTATATGAGAGATCTATATCTAATTAACTTTTGTTTAGTGTATACTTCCCTAGATAAATATGAAGAAAATAGTAAAACATATTGCTATTCCAAGCCTTGTACTTCACCGGATTGATGCGGTGGAGATCACAACCACTGAACTCACGCGGATCTGTAACTCTCGATTGTTGCCGCTGCTAGCCAGTATGTACCCCGTCAGCCTCAACAAGTACTCGGTGGACTCCGTTACACAACAATGATCTCGATCGAGATCCTAGACATGACCAGGAAACATACCGTATTCAAGGACCTCAAGCACATCAAGGGCTACATACACTTTGTAAACCGGTGGGTGATGAAGGAGTCTGCTCGTGGCGTGAAGAGCATTTACCATGCGTAGAACAGGTGCTTTGCGGCGGCGAGGAAATCTGGCCTCCTCATTTAACGCCAACGTGTATCTGGCGGCCATCGACTGCGAAGCGAGGGTTGTGTGTGCCGAGCAGTGGATTTCTAATGAGCAAGGACCACAGTGGGCATGTCTAACTTTGGCTAGCAAAAGAGCGATAAGCTTTGTTGCGGATCTTTTTTTTCCAAACATTTACCGTAGATCGATAATAGCAAATCCTTTTTCCGCAGATCAAACTAAGGTGCGTTCAGGTTGGACTAGCCCGCGACAAGATCAAAACAAAACAAGCTAGAGGGAAGGAGAAACTACCGAGGCCATGGTTTGAAGGTTGAAAAGACTGAAAAACATTATTTCTAATAAATGCATGTACATAATTAGATTTTTTCGTTAATTTTATTTTCATGATGAAACTACTTTCTCAGTGAAAATAAATTAATTTATGTTTTATATTATACAAGATAACTAGACTAATAAGATATGAATAAAACCAAGTGTTTTTTCTCCTTCACAACATACTGGTATATTAAACTTAGTTTCTCCCGGTGCAACGCACGGGCTCTTTTGCTAGTAAGGATAATGATGTATATCAGGCGGAGGCAGACGCGGTCGCAGCCTCCGGGCGCTGCGCCGTTGGATGGCCTTCATCCTCCGGGCCACCTCATGACACATACTATTGTGGGGCCCGCCCACGTTCTCAGCTCCCAAGTCAAAGACGGCAATCCGCTCTCTCCCCCACGCCTACCTTATCCTGTTGCTCATCGTCCTCTCCCCACCGCTCGTCTTCACCAATTCCTCTCTACTCTCCTCTCGATTCTCTCCAGCAATAATCATCAGGGGCGCCACGACGGTTGGCGCTGCTCTCACCGGCGGTTGGCGCTGCTCCCCGTCGCCATAATGCGCTCTATCTTCGCCGTCGGACCACGTGCCTGCTCTGCCGCCGGACCACGTGCTTGCTCCGTCGCCGCCCGAGCTGCAAGCTTTTTCGGCGGTGCTGCACGAGCTGCAAACGGTATCGCCGGGAGCTGGAAAGGGCAGCCGCACGAGCTGCAGAGGGTCGCGCCGGCAGCTGCAAAAGGCGGCCGTGAGCTGCAATGGGCGGCCGCACAAGCTGCAAAGGTCTCCGGCACGAGCTGCAAAGGGCAGCACCGGGAGCTGCAAAGGCCCCCGCATGAGCTGCAAGGGCAGCGTCGGGAGCTGCAAAGAGCCGCGCCGGGAGGGCATGAGCTGCAAGGGCAGCGTCGAGAGCTGCAAAGAGCCGCGCCGGGAGCTGCAATGAGCAGCCGCACGAGCTGCAAAGGGCAGCGCCGGGAGCTGCAAAGGGCGGCCGGACGAGCTGCAAATGCCGTTCGCGACTGCTTCAAAGTGCGGTCGTGCCTGCTGCAAGTTCATATGCTACTGGGTTGGTCTTCTCCGGCGACGACGGCTGCTGTGAGGGCATTGTGGCACGGAGATGGTTTTCATCTTCGATGCCGGCGACTGCTGCAAGGGGCGCCGCCGCGGGCGGCTTCGCGAGGCCAGGATAGGTTCTCCGGCAAGTCTAGGACAGATTCTCCGGCAACGTCCGGGACAGATTCTCCCGCGACGACCATAGCTCACCGGCGGCAGTGGGCAGCACCATGTGCGGGAGAACGCAGGAGCAGACTTTTTTTTCCGTTGCTTTTGCGTTTTTTTTTTGGGTAAAAGGACACGTGTCAGATGGGGAACCCGGAGGCTGGATGGTTTGGAGCCTCCGGAGGATTGTCAGCACCGCCCTTTTAGAGCATCTCCACTCGTCCCCCGACGAGGCCCCCGAGCGACGTTTTTTCCATCCGGACGGCGAAATTCGGCTCAGTCGCGCCCCCGGTTCCTCGTTTTCGTCCGGATTTGGCCCTTAATCCATCCGGCGAGCCCACGCCATCCCCTGCCTCGGAGCGGGGACTCCGGACGAAAGATTTTGGCGCGAAACTGCGTGTGGACCCGCGTAGTCGGCGATCGGAAAACCAAATCCTCGTCGATTTTCCCTCCAATTTGCTTGCATATCCCCATTCCCTCCAATTTGCTTGCATATCCCCATTCTCTCCCGCCGAAATCCCCCAATCTCCTCGTCTTCCGCCTCCAGCCTCGGCGGCGTCTTCTCGTCCACCACCACTCTCCTCCTCGTCTTCTCGTCCACCACAATGCCGCCGAAGGCGCCGGCGAGGAAGATGCGGGCGAAGAAGACGAAGCCGCCGGGCATGTCGAACGCCGAGTGGGCGGCGGACGAGAAACGGCGCGAGGTGGAAACAAGCGCCAGGGCGGAGAGGGTGAAAAGAGCCGCCGCCAAGAGGTCGGCGGAGGCGGCCCAGGACGAACAAGCGAGGCTGATCAGCATGGCCTATAGCGGCGGCATGTTCCCCGGCCAATGGCCAACGCAAGGTACAACAAGTTCCCCGTCTTCCTTCTCGCCTTCGCTGTGCTCGCCGTCGCCGACCGCCGTGTTCCAAGAGGGCGCCTACGTCCAACCGTCCAAGCCCACACCGTCGCCGCCCGAGCTTGGACGTCTGCGGCGGCGGCCTCGTTCGAGGGCACCTCGCCGGCCCCGCGACGAGGGCCGCTCACGTTCGGTGCGATGGCGGCGCCGAACGAAGAGGAGATCCACGAGATGATCACCTCCGCTCCACCGCCGCCGCCGCGAGCTCCGGGGTTCTTCATGACCGCCGCCGCCGCGTGCCCGGGTTCTTCACGCAAGAGGAGACGAGGGCGACGGCAGCTGTGGCGGCGCGCAACGAGCATCGGGAGGATGTTGCCGACGGAAGCCAAGCCGTCGAAGAAGAAGGCGAGGAAGAAGAAGAGCCAATCGAAGCCGCCGCCAACCCGTCGAAGGGGAAGAAGAAGAGGAAGAAGGACTCGCCGCCCGCCGAACCGCGTATCAAATGGACGCCGAAGGAAGAGGAGTGCCTCGCCGAAGCTTGGATGACCGTGTCCACGAACGGCATAATCGGGGCCAATCAGTCGTCCGACACATACTGGTTTCGAGTGAGGCAGGCGTACGAGGAACGCAAGCTCGTCGATCCCTACTTCAACAAGACGAACATGAACGTGTACCGGGGAGACAAGGCGATGGCCACCCATTGGGGGATCATGCGACGGCGTGCGCAAATGGCACGGCGTACGAGGAGATCGACAAACGGCCGATCACCGCCACGACTTGGAGCAAAGGGTATGCTCCGCCGGCCCTACACCACCGAGGTACATCGTCGTTAGTCGACCCGTATCGCCGTGCTCTTTTTTCCCAGTGCGCCGAGCTTTGGACATGTACACGGACGACACCGGCTGCAGCTCAAGTTCCTCAACGTCTACGCCCGCCTCGAGAAGTGCGAGAAGTGGAAGGAAGTTCGCACGTCCCTCTCGAAAAGCAAGACCGAGCAAGATAACCCCGACGCTCCGCCGGCTGCGCGGCGGAAGGGCGCCCGAGCTCGGCCGTAAGAAGCGTAAAGAGCTCAAACGGACGGACAATCCCGCCGACAGATGCAAAGGCGTCGATCGACAAGTGCCGGGCCGACTTGAGATCGCACGCCGACGGGAGGAACGACAAGTTCGACGGCAGTGGCGGGAGATGCTCGCCAACCAAGGCGCCCGGATCGCCTCGTCGAAGACGACGGTGGCGGCGAAGAAGAGGAACACGTACTTGGCGTTCCTCATGGGCGGCGGCGACATGGAACCGATGGACGAGGAGACGAGGAATTGGTACCAGGGCCACCGCAACGACATCCTCCGAGCCACTACGTCGTCTCCGCCGCTCCTACCTCGTCTACCTCACCATCTACCTCGTCGATCGCGGCCGCTTCGACGTCCACCGCCGCCGCTTCATCGTCGCCCGCCGCAGCCGCTTCTGCCACGGCGTGTGAGGAAATCGGTCCGTCGGACACCGCCGTGCAGCCGGGATCGCGACGAGCTCGTCTCCGTGTAATTTCCCTCCGATCGCCGATCTGTGGCTGATCCTTTTGCTCCTTTTGCCGATCAACTGGCCGTACTTGTAGCGCGGGACGGCGATTTGTTTGAATTTAAACTCTATCCGCCGAACTCCGGGTGGACGACTGGAAATATGGTACTCCCCACGCCTTAATTTCGTCCAATCCGGCGGTAGTTTCGTCCAGATTCGGGCGTGAGGAGCGCCAACGAGTGGGGATGCTCTTAATAACGGGCATGCATATGCATGGTCGGATCTGTCGTTGGGGCCGGCCCGGCTGCCACCGCCGAGCGTGCCCCATGCAGCAACGCTAGGATATGGCCATATGCACTGGGCCGACCCGATCGATCTAATCCACAGCTAGCGTACCAACGCCGATGCGTCGGGTAAGGCTCACACTGCCCAATCACATATCCCATCCACATCCCAGCTAGCGCCTCGTTGCTTCGGAAGTAGGATGAGCTAGCCTAACTATGCCCATGTCGACCCAATCAAGCATATCCAACGGTGCCTCAGTTTTAGATACTGAAATGGAAAGTTCATTGTTGTGATCTACCGATCTGCAAGACTAGTCATAGTAGAGAGTAGCATTAGAATATGCCTCTACAGTGCGTAGTATCATAGATATGGTAATATAAAATGCTATATTTATTTGTAGAGCTATTTTTTATTGGAATGTGTGATGTGATGGTAACATAGCTAGTTACCACTATCTTTTTTTTCTCAATTAATGATATGACATGTCATCAAATTGCTTAGTTGATATTGCATGTTATTGATGTTACTACCTATGTTAGTCCCCACTATGAGTATTCCCAGAGGACCATATAAGTTCGTTTGGAGGTGGCTTACGCCCAACGGCTAGCGGGTGGTATGGCCACAGAGTCATGACTATGCCTCGTCGTGATCCCACCACTTGGAACCAGATTAGCGAGGCCATGGTGTTAGCACTCATTTTTGTCCTTATGTCGACCGTAGTAAGCCGCAACCATTGAAGCTCAAGAAGCTAGACGTATTAGTTAGATCCGTGGCTACCTTAGTCCTTAAGCAAATCCATGGCAGATTGGTCACCTTAGGCTCGTGGAGAATGAAGACCAGAATAACATAAATCGAAATTTTGGTCAACTTGGCTCGGAGGGAAGTTTGGAGACACCCAAACGACATCGTATGAAGAAGTTAGTCGGAATGATGTCAAGATGAGCTAGCCTACCTATGCCCGTGTAAATCCAACACAGGCCATAACCAACGATGCACCCATTTAACATACTGAAATTGTCCGTTCATCGTGACCTATAGATCTAAGGGCCATGTTCGTTTGGGGTGGATTGCACCCAACGGCTAGCGCGACTATGCCTCACTATCATCCCACCACTTGGGACCAGATCAGACAGGCCGATGTTCATCAGTACCCTCCCAGCCCAATGACAAGCGGCGAAGAAGATATGGAGGACTGGGGTGATGATGTCGGCGGGGAGGACGCGATGGAGATCACCCTTCATGCACTGACGAGCGTGGAACATACCATCGTCCTCGAGTCCTTCCAGAGCATGCGCCAGCATGCTTCGAAAGCCTCCAACGTGGCCATCGAGGACAACGTCGTACAATTGTATCGTCAAACGACGGTCTGGGAGCAACACCACTACCAGTTCATGGCCGATGAGTGGCGAGCTCTGGTAGATCTGGAGGCTAGCCGGGCGGCAGAAGAGGCCGCTCGCCAGCAGGCTATCTTCGTTGTCGTGTAGTTGACAACCGAGCAGCTGCGGGAGGACACGGTGTGACAACATGCCAAGGCTGCCGAAATTGAAGCGTGTGCGGAAACGGAAGTGGTGACGGAACGGGAGGCCATGAACGACGTCACAGGGCCGTTAGGGCACAGTCAAGCAGGACCAGCTACTCGTGGCTATGCCGACAGCCAGGTGTACTCCGAGGGTCACCGTCGGCGTAGCAACGAGTACGCCGAGGGAAACTGTATGCTGAGGGGTAAACCGAGGGGCTGAGATTTTTGCTTGTATGCCGACGGCCCCGATATTTGGCCGTCAGCGTACAACCAGGCCATCGGCACCTCGGGCCAGACAGGGGGAGGCTAGCCGCCGAGAGGATGTGCTAGGCCAATGAAGCCATGGCGTCCAAGGTGGGGCTGCGGTGACAAGGGCCAAGGAAGCTCCGACGATAAGGCGGGTGGCTAGAGCCGAGAAAGTAATAAAAAATTGTTTTGTTCGCACCCATTCCATCAGCGGGCAGCCCACATTTTAATCTGAGAATGTGGTGAAACGTACTTATCCGGTGAGTGCGACCGCTTACGAAGCACCATAAGGCCTCGTCATTTGGAACGGCCTTCCTCTGTTTGTTTACAGGGTTGCGTTGGAGATGCCCTAATATGGTAGTAGCTGTTGTTTGCTGCTCGATCATCACACGAACCTGAAAACACCGGAAATCAGTTTGATTAAGCATATTGATTAAAGTTGTAGCTTGCTTGCGTTTATTCAAACTAAACGAGTGCCGACACGGTCACGTGCCGGCCGATCGCAACGGCGCCCGCCCGCGCGCGCTGGGTCGTCGCGCCCGCTGCCTGTCTGTCTCCATCGGCCACGGTATATGACGGCAGCCAGTTCGTCATTCGCTCCACTGTCCAAATGACGGGCCTGCCCTCCTCTCTCTCGCGCGCTTGCCTCGACGCCAGGTCACGCCGATGCACCATGCACGCGTCCACGTCTCACCACGCCGCCAACCTGCGCGTCAACGCTGCCCCGGCTACAGTGCGCGCCACCAACAGTTGATGTGTCGCGAAAGTTGGCAAAAATAACAACAACCATGCGCAGGAAGGTTGGCAAAACCGTGGACGCGGCGAACGTCCTCATGAAGGGCATTCCCGACCTTAACTCTCCATCGAATCTCTGCTAATCAATCCCGAAAGATGGCCGTCGACGGGCAGCGCTCACAGGTTAATGGCGAAGGCGAAAGGCAATTAATCGGTAGCGCGCGGTACCGCTAGTTGGCCATCTACTTGGACACCGTACTCAAACCGCCCCCACGTAAAGCTCATCTTTGTCGCTTCCACCTCCAGGACGCTGTGGCTGTGTGAAGGTGACGGCATTCAAGATTTGCCCCGGCCCTTTCGTCACATCTAACCTATGCGCGCGAGGCCCGAATCTTGTCACCCCCTTCATCTCATCACGACTTTGTTGTTTGTTTGAAAAATCATCGTTAACTACCTAGCTGGCTCAATGATTATATCAATCGATCTTCTCGCATGATCCTCGAGAAAAATACTCATTTATAGCTTCCGCAACTTGCAAGAGTATGTAGCTTGTAGTTCAGCTCTTTCATAAGAGCATCCCCACTCGTTGGCGCTCCCCACGCCCAAATCCGGCTAAATTTTCGTCCGGATTGGAGGAAGATTTGGCGTGGGGAGGAGTAGTTTCCCAGCCGCGTGCCCAGGCGAAGACGACGATGCAAATTTGAAAAACGGAAACTTGACAAACTACGGCTAAAAACGGGCGAATTTAGACTAAATTTAATGATATTTACTATATAACGGGCGAAGTTCATACATAGAGGCCGAATTCGACTATATTTCGAATTCGGCTAGGAGAATTCAACTGCTAATTTAAAAACACGGCGCTCTACATGCCGAAATGGCGGTAGAACACCGTGTAGTCGCCGCCGTCGTCGTCGGAGCCGTCGTCGTCGACCTGCGGCGGCGGTTGAGGCGGCGCGGCCGGCGCGGCGGCGAGTTGTCGCGCGGCGGCGTGTCCATCACCTCGCCGCCGCTCCGCCTCCTGGCGCTCCCGGCCGCGCCTCGACCACTCCAGGGCGGCGTCCTCGGGGAGAGGCGTTGTCGGCGGCACCGTGTCCTTGAGTGACCTGGCGACCGCCTCCGCCACGGCGGCATCCTCCGCGCGCTTCGCCTCCTCCTCGGCGAGCCTATTTGCGGCGGCGTTGGCGGCGGCAGCGCCATCCTCCTTCTTCGCCGACTTCCTCTTCCGCCCACGCTGCGGGGAAGAGGGTTGGTCGCGGATGACGAGGGCGCCGCCGCGCCTCTCGGTCGGCGGAGAGGAGACGATGGCTCCTTCTTGACGCGCGCCGGCGCCGGCGTGCCGACGGAGACGTCGCCTCCTTTTCACCGGCGCCAAGGACGGCCTCGGCGCCGATCCGAAGACGACGAGCCGGCAGCCATGCGGCGTGGCTGCCGACGCTTCCCCGGCGGCGGCTCGCCGATGCCCTCGATGGAGGGGGCATCGTCAGCACGGGGAAGTTCCCGCCCTCGATGTGCTCGAGGACGTTCTCCAGCGTCCGTCCCGGCGCGCTCCACCACCGTCGGCGTCCCGCGGCGTTGTTGCGCGCAGGCGGAGGCGGCGGGCCGTCGTAGGCCGCCAACTCCCGCTCCCACCGCCGGAGGAAGTAGGAGTTCCACCGCGTGTAGTTCTCGGGGTGGTGGCGTGGGTCGGCGCGCTCCTCGTCCGTCATTGTGAGCCGCGCCTCCTCGATGGCGGCGTCAAGGGCGTCGCCCCGAGGCGGCGGCGGGATTGGTACGCCGCCACGACTAAGCCTCCACCCGCCGCCGGGAGGCCTCGTGTCCGACGGGCAGGGGTACCCCGCCTGGTGGAGGAGGTGGCCCTCCCACTGGTGGAGCGACCGGCGGGGGAAGCCATTGGCGGCGGGGCCGTCGTCGTCGGAGAACGACATCGTTGGAGGTGGAGGAAGAGTGGAGCAGGGGAGGGAGGATGGAGGAAGAGTGGAGCAAGGGCGTCGCGGCGACCGGAGTGGCTTAAATAGGCGCGGCGGGCGCGGCGGGGCGGCGGCGATTAATGACGCGTGGAAGACGATGCGTGCGCGGAAGCCGATTCGACGGCATTAACTCGCCGCGTGGATGCTACGCGGCCGGCGAATGCTGACCGGCGGCAGGCTTTTACAGCGCGCGGAAGACGATGCGATGAGGACGACGATCGGTGTCTCTCGCCGACAAGTTGGGGCCACCAGACGCGCGGGAAGTTCCCCCGCCGTTTCGCGCGCTTTTGTTTTGTCCGGAGTCCCCGAGAGCTCCCGGGGGGCCGGGGATGGCCTGGGATCGCCGGATGAATTTAGGCCCAAATCCGGACGAAATCGAGGAACCGGGGACGCGACTGGGCCGAATTTCGCCGTCCGGATGGAAAAAACATCGTTCGGGGGCCTCGTCGGGGGGACGAGTGGAGATGCTCTAAGCAGCGGTGCCTTTTTCCACAATCAACGCCATGGTCAGTTAACACTTGTCTACTGTTCAAAATTGCTCTAGTCAGTAACTTGTTTTTTGACAGCAACCACAAGAAAAAAATGTATTCTAGGTGGAACATGTATTTTCCACATAGAAGGCAGATATACAGGCACAACCCCCTGAAATTAACAACATCATAAAAGGATTTAACAATATAAAGTCCTTTCGAGTCTAATTTCCAATTAGGAGTATCTTGTTCACCAGACAAAATAAGAGATTCAGCATGTACTCTAAGCTAGGTAGTTCATGCGATGATAAAAAATTTGTTACCATCTAGGTGATACCTTCTCACCCATTATGCCAGCAGACACATATTCATCTCCCTAAGTTAGGGATACCTATCCCACCAAACTAAACTTTTTGAGTCAAAAGGCCCTATTTAGCGAGATGATATTTGTGATGCCCTTCATAATTGTCCAAAAAGCAATGTGCTACTAGAGAGTTGATTAGAGCAATAACCAGCTTGGGAAACTTAAGAACACTAAGTAGATAGCTTGGGATGCTGGCCACACAAGAATTAACTAGGATAAGCCTAGCCTTATAGGAGAGTAACTTCCTCCTCTAACACCTACTTTTTTTTTGTAACTTTACCCACAACTGGTTGTAATTCCTCTTTCCTAAGATTTTCATACGGTAGAGGAGCCCCCAAATAATTGAGTGGGAACTCGCCAGACTGACAGGCTATGAGCATATCCCTGTGAAACTTTAGTTTCAATATTGATGGTGATTAATCAAATTTATGGAAATTAATTCTCGTCCCTAATATTTTTATCAAAGCAGTATAAAAGGCACTTGAGATTCATGACAGAGTCCTAATTCTTATCCAAGAATTATAGAGTATCATCGGCATACTACATACTAATAATACTTGAAGGAATAAAAGGATCTTAAAAGTCCAAAGGTTTGCCCATTCCCAACAGCTTTAGTAAGAATTCTAGAAAACACATCAGCCAAAAAATTGAATAAAGTTGGGGAGGCAGGATCCCCTTGCTCACCCCCTACTAACCTCAAAATAATGACTATTTACCTCCACATAACATTTATGCATCAAAGAAACAAATTTTTTCCATAAACTTAGGACTAAAGCCTCTCTGCCACCATTTTTTTTAGCATAAAGCTTCTACCAACTCTATCATACGCTTTTTCATAGTCCAGTTTGAAAGTAAACCTTGTCTTTTTTCTTTGTACACCATCATGAATAATTTTATGAGCCGAGACTACAAACTCTAAAATATGCCTCCCTCTAAAGAATGCAGGCTGGTTGGGAGAAATCAGTTTATCATTAACCCCTCCCAACCTATTAGTGACATATTTAGAATAGATCTTAAAACTACAATTAGTCAAGGCAATGAACCTCAACTTTCGAATAGTCCTAGTATCACGTTCCATTGGAATGAGTGTCAAGAGAGATAAGTTAAGTCTAAACGGATCAAGTTCCCCTTTGTTCGAATCTCTAAACATAGCCAAAAGATCAAGTTTGATAAGCTTCCAAAACTATTGATAAAACAGAAAAGAAAATTCATTAGTCCTAAGGGCACCTTCAGCATGTGAGCCAAATTTTGCCTCCTTAATTTATCCTCTAAGAAGTGTTTCTTTAAAGCACTTTTGTGTTCATGAGAAAACTTTTCCTCCGGAGCCCAAAAGTCATCAGCAAGATTAATATATAGTCTACCCTCGGAGGTAAATAATTAATGTAATATTATGAAGCTATTTCAAGGATACCTTCATTGTCACGAACATCACCAGGTGTACCTTCGTACACATTAATTTGTTTCCTTTTCCTCTTCTTATTGGCCATAGCATGAAAATAGCCCGTGTTCGGATCCCCTTCGAGGATATCCCTCTCCCTGAATCTCTGCCTAGCTTTTATTTCCTCATGTGTCCATATCTTTTGCAGCTCTCCTACAATGTTTTTCATCTGCACTTTAACACCAGGAGATAAAGACAGAGTTTCAGATAATATATCAAGAAGATCATATTCAACAATAAGTTGCTTCTTCTCTTTGTTCTGTTCAGCTTAATATTAATAGCCCAACCTCTAATATTCATTCTAAGGGACCAAATTTTGAATTGCCACACATCAATAGCTTTGATACACTTACGTGGAGAATTTGAAGTTTTGATAATCAAATCTTGGAACCCGTCCACATTCAAATCTAAATTGTCCGACCTTAGGAGGGAAAAAAGCCTGGTAATCAAACAATATTAATGGATTATGATGAATCCCAATTATAGCTAGAGTTCTCAGAGCCACTGTTGGAAACACATTTTCCCAACAGGTGGTGATAAACACCTTGTCAATAGCAGCCATAATCAGATGGTGTAAGTATACATTCTACCAGCATTTTTTAATTCAATCATGTCAAATTTATTTCCCCAATTATTAAAAAAAATAGTCCAATGCTGATTGATATTTGCCACTGTCCTTTTGTTTGCTTTCCCTATACTGAATTCGCCCCCAACAAGAATGGGTCCATCCCAGGCAGCAAGCAAGTAAAGATACATGGTCTCTCTTCATAAATTATAAAATAAAAATAATTAACCAAACCTTGGAGGTGTCAAAGCATTTCTTCTTCCATATTACTACCTCCGTTTCAAGGAATAAGGCGTCCTCGTTTTACGTGTTTTTTGTTTGACCAAGAATTACTTTAAATATATAAATATTTTTTGAATGAAATTAATATCATTAGAAAGTATTTTTCAATACGAATCCAACCATACTAATTACATATAATATAATCAAGATTTTATTGTTCAACTTTTATGGTCAAAGTTCGTCTTGGAATACGCGTGCGCCTTATTCCTTGAAACGGAGGTAGTACAATCTTGTTCTTTTTGAAATACAGAGAGAAAATATTGCAATGACAATCATCCTCACAACAATTATGAGAATAAAAATATAAAATCTACATGGGGAAGCAAGATCTTAAGGACCGTAAATTTAATTTTGTAACACCACCATTAACATCAATAGGGAGATCTCTTCTTCCAACGAAAGGCCAAAAATCACATATTTTAAGAATCAATACCATATATATTTATAGTAACAAATAGTACATCGTAATGAACTATTACAAAATAAAATCTTAAGGAAACCGACAAATATTTATGGTTTCAAACTTTTATTTTTCCATGACACAATCTTGTACTCTCATAGAGACAGCTGAGGATAGATACCAACACGACTTGCAAATACCTACAAAAGAATTTTCATAGTAGATACCAAGGCTATGTGCACGCCGTAGGCAATCATAAGCGGCGGTGCTTATACAGATGAGACGATAAGCACTTTTAGTTAGTCCTAAACAAGTGTCAGAGTAGTGCCATCATGCCTCTGATCGACCATCACCACTTTGATTACCCATCAATCCTCAGTCCAAGTCCAAACCCGTGACATAAAAATCATCAGCATCGGGGCGGTTGTCGCGTCCTTGCCGTCACTCTCGTGCGCGGGCCCACCCTTCACATGGGCCAGAATCGACATGTGGGCCCCACCACCTCCGCCCAAATCAACGAGATCGACATTTTCCCCATTTTCTCTTGGCCCAGAGCAGGCCACGTACGTCCCCTCCCGCCACGTCACCGTCGCCGCCCGATAACTCCAGCGCGACGCCGCGAGATTTGCTTCGCCGGTAGTACTATAAAGCGGCGGACACGCTCGGCTTCTACTAACTTTTGCCTCGCCGTCGAAGCGATCCTGGTGTAGCTCGCTCGCTCGCTCGCTGCTTGCTTCAAAGGGATCTCGGTAGAGTGGTGGTGAACTGGCGATGGAGTTGCAGGGGCTGGGGAGGTACTGGGGCGTGGGCGGGAGGAGGTGCGGGTCGTGCGCGGGGTCACCGGCGGCGGTGCACTGCCGGACGTGCGCCGGGGCCGGCGATGGGGCGTACCTCTGCGCGGGGTGCGACGCGGGCCACGCGCGGGCGGGGCACGAGAGGGTGTGGGTCTGCGAGGTCTGCGAGCTCGCGCCCGCCGCGGTCACCTGCAAGGCCGACGCCGCCGCGCTCTGCGCCGCCTGCGACGCCGACATCCACACCGCCAACCCGCTCTCGCGCCGCCACGAGCGCGTCCCCGTGCAGCCCATCGGGACGCCGTGCTCCGATCATCAGGACGCCGCCCTCGCGATGTCGTTCGGCGGCCAAGGCCAGGAGAAGCAGGGCGCCGCGCTGAACCTCAACGACGACGCGCTGGATCAGGCTTTCGACGCCGGCGGCGGCGGGGGCAAGGACGGAGCCAAGCTAGACTTCCTGTTCGCGGACGTGATGGTGGACCCGTTCTTCGGCTCCGACCTCCCGCGCTTCCCGCACGCCGACAGCGTCGTCCCCAACGGCGGCGCGGTGGAGCTCGACTTTGGTGGCGTCATCTCCAAGCCGTCCTCCTACAGTTCCTACACGGCGCCCTCGCTCACTGGAAGTGTAAGCCCTTGCTATGCCCTGCTCCTCCAAGAACTTTTTTTTAGCGTCGCATCATTTGATTGTGCAAGCCCTTGCTAATCTTTATTTGCGCTCCATCGAGCAGGGCTCGTCGTCGGAGGTCGGGCTGGTGCCGGATGCGATGTGTGGCCGCGGCGGCGGAATCATCGAGCTCGACTTCACGCAGTCCAAGGCGGCATACCTGCCGTACGCCCCGACTCCTAGCCACAGCGTTTCGTCGGTAGATGTGGGGGCGGTGCCGGAACGGACCGACGGCGCCGTCGCGGCCGGCGGTATGGTGGCCGCTGCGCCGGTAACCGGGGAGGGGAGGGAGGCGCGTCTGATGCGGTACCGCGAGAAGCGCAAGAACAGGCGGTTCGAGAAGACCATCCGGTACGCGTCCCGGAAGGCCTACGCCGAGTCGCGGCCGCGCGTCAAGGGCCGCTTCGCCAAGCGCACCGACGACGCCGACGCCGATGCCGACGCGGTGACCGCGCCCACGCCGCGGCCATACGTGCTCGACTTCGGCAACTACGGCGTCGTGCCCACCTTCTGAAGCGACCAGAACGCTGGCCGGCCGGGTGCCTAATTAAGTTTAATCCGGCACGGCGATGCGGCATGGCACGGCAGCATACGTGCTGCCGCGCACTTGTATAATTGCTTGCATGTAATGTTTTTCCGAGCTGGCTGATCACTGGCTGGGGTGTTCACTGAACATGCATGCACGCACGTATGTTTTGCTAGAACTAGAATAATACTGCTAGTTCTAGTTCAATAGTCTACTGCACGTATGTTTAGCTCGATGAAGATTAGGCTAGGACAATGTAACGTGTTTGCTAGAACAGCTAGTTCTAGTTTTCGGTCGCAAATTAAGAATAGAACGGTTAAGTTATGCTTTATCTTAAAAATCTAGGTTTTTCTATGTCTCTGAGATTTTTGTAAGTCTGGAAAAAGTGCAGAAAGTTGCATTTTCTTAACTACGTTTGTGACTTCAATTTTTTTTTTAGCTCAACCGAGACATAGCAAAACCTTTTTTATGCCACGAGGTTGAACTTGATAATCAAAGTGGCGATGTGGATGGTCAGAGCATGACACTACTCTAGGGTCAGTTCTTCGGAACTAATTTATTTTAATATCGTGAAGACCTCTGCAACAACGCATTATGCGCACAACCTAAACATAAAAAAGAAGAACCCTAGAGTGATATATTCTTTTTATTAGCCGTACTAACACCACCAAGATTGCACTACAAGTCAAACTTCTCCAAAAGCTACGTCTCTAAAAAAACAGTGCACATGCACCGTAGTCGCCTGATTATAGATCTTATGTTTTCACTCGATCATAGATCATAGGTTTTCACCCTGGAGAAACACCTCCTCACAAAACAATTCCTTCAACAAGATCATTGTCAGGCACAACCAATTAAGCCTAGATCTTGTATTTTCACCATTAAAGCTAAGTGTTTGAACTTTTCATGTGTTGTCGCGCCCTTTTGCAATACCGATGCTTGAAGTCACGAATCAGCAAGCCTATTCCTCAATGCCACAAAGACTCCAATCACCATTGCTAGTCCTCACATATTGGCTTTCATGACATTCTCTGATAGCTGACTTCGCCATGGAACAAGAAAGCGTGCCCGCTGATGGTAATAGTCAGCAGTACTTCGCATCGCTCCCTTTGGACCCAAACGGGCAGAGAAAAATGTGGATGCGCACGACCGAATCTCACATGATCCAACAATCTCCAGGCATGAATCGCCATGTGGAGTTCGCCGGTAGAGCCTTGTGGAACACGACACTCCAGCTAGGTCATAGGGACATGCATCCGAAAGATTGTCAACTTGGCGCGAGTTGGAACCCTAGGACCGCCACCTTTATTCAAGCCGAGCTAGTAGCCCCCACTCCACCCGTCGGCACCCTGTTGGATATGCCGCTCCAAACCTCAACGGTCAACGTGCCACCATGAAACACCTATGCCATCACCCGCATTCCACATGCGGCCCCCGTTGATGACCCTCCTTGCACGTAGGAGGCCGTCAGAGCTCGTTCGCCCTCACCCACATCTTTGATAGGCTGGATGTGGCCGCCACCCCGCCGATGAAGATGGCAGCAGTGGCCATGGGGAATTGATCAAGGGTAGCTATCACTAGGGTGGGGAAGAGGCCTCCGTCGCCCCACACGAGGCGACCCGGAGGAAGGGGAAGGGAGTGAAGGAAGGATGAGAATGGAGGTGGTTGGAGACGACGACTCAAGATCTGATCGCCTGGTGTGCGTGCGTGGGAGTCTTGTGTGGGCGTTGGCTTGGTTAGATCGTCGGTAGTAATTACTTTTATGACCAGTTCTCCAGGGATAATTACAAGTGATTATCGCTTTATCTTTATGATCTTCTCATGTGGAATTACCTTGCATTCTAGGTCTAGTCAGAGTCTAACTTTCAAAAATTTAACTAAGGGTATATAAAAATATCAAAATCTACACTACAAATAAATGTTATTTTAGTTATTATTAAATATATTATTTGTACTACATATATTTGGTTTGATAGATGTTGACATTTTTATATATATGATGAATCAAACTTTATGATGTTTAAATTTGACTAAACCTAGAATGCAGGGTAATTATTGACAGAGGGAGTAAGTACGCCGCTTAGAGCATGATTAGGACTAATTACGGGTTCTTATCGCCTCATCTTCATAAGTATCGCCGCTTATGAGAGAGCTTACCGAGTTTTTGCAGGATGTTCCTAGAAGATTTATATAATCGCATGTTTTGAGCATCTCCACTAGCGCCCCCGCATGCCCCTAAAAGGGTTATTTTGATGCCCCGTCACAAATGAACTCGTGTATGAGGGCCTAGAATTTAATTCAACTACTAAAACGACTCAATGAGCCATAGTTGGTGACCGATGGTGATATGCATATGAGCTCAGACTACAGGTTGCATCGCCCAAGAGTCAAAAGAAACTCCAAAACCCTTATGTCCAAGAGTACATGAACTTCAAATGTTGGTGGGGGTACAAGTCATCGCAAAATTACCATTCCAACACAGTGAAACCCAAATCCATAAGCACATACGATGCACTTCCTATCATTCACAGATAGGCTTAGTGAATTGGACATTTGGATGCTTAAACAAATTGGATATCATAACACAAACTCTAAAGAAAGAACTAATACAAATAAAAATGTAAGGCCTCTTACAAGAGAACATAAAAATAAAAGTTCACACAAATAATCCCCAAGGCTGTCTTGAAAATGTAGCAGTGAAAATGATAAACAACATCAAGATGGCAAGGTTGCCATCTTACAAGCCACAATCAGAGATTGTAAGGCGCGGGTGATACGGGCAACTAGGCATCACCAAAGAAATCAGCACCAATGACAAACTTGCCTACGCTAGGCTCACCTGCAAAATGTTGGGATTTGTAATTTCGATGAGTATTTTCATACTAGCAAGACATACATTTTGAAGAACGTACATAGCTGCAAGGCATGGATATCAAAATAACATAACTCAACAAGTGACATAAGTAAAGATGGCATCGAAACTTGAATAACAACAAGTGACATAAACAACACCTTTTCATGAATAGGATACCGCACTGAGTTAACCAAGAACAACACATGCTACAGGCAATCCACAGCCACACCAAACAAGGTATAACAACCAAAACAATTTATTTAGAGTATCAGTAGCATACCCCATCCATGTGTCCCGCAGCACACGCAAATTTGTGCGCAAAACACGAGCGACCGAACGGTGGATGATGTTGTCCAGTTCTTGCGGCTTTGGCCTCTCATCCACGCTGTCCATCTCGACGGCTCCGAGATGGATTCCTTCACCTGGAAGTTCTCCGCGTCCGGCGAGTTCACCACGAGACCTACCTACCTGGCGTGTTTCGCGGGACGAACGGCGCTCCCCGCGGCCAAGGAAATCTGGTCGTCCTATGCCCCCCGGAAATACCAGTTCTTCGGTTGGCTTGCCATTCAGGGCAGGTGTTGGACAGCGGACCGACTTCAACGCAGGGGTTTGCCAAACCACGGCACTTGCCCGCCAGGCTGAAGATGAGGACATCGACCACCTTCTGCTCAGGTGTCCCTTCGCGCAGGCGATCTGGTTTAACCTGCTGCGTCCAAGTGCACTTCTCCGCCTTACGCCGGGGAGGGGTGACTGCCTCGGATTATGGTGGCCAAATGCTGCCAAGAGGATTTCAGCTAAAAGTGATTTCAGCTCGCTATGCCTGCTGATCATCCGCTCAATTTGGATGGAACGGAACGCGCGTGTCTTCGAGGGCAAGGCCTGCCTTGCTTCTGTTTTGAGCGACCGCGTCTAGAGTGAGTGGCGTGAGTGGCGTGAGTGGACAGTTTGCAGAGGTGAGTGGACAGTTTGCAGAGGTAGAGGTAGTAGCCCAGGAGAGCGATCGCCTTCTGGTTGTGTCGTGTGGTGGTTAGGGGCCTAAAACCCCTCTTTGTAATCCCTGGTATTTTGCACCTCATTTCTTCTATCTTAATATAATGATTCGTAGATCTCCTGCGAGTTCTCAAAAAAGAACCTACGACCGAACAAATACCCTATTCTCGAACCGCAAACACGATGTAGTTGATTTTGGCGCCAGAAATTCAAACAAAAGATTAAACAGTTCATCTAAGTTCATCCTAGTTGTACTTGTACACGATTTTGCAAAGGAAAAAACTAAAGATTCCTAAACCTAGGTTAAGCTAGCCCGGGATTTAGACTACTATCATCAAGACTTGGGGCGGCGACCAACGGCGGCGATTAACTCCTCCTCCTCACTGTCCTTGTCAGAGAGGTCATACTCATCATCGGAATAGTCGATGATGATGAACCTCTCCGAGCGAATGGACGCGCACTTGGCCTTGCACATGTTCTGCTCCTCCTTATCGGCGATGTCGCGAGCCCGCTTGGCCTTCTCCCACACGTCGGTGACGACCGTGGTGAGGGAGTTCTGGTGGTCCATGGCGAGGTGGCGCGCCTCGCGCGAAGCGTCATCATCGTCCTCATCACCGACCGAGTCTAGCTCGAACGGTGGGATCAGATGAAGCGGCCGCGTCACCGGAAGCAAAGGAACGACCCGTGTTGCCGCCATGGACGACCCTGCCTGAACGTCATGCGTGTCGCGCAGGTGCAAGCCGAACCACGCGGGGAGCGTAAGATGCTCTTACAACAACGTTTGGGCTATTCACCCAAAGCCTCAATTTGATGTGGTCAAAATCAGGTTCAAACGACCCAAGATTTTACACGGAAGTTACTCGATGGGCAATCTTAGTTCAGAGGTGCCAGTGTGCCGGTCGAGTTTGGAGCTTTTCTCGCGACGAAAAAGTTCATCAACAATTTCAGGATTACCCTATGAAGCATTTTTAGGCAACAGGAGGAAACCCCGTATTAGTCTTGACTTTTTTGAAGTTCTTGGGTTTTAATTTACTTAAATTATTGTATTTTATTACTATGTTTGATTTGGTTGGATAGTGTTATTTATCTAGTTGAATATATTTGAATTTGGCTGAACCACCAAATGGTCGACTCGAAACAAGTCGTGACAACTGATTGTGTTTATTGAGGATCTTGCTAGAAGATTCACGTAATGATGATCCAGCTAGAGCTAGGTAGTTGACGATGAGTTTTCAAACAACAAGTCGTGAGATTAAGCGGGCGATAATATTCCGGGCTCACGCAGATATCATCAGTCACGAAAGGGGTTAATCGTGAATGCCTTGGCCTTGACAGAGCCGACGTCTTCAAGGTGGAAGCGACAAAGATGGGCTTTAATTAGATAGAAACGCGATCCAATTAAGGTCGGAAATGCCCTTCATCAGTCAGGAAACGTTCGCCGCGTCTGCGCCCACATGCATGTCGACTCGAAATCCTCTCCCGAATGTATGGAGTGCCGCTACATAGCGATTTTTGTGTCACCTGCGTAAGGTTGTTTAGATTACCCTTCGAAGTTTATGCAAGTCTTAGTACGTGTACACACAGGGGCGGAGCTCCCCTTTGGGCAAGGTGTGGCACCTGCCCTACCTTGATTTTTGGCAAACAATCTAGTATATGTATGCATATGTGGATATACCATCAGTTTTGTACAGTTTTTTAAGGGAAAACAAAAGAAAAAGATGAATTAGACCAGCAGGAGAACAATCAAGTAAGAAAACAAACTGGGCTTATGCTAGCTGGGCCGCACGTGGTTGACGGAAACCAATTGTCCGTGTCCTGCTATTTGTTCGCTCCGATCGTGAGAAGGACCAGCGGTCGTGATTCGTGTCTCCTGAGTCAGTTGTTTCGTCTACTCGTCTTCGACGGTCGACGCGAGTCAGGCTAGACGCCTAGATGCGACTTTCGCCCGGGAGACCAAGATTTTTCTTTGATCGTTTCACTGTGCCGCTGGCTGCCCGCGCACTAGCTGCTTCCCTTCGACGAGATCCCTCCGACTCCTCCGGCCCCGGTCAAGCCGTTCGGCCGTGCGCCCTTAGTCCTGCAAATCATGCGGGTCTAGCTTCTAGGTTTTCTGGAGACCGTGGAACTATTTTGATTTTGAATATATTGCTATTACCATATTATTTAGCGACTATGCTTACCATCATATAAACTAATAGTGTATTCTGTTGCGTCTTTTTTGCGTTTAAAATTTCGCCTGACCTTAAATTTTTTTTGTCCTCCGCCGCTGTGTACACATCAAATTAGGCGGACTAGCTTGGTGGCAGGCACTGTACGCCGATACATCGCGGTCGCGTGTCGGACGAGGTGAGCTCCGCCGGGCCGGCGCCGGAGCGCGCATCGGCAGCGCGCGTTGACCTAACGTCGAGGCAAGCGCGGGAGGAGGGGCAGGCCCGTCATTTGGAGCGTGGCGGGAATGACGAACCGGCTGCCGTCATATACCTTGGCTGATACAGACGGACAAGCAGCGGGCGCGACGACCCAGCGCGCGCGGGCGGCCGCCATTGCGATCGGCCGGCACGTGACCGTGTCGGCACTCTCGCTTTCATAATTCGTTTGCCTTAATCAAAATTGAACTTTGTAAAGTTTAATTAAATATTTAGAAAAAAGTTATAGTATTTAAATCACCATAAGATATCTTTTTAGGTATTATAGTTATTGGTGTTTTAGTACACTTTTATTCAAATAAATAAAATGTCCGCTTCTATGGTGGGCTTACGTCAGTCTGAACATTAGAAGTGTCCGCTCAATTTTAGTACATAGGATGCATCGCCGCGGACGATGCACAGACGCGGAAAGTGTCCGCTCGCGTCTTGCGGACGTTTCGTCGGATCCGTCTGGCAGTGACACAGCCTCGATGCGTCTTCTCAGTGGGGCAAGTACTGGCGTCGAGGCGTCGCTTCGGCAGTCTGCGGCCGCGTAATGGCGATGCCTCGCGTGGCGCGCGACCGTCGCCTACCCTCTGCGCACGAAGTAATGGCGATGTCATGCGTACCGCGGTCGTCGCCTGCCTCCGACCTATATAAACAGGGATGCGCACATCTCATCTCCTCCCACACTAAACCCTAGCCGCCGCACAACCTCACCGTAGCGCCGCTGCCGCTCAACCTCCACCTTTGCCAACATGAGCATCGCCGACCGCGGCCAGGCTGCCACCCCTTCACCTCCACCTCCGACTCCACCTCCCCCGGCCTCGAGCTCCGACGAGGAGTTCGACGACGACGACAACACCGACGACCTCCTCGATCCGGTCAGGGACGCCAAGTTCCTGGCTGACGAGGAGAAGGAAGCAGAGGAGTGGGCGGCCCTCGCGGCGTTCGACGCCGAGATGGAACGCTGCAGGGTGGCGGCCGCTGCAGCCGCAGAGGACGAAGACTCCGACATCTCATGGTCTTCTGATGACCCTGATGCACCTACCCCGGAGGAGAAGGCGGGGGAGTAGAGGGCGTTAGTCGACTCCTTTGAGACACTCAAGAAGGTCGAGGACGCCGCGAAGGAGACGCTGAGGCGGTGCCTGCTAGAGGACGCGGTGGCGCACCGAGCCCTAGCGGCCGCATGGCGGGCGGCGAAGAAGCAGATGAGGGAGGGAAGCAACGACGGGCCGGACCGTCAGGCATCAAGTAGTCTAGGTTTCTACTCATATAGTTTCTATGTAGTAGTTTCTTGTTTTTTAAATATTTTGTAAAATAACGAGATGATGCAAACAGACGCTCGTGACCACTTTTTACCATCCAAAATGCGTCGTCCCCGTTGTAGATGCTCTAACAACTCCTCACCCTTCAGAAGCAACGAGGCGCTGGGATCGGATATGTCATCGGGCAGTGTGTGTCCCAGTCATGGGCGTAGGTGCGGTAGCTGTGGATGAGATGGAACAGGTCGGGTCAGTGCATATCGCCATATCCTATCTAGCGTGGTTGCATGGGGCTCACTCGGCGGTGGCGGCCGGGCCGGCACCAACGACATATCCGACCATGCATGCACCATGATTGGGTGCGCCGCCCGCGCCAGATTTGCTGCGAGCGAGGTCCACAATCGTGTCCCGTTAAAAAGCTACTAGCTCGCTTTCCTCTTCCCGTTAACTCGTGACGATACCGATCGACACTTCGGGACACGCAGGGCGTAGTACGCGCCAATGCCATGCTCCGTAGTACGCCGACAAGGCCAATTCATCTGTTCTGAGATAGGTGCACCTGAGCGTACGTGCGTGCACAGTTAGCACAGCTGCAGCTTGCAGTTCCAAGGTTCACTTACTTGCGTCAGACTATTTCTTTTCTGTCTCCGGGTGCCGGCCGGGTGTCCTCGCTCCACGTACACACGCATGGTATAGCTCGCTGCTGCTACTAGATCAAGGGACAACCACGCACACATTACCGCTTCAGGAAAAGGCAGTCGTAAGCCTAGTGATTTCGGGAAGTATCCTCATTAGTTTGCGACGGCCGGAGCCATCACTTGCCCGAGGCCGATTTTTTCCGCTGTTTAGACCGGAGCGGAGAACGAACGTGCGGAGTGCCGACATGACATGCGGTTTCTCGCAACTCGTGCAACACCAAGACAAAGAAACGTGTCCCTTGTGCAAGAGCGCAGGTTATCGACAGTTCGACACAGCCCTGCCGACAGACCAACGGCCTATCTGGCCAAAAATCAAGCGCCGGGTCTCATGGGATAAGATTACTGCAACTATTTCGACCGGCCCGTGGGCTAAGAAAAGGCCACCTAGCTATTCGGGACCAACATGGGCCTGGGCTGACTAATTTCGGAGGGGTCCATTAAGCGATCTTCTAGAGCCCACTCAGTACACACACCTTCATCGACCGCTTCATCGGGGATTTGAAACAAGCGACAAAACCAAAGACAGAAAATGCAGTAGCCTCGGTCCAAAAACACCCCAGATGGATCCTTCATCAGCAAAGAGTTAGTACAAAAATCAATGTCCACGCCAGAGTTGTGACTTGTGAGGACTATAAATATAGAATTCAGAAGGGTTTAAACGGGAGCAAAATGGGATGCGTGGATACTTCTAGTTCAGCGTCTAATGACTGTAAATTTAACAAATGAGGAAGATAGATTCATATGGAAGTTAACTCAGTCGGGGAGTTTTACCGTTAGATCTATGTATGATGATTTGTTAAATGACCATACGGTGTTCTTGCAAAATATATTTGGAAATCGAAGGTACCATTGAAGATTAAGATCTTTAGGTGGTTCGAAAGTTATTTTAACAAAAGATAATTTGACAAAGCATCAATGGAAAGGTTGTAAAAAATGTGCTTTTTGTGATTCTGAGGAATCTATAAATCACTTCTTCTTTGATTGTCCTTTTGCTCGTCTTGTTTGGAGAGTAGTTCAGCTTACTTTTGCTATTACTCCTCCAACAAATATCACGAATATATTCGGAAACTGGTTGAATGGAGTAGATAAGAAAACGAAAGCACAGATCCGAGTGGGAAGGTGTGCTTCAGTTTGGGCTCTATGAAATTGCAGAAATGATGTTATTTTTAACAAGCATGGAACTTCTCATTTTTTACAGGTTATTCGTATGGCTACCCACTGGATCCACGACTGGTCCTTTCTGCTACCGGAAGCGCAACGAGCGTCTATGGATTTTGGGTGCACTCGTCTGGAGACGGTCGCACGGGATATCTACAACTTGGTTGGGTGGTGGGTTCCTAGCCGTCTTCAATGATAAATAGGCGCCGCTTTTTTATTTTTCTGGCTATTTTATATACACTTTTTTTCATTCTTGAGATGTAAGATTTGAATCTCTGAAAATTGGCAATAAATGAGGCTGTGTGCATCGATTGATGCAGAGGTCCGGGCTATGTTCTCATTTCAAAAAAATGTGTATTTTTTTTATGAAATTCCACTGAACTATTATTAATCACCAACAACAATACCATGAGTCTCAAAAGTAATAGAAGATACAAATTGGTCTTTGAACCACCTAGTGACGATTAGAAACACTAGCGCGAAACGAAGGAGTGCCGCCATGTTCGCCCCTACATCATCGGAGATGGAAAAATCTTGTCATACTAGAGCTTGTTGTAGTAGATAGACGAGAATTCGTCGTGCTAAGATCCAAAGGACCAACGCACTAGAGGAACAATCATCGCCAGTGATGAAATTCGTAGATAAGAGGAGACTGACCTAAAACCACACAAATGAATACATTGAATCCTAGGAAATAAGTGGGACACATGATTACAAGCACCCTCCGTTGATGCTAGATGCACCACCGGGGCGAGGATATCGTAGGGAGGACATTTTAGCCACCGCCTCATCATTTCGAAGAAGACACTAAAAAGGAACATAAACAAAGAACAAACCCTCCGCGCACCCCACTGGCGAGGGGCCGTGGTCCGCCACACCTCCAAGGTCGTAAGATCACCGGAGACGGAGTGGACCGGCGATGTTGTTGATGAGGGGTCTGAAACCCCAAATGGGTTCTACGGCTGCCTCAGATCCGCCTCTCTCCTTTTTTCCTTGTACATATCGATTTGGTCTAGTTTCGGTTCACTAATTGTGTATTTTATTATGGCACATAACTCATAGATTTGTGTTCTTGGACGAAAATAAAATAAACAAACAATTTGCAATCGAAGATGGATTACATTATGGTCGTTAATATTGTCTAGATTTTGTTTGGAACATAAAAACAACTTGGAAGCTAATAGATACAGAAGCTGGAATTAGCGGTATAAGTAAGTTCCACCCTCTAGCTTCAGTTGCATTATGATCGGTTGCACAGATAGGCAGAACAATAGAGGTAGGATAAGATCAAAATTTCCAAGCCAGCTAGACTAGAAATGTGCTTGATTGATTCTGGCTTTGGATACGTACATAGGATGGTAGGAAGCTAGCTGATTGATCGATCTAGTCGTTTGATCCGCTAGGTGGCGATGCATTGGCAAATTGCAATTGTCAATATCGATTAGTAGTTATTACTGGTTCAATGGGAAATGCATAGGAGCTCTCGGGTGCTACACAATCCCATATTTAGAAAAAAAAAATAAGTCAAAAAAATTAAAAAAATTGAACTTTTTCTGAAATCAAAGATGATCAGGTATTGTACTTGTATATAATATTTCTCTAGGGAATTACTTTTATTGTATCGTGGGTAAAAAAACAAACTTGAAACACCCCATGACTAGATATTATTCACTTTATATTCATCATAAAATTTTTTTCCTTAAAGATCATGGAAATTATTTCTTTTCCAAATATTTTTTTTATGAGTATAAACTAGATTATCCTTGGTTTTCAGGAAGGTTCATTTTTTTTTTTGACTTCCTTAAATTACTACAACTTTGGGGGTGTATGACGGTGTGTAGCACCCGAGAGCCAAAAGTCCGCGTTAATAGTTCAATCTGGGTGGAGGAGCCTTTTTTTTTGTATTTAGGAATACTACCGCAATGTACCGAACTGCTTTTCTGAAACTGAGGCTCCGGTTGTATTCTTCAGCATATCCAGCTGTTTGTTTCTTCATTAGCTTTCCTCATTAGCGTGCAACTAGGCATTGTTGTTTTCTTTGTTAAGCAGAGTCAGTGTGTAATGACTGTATTGTAATCTCTTGTTATATCTAATGACAGTCGTTTAATGTTCAAAAAAATAGTACTATTCCTAAATACGAAACGCTACTCTGGCTAAGACTTGTCTGAAAAGACTCCGTACAGTATAAAGCTCGATCAGGAACGGCAACACCTTCGGGTCGATCTAGGGTTTCATTAGCTCCCGAGGGCTAACACCGCCGACCTGGGCGAAGGGCTTGCCATCGTGAGTGCGGGACTGCGGGAACGGGATGGGCAGAAGAAGAATCTCCTGATCTTGACGAAGACGAAGCCTACAACCAGCAACATGACTACGACGACGACGACAGTTTTCGATTCGACTGGGATGCCGAGGGCAGAAGCCTGGACGATGAAGTCCTCGGTAACATCGACTATTCTGCGTTCATGAGCGATGATGATGCGAGAGATAGATTAGGAAATCAAAGAATTAGCTATTCTGGAGACAACATCAACATACGGCTATCTTACACCGCTTCTAGGTTACCTCGTGGAGCTGCTGGCTGTCTCTCCGCGCTTCCAGTTCGTGGGGGATTTATACGCCTCTGACTCTGCTCGATCAGTTGGACAGGCAGCGGAAGCCGGCGACGGAGTCGCCAGTGGAGGGTTGGAGTGGCCAGCCCAGGATGGTCGCCGACGTGGGGGTCCGACCTGAATAAAGGCGGTGGTCCTAGGGTCTCTCTTGCGTGAAGAGGAAGACCTACCGGAGGCCTGGACTCGTGATCTAGCCGGAGTGTTGAGTTCCGGAAGGCTCCGCCGGCGAATGTAACAGTGCTTTTTGCCTGGAGTTTGCTGGATCGGTGGTATTCGGTCGTGCGCACCCATGCTTTTATTCCGACCGATTGGTTCTGGAGGGAGCGGCGCGAAGCTCTTTTTCTGTGTTGACATCAAGTGACTATGGATCCATGATGAAAGTCGGAAGAAGAGAAGTTCATGAAGGCCGGAGGGGAGGACTAGCTAAGGGAGGTTCAAGTCTCCACGCTGTTGACGGACTTGCTTGGTGTTCCGGGCTTCACAGCAGCGGTATGAAAGTGGGGGCGACAACACAGGTGAAGTTCAGAGTCCTACCTTTCAGGGTGAAAACCCAAGGTCTGACCTTAACTGGTTGTGCCTGGCAATGACCTTGTTGGAGGCATTGTTTTGAGAGCGGGGACTATCTTCAGGGTGAAAACCTAAGATCGTTGATCGGGCGACGACGGTGTTAGAGCACTGTTTCCTTCTTGGAGGCGTCGTTTTTGGAGAGTCTGTATTTCAGGTGTTGTTTTGGCGGTGGATGTATTGCTGTTGTTAGGCCCGAGATACTGTAGCGGGACCTTTGTTTCTTAGTTTTCTTTTCCTTTTTTTTTTGGCTGTGTGCATCCGTAGTGCCATTAGGCTGGTACGTTGTTGCAGAGGCTGGGTGTAATTAGTATCTTTTTGATATTAATATATTCCCTTTATCGAAAAAAAAATTGGACAGGCAGCGTTGGAGTGCGCGCGAGAATGCAACCGACTAGCACGGCGCGTCACGTGAAATCGCGTAGTATCAGTGTTGATGAAGAGCCCTATGGAGAATCACTCTAGTAAAAGGGCTACTTTAAGTAGTAGCTTTATTGTATGCAATGAGTGCAGAAAATAAAGAACATAGTTCACAATTAAACATAGTAAGATGGGATAACAACTCCTCATTCTTCTCGTGGCCTAAATGCCCACCAACGCAGAAGAGCGGCAATTAGTGTCCTGGAATGATGCCACCAAGTGCACTCTAGGACGTTGGTGCGAAATGCAGCCTCTGGGGAGCTACAACCCGAACAAACGGTATGAACAACTGCGAGGGGTAGGGCAGGCGGCGGCGACGCTCTAGGGTTCCGATTTCGTGGGTACTGCATTTGATGTCCCTTGCTGATGGACCCCTAGGTAAGTTGAGAGCGACACGCGCGGACATTGCTTGTGTCCGCGCCGACCCATTGCTAGCCCAAATTTGAACCAAGAATGCGTCGACACGACAGGCCGATCACTTTGCATGGAACCGGGCTATGATTTTACTCATTTTCTATCCACGCGGACCGCAATAAACACGCTTGGTCTGTTTGCATCGGGCCATTGAAGATGCCTAAACCTCTATGCTACCATCGACATCGACCGCAGCGGACGGCGTCCAACTCTTTGCCATGACGGGGGTATACCCAAACGATCGCGAAGACATGCACCTCCTTGGAGACCCCGACCATATCATCTGCCCTCGACCGTTGATGCATGAACTCTGTGCCGCTCGACCTCAACCACACCATCCTGCTCGCAACTGGCCCTCCATCCTCAGAGTGCACCATCCAGAAGCACTGCTACTTTTCTAATCTCCCCAATATATTGTCATGTAATACTGCAGTTAAAATGCCTATTGGTCGTTTACTTTATTAAGTTGACCGATGATTAAATCCACACCATATTCTATAACGGTGCCACTAAGAATGCAAGTGGGATAGGACAATCCATCAATCCCGCCTCTCATCCCAGTAGTAAAACCAACTAATCCCAGTTTTTAGATCCCGATTAGTGAGAGCTGGATTAGCAGTTTGGTCCCACCTATCCCAGATTGTAGAGCGAGGCGTGCAAATAGGTGTGCAGAGGGATTCTCGCAGTTGCATGCATGCTGCTGGCCATTCCCATCGCGCATGCTGATACCATGGGCTTAGTTAGAGTAAATTGACCAAACGATGGGCGCCATGAGCAGCGCCTATCCTGCTTCCTATCTTCCGGTTACCCTGTTTAGTCCCAGCGGGCGGACCAGGCGGGAGACGGAAATCCCATGTCCGCGCCGCTTGAATCTTTAGGTGCCACATGTATAATGATCATAACAGGAAGCCTCTTTTTTTCATCCTTTTACTCGCAGGACCCCATTACAAAACGAGATCTTGCATTTTACATGAGATACACATTGTTTAATTACTTATTTGACTATTGTTTTTCTAATAGTCGATGATCAAACCAATGCAACATTCTTCAACGGGATTTCTAACATATAAGGAGCATAAGGAAGCTTTGTTTGCTTCTTTGGACTCTCTGCATGTCAAAAGATCTTGCTAGTCTTTATGAGTCACTCAATATTATTTGAGTTATCCCATGACAATGCCATGCCTTGATTTTTTTATAATTTTATTAAACAAGTTGTAGCCAACGCGAGGAACATCCGCAACAAGATCCCTACGTCTGGTCTGCATGTGCCCGCTATCATGACAGGTACACCATCGCTAATTTAGGGTTCTAATAATACTAGTTGAATGCCCGTGCTTCGCCACGGCTCATATTTTCCTTGCAACATATGTTAACTCTCCATTCTTTTCAACGAATAAGGTTTATATTTTTTTTCTGAAAAGTCAAGCTTAGTAAACCTGGTCCGAACTTTTAAGAAGAACTACCAACCACTATAATATTATGTATATAGATATAATATAGAAATATATTGCATGATGTATCTAATGACATTGATTCTATATTGTACATGTTAATTATATTTTGTAAAATCTTGGTCAAAGTTTACAATGTTTGACTTTAAAAAAATAATATAAGGCTTATTCATTAAATTGGAGGTAGTGTGATAATTGCAAAAGTAGTACAACTAAGCCACAAGATATTCCAAAAATTCCACCTCGTTAGAAGTTATGGATCTTATGTCACTTTACTACTCCCTCCAGTTGAAGATAATTGCCTAAAAATAGATGCATCTTTTGAGCCGGAAGGAGTATTATTTCACACAAACAAAAAGACTGGACAAGATCAATTCTCTGTATACTCTCCCTACCCCACCAAAATAGAAAACATACATGAATACATGATATGCCAACGGCGAATGCAACTCAGTTAATTTTACCAGGTGATAGGTTTGTGTGGCTAAAACCACCTTCTCATCAGCAATTGAAACACAATGTTTCTGCTCCTTGAATGTTTTTTTTAGTAATAGGCAAAAGGCCCGACGTTAAATTAATAACATCCTCAATAGCGACAAGATACAAGAAGCTGAACCCAGCTTACAAGAACGCACACCATACCCATAGAAACTACCAAAGAAGCTACCGCCGGGAGAGCGAACAATAAGCTACTGCAGGGAGCGTGAACAATGAGCACGGCTAATAAGGCGACTATGCAGACTCGTGATAGAAACTGGACAACAATAGTTTTGGCCCGGAGCTCACCCAACGAGCGAGCCAATGAACACGCACACGGTCGACAACCCTCCCGTCGCAGGAGATGCCACAGGAGGCCGACCACCCCCAGGAACCGAAATGTTGCGCACCGATCAGCAAGCAACACCTAGGAAGCTCAACGCAGGGGAAGAGCACGTCGCAGTCTTTGCCGAAGATCGCCAAACGAAGAGCCGACGTCATCCAAAGAAGCCTCGCACCTCCGCCAACCAACCAACGAAGAGCCGCACGCCGTGAGCTCCAAGGCGGTGTCTTCAAGAAGAGAGTGACACAAGAGAGCCGCCACCGCCCGATCCGAGGATCTTGGGCTTTCGCCCAGAGCACCAAGGAGAGCCGAGAGGAGCCCCATCAACGCCTTCAAGGAGTACACTCCTCCTTTCACCTCCGGCTTCGGGACAAGGAGGGCGCAACCGATGCGCCTCTGCTGCTGCCGCGCTGGTTCGCGGATGTTGACGCTGCTGCTGCCGCGCCTTCGAATCGCAGGTGGCGTCGCGTACTCAGGCTCTTCCTTCACCTTGCGCTTCGGCACGCTGTACGACGTGGCGTGGTGCGAGGAAGGCGTCGATCGCGCCGGCCCCGAAGAAGAAGAGTTTGAGGAGGACGGGTACGTCCACCTCGGTTGCCACCGCGCTACGGCCAAAGGAGATGGCGGTGGGGAAGGTGGCATCTCCAGCCTTAGGGCGCCGTTGTGGATGCCGTCGACGACGTTCGGCAGGGTGCGCCTAGGAACGCCCCCGAAGCGGACGCGCCCCTCCTTGTTCCACGTGTTCCTCTGGCCGACGAGGCCATTGGTGGTGTTCATGTCGGCGTCGTATTGCGCCTGGAAGAAGTCCGCCCACCAGTTGTCGTTACCGGTGGGGGCCCAGGTGGGATCGGCTCGCTCCTCGGCGCTGAGGCGAGCGCGCTGGGTCCTGATCGCGTCCCTCCAGCGATCAGTTCTCAGCGGCGGCGGCGGGGCGCTGACCCCGTTTACGGCCTCCTCCAGCCGCCGCTGCTTGGCAGGCGCATGTCCGGCGGGACTCAACCTGTGCAATCCCGGTTTAAGCTGGGTTCTGTTGGTTCCTCAAACCAGACTGTGTGCAGCAGTTTAAACTGGATTGGTCTGGTTTAAACCATTCCGATAGGAGGGGATTTTCCGGGTTGGTGCGGGCTGGTTAACCGGTGTAGTCGGTTTCACACCGCTCAGCGTCCGAGCCCGCCATCGGCATGGGAACCATCCAAGCCATCGCCACCAACATCGATGGCGTGCTCCGTATCCCCATCGAGTCCGTCGTGTAGGCATCCTCCTCCTCCACCGTCCTCGACGGCGGCGCCAACGAGTCCTCCGCCACGCGCCGACGCAAGCTGCAGCCCACGCGCGCCGCCGGTGGCGCCATGCTCCCGCTCGCCGCCGCACCCCGGCGCGGCCTACTACTCCGTCGTCGCCGACCTGCTCCTGCAGGGCGGCGGTGGCGGCGCGGTCTCCGTCGCCAGCGGCCTCGCGCCCGTCGCCGCGGCCCAGCAGGGCTTCGTCCCCGTCTTCGTCGTCCCGTCCGCCGCCGGCAGCCACATGAGCACCGCCGTTTCACGCCACATGAGCCCGATTGATTTAGATTGACGGTTTGGACTGGTTCGGCGGTTTCCAGCCCGTCGCCAACCCAGCTAATGATTTTTTTCTTGTGGGTTGAATCCAGGAACCGCTCAAACCGCAATAAACTGCTCGTCCGGTGTGGTGCGGGCTGGGTCGCTGGTTTACACGGTTTCAACCCAAACCATGGACGGGCTGAGGCGGGACAAGGTACCGCGTGCGGTACAACGCCCACGCTTCCGCCACAGTGAAGCTGCCGCGTCCGAAGCCGTTCGCCGCGAGGATGTTCTTGCGGGAGGACGACAATTGCGCTGAGGCGAGAGGACGGAGGTGCGGCGAGATTGGAGTGGGAAACATGGAGAGAGGAAGGAGGGTGCGCTCTTTATTGTCTAGCGGCGGCAGGCGAGGCGACAACGGGGAGTTGGTCGTAATAAACGCCGGCGTGGATGGCCACATGGCTATGCACGACGAGACGCTTCACTGCGTCACCTTGAAAAGTTGAGCGCCATTAACATCGCCTTACCAGAGGTACGCGACGGGTTTAGACTTCCGTGTCAATGATACGTTGGGCCCGCCACTCCCCGCCTCGCTTGTCGCTGTGTCCGGCATGCCCGGAGCGTCCCCTGTGGATCAGGGACAGGCTCGGGGCGCCGAACACCGTATTGGACCGGGCCGGATAGATAGAGTATTTGGGGCGCGCGACGGGAAACGAAAAAATATCCGGCGCGCTCCAAATACCTTTGGGGTCACTTTGGGGGACACGGCTAGAGATGCTCAGAGACCTGCCATTTTTGCGAAATAAATCAGCAACAAGATTGTTAGTTCGAAGCATGTCACTGCAAATGCATAGACTACAAATGTACAATAGGAAGAGACTTTTTCCTTGTTGATTTAACGTGGATATGTTATTCTCAGTCTTTCCCAGAGAAAATTGGTCTGATTTTACATCTGACATAAGCAAATCATCACATAAAGCAAGAATGCAGTCAGCACCTACAACAAAGAACCGGAGAGAGATTCCCTGGATTTTCGCAGGAGGATGCACGTACTGACCGGGGAGAAAGAATATTTCGTCACCGGAGCCGTCAATGGAGGTCCTCAACGGAGCTGAAAAATTCGTCATTAGCCATCGTGGTCTATGTTAGGTCGGCAAGTCGCAGCACATGGCGGCGGGCACGTTCGCGCGGCAGCCGGCGGGTGTAGGTTGGCGGCCTGGCATGCAGGATTGTGGCGGCCGGCGGCGTGCGGGAGACTCGCGCGGCCTGCAGGCTTATGTAGCGGAGCCGCGTTGTGGCGGGTGCAGGCGTGTGCAGGCGTGTGCAATACCTGGTTGGTGATGTTTCGGAAATAAAATGATAATTAGCGGCGACGTTCAGGAATAGAAGGCGCAACCGTGATCCTAATGGCCATGGATGGCGCATGCTGCAAAGAGCTCGAATGGCGTCGTGGGCTGGGAGGCGGAGAGAAGCTTCGCTGGACGCAGTCGGCGGTTAGGAGCTCGGGGCGTGTGGCTGACTGCTGGTGGAGAGCTCCATATGCCCGCGGTGTCGAACGGCCAATTGCGAGACGAGGACGTCTTGACGAAGCCAAACGTTGGACTCCAGAAATCTAGGAAGAGATAAGCTAATTCCACGTAATAGTAGATGGAGATAAGCTAATTTCGTTGGCCATCTATTGAGATCAGATAAGATTTGTTAGCATACTTTTAGGAAGTGCGAACATTTGGTACAGCGGAGGAGGCAATCTAGGAAAAAACTCAGTGCGGTGGCATTTGGTAGGTAAATAATGTGAAGTGTGATATCACGAAAATTGTGACATCACGGTAAGTGTGACATCGCAGGTTTCAACTTAATAGTAAAGAAGATTAGTTGAGAAATAGTAGCTGTTTGTTGTGCCATTTGAAGTTGAGATAAATCATCTTGGATAGTAGATGTGGGGGTATTATTGTCCATCCTGAAAATGTGACACCAGACATTCACCAGTTTGCTCTTAATAGTAGATGTACTAGGAAGGTGAGGCGCGGTGACACACCCGTGGAGCTATATTGATGTTCGCAATGTATTGGTAATAGTTTTGAAAAGCGTTGACCGCGGGTGGTGATCTTAATAGTAAAAAAAGGATTAGATAGCGTTACCGACGCGGCGACACGACGCACCATACGAGCTAAATATTTGCATCGAAAAATTTCAGGGGGAAAATCAAAACGGGGAATTACCGTTCATCGCGATTATGCGGATGGTATAGAGAAATTATCGCCGGAGGATTACATGTTGTTGGAAATTACTGTTGAATAATTATCGGCGGAAAATTACCGTTGTGACCGAAGGTTCGCGTCGAAGAATTACAGTCAAAGCGTGCGGAAAATACTGTCGAAAAAGTACACACCGTTGTAGAGTTACAATTGTAATTACTGTTGGAGGTAAAGATTTGCACTGGACATTTTCTGGAAAAAAAAAACAAAGTTATAGCTTTCCAGCAAAGGAGATGAAATTACTTTTCATCATTGTGTACTGTAGCGAATGTGCGGGCTGAGAGGCCAAAAATAAGGCCTGAGTGAATACTACTGAATAATTACGGTTGAGTAATTATTGATGGAGCTAAAGATTTGCGCCGCAAAATTTCTGGCAAAAAACTGAAGTTACAACTTTTCGGAAAAAGAAGAGATGAAATTACTGTTCATGGCAGTGTGATGTAGAAAGTGCAAACGTGACCACAGCTAATTAGTTAAAATTGGAGCTCTAGCTAGAGTGCATGATGTAGTGGAACGCTGAGAGATCATTATTTTATCCAGGTGAGGCACGGCGCTCCTTAAGATTGATCCATGCATGTTGATGTTCACCTTGTATTGTAAAAGTTTTGAAAAGTTTTAACAGTGGAGGTGATCTCAATTGTAAAAAAGGTGCTAGAAAGTGGTACTGATGTGGTAGCACACCGCTCTCACTGAAGCTAAAAAGTTGGATTAGAAAATTTTAGGAAAAAAAATACAAATGGGGAATTACCGTTCATCGTGAGTACACGGATGGTATAGAGAAATTATCGCTAGGAAATTACGTGACCTTGGAAAATTACCAGTACGAATAGTTACCGAAGATAAAATACGATTTGCCTCGAAGAATTACAGTCGAAGCGTGTCTAGCACTGCTAGAAAATAATGTCGAAAAATACGAACCATTGTAGCGTTATTACTGTAACTACATTCAGGCAATTACTGTCGGTTTTAATATTTGCATCTGAAAAAATTCTCGCAAAGAAAATACAAATGGGTAATTACAGTTTATCACGGGGTACGCGGCAGCTGCTGAGAAATTACCATTAGAGGATCAGACGTAGTTGGAAAATTAACGTTGAATAATTACGGGCAGAAAATTACTGTTCGGGTTGAAGGGTTGCGTCGAAGAACTACCATCGATGCATGACGAGTACTGATGGGAAAGATTTGCATTGGTTAATTTCTGGCAAAAACACAGTTACAATTTCTTGCAAAAAATAAAATTATTGACCATAGAAACTGCAGGCGTGACGACCGTTGATTGGCTAAAACATAGGGCTCTATAGTACCCATGAAGTGGAACATTGATGCTGGGAAATTACGAGCGAAAAATTACTATTGACGCCAAAAGTTTGCATCGAAAAATTCCCCTCCAAATGTGGCGAATGCCGTTGGAAAACTACCGTCGAAAAATTGCGCATTGTTGTAGAATTGTTGGTGCATAATTACTGTATGGTAACTTCTCTTAGAGCTAAAGATATGCGTCAATAGATTTCTGGGGGGGGGGGGGGTAATGACGCACGTGTAATGATTGATTAAAAATACGACTCTACAGTGTCCATGGTGTGGAGCCCTAAGAGGTCCTGATTTCCTCCATCTTTAATAATTAACATATAGTATAGATTGATTAAAAGTATGACTCTACAGTGTCCATGGTGTGGAGCGCTAAGAGGTCTTGATTTCATCCATCTTTAATATGCGCGGCGGCACGCCGCGGCCATACGGTGGCTGATTGATGGTATTTTTTGACCATGGTAAATGTTTGTAAGTTCCCGTTGTGCTTGAATAAACCCAAAATCATAATTGGTTTAGTAATATCAGAAGACACTTTTCGTGACAGAAAATAGTAATATAAGAATCAGATACATAAACTGGAGCCAAAAGAAATGAGATCGTTGTGGCCCAATGTCATTGATCACAACAACTCCCGTTGTCACAACACCAATGCTTATGTGTGTGTCCTCGTCAGTCTCCTCAACAAATCCGTACGCAACGACAATAAAATTTACAAATGATATTCAGAAGGAAGATAAATGTTCAAGCATTTAGTTGATTTCAGAAGCAATCTTGGACAAAAGTCTGAACACGGATAAAAATCACAGCAAGATAGAAACATTATTTATTTTATTGTATGGACTAATAGCATGAGCCACAATAAAAAAAGGTTTAAGCAGAACAATTATGTTACATACTACGTACATGCGCCGATAACTTCCAAAATATGGCATGGTTCCAATCGAAGAGGCCCTATCCTTCCACGGAACAACTGACCTGCACGTAATGCAAGAACCTTTTACTCATACAAAAATGGGAAATCAAAGTATTTGTGATAACCCTTACCCAAGATTTGATTGGCCTCAAGATTCATTTAACAAAGGAAAATATCATGGCGTGAATAGACAATCTCAGCCTGTATCATAATATCTTGGAGCATTAATAAATAGAAAGAATATACATAGTCACACTTTCCAGACCCTGACATGCAAAAACTGTATGTACCCAAAATGGCTAACAGGATCAGACGTAGTATCATGCATGGATGCTTTCATATCATCACGTATGAGCTCACCAGTATTGTTCTCTGCAGAAAGGGGAGAAATAATATATACTAGCATAATACTCGTGCGTTGCTACGGCTCATGAAATAATAAATAATTTTATGAAATTAATTATTTAGAATATTTCATATTCACCGCGAGTAAGAATTTTATTTTTCGGCATTCAGTTTGGACGACCCTCTTTTTCATCTCATCCAGCAATAGTGATTCGATCCTCAATCAAGTGAGCGATCCGATTTTGCACACATTCTTTTTTACTTTCAATCTCGGAATACCTGTATGTTGCCACGTGACAACAAAATTTATGTAATGCCTTGTTTAGATCTATGTAGTCAGACTTGGAATTAAATTAGAGTGGGAATATAGGAAACTGAGTTGGAAAAGAAATACCCTCCAATGAAAATTTGTCATCGAATTCAATTCATATTTGATGTACAAACCTATGAATTGGATGTTTTGTTGAGTTTGAACAATATACATTTGTCTGGTACATGTACATAAAATAGTCGTGTTTATATTATAATGTTTTTAAAATAATCAAAATAAGTCAGAACATAAACATAAGTAGAAAAACAGCATGAAAGATACAAACGGGACCACAAAGAATGCACAGCTCGATCGGTCAATCGGTAAATCCTAGTTCCTTCAGTAATTGGTGTGAAAGAACATGGCATGCTATTTGCGCTCCAATACACGGACCAAAAAAATGCCTTGGCGATGAACATGAAGAAGAAAAAATAACATTTGGTTTGTAGCAGTCTCCTCGTCTCATATCATTGTGATCTCAAATTTCAGGCCATATGCACAACAAAAGATCTGGTTTGTATTCTCGACAACCAAAGATCTGCTGCGGAGGGACGGGTACTCAGACGCCGAGGACGCCCGCCTGCGCGTGTTGCTGGGTGAGTACAGTGGCCTCGTTAACTGGGATACACGGATGCCCCGCACACGCGCCGGAGATGTACAGCTTCGCTGCAGTTTCTTCCGTGGCCGAATTCCCCTCCCTCTTCCTGGTCGATCTAGTGTTAGTGGTGGCCGTCCGACGAGCGGGCCACGGAGGAGGACAAGGAGAGAGTGAGGAAGGGTGGAAATTGGGGAGGGAGAAGAGGGTGGAGGATCTTAACAGTGCCGCCGCCGGTTCATCCAGGTCGCGGTCTCCCTTGCGGGAGTAGCTGCTGATCGAAGCTCTTTTCTCCTTTTTTTATTCTTTTTGTGGAAGCGTTACCTTCTCCCGCGAGGCCGGGCGGACACGCGGGAGGGTATTTTTGGGCCCATAAAAAACAAGTCAAACCGGTCCATGTGGTACTTTGGCCCATATGTGACACCAGGCAGCCACCTATTGCAATTTAATAGTAAAGATATACAAATTGGTGCGCTGCCGCCCCATGTCCCAATAATTCCTCTCTACATTGTTGTAGACTTGTAGCCGGGTCACCGTAAAATGATCTGCTACAGAACATGCCATTTATCTTGTTAGACATGTATGAGCTGCTTATGTAACAACGTTTTTGCTTCCATACGCACCCACCACAAACTCGTCAAACCGCGAAAAAACGTGGACGGTTAGGATTCGTTCATACCGATTCGGGTCTGGGGGCATGATCGTCATTTCCTGTGTACTTCGGGTTTGGCTGGGTTCGTATCAGCCCACGTACAAGCCCGTATGACCCATACCTCTATGTATTATATGCCTACGTGTCCACGCGCGGCCACGACGGAACCGCCGAGATATAAATATCTTTCTCCCCTGTCCTCTTCAGCACATCTATCCAAAGCAAAAGCAATCCCCAAATCGGGCAAAAAACCCTAGGTCAAGAACAGCAGAGCTCGCTCTCGTGCTCGCTCGCGCTCGTCCATGGAGAGGGGGAAGGGGAAGGAGGGGAAGGGCAAGGAGGCGGCGGTTGAGGAAACCCAGTTGGCCGCTTCATCGGCGGGCGGAGCTGCCCCAGATCTGAGCTCCGCTTGGGGCCAGAGGACGGTGGCTGCACCGGCGAGCAAGAAGCGTGCGCACGAGACAGAGGCGCAGAAGCGGCGGCGCAAGAAGAAGAATCTGAAGAACCGCGAGAGGCAGGAGAGGAAGGCGGCGGGGCTCAAGATCAACAGCCCCGATGACGTGCCCACCTTCGACGAATCCGACTCCGCCGACCCGTCCGAGGTAAATTTCTCCGCCGACCCCGATGACATGCAGGAATGCCTTGCTCGCTCGCAAGCTTGTACGAAATCCGTGGATTTGGCTAATCTATATGCTGTGAATTTGTTGTAGTACCAAGCCATTTTGATATTTCTAGTAGTTACAGAGATGAATTTGAGCTTGCTCAAGTGTTCATCTGAGGTTCTTGCTTGGTTGGGTTCCCTGTAATCCCTATCTGCTGATAAATAAGGCTATCTAGTTTGATTAGCTTGCTATTATGACTGGTTCCTAGCAATTATATGGATCTAGGCACTGGATGATTCACTTATCACTTGTGCCTGCTTGCAATTGATGTCTAGACAGGTTTTAGATTAACTGCTACTACATTGTATGGACACAGAAGTTGAAATGTGGCTCCAATACTTGCAGATGTTGCCTATTAATCACTGCATGGAAGCCTTGATTTCTTGATTGGAGCTTTGCCTTCACTAGAGTGTCATGTGCAAGTCATGCTACTGTAAACTTGATCATTTGGTGTTGTTATTGTTACTAATTGAATTATGGTTGCTTGCTGTGTAAGGATATTCACTGGAATTCTTTATTGATGAACTGTGTATTGGTAATGATTCAATTTGTTTGAGAAGAATGGATGGATGCCAACTATTGTTGGATTAATATTCATCACAATCTGAATCTGTCCATATTATGATGATTGATGCTATGGCTGTGGCTTACTAGGTTTGATGTGACCTCAGTAGCTCTTGGTACTGCTACTGGTTGCTCACCTTGATGGATAAACTTTTGGTTTTTATTAATATAGATCCTCACAGTAGGGTATCATACATATGAATGCCACTATGATTGTTTTATGAAGAAAATAAGGGTTTCTGATGGTTTAATAGCTAGGTGGTGCTAGGTGGTGTATGTGGCTGTCAAAGCTTTGTGTGTATCTGGTTTATACTTGGATATGCTTGTATTTCATACTATTTTGCATATCTTCATCAACTGGGCACTCCAAGTTTTTGTTTGCCTCAAATATTGCTAGCATCACTTGGTCTATACGAAGTGATGACTAATACCTTTTGAGCATCTGCTCATTGGTGTGATTTGAGCATGCATATTGATGGATTGGATCCTCTGGATCCTTTCCAGGTATCAAGTATACCTTTCTCCAGCATCTAGACATAGTGTTTTTCTTCTGTGATGGTATTGCCACTTGTTCCATTCCAAACACTAGTTTTTGTTTAAATTAGATATGGTATGTATAGTTACTAACTAATGTGCATTTATATAAATAATTACTTTGCATTGTTTTCATTCCTTTTCTATTTATAGTCATTACATTGTTTGTATGCAATAGCAGCTAATTAACCTAATTTACTTCATCTAACAGGAGGATCCTTCGGATGAAGTCGGTTCTGACCGGGAGGATAGGGACCAGAAGAGCAGGCATGTTCTCCGCAGGCTTAGGTCTGGGGAGATTCGCTACCTTCTTGGCCCACAAGTGCCCCTGGTGCAGCCGCAAGGAAATGCCGACGGACTTCCTCGGCATGTACCAGCATGCCACCTACACTGGTGTTGGCAGCGGGCAGACACCCGCACACCTCAGGGCCAAGCATGCCGCCTACGGCCTGTTCCTCAAGAAGTACGCCCCCCGGCAGTAGGAGCATGCGGAGGATGGTGCCGACCTGCCTGCCTACCTGCCTGCCGACCTGCCTGCCTACCTGATGCCTCTTTCTTTAGTTGTGTGTTTATGTTAAACTCTGTCGTGCTTGTGGTGTTAAAACTTGGTTAATGCTGTTGTGAACTATGTTTCTATTTAAGTATGTGTGAACTATGTTTCTAATTAAGTATGCTTTGTGTTTAAGCATGTGTATGATGTGCTTACTACATATGCTGATGTGTTGTGCATGCTTGGCCCTGTTGTGTGCTTGGATGCTAGGTAAGCATGTTCTATTTGCTGTTGTTGATCTAGCCTGTTAGCATGATGTAGTGACAAAGATTTTTTTTTTTTAGATCAACACGGGTTGCCCCCCAGCCCCAATTTCATTGAAAAAGAAGCCAAGTCTATTACAGGATTAAAACTAGACACCAACAAAATAAAAGGAAAACAGGGTTTACTGGGGAGATTGGCTGCCATCCCAACCAACTCCGAAATACCAGGGAAGCCTGGAACAGGTTTAGAGCAGTGATCACACACTGAAAACAACCGCCATCTAAATCCATTACACAAACCAAACAGATAGGTAGGACACACTAGCACAACTCCCATGCTTCAATTCACCAAGTGACAAAGATTTTGCCAAAGTAAGCGTTTGATAATAGGAAATGTATTGTCAGTTTTGCTCAGTTGTGTTGCAGACGATTTGTACATAATTGATAAGGTATTTTCCAGTGGAAATGGGGGAAAACCTCTGGTAATCTAAAATAAAGACGGCGTGTTGGCAGTAGGGTGGAGTTGTTATCTTATGTGATACTTGACAGCAACAAATCTCTCAGTCAACAACAACAAATAGCTCATTTCACAGCTACAACACTCACAACAGACAACAGCCCAATCTAGACTTGACTAATGGGCCAACTCCATCCAATTAGGCCCATTAGGCTACATATAAAACATGAACAACTATCTCATTTAACAGCAACAATAATCGCAGCGGATAGCCCAATCTAGATTTGACTAATGGGCCATCTCCAACCAAATTAGGCCCATTAGGCTAGTTGAGGTGGTACATATTAAATATCAAAAAAATGAAGCAAAAAATGGGTGTTGCCGCGACTCGAACCGCACACCTCGTGGGAAGTCGTCTCGCAGGGGTAGTCTGGTAACCAGTGGGACGGATAGATACATATTGACATTCACAAGTAATAAAGGTATCTATAGTCATTTTATCACTTCCGTTAGGTTATTAAATGCACGTTTGTACGTTTTTCAACACACAGATCTTTGTGTAATCTATTATATACAATTCACTAATTCACTAATTGAATATGAAATAGATAATTCAATATGAATCTTAACACTAAATTTGTAATATATATGAATAACAACTAAAAAATTGAAAATAGCTAAAATTCTAGTCTTAGTGGATTAGAATTTTTTTGTTTTTTTGTTGGGTTTTGTAAACAATTTGGTATAAGAAATAGTAGTCATTTGAGGACGAACAGGTTTGAACACACATAGAGACTCACTTAGATTACATAAATATGTCACTTACATAAATAAGGATGTAAACAAGTACCACCGTCGTTACATAGATAAGTCCAGGGACACGACACGGTACAATATATAAAAACACGGCATTTTAAATAAACACGATAAAACTAAAAAGTAGAGAAACGTGCATGACAAGCTTCACGAAATTCCTCCTCAACTTTCTTCCACCCTGGCCGCGCTACTCGACCACCGTACGTCATCAACACCTCACTCCTCGTAGGGGAGGCAGTGCATCTGGTTTTCGGTGGGGAAGATGCACTCGCAGTTGGTGAAGATGTTGTACGTCGTGAAAAAGATTGACTCGCAGCCGCACCAGAACACTTGGCTGAGGAGCTCGTACACGTCCCACGGGTTGGTGAGGGTGACCGTGAGCAACTTGAGGGTGACGCCGTCACAAACCTCCTCGAGGTGGAACATCGGCGGTGAGCCCGGTGGGAGGTGGGCGAAGCCGGCGGTGAAGAATGCGTCGGCGAGCTCGACGGGGCTCCTCCACCTGGATTGCGCCTACACACGGAGCGTGCGCTCGACGAGGACGCCCGGCGGGTAGCGCAGCTCTGGCACGGTAGGCGGCCGAACGAAGGTCGGTCCGACGTACTGCATCATCTGGTGGTGCTTTGGCGTTCTAGGAAAGGATGAAGGGCGTCGTGTCTGGAGTGGAGCTGGGTGGTGTGTGGGAGAGAAATGTAGACGTATAAATAGGCTAGAAAAATGTGGTGTGGGAGACGAAGATTGTTGTTTGGCGATGAAACGACGCGAGTGACGCGTGCATGTAGCCGTTGCCGTTTCGCACATTAATCGAGGGGGTGTCCCGTGTCGTTGTCGTTTTACACTGAAACGGGGCGGCGCGTCTGCTATCAGCTGAATCGACCGCACTGAAACGGGGCTTGCAGGCTCATTCATGGCGACGTCGTGGCGATGCATGCATAGCTGAGTCACTGCTGCGGGGCGCATGCATGCCGTCGTCGTCGCTTCCCGCGCATGCAGGCCTGGGCCGGCGCATTGCACAACGGGCACAAGGCCAGACTGCAACACGGCCCAACAGTCCATCTAGCGTGCCCGCTCGGAACCCCCACCCGTGTTCAGGAAAAAAAAAGGAGTCCAACCAATCAGATTGCTGTATATTCAAATATTCCTAAAAATTTCAGAGAAAATCTAAAAAAAGTAAAATCTTCAAAAACAGTCTATACATATCAAGTAGATGTCTAGGAAATTTATTTGGGTCGTTTAGACAAGGTTGAAAAAAAACATACTTAGAAATGAGGCCGTTTACCCTACCTTTGGAGCCTGTTTCTGGCACTTTTTTGACCAACCCTGGGATGACCCCATATTGTCGGCAGTGGTGCACCATGTCATTTAACACACTTCAAGCCATGAGTTTTGCAATTTGCATGTGTGAATGCACTTGTTCATGTGGTGTACACCCCTCAAATACGGTGTCAAAACAGTGGATCGTCTGACGGCGCGTGTGCATGGTGGTCCCATCTTTTGGGATCTGCTTCACCATGGCATCCAAACACCACTTACATCACCATCCATGGAAGAAATCATGTGCTCCTTGCCTAGCTACCTCACGGGAGCCCGCACACATGGTTTACGTGCAAAACGGCTCTACCCAGGCCACAAAGTGGGCCCACAACCCTTGGGTGACCCCATGTGGTGGGCACTGGTGCACCATGTCATCCCACCCACTCCTAGCCATGGGTTTAGGGTTGTGCATGTGTGAATGCCCATGTTCATGTGGTGTAGACCCCTGAAATGTAGGGTTCTCGTCAGAACGAGGTGTGAAAACAGTGGATCGTCTGACGGCGCGTGTGCATGGTGGTCCCATCTTTTGGGATCTGCTTCACCATGGCATCCAAACACCACTTACATCACCATCCATGGAAGAAATCATGTGCTCCTTGCCTAGCTACCTCACGGGAGCCCGCACACATGGTTTACGTGCAAAACGGCTCTACCCAGGCCACAAAGTGGGCCCACAACCCTTGGGTGACCCTATGTGGTGGGCACTGGTGCACCATATCATCCCACCCACTCCTAGCCATGGGTTTAGGGTTGTGCATGTGTGAATGCCCATGTTCATGTGGTGTAGACCCCTGAAATATAGGGTTCTCGTCAGAACGAGGTGTGAAAACAGTGGATCGTCTGACGGCGCGTGTGCATGGTGGTCCCATCTTTTGGGATCTGCTTCACCATGGCATCCAAACACCACTTACATCACCATCCATGGAAGAAATCATGTGCTCCTTGCCTAGCTACCTCACGGGAGCCCGCACACATGGTTTACGTGCAAAACGGCTCTACCAGGAGCCACAAAGTGGGCCCACAACCCTTGGGTGACCCCATGTGGTGGGCACTGGTGCACCATGTCATCCCACCCACTCCTAGCCATGGGTTTAGGGTTGTGCATGTGTGAATGCCCATGTTCATGTGGTGTAGACCCCTGAAATGTAGGGTTCTCGTCAGAACGAGGTGTGAAAACAGTGGATCGTCGGCGGGCGCGTGTGCATGGTGGTCCCATCTTTTGGGATCTGCTTCACCATGGCTTCCAAACACCACTTACATCACCATCCATGGAAGAAATCATGTGCTCCTTGCCTAGCTACCTCACGGGAGCCCGCACACATGGTTTACGTGCAAAACGGCTCTACCCAGGCCACAAAGTGGGCCCACAACCCTTGGGTGACCCCATGTGGTGGGCACTGGTGCACCATGTCATCCCACCCACTCCTAGCCATGGGTTTAGGGTTGTGCATGTGTGAATGCCCATGTTCATGTGGTGTAGACCCACGAAATATAGGGTTCTCGTCGAACGAGGTGTCAAAAGGTGGATCGTCTGACGGCGCGTGTGCATGGTGGTCCCATCTTTTGGGATCTGCTTCACCATGGCATCCAAACACCACTTACATCACCATCCATGGAAGAAATCATATGCTCCTTGCCTAGCTACCTCACGGGAGCCCGCACACATGGTTTACGTGCAAAACGGCTCTACCTAGGCCACAAAGTGGGCCCACAACCCTTGGGTGACCCCATGTGGTGGGCACTGGTGCACCATGTCATCCCACCCACTCCTAGCCATGGGTTTAGGGTTGTGCATGTGTGAATGCCCATGTTCATGTGGTGTAGACCCCTGAAATATAGGGTTCTCGTCAGAACGAGGTGTCAAAACAGTGGATCGTCTGACGGCGCGTGTGCATGGTGGTCCCATCTTTTGGGATCTGCTTCACCATGGCATCCAAACACCACTTACATCACCATCCATGGAAGAAATTATGTGCTCCTTGCCTAGCTACCTCACGGGAGCCCGCACACATGGTTTACGTGCAAAACGGCTCTACCTGTGCCACAAAGTGGGCCCACAACCCTTGGGTGACCCCATGTGGTGGGCACTGGTGCACCATGTCATCCCACCCACTCCTAGCCATGGGTTTAGGGTTGTGCATGTGTGAATGCCCATGTTCATGTGGTGTAGACCCCTGAAATATAGGGTTCTCGTCAGAACGAGGTGTCAAAACAAAGTGGATCGTCCTGACGCGCGTGTGCATGGTGGTCCCATCTTTTGGGATCTGCTTCACCATGGCATCCAAACACGACTTACATCACCATCCATGGAAGAAATCATGTGCTCCTTGCCTAGCTACCTCACGGGAGCCCGCACACATGGTTTACGTGCAAAACGGCTCTACCCAGGCCACAAAGTGGGCCCACAACCCTTGGGTGATCCCATGTGGTGGGCACTGGTGCACCATGTCATCCCACCCACTCCTAGCCATGGGTTTAGGGTTGTGCATGTGTGAATGCCCATGTTCATGTGGTGTAGACCCCTGAAATATAGGGTTCTCGTCAGAACGAGGTGTCAAAACAGTGGATCGTCTGACGGCGCGTGTGCATGGTGGTCCCATCTTTTGGGATCTGCTTCACCATGGCATCCAAACACCACTTACATCACCATCCATGGAAGAAATCATGTGCTCCTTGCCTAGCTACCTCACGGGAGCCCGCACACATGGTTTATGTGCAAAACGGCTCTACCCAGGCCACAAAGTGGGCCCACAACCCTTGGGTGACCCCATGTGGTGGGCACTGGTGCACCATGTCATCCCACCCACTCCTAGCCATGGGTTTAGGGTTGTGCATGTGTGAATGCCCATGTTCATGTGGTGTAGACCCCTGAAATATAGGGTTCTCGTCAGAACGAGGTGTCAAAACAGTGGATCGTCTGACGGCGCGTGTGCATGGCGGTCCCATCTTTTGGGATCTGCTTCACCATGTCATCCAAACACCACTTACATCACCATCCATGGAAGAAATAATGTGCTCCTTGCCTAGCTACCTCACGGGAGCCCGCACACATGGTTTACGTGCAAAACGGCTCTACCCAGGCCACAAAGTGGGCCCACAACCCTTGGGTGACCCCATGTGGTGGGCACTGGTGCACCATGTCATCCCACCCACTCCTAGCCATGGGTTTAGGGTTGTGCATGTGTGAATGCCCATGTTCATGTGGTGTAGACCCCTGAAATATAGGGTTCTCGTCAGAACGAGGTGTCAAAACAGTGGATCGTCTGACGGCGCGTGTGCATGGTGGTCCCATCTTTTGGGATCTGCTTCACCATGGCATCCAAACACCACTTACATCACCATCCATGGAAGAAATCATGTGCTCCTTGCCTAGCTACCTCACGGGAGCCCGCACACATGGTTTACGTGCAAAACGGCTCTACCCAGGCCACAAAGTGGGCCCACAACCCTTGGGTGACCCCATGTGGTGGGCACTGGTGCACCATGTCATCCCACCCACTCCTAGCCATGGTTTTAGGGTTGTGCATGTGTGAATGCCCATGTTCATGTGGTGTAGACCCCTGAAATATAGGGTTCTCGTCAGAACGAGGTGTCAAAACAGTGGATCGTCTGACGGCGCGTGTGCATGGTGGTCCCATCTTTTGGGATCTGCTTCACCATGGCATCCAAACACCACTTACATCACCATCCATGGAAGAAATCATGTGCTCCTTGCCTAGCTACCTCACGGGAGCCCGCACACATGGTTTACGTGCAAAACGGCTCTACCCAGGCCACAAAGTAGGCCCACAACCCTTGGGTGACCCCATGTGGTGGGCACTGGTGCACCATGTCATCCCACCCACTCCTAGCCATGGGTTTAGGGTTGTGCATGTGTGAATGCCCATGTTCATGTGGTGTAGACCCCTGAAATATAGGGTTCTCGTCAGAACGAGGTGTGAAAACAGTGGATCGTCTGACGGCGCGTGTGCATGGTGGTCCCATCTTTTGGGATCTGCTTCACCATGGCATCCAAACACCACTTACATCACCATCCATGGAAGAAATCATGTGCTCCTTGCCTAGCTACCTCACGGGAGCCCGCACACATGGTTTACGTGCAAAACGGCTCTACCTAGGCCACAAAGTGGGCCCACAACCCTTGGGTGACCCCATGTGGTGGGCACTGGTGCACCATGTCATCCCACCCACTCCTAGCCATGGGTTTAGGGTTGTGCATGTGTGAATGCCCATGTTCATGTGGTGTAGACCCTGAAATATAGGGTTCTCGTCAGAACGAGGTGTCAAAGGTGGATCGTCGACGGCGCGTGTGCATGGTGGTCCCATCTTTTGGGATCTGCTTCACCATGGCATCCAAACACCACTTACATCACCATCCATGGAAGAAATCATGTGCTCCTTGCCTAGCTACCTCACGGGAGCCCGCACACATGGTTTACGTGCAAAACGGCTCTACCCAGGCCACAAAGTAGGCCCACAACCCTTGGGTGACCCCATGTGGTGGGCACTGGTGCACCATGTCATCCCACCCACTCCTAGCCATGGGTTTAGGGTTGTGCATGTGTGAATGCCCATGTTCATGTGGTGTAGACCCCTGAAATATAGGGTTCTCGTCAGAACGAGGTGTCAAAACAGTGGATCGTCTGACGGCGCGTGTGCATGGTGTTCCCATCTTTTGGGATCTGCTTCACCATGGCATCCAACACCACTTACATCACCATCCATGGAATAAATCATGTGCTCCTTGCCTAGCTACCTCACGGGAGCCCGCACACATGGTTTACGTGCAAAACGGCTCTACCCAGGCCACAAAGTGGGCCCACAACCCTTGGGTGACCCCATGTGGTGGGCACTGGTGCACCATGTCATCCCACCCACTCCTAGCCATGGGTTTAGGGTTGTGCATGTGTGAATGCCCATGTTCATGAGGTGTAGACCCCTGAAATATAGGGTTCTCGTCAGAACGAGGTGTCAAAACAGTGGATCGTCTGACGGCGCGTGTGCATGGTGGTCCCATCTTTTGGGATCTGCTTCACCATGGCATCCAAACACCACTTACATCACCATCCATGGAAGAAATCATGTGCTCCTTGCCTAGCTACCTCACGGGAGCCCGCACACATGGTTTACGTGCAAAATGGCTCTACCCAGGCCACAAAGTGGGCCCACAACCCTTGGGTGACCCCATGTGGTGGGCACTGGTGCACCATGTCATCCCACCCACTCCTAGCCATGGGTTTAGGGTTGTGCATGTGTGAATGCCCATGTTCATGTGGTGTAGACCCCTGAAATATAGGGTTCTCGTCAGAACGAGGTGTGAAAACAGTGGATCGTCTGACGGCGCATGTGCATGGTGGTCCCATCTTTTGGGATCTGCTTCACCATGGCATCCAAACACCACTTACATCACCATCCATGGAAGAAATCATGTGCTCCTTGCCTAGCTACCTCACGGGAGCCCGCACACATGGTTTACGTGCAAAACGGCTCTACCCAGGCCACAAAGTGGGCCCACAACCTTTGGGTGACCCCATGTGGTGGGCACTGGTGCACCATATCATCCCACCCACTCCTAGCCATGGGTTTAGGGTTGTGCATGTGTGAATGCCCATGTTCATGTGGTGTAGACCCCTGAAATGTAGGGTTCTCGTCAGAACGAGGTGTGAAAACAGTGGATCGTCTGACGGCGCGTGTGCATGGTGGTTCCATCTTTTGGGATCTGCTTCACCATGGCATCCAAACACCACTTACATCACCATCCATGGAAGAAATCATGTGCTCCTTGCCTAGCTACCTCACGGGAGCCCACACACATGGTTTACGTGCAAAACGGCTCTACCCAGGCCACAAAGTGGGCCCACAACCCTTGGGTGACCCCATGTGGTGGGCACTGGTGCACCATGTCATCCCACCCACTCCTAGCCATGGGTTTAGGGTTGTGCATGTGTGAATGCCCATGTTCATGTGGTGTAGACCCCTGAAATATAGGGTTCTCGTCGAACGAGGTGTGAAAACAAGTGGATCGTCCGACGGCGCGTGTGCATGGTGGTCCCATCTTTTGGGATCTGCTTCACCATGGCATCCAAACACCACTTACATCACCATCCATGGAAGAAATCATGTGCTCCTTGCCTAGCTACCTCACGGGAGCCCGCACACATGGTTTACGTGCAAAACGGCTCTACCCAGGCCACAAAGTGGGCCCACAACCCTTGGGTGACCCCATGTGGTGGGCACTGGTGCACCATGTCATCTCACCCACTCCTAGCCATGGGTTTAGGGTTGTGCATGTGTGAATGCCCATGTTCATGTGGTGTAGACCCCTGAAATATAGGGTTCTCGTCAGAACGAGGTGTGAAAACAGTGGATCGTCTGACGGCGCGTGTGCATGGTGGTCCCATCTTTTGGGATCTGCTTCACCATGACATCCAAACACCACTTACATCACCATCCATGGAAGAAATCATGTGCTCCTTGCCTAGCTACCTCACGGGAGCCCGCACACATGGTTTACGTGCAAAACGGCTCTACCTGTGCCACAAAGTGGGCCCACAACCCTTGGGTGACCCCATGTGGTGGGCACTGGTGCACCATGTCATCCCACCCACTCCTAGCCATGGGTTTAGGGTTGTGCATGTGTGAATGCCCATGTTCATGTGGTGTAGACCCTGAAATATAGGGTTCTCGTCGTAACGAGGTGTCAAAACAGTGGATCGTCTGACGGCGCGTGTGCATGGTGGTCCCATCTTTTGGGATCTGCTTCACCATGGCATCCAAACACCACTTACATCACCATCCATGGAAGAAATCATGTGCTCCTTGCCTAGCTACCTCACGGGAGCCCGCACACATGGTTTACGTGCAAAACGGCTCTACCCAGGCCACAAAGTGGGCCCACAACCCTTGGGTGACCCCATGTGGTGGGCACTGGTGCACCATGTCATCCCACCCACTCCTAGCCATGGGTTTAGGGTTGTGCATGTGTGAATGCCCATGTTCATGTGGTGTAGACCCCTGAAATATAGGGTTCTCGTCAGAACGAGGTGTGAAAACAGTGGATCGTCTGACGGCGCGTGTGCATGGTGGTCCCATCTTTTGGGATCTGCTTCACCATGGCATCCAAACACCATTTACATCACCATCCATGGAAGAAATCATGTGCTCCTTGCCTAGCTACCTCACGGGAGCCCGCACACATGGTTTACGTGCAAAATGGCTCTACCCAGGCCACAAAGTGGGCCCACAACCCTTGGGTGACCCCATGTGGTGGGCACTGGTGCACCATGTCATCCCACCCACTCCTAGCCATGGGTTTAGGGTTGTGCATGTGTGAATGCCCATGTTCATGTGGTGTAGACCCCTGAAATATAGGGTTCTCGTCAGAACGAGGTGTCAAAACAGTGGATCGTCTGACGACGCGTGTGCATGGTGGTCCCATCTTTTGGGATCTGCTTCGCCATGGCATCCAAACACCACTTACATCACCATCCATGGAATAAATCATGTGCTCCTTGCCTAGCTACCTCACGGGAGCCCGCACACATGGTTTACGTGCAAAACAGCTCTACCCAGGCCACAAAGTGGGCCCACAACCCTTGGGTGACCCCATGTGGTGGGCACTGGTGCACCATGTCATCCCACCCACTCCTAGCCATGGGTTTAGGGTTGTGCATGTGTGAATGCCCATGTTCATGTGGTGTAGACCCCTGAAATATAGGGTTCTCGTCAGAACGAGGTGTCAAAACAGTGGATCATCTGACGGCGCGTGTGCATGGTGGTCCCATCTTTTGGGATCTGCTTCACCATGGCATCCAAACACCACTTACATCACCATCCATGGAAGAAATCATGTGCTCCTTGCCTAGCTACCTCACGGGAGCCCGCACACATGGTTTACGTGCAAAACGGCTCTACCCAGGCCACAAAGTGGGCCCACAACCCTTGGGTGAAACCAACAAAAAGATGACTACCAAAAACCTAACATAATCAACTGAAAACACTACTTTTTTAAAAAAACTCCACGCATAGATCGGGTTCCCCACTCCTCCCGACACCGACGAAGCCGGCCGGAAGAGGGGGAACCCAATCTATGGAGGAGACTGAGGTGGAGGCGGCTAGGGTTTTGGAGAGGAGGCGGCGGCTGTACCTAGGAAAAAGTTTATCTTCTTCTTACTTTCAGACTATTTTTAATTCAGACAATTGTTTGTAATTCAGACTATTTCTAATGTCACACGGTTTTTAGGGCGTAATAGGTTGTTTAATTTGAGAAAGGCAGAGACAGAGATATAACTGCTGGGCCGCTCGCGCGTCAAAGCTTTGCCAACTGGCCCGTCTAGGCCTGCCTCCGCCTGCTGCAGCCCTCGATCAGGTCACCACCTTTACATGCATGCGCCATGCAGCACGCTATTAAATTACCCGCGCCACGCTCTCATGCATGCCAACCACCGTTTCAGCATCGTGACATCGTCTCAGAGGTTGCCCTCGTCTCAGCGTGCCATCGAGTTGGCTAGCATCAGTATTAAAGTGAAATTTGTGTGCATTATTTAAGTGAATTTTACAAACTCCCCCGTCTATATATAAGGGCACCTCTTCTTCCTCTTCTCTCACACATCTCACGCACTCTTCTGCTTCATCCATCTACCACCGCATCCGTGGACTAGCCACAGAAACACCAAACCCTAGCCGCCACCATGGAGTTCTTTGGCCCAACTTACCGTCGCCCGGCCACCGTGCGCGAGAGGGAGTGGCCGGAGGGTGTCATCGTGGAGAACGAGCTGCGCATCTGGGCGATATCAAGGTGGAGGAGCGACAGGGCGCTAGCCGAGTTCTTTCTCTCGCAGGGCTACCGCCACCTCAACCTCCCTCTAGGCTCGCCGCCCATGTACACGATCGAGTCCCACTTCGACGGCAACAGCAACCATGAGATAGGCCTCTTCGTCCACTTCAGGAACCCCTTCGACGCGCACCACCTCCTCGGGCAGGTGTTCTGGTGTGGTTGTGAGTTTATCGCTTTCACTACCTACAATATCTTCACCAACTTCCACGTCATCTTTCCCGACCGTTTCAACATGCACTGCCTCCCATACCGCTACCACATTGACGGCCCCGTCGGTGATGAGGAGGAGTAAAACAGCGAAGGAGGAGCAAGGGGAATGAACATCGTAGGAGGGACGACGGCGTTGCCTCATCTTTATCAAGTATCTAGTTTCATGAGTGTTTTTAGAGTTGTTTTATTATCTATGTCTTGTTGTCGTGTCTGTGGGCACGGGGTTTGTTGTGTGCTTCGGTATCGTACGTGTGATGGAATTCCTATGTAAGGTTTGTACTATCTAGCTCTATATATCAATGTTTTTACAGTCCGTGCTACAACAACACACCATAAAAATTCAAAAGCTTAGAAATGAGGCCGTTTACCCTACCTTTAGAGCCTGTTTAAAGCAAATTTTCATGCGCCAGGGATAGTGAGAAGAAAGTGCCACGGTGTGCGCCACGCGGGCGGAAATTACCACGCGCCTCGTTACTTGAAACCGCGTGCGCACGACCTGAGGCGTCGCGGCTCTTTAAACACCGGAATGGCAACGGCCGCCCTCTACCATTACCGCGTTACCTTGCATACAAGTACGGTGCCAACGCTAGTGGTTCGCATATCTTCCAGAGCCGCTCCCCACCGTCGTCAACCACCCGCGGCGCGACCATGAGTGACGTTTCCTGGCCGTCCGACTCCGACAGCGACGGAAAGCCACCTGGGTGGCGCCACTGGTGGGAAAGGAACCACCGCGGAGCGCCGATCAGTCGGACGGTGCTGACGAGGAGGAGGACGCCGCGGACGGCTCGGAGCCCGACGACTCGAAGCCCGACGACGCCGACGAAGCGGACGAGGAGGAGGGCGCCGCCGACGACGCGGACGCGGAGGAACATGCCGTCGACGACGCGGACGACGAGGAACCCGCCGCCGACGATGCGGAAGAGGACGAGGACTCCGACGCAAAGTGGGCGCGGCTGGAGGAGGCCTTGGCCGCCGATGAGAAGGCGGCCGCGAAAAAGAAGGCTCGCGCGAAGAAGGCAGCCGTGGCGTGGGCGCGGGCCGAGGTGACGGACGAGGAGGAGGAGTACAACGGCTCTTCGGAGTACTCCTCGTCAGAAGATGACTCGTCGGAGTCCACCTCGTCGGACGACAGCTCCTCGTCGGAGAAGGCTTCTCGCAAACGGGGGCGCCCGGACGACGACGAGGCAGAGTCGTCGTACAAACGTTCCAAGTAGACGACGAGGCAGCTCCTCTATATTTTTATCTGCATTTGTAGTATTGTGTGCGGACCATATATTTTCTGCATTTTAATTATTGTAAGAGGTAATTATGATATGTACTTTTCCTCATCAGCTTTTCACTGTCGAAAAAGAAATTTTTATTTCTGGACATGATCACATTACAGAATTCACTGTTGCCCAACCATAACATCTAGGCCGAGCATTTTGAAAGCCCCGACATCGTGATTATAACGGCTACTAGAATAATAATAGCACACAAGGCGTACTGAAGAAACAATTCCCGTTGGAGAGCATATTTTTTGACCTTATTTATCTTCAACCTTGTTGTCGCCCTTGTTTCGTTTTTACTAATGTTGTGTTCATCGATGATATCAGCCATCATCAACTCGATTCGGCCTTTCTCTTCCAGAAGTGTTTCTATTTTTTTGTTGGTAGTCATCAATGCTTGTTCCATCTTCCGAATTGTCTCATGAGCCACCCCGAGCTTCTCTTTGACAATCCTCAATTCTTCATCAATCTTCATTTTCTCCTCTCTTTTAAAATTTAGTTCTTCTAGGAGAACAATTTTTGCTTGTAGACAATGTTGAAACTGGGCACAGCCATCCCGAATACCACACTCACATATTGATTCCTACAATAAAATGGAAAACATATTAAATTCGACATAACTTATGAACTGCACATACCGATGACTCTTCAAGATATTTAGAATCCCATGAGATGAAGACGTTAACTTAGAATCATACCTCATCCGATGAGTTGTGCATGGGTTCGACGCGGTCGATGTCGTCCATAGCCGAAATCACCATGGCGGCGGCGACCTGTAGGTGGAGGCAGGATGGAGATGCTGATGAGATAACGGGCCGAGGGATTCATCTTTTCGTTTGTGGTATGCTTCTTTATGCTCCTCCTGGGCCGCAATTGAGGCCCATCCTGGCCCAGCCTTTTATTTAGGTATTTAACTGCCGTACTAATCCTCAAATCTAATTCCCAAACGATCTATCTTCTCAACGCCTCCTCTGATCTACGACTGGACGCCGACTGCGTCCTCGAAGACGTTGGTTACGAGCTGACTCGGATCTCATCGCCATGGATGTAAGTATAGTTCGCTCACCTCGTGCCATGCACCTAATTTTTTTTATGAACTCTTGCCTGACAACATATGTAGACGCGGTAGATCGTCTTTACTTTGATCTGCCCAAGTTAGATCTGGTCGTCTAATCTTACTTCCCTTGGTTGGGTCGCTTGGGAAAAAAATATCGGCCGACTTAATTAGATCTAGTGGTTAATTTGATCGTACGTATATGACATATGAGAACATTGACATTGATCAGCCATTCCTTGCTACGCCTGCCCAGCTTCGTGCTTTACCGAATTGGAGGAAAAGGCCTATTATAAGGGGTAAGTCTGTTTATGGCACTCAATGAGAACACAGTGTTATGAACAACTTAATTTAGAATTAATTGATGTCCCTTATGTTTTTTAATATTACATGTAGGTCCTGGAGAAGAGGAAGAGTATGATTTTGAAGCTTTCACAGAGTATGCAAATCGAGTTAAGATGAATTATGAAGATTTTGATGCACTCGAACGACTAGTTGCGAAAACCCTACCAGTAATTCCATTGTACGTGTGCACCATCAAGAAATCACACATCGTGAAGAATAAAGCAAAGATGGTAATTAATTTTGATTTCCATCATTTCTTACTACTAACCAAGATATGCCGATAATTGACTGTCAAATTTATGTGTAGTACTTCTCAAGGAGGTTCACCCTCAAGCACATTCTGCCCAATATTCAGCTACCAGCAACAATAAAGCTCTACTCTCCAGGTGCCAATGTTACAGAAGTTACGATGGTGATGAACATGTCAACGGTGAAAGGAGTACCAAAAGGAGGTGCCATGATAACATCACACTGGATGGATGTGGTGAGGCAGAATGGCATGAAGAAAAATCAGAAATACGTGTTCTGGTTCCGTAAGCAAGGAGAAGGTGGTCTCAAGATTATGCTTGACTGTGTGTGAGAGCAGCCCGGTTCAGACTTCACTCGTGAAGACAACTATAGATATCTAAAATTTTTGTTTATGTCATGTCCGTTGGTACACTTTTAGTATGGTGCAAATTTATGTCATTTTTAATGGTTTCACACTTTTATGACAATGTGTGAAGAGTTCGATCGTGAATGCTTATTAATTATATCCAGCTTATTTCTCTACAAGTGTTGTATGAGGGTTGTAGCATTGTGAAATTTGTTGATGCCCCACTCGACAGTGGCACTATAGATATGTCAATTATGTACATTGCAGATCTAGTAATGTGCAAAAAAGACCATATTTTTTTAAAAATTCTTCGTTACAAACAATTGAAATTGTAATTAAAAAATATTTTGCACCGTCGTACTAGCTACAAGCCATTGTTGTGTGGTGCCATGCGGAACCATGGTATGCTTGTAGGTGATCAGCACCTTTGAACATGTATATATTGTTGCTCCAAAAGAGAGAGGGAGAAGTAAGTTATCGATGCGTCTGCCGAATGCAAAGCAGTGTCTTATCACATGCATAGAGTGGCCTCCGTGTATGGGCTGGGTACTAACGGGCTGGCCCAGATATCCATCGAGAGCTTGCCTAATTATAGTATTAACAGCAGATGCCCTAGTTAGCGGCACGTCCGACGCACAACGTCTAACTACCCACGATTTCTTCTTCAAGTCAACGTCGCCTTCCATCGCCGTCTGGAGAAGATAGGAGTCCTTTCGTCGGCGGAGCCTACAGCTCAATCTAACGACGGCAACATCCGTGTTCCAGCCTTCCAGGTGCGCGCGTTTGCAATCTCGTTTATCATCGATCCTTTCGCCCACTTGATCTAGAGTGCGCTTGATCTAAACCTTCATTCTTTGCCGGACGTGTAAGTTTTAGGTTGACATTTACGCTGTAGATGGTTAGGAGATTTTCTATGTCGGCAATAATTGTTGTTTGTATATGTTATTTGCAGAATGGATGAATTAGATGGCCCGGTCTATTGTGACTACACATTGTGGACGGATCTCGTAGCCACTTTCTCAGGACCTCAACGTGCGAGGTTTAGCTCTACTAGTTTGCGGACGATGTTGCAACTGCCAGCCTTCGCCACGCGCACAAATATGATTAGATTTATGATAGAGCTATATGATCCTAAAACTGAGACATTCGTCGTACAAGACAAGGCAGGAGCGATAACTGCAACCTCTGTAGACATAGAATGCATTTATGGTCTACGTAATGAGGGTTATTCCACTTTTGATATAATTGATCAAGAATGTCTAACAAGTAGAAGGAAAATACCGCCTAGTTATCTCAGCAAGTCTAGTGGAAATCTAGTTATTTCCGACTTGATTGCTGACATACAGAGAGAGAAAGCTTCCGATGATGACTTTGTGCGGAAAGCAGTGCTTGTGCTAATTGGCACGGTTCTTGTGCCATCTGGCCCAAAAACAGTCGATAGAGATCACTACTGTTTAGTGGAGGATGTTCCTAGACTGTTTAACATTAACTGGAATCACTTCACATTGCGTTACCTCCTTGATAATTTGTCTGCTTACACAAGATCAGCAGCAAAAGGTAGGGGATGGCCGGTTGGAAATCTTTGTCTCATTCAGGTATGCAAACATGATTAGCACTATATTTGATGTATGTGACAATTTGAAACTTATTTCATTTAAAATGTGTTGTTTGTAGCTACTATACTGGGAAAAGGTGGTAGTCGTCGATGATCCTACGTATATTCCACACAAGTCTATTCGGCCACTAATGAAAAACTGGACTGAAGCGGAAGCGGAAAGGAGGTCGCAGTACGACTATGCAAATGGTCGTGGGAGAGGCAAAGTGAAGGTTTTGTTTTTATCACTACTTCTAGCTACATTATATCATAGTCGACGTTGTGTTGTTATATTAATTTATGACATTTGTTTTCTAATTTGACATGCAGATTATTAATGATCTTACAACTCAAGCCAATGCCAGAGCGCAAACAAAGCAAAACACATCGCAGAATGGTGAACAGTCACGTTCGACACGTTCGAGACAGAGGCTTAGTAACAAGGACATAATATTGGAAAGTTTGAAGAAGAAACTGACGGATCACACTGACAAACAATTAGCACTTGTACCAAAGAGATGTGCAGAGGTGAGGAGCCATACATTTTACAAACACGAAAGTATTACATTATCAGTAATGAATAATTATGGTACTACTTGTTTTGCAGGAAGTCCTAAAAATGCTAAATAAGAATGGTGTCATGTACAAACCGGTTGAAGGATCAGAGTCAGGGAAAGGAGGAGATGAGGAAGAAGAGACTTCTAATCACATCGATGATTCGTCTAAGAAAGAATTCATGTACAAGAACAGTTCTGATGAGTTAGATGCTTTAATTAGCAATTTAACAAAGAATTCTGGTAAGTTTGTCACACCTCCTAAGCATAATGGGGTGCCGGAGGCAGGAGATAATGTGTACGTCATACTAGGAAACCTCGGTAACACGGAGGGTACACAAGATAATCCTTTTATCTTAAATGATACCACAAAACCGGCATCATCCTCGGATATACCGGATGACATTTTCGCAATATCTACCACCAAGGTGAATGCTGGACAGAAGGATGACCTACATGACGGTGAACATGAAGTTATGAGTACTCATAGTGTTGAAACAATGGGACGAGAGGCTAGTAGGAAGAAGGGCAATACAGCAAAGTGTGCAAATAGTAATGGTAGAAGGAGAAACGCAGCGGTGGTACAAGTTGGAGGGAAAAGGAAACGGACGACGAATCAAAAATATGGATCACCATATGTGGTCGCGAAACCTAGAGCAAAACGTCAAAGCCGTGTAAAGAAAGGTAACACCATTTATTCGTTATTTCTTTGTTGGCAAATAAATGATGCTGCAACCTGTAACACATATGTTATTACTATTATGTGCATCAGGGTTGTTTGCAGAACATGAAGTTGGGGTATCTTCGGCAGTACCAACACAGCAGGAAATAGAAGCTGCCGCTTTATATGTTAAAACAATATCCGAGCTACCAAAACAAGCATCTAAAGGAGTGTACAAGAATGAATATGGCGCCAGCTTGTCTTCAGAAAAGCTTAACGTCGTTCTTGCGCACGAATGGCTATCTGATGATGTAAGTCTTCAAAACCAAAAGTTTGCGTTATACTCGTAATTAAACTATTTGAATTTGAAAATATTGTTGTTGCTATCAGATTATTGATGCTGCTATTGGGTATTTGTCTCTCCGTGTTGGGTCTGATCGAATGTTATGTCCTGCGTGGAGGACAAACTATCTCCTTGAACAAGCAGAAAAACAATACAGAAAAAATACAATATTAGAAATATAGATGAGGTAGTTACAAGACCAGGAGCCTTAGGTAGGGTTATGGATGAATATTTCAAGCGTGGAAAGGTAACAGCAGTTTCTTTCAATGTTTCATGCGAAATTAGAATAAAACAATATGATAATTGACAAAGTTTTTTCCTTCTCTTGTAGACATTTTTCACACTGAACATACGGAAAACTCATTACATAACTGTTGTCATGCATACAAAGAAGAAGGAATTCCAGGTCCTTGATCCTCTGTTTGTTTTAGGGCTGTCAAAATCAGATGTGGAAGACTTGGTATTACACTCTCTACATACATGTCTTTGTGTACTTTGTCATGTCTGTGCAGTAATATATTTGTTGTTTCGTATATTGGGCAAATTTCGCAGGATATACAAGAAGCAAACAATACTTGTGACACAGAATATCCTGATGTCGACGAATGGCCTATTAAAAGCTATGATATCCCTAAGCAAACCGATACGTAAGTACCTATATTGAATTACACATAAAGAAAGTCGGTTTTGTATATGCGGACACTTTTAAATTTTGTCACATTATATACCAGCAATTCATGCGGATTATGGGTATTGCAATGTATGGAGCACTGGGACGGAGATGAGATGACTTGCCCGGTTTCTCAGGTTGGCTATACTATGTTCCATGCACTCGGTTAATTTTAACAATGTTAACAAGCCATGTGTATAACACCTTATAATGTTTTGGCAGGCCACAGTCGATGAATCGAGAGAAAGTACAGTTGCAAACATTGTTTTATCACCACACAACATTCTTGACAGCGTGAAAAACAAAGTGAGATTGCTAGCAAAGACTAGGAAAATATAAATTTGATAGTGTGACTGTTCGGTTTGCTCCCGCAGAAGGTTTCCGGATGCATGTAATATTGAATTTTTAATTGTCTTCGGTTGTAAACAATATTTATTCGGTTATGATTATCTACAAAATTTTGTAACATTGATTTTATTTCCCATTATCGAAAGTATGCAATTATTTTTATCTTTGTACATGCATGCTATGATGATTATAAGGAAATGCCTACTTCACAATATATAATGTCTTTTGCCATTTTTACAAAAGAACACCAGAGAATTAAGAACATCAGTACAAAATAAAAACATCAGTACGTTGCAAACATTAACAACTCCATCAAATACAAAGCTATAGTCGTCCCATTCATAATTAAGGAAATTTACTGCCCTTTAGATAACTATGAAAGAACTACCCTTCCTGCTGCAGCACATTCCTGCACATGTTCACAGACATAAAATTACACAACAACTCATATGAATCTTTTAAAGTATATGAAACAAAATGGCAGAAAAACTTACTTCGGATGAAATATGCATATTGGGTTTCTTCTGTTATGCCCTTCTCCTTGGCATGCCCCGCACACCTGCACCCTGCGTTCCTTGTGTCCTAGTGGTCTTCCATTTTTAGTCATTGGAGATTTCTGCGCTTCTTGCCTAGGTGCACCCTTAGTGGACACTTTCAAAGGATCACCAACAACAATATCGCATGGTCCACTAGCATCTTCATTTTCATGCACCGACCTGAGGGGACCATATGCTTTACCTTTAGCATACCCCTCTCTTCTAGAAATTATACCATCAATGGTACTGTTCAGCAGATCATATTCCTCTGAATTGTTTAATGCAATATGCATAGCCTGTGATACCTTAATATTCATCCTGTTGTATTTCATCCGCTCCTCTGCCCCAGACCAACCCCACCCAAACATGTCGCTGGTGCGTTTAGCTGGCAACCCTAACCTGGCATTTTTTGTGAATCGTCGTAGAGCACAACATTGTGGAATTTCAGTAAATTTCAAGAAATGCACCACATGCAGTATGTGCTTGCAAGGGATCCCCTTTCTAATCATCCTTTGACAGCTGCACCTTATAATTTCTGCCTCCTTGGGTCTATATTCCACGTAGAAACTGGTCCTTACATGATTCCTCCATGCCACAATGAAGATGTTTGAGTCTCCTGCCTGCATTTTTTCTAAGATCTCTATGCCGCCAATCTTTGAAAGCTCACCTTGAATAATATAGAACATAGCAGGAGTGAAGATTTTTGCAGCAGCAACCTCTAGTTCTCTGAAATTAGTAATTGCCACTGGTGTAGTCTGTGAAGCCGTGCAGTCGTCGTGGGCTTCGTTCTCACGGAGACGGACAATTGCGTTGTCGTAGTGCATAATCATATCAACAATTGTCATTTCCCCATCTAGGTGCAGGTGCAGACAAGAGTTTAAACTTTCACTCCGCTGGTTATTTTTCATACCCAGCCAGAATCCCTGAGAGAGATACGCTGCAGCCCAAAGTTTCCTCTTGGTGTACATCCTCTTCATCCATGTTCTGGTTTTTGGGGATTGCCATTTTCTGTAAAATGCATGCCATCGCTCCTCAAATACTTGCTCTGAGGTGGTGTAATACAAAAGAGTCCTGAACTCGTTCAGTGACTTGTTAGGTAGATGCATCTCCATATTTTTTTCAATGTGGAAGCTGCAGATGCGATGCGACACACCAGAAAATACTTGGCCGATTGCGGCGATCATCGCGGCATCTGCATCCGTGATTACTGCCTTTGGCTTCTGTTGACACATCGCTTTGAGGAAAGTCTTTAGAAGCCAAGCATATGTTTGTTCATTCTCACTTGAAAGGATGGCACACCCAAAAACCGTTGTCCTACGGTGGTTGTTCAAGCCCACAAAAGGAACAAATGGCATCTTATATTTATTCATCTTGTATGTGCTATCAAACACCAGCACATCTTCGTAGTCCTGGTAATCCCTACGTGACTGGGAATCACACCAGAACATGTGCTTCAGACGGCCTTTTTCATCAACGTCATATTCAAAGAAAAATTCAGGGTCCCTCTTTTTCCTCTTTGACATAATGCGGATGGCTGTGGTAGCGTCACCGTCGAAAAGCAGCCTCCTCCTCTCCCTAGAGCACATGTTGTACAAATCCTTTCTTGTGAATCCAACACCAGCAAATGAACCGGAGCCTGCAATGAATTTTCTCATAATGAGGTGCTTCCTGATCCCCATGGATCCCATTGATAATATCTCAGATCTCTGCGCGTCGTTGATCGTCCTATGGGACCGAAGAAACGGAGTCTGACATGGTTCAGCTGGGTCATGGTTATGTTTGTCACGTTCAACAACCCAGAAACCAGTTCTTCCATCAAACTTGACCACCAAACGTGCCTTGCAGCCGCAGCGAGACTCAGGTCTGTGCCTATATACACAGCCTTCCGTGGTCAGTTGGTTTTTGGGACGTCTGCCCTGTCTGGAACACACAAAACGCCTTAACCGAATTACTCCATCATCAAACCGCTTAACCTGGTCAAGCCGGACGCTGAACCCATAATCTTTAGCATATCTGTTGAAGAAAGAATATGCTGCTGCTTCAGAAATAAAAGTCATCTCTTTTATCATCCAGTATAAATCCCGATCACTATCAGGATATTCATTGCCATTGCTACCTTTCTGTGGTTTCTCAGGCTGACTAGCGCTTGGCGTCGCCTGCAAGTAGAAAACGTAGGCATTAATTAAAACTATAAATTTATGTGTTCCAGCTATATAAGACTGATAAAAAAGAGATAACAACCTGGCTCATGTCAACAGAATCCTCAGGAACTGATGCACCTTCCACATCATCAGTGTGGCCCGTGTCCAAGTCAGATTCACCGTAATAGTCGTACTCAAGCTGCGTGTCAAATTGTGCCTGAAATTTATTAATGCATTGCGAAATTTAGTAACCGTAAATTTTACAGTTGCCATCATTTCATGCATCATTTTATGTCATTGTATGAGTCACTACACATACCTCACTAGTATTTAGACTGTCTGTGTGTTCACCATGGTTCTCATCATTTTGATCGTCTGTGTGTTCACCATGGTTGTCATCATTATCAAATTCATCGTACGCAATCTGCATAAATTATGACATGAGGAACCATATATAATTTGATGATGCTGGACTGCTGGTAATCGAAATGAAAAATAGTGGCTCACATCAAACTCGTCTTCGCTCCAGCCGGCTTCGTGCTGCAAATTTTCCTCCATTTCAGAGTCATCGGAATTATAGCCGACGTACTCGTTTTGTTCCTCAATCATACCAGATATAGAGTTCTCCATATTCTGTAGTATTGGACCATAATTAGAATTGAAAAACCGGCAGAATTGCGTCCTCTTACTATGCTACAAGATGAAGTCATGGTACCTGTAATTTTAAACCCTAGCGGGGAAGATGCCGAGCCGGTGGCGCGCCTTTCCAAGGTCGTCGATCTGCGGGGGGGCTTCGCGCGCGGTCGGCGGCGTCGAGATGCGAAACAACCACCGGCGAGCTGGGACGTGCCGGCAACAACCGCCGACGGCCGGGCCGGCAACAACCTCTTGCGTTTAACCTAGCGACGGCGTGGAACAGCTCGATCAGATCTCCAGTGCCGATGAAAACGATGCATGCAATGGGAGCTAATCACGGTGATTAGCTTAGCACGTGGGACCCACCCACGTGGGGTCGTCCGTATAGATACGCCCAGGCCCTGTATACCCATACGAGTCTTGCACTGGGCTTGGATATGGGTTTTGGCGGGCAGCACAAAAAAAACAAAATCGGGACCACCGTACCCCTTCGGCGATAAGTCGCGAGTTTGGAGAGGGTGCGCACCGAAGCACACCTCATGTAACAATCACTCCATACCTTGGGGTGAGGAGCCTAACAGCGACACGGTAGGAGATATCAGAAGTCGACGATGATGAGCTTGTTTCCGGTGTTGGGCAGCTCTTGCGTGGACTCCAACTCCCCTCGTGTTTGGCTGCTTCCACTTCTCCTCCTCTGAATACTGTCTTCATGTCCCCCTTCGCTAGGAAGAGATCACCATTGTAAACTGCAATAGAAACCCCAAATGAACTTTTTAGGCTTCATAGACATATAATCAAACAGTAAAGCAACACCAGCCCTGTGTGAGAGAGGAACAAACAGCAACGCGTGTGCTGGAGGGAAGGAGCACCATCTGCTGCTATACGCTGCAGCACACACACAGAAGAGAGAGCAGCTGCCACACAACGCGCGCGAGAAAAAAACAGCAGAACTGCGTAGGAGAGGACTGCAGTCTTCAGTTCACCACACAATCATAAGCGGTAGAAAACTCACCATGGAAGAAGCACAATCGGTGGTGCTACCTGATTTGGTCTGACTCGTGCCGCTCGCGTCCGACCGGTGCGGGGTGTAAGGAGGAGGGGGGAATTTATTATGGACCAGACTACCCAGCGGCGCCGCACGGGTAGTCGATCTGTGCGGCGGGTGGCAAACTAGCTGAAATACGTACGCATGTGTTTTTCCGAGAAAGGCTACGCTAGCTAACACGTAGATTAGCAGGTTAGCAAGTCGCAGCATTCTCTTGTCAGGCTAGAAGTGCACGGTTATACTACTGTATGCATGCTGATTTGCAGAGTCTCTTGTGACTGCAACGGACAAAAACAAAACATCTACTCGGTAAAAGATTCTCAGCCACGTATCTTTTACAAGGTATGGTTATCACATTTGCAACAGGTTGCAGCTCATGTCTTTTCTCCGTCATAGTGTTGGTGCACGAGTTAGTAATTTTTTCTCACAACTGCAAGTCTCCATAAACAAATCAGACCACAAAACGGCTGTTAGTAGCTATCATGTTAATTAGGTTTTAGTTACCAGATTACTAATTGCCCGGTTAATTACGCCTAGTTACTCAGATTTAGGTTTTTTTTGGAATTTCTAATTGTCCGGTTCATTATGCCTAGTTACTCAGATTTAGTTGTTACTGCTACCTGCCAGATTAATTAGACGTAAATGCCATATTAATTAGGCCCTAATGCCAGAATTACCTGCCATGTTTAATTGTTACTAATTGACGCATTAATTAGTCATAGTTTCCATATTAATTACACCCAATCACCAGGTTCAACTGTTAACAATAATTTTCATGCTAATTAGGTAGTGGATGCCAAGAAAATTTTAAGCCTAATTACCGGTTTAATTTGGCTAATCGCCAGGTTGTAGACTTCAAAATATGTAGCCGTATTGCAAGGAATCCATCATCCACTAACAAATTCATGCACACGCAACTGGGGTCACTACAGGTTCACACGGATAGATCAAGGAGTATCTCAGCCAAAAAAATGAAGAGGATGACTGATACAGAACTGCTCGGGGGAATGGCTCGATGTGCTCGGCGGCGGCAGCCTCCAGCGCAGCTTCGTGCTCGGCAGCGGCGACGGCCTCCCAGCTGCTGAGTTCTCGCCGGGGGCGGGCTCCCGGGCGGCTCCGTGCTCGGCGGCGGACGTGCGGCGAAGGCGGCTTCTCGCGGTGCTTCGTGCTCGACGGCGGCCGTACTGCGACGGCGGGCTCCCGCACGGCTCCGTGCTCGGCGGCGGCGATGCGGCGACGGCGGCCCTCGTGCTCCGCGGCGGTTGTGCGGCGACGGCGGGCTCCCGCGCGGCTCCCTGCTCGTCGGCCTCCTCCTCTTTTCCTCCCGGCGCTGCTTCTCATCTAGTTTCACGCAAAGACCATGTGTGTGGTCAGGGTGGACTTGGGATAAAGTGGAGGTGGCACCGTGAGGTGCGGATAAGATTTCATCATCCGCACTATTAGGGGAGGATGCCTTTTTTTTCCTAATAGTAGCCGCCGCACGGGAGCCACATGGATGCGGCGCTGATCTATAGATTTTCCCATTTATTATTTGCCCTTCTTTACTTGGGCAGTTTACGTTTTGCCCTCCATTATAGTGAGCTTTCTTTTTTGCCCCATATTACTTTGGCACTTGATGATTTGCCCCTTGCCCACATGCAATGACCAAGCTGCCCCTCTTAGCTATTAACATGGAATAGTGGGAACGAGCTCTCCTTTCGTCTGTCTCCGCGTCGTCCTGTTTGTTCGAACAGAAGATCCCCGTCTAGAGGAGCTGGGCAGCGCCCTCCCTCCGCCCCAATCCTCGCAGGTGAGCGTGAGCCTCCCCCTCCCCTCCGCCCCAATCTTCATTCGCGTCCCGTTGTGCTCGCTTCCGGTGAATCAATCTGTCCACGGGCGGCAAGCTGCAGGGCCGCAGTTGTGAGCGCGCAGGGGGCAGCAGCTAGGGGCGGATGTGTAGAGGTCTGCAGGGAGGTGCAGCGGCGAGCGGCAGCGCCACCAGTGAGCGCTAGGGTTTTTCCGCCCCGTTGTGTAAACAGAGGAGGAAGGTGCACTTCATTTGTTTTGTTCGATTCAGGACGGCTAGAGTAATTTTGTCTTGCAGTGTTTCCCAAATCCTCAAAATAAAAGAGAAATAATTCAAAAGGGAAAATTATCGAGTCACCAAAGTAAAGTGGGACAAAAAGGAAAGCCCAATGTAATGGAGGGCAAATCGTAGAGGTACAAAGTAAAGTGGGGCAAAAAATAAAATTCCCCGGGGAGGAGGCAGAGACGGCAGTTGCCTCACGCCCCCATTGTCCACTTGCGGGATCGACGGTGCACCTGCAGGTGAGCAAGCGCCGGACACTGTGTATGCCGCGGCCAGATCGAACCCAAATCCCATGTCCACCTAGAGAAGGGAGCGATGCGGCCTAAGGATGTCATACGGTGACGGGAAGGTGCAGAGGGACCGGGTGAGGGGGGTGCTCACCCTCGGGGCGTAGGCGTCGTCCTCTGGTGTCGTTCGCCGGAGATCCTGATCCCGCTCGAGGAAGCCGAAGCCGGAGACCTCCAGGCGCTACTGCTAAAAAAGAGAATAAGAGGTAGCAAAAATAAGGGGCAAGAACGACGCCATACAAACGGGAGATAAGGGCATCTCCAACGGGACGACCCAAACCGCGCCCGCGCGTCCGGATGGGTCGAGCCGGACAAAAATGCGGCCCAGCGTGCGGACCCATCCCTAAAACGGATGGCCGCGGCGTCCGGGGCGACCCAAACCCGGCCCAAATCTGGGACGAGTTTGCGTGGCCGCGGACGCCGAATGCTGGTCGCTCGCGTCCTCCCCTTGTCCGCCCACAGCCCTTTGTCTGTCTCCCAAAACACAAACCCCTCGCACACATCTCCCGCCGCTCCGCCGCCAGCCAAGGACCGGCAATTTGGGAGCGGCGTCGACGTCGGCCACCGTCGTCGAGACGCTGGCAAGCGGGGCGGAAGCAAAGGTCGCGGCCCCGCGCTGCTTTCGCCGCGTCGTAGCAGAGTCGGAGGACGCCGTCGCCATCGTTGTTGTCCTCCCACCGTCGCGAGACGTCCCGCCGTTCGCAGCTGCGCCGTTGCCGCCGGAGGTGAGCTCTCGTGCACCGTGTTTGCAGACCGCAAGTCGGCCGAGACGGCCATGGCCTGCAGGTCCCTACGGACACATTGGATGGCCTCCGCCTGCGAGGTGTTCGATGAAATGGGCATACTAAAATTTGTCCCTTTTCATCTGTAGATCATGGTGGACAGCGACGACGACTATTTCTTCAAGAACTTCATCGACACGTCGTCAGACAAGGACTCCGACGACGAATTTTTCACTGATGTTGCGCTGATCATCCACAAGCACATTGTCTCGCAGATCCCTGTGCACCGGGGGTCCTTGCCGGGGTGCGCGGACGCCTTGGACCGCAAAAGAGAACGCGGCCATGACCAGCTCTTCACCGACTACTTCCAACCCAAGGCATTGTTCAAGCCAGCCATGTTTCGCCGTCGTTTTCGGATGTACAGACTGTTGTTCCGCCGGATAATGATGACGTCAAGCTCTACGACGACTACTTCAACGCGAAAGTGGATGCAATAGGCAAGGTAGGCCTCTCTTCGTACCAGAAATGCACGGCAGCGAATAGGATGCTCGCATATGGCGTTGCCGGTGATTTCGTAGATGAGTACACGCTCATGAGTGAGTCTACCGGCTTGGAAGCGATGTACAGGTTCTGCAGAGCAGTGATCGGTTCGTTCGGAGAATAATACCTCCGGCAACCTAATGCAGAGGACACAGCTCGTCTGTTGTCAATCAACACTTCCAGTGGGTTTCCTGGGATGCTTGGCAGCATAGACTGCATGCACTGGGAGTGGAAGAACTGCCCCTTTGGTTGGCGGGGGCATACGGCGGTCATTACGAGGGTGCACGGTCATTCTTGAAGCTGTTGCTTCACGGGATACATGGATTTGGCACTCATTCTTCGAATGACCGGCTCGCACAATGACATCAATGTCTTTGGCGCTCTCCGGTGTTTGATAGGCTAGCGTACGGTCAGTCCCCTGATGTGGATTTTGAGATCAATGGCCACCACTACACCAAGGGGTACTACCTTGCTGATGGTATCTATCCACCTTGGGCTACACTCGTGAAGACAATCCGAAAATCCAACTCAGAGCAGGAGGCAAGGTTTGCCAAAGAGCAAGAGGCAGCCCGGAAAGATGTCGAGCGGGCGTTTGGCATCCTCCAAGCTCGTTGGGCTATCGTCAGACACCCTGCCAGCACAGGATGTGCAAACTCTGTGGGAGGTGATGACCGCTTGTGTAATCATGCATAACATGATTGTTGAGGTAGAGCGGGATGATTCACTCTATGATAATGACTGGGAGGGCCACGGAGAGTTGGTTACTCCTCAAGGTGGCCCGTCATCATTCCAGGAAATTCTTCATGCACACCATGAAATTCGAGATCTAGCTGTACACAACCAGCTGCAGGCAGATTTGATCGAGCACGTCTGGCAGCATGTAGGCAATAATGCTGCAAACAACAATGATGAAGGAAATCCGGAAGCCTAGAGCATTTGTATCGTTTTTTCATTTTATTTGAATAATACTTCATCCTTGATTACGTGGACAATGTAATGTGTAATAAATTTTGAGCATTTGAACTATTTTATATATTTTCTATAATTTATTTTGTGTTTTTATAGTGAATTTACAAGAAAAACGTACTGTACGGCGCCGCGACCCAAAACTGCCACGTTGGACGTAGGGCGCGACACAAACGGACGTGCGGACGCGGGGCTCCGTCCGCGCGTCCGCTCGGCCACCCAAACGGCCCAAAACGGACGGTCCAGCGCGTCCGTTAGGGCATCTCCAACCGGGCGACTCAAACGGACGCGCTGGGCCGTCCGTTTTGGGCCGTTTGGGTGGCCGAGCGGACGCGCGGACGGAGCCCCACGTCCGCGCGTCCGTTTGGGTCGCGCGTTGCGCCCAACGCGGCAGATTTGGGTTGTGACGCCGTATGGTAGCTTTTTGCTTGTAAATTCACTATAAAACGCCAAATAAATTATAGAAAATATATAAAATAGTTCAAATGCTCAAAATTTATTACACAGTACATTGTCCACGTAATCAATGATAAAGTATTATTCAAATAAAATGTGAAAACGGTACAAATGCTTTAGGCTTCGGGATTTCCTTCATCATTGTTGTTTGCAGCATTGTTATCTACATGCTGACACATGTGCTCGACCAAATCAGCCTGCAGCTTTGTGTACAGCTAGATCTCGAATTTCATGGTGCGCATGAAGGATGTCCTGAAATGATGTCGGACCACCTTGAGGAGTAACTAACTCTCCCTGGCCATCTCACTCATTATCAAAGAGTGAATCATCCCGCTCTACCTCAACAATCATGTTATGCATGATTACACAAGCAGTCATCACTTCCCACAGAGTTTGCACATCCCAGGCTTTGGCAGGGTGTCTGACGATAGCCCAACGAGCTTGGAGGATGCCAAACGCCCGCTCGACATCTTTTCGGGCTGCCTCCTGGTCTTTGGCAAACCTTGCCTCCCGCTCTGAGTTGGGTTTTCGGATTGTCTTCACGAGTGTAGCCCAAGGTGGATAGATACCATCAGCAAGGTAGTACCCCTTGGTGTAGTGGTGGCCATTGATCTCAAAATCCATATTAGGGGACTGACCGAACGCTAGCCTATCAAACACCGGAGAGCGCTGCAGCACATTGATGTCATTGTGCGAGCCAGCCATTCCGAAGAATGAGTGCCAAATCCATGTGTTATGTGAAGCAACAACTTCAAGAATGACTGTGCACCCCTCAGAATGGCCGCTGTATGCCCCCTGCCAATCAAAGGGGCAGTTTTTTCACTCCCAGTGCATGCAGTCTATGCTGCCAAGTATCCCAGGGAACCCCCTGGAAGCGTTGATTGACAACAGACGAGTTGTGTCCTCTGCATTAGGTTGCCGGAGGTACTGTTCTCCGAACGAACCGATCACTGCTCTGCAGAACCTGTACATCGCTTCCAAGCCGGTAGACTCACTCATGCGCGTGTACTCATCTACGAAATCACCGGCAACGCCATATGCGAGCATCCTAATCGCTGTTGTGCATTTTTGGTACGAAGAGAGGCCTACCTTGCCAATTGCATCCACTTTCGCGCAGAAGTAGTCGTCGTAGAGCTTGACGCCATCCATTATCCGGCGGAACAACGGTCTGGACATCCGAAAACGACGGCGAAACAAGGCCGGCGGGAACAATGGCTTGGGTTGGAAGTAGTCGTTGAAGAGCTGGTCGTGGCCACGTTCTCTTTTGCGGTCCAAGGCGGCCGCGCGCTCCGACAAGGACCCCCGGTGCACGGGGATCTGCGAGACAACGTGCTCGTGGATGATCAGCGCAACCTCCGTGAAAAATTCGTCGTCGGACTACTCGTCTGACGACGTGTCGATGAAGTTCTTGAAGAAGAAGTCGTCGTCGCTGTCTACCATGATCTACAGATGAAAATGGACAAATTTTAGATCGCCCATTTCATCGAACACCTCGCAGGCAGAGGCCACCCAATGCGTCTGTAGGGACCTGCAGGCCATGGCTGTCTCGGCCGACTTGCGGTCTGGAAACACGGTGCACGAGAGCTCACCTCCGGCGGCAACGGCGTAGCTGCGAAGGCGGGAGGTCTCACGACGGTGAGAGGACAACAGCGACGGCGACGGTGTCCTCCGACTCCGCTACGACGTGGCGAAAGCAGCGCGGGGCCGCGACCTATGCTTCCGCCCCCTTGCCGGCGTCTCGACGACGGTGGCCGGCGTCGACACCGCTCCCAAATCGCCGGTCCTTGGGTGGCGGCGGAGCGACGGGAGATGTGTGCGAGGGGTTTGTGTTTTAGGAGACAGACAGGCGGACCAGGGGCGGACAAGGGAAGGACGCGAGCGACCAGCCTTCAGCGTCCGCGGCCACGTAAACTCGTCCCAGATTTCGGCCGGGTTTGGATCGTCCCGGACGCCGCGACCATCCTTTTTTGGAATGGGTCCGCGCGCTGGCCGCGTTTTTGTCCGCTTAGACTCATCCGGACGCGCGGGCGCGGGATGGATCGGGCTTGATTGGAGATGCCCTAACCCTACCTTGTGGACATGACCGTGGAGCTCTGACTCCTCCGAAGGGAGCGCGGCGGCTAACTCAGAATCGCGCCCTTTCTCAGAAGAACCCAACCGCCTCAGGAGGGAGAGGCGGGGGCGAGCTGCTCCACCGCTCCGCCAGCTGCCTGCGAAGGGGAGTAGGGCGCCGAGCACCTCCTCTGCATCGCCATCCAGGGCGTTCCACGTTAAAATTGACTTGATAGGTACCGCAGCGATCAGGGAGAGGAGCGGGCGCCGGCATATTGGGATGGGATTTGGAGCAGTGCCAGGCGCCCCGCCGGTAGATGATGAATTGGATGGAGAGAGCCTGCAGCACCGCCCGAGCTCGCCACCGCTCCAATCCGTCTGCTCAACCGGCGACCACGCGCACACCTACTCCACTGAATCTGCAGGGAAATACACGGTAGCGATATCTAGGGTAGCACGGGCGTCGGCGCGGCGGACAGAGCGCGAGAAGAAGGCGTCGGCCCTAGAAGAAAGATGTGAGCGGACGGGCCGGCAACCATGAAAAAGAGGAGAGCCGACGGGAGAGAAAAATTGAGAGGTGGAGGAGATTTGGGCACCGCTTTGACCAACCGCTTAGGAGAAACAAAAGTGCTACATTCACCCAGGCCACGACGAAGCTTCACACACAACACAAGAAAAGGAGCACAAGGTAGCATCCAAAGTGTACACCACAAATTCACTGCGGGAATGAACTACGAATTTACATAGGTGTCAGCACCAGGTTAACTCAAAAGAGGTTCCAAAATTATGAGAAAAATGAAGTCAGTTGCCGTTTAATATAGTAGTTAAGTTATTGTATAGATAGATATAAATGTACTTCCGTATCACCGTATGTGTGTATGTATATCAAATAATACAAAAAAATCCAGATTCATTTGCGTGATCTATGGACAAGTGCACCCTTTGCTATAAATTTGGTAATGATGTTGACATGATTAGATCAAGAAGAAGAAAAAATGTAAAATATTTAGATAGTAAATATAGTATAAAGATCTGTTACAACATTTGGACATTCATCGTAGCTGCGTAAGTCACAGCTGGCATCTCCTTCAGAAATAATCGTGTTGTCCCGATCGGAGTTTGAGAAAGTTTGCACATTGTTGGCAACAACGCTGCCGCCATCTCTTTCACAAACAACCACGCCGTTCCAGCTTGAGTTCTGCACATCCTCAGAAAATGAAGTCACCTACATCTCCTTTGCAAACAATCGTGCCATCGCGGTTCAAGTTTAGGAGAGCCTCCACATCCTCGGCGACGCCTCCTCCACTCACCAATATATTTGTTGAGCGCCACCCCCTCCCTCAACATCGGTCGCCGCCACATAGATCCCTACCCCAACCAGTATGGGATTAAAATGTGGATGAATTCAGTTGAAAAATGGAGAAACTTTGGTGCAGCGACATGCCACACTCGTGGTTATTTATGCAACATAATTGGGCATGCATGACAAGAAATTTTGAGCAACTTTTGGATGTTGTTACATTTTAAACATTGTCAAATATGGTGTTGCCACCGGTGGGTAGTGCCCCACTTCTCCCAGCCGTTCAATGGTGCATAGAGATTTACACCTCCCGTAGCTAGGCAAACTGTAATCTCCTGGCACATATCCCCTAGTGCAGTGAACTGTCCACCCAGCGTAATCTACCATGTTTCACGGAGGGAGTGAAAACTTTTTTAGTTGAGGCACTGTTGAAGGCTGCTCGTCAGACTTTGTGCTGCAAGTATTCCTATGCTGCCATGGTACTGTAACAACCTGTATTTATTCCATGGTCTCACCTAGAAAACTCGTTTCTCTCTTCTAATTCACACGTGTTAGTAGTATTGCTTGAGCCGAACCCAGAAACCGAGAGGCCAACACGACCACATACTTCTTTTTTGTCCAGATATAGATAATGATGTTTTCTACCTACATACAATTTTTTTTATCTGAAATACTTTATCTTCTGATCTTAACACAAACAATAAAATCTGATAAGTTTTGGAGGTTCATTATTTTGCACTGTTAACTATTTTAGATAACATATTTTGTTATTTTTGTGTAGTACATGATAGATTTTTCGATTTTTCGAGGTCAGATTTTTTGTTCTTAGTAGATCATATTAGTTTCTACATATGAAATTTTTGCTCGAAACTTCAAAGGAGAATTAGGTAGCTTGAGCTCCCAAAATCGGCACTCCTACGCTGCTCTATCTAAAGCTAACTTGCCGATTTAAAACGTGCCTACGGGCTTTTCGGAGCATCTCCACCGGTGGCCTCAATAGCAACTCCAATAGCAATTTGGGGGTTTAGCGCTGTTTTTGGGCCACACCGGTGCATCCAATAAGCGTCAGCATCATTCGGAGTCCAATACAACCACCGACAACCCCGTGTCGTCCCCTTCGTGCGGTGCACCGAACGGGTGCGCCGACGCCTCACGCCACATCAGATTCGACGTGTGGGCAGTCATGGCAGCGAGACTAGCCGCTCGTCACGATTAAATGCCCGCGTGGAGAAGGTCGGTCGTTAGCTTCAATGGACGCACCGGTTCCCGAGGAGACTGATGTGATGGGACGCTGTCCGCCAGGTCCACGAGGCGACGACAGAGCTCCCCGCTCATCAATGTGCAACGCCGTCTGCTCTAAACCACTCCGCCCTTCCCATCTCTGTCCATTCCACTGCCATCCTCCTTCGACAAACCCTAGCCGCTGACAACTCCTATCGTCTCTCCACGGTCATGGCACACAATCACGAGGCCAGCAGCAACACCACTAGAGTCAGCAAAGATAGCCCGCACACCCTCACCCTCAACGAGGCGGTGATGTATCACCAAGCCCGCTTGCTCGTGCCGCAGGAGTAGCTTGTCCCGCACGGGTGGCACATGTTGAACGTCGGCTACGCCATCCCGCCACTACCAGAGGATGCGGAGCTCCACGCACTCATCAACGAGCGCCGGTCGCAGATGTCGGCGTAGCAACGCGCCAAGCCGGGGTGGGCACCAACAAGCTAGGTGTTGTGGGTATACTTCATGGGTGTACCATCGACAGTGGCTAGATCCGGCAAGCCCGGGTGGCCCATAGATGGTGATGGTGACATATGGCCCATCGGGCGGCCCAGTTGCTTATGATCAAGATGGAGGAAGTCCAGCCCAAGAACAAGGAGCCGGATCCACCTACCTACTCTGGAAGTCGGATCCGGCCTGGCCCATCAGGGGTAGCCGGATCCAGTACGGCGTATAAGGAAAGCTGGATCCTTGACGTGCACGGCAATGTAATATTCCGTAGTTAGGCAACTTGTATTCTGGCTAGGACTCTCCGTGTAAACTCTGGATCCTCGTGCCTTTATAAGCCAGATCTCGGGAGCCCTAGAGGCACAACCACAACTCATTGTAACAACGTGAAAGTTCCCAGATAATTCCAGACAAGCAGCAATAGGCCCTATCATCAAGCAGGTGTTCCGAAGCTGGGTAAATCGCGTACCACCGTCCCGAGGACTCTCCGCCCGATGGCCCCTACTTCTTCTTTCCTCCATGAGGATCCCTCCTCTGGAGTACCGTCGAATAGGCAACGACAGTTGGTGCCCACCGTGAGGCCAGCGGCGTCTGGAGGCCGGAACCGGGAGGGTTCCGTCATGGGAAGCTTCAACGACTCCATCGTTGTGGCGCGTGTTCTTTATGCCGGGAACTTTCCGATCGTCCCTTAGGACGAGTGCTGGATTCCGGCTAGGACCGACCCCGTCAAGCTCTCCATCGTCCCAATCGGCGGCATTCACATCTTCAACGGCGAGACCATCGATTCTGATGGAAACGCCTTAGTAAGTAACGCTGACGCGGCCGCCGCTGAGCAAGACGCAGTCGCGAAGATCTGATCTGAGTCGCAGGAACTTCCTAAAGAAGATTCCGCCTTAGATCTGAAAAGTTCAAAGCCCACCCAATCCGCCCCTGAGCAGGAAATTACGGTGGAAGACCAATCCAGATCCGCATGGGTCTCCCAGGTGTTAGAGAAACAAAGGTTCCACTTCGTGCACTTCCTCGCACATACCGCAGGAACCGCCTCTCCTCAGGATGGAGCTGGACCCATGCAGGTTGAGGCTGCCGGAGACAGCAATACTCCGGATCAGCAAGAGGCTGCCGGAGACAACAATGCTCCGGATCCGCAAGAGGGTGCTGGAGACAAAGAAGAATCAATACTCGAGAATCTAAGCCCATTATCCGGCGACGCACCTTCCTTGGACTCAGCAGAGTACAACCGCATGATGAAGGAGTTGGAGGACGAGGAGAAAGCTGGGCCAGAATCTATTCCGCCAAAGCAGGTCCTTGCGACCGTAACTGGGCAAGAACAGGGCGCTGATTTGAAATCAACCCCGCCCAAATTCCGGGCCCGTCTAATCTGGATGCTACGAGCCGGGTCCGCGCTCGCACCATGCCGGATCCTGGACAAGGACGCAGCCTCGACTTTGGGGAAGAGATGACAATAGAAGAGCTCGCCAGGGCAGCAGGCCGCGGTGGTATCGCGCACTTGGAAATCCTAATGATGTCTACGCACACTTCTATTCCTGTAGACAGTGTTGGGCCTCCAAGAGCAGAGGTTTGTAGAACAGCAGCAAGTTTCCCTTAAGTGAATCACCCAAGGTTTATCGAACTCAGGGAGGTAGAGGTCAGAGATATCCCTCTCAAGCAACCCTGCAATTAAGATACAAGAAGTCTCTTGTGTCCCCAACACACCTAATACACTTGTCAGATGTATAGGTGCACTAGTTCGGTGAAGAGATAGTGAAATACAAGTATAATGGATGATTGTAAGTAGTAATTGCAATCTGAAATAAAGATGGCAGCAAGCAAACATGTAACAGAACTTGTTGGAAACGGTGTTTCAATGCTTAGAAACAAGGCCTAAGGATCCTACTTTCACTAGTGGACACTCTCAACATTGCAATCATAATTGAATATAAATAAGCACTTCATCATACTACTCTCCTGTTGAATAAATAACTCAAATTCATTGGGCAAGTGTGCAAAAGCACACCTCAAAGGCATATTCCCAAGTACTAATAAACACCCCACACTGTCACCGTGAGCATTCATAGGAGGTACTAACACACCACAATTCATAAGGGAGTTACACACGGCGCACACACTGTCACCATTACACCGAGGTCACAGTAACTCCAAAGTTCACATAATAAAACACTTGAATAGCATATGACATCTAGATTGCAAAGCCTATGATCACATAGATGAACAAATAAGTGCTACTCTCAAACACTCTCTTGTTGGATAACAAACACCATTCATTGTGTAGGGATACAAGAGCACACCTCAAGCCGGAGTAAACAAGCTCCACAACATCCGGAGTTCATATTAAAGTAACCTCTAGAGTACATAATAGACAAGAGTAACACCTACATATTCATAAAGATCACACCATGGGAGAGAGAGATGAACCACATAGCTACCGGTAGAGCCCTCAGCCTCGGGGGAGAACTACTCCCTCCTCATCATGGGAGTCAGCAGCGGCGATGAAGATGGCGGTGGTGTCGATGGAGATGGATTCCGGGGGCAATTCCCCGTCCCGGCGGCATGCCGGAATAGAGACTTCTGTCCCCCGAACTTGGCTTCGCGATGGCGGCGGCTGCGTAACTTTTCTCGTATCGTGGCTTATCTTTTTAGGTTTTTCGCGACGGAGGTAATATATAGGCGGAAGGGCAGCCTCGGAGGGGTCCCGAGGGACCCACACCATAGGGGGGCGCCTCCCCTTGGCCGCGCCGCCATGTGGGGTGGGGCCCCTTGGCTCCCCTCTGGCCCCTCTTCGGTGCTCTGGAACCTTCCGTGGAAAATAAGGCCTTGGGCTTTTGTTTCGTCCAATTCCGAGAATATTTCCTGTGTAAGATTTCTGGAACCAAAAACAGCAGAAAACAGGAACTGGCACTCCGGCATCTTGTTAATAGGTTAGTTCCGGAAAACGCATAAAAACATCATAAAGTATGAACAAAACATGTAGGTATTGTCAGAAAACTAGCATGGAACATCAGAAATTATAGATACGTTGGAGACGTATCAAGCATCCCCAAACTTAGTTCCTACTCGCCCTCAAGTAGGTAAACGATAACAAGGATAATTTCTGAAGTGACATGCTACTATCATAATCTTGATCAATTCTATTGTATAGCATATGAGATGAATGAAGTGATTCGAAGCAATCGTAAAGACAATGACTAAACAACTGAATCATATAGCAAAGACTTTTCATGAATAGTACTTTCAAGAGAAGCATCAATAAGACTTGCATAGGAGTTAACTCATAAAGCAATAAATTCTTAGTAGAAAGTTTTGAAGCAACACAAAGGATGATTAAGTTTTAGCAATTGCTTTCAACTTGTAACATGTATATCTCATGGATAGTTGTCAACATAAAGCAATATAACAAGTGCAATAAGTAAACATGTAAGAATCAATGCACACAGTTGACACAAGTGTTTGCTTCTAAGATAGAAGGAAGTAGGTAAACTAACTCAACCTAAAGTAAAAGAATGGCCCTTCGCAGAGGGAAGCATGGATTACTATTTTTGTGCTAGAGCTTTTATTTTGAAAACATAGAAACAATTTTGTCAACGGTAGTAATAATTCATATGTGTTATCCATAAGACATCCTATAAGTTGCAAGCCTCATGCATAGAATACCAATAGTGCTCGCACCTTGTCCTAATTAGCTTGGATTTCCATGGATTATCATTGCATAACATATGTTTCAACCAAGTGTCACAAAGGGGTACCTCTATGCCGCCTGTTGTTGTCGTCAGAAACCCACCGGCGGGCAGCGACGGGCAACACCGTAGAGCCGGGAACAACCTAGAGCTGCGGCTGGCTGAGGTCCCTCCGAGCGACAGCCCGCAAAGCCTTCTGGTCACACGTCCGATGCTGATGCAAGGGCGTGCCACCTGACCTATACCTGGTCAGGAAGGTGATGGAGATGCCTCGCTTAGTTTCCTGCATGGCATACACGTAAACATTAAATACGAGCCTCGATCGGCTCTCAGGTTGTCCTGTGAATCAGCTCAAGGAGCCGATCCACCCATGATTCGTACGGGGTGCACGAATATATGGTGGTCCTGCTTGATCAAGATAAAGCTAATGAGATCTACGACGATTTAGGGTTTTCACCGCATAATCGGATCATCCTACTCCAGGTTGGGCCTCGCGGCCACGCACGGTGATCGTAAGCCGATCCTAAACAAGGCCTAAAAACCAACACGAAGTTGATCCCCGGAACATCCTGTTTAGGACTAGCGAACGACACCCTACGTGCCGCTGGATCCTCCCCCCCTTTGTAAGGCCTAACTATTGCAGATATTAAACTAATCCTTGTAGAACAAGGAGCAACCGTAACGGATCAGATCTACTAAATAATGATCAAGCGGGGTGCCGCCCCCACACCTAAGATAGGTGTGAGGGCGGCTAGACATGCAAGGGTTGCACTACGATAGCATGTTACGCGAAGAACCATGCTAACCCTAACAAATCTATGATAACTACGTTGCTCGCCATCAACAAGGCTTCAGTACGAGCAACGCATGAACAGCGTGGAGCTTGTGCTGCCTAGATCGCAAGATGCGATCTAGGCAGCATGTCGCTTACCGATAGAAACCCTCGAGACGAAGGAGTTGGCGATGCGCCGAGATTGATTTGTTTGGTTGAACGTTGGTTGTTGTTTATTCCATAAACCCTAGATACATATTTATAGTCCAGCGGACTTTCTAATTTAGGCGTGCACCTAACCGTGCACGGGTAAAACTCTATCTAAGATACGATCTACTATATTACAGATATAAGGGCAATCTAGCCCAACTTTGCATATAAGGCCGATCTACGTATTTTCTCCGTATATAATCCCCAAGCCCATCTTGATCGTGGCCCACCTCTGACTTGGTCAAATTCTGGTGATAACACATGCCCCCCTGGTTTTGGAATTATCAATTCCAAAATCACTCCGTTTTTTTTTCTTCGTCGGGTCATGTCATGGCAGAGCAAAACCGTCGCAGCATTCTTCATCATGATGCCCTGTCTTCTCAACTATTCCGCGTGATTTGACCGTTGTCTTTGGGCACCGCCTCCTCGGAAACTGCTGTGGCATTGAATTTTTTCACCATAGCCCCTTTATTTAACCGCTCTGAGCAGTTTGCCACTCCATCATCCTGCTCTGTTCTGGCCATCGGCACCCAAAAAACCCCCAATCTCCCATAGCCATGTCTTCCTCTTCCTCCTCTTCCTCGTCGGTCTTTTATGACTCCTCCCCCTCCCGCGAGCCGACGCCAGAGTGGGGCTCGTTGGCGGCGCACGACATTCTCGCCCCGACGACGTGGGACAAGGAGGAACACGATTCCTCCATCTGGTCTGAGGATGACAAATCCCTGACCGACGGCGAGGGCGACCTTCAATTCCTCGTCGAAGGGGAAGAGGAGGCGGAGAGCGAAGACGACCGCTTCTCCTGGGATGATTTCACCTCTTCCGAGGAAGAGGCGGAGGAAGACGACGACGACGACGACTCCCTTGAAGGCTACCCACCAGCGAAGCGCCTCCGCACCTGGTGGGATGACGACAGCGAGGACGACGACGAAGAAGATGAGGCTCCCGTAGAAGGCTACGGAAGCTCCGATGAGGAGCCTCTCAGCAGCTGCGCCGGAGGCAGCGACGATGAGGGCAGCAACGGCCCCTAGATTAGGGACCAGTAGTAGTAGCTGTCTTTTGCCCTTTTCTACCTTGAGCAATCGGCTCTTTCTTTGTAAGGAATCCCCCTATTAATGCAGGAAAATCCCTTAATTAATTTCGCTTCCTTGTTAACCTTGCCGATTGTCGAATGGCGTTGTCGTACAGGGAACCGATAGATAGCAGAACATCGGCTCATATTGCTATCCAAGGCCAAGCTGTTGCCTAAACACCTCAACAGGCCTAATTCTCGTCCAAACCATCAGATTGAATCCCTCAGCAACCATTAGGAGATTCGTTTCTCATATCACGATTTCTGGCCTGAACCGATTCCGTTAACTTGCTAATCTGAGCTTATTCCTCTAGAGTCGATATCAGTGTATCGGCTTCGTTTTTCTGAAGTCGATGCCCGTGCACCGGCTGCATTTGCATACTGTTATCTCCATACGTTTTCTCAAGTCGACGTCTGCGCATCGGCTGTGATGATTTTTTTTTTTACTGGCCGATTTTTAAATCGGCCCCCACATCTTACTGCCCATCGTCCCACATGCTTGGAAAATATTTCTTGAGGTGTTGACCATTGACAGCCACTGGGAACTTTTCGCCGCTCAACTCTTCCAGCATGTATGCATTACCCTTCAAGGCCTGGACAACTTTGTACGGACCGTGCCAATTAGGAGACCATTTGCCATATGCCTTGTCCCTGGTTCCCAATGGCAACACAGCTTCCCATACTAGATCACCAACTTGGAACTCCTTTGGTCTAACCTTTTTATTGTAGGCACGAGCCACCCTGGCTTTGTTCTCCTTAATCTTCTCCAACGACCAAAGCCTAAGTTCTGTTGCGTCCTCAATAGTGTCGCTCATCAAAGCTGCGTATTCTTCGGCTGTCAGATCATTCTGAAACGTGACACGTCTTGATCCAGCCGTAATTTCCCAAGGCAATACGGCTTCCTGTCCATAGACGAGCTGGTATGGCGAAGTCTTTATAGCTCCATGGCACGACATGCGGTAGGCCCATAACGCTTCTGACAACTTCTCATGCCAATCCCTAGGGTTCTCGTCAATTTTCCTCTTGATCAGTTTGATCAGACTCTGATTGGACGCCTCAGCCTGCCCATTAGCTTGAGCGTAGTACGGGGATGATCGGATCAGTTTAATCCCCATGTCATCGCAGAACTTCCTGAATTCCTTAGAAATAAAGACCGAACCTCCATCGGTCGTGATAGTTTGGGGAATCCCGAACCTATGAATGACGTGTTCTTTCACAAACTTGATCACATCTTCTGATTTCACCTTTTTCATAGGGACGGCTTCCACCCACTTGGTGAAGTAATCTGTGATAACCAAAATCCATTCATGTTTTTTGCTCGACGCCGGATGGATTTTGCCGATCATATCCATGCCCCACCCCCGAAACGGCCAAGGCTTGATGATGGGGTTCATCGGCAAATCTTTGGTACCATCTGAATCTTCCCGAACATCTGACACGCTTGGCACCCCTTGTAATAATTGAAGCAATCTTCAAGCATGGTGGGCCAATAAAACCCTGATCGCCTGATTAACCACTTCATCTTATGAGCCGATTGATGAGTTCCACAGGCGCCTTCATGCACCTCATGTAAGAGCCGATTAGACTCAGTTGGCCCCAGGCACTTAAGTAGTAACCCTTCCAACGTCCTGTAGAACATATCGTCTCCTATGAGGACATACTTCATGGCTTTGTACCTTATCCGTTTAGGTGCCCCCCGAGCCGAATCTTTTAAATAGTTGAAGATTTCGGCTCTCCAATCATCCTGCTCCAGGAATTGTACCTGAACCTCTGATCCGTCAGATATATCCATATAGCCTGACGCCATTTGTGCGAGATTGTTGGCGTCGGTATTTTGGGATCTTGGGACCCAATTAAAGTTGATGTCTAGAACCGTGTCATCAACTCACGGCATTCCACCCAATATGGGAAAAGCGATTCACTTTCGCACTTATACTCATCCGTGAGCTGGTTAATCACCAACTTTGAGTCTCCAAAAAGCTCTACTGCTTCAGCTCCGGCTTCCAGTAGCAACTCCATTCCCTTACGTATTGCCTCATATTCTGCTACGTTGTTGGTGCAAGGGGTAGATAATCTTATGGAGAAGGAGTATTCTGCCCCCCGAGGCGACACGAGCAGAATGCCGATTCCACAACCATCGTCACAAACCGATCCATCGAAGAACATAGCCCATGCACGTATAGATAGTGCTGCTATATTGGTGCTGATCCGTTCAGCGATAAGATCGGCCAACGCTTGTCCCTTGACTGCTTTCGCAGGCTGATACTGGAGATCGAATTCTGACAACGCAAACATCCACTTACCAAGTCGGCCTTTCAAAACAGGGGCCGACAACATGTGCTTGACAACGTCTGATTTGCATATGACGATGATCTCTGCCGTCAAAAGGATGTGATGAAGCTTGGTACAGGTAAAGAACAGGCAGAGGCAAAGTTTCTCGACCTCAGGATATCTTGTCTCCGCGTCCAGCATCCTTCTGCTGAGGTAGAAAACGACTTTCTCAACGCCATCGTAGAGTTGCACCACCACCGAAGCGATGGACGTGTCAGCTCTTGTGAGTAGATGTAGAACGGCCTGTCTTGCTGGGGCGGAACTAGCACAGGCGGCGTCGTCAGATATCGCTTAATCTCATCAAACGCCTATTGCTGTTCTGCCCCCCAGTGAAACTCGTCATCAGATTTAGTCTTCACCAGCGCCATGAACGGCTCGATTCGTCCTGACAGATTAGAGATGAACCGCCGGACAAAATTGATCTTGCCGATGAGGCGTTGGAGCTCCTTTTTCGTGGTCGGCGGCTGCATGGTACGCACCGCCTCCTGACTTTTCAGGCCGATCTCAATTCCCCGTTCATGAACCAGAAAACCTAGGAATTGACCAGCCGTCACGCCAAAGGCACACTTCTTCGGATTCATTCTCAGCCCGAATTTCCGAGTTCGGTCTAGGACGCGCCGTAGATCGTCCAAGTGTCCCTCCATGGAGACTGATTTGACGACCACGTCGTCGATATAGATCTCCACCAACTTGCCGATCAGATCATGAAATATATAATTCATGGCTCGTTGGTACGTTGCACCAGCATTCTTCAACCCAAAGGTCATGACCACGTACTCGAACAAGCCTACTGCCCCTGGTACTCTGAATGCGGTCTTGTGTATATCTTCCGGAGCCATGAAAATCTGGTTATAACCGGCGTTGCCATCCATGAAGCTCAACACCTTGTGGCCAGCAGCGGCGTTTATCAACGTTTCTGCCACGGGCATTGGATATTCGTCCTTTGGAGTGGCTCTGTTAAGATCTCGGAAATCGATGGCCACGCGCCATCGGCCGTCCTTCTTTTCCACAGGAACGATACTGGAGATCCACTCAGCATACCGGCATGGCCTGATGAATCCGGCGGCCAACATTTTCTCGATCTCTTTCTTGACTTCTTCGAGAATTTCGGCCCTCATCTGACGTGCCCGTTGTTGGAACGGCCGAAATCCTTTCTTAAGGGGGAGCCGATGTTCAATGATGCTCCTGTCCAACCCAGGCATCTCCGTGTAATCCCATGCAAAGCAATCTGGGTATTCTTTTAACAGGGCTATCATCTGTCCCCTGAGCTGTGGATCTAGCTTCTTGCTGATAAAAGTCGGTCGCGGCTTATCCCCAGGACCAATGTCGACTTCCTCCAGCTCGTCAGCCGATGTAAACCCATACCCTAGCTTTCCGTCCCCTGTGAGGTCGACGCCATATACCGGGAGAGCAGGTGGTACGGATGATACGGGCCGATCGCTAGAATCGGCTTCCATCTTGATCATTACCAGGATCTTTCGGCAGTGTCGGAGCCGATCGCGTGGAGCAGCTTCTTCCTTATCTTCGTTATGAGAGCAGTTGCCCTCGCCTCTATCCTCATCAGGGGGGTGCCCCAGTTCTATCATGTTGATGTTGAACGAGTATCCTGGTTGGCACCTCCCAGGGTAAGTGTCGTTAACCCTGTCAACGGCGCACGACGGTGAATTAGGCACTTCTGGTGCCGCCGATGTGAATGACGACGGTGGACGGGACTGAAGTGGCACTTTTCCTCGGTAGGTCCCGAGAGCTGGTTCTAATAGAGAGCGCTGATTCTTCATGACCTCCTTGATCATCCGAACGGCGACATGCTCCAGAGTATTCACCAGGCTCTCAGAATGGCGATGCAACGAGTGAGTCACCATGCCACTAATCTCCTGGCGCACGGCCCTGGTGCGTTCCTCCGACGGGACAGATAGGTCCACTCCGTCGAGTGCGCCTTCCGGTGAGAACCCCTTCCACCTGACGCCATGTGAACGGGTTCTGTGATATGAGCCGATGAGGTCGGCTTCGAGGATGACTTTGATCTCGTCATACTTCTTCTTGAGCTCGTCCGTCAGATCCTCGTACGTGACTGGCGTGCCGTCCGCCATCTCAGATGTAGATGGCGATGTGGTTGATGTAGATGCTTGTCCCACCGAGCGTGCCAGAATGTGTTGTCGTCAGAAACCCACCGGCGGGCAGCGACGGGCAACACCGTAGAGCCGGGAACAACCTAGAGCTGCGGCTGGCTGAGGTCCCTCCGAGCGACGGCCCGCAAAGCCTTCTGGTCACACGTCCGATGCTGATGCAAGGGCGCGCCACCTGACCTATACCTGGTCAGGAAGGTGATGGAGATGCCTCGCTTAGTTTCCTGCATGGCATACACGTAAACATTAAATACGAGCCTCGATCGGCTCTCAGGTTGTCCTGTGAATCGGCTCAAGGAGCCGATCCACCCATGATTCGTACGGGGTGCACGAATATATGGTGGTCCTGCTTGATCAAGATAAAGCTAATGAGATCTACGACGATTTAGGGTTTTCACCGCATAATCGGATCATCCTACTCCAGGTTGGGCCTCGCGGCCACGCACGGTGATCGTAAGCCGATCCTAAACAAGGCCTAAAAACCAACACGAAGTTGATCCCCGGAACATCCTGTTTAGGACTAGCGAACGACACCCTACGTGCCGCTGGATCCTCCCCCCCTTTGTAAGGCCTAACTATTGCAGATATTAAACTAATCCTTGTAGAACAAGGAGCAACCGTAACGGATCAGATCTACTAAATAATGATCAAGCGGGGTGCCGCCCCCACACCTAAGATAGGTGTGAGGGCGGCTAGACATGCAAGGGTTGCACTACGATAGCATGTTACGCGAAGAACTATGCTAACCCTAACAAATCTATGATAACTACGTTGCTCGCCATCAACAAGGCTTCAGTACGAGCAACGCATGAACAACGTGGAGCTTGTGCTGCCTAGATCGCAAGATGCGATCTAGGCAGCATGTCGCTTACCGATAGAAACCCTCGAGACGAAGGAGTTGGCGATGCGCCGAGATTGATTTGTTTGGTTGAACGTTGGTTGTTGTTTATTCCATAAACCCTAGATACATATTTATAGTCCAGCGGACTTTCTAATTTAGGCGTGCACCTAACCGTGCACGGGTAAAACTCTATCTAAGATACGATCTACTATATTACAGATATAAGGGCAATCTAGCCCAACTTTGCATATAAGGCCGATCTACGTATTTTCTCCGTATATAATCCCCAAGCCCATCTTGATCGTGGCCCACCTCTGACTTGGTCAAATTCTGGTGATAACACCTGTACAAAGGTCCAAGGAGATAAATCGCATTTGATTTTTCGTTTTTGATAGATCTCAACTAAGGACATCCATATCGGGATAACATAGAAAACAGATAATGGACTCCTCTTTAATGCATAAGCATTCAACAACAAATAATATTCTCATAAGAGATTGAGGATTAGTGTCCAAACTGAAACTTCCACCATGATTCATGGCTTTAGTTAGCGGCCCAATGTTCTTCTCTAACAATATGCATACTCAAAACATTTGATCATGATAAATCACCCTTACTTCAGACAAGACGAACATGCATAGCAACTCACATGATATTCGACAAAAGTGTAATAGTTGATGGCGTCCCCAGAAACATGGTTACCGCTCAACAAGCAACTTATAAAAAATAAGATACATAAGCTACATATTCTTTACCACAATAGTTTTTAAGGCTATTTTCCCATGAGCTATATATTGCAAAGACAAAGAATGAAATTTTAAAGGTAGCACTCAAGCAATTTACTTTCGAATGGTAGAGAAATACCACATAGTAGGTAGGTATGGTGGACACAAATGGCATAGGTTTTCGCTCAAAGTTTTGGATGCACGAGAAGAATTCCCTCTCAGTACAAGGCTTTGGCTAGCAAGGTTGTTTGAAGCAAACACAAGTATGAACCGGTACAGCAAAACTTACATAAGAACATATTGCAAGCATTATAAGACTCTACACTGTCTTCCTTGTTGTTCAAACACTTCACCAGAAAATATCTAGACTTTAGAGAGACCAATCATGCAAACCAAATTTCAACAAGCTCTATGGTAGTTCTTCATTAATAGGTGCAAAGTACATGATGCAAGAGCTTAAACATGATCTAAGTATCAAATTATTCAAGACCATATACCAATTACTACATGAAGCATTTTCTATTTCCAACCAAATAACAATGAACGAAGCAGTTTCAACCTTCGCCATGAACATTAAAAGTAAAAGCGAAGAACACTAGTGTTCATATGAATAAGCGGAGCGTGTCTCTCTCCCACACAAGCATGATAGGATCCGAATTTATTCAAACAAAAACAAAAATAAAAGCACACAGACGCTCCAAGTAAAGAACATAAGATGTGATGGAATAAAAATATAGTTTCACTAGAGGTGACCTGATAAGTTGTCGATGAAGAAGGGGATGCCTTGGGCATCCCCAAGCTTAGATGCTTGAGTCTTCTTGAAATATGCAGGGATGAACCACGGGGGCATCCCCAAGCTTAGACTTTTCACTCTTCTTGATCATAGTATATCATCCTCCTCTCTTGACCCTTGAAAACTTCCTCCACACCAAACTCAAAACAAACTCATTAGAGGGTTAGTGCATAATCAAAAATTCACATGTTCAGAGAGGACATAATCATTCTTAACACGTACTTCTGGACATTGCCCAAAGCTACTGAAAGTTAATGGAACAAAGAAATCCATTCAACATAGCAAAAGAGGCAATGCGAAATAAAAAGGCAGAATCTGTCAAAACAGAATAGTCCGTAAAAACAAATTTTTTAGAGGCACTTAACTTGCTCAGATGAAAAAGCTCAAAACTAATGAAAGTTGCGTACATATCTGAGGATCACCATGTAAATTGGCAGATTTTTTTTGATTCTTCTACAGAGAGATCTATTCAAATTCGTGACAGCAAGAAATCTGTTTCTGCGCAGTAATCCAAATCTAGTATCAACTTTCTATTAGAGACTTTACTTGGCACAACAATGCAATAAAATAAAGATGAGGAGAGGTTGCTACAGTAGTAACAACTTCCAAGATACAACAAAACAGTAGCAAAATAAAGATATGGGTTATCTCCTAAGAAGTGCTTTCTTTATAGCCATTGGGCTCGGTAATTTTAATGATGCTCATATAAGGATGAGAGTTGAAGCAAAGAGAGCATCAAAAAGCAAGGGTGAAACAAATTTAAGCCTAACCCACTTCCTATGAAAAGGAATCTTGTAAATAAACAAGTCATGTAAGCATAATGCAACAAGTATAGAAGGTCAACACAAGCGCAACTTCAAGATTCTCAACATAAAGAGGGGAAACTTAATATTATTAAGATGCATATAACCATGTTTCCCTCTCTCATAATAACTTTCAGTAGCATCATTGATGAAATCCACAATATAACCATCACATGAAACATTCTTATCACGAGCTACATGCATAAAATTATTACTCTCCACATAAGCATAGTCATTACTATTAATTGTAGTGGGAGCAAATTCAATAAAATAGTTATCATTATTATTCTCATCACCATAATCATCATATATAGGAGGCATATTGTAATCATAATTAATCTTCTCCTCAATAGTAGGTGGACTGAAAATATCATATTCATCATTGTAATCATCATAAATTGCAGGCATGGTATAATCATAATAACCTTTATCCTCCATAGTAGGTGGCACCAAAATACCACTGTCATTATAATCATCATAAATGGGAGGCAAAGTATCATCAAAGAAAATTTTCTCCTCAAAACTTGGGGGACTAAAAATATCATGCTCCTCAAAACCAGCTTCCCCAAGCTTAGAATTTTCCATAGCATTAGCAACAATAGTGTTCAAAGCATTCATACTAATAACATTGCCATTAGCATGCATATAAAGTTCCATAGGTTTTTTAATTTTCTCTTCAAACACCTCATGTCCTAACTCAAGATAAAGTTCATAAAGATCTCTAATATTTTTGTTGTTTTCCATTAAGCCTAACTAGTGAAAATAAAAACAAGAAACAAAAAGATATAATTGCAGGATCTAAAGGAAATACCTTCGAGCACTCACACACCGGCAACAGTGCTAGGAAATAGCTTAGTAGTCAGAGGATGTGAATACCTTTTACCTTACCTCCCCGGCAACGGCGCCAGAAAATAGCTTGATGTCTACGCACACTTCTATTCCTGTAGACAGTGTTGGGCCTCCAAGAGCAGAGGTTTGTAGAACAGCAGCAAGTTTCCCTTAAGTGAATCACCCAAGGTTTATCGAACTCAGGGAGCTAGAGGTCAGAGATATCCCTCTCAAGGGAACCCTGCGATTAAGATACAAGAAGTCTCTTGTATCCCCAACACACCTAATACACTTGTCAGATGTATAGGTGCACTAGTTCGGCGAAGAGATAGTGAAATACAAGTATAATGGATGATTGTAAGTAGTAATTGCAATCTGAAATAAAGATGGCAGCAAGCAAACATGTAACAGAACTTGTTGGAAACGGTGTTTCAATGCTTAGAAACAAGGCCTAAGGATCCTACTTTCACTAGTGGACACTCTCAATATTTCAATCATAATTGAATATAAATAAGCACTTCATCATACTACTCTCCTGTTGAATAAAGAACTCAAATTCATTGGGCAAGTGTGCAAAAGCACACCTCAAAGGCATATTCCCAAGTACTAATAAACACCCCACACTGTCACCGTGAGCATTCATAGGAGGTACTAACACACCACAATTCATAAGGGAGTTACACACGGTGCACATACTGTCACCATTACACCGAGGTCAAAGTAACTTCAAAGTTCACATAATAAAACACTTGAATAGCATATGACATCTAGATTGCAAAGCCTATGATCACATAGATGAACAAATAAGTGCTACTCTCAAACACTCTCTTGTTGGATAACAAACACCATTCATTGTGTAGGGCTACAAGAGCACACCTCAAGCCGGAGTAAACAAGCTCCACAACATCCGGAGTTCATATTAAAGTAACCTCTAGAGTACATAATAGACAAGAGTAACATCTACATATTCATAAAGATCACACCATGGGAGAGAGAGATGAACCACATAGCTACCGGTAGAGCCCTCAGCCTCGGGGGAGAACTACTCCCTCCTCATCATGGGAGTCAGCAGCGGTGATGAAGATGGCGGTGGTGTCGATGGAGATGGATTCCGGGGGCAATTCCCCGTCCCGGCGGCGTGCCGGAACAGAGACTTCTGTCCCCCGAACTTGGCTTCGCGATGGCGGCGGCTGCGTAACTTTTCTCGTATCGTGGCTTATCTTTTTAGGGTTTTCGCGAAGGAGGTAATATATAGGCGGAAGGGCAGCCTCGGAGGGGTCCCGAGGGACCCACACCATAGGGGGGCGCCCCCCCTTGGCCGCGCTGCCATGTGGGGTGGGGCCCCCTTGGCTCCCCTCTGGCCCCTCTTCGGTGCTCTGGAACCTTCCGTGGAAAATAAGGCCTTGGGCTTTTGTTTCGTCCAATTCCGAGAATATTTCCTGTGTAAGATTTCTGGAACCAAAGACAGCAGAAAACAGGAACTGGCACTCCGGCATCTTGTTAATAGGTTAGTTCCGGAAAACGCATAAAAACATCATAAAGTATGAACAAAACATGTAGGTATTGTCATAAAACTAGCATGGAACATCAGAAATTATAGATACGTTGGAGACGTATCACCTAACCAAGCCGATAACTTCGGAAGAAGCCACAGATCCGGAAGCTTTAGAAGCCAAAAGGAGAGAACTACTGGCTCAAGCCGAAAAGTTCACCAATACCACAGAAGTAATGCTCGAGGAAAGGCAAAACACGGAGGAGCTGATGGAACTGGTCGGGGATCAAGAGCGCAGAACCACAGAGTACCTGCAGAAGGCCAGAGCGCTCAAGGATCGGTGGGAGACTATAGTCAGCGATGCTAACAGGGAAGCAGAAAGGATCCGTCAGGAAGCCATTCACCCCCAGAGGATCAATTTTGACAGCCCCACCAATCATCAGCCGCTCGCAAATCCAAAGGATGACATGAAGAAGGCTGCGGAGCTTCTAGCCAAGAATAATGAAGAAATCAACATCAACCACCTCTGCACACTCGTCGCTTCAGCAATGAAGCAACAGTGTAAGGTGGATACTTCGCGCAGGATGGAATCCAACTCGGAGCTATGTGTATCCACCGCGCTAAAGAATGCCTCAGGAAGGGAACATCGTGACGAGCAATCGTGCACCGGATCTACGGAGCGCAGAAGAAGAACCAGGGAACATCCAGATCTGATCCCCATACCCTCGGAAACTCCTCCGATGGAGAAGAAGAAGGGAAAAGATCTGATGTATACTGGCAGGGTCAAGTACCGAAACCCATCACCTCCGCCCCGGAATCCGCGTCCTCCTCCGCCACCTCGCCGACGAAGTCCAGCCAGAAATGCCAGACCCCATGGGCCTGGTGGAATCAATATCCACGACAACGTTGATCCTCCGAGGAGCCGGAACAAGGAGCGCGCGCCTGAACCCCGTAGGAGCCGGAACGAAGAACGCGAGCCTGAGCCCCGTAGAAGCCGAAACGAGGGAGGCGACCGCCATCATGGTGAAGGCATCCACCGTAGCCAGAGTTAGCATAATGAAGGACGCGGAGAATCAGACGACAGCAGCAAAAAAGTCTCATCGGCCCCCTCGCAGATCTCCTACCCCACCACCCAGTGGGGGAGGTGGAGGCGGAGGCGGAGGCGGAGGCCGAAGATCACGCTCTCGCTCAAAATCTCCCGCCCGCAAAGGTTCACGCGATGCACGGTAACGTCTCAACGAATACAGGACTGGGTACATAGGCCCAAAATGCTTTGCTAGGAGGATCCGAGAGGAACCAACTCCAAAAGGCTTGAACCTCAAGCTACCCGGAAATCTGAAGCACTATGATGGCAGTGAGAGGCCCGACACCTGGATCGATGACTTCTTCAATGCAGTCAACTTTGCCGAAGGGACCCCCAATATGGCCTGCCGCATGCTCCAGTTGTACCTTATTGGTCCAGCCCGTACTTGGCTCAACGACCTCGAGGAGAATTCTATCTTTTGTTGGTTTGACCTGAAGGTTGCCTTCGAAGGACACTTCAGGGGCACCTACAAAAGACCCTCCACGGCCAGTGATCTACAGGCATGCATCCAGAAGAAAAATGAAACCTCCCGAGCTTTCCTCACTCGGTGGTTAGCAACAAGAAATGAGTGCGAGAACGTGGATAACCGCACAACAATGCTAGCCTTCATAGGTGGCCTGCAGTGGGGAGGGCTTCTCCGGAACAAGTTAACTTGCCTTGTCAACGAGAAAAAGCTGACCTTGGATGATATGATCTCCATCGCTAGCACTCACACCGCCGTCGATGACGACGCAGGTGGAGAATTCTCGGCCACAACCATACCCGTACACCAGCAAAAGAAGAACCGTGATGGCAGCAGTAACAATAACAAGCGGAAGAACTCCTCTGAAGACCAGAAGAGCGGTGGATCCGACATGGTCGCCATGATGTTCCAACGCGGAAGAGGCTGCGGCCGTGGTGGCGGATCCGGCAGGGGCCAGCAATGCACTGACGAGGTCACCGTCGTTGGGTTCCGCTCTCCCCAAACCTACGAAGAATACATGGATATGCCATGTCTATCCCATATTGATCCGTCTACAGGAAAGTCCACTCACACCAATCGCAACTGCAAGTGGGTCAACGATCCCAAAACCGACCTGGAAGCAGGATACAAGCACGCTCGGAAGCACCGCCCGTGCAGCAAAGGAGGCAAGGGCAAGAACAAGGAGAAGGACGAGGATAGTTCCGAGGCGATGGAAGAGGGTGAAGCTTCGCCGGATCCCAAAGAGGGTTTCGTGGCTAACAAATCCAATCCCTTCGTCAAAAAGAGTGCAGGTGCATACCACACCTTCCTCAGAACCCCAATGGTCCGGGCCAAGAAATCAGCCCTCTGGATCCTGAATGCCACGCTTTCGGCTATGCCACAATATGTCAAGTGGTCGGAAAACCCATGCACCTTCGACAGGGTAGATCATCCGACTGTCATCCCTAAAGAGTGCTATGCTTTGGTTGTTAGTCCCTGCATCGACGGGTATGACTTCTCCAAATGCCTCATGGACGGTGGAGCCAGCCTGAACATCATGTACCTGGAGACTCTGGAGAAGATGAACCTTACCAAGGAGCAGCTCAAGCACAGCACCACGAAGTTCCATGTTGTGGTTCCGGGTAAAAAGGCAAACTCTCTGGGTAGCATCAAACTTCCCGTGGCCTTCAGCGATGTTAACAATTTGCGCGAAGAGATGATCACGTTTGATGTTGTGCCCATCAAGAGCTCCTACCATGTCATTTTTGGCAGGCCCACCTACCACGAGTTTCACGCAAGGGCGTGCTACATCTACAATAAGCTCAAGATTCTGGGTCCTAACGGCATGATTACCGTATCCGGAAACTACAAGAAAGCTCGAGACTGCAAGGAGGGCGAAGCCGCCTTTGCAGAATCCATACTATCTGGAGAGGAGCTGCAAGGCTGCAGGGCCGCGGTGGATCCCAATGAGATTCATACCACCAAGAAGCAGATCTTCGACTAGAAGACCTCGTTCAAGGCCGCGATAGTCACCAAGAAGGTTGACCTCAAGGAAGGCGACGATACCAAGCAAGTGTCCGTCAGAGCTGGCCTGGACCCCAAATAGGAAGATGCGCTCGTCGAGGGTACTCCTCGGCAATGCCCTCCGATTGGGGCTTAGGGTTGATGGAATCTGTAGGCTGACACGAGACATCGGTTAACAGACAAGCGGGGAGAGCGATTTACCCAGGTTCGGGGCCCTCGATGAGGTAAAACCCTTACGTCCTGTCTGTCTGATCTTGATTATGAAAATATCGGGTTACAATGGGGTGCCGAAGGTTTCGGCTGTGATCTCGTCGAGAGGCTAAGTGCTACGGCGACCTAGCTCTAGACTTATGGTGGCTAAAGTTGCTAAGATTGATTGTGTCCCTCGGCAGCCCCTCTCCTGGCCCTTATATAGGGGGCTAGGTCTCAAGAGATCTGTCCGGGTACGACTAGGTTTACAAAAGTCCTAGCTCTAAACTTTCCTTGTTCGGCTCCTCTACATCTTGTTCTCCAAGGAATCTTCTCCGGCACCGCCCTGGTGGCCCACCTTGCCATCGGGTGTCTTCATGGGCCTCCAATTGGTCCGTACAGGATAGGGCAATATCGGTTACCCGAAGGGTAATGCCCACGTCAGTAGTCCCCGAGTGTCTAGCCGAAGATATTTCGGGTAGAGACTAAAGCATGCCTCCACTGAATGTTCTTCTCCCTTGATTGTTCTCGTCCATCTTGTAACAGCATCATCTTTTTCTATCGGGTGCGCATCTAGCGCTCCCGATGGGAGTAGCCCCCGAGTCTAGGTGCGGATGCTTACGATCCATGCGTAGACTCAAGTTGTGCTACTCGAACGTCTTCTTCTGTCGAAGTTTTCTGTAGATCTTCATAGGTCACCCGATACATTTGTATGTGGGCTTGTAAAGTTTGAACGCGTAATGGATATTGAGTAACGTGCCCAGCTTTGCTGGTTAACTGCCGATGGCAAAACAACGTTACCCTACACAGAATTAAGTCCTCGGGCATGATCCTGGAGTGCAAAAAAGTTTTATCGGGTGCGCGTCCAGCGCTCCCGATGGGAGTAGCCCCCGAGTCTGGGCACGGGCGCTTGTGACCGGGTGTAGACTCGAGCTGAGCATTCCATCCTTTTCTTCAAATATCTCTTCACAGGAATATCTTCGAGTTCACGTTTTATCGGGTGCGCATCCAGCGCTCCCGACGAGAGTAGCCCCCGAGTCTAGGTGTGGATGCTTGCGATCCGTGCGTAGACTCAAGTTGACCATCCGATGCTTTTCGTTTTTCTTCGGATGCCTCTAGCAAGCTTCTTGACGTCACTGATGACGTAACACTGCTGTAATTTGATTGACAAGACGCGACCTGACGGGCCCACCCTAGTTCTGCGCGGACAGTTGTTAGGAAATGACCAGTGTATGCGCATTGACTGAGGCGCCTCCTCGATTTTCGCACATCGTGGGAATAATGGGCCGCCGGTTCAGTTCTCCTTTAGAGCGACACGTGTACGACTAGATCTCGTCCACCTCCCACGATGTCTTCGGAGTTATGGCCACGATTTCCCATCAATCCCATGGCATAAATAGGGAGCCTTCCCGTTGTTTTCACTTTTACGTTTCTACACTGCTCATCTTCTTCCCCAGCATTTCTTTTCACCCCTGTTTCTTCTCTCAAGAACTCCGAGCGCCATGGGCAAGAAGAGGAGCGCCAGTGCCTCAGGCGCAACCAAGGTTAGCCGCGATTGGGGCGCCTCCACCATCTCCAACCGCGAGGTGAACAAGCTGCGCACCCTCGGCCTCATCTCCTCGTCTGACGACAACATTCGTCTTCCAGGTCCAGCCTCTCGCCCAAAGCCCCCGAAGGGCTTTACCGTCATGTTTGTTGCGTTTCTGCTTCGCGGGATTTCTCTTCCTACCCACGAATTTCTTCGTTCTCTTCTTTTCTTCTACGGGATCCAGCTCTGGCAGCTGACCCCAAATTCCATTCTCCATCTTTCCATCTTCATCACTGTTTGCGAAGCTTTCCTTGGCATTGATCCCCACTGGGGTCTTTGGAGGAAAATCTTCTATGTCAAGCGCCACAATGACACCAATGCCCCCCCTCTCATCGTTGGTGGCGTTGTTTTCGTTGTTAGAAAGGAAGTTGATTACTTCAACTTCCCAATGAAAGAATCTGTCCAGGGCTGGCGTCACAAATGGTTCTACCTGCGACACACTCCAGCGTATGGGCGGCGTTCCAACCTTCCTCCATTTAAAGATGTCTTGGTGGCTCAGCCGAAGAAATCTTGGCGGAACACCCTATCTCCTGCCAAAAGTGCTGTAGCCGACAAGCTGTTCGAGCAAGTCGTTGACTTGAAGAACGCGGGAGGCTTGACGATGTGCGGTACTGAGGTAGTTTCAGTGTTCCTGAAGCGTCGGGTGCAGCCACTAATGTCTCGGCCCCACCAGTTGTGGATGTACACCGGGAAGGAAGATACGTCGAGAGTAAGCTCTGCCGATCTGTCGGATGAAGACCTTCATGACGAAGTACAGCGTCTTACCTGCTACAGCATGAAGGACACCATTGTCCTGACCTCCGCCCGCTCCCCATATGATCTCAAGCACCTTCCGGTTGAGGTAGCCTTTTACTGCGTTTGCTTTTATTACTATCATTGTGCTGCCCTTTGATCTTTCACTAATTTTTCTCCTATCGACAGGCCTCCACCGTGGCTCAATGTTATCCTCCCACACCCGAAAGTTGCGTGGAACCAGAGGATTATGATGATGACTCTGAGGAGACCGAGGATGCCCAGCATATTCTTGAGGACAGTGACGTCCAGGAGGACGAAGCCCCCGAGGATGATGCTCTCACCAGGAGTAGGCGATGCAAGAGGATAAACGAAGACCTTATCACAACGGCTGAATCAAGCCCTAGCGGGCAAGATAATGATGCCGACGAAACCGCATCGCCTCCCCCTGCTATGAAAAGTTCGACAGGCTTTTTTGCTGTCGAGGATGACCTGGACCTGTGAGTATCTATTTTTCTCTTTGTAACTTTCCTTCTCAATTCTGCATGCTGATCATCCTTACTTTCCAAGCAGCTCCGATGATGATGACGATGTTCTTCTTGCAAAGAGGGCTAAGTTATTCTCTGGGAAGTCTGAGTCAGCCAAGAAGTCAAATCCTTCGCCTGTCAAACCAACACCGCCCTCAAGGACGGCCGTGGAGAAGATCCCGGTGTCGAAGGTCATCCCTTCTGGCAACGCTCCCATTCCATCGGCTGCCCGCGACCATGTAAGTGATTCATCCGACTTGGCTTTCTTCTTTTTTAACGGATTTCCATATTCGACTAAGGTTTCTTGATCTTTTTCTTGCAGCCAATTTATGCCACAGTTGACGCTGTGGCAGATTTTGCTGACCAATTCACTCGTCTGGAGTCTGAAAATGCTCATCTTCGGAAGACCGTCAAGACTTCGGCTGACCAGGTGCTGGAGGCCAATAGGCTTGCAACCGATGTTCAAAATGAGAACATCTCGCTGAAGGATGAACTGAAGAAGCTGAAGCAAAAAATGAAGGATGAGCAAGATCCTCGACGCGAGGCCGCAGCCGCAGCTAATGAAAAAGAAGGCGTCCTCCGTGAATCCATTGCAAATTTATTGGGTAGGCTCCTCGGTGCATGTTATTTTCCCAGTTATTTCCTTCAAGTTACTTATCTATCTTCTTCCAGGCACTGCCGATATAACCATCAATCGGGCCCGCAAGCTTCGGGAGGATTCCGTGCCTAACGCCCTGTCATTCGCTGCTGAGTCCAACGTCCAAGTTCTCGGACTCTTGCAAAAGACCAAGGGAGCGTTATCGAGGTTATTCTCGATGATATTCCCAAAGATGAAGGAGGACAAGACTCTTGGCGACATGGCAGACGCTTTCCTCGTCGACCCTTCAGAGCCTGTAGAGGTACTAAAGCGTCGTTCCCTTTTGTTTGGAGCGGTACTTACTTTCCAGCTGCTAATGGGTCATGGGCTGGGCTCTGAGCTAGAGAAGTTGTCTAAGGCATTGCCTGTAGATGACAATAATTGCCTAATCAATCTTGAGCCCTGATACGTCTCCGACGTATCGATAATTTCTTATGTTCCATGCCACATTATTGATGATATCTACATGTTTTATACACATTATATGTCGTATTTATGCATTTTCTGGCACTAACCTATTAACAAGATGCCGAAGAGCAGTTCTTTGTTTTCTGCTGTTTTGGGTTTCAGAAATCCTACAAAGGAAATATTCTCGGAATTGGACGAAATCAACGCCCAGGGTCCTATTTTGCCACGAAGCTTCCAGAAGACCGAGGGGGAAAGGAAGTGGGGCCACGAGGCGCCGCCACAACAGGGCGGCGCGGCCTAGGTCTTGGCCGCGCGGCCCTGGCGTGTGGGGCCCTCGTGTGGCCCCCCGCGTTGCCCTTCCGCCTACTTAAAGCCTTCGTCGCGAAACCCCCAGTACCGAGAGCCACGATATGGAAAACCTTACTGAGACGCCGCCGCCGCCAATCCCATCTCGGGGGATTCTGGAGATCACCTCCGGCACCCTGCCGGAGAGGGGAATCATCTCCCGGAGGACTCTTCACCGCCATGGTCGCCTCCGGAGTGATGAGTGAGTAGTTCACCCCTGGACTATGGGTCCATAGCAGTAGCTAGATGGTCGTCTTCTCCTTATGTGCTTCATTGTCGGATCTTGTGAGCTGCCTAACATGATCAAGATCATCTATCTGTAATTCTATATGTTGTGTTTGTCGGGATCCGATGGATAGAGAATACTATGTTATGTTAATTATCAATCTATTACCTATGTGTTGTTTATGATCTTGCATGCTCTCCGTTATTAGTAGAGGCTCTGGCCAAGTTTTTACTCTTAACTCCAAGAGGGAGTATTTATGCTCGATAGTGGGTTCATGCCTCCATTAAATCTGGGAAAGTGACAGAAAGTTCTAAGGTTGTGGATGTGCTATTGCCACTAGGGATAAAACATTGATGCTATGTCCGAGGATGTAGTTATTGATTACATTACGCACCATACTTAATGCAATTGTCTGTTGTTTTGCAACTTAATACTGGAAGGGGTTCGGATGATAACCTGAAGGTGGACTTTTTAGGCATAGATGCATGCTGGATAGCGGTCTATGTACTTTGTCGTAATGCCCAATTAAATCTCACAATACTTATCATATCAAGTATGTGCATTGTTATGCCCTCTCTATTTGTCAATTGTCTGACTGTAATTTGTTCACCCAACATGCTATTTATCTTATGGGAGAGACACCTCTAGTGAACTGTGGACCCCGGTCCTATTCTTTACATCGCATACAATCTACTGCAATACTTGTTCTACTGTTTTCTGCAAACAATCATCTTCCACACAATACGGTTAATCCTTTGTTACAGCAAGCCGGTGAGATTGACAACCTCACTGTTTCGTTGGGGCAAAGTACTTTGGTTGTGTTGTGCAGGTTCCACGTTGGCGCCGGAATCCCTGGTGTTGCGCCGCACTACATCCCGCCGCCATCAACCTTCAACGTGCTTCTTGGCTCCTCCTGGTTCGATAAACCTTGGTTTCTTTCTGAGGGAAAACTTGCTGCTGTGCGCATCATACCTTCCTCTTGGGGTTCCCAACGAACGTGTGAGTTACACGCCATCAAGCATATTTTCTGGCGCCGTTGCCGGGGAGATCAAGACACGCTGCAAGGGGAGTCTCCACAATCCAATCTCTTTACTTTGTTTTTGTCTTGCTTTATTTTACTTACTACTTTGTTTGCTGCACTTAAACAAAACACAAAAAAATTAGTTGCTAGCTTTACTTTATTTACTGTCTTGCACTCTATATCAAAAACACAAAAAAAAAATTTACTTGCATTTTACTTTTGCTACCATGTCTAGTTCTGCACCTGTTACTTCTTCACCTGAGGAATTAGTCTTCACTTTTAAACAAGGGGATGAGGAGAGTTTTAAAGATGCTTGGTCCAGAATTTTTACTTCTTATCGTAAAGCTGAACCTCAAATGACTCTAAGTTTGCTCCTTAGTAATTTTTATTTTGGTCTTATGATTCGCTATAGATATGCCTTGGATGCTGTAGTGGGAGGAGATTTCCTTCATTGCAATGGGGATCAAGCTTTTAATGCCATAAAGAAGTTGGTTGCATCACATGATTCAGCTAATAACTTTGATTCAGCCCTTATTAGTATTTATAATAGATTAAACACTCTTGAGACAAGTGCATCTCGCTTGAATGAAAATTATAGATATGTTCGTAACCGTCTTGATCAAGTTTTAGTGAACTCTGAACCTTCATTATGGGATCCTACTATTAAAATTGTTATCGGTGACCAAACTCTTCATGCCAATTGTGATATTATGTCTGAATTTTGCTTAATGCCTAAGAGTATTCATGAATCTTTGAAACTTTGGGGATTCGTTGAAGGGGGAGAAGGAATAACTCTTATTGATAACTCTGTTATAATTCCTAAAGGAATAGCTGCGGGTGTGCATACAACCGTTCTTGGGAGAACAATATCCATTGATTATCTTGTTATTGAATGTGCAGGAACAGGACAAATCACACTCGGAAGATCACTGCTGAAACTATTGGGAGCCGTCATAGATATGGGAGAAGGCACCCTAAAATTCACCTCCACACCTGGGGGTAGACATATATTCCCTAAATCAAAGAGTAAGAAAAAGAACAAGAAAGGTAAGGGTAAAGCCCAAGGTAATGTTGATGCTTCATCTCTTGATAACACTTGATACACACTTTCTGCGCCTAGCTGAAAGGCGTTAAAGAAAAGCGTTTATGGGAGACAACCCATGTTTTTACTACAGTACTTTTATTTTATATTTGAGTCTTGGAAGTTGTTTACTACTGTAGCAACCTCTCCTTATCTTAGTTTTGTGCATTGTTGTGCCAAGTAAAGTCGTTGATAGTAAGGTTCATACTAGATTTGGATTACTGCACAGAAACAGATTTCTTTGCTGTCACGAATCTGGGCCTAATTCTCTGTAGGTAACTCAGAAACTTATGCCAATTTACGTGAGTGATCCTCAGATATGTACGCAACTTTCATTCAATTTGGGCATTTTCATCTGAGCAAGTCTGGTGCCACTTTAAAATTCGTCTTTACGAACTGTTCTGTTTTGACAGATTCTGCCTTTTATTTCGCATTGCCTCTTTTGCTATGTTGGATGAATTTCTTTGATCCATTAATGTCCAGTAGCTTTGTGCAATGTCCAGAAGTGTTAAGAATGATTGTGTCACCTCTGAACATGTGGATTTTTATTGTGCACTAACCCTCTAATGAGTTTGCTTGAAGTTTGGTGTGAAGGAAGTTTTCAAGGGTCAAGAGAGGAGAATGATATACTATGATCAAGAGGAGTGAAAGCTCTAAGCTTGGGGATGCCCCGGTGGTTCACCCCTGCATATTTTAAGAAGACTCAAGCGTCTAAGCTTGGGGATGCCCAAGGCATCCCCTTCTTCATCGACAACATCATCAGGTTCCTCCCCTGAAACTATATTTTTATTCAGTCACATCTTATGTACTTTGCTTGGAGCGTCTGTTTGTTTTTGTTTTTATTTTTGTTTGAATAAAATGGATCCTAGCATTCATTGTGTGGGAGAGAGACACGCTCCGCTGTTGCATATGGACAAATATGTCCTTAGGCTTTACTCATAGTATTCATGGCGAAGGTTGAATCTTCTTCGTTAAATTGTTATATGGTTGGAATCGGGAAATGCTACATGTAGTAATTCTAAAATGTCTTGAATAATTTGATACTTGGCAATTGTTGTGCTCATGTTTAAGCTCTTGCATCATATACTTTGCACCCATTAATGAAGAAATACATAGAGCTTGCTAAAATTTGGTTTGCATATTTGGTCTCTCTAAAGTCTAGATAATTTCTAGTATTGAGTTTTGAACAACAAGGAAGACGGTGTAGAGTCTTATAATGTTTACAATATGTCTTTTATGTGAGTTTTGCTGCACCGGTTCATCCTTGTGTTTGTTTCAAATAAACCTTGCTAGCCTAAACCTTGTATCGAGAGGGAATACTACTCATGCATCCAAAATCCTTGAGCCAACCACTATGCCATTTGTGTCCACCATACCTACCTACTACATGGTATTTCTCCGCCATTCCAAAGTAAATTGCTTGAGTGCTACCTTTAAATTTCCATCATTTGCCTTTCAATATATAGCTCATGGGACAAAATAGCCTTAAAAACTATTGTGGTATTGAATATGTACTTATGCACTTTATCTCTTATTAAGTTGCTTGTTGTGCGATAACCATGTTCCTGGGGACGCCATCAACTCTTTGTTGAATATCATGTGAGTTGCTATGCATGTCCGTCTTGTCTGAAGTAAGAGAGATCTACCACTTTAATGGTTAGAGCATGCATATTGTTAGAGAAGAACATTGGGCCGCTAACTAAAGCCATGAATCATGGTGGAAGTTTCAGTTTTGGACATATATCCTCAATCTCATATGAGAACTGTCAACACCCGGATTTTTAAGTCCAGATGCCTGTTATGCCATACATCGCAATCCCAGGAATATTGTTGTTGCGAGACATAACAGTTGAATATCATAAGTCATCATTCATTACATACCATAGTCGTCTTACAAATAGATCACATGATCCAATATTACAATAATAGTTGAACTATTGTTTCAACACACATCACAAATACATAGCGGAGGCGTAAGTAGAAGGGGACTCTATAGTCCACAGGCCAACGCTTGACGTCAGGAGTAGTCCTAGTTGTCGTAGACGTCCTGATGTCCATCCTCTTCATACTGCTGTTCCTCTTCATAGTCTGGCCATTTGAATAGCCAGGGACAAAGCCGTGAGTACTTTAAAGTACTCGCAAACTAATACTAATGTAAGTACTAACAATTCTAGTAAGGGGGATGCTAAGCTCTAGTTTCTTTTGCATAAAGCCAATTTTAGTTCACAAGTATTTGAAATAAAGACTCTTCATGTGCTAACTAACTCAAGTGGGAACATTAGTGTCATTCCCACAACTCAGTTGTGTTCAAGTCAAAATCACCATTTCAAGTTCAAATCACAAGTCACCCTTCACATGTCACATTTTTGAAAATGGTCTGATGACGGAACAGTATGGCCTTTCCAACCGTCCATAACCGTGGACGCGGCTATTCGAATAGTTCTACACTCTGCAGAGGTCGTACACTTGTGCCACAACATTTGCAATAATCTGTCAGGGTTAACTGGCCCTGATTTATCACACTCCATGTGCGGACTACCAACCATAACCTTTCACGTACATAACCTAGTATAGGCATCTCTCCCCATGAGCTTGGCCTCCCAGTGAAGACAGACAGTCAGCCTGGGAACTGCACGGGGCTTGGGCCGGACATTCACCTCATATTCACGTCATATCACATCATTCCATATTTCTTTGGAGGCAGCCCTTGGCATAACCCCGATGACGCTTGTTCAGAGGGAACCCATACTAAGATACATAAGCTTCTAGTTAAGCCCTACCCATATCAGGTATTGTGGGGGTACTTGTAAAATTGGAATGGTATCGCATCCGAACCCAACCATCAGTTTTTGTAAAGTTCACCATTTCATTCACCATTTCATTCACCAGTCATATTCACCTTCAAAATCTTTCAATAGAATGACTCATCATTCCAAGGTTTTCAAAGTCATGTTATTTCACATGTTCCCATCTAAAGTAGTCAATTTTATTTATTAGCACTAGCAACTAGTCATGAGGGGTGCTAACTAGCTTTCATTGCTCTAGGCTAAATGTGATGATCTTGTTCTACTCTAAACCAAGTGAATCATGAATCAAAAAGTAAACTTTGATAAACCAAAAACTAATAAAGCTTGTAAAGTAAAACTTGGGATGGGCTCATTAAGCATAAAGTAAGAATGTGGTGGTGCCTTGCTCTTGTAGAGCTTTGCACTTAGCAAGAATATTAGCTTGCAACAAAATAGCTTGCATTAGTCTAGCTTGCCTTGGTTGTTGAGGTGATCAAAGTGGTCTTCTTCTCCTTGAAAGTAGACCTCCTCCTCCTCTTGATACTCCTCGGTACTAGCGTCTAAAATACGAATACGAGGAACAATCACCAAGCAATTCATTGGCTATTCTAAACATCACATGTATTCACACAAACTATTCTATTCACACAATTAGTACAATTTGGTGCATTGGTGGTCTTGTTTGAGGAAAAATAATTTCCTCTCATTTCATATGTAAATGATAGTTTCCATATAGTTCTTGAGGAATAATTTCCTCTCATTGAATCTTCCTTAAGATTTAATTTCTCAAACAATCACTCATGAATTCATGTTGTCCTAAGTCAACATTCATCATCATCATTTGAGAAAATGATTTAAATGAGGCAGAGATACCTCATACTATTTAACACTTCAACAAATGATTTAAATTCTCCAAGTATTTCATATGAGAGCATTTGACCAGGGGTCCAAACTTCATATGAAAGTATTTGGGACATGATTTAAATGAAGTGAAACACCTCATATAATTTACACAAATTAAACTAGCATCACCATTTACTATTAAGTGGGTAGATGTGTTGTTTTCTTATTTAAGAAAAATAATTTCCTCTCATACTAATTAAGGTATTACTTTTAATTACTTAGAGAAATAATTTCCTCTCATTATCTTATTAAGATTTAATTTCTCTTATGAATAATATATGACCTAGGTTGACCAAAGTCAACCTCTTCATACTTATTATTTAAGAAAATGATTTAAATGGGGTGAAGCACCTCATACACTTTAATCATAATATGGTAAAGATTTAATATCATCAAACAATTCATATGAGACCTAAATGACCAGAGTCTCTACCTTATTTTGAATTGTACATGACAAAATTTAAATGAGAGAAAAACTCCCATGTGATTTATTAATAGTTTTGGACAATATCTTTGACTAGAAATAGCCATATAGTCCTTTAATTAAGCTAGGCCATGATCATTCAAAGTAAGCATGGCATATTGTTCCAAAACAATTAGTACAAGTGAAATTTGATTTATAGGAGTTGGAATTAACTTAAAAACATTTTTGGTTGATTTTTAATAATTATTCTAAGGCAGAAAAGTCCCTGCCTTGTTTATTTTCCTACTTTAATTCTATAATAGATCTAGGGTTCAATCCAGTGGCATTGTGTAGATAAAATCCTAACCTTTCCAAATATATAAAATTTGTAAAATTTGGCCAAGTCAAACAGATTCTATGAATTTTCAAAGTTGGAGCCAGTATTGAATTTGAATTGAATTAATTAAACCGAATTTGAATTTAACGGGCTGGCGGGAAACAGAGTTGGGCCGAATTGAATTAAAACGGCCCACGTCCAGCCCACCACACGTCCACGCACGCGTGGGCTGTCTGACAGTGGGATCCACCAGTCAGCGAGTCATAACACCCGAAGCGGTGCCGTTTGATGGTAGCCGTGCGATTAGGTGCGGATCCGACGGTGCAGAGGCGTCGTCTTCGTCGGGGGGGAGGAGCGTGCTGGAGCGGCGGAGGTAGGGGGTCGGCGGTGCTCCTGGACTCCGGCGAGGGTCGGCGACGAGGCAGGAGGAGGTTGTCGTCGATGGCGAGTGCGCTGGTACCGGTGGCGAAGCTGGAGGTGGCCTGAATCGACGTTGGCGAGATGAGGTACTGGCGGGCTTCGGCGGCTTAATTGGGGAGCTCCGGTGATGAATCGAGAAGGGGAAGTGGTCGAGGAGGGCGAGGGAAGAGTGGGGATGCTGCTGGTGTGCTTGGATGGCTGAGGGGAGCTCGGTATTTATAGAGGCCAGGGGTGCTGCGAGGCGCGGGCGAGGTCAACGGCGAGGTCGTCGGTCCAGGGCGACGAAGGAGCGAGGAAGGTGCGCAGGAGGTAGGCGACGTCACGGCGGTCCTTGGGGCATTAATGGCGCGGTACGGCGAGGCGTACGACGGTCGGGCGATGGCGTGTACTGGCGCGGATGCGGCGGGATTCCGTCCTTGTCTCCGGCGGCGGCGGGCAAGGGCAGTGGTCGCGCGCGTGTCTGGCGCGTCCGCGGTGGCACGGTGATGCTCAAGGCGTCGAGAGGAGGTACAGGGCGTGCGTGTGCTGGCGAGGCGGTAGGTGGCCAGTGACGTCCGCGGCGGGTACTGCGGCGACGTCATTGGCATGTCCTGGCCGTCCTGGGCGCGCGATCTCCGGCGACTGTCGGCGTCCTCTCCGACCAGGGCTTGCATAGGCTGCAGTAGGGAGGTGAGGTGGAGGTACTGGACATGGTGGTCGTGGTTGGGGAAGAAGGGAGAGAGGGAAGGCTCGGCAGGGTGGCGCCATGGCCGGCATGGGTGTGCATGCATGCCATGCATTGCCTCTCTAGGGTTGCTGGGGTGGAGTGATGAAGAGAGGGGTCAAGGGGACATGTAGGTTAGTTTGGGGCAGGTTAGGTTGAGGTAGAGCACTATTTCAAATAGTGTTGGAATTTATGTCTATTTGCAATTTGCCAAATTTTACCAAATTTGGTTGAGCTCAAAAGGATTCAAAATTTTAAAATGTTTGGTTTGGTTGAGTTGCAAAAGACCAGAGACAAACATGTGTGGTGGTAGTATTCATTTTGAAGAAGATTTGCAAAATCTCAAAAGTGAGATGATCTTGTTTTCATTCTCGGGTTCCATCTTGGCACCTCATTTCTGGTCAACCTAGTCAACTCTAGCCCTGGTGGTCAACACCAACATTGTTCACCATCACTTGGTCTTGGATGAGGTGGCCTTAGTTGACCAAGTCTGGTTTAGGAATAACAAGATAAGGAGGGGCAAAGTGGTGAAGAAAATAAAAAGGTGACATATGACCATTATCATATGTGTGAAGGTTTTGAGATTCCCTTTGGTTTGATTTTTGTTTCTTTGATGCAATTGTGTGGGTTTATCATATATAAGTATTCTACAAGCAAGGGATCAAGCAATGGTGGCCTTTGGTGAGGATTTGCAAAATTGGCCTTAGGTGTATGTGAGTGAAATTGGGATTTTCTCCCTATTTGATTTCTCTCCATTTGATTTGACTTTTATTGACTCTAATGTGATTCTTATTAGTTTAGAAACATTTTAAAACCATTGAAACCATTTCAAAAGGTCTTGTTCAAAGATTTGCAAAAATGGCCATAACACATAAGAGGTGAGATGTCAAATTTTATTATTCTTGTAAATTGTGCCTCTTGCTTTACTTGGGCATGGGTTAGGGTTAATTTAGCATTAGGTTAGGTTTGGAGAAGGTTTCACATCATTTGGTCAAGGTTTAAAGTCATAGGTCAAGGTTTGATGAAATGGCCATGTGTCACATATGTCTCTATGCATATGTTGCATTTGAGTTTTAATTTGACTTGGCTTGACCCAAATGGTGTTGTTGAGTGTTGAAATGGTATATAGGAGTGATCCCACCATTCACAATAAGTCCTAGGGTCAAGATTCCCAAATTCCCAAATTTGCTGGTTTACTCTCATATGCCTCTATGGCACTTTTAGTTTCTTTTTATTTTCTTTGAAAACCTCTTGAATTAGGTTTGGTAATCACTAGGTAAGGGTTATGAAGGTTTTCCAAACCTCTACACAAGGTAGAAAAGCTTAGGGTAAAGTTTCACAAAAAATAGCCATAAGCACATATGCCTTTTTCTTATTTAATTTCCTTTTATTTTATTTTAACTAGGATGGTGAAAAGAGGGGGTGAGGTTTTAGGGTTTAAGATCATTTCAAACTACTATAACAAGCAATCATGGCAATTGCACAAGAATTAAGCAAGATCACTATGTCTCACACTTAATTTAATAAAAGTTTTTGTTGGTTCCAAAAATTGGGAACTAGGGAAATTCATTTGTTGTATTTTGAAAATTTTGGGATGTTACAAACCCTTCCCCCTTAAACAAATCTTGTCCCGAGATTTTAAGAAAAGTTAGGTTCCTAAGAGAGATTGAGCATTTTGATTAACAGGAAGACATACTTGGCATGGTCTGGGGTGCTTCTTGAGCTTCATTGGTAGTCATGTGGTAGAAACGGCCATTGTTGTTATTCTGGTTCCTTCTACCGGCGAAGCGGCGCTGTTGCTGGGCAGGTGCAGTGGTGTTGGCGGCAATCTTGGCAAGCTTCTTGGGGCACTCATTGGAGTAGTGGCCCACAACTCCACATTCATAGCAGTTGATGGTGGACTTGTCCTTGGGGTTGACGGGAACAGTGTTGCTTCCAGTCATTTGGGCAGTATTGGGGTTGTTGTTGTTGCCATTGGGGTGGGGGTTGTTGTTGTTGGTGCGGTTGCCATTGTTATTGTTGCTGTTGGTGTTGTGGTTGTTGTTGTTGTGGCTTCCGGGCTTCGGGGGTCCTCCATTGTTGTTGGCGTAGTGGGGGCGATAAGTCTGAGCAGTGGGCTTGTTGTATCTTGGCGCAAATCCTCCAGATGAGTTGTTGCGGTACTTCTGGGTATTGCTGGACCCCTGCTGGTTCATCATCCGGCGTTTGCGGTTCTCATTGGCTTGGTGAAGTTTCCCTTCCATCTGGATGGCTGAGTCCACCAGGGCTTCAAGGTCGGCAAAGGGAATGTTGACCAGCACAGTCTGCATCTCATCATGCAGTCCGTTCAGAAATCTCTCCTTCCTCTTCTCATTGGTGTCGGTTTCATCGGGGGCGTACCTTGACAAGGTGAGGAACCTGTCGCGGTATTCTACCACCGACATTCTGCCTTGTTTGAGTTCGCGGAACTCGTCTCTCATTTTCTTGATCAGTCCTTGGGGCACATGATACTTGCTAAACTTCAACTTGAAGTCTTCCCAGTTCATCATCTGTCCCGCATTCATTGCGCGGGCGCTTGTCCACCAGGCTCTTGCAGGTCCTGACAGGTAGTGGGTGGCGAACAGTACTTTTTCTGCGGCTTCTACTCCCGCAACTTCCAGGTTGTTCTCCATGGTCTGGAGCCAGTCATCTGCGTCGAGGGGCTCTTCGGTCTTGCTAAAAATGGGTGGGTTGGTGTTCTGAAAGTTCTTCAGTTTTGACCCAGGGTGGTCGTGGTTTCCATGGCCGTTGTTGTTCTGAGCAATCTGCTGCAGTGCAGCAATGTTGGCTTGCCGTTCAGCTCTCTCGGCTTCGCGGTCTTCCATCATCATCTGCAGCATTTGCATCATTGCATCCTGGTTGGCGCTGCGGGTTGGTGGGGCCATCTGAAGATTGAGGTAGATGATAAGATAAGAGGGAAATTTCTATGGTTTGTTTGAGTTAAAGTTCAAAAAGTTCAAAACTTGAAAACTTGAGTAGTGTTGAGGGGGTAAAAACCAGCAACACTTTTTCATTCATACCAAACATCACACATTACAAATCTAACACACCGTTGGTTTGAAGAACCATTCGTTCGCTCTACGATACAAGGGGATCCTGATACAACTCACACCTACTAAAGTGCTGGAGTGATACTACTTTTCCGGGTGGATTCTTCGTCTTCACGGGTAATGTGCTTGGTGAGAGGCGAGGGTGTTGTCCAAATCCCTGCGGGTTTTGTACAGCCTGAAGTCCTGGTGTGCTACATAGTGGTTCATCTCCGTGTGTGGTAGCATGGTCATCGATCTTCCCATGGAGTCATGTCTTGGGTAGTAGATGAAGCGAGTGTTCCGGATCTTGTTCTCATTTTGTCCACACAGACGGGCAATGGCTTCTTGCATAGCTCTGACTAGTCCTTCCTTCCAGGTGCTTCCCGTTACAGAAAACCATATGGTTTCCCATACCGGGGCTCCATGCTTTCTTCGTAGATCTGTAGAAACTTCCCACCGAGGTGGTCCTCCCAACTGATTAATGAGGGGTATTCCGAAGAACTCGGGATATGGGTATCCTAGATATTCCACTAGTTGCTTCAAATCCTTTTCGAACCTTAGGTCGCCTCCGTGACCAAGCTGATGGAACTCCCATTGGTACTCCATCTGTGAGCAATTAGGATAAGTAAGTTAGTGAAGGGATCAAGTGTGCAAAATTTTATGTAGAATTTCAAAGAAAAGTAGAGCATAAATTTCTTCTTTTGAAAAATTTATCAAGGATAAGAGTGAGAATAAATTTTCATAAATATTCACTTTATTGGTTTTGAAACTAAGTTTTTCAGACGTCCATTCTAACTAGGGTCTCCTAAGGTCAAACAATGGCTCTGATACCAACTTGTCAACACCCGGATTTTTAAGTCCAGATGCCTGTTATGCCATACATCGCAATCCCAGGAATATTGTTGTTGCGAGACATAACAGTTGAATATCATAAGTCATCATTCATTACATACCATAGTCGTCTTACAAATAGATCACATGATCCAATATTACAATAATAGTTGAACTATTGTTTCAACACACATCACAAATACATAGCGGAAGCGTAAGTAGAAGGGGACTCTATAGTCCACAGGCCAACGCTTGACGTCAGGAGTAGTCCTAGTTGTCGTAGACGTCCTGATGTCCATCCTCTTCATACTGCTGTTCCTCTTCATAGTCTGGCCATTTGAATAGCCAGGGACAAAGCCGTGAGTACTTTAAAGTACTCGCAAACTAATACTAATGTAAGTACTAACAATTCTAGTAAGGGGGATGCTAAGCTCTAGTTTCTTTTGCATAAAGCCAATTTTAGTTCACAAGTATTTGAAATAAAGACTCTTCATGTGCTAACTAACTCAAGTGGGAACATTAGTGTCATTCCCACAACTCAGTTGTGTTCAAGTCAAAATCACCATTTCAAGTTCAAATCACAAGTCACCCTTCACATGTCACATTTTTGAAAATGGTCTGATGACGGAACAGTATGGCCTTTCCAACCGTCCATAACCATGGACGCGGCTATTCGAATAGTTCTACACTCTGCAGAGGTCGTACACTTGTGCCACAACATTTGCAATAATCCGTCAGGGTTAACTGGCCCTGATTTATCACACTCCGTGTGCGGACTACCAACCATAACCTTTCACGTACATAACCTAGTATAGGCATCTCTCCCCATGAGCTTGGCCTCCCAGTGAAGACAGACAGTCGGCACAGGAGCGCACGGGGCTTGGGCCGGACATTCACCTCATATTCACGTCATATCACATCATTCCATATTTCTTTGGAGGCAGCCCTTGGCATAACCCCGATGACGCTTGTTCACAGGGAACCCATACTAAGATACATAAGCTTCTAGTTAAGCCCTACCCATATCAGGTATTGTGGGGGTACTTGTAAAATTGGAATGGTATCGCATCCGAACCCAACCATCAGTTTTTGTAAAGTTCACCATTTCATTCACCAGTCATATTCACCTTCAAAATCTTTCAATAGAATGACTCATCATTCCAAGGTTTTCAAAGTCATGTTATTTCACATGTTCCCATCTAAAGTAGTCAATTTTATTTATTAGCACTAGCAACTAGTCATGAGGGGTGCTAACTAGCTTTCATTGCTCTAGGCTAAATGTGATGATCTTGTTCTACTCTAAACCAAGTGAATCATGAATCAAAAAGTAAACTTTGATAAACCAAAAACTAATAAAGCTTGTAAAGTAAAACTTGGGATGGGCTCATTAAGCATAAAGTAAGAATGTGGTGGTGCCTTGCTCTTGTAGAGCTTTCCACTTAGCAAGAATATTAGCTTGCAACAAAATAGCTTGCATTAGTCTAGCTTGCCTTGGTTGTTGAGGTGATCAAAGTGGTCTTCTTCTCCTTGAAAGTAGACCTCCTCCTCCTCTTGATACTCCTCGGTACTAGCGTCTAAAATACGAATACGAGGAACAATCACCAAGCAATTCATTGGCTATTCTAAACATCACATGTATTCACACAAACTATTCTATTCACACAATTAGTACAATTTGGTGCATTGGTGGTCTTGTTTGAGGAAAAATAATTTCCTCTCATTTCATATGTAAATGATAGTTTCCATATAGTTCTTGAGGAATAATTTCCTCTCATTGAATCTTCCTTAAGATTTAATTTCTCAAACAATCACTCATGAATTCATGTTGTCCTAAGTCAACATTCATCATCATCATTTGAGAAAATGATTTAAATGAGGCAGAGATACCTCATACTATTTAACACTTCTACAAATGATTTAAATTCTCCAAGTATTTCATATGAGAGCATTTGACCAGGGGTCCAAACTTCATATGAAAGTATTTGGGACATGATTTAAATGAAGTGAAACACCTCATATAATTTACACAAATTAAATTAGCATCACCATTTACTATTAAGTGGGTAGATGTGTTGTTTTCTTATTTAAGAAAAATAATTTCCTCTCATACTAATTAAGGTATTACTTTTAATTACTTAGAGAAATAATTTCCTCTCATTATCTTATTAAGATTTAATTTCTCTTATGAATAATATATGACCTAGGTTGACCAAAGTCAACCTCTTCATACTTATTATTTAAGAAAATGATTTAAATGGGGTGAAGCACCTCATACACTTTAATCATAATATGGTAAAGATTTAATATCATCAAACAATTCATATGAGACCTAAATGACCAGAGTCTCTACCTTATTTTGAATTGTACATGACAAAATTTAAATGAGAGAAAAACTCCCATGTGATTTATTAATAGTTTTGGACAATATCTTTGACTAGAAATAGCCATATAGTCCTTTAATTAAGCTAGGCCATGATCATTCAAAGTAAGCATGGCATATTGTTGCAAAACAATTAGTACAAGTGAAATGTGATTTATAGGAGTTGGAATTAACTTAAAAACATTTTTGGTTGATTTTTAATAATTATTCTAAGGCAGAAAAGTCCCTGCCTTGTTTATTTTCCTACTTTAATTCTATAATAGATCTAGGGTTCAATCCAGTGGCATTGTGTAGATAAAATCCTAAGCTTTCCAAATATATAAAATTTGTAAAATTTGGCCAAGTCAAACAGATTCTATGAATTTTCAAAGTTGGAGCCAGTATTGAATTTGAATTGAATTAATTAAACCGAATTTGAATTTAACGGGCTGGCGGGAAACAGAGTTGGGCCGAATTGAATTAAAACGGCCCACGTCCAGCCCACCACACGTCCACGCACGCGTGGGCTGTCATGCATGGGATCCACCGATCGGCCGAGTCATAACACCCGAAGCGGTACCGTTTGATGGTAGCCGTGCGATTAGGTGCGGATCCGACGGTGCAGAGGCATCGTCTTCGTCGGGGGGGAGGAGCGTGCTGGAGCGGCGGAGGTAGGGGGTCGGCGGTGCTCCTGGACTCCGGCGAGGGTCGGCGACGAGGCAGGAGGAGGTTGTCATCGACGGCGAGTGCGCTGGTACCGGTGGCGAAGCTAGAGGTGGCCTGAATAGACGCCGGCGAGATGAGGTACTGGCGGGCTTCGGCGGCTTAATTGGGGAGCTCCGGTGATGAATCGAGAAGGGGAAGTGGTCGAGGAGGGCGAGGGAAGAGTGGGGATGCTGCTGGTGTGCTTGGATGGCTGAGGGGAGCTCGGTATTTATAGAGGCCAGGGGTGCTGCGAGGCGCGGGCGAGGTCAATGGCTAGGTCGTCGGTCCAGGGCGATGAAGGAGCGAGGAAGGTGCGCAGGAGGTAGGCGACGTCACGGCGGTCCTTGGGGCATTAATGGCGCGGTACGGCGAGGCGTACGACGGTCGGGCGATGGCGTGTACTGGCGCGGATGCGGCGGGATTCCGTCCTTGTCTCCGGCGGCGGCGGGCAAGGGCAGTGGTCGCGCGCGTGTCTGGCGCGTCCGCGGTGGCACGGTGATGCTCAAGGCGTCGAGAGGAGGTACAGGGCGTGCGTGTGCTGGCGAGGCGGCAGGTGGCCAGTGATGTCCGTGGCGGGTACTGCGGCGACGTCATTGGCATGTCCTGGCCGTCCTGGGCGCGCGATCTCCGGCGACTGTCGGCGTCCTCTCCGACCAGGGCTTGCATAGGCTGCAGTAGGGAGGTGAGGTGGAGGTACTGGACATGGTGGTCGTGGTTGGGGAAGAAGGGAGAGAGGGAAGGCTCGGCAGGGTGGCGCCATGGCCGGCATGGGTGTGCATGCATGCCATGCATTGCCTCTCTAGGGTTGCTGGGGTGGAGTGATGAAGAGAGGGGTCAAGGGGACATGTAGGTTAGTTTGGGGCAGGTTAGGTTGAGGTAGAGCACTATTTCAAATAGTGTTGGAATTTATGTCTATTTGCAATTTGCCAAATTTTACCAAATTTGGTTGAGCTCAAAAGGATTCAAAATTTTAAAATGTTTGGTTTGGTTGAGTTGCAAAAGACCAGAGACAAACATGTGTGGTGGTAGTATTCATTTTGAAGAAGATTTGCAAAATCTCAAAAGTGAGATGATCTTGTTTTCATTCTCGGGTTCCATCTTGGCACCTCATTTCTGGTCAACCTAGTCAACTCTAGCCCTGGTGGTCAACACCAACATTGTTCACCATCACTTGGTCTTGGATGAGGTGGCCTTAGTTGACCAAGTCTGGTTTAGGAATAACAAGATAAGGAGGGGCAAAGTGGTGAAGAAAATAAAAAGGTGACATATGACCATTATCATATGTGTGAAGGTTTTGAGATTCCCTTTGGTTTGATTTTTGTTTCTTTGATGCAATTGTGTGGGTTTATCATATATAAGTATTCTACAAGCAAGGGATCAAGCAATGGTGGCCTTTGGTGAGGATTTGCAAAATTGGCCTTAGGTGTATGTGAGTGAAATTGGGATTTTCTCCCTATTTGATTTCTCTCCATTTGATTTGACTTTTATTGACTCTAATGTGATTCTTATTAGTTTAGAAACATTTTAAAACCATTGAAACCATTTCAAAAGGTCTTGTTCAAAGATTTGCAAAAATGGCCATAACACATAAGAGGTGAGATGTCAAATTTTATTATTCTTGTAAATTGTGCCTCTTGCTTTACTTGGGCATGGGTTAGGGTTAATTTAGCATTAGGTTAGGTTTGGAGAAGGTTTCACATCATTTGGTCAAGGTTTAAAGTCATAGGTCAAGGTTTGATGAAATGGCCATGTGTCACATATGTCTCTATGCATATGTTGCATTTGAGTTTTAATTTGACTTGGCTTGACCCAAATGGTGTTGTTGAGTGTTGAAATGGTATATAGGAGTGATCCCACCATTCACAATAAGTCCTAGGGTCAAGATTCCCAAATTCACAAATTTGCTGGTTTACTCTCATATGCCTCTATGGCATTTTTAGTTTCTTTTTATTTTCTTTGAAAACCTCTTGAATTAGGTTTGGTAATCACTAGGTAAGGGTTATGAAGGTTTTCCAAACCTCTACACAAGGTAGAAAAGCTTAGGGTAAAGTTTCACAAAAAATAGCCATAAGCACATATGCCTTTTTCTTATTTAATTTCCTTTTATTTTATTTTAACTAGGATGGTGAAAAGAGGGGGTGAGGTTTTAGGGTTTAAGATCATTTCAAACTACTATAACAAGCAATCATGGCAATTGCACAAGAATTAAGCAAGATCACTATGTCTCACACTTAATTTAATAAAAGTTTTTGTTGGTTCCAAAAATTGGGAACTAGGGAAATTCATTTGTTGTATTTTGAAAATTTTGGGATGTTACAAGAACACTAATTGTTGCTACATGCTTATGCATTAAAGAGGAGTCCATTATCTGTTGTCCATGTTGTCCCGGTATGGATGTCTAAGTTGAGAATAATCAAAAGCGAGAAATCCAAAATGCGAGCTTTCTCCTTAGACCTTTGTACAGGCGGCATGTAGGTACCCCTTTGTGACACTTGGTTAAAACATGTGTATTGCGATGATCCGGTAGTCCAAGCTAATTAGGACAAGGTGCGGGCACTATTAGTATACTATGCATGAGGCTTGCAACTTGTAAGATATAACTTACATAATACATATGCTTTATTACTACCGTTGACAAAATTGTTTCATGTTTTCAAAATAAAAGCTCTAGCACAAATATAGCAATCGATGCTTTCCTCTTTGAAGGACCTTTCTTTTACTTTTATGTTGAGTCAGTTCACCTATCTCTCTCCACCTCAAGAAGCAAACACTTGTGTGAACTGTGCATTGATTCCTACATACTTGCATATTGCACTTGTTATATTACTCTATGTTGACAATTATCCATGAGATATACATGTTATAAGTTGAAAGCAACCGCTGAAACTTAATCTTCCTTTGTGTTGCTTCAATACCTTTACTTTGATTTATTGCTTTATGAGTTAACTCTTATGCAAGACTTATTGATGCTTGTCTTGAAAGTACTATTCATGAAAAGTCTTTGCTTTATGATTCATTTGTTTACTCATGTCATTTCCATTGTTTTGATCGCTGCATTCATTACATATGCTTACAATAGTATGATCAAGTTTATGATGGCATGTCACTCCAGAAATTATCTTTGTTATCGTTTACCTGCTCGGGACGAGCAGGAACTAAGCTTGGGGATGCTGATACGTCTCCGACGTATCGATAATTTCTTATGTTCCATGCCACATTATTGATGATATCTACATGTTTTATACACATTATATGTCGTATTTATGCATTTTCCGGCACTAACCTATTAACAAGATGCCGAAGAGCCAGTTGCTATTTTCTGCTATTTTTGGTTTCAGAAATCCTACAAAGGAAATATTCTCGGAATTGGACGAAATCAACGCCCAGGGTCCTATTTTGCCACGAAGCTTCCAGAAGACCGAGGGGGAAAGGAAGTGGGGCCACGAGGCGCCGCCACAACAGGGCGGCGCGGCCTAGGTCTTGGCCGCGCGGCCCTGGCGTGTGGGGCCCTCGTGTGGCCCCCCGCGTTGCCCTTCCGCCTACTTAAAGTCTTCATCGCGAAACCCCCAGTACCGAGAGCCACGATACGGAAAACCTTACTGAGACGCCGCCGCCGCCAATCCCATCTCGGGGGATTCTGGAGATCACCTCCGGCACCCTGCCGGAGAGGGGAATCATCTCCCGGAGGACTCTTCACCGCCATGGTCGCCTCCGGAGTGATGAGTGAGTAGTTCACCCCTGGACTATGGGTCCATAGCAGTAGCTAGATGGTCGTCTTCTCCTTATGTGCTTCATTGTCGGATCTTGTTAGCTGCCTAACATGATCAAGATCATCTATCTGTAATTCTATATGTTGTGTTTGTCGGGATCCAATGGATAGAGAATACTATGTTATGTTAATTATCAATCTATTACCTATGTGTTGTTTATGATCTTGCATGCTCTCCGTTATTAGTAGAGGCTCTGGCCAAGTTTTTACTCTTAACTCCAAGAGGGAGTATTTATGCTCGATAGTGGGTTCATGCCTCCATTAAATGCAGGACGATGTGTGAAAGTTCTAAGGTTGTGGATGTCTTTGTTGCCACTAGGGATAAAACATTGATGCTATGTCCGAGGATGTAGTTATTGATTACATTACGCACCATACTTAATGCAATTGTCTGTTGTTTTGCAACTTAATACGGAAGGGGTTCGGATGATAACTTTGAAGGTGGAATTTTTAGGCATAGATGCATGCTTGGATAGCGGTCTATGTACTTTGTCGTAATGCCCAATTAAATCTCACAATACTTATCATATCATGTATGTGCATTGTTATGCCCTCTCTATTTGTCAATTGCACTGAAGTAATTTGTTCACCCAACATGCTATTTATCTTATGGGAGAGACACCTCTAGTGAACTGTGGACCCCGGTCCTATTCTTTACATCGCATACAATCTACTGCAATACTTGTTCTACTGTTTTCTGCAAACAATCATCTTCCACACAATACGGTTAATCCTTTGTTACAGCAAGCCGGTGAGATTGACAACCTCACTGTTTCGTTGGGGCAAAGTACTTTGGTTGTGTTGTGCAGGTTCCACGTTGGCACCGGAATCCCTGGTGTTGCGCCGCACTACATCCCGCCGCCATCAACCTTCAACGTGCTACTTGGCTCCTCCTGGTTCGATAAACCTTGGTTTCTTTCTGAGGGAAAACTTGCTGCTGTGCGCATCATACCTTCCTCTTGGGGTTCCCAACGAACGTGTGAGTTACACGCCATCAAGCCCTTCAAACAATCGGCAGTAACATGTGCTAATCACTCCTCAAGCTGGTTGACGAGGCGAAGACCAAAACTGCGCCTGAAGCTGCCCCTGGCTCATCATCAGCTCTTACTTGAATGAATGCTTGCTCTGTCAGTTGTAATTAAGGCCTGATACAGTTTAACCCAATCATGTTTTATTCTGGCTCTGTTGCCAGCACCAACAATCTTTTGAATGTAATATATACGCTCCAACGCTCCCGATGGGAGTTTTTATTAATGCTATTCTGAACTGAGAATTGTGCTGCAGATTCCTTCATCTTCTTCTCGTGCCGATCCTTCTTTAAATCCTTTGGCTAGCGATGAATCTGATCTTGTTCGCGTTTGCGTGATCAAATATCCCGATTTAACAAAGACATAACCACCCTTCACGCGATGGCGGCGTTGGTGAAAAGAAAGAGCGAGATTGCGACTACCATTGATCAACACGCTCTCGGCCGTCTCTGTGTTGCTACTGAAAGCTTGAGCTGTAAGTACCTATCCATCCATCGATTTTTATCGAAGCTTGAATATCCTTTAGCTGATTTTTGCCTCTCGACAGTCGTAGCTTCTGACGAATCGGAGGAGAACAAGAGGATCCATGAAAAGATCGAAGCGATGACCGATGTCGCTCACCCGAAGCATGAGTTGTGGTCCTATCGACCAAAAGTTGTTGTCGTGGCCAAATTTGAACATCGAGCGGAGAGGGTGCACTACTACTTCGACAAGTTCCATGCTCATCTCTCGATGGTCTGGAAAACATTGTTTCCTCTGGACTAAGCACCCAAAACTTTATCTGCTCTGTTTACTCGATTCAAGACCCCTGAGAGGATTCGACTGTTGGTGCGAAAAGAGCTTCTGGCCGGCGCTGAACTTGCCCTTGCTTCAGTGTTAGCGTGTCATCCGACCTTAGATTTGGAGGCCATAGCAAACACCAATAGGAGTCTAGACCAGTATTATGACATTGCCAGAAATCCTGCGTATACTATCATCTCTCGGATGGAAACATGTATTGAGAGGGACCTGAAGGCCCGAGAGGACCAGAGAAATCTGCCATGAATTTATGCATTCATATGTATGTAATGACCTTGTACCTGCAAGGGATAATCTCATATAAAAGTAATGTGTGCTTTGTACATTATGTACTTTTGGTGAATTTGTTAATTCGATTAATAATTTTTTGTCGGGGGCGTCCGAGTGATCAAGTCAGCATTCTCACCCGACGACTCAGTTGTAATTGCAAGTTTATTGCGGAGTCGATATGTAAGTTCTGTAGAGCGACACCTGTCGAATGATCGAGGGATTTAGGCGCTTGGCTTCGTCACGCAGTGCACCGGTTTGAGCCTTGTTTGTGATAGTACGTCCATTGTGACGCCCCGGAACCGGTACCATGAGGATTCCAGCGATCCCGCCAAAATCCGCACGATATCGATTCAGAGACGCCCTCCGACACGACGTGCGCGACGAATCACACACGTGATGCCAGAGGAATTAACACGAGCGGTAACATTACAACAGGATTACAATAGAGCCCACAAGATACATATATTACAACAACGACTCCAACGAGTCAAGATACAAATATACAATACAAAGATCCAAATCATACAGAAGATCGAATACGTCCGAGTATGGACAAGATACAAATTGGACTAAGAGTCCTGAAGATAATCAGTGGCGTCCATAACCCTGCCCAGGCCAAGCTGGAAGGGTAACCTTGCTAACGTCGTCGTCTCGTACCTGTCAAAGTTGGGCCTTCGGTTGCCGACAAAAGGGGGAGGAGACAAAAAGAAAGGAAGGCGAGGGTAAGTACCATTGGCACGTACTTGCGAGACAAGACCAGCTATGCTCGCTGGTGGGCGGTATAAACTTCACCCGGCTATATGTGGAGTTTAGCGGCAGCAAAGCTACTATCCAATAGAGACACTCTACAACATCCGTCTACTCAGAGAAGATAAGAGAGCGCACAAGGTAACTGTTCTATACTCTGCAAACATAACACAGCCGATGCGATCCCCCCTCGCCAAGAGGTATTGCAAAGGCACACACACTTTTGAAAGAGTTTTATTAGCAAATTATTAACAACAGGAAATAAGGTGTAAGTTGTTCTATGATCAAGCTATACAATTCCAAGTCGTCCATAACCACGGACACGGCTTATCGATAAGATGTACACCCTGCAGGGGTTGCCCAAATGTAACCATACGCATGCTCGACCCACTTACGACAGGTGGATGTCTCACAACAAGACCGTTCCCAGTTCAACAAGAAAGTCTAGGGGGGCCACCCAACTAAGCTACCCGTGATGAAGTCCGGCCGTACTCCGAGACGGACCCAGAGGTTGCGTAGGCGTCTAGGCGGGCACTAACGGCCAAGCACTAGATAAGTCGTCTAGCAATTATGCAGTGCAGTACAGAAATAAACCACCCGAAGGCAACAGGAAGTAAACACCCGAAGGCAGCAGTAATAAACATGCATGCGCCAAATAAAACCAAGGTTGTGGCCCCCTTTTCAACTAACTTGAGAAAAGGTAAAGGGTGAGGGGGCTCCCAGTGAATCCCCACGCATGGGTAGAGCGCTCAATCTCGGAACAGATAACAAGAACTCGGGTCCTAGGGGACATTAGCGAGTCAAAGTTCCAATGCTTTCGCAAAGGGGCTCACAGATGCCTCTGCTTACAATTTTAGTTGTTAACAATTAAGTAAAGCATGTGTATCTCCAACAGCTGATATATCATGTGATAACCTCCCAACAAGATATCCCGAACATTTCGAGATATCAACAAAACCCTAAACTCGCCTACGACTCGCAAAGCTGGCAAACAACAAACAATAGGTAGGGCGAGGAGGTGTATCTTGGACATATAGGTAACAGGTGGATAGGACACGTGACACAACAGAATCACAACATAAGGATAGCAATAGATCAAAGGAGCATGTAAAAGTAAAATAGGTGAAGGGGTGGGCTCGCCTGTGAAAAGCTGCAGAAGAACTTGTCGTATCTCTCAACACCACTTCGTGATCCTATCCGTGAAGAAGCAAATGCTAGAACACACAACGCATGCAAGTCTTACTACTACGGATAAAGAAGATCCAGCATGATCATGATATGATATGCATGACATGGCAAACAGGATGCGATGCACTTATCCAATTTAATCGGAGTCGGAACCCCGGACAAGCAAATTAGGTTGGAGTTGCATTTTCTAGCGTCAAAGTTAAGTGTTGATTAGCATGGCATATCATGTCAGGGGTGCGCTACTTCAATATTAAACGGAGCGGGGAAAACCATAGTTGGAAATCCAAAATACTCCGCATATATGTGAGGTGGATATGCACAACTATCAACGCACGACATGATGCGGGATGCAAACAGATGAATGGATGGCATATTCATGTTCCTCATATTTTTCTGATCAATTTTCATATAAAACACTTTGCATTTCGATGAGCGGTTTGAAAGATATGAATTTCGCAAGATTTAAACATTTTTTTGCAAAATTAAAGAAGAGAGGAAAGGCAGGGAAAACTGGGCCGAACCTGCTCGGTTACGGGGTCGAACTAAGCCTGCGGCGGCAGCGGATGTAGGCTAGCGCCGGGAGAAGAACCTGGGCCAAGGTCCATCCACGGATCTGGGGAGAAAAACATCAAAAAGGTGTTGCTTAATCACCCAGATGGGGATTTGAACTCAGGCCACACGGTAACCGGATCAAGGGTGTTACCAGACTCTTGCGATCCAGATCTTGTTAACGTGCTGGCCCGTGACAACTAGAACCAACCGGTGCCAGGGACGAGCTTGAACATTACAAAGCAATGGCGGGAGATCCGCGTAGCCAATCAATCCGGCGATTCAAGGCGAATCGGGACGGGAAACTTGGCGTCGGGGATGCGCGAGAACACAAGGAGGCGATGGCGGTGGTGTGGAGTCCGGGGGTCGCCGGAGGGACGCCGACGGTGAGCTTTGTGGCGGAGCATGACGGTCAACATCGGCGGGACAACCGAGGAGGGGGACGGAGATGAAGGAGAGGTCCAGGATGAAGAGGAGGTTACCCGAACATGTTGGTGAGGTTGAGGTCGCCGGGAAGGACTAGGCCGGCCGGAATCGTCAAGTTTGCTGCGGGAGACGAAGAAGAAACGAGGCGGGATTGGTGGCGGCCCCGGGAGCGTATGAGCTCGATTCCTCCGGCGTGGAGAACAAGGACATCGAGGCGCATCTGCCGGTGCCCTCGAAACGGCGGGGGTGGTACGTGGAGGCGGAGCCATGGTGAGGATGGTGGTGGCGGTGTTTCTTCGTTTTGTTCACGGAGAGAAAAAGGAGAAAGGTGGGAGAAGAGGAGATAGTGGCGACGGCCGAGAGGGAGGAGGAGCTAGGGTTTCTTTGGGGCTCGAGTTGGAGATTTAAGAGGGGAAAAGGGGCGGTGGTTGAGAGGGAGGACCACAGCCATGAGGGAAAAAGGAGGCACGCCTCATGTGTGACGAGGTGGAGAAGACGACAGGAAAGGGAGAAGATCTTTTCTCCTCGAAGGGGTACGGGCCAAGAGGGAGATGGCTTGGGCCAGAGAAAGAAGAGAGATGGGCCACCGGGTAAGGAAGAAAGGAGAGAGGGACTTGGGCCAGGGAGAGAGGGAGAGACCCAGGAGAGAGGGAAGGGGTTTTTCTTTTTTTTTCTTTTTATTAAAACATTTGAATTCAAACCTTTTCTATTTTGAATTTGAAACGAAAGTGAGAAGGAGATTTAAAAATAGTTGCAAAATATTTATTTGGTTGTAACCAAAACAAAACACATTATATTCAAATACTTCTTTGTTGGAAAATATTAATTATAAAATAAGTAATATGAGAGAGGGAGAGGGATTATGGTTTTATTTAAAGGGAAAAGACAAGGGGGTTTTATAAAAATAAACTTTGTTTTGTGAAAAGCATGGATGATATGATGCATGATGCCATGATGATGCACTAAAAGAAAAAGAACAAACAACTCTATAGGGGGTACTACCCTGGGCCGTTACAATCGACACCACTAACAAGGGATCGCGCCCCGAGATCCCACGTCCAGGTACGGGGGAAGAGAGGTGAACTATCGGATCCTCAGGCGACGTTTCGATCTTCTCGACACCACTAACAAGAATTGTTGCTCCATGTTGAATGGTCGACACCACCAACAAGAAGTCGTTGTTCCGCTGTTGATGATGCACTTCCGTCGGGACCTCCGAAGATCGAACCTATTAGGATAAGGCAAAGGTCGTCCAACCCACGTCGGAACCTAAGACTCGGGAAACTCAGATAAGATAGAAGACTCAAAACTCGCATAGGTAAGATGAGAAAGAATATAGATAAGGAGAAAAATCAGAGCTAATCAGAACTATCCAACGAGTTTTAGAAAATAGGTTTGACACTAGACACAACAACGTCCGTTGGCAAGGTTATCCTACAGGCTGGACTAGTGGGGTACCGTCAACCTGGCTCTGATACCAACTTGTGACGCCCCGGAACCGGTACCATGAGGATTCCAGCGATCCCGCCAAAATCCGCACGATATCGATTCAGAGACGCCCTCCGACACGACGTGCGCGACGAATCACACACGTGATGCCAGAGGAATTAACACGAGCGGTAACATTACAACAGGATTACAATAGAGCCCACAAGATACATATATTACAACAACGACTCCAACGAGTCAAGATACAAATATACAATACAAAGATCCAAATCATACAGAAGATCGAATACGTCCGAGTACGGACAAGATACAAATTGGACTAAGAGTCCTGAAGATAATCAGTGGCGTCCATAACCCTGCCCAGGCCAAGCCGGAAGGGTAACCTTGCTAACGTCGTCGTCTCGTACCTGTCAAAGTCGGGCCTTCGGTTGCCGACAAAAGGGGGAGGAGACAAAAAGAAAGGAAGGCGAGGGTAAGTACCATTGGCACGTACTTGCGAGACAAGACCAGCTATGCTCGCTGGTGGGCGGTATAAACTTCACCCGGCTATATGTGGAGTTTAGCGGCAACAAAGCTACTATCCAATAGAGACACTCTACAACATCCGTCTACTCAGAGAAGATAAGAGAGCGCACAAGGTAACTGTTCTATACTCTGCAAACATAACACAGCCGATGCGATCCCCCTTCGCCAAGAGGTATTGCAAAGGCACACACACTTTTGAAAGAGTTTTATTAGCAAATTATTAACAACAGGAAATAAGGTGTAAGTTGTTCTATGATCAAGCTATACAATTCCAAGTCGTCCATAACCGCGGACACGGCTTATCGATAAGATGTACACCCTGCAGGGGTTACCCAAATGTAACCATACGCATGCTCGACCCACTTACGACAGGTGGATGTCTCACAACAAGACCGTTCCCAGTTCAACAAGAAAGTCTAGTGGGCCACCCAACTAAGCTACCCGTGACGAAGTCCGGCCGTACTCCGAGACGGACCCAGAGGTTGCGTAGGCGTCTAGGCGGGCACTAACGGCCAAGCACTAGATAAGTCGTCTAGCAATTATGCAGTGCAGTACAGAAATAAACCACCCGAAGGCAACAGGAAGTAAACACCCGAAGGCAACAGTAATAAACATGCATGCGCCAAATAAAACCAAGGTTGTGGCCCCCTTTTCAACTAACTTGAGAAAAGGTAAAGGGTGAGGGGGGTCCCAGTGAATCCCCACGCATGGGTAGAGCGCTCAATCTCGGAACAGATAACAAGAACTCGGGTCCTAGGGGACATTAGCGAGTCAAAGTTCCAATGCTTTCGCAAAGGGGCTCACAGATGCCTCTGCTTACAATTTTAGTTGTTAACAATTAAGTAAAGCATGTGTATCTCCAACAACTGATATATCATGTGATAACCTCCCAACAAGATATCCCGAACATTTCGAGATATCAACAAAACCCTAAACTCGCCTACGACTCGCAAAGCTGGCAAACAACAAACAATAGGTAGGGCGAGGAGGTGTATCTCGGACATATAGGTAACAGGTGGATAGGACACATGACACAACAGAATCGCAACATAAGGATAGCAATAGATCAAAGGAGCATGTAAAAGTAAAATAGGTGAAGGGGTGGGCTCGCCTGTGAAAAGCTGCAGAAGAACTTGTCGTATCTCTCAACACCACTTCGTGATCCTATCCGTGAAGAAGCAAATGCTGGAACACACAACGCATGCAAGTCTTACTACTACGGATAAAGAAGATCCAGCATGATCATGATATGATATGCATGACATGGCAAACAGGATGCGATGCACTTATCCAATTTAATCGGAGTCGGAACCCCGGACAAGCAAATTAGGTTGGAGTTGCATTTTCTAGCGTCAAAGTTAAGTGTTGATTAGCATGGCATATCATGTCAGGGGTGCGCTACTTCAATATTAAACGGAGCGGGGAAAACCATAGTTGGAAATCCAAAATACTCCGCATATATGTGAGGTGGATATGCACAACTATCAACGCACGACATGATGCGGGATGCAAACAGATGAATGGATGGCATATTCATGTTCCTCATATTTTTCTGATCAATTTTCATATAAAACACTTTGCATTTCGATGAGCGGTTTGAAAGATATGAATTTCGCAAGATTTAAACATTTTTTTGCAAAATTAAAGAAGAGAGGAAAGGCAGGGGAAAACTGGGCCGAACCTGCTCGGTTCTGGGCCGGAACTAAGCCTGCGGTGGCGGCGGATGTAGGCTAGCGCCGGGAGAAGAACCTGGGCCAAGGCCCATCCACGGATCTGGGGAGAAAAACATCAAAAAGGTGTTGCTTAATCACCCAGATGGGGATTTGAACTCAGGCCACACGGTAACCGGATCAAGGGTGTTACCACTGGGCTACTGATCCAGATCTTGTTAACGTGCTGGCCCGTGACAACTAGAACCAACCGGTGCCAGGGACGAGCTTGAACATTACAGCAATGGCGGGGAGATCCAGTAGCCAATCAATCCGGCGATTCAAGGCGAATCGGGACGGGAAACCTTGCGTCGGGGATGCGCCAGAACACAAGGAGGCTGATGGCGGTGGTGTGGAGTCCAGGGGGTCGCCGGAGGGACGCCGACGGTGAGCACCTGTGGCGGAGCATGACGGTCAACGTCGGCGGGACAACTGAGGAGGGGGACGGAGATGAAGGAGAGGTCCAGGATGAAGAGGAGGTTACCCGAACATGTTGGTGAGGTTGAGGTCGCCGGGAAGGACTAGGGCCGGCCGGAATCGTCAAGTTTTGCCGGGAGACGAAGAAGAAACGGCGGGATTGGCGGCGATCGGGAGCGTATGAGCTCGATTCCTCGGCGTGGAGAACAAGGACATCGAGGCGCATCTGCGGTGCCCTCGAACGGCGGGGGTGGTACGTGGAGGCGGAGCCATGGTGAGGATGGTGGTGGCAGTGTTTCTTCGTTTTGTTCACGGAGAGAAAAAGGAGAAAGGTGGGGAGAAGAGGAGATAGTGGCGACGGCCAGAGGGAGGAGGGCTAGGGTTTGCTGGGGCTCGAGTTGGAGATTTAAGAGGGGGGAAAGGGGGCAGTGGTTGAGAGGGAGGACCACAGCCATGAGGGAAAAAGGAGGCACGCCTCATGCGTGACGAGGTGGAGAAGACGACAGGAAAGGGAGAAGATCTTTTCTCCTCGAAGGGGTACGGGCCAAGAGGGAGATGGCTTCGGCCAGAGAAAGAAGAGAGATGGGCCACCGGGTAAGGAAGAAAGGAGAGAGGGACTTGGGCCAGGGAGAGAGGGAGAGACCCAGGAGAGAGGGAAGGGGTTTTTCTTTTTTTTCTTTTTATTAAAACATTTGAATTCAAACCTTTTCTATTTTGAATTTGAAACGAAAGTGAGAAGGAGATTTAAAAATAGTTGCAAAATATTTATTTGGTTGTAACCAAAACAAAACACATTATATTCAAATACTTCTTTGTTGGAAAATATTAATTATAAAATAGGTAATATGAGAGAGGGAGAGGGATTATGGTTTTATTTAAAGGGAAAAGACAAGGGGGTTTTATAAAAATAAACTTTGTTTTGTGAAAAGCATGGATGATATGATGCATGATGCCATGATGATGCACTAAAAGAAAAAGAACAAACAACTCTATAGGGGGTACTACCCTGGGCCGTTACAATCGACACCACTAACAAGGGATCGCGCCCCGAGATCCCACGTCCAGGTACGCGGGAAGAGAGGTGAACTATCGGATCCTCAGGCGACGTGTCGATCTTCTCGACACCACTAACAAGAATTGTTGCTCCATGTTGAACGGTCGACACCACCAACAAGAAGTCGTTGTTCCGCTGTTGATGATGCACTTCCGTCGGGACCTCCGAAGATCGAACCTATTAGGATAAGGCAAAGGTCATCCAACCCACGTCGGAACCTAAGACTCGGGAAACTCAGATAAGATAGAAGACTCAAAACTCGCATAGGTAAGATGAGAAAGAATATAGATAAGGAGAAAAATCAGAGCTGATCAGAACTATCCAACGAGTTTTAGAAAATAGGTTTGACACTAGACACAACAACGTCCGTTGGCAAGGTTATCCTACAGGCTGGACTAGTGGGGTACCGTCAACCTGGCTCTGATACCAACTTGTGACGCCCCGGAACCGGTACCATGAGGATTCCAGCGATCCCACCAAAATCCGCACGATATCGATTCAGAGACGCCCTCCGACACGACGTGCGCGACGAATCACACACGTGATGCCAGAGGAATTAACACGAGCGGTAACATTACAACAGGATTACAATAGAGCCCACAAGATACATATATTACAACAACGACTCCAACGAGTCAAGATACAAATATACAATACAAAGATCCAAATCATACAGAAGATCGAATACGTCCGAGTACGGACAAGATACAAATTGGACTAAGAGTCCTGAAGATAATCAGTGGCGTCCATAACCCTGCCCAGGCCAAGCCGGAAGGGTAACCTTGCTAACGTCGTCGTCTCGTACCTGTCAAAGTCAGGCCTTCGGTTGCCGACAAAAGGGGGAGGAGACAAAAAGAAAGGAAGGCGAGGGTAAGTACCATTGGCACTTACTTGCGAGACAAGACCAGCTATGCTCGCTGGTGGGCGGTATAAACTTCACCCGGCTATTTGTGGAGTTTAGCGGCAGCAAAGCTACTATCCAATAGAGACACTCTACAACATCCGTCTACTCAGAGAAGATAAGAGAGCGCACAAGGTAACTGTTCTATACTCTACAAACATAACACAGCCGATGCGATCCCCCTTCGCCAAGAGGTATTGCAAAGGCACACACACTTTTGAAAGAGTTTTATTAGCAAATTATTAACAACAGGAAATAAGGTGTAAGTTGTTCTATGATCAAGCTATACAATTCCAAGTCGTCCATAACCGCGGACACGGCTTATCGATAAGATGTACACCCTGCAGGGGTTGCCCAAATGTAACCATACGCATGCTCGACCCACTTACGACAGGTGAATGTCTCACAACAAGACCGTTCCCAGTTCAACAAGAAAGTCTAGGGGGGCCACCCAACTAAGCTACCCGTGACGAAGTCCGGCCGTACTCCGAGACGGACCCAGAGGTTGCGTAGGCGTCTAGGCGGGCACTAACGGCCAAACACTAGATAAGTCGTCTAGCAATTATGCAGTGCAGTACAGAAATAAACCACCCGAAGGCAACAGGAAGTAAACACCCGAAGGCAACAGTAATAAACATGCATGCGCCAAATAAAACCAAGGTTGTGGCCCCCTTTTCAACTAACTTGAGAAAAGGTAAAGGGTGAGGGGGGTCCCAGTGAATCCCCACGCATGGGTAGAGCGCTCAATCTCGGAACAGATAACAAGAACTCGGGTCCTAGGGGACATTAGCGAGTCAAAGTTCCAATGCTTTCGCAAAGGGGCTCACAGATGCCTCTGCTTACAATTTTAGTTGTTAACAATTAAGTAAAGCATGTGTATCTCCAACAACTGATATATCATGTGATAACCTCCCAACAAGATATCCCGAACATTTCGAGATATCAACAAAACCCTAAACTCGCCTACGACTCGCAAAGCTGGCAAACAACAAACAATAGGTAGGGCGAGGAGGTGTATCTCGGACATATAGGTAACAGGTGGATAGGACACGTGACACAACAGAATCGCAACATAAGGATAGCAATAGATCAAAGGAGCATGTAAAAGTAAAATAGGTGAAGGGGTGGGCTCGCCTGTGAAAAGCTGCAGAAGAACTTGTCGTATCTCTCAACACCACTTCATGATCCTATCCGTGAAGAAGCAAATGCTGGAACACACAACGCATGCAAGTCTTACTACTACGGATAAAGAAGATCCAGCATGATCATGATATGATATGCATGACATGGCAAACAGGATGCGATGCACTTATCCAATTTAATCGGAGTCGGAACCCCGGACAAGCAAATTAGGTTGGAGTTGCATTTTCTAGCGTCAAAGTTAAGTGTTGATTAGCATGGCATATCATGTCAGGGGTGCGCTACTTCAATATTAAACGGAGCGGGGAAAACCATAGTTGGAAATCCAAAATACTCCGCATATATGTGAGGTGGATATGCACAACTATCAACGCACGACATGATGCGGGATGCAAACAGATGAATGGATGGCATATTCATGTTCCTCATATTTTTCTGATCAATTTTCATATAAAACACTTTGCATTTCGATGAGCGGTTTGAAAGATATGAATTTCGCAAGATTTAAACATTTTTTTGCAAAATTAAAGAAGAGAGGAAAGGCAGGGGAAAACTGGGCCGAACCTGCTCGGTTCTGGGCCGGAACTAAGCCTGCGGCGGCGGCGGATGTAGGCTAGCGCCGGGAGAAGAACCTGGGCCAAGGCCCATCCACGGATCTGGGGAGAAAAACATCAAAAAGGTGTTGCTTAATCACCCAGATGGGGATTTGAACTCAGGCCACACGGTAACCGGATCAAGGGTGTTACCACTGGGCTACTGATCCAGATCTTGTTAACGTGCTGGCCCGTGACAACTAGAACCAACCGGTGCCAGGGACGAGCTTGAACATTACAGCAATGGCGGGGAGATCCAGTAGCCAATCAATCCGGCGATTCAAGGCGAATCGGGACGGGAAACTTGGCGTCGGGGATGCGCCAGAACACAAGGAGGCTGATGGCGGTGGTGTGGAGTCCAGGGGGTCGCCGGAGGGACGCCGACGGTGAGCACCTGTGGCGGAGCATGACGGTCAACGTCGGCGGGACAACTGAGGAGGGGGACGGAGATGAAGGAGAGGTCCAGGATGAAGAGGAGGTTACCCAGAACATGTTGGTGAGGTTGAGGTCGCCGGGGAAGGACTAGGCCGGCCGGAATCGTCAAGTTTTGCTGCCGGAGACGAAGAAGAAACGGCGGGATTGGCGGCGACTGGGAGCGTATGAGCTCGATTCCTCCGGCGTGGAGAACAAGGACATCGAGGCGCATCTGCCGGTGCCCTCAGAACGGCGGGGGGTGGTCTGTGGAGGCGGAGCCATGGTGAGGATGGTGGTGGCAGTGTTTCTTCGTTTTGTTCACGGAGAGAAAAAGGAGAAAGGTGGGGAGAAGAGGAGATAGTGGCGACGGCCAGAGGGAGGAGGGCTAGGGTTTGCTGGGGCTCGAGTTGGAGATTTAAGAGGGGGAAAAGGGGGCAGTGGTTGAGAGGGAGGACCACAGCCATGAGGGAAAAAGGAGGCACGCCTCATGCGTGACGAGGTGGAGAAGACGACAGGAAAGGGAGAAGATCTTTTCTCCTCGAAGGGGTACGGGCCAAGAGGGAGATGGCTTGGGCCAGAGAAAGAAGAGAGATGGGCCACCGGGTAAGGAAGAAAGGAGAGAGGGACTTGGGCCAGGGAGAGAGGGAGAGACCCAGGAGAGAGGGAAGGGGTTTTTCTTTTTTTTCTTTTTATTAAAACATTTGAATTCAAACCTTTTCTATTTTGAATTTGAAACGAAAGTGAGAAGGAGATTTAAAAATAGTTGCAAAATATTTATTTGGTTGTAACCAAAACAAAACACATTATATTCAAATACTTCTTTGTTGGAAAATATTAATTATAAAATAAGTAATATGAGAGAGGGAGAGGGATTATGGTTTTATTTAAAGGGAAAAGACAAGGGGGTTTTATAAAAATAAACTTTGTTTTGTGAAAAGCATGGATGATATGATGCATGATGCCATGATGATGCACTAAAAGAAAAAGAACAAACAACTCTATAGGGGGTACTACCCTGGGCCGTTACATCCATCGACTGCAGCACTCGCGTATTTTCTCGAGGCTTGGATGGTTGTTGTGTGTCATTAACCTTAGCTCCCGATGGAAATATTTAATTAACGACACTGTGCGAGCGTGTTTCTGGCCTGCGCTCCCGATGGGAGTAAGAGTCAATGACAAGTATATCTGGCCATGGGCAGCCCGGCCCGACGGCCCGGCCCGAGCCCGGCCCGAAAAACTCGGGCTTGGGCCAGAAATGTTGGCCCGACTGCCGGGCCGGGCCGGGCCTGGGTAGCCCGAAAACTCACTTTAACACTACGGCCCGGCCCGCGGCCCGACGGGCTTGGTGGGAATTTGGTCGGGCCGGGCCGGGCTTGGGCCGGATTATTTTGCGTCGGGCCTACCTCGGGCTGGCCCGAGGCCCGGCCCGGCCCGACACATGCCCAGGTATAATGACAAGGGCCCCGAACAATTTGTTCGGATGATGAGGCCTGGAACAATAAAGGTAGGAAACCTAATCAGAATTTTATTCATAAAATAAGACAAGCTTAGGAGCTGCCAAATAACAGGAAGGGGATAATTATATCCTATGCGTAGAACCGTCGCAAATGTGCAACGTTCCATGGATTTTCAACGTCTTGACCTGAAGCTGGATTCCTGAGCCGATAAGCTCCCCCTGGTATCACTTTAGTGATGATGAACGGTCCTTCTCATGGAGATTCGAGCTTCAGAGGTCTCTCTTGCTTCAGTCGCAGTACCATATCTCCAACATTGAAGCTTCGATTGCGTACTCGTCGACTGTGATAATTTCTTAACGCCTGTTGATACACCGTTGTTCTTGCCAAGGCAATATCTCGAGCTTCGTCAAGGAGCTCCACGGCATCTTGCAGCGCGCTGTTGGAAGTAGCTTCCGTGTACGCGGTCACCCGAGGGGCTTCGAACTGAACGTCGGCTGGCAAAACTGCTTCGGCACCGTATACCAAGAAGAACGAGGTGTACTGGGTTGACCTATTGGGTGTAGTACGCAAACTCCAAAGCAAAGATGGTAATTCTTTGACCCAGGCTCCAGCCGCACACGTAAGGCGTTTCTTGAGGCCGTCTCCTATTAGACCATTGATCCTTTCGACCTGGCCGTTGGTCTGGGGGTGTGCCACCGATGCGAATTTTAGCTTAATGCCACCATCATTGCAAAACTTCCGGAACTTTTTGGAATCAAAATTAGTTCCGTTGTCTGTGACGATACTGTGAGGCATGCCAAATCGACAAGTTATTCCCCTGAAGAACTGGACGGCGGTTTCGGCTTTCTGATTTTGAACAGGTACAGCCTCAATCCATTTGGTAAACTTGTCGACTGCAACCAGTAGATACGTGTGACCCCCAGGCGATGATCTCGGCAGCGGTCCAACTTGATCGAGTCCCCACTGTGCGAAGGGCCATGCGAGTGGTATCGTCATCAGATCTATTGCGGGAGCATGAGGTCTTGGTGCGAAACGCTGACAAGGATCGCACTTCAGGACAAGGTCCCGTGCGTCCGATGCTGCCGTTGGCCAGTAAAATCCTGCTCTGAAAGCTTTCGCCACAAGGGCCCTGCTACTTGCGTGGTGCCCGCAGGTTCCTTCATGTATCTCGCGTAGCAGAGCCTTTCAGTCGTCGATGGCTATGCACCTTTGAAAGATGCCAGAGATACTACGTTTGTAGAGTTCTCCGTTTACCACGGTGAAGGCTTTTGACCGTCTCACAATTCTCCTGGCTTCCACCGGATCCTCTGGTAGTTGCTGCTTTATCAGGTATGCTAAAAAGGGTTTGGTCCACAGGGGTTCGAGGAGGAGGACCTGCTCTATAGATTCTTCGACATTTTGCTGCAAGCTAGTCTCTGAATCGTCAGCCGATGATTTTTGGAGGTGCCGATGCTTTCTCCTTTATCGACCGCTGAGTGATAACTTCATAAAATACTCCGTCTAGAATGGGAGAGCATGTGGATCCAATGTTCGCCAGAGCGTTGGCTTCCTCGTTGCTGGCTCTGCCGATATGCTTGAGTTCGCACCCTTCGAATTTGGCTTCCATATTCTGGTATAATTGACGGTAGGCGATCATGTTGTCGCTGACCGCGTCACATAAATTCATCGACTGCTGTACCACCAGGTTCGAGTCTCTGTAGATCTCCAGGCGAGTTGCTCCACATGCCTTTGCCATCTTCATACCGTGCAACAGCGCTTCATATTCTGCTTCATTATTTGTCGGCAGGGAGAAATTCATACGTAGGATGTACTTCATCTTGTCCCCTTGTGGCGATATTAGTATCACCCCTGCTTCTGCACCTGTACTCCGCTTAGATCCGTCAAAATACATTGTCCATGATCCAGACATATCGGGTGCTGCAGGTGTTTGTGATTGGATCCAGTCTGCCACAAAATCTGGGAGGACTTGAGATTTAATCGCCGTCCGGTTGACGTAGGTTATGTCATGTGGTGATATCTCGATGGCCCATTGGGACACTCGACCCGTGGCTTCTGGGTTAGTGAGTATGTTCTTCAATGGTGCTTCGCTTACAACAATGATCGGATGCTCCGTGAAATAGTGGCGTAGCTTGCGAGCCGTTCTCCATACCGCATACGCCAACTTCTGGTGATGAGGATACCTCTGTTTTGCTGGTGTGAGTACTTTGCTGAGGTAGTAAACGGGCCTTTGCACGCCGTGAACTCTTCATGCCTCCTCTCTCTCAACGACTAGGACGCTGCTGAAGACTTGCACCGTTGTTGCTATGTACATGAGCAATGTTTCCTTTTCATGTGGGGTTACGAGTACCGGAGACGTCGATAAGATCTTCTTCAGATTGTCAAAAGATTCCTACGCTTCATCTGTCCACTCGAATTTTTCTAACTTCTTCATCAGGCTATAGAAGGGCAGAGCTTTCTCTCCCAGCTTGGCAATGAATCTGCTGAGTACTGCCAGTCGTCCTGCCAATTGCTGCACTTGGTGCAAATTCTTTGGCGGCTCCATGTCGAGAATAGCTTTGATCTTTAAGGGATTGGCCTCTATCCCTCTGGCTGAGATGAAGTACCCGAGTACTTGTCCTCCTGGCACCCCGAAGAAACATTTCTTCGGGTTCAGCTTGATTTTATACCTGTTGAGATTGTCGAAGGTTTCCCGCAAATCGTCGATGAGAGTGGCGGCGTGCTTTGTCTTCACCACGATATCATCAATGTAGACTTCGATATTCCTTCCGATCTGCTCTCCAAGACAGGCTTGCATACACCGCTGATAGGTTGCTCCTGCGTTTTTCAACCCGAAAGTCATGACGTTGTAGCAAAAAACGTCGTGCGGGGTGATGAACGCGGTCAGCTCTTGGTCTTCCTTCTTGAGCTTGATATGGTTGTACCCGGAGTATGCATCGAGGAAAGAGAGACGATCACATCCTGCTGTGGAGTCGACTATCTGATCGATGCGAGGCAGTGGGAAATGATCCTTAGGGCAATGCTTGTTAAGACTCGTGTAATCGATGCACATGCGAAGAGCGGTTGTGTCTTTCTTTGGCACCATGACAGGATTGGCCACCCACTCGGCTTCCTTGAGCTCCCGAATGAATCCTGCCTTGCGGAGCCGACTAACCTCTTCGCCGATTGCTTTTTTCTTCGGCTCAGAAAACCGGCGCATCGACTGTTGTACTGGTTTGGCTTTTGGGTCAACATTGAGGGTGTGCTCAGCGAGTTCCCTGGGAATACCTGGCATGTCGGATGGCTCCCATGCAAATATTTCCCAGCGCTCATGGAGGAACTCGATGAGCGCGCTTTCCTATGCGACAGTAAGGTCTATCGAAGTATTGACTATCTTCTTCGGGTCAGAGGGGTGCACCTGCTGCGAAGTGGGGAATAGAACTTTTCGCCTTTGACATCAACTACAAAGCCAGAACTTCAATCAAATCTCAAATTTTGGCGGATTTTTTCGTCGATTGGACTGAAGCGCCGGAGGGTACACCTGTGCCGGAACCTGAAGCTTGGGTCATGCACTTTGACGGATCCAAGCAACATCAAGGCTCAGGGGCTGGAGTACCCTGCAGTCACCCACCGGAGAAGAACTGCAGTATGTTCTGCAGATTCACTTCAAAGCTACAAATAACATGGCAGAATATGAGGCTCTACTACACGGTATGCGCATCGCTGAGAAAATTGGGATCAAGCACATCATATGCTGCGGAGATTCCGACCTGGTGGCACAACAAGTAGCCGGAACCTGGAAGTTGACGAGATCGCCAAGTGCTTCCTCGGATACGAAGTCAAGTACATCTAGAGAGACGACAACACATCGGCAGATATGCTGTCCAAGCTCGGATCCAGCAGGAAACCCATTCCGCCTAGAATTTTCCTTGAGCACCTACGGACACCCTCACTAAAGGGCGCTAACCCGGAAAACCCACACGTGGCAGTGTCTCTGGCTAAGGAGGTAATGGTTATCACTCTGGCTTGGACTAGGCCTTTCCTGGACTACCTCATCAACCAGAAGCTGCCGGAGGAGGAAGTCCTCGCACGACAGGTCATCAAACGAGCAAGGTCCTGCACAATAGTCGATGGACAGCTCTATAAACAAAGTGCAAATGGGGTCTTTCTGAAATGTTTCTCAAATCAAGATGGCATTGAAATCCTCAGAGAGATCCACCAAGGTGATTGCGGGCATCACGCCGCTCCCAGGTCCCTCGTTGCCAAAGCTTTCCGGCAAGGTTTTTACTGGCTAACAGCTAAAGAAGATGCTGAAAAGATAGTCAAAACCTACCGCGGTTGCCAGTACTATGCTACACAACCAAATGCTCCTGCTCAGGAGCTGAAGGCCATCCCTATTACTTGGCCGTTTGCGGTCTGGGGGCTTGACATGGTCAGAAAATTGAAGAAATCATCTCCTGGTGCTTTTGAGTACCTCTTGGTCGCTATTGACAAGTTCAGTAAGTGGATCGAGGCAAAGCCAGTGAGAAAAGCCGATGGTGCTACGACAATAAAATTTGTTTCCAGCCTCGTAGTGAGATACGACATCCCACACAACATCATCACAGACAACGGCACAAACTTCGTACAGGGAGAACTGAAGGATTATTGTAATGACATAGGGATCCGGCTTGACCTTGCCTCTGTGGCTCACCCACAATCCAATGGGCAGGTCGAGCGAGCCAACAGCCTCATACTAGCCGGAGTCAAACCTCGCCTTGAAGAACCGCTGTAGCGACCAGCCGGAGCTTGGGCTGAGGAGTTAGATTCTGTTTTGTGGAGTTTACGAACCACCCCTAACAGGTCAACTGGATTCACGCCTTTCTTCCTAGTATACGGATCTGAAGCTGTGTTGCCCTCTGACATCATCCATGATTCCCGTGAGTTTCCGCCTACAATGAAGAAACCGCTGACGAGGCTCGACAGCTATCTGTGGACCTATTCGAAGAAGCTTCGAACCTAGCTGATCAACGTTCCACCATCTACTAGCAGAAACTCTGACGCTAACATAGCCATCGAGTTCGGAACCGCTCATTTAAGGAAGGTGACTTGGTCCTCCGCCTTCGACGGGTGAAAGAGCATAAGTTGCAATCTCCATGGGAAGGACCTTTTGTCGTCAGCAAAGTGTTGCACAACGGATCTTACTACTTCGTTGATATCCACGAGTTAAAGGATAGACCTGCCAATTGGCATCGAAAACGCAAGAAGGAGGATCCGGGTGACGTATACGATGAAACAGACCGTCCTTGGAATATAGCACAACTACGTCCTTTCCACACTTAGCAATTTTCGTATTACATACTTTGTAATAGTTATGATACATAATCGATGAAATAAAGCATATGGTTCACTCTTTGAGTCTTTTACCTCATTTACTTGTTCATTTTTTGATCGTGTATGTTTTCCGACTAAACCGCAGAGCTGGATGTTTCCGCCTAGGCGTGTATAAAAGTTGTGATTTTCAAAATTATCCATTAGGATGTGAGCTTAAGTTTTCTGGTGGATGAGCTTTTCGTTGTGAACTTATGGTTTCCCGGTAGCGGCTTCCGGCACCTCGGCTGGGGGCTTGTTTCCGCGGTTATTGACGGATTGCCATTGGGCTTCATCGCCATCGGTGAGCATTTACGGCTAAAGGTATTCCGGCTCTTGGAAGGTCAAATAAGTAAGCCGGAAAACTTAGAAACTAGCACTTGCTTTCTAAACAACGAAACATGCATATATAACTTAAACGGATTGCGGGGATAAGTTTCTTCCGCCCACGACATGCATTTGTTTCGTCCTAACTACTTCAAATACTTAAGTTTTATTACAAACCCTCGAAGGGGCCAAAATGATGCAGCTCAATGTTTTTTCAGGAATCACTCTGACGATTCTGGCTTGTCATCAGAAGCTTGGTAGGTGCTGTCCTTGGCGGAACCATCGCCAGATTCTTCGCCTGAATGATGCGCGCTGGACCCAGAGCCTTCTACCTCGTCTTCCTCCTCCTCATCGGTAAAACCAGCTGGAAGGTCATGCTTCTTGTACCATGACGAGTGATCCACTCGCTCGGCAAAAAGCGTGTCAAAGCCTTGGGTTTCCGCGATGGCTTGCTTGACGTTGGTAGCTTTTGGGACTCCGCGTGCGATCATGGCAAATCCATGGAGGGAAAATGTGCTTTGCACATGGCCAAGGCAGTGGCATCAGCTCCGCGAGCAGATGACTCTTGCCAGTCCCTGATCAGCTCCGGCACCATCTTCATCCGCTTCGTCATCGTATCAATGACTGTGGTGCAGGCTTTCTTCAGGGACAGCTTCCGAGCAATGGTCTGGCAAGATTCAATAAGGTCCTCGATGGAGTTCATGGCTTCTTCATACGCTTCAGTTCGGGAGATGCCAATATCCTTCTTCCACTCAAATCCCAGCAACGCTGATACACGCAAAGTATCATGTGATCAGATTCCGGGTTGGGAAGATGAGAGAGTACAATATACATGCCGGAGACGTGAAGTCCTTACGGAAGATAAGCTCGTCGACGTCCGTCGCCTCCGCCTCAGCAGCCTTGAGCTTAGACGCTAGAGTCTTAACTCTGTTGTTGTTGTTATTCTTGAGCTTCTCGGCCATCTCCGTCATCGCCTGAGCGTGCTTCTCCTCTAGCTCCTTATTGAATTTAGTCTCACGCTCGTAAGACTCCTTGAGGGATTGCTGGAGGGATTCATGCTCGGATTCCAAAACTTCAAGCTTGCCGGAGATTTCGTCAACGGAGGGGCTCTTGGCAAGCAGTTCTGTATGGCGGAAAGCAAGTTCAAAGTAAAATACATATTCAACTAAGAAGAGCACATTGAGGAACCTCTAGTAGGACGGAGACATACCCTCGTTGTTTTTCAAATGAGTCTCGTGGAGTATGATCGCATGCTGGTCCTCCGCCTCCTTCTTGTTCAGCCGCTCAATCTCGCCTTCTGCTCCACCACTAGCTGGTGCATGTCTTCGTGCGCAGCTGGCGTGTGTTCTGTGAAGCAAGTAGGATTGTTTAGTCGGAAATTTACAATCTGGGGGCTGGACGCGAAGTTAAAAATCTTCTTGTGCTAGGAAATTTCAAGTTTCCGCCAAGATTCAAACAAGATAATACAATTGAAGCATCGGCTTACAAATTTTACTCGGAAATATATAAACCGATGCTTGGGGGCTAGTGGTACCTGGCGCACGGCTTTGTGCTTCGCGAAGAAAACACGGAGATTGTCATCCAAACTGGCCAGGTGATGCTGCTCTACATCCGCCTCTCCCCACACTTTATTCATCAAGCGCGTCATTTCCGTGTGGCTCTGGTGTAGAGGAGCTTTACGGAGAACCGGAAACAAGTGAGGGTGCGTTTGGGGCATACCAGTAGCACCACTTAGCAATAATTTCTTTGCGGCATCATTATCCGGAGCTTCAGCCAAGGTTGCTTCGGGTTCTTCAGGCGGGGGTTTGGAGGAGGAAGCTCCTTTGCCAGAATCTGCATTGGGTGTCGGAATATCATCAAGGTTGATGATGTTCTTCGGATCCTGAGCTGCAGAGGATGAAGGCTTTGGCGGAATCTACACTTCTAGAGTGATTGGCATGGAGGCATGCGAGGGCTTGAGTTTCTTCTTCTGGGGCTTATTTCCGGCAATTTTGCTGCACGATAAAAGAGCATGACACTTAGCAGTTTTTGAGATAAGTTGGAAAGAAGTCAGTCGGAAATTGAGTTATTACCCAGGCTTGTTGAAGAACCTCTCGATGCCGCCCTGCGCTCTTTTGCCGGTGTCGATCTCCTTGAGATGTTGTTTTTCCTTCTCAAGTTTCTTGTTGGCCGCGGCGCTGGGGACTTCACGCGCGTGTTTGGTCGCCGACCCGGAAGCTGCGCCTCTCTTCTGTTTTGCGGGAGGAGCGCCCTCAAGAATTTCCGCGTCGGATGCGGCTTTCGGGTTTGATGTGCCAGCATGTGGGATCCGGTCAAGGTCCCAAGATCCTTCTCCTCGAGGGATTCGAGCTGTACACACAAGATAAATTCCTTAGGAAAATTTGCAGGCATAAAAAGGAAAATGATGATTAGTCGGAAAACATACCGCAGTGCCGGCACCCTCCGTGTATATGTCAAATTGACACGCGTGAGAGTGAACATCACGCGGAATCTTGATCATAACCCGGAGCTTCTTGTCCATGGCATCAGAAGAAAGGTTGTCCTTAGTGGCGCGTATGGTGTCGTCGTGGCTGCTGTATTCATACATCAAACGTTCACGGTGCTGGAGGGGTTGGATCCGCTTGGTGAACCAGGAGAGCGTCAAGTCCTTCCCCGACAAGACGGATTCCGTCAGCTTGCAGATCCGCCTAACCATCCTCGTCAGCGTAGGTGACTCGGAGATGTGCGGGCAAGCAGTCCAGGCGGGGGTCTCGCTGGCGGGTCCATCCTTGAACACCAGCAGAGTCTTGGGGCTGGCCGGATCCGCGACGTCCTTCACGTAGAAGAACCCCCCAGACCAGTACCTCACGGACACATGACGATCCGTGTGAGGGTAGACGCGGCCGGGGCGGATCTTGAAAGTAATTTTCCCACAGGTGGCGAGCGAGGAAGTCTGCGGGATGGTCTCCTTCTTGACGGAGAAAAAGAACTGAAAGAGGGCCAAGTCAGGTTTTACCCGGAGATGACCCTCGCAGAGGGCGACGTGGTTGGCGATGGCGAGGACGTTGTTTGGAGAGATGTTGTGGGGTTGATGCTTGTAGGCCTCAAGGATTTCCAAGAAGAAATCACTCGGAGGCAGCGAGAATCCGTGCTCAACCCACGCCCTTGTCAGCACCCATTCTCCGGCTTCGGGCGCCGGGCTTAGGGCACCCGGAACCACTCTCCAGGATCCGGGTTTCAGGAATCCTTCCGCCTCAAAGCTGCGGAGCTCGTCCTCGGTGGTGGGCAGGGCCACCATTGCCCTTTGACTTCGCCTTCGTGAGATCGGGCTTTAGATTTCTTGGCGGCTACCTCCTCCACCTTCTTCTCCATCTGCTCTTTGCCGGCTAGGTCCGCAGGGTTAGAGTTGGCTCCTTCGATGGATTTGCCGGATCCTTTGGCAAGATCCAGCCGAATGGGGACAAATGGTGGAGGGGCGGGAAGAGATAGGCGTGGCCGCAATCGGCTCCGACTACGATGGAGGCGGAGTAGACGAAGAAATCTATAATGAATGGAAACTAAACTTAGTCGGAGCTACCACTGCTCGCTAGTCATACCTACCAACACCGATCAAAAGCTCGAGGCCGGAATACTTACCAGAGATGGACGCTGCTGTGGTCGGAGTTGCCGGCTGCGAGGTTTTGCTGCAGTGTCTTTTTTGAAGTTAAGAACACGAAGACGACGGTGCGGCGGTGCAGACTCCGGCGAAGCTCCGACAGACTCCGGCACGGCGGAAGCGGAAGCTCGGTGGCGGCGCTCGGAGGAGAGGTGAATCAGGGGGGAATGGTGCGATTAGAGTGAGCGGTGGGGATATTTATAGGCGCGGGGTGAGATTCGTGCTCCGCATCCTGTGGTCGGAACGCAAGAGTCACGCCATTGGATGATGGACATGTGTCGGAAACCCTAGCGATAAAAATGGTTGAGGATCAAGTTACCGTTCAAATTACCTGAAAATGGCGCCAAGATTGACGGAACTGTTTGAACCCCTCGAGGTTGCGGGTACGAGTTTCAATTTATAAGCTATTATCTCTGCAGGGTAGTAACCCGGAGACTCGTTGTAACAATGAGTTCGATGGATGAAGTCTCGCAAGATGAAGGTTTTTTTAGGCATGCAAGCTAGAAAAGGAAGTTTCATGAAGTTGGAGTTCTTCAAGTTTCCCCAAGTTTCCGGGAAGATTGCCAGACGTGAAGATGGTTCGAGCAAGACGGAAAGGATAGGTGAACCTCGGAGAACTCTGGGGGCAACTGTTATGGGTATACTTCATGAGTGCACCATCGACAGTGGCTAGATCCGGCAAGCCCGGGTGGCCCATAGACGGAGATGGTGGCATATGGCCCATCGGGCGGCCCAGTTGCTGATGCTCAAGATGGAGGAAGTCCAGCCCGGAACAAGGAGCCGGATCCACCTACCTACTCTGAAAGTCGGATCCGGCCTCCATCAGGGGTAGCCGGATCCAGTACGGCGTATAAGGAAAGGTGGATCCTTGACGTGCACGGCAATGTAATATTCCGTAGTTAGGCAACTTGTATTCCGGCTAGGACTCTCCGTGTAAACCCTAGATCCTGGCGCCTTTATAAGACGGATCCCGGGAGCCCTAGAGGCACAACCACAACTTACTGTAACAACGTGAAAGCGCCCAGATAATTCCAGACAAGCAGCAATAGACCCTGTCATCGAGCAGGTGTTCCGAAGCTGGGTAAATCGCGTCCCACCATCCCGAGGACTCTCCGCCCGATGGCCCCTACTTCTTATTCCCTCCATGAGGATCCCTCCTCTGGATTACCGTCGAATAGGCAACGACACTAGGGCTGGTCGGAAGTGTTTCAGCGTGAGGCGGAGAGCGCCAGGTTTGCTGGCCCCGACACCGTCCGGTTCAACAATGTTGGCCGGCGAGCGTGGTGGCACATGTGGCATCGATGCCATGCTCGCCGCGTATGGCTACCGCCCGCTGCAATCCAGCGAGCCTCCTCGCCGGCCGGTGTGCTTTCCCGTGAACCAGGCCGTCGTTCCCGTGGCGTATTCGGGATTGTTGCGCTTCGGCTCCAACTCTGGTGGCCGCCAATGATCAACACCCTACCCTCCGCCGAGATGGAGCGGCGGGATTATCATCCACGACGTATCAAGGTCGTCATCCTTGGCGCCAGCGCCCCTCTGGCCAAAGTAGGAGGAGGCGCATTCACATGTACCTTGGGCGCCGCAGGGCGCCAATCCTCCAACCACCCGCCACCGCGGCCAGAGAAGAAGTGCTGGGAGGTGGAGATGGAGATGCCGGCGGCGTAGCACGGCGCTGAAGATACAGAGAACGCGTCGGGGCAACATTTGCCACTGAACCGGTCGTTCAACGAGGACGTGCCGGCGGTGACCGAATGGCAGGCGTAGTGTTGGTTGGCGATCAACAACAAGAACAACGTTGTCGACCTCGAAGGGCATGCTTCGGTACCGACATCGGCACCCGCACTAGAGGTAAAGTGGATGACCATTCCTCTGACGACTTCGAGTTCGTCTCGGACGATGACGACAGCGGTGGCGACGGCGCCAACATCATCCTCGACTACAATGGCTTCGACCGCCCCCATTAATTAGATTTGTTTTTTTCGTCTGATAGTATATATATTTTGCAAACTTTGTATAGATTTGAACAAAATCCAATATTTTTTGACCAATATTTAAATTCTATGCAATTTTAAAACAACTAAGACTGTCATTTTGGAATCGCTAGTGTGTGCAACCTCTCCTAATTTGAAAAGCAGGTGCTAGCGTATCTACTGGTGCCTATTTATTTAGAGGTGCTGGTGAAGATGCTCTTACCTTTGAAATGTGTTCATTGTAGCTTTGGGTCGACAACATTTAATGATTTTTCTGAGTGCAGTCATTTTCTTTGTATATGCAGGTGAACTCGTGTGGCTGTTGTAGCCAGCTATGACCGGTCAATGGTCAGTGGTCATACTACTGATGAAGAAAGCTCTGCCACGGCCTGACATATGGCAGTTTTTCACCCAAAAGTCATAATATAGTGGACATGTCGAATGAATACACGTGACAGATTTGCTGCAACTGACACAGATTGATGTTAATCGACGAATATTTAGGACATTAACACCGTAAACCATGTGTATCACAGCATCTAAGGATGGGTTGTGACGATTCCACGCGAATCTCCAACAACAGACCGCACGACATCCAAAGGGCTAGCACTACCCATCGGTGGCAACAAATCCACACTCTTAAACATTTTACTCCGTTACAACATTTTCGAGTCCGCTTTTGTATGAAAAATCTATGTTTCATAACTTTACATAACTAAATAATCTAGATGAGATGAGTTAAATTAAATATAGCTTATACTAAACTTTTATACTCATTTCTAACTCTTTTTTTATCATACTACAATTTTAAAGAGTTTAATTTTTTATTACTTAGTTGGCATAGTTAACAAGATTAAGATGTTGCTAAACAATGATTATATGTTTCTTTGTTATACATATGCGATGTATTACTGAAGCATTTACCCTGTGTTAAAATTAAATGTATGATGTAAATATTTTTCATTGAACTGCCTTTTGACAATGAATAAGTTATATAGTATATAAGTATAAGCATGCGTGTATTTATGTGTTTATGTTCACTTTAATATCCTTAACATCATGATATAGATCTCTAAATGAAGCGTACAATCTAACATATAGTTTAATAGTGGTTTCTAGTGCACGATTATACAAGCATATATAGTTTAAAATTTCTAGTACAAATGGAATATTTGGCAAATGTAATTGCATGTGCAAGTTTTTCTATTTGCTATCAAAATATCACCGCCCATAATAATCACCGACAAACATAAAAATTCATTGAAATATACTTGCATTCATAATTTTTTTTATTTGATATGCTAGCCTGCAATGCACTTGCAATTGGTACTATCCAGTTTGTACAAGAGCTCCTGTAATTTCTTAAATAAGAAAATTCATCGTGGATGAATTTTTTACCTATCTTACATCTGTGAAGCGAGTTGTAGAAGACGACATTAGATATGTGGGTGGGAAGTCGTGGACATGTCATCCGAAGCTACGAAGTCTTTCGAGCATTTGGCGCTGCGGCGACCGGGTGAGCACAGCCATTGCACCCCGTCGGCACCGGGTTTTTTATATGTAACTCACGCCCATTTTTATTCTTTTTTTAACGGTACACCCACGTTTATTCAGATAGTATCATAGTGCATACAAACACTCTCGGGTGGAGTTGTGAACCACATATGCCGGCCTATATCACGAGATACAAATCCTCTTGCCAAACCATGTGCGTAGGGAGAAGAGAGCGGCGAGGGAAGTGGAGATGTATCTATAAATTGCCAACGTTGGCTTGCTTGGGGCATGGACGTGCCTGTTGTTGGTCATGGAACACGATTGGTTGCGCCAGACGACTTTAGCGAGGGTGCTAAACGGACGGACAAGAGCCTAAAGTGATGGAGGAAACCCAAAAAAAAAAAAAAAAGCTTCTTTATTATTAGATATAGACATAGACATAGATTTTCGTCAAGGTAACCCATTATAATGGTACGTCCATAGATTGCCCTATTAATATACTACCTCCGTTTCAATAAATACGACCCACGCGCATTTAAAGACGAACTTTGACCAGGGGCGGACCCAGGTATAGCTGAGTCCACTCAAATTTTGAATTCCCTTGGTATTTTTATATAGTTTGGAAAAGATTCATTAAAATTTGGCAAATTTAGAGAAGAAGTACCCCCAATCAAATGATATGTCCCCAGTCACGATTTTTTCTGGGTCCGCCACTGACTTTGACTAAAAAAATTGAGCATCAAAATCTTGGTTGTATTGTACGGAATTACTATCGTTGGATTCGTATTGAAAAGAACTTTCCAGTTATGCTATTTTATACCAACAATCTTTATACATTTAGAGTATTTTTTGTCAAAGAAAAAACACGCAAAACGAGGGCGCCTTATTTATTGAAATGGAGGGAGTATAAATAATGAGGGTGACTAGGTGATGTCACAAAATTTCAGTTGCAATCTATATTACAACTCATGAATATGAGTTTAAGTAGGGATACATAAGCCCGCTAATGCAGGTGTGTGGTACAAATTGAACCGCTCGCTATAAAAATGGTACAAGTAAGTGTATGCGCGTGTATGTGAGCGTCTGCGTTTGTACTGTGTTTCTCAAAAAGAAAAAAACATAAGCCCGCTAATGCAGGTGTGTGGTACAAATTGAACCGCTCGCTATAAAAATGGTACAAGTAACCTGGGGATTATGACGAACGGGCGCCGCTTTGCACTCCTCCAGGTTTGACATTGCATTCCTTCTACACCGGCAGCACGCGTGTCCAAGCGTTCATGTAGAGACATCTTTTTCGGCTGCAAGTATTCGATCTTCCGGTACCGGTATGGTTCGACAGGTGATCTATTCGATCATCGATTTAGCAGCGCAAGTTTCAGCTTTGGTATCCATGGCCCATCGACTATCGACCAAGGCCGGCCGGCCGGTCGGCCAGCCGCACGTTTACACGCCGGCGAGGGGAGGCAGATACACACAGGCCTCTCATTTTGCGGGGCCATGGTGCACGCCGTCGTCGGAAGGGCGCGTGGACGTCGACTGGCAGTTGTGCCCGGAGATCACGTTGCCCCACGGCTACTTTCTCTCCAAACCCCGGACCCCCAACTACCTTTCCCCCTCTCACCTGATCTCCGTTTCACAGTACAAGTCCATCTATCGTACCAAGGACAAGGGCAGTGTCCAAATTACCACCGCCTTTCGCGAATCCTGCATTCCTGCTGCACACTTCATTCGACTGCTTGATTTGCAGATCAGAAAGAAGCAACACAGTTTGTTGCTTGCTACGGTATCTCTGACTCTTCATGTGCCACAAGAATATTTACGAGGGGGGCAGTGAGAGACCGAGGAAGATGGTGCTGGTGGAGAGCATTGGTAAGTACAGGGTTGGCCGGACCATCGGCGAGGGCTCCTTCGCCAAGGTGAAGCTCGCCGTCGACATGGAGACCGGCGGCAGCGTCGCCGTCAAGGTCATCGACAGGAGCACGGTGCTCAGGAACAACCTCATGTATCAGGTACGACCCTGAGGCCTGATCCCGAGTGTTGTTTCTAAACCATGTTTTGGTGTTCGGCTGATCTTTTGTTTGTTGTTATTGCATCGCTTGGTATTTGAAGGTGAAGAGAGAGATCAGCGCAATGAAGCTTCTCAATCACCCCAACATAGTTAAGATACACGAGGTAAATATATGGGATTCTGAATTTCACAGAACCTCAGTCCTCAGTCGTTTCCTCAATTCTTCGGATCAATACTGAATTAGCATATAACCTACAATCTAGAATTAGCAAGAGTAATTTGGTTTACCGTTACGTTTATTCGGTTGCCCATATATATACTCAACAAGGAACATACCATTTTAATCAGAAGCAACTTTGTTTCTTGTGCACGCAGGTGATCGCGACGAAGACCAAGATATGCCTGGTGATGGAGTATGTTCCAGGAGGGCAGCTGTCTGATAGGCTAGTAAGATAGCCAAACAGAGTAGTGTAGCCCATTCTTGATTATAGTCTCAAGACTTGCTTAAACCAGGTGATTGTGATTTCTTATCTTTCCTGAATTTTCTGTTTAAGATTTACCACAAGAGGTTGGATGAGAGGGAAGCAAACAAGTACTTCTACCAGTTGATTGATGCTGTGGACTATTGCCACCGCAGAGGCGTCTTCCACAGGGATCTCAAGGTCAGTATATTATTACTATATATATATCCATTAATTACATGTTCATACCAATCTTGTCTAACTATCTTGCTTACCGGAGTATTAGCTATTTATGACTGAGTTACTATATACTTCCTGATGGTGTACACAGCCAGAAAACCTTTTGCTAGATAATCAAGGCAATCTCAAGGTATCTGATTTTGGACTCAGTGTTCTAAGGAAGGTAGGAACTTGCAAAGATCATGAGCTCATTTCGTTCGAGTTTTTGATGACTCGGAATGATCAACTCTGTAGCTTTGTATCTAAATTTCCTTTGATTCAGCCAGGGCAGTTGCTATCTACATCTTGTGGCTCACCGTGTTATGTGGCTCCTGAGGTATTATAAGATCATAGCACTGCCGAGAAAACAAGAGCATGGCATATCCTACTAGCTAAGCTGCATCACATGTCCCACAAAGCATGTCATTAGCATGGCCAACTTATGATTTCATATGATCTTATAGGTGATTCAGCACAAAAGTTACGAGGGGGCAGCTGCGGACATCTGGTCCTGCGGTGTGATCCTGTTCGAACTTCTTACTGGTTATCTTCCATTTCAAGACCATAGCTTCACAAACTTGTACCGAAGGGTAAGCATGAATATCTGCATTCAATACCGCCTTTTGATGTGTTGTACCTTGCTGATTGGAATTTCCTTTCTGACAATTGTTGTACTGAAAGATATCTCGAGGGCAGTTTGCTTTCCCGCAGTGGATCACGCTGCCTCAGAAGAAGATTATATTGAGCATACTGGATCCATCTCCTATAAGGGTAATCCTGTGCAAAATGTTATGTAGTTATAGTGTTATACTAGAAGCATTGGACAGATACATATCTTCAGTTAACTAACAAGATCATCTGCAACCATGGTGTAGAGAGCAAAAATAAGCGATATTTTCAACGACAAGTGGTTCCAAGAGGCTAAACCCTCAAAAAGGACAACAGAGAGTGTTTATTGTGATGGTTGTGTTGATCTTGAAGAAGCCAGCACAGATAGTGATAGCAGCCGTAACACGCAGGTAACTGAGTACTACTAGTAAACACTGCTCTGGAGTCTGGAACACGCACATATTAGTTATTTCCTTCGGCATGCACCTGTCATTTCCTACCTCTAGTTGCTAGGATTTCTCTTGTGTCTAGGTAAGGGAAGCTGAAGAAGCAAGTCCGGAGCCTAGCCGGCTCATTAATGCGTTCCAGTTGATAGCAACGTGCAGCGATCTCGATTTGTCAGGACTCTTCCAGGAGCAGGTGCAGTGACCAGACCTTTTGATCAACTTGGTTTATGTATTTTACCAGCACCAAAACATGGTTCTAGGTTGTGACCTGTATTTCAGTGACTGACTTGGCTACTGATGGATGATCACCAGAAAACAAAGCTCGGCTCGCCGCACGCGGTGCAGGAGACACTGAAGATGATCAGGGTTGCAGCCCGGGATGTGAGCTTGTCCGTGAGGAGAATGAGCAACTCCATGGTAATTAACTAGAGATCAGAAAGAAAGAAATGAATTCAGCTTCTTCAAATCTCGAGAAATCCCAGGTCAAGTCATTTGAGACTGGGTTCTCATTTTGTCACAGGTGAAGCTTCAGGACATCAGATTGCTATCAAGAAGCATGCTAGATCTTACTCTCTCGGCAGAGGTGATATACCATGCAGTGTATCCTTTTCTATGTATTCTCTTCAACCGCTCGACACCAAGAATTTGCACACAACAAATGGCATTTCAGAACTGTCAGCTTTGCGAGGCATCTATCTAATTTTTTTATTTTGATCATGATGAGAGATGCAGGTGATTGAGGTGACTGAAGCACACTGTGTCATCGAGGTGTCCAAGTCCACCGGTGATCTGGGAGCATACAAAGAGGTATGTTAATGTCAATGTTGTTTGTTTCATTTCAGTCTGATCCCATCACGAGAATATGCTGCACAGTTTACTAATGAGCAATGCAATGTAAATACATGCAGTTCTGCACAAGCTTGTGGAGACTGCTCAATGAGGAGCAGTGTGGTAGCTCATCTAATATGTAAGTAATCTGAGTAAAAGAAGACAAACAGAAAAACAGGGCAGCTCACAGGCTAGCATAACCTGCTGTGAGAATTTGCAGCTAGGATGTTTCGATGGTGCTCAATGAATGCTACCCTGGTTAATCAAACTCTCTCTATAATTTCACAGAAACTTTGTGGTTTATACAGCCATTCCATGACAACGGTTCAATTTGCTCTACTTTTGTGACTCATAGGCACCGTATCACTGATTCCATCACTGACTGGATGTTTTTTACAAGTATAAATAAACCAAGGGTATTCCAGACCAAGAGTGAAGTACCCAGCTCAGTGGTTACATGTCCCTATCGCAATGCTTGTGCCATGGTTGAGCGATATGAGAGCTGTTGCTCGTACAGGGACCTGAATATCTGATATTTGGCATCATGGTATTTCTTCACCCTGGGATCCGAAGACGGATGCACTACCTACAAAAAATAATCTTTTTGGTTTACAACTGGCAAATTAAAAAAATGGAAGATTTTAACTGACAATGTATGCATTTTTAGGAAGAAAATGGTGCATGTTTGATGATTAGCGTGCTTTCTAGGGTGTCTAACAATACAAATACAAAATTGAAGCCGATTCTTTTTTTTTCTTTGAAATAGGAGGGTTTGGCACATGCCTTTCCTGCTGCATTCAGTGACTTCATTGCATCGCGAACGCCTGAAAACTTCTTTGCAGCAACAGCACCCAGAATAGAAGCGCCTAAAAGCACTGACTCGTTCTCCCTAGGAAGTATTATTGGACATCCTGCAAAGAAGAAGTTAAATTCACAGATTAGGGAGGAGAGAATATGGAGAGGTGACTGCAGGAAGAGGAGACTTACCGATGATATCTGCATGTTCCTGGATATACAAGGAGTTTTTTGCAAGTCCGCCACAAGCAAGAAGAGTGTCGATCTAATACATGGAAAAAGTATATATTATAGGCATCCAATTACATACTAAGTTCCGAATCCTTGTAGAAAATAAATACCTTGTGTCCATGAGCATTGCAATGCTCCACAATATGACGAGTTCCATACGCAATACCCTGAATCGTTGCTAGGTACAGAAGCGCTAGCTGCTTTTCACTTGTATCAAGTGTCAAGCCACAAATCACTCCTTTGGATTTTGGATCAGCAACAGGGGACCTAACCATCCGAATGGTTTTACATTCAGGTGCAGTGGAAGTGTATAATTTGGTGTCAGGTAAACATTAACGAAAACATTGAGTTTTGCAAGTGTATCATCTAGTGTTAGTTTTTTTTTTTAAGATCCATCAAATGCTGGCCTTTTTGTATTAAGCAGTGTCAGGTAAATATTAATCAGAACATTGAGGGGGAATAACAAAATTGTGTGCAGCTGATCAGGTGTGCAATGTCACAATTCTGGTAGATTTATTTTCTTAGGAACAACTGAGATTGCTAGCTGTCTCACTGATTATGTTCGGTTGCCATATCGTTAGTTGAGTACATCTCATTCGAATGACAAGAAAAGAGAACTGCTTTTGTAAGTACATTACATAAAGCTAAATGCATCTAGTGTTTACCATCTGGAGTGAACTAGTTTATCAGGACTGGTTATTTTTACATTGTTGGTCAGAAAAAAAAAAGACTGGTTTATCTAGTCTGAGATCTGTATGTGTCACATTACAAAATTGTGAAGAAAAGACCTACTCCCACCATCCACAAATAAGTGGACATACGGGTTTTTCAAGAGAGGTTATCAAGTGGAGAGACAATTGCATTGGGAAGATGCAAACCAATATCTCCCTCATCTTTAATTCTTTCACCTCCAATAAGCTAAACGCATGTAGAAAATGAAGATAACATATGCTAAATATTATTGGGTTTGATTTCCGTGCAATTAGAGAGAAGGAATTTTTGCTACTTTAAAGTGCATTGGGAACATAGAAGTACACTCTTTTATGGAGAAAGTTTGAGGCTAAACTTCTACTTATTTGAGGACGGAGGGAGTAGTTAATAGGCATATTGTTTAAAAACAGAAGTTATAACAGTTTTCTTACCGATTTCCATGAAAATCTGGAAGGACATGGGTATCTTGACTCAAGGCAGAAAGAAAGGGCATATTTTGTTCTTGTGACATCGAAAATAATAACTTGTTCATCAGCTCAAATATGGAGACACCTGAATATTAGAGAACAAAATTACAACCTTGACATGGTACAGCTTCAAAGATAATATACTTGAGAAAACATTAAAAAAAACTTACTTTGAGAAGCAGCATGATTAGCTAGAAGGGGAGCAGCAACATGGTTTTGAACAATGTAATCAAGCAGAGCACCAGTTGCACTTTGTCCACCTTCCGTGAGCCAATACTCAGGAACCATCGCTGAATATGGAAGTGTGATATACACATCAGTCAACATGGTCCACAAAAGATACTGGAGAACCAAGGGGCAAAAAGAGATGCTGGCAAGAAACATATGGAAGGAAATAAGAGGGTTACTGTACCAGACCAAAATGGCCCCCACACACCAGGGATAAATAGTTTATTCTTTGAAACAGCCATATGGCATGTAGACGTCCCACATACCAAGACCATGCGGTGGCATATTTCTTCTTCATCAGGCACTGCAATGAAATGTTCTGCGGTAAATATAAAGTTCTAGAAATAGTTTATGCAGAAAAATACAGATGAATCAACACTAACAGTCAGCTTTAGATTCTGCATCTGGTACACTTTCCATCACTCCAACACCACCGGCATGAGCATCAATGAGGGAAGTTCCAACAGGTGTCCCAGGAAGCAAGCCTAACTCCTGAGGAATAGATCCACTCAAGTTTAAAAAGGCAATTACTTAAAACTGATAGCACATTCATTTCTTGATAAAACTTTAGAGAAAGAACCTAGAGAATGGATCACATAGTTGTTACATGATGCGGTTACTAACTTACTATAAATTTAAACTTATACAATACCATATGAAATCAAAAGCAATTTGAATCAGCTTGCCTTTGCAGCAGCAGGTGTCAAACCGGAACCTAGAGGATGGCCCGGAAACGCAACACTGCGTCCTATTTCGATTGCATAAGAACAGTGGCGTATTAGAAAATCAATGACAATAAATGGCGCATCGATTGCAGCATGAAAAGTGGACACTGAACAAGCATTCAACCTATTTTCGCACGATTCCCTTCCACAAGTTCTCCCAAGCCTATTTCTTCCCAAAACACTTCATCCCATCCACATGCTTCCATATCACGTGAATCTGATTCCTTCCACTGCCCCATGTGTGCATGTCCAAGATATGTCCATTTGCAAACTGTTGTGCATAAGCTGCGGGTGTCATCACCAGTCGCTCTAGAAAATGAACCACCAAAGCAGAACATGTTATGAAATTCAACTCATAGCTTACAGCAGAATCAGACTTGGATAGCTGGAAACTCACCTGTATGCTAACCAGTCACTAAGGTCCATCCATCTACATACCATAGACCAAGACTCTTGCAGATTTTCCTTTACCCACAAAAGCTGTAAATGTTTTAAGTGTAATTATACCATTAGCAATAAAAATAATCAGACAATCTCAACGGTATCACTTGTTTAACCACTTTCCTCATTAGCGAGAAAATCAGGAGGGTCAGATCTGTGTTTATGCATGCTACAATCAAATTTAGAGATTTCCTAAATAATGTCTATGTTTATCACATTCTTAAGCCCCTCTCCAATCCAGTCACATAGGTGACAACACAATATTATCATTATCAGGCAATCGTCATTTCCAAACAGCATGATTATGATTTTCAATAAATGGTGCATCGGGGAGTCAGGAGTTAGTGCAATACATCACGTGAATCCCATTTCATGGAAGAGAAACCGATACCTTTGGGGCCTGCATTTCTGGGGAGACACCCCCACCGCAGTACTGCAACACCGGGGAATTGCGAGCATTAATTCGATCAGCCTGATCGACAGCTCTATGGTCCATCCACACGATGATGTTCCTTCTTGCATCACCACTCCAAGAAACCGAAACAGGGGAACCATCAGCGTCAACAGCAACTGCAAGCAGCAGGCTATGTTATCATCAAAACGGTAAAATCCCAGTCACCTGAGACACAAATTCCCCATTCAAATAAGTGGAGATCAGGGCTAACCAAGGGAGCAAGTAGCGGCGAAGCCAAGGCCGACGACATCCTCAGGGGCAACGCTTGCCAGAGAGCACGCAGATTTTACAGCAGCACACACCGCAAGCCAGATATCCGTCGACGATTGCTGGTGGTGAACCACCCAGAATCAGCAAGGTGGTACTTGGTTCATGCATCAATCATGGAATACATTAACTGGATCACAAATTGCCAACCTCTATGCAGTCTCTCTCTTTCCACATCTGTATGGGGCTGCTCGCCGAACCCAGCAACTTACCCTTCTCATCAAACAGGCCTGCATCAACAGATAACTAACAGTTTACAACACGAACCAAATTACCTGCTAGTTGCTATACCTTCCATAAATAAACTCCTTTATCAAGTTCCAATACACTCGATGATAAGAATACTTCCTTAATACCTATCTCAAATTACCCTCCAGCACATCCGAAGAAAAAAGATGGAATGAGAATTACAGGAAACTCAACAAACTTCTTTCGCTCCCGTAAAACAAATATTCAGTTCATGAGCGGACAAGTTTTATCTACGGGCAAGTTTTATCTAGTATCTCAAACTTAACCAGCGTTGCTAGCCTACTCAATCGCTACTCGCAAATCAAGAAACGGTCAAGGCTTATCTACTATTAGCTAGCCAAGAGAAATTAAGTGGACGTTGGCTCAAATGAGTCAGAGGATGACGAGCCTGCGCGGGCGCTGCCGGTGCCGACGTCGACGCCGAGGAAGACGCCGCCGCGGGACATGCCGCCGGCGGCGACGTGGGCGGGGCCTGCGTCGCGTGTGTGGGCTCGGTTTGATCTGATCCGTTTGCGGTGGTCCACTTGCCAGAGCAACGTTTGCTTCTTGGAAAGGGAACAAAAGTCAAGGTAAATCCAACGGATATGAGTCAAGCATATCAGACAGGCTGGACCGTCCGATGACCACCGGTTTAAACGCCACAGCTCTTGCTTGACGGCCATGAATTGTGGTTGATTGGACTGACCTATCTTATCCATTGCACGTTTTTTTAAGGTCATTTTTAGCGGACCGACCCAAAATGGATAAAAAAAAGTGTTCGTTTATATTCGGTAGGGTCGAGTCGTGGATACCAAATCAACCTCGCTGGCTCGTATTCTCGTTTGGATCGGGTAGCCCCAGAGGCTCGACGCATTATTTTGCCTGAATTGTAGTAGAACCAGTTTACATAATGTTGAAAATAAATTAAAAAGACTAGAAAATAACCTTAGCTAAGGGCACCCGCCATGGTTGGCTACTTGTCGGCGTCGTTGATGAGGTCGATGAAGATCGAAGGTGCCCAAGGCCACGACTAGTGATGAGGCTGTTGAGGCGTCGGCGGCGGTGTTGGTGCGGGAGGAGGAGGCCGATGTGCGTGGAGTGCCAGTGGGTACGCTGTTGGTGGCGGTGCACGGTAGAAAGGAGGCGGCAAGGGCCACGGTGACCACGGTGGCGGCGCAACGGTCGAGGCCTCCATGGACAACCCCATGGCCTCCTCCTCTGAGAGGCCAGGAGGCATGACGGCCGAGGCATAGCGCAGCGATGCTTGTGGCGGTGGCGATGGAGGCTGCTCCTATGAGACCTTCATGGCCAGCCTCATCGTCTCGTCCTCATCCACGACTTCCGACATGATAGGGAGCTCGTCCACATTGCCTTGCTCCTTGGCCTTATCCATGAGGTACGCTAGGTAGCCGATGTAGTCCTCAGTGTCATCCCGCTCCTCCTCCTCTTCCTCCTCCTCCTCCTCCTCCTTCATCGGCACGAGCGAAGCGGCGTAGTTGTACTCGCCATCGCCTAGGAACCCCGCTAGGCGCCGCGGAACCCATTCGAGGTGGCCGAAAGAGTCCCACATCTGCGAGTCAAAGCTAAATCTTTGGTACCGGCGAGGAGGTCTCTTGTCGCCGCTCCCGTCCTTGTCATGGCACCGGCAGCATGGGAACCGTCTGGTGGCTAAGGCTCTAGCCACCGGGGAGGTGGACGTGGGTCCACCCAAGGGTGCATGGCGTTCGCTTGCGGTATAGGGCGCTGGCCACATCAACGGTGACGAAGATGCAAATGTGCAGCTTCTTCTTCTTCGCCACCAACGACTTGGCCTCGGGGAGTAATCTTCACTCCAGGAACCTGCACTGGCCCGAAAATTCCTCTGGGCCCTCCTCCACCTTAATCCGGAGGGCGGCCACCTTGTACTCCAGCGGCGACGTCCACTCCTTCGCCTCGCGCTTTGGCTTGATGAGGTGGAGGCGGCTGCGGGGAGGAGAAGGGGTGCAATGGTCACGTATGGCAACGTCGCCGGTGCGCCTGGAAGGGAGGTTCCCGTGCTCGTCCTTCACCGTGGGTCGTTGAGTTCCTCTAGCATGAGGACTGACCGGTAGAGGTCATAGATAGTTGCCCTGCGTCGCTCCGACCGGCACGGGCGGCATTGGCAAGGCGTCGGCGCTAAGCACCCATCCTGAAGGACAAGGCATTTCCAACAGGACAGGGTACCGCGCATGCTATTGGGCGCGCCTCTCGATGAGCATCCATCGCCGCCTGAAGCCATCGCCTTCGTATCTCTCCATGGCACGGTGTGATAAAAATCAGGGATTTTCTCGGTGTTTTGCTCGATGGAGGGGAAGGGCTTGGATGGAAAAAATGGCGGCGACGAGGTGGTTTTTATAGCGGGGAAAGGGGATGCGTTGGTGGCCATTAACGTCGACGCATGGCTCATCAACGGGACGCGTCAATGTTGTCGTTTGCCGCGCGGCTACAAATGTTGGTGCTGAACGCGAGCAAACCATTAACAGGACGCGAAAGGCGAGGAGGAAGAAGATGACTAGTCTGCAGCCGCTGATAACTCTGGCCCACGATGACCCGACGCTTCATGTGTTCCCTTCCCGCCCTCCTTCCCACCAACATGTGTCCATCTAGCGCCCCCGCTAGCTCCCATGGGTTAGGTTTGGCCTAGGGGCGTCGGATTATTAGTTGAGCCGCACCAGCGCCAAAATGAAATTGGAGGGATTTTTAGCAGCAGCACCTCCCATGGCCCTTTAGGGACCCGAGTGGAGATGCTCTAAGATCTCTCCATGACAAATAATGTTCCTCTTGGATAGGAACAAGGTTTTGTCTGTCAAACATGGGCACAATAAACATTAATGAGAAGCAAGGCCCTTTCTTCAAAATTTCTGGTGGAGTGCCACGTCTTAGGGTTAGTCTTCACTTAATTCAACATGGCCTGAGCAAGTTACAGTATGCAGATGATCCAGTGATCTTGTTTAAAATACAGGCAGCAATATTTTACACACGAAATCCCTTCTTTACTATTTTGAGGGTATGTCAGAAATGAAAATCAACTATCACAAAAGTGAAATTTCTGTGATAGTCTTGACAGAATAGAGCGAGAAAGGGGCTATAAGCGCACTACATATTTCGATCACAATGGGTCATCTTGTCCTACAATCAAATTTGGAGACATTGTACATCCTCTTCCACCATGGAAGCAAAACTGACTGCATGTAAATATGTAAATAACCCAAACTTCCACAAAAAAATGTAAATAATGCAAGAAAACATGGCAACAAATGCGTCGGATGAACAAGAATGCAGCATCCTCGCGTGATACATGTCATATTGTCATGTCACAAATCGCTAGTGCAATGCCCGCGCCATGACTGAGCGATGGGAGAGCTGTTGCTCATACAGGCACCTGAATATCTGATATTTCGCGTCATGGTATTTCTTCAGCTTGGGATCCAAAGACGGATACACAACCTTCAAAAGGAACAATTATACTTCAGAAATAGCAAGTGGAAACAAGAGACGAGTAAAGAATACTCGTAATTAGTTAGGGACTGTTTGGACCCTTGGTCTTTTGCTTCTACTTTCTCTTTCCGTCTTCTTTTGGCTGTTGGTTTTCGTTCTGTTTGCATAGCTTTGTCACTGGATGTAATACGTGACATGCATCGTTGGCGCATGTTCGAGAAAAAAGATATACCTTCCCTGGTGCATTCAGTGCTCTCATTGCGTCACGAATGCCAGAGAACTTCTTTGCAGCAATAGCACCCAGAATAGCAGCGCCTAACAGCACAGACTCGTTCTCTCTAGGAAGTATTATTGGACATCCTGTAAAGAACAAGTTAAGTTTCAGAGGATAGGGGAGAGGAGGAAATGGAGAGACCAAATTTTACTGCAGGAAGAGTGTTCTTTGATATACTGCAGGAAGAATGTTCTTTGATATACTTGCCTATGATATCTGCATGTTCTTGGATATACAAGGAGTTCTTTGAAAGTCCACCACAGGCAAGAAGAGTGTCAATCTGTTATATACATGACGAAAAAATTATATATATTCTAGGCACCGACTTCTAGACCAAGTTACTTCTCAGATCATTGGCAGCAAATAAATACCTTGTGCCCGTGAGCATTGCAATGCTCCACGATATGACGAGTGCCATAAGCAATGCCCTGAATTGTTGCAAGGTACAAAAGCGCCAAATGCTTCTCACTTGTATCAAGTGTCAATCCACATATCACCCCTTTAGATTTTGGATCAGCCACAGGGGACCTAGCGATAACAATAGTTGTTACATTCATGTCAACCGCACTGGAAGTGTGCAACCTGGTCCCAAGTAAACATTAACCAACAGTTTCAGGGGGGGGGGGGGGGGGGGTAATGTGTGTGCAAGTGATAGCCTGATAAGTTTATGGTATAATATTTAATCTTTACATGACATTGGTAGATGCCTGTGTGATAGAAAGTGTTGCCATATTTCGTTGAGTACATCTAATTAGAATGACAATAAAAGTGAAAAGTGATAGCCTGATAAGTTTATGGTACAAGATTTAATCTTTACATACATTGGTAGATGCCTGTGTGATAGAAAGTGTTGCCATATTTCGTTGAGTACATCTAATTAGCAATAAAAGTGAAAAGTAACATGTTTTCTAAAAAAAGATGGAACAGATAATTGCATAATGACATGGCATTAAAGTTGGCATAATAGACCCAATTTTAATGACCCGGAGTGAAAGAATGATGCAGTGTCAGGGACATATTGATTCATGATGTCTCGTTGAATTCATGACAGGAAAAGAAGCCTGGTTGATCTGTTCTGAGATCTTTTGTGTCGGTTGGCTAGAGGAGGGAGTGCAGGCCCTTAACCCACCCGCATTCAAGGCTTGGCCTCCGCAGTGTGCGCTCAGGGATATTTCTTCAATTAAAACCGACTAATAATTTTTGGTGTCACATAGTAAATATGCAAATAAAAAAATCAAGGCAACCAACATTCTTAGTTAACACAGAATGCACAATCCTTACCGATTTCCATGAAAATCTGGAAGAACATGGGTGTCTTGACTCAATGTAGACAGAAAAGGCATATTTTGTTCATGTGACATGGAAAGCAACATCTTGTTCAGCAACTCACAAATGGACAGATCTGCACAATTTGAGAAGAATATTACACACATTTTACATGGTACAGCTTCGAAGATGATCTGCTTCAGCAAAAATGAAACTTACTTTGCGAAGCAGCTTGATTAGCTAGAAGGGGAGCCGCGGGATGATTTTGAACAATGTAATCAAGTAAAGCACCAGTTGCACTCTGGCCACATTCCGTGAGCCAAAACTCAGGTATCATTGCTGAATGTGGGATCGCAAGATAAGCATTAAGCCATTAACTAACATAGACAACATAAGATGCAGCGAACCAAGTGCAGAAACAAACTAATAGAGATGCTGGCAAGGACCATAGGGAAGTAAATAATAAAGATATGAAGGCAACTGTACCAGACAAAAATGGCCCCCAGACACCAGGGATAAATAACTTTTTCTTTGAAACAGCCATGTGGCATGTAGATGTTCCGCAAACCAAAACCATGTGATGGCATATTGCCTCCTCATCAGACACTGCAAACAAAATGTTCCACATAATCTTGTGTGTGGTGTGCCTATATTTGGCTTGCGTACATATTCTTGTTCTCTAGCAATGCATCTCGCTGCAACCCATTTGCTTTTTCTTGGGAAAAGTGTTCCACACAGATAAATGTGAAATTAGATGTAGTCGTTTCTTTAGGAAACACAGAGGAGAATCAACACTTACTGGCAGCTTTAAACTCTGCATTCGACACGCTTTCCAAGACTCCAACACCACCAGCATAAGCATCAAGAATCGAAATTCCAACCGGAGTCATAGGAAGCAAGCCTAACTCCTGAAATTGGAGGCAAGCAAAGTACACCGATGAAAAATAATCATTTATTTCTAACATAAAAACGGTAAGAAAGAACTTTGGTAATTGATTGCCTTGTTCATGCATGATAGTACCATTTACCATAAAGGCATCTTAAACAGTGCCATTATAAATCAGGAGCAAAACCGATTTGCTTGCCTTTGCAGAAGTAGGTGTTAAACCAGAACCTAGAGGATGACCAGGAAGTGCAACGCTGTGTCCTATTTCGATCGCACAGAAAAGTAAGTAATGACGTTTAGAAAATTAATAACCACATACCATGCACTGGTTTTAGCACCAAAAGCAAAATAGATATGCACTCAACCTATTTTTGCATGGTTCCCTTCATAAAGGTCTCCCAGGCCTATTTGTGCCCAGAAGACTTCATCCCTTCCACATGCTTCCATATCAGATGAATCTGATGCCATCCACTGCTCCATGTGCGATAAGCTGCGGGTGTCATCACCGGTCGCCCTAGAAAATAAACAACCAAAGCAAAATATGTTAGGAATTCAAGTCGTCGCTTATAATAAAATCAAGTTTCAGTGTTACCTCACCGATATGTTAACCAGTTACTAAGGTCCATCCACCTCCATACCATAGACCAAGACTCTTGCATATTTTCCTTTACCCATAAAAGCTGTAAATTTTTTTAAGTCAAAATATGATACAAGCAATGGAGTTAACAGTAAAATACACAACAAACCTATTGTTTAAACCACTGCTCAGTACTAAATAAGTCAAAACTATGTCGGTTTCGGTACTCTTTAAGCAAAACATCATACTCTGAACAAGTCAAGAAGAGAACATTGTGCTGTTCAGTTTTCGAAATGCTAGAGTTCTGAGATTCTGCAAATCTCAAGCCAAACTTCTAGGAAGGTAGAGCAACAACATGGTAACTATAATATCGAACAGTCAACACAGAGTTGAGATCTCCAATAAGATGGTTAGCAGTTTTTTTAAATGGTGAACAACGAAGTCAGGAGAATCTTATGCATGAAAATAAAAGCAGTTACCTTTGGAGCTTGCATTTCTGGAGAGAGACCTCCACCATAAAATTGCAATACCGGTGAACCCTGAGAACTAATTCTCTCGGCCTGGTCAACAGACCTATGGTCCATCCACACCAGGATGTCTCTTTTTGAATCACCATTCGAAGAAACAGAAACAGGAGAACCATCAACACCGATAGCAACTGCAAGCAACCATCCTCTGTCATCAACTTGATAAAAATTCTATTCACCTAAGACACAAAATTCTCATTCAAACCACAAGGCACGTGGCTAAAATGGAGATCAGAGCAAACCAAGAGAACAAGTAGCGGTGAAGCCAAGGCCGGCGACATCCTCGGGAGCAACATTTGCCAGCGAGCATGCAGATCTTACAGCAGCGCACACTGCATGCCAGATATCCGTTGACGATTGCTAGTGGTGAAAACAGCCGAGAATTAACAAGACAGCGTATTGATCATGTTGTAGACTGTATTGATGAACATAAAAGTTGCCAACCTCTACACAATCCTTATCTTTCCACATCTGTATAGGGTTGCTTGCGGAGCCAAGAAGCTTACCCTTCTCATCAAAGAGGCCTGAATCAACAGACAACGAACAATTTACAACACCAACCCAATGAAATTAACTCCTATTTTAGTTTTCTATAGTATGTCCAGTGGCAAGGAAGCCTCTAAACTCCCAATGAAATTTCTCCATCACAGAGGGAGCTAGAGAGTTACCCAAAAAAATACTTAAGAATTCCTTCCATTTTATGTGGAAAAACATACTGATGGCGTTATGTTAATGAACAATTTACAAAAATAAAATTAACTTCTTTTTTTAATAAAAGAAGAAAAATAACTCCTAATTTAACTACAATATGTTCATAGGAAAGAAAGTGTCTGATTACTTATTCACATTAACCGCCATCACAGAAAGTCAGTTAGAGAGTGTTAAAGAGAACTGAACATATTTTCTTTCATTTTCCGTAAAAAAATACTTCCTCCGATGAAGGTAGCATTTAGTTCATCACTGGAGTGGACTCGCATGAAATATATTTCCTTCCATTTTCTCTAGCAAAATGGCAATGTTTACTTCGCTAGAAAGACAGCATCGGTATTAACTAGCCTCCTAAATCTCGCCCTAATATGGAAAATCCGACATTATACTACTAGAAACGTGAGAGAACAAGTAGGGAGGGGTTTTGAATGCAGCAAACCCGCGCGAGCACTGCCGGTGCCGACGTCGACGCCGAGGAATACGCCACCGCGGGACATGACGCCGACGGCGGAGCAGCCGGAGCCGGGGACGAGGACCTAGCGCGTCCACGTGGGCCTGATCCGGGTAGGTTGCGTCGGGTCGCTTTGGCTGGGTTGTATCAGTCTGATCGCAAGTTGGGCTGGGACTGGGATCTAGGCCCACTCTCGAGTTGAACATCGTTCAACGTGGTACTGTGATTTAGGAATTCATGTTTAAATTTACTGCTTGCAATTTGGCGCTGTGGAATTTGATTTAAATACAAACCTTTGTTTACCTCGGAAGGGTGACATGTTATTTTCGATCTACTTCTTAATAGTTTTTGTTTTATGCTGAATCATAACTTTATTGTTGTTGACCACCAAAACCCACCGGCGAGCAGCAACGGGCAAGACGTAGAGCCGGGAGGCTCCCAGGACTGCTGGTGGGCCCTGGTCCCTCGGGCGACGGCCCGCAATACTTCGGCACGCACGTCCGATGCTGGTGCAAGGGCGTGCCACCTGACCTATACCTGGTCAGGAAGGTGATGGATTGCTTCGACTAGTTTCCTGCATGGCATACACGTAAACATTAAATACGAGCCTCGATCGGCTCTCAGGTTATCCTGTGAATCGGCTCATGGAGCCGATCCACCCATGATTCGTATTGGATCTACGATAACATGGTGGTCCTGCTTGATCAATACTAAGCTAAAACGATCTACGACGATTTAGGGTTTTCACCTCCTAACCGGCACATCTTACACGTAATTGAGCACAGCGGAGTACGAAAGATGACGGAAAACCAACCCTAGAAAAGGCCTAAAAACCAACACGAAGTCGATCCTCGGAACATCCCTTCTAGGATCAGCAAACCGTACCTCACGCACTACTGGATCCTTCAACCCGTTTGCAAGGCCTAACCATATGGATATTAAACTAATCCTTGAAGAATAAGGAACAACCGTAACAGATCGAATCTACTAAATAAAGACTAAGCAAGGTGTTGCCCTTACACCTAAGATAGATGTAAGGACAGCTAGATATCTAGGGATAGCATAACTAAGCAAATACATCAAGAAAGTACCGATGCTAACCCTAAAGTACCTACGATAACGGTGTTGCTCGCCATCAAAAAAGCTTCAGTACGAGCAACACATGAACGACGAATAAACAAGATACTGCCTAGATCGCAAGATGCGATCTAGGCAGCATAGCGCTTACCCGGAAGAAACCCTCGAAACAAGGGGTGGCGATGCGCCTAGATTGGTTTGTTGTGAACGTGATCGTCTCTTTTCTCAATAACCCTAGATACATATTTATAGTCTGTAGACTCTCTAATTTGGGAATAACCCCAACCGTGTACGAGCTAAACTCTATCTTTTAATCCTAACCGACACGTAACCTACTATAATTTACAGATACACGGGCAATCTAGCCCAAACTCTTGCACGAGGCCGATTCATGAATATTTCCCGTGTATATTTTCCAAGCCCATCTCAATCACGGCCCACCTTTGATTCGGTTAAAATCTGGTGATAACACATGCCCCCCTGGTTTTGGTAATGATAATTTCAAAACCACTCTGTTTTTTCTTCGTTGGGTCATGTCGTGGCAGAGCAGAACCGTCGCAGTATCATTTCATCATGATGCCTTGCCTTCTCAACTTCTCTGCACGATTTGACAGTTTTTTGGCACCACTTCCTCGGAAACTGTTGTAGCATTAAATCTCCACTATATCCCCTTTATTTAACCGCGCCGAACAGTTCACCTCTTCATCCCCTTGCTCTGTACTAGCCATCGGCAAAAAAAAACCCCTCCTCTGTAGCCATGTCTTCCTCTTCCTCCTCCTCCGCCTCGTCGGGTCTCTCTTTCCAGTCCTCCTCCTCCAGCGAGCCGATACCAGAACACGACCTGATGGCGCAATAGGAGAAGGAGGCTCCCGAGCATTGGGACGATGAAGAATGGGACTTCACCGTCAGGGTGAACGATGACCTACCTGATACGTCTCCGACGTATCGATAATTTCTTGTGTTCCATGCCACATTATTGATGATATCTACATGTTTTATGCACACTTTATGTCATATTCGTGCATTTTCTGGAACTAACCTATTAACAAGATGCCGAAGTGCCGATTCTTTGTTTTCTGCTGTTTTTGGTTTCAGAAATCCTAGTAAAGAAATATTCTCGGAATTGGACGAAATCAACGCCTAGGGTCCTATTTTGCCACGAAGCTTCCAGAAGACCGAAGAGGAGACGAAGTGGGGCCACGAGGTGGCCACACCCTAGGGCGGCGCGGCCTGGCCCTTGGCCGCGCCGACCTGTAGTGTGGGGCCCTCGTGTGGCCCCCTGACCTGCCCTTCCGCCTACTTAAAGCCTCCGTCGCGAAACCCCGATGCCGAGAGCCACGATACGGAAAACCTTCCGAGAGACACCGCCGCCGCCAATCCCATCTCGGGGATTCAGAGATCGCCTCCGGCACCCTGCCGGAGAGGGGAATCATCTCCCGGAGGACTCTACGCCGCCATGGTCGCCTCCGGAGTGATGAGTGAGTAGTCTACCCCTGGACTATGGGTCCATAGCAGTAGCTAGATGGTTGTCTTCTCCCCATTGTGCTTCATTGTTGGATCTTGTGAGCTGCCTAACATGATCAAGATCATCTATCTGTAATTCTATATGTTGCGTTTGTTGGGTTCCGATGAATAGAGAATACTTGTTATGTTGATTATCAATTTATATCTATGTGTTATTTATGATCTTGCATGCTCTCCGTTACTAGTAGATGCTCTGGCCAAGTAGATGCTTGTAACTCCAAGAGGGAGTATTTATGCTCGATAGTGGGTTCATGTCTCCGTGAATCTGGGAAGTGACGAGAAATCTCTAAGATTATGGATGTCTTTGTTGCCACTAGGAATAAAACATTGGTGCTATGTTCAAGGATGTAGTTACCGATTACATTACGCGCAATACTTAATGCAATTGTCTGTTGTTAGCAACTTAATACTGGAGGGGGTTCGGATGATAACTTTGAAGGTGGACTTTTTAGGCATAGATGCATGCTGGATAGCGGTCTATGTACTTTGTCGTAATGCCCAATTAAATCTCACAATATTCATCATAATATGTATGTGCATGGTCATGCCCTCTTTATTTGTCAATTGCCCAACTGTAATTTGTTCACCCAACATGCTGTTTATCTTATGGGAGAGACACCTCTAGTGAACTGTGGACCCCGGTCCAATTCTCTATCTTGAAATACAATCTACCGCAATACCGTTTTCTTGTTTTCAGCAAACAATCAACTTCCACACAATACGGTTAATACTTTGTTACAGCAAGCCGGTGAGATTGACAACCTCACTTTGTTTCGTTGAGCGGAGTACTTTGGTTGTGTTGTGCAGGTTCCACGTTGGCGCCGGAATCTCTGGTGTTGCGCCGCACTACATCCCGCCGCCATCAACCTTCAACGTGCTTCTTGACTCCTACGGTTCGATTAAACCTTGGTTTCTTATCGAGGAAACTTGCCGCTGTGCGCATCACACCTTCCTCTTGGGGTTCCCAACGGACGTGTCAACCACACGCATCAAGCAAATTTCCGGCGCCGTTGTGAGATCAAGACACGCTGCAAGGGGAGTCTCCACTTCCCAATCTCTTTACTTTGTTTTTGTCTTGCTTAGTTTTATTTACTACTTTGTTTGCTGCACTAAATCAAAATACAAAAAAATTAGTTGCTAGTTTTACTTTATTTGCTATCTTGTTTGCTATATCAAAAACACAAAAAAAATAGTTACTCGCATTTACTTTATCTAGTTTGTTTTATTTACTGTTGCTAAAATGGCTACCCCTGAAAATACTAAGTTGTGTGACTTCACAACCACAAATAATAATGATTTCTTATGCACACCTATTGCTCCACCTGCTACTACAGCAGAATTCTTTGAAATTAAACCAGCTTTACTGAATCTTGTTATGCGAGAGCAATTTTCTGGTGTTAGTTCTGATGATGCTGCTGCCCATCTTAATAATTTTATTGAACTATGTGAAATGCAAAAATATAAAGATGTAGATGGTGACATTATAAAATTAAATTTTTTCCCTTTCTCATTAAGAGGAAGAGCTAAAGATTGGTTGCTATCTCTGCCTAAGAATAGTATTGATTCCTGGACTAAATGCAAGGATGCTTTTATTGGTAGATATTATCCCCCTGCTAAAATTATATCTTTGAGGAGTAGCATAATGAATTTTAAACAATTAGATACTGAGCATGTTGCACAAGCATGGGAAAGAATGAAATCTTTGGTTAAAAATTGCCCAACCCATGGACTGACTACTTGGATGATCATCCAAACCTTCTATGCAGGACTAAATTTTTCTTCGCGGAATTTATTGGATTCAGCTGCTGGAGGTACCTTTATGTCCATCACTCTTGGTGAAGCAACAAAGCTTCTTGATAATATGATGATCAATTACTCTGAATGGCACACGGAAAGAGCTCCACAAGGTAAGAAGGTAAATTCTGTTGAAGAAACCTCTTCCTTGAGTGATAAGATTGATGCTATTATGTCTATGCTTGTGAATGATAGGACTAATATTGATCCTAATAATGTTCCATTAGCTTCATTGGTTGCACAAGAAGAACATGTTGATGTAAACTTCATTAAAAATAATAATTTCAACAACAATGCTTATCGGAACAATTCTAGTAATAACTATAGGCCATATCCTTATAATAATGGTAACGGTTATGCTAATTCTTATGGGAATTATTACAATAATAATAGGAACACACCCCCTGGACTTGAAGCTATGCTTAAAGAATTTATTAGTACACAAACTGCTTTTAACAAATCTGTTGAAGAAAAGCTTGGGAAAATTGATATACTTGCTTCTAAAGTCGATAGTCTTGCTGCTGATGTTGATCTTTTGAAATCGAAAGTTATGCCTAATAGGGATATTGAAAATAAAATTGTTACTACAGCAAATGCCATCCAAGTTAGAATTAATGAGAATATAAGATTGATGGCCGAATTGCGTGCTAGGTGGGATAGAGAAGAAAATGAAAAACTAGCTAAAGAAGATAATATAGCTAAAGTTTGGACTATTACCACGACTAGTAATGCTAATGCTACACATGTTGCTGCACCTCCCACTATTAATAATAAAATAATTGGTGTTGGCAATGTTTCTACTCCTAGTGCAAAGCGTACAAAATTGCCTGAAATTGCTAAAACTGCTGAAATTGCTTGTGATAAAACTGCTGAAATTTTTTCCAACATTGGGGATGATGATCCCATTGCTTTAGATTATAATGGTTTGAATTTTTATGATTGCCACATCTTTGAAGTTATAAAGTTCTTGCAAAAACTTGCTAAAAGTCCTAATGCTAGTGCTATAAATTTGGCTTTCACGCAACATATTACAAATGCTCTCATAAAAGCTAGAGAAGAGAAACTAGAGCGCGAAGCCTCTATTCCTAGAAAGCTAGAGGATGGTTGGGAGCCCATCATTAAGATGAAGGTTAATGATTTTTATTGTAATGCTTTATGTGATCTTGGTGCAAGTATTTCTGTTATGCCTAAGAAAATTTATAATATGCTTGACTTGCCACCGCTGAAAAATTGTTATTTGGATGTTAATCTTGCTGATCATTCTACAAAGAAACCTTTGGGGAAAGTTGATAATGTTCGCATTACCATTAACAATATCTTGTCCCCGTTGATTTTGTTGTCTTGGATATTGAATGCAATGCATCTTGTCCCATCATATTGGGAAGACCTTTTCTTCGAACCGTTGGTGCTATCATTGATATGAAGGAAGGTAATATAAAATATCAATTTCCTCTCAAGAAAGGTATGGAACACTTCCCTAGAAAGAGAATGAAGTTACCTTTTGATTCTATTATTAGAACAAATTATGATGTTGACACTTCGTCTCTTGATAATACTTGATATACACTTTCTGCGCCTAGCTGAAAGGCGTTAAAGAAAAGCGCTTATGGGAGACAACCCATGTGTTTTTACTACAGTACTTTGTTTTTATTTTGTGTCTTGGAAGTTGTTTACTACTGTAGCAACCTCTCCTTATCTTAGTTTAGTGTTTTGTTGTGCCAAGTAAAGTCGTTGATAGTAAAGTTCATACTAGATTTGGATTACTGCGCAGAAATAGATTTCTTTACTGTCACGAATCTGGGCTGTTTTCTCTGTAGGTAACTCAGAAAATTATGCCAATTTACGTGAGTGATCCTCAGATATGTACGCAACTTTCATTCAATTTGAGCATTTTCATTTGAGCAAGTCTGGTGCCTCGATAAAATTCGTCAATACGAACTGTTCTGTTTTGACAGATTCTGCCTTTTATTTCGCATTGCCTCTTTTGCTATGTTGGATGAATTTCTTTGATCCATTAAGGTCCAGTAGCTTTATGCAATGTCCAGAAGTGTTAAGAATGATTGTGTCACCTCTGAACATGTTAATTTTTATTGTCCACTAACCCTCTAATGAGTTGTTCCAAGTTTGGTGTGGAGGAAGTTTTCAAGGATCAAGAGAGGAGTATGATGCAATATGATCAAGGAGAGTGAAAGCTCTAAGCTTGGGGATGCCCCGGTGGTTCACCCCTGCATAATCTAAGAAGACTCAAGTGTCTAAGCTTGGGGATGCCCAAGGCATCCCCTTCTTCATCGACAACATTATCAGGTTCCTCCCCTGAAACTATATTTTTATTCCATCACATCTTATGTGCTTTTCTTGGAGTGTCGGTTTGTTTTTGTTTTATTTGAATAAAATGGATCCTAGCATTCACTGTATGGGAGAGAGACACGCTCCGCTGTAGCATATGGACAAGTATGTCCTTAGGCTCTACTCATAATATTCATGGCGAAGTTTCTTCTTCGTTAAATTGTTATATGGTTGGAACTGAAAAATGATACATGTAGTAATTGCTAAAATGTCTTGGATAATGTGATACTTGGCAATTGTTGTGCTCATGTTTAAGCTCTTGCATCATATGCTTTGCACCCATTAATGAAGAAATACATAGAGCATGCTAAAATTTGGTTTGCATATTTGGTCTCTCTAAGGTCTAGATAATTTCTAGTATTGAGTTTGAACAACAAGGAAGACGGTGTAGAGTCTTATAATGTTTACAATATGTCTTTTATGTGAGTTTTGCTGCGCCGTTCATCCTTGTGTTTGTTTCAAATAACCTTGCTAGCCTAAACCTTGTATCGAGAGGGAATACTTCTCATGCATCCAAAATACTTGAGCCAACCACTATGCCATTTGTGTCCACCATACCTACCTACTACATGGTATTTCTCCGCCATTCCAAAGTAAATTGCTTGAGTGCTACCTTTAAAATTCCATCATTCACCTTTGCAATATATAGCTCATGGGACAAATAGCTTAAAAACTATTGTGGTATTGAATATGTACTTATGCACTTTATCTCTTATTAAGTTGCTTGTTGTGCGATAACCATGTTCCTGGGTACGCCATCAACTATTCTTTGTTGAATATCATGTGAGTTGCTATGCATGTCCGTCTTGTCTGAAGTAAGAGAGATCTACCACCTTATGGTTAAGCATGCATATTGTTAGAGAAGAACATTGGGCCGCTAACTAAAGCCATGATTCATGGTGGAAGTTTCAGTTTTGGACATATATCCTCAATCTCATATGAGAATAATAATTGTTGCCACATGCTTATGCATTAAAGAGGAGTCCATTATCTGTTGTCCATGTTGTCCCGGTATGGATGTCTAAGTTGAGAATAATCAAAAGCGAGAAATCCAAAATGCGAGCTTTCTCCTTAGATCTTTGTACAGGCGGCATGGAGGTACCCCATTGTGACACTTGGTTAAAACATGTGTATTGTGATGATTCGGTAGTCCAAGCTAATTAGGACAAGGTGCGGGCACTATTAGTATACTATGCATGAGGCTTGCAACTTGTAAGATATAATTTACATAACTCATATGCTTTATTACTACCGTTGACAAAATTGTTTCATGTTTTCAAAATAAAAGCTCTAGCACAAATATAGCAATCGATGCTTTCCTCTATGGAGGACCATTCCTTTTACTTTTATTGTTGAGTCAGTTCACCTATTTCTCTCCACCTCAAGAAGCAAACACTTGTGTGAACTGTGCATTGATTCCTACATACTTGCATATTGCACTTATTATATTACTCTATGTTGACAATATCCATGAGATATACATGTTACAAGTTGAAAGCAACCGCTGAAACTTAATCTTCCTTTGTGTTGCTTCAATACCTTTACTTTGAATTATTGCTTTATGAGTTAACTCTCATGCAAGACTTATTGATGCTTGTCTTGAAGTACTATTCATGAAAAGTCTTTGCTTTATGATTCACTTGTTTACTCATGTCATATACATTGTTTTGATCGCTGCATTCACTACATATGCTTTACAAATAGTATGATCAAGGTTATGATGGCATGTCACTCCAGAAATTATCTTTGTTATCGTTTTACCTGCTCGGGACGAGCAGAACTAAGCTTGGGGATGCTGATACGTCTCCGACGTATCGATAATTTCTTGTGTTCCATGCCACATTATTGATGATATCTACATGTTTTATGCACACTTTATGTCATATTCGTGCATTTTCTGGAACTAACCTATTAACAAGATGCCGAAGTGCCGATTCTTTGTCATTTCTGCTGTTTTTGGTTTCATAAATCCTAGTAAAGAAATATTCTCGGAATTGGACGAAATCAACGCCCAGGGTCCTATTTTGCCATGAAGCTTCCAGAAGACCGAAGAGGAGACGAAGTGGGGCCACGAGGTGGCCACACCCTAGGGCGGCGCGGCCTGGCCCTTGGCCGCGCCGACCTGTAGTGTGGGGCCCTCATGTGGCCCCCTGACCTGCCCTTCCGCCTACTTAAAGCCTCCATCGCGAAACCCCCAGTACCGAGAGCCACGATACGGAAAACCTTCCAGAGACGCCGCCGCCGCCAATCCCATCTCGGGGGATTCAGGAGATCGCCTCCGGCACCCTGCCGGAGAGGGGAATCATCTCCCGGAGGACTCTACGCCACCATGGTCGCCTCCGGAGTGATGAGTGAGTAGTCTACCCCTGGACTATGGGTCCATAGCAGTAGCTAGATGGTTGTCTTCTCCCCATTGTGCTTCATTGTTGGATCTTGTGAGCTGCCTAACATGATCAAGATCATCTATCTGTAATTCTATATGTTGCGTTTGTTGGGTTCCGATGAATAGAGAATACTTGTTATGTTGATTATCAATTTATATCTATGTGTTGTTTATGATCTTGCATGCTCTCCGTTACTAGTAGATGCTCTGGCCAAGTAGATGCTTGTAACTCCAAGAGGGAGTATTTATGCTCGATAGTGGGTTCATGTCTCCGTGAATGCAGGGAAGTGACAGAAATCTCTAAGATTATGGATGTGCTGTTGCCACTAGGGATAAAACATTGGTGCTATGTTCAAGGATGTAGTTACTGATTACATTACGCGCAATACTTAATACAATTGTCTGTTGTTAGCAACTTAATACTGGAGGGGGTTCGGATGATAACCTGAAGGTGGACTTTTTAGGCATAGATGCATGCTGGATAGCGGTCTATGTACTTTGTCGTAATGCCCAATTAAATCTCACAATACTCATCATAATATGTATGTGCATGGTCATGCCCTCTTTATTTGTCAATTGCCCAACTGTAATTTGTTCACCCAACATGCTGTTTTGAAGGAGATATGCCCTAGAGGCAATAATAAAGTGGTTATTATTTATATCTTTATGTTTATGATAAATGTTTATATATCATGCTAGAATTGTATTAACCGAAACATTAGTACATGTGTGATATGTAGACAAACAAGAAGTCCCTAGTATGCCTCTTAAACTAGCTTGTTGATTAATGGATGATTAGTTTCATAATCATGAACATTGGATGTTATTAATAACAAGGTTATGTCATTGTGTGAATGATGTAATGGACACACCCAATTAAGCGTAGCATAAGATCTCGTCATTAAGTTATTTGCTATAAGCTTTCGATACATAGTTACCTAGTCCTTATGACCATGAGATCATGTAAATCACTTATACCGGAAAGGTACTTTGATTACACCAAACACCACTGCGTAAATGGGTGGCTATAAAGGTGGGATTAAGTATCCGGAAAGTATGAGTTGAGGCATATGGATCAACAGTGGGATTTGTCCATCCCGATGACGGATAGATATACTCTGGGCCCTCTCGGTGGAATGTCGTCTAAATGTCTTGCAAGCATATGAATGAGTTCATAAGAGACCACATACCACGGTACGAGTAAAGAGTACTTGTCAGGAGACGAGGTTGAACAAGGTATAGAGTGATACCGAAGATCAAACCTCGGACAAGTAAAATATCGCGAGACAAAGGGAATTGGTAATATATGTGTATGGTTCATTCGATCACTAAAGTCATCGTTGAATATGTGGGAGCCATTATGGATCTCCAGATCCCGCTATTGGTTATTGGTCGGAGTGAGTACTCAACCATGTCCGCATAGTTCTCGAACCGTAGGGTGACACACTTAAAGTTGGATGTTGAAATGGTAGTTCTTGAATTATGGAATGAAGTTCGAATATTTGTTCGGAGTCCCGGATGAGATCCCGGACATCACGAGGAGTTCCTGAATGGTCCGGAGAATAAGATTCATATATAGGATGTCATTTTATGTGAAATAAAATGTCGCGGAAGGTTCTATGGAAGGTTCTAGAAGGTTCTAGAAAAGTCCGGAAGAAACCACCAAGGAAGGTGGAGTCCACAAGGGACTCCACCTCCATGGCCGGCCAGCCCTAGTGGGGGTGGAGTCCCAAGTGGACTCCACCATAGGGGGCCGGCCACCCCCCACATGGGAGGTGGGAATCCCACCTTTGGGTGGGAGTCCTAGTTGGGCTAGGTTTTGCCCCTCCTATGTAAGGTTTTGGTTTCGGTTCTTTTTCGAAGAATTGGACACCAACACTTGGGATCCACCTCTCTAATGAGGGGCCAAGGGAGGGGGCCGGCCACCCCAAAGACCAGAGCTTGGCCGCCCCCCCTTGAGTGGCCGGCCACCCCCTCCCAAACCCTAGCTTTGCTCCTCCACTTCATATTGTCCGGTTTGCTTAGCGAAGCTCCGACGGACTTCTACACCGCCACCGACACCACGCCGTCGTGCTGGTCGGATTCAAGAGGAGCTACTACTTCCGCTGCCCGCCGGAACGGGGAGGTGGACGTCGTCTTCATCAACAACCGAACGTGTGACCGAGTACGGAGAGTGCCGCCCGTTCGTGGCGCCGGAACCGATCGTGATCAAGATCTTCTACGCGCTTTTGCAAGCGGCAAGTGATCGTCTACCGCAGCAACAAGAGCCTCATCTTGTAGGCTTTGGAATCTCTTCAAGGGTGAGACTCGATACCCCCTCGTTGCTACCGTCTTCTAGATTGCATCTTGGCTTGGATTGCGTGTTCGCGGTAGGAAAATTTTTGTTTTCTATGCAACGTTATCCTACGGTGAGTATCGAGCCGTGTCTATGCATAGATGGTTGCACGAGTAGAACACAATGGTTTGTGGGCGTTGATGCTCTTGTTATCTTTAGTTTGAGTACTTTGCATCTTTATGGCATAGTGGGATGAAGCGGCTCGGACTAACTTTACATGACCGCGTTCATGAGACTTGTTCCTCGTTCGACATGCAACTTGTATTGCATAAGAGGCTTTGCGGGTGTCTGTCTCTCCTACTATAGTAAAGATTCAATTTACTCTTCTATTGAAAACATTAGTATCAATGTTGTGGTTCATGTTCGTAGGTAGATTAGATCTCTCTCGAAAACCCTAAACCACGTAAAATATGCAAACCAAATTAGAGACGTCTAACTTGTTTTTGCAGGGTTTGGTGATGTGATATGGCCATGATATGATGATGAATATGTATGAGATGATCATTATTGTATTGTGGCAACCGGCAGGAGCCTTATGGTTGTCTTTAAATTTCATGTTGAGTAGTATTTCAAAGTAGTTGTAATAGTTGCTACATGGAGGACAAACATGAAGACGGTGCCATTGACCTTGGTGCTACGCCGACGATGATGGAGATCATGCCCGAAGATGATGGAGATCATATCCGTGCTTTGGAGATGAAGATCAAAGGCACAAGAACAAAAGGGCCATATCATATCACATATGAACTGCATGTGATGTTAATCCTTTTTATGCATCTTATTTTGCTTAGATCGCGACGGTAGCATTATAAGATGATCCCTCACTAAAATCTCAAGATAATAAAGTGTTCATCCTTAGTAGCACCGTTATTAAGTCTTATCGTTTCGAAGCATCTCGTGATGATCGGGTGTGATAGATTCGATAAGTACATACAACGGGTGCAAGACAGTTTTGCACATGCGGATACTAAGGTGGCCTTGACGAGCCTAGCATGTACAGACATGGTCTCGGAACACGTGATACCGAAAGGTAGAGCATGAATCATATGGTTGATATGATGAACACTATGAGTGTTCGCCATTGAAATCACACCTTTTCTCGTGATGATCGGGTTTAGGTGCGGTGGATTTGGTTCGTGTGATCACTAAGACAATGCGAGGGATATTGTTTTGAGTGGGAGTTCACCTAGGGTTTTAATTATGTTGAATTAAAATTTGAACTCAATTTGTCATAAACTTAGTCTAAACTATTGCAAATATATGTTGTAGAGATGGCGTCCTCAATCAATTTTAATCGGTTCTAGAGAAAGAGAAACTTAAGAGCAACGGTAGCAACTTCACCGATTGGTTCCGTCATGTGAGGATCTTCCTCTCTGGCGGAAATCGCAATTTGTGCTTGATGCACCGCTAGGTGACCCTCTGCAGAAGATGAATCCGATGAAGTAAAAGCTGTTTACGCAACTCGGAAAACTCGGTACTCTCAAGTTCGGTGTGCCATCTGTGCGATCTGGAATCCGATCTTCAAAAACGTTTTGAGCACCATGATCCTCATGAGTTGATGAATGAGCTGAAAGCTATATTCGAGACTCATGCGGCGATGGAATGCTATGAAGCATCGAAACATTTCTTCAATTTGTATGATGGAAGAAGGCAGCTCCGTTAGTGAGCACATGCTCGCCATGACCGGGCATGCGAAGAAACTCGATGACTTGGGAATAGTGATTCCTAACAGATCGGGGATTAATCGTGTCCTTCAATCAACGCCACCAAGTTACAAGAACTTTGTGATGAACTACAATATGCGTAACATGAACAAGGAGTTACCTGAACTCTTTGGCATGCTAAAAGCTGCTGAGATTGAGATCAAGAAAGAGCACCAAGTGTTGATGGTCAACAAGACCACCAAGTTTCAAGAAACAGGGCAAGTCTAAGGGAAAATTCAAGAAGGGTGGCAAGAAAGCTGCCACGCCTCCTATGAAACCTAAGAACGGCCCTAAGCACGATCTTGAGTGCTATTATCGCAAGGAGAAGGGACACCGGAAGCGTAATTGCTCCAAGTATCCGGCTGATCTAAAGAGCGGCCTTGTCAAGAAGAAGAAAGAAGGTATATCCGATATACATGTTATAGATGTTTATCTCACTAGTTCTCGTTCTAGTACCTGGGTATTTGATACCTGGTTCGGTTGCTCATATATGTAACTCGAAACAGAACTAAAGAATAAACGACAAGCCGCTGAAAGATGAAGTGACGATGCGCGTTGGAAACGGATCCAAGGTCAATGTGATCGCAGTCGGGACACTTCCTCTACATCTACCTTCGGGATTAGTTTTAAGCCTAAATAATTGTTATTATGTACCTGCGTTGAGCATGAACATTATATCTGGATCTTGTTTAATGCAAGACGGTTATTCATTCAAGTCTGAGAATAATGGTTGTTCTATTTTTATGAATAATATCTTTTATGGTCGAGCACCACAAAAGAATGGCTTATTTCGTTAGATCTCGATAGTAGTGATACACATATACATAACATTGATGCTAAGCGAATTAAACTAAATGATAATTCTACTTATATGTGGCACTTGTCGTCTTGGTCATATTGGAGTGAAACGCATGAAGAAACTCCATACCGATGGATTACTTGAATCACTTGACTTTGAGTCACTTGATAGATGCGAAGCATGTCTAATGGGAAAAATGACAAAGACTCCATTCTCTCAGATGATGGAGCGAGCTACGACTTATTGGAAATCATACATACCGATGTATGTGGACCAATGAGCGTAGCATCGCGCGGTGGTTATCGTTATGTTCTAACCTTCACAGATGATCTGAGTAGATATGGGTATATCTATTTCATGAAACATAAATCCGAAACTTTCGAGAAGTTTAAGGAATTTCAAAGTGAAGTAGAAAATCAACGTAACAAGAAGATCAAATTTCTACGATCTGATCGTGGAGGTGAATATCTGAGTTATGAGTTTGGCATGCATTTAAAGAAATGCGGAATACTTTCACAATTGACACCGCCGGAACACCTCAACGAAACGGTGTGTCCGAACGTCGTAATCGAACTCTCTTAGATATGGTTCGTAGTATGATGTCTCTTACGATTTGCCGTTATCATTTTGGAGTTATGCATTAGAGACAGCCGCATTCACTTTAAATAGAGCACCATCAAAATCCGTAGAAACGACACCGTATGAATTATGGTTTAATAAGAAACCTAAGTCAGTCGTTCCTGAAAGTTTGGGGTTGCGAAGCCTATGTAAAGAAGTTACAACCGGACAAGCTAGAACCCAAAGCGGAGAAATGCGTCTTCATAGGTTATCCTAAGGAAACTATAGGATAAACTTTCTATCACGAATCCGAAGGCAAAATCTTTGTTGCTAAGAACGGAACCTTTCTTGAGAAAGAATTTCTCACTAAAGAAGTGACTGGAAGAAAAGTAGAACTCGATGAGATTGATGAATCTATACTCGTTGATCGAGTAGCGCAAGCATCGAAGTTGTACCTGTACCGCCTACACCGGCAACGAGAGGAAGCTAATGATAATGATCATGAAACTTCGAACGAGGAAACTACTCGAACCTCGCAGATCGACAAGGAACGTGCCACTCCTGATTGGTATGATCCTTGTCTAAATGTCATGATTGTGGATAACAATGATGAGGACCTGCGACGTATGAAGAAGCGATGATGAGCCCGATTCCAACAAATGGCAAGAAGCCATGAAATCCGAAATGGGATCCATGTATGATAACAAAGTATGGACTTTGGTAGACTTACCTGATAGCCGAAAGGTCAGTCGAAAATAAATGGATCTTCAAGAGAAAAACAGATGCCGATGGTAATATTATCGTCTATAAAGCTCGACTTGTCGCAAAGGGTTTCCGACAAATTCAAGGAGTTGACTACGATGAGACTTTCTCACCGTAGCGAAGCTGAAATCTGTGAGGATTTTGTTAGCAATAGCTGCATTTTTCGATTATGAGATTTGGCGTATGGATGTCAAAACGGCGTTCCTTAATGGAGACATTGAGGAAGAGTTGTATATGGTACAACCCAAAGGTTTTGTCGATCCTAAAAATGTCGACAAAGTATGCAAACTTCAGCGTTCAATCTATGGACCGAAGCAAGCATCGAGAAGTTGGAACCGACGCTTTGATAAGGTGATCAAAGACTTCGGGTTTATACAAAGTGTCATGGAGAGGCCTGTATTTACAAGAAAGTGAGTGGGAGCTCCGTAGCATTCCTGATATTATATGTAGATGACATATTATTGATCGGGAATGATATAGAACTATTAAGCAAAGTTGTTAAGGGTTATTTGAATAATAGTTTTTCAATGAAAGACCTTGGTGAAGCATCGTATATATTAGGCATCAAGATTTATAGAGATAGATCAAGACGTCTAATAGGGCTATCACAGAGTACATATCTGGACAAGATTCTAAAGAAGTTTAGAATGGACGAAAGTAAGAAAGGGTTCTTACCTATGTTACCAGGCAAGGTATTGAGTAAAACTCAAGGACCGGCTACGGCAGAAGAAAGAGAAAGGATGTGTAACATCCCCTATGCCTCGGCGATGGATCTATCATGTATGCCATGCTATGTACTAGACCGGATATAGCACATGCTTTGTTAGTTTGACTAGCGAGATATCAAAGTGATCCAGGAATGGAACACCGGACAGCGGTCAAGAATATCCTGAAGTACTTGAAAAGAACTAAGGATATGTTTCTTTGTTATGGAGGTGACCAAGAGCTCGTTGTAAACGGTTACACCGATGCAAGTTGGAACACTGATCCCGATGACTCTAAGTCACAATCTGGGTACGTGTTTATATTGAATGGTGCTGCAGCAGCTGGGCAAGCTCGAAGCAAAGGCACGGTGGCAAAGTCTTCAACGGAATCAGAGTACATAGCGGCTTCGGAGGCTTCATCGAAGCGGTATGGATGAAGAGGTTCATTGTAGAGCTCGGTGTGGTTCCGAGTGCATTGGACCCATTAATCATTTATCGTGATAACATGGGTGCCATCGCCAATGCACAAGAGCCAAGGTCACACAAGAGGCTGAAGCATATCAAGCTGCGTTACCACTCGATTCGCGAGTACATCGAAGATGGAGAAGTAAAGATTTGCAAAGTACACACTGATCTGAATGTAGCAGATCCGTTGACTAAAGCTCTCCCTAGGGCAAAGCATGACCAACACCCGAATGCCATGGGTGTTAGGTATATTACAATGTAATCTAGATTATTGACTCTAGTGCAAGTGGGAGATCAAGGAGATATGCCCTAGAGGCAATAATAAAGTGGTTATTATTTATATCTTTATGTTTATGATAAATGTTTATATATCATGCTAGAATTGTATTAACCGAAACATTAGTACATGTGTGATATGTAGACAAACAAGAAGTCCCTAGTATGCCTCTTAAACTAGCTTGTTGATTAATGGATGATTAGTTTCATAATCATGAACATTGGATGTTATTAATAACAAGGTTATGTCATTGTGTGAATGATGTAATGGACACACCCAATTAAGCGTAGCATAAGATCTCGTCATTAAGTTATTTGCTATAAGCTTTCGATACATAGTTACCTAGTCCTTATGACCATGAGATCATGTAAATCACTTATACCGGAAAGGTACTTTGATTACACCAAACACCACCGCGTAAATGGGTGGCTATAAAGGTGGGATTAAGTATCCGGAAAGTATGAGTTGAGGCATATGGATCAACAAAGGGATTTGTCCATCCCGATGACGGATAGATATACTCTGGGCCCTCTCGGTGGAATGTCGTCTAAATGTCTTGCAAGCATATGAATGAGTTCATAAGAGACCACATACCACGGTGCGAGTAAAGAGTACTTGTCGGGAGACGAGGTTGAACAAGGTATAGAGTGATACCGAAGATCAAACCTCGGACAAGTAAAATATCGCGAGACAAAGGGAATTGGTAATATATGTGTATGGTTCATTCGATCACTAAAGTCATCGTTGAATATGTGGGAGCCATTATGGATCTCCAGATCCCGCTATTGGTTATTGGTCGGAGTGAGTACTCAACCATGTCCGCATAGTTCTCGAACCGTAGGGTGACACACTTAAAGTTGGATGTTGAAATGGTAGTTCTTGAATTATGGAATGAAGTTCGAATATTTGTTCGGAGTCCGGATGAGATCCCTGACATCACGAGGAGTTCCGGAATGGTCCGAGAATAAGATTCATATATAGGATGTCATTTTATGTGAAATAAAATGTCGCGGAAGGTTCTATGGAAGGTTCTAGAAGGTTCTAGAAAAGTCCGGAAGAAACCACCAAGGAAGGTGGAGTCCACAAGGGACTCCACCTCCATGGCCGGCCAGCCCTAGTGGGGGTGGAGTCCCAAGTGGACTCCACCATAGGGGGCCGGCCACCCCCCACATGGGAGGTGGGAATCCCACCTTTGGGTGGGAGTCCTAGTTGGGCTAGGTTTGCCCCCTCCTATGGAAGGTTTTGGTTTCGGGTCTTATTCGAAGACTTGGACACCAACACTTGGGATCCACCTATATAATGAGGGGCCAAGGGAGGGGGCCGGCCACCCCAAAGACCATAGCTTGGCCGCCCCCCTTGAGTGGCCGGCCACCCCCTCCCAAACCCTAGCTTTGCTCCTCCACTTCATATTGTCCGGTTTGCTTAGCGAAGCTCCGCCGGACTTCTACACCGCCACCGACACCACGCCGTCGTGCTGTCGGATTCAAGAGGAGCTACTACTTCCTCTGCCCGCTGGAACGGGGAGGTGGACGTCGTCTTCATCAACAACCGAACGTGTGACCGAGTACGGAGGTGCTGCCCGTTCGTGGCGCCGGAACCGATCGTGATCAAGATCTTCTACGCGCTTTTGCAAGCGGCAAGTGATCGTCTACCGCAGCAACAAGAGCCTCATCTTGTAGGCTTTGGAATCTCTTCAAGGGTGAGACTCGATACCCCCTCGTTGCTACCGTCTTCTAGATTGCATCTTGGCTTGGATTGCGTGTTCGCGGTAGGAAAATTTTTGTTTTCTATGCAACGTTATCCTACATGTTTATCTTATGGGAGAGACACCTCTAGTGAACTGTGGACCCCGGTCCAATTCTCTATACTGAAATACAATCTACTGCAATACCTGTTTTACTGTTTTCTGCAAACAATCATCTTCCACACAATACGGTTAATCCTTTGTTACAGCAAGCCGGTGAGATTGACAACCTCACTGTTTCGTTGGGGCAGAGTACTTTGGTTGTGTTGTGCAGGTTCCACGTTGGCGCCGGAATCTCTGGTGTTGCGCCGCACTACATCCCGCCGCCATCAACCTTCAACGTGCTTCTTGACTCCTACTGGTTCGATTAAACCTTGGTTTCTTACTGAGGGAAACTTGCCGCTGTGCGCATCACACCTTCCTCTTGGGGTTCCCAACGGACGTGTCAACCACACGCATCAATACCCCTGGCCGCCGTCGGGTCAGACGATGACCTATCCCTGACCGACGGGGAGGCGGACCTCCGGTTCCTTGTCGACGGGGAATTGGAGGGAGAGAGCGAGGACGACCTCCACTCCTGGGCCAGCTTCACCTCTTACGACGAGGAGGAGGAAGAGGAGGAGGATGACTCCTCCTCCGACGAATACCCGCTGGCAAAGCGCTTCCGCGCTTGGTCGGAGGACGACGACGATGATGATGATGAGGAGGAAGAAGCCCCTGCCGAGGGCTACGGCAGCAGCGACGAGGAGCTCGCCGGAAGCAGCGCCGACGGCAGTGATGTCTACGGGAGCTTCTATTCTTGTAGACAGTGTTGGGCCTCCAAGAGCAGAGGTTTGTAGAACAGCAGCAAGTTTCCCTTAAGTGGATCACCCAAGGTTTATCGATCTCAGGGAGGAAGAGGTCAAAGATATCCCTCTCAAGCAACCCTGCAACCACAAAGCAAGAAGTCTCTTGTGTCCCCAACACACCTAATAGGTGCACTAGTTCGGCGAAGAGATAGTGAAATACAGGTGGTATGAATGTATATGAGCAGTAGCAACAGCGCCAGAAAAGTGCTTTGCTATCCAGGACTAGCGTGTGGTTGATGGTGGTAATATTGCGGACAGTACAGATGCAGTAGAACAGTAAACAAGCAGCGATAGCAGTATTTAGGAACAAGGCCTAGGGATTATACTTTCACTAGTGGACACTCTCAACATTGATCACATAACAGAATAAATAAATAGATGATAGACTCTACACCCTCTTGTTGGATGATGAACACCACTAACTGTGTAGGATTACACGAACCCTCAATGCCGGAGTTAACAAGCTCCACAATATTCGATGTTCATGTTTAAATAACCTTAGAGTGCATGACAGATCAACATAACCAAACCAAGTACTAACATAGCATGCACACTGTCACCTTCACGCTACGAAAGGAGGCATAGATCACATCAATACTATCATAGCAATAGTTAACTTCATAATCTACAAGAGATCACAATCATAGCCTACGCCAAGTACTACACGATGCACACACTGTCACCATTACACCGTGCAGGAGGAATAAACTACTTTAATAACATCACTAGAGTAGCACATAGATGAATTGTGATACAAAACTCATATGAATCTCAATCATGTAAAGCAGCTCATGAGATCATTGTATTGAAGTACATAGGAGAGAGATTAACCACATAGCTACCAGTGACCCCGAGCCTCGATGGAGAACTACTCCCTCCTCATGGGAGACAGCAGCGGTGATGAAGATGGCGGTGGTGTCGATGGAGAAGCCTTCCGGGGGCACTTCCCCGTCCCGGCGGCGTGCCGGAACAGAGACCCATGTCCCCCAGATCTTGGCTTCGCGATGGCGGCGGCTCTGGATGGTTTCTCGTACCGTGGCTTTTTCGTCTCGAGGTTTTAGGTCGAGGGGGCTTAAATAGGCGAAGAGGCGGCGTCAGAGGGTCGAAGAGGCGGTGTCACCATAAGGCGGCGCGGCCTGGGCCGCACCGGCCTACCTCCTGGGCCCCCTGTGGGTCCACTTTGGCGACTCTCGGGTGTTCTGGATGCTTCCGGGGATTCTAAGATGCTGAGCGTTGATTTCGTCCGATTCCGAGAATATTTCCTTACTAGGATTTCTGAAACCAAAAACAGCAGAAAACAGCAACTAGCCCTTCGGCATCTCGTCAATAGGTTAGTTCCGGAAAACGCATAATAATGACATAAAGTATGCATAAAACATGTAGATATCATCAATAATGTGGCATGGAACATAAGAAATTATCGATACGTCGGAGACGTATCAGGCAGCTACGACGGCGACGACGAGGCCAGCGACGGCCCTTAGAATAAGAACTACTAGTATAGGACTAGTAGTAGTTCTTGAGCAATCGGCTCTTCTTTTGTTCTTCCTTTCTTGAGCAATCGGCTCTTCTCTGTAAGAAATCCCCTTTATCAATGAAAAAACGTTTTCAATTGATTTTGCCGATAGTCAAAGTAAGTCAACGCTCAAAGAGCCGATGGCAGCGCATCGGCCTTCACCATAAAACGCGAGTAAGGCCCAACTTAGTTGCCTGTTCAAAACGGTAACCTGCGACCCTCGTCTGAAGGAGCAAACTTAGATCCCAAAATCGCCCATCGAACAGATTCAAACCTCAACCACGCGAACCCCAGATCCCAATCGCAGATCCAACTCCGCAGCAAGTCTGATGGCAGAATCATCCAGCGCCAACGCTACGGTCTCCGGCCTGAAGGTAACCCTCAACCGCTCCTCGCCATTCGGGCATCATGTTAGAATTAACAGCAAAACACCTGAATTAATGTCTCATCCTATCATTAATTTTAGGTTTCAGACATCCTGCTACCGCATCCTTCTCTTCCAAATTCCCTTTGTCTTGGTCCTCGTTCTACCGAGAGTCCTGCCCATTTGATTTCATGCGAGGCCAATAGAATTCCCTTCGTGAACCAGAACCTAGATCTGACCTCTTGGGCCGACTGCTTACGAGCCTGGCCTAATCCTCCTGAGGGTTGGGTGGCATGGTACAGTAGAGTATCCAAAACTCACCATGCCACATGGGAAACTATAGGGATAGCCGATGCTTTGTCATTATCATTGTCTCCCCTTGAAAAGCACGAGAACCTTCTGAAAACCATCGGCTACTTTTGGTCTGACGCACTGAATTGCTTCATGTTTGGCCATGGCCCCATGACACCAACCTTGCTAGATGTGGCCATGATCACAGGTCTAGACATTGCATCCCCAAGCCCCTCTGCTTTTATGCTGCCAAAGGTTCCTTTCACCCTTTCCTCCAAAACAGAGTGTACAAGCTGGGGTGCCTACCTTAAACGTTACATGAAAACCAAAGGCCCTGTGACAGAGAAAGAACACATGGCCTTCCTGAACTTCTGGCTGGAACACTTCATATTCTGTGGCCCTTCACTCGCCCCAACCAAGAATTACCTATTTGTAATATCCCAGGTAATGGGGTTACAAAAATAGAGGAAACAGATGTGTGCATTGCATTCATGCATAGAAAATCTGAGGAATTTTCGCGCTTTAAAGTAAAACAGTCACAGTAACTGAAGTTTCACTTGACCTTGGTGGAATTGAAGTAGCTCATCAAGTCAAGCGCTACAAACCTCAATGTGACTTTGCTAAAACCTTGTTTTGGGTAGGGATAATTTGATCTAAGGGGTTAGATCAAATGGAACTAATACTCAACACAACAACACTTTACTCAATGATCAATTAATTGATCTTATAAAAGATTATAATATGGTAATCCTTACCATAACATATGAACATACATCTATATGGAAACCAACTCTAGAAATATATATATTCTTCTCTATTCCAAATAGTTAAGAATCAAACCTAGAGAGGTGAGAGTTCTATAGTAATTATTAGAGAAGCATTAACAAACCTGGAGCAAAACCTTGGATATACATCCAAGTATTCAAATCATCATCTCTAAGAGAAACCCTAGGATATTATCCAAGACCTTTCTTAGAGAGAGAACCCATTTAAGTTAACCATAGATATTGGTAACTACATCATTATCTTTGGAGGATAACTTTAGGTTAGAATTGAAGTCCTTCCCAAATGAGAGAGAGCATTCATACCAATCATAGCTTTACCTATTTAAGAATAAAGGACAACCATTGAACTAAACAAATAGGGGGTAAATCATTTCATCCTGGTGTGGTGAGATAACCAACTACCAAATGAAATAAGGCCATATCCATGAGACATACCTTAGGAAGCCAAAACTTTGATCATTACAAATTGGGTACTGCACATATATCATAAGAATTGAGAGTAGAAGCCATTGAGAATAAATTGTTCATGATAATGCCATGATCATGCTTTGGAGAAATAGAAGAATAAGTCATAAGTTAAACCTTATATGATGAGTAGATATCATTCACCACATGAACTTATAGGGAGATCACTAGTAATCAACCCTAGACTTATATTACAAATCTATCTTGTGAATCACTTGGTGATCATAAGTAGAATCCTACCACATCTATATAAATACCTAAGAAAACCTTAGAGTTAAACTCTATACTTTATATGGTGAGAAACCATCAATCCATTTGACCAAAGTTAACTATAAAAAGAATTATAACAACTTTAGTTACTTTAATGATAAATTGAGGATAATTATAGAAGTTAATTGGTAGAAGATAAAACCAATTCTCAATATCTTAGTAACTAAAGGAGAACATAAAATGTTAATTAAGCCACCACCTTATCATGGTTAGGGAGATTAACCCTAGCACATGCAATATGGTGTTACCTCAATTCTACAACCTGTAATTATATCTCAAACCTAGTTGTCGATCACTTGGGAGATCACAACTAAAAACCTAAGCCACAATTAAATTCCAAACCATGTGCCATTAGGTGAATATGATTATAACCCTAGAATTGCTCACTAGTTAAATATTATGCCTAAACATTGAACTTAAGAATAACCAAGACCAAACCATGATGGGAGTAGTATCTACTCCAGGTATTTTAAGTTAACAATAAATTACAATATTAATACTAAACTTGGGAGGAGTTCAAGCAGAGTTTCCAATTCATCAGCACATAGTTATGCACATAATATAATAGTCAAGTGACAACATTCTTAATAGCAGGTCAAGCCTTAGAGATATTTTAACACATGAAATCATATCATTAAATCCCTTTCTTAGTTGAAATTTATAAAAATAAGTCTTACCTTGAGATTATTTATTGCAAAGTAATACCAAACACAAATCTATATATCAGTAAGTAAGAAAGCTACCATTTTGAAAACAATTTGGATATTTTCAAAGATAATATTCAAATTCATGTCCATATGGGTATCTGAATTCAAATTCTAACAATACTAATAAAACCAAAGTTATAATATCACATTAAATTTGCAAACACACCACTTAAGACTTTGCAGTACCCTGGACTAATCTTTGTCTAAATTAAAATGAGCAAGACCTGCAAAATAGAAAATAGTTCAAATCTGAATTTAAAACAGAAATTAAAAATAGAAAAAGGAAAAAAACAGAAAAGGAGAAATGAAATGGACTTACCTGGCCTACCAGACCGAACCAGGCCAACATAGCCCAAACGAGCCCAGCAGCGCAGCCTACAGAGCAGCCCAACAGCAGCCCAGTCCACCGCCAAAACCCAACCCACGTACCTGTTCGGAATAAAAACAGAAGCCAACCAGCTTCATCTTCCTCCCCGAGTTCGACACCGCGGCGAAGTCAATCGCCACGTCCTCGTCGTTGATGAGATCGACCACGGACGCCAACAACTATCCCAGAAGCACGTACAAGGTTTCCCGCGTCCGAGTATATCCTAAAACGTCCAGATTCGTGCACAGAAACTTGCCGACGTCGCCGGCGTATCTGAGCCCTCGCCGGTGATGAAATGGACGATTCCGTCCCTGCCAAGCCATACAAAAACGCCAGGATCTCCGCCCAGAAACCCTAGAACCTATAGGATTATCCATTCTCTCTCAATCCCTCTCCAGCTCTCGCCATCTTCAAGTACTGGCCGCCGGAGTCGAGGAAGAAGCGGTCGCCTGGAGCCATGCCGGAGCCCGTGAAGTAGCGGAGGAGAAGCGCACGGGTGTGTTGAACATCTGGGTGGAGCCGCGCATCAAGAAGACGTCTGAATCAATCCAATTTTGGATTTTCCCCTTGCAGTCGCTCGCCGGAATCGGTGAATTTCTCGCCGTCTCTGTCAATGATCGACGCCATCGACCATCTGGGCACAACCAGGGTACGTCTGCGCATCTCCAGCACCTCTTATTGTGTCCTAGGATCGCCGGTAACCTTAGTTCCGAACCTCACCGGAGATGCTCCGCCGCGGGTTGATTCTACGGCGATGCTCCGGTGGTCCATTCGAAGAACCACCACCACCACGGTACTCAGTGTGTCGTCGGGGGTTCGGTAGAGAGCTTAGTCGTGCTGGGAGAGGCCGTTAAACGGCGGCGCCGTCGCCCGCTGACCCGCCGGCAGTCGTTGACCGACGAGGCCGACGTGGCCATAAGGACCCACTCGTGGTCTTGACCAGTCTTTGCCTGTCTGGCAGCTGAGGTGGACACGACCCCACTAGTCAGCTGCTAGGGTTAGGTTTATACCGGGTGCATTTAGTAATTCTGTTTTAATTTCAATTCAATAAATGCTGCAACTTTACAAATTCGTATAAAATCCAAATTAAGTCAGAAAAATATAAATGAGATCTTAAAATTCTTATAAAAGAAAAGTCTACCCAATAAAAATATAATATGAAGTTTTTATTTTTAATAAAATTTAATTATTTAATACTTATTATTTAAGCATTTAATTTTAATCCTAAATTCAGTTAAAATTCAATAATTAGGAAAAAGGTATAAAATAAATAAAAAACAGAAAGTAAATAAGGAAAACATTAAAATTAATTTTCCTCTACTATTAACTTATTAAATTATTATCAGAAGGATTTAAACCCTAATTAATAATTATCTTAATTATTAATTATTCAAAAATAACAAAATGCCAAATTCAATATTATTCTTATTTCAAAGTTATTAATAACTTCAACTTTTCAAATGAAGTTATTAATCCAAGAACTAATTAATAATTAGGAAACCCTAAGTTCCATATTGAATTAAGAACACAAACCCATAATTTTATGTGGGATACTAAAACCCTAATGCCATTTAAAACCCTAGCTCCATTACTTCATGTGAACCTTAATTTGCTTCTAAACCTAAACCCTAGGTTAAGACATGTGATCAAGAGACATTGTATTCATACCTAGATCCATAATTAGCCACTAAGTGCATATCCATGTCCACATAAAATATAGGAGCCTATCATTAAGACTTTAGCATTCCATATGTTCATCCCCTCAAACCTAGATGATCAAATAGGAACACCTAAGTCTAAACCCTAAATTCCTATCATCAAAAGTATCAACCTTACTCATACCTATATAACATCACACCATTGTGATGAACTCCATTAGCAACCATGCTAATATTGACATCATATCCCATACACACTAAACCCTACTAGTGTGAGATACTTATGAACCATCCTATTTAGGAACCAACCATTCTCTACTTAGAGATCCAATGGCTAATACAAGACAACCTCAACCTAATTGATATACTTCTTATTACTTAAGAAGTATGTTCTTCAAAAGTTATTCTTTTGAAGTAAATAAAGAATCATCATCAACCCTGCTTATAAGAACCTATAAACCCTAGCCAGCTATCACCAACAAGGTATACCACCTTGATAGCAACTATTGGTAATTAAGATGTTGAGGCTTAATTCAACAATACCAACCTAGTAGCTGATGAATCCAACTAGGTTGTGGACCATCTAATACTTACTCCAGAAACTAAATGAAACCATAGTCAACCATAGAACCCCATCAACCTAAATATCATACTTGTTCTTTAATCAAGAACATGTTCTTCAAAAGTTACTCTTTTGAAGTATATGATAATTAATCATTAACCATACCATATAATGCTAAAACCAACAACTATTCTTTATATGTTTACATTATACCAAATGTTATAGTTGTGTACTATTGATATAATTGTTATGACATGTTGCAGCACCTGTTTATGATACCATGTAACCACACCTGAATAAGAATCTTGTATGAGAATCATTTTAAAAGTGCAACACACCCTGAACTGATCATTACCACTCACTAATCCTAAATCATCGGGGTTAGTTCACGCTTAGAGCGATTGCATCTCATACTTATGCATTATTGCATCCTTGCAAATCTTTTAAACATCGTCCTTACCGGACGATGATGCTATTTCAGAATTTGGAGTTATTGCGTATCGAAGACCTTGCCTGCATAATCTTGCAGTCAAGAAAGGCAAGTTCATCGCTTGCTCATGTCATTTGAGTATCTTTATCAAATTACTTGCAAAGTACTATGGTTATCACTATTGCATAAAAACCAAAACCACTACTTTCATAACTATGAATATGACTATGTGGTGGGCAATGGAACCATGGATTGTGTTGATATGGTGGAGGTTCCATTGCACGGGTTTATATCCATCTAGGATTAAACAACAAATGTCGCCAGTGATTCTTGTGCCGTAATACCCGTGTTAACCATAAGATCCGGAGTGGGACGGAGTAGTCAAAAGTGTTTCCACCTCTCGTTCATCAACGGATGCGCTTTACCGTAGACACTTGTATCTATCGGCGGCAAGCGGTAGGCTGGGGAAGCCTTAAGTCCCCACGGCACAGTCCGTAGACACTTGTCGTTCGAAGAACAAGCGGTAGGCTGGGGAAGCCTTAAGTCCCCACGGTATTGCGGTCTATGATGGGTTGCAGCCACCGGCGTAGGAGTGTATGGTAGAGCCCAAGATCGTTGTCGTGGTCGGGGTCCACCTTGAAATCTACAGGAATAATGGGACCGACGTGGACCCAGGGTCGGCGCATGCAACAAAGGGTGGGTGTTCGAGGTAGCGGAGGAACATGATTGGCTAGACCTTATACCGGGCCTCACACCAAAGGAAGTGTGGACGAGAACATGACTCGGTTGGCACCAAGGTTAAGATCTCTTATGGGTAAAGCAACACACCTCTGCAGAGTGTAAAGAACCGTGACCTGTCACTCCCTGTTCCGGGATATGGAATCGCTGAACGCGGCCGGAAAGGAGCTCCATGAAGTTCTAGTAAACCGGTGAAGGCTGACGGACATAGTTCTTCCGAATAAAAGCAACCTCTTGAAGAAATGATTATGAAAACCTGCATTGGTATTAGACTTTCTGGTCTAATGCTGTAGCTAGTGCATTAAACACCTCTTTCCTATAATGAACTTGTTGAGTACGCTCGTACTCATCCCACTCTTAAATCCCCTGCTTAGATATGGAGGCCACGATGGAGGATCTACAGTGCAACTCGAAGACCGAGGAGTCAACAACTACTTCAAGAGACAGGACCATGTCAGAGGAGTCAGATACCACGTCCAACAAGGAGAAAACCTAGTTTAGCCATAGAAAGGAACTAGCTTCCTAAACCTAGCTCCTATTTAGCTAGAATCTATTCATAGCCCCTACAGCTAGTCAAATACTCTACAAATAGAGTTCGTGATAGGATTAGACTACGAGTCGTTCTTCTGGAGTTTATTTGCAGATTTACCTCATTGTAAAGTAGGAGGCTGTGATGATCTTATGTAACAGAGTAAATGTTGTAATTCTATAGACATGCCTTGGACCCGCATATGTTTCTGTTGTACCACTCTGAGCGATATAATACGAGTGGAACTGTGTTTCATTGGTGTTATATCAGACTTGCATACTACACCATGCAGTGGTATGCCGGGTCACCACAGTTGGTGTCAGAGCAAATGCTTTGACCTTAGGATTAAAACCCTTTAAAGGAGACCTATAGGATTGGTAGTGTCTATAGGAAGTTGTCTTAGTTGAACCAAATATACAGATGACTTAAGATGGGTATTCACTTGAGAATAATCCTGACACACTTGAGTCAACCTTTCCTATCTATCTTTTCTAAGTAAAGTTAGTTAGCTAATCCTAAACATGTAGCACATTGATAAGTCCTTAAAACAATAGATGAGTAGATCACGGTTGGTATACAATACATGGTAGTCCAAAGAGAGGATACAACCATAAGGAAGATATCCTATTGGAAGACGTGTACCAACACATATTATGGATAAGTAAAAATTGTCCAGGACACTGTAATAGGAGTAATATCAAGTGATGAAGATAAGTAAGATATCCTACTAGAATAGGTATACCAAGATAAGTAATGAGTAAGTAAGATTATCTAGACATGTGAAACAACTGATAATAAGTGATAAATGTAAGTCATATAAGGTAGTATGTACCATGATGAGTCAATCATGGGAGGTAAGGAAGAGAGATAGGAATAATATAGGTCAACTTACATGGTAGAGTTGTTCATCATATATGCTTCACCTGAGAATCATTATGTGATGAAATAGAACATCATAAACATTTAGGAGGAGAACAATAAGAAGTCAGGTAGAGCAAGAATTGTGTTCCAAAACCATGGGAACTGTATCAAGTACATCAGAACCCTAGTTATATGGTAAGAACACATGGAAGTATAGGAGCTATATTCCAATAGTTATGTGTTTAGAATAGTGATGTTAGAACCAGACATATCATTGAAGTAGTCTTCAACAAAATGGAAGCTAAGTTAGTACTTCCAAAGAAAATTAGGTTAACCACAACTATCCTAGACCACTTTGTTTCAAGTTTATCTCATTGCAAATGTGCAAGTAAGGTAAAGGTTGAGACAAATAGTAGAATTCCCTATATTCGTGCTAAGTATCACGATATAAACCTATATTACGTGGTGTTATATACTACACATCAGAGCTTGATGTTTAGAGATGTCTTACTCAACTAGTATATTCAGGTTTATGATGGTGTACTATAAACACAAAGCTGAATCTTCTTGGATTTTATTGGACTTTCATTGTTTGACTGGATCCATACATGAAGTTTGACTTTGATATGCAAATGCATGTTGCAATATCAAGTCCTTACTTGATGCTATAGATCTAGAGGGTAATGGTATTCGTGTGAGGAAGTGACGAATTCTGGAGATTCTGAAGACAAGATGAAGGTTCATCAGATAGAGGAAACAAAGTTGTGGGAAGCAACCACAATATTCAGAAGGAAGTACCAATCAAAACTCATGCTTTACCTCAACAGAGGAGTACTTTAGTACATGAGAAGCATGAAGATAAGAAATATGGTGATTATGGTGAAGCTGAAGCAGATCCATAGTCAACATAGAAGAGGGAATGCATGGGAAATCACTTAGGATACTATATTCATAGTGTCAGCTAGTGGTTTTCTTGCAACAATAAACCCTGAATGAAGAAAGATGACCTATGAAACCATAGCAGATATAAGAAGACCATAGTTGATATAGGATCAATACTGCGAGATAAAGTAGAGGATGTCTCGTCCAGTTAATCAGAACCTATAATAGAATCCATTTTTAGATAACAAATAGCCATAATTGGTATCAAGTAGTCCATCATTGGATTATTTGTATCAAGAAATTGTGAACAAATAAAAAAAACTTTGCCAGCCAAATAACAATGACCTATAATCATTTAGTCAAGGGATTCACATTGGATGTCCACAATTGAGTGGATACATCACAGATATTCCTCGCGAGAACTTAGAAGAATATGAACCATAAACTACACCTAAACCAATATTCTAACCATCAATCCAATGGTTGGAAGGAAAAGGAGTTGAAGACCATAAGAAAACTCTAAGGGGTAGAGTAAAGATTGAGTTGGATATACAATTACTCAATACCTTGAGAAAGATAGAAGAAGAAGGTCTGAACTGAGAGGAAGTTCAATCTTATTTTCGTAAGATTGTTGAACACTACTTTCATAAGGATGTCAGACAAGAAGCCGAGGATTATACCTCGAGGAAGTAAGAAGTGGACTAGAACTTGAGAAAGTGAGTAATATTTATTCAGAAGTACGAGAGCTCAAAGAAGATAAGTTTAATGAAGTTGGACGAAGAAAATACCGTAGACCAAATACAACTCAAGAAGGCCAAAGACTGAAGGAGATTGACCATACCAAAACTAAAGTCTATTTGAAAGATTCCTTTCATGGAACCTAAATAACCTAAAATAGGTATAGGTATCAACTATAAACCATGATTGAATGGACTAAATGAGTCCAATCCATTCTTAGGAAAATAAACCATCACGACCAATTCCATAAAAAGTACCTTACCAAGTACCATTATTGTAGTTTTGGTAGTAAGGGAAAACAAAGAACTATTTAACAATTAGGAGTTTATTATCATATTAGCTTTCAAATAAAACCAGTAGCACTAGAAGAAGTCTCAATCATTGATTCTTCAATGAGAAAGGAAACAAGCTTGTAGAGTTGAAAGAAATCAAATAATTAAAGTTAGAGCCATGGTTCAGAGACAAGTATTATAAGATTCCGGAGAAAAATCATAGAACTGGAGCAAGAAACTGATGTTCGGAGACAAACCCTAATGGATTCCAGGAAGAATCTGGACAAGGGATATATTCAATTATATCCAGTGAGATCACCAAGGAGTTTGAGAAAAGATGTAGTCTGCACAAGACAGATTCACACTCCCAAACGTGAGAGATATCAAACTTCGAGGACGAAGTTTAGTTTAAGGGGTAGAGACTGTAATATCCCAGGTAATGGGGTTACAAAAATAGAGGAAACAGATGTGTGCATTGCATTCATGCATAGAAAATCTGAGGAATTTTCGCGCTTTAAAGTAAAACAGTCACAATAACTGAAGTTTCACTTGACCTTGGTGGAATTGAAGTAGCTCATCAAGTCAAGCGCTACAAACCTCAATGTGACTTTGCTAAAACCTTGTTTTGGGTAGGGATAATTTGATCTAAGGGGTTAGATCAAATGGAACTAATACTCAACACAACAACACTTTACTCAATGATCAATTAATTGATCTTATAAAAGATTATAATATGGTAATCCTTACCATAACATATGAACATACATCTATATGGAAACCAACTCTAGAAATATATATATTCTTCTCTATTCCAAATAGTTAAGAATCAAACCTAGAGAGGTGAGAGTTCTATAGTAATTATTAGATAAGCATTAACAAACCTGGAGCAAAACCTTGGATATACATCCAAGTATTCAAATCATCATCTCTAAGAGAAACCCTAGGATATTATCCAAGACCTTTCTTAGAGAGAGAACCCATTTAAGTTAACCATAGACATTGGTAACTACATCATTATCTTTGGAGGATAACTTTAGGTTAGAATTGAAGTCCTTCCCAAATGAGAGAGAGCATTCATACCAATCATAGCTTTACCTATTTAAGAATAAAGGACAACCATTGAACTAAACAAATAGGGGGTAAATCATTTCATCCTGGTGTGGTGAGATAACCAACTACCAAATGAAATAAGGCCATATCCATGAGACATACCTTAGGAAGCCAAACCTTTGATCATTACAAATTGGGTACTGCACATATATCATAAGAATTGAGAGTAGAAGCCATTGAGAATAAATTGTTCATGATAATGCCATGATCATGCTTTGGAGAAATAGAAGAATAAGTCATAAGTTAAACCTTATATGATGAGTAGATATCATTCACCACATGAACTTATAGGGAGATCACTAGTAATCAACCCTAGACTTATATTACAAATCTATCTTGTGAATCACTTGGTGATCATAAGTAGAATCCTACCACATCTATATAAATACCTAAGAAAACCTTAGAGTTAAACTCTATACTTTATATGGTGAGAAACCATCAATCCATTTGACCAAAGTTAACTATAAAAAAGAATTATAACAACTTTAGTTACTTTAATGATAAATTGAGGATAATTATAGAAGTTAATTGGTAGAAGATAAAACCAATTCTCAATATCTTAGTAACTAAAGGAGAACATAAAATGTTAATTAAGCCACCACCTTATCATGGTTAGGGGAGATTAACCCTAGCACATGCAATATGGTGTTACCTCAATTCTACAACCCAGAATTATATCTCAAACCTAGTTGTCGATCACTTGGGAGATCACAACTAAAAACCTAAGCCACAATTAAATTCCAAACCATGTGCCATTAGGTGAATATGATTATAACCCTAGAATTGCTCACTAGTTAAATATTATGCCTAAACATTGAACTTAAGAATAACCAAGACCAAACCATGATGGGAGTAGTATCTACTCCAGGTATTTTAAGTTAACAATAAATTACAATATTAATACTAAACTTGGGAGGAGTTCAAGCAGAGTTTCCAATTCATCAGCACATAGTTATGCACATAATATAATAGTCAAGTGACAACATTCTTAATAGCAGGTCAAGCCTTAGAGATATTTTAACACATGAAATCATATCATTAAATCCCTTTCTTAGTTGAAATTTATAAAAATAAGTCTTACCTTGAGATTATTTATTGCAAAGTAATACCAAACACAAATCTATATATCAGTAAGTAAGAAAGCTACCATTTTGAAAACAATTTGGATATTTTCAAAGATAATATTCAAATTCATGTCCATATGGGTATCTGAATTCAAATTCTAACAATACTAATAAAACCAAAGTTATAATATCACATTAAATTTGCAAACACACCACTTAAGACTTTGCAGTACCCTGGACTAATCTTTGTCTAAATTAAAATGAGCAAGACCTGCAAAATAGAAAATAGTTCAAATCTGAATTTAAAACAGAAATTAAAAACAGAAAAAGGAAAAAAACAGAAAAGGAGAAATGAAATGGACTTACCTGGCCTACCAGACCGAACCAGGCCAACATAGCCCAAACGAGCCCAGCAGCGCAGCCTACAGAGCAGCCCAACAGCAGCCCAGTCCACCGCCAAAACCCAACCCACGTACCTGTTCGGAATAAAAACAGAAGCCAACCAGCTTCGTCTTCCTCCCCGAGTTCGACACCGCGGCGAAGTCAATCGCCACGTCCTCGTCGTTGATGAGATCGACCACGGACGCCAACAACTATCCCAGAAGCACGTACAAGGTTTCCCGCGTCCGAGTATATCCTAAAACGTCCAGATTCGTGCACAGAAACTTGCCGACGTCGCCGGCGTATCTGAGCCCTCGCCGGTGATGAAATGGACGATTCCGTCCCTGCCAAGCCATACAAAAACGCCAGGATCTCCGCCCAGAAACCCTAGAACCTATAGGATTATCCATTCTCTCTCAATCCCTCTCCAGCTCTCGCCATCTTCAAGTACTGGCCGCCGGAGTCGAGGAAGAAGCGGTCGCCTGGAGCCATGCCGGAGCCCGTGAAGTAGCGGAGGAGAAGCGCACGGGTGTGTTGAACATCTGGGTGGAGCCGCGCATCAAGAAGACGTCTGAATCAATCCAATTTTGGATTTTCCCCTTGCAGTCGCTCGCCGGAATCGGTGAATTTCTCGCCGTCTCTGTCAATGATCGACGCCATCGACCATCTGGGCACAACCAGGGTACGTCTGCGCATCTCCAGCACCTCTTATTGTGTCCTAGGATCGCCGGTAACCTTAGTTCCGAACCTCACCGGAGATGCTCCGCCGCGGGTTGATTCTACGGCGATGCTCCGGTGGTCCATTCGAAGAACCACCACCACCACGGTACTCAGTGTGTCGTCGGGGGTTCGGTAGAGCTTAGCTGTGCGTCTGGAGAGGCCGTTAAACGGCGGCGCCGTCGCCCGCTGACCCGCCGGCAGTCGTTGACCGACGAGGCCGACGTGGCCATAAGGACCCACTCGTGGTCTTGACCAGTCTTTGCGTGTCTGGCAGCTGAGGTGGACACGACCCCACTAGTCAGCTGCTAGGGTTAGGTTTATACCGGGTGCATTTAGTAATTCTGTTTTAATTTCAATTCAATAAATGCTGCAACTTTACAAATTCGTATAAAATCCAAATTAAGTCAGAAAAATATAAATGAGATCTTAAAATTCTTATAAAAGAAAAGTCTACCCAATAAAAATATAATATGAAGTTTTTATTTTTAATAAAATTTAATTATTTAATACTTATTATTTAAGCATTTAATTTTAATCCTAAATTCAGTTAAAATTCAATAATTAGGAAAAAGGTATAAAATAAATAAAAAACAGAAAGTAAATAAGGAAAACATTAAAATTAATTTTCCTCTACTATTAACTTATTAAATTATTATCAGAAGGATTTAAACCCTAATTAATAATTATCTTAATTATTAATTATTCAAAAATAACAAAATGCCAAATTCAATATTATTCTTATTTCAAAGTTATTAATAACTTCAACTTTTCAAATGAAGTTATTAATCCAAGAACTAATTAATAATTAGGAAACCCTAAGTTCCATATTGAATTAAGAACACAAACCCATAATTTTATGTGGGATACTAAAACCCTAATGCCATTTAAAACCCTAGCTCCATTACTTCATGTGAACCTTAATTTGCTTCTAAACCTAAACCCTAGGTTAAGACATGTGATCAAGAGACATTGTATTCATACCTAGATCCATAATTAGCCACTAAGTGCATATCCATGTCCACATAAAATATAGGAGCCTATCATTAAGACTTTAGCATTCCATATGTTCATCCCCTCAAACCTAGATGATCAAATAGGAACACCTAAGTCTAAACCCTAAATTCCTATCATCAAAAGTATCAACCTTACTCATACCTATATAACATCACACCATTGTGATGAACTCCATTAGCAACCATGCTAATATTGACATCATATCCCATACACACTAAACCCTACTAGTGTGAGATACTTATGAACCATCCTATTTAGGAACCAACCATTCTCTACTTAGAGATCCAATGGCTAATACAAGACAACCTCAACCTAATTGATATACTTCTTATTACTTAAGAAGTATGTTCTTCAAAAGTTATTCTTTTGAAGTAAATAAAGAATCATCATCAACCACCTTATAAGAACCTATAAACCCTAGCCAGCTATCACCAACAAGGTATACCACCTTGATAGCAACTATTGGTAATTAAGATGTTGAGGCTTAATTCAACAATACCAACCTAGTAGCTGATGAATCCAACTAGGTTGTGGACCATCTAATACTTACTCCAGAAACTAAATGAAACCATAGTCAACCATAGAACCCCATCAACCTAAATATCATACTTGTTCTTTAATCAAGAACATGTTCTTCAAAAGTTACTCTTTTGAAGTATATGATAATTAATCATTAACCATACCATATAATGCTAAAACCAACAACTATTCTTTATATGTTTACATTATACCAAATGTTATAGTTGTGTACTATTGATATAATTGTTATGACATGTTGCAGCACCTGTTTATGATACCATGTAACCACACCTGAATAAGAATCTTGTATGAGAATCATTTTAAAAGTGCAACACACCCTGAACTGATCATTACCACTCACTAATCCTAAATCATCGGGGTTAGTTCACGCTTAGAGCGATTGCATCTCATACTTATGCATTATTGCATCCTTGCAAATCTTTTAAACATCGTCCTTACCAGGACGATGATGCTATTTCAGAATTTGGAGTTATTGCGTATCGAAGACCTTGCTCGCATAATCTTGCGATCAAGAAAGGCAAGTTCATCGCTTGCTCATGTCATTTGAGTATCTTTATCAAATTACTTGCAAAGTACTATGGTTATCACTATTGCATAAAAACCAAAACCACTACTTTCATAACTATGAATATGACTATGTGGTGGGCAATGGAACCATGGATTGTGTTGATATGGTGGAGGTTCCATTGCACGGGTTTATATCCATCTAGGATTAAACAACAAATGTCGCCAGTGATTCTTGTGCCGTAATACCCGTGTTAACCATAAGATCCGGAGTGGGACGGAGTAGTCAAAAGTGTTTCCACCTCTCGTTCATCAACGGATGCGCTTTACCGTAGACACTTGTATCTGTCGGCGGCAAGCGGTAGGCTGGGGAAGCCTTAAGTCCCCACGGCACAGTCCGTAGACACTTGTCGTTCGAAGAACAAGCGGTAGGCTAGGGAAGCCTTAAGTCCCCACGGTATTGCGGTCTATGATGGGTTGCAGCCACCGGCGTAGGAGTGTATGGTAGAGCCCAGCACTGTTGTCGTGGTCGGGGTCCACCTTGAAATCTACAGGAATAATGGGACCGACGTGGACCCAGGGTCGGCGCATGCAACAAAGGGTGGGTGTTCGAGGTAGCGGAGGAACATGATTGGCTAGACCTTATACCGGGCCTCACACCAAAGGAAGTGTGGACGAGAACATGACTCGGTTGGCACCAAGGTTAAGATCTCTTATGGGTAAAGCAACACACCTCTGCAGAGTGTAAAGAACCGTGACCTGTCACTCCTCGTTCCGGATATGGAACTGCGAACGCGGCCGGAAAGGAGCTCCATGAAGTTCTAGTAAACCGGTGAAGGCTGACGGACATAGTTCTTCTGAATAAAAGCAACCTCTTGAAGAAATGATTATGAAAACCTGCATTGGTATTAGACTTTCTGGTCTAATGTTGTAGCTAGTGCATTAAACACCTCTTTCCTATAATGAACTTGTTGAGTACGCTCGTACTCATCCCACTCTTAAATCCCCTGCTTAGATATGGAGGCCACGATGGAGGATCTACAGTGCAACTCGAAGACCGAGGAGTCAACAACTACTTCAAGAGACAGGACCATGTCAGAGGAGTCAGATACCACGTCCAACAAGGAGAAAACCTAGTTTAGCCATAGAAAGGAACTAGCTTCCTAAACCTAGCTCCTATTTAGCTAGAATCTATTCATAGCCCCTACAGCTAGTCAAATACTCTACAAATAGAGTTCGTGATAGGATTAGACTACGAGTCGTTCTTCTGGAGTTTATTTGCAGATTTACCTCATTGTAAAGTAGGAGGCTGTGATGATCTTATGTAACAGAGTAAATATTGTAATTCTATAGACATGCCTTGGACCCGCATATGTTTCTGTTGTACCACTCTGAGCGATATAATACGAGTGGAACTGTGTTTCATTGGTGTTATATCAGACTTGCATACTACACCATGCAGTGGTATGCCGGGTCACCACAGTTGGTATCAGAGCAAATGCTTTGACCTTAGGATTAAAACCCTTTAAAGGAGACCTATAGGATTGGTAGTTTCTATAGGAAGTTGTCTTAGTTGAACCAAATATACAGATGACTTAAGATGGGTATTCACTTGAGAATAATCCTGACACACTTGAGTCAACCTTTCCTATCTATCTTTTCTAAGTAAAGTTAGTTAGCTAATCCTAAACATGTAGCACATTGATAAGTCCTTAAAACAATAGATGAGTAGATCACGGTTGGTATACAATACATGGTAGTCCAAAGAGAGGATACAACCATAAGGAAGATATCCTATTGGAAGACGTGTACCAACACATATTATGGATAAGTAAAAATTGTCCAGACCTGTAATAGGAGTAATATCAAGTGATGAAGATAAGTAAGATATCCTACTAGAATAGGTATACCAAGATAAGTAATGAGTAAGTAAGATTATCTAGACATGTGAAACAACTGATAATAAGTGATAAATGTAAGTCATATAAGGTAGTATGTACCATGATGAGTCAATCATGGGAGGTAAGGAAGAGAGATAGGAATAATATAGGTCAACTTACATGGTAGAGTTGTTCATCATATATGCTTCACCTGAGAATCATTATGTGATGAAATAGAACATCATAAACATTTAGGAGGAGAACAATAAGAAGTCAGGTAGAGCAAGAATTGTGTTCCAAAACCATGGGAACTGTATCAAGTACATCAGAACCCTAGTTATATGGTAAGAACACATGGAAGTATAGGAGCTATATTCCAATAGTTATGTGTTTAGAATAGTGATGTTAGAACCAGACATATCATTGAAGTAGTCTTCAACAAAATGGAAGCTAAGTTAGTACTTCCAAAGAAAATTAGGTTAACCACAACTATCCTAGACCACTTTGTTTCAAGTTTATCTCATTGCAAATGTGCAAGTAAGGTAAAGGTTGAGACAAATAGTAGAATTCCCTATATTCGTGCTAAGTATCACGATATAAACCTATATTACGTGGTGTTATATACTACACATCAGAGCTTGATGTTTAGAGATGTCTTACTCAACTAGTATATTCAGGTTTATGATGGTGTACTATAAACACAAAGCTGAATCTTCTTGGATTTTATTGGACTTTCATTGTTTGACTGGATCCATACATGAAGTTTGACTTTGATATGCAAATGCATGTTGCAATATCAAGTCCTTACTTGATGCTATAGATCTAGAGGGTAATGGTATTCGTGTGAGGAAGTGACGAATTCTGGAGATTCTGAAGACAAGATGAAGGTTCATCAGATAGAGGAAACAAAGTTGTGGGAAGCAACCACAATATTCAGAAGGAAGTACCAATCAAAACTCATGCTTTACCTCAACAGAGGAGTACTTTAGTACATGAGAAGCATGAAGATAAGAAATATGGTGATTATGGTGAAGCTGAAGCAGATCCATAGTCAACATAGAAGAGGGAATGCATGGGAAATCACTTAGGATACTATATTCATAGTGTCAGCTAGTGGTTTTCTTGCAACAATAAACCCTGAATGAAGAAAGATGACCTATGAAACCATAGCAGATATAAGAAGACCATAGTTGATATAGGATCAATACTGCGAGATAAAGTAGAGGATGTCTCGTCCAGTTAATCAGAACCTATAATAGAATCCATTTTTAGATAACAAATAGCCATAATTGGTATCAAGTAGTCCACCATTGGATTATTTGTATCAAGAAATTGTGAACAAATAAAAAAAACTTTGCCAGCCAAATAACAATGACCTATAATCATTTAGTCAAGGGATTCACATTGGATGTCCACAATTGAGTGGATACATCACAGATATTCCTCGCGAGAACTTAGAAGAATATGAACCATAAACTACACCTAAACCAATATTCTAACCATCAATCCAATGGTTGGAAGGAAAAGGAGTTGAAGACCATAAGAAAACTCTAAGGGGTAGAGTAAAGATTGAGTTGGATATACAATTACTCAATACCTTGAGAAAGATAGAAGAAGAAGGTCTGAACTGAGAGGAAGTTCAATCTTATTTTCGTAAGATTGTTGAACACTACTTTCATAAGGATGTCAGACAAGAAGCCGAGGATTATACCTCGAGGAAGTAAGAAGTGGACTAGAACTTGAGAAAGTGAGTAATATTTATTCAGAAGTACGAGAGCTCAAAGAAGATAAGTTTAATGAAGTTGGACGAAGAAAATACCGTAGACCAAATACAGCTCAAGAAGGCCAAAGACTGAAGGAGATTGACCATACCAAAACTAAAGTCTATTTGAAAGATTCCTTTCATGGAACCTAAATAACCTAAAATAGGTATAGGTATCAACTATAAACCATGATTGAATGGACTAAATGAGTCCAATCCATTCTTAGGAAAATAAACCATCACGACCAATTCCATAAAAAGTACCTTACCAAGTACCATTATTGTAGTTTTGGTAGTAAGGGAAAACAAAGACCTATTTAACAATTAGGAGTTTATTATCATATTAGCTTTCAAATAAAACCAGTAGCACTAGAAGAAGTCTCAATCATTGATTCTTCAATGAGAAAGGAAACAAGCTTGTAGAGTTGAAAGAAATCAAATAATTAAAGTTAGAGCCATGGTTCAGAGACAAGTATTATAAGATTCCGGAGAAAAATCATAGAACTGGAGCAAGAAACTGATGTTCGGAGACAAACCCTAATGGATTCCAGGAAGAATCTGGACAAGGGATATATTCAATTATATCCAGTGAGATCACCAAGGAGTTTGAGAAAAGATGTAGTCTGCACAAGACAGATTCACACTCCCAAACGTGAGAGATATCAAACTTCGAGGACGAAGTTTAGTTTAAGGGGTAGAGACTGTAATATCCCAGGTAATGGGGTTACAAAAATAGAGGAAACAGATGTGTGCATTGCATTCATGCATAGAAAATCTGAGGAATTTTCGCGCTTTAAAGTAAAACAGTCACAGTAACTGAAGTTTCACTTGACCTTGGTGGAATTGAAGTAGCTCATCAAGTCAAGCGCTACAAACCTCAATGTGACTTTGCTAAAACCTTGTTTTGGGTAGGGATAATTTGATCTAAGGGGTTAGATCAAATGGAACTAATACTCAACACAACAACACTTTACTCAATGATCAATTAATTGATCTTATAAAAGATTATAATATGGTAATCCTTACCATAACATATGAACATACATCTATATGGAAACCAACTCTAGAAATATATATATTCTTCTCTATTCCAAATAGTTAAGAATCAAACCTAGAGAGGTGAGAGTTCTATAGTAATTATTAGAGAAGCATTAACAAACCTGGAGCAAAACCTTGGATATACATCCAAGTATTCAAATCATCATCTCTAAGAGAAACCCTAGGATATTATCCAAGACCTTTCTTAGAGAGAGAACCCATTTAAGTTAACCATAGATATTGGTAACTACATCATTATCTTTGGAGGATAACTTTAGGTTAGAATTGAAGTCCTTCCCAAATGAGAGAGAGCATTCATACCAATCATAGCTTTACCTATTTAAGAATAAAGGACAACCATTGAACTAAACAAATAGGGGGTAAATCATTTCATCCTGGTGTGGTGAGATAACCAACTACCAAATGAAATAAGGCCATATCCATGAGACATACCTTAGGAAGCCAAACCTTTGATCATTACAAATTGGGTACTGCACATATATCATAAGAATTGAGAGTAGAAGCCATTGAGAATAAATTGTTCATGATAATGCCATGATCATGCTTTGGAGAAATAGAAGAATAAGTCATAAGTTAAACCTTATATGATGAGTAGATATCATTCACCACATGAACTTATAGGGAGATCACTAGTAATCAACCCTAGACTTATATTACAAATCTATCTTGTGAATCACTTGGTGATCATAAGTAGAATCCTACCACATCTATATAAATACCTAAGAAAACCTTAGAGTTAAACTCTATACTTTATATGGTGAGAAACCATCAATCCATTTGACCAAAGTTAACTATAAAAAAGAATTATAACAACTTTAGTTACTTTAATGATAAATTGAGGATAATTATAGAAGTTAATTGGTAGAAGATAAAACCAATTCTCAATATCTTAGTAACTAAAGGAGAACATAAAATGTTAATTAAGCCACCACCTTATCATGGTTAGGGGAGATTAACCCTAGCACATGCAATATGGTGTTACCTCAATTCTACAACCCAGAATTATATCTCAAACCTAGTTGTCGATCACTTGGGAGATCACAACTAAAAACCTAAGCCACAATTAAATTCCAAACCATGTGCCATTAGGTGAATATGATTATAACCCTAGAATTGCTCACTAGTTAAATATTATGCCTAAACATTGAACTTAAGAATAACCAAGACCAAACCATGATGGGAGTAGTATCTACTCCAGGTATTTTAAGTTAACAATAAATTACAATATTAATACTAAACTTGGGAGGAGTTCAAGCAGAGTTTCCAATTCATCAGCACATAGTTATGCACATAATATAATAGTCAAGTGACAACATTCTTAATAGCAGGTCAAGCCTTAGAGATATTTTAACACATGAAATCATATCATTAAATCCCTTTCTTAGTTGAAATTTATAAAAATAAGTCTTACCTTGAGATTATTTATTGCAAAGTAATACCAAACACAAATCTATATATCAGTAAGTAAGAAAGCTACCATTTTGAAAACAATTTGGATATTTTCAAAGATAATATTCAAATTCATGTCCATATGGGTATCTGAATTCAAATTCTAACAATACTAATAAAACCAAAGTTATAATATCACATTAAATTTGCAAACACACCACTTAAGACTTTGCAGTACCCTGGACTAATCTTTGTCTAAATTAAAATGAGCAAGACCTGCAAAATAGAAAATAGTTCAAATCTGAATTTAAAACAGAAATTAAAAACAGAAAAGGAGAAATGAAATGGACTTACCTGGCCTACCAGACCGAACCAGGCCAACATAGCCCAAACGAGCCCAAGAACAAGAGCTTCCAGAGCAGCCCAACAAAGAGCCTACCCACCGCCAAAACCCAACCCACGTACCTGTTCGGAATAAAAACAGAAGCCAACCAGCTTCGTCTTCCTCCCCGAGTTCGACACCGCGGCGAAGTCAATCGCCACGTCCTCGTCGTTGATGAGATCGACCACGGACGCCAACAACTATCCCAGAAGCACGTACAAGGTTTCCCGCGTCCGAGTATATCCTAAAACGTCCAGATTCGTGCACAGAAACTTGCCGACGTCGCCGGCGTATCTGAGCCCTCGCCGGTGATGAAATGGACGATTCCGTCCCTGCCAAGCCATACAAAAACGCCAGGATCTCCGCCCAGAAACCCTAGAACCTATAGGATTATCCATTCTCTCTCAATCCCTCTCCAGCTCTCGCCATCTTCAAGTACTGGCCGCCGGAGTCGAGGAAGAAGCGGTCGCTTGGAGCCATGCCGGAGCCCGTGAAGTAGCGGAGGAGAAGCGCACGGGTGTGTTGAACATCTGGGTGGAGCCGCGGATCAAGAAGACGTCTGAATCAATCCAATTTTGGATTTTCCCCTTGCAGTCGCTCGCCGGAATCGGTGAATTTCTCGCCGTCTCTGTCAATGATCGACGCCATCGACCATCTGGGCACAACCAGGGTACGTCTGCGCATCTCCAGCACCTCTTATTGTGTCCTAGGATCGCCGGTAACCTTAGTTCCGAACCTCACCGGAGATGCTCCGCCGCGGGTTGATTCTACGGCGATGCTCCGGTGGTCCATTCGAAGAACCACCACCACCACGGTACTCAGTGTGTCGTCGGGGGTTCGGTAGAGCTTAGTCGTAAGGCCCGAGAGGCGGAACGGCGGCGCCGCCGTGACCCGCCGGCAGTCGTTGACCGACGAGGCCGACGTGGCCATAAGGACCCACTCGTGGTCTTGACCAGTCTTTGCGTGTCTGGCAGCTGAGGTGGACACGACCCCACTAGTCAGCTGCTAGGGTTAGGTTTATACCGGGTGCATTTAGTAATTCTGTTTTAATTTCAATTCAATAAATGCTGCAACTTTACAAATTCGTATAAAATCCAAATTAAGTCAGAAAAATATAAATGAGATCTTAAAATTCTTATAAAAGAAAAGTCTACCCAATAAAAATATAATATGAAGTTTTTATTTTTAATAAAATTTAATTATTTAATACTTATTATTTAAGCATTTAATTTTAATCCTAAATTCAGTTAAAATTCAATAATTAGGAAAAAGGTATAAAATAAATAAAAAACAGAAAGTAAATAAGGAAAACATTAAAATTAATTTTCCTCTACTATTAACTTATTAAATTATTATCAGAAGGATTTAAACCCTAATTAATAATTATCTTAATTATTAATTATTCAAAAATAACAAAATGCCAAATTCAATATTATTCTTATTTCAAAGTTATTAATAACTTCAACTTTTCAAATGAAGTTATTAATCCAAGAACTAATTAATAATTAGGAAACCCTAAGTTCCATATTGAATTAAGAACACAAACCCATAATTTTATGTGGGATACTAAAACCCTAATGCCATTTAAAACCCTAGCTCCATTACTTCATGTGAACCTTAATTTGCTTCTAAACCTAAACCCTAGGTTAAGACATGTGATCAAGAGACATTGTATTCATACCTAGATCCATAATTAGCCACTAAGTGCATATCCATGTCCACATAAAATATAGGAGCCTATCATTAAGACTTTAGCATTCCATATGTTCATCCCCTCAAACCTAGATGATCAAATAGGAACACCTAAGTCTAAACCCTAAATTCCTATCATCAAAAGTATCAACCTTACTCATACCTATATAACATCACACCATTGTGATGAACTCCATTAGCAACCATGCTAATATTGACATCATATCCCATACACACTAAACCCTACTAGTGTGAGATACTTATGAACCATCCTATTTAGGAACCAACCATTCTCTACTTAGAGATCCAATGGCTAATACAAGACAACCTCAACCTAATTGATATACTTCTTATTACTTAAGAAGTATGTTCTTCAAAAGTTATTCTTTTGAAGTAAATAAAGAATCATCATCAACCCTGCTTATAAGAACCTATAAACCCTAGCCAGCTATCACCAACAAGGTATACCACCTTGATAGCAACTATTGGTAATTAAGATGTTGAGGCTTAATTCAACAATACCAACCTAGTAGCTGATGAATCCAACTAGGTTGTGGACCATCTAATACTTACTCCAGAAACTAAATGAAACCATAGTCAACCATAGAACCCCATCAACCTAAATATCATACTTGTTCTTTAATCAAGAACATGTTCTTCAAAAGTTACTCTTTTGAAGTATATGATAATTAATCATTAACCATACCATATAATGCTAAAACCAACAACTATTCTTTATATGTTTACATTATACCAAATGTTATAGTTGTGTACTATTGATATAATTGTTATGACATGTTGCAGCACCTGTTTATGATACCATGTAACCACACCTGAATAAGAATCTTGTATGAGAATCATTTTAAAAGTGCAACACACCCTGAACTGATCATTACCACTCACTAATCCTAAATCATCGGGGTTAGTTCACGCTTAGAGCGATTGCATCTCATACTTATGCATTATTGCATCCTTGCAAATCTTTTAAACATCGTCCTTACCGGACGATGATGCTATTTCAGAATTTGGAGTTATTGCGTATCGAAGACCTTGCCTGCATAATCTTGCAGTCAAGAAAGGCAAGTTCATCGCTTGCTCATGTCATTTGAGTATCTTTATCAAATTACTTGCAAAGTACTATGGTTATCACTATTGCATAAAAACCAAAACCACTACTTTCATAACTATGAATATGACTATGTGGTGGGCAATGGAACCATGGATTGTGTTGATATGGTGGAGGTTCCATTGCACGGGTTTATATCCATCTAGGATTAAACAACAAATGTCGCCAGTGATTCTTGTGCCGTAATACCCGTGTTAACCATAAGATCCGAGTGGGACGGAGTAGTCAAAAGTGTTTCCACCTCTCGTTCATCAACGGATGCGCTTTACCGTAGACACTTGTATCCGTCGGCGGCAAGCGGTAGGTCGGGGAAGCCTTAAGTCCCCACGGCACCGTAGACACTTGTCGTTCGAAGAACAAGCGGTAGGTGGGAAGCCTTAAGTCCCCACGGTATTGCGGTCTATGATGGGTTGCAGCCACCGGCGTAGGAGTGTATGGTAGAGCCCAGCACTGTTGTCGTGGTCGGGGTCCACCTTGAAATCTACAGGAATAATGGGACCGACGTGGACCCAGGGTCGGCGCATGCAACAAAGGGTGGGTGTTCGAGGTAGCGGAGGAACATGATTGGCTAGACCTTATACCGGGCCTCACACCAAAGGAAGTGTGGACGAGAACATGACTCGGTTGGCACCAAGGTTAAGATCTCTTATGGGTAAAGCAACACACCTCTGCAGAGTGTAAAGAACCGTGACCTGTCACTCCCTGTTCCGGGATATGGAACTGCGAACGCGGCCGGCACGGAGCTCGATGAAGTGCTAGTAAACCGGTGAAGGCTGACGGACATAGTTCTTCTGAATAAAAGCAACCTCTTGAAGAAATGATTATGAAAACCTGCATTGGTATTAGACTTTCTGGTCTAATGCTGTAGCTAGTGCATTAAACACCTCTTTCCTATAATGAACTTGTTGAGTACGCTCGTACTCATCCCACTCTTAAATCCCCTGCTTAGATATGGAGGCCACGATGGAGGATCTACAGTGCAACTCGAAGACCGAGGAGTCAACAACTACTTCAAGAGACAGGACCATGTCAGAGGAGTCAGATACCACGTCCAACAAGGAGAAAACCTAGTTTAGCCATAGAAAGGAACTAGCTTCCTAAACCTAGCTCCTATTTAGCTAGAATCTATTCATAGCCCCTACAGCTAGTCAAATACTCTACAAATAGAGTTCGTGATAGGATTAGACTACGAGTCGTTCTTCTGGAGTTTATTTGCAGATTTACCTCATTGTAAAGTAGGAGGCTGTGATGATCTTATGTAACAGAGTAAATGTTGTAATTCTATAGACATGCCTTGGACCCGCATATGTTTCTGTTGTACCACTCTAAGCGATATAATACGAGTGGAACTGTGTTTCATTGGTGTTATATCAGACTTGCATACTACACCATGCAGTGGTATGCCGGGTCACCACACTATCCCTGGCCTATGAACTTGCCAAAGGCACTCAGCTTGGCATCAGCAAACTATTCCTTGGAGAGGTCTATCGATCTCTCCAACTGATGTGTGTCAAACTGTTCTCCCAAAGACAGTTAAAACAGGAGGCCCCTGGTGGTTTATTCAGCTATGGGCTCAGCTGTACTTCCAAAACCAGATCCCAAACTCTCCACCTTTGGCCACTTGCACCTTCCCAGATGCTAATGGGAAGCAGATCCGATGCACTAGCTACGGCCAAGCTCTATATAGCCTTCCAGGCAGCAAACTGATCCCTAAGGAAGCATCAGAGTGGTTCAGGATTTTCTTCCAAGGCCTAGACAATCCCCTGTTCTTTCCTTACACCGAATCTGGAAATTTTGAAAATCCAGTCTCCTTCAAGCTAGACAGCTTTGCCGATGACCCTAGCACTCGGCACTTATATTCCATTATGATCCGTCCCTGCTTCCTTCCAGTTGGCATGAGCACCTCTAACAGGATCATCAAACCTGGTTATGAGTCTTACCAGCCGGTCGTAGTAGCCCGGCAGTTTGGTCTTGGGTAGGTGTCTCCACACTTCTTCCTCCACCACTTGACAGAAAGTAGAGCCGAGTTGCCTGATGTCCTCACCGGCCAAAGGTGTTACTCCTTCTTTGATGCTCTAGCAATTCCAATCCCTCACAACCTCCATTTCATCTCGTCAACCGATGGCTTTGAAACCTGGTGGTCAATGTGGAAGACCCACGCCTTCAGGAGAGCTCTAGGACCGTTGCTGAAACAACTTGATGCTTAATATGATATCCCTGCAGAACAGGTACCACTACTCACAAATTTCTTGCAGTGGCTCATAATGATTGTTTGTAACCTGGCTCTGTTTCCTTGCAGCAACAAGATGGTCCGAACACTGTACATGAGGATGGCTCCTCCTTCAAGTTCCTTCCCCCGGCTCCGAGTGGTTCTCTTCGCAAGAGCTCACCACCCTTGAAGAAGGTTGTGATGCAGAGTCACCGATTCCGCCAAAATCGGCTCCTAAGAGCACAAGATCTTCTCGGGGCCACGCCCCCGAGCCTTAATCAAGGCGAGAAAAGCAGTAAGGAAAGTAGCTGCCAGGAAGACCTTGAAGCGCCAAAACCCTATTCCCGCTCAAGAAAGTTTGCATGTAAGCTGATCCATGCCTTGGTTAATTTCATCTATCCTTCCAGGTTTCTGCAACATGCTTGTATTTCTTTCACAGGCCTCTACTGAAGAAAACTCTAGCGAGGAGACACAGTCCAGTCGAGAGAATTCGAGCTCGGGCAACTCTGGGAAAACCACCACGCAGAGCCAGCCAGACTTGCCGCCGTCGGCTTTCAAGAAAAGGTCAGCTCCTGAACCTGCTTCTTCCCAAGCTCCAATCAGAACAGGGCTACGCACAAAGAGCCGATGCGTCAAGAGAGCTCGCAAAGAACCGATGCGTCAAGAGAGCTCGCAAAGAACCGCAAGCTTCTTCACCAAGCCGGGAGGTTTCAAATGTAATTACTCCCCCTGGCTCATATTTCATACTAACCCATCGTTACTCGCGTCGGCTAACCACTTCCTTTGTAGACTGATGACACCTCTAGTGGGGACGTCGAGGAGGTTCTGATGCCATCCGCCACCCTGGATCTAGCAACCTCAAAAAGTGTGGCTGAAAAGGTGGCCAACCTAGCCAAGCCCACAGAAAAGCCGATCACCACAACATCGGCTGTCCCTCCGGTCTTAGGAGAGGTACACTCCATTCCCTTGACTCTACCCTTTTCTTTTGCTGCATACTGACGCTGTTCTTGTTTGTCTGTCAGGGTTATGACCTTTCAAGCTTGCTGACGTTCGACCCTGAGTCCATTGAACCAGCTACTTCTAGGGCCAGTGAAGAGCCAGGACCCAGCACTACCCATGGACAACTCCAGCGTCTCAGGGCTTTGCTCTCCTCTTCAATTGAGACATTGATTGAAAACCCCGATGAAGTGAAGGGCATTCTTGAAGACATTCAGCCCCATCTCCCGGTGACATTGCAGGTGAAACTCTGGCCAGTTGTGACTCTGCCAGCCTTCAGGTCAAGGGTGAAGTTGGCTCGTCAGAGAATTGACCTTCGCCACGCCCAGCTCCCGTTGAAAGCCGATATTGCGGACAAGTGTCAACGGCTTAATGAGAAAAAGGCTGCCTTGGACACCAAAACTGACACTTCTGTCAGCAGTACCGAACTTGAGACCCTACACAAGGAACTGGAGAACCTTGAAGAGAGGGTCAGGGTAACCAAACAGCTTATCCAAGATAAGGAAGCTCTTATTGCCCGCTCCCGAGAGGAAACAGAAGGCCTCAAGGCTGAACTGAAGACTGATCTGGCCGAAATACGCGCCCTGAACAGCCATCTGGTGACAGGCAAGGATGAGGATGATGAGGCCGAGATCGCCGAGGTGGATCGTGTCCGTGCTGACGCCCTCCATGCCCTTAGTGTATTCCTTCAGTAGAGCCTCTAGAGTCTGTGCATCGATAACTGCTGATAACTGCTCAATCGAGCTTGTACCTCTAGATTCGATGGCTATGCATCGGCTTTTTTATTCTGAAGTCGATGTTTGTGCATCGGCTGTGATTTGTATGTACTTTTTTTTACTGGCCGATTTTTTATGCATCGGCCCCCATACTTCATTGTCCATGTATGCTCCGTCTAGGTGCCCCCCGAGCCGAATCTTCCAAGTAATTGAAGATATCGGCTCTCCAGTCATCCTGTCTGTATGGCTTGATGAACCCGGCATCCAACACTTTCTTGACTGCTTCTAGAATATCGGCCTTCATCTGACGTGTACGTTGCTGGAACGGCCGAAATCCTTTCTTGAGAGGGAGCCGATGCTCAATTATGCTCCTGTCTAACCCAGGCATCTCTGTGTAATCCCATGCAAAACAGTCTGGGTACTCCTTCAACAGAGCTATCATCAGGCTCCTCAAATGTGGATCTAACTTTTTGCTGATAAAAGTTGGTCGTGGCTTATCCCCAGGCCCAATGTCAACCTCTTCTAGCTCATCAGCCGATGTAAACCCATACCCTAGCTTTCCGTCTCCTGCTAGATCGATGCTCAACACAGGCAAAACGTATGGCGAGGATAATATGGGCCGATTGCTGGAATCGGACCCCATTTTGATTGCATTGCTCAATGAAGGTTTACATCTTGTTCGTGCTCTGCTATATCTACGTGACATGCTTGAGTTGAGATCATTACTTCTTATTTTTTGGGGCCGATCGCAGGGATCGGCCTTGCCACGTACGTCCATAGACTTTGCTCTTGTTATACTGTCAGGCCGGTGGATAAGACCAGCCTCACCCCGTTTTTTGTCACTTTGATGCGCTCACAACCATCCAAACTGACTCCAGAGAGTGGCTCTTGGTCTACCGCGTCCCAAATGTTCATGCCAGCCGTTGAGATTTCGGCTGAGTCATCTGCATGGACGACCTCCACTTCATCTCCATCCCACTGTATCAAGCATTGGTGCATTGTGGATGGAATGCAGCAGTTGGCGTGAATCCAATCCCTCCCTAGCAGGACAACGTAGGTGCTCTTGCTGTCGACGATGAAGAATGACGTGGGGATGGTTTTTCGGCCTACCGTTAGATCCACGCTTAGAACGCCTTGCGCTTCTGATGCTTGGCCGTTGAAGTCGCTCAATGTGACATTGGTTTTGATCAGATCCGCGCTAGAGCGTCCCAGGCGACGTAGCATGGAGTACGACATTATATTGACTGCCGCTCCCATGTCAACCAGCATCTTGTTGACAGGCTGCCCGTTGATATAACCTTTCAAGTACAGGGCCTTCAGATGTCTGTAGCTCCTTTCTCGCGGCTTTTCAAAGATAACTGGCCGTGGGCCGCAGTCAAGTTGTGCTACAGGTGCCTCTTCTGTTCTTGGAGCACAAAACTCCGACGAAAGTATGAACACCATGTTTGTGCTAGCCGATGCCTGATCATCGGCTTTCTTTGGTTTGGGGCGCCACTCTTTCTTCTGTGGACGACCCTCCTCGTCCAAAGTTTGCTGAATTTTCGCGGCCAGATCGGGCCGCGCCTTCCTCAACGTGTGCAGGTATAACCTCTCGGCTTCCTCCAAGCTACGTAGCCGCTGAACCCTGCGCTTTTGAGAGTGACTGAGTCCATCAGGGCACCACCTTGGCCGGTGGTATCTATCTTCTTCTTCTTCTTCTTCTTCTTTTTCTTCTTCTTCTTCTTCTTCACCTTCTAACTCCTCGAGATCTTCCACTCGAGAGGACTCAGCTTGTTTGTTCCGAGATGGGAGAGGCCCTAGACGTTTGAACACTGACACGTCTCCTGCGTCCTTCTTCTTTGGTCTACATTCTGGGTAGCTTTCGATTGTAGGCAATCGGCTCATTCCTGAGTCCCAGCAGTGCTTAAAGAAAGGACAATCCCAGTGTCGGTCCATGTCTTCTTGCTCCCTTGACCTTCCCTTAGCGCGGTGCTCATATCCTTCGTCGTCTCCATCGTACCGACGATACTTTCTGTCATTGACGTTAGGCCGACGATCTCTTTCGTCGGCCGTGTCATACCGCCGGCGTTGGTCATACTGACGCTCATATTGGTTAAGAAGGTGCTCGGAGAGTGGTCGTTGATACCGCATGCTTCTTACTTGTTCCTCGGTGACATACCGTTTATCATCATATCGGGGCCGGTCGCATGAACCGGCCTCCTCCTTTTCCTTACCACGAGAACGACTGCTCTCTTCTTTGTCCTTGCCAGGGTGGTATACAGGCCCTGCCATGTTAATACTGAACGAGAAATTTGGCTGGCGTCTCACGAGATGATTGCACTCCACCATGTTAACGGCAGGAAACAGTTACGTGTCCACTTTCATGGCATATTGGCTGAAAATCAGACGGCCTTGTTCTATCGCCATTTGGATCTGCTGACGCAACACTTTGCAGTCGCTGGCGGTATGGGTGAACGAGTGGTGCCACTTGCAGTATGGCCTTCCGTTCATCTCTTGGGCCGTAGGGATCCTATGGCCTTCGGGTAACTTCAGCTGCTTCTCCTTAAGCAAAAGATCGAAAATCTGCTCAGCTTTGCTCACGTCGAAATCAAACCCTTTTGCAGGACCTTGTGGCTTAAACCATTTGCAGGACACGGGGTTTGCCCCCCGAGCCCATTCAGCCACGGCTACTTCCTGGTCTCCTGCAGAGTCTTCATCCTCTTCTGTCTCAACCAGGCCTACCGGACGCTTGAATTTGTCCTGGTACAATTCTGGGTGGCGCTGTTCATACAATGAAAGTTTCTGAACCATATGCGCCAGTGAAGTGTACTCCGCTTGGGAAGCCATGTCCTTGATCGGCGACGCGAGACCTACCACTGCCAGATCAACTGCTTCTTTCTCATTCAAACGAGCCGAATAGCATCGGTTCCTTACAGTCCTGAAGCGCTGAATGTATTCTGACACCGTCTCTCCACGCCTCTATCGCACTTGTGCCAAATCGGCAATGCCAGCCTCGGAAGTCTCTGAGTGATATTGTATGTGGAACTGCTCTTCCATCTGCTTCCACGTCCGGATTGAATCTGGTGGTAGCGAGGTGTACCACCGAAAAGCCGATCCTGTGAGAGACTGCGCAAAAAACCTTACGCGTAGCTGATCTGATGCTGAGATCATGCCCAACTGTGCCAAATATCGGCTCACGTGCTCAATTGAGCTAGAGCCTTCTGACCCGCTGAACTTTGAGAACTCAGGGAGCCGATACTTGGGCGGCAGTGGGATCAGATCATACTCATTGGGGTACGGCTTGGAATAGCCGATTGCCCTCCTCTTTGGTACCATGCCGAACTGGTCTCTCAAGATTGCACTGATCTGGTCCACTGTAGGAGCTGCAGGGGCTGAATTTTGCTGATCTGTTGCGGTGGCATATTTAGCCAGCCACGCCTGTTTATCGGCGTCTCCTCCAGTAATTCCTCCTGTGGCTCCAGAAATTCCTCTTGTGGCTCCAGAAATTCCTCCTGCTGTAGTCTGGTTCGTGCGCGCCAAGTTATTGCAGTTGGCACATACATGCACGTGTATCCATGCGGGATTTCCTTAGGCGGTTCCAGCATGAACTGGTAATCAGCAGGATCGCCTCCAATCTTGTAGACGACGAACGCCGGTGAACCCGGCGGCTCTGGAGCTGCTAACGAGAACGGCAGCTGCGGTCTGGTGTGGAGCGGTATCTCTCCTTGGTGAGTCCCTAGTGTAGGTCCTGACGGAGAGTACTGATGCTTCATGATTTCCTGGACCACGCGAAGCGCAACGCGCTCGAAAGCGTTCACCAAGCTCTCAGAATGACGGTGTAGCGAATGAGCTACCATGTATTTTACTTCCTGGCGTAGAGCTCTGGTGCGTTCTTCTGAAGAAGTAGACAGATCCACTTCATCGAGAGCGCCTTTAGCTGAGAACCCTTTCCACCTAATGCCGTGTGAGCGGGTCCTCTGGAAAGAGCCGATGAGGTCGGCTTCGAAGAGAGCTTTAAGCTCGTCATACTTCTTCTTATACTCCTCAGTCAGATCTTCGTACGTGACTGGGTCTTCCGCCATCTCTGATGCAGATGTCGATGCAGTTGATGTAGAAGAATGTCCCACCGGGCGTGCCAGAATGTGTTGACCACCAAAACCCACCGGCGAGCAGCGACGGGCAACACGTAGAGCCGGGAGGCTCCCGGATCGCCGTGGGCCCTGGTCCCTCGGGCGACGGCCCGCAATGCTCCGGCACGCACGTCCGATGCTGGTGCAAGGGCGTGCCACCTGACCTATACCTGGTCAGGAAGGTGATGGATTGCTTCGACTAGTTTCCTGCATGACATACACGTAAACATTAAATACGAGCCTCGATCGGCTCTCAGGTTATCCTGTGAATCGGCTCATGGAGCCGATCCACCCATGATTCGTATTGGATCTACGATAACATGGTGGTCCTGCTTGATCAATACTAAGCTAAAACGATCTACGACGATTTAGGGTTTTCACCACATAACCGGAACATCTTACACGTAATTGAGCCTTGCAGGTACGAAAGATGACGGAAAACCAACCCTAGAAAAGGCCTAAAAACCAACACGAAGTCGATCCTCGGAACATCCCTTCTAGGATCAGCAAACCGTACCTCACGCACTACTGGATCCTTCAACCCGTTTGCAAGGCCTAACCATATGGATATTAAACTAATCCTTGAAGAACAAGGAACAACCGTAACAGATCGAATCTACTAAATAAAGACTAAGCAAGGTGTTGCCCTTACACCTAAGATAGATGTAAGGACAGCTAGATATCTAGGGATAGCATAACTAAGCAAATACATCAAGAAAGTACCGATGCTAACCCTAAAGTACCTACGATAACGGTGTTGCTTGCCATCAAAAAAGCTTCAGTACGAGCAACACATTAACGACGAATAAACAAGATACTGCCTAGATCGCAAGATGCGATCTAGGCAGCATAGCGCTTACCCGGAAGAAACCCTCGAAACAAGGGGTGGCGATGCGCCTAGATTGGTTTGTTGTGAACGTGATCGTCTCTTTTCTCAATAACCCTAGATACATATTTATAGTCCGTAGACTCTCTAACTTGGGAATAACCCCAACCGTGTACGAGCTAAACTCTATCTTTTAATCCTAACCGACACGTAACCTACTATAATTTACAGATACACGGGCAATCTAGCCCAAATTCTTGCACGAGGCCGATTCATGAATATTTCCCGTGTATATTCTCCAAGCCCATCTCAATCACGGCCCACCTCTGATTCGGTTAAAATCTGGTGATAACAATTGTCTAAGAGTATCTCTAGCAGAGCCCGAACTCCGCGGAACCGAAAACTGCGAGTTCGGTCTCCCGAACTCGAGGAAATAGTTCGATTTTGTCACGGCGCAGAACAGAAATCGAACTCGTGAACCGAAAACTTGGAAATCGAACGTCGCGGGAAAATGAAACTCGCGATTCAACTCGATTTGATTCGATCAAGCTCAATTCGTCCATAATTTACAAGAATCTTAGCAAATACAAGCTTCCTCGACCTACATTCACTAATAATGGGCCTAATTTAGACTAGATTAGTCCCTGGATGGACAATACTGTCACCGGGGAGCTTAGGCATCGGCGGTGGAGGGTTATTGGTCGCCGGCTATTCCTAGGCGACGATGAGCGCCGCCACCTCGAATGCCGCCGCCTCGAAGGTGCTCCCGCACGCCAAAGGTGACCCGTTGGCGTCATTGCCGAGCGGGGGCAGCGCCGGCAGAGGCGGGCTGCACGAGGCGGCAGCGGGGGGGGGGGGGGCTCGGCTTCTCCTTCCGCAGCCGCCTCCTCACGCGCTTGACGGCGCGCCATAAGCTCCGGCCACTTCCGGCCAGCGCGCTTCCATGCGCCGTCGGAGCGCGACCACCTCGCGCGTACCGGCTCCTCCCGTACACCCAGCAGACGCCGAGGTGCTTTTCCACCGCCGATTCGGCCACCTCCCCTACCTACGCGCCTTATCCGGCCCATTGCGGAGGGAGGGGTGGTGGCCGGAGCGGCGGAGCAGCGTCACAGCTGGCGGAATCGCTCGCCGGAGAGGAGGCAGGTGGCGGCGGGAGTGAAAGCGGCGGAGCGGAGTAGGGTTTAGAAACCGAACTCCCCTCCGCGGTCCCTTTTAATACGGGGCGACCGCTCGATTTCTCGGGGGCCCGAACTCGTCATACGGACCAGGCCGCGAGTTCGGGCTCCGTTCTAGCCCATCCCCAAACCGAACCCCTATTCTCGCCGGAATTTTTCGGTTTCCGCCGCGAGCTTGGGCTCTGCTAGATATGCTCTAACCATGGGCGATTCGAAGTTGCCCTTTTGGGATTGCACTTGTTACTTCTATAAATATTTGTAAGCTGCATTTGGAGTGACCTGCTAAGTTTGGTGTATATTCTGTCAGATCAGCATATAATTTGGCAAGATCGGAGGAGTTTGTGGCATGGCGTAGTCTGAATAAAAAGGGGCTGCCGGTGGACACTTCCGCTGAGGCGAAACTCTGGAAGAAATTGTGGAGTATTAAAGTGCCAGGGAAAATGAAAATTACTCTGTCGAGACTAGCTCACGACTGGCTCCCAAGTGGTACTCAGCTCCGTCGCCAAAACATCCCGGTGGAGGGTGTATGCCTCTTCTGTGACAGGGAGGAAAGTGCAGCACATGCCATTGTTTTCTGCCCGTATGCAGCAGAGGTATGGCGGGCGGTTAAATTGGTGTATCCAATCCATTTGCTCAGGAAGCACTTCTCAACTCCTAAGGCATGGGTGTTGGATTTTCTGGCTCGATCTGATGATCGAGAGCTAGTCACGTTGGCGGTTACGGTGTGACATTTGTGGGAGGCGCGTAATGGCGTCCGTAATGGAGAGAAGAGGAAGCACCCAACCAGCCTAGCGCAGCAGATTAAAGACTATACTTAGATGATTCTGCTGCATCTTTTCAAGCCACTGACCAGCCTTAGCCGTGAGACCTTGGCCACAACATCTCGATGGTCTCCGACACCGGTTGGCTCGGTAGTCATACATGTTGATGCAGCATTGTTCTCTTCTTCATCAAGGATGGGGGTCGACATTGTGATCAGGAACCACATGGGCAATTTTCTGGCTGCGTGCAGCCGGTTACTTGATCAGGTCACTGTGCCCGAGATAGCTGAAGCACTCGCCATTCGAAGTGCAGTCTCCCTCGCGAAAGATGAAGGCTGGAACAATGTCATCATGGTATCAGATTGTTTATCAGTCATCCAACGGATCCGCTCACCGATCCGGGATCGTTCGATGGTTGGGGTTGTGGTTGAGGACATCAAAACCCTTGCCGCATCTTTGTTGGCGGTGAATTTCCGTCATACTAGTCGTCTCTGTAATAGTTCAGCACATACTTTGGCTCGTCGAGCTGAGAACTTTGGTAGTATTTTCTTTCGTGATGTTGCACCGGATTGTATCCGGGACAAACTTTGTATTGATGTTATTTGATCAATAAAGTGCTGAATTCTCAAAAAAAAAAAACAATTGGTAACTTTAGTAGGGCATGGCTATCGTCGAAAGATGACAACAAGGATTGGTCGGCGATAAGGTCTCGAGGAGGTTGAGACCAACACCATCGCTAGTAGCGGTTGTGGTGCAGACGGCAAGCCATCGAGCACGGCCAACAATTACTTGGTAGCAGTGGGTTGGAAAGAGGATGGAGGCTAGCGGCACTTTACTTATGGAAGCCTTCTCTAGATACTATTCTAGACGGCTTCACTGAAAAATGAACTATTCCGTATGATTCTTTTTTAGGGGCCAAAAATATATGGGATAAGAGCATCTTCAGCCGCGTCCCCAAAGCGTCCCCCAAAGGGATTTGGGGCGCGCCGGACAGAAAATACGTTCCAGCCGCGTCCCCCAAAGCCCATTTTTGTCCGGCGCGCCCCCATTCGGTGTCCGGCGCCCCGAGCCCGTCCCCGTCCCACAGGGGACGCACCGGGCACGCCGGATACAACGAAAAGCGAGGCGGGGAGTGGCGGGGCCGACTCGTCAGCGGCACAGAAGGCTAAAACCCCGTCGCCTACCTTTGGTCAAGCGACGCTAATGGCGTCCCTGTTTTCCCAGGCGACGCAGGGACGCGTCTCGTCGTGCATGGCCACGTGGCCGTCCGCGCCGGAGTTATTGCGTGCAACCACCCGCTGCCGCCGCTGTTTTAAGACGCCCTGCAGTTCTCGCCGCTCATCACAATCGCCGCCGCCTCCCCCCTCCCAGATCTTCTCCTCGTCTCTCCAAAAAAATGTCGACCTCGTCCTCCCGCAAGATCGCCGCGGCGAACGGCTTCGGCCGCGGCAGCCTCACCGTGGCGGAGGCGTGGGCGTTGTACCGCGCCCGGTATCCAGTCCCGCCGGACATGCGGCTGCCAAGCAGCGGCAGCTGGAAGATGGCCGTGAACGGCATTGGCGTTCCGCCGCCGCCGAAGCCGCGCACGGACCAATGGTGGGACGCCGTCAAGGCCCGTCGGGCTCAACTCACCGCCCATGAGCGGTTGGATCCGACGTGGGCGGTCGACAACAACGACGCCTGGTGGACAACGTACTTCCAGGCGAAGTACGACGTCGAGATGCACAGCACCGACGGGCTCGTCGGCGGCCCCAATAGCTGGAACAAGGACGGCCGCGCCGTGCAGGGCGTTCCGGCGCACCCTCGAGAACGTCATCCGCGGCATCCGCAACGGCGCTCCAAGTTGGAGATGCCGCGTGTCCGCCGCCGTCTCCTCAATGGCGGCGAGAGGACGACGTACTCGTCCTCCTCGCACTCTTCTTCCTCAGGACCGGCGCGATCGACGCCGTCCTCGTCTTACCGGTCGGCGCCGTACACCGTTCCCAAACGGGAGGTGAAGGAGGAGCCGGCGACGCCCGTCAACACGAGGCGTGGCGGCAGCGGCAGCCGGCGGCAGCAAGGGGGGCGCGGCGGCGCCCTCCTCATCCCGAAGCCGGATGTGAAGGAAGAGCCGGAGGAAGCGTCGCAGCGGCGCCGCCGGGCGGAGTATGAGCGGCGCGCAGCGCTCATCGCCGGCACGACGACCGAGGATCGCCAGTCTGCGGCGGCGTTCTTGGCGTCCATGGACGACAAGGACGCCTAGAGGCGACCTCGACGTGGCGATCGCCTTGTCCATCCGCGACTCGGCAAGCCGTGGACCTCACCGACGACGACGAGGCAGGACCAAGCGGCGCGGTGAAGGACGAGCCCGTCGACGAGCCCGTCGGCGAGCGCGTCAAGCAGGAGGTCGTCACCGACGACATGTACAACTTCCAGCAGTACTACGACGCCTCCGGCCGCCGCAAGTGGTTCTAGATTAGGTTTAGTTTAAATTTAGTCAAATTTCGTTCGAATCCTGTAAGATTGGACGAATCTTAGTCGAATCTCGTTAAGTTTAAAATTTCCGAATTTTTGTTTGGGGAACGCGACTGGGTAGCGACGTCTCCCAAAGGCGACACGAACGAAACACGTCCCCCAAACGCTCAATCCGACGCGCTTTGGAGGACGGTTTGGGGGACGCGGCTGGAGATGCTGTAAATTATCTTATCCAGCTCTAGAGGTCCTGCAAAAAAAAAGATCGCGCCGACCCACACCGCGCCACGCCGTTTCGTGTAGCTTTGGCCCTGGACTTTGGCTGGAGTCAGTGCACGTACCTCATCCGTGGGCCCGGGGCCACGTCATCCAATTGGATGGCGACGTCACTGTCCCCGTGGGCCCCGCGATGTGCAACTCCCGCTTTTGCGCTAGTGCGTGCATGGACAAATCATACCCAGCCCTCGTGTCCGCATGTGCTATTTGCAAAAAATATGCTGGTTGGTGTGGTGGCTTTTGCCTATTTGCAATGAAGGGCTCGTAGAATAAACTTTTTAGGATTTGAGGCTACGTTTGGGGAGAGCGGATTTTAACCAATTTATGATTTTTTTTATTACCAAACAGCTAAAGCACGAGGCTGCATCTTTGTTGCGGTTTTGGACGATAAGGACACCATCTCCTACCAATTAAAAGACAATTCTTCCACCATGCCAACGTTTTTGTCCTCATCCATTTCCTTGGGCTTTTGTATATGGTCTCATCTCTCGTAGGCTTTGTTTGAATATTGTTAACCTCCCCACCCAAAAAAGAAGAAGAAAAGAAGCATCGGCAGAAAAGAAAAAAAATCCATATTACAACGACACAAAAAATGCTCCCTATTAACTGTAAGAGAAGAACGCAAGCCTTACAATTTTTTCATCATTTCCAGTATTACCACCTAAGAGTTCGTCAGCTACATATCCAAACACCAAACATGTCGAACTCGATATAGAAATGGATACTCTCCTTCTTCCCGAGAACTCCATGTCCTTTAGGACGCGGACTGGTGGACCTAAGATTTTCATCATGCCTAGACGCAAAAATCCAGCCAAAGTTTTATCAATTTTTTAATCAAAATAGGCTATACCGCCGACCGGAAGCTTGGCACGGCCTTAGGGATGGTTGGGTCCTCCTATGGACGTGGACATGATCTTTCTTACTCGTATGCCGTCTTTGCACTAATCAATGAACTGGTTGCAATTTTTATAGGATAAGATTTTTGTGGTAGAATATGGAATAGAGTATTATTACCAATCCCAAATCTCATACTCATGTGAATCCATTTTTCTTTGGGAAAAAAAACTTCTCCATTGTTTCCTGTCAACCAAACTACCCGGAGAAGAAAACAAAGTAACACGGAGGGGTGATTTGTAAAAGAAGCAGCTCTTTGGGCTTTCCAGTGGCCTGTATCTCTATCCTGCGGAGAATCTGCCACCTCCCCGCCGACGCCGACGCCTCCTTGCTTTCTCTCCCCTCCCCTCCCGTCCTCATCGCGATCCCTTCCGCCGCCTCCCCCACCCGAATCCACCGCCCAGCCCAGGTGAGCCGGCCGATCGGTTCCTCCCGGCGAGCCGAATTTGCAAAGCCAGAAATCTGACCCGAGTCCCGCTCAATTCGGTGCAGATTCGGCGGGCTAGGGTTCCGTGCCGGCGGCGATGAAGGAGAAGCGCGGGCTCGAAGCACCCGCCGCCGCAGGCGACGGAGGCCCTGACGCTAAGCGGCCGCGGCCCCCGGCTCTGGCTAGGTTTGAACCTCGTGGAGTTTTCAGTACTTGGTCTGTTGTTTGTATAGCTGTGTGAATTTAGTTGTGATCTAGCGGCGCGTTACGGTACCATACAGTTAGGACTTGGAAATTCATGTTCAAAAATTTACTGCTTGTGAATTGGTGCTGTGTAAATTCAACACCAGTAAATATACTCCTTTGATGGATAAATGGAGGTCTTCTGTTATTTTGGAGTGATGTTTACGCTTGTAGTTGCTGTGCTGAACCATAACTTTGAACTATCAGTTACGGTTTTAGTAACCATGGCCGAGTTGAAGTTTCCTTTCTGAGATTGTACTTTTTGGTTCTACACAGATTTTAAGCTTGATTTGGCGTGACGTGCTGGGGAAACGGCGGGATTCTTCCTAAATTTGTAGTTAACTGTTGAAGAAAGGACAAGATCCACACGAGTTGCTTTGGGAGAGCACACACGTCGTGACCTATAACAGAAACTCCTGCCCTTATCATTGAAATCAATTTAAGAAAAAAATAAAACATAGACACTACAAATTCATTGTATGGTCTTGCGGCATGACTACTCTCATCTTAATATAGCGTGTAAAAGGAGTTTGTGCGTCACACACTTAGGGATCGCGCCATAGTCCAGCTCTTTAAGAAAAGTGTTATACATCGTCCAGCATGCTTCCGGAAAAAACCAAATACACCTTTTTTTGAGCTCGACAGCTTGTTGCCATCTTTAACTCCAGGCTAGTTATTCCCTCCACTCCTTTTCGAATGATGTTTTAGCCTCACACATGATTGAGAAAATACATGAGATTACTGCAGTGTCCATTTTAAATTGCATTCTTTGCTGTCTAATTGAACTTGTTTGTTTATTTAACACCCCGATGGCCAACTGACAAGAATCTACCCAATTAATGGCAAGAACCCAACTCTATATGTCATTCAAAGAAAATGATGGAGGTGTATATTTTGTAGGTTATGTTTATAGGCATAACCTTTATACTCTTCTCCTGTTTATTTTAATAGCCTAAGCATAACATTGTTTAGTGTTACCATATGAACAAATGGAGACATTTCCGGTGCATTTAGCACATGCCACGTTCTTGGTTGTTGTCTGTGTTCATGTACTGTTGGATACTTGGATGTGCTACATGGATCATTGTAGGACAACTAGCAAGTATTGTTTTAGCATCTTTTAGTAACCAGTGTATCTCATTTGCCTGCATATAGCTGTAATCGTGATTCTGTCTTGAAATGCTAGAAGACTGAAATGCACTAACATTTTGATATTCTGTTGTGGCCTGTTGAATATAGGTTTAATGTTATGTGAATGGTTTAAGCGAACATCTAATTGTTAGTGTTTATCTTTCATCCAGATGATCATTTGATCAGGACAATAGTACTTATTCATTCTATTTGTACAGTGTTATTGTTGAAGCACTAAAGGTGGATAGTCTGCAGAGGCTTTGCTCATCACTCGAACCAATTCTCCGTAGAGTGGTAAGAACAAAGAGTGTACATACTAAGCGCAAATATTGTTCACATCTCTTTATGGAATTGCTAAATGTCTATTGGAATTTCGTCTTTCTTTCTTTAGATTGTAATTCCGTACGCCTTATTTGTAGGTTAGTGAAGAAGTGGAGCGTGCCTTGGGAAAACTTGGTTCTGCTGCAATCACTGGGAGGTATGGTATCAAACCAACAATGAAGCAAATATATGGTTAAAAGTCAACATGTTACTTTGTGCGTAAGATTCACCAAAATTTCTGTGTGGTGCTTTGTCCGTGTTACTTGACATGGATATGCCTCTTGTATGATATGTATCAGGTGTATCAGATTATTTTGATTATTTTTGAAATATTGATGCACACTGGTTCATGGCATACAACCCTCTGCCAGACAACAAAACTCATCGTACAATGTAGGAGTATGCAAGTACCCAAGCCAGTTACCCTTCCCCCTCTCCTCTAGTAACCTCCATCTTCGCCTCCAGTGCGAATTAAAACAGAAAATTGGAGGATACTGGCAGTTTGTTTATCAAATTAGTTGGTATGGGTTCATTGAGAAGAAGGTTCATCTCTTGGCGTAGATGGGGCACAATCTGTTCCGTTGTAAACTTTTTTCTTTGTTTCAATCTATAGAACCCTGTTACAACTTAGACCTGGTTCAGGACTGCAATAACGGCAGTGGGATCTTGTGTGCATAGTTGTTCTAAAATGAATACAAATTGAAGATGCTTTGTGTGGCATATGTTCCACTTGGAGATTCTATGTTCCTAGTGCCAATTCTAGCCTAAACGAACTATACTGTAGAATACTTCTTAAGTTTTCAAATGTATGTATGCACAGTCTAAGGGCGTACCCAGTGCTGAAAACTCGCTTACATTGCGGGGTCTGGGAAGGGAATTTCTAGGCAGTCCGTCCCTTGTTTTTTCATGAAAAGAGGCTGATTAGAACCCAGAACCTCCTGAGCACAAGTGGAGATACTCTACCACTGGGCCAGGCCCACCCTTCCAGCTGTATCAGTCTTTTAAGGGAATGTATCGCCGTATTGCCCTTATCCTAGTTTTTCCTAAAATCTTCTAGTTGTATAAGAATTAAGAATGTGGGTGAATTGTCATATTTGCACTTCAATCATTTCCATGTCCATCTTTTCTTCCCCACCTAGGCATTAAATTACCTCATTGACAAATAAAATTAAGTACATAGTTTGCATTCGCTTTGAGGCCTAAAAGGCGAGCGACTGCTTTCGGAACCATCTGATACTAATTATTTGCTACCTATTGGAATAATTCAGGTCTTCTCCAAAGCGAATTGAAGGTCCTGGTGGAAGTAATCTGCAACTCCAGTTCAGGACAAGACTGTCCCTTCCCCTTTTTACCGGAGGAAAAGTTGAAGGGGAGCAGGGTGCCGCAATTCATGTTGTTTTGCTCGATACTGGCACTGGCCGTGTTGTATCTTCTGGACCAGAGTCGTCTGCCAAGCTTGATATTGTTGTTCTAGAAGGTGATTTCAACAATGAAGACGAGGAAGGCTGGACAGGAGAAGAATTCGACAGCCATGTAGTGAAGGAGCGTGAGGGAAAACGACCTATTATAACTGGCGATATACAAGTCACATTGAAAGAAGGTGTTGGCACAATTGGGGAGTTCACGTTCACGGATAACTCTAGCTGGATAAGGAGTAGGAAATTCAGACTTGGTTTGAAAATTGCCTCAGGATTTTGTGAAGGTGTTCGCATCCGTGAGGCAAAAACTGAAGCTTTCATGGTTAAGGACCATAGAGGAGAATGTAAGTCCTCTACCATGATCATCACGTGCCTCCTCTTGACATATCTCTGAAAACTTTGAATTTTACTTCTTTAGTGTACAAGAAGCACTATCCACCTGCATTGAAGGATGAGGTCTGGAGATTGGAGAAAATAGGGAAGGATGGGTCGTTCCATAAGAGGCTGAACAAATCTGGAATTTTAACAGTTGAAGAATTCCTTAGGCTTGTTGTTCGGGACCCACAAAAGTTGCGCACTGTAAGTTTGTTTCTTTTTCACATCCTTTCCTTTTGTTGTTATTTTCGTTCTAACTCGTATGCTGTTCTCCTATGGTAGATCCTCGGAAGTGGTATGTCCAACAAGATGTGGGATGCCCTCGTTGAACATGCAAAAACTTGTGTCCTAAGTGGAAAATATTACATATATTACTCTGATGAGAACAGAACCGCTGGTGCTATTTTCAATGACTTATATGCATTCTGTGGGTTGATTTCCGGCGAGCAATTCTATTCATCTGAGACCCTTGATGATAGCCAAAAGGTTTGTGTTATGGGCATATATTGGATGATCCATGACGATCGTCGTTATGTTTGAACTTACATATTGTTTACATTCATTTTAACATGTCATTCAAGACAATGAATTAAACTTGTCTTATTGTGGAGTTTTGAAAATGGATATGTAGATGGCTGACTTCACATTGGTCTAGATCTGTCCACACACCCTTCTTAATTCTTATATTCAAGAATGATCATCATGGATCATGTGTACTAACTATTAAATTTCTGGTACTGTTATAGTTTGCTTAACACACTGACTGTTCATTAGGTAGATTAAACCATCAAGTATGGCCAGTTTATTCAATGTGTTAGAACTTTTTCTGTGCTTATGTTGGCTGCAGCAGTTTTTGTGATATATGACATCGACATCCTAGCATGCTTAGGCGTTCTCTTTAAATAACTCGCCTTATGAGTATTTTCACCGCTCTAATCAGCAGAAGCGTTTTTTAGATAAAGCCTTGAGTGATTATAATGGTTTTGTTTGGTACAGCTCTTTGCTGATGCATTGGTGAAGAAAGCATATGACAATTGGATGTATGTCATTGAATATGATGGTAAAGCTCTTGTGAATCCTAAATCGAAGAAAAGGGTTGCATCAATTAGTCAAGCTGAGGCGCACGCTCCTCCTGCTCCATATGTGCAGCGCATTTCTTCAACGAGTATGTCAGGCCCATCATCAGCAGGTGAGCAGCACCGAAGTGCTTAGATAAAGTATTTTTTTATATTTTAATTCAAAACTGGGAAAATAGGATATGGAAACGCTGAAGCTCTGCTCGTGGTATAAACATATTAAGCAGATTAACCAAAGAGTCTATGGAGTATATGAATTATGTTACTGTCTCACTGGAATAGCAGTCCTTGATAATAACTATATGTTTTGTTTCATTCATTTCAGGCACAGCTGGTTCTATAGGATATGATGGCAGCCAGTCAGCAACACAGTTTTCTCAGCTTCAAAGTACACCTGCCAATGTTCCCGCACCATATGATGACACCTTTTCATTTTTGCCACCTAGCATGTTGATGGGGTCTGTCAATCAAGGAGCTGCCAGCGACGCCATGGGTCTGGAACTGGGCCAGTTGCAACAAGTAATTTCTCAAGGCCAGTCAATTCAGCCAGCAAACATGGGCTACGATGATTGGCATCGAACCCGTGATAACCAGTATGCTGATGACTTCACCGAGGACATCCGCATGAAAAGCCACCAGATGCTGGAGGGTGAAGACATGCAGCAGCTGCTCAGGGTCTTCAATATGGGTGGAGCTTCTAATGGTTTGGCTGATGAAACGTTTGCCTTCCAGTCTTACATGCCATCCCCATTGCCAACCATAGGTTTCGATGGTGAGCCCAGCCGTCCATCTGGCAAGGCCGTTGTTGGGTGGCTCAAGATAAAGGCTGCTATGAGATGGGGAATCTTTGTCAGGAAGAAAGCTGCAGAGAGAAGGGCACAGCTTGTTGAGCTGGAGGATGAAAGCATACCTTAGACGACACGTGCTCACTGTTAGATGTTACTGTTGCAATGTGAAATACCCCCCAGCTGCTGCTGCAAACTAGTTCTTTGGTTCACATTATTCAACCGAAACTAGCTTCTGTAAATCTACAGCGGGTAGCTCAGTTATCTTGTAAAAAGAACGTCCCTGTATAATTTCGACATGGATTCTCGTTTAACTTTGTACCCGTTTTTTGGTTAAATTCGTGCAGACTATTACTGTAGAAACCGATGTGAATTAATGTGAAACAGCGTTATGCTGATATGGCTAGAAATCTTTTGTGGTCCAGAACTTGTGGAAGGACGGACACCTTTTGTAAGGTTCAATTATTTTGCTGAACTGGTAGTACATGGGCATTAATATGTTACTATTAATATCTAATTTGAACCGACCATAATTTGCCATGTTTGGCCTGGTTCTATCTTGAGAAGTGTTTGTTTGAAATCAGCTATGTTATTTGCCTATCAGAGCCTCATCAACTCAGGAGACGGTCTAGTAAACTGGAAGGCAAATTGAACCAGTGCATATCTTTTCTGTTTCAGTATACTGTATCATAATCATGGCTGGAGCCTGCAGCGGAAGTGGCTACCTATCGTGTTCGAGGTGGCTCCCGCTTTTATGGTTTCTCGTTGACGCCGGCCTCCATGAATGAGAAGGCTACACAGGGGAGGAGCTGCATATGCAGGTAAACTGTACACTGCCTTGCACACCATGGTAAAAGAAAAATCCTCAATCTCCATCGTAGCAAGCATATGAGTTCGACCTCTTTGCGGTTTAATCCCATGATGAAAATTCAGCAGGACTGACAGTGAGAAAATTTAAATTCCATATTTGACCTCTCGCATACGTTGAAGTCTCTGAACCAACCATTCAAAAAATAAAATAAAAGTGTCTGCACCAGCACTGACAGCAACGATCCATGCTCCACGCTATAAGCGCGCGCGAGGCCAACGCTTTCCGCGCGCGCGGGGCCAACGCCGCTACTACGTACGTGAGCGTCCGTGTCCGACTCTACCGAGCTCAGCTTGGCCAAGCAGCTAGCAGCTCCACCAGCGATGGCACCGGCGCTGGCGAGGCTGCAGGCGGCGGCGACATCGGCGAGGGCGGAGACCGTCCTGCGCGGCGCGTGCGCGGCGACGTCGGCGTCGGCGGCGCTGCTGCTGGGGCTGAGCGCGCAGACCAAGACGGTGCTGTTCGTCCGGAAGAAGGCCGTGCCCAGGGACGTGGAGGCGCTCTGGGTGCTCATCGTCGCCGCCGCCGTCGCCGCGGGGTACCACGCCGCCCGGCTCGTCATGCGCCTCTACTCCGGCAGCCGCTTCGCCGGCGCCGGCAACGACGGCGGCCAGAGCCGCAGCAAGGCCGTCGCGTGGATCTCGTTCCTCCTCGACAAGGTGAGCAGTTCTCGCTTAGTTTCTTTCCTGAAAGCATGGCCGGCCGGGGAGCAGTAGAGTTCCTGAAAAACAGGGGGAGGAAACAGGTGTGCGTGATTGGCCCGGCGCCCAACTGTTTCCATTAATGCGCGCTCAATGGAATTATCGTGAGCTGCCTTTGCTTGCCACAGCGACGGGTGAAGGTGTACGTCGCTTTTAGCCAACAGCTAGATGGACGGCTAGCTCATCGCGTGCAACTTGAAATGCAATCGATTTCTGATGAAATTCCGATTCACCTACAAACCTCCCGACTCGCCCTTACTGTCGCCACCGCCGTTGACGTGCCTCTCGTCCGTCTTCGACGGCCCGTGCGTGTCCATGTCAGATGGAGTAACTTGGTATGCATCTCGTTCGATCAACTGACTGACGAGGATGAAAGGAGGCGCACTAACTCAGCCGGATGGTTGCAACGGTACGTCGTCTCCGACAGGGCCTTGCTTAACTCGCGCGCGCGCGTGACAAGAATCTCCATGGATTGATTGATGGCCGACCGTTCGTACGCGCCAACGGCAACACATTAACACTCGATCGTCAACCAGTAGCTACCTATTTAGAGCTATATATATTATCTTGCTGATGAACAAATTAAGCACAATTCTCATCATGTCAGTCCTCGTAGCGTCTCATTAACAGCTGTGAATTTCCGCAGGGCTGCGCGTACGTGGTGTTCGCGAGCAGCGTGGCGGCGCTGCAGGCGTGCTTCGTGGCTCTCATCGGCGTGGAGCCGCTGCAGTGGAGCAAGCTCTGCAACATCTACACGCGCTTCTGCGTGCAGGGCGCCTTCGGCATGGTCTGCGGCATCGCCGCCGCCGTCGCCATGGCCGTCCTCTCCGCCTTCTCCGCGCGTGACCTCTTCCGCCTCTACTCGCCGCTCGGCCGCCGCGCGCAGGCGCAGCACCAGCTGCTGGGACCGGTCACGTCGTCGTCGACCACAGAACTGCTTAAAGCATGAGAAGTGCATGATTATTAGGCTCCTTTTGTGATCTCCGTTTGCCTCTCGATCTGCTCTAGCGGCTAGCAAGATCTCTGATACTGGAACATAATATATACATGCATTTGGTCATGAGTAGTATAAAGGGAAAAAATGTTAAATTATTTCAGGATTTTTTCGCAACAAGATCGAGAGGACCAGGTTTGCCAGTTTGTGAAACCGCGTGTAAGTTTCAATGTTTCATCATGGTCAGTTGGTCATGAACAGAAGCATACCACCTATTTTTTTAGAACAACAGAAACATAACACCTAAAATAGAGCAAATTTGTGAACAAAATATGGCCACTAGCCGAAATGAGGCCCGGTCTTATATATCCTTCTTGCATTTTGCAAAGCGGGCCGTGCAGTGTTTACCAAATGGGCCTATATGTTGCATCGAATTCAACGTGCAGCGAGGTCAGTATGGGCCGTGAATGAATGGAGCTTCTACCAGTTCCCTAGGCCTTTCACAATGGTTTTTTTCTTTGCGATGTATCCTACGTATTTTACTGATGTGGCATGTGGACACAGGAAAGGAGTTATGCTCAAATTGAGGGATTCCGTGAGATGGTTGACGTGTGTGGTCTTAGTGACCTTGGATTTATTGGACGCAGCTGGACTTTTGAGAAGAAAGTTGCGGGAGGAGGCTACTGTCGGGTGCGTCTTGATCGCGCCTTAGCGACACCGGCGTGGAGGGATCGTTTCCCGGACGCTACACTGACGAATATGTCAGCCGCTGCATCAGATCATGGACCGATCTTCTTACGATGGAGGCCTGTGGCGAGGTCGACGCACAGGTTAAAGGGGAGATTTAGATATGAGCTGATGTGGGAAGAACACGCTGCGTTTTCCCCATTGGTTGCCCAGAAATGGGAGGAAGAAGGGGAAGCACATACGATGGACGACCTCAAGAAGAAGCTGTCGTCTTTCTCAAACCAGTTGGAAGGGTGGGGGAAGTCCACTTTCGGCCACGTCCGACTGGAACTCAGCAAGCTCAAGAGGAAGTTGGAGAGTCTGCAGGCGGTGCCAGGGAGATTGGGGCCTTCGCATGCTGAAATTAAAGTGGCTGATCGGATCGTGGAGCTTAACCACAGGGAAGAGATCATGTGGCAACAAAGATCCAGGATCCAATGGCTCTCGGCTGGTGACAAGAACACTAAGTTCTTCCATATGCGTGCTAGCCAGAGGAGGAAGAAGAATAAGATTACGATGCTCCGGAAACCTGATGGTCAGATTGCCACGGATGATCAAGAAATGAAGAACATGACTACAGCGTTTTACAAACAGCTGTACACGTCCGAAGGCACAGAGGATATGGAGGCGGTGCTTGGTACAGTCCCTGTTAAGGTTACGGAGGCGATGAACAATAGCCTTGTGTCACCCTTTAAGGAGAGCGAGGTGAAGGATGCGCTTTTCCAGATGTTTCCCACGAAGGTGCCTGGTCCAGACGGTTTCCTGCTCATTTTTTTCAGCGACATTGGGACCTTTGTGGTGCAGAAGTGACGAGAGTTGTGCTTCGAGTGCTAAGTGGGGTGGATGATCCGGCCACTATTAATAATACTATGATCGTTCTGTTACCAAAAGTGGCGAGCCCGGAGGAACTTGGCCAGTATCGCCCCATCAGCCTGTGCAATGTAATCTATAAAATTGCTTCCAAGGTGGCGGCGAATCGTCTCAAGGTGTGTCTACCTGAGATCATCTCGGTGGAGCAGTCTGCCTTTGTTCCAGGTCGACTGATAACTGACAACATCATCACAACATATGAGTGCTTGCATTTCATGAAAAGGAAAAGGGCCAAAAATAGGAGATGTTGTGCTTTGAAGTTGGACATGAGGAAGGCCTACGACCGTGTAGAGTGGAGCTATTTGCGGGCTATCATGCTCCGTTTGGGCTTCCACCGGCGGTGGGTGGATATGGTGATGAGATTGGTATGTTCAGTATCTTTCTCAGTTTTGTTTAATGGAGAGTGCTCGGAGAGCTTCATTCCTACAAGAGGTATTCGACAAGGAGATCCGATCTCACCCTACCTGTTTCTGTTGGCAGCAGAGGGCCTTTCGTGCCTGTTAAAATCAAGAAATGAGTCATCGAACTTAAGTGGAATTAAAGTGGCACCGTCAGCCCCGACGGTCAGTCACTTACTCTTTGCTGATGACAGCCTGTTGTTTTTCAGAGGGATAGGGAGAGTGCAGAGGAGATCAAAGATGTGTTGCGAGTTTACTGCCGTGCTTCGGGACAGCAGGTTAACATGGATAAATCGTCCATCCATTTTGCAAAGGGTTGCAACCAGACGGTTAGAAATCAGATCAAGGATATTTTGGAGGTACACAATGAAACTCTAAGTGAGAAGTACTTGGGCATGCCATCTGATGTTGGCTCCGCGACAAATGGTGCTTTCAAATATCTGCGAGATAGGGTATGGAAACGGGTGCAGGGCTGGCTGGAGCTGTTACTGTCGGCCGGGGGTAAGGAGGTACTCATAAAATCTGTGGCTCAAGCAATCCCTACTTATTCTATGTCCTGTTTTAAATTACCAAGAGGTCTTTGCCACCACATCAATAGCTTGCTCAGGAATTTTTGGTGGGGAAGCAAAGAGGGCAAGCTGAAGACCTGTTGGGTAGCATGGGAGGAGATGACAAAGCCAAAATCTCTGGGTGGACTTGGTTTTCGTGATATTGAGCTCTTCAATTTAGCTCTCTTGGCGAAACAAGCGTGGCGCATGGTGCAGGACCCCAATGCCTTGAGTGCACGGATCCTAAAGTCGGTGTATTTCCCGAATGGCGAGTTCCTGGAGGCGGAGGTGGGGAGCCACCCATCCCGGGTTTGGAGAGCTATCGTCGAGGGAAAGGAAGTGTTGAAGCAAGGCCTTATAAGCCGGATAGGGAATGGGCTGAACACAAATATATGGAATTCCAATTGGATTCCACGTGATGGTATGTTGCGTCCTTTGGTCTGTAGCAAAGAGGATCCACCTATGATGGTGGCCGAGCTGATTGAGGCCCAGACCCGATCCTGGGACATGGAGAAGATCAATTTCTTCATGGCACCAATGGACGCTGAGGTTATTTGCAATATCCCTCTCCCTTCGAGAAGTCATGATGACAAGTGGGCATGGCACTATGACAAAAAGGGAGTGTTCACCGTGCGGTCTGCATACCGCATGCTTGTGGACGCAAGGGAGCGACGGACAGCTTGGCTGGATGAAAGGGGTGGTAGATCGGATGTGAAGGGTTTAGCAAAGGAGTGGTCATCTCTATGGAACATCAAGGTCCCCTCCAAAATTCGGGTGTTCTTATGGCGGCTGGCGAGGCACTCTCTCCCGACGGCGGATGTGCTATACCACAGGCATATGGCGCCCCAAAATTTGTGTGCGTTGTGTGGTGCACAAGACTCATGGCGCCACTCGCTGATTGATTGCAATATGGCCAGATGTGTGTGGGCGTTATTACCCGAGGATCTGGTCGAGCTCATCATTAACATCAATGAACCAGATGCAAAAGGTTGGTTGGCAGCGGTGATCGACGCTGTCTCTCATCAGGAGTTGACAAGAGTTGTTGTCACTATGTGGGCGATATGGTATGCTCGTCGGAAGGCTCTGCACGAGGATATCTTTCAGAGTCATTTCTCGACGCTCATGCTCGTCGGAAGGCTCTGCACGAGGATATCTTTCAGAGTCCTTTCTCGACGCTCTGTTTTATTGACAGGTTTATTGCGGACCTGGATATGCTGGCGCCACCTCCAAAACTGAAGCAAGCAGTGGCGGCGTCTCCTCGGTGGCTGGCACCCCCCGCGGGGGTCACGAAGGTGAATGTCGATGCTGCTATGTCGAAGAACGGGGGCACCGCGGCAGTGGCGGCTGTGGCGCTTGATGCAGACGGCACGTTCCTGGGTGCATCCGCGGTGGCGAGCAGGGGAGTCACGGACCCGGAGACGATGGAGGCTCTTGCCTGTCGGGAGGGCCTTGCTCTGGCGCTTGATCTCAATGTACGACGGCTGCGTTTGGCGAGTGATTGTGCCAATGTGGTGCGTGCTATCAAGGCTAGTTCGGAGCTTGTATCGTATGGACAGATTGTTCATGAGGTTGTAGAGTCTGGGAAGTCTTTCCAGTCGGTAGAATTTGTGTTTGAGTGTAGATCTTCGAATAAGGATGCCCACAATCTAGCTAGAGGTAGTGTTTCCTCTGCTGTTGGTCGGCATGTTTGGTTTCTGAATCCACCTGATGGTGTTTGTAATTCTGTGAACTAAGTTAATAAAGGGTGGAGTCTTCTCAAAAAAAAAATACTGATGTGGCATGTGATTTAAAAGAAATCAGATGGTTGTTTTATCTTAGCTAAAATATATCTCTCACAGGAGCAATTCACTAAGGTTGTTGTGAGGTTGTGGGCACTGTCGGGTGCTAGGCGAAAGACAATACACGAGAAGATTTTGTAGATCTCTCTCGATTTTCGTCTCATGGAGCTAAATATCGCATATAAAGTCAAGCCAATGCGGTCAGTATGAAATGTTACACTAGCAAGTGTAGTCTAGCTTGCTCATCCCGCTAGTTTCATTAAGCTGAATGTTGATGCAGCAGTTTCCCGAGGAGCATCGGTATCGCCAGTACTAGGTATATCAGACCCTTCCATATTACCAAAACGAGTGATGACAACAGTCAGTGTCGTGTCCCTCATGGGGACATTGTTTGTGCAGCTAAAACCTCAGAGGGGGGCTCATTTGTGGAGCTGGAACCAACCGGAGGGACCACCAACATGGACCCGGGGTGGTGGTTTCCCCAATTCCTTTTGTGTAGATATTTGTTTGGTATCGAGCAGAGTTGGATGCATGATGTGGGTTTTGGTAGTCCGCTTTTGCGGTGTGTCCGATGGGCTTTCCACGCCTCATCGTTTGTTTTGATTCAGAGGAACAGGGGGCCTTGACGTGTGAAGGGTGTTCGTTTGCCGGGTATATCGGTCTTCACAAGACTCTTGCATATTTCACGCCCCACTTGCCGTGAAATTGTCCTTGACATGAATGGCCCACTATTTGCCATGAGAGCAACTATTCTTGAGGACCACTTGTTCGATCGATAACGATGGGTAACGATGATGACACTTGTAGCTAGCCTTGATAGATGCTCCTCTATTGGAAGTGTGTGTGGAGTTGAGAACTCGAGATTGGTAGCCAGGTCAGTCGATGCCCTTTGACGTGTCATGTTCCATGATGGCCTGTGTGGTTATCGATAAACTATTTTCCCTGATTTTCTGTTAATTAAGCTGCAACTTTTACTCTCTTAATAAATGAAATGCGAACTATTTTGCACCGTTTCAAAAAATAAGTAGTGTATAAAACAGCCTTGTTCTTACATGGTCAAAAAATAAAACAACACATCTATTATATCATTTCATTTTATCAACATTACACAAGCAGGGCGAATCAACAAACTGATATCTCCTGCAAGAATAATATGATCCCCTCCCGTAGTTTCTTTCCCCATTTGGTGTGGTCTATAACAGCACCTAAACAGCACCATGGGTGATTGCGTTCCTGAGAAGCGGCCCTTAGCTTCTCGGCGCGGCAACTTCGGTGGGGATGCCAGCGGCGAGCCTGGCTCTCAAGTCCTTCCTTAGGATCTTGCCGGAAGGGTTCTTGGGAATGGAGTCGGTGAAGTAGACCTTGTTGATCCTCTTGTAGAAAACAACCTGCAGTTGCATCATCGAATATCTTAGACGTGACACATGAGCTCTGCAATCGCTCGTGAACAAATGCAAATAATTGACTGGCTGAACATGATTAGCACTAACTGACTACTTATCACATAGTGGTAAACCAGTTGTTCTGAACTTTCTGTACAACAGCAGTTGTTATGCGTGAGAGCTGTGTTGAAACTTGAGCATTAATTTACCTCCTTTGAGACGAATTGCTTGATCTCGTTCTCGGTGATCTCAGATCCTTCGATCCTCTTAATGAAGGCGACCGGGACTTCGCCGCAGAGATCATCCTTCACCCTGAAAGGGAAATAACCAGGAGGAAAATGAGCATTCTTTCTTTCAGCTGAAAAAAAGAGGAAACACGGGACAAGGATTTTGTGCACACGGGAGTCAGTGCTCCTTCACTTTTGGATTTTTGAAAATTTCAGATTCTCATATTTCTCTGCTTTCAAGAATTATGACATTAAATATGTAGATAGATGTGTATACGAGGATTGGAATCAAAAAAGTCTCGTAAAAAAATACGTTATATTTTTGGAGATGCAAAAAAGACAAATTTCTGACAGTACACTGACAAAATATACGTACTATTGTACTACTATTTATAGTCAGAAATTTTTTTTTTTTGTATTTTCCAAAATACAAAGTATTTTTTAATGGGACTTTTTTGACTACACTCCTCATGTCTAAATCTATCTACATATTTAATGCCATAATTTTTGAAAACATAAAAGAGTGAGGTTTTGAAAATTTTCAAAATCCAAAAGTCCAAGGAGCACTTGTGCTCATGTGCACATGGTACTTTCCGGGAAACACGACACTACAGTTGTAGCCACAAAAAAGGGAAGAGAAATGTAGTATGTGGCTTACCCTACGACGGCGGCGTCCTTGACCTCCGGGTTCGTGAGGAGGAGGGCCTCGAGCTCCGCCGGCGCCACCTGGAAGCCCTTGTACTTGATGATCTCCTTGAGCCTGTCGACGATGAAGATCTCGTCGTCGTCGTCCACCAAGCCGATATCTCCGGTGTGCAGCCAGCCGTCCTTGTCGATGGTGTTCTTGGTAGACTCTGGGTCGTTCAGGTAACCTGCGTGATTCATTCCCCGAAGCGATGACGGTTAGTTCAGAGAAACCATCGCCATCGTCACAAAATTCTAGTACCCATTAAAACAATGATCTTATTTGGTAGTACGGGAGATTTCCTCCGAATCATTCAGCATTCACATGGGATACCAAGGAGACTAGGAGACAGACATTCAGAAACAGCCACCATAACTGAAGTGCAGTTTGCACATGACACTATGACAGCATTCAGTTATTGGAACCTGACCCCCAAACTACATCTGCAGAGGTACACATCGGTCGCAGGTGGGCGGTGCCGACTGCCGACCATCATTCAAGCGCATTCAGACGATGGCTTCAGGTAAGCTAAAGAAACTTACTGAACCACATGTGGCAGTTCTCGTTTGCTGTTGCTGCAGCATGGATACAATACAAACTGTCTGAAAGTGAACACCTCACATGGGATGAATGAACCCGAGATTCTTGGGAGGATCATCCAAAGAGTTGATAGGGCAGGGCCCTTTCACGAGAAATGTTAGAATTGACTCGTGACACCAACTCGATTCTTCTGCTGGCTGGAGTGGAGTTGGTCACCCATTGCATTTGGTCGCTGGTTTGGTTTTATTTGGTACAGTTTGGTTCATTAGTGGTTGTGATACAGATAGATGCATAGGAAGATGCATAGGAATCGTTGTCGTGAGTAGCACCTTGACCACGACGGCACGGCCTCTCTGGCTGTAGCTACAGCAACCATCTGACGTGATCTCCACTTCTCACGCCAAGTACACACCAACCGACGACGATTCGTTCTAAGTTTTCAGTACACCTAACAAACTCCCTGACACTACTACTTCAGAGGCTTCATTGCTTTCTCCCTCCGCTGTCCAATGCCTGGCAGGGTATTGTATAATACAATTCGTATTCTGGGTTGAGCACTGCACGGAGTGTATGGACAAATGAGATACTACTACTTCTGTCAACTGGATATAAACTAATGTTAGTGACCGGTTCCTCCAACATGCTTGTGCAGTCTCAGCTGTTGGTGCTTCCACTACTGCCATCGATATGCTCACAGCCTGCCAATACCTAAATACTATACTTCCTTCTGTTCCTTCACCAAATTTTGGCTCTAGTATTTACCTAGCTACTTGCGCATGTGTGAGGTCGTTGGATCTTTTGTTCATGTGCAACTTGGATTCTGGAACCTTGCCATGGTGACCGGTGAGATGTGTGCAGGCGGACAAGCTGGGAACGTGGATGTATGATTTTCAGGTTGTTAGCAACGTGCGTCGCTGTTTATTTATTCGCTGACAGTATTCTACAGGTTGTAGTCTTTGCGCCGTGCCAACAACCACGCGCCTGAGGCTGCTAGCACGGAAACGTGGAGTGGAGTGGACGGGAAATTCTCTCCCGGTCGATGAACTATCATTAGGAATGGACCAGACCACTAACTAATCAATCAATCAACTTTCTTCTCACCAAGTCTCCAACCACCTAAAAGTGGCCTAACTACACATCGATTTCACATCCTTTTATTGTGTGTTTGCAATGCATGAAAGGGAGTTTAATTTGAAGTTGCCAGGAAAATTCGGGTAAAATGGGATAATGTTTTCTCTTTCAGAACTACCGGACCAAATGGGGTTGTGCTCATCCGAGTCCCCGTCGAGAAGCGACGTCGCGTTGGACGACAAACTTGTTGGTGGCCGTCGTTCGTCCTGATCGCACAAGTTAGTCTGCTACATGCCCAAACACTAGGAAGGTTTGTCCACATCGCTCGCCGATCGACCGGTAGCTATATGCGCGACTTTTCTTTCCTCAAGGCAAAATGCGATGTGCCAACGCAAAGCACCAAGTAGAGGTTAACGCCACGACAGGAACGAGACTACCGAGAGAGACCATCCGATCGAGATGCAGGGGTTTGTTTGCATTGCAGGGGTGTCAGGTGTGGTGCGTACCTATCATGATCTGCTTCCCGCGGACGCAGATCTCGCCGGGCTGGTTCCGGCCGAGGGATGCGCCGGTGTCGGGGTCGACGACCTTGAGCTCGGCGTTGCGCACCACGGTGCCGCACGACCCGGACTTGACCTTGAAGGGCTCCTTGGCGAAGGCCAGGCACATGGCCAGCACCGGCCCAGCCTCGGTCATCCCGTACCCCTGATGAAATCGAAACAAACACAGCTCATCGTCAGTCAATGTCATTGATTACCAAGCTCGTGTACACCGGCATTGCGCGCGCGATCGGCGGACCTGTCCGAGCACGGCGTTGGGGATCTTGGCCATGAAGGCGTCCTGGAGGTCCTTGCCCATGGGGGCCGCGCCGGAGAGCACCATGCGGATGGATGCGAGGTCGTCGGCGCCGACGCGGTCGCTCTTGGCGATCTCCACGACGATGGGCGGCACGAATGGCGCGATGGTGATGCGGTGCGCGCGGACGAGGTCCACCAGCGCGCCGACGTCGAACTTGCGCATGATGACGATGGCGGCGCCGACGCGGAGCCCCGCCAGCAGCACCGTGTGCAGCGAGTAGATGTGGAACAGCGGCAGCAGGCACAGCAGCGCGTCGTCCTTGTTGAAGCACACGTTCGGGTTCTCACCGTCGACCTGAAAATGTTCAGAGTGGCTACTGTTAGAGTGGATTTTATTTTTTGAAAATGCTACGCGTTGGCGCCAAAAGCATCGCCCGCCGAGCACGAATCTTGGCGTATCGATCGGACCCAGGGAAGGGACCTGGTTCCGTGGGCCCGTCCAACGCGCTGCGAGCCGTGGAACCTACGCATGGAGCACGAGATGCCAAGAATATGACCAGAAATAATTTATTTATGAGCCTGCTGGCCTACTTGCTTCGCACCCAGAGCTCTGACCAAATGCTTCGAGAAACGCAAGACAAGAGTGGGAGAATAATAATCCTAGCTTGGCGTGTCCGACGGGTAGACGCGTAGAACGTGGACCCACATGTCATCCTCTGCTGCAGCTCAGCTCAGCAGCTGGCTCGGCACCGACAGGTACAGTAGCAGTATAGAAATGTAGTACCAGGCTGGCTGAGGCGTTGACCCCGAAACGGAATGGAAGCAGAGCTGAGAGGAGCAGAGGATCCGATCGGATCATCGGAATGGGGGCGGGCGGGCGAACGTACCAGCTGGGCGACGCTGGTGACGAGGCTGCGGTGGGTGAGCATGACGCCCTTGGGGAGCCCGGTGGTGCCGGAGGAGTAGGGCAGCGCCACCACGTCGTCGGGGAGGATCCCGGCCTCGTCCGCCTCGGGCAGCTCCTCGCCGGCGATCAGCTCCGCGAAGTCCACGCACCCGTCGCGCTTCCCGTCGACGGTGACCACGGGCAGTCCCTTCCCGGCCGCGAACTCCAGCACCTTCTCCACGGCGCAGGCCTCGGTGACGATCAGCTTGGCGCCCGCCGCCTCCGCCTGGCGGTGGATCTCGTGCGGGGTGTAGAACGGGTTGGCGGTGGTGGTGGCGGCGCCCAGCCTGGCCGCGCCCAGGAAGGAGAAGGCGAACTCCGGGCAGTTGCGCAGCAGGTTCATCACCACGTCGCCCTTCCCCACGCCCATGCGGCGCAGCCCCGCCGCGGCGCGACGGGTCAGGGAGTCGACCTCCGTGTAGGTATAGGAGGCGCCCGTCTGGCCGTCGATGATGCAGGGGCGGGACGCGACCTCGGCCATCTTCTCGAAGCAGTAGCTCTGCAGCGTCTGCTCGTTGTTGATCTCGATGTCGGGGAGCTTCGACCGGAACACCGTCTCCGCCGGTGCCACCGCCACCACTGACTCCTCCGGCACGGAACCCATGGTAATGGTCTAGTACGAGTAGCTAGCTAGCTACCTCACCGGCCGGCGATCGAGCGAGAAGCAGAGACTAAGTAAATCTTCTTCTAAATTAGTCGTGGGAGATGGCTTGCTTGATCTCCTGAAGAAGAATGGAGGAAGGGAAGATGGCGGGTGTAATATACGGGGGAAGGAGTCGGGGAGTTGGTGAGTGGGGCCAGGGAGGATGACGCGTGGGGCCGGCATGGCAGTGAGAGTGGGAGGGTTGGTGAGACGGCGAGAGAGTGGCTGGGGTTCGTTGACTGGGGCAGGGGTGCCACGTCGACGTCGTTTACCTACTCTACTCCATGATGATGATCGGCGTGCAGCTCGATGGGCTTGGCCAGCCGTTCGACGGAATCCTCCCTTGATCGCATTGGCCGCTCGTTCGTGCGCCGGGGTTGGTGACGATGGTTGCTTCTCAGTCTGCAAAAACTCATGCCCAAACCTGATTCAGATACATGTGTCACCTTTCATTCTTTCGAAAATTAAACATGTGTAACCATCTGGAAGGCTGGGTTTTGCAGTACACCATCTCTGGTGAGGGAGACAGAAATACCAGAGTTTGGTACAATTTTAAGGTTCAATTTCCTGGTATTTTTGGGGTCAAGTTTGTTGATTTTGTGGTCTACGGTGGTTGTTCCATATATGTCCCCCAATTCATGCCCAACCCTGCTCAGATACATGTGTCACCTGCGGCAGGGCTGTACTCCATATCCGGTGAAGGAGGAGGCGGAAATGGCTGAGGTTGGTACAACTTTTATGCGAGACTTCCTGGTATTTTTGGGGTCAAATTTGTTGATTTTTTGGTCTACGGTGATTGATCCATTTGAGAACCATGTCTTACTTAGTCTTCGACCAAGGAAACTCAAATGTGTACGTGAAAAAGGTGCCATTTTTGGAAAGGAACAAAGTTCCATAGTTTTGCCTGGCCAACAACAAACCTTTTCATATGAGCTAAGTTGGTACGTGTTGTACTAGTCTGTGCTTCCTCCCTTCACAATTACTTCGCTTTCTAGATTCGGTTAAGTTAAACTGTGTATGCTTGAACTAAATACAATTAGAATTTTTTTAACATCTACAATTTAAAATCGATCCGTCGTACTATGAAGATCGTTGTAAAGTATATTTCCATACCTTGGTATCTGTTATTGCGTGTATCAAATTATTGATAATCGTTTTCCTATTTTTTTTGTTGAATTTTACAAAATTTAACTTTAACTCAAAACATGAAGTAAATAAAAACGGATAGCATGTGCCCACTTACACAATCCTGGTCCGCATGGAGCCATGGAGGACAATGGCACTGATCGCGTGGTACACGTGAAAGCAGCCTCAAACCAACCACAACAGCAAAAATAACGAAGTTATATTGAGAATGTACTTTTGTAGCCCAGGCTACATGTAGGCCATTTTTTGGACCTACGAAAATTTTAATTGAAACATGTAAATTATTTTTGAAAAAAATAATGTGATGTAGATAATATTGTACTCTACGAGTGTGTAAAATTTCAGATTCAAATATGTTGTATTTTGGGCTCAGAAAAAATAACAAATCTTGATTTCACTATTGGTGAACAGTACTGAATAGTACACTCAACTCTAGATTTTGTCATTTTGTGCGATCTGGTTATTTTTACTGAGAGCAAAATATAATATATTTCAATATGAAAATATTAAAAGTTTACATTCTGTATGTCTACATATTGTTTTTCAAAAATTTCTGAAACTTCAAAATTAAAAGTTTCAAAGTTTGAATCAAGAAAAATGAAACCGGGCTACATGTAGCCCGGGCTACATATGATGTTTTCGAGTTATATTGCCCTATCTCGCCGATCTAGTTGATCCAACGCAAAAAATACTTACTCCTCTATTGCATACGTGCCTAGTTAAGCTGCTAGAATAATATTCAAGTGTATGCATTTCTACTAGTACTCAGTACTTGGCTCATACTTTTTTCTGTAATAATGGAATTCCATTCTCTCGATGGCAGAACATACTTTAACACCACTCGCGCAAGGGAATATTAAGCGGCGCGATGAGCAATGCAAGCTCTTGCAAGTTGCCAGTGCGCGTTTAACACCCGAATGTCAACGGTTAGCAAGGACTGCGTGCCTGAACACGACTTGCCGGTTTTATTAATTACAGTACCAATATGAATTACACCATTAATGAGTTTACTTATAAATAAAACTAGAGAATCATCATCCCACGCCTACGGGCATGTTGTTACGGAAATCACGGTCTCACCATTTGCATAACAGGCAGCGATCGAAGAGATTTCCAACTTTTAAGCAATCAATCCAAACTGAACCAACCATATTTCCACGTCAGTCCGTAGAGAATTCCGTAGTGCATCAGCCCGTAAGTCCAGGATTATAGCCACGAGATGCCACTAGCAAAAAAAGCCCTAGCCACTTTGTTTGCTTTCATAGTTTAAAGAAGTCCAGGATTACAGCCGCAAGATGCCACTAGCAAAAAAAGCCCTATCCACTTTGTTTGCTTTCATCGAATATAGTGTTTAAAGGAGACACTTCCAATAGTTGTTGCTAAATTCACACGGTCTGCAAAGATGGCCGAACATTCCCTCCACCAAGTCTCGCCTCCCATACATGCTTCGATGAGTTATGTGGTGTTGACTTGGCTTGGATTGCATGGCATCTCCAACTGCTTGAGGCAAATGAACAGAAACAGTTTGGTTTAATCCCTATGGACAGTAGGATAGGGAAAATCTTTCAAACCAAATTTGAGCTGGGAATGGTCCGCGCGAACGCGCCGCGGATCACACATGTGTCCTCCCGCTTCGGTTAGCGGGAGCAGCTTCTGCGCGCACACTTTACCTTATGCACACACGCCAACTTTTGTGCCACCATCAATGACCTTCTTAGCTTTTTGCGTGCGTGCAAGTACTTATAGGTGGTGCTGACCATTTGCGCTGCCAATAATGCCACACGCGCTTGGAGCCCAGGGTCAACATTTATGGAAGATGGGTCACCGTCTTTTCTAAGGCAAGCGTCGTACCCGCCAGGTCACACACCTCTTGTCATTGCAACATCGAGGCCTTCTTGTACCCAAAGCGTTGGCAACTCTCCCCAGTTTAGCCATAGGAAAGGGGTGGCCTTCTAGGAAGGCGAAACACGGTGACGAGGTTCGGTCCTTGCGGGCCAAGGCGAAGCCGCATCACAACCATGTATACATCCATGTGGACATCACGTCGGTGCTCTACCGCACCAACATCTCGGCAAGATGGGGCGACATCCAGTTCACGATGACTGGCTCCTCAACACGCGAAGGGTGCCTGCGTCGCCGGTGCAACGTAAGGGGAGGGAGGCGACAAGATCATGTGCCCTCAACTCCCTGATGTGGGACACGCTCGGGCATTTGGTGAGGGACTTGATGCTCCATGACAGGTTCCTCGATGACGACGTGTTTGACTACGACGAGGCGTCGGCCATGAAGGTGGATGAGGAGGAGCTTCCGATTGAGGGGAGCTTGTTTTCGGTGATGACATCTTGGGCGAGGAACTTCGGGATGACACCGCCGACTATTGTGGATATACTTTATGGGCATACATACAACAAGGCTTAATACGAGCGCACCTAGATGGAAAAGGAGGCCCACCAGGACCATCAGTCCGCATAAAATCCAAGACGGAAGTTCCAACTGGCTAGGCCCAGTCCAAGGAGGAACTAGATAAGAAACCTTAAGACGTGGAGAACACGGCTTCTAGGACCTACCAATTTAGGACTCCAACTCTAGTTAGTTAGGAGTTTCCTTCTAAATCATAAGGACCGATACGTTGATATGCCGGTCTAAAGGCATACTTTAGGGTATGCAATCTGCACCATTCTAATCGACACATTGTGCTCTGATAGTGAGTGATAACATGAGTAAAGATCCGCCACCACCGCGGATCTTGAATTTCGGTAACTTGTGTGTCTTGTCGTCGCGTACACTAGGTCACTCACTCCTTTTTTCTCTACACCGTGAGGTCCCCTCTATGGTGTAACATCCCAAATTTCAATAAACGAAAGAAGAAGAATTCCAGAGATCCAAAATTTAGAACCAACAAAAACTTTTAAATTGCATATAGTACCATGCATAGGACTTGTGCATTTTGAGTGATCTGCCATGGTGATTTGTTTTATTGTTTATGTGATGAACTCTAAAACCCTAAAGTGATCAAGTGAAGATCACCAAACAAAAAAAAATCAAAAAGAGAAAGAGAAAGAAATCAAATAAGAGATAAACCCTAAAAACCCTAACATATGACTTAAGTTATTTTTGCAAACTTTGATCCTAGACCTATTTGACCTTCACCATTATTTGCAATATGATGATATTAAAGAGTTATTACAACTTTGGGAATCAAAGGAACACCATTTAAATCCATCCAAAAATCAAAATATACTCACATAGAATAATGGTCATTTTTGACAATTACATTCTGGTCACCACTTTGAGCCTCTCTATTTCAAGATTTCTAAACTAAACAAATTCAACTCTTTGCATGCCATCCAAGTATACAACAAGGTGAACAACTTTTGTAAAGAGCATCACACCAAATTCATCTTGGATCAAAAGTTATGATCAAGCAAAGAGAGGACTTTGAAACTTTGGCAAGATCACCACTTATCAAATTTTGATCAAACCTGGCCATCTCTTGATCACCACTTGACCTAGCATTGACCTCTGGACACCACTATACCTAGCCCATGCGTGGAGACACCATGGACACGACCAGAACATGGCTGGCCATGGCCATGCCGGCCACGTTCACCTCGACGCGCCACCCCTCTCTCCTTGCCTCTCCAGCCCGAGCCACCTTGCCAAACGCGTCGCCCATGATCCCAGGAGATCGCCTGTACCCGCCGTTGAACGAGAGGACGACGCCACGACCCACCACGGCCACGCCCAGTACGCTCCAGGTACGCCGCCAACGGCATGGCGACGTCACCCGTGCACGGACACGCGCGACACGGCCACGCGGCGTTCGCCGTACCTCGCCGTACCCCGACCACCTCCGCGCGCCCTGGTACCTAACTCGCCACGCGTAGCTCGCCGGACACGCTGCCGTCACCACCTAGTGCCTACGGTCGCCGGCGAGGACAAGACCGCCCGCCACGGCCGCGACAGTACGCGCACGGCCCCGACCACCGTACGCCTCGCATTAACTCGCCATGGACGCTCGTGGATTCGCCGTACCCTCCCGATCGTCGCTGCGTCATCGCCTAGCCCTCTAGCTCGCCGGAGACACCGCGCCCACGACGACCCGCACCATGCCCCGCAGCACCCCCTCCCTCCTATAAATAGAGGCCTCCCCGGACCAAACCAAGCACACCACCATGACCACCTCTCACCACCGCTTCTCCTCGCACCGCTAGCCACCTCAATCGTCGCCGGAGCAAGCTCAATCGAGCGATCGGAGCCGCGGAAGCCCTGGTGAAATCGCCGTCGACTGGAGCCTCCTCGAGCGACGCCACTGCTACAGGCTGCCTAGCCGTCGTCTACACCTTCGTCGAGCCCACTGCCAACCCTAGCTGGAGCCACGGTGAGCTCTCCGACCCCCTACCTGAGCCGCCGGCGAGCTTCTCTCTCGCCGTCGACGATGATGAGCGTGAGCCGTTGATCCGCGTTTTAATCCAACGCACCACACTGCCCCGTACCGCTTCGCCGTTAAATAGAGGCTGACGGGTGGAGCCCCCTGTCAGGCAGCCCGCACGTGCGTGGACGCGTGGTGGGCTGGCCTTGTGCCGTTTAAATCAGTTCGGCCCAGTTAGTTTCCCGCCAGGCCCATTTCATTCAAATTCGAATTTCCAAATCCTGTTAAATTCAATACTGGACCCAACTTTGAAAATTCATAGAATCTGTTTGGCTTGGCCAAATTTAACAAACTTTATATTGTTGAAAAGCTAGTAAAAAGATCTACAACATGCCACTGGTCTCACCTCGAGATCTGTTGTGGAAATAAAATGATAAAAAGAAGAAGGCAGGGACTTTTTCATATTCAAATAATTATTAAAAATCAACCAAAATAGATATTTAGTTAATTCCAACTCTAATAGTTCACATTTAACCTACACTAATTGTTTCTGTAATAAAATGGTATGGTCACTTTGGATGATCATGGCCTAGTGTAATTAATGGACAATATGGCTATTTTACTTAAGTGATATTGTCCAAAACTAATATGGAAATCATATGAAGTATTTTACTTCATTTAAATCTTGTCCCAAGTGAATTCATGTGATGTTTGAACCCCTGGTCCAAACACTCTTAGATGAAATACTTGGAGATTTAAATCATTTGGAGAACTATTAAATGATATGAGGTGGTCTACCTCTTTTAAATCATTTTCTCAAATGATGATAATGAATGGTTGACTTAGGTCAATATGAATTCATGTATGATTATTTGAGAAGTTAAATCTTAAGAAGATTCAATGAGAGGAAATTATTTTCCTCAAGAACTAAATGGAAATTATTAATTACATATGTAATGAGAGGAAATTATTTTTATTCAATAAGAAAACCAATGCACCTAATTATGTTATGTGTGTGCTTAGCATAGTTTGTGTGAAATAATGATATGCTTAGTATAGCTTTTGAGCTTGTTGAGTGATTATACCTCGTATTCAAATTTAGACGCTAGCATCGGAGAATACCAAGAGGAAGAAGGATTCTACCAAGAGGAGGAAGAAGAGAACCTTGAGAATTACCAAGGCAAGCTAATACTCTTGCAAAGTGTAAAGCCTCTTTGGGGCAAGGCACCATGATTCTTATCTTGCTTCACACAAGCCTATCCCAAGTTTTTACCATACAAGTTTTACTTGTTTACTTCCAAGAGTTAATGGGATAAGTCAACTTGGTCTAGGTGAATAGTGTTACTAGAGTAGCAAAGTTAGTATCAAAGATAGCCAAGCAATGTAGCACCCCTCATGATTAGTGCTAGTGCTAAAATACTAAAACTTGACTACTCTAGATAGGAACATATGACTTATTGAATTTGAAACCTTGGAATGATGAATTATTCCATTGAATGATTTGAAGTTGAATGTGAACAAGAGAAGATAGTGATTTTTGATATAAACCTGATATTGGTTTGAATGTGATACCTTTCCAATTTTGAGTACCCCCACAATACCTGATTATGGGTAGGGCTTAACTGGAAATTTATACATCTTAGTATGGGTTCCCTCTGAACACACATCATAGGGGTTATGCCGAGGCTGCCTCCGTTGCTGAGATATGATGTGAATTGAGGTGAATTGTAAGGCCAAGCCCTGTGCAGTTCCCAGGTTAACAGTTGGTTTTCACTGGGAGGCCAAGCTCATGGGGAGAGGTGCTCATACTAGGGTTCGTAAGTGAAAGGTTATGGTTGATGATCCGCGTACTGTGTTACGATGATTCGGGGTAATCCCGACGGATGAAATCAAATGTTGTGGCACAAGTGTGCAACCTCTCCAGAGTGTAAATCTATTCGAATAGCCGTGTCCACGGTTACGGACGGTTGGAAAGGCCATACAGTTTCCAGTGTCAGATTTTGAAAATGTTGATGAAATGAATGGTGACTTGGTGACTTGTTGAATTACAAATGTTGTGGGAATGACACTAATGTTCCCACTTGAGTTAGTTAGTACATGATTAAAGCTTTGCTCAAATACTTGTGAACTAAAACTAGCTTGATGCAAATTAAACTAGAGCTTAGCACCCCTTACTCAAGTTGTTAGCACTTACATTAGTGTTAGTTTGCAAGTACTTAAAGTACTTACGGCTTTGTCCCTGGCTATTCAAATGGCCAGAGTATGAAAATGAACAGAACTACCAAGGAGATGACCAGCAGGACTCCTACGACAACTAGGAGTTTTCTGACGTCAAGCGTTGGCCTGTGGACTAGAGAGTCCCTTTATATTTACGCTTCCGCTATGAACTTGTGTTTGTTCGTTGATCGATAGATCAACTATTTGTGTAATATGGATCATGTGATTCAAGTTGTAAGACAATATGGTTTGTAATAAATGATGACTATGATATTCGACTATTATGCCTCGCAACAACATTATCCTGGGATTGCGATGAATGACATAATAGGCATCCGGACTTAAAAATCCGGGTGTTGACAAGTTGGTATCAGAGCCATTGTTTGACCTTAGAAAACCCTAGTTAGAATGGGCGTTCATAAAAACCTAACTTTGAAATCAAAATGAAGAGAATATTTATGAAAATTTACTTACTCTCTTGTCTTTGAGGCTTTTTCGAAATTTGATGAATCATGCTCTTTCTTATTTGAATCTACTTAAAATTTTGCCACACTTGTCACTCTCTAACTTACTCCTCCAATTCGCTTTCAGATGGAGCCGAATGCACCCATCAACGCCAAGTTTTATCAACTTGGTAACGGAGGGAGTTTGATCTTCGAGCACGACCTCGATGCTGTCTCAGACTTCCTTGGACGCCCTCACCCTGAGTTCCATGGAATTCAGGTGAACGACCAGGCTGGAGGAGAGTTGCAGTGGATCATCACCGCCGACTTAAGGGGCAAGATGGAGCCTCCCACCTCGGAGAGGATCCTCTTCTCCTTCCGTGAGAGCAACTGGCTCGATGGACTCGCACGTGGCCTTCAGGAGGCACTTGCGCGCCTCTGTGGACAGAACATGGTGCGCCTACTTGCATCTCGCTTCGCGCATCTCGTGAGGCGTGATGCTATGGGAGTGCCTATGGAGCTGCAGCCGCACCCGGAGATGAGGCACCATGCTGAGCACCTGGACTTTATGCTGTACCACACTCAGAAGGAGTTAGACAACTCCCGTGCGTATGCGAACCAGACTCACCTTGCACTGGCCACTCATGCCGATGCCATCAAGATGCTGTCCAAGGACCGCAACAAGCTTCGCCTGCAGCGCGCCAAGAGGGATGCTACTATTGTGCGCCTTCGCGCCCAGATAGCATCACTAGAGGCCACTGTCAAGGCCCAGGAGGATCAGCTGAGAGAGATGGAGGATGACGAGGTTGGTATCGACATTCAGGGAAGAGACGCCTTCCTGAGTGACGATGACGACTTTGAGGAGGACGGTTTCACTGAGGAGGAGGATTACGCGTTCCTGGAGCCAGGACCTGACGACGTCGTTCCTATCGACTTTGAGGATGAGGGTAGTTGCACTTGATCACTGATATAGGTGTGAGTTGTATTCCGTCCCTTGTATCGTAGCATGAGTATGGTTCTTAAAACCATGGGAAGTGTTGGTATGTTAGTTTGTACTGTGTTATGTTGAATGAAGGAATGAATGTTTGTGTTTGTCATCAAAAAGCATTCAAGTTTTACAAGTTTTGAACTCACTCAAAATAAACCATAGAAATTTCCCTCTTATCTTATAATCTTCTGTATATTCAGATGGCCCCTCCCAATCGCAACAACAATGATGCCATGATGCAACTGCTGCAAACCTTGCTAGCTGACAAGGAGACTGAAAGAGCTGAACGTCAAGCCAACATCGCCGCACTGCAAAACCTTGCTAACCAAGGCCATGGGAATCATGATCATCCCGGCTCGAAGCTCAAGAACTTCCAGAACACCAACCCTCCGGTGTTTAGTAAGACTGAAGAACCCCTCGATGCTGACGACTGGCTCCAGACTATGGAGAACAACTTGGAAGTAGCCGGAGTAGAAGCCAATGAGAAGGTCTTGTTTGCAACCCACTACCTTGCTGGACCAGCCCGAGCCTGGTGGACTAGCACCCGTGCCATGAACGGAGGTCAAGTCATGACTTGGGCAGATTTCAAGCTCAAGTTCAGCAAGTACCATGTGCCCCCGGGTCTTATCAAGAAAATGAGGGATGAGTTCCGCGAACTCAAACAAGGAAGGATGACGGTGGTAGAGTACCGCGACAGGTTCCTTACACTGTCAAGGTATGCCCCCGACGAGACCGACACCACTGAGAAGAGGCAGGAGAGATTCCTGAACGGACTGCATGATGAGATGCAGACTGTCCTCGTCAACATCCCCTTCGCCGACCTTGAAGCCTTAGTGGACTCCGCCATTCAGATGGAAGGCAAGTTGAACCAAGCCAATGAGAACCGCAAACGCCGCATGATGCACCAAAGTGGGCCCAGCAATACTCCAAAGTATCGCCCCAGCTCAAGCGGAGGTTTTGCCCCCAGAAACAACAAGCCCCAGATGCAGACTTCACGCCCGGGTTTTCAGAACCGGAGTGGAGGAAACCCCAGGCCAGGAGGCCACCACAACAACAACCACAACTACCAGAACAACACCAACAACTTCAACCGCGCCCCAATGCGAGCCCCCAACACCAACAACAACAACACCAACACCACTCCAAGGACTGGGAGCAACGCCATTCCCGTCGCAACCAAGGACAAGACCACCATCACTTGCTATGAGTGTGGTGTAGTGGGACACTACTCCAACGAGTGCCCCAAGAGGCTCGCCAAGCTCACCGGCAACACTGCTGCACCTGCTCAGCAGCAACGCCGCGTCTCCACCGGCAAGAAGTTCGCCCCCAACAACCCCAATAACCGCAACGGTCGCCTCTTCCACATGAACGCCGAAGAAGCCCAGGAAGCACCAGATGTTGTACTGGGTATGTTTCCTGTCAACTCAGTACCTGCCAGAGTGTTGTTTGATTCCGGAGCATCTCATTCTTTTGTCACTGAAGACTTTGCATCAACAAGTAAAATTCAACCTATCAGTTTGAAACATGTTATGATAGTTCAAATCCCCGGATCAACCACTAAAGCCAGAAAATTTTGCAAAAATGTACCTATCAGAATACATGAAGTAGATTTCTATGCCAATCTGATTATTCTGGGAACCAAAGGTTTGGAAATAGTACTGGGTATGGATTGGATGGCCAAACATCATGGAATGATTGACTGTGCCAAGAAAGCCATCACCATGACCAGTAGCACCGGTATCATAGTAGAACATGTATCTGAAAGACTACCCAGAAAGTTTACCTGCAACCAGAGTGTAGCCAAGCCAACCTTGGATCAGATCAGGGTCGTCTGTCGATACCCTGATGTGTTTCCTGATGGTTTACCCGGTATGCCCCCAGATCGGGATATCGAGTGTATCATTGAGTTAATCCCTGGAACCGGACCTATAGCCCAGAGAGCCTATAGCATGAACCCAGCAGAGCTAGTGGAACTGAAGAAGCAACTGGATGAACTGCTAGCCAAAGGTCTGATTCGACCAAGTGCGTCGCCTTGGAGATCCCCCGTTTTGTTTGTGGACAAGAAAGACGGTGCCAGTCGTTTATGTACGGATTATCGTAAGCTTAACGACGTCACCATCAAAAACAAATACCCCTTGCCGAAGATAGAAGATCTGTTTGACCAACTGACTGGTGCCACAGTATTCTCGAAGATTGATCTTCGGACCGGATACCATCAATTGAAGATTCGTGCATCAGACATTCCCAAAACTGCCTTTACCACCAGATATGGATTGTATAAGTACAATGTCATGTCATTTGGATTGACCAATGCCCCCGCTTATTTCATGAACCTCATGAATAAGATCTTTATGAACTTTCTGGATAAGTTTGTTGTTGTTTTCATCGATGACATCCTAATCTACTCCAAGTCTGAAGAAGAACATGAGCAACACCTAGAAGCTGTCCTGGATACCCTTAGGGAGCATAAGCTGTATGCTAAGTTCAGCAAATGTGAGTTTTGGCTGAAGGAAGTAGGATTCCTGGGACATATCTTGTCTGCAGGAGGAATTGCCGTAGATCCCGCCAAGATCAAGACTGTTGCAGAATGGAAAGCCCCAACCACCCAGACCGAGGTCCGCGCTTTTCTTGGATTAGCCGGATATTACCGCAGATTTGTAGAAGGCTTTTCGAGCATCGCTCGACCAATGACCCAATTGCTGAAGAAGGATAAGAAGTTCGAATGGACTGACAAATGTGAAGAGAGTTTCCAAACAACTCAAGCTTAGACTGACCTCAGCCCCAATTCTGATCATGCCGGATATCACCAAACCCTTTGACGTCTACTGTGATGCATCCAAGATTGGTCTCGGATGTGTGTTGATGCAAGAAGGAAAAGTGATATCTTATCTGTCCCGGCAACTGAAGCAACATGAGCAGAATTACCCAACCCATGACCTCGAGCTCGCAGCTGTAGTTTTGGCACTGAAGGTGTGGCGTCATTACCTCATGGGTAATCGCTGCGAGATCTATTCGGATCACAAAAGCCTGAAGTATATCTTCACACAGAAGGAGCTGAATATGAGGCAAAGAAGATGGTTAGAGTTGATCAAGGACTATGATATGGAGATTCACTACCACCCCGGCAAGGCCAATGTGGTAGCGGATGCGCTGAGTAGACTGCCGTGTCAGTTGAACTCAATGATAGCAGAAGAACAACCTAGCCTACACCAGGAGTTTGAACAGTTTAGAATGGAGCTAGTTAGTGAAGGATTCCTAGCCAGCATAGAGCTACAACCCACTTTGATTGGTCAGATCAAGGAAGCTCAGAAGGGAAATGCCAGCATTGATGGAATCAAGACCCAGATAGCCGCAGGAAAAGCACCGGGATTCACCGTAGATGAAGAAAGAGTTCTTTGGTACAATGGACGCCTATGTGTACCATCAGACTCAGAGTTGAAGCAAGTTATTCTGAAGGAAGCCCATGACACCTTATACTCTATTCATCCCGGAGGTACCAAGATGTATCAAGACCCGAAGGAACAATTCTGGTGGCATGGAATGAAGAGGGAAATCGGAAGCTACATCGCCAAGTGTGACATCTGTCAATGAGTCAAGGCAGAACATCAGCGACCCGCAGGTCTGCTGCAACCACTACAGATTCCAGAATGGAAGTGGGATTCTGTAGGAATGGACTTTATCACCGGTTTGCCCAAATCCAGCGAAGGAAATGATTCGATATGGGTAGTTGTCGATAGATTGACCAAGGTAGCCCATTTCATCGCTGTCAAGACCACCTATCAAGGCCCAAAGTTAGCTGAGCTGTACATCTCCAGAATAGTCGCCCTGCACGGAACCCCGAAGTCAATAGTGTCAGATAGAGGATCACAATTCACCTCAAGATTCTGGCAGAAAGTGCATGAAGGACTTGGAACCCGTCTGAATTTCAGCACCGCCTATCACCCGCAGACCGATGGACAGACGGAAAGAGTCAACCAGATACTGGAGGACATGCTGGGAGCATGTGTACTGGAATATGGATCTAAGTGGGAAGACTGCTTGCCTTACGCAGAATTCTCGTACAATAACAGCTACCAAGCCAGTTTACAGATGGCCCCCTTTGAAGCCCTGTACGGAAGGAAGTGCCGTACCCCCCTGAATTGGTCGGAAGTCGGAGAGAGTCAAGTCTTCGGACCTGATGTTCTTCGTGAAGCTGAAGAGAAGGTGTACAAGATCCGCGAATACCTCAAGACGGCGCAATCAAGGCAGAAGAGTTACGCCGACAAGAGACGCCGAGAGATGACCTTCGAGATCGGAGATTTTGTCTATCTCAAAGTATCCCCCCTGAAAGGAATGCAGAGATTTCAGCTGAAAGGAAAGCTTGCACCCCGATATGTCGGACCCTTCAAAGTTCTGAGTCGCCGAGGCGAAGTATCCTATCAACTGGAGTTACCTGAAGAAATGTCAGCTGTGCACGACGTGTTTCACATCTCACTCCTCCGAAAGTGCCTTGAAGTCCCCGAGAAGACTGAAGTGTTCAAGAACATCGATCACCGATCGGTAGATATCAACCAGGACTTGACGTACCGCGAAGTGCCGATTCGCATCTTGGAGGAAGCTTACAGAACCACCCGCACCCGAAGCATCAAGTTTCTGAAGATACAGTGGAGTAACCATACCGAAGACGAAGCCACCTGGGAGCGAGAGGAAGACATGAAGAAAGAATACCCAGATCTCTTTAGTACCTAATTGTCTTTAAGATCTCGGGACGAGATCTTTTGTAAGGGGGAAGGGTCTGTAACATCCCAAATTTCAATAAAAGAAAGAAGAAGAATTCCAGAGATCCAAAATTTAGAACCAACAAAAACTTTTAAATTGCATATAGTACCATGCATAGGACTTGTGCATTTTGAGTGATATGCCATGGTGATTTGTTTTATTGTTTATGTGATGAACTCTAAAACCCTAAAGTGATCAAGTGAAGATCACCAAACAAAAAAAAATCAAAAAGAGAAAGAAATCAAATAAGAGATAAACCCTAAAAACCCTAACATATGACTTAAGTTATTTTTACAAACTTTGATCCTAGACCTATTTGACCTTCACCATTATTTGCAATATGATATTAAAGAGTTATTACAACTTTGGGAATCAAAGGAACACCATTTAAATCCAATCCAAAAATCAAAATATACTCACATAGAATAATGGTCATTTTTGACAATTACATTCTGGTCACCACTTTGAGCCTCTCTATTTCAAGATTTCTAAACTAAACAAATTCAACTCTTTGCATGTCATCCAAGTACACAACAAGGTGAACAACTTTTGTAAAGAGCATCACACCAAATTCATCTTGGATCAAAAGTTATGATCAAGCAAAGAGAGGACTTTGAAACTTTGGCAAGATCACCACTTATCAAATTTTGATCAAACTTGGCCATCTCTTGATCACCACTTGACCTAGCATTGACCTCTGGACACCACTACACCTAGCCCATGCGTGGAGACACCATGGACACGACCAGAACATGGCTGGCCATGGCCATGCCGGCCACGTTCACCTCGACGCGCAACCCCTCTCTCCTTTCCTCTCCAGCACGAGCCACCTTGCCAAACGCGTCGCCCATGATCCCAGGAGATCGCATGTACCCGCCGTTGAACGAGAGGACAACGCCACGACCCGCCACGGCCGCGCCCAGTACGCTCCAGGTACGCCGCCAACGGCATGGCGACGTCACCCGTGCACGGACACGCGCGACACGGCCACGCGGCGTTCGCCGTACCTCGCCGTACCCTGACCACCTCCGCGCGCCCTGGTACCTGACTCGCCACGCGTAGCTCGCCGGACACGCTGCCGTCAGCACCTAGCGCCTACGGTCGCCGGCGAGGACAAGACCGCCCGCCACGGCCGCGACAGTACGCGCACGGCCCCGACCACCGTACGCCTCGCATTAACTCGCCATGGACGCTCGTGGGTTCGCCGTACCCTCCCGATCGTCGCTGCGTCATCGCCTAGCCCTCTAGCTCGCCGGAGACGCCGCGCCCACGACGACCCGCACCATGCCCCGCAACACCCCCTCCCTCCTATAAGTAGAGGCCTCCCCGGACCAAACCAAGCACACCACCATGACCACCTCTCACCACCGCTTCTCCTCGCACCGCTAGCCACCTCAATCGTCACTGGAGCAAGCTCAATCGAGCGATCGGAGCCGCGGAAGCCCTGGTGAAATCGCCGTCGACTGGAGCCTCCTCGAGCGACGCCACTGCTACAGGCTGCCTCGCCGTCGTCTAAACCTTCCTCGAGCCCACTGCCAACCCTAGCTGGAGCCACGGTGAGCTCTCCGACCCCCTACCTGAGCCGCCGGCGAGCTTCTCTCTCGCCGTCGACGACGACGAGCGTGAGCCGTTGATCCGCGTTTTAATCCAACGCACCACACTGCCCCGTACCGCTTCGCCGTTAAATAGAGGCTGACGGGTGGAGCCCCCTGTCAAGCAGCCCGCGCGTGCGTGGACGCGTGGTGGGCTGGCCTTGTGCCGTTTAAATCAATTCGGCCCAGTTAGTTTCCCGCCAGGCCCATTTCATTCAAATTCGAATTTCCAAATCCTGTTAAATTCAATACTGGACCCAACTTTGAAAATTCATAGAATCTGTTTGGCTTGGACAAATTTAACAAACTTTATATTGTTGGAAAGCTAGTAAAAAGATCTACAACATGCCACTGGTCTCACCTCGAGATCTGTTGTGGAAATAAAATGATAAAAAGAAGAAGGCAGGGACTTTTTCATATTCAAATATTTATTAAAAATCAACCAAAATAGATATTTAGTTAATTCCAACTCTAATAGTTCACATTTAACCTACAATAATTGTTTCTGTAATAAAATTGTATGGTCACTTTGGATGATCATGGCCTAGTGTAATTAATGGACAATATGGCTATTTTACTTAAGTGATATTGTCCAAAACTAATATGGAAATCATATGAAGTATTTTACTTCATTTAAATCTTGTCCCAAGTGAATTCATGTGATGTTTGAACCCCTGGTCCAAACACTCTTAGATGAAATACTTGGAGATTTAAATCATTTGTAGAACTATTAAATGATATGAGGTGGTCTACCTCATTTAAATCATTTTCTCAAATGATGATAATGAATGGATGACTTAGGTCAATATGAATTCATGTATGATTATTTGAGAAGTTAAATATTAAGAAGATTCAATGAGAGGAAATTATTTTCCTCAAGAACTAAATGGAAATTATTAATTACATATGTAATGAGAGGAAATTATTTTTATTCAATAAGAAAACTAATGCACCTAATTATGTTATGTGTGTGCTTAGCATAGTTTGTGTGAAATAATGATATGCTTAGTATAGCTTTTGAGCTTGTTGAGTGATTATACCTCGTATTCAAATTTAGACGCTAGCATCGGAGAATACCAAGAGGAAGAAGGATTCTACCAAGAGGAGGAAGAAGAGAACCTTGAGAATTACCAAGGCAAGCTAATACTCTTGCAAAGTGCAAAGCCTCTTTGGGGCAAGGCACCATGATTCTTATCTTGCTTCACACAAGCCTATCCCAAGTTTTTACCATACAAGTTTTACTTGTTTACTTCCAAGAGTTAATGGGATAAGTCAACTTGGTCTAGGTGAATAATGTTACTAGAGTAGCAAAGTTAGTCTCAAAGATAGCCAAGCAATGTAGCACCCCTCATGATTAGTGCTAGTGCTAAAATACTAAAACTTGACTACTCTAGATGGGAACATATGACTTGTTGAATTTGAAACCTTGGAATGATGAATCATTCCATTGAATGATTTGAAGTTGAATGTGAACAAGAGAAGATAGTGATTTTTGATATAAACCTGATATTGGTTTGAATGCGATATCTTTCCAATTTTGAGTACCCCCACAATACCTGATTATGGGTAGGGCTTAACTGGAAATTTATACATCTTAGTATGGGTTCCCTCTGAACACACATCATAGGGGTTATGCCGAGGCTGCCTCCGTTGCTGAGATATGATGTGAATTGAGGTGAATTGTACGGCCAAGCCCTGTGCAGTTTCCAGGTTAACAGTTGGTTTTCACTGGGAGGCCAAGCTCATGGGGAGAGGTGCTCATACTAGGGTTCGTAAGTGAAAGGTTATGGTTGATGATCCGCGTACTGTGTTACGATGATTCGGGGTAATCCCGACGGATGAAATCAAATGTTGTGGCACAAGTGTGCAACCTCTGCAGAGTGTAAATCTATTCGAATAGCCGTGTCCACGGTTACGGACGGTTGGAAAGGCCATACAGTTTCTAGTGTCAGATTTTGAAAATGTTGATGAAATGAATGGTGACTTGGTGACTTGTTGAATTACAAATGTTGTGGGAATGACACTAATGTTCCCACTTGAGTTAGTTAGTACATGATTAAAGCTTTGCTCAAATACTTGTGAACTAAAACTAGCTTGATGCAAATTAAACTAGAGCTTAGCACCCCTTACTCAAGTTGTTAGCACTCACATTAGTGTTAGTTTGCAAGTACTTAAAGTACTTACGGCTTTGTCCCTGGCTATTCAAATGGCCAGAGTATGAAAATGAACGGAACTACCAAGGAGATGACCAGCAGGACGCCTACGACAACTAGGAGTTTTCTGACGTCAAGCGTTGGCCTGTGGACTAGAGAGTCCCTTTATCTTTACGCTTCCGCTATGAACTTGTGTTTGTTCGTTGATCGATAGATCAACTATTTGTGTAATATGGATCATGTGATTCAAGTTGTAAGACAATATGGTTTGTAATAAATGATGACTATGATATTCGACTATTATGCCTCGCAACAACATTATCCTGGGATTGCGATGAATGACATAATAGGCATCCGGACTTAAAAATCCGGGTGTTGACATATGGCTTATGCATCTACGATATATGATAGTTGGCACCCATAGTGGGGCAAGTTCTACCCGGAGTCCATGTGTGGGCGGAAGTTTCTGCCAGAATCGGTGACAACATCTCCATCGGTCGTGTTCTGTACTATGACAATCTACTGATCATGTCGTATGACGTGACTTGGGTTACAAATTCTAGATCTGATTCACTGGCTTCGACGCTAGCCACCTTACGCCCATCTCTGTCGCGGAGAACGAGGCTTCAGGCGGATCTAGATCTACTCTCTCTGAAGATGGGGCTGAATTCTAGATCCGCAAAAAAACTACCCTACCTATCCCTGAGGTGGAGATCAAGGTGGAAGACCAATCGAGATGCGGTTCCCTATTCAGGGTTCCGGTCCCCAGCCATCACCACTTCGTCGGTTACGTCAGTTCCGAATCTAGACCAGTTGAGGCAAATGAAGAAAATGAGGCAACAACCCTCTTGACAAAGTGGATTACTCAGACTACAGTACCAGCAACATGCCCAGTATCAGGATGGTGGGCAGTATTTCCGATGGCGGGAGCAATCGCGGACACGACAAGGAGGATGAGGACTCTTGTGTTAACTCCTTCAGCAAGAGCATCGAGGACATTCAGATTGAAATTCTCGAGGAAGTCATGGACGAATTGGCTCACCGGCAATCTGAAGTTGCGCTGAAAGTGCGCGATGAATACCACGGCTTCGTCTGGCTCCGGCACCGACGCAACCTCGCCACCGGGAAAGCGGAAATGTACCTCCACCGGAATCCGGCGGGTCTTGTACAACTAGTTGATGTGTGCGGGCGTAACATTGGAGCCCTCCCACACCACGTGCGCGGAGCCCTCACCACCTTCGTCCATCTCCTCGTCGTCGAGGATGGTGCTGGGGATAAGCTCGTCGGAAGCCAGTGTGTTGTCGTCAATGAAAGAACATCTCTCACAATATGTTTTGAGTGTTTGATGTCAATGTATGTGATACTCTAATGTTTGATGAAGTGGTGCAGGGTGTATATAGGTACATGACTATGTGTGACTTGTGTGGAAAAACGAGTCAAAAGAAAGCTGAAAAAGGTTCACCAGACCGGATAATCCGGGCCGGATATTTGCAAAATATCCGGCCCCCAATTTTTGGCTAAGGACTCGAGGCAATGTGGCTCAGTACATGGGCCGGATTATTGGCCGGACATTTGGCTGGAATTTCCCCTAGGCCGGATAATCCGGGCCGGATATTTTCGAAATATCCCCCCCCCCCCCCCAAAATGGCTAAGGACCAGAGGCGACGCGGCTCAATAAGGCCCTGGACATGGGCCGGACATTTGGCCGGATTTTTCCCAGGGCCGGATTTTTGGTGGGGGGCGGATTTTCCGGCCCCAACTTAGGCCGGATTATCCGGCCCTCAAAGACTCCAACGGCTGGATTTTGGGGGGGGGGGGGGGTATTTATACCCCCTTCTTCTACCTTGCTCCTTGCTCAATCATTGACCAAAATTCTACCAAGCCTCACCACCATTAGAGCCACCTCAAGAGCACAAGATTTGCAAGATCTCCTCCCTCACCCAACCAAAGTTCTTGAGCTTTGGAGATTCGAAGGAGAAGACACCGATTTACATCCTCACCGAAGCGATTTACATTTCCCCCTCATATGTGATACGTCCCAAACGTATCTATAATTTCTTATGTTCCATGCTACTTTTATGATGATACTCACATGTTTTATACACATTATATGTCATTATTATGCATTTTCCGGCACTAACCTATTGACGAGATGCCGAAGAGCCAGTTGCTGTTTTCTGCTGTTTTTGGTTTCAGAAATCCTAGTAAGGAAATATTCTCGGAATTGGACGAAATCAACGCCCAGGTGCCTATTTTTCCACGAAGCTTCCAGAAGTCCGAAGAGGAAACGAAGTGGGGCCACGAGGTGGCCACACAACAGGGCGGCGCGGCCCAAGCCCTGGCCGCGCCGGCCTACTGTGTGGGCCCCTCGTGACGCCCCTTGACCTGCCCTTCCGCCTACATATAGTCTTCGTCGCGAAACCCCCAGTACCGAGAGCCACGATACGGAAAACCTTCCAGAGACGCAGCCGCCGCCAATCCCATCTCGGGGGATTCAGGAGATCGCCTCCGGCACCCTGCCGGAGAGGGGAATCATCTCCCGGAGGTCTCTTCATCACCATGATCGCCTCCGGATCGATGTGTGAGTAGTCCACCCCTGGACTATGGGTCCATAGCAGTAGCTAGATGGTTGTCTTCTCCTCATTGTGCTATCATGTTAGATCTTGTGAGCTGCCTATCATGATCAAGATCATCTATTTGTAATGCTACATGTTGTGTTTGTTGGGATCCGATGAATATTGAATACTATGTCAAGTTGATTATCAATCTATCATATATGTTGTTTATGTTCTTGCATGCTCTCCGTTGCTAGTAGAGGCTCTGGCCAAGTTGATACTTGTGACTCCAAGAGGGAGTATTTATGCTCGATAGTGGGTTCATGCCTCCATTAAATGCAGGACGATGTGACGAGAAAGTTCTAATGTTGTGGATGTGCTGTTGCCACTAGGGATAAAACATCGATGCTTTGTCTAAGGATATTTGTGTTGATTACATTACGCACCATACTTAATGCAATTGTATGTTGCTTGCAACTTAATACCGGAAGGGGTTCGGATGATAACCTGAAAGTGGACTTTTTAGGCATAGATGCATGCTGGATAGCGGTCTATGTACTTTGTCGTAATGCCATGATTAAATCTCATAGTACTCATCATGACATATGTATGTGCATTGTTATGCCTTCTTTATTTGTCAATTTCCCAACTGTAATTTGTTCACCCAACATCTGTTTATCTTATGGGAGAGACACCACTAGTGAACTGTGGACCCCGGTCCTATTCTTTACATCTGAAATACAATCTACTGCAATTGTTCTTTACTGTTCTTCGCAAACAAACATCATCATCCACACTATACATCTAATCCTTTGTTTACAGCAAGCCGGTGAGATTGACAACCTCACTGTTACGTTGGGGCAAAGTACTTTGATTGTGTTGTGCAGGTTCCACGTTGGCGCCGGAATCCCTGGTGTTGCGCCGCACTACACTCCGCCACCAACAACCTTCAACGTGCTTCTTGGCTCCTACTGGTTCGATAAACCTTGGTTTCTTTCTGAGGGAAAATTTACTGCTGTGCACATCACACCTTCCTCTTGGGGTTCCCAACGGACGTGTGTCTCACGCGCATCAAGACTGTTTTCTGGCGCCGTTGCCGGGGATATCAAGACACGCTGCAAGGGGAGTCTCCCACTTCCAATCTCTTTACTTTGTTTTTGTCTTGCTTTACTTTACTTTATTTACTACTTTGTTTGCTGCACTAAAACAAAAACACAAAGAAATTAGTTACTTGCATTTACTTTACTTAGTTTGCTTTATTTACTACTGCTAAAATGAATACTCCTGAGAACACTAAGTAGTGTGATTTCACTAGTTAGGCTTAATGGAAAACAACAAAAATATTAGAGATCTTTATAGTATTTATCTTGAGTTAGGACATGAGGTGTTTGAAGAGAAAATTAAAAAACCTATGGAACTTTATATGCATGCTAATGAAAATGTTATTAGTATGAATGCTTTGAACACCATTGTTACTAATGCTATGGAAAATTCTAAGCTTGGGGAAGCTGGTTTTGAGGAGCATGATATTTTTAGTCGCCCAAGCATGGAGGAGAAAATTTACTTTGATGATACTTCACCTCCTATATATGATGATTACAATGATGACTATCATATTTTCAGTCCACCTACTATTGAGGAGAAAATTAATTATGATTACAATATGCCTCCTACATATGATGATTATGGTGATGAGAATAATAATGATAGCTATCTTATTGAATTTGCTCCCACTACAATTAATAGTAATGACTATGCTTATGTGGAGAGTAATAATTTTATGCATGTAGCTCATGATAAGAATGTTTCATGTGATACTTATATTGTTGAGTTTTTCCATGGTGCTACTGAAAATCTTTATGAGAGAGGACAATATGGTTGTAGGGATATTCATGTTACTAAAACACCTCTCTTTTTGCTTAAAATCTTGAAGTTGCGCTTGTCTTGTTTTCCTATGCTTATTGCATTATGATTACATGACTTGTTTATTTACAAGATTCCTTTTCATAGGAAGTGGGTTAGACTTAAAAGTGTTTCTTATTTGCTTTTGATGCTCTCTTTTGCTTCAACTCTTATTTCTTGCGCGAGCATCATTAAAATCACTGAGCCCATCTTAATGGCTATAAAGAAAGAACTTCTTGGGAGATAACCCATGTGTTTATTTTGCTACTGTTTTGTTGTGTCTTGGAAGTTGTTACTACTGTAGCAACCTCTCCTTATCTTTATTTTATTGCATTGTTGTGCCAAGTAAAGTCTTTGATAGTAAAGTCAATACTAGATTTGGATTACTGCGCAGAAACAGATTTCTTGCTGTCACGAATTTGGGCATGGTTCTCTGTAGGTAACTCAGAAAAATCTGCCAATTTACGTGCGTGATCCTCAGATATGTACACAACTTTCATTCAATTTGGGCATTTTCATCTGAGCAAGTCTGGTGCCTCTAAAAAATTCGTCTTTACGGACTGTTCTGTTTTGATAGATTCTGCCTTTTATTTCGCATTGCCTGTTTTGCTATGTTTGATGGATTTCTTTGTTCCATTAACTTTCAGTAGCTTTGTGCAATGTCCAGAAGTGTTAAAGAATGATTATGTCACCTCTGAATATATGAATTATGCACTGACCCTCTAATGAGTTTGTTTTAAGTTTGGTGTGGAGGAAGTTTTCAAGGGTCAAGAGAGGAGGATGATACAATATGATCAAGAAGAGTGAAGAGTTTAAGCTTGGGGATGCCCCCGTGGTTCATCCCTGCATATTTTAAGAAGACCCAAGCGTCTAAGCTTGGGGATGCCCAAGGCATCCCTTCTTCATCGACAACTTATCAGGTCACCTCTAGTGAAACTATATTTTTATTCCGTCACATCTTATGTACTTTACTTGGAGCGTCTGTTTGTTTTTGTTTTTGTTTTGTTTGAATAAAATCGGATCCTAGCATTCTTTTTTTGGGAGAGAGACACGCTCCGCTGTTTCGTATGAACACATATGTTCTTAGCTTTATCTTTAATGTTCATTGCGAAAGTTGGACTATTTCATTCATTGCTATATGGTTGGAAACGGAAAATGCCGCATGTGGTAAATGGTATAATGTCTTGAATAATGTGATACTTGGCAATTTTTGTGCTCATATAGATCATGTTTAAGCTCTTGCATCATGTACCTTGTACCCATTAATGAAGAATTACATAGAGCTTGTTAAAATTTGGTTTGCATGATTGGTCTCTAGAGTCTAGATATTTTCTGGTTAAGGTGTTTGAACAACAAGGAGACAATGTAAAGTCTTATAATAGTTACAATATGTTCATATGTGAGCTTTGCTGCACCTTTTATACTTGAGTTTGCTTCAAACAACCTTACTAGCCTAGCCTTGTATTGAGAGGGATTCTTCTCGTGCATCCAAATCCTTGAGCCAAAAACTATTCCATTTGTGTCCACCATACCTACCTACCACATGGTATTTCTCTGCCATTCCAAAGTATATTACTTGAGTGCTACCTTTAAACTTCTATTCTTTGCCTTTACAATATATAGCTCATGGGAAAAGTAGCCTTAAAAACTATTGTGGTGAAGAATATGTACTTATGTGTCTTATTTCTTAATAAGTTGCTTGTTGAGCGGTAACCATGTTTCTGGGGATGCCATCAACTCTTTTACCCTTTGTTGAATATCATGTGAGTTGCTATGCATGTTTGTCTTGTCTGAAGTAAGGGCGATTTTCATGATCAAATGGTTTGAGTATGCATATTGTTAGAGAAGAACATTGGGCCGCTAACTAAAGCCATGATTCATGGTGGAAGTTTCAGTTTGGACAACTAATCCTCAATCTCTTATGAGAATATTAACTGTTGTTGAATGCTTATGCATTAAAGAGGAGTCCATTATCTGTTGTCTATGTTGTCCCGGTATGGATGTCTAAGTTGAGAATAATCAAAAGCGAGAAATCCAATGCGAACTTTCTCCTTAGACCTTTGTACATGCGGCATAGAGGTACCCCTTTGTGACACTTGGTTGAAACATATGCTATGCAATGATAATCCGTGTTAATCCAAGCTAATTAGGACAAGGTGCGAGCACTATTAGTATACTATGCATGAGGCTTGCAACTTATAAGATATCTTATACATAACACATATGATTTATTACTACCGTTGACAAAATTGTTTCTTGTTTTCAAAATGAAAAGCTCTAGCACAAATATAGTAATCCATGCTTCCCTCTGCGAAGGGCCTTTCTTCTACTTTATTGTTGAGTCAGTTTACCTACTTCTTTCTATGTTAGAAGCAAACACTTGTGTAAACTGTGTGCATTGATTCTTACATGTTTACCTATTGCACTTGTTATATTACTTTGTGTTGACAATTATCCATGAGATAAACATGTTGAAGTTGAAAGCAACCGCTGAAACTTATATCTTCCTTTGTGTTGCTTCAATGCCTTTACTTTGAATTTATTGCTTTATGAGTAACTCTTATGCAAGTCTTATTGATGCTTGTCTTGAAAGTATTATTCATGAAAAGTCTTTGCTATATGATTCATTTGTTTACTCATTATCTTCATCATTGTTTCGAATCGCTGCATTCATCTCATATGCTTACAATAGTATGATCAAGATTATGATAGCATGTCACTTCAGAAATTATCTTTGTTATCGTTTACCTACTCGAGGGCGAGTAGGAACTAAGCTTGGGGATGCTTGATACGTCCCAAACGTATCTATAATTTCTTATGTTCCATGCTACTTTTATGATGATACTCACATGTTTTATACACATTATATGTCATTATTATGCATTTTCCGGCACTAACCTATTGACGAGATGCCGAAGAGCCGATTCTTTGTTTTACTGCTGTTTTTGGTTTCAGAAATCCTAGTAAGGAAATATTCTCGGAATTGGACGAAATCAACGCCCAGGTGCCTATTTTTCCACGAAGCTTCCAGAAGTCCGAAGAGGAAACGAAGTGGGGCCACGAGGTGGCCACACAACAGGGCGGCGCGGCCCAAGCCCTGGCCGCGCCGGCCTACTATGTGGGCCCCTCGTGACGCCCCTTGACATGCCCTTCCGCCTACATATAGTCTTCGTCGCGAAACCCCCAGTACCGAGAGCCACGATACGGAAAACCTTCCAGAGACGCAGCCGCCGCCAATCCCATCTCGGGGGATTCAGGAGATCGCCTCCGGCACCCTGCCGGAGAGGGGAATCATCTCCCGGAGGTCTCTTCATCGCCATGATCGCCTCCGGATCGATGTGTGAGTAGTCCACCCCTGGACTATGGGTCCATAGCAGTAGCTAGATGGTTGTCTTCTCCTCATTGTGCTATCATGTTAGATCTTGTGAGCTGCCTATCATGATCAAGATCATCTATTTGTAATGCTACATGTTGTGTTTGTTGGGATCCGATGAATATTGAATATTATGTCAAGTTGATTATCAATCTATCATATATGTTGTTTATGTTCTTGCATGCTCTCCGTTGCTAGTAGAGGCTCTGGCCAAGTTGATACTTGTGACTCCAAGAGGGAGTATTTATGCTCGATAGTGGGTTCATGCCTCCATTAAATGCAGGACGATGTGAGAAAGTTCTAAGGTTGTGGATGTGCTGTTGCCACTAGGGATAAAACATCGATGCTTTGTCTAAGGATATTTGTGTTGATTACATTACGCACCATACTTAATGCAATTGTATGTTGCTTGCAACTTAATACCGGAAGGGGTTCGGATGATAACCTGAAAGTGGACTTTTTAGGCATAGATGCATGCTGGATAGCGGTCTATGTACTTTGTCGTAATGCCCTGATTAAATCTCATAGTACTCATCATGATATATGTATGTGCATTGTTATGCCTTCGTTATTTGTCAATTGCCCAACTGTAATTTGTTCACCCAACATCTGTTTATCTTATGGGAGAGACACCACTAGTGAACTGTGGACCCCGGTCCTATTCTTTACATCTGAAATACAATACTGCAATTGTTCTTTATTGTTCTTCGCAAACAAACATCATCATCCACACTATACATCTAATCCTTTGTTTACAGCAAGCCGGTGAGATTGACAACCTCACTGTTACGTTGGGGCAAAGTACTTTGATTGTGTTGTGCAGGTTCCACGTTGGCGCCGGAATCCCTGGTGTTGCGCCGCACTACACTCCTTCACCAACAACCTTCAACGTGCTTCTTGGCTCCTACTGGTTCGATAAACCTTGGTTTCTTTCTGAGGGAAAACTTACTGCTGTGCACATCACACCTTCCTCTTGGGGTTCCCAACGGACGTGTGTCTCACGCGCATCAATATGCTTGAGGGCTCTCTTGCTAGTGTTCCTCTTTGGATCCCTAGTGTTTGTTGTTGATGTATTGTTGTTGATTGTTGTGTTGTTACAGATTTGGGAGCCTCCAATTTGGTTGCGGATGTGTGCCCCAAAACCTTGTAAAGGCCCGGTTTCCGCCTCGAGGAAATCCCTTAGTGGAAGTGGGCTAGGCCTTCGTGGCGTTGCTCACAGGAGACCTGAGTGAAGTCTTCGTGACTGTTGGTCTGGCTTTCGTAGCGACCACAGTCCTCCAAACGTAGACGTACCTTCTTGCAAAGGAAGGGAACTACGGGAATCAACTCCGTGTCTCTGTGTGCTCCACTCTCGGTTACGTCTATCCTTTATCTCCTCTATATTGCGTTGCCATATCTTGCTTAGACGTTGACCTTGTCATATAGGTAAATTCACATAGTTGCATATCTAGAGAATTTACATTTGTGTCAAGCCTAAATTGAAAAAGAACTAAAAATTGGTTAGCACCTATTCACCCCCCCTCTAGGTGCGGCATACGATCCTTTCAATTGGTATCAGAGCCTCGACTCTTATTTCGGGCTTAACCGCCTAAGAGTATGCCAAATGACGAGGGCTCGGAAGGGGCCGCAAAGATGGTCACCATGGATGAATTCAAGGCAATGGAAACATCCTTGAGGTCCACCATGGATGCTCAAATGGAAAGCATGAGAAAAATGATTTCCGAGCTTTTGACTCCGGTTCCCCCCGTAGCTCCCGTCATAGAGGAAAGGGACAAGGGTGCGATAGAAGGGGGAGATGCTTCGACATCACCCCTCTCTACCAAGCCCTTGAATGGTGATAACTTAAACACTATTATACCCCCCCGGTACTTCTCCCACGAGAACTAGTGGAGGTGTGAGCTACAATCAAGTGGCTCCACCTTTCCTATCTCCCGATATCCCAGTTCCACATCCTCATATAAACATTAGGGGCGACCCACCTAAGTTTAATGTTAAAGATTATGATACATGGCAATTTGAGTTTCGTTCTCATGTTCGCAGTGCCTCCAATGAACTTTGGAGAATCATCGTGGAAGGCTTCAAGCCATACAACCCCGACAAGTTGACTAGAAGAGAAGCGGTTGATAGTCAACTCAATGACACCGCCTTGCACATGATTCAAACTAGTGTGGGGACAAAAGAATTGTCTCGTGTTCGGAATTTCACCACCGCCAAGGAAGCTTGGGATGGTTTGGCCGCTAGTTGCATTGGAAGTGATAGCATGAGAAGGAACAAGTACAATTATCTTCGGAATCAAGCCGAAGGATTCATGAGGCTACCGGATGAAGAACATGAAGCCATGTATGGAAGGCTTCTCACCGTTGCCGATGCTTTCCGGAATGTGGGTGCCACCCACATCAATGACTCTTGGATCAAGGATAAGTACATCGATTGCATGATGCCGTTTGAACCCATTGATGTCAAGACTCTTGTTGGGAGAGAATGCTATTCCTCTCTCACTTCTCAACAAGCCGTGCACGAGATGAAAGCCCTCAAGGTGCTCGAGCAAAACTCCCGTGATTCTCGCAATCGTGCCATTGGTATGTCAAAAGGGAACAATCTTGCCTTGACGGTCAATTCCGTAGAAGAAGTGAACCCTCAAGAACAATATAGGGCATCTTTGAGTATGTCCTATACGGAAGACTTGGAACTCCACTACAATGATCACATGTCCTTCCATGGAAAATCTTTTTGGGTTGATCCTTCCAAGGCCAAGGAAGACAACATCAAGAGAAACAACAAAAGTGGGTTCACTAGCTTGGGTCCAAGAACAAGATCATGCTACAACTGTGATGACAAGCGCCATTTCATCGCCGAATGCCCCTATGAGCATAGGGAGGCTCATGGTGGAAGGCTCATACCCAAGGACAAGAGCAAAGACTCAAAGGGCAAATATTCAAAAGCCCCCAACAAGAAATTCTACAACAACAAGAGCAAGAAGGTCAAGAGGCCCCCAAGGGTTGTGCTAGTAACTAGGGAAGAATATTCTTCCGATGAAGTTGAAAGTTCTAGTGATGATGAAGAAGAAGAAAGTTCAAAGGAAGTGGCCGCCATTGTCACTACCAACATTCCCTCTTCATCTCTCTTTGAATCCCCCAATGAGAATCTCCTATCAAGAATGCACATTGCTTCATGGCAAGGTCCACCTTGGACACATCTATTGTGCTATCAACTCAAGAAGAATATTTCTCCGGAGATGATGATGTTGATGATGAAGAAGATGATGCTTCAAACGGATTGGTTGCTCTTGCCTCCCTCTCCACCAACTCTTCATCACCAAATGAATCCCCCAATGAAGTCATTCATGTGGAGGAAGAAAATTGCCTCATGGCTAAATCCTCCGAGGTATCATCTCCTAACCCCTCTATGCCTAACATATCAAATGATCTAGGGGTTAACCATGCTAGTTTAAAAGTGAAACAAGAAATGCTTGATTTTGATGAGTTCATTCTTAACTTACAAGGTAACACTAAAAAGCATGTTTCAAATCTCATGGTTCGTACAGCTCAACTAAATGATACTCTTGAGAAAAAATGTCAAATAGAGAGAGAAGACTCCCTTGAAATTCATGCTCTTAAAAATGCTCTTGAGGAAAGTCAAGAAACTATAGCTTCTCTTCAAGAGAGGCTAGAAACTATTGAAGAGCCTCAAGATAAAATTAACAAACTCGTCAAAGCTAGAGATCTTGCTAGGGCTAAGACTAAAGTGCTTAAAAAGGAAAAGGCCCAATTTGGTGTTGATCATGAGAAACTTGTGAAGGATCTAGATGAACTAGACAAAGCTGACAAAGCTTTGAAGAGTGAATACACTCTCCTATCCAAGTCTTATGAGCAACTTCAAATTAGGCTTGCTTCATATGATGTACCTAGTTCCTCTACCCCCTCATGTGATCATGCAAATATTATTGAGGAAAATGCTAGGTTGAAGGATGAACTTGCTAAGGCCTCCTCTCCCCAAAGTAAACTTTCTTTGGATGATCTTTTGAGTAAGCAAAGATCAAATAATGGGAAGGAGGGCTTTGGTTATAATGCCAAGGCAAATAAGGCAAACAAGCAAAAGGCCAAGCCCACACAAGAGAAGAAGAAAGACATCACTAATGGTGAAGCTCCTAAGGGCAAAACCATTAATGATGATGATGCGGGAAATGCTAACCCTCACTATGTTCTATTTAAAGATTATTATGGTGATGTTTATGCTAAATATGTTGGCCCATATGATGGTTATGTTGCTTGGTCTATTTGGGTCCCAAAGACCCTCGTTGCTAACAAAAGAGGACCCATTGAGAAATGGGTAGCTAAATCCAAGAATTGATATCATGTAGGACTATGCCGCCGGAGGTTCAAAATGGGTACTTGATAGTGGATGTACAAGTCATATGACCGGCGGCAAGAACCTCGTCAAGGAGTTGAGGCCCAATATAAATAATATCACCGTCTCCTTTGGCGATAATTCTACATCCGAGGTATTGGGTTTTGGCAAGGTTGTGGTTGCACACAACATTTCTCTTGTGGATGTCATGATTGTCAAAACCCTTGGTTACAATTTTCTTTCCGTTTCCGCCCTTGGCAAGATGGGTTTCGCCGTCTTTATTGATAATGATATTGTGGTCCTCTTGTGGAGCAAGACTCTAAAAGTCGCTCTCGTTGGGTATCGCGAACATAACTTGTATGTGGTGGACTTTTCGGGGACCACCACTTCAAGTGCGATGTGCCTATTCGGAAAGGCGGATGTGGGTTGGTTGTGGCATCGCCACTTGGCCCATGTCAACATGAGAACTTTGCAAAGTCTTCACAAGGGGAACCATATTGTGGGACTAATGGAAAATGTGTCTTTTGCCAAAGATCGTGTTTGTAGGGCTTGTGTTGAAGGCAAAATGCATGACTCTCGGCATCCAAGCAAGACCATCATCTCTTCCAAGAGGATCTTGGAGCTCCTTCATGTGGATCTCTTTGGTCCCGTTCCTCATGCAAGTCTTGGTGCGAAGAAACATTGCTTGGTGATTGTTGATGACTACTCAAGATACACTTGGGTCTACTTTCTCAAGACGAAAGATGAGACTCAAGAAATATTCATTGACTTTTCTACCGAGGTGCAACGCCAACACAACCTACTCATTATGGCAATAAGAAGTGACAACGGCTCCGAGTTCAAGAACTATACACTCAATGATTTTCTTAGTGATGAGGGGATTCGACATCAATATTCCGCTGCTTACACCTCTCAACAAAATGGTGTTGCGGAGAGGAAGAACCGGACTCTTATGGATATGGCAAGATCTATGATGGCGGAGTATAAATCCCGCTATAACTTTTGGGCCGAAGCTATCTCCACCGCTTGTCATTCTTCTAACTGGCTCTATCTCCGCAAGGGCTTGAACAAGACTCCACATGAAATACTCACCGGGAACATGCCTAATATCTCATACTTCAAGGTGTTCGGGTGTAAGTGTTTCTACAAAATCAAAGGAGTTTGTTTATCTAAATTTTCTCCTAAAACTTTGGAGGGTATATTTGTTGGTTACGGTGCCGAATCTCACACTTATAGAGTCTTTGATGTATCCTCCGGGATTATCATCGAATCTTGTAGTTTGAGGTTCGAAGAAAATGATGGCTCCCAAGTGGGGCAAGTTGATGTATGTGCAGGTGATGAAATACCTCAAGATGCCATAGTAAGAATGGGTGTGGGATTTTTCCGCCCCATTGAGGGACACGGTGTGGCGTCTCGGGAAGGACTATGCTCTGCCACGGTGGAGCCCTCATCTTCTCAACATCAACAAACCCCATCTAGTGAAGCAAATGATGCACCAACCCAAGAACAAGAACAAGATCCTCCCTCTTGTGTGCAAGATCAAGGACAAGATCAACCAAGCATTCATGATGGCTCCAATGAGGATCCATCCAATTTGTGTCATTCACCTCATAATGTCCAAGATCAAGAACATGAAATTGAGCACCCTCAAGAAATTTAGGAAGCTCAAGTTGAAGGTCAAGACGGGGACCCAAATGATCAAGTTGATCAAGTGATACCTCCAAGGCCAAGAAGAACCAAGGAGGAGATCGAGGCCCGTCGTCTAGCAAGAAGAGAAAGGAACCTTGAAATTCGTGAACACACACATGACAAGGTCCTTGGTGATGTAAGGGCAAGTGTTTCCACAAGAAGGCAATTAGCTAATTTTAGCAATCATCATGCTTATATCTCCTTAGTGGAACCCAAGAAAGTATTTGAAGCCCTTGAAGATTCGGATTGGTTGGAAGCTATGCACGAGGAACTCAACAACTTCAAGCGCAACAAAGTGTGGACCTTAGTAGAGAAGCCAAAGGAGTGCCGCAATGTTATAGGCACTAAATGGATATTCAAGAACAAGCAAGATGAGTTTGGAAATGTTGTGAGGAACAAGGCAAGATTGGTGGCTCAAGGTTTCTCTCAAGTTGAAGGAATTGACTTTGGAGAAACTTATGCTCCCGTGGCTCGCCTTGAGTCCATCCGTATCCTTCTTGCTTATGCATCGCATCATAACTTTAAGTTACAACAAATGGATGTGAAAAGTGCATTTCTTAATGGTCCTTTGCATGAAGAGGTTTATGTTAAGCAACCCCCGGGGTTCGAGGATCTCAACTTTCCTAACCATGTCTACAAGCTTGATAAAGCACTTTATGGTCTCAAACAAGTTCCTAGAGCTTGGTACGAGCACCTTAAAGAATTGTTGGTAGACCGTGGGTTTGATGTTGGGCTAATCGATCCCACTCTTTTTACTAAGAGGGTCAATGGGGAGCTTTTCGTTTGCCAATTATATGTTGATGATATTATCTTTGGCTCTACTAACAAAGCTTTCAATGATGAATTTTCAAAGCTTATGACCAATAGGTTTGAGATGTCTATGATGGGAGAGATGAAGTTCTTCCTTGGTTTTGAGATCAAGCAATTGAGAGAAGGGACCTTCATCAATCAAGCAAAATATCTCCAAGACATGCTCAAGAGGTTCAAGATGACCGAGTTGAAGGGACAAGGATGATAGGAAATCAACTTCCGGGGCTTGCCAATTTCTTGGTAGGTCCTTGGTGTGTTGGTCTTCTAAGAAGCAAAATTGTATATCTCTCTCCACCGCCGAAGCCGAATATGTTGCCGCCGCAAGTGGATGCACTCAATTGTTATGGATGAGGCAAACTTTAAAGGAATACGGTGTCATTTGTGACAAAGTGCCTCTATTATGTGACAATGAAAGTGCCATCAAGATTGCCTATAATCCGGTGCAACATTCAAGAACGAAGCACATTGAGATCCGGAATCATTTCATTAGGGATCATGTTGCCCGTGGTGATATTGAGCTTATCTATGTTCCTACCAAAGATCAACTTGCCGATATATTCACGAAGCCTCTTGATGATGCAAGGTTTTGCTATTTGAGGAATGAGCTAAATATCATTGATTCAAGGAGTATAGCTTGGCCATCTTGCAAACACACCTCTATCTCAAAACTTTATTTGGTTTAGGTGTGGGCATGGAAATAGGGGGAGTGCGGTTTAAATTATTGAGCTATCCCTCCCCCCATAATGCCAACATTAAGAAATCATTCTCTTTATATCATATGTTGATATGTGAGCTTCAATGATGAGTAGTGGTTTGGGCCCAAGATATATCTTCGCGATGCCATGCCATAACACTCATATATGGTGGCCTAGGCCACCACACTCTTCTTTGTGAAGAGTTGGAGTTATTTGGATTTTCATGTTCTTATTTGACAACTCCTTGTTCTTATGCGAAATCACTCTAGTTTGGCCTTATTCGTTCGTATCTTGCAAACTTGAGTGATCACGTACCATTAACAGTTTGAGCTTTCTAAACCCAAGCCTACACTCATCTATAAGCCATTTCCATCTTGCTCATATGTCATGTTTTGGTAAAAACTTGGAGTTTGAGGAATTTCAGTCGGATGATCTAGGTTGCCCCATCTTATTGGTCAATATGCATCTTATATGTGTTGGGATACTTCATTGCACCACATATAGGCTTATGCAAATAACCAACAAAAGATAGGCAGGATTTCTGGTGATCTGGAATTTTCCAGAAAACCGGATAATCCGGCCCCAGGGCAACCCGGAAAATCCGGCCCGGCCGGATTATCCGTCCTAAACTAGGGCCGGATTTTCTGGCCTGGGCAGGTCTTGAAGGGGTTGAGGACGAGGCCGCGGGGGAAAACGGTTCACAACCAGCCCCCACGCGCCTCTCTCTCTCTCCTCTCTCTCCCCTCAAGGTCGCCGGAGCTCCCTCTCCTCACCGGAGCCGCCCCGTCCACTTCCCCCTGGCGTTTTTGGGTGGATCGGGCGCTCCTCCTCCCTAGCTCTCATCTCCTCCAAGCGGCTCCTCCAATGGATGGGGGTATGGCTCACAATCCCTAACCCTAGGTGTTATTTTTTATATGTGCTATTTTCTTGGTGGAGATATTGCCTAGTTGTTCCAAATCATGTGTAGTATACTCCTCTTGCATGCTATAAGGCCGATCTGGTCATAGACGAGTTTTTGATTGCGATTTCTGCAGATCCAAAGGGGCCGGATTATCCGGCCCCCGCGCTAGCCGGATTATCCGGCCGGGCCGGATTATCCGCCCCTTGGGGACACCAGATTATCTGGCCTGGAGCTTCATCGCTGTTGCAGTATTGTTTGAATCTATCATGTCTAGACTTCTACCGACTTATAGTATGTTTCTAGAGTACATTACTGTATCTTACATGACTTATGAGCATTATCTTCTCTTTGCTATCCATCTTTGCTTCTCACAGGTAGTGGTTCTCGGGGTACTCGGAGACGCTCAAGGCATGACCGGTCGAGTGATGAGTTTGCACCGAATGCGCCTCGCAAGTCCACCGCTACAAGGCAGAAGAACAAGGCAACTAGGGAAAACTACAAGTCAATGGACATTATCTCTTATGCAGCAATCCGTATGAAGAACTGGTATGAAGACGTTGCAAGGGATGAGGAGATAGAGGGCAGGCGCTTCTGGTGCTTGGAGCAGGAGTTCATCTACAAGGATATTTATGAGCCCATGAGGAAAGTGCGACCCATGCAAGCAATCAATGTGGATGATCTGGCTGTCAATGATCATTTTGAGGATGCCATCTGGGTGACTGGTAGGATGGGTTTGCAGGAACTGATGAAGATTCAGTTTGACTATAGTCCAGAGTTGATTAAGCAATTCTTTGCTACTCTGGCCTTCAAGAAAGATGATGAGCGCACTATGGAATGGATGTCTGGCTCCACTCATTGTGTGGCAACCTTGCGCCGGTTTGCTGCTATTCTTGGACTTCCAGCAGAAGGTGGTCTCCGCCTTCATGGTCCTCAGAAGACGGACAAAAATGTGCTTTTTCATCTCTATGACTCGACTGGGGTGGTTGGTTCTACCAATGGGCTTCTCCCCATCTACAGTCAGGTGCTCCGTTTCCTTCGATCCACCATTGCTCCAAGTGGTGGCAACAATGATGCACTCCGTGGAGCTCTTGTAGATCTTATGCACCTCAGCCTTAAGTGTGCACGTGATAGTAATGAGGACCAAGACTTCTCTCTTGATGTCATGGACTTCATCTTTAATGAGATTCATGATGCCATGGTCTCCCGGACCACCATGCCATACACACCATATATCCAGCTCCTCATCAACAACTCTGTGGCTATGGATGAAGACTTGAGTCGGTTCCCAAAGGAGAAGCACTCTGTCAAGAAGGCATACAAGAAGAAGCCGGTTCCCCATGCTGCTCCTGCTCATGACTCCTTTATGGGAGATGCCCGCTCTAGTGGCTTTGCCCCTGCTTGTCATGCTGATCTTCCTGCCATGAAGAAGCATGTGAAGAAGCTTACTTGGTTTCAGCGCCACATTCTATGCATGAATATTGAGATTCATAAGGAGAACTATGCGGCCAGCCGAGAGCGTTCTGAGATTCAGCATACTCAGGCAGTCATTCTTCACAAGCTCAGTGGTGAGCAAGGACCTCCGCCTCAGCCTCCAGTTCACCTAGGTTACAGTGGGTGGCACTCTTCACAGGTTCCGTGGAATGATCTTGAGGACTGCATTCAGAGGGCCAACTACACTCGCAGCTCTCTTCCTGCCGCTGACACTGAAGATGAAGAGGAAGAGGAACAGGAGTACCAGACCGAAGACGAAGAGGGCTCCGAGTGATCTTCATGGGGCGAATAGCATCGCGCTTTTCCCCTTTTTGGCGTCTCGATGCCAAAGGGGGAGAAGTGTTCTATTAGGACTTCTCGGGGATTTGCATGGTGGTTAGGGCACAAGCATATGCGTTTATCATTCCTTTATTGCTTGTGTCCTTTATGTCGTTTATTTGAACTATTTGGCTTGTTGGTTTATTCGTTTAAAACTATGTGCTATATGTGGCTGTGAGACATTATGTTATGGATTTCGGATTTCTATATGTTGAGACCAAGATTTATTATATGGTGTGTGATATTATATATCCGGTATTATATATATCCATATGGGTATGATTTCTATCACCTTGTCTCAACTTCATATTTGTCTATGTCTCTTGTTTGAGCTCATGTTGGATATCTCTAGTGTTGAGGCACCTCGCACCTATATGTTGTGTATTTGTATTCAAATGCAAATTACTTGTATGCACACATGTAGGGGGAGTGCCTCTATGTTTTTGCCAACATGCTTGCTCTCTATAGTGATTTTCTTGCAAATCCGTATATTGTCATCAAACACCAAAAAGGGGGAGATTGAAAGAACATCTCTCACAATATGTTTTGAGTGTTTGATGTAAATGTATGTGATACTCTAATGTTTGATGAAGTGGTGCAGGGTGTATATAGGTACATGAATATGTGTGACTTGTGTGGAAAAACGAGTCAAAAGAAAGCTGAAAAAGGTTCACCAGACCGGATAATCCGGGCTGGATATTTGCAAAATATCCGGCCCCCAATTTTTGGCTAAGGACTCGAGGCAATGTGGCTTGATACGTCCAATTTGCATCACTATTTTATATCATAATTTGCTGTTATTCATTGATATATTTCATATTGGGACACAATACTTATGTTATTTCATCTATTTTGCATGTTTCATCATTATTGGAGGATCAAGCACCGGAGCCAGGATTCTGCTGGAAAAAGCACCGTCAGAACGCAATATTTCGGAAGATCAACTATGGAAGGAAATTATACCAAAAATCCTATTTTTCAAGATGACGAAGGAAGCCAGGAGGAGGAGCCAGGAGGACCCAGGGTGGGCCCACACCCTAGGGCGGCGCGGCCCATGGCCTGGCCGCGCCGCCATGTGGTTTGGGGGGCCCACGACCCCTTTCGCCTCCTTTTCTTCGCGAAATCCTTCGTCCCGAAAACCTAAGCCACAGAGGGTACCTCGCGAAGAGTTACAGCCGCCTCTGCGGGGCGGAGAACACCAGAGAGAAAAGAGCTCTCCGGCGGGCGTGAATCCGCCGGGGAAATTCCCTCCGGGAGGGGGAAATCGACACCATCGTCACCGTCATCGAGCTGGACATCATCTCCATCACCATCATCATCATCTCCACCATCATCACCGCCGTCTCCACCGCTGGACACCGTCATCGCCGTAGCAATTTGGGTTTGATCTTGATTGTTTGATAGGGGAAACTCTCCCGGTATCGATCTCTACTTGTTGTTGATGCTATTGAGTGAAACCATTGAACCAAGTTTATGTTCAGATTGTTATTCATCATCATATCACCTCTGATCATGTTCCATATGATGTCTCGTGAGTAGTTCGTTTAGTTCTTGAGGACATGGGTGAAGTCTAAATGTTAGTAGTGAACTATGGATGAGTAATATTCAATGGTATGATATTTAAGTTGTGGTGTTATTCTTCTAGTGGTGTCATGTGAACGTCGACTACATGACACTTCACCATTTATGGGCCTAGGGGAATGCATCTTGTATTCGTTTGCTAATTGCGGGGTTGCCGGAGTGAGAAACCTAAACCCCCGCTGGTATATCGATGCAGAGGGATCACGGGATCTCGAGTTTAAGGCTGTGGTTAGATTTATTCTTAATTACTTTCTTGTAGTTGCGGATGCTTGCAAGGGGTATAATCACAAGTATGTATTAGTCCTAGGAAGGGCGGTGCATTAGCATAGGTTCACCCACACAACACTTATCATAACAATGAAGATTATTTAGCCGTATGTAGCGAAAGCACTAGACTAAAATCCCGTGTGTCCTCGAGAACGTTTGGTCATTATAAGTAAACAAACCGGCTTGTCCTTTGTGCTAAAAAGGATTGGGCCACTCGCTGCAATTGTTACTCTCGCACTTTACTTACTCGTACTTTATTCAACTCGTTACATCAAAACCCCCGAATACTTATCTCGTGAGCATTTACGGTGAATCCTTCATCGAAACTGCTTGTCAACACCTTCTCGCTCCTCGTTGGGATCGACATTCTTACTTATCGAAGATACTACGATACACCCCTATACTTGTGGGTCATCAAGACTATTTTTACGGCGCCGTTGTGCGGAGTGAAGCGCTATTGGTAAGTGGAATTGGTAAGGAAAGCCTTTCTTGTTTGTGCTGATTTTATTTACTGCTGCTATAAGTCATTATGGAGAGATCTTCTCTTCAATTTTTATTTGGGAAATCTACTACTACTGCAACGGTAGTGGATGAGGCGCCAGTGAGGAAGTGATACCATATAAAATACCTATGAAAATTATTGAACGTGTTATGGATAACCGCTATGAAGGGGATGGAACTGTCCATCCTGGTGATCATTTACTGTTTTTGCATGAATTATGCGGGTTATTCAAATGTGCAGGTATTGCTATGGATGAAGTGAGGAAGAGACTATTCTCTTTATCGCTGTCCCGGTAAGGCGGCGCATTGGTATAAATTCTTGGATAATGGGGATTCTCTTGAATGGAATGATATTGTGCCCCGGTTTTATTCTAAGTTCTATCCTCCAAGTGAAATTCATAAGGATCGGAATCGCATATATAATTTTTGGCCTCATGATGGAGAGAGTATTGCCCAAGCTTGGGGAGATTGAAGTCTTTAATGCTCAAATGCCCCATTCATGAGCTTCCTGGTAATGTTATTATTGATAATTTCTATGCAAGACTTTCTTTTCAAGACAAGACCTTGCTGGATACTTCTTGTTCTGGATCATTTACACGCAATAAAGAAGAGTTTAAAAGGGACCTTCTTTATCTGATACAAGAAAATACTCAAGGTTGGGAGCAATAAAAGGATAGAGAATCGGGTATAATTTATGATTATAAATGCATTGAAGCTTTTATGGATACTGATAAATTTCGTAATATGAGTGCTACATATGGTCTTGATTCTCAAGTTGCTGCAAATCTTTATAAAGCTTTTGCCTCTCATTATGAATTGCCAAAGAAGAATTTTGATAAGTATCATGGACCGTATAAAGATAAAATTGATTCATCTATTAATAAATGCGTTGTAGTTGAAACTGCTGATCATGTTATTCCTGAAGCTTATATTGAAAAAACTCCTTTCCCTGCTAAAATGAAGGAGTACTCTGTTATAAATAGTGCGGTTCATAAAAGTGAAAAGAAACTGTAGAACCTGAAGAACAAATAGAAGTTGAACTCTTTGTTGCAATAGTTAAAGATCTTGTGACTGAAAAATGTGGAGGATGGTCATATTATTTTCTGTGAAGATGCTTCTAATATTGTTTCACATCCTAATAAACCCAAACAAGCTAGTGTTCCTATGCTATCTGTTAGAATTGGTGATCATTGCTATTATGGATTATGTGATATTGGTGCAAGTGTTAGTGCTATTCCTTATGAGCTTTACACGGAGATTATGCACGAAATTGATTCTTGTGAACTTGAAGATATTGATGTGGTTATTCAGCTGGCTAATAGAGAAACTATTTCTCCAATTGGTATTGTTCGAGATGTGGAAGTTTTATGCGGTAAGATTAAATATCCTGCTGACTTTTTGGTACTTGGTTCTGCTGCTAGTGATTATTGTCCTATTATTTTTGGTAGACCTTTTCTAAATACTTGTGGAGCTATTATAGATTGCAAGAAAGAGAAAATTTTGACTAAATTTGCTGGTGAATCTTATGAGTTTAACTTCTCTAAATTTACTAAAACTCCTTATAAAGCTGATTTGCCTAGTAATGATTTTAAAATGGAACAGTGTGCATCTATTGTTCTTGTTCCTAACAATCCTTTGCAGCAACATTTGGAGGATAGCGAGAGTGAAGTTTTTAGGAAAGAAAGAGATGAGCTTGAGGAAATTTTTCTTCGCCAACCTATTCTGAAGCATGATTTACCGGTGGAAGATCTGGGTACAACACCGCCACCAAAGGAAGATCCTGTTTTTGATTTAAAGCCTTTGCCTGATAATCTTAAATATGCTCATATTGATGATAAGAAAATATATCCTGTTATTATTAGTTCTAAGCTTTCAGAGATTGAAGAAGAAAGGTTATTGGAAATATTGAAGAAGCACCGAGGAGCTATTGGCTACACTCTTGATGATTTGAAAGGGATTTCTCCTTCTATTTGCCAACATGCTATTAATATGGAAGATGATGCAAAGCCTGTTGTTGAACATCAGCGTCGTCTAATTCCGAAGATGAAGGAAGTGGTAAGGAATGAGGTATTAAGACTTCTTGAAGCAGGTATTATATATCCTATTGCTGATAGTAGATGGGTTAGTCCTGTGCATTGCGTTCCCAAGAAAGGAGGAATGACTGTTGTGCCTAATGATAATGATGAGCTCATCCCTCAAAGAGTAGTTGTAGGGTATAGAATGTGCATTGATTTTCGAAAAGTTAATAAAGTTACTAAGAAAGATCATTACCCTTTACCATTTATTGATCAAATGCTAGAAAGATTGTCTAAAAATACCCATTTTTGCTTTCTTGATGGTTATTAAGGTTTTCACAAATTGTCATAAAGCTAAAGATCAAGAGAAAACCACTTTCACTTGTCCCTATGGAACTTATGCTTATAGAGGCATGCCTTTTGGTTTATGTAATGCTCCTGCTACTTTTCAAAGATGCATGTCTGCTATTTTTCATGGTTTTTGTGAAAGTATTGTAGAGGTATTCATGGATGATTTTTCCGTCTATGGGAATTCTTTTGATAGTTGCTTGCGAAACCTTGTTAAAGTTTTGCAGAGATGTGAAGAAACTAACCTTGTTCTTAATTGGGAGAAATGCCACTTTATGGTTAATAAAGGAATTGTATTGGGACATAAAATTTCTGAGAGAGGTATTGAAGTTGATAGAGCTAAAGTTGAAGCAATTGAGAAGATGCCCTATCCGAGGGATGTTAAAGGTATTCGTAGTGTTCTTGGTCATGCTGGGTTTTATAGGAGATTTATTAAAGATTTCTCCAAGATTTCAAAGCCTCTTACTAATCTTCTTCAAAAAGATGTACCATTTGTTTTTGATGATGATTGTAAGGAAGCTTTTGAAACTCTTAAGAAAGCCTTAACAACTGCTCCTATAGTTGAACCTCCTGATTGGAACTTACCCTTTGAGATTATGTGTGATGCTAGTGATTTTGCTGTAGGCGCTGTTCTTAGACAGCGAGTAGATAAAAAACTGAATGTTATTCATTATGCTAGTAAAACTCTTGATGCTGCTCAAAGAAATTATGCTACAACTGAAAAAGAATTATTAGATGTAGTCTTTGCGTGCGATAAATTTAGATCTTATATTGTTGATTCAAAAGTTACTATTCATACTGATCATGCTGCAATTAGATACCTTATGACAAAGAAAGATGCTAAGCCGAGGCTTATTAGATGGGTACTTCTTTTGCAAGAATTTGATTTACATATTGTAGATAGGAAAGGTGCTGATAATCCTGTTGCTGATAATTTGTCTAGATTGGAAAATATTGCTTATGATCCTGTTCCTGTTAATGATAGTTTTCCAAATGAACAATTGGCTGTAATAAAGGTGAGCTCGCGAGACAGTCCTTGGTATGCTGATTATGCTAACTTTATTGTTTCCAAGTACTTGCCTCCAACCTTTTCAGCTCAGCAAAGGAGGAAATTCTTTTATGACTTGAGGCATTATTTCTGGGATGACCCACACTTATACAAAGAAGGAGTGGATGGTATTATGCGAAGATGTGTTCCCGAATATGAACAACAAGAGATATTGAGTAAATGTCATGGTAGTGCTTATGGAGGACATCACGCCGGAGAAAGAACCGCGCAAAAGGTTCTACAATCAGGTTTTTATTGGCCAACTCTCTTCAAGGATGCGAGAAAGTTTATTTTATCTTGTGATGAATGCCAAAGGGTTGGTAATCTCTCCAGACGTAATGAAATGCCAATGAATTATACTCTTGTTATTGAACCGTTTGATTGTTGGGGATTTGACTTCATGGGACCTTTTCCGTCTTCGGAAGGTAACACTCACATACTTGTTGCTGTTGATTATGTTACTAAATGGGTGGAAGCTATACCTACAAAAAGTGCTGATGGTGAGACCTCTTTAAGAATGCTTTTAGATATTATTTTTCCTAGATCTGGAGTACCTAGATATATTATGACTGATGGAGGTTCTCATTTTATTCATGGAGGTTTTAGAAAAACTCTTGCTAAGTATGGTATTAATCATAGAATTGCTTCCGTTATCATCCTCAAACTAGTGGTCAAGTAGAATTATCAAATAGAGAGATTAAATCTATTTTGGGAAAGACTGTTAATAAAACTAGAAAGAATTGGGCTAGTAAATTGAAGGATGCACTATGGGCTTATAGAACTGCTTATAAAAATCCCATGGGAATGTCACCTTATAAAATGGTTTATGGGAAAGCTTGTCATTTACCTTTAGAACTAGAGCACAAAGCTTATTGGGCTGTTAGAGAATTAAATAAAGATCCTAAACTTGCCGGTGATAAGAGGTTGTTGCAATTAAGTTCTCTAGATGAATGGAGAAGTGAAGCTTATGAAAATGCTAAACTCTTTAAAGAGAAAGTTAAAAAATGGCATGATAGAAGGATTATCAAAAGAGAATTTAATATTGGGGATAAAGTCCTATTGTATCGGTCTCGTCTCAGATTCTTTGCAGGGAAATTACTCTCGAAATGGGAAGGACCATATGTTGTCGAGGAGGTGTATCGTTCAGGAGCAATCAAAATTAGCTCTCTCCAAGGCAATGCTACGCAAGTGGTGAATGGACAAAGACTCAAGCATTATATCTCAGGTGATTCCTATAATGTTGATGTTGATATTATTCAAGTGGAAACACCGGAGGCTTTCATCAAAGGGCAAATTGACAATCCGCGTAACTCGACTTTGAATAGGTAACGATCGGTAATGAAAAGTACGCAATTTACTTTCCGAACAATATTTTCGCTGTTTTTGGAAAATATGAAAAATTACGAGTTCGAAACGGAGTGGAAAGGACGCACGAGGGGGCACCACCATAGGCCGGCGCGGCCAAGCCTGGGCCCGCGCCGCCCTATGGTTTGGCCGCCCCGTCGCCCCTTTCCGACTCTGGTTCGATCTGGTACTTTCCTTTTGTCGAGAAATTTTTTGCTATATAATCCCCCGGACCTCTGGAGGTCCGTATATTGTGTTTTCGACGTGTTTTGTTTCGAGCTGTTTCTGCCAGGATTTGTTTCGGATCTAGGGCCATCATGTCTTCGTCGGAAACTCCGAAGGACAGCTCCAGCAAGGATGTTGGCAACTTGTACATGGAGGAGTTGAGGATGCACCCCAAGGAGTTGCTGCTCGTTGAAGGAGAACTGCAGGTCAAGGATGTCCAGGGTCCTAAAGGAGAAGGAAGCTTGGAAGACAGGATGGAGAAGCTAGAACAGGAGGTTTTCAAATACAAGAAGATGGCTGAGCGTGAGGTGGATATCTTCCACAGGATTGTGTCCGAACTCATTGCTGAACATGAGAAGGAAACTGGAAAGCTTTGGAGCGACATCCTCTCACTTCACGAAACCACCAACAAGCTCCAAGCACAACTCTATGACGTTCAGAATCAGAACTGTGAGTATGAAAACAGGTTTAAATACATAAGCCGTGCTGCTAGTTTCAGGATTCCCGAGACCAAGATGTCGTTTTTTGATGGAGAGCCTCTTCCTTGGAAGTTTGATGACGGGAGTTCATCACCACCATCGCCGCAGGAGTAATTCATCATCGGTATTGGCATCCCCTTGGTTTGTTCCAAGCTTGGGGGAGTGCCGCGGTATCACATTATCACTACCTTTTACTTTTATTGTCAAGTAGTGTCATATCATGAGTAGGGAAGTTATCATATAAGATGGGTTGCAGTTGGAAGTATCTCTCCTTTAGTTGGTTATCTATGTATCCCTTGGTGTGAGTTATCGTTATGGAATATTAATGAGAAGTCTTATCATTTACATATTGCACATCTTATTCTAGTTTGCAATCTCTATTATATGATTTACCTTGTTGTTAGTATTGGTATCACTTTGGGAGCATTGAATAAATCTATTTGGTTTTGGCAAACTTAGCATTGGTCAATAGCAACAACACTTTGAGGTTTAAATAGAAAAGAGAAATACATGTAGATGTTTCATTGTCTTTCTTTCTTGTTAGCTCATAGCTTATTATTCTGAAGATTTTGTTTGTGCTTACAAGGAAGATGCATGATTGTTTCTATCACATGTATATTTGTTTGTTTCCCTCGACTCTTATGCTTGCTAATTAACCTTGCTAGCCAAAGACCTGTACTGAGAGGGAATACTTCTCGTGCATCCAAACCTTAACCCAAACCTATGTCATTTGTGTCCACCATACCTACCTACTACATGGTATTTTCTGCCATTCCAAGTAAATACTTCATGTGCTACCTTTAAACAATTCAAAACTTGTTATCTCTTATTTGTGTCAATGTTTCATAGCTCATGAGGAAGTATGTGGTGTTTTATCTTTCAATCTTGTTGGGCAACTTCCACCAATGGACTAGTGGCTTCATCCGCTTATCCAATAATTTTGCAAAAAGAGCTGGCAATGGGATTCCCAGTCCCAAATTAATTAAACTAAATAGACACTCCTCCATGGTATGTGATTGATGGACGGCACCCGAGGATTCAGTTAGCCATGGCTTGTGTAAGCAAAGGTTGGGGGGAGTGTCATCATCATAATAAAGCTAAGATAAAAAGGCACTCCTTCATGGTATGAGATTGTTGGCAGGCACCCGAGGATTCGGTTAGCCATGGTTTGTGAAAGAAAAGGTTGGAAGGAGTGCCACACAAAATAAAAATAATATGGGAGCCGCTCTTTGGAGGTTGTTTGGCAAGGGGGTTAGAGTACCCGCTACCAGTCGTTGACAACAACAAACACCTCTCAAAATGTTACTTTTATTCTCTTTATATGATTGCAAAACTGAAAAAGCTCTAGCACATGATTTAATCCCTGCTTCCCTCTGCGAAGGGCCTGTCTTTTACTTTATGTTGAGTCAGTAAACCTATTTCCCTCCATCTCAAGCAAGCATTTGAGTAGTTGTGATCAAACCATTATATTGTGATTTGCTTCATCATGTCTTTTATTCTTCCTTGTTTAGTACAAGTTTTATCTGAATGAATATAGCTTTGCAAGTTATCAATGATCATGAAAAGACCATTATGATTGAGTATGCAAGTTGTGCCTTATAAACTTTAACATGAGAGCGCTGCTCAATGAGATAAGTATAATCCGTTAATTGTTCTCCGACCAAGAACGAAGTTTGCCATCACCAATTATGATTTCTTATGCACCTTTACTTGTGATTTCCTTATACTTGTTTCAAGTTGAGTTATAAGAGGTTGTTTACTATAATGTCTTGTGTGAATGAATATGATGCTTCTTGTCCGTATTTTATTTATCGACTCTTCACTCCATAAACATGTGGTCCTGTCTATCGAGCTCAGTTTCGCTTGGGGACAAGCGAAGTCTAAGCTTGGGGGGAGTTGATACGTCCAATTTGCATCACTATTTTATATCATAATTTGCTGTTATTCATTGATATATTTCATATTGGGACACAATACTTATGTTATTTCATCTATTTTGCATGTTTCATCATTATTGGAGGATCAAGCACCGGAGCCAGGATTCTGCTGGAAAAAGCACCGTCAGAACGCAATATTTCGGAAGATCAACTGTGGGAGGAAATTATACCAAAAATCCTATTTTTCAAGATGACGAAGGAAGCCAGGAGGAGGAGCCAGGAGGACCCAGGGTGGGCCCACACCCTAGGGCGGCGCGGCCCATGGCCTGGCCGCGCCGCCATGTGGTTTGGGGGGCCCACGACCCCTTTCGCCTCCTTTTCTTCGCGAAATCCTTCGTCCCGAAAACCTAAGCCACAGAGGGTACCTCGCGAAGAGTTACCGACGCCTCTGCGGGGCGGAGAACACCAGAGAGAAAAGAGCTCTCCGGCGGGCAGGAATCATGGGAAATTCCCTCCGGGAGGGGGAAATCGACGCCATCGTCACCGTCATCGAGCTGGACATCATCTCCATCACCATCATCATCATCTCCACCGTCATCACCGCCGTCTCCACCGCTGGACACCGTCATCGCCGTAGCAATTTGGGTTTGATCTTGATTGTTTGATAGGGGAAACTCTCCCGGTATCGATCTCTACTTGTTGTTGATGCTATTGAGTGAAACCATTGAACCAAGTTTATGTTCAGATTGTTATTCATCATCATATCACCTCTGATCATGTTCCATATGATGTCTCGTGAGTAGTTCGTTTAGTTCTTGAGGACATGGGTGAAGTCTAAATGTTAGTAGTGAACTATGGATGAGTAATATTCAATGGTATGATATTTAAGTTGTGGTGTTATTCTTCTAGTGGTGTCATGTGAACGTCGACTACATGACACTTCACCATTTATGGGCCTAGGGGAATGCATCTTGTATTCGTTTGCTAATTGCGGGGTTGCCGGAGTGACAGAAACCTAAACCCCCGCTGGTATATCGATGCAGGAGGGATCGCAGGATCTCAGAGTTTAAGGCTGTGGTTAGATTTATTCTTAATTACTTTCTTGTAGTTGCGGATGCTTGCAAGGGGTATAATCACAAGTATGTATTAGTCCTAGGAAGGGCGGTGCATTAGCATAGGTTCACCCACACAACACTTATCATAACAATGAAGATTATTTAGCCGTATGTAGCGAAAGCACTAGACTAAAATCCCGTGTGTCCTCGAGAACGTTTGGTCATTATAAGTAAACAAACCGGCTTGTCCTTTGTGCTAAAAAGGATTGGGCCACTCACTGCAATTGTTACTCTCGCACTTTACTTACTCGTACTTTATTCAACTGTTACATCAAAACCCCCTGAATACTTGTCTGTGAGCATTTACAGTGAATCCTTCATCGAAACTGCTTGTCAACACCTTCTGCTCCTCGTTGGGATCAACATTCTTACTTATCGAAGATACTACGATACACCCCCTATACTTGTGGGTCATCATGGCTCAGTACAAGGGCCGGATTATTGGCCGGACATTTGGCCGGAATTTCCCCTAGGCCGGATAATCCGGGCCGGATATTTTCGAAATATCCGCCCCCCCCCCCCCCCAAAATGGCTAAGGACCAGAGGCGACGCGGCTCAGTAAGGCCCTGGACATGGGCCGGACTTTTGGCCGGACATTTGGCCGGATTTTTCCCAGGGCCGGATTTTTGGTGGGGGGCGGATTTTCCGGCCCCAACTTAGGCCGGATTATCCGGCCCTCAAAGACTCCAACGGCTGGATTTTTTTTTTTTTGGGGGGGGGGGGTATTTATACCCCCCTTCTTCTACCTTGCTCCTTGCTCAATCATTGACCAAAATTCTGCCAAGCCTCACCACCATTAGAGCCACCTCAAGAACACAAGATTTGCAAGATCTCCTCCCTCAACCAACCAAAGTTCTTGAGGGCGATCTACATCCTCACCGAAGCGATTTACATTTCCCCCTCATATGCTTGTGGGCTCTCTTGCTAGTGTTCCTCTTTGGATCCCTAGTGTTTGTTGTTGATGTATTGTTGTTGATTGTTGTGTTGTTACAGATTTGGGAGCCTCCAATTTGGTTGTGGATGTGTGCCCCAAGAACTTTGTAAAGGCCCGGTTTCCGCCTCGAGGAAATCCCTTAGTGGAAGTGGGCTAGGCCTTCGTGGCGTTGCTCACAGGAGACCTGAGTGAAGTCTTCGTGACTGTTGGTCTGGCTTTCGTAGCGACCACACTCCTCCAAACGTAGACGTACCTTCTTGCAAAGGAAGGGAACTACGGGCATCAACTCCGTGTCTCCGTGTGCTCCACTCTCGGTTACCTCTATCCTTTATCTCCTCTATATTGCGTTGCCATATCTTGCTTAGACGTTGACCTTGTCATATAGGTAAATTCACATAGTTGCATATCTAGAGAATTTACATTTGTGTCAAGCCTAAATTGAAAAAGAACTAAAAATTGGTTAGCACCTATTCACCCCCCTCTAGGTGTGGCATACGATCCTTTCAGTCATGCTTTCGCCGTGAATTTACCGGTCTCGTGGAGGCACCGCCGCGGTGATGTAGACTTGAGGAAGAAGAAGAATCACTGGAGTCGCCCGCGGCGGCGGCCGCAGTGTCGAGCTCGGAGCAGCGCGTGGCGGCAGCGGCCCGAGCATGCTCCGGCGCGGCAAGGTTTTGGAGGAGAAGGGCGGGGTGGCGGCGTGGCCTTGTTGAAAAGAAAGAGTTGGGCGGAACTGGCAAGGGATCCCTTGCTCCCATATTTAAAGGCGCGGGGTGATCGTGGGCCGCGGATCTAATGGGCCCACGATCGTCATAACCGCAGCGGATCAACCGGTAACGGTCACACCACGATCGACCACAAGGATACGAACCGCTGGCGGTGGCGAATTAACTACAAAGGTTATCAGGCAAGTGGGCTTGCATGCAGGTACTCAAGTGTCTTCGAGATTTGACTCATCAGTGTACATGCAGAGCAGTCAACAGTGACGTGTTTCGTGCCAAGTTGCTGCCACGTGGTGACAACCAATGAACCGGAGAGAGTTTGAAATCTCAAGTTGCAGATGATTGCGACACCGGCATAGGAAAATGAGAGGTGGTTTTGAAACCGAGATAAAAGGTGCAGCCAAGTAAACTATGTCGGTTTCACCAGAAGAGTTGCCGATACCAACTGGCAAGTGATTGTCGAGATATAAAATGGAGCCAAGATAATTAACTCGGTATTCGAGAAAAAGTGGAATTTGTGGGGAAACCAGTTGCAACCCTTCTAGCTGGCACTGCAGGACCACACCAGATTCGGGGACTAATGTCGGGGGATGACAGCGGATAGGCTAAGGGTATGGCATTATAGCAAAGATATCCCCATACTTTGGTTTATTGAGATAAATCGGATAATCTAATTGCATGTGAAATAGTGTTGACCAAACTGAAGGTTGTCAGGGTTATGGGTAGCTGACATCGGGTGACCGACATACCCTAGCCAGCATACCAAAACTGACATACGCATAGTTGGTCATGTCGGATTACAGCAAGGAAGCTGAAAGGGAAGAACCGACATAGTTTGTTGGAACCGACATTGGTGATCGGCATAGGGCTAATGGCCATATACCTGTCCCCAAGGTCAACGCTACTATCCCATCACAACAATCACAGAAGAATCTCATCATCATGACAGAGCACGTCGCTACATTCCAAGCGCCATATGAGCTCATCATACGGTGACCGTTGTGATAGAGGGAACAGTGGTAAGCGTGGCCGCAGAGTCAAGTACACGAGCCAAGTCCCTTTGAGGACAATCCTGACGACAAGATGGAGCACCAAGCGGGGCCCAAGTGAAGACTTCTGCACCACAGAAAGGGGATTTATTCCATGCTAGGGTTTCTGACATTGTAACTTGCCCCCCCACTATATAGGGGGGTGCATGGCCTCCATGGCAAAGGATCGCTCATTCTCCCCCTTGATACGTAGAGAGTCACAATGCTTCTTCCTCCTCTCGCTACACAGCTCAAGGAGCGTGGGTATTCCACCTCGATATATATAGACAAACAAGTAAGAGTAGGGGTTTTACCTCCTCACGAGGGCCCTAAACCTAGGTAGATCTTTGTGTGCTTCTTAGTACATCTTCCCTCTCCGGATCCTCCGGTGTCCATCGGCCCCTACCTTAAGGCATCCTATGACATCTGCCGTGACACCACCACGACAAGGTGCCTAACTCCGGTCCTTTGTGCATAGCTATCGCTTCCATCGTCGAAGCGGCTGTAATGTGAGGGAGAAAAGTAGCGGCAACAACAACTACTACTACTACAAATTTTCCCTTGTAATCCTTCAACTTCTTCAACGGACCCCTCTCCCAATTATTTTTTCACACTATGTAAAATTATTTCTATTAATCTATTAATAAAAAATTGTCAAGAATTTTTTTGATCGTGCTATGGCAGCCAATTTGATATCACGATCCGATGCATGCAGATGCAAATGGTCACTTTTGGTGACCACAATGTGACGGGCGCTGAAGATGCCATAAGGCTAGTCATAGTGGGGAGTAACTTAGACTAGTAACATGACACCTCCATAGTGGGTAGTAACGAAATTGCTTCACACACGACGTTTTACGTCCGATAACTGTACGACGTTTCCTTGCAGCCCTTCCCTGCCTGCCTTCCCCGACCGCGCCACCTCCCTGCTGCTTCCGTGCGTTCCCGAGCATGGTTAAACGCCGGTGACCCGACCAATCTGGCCGCCGCATCTTCTCCTGGTCTGGTCGCCGCAGCCAGCAACCATGCCTCGTCTCACCGTCCGGCCATCGCATCGGTCTTCCTCACTTAGCAGTCGCTGCGAGAGCCGCTGTCGAGCCAGCCACCAGCGCACGATGTCCCCATCCGCCGTCGCTGTGACGCCCATCTTCTCCCTCATCCAGCTGTGCACATATTCTTCATCTCTTCCTTGTCCGTCCTCTAGCCCTTAGCACCCATGGCGAGTCGTGATTTGAGGAAGACGATAATGGTTGCAGTCGCTAGAAAATAGGAGATGAATCGGGATGTTGGGAAAGAATCGTGTAGATTGATTTTTTTCCTGACTTGTGGGCCTCCAGCTTGGTGCTAAACGGCGAGACCCGCCTCAACACCGCACACGTTCTAACCGACGTCGTACCAAAATCGTATGTAAATAATCGTACGCATAGCAGAACTCTGGGTAGTAACTAATATGTGGTGTCATGTATTGTGTCATTTACTATGGTGTAGACTTAACTTGTCTTGGAGTGTGTGATGTTATGGTAACATAGCTAGTTACCACCTCACTCTCTTTCTTCATTCATTGTCATACCATGTTACCAAAATGTCTTGGGTTGTGTGATGTTACTAGCTAAGTTACTCTCACTATAAGCAGTCTAATCCCTCAACTGCTCCAAGAGAGGCCGCTCCTACATGTGCGTGAAAAATATGGCGGGGATCTGGTCTTGAGTGCTACTACACATAATCTTGGGCGCTGTTGCTGCATTCGATGTAATTAATCGACAGGATGGACAACATGTTGGTATTGTACGGTTGCACTAGGAGGTCACATGGCGCGCGCGTGTGGTTGTATACTGTGGAGCCTAACCGGTCAAACAATGTTGGAGGGAAGTAGTGTCTGACGGGGAAGGCACAGGGCAGTGCCGTGCCGTCGGTGGGTTTTATGCTACCGCGTCGTGGTCTGAACTGGACCGCAGCAGACCGATCGGTCCGACTCCGACCGAGAGGCGGAGCGGGGCGAGAGACGTCACGCTGACGGCACAAGGCCGTCCGGTGATCGGAGTCCACGGGCGAGTGGGTCGGCGATGGTGGGGTTGGAGGGAAAGGTCGTGGAGTGGAGCAGGAAAAGGCAGCGAGGTCGTGCATGGCCTAGAGTGGCGGCGGTGCGCGTGCGGGGTTGTTGGGCAATGGTCAGGGTACCGTCAAACTTTTTTCCTTGTTTCGTCACGGAAGCCAACGACGCGCATGACCCTGCTCATGGAATTTTGAGGCCGTAAGTACTAACCAGTTTTGCCAAGACAGGGATCATCAGGTAGCCAGCCTTTGTCGTCTACACCGGAAGTGGCACGTACAGGTACCTAGCCTCGCACGAGAAGCACGCGTATCTCGCTTCCATTGTTCGCCTGTAGGCGTGGAACGCGTGAGCTTCCCGACCTGTTCCTCCCCGCTCTCACAAAGCTTTCAGTGGTCTCCGCCGTACGGGTTGGACGGTCTCAGCGTACGTTATCCCCTGCTCGCGCACAACTCTCTCCGGTAGCGCCTCAAGTGCTGTTCAACATGCACCATGGATGCATGGAGGCCGGCGAGTGACCAGACCTACTATGCACCACGGATGAGGATGTATCAAGGCTATATATGTACCTGGTGTCTTACAGAGTTACAGTACATAATCTTAGTCTCATGTTTTAGCTCCAACAACTATGTTAGACTAACTTAGCAAGAGCAGCCGGTTCCCTGGGCATGAACCTATTCTAGGCGGCCACTATCGGAGATGTAATGTAAGACCAAGTTTCGGCGTGCGCATGGCTCGATGCATAACACTGTGAAATTGTATGGGCATCAAATTTGTTGATTTCTGGTCTAGGGTGATTGCTCTATTCGACAGCTACCACGTCGCGGTTAGTTTCGGTTCGCTCCTTTTTACTTAGTCTTCAACGAAGGAATTCGAACGTACGTGTAGACGAAAATGTGCCTTTCTAGAAGGAACAAAGTTCCATACTAGTTTTTTCTCACCACCAGCAACTACTTTTCTATGAGCTACGTGTTGGTATGCGTATCACACAAGTTTGTACTTGTAGTCCCTTTCTTGACAATTACTCCGCGTTCTAGATTTTTTGAAATACGAACATGATTAGATATTCAATTTGGGGCGCGTCGGACCAAAAAACGGTTACAGCCACGTCCCCCAAAGCCCAATTTTGTCCGACGCGCCTCGATACGGTGTCCGGCGCCCCGAGCCCGTGCCCGTCCCACAGGGGACGCACCGGGCACGCCGGACACAACGAAAAGCGAGGCGGGGAGTGGCGGGCCCGACGCGTCAGCAACTCATTCAAGTTTGGACCTAATCGTCGTCTACCTCGCGGCGGAAGTTATTCTCGCGCAGTGACACACGACGGCATCTTTGCCTTAATGGCGACGGAGGGGCAGGCGAGACGTCTCGTCGGTGCTCCCGAGCCTTGATGTCTACGCCCCCCTCCTTTTCCTGTAGACAGTGTTGGGCCTCCAAGAGCAGAGGTTTGTAGAACAACAGCAAGTTTTCCCTTAAGTGGATCACCCAAGGTTTATCGAACTCAGGGAGGAAGAGGTCAAAGATATCCCTCTCATGCAACCCTGCAACCACAAAGCAAGAAGTCTCTTGTGTCCCCAACACACCTAATAGGTGCACTAGTTCGGCGAAGAGATAGTGAAATACAGGTGGTATGAATATATATGAGCAGTACCAACAGTGCCAGAAAATAGCTTGCTGGCGTGTAGTTGATGGTGGTAGTATTGCAGCAGTAGTAACGCAGTAAAACAGTAAACAAGCAGCGATAGCAGTATTTAGGAACAAGGCCTAGGGATTACACTTTCACTAGTGGACACTCTCAACATTGATCACATAACAGAATAGATAAATGCATACTCTACACTCTTGTTGGATGATGAACACATTGCGTAGGATTACACGAACCCTCAATGCCGGAGTTAACAAGCTCCACAATTCAATGTTCATATTTAAATAACCTTAGAGTGCATGAAAGATCAATTCGACTAAACCAAGTACTAGCATAGCATGCACACTGTCACCTTCATGCTATGTAGGAGGAATAGATCACATCAATACCATCATAGCAATAGTTAACTTCATAATCTACAAGAGATCATAATCATAGCATAAACCAAGTACTAACACGGATGCACACACTGTCACCATTACACCGTGTAGGAGGAATAAAACTACTTTAATAACATCACTAGAGTAGCACATAGATAAATTGTGATACAAAACACATATGAATCTCAATCATGTAAAGCAGCTCATGAGATTATTGTATTGAGGTACATGGGAGAGAGATGAACCACATAGCTACAGCGGAGCCCTCAGCCTCGGGGGTGGATTACTCCCTCCTCATCATGGAGGCAGCGATGGCGGTGAAGATGGCGGTGAAGACGGCGGTGGAGATGGCTCCGGGCGCAATTCCCCGTCCCGGCAGGGTGCCGGAACAGCGACTTCTGTCCCCCGAATTGGACTTTCGCGATGGCGGCGGCTCTGGATGGTTTTCTCTGTTTCCGTCGAACTTGTCGATGTTTTTAGGTCAGGGACGAATATATAGGCGGAGAGGCGGCGCAAGGAGGCGGCTGGGGCCCCCACACCATAGGCTGGCGCGGCCAGGGGGCCACCCACGCCGCCTTATGGTGTGGGCCCCCTGCTACCCGCCTCCGACTCTCCTTCGGTGTTCCGGAAGCTTCCGGGAATTCCAAGACTTTCGGTGTTGATTTCATCCGATTCCGAAAATATTTCCTTACTAGGATTTCTGAAACCAAAAACAGCAGAAAACAACAACTGGCCTTTCGGCATCTCGTCAATAGGTTAGTTCCGGAAAACGCATAAATATGATATAAAGTGTAAACAAAACATGTTGGTATTGTCATAAAACAAGCATGGAACATCAGAAATTATAGATACGTTGGAGACGTATCAGCATCCCCAAGCTTAGTTCCTACTCGTCCTCGAGTAGGTAAACGATAAAAGATAATTTCTGAGGTAACATGCTACCAACATAATCTTAACCATACCATTGTAAAGCTTATGAGATGAATGCAGCGATTCGAAACAATGTAAATGCAATGAGTAAACAAGTGAACCATACAGCAAAGACTTTTCATGAATAGTACTTTCAAGACAAGCATCAATGAGTCTTGCATAAGAGTTACTCATAAAGCAATAAATTCTTAGTAAAGACATTGAAGCAACACAATGGAAGATTAAGTTTCAGCGGTTGCTTTCAACTTGTAACATGTATATCTCATGGATATTGTCAACATAGAGTAATATAATAAGTGCAATATGCAAATATGTAGGAATCAATGCACAGTTCACACAAGTGTTTGCTTCTTGAGGTGGAGAGAGATAGGTGAACTGACTCAACATAAAAGTAAAAGAAAGGTCCTTCAAAGAGGAAAGCATCGATTGCTATATTTGTGCTAGAGCTTTTATTTTGAAAACATGAAACAATTTTGTCAACGGTAGTAATAAAGCATATGAGTTATGTAAATTATATCTTACAAGTTGCAAACCTCATGCATAGTATACTAATAGTGCCCGCACCTTGTCCTAATTAGCTTGGACTACTGGATCATCGCAATACACATGTTTTAACCAAGTGTCACAATGGGGTACCTCTATGCCGCCTGTACAAAGGTCTAAGGAGAAAGCTCGCATCGGATTTCTCGCTATTGATTATTCTCAACTTAGACATCCATACCGGGACAATATAGACAACAGATAATGGACTCCTCTTTTATGCATAAGCATGTAGCAACAATTATTTTTCTCATATGAGGTTGAGGATATTGTCCAAAACTGAAACTTCCACCATGGATCATTGCTTTAGTTAGCGGCCCAATGTTCTTCTCTAACAATATGCATGCTTAACCATAAGGTGGTAGATCTCCCTTACTTCAGACAAGACGAACATGAATAGCAACTCACATGATATTCAACAAAGGGTAGTTGATGGCGTCCCCAGGAACATGGTTATCGCACAACAAGCAACTTACAAGAAATAAAATGCATAAGTACAAATTCAATACCACAATAATTTTTAAGCTATTTGTCCCATGAGCTATATATTGCAAAGGTAGAGGATAGAAATTTAAAGGTAGAACTTCAAGCAATTTACTTTGGAATGGCGGAGAAATACCATGTAGTAGGTAGGTATGGTGGACTCGAATGGCATAGTGGTTGGCTCAAGGGTTTCGGATGCATGAGAAGTAATCCTTCTCGATACAAGGCTTAGGCTAGCAAGGTTGTTTGAAGCAAACACAAGCATAAACTAGTACATCAAAACTTACATAAAAGACATTTTACAAGCATTATAAGACTATACATCGTCTTCCTTGTTGTTCAAACACCTCACTAGAAAATATCTAGACTCTAGAGAAACCACTCATGCAATCCAAATTTTAACAAGCTCTATGTATTTCTTCACTAATAGGTGCAAAGTATATGATGCAAGAGCTTAAACAAGAGCACAACAATTGCCAAGTATCAAGTTTTTCAAGACATCATACCAATTACTACATGTAGCATTTTTCGTTTCCAACCATATAACAATTAACGAAGCAGTTTCAACCTTCGCCATGAACATTAAAAGCTAAGAACACATGTGTTCATACGAACCAGCGGAGCGTGTCTCTCTCCCACACAAGTATTTATTCAAACAAAAACAAAAACAAGAAACATACAGACGCTCCAAGTAAAGTACATAAGATGTGACCGAATAAAAATATAGTTTCAAGAGAAGGAACCTGATAATTTGTCGATGAAGAAAGGGATGCCTTGGGCATCCCCAAGCTTAGATGCTTGAGTCTTCTTGAAATATGCAGGGATGAACCACCGGGGCATCCCCAAGCTTAGACTTTTCACTCTTCTTGATCACATTGTATCATCCTCCTCTCTTGACCCTTGAAAACTTCCTTCACACCAAACTCAAAACAACTCATTAGAGGGTTAGTGCATAATCAAAAATTCACATGTTCAGAGGTGACACAATCATTCTTAACGCTTCTGGACATTGCCCAAAGCTACTGGAAGTCAATGGAACAAAGAAATCCATCCCACATAGCAAAAGAGGCAATGCGAAATAAAAGGCAGAATCTGTCAAAACAGAACAGTCCGTAAAGACGAATTTTATTGAGGCACCAGACTTGCTCAAATGAAAATGCTCAAATTGAATGAAAGTTGCGTACATATCTGAGGATCACTCACGTAAATTGGCATAATTTTCTGAGTTACCTACAGAGAATTTTGCCCAGATTCGTGACAGCAAAGAAATCTGTTTCTGCGCAGTAATCCAAATCTAGTATGAACTTTTCTATCAACGACTTTACTTGGCACAATTAAACACTAAACTAAGATAAGGAGAGGTTGCTACAGTAGTAAACAACTTCCAAGACACAAATATAAAACAAAGTTCTGTAGCAAAATAACACATGGGTTATCTCCCAAGAAGTTCTTTCTTTATAGCCATTAAGATGGGCTCAGCAGTTTTAATAATCCATTCGCGGGAAATAGTATTTGAAGCAAAAGAGAGCTTCAAGAGGCAAATTCAAAACAAATTTAAGTCTAACATGGTTCCTATGAAGAGGAATCTTGTACACAAATTAATTCATGAAGAATAAAGTGACAAGCATAAGAGGATAAAACACGAGTAACTTCAAGATTCTCAACATAAAGAGGGGAAACTTAATATTATTAAGATGCATATAACCATATTTCCCTCTCTCATAATAACTTTCAGTAGCATCATTGATGAAATCCACAATATACCCATCACTTAAAACATTCTTATCATGATTCATATGCATAGAAGTATCATTAATTTTGGCATAAGGAGAGTTCTTCTCACTAATAGTAACTGGAGCAAGATTATTATCAAGAATTTGAACATGGTAAACAAGTTGCATATTAAGGGAATTGTTTTTGGTAATCCAATCATGACTATGAAAAGTTTCATAAGGATAGTTATTACCTATATCATATCATTCTTTATAATAATCATCAAAGATCGGAGGCACAGTGTCATCATAAGAAATAGAATAGTTATCTTTCACAGTCGGTTTATCTGTGTCCACACCATCATTGTTATTAGAAGGAGATGTATCAAGAACATAATGACCAGTAGCAAAAGGATTTTCAAACACCTCTTCCCCAAGCTTAGAGCTTTCTATATCATTTTGGGAGGAAGCATGGATAGCACTGACACTATGGCAATTATTATCATCATCATTTTCAGAATTAGTTTCCCAGAGATTTGCAATATCAAAAGTAGTATGCTCATTCAAATCATGATCACTAATGTATGTAGAGAGCATAGGAAGATCATCGTATTCAGATTCATTATCACAATAATCATTAGGAGCAACATACTTACGGTTACCTAGCGTTATCTCATTCACGCGGGGATACGCCGTTACCTCTTTCTTTTTATTCTCCTTCTTCTTCTTCTTCTTCGTTCCCTTCTTCTTCTTCTTCTTCTCTTCCTTCTCCTCGTTCCCTTCTTTAGGAGGAAGAGGCTTGAAGGGTAGCTTGTCCGCATAACCTGATTTACTTTCAGAAACAATAGAAAAAACTTGGGAGGATCACTCCTTTTCATTAATTAGTTGAAAACACACAGCGGTCCTATCATATTTTGGCAAGGTGCCATCTTCTAAAATATTTTGTATGTAAGTATTTGTATGGCTATTATCAATGCAATAAGAAAAACACCCATGCAGGACATCATCAATATCAAGATCACTCATATGTAACAAAGAGATTTTTCTCGACAGTTCTTCACACCCCAAAAATAAAGTAAGTTCATCATGCTGATTAGGAGTAATTTCACCATCACAATACAAATTTGCAGCACTCATTGGGTTCAAATTATCATTGGAGGAGCATTGAAAATTAAAATGACCCACTTCATGGCAAACTTCACAAATAAAAGGATAGAGGGCACAAACTTTTTTACCAAGATCGTCTAGAGCCCTAAGCCACTTTCTAGTTTTTTCAGTAGTATGATGGATACAATATTCATCTTTGATTTGATTAATTCCACAAGGTCTATGTATTCCACAAAAATTAACATGCTTATAGGAAAAAGCATTCTTAGGAGTTTGAGCATGCTTATTGCAATAATTAACAACAATTTCATTCTTCATGCAAGCCTCTTTAAAAGGTTCATGATACTTATCAAAATTCTTTTTAGGCAATTCAAAATGAGAAGCAAAGGCTTTATAAAGATTTGCAGCAACTTGAGAGTCAAGACCATAAGTAGCACTCATATTTCGAAATTTATCGGTATCCATAAAAGCTTCAATGCATTCATAATCATAATATATACCTGACTCTTTACCTTCATTGTTCTCCCATCCTTCAGCGTTCTCCTTAATCCGATCAAGAAGATCCCACCTAGCTTCAACGTCCTTGCTTGTGAAAGATCCCTCCGAACACGCGTCCAGATAGTCCTTGTGTTGTCCTGAAAGCCTCGCATAAAAATTATTAACAATAATATTACGGGGGAGCTCATGAATGGGACATTTGAGCATTAGTGACTTCAGTCTCCCCCACGCTTGAGAAATACTCTCTCCATCACGAGGATAAAAGTTATAAATATAATTCCTATCAATATGCACTTCATGAGGAGGATAAAATTTAGAATAAAAGAGAGATGCAATTTCCTCCCAACCAAGAGAATGTCTATTCTCCAACAATTTATACCAATGCGCCACTTTACCAGACAGCGAAACAGAGAATAGCTTCTTCCTCACTTCATCCATAGAGATACCTGCACACTTGAATAACCCGCATAATTCGTGCAAAAACAGTAAATGATCTCTAGGATGGACAGTTCCATCCCCTTTATAGTGGTTATCCATAACACGTTCGATAATTTTCATAGGTATTTTATACGGAATACTTTCAGCAGGTGGATTTAAAATATCAGAAGCATCATTAGAGTTATCGCATATGGGAGATAAAGCATTATCAGAGCAAAATATTTCTTCCAAAGCTGAGGAGCAAAAAAGATTATTTTTATATAAACTAGCTTCCCCAAGCTTAGACTTATCCATAGTATTAGCAGTAATTGCATTCATACTAATAACATCACTACTAGCATGCAAATAAGGTTCCATAGGTTTTTTAATTTTCGCATTAAACAATTCTAAATCAGGAAATAGATTAAAAAGCTCACCAATTTTTTTGTTGTTTTCCATTATGCCTAACTAGTGAAAATAAAAACAAGAAACAAAAAGATGCAATTGCAGAATCTAAAGGAAATAGCTTCGAGTACTTACGACGGCGGAAAATAGCTTAGTAGCCGAGATCCGGAGTGCAAGTACCTTTTACCTTTCCTCCCCGGCAACGGCGCCAGAAAAGTGCTTGATGTCTACGCCCCCCTCCTTTTCCTGTAGACAGTGTTGGGCCTCCAAGAGCAGAGGTTTGTAGAACAGCAGCAAGTTTTCCCTTAAGTGGATCACCCAAGGTTTATCGAACTCAGGGAGGAAGAGGTCAAAGATATCCCTCTCATGCAACCCTGCAACCACAAAGCAAGAAGTCTCTTGTGTCCCCAACACACCTAATAGGTGCACTAGTTCGGCGAAGAGATAGTGAAATACAGGTGGTATGAATATATATGAGCAGTACCAACAGTGCCAGAAAATAGCTTGCTGGCGTGTAGTTGATGGTAGTAGTATTGCAGCAGTAGTAACGCAGTAAAACAGTAAACAAGCAGCGATAGCAGTATTTAGGAACAAGGCCTAGGGATTACACTTTCACTAGTGGACACTCTCAACATTGATCACATAACATAATAGATAAATGCATACTCTACACTCTTGTTGGATGATGAACACATTGCGTAGGATTACACGAACCCTCAATGCCGGAGTTAACAAGCTCCACAATTCAATGTTCATATTTAAATAACCTTAGAGTGCATGAAAGATCAATTAAACTAAACCAAATACTAGCATAGCATGCACACTGTCACCTTCATGCTATGTAGGAGGAATAGATCACATCAATACCATCATAGCAATAGTTAACTTCATAATCTACAAGAGATCATAATCATAGCATAAACCAAGTACTAACACGGATGCACACAGTGTCACCATTACACCGTGTAGGAGGAATAAAACTACTTTAATAACATCACTAGAGTAGCACATAGATAAATTGTGATACAAAACACATATGAATCTCAATCATGTAAAGCAGCTCATGAGATTATTGTATTGAGGTACATGGGAGAGAGATGAACCACATAGCTACAGCGGAGCCCTCAGCCTCGGGGGTGGATTACTCCCTCCTCATCATGGAGGCAGCGATGGCGGTGAAGATGGCGGTGAAGACGGCGGTGGAGATGGCTCCGGGGGCAATTCCCCGTCCCGGCAGGGTGCCGGAACAGCGACTTCTGTCCCCCGAATTGGACTTTCGCGATGGCGGTGGCTCTGGATGGTTTTCTCTGTTTCCGTCGAACTTGTCGATGTTTTTAGGTCAGGGACGAATATATAGGCGGAGAGGCGGCGCAAGGAGGCGGCTGGGCCCCCACACCATAGGCTGGCGCGGCCAGGGGGCCACCCGCGCCGCCTTATGTTGTGGGCCCCCTGCTGCCCGCCTCCGACTCTCCTTCGGTGTTCCGGAAGCTTCCGGGAATTCCAAGACTTTCGGTGTTGATTTCGTCCGATTCCGAAAATATTTCCTTACTAGGATTTCTGAAACCAAAATCAGCAGAAAACAGCAACTGGCCTTTCGGCATCTCGTCAATAGGTTAGTTCCGGAAAACGCATAAATATGATATAAAGTGTAAACAAAACATGTTGGTATTGTCATAAAACAAGCATGGAACATCAGAAATTATAGATACGTTGGAGACGTATCAAGCCTCCACGCGTCGCCGGCGTTCGCACGCCACCGATCGAGCGGCGGTGGGACTCGATCGAGCGCCAGCATCAGCTGGCGGTGGAGGAGCATCAGCAGCGGGAGGCGGCGCTGGCGGTGATCTGGGGGAGGCGGGCGGACGAGTTGGCGGCGGAGGCCGACGCGTTGGCGGCGGCGATGATGGATGCGCCAACGGATGTGGAGGAGGAGGCCGAGGCGGAGGAGGAGGAGGCTGAGGCGGAGGAGGAGGAGACTGAGGTGGAGGAGGACGACGACGACGAGTTCGAGTGGTTCGACAACGACGGGGCGCATCCGGACGAGACGGCCGATCAGCAACGCGCGCTCGTCGAGTCCTTCGAGTCGGAGAAGAAGCTCCAGGACGCCACCCGTGCCCGCGAGGCGCAGATTCGTCGCGCCGTCGAGCTCCCCCTCCAGGCGGCGCAGGAGGGTAGGGCGGACGACGACGCGCTGCTGGAGCAGCGGCGTCTGCCACCGCCCTACGCACGGAGAGGCGGCGCGCGCAGCAAGAGCTGCGGCGGAGGGCAGACGACGATGGGGCGGGGCCATTGAACGCACCGCCGGGCGTCAGTAGGCTAGGTTTAGATGAAATGTAGCCGTTTTCATTCAAACTTTGTAATATATAATCAAATTTGAATGAAAACTTTTATTTTCCTGCACCAATATTTATTTGGAGACGACATTTGGGGGACGCGGCTGGGGAGCGACGTCCCCCAAACGCGGCACGAACAAAATATGTCCCACAAACGCTTGATCCGGCGCTTTTTAGAGAACGATTTGGGAGACTCGAGTGAAGATGCGCTAAGTAGTGCACATTTCTACAACAACATTCGGAAGTCAATCCTGCGCAGCGATCGAGTGAGTGGCTGCGTATTAAAGGCGACCACATAAGTATTGTATTGTGCTATAGAAGTAGGAGGTCACATGCATGGTGCGTGTCACTGCATGTTGTCGATCGTAGCCAGTCAAACAATGTTGGAGTGAGCATCTGACTGACGGGGAGGTAGTCCGTAGGTATACTGCTCTGATCTCCACGGGATTTTGTTTCACGCAACATTAACTTTGTACACGGGCTAAGGAAGCGGGTCAGATTGGGGGTCTTCTACCTCATCTAGTCGAGGGGGGAATTTCTATCCTACAATATGCTGATGATACAATTTTATTCATGGAACATGATATTGTTAAAGCACTAAATATGAAATTAATTCTATGTATATTTGAGCAGCTTTCTGGTCTGAAAATTAATTTTCATAAAAGTGAGATATTTTGTTTTGGTAAAGCAAAGGATATTGAACAACAATATATGCAGATTTTTGGTTGTGAAGCGGGCGCTTTACCTTTTAAATATTTGGGTATACCTATCCATCACCGAACTTTGAGAAATGCTGAATGGAATCCGGTTGAAAGCCGTTTTGCTTCAAAATTAGGGTGCTGGCGTAGTAAAATGCTTTCTTATGGCGATAGGTTGGTTCTCATTAATTCGGTGTTAACAAGTCTATCAATGTTTATGTTATCATTCATGGAGATACCTGTGGGGGTTAGAAAAAGACTAGATTATTATAGATCGAATTTCTTCTGGCAATCTGATGAAAAAAAGAAAAGATATAGGCTCTCTAAATGGAACATAATCTGTAGACCGAAAGATCAGGGGGGTTTGGGTATTGAAGTTCTGGAATTAAAGAACAAATGCTTACTGAGTAAATGGCTATACAAACTTCTTACTGAAGAGGGGATGTGGCAACAAATTCTGCACAACAAGTATCTACACTCTAAAACTTTACCGCAAGTTGAGGCAAAGCCTACTGATTCGCCTTTTTGGAAAGATCTTATGAGAGTAAAATCTGATTTTTTTAGTAGAGGATTTTTCAAAGTTGGCGATGGTAGCTCGGTACGATTTTGGGAAGATGTCTGGTTAGGGGATGTTCCACTATCACAACAGTATCCCTCCCTTTACAATATTGCACAACATAGAGATGTTCTGGTTTCTACAGTTTTGGCTCAAAATCCGTTGAATATTACTTTCAGGAGAGGTCTTAATGATCATAAATACACTGAGTGGTTGCATTTGTGTCAACGACTTATTACTATTAATCTCACTAATGAACCTGATAAGTTTGTATGGAAGCTTACAGATTCGGGAGTATTCACCGTTAAGTCTATGTATCTAGACTATATGAATGGTCATACTAGATTCCTACGCAAATATTTGTGGAAACTCAAGATCCCCCTAAAAATAAAAATTTTCATGTGGTTTCTTAACAATAAGGTCTTACTTACTAAAGACAATTTGGCAAAACGTAGATGGACATGCTCTCAAAAGTGTTGTTTCTGTGATACAAATGAAACTGTGCATCATTTGTTCCTTGCATGCCCCTTTGCTACTATCATTTGGCGGATGATTTACTTTGCCTATAATATTCCGCCACCTACGAGCATCAATAATATGTTTGGGAACTGGTTGTATGGAGTTCCGAAGAAAGATAAACTGAAAATTAGGATTGGTATATCTGCTATATGCTGGACAATATGGAACACTAGAAATGGTATGATTTTTAATAATCAAAAGGGTACTAACTTTTTGCAGGTTATTCTTCGAGCTGTGCAGTGGATACGGTTATGGGCTTTCCTGCTACCGGAGGATCAGCGCAAGGATATGGATACTGGATGCAACAGACTGCTGGTGCTTACTCAGGATTTCTACTACCAGGCTACTGGGTGGCGACACAATAATAGGATAGAGTATGGCTAGCCTATTTAGATGTTTGCTGTTCCGTTGGTTGATTTATGTGGCAACCAAGTCAGACCCATGATTGTATTTTCCCTATGACTTTCGTACTTGTTACTTGATACTTGATACTCTATATGTTTAATAAAAGGCCGTGTGCATCGATTGATGCAGAGGCTGGGGCTGCTGCTCCTTTATCGAAAAAAACTTTGTACACGGGCTGGCTTTTGTTTTGTTTTACTTGTACACCACCTCCATACGCCATAGCGTTGGAGCGGGGCGAGAGGCGTCACGCTGACGCCACAGGACCGTCCGGTGATCGGAATCCACGAACGAGTTGGTCGGCGATGGTGGGGGTTGGAGGGAAAGGTCGCAGCAGCTGCTGCTGCTTGGGCAGTCGAGCGGGAAAATGCGGCGATGGACGGGCGGGCGGGCATTGGTGATCGAGTGGGCGCGTGCGTTCTAGCCACTTGGTCCGCCCGGGTTGCTGAGTTGTCCGCGTGTCCCTTTGGGTCGCACGCGGCGCCCAACGCGGTGATCCAAAGAGACGCCACGTGGTTCGTCTTCGTTGCGCGGCGCTGCGCCATGGCAGGCCTCGACGGGACAGCCATGGTGGGCGGTGGAACGCGCGGGAAAGATCCCGCGCGCGCGAAAACGCCATTGGCGCGCGCTCGCGCCCTAGTTTCCCGCCAGGCCGCCGGCTATAAAAGACGGCGGCGGTCTCACACAGACCGCATCACCTTCCTCTCCCACTCCACCTTCTCCGGCGGCCACTCCACCTTCTCCGTCGCCATGCCGCGCACCCTGCAGGCCACGTGGGCCAAGCTCTCCCTCGCCGCCCGGGCCAGGTTCCCGCGGACGGAGGAGGAGGAGCGCGCGGACTCGCGGTGGGTCGCCGACGACGAGGCGCTCCGCGTCGCTGCCGAGGCGGCGGCAAAGAAGGCAGGCGCCGCCGAGATGGTGGAGGCGGTCGCGGACGGCTGGCACGAGACCGCGGACGGCTGGTACGAGGCCGCGGAGGAGGGGGCGGCCGCCGCGGAGGAGCCCGTCGACGAGGAGGACCTCGCGCTGGCGAATATCAACGCCGCCATCGAGGAGCGTCTCGCCGATCTCACGCGCGTGACGAAGGAGCACGAGGCCACCTGGCGGGCCGGCCGCCGCCGATTAGGCGACCTCCTCGGCCAGAAGAACGAGCTGATCGCTATGCGAGCAGCCCGTCACCTCATCCAGATGCCCTCGCCCGAGCGGCGCGCCCGGGAGGATGCTGAGTCGGCGGAGCACGGCCGGCAAGAGCGCATGCGCCGGCGGCAGGAGAACCACGAGGCCCAGGCCCCCGCTCGCGTCCGCCTGGAGGCGCGCACCGCTGTGGAACGCGCCGCCCTGCAGGAGCTTGAGGTATGCGGGAAGCGGATGGTTCCGCCGCAGGAGGCGGAGCGCGAGCGCGCCCGAGGTGCGCGGACGGAAAGGAGGAGGATGAAGGACTCCGCCGAAGCCGCCGCCGCCGCCGCGCCACCCAGCTGGTAAGCTGGAGTGGAATCCTCACGCGTACAGGCCGCCCGCGTCGAGTGAAATCCACGGCCCCGACGGTGAGTCGGCGAGGAGACGCCGGCGAGGCCGCCGGCCCCGTGCGTAGTAGGATAGAATTAGTAGTTAAAAAAAATTGTAATGGGTTCTTTTTAATGAAAACAAATGTTTATGTCTATGACACGCGGGCCAGGGGTGGACAAGGGGCGGACGCGAGCGACCAGCCTTTCGCGTCCGCGGCCACGCAAACTCGGCCCAGATTTGGGCCGGGTTTGCGTCGTTCCGGACGCCGCGGCCATCCGTTTTAGGGATGGGTCCGCGCGCTGGGCCGGGTTTTTGTCCGGCTGGACCCATCCGGACGCGCGGGCGCGGGATGGGTCGCCCCGTTGGAGATGCCCTAAGGCCCACTTCTTTTGGGTTTCTGCTTATGGGTAGGGCCGTGCTGATAATCCTCCGGAGGTTTATTCCTCCCGAACCTCCACCTCCTCCTGGTGACACGTGTCCTCCAGGACCATCACCCCATGTGCATCTATTTTCATGCCACAAAGGGAAAAGAGAGAGAAAAAGAGTCCACCCGACATGCGCGCCTACCGGCCGCACCTTCCACAGTTCCACCCGACGGATGAAGGAAGTCTGGCGAGGGACCTCGCCGACAAAGCGTGGACTCCGGCGGCGCGGGAAGAGCCGCCGCACCTCCTATAGCATCAGCGCCTTGCAGCACCGCCGGCTGCTCCCGACGGCGAACATGCAGCACCGCCTGCGGCCCTGATGTCGTCAGGCCTGCATCACCGCGACGATGCTCCACGGCGGCCTTACAGCACGGCGATGACGGTCGCCGCTTGTAGCTCCGGCAGTACACCTTTGCAGCAACGGCGGCGCACCATTGAAGCTCGGGCGGCGCGCCTTTGAAGCTCCAGCGGAGCACCTTTGAAGCCCCGGCAGTACACCTTTCAAGCTACGGCGGCGCACCATTGAAGCATCGCCGGTTCCTAGTAGCACCATCGCATGTCAAAGGTAGCATCGCCGCACAACGATTGTATCAGTGCCCCCACCGGATGGCAGCTCCACAGGCCATGGCTGGTAGCACCGCCGGACATGGGTGGTAGCGCCGCCGCAGCCCACTAGCAGCAACGACACACTCTGTATGTAGCTCCGTCGGTCGATGTTTGTAGCACAAGCGATCGACATTGGCAGCACCGCCGGCCGCCCATTGCAGCTCTAGGGGCCGGCCAGCTCCGGTGGCTGCCCTTTGCAGCGCCGCGATGCACTGCAGCAGCGATGCCTCCGCCCATGGGAGCAGGTCCGGTCACCCCTTGGAGCATCGACGGGCAAGCGTGGGAGCAGGTCCGGCCACCCCTTGGAGCATCGACGGGCAGGCGTGGGAGCAGGTGCGGCCGCCCATGGGAGCAGCGCCTCAGACCAGCACTCGCCAGCCACTTGCAGAATCCGGCGGTGCACGACCACTCTGCATGCCCTGCACGCCCCCAAACTTAATGGAGCTTGCCGGCTTTCAGCAACAGTTCCGGGTCGCCGGAGGTAGGAGAGAGAAACCTCGCCGGACCTGCTCGAGATCGGCGGCAGAGGGAGCTTGAGGCCGGCGGCAGGGTGTAAGGGTATTTCACCCTTATCCATTATTTTGGTAACGATGACACCATGCTAAAGTATTTGGCCTAATATGTTTATAAGGATAATCTCAGGTATTAGGCAATGAGGCGTAAATGGTGTATCAAAGGAACAAGAAGGCTAAAGGAGACCCCCTATTTCAACAACAATCAAAAAGGGGTTACAGGAGAAATCCGGTCTACAACCCGGTCCAACCGGGTCAGCAACCGGCCTGTCCGGCGTGCTGGCCGGTCAACCGGGCGGCAACCGGGCTCCAAAGGAGGAGCTAGCAGATCCGGTTTGCGCCCGGTCAACCGGGCTCCTGACCGGCGGGTCCGGCGCTCCGTCCGGTCGACCGGGCGGCAACCGGGCGGCAACCGGGCGGCAACCGGAGAAGCACCATGACGACGCAAAGGAGCTCCGGTCACTGATCCGGTCTGACCGGCCTCCCGACCGGGCTGTCCGGTCTGTGGCCCGGTCAACCGGGTTTGTCGAGGAAAAATGCTGAGGTGGCAAGTGGCAACGGCCAGATTTTGAAGAACACTATAAATACCCCTTCTTCTACCTTGGAAGGGTTAGGCAACATACTACAAGCTGTTCTTGAGCTCTCTCTCTCTTACTCCATTGTTAGAAACACCAAAAGCCTCCGATCTCCCTCCTCCTCCACCCAAACTCAAATCCCTCCGGGGAATCACTAGAGGAGGACCCGATCTACTGTTCTACCAAGCCAAATCTCATTCCCCCTTGTATTCATCAAGAAGCTTGCTTCCTAGGGTTCCTTGGAAACCCTAGGTGGGCAAGAGGAGTCCGGAAGCATCCGGGTTGTGGATTCGCTCCGGGCAAGATTGTGAAGGTTTGGAGGCTACCTCAAAGTCTACCACAAGTGAGTGAGCTATTCCTTCGTGGGATAGGCTCCGGAGAATAGGGTGAGCCTTCGTGGCGTGGGGAATCCTTCGTGGGACCTCCACCCCTCCAAACGTGACGTACCTTGTTGCAAAGCAAGGGAACACGGGAATACATCCTCGTCTCCGCGTGCTATCGGTTATCTCTAACCGAACTCCTTACTTGTGATTTAAACTGCCTGAGAGAGCCTTTGTGCTCGAGATAGTTGTATCTTCATATAGGTTGCTTCACCTAGTTTGCATTAGGCTCATCTTTATATTCCGCAAAGCCTAATATTGCAAAGAAAGAATTAAAATTTGTAGAAACCTATTCACCCCCCCCCCCTCTAGGTTTACCATCTCTATACTTTCAATTGGTATCAGAGCCTGGACTCTTATTAAGGGCTTCACCGCCTTAAGAGTGAGATGGAAAAACTATTCGAGGGTCTAGATGAAAACTCTAACCTTTCGGTTAAAGAGATGAAATCTAGATTCTTGGCATATGATGCCGAGAAGAAGAAAAAGGAGGATGAGCTACAAAGCCAAATGGCAGAAATGTCTACCATGCTTAAGAAATTGACTAGTGGGCCTCCTAGTACGGCTTCGGCCTCACTAGAGAGCTATCGCGAAGTCAACCATGAATATCCCAAAAACACTTCACCCATGCCTCATATAAACCATAGTGGGAATGTTCCCCATTTTGATGGAACTCACTTTCCTTTTTGGAAATCTTCTATGGAGTCTCATATTAGCAATGCAGCGTGGAGTTGTGGGAGATCATTGTTCATGGATACCGGGAGCCACAAGATCCCATTCGGTTGACCTCCACCGAATTCTACAACCGTCAACTCAACGCCTCCGCCCGTGACAAGATTAGGAGTGGCATCAACCGCAAGCTCCTTGATCAAGTCAATGACATAGAGTCCGCTAAAGAGTTGTGGGATCGAATCGTAGTACTCCAAGAGGGAACCGATTTGATCCAATCCGCTCTTTATGAGACCGCAAAGCAAGAGGCTCATCAATTCATGATTCGAGAAGGAGAGTCCATGGCCGATGCTTATGCAAGACTTGGTGCTCTTAGAGTAAGGGTCAAGGGACTCGGTGTTGAGAAGTACAATGATGGCTTCGAGATGAATGAACAATTCATAAAGTCCAAGGTCATTGCTATGATTGCCGTCAAACAAGAAGACACCAATCTTGCACTCAACTTACAAATCATGACCAAGAGTGCCGACCTCAACTCCGATGATCTAGTCTCCTATGTGGCCGCCAATGAAAACATGGCCAAAGCGGGAAAGAGGCTCATGGCAATGAACCGTGTTGATGAAGCCTCATACAACCATGAAGCGCCACGCAATCTTGCCCTCAAGGCTAGGGCCGATCATGGAGGAGAGGAAGACTATGAGATTGAAGAAGAGGAAGAGATGACCTCAACTAGTGACATGGCTACCGACTTTGCTTTCTTTGCCAAGAAGTACAAGGCTAAGTTCCCTATGCTCCTCAATGACAAGAAGAAGAAGAGAACTTGCTACAATTGTGATGAAGATAGCCACTTTGCAAATGAGTGCCCTTATGAGAAAAGGGTGGACAAGCCAAGATTCATCAAAGGGGTCAAGCCAAGATTGAAGCCAAACCCAATCAATGACCGATACAAGAAGAACAAGGGAAGAGCCTTTGTTGGGGCCGAGTACTTGTCCGATGATGAAGAGGAAGATGAGGAGAAGGAGGCCGGGGTGGCCGGTTTGGCTTTCTCTAAGCCCGGGTCACTCTTTACATATGACTACTCCAAGGACTACTCCACGGAGAATGATGTTGGATCCTCCTTCATGGCAAGGATAACTCAAGATGATGACTCCGATGACTCTACCTCATCTACAACCATTGGCTCTTGTCTTATGGCAAGGGAAACCAAGGTAATGGAACCTCCACCTTCCCTATCTAGTGTTCTAGATGATGAGAACGAAAATCAAGATGAATTAATTGTGCTTAAGGAACTCTATGATGTTAGATGCACCCTTCGTGGTGAAGCTCTTGTCAAGTTTGATTTCTTGATGGACTCACTCAAAGAAAAGGATGAGTCCATTGAGGAATTAGAATATCAATTGAATGAGAAGGAACGGAGATTCAATCTCCTAAGACAAGAGCTAAAAACCGAAAGGTGCATATCTCAAGGCCTTAAGCAACAAATTGAAACTTATGAACTTGATAAAGTTAAGGACCTAGAAACTATTGATAGGGCTCAATTATTGACCCAAGAGCTCAATGCCTCAAAGGAGGAACTTGAAGTTGCTCATGCTTCTCTCACTAGGGATCTTGACCACCTTGAAAGAGCTAACAAGCTTGTCAAGGATGAGCTCAAGAAACTTGGAAAGAACCATGATCTACTTCAAGAATCCTACAAAAAGGCTCTTGGATCAATGAAGGATCCCATTGATGTTGAAAAGCTTGCTTGTTCCTCCATTTCCTTTACTAGTGAGCATGCTAAACTTGTTGAGGAACATATTCGTTTACAAGAGGAACTTTCTTTGCATGTTGAGACCAATGCATATCTTGAGTCCTTGGTGACCAAATATGGTCTTGACTATCATCCTAATGAATCTTCTTGTGAGCAAGCATCTATTCTTGAGGAAAATGTTAGGCTAACAAAGGAACTTGCAAAGTTCACCACCGCCAAGAACAAGATGGGATTGGATGACCTCTTGAGTAAGCAAAGGTCAAACAATCAAAAGTATGGACTTGGATATGCTCCCAAGTTCCACAAGAAGAACAACTACAAGAAGGAGAAACCCGCTCAAGATAAGAACAAGAAGGTCACTAACAATGGCAAAGCCTCAAAGGGCAAAGCCACTAGTGGTGACCGCACGGGGCCAAACGATCACTATGCATTATTTGTTGATTATTATGGTGATGTCTATGCTAACTATGTTGGCCCTCCTAATGGCTATGCTTATAGAGAGTACTCAATTTGGGTACCAAAAGATATTGTTGCCATTGCAAAGGAACCCATTAATCGATGGGTTCCTAAATCCTCTACTTGATTTTGTAGGGGTATTCCTCCGGTGGTCCAAAATGGGTGTTTGATAGTGGATGCACCAATCATATGACCGGAGGAAAAGGTGTGCTTGATCAATTCATTGAAGATATCAACAAGAAGTCAAGCATTACCTTTGGTGACAACTCAAAGGGAAAGGTACTTGGGTATGGCAAGGTAGCAATCTCTAAGGACTTGTGCCTTGAGACGGTTATGCTTGTTGAACACCTTGGCTATAACTTACTTTCTATATATCATCTTGCCGATGCCGGTTACAATTCATATTTCACTAAATATTATGTGCAAGTCTTTAGGAGTGACAATCTCAAATTGGTCCTTGTTGGATATGTGGAGAACAACCTTTACGTGGTTGACCTCTCGAAAGACAGCCCCTCCTTCTCCACATCTCTAATGGCGGCCAAGCATGACGAAGGTTGGTTGTGGCATCGCCGCCTTGGTCATGTTAACATGAAGAATCTTAAACAACTCCTAAAGGGTGAGCATATTGTGGGACTAACCGGCGTTTCTTTTGAGAAAGATCGTGTTTGTAGTGCATGTGTAGCCGGAAAGCAACTCAAGAAGAAGCATCCCATCAAGAGTATTGTTACCACATCTAGGCCTTTGGAGCTCCTTCATTTGGACCTCTTTGGGCCATCACATTATGATACTCTTGGTGGGAGCAAGTATGGACTTGTCATTGTTGATGATTACTCAAGATACTCTTGGGTCTTTCTCCTTAAGTCTAAGGACGAGACCCATAGAGAGTTCATCACCTTCGCCAAGAAAGCTCAACGTATGTATGAATCCGAGATCAAGGCAATTAGGACCGACAATGGCACCGAGTTCAAGAACTACACTATGCAAGAGTTTGTTGATGATGAGGGCATCAAGCATGATTTTTTGGCGCCATACACCCCTCAACAAAACGGTGTTGTTGAAAGGAAGAACCGGACTATCATTGAGATGGCAAGAACCATGTTGAGTGAATTCAACTCACCCCACAACTTTTGGGGAGAAGCCATCTCTACGGCCGTCCACTACTCCAACCGGCTCTTCCTCCGTCCCCTCCACAACAAAACCCCATACGAGCTCCTTACCGGTAACAAGCCTAATGTCATGTATATTCGTGTCTTTGGATGCAAATGCCTTGTTAAGAACAACAAAGGAAAGCTCGGTAAATTTGAAACTAGAACCATAGAGGGTATATTTGTTGGATATGCGGAGAACTCTCACGCCTATAGATACTACAACCGGTCCTCCGGGACTATTGAAGTATCTTGTGACGTGGTGTTCTTGGAGGATAATGGCTCCCAAGTGGAGCAAGTTGTTCCATGTGTTGCAGGTAATGATGATGATCCATCTAGTGCCATCAAGCATATGGGCATTGGACACATCCGGCCCATGGAGGTTCATAATGATGATCAAGATGATGGAGTAGATGTTTCAAGCACGCCACAAGTGGAGCCTAGCTCAACTCAAGCCGAACCATCAAGTGCAACTCAAGAACCATCCTCTACTCAAGATGAGTCTCAATCCGAAGAACAAGAAGAAGATCCTCATTCCATGGAGCAAGATCATGATGACGATCAAGAAACATCCTCAACTCATGATCAAGCTCAAGTGGTCCCTCATGATCAAGTACTAGCAAGAGATGAATTCATTGATCATGAAGGAACCGTTCGGAAGATCAAGGCCGCTACAAGGGCAAGTGACATGAAAGTGGATCAAGTCCTTGGTAGCATCTCAAGAGGAGTGGTAACTCGTAGACACCATGCATTACTTATCACTTATTGTCAACATCATGCTTTTGTGTCTAGTTTTGAACCACTTAAGGTACATGAAGCCTTGGTCGATCCGGATTGGGTAATTGCCATGCAAGAAGAATTGGAGTGTTTCACTCGTAATGAAGTATGGTCTCTAGTTGAGAGACCCAAGGATCATCGCATCAATGTCATTGGGACCAAATGGGTATTCAAGAACAAGTAAGATGAGAATGGCATTGTTATACGAAACAAAGCAAGGTTAGTGGCGCAAGGGTTTGCCCAAATAGAAGGTATGGATTTTGAGGATACCTTTGCGCCGGTAGCCCGTCTTGAAGCTATTCGTCTTTTGCTTGCATTTGCATCTTTCCACAATTTCAAATTATATCAAATGGATGTGAAAAGTGCATTTTTGAATGGTCCCCTAAAAGAAACCGCATATGTGGCTCAATCCCCGGGTTTCGAAGACCCATGCCGACCCAACCACGTGTATTTACTCCATAAGGCACTCTACGGTCTCAAGCAAGCTCCACGTGCTTGGTATGAGTTCCTTAGGGATTTCTTACTACATGATGGGTTTTGCATGGGTACGGTCGATTCCACCCTTTTCACCAAGCGGGTTAAAGGGGGTGGCCTCTTTATATGTCAAATATATGTTGATGATATTATCTTTGGTGGAACTAACCCCAATCATAACAAAGCTTTTGAGCTATTGATGACTAGGAAATTTGAGATGTCCATGATGGGAGAGTTGAAGTTCTTTCTAGGCTTCCAAGTGAGGCAACTTGCAAAAGGCACCTTCATCTCTCAAGAAAAGTATGTGAAGGACATGCTCAAGAAATTCAACATGACCAATGCGAGTCCAATGAAGACACCCATGCCCGTAAAGGGGCAACTTGGTTCATGTGACGGTGAGAAGGATGTGGACATAAAGGTATACCGCTCCATGATAGGATCCTTGCTCTACCTTTGTGCCTCTAGGCCGGATATCATGCTAAGTGTAGGGATGTGTGCTCGTTTTCAATCCGCTCCCAAGGAGAGCCATTTAGTGGCGGTCAAACGGATACTAAGATACCTTGTTCTCACTCCTACTCTCGGGCTATGGTATCCAAAGGGGTCAACCTTTGAACTCATTGGCTATTCGGATTCCGATTGGGCCGGTGATAAGGTTGATCGGAAGTCTACCTCCGGGGCTTGCCAATTTATTGGCCGGTCATTGGTGAGTTGGTCATCCAAGAAACAAAACTCCACCGCCCTATCCACCGCCGAAGCCGAATACATATCCGCGGCATCTTGTTGCACTCAATTGTTATGGATGAAGCAAACCTTGAAAGACTATGGTGTGTCTCTTGGTACGGTGCCTCTTCTTTGTGACAATGAAAGTGCAATAAAGATCGCCAACAACCCGGTTCAACATTGTCGCACCAAACATATTGACATTCGCCATCACTTCCTACGTGATCATGTTGCCAATAAGGATATTGATCTCACTCATGTGGGAACAACCTACCAATTGGCGGATATTTTCACTAAGCCTTTGGATGAAGCCCGCTTTGTTAACTTGAGAGGAGAACTTGGTATTCTTGATCCTAAAAACTTGGATTGATTAACTTCTTGCACTATATTCTTGCATTTATCTTGCTATCTAGCTTAGAGGCATAGCACATATGGGGATAGTCATCTTACCATGTCTTGGTATGATGCATACCTATGTGTGCAACATAAATAGACCCAATGTCATTATATGGACCCAAGCATGTCTCTTCGCGGTCACATGACATTTGCGCTTTCACATAGGGGGAGTAATCCCCCGCCCCTCATTGAGCCTTCATTACAAATTGATTTGACCATATAAGGCCCAATGATCTTATTGCGAGCATCATTTCCAAAATGACTTATGATTCTTGATATACTCTTCGAATCATGCCCATTGTTGCTATTCACATCTTGTTTGGATTTTCTCTCCAATGGGTATGCCTAGAGAACTTTGTGTTTCCAACCCCATGTCTATGCTCATCTCATCATCATCTATCTATCTATATGTACATGTCAGCATTTGAGCACTCACACACATTTACACAAAGCATAGGGGCAAAAACGAGGCAAAATTAGACAATTCTGGGCTGGCCGGTCCCTGGCCCGGTTGGACCGGGTCCCTGACCGGATGGTCCGGTTGACCGGGCGGCAACCGGGGTCTGGGCCGGGTCAGCCGGTCACCAGCCCGGTCTGACCGGACTCCTGACCGGTCGCGCAGCCTCCTATATATTGGGGAAGGGATACCCCTTGGGGTCATCTTCCCCATTGTTCCCCAATCTCCAACCTCCATGGCCGGCGCCCCAACCATCTCCACCACAGCCTAGGTCCTTCCCACCGCTAGTTCCTCCCCAAACTTCACCCAACCGTAGATCGGGGTCTTTCAAGCTTCTTCACCGAAGGATTTGGTCCTTCTCAAGCTCGTTTGGGAGATCTTGGGGATTTGGCCCTCAAGCCCTCTTCACGTGTTCTTCTTGCTCACTTGGGCAACAAGGACAATGTCATCGGGTAAATCTCCCTTCTATTCCCTCTCCTTCTTGCTTTCCCTCTCCCATTGCCACATGTTGAGGAAAGTTGAGAAAACTTAGGGTTAGGGTTAGGGTTCGTAAGTCCTCATGCCTTTAGAGTGTCTCACACCACAATGCACTTCTCCACTATATTGCTATAGTCTATATCCAAGTTTATGAGCTTTTGCATGGTTTTGTGGTAGAAAATCTGGGCACAACATCACAACTCGACAGACCCGGTCACACGCCCGGTCGACCGGCCGCTCAACCGGCCGGCCCGGTGCACGGCCCGGTCAACCGGGCGCAAACCGGCCTGTCCGGTCTGCTGCCCGGTTTGACCGGCCTGTGCGCCGGGTTGCCCAGTTTTCGAACAATTTCATCACTACACTTGGATATATGCTATGCTCTTTTGGTTTCTCTCTTACTGATGACATGTACACTTACCCCACTGCTATCCTTGCTCTATTTTCTCATTCACAGATAGTTGGAGTGGTGAGCCACCACGTGGCAGTGTTGCCAAGCGAGGAAGGACGGCTGATCCTCCCCGCCGTTCTAGTAGTCGTGCACCCCCTCAAGCTCATCATGGCACTGACATTGACAGCTCATCTCGGGGTAGAAGCAAGTCTGTTGCTAGCAAGAAAAAGGATAAGCATGTCGCTCAAGAGGATGATGAGATAGTGCCAACCATCAATGTTGGAAATGCAAACCGTCTTGAGTGGCAGGAATGGAGGACAGTGAATCCGTATCGCTTTGAGAAGCCAACTTACACTGGTGGGGATAAGTCCTTCTGGACCAAGACACAAGCAGCCCTCTGGGAGGGTTACTATGATTCTCATGAGTTTATGAAGCATGGTAATGTTGTATCACCCAAGGCCATCAATCCTGAGGAGCTTGCCTTGCATGACGCCACAAAGTACCGCTTTGTAGTTCAAACCTTGAAGCGTATGGGAGTGTATGACCTTGTGTGCCTCAAGCCTGATGATACCCAAGATGATCCTATCTTTTGTCCCATGCTTGTCCGTCAGTTTCACTGCACCGTCTTCTTCCATGATGATGTGGACCGCACCCTCACCTGGATGACCGGCAGGGAGAAGTACTCATGCTCCTACTCTCAGTTCCGTGCAGCCATGGGTTGTGGTGATGACAGTAATCCAGGGTACAGGATTCATTCACGGTCCAGGCTTACTAAGGGTGACATCTCCTTCTGCTACCCTGCGAACCCTACGCCTGGACCTCCCACTATCTCTGGGATGTATTACTCCTATCTGGTGCTTGCCAAGCTGTTCCGTGAGAACCTCATCAGCAAGTCTGGAGACTCCAGTGAAGTCCGGAACTATCACCTCAACTTGATGTACTATTGTCATCCTGACAGAGTGAGGAAGATTGATGGCTGTGATCTTATCTACTCTGAACTGAGGAGAGCAATTATGGACCGCATGACTCCCAACTACGCTCAGTATGTTCAGCGGCTCATCAACTACATTGTTCCTGCTCCTAAGAACGTTCTTGGTGAACGAGTCATCATGGACACATTCAAGTTCCCCGTTCAGGAGGCCACTCGTCCAGACGTTCCCTCCATGATGCCCCCCTCTGAGCGCCGTTCCAAGGCACACCATGATCATGATGCTAGCTCCAGTCACTCTCGGCGCTCCCAGCATGGGGCCGCTCGATTCTTCACATGCATGTTCCAAATGTGCAAGAACAGCAATGATGTTGCACATCAGACCCTTTCTATGACCCAGGAGACACGGAGGCGCCAGAATGAATTCATGGCCTCAAGGAACCACCCTGTTCCTCCTCCTGGAACTGAGATGGAGCATGTGGTAGCACCTCAGTGGGAGATGCCTCCTCTTACCGATGAGATGCTCCAGAACTTCGACTTCTCTGTGTACGCTCATGGTGCTCTTCCTACTAGGACTGCTCGTGCTCCCACTCCTGATGATGATGATGGTCATGATGATGATGATGGTCATGATGATGATGATGATGAGGTTGATGCGGGTGCACGCGATGGTGATGGCGAGAGCTCCTCCTCGATGGGGCTTGGTCACTACTGATGGGTTCGATAGCATCTCTCCTCTTTTCTTCGCCTTTTTGGTGTTCCGATGCCAAAGGGGGAGAAGAGAGTAGAGTCTAGGACCACGAGGTTCTTTGATTGCCACAAGCCATGGGAGTTGCTTTATTTGGATTTTATATGGCTTGTGCTTGTTTACTTTGAGTTTTTCAAGAACCATTTGCTATTTCCAATAATTCGTGTATGGATGTGTATGGACGACTATTATGTGTGCTACTCTATGTTAGGATGATTATGTGTGCTATGCTTATATATCTTGATATGCACATCTCCATACCATGCTTGTTTCCTAAAGATATTGGGGGAGCTTCTCATGTTTCACAAATGTTGCACTTTGCATTCAAACGCAAATTCTCCAAGTGCACACATTATGGGAGAGCTTTCGTAATATCTTATATGGAATTAAGGTTTAGAGCTTATCATAATATCTATGTGTGACTCTAGCTCGGTTTGTCATCGTATACCAAAAAGGGGGAGATTGTAAGGGTATTTCACCCTTATCCATTATTTTGGTAACGATGACACCGTGCTAAAGTATTTGGCCTAATATGTTTATAAGGATAATCTCAGGTATTAGGCAATGAGGCGTAAATGGTGTATCAAAGGAACAAGAAGGCTAAAGGAGACCCCCCATTTCAACAACAATCAAAAAGGGGTTACAGGAGAAATCCGGTCTACAGCCCGGTCCAACCGGGTCAGCAACCGGCCTGTCCGGCGTGCTGGCCGGTCAACCGGGCGGCAACCGGGCTCCAAAGGAGGAGCCAGCAGATCCGGTTTGCGCCCTGTCAACCGGGCTCCTGACCGGCGGGTCCGGCGCTCCGTCCGGTCGACCGGACGGCAACCGGGCGGCAACCGGGCGGCAACCGGAGAAGCACCATGACGACGCAAAGGAGCTCCGGTCACTGATCCGGTCTGACCGGCCTCCCGACCGGGCTGTCCGGTCTGTGGCCCGGTCAACCGGGTTTGTCGAGGAAAAATGCTGAGGTGGCAAGTGGCAACGGCCAGATTTTGAAGAACACTATAAATACCCCTTCTTCTACCTTGGAAGGGTTAGGCAACATACTACAAGCTGTTCTTGAGCTCTCTCTCTCTTACTCCATTGTTAGAAACACCAAAAGCCTCCGATCTCCCTCCTCCTCCACCCAAACTCAAATCCCTCCGGGGAATCACTAGAGGAGGACCCGATCTACTGTTCTACCAAGCCAAATCTCATTCCCCCTTGTATTCATCGAGAAGCTTGCTTCCTAGGGTTCCTTGGAAACCCTAGGTGGGCAAGAGGAGTCCGGAAGCATCCGGGTTGTGGATTCGCTCCGGGCAAGATTGTGAAGGTTTGGAGGCTACCTCAAAGTCTACCACAAGTGAGTGAGCTATTCCTTCGTGGGATAGGCTCCGGAGAATAGGGTGAGCCTTCGTGGCGTGGGGAATCCTTCGTGGGACCTCCACCCCTCCAAACGTGACGTACCTTGTTGCAAAGCAAGGGAACACGGGAATACATCCTCGTCTCCGCGTGCTATCGGTTATCTCTAACCGAACTCCTTACTTGTGATTTAAACTGCCTGAGAGAGCCTTCGTGCTCGAGATAGTTGTATCTTCATATAGGTTGCTTCACCTAGTTTGCATTAGGCTCATCTTTATATTCCGCAAAGCCTAATATTGCAAAGAAAGAATTAAAATTTGTAGAAACCTATTCACTCCCCCCCCCCCCCCCTCTAGGTTTACCATCTTTATACTTTCACAGGGCGAGCTCGAGGGTAGCGGCGGCGCGAGCTCGTTCTATGGTGGCGACAGGCGAGGGACATCGGTAGAGCTGTGTGTAGTGGAGCTCTGTCTCGATTGGGGATGATGAACCGCTTGGGGAGGTGGAAGGAGGAGCGTGTGGTACTGGGAGAGACGCGTGGAGAGATAAGGTACTGGAGGAGTGGCATGCTTTTGACCCAGTGATCAATCAGATCGGACGATGCGCGATCCGGAGGATGCGCGAGACGGAGCCTCCGGAGGAACTGAAGCTTTTTCCTTATGGGTAAGCTGGCTTATGGGAAACGGTGGGTAGAAACTGTGGTGTGGAGAAGTACCTGAAAACTGGTTTCTCCTATTCTTTTGAGCTTATGAAATTTGGCTTATTTGTTGTGTTGAGTTGTGAAATATCTGTAACGTCCTTGAATTTGATATGCACCCTACATAAATAGTGATACCATATTTATACTAGTTTTATGTAAGATATGAGATAGAAATGAATCGTGAAATTATGAAAAGTTGGATCATAATAAAAACATACACTACTATCCCAGTATTAATTTTTGCGAATGTATCACTGTATTATAATTCAGTACATGCCAAAATAAAAGATATTGTATGTCTTAGTAGTGATTGCAATAATTCCTCAAGCAACGAAGTGTGTTTGCTTTGAATTTGGAGAGCTCTAACATTTATTTACGGGAAACACACCAGGTACATATACACATGTATGTACGTACATGAGGACTTGAGTCGTGGAATTTGAATATCTACAAGTCGTACGTGCACACAACACGTGATGAGCATAACCATGCAAATCGTTAAATGCTACTAGTAGTACTGATGGGCGCACGTTTTCGGACAAAATCAGTGGGAGTCAGGCGCCTTGGTTGATTGCAATTTTCGTGGAGTGGCAGTCCTGCTGTAAAAACGAAGAAAGGAAGGGGCAGACTTCTACAACTGTTCGATTTCTCACGCAGAAGCTCGGGAAACGCTTGAGAAGCAGCTCGCGAGCAGTTTCTCGCCGGAGACAGAAAACTAGCTTTGCGGTGGGGAGAAGCGGGCTGAAATTTTTCCCTTCTTTTGGGGTTGAGCTTCCTGGGACATAGAAGCTGGGTTAGAAGCGCAAAAGAAGTCACCCTAATTCCCTCCCATCGCTAGCCTAGCCTGGACCCAATAATGCAGGCGTGGAACGCGTGCCCGTTACCTAGCCTCGAACTATATATGTCATCCATGCGACGCCGAATCAGCAGCCACCACGGGTAAACTATTTTGTTGGATGTGTTGTACAAGAAGCATGTCTTATTTTGGCTCACAAAAATCACCCGACCTACCAAAGCCACAACTCTTGTACTACGTATAAATGAATACACAGAAAGATTTTATTAGAAGAGAATAAATTGACTTGTAAAATTAAATGAGATATCGGCGGAGATGTTTGCCACATGATCAAGGCATGGTGGATGAAATGGTGGCAAGCATCTAGTATCCTATGTGATAAGAAGGTCCCACAAAAATAAAAAAAGTTAAGTTTTATAGGACGGCAATCTGACAACACATTCAACAAATGAGTGTCGCGGAGATGTGTATGCTACGATGGATGTGAAATCATACAAGAAAGCACAAGATTAGAAACGAGGTAATTTACGATGTGCTAGCAGTGGCACCGATAGACGCAAAACTAGTCCAACACCGACTAAGATGGTTTTGGCATACCCAGTAGAGGCCTCTAGAAGCTCTAGTTAAAAATGGAATTCTAGAAAATATGGAGAAGACTAGGTACATGATGATCAAAGTTGACTTGGGCTGAGGTGGTAAAAATAGACCTAAGGATTGAAATATACCTAAAGTTTTGACGCTTGAAAGGACTTTATGGAGATCAGCGATCTATGTGCCAAAATCTTAATTTACTATTTTTTTTCTTTCTTCTTCTTATTTAGGTTTCCTTTTAATCCTGTTGGATCTCATATCTAGCCTACCCAGCTTTCTGGGGAAAAAGAAGCTTTGATGTTGTTGTATCAAATTAAATGAGAGATCAAGTGACAACCATGAAAACTAAACGATCTAGGCCATTGGTTATTTTATAGGAGGGGGTTGACTAAGTGAAGCTCAACATAGATGATTAATAGGCAACGTCCAAGAGTGGTGCACATAATGCATCTCAATGTTCTACATACACTCCACATTTCAAGGGTGGACAAGCCAATAAGAAAGTGGAAATTTATGACTCTAGCCACAGGTGAGAGTTTTTGTTTATTCTTGGGGTGGAACCTTTGCTCGGTGGAGTGATTGATTTCCATACCATTTGCATGCACAACCAAGGGAAAAATAAGGCATAATTTCCCCCTTAACCACCACATTAAGATTTGAGTTCTCTAGGTTGTTCTATGACATGCATCTAAAAATCTGGACATGGTTCCTAGCAGGGCGAGTAAGGAAAATTTTGCTTGAAGGGGGCCAGATAGGAAAATATCATAGATTTAGGGATCAATTCACATATATTTTAGGGGATATTTCAGCAAAATTTCTAGCATAGGGGGGGCATGGCCCCAGCTACCACCCCTAGCTCCGTCTCTGGTTCCTAGCATCTCCAGCCCTCCCTCATCAATTCAACAAACCATAGTGCAACCCTTATGTGTTCTTCTAATGTAATTTTGCACTCATACACTAGAATGAAAGAATTGCATAAAAATAAACATATTCTTACGTAACCAAAAATAAACTATTTCACCATCTCCATAGAACAAATTACTACTCAAAAGAAGATGTAGAGATGCAATAAATGACATGGAAATAATATATAGCACCACACATAATGTTTGCTAATATATTACAAATGTTCATTGATGTAGACACCGGTATATGAAAGAAGACGATGGCGGCAGTGGTAAAGCAGATGCCCCCAATGGCACTCCACTATTTCCGAATGCGAGGGAAAAGGCACATGTGTCCTTCTCCTTCTTCCTTTGACCTCTACCTTTTGGGGGAGAGGTGTTTCTCCTCTGTTCTTAAAGTTCTTGTTGTTAGAGAAATGAAAGCCTCCCCATTAGATTGGATCCATCCTCGAGGGGTAGGGTGGGGGAGGGTCCCTCTTTTAATTATTTCCTTCCATCGACACCATTTATATGCCGACGGATACTTGTAACTCTGACTTGGCTTGGTCGCTTCAGTAACCAGACTCCACCTTGGTCACATCATACTACGATGATCCTTATCTTCTATAGAAACTATCTGCTAATTTCCTTGGATTTATTACCTTTGGAAGATTTTTAAAATAACATATCAACTGAAATGGTATTTTGCCTTCCAAAGTTAAATAGAAAAATTATCAGAATTTAGAAAAAATTCCCTTTTTTTAAATGACAATGGAAATGTTTTTTTGAAAATTGAAAATGCATAGGAATGTATAGCATGTAGAATTCCAAAAAATGGTAATAAGTGATCCGACCTAAGTATGAAGTCTAATGAAATAAATAGGTCTTATATGTGCAAAGTTACAGACTTAGAACACTTAGGGCCATGGTTTTGTATCTGTCTATCCACTATTTCTTATTCTCCACCACAAGTGTTGTAAATGAGTTGGTATTGATATTTGCTTTGACGAGCAATGCCAAGTCATGTGTCGTAACTAACCGTCTGCCTGACTTCACGACGCTACAGATTATATGTAGAGTAGGTGTAGAAACAAATAATAAATAAGTCCATTCTACTGTATCCTCCCGCTTGGTTGTCTCCTGCAGAGTGGCACGGCAACTTTTGATGCCTTCCACGCTTTGCAAAATAGTACCAGTTTATCTAAACATTATATGTTTAATCTTCCATAAAATTTCAACAAACATTCATCATTGTTTATTTTCTAACTTTTAACTTGGTTTCATGTTCAAAAAGATCAAGCTAAGGGTGAGCATTGTCCCATAAATAATTTGAAAAAAAAAACTACTTCGCAGAATTTTGTATGTTCTATTTGTATATGCTTACATGCGAGCAAACAAACAGAACTTCTCTTTCATCTTATTATAATTATTTTCATGTGCAAATCTGATAAAATTTATCTTACAGTTTGATAGCATTGGTGATGACATGAAAATAGAATGTAGGTCCAAAATCTAAAGAACAATCACGTTAGATTTTTTACAAGTTGGTATACTTATTTCCCAAATTATTTATGCTTCACTTGTTGCAGCGTCTAATTGCTGATAAACTATTATTTTGATATGTGCATAGTGAAGAATATATAAGTTGTAAAACTATATGCATGGCTTGTCGCCATTGAAGCTAGTTGTTGAGTTGTATTTGTTGCGCGAGATATTTTGTAAGTGTTGATGGTGTGACTAAGATTTTTATCTGCATGAAAAAGTTCAAAGTTAAGTAAATTAATATTTTATGGCACATCTGAACTATTTTTGTAAGAGCAAAATGCATTTTGGTCCCTTCACTGACGTGCGCACTCCATTTAGTACTCTTAACTATTTAAAACGTTTATATCTCTCTGGCCTCTATACAAACACCAAAGAATTATACATTTAAACAAATTATGCATCTGGAAGACAATTTCGACGTAAGATTATTCTCCAGAGCAATGCTATGGTCTTTTCAAATGGCTCTCATTAATGGAGGCGTGGAACGCATGGGCATACTCTGACCTCTTCGTCCCTGCTCACGAACCTGCACTGACAACCGCCCGGAATGTTTCTTTTTTTGTGTTTGGATGGCCTCAATATGTTATCTCTGCTTGCTTGCTTGCTCGCGCAAATCGTCTCGGATAGCGTCTGAAGTGTTAAATATGCGCCATGGATTAGAGTCTGACGAGTGACAAAATGTATGCAGAACAGATGGGACTTTGTTTTGCTATTATTGTTATGTTCCGTGGATGTATTCAGGCTTCTATTGCTTTCGTAGTCGCTGTAATTAAGAAGTCAGCCACTAAATGGGATACACATGAGTGGCTTGCTATGCCTAAAATAGTAGAGGCTAACAGGAAGGGTCAAAGAAAATACAAGAAAAAACAGGATAACATGCATTTAGACATTCTAGATGACTGACGTAAAGATGTCATTGTCAGAATAAGTCTCTTTAGCATAGTTGTCATTTCATTTCCTGACTATGTGTACTCCTGATTTTTTTAACCAAGCAGTGTACTGATTACCGCATCATCTTTTTTTTGACCCTGAATGGCAGGAGCTCTGCTTTGCATTGATAGAGGGGGAAAAACTGTACAAGTCATGGAAAATGGCGGATGAATCCAAAAAGGGAGAAATTAAAAGCTGGCTGATCTATACATATAGCTAGAAAGTCTCGATCAAAAACCCCAGGCAAGACACACTGCAGGCAACATCGTCTCTTATTCAGGTGAACTAGCCCAACCTCATTGATACTCTTATTTTCAAAAACTCTTCTGCCTCTTTCTTTCCAAAGATGCCAAACGACGTAGCAGGCAAGCATCACCGTTTTTTTCCGAGCTTGCTTGGGGGCACATCTTTGGGTCTTGAATAACCAGGTTTTCGGAGAAACAGAATATTTTGCAGAAGCTCAGCATTGGAGGTCGCGATCAGGGACCAAACCTGCTTTGCAATAAGGGCACAGCAAGGCGACGTGGGCTGCCGTTTCGGGAGCTTGATCACACAGGCAACATGTAACAGAGCAAGTCCAACCTCTTTGAAGCAGTCTATCCGCTGTCCAATTGCAATTTTGCAGAAGCAGACACATATAGAATTTGACTTTGCCTTATGCCATATAGGGGATTCTGCGCAGCTTTCTACAATTCTCCATCAAGTTAAGGTAAGAGAAACAGAATATTGTGAAACCTACTAACCTGATATGCCCATATAAATCATTCTAACTTGAGTTCACAGCTACGAAGTATTAGAGGAGCCAGACATGGAGGAGCACGAAAAAAAACAGTAACTACCACAAATCCCTCTCAAGAATCCAACATCATGTCACATGTCTCAGTACAACAGTCTCCACTAGAAATCCTCAGCAAGTAAAAGTAAAAGACCCACACAATTTACAGATTTGATTATATTTCAGTTTATAGCAGGACAAAGTATGTAATCCCGAAAACCATAACTACACTTTCTTAGCACGAGTGCGCTGTTTTGTGCCGTGCTCCACGACCTTGTCTTCAACGTGTAGCCCCTTTCTCCGCCTCACCGAGTTGATGAGTGTCTTTGCCAAGTTTGGTCCCATGTTTGAACCATCTCCAAATTCCTCAATCTCCTCCTGAGTTTTCGGGACAAAGAAGGGATCTTGAGGAATAGCTTCCCAGTGACTCAAAGCAAGACGTGCACTGGCTGCACCTGAAGTTGCGCTCCTAAGCTTCTCAGAGAATTCAGAGCTCTCAGCAACTGGCAGATACGCGCGCACCGTAAACAGTGAAGTTCCTTCTTGCATCTCTTCTTTCAGCACCTTTGCTCGACAATCACCGAGAACAGCATAGACTGCACCTAAATACACCGTGGGAGTGGTCAATTCGCAGAAATACATGGGTTGGACTAGCCTTGGCTTGCTCTGAAGCACTGCTGCCCGGCATGCTTCCCTGACTGCTGCTTTGTGCTCGTAAGAGCGATTGGCGTTATCTGGGCTGTGAGTGAATATGTAGGGCTCAACGATGAATGCCAGACCCCACATAGGTTCATCACACAAAGGCCCTGCGTTTGTGGCCTCCTGAAATCCCGAGACAACGATGTTCCTTAGTGTCTCATGATCAGGAGCACCTGTCGATGGTTCACTGTTAGCAATGCCATTGCTGGTTTCTGCATCAGACACACCCACAAAACCCAATTTCTCTGAGACGTGACATGTACCACACACAAGAATACCCTCTCTTCCATCTTGGCTGGTTATCGCACCACTGCTTGATCTTACATCAGGAGAGAGGAGGAGGTTTGGACCGACGAGCGAAGGACCTAGGGCCCAGATTCTCTGCAAGTATCCAAGCAGTGTCTTCCTATGGCGCTCGACCTTTAATTTATCCACTTGCATAGAAATCACTTCCAGTTCCCGGTCTATAGCACTGAGCATATGCTGCCTAAGTTTTGCCATGGAACCACCATCATCCTGAGAACATTGTAAACCTGTTGCTCCATCGCTTCTCGCTGTTTGCCCCTGAATTGTTTGGGAAAGCATTTTTTCATTTTCCTCAAGGACCTTAGTCAGAGCATTCGGAAGCCTGATGACTTTAACTCTCACAGCAAATTTTCCATCTGGAGAAGTCCTGTCAACAAAATCCTGTGGACCCTTCCGGCTCTCCATATTACCAACACCTTCTCCTTGGATGGTTTCCTTGAATGATACCAAGGGGTCAGAGACATTCAGTTTAACATTTTTTGCAAATCTCTCATTCAGATTCTTTATGCAAAGCTCCAAATGTACCTTCCCCGCTGCGGCGAGGAGATACTGGCCATTTTCTTGGGTGCACTCAGCCAATGGGTCTGCCTGGTTAAGTAGCCTAAGCCCATTAACAAATGCTCCCAGATCAGCCAGGTTGGACGGCTCAATTGCAACCTTCAGCAATGGAGAAACCTGGAACAACATGCTCGCAAAAGGCCAGCAATTCCTCGTGGATGACAGTGTGGCCGTCTTCATGATGTGGTCACCGAGGCCCTGGATGGCAACCAAATTCCCGGCGCCTACGCTGGTAACTGCCCTAAGATCCTGTCCCTGCATCTCATACAAGTGCTGCAGCTCCACCTCCTTCAAATGCTTTCCTGTTGTGTCCCCTTTCAGAGGATCATACATTGGCGACAGCACAAACACCTTCTGCCCGGCACGGAGAACGCCGCTGAAGACCCGCGCAAATGCCAGGAAACACTCATCATCTGATGCACTGGTGGTGTGGTTGAGCAGCTCTCCATCCACCCCACTGGGTGGCAGATCCTTGTATGCCAGCCCAAACATCTTGGACACGAACACCACCAGAGGTGCCCTTGCGCTGGTGCTGCAGGCCGTCACGCACCTCCTCACCTTGTCAGCCTCGGCGACAATGCCGGCATGCTCTGCAGCATCCCCTGGCGCCAGCTCTCTCTCGGGCATAAGCTTCGGCACTCTGAATCTCTGGGCGGCAATTGGGTCCTGAGTGCACTCCACGAGCATCGTCATCACCGTTTCTGCAAGAGGCAGCCAGGCCTTCAGCACGGCTTGCAGCACCTTGTCAGGTTCCTTGTTCTGAAGCTCGCGCTGTGACACCTTCAGATTGTACCTCGAGACCACCTGATCGCGCAGCCAGCTTGCGCCATCCTCCTTCAGACCCTCCTTGTAGGCCTTCCATAGCGGCTTGAGCACGAGCTCCACAAACATTGGCTGCTGGTTCGTCATGCTGGCCATGGCCTCTTTCCCCACAACCTTCCTGTTCTTCTTGTCCCAGCAGTACGGCCCCCAGAGCCCTCCCAGCAATTTGCTCGCCATGTCGGGGTGAGCCTGGGCGTACAGAGCGGCGAAGTCGTGGACTCGGAATCCCCAGCCGTCACGGGCGCAGGCGAAGATGACGTTGCCCTTCTGCGGCACGAAGGCGTCCTCGTCACCGTCCCCGTCGTCGACGTCCTGCGCGTGGGCCGGCCCGTCGAGGAGGGAGGAGAAGTAGGACCCGGAGCGCAGGTCGGAGTAGACGGAATTGGCCTCGGCGACGATGCGGCGGAGGCGGTGGTACGCCTCCTCGGGCTCGAGCCGCATCTCGGTGATGAGGCGGTCGAGCTTGTTGAGGACGAGGCAGGGGCGGAGGCGCTCGGCGAAGGCCTTGCGCAGCGCGGCGTGGGTCTGGACGTGGACGCCGTCGACGACGTCGACGAGGATGAGCGCCGAGTCGGCGAGCCGCGCGGCGGCGGAGACCTCGGAGCAGAAGTCGAGGTGGCCGGGCGAGTCGATGAGGTGGACGCGGTGGGCGCCGTGGCGGAGCGCCACCGCGGCGGACTTCATCGTGATGGCCCGCGCCCGCTCCTCCGGCAGATGGTCCATGACGCGGGCTTGGCCAGCCCACTTGGGGGTGAGGAGGCCGCCGCCGCTGCCGTACGCCACTAGGTGGTCGGCCAGTGTGGTCTTCCCGTGGTCTACGTGCGCCATAATGCATGTGTTTCGGACCAGGCGAGGGTCACCGGCTGCCGCCACCGCCGTCACCATTGCTAGGGTTTGGGGGTTCGCCGGTTCGCCCTTGAGCCCCCTCCCGTCGTGCTCGTGTGTGCGGGCGCAGAGGAGCGGACGAGGACAAAGAGAGGAGAAACAGGGTCGCGGCTCGATGCCTTGATCACCGCTGCCGCCGGTGGCCGCCGGCGTCACCTCGGTCGTAGGTGCGGCCGGACGGAAGAGGAACCCGGAACAGGGCCGATTGGGCCTGGCCTCTCACGGCGCCTTCACTTTTGGAGGAGGATAATATAGTCCAATCCGTGGGGAGCGGATTTCCTATACACCGAAGGTCGGCGACGCGCGGTAGTGGCTGGCCCAGGTCGGGTGGAGTTTTTTTTCTGTTCTGTTTTTTTTTCTCATTTCTGTTTCTTTTTCATTTCTGTTTTTTTATTTCTGTTTCTTTATTCTTGTTAAGACTTAATTTTTTAAATTTACATATATTTTTAAATGTAAAATGTTCTAACTAAATAAATTCGAGAAAATTTCATAATCGAAAATTGTTCAAGTATAAAATTGTTCAAATGCGAAAATTGTTGAAGTATAAAAATTGTTCAAATTCGAAAATTATTCATATATAAAAAATAATAAATTTTGAAAATATTTGTTCCAATTTAAAATTTGTTCCAATTTTAAAATTGTTCAAATCTAAAAAAATGTTCAAATTTTGGAAATATTTAAATTTCTAAAAAAACTAAAATAATTTTAAAAAATCGAGTCTGAAAAGAATCAGCTTTTGAAAAGTAAAAAAGAAAAATAAAACAGAAAAAACAAAAAAGCAAAAAAAGAACAAAAAAAGAGTGGGAATGTGTTGGGCCGACCCAACAACCCGCCTGCGGGTGCGGCGCCTGGTCCGCGCCAACCAAGTCGGCGTACAGCAACCCCCCCCCCCGTGGGGAGGGTCTATTCTCCGCTTTAAGCGGAAGCGACCGTGGCTCCGCTTAAAGAAATGGAGGTTGGGCCAGGCCCATTTACTGTGTTGTTGTTCTCCTTTTTCGTTTCTTGCACTGTTGTTTTGGTTTTAAAAAGCTATACAAATTTAAAACCAAATAAATTCAAATCTGTACAAATTCTCAACCAAAAAAAATTCAAAATTGAACGATTTTCAGAAACGAACATTTTTAAAAATCGAACAAATTTCAAATTTTGAAAAAGTTCAAATTTAAAAACTGTTCAAATATGAAAATGTTCCAAATTGAAAAATGTTTGAAATTTAAAATTATTCAAATTTCAAAAAATATCAAATCTGAAAATAGTTCAAAATAATAAAATGTTCAAACATAAAAATTGTTCAAATTCGAAAAAAGTTCAAATCTAAAAAATCTAACTTAAAAAAGTTCAAATTCGAAATAGTTCAATTATAAAAAGTTCAGAAAAAACCGACCGAGAAAACCAGAAGCTACAGAAAACCAGAGGAAAAAACAGACGAAAATAAGAAAGAAAATCGAAGGAACACCACTACCATCGCTAATGGGCCGGCCCAGACCTATCCCGCTCTGAGCGGAGCACCAGATAGCGCCCGCTATGAGCGGCGAATAGGTTTCGCCCAATCCGTGCTAGTTTTTCCCCTAATTCAATTCAACCGAGGGCATAAGCCCATTTTGAGCCCATCCAGTCCAACCTGATTGGGGGTTGGGCTTTCCTATTTCATTCGAACACACACAAAACCTAGTACTCCTCTGTGGCAAAGACTGTCCAACTTTGCCCTTGTCCCAGATTGAGAGGATGTGTTTATGTGGATATGGTTTGGGGATTGCTGCTACTCCACCAAGTCGGTCTACGATGCCTACTTTACCGATCGCGAGAAGGTCATAGTCTCAGAGGAGATCTGGCGCTCGAGGGCTCCCTACAGCTGCAAGTTCTTCGTGTGGCTCGCCTCGAAGAACCGTTGTTGGAAGGTGGACAGGATGCAACATCGGGGCTGCCCTGTCAGCCGGCATGCCCCCTTTGCGATCAGGAGCCGGAGACCCTGCAGCACCTGCTCCTTGGCTGCGTGCTGGCGCATGAGGTTTGTGAAAGGACGAGATGTCGCATAGAGGAAGGGTGAATAGGCGTTTTAAAAAACTCTTACGGATTTGACTTGTAAGAATGCGTAATTAAACTATGTTTATTCTACAAGCACAAATCTTAAATATGCTAGACTCAACTACGTGCAACAACAACAACTAGAGCTAAGCAAGATAGGCACAAGATATATATATATATGAACAACAAGTGGTGGCAAGATATGATAGATACTTCAAGCTCGACGGCTATCACAAGGAAAGTAAGCTCGGGTATAGAAATAACCGAGGCACATGGAGACGAAGATGTATTCCCGTGTTCTCTTCCTTTGCAAGAAGGTACATCACGTTTGGAGAGGTGGGGATCACACGAAGGATTTCCCAACGCCACGAAGGCTCACCTTCTTCACCGAGCCAAACCCACGAAGGATAATGGCCATTTCCTTATGGTTAGCTTTTCATCCACTCCGAAGATGGCAAGCTCCACAACCACTTCATAAGCTCCACGAAGGAGAAGCCCGGGCATCTTCTCAATCTTCCATGAAGAGGTCACCGGGACAGCAACCAAGCCAACTAGGAGGTCACCCTCCAAGAGTAACAAGCTCACGATCTCTCGCTCGAACTAATCGTGGTGGAGAGCTCAACACTATGTAATGATGCAAAGCAAGAACACCAAAGGTGTTCAAATCCTTCACACACAAATCCCAACAAAGCAACAAATGCTAGGATGAGATTAGAGAGGAAGAACAATGGAGAAAATCAACAAATGACTCCAAGATCTAGATCCAAAGGGTTCCCCTCACTTAGAGGAGAATTGGATTGGTGGGGATTGTAGATCTGGATCTTCTCTCTTAGATCCCTCAAGAATGAGCAAGAATCATGGGGGAATCAAGAGATAGGGAAATTTCTTCGAGGTCGACAATGGAGGAGAGAGAGTGGAAGAACTTGTTTTGCCCAAGGTGGAAGAAGGCCTATTTATAGCCCAAGCCGAAATCTAACCGTTGGGGAAGTGTCCAGCTCAGCAAACAGTCGAGGGAGCCGGTCAGCCGGGCCTGGGGCCGGACCATCCGGCGCAGGGGCCGGTCCAACCGGGCCACAGGCTGGACCATCCGGTCCAAGCCGGGCCGGGCGTTGGGCCGTGACCGGGGCGGATCAGGGACATACAGAACATGTCCCCGGTTGTCACCGGAGCAGGAGCCGGTCCCCGCCGGGGAGGCCGGTCCACAGGCCTGCATCACCGGTCCAGGAACCGGGCCGACCGGTTGAAACCGGACGTGAGGCCGGGCGGGCACCGAGCGCTAGTGCCAGAATACGCAGGACCCCTGAAGACCTTTTCTTTTCCTTTTAAACAGAAAATGCTCCCGAACTCCGATTGACATGAAACCAATTTTGTTGGAAAGATAACGACAAATAGAACCCCGACAAAAAAAATTAGATGATTCTAGAGAGGGAGTCTCCCACCGTCAAGAAACGTTGAAGACGTCCATACTCGAAAACGCAATAGAAGATGCATGCGGATTCCGTTTTCCACGAACTTGGGCTTGTTGTAAAGCTAGCAACAAGCTCAAGAACATCACACAGAGAAACACCAAGAAGTAATAGGGATATGTAAAGTATGCAAAGGGTTGAGCTACCTAAGATGATGTGATCAAGTTACCCAACCGAAAGCCCCTCTTGATAGTGCGTCTATCTATCCTATAAGCCGGTCTCCCAACAACCACCTTGAGATCGGTAAAAGGAAACCTAGCAAGGTCATACCTTTGCTTTGCGCATCCCGCTTGATCTTGATGATAACTCTTCAAGCTCCACTCAAGCCGGAATGTCTTACTTGATCATTGTTGCTTCGTGAAGACTCACAAATTCTCCCCATACACCATGATAGGAAAGCTCCATTGATGCACATCTTCACATGTCCATTGCCACTAAATGGATGGCAAGCTTCAAGCATGTGATCCTCTTGAGATGCTGATAACGCGTGAAGCACACGTCCGTTGGGAACCCCAAGAGGAAGGTGTGATGCGTACAGCAGCAAGTTTTCCCTCAGTAAGAAACCAAGGTTATCGAACCAGTAGGAGATGAAGGCCACGTGAAGGTTGTTGGTGGAGGAGTGTAGTGCGGCGCAACACCAGGGATTCCGGTGCCAACGTGGAACCTGCACAACACAATCAAAATACTTTTCCCCAACTTAATAGTGAGGTTGTCAATCTCACCGGCTTGCTGTAAACAAAGGATTAAACGTATGGTGTGGAGAATGATGTTTGTTTGCAAAGAACAGCAGAGAACAATGATTGCAGTAGATTGTATTTCGATGTAAAAGAATGGACCGGGGTCCACAGTTCACTAGTGGTGTCTCTCCAATAAGATAAATAGCATGTTGGGTGAACAAATTACAGTTGGGCAATTGACAAATAGAGAGGGCATAACAATGCACATACATATCATGATGACTAATATGAGATTTACTTAGGGCATTACGACAAAGAACATAGACCGCTATCCAGCATGCATCTATGCCTAAAAAGTCCACCTTCGGGTTAGCATCCGCACCCCTTCCAGTATTAAGTTGCAAACAACAGACAATTGCATTAAGTACTGTGCGTAATGTAAACAATACAAATATCCTTAGACAAAACATTGTTGGTTTATCCCTAGTGGCAACAACACATCCATAACCTTAGAACTTTCTATCACTATCCCAGATTCAATGGAGGCATGAACCCACTATCGAGCATAAATACTCCCTCTTGGAGTCACAAGTATCAACTTGGCCAGAGCCTCTACTAGCAACGGAGAGCATGCAAGATCATAAACAACACATATATGATAGATCAATAATCAACTTGACATAGTATTCCATATTTATCGGATCCCAACAAACACAACATGTAGCATTACAAATAGATGATCTTGATCATGATAGGCAACTCACACGATCTAAACATGATAGCACAAGAGGAGAAGACAACCATCTAGCTACTGCTATGGACCCATAGTCCAAGGATGAACTACTCACGCATCAGTCCGGAGGCGATCATGGTGATGTAGAGTCCTCCGGGTGATGATTCCCCTCTCCGGCAGGGTGCCGGAGGCGATCTCCTGAATCCCCCGAGATGGGATTGGCGGCGGCGTCTCTGGAACTTTTCTCGTATCGTGGCTCTCGGTAATAGGGTTTTCGCGACGGAGAGAATATATAGGCGAAGGGGAAGAGTCGGGGGACGCTCGAGGGGCCCACCCCATAGGGCGGCGCGCCCCCCCTACTGGCCGCGCCGCCAGGTGGTGTGGGGCCCCCTCGGCTCCTCTTCGTTTCCTCTTCGGACTTCTGGAAGGCTCCGTGGAAAATAAGACCCTGGGCTTTTGTTTCGTCCAATTCCGAGAATATTTCCTGTGTAGGATTTCTGAAACCAAAAACAGCAGAAAACAGGAACTGGCGCTTCGGCATCTTGTTAATAGGTTAGTGCCGGAAAATGCATAAAAATGATATATAGTGTATATAAAACATGTGAGTATTGTCATAAAACTAGCATGGAACATAAGAAATTATAGATACGTTTGAGACGTATCAAGCATCCCCAAGCTTAGTTCCTACTCGCCCTCGAGTAGGTAAACGATAACAAGGATAATTTCTGAAGTGACATGCTATTATCATAATCTTGATCAATACTATTGTAAAGCATATGAGATGAATGAAGTGATTCAAAGCAATGGTAAAGATAGTGACTAAACAACTGAATCAAATAGCAAAGACTTTTCATGAATAGTACTTTCAAGACAAGCATCAATAAGTCTTGCATAAGAGTTAACTCATAAAGCAATAAATTCTTAAAAGAAGGTTTTGAAGCAATACAAAGGAAGATATAAGTTTCAGCGGTTGCTTTCAACTTCAACATGTATATCTCATGGATAATTGTCAACACAAAGTAATATGATGAGTGCAAATAAGCAAGTATGTAAGGATCAATGCACACAGTTGACACAAGTGTTTGCTTCTAAGATGGAAAGAAGTAGGTAAACTGACTCAACATAAAGTAAAAGAAAGGCCCTTCGCAGAGGGAAGCAAAGATTACTTATGTGCTAGAGCTTTTTATTTTGAAAACATGGAAACAATTTTGTCAACGGTAGTAATAATTCATATGTGTTATGCATAAAACATCCTATAAGTTGCAAGCCTCATGCATCGAATACCAATGGTGCTCGCACCTTGTCCTAATTAGCTCGGATTTCCATGGATTATCATTGCATTACATATGTTTCAACCAAGTGTCACAAAGGGGTACCTCTATGCCGCCTGTACAAAGGTCCAAGAAGATGGATCGCATTTGATTTCTCATTTTTGATAGATCTCAACTTGAGGACATCCATAACGGGACAACATAGAAAACAGATAATGGACTCCTCTTTAATGCTTAAGCATTCAACAATAGATAATATTCTCATAAGAGATTGAGGATTAGTGTCCAAACTGAAACTTCCACCATGATACATGGCTTTGGTTAGCGGCCCAATGTTCTTCTCTAACAATATGCATACACAAACCATTTAATCATGATAAATCACCCTTACTTCAGACAAGACGAACATGCATAGCAACTCACATGATATTCAACAAAAGTGTAACAGTTGATGGCGTCCCCAGAAACATGGTTACCGCTCAACAAGCAACTTATAAGAAATAAGATACATAAGCTACATATTCTTTACCACAATAGTTTTTAAGGCTATTTTCCCATGAGCTATATATTGCAAAGACAAGGAATGGAGTTTTAAAAGGTAGCACGCAAGCAATTTACTTTGGAATGGCAGAGAAATACCACATAGTAGGTAGGTATGGTGGACACAAATGGTATAGGTTTTGGCTCAAGGTTTTGGATGCACGAGAAGCATTCCCTCTCGGTACAAGGCTTTGGCTAGCAAGGTTGTTTGAACCAAACACAAGTATGAACCGGTACAGCAAAACTTACATAAGAACATATTGCAAGCATTATAGGACTCTACACTGTCTTCCTTGTTGTTCAAACACTTTTACCAGAAAATATCTAGACTTTTAGAGAGACCAATCATGCAAACCAAATTTCAACAAGCTCTATGGTAGTTCTCCACTAATAGGTTCAAACTACATGATGCAATAGCTTAAACATGATCTATTTGAGAACTCAAAACAATTGCCAAGTATCAAATTATTCAAGATAATATACCAATTACCACATGAAGCATTTTCTGTTTCCAACCAAATAGCAATGAACGAAGCAGTTTCCAACCTTCGCCATGAACATTAAAAGTAAAGCTAAGAACACCAGTGTTCATATGAACAAGCGGAGCGTGTCTTTCTCCCACACAAGGAATGCTAGGATCCGATTTTATTCAAACAAAAACAAAAATAAAAACATACAGACGCTCCAATTAAAGCACATAAGATGTGACGGAATAAAAATATAGTTTCACTAGAGGTGACCTGATAAGTTGTCGATGAAGAAGGGGATGCCTTGGGCATCCCCAAGCTTAGATGCTTGAGTCTTCTTGAAATATGCAGGGATGAACCACGGGGGCATCCCCAAGCTTATATCACTCTTCCTGATCATATTGTATCATCCTCCTCTCTTGACCCTTGAAAACTTCCTCCACACCAAACTCAAAACAAACTCATTAGAGGGTTAGTGCATAATCAAAAATTCACATGTTCAGAGGGGACACAATCATTTCTAACACTTCTGGACATTACCCAAAGCTACTGAAAGTTAATGGAACAAAGAAATCTATTCAACACAGTAAAAGAGGCAATGTGAAATAAAAGGCGAAATCTGTCAAAACAGAACAGTCCGTAAAGAAGAATTTTTTCGAGGCACTTAACATGCTCAGATGAAGAAGCTCAAATTGAATGAAAGTTGCGTACATATCTGAGGATTACTCATGATTTTTCGCAGATTTTTCTGAGTTACCTACAGAGAGATCTACTCAAATTCGTGACACCATGAAATCTGTTTCTGCGCAGAAATCCAAATCTAGTATCAACCTTACTATCAAAGACTTTATTTGGCACAACAATGCAATAAAATAAAGATAAGCAGAGGTTGCTACAGTAGTAACAACTTCCAAGACACAAATATAAAACAAAAATTGCAGAAGTAAAATAATGGGTTGTCTCCCATAAGCGCTTTTCTTTAACGCCTTTCAGCTAGGCGCAGAAAGTGTAAATCAAGTATTATCAAGAGATGAAGCATCAACATCATAATTTGTTCTAATAATAGAATCAAAAGGCAACTTCATTCTCTTTCAAGGGAAGTGTTCCATACCTTTCTTAAGAGGGAATTGATACTTAATATTCCCTTCTTCATATCAATAATAACACCAACAGTTCGAAGAAAGGGTCTTCCCAAAATAATAGGACAAGATGCATTGCATTCAATATCCAAGACAACAAAATCAACGGGGACAAGGTTATTGTTAGCCGTAATGTAAACATTATGAATCCTCCCCAAAGCTTTCTTTATAGAATTATCAGCGAGATTAACATCCAAATAACAATATTTCAATGGTGGCAAGTGATACGTCTCAAACGTATCTATAATTTTTTATGTTCCATGCTAGTTTTATGACAATACTCACATGTTTTATATACACTTTATATCATTTTTATACATTTTCTGGCAATAACCTATTAACAAGATGCCGAAGCGTCAGTTCCTGTTTTCTTCTGTTTTTGGTTTCAGAAATCTTACACATGAAATATTCTCGGAATTGGACGAAACAAAAGCCCAGGGTCTTATTTTCCACGGAGCCTTCCAGAAGTCCGAAGAGGAAATGAAGAGGAGCCGAGGTGGCCCCACACCACCTGGCGGCGCGGCCAGGAAGGGGGGGTGTGCCGCCCTATGGGGTGGGCCTCTCGAGTGCCTCCTGACTCTGCCCCTTCGCCTATATATTCTCTCCGTCGCGAAAACCCAATTATCGAGAGCCACGGTACGAGAAAAGTTCCAGAGACGCCGCCGCCGCCAATCCCATCTCGGGGGATTCAGGAGATCGCCTCCGGCACCCTGCCGGAGAGGGGAATCATCACCGGAGGGCTCTACATCACCATGCCCGCCTCCGGACTGATGTGTGAGTAGTTCATCCTTGGGTCCATAGCAGTAGCTAGATGGTTGTCTTCTCCTCTTGTGCTATCATGTTTAGATCTTGTGAGCTGTTGAAAGGACACGGATGTCGCCTAGAGGGGGGGTGAATAGGCGATTTAAAACTTTTACGAGATGGGCTTAACAAATGCGGAATAAAACTAGCGTTTACTTTGTCAAGCCCAAAGCCTATATACTATGGTTCACCTATGTGCACCAACAACTTATTCTAAGCAAGAGTTCACCTATGTGCACCAACAACTTATGCTAAGCAGTACAAGCAAGTATGTGATAGCAAGATATATATAACTTCAAGCACGATAGCTATCACAAGGTAAAGTGCATAAGTAAAGAGCTCGGGTATAGAGATAACCGAGGCACGCGGGAGACGATGATTTATCCCGGAGTTCACACTCTTGCGAGTGCTAATCTCCGGTGGAGAGGTGCGGTTGCTTAGTGCTCCCGAACGCCACAAGAGGCTCACCTTGAGGTGTGGTTGCTCGATGCACACCAACGTCACAAAGGCCTCACCCCAAGATGCGGTACTCACACCACACACCGAACGCCACGAAGGCGCCTCACCTAAATCTCCGGTGACCCTCGCCACAAAGGCCTAGGTCACGGTTCCACTAAGGGATTTCCTTCGAGGCGGAAACCGGGCCTTACACAAAGATTGGGGCACACATCCACAACTTAATTGGAGGCTCCCAACAAATCGCCACAAAGGCCTAGAATCCGTCTAGGGTTTCAAGAACCCAAGAGTAACAACCTTCTTGCTTTCACCACCACGAATCACCGTGGAGAACTCAAACCTATGCACCAAATGCAATGGCAAGAACACCACAAAGATGCTCAAATCCTTCTCTCTCAAATTCCAACAAAGCTACAAAAGCTATTGGAGGAATAAGAGAGGAAGAACAAAGAGGAGAACACCAAATCCTCCAAGATCAAGATCTAGTGGGTTCCCCTCACAAAGAGAGGGATTTGATTGGTCAAGATGTAGATCTAGATCTCCTCTCTCTTTTCCCTCAAGAATATGCAAGAATCATGGGAGGAATCAAGAACTAGGGCAAGCTTTGAAGGACAACAATGGAGGGGAGAGAGAGAGAGTGAACCAACCAGCCCAAGGAGGAAGAAGGGGGTCTTATATACCCCCTCCCAACGAAATATGACCGTTTGAGGCCTCCCAGGCCGGAAAATCCACCCCCGGGCCGGATTATCCGCCCCCCGAAATCGCCCCTGGACTTGGGCTGGATATTTGGCCGGATATTTGCCCGGAATTGGCATTCGGGCCGGATTATCCGCCCCCTGAAAACTGCAGAAACACCAAAACTAAAACGGGCATAACTTTAGCATCCGGACTCCGATTTTGATGATCTTGGGCTTGTTTTGAAGCTAGGAACAAGCTCTACAAGACCATGCAGGAAACCATCATAGTCCAACAAGGGAGGATAGAAACAAATGATGAAATGTTTGACCTATCTAAAAAAGACATACCGGTAAAACCTCCAATCTCGAAAATGCAACAAGTTGACCATGCAAAAACCATTCCCAATGAACTAGAGCTTGTCATGAGAATAAGCACAAGCTCTAAAACATCACATGGATAAGATCCAAATAAAACCAAGAAAGATGATGAACCAAACTCGAAAACGCAACAAGTGATCTATGCGAAATCCATTTTCGATGAACTAGAGCTTGTCATGAGAATAAGCACAAGCTCTAAAACATCACATGGATAAGGTCCAAATAACAACCAAGAAAGATGATGCAATGATGCAAAGGTTTGAGCTCTCTCCGAACGATACGATCGAGTTACTCACTCGAGAGCCCTCTTGATAGTACGGCAACTAAACTATAAACCGGTCTCCAACTACACTATGAGACCGGTGAGAAAGAAACCCTATCAAGAGAAAACCTTTTACTTGCGCATTCCACTTGAGCTCGATGACGACGATCTTGACCTCAACAAGATGGAACGCCTTTCTTGATTGTGCTTGCTTGACGAATTCTTGTGGATTGCTCCCCCATAATCCACCATGAGAGAGCTTCTTCTTCGGCGCATCTTAACATATCCATGAACACCATATGGATGGCAAGAGTCAATCAAAGGATCTCTTCGAGATGACTCATCTTGAACTAGCACTTCATTTCTCCATGGCAAGCTTCAAGCTTATGAACTCTTCGAGTTGGCTCATCTTGAACTTGCACTTCATTTCTTCATTCTTCATCATGGATGTCTTGAAGTAACTTGAGGGCTCACTTCATCTTCATCTTCAAGACATACTTGACACTTGATATCCTTCATCAATTTCTTCTTATTCCAACCTAATACAAACATGTTGATGTCTTGAAGTAACTTGAGGGCTCACTTTATCTTCATCTTCAAGACATACTTGACACTTGATATCCTTCATCAAATTCTTCTTATTGCAACCTTGAAGCCAACATATGGTTCAAGAATTGCGTATGGACAACTCCTACAAATATAACTCAAATGCAAACATTAGTCCATATGGATTGTCATTAATTACCAAAACCACACATGGGGGCTCCATGCACTTTCAATCTCCCCCATTTTGGTAATTGATGACAATCTCTTTGAGAGGGTTTATATAAGGAATTGAAGTAGCAAACAAGTTGAATATATAGAGCAAACTCCCCATAATATATGTGTGTGTGAATGATCTTGACTTTCATTGCATATATTGGCATTCAAAGCCTAGTGGAGTTTCCTCTAACTATTCAACTATAGTGAGAGTTCCTCCATAGCGTGTGCATTTCTCATAATTTGAGTGGAATCAAATGCACGTATCCAATGACGAATATTCGGAAGGAATCACACTATAGATAGGATCAAATATTGCAAAAAGATAACAAAGTCTAGAAGCTTCAACAAATGAAGCAAGCAACCAAATGAACCACAAAGAAGATACCAAAAGAAAGATAGATATTATGATAAGATCAAGAAGATTACTCTAAATAATATGAGGAAGCTTCCCAAGGTTTGTGCACAAAACTAGACAATTTGCATTGGAGTATAAAGTGCACAAACATGGAATCATCACTCCCATAATATCATTCAAAAAAAAGATACCAAGTGAATCAAACTCTAATGATCACCAAAATATAGTGCTCTAAATCAAACGAGGAAGCTCCCCAAGGTACATGCATAAATTAAAATGTTGCATTTGAATACAATGTGCATAACATCGAATCCTCACTCCCTTATTACCATTTAAAACACAAACATTTGCAATAGATCATAGATAGAAAAATAAGCTTAACACTTGCAACAAACAAGTAGTTGAGCAACAAGTAAGAGGCACCATAATAAAAAGGCTCAACCAAGAGGATATGTGAAAGGCATGATAAAGCATATTATAAGACTATTACAAGGATGAGCAAAAAGCATCATCAGTCTTCAATGAATTATATTGCTTGGAATGACCAATCAACATGCAATAAATAAATAAGATATCAAAAGGAGATGTATCATCTCTTATGTGTATAAGTTTCTCTAAGTGGGCAATATCACAAAGATATTTATCCACAAAGAAACATGCACACACAAAATAGATACGCAAGAAAAATAGTATGATATCCAAGACGAAGTCATGCAATATACCAATAAGAATTTTTGCTTAATAGCATGGCCAAAGGCTCAATTTTATCTTATTGTACATTCATGAACTTCAACCACAAACAACTAAAATACATCACAAATATCAACAAGGGATAGAAGATAGTTGGGATGCATTGAGAAAGGCAACAAGTATCACAAACGAGGATACCAAAAGAAGTAACTAAATTTGCACTTTCATCTATATTGCACATGTGAGAGCCTTGAGGAATTGATATGCAATAAAATTGCTAGATAGGCATAGTTGGGATGGATGAATCATGAGCATGATTTAAAATACTTCCCAACAAATGCACTCATCTCAAATTACTCACATTCACAATAAAGAGGTTTCATTAAGACTTTTGCAAGAAGCACAACATTTGCAAATCAAGAGATTCATGCCAAGATGCAACCATAAGGTTGGATACAAGAAAAGTATGCATGAGAAGATACTTGTTACCAAGATAGCATTGGTGTGGATGTGGTAGATATGTGTTCGTTGACCATCCTAGCTTTCCTCAAGTTACCATTGAGTCACCACTTCTTTCCAAGAGTGAGACAAGCATCCAATGCATATCCATTGTACCTAACACAAAGGTAAGTACAAAATGGTCCCCAAACTAATTGTGTCCGAAGTAGTTAGACACACTACAACATATAGGACAAACTCCACAATTCTATGTGCATATAGATATGAAATTGAATTTCATGCACATCTTAGCCAAATTAGGATTTGATGGAGTTTACCCTATATATTGGATCAATGAAAGTGACACATGCCATAAGATATACATATATTAAATATGCATGCACAATACTTTCAAGGACCAAAGGAAGATACAATTTGGACAAAACACCAAATAAATCAAGAGACAATGGTTGCCCAAATTATATCAAAGAATCAAATCAACACAAGATTGACTCCAAAGACTTATCTCATTATAAGAAGCTAATTAAGCCTAAGCACAAAGGAATGAGATAACCAACTCCCAAGAGAGCAAGGTTCCAACAAATAAACCAAACCGTCGACACTTTTTATGATGGCACAAAATACCAAAAAGAAAATTTATGTCTCCCAAAACCAAATTTTTGATAATGATCAAGAGAAGTTTAAGCATTATAGTAAATATAGGAGAGCTCCCCCAAGATTAGTGCATTATCTAGGATTTAGAATATGGATACAAAATGCACAAAACTAGGATCATCACGCTACCTATATCTACTAAAAATGCTAAGAAAGTTTGAATAGACAAATTAGATCCATAAGATGCAAGGAAGACACATGGGAGTCAAAGCACAACAAATTCATGGCAATAAATAAGGCAATTTAGACACAAGAGCCAATGTAGATATGATCAATAAATATCTACCTCATAATTGATTACCAATTGTCCTAGGACAAGAGGTATTAGGAAATATTTCCCGGTGGTAGTTCGTAAGTATACATAATATCATATTTACAACAAACAAAGCATATGGTAAAAGATAAGAGTTAACCATAATGCAAAGATAGTTTCTTGATAGCTTCATTTAGTCATACCAACATGCAAGGCAATTAATAGTATTCATACCAACATGCAAAGCAATTAATAGTATTCATACCAACATGCAAAGCAATTAATAGTATGACTTGAAGCACATGGTTTTCCAAAAATGTATTGAGGGACACGTTGTGAAAAACCATGCCAAGAAAAACTTTCACAAATAAGATCCACAAAGATATTAGCAATGAAGCCATTTAAGCAAATTGGAGCTTGTTTGAGCAAACATGCCACATAGGAGATAGATAAATTACGGTATCAATTCTATGTGACACAACCTCAAATGTTCACATTTCCTAGGCTTGTAGTATGCACAAAGCTTATTACTCCCCCATAATGTGATAAGAAATTTATTTTCACAAGAGGCAAATAAGATCCAAGTAGAGATATTAATGGACATTAGAATTTGAATTTCTCATGAAGATGACATACCACATAGCGACTAGATAATCTCGCAATATCAAATCTAAGTGATATTCCTCATGTACACACATTATTTAGGATCATGAAATTCCCAAAGGAATATCACTCCCCCAAAATGGGATTGTCCATTAATCGCTCATAAGAGCCATATAAGATACAACAAGATGCAAAGAGGCTCCAACACAAACACAAATACATGGTGTGCAACCCAACATGCATAGACTTGATTTCTCAAGCAAAACAATTAGGAATCACAACATATACAAACACATGTTAGGAACAAAACTAACACATGCAAAGGGGCGAGTAACTTTCAATATAAATTAGTTGAGAACATGTTACCGCAAGGAGGAACATTGGATATATGATAGTAGCAAGATAATCAAAAGACTTGGCTTGATATAATATAAATGATGAAGATCCCTTAATTCTTCATGATGTAGCCAAGTCTCCAATGCCCTCCAACAAGCACCTATTGATCAAGTTTTGGATTGTTGGTCCCCAACTAAGTTGGGTCCTAAGAGGTTAGTCACAATAGGCTTGGCAACCCAAATGGTTCTTTTCTTAACACCACTTTGAGCACCAACAAATTTGGCAAACACATTGCCACCCTCATCCTTACGAAGAGAATAAACATCATCAATGGTGATAGAGTTGGATGAGGTACCAATAGTGCAAAAGGAGGAGATGTGGCCCTTCTCACGGCATATGTAGCAAGTTCTTTTCTTCTCCTTCTTCTCACTAGATTTCTCCACAATGGGAGCATTGGCTTGATTCTTCTTGGGAAGTGGAATTTCTTTAACTTGAGGTTGAATATGAGTTTGAGCTTGAGGCCACTTCCCTTTTTGCTTCTTCTTCAAAGGGCAAGATCTAACATGGCGCCCTTCAATTTTGCACTTGAAGCAAACAATCTTGGCTGGGTCTTTGACTTGTACTTGGCCCTTCTTATTGTTGTTGTTCTTGGACTTTTTCTTGTTGTTGGATTTGAATCCAAGTCCACTCTTGTCATTGGGGGATTGTTGCACACTTAACATTGTGTCAAGTTTGCATTTCCCTTCATGACTCTTTACCAAGTCGGTCTTCAAAGAAGTGAGTTGGGCCTTGAGCTCTTTGATTTCACCTACATGGTTAGTAACAACACAAGTACTAGAGGAAGTAGAACCTTCATTGTTAGAGCAACAAGGCAAGGAAGATAATTCATCACAAGATTTAGCAATACTATGAGTGGATGAATTACTAGGACTAGCACATGGCAATATAGCATTTTGGGTAGTAGTGCTAGTATCCACATGAGGCTCACAATGTGTTGTCTTTGATACGATAGCCTCATGAGCTAACTTTAGCCTATCATGATAGGCTAGAAGATCCTCATAGGAGCTAGAAAGCTTTCCATGATTTTCTTCCAATTTCCCATAATTGCTAGTTAGCAATTTAAGTAGAGCCCTTAGCTCAACATTCTCCTTCAAGATAGATGCTTCACAAGAAGTAGAGTTAGTAGCACAAGCATCATTATTAATAGCAATGGGAGAAGGAAAGTTGTCATGCTCTTTTAGATAAGAAGCTTTAAGTTGCTCATGCGACTCGGTGAGTTTGGTGAGCGCACTCTCAATAACCCTTGAGCCCTTTTTGAGTTGCTCAAAATCCTCAAGGAGTTTAGCATTAACAAACACAAGCTTATCATTTTTTAGCTTTAGTTCATTTGCCACCTCAAGAGCTCTATCATGGTTTTCCTTTTCTCTAGACAATTCTAGAGCAAAGGTTTCCTCAAGAGCTTCCTTGGTGGTTTGTTCTTCTTCAAGTTCATACTTTAGAGATGCCACATCATTGGCGTACTCACCTTCAAGAGCACCCTTTTTATCAATGGTGTTCTCATGCATCCAAATAAGTTTTTGGCTCTCAATAGCGGTAGTCAAGATTTCAAAGAAGTGAGAGCAAGCAATTTTATCTTTGCAAATAACCTTGAAAACACTCTTACCCTTATCGCGTAGAGAGACAACCCAATCCTCTTCTTCATATTCATCATCATCCTTATCACCACGAGACATATTAGGTTCCATGGTAGGAGGTACCGTGGAACCCTTGGCCATAAGGCATATATGAGGACCGTGAGATAAAGATGAGGAGTTACTTGAGGCTCCTTTCAAGATCTTGTCTTGACCAATAGAATCTTTGGTGTCCTCTACATTGTTAGACACACAACAACTAGAGGAAATAGAAGCATTTTTATCATGGCCACAAGACAATGCAAGCATATCATCATTAGATTTATTCAAGCAACTTACACATGATATGCAAGGACTATCAACACAAGCATGTACATCATTTCTAGTGCTAGATGTGTTTGTGTCCGTAGATGAAGCATTGCAATGAGATAGAGATGAAGAATCATCAATAGTAAGATCAATACCAACATTGCAATTTCCATCACCACTCACCATATCATTACTTTGTGTCTTGCCACACATTGGTGAAGTGGATGAAGATGAGAACTCATCACGGCCGGAAGTGGAAGCAATACAATCATCCTTAATAATATTGGACGCATCATATTTGTCTTGAAGCTTTGTCCATAATTCATGAGAGCTCCCAAAAGGCATGATTGACGAAGTAACTACATTGCTCACAACAATGGAAAACACATGAGAAGCAAGAGCATCGAGGCAAGAGTTTTTCTCCTCCTCAAGAGATAAATTTTGAGGATCCTTAGGAGAAGAAAAACCCATGCCAAGAAATCGCTCCATGTCCGGGGACATACCCCGTAAGATTTTAAGCACATAAATTTTCCATAGACCATAATTTGTGCCATCAAATATAAACAAGTTATTGTGCGCTAATCCCCTAACCGACATCTTTACTCTCAAGGCGGTGAAGCCTAAGAATGAGAGACCTTGCTCTGATACCAATTGAAAGGACACGGATGTCGCCTAGAGGGGGGGGGGTGAATAGGCGATTTAAAACTTTTACGAGATGGGCTTAACAAATGCGGAATAAAACTAGCGTTTACTTTATCAAGCCCAAAGCCTATATACTATGGTTCACCTATGTGCACCAACAACTTATTCTAAGCAAGAGTTCACCTATGTGCACCAACAACTTATGCTAAGCAATACAAGCAAGTATGTGATAGCAAGATATATATAACTTCAAGCACGATGGCTATCACAAGGTAAAGTGCATAAGTAAAGAGCTCGGGTATAGAGATAACCGAGGCACGCGGGAGACGATGATTTATCCCGGAGTTCACACTCTTGCGAGTGCTAATCTCCGGTGGAGAGGTGCGGTTGCTTAGTGCTCCCGAACGCCACAAGAGGCTCACCTTGAGGTGTGGTTGCTCGATGCACACCAACGCCACAAAGGCCTCACCCCAAGATGCGGTACTCACACCACACACCGAACGCCACGAAGGTGCCTCACCTAAATCTCCGGTGACCCTCGCCACAAAGGCCTAGGTCACGGTTCCACTAAGGGATTTCCTTCGAGGCGGAAACTGGGCCTTACACAAAGATTGGGGCACACATCCACAACTTAATTGGAGGCTCCCAACAAATCGCCACAAAGGCCTAGAATCCGTCTAGGGTTTCAAGAACCCAAGAGTAACAACCTTCTTGCTTTCACCACCACGAATCACCGTGGAGAACTCAAACCTATGCACCAAATGCAATGGCAAGAACACCACAAAGATGCTCAAATCCTTCTCTCTCAAATAACAACAAAGCTACAAAAGCTATTGGAGGAATAAGAGAGGAAGAACAAAGAGGAGAACACAAAATCCTCCAAGATCAAGATCTAGTGGGTTCCCCTCACAAAGAGAGGGATTTGATTGGTCAAGATGTAGATCTAGATCTCCTCTCTCTTTTCCCTCAAGAATATGCAAGAATAATGGGAGGAATCAAGAACTAGGGCAAGCTTTGAAGGACAACAATGGAGGGGAGAGAGAGAGAGTGAACCAGCCAGCCCAAGGAGGAAGAAGGGGGTCTTATATACCCCCTCCCAACGAAATATGACCGTTTGAGGCCTCCCAGGCCGGAAAATCCGCCCCCGGGCCGGATTATCCGCCCCCCGAAATCGCCCCTGGACTCGGGCCGGATATTTGGCCGGATATTTGCCCGGAATTGGCATTCGGGCCGGATTATCCGCCCCTGAAAACTGCAGAAACACCAAAACTAAAACGGGCATAACTTTAGCATCCGGACTCCGATTTTGATGATCTTGGGCTTGTTTTGAAGCTAGGAACAAGCTCTACAAGATCATGCAGGAAAACATCATAGTCCAACAAGGGAGGATAGAAAAAATGATGAAAGGTTTGACCTATCTAAAAAAGACATACCGGTAAAACCTCCAATCTCGAAAATGCAACAAGTTGCCCATGCAAAAACCATTCTCAATGAACTAGAGCTTGTCATGAGAATAAGCACAAGCTCTAAAACATCACATGGATAAGATCCAAATAAAACCAAGAAAGATGATGAACCAAACTCGAAAACGCAACAAGTGATCTATGCGAAATCCGTTTTCGATGAACTAGAGCTTGTCATGAGAATAAGCACAAGCTCTAAAACATCACATAGATAAGGTCCAAATAACAACCAAGAAAGATGATGCAAGGATGCAAAGGTTTGAGCTCTCTCCGAACGATACGATCGAGTTACTCACTCGAGAGCCCTCTTGATAGTACGGCAACTAAACTATAAACCGATCTCCAACTACACTATGAGACCGGCGAGAAAGAAACCCTATCAAGAGCAAACATTATACTTGCGCATTCCACTTGAGCTCGATGACGACGATCTTGAACTCAACAAGATGGAACGCCTTTCTTGATTGTGCTTGCTTGACGAATTCTTGTGGATTGCTCCCCCATAATCCACCATGAGAGAGCTTCTTCTTCGGCGCATCTTAACATATCCATGAACACCATATGGATGGCAAGAGTCAATCAAAGGATCTCTTCGAGATGGCTCATCTTGAACTAGCACTTCATTTCTCCATGGCAAGCTTCAAGCTTATGAACTCTTCGAGTTGGCTCATCTTGAACTTGCACTTCATTTCTTCATTCTTCATCATGTTGATGTCTTGAAGTAACTTGAGGGCTCACTTCATCTTCATCTTCAAGACATACTTGACACTTGATATCCTTCATCAATTTCTTCTTATTGCAACCTAATACAAACATGTTGATGTCTCGAAGTAACTTGAGGGCTCACTTCATCTTCATCTTCAAGACATACTTGACACTTGATATCCTTCATCAAATTCTTCTTATTGCAACCTTGAAGCCAACATATGGTTCAAGAATTGCCTATGGACAACTCCTACAAATATAACTCAAATGCAAACATTAGTCCATAGGGATTGTCATTAATTACCAAAACCACACATGGGGGCTCCATGCACTTTCAGCTATCTATCATGATCAAGATCATCTATTTGTAATGCTACATGTTGTGTTTGTTGGGATCCGATGAATATGGAATACTATGTCAAGTTGATTATTGATCTATCATATATGTGTTGTTTATGATCTTGCATGCTCTCCGTTGCTAGTAGAGGCTCTGGCCAAGTTGATACTTGTGACTCCAAGAGGGAGTATTTATGCTCGATAGTGGGTTCATGCCTCCATTGAATCTGGGACAGTGACATAAAGTTCTAAGGTTATGGATGTGTTGTTGCCACTAGGGATAAAACAACAATGCTTTGTCTAAGGATATTTGTACTGTTTACATTATGCACAGTACTTAAAGCAATTGTCTGTTGGCAACTTAATACTGGAAGGGGTGCGGATGCTAACCCGAAGGTGGACTTTTTAGGCATAAATGCATGTTGGATAGCATTCTATGTTCTTTGTCGTAATGCCCTAAGTAAATCTCAGATTAGTCATCATGATATGTATGTGCATTTTTATGCCCTCTCTATTTTTCAATTGCCCAACTGTAATTTGTTCACCCAACATGCTATTTATCTTATTGGAGAGACACCACTAGTGAACTGTGGACCCCGGTCCATTCTTTTACATCTGAAATACAATCTACTGCAATCATTTTTCTCTGCTGTTCTTTGCAAACAAACAACATTCTCCACACCATACATTTAATCCTTTGTTTACAGCAAGCCGGTGAGATTGACAACCTCACTGTTAAGTTGGGGCAAAGTATTTTGATTGTGTTGTGCAGGTTCCACGTTGGCGCCGGAATCCCTGGTGTTGTGCCGCACTACACTCCTCCACCAACAACCTTCATGTAGCCTTCATCTCCTACTAGTTCGATAACCTTGGTTTCTTACTGAGGGAAAACTTGCTGCTGTGCGCATCACACCTTCCTCTTGGGGTTCTCAACGGACGTGTGCATCACGCGCCATCAGCAAGTCAAGCATATCATAGAGTTTCTTAGGCATAACAGAAATACTTGCACCAAGATCACATAAAGCATTACAATCAAAATCATTGACCTTCATTTTAATGATGGGCTCCCAACCATCTTCCAACTTCCTAGGAATAGAAGTTTCAAGTTTTAATTTCTCTTCTCTAGCTTTTATGAGAGCATTTGTAATATGTTTTGTAAAGGCCAAATTTATAGCACTAGCATTAGGACTTCTAGCAAGTTTTTGCAAGAACTTAATAACTTCAGAGATATGAAAATTATCAAAATCTAAACCATTATGATCTAAAGCAATGGGATCATTGTCCCCAATATTCTGGAAAATTTCAGCACTTTTATCACAAACAGTTTCAGCAGTTTCAGGCAGTTTTGCACGCTTTGTATTAGGAGTAGAAACATTGACAACACCAATTATTTTACCGTTGATAGTAGGAGGTTTAGCAACATGTGAAGCATCAACATTACTAGTGGTGGTAATAGTCCAAACTTTAGCTACATTATTCTCTTTAGCAAATTTTTCTTCTCTTTCCCACCTAGCATGCAATTCAACCATCAATCTAATATTTTCATTAATTCGAACTTGGATAGCGTTTGCTGTAGCAAATGACTTAATATCTTTATCTTCATTAGGCATAACTTTCAATTTTAAAAGATCAACATCGGCAGCAAGACTATCAACCTTAGAAGTAAGAACATCAATTTTACCAAGCTTTTCTTCAACAGATTTGTTAAAAGTAGTTTGCGTACTAATAAATTCTTTAAGCATGGCTTCAAGACCAGAGGGTATACTCGTACTATTGTTGTAAGAATTACCATAAGAATTACCATAACCATTACCATTATTAGAAGGATATGGCCTATAGTTGTTACCAAAATTATTCCTATAAGCATTGTTGTTGAAATTACTATTTTTAATGAAGTTCACATCAACATGCTCTTCTTGAACAACCAATGAAGCTAAAGGAACATTATTAGGATCAACATTAGATCCACCATTAACAAGCATAGACATAATAACATCAATCTTATCACTCAAGGAAGAGGTTTCTTCAACAGAATTTACCTTCTTACCTTGGGGAGTCCTTTCAGTGTGCCATTCAGAGTAGTTGATCATCATATCATCAAGAAGCTTTGTTGCGGCACCCAACGTGATGGACATAAAAGTACCTCCAGCAGCTGAATCCAATAGGTTCCTCGAAGAAAAATTCAATCCTGCATAAAAGGTTTGGATGATCATCCAAGTAGTTAGTCCATGGGTAGGGCAATTCTTTACCAAAGATTCCATTCTTTCCCATGCTTGGGCAACATGTTCATTATCCAATTGCTTAAAATTCATTATGCTACTTCTCAAAGATATAATTTTAGCAGGAGGACAATATCTACCAATGAAAGCATCTTTACATTTAGTCCATGAATCAATACTATTCTTAGGCAAAGATAGCAACCAATCTTTAGCTCTTCCTCTTAAGGAGAAAGGAAACAATTTCAGTTTTATAATGTCCCCATCTATATCCTTATACTTTTGCATTTCACAAAGTTCAACAAAATTATTAAGATGGGCAGCAGCATCATCAATACTAACACCAGAAAATTGCTCTTTCATAACAAGATTTAGTAAAGCAGGTTTAATTTCATAAAATTCTGCTGTAGTAGCAGGTGGAGCAATAGGTGTGCATATGAAATCATTATTATTTGTGCTAGTGAAGTCACACAACTTAGTGTTCTCAGGAGTATTCATTTTAACAATAATAAAAATAAGTAAAGCAAACTAAATTAAGTAAAGTAAAACAAGTAACTAATTTTTGTGTGTTTTTGATATAAAGAAAGCAAACAAGACAGAAAATAAAATAAAGTAAAGCAAGACAATAAACAAAGTAAAGAGATTGGATGTGAGAGACTCCCCTTGCAGCGTGTCTTGATCTCCCTGGCAATGGCGCCAGAAAAAGAGCTTAATAACGCGTGAAGCACACGTCCGTTGAGAACCCCAAGAGGAAGGTGTGATGCGTACAGCAGCAAGTTTTCCCTCAGTAAGAAACCAAGGTTATCGAACCAGTAGGAGATGAAGGCCACGTGAAGGTTGTTGGTGGAGGAGTGTAGTGCGGCGCAACACCAGGGATTCCGGCGCCAACGTGGAACCTGCACAACACAATCAAAATACTTTGCCCCAACTTAACAGTGAGGTTGTCAATCTCACCGGCTTGTTGTAAACAAAGGATTAAACGTATGGTGTGGAGAGTGATGTTTGTTTGCAAAGAACATCAGAGAACAATGATTGCAGTAGATTGTATTTCAGATGTAAAAGAATGGACCGGGGTCCATAGTTCACTAGTGGTGTCTCTCCAATAAGATAAATAGCATGTTGGGTGAACAAGTTACAGTTGGGCAATTGACAAATAGAGAGGGCATAAAAATGCACATAAATATCATGATGACTAATATGAGATTTACTTAGGGCATTACGATAAAGAACATAGACCGCTATCCAGCATGCATCTATGCCTAAAAAGTCCACCTTCGGGTTAGCATCCGCACCCCCTTCCAGTATTAAGTTGCAAACAACAGACAATTGCATTAAGTACTGTGCGTAATGTAAACAATACAAATATCCTTAGACAAAGCATTGTTGTTTTATCCCTAGTGGCAACAACACATCCATAACCTTAGAACTTTTTGTCACTGTCCCAGATTTAATGGAGGCATGAACCCACTATCGAGCATAAATACTCCCTCTTGGAGTCACAAGTATCAACTTGGCCAGAGCCTCTACTAGCAACGGAGAGCATGCAATATCATAAACAACACATATATGATAGATCAATAATCAACTTGACATAGTATTCCATATTCATCGGATCCCAACAAACACAACATGTAACATTACAAATAGATGATCTTGATCATGATAGGCAGCTCACAAGATCTAAACATGATAGCACAAGAGGAGAAGACAACCATCTAGCTACTGCTATGGACCCATAGTCCAAGGATGAACTACTCACGCATCAGTCCGGAGGCGATCATGGTGATGTAGAGTCCTCTGGGTGATGATTCCCCTCTCCGGCAGGGTGCCGGAGGCGATCTCCTGAATCCCCCGAGATGGGATTGGCGGCGGCAGCGTCTCTGGAACTTTTCTCGTATCGTGGCTCTCGGTAATAGGGTTTTCGCGACGGAGAGAATATATAGGCGAAGGGGCAGAGTCGGGGGACGCTCGAGGGGCCCACCCCATAGGGCAGCGCGCCCCCCTCCTGGCCACGCCGCCAGGTGGTGTGGGGCCCCCTCGGCTCCTCTTTGCTTCCTCTTCGGACTTCTGGAAGGCTCCGTGGAAAATAAGACCTTGGGCTTTTGTTTCGTCCAATTCCGAGAATATTTCCTGTGTAGGATTTCTGAAACCAAAAACAGCAGAAAACAGGAACTGGCGCTTCGCCATCTTGTTAATGGGTTAGTGCCGGTAAATGTATAAAAATGATATATAGTGTATATAAAAGATGTGAGTATTGTCATAAAACTAGCATGGAACATAAGAAATTATAGATACGTTTGAGACGTATCAGATGCTTAACTTGAACTTGCCCAACTCAACCTTGATGATGATCACCACTTGATGTCATCCTCTCATGGGCTATATGAGATCTCAATTTTGATGCATGCCTGTGGAAAGATACCTAACCCATATAGACAACACAAGGACACATATATGATGGGTTAGTTCATGAAGCATAATTGACAAGGCTTACCATACCACATGACTTCATGTGGCACATTCTTCATGCTTCATGTGTTGACCAAACTTGAATCTATTCTTCACTCTTTGTTTTGGTCAACCTTGTATCTTCTCATGCTCTATCATACTATCTTGAGGTGTATACAGAACTCTTCATTTATTTGTATGCTCTAAATTTTAGTCAACCATAGCTCAACTCATGAGCCTATCATGACACCGACTTGAACCATATCTTGAGTTCTTTACTTGGAATCAAGCACTCAAGATCTTCATTGCTTAACACTTAAGCTAGAGCTAATATTGAGTTCCACATAATAACTCCATCTTCATTTCTTCTTCTTGATCATATCACATATATATCTTTAAATTCGTGATCTTGATGCTAATACTCAAAGGTATCTTTTATCATCATGGCATCCATACTTGAATCCAACACATGGACTACAAGTAGTACCTATGGAATATTTCTTCATATAAACTCAATGAAAACATTAGTCCATAGGGGTTCTCATTAATTACCCAAACCACACATAGGGGCAATGTACCCTTACAGTTTGGTCTTGGGCACTGCGTCGCTTGGACAAGCCGAAATGGCTTCCGGAGGCTGACTCAGAGCCGCTAGAGTGGTGAATGTCTCGCTCCTTCATAACGGCGCATAAGCGAGACATGTGGATCGCGATCATCCTTGTCTTCTGGTGTATTTGGAGACACCGGAACAATGTGGTCTTCGATGGAGCCGTGGCGTCGCATATCACCATTAGGCAAAAGATCAGCGATGACTTCGGCAAATGGCGTCTGGCCAATCCGTTCCGTGGCTCGGCCTTCGCTTTTTCGGAGCCGAGAGAGATCTTGTGGTAGTATGAAGAGTAGGCGTGAGTGGAGAGTTGCCACCCCATGCAGTAAAAACCTTGCCATCTTTGACACTCTTCTATGTGATTGATACATCTTTTCATGGTGTATTCTCGAAAAAACCCTAATAGACTAATAAATCCTCTAAAAAAATAACTTGTAGACTAAAATGTAGGGGATCCACCAAAAAAAATTAGGGAGATTGGCTACATTATTTTTTGGTTTTTGCCAAAATACATCTTGGAAGTGCATTATTTTTGTATCTTCGCAAAGCACCATCACATTTTCAAGCTATATTTGCTAGAACACACATCATTGACTGCAAACAGAAGTTTGATATTTTTGCCTGGAATGACAATCCTATGTCTGATTTTGAGCCGTGTTTTCCCACTAATTAAAAATTTGGCGAGAGGGTAAACTAAAGAAAGGAAAAAATCAGATGGCATATATTTGATTACTAGTTCAACATATACTTGTGTAGTTGCAGCACCAAAAACTTGGTGTATCCACACAATCGAATGTTCCGGTAGTTAAACTACAGTCTGTTGTATGCTTCGGGAGGCCAGATCACATATACTTGGGAACCCATTTGGGAGAGGGTGGGGAACCCAAGGTCCCAAGCTAGGTTGGGCTCCATGGCGTCGTGGTCTAGGATGAGGGCATGGTTGAGTCTGGCGAAGCCTTTGTGTAGGGGGCTGGACTCAATGAAGTTACCATTTTTTGTTGGGAGAGTGCTTGTCGACGAACACGAGCCCAAAGGAGGCAAAGTAAGGAAGAAATAGCTCGTGGGCGGGATCATGAGGGACGGCGACACATGGCAGACTTAGGGTTTTGTGGCGTCACTGTGGCCGTCGAAGCTTCGAAGTAGAGGAGGAAAACCATTCGAACATGGATTTTGCAAAATGCTAGGTACAAAAGCGTAAAGAATTTTTTTGTAGTTTGGAGACCTTATAGTCAAACATTATGTTTGAGTGATACGGTGTTCTCAAACAAACGTGCCACGAAATTAAGCCCGTTCCGGCGATATGCGGCCAAGGCCTGAAAGATAAAAGAACGTGTTGTGTAGTAGGCTGTGGCCCATTTTTTTTTCCTTAGACAAACGAGCATTGCATTAACGGGTATGGAATAAATTGGCACAGAGTTTGCATGGTTATGGCTAGGCAGCAATTGTGATTGAGATTTGCGAATTTAATTGGCAAATCTTGCTTGTCTCCGAACCAAACAGACTTATGCACGCCGCCCAATAACTCCACACCTGTCACATCACCGGCTATCACTATAAATTAAGCGAGTCGAGTGAATTAGAGAGTGTCCATACATCCATCCATTGATCGGTGGAGAGAGAGAATCGAATCGACCATGGCGATAGCTCGCCGTCAGTGTGGCTTCACGGTGGCGCTGATAGCAGCGTTGCTGATGATACACTGCACCGTCGTACCAGCAGCAGCTGCTGATTCAGCAGCAAAGGCGCCGGCGAAGGTACGGCTCCCTCCGACACTGCCGACGGAGCCATTGCCGACGCCAAAAAACCCTTCGTCGGAGAAGGTGCAAGCGCCTCTTCCTCGCCACCGCCTCCCGACGGAGCCGCCGTCGCACAAGCATTAGATGGCTACCTGAGGGAGTACCTAGAACCTCTGCTTCTCAAGTACTTGCTCAGTTGCTCCTACAGTACTGGTACAATAATACTTTACGATTGATGAACTTGGTTTGATACCTCGATCAGAAATAATGCAAGGTATCCTGCTCGATCGTCTTCGTGTCGCTCTTGCTTTGTGTACTAGTACAAGATTAACTGTGCAAGAAATAACGATGTGCTATATGCATGATGTTCGAGAATGTAAAAAATGCACCGGAGCCAAGCTTTTAAAGAGAGTCTACTCACTCAAGCCAAGCATCAATGATAATTAATTGGCGTTCAATGGGTTAGGAATGGATAGGGCTCGATCGGCAGCAGTTCGTCAATGCGAACTTAATTGAAAAATTAATCTTACGCTTAATTTCCGGACACAAAAAGATGCATGCACTGCGCCGCGCCACCGATCGATTCCTCTCGTTTGGCTGACTATATATAAACTGGTCGGCATCTCATAACATTCTTGTCGATCCAATCCAGTCAGAGATAGACATTCTACTACAGAGATAGCCGATCATGGCGATGTTTCGTCGTCAGTCCGTCTTCGCTGCGGGGATGATAGCGGTGCTGCTGATACAGTACTGCGCTGTAGTGCCAGCAGCAGCATCTGCTGCTTCTGTTTCAGCAGCGACGGCGAGGTCGGCAGACAGCAAAGTAGGAGGATGGCTCCCACCCATCCCGACGGAGCCCTTGCCGCCACCGCCTCCTCCTCCTGCTCGCCGGTCGCCACCGCCTTCTCCTCCTCATCATCATCACAGCGCCGGTCCTGCTGAACCGTCTGCTGCTTAGTTAGCTGCTACTATTTTCTTGTACTAGGTGTGTCGTGCTCTTGTCTTTGCTTTGTACAAGAATGATTGAGTAAACGGTCCATGAATAAATAACCAAGAATAGAAGCCGCCGTGGTCGATCGGCGTCTGCGGTACCGTGCGCTGTGGCCGCTGCGGGCTTCGGAAATTGCTACCTGGATCTCGCGCGTGATCGACTTCGAATTCGAAGCAACTGAACCAAAACCTCAGTTAATTTTACAGTAAGATTTTTCCACATCAACTTTAGAATCGCATTACTCTTTTTTTTTCCTAAACTATGCAAAATTTATTGTAAAAGGTTCATCTAAATCATGTGCTCACATGATGAACATCAAAATCATTAAAATACTTACAAAATTTAGAAAATAATCTGAATTTTGTTTACAACATATATGTTCATTTCTGGCAAGTGTGTGTGAAGTTTCATGAAATAAACAACATATGTCAGTGCCATATACACCAAAAAAAACACAACAACACTAGGTGCATTATAGAAAAGCATTTTTTGAAGCACCAATATATATCTCTTTTTCACGCAAGCAACAAAACGTATCCTCGGCCCTCAAATTGTTACATATTGACCTAGAGCATGGACATTAACATGTAAAAGAACTCGGGGTTCTTTTTACAATAGAAATGTATTTTTTTACCCGGAAACGCTCTTGGAACCAATCTAAATATGAGAGCATCATTTCACTATAATTAAAGGAAAAAGGAACCGACTAATGCCTAGTCATCGTCCCCTTTCTCATGGTCTTCTTCTCCACATCCAGCTAGAACCGACGTCTACTCCGTCGGCGCCCAACACACAGTTGTGCCGCCTCGCCCTACCCTTGCTCCTCTTCCACCGCCACCCGACCTTCCCTCCCCGACGCCATGGACCCTGCACTCTCAACCCTAAGTTCCTCCGGCGAGCTGGGTTGACTAGCTCACTCGATCTCTCTCTTTTTTCTCATTTGAGTCGAGGGATGCGGTTGAGAAGAAGAGGTGGGGAAGAGATAATGTTGGGTGGGGCCACTTGCACGAATCTTGGCACAAAGATCTAGCGGTAGTTGACTTGATTGAGCGCTAATCTAAATCTCAGCTAGCCGAGAATTAGCAAAACTGGTAATTAAAAGCTTAGTTTCAAGTTACAACTATAGAATCAAGATTATAGTAGTAGCCCAAATGAAATCCTATAAAAGAGGGCAACAAGCTTATAGTATTCTCATAGGCAATGAAGTTTGATCATGAGGGCATCAAGATTATGATGCCTACCAGTAGCTTAAAGCCATAGCAGAAATAGAGAGAGAAGCCATCAGCCCATAGAATATAATCATTTTTCAAGAAATTAGGCACTCATCTTGCTCAACAAACGAGTAAACGACTCCAGCCTTTTGCAAGCTCATTCTAATTCACTCCCCATCTAGTCCGCGTGTAGTATGTTTGGATCCCATCCGGACGTGGAGTCGGATACTAGTTACGTACAGTACGTGCGTGTCTAGGAGTTCTTTTTTGTTTCTCGTTATATACTCGACATTGGCTAATCTTGCATCGTCGCTTCTTGGTTTATTTTATTCGGAGCCCTTAATGGCGGCGGCGCGCTGGGATGAACTCCCGGATGATATCGTCCAACAAATCCATGCCCGCCTCTCATGCCCGGTCGACCGCGTCTTCCTGGGAGCCTGCTGCAAGTCGTGGCATACAGCGACCACCAGGCCCGCTGCGCCGCCCTTGCGGACCCTCCCCTGCCTCCTCCTTCCGCTTGCCGGAGGGCCGTCCATCACTTGCATCCTGAGCGGCAGCGGCGCCCGGCATGGCCTTGACCTTCCGGAGGACGCTCGCCGCGCCCGTTTCTTCGGCTCCTACGAGGGCATGTGGGCGTTCCTGGCGCTCCGCCGCAAAGAGGGGCACGTCCTGCTGAACGTCCGCACCGGCGAGCGCATCCCGCTGCCCGACATCGAGTTCGGGAAGGTCACGAATACACCCATCACCGACCACGAAGTCGACGGAGTCATCCATCCCAGGCAAAGATGGTGGGTCCGCGGGCCACGCCGTCCCGTCATGATGCTCGCCGCGACCCTCTCCTGCGCGCTGGGCGTAGATGGCGAGTGCGTCGCCGGCGCAATACTCAACGTTCACGGACCCAAAGGCGTTAATTACTGGCGCTACGTCTGCTTCTGGCGCCTCGGCTCGCAGATGGCCATCCAGGGAGACGAGGTCAGCTCCCAGGTCGGGTGGTCGGCGCAGGACATCGCCTACTTCGACGGCCGTTTCTTCGTGCTGACCAAGGGCGAGCACCTCCGGACCTACACCGTGCTCGATGGACCGGATCCGATCAGGAAAGTGGACCTTCACACTCGCTGCCAGTTCTACCAGACCGGTTCCGGCGACGAGGCAGACGACGCGCAGCCCCGCGCCGGATACCTCGTCGTGTCACGCGGCGAGCTCCTCATGGTGGTCAAGGAGTGGATGCCCGACGACGGAGCCGCTTCCCGCGTTCAGCTCTTTGCGCTTACTCCGAGGCCGTACACGACGAGAGCTGTCCAGAGTTGGCTCTTGCGTGGACCTCAATCGAAAGCCTCGACGGCCGGCTGCTCGTCCTTGGCCCCGGCTGCTCGAGGGCATACGAATGCACCGACTTCCCACCCGGCTGTGTCGAGGAAGGCGTATACTTTCTCGACGACCGCACATACTACAACCGCACCTTCTTCGCGCCCTACTTCCCCATGGAGAGCACTGACCCCGACGAGTTTGCATGCACCGACAATGGCAGGTGTTGCCTGTTGCCCGCTCGTCCCGAGGACCGCTTTCCAACGAAGCCGGGGGAAGGGTACATCTACTCTTACTCGCCGCCAGTCTGGCTCCTACCTTGACATATTGTTATGCACTTTTGCTATTTGACAGTTGATAGTCTTTCTATTCGTCAACAGTTGAATTATTTTCTACCAATTGTATATATGTAGATCGGGCTATTATCTAATTTTTATAGTGATTTGATTTTACATGGAAGGTACTGAAAGTAAATATGCAATGAGGCTTGCTCCCATACAACCCCTCCCCAAACTCAGCTTGGGCTTTCGGGTAATTAGTGAAATTAGTTAATTAACTGTGAGCCCTCCAAAGCCCATGTCCAAACCCGGTATACCCATACGTGGATATACCGTATATAGAGAGCAGACACGATCTCCATCAAAGAGTGCACGATCTGAACATCCTCTACTAGTTGGGTCGTTGTCGATCACGTTCGTCACCGCAGCTGCCGATCACGTCCGCCGCCACCGGACAAGCCACCGAACATGTCAGGCATTGCGCTCCTTCCCTAACGCCCCGAAGTGGCCGGCTAAAACATTTTCAAATTGTCCGTCCGAACACCGCGCCGCCGCCGTGGCTTCACGCTGCCGCCACCAGAGAATCCCTGTTGAGGCTCTTGCTGGCCCCTCGTGGCAGGCATGCCACCGCCTCAATGTGCCTCCTGCCCGCCGGCCTCACCACCGCCTGGCAAAGTCGACGCCGTTGAGTCGACAACGACATACGTACACCCGACCGTACCTATGTGTATGCTACATATTTGTATAAATAAGTTGGGTCATACGGGTTTTGTACAGGGCTATGTATACACCTCCATGATCCTCGAGGCGCTTGGCCCAGACTATGACGACTATGTCTACCTGCCAGCGGACGGTACCCGTGGTGGCATTCTCCTCGCATGGAAGAGCAGGGAAGTGACCGTTTCTGATCACTCCTTCACAGCATACACCCTGACGCCCAAGATCTCCACACCAACCGGCAACGTGACGCCGTGGTGGCTGACTGCAGTTTATGGGCCACAAGACGACGCTGACAAGATCGCGTTCCTCCAGGAGATCCGTGATGTGCGCGCTGACTGTGTCGGCCCTTGGATGCTATGTGGAGATTTTAACCTCATCTACCGTGACGAGGACAAGAACAACGGCCACGTCAACAGGCGCATGATGGGACGTTTCCGTCGAGTCCTCAACGATCTTGCCCTAAAGGAGGTCTACCTAAACGGACGCCCCTACACCTGGTCAAACGAGCAGTCACCACCTACGCTCGTGCACCTGGACCGAGTTCTGTGCACCACTAACTGGGAGGAAATCCATGGTGAATGCCACCTGCGATGCCTCGCTTCCGTCGTCTCGGACCACAGTCCTTTGCTCCTTGACTGCTCCCCGCAGCCGGCAGGCCACAGACGCTTCCACTTTGAGGACTTCTGGATCAGACAGGATGGATTCCATGACACCATGGCGCAGGCCTGGCACTCCGTCCACGACGCTGACCCCTTCCAGCAGCTGCTCCTACGACTGCAAGCCACCGCCCGCTCGCTCACAAGTTGGAGCTCCAAAACCGTCGGAAACGTGCGCCACAAGTTGGCGCTATCCCGTGAGTTGCTGCTCCGCTTCGACAAGGCCCAGGAAGATCGCATCCTAACCGCAGAGGAGAGCTGGCTACGCAAGCAGATCAAAGCCTCCTATATGGGGCTTTCTTCCCTGGAAAGGACAATCGCTTGCCAATGCGTGCGCATTGCGGTGCTCAAAGACGGTGACGCAAACACCTCTTTATTCCACCGGCAATGCAGCTACCGGCGCCAGAAGAACAACATCCAGGGTCTGACTGTTGACGGAAACACGCTGACCTATCACTGAGACATGGCCGAAGCTGCATTCAACCACTTTGACGCACTGCTGGGCACTTATGTAGACCACACACACACTCTGGACCTGGGAAATCTCATTGAGCCTGTCGACCTGGATGCCATGGACGCGCCCTTCGCTGCTGAGGAAATCTGGAACGCGATCAAGCGGCTCCCTGCCAGAAAAGCCCCAGGACCTGACGGCTTTACCGCGGAATTCCTCCGCGCCTGCTGGAACACTGTGAAGCAGGATTTTGTCAGAGTCTTCCAGCAGCTATACGAGCTACGCGGTAGGGGGTTTTGCAAGCTAAACCAGGCCCTCCTAACCCTGCTACCTAAGCGCGCCGATGCACACTGCCTCGGCGATTACAGGCCCATAAGCCTGATCCACCTGGTGGCCAAAGTCTTTGCCAAAATCCTGTCGCTGCGCCTCGGACCACGGCTCAACGACCTTGTCAGCCAGGTCCAAAACGCCTTCATAACCGGCAGGAGCGTCCACGACAACTTCATTCTTGTTCGTCAATCAGCACGCCTCCTACACCAACTTGGAGCCCCTCGTATTCTGCTCAAATTGGACCTGGCACGGGCCTTCAATTCCTTATCCTGGTCATTCCTATTCGAAGTGCTGAGGCAGTTCGGTTTTGGCGACCGATTCCTGGACTGGATCGCTATCCTACTCGCCTCCGCTAGCACAAGAGTCCTGCTCAATGGGGAGCCTGGACCACCGATCTGGCACCGCCGTGGCCTGCGCCAAGGCGACCCCCTATCCCATCAGCTCTTTGTGCTCGCCATTGACGTCCTCGGACGACTCATCAAACAAGCAATGAGCATGGTGGTCTTAAAGCAGCTGCACCCTAGACGCACGCTCCCTTCCATATCGTTCTACGCGGATGACGTGATAATCTTCTGTCACCCATCCGCGAACGACGCCATGGCTATCAAGGAGATTCTGTCGCTGTCCGGCCACGCCTCTGGCCTGCGCGTCAACTACACCAAAAGCTCTGCCACACTAATACAGTGCAACGAGGAGGCGGCTGCACCCGCGACACAGCTCTTGGGCTGCCCCATAGTGCAATTCCCCTTCTCCTACCTTGGGATCCCGATGACTATCCGACGGCCGACAGCAGCGCAACTACAACCCATTGTCGACAACATGGCAAACAAACTGCCCGCATGGAAATCAAGGCTAATGCAAAAACCGGGGAAGGCTTGCCCTGGTGAAATCGGTCCTAGGCGCAATCCCTATCCACCAACTGTTGGTATTGGCGCCCGTGAAGAAGACGATCAGTCTCATGGAGAAGATCGAGAGAGGCTTCCTTTGGGAGGGGCGGAGCGCAGCGAATGGAGGCAGTTGCCACGTCAATTGGCGGTGCGTCTGCCGGCCCATCTCCCATGGTGGACTTGGAATACAAGATCTGCACAGGACAAGCCTGGCCCTCTGCACGCGCTGGCAATGGCTCAGCCGCACCGACACCAACCGCGCGTGGTCTGGTATGGACCTACAATTCACCACCGAAGAGACAGATTTCTTCTTCGCCTCGATTGAGATGACGATCGGCAATGGCCTGGCCGCAAAATTCTGGGAGGATCGCTGGATAAGAGGTTGTGCAGTCCGTGAGATCGCACCTGACCTCTACGCCTGCGTCCCCAAGCGCCGATGCAAGACTAGGACGTGGCCGATGGCTTGGCTGCGAATCATTGGGCACAGGACATACATGGCATCATCGGCATCAATGAGATCGGCCAATACCTACGCCTATGACAGCTCGTCGAACACACACAGCTGACCACCGACGACGATGCCCTGGTCTGGAAGTGGCACAGCAGCGGCAAGTACACCGCCAAATCGGCCTATCTCGTATCGTTCCAGGGCTCCACCAACTGCGCTTCATGGAAGCTCATTTGGAAGAGCTGGGCGCCTAACCGAGTCAAATTCTTCCATTGGCTCGCCAACATTGATCGATGCTGGACTGCCGATCGACTTGCCAGGAGAGGCCTGCAGCACCATGCCAAATGTCTGCTCTGCGACCAAGAGGCAGAAACCATTCACCACCTGCTCATCGGTTGCCCTTTCTCGCGGTAGATTTGGCATGAGACTCTCTCCTGGCTGCGCATGTCCTGCAGGCCACCACGGGACGATGCATCCCTAAACGCATGGTGGACCGTGGCAAGGCAACACACCCCCAAACCTATGCGCAAAGGGATTGCAACCATAACCCTGTTGGTGCCCTGGATGATTGGGAAACACCGTAACAGCTGCGTTTTCAATGGACAACAGCCCTCCATCCGCTGCCTGTGTGCTACCATCAAAGATGAAGCAGCGGCCTGGGCTCTAGCTGGTGCTAAAGGTCTGAGAGACGTGTGATACGTCTCCAACGTATCTACAATTTCTGATGTTCCATGCTTGTTTTATGACAATACCTACATGTTTTGTTCACACTTTATATCGTTTTGATGCGTTTTCCGGAACTAACCTATTGATGAGATGCCGAAGTGCCAGTTCCTGTTTTCTGCTGTTTTTGGTTTCAGAAATCCTAGTAAGGAAATATTCTCGGAATTGGACGAAATCAACGCCCAATATCTTATATTTCAAGGAAGCTTCCAGAGCACCGAAGAGGGGCCAGAGGAGAGGCCCAGGGCCACCACACATGGTGGCGGCGCGGCCCAGGGGGGCGCGCCCCCTGGTGTGTGGAGCCACCAGACCCCCTCCCACTCCGACTCTTCGCCTATTTAAGCCTCCCTGACCTAAATCTTCGAGACGAATAAGCCACGGTACGAGAAACCTTCCAGAGCCGCCGCCATCGCGAACCCAAGATTCGGGGGACAGAAGTCTCTGTTCTAGCACGCCGACGGGACGGGGAAGTGCCCCCGGAAGGCATCTCCATCGACACCACCGCCATCTTCATCGCCGCTGCTGTCTCCCATGAGGAGGGAGTAGTTCTCCATCGAGGCTAAGGGCTGTACCGGTAGCTATGTGGTTCATCTCTCTCTCCCATGTACTTCAATACAATGATCTCATGAGCTGCCTTACATGATTGAGATTCATATGATGAGCTTTGTAATCTAGATGTCGTTATGCTATTCAAGTGGATTTTACTTATGTGATCTCCGGAGACTCCTTGTCCCACGTGTGTAAAGGTGACATTGTGTGCACCGTGTGGGTCTCTTAGGCTATATTTTACAGAATACTTATTCATTGGGTTATGATTTGAGTTGGATGTCTCTATGAAATTGTGGTGTGTTAGTACCTCCTATGAATGCTCACAGTGACAGCGTGGGGTGTTTATTAGTACTTGGGAATACATCTTTAAGGCTTGCCTACATGATGAATTAGTGTTCGTTATCTTGCCAAAAGTAATTCAGAATAGCATAGTGAGGTGCTTATTTATATTCAATTATGATTGCAATGTTGAGAGTGTCCACTAGTGAAAGTATGATCCCTAGGCCTTGTTTCCAAACATCGAATCGCCGTTTATTTACTATTCTGTTGCATGTTTACTCGCTGCCATCTTTATTTCAGATTGCTATTACCACTCATATTCATTCATATCACTTGTATTTCACTATCTCTTCGCCGAACTAGTGCACCTATACATCTGACAAGTGTATTAGGTGTGTTGGGGACACAAGAGACTTCTTGTATCGTGATTGCAGGGTTGGTTGAGAGGGATATCTTTGACCTCTTCCTCCCTGAGTTCGATAAAACCTCGGGTGATCCACTTAAGGGAAAACTTGCTGCTGTTCTACAAACCTCTGCTCTTGGAGACCCAACACTGTCTACAGGAAAAGAAGCCAACAGTAGACAGCAAGCTATTTTCTGGCGCCGTTGCCGGGGAGGAAAGGTAAAAGGCACTCGCACTCCGGTCCCAGGTAACTAAGTTATTTTCTGGCGCCGTTGTAAGTGCTCGAAGCTATTTCCTTTAGATCCTGCGATTGCATCTTTTTGTTTCTTGTTTTTCACTAGCTAGGCATAATGGAAAGCAACTATGAGCTTTTTAATCTATTTCCTGAGTTAAGACATGGATTGTTTGCTGCGAAAATTAAAAAACCTATGGAACCTTATTTGCATGCTAGTAGCAATGATATTAGTATGAACGTTTTGAACACCATTGTTGCTAATGATATGGAAAATTCTAAGCTTGGGAAAGCTGGTTTTGATGAGCATGATATTTTTAGTCCCCCAAGCATTGAGGAGAAATTTTTCTTTGATGATACTTTGCCTCCCATTTATGATGATTATAATGATAGTAGTCTTTTGGTGCCGCCTACTATGGAGAGTAAATTTTATTATGATTATACTATGCCTCCTACACTTGATGAGAATAATAATGATAGCTACTTTGTTGAATTTGCCCCCACTACAATTAATAAGAATGACTATGCTTATGTTGGGAGTAGTAATAATTTTATGCATGAAGCTCATGATAAGAATGTTTCATTTGATAGTTATATTGTTGAGTTTGTTCATGATGCTACTGAAAATCTTTATGAGAGAGGAAAATATGGTTGTAGAAATTTTCATGTTACTAAAACACCTCTCTATATGCTGAAATTTTTGAAATTACACTTGTTTTATCTTTCTATGCTTGTTGCATTATGCTTCATGAATTTGTTTATTTACAAGATTCCTTTTCATAGGAAGTGGGTTAGGCTTAAATTTGTTTTGAATTTGCTTTTTGATGCTCTCTTTTGCTTCAACTCTTATTTCTTGGGAGTGCATCATTGAAATTACTGAGCCCATCTTAATGGCTATAAAGAAAGCACTTCCTGGGAGATAACCCATGTTTTTATTTTACTACAGCAATTTTGTTTTATATTTGAGTCTTGAAGTTGTTACTACTGTAGCAACCTCTCCTTATCTTTATTTTATTGCATTATTGTGCCAAGTAAAGTCTTTGATAGTAAGGTTCATACTAGATTTGGATTACTGCGCAGAAACAGATTTCTTGCTGTCACGAATTTGAGTAGTATTCTCTGTAGGTAACTCAGAAAAATCTGCCAATTTATGTGAGTGATCCTCAGATATGTACGCAACTTTCATTCAATTTGAGCATTTTCATTTGAGCAAGTCTAGTGCCACAGAAAAATTTGTCTTTATGGACTGTTCTGTTTTGACAGATTCTGCCTTTTATTTCGCATTGCCTCTTTTGCTCTGTTGGATGGATTTCTTTGTTCCATTAACTTTCAGTAGCTTTGTACAATGTCCAGAAGTGTTAAGAATGATTGTTTCAACTCTGAACATGTGAATTTTTGATTATGCACTAACCCTCTAATGAGTTTGTCTTGAGTTTGGTGTGGAGGAAGTTTTCAAGGGTCAAGAGAGGAGGATGATATATGATCAAGAAGAGTGAAAAGCCTAAGCTTGGGGATGCCCCTGTGGTTCATCCCTGCATATTTCAAGAAGACTCAAGCGTCTAAGCTTGGGGATGCCCAAGGCATCCCCTTCATCAAAAATTTATCAGGTTTCTTCTATTGAAACTATATTTTTATTCCGTCACATCTTATGTACTTTACTTGGAGCGTCTGTGTACTTTTATTTTCGTTTTGTTATTCTCTGAATAAATTCATGCTTGTGTGGGAGAGAGACACGCTCCGCTCGTCCATATGAACACATGTGTTCTTAGCTTTATTCTTAATGTTCATGGCGAAGGTTGAAACTGCTTCGTTAATTGTTATATGGTTGGAAACAGAAAATGCTACATGTGGTAAATTGGTATAATGTCTTGAACAATTTGATACTTGGCAATTGTTGTGCTCATATAGATCATGTTTAAGCTCTTGCATCATATACTTTGCACCTATTAGTGAAGAAATACATAGAGCTTGCTAAAATTTGGTTTGCATGATTGGTCTCTCTAAAGTCTAGATATTTTCTGGTGAGGTGTTTGAGCAACAAGGAGGACAGTGTAGAGTCTTATAATGCTTGCAATATGTTCTTATGTAAGTTTTGCTGTACCGGTTCATACTTGTGTTTGCTTCAAACAACCTTGCTAGCCTAAGCCTTGTATTGAGAGGGATTACTTCTCGTGCATCCAAAATCCTTGAGCCAAAAACTATGTCATTTGTGTCCACCATACCTACCTACTACATGGTATTTTCTGCCATTCCAAAGTAAATTCCTTGAGTGCTACCTTTAAACAATTCAAAAGTTATTACCTCTTATTTGTGTCAATGTTTTATAGCTCATGAGGAAGTATGTGGTGTTTTATCTTTCAATCTTGTTGGGAAACTTTCACCAATGGACTAGTGGCTTCATCCGATTATCCAATAATTTTGCAAAAAGATCTGGCAATGGGGTTCCCAGCCCCAATTAATTAACTTTCATAATTTTACAAATAGACACTCCTCCATGGTATGTGATTGTTGGACGGCACCCAATGATTCGGTTAGCCATGGCTTGAGAAAGCAAAGGTGGGGAGGAGTGTCATCTAAATAAAACTAAAATAAAAGACACTCCTTCATGGTATGAGATTGTTGGAAGGCACCCGAGGATTCGATTAGCCATGGTTTGTGAAAGCAAAGGTTGGAAGGAGTGTCACCCAAAAATAAAAAAAATTCATGGGAGCCGCTCTTTGAAAGTCTGTCTGGCAAGGGGGTTAGAGTGCCCACTACCATTCGTTGACAACAACAAACACCTCTCAAAACTTTACTTTTATGCTCTCTTTATGATTTCAAAACTTGAAAAGCTCTAGCACATGATTTATCACTGCTTCCCTCTGCGAAGGGCCATTCTTCTACTTTATGTTGAGTCAGTTTACCTACTTCCTTCCATCTTAGAAGCAAACACTTGTGTTAACTGTGCATTGATTCTTACATACTTGCATATTTGCATTCATCATATTACTTTGTATTGACAATTATCCATGAGATATACATGTTACAAGTTGAAAGCAACTGCTGAAACTTAAATCTTCCTTTGTGTTGCTTCAATGCCTTTACTTTGAATTTATTGCTTTATGAGTTAACTCTTATGCAAGACTTATTGATGCTTGTCTTGAAAGTACTATTCATGAAAAGTCTTTGCTATATGATTCAGTTGTTTAATCATTGTATTTACCATTGCTTTGAATAACTTCATTCATCTCATATGCTTTACAATAGTATGATCAAGATTATGTTGGTAGCATGTCACTTCAGAAATTATCTTTGTTATCGTTTACCTACTCGAGGACGAGTAGGAACTAAGCTTGGGGATGCTGATACGTCTCCAACGTATCTATAATTTCTGATGTTCCATGCTTGTTTTATGACAATACCTACATGTTTTGTTCACACTTTATATCGTTTTGATGCGTTTTTCGGAACTAACCTATTGACGAGATGCCGAAGTGCCAGTTCCTGTTTTCTGCTGTTTTTGGTTTCAGAAATCCTAGTAAGGAAATATTCTCGGAATCGGACGAAATCAACGCCCAGTATCTTATATTTCAAGGAAGCTTCCAGAGCACCGAAGAGGGGCCAGAGGAGAGGCCCAGGGCCACCACACATGGTGGCGGCGCGGCCCAGGGGGGGCACGCCCCCCTGGTGTGTGGAGCCACCAGACCCCCTCCGACTCCGACTCTTCGCCTATTTAAGCCTCCCTGAAATAAATCTTCGAGACGAATAAGCCACGGTACGAGAAACCTTCCAGAGCCGCCGCCATCGCGAAGCCAAGATTCGGGGGACAGAAGTCTCTGTTCTGGCACGCCGCCGGGACGGGGAAGTGCCCCCGGAAGGCATATCATCTCCATCGACACCACCGCCATCTTCATCGCCGCTGCTGTCTCCCATGAGGAGGGAGTAGTTCTCCATCGAGGCTAAGGGCTGTACCAGTAGCTATGTGGTTCATCTCTCTCTCCCATGTACTTCAATACAATGATCTCATGAGCTGCCTTACATGATTGAGATTCATATGATGAGCTTTGTAATCTAGATGTCGTTATGCTATTCAAGTGGATTTTACTTATGTGATCTCCGGAGACTCCTTGTCCCACATGTGTAAAGGTGACAATGTGTGCACCGTGTGGGTCTCTTAGGCTATATTTCACAGAATACTTATTCACTGGGTTATGATTTGAGTTGGATGTCTCTATGAAATTGTGGTGTGTTAGTACCTCCTATGAATGCTCACAGTGACAGCGTGGGGTGTTTATTAGTACTTGGGAATACATCTTTAAGGCTTGCCTACATGATGAATTAGTGTTCGTTATCTTGCCAAAGAGTAATTCAGAATAGCATAGTGAGGTGCTTATTTATATTCAATTATGATTGCAATGTTGAGAGTGTCCACTAGTGAAAGTATGATCCCTAGGCCTTGTTTCCAAACATCGAATCGCCGTTTATTTACTGTTCTGTTGCATGTTTACTCGCTGCCATCTTTATTTCAGATTGCTATTACCACTCATATTCATTCATATCATTTGTATTTCACTATCTCTTCGCCGAAATAGTGCACCTATACATCTGACAAGTGTATTAGGTGTGTTGGGGACACAAGAGACTTCTTGTATCGTGATTGCAGGGTTGCTTGAGAGGGATATCTTTGACCTCTTCCTCCCTGAGTTCGATAAAACCTTGGGTGATCCACTTAAGGGAAAGCTTGCTGCTGTTCTACAAACCTCTGTTCTTGGAGGCCCAACACCGTCTACAGGAAAAGAAGCCAACAGTAGACAGCAACGTGCCACCAACAACCTGGGATGTGCACTAATCTTTTCTTCAGCTGTAATAAACCCCTGTAATACCTCCTAGGAGGCTTGTGAACATCTTTCTATCTTTTCAATGAAATGAAACGCAAAGAGTCATTTGCGTTTTCTCGAGAAAAAAGTGTACCTGTTTAGTTTTTGAAAAGACCTTCGTAGCATTAACTATGAAGGGATATCGAGCGATCTCAGTTGTCTTTGTGTTTGAGCCGAAACTGAGTTTGGGGGAGGGGGTTGTACCGGAGCAAATGCCTATACTGAAAGTAAATATGCAATGCACACAAGAATAGAAGCTCAGCGTTCCCAGCAATGGCGCCCAAAAAGTACTTGATAATCCTCAAGGGTAGAAAATCACAATAGCACAATCCGATAACTATTTGAGTGTCAAACTCACGAGAATCTAAAGATAAAATATCTATTATCTAAAGCCCTATAACCCACTTATGTAGCCCTTCGTGCAATGCAATAAAGTAGAATATACAAAGTTTTAATTTGTTGATGCTACTAACTAGAAAGCATTAAACTAAAACAAGTGCTGAAAAGTAAAGATGCAAAGAGGAAGCTTATCCAGGTGGAGCTGGGTGACGGTAACTCAAGGAAGCAATTGTTTTTGGCATATGGTTGTTGCGTTTATTTTGGTTGTCACGGTAAGTGAAGCACATGTTTTTATACCAGCTAGATGCATAAGATCTGAACAACTTGATGATTAAAATCCTAGGCCTAGAAATGTGTGTAGCATCAACAACCTAACCATCACATCTAACTATCATAAAGATCATCTATTCTATCTTTTTAGGGAGAATCCAAAATAGGTGCAGCCGTTCTCAAGAGTAAGTACAACCCTAGTGATTGATCCCAAGGTCACATACATGAACAAACAAGAGAGTTATTAAGACATAAAGTCCACCACCCTTTTAAGTTTCAAGGTCCTCTTAGTTTATCCCCTTGTTGATTAACACGTTATTGATGGTCATGTATCTAAGAAGCGGGACATGGTTTCTATCATCTCTGACCATCCCAAACTTCTAAACACACGCAGCGGTGAAAACTTTATGCATTCTCTCAACGTATGTGTGCACCCATACATCATTACATAAGACCATCATAGAAGATAACAAATTTATGTGCAACCATAAACAAACTATTTCACCGTAGCCATGAACAAGTCACTACTCAAATCTAGACAAAGAGATCCAATACATGATGGGAAAACTATATACGAACTCATACATCGTGTTTTCCATGAGATTACAACGGGGGTATGTAGAGGATGCATGAAGGCGGTGTTGATGTAGATGTTGATGATGACCACGCTAAGTGGGTGGAGCCACCCAGAGGCGATTCCGGCAGCGGTACCCCCTCCGATCTTCGTCAGTGGTAGACTACAGACTATCTATTTATGTGTTTTCGATCTCCGCCTCCGTACGTTGCAAGGAAAACCTCTAGGGGTATATATAGAGGGTTTTAGATCAAAATGCCTCCATACATGAAAGATTGAGATCAGTCGGACGGTCAAGGGGGAGATAAACCCCATGGCGCAAATTGATACCCTAACCACTCCATGGGCCCCCATTTCCATCCCATTGATCTACTTGTAAAAGATAAGACAAAATTGCAACATGATTGTTCTTTACATTATGGACCTACCTTAACTTTTGATGTCACAAGTAATGCTATGAAGTTATAAAAACATACCTTATCAAATATAAATTTATGAAATCATTAGAATACGATCATATCTTAGTGTTTTTATAGAGTAAATTGAACATATAAAATGTATATGAACAAATATTGTTTTCAACTTTTTACGGGGCAAAGCCCCTAGTGTGATCCTTCTATACATAAACCACATTTAGACTTGAGCATTGTGGGTTGGGAGCAGGCTCGACGCCAGTGGCGGACCTACAAAAGAAATCTTGGGCGGGCCAAGCTAAAGAAAAACACAAAGAATTATAAATCTAAGCCATATACATTTGTTGATTTGTAGGCAACTAGGAATTAGTCAATATACTGCATACATTTGACCCATCAGATCATATATATATGAGAAGTACCCCAAAACAAAATAAAGCAGGCCAAATTTCTAAGGTTCAGCTTGGTCATAAGGTATGGACACATGGTCACATGGAGTTGCATAACTACAGATCTGCTTTCCGATTCTTTTTCTTAAAATCTTCAATGACATCTTCATAGCTGTAGGTCTCCAAAATTTCACCCTCTATATTCACTAACAGACTATTTGCAAGATAGTCGTCTTCCATCTTATTGCGCAACCTTGTTTTGATGATCTTCATACTAGAAAAGGCACGTTCCGCACTCGCTGTTGAAACTGGAAGAGTAATGAGCAATCGGAGTAACCTTTCAACCAAATTAAAGACAGCATGTCTTCCTGTCTCCACAAGGCATTGACAAAGACTGATTAAGGTTGATTTGTTTTTCAACTCTTCATCCTTGGAAGCATCCGAAACAAAATGTTTTAGTTGAAGTTGCAATCCATAAATATCTTGTTGGGTGAAATCTGCTGGGTAGTACTTTTTCACCATCTCACATATATCACTGGCTTTGAATCCTCTAAATTTGTTTCTAGGAATCAAAGTAGCACTAGTAGATAAAAGATCCATTACCTTCTCATTGAACCTGCGGTTTATTTCAAATAGTTGAGTATCCAATGTTGCCCGAAATAGTTCCACACGAAAGTAATGCTCCTTGGTGAGCTGATCAGGCTGATTGCGTGCACGACCACCCCGCATGATGTAAATTTCTTCGAAGTTAGGAATCTCAACGGAATGCTTTCCACAAAATTCAACAACCATGGTAATAAATTCTTCATAGCCATCATCTGATCTCAACTGTTGAAGACACTCTTTTGTTGAAGACACTAGACGAATAGCATTCACAATGTCCTGTGACTTTTTCTGTAAAGCTTGGCCAAGCAATTCTGTTATCTCAAATATTTCCTTCATCAAACATAAGGTAAATACGAACTCATAAGAGGACATGTAGCTGAAACAAGTGTCTGCATCTCCACGAAGTGAACCCATTGATCGATCAGCAGCAATATCTTGGACAATAGAGTAAACAACACCAAACATCTCCATCAGGCTGTAAACTGAACCAAAATGAGAACCCCACCTTGTGTCTCCTGGTCGCTTGAGTGAGCGGATCTGGTTTGCCCCTTGACCTGTCTCGACGCTAGCATTAGCAATTGCAATTTCTAGTTCATCTAGTTGGGCTTTATGGAGCTCGTCATGGCGCTTTGAAGAGGAGTCAACGGTGTTTATGATGAAGACTAATTTCTGAAAAAACTGAGAGACAGAAACAACTTCTTTGGAAGCATCAACTAGAGCAAGTTGCAAGCGGTGGGCATAACAATGAACATAATAGGCATATGGGCATTCTTGGAGGAAAAGAGCTTACAGTCCATTCAAGTCACCTCTCATGTTGCTGGCCCCGTCATAACCTTGTCCTCGAAGATTCTGAATGTCAAAACCATGTGTTGATAAAACAGCGAACAATTCATCTTTAAGTGTCAAAGACTTTGTGTTTGCTACATGTATCAAGTCAAAGAACCTCTCTTGCAGAATACCACCTTTATCAACAAATCTGAGAACTAGGGCCATTTGCTCTCTCTTTGCTACATCACATGTCTCATCCACTAAAATGGAAAACTTAGAATCCCCGATTTCAGCTCGGATATGCTTCCTGATTTTACATGCAAACATACTCAAGAGCTCTTTCTGGATTTTGGGCGATGTGTATTTTGAATTATACGGAGCATTCCCCCCCACCACTTTGGCAATCTCGGGGTTAAATTCTGCAAGAAGATCCACTATTTCAAGAAAGTTTCCTTTATTCTTTGACTGGGGTCTCTCATCATGCCCTCTAAAAGCACACGCTTGGAAGGTGAGCCACTTAACAGCTGCAATTGAGACTTTCAGCCGCAAACGGTTTCTTTCTACTTTCTCCTTGTCCTTCACCACAATGACATTTTCAATGTGGCATGGTTGATTCAGTAAAGCTTGACAATCTGCGGCTGCGTTGTGGTGTGATGAGCATGGTCCAGAACCTATGTGTGTTAAAAATGCACAATGCTTCCCACAATTAACCCTCTTCCAGCTATCAAATCCATTAACTGTAAAGACATGAGAACCACCTCGTGTGTTTTCCTTTTTGGCAGAGACAAAGCAAAACAAACAATATGCACGATGTTTGTCCTGTGAGTACTCTAGCCATGAGGGAAATTGACTAAACCAATTGTACTTGAAGCGGCGTTGATGCCCCTTTTCACCTGAAGGCTCATAGTGTTCTAGACGGGGTTGCATAGGACCCAACATCAGATATGCTCGGCGGACAGCATCTCTCTGGTCCGGTGGATACTGCCAAATCTGCGGGCGTAATCCTGGGTCTCTCTGCAAGAAATCAATACCTTCAAACATAACAGCTTCATTTGACTGATTTTCATCTTGATTGTGTGGTGCCGGATGTTGTAATTCAAGCAAAGGTAATGGATGATCAGCTAGTACAGACTGGTCTTCCTCAACTTCATTTGCCTCGTCTCTTTTTCTTTTGAAAACTAGATCAATTCTTCTCTGATTCATGGTGCCTAAATTGCATTTGTAAACAAACAAAAAAAATTGATTATTCAGGGTACCAAATTGTAGTTTAATTTTGCAGTGAAGAGATTTGTTGTGAAGAGATTTGGGGAAAACTAAATTACCGTCAGTTTTGCAGCTGCCTGGGAGCAATTGGAGTAGTTGATGGTTGTGCCAACGCCGGATGATCGGATCGCCGCCGTTCGCCCGCAGCCTGGCCGTTTCCGGCCGGCGTTTGCTCGCCTAGGGCTTGGTCGCGTGGCCGGCGTGGGGCTTGATGGCTTGTGCCCGCTCCTGCTGGATGGTGCTCGCCAAATTGAGTCGCTCCGGCCGTCCGGCGGCCACCTCCACGCTCAGTCACCGGCGGTAGGTCGACCGGCGGCACCGCGGCAGGGCGCCCTAAACTGCAACCATGGACAGCATCGTGTACGTCTGTACGACCAACAGGAAACCAGCGAGGCAGCGAACATGGAGACATGGAGTAGACTGGGCTGGGTTAATGGGCTTCACACATGGAGGCATAGGCATAATTTTTTTTCCCACTTTTGGGCTGGGCTGGCCATGGCCCGGGTTTGCCCTCACATAGGTCCGCCAGTGCTCGACGCTGGCACAAAGGTCACACACATGTCCATTCGATGCCATAGTTTTGTAACCTTTAGAACAAATATGTAATTTCATTCATTTAGAGTACTACAAGTATTTTCTCTATTCTATTATGGCTTACGCTTGTATGTAAGAAATACCAGTTGTTAACTTGCATTTGTTTACTTCTTCTGGAGCATTGTTCTTGTTTGGTGGAGACCTAGAAAATTTGATTGTCTGGAAATGTTATGTCTTGTGTGTCATTTCATTTCTATTTTTCATGTGAACATCTGATGCATGTATCAGATGTTCACATGAAAAATAGAAATTTGAGGATATGCATTAATTTGAGGATTAGGCTGTAGTCATTTAACACATTTAACACTATGACCAGCCTAACTAGAGTTAAATGACTACACCTAATGTACACTCCCTCTATACCGCTTTATTGGGCTTATGCTGAATTTGGAAATATACCAATATTTGGGCTCAGTTGATCATTAATTAGCGGTATTTAATAACAACCGTGGCCCGTCCTCTCCTTAAAAACAGCTAGGTTTCCATCTTTTCTGTGTGAAAACTGTTCTGTATGTGGTGTGAATTAGAGAAAATCAAGGGCGATTGAGTTACATGCATACTGAATGGGTTAGCTGACCGTGGGGCCTCTACGGATTCTTCGCTTATTCTTTAACTAGCGCTGGAAACGAGAGAAAATCAATGGACAAAATCGTGTCGATGGAGATTATCCTGTCGCAGTCGATGGCCACCTTGGTCACAGTGCATCCCACCACAAACCTAATAAGAGCAAGTACAATAAGGCCTAGTCAGCTGGCTATAAAGATTAAAATAATATATTTGTGTCTAGTTGGAGGAGAGAGAAGAGGAGAGAGAATGTAAGTGAGCTCTTATGTAAGAGCTAGCTCTAGCACGTGCTCTTAGGCAAGATGTGTGAATGAAAGGTGGGTCATTCATTGAAAAAGTAGTACATTCTTATATCCAACTATTGTACTTATTGGCTACATATTAACTATAGATGACATGACATCTTGCTTATAGCCAACAACCGGCTATACTATTGGAATTGCTCTAAACCGGTATGAAGGGGAGTATGTTCTCTTCAGCGTGTAAAGACTAGCTGCATGTTAGCCTCCCCATCCAAGAGTACAGTTAAAGTAGGTTGTGGCAGTCAATAATTAGTTCAATTTTTTTTTTTGCTTTGATAAATTTAAGATAGTGACATTATATATATACAAAACCGAAGGGAGTATGGATTTTGCGGATATTTTTGCCATGTAGCATGTACTATTAGAACTCACAGTCTTGTCCCTGGACTAGGACTAGAGCACCTCTTCAGTTAATTAGTGTAATGGCGAGATCCCTCATTAATTACAAAGGATATAATCATGAGTTACTTCGAAGACAATCTAGAGTTACATTTGTGCACTATATATGTTCACTCACTAGAACATACATAATCGGGAAATACATTGTTCGAGAAATACCAATCAACAAGCGAACTAGGGTGAAAATCTTGCACAGCAAAATTCAGAACTACAACTCTAGAGGTTAAGAATGATAATTTGGTGAAACAAGTTCACATTAAGAACTCCAAGATGTGCAAGCTTCCTCGGTGGAAACACACAAGCAATTCAACATATTGACATCTTGTGAAGTATAAATATAGACATTTTTCAAGTATTATGAGTATGCCTCTAGGGTTTGCTATGTTTGTCGACGCCACGCGGAGGCGCCCGGCCTCCATCCCCTCGACCCCCTTGCACAACTCCCCTCCCACTGCCGCCCGGGGCATCACCGGGCAAAGCCCATGTGGCGCAGTGGCGGCGGTTTTCCTCTAGTGCCGATATGTGGGAGGTGCGGCGGCGACTGATCCTCCTCTCCAAGTGGCGGTGACCGGGGCGAGTCTGTATCGGTTGGCGGCGGTAGAGACTTGGCGCGGACATCGGCCCTGATCTGGTCTGTTTGAGTCTGGGCGGGCGGTGAACCTGCTGCCTAGCTCTCCCACTATTTCTTCGTCGGTGACGAACGAACTCTCCCTAGGCTACTTATGCATCATTGAGGACAGCCGAGATCTGATTCAGTTATGGTGGTGGTGGTCTTTTCCTTTACCGGAGGGGCTCGGCCGGTTTACGGTGGGTTGGGGATGCACGACTGTCGTTGAAAACCAGTCCCTACTTTGGTCACGGCAGCCGATGGCTGCACATGTTCATCGCTACCTTGTTAAAGGCATCGTTCCTTTAAGAAGTGATCCTAGCTCTTGGTTAGGAAAGTGGATGTACACCCCAGCCACCCAGGTTGAAGTCTTCAGGAACGCAGTGCAGCTTGCGCTTCTTGTCATCTAGGCTGCTACAGGGGAAACCCCAGATCTGGAACTCCTGGATCGGACGATGGAAGCGTGCGCGCCGTTCTTCCCGCTGAGGGCATCTTGTCCTGATCGGCATAACGCCCATACCTTTATGGAGCTAAAATGTACTCGCACCTTATACAAGGAAACTGAAAACATCCAAGTACTAATAGCCACACGTAGACAAAACTCCTTGCGGGGCTGCTCTATATGCAAATCATTGTTGAACCCCAATCTCGATTAAGAAAACAGCTGTAGTGTGTCGTAGCAGTCTGTGAGCTCATGCATAGGGCTGAAATGTCAAGTGGGACTGCTGTCTTCAACCCTACAGCTTCTGTTTTCAGGACAACATATAGAGATTATCATCCTGGAGTCTCCCATACCCACATTGGAAGGAACAAAAATATATAATAGTTGTTCAAAGATAGCATACCACATTGTGAATTTGTGATATGTTCATGAGGCCTAACACTACCTAAAGGTGGGCACTCCAAGTAGAAACCACTAGTACAGCGATCCATATATGTACACCATCATGAACAACTATATAGTGCTAGTAAATAAGCAGATACTATTTCCTTGCTGGTAGATGAAAATCAAATTTATTAAATGCAGTTCGGGATCTTATGCATAGTGAACAAGGGTTTTTTGCAGTACCCGTGCATTCGTAAGATTAGCTTAGGGTGCCGAACACCCGTTCATAAAAAAGGGTACCGAACAGATCTGAACACTCGTTTCTAAGGGTGTGTTCGGTTTTGGAATACAGAGGAATGGGATGAAACCGTTCTGCACCTGGAGGCGATTCTAGTGTTCGGTTGGGGTCATGGAACGGAACCAACTGGTTCCCCCGAAGCGAATATTCGTGCTAGATGCGGAATTGCCTCGTTCCACCAAATTGGGCGGACCGCGAGGAACGGCTCGCTAACGACTGCGTCAAATAATCGCTAACCATCTCACACTGCGGCCCCGAGGCCAGGCAGGGCGGCGCGAGGCACACAGGCCACGAGGACGCCGACGACCACCGCCCGCTCCGCCTCGCCGCCGGCGACCGCCACGGCTGCATCGCCGTCTGGGATGCGCGCGCGCCGTGTTGCACCTGCTCAGCCTCGACGAGTCCTGCAGCGTGGCCCCGGGCACCAGCGGCGGCGTGCAGGACCTCCGGTTGGCTCCTCGCCTCCATCCACGGGCCCTCCGGCGGCTGGCTCTGATTTGGCCCCAATTTTGGGGAATGTAGGCGCCGGGGCGGGTGGGCAGCAGGCGCGGCGGCGCTGGGAAGCTACAGGCGGCGGGGCGGGGTGGGAAGCTGCAGGTGGCGGCGCTGGGAAGCTGCAGGCGTCGGGGCGGGGTGGGCAGCAGGCGCGGCAGCGCTGGGAAGCTACAGGCGGCGGGGCGGGGTGGGAAGCTACAGGCGCCGGGGCGGGGATTTTGCCTAACTAATTTAGATGTGACCTCTGTAATTTGATTTTGGAAAAAAAATGTGCAGATATTTTGAGCCAAAACAGCCCGTTAATTACAATTATTAGCATTTTAAGCACGATTGTGGCTATTCCGTTCCGTTCCCAATTCCTCCAACCGAACAAAATATGGAACCATTCCATTCCTCGTTTTTTCTAAACCGAACACCGGGTCGGAACCGTCCCATGACCTCGGAACGGAACCATTCCATTCCATTCCTCCTCGTTCTGGAACCGAACACATCCTAAGAGTACTATGGACTTTACTCGTGTTTAGAAGGGCCCTTCTGCCTAATCTAATCTAATAGTCTGACGATTTCTACCTCCTCCGCCATGAACAAGCGTTTAGGCGAACAAATCAAATCTGGAAGGGAAAACATCAATCTAGTGTACAATTCCCAGTCCTTCATGGTCGCATTCAATCAACAGAATCGGTAGATATGGACCATCCAATCCTATACACATCTATACAACGTCGGTTTGGAAATCAAATCTCATTAGTTGTTGAGCCTTAATTTCAGTGGAAACAAAAAAAGGTATCCTCTCGCAGGTACAATGGAGTCACCAGGATAGAGTGGATCCATCCAACTGGAATCCCATTGAAGGAGTAGCGTAGCGTTCGATCATGTTTAAATTTTGATCGTTATTTTTGACGATTTTGATCATGAATTAATAATCTATGATTACTTTTCCGTCATTGGAATCAAGCACTGGCGGGCACAAGTAGATTCATGGGTATTCAGCTGAATACCCATTATTTTTGTCAATTTTTTTCATATACATGCCACATGCAGTTATGTAGCGCCAGTACTCAGTATTTGTAGGTATTCAGCCCACCTAAGCAACATAACCAGGAACGTGTCTGGCCCGTAGCCACTACACCAACCAAACAATCCAGGCCAAGGCCCAAATGGCACCAGATTTGCTCACACTGAGTTCGTGACACTTCGGCTTCGATCGTGAATTCGTGTGGCACCAGATTTGTTCACGTGAGTTCGTGTCCAGCGATAGGGGATCATGAATTCGTGACACGTAATCACGAGTGGAGAGGCGGAGATTCAAACTGGCGGAGGCGGAAATAGGATGCATGACTCGATCAGGGAGCAGCAGCTAGCAGGAACCTGGAGGCCGGAGCGGGGGATTCTGGCGTGAAGTTATCTGAAATTTCTCACTACACGCTCTAGCCTATAGGTTAGGGTTCTCAATCCAAACTGATTTTTTCCGGTTTCTGAACTATTAATCATTAACTACTCTGCCAATTTAGATTAGTTATTGATTGAATGAATGTCCAGCAATTCTTTCTGTTTAGTATCGAATAATTTTTTATGTAATTTCTCTACTATTTTGGGATGATGTTGTTATAAAAAAATCGTGAACCTTTCAATTTATATTGAACAACACTTGTCAATCTATATGCATGTACCCATTACAAATTCAGGTTTAGAATTGGATTTTTAAGTATTGCACGATTTTTTTACCCTTCAGGTTTAGATTTTTTTTAAAAAAATTTTGAATACCCATTGCAAATTGGCTGTGCCCGCCCATGGAATCAAGGTACTCCCTAATCTCTGGTGATCCTCAGGTGGTTGTACCCCCGGATGCTTAAGTTGGAGTACCATATAATCTAATCTATTGGACTAGAGAAAATGGATGGCTGGTTTTAAGTTAGGAGTAATGTTGTAAAAGAACCCGAGTGAACACTCACGACCAGTAAAGTTCCCTACAAACACTGGGTCACTCATGTTTAGTCAATTAATTCAAGTATACATACACATTTGAACGCTTGTGCTTTCAATGGACTTTAAGATACCAAACAATTAATTTTGTTTGGGTAATTGTGTTAGTGAAACTCAGATATTTAAGACATTACGACATGTTTTTAATGTAAAGATATTGTATGCTCTACTTAACCTTATATCAAAGGTCTTATTTCGTTTGCTAGTGCGGCGATTGATTGTACCATTTCAATCAAGAATTGAAGGAAAAAATAATCAGTGCCCTTATTCACCATCTCATAACCATATGTTGTTCAATTCACATTCAGGATGTGCATTTAAATCAGTAAAGGCAAGTACATTTAAAAAGTTAAAAGAAATATTTTTATCAATAATTGGTCCTTCATTTTGCTTATATTGCATTGAAGATCGAATATCTTCATGCTCGCATATACTGCCGACAAAAAAGTGGGGCTAGAGAAGAAGACATAGTAGGAAGGTTATGTACTCCCTTGTTAGCCATAGTCCATAAATTTTCTTTTTTGCGAAATACAGTACAAACGTAGATGCTCACACATAAGCACACTCACCCATATGAACGTACATACACGCTACCTCTATGAGCTCCTTTGAGAGACCGCATCAAAGAAACGATCTTGAGATTGATGAAATCACAACAGACGCCTCGCAGTCGACAGGAACGTCGCCTCTCACTGAAAAATATTCCGTCTTTTCTGAGACACCAAAGTGTCAAACCTGAGGTTAAGTGTCAAACCTGGGGTTTGAACCCTGGTGTGCTGGGGGTACCACTGCCCTCCTAACCATCCAACCACATGTTTTAGTATGGTTATATTTACTTGCAAAGTTATTCACATGTTAGCTCATCGACGGATAGCCCTCCTCTAAATCCATAATTTTTCTTCTTGCCTTACATATTCCCGACTACCTTCTTTAATTATTTTAGATGTACATAATTAAAGGTTCCATACATACATATGCCATTTGCAAAAGAATCCGTGAAAAAAGGGAGAAAACGCAAATTAAGCATTCACAAGCACTATGTTTCTATAAGTTCTAAGACATTAGGAGCACCAAAAATGATTTCAAGCACGCCAGCTACTTCAAATTATGGAAGAAACCACTATCTTCTATGCACATGTGTATCAATTGATGCAGAGACCAGAGTCTGCCCCCACCCCCCCTTTTGAAAAAAAAAACTTATGGTTACACTAATTTCCTGTCATATGTGTTAAACAACGTGTTACACAAGTTGTATAGGATTTAGAGTCCGTATCCAATACCTCATGTAATCCTCCTATATATACATATGAAATAAACCAAACTCGGTTATCCGAGTAGATCGAAATCTACCTGATCTTACATGGTATCAGGCCGGCCTCTTCTGCCGACACGCTGATCGCCAAACCCTAGCTTCCCTCGACGCCGTCTCGTCGCCGTCGTCTTCGGTCGCGGCCATGGCGTCTTCCTCAAGCACGGCGCCGACCACCCTCGGGAACCCGCCCTCTGACAAACTCACCCGCGCCAATTTCCCGGGGTGGCGCGCTCAGGTCCTTCCGGCTATCCGCGGCGCCCGCCTTCTCGGCTATCTTACGGGTACTGCTGCCGCCCCCCCGGAAGAGATCGAGGTCACGGCGGACAAGGATTCCGCCGACAAGGCTCCCAAGCTGGAGCCAAACCCTGCGTACGACACCTGGATCGCCCAGGATCAGATCGTCCTCAGCTACCTCCTCCAGTCGCTCTCCCACGAGGTTCTTCCCCACGTGCACCGGATTGAGCATGCCGCCGGCGTCTGGAAAGCTCTTGAAGAGATGTTCGCCTCGCAGAGTGAAGCCAAGATCACGAATCTTCGGACTTCCCTGGCAAACACAAAGAAACTCAACATGCCCACCTCGACATACCTGACCAAGATGCAGGGCTTCGTCGATGAACTGGCTATGGCCGGTTGCCCCGTCTCGACCAGGGAACACGTTTCCTTCGTCCTTGCGGGCCTTGGTGGCTCTTACAACTCCTTGGTGGCCGCCCTTGGTGTTCTCACTACGCCGATCTCGCTGGCTCACCTCTACTCTCAGATCGATGCTTATGACCAGCGCCAAGAGATGCTACGCGGGTCCTCTGATGCAGACTTCGAGACTTCTGCCAATGCCGCCCAGCGCCAACGTCGCCGCCGCTCAAATCAAGGCCAAGATCACGGTGATCGTGGTGACCGTGGTGACCGTGGTGACCACCGTGACGCTCGGCGCTCTGATCGTCGTGATGATCGTTCTCCCTCCTATGGCCGTGGTGGTGGTCGCGCACCGCCTGGTGGTGGCCGGGGTCGTGGCCGTGGGCGCCGTCGCACGACTCCGTGGGTGGATGTCACTTGCCAGATCTGCAACCGCGAGGGACACAAGGCCAAGGACTGCTGGTATCGTTGGCAAGATGAAGATGATGGCTCCGATGATGATAAGGAAGCACATATTGCCTCCTATGGAGTCGACACAAATTGGTACTCCGATACTGGTGCCACCAACCATATCACAAGTGAGCTGAACAATCTGACGGTTCGTGATTGATGCTGTCCAGGACTGGCGCGGGGTTGACGAGGGAGGAAATCCCTGTGGTGTAGCTTTCTGGTCCCCGGCAACGGCGCCAGAAAATAAGCTTGATGTCTACGTTCCCCCTCCTTTCCTGTAGACAGTGTTGGGCCTCCAATAGCAGAGGTTTGTAGAACAGCAGCAAGTTTTCCCTTAAGTGGATCACCCAAGGTTTATCGAACTCAGGGAGGAAGAGGTCAAAGATATCCCTCTCATGCAACCCTGCAACCACAAAGCAAGAAGTCTCTTGTGTCCCCAACACACCTAATAGGTGCACTAGTTCGGCGAAGAGATAGTGAAATACCGGTGGTATAAATAAGTATGAGCAGTAGCAACGGTGCCAGAAAATAGCTTGCTGGCGTGTAGTTGATGGTGGTAGTATTGCAGCAGTAGTAACACAGTGAAACAGTAAACAAGCAGTAGTAACGCAGCAGTATTTAGGAACAAGGCCTAGGGATTACACTTTCACTAGTGGACACTCTCAACATTGATCACATAACAGAATAGATAAATGCATACTCTACACTTTTGTTGGATGATGAACGCATTGCGTAGGATTACACGAACCCTCAATGCCGTAGTTAACAAGCTCCACAATTTGTTCATATTTAAGTAACCTTATAGTGTAAGATAGATCAAAAGACTAAACCAAGTACTAACATAGCATGCACACTGTCACCTTCATGCATATGTAGGAGGCATAGATCACATCAATATTATCATAGCAATAGTTAACTTCGCAATCTACAAGAGATCATGATCATAGCATAAACCAAGTACTAACACGGTGCACACACTGTCACCTTTACACACGTGCAGGAGGAATAGAACTACTTTAATAACTTTGCTAGAGTAGCACATAGATAAATTGTGATACAAACTCATATGAATCTCAATCATGTAAAGCAGCTCATGAGATTATTGTATTAAGGTACATAGGAGAGAGATGAACCACATAGCTACCGGTACAGCCCCGAGCCTCGATGGAGAACTACTCCCTCCTCATGGGAGCAGCAGCGGTGATGAAGATGGCGGTGGAGATGGCAGCGGTGTCGATGGAGAAGCCTTCCGGGGGCACTTCCCCGCTCCGGCGGCGTGCCGGAACAGAGACTCCTATCCCCCAGATCTTGGCCTCGCGATGGCGGCGGCTCTGGAAGGTTTCTGTGGTTTTCGTCCAACGCATCAGGGTTTTCGATCCAGGGGCTTTATATAGGCGAAGAGGCGGCGCAGGAGGGTCGAAGGGCTGGCCAAACCATAGGGGGGCGCGGGCCCCCCCTAGGCCGCGCCACCATGTGGTTTGGTGGGCCTGTGCCCCCCCTCTGGTCCCTCTCGTGTGTTCTGGATGCTTCTGGGGATTCTAAGATCTTTGGCGTTGATTTCGTCCGATTCCGAGAATATTTCGTTACTAGGATTTCTGAAACCAAAAACAGCAGAAAACAGGGACTGGCACTTCGGCATCTTGTTAATAGGTTAGTTCCAGAAAATGCACGAATATGACATAAAGTGTGCATAAAACATGTAGATAACATCAATAATGTGGCATGGAACATAAGAAATTATCGATACGTCGGGGACGTATCAGCATCCCCAAGCTTAGTTCTGCTCGTCCCGAGCAGGTAAAACGATAACACAGATAATTTCTGGAGTGACATGCCATCATAACCTTGATCATACTATTTGTAAAGCATATGTAGTGAATGCAGCGATCAAAACAATGTATATGACATGAGTAAACAAGTGAATCATAAAGCAAAGACTTTTCATGAATAGCACTTCAAGACAAGCATCAATAAGTCTTGCATAAGAGTTAACTCATAAAGCAATAATTTAAAGTAAAGGTATTGAAGCAACACAAAAGAAGATTAAGTTTCAGCGGTTGCTTTCAACTTGTAACATGTATATCTCATGGATATTGTCAACATAGAGTAATATAATAAGTGCAATAAGCAAGTATGTAGGAATCAATGCACAGTTCACACAAGTGTTTGCTTCTTGAGGTGGAGAGAAATAGGTGAACTGACTCAACATTGAAAGTAAAAGAATGGTCCTCCATAGAGGAAAAGCATCGATTGCTATATTTGTGCTAGAGCTTTGATTTTGAAAACATGAAACAATTTTGTCAACGGTAGTAATAAAGCATATGCATCATGTAAATTATATCTTATAAGTTGCAAGCCTCATGCATAGTGTACTAATAGTGCCCGCACCTTGTCCTAATTAGCTTGGACTACCGGATCATCACAATGCACTGTTTTAACCAAGTGTCACAAAGGGGTACCTCTATGCCGCCTGTACAAAGGTCTAAGGAGAAAGCTCGCATTGGATTTCTCGCTATTGATTATTCTTCAACTTAGACATCCATACCGGGACAACATAGACAACAGATAATGGACTCCTCTTTTATGCATAAGCATGTAACAACAATTAATAATTTTCTCATTTGAGATTGAGGATATATGTCCAAAACTGAAACTTCCACCATGGATCATGGCTTTAGTTAGCGGCCCAATGTTCTTCTCTAACATATGCATGCTTAACCATAAGGTGGTAGATCTCTCTTACTTCGGACAAGACGGACATGCATAGCAACTCACATGAAATTCAACAATGAATAGTTGATGGCGTCCCCAGTGAACATGGTTATCGCACAACAAGCAACTTAATAAGAGATAAAGTGCATAATTACATATTCAATACCACAATAGTTTTTAAGCTATTTGTCCCATGAGCTATATATTGCAAAAGGTGAATGATGGAATTTTAAAGGTAGCACTCAAGCAATTTACTTTGGAATGGCGGAAAATACCATGTAGTAGGTAGGTATGGTGGACACAAATGGCATAGTGGTTGGCTCAAGTATTTTGGATGCATGAGAAGTATTCCCTCTCGATACAAGGTTTAGGCTAGCAAGGCTTATTTGAAACAAACACAAGGATGAACCGGTGCAGCAAAACTCACATAAAAGACATATTGAAAACATTATAAGACTCTACACCGTCTTCCTTGTTGTTCAAACTCAATACTAGAAATTATCTAGACCTTAGAGAAACCAAATATGCAAACCAAATTTTAGCATGCTCTATGTATTTCTTCATTAATGGGTGCAAAGCATATGATGCAAGAGCTTAATCATGAGCACAACAATTGCCAAGTATCACATTACCCAAGACATTAATAGCAATTACTACATGTATTATTTTCCAATTCCAACCATATAACAATTTAACGAAGGAGAAACTTCGCCATGAATACTATGAGTAGAAACCAAGGACATACTTGTCCATATGCTACAGCGGAGCGTGTCTCTCTCCCATAAAGTGAATGCTAGGATCCATTTTATTCAAATAAAACAAAAAACAAAAACAAACCGACGCTCCAAGAAAAAGCACATAAGATGTGATGGAATAAAAATATAGTTTCAGGGGAGGAACCTGATAATGTTGTCGATGAAGAAGGGGATGCCTTGGGCATCCCCAAGCTTAGACGCTTGTGTCTTCTTAATATATGCAGGGGTGAACCACCGGGGCATCCCCAAGCTTAGAGCTTTCACTCTCCTTGATCATGTTGCATCATACTCCTCTCTTGATCCTTGAAAACTTCCTCCACACCAAACTCGAAACAACTCATTAGAGGGTTAGTGCACAATAAAAATTAACATATTCAGAGGTGACACAATCATTCTTAACACTTCTGGACATTGCATAATGCTACTGGACATTAGTGGATCAAAGAAATTCATCCAACATAGCAAAAGAGGCAATGCGAAATAAAAGGCAGAATCTGTCAAAACAGAACAGTTCGTATTGACGAATTTTAAAATGGCACCAGACTTGCTCAAATGAAAATGCTCAAATTGAATGAAAGTTGCTTACATATCTGAGGATCATGCACGTAAATTGGCTTAATTTTCTGAGCTACCTACAGGGAGGTAGACCCAGATTCGTGACAGCAAAGAAATCTGGAACTGCGCAGTAATCCAAATCTAGTACTTACTTTTCTATCAACGGCTTAACTTGGCACAACAAAACACAAAACTAAGATAAGGAGAGGTTGCTACAGTAGTAAACAACTTCCAAGACACAAAATAAAAACAAAATACTGTAGCAAAATAACACATGGGTTATCTCCCAAGAAGTTCTTTCTTTTTAGCCATTAAGATGGGCTCAGCAGTTTTAATGATGCACTCGCAAGAAATAGTATTTGAAGCAAAAGAGAGCATCAAGAGGCAAATCCAAAACACATTTAAGTCTAACATGCTTCCTATGCATAGGAATCTTGTAAATAAACAAGTTCATGAATAGCAAAGTGACAAGCATAGGAAGATAAAACAAGTGTAGCTTCAAAAATTTCAGCACATAGAGAGGTGTTTTAGTAACATGAAAATTTCTACAACCATATTTTCCTCTCTCATAATAACTTTCAGTAGCATCATGAGCAAACTCAATAATATAACTATCACATAAAGCATTCTTATCATGAGTCTCATGCATAAAATAATTACTCTCCACATAAGCATAATCAATTTTACTAGTAATAGTGGGAGCAAATTTAACAAAGTAGCTATCATTATTATTCTCATCATCAAATATAGGAGGCATATTGTAATCATAATCAAATTTATCGTCCATAACAGGCGGTACCAAAAGACTACTATCATTATAATCATCATAAATAGGAGGCAAAGTATCATCAAAGTAAATTTTCTCCTCAATGCTTGGGGGACTAAAAAGATCATGCTCATCAAAACCAGCTTCCCCAAGCTTAGAATTTTCTATATCATTAGCAACAATGGTGTTCAAAGTGTTCATATTAATATGTTCCATGGGTTTTTTAATTTTCGGATCAAACCATCCATGTCTTAAATCAGGAAATAGAGTAAAAAGCTCATTGTTGTACATTATGCCAAACTAGTGTAAACAAGAAACAAAAAGATGCAATTGTAGGATCTAAAGGAAATAGCTTTGAGTACTTACAACGCCGGAAAATAGCTTGGTAGCCGAGGTCCGGAGTGTGAGTACCTTTTACCTTTCCTCCCCGGCAACGGCGCCAGAAAATACTTGATGCTGTCCAGGACTGGCGCGGGGTTGACGAGGGAGGAAATCCCTGTGGTGTAGCTTTCTGGTCCCCGGCAACGGCGCTAGAAAATAAGCTTGATGTCTACGTTCCCCCTCCTTTCCTGTAGACAGTGTTGGGCCTCCAAGAGCAGAGGTTTGTAGAACAGCAGCAAGTTTTTCCTTAAGTGGATCACCCAAGGTTTATCGAACTCAGGGAGGAAGAGGTCAAAGATATCCCTCTCATGCAACCCTGCAACCACAAAGCAAGAAGTCTCTTGTGTCCCCAACACACCTAATAGGTGCACTAGTTCGGCGAAGAGATAGTGAAATACCGGTGGTATAAATAAGTATGAGCAGTAGCAACGGTGCCAGAAAATAGCTTGCTGGCGTGTAGTTGATGGTGGTAGTATTGCAGCAGTAGTAACACAGTGAAACAGTAAACAAGCAGTAGTAACGGAGCAGTATTTAGGAACAAGGCCTAGGGATTACACTTTCACTAGTGGACACTCTCAACATTGATCACATAACAGAATAGATAAATGTATACTCTACACTTTTGTTGGATGATGAACGCATTGCGTAGGATTACACGAACCCTCAATGCCGGAGTTAACAAGATCCACAATTTGTTCATATTTAAGTAACCTTATAGTGTAAGATAGATCAAAAGACTAAACCAAGTACTAACATAGCATGCACACTGTCACCTTCATGCATATGTAGGAGGCATAGATCACATCAATATTATCATAGCAATAGTTAACTTCGCAATCTACAAGAGATCATGATCATAGCATAAACCAAGTACTAACACGGTGCACACACTGTCACCTTTACACACGTGCAGGAGGAATAGAACTACTTTAATAACTTTGCTAGAGTAGCACATAGATAAATTGTGATACAAACTCATATGAATCTCAATCATGTAAAGCAGCTCATGAGATTATTGTATTGAGGTACATAGGAGAGAGATGAACCACATAGCTACCGGTACAGCCCCGAGCCTCGATGGAGAACTACTCCCTCCTCATGGGAGCAGCAGCGGTGATGAAGATGGCGGTGGAGATGGCAGCGGTGTCGATGGAGAAGCCTTCCGGGGGCACTTCCCCGCTCCGGCGGCATGCCGGAACAGAGACTCCTGTCCCCCAGATCTTGGCCTCGCGATGGCGGCGGCTCTGGAAGGTTTCTGTGGTTTTCGTCCAACGCATCAGGGTTTTCGATCCAGGGGCTTTATATAGGCGAAGAGGCGGCGCAGGAGGGTCGAAGGGCTGGCCAAACCATAGGGGGGCGCGGCCCCCCCCCTAGGCCGCGCCACCATGTGGTTTGGTGGGCCTGTGCCCCCCCTCTGGTCCCTCTCGTGTGTTCTGGATGCTTCCGGGGATTCTAAGATCTTTGGCGTTGATTTCGTCCGATTCCGAGAATATTTCGTTACTAGGATTTCTGAAACCAAAAACAGCAGAAAACAGGGACTGGCACTTCGGCATCTTGTTAATAGGTTAGTTCCAGAAAATGCACGAATATGACATAAAGTGTGCATAAAACATGTAGATAACATCAATAATGTGGCATGGAACATAAGAAATTATCGATACGTCGGGGACGTATCAGCGATCAATACAAGGGACACGACAGGGTCAACACCGCCAGTGGGAAAGGTATGCAAATTTCACATGTTGGTCATTCAATAGTACGCACTCCCAATCAGAGTTTTCGTCTTTGTGATATCCTTCATGTTCCTAATGCCTCCAAAAATCTCCTCTCTGTTCATCGTTTTACATATGATAATAAGGTCTTCATAGAGTTTCACCCCTTCTTTTTCTTGATTAAGGATCAGGTTACAAGGGAAATTCTTCATAAAGGGAGGTGTGTTGGAGGCCTTTACCCATTCATATCTTCACTACTGTCACCGTCATCATCCAAGCATGTGTTCCTTGCCTCCAAGCCGTCCAATAATAAGTGGCATAGTCGCCTAGGTCATCCCTCCTTTACTACTGTTAGGTTCATTATTAGAAAGAATAAGCTCCCTTTTGTCAGGGATTCTCACATTGAGTCGATTTGTGACTCATGTCAGAAAGCAAAGAGTCATCAGTTACCTTATCCAGTGTCCACTAGTGTGTCTTCTGCACCCCTACAATTAGTTTTCTCTGATGTATGGGGCCCTGCTCCCACCTCTGTTGGTCGTCATGAATATTATATTAGTTTTATTGATGATTACAGCAAGTTCACTTGGATCTATTTACTCAAACGCAAATCTGATGCCCTTGCTGCTTTTGTCAACTTTCAGAAACTAGTTGAAAGGAAACTTGACCGAAAAATCCTAACAGTTCAGTCTGACTGGGGGGGTGAATATGAAAAATTAAACTCTCTTTTTCAGTCCCAAGGGATCTCTCATCATGTCTCTTGCCCTCATGCACACCAGCAAAATGGCTCTGCGGAAAGAAAACATAGACACATTGTTGAAGTAGGGCTTGCTCTTCTTGCTACTGCTCATATGCCTCTCAAATTCTGGGATGAGGCTTTCTTAACTGCTACATATCTCATTAACATGCTTCCCAGTAAAACTATCAATAATGAAACACCTGTTCATCGTCTTCTAGGCACTAAACCTGACTATAAATCTTTACATGCGTTTGGCTGTGCATGTTGGCCAAATCTGCGTCCTTACAATAAGCGCAAACTTGCGTTCCGTTCCACTCAATGTGTCTTCTTGGGATATAGTCCCAAACATAAGGGTGTTAAGTGCCTAGAAGTCTCCTCTGGACGTGTGTATATTTCTCGTGATGTTGTTTTTGATGAGGCTGTTTTTCCTTTCCAAAACCTTCATCCTAATGCTGGTGCTCGCCTTCGACAAGAAATATTGCTCCTTGATCCATCTCTTCTAAATTCTGATTTCGGGGATGCTACTTCTGATGATCCACATGTGACTAATTTGCCTACTACTGATGGTCTCCCTAGTGCTCCTCTTGTTGTGCAGGTTTCACCATGGACAGATGCTGAAAATTTGGAGCCAAACGGTGCAACCAATCACCCACCAGCCTCCCCTGAAATTCTGTCACAAAATGCCAACAGCAGCGATCCCGAGGAAGATTTCCTGACGCAATCTGCGTCGGATCACGTGCCCGACTCACCGCAGCACCTGGTCCGGTCTCCTGCGCCGGGCCAATCCGCGCCGAGATGCTCTCCCTCGGCCTCCGTGCGTTTTCCCGCTCCCGCCTCGTCTGTCGGCCCGGGCGCCGGATCTTCTGCGCCTGGACGCGCGGGCGCTTCCTCCACGTCGTCTGCCACACAGGAGGCCGCGGGATCCTCTGCGGCCAGTGGCGGGACCAGCGGCGAGACCAGCCCGGCTGCTTCATCTCCGGCTCCTGCCACCTCAGACGGATCGTCTGCGCCGGAATTACCTGTGTGCCAGTCTGCAGCGCGTCGTCCAGTTACACGTGCGTCTCGTGGCATCAAACGACCCAAAGAATATCGTGACGGTACCGTTCGATGGGGTATGTCCGCGGTTATGGATGAGCCGACCACTGTGCAGCAAGCTTTGAGTGATCCCAAATGGCATACGGCCATGGATGAAGAATACTCGGCGTTGATGAAGAATCATACATGGCACTTGGTTCCGTCTCATACTGCTAAGAATGTGGTTGACAGCCGATGGATATTCAAAATAAAGCGTAAGGCTGATGGCTCTATTGACAGATACAAGGCAAGACTGGTTGCCAAAGGATTTAAACAGCGCTATGGTATCGATTATGAGGACACTTTTAGTCCAGTTGTCAAAATAGCAACTGTCAGACTTGTTCTAGCAATCTCAGTATCTAGGGGTTGGACTTTGCGACAGCTTGATGTCAAGAATGCGTTTCTTCATGGTGTTCTGGAAGAGGAAATATACATGCGACAGCCACCTGGTTATGAAGACAGGGGGAAAACAAACTATGTCTGCAAACTTGACAAAGCACTGTATGGGCTGAAACAAGCTCCACGTGCTTGGTACTCCAGGTTGAGTTCAAAATTGGTATCACTTGGTTTTCAGCCGTCTAAGTCTGACACTTCCTTGTTCATATACCGCAAGCTCGGGGTCATTATTTTCATGCTTATCTATGTTGATGATATCATTGTGGCTAGTTCCTCTCAACAAGCAACAGATGCTCTTCTTCGAGATTTAAGCAAGGATTTTGCATTGAAGGATCTAGGTGATCTTCATTACTTCTTGGGCATGGGAGTGCACAAAGTTGATGATGGTATAGTCTTGAATCAAGCCAAGTATGCTCAGGATATCTTAGCCCGGGTGGGTATGAAGGATTGTACTGGTTGTCCTACACCCTTATCCTCATCAGAAAAAATAACTGCACATGACGGTAGCCTGCTTGGTCCTGAAGACATTACAAGTTACAGGAGTATGGTAGGTGCTCTGCAGTACTTAACTCTTACAAGACCAGATATTTCTTATGCAGTAAATAAAGTGTGTCAGTATCTTCATGCACCTACCACTGTTCATTGGACAGCTGCAAAGAGAATTCTGAGATATGTTAAAAGTACCCTGCGTATTGGGCTTACCTTCATGAGTTCTTCCTCCACGCTTGTTAGTGCCTTTTCTGATGCTGACTGGGCCGGTTGTGTTGATGACCGCCGATCCACTGGAGGTTTTGCAGTTTTCTATGGCCCTAACCTGATTTCTTGGAGTGCGAAGAAACAAAGCATCGTCTCCAGGTCAAGTACAGAAGCTGAGTACAAGTCAGTGGCAAATGCAACTGCAGAAATGATATGGGTACAATCTCTTCTCAAGGAATTGGGTGTGAAGCTTCGACAGACACCAGTATTGTGGTGTGACAATCTAGGTGCTACATATTTGTCAGCAAATCCAGTGTTTCACGCCAGAGCCAAGCATATTGAGATAGATTTTCACTTTGTTCGAGAACGAGTGTTGAAGAAGGAACTAGAAGTCAGATTTGTTCCTTCCAAAGATCAGGTTGCAGATGGCTTTACAAAGCCACTCCCAATTAGAAACTTTTTAGAATTTAGACATAATCTCAACTTAGTAAGTTGTGATTAAGGGAGGTGTTAAACAACGTGTTACACAAGTTGTATAGGACTTAGAGTCCGTATCCAATACCTCATGTAATCCTCCTATATATACATATGAAATAAACCAAACTCGGTTATCCGAGTAGATCGAAATCTACCTGATCTTACAATATGAGGTTAATTACTAATTTCATTTAAGATTTTTGCAAGTTTAGCTATATCAAGATGAGTACTAGGGAAGCATGTGTACTCATCAAATGTAACCGGTTAATGCAAAAAAAATCCACTACAGTACTACACACTACTTGGACCTAGTTCATATTCCTTTAGTTCCCAATCTCCAAAATTTCAACGTATATTGATGTGATGTTCATTAGCTCGTAAGGTAGGTGAAGCTAGTTTGAGAGACAAAACGGAGACCAGAGTGATAGTGGAGCTGACGAGGGTTAGAAACTAGGAACCTCATTAATGTGTTGGCTTATAAAACACCCTCTTTATATAAAAGGTATAAATAATTTAATAACGTGGATCTAATCCTGTGGCAGGAGACTTATGAGCATGGAAAGGTTATAAAATCGATGCTGCCCAACCACAAAATGCACCAACCACCAACCACCAAATGCATAGCTTTGAAGCTGCTGATACTGCGTACTCGAACTAAGACTACTCATAGTGCAAGTAACTTCACTAGTAACTAAGGCTGGTCATAATGCATAGTATCATATTGTAGTATCATGCATATGATACTTATCTATGATACTATCACTATAGTGGGTGGTATTATAGAGTAGTATCATAATCTTCTAAATTTATTGTTTTGTAGAACCCCAATACAAAATGTGTGTACAAGATCTATTTAGCATTAACTTTTCTCGTAATGTGCGCTATGATACAGTATCCACCTATGTTACTCTAATCTTGTCTCTCCTCATTAATTAGATGCCACATCAGCATTTTTGTGGGCCTAAGATGCATGATACTAGCACTATGGCCAGCCTAAGTGTCCAACTCAGCAATTTTATTTACGTGGCAGTGAGTTAATGAGAAAAGGAGGGGATTGAGTAACATAACTAGTTACTGTAACATCACACTTCGTAAAATACAATAAGTCTACAAGCTAATTAATTCATACATCTATAATACTACTTTGATGTTACTAACCACTATGAAGGTGATAACATGGGGAAATGCACTTTGACTCATAGGAGCATATGCTCCTATTATGTGAATCCACATTTCAAAGTGTCAAAAAATTCTAAACTAAATTTTTACATGTACATCTAGACATTTTATGTTGGTACACAAGTTTTCAAAAAAAAAAAAAAAACTAAAAACGATTATGGCTCCTGTAAAAAAGACAAGTTTTGATGCTATAACACGACTACGTACAGGATATTTTTTTTGTCTTTTTTGTACACGCCATATAAAATGTTGTTTCTCCACGAAAATTTGTGCACTAACATGGAATTTCACGATGTACACCAAAAAATTTATATCAGAATTTTTTAACATTTTTAAATTTATTTTTTAATTATTTTATATAGTGAGAGCATTTGCTCCTATGAGCCAAATTGCCACCTCCAGTAACATGTTACTACTCTATGTTACTCCCCACTATGACTAGTCAAAATGTGAGATAGTGATGTTTCATATGTTGAAACTTATTTTATCACTAGTGATGCCTCCGACAACCGTACTTAGATCGATGGAGGCCTAGAAAGGCGAAATGAATCCCGATGAAATCATGTTATTTCTCATTCATGTATATGCATGTATGACTTAAAGGAAAATATGCTGAACAACAAGTGAAACTATCAACTGCAGAAAAGTTGGCTCGTAACATGCATATATTTGAATCGAGGAGAGATGTTCCGATGAAAATGTATATTCAAATGTAGAACTTATTTGCTTTTTTCACTAGAAGAATGCTTTCGGGATATACTCTATCCAATAACATGAAGTTAGGAGATCATAAGTGTGTGTCTTTGTACCCTTTGATTCACTAATCAAAGAAGGTCACACTGAAGAAGCTAAACTGAAACAACTGCACACCGGCTCTCTCCTAGGCATAGATTTCTTGATTAATTTCGGCTGAAGGGATTATAAAATTCTGGATTTTGGTGGAGATTTGGCGCACATGCACCAGTGATTGCCGCTTTACCAAAAAATGAAAATCATATTAAGTTTCAAAAAAATTCTGAAAAAAACCCAAATGTAGCTAGTAAAGTATTCCAAAAACGTGTAAATATCAATTGTAAATAATGTGTATTTTGGGCTACACAAAAATGATAAAATTGTGGATCTAAGTATAGTGATTTCAATTTAAAAAAAATCATACTTTTTGATTTTGTGTGTAGCTTATAATACAAAAAAAATCGAATTGAGATTTTGCATGTTTGTGAAATACATCACTAGCTACCTCGAGGATCATTTTTGCATTTTTTAAAACTTGTAAATATAATTTTAATTTTTTGAATACGCTTAGAGCATTGGCGTTTGGGAGCCAAAATAACTTTCCAAATTTCTGGATCTATAGAAGATAAAAAAACGAAAGTACCTGATAACGGGCTGCCACGTAATGCAGCCCATAGGAAATTGCTTCAGGCGTAGCAGGCCCTATTTCCTCTCATGGGCGGTGAATAGGAGCTCGCTCCCCCCAATCTCTCGCAGACCCGGACGCCGGCCTCTCCTCTCACTCCCAGCGACGGCGACCTAGCTTCTCCTACGGCCGGCTGCCAACCCAGCCGCCGCCGCTACCGGAATAGACGGGCACCGCATCCTCCTTGCCCTTCCGCTCGAGCTTCAGTAGAACTACGCGCGCGGCGGCCCTCCTGCTTGCCGGCGGCCCAACCAACCCAGCGCCCAACCCTAGCCATGGTGAGTTACTTGTCCTCTCCGTCCTTACGCACTATTGTCTCCGAAATTCGCGAAGCAAGTCAGTAGAGACTGGGCCAAACTGAAGTATAGTCCCCGCTTGAGCGCTAGGTTTATGTTATACTGTAGATTTGGGAAGTCTGTGGATTGCAGATTGGACAGGTTAGTTGATGTTGTAAGCTAAGATATACTTAGATTACTTCCGACAGTCATATTTCAGACACAGTACCCATGTTTGCAGCTTATATTGTTTTAGTTTATTATTAATCCATTAGCATACAGGATAATTGATTACGTATTGTGCCCATGTTGCCAACTATTATTCTAAAACGGTGAATTCTCGTGTTGGGTGTCTGTGTTGGTGCGACATCGTAGCTTGTGGTAATGTCTACAACACAACTGCATGCCATTAAATTATAATGAAGCTTCTTAACATCAAGTGTTTGATATAAACTTTTCGCTAGGAGCTCGCAGAAGCTATGTCTTTTGCTTTCAGAAGTAGAATATAAATCTTAAGATCATACAACCCGGCACATGGGATTAGATATGTTATATATCGCTGCTCTGGAATGGATCTTTAGAAGATAGCAGTGGAAAAGAATACCCTTGTCCTGTATCCCTTTTTAAGATTAAGAGTTTACATGTTATGCTGTAAAGTTGCAACAAATGGTCTTCAACACGTCCTGGTACCTTGGAACTTTTTTTGTTGCTGATATGTTGCATCTGTTGGCAATGATTTTACATTAGAAATGTGACTGCATCTCCCTTTTTTGTTATGGATGTTAATTTGCTATTTCCTATGAATGGTTATTTCAGTCATGATTACCTTATCAAAACCAAAGTGATCCTTGGCTTATCATTTGCAAATATCAGTATCGATTGTGTAGCTTGGTTTGCACTATCCGAATATGCAGTCAAATTCGACTTCAGATTGATCACCGCACTGTTTGCTCCAGATTTTGTACTTAGATCATGAAATTTCTAGCAATCTCGTTCTTCTGGTGTTATTGCTTGCCAATGAGGTTGTTTGAGCATGCATAATTGTCCTTTAGCTGCTATAGTTGCAAAGAAAACATGATCAGACATGGTTACTTTATTCACGAGTATCTTACTCTTACTGTAGAAAGATCATGATGTGTATTTCTAATATTTATTTTAAGTACAACCTCGGAAAATCTGCTATGCCGTCTTATAGAATTGTACGCTGCTTACCATTTCATGTCGAAAAACGACCACACAGTTGATAAATGGAATCTACTCCTGAAAAAGAAGCCAAAATAATGAAATGTTCATGTGTTGTCACTTTTTTCCATCGATAACGAAACATGACTTCGTGTTTCACTTCCTAATGGAATCTAATTTCTGTAGGCCACTGTACCAGTTAACCCGAAGCCTTTCCTGAACAACCTGACAGGGAAACCTGTTATTGTCAAACTGAAGTGGGGTATGGAATACAAAGGTAATATATGCCCCTTTTTATTTCCATTCTATTTCCTTTGTGTACTTGATGTTTTTTTTTCCGAGAATCCCCTTGCCCTTGAGTGTGCGACTAACAACATTTTCATTCCCAGGGTACCTTGTCTCTGTGGACTCCTACATGAATCTGCAGGTATTACATTTTGTTTGCTTTTTGGTTCAGCTGCATTATTAAAGCTAATATGTAGTGATCAATAAACTTGTTTAATTTTCTTACTGTCTTGCCTGCTTGCAGCTTGCTAACACAGAGGAGTACATTGATGGGCAATTCTCTGGAAACCTTGGAGAGATACTGATAAGGTAACAACTTATGATCCCGTTAACCCTCCTAGTGTGAAGTAGTGCTGCATACTTTTAATTGGCGGGCTACCTGTGCTAAAGGATGCGTGCTACCAGTTGATGTTCTAAGTTTTAACGTAGTTTGATGAATTATTAGAATGAACACATGTATTCAGTTCATAAAAGTTACATGCCAACAGATTAGGCGTGCAGATCTTAAATCATATGCCCCATGATCAAATTGCCAGGCATTTCATACTGAGTTGTTCCTCATTGTGTCTTGTTTTTCGATTGACAGGTGCAACAACGTTATGTATATGCGCGGCGTTCCGGAGGATACCGAGATTGAGGATGCAGAGTGAGAAGATGAGCGCTGCTGTCATGGTTAGGTTGAGATTTATGCAATATGCTTTTGACATGAATGTGATAAATCTTGCCTGTTTCAGCTGCAATCCTATCTAGATGTTTGGTTGTGTTAGTGACCAGATTTTTTCAACTTCTCATTCGCCTGGATTGTGCTATCCTCCTGTTGAATGTTAGAAGTCAATTTCTTCAGCAATTCCTTTTTGGGATGTTTGGTTTCAGAAACTGTATGATGGAATGGACCCAATCCTTATCTCACTCGTTTTGGTTGAGGGATACAATGTCTTGATCTATCGCCACTTATCATGATTGACCTACCGATCTAGGATGAGGTTTTCGTTTTCTCTATCTTCATATACGACCCACAGAAGCAGAGCCAGGTTCCACTATCAAACTGGTAACTAACAACAATGAAAATTCAGAAGCATACAATTGCAGAAATCGCCTACTGCCCACGTTCAGCAGAGACCGATACAAGCAAAACAAAAACCAACGGCACTAACCAATCTCAACGCTTAAACCCTCTATTACATAGGCACTCTCAATACTGCAGGCGAGGGCTGAAGAGACGGCAAACTAAGTAGTAGAGTCTTGCAACCAGTTTTGAAAGAGCAGCAAACTTCAGCACGAATCACCTTCCATGTTATCATCCACGTCTCTACTAGGAGCAGCAAGCGGAGCTGCATGAGTGACAGGCCCAGTACCAGCTTCATCCATCGCCCTCTGCTGCAGTGCATCAGCACCAATCCTCAATACATCCTACTCATGCCCAAGGTGAAGACCTGCCCACGAGGATAGTGGAGACCATCTTCACGAACTCATGGTCAATTTGTTGTTATTTTACAGATTGGATAGTGAAGACCATTGCATGCTTAGGTGTTTGGGTTAAGATAATATTTATATATCCTTTTGAGTCAATTTGAAGTACTCCATTACATACTACTAACTCTCTTGTTCGGGTTGAGAAATGTGAAGTCCATCACTACTTCATCCTTCATAGCAGAAAGCTACAACACATAATGGATCATCGATTCATCAAATAACACACTCCATGGTGTGCAAAATATATTCTCTAACCAAGTTGAAAATCACAAAATTCCTGTCCGGTACAAAACTAACAACAAAACAAGAAAGAGAAATGATAAAATGAATCAAAGCTAATCCAAACATCACCCTAGTTTATCTCAAAGAAAAGAAAACAAAAAAGCATCACCCTAGCTTATCTCAAAGAAAATAAAAAGGCATCACCCTAGCTTATCTCAAAGAAACCAAAAACATCACCCTAGTAAAAACCGTCCTAGTTATTACAAACTCGCAAGCAGGCACGCCATGATCCCCAATGCCGCACCGGCACCGCTCCACCAGCTCCCCGTCACCATGTGTCCGGCATTCGGCGCTGGAATCTTGGCCGCCACTCCGCCGTGAACGCTGGGTATCGGGATGACCGAAGATGGCGGCGGCGTGGTCTTGGGCCCCTCCGGTTCAGGCTCGGGCATGACTGGGGACGCCGGCGAGTACGCCGGCGCTGGCCCAGGGGTCGGAGGCAGCGACATGTGCCTGGCCCTCGGGCTCTGTGGTGAAGGTGCGGGTGCGCGCGGGACGACGATACCTGGCGGGACGATGAGGCCGTTGACCTGGAGCACGATCACGCTGAACGCCTGCCTTGTGACTACCTTGAGGAGCGTGGCGTTTCGCGACGCGCCGACGCCGGGAGCCGCGGAGGAGAAGGTGATCCGGCCGTCCTCGCCACCCGAGACGCGTACGAACCCGGCGCCTCGGCCCCGGGCGCCGGATCCGGTCCCCTGGAGCATGGTGGTGACGATGGATCCGTCGCCCGTGCGGCCTTTGCGCAGCGCGTCGAGCCGCTCCGTGTCGAGGAAGTCGAGGACGGCGTGGAGCGCGAGGACGTCGGCGGTGGCCTTCGGCGGGATCCCGCCGAGCGCGGCGGCGAGGTCGGTGTTGTTGACGGCGAGGACGGTGACGATCGGGTGGGCGTTGATGGCGCTGGCGAGCCCAGTCTGGACGAGCAGGGTGGCGAAGGCGCCGAGGTCGGGGAATCCGGCGATGATCTTGGCGACGTCGAACGGGGCGGCGACGGTGGCCGGTATCATGGCCGGGAGGACGAGGCCGTCCACCTGGAGCACCATGAGGCTGAAGGCCTGCGCGGTGACGACCCTGACGAGCGTGGCGTTCCGCGGCGGCAGGCCGCTGCCGATGGGCCCGGCGTAGGAGAAGGTGATGCGGGTCTTGTCGCCGCCGGTGACGCGGAGGAACTTGGTCTCGCGGCCCGGGAGGAGGGTGGTGACCTTGGAGCCCTTGCCGGTGCGGCCGAGGCGCAGCGCGTCGAGCTTCTCCGGGTCGAGGTAGTCGAGGACGACGTGGAGCGAGAGGAGGTCGCCGAGGAGCTGGTGCGGGAGGCGGCGGAGCGCGGCGACGGGGAGGCCCGTGTTGTTGGCGGCGAGCACGGTGAGCTTCTTCTGGGCGTTGATGGAGAGGGCGAGGCCGGTGTCGTTGACCATGGAGGTGAAGGCGCTGAACTCCGGGTAGGCGGAGAGGGTCTTGAGGATGTCGATGGGCGGCGCGACGGTGACCTCCGCGGCAGCCGGCGCCGGGCGGATCACGAGGACGACGGCGGCGAGCGCGATCAGGAACAAGGGTGTGTTGTTGGGAGGAGGAGCCATGATCGGTGGATGAGCAGCTGGGTAGTCGCGCATGCAGTGAGAGGGTTAAGGAATTTGCGAGTGAGCTGGGATTTTATACGGTGCTTGCGTGGTGTGGAAGAGTGGAAGGTGGAGGAGGTGGCGGGAAGGGAGTGATCGGAGGTGTTCCGACAGTTGGAGCAGTGACCTCTTCCAGCGAGAGCGAGGGACACGGATCACTGGATGAGGGAGCGCGGCTAAGGTTTCCTCTGCGCTGTAGCGATCTGGGTCGACGAGCCGGCCTGGTTTGAGCGGCCTGGCCCGACCTACCGTGGGCTATATCTGGCCTTACAGCTCGTATATCTTGAAGCTTTGAAGGGTCGTGGCCGGGTTTTCCGGGAGTGCTGTACGCCGATCTGGTCGGCGTGGACCAGGCGCCGCACACCCCCAGGCGGGTTGTTGGGCCGGCTCAACATTCTCACTCCGTATTTTTTTTCTTTTTTTTTTCTGTTGATTGTTTTCTTTTTTAAAACATTTTCTTAAATATGAAAATTTGTTAAAATTAAAAAATCAAATTAAAATAAATCACTTTTTAAAAATCTAAACATTTTTTAGATTTTAATATTTTCAAATTCGAACAAAAATGAATTTTTTCTATGAACAATTTTCGATTTTGAACAAATTTTATATTTGAATAATTTTCGAATCTGAACGATTTTCATATTTCGAACAATTTCTAAATTTGAACAAATTTCATATTTGAAAGGTTTTTAAATTTGAATGGTTTTCGAATTTGAACGGTTTTCAAATTTGAACGGTTTTCAAATTTGAACGGTTTTCAAATTTGAAAATTTTTTAATTTAAACATTTTCTTAATTTGAACAATTTTTAAAAATTAAAATTTTCGAATCTACAAAAATATAAACAAAACCAAAAACGGAAAAAAGAAAAGAAAACAGAAAAAACCAGAAACAAAAAATAAAAAGGAAAAACGAACTGCTACAGACTATACAGCCACAAATGGGCCTGGCCCATACCCGACCAGGTGGTGTGCGGTGGCCGGTAGCCACCGACCTGGTCGGTGTATAGGTTTTAGGTTTTGTCGGGTTTCCCTATACCCCGCTTGCGGGGAGGTGTTGTCCGCCGACCAGGTCGGTGCGGAAGGACCACCACACTCCTAGGTCAGGTATGTTGGCCCGACCCACTTTGTTTCTCTTTTTTCCTTTCTCATTTTTCTTTCAATTTTTTCTATGTTTTGAATCTGAATAGTTTTAATTTTGAACAAATTTTGAATTGGACGATTTTTCGAATTTCAACAAATTTCCAAATTGAACGATTTTTCGAATTTGAACAAATTTTGAATTTGAACAGTTTCAATTTTGAACAAATTTCCAAATTGAACGTTTTTTTTTTGAATTTCAACAAATTTCGAATTTGAACAGTTTCAATTTTGAACAAATTTCTAAATTGAACGATTTTTCAAATTTGAAAAAAATTCCAAATTGAATGATTTTTCAAATTTGGATTTTTTTGAATTGGAATTTTTTTTGAATTTGAACAATTTTCGAATTTGCACACTTTTCAACTTTGAACATTTTTCAATTTTTTTCTTCAGAATTGAATATTTTCATATCTTAGCAAAAAGAAGAGAAAAGAAAAACAAAATAAGAAAGAAATAGAAAAATAAAAAATAATAAAAAAGGAGAAAAGAAATAGTAAATAGAAAACATAAAATATACAGTGGGCCGACCAGGCCGTCCCATACCGCGCGCGGGGATGTGTGGCGCGTGGTAATGGCTGACCTGGTCGGTGTATAGAAATTGTCCGCTCGCGTGCGTGCGGGAATAATGCACGCACGCAGGGGCGCGCCTCGCGCATCCCTGTTGGGCCAGCCCAACCACGTGGGAACAGGTTTCTTCGGTTGTTTGTCCTTTTTCCTGTTAATTTTTTTAATAAAATTTAAGATTTGAAAATTGAGTTAAATTTCGTCAGATTTTTTTTGCTCGAATTTAAAATTGCTCCAATTCAAAAATTCTTTGAATTTAATATTTGCTAGAATATAAATATTGCTTCATTTTAAAATTTGCTTGGATTTAAAATTCGCTCAAGTTTATAATTTATCAAATTTAAAATTTGCTCAAATTTGAAATTTGGCCGAATTAGAAATTTTCTCGAATTTAAAAAAAATGAAATGGAAAATTGAAAAACCAAAAAAACGAACAAAGAAAAACCAACAGAAAACCACAAACCAGAAAAAAACCGAAGAAAAAACGAGAAAATGTAAACCAGAGCAATATGGACCGCGGCCCACTCGTTTTCCCATGCTGGCGGGCGTTAATCCGCCCCGCTAATGGGCGGGGAATAGGTTTTCGGGTTGTGGCCTAGGTTATTTTTTTGGCCCGCACATTAGCCACGCAAGATCGATCCAGCAGGTCGACCCGTCCGGCCCACATCGTCGTTTCTCGTGATATCCTACTTGGAAAAAACTTACAAAGGTCTATAGGCAGCAATCATGATTTGCTGTTCGTTGTCTGCGTCTCCTCCTCGCTTCTGATAGCGACGTTGTTTCACGAGTAAAATGTATCTATAAGGATCACATTTGTCATCATATTTTGGAGAGACCATCTTAGGGCATCTCCAACGGGGCGACCCATCCCGCGCCCGCGCGTCGGATGGGTCGAGCCGGACAAAAATGCGGTCCAACGCGGGGACGCACCGTAAAAGCGGATGGCCGTGGCGTCCGGAACGACGCAAACCCGGCCCAAATCTGGGCCGGGTTTGCGTGGCCGCGGATGGCACGCGGCGTCCTCGCGTGTCCGCCTGGTCCGCCTGGCTGGCCCACATGTCGGTGCCCCAGTCCTATTAAATGTGGATCGGGAGGGGGACCGTCCCTATCCGGCCCCACTATCCACTCCGGCCGCACGCGCGAGCTCGAAGCTTCGCGCCGCCATGGCCCCGGCCGTGAGTTCGCGCCGTCCGCCAACGACCACGAGGCCGCAGCAGCCGGCCGATTGCGCCGCCGGCGTTCGCGATGGGGCGGCCGGCGACGCCCGACGCGACCGGATCTACGTCACCGTAGCGGTGGTGCGGATGTTGCAGGACACCGGCGTCCCAATGCCGTGGGGGACGTGCACCTCCCCACGGCCGGCACTCGAGCGCAGATCGGGTTCCGGTGCCGCCCATCCCGGCGTCAGCCGCGCCGCGTCGCGGAGATCCCGGAGGCGCCGCACGCAGCTGCCGGCGGACCTCCGGGAGGACCCCGCGTACGGCGACGCAAGTCCCAATCGGGACTTGTGGTTCGAGGTGGAGCACGATGCGCGCCGGCACACGTGCTTCACGTCGGCGACGCGGCCTCGCGCGCGACCACGCACACCGCAAAGCGGGCAGGCCGCCGCCCCGGCGGCCCGTACATCGACGAGCCGCAGCCGCAGCCCTGCTGCAGCCCCCACCAGGAGGACAAAGATGACCCGAGCTGCAGCGGCGCTCGCGGCGTCCCGCGAGCAAAGTGCGACCTCGACGAGCCGGCCAAATGGCCGCACCTCGCCGAGACGCTGCGCGTCTCCGCCCTGGCGGAGAAGGCCAGGAAGGCCCAGGAGAACGTCCAGGCGGAGGCGTGGGCCTTCCTCGAGATGGCGCGCCGGCAGGAGGAGGACACGCGCCAGGCGGCGCTCCGGGAGGAGGAGGAGCGCCGTGTCGCGCTCCTGGCGGAGGAGGAGCGCCGGGCCGCGCTCCGGGCGGAGGAGGAGGAGCAGCTCCGCAAGGAGTCCGCGCGGAGGGCGCGGCTGCGCAGGCCGGTGAGCCCGCCGAACCCGCACTCCGCCTGGGAAAGGGCGCAGTGGTCGCCCTGGCCGGAGTCCCCGCCGCCCTCCGGCGTTTCTAGCCGGAACAGCGCTTCGCCGGCGGGGGGCGTCGTCATCATCGACGCCGACGACGACGAGTACTACTGGGGGTAGTACTGCCGGCGGCCACCGCCTGCTCGCAAACCCTGGCTAGGGTTTTTTTTTTAGTTTAAAGCCCATATAGGGCTTTCTTTTGTGTAAAAATTGCCCAAAATAGGGCTAAGTTTAATTACCAACTAGTTTAAATTTATGTTTTGTTGTTTTCCTTTTTCATTTTGATTTTTGTTTTATTTATTTCACAGCAGCGCGCGACCCAAACGGACACACGGACGCGGGCCGCTGTCCGCGTGTCCGCTCGGCCACCCAAACGGCCAAAAACGGACGGCCCAGCGCGTCCGTTTGGGGCGCGCGGTTGGAGATGCCCTTACAGTAACTAAATGCATTTTGCATGCCCATAGCAACGTGCATTTGTCGAGGTGCCAGTCGCAGGACCTGCATCCGAGGACATGCAACAATGCACTTAAAAGGGTCCACAAACAGAAGGGGTTTATACGCAGAATCATTGTTCACTACCCTCCCATTTTAAATCCCTAGCAGAAAATTTTCACTCTCCCATGAAACCCTAAGATATCAAAGCTCTTGTCGTTCGCTGTCGTCACAGCTTCGTCGCCATGTCCAATGCAAGCTCAACCCACTCTTCGCTCCATTGTTGGGTTCCCTTGATTCCTTTTATCCCCTGCCTCGCCTGCAGTAGGACGGTGTGACGGTGTTCGTGTTGGGCACTTGGGCACACCAAACTGAAATGCTTGGACCTCCTGCATGCAGCTTCCGGCAAGTGTGGGGCAGGTCACGTAATTAAAAAGTTGTTCTTTTAGTTTGAGAAAGCTTGACCTTTTCATTTTAAAGGTTGTTATGGAGAAGTGATCCAAGTAATTAGTAAGCATGCTTTCTACTCCATCATGTGATTTGCTAGCAGACCAGCAAACGAAGTCACGTTTTGAGTTATCTCAGACAATCTTTTTGTGGCGCCATTTGACACTTGTTTTTTTGCAAAGATGCTATTTTTTCTCTGTTTTGTTTGAAAATTCCACAACATGGTTGTCATTTTTGGTATTAGGTATGTTTGGTATTTGATTGACCATAGTCATCTATGTTTTGTGTGCTCACTATGTATGACATATTTTGGCACGTCATTTGAGTTGGCTTATCTAAACTACATGACACACCATTTGGGTAGTCTTGTTTAGTTGTTTTTGACTGGGAGGGTTGAGATTAATTATTGGAGTTCAGCCACCTTAAATGACGTGTCCGGTTTTTTTTTTTTGCCACGTGGTTCGAGTTCATTTTCACAGGGTCAAAGATTATTGAAATCCAGCCACTTTTAATAGCACGACTTATATGTTTTTGGGCCAGCCTGGACTAGAAATTACTAAGTCCTCAAATGGCGTGACTAAAATGGTAACAAGTGTTTGAAAGTTTTTCAAATGCTAAAAGTTGTTAAAAGTTTGCTTAAAGCCGTTTGGGACAAAGAGCTCGTGATGAGTATAGGAATAACGAAGGAAGAAATAAGATCACTTGCCATAGCTAGTGTGCTGTGTGCAGGTCAGCAGGTGTCCCATGTGCGAAAAGAATCAACTTTGTGATTAGATGGTTACGACTTACAAGGGAAGTGACACATGTAGCATAATTTTAAACTTCAAGTTTAACACTTTGGTGTCAACACGAGACGTCTATCATGACTTCGTCAATTTAAAGACCCACCAAAGTTTGTTGGATTCAGTTTTCTTGAAGATTTCATAGGAGTAAGATGTATGTGTGTACATTCATATGGGTGCGTTTCTTAAGGCATCTCCACTGGGGAGACCCAAACTGTTCAGCTTGGTCCGCTTTTGTCTGGCCGGACAGCTGGACCAAAAAAATAGGCTCCAGTGGTACGACCCAAACGTACCGACTATCCGGGCGTGATCCATGCATGGACCAAATTTGGGTGAGAGATGGGTCAAGCCGGACACACGCGAATGTCTTTCGTGTCCTCCCTCCCAGCAGCATGGCCCAGTTGTCAGTCAAAGGTATTCATGTTCGCCCATGTCTCTGAGCTATCCCCCATGCCGGTTGTGTTCCCCACCCACGTGTCGGGTACACCTCCGTCGCCTTCGCCTCGCTAGCCAGCGTCGGCGACCCGCTCGAGCCTCTCCACATCTACGACACCGCCTTCCGCGACTTCTTCGCCTCGCTGACCGCGTCCTGCCCTGAGGAGCTGCGTCACCACCCGGGCGTGCTCGGTGCCTTCGAGGACCAGGTCCGGCAGCTGCACACCACAAGGTCGCCACAGTTCACCATGGGCCTACACGCGACCTCGGGCTCTGGTCCCTCTCCGACAGGAACCTCCCACCCATCCCCACCTGCTGGCGTGGCGGCTGCGATGCGGGGCCCGTGTTCCCGGCGTCCTCCTTCAATAGGAAGCTCGTCGGCGCGCGGTTCTTCTTGTAGGGACACGCCGCGCACTACGGTCCTCACCATAGTGCGGTCGAGAAGCCAGCTCAAATGGTCCTCACCATGACCCAAACGAACAAAATCAGACAGTTTGGTTCACCGGTTTGGATCGTGCCGATGGAGATACCCTTAGCCTAGATCGTTGCTCTATACTCTATAGTGTGTTTTGAAAGAAGAAAAAAGTGCCCCATGTGCGAATGGCAACTGCGTAGCGTGCCACCCGCAGACCAGGCTTTCTGGACCGGGATTTAACGGATCACTTGCCGGCGGCCCCCTATGCGCATCACTTCCTTCCATCCCTCGCATGGTCACAACTCAATCCAATCGCCGCCAGCCTTTCCCATCAGCTCCCTCCCGCCTCCGGTCCACAGTCCACCAAACGCTCTTCCGATCTCATTCCAGCACGTACCAGGAATTCGTGTATAAAAATTTTACGATTCAAATTAACAGCACGTAGTATAAGCTTAATCTACACGGAGAATGTAATCTGACCTTGGATACCTTGTACTGGTGTTCCCTCGCTTGTTGCACGTCACGTGGATCGTTTAATGCCGCGCGAGCGCCGTCTTGATGAGGGCGTACAACCTGCAGTAATTTGATCACTTACTGCTAAATTTAGATAATGGATGACTAGGAAACTCGTCCGTGCGTTGCAACAGGTTTCTTTAAATTTAATATTTTTATATGATTTGTCTAAAAATATTTTTTGATATGACGTCTAATCACTCCACTGACCATCAGAAATTTAGTGCTAAAAACATCTATGCAACTCAATTTTTGCCCCAAAATCTATCTGTCTTTATTAAAGCCAATGAATGGTTGTATTTCTAGAATGAGTGCAGGACATTGCAACGGAGTGAGGTTTGTAAGATTTTTAAGATCTGCCACCGGACTGATAAATGTTGTTTGTAAAGCATGTATCATGTTGGCATGTCAATACAAAATCGAAAAACGAAAATATATGCCAAAACCTGATGGTACAACATTTTCACGCAATAATATACCATCTAATAAAGAGTTTGTGTAAGCAGCCACAATTACTTAACACCCATGAGCTAACAGTTCTAGCACAAATGCCATCGGTTGCAGATAGTATATTTTAATATTTTCTTCAAATGGTCATCTAATGCAAGTTTTTGTACCAAGTAGTTGAGTCCAAGCATCAAACGGTACATTGTTAGCCTGATACTGCAGTGTGTTAAACGACGGTAGTTGAGATATTGTAGACAATCCTAACGTGTACAGTTGTGTCGTGTTTAACACGCTGTAGATAGATATTCAGATAACCATAGAGGTTGTTGTGATTGTAAATCAAACATGTAACCCTAACCCAATTAGGTACAGTATTATATATACTTGAGGTGTCCATGCTATACGCACGGCATACAAACCAATTCTTCCCCGTCTTCGTTATTTTTGCGGGTATCAAAGCCGACACCCCTACCCATCTACCATGGCTCCAACCACTTCCTCACCCGCCGGCTCGATCAACATTGCGGCCATGCTGAGCGCCGCCATCTCCATCAAGCTAGACCAGGAAAACTACCTGCTCTGGAAAGCTCAGGCCTTGCCAGCCCTTTATGGGAATGACCTCTTCGACTTCGTCGACGGCTCCAACACTGCCCCGTCGAAGCGCGTCCCTGCGGCCGTCGGAATCTCGGATCTGATCGATAATCCCGAGTACGCGGCCTGGCGCAAACAGGATCAGCAGGTCCTCAGCGGCATGCTGACCTCCCTCACCCCTGCTGTGCTCGGCCACGTCCAACTCCTCAAGACGTCGGCGCAGGTCTGGAGGCACTTGATCGGACGTTCGCGTCCCGGTCTAAAGCGCGGATCGCGCAGCTCCGCACCGCGCGCTGGTGAAGCCAAAGAAAAGGGACATCTCCATGTCTGCCTACTTCCACCACACCAAGAAGATCGCCGACACGATGATGACAATCGGGAACCCGCTCGGCGACAACGAAATCGTCTCCTACATTCTCGCCGGTCTACGCGAAGACCACGAGAATTTCACCACGTCGATGACTATGATCGCCGCTGTAATATCCCAGGTATTGGGGTTACAAAAATAGAGGAAACAGATGTGTGCATTGCATTCATGCATAGAAAATCTGGGGAATTTTCGCGCTTTAAAGTAAAACAGTCACAGTAACTGAAGTTTCACTTGACCTTGGTGGAATTGAAGTAGCTCATCAAGTCAAGCGCTATAAACCTCAATGTGACTTTGCTAAAACCTTATTTTGGGTAGAGATGATTTGATATAAGGGGTTAGATCAAATTAAATCTAACACAACAACACTTCAATCAATGATCCATTGCTTGATCTTATAACATATCATAATATGGTAATCATTGCCATAACATAAGAACATCTGTTCAAATACAAACCAAGTAACAATAAAATGGAGAAACCATTCTTGACTATCTTCTCCATGTCTTAAACTAATCCATGCACTTATCATAAACCCTATTATATCCATTCTACTTTAATCTTGGAAACAAGACAAGGAGATCCAACTAAGGAATATAATTCTTCTCCATTCCAAATCATTATACATCAAACCTAGAGAGGTGAGAGTTCTATGCTACTTAGTAGAGAAGCAATGACAAACTTTGAGCTAAACCTTGGATATGCATCCATGTATTCAAATCATCATCCTTAAGAGAAACCCCAGGGTATTATTCAAGACAACCCTAGAGAGAGATAACCATTTATCTTAAACATAGAGATTGATGATCACATCAACCTCTATGGAGCCTAACATTAGGTTATCATTGAATTCCTTTCCAAATGAGAGAGACCATTTATACCAACCTTAGATTTACCTATTTAAGAATCAAGGACACCATTGAACTAAAGTATTAGGTTGTAAACCATTTCCCCTTGGAGTAATGAGATAACCTAATATCACATGGAATAATATCACATCCATGAATTGATAAAGTAAGGAGGAGATTAATTCAACCAAGATACCCAAGTGGAGTTCTAGACTTGATACCTATTGAGGTATTGTGAATACACCATAAACCCTAGAATAACTATTCATTTATGAGGAAGCCCAAGCTATGGTGTTACACTCAAGCTAGATGAGGCAACACCTGAATTTGAGGGAGAGAATTATCCATATACCAGATGATTATATCATCATTCCCTGGAAAGAACCCTAAGTTAAAATCTCAGACATTCTCCTGGGATATAAACTAATGAGGCAACCATAGAAGTTCCATCCTAGAAAGTAAAATAGAAGTGCTATACATTAATTGATCAAGACAATGCTTGATCATGGAAGTGAGAAACCTATTTAATGAGAGATACCTTAGGAAGCCAAACCTTGATCATTATAAATTGAGTGATGATCATGAACCCTAAGAACTTGAGGTAAAGATATTAAGAACAAGTTGATCATGCTTAAACCATGATCATGCTCCGGAGGTGACAAGGGATTAACTTGTCAATGCCTACGGGTTGTAGACTAGGGTTTAGTTGGAAGTAGAGGGCAAGTACATCTCGAAGGTTTCAGCCGAAAAGTACTCGACGATATGAAAACTAGGGTTTGCGATACAATGATTCGATGCTTTCTTTGTCCCTCGACTCCCCCTTATATAGGAGGTGGAGCTGAGGGATTCGTATTGTACAAGTTACAGAGTCCGGGAGGGTTTCCAACTCATCCCGTAAGATTACAAACACCATCTCCTAATACAACTCTAACTTTCCTTAATATCAACTTGGGCTTCCGATTCTTCTTATTCTTCGAGTCGTGGGCCTTCAGTAAACCCCGGGTACTATCTTTGGCAGGCCCATTGGGGGTGCCTATGTCAGTAGCCCCCGAGATTTTGCTTGAATCATAGAATCAGGGAAAATCTCCACTGTTTATATTTATTTGACAACTTTAAACTTCTCTATATTTCTTCATACAAATTTCTATATTGTACAGGGATAATGGTAGTTGGGGCTAGTTCATCTGACGGATCAGGTACTAGTTAACTGCTCTAGCGGCAATCCGCAAAAACCTACTTCAAGATCACGTCCCTGGACATGATCTCGGGATACTGGTATAAACTTCGACAGGTGCCGCTTAAGGTCTTACCATTATGTCGAGTCCCAGTCATATTTATCGGGTACCTAACGCGTCCGTTAGGATTTTTCTTCGTATCTGTTGATACGGATAAAAGTAGCAAACCGACGTCAGAGACGGCGCGACGCCACACAGAACGGATCTAGGGTCTTACCTTCGCAAAGTTTTGCGGCATTCAGAAATTGTTCGCAACTTTGGCGTTCTGAGAATATATTGTCGAGTGCTTATTCGGCTGTTGGAATGGCACATTTTATTGAGTCAACGGATGACTTATATTGACCTCCCGATGGGAGTATATGTAGAGTTACTTATAACTCGAAATATACTCTCTTATTCTTCTATCTTTCTTTTTCTCTTTTTTTTTTTAATAATTTCATCGGGCACGCGAACAGCGTTCCCGATGGGAGTAGCCCCCGAGGCTACAGCCAAGGACCTGTGCTTGGGTGTAGGCTCCACGCCTTATGCCGCTATATTTTCTTTCTCTCCCGAAATTTTCAAATCTCTCGGGTGCGCGAACAGCGCTCCCGATGGGAGTAGCTCCCGAGGCTATGAGCAAATATTTGTATTTGATCATAGGCTCACACCATTTCTATTTTGTCTTTCTCGAATTTTTCATTTTTCCAAAGTAGCCCCCGAGCATTTGATCAAAAACTTGTATTTGATCAAAGGCTCTCCAATATCTTTTGCTGTCGCCTTTTTATGAAACCGTTGAGCCGAAATTTTCTCTTGCTGAAGTGACATCATTGCTGACGATAGCCACGACCGCTGTTCCTGGAAATCGCGAGATGTTCTCTCTCGCTGCCTTGCGGGCCCAAGTTACGCATCATATTGACACGTCGTGCAAATGGGGGGCACACGTCCTCCGCTTTTCCTGGCGCACGCACTGTAACGCCTGTAGGGCGAAATTACTTTTTTACCACTGTTCCACGTGTACATCATCTGCCGCACACTTTTTCCATCCAACGGTACGCCGCTTCGCCGCGCCTCTATTTAAGGTCTTCATCTTCTTCCTCCAGCACTTTTGCTCGCGCCGCTCCTCTGCTCTCCTCTGCAAAAATCCCCTCTTGCGCCCCATAACTTGTTGAGCTCAGCCACTCTCACCCTGTACTCCTGCGCCATTGTTGATGCCACCGCGCAGATTGACCAAGCACAGCACTCCTGAATCACAGATGGCTTCCGTGGATCTAGGGAGCGCTGAGTGGGAGAGATCCAAAATCTCGACCCAAGACATCAACCTCCTGAAGAAACTGGGGATCAGCAAGAAGCCAAAGGCGCTGTGCTTCCACAGCGAAGAGAGCTACCCAACCCCTCCAATGGAGTATCGGGTTAGTTTCGTCGATCATCTCATCCGCGGTCTCTCTGCCCCCATTCACCCTTTTCTTCGGGGGTTGCTTTTTGTTTATGGACTGCAACTTCATCACCTCACTCCCAACTCTATCCTCCATATTTCCATCTTCATCACCCTTTGTGAGTCCTTCCTCGGCGTCCAGCCTAACTGGGTGTTGTGGAAGCGTATCTTTTTCTGCCGCCGTAATGGCTCTCCCAATGTCGCCTATAACATAGGCGGCGTTGTTATCTGCGTTCGCCCTGATGTCGATTACTTCGATGTCAAATTACCTGACTCAGTTCAAGGGTGGCACAAAAAATGGCTGTACATCCATGAGGAGAACCATGGATGTGCTGAAGACAACATCCCTCCTTTTGATGGTGCAGAGAAAATCTACCGCCGCCGCTCCTGGGATGCAGAGGCTACCGAGGAAGGAAAAACGGCGACGGAGGCACTAATGACCCGCATCCACGAGCTCCAAAACACCCGCGGTAAAGAACTGTCGGGTATCCAAATCACGGCGTATTTCCTTAGGATCAGAGTGCAGCCTCTGCAGGCTCGCCAAAATCCGCTCTGGAAGTATGCTGGCGACAATGATGTGGATCGCCTGTCGGTGGATTTGCCGGTCAAGGACTTAGAAAAACTTGTCCGAAAAATTTCCTCCCTCAGCAAAAAAGATCCTGTCCCGTCTTCTTGTCGAGTAAAACCATACAGCGCCACCAATGCGCTTCCCAAGGTAACTTTTGTCGACTCTCTATTTTTGTTTGACATCCTTTGCATAACTCCTTTGCTGACATCCCTCTTTGCTTTGTACATAACCATCCAGATATTGTCTCTCTTCCTCCCCTTCCTAAAGGTGGGGAAATCGAAGAACGAGCCGTTGTCACTGATGACAACCAAGATGCTCCTGGCCCTGATAGTGAACCCGCAGGTTCTCGAAAATCTGCGGGATCCTCTGAAAAGGAAGCTGAATCCGAGGGTACCACCTCGGCACACTCTCCTCCTCCTACTGTTTCTCCAAAGAACAAAAGGAAAAGGACTGATGTTGAAGATTTCGGCACCACCAAAGCCGAAGAAGCTGCTCCTTCACGTCGGAAGGCAGCTTTCGATCCATACCTTGAAGCCCTCGTCAGTTCGTAAGTCACCTTTTGTTTCTTTCTGTTTTGCTACTTGAAGATTTTTGTCTATCTTGCTTCTTATACTGTCGCCATTTAATCGTAGTGGTGACGAGGAAGAAATGCCAGCTATTGATGCGACTGCTTGAACGAGTACGTCGCATACTCTAGTTGTTTCTGAGGTGCAAGTTGAAGGAGAAGAATCTTCGCCTCCTCAACAAAACACCGACGCACCTACTCCTCCTGCAAGCCCCCTTGTCCCTTCAACAAAAAGGGCGAGGGTTGAAACAATCACGTAGCCTACCTTACAATTGGGTAGCTCCTCGACTCCTCTTTTGGATGATGTAAGTCCTTAAATGCTTTCTGATGCTGTCGATGTTTTCTCTGTTTGCTTCTTTTGATTTTGTGCTATCGCACTTTTTCCCCTACCGACGCTTTCTTTCTCTATCTTTCTTTTAACAGCCTTTGATTAAGGAATTCATCCGCTTTGGTGCCCAATTCGTTGGGTACCGCGAGTATGCTAGCAAAGCTGAAGGTAATGTCTTTCTGCTTCTCTTTACCCTTGCCTTCTCACTCCTTTCTTGTCGTGATTTTAACTAGATTTGACTATCTTGGCAGAAAAACTGGCGGAGGCCAACGAGCATGCCAACACACTTGCTCAAAAATTAGAGCAAAGTGAGGAGGCTCGTAAGAAGGCCGAATCAGATGCTAGTAAGGCTAGGGCAGAGGCAGACAAGCCCAAGGCCGACACTGCTGGTGTCGAAGAACTTAAGAAGAGGCTTCATGATGCCGAGACTTCGCTGAGCGAGCATATAGCCGCACAATCTGCTCGCGAGGACGCGATTATTAAACGCCTGAAGTCGCAAAACCGTCGCTTTGTCAGTGAGTACCCGAACCCTTTTGTATTCTTTGGACTTGCTTTTCTTTACTCGTTTGTTGATCAATAAATTTCTGCCTCGACAGGTAAAACATCTCAGGAATTTGAACTTGAAGATCCCGACAATGATCCTCTTCTTGACGCACTTGCGTTCCTTGAGTTTCACGGAACAGAAGCACGCGACGGCATTGATCAGGCCAACGAAGGATTGTCGCGGCTCTTCCCCTACTTCTTCCCGAAGAAAGAGTAACCCGCGACTTTTCTTGCTCTTGCCAAGTGCTTTAATCCGCCAGAAGATCTTGGACTGAAAATGCGCCAAGAAAATATGAAGGTCGCTGTTGAAAGCACTGTCGCCCTGGTTGCTGACAGCCAGCAAAACATCGACTGGACCAAAGTTGGCGACACACAGGAGATGGAGACCACGAAGTGGCGATCGCTGATCAAGGCTGCGAAGCCCAACACAAAGAAGATCCTCGCTTATCTTGGATTCAAGCCTACTCCTGCCCCTAGCTCGTCAAAGCCGGAGGTCTAGTAGAATGCCCTATCTTTTTCTGTTTTTCATTTTCCTGTTCCTTCTGAAGTTGTCGCCACAGTAGCTTTGGCGACAACTGTCGTAGTAATTATTTTGAAGGCTCCTTCTGTAATATCTTTGTAAATGTCCCGAAAATCAATGGAATTCTATTTTGCGTGACCATTGATACTGAAATTTTCTTTTCCAGTTGATATTTGATAACTACTCCGCAAATCCTCATCCTGCCGATACTTTTCCTGCTTCCTCCTTCTCGAAGAAGACACTTGTCGACGATGACCTTATTGAGGGTTCTTCAAGCAAACACTCCTCGCAAGATTTACAAGAACTTCGCCAACAACTTCAGTCCATGAAAAAACAAACTCTTGCGATGATAGAGCAATCCCGCAAAGCATTCGAAAGAGAGAAAATTGCCCTTCAACAAGCTAAAGAGGCCATAACTGCCAAGGAAGCTGCTATTTCGGAAGCTGAAAAAGCAACTACTCGAGAAAATAGTATGCTCGAGCTAATGACTGAAGCTAGTGTGGATATGTTGGGTATGCTTTTTTCAACCCAGAACTTCTTCTATCTTTTGTTGTACCCCCCTTCTTTTTTTTGAATGTCCTGTTCTTTCGCTTGATAAGTTCTGTTCTCGACACTGCTGCTGAAGATGAAAGGGTTAATGTAAGAACGAACCTCCTCGTTAACCTTTCACTTAACCATGGCTGTCTGTTCTGGGCCACTCCTGAGCGGACCCAACAGATTGTCAGGTTCCAAGACCGCGCGTGTCAGGTTCGTGAATTCCTTAACTTCTGCACGAGAACATTGACCCTTGTTTACAAGACTATGTTTCCGCGAGATGAAGCTCCCGATACTCTTCTTGGATTGATGGAAAAGTTTCGAGATGCTCCTCGGATTCATAATTTTGTACGAGCTCAATTCACTGCTGGAGCAAGATTCGCCATGATCATGATACATATTTGCCATCCAAAACTAGACCTGACGAAGATTGTCCCTGACTGCCTGGCCAAGAAATCGCGACGAAAGAATAACGTCGACGAAATCAATGAGATGGTGACTCCTGTGGCCGAAGCGATGATGGATGAACTTCTTCGGATGGATTCTGAATTCTTCGTCAAGGGGAGCTATGCTGAGCATAAAACAACTGCTGCAAGTAACAAAGGTTTATCGATAGATAGTATATTAGGCCTTGACTGAGTTGTACTATATTGCAAAAAGTTATGTCTATATTTTTTGTCAAATTCTTTGTATTGATGAAGTTGTCTATATTGCGAAGTGTAATCTATATTGCGAAGCCCCCGAGCCTTTGGCTGGAGCTTATGCTATTTTGTCTTCTCGAAGAATTTACTGTTTTGCCAGAATATATGTATTTTGATGTCGTGGGTTATGAGCCCCCGAGCCTGTCGAAGAAAAAGGATGTATATCATCACTATCTTTTATTATATTGCAGCACCACGAGCCCGCCTCATTAAAAACCTTTCCAGCCCCACTCGGTGCCCTGAAAAGGAAAAGAGTGTGTCTGAAAACTTGCGGGCGTTTCAGTACATTGTATTTTTTTATAAAGGAGGACTATATTTCGGCTCTAAGAGTAGAACCGCCTGAGCTGCGCCACGTTCCAAGGGTTTTTCTGGGAACCCCTGTCTTCTTGTCCTTGATCTTGTACGCTCCTCCTTCGATTACTTCTGTGACGACGTAAGGGCCCAGCCATGGTGACTCGAGCTTTTCAGTACTTGTTGATTGAGCCGTAGGACCAAATCTCCAACCTGGAAGGATCTTGGCCGCAATCGTCGACTGTGGTAGTTTTTTAGGTCTTGCTGGTACTTGGTAACCCGTGAAAGTACTTCATCTCGAGCTTCGTTGAGTGCGTCCACATCGTCCTCCAAAGCTCTTCTTGAGATTTCTTCATCATACTCTCTGACTCTTGGGGAGTCGTGCTCTATTTCGATTGGTAGTACTGCCTCAGCTCCATGGACTAAGAAGAACGGAGTTTCTTGTGTCGCCGTGTTTGGTGTTGTTCGAATACTCCACAAGACACTTGGCAATTCTTCTGGCCAGGTATGTTGAGCATTTTCAAGCGGTCCTAGCAGGCGCTTTTTAATACCGTTGCAGATAATACCATTGGCTTTCTCGACTTGACCGTTGGTTTGCGGGTGCCCAACTGACGCGAAGTGCAATTTGATGCCCACTTCTGCGCAGTATGCCTTGAACTCCTTGGACGTAAAGTTACTAGCATTGTCTGTGACGATGCTGTGAGGTACTCCAAATCGAAAAACGATGCCCTTCACGAATTTTATTGCTGACGCTGCATCTGGTGAATTTATCGGCTTCGCTTCTACCCACTTGGTGAATTTATCGACAGCAACCAATATGTACTCGTATCCTCCTGGCGAAGCCTTGTGCAATTTTCCCACCATATCAAGTCCCCATTGGGCAAAAGGCCAAGACAATGGTATTGGCATCAGCTCTGCCGCCGGAGAGTGGGGTTTTGCGGCAAATCTTTGGCACGCGTCGCAGGTTCGTACTATCTCTTTTGCATCCTCGATCGTTGTCAACCAGTAAAATCCAGCCCGAAAAACCTTGGCTGTAATAGCTCGACTGCTCACGTGGTGACCACATATTCCCTCGTGTACATCCTTTAAGATTTTCCTTCCTTCTTCGGGTGTAACGCACCTTTGCAGCACGCCCGAAATACTTCGCTTGTATAACTCCCCTTTGACCACTGTGAAGGCTTTGGATCGTCGAATAACTCGCCTTGCTTCCACTGGATCGTCGGGTATTTCTTTCCTTAGGATATACGATATGTACGCTTGCATCCATGGGACTTCTACCATCATCACCAGCTCCTGGTCCTCTTCTTCGTCTGGAGCTTCTTTGAGAGGTGCCGAAGTTTTCTCCCCCTTCTTCTTCTTCTGCGCCTTCTTTGGCTTTGTAGATCTCTCAGCTATCTCTTCCCAAAACACACCTGGCGGTATTGCAAGGCACCGCGACCCGATGTTTGCAAGAACATCGGCTTCATCATTGCTCAGCCTACTGATGTGATTTACTTCGCATCCATCAAACAGCTTCTCAAGCTCGTTGTACACCTCCTTGTATGCCACCATGCTATCATTGACTGCATCACATTGGTTCATAACCTGCTGAGCTACCAATTGTGAGTCGCCAAAAATTTTTAGTCGAGTTGCGCCGCAAGCTTTCGCCATCTTCATCCCGTGTATAAGGGCTTCATATTCTGCTTCATTGTTAGATGCGTTTGGGAACGTCATCCGTAGGACATACTTCAATTTGTCGCCTTCAGGTGATATGAGTATCACCCCTGCACCAGCTCCTTCTACTCTCTTGGATCCATTGAAGTTCATGGTCCAAGTTCTCGACAAATCTGGGGGTCCTGTATTTTGTAACTCCATCCACTCTGCAATGAAATCTGGCAGAATTTGCGACTTGATTGCTTTTCTTTTTTCATACGTGATGTACCGAGGGGAAAGTTCTATTCCCCAAAGGGAGACACGCCCTATAGCTTCTGGATTGTTCAGTATATGTGATAGAGGTGCTTCATTGACCACTATTATCGGGTGTGCCGAAAAATAGTGGCGAAATTTTCTTGCTGTCGTGAATACTCCATATGCTAACTTCTGGTACTACGGGTACCGCTGTTTGGAAGGCGATAGCACTTCACTGATAAAATATACCGGCCTTTGCACTCCATGGAGTTTCCCTTCTTCTTCTCTTTCGACAACTAGTGCCGTGCTAACCACCTGAGGTGTGGCTGCGATTTATAATAGGAGAGGTTCTTTTTCTTTCGGTGCCACCAAGATTGGTGGTGTCGAAATTGTGCGCTTCAAATCCTCGAAGGCTTTATCGGCCTCTTCGTTCCACTGGAATTTCTCTCCTTGCTTGATTAAAGCATAGAACGGTAACGCTTTTTCTCCCAGTCTGGCGACAAATCTGCTTAAAGCTGCGACTCGCCCAGTTAACTGCTGTATTTCTTTTAACTTGGTTGGCTTCCTCATTGTTACGATAGCTTGGATTTTTTCGGGATTTGCTTCGATCCCTCTTGCTGAGACTAGAAACCCAAGAAGTTCTCCTGCGGGGACACCAAAGGAACACTTCGTCGGGTTCAACTTGAGGCAGAACTTGTCGAGGTAGTCGAAGGTTTCCTTCAGATCTTCGATTAACGTCGTCCCCTTCTTTGATGTTATGACAACATCGTCGATGTACACTTGTATGTTTTTCCCAATCTGTGTTGCTAAGCACTTCTGCATCATCCTCTGGTATGTTGCTCCCGCGTTTTTCAGACCAAAAGGCATTGTTCGGTAGCAAAATGCGCCATAGGGTGTGATGAACGCTGTTTTGACCTCATCTTCTTCTTTCAATCTGATCTGGATATAACCAGAATATGCATCCAGGAAGGAAAGACGTTCACATCCTGCCGTGGAGTCGATAATTTGATCGATCCTCGGGAGGGGAAAGTGATCCTTTGGACAATGTTTATTGAGACACGTAAAATCGACGCACATGCGAAGGACTTTAGTGTTTTTCTTCGGCACCAACACTGGGTTTGCTACCCATGTGGCCTCTGTATGCAGCTCCTTGATAAAACCAGCTTCTCTTAGTCGATCGATTTCTGATAGCATAGCTTTGCGGTTTGGCTCCGAAAAACGTCGCAAAGGTTGTTTTATTGGTCTCGCTAATGGATCCAAGTTTAGGTGGTGCTCGGCAAGTTCCCTGGGTACTCCTGGCATGTCAGCTGGACACCATGCGAAGATTTTCCAGTGCTCACGGAGGAACTCGACGAGCGCGCTTTCCTATGCGAGGTCCATGTCTTTTGCAATGGATGTCGTCTTTTTCGGGTCTGTCGGGTGAATCTGCACCTCCTTAGAATTTTTCTCAGTGTTGAAAGTTGATTCTTTATTTGGCCTTCCTACATCTGGCAACACATCATAGTCAGTCGTGAGCCTTGACGCCATGTATTCTGCTTGCATCCCGAAGGTTTCTGACAGTCGATGAAAATCCTTATCACACTTATCGGCTAGCGCAAAGCTTCCTTTGACTGTGATTGGTCCCTTAGGTCCAGGCATCCTCCATAACAAGTACGTATAATGTGGTACCGCCATAAACCTAGCATATGCTGGGCGCCCCAACAAAGCGTGGTATTGTGATGGGAAATCCACGACTTCGAATTCCAGCTTCTCTATCCTGTAGTTTTCTCGGGTCCCAAACTGAACATCGAGATTAATCTTCCCTAGCGGATAACTTGGCTTCTCCGGTGTGATACCGTGGAATCACGTGTCGGTTGGTTTTAGGTTTGCTAGGGATATGTTCATCTTCCTTAGTGTATCTGCATACATAAGGTTTAAACTGCTGCCGCCATCTATGAACACTCAAGATACATCGAATCCTGCGATCACTGCTGGTAATATAAGCGCTGATTGCCCTGGTCGAGGAACTTGTTGTGGATGATCCGCTATTGTGAATCCAATATCTTGCCTTGACCAGTTTAGAAACTCAACTGTTGGTGGAGGCATCTTCTCTGCCATGAACACCTGTCGCGAGATTACTTTCTGAGCTCTATTGGATGGCCTGCCTTTCTGAATCATCGAGACCGCTCCATTGGAATTGGGATCAACATAAGGCGGTGGTGCAGGTGCTGCCGCAATTCTGAGCTGATGTCGATTATCGTCCGTAATTGCGGGAGGAGGTGGCAGGTGAATCTCACTCCTAGGTCCTTGAGGATTTCTGGGCGCTGCCTGAGCATTGGCATGCCCTGCCCACCTTAACATTGCCTGGAAATTTCGGCAATCCTTCTGCAGGTGTCCTGACTGTCTTTTTCCGTTATTATCGAGATAAAAATGCATCTGACATGGCCCGTTCATCATCTCCTTGGGAGACACGAAAGGCCTCTGAAATCTTGACCCTGTATTTTGCCTGTTGTTTCGAGAGTCATCTCTGTTGTCGCCTCGCTGCTCGCTGCTCCTCTGATAATCATCTCTGTTGTTTCCTCCGGCGCTTGCTCGGAAGCCAGCCGAAATTTGCCCAGGAGCATCATAGCCTGAGTACTGCCGAGGAAATCGTCGCCTATTTTGATAATTTCGGCCGCGGTCCTCCTCTGGTGACCTATGCCGTTTGTTGTGAACATCATCTTCTCCATCTGCCCATCTGTTTGCTATCTCCATTAATGCGGATACTGTCTTTGGATTGGTTCTCCCCAAATCCTCGACAAAATCTCCTCGCCTGATTCCTGCGACAAACGCATCTATCGCTCTCTCGTCAGATATATTCTCTGCCGAGTTTTTGATGATATTCCACCTTTGGATATATTTTCTTATTGATTCGTCTGGCTTCTGTCGACACGCCCTCAATTCCTCTAGCGATGCGGGTTTTTTGTAGGTGGACCGGAAATTCTTGACGAATATGTCCTCGAAGCTATCCCAGCTGTCGATAGATCCTGGAGGAAGCTTCTTAATCCAAGATCGCGCGGCTCCACTTAAATGCACCTGGATGCTTTGCATAGCTGTTGCTCTGGTCCCTCCTGTGAGCTTCACCGTTTCGAGGTAATCAACTAGCCAATCCTCTGGATCTTGCAGGCCGTGGAATTTCTTGAAGTTATCAGGCAACTTAAATCCCGAAGGAACTCGAGTTTTTCGAACTCTCCTCGTGAAGCATGGCAAACCGCACATATCCTCGTCGTTTAGTTCTGGGGAATGCCGATGTTCCCTTCTACTTTGCTGTGCTCTGTCCACCCTTGCTTGCGCTGCTGTGTCTCTTGCTCCACTTGTGCCTTCGGGAGCTACTGCTGCCGCAGGTCGTGGACTATTTTGCCTTGCTGTTCCTTCGGGAGGTGTTGATGCAAACGCCGTTCCCATGGCTCCAACTCCTGCCATTGCCATGTTGTACAGTGCCTCCCTTGGATCTCCTGGAGGTGGCCTGGATGCAAGGATAAAGGCCTGTGTTGCCATATACCCAGCTTCTGGTGTCTTGGGGATAATATTCCCTCTCGTGTCTATCGACATAAAAGACATGTCGAGGTTTTGAACCAAGTGCTCTCTTTCTCCTTCAGGTATATGTTGCAACCTTGATCTTGCTCTGTTCCGAGCATCCCTGTGGCTATCTCCCGAGGTTCCAGATTGTCGACTCAGCTCTGCCCTTCGCCTGCTTGACGCGGAGGCTGCCTCCTTTCTTCTGTTCAGGGCAGCTGTCTGTTTTTCCAATTCCCTCGCAGCTCGTGCGAGCCTATATTGATATGCTTGCAACTCTTCTGGCGTGGCTGTTGTGGCCATTGGTTCTGAGCCATCCATAGCTCTTGCGGCTCTATCCCATGCTGCTTGCGGGAGTTGAACTCTATCACGAGGCTCAGGTCCGACATATTTGTTGCCTAGACCTCGTCGTAGATCAGAGGGATCGACGTATGGATTTCCCAAATCGTCGAAAGCCTCAGACGTTTCCTCCTGATCGCGGCTTGGCTCTCCGATGGCATAAATCTGATGGTATTTTGTATTCAGATCTGTGCTGGGTTTGGTGATACCATCATAAAGATTGGTGAAGACCTTGCCCACTGTAGTGGATTTGTCGATGAAGTTGAAGCTGTCGACGCTGCTCGAGTCATCGCTTATATAGGAGTCCGCGGATGACTCGAAGGACATGTCGCTGAAGATCTTGGCGAGCTTTTCACTTGCCCTGGTGCTGATGAAACGTGGCGATGAAGTCTCCTCTTCGCCTGACTCGATTGTCGATGTTGAGCTCGAAAAATCGAAATCGACCGCCGATAATCCCGGGAGATCGGAATTTCGAGACGATACGTTCCCTCTTTCTCGACGCGAAAGTGGAATCTTCCGAACGTCATCTCCATAGGCTCCTCCAGATACGCATATGCATCCAAACGGGAGGGCGGGTGAGGAACAAAATCGACAGGACCAGTTGCGATCTGTTTACCTTGATCCATCGCGTTGCTTGCAGTTGATGAAGTCGACGATCTTGAACGTGCCATCGAGATCAGATCCTTGACGCCTCTAATTCCCACAGACGGCGCCAATTGACAAGGGATTAACTTGTCAATGCCTACGGGTTGTAGACTAGGGTTTAGTTGGAAGTAGAGGGCAAGTAGATCTCGAAGGTTTCAGCCGAAAAGTACTCGACGATATGAAAACTAGGGTTTGCGAGACAATGATTCGATGCTTTCTTTGTCCCTCGACTCCCCCTTATATAGGAGGTGGAGCCGAGGGATTCGTATTGTACAAGTTACAGAGTCCGGGAGGGTTTCCAACTCATCCCGTAAGATTACAAACACCATCTCCTAATACAACTCTAACTTTCCTTAATATCAACTTGGGCTTCCGATTCTTCTTATTCTTCGAGTCGTGGGCCTTCAGTAAACCCCGGGTACTATCTTTGCCAGGCCCATTGGGGGTGCCTATGTCAGGAGGTATGTGAGGATAAGTTAAATTCTAATAGGATAAGTAGATATCATTGACCACATGAAATCATAGGGAGATAACTAGTAAGAAACCCTAAGCTTATATCCCAACCTTAACTTGTGAACCACTTGGTGATCATAAGTAGAATCCTACCACATTTACATTCCACCTATTCCTCACTTAAGAACTACAAGAAAACCTTTAGAGTCAAACTCTATACTTTATATGGTGAGAAACCATCCATCCATATGACCAAAGTTAACTATAAAAAGAACTATAACCAATGTAGTTATTTCAATGATTAATTGAGGATATTAAAAGAAGTTAATTGGTAGAAGATAAAACCAATTCTCAAATCCTTAGTAATTAGAGAAGCACATGAAATATTAAGCAAGTAACCACCTTATAATGGATAGGGAGAATAAAACCTAGTTGGTGAATCATTGGAGTGATCACAAATATAAACCTAGTGCACATTTGAGTTCCAAAGCACATGCTATCAGGTGAACCTCATTAGAACCCTAGAAATTTCTCACAAACTACATCTTATTTTTCAACTATGAACCTAAGATTAACCTAGTGCTAAATTCTATTATTAAGACCCATAGGTGTTGATCAACCACTTATCATTATACCCAAGACCAAACCATAATGAGAGTAATATCTACTCCAAGTAATTCTAGGTGTTATTAAATATAATCCTAGTGCTACCTTTGAAATATGGTTATAATCCAACCTACAAGACCTTAACAAATAAGAATTCACATAGAATCATATGCAAGTAATCAAGTTATCAAATATGAGGTCAAGTCCTTAGAAATAATTTAGCACATGAAATCATGCCATTAAATTCCTTCTTAACAGAAATCCATTAGTAATATTACTTTGCAATTGTTTCATGCAAAGAAATACCAAAGAAAACTCGATATATCAATAAATAAGAAAATTATCATTGGAGAACAATTTGAAGATTTACAAAGATAATATTCAAATACATGTCCATATGGGTATTCAAATTCAAGTTCCAATCATAATAATTAAACCAATGTTATAATACCCATATTAACATTCTTATACACCACTATAGTATCTGCAGTACCTTGGACTATTCCTTATATGATTGATATATTCAAATACCTGCAAATTACAAAAGGATTCAAATCAGAATTAAATCATAATTCAAAAACAGAAATAAGAAGAAAAAGAAAACAAAGAAAAAATGGAGAGAAGCTTACCTGGACCTTGCCAGCCAAAGGAGCCCAGCAACAGCCCGTGGAGCAGGCCCAAACCACAGCCCATCACAGCCCAACATAACCCTTCGTTCCAAAATATCGGAGAGGCGTCGTCCTCATCCCTTTCTCCCGCATGGTCGACACGGCGAAGCCGTGCTCGGCTTCGTTGCGATGTTGGCGGCCTCTCCTTCCTCAGCAACATGACGAGGAGAATTCTGCCGCCGTATAAAAGCCCAGCAAAGCCCAGCAGCTCTGGATTTCTTCCTCTGCCCCATTCTCTTACCCTGCCGAAACCCTGGCCGCACCACTCCACTTTACCGCCGACGACCGAGGCCTCCCCGAGCCAAACCATGCACCCCATCATGATCGCCGTCCTCAACAAGCTACGCCCACGGGAGGAATCGAGTTGGGGTGCCCGAAATCGACGCCGATGACATCGTCTTCTCCGGTGTCGGCATCAACCAATTCCGGCGAACCAGGCCGTCTCCGGCCATGCCGTCAAGCCCGGCGTGCTCCTGGTGAGCTCCTGCACCTCACAGCATCCCTAGCTCGCTCAATCATGCGCTGTAGTGGCGTCGCGGCCTTCACCTGCGAGCACTGCCGCTCGGTCTCGCCGTCGACGCTTGCTCCGGCGACCATTTTGGAGCGGAGCTAGTACCATTGTGTTCACCGCGGCGAGCTGAACCTAGTTGTGTGTATATCTCGTCCGCGGGAGCCCTGGAACGGCGGCGCCGTTGCTGTCTGATCGCCGGCAGTGAGCTCCCAAGCCACTCCTTCGATTTTGACTTGGTCCACGCCTGCGTGGCAGCCAACGTGGATCCCTGGCCCACCAGTCAGTCCCTGGGTGTAGGCTAGTCCGGGTACATCTAGTTAAATTGCTTGTTTTAATTTAAATTCCTAATTACTGAAACTTTGCAGATTTATAGAAAATTCGTTATAACTCAGAAAAATATAAATAAGATATCAAAATTCTTATAAAGATAATCTCTATCCAATAAAAATATAAAATGGAATTTTTATTTTTAATAATAATTCAATTATTTAACACTTGATATTTAAGCTTTTTATCTTAATTCTAAATTGAATTAAAAATTCAATAATTAGGAAAACTTTCCAAATTAAATAAAAACCAGTAAAGTAAATAAAGAAAACATTAACACTAATATTCTTAATTTGGAACTTATTAAATCTTTATTCTTGGAATTTAAAATTACCTTAATTATTAATTCTTTAAAAATAATAAAATGTCAAATCCAATATTAATTTTATTTCAAAGTTATTAATAACTTCAACCTTAGAGTGAAGTTATTAATTCAAGAACTTTAGGGTATTTAGAAAACCCTAATTCCATAAGTAATAGAACTAGGAACTCATCATTTCATGTGTAATCCTAAAACCCTAATACCATTAGGAACCTAGCTCCATTACTTCATATGAATCCTAAATGGTTTCCTAAAACTAAACTCTAGGTTAGAACATGTGATCATAATACTTTGATTTCATTCATAGCTCCATAGCAGCAACTAAATAATTGCCAAGTCTTCATAAAATAATAGAGACTCATCTCTAATACATTGATATTACATGTGTTCATGCTTAGCTGATCAAATAGGACCAACCCTAGTTCCTATCTTCTGAAACACCAAACTTAGTTATCCATGATTAGCATCACAACATTGTGATGAATCCTAATAGTAACCATGATTGATAATTACCTTACATTCCATACTCCACTAAACCCCACTAGTGTTGGATCATTATCAACCATCCTATTTAGGAGTCAATTATTCCTTACTTAGTGGATCAAGTAGCAAACCCTAGACAACCTCAATCCTAATTGTAATACTTCTTATTATTTAAGAAGTATGTTCTTCAAAAGTTATTCTTTTGAATTAAATAAAGAATCATCATCAACCCTGCTTATAAGGACCTATAAACCCTAGCTAGCTATCACCAACAAGATGAACCAATCTTGATAGCAACCTTGTATGAATAATTGCTTAGAATGCCAGGCTTAACTCAACATTACAAGCCCTTGGTGTTGATAAATCCAACTAGGTTGTGATCCATCTAATACTTACTCCAGAAACCAACTTGAACCATGGAAAACCATAGAACCCCACAAACCTAATTATCATACTTGTTCTTTATTAAAAAACATGTTCTTCAAAAGTTATTCTTTTGAATTATATGATAAGTAATCATCAACCATGCATTATAGAACTTAAAATTGACAACAGCTCTTTACTTATTAAACAACTACTATTCCTGGTTGTGTATGATTGTTACTATTCATTTTACCACCTGCTTATGATTCTAAAACAACACAACCCTGAATAAGAACCTTGTTTGTGAATCACTCTAAAAGTGCAACACATCCTGAACAAATCATTTCAACTCACTAATCCTAAATCATCGGGGTTAGGTCACGCTTAGAGCGATTGCATCTCATACTTATGCATTATTGCATCCTTGCCAATCTTTTAAACATCGTCCTTACCGAACGATGATGCTATTTCAGAGTTTGGAGTTATTGCGTATCGAAGACCTTGCCTGCATAATCTTGCAGTCAAGAAAGGGAAGTTCATCGCTTGCTCATGCCATTTGAGTATTTTTACCAAATTACTTGCAAAGTACTATGTTTATCACTATTGCATAAAAAGCAAAACCACTATTTTCATAACTATGAATATGACTATGTGGTGGGCAATGGAACCATGGATTGTGTTGATATGGTGGAGGTTCCATTGCAAGGGTTTATATCCATCTAGGATTAAACAACAAATGTCGTCCAGTGATTCTTGTGCCGTAATACCCGTGTTAACCATAAGATCTGGAGTGGGACGGAATAGTCAATCATGTTTCCACCTCTTGTACATCAACGGATGCGCTTACCGTAGCGGTTGTATCTTGCGGAGCAATTGGTGGGTGGGGAGCCCCTTCTAATTCCCCACGGTATTGCTATACCGTAGCGGTTGCTGCTTGCGGAACAATTGGTGGGTGGGGATCCCCTTCTAATTCCCCACGGTAATGTGGTCTATGATGGGTTGCAGCTACCGGCGAAGGAGTTTTGTTAACGAGTCCCAGACTGTCGTCTTGGTCGGGGTCCATCCTTAATTGGTGTAAGAGGAACGGCGAGGACCCAGGGGCGGGGTATGCAACAAAGGGTGGGTGTGCGAGGTAGCGGAGGAATATGATTGGCTATGACCTTATACCGGGCCTCACACCATAGGAAGTGTGGACAAGCCTGCAGCTTGGTTGGCACCAAGGTTAAGATCTCTTATGGGTAAAGCAACACACCTTTGCAGAGTGTAATGAATCATGACCTGTCACTCCCTGTTCTGGGTTTGGAACTGCGAACGCTGCCGGAAAGGAACTCCATGAAGTTCTAGTAAACCGGTGAAGGCTGACGGACATAGTTCTTCTGAATAAAAGCAACCTTTTGAAGAAATGGTTATAAAAACTTGCATTGGTATTAGACTTTCTAGTCTAATGCCGTAGCTAGTGCATTAAACACCTCTTTCCTATAATGAACTTGTTGAGTACGCTCGTACTTATCCCACTCTTAAATCCCCTGCTTAGATATGGAGGCATCGAAGGAGGATCTACAGTGCAACTCGAAGGCCGAGAAGTCAACAACTACTTCAAGAGATAGGACCCTGTCAGAGGAGTCAGATACCACATCCAACAAGGAGAAAACCTAGTTTAGCCATAGAAGGGAACTAGCTTCCTAAACCTAGCTCCTACTTAGCTAGAATCTATTCTTAGCCTCTATAGCTAGTTAAATACTCTACAAATAGAGTTCGTGATAAGACTAGACTACGAGTCGTTCTTCTGGAGTTTATTTGCAGTTTTACCTCACTGTAAAGTAGGAGGCTGTGATGATCTTATGTAACAGAGTCAAAGTTGTAATTCTATAGACATGCCTTGGACCCGCATATGTTTTTGTTGTACCACTCTGAGCGATATAATACTAGTGGAATGGTGTTTCATTGGTGTTATATCAGACTTGCATACTACAACATGCAGTGGTATGCCAGGTCACTACAGTTGGTATCAGAGCAAATGCTTTGACCCTAGGATTACAACCCTTTAAAGGAGACCTATAGGTTTGGTAGTGTCTATAGGAAGTTGTCCTAGGTAAACCAAATACTTCTTATGACTTGAGATGGATATTCACTTGAGAATAATCCTGACACACTTGAGTCAACATTTCCTACCTATCCTTCCTAAGTGAAGTTAGTTAGCTAATCCAAAAAATAAGTCCTTAAAACAATAGATGAGTAGATCACAGTTGGTATACAATACATGGTAGTCCAAAGAGAGGATACAACCATAAGGAAGATATCCTATTGGAAGATATGTACCAACACATGTTATAGTTAAATAAGAATTACTCAGACTTGTACTAGAAGTAATATCAAGTGATGAAGATAATTAAGATATCCTAATAGAAGATGTAGACCTAGATAAGTAATGAGTAAGTAAAATTATCTAGACGTGTGAAACAATTGATAGTAAGTGATAACTCTGAGTTATGTGAGGTAGTATAGACCATGATGAGTCAATCATGGGAGGTAAGGAAGAGAGATAGGAATAAAATATGTCTACATAGATGGTAGGGATAGTAATCTTATAAGATTCACTTGAGAATCATTATGTGATGGAATAGAACGTCATAAACAGATAGGAGGAGAATAATAAGAAGCCAGTTGTTCAACAATAGTGCAAGAATTGTGTTCCAAAACCATGGGAAGTGTGCCAAGCACATCATGACCATAGTCTTACAATAGAAACACTTGGAAGTATCGGAGCAATATTCCAATTGTTATGTGTTTAGAGTAGCAATGTTAGAACCCAGATATACCATGTGAAATAGTCCTCAACAAAATGGAGGCTAAGTTAGTACTTCCAAAGAAAATTAGGTTAACCTCAACTATCCTAGACCATTTTGTTTCAAGTTTATCTCATTGCAAATGTGCAATTACGGTAAATGTTGAGATAAATAGTAGAAATCCACGTATTCGTGCTAAGTAACACGATATAAACCTATCTTATGTGGTGTTATATACTACACATCTCAGCCTGATGTTTAGAGATGCCATACTCAACTATTACATTCAGGCTTATGATGGTGTGTATTATAAGCACAAAGCTGAATCTTCTTGGATTTTATTGGATTTTTATTGTTTGACTAGATCCATACATGAAGTTTGACTTTGATATGCAAATGCATGTTGCAATATCAAGTTCTTACTTGATGCTATAGATCTAGAGGGTAATGGTATTCGTGTGAGGAAGTGACGAATTCTAAAGATTCTGAAGACAAGATGAAGGTTCATTAGAAGAAAGGAAACAAAGTTGTGGGAAGCAACCACAATATTCAGAAGGTAGTATCAACCAAAACTCATGCTTTGCCTCAACAGAGGAGTACTTTAGTACATAAGAAGCATGAAGGTGAGAAATCTTGTGATTATGGTGAAGCTGAAGCAGATCCATAGTCAACATAGAAGAGGGGATGCATGGGAAATCACTTAAGATACTATATTCATAGTGTCAGCTAGTGGTTTTCTTGCAACAATAAACCCTCGAAGAAAGGAAGATGACCTATGAAACCATAGAAGATATAAGAAGACCACAGAGGGTATCAGAAGACCACAGATGGTATAAGATCAATACTGCGAGATAAAGTAGAAGATGTCTCGTCCAGTTGATCATAACCTATAATAGAATCCATTTTTAGATAACAAATAGCCACAATTGGTATCAAGTAGTCCACCATTTGATTATTTGTACCAAGAAGTTGTGACCAAATAAAATTTTGTTAGCCAAACAATGACCTATAATCATTTAGTCGAAGGATTCACATTGGATGTCCACAATTGAGTGGATACACCACAAACATTCTTCATGAGACTTTTAGAAGAGTACAAACCATAAACTAGACCTAGACCAATATTCTAATCATAAGTCCAATGGTTGGAAGAAAAGGGTTGAAGACCATAAGAAAACTCTAAGGGGTAGAGTAAAGATTGAGTTGGATGTACAATAACTCAATATTTTGAGCAAGATAGATGAAGAAGGTCTGATCTGAGAGGAAGTTCGATCTTATTTTCATAAGATTGTTTACGCTACTTTCAGAAGGATATTAGACCAGAAGCCGAGGTTCATACCTCGAGGAAGTAAGAAGTGGACTATAATTTGAGAAAGTGAGTAATATTTACTCAGAAGTACGAGAGCTTAAGTCAGCTGATGTTAATGAAGTTGGACGAAGGAAATACCGTAGACCAATAAAGCCCAAGATGGCCAAAGAATGAAGAAGATTGACCATATCAAAACTAAATATTAATAGAATGATTCCTTTCATGGAACCTAAAGAACCCAAAATAGTTATAGGTATCAACTATAAACCATGATTGGATGGACTAAATGAGTCTAATCCATTCTTAGAGAAATAAACCGTTAAGACCAATTCTATGGTAAGAACCTTACCAAGTACCATTATTGCACTTTTGGTAGTAAGGGAAAACAAAGACATGTTTATCAATTAGGAGTATATTATCAAATTAGTCTTCAGTTAAGACTAGCATCACCAGAAGAAGTCCATCATTGAATCTTCAATGAGAAAGGAAACAAGCTTATAGAGTTGAAAGAAATCAAATAAATAAAGTTAGAAGCCATGGCTCAGAGACCGGTATTATTAGATTCCAGGAAAAAGATCATAGAACTGGAGTAATAAACTAATGCTTAGAGACAAAACCTAATGGATTCCAGGAAGAATCTGGACAAGGGATATATTCAATTATATCTAGTGAGATCAATGCGGAGTTCGAGAAAAGTCGTAGTCTGCACAAGTCAGATCCACACTCCTGAAATGTGAGAGAGTCCAAACTTCGAGGATGAAGTTTAGTTTAAGGGGTAGAGACTGTAATATCCCAGGTATTGGGGTTACAAAAATAGAGGAAACCGATGTGTGCATTGCATTCATGCATAGAAAATCTGGGGAATTTTCGCGCTTTAAAGTAAAACAGTCACAGTAACTGAAGTTTCACTTGACCTTGGTGGAATTGAAGTAGCTCATCAAGTCAAGCGCTATAAACCTCAATGTGACTTTGCTAAAACCTTGTTTTGGGTAGAGATGATTTGATCTAAGGGGTTAGATCAAATTAAATCTAACACAACAACACTTCAATCAATGATCCATTGCTTGATCTTATAAAATATCATAATATGGTAATCATTGCCATAACATAAGAACATCTGTTCAAATACAAACCAAGTAACAATAAAATGGAGAAACCATTCTTGACTATCTTCTCCATGTCTGAAATGTAGGGATTCGTTGCATAGAGAACAAAAAATTTCCTACCGCGAGAACGCAATCCAAGCCAAGATGCAATCTAGGAGACGAGAGCAACGAGGGGATGATCGAGACTCACCCTTGAAGATTTCCAAAGCCTACAAGACGAGGCTCGTGTTGCTGCGGTAGACGATCACTTGCCGCCTGCAAAAGCGCGTAGAAGATCTTGATCACGGTGCCACAATCGGGCAGCACCTCCGTACTCGGTCACACGTTCGGTGTTGATGAAGACGACGTCCTTCTCCCCGTTCCAGCGGGCAGCAGAAGTAGTAGATCCTCCTCGGAATCCCGGCAGCACGACGGCGTGGTGGCGGTGGTGGTGGAGATCTCCGACAGAGCTTCGCCTAAGCTATGTGGGAGAGAGAGGTAGGAGGGAACCGCTAGGGTTTGGGAGAGGGGGCGCCAGCTAGGGCAGCCTTGAGGGGTGCGGCCATGGTGGTATTGATGTGGCCGGCCAGCCCCTCCCCTCCCCTCTTTATATAGGTGGAAGCCCCAAGGATTAGGTCAAAAGTCTCTGAATAAGACCCCAACATAAACCTTCCATATGACCAAACCTAGGGGGAGTGGGACTCCCCCCTTTCCTTGGTGGGGTGGCCGGCCACCATGGGGAGGAGTCCACTTGGGACTCCTCCCTTAGGCTGGCCGGCCAAGGTGGGTGGAGTCCCTCTGGGACTCCACCTTCCATCCTGATTTCTTCCGGACTCTTCTAGAACCTTCTAGAACCTTCCAGAGAAAATACCGGATCATTTTCAAACCTAGAAAATGACTTCCTATATATGAATCTTATTCTCCGGACCATTCCGGAACTCCTCGTGATGTCCTGGATCACATCCGAGACTCCGAACAAAACTTCGAGCTCCATTCCATATTCCATATCTACTTAAACGACATCAAACCTTAAGTGTGTCAGCCTACGGTTCGCGAACTATGTAGACATGGTTGAGACTTCTCTCCGACCAATAACCAATAGCGGGATCTGGAGATCCATAATGGCTCCCACATATTCAACGATGACTTAGTGATCGAATGAAACATTCACATACGATACCAATTATTTTACTTGTCCGAGGTTTGATCATCGGTATCACTCTATACCTTGTTCAACCTCGTCTCCTGACAAGTACTCTTTACTCGTACCGTGGTATGTGGTCTCTTATGAACTTATTCATATGCTTGCAAGACATTAGACGACATTCCACCGAGAGGGCCCAGAGTATATCTATCCGACATCGGGATGGACAAATCCCACTGTTGATCCATATGCCTCAACTCATACTTTCCGGATACTTAATCCCACCTTTATAACCACCCATTTACGCAGTGGCGTTTGATGTAATCAAAGTACCTTTCCGGTATAAGTGATTTACATGATCTCATGGTCGAAAGGACTAGGTAACTATGTATCGAAAGCTTATAGCAAATAACTTAATGACGTGATCATATGCTACGCTTAATTGGGTGTGTCCATTACATCATTCATATAATGACATAACCTTGTTATTAATAACATCCAATGTTCATGATCATGAAACTATGATCATCTATTAATCAACAAGCTAGTTATACAAGAGGCTTACTAGGGACTCCTTGTTGTTCACATAACACACATGTATCAATGTTTCGGTTAATACAATTATAGCATGTTATGTAAACATTATCATAAACACAAAGATATATTATAATAACCATTTTATTATTGCCTCTTGGGCATATCTCCAACAGTCTCCCACTTGCACTAGAGTCAATAATCTAGTTTACATTTGTAAAGATATAACACCTTGGCCTTCCGGTGCTTTATCATGTATTGCTCACGGGAGAAGTTTTAGTCAACGGATCTGACACGCTCAGAAACGTATGTATTTTGCAATTCATTTGCGTCTCAACGCATCACTCATTTTCCAAATGAGTCGGCATTATTCTTATATGTTCAGTCCTCTGGTGGAACCTTAATTCCGTGGTCTGAAATATGTCACTAATATTGTCATACACAATATAGCTTCAAAGTTCTGACACTATCGGAAGTACACCAAGTTCTCAAAGAACTCTTTGACTTAAACATCCTCAGTCATTGTCAAAACAATGACATACTATGCATTCGTTTGTAGAATCCGTCACAATACTTAGAACTCTTCTAAATCTAGCATTGTGCTACATTTTAAACAACACTTAGCCTAATTGAAATTTGAGTTTCATTTTTATATGTGACCAAACAAATATTGGTGCAACACCTTACATCGATTTGTTTGTCATTACCCCATATAAAACTACATATGTATCCTTAGTTCTTCTAAAGCACACAGGGATATTCTTACTGTTTGTCCAATGATCATCACATGAATCATTCTGGTATATGCTCCTAACTTTTTGGAGCACAGGACATCTGATTGTGTACATATTATTCGTGATCTATAATCACTCATGTGTTTTTACTCATTGAGTGTCAGATACACTCAAGTCTTGTTAAAACTTCACATGACAAGAACATTTTCTTAATATTTCTATATTGAACTATTTCAATATCCAATCTATGTACTTTGAGTTAAACTTATTATGTGTTTCAATCTATCTTCATAGATCTTGACACTAAATATGTTTTAGTCCATATCCTTTCATTAAAGTTAATACTCAATGAAACCTTTTAATCAAGTATATAATTACATCATTTATAACCAACTTTATGTCATCTACATAAAGTATTATAAATATGTCTCAGCGCTCCCACTTAATTTCTTGCAAATGCAAGTCTCTTCATCGTCTCTGATGAAATCAATAACTCTTTGACTATTTCATCCGGTGAAGATTCCAACTCCGCGATACTCACTTCATCCAATTGAAGTTCGTATACCTATCTAGTATTCCACGGACTAGCAAAAACTCTTGGTTGTATCTTGTATACACCTTTAATACACACTTTTGTTAAGCAATGTATTTTGCCATCCTACTAGCATATCTCATAAAAGAAATATATATGTAGTGATTACTAGAATAATCCACATAGACTATAAGCATTGCTACGGAAGATCTAATCTTATCATAGTCAACTCTTTGAACTTTGTCGTAAACATCTTTTCGACAAGTCGAGCTTCTTCAAGGATATTTCATCCAAGTCCATCAATTTTATAGATCCTCTTACTTTCAAAAAGTATTCATCTATCTTGGATTTTATGGCACATAGCCATTTTAACGGAGTCAGGGCCCATCATAACTTCTTTGTTTGTAGTTGGTTTATCATTGTTCAAAATCAATCCTTTGTCCACAAATCATTTATTTGATCACAAAGTAAACCATACCTACAAGGTTCAATATGTACTTCAATCTCCATGGCTAAAACACTTTGTAGTCATGGGAGCCATGATCGTCGTGGCCGCTTCCGAAACCATTTCCGATGCTGCGCTACTCTGATCATTATGCTCAGGTTCATAAACCTTATCATATTCTATTGTCCTCCCACTCAAATACTTCGCTAGAAAACAATTTCTTGGAAATAAGAAACATTGACAAACACTTTTGTCTTTGTCTCCATAGTGGGAAGAATTCCCAATCAATTCTCTGGGATAACCAACAAAGACATTCATCCGATTTTGGTTGTAAACTTATTTACTTATGCTATGCATACCAAAATTTAAGAAAGGACTATTAGGGTTCATACCCATGCCATAACTCGTATGGTGTCATTTCTACGGATCATGATGATGCTCTATTTAGTGTAAAAGCGGTAGTCTCTAAAGCATAATCCAAAAAAATATAATGGCATTAATATTTTATCTCATCATTGACCCAACAAGGTTTGGATATATCTCTCGGATACTCCATCATCACTATGATATTCCAAGAAACGTGAGTTGTAGAACAATTTCATAACTCTCTTAGATGTTCGCTAAAACTAGTAATTCAAATATTTCCACTATGATCCAATCATAGATATTTGACTTTTCTATTACGATGATTTCCACTTCATGCTGAAATTTATTTGAATCTATTCAAATGTTTCAAATTTCTTCCTTATCGAATATATCCATATGTATATATATATATACTCAATTCATTGTTTGAAGTTTTCATGAAGTAGAAGAATCTTCCACACACAACTATGTCCAGTGAATCACAAACATCATCATGCATGTTTTCACTAAGTTAGTTGCCCGTTCAACTCTTGGCCTATGAACGGTATTTTAGTCATTCCTTTTAGAAGAGATTTGCAAGCGCCAAATGATTCAAAAATCAAATGACTCCAATAATCCATTTGCATGGAGTTTCTTCATGCGTTCCTTTCCAACATGACCAAAATGGCGGTTCCACAAATAAGTAGAATTCAAATCATTTGCCTTATGGCATTTTAGCGTCAGTATTATGTGTGTGTGTTTCACCATTAAGATTTATAATAACTTATCCATCGTACATGGAGTAATGTCATAATTTGAACAACTCATTGTTTTCATTTGACCAGAGCAAAATAACAATTATTAAGTTCTTTATTATAAATTCTAAGGGCTAGATAGAATGCCAACGATGAACATAATAACACTTTATTTTTGTTCCAGACGTGCATTCCTATCATATTCCTTGTCAGTCACTTAGGCCATTGTATTCTTGTATTGCGTTGTTTTGTATGACACTTCATACCAACCAATATGGCACAAATACCAAAGAATTTCATTATGTGACCAAACGAGGAATACATCCATAACATGTATATCATTTATATACACCTGAGCTAGACTTTCTAGTCTTTTCTTTCTTTCTGCCAAAATATCTTTTGCAGTTTCTCTTTTAGCTTTCCTCATTATTCAGAAAAACACTTCAACATCATTAACTTCTAGGTTTGTTGGTCAAATACCATTAACCTTGAGGTTCTTACTTTGAAGTTGATCATCATATGACAAGTGTTCCAGATTTCACTATTAGTAACTTTGTAATATGATGAACAATTTCACTCATAATTTTATCCATTATATCATGACGACTTTCCGAGACCATGTCTGTACATGCTAGGCTCGTAAAGTTTAACCTCAGTATTCGCATGTGCAAATCTGGCTTGCATCCGTTGTATGCACACGTAGAATCTATAACACCCGATCATCACGTGATGCTTAGAAACAACGAGTCTTAGCAGCGGTGCATACTAAGGACAATTACTTCATGGATATGCGAATATCGTTAGTGCCCCAATAGTTGGAGGATTGGGACTCCTTGCGTCTTCAACCTTCGTACATTCCCATAAAACTTATGAGTTTATGTAGTCTCACCAAATTATATTCTATCATATTGCAATAAGGTCTTTAGATATCACATATATCTCATACCTTGATTATTTCTGAAAACTAAATTTTCAGCTCCTTACTTTTCAAACAGATTTGAACTTCAAGTTTCACGGAGACAAGATAACTTAGGTACTAATTGAAACCATAGTTCTATGAATCAACAATGTGAGGTTTACTAAAAGTTTGCAATAGGACTTAATCATTTCTTGATTCTTTAACAATATGGTACCAGTCCGTAAAGTTTCTTGTCAGATTTTAACAGTATTTCTATCTCAATTACAAGACTAGCGCATGGTAGAAAACGGATGCCAATACTACAAAATAATTCAAAATACTACTCAGACTATGTTTATGATAATTAGTTCATGTTTTAATCTAATTACTAATGAACTCCCACTTAATACAACATCCCTCATAGTTGTTAAGTGGTACACGATCCACATTCACTACACCAAAACCGATCATCACGTGAGATGATGTAGCTTCAATGGTGAACATCAACATGTTGATCATATCATCCATATGACTCGTGTTCAACCTTTCGGTTTCCGTTGTCCCGAGGCCATGTCTGTACATGCTAGGCTCGTCAAGCAAACCCAAGTATTCCGCGTGTGCAACATGGCTTACACCCGTTGTATGTGAACGTTGAGTCTATCACATCCGATCATCATGAGATGCTTCGAAACGACGAACTGTGCAATGGTGCATACGAGGGGAGAACACTTTATTATCTTGATATTAATGTGAGGGATCATCTTATAATGCTACCGTCGCGATCTAAGCAAAATAAGATGCATAAAGGATTAACATCACATGCAATTCATATGTGATATGATATGGCCCTTTAGTTTTTGCGCCTTCGATCTTCATCTCCAAAGCACGGACATGATCTCCATCATCAACGGGCATGATCTCCATCATCGTCGGCTTAGCGTCAAGGTCCATGACGCTGTCTTCATGGTTGTTCACCTCATGTAGCAACTATATATTACAACTACTTTGAAATACTACTCAACATGAAATATAAAGACAACTATAAGGCTCCTGCCGGTTGCCACAATACAATAATGATCATCTCATACATATTCATCATCACATTATGGCCATATCACATCACCAAACCCTGCAAAAACAAGTTAGACGTCTCTAATTTGGTTTGCATATTTTACGTGGTTTAGGGTTTTCGAGAAAGATCTAATCTACCTACAAACATGAACCACAACAGTGATACTAGTGTTGTCAATAGAAGAGTAAATTGAATCTTCACTATAGTAGGAGAGACAGACACCCGCAAAGCCTCTTATGCAATACAAGTTGCTTGTCGAACGAGGAACAAGTCTCATGAACGCGGTTATGTAAAGTTAGTCCGAGCCGCTTCATCCCACTATGCCACAAAGATGCAAAGTACTCAAACTAAAGACAACAAAAGCATCAACACCCACAAAACCATCGTGTTCTACTCGTGCAACCATCTATGCATAGACACGGCTCTGATACCACTGTAGGGATTCGTTGCATAGAAAACAAAAAATTTCCTACCGCGAGAACGCAATCCAAGCCAAGATGCAATCTAGAAGACGGGAGCAATGAGGGGATGATCGAGACTCACCCTTGAAGATTTCCAAAGCCTACAAGATGAGGCTCTTGTTGCTGCGGTAGACGATCACTTGCCGCTTGCAAAAGCGCGTAGAAGATCTTGATCACGGTGCCACAATCGGGCAGCACCTCCGTACTCGGTCACACGTTCGGTGTTGATGAAAACGATGTCCTTCTCCCCGTTCCAGTGGGCAGCGGAAGTAGTAGATCCTCCTCGGAATCCCGGCAGCACGACGGCGTGGTGGCGGTGGTGGTGGAGATCTCCGACAGAGCTTCGCCTAAGCTATGTGGGAGAGAGAGGTAGGAGGGAACCGCTAGGGTTTGGGAGAGGGGGCGCCGGCTAGGGCAGCCTTGAGGGGTGCGGCCATGGTGGTATTGATGTGGCCGGCCAGCCCCTCCCCTCCCCTCTTTATATAGGTGGAAACCCCAAGGATTAGGTCAAAAGTCTCCGAATAAGACCCCAACATAAACCTTCCATATGACCAAACCTAGGGGGAGTGGGACTCCCCCCTTTCCTTGGTGGGGTGGCCGGCCACCATGGGGAGGAGTCCACTTGGGACTCCTCCTCCCTTAGGCTGGCCGGCCAAGGTGGGTGGAGTCCCTCTGGGACTCCACCTTCCATCCTGATTTCTTCCGGACTCTTCTAGAACCTTCCAGAGAAAATACCGGATCATTTTCAAACCTAGAAAATGACTTCCTATATATGAATCTTATTCTCTGGACCATTCCGGAACTCCTCGTGATGTCCTGGATCACATCCGAGACTCCGAACAAAACTTCGAGCTCCATTCCATATTCCATATCTACTTAAACGACATCAAACCTTAAGTGTGTCACCCTACGGTTCGTGAACTATGTGGACATGGTTGAGACTTCTCTCCGACCAATAACCAATAGCGGGATCTGGAGATCCATAATGGCTCCCACATATTCAACGATGACTTAGTGATTGAATGAACCATTCACATACGATACCAATTCCCTTTGTCACGCGATATTTTACTTGTCCGAGGTTTGATCATCGGTATCACTCTATACCTTGTTCAACCTCGTCTCCTGACAAGTACTCTTTACTCGTACCGTGGTATGTGGTCTCTTATGAACTTATTCATATGCTTGCAAGACATTAGACGACATTCCACCGAGAGGGCCCAGAGTATATCTATCCGTCATCGGGATGGACAAATCCCACTGTTGATCCATATGCCTCAACTCATACTTTCCGGATACTTAATCCCACCTTTATAACCACCCATTTACGCAGTGGAGTTTGATGTAATCAAAGTACCTTTCCGGTATAAGTGATTTACATGATCTCATGGTCGAAAGGACTAGGTAACTATGTATCGAAAGCTTATAGCAAATAACTTAATGACGTGATCATATGCTACGCTTAATTGGGTGTGTCCATTACATCATTCATATAATGACATAACCTTGTTATTAATAACATCCAATGTTCATGATCACGAAACTATGATCATCTATTAATCAACAAGCTAGTTATACAAGAGGCTTACTAGGGACTCCTTGTTGTTCACATAACACACATGTATCAATGTTTCGGTTAATACAATTATAGCATGGTATGTAAACATTATCATAAACACAAAGATATATTATAATAACCATTTTATTATTGCCTCTTGGGCATATCTCCAACATTAAACTAATCCATGCACTTATCATAAACCCTATTATATCCATTCTACTTTAATCTTGGAAACAAGACAAGGAGATCCAACTAAGGAATATAATTCTTCTCTATTCCAAATAATTATACATCAAACCTAGAGAGGTGAGAGTTCTATGCTACTTAGTAGAGAAGCAATGACAAACTTTGAGCTAAACCTTGGATATGCATCCATGTATTCAAATCATCATCCTTAAGAGAAACCCCAGGGTATTATTCAAGACAACCCTAGAGAGAGATAACCATTTATCTTAAACATAGAGATTGATGATCACATCAACCTCTATGGAGCCTAACATTAGGTTATCATTGAATTCCTTTCCAAATGAGAGAGACCATCTATACCAACCTTAGCTTTACCTATTTAAGAATCAATGACACCATTGAACTAAAGTATTAGGTTGTAAACCATTTCCCCTTGGAGTAATGAGATAACCTAATATCACATGGAATAATATCACATCCATGAATTGATAAAGTAAGGAGGAGATTAATTCAACCAAGATACCCAAGTGGAGTTCTAGACTTGATACCTATTGAGGTATTGTGAATACACCATAAACCCTAGAATAACTATTCATTTATGAGGGAGCCCAAGCTATGGTGTTACACTCAAGCTAGATGAGGCAACACCTGAATTTGAGGGAGAGAATTATCCATATACCAGATGATTATATCATCATTCTCTGGAAAGAACCCTAAGTTAAAATCTCAGACATTCTCCTGGGATATAAACTAATGAGGCAACCATAGAAGTTCCATCCTAGAAAGTAAAATAGAAGTGCTATACATTAATTGATCAAGACAATGCTTGATCATGGAAGTGAGAAACCTATTTAATGAGAGATACCTTAGGAAGCCAAACCTTGATCATTATAAATTGAGTGATGATCATAAACCCTAAGAACTTGAGGTAAAGATATTAAGAACAAGTTGATCATGCTTAAACCATGATCATGCTCCGGAGGTATGTGAGGATAAGTTAAATTCTAATAGGATAAGTAGATATCATTGACCACATGAAATCATAGGGAGATAACTAGTAAGAAACCCTAAGCTTATATCCCAACCTTAACTTGTGAACAACTTGGTGATCATAAGTAGAATCCTACCACATTTACATTCCACCTATTCTTCACTTAAGAACTACAAGAAAACCTTTAGAGTCAAACTCTATACTTTATATGGTGAGAAACCATCCATCCATATGACCAAAGTTAACTATATAAAGAACTATAACCAATGTAGTTATTTCAATGATTAATTGAGGATATTAAAAGAAGTTAATTGGTAGAAGATAAAACCAATTCTCAAATCCTTAGTAATTAGAGAAGCACATGAAATATTAAGCAAGTAACCACCTTATAATGGATAGGGAGAATAAAACCTAGTTGGTGAATCATTGGAGTGATCACAAATATAAACCTAGTGCACATTTTGAGTTCCAAACCACATGCTATTAGGTGAACCTCATTAGAACCCTAGAAATTGCTCACAAACTACATCTTATGTTTCAACTTTGAACCTAAGATTAACCTAGTGCTAAATTCTATTATTAAGACCCATAGGTGTTGATCAACCACTTATCATTATACCCAAGACCAAACCATAATGAGAGTAATATCTACTCCAAGTAATTCTAGGTGTTATTAAATATAATCCTAGTGCTACTTTTGAAATATGGTTATAATCCAACCTACAAGACCTTAACAAATAAGAATTCACATAGAATCATATGCAAGTAATCAAGTTATCAAATATGAGGTCAAGTCCTTAGAAATAATTTAGCACATGAAATCATGCCATTAAATTCCTTCTTAACAGAAATCCATTAGTAAATATTACTTTGCAATTGTTTCATGCAAAGAAATACCAAAGAAAACTCTATATATCAATAAATAAGAAAATTATCATTGGAGAACAATTTGAAGATTTACAAAGATAATATTCAAATACATGTCCATATGGGTATTCAAATTCAATTTCCAATCATAATAATTAAACCAATGTTATAATACCCATATTAACATTCTTATACACCACTATAGTATCTGCAGTACCTTGGACTATTCCTTATATGATTGATATATTCAAATACCTGCAAAATACAAAAGGATTCAAATCAGAATTAAATTAGAATTCAAAAACAGAAATAAGAAGAAAAAGAAAACAAAGAAAAAATGGAGAGAAGCTTACCTGGACCTTGCTAGCCGAAGGAGCCCAGCAACAGCCCGTGGAGCAGGCCCAAACCACAGCCCATCACAGCCCAACGTAACCCTCCGTTCCAAAATATCGGAGAGGCGTCATCCTCATCCCTTTCTCCCGCATGGTCGACACGGCGAAGCCGTGCTCGGCTTTGTTGCGATGCTGTCGGCTATCCTTCCTCAGCAACGTGACGAAGAGAATTCTGCCGCCGTATAAAAGCCCAGCGAAGCACAGCAGCTCCGGATTTCTTCCTCTGCCCCATTCTCTTATCCTGCCGAAACCCTGGCCGCACCACTCCACTTTACCGCCGACGACCGAGGCCTCCCCGAGCCAAACCAAGCACCCCATCATGACCGCCGTCCTCAACAAGCTACGCCCACGAGAGGAATCGAGTTGGGGTGCCCAAAATCGACGCCGATGACATCGTCTTCTCCGGCGTCGGCATCAACCAATTCCGGCGAACTAGGCCGTCTCCGGCCATGCCGTCAAGCCCGGCGTGCTCCTTGTGAGCTCCTGCACCTCACAGCATCCCTAGCTCGCTCAATCATGCGTCGCGCCCTTCACCTGCGAGCACCGCCGCTCGGTCTCGCCGTCGACGCTTGCTTCGGCGACCATTTAGGAGCGGAGCTAGTACCATTGTGTTCACCGCGGCGAGCTGAACCTAGTGGTGTGTATATCTCGTCCGCGGGAGCCCTGGAACGGTGGCGCCGTTGCCGTCTGATCGCCGGCAGTGAGCTCCCGAGCCACTCCTTCGATTTTGACTTGGTCCACACCTGCGTGGCAGCCAACGTGGATCCCTGGCCCACCAGTCAGTCCCTGGGTGTAGGCTAGTCCGGGTACATCTAGTTAAATTGCTTGTTTTAATTTAAATTCCTAATTACTGAAACTTTGCAGATTTATAGAAAATTCGTTATAACTCAGAAAAATATAAATAAGATATCAAAATTCTTATAAAGATAAGCTCTATCCAATAAAAATATAAAATGGAATTTTTATTTTTAATAATAATTCAATTATTTAACACTTGCTATTTAAGCTTTTTATCTTAATTCTAAATTGAATTAAAAATTCAATAATTAGGAAAACTTTCCAAATTAAATAAAAACCAGTAAAGTAAATAAAGAAAACATTAACACTAATCTTCTTAATTTGGAACTTATTAAATCTTTATTCTTGGAATTTAAAACCCTAATTAATAATTACCTTAATTATTAATTCTTTAAAAATAATAAAATGCCAAATCCAATATTAATTTTATTTTAAATTTATTAATAACTTCAACCTTAGAGTGAAGTTATTAAATCAAGAACTTTAGGGTATTTAGAAAACCCTAATTCCATAAGTAATAGAACTAGGAACTCATCATTTCATGTGTAATCCTAAAACCCTAATACCATTAGGAACCTAGCTCCATTACTTCATATGAACCCTAAATGGTTTCCTAAAACTAAACTCTAGGTTAGAACATGTGATCATAATACTTTGATTTCATTCATAGCTCCATAGCAGCAACTAAATAATTGCCAAGTCTTCATAAAATAATAGAGACTCATCTCTAATACATTGATATTACATGTGTTCATGCTTAGCTGATCAAATAGGACCAACCCTAGTTCCTATCTTCTGAGACACCAAACTTAGTTATCCATGATTAGCATCACAACATTGTGATGAATCCTAATAGTAACCATGATTGATAATTACCTTACATTCCATACTCCACTAAACCCCACTAGTGTTGGATCATTATCAACCATCCTATTTAGGAGTCAATTATTCCTTACTTAGTGGATCAAGTAGCAAACCCTAGACAACCTCAATCCTAATTGTAATACTTCTTATTATTTAAGAAGTATGTTCTTCAAAAGTTATTCTTTTGAAGTAAATAAAGAATCATCATCAACCCTGCTTATAAGGACCTATAAACCCTAGCTAGCTATCTGACATAGGCATCCCAAATGGGCCTGCCGAAGATAGTACCCGGGGTTTACTAAAGGCCCACTACCCGAAGAATAAGAAGATTCGGGAGCCCAAGATATATCAAGGAAAGTCAAGAGTTGTAATAGGAAGTGTTATTTGTAATCTGGCGGGATGAGTTAGAAACCGTCCCGGACTCTGTAACTTGTATAGCACGAATCCCTCGGCTCCACCTCCTATATAAAGGGGGAGTCGAGGGACGAAGAGAGAATCGGATCATTGTCTACAAACCCTAGTTTTCATAATCGTCGAGTACTTTTCGGCTGAAACCTTCGAGATCTACTTACCCTCTACTTCCAACTAAACCCTAGCCTACAATCCATAGGCATTGACAAGTTAATACCTTGTCAATTGGCGCCGTCTGTGGGAACTAGAGGCGTAAGGATCTGATCTCGATGGCACGCTCAAGATCTTCGATATCGTCAACCGCAAGCAACACAATGGATCGAGGTAAACAGATCGCTGCTGGTCTTGTCGATTTTGTTCCTCACCCACCCTCCCGTTTGGATGCATATGCGTATCTGGCGGAGCCCATGGAGATGACGTTCGGAAGGTTTCACTTTCGCGTCGAGAAGGAAGGATCGTATTGTGTCGAGGTTCCGATTTCGTCGGGATCGTCGAAGGTCGATTCCGATTTTTCGAGCTATGCGTCGTCAACCGAGTCAGAAAAAGAAGAAACCTCGGCGACACGCTACGTCAGCACCAGAACAAGAGAGAAACTCGCCAAGATCTTCAACGACATGTCGTTTGAGTCATCTGCGGACTCATATATAAGCGATGGCTCAAGCAATGTCGACAGCTACGACTTCATCGACAAATCTATCACAGTGGGCAAGGTCTTCATCAATCTAAACGATGATGTCACCAAACCCAACATAGATCTGAGTACAAAGTATCATCAGATTTATGCCATTGAAGATCAAGAGGAGACATCTGAGGCTTTCGACAGTCTGGGAAATCCATACGTCGATCCCTCCAATCTGCGACAAGGCCTGGGCAACAAATACGTCGGGCCAGAGCCGCGAGATAGAGTTCAACTTTCACAAGCAGCGTGGGACAGAGCCGCGAGAGCTATGAACGGTACAGAACCAATGGCTACCACGGCCACACCAGAGGAATTGCAAGCATATCAATATAGGCTCGCACGAGCTGCGAGGGAATTGGAAAAACAGACAGCTGAGTTGAACAGGAGAAAGGAAGCAGCTTCTGCATCCAGCAGGAGAAGGGCAGATCTGAGTCGACAATCTAGAACTTCGGGTGATAGCCACAGGGAGGCTCGGAACAGAGGAAGATCAAGGTTACAGCACATACCCGAAGCCGAAAGAGAGCACTTGGTTCAAAACCTCGACATGTCCTTTATGTCGATAGACACAAGAGGAAACATTATCCCTAAGACACCAGAAGCTGGGTATATGGCGACACAAGCTTTTATCCTCGCGTCTAAACCACCTCCAGGTGATCCAAGGGAAACACTATACAATATGGCGATAGCAGGAGTTGGAGCTATGGGGACAGCGTTCGTTTCAACGCCTCCCGAAGGAACAGCAAGGCAAAATAGTCCACGACCTGTAGCAGCAACGGCGGCAGCCCCTGAAGGACCAAGTGGAGCAAGAGATACGGCAGCACAAGCAAGAGTCGACAGAGCACGACAAAGCAGAAGGGATCATCGGCAGTCTCCGGAGCTTAACGACGAAGATATGTGCGGCTTGCCATGCTTCACGAGGAGAGTCCGAAAAACTCGAGTCCCCTCAGGATTCAAGCTACCCGATAATTTCAAGAAGTTCGACGGTCTCCAAGATCCAGAGGATTGGCTAGTCGACTATCTGGAGACGGTGAAGCTAACAGGAGGAACCAGGGCAACAGCTATGCAAAGCATCCAGGTACATTTGAGTGGAGCCGCACGATCTTGGATAAAGAAACTCGCTCCAGGATCCATCGACAGCTGGGAAAGTTTCGAGGATGTGTTCGTCAAGAACTTCAGATCCACGTGCAAAAACCCGCGTCGTTAGAGGAATTGAGAGCATGTCGACAAAAGCCGATGAGCCAATGAGAAAGTACATCCAAAGATGGAATATCATCAAAAATTCAGCAGAAAATATATCGACGAGAGAGCGATAGATGCGTTTGTCGCGAAGTCGCGTGGAGATTTTGTCGAGGATTTGGGAAGGACCAATCCAAAGACAAGATCCGCGTTAATGGAGATAGCAAATAAATGGGCAGATGGAGAAGACGCTGTCCACAACAAACGGCACAGTCGCCGTAGGAGGACCGTGGTCGAAACTATCAACCGAGGCGAAGATTTCCTCGGCGGTACCGAACTATGACGCTCCAGGACAAATTTCGGCAGGTTTTCGGACAAATACAGGAGGAAGCAACAGAGATGATTACCAGAGAAGCAATGAACAGCGAGGTGATAACAGGGATGATTCACGCAGCAGGCAAAATAGCGGACCTAGGTTCCCAAGACCCTTCGTGTCCCCTGAAGAGATGATGAATGGACCGTGCCAGATGCATTTTTTCCTCGACAGCAACGGTAAAAGACAGTCAGGGCACTTGCGTAAAGACCTGTCGAAATTTTCAGCAATGTTGCGGTACGCAGAAAACGCTAACGCGGGCAGCACAGAGAAATCCTCGAGAACCTAGAAGCGAGATTCACTTGCCGCCCCCTCCCGCGATCACACGAACGACAATCGGCATCAGCTCGAGAATAGCGGCAGCACTGCACCACCACCTTATGTTGATCCTAACTCCAATGGAGCAGTTGTCGATGATTCGAAGGGAAGGCCGTCCAATAGAGCTCAGAAAGTAATCTCACGACAGGTGTTTATGGCAGAGAAAATGCCTCCACCAACAGTTGAGTACCTTAATTGGTCAGGACAAGATATCGGCTTCACAATAGCAGATCATCCGCAGCAAGTTCCTCGACCAGGGCGATCGGCACTTATTCGCGGCGGTTATCGCGGGATTTGATGTCTCTCGAGTGTTCATAGACGGCGGCAGCAGCTTGAACCTTATGTATGCAGATACATTGAGGAAGATGAACATATCCTTAGCAAACTTGAAACCAACAGACACAAGGTTCCACGGCATCACACCGGAGAAACCAAGTTATCCATTGGGAAAGATCAATCTCGACGTTCAGTTTGGGACCCGAGAAAATTATAGAATTGAGAGGCTCGAATTTGAAGTCGTGGATTTTCCGTCGCAGTACCACGCTCTGTTGGGATGACCAGCATATGCTAGATTTATGGCGGTGCCACACTATACATACCTGTTGTGGAGGTTGCCTGGGCCAAAGGGACCAATCACAGTCAAAGGAAGCTTTGCCTTAGCCGATAAATGCGACAAGGATTTTCACCGGCTATCAGAAACTTTCGGGATGCAAGCTGAGTACTTGGCGTCAAAAAGCATGACTGATTACGACGTACTACCAGACGTTGGAAGGCCAAACAAAGAATCAACTTTCAGTACCGAGAAAAATTCAAAAGAGGTGCAGATTCACCCGACAGACCCGAAAAAGACGACATCTATCGCAAACGACATGGATATCGCATAGGAAAGCGCGCTCGTCGAGTTCCTCCGTGAGCACTGGAAAATCTTCGCATGGTGTCCAGCTGACATGCCAGGAGTACCCAGGGAACTTGCCGAGCACCACCTAAACTTGGATCCACTAGCGAGACCAATCAAACAACCTTTGCGGCGTTTTTCGGAGCCAAACCGCAAAGCCATGCTATCAGAAATCAATCGACTACAAGAAGCTGGTTTTATAAAAGAGATATTCACAGAAGCCACATGGGTAGCAAATCCTGTGCTGGTGCCGAAGAAAAACACTAAGGTCCTTCGCATGTGCGTCGACTTTACGTGTCTCAATAAACATTGTCCAAAGGATCACTTTCCCCTCCCGAGGATCGATCAAATTATCGACTCCACGGCTGGATGTGAACGTCTTTCCTTCCTGGATGCATATTCTGGTTATAACCAGATCAGATTGAAAAAAGAAGATGAAGTAAAGACCGCGTTTATTACACCTTACGGCGTGTTTTGCTACAGAACAATGCCCTTTGGTTTAAAAAATGCGGGAGCAACATATCAGAGGATGATGCAGAAGTGTTTGGCGACACAAATCGGGAAGAACGTGCAAGTATACATTGATGATGTCGTCATAACATCAAAAAAGGGGGCAACGCTGATCGAGGATCTCAAGGAAACCTTCGACAACCTTGATAAGTTCTGCCTCAAACTGAACCCGACGAAGTGTTCTTTCGGCGTCCCAGCAGGAGAACTTCTGGGGTTTTTAGTTTCAGCAAGAGGGATCGAAGCAAATCCCGATAAAATACAAGCTATCGTAACAATGAGGAAGCCAACATAGTTGAAAGAACTACAACAGCTAATCGGCGAGTCGCAGCTTTGAGCAGATTCGTCGCTAGGCTGGGTGAAAAAGCGTTACCATTTTACGCTTTGATAAAGCAAGGAGATAAATTCCGGTGGAACGAAGAAGCCGATGTAGCTTTCGAGGATTTGAAGCGCACAATCTCGACACCACCAATTTTGGTGGCGCCAAAAGAAAGGGAACCTCTCCTGCTGTATATCGCAGCCACGCCCCAAGTGGTGAGCACGGTGCTAGTTGTTGAAAGGGAAGAAGAAGGAAAACTCCACGGCGTGCGAGAGGCCAAGATACTTCGTTAGCGAAGTTTTATCGCCCTCAAAACAAAGGTATCCTCAGTACCAAAAGATAGCATATGGAGTGTTCGCGACAGCACGAAAATTGCGCCACTATTTTTCGGCACATCCGATCATAGTGGTCAATGAAGCTCCCTTGTCAAATATATTGAACAACCCAGAAGCTACGGGTCGTGTCTCCCTTTGGGGAATAGAACTTTCCCCTCGGGACATCACGTATGAAAAAAGAAAAGCAATCAAGTCGCAAATACTGCCGGACTTCATTGCAGAGTGGATGGAGTTGCAAAATACAGGACCTCCAGATTTGTCGAGAACCTGGACCATGAACTTTGACGGGTCCAAAAGATCGGAAGGAGCTGGCGCAGAGTAGTACTCATATCACCTGAAGGCGACAAGTTAAAGTACATCCTTCGGATGACGTTCCCTAACGCATCTAACAATGAAGCAGAATATGAGGCTCTCATACACGGGATGAAGATGGCGAAAGCCTGCGGTGCAACTCGACTAAAAATCTTTGGCGACTCACAGTTGGTGGCTCAGCAAGTTATGAACCAATGTGACGCGATCAATGATAGCATGATGGCGTACAAGGAGGTGTACAACGAGCTCGAGAAGTTGTTCGATGGATGCGAAGTAAATCATATTAGCAGATTGAGCAACGACGAAGCCGACGTTCTTGCAAACATCGGGTCGCAATGCCTTGCAGTCCCGCCAGGTGTATTCTGGGAAGAGATAACAGAGAGGTCCACCAAATCAACAAAATCAAAAAAGAAGGAGAAGAAACCCTCGGGGGCTACCAAGGAAAAGCAAGAGGAAGAAGAAGAAGATCAGGACCTGGTCATGGTGATACGAGATACCTTGGATGCAGCCGTTCATATCATACATCCTCAGGAAAGAAATACCCGATGATCCCGTTGTGTCCAGACGAGTAATTCGACGCTCCAAAGCTTTCACGGTGGTCAAAGGAGAATTGTATAAGCGAAGTATTTCAGGCGTCTTGCAAAGGTGTGTCACACCCGAAGAAGGAAGAATAATTCTGAAGGACGTACACGAAGGAATATGTGGCCACCACGCGAGTAGTCGAGCTATTGCAGCCAAGGTCTTTCGGGCAGGATTCTACTGGTTGACAGCAATCGAGGATGCCAAGGACATAGTAAGAACTTGCGATGCGTGTCAAAGGTTTGCCGCAAAACCTCACTCTCCAGCAGCAGAGCTAGCACCAATACCATTGTCATGGCCCTTTGCTCAATGGGGACTTGATATGGTGGGCAAGTTACACAAATCCTGGCCAGGAGGAAAGGAGTATATGCTAGTAGTCATCGACAAATTTACAAAGTGGATAGAAGCGAAGCCGATAAATTCACCAGACGGAGCATCCGCAGAAAATTTATAAAAGGCCTCGTTTTCAGATTTGGAGTGCCCCACAAAGATCGTCACGGACAACGGCGATAACTTCACATCCCACGAATTCAAAGATTATTGCGAAGAGGTGGGCATCAAGTTGCACTTTGCGTCAGTTGCACATCCTCAAACCAATGGGCAAGTCGAGAAAGCCAATGGCATCATCTGCAACGGCATCAAGAAACGCTTGTTAGGACCACTGGAAAAAGCTCGGCATACCTGGCCAGAAGAACTACCAAGTGTGTTGTGGAGCATCCGAACAACACCAAACACAGCAACACAGGAAACGCCGTTTTTCTTGGTTCATGGAGCAGAAGCAGTACTACCAATCGAGATAGAGCACAACTCTCCACGTATCGTCGAATATGACGAAGAAGTGTCGAGAAAAGCGCTAGAAGACGACGTGGACGCACTTGATGAAGCCCGAGACGAAGTATTGTCTCGGGTAACCAAATACCAACAGGACTTGAAGAATTACCACAGTCGACGTTTGCGGCCAAGATCTTTTCAGGTGGGAGACCTAGTTCTTCGGCTCACGCAAAAAAGTCATGAAAAACTCGAGTCACCATGGCTTGGCCCTTACATTGTCACGGAAGTAATCGGAGGAGGAGCATACATGATAAAGGACAAGAAGACAGGGGTGGAGGAGCCAAACCCCTGGAACGTGGCGCAACTCAGGCGGTTCTACGCCTAGAGTCGAAATATAGTCCTTGTAAAACTTCAATATACTGAAACGCCCGCGAGTTTTCAGACGCACTCTTTTCCTTTTTCGGGGCACCGAGTGGGGCCGGAGAAGGTTTTTAATGAGGCGGGCTCGCGGTGCTGCAATATAATAAAGATAGTGTCAATATACCTTTCTCTTTATCGACATGTTCAAAGTCTTCGCTCCGACGAATTTCAATATAGTCCATCGAAAAAGAAAAAACCTTGCCTTGGTATTAAAATACCTCGTGAGTCAGTAAAAATACAAAATAGTACTCAATAAAGAAGCTCGGGGACTCATATTCGCCATAAATATATAAATGCCTTGGTTCAAAACCTCGCAAATATACAAATACAGTAAAAAGTCACCAAAACACTCGGGGGCTAGACGAACAGAGAAATATAATGATTGCTTTACAATATAGTCATGGATTACAAAGAAGAAGTATCTACAAGAGGAAAATAACTAGTCTTGATTCAATATGTCATCAAGAGTAACTCTGTTTTCTTCAGGAGCAGCACCAAGAAAATCGGCATAATGGCCATCGGCAAAAAAGTCGGCATCCATCCGAAGAAGGTCCTCAATCATTTCTTCGGCTATAGGCGTAACCTTCGTGTTAATCCTGTCAACACCAACTCTTCGACGTTGCACCTTTTGATGAACTTTTACGACAACTTGGGTAAGGTCAAGATTGGAGTGGCAGATCTGGAGCATGATAAGAGCAAATCTGGCGCCACTACCAGTTGAGCTTTGACAAAATCATGGATACTGCGAGCATCCCTGAATCTTTCCATCAATTCAGGGAGAGTTTTTGGTTGGACGTTCCGAGGAAACATGGAGTTGTAAACCATGGACAAGGTCTTGGTACAGAAGTCAAGGAAATCGCGAGTTTGAGAGGTGCGATCTTGGAATCTGACAATTTGTCGGGTCCTCTCTGGGGTAGCCCAAAACAAAGAACCATGGTCCAGGGAAAGGTTAACAAGGAGGTTCGTCCTAGCATTTACCCTCTCTTCCTCGGCAGCATCAGTAAAGGAACCTATCAAAACAACGAAGGGGAAACCTTTAAGAGACATAGCATGAGGATGAAAGATATCGGAGGATGAAGCAAGCATACCCGACATATCTGCACTGGCTTCATTCATTAATTCGAGCATGAAATTCTCTCGAGTGGTTGCCTTTTCAGCCTCGGAAGCAGCAATTTCCTTAGCAGCCACGGCCTCGCGAGCTTGCTGAAGAGCAACTTTTTCGGCTTCAGATGACTTACGAGATTGTTCCATCATCACAAGTGTTTGCTTCTTCGCATACTGAAGCTGCTGTCGAAGCTCATCCAGTTCGTGCGCCAAGGTATCGTCGACAGTGCGATATCGACAAAAGTTCTCCTCGCGCGAGAAGAAGAAGGCGAAACATCGGAAGGAGCGGAAGATGGAGTATAGTTATCAAATATCAACTGAAATTTAAACAAGACAACATCAAACAACAAGCAAAGATAGAGTTTTCATTGATCTCTCGGAATAATTACAAAGGCATTACAGTGGAGCTAAGGAAGTACGTATCGCCAAATGGCTACTTTGGCGACAAGAGCAAAAGAAACATAGAAAGAAAAATAAAGAGGCATGCAACTAGACCTCTGGCCTTGATGAGCTAGGAGTCGACGCTGGCTTGATCCCGAGATAGGCCAAGATCTTCTTCGTGTTGGGCTTGGCGGCCTTAATCAACGACCTCCATCTTGATTGCTCTATCTGCTCGGTGTCGCCACCTTTCATCCGATCAATAGTCCTGTCATTGTCAGCAACCAATGCGACAGTGTTCTCAACGGCAACCTTCATATTCTCTTGGCGCATCTTCAGTCCAAGGTCTTCCGGTGTATTGAACATCTTGGCAAGGTTGAGGAAAGTCGCAGGCTCCTCTTTCTTCGGGAAGAAGTAGGGGAACAATGCCGACAACACTGCGCTAGCATTCGACACACCTTCACGAATCTCGGATCCATGAAGCTCCAGATAGGAAAGTGCGTCAAGGACAGGGTCATTGACAGGATTCGTCAGATCAAAATCCTGGTTTGTTTGGGCTGTCAAGGAAACAAAGCATTAGTGAAAAGACAAGAAACAACGATTCTCATAGAAATAGAAGGGATCGACAAAATTGCGAAAGTGCGGCGACTCTGAGTTTTCAGGCGCTTGAGGATTCCTTCTTCACGAGAAGCTTGCGCAGCTTTGTGCTCATCCAAGGCAGCTGTAGCATCCTCAAGTTTTTTCTGCAGTTCCTCGACACCAGCAGCTTTCGCCTTGGCTTCATCAGCTTCGGCCTCGGCTTTGCTAGCAGCGAGTTCGGCTTTCTTGCGAGCCGCCTCACTTTGCTCAAGTTTTCGAGCAAGTGCGTTGGCGCGTTCGTTGGCCTCTGCAAGTTTCTCTGTCGAGATATGGAAAAGAGAGAGAAGAAAGATCAAAATCGCGAAAAGCAACAGGAGTAAAAAATCAAGGAAAAACAGCAAGTATAAAAGTCGTTACCTTCGACTCTATTAGCATATTCACGGTATCCAATAAATTGGGAACCGATGCGGAGAAGATCTTTGATCATAGGCTGTTCAAGGTGAACACAGCAAGAGAAACATCGGCATGAAAAAGAGAAAAGGTGTGAAAAAACAAAATAAGGAAAATATAGATGTCGACAAGCTTACATCATCTAAGAGCAGAGTCGACGAACTACCCAACTGAGGGGCAGGTTCAACAATCTTTTCAACCCTTGTCCTTTTTGGTGAAGGAGCAAGGGGGCTTGATGGCGGAGTAGTAGTGACGACGTTTTGTTGAGGAGGCGAGGTTTCTTCTCCTTCAACTAGCGCGTCTGAAGCAACTACAGTACGTGACGTGCTTGTCCGAGGAGCCACGTCAGTAGTTGGTACTTCTTCCTCGTCATCACTGTTGATCAAAAAATCGGCAGCATAAAAAGCAAGACAAGATAAATATTTCGAGTAAAAAAAAAAAAGAAAGGAGGGGGAGAAATAAAGACGACTTACGAGCTGACGAGGGATTCAACATAAGGATCGTAAGCTGCCTTCGGATGAGAAGGAACAACTTCTTCAGCCTTAGAAGTGCCAGAATCCTCGGCATCAGTCCTTTTCCTTTTGTTCCTTGGAGAAACAGCGGGGAGGAAGGGATTGCGTCGACTCACTGGCTTCAGACTCAACTTCTTTTTCGTGAGAAGCCGCAGATTTGTGAGAACCCGCGACTTCACTTTCAGGAATAGAAGAACCTTGAGTATCTTCGGCAATGATGGCCTGTTCTTTGACTTCTCCATCCTCAGGAAGAGGAGGAAGGGAAGCCATAGTAGGATGGTTCTGCAAGAAAATAGCGACAACAAAAAATCAGCGAGATACCAATACAATGAGATGCAAGGAAAAGTTTAGAACAAGACAAAAACTCGAGAAGACAAAATACCTCGGGAAGAGGATTGGAAGCACTGTATGGTTCTACTCGACAAGAGGAGGGAATAGGATCCTTCTTCGCTAGCCGAGAAACTCTTCGAACCAATTTCTCCAAGTCCTTTACAGAAAGATCGTTGGAGATTCTGTTGGCGTCGTTTTTGCCAGAGTACGTCCAAAGGGGATTTTTGCGAGCCTGAAGAGGCTGCACTCTAATCCTAAGGAAGTAGGCAGTGATTTGAACACCAGACAGCTCTTTGCCTCGAGTGTTTTGAAGTTGATGAATACGAGACATGAGTGCCTCTGTCGCCTTTTTCTCTTCCTCAGAAGCTTCGGCATCCCAGGAGCGGCGGCGCTGAATTCTGGCACTTCCGTCGAAAGGAACTATGTTGTGTTCAACGGAGTTGGCGCTTTCTTCGTGAATATAGAGCCACTTTTTGCGCCATCCTTGGACAGAATCAGGAAATTTGACGTCGAAATAATCGACATCAGTACGAACACAGATAACAACGCCACCTATGTTATAAGTGACGTTGTGGGAGCCATTGCGGCGGAGGCAGAAAATGCGTTTCCACAGAGCCCAATTGGGAGGGATTCCGAGGAAGCATTCGCAAAGTGTGATGAAAATAGAAATGTGAAGGATGGAATTGGGGGTCAACTGGTGCAGTTGAATCCCATAAACAAAAGGAAGGCCGCGGAGGAAATCGTGAATAGGGGTCGAAAGACCACGGATAAGGTGATCAACAAAACTAACCCGGTACTCCATTGGAGGCTTGGGGTAGCTTTCTTCGCTGGGAAAGCGGATGGCGTCTTCCTTCTTCATGAGGCCAAGCCTCTTCAGCGTGTTGATGTCCTGGTTGGAGATTTTAGATCTCTCCCACTCAAGATCCTCGGCGGCCATCTTGGATTCCGAGATCTTGTGGCGAGTGAGTCGCGTGCGCGGTGGCATCAACGGCAATGGGCGAGCAATGCTCGTGAGTGCGGACGATCAGAGAGAGTTGGGCGCGGGGAAGCTTTTGCGAAGAGGAACAGAGATGGCGGCGCAAGCGAGGATGAACGGAGGTTGAAGAAAGGTTTATATAAGAATCGGGTGAAGCGGTGCGCCGTTGGATGAAGAAATCGTGTGGTGAAAAAAGATCTCCTAGATACAAGGGTAAAAAGGTATTTTCTTGAGATAGGCGTTACCGTACGTGCGCCAGAAAAAGCGGAGGACGTGTGTCCCCCACTTGCACGACGTGTCAACGTGGTGGAAGCAATGGACCCATAGGGCAGAAAAATCACGACTATTCAACAGGGATGAAGTAAATTTGGTTAAGGGAAGCATGTCGACAAGGAAAATAAAAGAAGATTGGCGACAGGGAGAATTATTAAATACTTCGGGAGCCTTTGATCAAATACAAGTTTTTGCCCAAATGCTCGGGGGCTACTTCGACAAAAAGTAAAATTTCGAGTATGACAATATAGAAATTGCGGGAGCCTACAACCAAGCACAAGTCCTTGGCTGTAGCCTCGGTGGCTACTCCCATCGGGAGCGCTGTTCGCGCACCCGAGAGATAAAAAAAGAAGAGAGAGATCATATTGGGAAATAATGACAATATAGCGACAAGGTGGACTAAAATGTCGAGCCTACAACCAAGCACAAGTTCTTGGTTGTAGCCTCGGGGGCTACTCCCATCGGGAACGCTGTTCGCGTATCCGATGAAGTTCAAAAATAAAAGATAGAAAAGCAAGAGAGTATATTTCGAGTTATAATTAACTCTACATATACTCCCATCGGGAGAACAATATAAGTCAAAATTGACTCGATAAAATGTGCCATTCCAACAGCCGGAAAAGCACTCGACAATATATTCTCAGAACGCCGAAGTTGCGATCAATTTCTGAATGCCGCAAATTTGCGAAGGTAAGACCCCAGATCCGTTCTGCTGGGCGTGGCATCGCCAAAGACTGCGCTCTGCTACCTTTATCCGTATCAACAGATACGAAGAAAAATCCTAACGGACGCGTTAGGTACCCGATAAATTTGACTGGGACTCGACAGAATGGTAAGACCTTAAGCGGCACCTGTCGAAGTTTACACCAGTATCCCGAGATCATGTCCAGGGACGTGATCTTGAAGTAGGTTTTTGCGGATTGCCACTAGAGCAGTTAACTAGTACCTGATCCGTCAGATGAACTAGCCCCAACTACCATTATCCCTGTACAATATAGAATTTTATGTGAAGAAATATAAAAAAAAAGTTGAAGCTTTCGAATAAAAATAAACAGTGGAGATTTTCCCTGATTCTACGATTCAAGCAAAATCTCGGGGGCTACTGACATAGGCATCCCAAATGGGCCTGCCGAAGATAGTACCCGGGGTTTACTAAAGGCCCACTACCCGAAGAATAAGAAGATTCGGGAGCCCAAGATATATCAAGGAAAGTCAAGAGTTGTAATAGGAAGTGTTATTTGTAATCTGGCGGGATGAGTTAGAAACCGTCCCGGACTCTGTAACTTGTATAGCACGAATCCCTCGGCTCCACCTCCTATATAAAGGGGGAGTCGAGGGACGAAGAGAGAATCGGATCATTGTCTACAAACCCTAGTTTTCATAATCGTCGAGTACTTTTCGGCTGAAACCTTCGAGATCTACTTACCCTCTACTTCCAACTAAACCCTAGCCTACAATCCATAGGCATTGACAAGTTAATACCTTGTCACTATCACCAACAAGATGAACCAATCTTGATAGCAACCTTGTATGAATAATTGCTTAGAATGCCAGGCTTAACTCAACATTACAAGCCCTTGGTGTTGATAAATCCAACTAGGTTGTGATCCATCTAATACTTACTCCAGAAACCAACTTGAACCATGGAAAACCATAGAACCCCACAAACCTAATTATCATACTTGTTCTTTATTAAAAAACATGTTCTTCAAAAGTTATTCTTTTGAATTATATGATAAGTAATCATCAACCATGCATTATAGAACTTAAAATTGACAACAGCTCTTTACTTATTAAACAACTACTATTCCTGGTTGTGTATGATTGTTACTATTCATTTTACCACCTGCTTATGATTCTAAAACAACACAACCCTGAATAAGAACCTTGTTTGTGAATCACTCTAAAAGTGCAACACATCCTGAACAAATCATTTCAACTCACTAATCCTAAATCATCGGGGTTAGGTCACGCTTAGAGCGATTGCATATCATACTTATGCATTATTGCATCCTTGCTAACCTTTTAAACATCGTCCTTACCGGACGATGATGCTATTTCAGAGTTTGGAGTTATTGCGTATCGAAGACCTTGCCTGCATAATCTTGCAGTCAAGAAAGGCAAGTTCATCGCTTTCTCATGCCATTTGAGTATTTTTACCAAATTATTTGCAAAGTACTATGTTTATCACTATTGCATAAAAAGCAAAACCACTATTTTCATAACTATGAATATGACTATGTGGTGGGCAATGGAACCATGGATTGTGTTGATATGGTGGAGGTTCCATTGCAAGGGTTTATATCCATCTAGGATTAAACAACAAATGTCGTCCAGTGATTCTTGTGCCGTAATACCCGTGTTAACCATAAGATATGGAGTGGGACGGAATAGTCAATCGTATTTCCACCTCTTGTACATCAACGGATGCGCTTACCGTAGCGGTTGTATCTTGCGGAGCAATTGGTGGGTGGGGAGCCCCTTCTAATTCCCCACGGTATTGTTGTTGCTTACCGTAGCGATTGCTGCTTGCGGAACAATTGGTGGGTGGGGATCCCCTTCTAATTCCCCACGGTAATGTGGTCTATGATGGGTTGTAGCTATCGGCGAAGGAGTTTGGTTAACGAGTCCCAGACTGTCGTCGTGGTCGGGATCCATCCTTAATTGGTGTAAGAGGACCGGCGAGGACCCAGGGGCGGGGTATGCAACAAAGGGTGGGTGTGCGAGGTAGCGGAGGAATATGATTGGCTATGACCTTATACCGGGCCTCACACCATAGGAAGTGTGGACAAGCCTACAGCTTGGTTGGCACCAAGGTTAAGATCTCTTATGGGTAAAGCAACACACCTCTGCAGAGTGTAATGAATCGTGACCTGTCACTCCCTGTTCCGGGTTTGGAACTGCGAACGCTGCCGGAAAGGAACTCCATGAAGTTCTAGTAAACCGGTAAAGGCTGACGGACATAGTTCTTCTGAATAAAAGCAACCTTTTGAAGAAATGGTTATGAAAACCTGCATTGGTATTAGACTTTCTAGTCTAATGCCGTAGCTAGTGCATTAAACACCTCTTTCCTATAATGAACTTGTTGAGTACGCTCGTACTCATTCCACTCTTAAATCCCCTGCTTAGATATGGAGGCATCGAAGGAGGATCTACAGTGCAACTCGAAGGCCGAGAAGTCAACAACTACTTCAAGAGACAGGACCCTGTCAGATGAGTCAGATACCACATCCAACAAGGAGAAAACCTAGTTTAGACATAGAAGGGAACTAGCTTCCTAAACCTAGCTCCTACTTAGCTAGAATCTATTCTTAGCCTCTATAGCTAGTTAAATACTCTACAAATAGAGTTCGTGATAAGACTAGACTACGAGTCGTTCGTCTGGAGTTTATTTGCAGTTTTACCTCACTGTAAAGTAGGAGGCTGTGATGATCTTATGTAACAGAGTCAAAGTTGTAATTCTATAGACATGCCTTGGACCCGCATATGTTTCTGTTGTACCACTCTGAGCGATATAATACTAGTGGAATGGTGTTTCATTGGTGTTATATCAGACTTGCATACTACACCATGAAGTGGTATGCCAGGTCACCACAGCCGCCAATGAGGACTTCACCTTGAGTGATCTCTACGGGCACCTCACTGCATACGAGACGCGAACTGGTGGCCGTTCATCTGGTGGTCACCATGATGCACAATTCCAGCACTCTGCCAACAACACTGCCCGCGGCGGTGGGCGCGGATTCCAGCGTGGCGGAGGCAGACGCGGCCGGGGCGATGGAGGCCGCGACAATGGAGGAGGCCGCAATGGCGGCTATAATGGCGGCGGCTACGGCGGTGGCTATGGCGGCGGCTACAATGTAGGAGTCCATGGCTACGGCGGTGGCTACGGCGGTGGCTACAATGGAGAAGGCCAAGGCGGTCATTGCGGCGGCCGTGGCGACAACTTTGGGCGAGATGGAAACGCCTAGGGCGGAGGGCGTGGATGCGGCGGCAAGTCCACCTGACAGATTTGTGGCACCTACGGCCACGAAGCCATGCGTTGCTATTCGCGTTTCAACCATGCGATTCAGCCTGAAACCTCCAACCGTGCCTGTTGTGGATATACTTCATAGGTATACCATCGACAGGGTCCGATTCCGGCAAGCCCGGGTGGCCCACAGATGGTGGTGATGGCATATGGACCACCGGGCGGCCCAGTTGTTGTTGATCAAGATGGAAGATGTCCAACCCAGGAACGAAGGTAGCCGGATCCGAACCACCCTACGAAGGTAGCCGGATCTGAACCTCCCTATGAAGGTACCCGGATCCGAACCGACCTACAGAGGTACCCGGATCCGAAGAGGTCTATGCCAGGAGTCGGATCCGTGAAGGCCCATGAAGGTACCCGGATCCGAAGAGGTCTATGCCAGGAGTCAGATCCATGAAAGCCCATGAAGGAAGACAGATCCATGACGACAGGTTAGGAATAGATCGATCCTTGACGTACACGGCAATGTAATGTTCTGTAGTTAGGAATCTTGTATTCCGGGTAGGACTCTCCATAGAAACCCTAGATTCGGGCGTCTATATAAGCCGGATCCCGGGAGCCCTGGAGGTAGATCTCGAGCTAGAAGCGAGACAACCACAACTCATTGTAACAAGGCGAAAGCGCCCATATAATTCCAAACAAGCAGCAGTCGGCCGTGTCATCGAGCAGGTGTTCCGAAGCTGGGTAAATCGCGTACCACCGTCCCGAGTGCTCTCCGCCCTATGGCCCCTACTTCTTCTCCCCCTCGTAAGGATACCTCCTCCGTGGTATTGTCGAATAGGCAACGACAGTTGGCGCCTACCGTGGGGCTAGCGGCGTCTGGAGGCTGGAACCGGGAGGGTTCCATCATGGGAAGCTTCAATTTTCTGATCGTCCTTCTGTCGAATTCTGGATTCCGACTAGGACAGACCCCGTCAAGTTCTTCATCATCCCAATCGGCGGGTTACACATCTTCATCGGCGAGATCGTCGATTTCGACGTAAACGCACTAGTAAGTCCTGCAGCTACGACCGCCGCTGCGCTGGACGAAGCTGCAAAGATTCGATCTGAGTTGCTGGACCTTCCTAAGGAAGACTCCGTCTTAGATCTGAAAATTTCAAAATATGATTTTGTTAGTCGGATCCGCACCTATATTTTGGTAGCCGGATTCATACCTATTTTGGTTACCGGATTCGCGCCTACGTTTTTGGTAGTTGGATCCGCACCTATATTTTTGGTTGTCGGATCCACGCCTATGTTTTTGGTAGTCGGATCCACACCTATATTGTTGGTTGCCGGATCCGCGCCTACGTTTTTGGTAGTCGGATCCGCACCTAATTTTTTGGTTGCCGGATCCGAGCCTACGTTTTTGGTAGTCGGATCCGCACCTATTTTTTTGGTTGCCGGATCCATACCTATTTTTGGTAGTCGGATCCGCACCTATATTTTTGTAGCCGGATCCATACCAAAATTTTGGTAGGTGGATCCACACCTAAATTTTTGGAAGTTGGATCCACACCTAAATTTTGGTAGGTGGATCCGCACCTACAGGACCACCGCGACAATCAATCTCGCACCGGCTCGTCGGAACGCCACGACCGACGTTGATTCCGCTCCAAACAGCTAAGTCCCTATTTATATTTAATATTTTCAAATTTTGTGATCATGAGATTAAGATTGGTTTACTCATATCCTGAGTCTTTTACCGCCTTAACTGTTGGTCATATCTTTCCCACGATTTGCCTCGTGCTCATGAAAAACTTTGTACTGTTTTTGCCGCTTAAGGCTCCGGTACGCTGCAAAAATTCCACTTTCGCGCGTTAGCTTAAGTTTTCTGGCCTACACGTTTTCTGTTGTTTTATGTATGGATTTCTTAGTAGTGACATCTCGGTACTTAAAACCAGCCTCTTTTTCTAAGGTTCTTGATTGTTTCGCTATTAAGCGCTATCGCCTCTGTGTTTAAAGTTTGTCGTCTCGTGAAAAGTCAAGCATATAAACCAGAAGAACTGATAAACCAGCACTTGCTTAAAACATATAAATTACATTAACTATTCAAGATAGTCGAGTTGTTTCCGCCTTGACAAACATTTGTTCAAAGGCCGTTTTTGTTCCGCCTTACATTTGTTCGTTGAACATGATCAAAGAAACAATTTAATACAAATATGTTTTTATGTTTATGTTTATGTATCAGGTACATGACGCTTGGATCTTCAACAGTCCTCGAACTAAGGTGTTTTCAAGCTGGCCTAGCACTTGCGCGAATCCCAGGGGAAGCTAGCCGGATCCATATGAGAGAAGGTTAGGAGGATCTGTGGCATGCACAGCTGGAAAAAGCAACTTGAGTCTTGATTCCGCTATGCTTAGCCAGAACCAACCCTTGGGGGCTGCGATTCAATCTCAGGTGAAAAGTGTGTTTCCTTTCGAGTATCAGTGCTGGAAATTTCCGCCTAGATGCTTGGGATTTATGCTATTCCTAAGTCACATAAAAAGATAAAGCTACTCTAAGAGCTCCAAGCCGGATTTTCAAGTAAATTCACCTTGGCGCTCGGGGGCTACATCGATGAAGTTCTCTTAGGAGCAACAAGACGAAAAATTTCCACCTTGACGCTTGGGGGCTAAGTTTCTGAGCATCGAGTCTCCTGGGAGCAAGCCGAATCAACGCTCGGGGGCTACATACATATGGTTATGTCAAGAAAATTTAGAAGATGGCGAAAATCCAGCTAACTAGTCGGATCCGCACCTGAATTTTGGGTTGCCGGATCCGAGCCTATATTTTTGGTAGTCGGATCCGCACCTGAATATTTGGTAGCCGGATCGGCACCTATATTTTTGGTAGTCGGATCCGCACCTGAATTTTTCGTAGCCGGATCCGCACCTATATTTTTGGTAGTCCGATCCGCACCTCAATTTTTGGTAGCCGGATCCACACATATATTTTCGGTAGCTGGATCCGCTCCTACATTTTGGTAGCCGGATCCACACCTCAATTTTTGGTAACTAGATCCGCATCTATATTTTGGTAGCCGGATCCGCACCTACATTTTGGTAGTCAGATCCGCAACCATATTTTGGTAGTCGGATCCGGACCTATATTTTGACTAGTCAGATCCGAACCTACATTTTGCTAGTCGGATCCATACCGAAGATTATGTTGGATGGTATCTCCGAAGAATCTGACCATTGGATCATGAAGTTTCCGACCAATAGTTGTTTGGAGTCCTTCAAGATTCTCTATTATTCGTTCCAGCCAAAGGATGAAGATACATGCGCAAGCTGAGCTGGATGGAAGAACGGTGAATCTTGGAGAACTCCGGGGGCTACTGTTGTGGATATACTTCATAGGTATACCGTCGACACGGTCCGATTCCGGCAAGCCCGGGTGGCCCACAGATGGTGGTGATGGCATATGGCCCACCGGGCGGCCCAGTTGTTGTTGATCAAGATGGAAGATGTCCAACCTAGGAACGAAGGTAGCCGGATCCGAACCACCCTACGAAGGTAGCCGGATCTGAACCGCCCCACGAAGGTACCCGGATCCGAACCGACCTACAGAGGTACCCGGATCCGAAGAGGTCTATGCCAGGAGTCAGATCCGTGAAGGCCCATGAAGGTACCTGGATCCGAAGAGGTCTAAGTCAGATCCGTGAAAGCCCATGAAGGAAGCCGGATCCATGACGACAAGTTAGGAATAGATGGATCCTTGACGTACACGGAAATGTAATGTTCCGTAGTTAGGCATCTTGTATTCCGGGTAGGACTCTCCATAGAAACTCTACATCCAGGCGTCTATATAAGCCGGATCCCGGGAGCCCTAGAGGCAGATCTCGAGCTAGAAGCGAGACAACCACAACTCATTGTAACAACGCGAAAGCGCCCAGATAATTCCAGACAAGCAGCAGTAGGCCCTGTCATCGAGCAGGTGTTCCGAAGCTGGGTAAATCGCGTACCACCATCCCGAGTGCTCTCCGCCCTATGGCCCCTACTTTTCTCCCCCTCGTGAGGATACCTCCTCCGTGGTATTGTCGAATAGGCAACGACAGTGCCGCCAATTACACCTACATCAGCGACGGCTACAACGGCGACGCCAACTGGTACCTGGACTCAGGAGCTACTGATCACATGACGAATGATCTCGAACGTTTCCACGTCCACGACAACTACAGGGGAAACAAGCAGATCCAAGTCGCCAACGGTATGCACATTCCCATCTTACATATTGGTGAATCCACTCTACCTGGTTCTTCTCCCAATCTTCGTTTATCCAATGTTCTTCACTCACCTCATATCAGCAAAAACCTACTATCTACCCATAAACTGTCCTATGATAACAATTGCTTCGTTGAACTTCACCCTCAATGTTTTTTTGTTAAGGATCAGCAAACGAGAGCAACCCTGCTTCAAGGTAGAGCACACGACGGCCTGTACCCAGTTCCTCCACACCGTCCACACCATCGACCATGTCTTCCGCAAGCACACTCTGCCTCTCCATCATCGGAACTGTGGCACCGTCGCCTCGGCCACCATACGTCATCAGTCCTCCAAGCAATACTACAGTCAAATAAGTTAGTTTTTCAGCAAAATAAGGGAGTGGTCCATGTATGTGACGCATGTCAACAAGCAAAACTCCATTAGCTGCCATATGCAGCGTCTAGTCGTGTCTCCACTTCTCCTCTAGAACTTGTCCATACAGATGTATGGGGTCCGGCGATTAAATCAATTGGAAATTTTTGTTATTATGTGAGTTTTCTTGATGATTTCAGTAAGTATACTTGGGTGTATTTGTTGAAACATAAATCCAACGTTGAAAGTGTGTTCTACCAATTTCAGAAACAAGCCGAGCTTTCTCTCGGCACTAAGATCCTCGCCGTCCAATCGGATTGGGGAGGCGAATACCAAAAACTCCACACATATTTCAACCACACAGGCATCACACATTGCCTTTCGTGTCCACACACTCATCAGCAAAATGGGGCAATTGAATGAAAACACCGCCACCTCATTGAAACTGCTTTAGCACTTCTCCCCTTCGTTTTTGGGACGATGTGGTCCTTACTGCTTGTTATTTGATCAACCGCATGCCCAGTCGTGTCATTCAAAACCTCACCCCGGTGGCCAAACTCTTTATAAAGGAGGTGGATTATGGATCACTTCGCGTGTTCGGATGCGCGTGTTGGCCAAATCTCCGACCGTACAACAATCAGAAATTGAGTTTCCGTTCTCGTATGTGTGTGTTTCTTGGGTATAGCTCCCATCATCATGGTTTCCGCTGCCTTGGTCGTTCCACTGGCCGGATTTATGTCTCACGCGATGTGGTTTTTGACGAGCACGTTTTTCCTTTCGCCCAAGGTCTCACACAACTTTCCCCACCCACCGAATCTGCCGTTCTCCTTCCCGAACCTAGTGTGGATGATCCGGTATGTAATGATGTGCCAGATGCTATTGATGGTCTTGATTTGGCTCCTGTTTCAGGTCTTCTGCACGTTGATCAACCAGCTGCACCGCCACATGCCGCCGCCGACGACGATAACGTCGATCATGGTGGCCATGCTGGGCCTCATGCTGGGCTGCACGGCGACGTGCCTGACTCTCCTCCGCGCACACCAGCACATGGGCCTCATGCCGGGCCGGCCCATGACAACACCTCTGGCTCGTCCTCGTCTCTGACTGATGCTGGTTCTGCGTCGCCACCGGCCTCCAGCACAGCGGACGGCGCACCGTCCATGGATCCTACTCCTCTACCAGCTCGTCGCCCCGTCAAGCCGGTTCGACTTTTTGATGGAATCATTCGCTATGACTACACCAAGCGAGCCTTTTCTGCTGAACCAACCTCTCACATCGACGCTCTCACCGATCCCGCCTGGAAGGTAGCTATGGACGCTGAATTTCGTGCTCTCCAGACTAACAATACATGGCGTCTGGTTGATCCTCCGCCTGGGCGTCATATCGTTGGATGCAAATGGGTTTTCAAGGTTAAGCAGAAAGCAGATGGCTATGTCGACCGGTACAAGGCACGACTGGTCGCAAAGGGATTAACTCAACGCCAAGTTATCGACTACACTGACACCTTCTCGCCAGTTGTGAAGGCTACCACGGTGCGATTGATCTTGTCTATCGCCGTGTCTCGTGGATGGTCTCTGCGCCAAATCGACGTGCAAAATGCCTTTCTCCACGGCGACATCCAGGAGGAGGTATACATGTGTCAGCCCCCAGGTTATGTTGATCAGAATCATCCTAATCAAGTGTGTCGCTTACAGAAGTCGTTGTATGGACTGAAGCGTCTCCGAGAGCCTGGTACTTGAAGCTTAGCTCAAAACTTCAATCAATGGGGTTTGTTCCATCCAAGGCAGACACGTCGCTGTTTGTGTTTACTGACAAGCGAGTCATTCTATATATGTTGATCTATGTCGATGATATAATCGTCACCGGTTCGTGCAAGCAAGCAGTCAGTGTTTTGATGGAAAAACTTCGTGATGCGTTTGCTTTGAAGGATCTTGGGAAGCTGTCGTATTTTCTGGGTATTGAAGTGACAGAAGTAGTAGGGGGCATTGCCTTAACCCAGGCTAAGTATGCAACAGATCCTCTTCGTCAGGGTGAATATGCATAAGTGCAAAGAGATAGCCACACCAATGTCCGCGAACAGACAGATTCAGCAAAAACACCGGAGTATTGCTTGATGATAAAACTGCGTTCAGTTACAGAAGTACAGTAGGAGCTTTACAGTATATGTGCTTAACTCGACCGAATATCTCTTTCGCGGTAAATCGTGTATGTCAGTTCTTAGCTACACCAACATATATGCATTGGGTGGCAGTAAAGCGCATACTGAGATATGTCAAGGGCACAATAAATTTTGGACTGCATTTTTAGAGGTCTTCATCCACAGAGCTGAGTGTTTACACGGACGTCGACTGGGCGGGATGCCCTGTCGATCGGCGCTCAACTGGTGGATATGCAGTGCTCTATGGTCCAAACCTAGTGTCATGGAGCTCGCGGAAGCAACCAACTGTGAGTCGATCGAGTACAGAAGCGGAGTATAAAGCGATTACTAATGGCACAGCTGAAGTAACTTGGTTGCAATCAGTTCTCAGAGAACTGGGGGTGTTTCAAGCACAAGCTCCATTATTATGGTGTGACAATCTTGGAACTACGTTTTTGACAGCTAATCCTATGTTTCACGCACGGACAAAACATATAGAGATTGATTTCCACTTCGTTCGAGAGAAAGTTGCAGCAGGAATGTTGAAGGTTCGGTTCATTTCCTCTCGGGATCAACTAGCGGATATTTTCACAAAGGCGTTGAGTCAAGATGTCTTTGATCTACTGAAGTTTGAACTGTGCATGAGCAGTACACGTTTGGATCGAGAGGGACTGTTAAACAACGGTAGTTGAGATATTGTAGACGATCCTAACGTGTACACGTGTGTCGTGTTTAACACGCTGTAGATAGATATTCAGATAACCATAGAGGTTGTTGTGATTGTAAACCGAACCTGTAACCCTAACCCAATTGGGTATTATATATACTTGAGGTGTCGATGCTATACGCACGACATACAAACCAATTCTTCTCCGTCTTCGTTTTCTTATACAGTGCAGATGGTGCTGCTTCAGTAGTAGTTGAGCAAAATTTAGAAACATCTGAAATTATTCATGTAACTCACAGCAAGAGAAGTAGAAAAAAGTGGAAATCAACTAAGGCACCACTTAGAAGGAGAATCCTATGACTACTGTCGAGTTAAGTAAGACATCATTCGAGAAGGAAAGACTTATTGGAAACGACGCGGGAAGGTTGGTCGTCGACGTTAATGGTCTCCTGCACGAAACCGAGGTGGCGAAGAGGGCGGCGACTGGCCACGCGATGTCCACGCGCCTACGCCGTCGTAAATGCAGGTAGTTGGTATCCCTATTTAGTACTACGTCATCCATCGTCGCGGCGCTATCCTCTCATCTCCACCACCGTAGCCGCGCTATCCTCTCTCATCTCCACCACCGCCGCCGCGCTATCCTCTCATCTCCACCACAACAATGCCGTGGTGGATCCATACGACGTACTCCATGCTTGGCCGCATCGGCCGCATGCCGCCTGCAGCCTGCAGCGCCTCAACCACCACCGTAGCCGCAGCCCGATGCCAACATCGACTACAACTCTGAAGACTCTATCGACCCACGGTTCGAGGAGTGGGACAAGGCGTACATCGCAGACACATAAGCTGAGGCGGCGGAGGAGGCGGCGCAGTGGGGCGAGCTGTCGCAGGCCCTCGCTGACCCGGAGCAGGCGACGATCCTGGCGTTCTTGAACGCGCAGCGCTTCCGGAGGCTTAAGTAGGAGTAGTGCGAGTTCATCAAAGACGCGAACTACGAGCACGCCATCGAGATCTCGCGCCAGCGAGCGGCCACGGAGGAGGCGGGATGCCTCCTCATGACGGCGGAGCGACAAAAGCCCATCGAGCTGAATGCGCAGCGCCACGCCGAGGCGTTCACCCGTGAGCAAGCGAAGCTCGCCCCAGAACGAGGCGTCTCGCCGATGGCTGGCATCGCTAAGGGGACAACACCGCTGGCAAGCTCCTGCGACGACGGTCGTCATGCTCCACCGCCAGATGCGCGAAGGAAGGGCGGAGAGGTGGGCATGGACGCAGGTGGCTAAGGGGAAGAACGACGACGAGGCAGGCCCATCACGCGCCCCAACCGACGGCTAGGAGATTAGGGTTCGAAGTTTAAGTTTTATTTAAGTTTAAATTCAAATAACTTTTGTATAAATTTCGTATGAATTTCGGTTTTCAAATGTCATTTTACGTTTAAATTTCTATTGGGGCTATCGTATTGGGGGCGCCGGCGTGGGAACATCATCCTCAAAATAGAGGATGCTCTGTCGGCGTTCTCCATACCGCAGTACCGGTGTCCCTACCGACAACTATTTCGGAGACGTCGGTGGAGATGCTGTTAGGGCATATCCAATGGCACCAATGCGGCGACCCATCCCGCGCCCACGCATCCGGATGGGTCGAACCGGACAAATCCGCGACCCAGCGCGACCACGCATCGCAAATGCAGATGGTCACGGGTGTCTGGGACGACCCAAACCCAGCCCAAATCTGGGCCAGGTTTGCGTGGCCACGGATTGCACGCGGCTTCCTCGCGTGTCCGTCTGGTCCGCATGGCTGGCCCAGCTATCGGTGCCCTAGTCCTATTAAATGTGGACTGGGGGAGGAGGACTGTCCATATCCAGTCCCCACTCTCCACTTCGGCCGCACGCACGACCTCGAGCTTCCGCGCTGCAATGGCCCTGAAGCGGGAATTCCAGCCGTCCGCCAACGACCCTGAGGCCGGCAGCAGCCGTCGAATCGCGCTGGCGGCGTTCGAGATGGGGCCGCCGGCTCCTCCCATCCGCGACCGGATCTACGTCACCGTAGCGGTGGCGCAGATGTTCTGGGATGCCGGCGTCCCAATGCCGTGGGGGGGGGGCGTGCACCTCCCCCACGGCTGGCACCTGAGCTCAGATAGGGTTCCGGTGCCACCGATCCCGAGCTCCGGCCGCGCCCGCATCACGGAGATCCGGAGGCGCCGCGCCCGCATCGCGGAGATCCGAAGGCGCCGCGCACGCTGCGCCCAACGTAAAGTGAAACAGCCGATCCTTCACTTCCCCCGTCTCTCGCGGAAGGTGTTTTAACGAGCCCATGGCGGCGCCACATGCCCAGCCCTAGCCCCAGCCCTAGGAGGAGGACGACCCCGAGCTGCAGGTGGCGCTGGTGGCGTGCCGCGAGCTCAACGACCTCGAGGAGCTGGCCAAATGGCCGCACCTCGCCGAGACGCTGCGCGCTGGAGGAGATGGCCAGGAAGGCCCAGGAGGACGCCCAGGCCGAGGCGTGGGCCTTCCTCGAGATGGCTCGCCGGGAGGAGGAGGCCACGCGCCAGGCGGCGTTCCGGGAGGAGGAGGAGAGCCAGGCCGCGCTCTGGCAGCAGGCGTATCTACAGGCCGCTGCAGCGGAGCAGCTCGGAAAGGAGGCCGCGCGCGCGGCAGGCCTACGCAGGCCGGCGAGCCCTCCGGATCCGCACTTCGCCTGGGAAAGGGCGCAGTGGTCGCCCTGGCCGGAGTCCCCGGCGCCCTCCGGCGTGTCCAGCCGGAACAGCGCGTCGCCGCGGGGGGGAGGGGGGCGTCGTCCTCATCGACGACGACGACGAGTACTACTAGGAGTAGTACTGCGCACCGGCGGCCACCGTGCCCCCAAACCCTGGCCTAGGTTTCTTTTTAGTTTAAAGTCCATATAGGGCTTTCTTTTGTGTAAAAAATGCCCAAAATAGGGCTAAGTTTAAATCCTAGTTTAAATTTATTTTTTTGTTATTTTCCTTTTTTATTTATTTTCTTTTATTTTTTTACATTTGCACTGCGTCCGCGCGTTTTTTTTGCGGGAGAAAAGACTGATATTAATCCAGACAAATTACAGATAGGTCCCCAGAAGAAAAAAAGATTACAGCCCAACCCATCTGCAACTCGGCTACGGAAGCAACCACCAGCGCCGTCGGTGGCGCACCGCCACTCAAGCTCCCCTCGTCGCCTTGGAACAGGAGCTCCCCAGAGCCAGCGGGCAGTCGCCGAGCGCCGATCCCTAAGAATCTACGCCAGAAGAAGCCGCCATCGCCACGCTGAATCACATCAACACCTTCCTCAGGAACTTCGCCAGCCAGATCCACCGTCTCGCGAGATCCAGCGATGGGGAAGACGAGCCCCGCAGCTCCGCAAAACCGCAGGGTCGACGGGGACTGCAGATCGACGCCGGTCCTCCAAAGGAGCACCTGCAACGAGATGAAGGTCTGCCGCCCACAAAACCACACCGCCGACGCCTCCAACACCACGACGCCGCCGGCTGGTCACCACACGCACCCCTACGCTATATACACAGCGCGAATCGGTGTTCCCCCGTTCTCCCGCCGCCGGAGCGGCCGGCGGAGGGCGAGGGAAGCGCCGATCCGGCGCCGGTGAGGTGGGACGCCTGTAGACTCTCAAAAAAACGCCTTCCGCGAGAGACGGGGGAAGTGAAGGATCGGCTGTTTCACTTTGCGTTGGGCGCAGCGTGCGACCCAAACGGACACGCGAACGCGGAGCGCTGTCCGGGTATCCGTGCAACCACTCAAACGGCCCAAAATGAACGGTTTAGCGCGTCCGTTTGCATCGCGGGGTTGTAGATGCCCCTTAGATCTCATCACATGTAAGAATGAAGTTGTGGCCGGAATCTGAAGGTTCAGTGGATAGCACGTAACGACAGTTGCCGCAGGCCGGAGACGGCTTGGCTGGAGACATGCGAGGACTCTTGCTTCGGCCCCGATGCAATCTATGCGATCTGCTCAATGCAGGTCTCATGTCCTTCATGGTACTTTTTGTCTGCATGAACGACAACAACGATGGGTTGCGCCTAAACGCGCATGTAGCCGTAGCTTGTTCTTCGTCGAGAAGCACTGCAAGAATGTAGCTAATTGATCCGCGAGACTTGTCTTAAGCTGGGTGAGATTTTCGGACCTTTTTTTCCGTCCGAGGCGGAGCAGGGATGATACGACGGCGACTGCAGTTTATCGATCCGGTCGGTTCCGGTGCTGCGGATATAGGGTGTGTTTGGTAGGCTTGCATTCTCCTTAGCTAGCATGCCGCGTTCTTGTATGAACAGTTTCTTAAAGCAGCGTCGGATCAGGTCCTGGAGGAACGTCCGGTTCGGTAGTTTCTGGAGGTGCAGGCAAATCTCCACGCCGGCTGATGCAAAAAAAATCTTCGACGCACGCGCGGAGACGAGAATGGAGATGCGGGAGCTGCGGCGCGCATCTGTAAAAAGCGAAAAGGAGGGTGGGAAGGATTCCGTCACCTCCCGCCGCGCCCCATAGCCTATTTCTACCCCCTCCTCCACTCCCCCAAATTTCAAGCTCCTCCTCCCGTCGGCAAGCAGGTAAGAGACGCACGCATCTCCGGTCGGCAACGTTTACAGCGGCGCCGGTAAGTACATCTGGGCTGCTTCATCTACTTCCTGATCGAGTGCATCTTCACCTCCGGCGATGACTATAAGGCATCCCTTATCTCGGTACCGCGGTAATATTTAGATCTAGGTTAGGAGTAGTGAGAGCTTGTCTAGGGTTTGCTCTTGTAGCAGGGGTTAGTTCGGATTGTGGTGAGCTATCATGATCTTCCCAGGGTTCGACATTTCCGGTTGCTACTTTGTCCCAAATGTCCTCACCTGCCATGATCTTGCAAGGGTTTGTGCTATTTACCGTTGCAATGAACTGCTTGTCTGATTTAGGATAATTGTTGGTATGTTTTGTGCTATTCACAGTTGGAATGAACTGCTTGTCTGATTTAGGATGATTGTTGGTATGGTTTATATTATTCACATGTCTTTGCTTCCAAGTAGATTCATGTTATATGTACTACGATGTGTGTAGGACTCCTTCTGTGATGACTATAGCCAAGCGCTTGTCTGCGTTGGGGTCTCGGCTCCCTTCGCAAGTTCCCGATTCACAGCCCGCCTATGACTCCAAGGTGGCGGTCACCCCTCTTCCTGTGTCTGACCTGGTGGCTCAGGTAGCGGTAGATGTCGCGGCTAGGTTGGCCACCACGAAGAAGAACAAGAACCGCAGGGAAGCGGAGAGGGCCTTGAAGACCAGGCAGAAAGGGCTGCCACCATGAAATGGCTTCCATTCATGTCCAGCTTCGTGTTGGAGAAGATGTGCGGCTTGATCCAGAGCAGAGTGAGAACTGACAAAGGATTTAAGGAAGTCCATCTGAATGATGTGGCGAAGGGCCTTTTTAACCACTGTGGTGTCTCCGTGTGCTCCACACAGGTGTACAACCATCTGAGGAAGTGGAGGCAGAGGTTGCTCACCATTAGGAGGCTCCGCGATCTAAGCGGAGCTCAGTGGTGCAAGGATACCAAATGCATCATCCTTTAGGGTGAGCACTACTGCGGGCACGTCGCGTTGAGCACCTCACTAACTTAGTCCACCTCATTAACTCTTTTGATCAGCCACTAGGAGAACTAACTGATGGGTTCGTTGCATGGAAAACAAAAAATTTCCTACCGCAAAGACGAATAAATCCAAGATCTAATCTATGGAAAAGCCAAGATCTAATCTACAAGATCGGAGCAACGAGATGGAGAAGAGACCAACCCTCGAAGATTCCAAAGCCTACGAGATTAATCTCGTTGTTGATGTAGACGATCGTCCCGGTGCTGCAATCCGGCAGCACTTCCGTACTCGGTCGCGCGTACGGTGTCGATGAAGCCCTTCCTCTCCCCGTTCCAGCGGGCAGCGGAGATGTGGTAGATCTCCTCCAAGTTCCAGCAGCACGAAGGCGTGGTGGTGGTTGATACGTCTCCAACGTATCGATAATTTCTTATGTTCCATGCTTGTTTTATGACATTACCTACATGTTTTGTTCACACTTTATGATGATTTTTATGCGTTTTCCGGAACTAACCTATTGACGAGATGCCAAAGAGCCAGTTCCTATTTTCTGATGTTTTTGGTTTCAGAAATCCTAGTAAGGAAATATTTTCGGAATTGGACGAAATCAACGCCCAGAGTCTTAAAATTCCACGAAGCTTCCAGAACACCCGAGATGAACCAGAGGGGGGCCAAAGGGCCGCCAGACAATAGGCCGGCGCGGGCCAGGGGGGCTGCGCCCCCCTACTGTGTCGTCGCCTCGTCAGCCCTCCGACTCCGCCTCTTTGCCTATTTAAAGGTCCCTGACCTAAATCTTCGATACGGAAAAACCACGGTACGGGAAACCTTCCAGAGCCGCCGCCATCGCGAAGCCAAGATCTGGGAGACAGCAGTCTCTGTTCCGGCACGCCGCCGGGACGGGGAAGTGCCCCCGGAAGGCTTCTCCATCGACACCGCTGCCATCTCCACCGCCATCTTCATCAACGCTGTTGTCTCCCATGAGGAGGGAGTAGTTCTCCATCGAGGCTAAGGGCTGTACCGGTAGCTATGTGGTTAATCTCTCTCCCCATGTACTTCAATACAATGATCTCATGAGATGCCTTACATGATTGAGATTCATATGAGTTTTGTATCACAATTCATCTATGTGCTACTCTAGTGATGTTATTAAAGTAGTCTATTCCTCCTCCATGATGTAATGTTGACAGTGTGTGCATCATGAAGTACTTGGTATATGCTATGATTGTGATCTCTTGTAGATTATGAAGTTAACTATTACTATGATGGTATTGATGTGATCTATTCCTCCTTTCATAGTGTGATGGTAACAGTGTGCATGCTATGTTAGTACTTGATATAGTTGTGTTGATCTATCATGCACTCTAAGGTTATTTAAACATGAATATCGAATATTGTGGAGCTTGTTAACTCCGGCATTGAGGGTTCGTGTAATCCTACACAATTAGTGGTGTTCATCATCCAACAAGAGAGTGTAGAGTATAGCATTTATCTATTCTGTTATGTGATCAATGTTGAGAGTGTCCACTAGTGAAAGTATAATCCCTAGGCCTTGTTCCCAAATACTGAAATCATCGCTTGTTTACTGTTTTACTGCATCTGTACTACCTGCAATATTACCATCATCAACCACACGCCAGTTGTAGCATCAAGCTATTTTCTGGTGCTGTTACTGCTGCTCATATATATTCATACCACCTGTATTTCACTATCTCTTCGCCGAACTAGTGCATCTATACATCTGACAAGTGTATTAGGTGTGTTGGGGACACAAGAGACTTCTTGCTTTGTGGTTGCAGGGTTGCTTGAGAGGGATATCTTTGACCTCTTCCTCCCCGAGTTCGATAAACCTTGGGTGATCCACTTAAGGGAAAACTTGCTGCTGTTCTACAAACCTCTGCTCTTGGAGGCCCAATACTGTCTACAGGAAAAGAGGCGTGAGTAGACATCAAGCATATTTTCTGGCGCCGTTGCCGGGGAGGAAAGGTAAAAGGTACTCACACTCCGGATCTCGGCTACTAAGCTATTTTCCGGCGCCGTTGTAAGTACTCAAAGCTATTTCCTTTAGATCCTGCAATTGCATCTTTTTGTTTCTTGTTTTACACTAGTTTGGCATAATGGAAAGCAACATGGAGCTTTTTATTCTTTTTCCTGAATTAAGACATGGATGGTTTGATGCGAAAATTAAAAAACCCATGGAACATATTAGTATGAACACTTTGAACACCATTGTTGCTAATGATATGGAAAATTCTAAGCTTGGGGAAGCTCGCTTTAATGAGCATGATCTTTTTAGTCCCCCAAGCATTGAGGAGAAAATTTTCTTTGATGATACTTTGCCTCCTATTTATGATGATTATAATGATAGTAGTCTTTTGGTGCTGCCTGTTATGGAGGATAAATTTGATTATGATTACAATATGCCTCCTATATTTGATGATGAGAATAATAATGATAGCTACTTTGTTGAATTTGCTCCCACTACAACTAATAAAATTGATTATGCTTATGTGGAGAGTAATAATTTTATGCATGAGACTCATGATAAGAATGCTTTATGTGATAGTTATATTGTTGAGTTTGCTCATGATGCTACTGGATATTATTATGAGAGAGGAAAATATGGTTGTAGAAATTTTCATGTTACTAAAACACCTCTCTTTTTGCTGAAAATCTTGAAGCTGCACTTGTTTTATCTTTCTATGCTTGTTGCATTGTTCTTCTTGAATTTATTTATTTACAAGATTCCTACGCATAGGAAGCATGTTAGACTTAAATTTGTTTTGAATTTGCTTCTTGATGCTCTCTTTTGCTTCCACTACTATTTCTTGCGAGTGCATCATTAAAATTGCTGAGCCCATCTTAATGGCTATAAAGAAAGAACTTCTTGGGAGATAACCCATGTGTTTATTTTGCTACAGTAATTTTGTTTTATATTTGAGTCTTGGAAGTTGTTACTACTGTAGCAACCTCTCCTTATCTTACTTTATTGCATTGTTGTGCCAAGTGAAGTCTTTGATAGAAAGGTTGATACTAGATTTGGATTACTGCGCAGAAACAGATTTCTTGCTGTCACGAATCTGGGCCTAATTCTCTGTAGGTAACTCAGAAAATTCTTCCAATTTACGTGAGTGATCCTCAGATATGTACGCAACTTTCATTCAATTTGAGCATTTTCATTTGAGCAAGTCTGGTGCCTCTTAGAAATTCGTCTTTACGGACCGTTCTGTTTTGACAGATTCTGCCTTTTATTTCGCATTACCTGTTTTGCTATGCTTGATGGATTTTTCTATTCCATTAACTTTCAGTAGCTTTGTGCAATGTCCAGAAGTGTTAAGAATGATTATGTCACCTCTGAACATGTGAATTTTGATTATGCACTAACCCTCTAATGAGTTATTTTTGAGTTTGGTGTGGAGGAAGTTTTCAAGGGTCAAGAGAGGAGGATGATACAATATGATCAAGAAGAGTGAAAGCTCTAAGCTTGGGGATGCCCCGGAGGTTCATCCCTGCATATTTCAAGAAGACTCAAGCATCTAAGCTTGGGGATGCCCAAGGCATCCCCTTCTTCATCGACAAATTATCAGGTTCCTTCTCTTGAAACTATATTTTTATTCGGTCACATCTTATGTACTTTACTTGGAGCGTCTGTTTGTTTTTTTTTTTGTTTGAATAAATACTTGTGTGGGAGAGAGACACGCTCTGCTGGTTCATATGAAAACATGTGTTCTTAGCTTTTAATTTTCATGGTGAAGGTTGAAACTGCTTCGTTAATTGTTATATGGTTGGAAACGGGAAATGCTACATGTGGTAATTGGTATAATGTCTTGAACAATGTGATACTTGGCAATTGTTGTGCTCATGATTAAGCTCTTGCATCATATACTTTGCACCTATTAGTGAAGAAATACATAGAGCTTGCTAAAATTTGGTTTGCATGATTGGTCTCTCTAAGGTCTAGATATTTTCTAGTAAGGGTTTTAACAACAAGGAAGACAGTGTAGAGTCTTATAATGCTTGCAATATGTTTTTATGTGAGTTTTGCTGTACCGGTTCATACTTGTGTTTGCTTCAAATAACCTTGCTAGCCTAAGCCTTGTATTGAGAGGGAATACTTCTCATGCATCCAAAATCCTTGAGCCAATAACTATGCCATTTGTGTCCACCATACCTACCTACTACATGGTATTTCCTGCCATTCCAAAGTAAATTGCTTGAGTGCTACCTTTAAATTTCTATCCTTTATCTTTGCAATATATAGCTCATGGGACAAATAGCCTAAAAACTATTGTGGTATTGAATATGTACTTATGTTGGCGTCCGAAACCCACCGGCGAGCAACGGCTGGCAACACGAAGAGCCGGGAACAACTCAGAGCTGCGGCTGGCCCTGGTCCCTCGCGCAACGGCCCGCAAAGACTCTGTACACACGTCCGATGCTGGTGCAAGGGCGTGCCACCTGACCTATACCTGGTCAGGAAGGTGATGGATTTGCTTCGCTTAGGTTTCCTGCATGGCATACACGTAAACATTAAATACGAGCCTCGATCGGCTCTCAGGTTTTCCCGTGAATCGGCTCAAGGAGCCGATCCACCCATGATTCGTAAAGGGTTTACGATAGCATGGTGGTCCTGCTTGATCAACATAAAGCTAAAACGATCTACAACGATTTAGGGTTTTCACCGCATAATCGGAACATCCTACTCGTGATTGAGCCTAGCAGCCACGCACGGTGTCAATAAACCAACCCTATATAAGGCCTAAAAACCAACATGAAGTTGATCCCCGGAACATCTTATCTAGGGTTAGCAAACTGTACCCTACGTGCCACCGGATCCTTCAACCCGTTTGCAAGGCCTAACTATGCAGATATTAAACTAATCCTTGAAGAACAAGGAACAATCATAACGGATCGGATCTACTAAATAATGATCAAGCAAGGTGCCACCCTTACACCTAAGAAAGGTGTAAGGACGGCTAGACGTCTAAGGGTTGCATGAACGAAAGCATGTAGCAAGGTAAAACGATGCTAACCCTAACACATCTATGATAACTACGTTGCTCGCCATCAAAAGGGCTTCAGCACGAGCAACGCATGAACACGAATAAACGTATACTGCCTAGATCGCAAGATGCGATCTAGGCAGCATGATGCTTACCCGGAAGAAAACCCTCAAAACAAGGGGTCGGCGATGCGCCAAGATTGGTTTGTGATGAACGTGATTGTTGTTTATCTCGATAACCCTAGATACATATTTATAGTCCGTAGACTGTCTAACGTGGGAATAATCCCAACCGTGCACGAGTCAAGTTTTATCTAACCGACACGTATCCTACTATATTTACAGATACACGGGCAAATTAGCCCAAACTCGTTATTCAAGGCCGATTCACGTATATTCTCCGACGTATATTCTTCAAGCCCATCTTGATCGCGGCCCACCTCTGACTCGGTCAAATTCTGGTGATAACAACTTATGCATTTTATTTCTTATAAGTTGCTTGTTGAGCGATAACCATGTTCCTGGGGACGCCATCAACTACCCTTTGTTGAATATCATGTGAGTTGCTATGCATGTTCGTCTTGTCTGAAGTAAGGGCGATTTACCATGAGTTGAATGATTTGAGCATGCATATTGTTAGAGAAGAACATTGGGCCGCTAACTAAAGCCATGATCCATGGTGGAAGTTTCAGTTTTGGACAAATATCCTCAATCTCATATGAGAATATTAATTGTTGCTAAATGCTTATGCATTAAAGAGGAGTCCATTATCTGTTGTCTATGTTGTCCCGGTATGGATGTCTAAGTTGAGAATAATCAAAAGCGAGAAATCCAATGCGAGCTTTCTCCTTAGACCTTTGTACAGGCGGCATAGAGTTACCCCTTTGTGACACTTGGTTAAAACATATGTATTGCGGTGATAATCCAGGTAATCCGAGCTAATTAGGACAAGGTGCAGGCACTATTAGTATACTATGCATGAGGCTTGCAACTTGTAGGATATAATTTACATGATGCATATGCTTTATTACTACCGTTGACAAAATTGTTTCTTGTTTTCAAAACCAAAGCTCTAGCACAAATATAGCAATCGATGCTTCCCTCTGCGAAGGGCTTTTCTTCTACTTTTATGTTGAGTCAGTTTACCCATTTCTCTCTATCTTAGAAGCAAACGCTTGTGTTAACTGTGCATTGATTCCTACATACTTGCATATTGCACTTATTATATTACTTTACATTGACAACTATCCATGAGATATACATGTTACAAGTTGAAAGCAACCGCTGAAACTTAATCTTCCTTTGTGTTGCTTCAATGCCTTTACTTTGAATTTATTGCTTTATGAGTTAACTCTTATGCAAAACTTATTGATGCTTGTCTTGAAAGTACTATTCATGAAAAGTCTTTGCTATATGATTCAATTGTTTAACCATTGACTTTACCATTGCTTTGAATCGTTGCATTCATCTCATATGCTTTACAATAGTATGATTAAGATCATGTTGGTGGCATGTCACTTCAGAAATTATCTTTGTTATCGTTTACCTACTCGAGGACGAGTAGGAACTAAGCTTGGGGATGCTGATACATCTCCAACGTATCGATAATTTCTTATGTTCCATGCTTGTTTTATGACATTACCTACATGTTTTGTTCACACTTTATGATGATTTTATGCGTTTTCCGGAACTAACCTATTGACGAGATGCCGAAGAGCCAGTTCTTGTTTTCTGCTGTTTTTGGTTTCAGAAATCCTAGTATGGAAATATTTTCGGAATTGGACGAAATCAACACCCAGAGTCTTAAAATTCCACGAAGCTTCCAGAACACCCAAGAGAAACCAGAGGGGGGCCACAGGGCCGCCAGACAACAGGCCGGCGCGGGCCAGGGGGGCCGCGCCCCCTACTGTGTCGTCGCCTCGTCAGCCCTCCGACTCCGCCTCTTCGCCTATTTAAAGGTCCCCGACCTAAATCTTCGATACGGAAAAACCACGGTACGAGAAACCTTCCAGAGCCGCCGTCATCGCGAAGCCAAGATCTGGGGGACAGAAGTCTCTGTTCCGGCACGCCGCCGGGACGGGGAAGTGCCCCCGAAAGGCTTCTCCATCGACACCGCTGCCATCTCCACCACCATCTTCATCAACGCTGCTGTCTCCCATGAGGAGGGAGTAGTTCTCCATCGAGGCTAAGGGCTGTACCGGTAGCTATGTGGTTAATCTCTCTCCCCATGTACTTCAATACAATGATCTCATGAGCTGCCTTACATGATTGAGATTCATATGAGTTTTGTATCACAATTCATCTATGTGCTACTCTAGTGATGTTATTAAAGTAGTCTATTCCTCCTCCATGATGTAATGTTGACAGTGTGTGCATCATGAAGTACTTGGTATATGCTATGATTGTGATCTCTTGTGGATTATGAAGTTAACTATTACTATGATGGTATTGATGTGATCTATTCCTCCTTTCATAGTGTGATGGTAACAGTGTGCATGCTATGTTAGTACTTGGTATAGTTGTGTTGATCTATCATGCACTCTAAGGTTATTTAAACATGAATATCGAATATTGTGGAGCTTGTTAACTCCGGCATTGAGGGTTCGTGTAATCCTACACAATTAGTGGTGTTCATCATCCAACAAGAGAGTGTAGAGTATATCATTTATCTATTCTGTTATGTGATCAATGTTGAGAGTGTCCAACTAGTGAAAGTATAATCCCTAGGCCTTGTTCCCAAATACTGAAATCATCGCTTGTTTACTATTCTACTGCATCTGTACTGCCTGCAATATTACCATCATCAACCACACACCAGTTGTAGCATCAAGCTATTTTCTGGTGCTGTTACTGCTGCTCATATATATTCATACCACCTGTATTTCACTATCTCTTCGCCGAACTAGTGCATCTATACATCTGACAAGTGTATTAGGTGTGTTGGGGACACAAGAGACTTCTTGCTTTGTGGTTGCAGGGTTGCTTGAGAGGGATATCTTTGACCTCTTCCTCCCTGAGTTCGATAAACCTTGGGTGATCCACTAAAGGGAAAACTTGCTGCTGTTCTACAAACCTCTGCTCTTGGAGGCCCAACACTGTCTACAGGAAAAGAAGCGTGAGTAGACATCAGTGGTGATGGAGGAAGAAAAGCTGCAGGGCTTCGCCTAAGCCGGAGTAGCGTATGGTGGAGAAGAGAGGCCGCCAGAGGAGGAGGCAATGAGGTGTAGTGGCCGGCCACCCCCTCCCCTCTTTATATAGGGGGCCAGGTCGGTGGGGTGGCCCCCTTTCCCATCTAGGGTTAGGGGGCGGCGGCCAAGTGGGGGAAGAGGGATTTCTTCCCCCCCCCCCCCCCAAGTTGATCGCCCCTAGGGAAACCCTAGGGGTTGGCCGGCTTGGCCTTGAGGGTTTTGTGCCCCTGGCCCATTAGGCTAGGGAGCACACCCTCGGCCCATGCAAGGCCTCCTAGGGTCGTGGGCCCACTAGTGGGACCCCCAGAACCTTCTAGAACCTTCCTGGTCATCCACCGGAAAGATCCCGAACTTTTCCGAAACCTAGAAATCAACTTCCCTTATATGAATCTTATTCTCCGGACTATTCCGGACCTCCTCGTGACGTCCTGGATCCCATCCGAGACTCCAAACAAACTTCGTCTCCATACCATATTCAAATCTACTTATGCGACATCGAACCTAAAGCGCGTCACCCTACGGTTCGCGAACTATGCAGACATGGTCGAGACTCCTCTCCGAGCAATAACCAATAGCGGGATCTGGAGATCCATAATGGCTCCCACATATTCAACGATAACTTAGTGATCGATTGAACCATTTACATACGATGCCAATTCCCTTTGTCACGCGATACTTTACTTGTCCGAGGTTCGATCATCGGAATCTCCATACCTTGTTCAACCTCGTTACCGACAAGTACTCTTTACTCGTACCGTGGTATGTCATCTCTTGTGATCTTAATCACATGGTTGCAAGCTAATCAGACGACATTCCACCGAGAGGGCCCAGAGTCTATCTATCCGTCATCAGGATGGACAAATCCCACTATTGATCCATATGCCTCAACTCACACTTTCCGAATACTTAATCCCATCTTTATAACCACCCATTTACGCAATGGCGTTTGATGTAATCAAAGTACCCTTCCGATATAAGTGATTTACATAATCTCATGGTCGAAGGACTTAGGCAACTATATATCGAAAGCTTATAGCAAATTGAACTTAATGACTTGATCTTATGCCACGCTTATTTGGGTGTGTGTCCATTATATCATTCAACTAATGACATAACCTTGTTATTAATAACATCCAATGTTCATGATCACGAAACCATGATCATCCATTAATCAACAAGCTAGTTATACAAGAGGCTTACTAGGGACTCCTTGTTGTTTACATAACACATGTATCAATGTTTCGGTTAATACAATTATAGCATGGTATGCAAACATTTATCATAAACACAAAGATATTATAATAACCACTTTATTATTGCTTCTTGGGCATATCTCCAACAGTCTCCCACTTGCACTAGAGTCAATAATCTAGATTATATTGTAAGGTACCTAACACCCATGACATTCTGGTGTTGGCCATGATTTGCCCTAGGGAGAGCTTTAGTCAACGGATCTGCCACATTCAGATCTGTGTGCACTTTGCAAATCTCTACTTCACCATCTTCGATGTACTCACGAATCGAATGAAAACGCAGCTTGATATGCTTCAGCTTCTTGTGTGACCTTGGTTCCTTTGCATTGGCGATGGCACCCGTGTTGTCACAATAGATGACTAACGGGTCCAATGCACTAGGAACCACACCAAGCTCAACAATGAACCTCTTCATCCATACCGCTTCCGATGAAGCCTCCGAAGCCGCTATGTATTCAGATTCAGTTGAAGACTTCGCCACCGTGCATTGCTTGGAACTCATCGAGCTTACTGCAGCTCCATTCAGTATAAACACGTACCCAGACTGAGACTTAGAGTCGCCAGGATCAGTGTTCCAACTTGCATCGGTGTAACTGGTTACAACGAGCTCTTGGTCACCGCCATAACAAAGAAACATATCCTTAGTCCTTTTCAAGTACTTCAGGATATTCTTGACCGTTGTCCAGTGTTCCATTCCTGGATCACTCTGATATCCGCTGGTCAAGCTAACAACATGTGCGATATCCGGTCTAGTACACAGCAAGGCATACATGATAGAGCCTACTGCCGAGGCATAGGGGATCTTGCTCATCCTCTCTCTATCTTCTGTCGTAGCCGGACCTTGAGTCTTACTCAAGACCTTACCTGGCAACATAGGCAAGAACCCTTTCTTGCTCTCATCCATTCTAAACTTCTTTAGAATCTTGTCCAGGTATGTACTCTATGAAAGCCCTATTACGCGTCTCGATCTATCTCTATAAATCTTGATGCCTAAAATGTACGCTGCTTCACCAAGGTCTTTCATTGAAAAACACTTATTCAAATAACCTTTAACGCTGCTTAATAGTTCTATATCATTCCCAATTAATAATATGTCATCTACATATAATATCAGGAACGCTACAGAGCTCCCACTCACTTTCTTGTAAATACATGCCTCACCATGAGTCCGTATAAACCCGAAGTCTCTGATAACCGTATCAAAGCGTCGGTTCCAACTCCGGGATGCTTGCTTCAGTCTATAAATGGAACGCTGAAGCTTGCATACCTTGTCAGCATTTTTAGGATCGACAAAACCTTTGGGTTGTACCATATACAACTCTTCCTCAATGTCACCATTAATGAACGCCATTTTGACATCCATCTGCCAAATCTCATAATCGAAAAATGCGGCTATTGCTAACAAAATCCTCACAGCCTTTAGCTTCGCTACAGGTGAGAAAGTCTCATCGTAGTCAACTACTTGAATTTTTCGGAAACCCTTTGCGACAAGTCGAGCTTTATAGACAGTAATATTACCATCAGCATCTGTTTTTCTCTTGAAGATCCATTTATTCTCAACAGCCTTGCGGCTATCAGGTAAGTCCACCAAAGTCCATACTTTGTTATCATACATGGATCCCATTTCGGATTTCATGGCTTCTTGCCATTTGTTGGAATCTGGGTTCACCATTGCTTCTTCATACGTCGCAGGGTCCTCATCATTGTTGTCCACAATCATGACATTTAGACAGGGATCATACCAATCAGGAGTGGTACGCTCCCTCGTCGATCTGCGAGTTTCAGTAGCTTCCTCGTTCAAAGTTTCATGATCATCATCATTTGCTTCCTCTCCTATCGGTGCAGGCTGTACAGGAACATCTTCCGGTACTGCGCTACTCTGATCAACGAGAGAAGGTTCATTAACCTCGTCGAGTTCTACTTTCCTTCCAGTCACTTCTTTCGTGAGAAACTCCTTCTCAAGAAAGGACCCGTTCTTGGCAACAAAGATTTTGCCTTCGGATCTGTGATAGAAAGTGTACCCGATTGATTCTTTAGGGTATCCTATGAAGACGCATTTCTCCGCTTTGGGTTCTAGCTTGTCAGGTTGCAACTTCTTTACATAAGCTTCGCAACCCCAAACTTTAAGGAACGACAGCTTAGGTTTCTTTCCAAAACACAATTCATACGGTGTCGTTACAACGGATTTAGATGGTGCCCTATTTAAAGTGAATGCGGCTGTCTCTAATGCATAACCCCAAAATGATAATGGCAAATCAGTAAGAGACATTATAGAACGAACCATATCTAAGAGAGTTCGATTACGACGTTCAGACACACCATTGCGCTGTGGTGTTCCCGGCGGTGTCAACTGTGAAAGTATTCCGCATTTCTTTAAATGCATGCCAAACTCATAACTCAGATATTCGCCTCCGTGATCAGAACGCAGAAACTTAATCTTCTTGTTACGTTGATTTTCTACTTCACTTTGGAATTCCTTAAACTTCTCGAAAGTTTCGGACTTATGTTTCATAAAGTAAATATACCCATATCTACTCAGATCATCCGTGAAGGTTAGAACATAACGATAACCACCGCGCGATGCTACACTCATTGGTCCGCACACATCGGTATTATGATTTCCAATAATTCTGTAGCTCGCTCCATTGTACCAGAAAATGGAGTCTTAGTCATTTTTCCCATTAGACATGCTTCGCATCTATCAAGTGACTCAAAGTCAAGTGACTCAAGAAGTCCACCGGAATGGAGTTTCTTCATGCGCTTCACTCCAATATGACCAAGACGACAGTGCCACATATAAGTAGAATTATCATTCAATTTAATTCGCTTTGCATCAATGTTATGAACATGTGTATCACTACTATCGAGATTTAACAAGAATAAACCATTCATCTCAGGTGCATGGCCATAAAAGACATTATTTATATAAATAGAACAACCATTATTCTCTGACTTAAATGAATAACCATCTTGCATTAAACAAGATCCAGATATAATGTTCATGCTCAACGCAGGTACAAAATAACAATTATTGAGGTTTAAAACTAATCCCGAAGGTAGATGTAGAGGGAGCGTGCCGATGGCGATCACATCGACCTTGGATCCATTTCCAACGCGCATCGTCACCTCGTCCCTCGCCAGGCTTCGTCTATTCCGCAGTTCCTGTTTCGAGTTACAAATGTGAGCAACCGAACCAGTATCAAATACCCAGGCACTACTACGAGAACCAGTAAGATAGACATCTATAACATGTATATCAAATATACCTTTCTTTTTGATGAGGCCGCTCTTCAGATCAGCCAAGTATTTGGAGCAATTACGCTTCCAGTGCCCCTTCTCTTTGCAGTAATAGCACACAGTATCAGGCTTAGGGCCAGCCTTAGGCTTCTCCGGAGGCGCAACAACTTTCTTGCCACCCTTCTTGAAGTTGCCCTTGTTGTTAGGCTTGCCCTGCTTCTTGAAACTGGTGGTCTTGTTGACCATCAACACTTGGTTCTCTTTCTTTATCTCAACCTCAGCAGATTTCAGCATGGAGAAGAGTTCAGGTAACTCCTTGTTCATGTTCTGCATGTTGTAGTTCATCACGAAGATCTTGTAACTAGGTGGCAGTGATTGGAGGACACGATTAATCCCCAGCTTGTTAGGAATCACTATCCCCAAGTCACTGAGTTACTTCGCATGTCCGGACATAGCGAGCATGTGCTCACTAACGGAGCTGCCCTCTTCCATCATGCAACTGAAGAAGTGTTTCGATGCTTCATAGCATTCCACGGCCGCATGAGTTTCAAAAATAGCTTTCAGCTCATTGACCAGCTCATACAGATCGTGGTGCTCAAAACATTTTTGAAGATCGGCTTCCAGACTGCACAGGATGGCACACTGAACTTGAGAGTACCGAATTTTCCAAGTCCGGTAAACAGTCTTTACTTCATCGGATTGAGTTTCTGCAGGTGGGGCACCTAGCGGTGCATCGAGCACATATTGCAGGTTTCCACCAGCGAGGAAAATCCTCACATGACGGAACCAGTCAGTGAAGTTGCTATCGTTGCTCTTAAGCTTTTCTTTCTCTAGGAACTGGTTAAAACTGATGGAGGGGGACGTCATGATCTACAACATATTTGCATAGACTTTAGACTAAGTTTATGATAAAATGAGTTCAATTTTAATTCTTAAATTAACTAGGTGAACTCCCACTCAAAACAACATCCCTCGCATTATCTTAGTGATCACACGAACCAAACCCACTACACCAAGTCCGATCTTCACGAGAAAAGATGTAGCTTCAAAGGTGAACACTCAAAGTCTTCATCATATTATTCATATGACTCATGCTCTACCTTTCGGTATCCCGTGTTCCGAGACCATGTCTGTATATGCTAGGCTCGTCAAGGCAACCTTAGTATCCACGTGTGCAAAACTGGCTTGCACCAGTTGTATGCACATGTAGAATCTATCACACCTGATCATCACGTGATGCTTCGAAACGACAAGTCTTAGGAACAGCGCATACTAAGGATGAACACTTTATTATCTTGATATTTTAGTGAGAGGGATCATCTTATAATGCTACCGTCGCGATCTAAGCAAAATAAGATGCATAAAGGATTAACATCACATGCAATTCATAATGTGTGATATGATATGGCCTTTCTTCTTGTGCTTTTGATCTCCATCTCCAAAGCACGAACATGATCTCCATCATCACCAGCATGGCGTCAAGGTCAGTGGCGCCGCTTCATGGTTGTCCATCACTTATAGCTACTATAACAACTACTTGAAATAAAGCTATTACATGATGAATAGATACGCGGGTCTTTAACAAAAAATTAAAGACAACCATTAGGCTCCTGCCGGTTGCCATAATACAATAATGAACATCTCATACATCAAATATAATCATCATCACATGGCCATATCACATCACCAAACCCTGCAAAAACAAGTTAGACGCTTCTAATTTGGTTTGCATATTTTACGTGGTTTCGGGTTTTCGAGTAAGATCCAATCTACCTACGAACATGAACCACAACGGTGATACTAGTGTTGTCAATAGAAAGAGCAAATTAGATCTTCACTATGGTGGGAGAGGCAGACACCTGCAAAGCCACTTATGCAATACAAGTTGCATGTCAAGCGTGGAGCAAGTCTCATGAGACGTGGTCATGTAAAGTTAGCCCCCGGGCCGCTTCATCCCACCACCCCGCAAGATGCAAAGTGCACTAACTAAAAACAACAAAAGCATCAACGCCCACAAAACCATTGTGTTCTACTCGTGCAACAGATCTATGCATATACAAGGCTCTGATACCACTGATGGGTTCGTTGCATGGAAAAAAAGTTTTTTCCTACCGCAAAGACGAATAAATCCAAGATCTAATCTATGGAAAAGCCAAGATCTAATCTACAAGATCAGAGCAACGAGATGGAGAAGAGACTAACCCTCGAAGATTCCAAAGCCTACGAGATTAATCTCGTTGTTGATATAGACGATCGTCCCGGTGCTGCAATCCGGCAGCACTTCCGTACTCGGTCGCGCGTACAGTGTCGATGAAGCCCTTCCTCTTCCCGTTCCAGCGGGCAGCGGAGATGTGGTAGATCTCCTCCAAGTTCCAGCAGCACGACGGCGTGGTGGTGGTGATGGAGGAAGAAAAGCTGTAGGGCTTCGCCTAAGCCGGAGCAGCGTATGGTGGAGGAGAGAGGCGGCTAGAGGAGGAGGCAATGGGGTGTACACTACAAGAAAAGTTCTGACAGGCAACGTCCCAAAATCGTCCGCTAAGGGGTGTTTTTCGTCGCCTATGGGCCTAACCCGACGATATGGGTTCTGTTGTCGAAACTGCGTCAGGCAAAGTCCTACCACGTTTTTTTCGGTCCGTCGCGCTTGGGTGCCCTTCCGCCACGGAAAATCGGACCGTTGCAGAAGTGTTTCCGGGAGCCCGTTGACTGCTGACGTCATGCAACCGACACGTGGCGACGCAGATTAAGCGGCGATTAACGGCGTTAACCGTTGAAACCCCGTGGTAGATGGTAGGCCCACACGAGGCCTGCCACGTCTTAAGCGGGCTGGCCCATTAAGTTTGCGGGCCGGGCCAGCTGACTTAGTTTGACCGGTCAACTATATAGCTGGGCTGGTCCATTAGTTACGTGGGCCGGGCCTAACCTCTAAGGTTGACTGGTCAAAACATTAATGGGCCGGCCCACTAAGCATGTGGGCCGGGCCGAATGCACTCATTTGACCAGGTCCAACGAGGCAAAAGGGCCGGCCCACAAAACATGTGGGACCCACTTTCCTGTTATCGGGCTGGCCCATTTACCAAGTGGGGTCCACATTAAAGCAAGTGGGCCGGCCCAAGAAGTTATTGGGCCGGCCCAATTAGCATGTGGGTCCCACTTTCCTGCTATCGGGCCGGTCCATTTAGTACGTGGGGTCCACATTAGAGCAAGTGGGCCGGCCCAAAAGCACAAGTGGGTCCCTCTTTCCTGTTAAAGGGCCGGCCCAACAAGATAGTGGGCCGGACCAAAAACACAGGTGGGTCCCACTTTCCTGTTAAAGGGCCGACCCATTTAGTATGTGGGGTCCACCATATAGCAAGTGGGCCGGCCCAACACGCTAGTGGGCCGGGCCAAAAACACAAGTGGGTCCCACTTTCCTCTTAAAGGGCCGGTCCATTTAGTATGTGGGGTCCACCCTGTAGCAAGTGGGCCGGCCCAACAAGATAGTGGGCCGGGCCAAAAGCACAGGTGGGTCCCACTTTCCTGTTAAAGGGCCGGCCCATTTAGTATGTAGGGTCCACCTTATAGCAAGTGGGTCGGCCCAACAAGATAGTGGGCCGGGCCAAAAACACAGGTGGGTCCCACTTTCCTCTTAAAGGGCCGGCCCATTTAGTATGTGGGATCCACCACAAAAGCAATTGGGCTGGCCCAACTAGTTAGTGGGCCGGCCCAGTAGTGGGTGGGGTCCACCTTAAAGCAAGTGGGCCGGCCCAATTAGAGTGTGGGGTCCTCCGTAAATCAAGTGGGCCGGCCCAATTAAGGCAATGAGGTGTAGTGGTCGGCCACCCCCTCCCCTCTTTATATAGGGGGCCAGGTCGGTGGGGTGGCCCCCTTTCCCATCTAGGGTTAGGGGGGCGGCGACCAAGTGGGGGGGAGAGGGATTTCTTCCCCCCCAAGTTGATCCCCCTAGGGAAACCCTAGGGTTTGGCCGGATGGGCCTTGAGGGCTTGTGCCCCTGGCCCATTAGGCTAGGGAGCACACCCTCGGCCCATGCAAGGCCTCCTAGGGTCGTGGGCCCACTGGGGGGACCCCTAGAACCTTCTAGAACCTTCCCGGTCATCCACCGCAAAGATCCCGAACTTTTCCGAAACCTAGAAATCAACTTCCCTTATATGAATCTTATTCTCCGGACTATTCCGGACCTCCTTGTGACGTCCTGGATCCCATCCGAGACTCCAAACAAACTTCGTCTCCATACCATATTCAAATCTATTTATGCGACATCGAACCTTAAGCGCGTCACCCTACGGTTCGCGAACTATGCAGACATGGTCGAGACTCCTCTCTGAGCAATAACCAATAGCGGGATCTGGAGATCCATAATGGCTCCCACATATTCAACGATAACTTAGTGATCGATTGAACAATTTACATACGATGCCAATTCCCTTTGTCACGCGATACTTTACTTGTCCGAGGTTCGATCATCGGAATCTCCATACCTTGTTCAACCTCGTTACCGACAAGTACTCTTTACTTGTACCGTGGTATGTCATCTCTTGTGATCTTAATCACATGCTTGCAAGCTAATCAGACGACATTCCACCGAGAGGGCCCAGAGTGTATCTATCCGTCATCAGGATGGACAAATCCCAATATTGATCCTTATGCCTCAACTCACACTTTCCGAATACCTAATCCCATCTTTATAACCACCCATTTATGCAATGGCTTTTGATGTAATCAAAGTACCCTTCCGATGTAAGTGATTTACATGATCTCATGGTCGAAGGACTTAGGCAACTATATATCGAAAGCTTATAGCAAATTGAACTTAATGACTTGATCTTATGCTACGCTTATTTGGGTGTGTGTCCATTATATCATTCAACTAATGACATAACCTTGTTATTAATAACATCCAATGTTCATGATCACGAAACCATGGTCATCCATTAATCAACAAGCTAGTTATACAAGAGGCTTACTAGGGACTCCTTGTTGTTTACATAACACATGTATCAATATTTCGGTTAATACAATTATAGCATGGTATGCAAACATTTATCATAAACACAAAGATATTATAATAACCACTTTATTATTGCCTCTTGGGCATATCTCCAACACTAACATCATTGTCCCTTCGTATCATAGGATCACCCGAAGGACGCGGAGTTCCTGAATGTGCCCATTGCCAACTACGACGAGATGCATACCATCTTCTCTTTCGGCCTCGCCACGTGCAAGTACGCCATGAGATCCAGTGAGCCCGTAGGCTCGGCTGCAACAAATCCTGCACCTGAGGATGCTGAAACCCAGGAGTCCGACACGGTCAACCTCGATAGGGCACCTGCGAAGGCTACCGACGCGCCTGAGAAGGTGACCACCGGCAAGAGGAAGAGAGGCGCCTTCGCCGACGACGAGCTGGTGGCCTTCACCAACATGATTGTTGCTGTGAAGGACGTCGCACATGCCATCAGGGACAACAAGCCCACGGACATGCACCCTGACCTGTACAATGCGGTCATGGACATGCTTGGCTTCGCCGGGGATGATCTCATGGCCGCCCTGAGCCACCTCGTCGATGTCAAGGCCCAAGATTCCAGCTTCGTCGGCATGATCGACCCACACCGCGTCCTCTGGCTGAGGAACTACCTTGGCAAGTACCACTCAAAGGTGTAGTGGTGCCCTTGAGGGGGTAGTTCAGGTATGCATGCATGGAGCTGGTGATGATGATGATGATGATGATGATGTAAATTCTGGCAGTAGCTAGGGATGAAAAACATTTGATGGCCCCCCTTTGTAACTATGATGAGGTGGTATATACTAATCTCTTAGGTGATGGTGAACTTGCGGTGTTAGGATGACACCCACTTTTGTTGTGGTGGTAGGATGACACTATGGTAGTGTAGGATGAACTTGTGATCCACTTTTGGAATGACCATGCATGCCCCTGTTAGTTTATCATTTCCTGTCCACACTTGTGTTGTTCTATTGCTCTTTTCTGAATTGCTTTCATGGTTGTGATCGATTACTTGTTCTTCTTATGATGTGCTAGTGGTATGTGGTGTTTCGCGGACGGGTTCGAGGAATCTACAACTCATGGAGGGTATGTCAAGACCAGGTCAGTGGCTACTCTTACAACAGCTACCGTGGGTATGAAACATTGGAGGAGGCACAACAAGAGTACCTCACCTTCCTGGAAGAGGAGCTCTTGGAAGATCAGGCCATCGATGAGGCAGTGCCATTAGCATAGCTGCCGTCGGAGGAAGTACATGCTCTACAAGGAGCACCACCGGAGGTACGTCTCAGCCGGGTCAAAGATTACATTATCGCCTTTCTCATTGTGGTGATTGTGAGAATCTTGTTTTTCTGAGTGGTCTCTGATCATATATAACATGTCATGGTATGGTAATCTCACCCTATTTGAATTGTGGTAAGGATATGGAACTGTGATTTGAGCAACCAAACAGCTGATTCATGTTTTCCTGCGTGCAAATTGGGTTGGAAACGGGCAACCAAACGATGGGACCTGGCTTCCTTCTCCAGCGCGCAAAAGGCCGTAACAGGCTACCAAACGACCCGCGTTTCATGGCCCACAGCCCGTTCGCGCCGCGTAGGGAGGCCAATCTCGCCGTGTCAGTGGTGCAAGAATCGCATGCAGGCTACCAAACGCGCCCCTGAAGACCCAAAACGACTTGGTGGCCGAGCATAGCCTCGTTGCAGCCCAGATTATTAGGTGAACGTCGTGATCCCCACGGACCGAAAGCGGGGCATGACCACAGAGGATTTCCTCCTCGCCAAGATCCATCGTCGAGGTCCTCCCCGTACGTTTGGCGCTTGTGTCCGTTCGTTGCTCGGGCAAGGAGGATCGATCTGGTGCCATCGACGAAACATAGCTCTTGCTAAGGGATATTATAGACAGGCATTAAGGAAACTGAATCTACCATGACTCTTGGCGCACGATTAGCAACCGGAGGGAGCAAAGGATTCCATGTCGAATACGCGCGCTGACGGGCGGCGCTAGGAGGCCGTGTGGGATGCAATGACCAAACGCAGCATCCAACAAGAACTCTCCTGGATGGGTAGGCATTGGAGGTCTCAGTTTTTTCATACGGACGTAAGTTTGTTCCATTTTTTTTATCTACCAACAGCATCGATCCATAACTTATTAGTAGAGATTAATTGCACTATCCAGAGCAAACTGGTAGGATGTTGATCTGCCATTCACTGTTTGCCTCATTGCGTGTTTTGCAATGCTTTCAGTTCTCGTTCACGCTACTTCACATTCTGGCTTTGGTGAAAGCCACACTTTATAAAATTTGACTAAAATATTGATGAAAATATATCAACATCTACAATATAAAATTTAAAATATTGCAATCGCTATATATATATTAAAATAACATATATTTGGCATCATGGATATCAATTTTTTTCTCAAATTCTATGTCAAACTTTGCAAATTTTGACTTGAACTATATCCAGAGCACAAACTAAATAAACACCGATGGAGTACTATGTCCAGTGCGTTGCTACCAAAAAGTAGAGATACAAGCGGAAGATGAGATCCACGTGTACCCCCGACCTCAAAAACACCCGGAAAAAAAAATATGTCGTGCCCGTGTTGGAAACATACCCCCCCCCCCCCCCCCCCCACCCCACCACCACGAGCTCTTGGGCCAGCCCCGCTTACCGGTTGTTTTTGGTATTTACGGTTTACTCCTGCTATTGGACAAGTTTGGTCAGCCTTTTTGGTGGGTTGGACGATTTAGATTAAAAAAATAGATCAAAAGATGTTCAGAATTTGAAAATGTTCATATTCTAAAATTGTTTAGATTTTCAAAATTATCCAAATTCTTAAAATATTCAACATTTGAAAATTCTATTTTTAAAAATATTCACATTTTGCAATATGCAGATCTTTAAATATAGTCAGATTTTAGAAAACAGAAAATGCAACACAAAAAACGAAAAATAGAAGAAAAAGGATAATGGGCTGCGGCCCAACTAAGCAGCGGGAGTCAACAGAATATGCATGAGCGGACTATGAGGGGCGTTCACTCAATGCCGCTTGAAGTGGCACATAGGTGCTCCGGAAAACATCTATATGTGTATCTCCCTATTGGGCTAAAAAAATTAAGGCGAGGGCTCAAAACTTCCTGCAAGTTCGAGTCGATCTCTTGTTGGCTTAGATTGGTGGACCGATACTCTCGTGAAGTGGGCCAAGGATGCATGTAGGTCAAAATCGGAAACACTGATTCAAGATTGCGATTACAACCGCTACAATATGAAAATTAACATGTCATTAATATGGTTTGTTTGATTCAAATGATTATTATGGGGTTAAAACAATTCATTCTCCTCTCCCTTCGAGCAACCGTCGAAGATAAACTATAATCTGGGCATCAGAGACTGAATTACATGCTCCTCTAAGAAACTTTGCATTGTTTATCTCTAGGCTGGGTACACGGTTAGATGCCTCTCTATTTTTTATATGGAGCTAAAGCTCCATATATATTACATCCAAAATAAACTTGAATTTATTTAAATATTTTCATTAAGAACGAAACATTTCAACTTCTTAAATTCATATCTATTAAATTTTCAAATCCAAGTTCTTTGACTAGACTCCTCTGCCGCTCAATGTATCTAATTTTCACCTCCATAGTAAAAACATTGCTAGAAAGACGCGCATGGGACAGGATCAGTGATGAGATGTGTCAGCACGGTGCGGTTCTCTGTTAGGCTGAATGGGGGTAACTCAAATTCGTTCACGCCTTCGAGGGGACTCCGTCAGGGAGATCCCCTCTCTCCGTACCTCTTTCTTTTTTGTGTGGAAGGTTTCTCCACTTTGCTCAAGAAAGCTCAAGACAACAACATGCTGAAGGGCGTTAATTTTGGAATGGATGGGCCTCACATTACCCATCTTCTTTTCGCGGATGACAGCATAGTCTTTCTAGAAGCTTCTGTGGAGAGTTTTCATGCTCTAAAGGGGGTTCTCCTAGCATATGAATCTGCATCGGGTCAGAAGGTAAATCTCCAAAAATCATCTATCTATTTTGGAGATGGTTGCAGTCTGGATAGTAAACAGGTGCTGAAGCAAACTTTGGGTGTCACGGAAGAGGCTCTTAGTGAGCGCTATTTGGGTCTTCCCACAGTGGTGGGTAGATCTAAGGAAGGATGCTTCAAATATATCAACGAAAGATCTGGTGCTAAAGTGTGTGGTTGGAAAGGGCAAGGGCTCTCAAAGAAGGGAAAGGAAATCCTTGTCAAATCGGTACTGCAGGCAACACCAACTTATCCCATGAGCTGCTTCAAGTTCAACAAGAAACAATGCAAAAAACTAAACTCCATTTCCTCCAACTTTTGGTGGGGTGATTCTGATGGTCCTCGCAAGGTTCACTGGATATCTTGGGAGAAAATGTGCCGTCCGAAGCAAGCTGGGGGCATGGGATTTAGGGACTTCGAAGCTTTTAATGTTGCTCTGCTAGCTAAACAAGCCTGGAGAATTTTAACGGTGCCATCTTCTCTCTGTGCGCGGGTTCTCAAGGCGAGGTACTTCAAAAATTCTGATCTGCTGCATGCAGGATGCCCAGGCCGGGGGTCTTTTTCTTGGCGAAGTATCCTACATGGCCGTGATCTCCTCAAACTGGGACTGGTATGGAGAGTGGGTGACGGCACCAATATTGATGTCTGGAAGAGTTCTTGGATTCCCAGGTCTGGTGCACAATGGCCACTGGGTCGTAAGGCAGATGCACCAACACCATCCATTCACAAAGTGGCTGAGCTGATGTCGGATGATGGGACAAGTTGGGATGAGAACAAATTACACCAGTATATGTTCGATTTTGATGCAAAGGACATCAAGAAAATAGCAATCGGAGGTCCTGGAACCGAGGATTATTATGCCTGGAACCTCACCAAAAGTGGGATCTTCTCAGTGCGGTCTGCTTATCACCTTAAAATGAATCAAAAGAAAATACAAGCAGGAGGAATTGAATCTTCCAGTTCAGTTGACGCGCACAAAGGCTGGTTAGCCTTGTGGAATGCAAATATTCATGGCAAAATCAAGGTTTTAAAGGGAAGGCCCTTGGCCCTGCTTTATAAATAAAGCACACGAAGCAACAATAGTAGCGATACAAACTCACACCCGAACAGCTAGTCTGATGCCTTAAACATAGCGACTCCAATACCACAAGTGCCCAAACTGAAACGGAAAAGGCTACAAAGTGCTACAGCTCCACGTGCTGGAGGGAAACATGATGCTGGCACAGGTGCACAGGTGCGGATCATCCTCCGTCTTCACCGCGAAGCCGTCGCTGAAGCCTCCTAACCTCGTCCAGCGCCGCGTCCAGAAGCGGCAGGTCCCTCGGTCTGACCAGAACCCTCCAAGACTGCATATAGATAGACATTTTGAAGATAGCATCAGACGGGTTGTTGATCAAGGATCCCTCTATAGCTAGCTTATTGCGGATGTTCCAGAGGGCCCAGGATTGGGCCGCAAAGGTGAACCAAGCTATCCTATGGAGACGACCCGTAAGGCCATTGACAATGGCAATGAAATCCGCGACCCCTGTCGGGTTCCAAGAGCAGTGCAGAAGTTCCCTAATTCCTGCCCACATGAATCTCGCTAGATGGCATTCAAAGAAGATGTGATCGCAAGTCTCCCAGCCACCGCATAGGGCACAGCTACCGTCAGAGGGCCCCCGCCTCTTGACCAGCTGGTCCCCAGCTGGCAACCTACCCCTAATCAGCTGCCATAGAAAGACCCGAATCTTAGGCGGAACCTTGGTGCGCCAAACCTCTTTGAAGTGGGTTATGGCCCCGCCCTGAGAAAGCTTACAGTACATGGAGTTGGTGGAGTAATCTCCGGAAGGATCCAGCGACCAGCGGACCTCGTCCTCGCCCGGAGACATGGGGGTTAGATCAAAGATTCTACAAAGGTTGTCCCATTCCACCGTCTCCGCGAGACCGAAGGAGCGTCTAAACCGGATGTGCCACCCTTCATTGTCACGCACCCCTTCAACAGTGGCGAAGTGGTTATCGCAACAAGCAAAGAGGCGGGGAAAGGTCAGACGCAGGGGCCCCGTGCCCGTCCACCAGTCAAGCCAAAAGTAGGTGCGTTTCCCGTTCCGGACCTTGTGCTTGGCCCCCATTTTGAAATACCATTTGATCTTCTGAATGGCATTCCAGAACTGCGAGCCCTTAGTCGGCACGGCTGGAGAGAACAAGTCGTGATCTCCCAGGTATTTGGCCCTTAGCAGGTCAGCCCACAGCCCCTCGCTGTTCTGATAGATCTTCCAGATCCAATTGAGCATAAGCGCGATATTCATGAGTTTAGTGTTAAGGATTCCCAATCAAGGTTCACGTGTGGAGGCTAATGAAGAATGGACTGGCGCTGGGAGCTGAGCTTCATCGACGCAGGATTAAGGGAGGGGTCGTGTGCGTTGCTTGTGGCCGGGAAGAGACAGCTCTTCATCGATTTTGGCACTGTCCCCACTCTCAGCAAATTTGGGATCATATCAGAAACCATACTGAAGCCTCGGTGACCAGCCCGCCAGTAGATGTGCGCACTCAGAGAGACCTGCTCAACTGGATGTTGGAATGGCTTAGTTCAGTTCAACAACCGGTGCTTGAGATTACCATGATGACCTTGTATCAGAGTTGGCTGGCCAGGAACGAGGCTCGGGACTCCAAGAAGATCGATGATCCGGTAAGCATTGCAAAGCGCTCCATCCACCTGCTTGAGGAGTGGCACAATGTTCAGGCTCCTATGATCGCCAAGCCTCCGCCCCCAAAGGAACACTGGTTCCCTCCGGCGGAAGGTTGGATGAAAGTCAATGTTGACGGAGCGATGTGGACGAATTCGGAGAAGGGTGGTGCTGGCGTGGTCGTTCGCGACCATGATGGACGGTTCATCGCCGGTTCGTGCCATTTTTTTCCCTCTCTACTCGACCCGGAGGACGCGGAGCTCCGTGCTTGCCAGCGAGCTTTGGTTCTGGCAAAGAAGCTAAAGCTTCAAAAGATCATCCTGGAAACTGATAGTTCATCGGTGGTGTCCAAGTTGAATAACGAGATGAAGGACATGTCTATGCATGGGCCGCTGGTTGAAGATATTAAACGGGAGCTAAGGGAGATGGTTGACTACAAGGTGAAGTGGGCACGGCGTACAGCCAATCGAGTTGCTCATGTATTAGCAAAGGAGGGTTGCGGCTTAGAAAGTTGTAAGACTTGGTTTATTATTTTTCCTGATTGTATTGGTAACTTATTAACCCAGGACATGGCTGGGAGTTAATAAAGCCGCAGCTATTCCCTCTCAAAAAAAAAAAAAAAAAAAGGATCGGTGACATCCTCGAGCATCATTGAAAGATTCTCGAATGGTACATGAAATTATCGGCAAATTAGTCATTCCAAGCATGTCATAGCCAAAGATCAGTCATCCGGCCTAACTGCAAAACTATGATTTTTTCCAGTGTTGTTCAATGCCTCCTCCCACTGGGAAAGAAACAATAATGATCACAAACTACTCCTCATCGCTGAAAAAATAATCCAAATAATCCGACGATGACGAGTGATATTTGTCAAAAAAAATTGTGTTAAATTCTTCACATATATAGAAACATTACAAGAGGAAAATATATATCTTTGGACCATTCTTAACGACCGGCAAGTGTCGTACTTAACACCGACCATGAGCTTAGTTCGAAATTGGATATAGGTATTGCCGATTTGTAGAGATATCTAGCTTCATGTACACATATAATTGATCTTCTCGGAGTCCCATTAATACTGCAGCCTATTTTGCGTGAAAGAGGATCTACTACTAGCAGAAAAGGTGATGAGGACATCCCTGCCACACTACTACCTCCGTCATTGCAAGATGAAGATGATGCTGCTGTGAAGCTCAAGTCCAATGAAGTTAGGATTGGACCAATGACACGAGCTCGTGCGAAGCTACTTAAACAACATGCGAATTTGTTCCTAAGTGATACTTTGAGCGATGAGAACTTCATACTGCCTAAGTCCTATTATTTATGTATGATCAGGTATGAGGAGGAAGCAAGCATTGCACGAGAAGGAGAGGAGTAGCTGGACCAGAAGCTGGATGTGAAGCTGGACATGGAGCTGGACATGAAGACATCTCATGGACGCGCGAGGGAGGAGCGGGAGGCATGCGCGAGAGGAGGAGATGAAATTCAGGCGGCCGGCGCCAGGGCCGGTCCAACCGGCCGTGCCGCCGGGTCGCCCGGTCCCAGGCCCGGTCGGCCGGCTTCCGCGCCGACGTAGCCCGGTCCAAACCGGGATTTCCACTTGTGCCAACCGGGACGTATCCAGTAAGCCTAGACGCTCCATCCGGTCGCCATCCGGTCCCTGGCCCGTTCTAAACCGGACCGGCCAGTCCCAGGCCCGGTCGACCGGCCCCCAGATCGGCCGTGTCCAAGTCTGTCTCGACCAGATCTATTCTGGGTCGGTTATTTTTGTATCTTTTCGACCTGAGGTCGTCCTGAACCCCTATATAAGTGCCCAGGACGCCCCCAAAGTAGTTTTAGACCACATTTAAGATAAACCCCAGTTCTTAGTTGTTTGCTCTGCAAAACTATTGAATCCCTACACCATATTGCTTGATTTGGTGTAGATCTGAAAGTCTTGTATAATCTGCTGTTCCATTGGGAATTAGAAGGTTGCAACTTACCGCTTCGTGGTCGGCGGCTACGTGCGCAAGTGTGTGGAGTTACGGATATCTTGCAGGGTTGAGAGGTGTTGCATTGGCGACAGGAACCAATCGAGAGATTTCGTTGTGTCATACAAGTTATCATCCACTTCATCAAGTTATCTCCGCTGTGTTCATCCTGTGATCATCATCACCACCATTGCTTACTCAGAAGATCGGGCCACCCCTTATCATCTTGGTATCAGATTTCAGCGTTTCCTCGGTAACCCATCCACAATCCACCCCATAGTTGAGTTGTGAGTGTTTTCCTATCCAAAAAAGCCAAAAATATTAGGGTTAGGGTTTGCCATAGCCTTAGATTGCATTAATTTTGAGTTTTAGTTGCTTTTCGTAGTTGTTTTTGCGTATCTTTTCTTTCATCTAGTTTTGTTAGGGTTTGTGTTTCCGCTTTCATCTAGAGTCAATTTTTGTTGCTCCGAGTTCACATAGCATACATTGTGTTTGTCCAAACCATAGCCACAGCCTTTCGATATAAGTGACTAGGAACTTTCCCAGAAGAGACTAGTTTTACCGCTCGGCAGGCTGCTCATTAGGGTTTTGGTGCTTTGCATTATCTGTTGGCCGTGTTATCAAGGAGTTGAGTCATAAAATCAAAAAAAAAAGAGAAAATTGAAAATAAACAAAAAGATTTACATATCTGCGTGTTATACCAAAAGAAAATCCAAAAAGAAAAGTGAAGTGCTAGTAGAATCAAGTGAAGGCCTAATTTTTCTTTACTGCACCTGTAGTTGAGCAATCTTGTGCCTGTCCCGTTGAGCTTTGCTAGCGTCTCTCGAGTGCATTGCAACCTTTCATCCAAATAGTTGCATTGCCCCATTTATCGCCTTGTGTGAGTATCATTGGTTGTCTACGGTCAGCGCTAGAGCTTGTTATTGGTGCAAATAGGTAGCGCACCTACAGCCCCACATATATCCTGCTTTGCCGTGTGATTTGTTCTTATACCCTTGATATTCGCTTCGCTACATCCGTGCACTAGTCATCACTACATGTGGTAAGCAATATTAATTCACTTTGGAGCAGTAAGATTTCCTTTTCTTATCAGTTTTGAGTGAGCTGTGAGAGTACCACCATATATATTTGTTTTAGTGCACTAATATACTAACCATGTCTGCTAGTGATGAGAAAATTGTTAACCAGGAAAACAAGAATTCCCCTGATTTGATGACATGGAGGGAGTATGAGGCTCTTCATAATAAGATGCGACTTGAATTCCGCACCCAGGATGATGAGTTTAGGGGGACGGTCCAGGGGATCTCCCAAAAGCTGGATGTTACTAATGCGACCGTCGCCACAATGCGAGATCAAATGATGGATATCCAGTGCAGTCTTCAAGATTTGCAAGTTGTTGGTAATCTCACTCAACAACATCAACAAGAAGACGAAGATGAAGCACCTAATGTTAATCGTGGTGCTGGGCGCGGTAACCGCAGTCGAGGGTTTGCTGAACTCCGACGTCCAGGTCGTGGGTTTGAGGAAGAAGATGGATTGGGTAAGCCCAAGTTCTCCATACCCAAGTTTGAAGGAGGTGCTGATGTTGAAGAATACCTCACTTGGGAGCTGAAAATTGAGAAGTTATGGCACTTACATAATTACACTGAAGATAGGAAGATCAAGTTTGCTTCTTCCGAATTTGATGGCTATGCATTGCGTTGGTGGGATGGATTTGTTCGTGCTCGCGAAGAAGATGGTGAGCCGCCTATTATCACATGGCGTGCAATGAAGGCGGCAATGAATGATCGTTTTGTGCCCACTAATTATTTGCGTCATATATTTGATAAGTTGACCCTATTGAGACAAGGTGTGAAGACTGTTGATGAATATTACATGGAGATGAAGATGCTAATGCAGCATGGCCATGTCCGTGAGTCCCTTGAGATGATAATGACTCGTTTTCTCAATGGTTTGAAGTATGATATCAAAGGTATTGTTCGTCATTACAGTTACACCACTATGAATGAGTTGCTACATCATGCACGAGAAGCTGAATCACAGTTGGCTGGCGAAGCAAAGGTTAAAGGTTGTCTCGACCAGATCTATTCTGGGTCGGTTATTTTTATATCTTTTCGACCTGAGCTCGTCCTGAACCCCTATATAAGTGTCCAGGACGCCCCCAAAGTAGTTTTAGACCACGTTTAAGATAAACCCTAGTTCTTAATTGTTTGCTCTGCAAAACTATTGAATCCCTACACCATATTGCTTGATTTGGTGTAGATCTGAAAGTTTTGTGTAATCTGATGTTCCATTGGGAATTAGAAGGTTGCAACTTACCGCTTCGTGGTCGGCGGCTACGTGCGCAAGTGTGTGGAGTTGCGAATATCTTGCAGGGTTGAGAGCTGTTGCATTGGCGACAGGGACCAATCGAGAGATCTCGTTACGTCATACAAGTTATCATCCACTTCATCAAGTTATCTCCGGTGTGTTCATCCCGTGATCATCATCACCACCGTTGCTTACTGAGAAGATAGGCCACCTCTTATCAAAAGGGAGGAATAATAGTTAGTTGGAGCAATAATAACTAACCATGTGCTGCAGGGTCCCGTAGTCGATACGATGAGCATGCGGGGAGACAGCTTCCATAGTTCGTAGCCCTTCGAACAGAGAAGAGAAGAAGAGGAGAGCACAAATAGGAGACATGAGATAGTAGGGTTTTTAAATCCATTTTCTGCTTTGCAGGGAAGTCTTACAACCAATTGCAAGAAAACACTACACACTATCAAAGTAATAAAAACTTTTGAGATGGCCGTAGAAAAAACAACGATCGTATTATGTAAAGTGTAGATGATATTTTTCACACAATTAGTTCAGGTTAAGTGTGTATGTTGGAAGGGATATACACTAACGTTTTCATCTAGAAGAATCATATGTGATATATCACAGACGGTCTCTAATGATTTTCGTGCGTACTGTAACCACAAAGGACCCTGCCCGGTCCGCGGACACACGGTCGTAATTTTGGGACGTCAATGTTCGTCCGCACAGAACACGAAAAGAGTCTTGCATGTTCTATGAGGACCTAAGGCCCCTTCTATACTAGTGACATGAGATCTCACTAGCAGGCCGGCAACCAGCCTAGTTGAACAAATCTCGTGCTAACATCGGCAATTGGCTGCACCCAGAATCTAGGGCAGAGCGCATTTCCTCCGGTTGAAGATATGATCATGTACGAATCCAATGTGTAGCCTCGGAAATAACCTGCACAAAGGAAGGGTCTTTTTTGTTTTGTTTTGTTAATGACTAAATCATTGCGTGCGTTCCATATAGTCCATAATGTAACGTAAGCCCCCACCCAAATTTGCACTCTCTCTTTTTTACAAATCCCGATGCAACCAATTTCTGAATTTTTTTTATTATGTTGGCTAGAGGTGATATGTTAAAATTCATGTGAGCAAGATGACGTTATATGAACAAATGTTGTGTTGTTTCATATTGATTACAAAAAACAACATATCTTATTTCCTTCCTATTTTCTCTTAGCAAGATTATCTGTAGTTAAAATTACTTTGCATTCTAGGAACCACATAAAAATCCAAATTTTCTATGATACCTTAATTTTCCAAATGTACTTACAAAGGTATGGCGTATGGTCACTCATATGATCTAAATGTAAAGAATTAACCGTAAACAAGCCCAAGTTTGTTAGCCTCCATACAAAAACATCTTTTGGTCTGCTAATGAAACATCTATTAAACACCTAACTAAATGAAGCCATCTCGCCGATTTGTACTCCGTCAATACCCATCTAAACCCTATGTTTAATGGGTTATGAGTTAAAACACCAACCACCAAAACTTCTTTTCGTTGCACGATATAATATAGCAATGAAAATTTACATGCTAAAGGCATATCCTTTAGCCAAGTGACTTCCCAAAACCATGTGCTTAAACCATTACTGCACGGTGAACGAGCCTCTTTAAAAAAATTGTCATTGACCTTCGTAAGGCCTTTTCAAAATGGGAAGTCAGATATTTTTTGTTTTCACTTGTGAAGGTGACTTTTAATAAAGGTACTCAATAAATATTTATTTTTAATTTCTAAAACCTCTGCCTCAGCGGGAAATACAGATTGGCTCCCGGGTGCCACACACCCCTATACTTGGAAAAATAAAAAAAATATTAAAAAAAGTTTTAAAAATTCAAACTTTTTTGTGAATCAAAGATGATCCGGTACAAAATATTTCCCAGGAAAATTACTTTTATTGTATCCTGGGTAAAAAACAAACTCGAAACGTCCCATGATCAGGTACTATTCACTTTATATTCGTCATAATTTTATCTTTTTTGCCCTAGAGACCATGGGAATCATTTTGTTTCCAAACATTTTTTTACGAGTACAAACTTGATTATCATTGGTTTTCAGAAAGATTCATTTTTTTTTTACTTTTAAAATTACTATGAGAGCCAAAAGTCCGCTTCCCTGCCTCAGCTCACCTTGTTCTTTCAGTCTACATATAATGTTCCAGAATCACAAATGTGCATCCGCCGAGTCCCCTGACCACTGTTTTTTTTTAATGAAATCGTGCTGCTCGGTGAGAAAGCTCGCTGCACGCATGGTCTTGTGATCGCTGTAGCAGCGTTTGTTTTGTTTTTGCCCGAACCCATCCCCGACAAAGAAACCTGAACACGCTGAGCTCAAGCAGACTAGCAGAGAGTACTTGGAGCTCGCGTAGACTTTGGCAGTCCTATGCAGGTTGGTAGCATCTGCATACGGTCGGCCAGGTTAGCCCAATCACGCATGCATGGCCTACGCAGGTACGTAACACATACATGCTCGGCAGCTTTTTATTTGCAAAAGATAGTAGGTTCGTTAAACCTAGGCAAATTGTTTGCTGACAGAAAAGACACTCTACATGTATGGTACATGCATGCATATCTCGGAGCACTAAAAACAATGGCATCTATTATCTATGCACAACCATGTCTGTCACTGTCAAACAATGACATCAAGAAAATAAGGGGTCTACAACATTAATGCCAATCTCGAAAAAAATTACAACAATCCCGGAAAAAATCGGTGCGGCAATTTGACTCCCAAACTCCATCGAACTCGTCTTTAAAAAAGATCAATTAGGTTGGTACATACAGGTATGATATACAACTCCGTAAAGTTTTATCAAATAATTGTATCAAACATTTTGGTGCAAAAATAACACAATTGTGATTCCAAAAGGAAAAACAAAATACTTGACTTTGAACCCCAGATTTGCCTTTTTTTGTGTGTGTGTACCTCACATCTAAGCATGTTTGTGGATAAAACTTTGCAAGCACATACTACACGCATTCATGTAGGTGTATATTTTTTTAAGGTTTTTTAGTTTTTATAAATATTCTTCATTTTTTTAAAATAAAGAGAGCTACAGGGAGCTCGATAGCTAAAGAGCTTGTCACATTCAACATCCAATGTCAAATGATAATATATATATATATATATATATATATATATATATATATATATATATATATATATATATATATATATATATATATATATATATATATATATATATATATATATATATGTGTGTGTGTCTATTAATCCAAAATTGGGAGTGTTCTGAATTATAACCTCAACTTACTACACCCGATGATCCATAATACTTGTTGTGCCTTTAGTTCAAATTTGAACAAATTTGAATTTACGCTACGACAAGTGGTTCAAATTTGAATTAAAGCTATAACAAGTATTATGAATCGGAGGGAGTAATTTTTTAGAACTTTCTAAAAGTCTATCTTAGTGTTGAGTTTCTCTAATTTTCTTTTGTATAAAGAGTATCGAGATTTCTCTGAGAAAAATCATCTGTGATACTATTCCATAAAGAACATCATCTGCGAAACTGTTACTCCCCTGCATCTTACGTAAAAAAACATCATCGGCTCTAGACGGCGCTGTGGTCGGATCCAGGCCGGCGGATGGCCCCCTTGCGTACTTCCATCTTAATTTCCTGTTGGAATCCATGCATAAATAATCCAACTACGGCATTCTAGTAAATGCTTGGCGGCCCCCCTGGTTTTAAGACTCAGAGATACCCTAATTATTGAGCAAATCCTGCATTTGATCGATCTTTCAGTAGGGGTGTCAGTTTTGGATTTACTGTTGTTAGTTCAAGATCGGCAGTGTAGCTAGCTATAGCTAGGAGTACTTTTATATCTTATTTTACTGTGCTGATTAATTTCACAGTGAAAAGCATTTCATTGAAGAATGTTGGTACTGCTACAGTGCAGCTAATGACACATAACGCCCACAGAAAAAAAAGCTAACATGCACACTTTGCAGATATACGTTGAACAATATATAAGCCCTCTGTTATTCATTAGGTTGGGGACATTAATTATATGAAATTATGCGTTGGTGGAAGGAGGAAAAAAAATAGTGAGATCTTCGTTAGGAGTATATTACTTTATGCTACTCCCTTTGTTCCTAAAAAGAAAAGTAGGTCCCCAACTCTCATTTCCACCTTATATTACACTATCTTTGGGTTCATTTAACTCCTACAACTACCATCCTACTGTTTTAAGAAGGACAAAAAAGTCGCCCTTGAAAAAAACACGGAAAAAACTGTACAAGTAATTTGTGTTAGGTGTTGCAATACAACATAGCAAAGATTTGCTTAAAAATATGACAACGACCATGTCTTAAAAATCTAGCAAAGTACTTGTTGTTTCATTGATCACATATTTTGATATTTATACTGTAATTTTTGTATTGTGTATACCATGGCAAAAGATACACGGGTGACATTTTCAGATTTCCTTTAAGTGGTTAGGTACAATTTTCTCATTAGAAGAACCGTATTTTATACGGAGTATTAAAATTCTTCAGATACAATATTTTTGGAAGGGTTGAGGAAGGAAATGGAGGAAGATTTCGGTAACCCTAAAAAAAGTTGGAAGTAAAAGGTAATCCCAAGATAATAGTTTGGAAGAGAAAAGTAGGTCTTGTAATTTACCAAAAGGGAAAACACACTACACAGGTACATACACATACACTATTCCCTTGGTGAAACGGGCAACATCCAGAGAAGTGCAAGTAAACACAATACAGAGTTACAAAGTTAAGAATTAAATCTGAATAGAAAAGCTGCACTGCCTACCCTAGCTATACTCCATTCACACACACGCACACCATATTACTACACGATAATGCAGTCAAACTACCTCTAGCTGCGCTATGCTAAGCTAGGCCAGGTTCATTCACTCATTCAAGCATGTAATGCCTGCATCTGCATGCATGCATCACGCTACATGAAGTCCACCTCGAAGAAATGCTGCATGCTGTTGCCGTTGCAGCAGCTGTCTCCGTCGTTCCGGTGACGCTGATCCGACGCCGACGTCGAGCACGACAAGATGTTGCCGCTGTCTCGCTGCCGCTGCCGATGCGACTGCACAAGCGGGGTCATCATGAAGCCCTGCTCCTCCTCGTCGCGACCTTGCTGGTGCAGCAGCATGGTGTCCAGGCCGGCGCCGTACCTGTCCCTGCCGTGGGGTCGCTCCGCGGCCAGGGACAGGGTCGTCGGCGCCGTCATCGTTGCGGCGATGGTCGACTGGCCGCCGTTGTCGAGCTCGGTCTGCTGCTGCAGGCAGCTGAAGCCGCTGGCCGTCGGCGAGACGGCGACCACCGTGGTCGACGACTTGTTGGCTGATCATATATACATGCCGAGGCGTCAGAAAAGACGGTAGAAATGGCGGTCACCTGTATGTAGCAGGAGTTGTATCTACCCGTCTAGTGTATAGTACATTGGTACACACCTACGTAGACATGTTTTGGCGCCATGCGTATGCATCATGTTAATTGAGCTGCTGGATAGTACGAATGTCAAATCCATTGACAAAAATTGTAGAAGTAGCATCTAGGTCTGTCATGGCGGGCACATGTAGTGTACTGCCAGTTTATTTCCTGTCGAACGTTGTATTGTAACTAATTAATGTGCTTGCACATAGAATTACCAGTGTTGATTTATTGGCTCAAACTTGTGTAATTATTGCAAGTACTTCCCACGTACATTTGATTATTTTACCAAAACATGATTGACTTGTATCGTTGATTGCAAAATTTTGTGTGCTTTCGCACAAGTTCTAATTCGGGTTACAAAAGATATGAATTATCGTTTGGACATAGACAATGAAGAGACCAACGGCAGAAAATTATTTACACGGGAGCAAAGGGACAAGTATGAGAGGAGCTAGTGGTCTTACTCCTGTGATCGTCGCCGCTGTATGAGCTGGTGTCTGGCTTCTTGGTAGGCGGCGGCGCGTCGTTGCCCTTCTCGCCGGCGGGCTTCCTGCGACGGCGGTTGTGCTCCGTGAGCCGCTTTCGGCAGCTCCTCTTGGCTTCATCAAACTCAGCAAGCACATGAAATCTGTAGCCCAAAGAATCGAAGGGGAGCAAATTATTCAGACAGACACCTACACATACATGCTCGATCGTACACAATAGTAATGCCTACATGCAGTATAGATGTACATAGCGTATAGGTATTAGGTAGTACGATCGAACTCGATACTTTGCAATGCAATCATGGGTAAGGTGCATTGGTGGATGTAGGGCAGCTAATCATCAGTAGCAAGTTAAAGAGGGGGACACTGGATTCAGATGCGGATACGATCAGAGCAGGTCCCCTGATCTGATGTGAGGGCATGAGCAATGGTGGCATACACAACTAGCTGCTCTATGTAAAAAAGTTGTGAGAAGCAACATAGTCAATTTTATATCTCCAATGAAAGCTACAACTTTACTTAGAAAAAAAAGAGAAGGGACCCCACAAATATAACACTATGTATCTCTTTATCCCTCCAAAAAGCATGCTTTTAAGGCTTAAGATCTCACTTCCTGAAGAGGAGACTGCCTCTTCATCTGAACCTACTTTGGACCACCCGAACCTAATTAAAGGTGTGAGGCAGTAGCTCTAGGCCAGTGCATTGGGCATGCCCTGATCGGCTTCATCAATGATATATGACATGTTGACATGATATGATGATGCGAGTGCATGAATGTCTATTACTCCTATCTAGGGCGTCAGTCCTGGATCGAAAGCTTGCAGCCTTTTCCACTGCCGACCGAGATACTCTCGTCTTCTATCTAGCTTCGCATGCATGCAGCACGCATCCATCAAGGAATGCCAGTGTGTGCGCGCCTGAAGTGTGGGGAATGATGCAGAGACGAACGTGCACGTACCGGCTGCACTGCTGGCAGAAGCGCTGCTGCTTGCCGGAGGCGGCGACCGTGGCTGCCTTGGCGTGGTACTCGCAGACCTTGTGGCGGCGGTGGTAGTGCTTGGCGGCGGAGAGGTCGGCCTTGCAACCCTCGGCCTGGCACCGCGGTGGCGGGTGGTGCGCGGCGCCGAGCCCAAGCCCCAGCACGCCCATGCCGCCGAGGCGGGAGCGCATCAGCAGGCGGTCCACCGCTAGCACGTCCGCCGGAGAGAAGTAGGTCCGCCGGCCCAGGTTCAGCCCAATCCTCCCGCCACCGCCGGCGTCGGAAAAGAATGGGTCGCCGTCCTCACGCTTCAGTAACCCGCCGCTGAAGGGGTTGTACGCGTCTGCCGCCGACGTCACGCCCGGCAGCGCCGTCATTGTCGTCGGCGCCTGGAGCAGCGAGGACGGTGCGATCGGCGGCATGGTGATCTGCTGCGCGAAGGGCTGATGGAGCTGGTTGGCGAGCGGCGAACCGGTGGAGAAGAGAGCGAAGGGGTCTTGGAACTGGAACGCATTGGTACTGGCGGCGAAGTCGAAGCTGTTGTCATACAGGTGGTGCTGGTACAGCGGCGGTGCGGGCTCGAAGTTGGCGTATGAGGAGGAGTGCATGGAAGCGTAGCCGAAGTCGACGACGTCGCTCGCCGGTGCGATCGTGCCGGGGCCGCTCAGCCTGCTGCTCATCATGCCCGTCGTTCGCGCGCGCTCAGAGGTGGGAGGAAGGGGCCTCACGCGTGTTTAGATGTGGTGGGGAGGAATGACGTGCACTCTGGCTGCCTAAAAAGGCATGGAGGAGAGTGGGGGAGATCTAGATAGAGATGCGGCAGTAAGTGGAGCATAGGAGTAGGTGCTAATTGTTGGTGTGTTTGCATGGTAAGTATGGTGAGTGTATTTGTGGTTCTCGATGGCAGAATGATAGCTGCAATATAATGCAACATCATACGGACTTGCTATTCTGCTGTAACGATCGACTGGCTGCTTCACCCACTCACTCATTCAGTACCGCTGCTTGGCTGCATGCACGGCACGGTAAAAGATTTTGCATTGGCGCGGGCACGATAGTATGCAAGAATCAACCGTCATGGATCTATGTAGCTAGCCGAGATCCAAAAGATTTTGCATTGGCGCGGGTACCATAGTATGCAAGAATCTATCAGATATGTAATACTGATACATATACGAGATGCTGTAGTACACCACTCGTATACGTATCCAACTCTATATCGCCCTACGAGGGGCTATTCCTCGTCCATATTAACATGCAACCGGTGACCGAAAGGTTACACCGTTCCACCCAACGAATATTCACGTTAACATGGTATCAGAGGCCCATCCTCTTCCCATCGTCTAGCCACCGCCACCGTCGACACTTCCTCGTCGGCCTACAGGACCTGATCGCTAGATCGATCACGTCAGGACATCAGTCTCCTTCCCCTCGATCAATTCCCAGCATTTTTTTGTTCCAAAACCCTCGTCGGTTCTCGTCAAACATCTCCCGCCGGTGACCTTCTTCACCGTCGCCGCGAAGACCCAGATCAACTCCGATCACCAGATCGGTCACACCAGAACGAGCATCCCACCTTCCTTTACCAATTCCCCACTTCCACTTCCCCTCCAAACCCCCACCCAAAACCTTCCAAATCCGACCAGAGTTTCATTATTTTTTAGGCCTTGAGGTTCACAAATTGTCCAATGGTTTGCTTTTAAATCAGGAGAAATATGCCACATATTTGTTGACACGTGCTGGTATGAGCTCCTGCACGTCCTGTCCTACGCCACTTTCCACTACCGAGACACTGGCTCTGACAGATGGCTCTCCTCTTGGCTCTGAGGATATTACTAGATACCGGAGTATTATTGGTGCTCTTCAATATTTGATCCTGACTCGACCTAATATTTCCTTTTCAGTTAATAAGGTATGTCAGTATCTTCATGCTCCCACAACTGCACAGTGGACAGCTGTCAAACGGATTTTGAGGTATATTCATGGCGCAAGCCGAGTTGGTCTCACCTTTCAGAAGTGTTCCTCCACTCTTCTTAGTGCTTATTCAGATGCAGATTGGGCAGGTGATTTAGATGACAGACACTCTACTGGTGGGTTTGCTATATGTTTTGTCCCAATCTTATTTCTTGGACTGCCAGGAAACAACCTATTGTGTCTCGTTCTAGCACAAATGCTGAATATAAAGCACTTGCAAATGCCACTGCTGAGCTTATTTGGGTTGAAGCTCTTGTTCGAGAACTTAGTGTGACACTCAAGGAGAAACCAATTTTTAATGCTCATACTAAGCACATTGAGATTGATTTTTTCTTTGCTCGAGAAAGGGTTGCTAGCAAGTGACTTGATTTCAGGTTCATCTCCAGCAAGGATCAGATTGCAGATGGCTTCACTAAAGTTTTATGTTCCAAGAAACTAGACGAGTTTAAGCATAATCTAAACCTCTCCTAGGTCTAGATTAAGGGGGGTATTAGAGATGTAATACTGATACGTCTACCATCGTATATCCAACTCTGTATTTCGCGACGAGGGGCTATTCCTCGTCCATATTAACATGCAATCGGTGACCGAAAGGTTACACCGTTCCACCCAACGAATATTCACGTCAACAGAATCAACTGTCATGGATCTATGTAGCTAGCCGAGATCCAAAGGATTCATTATGGAAGTGTTAACACTTAGCTAACCGAGAATTAACTTAACACGTACTCATTCAAATTCAAAACAGACGGAGTCGCGGCTTGACGGAGCCGGATCTGCTACCTCGAGGCTAGTCGCGGATCAAGGGATCTTGACGGAGCCGTGGAACTGGAAGCGGCATGAGCATATTTATGGCTTCTACAGAAATCTTATGGGAGCGCAAGGAGAACCATCACTCTTCTCGTTCTCTCATTCCTTCTAGGACGTGACGCTACATGTCTTAGATGAAGAGAAAGATAAGCTCATGATTTCGTTCTCGTGGAAGAGTTAGATGAGGTCTTGGCCAGTATGAAGACCAACACAACGCTAGGCCTCATGGCTTCCCTATGTTCTTCAAGGAGTTCTGGTCACTTACTAAACCTCTGATCGTGGCCATTGCCAATGGCTTCGCTCTTGGGCGAGAGGATCTTGTAAGGCTAAACTTTTGGGTTGTTACTCTTATTATCAAGGTTCAATGGGTTGAGGAAATCTGCCAATTTAGAGTTATAGCGCTTATCAACATTATCTTTAAGTTTGTCGCAAAGGCTTACGCCTTTTATCTGTCCCCTATTTCTCATTGTACCATTACTAGAACTTAATCTGCGATAGTACATGAAACTAGGTCCAAGAAACTTTAGAGAGTGTTCCTGAAACTTGATTTTGAAAAAGCCTAAATTGTGTGAACTGGCCTTTTCTGTTCGAGGTTTCGGTTCATAAAGGCTTTGAGCCTAGGCGGGTTCATAGAGCTATGGGTTTGGTCTGAAGTCCCATACGACTATCACCATTAACGAAGCGGTAGGTACGTAACTTCTTCTGTAATGGTCGCGGAATCTGGCAAGGGGATCCGCTATCGTCCTTAGTCTTCAACTATGTAGTGGAGGCTTCGGCGTCCATTATGGACAAGGCCAAAGAGCAAACTTTTCCACAAATAATGGTTGTGATAAGCAACCCTCAATTTTTCTTGCTCTTTCTACAGTTAAGGACCCTCCTCTGATGATTCATCCAAACCAAGAATAGTGATAATATACCAATGTTCTTTGTAAAGTTCCCTTAACTCTTTGTGTATATTCATAATCTTTGTTGCCAAAAATCCGAAGATTTAGCATAGTTGATATTGAGTCTAAAGGATCTACTATTGGACAAATACACTTGGAAGCTAATACTCCGACGCATCCAGTGGACCATCCTTCATCTCATACCAAGGGATGGGGGTATCTCATCTACAGCGTATGCAGATGATACAATCATTATGATCGAGCCATAGGTTCTGGCAATTTCCAACCTCAAGTTCATCCTTCTATGCTTTGAAAGCATGTCTAGGCTTAGGATCAACTTTCACAACAACGAGGTCATGGGGTTATAGGGGCCAACAACTAGGAGAGCAGAACGTTGCCCATATGCTTAAGTACAAGCTAGGTTCCTTCCCGTTCACATATCATGGCCTCCCTATTTGTGATAGGGCTCCTAAAGCTTTGGACTAGGGTCCTGTTGGGTACCCCTGAGGTCGGGGCTAGACAAACCTAGACATCACATTTGGCATAAGCCTAATCTCGATCTCTAGGGCTTACATGGTGAAAATCGGTAACACAACAATGACTCTACGACTCAAAGAGTAATACAAGCTCATAACTGGGCAAAGAACCAAAGCATTAAAAGCATAGGTCACTGATCTAACATTTCATCAATCAAAAAAAGTGAAGTTATGCTATTCTAAATAGCAAGATAGCAAAAGGCCTAAGAGCCCAGGAGCATAACGGCGACGTCCTAGCCCATAGATTCCAGGCTGCCGCCTGGGAATCCCAAGCTACTCGTCGATGTCGACGTAGAAATCACCATCTGTCGCAGCGACTTTGTCTGAAACAAAAGTATGCAAAGATGAGTATAGGGACTCAGCAAGACTTAGTACAACCTATTAGCAAAGCTGGTATGCGAGGCTTTATGTAGAGCTTATTTTGCGCAAAGCCAATTTTCTTTGTAAAGAGGGAGCAAAAGCTCGTCTACTCAGATCATTTTAAAAAGGGATAAGAGAGCGATATTTTTTGCTCTACTGATCATCATATTGAATCCACGAAATCTTCATCATCAGCTGGTCTATCAACTAGGATCACCCCCTCGATACCCTGAGAAGGGATCCTTATTCACACATTGATTCCAAGTTTTACGATTAGGTTCATGTTGTCCATGATCACAGAATCCATCACCAAGTCATCCGTAACCATGGACACGGCTTTCCGAAAAGAATTAACCATGCAGGGGTGTACAACCTTACCCACACGCGCCGATCGACTCTTAGCGCCATATGATACACACTTCCTTGGTGTGCCGGCAGAGGGTGGTTGACAAAAACCTTTCCCTTGCTTCGCCTAATTCATGAGTCACTCCAACTGGGCAGATCCGTCATCGTAGGTAGCCATTCTCCGAGGCGGTCCCGATTGTTGTGCGCAGGGGATCCAGTTCAATGCCTCCAGCATCCTTCACCCCGGCCATGCCCTGTATGATGCACCTTTGAAATCCTTTTCCACGCCTTCTCCATGCAGATGCCAAATGGAACTCGCAACTATGTGACTGATGAACAGACTAGGCAAGATCGGGCCAAGGAGTTCCCATGGCCCCCGTATGGTTGTACGCTCGGTCTTGGTTCCGAAGGCGAGAACTCAGGTCCTAGTATCGGTGAGAACGAATCAAATCACCACATCCCCATGTGGCGTCCCATCCAAGCCTTTAAACATGCATGTTTAATTATCATCACTGATCTTACCACATCATCATGTCATACTAGGTTCAATCGCAGCTCTGATTCATCAATAGGATGGATCATAATTCGTCAACTAAGCATGGCTATGAATATTCGATATAACGGCTCTAGCGATGCACACAAGATCAAACCTAGTTTTGCTGGGAGCAGTGGATCAGAGTACTTTAGGCTACAAGGATGGTAAATGCAACATATAGGATAACTATATCTGCCGATAAAACATATTGGAATCGTATGCAATATGTAGGAACCAGAAGTAAAAGCATTTCGAAACCATATATGAACCAGGTTAGGGCTTGCCTTTGTCCCCGACAAGCCAATATGGATCTTTTTGGATCTTGTACATGACTTGTTCGTCGATGGACAATTATTGAGTTGCGTCGTTTTAGAAACAACAATGAACACATGGCATAATGCGATGCGCACACAAGTATGATGACATGACATATTAAAGGTATTGAAACTAACCCTAAGACATGTTCAACAATTAACTGGGTTTCGACAAACTAGGGTTACCAGTTCCCGAAACCTCAAAGGGGTACAATTAGTTCTTCTAAAACAACTAGCATTCCAAGTTGTTTAAAAACGCACGATTTTTCCACCAAGTTGTATATCTCATTTTTCTGAAGATTTTGATATATTATACATATTTTTCTGATTTAAAATGAATTACTTATGAATTTCACAAGATTTAATCATTTTAAATCATTTTCTGGAAATTCTTGTAAAATATTAAAACTCTGACAGACATGGCCCATTGTCATAGTTTTATTCATTTCATAACTATTTACAAAAATATTAAAAACCTGACAAGGGGCCCACCTGTCATGGATTTATCAATTACAAAAATTGAAATACAGAAAAAGAAAAGTCTTTATGGAGTCGGCATGATGTCATGATGATGTCTGCTGGTGAGCCATGTGCTCTGGTCGATCCGGTGAGCTGCGGAGGGGCGTGTTCAAATGAGGAGGTCGCAGGCGACCTGTTGGTGGCGGCGTCGCTCTCGAATGGTTGTCGGAGCGTGGCCGGAGGCGATGCCGGGCGGCGGAGCTCGAGGGCGCGAGGGAGAGGGCGAATGGGTCCAGGAGGTAGAAGAGCTCACCGCGGAGCGGATGGTGGCGACAGCGAGGCCAGGGGAGGCCTCTAGCACCGGCATCGACCCGGTTGCCGGCGGCCGGTCGCGAAGAAGAAGGGGGTGTCCCCGTCGATTGGGGGCATCCCTGGCCGATTCCTTCGGCTAGGAGATTCATGGCGGCGAGGTGGAGCTCGTGGGCACTTTGGAGGATCTCAGGGAGGCGCTGAATGATGGGGCCGGCCGACATCTGCGGCTAGGTTTTCGGCCGATGTGTGCGTGAGAGAGAACGGAGGAGGGAGAAGAAGTGGACGGGGCTAGGGTTTCCTGTGGCGGTCGGCGGGGTACTTGTAGAGGTCCAGGGGCGGCGGCTCGAATATTTGTGCGGCCGAGCTCACCGGTGCTGCCACCGAGCTGGCAAACAGAGGTAGGAGATGGAGTGACGGTTTTGCACATAACCCCTTGTGGGTGGGGTTGGGCCGAGCTGGGCCTTTTCTGGGCTGCGCAGAGTGGAGAGAGGAAGAGGAGAGTTGGGCCGAGGCCCAAAATAGGGGAGGGTTCTTCTCTTCTTTTCTGAATTCTAATTTTCAAATTTCTATTGCTATTTGAATTTAGTTTGAAACTTCAAACTTTCTGAAACTTTCAAAATAACAATGTACTTCTTAACAAAGGACAATTGCAATGTATTTTAGTTTTAAACTTCTGAAACGTTTGAGAGGATTTGAATTCAGAGGGTTTTGCATAACATTAGAGTTTTCCAAAATGTATTCCTTTATGCAATTTTCTGAAGAAAAAAATATTGATACCTTGATGCGCAAATAAACCGTAATAAGGTTTAGCTAAAACATGGATGTTACAGGTCCTTAGATTCCTAAGGTGGCCAGGTAGGCAGACCCATGGATGAGTAAGTTCATGTCATCTGTTTCGAGACTCACTCTGATCAATCCACGCCTCTCTAGTCTGCCACTTCATGCGATGGGGTGTCTACATGCTAGGGGATGACGTACATAGCATTATGGACAAACATAGGTCCCACTTCTATAGGGAAGAAAATGGACCTAAACGCAAATACCATTGGGTATCAAACCTAGATCCTTGTGGGGCGTCAGCATTATCGACACAAAGCTGATGATCACTCTAAGGATTTGTTGGTTGACCATCATCGCCCATGCTCCCATTTGTGGACTATGATAATCCCCAAGTGAAGGGAATCACCGTACTACAATTCGATAAGTATTTGAGTATCAAACCCACAAGGAGATAAATGTAAGCTACCTATTCACTATATGGCCTTTGGTGCAAAGCAGTGGACTTGAGTGTGTAAGGTATGTTTTACTTCTATCTAGGAAACGGTGAAAGAAAATATTATAAGTAAACTAGCTAGGGAAAATAGAGCGAGTGAAGTGAAAGCGGGTAACTCAAGGGAGTAAGTGTTTAGGAAAAAAAATTCATTTGTTTGGTTGTCACAATGAGTGAAGCACATAGATAGTATTTTTGTTGTTTCTTCTGGGAGGAGCCATAAATAGGTGCCGATCTTATCCCCCTAGACCGCTCAATTCAAAGCTACCACCGGCGGCGCCGAACCCCACATCTCTCTCACGCTTCCACCTAGCATGACCGACCGGATCATCTCACATGCCGCCGCCGGCGGCCCACTGTCCCACCCCAACACTACTGCCTTCTCATCGGCCACCGTAGTGACCGACGATGTTCCACCGTCTCCCTGTCTTTTTAGCAAGCCGGAGTAGCTTCCCCCACACCGACGACCACTGTACCATACAAGCTCCTCCGTAGCCAACTTCCACTGCGACAGAGCCTTGTCAGCGATAGTGTCGCCCACGACACCATCATCGGGTTCTCGTATCTTAATCCCTGACTCCCTCCGTCCACTGGACCGGAGAGATGGGTACACAAAGCTCCTCCATGGTCCACGGCAGGAAACCAAAATGTACACACACCCACTCCCAAGAAGGTTGATAAACACTTTTATATTGGCCGCTTTCGTTATGCATGTGATTTCGAAAAGTATTTTTTGCTTGCTTGCACTGCCTTCTCATTAGTAGTTTTTTTTGTAATGCATGCTAGATATTATTGCACTACATAATGATTATAACAAGGGATGGAAAGGGCGATATATGGTATATTTGCAAGCCGTATAGGCACAAACATGTGTAATGCTATTGCCTCTAGTGCAAACCCGCACAAAATAGCAGAAGAACCCTTCCCCCTCCCCAAAGATAAAGAACAATGTTATGATTCACAATTTGATCCCGCTGAGCCTCTTTGAGAGCTGACTCAGGAAGATGCCTTGCCTGACGATTCTCCTCAACCCCACCAGGTGATTTCTGTGTTTTTTTTACTTTGAGATATCTGTTGCAACTTCCATGTGTTGTATACTTGTGTCATGAATCCCACAAAACATGTTCACATGCCACCTCCAGGTCTCCTTAACGCATCATATATATGTTTTAGCATGCATGTCATCCTTTATTGTTCTTCGTTCTATTCCATTTGCATATCATCATATGTGGGACTTCTGTAGACTGAAATATCATTTATGGGTGCCAGGAATCTACAGCTTCAAGTAAGAATTTTGCAGGAACCACCAACGAGAGGAAGACCATTCAACAGGCACCTGAATCGACGATAGAACAGTTGCAACCAAATAAGAAATCTGCTTCTGCTACTAGACAGTCTCAGCGATTCATGCCACTACTTGAAGAAAATGACGAAATGCTAAGAATACTGAAATAAAAAAATGTGGTAAACACCCGAAGCGGTTGAATCAGCCACATGTTACCAATCCAGCCAACCAGCGACAATCGGTAGCACCAGTTTCCACAACATCTCAGCAACAATTGGCAGCAAAACCAGTTTCCACACCAACTTCGCAGCCACAATTGGCAGCAGAACCAGTTTCTAGAGCAACTTGTTAGCCATAATTGGGACCAGCAGTAGCCGTGGTAGGAAATACTGCCCAAGGACACACTGTACCAGCCCCAGCTGACACAACCACAACTGGCCAAACACTGCTAGCACAACATCAACGAACTGTTGATGATCTCCCACTGACCCTTATCAGTCCTGCCAGAGACAACTCCCCTAAGGATGTGATAAGGGGGGTGGCCCGATCTTCTCAGTAAGCAACAGTGGTGATGATGATCACGGGGTGATTGCAGCGGAGGTAACTTGATGAAGTGGATGATAACTTGTATGACGCAATGAGATCTCTCGATTGGTCCCTGTCGCCAATGCAACAGCTCTCAACCCTGCAAGATATTCGCAACTCCACACACTTGCGCACGTAGCCGCCGACCACGAAGTGGTAAGTTGCAACCTTCTAATTCCCAGTGAAACAGCAGATCACACAAGACTTTCAGATCTACACAATATCAAGCAATATGGTGTAGGGAATTCAATAGTTTTGCATAGCAAACAACTAAGAACTAGGGTTTATCTTAAACGTGGTCTAAAGCAGCTAGGGGGCGTCCTGGGCACTTATATAGGCGTCCGGGACGACTTATGGTCGAAAAGATACAAGAATAACCGACCCAGAATAGATCTGGTCGAGACAGACTCGGACACGGCCGGTCTGGGGGCCGGTCGACCGGGCCTGGGACCGGGCTGGCCGGTTCAAACCGGGCCAGGGACCGGGTTGCAACCGGGCGGGCAAAGTGTCGCGCAGTAACCCTCCCGGTTGGCATCAGCGTGGCGCCCGGTTGGTGCCGGGGTGGATCCGGCCTGCCGCCCGGTCGGACCGGGCCAGGGTCCGGGCGCGCCGGCGTGGCGGACGGTCTGACCGGGTGCTGGGCCGGCCTGGACTTCGTCTTCTCCTCTCGCGCATGCCTCCCGCTCCTCCCTCGCGCGTCCATGAGATATCTTCATGTCCAGCTCCTTGTCCATCTCCACGTCCATCTTCACGCCCAACTGCTCTTCTCCTCCTCATGCGATGCTTGTCTCCTCTTCATACCCGATGATACATAAGTAATAGGACTTAGGTAGTATAAAATTCAGATCAATCAAAGTATCGTTTAGGAACAAGTTCACCTATTGTTTAAGTAGCTTCGCACGAGCCCTTGTAATAGGTCCAATGAACTTCATTGGACTTGAGCTTCACAGCAGGTTCATCTTCAGTTGGTAATGACGGAGGTGGTAGTGTGGTAGGGATGTCCTCATCATCTCCCCCCTTCAAAAGGCCTCGACCTCGACGCTCCAAGGTCTTCTCCGTCATATGGTGTCAAATCAGCAACATTGAAAGAATTACTGACACCAAACTCATCAAGTGGAAGATCTATCGAGTATGCATTATCGTTGATCTTGGCAAGCACTTTGTAAGGACCGGCAACACGAGGAAGAAACTTGGACTTCCGTAGCTTCGGGAACATATCCTTGCGAAAATGTACCCAGACCATATCACCAGGCTTGAACAACATCTCCTTATGCTTTTTATTCATCCTTGCAGCATTGCTCTTGCCTTTCTTTTCTATCAACTCTTTAGTCTTCACATGGATCTTTCGCACAAAATCTGCCCTCTTGGATGCCTCCATATTAACTCTCTCATGTAAGGGCAAAGGCAACAAGTCAAGTGGAGTAATGGCTTTGAAACCATACACCACCTCAAAAGGACACAACTTCGTGGTAGAATGTACCGGCTTGTTGTAAGCAAGCTCCACATGCGGGAAACACTCTTTCCACTCCTTAAGGTTCTTCTTGATCATGGATCGCAACAGTTGTGACAATGTTCTATTCACCACTTCAGTTTGACCATCAGTTTGGGGATGACAAGTAGTACTGAAAAGTAGCTTCGTCCCCAGCTTTCTCCACTGCGTGTTCCAGAAGTAGCTCATAAACTTCACGTCATGATCAGAAACAATAGTCTTCGGGACTCCATGTAGTCGCACAACCTCCCTGAAAAACATGTTAGCAATATGCGACGCATCGTTGCTTTTGTGGCAGGCAATAAAATGTGACATTTTAGAAAATATGTCCACTACCACAAATATAGAATCATGGCCTCTTGTAGTACGCGGCAAACCCAACACAAAATCCATACTTATATCCTCCCATGGGGTAGTAGGTGCCGGTAAAGGAGTATACAAACCGTGAGGCTTCAGCTTGGACTTGGACTTGTTGCAAGTAATGCACCTATTCACATACCTGTCCACATCCTGCCTCATCTTTGGTCAATAAAAGTGGCCAGCTAGCATGAGTAGCGTCTTCTCACGCCCAAAATGACCCATCAAACCTCCAGCATGTGATTCCTGCAATAAGAGCAAACGCACAGACGATTCTGGAACACATAGTTTGTTAGCTCTAAACAAGAACCCATCATGTATGTGATATTTTTCCGATGCTTTACCGATAGCACACAAGCGATATGGTTCAGCAAAATCATGATCAGTAGCATACAAATCACATAGTACTTCTAATCCAGGAATTTTAACATCAAGTTGAGTTAATAGCATATTCTTCCTAGATAGAGCATCAGCAACAATATTATCTTTTCCCTTCTTATGCTTAATAATGTATGGAAAAGACTCAATGAACTCGACCCACTTAGCAAGACGCTTATGCAAAGTAGATTGAGCTTTCAGATATTTCAAAGCTTCATGATCAGAATGTATGATAAATTCTTTTGGCCACAAATAATGTTGCCAACCCTCAAGAACTCTAATTAAAGCATAGAATTATTTATCACAGATAGGATAGTTCAACTTAGCACCAGAAAGTTTCTCAGAAAAATATGCAATTGGGCGACCCTCTTGCATCAACACACCACCAATTCCAATACCACTAGCATCACATTCAATCTCAAATTGCTTATTGAAATCAGGAAGTGCAAGTAACGGTGCAGAAGTTAACAATCTCTTAAGTTCATCAAAAGCATGATCTTGGGCTGCGCCCCACTCAAATATTACACCCTTTTAGTCAAGTCATTCAAAGGTGTAGCAATAGTACTAAAGTTGGGCACAAATCTTCTATAAAACCCAGCTAGACCATGAAAACTTCTTACTTGACTCACATTCATGGGAGTAGGCCAATTTTGAATAGCTTCAATTTTAGACACATCTACTTCTACTCCATGCTTAGAGACAACATAACCCAGAAATATGACCTTATCTTTGCAAAATGCGCACTTCTCAAGATTACCATAGAGTTTATTATCACGCAACACTTGCAAAACATGTCGAATATGTATAGTATGATCAGATTCATCGCGGCTGTAGATTAATATGTCATCAAAGTACACAACCACAAACTTGCCAATAAATTCACGCAAAACATGGTTCATCAGTCTCATGAAAGTGCTAGGTGCATTAGTCAAACCAAAAGGCATTACTAACCACTCATATAAACCAAATTTTGTTTTAAAGGCTGTTTTCCACTCATCCTCTTCTTTCATCCTGATGATAACCACTACACAAATCAATTTTAGAGAACACAGCAGCACCACTCAGTTCATCTAGCATATCCTCTAAACGGGGAATAGGGTGACGATATCGAATAGTAATGTTGTTTATAGCTCTACAATCTACGCACATACGCCATGTACCATCTTTCTTAGGAATTAGAATAACAGGAACAACACAAGGACTAAGGCTTATGCGGATATAACTTTTGTCGAGCAGCGCTTGTACTTGCTTCTGTATCTCCTTCGTTTCTTCGGGGTTCGTTCTATATGGTGCCCAATTGGGTAGCGAAGCTCCGGGAATCAAGTCGATTTGATGCTCAATACCTCGCAATGGTGGAAGTCCTGCGGGTACCTCATCCGAAACACGTCACCAAATTCCTGCAAAACATTAGAAACACCAAGAGGAAGAGGGGTCATGTCGTTAGAAACCAAAACCGTACCCCTGTACAAGAGCACAAGAGGCATGGCTGTAGGATCCTCGCAAAATTCTCTCATATCTTCTTTGGTGGCTAATGAGACTAAGGAATTCACTCTCTCACTTTTCGTTATATCACTCACGACATTACAATTCTCTCGCCTATCTAAAGAAGCATCCTCCAAGTTCACTTCAACTTTCTGACGAGATTCATTGACAATTTGTTGTGGTGACATAGGCTGCAAGTTGATTTTCTTGCCCTTGAACTCCAAGTGATATGTATTGGCATGGCCATTGTGTTCCACAGAACGGTCATATAGCCAAGGCCGACCCAATAGTAGGTGACACACCGTCATAGGAACCATATCAAAGTAAATGCAATCCTTATACGGCCCAATAGCAAATTCAACACGCACCATGTGGTTTATCTTCATCTCACCATTGTCGCTCAACTACTGAATATAATATGGATGCGGGTGCGGCAGATACTTCAACTTCAGCTTGGTACACAACTGCTTGCTTGCTAAATTGAGGCAACCCCCGCCATCAATAATGACCTTGCAAGCCTTGTCAGGACCAACTAAAGCCTTTGTCTGGAACAAATTGCAGCGCTGAGTAGATGCACTAGGCAACACATTAAGAGTACACTGCGACACAACAATGGTGCGAGTATCAGACGGATATGCATCTTCACCATCAGTGTTATAGTCATCATCTTCTGGAGCATTAGGGTCAACATCATCTCCAGTCTCATACTCATTGTCCTCATTGATAATCATGACTTTACGGTTAGGACAATCTCTTTTGAAGTGACCTTTGCCACCACATCTATGACAAGCCATATCACGATTACACGCCGTAGACATGTGAGAGCCACTCGTACTTGCAGCAGGTTCGGACTTCTTTGCGTTAGACACATTGGAGGCCAGCTTGCTAGTAGAGTAAGGTGCGGAGTGCGTCGATGGCGCCGGCGCCATAGGTGGGGGCGCGCGAGGCGTGAAGCGCCCAGCTCCTGAAGCTCGTCCTTTAATATTTGCTTCGTCAGCCAACTGTGATTCAGCTTCTCGTGCATGATGTAGCAACTCATTCATAGTGGTGTAACTGTAATGACGAACAATGCCTTTGATATCATACTTCAAACCATTGAGAAAACGAGTCATTGCCATCTCAAGGGATTCTTTGACACAACCACGCTGCATGAGCATCTCCATCTCCATGTAGTATTCATCAGCAGTCTTCACACCTTGTCTCAATAGGGTCAACTTATCAAATATATTGTGCAAATAATTTGTGGGCACAAAACGCTCGGTCATTGCCGCCTTCATAGCACGCCATGTTACAATAGGCTGTTCACCATCTTCTTCGCGAGCACGAACAAATCGATCCCACCAACGCAAAGCATAACCATCAAATTCGGAAGAAGCAAGCTTGATCTTCCTATCTTCAGTGTAATGTGGATGTAAACTCCACAACTTCTCGATCTTGAGCTCCCAAGTGAGGTATTCTTCAACATCAGCTCCTCCTTCAAACTTGGGTATAGAAAACTTGGGCTTACCCAATCCATCTTGCTCATCATGTCCACGACCATTGCGGCCAAGTGGAGCCCATCCTCGAGGACGATTACCACGTGGCGCACCACGAGCGTTACGGGCGTCATCTGGAAGCTCAGGATCATCGTCATCTTCTTGTTGTTGTTGGGTAAAATTCTCAATAGCTAGGCGCATATCTACAAGATTGCGCTGTATATCCGTCATTTGATCTTTCATTGTAGTGACGGTCTCACATGTAGTATCCAGCTTCTGGGAAATCCCTTGGACCGTTCCCTTAAGCTCATCAATTGGAGTGCGGAATTCACGTCGCATCTCATTACACTACAAGAGAATTGGCATGTAGAGACACTATTTTGGTTCAGTAGACACACTTAAATTGTTCTTACATAGTTATAGAGGCACTTTCCATATTGTCTCAAAAGTGTCACTACGGGCGGTGTCTCTACGTGCTAAGGACAATAGTAATAATGTCTTTACATTTTAGAAGACATAAAATAGGTATTATATTGTGTCTCTAGTGTAAATAAATGTGAAGAAACCATGTGAAAAGCAATAATCGAACTCATGACCTTAATGATTAAGACTTAATCCATTAACCATCTCACCCTTTCACAAGTATATGTTGATACGTGGAACAAATTTCTAATTAGTATTGCCCACCATGGCCCAAACATAGAACAAATGTCTCTAGAGAACAAGCAAAATGCCTCAAACATTACCTCTAGAGGAAAAGTAAAGACATACAATCAAGTGTCTCATGGATTGCCTCTTCATAACTTATCTGTAACACTTTTGGAGTGTCTCATAAGTTATCTATAGAATGAAAATTGCAATACCTTACAGAAATGTCTAAACTAATGTCCCTACATTCGAGACTATTTCTGAAGTGTCTCAAAAAGTGCCACTACAATATGAAAAGTGTCTTAATGTGATTTTTAATGAGGCAAAGTAGGAAGTGTCTCTAGTAAAATGTCTCTATGGAAGGTTTTTCTTGTAGTGTTACGAAGAGCTTCATACTCCCTCCATGTGATGATATCTACAGAATTCTTGTTTTCCTGGTTAACAATTTTTTGATCACTAGCAGACATGATTAGTAGGTTAGTGCACTAAATCAAAAATATATGGTGGTACTCTCACAACTCACTCAAAAACTGATAAGAAAAGGAGATCTTACCGTTCCAAAGTAAATTAGTGTCGCTTACCACTTGTAGGAACAACTAGTGCACGGATGTAGCAAAGCGAATATCAAGGGTATAAGAACAAATCACACGGCAAAGCAGGATATATGTGGGGCTGTAGGTAGGCTACCTATTTGCACCAATAACAAGCTCTAGCGCTGACCGTAGACTACCAATGATACTCACACAAGGCGATAAATGTGGCAAAGCAACTATATGGAGGAAAAAGGTTGCAATGCACTAGAGAGACGCTAGCACAGCTCAACGAGACAGGCACAAGATTGCTCAACTATGGGTGCAGTAAAGTAAACTTAGGCCTACACTTGATTCTTCTAGCACTTCACTTTTTTTGGATTTTCTTTTTGTATAACACGCAGCTATGTAGCTCTTTTTGCTTCTTTTCAATTTTCTGTTGTTTTTTTTATATATGACTCAACTCCTTGATAACACGGCCAATAAGATATGCAAAGCACCAAAACCCTAATGAGCAGCCTATCGAGTGGTAGAACTAGTCTCTTCTGGGAAAGTTCCTAGTCACTTATATCGAAATGCTGTAGCTATGGTTTGGACAAACACACTGTATGCTATATGGACTTGGAGTAACAAAAACTGAAACTAGATGATAGTATAGACTCAAACCCTAACAACTAGATGAAAGAAAAAGATACGCAAAAACAACTACGAAAAGCAACTAAAACTCGAAATTAGTGCAATCTAAGGCTATGGCAAAAATTAGTGCAATCTAAGGCTATGGCAAACCCTAACCTTAATTTTTTTTGGCTTTTTCTGGATAGGAAACACTCACAACTCAACTATGGGGTGGATTGAGGATGGCTTACCGAGGAAACCCGAGAATCTGATACCAAGATGATAAGGGGGTGGCCCGATCTTCTCAGTAAGCAACGGTGGTGATGATGATCACGGGGTGATTGTAGCGGAGGTAACTTGATGAAGTGGATGATAACTTGTATGACGCAACGAGATCTCTCGATTGGTCCCTGTCGCCAATGCAACAGCTCTCAACCCTGCAAGATATTCGCAACTCCACACACTTGCGCACGTAGCCGTCGACCACGAAGCGGTAAGTTGCAACTTTCTAATTCCCAATGGAACAGCAGATCACACAAGACTTTCAGATCTACACAATATCAAGCAATATGGTGTAGGGAATTCAATAGTTTTGCAGAGCAAACAACTAAGAACTAGGGTTTATCTTAAACGTGGTCTAAAGCAGCTAGGGGGCGTCCTGGGCACTTATATAGGCGTCCGGGACGACTTCTGGTCGAAAAGATATAAGAATAACCGACCCAGAATAGATCTGGTCGAGATAGACTCGGACACGGCCGGTCTGGGGGCCGGTCGACCGGGCCTGGGACCGGGCTGGCCGGTTCAAACCAGGCCAGGGACCGGGTTGCAACCGGGCGGGCGAAATGTCGCGCAGTAACCCTCCCGGTTGGCATAAGCGTGGCGCACGGTTGGCGCCGGGGAGGATCCGGCCTGCCGCCCGGTCGGACCGGGCCAGGGACCGGGCGTGCCGGCGTGGCGGCCGGTCTGACCTGGTGCTGGGCCGGCCTGGACTTCGTATTCTCCTCTCGCGCATGCCTCCCTCTCCTCCCTCGCGCGTCCATGAGATATCTTCATGTCCAGCTCCTTGTCTAGCTCCACGTCCATCTTCACGTCCAGCTGCTCTTCTCCTCCTCGTGCGATGCTTGTCTCCTCTTCATACCTGATGATACATAAGTAATAGGACTTAGGTAGTATAAAATTCTGATCAATCAAAGTATCATTTAGGAACAAGTTCACCTATTGTTTAAGTAGCTTCGCACGAGCCCTTGTAATAGGTCCAATCCGAACTTCATTGGACTTGAGCTTCACAGCAGGTTCATCTTCAGTTGGTAATGACGAAGGTGGTAGTGTGGTAGGGATGTCCTCATCAGGATGAGCCCCACATCGAAGAAGGTATATTTTCCAATGCTTATAGTTTCATGCTCCGTTATATAGTTATATAATTTATAGATATATGCATATATATACCTTGATAGCTTGATGTGATGCTTAACTTTGTAGTTGCACCACGATCAAGAAAACCGAGGGGCCCAACAGTAGGGAAAATGCTCATAGCTAAGCTTGCTGGGATGGAATCAAGATTTTGCCTTTCATCTATCGTAGGTGGCAGAAGGCCACTGGACCCAGAAGAATCTTGTAAATTAGCATCAGAGGTAGGAATTTTCGTCAGGAATGAAATTATTATCTTTGCAACATGGAAAGAGCACGTAGATACCTCTGCGCATTTTGAAAAATTAGTGCACAGGTTACATGTAAGTCATCTTTCTCCTGGTAATGTTACTCATACCAGTATACCACATTGGCACGTCTCGTTCCTTCTAGCTTGTTGGCTCTATGTATATCGCACCAATGGTTTATATTGTTGTGAACAGTTGAGGTTCGAGTTCGATGAGGACCAAGAGGAAGTAAAGTGTGTTTTCAACAGTCTATTCTCAGACTGTCTGCGCCAGTATCGCGGCAGGCTAAACAAGGAATACTTCACTGGAAAGATTACTAGGAGTGTTCCAACTAGATCTCCTCTTAAGCAAATGACTGACAAACAGTGGGGAGATCTTGTGAAGCACTGGTCTGATCCAAAGAATATGGTATGATTTGTAAGACTGAGACCAGATCACATCTTGGATTATTATTACAGTAGTGTCTCAGTAGTCTCCTTTTTGTAGAATTTGGCGAAACAGAATTAGAAAAACTGCGGTAAACTACTTTAACCTAGCCGTACGGGATCTCGTAACTTGATTGTGCACATTCGGAAAAAAGTAAGGACATGTTGTTTTATACTACTCCCTCCGTTCCTTTCTATAGTGCCTATAGATTTTTGGCATTTATTTCACAATATAAGGTTGTAGCTTGGCTTTTTTCAATTACACCCTCCATCGGTCAACTCCCACACGACATGCATGAAAAAAAATCCATACAAAATAGGAAATAATTAATTGAGATTCCTAATGCATGGCTCGAAGGATTGCTTGGATTTAGGAAGCACTGTTTTTTCTTTCCTTAATTAAACCTGGCTGCACATATATGGAGAGTCAACCAGACAGATTTGTGGGATTCGTTAAGGTAAGTTAGGAAGTTATCGATTTCTCTAATTTTAGTCTGATCTTAAATCGTCCAGCCAGGGGGTCTTGTGTAAAAAATACTCTTGCGTTAATTTCCTTGCCAAAAATCTATAGGCACTATAGAAAGGAACGGAGGGAGTACTATTTAGAAATATTTTAGTAAAAGATCATGCAGACTATACACCAGTGTGCAACTTATATTATCATCCTCCATTTCAACCACGTTATTCGATTTATGGTAGTACTAAAATGAAGATGTTACATAATGCAAGTAAAAGGAAACCAAACAAAGAGATGACTCTACCCGAGATTTTTGAAGCATGACAGAAGAACAAACTTGAAGTGATTGGAGAAGTCGCTTGGAGTGTTCTTGTAAGCCTTCTCTATGATTAAAATTTTGTGACGACTCACATCCCAACATGTAGAAGTAGTAAAGTACATGTCAATATGATATTATAGATGTTTATTAAAATTCATATAATGTGAATCAGACATACTAAACTGTAGGAATAAAAGTAGGTCATACACATGATAAATCTACTGTCAGCAAGTTTCTCTGTAGTAACTATCATGTTTACACGTGTGTACGAGCTGAATTTTTTCAGGAAGATGTTAAATTAGAGATGACAAAACCCGGTACAAACGGTCTAGAAAAAAACCGATGAAGAATGTGCGAAGGCATTTTCCATGGCAAATAAAAAGAAGGTATTGCCAAAAACACTTTCTTGCGGAATGCTAGATTGTTGAAGTGCACGTCCATGTCCAAGTCAAAGTATTTGCATGCTCAAGTTGTAGAGGAGCAACTCCAAGTAGAACGAGCTGCATCAGCTGCGCTAAGACTATAATTCGACAATTTTAGAACGATAGCATAAGAGAAGGAGACCCTACTGGAGCAGGTTATGAAAGCTAATAAGAAGAATATGTGCTACATAATTGGAGATGAACGGGGGAAGTGACAGGTCAGTACCTTGGTCCTGTAAGATGGTACCTTAGTCTGACAATATTTCGGAGATGCATTTATCTGCAATTGCTATGATCTTGGTGGTCTTTTCCTTGTTGTGATGTGGATTTGATAGGACCTATCCTTTTGTGTACTAGCTATTGTATGAATCAACTCGATGCAGTGATAACCAAGCTGATTTTTTTAATGGGAACCCTGCTGATTGTTAATATGTATAAGTGGATTGTCTAGCCATTTCTATCAGTTCGGACTCCTGGTTGCGTTGGCTTGTGCATGAAGCTTGACATGGTATCAGATCCCAGAGTCTCAAGTTCGAGTCCTGGCTTTCGCAAACCTTCTCTTCTCTTCTCCCGGTCTTGCCCTTTCCGTCAGTTTGGACTTTTTGTTGCGTTGACTATGTTGAGATGTATAAATTGATTGACTATCCCTTTCCATCAGTCGGACTTTTGGTTGCATTGGCTATTGCAAGAAGCTTGACATAATAGTGCATGAAGCTTGACACTAATGATTTTGTGTGATCCATTGATTTCCAGCTTTCTACATATAGCCCAGGTCTAGAAGCTTGTCAACTGGTCTGGTTCATTCATCGATGTATTGAGTGCAATGAACGGAACATTGGCTTCTCCTTTGTGTTGTGCTGCAACTCAACAGTTGTACATGCTTGTGTAGAGGCGAGTTGTAAACAGAGATACTTCTGTATGCTACCAAATTTCAACTCCATATAATTATTACCTTAACAACAGTCAAATTCAAAATCTCAACACTGTAGCATTACCTCCTACCTACCGAATACAATTATTTCACACACTGAAATATTCTGTACGCGTTTTAAATTCAAGAAGATGGGAACCGATTTTGGTTCTGATTATGACTTGATGTTACCCTAGGCCCTGGATTCCTAAGCAGTGGCACTGTGCCGGTCTACCATTTTTTCTATTACTAGCAAAAGGTATGTGTTAAAACAAAGAGATTACGAAGTGCTAATTGCCTTTTTTGTAAGTCCCGGTGGCATTGACACCCCTTTCTTACTTGCTAATTTATTTTTTGGGGTTTTATGTATAATAGAGAATTACCAGCTTATTGTCGAACCCGTTAGATTTTGGGCAATGATTGTTAAGTGAATGCTTCTTCATTAAAGTTTATCATGTCATGTAGATGGATTTGTGAAAGATGCAGCGGGTCGTTCTTCAGATCATTTACATGGGATTCCCATCACATGTATGCTCATGGTTTCATGGAGTACTTCATCTCATAGCAGCCACATACGATCCTGCAAGATTTGTATTTTTTTTTGACCCTGCAAGATTTGCATTCAATGTATCGCCAGTTCCTCGGACTCGTTTTGGCGCGTGCAGTTCCCGAGCGAATCCAAGGAACTTTGACCGTTGGATCAAGCGTTGGAGAACTGATGTGACAAAATCCAACGACTAATAATTGCTTGTGCATCATAGTGATGGCTTATCTAATTTCAAAAACTGAGATACTTTTTTTATATAGTGGATAGATATAGATATAGATATAGATAGATTATTTCTTCGGCTGTAGCCACACTCAAAATCAAAATTAGTCGAGCTGCAAACCACTAGCCAATTAAGTCCGAAATATTTCTGAGGCTTTTCTGAATTGCAGTTCGGAGGACATGGGAGTAACTTATTTTGTTTGTGATGATGCAATAGAGGCAAATGAAAGCACTTAAAGAGGAATAACGAAAGGAGGTTTTTTTTGTATTTTTGAAGATTGGGATAGACGTATTGAAAAATTGGCAACAAAGTTCGGGGAGAAAACTTCAAACTAAAAGTGAGAAATAAAAATCAAAATCAAAAGAAAACAAAAAAGCAAAGTGTTAGCACTCTTACAACACGAGTGTCTCAAAGCTCACATGGAGATGAAGTATAAACTCATCATTACAAAACGCCACTCTTTATTTTGGGGAGACATCCCTAAACTTGGCCTTTATGCGATCCCTCTTTCGGTTCATTGTGGTAGCGGAGGATAGTCCTCCGGATTCCATTGGTGGATCCAAGGTCAAAGTGGGATGACAAAGTTTGATTTGAGTCTCTGAGGTGAGTGGCAAGGATGTGCATATTCTCAACGGTGCCTCCAAGTGCGTACATGTTGTCATACATGGTGCTGGGGTTATGTGGCTACTGTTCTTGGTCAGGTCCTTCTTACTCTTGTACTTCATTTTCTTGTTTGGGAACTTATCTTCTAGGTGATGTTGTTCTACATGTGAATCATAATGGAGACATCCATCCTTAATGGAGAATATATAGTTAGTAAAAGGAGCAGGGTTTAGATACCCAACTCCAGGTATGTGAACAAAATATCTCCCTTTTATTTTTGTGAGCATGCCACAAGCATTTAGAGTACTATAAAAAGCATGTATCTCACCTTGCAATGTTTGCATATTACATGCGTGGACGTTAAGAGTGTTGGCTATGACAGTGATGACTCCTGCACAAACGATGCTTCTGCAACTTTGAAGAGCTTGATGCTTCAAGTAGAATAGAAGAATAGAGCTTGATGCTTCAAGTAGAATAGAAGAATAGCACCCAAGTTTGCTGTCAATTTACAATTTTGGATAGCAGCCTTAGCGAGGACCATCATGTCCTCATTATTGACTATAGTGAATTCACCATGAGCCTGCAGGGTGTCAGAAATAACATAGTAAAAATATCGAGTTGCACGATATTCTATATGATCCCCGTTGCAAATAGGTTAGATAATACTCATCTAATTAATAATATTGATAAGGGTAGGATTTTGTCAACACCCGGATTTTTAAGTCCAGATGCCTATTATGCCGTACATCGCAATCCCAGGAATAATGTTTTTGCGAGACATAATAGTGAGTAGTATAGAGTCATCATTTATTACAACACATATTGTCTTACAACCATAGATCACATGATCCAATATTACACGAATATATTGTTCAACATCACAAATAGTAGCGGAAGCGAAGTAGTAGTGGACTATCTATTCCACAGGCAACGCTTGACGTTAGAAGACGATCCTAGTTATCGTAGACATCCTGTTGTCCGTCATCCTGATACTGGTGCTCTCCTTCATAGTCTGGCATTTGAATAGCCAGGGCAAAGCCATGAGTACTTTTAAAGTACTCGCAAACTAATTCTACAATAATTACTTATTAATTGTAATAAGGGGGTGCTAAGCTCTAGGTTTATTTGCATAAAGCCAAGTTTTAGTTTGATAAATCTTTGGTAAAGCCTTATCATGTGCTAGACTAACTCAAGTGGGAACATTAGTGTCATTCTCACAACTCATTATGGTTCACCAAAATATCACCCTTTCAAATCACCATTCATTTCTAGGATCAAAACATTTTAATGATAACGGAGATAGTATGGCCTTTCCAATCGTCCGTAACCGTGGACACGGCTATTCGAATAGGTTTAACACTCTGCAGAGGTTGTACTCTTGTGCCACAACTTTTGATTACATCCGTCGAGGATAACCCCGAATCATCGTAACACAGTACGCGGATCATCAACCATAACCTTTCACTTATATATGCTAGTATGAGCACCTCTCCCCATGAGCTTGGCCTCCCGGTGGAAACCGCAGTTAACCCGGGAACTGCACAGGGCTTGGGCCGTACCTTCACCTCATTTCAACATCAATCCACACTTAACGGAGGCAGCCGCAGCGTAACCCCTATGATGTTTGTTCAGAGGGAACCCATACTAAAATACACAAGTTTCTAGTTAAGCCCTACCCATAATCAGGTATTGTGGGGGTACTTGTATAATTGGAAGGGTATCGCATTCAAACCCAATTATCAATTTTATCAAAAATCACCATCTTCTCTTGTTCAAATCCACCTCCACTTTACTTTCTTTCGAAGTCATTTCACTTCACCATGTTCCCATCTAGAGTAGTCAATTTTAATTGATTAGCACTAGCCACTATATGAGGGGTGCTATCTAGCTTTGAGTGTTGCTAATCTATTCCAAGTATTGTTCTACTCTAGACCAAGTGAATCATGAACCAACAAGTACTTTGAAAATAAATAAGCAAAAGTAAATGTAAGTAAAAACATGGGATAGGTGATACATAAAAGTAAAGTGTGATGGTGCCTTTGCTCTTGTAGAGCTAAGCACTTGTGTTTAGCAAGGGTTAGCTTGCCTTGAGCTGGGTAGTTATCGAAGTTCTCTTCTTCTTCCTGAGAGTAGCCCTCCTCCTCTTGGTATTCCTCGTTACTAGCGTCTATATACGAATACGAGGTATAAATACTAAACCAAACTCACATACTAAACTAGAAACACTCAAAAGAGTTCACACACTAATCCTATCATCAATCAAACATGGCATGGTGGATTATTGGATTAGTTTTTATTTGAAAGAAAATAATTTCCTCTCATTATTCCTATTTCTTAAATTTGGTAAGTAGGTCTTTAAAGGGATTCATTTCTTCTCATTACCTCTTATTAAGATTTAATCTCTTCATATAATAATAGGGTATGAAATATAGGTTGACCCAAAGTCAACATTTCATATCTATTATATGTGAGTTCAATTTAATTGAAGTGCTACACTTCACATAGTTTTAATACTTAGCATTTAAATGAGTTAAAATCTCTAAGTAATAATTCTCAAGGGTTCATTAGCCTAAGTCATTCCCCCTGGTTATTAGTACTGAGGATCAAAATTTAAATGAGAGGTAGCTCTCATATTAGGGTTGAGTTTGAATTCCACTTTCAAATGCTCTAGAATTGACTACATAGCCAATTTATTTGATCTAGTCCATGATCATACAAACAACATGTCTATGTTATTGCATAATCAATTAGAGGACATCATTTGTGATTTATTAGAGTTGGAATCCATTCAAAATCTAATCTGGTTAAATTTTAAATAAAGTTTGAATGTTCTATAGTCCCTGTCTTGTCTTTTTTATCAAATTAAATCTACTATGAATTTGGAGGTGGGGCCAGTGGCATTGGATAGATAAATTCATGGGCTTTCCAACGGTATAAAGTTTGCTAAATTTGGTTTGGCAGATTTCAAATTATTCAAAATTTACTAAACTGTCAGCAGGGCTATTTGAATAAAGATTAAATCCAATTTGAATAGATGGGCTAGGCGGGAAACGTTACTGGGCCGAAACGGTTTAAAAATTCGCTTCGCAGCCCAACACGCATCTGGTGCGCTTGGGCCGCACTGACGAGGTGGGGGCCACCTGTCGGCGACACTTAACACAGCGAAACGGTATTTGCAAGCTGGACCGTAGGATTAGAACTAGATCCGACGGCGTGTGAACGTCGTCGTCTCCAACGAGCAGCGAGCTCCCTGGCGGCGAGCCTAGGGGGTCGGAGGGCGTACCAGGCCGTTGCAGGTGTCTGGCAAGGTGCGCGGAGAAGATGTAGTAGATGAGGAAGCCCTGGGTGCAGCGGCGGCGCTCGGGGAAGCGCCAATCGAAGCAGAGCTTCCGCGGGCTCCGGCGGACCTCAGCTCCCGATTGCTGCTGCTCCGGCGAGGTGGTGCTCAATTGAGGTGGGGAGAGTGTTCAGAGAAGAGAGGGGAGCAAAGTGTGTGAAGAAGTTGTGGGCGGAGGAGCTCTATTTATAGCGGGCGATGGAGGCCGTGAGGTGCTGCGGAGGAGCGTCGACGGCGTGGCCTCTCCGTCGATCGAAAGGGCAAGGCGAGGACGGCATCTTGTAGGCGTCGTCCCGGTGATGCTCGAGGACTAGCTGGCGCGGAGAAAAGGTGAAGGGATGGCTCGGGAGCTTGCAGGGTTTGCGGAAGGGCGTGCGGCATCATTTGGTCGAGGACGACGGCGACGGTGCAGGGGCAAGCCTGGGCTTGTGTTTAGCGTGTAGAGGGCGGGGAGTAGCTGCTCAACGTCGCGGTAGGGATGCAGGAGGAGGACGGTCGCGCTCGAGTGGGCGACGTACTGGCGCGGCCAGTGCGCGCTCACCGCGTTGGCTGGCATGCCCTTGGGCGCGCGCGTTCTGACCAATGCCGAGCGTTGGCGTTGCAGGGGCTTGTACCATCGGGGTCCTTGTGCTGTGTAGACGCTCCAGGACAAGGAGAAAGGTTGAGGGGAGGGCTGGAGAGAGGGATGCCCAAAGGTGGCCGGGGTACATGGCATGGCATTGTTTTAGGGTTTCTCTTCTTCCTCCTCTCACTTTAATCGACCAAGGCAAGTACTGGGATGAAGCAGGGGTTGTAAGGGAGTGCAATGATCAAAGATTAAAGGGGTTTAGTGAAGAATCCAGAGGATAATAGGGTGACACACAAATATGGATTCATGCCTGCCACCTGTTCGACACAATGGCCGCATGAAGTTTTTGTTTGAATTTTGAAATTCTTTTTGGTGAATCTCATTTATATAATTAATGTGAAGTATTGGTGGTGGTGGCACTCAATTTGAGGTTGTTTTGCAAAATGTCAAAAGTGACATGATCTTCACTTTATTTCAGCATCCCTTCTTGTCACTTTTATTCTGGTCAACCTAGTCAACTCTAGCCATGATGGTCAACATCAAAGTTACTCACCTTGACATGGTCTTGGACGACATGGCTTTGGTTGACCAAGTTTAGTTCAAGAATTGAGAAAACCAGAGGGGTAAAGAGGTGAAGAAAATATTTTGGGGAGAAGTGACCATTATCATATGTATGTGAGATTTTTGATTTCCTTGTGTTTGATTCTTGATTCAAAGATGCAATTGTGTTAGTTTATCATATTGAAGTGTTTTACAAGCAAGGGAGCAAGCAATTATGACATTGGTTGAGGATTTGCCATTTTGCATAATGTGTATGTAAGTGAAAAATGGGTTTTTCCCATTTTCTTCAATTCCACTCAATTTAGGGTTTGATGATCTTGGTTAGGGTTCACATAGCAATGGTTACTCATACTAACACTCATCATGGCAATTGCACAAAAGAATTTCACTCAAATGCATAAATCTATATGTGGCACTATATGCATATAAAAAGTTTTTGTTAATTGCAAATTTTGGGTTTGGGGAAATTATCTTTCTTGTTTATTATTGTTGAAACTTGGGATGTTACAAACCCTTCCCCCTTACAAAAGATCTCGTCCCGAGATCTGAGAAAACTAGGTACTAAAGAGATCTGGGTACTCTGTCCTCATAAAGTCTTCTCTCTCCCATGTGGCTTCTTCTTCGGTGTGATTACTCCACTGGATCTTCAGAAACTTGATACTTCGGGTACGGGTGGTTCTGAAAGCTTCTTCCAGGATGCAAATAGGTACTTCGCGGTATGTCAGATCTGAGTTGATATCCACAGCTCGATGGTCGATGTTCTTGAAAACCTCGGTCTTCTCAGGCACTTCTAAACACTTCCGGAGTAGCGAGATGTGAAACACATTGTGCACCGCTGACATTTCTTCCGGTAACTCCAGCTGATAGGATACTTCTCCTCGGCGACTCAGGACTTTGAAAGGTCCGACATATCGGGGTGCGAGCTTTCCTCTAAGCTGGAATCTCTGCATTCCTTTAAGAGGGGACACCTTGAGATATACGAAATCTCCGATCTCGAAGGTCATCTCTCGGCGTCTTTTGTCGGCGTAGCTCTTCTGTCTTGATTGGGCTGTCCTGAGATACTCGCGGATCTTGTGAACCTTATCTTCGGCTTCTCGGAGAATATCTGGTCCAAAGACTTGACTCTCTCCTACTTCCGACCAATTCAGAGGGGTACGGCACTTCCTTCCGTACAGTGCTTCGAAGGGGGCCATCTGCAAGCTGGCTTGGTAGCTGTTGTTGTATGAGAATTCTGCGTACGGCAAGCAGTCTTCCCACTTAGATCCATACTCTAGCACACATGCTCTCAACATATCTTCTAATATCTGGTTGACTCTTTCAGTCTGCCCATCTGTCTGCGGGTGATAGGCGGTGCTGAAATTCAGACGAGTTCCGAGTCCTTCATGTACTTTCTGCCAGAATCTAGAGGTGAATTGGGATCCTCTGTCGGATACTATCGACTTCGGGGTTCCGTGCAGGCTGACTATCCTTGAGATATATAGCTCTGCGAGTCTCGGTCCTTGATAGGTGGTCTTGACGGGGATGAAGTGGGGGACTTTGGTCAGTCTGTCGACCACTACCCAGATGGAATCATTCCCTTTACTAGATTTGGGCAGTCCGGTGATGAAGTCCATTCCTACGGAATCCCACTTCCATTCGGGAATCTGTAGGGGTTGTAACAGTCCTGCGGGGCGTTGATGTTCTGCTTTGACTCTTTGACAGATGTCACACTTGGCGATGTAGCTTCCAATTTCTCTCTTCATTCCATGCCACCAGCATTGTTCCTTCAAATCCTGGTACATCTTGGTTCCTCCGGGGTGGATGGAGTATAGGGTGTCGTGAGCTTCTTTCAGAATAACTTGCTTCAATTCTGAGTCTGACGGTACGCAAAGGCGTTTGTTATACCATAGCACTCCTTCTTCATCTACGGTGAATCCCGGTGCCTTTCCGACGGCTATTTGGTTCTTGATTCCGTCAATGCTAGCATTTCCTTTCTGAGCTTCTTTGATCTGACTAATCAGGGTGGGTTGGAGTTCAATGCTGGCGAGGTATCCTTCGCTAACCAGTTCAAGCCTAAACTGTTCAAACTCTTCAAACAGGCTGGGTTGCTCAATTGCTAACATGGAGTTCAACTGACACGGCAATCTACTCAGAGCATCCGCTACCACATTGGCCTTGCCGGGATGATAGTGGATTTCCATGTCGTAATCCTTGATTAACTCTATCCATCTGCGCTGTCTCATATTCAGCTCCTTCTGCGTGAAGATATACTTCAGGCTCTTGTGATCCGAGTAAACCTCTCATCGATTACCCATGAGGTAATGACGCCATACTTTCAGTGCTAACACCACCGCTGCTAGCTCTAAGTCATGGGTTGGATAGTTCTGTTCATGCTGCTTCAGCTGTCTTGATAGGTAAGATATCACTTTGCCTTCTTGCATTAGCACACATCCAAGACCAATCTTGGAGGCGTCACAGTACACATCAAATGGCTTGGTAATGTCCGGCATAACCAGTATTGGGGCTGTTGTCAATCTTAGCTTGAGCTGTTGAAAGCTCTCTTCGCACTTGTCGGTCCATTCGAACTTCCGGTCCTTCTTCAACAATTGGGTCATCGGTCTTGCTATTCTCGAGAATCCTTCAATGAATCGGCGGTAGTATCCCGCCAATCCGAGAAATGCACGGACTTCGGTCTGAGTGGTTGGGGCTTTCCATTCTTCAACAGTCTTGATTTTTGCGGGGTCAACGGCAATTCCTCCGGCTGACAAGATATGACCCAAGAATCCTACTTCTTTCAACCAGAACTCACACTTGCTGAACTTGGCATACAACTGATGTTCCCGAAGGGTATCTAGGACCACTTCCAAATGTTGCTCATGTTCTTCTTCGGACTTGGAGTATATGAGGATGTCGTCGATGAAGACAACGACAAACTTGTCCAGGAAGTTCATAAAGATCTTATTCATGAGATTCATGAAGTAAGCGGGGGCATTGGTCAATCCAAATGACATGACATTGTACTCATACAATCCATATCTGGTGGTAAAGGCAGTTTTGGGGATATCGGTAGCACGAATCTTCAGCTGATGGTATCCTGTCCGCAGATCAATCTTCGAGAATACTTGGGCTCCGGTCAGCTGGTCAAACAGATCTTCTATCTTGGGCAACGGATACTTGTTCTTGATGGTGACATCGTTGAGCTTACGGTAGTCCGTAACCAAACGAGTGGCACCGTCCTTCTTATCCACAAACAAAACTGGCGATCTCCAAGGTGACGCGCTTGGTTGAATCAGACCTTTGAATAGCATATTATCCAGTTGCTTCTTCAGTTCCACTAACTCTGCCGGGTTCATGCTATAGGCTCTCTGGGCTATAGGTCCGGTTCCGGGGATTAGCTCGATGATAAACTCGATATCCCGATCTGGGGGCATACCGGGTAGATCATCCGGAAACACATCAGGATATCGACAAACGACCCTGATCTGATCCAAGGTGGATTTGGCTAGGCTTTGGTTACAAGTGAATTTTCGGGGCATCTTTTCAGATATGTGTTCGACTATTATTCCGGTGCTACTAGTCATGGTGATGGCCTTATTGGCACAATCAATCAGTCCATGATGTTTCGCCATCCAGTCCATTCCCAGGACTACTTCCAAACCTTTGGCTCCCAGAACAATCAAATTTGCATAGAATTCTATTTCATGTATTCTGATTGGCACATCTTTGCAAATTTTTCTAGCTTTAGTGGTTGATCCAGGTATTTGAACTATCATGCCATGCTTCAAACTGATGGGTTGAATCTTACTAGTGCATGCAAAATCTTCAGTAATGAATGAATGCGATGCTCCAGAATCAAACAGCACTCTTGCGGGTATTGAGTTAACAGAGAACATACCCAGCACAACGTGCAGGGCTTCTGAGCTTCTTCTGCATTCATGTGGTAGAGGCGGCCGTTGCGGTTGTTCGGGTTGTTGAGGCGAACTTCTTGTTGGTGGTGACACGACTGCTTTAACTGCGCGGGGCCTGAGGTGTTGGCGGCGGTCTTGGCGAGCGTCGTGGGGCACTCAGACGAGAAGTGCCCAGCCACCCCGCACTCGTAGCGATTGTAGGTGGACTTGTCCTTGGGGGTGATGGGAACAACATTGCTCCCGGTCCTTGGGCGATGTTGGAGTTATTGTTGGGGCGCGGGGTGGAGCGCGGTTGAAGTTGTTGTTGTAGTTGTTGTGTCCTCTGACTGGGGTTTCCTCCACTCCGGTTCGATAACTCGGACGTGGATTACGCATCGGGGGCTTGTTGTTTCTTGGGCGAACCCTCCACTTGAGCTGGGCGATACTTGTGGTTGTTCTTTGGGCCCACTCGGTTCATCATACGGCGCTTGCGGTTCTCATTGGCTTGGTGTATCTTCCCCTCCATCTGAATGGCGGAGTCAACGAGGGCTTCTAAGTCAGCAAAGGGGATATTGATCAGCACAGTCTGCATCTCATCATGCAGTCCATTCAGAAACCTCTCCTTCCTTTTCTCGACGGTGTCCGTCTCATCCGGGGCGTACCTTGACAAAGTGAGAAACTTGTCGCGGTATTCTACCACGGTCATTCTGCCTTGCTTCAGTTCCCTGAACCCATCCCTCATCTTCTTAATCAAACCCGGGGGCACATGATACTTGCTAAACTTGAGTTTGAAGTCCTCCCAAGTCATCATTTGCCCCGCATGTAAGGCGCGGGTACTTGTCCACCAGGCACGTGCAGGTCCAGCCAGATAGTGGGTGGCGAACAACACCTTCTCGTTGTCCTCCACTCTGGCAACCTCGAGATTGTTCTCCATAGTCTGGAGCCAATCATCAGCATCGAGGGGTTCCTCTGTCTTGCTGAACACCGGTGGGTTGGTGTTTTGGAAGTTTTTCAGCTTTTACCCTGGGTGGTCGTGGTTTCCATGGCCTTGATTGCCCTGAGCAATCTGTTGAAGGGCAGCTAGGTTGGCTTGACGGTCAACTCTCTCAGCTTCTCTCTCTGCCATCATCTGTTGCAGCATTTGCATCATTGCGGCTTCGCTGCGAGTTGGGGGTGCCATCTGAACAGTGATAGGGATCATGAGATGAGAGGGAAATTTCTATGGCTCATTTTGGGATAAAATTTCACACAACTTAAAACTTGATTCATAATAATAATAATATTACACACACACAAACATAGTCATGGAGGTAGCAAATATTACAAGCCAAATGTTCAGGAGGGTTTTAAGAACCCTTTCAACAAACTACGATACATGGGGCGGGTACAAAGGACCGATACATAACACGGGGTGCAAGTGCTCAGACAGGACTACTCGCCATCGACGTTGATAGGGTAGACATTGTCTACCCCGGCATCGAGGTGCTCGTGGCCATCCTTGTAAGGGTGGAACTCCAGGTCGTCGTCTTCCTCCTCCTCGTAGTCGTCGTCGTTGCTGAAGTAGGAGTAGCCGTCCCCCTGGATGTTCTCCCCTTCACCTTCGCCTTCCAGCTCCTGGATCTGCTCAGCTTGGGCTGCGATGGTCGCCTTCAGAGTGGCGATCCTGGCCTTCAGGCGGTTGATGGCGTGATCCTTCTTCTGGTTGGCACGGCGGAGTGCCCTGCGTTCTCCGGCGATCACCCTGATGGTGTCCGCCTGCTGCGCCAACTGGATGTGAGTGTGGTTGGCGTATTCGCGGGAGTTGTCGAGGTCGATGCGGGTCTCACTCAACATGAAGTCAAGGTGATCCACATGGTGGCGAAGTTGCGGGTGCGACGGCAGGTTCATTGGCACTCCGAGGGAATTGTGCCTTGCGTAGTGCACAAAGCGGCTATCCGTGAAGTCCATGAAGTTTTGCCCGCACAGACGTGCGAGTCCTTCCTGAAGTCCCCTTGCGAGACCATCCGCCCAGTTGTTCTCCCTGAAGGAGAACTGGATCCTTGCGCTCATTGGGAGCGTGAACCTTCCACGAAGGTCCACCATGATCACCCACTGAAGTTGACCACCGGGCTGGTCGTTGACCATTCCGCCAAAGACTTCCGGTGGTGGGCGCCCGAGGAACTCTGAGAGGGAGAAGAGGTCCCTCTCAAAGATGATCTCTCCACCGTTCCCCAACTGATAGAACTCAGTCTGGAGAAAGGGCTGCGCGTCCACGACGTGATCCATCTGTAGAGAGAGTAGATGATTAAGTTAGAGATGTGCAAGTGTTCCAAATTTTAATTTACTCATAAGAAAGAGCATGAATTTAAAGTTTGCCAAAGACTCTTCAAGGTAAGAGAGGGAATAGGGTTTTTCATATCTAGTCAATTCATGAAATTTTGAAACTAAGTTTTTTGAGCGTCCATTCTAACTAGGGTCTCCTAAGGTCAAACAATGGCTCTGATACCAACTTGTCAACACCCGGATTTTTAAGTCCAGATGCCTATTATGCCGTACATCGCAATCCCAGGAATAATGTTTTTGCGAGACATAATAGTGAGTAGTATAGAGTCATCATTTATTACAACACATATTGTCTTACAACCATAGATCACATGATCCAATATTACACGAATATATTGTTCAACATCACAAATAGTAGCGGAAGCGAAGTAGTAGTGGACTATCTATTCCACAGGCAACGCTTGACGTTAGAAGACGATCCTAGTTATCGTAGACGTCCTGTTGTCCGTCATCCTGATACTGGTGCTCTCCTTCATAGTCTGGCATTTGAATAGCCAGGGCAAAGCCATGAGTACTTTTAAAGTACTCGCAAACTAATTCTACAATAATTACTTATTAATTGTAATAAGGGGGTGCTAAGCTCTAGGTTTATTTGCATAAAGCCAAGTTTTAGTTTGATAAATATTTGGTAAAGCCTTATCATGTGCTAGACTAACTCAAGTGGGAACATTAGTGTCATTCCCACAACTCATTATGGTTCACCAAAATATCACCCTTTCAAATCACCATTCATTTCTAGGATCAAAACATTTTAATGATAACGGAGATAGTATGGCCTTTCCAATCGTCCGTAACCGTGGACACGGCTATTCGAATAGGTTTAACACTCTGCAGAGGTTGTACTCTTGTGCCACAACTTTTGATTACATCCGTCGAGGATAACCCCGAATCATCGTAACACAGTACGCGGATCATCAACCATAACCTTTCACTTATATATGCTAGTATGAGCACCTCTCCCCATGAGCTTGGCCTCCCGGTGGAAACCGCAGTTAACCCGGGAACTGCACAGGGCTTGGGCCGTACCTTCACCTCATTTCAACATCAATCCACACTTAACGGAGGCAGCCGCAGCGTAACCCCTATGATGTTTGTTCAGAGGGAACCCATACTAAAATACACAAGTTTCTAGTTAAGCCCTACCCATAATCAGGTATTGTGGGGGTACTTGTATAATTGGAAGGGTATCGCATTCAAACCCAATTATCAATTTTATCAGAAATCACCATCTTCTCTTGTTCAAATCCACCTCCACTTTACTTTCTTTCAAAGTCATTTCACTTCACCATGTTCCCATCTAGAGTAGTCAATTTTAATTGATTAGCACTAGCCACTATATGAGGGGTGCTATCTAGCTTTGAGTGTTGCTAATCTATTCCAAGTATTGTTCTACTCTAGACCAAGTGAATCATGAACCAACAAGTACTTTGAAAATAAATAAGCAAAAGTAAATGTAAGTAAAAACATGGGATAGGTGATACATAAAAGTAAAGTGTGATGGTGCCTTTGCTCTTGTAGAGCTAAGCACTTGTGTTTAGCAAGGGTTAGCTTGCCTTGAGCTGGGTAGTTATCGAAGTTCTCTTCTTCTTCCTGAGAGTAGCCCTCCTCCTCTTGGTATTCCTCGTTACTAGCGTCTATATACGAATACGAGGTATAAATACTAAACCAAACTCACATACTAAACTAGAAACACTCAAAAGAGTTCACACACTAATCCTATCATCAATCAAACATGGCATGGTGGATTATTGGATTAGTTTTTATTTGAAAGAAAATAATTTCCTCTCATTATTCCTATTTCTTAAATTTGGTAAGTAGGTCTTTAAAGGGATTCATTTCTTCTCATTACCTCTTATTAAGATTTAATCTCTTCATATAATAATAGGGTATGAAATATAGGTTGACCCAAAGTCAACATTTCATATCTATTATATGTGAGTTCAATTTAATTGAAGTGCTACACTTCACATAGTTTTAATACTTAGCATTTAAATGAGTTAAAATCTCTAAGTAATAATTCTCAAGGGTTCATTAGCCTAAGTCATTCCCCCTGGTTATTAGTACTGAGGATCAAAATTTAAATGAGAGGTAGCTCTCATATTAGGGTTGAGTTTGAATTCCACTTTCAAATGCTCTAGAATTGACTACATAGCCAATTTATTTGATCTAGTCCATGATCATACAAACAACATGTCTATGTTATTGCATAATCAATTAGAGGACATCATTTGTGATTTATTAGAGTTGGAATCCATTCAAAATCTAATCTGGTTAAATTTTAAATAAAGTTTGAATGTTCTATAGTCCCTGTCTTGTCTTTTTTATCAAATTAAATCTACTATGAATTTGGAGGTGGGGCCAGTGGCATTGGATAGATAAATTCATGGGCTTTCCAACGGTATAAAGTTTGCTAAATTTGGTTTGGCAGATTTCAAATTATTCAAAATTTACTAAACTGTCAGCAGGGCTATTTGAATAAAGATTAAATCCAATTTGAATAGATGGGCTAGGCGGGAAACGTTACTGGGCCGAAACGGTTTAAAAATTCGCTTCGCAGCCCAACACGCATCTGGTGCGCTTGGGCCGCACTGACGAGGTGGGGGCCACCTGTCGGCGACACTTAACACAGCGAAACGGTATTTGCAAGCTGGACCGTAGGATTAGAACTAGATCCGACGGCGTGTGAACGTCGTCGTCTCCAACGAGCGGCGAGCTCCCTGGCGGCGAGCCTAGGGGGTCGGAGGGCGTACCAGGCCGTTGCAGGTGTCTGGCAAGGTGCGCAGAGAAGATGTAGTAGATGAGGAAGCCCTGGGTGCAGCGGCGGCGCTCGGGGAAGCGCCAATCGAAGCAGAGCTTCCGCGGGCTCCGGCGGACCTCAGCTCCCGATTGCTGCTGCTCCGGCGAGGTGGTGCTCAATTGAGGTGGGGAGAGTGTTCAGAGAAGAGAGGGGAGCAAAGTGTGTGAAGAAGTTGTGGGCGGAGGAGCTCTATTTATAGCGGGCGATGGAGGCCGTGAGGTGCTGCGGAGGAGCGTCGACGGCGTGGCATCTCCGTCGATCGAAAGGGCAAGGCGAGGACGGCATCTTGTAGGCGTCGTCCTGGCGATGCTCGAGGACTAGCTGGCGCGGAGAAAAGGTGAAGGGATGGCTCGGGAGCTTGCAGGGTTTGCGGCAGGGCGTGCGGCATCATTTGGTCGAGGACGACGGCGACGGTGCAGGGGCAGGCCTGGGCTTGTGTTTAGCGTGTAGAGGGCGGGGAGTAGCTGCTCAACGTCGCGGTAGGGATGCAGGAGGAGGACGGTCGCGCTCGAGTGGGCGACGTACTGGCGCGGCCAGTGCGCGCTCACCGCGTTGGCTGGCATGCCCTGGCATGCTTTTGGGCGCGCGCGTTCTGGCCAATGCCGAGCGTTGGCGTTGCAGGGGCTTGTACCATCGGGGTCCTTGTGCTGTGTAGACGCTCCAGGACAAGGAGAAAGGTTGAGGGGAGGGCTGGAGAGAGGGATGCCCAAAGGTGGCCGGGGTACATGGCATGGCATTGTTTTAGGGTTTCTCTTCTTCCTCCTCTCACTTTAATCGACCAAGGCAAGTACTGGGATGAAGCAGGGGTTGTAAGGGAGTGCAATGATCAAAGATTAAAGGGGTTTAGTGAAGAATCCAGAGGATAATAGGGTGACACACAAATCTGGATTCATGCCTGCCACCTGTTCGACACAATGGCCGTATGAAGTTTTTGTTTGAATTTTGAAATTCTTTTTGGTGAATCTCATTTATATAATTAATGTGAAGTATTGGTGGTGGTGGCACTCAATTTGAGGTTGTTTTGCAAAATGTCAAAAGTGACATGATCTTCACTTTATTTCAGCATCCCTTCTTGTCACTTTTATTCTGGTCAACCTAGTCAACTCTAGCCATGATGGTCAACATCAAAGTTACTCACCTTGACATGGTCTTGGACGACATGGCTTTGGTTGACCAAGTTTAGTTCAAGAATTGAGAAAACCAGAGGGGTAAAGAGGTGAAGAAAATATTTTGGGGAGAAGTGACCATTATCATATGTATGTGAGATTTTTGATTTCCTTGTGTTTGATTCTTGATTCAAAGATGCAATTGTGTTAGTTTATCATATTGAACTGTTTTACAAGCAAGGGAGCAAGCAATTATGGCCTTGGTTGAGGATTTGCCATTTTGCATAATGTGTATGTAAGTGAAAAATGGGTTTTTCCCATTTTCTTCAATTCCACTCAATTTAGGGTTTGATGATCTTGGTTAGGGTTCACATAGCAATGGTTACTCATACTAACACTCATCATGGCAATTGCACAAAAGAATTTCACTCAAATGCATAAATCTATATGTGGCACTATATGCATATAAAAAGTTTTTGTTAATTGCAAATTTTGGGTTTGGGGAAATTATCTTTCTTGTTTATTATTGTTGAAACTTGGGATGTTACAGATTTAATGCATAGTTGGTGCAACGAATGTCGGTGTTATTGTTGTTGATGAATTAAAAGTAGGCGCACCACTCTTTGAGGGACATATTGTATTCATGATTCATGAAACCAAAGGTGATCATGTCACTTCCTTCCCACTCATCTTCTGAGCGGTAGTAATCCCCAATGGTGTGTGAAAACATGCTTAAGAACTCAAGTGTCAACCGACGGTAGGTTGTCCTGGTAAACAAATGGAAGCAACCAACTATAGTACATAATAAAATAATTATTAATTTCAAGTTGATTACGGATACGGGGGCATGCCCACTTAGTGGACTTGATCTCTCGGTGCTTGAGTTTTGGGAACCAGTTTGATTGGTATCTCTCTCCAAACATGATGCCCATGAGAATTCAAGCTGTTGGCCTTTAGGGCGACCTCTGTGGCACGCGCACGGGTTCGGATCCTTGTGTTCATCATCTAAAAAAAACTTGCACGCGTTAATTTTTTATTCAATAGGAGTAGGCAATGAATTTTTGTCTATAGTTTGTATAAAAGAATTCTCCTCTAAATAGAAATACAAAACGTTATATGATACATAAGTCTAGATTGATAATGGCAAGAGATAGGGCAAAAAAATTTAAAAAGTAATTGGAGAATCGGAGGAGAAAATATCGTATTTAGTGTGCAAGGAAACAAATAAAAAACAAGTAGAGGTGAAGATCCCTTGAGGGTTTTTTTAATGTTTGGAGGAAGAAGAAATACGAGTAGATGAACTTATGATTTTATTTACCTTGTTTTCGAGATGATATTGGGTTTGTGGCGGTGATACGGCTGTATCCCACCCGTACCGATGATCGTTACATTCGGTTTAGGGTTTCGACCCTTTCGATGTTCGCAGTACAGTGTGGTACAGCAGTGTCGCATCGTACTCATGCTCGTTAAACTTACTAATTCTTAGTTCATTTTTCTGATTTTTCGTCACTTGGTTTCAGAGGCTAGTACGTTCGTAGCCCATCATACCCATGCTCGTTATGATTACTGTTTTGGCTTTGAATTCAGCCTTCTCGATGATCAAATCAGTACAGTCGCCCGTACACATCGAGCAAATGTACCAGAGAGACTGTTACGACACAAGATGCTCCAAAATGATTTCTATTTTCTTTGAGAATTCTTCTAAGGATCTGAAATGTTAGTATTGATCTCCAAATGACTGTAATATAAAGGATATGTCATCATTACTACTTTTGATAGCTACATGCTAGTGACTAATTTGGAACAAATTTTCTTTGTTTTCTCCTCTCTTTCTTGGATATTTGAACACTCTTTATTTCGAGTAAAAAAAATTAAAACAAAAGCACTTACCAAATTTATTTCACATGGGTTGCCTTCCATAAAGCGCTTCTAGTTTTATTCGTTTAGCTCAACCATGATGGTGATCATTTTGGCTTTTAGAGTGGATCTCCCACTCCAAAGTAGTTGTCCTTCAAAGTGATGACCTTGTTGTCATATACCTTGGCGTTCTTTCTCTAGGGGAAATAAGCAACAAACGGATCTCACATGGATAGTTCAAGCCTCACATTCCCTTTGTGTAGATTAATCAAAGCTTTCAAAGTGATTTAAAAATGGTCTACCAACAAGTAGATTAATCAAAGCTTTCAAAGTGATTAAAAATGGTCTACCAACAAGTATATTTGTACTTGCATCATGATAATGATTTTATGGTCTTCCACATCAGTAAGTCTTGATAGAATAAAAGAAGAAAGTTATTTAAAAAACATATTATGATCATTGGTTCATTCATGTGAAAAAAGAAAAAAAAGGAGAGAGAAGGAAAAAGAGGGTACAATGATTGTGAAAGTGAAAAGAGAGGTAAAAAAAGAAGAGGAAGAGAGTTGCTCATAGATCTCATGAAAAGGCTAAATTTCATGATTTTTATGATATGTAAAGAAAATAGTCTTCTCATCTACTATCAAATTAGAAAGGTGTGGAGGCCTCTAAGTCACTTGAGTTTGAGAATAGTATGGTTTTATCTATGATCTAGCTCTACGTACGATGTTATAATCCTTGTTCCTAAAAATGCCTCATTTGTTTTAACGACTTACGCTTCATGAACAAAGATGACTCTGTCCATTAAGCCTCTATCTTGCTCGGGGACGAGCAAGAGTCTAGATTGGGGAAGTTGATGAGTGAATTTTTAGCATGTTTTTACAATATTATTTTGTTAAGTTATCATTGTGTAGTTATAGGATTTTTGTATTTCACCGCGCTATTGCGCCCTTTTGTGCTTGTCTACACAAGATCTTAAAAATAATAAGGCAATGATAAAATATCAATAAAAACGGTCATTTTATGGTATTTTGACGTGATAAAATCAGTTAAGCACTTAATTATGCACCTGGGCGAAAGGAGGATGCGAAGAAGAGTTCCATAAGGTTTAGCGGACATTGATATGGGGGAGGCCCGCCCGTACCATCCGCCCCTACGGCCTGCAATGATGACCGTCTCGTCAAATACTCTCGCCTCCAGCAGACGGATCTGAGATCCAAGCACATACCCGACCAAAAACACCAGAACACCATCCTAGAAGAGATCTCAAGGAATAACAAGGAAGGGGCCTCATCCAAGTTGCTACCCGGATCATTGGAGGACATGGCATCATCACCTTCATCATCACCCACAACGAAATCACCATCTCCCTAGATTGTAATCTCCATTGTCATTGTGGGTTTGTACTTGAATTCACACCGTTTTCATATTCCATTCGCAACATTATGATGCTATTCTTGATTGTGTCCATGTGCGAGTAGTTCACTCCATTCTTGGGGGAGATGGAGAAACCCTAGTAGTATTATAATATGAATGAAGCTGATTTATAGCTTTGCACTATGTTTGTATGTTACTTTTGTCTTGTATTGTTGCATGAAGTCGACCATGTAACATTTGCCTAAGGGACACAGGAAGGAACCACCTTCGGAAGTACGATAGTGTATACGGCGGGAAGTGACATACAGTGTGCGGTGCATTATTGTATGGAAGAAGAGGATAAGAAGGGACTCACAACGCTCAACAAATGACCACGGGGCAATCTCTTAATTTTGATGGACCAATATGTGGCTTGCAGAAGATCATTGTGGTGGTCATTCAGGGATGTGTTATGAGATACACATTCCAACTTCGAGCCTTTCCCACATACAACGAGAGCCAAGATATGAATTATGTAGTTTGTGTTCTTAGTTAATACAAGAGGTGGAACCTACAACCCCTGAGAACATTTTAGTATTATTATAGTCCAAACATAATCTTTAGTCGCATTTATATTTTCCTATTTCAGTTATTTAGTCTACACAGCATCCTACAAAACTCTTTGAAAACAAAACCTCACTTGGTATTTGAGACATCTTTAAGTGATTTTAGATAAATAGCAATAAGGGGCATTAAGATCACTACTAGTAGTTCCTCATGGTTCGATACTCTTATTTGAAACTAGCTACAACTGAAATGTGTACTTGCAGTCATGATTTATCAGACCTTGGGACGAATTTGCTAGGCGTAAGATTATGTTGAACAAGACATTGTGAACTCATAATTTTTATCTACTGAACCAGATGTTACTTTTTGTGGTTTTTGTATCGATAGTAAGAGATAGACCATGGCTAAGGATTCACCTGCAGGCAGGCGTGCATACACAAATGGGATAAAAGATAATATTAAAAACACCATTTAATATGATCTAATGTCGATTGATATATGTGAGTGCCACCGTCTAATAACACTATAGCTTTGTAACTACAAACATTATAGATCTCTAGTCTAACCACTATACAACCAACGCGTGGGGACTAAGAAGTTGTTAAGTATATCGGACTAAAGCCTTAATATATATGATGTCACTATGATTCTCAAATGGATCTAAGACAACTATTGTACTCCCCTTATTATTGTCACCAGGTTTCGTGACGTACATAGATAACCACTCTTCTCACCTCTTTACCTTTATCGATCCTCAGGGTCGTGGGCACCTGACAAGTCCTTAGATCAAGTCAAGAGATAGACAAATAGAAATATATATTCAATCATGAACACAATAATCCCATATCAAAATATGTAAATAGTACTACAAGGCTATGGACTGCTAACATTAGATAAGATCAACTATCACAAACATTGCATATAATTTTTTGATTGAAAAACCAAATATTCTTACAATACCACCAATCGCGATGACATAAAAATTAAAAGTATTGGACTATGTCTATGACGGGGAATGAAGATGGAGATGGAGGTGTGGCTATGGTGATGAACATGGTTGCGACACCACGGGGGATCTCCTCTATTGTGTGATGGTTTGCTATGTTGTTTCATTTGTTAGTGTTGTTTTTCATGTCTCTAATGTGATTATTATATACCCCCCTTCATGAAAGTTAATGTGTGTGACCTAGCAAAGGCCGCGACACACGGTGCATCGATGTGGTACGGCTGCATCAGCCCATACCAATGCTCGTTAAAGCGTTTGAATGTTGAGTTCGTGGCCTCTTTGACTTTGGAATATTGCAACTCGCAAATCTTCATTAATTATCCCAGATTTCTCCATAAAAGCTTCCATTTCTGTAAGTATAAAATTTAAAGAGATAATTTGCACATCTATGCAATAATTAGAGATTATTGACAAGTCTACAGAGATATCTTATCAAACCCTTGATTAATATACGATTTAGGAGATTTACGGTAGCTACACAAGGCTTGTTTTTCTTTTGTTTGCTTGTTCGGTTACGATCATCCTAGTCATGTATAGGCTGGGTGTAAGCTCGTTTATTGTATGTTCACGATGCTGCATATAAGTAATAAACCTCCTCTTATCAAAAATAAAAATAAAAGAAAGAATTAAATGAAATGTCATTTGGGTGGCCACGTTGAAAATCATAACTGAAAAGTGCATCATCCTATGCAGATTGTAGGAACAATAAGTTTAGGTAACATAAAAGTGGAAGAAATTCCAAAAAATGAACCTTCTGCGAAACTATTTCACAGGAATAACCTCTTGGTGCCGTGCCTGCAACGAGGGCATTGCAAACATCAGTGCTACGCCGTGACGCTTGGCGCGGCAGAGGCGCCAGCGTGGCCAGGCGGGCCCCAATGCGTGGTAGTGTGGCGCCCCAGCCTGGGGCGCGGCACTAAAGGTTGTGACGCCGGTGTCGGGGGCGCGGCACCGCGACGCCTTAGAAAGGCATGGCCGTCGAAGCCAGCAAGTCTAGGGTTCTTCGGAGGCGCACGGTGCGGCAGGCACGCGGCGGCGGCGGCTGGCCCTCTCTCCCTCCTCCAAACCTCCCACGAAACCGCCCAAATTGCTGAATCTCTTCGGGATCTTGCGCCCCAGCCCTTCTCCAAGGTATCCCCCCTCAATCCCCGTCGATTTTGTCCGAAAATTTCCAGAAATTTCTCAATTGTTCCTATTTATGGTAATCCTAGTTCATCAAAATTCTAGAAATCTTAACCCCAAACCAATTTTGTAGCATGGCAACAGCACAGGTGTGACTATTGTTTAGTTTTTGTGTGGCCTAGATTTTGAAGTCAAATGCTCACATATTATATTAGGGAAACCCTAGTTCATCAACATATCTAGAAATTTATAGCCATTTTTAATCTTGTAGGATGTGAATAGCATTTGTGTTACTATTGTTTGTGTCTTGTGTCCTAGATTTTGTAGTGACATGGTCATATGTATTTTTATCTTGTCATATTGGCTCACATATTAGTTATATTGTTACTATTGCTCACACTAGCCTTTTCATACGCTGATATGCGTAGGATGTCGCTTCTCGAACCTCATTACGATGCTAGACACAGGGCGTACTTCATGTCCGAGAAGAAGCAGGTAATAGAAATGAACCTAGTAGTACATATTGTTTTTCAATGCTAAAATGCATATGTATTAATGAAGCTTGTATTTGTGTAGGTCTTTGGACCTCTCTAACATAGGCATCCCCAATGGGCCTGCCAAAGATGGTACCCGGGGTTTACTGAAGGCCCACGACCCGAAGTTTATCAAGCCCGGAGGCCCACTTAAGAGATAGTTTGGAAAGATAGAGTTGTACTAGCAATAATGACTTGTAACTATTACGGGACGAACTCAAAGAGTCTCCCGGACTTTCTAACTTGTACATCACGAAACCCTCGGCTCCGCCTCCTATATAAGGGGGAGTCGAGGGAGAAAGAGAGGATCGATTTCATTGTCAACACAACCCTAGTTTTCTAGTAGTCGAGTACTTTTCCGGATGAACCTTCGAGATCTACTTGCCCTCTACTTCTTACGAAAACCCTAGTCTACAATCTGTAGGCATTGACAAGTCGATACTTTGTCAATTGGCGCCATCTGTGGGAATTAGAGGCGACAAGGAGCTGATCTCGATGGCACGCTCAACATCGTCGATATCTTCGGTGGCAAGCAACGCGATGGACAGAGGTAGACATAAGCAAAAAAGATTCAGTTCCAATCTTCTGAGCAGAAAAAATAGCTCTCCAGCAAGCTCAAGAGTCTTTAAAGTTGAAAGAGTCTGCGGTTGCCGAAGCCTTACAGGCTATTTCTCGAGAAAATTATATGCTTGACTTGCTGACTGACGCTAGTCTAGATATGGCGGGTAAGTTCTTTGTTTTGTGTTTTCCCTTTCTTTTTCCGTGTACAAATCATTCTATTCTCATTATAGTTCTTGCCATGGGTAGGCTCCTTCTTGGATGCTACTGCCGAAGGTCAGCGTGTTGATGCAAAATCTGAAGTTCTTCTTCGCCTTGCTCGTGAAAACAACTCCAACTTCTGGGCTTCCCTAGACCGGACCCGACAAATTGTGCGATTCCAGGATCGAGCTGGTCAGGTACGGGAGTACCTTGAATTTTGCGCCAGGACTCTGGCCAGAGTTTACAATGCCATGTATCTTCGGAATCCTCAACCAAAAACACTTCCTGAACTGATGAATAAGTTCAAAGATGTGGATCAAATCCATGGTTTTGTGAAGGCGCAATTGCTTGCTGGTGCTAGATTTTCCATGATCATGTTACAGCTCTGCCACCCGAAGTTGGACATGTCCAACACTGTTGAGCTTTATCGTGCCAGATTGAAGAAGCGAAAGAGATACGTTGACAAGATCAACGACGAGGTGACACCTGTAGCCGAGAAAATGATTGCGGATCTTCTTCGTATGGATACTGAGTATTTCTCCGAGGGCCATTATGCTGATTCTATGAATGCTCCTGTGGAAGGGGAAAGGGTACAAATAGATGATCTTATATGAGGTGAATATCTTCTGCCGATTTTTCCTGTAACAAAAGCATATCTTATATATTGCGAGAAGTATGTATATTGCGAGAGCTGTATGTATTTGTTTTTCTTCCTTCTCTAGCCCCCGAGTATTTTGATAGGCGTATGTACACTTATTACTCGCGAGGTGTTGTAACCAAGGAAAATAATTGGTGTTTAATATATTGTCCAGATCGAGTTTATGTTGTCTGTTTTGTGAATTATGAACGTCCAAACTTGTCGAAGAAAAAGATGTATATCACCAATATCTTTACTATATTGTAGCATCGCGATCCCGCCTCATTCAAAACCTTTCATCCCCACTCCGTGCCCTGAAAGGAAAAGAGTGCGTCTGAAAACTCGCGATCTTTTCAGTACAATGTATGTTTACATGCATGTTTCTATTTAGATTTATACGCGTAGAAACGCCGAAGCCGCGCCACGTTCCATGGATTTTTCTCTGCGACTCCTGTCTTCTTGTCCTTTATCATGTACGCTCCTCCCGCGATCACTTCTGTGACGACGTAAGGTCCTACACATGGTAACTCGAACTTTTCATGGCTATCTTGGGTAAGCCGAAGAACTAAGTCGCCCACTTGAAAAGAACTTGGACGCAGATGTCGACTATGGTAATTTTTAAAGTCTTGCTGGTACTGAGTGACTCTTGACAGCACCTCATCTCTAGCCTCATCCAGTGCATCGACATCATCTTCTAGTGCTTTTCTCGAAGTTTCTTCATCATATTCCGCCACTCTCGAAGAATTGTGTTTTATTTCTATCGGTAGCACTGCCTCGGCTCCATGGACCAAGAAAAACGGGGTTTTCTGTGTTGCTATATTGGGTGTTGTTCGTATGCTCCATAAGACGCTTGGTAACTCTTCTGGCCAAGTGTGTCGAGCTTTCTCCAGAGGTGTTATCAATCGTTTCTTGATACCATTGCAGATGATGCCGTTTGCTTTCTCGACTTGACCATTGGTTTGCGGATGTGCCACCGACGCAAAGTGTAGTTTGATGCCTACCTCTGCGCAATATGCTTTGAACTCCTTGGAGGTGAAATTGCTACCGTTGTCCGTGACAATACTATGGGGGACACCGAATCAAAAAACGATACCTTTGACGAAGCTTACCACCGATGCTGCATCTGGCGAATTTATCGGTTTTGCCTCAATCCACTTGGTAAACTTGTCGACAGCCACCAGCATATACTCGTATCCTCCATGCCACGCCTTATGTAGTTTTCCTACCATATCAAGGGCCCATTGAGCGAAAGGCCATGACAAGGGCATTGGCATCAGCTCTGCTGCTGGAGAATGAGGCACCCGATAAAAATGGAAATACTGGAAAAAGTTGACAATATAGTGACAAAGATACTAAAAAGGTGAGCCTACAACCAAGTACAAGCACTTGGTTGTAGCCTCGGGGGCTACTCCCATCGGGAACGCTGTTCGTGTACCCGATGAAATTGAAGAAATCTTGGCGAGCATATTTTGAGTTATGATATAACTCTTCATATACTCCCATCGGGAAGACAAAGTGAAAAATATAAAAGTCATCGGCTGATTCGAACAAATGTGCTATTCTAGCAGCCGAAAAGGCACTCGACAATATATTCTCAGAGCGCTTCAGTCGCGATTTAATCTCTGAATGCCGCAATACTTTGCGAAGGTAAGACCACAGGATCCGTCCTGCGCGGCGTGGCATCGCACCCGAGTGCGCTCTGCTACTTTTTTGCCGTATCAACAGATGCGAAGAAAAATCCTAACAGACGCGTTACGTACCCGATAAAACCCGATTGGAGTTCGGCATATGGTAAGACCTTAGGCGGCACATGTCAAAACAACGCCAGTATACCGAGTTCATGTCCAGGGACTTGATCTTGAAGTAGGTATTTGCGGGATTTCCACGAGAGCAGTTAACTGGTACCTGATCCGTCAGATGAACCAGCCCCAATTACCATTATCCCTGTACAATATATGATTGATTGATGAAAGTCATATGATAACTCGAAGAAATCAGGTGTTAATTGTAATGATGGAGATTTTCCCTGATTCTTCGATTCAAGCAAAATCTCGGGGGCTACTGACATAGGCATCCCCAATGGGCCTACCGGAGATGGTACCTGGGGTTTACTGAAGGCCCACGACCCGAAGTTTATCAAGCCCGGAGGCCCAGTTAAGAGATAGTTTGGAAAGATAGAGTTGTACTAGGAATAATGACTTGTAATTATTACGGGACGAACTCAAAGAGTCTCCCGGACTTCGTAACTTGTACATCACGAAACCCTCGGCTCCGCCTCCTATATAAGGGGGAGTCAAGGGAGAAAGAGAGGACCGATTTCATTGTCAACACAATCCTAGTTTTCTAGCAGTCGAGTACTTTTCCGGTTGAACCCTCGAGATCTACTTGCCCTCTAATTCTTACGAAAACCCTAGTCTACAATCTGTAGGCATTGACAAGTCGATACCTTGTCACTCTCCGACTTAGGTGTCACGAGGCCTCGTCCTCGAGGAAGATGCCATACGATGAGCGATACACGGAGCACATCGAGAAGCTAGGTCTCCTCCTGTTCATCCATATGGTTACCCGACCGATGCCGAACATGAACCCTTCCGCCATCACTGCTCTTGTCGATCGCTGGAGACCGGAGACGCATAGTTTTCACCTCCGGAGATGTCCATGACTCTGCACACGATGATACTTGCACTCCAAATTGAGGGGAAGCCACTCTATATTGACACATCTTGTGAAGACTAGCGCGGCAAGATGTTTGACCTTATTGGCAAGGTTCCTGGTCATATTATAAACAAGAAGGTGATAAATAAAGGGTCTCCTCTGGGGCTACTTTCACTTGGATCTCACAGAATTTCAAGACATGCCCGAAGGGAGCCAGTCGGGATGTGATTCAGTTGTACGCACGTGTGTATGTGTGGTATGTTATCACCCGAACTCTATTTCCTGACAGTAGTGGGAATACCGCTCAGTGGCACTGGCTGAAGGCGTTAACCAATATGGAGACTAAATGGAGTTGAGGTTCGGCGGCATTGGCCTTCTTATACCGCTAGGTAATCACTTGTTTCTTTTTTTCCCATTTCTACATGACATCTCCAACTTGTACCATGACTAATATTTGCTCCCCTTTATGTGTAGTTGGACAAAGCTTGTTGTAGGACCAGTAAGGACGCTTCCGTTGGTGGTCTGTTGCTTCTTCTGCCCATCTGGAGCTGGGAGCGCTTCCCTGTTGGTAGGCCGAAGGTTCTCGCTTACAAGGATTACGAGGATCATGGCAACCAATCGCGGCAACCCACTTGTGCTTATAAGTGGGATGTGGTCTCCGAGTTCAGTGGCGACCCAGTAGCGGCCTATCGGACCTACACCAACGAGATTGATAACCTAACCCCGGGGCGGGTGAATATTTCCATCCCATATATAAGTCGAATGCATGCTCATTATTGGAACTCTAATGTTAATATCATTGTCGTACGATCTTGGTGGAATGGGAGCCATATGGTCCTCGAGCGAAGTTTGGTGACGCTTTAACATTCACACTTAACCCGGCTTGCATGGCGGAAGCTACTCTTTGGTATATGCATTGCCCCTTGGTCTGCATGTGGACCGTTGAACATCATATGCCACAACGGGTTATGAGACAATATGGGTTACTTCAGCCTTTCCCGCCGGAATGGAAGGACACGAGTACATTACTCCACGGGTATGACCCCTTTTGTAGCTCGATCTTTTGTAAATTGATGTATTTTCCGCGGGTTATAACATGGGTTTCTCCATTCGCAGCTTTGACAGGAGGAGGAGCAAGAAGACAGATTGGCACAAGATTCATAGGAAGTATGTGAAGAAATTCATCATGCGAGTGGAGGAGCAAAAGAAAGCAAAAGGAATCCAATATGAAGAACATAGTGAGGATGCTTTCAACCAGTACCTCCACTGGTTCCTTGACAACACTCGTGTTCAGATCCTTCCGGAAGCTTATGGGCACGATATTTTGGAAGAGCCGTTGATATTCGACGATGTTGCCACCCACGACTACAACAAGCTTGTTAGGGAAGGGCGCAAAACCTCTTTTGCTCCCATGCTGAACTTTGTGGTAAGATGTCGTAGTTTAAGTTTGTCCATTCATATGGGTACCTCTTTTGCTCCCGGGCTCGATGAGTTCATTTATTTGTATCACAGCGCATCGAGATTCAGAAGCAGGCAGCTGAGCAAGAGAGCACATTGGAGTCGTTCCAACATGGTGAGAAGGGCGAGAGTTCATTTCGAGAATTCGTGAAGGTTCGTCCATAGAATCACATTCTAGTTGCTCTTTGCATCTTTCATGTCCACATGTTGACTAGTTGTTGGTTTTTCAACGCCAGGGCCAAAAGTTACGGCGGTTATCTAACCTACTTGGTTACCGTGATCCTGAGATTACGACACCACCCCATTCAAGGTCTGCCTCACCCTCCGACCATGATGATGAGCCCAACTCCAGCTCTAGTGCCCGTGACGACAAGGTTTTCGATGAGGTATCACATCGCCGCTCTTCCCATGTGTCCCTACTTGCTTGACTTGCTTGTTGTGCATCCATTCATTACTTGTTCTATTTGAAGGCCGAAGGTGAACATGAGGTGGATGAGGTCGTGCCATTGGGCAAGTATGTCAAGAATAAACGGTCCGCGTACAAGTTAAAGCCTAGAAAGGAACGACAAGATAGGTTCACACCGGATGCATATGCAATAGCGCCCGCAAGGAAGGTGAGGAAGAAAGCCGTCATCGAGTCTGATGAAGAAGAACACATGGAGCCACGTCAGAAGATTCCGCCTAGGAGGGGAGGAAAGACCAAGCGTGCAAGGAATTAGATGTTCTTTGTTGATATGCAAGAATATGGCCGTTGTGGTGCTAGTTTTTGTTGTAAGAACTTGACTATCTAGAAGATGTTCTTCACATGTTATGCATTATGAAACTACTATGTATAATATGACTATCTAGAAATTGCTGGAATCTGGTGTGGAACTATATTTTTTGCTGTTTAGCTTGTGCTGTTACTGTTAAAAATGTTTGGCATGTACTGTGTCCTGATGGAAATATAACTTGGCTGAATTTTAGAGTGCAGCGTCAGCGTTGCAGCCCTCAGTGCAACACCGCATACTGTGGCTCGGCAGAAATGTGGCGCCGTCGCCACTGGCGTTGCACACCTGCAACGCCGAACACCATGGCGCGGCACGCCTGCAACACCGAAGTCTGGGGCGCGACACGCCTGCGGGGCGCGACACACTCGCAACTCTGGCTGGAACGTGACGATGTCTCAGTGTGTTTGCAGTGTGTGTTGCGCCCCCGACACCAGCGTCACAACCTGTAGTGTCGCGCCCCAGGCTGGGGCGCCACACTACAACGCACCGGGGCCCGCCTGGCCACGCTGGCGCTTCCCGCGCCGAGCTTCACGGCATGGCACTGATGTTTGCAACGCCCCCGTTGCAGGCGCGGCACCGAGGGGTTATTCCTGTGAAATAGTTTCGCATAAGATTTATTTTTAAAATTTCTTTCACTTTTAGGTTATTTTTGTTGATTTCGCCTTTAGGTTGGAGCAGATGTTCTGATCCAAGGGGCAGTCACGAGAAAGAAATGAAACATAGCTTCGTTTTACTACTTTTGGATACAGTTAGAGTGGCGCTTCAAACGCTAAATTAGGAGTAAAACTGAGGTGACATCGATCTCACTCTTCCGGACGTACAAAAATCACAGTGTGTGCGCGTAGGGGGTCGACAGTTCGACACACCGTGTTTAATTTTCGCACTAATAAAAGCACTTGATTGGATATTTAAGTCCGTATCTAGTACACACTTAAATGTGTAGCCATGGCTAACATGTAGTACCTCTGCTGACGTTATTGCTACATTTATTTAATGAAATCTAGTAAAGTCACGCGTCATTAGTTGTAAGAACAACGGAGATCATATTTTTCAAGTTCAGTCACATCTCGGAACAATATTTTCATCTACTTCCAAGTTCTCACCATCCTCCTCTCCACCTAAATCCATGTAGAACCTGACAAAGCTTATAGAACCAACGTAATTTTTTTGAAGCAATAGAACCAACGTAATCGTGAGACGATCAGCTAAAGCAGCTACTAGACCCATTATAGCGATGGTGAGAGCAGATCTGTGAGTATTAATCAACCACGGAGCCTCCGGGTCGCTCGCGTGAGGCGACCCCGGGGCGATCTAATCTTCGTCAAGAAGCCCTCCCCACCTGCATCCTCTGGCCGCTGCTGCCGCCGGCTCCGGCGGTGGTGGCGGCGCCCAGGCCGTCGAAGGCGGCAGGGCAAGGACGGCGCACCCAGGTCCCTTCTCTTCACGCGGAGGAGTGGATTCAGCGGGTCGCGCAGGGTGAGGCGGCTGTTCTGGCACGGCGGCGGGATGGATTCGCGGCGGAGCAGCGGTTCGTGGCGTGCAGCACGACGGCGCGACGCTCGCGGAGGTCGGCGACCATCTGGGCCCGATCTGGGCTGGTGGACGCGGCGGTTGCGCCTAGTTGCTGCAGCCAAATCGGCTCGCCCACTCCCGTATCTCCGCTGCGCGGTTGCTGCCCAGTTGCTCGTCGGCATGGATGGTGTGGTCGTAGCTCCCAGGACCACGTGGCGTGGCGGCGCGGCTTCGCCGGCGTCCGCCGGGCAGGCCCGATTTGGAACGCGAGGCTCGTTTCTAGGCAGCGCGGACCTGATTTGGGTCGCGTGGGTCTCGGCTGCTGTTTGTCCACCGATTCCTTCTTCGTCGTCGTTGGCCAGCGGATGGCGGCGTGGGGGCCTGCTCATCTGCATCGAAGAATAAAGGTGGTGATCCTAGGGTCCTTCTTATGCGAAGATGAAGACTTTCCTAAGGCTGGTCCCTCTTGATCTGGCCGGAGTGGTGAGTTCCGGAAGGCTCCGCCGGCGAATGTAACAGCGCACTTTATGCCTGGTGTTTGCTGGATCGGTGGTATTCGGTCGTGCGCACCCATGCTTTTATTCCGGCCGTTTGGTTCTGGAGGGAGCAGCGCGAAGCTCTGTTCTTTCTTGCCATCTGGAGACATTTGCTCCATGGCGAAGTTAGAGGCGGAGAATACCATGAGGACCGGAGTAGAGGACTAGCAATGGAGGTTCAAGTCTCTGCGCTGTTGAGGGACTTGCTTGGTGTTCTGATTTTTGCAGCAGCAGTATGGAAGTGGGGGCGGCAACACAGGTGAAGCTCAGAGTCTTGCCTTTCAGGATGAAAATCCAAGGTCTGGCCTTAATTGGTTGTGCCTGGCAATGACCTTGTTGGAGGCATTGTTTTGAGAGCGGAGACTATCTTCAGGGTGAAAACCTAAGATTTTTGATCGGGCGATGACGGTGCTTGTGCACTGTTCCCTTCTTGGAGGCGTCGCTTTTTGGAGAGCCTCGGATTCAGGTGTTGTCTTGGTGGTGGCTGTCCTGTTGCTGCTAAGGCTGGAATACCGTAGCAGGATTTTTATTTTCTTAGTTTCCTTTTTCTTTTTTTGGCTGTGTGCATCCGTACTGCCATTAGGGTATTGCGTTGTTGCAGAGGCTGGGTGTAATTGGTATCTCTCGATATTAATATATTCCCTTTATCGAAAATAGCGATGGTGATGAAACGCAATCTCTTGCTTGCTTGTTCTCCAAAACTCAAGCGGTTTTAAATAACTAACTTCACACAAGTTTGCCAAAATTCAAGGAAAAAATTGGATAACTTAACATTTATTTCATGTATGTTTCAAAGAGAGTATTCGGGGGGGGGGGGGGGGGAGGGTTGGGACTCACAGAAATGTCCAAAATTTTAGAAAGTTGCTAAATTTTAGAAACTTCCAAAAACTTTGCAGTGAAACAAGCCCTCAACTGAAAAGGTAGTTCGGGCTGCGATCGGCCGCTCCCATGGGATTAGCCCGCGCATCCTGCTGTTGGCACGCCATGTGGTGACAACTCGGGGGGCCTCGACCACCCCTAGGCCGCCCTCTGGCATGGCTTCTCAATAAAAAAATACATTCCCTTATTTTTCACGCATATAACGTTACACCAAATATCTAAGAAAGGATGTGTTCATGGAGAGATATCTATCGGATAGCATTTATTGGTGGAGTAATCCATAAAATTCAAAATTTAGCTTGAAAAACATGTAATTATACTTCAAAACAGACAAACAAGTTTCACGAGCTGGAATATGCAGGCATCATATTTAATACATCTAAATATGTATCAAAACATATTTTCTATTTATTTATGAGAATTGCTGATGAGCATTGAATGCCCACGATGTTTAGTTTTAAATTATTTAAAAAGTGATATTAGTTGACATATAACTTATAGTGATTCTAAAGGTTGAATATGGGTCACATGTAATGTGTGATGGGAAATACTTTTGTACTTAAATATATAGGTGTGGGTGTTTCCGTCATCGTCCATTTTATTTTGAGAATCGGATGTATCGCATATTTTGCTTTTATCCATCATTAAGAACTCTGAATTACTGTTTATCGTTGAGACAGATGTATTTCCTATATTACTAGAGGTGGTACTCCCAAAGACTGATGGAATATGGGACAAGATAAACCATTAGATGTGAGCAGATGGACGGCTCGTGCATATGGGTACTGTAGAAAAAGCTTCTTTTGTAGTTTTTTTACAAGGACCTTCTTTTCTAGTTATTAACCCGGATACCCGGACGCATTCAATTACGTAATGATATTAGTTGACATATAACTTATACTCCGAGATCCATATAACTTATATTAGTTCATATTAGTTGGAATATTAGTTGATATTGGTACTAAGATGTGCGCAGATACTCGGAGTACCATAATAGTATTTATTATGGATCTCGGATAAAGTGATTAAACACTAGTAGAAAACGGGCCAATTGTCGCGGGCCGTAGGAGCCTTTTGTCCCGCCGGCCAGCCGGGACAATGGAGGCGCGACAAAATGCCCAACCTTTTATCCCGGCCCGTTTCCCAGCCGGGATATAAGGTTCACCACGTGACAGCCGCGGGGCACGCAGGGGACTTCCCCTTTTATCGCGGGTGGTAACACAGCCCGGGACAAAAGGCTCTCTACGTGACGCACGCAGGACGGTGCTCCTTTAGGGTTTAAGGGGTGCAGCCACCCCTTTTATTTTATTTTTTCATTTCAAAATAAATTTTTCATATATGTGTACGCTACTACAAGCTGTACACGTTCATGCATTATATATAGATCGAGCAAACAAATATTCGGAGCAAAAGTCTATTCGTAGATATCCCTTACATATACATGGAGCTCACGACTACTGGGACTAGAGTTCGTCGTCTATTTGAACTATTACTGGGATATTCCCCACGATGAATCTTTTGTTCTGCTTGCACGCATCAAGGTACCACTGATGCAAATTCCGTATATACGTTTGCAGTTCTTGCAACCTCTTTTTGCTAACCAAGTCAGCCCCGTAGACAAATTTAGGGGCTATATCAGAAATGGGTAGTGCAACATCTTGGGAACTCAGCAATTCCTCCACAGTACATTCATTTGAGCCGCTAGCGCCGTAGCTGCTTCCATATCGAAACCACCATGTTCCTGGTACACAGAGGGGACATCTAACACTTTGAGGGGTGGCATCGATTGTTTGGCATGTTCTCCAAGTTGGGGAACATCCTTTATTTTTCTGCTTGTTGTCGCTTGCTTGGCCTTGAGGGGTTCAATTTTTGTACTTGATTTCTTCCCGGCTACAGTTTTAGTTGATGATTTGCTCGTGCTAGCACTATTCTTCTCTTTGCTCTGCTCAGTTACTTTGAAAGTGTGTGTGTATAGTCATCATTCTTCTCATGTCAGTCATATTGCAATGGTGTGTTCAGAAAATCAAGAGCATATGCTTTTTGCTTCTCGGTGTATGGTGCTGGGGGCTTGGGTTTTTCCTTATGAAAATGTTCATGCAGTTGTTTCTTTACAACGGCCTCATTTTCCTCGATAGTAAGATCGTAAGGACGGGGGGAGGAACCTTTGGTACTCTTGGGAGGGGCGACAGTCGGCGAATATGACTCTTGACACGCTTCCGCTTAGGTGCCTGCCGAGCCTTAGTGGGCGCAGGTAGCAGCGAGGACGGCGAGCCGGCTGTGGAGATGGAGATGGACTAGGGATGTGGTGGTCGTACTCATGGGGTGATGGCGACATGTGACCACTCAGATCGGGGGGGACAATTTTTACATAGGGGCGATGTCGCGGATCGGGGGGGGACAATTTTTAGATAGCGACGGCGAAGCGGGATAACATTCGGATCGGGGGAACACTTTTTACATAGGGACGATGTCGCGGATCAGGGGGAACAATTTTACATATGACGGTGAAGCGACCACATAATCCCTAACCCTAACTAAACTAACCCCTAACCCTAACTAAACTAACAATAACCCTAACTAAACTAAAACTAACCCCTAACCCTAACCATAATTAACTAATTAAACTAATTGATCACAAATTAACCCTAACACAAACTAAACTAACCCTAATGCTAATTAACCCTCTAATTAACTCATTAATTAAAGTAATTAACTAATTAAACTAAAAGGGGGCCGACGGTGGCCTACCTGCGCATGGCTCCGGCGGCCGGCGGTGGCATGGGGCGGCGGTGGAGGGCCGGCATCGATGGAGGACGGTAGTGGCGTGGGGCGGCGGCGGAGAGGCCGGCATGTGGCGTGTGGGCGGAGGCCGACGGTCGCGTCTGCGCGCGCGGTAGGCGCGGGTGCGCGCTGCAGGCGGCAAGTGGGGGCGGCGGTAGGCGGTGGCGGGCGTGCGCGCGGCAGGCGGCCGGTCGGTGCGGCGACCGGAGGTGGCGCGTCGGCGGTGGCGGCGTCAATTTTGGCAGCCTGGCAGCGTCAAATTCGTTGGCTGGCCTCCAGTGTCGCGGGTAGTTGCTCGGGCCGAGATAGTGGGAGCCTTAAATACCCCAGACCCTTTTGTCGCAGGTGGTGGCTCCGGCCGGGATAAAAGGGTGCCTTTTGTCGCGGCCCGTGCCACCACCCGCGATAAAATGGGTCGATCCGTGGCATCACGAATCCAACGGCTCTGCCGTTTTGAGCCAACGGCCTGGAGCTCAATCCGTGGACTTGGGCTCCAGGCCAATGGTAGCCTTTGCTGGTTCCCGCCACGACGCCGGCCGCGTGGGAAAGTATCCCGCCACGATGCCGGCCGCGCGGGAAAGTATTCCGCCACGACGCTGGCCGCGCGGGAAAGTTTCCCGCCTACACGTCTCTATAAATAGCTCCTACGTCCCCGTCTCCCACTTCACTCTCCGAACCCTAGCCGATTTCACAATGCCCCCAAAGCCGCTCCCGCCGCCGGTGGAGGTGGACTGATGTCTACGTTCCCCCTCCTTTCCTGTAGACAGTGTTGGGCCTCCAAGAGCAGAGGTTTGTAGAACAGCAGCAAGTTTTCCCTTAAGTGGATTACCCAAGGTTTATCGAACTCAGGGAGGAAGAGGTCAAAGATATCCCTCTCATGCAACCCTGCAACCACAAAGCAAGAAGTCTCTTGTGTCCCCAACACACCTAATAGGTGCACTAGTTCGGCGAAGAGATAGTGAAATACAGGTGGTATGAATAAGTATGAGCAGTAGCAACGGTGCCAGACAATAGCTTGCTGGCGTGTAGTTGATGGTGGTAGTATTGCAGCAGTAGTAACGCAGTAAAACAGTAAACAAGCAGTAGTAACTCAACAGTATTTAGGAACAAGGCCTAGGGATTATACTTTCACTAGTGGACACTCTCAACATTGATCACATAACAGAATAGATAAATGCATACTCTACACTCTTGTTGGATGATGAACGCATTGCGTAGGATTACACGAACCCTCAATGCCGGAGTTAACAAGCTCCACAATTTGTTCATGTTTAAGTAACCTTATAGTGTAAGATAGATCAATATAACCAGATAGATCACATCAATACCATCATAATGATAATTAACTCCACAATCTACAAGAGATCATGATCATAGCCTACGACAAGAACCACACGGTGCACACACTAGTCACCTTTACACACGTGCAGGAGGAATAGAACTACTTTAATAACATCACTAGAGTAGCACATAGATGAATTGTGATACAAAACTCATATGAATCTCAATCATGTAAAGCAGCTCATGAGATCATTGTATTGAAGTACATGGAGAGAGATTAACCACATAGCTACCGGTACAGCCCCGAGCCTCGATGGAGAACTACTCCCTCCTCATGGGAGTAGCAGCGGTGATGAAGATGGCGGTGGAGATGGCAGCGGTGTCGATGGAGAAGCCTTCCGGGGGCACTTCCCCGCTCCGGCAGGGTGCCGGAACAGAGACTCCTGTCCCCCAGATCTTGGCGTCGCGATGGCGGCGGCCCTGGAAGGTTTCTGTGGTTTTCGTCGAACGCCTCAGGGTTTCTGATCCAGGGGCTTTATATAGGCGAAGAGGCGGCACAGGAGGGCTGACAGGGGGGCCAGACTATAGGGCGGCGCGGCCCCCCCTCTGGCCGCGCCAGCCTATAGTTTGGTGGGCCTGTGGCCCCCCTCTGACCTCTCTGGTGTGTTCTGGATGCTTCCGGGGATTCTAAGATCTTTGGCGTTGATTTCGTCCGATTCCGAGAATATTTCGTTACTAGGATTTCTGAAACCAAAAACAGCAGAAAACAGGAACTGGCACTTCGGCATCTTGTTAATAGGTTAGTTCCAGAAAATGCACGAATATGACATAAAGTGTGCATAAAACATGTAGATAACATCAATAATGTGGCATGGAACATAAGAAATTATCGATACGTCGGAGACGTATCATGGACCTGCAGCTCACGGAGATAGAGGAGTGGGAGGAGCTGCAGTAGCAGCTGCGGCAGGAGGCGGCAGCCAGGAGGGCAGCAGCGGATGAGGTGGACCCGCAGCTCGCGCAGATAGAGGAGTGGGAGGAGGCGGTGCTAGCGGCTACCATAGAAGCATTTGAGAGGCAGAGTCTCCAGGAGTTGCATAAGAGGCGGCGTGGGGCGGAGCTGGATAGTGAGGAGATGCATAAGCATCGTCGTGAGGAAAAGCAGCAGCAGCAACTACGACAGGAGGCGGCATCCATGAGGGCAGCAGCGGATGCGCAGAAGAACTAGTCGAAGTCGTTATTTTAGTTTAAATTTAGTTAACATATCTAGTTATATTCCAATAAAGTCGTAGTCGTTATTTTGGTTTAAATTTTTAGTTAATGTATCTAGTTAAATTTCAATAAAGTCGTTGTCGTTGTTTTAGTTTAAATTTAGTTAAAGTAATATGAGCGAGCACGTGGATGGACCTTTAGTCCCGGTTCGTAAGCAACTGGGACTAAAGGGGTGGGCTTTAGTCCCGATTATTTAGTCCCGGTTGCACCACATCGGGACTAAAGTGGATGGACCTGATGAACCGGGACTAAATGCCCTTTTTCTAAGTGTAGCCTTATCTGGGGTGGTTCCTTTCGACCGAGTGATACGTCCAAAACGTATCTACTTTCCCGAACACTTTTGCTATTGTTTTGCCTCTAATTTGTGTATTTTGGATGCAACTAACGCGGACTAACGCTGTTTTCAGCAGAACTGCTCTGGTGTCTCGTTTTTGTGCAGAAATCCAACTTTCAGGAAAATCCTCAGAATTTATGCAGAAGGCCCTATTTTCCCAGAATGCTAACGGAGCCAGAAGGACAAATCAGGTGGAGGCCCGAGGGCCCCACACCATAGGCCGGCGCGGCCCAGGGGGGGCCGCGCGGCCATGTGGTGTGGCCCCCTCGGCCGGCCTCCGACGCCCTCCTTCGGACTATATATTACCTTCGACCTAAAAACGCACGGGGAGAAGTGGAAGTCGCGAGAAAGCCTCCAGAACGCCGCCACATCGCGAAACTCCGCCTCGGGAGCCAGAAGTCTCCGTTCTGGCACTCCGCCGGGACGGGGATTTGGAGGAGATCATCGCCATCATCACCATCGATGCCTCTTCATCAACCAGCCATGTTTCCCCCATCCATGAGTGAGTAATTCCCCCGCTGTAGGCCGAAGGGGATGGTAGGGATTGGATGAGATTGGTCTTGTAATAGCATAAGATTGTTAGGGCATAGTGCCTAGTGTCCGTAATTGGTACTTTGATGATATTGTTGCAACTTGTTATGCTTAATGCTTGTCACTGGGGCCCGAGTGCCATGATCTCAGATCTGAACATGTTATTGTTTCATCATGATATTCATTGTTTATGGTCTTACCTGCAAGTTGTATACACATGTCGCTGTCCGGAACCAATGGCCCCGAAGTGACAAGAATCGGGACAACCGGAGGGGATGGTAGTGACGTGAGGATCACATGTGTTCACGGAGTGTTAATGCTTTGCTCCGGTACTCTATTAAAAGGAGTACCTTAATATCCAGTAGATTCCCTTGATGCCCGGCTTCCACCGGCTGGTAGGACAAAAGATGTTGTGCAAGTTTCTCATTGCGAGCACGTACGACTATAATTGGAACACATGCCTATTGATTGCTTTGTACTTGGACACCGTTTTATTATTATCTGCAAATGCCCTGCTATGATTGTTACATGAGTTTCTCTCATCCATGCAACGCCCGTCATCCGTCCCCGTGCCTACAGTATTTTAATCCTGCTGTTTACTATAATCACTACTGCTGTCTCTGTTACTCTGCTGCTGTTATTTCACTACTGCTACTGCTATAAAACTGTTACTACTGATAAACTCTTGCGAGCAAGTCTGTTTCCAGGTGCAGCTGAATTGACAACTCCGCTGTTAAGGCTTTCAAGTATCCTTTGTCTCCCCTTGTGTCGATTCAATAAATTGGGTTATACTACCCGCGAAGACTACTGCGATCCCCTATACTTGTGGGTCATCAAGACTGTTTTCTGGCGCCGTTGCCGGGGAGCATAGCTTTATTTGGAAGTTCACTTGGATTGATATTGTTCACTGCAAATTCTCTATCATGGGTAAAGCTTGCGATTCTGAAGTCGCCATATTACCATCCACTACAAGAAAAGGTACAACTCTGAGTACCTCTGCTACTCTTGATTCACCATCTGTGATAAGTCAACTTGTTTCACCGCCACAAGCTTCGCTTGGTGGTACGTCTGCTGAATCTGAAAACTCTCATAATATTGATAATGTTTCTGCTGTGCTTGATGATAGTGGTTCATTGGGATCCTTTCTAGATGCTACAATTGCTAGGTCTAGACAAATTGAAAATGCTGAAACTCCTAATGAAAATGCCACTACACCTGTTAGTTCACCTGAACTTGATTATTCTAGTGATGATCCTGATGAAGATTATGTAGAGCTTAATGATGATCTTATTAATAGATGCAATGCTACTGCTGATGCAAGAAACATTAAAAAGTTTCTTACACAATATACTGTTAGACATAAGCTGTCTCCTGATCCTGAATTTGCCACATCTCCTATATGCATTAAGGATAAAGATTATGATTTTTCTCTTGATCTATCTCATATAGCTATTGTAGAGAAAGCACCCTTTTGTGGTACTGAAAAAGAAAGTGCTGTAGAACACATGAATGAACTTTCTTCTTTGAGTAGCTTGTTTTCTGATGATGACAAGATGCGTACTTACTTTGTTATTAAAATTTTTCCTTTCTCATTAAAGGATGATGCTAAAACTTGGTATAATAATTTGTCTCCTGGTTCTATTAAAAGTCCAGCTGATTTGCATGATGTTTTCTTTCGAAAATACTTTCCTGCTAGTGCTCAACATGCTGCTTTACAGAGAATTTATAGGTTTGACCAGGGAGATGAAAAGAAATTGCCTGCGGCATGGGCAAGATTTTGTTCTCTTATCAGAGCTCGACCTGGACATGATTTAGAAAAGAATGATCTACTTGATATATTTTATAGTGGACTAACCATTGAATCTAGAGCATATTTGGATAGCTGTGCTGGTTGTGTTTTCAGGAAAAGAACTCCAGACGAAGCTGAAGAATTATTGGCTAAAATAAGCCGGAATCATGATGATTGGAATACACCTGAACCAACTCCAACGCCAATATTGAAGAAGAGGGGTTTAATTGAATTGAATGATGAAGATATGCGGGAAGCTAAGAAGTCTCTCAAGGAGAAAGGTATTAAATCCGAAGATGTGAAGAATCTACCTCCCATAGAAGATATATGTGAGATAATTCCCCCTTCATCCATGATTGAGGTAAACTCCCTTCAACGCTTTACTAGGGAAGATATTCCGTATTCAAAACCTCCTGCTCAATGCTTAGATGAGTTTGATAATTATATTGTTAAGCAAGAAAATTTTAATATGAGAGTAGAGAATCATCTAATGGAAAATTCTCAAGCTATTAGCAATTTGCATGATATTGTGGAGAGAACCTCCAATGATGTTAAGATGCTTGTTAAACATTTTCAAATGATTCAAACTCAAATTGATCAACTCACTAAAGTGCAAAATGACTTGCTAAATAATAATTCTAAAAAGAAACATGCTTATGAAGTAACAACTAGAGGTGGTGTCTCCACCCAGGATCCTCTATATCCTGAAGGGCATCCCAAAAGAATTGAACAAGATTCTCAACGCATTGAACCTAGTGCTCCTTCTAAGAAGAAAAAGAAGAAGAAACATAAAAGTGTTGTAGAATCCTCTGAACCTGTTAATGATCCTAATAGTATTTCTATTTCCGATGCTGAAACTGAAAGTGGTAATGAACATGATAATGATAATGATAATGATAAGAATGATGCTTCTGATAAAGAAGAAGTTGAAGATGAACCTGAAAAGCATGCTAAAAATAAAAAGTATACTAAAGAAGATTTTGTTGCTAAGAAACATGGTAATGAAAGAGAACCTTGGGTGCAAAAGCAAATGCCTTTTCCTGCTAAGAAACTAAAATCAAAGGAAGAAGAACACTATAATAAATTTTGCGATTGGATGAAACCTTTATTCTTGCAAATCCCTTTGACTGATGCTATTAAATTACCTCCTTATTCAAAGTATATGAAAGATATTGTTACTAACAAAAGGAAAATCCCCAATGAGGAAATTTCCACTATGCTTGCTAATTACTCTTTCAATGGCAAAGTGCCAAAGAAGTTGGGCGACCCAGGTATACCTACTATTCCTTGTTCTATTAAGAATAATTATGTTAAAACTGCTCTATGTGACTTGGGAGCCGGTGTTACTGTTATGCCTTTTTCTCTTTATAAGAGACTTTATTTAGATAAGTTGATACCTACTGATATATCTTTGCAAATGGCTGATAAATCTACTGCTATTCCTGTTGGTATATGTGAGGATGTTCCTGTTCAAGTTACTAATAACTGATTGATATTAACTGATTTTGTTGTGTTGGAAATGCCTGAAGATGATAATATGTCTATTATTCTTGGGAGACCTTTTCTTAACACCGCAGGGGCTGTTATTGATTGCAATAAAGGAAAGGTTACTTTCAATGTTGATGATAAGGAGCATACCGTTTATTTCCCCAAGAAGATTGATAAAGTATGTGGAGTCAATACTATCTCTAATGTGAGAACTATCAAAATTGGAACTATTGATTGTCCTATATATGAGCCTAAAGAAGGTTATCAAAATCTTTTGATTGGATCCATATCGATACAATTCAAGGTAACATGATTGATTTGAGGTTTATTTCTTCATATGCTATGTAAAATTTATTTGGTGGCAAGACTTGATCAACCTTGTTAACAAATACCTTTTATATGCATAGAGGAGGTAAACAACATCTCTTTCTTTCTTCCTCCACTTGTTTTATTTGCTGTAGCACTTTTGATTTCCAAAGTTCCTTAGTTAATTAGAGATTTCAAAAATTTTCCTGGCCAGTAATAATAAACTTAATACCCAGAAATGTGCATTTTTCAAAGTTTTCAAAAATTCACAAAAATTATACCGTTGGTCCTATTTTTCGAAGAGGCACCTGGGAGCACCAGAGGATGACCTGTGGGGCACCCCAGGGTGCCACACCACCAGCCAGCGCGGCCAAGGAGGGGGGCGCGCCACCCTGTGGTGTGGGCCCCTCCTTGCCCCACTACTTCATCTCTTTCTCCCAGAATCTTCTCTCTCCCGAAAAAACTCGAACCAGCCTTCTCTCACTCGCGTTTTTGCTCAAGAGCTCAGGATTTTTCGATCTCTTTGCTCAGCCCAAATTTTTGTCTGAAATTTGGCACATTTGCTCTCCGGTATGTGACTCCTCCGCCTATCCAAGTAGAATTTTGTTTGGTTGAGTATATCTTGAATATTTTGCTGCTGTAGGTAACATGTTTAGTGAGCTTGCATGCTTGTTCTAAGTTGTATAAACTAGTTTTGATGCATGATTAGTACTCTAGCAAGTTCCTATAGTAGTTCCCCTTGATTATATGTCACCAAATCAAATTTTGTATTGTATGTTGAAAAATTTCAGAAAAGGAAGATGAAGAAGTTCAACTTTGGAGAATTGTTCAAGAGGGGAACAACCAGCACCGGGAGGCCTTCTAGGACCACCACCCGACTTAGGCGATCGTACAATGAGGATATCATCGCGCCTAGCTTCGCGCCCGAAGAGGACAATGGGGCTCCTAATGCTTCGTCTTTCCCATGCTATGATTTTCTGAGAAATGCAGGGATATTGGAGGATTTCTTCACCCTTGTTAATAGGGCGGGCTTAGCCGCCTATGTGGGAGATGAAAGGGAGCAATACTACATGCTCACCAAAATCTTCGTCAAGAGCTTCAAGTTCCACAACAAGCAATATGGGCCGACAGTTGCATTCTAGATCTATGGTAATCCTATTACTATGGAGTTGGAAGAATTTTGTCGTGCATTGGATATTGCCCCTGTAGGTACAGCAAGGAGGATTGATGACAACCCCCGGGACCTGTTGGAGCTCTATCGAGGAATCACCGATGATGATTGTCGCACCATTCAGCGTGGCAAGATAAGGAACATTCAACTCCCCGCCATTAAGTATTTTGCCTATTACATTGCTACTAGCATTCTTGGTAGGGAGAACACTAGCAATATTTCTAGCTACCACCTTGCTTTCTTGAATGTTGCATTTACCGGACGAACATCTTATCATCTTGGTTCTCTTATTGCTCGCCGCCTGTCTAATAGGGGGCCTATTTTTGGAGGAACTATTGCACTGCGCATTTTAACACATTTAAGACTTCCTCTTGATTCTAACGATGTGCCATTAACCCCTAGGAGACTTGATATTGCTGCTATGAAAAGCCATCATTTTGTTACCGCTGATTCCACTTTAGATAATATGGTCTATAGAATGTTGTTTGCTGACGGGGATGAGAAGGAAATCCCTCTTCCCCAGCAAGATTTGTTCAGCATTGACAGGGAACCATGGTCGCGCACTAAGGAGGAGGTGGAGGAAAAGATAAAGATACAAGACTTCCACCAGCAGCATGACTCCGAGGACGCCGAGCCCTCCTACAACTACACCGTCACGTATCCGGGTGCTTCTTCTAGCACATACCCGGAATATGATCCATCTTCGTCGTACTACGGAGATACTACCTCATGGCCTTGATGGGATTGAACTCCACTTAGGCCAAAAGCCTAAGCTTGGGGGGAGGTATACCGGCATCACTCATTCTTTGCATATTATGATTGCTGGATACTTGTATATACTTTTTTAGTTTGTTTGAGTGGTTTTCTAATGAGAGGGAGATGATATTTGGGGAAGTGCTGCCTGAAAACAGATTCTGGACTGTTACCGAAAAACTTCCCAAGAATAGCCAGGACAGTATTTTGCGAAGCCAATTTTTGTGCATGTTCCCCAGGTTGTTATCTAACTTTCATTAGTTGAACACTTTTCGATTTGAGCAGTGGACGAATTTCTTAAAAATCGGGTACTATACTGCTGTCAAGTTTGACGAATTCCTGCTGCTTTGTGTTTATGTGACTTTTCTAGTTTGCTATTTCTTGTTTTCGCTTTGTTTCTTTCCCAAAACACAAAAAGACCAAAAATATTTCTGTTGTTTCTCTTCACCATTTGTTTGCTTTGGTTTCTTGCATTTGTTTCGCTTTATTTGCTATTGCTAGTTTGCTATAAGAAAACCCAAAAAGATTTTGCTTTGTTCGCTTGTTTCCTTTTGTTCTTGTTTCCAATTCGAAAACTCCAAAAATATTTTCTGTTCTTCTTTGGTTTGTAAAGTTCATCATGAGTTCAATGGTCTTCGGTGGCTGGAGCGTGGTTTTCATTTTACATTATCCAAGCTACACAAGTGAAAGGCAATAATGACGATCTACGACAATTGGATTGTGGTGAGAGGCTGGTATGAACTCTATTTGTTTTCATTTTTGTACATATACTCATCCATGTGAGCATGCTTAGTTGGTTCATGTGAGGTATATGTTATTTGAGAAAGTCTAGTAGTTCATGATCTCTCATGTTTAGCTCCAATTTATTAATATGAGTAGCATGTCATGGATGTTTGCTTGCATTGTTTTATTCATAAGTAAGTATGACATTGTGGTATCCTCCTCTGAATAATTCATTTATATCGACTTGGCACATGCTTACGCATGCATATGACTGAATAAAGTCAGTTAAGCCTCAATGATTTATATTGCTTCAGAGTTCTTGTATCACTTTCATGCCTCTGTTAATTTATTTTGCCGCAAGCATGATTATGATAGTTACTGCTCTCTTGATTTGTCGCTCCCTAGTCTATTGCTAGCCTTCACTTGTACTGAGCGGGAATGCTGCTCGTGCTTCCAAACACCTGAAAACCAAGTTGTTCCAAAGTGTCCACCATAAATACCTATACATGGCATTTCAAACCATTCCAAGTAAATTCTCATGCGCTACCTTTAAAACCTTCAAAATGCTTCTCAATTTGTGTTAATGTTTCATAGCTCATGAGGAAGTATGTGGTGTTTAACTTTCAACCTTGTCATTTACTTTTGACGGACTTTCATATGGACTAGTGGCACATCCGCTTATCCAATAATTTTGCAAAAAGAGCTGGCAATGGGATTCCCAGTCCCAAATTAATTAACTTAAATAGACACTCCTCCATGGTATGTGATCGTTGGACGGCACCCGAAGGATTCGGTTAGCCATGGCTTGTGTAAGCAAAGGTTGGGGGGAGTGTCATCATAATAAAACTAAAATAAAAAGGCACTCCTTCATGGTATGTGATTGTTGGCAGGCACCCGAGGATTCGGTTAGCCATGGTTTGTGAAAGGAAGGTTGGAAAGAGTGCCACATAAACATAAAAATAATTCATGGGAGCCGCTCTTGGGAGTCCGGTTGGCGAGGTAGTTGGTGTACCCATTACCATTCGTTGACAACAACAAACACTTCTCAAAATAATTTTACTCCTGATTTTAAAAAAAATGAAAAGCTCTAGCGCATGTTAATCCCTGCTTCCCTCTGCGAAGGGTCAATCTTTTACTTTTATGTTGTGTCTCCATTCTTTCTTTGAGCACTATCTTGAGAGCACAACTGTCATTCTTAGTATAATATGCTTGTCTCAAAATATGATTGATTGTGGTATAACTTTGATGCTTTTATCTTTGACAATCACTACTTCTAGTCTTTCTATGAACTTCAGAGGTGCCTGGGCATTTATGTTTTGCCGATCAAATACGGGCAAGCGAGATACCACTTTATCATACTCTCTTATGAACATTGCAATCCTGCTTATATACATGATTCATGATGCTTATTATTAATTGTTGGTACCTCTCCATGATTGACATAGCTGTTAGATGATCTTATTTGCATGTATCTCATTATGAACTGCTTAAGTATTAACCATAGCATGACAATATATACATCATATGAGCAAATGTGTTCGTGAAAGTTCTTTTATCGCTCAGTTGTTAATGTAGGAGAACGTTGCATAGAAAACAAAAATTTTCCTACCGCGAACACGCAATCCAAGCCAAGATGCAATCTAGAAAATGGTAGCAACGAGTGGTTTATCGAGTCTCACCCTTGAAGAGATTCCAAAGCCTACAAGAGTAGGCTCTTGTTGCTGCGGTAGACGTTCACTTGCCGCTTGCAAAAGCGCGTAGAAGATCTTGATCACGATCGCTTCCGGCGCCACGAACGGGCAGCACCTCCGTACTCGGTCACACGTTCGGTTGTTGATGAAGACGACGTCCACCTCCCCGTTCCAGCGGGCAGCGGAAGTAGTAGCTCCTCCTTGAATCCGGCAGCACGACGGCGTGGTGGCGGTGGCGGTGGAGATCTCCGGCAGAGCTTCGCTAAGCATTTGCGGGAGAAGTGGAGGAGGAGAAGAAGCTAGGGTTTGGGGAGAGAGGGGGGTTGGGCGCCGGCCCTCTAAAGGGGTGCGGCCAAGGCTGAGCCAAAGAGTGGCTGCCCCCCTCCCTCTCCTCCTCATTATATAGGTGGAAGCCCCAAGAGTTCTAGTCCAAGTCTTCGAATAAGACCCCAACACTAAAACCTCCCATATGTGGGAAACCTACTCAAGGAGGGAGTCCCACTCAAGGTGGGATTCCCACCTTTCCTTGAGGTGGGGTGGCCGGCCACCTCTAGGTGGAGCCCACCTGGGACTCCTCCTTTAGGGTTTGGCTGGTCAAGCTTGTGGAGTCCTTCCGGGACTCCACCTTCCATAGTGCGTTTCTTCCGGACTTTTCTAGAACCTTCTAGAACCTGCCATAAATGCACCGGATCATTTCCAAACTTGGAATATGACTTCCTATATATGAATCTTATTCTCCGGACCATTCCGGAACTCCTCGTGATGTCCGGGATCTCATCCGGGACTCCGAACAAATATTCGAACTCCATTCCATATTCAAGTTCTACCATTTCAACATCCAACTTTAAGTGTGTCACCCTACGGTTCGTGAACTATGCGGACATGGTTGAGTACTCACTCCGACCAATAACCAATAGCGGGATCTGGAGATCCATAATGGCTCCCACATATTCAACGATGACTTTAGTGATCGAATGAACCATTCACATACTATACCAATTCCCTTTGTCTCGTGATATTTTACTTGTCCGAGGTTTGATCTTCGGTATCACTCTATACCTTGTTCAACCTCGTCTCCTAACAAGTACTCTTTACTCGTACCGTGGTATGTGGTCTCTTATGAACTCATTCATATGCTTGCAAGACATTAGACGACATTCCACCGAGAGGGCCCAGAGTATATCTATCCGTCATCGGGATGGACAAATCCCACTGTTGATCCATATGCCTCAACTCATACTTTCTGGATACTTAATCCCACCTTTATAACCACCCATTTACGCAGTGGCGTTTGGTGTAATCAAAGTACCTTTCCGGTATAAGTGATTTACATGATCTCATGGTCATAAGGACTAGGTAACTATGTATCGAAAGCTTATAGCAAATAACTTAATGACGAGATCTTATGCTACGCTTAATTGGGTGTGTCCATTACATCATTCATACAATGATATAACCTTGTTATTAATAACATCCAATGTTCATGATTATGAAACTAATCATCCATTAATCAACAAGCTAGTTAAGAGGCATACTAGGGACTTCTTTGTTTGTCTACATATCACACATGTACCAATGTTTCGGTTAATACAATTATAGCATGGTATGTAAACATTATCATAAACACAAAGATATATAATAACCATTTATTATTGCCTCTTGGGCATATCTCCAACAGTCTCCCACTTGCACTAGAGTCAATAATCTAGTTTACATTTGTAAAGATATAACACCTTGGCCTTCTGGTGCTTTATCATGTTTTGCTCACGGGAGAGGTTTTAGTCAACGGATCTGACACGCTCAGAAACGTATGTATTTTGTAATTCATTTGCGTCTCAACGCATCACTCATTTCCAAATGAGTCGGCATTAAATATGTTTGGTCTTCTGGTGGAACCTTAATTCCACGGTCTGAAATATGTCACTAATATTGTCACACACAATATAGCTTCAAAGTTCTGACACTATCGGAACTACACCAAGTTCTCAAAGAACTTCTTGACTTAACATCCTTTGTCATTGTCAAAACAATGACATACTCTGCCTTCTTTTGTAGAATCCGTCACAATATTTAGAACTCTTCTAAATCTAGCATAGACAACTTCTAGCTCATTGTGCTACCTTTTAAACAACACTTAGTCTAATTTGAGATTTGAAATTTTATTTTCATATGTGACAAAATTAGTATCGGTGCAACACCTTACAGCGATTTGTTTTGTCATTTCTCCATATAAAACTATATATATATATACTTGGTTCTTCTTAAGTACTCAAGAATATTCTTACTGTTTTTCAGTGATCATCACATGAATCATGCTCATAACACTCTTAGAGCATAGGATATCTGATTGTGTACATATTATTCGTGATCTATAATCACTCATGTGTTTTTACTCATTGAGTGTCAGATACACTCAAGTCTTGTTAAAACTTCACATGACAAGAACATCTTCTTAATATTTCTATATTGAACTATTTCAATATCCATTCTATGTACTTTGACTTAAACTTATTTTGTGTTTCAATCTATCTTCATAGATCTTGACACTAAATTTGTTTCAGTCCATATCTTTTCATTGAAGTTAATTTCTCAATGAAACCTTTTTAATCAAGTATATAATTACATTATTTATAACCAACTATATGTCACCTACATAAAGAATTATAAATATGTCTTAGCGCTCCCTGATACGTCTCCGACGTATCGATAATTTCTTATGTTCCATGCCACATTATTGATGTTATCTACATGTTTTATGCACACTTTATGTCATATTCGTGCATTTTCTGGAACTAACCTATTAACAAGATGCCGAAGTGCCAGTTGCTGTTTTCTGCTGTTTTTGGTTTCAGAAATCCTAGTAAGGAAATATTCTCGGAATTGGACGAAATCAAAGCCCAGGGGCCTATTTTCTCACGAAGCTTCCAGAAGTCCGAAGGAGAGACGAAGAGGGGCCACGGAGGGGCCACACCCTAGGGCGTCGCGGCCCCCCCCCTTGGCCGCGCGGCCCTGTGGTGTGGGGCCCCCGTGCCGCCTCTTGACCTGTCCTTTCGCCTATAAAAAGTCTCCGTGACGAAAACCCCAGTACCGAGAACCATGATACGGAAAACCTTCCAGAGACGCCGCCGCCGCCGATCCCATCTCGGGGGATCCAGGAGATCGCCTCCGGCACCCTGCCGGAGAGGGGAATCATCTCCCGGAGGACTCTACGCCGCCATGGTCGCCTCCGGTGTGATGTGTGAGTAGCCTACCCCTGGACTATGGGTCCATAGCAGTAGCTAGATGGTTGTCTTCTCCCCATTGTGCTATCATTGTCGGATCTTGTGAGCTGCCTAACATGATCAAGATCATCTATCTGTAATTCTATATGTTGCGTTTGTTGGGATCCGATGAATAGAGAATACTTGTTATGTTGATTATCAAAGCTATGCTTATGTGTTGTTTATGATCTTGCATGCTCTCCGTTATTAGTAGATGCTCTGGCCAAGTTGATGCTAGTAACTCCAAGAGGGAGTATTTATGCTCGATAGTGGGTTCATGCCTCTGTGAATCTGGAGGAGTGACAAGAACCACTAAGGTTATGGATGTGTTGTTGCCACTAGGGATAAAACATTAGTGCTATGTTCAAGGATGTAGTCACTAGTTACATTACGCGCAATACTTAATGCAATTGTCTGTTGTTAGCAACTTAATACCGGAGGGGGTTCGGATGATAACCTGAAGGTGGACTTTTTAGGCATAGATGCAGTTGGATGACGGTCTATGTACTTTGTCGTAATGCCCAATTAAATCTCACTATACTCATCATGATATGTATGTGCATGGTCATGCTCTCTTTATTTGTCAATTGCCCAACTGTAATTTGTTCACCCAACATGCTGTTCGTCTTATGGGAGAGACACCTCTAGTGAACTGTGGACCCCGGTCCAATTCTCTTTCTTGAAATACAATCTCATCGCAATCTTGTTCTACTGTTTTCTGCAAACAATCATCTTCCACACAATACGGTTAATCCTTTGTTACAGCAAGCCGGTGAGATTGACAACCTCACTGTTTCGTTGGGGCAAAGTACTTTGGTTGTGTTGTGCAGGTTCCACGTTGGCGCCGGAATCTCTGGTGTTGCGCCGCACTACATCCCGCCGCCATCAACCTTCAACGTGCTTCTTGGCTCCTCCTGGTTCGATAAACCTTGGTTTCTTTCTGAGGGAAAACTTGCTGCTGTGCGCATCATACCTTCCTCTTGGGGTTGCCCAACGAACGTGTGAAATACACGCCATCAAGCATATTTTTGGCGCCGTCGCCTGGGAGATCAAGACACGCTGCAAGGGGAGTCTCCACTTCTCAATCTCTTTACTTTGTTTTTGTCTTGCTTAGTTTTATTTACTACTTTGTTTGCTGCACTAAATCAAAATACAAAAAAATTAGTTGCTAGTTTTACTTTACTTGCTATCTTGTTTGCTATATCAAAAACACAAAAAAATTAGTTTACTTGCATTTACTTTATCTAGTTTGCTTTATTTACTGCTACTAAAATGAGTAATCCTGAAGTTGAAGTTCGCACGTTTAAGCAACGAGGGGGAGAATGTTTGAGAGATGCTTGGTATAGAATTAGCGATGCTCATAATAGATGCACTAAGAAGCACTCCACCATTATTTTACTCAGAATTTTTATGTTGGTATATCTAGCTGGAATAGATATGTTCTTGATAGTCTCGCAAAAGGTGACTTCCTAAGTACTCCTGCATTAGAAGCTAGTTGCATTATTGAGAGCTTATTTGGAATACCCCTGTTGATAAAGTTAAAACTGAAATCTCTCTTGAAGATGTTATGAAAAAATTGGAAACCATAGAGAAAAATTTTCCAAGTATTGAAGCTAAATTGGAAATATTACTTGATAAAACTGATGAACTTGATAAATCCTTAGGAGGAATTGATGAAAGAATTAGTGTCCTAGGAACTAATGCTGACCATGATGATCAAATCAATAGGATTGATGAACTTGAAAAAGCTATGGGAACCTTGGGTTCAACATTTTCTTCTCTTAAATATAAGGAGAAAGCTTATGTGGGTAAGGAGCAAAAGTTTATGTATGTCTCTAAAGTGCCTAGACCAAAGAAGTATTATTATAGACCTAAAATTGACAAAGCCCTTAGTACCACTATGGATAGGGGAGCTCATGATAACGATGCACCATCTCTTGATAATACTTGATACACACTTTCTGCGCCTAGCTGAAAGGCGTTAAAGAAAAGCGCTTATGGGAGACAACCCATGTTTTTACCTACAGTACTTTGTTTTTATTTTGTGTCTTGGAAGTTGTTTACTACTGTAGCAACCTCTCCTTATCTTAGTTTTGTGTTTTGTTGTGCCAAGTTAAGCCGTTGATAGAAAAGTAAGTACTAGATTTGGATTACTGCACAGTTCCAGATTTCTTTGCTGTCACGAATCTGGGTCCACCTCCCTGTAGATAACTCAGAAAATTAAGCCAATTTACGTGCATGATCCTCAGATATGTACGCAACTTTCATTCAATTTGAGCATTTTCATTTGAGCAAGTCTGGTGCCATTTTAAAATTCGTCAATACGAACTGTTCTGTTTTGACAGATTCTGCCTTTTATTTCGCATTGCCTCTTTCGCTATGTTGGATGAATTTCTTTGATCCACTAATGTCCAGTAGCATTATGCAATGTCCAGAAGTGTTAAGAATGATTGTGTCACCTCTGAATATGTCAATTTATAATGTGCACTAACCCTCTAATGAGTTGTTTCAAGTTTGGTGTGGAGGAAGTTTTCAAGGATCAAGAGAGGAGTATGATGCAACATGATCAAGGAGAGTGAAAGCTCTAAGCTTGGGGATGCACCCGGTGGTTCACCCCTGCATATATCAAGAAGACTCAAGCGTCTAAGCTTGGGGATGCCCAAGGCATCCCCTTCTTCATCGACAACATTATCAGGTTCCTCCCCTGAAACTATATTTTTATTCCATCACATCTTATGTGCTTTTTCTTGGAGCGTCGGTTTGTTTTTGTTTTTTTGTTTTGTTTGAATAAAATGGATCCTAGCATTCACTTTATGGGAGAGAGACACGCTCCGCTGTAGCATTTGGACAAGTATGTCCTTGGTTTCTACTCATAGTATTCATGGCGAAGTTTCTCCTTCGTTAAATTGTTATATGGTTGGAATTGGAAAATGATACATGTAGTAATTGCTATAAATGTCTTGGGTAATGTGATACTTGGCAATTGTTGTGCTCATGATTAAGCTCTTGCATCATATGCTTTGCACCCATTAATGAAGAAATACATAGAGCATGCTAAAATTTGGTTTGCATATTTGGTTTCTCTAAGGTCTAGATAATTTCTAGTATTGAGTTTGAACAACAAGGAAGACGGTGTAGAGTCTTATAATGTTTTCAATATGTCTTTTATGTGAGTTTTGCTGCACCGGTTCATCCTTGTGTTTGTTTCAAATAAGCCTTGCTAGCCTAAACCTTGTATCGAGAGGGAATACTTCTCATGCATCCAAAATACTTGAGCCAACCACTATGCCATTTGTGTCCACCATACCTACCTACTACATGGTATTTTCCGCCATTCCAAAGTAAATTGCTTGAGTGCTACCTTTAAAATTCCATCATTCACCTTTGCAATATATAGCTCATGGGACAAATAGCTTTAAACTATTGTGGTATTGAATATGTAATTATGCACTTTATCTCTTATTAAGTTGCTTGTTGTGCGATAACCATGTTTCTTGGGGACGCCATCAACTACTCTTTGTTGAATTTCATGTGAGTTGCTATGCATGTTCGTCTTGTCTGAAGTAAGAGAGATCTACCACCATAGGGTTAAGCATGCATATGTTAGAGAAGAACATTGGGCCGCTAACTAAAGCCATGTTCCATGGTGGAAGTTTCAGTTTTGGACAACAATCCTCAAATCTCAAATGAGAAAATTATTAATTGTTGTTATATGCTTATGCATAAAAGAGGAGTCCATTATCTGTTGTCTATGTTGTCCCGGTATGGATGTCTAAGTTGAAGAATAATCAATAGCGAGAAATCCAATGCGAGCTTTCTCCTTAGACCTTTGTACAAAGCGGCATAGAGGTACCCTTTGTGACACTTGGTAAAAACAATGCATTGTGATGATCCGGTAGTCCAAGCTAATTAGGACAAGGTGCGGGCACTATTAGTATACTATGCATGAGGCTTGCAACTTGTAAGATATAATTTACATGATACATAAGCTTTATTACTACCGTTGACAAAATTGTTTCATGTTTTCAAAATCAAAGCTCTAGCACAAATATAGCAATCGATGCTTTTCCTCTATGGAGGACCATTCTTTTACTTTCAATGTTGAGTCAGTTCACCTATTTCTCTCCACCTCAAGAAGCAAACACTTGTGTGAACTATGCATTGATTCCTACATACTTGCTTATTGCACTTATTATATTACTCTATGTTGACAATATCCATGAGATATACATGTTACAAGTTGAAAGCAACCGCTGAAACTTAATCTTCTTTTGTGTTGCTTCAATACCTTTACTTTGAATTATTGCTTTATGAGTTAACTCTTATGCAAGACTTATTGATGCTTGTCTTGAAGTGCTATTCATGAAAAGTCTTTGCTTTATGATTCACTTGTTTACTCATGTCATATACATTGTTTTGATCGCTGCATTCACTACATATGCTTTACAAATAGTATGATCAAGATTATGATGGCATGTCACTCCAGAAATTATCCGTATTTATCGTTTTACCTGCTCGGGACGAGCAGAACTAAGCTTGGGGATGCTGATACGTCTCCGACGTATCGATAATTTCTTATGTTCCATGCCACATTATTGATGTTATCTACATGTTTTATGCACACTTTATGTCATATTCGTGCATTTTCTGGAACTAACCTATTAACAAGATGCCGAAGTGCCGATTCTTTTTCTGCTGTTTTTGGTTTCAGAAATCCTAGTAAGGAAATATTCTCGGAATTGGACGAAATCAAAGCCCGGGGGCCTATTTTCTCACGAAGCTTCCGGAAGTCCGAAGGAGAGACGAAGAGGGGCCACGGAGGCCACACCCTAGGGCGGCGCGGCCCCCCCCTTGGCCGCGCGGCCCTGTGGTGTGGGGCCCCGTGCCGCCTCTTGACCTGTCCTTTCGCCTATAAAAGTCTCCGTGACGAAAACCCCAGTACCGAGAACCACGATACGGAAAACCTTCCGCAGACGCCGCCGCCGCCGATCCCATCTCGGGGGATCCAGGAGATCGCCTCCGGCACCCTGCCGGAGAGGGGAATCATCTCCCGGAGGACTCTACGCCGCCATGGTCGCCTCCGGTGTGATGTGTGAGTAGCCTACCCCTGGACTATGGGTCCATAGCAGTAGCTAGATGGTTGTCTTCTCCCCATTGTGCTATCATTGTCGGATCTTGTGAGCTGCCTAACATGATCAAGATCATCTATCTGTAATTCTATATGTTGCGTTTGTTGGGATCCGATGAATAGAGAATACTTGTTATGTTGATTATCAAAGCTATGCTTATGTGTTGTTTATGATCTTGCATGCTCTCCGTTATTAGTAGATGCTCTGGCCAAGTTGATGCTAGTAACTCCAAGAGGGAGTATTTATGCTCGATAGTGGGTTCATGCCTCTGTGAATCTGGAGGAGTGACAAGAACCACTAAGGTTATGGATGTGCTGTTGCCACTAGGGATAAAACATTAGTGCTATGTTCAAGGATGTAGTCACTAGTTACATTACGCGCAATACTTAATGCAATTGTCTGTTGTTAGCAACTTAATACTGGAGGGGGTTCGGATGATAACCTGAAGGTGGACTTTTTAGGCATAGATGCAGTTGGATGACGGTCTATGTACTTTGTCGTAATGCCCAATTAAATCTCACTATACTCATCATGATATGTATGTGCATGGTCATGCTCTCTTTATTTGTCAATTGCCCAACTGTAATTTGTTCACCCAACATGCTGTTCGTCTTATGGGAGAGACACCTCTAGTGAACTGTGGACCCCGGTCCAATTCTCTTTACTGAAATACAATCTACTGCACTCCTGTTCTCCGGTTTTCTGCAAACAATCATCTTCCACACAATACGGTTAATCCTTTGTTACAGCAAGCCGGTGAGATTGACAACCTCACTGTTTCGTTGGGGCAAAGTACTTTGGTTGTGTTGTGCAGGTTCCACGTTGGCGCCGGAATCTCTGGTGTTGCGCCGCACTACATCCCGCCGCCATCAACCTTCAACGTGCTTCTTGGCTCCTCCTGGTTCGATAAACCTTGGTTTCTTTCTGAGGGAAAACTTGCTGCTGTGCGCATCATACCTTCCTCTTGGGGTTGCCCAACGAACGTGTGAAATACACGCCATCACTCCCACTTAATTTCTTGCAAATGCAAGCCTCTTCATCGTCTCTGATGAAATCAAAAACTCTTTGACTATTTCATCTGGTGAAGATTCAAACTCCGCGATACTCACTTCATCAAATTGAAGTTTGTATACCTATCTAATATTCCACGGACCAGCAAAACTCTTGGTTGTATTTTGTATACACCTTTAATACATACTTCTGATAAGTAATGTATTTTGCCATCCTACTAGAATAATCCATATAGACTATAAGCATTTCTACGGAAGATCTAATCTTATCGTAGTCAACTCTTTGAACTTTGTCGTAAACAATTTTTCGACAAGTCGAGCTTCTTCAAGGATATTTCATCCAAGTCTATAGATCCATTTACTTTCAAAAAGTATTCATCTATTATGGATTTCATGGCGCATGGCCATTTTAACGGAGTCAGGGCCCATCATAACTTCTTTGTTTGTAGTTGGTTTATCATTGTTCAAAATCAATCCTTTGTCCACAAATCATTTATTTGATCACAAAGTAAACCATACCTACAAGGTTCAATATGTACTTCGATCTCCATGACTAAAACACTTTGTAGTCATGGGAGCCATGATCGTTGTGGCCGCTTCCGAAACCAATTCCGATGCTGCGCTACTCTGATCATTATGCTCAGGTTCATAAACCTTATCAATTTATATTGTCCTCCCACTCAAATACTTCACTAGAAACAATTTCTCGGAAATAAGAAACATTGACAAACACTTTTGTCTTTGTCTCGTGGGAAGAATTCCCAATCAAATCTCTGGGATAACCAACAAAGACATTCATCCGATTTTGGTTGTAAACTTATTTACTTATGCTATGCATACCAAAATTTAAGAAAAGACTATCAGGTTTCTTACCTATGCCATAACTCGTATGGTGTCATTTCAACGGATCATGATGATGCTCTATTTAGTGTAAAAGCGGTAGTCACTAAAGCATAATCCACAAAAATATAATGGCGTCATAATATTTTTATCTCATCATTAATCCAACAAGGTTTGGATACATATCTTGAATACTATATCATCATTATGATACTCCAAGAAATGTGAGTTGTAGAACAATTTCATAACTCTCTTAGATGTTCGCTAAAACTCGTAATTCAAATATTTCCACCATGATCCAATCATAGATATTTGACTTTTCTATTACGATGATTTCCACTTCATGCTGAAATTTATTTGAATCCATTCAAATGTTTCAAACTTCTTCCTTATTGAATATATCCACATATATATACTCAATTCATTGTTGAAAGTTTTCATGAAGTAGAAGAATCTCCCGCACACAACTATGCCCAGTGAACCACATACATCATCATGTATTTTTCCACTAAGTTAGTTGCCCGTTCAACTTTTGGCCTATGAACGGTATTTTAATCATTCTCTTTAGAAAAGATTTGCAAGCGCCAAATGATTCAAAAAATCAAATGACTCCAAAAATCCATTTGCATAGAGTTCCTTCATGCATTCCTTTCTAACATGACCTAAATGGCGGTTCCACAAATAAGTGGAATTCAAATCATTTGCCTTATGGCATTTTTAGATTCTTTGTTATGTATGTGTGTTTCACCATTAAAATTTATAATAACTTATCCATCGTTCATGGAGTAATGTCATAATTTGAACAACTCATTGTTTTTATTTGACAAGAGCAAAATAACAATTATTAAGTTCTTTATTATAAATTCTAAGGGCTAGATAGAATGCCAACGATGAACATAATAACACTTTATTTTTTGTTCCAGATGTGCATTCCTATCATATTCCTTGTCAGTCACTTAGGCCATTGTATTCTTGTATTGCGTTGTTTTGTATGACACTTCATACCAACCAATATGGTACAAATACCCAAGAATTTCATTGTGTGACCAAACGAGGAATACATCCATAACATGTATATCATTGATATACACCTGAGCTAGACTTTCTAGTCTTTTCTTTTCTTTCTGCCAGAATATCTTTTGCAGTTTCTCTTTTAGCTTTCCTCATTATTCAGAAAAACACTTCAACATCAATAACTTCTAGGTTTGTTGGTCAAATACCAATAACCTTGAGGTTCTTACTTTGAAGTTGATCATCATATGACAAGTGTTCTAGATTTCACTTATTAGTAACTATGATGAACAATTTCACTCATAATTTTATCCATCAATTCATGACAACTTTTTGAGACCATGTCTGTACATGCTAGGCTCATAAAGTTTAACCTTGGTATTCGCATGTGCAAATCTGGCTTGCACCCGTTGTATGCACACGTAGAATCTATCACACCCGATCATCACGTGATGCTTCGAAACGACGAGTCTTAGCAACGGTGCATACTAAGGATGATAACTTCATGGATATGCGAATATTATTAGTGCCCCAATAGTTGGAGGATTGTGACGCCTGGCGTCTTCAACCTTCATACATTCCCATAAAACTTATGAGTTTATGTAGTCTCACCAAATTTATATTCTATCATCTTGCAATAAAGTCTTAGATATCACATATATCTCATACCTTGATTATTTCTGAAAACTAAATTTTCAGCTCCTTACTTTTCAAACAGATTTGAACTTCAAGTTTCACGGAGACAAGATAACTTTGGGTACTAATTGAAACCATAGCTCTTTGAATCAACAATGTGAGGTTTACTAAAAGTTTGCAATAGGACTTAATCAATTCTTGATTCTTTAACAATACGGTACTAATCCGTAAAGTTTCTTATCAGATTTTAACAGTATTTCTATCTCAATAACAAGACTAGCGCATAGTAGTAAACGGATGCCAATACTACAAAATTAATTCAAAATACTACTCAGACTATGTTTATGATAATTAGTTCATGTTTTAATCTAATTACTAATGAACTCCCACTTAATACAACATCCCTCATAGTTGTTAAGTGGTACACGATCCACATCCACTACACCAAAACCGATCATCACGTGAGATGATGTAGCTTCAATGGTGAACATCAACATGTTGATCATATCATCCATATGACTCGTGTTCAACCTTTCGGTTTCCGTTGTCCCGAGGCCATGTCTGTACATGCTAGGCTCGTCAAGCAAACCCAAGTATTCCGCGTGTGCAACATGGCTTACACCCGTTGTTTGTGAACGTTGAGTCTATCACATCCGATCATCACGAGATGCTTGAAGCAGCAACTGTTGCAACGGTGCATACGAGGGGAGAACACTTTATTATCTTGATATTAATGTGAGGGATCATCTTATAATGCTACCGTCGCGATCTAAGCAAAATAAGATGCATAAAGGATTAACATCACATGCAATTCATATGTGATATGATATGGCCCTTTAGTCTTTGTGCCTTCGATCTTCATCTTCAAAGCACGGACATGATCTCCATCATCAACGGGCATGATATCCATCATCGTCGGCGTAGCGTCAAGGTTCATGGCGCCGTCTTCATGGTTGTTCACCTCATGTAGCAACTATTACAACTACTTTGAAATACTACTCAACATGAAAATTAAAGACAACCATAAGGCTCCTGCCGGTTGCCACAGTACAATAATGATCATCTCATACATATTCATCATCATATCATGGCCATATCACATCACCAAACCCTGCAAAAACAAGTTAGACGTCTCTAATTTGGTTTGCATATTTTACGTGGTTTAGGGTTTTCGAGAGAGATCTAATCTACCTACGAACATGAACCACAACGGTGATACTAGTGTTGTCAATAGAAGAGTAAATGGAATCTTCACTATAGTAGGAGAGACAGACACCCGCAAAGCCACTTATGCAATACAAGTTGCATGTCGAGCGTGGAGCAAATCTCATGAACGCAGTCATGTAAAGTTATCCCGAGCCGCTTCATCCCACTATGCCACAAAGATGCAAAGTACTCAAACTAAAGACAATATAAGCATCAACGCCCACAAACCATTGTGTTCTACTCGTGCAACCATCTATGCATAGACACGGCTCTGATACCACTGTAGGAGAACGTTGCATAGAAAACAAAAATTTTCCTACCGCGAACACGCAATCCAAGCCAAGATGCAATCTAGAAAATGGTAGCAACGAGTGGTTTATCGAGTCTCACCCTTGAAGAGATTCCAAAGCCTACAAGAGTAGGCTCTTGTTGCTGCGGTAGACGTTCACTTGCCGCTTGCAAAAGCGCGTAGAAGATCTTGATCACGATCGCTTCCGGCGCCACGAACGGGCAGCACCTCCGTACTCGGTCACACGTTCGGTTGTTGATGAAGACGACGTCCACCTCCCCGTTCCAGCGGGCAGCGGAAGTAGTAGCTCCTCCTTGAATCCGGCAGCACGACGGCATGGTGGCGGTGGCGGTGGAGATCTCCGGCAGAGCTTCGCTAAGCATTTGCGGGAGAAGTGGAGGAGGAGAAGAAGCTAGGGTTTGGGGAGAGAGGGGGGTTGGGCGCCGGCCCTCTAAGGGGTGCGGCCAAGGCTGAGCCAAAGAGTGGCTGCCCCCCTCCCTCTCCTCCTCATTATATAGGTGGAAGCCCCAAGAGTTCTAGTCCAAGTCTTCGAATAAGACCCCAACACTAAAACCTCCCATATGTGGGAAACCTACTCAAGGAGGGAGTCCCACTCAAGGTGGGATTCCCACCTTTCCTTGAGGTGGGGTGGCCGGCCACCTCTAGGTGGAGCCCACCTGGGACTCCTCCTTTAGGGTTTGGCTGGTCAAGCTTGTGGAGTCCTTCCGGGACTCCACCTTCCATAGTGCGTTTCTTCCGGACTTTTCTAGAACCTTCTAGAACCTGCCATAAATGCACCGGATCATTTCCAAACTTGGAATATGACTTCCTATATATGAATCTTATTCTCCGGACCATTCCGGAACTCCTCGTGATGTCCGGGATCTCATCCGGGACTCCGAACAAATATTCGAACTCCATTCCATATTCAAGTTCTACCATTTCAACATCCAACTTTAAGTGTGTCACCCTACGGTTCGTGAACTATGCGGACATGGTTGAGTACTCACTCCGACCAATAACCAATAGCGGGATCTGGAGATCCATAATGGCTCCCACATATTCAACGATGACTTTAGTGATCGAATGAACCATTCACATACTATACCAATTCCCTTTGTCTCGTGATATTTTACTTGTCCGAGGTTTGATCTTCGGTATCACTCTATACCTTGTTCAACCTCGTCTCCTAACAAGTACTCTTTACTCGTACCGTGGTATGTGGTCTCTTATGAACTCATTCATATGCTTGCAAGACATTAGACGACATTCCACCGAGAGGGCCCAGAGTATATCTATCCGTCATCGGGATGGACAAATCCCACTGTTGATCCATATGCCTCAACTCATACTTTCTGGATACTTAATCCCACCTTTATAACCACCCATTTACGCAGTGGCGTTTGGTGTAATCAAAGTACCTTTCCGGTATAAGTGATTTACATGATCTCATGGTCATAAGGACTAGGTAACTATGTATCGAAAGCTTATAGCAAATAACTTAATGACGAGATCTTATGCTACGCTTAATTGGGTGTGTCCATTACATCATTCATACAATGATATAACCTTGTTATTAATAACATCCAATGTTCATGATTATGAAACTAATCATCCATTAATCAACAAGCTAGTTAAGAGGCATACTAGGGACTTCTTTGTTTGTCTACATATCACACATGTACCAATGTTTCGGTTAATACAATTATAGCATGGTATGTAAACATTATCATAAACACAAAGATATATAATAACCATTTATTATTGCCTCTTGGGCATATCTCCAACAGTTAACTGAATTGCTTGAGGACAAGCAATAAGCTAAGCTTGGGGGGAGTTGATACGTCCAAAACGTATCTACTTTCTCGAACACTTTTGCTATTGTTTTGCCTCTAATTTGTGTATTTTGGATGCAACTAACGCGGACTAACGCTGTTTTCAGCAGAACTGCTCTGGTGTCTCGTTTTTGTGCAGAAATCCAACTTTCAGGAAAATCCTCGGAATTTATGCAGAAGGCCCTATTTTCCCAGAATGCTAACGGAGCTAGAAGGACAAATCAGGTGGAGGCCCGAGGGCCCCACACCATAGGGCGGCGCGGCCCAGGGGGGGCCCGCGCGGCCATGTGGTGTGGCCCCCTCGGCCGGCCTCCGACGCCCTCCTTCGGACTATATATTACCTTCGACCTAAAAACGCACGGGGAGAAGTGGAAGTCGCGAGAAAGCCTCCAGAACGCCGCCACATCGCGAAACTCCGCCTCGGGAGCCAGAAGTCTCCGTTCTGGCACTCCGCCGGGACGGGGATTTGGAGGAGATCATCGCCATCATCACCATCGACGCCTCTTCATCAACCAGCCATGTTTCCCCCATCCATGAGTGAGTAATTCCCCCGCTGTAGGCCGAAGGGGATGGTAGGGATTGGATGAGATTGGTCATGTAATAGCATAAGATTGTTAGGGCATAGTGCCTAGTGTCCGTAATTAGTACTTTGATGATATTGTTGCAACTTGTTATGCTTAATGCTTGTCACTAGGGCCCGAGTGCCATGATCTCAGATCTGAACATGTTATTGTTTCATCATGATATTCATTGTTTATGGTCTTACCTGCAAGTTGTATACACATGTCGCTGTCCGGAACCAATGGCCCCGAAGTGACAAGAATCGGGACAACCGGAGGGAATGGTAGTGACGTGAGGATCACATGTGTTCACGGAGTGTTAATGCTTTGCTCCGGTACTCTATTAAAAGGAGTACCTTAATATCCAGTAGATTCCCTTGAGGCCCGGCTGCCACCGGCTGGTAGGACAAAAGATGTTGTGCAAGTTTCTCATTGCGAGCACGTACGACTATAATTGGAACACATGCCTATTGATTGCTTTGTACTTGGACACCGTTTTATTATTATCTGCAAATGCCCTGCTATGATTGTTACATGAGTTTCTCTCATCCATGCAACGCCCGTCATCTGTCCCCGTGCCTACAGTATTTTAATCCTGCTGTTTACTATAATCACTACTGCTGTCTCTGTTACTCTGCTGCTGTTATTTCACTACTGCTACTGCTATAAAACTGTTACTACTGATAAACTCTTGCGAGCAAGTCTGTTTCCACACTACAAGAAAAGTTCTGATAGACAACGTCTCAAAATCGTCCGCTAAGGGGTATTTTTTGTCGCCTATGGGCCTAACCCGACGATATGGGTTCTGTTGTGGAAACTGCGTCAGGCAAAGTCCAACGACGTTTTTTTCGGTCCGTCGCGCTTGGGCGCCCTTCCGCCACGGAAAATCGGACCGTTGCGCAAGTGTTTCCGGGAGCCCGTTGACTGCTGACGTCATGCAAACTGACACGTGGCAGACGCCGTTAACTGGCAGTTAACGGCTTTAACCGGCTGAAACCCCGTGGTAGATGGTAGGCCCACACGAGGCCTGCCACGTCTTAAGCGGGCCGGACCAGCTGACATAGTTTGACCGGTCAACTATATAGCTGGGCTGGTCCATTAGTTACGTGGGCCGGGCCTAACCTCTAAGGTTGACTGGTCAAAACTTAAATGGGCCGGCCCATTTAACATGTGGGGTCCACCTTACAGCAACTGGGCCGGCCCAAGAAGCAAGTGGGCCGGGCCAAAACACAGGTGGGTCCCACTTTCCAGTTAAAAGGCCGACCCATTTACGATGTGGGGACCACCATATAGCAATTGGGCCGGCCAAAAACACGAGTGGGTCCCACTTTCCAGTTAAAGGGTCGGCCCATTTAGTATGTGGGGTCCACCATATAGCAAGTGGGCCGGCCCAACAAGATAGTGGGCCGGGCCAAAAACACAGGTGGGTCCCACTTTCCCGTTAAAGGGCCGGCCCATTTGGTGTGTGGGGTCCACCATATAGCAAGTGGGCCGGCCCAACAAGATAGTGGGCCGGGCCAAAAGCACAGGTGGGTCCCACCTTCCTGTTAAAAGGCCGGCCCATTTAGTATGTGGGGTCCACCATATAGCAAGTGGGCGGCCCAACAAGATAGTGGGCGGGCCAAAACCCCAGTTGGGTCCCACTTTCCTGTTAAAGGGCCGGCCCATTTAGTATGTGGGGTCCACCATATAGCAAGTGGGCCGGCCCAACAAGATAGTGGGCCGGGCCAAAAACACAGGTGGGTCCCACCTTCCTGTTAAAGGGCCGGCCCATTTACCATGTGGGACCACCATATAGCAAATGGGCTGGCCCAACAAGATAGTGGGCCGGCCCAATAAGCATGTGGATCCCACTATCGTGTAACCGGGCCGGCCTACTAAAGAAGTGGGCTGGCCCAAAATGAAAGTGGGTCCCACACTATCGTAAGTGGGCCGGCCCAATCATTTGTAGTGCCCTACTTGTTTGACTAGTCAACTTGCATTAAATTTCATGAGCCTAAAATCGATATCAATGATACACACAATTACATACACAAATAAAACAAGTAGGAAAATTACAAGGCAATTAATGTGCCCAAATAAAAAAATTACATAGAATCATTGAGGACTTCTATTAGCATCATCAATAACACGTTGACATTTGGCAATCGCCTTGATTGAATCTTGTGTACTCTTTGTCAACATATCACTACAGATCTTAAAGCGACAATACCATGTCTTTTATAAAGTACAGCCTTGAGATATTTACTTGTTTGATGAAAGCAATGGTCTAGGTTGACGGCTATGAGAAGATGCATCGAAGAAATATCGAACTTTTTGTGGGCCTCACTTCTAATGAAGATTGCTTCATCACAAGCTGCATTCTGATAATAATGCAAAAAGAGTTAAACGATGAACTATGCAAACATTTATTATGCAATGTAGATATAAGATAATAACAAGTTGCATAAATAAGACAATGTATGGAACTTGTACTAAGCACAAACTTACATCATAATGTTGCACAGTGGTCGCTACAGATCCTTTTTGGCGACTATCTTCTAATGATGACTCGCTTCATTAAAACTGCATTCGTAACATTGCAAACATAGTTACAACAATTAACTATTCAAACATGTATTACGCAATGTAGAGATCAGATAACAAAGATGTAGCGTAAATAAGCACAAGATAAGATAAGATGCATGTACTAAGCACATAATCGGCTCGCAGGTCCTTCTCTTGCGTGCACTAGTCGTGGTCAACATGCCTGTCATTTTAGGTTCAGCCATCAAGTGAAATGCTAATCCTCCTGCTCCATTGTCCTTAATCTGTGTTTAGATATCACATTTAAGACCAAGTCAGCTGGTTTCAAATAACAAAAAACTTGAGCTGCCAAATGAATAAGCCAATATTTACCAGATATCAGATTAAAACCAACTAGATGTTGCTTTGCATGAGATACGAATGTCAGACATTCAGATTTAGAGTAGGGTAATGCCAAGGTTTTCCACATAAAGTAAACTGGCATTAAGAATGACCAAATGTCAGGTTCAAATCACCTTCGCAGTTTCTCCAAGACAAGCATATCAAATAGGCAGAAACATAGTAAAGCATGAATGGCATTGCTATGGCAGGGTTCCAAGTGTTAATCTATTGCATAAGGAACAATGCATATAGGTTATAGATAATAACGGAAGTAAACTGCCAAAATTACCAACCAAGAACTCAGATTCCAACCTTCCCTAGCGTCCCCGCTGTTAATGTTGGATGTTCTAATAAGTGGTTCGCATGATCAATCCCTAGGAAAAATAACATTGACAAGTCAGTCTACGATAATACAAAGACCAGACATGCACGCAGCAATAACTATATAAGCTAAAGACGAGGTATAAGAGCAAGCAGATTGGAAATGCACATAGCATGATTATAAAAGCTGTGTGAGAATAGCAGACACGAGAAAATAGCTAGCAGCTAGCGGTGAGCTAATGACGTGGTATAAGAACAAGCAGATTGGAAATGCCCATAGCATGACTATAAAAGCAGTGCGACAATAGCATGCAGTACAAAAACAGTTGGCAGCAAATGAATGGGTATAAGGCTATAAATATGTGGATGCACACAGGTGTCAGTAGAATGAACAGGATGGTAGCGACCGGATAATGCTTTTGTCTTGTACAATATTTAAACAAACTTCATGCGAAGCAACACATCAAGAAAGTTAACGGCATATGAGATCTGCAAATAACTACACAAAACATGGCTAAAGAAACACCGCGATCTAACGGGCCAGCGTACTAACCAAGCTGCGGCGGGGTGGACGGGGGCGGCAACTTGCATTCCAGCGGCGGTGAACGCGGGAGACGATGAATCGACCCTGTTTCAGTAGAAGCGGGCGTTAGTGAAGCAGATCTGGTTGGCTGGCAAGGGATTCGGTGAAGTTGATACAGCCGCTGCGCCGAGGTAGTCGGTGGCGAGGTCGGCGGTGAAGCAGATCCGTCGGTGGCGAGGTCGGCGGTGAAGCAGATCCGTCGGTGGCGAGGTCGGCGGTGAAGCAGATCTGTCGGTGACGAGGGCGGCGGGGGAGCGGATCAGGTGGGTGGACAGCCAACACGATCAAGGCTACGCTGTGGAGGAGTATGCCGGTGGCGAAGCAGATCTAGTACTGTAGAGAGTCAGAGCTTTGGCGTGTGAGAGTATTTTTGAGCTAATGGGGCGAATGGTTGGTGGGTGGGTGTGGGGCCTGTGGGGAGGGTTCGGGATCTAGGCAAGATATTTCATTGTTACCGAATGAGCCCTCCATGGTCGGTGGGTTGTAGCTTCCGGACCAGGGTTAAAAGGGTAAAACTGGTCACGGGATTTTCGAATGGATGCGGCGGGATGATTTGGCGCGCGGCCGAAATTTTCAGTTTCAAGCTACGAGCAGAACGACAAAAATAATGTTCTTCCCCAGGAGCTCTCATTTCTTCCTCTTCTCTTTCTCTCTCGAGTCTCTCCCACTCCCCGGCTCCTCTCCCCCTTCTCTCCGGCGGCCTCGCCGGCCGGAGACGAGGCCGACTTCTCTCTGTATATTGTACACCCTCCGAACTAAATTAATTGATTCAACTTTCCTTAGACGTGTATGTATCTAGAGTAAAAACATGTGTGGATACATCCATATTTAGATAAGCAAAGTTGAGTCAGCTAATTTGGATCCGAGGGAGTTAGTGTTGTTGTAAGCTTAGATCCAGTGTTTCCCATGAGCAGAATGGCGCAATGGAGTCGGGGATCTCGTCATCGGCTTCAGATCTGGCCTATGGTGAATCTGGCGGATCTTGCCGGCCAAACCCCGATCTGGTGCCATCAATGTGATGGCGCTAACGGTGAGGCTTGCTTTGGTCAGTGCTTCAGATCTGGCCAATGGGGAAGTCAAGCTGCTAAAGTTCACAAGCTCGGGGCATACGACGGCGTCATCCATCTGGCCCGTGCACATCTTGGCCTTTCGGCGGCCCTTCTCGAGCCAATATGCCGTTGCGAGGCCCTTCTTCTCCTTCGTCCTGGCGACTACCGGCGACACCGTCCCAAGTGGTGCGTCCCCGGCGACGGAGTTGCTGGAAAGGATGCGGAGCAGAGATCTGATGTGCGGTCGAGAAGGACTCGATTGATTTTCTTTTATATGTTTTGGTGTCCTTTTTGTAAAGTTGCAGGTTCTATTAGTTATTGTCTAGTACTTTTGGTCCTCTATGTAATTTTTTGGACTAGTTTCCATTGGCACTGATAAACTTGAATTTTGACAAGTTCACAGGGAAAAAAATTCCTTTGCACATATGGCCGATCATGTATAAACATTCTTGAGATTTAAACTATATGTAATGTGCCATGCATTAACCCTAAACCATATATATGTAACTAACCCTAACTGATCAAACCCTACTTAATTAAAACAAATAACCCTAAACTATACGCATGCACTTTATGCGCAAAGGCGCGGGTGCCTCTAATAATGTGTGTGCGCACTCGATCGATGATCCCTAAACCTTATACAACCCTGAAACCCTAATCCCTAATCCCTAAACCCTAAACACCCTAAACACTAAACCCTATACCCTAAACCCTAACCCTAACCCTAAACCCTAATCAAACCCTATATATAGGCCAACGACACTTAATTGTGCATCAAGCAGGCCAGGGGTGCCTCGCGGTCCTCTAATTAAATTAAATGTGCCATGCATTAACCCTAAACCATATATATGTAACTAACCATAGCTAATCAACCCTACTTAATGAAAACACATAACCCTAAAGTATACTAGCTATAACCCGATCTAATAAAAACATGCTCTATATATAGCAGCTAGCTAGCAAACCTTAGATTAACACCAATTAATATATACATGGCCTATATCGATCATGTTGTATAACATATCCCTGAGATTCATTAATTAATTATATAATTATCGTGATAAATTAATTAACTCTAATTTTGACAAGTTCTCTCGAATGAAAACACATTTGATTAAGTTGCCTCATAATATATATATAATTAGTGTGCATGCATGGCCTACCATGCATTCGTGCATATATTTTAATGTATATTTGAACATATTCTTGGGGATTTCAATCTCTCTCTCTCGATCATCTATATATCGTTGGTGGCCAAAAAACACACATATATATGCATGCAATTTATGCGTAAAGGCGCGGGTGCCTCTAATAATGTGTGTGCGCACTCGATCGATGATCCCTAAACCTTAAACAACCCTAAAACCTTAAATCTCTAATCCCTAATCCCTAAACCTAAACACCCTAAACACTAAACCCTAAACCCTAGACCCTAAACCCTAACCCTAACCCTAACCCTAAACCCTAGCTAACCCTAAACCCTAATTAAACCCTATGTATAGGCCAACGACACTTAATTGTGCATCGAGTAGGCCAGGGGTGCCTCGCGGTCCTCTAATTAAATTAAATGTGCCATGCATTAACCCTAAACCATATATATGTAACTAACCCTAGCTAATCAACCCTACTTAATTAAAACACATAACCCTAAACTATACTAGCTAGCTATAACCCGATCTAATAAAAACATGCTCTATATATAGCAGCTAGCTAGCAAACCGTAGATTAACACCAATTAAAATATACATGGCCTATATCGATCATGTTGTATAACATATCCCTGAGATTCATTAATCAATTATATAATTATCGTGATAAACTAATTAACTTGAATTTTGACAAGTTCTCTCGAATGAAAACACATTTTATTAAGTTGCCTCATAATATATATATAATTAGTGTGCATGCATGGCCTACAATGCATTCGTGCATATATTTTAATGTATATTTGAACATATTCTTGGGGATTTCAATCTCTCTCTCGATCATCTATATATCGTTGGTGGCCCAAAAAACACACATATATACGCATGCACTTTATGCGTAAAGGCGCGGGTGCCTCGATCTAATAATGTGTGTGCGCACTCGATCGATGATCCCTAAACCTTAAACAACCCTAAAACCCTAAATCCCTAATCCCTAATCCCTAAACCCTAAACACCCTAAACACTAAACCCTAGACCCTAGACCCTAAACCCTAACCCTAACCCTAACCATCTGCCCTAGCTAACCCTAAACCCCAATTAAACCTTATGTATAGGCCAACGACACTTAATTGTGCATCGAGCAGCCCAGGGGTGCCTCGCGCTCCTCTAATTAAATTAATTAAATGCGCCATGCATTAACCCTAAACCATATATATGTAACTAACCCTAGCTAATCAACCCTACTTAATTAAAACACATAACCCTAAACTATACTAGATATAACCCGATCTAATAAAAACATGCTCTATATATAGCAGCTAGCTAGCAAACCGTAGATTAACACCAATTAAAATATACATGGCCTATATCGATCATGTTGTATAACATATCCCTGAGATTCATTAATTAATTATATAATTATCGTGATAAATTAATTAACTTGAATTTTGACAAGTTCTCTCGAATGAAAACACATTTGATTAAGTTGCCTCATAATATATATATATAATTAGTGTGCATGCATGGCCTACAATGCATTCGTGCAAATATTTTAATGTATATTTGAACATATATATTCTTGGGGATTTCAATCTCGATCTCTCTCTCTCGATCATCTATATATCGTTGGTGGCCCAAAAAACACACATATATACGCATGCACTTTATGCGTAAAGGCGCGCGCGGGTGCCTCTAATAATGTGTGTGCGCACTCGATCGATGATCCCTAAACCTTAAACAACCCCTAAAACCTTAAATCCCTAATCCCTAATAATCCCTAATCCCTAAACCCTAAACACCCTAAACACTAAACCCTAAACCCTAAACCCTAACCCTAACCCTAACCCTAACCCTAAACCCTAGCTAACCCTAAACCCTAAACCCTAGACCCTAAACCCTAGACCCTAAACCCTAACCCTAACCCTAAACCCTAGCTAACCCTAAAACCCTAATTAAACCCTATGTATAGGCCAACGACACTTAATTGTACGTGCATCGAGCAGGCCAGGGGGTGCCTCCCGGTCCTCTAATTAAATTAAATGTGCCATGCATTAACCCTAAACCATATATATGTAACTAACCCTAGCTAGCTAATCAACCCTACTTAATTAAAACACATAACCCTAAACTATACTAGCTAGCTATAACCCGATCTAATAAAAACATGCTCTATATGTAGCAGCTAGCTAGCAAACCGTAGATTAACACCAATTAAAATATACATGGCCTATATCGATCATGTTGTATAACATATCCCTGAGATTCATTAATTAATTATATAATTATCGTGATAAATTAATTAACTTGAATTTTGACAAGTTCTCTCGAATGAAAACACATTTGATTAAGTTGCCTCATAATATATATATATATAATTAGTGTGCATGCATGGCCTACAATGCATTCGTGCATATATTTTAATGTATATTTGAACATATATATTCTTGGGGATTTCAGTCTCGATCTCTCTCTCTCGATCATCTATATATCGTTGGTGGCCCAAAAAACACACATATATACGCATGCACTTTATGCGTAAAGGCGCAGGTGCCTCTAATAATGTGAGTGCGCACTCGATCGATGATCCCTAAACCTTAAACAACCCCTAAAACCTTAAATCCCTAATCCCTAAACCCTAAACACCCTAAACACTAAACCCTAAACCCTAGACCCTAAACCCTAACCCTAACCCTAACCCTAACCCTAACCCTAACCCTAAACCCTAGCTAACCCTAAACCCTAAACCCTAGACCCTAAACCACCCTAGACCCTAAACCCTAACCCTAACCCTAACCCTAACCCTAAACCCTAGCTAACCCTAAACCCTAATTAAACCCTATGTATAGGCCAACGACACTTAATTGTGCATCGAGCAAAGCCGGGGGTGCCTCGCGGTCCTCTAATTAAATTAAATGTGCCATGCATTAACCCTAAACCATATATATGTAACTAACCCTAGCTAATCAACCCTACTTAATTAAAACACATAACCCTAAACTGTACTAGCTAGCTATAACCCGATCTAATAAAAACATGCTCTATATATAGCAGCTAGCTAGCAAACCGTAGATTAACACCAATTAAAATATACATGGCCTATATCAATTTTAATATATATTTGAACATATTCTAGGGGATTTCAATCTCTCTCTCTCGATCATCTATATATCGTTGTTGGTGGCAAAAAACACACACGTACATATATACGCATGCACTTTATGCGCAAAGGCGCGGGGTGCCTCTAATAATGTGTGTGCGCACTCGATCGATGATCCCTAAACCTTAAACAACCCTAAAACTCCCCTAAACCCTAAACACCCTAAACACTAAACCCTAGACCCTAAACACCCTAAACACTAAACCCTAAACCCTAGACCCTAAACACCGTAAACACTAAACCCTAAACCCTAAACCCTAAACACCCTAAACACTAATTAAACCCTAAACCCTAGACCCTAAACACCCTAAACTAAACCCTAGACCCTAGCTAAACACCCTAAACACTAAACCCTAAACCCTAAACCCTAGCTAACCCTAAACCCTAATTAAACCCTATATATAGGCCAACGACACTTAATTGTGCATCAAGCGAGGCCGGGGTGCCTAGCTCGCGGTCCTCTAGTTAAATTAAATGTGCCATGCATTAACCCTAAACCATATATATAACTAACCCCTAGCTAATCAAACCCTAGTTCATTAAAACACATAACCCTAAACTATAATAGCTAGCTATAACCCGATCTAATAAAAACATGCTCGATCTATATATAGCAGCTAGCTAGCAAATTAAACGGTAGATTAACACCAATTAATATATACGACATGGCCTATATCGATCATATGTTGTATAACATCTCCCTGAGATTCATTAATTAATTATATAATTATCGATGATAAATTAATTAACTTGAATTTTGACAAGTTCTCTCGAATGAAAACACATTTGATTAAGTTTCCTCATAATATATATATAATTAGTGTGCATGCATGGCCTACCATGCATGCATTCGTGCATATATTTTAATATATATTTGAACATATTCTTGGGGATTTCAATCTCTCTCTCTCTCGATCATCTATATATCGTTGTTGGCCAAAAAAACACACACATATACACATGCACTTTATGCGCAAAGGCGCGTGTGCCTCTAATAATGTGTGTGTGCGCACTCGATCGATGATCCATAAACCTTAAACCCTAATTAAATAAACCCTAATCCCTAATCCCTAAACCCCTAAACACCATAAACATTAAACCCTAGACCCTAGACCCTAAACCCTAACCTCCTAACCCTAAACCCTAAACCCTAATTAAACCCTATATATAGGCCAATGACACTTAATTGTGCATCAAGCAGGCCAGGGGTGCCTTAGCTCACGGTCCTCTAATTAAATTAAATGTGCCATGCATATATATATATATGTGTTTAATTTGGGGATTTCAATCGCTCTCTCGTATGTAGATCTCTCTCTACCTCTCTCTCTCTCTGTCTCTCTCTCTGTCTCTCTCTCTCTCTCTCGTTAATTGGTGGCCAACAACACACACATGCACTTTGTGCGCAAAGGCATGCGCCTCTAATAATGTGTGCGCAGTCGATCAATCTAGTTTTGATTAATCATAGCACACAAATAAAGAAGTTGTATTTGAATCCACACAACCTAATCTAAAACACATAACCCCTAACATGGCCTAATTAATTAACCCCTTCTCTCTACCTAATTAGTGGAAATTGCACAAAATCAAAAGGGGTCCCTCACTAATTGTGCATATCTGCTAGATTGTGATAAACTTTTGCCCCATATATATTTGGTGGATGGGTGCATCTTGGCATGTAAAACAATTAGTGTTTGCAAATGGCATTGTCAAAATTTATGTACAAATGATTTCTTTCCATCCAAAGTGCATAAAATGGGAGTTTTAATGAAGAAAGTACAAATAAAACAGCTCAACATGCTTCCACACCCCGATTTCCACACGAAGTAGAGCATATTTAAAGGATAATTCCAGAGTTTTACTATTTTTCAAGCAACTTTGCTAATTTTCCCCCACTCACATGACTTTATGTCGATTTAACGAAAATATGGCGAATTTAAACTACATGGGCGGGATAGTTTGAATTGTGCACGCGGAAAAGGGAACCGCCTATTCCTCAACCTTGTGCACGGCAAATTACACACGCAACTCCATTAAACGCCACCTACCGACCTTAATTATCACCCCGGCGGCCCGGCCGCATGACCCCCCACCCACCCCTACACAACTTATCCCCGTCCGTGCGAAGAGCTTCCCCTCCCCGTCCCGTCCGTGCGAAGAAGAAGCTTCCCCTCCCCGTCGTTCTTCTCAAGTTGCACCGGCGGTCAAGTTGATCCACGGTAGGGCTGCTATCTCTAGCTCAATCATGTATCGGGCAAGACGGCCTAACGATTTATATTTTCTTGATGCTGCTAAAAAAATTCGTCAGTATGCTCGAACTAATTGGCACTTTATAGTTTTCCGCTCGATTTGTCATCGATCAATTTGTTCATTTGCGTGGGCATATAGAGTCAGTTCTGCACTCGATCCGTTAATTTGCTGAAATGCCATGGCAGAGTTTTGTACACGATCTGTTTGCTAAAATGTCGATGGGCATTTTTTGTTTTGTACTCGACATGATTGCTGAAATGCATAATCATGTAGTATAGTTTTGTACTCGATGGATATACATTTCCTACTTTGCCTTAAATTAATCACCAACCACTGTATCTCATAATTAAACAGATGGACAGAACTTGGATACTGCATGGACACTTATGTTCCCCTTCATATATAAATGGTGTTCAACCCTTTATGGGGTTTATTAGAGCTCATGAAGGTCACAACCTGGATGTGTATTGCCCGCGCTGCACATGTATGAATGGTGAGAAGAGGCCTCACCCTGTAGTGGCAGATCATTTACACATTTTTGGGATGGACCGCACATATGTTAGGCGGGTTTAGCATGGTGAACCATATAATGATCCTTTAGCAGAGAAGCAGATCTTGCTCACCTTTGTATGTGTCTTTGGCATATGTAGTTAATTATTTATATTGATGCTGCCATTGTTTCAATCAATAGTTTGCATTGCGTGCAAGGTTACGTACTCAAATTTAACTTGTTGCGAGATGGATGGACGGGAAGGAGAGAAAAAGCGCTTGCTTCAGAAACGGGTTTCAGCTCTGGGACATGTGTGTGCCGATGAGAAGGTAAATATGTAAAACGGCATTTGTTCAGGTTGCATCCCTTAGATGCTTGTCTAATCGGTTGATGTACTAATTGCGAAGCATAGAGTTGAAGAGGTCTCTCGGTTTGATGGGAGATTTGAAGATGAATCTCAGTTTGATGCACCCGTGGATGGTACCGATGACGAGCCTTTCATAGACGAAGGTCATGCACCTGAGATTATCCAGCCTACGTAAGGAGGCCGTGGACCGAGTACACAGCTTTGCGTTGAAGTGGATGCACGCCGGAGATTATCGGGGCGTCCGGTAGTCTCAAGCCCACCCAGCCACTGATGCACTGTGGATGGTACCGATGACGAGCCTCTCATAGACGAAGGTCCTGCACCTGAGATTATCCAGCCTACGAAGGAGGCCGTGGACCGAGTACACAGCTTTGCGTTGAAGAGGATGCACACCCGAGATCATCGAGGCGTCCCGGTAGTCTCAGGACCACCCAGCCCTGATGCAAAATGTTGAGCTACTTTATGATTCGTACTCTTATGTTCTGGTGCTGTAGTATGTTATGATTTGTACGCCTTTGGCGCTAGATTAAGCATTCAGTGGATGATCGCGTTGCAAAATTCGACACCCACACAATCAGTTCATCGTATGAGTAGTAGCACAATTACTTCTACAACGATTCCCCGCCAGCCGCATTAGTTGGTAGCATGAAACACTTTCGGTACTCCCTCTCGATTCATATTAATTGACTCAATTCTGTCTAGATATGGATGTATCTAGATGCATTTGTTAACTAGACTAACAAACTTGAGTCGCTTAATATGAATCCGTGTAAACCGCCCTTGATCCTCGAGCAGCTAGTTTATTGACTCTGGACTCCAAGCCTCTCGCGGCAAGCCATCGACGAAGCTTTGACCAGATCTTGGCCCGCAATTTTTTGTGTGTGGCGAATAGCAAAGCTTTGACCAGTTCCTCTCGGGATGCAGCACGCCGGTGAGCTTGCACGGTTGCCATGAGCACTTTCCGGCGGAACTTCCTCTTCAGCGCCCTCAAGCCACTGCTGCGAGACAGCACGCAGTGCCTCAAGGTGGACGGAATTCTGGATCTCAGGGCGGGGGGTCCGCATCGTCCGGGAACGATCTCCAGCGGGTTAACGAGGACATGCATGGCGGCCAGGGGATTTGTTTTTTTTTTTTGGTTTGAGCTTGGGATTTGGGGTTTTTTCGGATAGGGGAGGAGGAACCGAGGAAGAGGAAGGAACAGCCGCGTGCTTGGCGCGTGGCGGTGTGCTTGAATTTCGAATTTTTGTGAAACGTTTCATTTCCCCGCTACAATTCGGGGGTTTCTTGACGCGCCAATGCGTCCTGCCGGGCAGCGTCAAGTGAATTTGGGGTGCCACGCTATGGGCCCTAGTTTCAGTGAGACATGTAATGACTAGTCACATCAGTAAGTTCACTGTGTAATAAAATATGTTACCCCTCCCCTTTATGTAGCACCCCTTCTCTCCCGATCGAGTGCCGATTGCCGACGGATGCAAGCCGCTAGCTCGATCCCCTACTTTCGCCTCCACCGTCCAGGCATCCAGCTTGGAGGGGCAAGCTGCATCTAGACCAAGCGGATTAGGTAGGACTAGTAATGTTCTTTCCTTTCTCGAGATCGGTTCTTTTTTCCTCTCCTCGATATCTTGCGCATCTCTTTCCTCCATTGATGGGGGTGGGGGGCGGGTGCTACCTTTGCTTGGATTGGGGTGTTCTTCCTTTATTTGTCGACATTTGCAACCTTTGTAGTTTCTGCTGATCCTCACTGTATCTTTTGTCAGCTTGTACAGGAAAGGTAAGACCTCGGCGGTGGGGGCAATGGAGCGTAAGGCCACCACGCATGTGGGCAGTTGGCTGAGCCTGAGCTGCGTCCCCAGCCCCGCGAAGCAGGTACTCCGTTTGCTTATCCACTCTTTACCTTTTAAGTGTCTCTCTGCATCCTCAATCTGTTCCTGTTCTGGAATATGCTTAAAGTAGCACATGTCTTCAGGTGTTTGTGCGTAAAGCCTCTGTGACACCATGCTCTATATTCTCTGTATCAGGTTGGTACCTCCGGAGTTCCGTGCCGAGGCTATGGGGAACGAGAATAGCGCCCCACCTGCTGCAGAGCATGGCCCGATCTGCAAAACAAGAAGCGAAAGGCCACTGCCGAGCTGGGCAGGGACCGCCCAGGGGTAATTTTTTAACCAACTTACCATGATGTAGTCTGAATCTGATACTCCCTCAGATCCAAATTAATTGACTCAACTATCTGTAGATACGGATGTATCTAGATGTGTTTTAGCTCTAGATACTACTGCCTCCATCCCAAAGCTTTGGGCTTATATTATTTTTAGAAAGTCAAACTATACCATGTTTGACTAAGCTTTTACCAAAAATCAGTAACATGCAAAATACAAAATTAATATCATTAAATAGATAATAAAATATATTTTCCTACGGTATCTACACAGTATTATATTTGTTGATAGAATGTTCTAAAATTTTGGTCAAACTTTGCTTGTTTTGATTTCTCAAAAATAAATAAGGCTTAAGCTTTTGGATGGTGGTAGTACATTCATATCTAGACAAAGCTGAGTTAACTAGTTTTTTGTCTGTCCATAGCTAGTGTTCACGCTGCAAAAGGCTAAGAGCATCCACTATATGCATCAGTCTATCTCATACAGTAATTCAATATCACCGCCGAGGTCTGCCTTTTGTTTTGCTATTCATATGCAGATCGAAACTTTAGGGCCTTTACTCAAAAGGAAGATCAAAACTGCGGCTGATCGGGCTGCCGGTATGTTGATGCCGCCCCCATCTTCTAAATGCCTCTACAAGCACAAGGCCACGTGCCAGCTGGGTGGTGATCTTTTAATGAATATGGTATATTTTCTTAATCCACAAAACATGCCTTGATTTTTCTCTGTTTATTGTCGGTTTTTTCTATGCTTGCCAAAAGTTTACAACAACAACAACAACAACAACCAAGCCTTTCAGTCCCAAACAAGTTGGGGTAGGCTAGAGTTGAAACCCATAAGATCTCGAAGCCAAAAGTTTAGAAACACCAAATTCGTTTGCTTACAATCATCATACAGTAATGTTCATCTACTCCAGTTCCCCTAACCCAACAAAAAATGATGTTAATTACGATTTTTAGATTAAAAGAGCACCATTAGGCGCTATTAATTACGACTTTGAGATTAAAATGTCATTTGCAATTGTTAATTACAATTTTGAGACAAATGGTTAGTTTAACCTCGATCTCTTCTGCTCTCCATTTATCCCAACCGAACAAAAATTTAACCATTCCATTCCTCTGAAATGGAACCATTCCATTCCATTCCACGCTGTTTCAGAACCGAACACACCCTTGCATTGTTGTGAACTGTTGTCCATACACGGCCATACCCTTCCACTTACAACAAGCACTATATGCATCGATCTGTCTCGTAGTCATTCAATATCACTGCTGAGATCTGTTCCCATTCTTATGCAGGCTGAAATCTGCGCCTTTACTCAAGTGGATGCAAAATGAGGCTAATGAGGCTGCTGTGAGGACGATGGTGCCGGCACCATCTTCCGAAAACCTCTACAAGCACGAGGCCATGGGCCAGCTGGGTGGTGACCTTTTAATGAATCTGGTATATTTTCTTAATCCACATACATGATTTCATTATTATCTGTTTAATTACTGTTGGCTTTGTCTAATGCTTACCAAAAGTTCGAAACAACTGCGTTTGCTTACAATCATCATACACTAATTTTTCACTTTTCAGTCTGTCTCATCCAGTATATAAACTGTTGATTTTCATTGGCTTCTTTTGTAATCATTTGCATTGTTGTCAACTGTTCTCTATGCACAACCCTATTCTTCCACTTACACCTGCACTATTTGCATCAGTCTATCTCATAGATTTATTAAATATCAATGATGAGTTCTGTTGCTATTCATATGTAGGATGAAACTTCTGTGCCTCTACTCAAATGGATAAAAAATGATCCTGATGAGGCTGCTGTGAAGACGATGGTGCCGCCACCATCTTCTGAAAACCTCCTCAAGCACAAGGCCACGGGCCAGCTGGGTGGTACCCTTTTCAGTAAGAGGTATATTTTCTTAATCCTCATACATGATTTGATTTTTATCTGTTTATTGCCGGCTTTGTCTAATGCTTACCAATAGTTCGAAACACACACACACCTATTCTTACACTTACATCCAGCACTATATGCATCGATGTCTCATAGATTCATTTTATATATCACTGATGTCCCTGTTGCTCTTCAATTTTCATATGCAGACTGAAACTGCTAACCCTTCATTGGTCAAAAGGATTGCAACCGCTGCCGATGAGGCATCTGCAGAGGCTGCCACCAAGTTCTTGTCAGCCCCACCTTCTGGATGCTTATATAAGCTCAAGTCCAAGGACCAGCCGGGCCGTAACCATCCAAGGGTTCGGGTATATTTTCTTAAGCCACATATACATGCCATGATTTATGTCTGATATTATCACCGGCTCTGTCTAATGCTTTTTGGAATTCGGAAACACCAAATTAGCATGCTTATATTCATCATACACTAATTTTTCACCGTTCAGTTTGTAACATAGTGTTATGCACTCGCTTGTCAACATTTGCATTGCTCTGAACTATGCACTTTACACAACCTAATTCTTCCACTTACATTCAGCGCTACGCACCAGTAGTACCTCCCATGTTTCCTTCACCATCCCGATGCCGAGCTTGCGGGAATATGGCGAGCCCATGTACATACCCCGCATATAACACCTCCTATGGCTCTATCTACCTTTCTAGTAGCTCCTTCACAGAGTTACAGGTATGTATTCTCAGTGGTTTAGCATGAATTGGCATATAGTAAAGTCTTGTTTTTAGTCTTCCTGCTTCTTACATTTGTATCAATTTTCACATGCAGACTGTACCTTGTGAACTTTGTCCAATGATTAACCAGATGTGTCCGCATGAAGGGTCTTTCACTATGCATGGCAATGGCAAATTGATGAACACCTACACGGTCTATGAGGTGTATGTCTACAAGACGCAGGCCATCACATATTTGTATGGACATGATTGGAGAAAGTTTGCTTTTGACTACGGTCTGAAGAAGGGCGACGAGTGAGGATCGAAACTCAAACGGGCAGATATACGTAATCGCTTACGAGTTGGAGACACTTCCAAATATATAATATGTAACTTTTTCTACTCATATCTTTTGATAACTGTTCTGAGCAGTTGTTCTAAACCATTCCCTCTGTTCTAGCTTGCTGGGTTTAACATGATCAAAGCTGCAGATCCCCTGATGGAACATGAGCGGATGTCACAAAGGGCAACCACACCAGCACCGGCACCGGCTTCCCACTCTCCTGCATCAGCACCGGTTCCTGTACCAGCTCCGTTTACTGCATCTACCCAGCAGTCCCCTACATCAGCATTGGTTCCTGTAGAGGCCCCATATACTACACCTGCCCAGCAGGCTCCTGCATCAGCACTGGTTCCTCTAGCTGCACCGTTTACTGCACCTGCCCAACAGTCTCCTCCATCAGCACCGGTTCCTCTAGAGGCACCGTTTACTGCACCTGCCCAGCAGTCTCCTGCATCAGCACCAGCTCGTGTACCAGCCCAGGCTCCTGCACCTGCCCCAGCCAGATCACCGAGGTCTCAGCTCATTGCTGTGGCCACCCGTGTGGTGACCAGGACGCATCTGAAGGCTATGCTCGTGAGTATATGACAGCATAACTGCTCTTATCTTGATGTCTTCTCTGCTCAAAGTCTCACATGGTTCAGTGCATTGGTGCCATTGACTAATTTTTGGTGGTATCTCTTGCTTTGAATCAGAAATTGCTTAAAAGTATCTCCAAGGATCTCAATGCTGGCCGAAGGGGCAAGATATCCCGCGTCATGGAGAGTGAAGGTCTCACCGTGGAGGGACGGTACTCCGTCAGTCCCACAGATGGCCGCTTGGCTGTTACTTCCAGGTGGAAAAAGTTCATTGACGGTGCCAAACTTCGCATTGGATCAAAGTTGAAGGTCAAGATCTTTCGATGCCGCTGTGACATGCTGGTCATAAAGTTCGCGGTTGTCTAGTTCTGTTGCCCCATGAGCCCTTAGCAAATGCATTTGTAGTTATACTTATATAAGGTTATCTTATCTGAACTGCTAATTAATTGTATGGGTGGTAAAACTGTGGCAAGCTTTTGCTCTTAGCAAGTATGTATGTATGATCAGCTATTATGATAACTAATGTTTGTGTTCATCTTAATTTGCATTTCCGTTTTAGAAAAAAACTTAATTTCCATTTTGGCTGACCTGTTAGAGAACTATCAGATTGAACCCACAACATGATTCAAATAGATTCATTACACCGAGCCACATGTCTTGACCTTGCTATACACTACTTCCATTAATCAGTGCAAGAAGGCTTACCTGAGCTGCCTGAACCATGGCAGATTCGAATCCACCTTATCTATCTAGAAATACAACCTTTGCGTAAAGAGGATTTGCGGTATGGGGAGGCTGACATTGGGGACCCATGAGCCAAACAGCGTCGTCCAACGTTTTAAAGGTGGCAGGAGATCGAAAGAAAAAATAAGCCAAAAATCAGTTGGTAAACAAATACAAGAAAAGAAACATTTACCTTCTCGAGAGGATGACATGCGGGACCCATGAGGCAAACATCCTCAACTATTTCAAGGCGGCGAGGATCAAAAGAAAAAGGAAATAGCCAGAAATTAATTAGGGTCAAAAATAAATCCATCAAAGGAAACTTTTATTGTTCATAGAGGATGACATGTGGGACCGACTTGCCAGCTGCGTCGTCATCGTTTCAAAGGGGGCAGGGGATCAAAAGAAAAAGGCAAATAGCCAGAAATTAGGGGAAAAAATAAATCCAACAAAGGAAACTTTTATTGTTCATAGAGGATGACATGCGGGACCCATGGGCCAGCAGCTTCCTCAACGTTTCAAAGTCGGCATGAGATTGAAAGAAAAAGGCAAGTGACATAATATCAGGAGCCAAAAATAATCCAAGAAAAGAAACTTTATTGTACATAGAGGATGACATGCGGGTCCCATTTTGTAGCAGCGGTCTCAACGCTTCCAAGGCGGCACAGGACCGAAAGAAAAATGAAGTAGCCAGAAATCAGGGTGTGAAAAAATCCAAGAAAAGAAAGATTTCAATTGGGCTGTATCTGGACATCTGGGCCTTCGAACTATCCTGCTGGGCCTTTTGACTCGTACAATTTCAGCCCACTCCAAAACAGGAAAGGTCGGATTTTTCTCAAAAAAAAAGGAAAGTCCTATGCTTCGCAAAAACAAAAAACAAGGAGATTCAACATATAAGTTTGTTTATGTAGATATAAAGATTTAATTTATCCGTTTGCAATAGCTCAGAGCGAAATACAACGTTTATTGTCTGCAAAATAAAATATCACATGTTTCTTGTACGGGGAGGCTGACATCGGGGACCCATGAGCCAGCAGCGTCGTCAACGTTTCAAAGGCGGCAGGGGATCGAAAATAAAAAAAAAGCCAAAAATTAGTTGGTAAAAAAATACAAGAAAAGAAAACATTTATCGTTCTGAGAGGATGACATGCGGGACCCATGAGGCAGCAGCATCCTCAACGTTTCAAAGTCGGCATGCGATCAAAAGAAAAAGCCAAGTGACATAATATCAGGAGCCAAAAATAATCCAAGAAAAGAAACTTTATTGTACATAGAGGATGACATGCGGGTCCCATTTTGTAGCAGCGGTCTCAACGTTTCCAAGGCGGCACAGGACCAAAAGAAAAATGAGGTAGCAACATTCTCAACAATTCCAAGGCGGCAGGGGATCAAAAGAAAAAAAAAGGAAATAGCCAGAAATTAATTAGGGGTCAAAAATAAATCCACCAAAGGAAACTTTTATTGTTCATAGAGGATGACATGTGGGACCGACCTGCCAACAGCGTCCTCATCGTTTCAAAGGGGGCAGGCGAGCAAAAGAACAAGGCAAATAGCCAGAAATTACGGGTCAAAAATAACTCCAAGAAAGGAAACTTTTATTGTTCGTAGAGGATGACATGCGGGACCCATGAGCCAGCAGCTTACTCAACGTTTCAAAGGTGGCATGAGATCGAAAGAAAAAGGCAAGTGACCAAATATCAGGAGCCAAAAATAATCCAAGATTTATTGTACATAGAGGATGACATGTGGGTCCCATTTTGCAGTAGCGGTCTCAATGTTTGTATTGCGGCTTGAGATCAAAAGAAAAAGAAAGTAGCTAGTAATTAGGGGGTGAAAAAAATCCAAGAAAAGAAAGTTGATGGACATAGAGGATGACATGCGGGTCCCTTGAGCCAACAGCTTACTCAACGTTTCAAAGGGGCAGGGGATCAAAAGAAAAAGGCAAGCCAAAATTCAGAGGGCGAAAAAAAATCCAACAAAGGAAACTTTTATAGCACATAGAGGATGACATGCGGGTCCCATGAGCCAGCAGGTTCCTCAACGTTTCAAACGTGGCAGGGGATCGAAAGAAAAAGGCAAGTGACCAAATATGAGGTGCCAAAAAAAACTCCAAGAAAAGAAAGTTGATTGCTCATAGAGGATGACATGCGGGTCCCATTTAGCTGCAGCGGTCTCACTGTTTGAGAGGCGGCAGGGGATCGAAAGAAAAAGGCAAGTGACCAAATATCAGGAGCCAAAAATAATTCAAGAAAAGAAAGTTTTATAGTCCATAGAGGATGACATGCGGGTCCCATTTAGCAGCAGCGGTATCACCGTTTGAGAGGCGGCAGGGGATCGAAAGAAAAAGGCAAGTGACCAAATATGAGGTGCCAAAAAAAATCCAAGAAAATAAAGTTTTATAGTACATAGAGGATGACATGCGGGTCCCATTTAGCAGCAGCGGTATCACCGTTTGAGAGGCGGCAGTGGATCGAAAGAAAAAGGCAAGTGACCAAATATGAGGTGCCAAAAAAAATCCAAGAAAAGAAAGTTTTATAGTACATAGAGGATGACATGTGGGTCCCATTTAGCAGCAGCGGTATCACCGTTTGAGAGGCGGCAGGGGATCGAAAAAAAAGGCAAGTGACCAAATATGAGGTGCCAAAAAAAACTCCAAGAAAAGAAAGTTGATTGCACATAGAGGATGACATGCGGGTCCCATTTAGCAGCAGCGGTCTCAACGTTTCCAAGGCGGCAAGGGATCAAAAGAAAAAGGAAGTAGCCAGAAATCAGGGGGTCAAAAAAAATCCAAGAATAGAAAGAATTTTGGTTCATAGAGGATGACATGCGGGACCCATGATCCTGCATCGTAAACGGCTCGATCGGAGAACGTTGAACGAGATGGCGCGATCTAGAACAAAAACAATGCCAGAGAGGCTGCCATCTGGGCCCTACATCCCTCGGCGGTGCGGATTTGCGTTGACTCGGCCGGCGAACCCGAGATTTCGAGATGCACCATGTCCCGGGCCACCATACGCGACGTTTTGGCCGCTTTCGTCGGGCTAGGTGGCCTCAAAAACGAGAAAAAAAAAGTTTTGACATGCACCACGGAGGGACCCAAAATCGTCGGCCATGGTACACCAGCAACCACGGCGCGACTTCAACTTCGTCGGCCATGGCAACTTTTCTTGTAGTGCGAGGTGCAGCTGAATTGACAACTCCGCTGTTAAGGCTTTCAAGTATCCTTTGTCTCCCCTTGTGTCGAATCAATAAATTGGGTTATACTACCCGCGAAGACTGCTGCGATCCCCTATACTTGTGGGTCATCACCGAGATGGTGGGTTAGTTTATATACCTCTTTTATCCCGGGTGGGTGCTCAAACCGGGACAAAAGATGGGGGGAGGGCTTCATCGGCGGGAGGCTTATCTGGTGTTTGCCTTATCTGGGGGGAGGGGATTATCTGGAGGCACGCCGCTATATATAGCCCCTCTGGTGAGAGCAGAGAGAGACCTGCCTGGGAGCTGGGAGGAGAGGCAACGACCAGGAAGGAGGGGAGAGTATAGAGAGCTTCCCGGGTGCTGGTATACACCCGGCGACGGCGACCTGGAAGGAAAGAGCCTCTCTGGCGGAGCTTCTCGAATATGCCTTAGATGGTCGGCCGTCTTAGACATATTCAGAAGCTCCGCCCAAGGGAATTCTTCCCGCAAGCAGGACTCCCGCCCGGAAGCTTCTAGTATATATACACCCAGCAACCTGTAGCTCAGGGTACAAAAGGAGGGGAGAGTAGAGAGAGCTTCCCGGGAGCTAGTATACACCCAGCGATGGCGACCTGGAAGGAAAGAGCCTCTCCAGCGGAGCTTCTCGAAGATGTCTTAGATGGCCAGCCGTCTTAGACATCTTCGGAAGCTCCGCCCGAGGGAACTCTACCCACAAGCACGACTCCCGCCTGGAAGTTGCTAGTATATATACACCCAACAACCAGTAGCTCAGGGTACAAAAGGAGGGGAGAGCAGAGAGAGCTTCCCGGGAGCTGGTATATATACACCCGGCGACGGCGACCTGGAAGGAAAGAGCCTCTCCAGCGGAGCTTCTCGAAGTTGTCTTAGATGGCCAGCCGTCTTAGACATCTTCGGAAGCTCCGCCTGAGGGAACTCTTCCCGCAAGCTGGACTCCCGCCTGGAAGCTACTACTATAAACCCAACAACCAGTAGCTCAGGGTACAAGAGGAGGGTTCTCATTATGACATAAATATACAGATTGTCTTGGGAATGATACGTCCAAAACGTATCTACTTTCCCGAACACTTTTGCTATTGTGTTGCCTCTAATTTGTGTATTTTGGATACAACTAACACAGACTAACGCTGTTTTCAGCAGAATTGCCCTGGTGTCTTATTTCTGTGCAGAAAATCAACTTTCAGGAAAATCCCCGAAAATAATTGCAATGGGCCTATTTTCACAGAAGACCTACGGAGCCAGAAGACGAGACGGAGGGGGGCCACGAGGTGCGCACACCACATGGCGGCGCGGTGGGCCCCTGGGCCGCGCCGCCATATGGGGACGCCGCCTCGGCCAGCCCCTGGCGCTCCCCTCTGGACTACTTAAAGCCCTTGACCTAAAATCGCATGAGGGTTCGACCAATTTGCCAGAAGACATCCAGAACTCCGCCGCCATCGAAGACTCTACTTTCGGGATCAAATACTTCATTCTGGCACCCTGCCGGGACGGGGAATTGGAGGAGACCATCGCCATCATCGCCACCGACGCCTCTCCATCAACCATCCATGCTTCCCCCATCCATGTGTGAGTAAATTCCCGCTGTAGGCTGAAGGCGATGGTAGGAATTGCATGAGATTATTCATGTAATAGCCATAAGATTGTTAGGGCATGGTGCCTAGTATCCATTGTTGGTACATTTATGATATTGTTGCAACTTGTTATGCTTAATGCTTGTCACTAGGGCCCGAGTGCCATGATTTCAGATCTGAACATGTTATTGATTCATGATGATATTCATTGTTTTATGCTCTTACCTGCAAGTTGTATACACATATTGATGTCCGGAACCCGAGGCCCCAAAGTGACAGAAATTGGGACAACCGGAGGGGAAGGCTATGATATGAGGATCACATGTGTTCACGGAGTGTTAATGCTTTGCTCCGGTACTCTATTAAAAGGAGTACCTTAATTACCAGTAGTTTCCCTAGAGGCCCGGCTGCCACCGGCTGGTAGGACAAAAGATGTTGTGCAAGTTTCTCATTGCGAGCACGTACGACTATATACGGAACACATGCCTATGGTTATTTAGTACTTGGATACTATTTTATTATTATCTGCAAATGCCTTGTCTTGATTATTACATGAGTTATCTTATCCATGCAGCGCCCGTTCATCCATCCCTATGCCTACAGTATTTTAATCCTGTTGTTTACTATAATCACTACTGCTGTCTTTATTACACTGCTGCTTATATTTCACTACCACTACTGCTATAAAACTGTTGCTACTGATAAACTATTGCGAGCAAGTCTGTTTCCAGGTGCAGCTGAATTGACAACTCCGCTGTTAAGGCTTACAAATATTCTTTGGCTCCCCTTGTGTCGAATCAATAAATTGGGTTTTACTTCCCTCGAAGACTTTTGCGATCCCCTATACTTGTGGGTCATTAAGACTATTTTCTGGCGTTGTTGCCGGGGAGCATAGCTTTATTTGCAAGTTCGCCTGAATTTATATTGTTCGCTGCAAATCCTCCATCATGGGTAAACCTCGCGATGCTAAAGTCGCCATATTACCATCCACTACAAGAAAAGGTACAACTCTGAGTAACTCTGCTGCTCTTGATTCACCATCTGTGATAAGTCAACTTGTTTCACCACCACAAGCTTCACGTGTTGGTACTTCTGCTGAATCTGAAAATTGCTTTGATAATTTTGATGATGCTTCTACTGTGCTTGATGATAATGGTTCATTAGGTCCTTTTCTAGATGCTACAATTGCTAGGTCTAGACAAATTGAAAATACTGAAATTCCTAATGAAAATACTGTTACACCTGTTAATTCACCTGAGTCTGTTGAACACACTAGTGATGATCCTGATGAAGATTATGTGGAACTTGATGATGATTTTATTGATAAATGTAATGCTACTACTGGTGCAAGTAACATTAAAAAGCTTCTTGCACAACATGCTGTTAGATATAAACTGTCTCTTGATCCTAAATTTGCCACATCTCCTATAAACATTAAGGATAAGGATTATGATTTTTCTCTTGATTTATCTCATATATCTATTGTTGAGAAAACACCTTTTTGTGGTACTGAAAAAGAAAGTGCTGTAGAGCACATGAATGAGCTTTCTACTTTGAGTAGCTTGTTTTCTGATGATATCAAGAAGCGTACTTATTTTGTTGATAATTTTTTTCCTTTCTCATTAAAGGATGATGCTAAAACTTGGTAAAATAGTTTGCCTCCTGATTCTATTGATAGTCCAAGTGGTTTGCTTGTTGTTTTCTTTCGAAAATATTTTCCTGCTAGTGCTCAACAAATTGCTTTGCAGAAAATTTATAGTTTTGACCAGGAAGATGGAGAGAAATTGCCTGAAGCTTGGGCAAGGTTTTGCTCTCTTCTTAGAGCTTGGCCTGGACATGATTTGGAAAAGCATGACTTACTTGATATATTTTATAGTGGACTAACCATTGAGTCTAGGGCATACCTGGATAGTTGTGCTGGTTGTGTTTTCAGGAAAAGAACTCCACACGAAGCTGAAGAATTAATGGCTAGAATAAGCCAAAATCATGATGATTGGACTACACCTGAACCAACCCCAACACGAATATTGAAGAAGAGGGGTATGATTGAATTAAATGATGAAGATATGAAGGAAGCCAAGAAATCTCTTAAAGAGAAAGGTATTAAATCTGAAGATGTGAAGAATTTACCTCCCATAGAAGATTTATGTAAGATAATTCCCCCCTTCATCCACAATTGAGGTACATTCTCTTCAACGCTTTGATAAAGGAGACATTCCTTACTCAAAACCCCCTGATCAATGTTTAGATGAATTTGATAATTATATTATTAAGCAAGATAACTTTAATATGAGAGTAGAGAATCATTTGATGGAAAATTCTCAAGCTATTAGTAAATTGCATGATATTGTGGAGAGAACCTCCAATATATGATGTTAAGATGCTTGTTAAACATTTTCATATGGTTCAAACTCAAATTGATCAACTCACTAAAGTGCAAAATGACTTGTTAAAAAATACTTCTAAAGAAAAACATGCTTATGAAGTAACAACTAGAGGCGGTGTTTCTACTCAGGATCCTCTATATCCCGAGAGGCATCCCAAAAGAGTTGAACAAGATTCTCAACGAACTAGAGAAACTAGTGCTCCTTCTAAGAAAAAGAAGAAGAAACATAAAACTGTTGTAGAATCTTCTGAGCCTGTTAATGATCCTAATAGTAATTCTATTTCTGATGCTGAAACTGAAAGTGGTAATGAACATGATAAAGATAATGATAAGAATTATGTTTCTGATAAAGAAGAGGTTGAAGATGAACCTGAAAAGCATGCTAAAAATAAAAAGTATACTAAACAAGACTTCATTTCTAAGAAACATGGTAATGAAAGAGAACCTTGGGTTCAAAAGCAAATGCCTTTTCCTGTTAAGAAACTTAAATCAAAGGAGGAAGAACACTATAATAAATTTTTTGATTGGATGAAACCTTTGTTCTTGCAAATCCTTTTGACTGATGCTATTAAATTACCTCCTTATTCAAAGTATATGAAAGATATTGTCTCTAACAAAAGGAAAATTCCTAATGAGGAGATTTCCACTATGCTTGCTAATTACTCTTTCAATGGAAAGGTTCCAAAGAAACTGGGAGACCCAGGTATACCGACTATCCCTTGTTCCATCAAGAATAATTATGTTAGAACTGCTCTATGTGATTTGGGAGCAGGAGTTAGTGTTATGCCTTTTTCTCTTTACAAGAGACTTTATTTAGATAAGTTCATACCAACTGATATATCTTTGCAAATGGCTGATAAATCTACTGTTGTTCCTGTTGGTATATGTGAGGATGTTCCTGTTCAAGTTGCTAATAATTGCTTAATATTAACTGATTTTGTTGTGTTGGAAATGCCTGAAGATGATAATATGTCTATTATACTTGGAAGACCTTTTCTTAACACTGCAGGGGCTGTTATTGATTGCAATAAAGGAAAAGTTACTTTCAATGTTGATGACAAGGAGCATACTGTTTATTTTCTAAAGAAGATTGATAAAGTATATGGAGTTAATACAATTTCTAATTTGAGAACTATCAAAGTGGGAGTTATTGATTGTCCTATATATGAGCCTAAATAAGGATATCAAAATATTATGATTGGGTCCATATCAATACAATATAAGGTAACATGATTGATTTGAGGTTTATTTCTTCTTATGTCGTGTAAAATTTATTTGGTGGCAAGACTTGATCAACCTTGTTAACAAGTACATTTTAAATGCATGGAAGAGCTGAACAACATTTCTTTCTTTCTCCACACTTGTTTTACTTTCTGTAGTACTACTTGTTTTGCAAGATACTTTAGTTGTTTAAAATTTTGAAAATCTTTTTCTGCCCCAAAACAGTTATTTTAACACCCAAAAATGTGCATTTTTTGAAGTTTTCAAAAATTTAAAAAAATTATACCACTGGTCCTATTTTTTAATTTGCAACCTGGGAGTGCCTGGGGCTGACCAGTGGGGCACCCCAGGGCTGCACCCCATGTGCCGGCGCGGCTAGCATGGGGGGCGCGCCACCCTGTGGGGAGGGCCCCACCTGGCCCTCCACTCACTCATCCACCTACCACTCCACTCTCTTTCACGGGAAAACACACCACCATTGTTCACCCAAGTTTCTTGCTGTTCTTGCTCGAGATTTTTCGATCTCCTTGCTCAGCCCATCCTTGCTGCTGAGATTTGGGGCATTTGTTCTCCGGTATGTGACTCCTCCAATTACCCAAATAGAATTTTGTTTAGTTGAGTATATCTTGAGTATTTTGCTGCTGTCGGTGACATGTTAAGTGGGTTTGCATGCTTGTTCTAAGTTGTAGAAATTAGTTTTGATGCATGTTTAGTACTCTATCAAGTTCCTATAGTAGTTTCCCTCATTTATATGTCTCAAAATCATCTTTTATAATGATTGTTGAAAATTTCAGAAAAGGAAAATGCATAACCACACCTTTGGAGAAGTGTTCGAGAGGGATACGACAAGAGTGGCAAGGCCTTCAAGGGCAGCCACTCGAGTTAGGCGATCCTAGTGATGAGAAATTAATTCCTATTAAGCTTGATATTGCTGCTATGAAGGGTCACCAATTTTTCACAACTAACTCTAATTTAGAAAATATTGTCTATAGAATGTTGTTTATTGACGGGGATGAGAGGGAAATCCCTTTGCCGCAGGCTGATTTGTTTAGTGTTCGCAGGAGGCCATGGTCATGCTCCAAGGAGGAGGTGGATGAGCAGCTGAGGATACTTGGTTTCACTGATGACCCACAAGTATAGGGGGTGTATCGTAGTATTTTCGATAAGTAAGAATGTCGATCCCAACGAGGAGCAGAAGGTGTTGACAAGCAGTTTCGATGAAGGATTCACTGTAAATGCTCACAGACAAGTATTCAGGGGGTTTTGATGTAGCAGATGAATAAAGTACGAGTAAGTAAAGTGCGAGAGTAACAATTGCAGCGAGTGGCCCAATCCTTTTTAGCACAAAGGACAAGCCGGTTTGTTTACTTATAATGACCAAACGTTCTTGAGGACACACGGGAATTTAGTCTAGTGCTTTCGCTTCATATAGCTGATTAATCTTCATTGTTTTGATAAGTGTTGTGTGGGTGAACCTATGCTAATGCACCGCCCTTCCTAGGACTAATACATACTTGTGATTATACCCCTTGCAAGCATCCGCAACTACAAGAAAGTAATTAAGATAAATCTAACCACAGCCTTAAACTCTGAGATCCTGCTATCCCTCCTGCATCGATATACCAACGGGGGTTGATACGTCTCCAACGTATCGATAATTTCTTATGTTCCATGCCACTTTATGTCATATTTATGCATTTTCCGGCACTAACCTATTAATGAGATGCCGAAGAGCCAGTTGCTGTTTTCTGCTGTTTTTGGTTTTAGAAATCCTAGTAAGGAAATATTCTCGGAATTGGACGAAATCAACGCCCAGGATCTTATTTTTCCACGAAGCTTCCAGAAGTCCGGAGAGGAAACAAAGTGGAGCGACGATGCGGCGACACGCCAGGGCGGCGTGGCCCACCTCCTGGCCGCGCGGCCCTGTTGTGTGGGCCCCTCGCGTCGCCCCCTGACCTACCCTTCCGCCTACTTAAGCCTTCGTCGATAATAGTTCCAGTACCGAGAGCCACGATACGGAAAACCTTCCAGAGACGCCGCCGCCGCCAATCCCATCTCGGGGGATTCAGGAGATCGCCTCCGGCACCCTGCCGGAGAGGGGAATCATCTCCCGGAGGACTCTTCACCGCCATGGTCGCCTCCGGAGTGATGTGTGAGTAGTTCACCCCTGGACTATGGGTCCATAGCAGTAGCTAGATGGTCGTCTTCTCCTAATTGTGCTATCATTGTTGGATCTTGTGAGCTGCCTAACATGATCAAGATCATCTATCTGTAATGCTACATGTTGTGTTTGTTGGGATCCGATGAATAGTGAATGCTATGTTATGTTGATTATCAATCTATTATCTATGTGTTTTTTATGATCTTGCATGCTCTCCGTTACTAGTAGAGGCTCTGGCCAAGTTTTTGCTTGTAACTCCAAGAGGGAGTATTTATGCTCGATAGTGGGTTCATGCCTCCATTAAATGCAGGACGATGTGACAAAGTTCTAAGGTTGTGGATGTGCTGTTGCCACTAGGGATAAAACATCAATGCTATGTCTAAGGATGTATTTGTTGATTACATTACGCACCATACTTAATGCAATTGTCTGTTGTTTGCAACTTAATACTGGAAGGGGTTCGGATGATAACCTGATGGTGGACTTTTTAGGCATAGATGCATGCTGGATAGCGGTCTATGTACTTTGTCGTAATGCTCAATTAAATCTCACAATACTCATCATAACATGTATGTGCATGGTCATGCCCTCTTTATTTGTCAATTGCCCAACTGTAATTTGTTCACCCAACATGCTTATTTTTATGGGAGAGACGCCTCTAGTGAACTGTGGACCCCGGTCCATTCTTAACATCGAATACAATCTACTGCAATACTCGTTCTACTGTTTTCTGCAAACAATCATCATCCACACTATACATCTAATCATTTGTTACAGCAAGCCGGTGAGATTGACAACCTCACTGTCACGTTGGGGCAAAGTAATTTGGTTGTGTTGTGCAGGTTCCACGTTGGCGCCGGAATCCCTGGTGTTGCGCCGCACTACACTCCGTCGCCATCAACCTTCAACGTGCTTCTTGACTCCTACTGGTTCGATAAACCTTGGTTTCTTACTGAGGGAAACTTACTGCTGTACGCATCACACCTTCCACTTGGGGTTCCCAACGGTCGCGTGCTGTACGCGTGTCAGGGGTTCAGGTTTCTGTCACTCCGGCAACCCCGCAATTAGCAAATGAGTACAAGATGTATTCCCCTAGGCCCATAAAGGTGAAGTATCATATAGTCGACATTCACATGACACCACTAGAAGAATAACACCACAACTTAAATATCATAACATTGAATATTACTTAACCATAATTCACTACTAACATTTATACTTCACCCATGTCCTCAAGAACTAAACGAACTACTCACGAAACATCATATGGAACATGATCAGAGGTGATATGATGATGAATAACAATCTGAACATAAACCTTGGTTCAATGGTTTCACTCAATAGCATCAATAACAAGTAGAAATCAATACCGGGAGAGTTTCCCCTATCAAACAATCAAGATCCAACCCAAATTGTTACAGCGGTGACGATGTGCAGTGATGGAGACGGCGGTGATGATGATGAAGATGATGGTGATGATGATGGAGATGATGTCCAGTGATACGTCTCCGACGTATCGATAATTTCTTATGTTCCATGCCACATTATTGATGTTATCTACATGTTTTATGCACACTTTATGTCATATTCGTGCATTTTCTGGAACTAACCTATTAACAAGATGCCGAAGTGCCAGTTCCTGTTTTCTGCTGTTTTTGGTTTCAGAAATCCTAGTAACGAAATATTCTCGGAATCGGACGAAATCAACGCCCAAGTTCCTATTTTCACCGGTAGCATCCAGAACACACGAGAACCGCCAGAGAAGGGGGACAGGGCCACCAAACCACACCCCGGCGCGGCCAGGGGGGGCGCGCCCCCCTATGGTTTGGGCAGCCCGTGGCCCCTCCGACTCCGACTCTTCGCCTATTTAAGCCGTCGTGACCTAAAACTTCGACACCGATCGACGAAAACCACAGAAACCTTCCAGAGCCGCCGCCATCGCGAGGCCAAGATCTGGGGGACAGGAGTCTCTGTTCCGGCACGCTGCCGGAGCGGGGAAGTGCCCCCGGAAGGCTTCTCCATCGACACCGCTGCCATCTCCACCGCCATCTTCATCACCGCTGCTGCTCCCATGAGGAGGGAGTAGTTCTCCATCGAGGCTCGGGGCTGTACCGGTAGCTATGTGGTTCATCTCTCTCCTATGTACCTCAATACAATAATCTCATGAGCTGCTTTACATGATTGAGATTCATATGAGTTTGTATCACAATTTATCTATGTGCTACTCTAGCAAAGTTATTAAAGTAGTTCTATTCCTCCTGCACGTGTGTAAAGGTGACAGTGTGTGCATCGTGTTAGTACTTGGTTTATGCTATGATCATGATCTCTTGTAGATTGCGAAGTTAACTATTGCTATGATAATATTGATGTGATCTATTCCTCCTACATATGCATGAAGGTGACAGTGTGCATGCTATGTTAGTACTTGGTTTAGTCTTTTGATCTATCTTACACTATAAGGTTACTTAAATATGAACAAATTGTGGAGCTTGTTAACTCCGGCATTGAGGGTTCGCGTAATCCTACGCAATGCGTTCATCATCCAACAAGAGTGTAGAGTATGCATTTATACGTTACATTATGTGATCAATGTTGAGAGTGTCCACTAGTGAAAGTCTAATCCCTAGGCCTTGTTCCTAAATACTGCTGCGTTACTACTGCTTGTTTACTGTTTCACTGTGTTACTACTGCTGCAATACTACCACCATCAACTACACGCCAGCAAGCTATTTTCTGGCACCGTTGCTACTGCTCATATATATTCATACCACCTGTATTTCACTATCTCTTCGCCGAACTAGTGCACCTATTAGGTGTGTTGGGGACACAAGAGACTTCTTGCTTTGTGGTTGCAGGGTTGCATGAGAGGGATATCTTTGACCTCTTCCTCCCTGAGTTCGATAAACCTTGGGTGATCCACTTAAGGGAAAACTTGCTGCTGTTCTACAAACCTCTGCTCTTGGAGGCCCAACACTGTCTACAGGAAAAGGAGGGGGAAGTAGACATCAAGCTATTTTCTGGCGCCGTTGCCGGGGAGGAAAGGTAAAAGGTACTCACACTCCGGACCTCGGCTACTAAGCTATTTCCCGGCGCCGTAAGTACTCAAAGCTATTTCCTTTAGATCCTGCAATTGCATCTTTTTGTTTCTTGTTTACACTAGTTTGGCATAATGGACAACAATGAGCTTTTTATTCTATTTCCTGAGTTAAGACATGGATGGTTTGATCCGAAAATTAAAAAACCCATGGAACATGTTAGCATGAATACTTTGAACACCATTGTTGCTAATAATATGGAAAATTCTAAGCTTGGGGAAGCTGGTTTGCATGATATTTTTAGTCCCCCAAGCATTGAGGAGGAAATTTACTTTGATGGTACTTTGCCTCCTATTTATGATAATTATAATGATAGTAGTCTTTTGTTACCGCCTATTATGGAGGATGAATTTGATTATGATTACAATATGCCTCCTATATTTGATGATGAGAATAATAATGATAGCTACTTTGTTGAATTTGCTCCCACTACAACTACTAATAAAATTGATTATGCTTATGTGGAGAGTAATAATTTTATGCATGAGACTCATGATAAGAATGCTTTATGTGATAGTTATATTGTTGAGTTTGCTCACGATACTACTGAAAGTTATTATGAGAGAGGAAAATATGGTTGTAGAAATTTTCATGTTACTAAAACACCTCTCTATGTGCTAAATTTTTTGAAGCTATACTTGTTTTATCTTCCTATGCTTGTTACTTTGCTCTTCATGAACTTGTTTATTTACAAGATTCCTATGCATAGGAAGCATGTTAGACTTAAATGTGTTTTTAATTTGCCTCTTGATGCTCTCTTTTGCTTCAAATACCATTTCTTGCGAGTGCATCATTAAAACTGCTGAGCCCATCTTAATGGCTATAAAGAAAAGAACTTCTTGGGAGATAACCCATGTGTTTTTACCTACAGTACTTTGTTTTTATTTTGAGTCTTGGAAGTTGTTTACTACTGTAGCAACCTCTCCTTATCTTAGTTTAGTGTTTTGTTGTGCCAAGTTAAGCCGTTGATAGAAAAGTAAGTACTAGATTTGGATTACTGCGCAGTTCCAGATTTCTTTGCTGTCACGAATCTGGGTCTACCTCCCTGTAGGTAGCTCAGAAAATTAAGCCAATTTACGTGCATGATCCACAGATATGTACGCAACTTTCATTCAATTTGAGCATTTTCATTTGAGCAAGTCTGGTGCCATTTTAAAATTCGTCAATACGAACTGTTCTGTTTTGACAGATTCTGCCTTTTATTTCGCATTGCCTCTTTTGCTATGATGGATGAATTTCTTTGATCCACTAATGTCCAGTAGCATTATGCAATGTCCAGAAGTGTTAAGAATGATTGTGTCACCTCTGAATATGTTAATTTTTATTGTGCACTAACCCTCTAATGAGTTGTTTCGAGTTTGGTGTGGAGGAAGTTTTCAAGGGTCAAGAGAGGAGGATGATATACTATGATCAAGAAGAGTGAAAGCTCTAAGCTTGGGGATGCCCCGGTGGTTCACCCCTGCATATATCAAGAAGACTCAAGCGTCTAAGCTTGGGGATGCCCAAGGCATCCCCTTCTTCATCGACAACATTATCAGGTTCCTCCCCTGAAACTATATTTTTATTCCATCACATCTTATGTGCTTTGCTTGGAGCGTCTGTGTGCTTTTGTTTTTGTTTGAATAAATGCTTTTGTGGGAGAGAGACACGCTCCGCTGGTTCATATGAACACATGTGTTCTTAGCTTTTAATTTTCATGGCGAAGTTTCTTCTTCGATAAATTGTTATACGGTTGGAATTGGAAAATGATACATGTAGTAATTGCTATTAATGTCTTGGGTAATGTGATACTTGGCAATTGTTGTGCTCATGTTTAAGCTCTTGCATCATATACTTTGCACCCATTAATGAAGAAATACATAGAGCATGCTAAAATTTGGTTTGCATATTTGGTTTCTCTAAGGTCTAGATAATTTCTAGTATTGAGTTTGAACAACAAGGAAGACGGTGTAGAGTCTTATAATGTTTTCAATATGTCTTTTATGTGAGTTTTGCTGCACCGGTTCATCCTTGTGTTTGTTTCAAATAAGCCTTGCTAGCCTAAACCTTGTATCGAGAGGGAATACTTCTCATGCATCCAAAATACTTGAGCCAACCACTATGCCATTTGTGTCCACCATACCTACCTACTACATGGTATTTTCCGCCATTCCAAAGTAAATTGCTTGAGTGCTACCTTTAAAATTCCATCATTCACCTTTGCAATATATAGCTCATGGGACAAATAGCTTAAAAACTATTGTGGTATTGAATATGTAATTATGCACTTTATCTCTTATTAAGTTGCTTGTTGTGCGATAACCATGTTCACTGGGGACGCCATCAACTATTCATTGTTGAATTTCATGTGAGTTGCTATGCATGTCCGTCTTGTCTGAAGTAAGAGAGATCTACCACCTTATGGTTAAGCATGCGTATTGTTAGAGAAGAACATTGGGCCGCTAACTAAAGCCATGATCCATGGTGGAAGTTTCAGTTTTGGACAAATATCCTCAATCTCAAATGAGAAAATTATTAATTGTTGTTACATGCTTATGCATAAAAGAGGAGTCCATTATCTGTTGTCTATGTTGTCCCGGTATGGATGTCTAAGTTGAAGAATAATCAATAGCGAGAAATCCAATGCGAGCTTTCTCCTTAGACCTTTGTACAGGCGGCATAGAGGTACCCCTTTGTGACACTTGGTAAAAACATGTGCATTGTGATGATCCGGTAGTCCAAGCTAATTAGGACAAGGTGCGGGCACTATTAGTACACTATGCATGAGGCTTGCAACTTGTAAGATATAATTTACATGATACATATGCTTTATTACTACCGTTGACAAAATTGTTTCATGTTTTCAAAATCAAAGCTCTAGCACAAATATAGCAATCGATGCTTTTCCTCTATGGAGGACCATTCTTTTACTTTCATTGTTGAGTCAGTTCACCTATTTCTCTCCACCTTAAGAAGCAAACACTTGTGTGAACTGTGCATTGATTCTTACATACTTGCATATTGCACTTATTATATTACTCTATGTTGACAATATCCATGAGATATACATGTTATAAGTTGAAAGCAACCGCTGAAACTTAATCTTCTTTTGTGTTGCTTCAATGCCTTTACTTTGAATTATTGCTTTATGAGTTAACTCTTATGCAAGACTTATTTATGCTTGTCTTGAAGTGCTATTCATGAAAAGTCTTTGCTTTATGATTCACTTGTTTACTCATGTCATATACATTGTTTTGATCGCTGCATTCACTACATATGCTTTACAAATAGTATGATCAAGATTATGATGGCATGTCACTCCAGAAATTATCTGTGTTATCATTTTACCTGCTCGGGACGAGCAGAACTAAGCTTGGGGATGCTGATACGTCTCCGACGTATCGATAATTTCTTATGTTCCATGCCACATTATTGATGTTATCTACATGTTTTATGCACACTTTATGTCATATTCGTGCATTTTCTGGAACTAACCTATTAACAAGATGCCGAAGTGCCAGTTCCTGTTTTCTGCTGTTTTTGGTTTCAGAAATCCTAGTAACGAAATATTCTCGGAATCGGACGAAATCAACGCCCAAGTTCCTATTTTCACCGGAAGCATCCAGAACACACGAGAACCGCCAGAGAAGGGGGACAGGGCCACCAAACCACACCCCGGCGCGGCCAGGGGGGGCGCGCCCCCCTATGGTTTGGGCAGCCCGTGGCCCCTCCGACTCCGACTCTTCGCCTATTTAAGCCGTCGTGACCTAAAACTTCGACACCGATCGACGAAAACCACAGAAACCTTCCAGAGCCGCCGCCATCGCGAGGCCAAGATCTGGGGGACAGGAGTCTCTGTTCCGGCACGCTGCCGGAGCGGGGAAGTGCCCCCGGAAGGCTTCTCCATCGACACCGCTGCCATCTCCACCGCCATCTTCATCACCGCTGCTGCTCCCATGACGAGGGAGTAGTTCTCCATCGAGGCTCGGGGCTGTACCGGTAGCTATGTGGTTCATCTCTCTCCTATGTACCTCAATACAATAATCTCATGAGCTGCTTTACATGATTGAGATTCATATGAGTTTGTATCACAATTTATCTATGTGCTACTCTAGCAAAGTTATTAAAGTAGTTCTATTCCTCCTGCACGTGTGTAAAGGTGACAGTGTGTGCATCGTGTTAGTACTTGGTTTATGCTATGATCATGATCTCTTGTAGATTGCGAAGTTAACTATTGCTATGATAATATTGATGTGATCTATTCCTCCTACATATGCATGAAGGTGACAGTGTGCATGCTATGTTAGTACTTGGTTTAGTCTTTTGATCTATCTTACACTATAAGGTTACTTAAATATGAACAAATTGTGGAGCTTGTTAACTCCGGCATTGAGGGTTCGCGTAATCCTACGCAATGCGTTCATCATCCAACAAGAGTGTAGAGTATGCATTTATACGATTCATTATGTGATCAATGTTGAGAGTGTCCACTAGTGAAAGTCTAATCCCTAGGCCTTGTTCCTAAATACTGCTGCGTTACTACTGCTTGTTTACTGTTTCACTGTGTTACTACTGCTGCAATACTACCACCATCAACTACATGCCAGCAAGCTATTTTCTGGCACCGTTGCTACTGCTCATATATATTCATACCACCTGTATTTCACTATCTCTTCGCCGAACTAGTGCACCTATTAGGTGTGTTGGGGACACAAGAGACTTCTTGCTTTGTGGTTGCAGGGTTGCATGAGAGGGATATCTTTGACCTCTTCCTCCCTGAGTTCGATAAACCTTGGGTGATCCACTTAAGGGAAAACTTGCTGCTGTTCTACAAACCTCTGCTCTTGGAGGCCCAACACTGTCTACAGGAAAAGGAGGGGGAAGTAGACATCATCCAGCTCGATGACGGTGACGATGGCGTCGATTTCCCCCTCCAGGAGGGAATTTCCCCGGCAGATTTCAGCCTGCCGGAGAGCTCTTTTCTCTCTGGTGTTTTCCGCCCCGCAGAGGCGGCTGTGACTCTTCGCGATTATCCTCTGGAGCTTAGGTTTTCGGGACGAAGATGTACGCGAAGGAGAGGAGGCCATAGGGGGTTGTGGGCCCCCTCCTCACATGGCGGCGCGGCCAGGGCAGGGCCCGCGTCGGCCTATGAGGGGGGCCTATGGCGGCCCTCCTCGGCTCCTCCTTTTGGCTCTCGTCATCTTCTGGAAAAATAGGATTTTTCATATAATTTCCGTCAATTGTTGATCTTGCGAATTATTGCATTCTGACGGTGCTTTTTCCAGCAGAATCCTGACTCCGGTGCGCGATCCTCAAAGAATCATGAAACATGCAAAATAGATGAAATAACATAAGTATCACCTCTAAATATGAAATATATCAATGAATAACAGCAAATTATGATATAAAATAGTGATGCAAAATGGACGTATCAACTCCCCCCAAGCTTAGACTTCGCTTGTCCCCAAGCGAAACTGAACTCGGTAAACAGGACCACATGTTTATGGAGTGAAGAGTCGATAAACAAAATACGGACAAGAAGCATCATATTAATTCACACAAGACATTCTAGTGAACAACTTCCTCATATAATTCAACTTGAAACAAGTAGAAGGTAATCACAAGTAAAGGTGCATAAGAAATCATAATTGGTGATGGCAAACTTCGTTCTTGGTCAGAGAACAATTAACAGATTATGTTAAAGCTTATATGGCACAACTTGCATACTCAATCATAATGATCTACTCATAATCATTGATAACTTTCAAAGCTATGTTCATTCAGATAAAACTTGTACTAAACAAGGAAGAGTAAAAGACATGATGAAGTAAATCACAATATAAATGGTTTGATCACAACAACTCAAACGCTTGCTTAAGATGGAGGGAAATAGGTTTACTGACTCAACATAAAATAAAAGACAGGCCCTTCGCAGAGGGAAGCAGGGATTAAATCATGTGCTAGAGCTTTTTCAGTTTTGAAATCATATAAACAGAATAAAAGTAACATTTTGAGAGGTGTTTGTTGTTGTCAACGAATGGTAGCGGGTTCTCTGACCCCCTTGCCAGACAAACTCTCGAAGAGCGGCTCCCATAAAGTTTTATTTTTTGTTGACACTCCTTCCAACCTTTGCTTTCACAAACCACGGCTAACCGAATCCTCGGGTGCCTTCCAACAATCTCATACCATGAAGGAGTGCCTTTTATTTTAGTTTTATTTAGATGACACTCCTCCCCTCCTTTGCTTTCTCAAGCCATGGCTAACCGAATCCTCGGGTGCCTTCCAACGATCACATACCATGGAGGAGTGTCTATTTGTAAAATTATGAAAGTTAATTAATTGGGGCCGGGAACCCCATTGCCAGCTCTTTTTGCAAAATTATTAGATAAGCGGATGAAGCCACTAGTCCATTGGTGAAAGTTGCCCAACAAGATTGAAAGATAAAACACCACATACTTCCTCATGAGATATAAAACATTGACACAAATAAGAGATAGTAAATTTTGAATTGTTTAAAGGTAGCACACGAAGTATTTACTTGGAATGGCAGGAAATACCATGTAGTAGGTAGTTATGGTGGACACAAATGGCATAGGTTTGGGTTAAGGTTTGGATGCACGAGAAGTATTCCCTCTCAGTACAGGTTTTTGGCTAGCAAGGTTAATTAGAAGGCATAAGAGTTGAGGGAAACAAACAAATATACATGTGATAGAAACAATCATGCATCTTCCTTGTAAGCACAAACAATTTTAACTTCAGAATAATAAGCTAAGAGCTAACAAGAAAGAAAGACAATGAAATAACTACATGTATTTCTCTTTTCTACTTAAACCTCAAAGTGTTGTTGCTATTGACCAATGCTAAATTTGCCAAAACCAAATAGATTTACTCAATGCTCCCAAAGTGATACCAATACTAATAACAAGATCAATCATATAATAGAGATTGCAAACTAAAATAAGATGTGCAATATGTAAATGATAAGACTTCTCATTAATATTCCATAACGATAACTCACACCAAGGGATACATAGACAACCAACTAAAGGAGAGATACTTCCACACTGCAACCATCTTATATGATAACTTCCCTACTCATGATATGACACTACTTGATAGTAAAAAGTAAAAGATAGTGATGATGTGAAATCGCGGCACTCCCCCAAGCTTGGAACAAACCAAGGGGATGCCAATACCGATGATGAATTACTCCTTCGGCGGTGGTGGTGATGAATTCCCATCATCAGACTTCCAAGGAAGAGGCTCTCCATCAACAAACGACATCTTGGTCTCGGGAATCCTGAAACTAGCAGCATAGCTTATGTGTTTAAACCTATTTTCATACTCACAGTTTTGATTCTGAACATCATAGAGTTGAGCTTGGAGTTTGTTGGTGGTGTCGTGAAGCGAGAGGATGTCGTCCCACAGTTTTGCAATCTCCTTCTCGTGTCCATCAATAAGTTCAGACACAATCTTGTGGAAGATGTCCACTTCACGCTCAGCCATCTTCTTGTAGTTGAAGACCTCTTGTTCTAGCTTCTCCATCCTGTCTTCCAAGCTTCCTTCTCCTTTAGGACCCTGGACATCTTTGATCTGCAACTCTCCATCAACGGGCAGCAATTCCTTGGGGTGCATCTTCAGCTCGTTCATGTACGGGTTGACGATGTCCTCAAAGAAGCTGTCCTTGGGAGTTCCTAACGAAGACATGATGGCTCTAGATCCGAAGCAGATCCTGGCAGAAACAGCTAGAAAAAAAACATGTCGAGAAAATGATATACGGACCTCCAGGGGTCCGGGGGATTATATAGAATAAATTTTTGCGACAAAAGGAAAGTACCAGGTCGAACCAGAGTCGGAGAGGGGCAACGAGGTGGCCTCCTCATAGGGCGGCGCGGCCAGGCTGGGGCTCGCGCCGGCCTATGAGGGCACGCCCTCGTGCGTCTCCTCCACTCCGTTTCGATCTCGTAATTTTTCATATTTTCCAAAAACAGCAAAAACATTGTTCGGAAAGTAAAACGCGAACTTTTTATTACCAGTATTGTTACCTATTCAAAGTCGAACTCTGCCGGACTGTCAATTTGATCTTTGATGAAAGCCTCCGGTGTCACAACTCGAATAACATCAGCATCTTCATTATAAGAATCTCCAGAGATATAATGCTTGAGTCTTTGTCCATTCACCACTTGTGTGGCATCGCCTTGGAGAGAACTAATTTTAATTGCTCCTGAACGATATACCTCCTCAACGACATATGTTCCTTCCCATTTCGAGAGTAATTTCCTTGCAAAGAATCTGAGACAAGACCGATACAATAGGACTTTATCCCCAATATTAAATTCTCTTTTGATAATTCTTTTATCATGCCATTTCTTAACTTTCTCTTTAAAGAGTTTAGCATTCTCATAAGATTCACTTCTCCATTCATCTAGAGAACTCAATTGTAGCAATCTCTTCTTACCGGCAAGTTTAGGATCTTTATTTAGTTCTCTTACAGTCCAATAAGCTTTGTGCTCTAGTTCTAAAGGTAAATGACAAGCTTTTCCATAAACCATTTTATAAGGTGACATACCCATGGGATTTTTATAAGAAGTTCTATAAGCCCATAGTGGTTCCTTCAATTTACTAGCCCAATTCTTTCTAGATTTATTAACAGTCTATTGCAAGATAGATTTGATCTCTCTATTTGATAATTCTACTTGCCCACTAGTTTGAGGATGATAGGCAGAAGCAATTCTATGATTAATACCATATTTAGCAAGAGTTTTTCTAAAACCACCATGAATAAAATGAGAACCTCCATCAGTCATAATATATCTAGGAACTCCAAATCTAGGAAAAATAATATCTAAAAGCATTCTTAGAGAGGTCTCACCATCAGCATTTTTTGTGGGTATGGCTTCCACCCATTTAGTAACATAATCAACAGCAACAAGTATATGAGTGTTACCTTCTGAAGAGGGGAAGGTCCCATGAAGTCAAATCCCCAACAATCGAATGGTTCAATAACAAGAGTATAATTCATAGGCATTTCATTGCGTCTGGAGATATTACCAACCCTTTGACATTCATCACAGGATAAAATAAACTTCCTTGCATCTTTGAAGAGAGTTGGCCAATAAAAACCTGATTGTAGAACCTTTTGCGCGGTTCTATCTCCGGCGTGATGTCCCCCATAAGCACTACCATGAAATTTACTCAATATCTCTTGCTGTTCATATTCGGGAACACATCTTCGCAGAATACCATCCACTCCTTCTTTATATAAGTGTGGGTCATCCCAAAAATAATGCCTCAAATCATAAAAGAATTTCCTCCTTTGCTGAGCTGAAAAGGTTGGAGGCAAGTACTTGGAAACAATAAAGTTAGCATAATCAGCATACCAAGGGCTATCTCGCGAGCTCACCTTTATTACAGCCAATTGTTCATTTGGAAAACTATCATTAACAGGGACAGGATCATAAGCATTATTTTCCAATCTAGACAAATTATCAGCAAGAGGATTATCAGCACCTTTCCTATCTATAATATGAAAATCAAATTCTTGCAACAGAAGCACACATCTAATAAGCCTTGGCTTAGCTTCTTTCTTTTGCATAAGGTATCTAATTGCAGCATGATCAGTATGAATTGTAACTTTTGAATCAACAATATAGGATCTAAACTTGTCACAAGCAAAGACTACAACTAGCAGTTCTTTTACAGTTGTAGCATAATTTCTTTGAGCAGCATCAAGAGTTTTACTAGCATAATGAATAACATTCAATTTTTTATCTACTCGCTGTCCAAGAATAGCGCCTACAGCAAAATCACTAGCATCACACATAATCTCAAAAGGTAAGTTCCAATCAGGAGGTTCAACTATAGGAGCAGTTGTTAAGGCTTTCTTTAGAGTTTCAAAAGCTTCCTTACAATCATCATCAAAAACAAAAGGTACATCTTTTTTAAGAAGATTAGTAAGAGGTTTTGAAATCTTGGAAAAGTCTTTAATAAACCTCCTATAAAACCCAGCATGACCAAGAACACTACGAATACCTTTAACATCCCTAGGATAGGGCATCTTCTCAATTGCTTCAACTTTAGCTCTATCAACTTCAATACCTCTCTCGGAAATTTTATGTCCCAATACAATTCCTTCATTAACCATAAAGTGGCATTTCTCCCAATTAAGAACAAGGTTAGTTTCTTCACATCTCTGCAAAACTTTATCAAGGTTCCCCAAGCAATTATCAAAAGAATTCCCATAGACAGAAAAATCATCCATGAATACCTCTACAATATTCTCGCAAAAGCCATGAAAAATAGCAGACATGCATCTTTGAAAAGTAGCGGGAGCATTACACAAACCAAAAGGCATACGTCTATAAGCATAAGTTCCATAAGGACAAGTGAAAGTGGTTTTCTCTTGATCCTTAGTTTTAACAGCAAGTGAAAACCCAGAATAACCATCAAGAAAGCAAAATTGAGTATTTTTAGACAATCTTTCTAACATTTGATCAATAAAAGGTAAAGGGTAATGATCTTTCTTAGTAACTTTATTAAATTTTCGATAATCAATGCACATTCTATACCCTACAACTACTCTTTGAGGGATGAGCTCATCATTATCATTAGGCACAACAGTCATTCCTCCTTTCTTAGGAACACAATGTGCAGGACTAACCCATCTACTATCAGCAATAGGATATATAATACCAGCTTCAAGAAGTTTTAATACCTCATTTCTTACCACATCCTTCATCTTAGGAATTAGACGACGCTGATGTTCAACAACAGGCTTTGCATCATCTTCCATATTAATGGCATGTTGGCAAATAGAGGGAGAAATCCCCTTCAAGTCATCAAGAGTGTATCCAATAGCTCCTCGGTGTTTCTTCAATATTTCCAATAACCTTTCTTCCTCAATCTCTGAAAGCTTAGAACTAATAATAACAGGATATATTTTCTTATCATCAATATGAGCATATTTAAGATTATCAGGCAATGGTTTTAAATCAAAAACAGGATCTTATTTTGGTGGCAGTGTTGTACCTAGATCTTTGATACGTCTCCGACGTATCGATAATTTCTTATGTTCCATGCCACATTATTGATGTTATCTACATGTTTTATGCACACTTTATGTCATATTCGTGCATTTTCTGGAACTAACCTATTAACAAGATGCCGAAGTGCCGATTCTTTGTTTTCTGCTGTTTTTGGTTTCAGAAATCCTAGTAAGGAAATATTCTCGGAATTGGACGAAATCAAAGCCCGGGGGCCTATTTTCTCACGAAGCTTCCGAAGTCCGAAGGAGAGACGAAGAGGGGCCACGGAGGGCCACACCCTAGGGCGGCGCGGCCCCCTTGGCCGCGCGGCCCTGTGGTGTGGGGCCCCCGTGCCGCCTCTTGACCTGCCCTTTCGCCTATAAAAAGTCTCCGTGACGAAAACCCCGGTCACCGAGAACCACGATACGGAAAACCTTCCCGGAGACGCCGCCGCCGCCGATCCCATCTCGGGGATCCAGAGATCGCCTCCGGCACCCTGCCGGAGAGGGGAATCATCTCCCGGAGGACTCTACGCCGCCATGGTCGCCTCCGGTGTGATGTGTGAGTAGTCTACCCCTGGACTATGGGTCCATAGCAGTAGCTAGATGGTTGTCTTCTCCCCATTGTGCTATCATTGTCGGATCTTGTGAGCTGCCTAACATGATCAAGATCATCTATCTGTAATTCTATATGTTGCGTTTGTTGGGATCCGATGAATAGAGAATACTTGTTATGTTGATTATCAAAGCTATGCTTATGTGTTGTTTATGATCTTGCATGCTCTCCGTTATTAGTAGATGCTCTGGCCAAGTTGATGCTAGTAACTCCAAGAGGGAGTATTTATGCTCGATAGTGGGTTCATGCCTCTGTGAATCTGGAGGAGTGACAAGAACCACTAAGGTTATGGATGTGCTGTTGCCACTAGGGATAAAACATTAGTGCTATGTTCAAGGATGTAGTCACTAGTTACATTACGCGCAATACTTAATGCAATTGTCTGTTGTTAGCAACTTAATACTGGAGGGGGTTCGGATGATAACCTGAAGGTGGACTTTTTAGGCATAGATGCAGTTGGATGACGGTCTATGTACTTTGTCGTAATGCCCAATTAAATCTCACTATACTCATCATGATATGTATGTGCATGGTCATGCTCTCTTTATTTGTCAATTGCCCAACTGTAATTTGTTCACCCAACATGCTGTTCGTCTTATGGGAGAGACACCTCTAGTGAACTGTGGACCCCGGTCCAATTCTCTTTACTGAAATACAATCTCTTGCCAATCTTTGTTCTCTTGTTTTCTGCAAACAATCATCTTCCACACAATACGGTTAATCCTTTGTTACAGCAAGCCGGTGAGATTGACAACCTCACTGTTTCGTTGGGGCGAAGTACTTTGGTTGTGTTGTGCAGGTTCCACGTTGGCGCCGGAATCTCTGGTGTTGCGCCGCACTACATCCCGCCGCCATCAACCTTCAACGTGCTTCTTGGCTCCTCCTGGTTCGATAAACCTTGGTTTCTTTCTGAGGGAAAACTTGCTGCTGTGCGCATCATACCTTCCTCTTGGGGTTGCCCAACGAACGTGTGAAATACACGCCATCAATCTTCTACCGGTAAATCATGCTTAAGAATAGGTTGACGAAAGAAAATTTCATCAAGCTCATTTCTTTCTTCCCTAAAGACTTCACTCTCACTATTCTCCAAATGTTGTTGCAAAGGATTATTTGGAGCAAGAGCAATAGATGCACACTGTTCAACTCTAAAATCATTATTAGGCGAATCAGCTTTATAAGGAGTTTTGGCAAATTTAGAGAAATTAAACTCATAAGATTCACTAGCAAATTTAGTCAGCAAGCCGGTGAGATTGACAACCTCACTGTTAAGTTGGGGCAAAGTATTTTGATTGTGTTGTGCAGGTTCCACGTTGGCGCCGGAATCCCTGGTGTTGCGCTGCTTTACACTCCTTCACCAACAACCTTCACGTGGCCTTCATCTCCTACTGGTTCTATAACCTTGGTTTCCTATTGAGGGAAAACTCGCTGATGTACGCATCATACCTTCCTCTTGGGGTTCCCAACGGACGTGTGCTTTACCATCACAAGCAGCTACTTTTCTGGCGCCGTTGCCGGGGAGATCAAGACACGCTGCAAGGGGAGTCTCTCACACCCAATCTCTTTACTTTGTTTATTGTCTTGCTTTACTTTATTTTCTGTCTTGTTTGCTTTCTTTATATCAAAAACACAAAAAAATTAGTTACTTGTTTTACTTTATTTAATTTGGTTTTGCTTTATTCATTTTTATTATTGCTAAAATGAATACTCCTGAGAACACTAAGTTGTGTGACTTCACTAGCACCAATAATAATGATTTCATATGCACTCCTATTGCTCCACCTGCTGCTACAGCAGAATTTTATGAAATTAAACCTGATTTACTAAATCTTGTTATGAGAGAGCAATTTTCTGGTGTTAGTACTGATGATGATGCTGCCCATCTTAATAATTTTGTTGAACTTTGTGGAATGCAAAAGTATAAGGATGTAGATGGGGATATTATAAAACTAAATTTTTTTCCTTTCTCCTTGAGAGGAAGAGCTAAAGATTGGTTGCTATCTTTGCCTAAAAATAGTATTAGTTCATGGACTAAATGTAAAGATGCTTTCATTGGAAGATATTCCTCCTGCTAAAATTATATCTTTGAGAAGTAGCATTATGAACTTTAAGCAATTGGATAATGAACATGTTGCCCAAGCATGGGAGAGAATGAAATCTTTTGTAAAGAATTGCCCAACCCATGGACTAACTACTTGGATGATCATCCAAACCTTTTATGCAGGTTAAATTTTTCTTCAAGGAACCTATTGGATTCAGCTGCTGGAGGTACTTTTATGTCGATCACTTTGGGTGCTGCAACAAATCTTCTTGATGATATGATGATCAACTACTCTGAATGGCACATTGAAAGGACTCCACAAGGTAAGAAGGTAAATTCTGTTGAAGAAACCTCTTCCTTGAGTGATAAGATTGATGTTATTATGTCTATGCTTGTTAATGATAAATCTCATGTCGATCCTAATAATGTTCCTTTAGCTTCATTGGTTGCTCAAGAAGAGCATGTTGATGTGAACTTCATTAAAAATAATAATTTCAACAACAATGCCTATAGGAATAATTTTGGTAACAACAACTATAGGTCATATCCTTTTAATAATGGTTATGGTAATTCTTATGGTAATTATTACAACAATAGTAGGAGTGTACCCTCTGGTCTTGAAGTCATGCTTAAAGAATTTATTAGTACACAAACTGCTTTTAACAAATCTGTTGAGGAAAAGTTTGGTAAAATTGATGTTCTCGCTTCTAAGGTTGATAGTCTTGCTGCTGATGTTGATCTTTTAAAACTGAAAGTTATGCCTAATGAAACTAAAGATATTAAGTCATTTGCTACAGCAAACGCTATCCAAGTTCGAATTAATGACAATATTAGAATGATGGCTGAATTGCATGCTAGGTGGGAAAGAGAAGAAAAACTAGCTAAAGAGAATAATATAGCTAAAGTTTGGACTATTACCACCACTAGTAATGTTGATGCTTCACATGTTGCTAAATCTCCTACTATCAATGGTAAAATAATTGGTGTTGGCAATGTTTCTACTTCTAATACAAAGCATGCAAAATTGCCTGAAACTGCTGAAACTGTTTGTGATAAAAGTGCTGAATTTTTTCAAAGTGTTGGGGAGAATGGTCCCATTGCTTTAGATCATAATGGTTTTGATTTTGATAATTTTCATATCTCTAAAGTTATTAAGTTCTTGCAAAACCTTGCTAGAAGTCCTAACGCTAGTGCTATAAACTTGGCCTTTACAAAACATATTACAAATGCTCTCATTAAAGCTAGAGAAGAGGAAATAAAACTTGAAGCTTCTATTCCTAGGAAGTTGGAAGATGGTTGGGAGCCCATCATTAAAATGAAGGTCAATGTATTTGATTGTAATGCTTTATGTGATCTAGGTGCTAGTATTTATGTTATGTCTAAGAAACTTTATGATATGCTTGACTTGCCACCGTTGAAATGTTGTTATTTGGATGTTAATCTTGCTGATAATTCTATAAAGAAACCTTTGGGGAGAATTGACAATGTTCACATTATGTTTAACAATAACCTTGTCCCCGTTGATTTTGTTGTTTTTGATATTGAATGCAATGCACCTTGTCCTATTGTGTTGGGAAGACCCTTTCTTCGAACCGTTGGTGCTATTATTGATATGAAAGAAGGAAATATTAAATATCAATTCTCTCTTAAGAAAGGTATGGAACACTTCCCTAGAAAGAGAATGAAGTTGCCTTTTGATTCTATTATTAGAACAAACTATGATGTTAATGCTTCTTCTCTTGATGTTACTTGAGTTTCACTTTCTGCGCCTAGCTGAAAGGCGTTAAAGAAAAGCGCTTATGGGAGACAACCCATTATTTTATTTCCGCAATTTTTGTTTTATATTTGAGTCAAGGTGCTTGTTACTACTGTAGCAATACCTTTGTATCTTTACTTTATTGCATTGTTGTGCCAAGTAAAGTCTTTGATAGAATGTTGATACTAGATTTGGATTTTTGCACAGGAACAGATTTTTAGCTGTCACGAATTTGAGCTGTTCTCTTTGTAGGAAATTCGTAAAATCTTAAAAAAATTGTAATCCTCAGATATGTACGCAACTTTCATTTAATTTGAGCTTTTCCATCTGAGCATGTTAAGTGCCTCGAAAAAATTCGTCTTTACAGACTGTTCTGTTTTGACAGATTCTGCCTTTTATTTCGCATTGCCTCTTTTACTGTGTTTGAGCGGGTTTCTTTGCTCCATTAAATTTCAGTAACCTTGGGTAATGTCCAGAAGTGTTGGGAATGATTGTGTCCTTGCTGAACATGTGAATTTTTGATTATGCACTAACCCTCTAATGAGATTGTTTTGAGTCTGGTGTGGAGGAAGTTTTCAAGGATCAAGAGATGAGGATGATATAATATGATCAAGAAGAGTGAAAAGTCTAAGCTTGGGGATGCCCCCATGGTTCATCCCTGCATATTTCAAGAAGACTCAAGCATCTAAGCTTGGCGATGCCCAAGGCATCCCCTTCTTCATCAACAACTTATCAGGTCACCTCTAGTGAAAGTATATTTTTATTCCGTCACATCTTATGTACTTTACTTGGAGCGTCTGTGTGCTTTTATTTTTGTTTGTGTTTGAATAAAATCAGATCCTAACATGCTTGTGTGGGAGAAAGACACGCTTCGCTTTTTCATATGAACACTCGTGTTCTTCGCTTTACTTTTAATGTTCATGGCAAAAGTTGAAAGCTGCTGCACTTATTGCTACTTGGTTGGAAAACAGAAAATGCTTCATGTGGTAATTGGTATATTGTCTTGAATAATTTGATACTTGGCAATTGTTTTGAGCTCTCAAGTAGATCATGTTTAAGCTCTTGCATCATGAAGTTTAAACCTATTAGTGGAGAACTACCGTAGAGCTTATTGAAATTTGGTTCGCATGATTGGTCTCTCTAAGGTCTAGATTTTTTCTGGTAAAAGTGTTTGAGCAATAAGGAAGACAGTGTAGAGTCTTGAATGCTTTCAATATGTTCTTATGTAAGCTTTGATGTACCAGTTCATACTTGTGTTTGCTTCAAACAACCTTGCTAGCCAAAGCCTTGTACTGAGAGGGAATGCTTTTCATGCATCCAAAACCTTGAGCGAAAACCTATGCCATTTGTGTCCACCATAACTACCTACTATGTGGTATTTTTCTGCCATTCCAAGTAAATACTTCATGTGCTACCTTTAAACAATTCAAAAGTTATTATCTCTTATTTGTGTCAATGTTTTATAGCTCATGAGGAAGTATGTGGTGTTTTATCTTTCAATCTTGTTGGGCAGACTTTCACCAATGGACTAGTGGCTTCATCCGCTTATCCAATAATTTTGCAAAAAGAGCTGGCAACGGGGTTCCCAGCCCCAATTAATTAACTTTCATTAATAATTCTCTTCACTTGTTTTGCCCTGATTCATCAGTAAGCAACTTAATTTTGCAAATAGACACTCCTCCATGGTATGTGAAATGTTGGAAGGCACCCGAGGATTCGGTTAGCCATGGCTTGTGAAAGAAAAAGGTTGGGAGGAGTGTCATTGAAAGTGCATGGAGCCCCCATGTGTGGTTTTGGTAATTAATGACAATCCATATGGACTAATGTTTGCATTTGAGTTATATTTGTAGGAGTTGTCCATAGGCAATTCTTGAACCATATGTTGGCTTCAAGGTTGCAATAAGAAGAATTTGATGAAGGATATCAAGTGTCAAGTATGTCTTGAAGATGAAGATGAAGTGAGCCCTCAAGTTACTTCAAGATATCAATATGATGAAGAATGAAGAATGAAGTGCAAGTTCAAGATGAGCCATCTCGAAGAGATCCTTTGCTTGAGTCTTGCCATCCATATGGTGATCATGGAGATGTGAAGATGCGCCGAAGAAGAAGCTCTCCCATGGTGGATTATGGGGGAGCAATCCACATGGGGGTCATGGTTATGTGAAGATGCGCCGAAGAAGAAGCTCTCCCATGGTGGATTATGGGGGAGCAATCCACAAGACTTCGTCAAGCAAGCACAAGCAAGAAAGGCGTTCCATCTTGTTGAGGTCAAGATCGTCATCAAGCTCAAGTGGAATGCTCAAGTATAAGGTTTGCTCTTGATAGGGTTTCTTTCTCACCGGTCTCATAGTGTAGTTGGAGACCGGTTTATAGTTTAGTTGCCGTACTATCAAGAGGGCTCTCGAGTGAGTAACTCGATCGTATCGTTCGGAGAGAGCTCAAACCTTTGCATCCTTGCATCATCTTTCTTGGTTGTTATTTGGACCTTATCCATGTGATGTTTTAGAGCTTGTGCTTATTCTCATGACAAGCTCTAGTTCATCGAAAACGGATTTCGCATAAATCACTTGTTGCGTTTTTGAGTTTGATTCATCATCTTTCTTGGTTGTTATTTGGATCTTATCCATGTGATGATTTAGAGCTTGTGCTCATTCTCATGACAAGCTCTAGTTCATCAAGAATGGTTTTTGCACGGGCAACTTGTTGCATTTTCGAGATTGGAGGTTTTACCGGTATGTCTTTTTTAGATAGGTCAAACCTTTCATCATTTGTTTCTATCCTCCCATGTTGGACTATGATGGTTTCCTGCATGATCTTGTAGAGCTTATTCCTAGCTTCAAAACAAGCCCAAGATCATCAAAATCGGAGTCCGGATACTAAAGTTATGCCCGTTTTAGTTTTGGTGTTTCTGCAGTTTGCCAGGCCGGATATTTCGGAAATATCCGGGCCGGATTCCGGCCCGGATATTTCCGAAATATCCGGCCCCCCCGAAATCGGCTAAGGACCTGAAGAAAAGCAGCTCAGGACAGGGGCCGGATTTTTGGCCGGATTTTGACCAGGTTTTGTCCCTGAGGCCGGATAATCCGCCCCCCGGATAATCCGGCCCTTACTTAGGCCGGAATATCCGGCCCTGGTTTTGCCCAAACGGCTCGATTTTCTTGGGGGGTATAAATACCCCCTTCTTCCTCCTTGGGCTGTAGCTTCTCTCACTCTCTCTCTCCTCCATTGTTGAACTAGAGAAGCTTGCACTATATGTCAATCCCTCCATGATTCTTGCCCCCATTTGAGGGAAAAGAGAGAGGAGATCTAGATCTACATTTCTACCAATCAAATCCATCTCTTTGTGAGTGGAACTCTCTAGATCTTGATCTTGGTGTTCTTTGTGAATTCCTTTGTTCTTCCTCTCTTATTCCCCCAATAGCTTTTGTAGCTTTGTTGGAATTTGAGAGAGAAGGACTTGAGCATCTTTGTGGTGTTCTTGCCATTGCATTTGGTGCATCGGTTTGAGTTCTCCACGGTGATTCATGGTGGTGAAAGCAAGAAGGTTGTTACTCTTGGGTTCTTGGAACGCTAGACGGATTCTAGGCCTTTGTGGCGGTTTGTTGGGAGCCTCCAATTAAGTTGTGGATGTGTGCCCCAATCTTTGTGTAAGGCCCGGTTTCCGCCTCGAAGGAAATCCCTTAGTGGAACCGTGACCTAGGCCTTTGTGGCGAGGGTCACCGGAGATTTAGGTGAGGCGCCTTCGTGGCGTTCGGTGTGTGGTGTGAGTACCGCATCTTGGGGTGAGGCCTTTGTGGCGTTGGTGTGCATCGAGCAACCACACCTCAAGGTGAGCCTCCTGTGGCGTTCGGGAGCACTAAGCCACCGCACCTCTCCAACGGAGATTAGCACTCGCAAGAGTGTGAACTTCGGGATAAATCTTCGTCTCCCGCGTGCCTCGGTTATCTCTATACCCGAGCTCTTTACTTATGCACTTTACCTTTTGATAGCCATCGTGCTTGAAGTTATATATATCTTGCTATCACATGCTTGCTTGTATTGCTTAGCATAAGTTGTTGGTGCACTTAGGTGAACCTTTGCTTAGAATAAGTTGTTGGTGCACATAGGTGAACCATAGTATATAGGCTTTGGGCTTGACAAAGTAAACGCTAGTTTTATTCCGCATTTGTTAAGCCCATCTCGTAAAAGTTTTAAACCGCCTATTCACCCCCCCCCCCCTCTAGGCGACATCCGTATCCTTTCAATTGGTATCAGAGCAAGGTCTCTCATTCTTAGGCTTCACCGCCTTGAGAGTAAAGATGTCGGTTAGGGGATTAGCACACAATAACTTGTTTATATTTGATGGCACAAATTATGATCTATGGAAAATTTATGTGCTTAAAATCTTACGGGGAATGTCCCCGGACATGGAGCGATATCTTGGCATGGGTTTTTCTTCTCCTAAGGATCCTCAAAATTTATCTCTTGAGGAGGAGAAAAACTCTTGCCTCGATGCTCTTGCTTCTCATGTGTTTTCCATTGTTGTGAGCAATGTAGTTACTTCGTCAATCATGCCTTTTGGGAGCTCTCATGAATTATGGACAAAGCTTCAAGACAAATATGATGTGTCCAATATTATTGAGGATGTTTGTATTGCTTCCACTTCCGGCCGTGATGAGTTCTCATCTTCATCCACTTCACCAAAGTGTGTCAAGACACAAGGTAATGATATGGTGAGTGGTGATGAAAATTGCAATGTTGATATTGAGCTTACTATTGATGATTCTTCATCTCTATCTCATTGCAATGCTTCATCTACGGACTCAAACACATCTAGCACTAGAAATGATTTACATGCCTGTGTTGATAGTCCTTGCATATCATGTGTAAGTTGCTTGAATAAATCTAATGATGATATGCTTGCATTATCTTGTGGCCATGATAAAAATGCTTTTATTTCCTCTAGTTGTTGTGTGTCTAACAATGTAGAGGAAACCAAAGATTCTATTGGTCAAGACAAGATCTTGAAAAGAGCCTCAAGTATCTCCTCATCTTTATCTCACGGTCCTCATGTATGCCTTATGGCCAAGGGTTCCACGGTACCTCCTACCATGGAACCTAATATGTCTCGTGGTGATAAGGATGAGGATGAATATGAAGAAGAGGATTGGGTTGTCTCTCTACGCGATAAGGGTAAGAGTGTATTCAAGGTTCTTTGCAAAGATAAAATTGCTAGCACTCACTTCTTTGAAATCTTGACTACCGCTATTGAGAGCCAAAAACTTATTTGGATGCATGAGAACACCATTGATAAAATGGGTGCTCTTGAACGTGAGTACGCCAATGATGTGGCATCTCTAAAGATGAACTTGAAGAAGAACAAACCACCAAGGAAGCTCTTGAGGAAACCTTTGCTCTAGAATTGTCTAGAGAAAAGGAAACCCATGATAAAGCTCTTGAGGTGGCAAATGAACTAAAGCTAAAAAATGATAAGCTTGTGTTTGTTAATGCTAAACTCCTTGAGGATTTTGAGCAACTCAAAAAGGGCTCAAGGGTTATTGAGAGTGCGCTCACCAAACTCACCGAGTCGCATGAGCAACTTAAAGCTTCTTATCTAAAAGAGCATGACAACTTGCCTTCTCCCATTGCTATTAATAATGATGCTTGTGCTACTAACTCTACTTCTTGTGAAGCATCTATCTTGAAGGAGAATGTTGAGCTAAGGGCTCAACTTAAATTGCTAACTAGCAATTATGGGAAATTGGAAGAAAATAATGGAAAGCTTTCTAGCTCCCATGAGGATCTTCTAGCCTCTCATGATAGGCTAAAGTTAGCTCATGAGGCTATAATATCTAAGGCAACACCTTGTGAGCCTCATGTGGATACTAGCACTACTACCCAAAATGCTATATTGCCATGTGCTAGTCCTAGTAATTCATCCACTCATATTATTTCTAAATCTTGTGATGAATCATCTTCCTTGCCTTGTTGCTCTAACAATGAAGGTTCTACTTCCTCTAGTACTTGTGTTGTTACTAACCATGTAGAGGAAATCAAAGAGCTCAAGGCACAGGTCTCTTCTTTGAAGCACGACTTGGTAAAGGGTCATGAAGGGAAATGCAAACTTGACAAGATGTTAAGTGTGCAACAATCCCCCAATGACAAGAGTGGACTTGGATTCAACTCCAACAACAAGAACAAGTCCAAGAACAACAAGATTAAGAAGGGCCAATTACAAGTCAAAGACCCGGCCAAGATTGTTTGCTTCAAGTGCAAAATTGAAGGGCATCATGTTAGATCTTGCCCTTTGAAGAAGAAGCAGAAAGGGAAGCGACCTCAAGCTCAAACTCATATTCAACCTCAAGTTGAAGAAATTCCACTTCCCAAGAAGAATCAAGCCAATGCTCCCATTGTGGAGAAATCTAGTGAGAAGAAGGAGAAGAAAAGAACTTGCTACATATGCCGTGAGAAGGGCCACATATCCTCTTCTTGCACTATTGGTACCTCATCCAACTCTATCTCCATTGATGATGTTTATTCTCTTCGTAAGGATGAGGGTGGCAATGTGTTTGCCAAATATGTTGGTGCTCAAAGTGGTGTCAAGAAAAGAACCATTTGGGTTACCAAGCCTATTGTGACTAACCTCTTAGGACCCAACTTAGTTGGGGACCAACAATCCAAAACTTGATCAATAGGTTCTTGTTGGAGGGCATTGGAGACTTGGCTACATCATGAAGAATTAAGGGATCTTCATCATTTATATTATATCAAGCCAAGTCTTTTGATTATCTTGCTACTATCATATATCCAATGTTCCTCCTTGCGGTAACATGTTATCAACTCATTTATATTGAAAGTTACTCGCCCCTTTGCATGTGTTAGTTTTGTTCCTAACATGTGTTTGTATATGTTGTGCTTCCTAATAGTTTTGCTTGAGAAATCAAGTCTATGCATGTTGGGTTGCACACCATGTATTTGTGTTTGTGTTGGAGCCTCTTTGCATCTTGTTGTATCTTATATGGCTCTTATGAGCGATTAATGGACAATCCCATTTTGGGGGAGTGATATTCCTTTGGGAATTTCATGATCCTAAACAATGTGTGTACATGAGGAATATCACTTAGAATTGATATTGCGAGATAATCTAGTCGCTATGTGGTATGTCATCTTCATGAGAAATTCAAATTCTAATGTCCATTAATATCTCTACTTGGATCTTATTTGCCTCTTGTGAAAATAAATTCCTTATCACATTATGGGGGAGTAATAAGCTTTGTGCATATTACAAGCCTAGAAAATGTGAACATTTGAGGTTGTGTCACATAGAAATGATACCGTAAATTATCTCTCTCCTATGTGGCATGTTTGCTCAAACAAGCTCCAATTTGCTTAAATGGCTTCATTGCTAATATCTTTGTGGATCTTATTTGTGAAAGTTTTTCTTGGCATGGTTTTTCACAACGTGTCCCTCAATACATTTTTGGAAAACCATGTACTTCAAGTCATACTATTAATTGCTTTGCATGTTGGTATGAATACTATTAATTGCTTCGCATGTTGGTATGAATACTATTAATTGCCTTGCATGTTGGTATGACTAAATGAAGCTATCAAGAAACTATCTTTGCATGATGGTTAACTCTTATCTTTTACCATATGCTTTGTTCGTTGTAAATATGATCTTATGTATACTTACAAACTACCACCGGGAAATATTTCCTAATACCTCTTGTCCTAGGACAATTGGTAATCAATTATGAGGTAGATATTTATTGATCATATCTACATTGGCTCTTGTATTTATATTGCCTTATTTATTGCCATGAATTTGTTGTGCTTTGACTCCCATGTGTCTTCCTTGCATCTTATGGATCTAAGTTGTCTATTCAAACTTTCTTAGCATTGTTAGAAGATATAGGTAGCGTGATGATCCTAGTTTTGTGCATTTTGTATTCATATAAAAAATCCTAGATAATGCACCAATCTTGGGGGAGCTCTTCTATATTTATTAGAATGCTTAACATCTCTTGATCTTTATCAAAAATTTGGTTTTGGGAGACATAAAATTTTCTTTTTTCGTACTTTGTGCCACCATAAAAAGTTTTGAGGGTTTGGTTTATTTGTTAGAACCTTGCTCTCTTGGGAGTTGGTTATCTCATTCCTTTGTGTTTAGGTTTAATTAGCTTCTTATAATGAGATAAGTCTTTGGAGTCAATCTTGTGTTGATTTGATTCTTTGATATAATTTGGGCAACCATTGTCTCTTGATTTATTTGGTGTTTTGTCCAAATTGTATCTTCCTTTGGTCCTTGAAAGTTTTGTGCATGCATATTTAATATATGTATATCTTATGGCATGTGTCACTTTCATTGATCCAATATATAGGGTAAACTCCATCAAATCCTAATTTGGCTAAGATGTGCATGAAATTCAATTTCATATCTATATGCACATAGAATTGCGGAGTTTGTCCTATATGTTGTAGTGTGTCTAACTACTTCGGACCCAATTAGTTTGGGGACCATTTTGTACTTACCTTTGTGTTAGGTACAATGGATATGCATTGGATGCTTGTCTCGCTCTTGGAAAGAAGTGGTGACTCAATGGTAACTTGAGGCAAGCTAGGATGGTCAACGAACAGATATCTACTACATCCACACCAATGCTATCTTGGTAACAAGTATCTTCTCATGCATACTTTTCTTGTATCCAACCTTATGGTTGCATCTTGGCATGAATCTCTTGATTTGCAAATAGTGTGATTCTTGCAAAAGTCTTAATGAAACCTCTTTATTGTGAATGTGAGTAATTTGAGATGAGTGCATTTGTTGGGAAGTATTTTAAATCATGCTCATGATTCATCCATCCCAACTATGCCTATCTAGCAATTTTGTTGCATATCAATTTCTCAAGGCTCTCACATGTGCAATATAGATGAAAGTGCAATTTTAGTTACTCATTTTGGTATCCCCGTTTGTGATACTTGTTGCCTTTCTCAAATGCATCCCAACTATCTTCTATCCCTTGTTGATATTTGTGATGTATTTTAGTTGTTTGTGGTTGAAGTTCATGAATGTACAATAAGATAAAATTGAGCCTTTGGCCATGCTATTAAGCAAAAATTCTTATTGGTATATTGCATGACTTCGTCTTGGATATCATACTATTTTTCTTGCGTATATATTTTGTGTGTGCATGTTTCTTTGTGGATAAATATCTTTGTGATATTGCCCACTTAGAGAAACTTATACACAAAGAGATGATACATCTCCTTTTGATATCTTATTTATTTATTGCATGTTGATTGGTCATGCCAAGCAATATAATTCTTTGAAGACTATGATGATGCTTTTTCCTCATCCTTGTAATAGTCTTATAATATGCTTTATCATGCCTTTCACATATCCTCTTGGTTGAGCCTTTTTATTATGGTGCCTCTTACTTGTTGCTCAACTATTTGTTTGTTGCAAGTGTTTAGCTTACTTTTCTATCTATGATCTATTACAAATGTTTGTGTTTTAAATGAGGGAGTGAGGATTCCATGTTATGCATATTGTATTCAAATGCAACATTTTATTTTATGCATGTACCTTGGGGAGCTTCCTCATTTGATTTAGAACACTATCTTGCGGTGATCATTAGAGTTTGTTTCACTTGGTATCTTTTGTTTTTGAATAATATTATGGGAGTGATGATTCCATGTTTGTGCACTTTATACTCCAATGCAAATTGTCTAGTTTTGTGCACAAACCTTGGGGAGCTTCCTCATATTATTTAGAGAAATCTTCTCGATCTTATCATAATATCTATCATTCTTTTGGTATCTTCCTTGTGGTTCATTTGGTTGCTTGCTTCATTTGTTGAAGCTTCTAGACTTTGTTATCTTTTTGCAATCTTTGATCCTATCTATAGTGTGATTCCTTCCGAATATTCGTCATTGGAAACGTGCATTTGATTCCACTCAAATTATGAGAAATGCACACGCTATGGAGGAACTCTCACTATATTGACCTTCTAAATTTTTCACCCATTTCGGCAATTGGTGCCAATGGGGGAGAAGTTTGGACGGTTTAAGGGAATTTGGTTATGTCTTTGCTTTGTGCTTAAGCATGTGTTATGTCTTTGCTTTGTGCTTAAGCATGTGCCTTTATTGCATTGCATCTTGTTGCTTTGCATACTTGAATATTTAGAGGAAAATCCACTAGGCTTTGAATGCCAATATATGCAATGAAAGTCAAGATCATTCACACATGCATATATTATGGGGGAGTTTGCTCTATATATTCAACTTATTGTTACTTAAATTCCTTATATAAACCCCCTCAAAGAGATTGTCATCAATTACCAAAATGGGGGAGATTGAAAGTGCATGGAGCCCCCATGTGTGGTTTTGGTAATTAATGACAATCCATATGGACTAATGTTTGCATTTGAGTTATATTTGTAGGAGTTGTCCATAGGCAATTCTTGAACCATATGTTGGCTTCAAGGTTGCAATAAGAAGAATTTGATGAAGGATATCAAGTGTCAAGTATGTCTTGAAGATGAAGATGAAGTGAGCCCTCAAGTTACTTCAAGATATCAATATGATGAAGAATGAAGAATGAAGTGCAAGTTCAAGATGAGCCATCTCGAAGAGATCCTTTGCTTGAGTCTTGCCATCCATATGGTGATCATGGAGATGTGAAGATGCGCCGAAGAAGAAGCTCTCCCATGGTGGATTATGGGGGAGCAATCCACATGGTGGTCATGGTTATGTGAAGATGCGCCGAAGAAGAAGCTCTCCCATGGTGGATTATGGGGGAGCAATCCACAAGACTTCGTCAAGCAAGCACAAGCAAGAAAGGCGTTCCATCTTGTTGAGGTCAAGATCGTCATCAAGCTCATGTGGAATGCTCAAGTATAAGGTTTGCTCTTGATAGGGTTTCTTTCTCACCGGTCTCATAATGTAGTTGGAGACCGGTTTATAGTTTAGTTGCCGTACTATCAAGAGGGCTCTCGAGTGAGTAACTCGATCGTATCGTTCGGAGAGAGCTCAAACCTTTGCATCCTTGCATCATCTTTCTTGGTTGTTATTTGGACCTTATCCATGTGATGTTTTAGAGCTTGTGCTTATTCTCATGACAAGCTCTAGTTCATCGAAAACGGATTTCGCATAAATCACTTGTTGCGTTTTCGAGTTTGATTCATCATCTTTCTTGGTTGTTATTTGGATCTTATCCATGTGATGATTTAGAGCTTGTGCTCATTCTCATGACAAGCTCTAGTTCATCAAGAATGGTTTTTGCACGGGCAACTTGTTGCATTTTCGAGATTGGAGGTTTTACCGGTATGTCTTTTTTAGATAGGTCAAACCTTTCATCATTTGTTTCTATCCTCCCATGTTGGACTATGATGGTTTCCTGCATGATCTTGTAGAGCTTATTCCTAGCTTCAAAACAAGCCCAAGATCATCAAAATCGGAGTCCGGATACTAAAGTTATGCCCGTTTTAGTTTTGGTGTTTCTGCAGTTTGCCAGGCCGGATATTTCGGAAATATCCGGGCCGGATTCCGGCCCAGATATTTCCGAAATATCCGGCCCCCCCCCCCGAAATCGGCTAAGGACCTGAAGAAAAGCAGCTCAGGACAGGGGCCGGATTTTTGGCCGGATTTTGACCAGGTTTTGTCCCTGAGGCCGGATAATCCGCCCCCCGGATAATCCGGCCCTTACTTAGGCCGGAATATCCGGCCCTGGTTTTGCCCAAACGGCTCGATTTTCTTAGGGGGTATAAATACCCCCTTCTTCCTCCTTGGGCTGTAGCTTCTCTCACTCTCTCTCTCCTCCATTGTTGAACTAGAGAAGCTTGCACTATATCTCAATCCCTCCATGATTCTTGCCCCCATTTGAGGGAAAAGAGAGAGGAGATCTAGATCTACATTTCTACCAATCAAATCCATCTCTTTGTGAGTGGAACTCTCTAGATCTTGATCTTGGTGTTCTTTGTGAATTCCTTTGTTCTTCCTCTCTTATTCCCCCAATAGCTTTTGTAGCTTTGTTGGAATTTGAGAGAGAAGGACTTGAGCATCTTTGTGGTGTTCTTGCCATTGCATTTGGTGCATCGGTTTGAGTTCTCCACGGTGATTCGTGGTGGTGAAAGCAAGAAGGTTGTTACTCTTGGGTTCTTTGAACCCTAGACGGATTCTAGGCCTTTGTGGCGGTTTGTTGGGAGCCTCCAATTAAGTTGTGGATGTGTGCCCCAATCTTTGTGTAAGGCCCGGTTTCCGCCTCGAAGGAAATCCCTCAGTGGAACCGTGACCTAGGCCTTTGTGGCGAGGGTCACCGGAGATTTAGGTGAGGCGCCTTCGTGGCGTTCGGTGTGTGGTGTGAGTACCGCATCTTGGGGTGAGGCCTTTGTGGCGTTGGTGTGCATCGAGCAACCACACCTCAAGGTGAGCCTCCTGTGGCGTTCGGGAGCACTAAGCCACCGCACCTCTCCAACGGAGATTAGCACTCGCAAGAGTGTGAACTTCGGGATAAATCTTCGTCTCCCGCGTGCCTCGGTTATCTCTATACCCGAGCTCTTTACTTATGCACTTTACCTTGTGATAGCCATCGTGCTTGAAGTTATATATATCTTGCTATCACATGCTTGCTTGTATTGCTTAGCATAAGTTGTTGGTGCACTTAGGTGAACCTTTGCTTAGAATAAGTTGTTGGTGCACATAGGTGAACCATAGTATATAGGCTTTGGGCTTGACAAAGTAAACGCTAGTTTTATTCCGCATTTGTTAAGCCCATCTCGTAAAAGTTTTAAACCGCCTATTCACCCCCCCCCCCCCTCTAGGCGACATCCGTATCCTTTCAGTCATCCATAAATAAAACTAAAGTACATGTGTAAACAAAAGAGAAGAGGGATGATCTACCTTGCTGGTAGAGATAACGTCCTTCATGGGAGCCGCTCTTTGAAAGTCTGTTTGACAAGGGGGTTAGAGTGCCCACTACCATTCGTTGACAACAACAAACACCTCTCAAAACTTTACTTTTATGCTCTCTATATGATTTCAAAACTTGAAAAGCTCTAGCACATGATTTAATCCCTGCTTCCCTCTGCGAAGGGCTTTTCTTTTACTTTATGTTGAGTCAGTTTACCTACTTCCTTCTATCTTAGAAGCAAACACGTGTGTCAACTGTGTGCATTGATTCTTACATGCTTGCTTATTGCACTCATCATATTACTTTGTGTTGACAATTATCCATGAGATATACATGTTGAAAGTTGAAAGCAATTGCTAAAACTTAAATCTTCCTTTGTGTTGCTTCAAAACCTTCTATTAAGAATCTATTGCTTTATGGGTTAACTCTTATGCAAGACTTTTTGATGCTTGTCTTGAAAGTACTATTCATGAAAAGTCTTTGCTATATGATTCAGTTGTTTAGTCATTATCTATTTGTTAGCAAACTATAGACCATTGCTTTGAATCACTTCATTCATCCCATATGCTTTACAATAGTATTGATCAAGATTATGTTGGTAGCATGTCACTTCAGAAATTATTCTTTTTATCGTTTACCTACTCGAGGGCGAGTAGGAACTAAGCTTGGGGATGCTTGATACGTCTCCAACGTATCTATAATTTCTTATGTTCCATGCTAGTTTTATGACAATACTCACATGTTTTATATACACTTTATATCATTTTTATGCATTTTCCGGGACTAACCTATTAACAAGATGCCATAGCGCCAGTTCCTGTTTTCTGCTGTTTTTGGTTTCAGAAATCCTACACAGGAAATATTCTCGGAATTGGACGAAACAAAAGCCCACGGCCCTATTTTCCACGGAGTATTCCAGAACATTGAAGAAGAGTCGGAGACGACCAGCAGGGGGGCCACCCCATAGGGCAGCGCGGCCCCACCTCCTGGCGCGCCGAGGTGTGGGGAGCCCACCTCGGGACTCCCCCGACGCTGCCTCTTCGCCTATATATTCCTTCGTATCGGAAAACCCTAGTACCGAGAGCCAAAATACGAGAAAAGTTCCAGAGACGCCGCCGTCGTCAACCCCATCTCGGGGGGTTCTGAAGATCACCTCCGGCACCCTGCCGGAGAGGGGAATCATCACCGGAGGGCTCTACATCACCATGCCCGCCTCCGAACTGAAGCGTGAGTAGTTCATCCTTGGACTATGGGTCCATAGCAGTAGCTAGATGGTTGTCTTCTCCTATTATGCCATCATTTTTAGATCTTGTGAGCTGCCCATCATGATCAAGATCATCTATTTGTAATGCTACATGTTGTGTTTGTTGGGATCCGATTAATATGGAATACTATGTCAAGTTGATTATCGATCTATCATATATGTGTTGTCTTGCATGCTCTCCGTTGCTAGTAGAGGCTCTGGCCAAGTTGATACTTGTAACTCCAAGAGGGGGTATTTATGCTAGATAGTGGGTTCATGCCTCCATTGAATCTGGGACAGTAACAGAAAGTCCTAAGGTTCTGGATGTGGTGTTGCCACTAGGGATAAAACATCAATTCTTTGTCTAAGGATATTTGTATTGTTTACATTACGCACAGTACTTAATGCAATTGTCTGTTGTTTGCAACTTAATACTGGAAGGGAGCGGATGCTAACCCGAAGGTGGACTTTTTAGGCATAGATGCATGCTGGATGGCGGTCTATGTTCTTTGTCGTAATGCCCTAAGTAAATCTCATAGTAGTCATCATGATATGTATGTGCATTGTTATGCCCTCTCTATTTGTCAATTTCCCAACTGTAATTTGTTAACCCAACATGTTATTTATTTTATTGGAGAGACACCACTAGTGAACTGTGGACCCCGATCCATTCTTTTACATCTGATATACAACCTACTGCAAGCATTGTTCTCTGTTGTTTTCTGCAAGCAAACATCCTTTTCCACACCATACGTTTAATCCTTTGTTTTCAGCAAGCCGGTGAGATTGACAACCTCACTGTTAAGTTGGGGCAAAGTATTTTGATTGTGTTGTGAAGGTTCCATGTTGGCGCCGGAATCCCTGGTGTTGCGCCGCACTACACTCCTTCACCAACAACCTTCACGTGGCCTTCATCTCCTACTGGTTCGATAACCTTGGTTTCTTACTGAGGGAAAACTCGCTGCTGTACGCATCATACCTTCCTCTTGGGGTTCCCAACAGACGTGTGCTTTACCGTCACAAGCACCGGGTTGCTTTGGGCCTTGGATAAGCATCGACATCATAATGAACTTCCGCTTCATGCACAACCAAGGAGGAAGCTTGTAGATACATAGAGTCACGGGCCATGTGCTGTGACTGCAGCTCTGCCCCCCAAAATGATTCATGCCATCTGTACTTAGACCAAACCATAAGTTACTTGCCTCACCTGCAAAATCCGGGAAATCTCTCTCGATATTTCTCCACTGCCGACCATCAGCGGGGCGCCTCGACATCGCGTCTTTCTTACGTTCTTCCATGTGCCATCGAAAGAACTTGGCATGCTCTTTGTTTCTGAACAAACGTTTCAACCGTGGTATTATGGGCGCATACCACATCACCTTCGCAGGAACCCTCTTCCGGGGTGGCTCGCCCTCAACATCACCAGGGTCATCTCTTCTGATCTTATACCGCAATGCACCACATATCGGGCATTTATTCACATTCTCGTACTTCTCACCGCGGTAGAGGATACAGTCATTAGGGCATGCATGTATCTTCTGCACATCTAATCCTAGAGGGCATACAAGCTTCTTTGATTAATATGTACTGGCGGGCAATTCATTCTTTCTTGGAAGCAGCTTCTTTAATATTATCAACAATTTTTCAAATCCCGAGTCAGTCACACCGGCCTCTGCCTTCCATTTAAGCAATTCCAATATGCTACCCAACTTTTTCTGCCCATCTTCACAACCTGGGTACAACAATTTTTTGTGGTCCTCTAACATCTTGTCGAACTACAACTTCTCCTTATCTGTGCCATAGTCTCTCCTTGCATTAGAAATGACCCATTCTTCACCTCATCAGCAGGCTCATCTGGTGCCCATTCTTCACCTCCTTCTTCTTCAATGTCTTCCATTGCGGTATCATCGTATTCAGTGAACATAGCTAGATCGGTAGTTGTCATCGTTATCTTCTTCATAGCCGTCTTCCATCATAACCCCTTCTTCTCCGTGCTTGGTCCAAACATTATAGCCGTACATGAATACGTGCCAAAGCAAGTGGCTCTGGATGTCTCTTGAGCAAGAGTAATCCTTCTCGTTCCGATATTTCAGATATGGCCAACAAATAAAACCTTGCTTCGACTTGTTGGCCTCGGCCACAAGCAGGAAAGATTTCACTCCCTCTATGAAAACGGGATCGCACCGGTTACCGTACATCCATAGATGACCCATCTGCACCGTAAGTACAATTATGTATCAAATGCAATCACCATGCTAAAATTAGTATTGTGCGTTCTATATATACGAGAAAATAGTTGCTAACCTTTTAGGACCAAAAAGAGGAGAAATCTTATTATATAAACTCAAGTGGCATCCTCGCAAACATTTCATCAAACACCTTTTGTGCACATGAAGAAAAAAAAGCTAGCATAAACCTCCACCTTCCACCACCAAGAAAAAAATGTAGGAAGGTGGGGGGAGGCTGGCTGTGCATATATAGATTTTAGCCACAAACCGAGACAAAAGGGCTGCCAGCAGGCCGCAGAAGGCCTCAGACCCTTTTGTCCCGGCCCGATCCATAACCCGCGACAAAAGGTTTCTAAAGAACCGGGACAAAAGACCCCGTGCCACTACAGGAAACGACGTAGACGCCGACGGTCGGCTGCCCTCGGCGTAGCCACGCCTGGCCCTCGGCGTAGGCTACGCCGATGGCAGCCCTCGGCATAGCGCCTCGGCATTCAGGTCCCTCGGCACCTGGCACACTGCCGTCGGCATAGGCCCGGCCGTCGGCGTACGCTGCCTATGCCGACGGTGCGGCTTCACCCTCGGCGTCGCTGCCCTCGGCGTCTCGACACGGCGCGCCGTCGCCGTTAACTGAGCGCCCCTGCGCGCCGTGGAGCGACGTGGCGCGTCGCGTGGCTGCCAACTACGGCGTCTACGCTGACGGCCACCCATCGGCGTCTACATGGGCCATGCAGGGACACGCGACACACCTGGGGGGGGTAGCCTAGGATATAAAACCATCTCAAATCACTTTTGTGCATGCCATGTGGACACACACAAGTTTTGGGGCCATTCCCTAGATCTGATGCTCGATTTCTGACGAAACTCTAGTTCTGTTGACCGCGCGGTCTACCCCTTTGACTGCATCCCATCGGGGGTCCCCTGGTGGGCATATGCCTACATTTGAGCTTGGTTAGGTCATAGGTACATGTGGAAACAAGGATCATCCCATATGATCTCAAGTTTCTATCCGGTTCACGTACGAGGGAGTTCCCCCTATACATGCAGAATCTGCCTAAGTGTAGGAACCCCCTGTCCGAGAAGCCGGACACACCTGGTGGGGGGGTAGCCTAGGATATAAAACCATCTAAAATCACTTTTGTGCATGCCATGTGGACACACACAAGTTTTGGGGCCATTCCCTAGATCCGATGCTCGATTTCTGACAAAACCCTAGTTCTGTTGACCGCGCGGTCTACCCCTTTGACTGCATCCCATCGGGGGTCCCCCGGTGGGAATATGCCTCCATTTGAGCTTGGTTAGGTCATAGGTACATGTGGAAACAAGGATCATCCCATATGATCTCAAGTTTCTCTCCGGTTCACCTCCGAGGGAGTTCCCCCACTAGTAGGAAAAGCCTCATCAGTGGCGCACCAAAAATGGATTCTGTGGCGCATGGGAGGTGCGCCACAGAAACTTCGCCACAAAAATAAGGTTTCTGTGGCGCACCGTCCCATGCGCCACAGAATTAAGGTTTCTGTGGCGCACTTGTGCTTAGGTGCGCCACAGAAACGCGTGCGCCACAGAATTGGTTTTCAGTGCGCCACAGAATTTGCTTGTATTATACACGATTTTGTGCTGCCTGCTATACACATGCAGTTTATAGACAACAGTTTATAGACAGCAATATACAGGCTATATACAGCAACATTCAGATATAATATAAATATCATGTACATTGCACAGATATAACATAGACATCATCATCACATTACTTAGAGCCCGATCGAGATACATATATAGTGGCAAGTGTCAAATGTTTTGCATACAACTCTTAATTCATACAAAATTCACAATTTCGAGATACAAAGTAGTCTTCATCCGGTTCCTCCTTTGCCCCCTCATCTCTACCCACCAGGCTCGCTTGCATCGGGGTCTTCATCCAGTTCCTACTATGATGAAAATGGAAGAAAGTGAGACCAACAAGTCCGATGCACAAGAGAAATGGAATAAATGCCTCATACATTGTTGATCAACACAAATATTAACATTCAGGGATGGTGTAAGTGAGGCCAGGTAGGATGCACAAGAGATTGATATTTGTGCTATCTTACCAGGCTCACTTACGCCACCCCCGAGTGTACGGTGACCAAACATTTTAATCATCGGCATTTTGAAAATCTCAAAGCAAATGGAATGACAAAATGGAATAAGTGCCTCATACATTGTTGGTCAACACAAATACTATGGTCAGAAACCATAGTTGCAGTATACACCGCCGTATACTTTGCAGAAGGGCCCCCTTTCCCCGGCCGGCGTTCCGTGAACGGGTGCTTGATGACACAACAACGCTGATCTGCATCTCCGGCGCAGAACCACGGCAGTCCCTCGCTGTCCAGTGAACGAGTCCTTGATGCAAAGACCGTGCCGGCCTGCCCAGCATTATGCTGGGCCGTGTTGCCACGCTTCAAGACGTGTGTCCCGCGCCCTGCACTGTTCGCCTTCTTGCCCGGTGAACCAATAGGCTGATCGTTGGAATAAGGAAACCGATGAAGGCCGGTCGCAAGATTAAATTGCGATCGTCTGTCATCGGCTTCCTTATTCCAACGATTAGTCTATTCGTTCACCGGGCAAAAAGGCGAAGAGTGCAGGGCGCGTGAGACACGGCCTGAAGCGCGGCAACAGGGGTCGGCATGATGCTAGGGAGGCTAGCACCGTCTTGGCATTAAGGACGCGTTCACGTACTGGACGGCGAGAGAAGAAAAGTGGTGCTGCGCCGGAGAGGCAGGTCGGCGTTGTTGTCTCGTCAAGGACTCGTTCACGGAACGGCGGCCAGGGAAAGGGGGGCCCGTCTACAAAGTATATTGTGGCGTATATGTGACCAAACATTCTAATCATCGGCACTAAAATGGAAGAAAGAGCCAAGTGGTATCTCAACTAGATATCATATGCCTCATACTTTGTTGGTCGAAACAAATATTAACATCCAGGGATGGAGTAAGTGAGGCCAGGTAGGATGCACAAGTTGATATTTGTGCCATCACACCAAGCCTCACTTGCTCCACCCCCGAGTGTACGAGTGATCGACCAACCATCTAATCATCGGCAAGTACAAAAACACCAACAAACCAGCAACCATGGTGACATAAGTCAAGATGCTCAAACACACATAGCATGCATGGAGCAGATGCTCCAAAGGGATTATTCATCACTTGGTATATAGACCAAGTGATGCTGGCAAAAGAGAGGCCAATCAAGAACCAGTAAATCCAGTAAGTGATAGATATGCCTAAACAAGCAACAACACATAGCATATCCCAGCTAACCAGATGAGACAAGTCTTGGTAGCCAACTGAATCACCTAGCACCACCTAGCCTTTTAAAACCATCAGAAACAATCATTTTTCTTCAAAGGATACCACAGTGGCATTCATTTACATGATCCCCTACTGTGGATATCTCTATTTTCATCAAAGCCAACAAGAAATAGAAATTTATCATTACTCAGTTGAGTTCAAAACAAAGCTGGGGTACCATAAGGGATTATTCATCACTTGGTATTAACCAAGTGATGCTGGCAAGAGAGAGGCCAAGCCTGAGCTAGTCAATCCAGTAGAGATGGATATGCAGAAGTAAGCAAGAACACATAGCCTATCCAAGTTAACCAGATAAAACCAACCTTGACAGCCAACTTAATAACCTAGCATCACCTAGTCTTTTAAACCATCAGAAACTTCCCATTTTCTTCAAAGGATACCACAGTGGCATTCATTTACATGATCCCCTACTGTGGATATCTCTATTTTAGTATACCATCATAAGCATTCCATTTAAATCTGTTATCACCAGATTTTAACCAAGTCAGGAGGTGGGCCGTGATTGAGATGGGCTTGGAGAATATACACGGGAAATATTCATGAATCGGCCTCGTGCAAGAATTTGGGCTAGATTGCCCGTGCATCTGTAAATTATAGTAGGTTACATGTCGGTTAGGACTAAAAGATAGAGTTTAGCTCATACACGGTTGGGATTATTCCCAAGTTAGAGAGTCTACGGACTATAAATATGTATCTAGGGTTATTGAGAAGGGAGGACGAACACGTTCACAACAAACCAATCTAGGCGCATCGCCACCCCTTGTTTCGAGGGTTTCTTCCGGGTAAGCGCTATGCTGCCTAGATCGCATCTTGCGATCTAGGCAGTATCTTGTTTATTCGTTGTTCATGTGTTGCTCGTACTGAAGCCTTTTTGATGGCGAGCAACACCATTATCATAGATATGTTAGGGTTTGCATCGATATTTACTTGATGTATTCGCTTAGCTTTGCTATCCCTAGATATCTAGCTGTCCTTACACCTATCTTAGGTGTAAGGACAGCACCTTGCTTAGTCTTTATTCAGTAGATTCGATCTGTTACGGTTGTTCCTTGTTCTTCAAGGATTAGTTTAATATCCATATGGTTAGGCCTTGCAAACGGGTTGAAGGATCCAGTAGGGCGTGAGGTACGGTTTGCTGATCCTAGAAGGGATGTTCCGAGGATCAACTTCATGTTGGTTTTTAGGCCTTTTCTAGGGTTGATTTTCCGTCATCTTTTGTACCTGCCAGGCTCAATTACGTGTAAGATGTTCCGGTTGTGTGGTGAAAACCCTAAATCGTCGTAGATCGTTTTAGCTTAGTATTGATCAAGCAGGACCACCATGTTATCGTAGATCCAATACGAATCATGGGTGGATCGGCTCCATGAGCCGATTCACAGGATAACCTGAGAGCCGATCGAGACTCGTATTTAATGTTTACGTGTATGCCATGCAGGAAAATAGTCGAAGCAATCCATCACCTTCCTGACCAGGTATAGGTCAGGTGGCACGCCCTTGCACCAGCATCGGACGTGCGTGTCGGAGCATTGCGGGCCGTAGCCCAAGGGACCAGGGCCCACCAGCAGTCCTGGGAGCCTCCCGGCTCTACGTGTTGCCCGTCGCTGCTCGCCGGTGGGTTTTGGTGGTCAACACATTCTGGCACGCCCGGTGGGACATTCTTCTACATCAACTGCATCAACATCTGCATCAGGGATGGCGGAAGACCCAGTCACGTATGAAGATCTGACTGAGGAGTACAAGAAGAAGTATGACGAGATCAAAGCTCTCTTCGAAGCCAACCTCATCGGCTCTTTCCAGAGGACCCGCTCACAAGACATTAGGTGGAAAGGGTTCTCAGCTGAAGGCGCTCTCGATGAAGTGGATCTGTCTACTTCTTCAGAAGAACGCACCAGAGCTCTACGCCAGGAATTTAACTACATGGTAGCTCATTCGCTACACCATCATTCCGAGAGCCTGGTGAACGCTTTCGAGCGCGTTGCGCTTCGCGTGGTCCAGGAAATCATGAAGCATCAGTACTCTCCGTCAGGACCTACACTAGGGACTCACCAAGGAGAGATATCGCTCTACACCAGACCGCAGCTGCCGTTCTCGCTAGCAGCTCCAGAGCCGCCGGGTTCACCGGCGTTCGTCGTCTACAAGATTGGAGGCGACCCTGCTGATTACCAGTTCATGCTGGAACCGCCTAAGGAAATCCCGGATGGATACACCTGCATATACGTGCCAGACTGCAACAACTTGGCGCGCACGAACCAGACTACAGCAGGAGGAATTTCTGGAGCCACAAGAGGAATTTCTGGAGCCACAGGAGCAATTACTGGAGGAGACGTCGATAAGCAGGCGTGGCTGGCTAAATATGCCACCGCAACAGATCAGCAAAATTCAACCCCAGCAGCTCCTACAAAGGTGGACCGCATCGCTGCAATCTTGAGAGACCAGTTCGGCATGGTGCCGAAAAGGAGGGCAATCGGCTATTCCAAGCCGTACCCCAACGAGTATGATTTGATTCCACTGCCGCCCAAGTATCGGCTCCCTGAGTTCTCAAAGTTTAGTGGCTCAGAAGGCTCTAGCTCAATTGAGCACGTGAGCCGATATTTGGCACAGTTGGGCATGATCTCAGTATCAGACCCGCTACGCGTAAGGTTTTTTGCGCAGTCTCTCACGGGATCGGCTTTTGGATGGTACACCTCGCTGCCACCAGATTCAATCCGGACGTGGAAGCAGATGGAAGAGCAGTTCCACATGCAATATCACTCAGAAGCTTCCGAGGCTGGCATTGCCGATCTGGCACAAGTACGACAGAGGCGTGGAGAAACAGTGTCAGAATACATTCAGCGCTTCAGGAACGTGAGGAACCGATGCTATTCGGCTCGTTTGAATGAGAAAGAAGCAGTTGATCTGGCAGTGGTAGGTCTTGCGTCGCCGATCAAGGACATGGCTTCCCAAGCGGAGTACACTTCGCTGGCGCATATGGTTCAAAAACTTTCATTGTATGAACAGCGCCACACAGAATTGTACCAGGACAAATTCAAACGCGCGGTAAGCCTGGTTGAGACGGAAGAGGATGAAGACTCTGCAGGAGACCAGGAAGTAGCTGTGGCTGAGTGGGCTCGGGGGGCAAACCCCGTGTCCTGCAAGTGGGTTAAACCACAAGGTCCTGCAAAAGGGTTTGACTTCGACGTGAGCAAAGATGAGCAGATTTTCGATCTTTTGCTTAAGGAGAAGCAGCTGAAGTTACCCGAAGGCCATAGAATTCCTACGGTGCAAGAGATGAACGGAAGGCCATACTGCAAGTGGCATCATTCGTTCACCCATACCACCAGCGACTGCAAAGTGTTGCGTCAGCAGATCCAAATGGCGATAGAACAAGGCCGCCTGATTTTCAGCCAGTATGCCATGAAAGTGGACACGCAACCGTTCCCTGCCGTCAACATGGTGGAGTGCAATCATCTCGTGAGACGCCAGCCAAATCTCTCGTTCAGTATTAACATGGCAGGACCTGTATACCACCCTGGCAAGGACAAAGAAGAGAGCAGTCGTTCTCGTGGCAAGGACAAGGAGGAGGCCGGTTCACGCGACCGGCCCCGATATGATGACAAACGGTACGTCACCGAGGAACAAGTTAGAAGCGTGTGGTACCAACGACCACTCTCCGAGCACCTTCTTAACAAATATGAGCGTCAGTATGACCAACGCCGGCGGTATGACACGGCTGACGAAAGAGATCGTCGGCTTAACGTCAACGACAGAAAATATCGTTGGTATGATGGAGACGACGAAGGATATGAGCGTCGCACTAAGGGAAGGTCAAGGGAGCAAGAAGACATGGACCGACACTGGGATTGTCCTTTCTTTAAACACTGCTGGGGCTCAGGAATGAGCCGATTGCCTACAATCGAAAGCTGCCCAGAATGTAGACCAAAGAAGAAGGACGCAGGAGACGTGTCAGTGTTCAAACGTCTAGGGCCTCTCCCATCTCGGAACAACCAAGCTGAGTCCTCTCGAGTGGAAGATCTCGAGGAGTTAGAAGATGAAGAAGAAGAAGAAGATAGATACCACCGGCCAAGGTGGTGCCCTGATGGACTCAGCCACTCTCAGAAGCGTAGGGTGCAGCGGCTACGTAGTTTGGAGGAAGCCGAGAGGTTATACCTGCACACGCTGAGAAAGGCGCGGCCCGATCTGGCCGCGAAAATTCAGCAAACTTTGGACGAAGAGGGTCGTCCACATAAGAAAGAGTGGCGCCCCAAACCGAAGAAAGCCGATGATCAGACATAGGCTAGCACAAACATGGTGTTCATACTTCCGTCGGAGTTTTGTGCACCAAGAGCAGAAGAGGCATCTGTAGCACAACTTGACTGCGGCCCACGGCCAGTTATCTTTGAAAAGCCGCGAGAAAGGAGCTACAGACACCTGAAGGCCCTGTACTTGAAAGGTTATATCAATGGGCAGCCTGTCAACAAGATGCTGGTTGACACGGGAGCGGCAGTCAATATAATGCCGTACTCCATGCTACGTCGCCTGGGACGCTCTAGCGCGGATCTGATCAAAACTAACGTCACATTGAGCGATTTCAACGGCCAAGCATCAGAAGCGCAAGGCGTTCTGAGCGTGGATCTGACTGTAGGCCGAAAAACAATCCCCACGTAATTCTTCATCGTCGACAGCAAAAGCACCTACGCTGTCCTGCTAGGGAGGGATTGGATTCATGCCAACTGCTGCATTCCGTCTACAATGCACCAATGCTTGATACAGTGGGATGGAGATGAAGTGGAGGTCATCCATGCAGATGACTCAGCCAAAATCTCAACGGCTGGCATGAACATTTGGGACGCGGTAGACCAAGAGCCACTCTCTGGAGTCAGTTTGGACGGCTGTGAGCGCATCGAAGTGACAAAAAACGGGGTGAGGCTGGTCTTATCCACCGGCCTGACAGTATAGCAAGAGCAAAGTCTATGGACGTACGTGACAAGGCCGATCCCTGCGATCGGCCCCAAAAAATAAGAAGCAATGATCTCAACTCAAGCATGTCACGTAGATATAGTAGAGCACGAACAAGATGTAAACCTTCATTGAGCAATGCAATCAAAATGGGGGCCGATTCTAGCAATCGGCCCATATCATCCTCGCCATACATTTTGCCTGTGTTGAGCATCGATCTAACAGGTGACGGAAAGCTAGGGTATGGGTTTACATCGGCTGATGAGCTAGAAGAGGTTGACATTGGTCCTGGGGATAAGCCACGACTAACTTTTATCAGCAAAAAGGTAGATCCGCATCTGAGGAGCCTGATGATAGCTCTGTTGAAAGAATACCCAGATTGCTTTGCATGGGATTATACAGAGATGCCTGGGTTAGACAGGAGCATAATTGAGCATCGGCTCCCTCTCAAGAAAGGATTTCGGCCGTTCCAGCTACGAGCACGTCAGATGAAGGCCGAAATTCTTGAAGAAGTCAAGAAAGAGATCGAGAAGATGTTGGCCGCCGGGTTCATCGGGCCATGCAGGTACGCTGAATGGATTTCTAGTATCGTACCTATAGAGAAAAAGGACGGCCGATGGCGTGTCACCATAGATTTTCGAGATCTCAACTGAGCTACTCCAAAGGATGAGTATCCAATGCCTGTAGCAAAGACATTGATCAACGCAGCTGCTGGTCATAAGGTGCTAAGTTTCATGGATGGCAACGCCGGCTACAACCAAACTTTCATGGCTCCAGAAGATATACACAAGACTGCATTCAGAGTACCAGGATCAGTGGGCTTGTTTGAATATGTGGTCATGACTTTTGGGCTGAAGAATGCCGGTGCAACATACCAAAGGGCCATGAATTACATCTTTCATGATCTGATCGGCAAGTTGGTGGAAATTTACATCGATGACGTGGTGGTCAAGTCTGTCTCCATAGAAGGGCACTTGGATGATTTGCGACGCATCCTGGACCGAACTAGAAAATTCGGGCTAAGAATGAATCCAAAGAAGTGTGCCTTTGGTGTAACGGCCGGTCAGTTCTTGGGTTTTTTGGTTCATGAACGTGGAATTGAGATCGGCCTGAAGAGTCAGGAAGCAGTACGAACCATGCAGCCACCTACCACGAACAAAGAACTCCAACGTCTCATCGGCAAAATCAACTTCGTCCGACGGTTCATATCCAATCTGTTAGGACGAATCGAGCCGTTCATGGCGTTGGTGAAAATTAAATCTGATGACGAGTTTCACTGGGGGGCAGAGCAGCAGCGAGCGTTTGACGAGATTAAACAGTATCTAACGACGCCGCCTGTGTTGGTTCCACCTCAGCAAGACAGATCGTTCTATATTTACTTATTAGTGGCTGACACTTCCATTGCGTCAGTGGTAGTACAACTTTATGATGGTCTGGAGAAGGTGGCTTTCTACCTCAGCAGAAGGATGTTGGATGCAGAGACAAGGTACCCTGAGATCGAGAAGTTGTGCCTCTGCCTATTTTTCACCTGCACCAAGCTTCGTCACATCTTTCTGTCAGCGGAAATTGTTGTCATATGTAAGTCAGACGTCATCAAACACATGTTGTCGGCCCCTGTGTTGAAAGGCCGACTCGGCAAATGGATGTTTGCATTGTCAGAATTTGATCTCCGGTATCAGCCTGCGAAGGCGGTCAAGGGACAAGCATTGGCCGATCTGATTGCTGAACGAATCAACACTGACATAGCAGCACTATCTGTACGTGCATGGGCCATGTTCTTCGATGGATCGTCTTGTGATGATGGTTGTGGCATCGGAATTCTACTCGTGTCGCCTCGGGGGGCAACGTATTCCTTCTCCATCAGGTTATCTACCCCTTGCCCTAATAATGTCGCTAAGTATGAAGCAATACGCAAGGGAATGGAGTTACTTTTGGAAGCCGGGGCAGAAGCGGTGGAACTTTTTGGAGATTCAAAGTTGGTGATTTCCCAATACAAGTGCGAGAGTGAGTCACTCTTCCCATTATGGGTGCAATGCCGTGAGCTGATAACACAATTTAGGTACATAAACTTTAATTGGATCCCAAATTCACAAAACACCGAGGCCAACGACCTCGCACAGGTGGCATCAGGCTACAAGGACATAACAGATGAAGACGATGTTCAGGTGCAGTTCCTGGAACAGGATGACTGGAGAGCCGATATCTTCAATTACTTGAAAGATTCGGCTCGGGGGGCACCTAAACGGATAAGGTACAAGGCCATGAAATATGTCCTTATATGAGATGACATGTTCTACAGGACCTTGGAGGGGTTACTTCTCAAATGCCTGGGACCAGCCGAGTCAAATCAGCTCTTACACGAGGTACATGAAGGCGCCTGTGGAACTCACCAATCAGCTCATAAGATGAAGTGGCTGATCAGGCGATCAGGGTTTTACTGGCCCACCATGCTTGAGGACTGCTTTAGGTACTATAAAGGATGCCAAGCGTGTCAGATGTTTGGGAAAATTCAGATGGTGCCCGCATCAGCAATGAACCCCATCATCAAGCCTTGCCATTCCGAGGTTGGGGCATGGATATGATCGGCAAAATCCATCCTGCATCGAGCAAAGGCCACGAGTGGATTTTAGCCATTACAGACTACTTCACTAAATGGGTGGAGGCCGTCCCTATGAAGAAGGTAAAATTGGAAGATGTTATCAATTTTGTGAAAGAACATGTCATTCATAGATTCGGGATTCCCCAGACTATTACGACCGATGGAGGTTCGGTGTTCATTTCTAAAGAGTTCAGAAAGTTCTGTGACGACATGGGAATTAAGCTGATCCGATCGTCTCCGTACTATGCTCAAGCAAATGGGCAAGCTGAAGCGTCCAACCAGAGCCTCATCAAGCTGATTAAGAGAAAAGTTGACGAGAACCCTAGACGTTGGCATGAGGTATTGTCAGAAGCTTTGTGGGCTTATCGCATGTCATGTCATGGGGCTATAAAAACCTCGCCATACCAGTTGGTCTATGGACAAGAAGCCGTATTGCCTTGGGAAATTATGGCTGGATTGAGACGTGTTACGTTTCAGAATGATCTAACGTCTGAAGAATATGCGGCCCTGATGAGTGATAGTATTGAGGATCTAACAGAACTCAGACTTTGGTCGTTGGAGAAGATTAAAGAGAACAAAGCCAAGGTGGCTCGCGCATACAATAAGAAGGTTAGACCAAAGGAGTTTCAGGTTGGTGATCTAGTATGGGAAGTTGTATTGCCATTAGGAACTAAGGATAAAGCGTATGGTAAATGGTCTCCTAATTGGCACGGGCCGTACATAGTCGACCAGGTTTTGAAGGGTAATGCATACATGCTCGAGCAGCTGGACGGGGTTAAATTCCCAGTAGCTGTCAATGGTCAACATCTCAAGAGATATTTCCCAAGCATGTGGGATGATGAACAGTGAAATATGGGGGCCGATGCATAAAATCGGCCGGTAAAATTTTTTTTACATACAAATTATAGCCGATGTACGGACATTGACTTTACAAAAATATGCAAAACAACAAGATGCAAGTACAGCCGATGCACAGACATCGACTTCAGACTAAAAAGCCGATGCATAGCCATCGACTCTAGAGGAACAAGCTCAATCGAGGGATTGGGATGATTCTCCCATTGGATTCACTGAGGAGTGGAATCTGTGCGTTTGAGATCTAAGTTTCGCGTGGCCGTGAATTGACCTATTTGAACGGTAAATTGGGGGATCTGAGTTTATTCTCTCAGACGAAGATTGCAGTCTACCGTGTGAATAGGCAACTGATTTGGCCTTAATCGCGTTTTATGGTAAAGGCCGATGCGCTGCCATCGGCTTTTGTGCGTTAACTTACTTTGACAATCGGCAAAATTGACGTGAAAGCAAAATCGATGTAGGAACATTTTCTTCATTAATAGAAGGGATTTCTTACAGGGAAGAGCCGATTGCTTGAGGAAGGAAGAACAAAAGAGAGGTCTATTGACCAATCTACTACTACTACTAGTCCTATACTAGTAGATGCTACTCTATGGGCCGTTGCTGCCCTCATCGTCGCCGTCGAAGCTGCCGTCGGCACTGCTGCCGGCGGGCTCCTCGTCGCTGCTCCCGTAGCCCTCGATGGGAGCCTCCTCCTCCTCCTCGTCGTCGTCGTCATCATCGTCATCCGACCCGGCGCGGAAGCGCTTCGCCGGCGGGTAGTCCTCGAGGGAATCGTTGTCCTCCTCTTCTTCCTCCTCGTCGGAGGAGGTGAAGTCATCCCAGGAGAAGCGGTCGTCCTCGCTCTCCGCCTCCAGCTCCCCATCGGCAAGGAATTGGAGGTCTTCGTCTCCGTCGGTCAAGGACTTGTCATCCTCGGACCAGACGGAGGAATCATGGTCCTCCTGGTCCCATTCCTCTGGGGCGCGGCGGTTGTACGCCGCCATAAAATTCCACTCCGGCGTGGGCTCGCGGGAGGAGGAAGATGAGGAGGAGAGAACCGATGAGGCAGAGGAAGAGGAGGAGGAAGACATTGCTACAGAGGAAGGGGTTTTTTTGCCGATGGCTAGTACAGAGCAAGGGGATGAAGAGGTGAACTGTTCGGCGCGGTTAAATAAAGGGGATATAGTGGAGATTTAATGCCACAGCAGTTTCCGAGGAAGTGGTGCCAAAAAACTGTCAAATCGTGCAGAGAAGTTGAGAAGGCAAGGCATCATGATGAAAGGATACTGCGATGGTTCTGCTCTGCCACGACATGACCCTACAAGGAAAAAACAGAGTGGTTTTGGAATTATCATTGCCAAAACCAGGGGGCATGTGTTATCACCAGATTTTAACCAAGTCAGGAGGTTGGCCGTGATTGATATGGGCTTGGAGAATATACACGGGAAATAATCATTAATCGGCCTCGTGCAAGAATTTGGGCTAGATTGCCCGTGCATCTGTAAATTATAGTAGGTTACATGTCGGTTAGGATTTAAAGATAGAGTTTAGCTCGTACACGGTTGGGATTATTCCCAAGTTAGAGAGTCTACGGACTATAAATATGTATCTAGGGTTATTGAGAAGGGAGGACGAACACGTTCACAACAAACCAATCTAGGCGCATTGCCACCCCTTGTTTCGAGGGTTTCTTCCGAGTAAGCGCTATGCTGCCTAGATCGCATCTTGCGATCTAGGCAGTATCTTGTTTATTCGTTGTTCATGTGTTGCTCGTACTGAAGCCTTTTTGATGGCGAGCAACGCCATTATCATAGATATGTTAGGGTTTGCATCGATATTTACTTGATATATTCGCTTAGCTTTGCTATCCCTAGATATCTAGCTGTCCTTACACCTATCTTAGGTGTAAGGACAGCACCTTGCTTAGTCTTTATTCAGTAGATTCGATCTGTTACGGTTGTTCCTTGTTCTTCAAGGATTAGTTTAATATCCATATGGTTAGGCCTTGCAAATGGGTTGAAGGATCCAGTAGGGCGTGAGGTACGGTTTGCTGATCCTAGAAGGGATGTTCCGAGGATCAACTTCATGTTGGTTTTTAGGCCTTTTCTAGGGTTGATTTTCCGTCATCTTTTGTACCTGCCAGGCTCAATTACGTGTAAGATGTTACGGTTGTGTGGTGAAAACCCTAAATCGTCGTAGATCGTTTTAGCTTAGTATTGATCAAGCAGGACCACCATGTTATCGTAGATCCAATACGAATCATGGGTGGATCGGCTCCATGAGCCGATTCACAGGATAACCTGAGAGCCGATCGAGGCTCGTATTTAATGTTTACGTGTATGCCATGCAGGAAAATAGTTGAAGCAATCCATCACCTTCCTGACCAGGTATAGGTCAGGTGGCACGCCCTTGCACCAGCATCGGACGTGCGTGCCGGAGCATTGCGGGCCGTCGCCCGAGGGACCAGGGCCCACCAGCAGTCCTGGGAGCCTCCCGGCTCTACGTGTTGCCCGTCGCTGCTCGCCGGTGGGTTTTGGTGGTCAACAAAATCACACATTTTAGTATCTGTTCTTATCCAAGTTTTTGCCTCAGCCTTTGCATCATTGGCTGAGCCAAGACATCAAGCATCTGGCCAGGGAGCATTCTTAGGCCAACCAAGAGCAACTACAAATATGTATGTATACAAGCCCACCAGTAGCATAGTAGCATACCATAAGCTCACAAGAATCCATCAAGTAAATATGTACAGAGACGTAGCAACAGCAATGAGCAATGAGCCAACAGCAACAGCAATGAGCACAACCAACAGCAATGAGCCAACAGCAATGAGCACAGCCAACAGCAATAGCAATGAGCCAACAGCAATAGCTTCGGCACAGCAACAACAATGAGCCAACAGCAATAGCTTCAGCACAGCCAACAGCAACTGCAATGAGCCAACATCAATATCTACAGAGACATAGCAATAGCTTCGGCACAGCAACAGCAATGAGCCAACAGCAGCAAGCACAACACAAGAACAGAAGAAAGACAAAGACACCGACAAAGAAGATTTCGTCGAGCACCTTGTGCGCGCGCGGGAGAGGAATTAAGAGGGAGAGGAGGGGAGGGGAGAGAGATCACCGATGACAGGGGTGGAGGAGGAGGTTGAAGATGACGGCAGGAGTGGAGGAGGAGGAGGAGGCGGCGGCTCCTCCACCTTGCCGCGACGGCGGCCCCTCCTCGCGGTGGCCCCTCCTCGCCGTAGCGGCAGCTTGTGCTGCAGGTGGCGGGGATGGGAGGACCGTGGCGGCATGCGCCCCTCGCGGAGGAAGGCGGCGGCGACGGCGATGGCGACGACCATGGCGGCGCGCGGCGGATCGGAGGAGAGGGGAGAGGGGAGAGGGGAGGGGAGAGGGGAGAGGGGAGAGGTGAACAGGCGGGGGAGGGCACGGGCGAGATGATATAAGTTACCTTAATTCTGTGGCGCACCCGCGCAGGTGCGCCACAGAATTAACTACTTCTGTGGCGCACCGAAGCACGTGCGCCACAGAAAGAGTTATTTCTGTGGCGCAGGACGCCATGTGCGCCACAGAAATACCTACAGTAATAATTGGTGGTGGCAGGATGTGGGCCCCACATAGTTTCTGTGGCGCATGGTTCAGTAGTGCGCCACAAAATTAAGCTATTTCTGTGGCGCACCCAGAATGGTGCGCCACAAAATAATATTCTGTGGCGCATTTTTAGTGGTGCGCCACAGAACTAAGCTCCGCCTATAAGGGTTTTCCTACTAGTGCCCCTATACATGCAGAATTTGCCTAAGTGTAGGAACCCCCTGTCCGAGAAGCCGGACACACCTGGGGGGTAGCCTTGGATATAAAACCATCTCAAATCACTTTTGTGCATGTCATGTGGACACACACAAGTTTTGGGGCCATTCCCTAGATCCGATGCTCGATTTCTGACGAAACCCTAGTTCTGTTGACCGCGCGGTCTACCCCTTTGACTGCATCCCATCGGGGGTTCCCCGGTGGGAATATGCCTCCATTTGAGCTTGGTTAGGTCATAGGTAGATGTGGAAACAAGGATCATCCCATATGATCTCAAGTTTCTCTCCGGTTCACACACGAGGGAGTTCCCCCCTATACATGCAGAATCTGCATAAGTGTAGGAACCCCCTGTCCGAGAAGCTAGACACACCTGGGGGGTAGCCTAGGGTATAAAACCATCTCAAATCACTTTTGTGCATGTCATGTGGACACACACAAGTTTTGGGGCCATTCCCTAGATCCGATGCTCGATTTCTGACGAAACCCTAATTTTGTTGACCGCGCGGTCTACCCCTTTGACTGCATCCCATCGGGGGTCCCCCGGTGGGCATATGCCTCCATTTGAGCTTGGTTAGGTCATAGGTACATGTGGAAACATGGATCATCCCATATGATCTCAAGTTTCTCTCCGGTTCACGTACGAGGGAGTTCCCCCCTATACATGCAGAATCTGCCTAAGTGTAGGAACCCCCTGTCCGAGAAGCCGGACACACCTGGGGGGGTAGCCTGACACGCGTACAGCACGCGACCGTTGGGAACCCCAAGTGGAAGGTGTGATGCGTACAGCAGTAAGTTTCCCTCAGTTAGAAACCAAGGTTTATCGAACCAGTAGGAGTCAAGAAGCACGTTGAAGGTTGATGGCGGCGAGATGTAGTGCGGCGCAACACCAGGGATTCCGGCACCAACGTGGAACCTGCACAACACAAACCAAGTACTTTGCCCCAACGAAACAGCGAGGTTGTCAATCTCACCGGCTTGCTGTAACAAAGGATTAGATGTATAGTGTGGATGATGATTGTTTGCAGAAAACAGTAGAACAAGTATTGCAGTAGATTGTATTTCAGTATAGAGAATTGGACCGGGGTCCACAGTTCACTAGAGGTGTCTCTCCCATAAGATAAACAGCATGTTGGGTGAACAAATTACAGTTGGGCAATTGACAAATAAAGAGGGCATGACCATGCACATACATATTATGATGAGTATAGTGAGATATAATTGGGCATTACGACAAAGTACATAGACCGCTATCCAGCATGCATCTATGCCTAAAAAGTCCACCTTCAGGTTATCATCCGAACCCCCTCCAGTATTAAGTTGCTAACAACAGACAATTGCATTAAGTATTGCGCGTAATGTAATCAGTAACTACATCCTCGAACATAGCACCAATGTTTTATCCCTAGTGGCAACAGCACATCCATAATCTTAGAGGTTTCTCACTCCCCGCATTCACGGAGACATGAACCCACTATCGAGCATAAATACTCCCTCTTGGAGTTACAAGCATCTACTTGGCCAGAGCATCTACTAGTAACGGAGAGCATGCAAGATCATAAACAACACATAGATATAAATTGATAATCAACATAACATGGTATTCTCTATTCATCGGATCCCAACAAACACAACATATATAATTACAGATAGATGATCTTGATCATGTTCGGCAGCTCACAAGACCCGACAATTAAGCACAATGAGGAGAAGACAACCATCTAGCTACTGCTATGGACCCATAGTCCAGGGGTAGACTACTCACACATCACTCCGGAGGCGACCATGGCGGCGTAGAGTCCTCCGGGAGATGATTCCCCTCTCCGGCAGGGTGCCGGAGGCGATCTCCTGATTCCCCCGAGATGGGATTGGTGGCGGCGGCGTCTCTGGAAGGTTTTCCGTATCGTGGCTCTCGGTACTGGGGGTTTCGCGACGAAGGCTATTTGTATGCGGAAGGGCAGGTCGAGGGGCGTCACGAGGGGCCCACACCATAGGTCAGCGCGGCCAGGGCTTGGGCCGCGCCGCCCTGTGGTGTCGCCACCTCGTGGCCCCACTTCGTCTCCTCTTCGGTCTTCTGGAAGCTTCGTGGCAAAATAGGACCCTGGGCGTTGATTTCGTCCAATTCCGAGAATATTTCCTTACTAGGATTTCTGAAACCAAAAACAGCAAAACAAGCAATCGGCACTTCGGCATCTTGTTAATAGGTTAGTTCCAGAAAATCCACGAATATGACATAAAGTGTGCATAAAACATGTAGATATCATCAATAATGTGGCATGGAACATAAGAAATTATCGATACGTCGGAGACGTATCAGCATCCCCAAGCTTAGTTCCTGCTCGTCCCGAGCAGGTAAACGATAAACAAAGATAATTTCTGGAGTGACATGCCATCATAACCTTGATCATACTATTGTAAGCATATGTAGTGAATGCAGCGATCAAAACAATATAAATGACATGAGTAAACAAGTGAATCATATAGCAAAGACTTTTCATGAATAGTACTTCAAGACAAGCATCAATAAGTCTTGCATAAGAGTTAACTCATAAAGCAATAATTCATAGTAGAGGTATTGAAGCAACACAAAGGAAGATTAAGTTTCAGCGGTTGCTTTCAACTTGTAACATGTATATCTCATGGATATTGTCAACATAGAGTAATATAACAAGTGCAATATGCAAATATGTAGGAATCAATGCACAGTTCACACAAGTGTTTGCTTCTTGAGATGGAGAGAAATAGGTGAACTGACTCAACAATAAAAGTAAAAGAAAGGTCCTTCAAAGAGGAAAAGCATCGATTGCTATATTTGTGCTAGAGCTTTGATTTTGAAAACAAGAAACAATTTTGTCAACGGTAGTAATAAAGCATATGTATCATGTAAATTATATCTTACAAGTTGCAAGCCTCATGCATAGTATACTAATAGTGCCCGCACCTTGTCCTAATTAGCTTGGACTACCGGGATCATCGCAATGCACATGTTTTAACCAAGTGTCACAAAGGGGTACCTCTATGCCGCCTGTACAAAGGTCTAAGGAGAAAGCTCGCATTGGATTTCTCGCTATTGATTATTCTCAACTTAGACATCCATACCGGGACAACATAGACAACAGATAATGGACTCCTCTTTTATGCATAAGCATGTAGCAACAATTAATTTTCTCATATGAGATTGAGGATATATGTCCAAAACTGAAACTTCCACCATGGATCATGGCTTTAGTTAGCGGCCCAATGTTCTTCTCTAACAATATGCATGCTCTAACCATAAGGTGGTAGATCGCCCTTACTTCAGACAAGACGAACATGCATAGCAACTCACATAATATTCAACAAAGAGTAGTTGATGGCGTCCCCAGTGAACATGGTTATCGCACAACGAGCAACTTAATAAGAGATAAAGTGCATAAGTACATATTCAATACCACAAAAGTTTTTAGGCTATTTGTCCCATGAGCTATATATTGTAAAGGTAGAGGATAGAAATTTAAAGGTAGCACTCAAGCAATTTACTTTGGAATGGCGGAGAAATACCATGTAGTAGGTAGGTATGGTGGACACAAATGGCATAGTGGTTGGCTCAAGTATTTTGGATGCATGAGAAGTATTCCCTCTCGATACAAGGTTTAGGCTAGCAAGGCTATTTGAAACAAACACAAGGATGAAGCGGTGCAGCAAAACTCACATAAAAGACATATTGAAAACATTATAAGACTCTACACCGTCTTCCTTGTTGTTCAAACTCAATACTAGAAATTATCTAGACTTTAGAGAGACCAAATATGCAAACCAAATTTTAGCATGCTCTATGTATTTCTTCATTAATGGGTGCAAAGTATATGACGCAAGAGCTTAAACATGAGCACAACAATTGCCAAGTATCACATTATCCAAGACATTTTAGCAAATTACTACATGTATCATTTTCCAATTCCAACCATATAACAATTTAACGAAGAAGAAACTTCGCCATGAATATTATGAGTAAAGCCTAAGGACATACTTGTCCATATGCAACAGCGGAGCGTGTCTCTCTCCCACACAAAGAATGCTAGGATCCATTTTATTCAAACAAAGCAAAAACAAAAACAAACCGACGCTCCAAGCAAAGCACATAAGCTGTGATGGAATAAAAATATAGTTTCAGGGGAGGAACCTGATAATGTTGTCGATGAAGAAGGGGATGCATTGGGCATCCCCAAGCTTAGACGCTTGAGTCTTCTTGATATATGCAGGGGTGAACCACCGGGGCATCCCCAAGCTTAGAGCTTTCACTCTCCTTGATCATGTTGTATCATCTCCCTCTCTTGATCCTTGAAAACTTCCTCCACACCAAACTTAGAACAACTCATTAGAGGGTTAGTGCACAATCAAAATATACATGTTCAGAGGTGACATAATAATTCTTAACACTTCTGGACATTGCACAAAGCTACTGAAAGTCAATGGAATCAAAATATCCATCGAACATAACAAAACTGGCAATGCGAAATAAAAGGCAGAATCTGTCAAAACAGAACAGTTCGTATTGACGAATTTTATTGAGGCACCAGACTTGCTCAAATGAAAATGCTCAAATTGAATGAAAGTTGCGTACATATCTGAGGATCACTCACGTAAATTGGCATAATTTTCAGAGTTACCTACAGAGAATTTTTCCCAGATTCGTGACAGCAAAGAAATCTGTTTCTGCGCAGTAATCCAAATCTAGTATGAACTTTACTATCAACGGCTTTACTTGGCACAATAAAACACTAAACTAAGATAAGGAGAGGTTTCTACAGTAGTAAACAACTTCCAAGACACAAAATAAAAACAAATGTACTGTAGTAAAAACATGGGTTGTCTCCCATAAGCGCTTTTCTTTAACGCCTTTCAGCTAGGCGCAGAAAGTGTGTATCAAGTATTATCAAGAGACGAAGTGTCAACATCATAATTTGTTCTAATAATAGAATCAAAAGGTAACTTCATTCTCTTTCTAGGGAAGTGTTCCATACCTTTCTTGAGAAGAAATTGATATTTTATATTACCTTCCTTCATATCAATGATAGCACCAACAGTTCGAAGAAAAGGTCTTCCCAATATAATGGGACAAGATGCATTGCATTCAATATCCAAGACAACAAAATCAACAGGGACAAGGTTATTGTTAACGGTAATGCGAACATTATCAACTTTCCCCAAAGGTTTCTTTGTAGAATGATCAGCAAGATTAACATCCAAATAACAATTTTTCAGCGGTGGCAAGTCAAGCATATTATAGATTTTCTTAGGCATAACGGAAATACTTGCACCAAGATCACATAAAGCATTACAATCAAAATCATTGGCCTTCATCTTAATGATGGGCTCCCAACCATCCTCTAGCTTTCTAGGAATAGAAGCGTCGCGCTCTAATTTCTCTTCTCTAGCTTTTATGAGAGCATTTGTAATATGTTGCGTGAAAGCCAAATTTATAGCACTAGCATTAGGACTCTTAGCAAGTTTTTGTAAGAACTTTATAACTTCAGAGATGTGGCAATCATCAAAATTCAAACCATTATAATCTAAAGCAATGGGATCATTATCCCCAATGTTGAAAAAAATTTCAGCAGTTTTATCACAGGCATTTTCAGCAGTTTTAGCAGTTTCAGGCAGTTTCTCGCGCTTTGCATTAGAAGTGGAAACATTGCTAACACCAATTCTTTTATTAGTAATACTAGGAGGTGCAGAAACTTGTATAGCATTAGCATTACTAGTGGTGGTAATAGTCCAAACTTTAGCTATATTCTCTTCTTTTTCATTTTCTTCTCTTTCCCACCTAGCACGCAATTCGGCCATCAATCTTATATTCTCATTAATTCTAACTTGGATGGCATTTACTGTAGTAACAATTTTATTATTAAGATTTTCATTAGGCATAACTTTCGATTTCAAAAGATCAACATCAGCAGCAAAACTACCGACTTTAGAAGCAAGTATATCAATTTTCCCAAGCTTTTCTTCAACAGATTTGTTAAAAGCAGTTTGTGTACTAATAAATTCTTTAAGCATGGCTTCAAGTCCAGGGGGTGAATTCCTATTATTGTTGTAAGAATTCCCATAAGAATTACCATAGCCGTTGCCATTATTATAAGGATATGGCCTATAGTTGTTACTAGAATTGTTCCGGTAAGCATTGTTGTTGAAATTATTATTTTTAATGAAGTTTACATCAACATGTTCTTCTTAGGCAACCAATGAAGCTAACGGAACATTATTTGGATCAACATTTGTCCTATCATTCACAAGAATAGACATAATAGCATCAATCTTATCACTCAAGGAAGAGGTTTCTTCGACAGAATTTACCTTCTTACCTTGTGGAGCTCTTTCCGTGTGCCATTCAGAGTAGTTGATCATCATATTATCAAGAAGCTTTGTTGCTTCACCAAGAGTGATGAACATAAAGGTACCTCCAGCAGCTGAATCCAATAGGTTCCGCAAAGAAAAATCCAGTCCTGCATAAAAGGTTTGGATGATCATCCAAGTAGTCAGTCCATGGGTTGGGCAATTTTTAACCAAAGATTTCATTCTTTCCCATGCTTGTGCAACATGCTCAGTATCTAATTGTTTAAAATTCATTATGCTACTCCTCAAAGATATAATTTTAGCAGGGGGATAATATCTACCAATAAAAGCATCCTTGCATTTAGTCCATGAATCAATACTATTCTTAGGCAGAGATAGCAACCAATCTTTAGCTCTTCCTCTTAATGAGAAAGGGAACAATTTTAATTTTATAATGTCACCATCTACATCTTTATATTTTTGCATTTCACACAATTCAACAAAATTATTAAGATGGGCAGCAGTATCATCAGAACTAACACCAGAAAATTACTCTCGCATAACAAGATTCAGTAAAGCAGGTTTAATTTCAAAAAATTCTGCTGTAGTAGCAGGTGGAGCAATAGGTGTGCATAAGAAATCATTATTATTTGTGGTTGTGAAGTCACACAACTTAGTATTTTCAGGAGTACCCATTTTAGCAACAGTAAATAAAGCAAACTAGATAAAGTAAATGCAAGTAACTAATTTTTTTGTGTTTTTGATATAGCAAACAAGATAGTAAATAAAGTAAAACTAGCAACTAATTTTTTTGTATTTTGATTTAGTGCAGCAAACAAAGTAGTAAATAAAACTAAGCAAGACAAAAACAAAGTAAAGAGATTGGGATGTGGAGACTCCCCTTGCAGCGTGTCTTGATCTCCCCGGCAACGGTGCCAGAAATTTACTTGCTGGCGTGTAGTTGACGTGGGAGTTAGAGATCTCTGTAGTGTAACTTTTCTTCGATCCCCGGCAACGGCGCCAGAAATTTAGCTTGACACGCGTACAACATGCGACCGTTGGGAACCCCAAGTGGAAGGTGTGATGCGTACAGCAGTAAGTTTCCCTCAGTTAGAAACCAAGGTTTATCGAACCAGTAGGAGTCAAGAAGCATGTTGAAGGTTGATGGCGGCGAGATGTAGTGCGGCGCAACACCAGGGATTCCGGCGCCAACGTGGAACCTGCACAACACAAACCAAGTACTTTGCCCCAACGAAACAAAGAAGGTTGTCAATCTCACCGGCATGCTTTCGTAACAAAGGATTAGATGTATAGTGTGGATGATGATTGTTTGCGTAAAACGGTAGAACGAGTATTGCGGTAGATTGTATTTCAGTATAGAGAATTGGACCGGGGTCCACAGTTCACTAGAGGTGTCTCTCCCATAAGATAAACAGCATGTTGGGTGAACAAATTACAGTTGGGCAATTGACAAATAAAGAGGGCATGACCATGCACATACATATTATGATGAGTATAGTGAGATATAATTGGGCATTACGACAAAGTACATAGACCGCTATCCAGCATGCATCTATGCCTAAAAAGTCCACCTTCAGGTTATCATCCGAACCCCCTCCAGTATTAAGTTGCTAACAACAGACAATTGCATTAAGTATTGCGCGTAATGTAATCAGTAACTACATCCTCGAACATAGCACCAATGTTTTATCCCTAGTGGCAACAACACATCCATAATCTTAGAGGTTTCTGTCGCTCCCCTAGATTCACGGAGACATGAACCCACTATCGAGCATAAATACTCCCTCTTGGAGTTACAAGCATCTACTTGGCCAGAGCATCTACTAGTAACGGAGAGCATGCAAGATCATAAACAACACATAGATATAAATTGATAATCAACATAACATGGTATTCTCTATTCATCGGATCCCAACAAACACAACATATAGAATTACAGATAGATGATCTTGATCATGTTCGGCAGCTCACAAGACCCGACAATTAAGCACAATGAGGAGAAGACAACCATATAGCTACTGCTATGGACCCATAGTCCAGGGGTAGACTACTCACACATCACTCCGGAGGCGACCATGGCGGCGTAGAGTCCTCCGGGAGATGATTCCCCTCTCCGGCAGGGTGCCGGAGGCGATCTCCTGAATCCCCCGAGATGGGATTGGCGGCGGCGGCGTCTTTGGAAGGTTTTCCGTATCGTGGCTCTCGGTACTGGGGGTTTCGCGACGAAGGCTATTTGTAGGCGGAAGGGCAGGTCGAGGGGCGTCACGAGGGGCCCACACCATAGGTCGGCGCGGCTAGGGCTTGGGCCGCGCCGCCCTGTGGTGTCGCCACCTCGTGGCCCCACTTCGTCTCCTCTTCGGTCTTCTGGAAGCTTCGTGGCAAAATAAGACCCTGGGCTTTGATTTCGTCCAATTCCGAGAATATTTCCTTACTAGGATTTCTGAAACCAAAAACAGCAGAAACAAAGAATCGGCACTTCGGCATCTTGTTAATAGGTTAGTTCCAGAAAATGCACGAATATGACATAAAGTGTGCATAAAACATGTAGATATCATCAATAATGTGGCATGGAACATAAGAAATTATCGATACGTCGGAGACGTATCATAGCCTAGGATATAAAACCATCTGAAATCACTTTTGTGCATGCCATGTGGACACACACAAGTTTTGGGGCCATTCCCTAGATCTGATGCTCGATTTCTGACGAAACCCTAGTTCTGTTGACCGCGCGGTCTACCCCTTTGACTGCATCCCATCGGGGGTCCCCCGGTGGGCATATGCCTCCATTTGAGCTTGGTTAGGTCATAGGTACATGTGGAAACAAGGATCATCCCATATGATCTCAAGTTTCTCTCCGGTTTACCTCCGAGGGAGTTCCCCCTATACATGCAGAATCTGCCTAAGTGTAGGAACCCCCTGTCCGAGAAGCCGGACACACCTGGGGGGTATCCTAGGGTATAAAACCATCTCAAATCACTTTTGTGCATGTCATGTGGACACACACAAGTTTTGGGGCCATTCCCTAGATCCGATGCTCGATTTCTGACGAAACCCTAGTTCTGTTGACCGCGCGGTCTACCCCTTTGACTGCATCCCATCGGGGGTCCCCCGGTGGGAATATGCCTCCATTTGAGCTTGGTTAGGTCATAGGTAGATGTGGAAACAAGGATCATCCCATATGATCTCAAGTTTCTCTCCGGTTCACGCACGAGGGAGTTCCCCCCTATACATGCAGAATCTGCCTAAGTGTAGGAACCCCCTGTCCGAGAAGCTAGACACACCTGGGGGGTAGCCTATGGTATAAAACCATCTCAAATCACTTTTGTGCATGTCATGTGATACGCGTACAGCACGCGTCCGTTGGGAACCCCAAGAGGAAGGTGTGATGCGTACAGCGGCAAGTTTTCCCTCAGTATGAAACCAAGGTTTATCGAACCAGTAGGAGCCAAGAAGCACGTTGAAGGTTGATGGCGGCGAGATGTAGTGCGGCGCAACACTAGGGATTCCGGCGCCAACGTGGAACCTGCACAACACAAACCAAGTACTTTGCCCCAACGAAACAGCGAGGTTGTCAATCTCACCGGCTTGCTGTAACAAAGGATTAGATGTATAGTGTGTATGATGATTGTTTGCAGTAAAACTTGTAGAACAAAAGATTGCAGTAGATTGTATTTCAGTATAGAGAATTGGACCGGGGTCCACAGTTCACTAGAGGTGTCTCTCCCATAAGATAAACAGCATGTTGGGTGAACAAATTACAGTTGGGCAATTGACAAATAAAGAGGGCATGACCATGCACATACATATTATGATGAGTATAGTGAGATTTAATTGGGCATTACGACAAAGTACATAGACCGCTATCCAGCATGCATCTATGCCTAAAAAGTCCACCTTCAGGTTATCATCCGAACCCCCTCCAGTATTAAGTTGCTAACAACAGACAATTGCATTAAGTATTGCGCGTAATGTAATCAGTAACTACATCCTCGAACATAGCACCAATGTTTTATCCCTAGTGGCAATAGCACATCCATAATCTTAGAGATTTCTGTCACTTCCCCAGATTCACGGAGACATGAACCCACTATCGAGCATAAATACTCCCTCTTGGAGTTACAAGCATCTACTTGGCCAGAGCATCTACTAGTAACGGAGAGCATGCAAGATCATAAACAACACATAGACATAAATTGATAATCAACATAACATAGTATTCTCTATTCATCGGATCCCAACAAACGCAACATATAGAATTACAGATAGATGATCTTGATCATGTTCGGCAGCTCACAAGACCCGACAATTAAGCACAATGGGGAGAAGACAACCATCTAGCTACTGCTATGGACCCATAGTCCAGGGGTAGACTACTCACACATCACTCCGGAGGCGACCATGGCGGCGTAGAGTCCTCCGGGAGATGATTCCCCTCTCTGGCAGGGTGCCGGAGGTGATCTCCTGAATCCCCCGAGATGGGATTGGCGGCGGCGGCGTCTCTGGAAGGTTTTCCGTATCGTAGCTCTCGGTACTGGGGGTTTCGCGACGAAGGCTATTTGTAGGCGGAAGGGCAGGTCAGGGGGCCACACGAGGGGCCCACACTACAGGTCGGCGCGGCCAGGGCTTGGGCCGCGCCGCCCTATGGTGTGGCCACCTCGTGGCCCCACTTCGTCTCCTCTTCGGTCTTCTGGAAGCTTCGTGGCAAAATAGGACCCTGGGCGTTGATTTCGTCCAATTCCGAGAATATTTCTTTACTAAGATTTCTGAAACCAAAAACAGCAGAACAAAGAATCGGCACTACGGCATCTTGTTAATAGGTTAGTTCCAGAAAATGCATGAATATGACATAAAGTGTGCATAAAACATGTAGATATCATCAATAATGTGGCATGGAACATAAGAAATTATCGATACGTCGGAGACGTATCAGCATCCCCAAGCTTAGTTCCTGCTCGTCCCGAGCAGGTAAACGATAAACAAAGATAATTTCTGGAGTGGCATGCCATCATAATCTTGATCATACTATTTGTAAAGCATATGTAGTGAATGCAGCGATCAAAACAATGTATATGACATGAGTAAACAAGTGAATCATATAGCAAAGACTTTTCATGAATAGTACTTCAAGACAAGCATCAATAAGTCTTGCATAAGAGTTAACTCATAAAGCAATAATTCATAGTAAAAGCATTGAAGCAACACAAAGGAAGATTAAGTTTCAGCGGTTGCTTTCAACTTGTAACATGTATATCTCATGGATATTGTCAACATAGAGTAATATAATAAGTGCAATATGCAAATATGTAGGAATCAATGCACAGTTCACACAAGTGTTTGCTTCTTGAGGTGGAGAGAAATAGGTGAACTGACTCAACATAAAAGTAAAAGAATGGTCCTTCAAAGAGGAAAAGCATCGATTGCTATATTTGTGCTAGAGCTTTGATTTTGAAAACAAGAAACAATTTTGTCAACGGTAGTAATAAAGCATATGTATCATGTAAATTATATCTTACAAGTTGCAAGCCTCATGCATAGTATACTAATAGTGCCCGCACCTTGTCCTAATTAGCTTGGACTACCGGGATCATCGCAATGCACATGTTTTAACCAAGTGTCACAAAGGGGTACCTCTATGCCGCCTGTACAAAGGTCTAAGGAGAAAGCTCGCATCGGATTTCTTGCTATTGATTATTCTCAACTTAGACATCCATACCGGGACAACATAGACAACAGATAATGGACTCCTCTTTTATGCATAAGCATGTAACAACAATTAATTTTCTCATTTGAGATTGAGGATATTGTCCAAAACTGAAACTTCCACCATGGATCATGGCTTTAGTTAGCGGCCCAATGTTCTTCTCTAACAATATGCATGCTCTAACCATAAGGTGGTAGATCGCTCTTACTTCAGACAAGACGAACATGCATAGCAACTCACATGAAATTCAACAAAGAGTAGTTGATGGCGTCCCCAGTGAACATGGTTATCGCACAACGAGCAACTTAATAAGAGATAAAGTGCATAAGTACATATTCAATACCACAATAGTTTTTAAGCTATTTGTCCCGTGAGCTATATATTGTAAAGGTGAAGAATGGAAATTTTAAAGGTAGCACTCAAGCAATTTACTTTGGAATGGCGGAGAAATACCATGTAGTAGGTAGGTATGGTGGACACAAATGGCATAGTGGTTGGCTCAAGTATTTTGGATGCATGAGAGGTAATCCCTCTCGATACAAGGTTTAGGCTAGCAAGGTTTTATTTGAAACAAACACAAGGATGAACCGGTGCAGCAAAACTCACATAAAAGACATATTGTAAACATTATAAGACTCTACACCGTCTTCCTTGTTGTTCAAACTGAATACTAGAAATTATCTAGACCTTAGAGAGACCAAATATGCAAACCAAATTTTAGCATGCTCTATGTATTTCTTCATTAATAGGTGCAAAGTATATGATGCAAGAGCTTAAACATGAGCACAACAATTGCCAAGTATCACATTATCCAAGACATTATAGCAAATTACTACATGTATCATTTTCCAATTCCAACCATATAACAATTTAACGAAGAAGAAACTTCGCCATGAATATTATGAGTAGAGCCTAAGGACATACTTGTCCATATGCTACAACGGAGCGTGTCTCTCTCCCACAAATTGAATGCTAGGATCCATTTTATTCAAACAAAACAAAAACAAAAACAAACCGACGCTCCAAGAAAAGCACATAAGCTGTGATGGAATAAAAATATAGTTTCAGGGGAGGAACCTGATAATGTTGTCGATAAAGAAGGGGATGCCTTGGGCATCCCCAAGCTTAGACGCTTGAGTCTTCTTGATATATGCAGGGGTGAACCACCGAGGCATCCCCAAGCTTAGAGCTTTCACTCTCCTTGATCATGTTGTATCATCTCCCTCTCTTGATCCTTGAAAACTTCCTCCACACCAAACTTAGAACAACTTATTAGAGGGTTAGTGCACAATCAAAATATACATGTTAAGAGGTGACATAATCATTCTTAACACTTCTGGACATTGCACAAAGCTACTGAAAGTCAATGGAATCGAAATATCCATCGAACATAACAAAACTGGCAATGCGAAATAAAAGGCAGAATCTGTCAAAACAGAACAGTTCGTATTGACGAATTTTATCGAGGCACCAGACTAGCTCAAATGAAAATGCTCAAATTGAATGAAAGTTGCGTACATATCTGAGGATCACGCATGTAAATTGGCATAATTTTCTGAGTTACCTACAGAGAAAACAGCCCAGATTCGTGACAGCAAAGAAATCTGTTTCTGCGCAGTAATCCAAATCTAGTATGAACTTTACTATCAACGACTTTACTTGGCACAATAAAACACTAAACTAAGATAAGGAGAGGTTTCTACAGTAGTAAACAACTTCCAAGACACAAAATAAAAACAAAGTAGTGTAGTAAAAACACATGGGTTGTCTCCCATAAGCGCTTTTCTTTAACGCCTTTCAGCTAGGCGCAGAAAGTGTGTATCAAGTATTATCAAGAGACGAAGTGTCAACATCATAATTTGTTCTAATAATAGAATCAAAAGGTAACTTCATTCTCTTTCTAGGGAAGTGTTCCATACCTTTCTTGAGAGGAAATTGTTATTTAATATTACCTTCCTTCATATCAATGATAGCACCAACAGTTCGAAGAAAAGGTCTTCCCAATATAATGGGACAAGATGCATTGCATTCAATATCCAAGACAACAAAATCAACGGGGACAAGGTTATTGTTAACGGTAATGCGAACATTATCAACTTTCCCCAAAGGTTTCTTTGTAGAATGATCAGCAAGATTAACATCCAAATAACAATTTTTCAGCGGTGGCAAGTCAAGCATATTATAGATTTTCTTAGGCATAACGGAGATACTTGCACCAAGATCACATGAGGCATTACAATCAAAATCTTTAACCTTCATCTTAATGATGGGCTCCCAACCATCCTCTAGCTTTCTAGGAATAGAGGCTTCGCGCTCTAATTTCTCTTCTCTAGCTTTTATGAGAGCATTTGTAATACGTTGCGTGAAAGCCAAATTTATAGCACTAGCATTAGGACTTTTAGCAAGTTTTTGCAAGAACTTTATAACTTCAGAGATGTGGCAATCATCAAAATTCAAACCATTATAATCTAAAGCAATGGGATCATCATCCCCAATGTTGGAAAAAATTTCAGCAGTTTTATCACAGGCAGTTTCAGAGCTTTTAGCGGTTTCGAGCGAGTTTCTCGCGCTTTGCATTAGAAGTGGAAACATTGCTAACACCAATTCTTTTATTATCAGTAGTAGGAGGTGCAGCAACTTGTGTAGCATTAGCATTACTAGTGGTGGTAATAGTCCAAACTTTAGCTATATTATCTTCTTTTTCATTTTCTTCTCTTTCCCACCTAGCACGCAATTCGGCCATCAATCTTATATTCTCATTAATTCTAACTTGGATGGCATTTGCTGTAGAAACAATTTTATTATGATGATTTTCATTAGGCATAACTTTTGATTTTAAAAGATCAACATCAGCAGCAAAACTATCGACTTTAGAAGCAAGTATATCAATTTTCCCAAGCTTTTCTTCAACAGATTTGTTGAAAGCAGTTTGTGTACTAATAAATTCTTTAAGCATGGCTTCAAGTCCAGGGGGTGGATTCCTATTATTGTTGTAAGGATTCCCATAAGAATTACCATAGCCGTTGCCATTATTATAAGGATATGGCCTATAGTTGTTACTAGAATTGTTCCCGTAAGCATTGTTGTTGAAATTATTATTTTTAATGAAGTTTACATCAACATGTTCTTCTTGTGCAACCAATGAAGCTAACGGAACATTATTAGGATCAACATTTGTCCTATCATTCACAAGCATAGACATAATAGCATCAATCTTATCACTCAAGGAAGAGGTTTCTTCGACAGAATTTACCTTCTTACCTTGTGGAGCTCTTTCCGTGTGCCATTCAGACTAGTTGATCATCATATTATCAAGAAGCTTTGTTGCTTCACCAAGAGTGATGGACATAAAGGTACCTCCAGCAGCTGAATCCAATAGGTTCCGCGAAGAAAAATTCAGTCCTGCATAAAAGGTTTGGATGATCATCCAAGTAGTCAGTCCATGGGTTGGGCAATTTTTAACCAAAGATTTCATTCTTTCCCATGCTTGTGCAACGTGCTCAGTATCCAATTGTTTAAAATTTATTATGCTACTTCTCAAAGATATAATTTTAGCAGGGGGATAATATCTACCAATAAAAGCATCCTTGCATTTAGTCCATGAATCAATACTATTCTTAGGCAGAGATAGCAACCAATCTTTAGCTCTTCCTCTTAATGAGAAAGGGAACAATTTTAATTTTATAATGTCACCATCTACATCTTTATATTTTTGCATTTCACATAGTTCAACAAAATTATTGAGATGGGCAGCAGCATCATCAGAACTAACACCAGAAAATTGCTCTCGCATAACAAGATTTAGTAAAGCAGGTTTAATTTCAAAAATTCCGCTGTAGTAGCGGGTGGAGCAATAGGTGTGCATAAGAAATCATTATTATTTGTGGTTGTGAAGTCACACAACTTAGTATTTTCAGGAGTACCCATTTTAGCAACAGTAAATAAAACAAACTAGACAAAGTAAATGCAAGTAACTAATTTTTTTGTGTTTTTGATATAGCAAACAAGATAGAAAATAAAGTAAAACTAGCAACTAATTTTTTTGTATTTTGATTTAGTGCAGCAAACAAAGTAGTAAATAAAACTAAGTAAGACAAAAACAAAGTAAAGAGATTGGGATGTGGAGACTCCCCTTGCAGCGTGTCTTGATCTCCCCGGCAATGGCGCCAGAAAAAGTGCTTGATACGCGTACAGCACGCGTCCGTTGGGAACCCCAAGAGGATGGTGTGATGCGTACAGCGGCAAGTTTTCCCTCAGTATGAAACCAAGGTTTATCGAACCAGTAGGAGCCAAGAAGCACGTTAAAGGTTGATGGCGGCGAGATGTAGTGCGGCGCAACACTAGGGATTCCGGCGCCAACATGGAACCTGCACAACACAAACCAAGTACTTTGCCCCAACGAAACAGCGAGGTTGTCAATCTCACCGGCTTGCTGTAACAAAGGATTAGATGTATAGTGTGGATGATGATTGTTTGCAGAAAACAGTAGAAACAAGTATTGCAAAGTAGATTGTATTTCAAGATAGAGAATTGGACCGGGGTCCACAGTTCACTAGAGGTGTCTCTCCCATAAGATAAACAGCATGTTGGGTGAACAAATTACAGTTGGGCAATTGACAAATAAAGAGGGCATGACCATGCACATACATATTATGATGAGTATAGTGAGATTTAATTGGGCATTACGACAAAGTACATAGAACGCTATCCAGCATGCATCTATGCCTAAAAAGTCCACCTTCAGGTTATCATCCGAACCCCCTCCAGTATTAAGTTGCTAACAACAGACAATTGCATTAAGTATTGCGCGTAATGTAATCAGTAACTACATCCTCGAACATAGCACCAATGTTTTATCCCTAGTGGCAACAGCACATCCATAATCTTAGAGATTTCTGTCACTTCCCAGTTCACGGAGACATGAACCCACTATCGAGCATAAATACTCCCTCTTGGAGTTACAAGCATCTACTTGGCCAGAGCATCTACTAGTAACGGAGAGCATGCAAGATCATAAACAACACATAGACATAAATTGATAATCAACATAACATAGTATTCTCTATTCATCGGATCCCAACAAACGCAACATATAGAATTACAGATAGATGATCTGGATCATGTTCGGCAGCTCACAAGACCCGACAATTAAGCACAATGGGGAGAAGACAACCATCTAGCTACTGCTATGGACCCATAGTCCAGGGGTAGACTACTCACACATCACTCCAGAGGCGACCATGGCGGCGTAGAGTCCTCCGGGAGATGATTCCCCTCTCCGGCAGGGTGCCGGAGGCGATCTCCTGAATCCCCCGAGATGGGATTGGCGGCGGCGGCGTCTCTGGAAGGTTTTCCGTATCGTGGCTCTCGGTACTGGGGGTTTCGCGACGAAGGCTATTTGTAGGCGGAAGGGCAGGTCAGGGGGCCACACGAGGGGCCCACACTACAGGTCGGCGCGGCCAGGGCTTGGGCCGCGCCGCCCTATGGTGTGGCCACCTCGTGGCCCCACTTCGTCTCCTCTTCGGTCTTCTGGAAGCTTCGTGGCAAAATAGGACCCTGGGCGTTGATTTCGTCCAATTCCGAGAATATTTCTTTACTAGGATTTCTGAAACCAAAAACAGCAGAAAACAGCAACTGGCACTTCGGCATCTTGTTAATAGGTTAGTTCCAGAAAATGCACGAATATGACATAAAGTGTGCATAAAACATGTAGATATCATCAATAATGTGGCATGGAATATAAGAAATTATCGATACGTCGGAGACGTATCATCATGTGGACACACACAAGTTTTGGGGCCATTCCCTAGATCCGATGCTCGATTTCTGACGAAACCCTAGTTCTGTTGACCGCGCGGTCTACCCCTTCGACTGCATCCCATCGGGGTCCCCCGGTGGGCATATGCATCCATTTGAGCTTGGTTAGGTCATAGGTACATGTGGAAACAAGGATCATCCCATATGATCTCAAGTTTCTCTCCGGTTCACGTACGAGGGAGTTCCCCCCTATACATGCGTAACCGCACTAAGTGTAGGAACCCCCTGTCCGAGAAGCCGGACACACCTGGGGGGTAGCCTAGGATATAAAACCATCTGAAATCACTTTTGTACATGCCATGTGGACACACACAAGTTTTGGGGCCATTCCCTAGATCCGATGCTCGATTTCTGACGAAACCCTAGTTCTGTTGACCGCGCGGTCTACCCCTTTGACTGCATCCCATCGGGGGTACCCCGGTGGGAATATGCCTCCATTTGAGCTTGGTTAGGTCATAGGTACATGTGGAAACAAGGATCAACCCATATGATCTCAAGTTTCTCTCCGGTTCACCTCCGAGGGAGTTCCCCCTATACATGCAGAATCTGCCTAAGTGTAGGAACCCCCTGTCCGAGAAGCCGGACACACCTGGGGGGTAGCCTTGGATATAAAACCATCTCAAATCAGTTTTGTGCATGCCATGTGGACACACACAAGTTTTGGGGCCATTCCCTTGATCCGATGCTCGATTTCTGACGAAACCCTAGTTCTGTTGACCGCGCGGTCTACCCCTTCGACTGCATCCCATCGGGCTCCCCAGGTGGGAATATGCCTCCATTTGAGCTTGGTTAGGTCATAGGTACATGTGGAAACAAGGATCACCCATATGATCTCAAGTTTCTCTCCGGTTCACGTACGAGGGAGTTCCCCCCTATACATGCAGAATCTGCCTAAGTGTAGGAACCCCCTGTCCGAGAAGCCGGACACACCTGGGGGGTAGCCTAGGGTATAAAACCATGTCAAATCACTTTTGTGCATGCCATGTGGACACACACAATTTTTTGGGCCATTCCCTAGATCCGATGCTCGATTTCTGACGAAACCCTAGTTCTGTTGACCGCGCGGTCTACCCCTTTGACTGCATCCCATCGGGGGTACCCCGGTGGGCATATGCCTCATATTGAGCTTGGTTAGGTCATAGGTACATGTGGAAACAAGGATCATCCCATTTGATCTCAAGTTTCTCTCCGGTTCACGTACGAGGGAGTTCCCCCCTATACATGCATAATCTGCCTAAGTGTAGGAACCCCCTGTCCGAGAAGCCGGGCACACCTGGGGGGGTAGCCTAGGATATAAAACCATCTCAAATCACTTTTGTGCATGCCATGTGGACACACAAAAGTTTTGGGGCCATTACCTAGATCCGATGCTCGATTTCTGACGAAACCCTAGTTCTGTTGACCGCGCGGTCTACCCCTTTGACTGCATCCCATCGGGGGTCCCCCGGTGGGCATATGCCTCCATTTGAGCTTGGTTAGGTCATATGTACATGTGGAAACAAGGATCATCCCATATGATCTCAAGTTTCTCTCCGGTTCACCTCCGAGGGAGTTCCCCCTATACATGCAGAATCTGCCTAAGTGTAGGAACCCCCTGTCCGAGAAGCCGGACACACCTGGAGGGTAGCCTTGGATATAAAACCGTCTCAAATCACTTTTGTGCATGCCATGTGGACACACACAAGTTTTGGGGCCATTCCCAACATCTGATGCTCGATTTCTGACGAAACCCTAGTTCTGTTGACCGCGCGGTCTACCCCTTTGACTGCCTCCCATCGGGGGTCCCCCGGTGGGCATATGCCTCCATTTGAGCTTGGTTAGGTCATAGGTACATGTGGAAACAAGGATCATCCCATATGATCTCAAGTTTCTCTCCGGTTCACGTACGAGGGAGTTCCCCCCTATACATGCAGAATCTGCCTAAGTGTAGGAACCCCCTGTCTGAGAAGCCGGACACACCTGGGGGGTATCCTAGGGTATAAAACCATCTCAAATCACTTTTGTGCATGCCATGTGGACACACACAAGTTTTGGGGCCATTCCCTAGATCCGATGCTCGATTTCTGACGAAACCCTAGTTCTGTTGACCGCGTGGTCTACCCCTTCGACTGCATCCCATCGGGGTCCCCCGGTGGGCATATGCCTCCATTTGAGCTTGGTTAGGTCATAGGTACGTGTGGAAACAAGGATCATCCCATATGATCTCAAGTTTCTCTCCGGTTCACGTACGAGGGAGTTCCCCCCTATACATGCAGAATCTGCCTAAGTGTAGGAACCCCCTGTCCGAGAAGCCGGACACACCTGGGGAGTAGCCTACACTAGTAGAAAACCTCTCATCCATCTAAGCCTTTAGTACCGGTTCCCTTACGAACCGGTACGAAAGGCGTTATTAATACCGGTTCCACGGGTGGGACATTTATACCAGTTCGTTATGGACCTTTAATACCGGTTCGTGTTACGAACCGGTATTAAAGGGTTTCTGCCCAGTTTCTAGGCGGTGGTGGGGCCAAGGCTGCACCTTTAGTACCGGTTCATGTAAGGAACCGGTACTAAAGGGTCCATGCCCTATATCAGCGCGCCGCCGCGCGCCCGAGCTCCCTGCATATCTCATTTCCTTCTCATCCTCTCTCACATTTCCAAATATTTTGCACCTCTCACACTCCAATAATTTTCATTTTTCTCCACCATTTTAACAAGATTAACGGCATACATCTATCCAGGGTTAGCAATATCATCCTTCCTTCCGGCGTTTCTAATTTAGCTCATTTCTTTGGTAGTTTTAACTCGTACTATTTTTCTAGTGCAAGCAAGGTGTTCGATGAAATGCCTAAGTTAGTGATTTTATTTTTTTATATGCAATTTGAGCTGAAATTATGGTATGTTTTGTAGGTTTTAGTTAGTATCATCGCCGTCCTTACCGCCGTCGATCGCCAGCGTCGTCCCCTAGCCGGCACGGTACCACCTCGGTGAGCCCCTCTTCTTTTTTATAAAAAGAATTAGTTTTATGTGATGAACTTGAATATTAATTAAGTTGGTCACTCATATATCCACGATGTTGTGTACTTAATGATTTTTGATATACATATAAAATGCAGATGAGTCGACAATGGATGTACGGTGACCGGTGCCATCCCGAGTTCATTAATGGCATGCATTATTTTCTCAACGTGGCTGAGGCAAACAGGCGGTCGAATGGTTTCATGTATTGTCCATGTAGTTCCTGTAAGAATATGAAGGATTACTCTACCTCGAAGACCCTTCACGTCCACCTGCTAGAGAACGGTTTCATGCCCAGCTATAATTGTTGGACCAAGCACAGAGAAAGAGGGGTTATACTGGAAGACAACGAAGAAGAAGAGGATAGTGACAACTATCCCTTATTCACTGAAGACGGTGATAGTAGAATGGGGGAAGACGAAGCTGAAGAAGAGCCCATTTTCGATGAGCCGATTTTTGATGACCCGGATGACGATTTGGGTCGGGCCATTCTTGATGCGAAGATGAACTGCGGAAATGAAAAGGAGAGGTTGAAGCTGGAGAAAATGTTAGAGGATCACAACAAACTGTTGTACCCAAATTGCGAAAATGGTCAGAAAAAGCTGGGTACCACGCTGGAATTGCTGCAGTGGAAGGCAGAGAATGGTACTTCTGACAAGGGATTTGAAAAGTTGCTGAAAATAATAAAGAAGATGCTTCCAGGGGAGAACGTGTTGCCCTCTAGCACGTACGAAGCAAAGAAGGTTGTCTGCCCTCTAGGATTAGAGGTGCAGAAGATACATGCATGCATCAATGACTGCATCCTCTACCGCGGGGAGTACAAGAATTTGAATGCATGACCGGTATGTACTGCATTGAGGTATAAGATCAGGCGAGATGACCCTGGCGATGTTGAGGGTGAGTCCACCCCCAGGAAGAGGGTTCCTGTGAAGGTGATGTGGTATGCTCCTATAATACCATGGTTGAAACGTTTGTTCCAGAACAAAGAGCATGCCAAGTTGTTGTGATGGCACAAAGAGGACCGTAAGAAAGATGTGATGCTGAGACACCCCGCTGACGGGTCGCAGTGGAGAAAAATCGACAGAGAGTTCAAGTCATTTTCAGATGACGCAAGGAACTTAAGATTTGGTCTAAGTACAGATGGCTTTAATCCTTTCGGGGAGCAGAGCTCCAGTCATAGCACCTGGCCAGTGACTCTATGTATCTATAACCTTCCTACTTGGTTGTGCATGAAGCGGAAGTTCATTATGATGCCAGTGCTCATCCAGGGCCCGAAGCAACCCGGCAAAGACATTGATGTGTACCTGAGGCCATTGGTTGAAGAACTTTTAGAGTTGTGGCGTGACGAAGGTGTACCTGTGTGGGATGAGCACGAACAAAAGGAATTTAACCTACGAGCGTTGTTATTTGTAACCATCAATGATTGGCCTGCTCTTGGTAACATTTCAGGGCAGTCAAACAAGGGATACAATGCATGCACACACTGTTTAGGTGAGACTGACAGTAATTATTTGGGAAACAAGAATGTGTACCTGGGGCATCGTCGATTTCTTCCAAAACAACATCACGTAAGAAAGGGAGGAAAGCATTTCGGAGGTGAGGCAGATAATCGAACGAAGCCTACCCGCCCTACTGGGGAAGTTATATATGATATGGTCAAGGATTTAAAAGTGATCTTTGGAAAGGGTCCCGGCGGACAATCTGTTCCGCATGATGTTGACGGACACGTACCCATGTGGAAGAAGAAGTCGATATTTTGGGAGCTACCCTACTGGAAATTCTTAGAGGTTCACTCTGCAATCGACATGATGCACGTGACGAAAAATCTTTGCGTGAACCTGCTAAACTTCTTGGGCGTGTATGGGAAGACAAAAGATACACTGGATGCACGGCAGGACCAGCAAAGTATCCACGAAGGAAACAACCTGAATCCAGAGAAGTATCAAGGTCCTGCCAGCTACGCTCTTACCAAAGAGGAGAAGGAGATCTTTTTTGAAGTCCTGAGTAGCATCAAGGTCCCGTCTGGCTTCTCGTCGAATATAAAGGGAATAATAAACATGTCGGAGAAAAAGTTTCAAAACCTAAAGTCTCATGACTGCCCCGTGATTATGACACAATTACTTCCGGTTGCATTGAGGGGGCTTCTGCCGGAAAATGTTCGAGTACCCATTGTGAAGCTATGTGCGTTCCTCAATGCAATTTCTCAGAAGGTGATCAATCCACTTACTCTACAAAATTTACAGAAGGATGTGGTCCAATGTCTAGTCAGCTTCGAGTTGGTGTTCCCACCATCCTTCTTCAATATTATGACACATCTCCTAGTTCACCTGGTCGAAGAGATTGGCGTTCTCGGTCCTGTATTTCTACACAACATGTTCCCCTTTGAGAGATTCATGGGAGTCTTAAAGAAGTACGTTCATAACCGTGCTAGGCCAGAAGGAAGCATCTCCAAGGGCTATGGAACATAGGAGGTCATTGAGTTTTGTGTTGACTTTATTCCTGACCTTAAGCCGATCGGTGTTCCTGAATCGCGCTATGAGGGGAGACTGCATGGAAAAGGCACGCTAGGAAAGAAATCAGCAACGTGTATAGACGGACATTCTTTCACTCAAGCACACTACACAGTTCTACATAATTCCATCTTGGTGGCTCCGTACAAAGAGGAACACAAGGATATCTTACGCTCTAAATACCCGGAGCAACGTGAAGATTGGATTGATGGAGAACACATGAAGACTTTCGGCGGTTGGTTGCAAACAACGTCTCATGAATGTCACCGATGACGAGCAGCTGTACTTGTTGGCCAAGGAAACCATCTTCTACTATATCGACTTTTCAAGGGTACGAGATTAATGGGAACACATTTTACACTTTCGCCCAAGACAAAAAGAGCACCAACCAAAACAGTGGTGTCCGCTTGGATGCAGAAGATGGCAATGGGAACAAGGTCACATATTATGGGTACATAGAGGAGACATGGGAACTTGACTATGGACCTAATTTCAAGGTCCCTTTGTTCCGGTGCAAATGGTTCAACCTGAAAGATGGGGTACAGGTAGATGATACGTCTCCGACGTATCGATAATTTCTTATGTTCCATGCCACATTATTGATGATATCTACATGTTTTATGCATACTTTATGTCATATTTATGCGTTTTCCGGAACTAACCTATTGATGAGATGCCGAAGGGCCAGTTCCTGTTTTCTGCTGTTTTTGGTTTCAGAAATCCTAGTAAGGAAATATTCTCGAAATCGGACGAAATCAACGCCCAGCATCTTAGAATCCCCGGAAGCATCCAGAACACCCGAGAGCCACCAGAGAGGGGACACAGGCCCCCCAGGAGATAGGCCGGCGCGGCCCAGGGTGGCCCGCGCCCCCTGTGGTGACACCGCCTCGTTGACCCTCCGACGCCGCCTCTTCGCCTATTTAAGCCTCCTCGACCTAAATCTTCGATACGGAAAAGCCACGGTACGAGAAACCATCCAGAGCCGCCGCCATCGCGAAGCCAAGATCTGGGGGACAGGAGTCTCTGTTCTGGCACGCCGCCGGGATGGGGAAGTGCCCCCGGAAGGCTTCTCCATCGACACCACCGCCATCTTCATCACCGCTGCTGTCTCCCATGAGGAGGGAGTAGTTCTCCATCGAGGCTAAGGGGCTGTACCGGTAGCTATGTGGTTAATCTCTCTCCTATGTACTTCAATACAATGATCTCATGAGCTGCTTTACATGATTGAGATTCATATGAGTTTTGTATGACTATTCATCTATGTGCTACTCTAGTGATGTTATTAAAGTACTCTATTTCTCCTGCATGGTGTAAAGGTGGCAGTGTGTGCATCATGTAGTACTTGGTGTAGGCTATGATTGTGATCTCTTGTAGATTATGAAGTTAACTATTACTATGATGGTATTGATGTGATATATTTGGTTATGTTGATCTATCTTGCACTCTAAGGTTATTTAAATATGAACATTGAATATTGTGGAGCTTGTTAACTCCGGCATTGAGGGTTCGTGTAATCCTACACAATTAGTGGTGTTCATCATCCAACAAGAGGGTGTAGAGTCTAGCATCTATTTATTTATTCTGTTATGTGATCAATGTTGAGAGTGTCCACTAGTGAAAGTATAATCCCTAGGCCTTGTTCCTAAATACTGCTATCGCTGTTTGTTTACTGCTCTACTGTATCTGTACTGTCCGCAATATTACCACCATCAACTACACGCCAGCAAGCACTTTTCTGGCGCCGCTCATACTTATTCATACCACCTGTATTTCACTATCTTTTCGCCGAACTAGTGCACCTATTAGGTGTGTTGGGGACACAAGAGACTTCTTGCTTTGTGGTTGCAGGGTTGCATGAGAGGGATATCTTTGACCTCTTCCTCCCTAAGATCGATAAACCTTGGGTGATCCACTTAAGGGAAACTTGCTGCTGTTCTACAAACCTCTGCTCTTGGAGGCCCAACACTGTCTACAAGAATAGGAGTACCCGTAGACATCAAGCACTTTTCTGGTGCCGTTGCCGGGGAGGAAAGGTAAAAGGCACTCACACTCCGGTTCCAGGTAACAGTACTTTTCTGGCGCCATTGTGTTTGTGCTCGAAGCTATTTCCTTTATATCCTGCAATTGCATCTTTTTGTTTCTTGTTTACACTAGTTAGGCATAATGGACAACAATGAGCTTCTTATTCTATTTCCTGATTTAAGACATGGATGGTTTGATCCGAAAATTAAAAAACCCATGGAACATATTAGTATGAACGCTTTGAACACTATTGTTGCTAATGATATGGAAAATTCTAAGCTTGGGGAAGCTGGCTTTGATGAGCATGATATTTTTAGTCCCCCAAGCATTGAGGAGAAAATTTTCTTTGATGATACTTTACCTCCTATTTATGATGATTATAATGATAGTAGCCTTTTGGTGCCACCTGTTATGGAGGATAAATTTGATTATGATTACAATATACCTCCTATATTTGATGATGAGAATAATAATGATAGCTACTTTGTTGAATTTGTCTCACTATTATTAATAAGATTGATTATGCTTATGTGGAGAGTAATAATTTTATGCATGAGACTCATGATAAGAATGCTTTATGTGATAGTTATATTGTTGAGTTTGCTCATGATGCTACTGGATATTATTATGAGAGAGGAAAATATGGTTGTAGAAATTTTCATGTTACTAAAATACCTCTCTTTTTGCTGAAAATCTTGAAGCTGCACTTGTTTTATCTTTCTATGCTTGTTGCATTATGCTTCTTGAACTTGTTTATGTACAAGATTCCTTTTCATAGGAAGCATGTTAGACTTAAATGTGTTTTGAATTTGCTTCTTGATGCTCTCTTTTGCTTCAAATACTATTTCTTGCGAGTGCATCATTAAAACTGCTGAGCCCATCTTTATGGCTATAAAGAAAGAACTTCTTGGGAGATAACACATGTGTTTATTTTACTAAAGTACTTTGTTTTATATTTGTGTTTTGGAAGTTGTTACTACTGTAGCAACCTCTTCTTATCTTAATTTTTTTTGCATTGTTGTGCCAAGTAAAGTCTTTGATAGCAAGGTTGATACTAGATTTGGATTTCTGCGCAGAAACAGATTTCTTGCTGTCACGAATCTGGGCCTAATTCTCTGTAGGCAACTCAGAAAATTATGCCAATTTACGTGAGTGATCCTCCGATATGTACGCAACTTTAATTAAATTTGAGCATTTTCATTTGAGCAAGTCTGGTGCCTCAATAAAATTCGTCTTTACGGACTGTTCTGTTTTGACAGATTCTGCCTTTTATTTTCCATTGCTTCTTTTGCTATGTTGGATGGATTTCTTTGTTCCATTGACTTCCAGTAGCTTTGGGCAATGTCCAGAAGTGTTAAGAATGATTGTGTCACCTCTGAACATGTGAATTTTTGATTATGCACTAACCCTCTAATGAGTTGTTTCGAGTTTGGTGTGGAGGAAGTTTTCAAGGGTCAGGAGAGGAGGATGATACAATGTGATCAAGAAGAGTGAAAGCTCTAAGCTTGGGGATGCCCCGGTGGTTCACCCCTGCATATTTCAAGAAGACTCAAGCATCTAAGCTTGGGGATTCCCAAGGCATCCCCTTCTTCATCGACAAATTATCAGGTTCTTTCTCTTGAAACTATATTTTTATTCGGTCACATCTTATGTACTTTACTTGGAGCGTCTGTGTGCTTTTGTTTTTGTTTTTGTTTGAATAAATGCTTGTGTGGGAGAGAGACACGCTCCGCTGGTTCATATGAACACATGTGTTCTTAGCTTTTAATTTTCATGGCGAAGGTTGAAACTGCTTCGTTAAATTGTTATATGGTTGGAATCGGAAAATGATACATGTAGTAATTGGTAAAATGTCTTGGATAATGTGATACTTGGCAATTGTTGTGCTCATGTTTAAGCTCTTGCATCATATACTTTGCACCCATTAATGAAGAAATACATAGAGCATGCTAAAATTTGGTTTGCATAATTGGTCTCTCTAAGGTCTAGATAATTTCTAGTATTGAGTTTGAACAACAAGGAAGACGGTGTAGAGTCTTATAATGTTTACAATATGTCTTTTATGTGAGTTTTGCTGCACCGCTTCATCCTTGTGTTTGTTTCAAATAACCTTGCTAGCCTAAACCTTGTATTGAGAGGGAATACTTCTCGTGCATCTAAATCCTTGAGCCAACTACTATGCCATTTGTGTCCACCATACCTACCTACTACATGGTATTTCTCCGCCATTCCAAAGTAAATTGCTTGAGTGCTACCTTTAAACAATTCAAAATTTATCACCTCTGATTTGTGTCAATGTTTTATAGCTCATGAGGAAGTATGTGGTGTTTATCTTTCATTCTTGTTGGGCAACTTTCACCAATGGACTAGTGGCTTCATCCGCTTATCCAATAATTTTGCAAAAAGAGCTGGCAATGGGATTCCCAGTCCCAACTTAATTAACAAAAATAGACACTCCTCCATGGTATGTGATTGTTGGACGGCACCCGAAGGATTCGGTTAGCCATGGCTTGAGAAAGCAAAGGTGGGGAGGAGTGTCATCATAATAAAACTAAAATAAAAAGGCACTCCTTCATGGTATGAGATTGTTGGCAGGCACCCGAGGATTCGGTTAGCCATGGTTTGTGAAAGCAAGGTTGGAAGGAGTGCCACCCAAAAATAAAAATAATTCATGGGAGCCGCTCTTTGAAGGTTTGTCTGGCAAGGGGGTTAGAGTGCCCACTACCATTCGTTGACAACAACAAACACCTCTCAAAACTTTACTTTTATGCTCTCTTGATGTTTTCAAAATCAAAGCTCTAGCACAAATATAGCAATCGATGCTTTCCTCTGCGAAGGACCTTTCTTTTACCTTTTATGTTGAGTCAGTTCACCTATTTCTCTCCATCTCAAGAAGCAAACACTTGTGTGAACTGTGCATTGATTCCTACATACTTCCATATTGCACTTGTTATATTACTTTGCATTGACAACTATCCATGAGATATACATGTTATAAGTTGAAAGCAACCGCTGAAACTTAATCTTCCTTTGTGTTGCTCCAATGCCTTTACTTTGAATTATTGCTTTATGAGTTAACTCTTATGCAAGACTTATTGATGCTTGTCTTGAAGTACTATTCATGAAAAGTCTTTGCTATATGATTCATTTGTTTACTCATGTTATTTACATTGTTTGGATCGCTGCATTCATTACATGTGCTTACAATAGTATGATCAAGGTTATGATGTCATGTCACTCCAGAAATTATCTTTGTTATCGTTTACCTGCTCGGGACGAGCAGAAACTAAGCTTGGGGATGCTGATACGTCTCCGACGTATCGATAATTTCTTATGTTCCATGCCACATTATTGATGATATCTACATGTTTTATGCATACTTTATGTCATATTTATGCGTTTTCCGGAACTAACCTATTGACGAGATGCCGAAGGGCCAGTTCCTGTTTTCTGCTGTTTTTGGTATCAGAAATCCTAGTAAGGAAATATTCTCGGAATCGGACGAAATCAACGCCCAGCATCTTAGAATCCCCGGAAGCATCCAGAACACCCGAGAGCCACCAGAGAGGGGACACAGGCCCCCCAGGAGATAGGTCGACGCGGCCCAGGGGCGGCCCGCGCCCCCCTGTGGTGACACCGCCTCGTTGACCCTCCGACGCCGCCTCTTCGCCTATTTAAGCCTCCTCGACCTAAATCTTCGATACGGAAAAGCCACGGTACGAGAAACCATCCAGAGCCGCCGCCATCGCGAAGCCAAGATCTGGGGGACAGGAGTCTCTGTTTCGGCACGCCGCCGGGACGGGGAAGTGCCCCCGGAAGGCTTCTCCATCGACACCACCGCCATCTTCATCACCGCTGCTGTCTCCCATGAGGAGGGAGTAGTTCTCCATCGAGGCTAAGGGGTTGTACCGGTAGCTATGTGGTTAATCTCTCTCCTATGTACTTCAATACAATGATCTCATGAGCTGCTTTACATGATTGAGATTCATATGAGTTTTGTATGACTATTCATCTATGTGCTACTCTAGTGATGTTATTAAAGTACTCTATTCCTCCTGCATGGTGTAAAGGTGGCAGTGTGTGCATCATGTAGTACTTGGCGTAGGCTATGATTGTGATCTCTTGTAGATTATGAAGTTAACTATTACTATGATGGTATTGATGTGATCTATTTGGTTATGTTGATCTATCTTGCACTCTAAGGTTATTTAAATATGAACATTGAATATTGTGGAGCTTGTTAACTCCGGCATTGAGGGTTCATGTAATCCTACACAATTAGTGGTGTTCATCATCCAACAAGAGGGTGTAGAGTCTAGCATCTATTTATTTATTCTGTTATGTGATCAATGTTGAGAGTGTCCACTAGTGAAAGTATAATCCCTAGGCCTTGTTCCTAAATACTGCTATCGCTGTTTGTTTACTGCTCTACTGTATCTGTACTGTCCGCAATATTACCACCATCAACTACACGCCAGCAAGCACTTTTCTAGCGCCGCTCATACTTATTCATACCACCTGTATTTCACTATCTCTTCGCCGAACTAGTGCACCTATTAGGTGTGTTGGGGACACAAGAGACTTCTTGCTTTGTGGTTGCAGGGTTGCATGAGAGGGATATCTTTGACCTCTTCCTCCCTGAGATCGATAAACCTTGGGTGATCCACTTAAGGGAAACTTGCTGCTGTTCTACAAACCTCTTCTCTTGGAGGCCCAACACTGTCTACAAGAATAGGAGTACCCGTAGACATCAGTAGACCCGCAGTACGGAATGACTACAGTGGATTTCAAGAATCTAGGGTACGACACCGAACCATTCGTCCTAGCCAGTGAAGTGGCTCAGGTTTTTTATGTGAAGGATATGTCTAGCAAACCGAAAAAAAGAAAAGAAAGGCAAGAGGACACATCATACGATGAGCCAAAGTGGCACATAGTTCTTTCAGGAAAAAGAAACATCGTGGGAGTAGAGGACAAGACAGACATGTCAGAAGATTATAATAAGTTTGACGATATTCCACCCTTCAAGGTAAAAATTCACCCAAGCATCATCTTAAACAATGAAGATTGTCCATGGTTGCGTCGCAGTAAGAAGAAAGGGAAACAGACGAAGAAAACTCAGAAGACTAGCTAGCTACATATAGGGATCATAACTTGTGTATCTCAATATGGAAATCACTTTTGTGTAATGATGTTACTATATGTAAGATATTAACAATGGAGATGGTTGGCTTGTTTTACTGCTTCCCATGGCGTATCGATGCTCCTTTTATAGGCACGGCGCCGCTTCTACTTTGTCTTCTTCTTCCTCCGACAGGGCGTCGTGCGCTACATACTTTATCTCATCGAGCAGGGCGTCCTTATCCTGCCGACAGCTTTAGTACCGGTTGCACCCACCAACCGGTACTAAAGGTTTGCCTCTGTCTTCCCGCCTATTTTCTTCCCGCGCTTTCCACCGGTTCCCGCCTCTGTCTTCCCGCCATTTTTTCACTATATATATGTAGGCTTGGCCACCATTTACATATCACATCTAGACTCATATCTGCAAACCTCATCATTCTCTCCCATGGCTTCCATCGTATCTCTAACCCCCCGGGAGGCGGAGGCGCTTTGCGCCTCGAACTACCCCTGCCCGACGGGCTACCGCGTCCCGACCGGCTGGTTGCTAAGCGTCGGAGGCGTACCGGTCCCTCCAGTCCCTCTAGGTGTGGCGCGCGAGATGGCCATCACGAACCACTACTACTTCGAGCTCACGCCAGAGCAGCGGAGGAATCCCCAGTGGCATCCCGACTACAGCCCGACTTGGGAAAGCTTCTTCATCAATCGGCGTGAAAGGGCGCTTTCCAGGCATGAGGAGGGCGGCCCGCCTCCTTCGAACTTCAACGAGACCGGCCGTCGGCTGTGGTGCCGCGGCCGGACTCTCCAGGGCGTCATTGCCTACCGTGGCCCCCGCCTGCGCTACCCTCAGTCCCAGCCCACGCGTGCTCACCCGCTGACGTTCGAGTACCGCGACCCCGATGCCAGCGACGATGATGACGGCGACTACGACGACTACAGTGGCGACTACTACAGGGCTAGGCACGAGTATGACTGAATGACTCCAACAGTAGAATTTGGCCATGTATCTTTAATTTTCAGTTAAGCTATGCACTTTTAATTCGAGTTCAATCGTAATAAAATTTTATTCCCGCCCTTTCTTTCCCGCCTTTTTTCTCCCACGCGCAGCGTCGTGGCGGGAAAGTTTCCCGCGCGACGTCGTACGTGGCGGGAAACTTTCCCGCGCGGACGGCGTCGTGGCGGGAGTAAAGAATAGAAATAGAAAATATATAGAAAAGAAATATAAAAATAATTAGAAAATATATAGAAAAGAAGTAGAAAAGACATATAAAAAAGGTTATAGAAAAGAAATAGAAAAGAAAACAAACGGAAAAAGAAAAAGAAATAGAAAACAAAAAAATAAGAAATAGAAAAAAAATGAACATAAAGGAAAAAAGAAAAAGAAAAGAAAAAGAAACAGCAAATAAGAAATAGAAAAAGAAATAGAAAATAAGAAATAGAAAATAAGAAATAGAAAATAAGAAATAGAAAACAAAAGAAAAAAAGGAGAAATAGAAAATAAGAGATAGAAAATAAAAAGAAACAGAAAAGAAAAATAAACAGAAAAGAAAAAGAAACAGAAAAGAAAAATAAACAGAAAAGAAAAAGAAACAGAAAAGAAAAAGAAACAGAAAAGAAAACAAAACAGCAAAAGAAAACAAAACAGCAAAAGAAAAGAAAACAAAAAAAATACCTTTGGTACCGGTTGGTATCACCAACCGGTACGAAAGGTCTTTCGTACCGGTTGGTGGTACCAACCGGTACGAAAGGGTCTTCCCCTGTATTAGACTTAGCCGCGCGGAAATTTTTCCCCAAATCCCCTCCTCACGCACAGAGACGACCCCGGCCCGCGCCGCTCCTCGCCGTCGCCGTCGTCGACGCACAGAGACCCCCGCGCCGCGCGCTCCTCGCCGTCGCCGTCGCAGCCTCGCCGTCGGCCGCCGCCCGCACCTCTCCGCGCGCGCCTCTGCAGGTACGTGTGCGCCGCCCCCGTCGCCTCCCTCCCCTTCTCCGGCGCCGTTGCCACAACGGCCGCCGCCTACACCGCAGCGCGGCCTCATCCACCTCGCCTCCCTGCTCCAACCGCCGCTACGCCATAGCAAAGGAAGAGCGCACGGCTGTGTGCAGTGGCGCGTGCCGCGACGCCCTCAACCGCGGCCGCCCACCACTTGTTCGACGTAATGACGCAGAGGCGTGTGCGTGGTGAGCATGGCCCGGGCGCGGTGAGCACGGGCGCGTCTGCGTCCGCGGGCGCGTGCGTGGTGAGCACGGGCGCGTCTGCGTCCGCGGCCGGTGAGCCCGTGATGTCGGCGTGGTTGAGGTCGAGGCCGGCGACGACGAGCACGGCGCCGTCGGCTGGGTGCGGCGCGCAGTAGACGCCGTTGTAGGCGCAGACGTTGGCGGTGAAGTTGGTCGGGTCGGAGAAGATGGCGGTGTGGCGCCAGGTTTGGAGGGCGATGTAGGCGGCGCGGAGGCCTCGTCGGCGGGCGCCATGACCACCATGTTAGGCAGGCATGCCATGTCCGCGCCGACGAGCCCCGCCCTGTCCATTTAGAAAAGATCACAAAATGCCATTTTGAGCATTTTTTAGTAATAGCAAATTCTTTAGTAATAGCAAATTCTTTAGCAAGTTAGCAAATGAAATGATGAAATGCAGTAGCAAATTCTTTAGTAATAGCAAATTCTTTAGCAAGTTAGCAAATGAAATGATGAAATGCAGTAGCAAATTCTATAAATTTTTGCTCCGTTATGTTAAATAAATATGCATTCATACATTTGCTTTGTGTTCTTGAAACAGTAATGCATTCATACATTTAGTTAGCAGTAGTTAGTAGTATGCATAGATGATGTTGTATGCTTGTCAGTGTATCATTCTCTGGACACTAGGCAGTATGATTTTTTTTATTTTAAATTCATTCTCTGGTTATGTAATTTGAGATGGGAATTGTTCATTTAAAACAATTGTTGCTGCTACTATTGTCTCTGGTTATATAACTTGAGTCATGTAATTTGAGATGGGAGGTTGGAGAAAATTCCTAGATGTATCAGGAAATCAGTATGATTGATGGTTGTGGTTACAGGTTGATTTTTTTAGCAAATATATGATGTGTTTTTGCAAATATATGATGTGCTGTTGCAAATATATGATATTTGTCTCTGGTTATAAGTGCTGGTTATAGTTGCAGGGATTGAGTAGCGAGAGGAGGAGGGGGAACGCCGAGTAGTGTTAGGGTCAAAAAGAGCGAGAGGAGGAGGGGGAACGCCGAGTAGTGTTAGGGTCGAGAAGAGCGAGAGGAGGAGGGGGAACGCCGAGTAGTGTTAGGGTCGAGAAGAGCGAGAGGAGGAGGGGGAACGCCGAGTCCGTGACCGTGGCTCCGCGACATCGAGTCAATTGTTATCCATCTAGCAATATGTTATATGATCATGACATGATGAATGAAATACAATTGATTTCTTAATTTTGTAGTGACATTGAGGTATGGAGGACGGCACCTTCGTCCGAGATGAGGAGGGGGAAGAAGTGGTGCAGAAATTGATCTATGAGAGTGCCCGTGGTCCGGAACCCGACGATGGAGATGACAACGAGTTCCAAGACTTTCTGAATGATTTCGGCGAGGGACTTGAGTCTGAACAAGTTAGAAAAGACAATGAAGTGTCCATCACAAACTCCGGCGAGGTGTATATCTATGTATCAATTAGTCTATGTTCATCCCTAGATGCATTCATTTATTTGTATTGCACTTATTAACGAATAATTTTTTCTTTTAGCCTTCTGGATCATCGAGCAAGTCTGTTAGAACAAAACGAGGCCCGACGCGGGTGCTAAAGGGCGAGGGCAGGTTAGCCCCCACGGCATTCAAGGATAATGGTGAACCAGAGCATCCCAAGGAGTTTTGCCGCAAATTTACAAGTCAAGCCGGAGTTATTGTCAGGGACCATGTACCGATCAGCATTCAAGAGTGGCATAAGCCGAAGAACGCGGAGAGTGGTGCTAGTTATGTCAAGGACACGATGAAAAAATTTCTTTGGGACACGCTACTGACAAAGTTCAGCCTACCGGAAGACATGACGGAAGGCCAAAAGAATAAAGTCAAGGAATGGACATTGAAGAAGATGGCCATACAATTCCAGACCCGGAAGAAAAATTTATGGGACAAACATAAGAATGAAGATCCAGTATTCGATGATAATCTAGTGAAGATAAAAGATCACTGGCCTGTATTTAAGGAGTATAAGCAATCGTCTACTTTTGTGTCCCGATCGAAGAAAAATACCGAAAATGCTTCAAAGAAGAAACTTCCGCATCATTTGGGGTCAGGTGGCTACAAGAGTGCCATTCCGAAGTGGACAGCGTTTGAGAATAAACTGATGGATGCAGGAATCACTCCACAGACATGGGACTGGCCCGAACGGTCCAAGTTCTGGTTGTTCGCTCATGGGGCAGGGTTGGACCCAAAGACAGGGCTGATCGTTGCGAAGGGAAAATGGAAGGAAAAAATTGAGGCAATTGTACCGAAGCTTGTAGATGCAATTGAAAAGGTCAGAAAGGGAGAGTACATTCCCGATCGAGAGAATGATGAGCTGACACTCGCTCTGGGGAACCCTGAACACGTTGGACGGGTACGAGCTCGCCCAGGTCTCACCATGAAGGAAGCGTGGCCGGACAGCGCTGACACTTATAGAAGCCGTTCGCGAAAGAAGAAGAAGGACGCCGACATTGTAACGGAATTGTTAACTAGGGTGGAGGCTCTTGAGAGAAATCAGAGGGCACCTGATCAGCCGCTGTTTCTATAGGATCCACAAGCCGATGCTGCCCCATCTCAGCGAAGAAGCAGTGTCGGTTCCTCGCATCTTGACGGATGTGGAGGAAGCTACCCCGTGGATTATGTCACGGAGAAGACAGATTGTGAGCTACATATGTTATTCAGGACCGCGTCCGTTAAGGTGGCGGTCGGCTATGTGTACCCAAGTGAAGATGGAGCAATGCACCATCATATGCCCATTCCACCTGGCTGTGTTCGTGTCGGGGTGGATGAAGTTGTTCCGGGTTTTGAAACAGTGGAGCTTGATATTCCTAGAGGTGAAGATGAGAGGACACTGGCCGATGTCAAGCATGGTTTCGCCCTATGGCCGAAGAAGTACGTCGTCCTTTTGCAAAGGCCACCGACTCCTACACATGAGCAGCAAATGCCATCGACTCCTCCTGGTGGCAGTCCTGGTGAGCAGCCAAGTCCACACGTACCTGAGAGGGACCCCAGCGTGAGTCCACCATCTCGAGATCCTCCGCGTAAGACAGCGTCCGTTAAGCGGAACGGTACGCCGCCTAGGAAGAAAGCTAGAAAGGAGAAACAACTGCCGCCTACTGAGAAGTTGCCTTGGGAAAAAACTCCCGAGGAAAAAGCGGAGGCCGTTCAGGCCGAGTTGAAAAAAAATTTTGCACCGAAAGTGCCAGAGATACCTTTCGAGAAGACACTAGATTCGGTGAAAGTTGTGCGTACCGTTGAGAATCTATATGACCCTGTACCATCGCCGCCATCTGACTATGCGCGTTCTATTGAAAGGTCGTATGACAAGATGATCGAGGCGACAAAACCCGTTAAATCGGGTATCAGGGAGATAAAAGGGATACACCAAGTCTACCAGCTCGGACAACAACCCGTTCAATCGGTCGCCCCTCTCAAGGTGTTTGACGGGAAGACCGTTCAAAGTTCTCGACAAGACACAACTGATTACGCATTCGGTGAACGAGCATATCAATTTGTTCAACGGAAAGATTTGGTCGAGAATCTCAGGAAGGTACCAACATGTATGCGTAACTTGCATTCGTGGTACCTTAATGCCTCAAAGAAAGGGATCGAGACTATCATGGTGCGAGTTAGGGAAGAGCACTACTTCCAGGAGTACTGTGTGAACGTTGACTTCGGCGAACTCTTTCGGTTATACAATATCCGAGCCCTCGACAAATCAATCATCAGTTGCTATTGTCTGTAAGTGATTTATTTATTTAATTTGAGAAGTCTTTAGCTCAGCTCGTTCATTGTCTGCAGATTATAATCTTTTGTGCGCTATATTATGCAGATCGAAGATGCTCGAATGCAAAAGGGACGAAATCACAGACATTGGGTTCATTGACCCGCACACAATGCATGTTAAAACCATAGAAGATCCCCTCTATAACAAGGATACACCGGAGACTTTGCTAAGGTTTTTGAAGCGACAACGTGACAAAAAGCTAATAATTTGGCCCTACAACTTCGAGTGAGTCTTACTGTCTTATAACACATTATATTTTTGCTCACCGTATGTCAAAATTTTAACTAATGACTTATATATATGACACTACATATTGAAACGTGCGTAGGTTTCACTTTATTCTTCTCGTCATCAATATGGAAATTGGAGAAGTTGAAGTCTTTGACTCACTAAGCAAAAAATCGGAACTATACGTGTCTTGTTATTTAATGCTCAGAAGGTAATTTTAATTCTTATCGGTTTGTTTCGTTAATTTCCTGCTATGAACTAATTGATGACTCTTTTATGCATTTTCTTTTGTCGAGCAGCGTATGGCAAACTTTCATCAAGGAAGATAAGTCCCGTGAATGGACACCGAAGCTGCGATGGCGTGCGAAAGTAAGTAGTACTACCTAGGTCCACACACCTTTAATTATCATACTTGACTATTATTTGATTGAATTATATTCTTGTAAATAAATGCCCGCAACAACCACAAGGGACCGATCTCTGTGGATTCTTCGTTTGCGAGTACATCCGCAGAATTTTCAGCGAGAGAACGAATAATGAAAGAAATAAAGAGGTACAAAAACAATTTTCACAAATTTGTTTTCTTATCATAAGTTGTGCTGAGTTTCAGTAATAGTTGTTTCATGTATTCATTTGTATCTTATTCTTTTATAGTTGGCAAGAAAGCGGAACAAGCTCTCAATCGATGACCGCTTCATAGCAATAGGCGAGGAATTGGCGGGATTTTTCCTTCGGGACGTCATACCACCATTCGCAGAGTACCACTATGAATGAAGATGTACATGTTAGATATATAGTTGACTCGAAGAGTACCACTATGCTACATGTAATAGACATATATAGAGTACGCCTCGGAGAGTACCACTATGCATGAAGATCGATCTTCATGCATAGTGCTACTTAATTTGCGATCTTATGCAATTACATGTGTGTTATATTATATGCACCAACTTGCTATGCATCATCTTGATCTTCATGTACTACCTAAACCCAAACGTGTTTCTGGTGCATCGACGCGATATGAAACAAACCGATATCCCTAAACCCCTCCAAAAACCCTAAAAATCCAATTCTCTGCCGCGGCAGAGATTTGGGCAAATTCCCTGCCGCGGGTGGGAACCTTTGGTACCGGTTCGTATTACCAACCGGTACCAAAGCTCCTTGGCCCTGAGCTCTCCTGGTGGCCCACGTGGAGGACCCTTTTATACCGGTTCGTAAGCAACCGGTACGAAAGGGGGGGCCTTTAGTGCCAGATAATTTATACCGGTTGCTCAACCGGTACGAATGCCCCTCTGGAACCGGTATAGATGAGCGTTTTTCTACCAGTGCTAGGATATAAAACCATCTGAAATCACTTTCGTGCATGCCATGTGGACACACACAAGTTTTGGGGCCATCCCTAGATCCGATGCTCGATTTCTGACGAAACCCTAGTTCTGTTGACCGCGCGGTCTACCCCTTTGACTGCATCTCATCGGGGGTACCCCGGTGGGCATATGCCTCCATTTGAGCTTGGTTAGGTCATAGGTACATGTGGAAACAAGGATCATCCCATATGATCTCAAGTTTCTCTCCGGTTCACCTCCGAGGGAGTTCCCCCTATACATGCAGAATCTGCCTAAGTGTAGGAACCCCCTGTCTGAGAAGCCGGACACACCTGGGGGGTAGCCTTGGATATAAAACCATCTCAAATCACTTTTTTGCATGCCATGTGGACACACACAAGTTTTGGGGCCATTCCCTAGATCCGATGCTCGATTTCTGACGAAACCCTAGTTCTGTTGACCGCGCGGTCTACCCCTTCGACTGCATCCCATCGGGGTCCCCCGGTGGGCATATGCCTCCATTTGAGCTTGGTTAGGTCATAGGTACTTGTGGAAACAAGGATCATCCCATATGATCTCAAGTTTCTCTCCGGTTCACGTACGAGGGAGTTCCCCCCTATACATGCAGAATCTGCCTAAGTGTAGGAACCCCCTGTCCGAGAAGCCGGACACACCTGGGGGGTAGCCTAGGGTATAAAACCATGTCAAATCACTTTTGTGCATGCCATGTGGACACACACAAGTTTTGGGGCCATTCCCTAGATCCGATGCTCGATTTCTGACGAAACCCTAGTTCTGTTGACCGCGCGGTCTACCCCTTTGACTGCATCCCATCGGGGGTACCCTGGTGGGCATATGCCTCAATTTGAGATTGGTTAGGTCATAGGTACATGTGGAAACAAGGATCATCCCATATGATCTCAAGTTTCTCTCCGGTTCACGTACGAGGGAGTTCCCCCCTATACATGCATAATCTGCCTAAGTGTAGGAACCCCCTGTCCGAGAAGCCGGACACACCTGGGGGGTAGCCTAGGATATAAAACCATCTCAAATCACTTTTGTGCATGCCATGTGGACACACAAAAGTTTTGGGGCCATTCCCTAGATCCGATGCTCGATTTCTGACGAAACCCTAGTTCTGTTGACCGCGCGGTCTACCCCTTTGACTGCATCCCATCGGGGGTCCCCCGGTGGGAATATGCCTCCATTTGAGCTTGGTTAGGTCATATGTATATGTGGAAACAAGGATCATCCCATATGATCTCAAGTTTCTCTCCGGTTCACCTCCGAGGGAGTTCCCCCTATATATGCAGAATCTGCCTAAGTGTAGGAACCCCCTGTCCGAGAAGCCGGACACACCTGGAGGGTAGCCTTGGATATAAAACCGTCTCAAATCACTTTTGTGCATGCCATGTGGACACACACAAGTTTTGGGGCCATTCCCTAGATCTGATGCTCGATTTCTGATGAAACCCTAGTTCTGTTGACCGCGTGGTCTACCCCTTTGACTGCCTCCCATCGGGGGTCCCCCGGTAGGCATATGCCTCCATTTGAGCTTGGTTAGGTCATAGGTACATGTGGAAACAAGTATCATCCCATATGATCTCAAGTTTCTCTCCGGTTCACGTACGAGGGAGTTCCCCCCTATACATGCAGAATCTGCCTAAGTGTAGGAACCCCCTGTCTGAGAAGCCGGACACACCTGGGGGTATCCTAGGGTATAAAACCAACTCAAATCACTTTTGTGCATGCCATGTGGACACACACGAGTTTTGGGGCCATTCCCTAGATCCGATGCTCGATTTCTGACGAAACCCTAGTTCTGTTGACCGCGCGGTCTACCCCTTTGACTGCATCCCATCGGTGGTCCCTCGGTGGGAATATGCCTCCATTTGAGCTTGGTTAGGTCATAGGTACATGTGGAAACAAGGATCATCCCATATGATCTCAAGTTTCTCTCCGGTTCACGTACGAGGGAGTTCCCCTATACATGCAGAATCTGCCTAAGTGTAGGAACCCCCTTTCCAAGAAGCCAGACACACCTGGGGGGGTAGCCTTGGATATAAAACCATCTTAAATCACTTTTGTGCATTCCATGTGGACACACACAAGTTTTGGGGCCATTCCCTAGATCCGATGCTCGATTTCTGACGAAACCCTAGTTCTGTTGACCGCGCGGTCTACCCTTTGACTGCATCCCATCGGGGATCCCCCGGTGGGCATATGCCTCCATTTGAGCTTGGTTAGGTCATAGGTACATGTGGAAACAAGGATCATCCCATATGATCTCAAGTTTCTCTCCGGTTCACTCCCGCCCTGCTACTTCTCTCCCGCCCTTTTTTCCCGCCCACCCTTTCCCGCCGCTTCTCTCCCGCCCTTTTTTCCCGCCATGATTTCCCGCCAAGTTTTCCCGCCCACCCTTTCCCGCTCATTCTCTCCCGCCAAGTTTTCCCGCCCACCCTTTCCCGCCCATTCTCTCCCGCCAAGTTTTCCCGCCGTTTTAGCCCCTCGTCGGCCTATATATAGCCATGTCTTCTCCACTAACAGCACCAGCAACATTTCTCCCCTCATCACTTCTCTCATCCAACAGCACCACAAAATCCTTTGAGCTGAGCTACCGCTGAGATGGCTCCTCGTCGCCGTAGCAACACGGGCTTCATGGGCGTTCGCCTGCGGCCTGCGGGGCATTTCGCGGCTGAAATCACCGCTGGTGGAACGCGTGTGTGGCTCGGCACCTTCTACACGAAGGAGGCTGCTGCCCGTGCATACGATGTTGCGGCTTGGAGGTTTGGCCGGCCGCGCCACGAAATGAACTTCCCGGAGGTCAGGTCTCTGATGGAAGCTTAGAGTCTCTCTACTGAGCCGCTACTTCGCTCACAGGGTGAAGCGCGGCGGTACAGGTCTGGCCAGCGGCGGATTGATACCACCGAGGCGGACGAGCAGTTCATGGCACAGTGGCGCAGAGACCATCCTGGAGACGTCGAGGCAATGCGCGCATTCTGGAAGGACAAGCAGACGTACAGGAGAGAGAGGAGGGCGGGAAAGCGGCAGAGGAAGGCCGAGGTTGAAGCAGAGTATGCCACAGGAGAGGCATCGACATGGGGGGAGGATGATGAACGGTGGTCGTGGAACCTCACAACCACCGCTTCATAGGACACCCCCAGCGAGGATGAAGATTTCGACTTCTGATTAATATGTGTGTGTCGAGTCCGTGTGTCTAGCGGGTCATGCATCGACCCAGTGTTAAGTGCTTTGTTCGTGTGTGGGTGTAGTTCTTTAAATATTTTGGTTTGTGTGTGGGTCTAGTTCTTTAAGTGTTTTGGTTCCTATTTGGGTGTAGTTCTTTAAGTGTTTTGGTTCCTGTGTGTGGGTATAGTTCTTTAAGTGTTTCGGTTCGTGCGTGGGTCTAGTTCTTTAAGCGCTTTGGTATGTGTGTGGGTCTAGTTATTTAAGTTTTTGTATCGTGTCTGGGTCTTAAGTTCTTAAATGTATCACTTTTGTGCATGCCATGCCATGTGGACACACACAAGTTTTGGGGCCATTCACCCCCTCTGAGGCTCAATTTCTGACGATGACCGCGCGGTCTACCCGTTTGACTGCATCCCACCGGGGGTCCCCCGGTGGGCATATGCCTCCATTTGAGCTTGGTTAGGTCATAGGTACATGTGGTAACAAGGATCATCCCATATGATCCCAAGTTTCTCTCCGGTTCACCTCCGAGGGAGTTCCCCCTATACATCCAGAATCTGCCTAAGTATAGGAACCCCCTGTCCGAGAAGCCGGACACACCTTGGGGGGTAGCCTTGGATATAAAACCATCTCAAATCACTTTTGTGCATGCCATGTGGACACACACAAGTTTTCCAGCGATTCCGACGCTCCGGTGGTCTGTATCTTGGAAAACCCTAGGGCGGGGACCCCGCAGATCTACCCCTATAGCTTTCTCCGTGCGAGGGTTTACCAATGGCCTTTTTTACTTGTTTATTTTGTTTAGGACATATGTACATGGAAACCATAGGTTGGGCATACTTTACCATAAAATAGGCTCCGTTTGAGCCGTGACGGGAGTTTCCACATACAGATCCTGGATTTTACCAAGTGCTAGCCCATATATGTGGAAATCGTCAACGCCGGGTACATGCAAGGTTAGCCAAACCCTAGGGCGGGGGCCCCACAGATCTACCCCTAGGGTTAGGGTTAGGGATAGGATCCGGGTGAGGTTTAGGGTTACCAAAATGTTCGCAAAATAGAAAGTTGGCCCGCAGAAGCGGGAAACCCTAGGGCGGGAATGGCCTCTGTTAGGGTTAGGGTTGGAGTTAGGGTTAGCAATGGAATTGTTCCTAAATGTTTTAGGACATATGTACATCGATAGCAGAAGTTGGGCCTAGTGGCTCCGGTTGACCCGTCTGCGAAGAGCGTCACCCGTGGAACCTACATATGCCATCTACGAATTCTTAAAAAATAGAACCCTTTTTACATAATTCATACTAGTAAATAAATAATAGAAATATAATATAAAGTAATATGAGAGAGAGAAAAAAGGGAAAAAAACCTATATGCCGAGGGTGGCCGTCGACATAGGGGGGCCATGCCCTATGCCGAGGGTAGCCCTCGGCGTCTTACCTGACGCCGTGAGCGCGCCGTCGCGTCGCGGATGGAGCAGCAGCTATGCTGGTACCTACGCCGAGGGCCAGGTAGACGCCGATGGCTGCCCTCGGCGTAGCAACCTCTATGCCGACGGCAAGTATATGCCGACGGTCGTCTTCCGGCGCTGCCCCGGCGAGGCCGTACGCCGACGGCCCCGATAAAAAGCCCTTGGCGTAGGGTTTGGCCGTCGGCGTCTCCGGCCATTCCTGTAGTGTGCCCTCCAGCTAATTTCGGAGCGACGTGGCATGACCATTTGTCCCGGCTCCAGACTGGACCAGGACAAAAGACCTGGACGGAAGGCCAGTTTTCTACTAGTGAAATGTGATGCTAGATACTACCAAGAGCCCTGGATCTCCAAATGTTTCAATTACTTTTTGTGTTGCTCCATAATTGAAACATTTGGAGAGGTGTGAGCGCATTCAGTGCACTCCTCGCTGCAGCTATATTCTGGACTTGGATGGATATGCCTGGAAGGTTACGTTAACACCACTTGACTCTGTAGAGATCCTGTTCATCAGAGCTACTAGGGACTGATATAATTACGTAATTGAATGGTAGTAAATGTCAAGATCGCTTCTCATCTTCACCAAAAGGTGAACAGTGAGCACGCATGCTAATATAGCGATCGAGATGCAACTTGTTTTTTTGCATTCCCTTCGGGTTCTCTGTTTTCATGGAGTCACAGTTTACTCGATGAAAAGAAAACAGAGCCTGCCGCTTTTGTCCAAAGTGAGAGAAAACAAGAGAGAAAAAAAAGACAGGAGCATGCATTCATCAAGCTTACTAGCTCTTATGCCTAAAATAGAGGTTTATGATCGTATAATACTTCAGTCTGACACCTTTGCCCGGACCGGGCGGGGTCGATGCTGCATGCATGCAGGGAATGATCATGTTGGAAGGCCCGTACCACAGGCAGACATTGATTGGCACAATGGCACCTTGACACCTCAATTAAGAAAGCTAGATGCCCCTCCTAAACTGTGTGTGTGAGAGAGAGGGCGGGTGAAATGCCTTGAGATGTCTGGAACAGGAGAGGGGAGGGAGAGAGCTATCTGACTGGATGAGCAAGTACTGAACTCATATGCAATGGACAGTTGGCAATACTATCCAGTAGATGCCAGTAAACCTAAATTCTAGAGAGAAGGGTAAGATTTGAAGTCACAGAGTGTGGGTAGTGATGAAAGCCTTATGTACTTATGGTTCTAACAAATTTATTGTTACCTTTTTACTAGATCTAGGTTGATCGAGAATTAAGTTATTTCTAGGTCAGCTCTAGCACAGTTAAATTTGTATTGTTATTCATGCACGCTAGAATTGCACTTTTTTCTAGTTGCACATGAAATTGAGTGACCGTAAGTTTAGTTTGTTTTGGGTTGACTGAAACATAGCCGTGTTCTTATTGTTAATGTTAACACATCTCCAGCAGATGCCCTAAACTTTATGCCTCTAGAACCGATTTACAAGCTCCTCCTCTAGAGCAAAAGTGCAAAGCCTGACGCCATAAAAATGCAGCCAGTGTGAATTTACTTTTATGTGGGGCCCTTTTATTAGTTAGTTGCCAGTTTTCTAAACTTGAATGGATAGTCGCCGGGATAGCCTTCCGGGTCGCTTGCGCGGGCAGCTCTGGAGGCGACCGAAACCGTAGGAAACCACCGCCCCACGTGCTCCCCTCGGCCGCTGCCAGGCCGGTGGCAGCGGCGGCGGCGCCCAGCCGCCCGGCCATCAAAGATGGAGGGTGCGCGCAAACACACCCTGGTCCCTTGTCTTCGCGCGGAGGCGGGCTTCTGCGGGCTGTGCAAGGTGCGGCGGCGCACGGCGGTGCGGCCACCCGAGCTTGGTGGTGCGGCGGCGCTAGCTACGCGCGTCGCTCTGGCTGCTTGGCCTCTAGTGTTGCGGCGTGGCTGCCTTGCGGCGGCGGCAGGGCCCCATCTGGGCCCATCCGGGCCCAATCTTGGCCACCCGCCGGAGGTCGAAGCGATGGGAGGTGCTGGTGCAGAGGTGCGGAAGGTGCTACGGGATGGGAGGTTGTCGCCGGCGTCGTGCGCGTGGCTTCATCGAGTTTTTGGGCCCGATCTGGGCCTGCCCAGGGTTGCAGCGGCAGCCATGCTCAGCGCATGGGGTTGTCTGCACTTGTGCCTGCTCCTTCGGCGTCTGTGATGTCTGTGTTCCCAGCGGGTTGTGGTTGTTAGGCCGGCAACGTTCAAGGGTTGTCCGGTGGCGAGTGCTGGCCTCTTGTGGGTGGAGTCCGGTTGTTGGTCTCCTTGTCGCATCTATGGATTGCAGGGCTGACGGATGGGTTGTGAGAAAGCCATATGCTGCTGCACGACGACGCCGACACCTGTGGGCCCCGTTACCTTCTTGGAGGCGTCGTTTAAGCCCTTCCATCATGCCTCTTCCCGAGCAACGGGGGAAACCCTAGTACCAGTTCGCTGGTGCAGGCAGCGGCGGCGCTATGGCGTCGTCCCCTTCTTGGAGGCACTGTTCGGGTTGCTCGTGGATTCCCATATTGGCTTTTGGAGTCAAGGTCGGTCGCTGCTCGGAGCGTGGGCATCTTGGGCGCAAGGTACACGGGCATCACCATTCCTTGGACGGCACTATCCTTAGGTCCGGCCATGTTCTGCTATCCACTCGCCGACTTCTTCTAGGCACTTTGGGCGGGCAGTACGTCGACATGTGTCACCCTGGAGCTAGGGTTTGCTTCAAGCTGTTTTGCTTCCAGTTGTGATGCGGTCTCGAGGCCCTGTGTCCCAATCTGGTGCCTTCTTGGCCGATGGTTGGGCAAGGCGTGTGTGCTTGTCCTGTGTTTTCGGGTGCGTCTGGCTCGCCGTTTGGCTTCATGTGTAAGGGTTTTGGGTCTGGTTTACCTCATAAACTGGATCGATGTTGCTCCTTTTAAGCTTAATACAATACAATGCTCTCCTGCGGGTTCTCAAAAAAAGTTTTCTAAACTTGGATTATTGTCTTTCTTGCCCAATTTCTTCCTCTCGATATTCAGAACTCCCGCACAATAGCTACCACCCTGGCCCCATCGTCGATTCTCACACCCTTCTGAGTTATTCACATAGAATGCTAACTTTGTTGGCCTCCGAAGCTACACGATCCTTCGCTCCACATTGCCCCAGCGTCGTTCTTGACCGGTGGCACTTCAATAGGGCACGACGATTTCAAGTGTGATCCAACGGTTTTTCTGCACTGTGGTGTCTATATTTTGAAAAAAAACTTGCCACCCCACTGTCGGTTTAAGAAATTGGAGGATCGCAAATTTTCTGGGTTCGGCCACTAAATTTTATAGGTGAGCGTTTTGCGGACCTCCCCTAGAGATGCTCTTAGCTAGCGGGAGGAATGGGAAAATACATAGACACATAGGGTGTGTATGTTTCTGCACATGGACATGAAGCACTGTAAGAGCATGTAGAATAGAATGAGGTGAGGTCGGAGTTCCGTTGGACTTGTTATGTAGGATTTTTGCTTAGTTGGAGGAGATAGAAATAAAAAAAAGATTTTCTTCCCTTAGCTTAGATATAATTTCTTAGGAAAAAATATTTTGTGCGTTGTGCCATTTATCTTTGGGATTTCTATTTTCGTGCCCTCAGGTCCTTAGTTGTACTCAGTTTTCCTCAGCCTCTTAAGTTTTTCTCAGTTTTCCCCAAGTCTTTGTCTGAAACCCGCAGAAGGAGCTCGGACGGAAGGAATCCGTTTAGTTGAATGTTCCATGTTGACGTGTGGGGCCGCGTCGTTTGTGGGGCCGCGTCGTGTGGGGCTGGTAGGAAGGGACCGCGTGGGACAGGACGAGACCATGTTTGGTTGTACGTGAGAGCTGGGTTTTATCTCTCTCGGCCCAAATTGGCATTTTAAGAGCACATTTTCCCTTCTTTCCCTCTTTGTCTTTTTCACCAAATTAGTATCAAATCTAGAGAACCTTCTATTTTTGTCTTTTTCTTCAATTATTTATGCCTTCTGGCCCTCGTTTTTTGCCCAATATGGCAGCAAATCTAGTAGCAAATCTAAAAGCTAGTATATGATAAATTCACAGCAGCATAATCAGAAAACTAAGTATAATACATATATTATATACATCAGCCAAAAGCAGCCAATAACGTTGTTAATGTTCACGACAATCTAAGCTGGAAAAAAATACAAGGCGCACGCAGTGTATGGCCAACATGAAGATTAGGATTCCCCAGGATGAATGAATTTGTTCTTCATTCCTCATATATTTCTTCGTCGCTCCATTCGTGCATTATCCCAAGGAAATATTCATTGAACTCCTTTCGTCTGCAGTGTGCAGCCAATACATCCTCCAAACGGTATGGCCTTTGTTCACTTCTCAGACCCTAGTGTCCTGTTCTATCCACACGTAGTGGCCACTCATCCCAGGCATTTCTATCATGAAAGTACTCTCTGATATAACCCAAATCCGCGTAGTAGATGACGGGTCGAAGTGTCGGGTGCACTCTGGTGTCGACGGAGATACACCGGATATAATGCACGAAGAAGGCATGACTGCCAATGTTACTGACCGCATGGAGAGAGCGGCTCTGAGTATTCACACGGTACACCAATGGTTGGTTTTCCAAAAGCATGTTGTCCAACAACACAAGCAGCAGATCACCATCCGACTTCACAAGGTAGAACTTGTCATTTCCAAGTTCTGGAAATGAAATTAGTGTCTCCATCTTGACAGTGCTCCCGCGCTGCTCCAACTGTACATTGGTGCACACTAATTTTCCGAACTCATAATTGTCCATAGCTATTGCATACAATTCGCCATTGAACGGGGTAATGCAACGCAGAGAATGGTGCTCGATCGAAAATTCTCCTTCTCCCCAATCTTCATGTATATCCTTAGTTGGAGTGCTCTTATTGACCCAAGCAATTCCCTCCGGGTAATGTGCGGAAACAAAGACCATAGTCGGGGATTTCATTACAGCGACTGAATCCAGAAAAACAGATGGCATCTGCGCCTAAAACGTAGTGTTCGATGTCTTTGTGAGTGGGTTCAGAAGCCGTATCTTGTGCGGCTGGTTCTTCTGGGCAAGCACGATGACGCCACGGCAAAAGCCGACGAAGTAGTATCTAAAATATATTGATGAAGATAACATTCAGCACTAAGATGTTTAAGATTGAAAATAAAAATAGATTAACCCTATAGATATGGAGGAATTTGAACCTTGCATGAACTTCCGATAGATCTATGGTGACGTAGCGGGATGTTCCGAGTTGGAGGAAGGTGAAATCAGCGGCGCGTGGAAGGGCGTGGTCTACCATGATCCATTCGTGTAGGTGCACGTCGGGCTCAGGTAAACCTGAGCGCCAATTTCTACAGACTTGCCTCATAGCAGAGTAGGTGTCCACGTACTACTCGTTCGCCAGTAAGCATTTGCCGATCTTGTCAAGTGGTCCGTCAGCCATGAGAGATGCCCAGTTCACGGAGGCGCCGCGCTTGGATGCGCCGCCCTCGGAGGCGACGGGCTCGACGGCGACGGGCTCGGATGCGATGGGCTCGGAGGCGACGGGCTCGGAGGCGACAGGCTCGGCGGCGACGCGCTCGGATGCGACGGTTTCGGAGGCGACGGGCTCGGAGGTGATGGCCGTCGGCGCATTCTTATTCTCCATCGCCGGCAGGGGAGCGCGCGTACGACGGTTGGGGTTTTTTCCTTCGATTTGGAGAAGTTGATGGGACGTGAGAGACGTGGTTTCGTGCGTGAGCGAGAATGAGACGTACTGTGTGCAGAGGGAGGGAGAGAGGGGCTTACGCGTCCTAAATGCGACCCGCGTCCTACGCGTCCACTATTGCACGTCTGCACCATGACACGCGTCAACAATTGCACGTCTTCCACTTCTGCACAGCAACACGCGTCCTCGAGTCTACCCTGGAAATTTAGACATACTCAGGTATACCCTCGAGTCATATACTAGCATTTTTTGTATGCTCAGTTTTCCCCTTGAGTGCTAATACTGGCTAGTGCAATATACTCAGTTTTACCCTCAAATGGATGGTCAACAGAGAGTCAACAAATGGGATTAACTAGTTAAATCAGTCATTTAGTGTGCAAAAAAATCCAAAAAAGAGTGGCACTTACTCATGGAGTCTTCTTACGCGACCTGCCACGTTGGGAACCATAACAATCATAGATAAATCAAGTTTTACCACAAATTGCCATTTCTTAAATCACCTAATAGCTATGAAGGTGCATGGTTTTCCACAATAAGCCCTACCCAAAAACAGCATTCCCCAAAATATAATTTGTCTGAATGATCGAGGCCATAATTTTCACACTAATGTATATTTGTATCGCAAATAGTTTGAGGTAGGCCAAGATGGGTTTCATTGTACAAAACACACATTTTCCATTTTTAAATCTCATATTTGAATCCCTTACTCTGTTTACTACTCACTTGCCCTTGGTTTCTTGATACTACTCAGTTTTGCCCTCTCCCTTCACAAATTCTCACTGGCGGCCAACATTGCCCTGATTGGTCTAGCCCATATCACGCGGATCCTGCCCGCCGATCGTTGATCGTATGATCTAACAGGCAGGATAACCCCTATCTCTCTCTGGTCGGGGCCACCACCCTCTCTCTCTCTCTCTCGGCGGTTACCCAGTACGCTAAAGTTTGGTTTTCTGCATTATTTTTTGCGAGCTAAATTATAAACTCTTTTAGGCATTATTTTTCACGCAAAAAATGATAAAAAATCACCGATTTGTTGTAGCCATTACTTTTCACGCAAAGAATGATAAACCATCACCGATTTGTTGTAGCCATTACTTTTCACGTAAAAAATGATAAACCATTGATGACCCACAAGTATAGGGGATCGCAGCAGTCTTCGCGGGAAGTAAATCCCAATTTATTGATTCGACACAAGGGGAGACAAAGAATACTTGGAGGCCTTAACAGCGGAGTTGTCAATTCAGCTGTACGTGGAAACAGACTTGCTCGCAAGAGTTTATCAGTAGTAACAGTTTTATAGCAAGAGTGATAGTGAAATAACAAGAGGCAGAGTAACAGAGACAGCAGTAGTGATTATAGTAAACAGCAGGATTAAAATACTGTAGGCACGGGGACGGATGACGGGCGTTGCATGGATGAGAGAAACTCATGTAACAATCATAGCAGGGCATTTGCAGATAATAATAAAACGGTGTCCAAGTACAAAGCAATCAATAGGCATGTGTTCCAATTATAGTCGTACGTGCTCGCAATGAGAAACTTGCACAACATCTTTTGTCCTACCAGCCGGTGGCAGCCGGGCCTCAAGGGAATCTACTGGATATTAAGGTACTCCTTTTAATAGAGTACCGGAGCAAAGCATTAACACTCCGTGAACACATGTGATCCTCACGTCACTACCATCCCCTCCGGTTGTCTCGATTCTTGTCACTTCGGGGCCATTGGTTCCGGACAGCGACATGTGTATACAACTTGCAGGTAAGACCATAAACAATGAATATCTTGATGAAACAATAACATGTTCATATCTGAGATCATGGCACTCGGGCCCTAGTGACAAGCATTAAGCATAACAAGTTGCAACAATATCATCAAAGTACCAATTACGGACACTAGGCACTATGCCCTAACAATCTTATGTTATTACATGACCAATCTCATCCAATCCCTACCATCCCCTTCGGCCTACAGCGGGGGAATTACTCACTCATGGATGGGGGAAGCATGGCTGGTTGATGGAGAGGCGTCGGTGGTGATGATGGCGATGATCTCCTCCAATTCCCCGTCCCGGCGGAGTGCCAGAACGGAGACTTCTGGCTCCCGCGACGGAGTTTCGCGATGTGGCGGCGTTCTGGAGGCTTTCTGGCGACTTCGACTTCTCCCCGTGCGTTTTTAGGTCGAAGGCAATATATAGTCCGAAGGAGGGCGTCGGAGGCCGGCCGAGGGGGCCACACCACATGGCCGCGCGGGCCCCCCCTGGGCCGCGCCGCCCTATGGTGTGGGGCCCTCGGGCCTCCACCTGATTTGTCCTTCTGGCTCCGTCAGTATTCTGGGAAAATAGGGCCTTCTGCATAAATTCCGAGGATTTTCCTGAAAGTTGGATTTCTGCACAAAAACGAGACACCAGAGCAGTTCTGCTGAAAACAGCGTTAGTCCGCGTTAGTTGCATCCAAAATACACAAATTAGAGGTAAAACAATAGCAAAAGTGTTCGGGAAAGTAGATACGTTTTGGACGTATCAACTCCCCCCAAGCTTAGCTTATTGTTTGTCCTCAAGCAATTCAGTTAACAACTGAGCGATAAAAGAACTTTCACGAACACATTTGCTCATATGATGTATATATTCTCATGCTATGGCTAATAATTAAACAGTTCATAATGAGATGCATACAAATAAGATCATCTAACAGCTATGTCAGTCATGGAGAGGTACCAACAATTAATAATAAGCATCATGAATCATGTATATAAGCAGGATTGCAATGTTCATAAGAGAGTATGATAAAGTGGTATCTCGCTTGCCCGTATTTGATCGGCAAAACATAAATGCCCAGGCACCTCTGAAGTTCATAGAAAGACTAGAAGTAGTGATTGTCAAAGATAAAAGCATCAAAGTTATACCACAATCAATCATATTTTGAGACAAGCATATTATACTAAGAATGACAGTTGTGCTCTCAAGATAGTGCTCAAAGAAAGAATGGAGACACAACACAAAAGTAAAAGATTGACCCTTCGCAAAGGGAAGCAGGGATTAACATGCGCTAGATCTTTTCATTTTTAAAACAGGAGTAAAATTATTTTGAGAGGTGTTTTTTGTTGTCAACGAATGGTAATGGGTACACCAACTACCTTGCCAACCGGACTCCCAAGAGCGGCTCCCATGAATTATTTTTATGTTTATGTGGCACTCCTTCCAACCTTTCTTTCACAAACCATGGCTAATCGAATCCTCGGGTGCCTGCCAACAATCACATACCATGAAGGAGTGCCTTTTTATTTTAGTTTTATTATGATGACACTCCCCCCAACCTTTGCTTACACAAGCCATGGCTAACCGAATCCTTCGGGTGCCGTCCAACGATCACATACCATGGAGGAGTGTCTATTTAAGTTAATTAATTTGGGACTGGGAATCCCATTGCCAGCTCTTTTTGCAAAATTATTGGATAAGCGGATGTGCCACTAGTCCATAATGAAAGTCCGTCAAGAGTAAATGACAAGGTTGAAAGTTAAACACCACATACTTCCTCATGAGCTATCAAACATTAACACAAATTGAGAAGCATTTTGAAGGTTTTAAAGGTAGCGCATGAGAATTTACTTGGAATGGTTTGAAATACCATGCATAGGTATTTATGGTGGACACTTTGGAACAACTTGGTTTTCAGGTGTTTGGAAGCACGAGCAGCATTCCCGCTCAGTACAAGTGAAGGCTAGCAATAGACTAGGGAGCGACAAATCAAGAGAGCAGTAACTGTCATAATCATGCTTGCGGCAAAATAAATTAACGGAGGTATAAAAGTGATACAAGAACTCTGAAGCAATATAAATCATTGAGGCTTAATTGACTTTCGTTCAGTCATATGCATGCGTGAGCATGTGCCAAGTCGATATAAATGAATTATTCAGAGGAGGATACCACAATGCCATACTTACTTATGAATAAAACAATGCAAGCAAACATCCATGACATGCTACTCATATTAATAAATTGGAGCTAAACATGAGAGATCATGAACTACTAGACTTTCTCAAATAACATATACCTCACATGAACCAACTAAGCATGCTCACATGGATGAGTATATGTACAAAAATGAAAACAAATAGAGTTCATACCAGCCTCTCACCACAATCCAATTGTCGTAGATCGTCATTATTGCCTTTCACTTGTGTAGCTTGGATAATGTAAAATGAAAACCACGCTCCAGCCACCGAAGACCATTGAACTCATGATGAACTTTACAAACCAAAGAAGAACAGCAAATATTTTTGGAGTTTTCGAATTGGAAACAAGAACAAAAGGAAACAAGCGAACAAAGCAAAATCTTTTTGGGTTTTCTTATAGCAAACTAGCAATAGCAAATAAAGCGAAACAAATGCAAGAAACCAAAGCAAACAAATGGTGAAGAGAAACAACAGAAATATTTTTGGTCTTTTTGTGTTTTGAGAAAGAAACAAAGCGAAAACAAGAAATAGCAAACTAGAAAAGTCACATAAACACAAAGCAGCAGGAATTCGTCAAACTTGACAGCAGTACAGTACCAGATTTTTAAGAAATTCTTCCACTGCTCAAATCGAAAAGTGTTCAACTAATGAAAGTTAGATAACAACCTGGGGAACATGCACAAAAATTGGCTTCGCTAAATACTGTTCTGGCTATTTTTGGGAATTTTTTTCGGTAACAGTCCAGAATCTGTTTTCAGGCAGCACTTCCCCAAATATCATCTCCCTCTCATTAGAAAACCACTTCAAACAATCAAAACAAGTATATACAAGTATCCAGCAATCATAATATGCAAAGAATGAATGATGCCGGTATACCTCCCCCCAAGCTTAGGCTTTTGGCCTAAGTGGAGTTCAACCCCAACGAGGATCGCTGTTCCTCGCTGGTGGATAATGCATGGCGTAGTCATAGTAAGGTTCTTGTGCAGAAGAAAAGCGTGGAGGCTCCATATATCCAACATGTTGATGCGAGAAACTTGCTGCATCGGATGATGAGTCGAGGTGTTCCTCGGCCTCCTCCGTGTTGCCTCTTGCATGATGGCCTCCTCCCTCTATGTGTGCATTCAGTGAACCTTCTGTGACTGACCAATCTTCCCTGAAATCAAGGTTAAATAGAACAGGCGCAGGCAATCTTACTAGTTTCTCAGTTTTCTTAGTTATTCTCCAAACTTTCTTATAAAATGTCATCTTGTAAAACAGGCTACCCAAATTAGATGAAGCAGAAACAAATTCATGTTTAATCATAGAGACTATGTCAAGTTTTTCTACGGAAATTTGAATATCAAGATGGTGAGGTTCTACATTATGCAAAGCTAGCAAACAAGAGGCGATGAGACCTCCACAAATTCCACCTTTCTCACGGTTAGTAGCAAGTCTATAAGCTATCAACGCCCCCAAATTATAAGTCTTACTACCTTGCAGTGCCGCAGCTAGAAAAGCTAAATCCTGGATAGAGAGTTTACCACCACTCTTTCTAGCAAGAACGCATTTAGTAACGAAATAAGCAAAGTAGCGAATAGCTGGGAGTTGAATGCTAGTAATTTTACCACCATCCTCTGAGAAACTCCTTCCATGACAAATCATCTCGAATAGGCTTAAGAGCTCTCGCGGCGATCCCCTTATCTTCTCGCATGATCCCCATTGCGGTACTCTAATTGCTGCACAAAAATCACTGAATGGCAAGTTGACAGCTTTATTATAAATTTTATATTGAACCATGGGGTTAGATCGCGACCAATTAAACTTAAAGTCCTGCACAACAGACATAGTCAATTTTGCATATTGGCTAGGTTCTCTATCAACAAAATCACTCAACCCTGCACGAGAAATTAGACTCTGAACATCTTCCAGTATTCCTGCGCTTCTCATGAAATCTGTGCACGGGTAGTAAGAGGGGTATACTCCCTCCTCACGGTTCACTCTCATGACTTGTTGCACCTCCAATTCTTGTTGGTTTAGTTGATATCTATTCCACTCCATTTTCTGAAATTTTTCAACATACAATATAAAATTTGATTTGGTGACATACAATCAAGGGGAACTACTATAGGAACTTGCTAGAGTGCTAATCATGCATCAAAACTAGTTTATACAACTTAGAACAAGCATGCAAGCTCACTAAACATGTTACCTACTGCAGCAAAATATTCAAGATATACTCAACCAAACAAAATTCTACTTGGATAGGCGGAGGAGTCACATACCGGAGAGCAAATGTGCCAAATTTCAGACAGAAATCTGGGCTGAGCAAAGAGATCGAAAAATCCTGAGCTCTTGAGCAAAAACGCGAGTGAGAGAAAGCTGGTGCGAGTTTTTTCGGGAGAGAGAAGATTCTGGGAGAAAGAGATGAAGTAGTGGGGCAAGGAGGGGCCCACACCACAGGGTGGCGCGCCCCCCTCCTTGGCCGCGCCGGCTGGTGGTGTGGCACCCTGGGGTGCCCCACAGGTCATCCTCTGGTGCTCCCAGGTGCCTCTTCGAAAAATAGGACCAACGGTATAATTTTTGTGAATTTTTGAAAACTTTGAAAAATGCACATTTCTGGGTATTAAGTTTATTATTACTGGCCAGGAAAATTTTTGAAATCTCTAATTAACTAAGGAACTTTGCAAATCAAAAGTGCTACAGCAAATAAAACAAGTGGAGGAAGAAAGAAAGAGATGTTGTTTACCTCCTCTATGCATATAAAAGGTATTTGTTAACAAGGTTGATCAAGTCTTGCCACCAAACAAATTTTACATAGCATATGAAGAAATAAACCTCAAATCAATCATGTTACTGTTATCACCAGGATTTGACCAAGTCGGAGGTGGGCCACGATCAAGATAAGCTTGAAGGTTATATATGAAGAAAATACGAAGATCGGCCTTTTATGTGGGGTTGGGCTAGGTTGCCCATTTATCTGTAATTTATTAGATCGTGTCTTAAGTTAGAAGTTAGAGTTTGTATCGTGCACGTTGGGATATTCCCACGTTAGAAAGTCCGCTGGACTATAAATATGTATCTAGGGTTTATGGAATAAACAACAACACAACGTTCACCCCAAAAACAAACCAATCTCGGCGCATCGCCAACTCCTTCGTCTCGAGGGTTTCAATCAGGTAAGCGACATGCTGCCTAGATCGCATCTTGCGATCTAGGCAGCACAAGCCCCACGTTGTTCATGCGTTGCCCGTACTGAAGCGTCTTTGATGGCGGGCAACGTAGTTATCATAGATGTGTTAGGGTTAGCATAGCTCTTCGTATAAACATGCTTACGTAGTGCAACCCTCGCATGTCTAGCCGCCCTCACGCCTATCTCAGGCGTGGGGGCGGCACCCTGCTTGTTCATCATCTAGTAGATCTGATCCGTTACGATTGCTCCTTGCTCCGCAAGGATTAGTTTAATATCTGCAATAGTTAGGCCTTACGAAGGGGGGGAGGATCCAGCGGCACGTAGGGTGGCGTTCGCAAGTCCTAAACAGGATGTTCCGATGATCAACGTCACGTTGGTTGTGTGGCCTTGTTTAGGATCGGCTTACGAGCACCGTGCGTGGCCGCGAGGCCCAACCTGGAGTAGGATGATCCGATTATGCGGTGAAAACCCTAAATCGTCGTAGATCTCATTAGCTTTATCTTGATCAAGCAGGATCACCAGGTATTCGTGCACCCCGTACGGATCATGGGTGGATCGGCTCTTTGAGCCGATTCACAGGATAGCCTGAGAGCCGATCGAGGCTCTGATTTAATGTTTACGTGTATGCCATGCAGGAACTAAGCGAGGCATCCCCATCACCTTCCTGACCAGGTATAGGTCAGGTGGCACGCCCTTGCACTTCGCATCGCCGCGTGTGACCAGAAGAGCATTGCGGGCCGTCGCTCGGAGGGGTCTCAGCCAGCCGCAGCTCTAGGCTCTTCCCGGCTCTACCGTGTTGACAGGCCGCTGCCCGCCGGTGGGTTTTGGCGATCAACACATTCTGGCACGCCCGGTGGGACATCGAGCAAAGGAAAGCCGATGACGAAAACATCGGCTGGTACGAACGCGGTGCTCGTCCTCCCGACGGAGCCTAGTGCTCCGGCATTGCACGAGGGATATTACGAAACCTTCATGGAGCGCTTCGATCCAGCGAGTCGGCTAAGATTATTCTCACTACACGGTCTGCTTGGTTTCAACGGTGATCTAGCGATCGGCGGCCACGTCGGCTACACGAGTCCCGACAGAGCCCAGGTACGAGTACGGCGCATGGACATAATACAAAGCCGATATCTGCAGTCACTTGTCAGATTCGGCTCGGGGGAGGTACATATGGTTATCAGACAGACGCATGGGCAAGAAAATGTCGGGAGCCGATGGAAAATCGGCCAGTAAAAAAACCCTACTGAAGGAACACACCAAGGGCGAGAATGGCGTCGACACGGACGCGATCCGCCTCAGCAATCTCGGCCTTGTCATCCTCGTCCTTACCCGTCACCAGCTGATCGCTCAGGGTACGGATTTCAGCCAGATCGGTCTTCAGACCGGCCGTGAGGCCTTTTGCTTCGTCTTGCGAACGAGCAACAAGGGCTTCCTTGTCCTGGATAAGCTGTTTGGTTGCCCTTACCCTCTCTTCAAGATCCTCCAGCTCCTTGCGCAGGGTCTCGAGTTCAGCATGAGTAGCAGAGGTATCCGTCTTGGCGTCCAGAGCCGCCTTCTTCTCGTTGAGCCGTCGACATTTTTCGGCAATATCGGCCCTCAGCGGAAGTTGGGAGTGGCGAAGAGCAATCCTCTGGCGAGCCGATTGCACCCTTGACTTAAAGACCGGCGAGTAACGGCGGGCCGAGCTTCACTTGCGTGGTCATAGGGAGATGAAGCTGGATATCCTCGAGAATGCCTTTGGCTTCCGGAATCTTCAATCAAAGTCTCGGTTGGGGCGAAAGCAAATCTTTGAGGCGTTGGAGTGGACCACGGGCTGTACTGGGGATCGGCTCCCCACCTGCCTTGGAAGAAGTTGGTTCGATGGATTCTGGATCGAACGAAAGCAAGCTCGAAAGATCATAGCCCTGGCAGTGCAAACAAAGTAAGCTTAGCAGGCAATGGTGGAATTGATGGAGTCAAGGAAGAAAGACATACCTCTCCCAAGGAAGGGGGGACAGCCGATGCAGTAACGATCGGCTCTTCGGTGGACTGAGCTGGGTTAACCATTTGGGCAGCCGCTACCGCTGAGGTGGCCAGGTCCAGAGTGGCGGACGGTATCTGTATCTCCTCAACGTCTCCGCTGGAAGTTTTTTCGGCCTGCAAGAGGAAGCGATTAGCCGATCTTTATGTAACAACCGGAAAGCGTGAAGCATGATCGAGAAGATGATTACATTCGAGACCTCCTGGCTTGATGAAGAGGTTCGTGGGTTCTTACGAGCCCTTTTGACGCAGCGGCGCTTCGTGCGTGACCCCGATTTGGTCGGGGCTTGGGGAGCAGGAGGATCAGGGACCGACCTTTTCTTGGAAGCCGGCGCTGGTGAAGCCGTCTGGCTCTGGGTGGTGGACCTCTCGGAATTACCCGAGCTTGAGTCCCCCTGACTGGTTTCTTCGGGCCCCGCTGGAGGTTTCTTCGGTGGAGGCCTGTAGGAAAGAATACAAGCACGTTGAGAACAAATTTTCAGAAGTGGACAGATGCCTACGGGGTCTGAATCAACTTACATGCAAGCTTCCTTGGGCCGGGGCTTTACGTTTCAGGGGTTTCCTGGCAGCCACCTTCCTCACTGCCGTCCTCGCCTGAGTCGAGGCTCGGGGGGCAACCGGCCCTGAGGATGCTTTACTCTTAGCAGCCGATTTCGATGAAATCGGCTGACTCTGCATTATGACTTTCTTCATAGGTGGCGAGCTCTGGCAGAAGAGGACCACTGGTGCCGGAGGAAGGAATACGAAAGGGGAACCGTCGGTTTGTGTGGGAGCCGGACCATCTTGTTGCTGCCAGGAGAATGAATCAAGTCACAGGTGATCGCTATGTGCGGTTACAAGAGATGCTTAAGTAATGGTACACAGTCTGCAGGGATGTCATATTCGGCGTCAAGCTCTCTCAGTAGCGGTCCTAGAGCCTTCCTGAAGACGTGGGTCTTCCACATAGACCACCAAGTTTCAAAGCCATCGGTGGCAAAGGAGAAACGGAGGTCGTGGGGGATCGGGATGACCAAAGCATCAAAGAAGGTATAACACCTTTGGGCAGTGATAATGTCAGGCAGGTCCGCTCTACTGGCTGTCAGATGGTGTAAGAAGAAGTGTGGAGGCACCTGTCCGAGACCAAGCTGTCGGGCTGCCACTACCGGTTGGTAACACTCATAACCGGGCTTTGTGATCCGGTTCGAGGTACTCATGCCAACAGGGAGGAAGCAAGGGCGGATCATGATGGAGTACAAATGCTGTGTGCCGGCGTCGCCGGCAAGGTCGTCCAATCGGAAAAAGACGGGGTTTTCAAAGTTTGCCGATTCGGTATAAGGATCAAACAGGGGGTTGTCCAGACCTTGAAAGAAAATCTTGAACCACCCTGCTGCTTCCTTGGGGATCAGCCTGCTGCCCGGGAGACCATATAGGGCTTGGCCGTAGCTGGTGCATCGGATTTCCTTTCCATTCACGTCCGGAAAGGTGCAGGTGGTCAGTGGTGGGAAGTCTGGTATTTGGTTTTGGAAGTATAGTTGTGCCCACAACTGAATGAACCACCAGGGGCCGCCAGTTTTGACTGTCTTTCGATGGAACAGTTTGACAGACATCAGTTGAAGGGATCGATAAATCTCTCCAAGGAATAGTTTGCCTAGGCCGAGTTGGGTGCCTTTAGCAAGTTCATAAGCCAGGGAGAGGTAATTCTTGGTAGGAGCAAGTGATGGGCCACAGAATATGAAGTGCTCCAGCCAGAAATTCAGAAAGGCTGTGTGCTCCCGCTCTGTCACGGGACCTTTGTTTTTCATGTAACGATTGAGGTAGGCACCCCAGCTGGTACACTCTTTTTTGGAGGAAAGGGTGAAAGGGACTTTTGGCAGATTTGAATGCGAGGGGCTGGGGGATGCAATGTCCAGCCCCGTGATCATGGCCACATCCAAGAAGGTTGGTGTCATAGGGCCATGACCAAACATAAAGCGATTCGGGCATCGGACAGAAGTAGCCGATGGTTTTCAAGATGTTCTCGTTCTTCTCAAGAGGAGATAATGATAGTGACAGGGCATCGGCTATCCCTATGGTTTCCCAAGTGGCATAGTGGGATTTTGATACTCTATTATACCATGCCACCCAACCTTCAGGAGGATTAGGCCAGGCTCGTAGGCAGTCGGCCCAGGAAGTTAGATCTAGGTTTTGGTTCACAAAGGGGATTCTGTTAGCTTCGCACGAAATTAACAGGGCAGGACTCTCAGAAGAACGAGGACCAAGGCACATCGAATTTGCGAGAGAAGGGTGTGGCAGAAGGATATCTGAAGCCTAAATTAGTAGCAGGGCGAAACATTAATTCAGGTGCTTGCCATTAATCTCATGTAAAGTCGAACAGCGCGAGGGGGTTGAAGATTACCTTCAGTCCGGAAGCTGTGGTATCGGTATTGGATGATTCCGCCATGGGATGCGAAGGAGCCGGAGGCGGCGTGGCCGAGATCTGTGTAGTTGGTTGTGGGTTGGAGCTGCTCAGGCGGCGATTTAGGGATCTGAGTTCACCTTTTCAGATAGAGGTCGCAGGTTACCGTTTGGAAGGGCGGCTAGGTCGACTTTCCTCGTATTTTTATAATGGAGACCGATGCAATGCCATCGGCTCTCTTTGGAGACTGCCTGACTTTGGCCATCGGCAAAACAATGGATTGGAGAATACTTTTCCATACAAAGGAGGGTTCGTTGCAGTGAAGAGCCGATGGTTCAAAGAGGAACAGAAGAAGAGCCGATTGCTCGCATCTTGCTGGTGTTATGTCCCTAGTCTTCGCTGCCTTCGTCGTCGGCATTGTGGCTGTCACCGGCACTGTTTCCGGAGAATGCCTCGTCACCGCTGCTCTAGCCCTCGACTGGAGTTTTTCTTCCTCTGCGTTATCGTCATCGACCTCACTTAAAAGCCCACTCGGACTCCAATATTGGCCAACTTGGGGGAATAGATTGGAAAGAAAGGACAACAGCCAGATCAGAGGATGAAGAGGGTTGATTGATTGGCACGGTTGAATGATAGGGAGCTTGGCGGAAATTTAACGCCATTACGGTTTCCAAGAAAATGATGCGAGCTATCGAGTTTTCCGGAATAATCGACAAGTCATAATGATGACAGATGTTGCGACGACTCTGCTATATCATAACATGACCCGACGAAGGAAAGCGTAATGATTTTGGAAATGTTATTTCCAAAACCAGGGGGGCATGTGTTATCACCAGGATTTGACCAAGTCGGAGGTGGGCCACGATCAAGATAAGCTTGAAGGTTATATATGAAGAAAATACGAAGATCGGCCTTTTATGTGGGGTTGGGCTAGGTTGCCCATTTATCTGTAATTTATTAGATCGTGTCTTAAGTTAGAAGTTAGAGTTTGTATCGTGCACGTTGGGATATTCCCACGTTAGAAAGTCCGCTGGACTATAAATATGTATCTAGGGTTTATGGAATAAACAACAACACAACGTTCACCCCAAAAACAAACCAATCTCGGCGCATCGCCAACTCCTTCGTCTCGAGGGTTTCAATCGGGTAGCGACATGCTGCCTAGATCGCATCTTGCGATCTAGGGCAGCACAAGCCCCACGTTGTTCATGCGTTGCCCGTACTGAAGCGTCTTTGATGGCGGGCAACGTAGTTATCATAGATGGGTTAGGGTTAGCATAGCTCTTCGTATAAACATGCTTACGTAGTGCAACCCTCGCATGTCTAGCCGCCCTCACGCCTATCTCAGGCGTGGGGGCGGCACCGCTTGTTCATCATCTAGTAGATCTGATCCGTTATTTATTGCTCCTTGCTCCGCAAGGATTAGTTTAATATCTGCAATAGTTAGGCCTTACGAAGGGGGGGAGGATCCAGCGGCACGTAGGGTGGCGTTCGCAAGTCCTAAACAGGATGTTCCGATGATCAACGTCACGTTGGTTGTGTGGCCTTGTTTAGGATCGGCTTACGAGCACCGTGCGTGGCCGCGAGGCCCAACCTGGAGTAGGATGATCCGATTATGCGGTGAAAACCCTAAATCGTCGTAGATCTCATTAGCTTTATCTTGATCAAGCAGGATCACCAGGTATTCGTGCACCCCGTACGGATCATGGGTGGATCGGCTCTTTGAGCCGATTCACAGGATAGCCTGAGAGCCGATCGAGGCTCTGATTTAATGTTTACGTGTATGCCATGCAGGAACTAAGCGAGGCATCCCCATCACCTTCCTGACCAGGTATAGGTCAGGTGGCACGCCCTTGCACTTCGCATCGCCGCGTGTGACCAGAAGAGCATTGCGGGCCGTCGCTCGGAGGGGTCTCAGCCAGCCGCAGCTCTAGGCTCTTCCCGGCTCTACCGTGTTGACAGGCCGCTGCCCGCCGGTGGGTTTTGGCGATCAACAGTTACCTTGAATTGTATCGATATGGATCCAATCATAAGATTTTGATAACCTTCTTTAGGCTCATATATAGGACAATCAATAGTTCCAATTTTGATAGTTCTCACATTAGAGATAGTATTGACTCCACATACTTTATCAATCTTCTTGGGGAAATAAACGGTATGCTCCTTATCATCAACATTGAAAGTAACCTTTCCTTTATTGCAATCAATAACAGCCCCTGCGGTGTTAAGAAAAGGTCTCCCAAGAATAATAGACATATTATCATCTTCAGGCATTTCCAACACAACAAAATCAGTTAATATCAAGCAGTTATTAGTAACTTGAACAGGAACATCCTCACATATACCAACAGGAATAGCAGTAGATTTATCAGCCATTTGCAAAGATATATCAGTAGGTATCAACTTATCTAAATAAAGTCTCTTATAAAGAGAAAAAGGCATAACACTAACACCGGCTCCCAAGTCACATAGAGCAGTTTTAACATAATTATTCTTAATAGAACAAGGAATAGTAGGTATACCTGGGTCGCCCAACTTCTTTGGCACTTTGCCATTGAAAGAGTAATTAGCAAGCATAGTGGAAATTTCCTCATTGGGGATTTTCCTTTTGTTAGTAACAATATCTTTCATATACTTTGAATAAGGAGGTAATTTAATAGCATCAGTCAAAGGGATTTGCAAGAATAAAGGTTTCATCCAATCGCAAAATTTATTATAGTGTTCTTCTTCCTTTGATTTTAGTTTCTTAGCAGGAAAAGACATTTGCTTTTGCACCCAAGGTTCTCTTTCATTACCATGTTTCTTAGCAACAAAATCTTCTTTAGTATACTTTTTATTTTTAGCATGCTTTTCAGGTTCATCTTCACCTTCTTCTTTATCAGAAGCATCATTCTTATCATTATCATTATCATTATCATGTTCATTACCACTTTCAGTTTCAGCATCGGAAATAGAAATACTATTAGGATCATTAACAGGTTCAGAGGATTCTACAACACTTTTATGTTTCTTCTTCTTTTTCTTCTTAGAAGGAGCACTAGGTTCAATGCGTTGAGAATCTTGTTCAATTCTTTTGGGATGCCCTTCAGGATATAGAGGATCCTGGGTGGAGACACCACCTCTAGTTGTTACTTCATAAGCATGTTTCTTTTTAGAATTATTATTTAGCAAGTCATTTTGCACTTTAGTGAGTTGATCAATTTGAGTTTGAATCATTTGAAAATGTTTAACAAGCATCTTAACATCATTGGAGGTTCTCTCCACAATATCATGCAAATTGCTAATAGCTTGAGAATTTTCCATTAGATGATTCTCTACTCTCATATTAAAATTTTCTTGCTTAACAATATAATTATCAAACTTATCTAAGCATTGAGCAGGAGGTTTTGAATACGGAATATCTTCCCTAGTAAAGCGTTGAAGGGAGTTTACCTCAATCATGGATGAAGGGAGAATTATCTCACATATATCTTCTATGGGAGGTAGATTCTTCACATCTTCGGATTTAATACCTTTCTCCTTGAGAGACTTCTTAGCTTCCCGCATATCTTCATCATTCAATTCAATTAAACCCCTCTTCTTCAATATTGGCGTTGGAGTTGGTTCAGGTGTATTCCAATCATCATGATTCCGGCTTATTTTAGCCAATAATTCTTCAGCTTAAATGCGGAGTTCTTTTCCTGAAAACACAACCAGCACAGCTATCCAAATATGCTCTAGATTCAATGGTTAGTCCACTATAAAATATATCAAGTAGATCATTCTTTTCTAAATCATGTCCAGGTCGAGCTCTGATAAGAGAACAAAATCTTGCCCATGCCGCAGGCAATTTCACTTCATCTCCCTGGTCAAACCTATAAATTCTCTGTAAAGCAGCATGTTGAGCACTAGCAGGAAAGTATTTTCGAAAGAAAACATCACGCAAATCAGCTGGACTTTTAATAGAACCAGGAGACAAATTATTATACCAAGTTTTATCATCATCCTTTAATGAGAAAGGAAATTTTTTAATAACAAAGTAAGTACGCATCTTGTCATCATCAGAAAACAAGCTACTCAAAGAAGAAAGTTCATTCATGTGTTCTACAGCACTTTCTTTTTCAGTACCACAAAAGGGTGCTTTCTCTACAATAGCTATATGAGATAGATCAAGAGAAAAATCATAATCTTTATCCTTAATGCATATAGGAGATGTGGCAAATTCAGGATCAGGAGACAGCTTATGTCTAACAGTATATTGTGTAAGAAACTTTTTAATGTTTCTTGCATCAGCAGTAGCATTGCATCTATTAATAAGATCATCATTAAGCTCTACATAATCTTCATCAGGATCATCACTAGAATAATCAAGTTCAGGTGAACTAACAGGTCTAGTGGCATTTTCATTAGGAGTTTCAGCATTTTCAATTTGTCTAGACCTAGCAATTGTAGCATCTAGAAAGGATCCCAATGAACCACTATCATCAAGCACAGCAGAAACATTATCAATATTATGAGAGTTTTCAGATTCAGCAGATGTACCACCAAGCGAAGCTTGTGGCGGTGAAACAAGTTGACTTATCACAGATGGTGAATCAAGAGTAGCGGAGGTACTCAGAGTTGTACCTTTTCTTGTAGTGGATGGTAATATGGCGACTTTAGAATCGCGAGCTTTACCCATGATGGAGAATTTGCAGTGAACAATATCAATCCAAGTGAACTTCCAAATAAAGCTATGCTCCCCGGCAACGGCGCCAGAAAACAGTCTTGATGACCCACAAGTATAGGGGATCGCAGCAGTCTTCGCAGGAAGTAAATCCCAATTTATTGATTCGACACAAGGGGAGACAAAGAATACTTGGAGGCCTTAACAGCGGAGTTGTCAATTCAGCTGCACGTGGAAACAGACTTGCTCGCAAGAGTTTATCAGTAGTAACAGTTTTATAGCAGTAGCAGTAGTGAAATAACAGTAGCAGAGTAACAGAGACAGCAGTAGTGATTATAGTAAACAGCAGGATTAAAATACTGTAGGCACGGGGACGGATGACGGGCGTTGCATGGATGAGAGAAACTCATGTAACAATCATAGCAGGGCATTTGCAGATAATAATAAAACGGTGTCCAAGTACAAAGCAATCAATAGGCATGTGTTCCAATTATAGTCGTACGTGCTCGCAATGAGAAACTTGCACAACATCTTTTGTCCTACCAGCCGGTGGCAGCCGGGCCTCAAGGGAATCTACTGGATATTAAGGTACTCCTTTTAATAGAGTACCGGAGCAAAGCATTAACACTCCGTGAACACATGTGATCCTCACGTCACTACCATCCCCTCCGGTTGTCCCGATTCTTGTCACTTCGGGGCCATTGGTTCCGGACAGCGACATGTGTATACAACTTGCAGGTAAGACCATAAACAATGAATATCTTGATGAAACAATAACATGTTCAGATCTGAGATCATGGCACTCGGGCCCTAGTGACAAGCATTAAGCATAACAAGTTGCAACAATATCATCAAAGTACCAATTACGGACACTAGGCACTATGCCCTAACAATCTTATGTTATTACATGACCAATCTCATCCAATCCCTACCATCCCCTTCGGCCTACAGCGGGGGAATTACTCACTCATGGATGGGGGAAGCATGGCTGGTTGATGGAGAGGAGTCGGTGGTGATGATGGCGATGATCTCCTCCAATTCCCCGTCCCGGCGGAGTGCCAGAACGGAGACTTCTGGCTCCCGCGACGGAGTTTCGCGATGTGGCGGCGTTCTGGAGGCTTTCTGGCGACTTCGACTTCTCCCCGTGCGTTTTTAGGTCGAAGGCAATATATAGTCCGAAGGAGGGCGTCGGAGGCCGGCCGAGGGGGCCACACCACATGGCCACGCGGGCCCCCCCTGGGCCGCGCCGCCCTATGGTGTGGGGCCCTCGGGCCTCCACCTGATTTGTCCTTCTGGCTCCGTCAGTATTCTGGGAAAATAGGGCCTTCTGCATAAATTCCGAGGATTTTCCTGAAAGTTGGATTTCTGCACAAAAACGAGACACCAGAGCAGTTCTGCTGAAAACAGCGTTAGTCCACGTTAGTTGCATCCAAAATACACAAATTAGAGGTAAAACAATAGCAAAAGTGTTCGGGAAAGTAGATACGTTTTGGACGTATCAACCATCACCGATTTGTTTTAGCCATTACTTTTCACGCAAAAAATAATAAACCATCACCGATTTGTTGTAGCCATTACTTTCCATGCTAAAAATGATAAACCATCACCCATTTCTTGTAGCCATTACTTTCCACGCAAAAAATGATAAACCATCACCGATTTCTTGTAGCCATCCCTCCGGTCTTATTTAATTGACTCAAATTTAGTATAAAGTTATACTGAATCCGAGTCAATTAATAGTCACGCTAAAAATGATAAACTATCACGAATTACCATTTTTAGGCATTACTTTTCACGGTAAAATGATAAACTATATCACGAACTTCCATTTCCGTCAATATAGTCCGCATTACTTTTTTGTTGAGATATATACGCCCACAACGGTCATCTCCTCCTTAATTTATTGTGTAAACCCCACAACGGTCACCTCCTCCTTAATTTATTGTGTAAACCCCTACAACGGTCATCTCTCCCTTATAAACACCCACAACAGCCATCCCTTGTGTCAATAGGTTCTGCCTCTCTCTTCTTCATTCACATACACTTGATCCATTGTCATGGCTTCCACGTCTCGGACGCCGACCGGAAGGGGAAGGGGAAAGGAAAGGGTCGGCCGGGGTGGTGGATCATCATCATTGACACCACCACCATCAACACTGCCATTGATCATAGAGGAGTTCTTCATCGTCGTCTATGAAGACCATTTGGTCAAGAAGGTACGTACGCGTTCCCACATATATGATGCATGTGATTAATTATGGGCATGTTCTAAAAAACCTTTAATTTCAAACGATCGGCGCTCGATCTCTTTGCTGGCACTCCCAAAAAAAGTTTGCGGACTATCTTGATGGCCAGGAGCCAGGTAACGTGTATCTGCGAGCAGCTGACTGCGGTCCTCGTCTCTGGACCGTGGAGGTCCTATTTTACGGACAAGGCCGGATGTACCTCGACAAGGGCTGAGAGAATTTCGCCATCGCGCATGGTGTGGATTTCGGCTGCTTCGTACACTTCAAATGTGAAGGCGATGATGTGCTCACAGTGAAGGTGTTCGACGGAACAATGTGCAGGAAGTACTACTACTCGAACGACGAAGATACTGACGATGAAAGCGACGACGACGTGAAGCCATGCATCCCTCCCCTTTAGATAAGGGGATTATGACCAAGAATATATATATGTAGCTTCATATGCATCGATTTAGAGATCTAGCTATTTTCTATCTATTATGCCTGTAAAAAATAATATCGCAGATATTCACCATGATTCGAGCACCACAGCCTCCAAACGATGCCGAGGTCGATGCCGATATCGGCACGGTCAGAACGGCTATGCTCGCCGCCACTGCTAGGTCACCGTCGGGATGCACCATGTTTAGCATAAGATTCACTTTAGATTAAGCTGCGAAAATAGTCACCTGCCATTGGCTGAGACGGCCCCACAGAGCGGCTCTATATGATATTCTCTAAATAAATAGACGACCCCAGCGGTCATTGGTTGCAGAGGCCCCACAGAGCGAGAATATATGATTTTGTCTAAATAAATAGACGACCCCGCTGGTCATTGGCTGCGGCAGCCCCACGGAGCGACAATATATGTCTTTTCCTAAAAAATAGACGACCCCACTGGTCATTGGCTGCGGCAGCCCCACAGAGCGGCAATATATGTCTTTTCCTGAAAATACATGACCCCACTGGTCATTGGCTGCGGCAGCCCTATAGAGCGGCCCCATTTGTCATTGGCAGCACCGCGTATACAATCAGGAAATAAAACAGCCCACGCGTCAGCGACAGATGGATGGCTACCCGTCAGCACGAGACGGTCAGAGAGGAACTGCCCTCTGTGCAACCCCACCCATCAGATTAACGGTAAGGCCTCTGACCTGACGGTAACCCTCCCGTCCGAGCGCCTGCGATTGGTTTCAAACTTGAGGGAGGGGAAAACTGAGAAAAAGTTAAGAGGCTGGGAAAAACTAAGTACAACTAACGAACCAGGGGCACGAAAACAAAAAAAAAACCTTTATCTTTCCTTGAAAAATTAATTTCTTACTAAAAACTAATTCATTCTCAGTAATTGTTAGGGATAACAAGAAAAGTAAATGCATTGTACTACAACTTATATCTTTACTTTCTCTAGATAATGTAGAGGGTCAAGTGAAAACATGTCTCTCTACCTTTGTGCATGCATGCCGTAAATCATATTACGAGATACCCACATGTATATTCTTTAAAACGGCAGAGGCATGCGACCAAATGGACGCAGTACATCTTGCTTCAGCTGGGGATCACGTTTCTACTATTAATGTGGCATAAATCAAGTTGACATGCTAATTACGCTGATGTCGATGCTAAAGAACATAATTGGGCAACGTACGTACGTATAAATAGCACCTTTGTACGTGCATGGGTGCCGTGCATGTGCCCGATAGCATAAGTACGTTATTTACGGGCCGAAATTTGGTCATTAAGACGGTATAGGTACAATATATGTGAGCCAAATTAATTCAAACAAGTCTGATATCATATTTACCCTACTAATCAAATTCCAAACGATGTCCCTTGTAGCATATTAGTAACTCGGTGTAAAATTTCTTACTCACCTGGATATATCATATACATAGTCTCTATGCGCCTCCCTCTTTCATGTGAGGGCATCTCCAACGGGGCGACGAATTTCGGACGCCCAAAATATCAGCGCGCGTCCGATTGCGTCGGCCTAAATAGTCGAAATTGACCGCGCATCCGTTTGCATCGGGGTGGCTCCAGCGGCACGACGTATTTTTTTTGATTTTGCATTTTTTTCAATATAAAAACATAATTTACATAGTAAAAGAAAGGAAAATAAAATAAAATAAACCTAAGAATGGCTACGCCTACTAGTCGTCGTCGTAGCTGTCGATCACGACGAGCTCCGGTACCGGCCACGACCAGCTGGCAATCGGCGGAACATATGTCGGTGCCGCCGGCAGTAGTGGAGGTGGAGCAGCCCACGCCGGTGGTGGCGGTTGAGCAGCCCATGCCAGTGGTGGAGGTTGAGCAGCCCACTCCGGTGGTGGTGGTGCATCCCATGCCGATGGTGGAGGTTGAGCAGCCCACTCCGGTGGCGGAGGTTGAGGAGCCCACGCCGGTGGTGGAGGTTGGTGTCTATGCACGCTTCTATTTTTGTAGACAGTGTTGGGACTCCAAGTGGAGAGGTTTGTAAAACAGCAACAAGTTTCTCTTAAGTGGATTGATGTCTACGCACGCTTCTATTCCTGTAGACAGTGTTGGGCCTCCAAGAGCAGAGGTTTGTAGAACAGCAGCAAGTTTCCCTTAAGTGAATCACCCAAGGTTTATCGAACTCAGGGAGGTAGAGGTCAAAGATATCCCTCTCAAGTAACCCTGCAATTAAGATACAAGAAGTCTCTTGTGTCCCCAACACACCTAATGCAATTGTCAGATGTATAGGTGCACTAGTTCAGCGAAGAGATAGTGAAATACAAGTAATATGGATGATTGTAAGTAGTAATTGCAATCTGAAATAAAGATGGCAGCAAGCAAACATGTAGCAGAACTTGTTGAAAACGGTGTTTCAATGCTTAGAAATAAGGCCTAGGGATCATACTTTCACTAGTGGACACTCTCAACAATGATCACATAACTGAATAAATAAATGCTACTCTCAAACACTCTCCTGTTGGATAACAAACACCATTCATTGTGTAGGGCTACAAAAGCACACCTCAAGCCGGAGTAAACAAGCTCCACAACGTCCGGAGTTCATATTAAAGTAACCTCTAGAGTGCATAATAGACCGTTGCAATTTAGACCGAGTACTAACATAGCATACACACTGTCACCAATAGCTATGAAAGGGGGAATAGATCACATCAATACTATCATAGTATAGTTAACTTCATAATCTACAACATATTACAATCATAACCTACGCCAACTACTACATGATGCACACACTGTCAACTTTACATCATGGAGGAGGAATAGACTACTTTAATAACATCACTATTGTAACACATAGATTAATAGTGATACAAAGCTCATGATCACATAAAGATCACACCATGGGAGAGAGAGATGAACCACATAGCTACAGGTAGAGCCCTCAGCCTCGGGGGAGAACTACTCCCTCCTCATCATGGGAGACAACAATGGCGATGAAGATGGCGGTGGTGTCGATGGAGATGACTCCGGGGGCGATTCCCCGTCCCGGCGGCGTGCTGGAACAGAGACTTCTGTCCCCCGAAACTTGTCTTCGCGATGGCGGCGGCTACGGAACAATTCGTGGAATATTGTCGATTGTGGTAGGGTTTTTGCGACGGACGGAATATATAGGCGAAAGGGCGGAGTCGGAGGAGCCAGGGGGTGGCCTCCCCACCTGGTGGCACGGCCAGGGAGGGGCCCGCGCCCAGGTATGGTGTGGGGCCCCCTTGGCCCCCCCCTCCGGCCCTTCTTTGGCTTCCGTCTTCGTGGGGTCCAATTCCGAGAATATTTCCTGTGTAGAATTTCTGAAACCAAAAACAGCAGAAAACAGGAACTGGCACTTCGGCATCTTGTTAATAGGTTAGTTCCGGAAAATGCATAAAAATTATATAAAGTGTATATAAAACATGTGAGTATTGTCATAAAACTAGCGTGGAACATAAGAAATTATAGATACGTTAGAGACATATCAAGCATCCCCAAGCTTAGTTCCTACTCGCCCTCGAGTAGGTAAACGATAACAAGGATAATTTTTGAAGTGACATGCTATTAACATAATCTTGATCAATACTATTGTAAAGCATATGATTGAATGAAGTGATTCAAAGCAATGGTAAAGATAATGACTAAACAACTGAATCATATAGCAAAGACTTTTCATGAATAGTACTTTCAAGACAAGCATCAATAAGTCTTGCATAAGAGTTAACGCATAAAGCAATAGATTCTTAATAGAAGGTTTTGAAGCAACACAAAGGAAGATTTAAGTTTTAGCAGTTGCTTTCAACTTTCAACATGTATATCTCATGGATAATTGTCAACACAAAGTAATATGATGAGTGCAAATAAGCAAGTATGTAAGAATCAATGCACACAGTTGACACAAGTGTTTGCTTCTAAGATAGAAAGAAGTAGGTAAACTGACTCAACATAAAGTAAAAGAAAGACCCTTCGCAGAGGGAAGCAGAGATTACTCATGTGCTAGAGCTTTTTATTTTGAAAACATGGAAACAATTTTTTCAACGGTAGTAATAATTCATATGTGTTATGCATAAAACCTCCTATAAGTTGCAAGCCTCATGCATCGAATACCAATAGTGCTCGCACCTTGTCCTAATTAGCTCGGATTTCCATGGATTATCATTGCATTACATATGTTTCAACCAAGTGTCACAAAGGGGTACCTCTATGCCACCTGTACAAAGGTCCAAGGAGATAGATCGCATTTGATTTCTCAATTTTGATAGATCTCAACTTGAGGACATCCATACCGGGACAACATAGAAAACAGATAATGGACTCCTCTTTAATTCTTTAAGCATTCAACAACAGATAATATTCTCATAAGAGATTTGAGGATTAATGTCCAAGATAAAACTTCCACCATGATACATAGCTTTGGTTAGCGGCCCAATGTTCTTCTCTAACAATATGCATACTCAAACCATTCAATTCATGGCAAATCTCTCTTACTTCAGACAAGACGAACATGCATAGAAACTCACATGATATTCAACAAAGGTGTAACAGCTGATGGCGTCCCCAGAAACATGGTTACCGCGCAACAAGCAACTTATAAGAAATAAGATACATAAGTGACAAGGGATTAACTTATCAATGCCTACAAGGTGTAGACTAGGGTTTTAGTCGGAAGTAGAGGGCAAGTAGATCTCGAAGGTTTCAGCCGAAAAGTGCTCGACGATGTGAAAACTAGGGTTTCGTGAGACAATGAATCGATGCTTTCTTTGTCCCTCGACTCCCCCTTATATAGGAGGCGGAGCCGAGGGATTCGTAATACACAAGTTAAAGAGTCCGGGAGGATTTCCAACTCATCCCGCAAGATTACAAGTATTATTTCCTAATACAACTCTAGCTTTCCTTAATAGTAACTTGGGCTTCCGATTCTTCTTATTCTTCGAGTCGTGGGCCTTCAGTAAACCCCGGGTACCATCTTCGGCAGGCCCATTGGGGATGCCTATGTCAGTAGCCCCCGAGATTTTGCTTGAATCGCAGAATCGGGGAAAATCTCCACCTTTATATTCATTCAATAGCTCTACCGAATTTTATCACATATCTTTAGATACGTAATTATATATTGTACAGGGATAATGGTAGTTGGGGCTAGTTCATCTGACGGATCAGGTACTAGTTAACTGCTCTAGTGGCAATCCGCAAAAACCTACTTCAAGATCACGTCCCTGGACATGATCTCGGGATACTGGTGTAAACTTCGACAGGTGCCGCTTAAGGTCTTACCATTCTGTCGAGTCCCAGTCATATTTTATCGGGCACCTAACGCGTCCGTTAGGATTTTTCTTCGTATCTGTTGATATGGAAAAAAGTAGCAAACCGACGTCAGAGACGGCGCCACGCCACTCAGAACGAATCTAGGGTCTTACCTTCGCAAAGTTTTGCGGCATTCAGAGATTGTTCGCAACTTTGGCGCTCTGAGAATATATTGTCGAGTGCTTTTTTGGCTGTTGGAATAGCACATTTTATTGAGTCAACGGATGACTTATATTGCCCTCCCGATGGGAGTATATGTAGAGTTATTTTTATAACTCAAAATATGCTCACTTTTTCTTCCTTCTCTTTTTTTTTATAATTTCATCGGGCACGCGAACAGCGTTCCCGATGGGAGTAGCCCCCGAGGCTACAGCCAAGGACTTGTGCTTGGGTGTAGGCTCAACGCCTTACGTTGCTATATTTTCCTTCTTTCTCAAAGTTTTCATATCTATCGGGTGCGCGACCAGCGCTCCCGATGGGAGTAGCCCCCGAGGCTCTGAGCAAATGCTGTTATTTGATCATAGGCTCTCGCCATTTCTATTTTGTCATTCTTGAGTTTCTCATTGTTTCAAAGTAGCCCCCGAGCATTTGATCAAAAACTTGTATTTGACCAAAGGCTCTCGGAATAATCAATAATCTTCTGCTGTCGCCATTCTTATGAAGCTTCATAGCCGAGATTTTCTCTTCCCAAGGTGACATCATTGCTGATGATAGCCACGATCACTGTATCGGGAAAACGCGACAACTGCGCTCTCTCTGCCTTGCGGGCCCAAATTTCTCATCAAGTTGGCACGTCGTGCAAGTGGGGGACACACGTCCTCCACTTTTCCCGGCGCACGCACTGTAGCACCTGTTCCTTCCCTTCTCAGTGAAATTTCGTTTTTACCCCTTGTCCACGTGTACACAATCTATCTCACAATTTCTCCATCCAACGGTGCGTCAATTCACTGCACCTCTACTTAAGGTCGTCGTCTTCCTCCTTCCACACTTTCGCTCGCGCCGCTCCTCTGCTCTCTGATACGCATACAGCACGCGTCCGTTGGGAACCCCAAGAGGAAGGTGTGATGCGTACAGCGGCAAGTTTTCCCTCAGTAAGAAACCAAGGTTTATCGAACCAGTAGGAGCCAAGAAGCACGTTGAAGGTTGATGGCGGCGAGATGTAGTGCGGCGCAACACCAGGGATTCCGGCGCCAACGTGGAACCTGCACAACACAACCAAATTACTTTGCCCCAACGAAACAGCGAGTTTGTCAATCTCACCGGCTTGCTGTAACAAAGGATTAGATGTATAGTGTGGATGATGATTGTTTGCAGAAAACAGTAGAACAAGTATTGCAGTAGATTGTATCGATTAAAAGAATGGACCGGGGTCCACAGTTCACTAGAGGTGTCTCTCCCATAAGATAAATAGCATGTTGGGTGAACAAATTACAGTTGGGCAATTGACAAATAGAGAGGGCATGACAATGCACATACATGATATGATGAGTATTGTGAGATTTAATTGGGCATTACGACAAAGTACATAGACCGCTATCCAGCATGCATCTATGCCTAAAAAGTCCACCTTCAGGTTATCATCCGAACCCCTTCCAGTATTAAGTTGCAAACAACAGACAATTGCATTAAGTATGGTGCGTAATGTAATCAATAACTACATCCTCAGACATAGCATCAATGTTTTATCCCTAGTGGCAACAGCACATCCACAACCTTATAACTTTCTCACATCGTCCTGCATTTAATGGAGGCATGAACCCACTATCGAGCATAAATACTCCCTCTTGGAGTTAAGAGTAAAAACTTGGCCAGAGCCTCTACTAATAACGGAGAGCATGCAAGATCATAAACAACACATAGGTAATAGATTGACAATCAACATAACATAGTATTCTCTATCCATCGGATCCCAACAAACACAACATATAGCATTACAGATAGATGATCTTGATCATGTTAGGCAGCTCACAAGATCCGACAATGAAGCATAATGAGGAGAAGACGACCATCTAGCTACTGCTATGGACCCATAGTCCAGGGGTGAACTACTCACTCATCACTCCGGAGGCGACCATGGCGGTGAAGAGTCCTCCGGGAGATGATTCCCCTCTCCGGCAGGGTGCCGGAGGCGATCTCCTGAATCCCCCGAGATGGGATTGGCGGCGGCGGCTTCTCTGGAAGGTTTTCCGTATCGTGGCTCTCGGTACTGGGGGTTTCGCGACGAAGACTATATGTAGGCGGAAGGGCAGGTCAGGGGGCCACACGGGGGCCCCACACGCTAGGGCCGCGCGGGCTCCCCCTGGGCCGCGCCGCCCTAGTGTGGCGGCGCCCCGTGGCCCCACTTCGTCTTCCCTTCGGTATTCTGGAAGCTTCGTGGCAAAATAGGCCCCTGGGCGTTGATTTCGTCCAATTCCGAGAATATTTCCTTACTAGGATTTCTGAAACAAAAAACAGCAGAAAACAGCAACTGGCTCTTCGGCATCTCGTTAATAGGTTAGTGCCGGAAAATGCATAAATATGACATAAAGTATGCATAAAACATGTAGATATCATCAATAATGTGGCATCGAACATAAGAAATTATCGATACGTCGGAGACGTATCACTCTCCTCTGCCAAAATCCTCCATTGCGCCCCACAGCTCTTGAGCTCAACCACGCTCGCGCTTTTCTCCTCCACTCTCGTTGATGCCACCGCGTGCGCGGCTCACCAGGCACAGCATGCCCGAGTCCAAGATGGTCGCTGAAGATCTGGTGTGGGAGAGATCTAAAATCTCCAACCAAGATATGAACCTGCTGAAGAAGCTTGGGTTCACGAAGAAGGAGAATGCCCTGCGCTTCCCCAAGGAAGAAAGCTATCCATCGCCTCCAATCGAATACCGGGTCAGTTTCGTTGACCACCTCACCCGCGGTCTTTCTCCCCCTATCCACGAATTTTTTCGTGGTCTCCTCTTTGTCCATGGGCTACAGCTGCATCAGCTGACGCCCAACTCCATCCTTCACGTGTCGATTTTTATCACACTTTGTGAATGCTTCCCCGGAGTCCAACCTAATTGGGCTCCGTGGAAGCGCATCTTCTGCCTCCGCCGCAATGGCTCCCACAACGTCGCCTACAACATTGGCGGCGTTGTCATTTGCGTTCGCTCTGATGTTGAGTACTTCGACGTCAAATTCCCCGACTCCGTCCAAGGGTGGCGCAAGAGATGGCTCTATGTGCACGAAGAAAGCTCCAACTCAGTGGAGTACAATTTTGCTCTTTTCGACGGAGGAGCCAAGATTCTTCGCCGCCATTCCTGGGACGCTGAAGCCACCGAAGAAGAGAAGTTGGCGACAGAGGCGCTGATGACTCGCATCCATGAGCTCCAGAACACCCGTGGCAAGGAACTATCGGGTATCCAGATCACAGCCTACTTCCTTAGGATTAGAGTGCAGCCTCTCCAAGCTCGCAAAAATCTCCTTTGGATGTACGCTGGTGAAGAAGACGTCGACAGGCTCTCCAAAGACCTTCCTGTGAAGGATTTGGAGAAACTGATCCGAAGAATCTCGTCGCTCAGTAAGAAGGATACTATTCCATCCTCTTGCCGCATTAAGCCATATAGTGGCACCAATGCCCTTCCCGAGGTAATTTTTCCTCTTGACTACTATCTTGTCTTCTCGATATTTTAGTATTTGTCGACTACTATCTTGCTAGCGTCTTTTGCATAACTTTTTGTCGACACTCCTTGTTTTTTGCAGAACCACCCTGTTCTGGCTTCTCTTCCTCCTCTTCCTGAAGGTGGAGAAGTCGAAGACCGTACCGTTGTCACTGATGACAACCAGGGTACTTCTCGCCCTGAGAGTGAAGTTGCGGGTTCTCAAAAATCCGCGGCTTCCTCTGAAAAAGAAGCCGAGTCTGAGGCCACTACCTCGACACGCTCCCTTCCTTCCGTTGTTTCTCCAAGTAACAAGAGGAGAAGGGACGAAGGTGCCGATTCTGGCACCTCCCAGGCCGGCGCACCTCCTGCCGAAGAAGTTGGTCCTTCTGAAAAGAAGACAACTTTCAATCCTTACGAGGATGCCCTTGTCATCTCGTAAGTTCCTATAGCTCTTTGTTGTTTGCTTCTCGATATTTTTGTCTATATTGCTTCTTATATTGTCGCCTTTTATTGTAGTGGTGACGAGGATGAAGATCAGCCTATTGACGCGACTGCTCGAACGAGTACGTCGCGTACTTTAGTTGTCTCTGAAGCTCAGCCTGATGGAGATGAAACTTCGCCTCCTCAGCAAAACATCGAGCATCCTACTCCACCCGCGAGCCCTCGTGCCCCTTCGCCAAAGAGGGCTAGGGTCGAGCCAGCCAAGGAGCCTACCTTACTACTTGGTAGCTCCACGACTCCTTCCTTGGATGATGTAAGTTGTTCACTTTTTCTCTTCTCTGTCGAATATTTCGATGTTGTCGACTCTTTTTTGTTTTTCACTTCTCTTTTACTTTTTGCTGTCGAACTTTTTACCTTATTGATGCTTCCTTTCTCTATCTTTCTTTGTCAGCCTTTGATGAAGGAATTCATCCGTCTTGGTACCCAATTCGTCGGGTACCATGACCATGCTAAAAAAGCCGAAGGTACTATTTTGCTACTTCTTCTGGTAAATGTCCTCTCCATCATTTCTTATCATGACTTTGATTGATGTCGACTATTTTGTCAGAAAATCTCGTAGAGACCAACAAGCGTGATGATTCTCTTGCTCGTAAACTGGAGCAAAGTGAAAAGGCTCGTAAGAAAGCTGAAGCAGATGCTACCGCTGTCGAAGATCTTCGACAAAAACTTCATGACGCGGAAACTGCTTTGAGCGACAACATAGCTGATCAAGCTGCTCGTGAAGAAGAAATCCTCAATCTCTTGCAGTTGCAGAGTCGACGTTTTGTTAGTAAGTACTCCAATCTCTGCTACTTATTCGGGTTGTCAAATTTATCCTTGCGCAATCTTTGACGAGCTTTCTTTTGCTTCTTTGTAGGGAAAACACATCAAGATTTTGACTTGGAATGTCCTGAAGGTGATCAGCTTCTTGACGAACTTTCTCTTCTCGAATTTCATGGAGAGGAAGCATGTTAAAGCCTTGCTGAAGCCAGAGCAGGTCTATCGCGTCTTTTTCCTTATTTCTTCTCGAAGAAAGAGGAGCCCAAGATTTTCACAACTCTCTCCAAGTGCTTCAACTCTCAAGAAGATCTTGGGCTTAAACTTCGCCAAGAAGGCCTGAAGATTGGCGTTGAAGGCACCATTGCTTTGGTTGCTGACAGCCAACGAGACGTCGACTGGGCTGAAGTTGGCGATATAAAGGACATGGAGACGAAGAAATGGCAATCTTTGATTAAGCCTGCCAAACCCAATTCAAAGCCGATCCTTGCCTTCCTTGGCTGCAAGCCAACTCCTGCTCCCAGCTCGTCGAAGCCGGAGGTCAAGTTGACCACCCTGTCTTTCTTTTGTTTTCTCTTTTCTTTTGATGCTGTCGCCAGAATAGCTTTGGCGACACCTATCTCATTAGTTCGATAGGATATCCTCCTTATGTAATGCCTTGTAAATATTTTGAGAATCAATGGAAATCTATTTTGCTTGATGATTGATGTCGAAACTTTTATTTTCAGTTGATATTTGATAACTACACTTCAACTCCTTGATACGCGTACAACACGCGTCCGTTGGGAAACCCAAGTGGAAGGTGCGATGCGTACAGCAGCAAGTTTCCCTCAGTAAGAAACCAAGGTTTATCGAACCAGTAGGAGTCAAGAAGCACGTTGAAGGTTGATGGTGGCGGAGTGTAGTGCGGCGCAACACCAGGGATTCCGGCGCCAATGTGGAACCTGCACAACACAACCAAAATACTTTGTCCCAACGTAACAGTGAGGTTGTCAATCTCACCGGCTTGCTGTAACAAAGGATTAGATGTATAGTGTGGAAGATGATGTTTGCAAAGAACAGTAAGAACAAGTATTGCAGTAGATTGTATTTGATGTAAAAGAATGGACCGGGATCCACACTTCACTAGTGGTGTCTCTCCAATAAGAAATAGCATGTTGGGTGAACAAATTACAGTTGGGAAATTGACAAGTAAAGATGGCATGACAATCCACACACATATTATGATGAGTAGTGTGAAATTCAATTGGGCATTGATACGTCTCCAACGTATCTATAATTTCTGATGTTCCATGCTTGTTTTATGACAATACCTACATGTTTTATACACACTTTATGTCATTGATACGTCTCAAACGTATCTATAATTTCTTATGTTCCATGCTACTTTATTGATGATACCTACATGTTTTATACATACTTTATGTCATATTTATGTATTTTCCGGCACTAACCTATTAACGAGATGCCGAAGAGGCAGTTGCTGTTTTCTGCTGTTTTTGGTTTCAGAAATCCTAGTAAGGAAATATTCTCAGAATTGGACGAAATCAACGCCCAGGATCTTATTTTTCCACGAAGCTTCCAGAACACCGGAGGAGATATGAAGTGGGGCGACGAGGCGCCCACACAACAGGGCGGCGCGGCCCAGGTGCTGGCCGCGCGGCCCTGGCGTGTGGGGCCCTCGTGGCGCCCCCTGACCTACCCTTCCGCCTACATAAGCCTTCGTCGATAATAGTTCTAGTACCGAGAGCCACGATACGGAAAACCTTCCAGAGACGCCGCCGCCGCCAATCCCATCTCGGGGGATTCAGGAGATCGCCTCCGGCACCCTGCCGGAGAGGGGAATCATCTTCCGGAGGACTCTTCACCGCCATGGTCGCCTCCGGAGTGATGTGTGAGTAGTTCACCCCTGGACTATGGGTCCATAGCAGTAGCTAGATGGTTGTCTTCTCCTAATTGTGCTATCATTGTTGGATCTTGTGAGCTGCCTAACATGATCAAGATCATCTATCTGTAATGCTACATGTTGCGTTTGTTGGGATCCGATGAATAATGAATGCTATGTTATGTTGATTATCAATCTATCATCTATGTGTTGTTTATGATCTTGCATGCTCTCCGTTATTAGTAGAGGCTCTGGCCAAGTCGTTACTTGTAACTCCAAGAGGGAGTATTTATGCTCGATAGTGGGTTCATGCCTCCATTAAATCTGGGACAGTGATAGAAAGTTCTAAGGTTGTGGATGTGCTGTTGCCACTAGGGATAAAACATCAATGCTATGTCTAAGGATGTATTTGTTGATTACATTACGCACCATACTTAATGCAATTGTCTGTTGTTTGCAACTTAATACTGGAGGAGGTTCGGATGATAACCTGAAGGTGGACTTTTTAGGCATAGATGCATGCTGGATAGCGGTCTATGTACTTTGTCGTAATGCCCAATTAAATCTCACACTACTCATCATAACATATATGTGCATTGTCATGCTATCTTTATTTGTCAATTGCCCAACTGTAATTTGTTCACCCAACATGCTATTTCTTATCGGAGAGACACCACTAGTGAACTGTGGACCCCGGTCCATTCTTTACATCGAATACAATCTACTGCAATACTCGTTCTACTGTTTTCTGCAAACATCATCGTCCACACTATACATCTAATCCTTTGTTACAGCAAGCCGGTGAGATTGACAACCTCACTGTCACGTTGGGGCAAAGTAATTTGGCTGTGTTGTGCAGGTTCCACATTGGCGCCGGAATCCCTGGTGTTGCGCCGCACTACACTCCGCCGCCATCAACCTTCAACGTGCTTCTTGGCTCCTACTGGTTCGATAAACCTTGGTTTCTTACTGAGGGAAACTTGCTGCTGTACGCATCACACCTTCCTCTTGGGGTTCCCAACGGACGCGTGATGTACGCGTATCAAGCTCTTTTTCTGGCGCCGTTGCCGGGGACCTGAAGAAAAGTTACACCACATAGATTTCTATCTCCCACGTCAACTGCACGCCAGCAGCTCTTTTTCTGGCGCCGTTGCCGGGGAGATCAAGACACGCTGCAAGGGGAGTCTCCACTTCCAATCTCTTTACTTTGTTTTTGTCTTGCTTTATTTTATTTACTACTTTGTTTGCTGCATTATATCAAAACAAAAAAAATAGTTGCTAGCTTTACTTTATTTACTATCTTGTTTGCGTTCTCCATATTAAAAACACAAAAAAATTAGTTACTTGCATTTACTTTATTTAGTTTGCTTTATTTACTATTGCTAAAATGAATACTCCTGAGAACACTAAGTTGTGTGATTTCACTAGTTAGGCTTAATGGAAAACAACAAAAATATTAGGGATCTTTATAGTATTTATCTTGAGTTAGGACATGAGGTGTTTGAAGAGCAAATTAAAAAACCCATGGAACTTTGTTTGCAAAATAGTTGTAGCAATGTTATTAGCATGAACTCTTTTAACACTATTATTGCTAATGCTATGGAAGAATTTAAGCTTGGGGAAGCTGGTTTTAATGAGCATGATATTTTTAGTCCCCCAAGCATGGAGGAGAAAATTTACTTTGATGACACTTTGCCTCCCATTTATGATGATAGTGGTATTTTGGTGCCACCTACTATGGAGGATAAATTTTATTATGATTACAATATGCCTCCTACATTTGATGATTATGGTGATGAGAATAATAATGATAGCTACTTTGTTGAATTTGCTCCCACTACAACTAATAAAATTGATTATGCTTATGTGGAGAGTAATAATTTTATGCATGAGACTCGTGATAAGAATGCTTCATGTGATAGTTATATTGTTGAGTTTGCTCATGATGCTACCGAAAATCTTTATGAGAGAGGGAAACATGGTTATATGCATTTTAATAATATTAAGTTTCCCCTCTTTATGTTGAGAATCTTGAAGTTATTCGTGTTTTATCTTCCTATGCTTGTCACTTTGTTCTTCATGAACTTGTTTATTTACAAGATTCCTTTTCATAGGAAGTGGGTTAGACTTAAATGTGTTTTGAATTTGCTTCTTGATGCTCTCTTTTGCTTCAACTCTTATTTCTTGGGAGTGCATCATTAAAATTACTGAGCCCATCTTAATGGCTATAAAGAAAGCACTTCTTGGGAGATAACCCATGTGTTTATTTTGCTACAGTACTTTTGTTTTATATTTGAGTCTTGGAAGTTGCTACTACTGTAGTAACCTCTCCTTATCTTAATTTTGTTGCATTGTTGTGCCAAGTAAAGTCTTTGATAGTAAGGTTCATACTAGACTTGGATTGCTGCGCAGAAACAGATTTCTTGCTGTCACGAATTTGAGTAGTAGGCTCTGTAGGTAACTCAGAAAATTCTGCCAATTTACGTGAGTGATCCACAGATACGTACGCAACTTTCATTCAATTTGAGTATTTTCATCTGAGCAAGTCTGGTGCCTCTTAAAAATTCGGCTTTATGGACTGTTCTGTTTTGACAGATTCTGCCTTTTATTTCACATTGCCTGTTTTGCTATGTTTGATGGATTTCTTTATTCCATTAACTTTCAGTAGCTTTGTGCAATGTCCAGAAGTGTTAAGAATGATTATTTCACCTCTGAACATGTGAATTTTGATTATGCACTAACCCTCTAATGAGTTGTTTTGAGTTTGGTGTGGAGGAAGTTTTCAAGGATCAAGAGAGGAGGATGATACAATATGATCAAGGAGAGTGAAAGCTCTAATCTTGGGGATGCCCTGGTGGTTCATCCCTGCATATTTCAAGAAGACTCAAGCATCTAAGCTTGGGGATGCCCAAGGCATCCCCTTCTTCATCGACAACATTATCAGGTTCCTCTAGTGAAACTACATTTTTATTCCGTCACATCTTATGTGCTTTACTTGGAGCGTCTGTATGTTTTTATTTTTGTTTTGTTTGAATAAAATTGGATCCTAGCATTCATTGTATGGGAGAGAGACACGCTCCGCTGTTGCATATGGACAAATATGTCCTTAGGCTTTACTCATAATGTCCATGGAGAAGGTTGAAACTGCTTCGTTAATTGTTATATGGTTGGAAACGGGAAATGCTACATGTGGTAATTTGTAAAATGTCTTGAATAATTTGATACTTGGCAATTGTTGTGCTCATAAGGATCATGTTTAAGCTCTTGCATCATATACTTTGCACCTATTAGTGAAGAAATACATAGAGCTTGCTAAAATTTGGTTTGCATGATTGGTCTCTCTAAGGTCTAGATATTTCTAGTAAGGGTCGAAAAACAAGGAAGACAGTGTAGAGTCTTATAATGCTTACAATATGTCTTTTATGTGAGTTTTGCTGTACCGGTTCATACTTGTGTTTGCTTCAAATAACCTTGCTAGCCTAAGCCTTGTATTGAGAGGGATTACTTCTCGTGCATCCAAATCCTTGAGCCAATAACTATGCCATTTGTGTCCACCATACCTACCTACTACATGGTATTTCTCCGCCATTCCAAAGTAAATTGCTTGAGTGCTACCTTTAAACAATTCAAAATTTATCACTCTGATTTGTGTCAATGTTTTATAGCTCATGAGGAAGTATGTGGTGTTTATCTTTCATTCTTGTTGGGCAACTTTCACCAATGGACTAGTGGCTTCATCCGCTTATCCAATAATTTTGCAAAAGAGCTGGCAATGGGATTCCCAGTCCCAAATTAATTAACCTCCATAATTTTACAAAAAAATAGACACTCCTCCATGGTATGTGATTGTTGGACGGCACCCGAGGATTCGGTTAGCCATGGCTTGAGAAAGCAAAGGTGGGGAGGAGTGTCATCTAAACAAAACTAAAATAAAAAGGCACTCCTTCATGGTATGAGATTGTTGGCAGGCACCCGAGGATTCGGTTAGCCATGGTTTGTGAAAGCAAGGTTGGAAGGAGTGCCACCCAAAAAATAAAAATGTTTCATGGGAGCCGATCTTTGAAGGTTTGTCTGGCAAGGGGGTTAGAGTACCCACTACCATTCGTTGACAACAACAAACACCTCTCAAAACTTTACTTTTATGCTCTCTCTATGTTTTCAAAATAAAAGCTCTAGCACAAATATAGAAATCCATGCTTCCCTCTGCGAAGGGCCTTTCTTCTACTTTTATGTTGAGTCAGTTTACCCATTTCCTTCCACCTCAAGAAGCAAACACTTGTGTTAACTGTGCATTGATTCTTACATACTTGCATATTTGCATTCATCATATTACTTTATGTTGACAACTATCCATGAGATATACACGTTACAAGTTGAAAGCAACCGCTGAAACTTAATCTTCCTTTGTGTTGCTTCAATACCTTTACTATGAATTTATTGCTTTATGAGTTAACTCTTATGCAAGACTTATTGATGCTTGTCTTGAAAGTACTATTCATGAAAAGTCTTTGCTATATGATTCAGTTGTTTACTCATTGTCTTTACCATTGCTTTGGATCGCTGTATTCATTACATGTTCTTACAATAGTATTGATCAAGATTATGATAGCATGTCACTTCAGAAATTATCTTTGTTATCGTTTACCTACTCAGGACGAATAGGAACTAAGCTTGGGGATGCTTGATACGTCTCAAACGTATCTATAATTTCTTATGTTCCATGCTACTTTATTGATGATACCTACATGTTTTATACATACTTTATGTCATATTTATGCATTTTCCGGCACTAACCTATTAACGAGAGGCCGAAGAGCCAGTTGCTGTTTTCTGCTGTTTTTGGTTTCATAAATCCTAGTAAGGAAATATTCTCGGAATTGGACGAAATCAATGCCCAGGATCTTATTTTTCCACGAAGCTTCCAGAACACCGGAGGAGATACGAAGTGGGGCGACGAGGCGCCCACCCAACAGGGCGGCGCGACCCAGGTGCTGGCCGCGCGGTCCTAACGTGTGGGGCCCTCGTGGCGCCCCCTGACCTACCCTTCCGCCTACATAAGCCTTCATCGATAATAGTTCCAGTACCGAGAGCCACGATACGGAAAACCTTCCAGAGACGCCGCCGCCACCAATCCCATCTCGGGGGATTCAGGAGATCGCCTCCGGCACCCTGCCGGAGAGGGGAATCATCTCCCGGAGGACTCTTCACCGCCATGGTCACCTCCGGAGTTATGTGTGAGTAGTTCACCCCTGGACTATGGGTCCATAGAAGTAGCTAGATGGTTGTCTTCTCCTAATTGTGCTATCATTGTTGGATCTTGTGAGCTGCCTAACATGATCAAGATCATCTATCTGTAATGCTACATGTTGCATTTGTTGGGATCCGATGAATAATGAATGCTATGTTATGTTGATTATCAATCTATCATCTATGTGTTGTTTATGATCTTGCATGCTCTCCGTTATTAGTAGAGGCTCTTGCCAAGTCGTTACTTGTAACTCCAAGAGGGAGTATTTATGCTCGATAGTGGGTTCATGCCTCCATTAAATCTGGGACAGTGACAGAAAGTTCTAAGGTTGTGGATGTGCTGTTGCCACTAGGGATAAAACATCAATGCTATGTCTAAGGATGTATTTGTTGATTACATTGCGCACCATACTTAATGCAATTGTCTGTTGTTTGCAACTTAATACTGGAGGGGGTTCGGATGATAACCTGAAGGTGGACTTTTTAGGCATAGATGCATGCTGGATAGCGGTCTATGTACTTTGTCGTAATGCCCAATTAAATCTCACACTACTCATCATAACATGTATGTGCATTGTCATGCTATCTTTATTTGTCAATTGCCCAACTGTAATTTGTTCACCCAACATGCTATTTCTTATCGGAGAGACACCACTAGTGAACTATGGACCCCGGTCCATTCTTTACATCGAATACAATCTACTGCAATACTCGTTCTACTGTTTTCTGCAAACATCATCATCCACACTATACATATAATCTTTTGTTACAGCAAGCCGGTGAGATTGATAACCTCACTGTCACGTTGGGGCAAAGTAATTTGGTTGTGTTGTGCAGGTTCCACGTTGGCGCCGGAATCCCTGGTGTTGCGCCGCACTACACTCCGCCGCCATCAACCTTCAACGTGCTTCTTGGCTCCTACTGGTTCGATAAACCTTGGTTTCTTACTGAGGGAAACTTGCTGTTGTACGCATCACACCTTCCTCTTGGGGTTCCCAACGGACGCGTTCTGTACGCGTAACAAGCATCAGTCATATTTATGCATTTTCCGGAACTAACCTATTGACGAGATGCCGAAGTGCCAGTTCCTGTCTTCTGCTGTTTTTGGTTTCAGAAATCCTAGTAAGGAAATATTCTCGGAATTGGACGAAATCAAGGCCCACGATCTTATAATTCCATGAAGCTTCCAGAACACCGGAGAGGCACCAGAGGGGAGCCCTGGGGGCCCCACACATGGTGGCGGCGCGGCCCAGGGGGGCGCCCCTGTTGTGTGGCTGCCCCGTAGCCCCTCCGACTCTGACTCTCCGCCTATAAAAGCCTTCCTGACCTAAAAACTTCGGGGGAATAAGCCACGGTACGAGAAACCTTCCAGAGCCGCCGCCATCGCGAAGCCAAGATCTAGGGGACAGAAGTCTCTGTTCCGGCACGCCGCCGGGGCAGGGAAGTGCCCCCGGAAGGCATCTCCATCGACACCACCGCCATCTTCATCACCGCTGCTGTCTCCCATGAGGAGGGATTAGTTCTCCATCGAGGCTAAGGGTTGTACCGGTAGCTATGTGGTTAATATATCTCTCCCATGTACTTCAATACAATGATCTCATGAGCAGCCTTACATGATTGAGATTCATATGATGAGCTTTGTATCACTATTAATCTATGTGCTACTCTAGTGATGTTATTAAAGTACTCTATTCCTCCTCCATGATGTAATGGTGACAGTGTGTGCATCATGTAGTACTTGGCGTAGTTTATGATTGTGATCTCTTATAGATTATGAAGTTAACTATTACTATGATGGTATTGATGTGATCTATTCCTCCTTTCATAGTCTGTCGGTGACAGTGTGCATGCTATGTTAGTACTTGGTATAATTGCGTTGGTCTATCATGCACTCTAAGGTTATTTAAATATGAACATCGAATGTTGTGGAGCTTGTTAACTCTGGCATTGAGGTGCTCTTGTAGCCCTACACAATTAATGGTGTTCATCATCCAACAAGAGAGTGTAGAGAAAGTAGCATTTATTTATTCAGTTATGTGATCAATGTTGAGAGTGTCCACTAGTGAAAGTATGATCCCTAGGCCTTGTTTCCAAATACTGCAATCATCGCTTATTTACTGTTCTACTGCATCTTTACTTCCTGCAATATTACTACCATCAACTGCACGCCAGCAAGCTATTTTCTGGTGCCGTTACTACTGCTCATATTCATCCATATCACTTGTATTTCACTATCTCTTCGCCGAACTAGTGCACCTATACATCTGACAAGTGTATTAGGTGTGTTGGGGACACAAGAGACTTCTTGTATCGTGATTGCAGGGTTGCTTGAGAGGGATATCTTTGACCTCTTCTTCCCTGAGTTCGATAAACCTTGGGTGATCCACTTAAGGGAAAACTTGCTGCTGTTCTACAAACCTCTGCTCTTGGAGGCCCAACACTGTCTACAGGAAAAGAAGCGTGTGTAGACATCAGGCATACCGACAAAGTACATAAACCGCTATCCAGCATGCATCTATGCCTAAAAAGTCCACCTTCAGGTTAGCATCCGCAACCCTTTCAGTATTAAGTTGCAAACAACAGACAATTGCATTAAGTATGGTGCGTAATGTAATCAACACAAATATCCATAGACAAAGCATTGATGTTTTATCCCTAGTGGCAACAGCACATCCACAACCTTAGAACTTTCTGTCACTGTCCCAGATTTAATGGAGGCATGAACCCACTATCGAGCATAAATACTCCCTCTTGGAGTTACAAGTATCAACTTGGCCAGAGCCTCTACTAGCAACGGAGAGCATGCAAGATCATAAACAACACATAGATGATAGATTGATAATCAACATAACATAGTATTCCATATTGATCGGATCCCAACAAACGCAACATGTAGCATTACAAATAGATGATCTTGATCATGTTAGGCAGCTCACAAGATCGAACAATGATAGCAGAATGAGGAGAAGACAACCATCTAGCTACTGCTATGGACCCATAGTCCAGGGGTGAACTACTCACACATCACTCCGGAGGCGATCATGGCGATGAAGAGTCCTCCGGGAGATGATTCCCCTCTCCGGCAGGGTGCCGGAGGCGATCTCCTGAATCCCCCGAGATGGGATTGGCGGCGGCGGCGTCTCTGGAAGGTTTTCCGTATCGTTTCTCTCGGTACTGGGGTTTTCTCGACGAAGGCTTCTTATAGGCGGAAGTGTAGGTCAGGGGGCGTCACGAGGGGGCCACACGACAGGGCGGCACGGCCCAAGCCCTGGCCGCGCGGCCCTGGCGTGGCGTCGCCTCGTCGCCCCACTTCGTATCACTTTCGGTCTTCTGGAAGCTTCGTGGAAAATTAAGACCCTAGGCGTTGATTTCGTCCAATTTCGAGAATATTTCCTTTGTAGGATTTCTGAAACCAAAAACAGCAGAAAACAACAACTGGCTCTTCGGCATCTCGTTAATAGGTTAGTGCCGGAAAATGCATAAATATGACATAAAGTATGTATAAAACATGTGAGTATCATCAATAAAGTAGCATGGAACATAAGAAATTATAGATACGTTTGAGACGTATCAAGCATCCCCAAGCTTAGTTCCTACTCGTCCTCGAGTAGGTAAACGATAACAAAGATAATTTCTTAAGTGACATGTTATCATAATCTTGATCAATACTATTGTAAGCATATGTAATGAATGCAGCGATTCGAAGCAATGGTAAAGACAATGAGTAAACAACTGAATCATATAACAAAGACTTTTCATGAATAGTACTTTCAAGACAAGCATCAATAAGTCTTGCATAAGAGTTAACTCATAAAGCAATAAATTCAAAGTAAAGGCATTGAAGCAACACAAAGGAAGATATAAGTTTCAGCAGTTGCTTTCAACTTGTAACATGTATATCTCATGGATAATTGTCAATACAAAGTAATATGATGAATGCAAATATGCAAGTATGTAAGAATCAGTGCACAGTTAACACAAGTGTTTGCTTCTAAGATAGAAAGAAGTGGGTAAACTGACTCAACATAAAGATAAAATAAAGGCCCTTCGAAGAGGGAAGCATGGATTGCTATATTTGTGCTAGAGCTTTTATTTTGAAAACAAGAAACAATTTTTTCAACGGTAGTAATAAAGCATATGTGTTATGTATAAGATATCCTATAAGTTGCAAGCCTCATGCATAGAGTACCAATAGTGCCCGCACCTTGTCCTAATTAGCTCGGATTTACATGGATTATCATCGTATAACATATGTTTTAACCAAGTATCACAAAGGGGTACCCCTATGCCGCATGTATAAAGGTCTAAGGAGAAAGCTCGCATTGGATTTATCGCTTTTGATTATTCTCAACTTAGACATCCATACCGGGACAACATAGAGAACAGATAATGGACTCCTCTTTAATGCATAAGCATTCAACAACAGATAATATTCTGATAAGAGATTGAGGATTGTTGTCCAAAACTGAAACTTCCACCATGGTTCATGGCTTTAGTTAGCGGCCCAATGTTCTTCTCTAACAATATGCATACTCAAACCATTCAACTCATGATAAATCACCCTTACTTCAGACAAGTCGAACATGCATAGCAACTCACATGATATTCAACAAAGGATAGTTGATGGCGTCCCCAGGAACATGGTTATCGCTCAACAAGCAACTTATTAAGAAATAAGATACATAAGTACATATTCAATACCACAATAGTTTTTAGGCTATTTTTCCCATGAGCTATATATTGCAAAGACAAAGAATGGAATTTTAAAGGTAGCACTCAAGCAATTTACTTGGAATGGCAGAAAAATACCATGTAGTAGGTAGGTATGGTGGACACAAATGGCATAGTTTTTGGCTCAAGGATTTTGGATGCATGAGAAGTAATCCCCCTCAATACAAGGCTTAGGCTAGCAAGGTTGTTTGAAGCAAACACAAGTATGAACCGGTACAGCAAGACTTACATAAGAACATATTACAAGCATTATAAGACTCTACACTGTCTTCCTTGTTGCTCAAACCCATACCAGAAAATATCTAGACTTTAGAGAGACCAATCATGCAAACCAAATTTTAGCAAGCTCTACAGTATTTCTTCACTAATAGGTGCAAAGTATATGATGCAAGAGCTTAAACATGATCTATATGAGCACAACAATTGCCAAGTATCAAATTATTCAAGATATTATACCAATTACCACATGTAGCATTTTCTGTTTCCAACCATATAACAATTAACGAAGCATTTCAACCTTCGCCATGAACATTAAGAATAAAGCTAAGAACATATGTGTTCATATGCAACAGCGGAGCGTGTCTCTCTCCCACACAATGAATGCTAGGATCCAATTTATTCAAACAAAACAAAAACAAGAACAAAAAGACGCTCCAAGTAAAGCACATAAGATGTGACGGAATAAAAATATAGTTTCACTAGAGGTGACCTAATAATTTGTCGATGAAGAAGGGGATGCCTTGGGCATCCCCAAGCTTAGATGCATGAGTATTCTTGAAATATGCAGGGATGAACCACGGGGGCATCCCCAAGCTTAGAGCTTTCACTCTCCTTGATCATATTGTATCATCCTCCTCTCTTGATCCTTGAAAACTTCCTCCACACCAAACTCAAAACAAACTCATTAGAGGGTTAGTGCATGATAAAAATTCACATGTTCAGAGGTGACATAATCATTCTTAACACTTCTGGACATTGCACAAATCTACTGAAAGTTAATGGATAAAGAAATCCATCAAACATAGCAAAACAAGCAATGCGAAATAAAAAGGCAGAATCTGTCAAAACAGAATAGTCCGTAAAGACGAATTTTTCTGGGGCACTTAACTTGCTCAGATGAAAATGCTCAAATTCAATGAAAGTTGCGTACATATCTGAGGATTACTCACGTAAATTGGCAGATTTTTCTGAGTTACCTACAGAGAATACTATTCAAATTCGTGACAGCAAGAAATCTGTTTCTGCGCAGTAATCCAAATCTAGTATCATCTTTACTATCAAAGACTTTACTTGGCACAACAATGCAATAAAATAAAGATAAGGAGAGGTTGCTACAGTAGTAACAACTTCCAAGACACAACAAAACAGTAACAAAATAAACACATGGGTTATCTCCCAAGAAGTGCTTTCTTTATAGCCATTAAGATGGGCTCAGTAATTTTAATGATGCTCTCGCAAGAAATAAGAGTTGAAGCAAAAGAGAGCATCAAAAGCAAATAAGAAACACTTTTAAGTCTAACCCACTTCCTATGAAAAGGAATCTTGTAAATAAACAAGTCATGTAAGCATAATGCAATAAGCATAGAAAAACTAGGCAAGCGCAACTTCAAGATTTTCAGCAAAAAGAGAGGTGTTTTAGTAACATGGAAATCCCTACAACCATATTGTCCTCTCTCATAAAGATTTTCAGTAGCATCATGAACAAACTCAACAATATAACTATCACATGAAATATTCTTATCATGAGCTACATGCATAAAATTATTACTCTCCACATAAGCATAGTCATTACTATTAATTGTAGTGGGAGCAAATTCAATAAAATAGCTATCATTATTATTCTCATCACCATAGTCATCATATATAGGAGGTAAAGTATCATCAAAATAAATTTTCTCCTCCATGCTTGGGGGACTAGAAATATCATGCTCATCAAAACCAGCTTCCCCAAGCTTAGAATTTTCCATAGCATTAGCAACAATGGTGTTCAAAGCATTCACACTAATAACATTGCCATTAGCACGCATATAAAGTTCCATAGGTTTTTTAATTTTCTCTTCAAACACTTCATGTCCTAACACAAGATAAATACTATATAGATCTCTAATATTTTTGTTGTTTTCCATTAAGCCTAACTAGTGAAATAAAAACATGCATGGAATTAAGTAAAGTAAAACGTGTAACTAATTTTTTTGTGTTTTTGATATAAAGAAAGCAAACAAGACAGTAAATAAAGTAAAGCAAGTAACTAATTTTTTTGTATTTTTAATATAGGAAGCAAACACAACAGTAAATAAAGTAAAGCAAGACAAAAACAAAGTAAAGAGATTGGAAGTGGGAGACTCCCCTTGCAACGTGTCTTGATCTCCCCGGCAACGGCGCCAGAAATTTAGCTTGATACGCGTACAGCACACGTCCGTTGGGAACCCCAAGTGGAAGGTGTGATGCATACAGCAGCAAGTTTCCCTCAGTAAAAAACCAAGGTTTATCGAACCAGCAGGAGTCAAGAAGCACGTTGAAGGTTGATGGTGGCGGAGTGTAGTGTGGCGCAACACCAGGGATTCCGGCGCCAACGTGGAACCTGCATAACACAACCAAAATACTTTGTCCCAACGAAACAGTGAGGTTGTCAATCTCACCGGCTTGCTATAACAAAGGATTAGATGTATAGTGTGGAAGATGATGTTTGCAAAGAACAGTAAGAACAAGTATTGCAGTAGATTGTATTCGATGTAAAAGAATGGACCGGGGTCCACAGTTCACTAGTGGTGTCTCTCCAATAAGAAATAGCATGTTGGGTGAATAAATTACAGTTGGGCAATTGACAAATAAAGATGGCATGACAATGCACATACATATTATGATGAGTAATGTGAAATTCAATTGGGCATTACGAAAAGTACATAGACCGCTATCCAGCATGCATCTATGCCTAAAAAGTCCACCTTCGGGTTAGCATCCTCACCCCTTCCAGTATTAAGTTGCAAACAACAGACAATTGCATTAAGTATGGTGCGTAATGTAATCAACACAAATATCCTTAGAAAAATCATTGATGTTTTATCCCTAGTGGCAACAGCACATTGATGTCTACGCCCCCTCCTTTTCCTGTAGACAGTGTTGGGCCTCCAAGAGCAGAGGTTTGTAGAACAGCAGCAAGTTTTCCCTTAAGTGGATCACCCAAGGTTTATCGAACTCAGGGAGGAAGAGGTCAAAGATATCCCTCTCATGCAACCCTGCAACCACAAAGCAAGAAGTCTCTTGTGTCCCCAACACACCTAATAGGTGCACTAGTTCGGCGAAGAGATAGTGAAATACAGGTGGTATGAATATATATGAGCAGTAGCAACGGTGCCAGAAAATAGCTTGCTGGCGTGTAGTTGATGGTGGTAGTATTGCAGCAGTAGTAACACAAGAAACAAGAACAAGCAGCGATAGCAGTATTTAGGAACAAGGCCTAGGGATTAGACTTTCACTAGTGGACACTCTCAACATTGATCACATAACAGAATAGATAAATGCATACTCTACACTTTTGTTGGATGATGAACACATTGCGTAGGATTACACGAACCCTCAATGCCGGAGTTAACAAGCTCCACAATTAATGTTCATATTTAAGTAACCTTATAGTGTAAGATAGATCAAAAGACTAAACCAAGTACTAACATAGCATGCACACTGTCACCTTCATGCATATGTAGGAGGCATAGATCACATCAATATTATCATAGCAATAGTTAACTTCGCAATCTACAAGAGATCATGATCATAGCATAAACCAAGTACTAACACGGTGCACACACTGTCACCTTTACACACGTGCAGGAGGAATAGAACTACTTTAATAACTTTGCTAGAGTAGCACATAGATAGTAGTGATACAAAACTCATATGAATCTCAATCATGTAAGGCAGCTCATGAGATTATTGTATTGAAGTACATAGGAGAGAGATGAACCACATAGCTACCGGTACAGCCCCGAGCCTCGATGGAGAACTACTCCCTCCTCATGGGAGCAGCAGCGGTGATGAAGATGGCAGTGGAGATGGCAGCGGTGTCGATGGAGAAGCCTTCCGGGGGCACTTCCCCGCTCCGGCAGGGTGCCGGAACAGATATTCCTGTCCCCCAGATCTTGGCCTCGCGATGGCGGCGGCTCTGGAAGGTTTCTGTGGTTTTCGTCGTACGTCTCAGGGTTTTCGATCCAGGGGCTTTAAATAGGCGAAGAGGCGGCGCAGGAGGGTCGAAGGGGTGACGACACCATAGGGCGGCGCGGCCAGGGCCTGGGCCGCGCCGGCCTATGGTCTGGGGGCCCAGTGCCCCCTCTGGTCCTTCCCGGTGTTCTGGATGCTTCCGGTGAAAATAGGAACTTGGGCGTTGATTTCGTCCGATTCCGAGAATATTTCGTTACTAGGATTTCTGAAACCAAAAACAGCAGTAAAACAGAACCTGCACTTCGGCATCTTGTTAATAGGTTAGTTCCAGAAAATGCACGAATATGACATAAAGTGTGCATAAAACATGTAGATAACATCAATAATGTGGCATGGAACATAAGAAATTATCGATACGTCGGAGACGTATCAGCATCCCCAAGCTTAGTTCTGCTCGTCCCGAGCAGGTAAAACGATAACACGGATAATTTCTGGAGTGACATGCCATCATAAACTTGATCATATTGTAAAACATATGTAGTGAATGCAGCGATCAAAACAATGTATATGACATGAGTAAACAAATGAATCATAAAACAAAGACTTTTCATGAATAGTACTTCAAGACAAGCATCAATGAGTCTTGCATAAGAGTTAACTCATAAAGCAATAATTCAAAGTAAAGGCATTGAAGCAACACAATGGAAGATTAAGTTTCAGCGGTTGCTTTCAACTTGTAACATGTATATCTCATGGATAGTTGTCAATGCAAAGCAATATAACAAATGCAATATGCAAATATGTAGGAATCAATGCACAGTTCACACAAGTGTTTGCTTCTTGAGGTGGAGAGAAATAGGTGAACTGACTCAACAATGAAAGTAAAAGAATGGTCCTCCATAGAGGAAAGCATCGATTGCTATATTTGTGCTAGAGCTTTTATTTTGAAAACATAAAGAGAGCATAAAAATAAAGTTTTGAGAGGTGTATGTTGTTGTCAACGAATGGTAGCGGGTACTCTAACCCCCTTGCCAGACAAACCTTCAAAGAGCGGCTCCCATTTTATTTTATTTTTGGGTGGCACTCCTTCCAACCTTTCTTTCACAAACCATGGCTAACCGAATCCTCGGGTGCCTGCCAACAATCTCATACCATGAAGGAGTGCCTTTTTATTTTAGTTTTATTATGATGACACTCCTCCCCACCTTTGCTTTCTCAAGCCATGGCTAACCGAATCCTTCGGGTGCCGTCCAATCAATCACATACCATGGAGGAGTGTCTATTTTTGTTAATTAATTTGGGACTGGGAATCCCATTGCCAGCTCTTTTTGCAAAATTATTAGATAAGCGGATGAAGCCACTAGTCCATTGGTGAAAGTTGCCCAACAAGATTGAAAGATAAACACCACATACTTCCTCATGAGCTATAAAACATTGACACAAATCAGAGGTGATAAATTTTGAATTGTTTAAAGGTAGCACTCAAGCAATTTACTTTGGAATGGCGGAGAAATACCAAGTAGTAGGTAGGTATGGTGAACACAAATGGCATAGTGGTTGGCTCAAGTATTTTGGATGCATGAGAAGTATTCCCTCTCGATACAAGGTTTAGGCTAGCAAGGTTATTTGAAACAAACACAAGGATGAACCGGTGCAGCAAAACTCACATAAAAGACATATTGTAAACATTATAAGACTCTACACCGTCTTCCTTGTTGTTCAAACTCAATACTAGAAATTATCTAGACCTTAGAGAAACCAAATATGCAAACCAAATTTTAGCATGCTCTATGTATTTCTTCATTAATGGGTGCAAAGCATATGATGCAAGAGCTTAAACATGAGCACAACAATTGCCAAGTATCACATTACCCAAGACATTAATAGCAATTACTACATGTATCATTTTCCAATTCCAACCATATAACAATTTAACGAAGAAGAAACTTCGCCATGAAAATTAAAAGCTAAGAACACATGTGTTCTTATGCAACAGCGGAGCGTGTCTCTCTCCCACACAAGCATGATGTAATCCAATTTATTCAAACAAAACAAAAAACAAAAACAAACAGACGCTCCAAGTAAAGCACATAAGATGTGACCGAATAAAAATATAGTTTCAAGGGAGGAACCTGATAATGTTGTCGATGAAGAAGGGGATGCCTTGGGCATCCCCAAGCTTAGACGCTTGAGTCTTCTTAAAATATGCAGGGATGAACCACCGGGGCATCCCCAAGCTTAGAGCTTTCACTCTTCTTGATCATAGTATATCATCCTCCTCTCTTGACCCTTGAAAACTTCCTTCACACCAAACTTCTCATAAACTTCATTAGAGGGGTTAGTACATAATCAAAAACTCACATGTTCAGAGGTGACACAATCATTCTTAACACTTCTGGACATTGCTCAAAGCTACTGGAAGGTAATGGAACAAAGAAATCCACCCAACACAGCGAAAGAAGCAATGCGAAATAAAAGGCAGAATCTGTCAAAACAGAACAGTCCGTAAAGACGAATTTTTAATAAATACTTCCGTTGCTCAGATCAGAAAACTCAAAACTAATGAAAGTTGCGTACATATCTGAGGAACACGCACGTAAATTGGCATATTTTTCTGAGTTTTCTACAGAGAAAACAGCCCAGATTCGTGACAGATAGAAATCTGTTTCTGCGCAGAAATCCAAATCTAGTATCAACCTTCGATTAGAGGCTTCACTTGGCACAACAAAACACAAAACTAAGATAAGGAGAGGTTGCTACAGTAGTAAACAACTTCCAAGACACAAAATAAAAACAAAGTACTGTAGTAAAATAACACATGGGTTATCTCCCAAGAAGTTGCTTTCTTTATAGCCATTAAGATGGGCTCAGCAGTTTTAATGATGCACTCGCAAGAAATAGTATTTGAAGAAAAAGAGAGCATCCAGAGGCAAATTCAAAACACATTTAAGTCTAACATGCTTCTTATGCATAGGAATCTTGTAAATAAACAAGTTCATGAAGAGCAAAGTAACAAGCATAGGAAGATAAAACAAGTATAGCTTCAAAAATTTCAGCACATAGAGAGGTGTTTTAGTAACATGAAAATTTCTACAACCATATTTTCCTCTCTCATAATAACTTTCAGTAGCATCATGAGCAAACTCAACAATATAACTATCACATAAAGCATTCTTATCATGAGTCTCATACATAAAATTATTACTCTCCACATAAGCATAATCAATTTTATTAGTTGTAGTGGGAGCAAATTCAACAAAGTAGCTATCATGAAATATAGGAGGCATATTGTAATCATAATCAAATTTATTCTCCATAGTAGGTGGCAACAAAAGACTACTATCGTTATAATCATCATAAATAGGAGGTAAAGTATCATCAAAGAAAATTTTCTCCTCAATGCTTGGTGGACTAAAAAGATCATGCTCATCAAAACCAGCTTCCCCAAGCTTAGAATTTTCCATATCATTAGCAACAATGGTATTCAAAGTGTTCATATTAATATGTTCCATGGGTTTTTTAATTTTCGGATCAAACCATCCATGTCTTAAATCAGGAAATAGAGTAAAAAGCTCATTGTTGTCCATTATGCCTTACTAGTGTAAACAAGAAACAAAAAGATGCAATTGCAGGATCTAAAGGAAATAGCTTTGAGTACTTACAATCGCCGGAAAATAGCTTGGTAGCCGAGGTCCGGAGTGTGAGTACCTTTTACCTTTCCTCCCCGGCAACGGCGCCAGAAAATAGCTTGATGTCTACGCCCCCTCCTTTTCCTGTAGACAGTGTTGGGCCTCCAAGAGCAGAGGTTTGTAGAACAGCAGCAAGTTTTCCCTTAAGTGGATCACCCAAGGTTTATCGAACTCAGGGAGGAAGAGGTCAAAGATATCCCTCTCATGCAACCCTGCAACCACAAAGCAAGAAGTCTCTTGTGTCCCCAACACACCTAATAGGTGCACTAGTTCGGCGAAGAGATAGTGAAATACATGTGGTATGAATATATATGAGCAGTAGCAACGGTGCGTAAAAATAGCTTGTCAAGCGTGTAGTTGATGGTGGTAGTATTGCAGCAGTAGTAACACAAGAAACAAGAAACAAGCAAAGGATAGCAGTATTTAGGAACAAGGCCTAGGGATTAGACTTTCACTAGTGGACACTCTCAACATTGATCACATAACAGAATAGATAAATGCATACTCTACACTTTTGTTGGATGATGAACACATTGCGTAGGATTACATGAACCCTCAATGCCGGAGTTAACAAGCTCCACAATTAATGTTCATATTTAAGTAACCTTATAGTGTAAGATAGATCAAAAGACTAAACCAAGTACTAACATAGCATGCACACTGTCACCTTCATGCATATGTAGGAGGCATAGATCACATCAATATTATCATAGCAATAGTTAACTTCGCAATCTACAAGAGATCATGATCATAGCATAAACCAAGTACTAACACGGTGCACACACTGTCACCTTTACACACGTGCAGGAGGAATAGAACTACTTTAATAACTTTGCTAGAGTAGCACATAGATAGTAGTGATACAAAACTCATATGAATCTCAATCATGTAAGGCAGCTCATGAGATTATTGTATTGAAGTACATAGGAGAGAGATGAACCACATAGCTACCGGTACAGCCCCGAGCCTCGATGGAGAACTACTCCCTCCTCATGGGAGCAGCAGCGGTGATGAAGATGGCAGTGGAGATGGCAGCGGTGTCGATGGAGAAGCCTTCCGGGGGCACTTCCCCACTCCGGCAGGGTGCCGGAACAGAGATTCCTGTCCCCCAGATCTTGGCCTCGCGATGGCGGCGGCTCTGGAAGGTTTCTGTGGTTTTCGTCGTACGTCTCAGGGTTTTCGATCCAGGGGCTTTAAATAGGCGAAGAGGCGGCGCAGGAGGGTCGAAGGGGCGACGACACCATAGGGCGGCGCGGCCAGGGCCTAGGCCGCGCCGGCCTATGGTCTGGGGGCCCAGTGCCCCCCCTCTGGTCCTTCCCGGGTGTTCTGGATGCTTCCGGTGAAAATAGGAACTTGGGCGTTGATTTCGTCCGATTCCGAGAATATTTCGTTACTAGGATTTCTGAAACCAAAAACAGCAGAAAACAGGAACTGGCACTTCGGCATCTTGTTAATAGGTTAGTTCCAGAAAATGCACGAATATGACATAAAGTGTGCATAAAACATGTAGATAACATCAATAATGTGGCATGGAACATAAGAAATTATCGATACGTCGGAGACGTATCACACATCCACAACCTTAGAACTTTCTATCACTGTCCCAGATTTAATGGAGGCATGAACCCACTATCTAGCATAAATACTCCCTCTTGGAGTTACAAGTATCAACTTGGCCAGAGCCTCTACTAGCAATGGAGAGCATGCAAGATCATAAACAACACATAGATGATAGATTGATAATCAACATAACATAGTATTCCATATTGATCGGATCCCAACAAACGCAACATGTAGCATTACAAATAGATGATCTTGATCATGTTAGGCAGCTCACAAGATCGAACAATGATAGCACAATGAGGAGAAGACAACCATCTAGCTACTGCTATGGACCCATAGTCCAGGGGTGAACTACTCACACATCACTCCGGAGGCGATCATGGCGATGAAGAGTCCTCCGGGAGATGATTCCCCTCTCCGGCAGGGTGCCGGAGGCGATCTCCTGAATCCCCCGAGATGTGATTGGCGGAGGCGTCTCTGGAAGGTTTTCCGTATCGTGGCTCTCGGTACTGGGGTTTTCTCGACGAAGGCTTCTTATAGGAGGAAGGGTAGGTCAGGGGGCGTCACGAGGGGGCCACACGACAGGGCGGCGCGGCCCAAGCCCTGGCCGCGCGTCCCTGGCGTGGCGTCGCCTCGTCGCCCCACTTCGTATCACTTTCGGTCTTCTGGAAGCTTCGTGGAAAAATAAGACCCTGGGCGTTGATTTCGTCCAATTCCGAGAATATTTCCTTTGTAGGATTTCTGAAACCAAAAACAGCAGAAAACAACAACTGACTCTTCGGCATCTTCTCAATAGGTTAGTGCCGGAAAATGCATAAATATGACATAAAGTATGTATAAAACATGTGAGTATCATCAATAAAGTAGCATGGAACATAAGAAATTATAGATACGTTTGAGACGTATCACTCCTCGTCCCTCCGATGTTTTTCCTGCTTCCTCCCACTCGAAGAAAACGCCTGTTGATAATGAGTTTGTTGAAGATTCTTCGAGTAAGGGTTTAGCACAAGACTTGGAGGAACTTCGTCAAAAGATTCAGTATATGAAGAAGCAAACACTTATTATAATGGACCAGTCTCGAAAATCATCCGAAAAGGAGAAAGTTGCACTTCAACAGGCTCAAGAGGCTATAGCTGCCAAAGAAGCCGCCGTTGCTGAAGCTGCAAAGGCTGCCACCCGAGAGAATTTTATGCTCGAGTTGATGACTGAAGCAAGTTTGGATATGACAGGTATGTTTTGCAACCCAAAACTTCCTCTGTTTTTTCCCTGTTTCCTCCTTTGAAATTCTTTTTGCTGTCCCCAAATAGGTTCCTTTCTAGACACTGCTGCTGAGGACCAACGGGTAGAGACAAGGACAAATCTCCTTGTTAATCTTTCACTTGACCATGGTTCTCTGTTCTGGGCTACTCCAGAACGCACCCGACAAATTGTCAGATTCCAGGACCGCGCTTGTCAAGTTCGTGAGTTCTTTGATTTCTGTACAAGAACCTTGTCTCTAGTTTACAGTACCATGTTTCCTCGGAACAAAATACCGTACACTCTTCCTGCTCTGATGGAGAAATTTCGGGATGCCCCTCGTATCCATAATTTTGTGCGGGCTCAACTGTCTGCTGGGGCAAGATTCTCCATGTTTATGTTACAGATCTGCTACCCGAAATTAGATCTGACGAAGATTGTCGCCAAGTGCCTGGCCAAGTAGTCGAAACGAAAGAGGAACATTGATAAAATCAACGACACTGTAACTCCTGTAGCCGAAGAAATGATGGATGAACTTCTTCGGATGGACTCAGAGTTCTTCGTCAAAGGTAGCTATGCTGAACATACGACTGGTGCTGCAGACAACAAAGACGTAACCATAGATGATATATTAGGTAGCAACTGAGTTGTACTATATTGCGGGAAGTCATATATATTTTTTGTGTTGAATTTTTCTTGATGATGAAGTTGTCTATATTGTAAAGTATAATCTATATTGTAAATCCCCCGAGCCTTTGGCCGGAGCTCAAGCTATTTTTGCGTCTCGATGAATTTACTATTTTGCGAGAGTATATATATTTGTTGCCACGGGTTATGAGCCCCCGAGCTTGTTGACGAAAAAAAGATGTATGTCACCAATATCTTTTACTATATTGCAGCAATGCGAGCCCGCCTCATTAAAAACCTTTCAGCCCCACTCGGTGCCCTGAAAGGAAAAGAGTGCGTCTGAAAACTCGCGGGCGTTTCAGTACATTGTATTTTTACAAGGAGGACTATATTTCGACACTAGGCGTAAAAACGTCTTAGCTGCGCCACGTTCCAGGGGTTTTTCTCGGGAGCCCCCGTCTTCTTGTCCTTTATCCTGTACGCTCCTCCTTCGATTACTTCCGTGACGATGTAAGGGCCAAGCCATGGCGACTCGAGTTTTTCAGTGCTGTTTTAGTTGAGTCGTAGGACTAAGTCTCCAACCTGAAAGGATCTTGTCCGCAAATGTCGACTGTGATAGTTTTTCAAGTCTTGTTGATACTTGGTGACTCGTGATAATACTTCATCTCGAGCTTCATCAAGTGCGTCGACATCGTCTTCTAATTCTTTTTTGGAAGCTTCTTCGTCGTATTCCGTGACTCTTGGAGAATCATGCTTTATTTCTATCGGCAGTACTGCCTCTGCTCCATGGACCAGAAAAAATGGAGTCTCATGTGTCGCTGTATTTGGTGTTGTTCGAATACTCCATAATACACTCGGCAACTCTTCTGGCCACGTGTGTCGAGCTTTTTCCAGTGGTCCTAACAAGCGCTTCTTGATACCGTTGCAGATGATACCATTGGCTTTCTCAACTTGGCCAATTGTTTGCGGGTGCCTAACTGACGCGAAGTGCAATTTGATGCCTACCTCTGCACAGTATGCCTTGAATTCCTTGGATGTAAAATTACTGCCATTGTCCGTGATGATGCTATGAGGTACTCCAAACTGAAAGACAATGCTTTTTACGAACTTTATTGCCGATGCTGGGTCTGGTGAATTTATCGGCTTTGCTTCTATCCACTTGGTGAATTTGTCGATAGCGACGAGCATATACTCGTATCCTCCTGGCGATGCCTTGTGTAACTTTCCCACCATGTCGAGGCCCCATTGAGCAAAGGGCCAAGATAACGGTATTGGCATCAGCTCCGCTGCCGGAGAGTGAGGCTTCACGGCAAATCTCTGGCACGCGTCACAAGTTCGTACTATCTCCTTCGCATCCTCGATTGCTGTCAACCAATAAAATCCAGCTCGGAAAACCTTGACCGCAATAGCTCGACTTCTTGCGTGATGACCACATTTTCCCTCGTGTACGTCCTTCAGAATTATCCTTCCTTCTGCGGGTGTGACGCACCTTTGTAACACACCTGAAATACTTCGCTTGTACAGCTCCCCTTTGACCACCGTAAAAGCTTTGGATCGTCTAATAACTCGCCTTGCTTCAACTGGGTCGCCGGGTATTTCTTTCCTTAAGATGTATGATATATACGCTTGCATCCATGGAATCTGCACCATCATCACTAGTTCTTGTTCCTCTTCTTCTTCTAGTACTTCTTTAGGAGCCGTCAAGGTTTTCTCATCCTTCTGCTTCTTATGTGCCTTCTTCGGCTTTGTAGACTTCTCGGTTATCTCTTCCCAGAACAACCCGATGTTTGCAAGAACATCGGCTTCATCATTGCTCAGCCTGCTGATATGATTTACTTCGCATCCATCAAATAAGTTCTCGAGCTCGTTGTACACTTCTTTGTATGCCACCATGCTATCATTGACTGCATCACATTGGTTCATGACTTGCTGAGCCACCAATTGTGAATCGCCAAATATTTTTAGTCGAGTTGCACCACAAGCCTTCGCCATCTTCATGTCGTGTATAAGAGCTTCGTATTCTGCCTCATTGTTAGACGCGTTTGGGAATGTCATCCGTAAGACATACTTTAATTTGTCGCCTTCAGGTGATATGAGTATCACGCCTGCTCCAGCTCCTTCTAACCTCTTGGACCCGTCAAAGTTCATAGTCCAAGTTCTCGATAAATCCGGGGGTCCTGTATTTTGTAACTCCATCCACTCTGCAACGAAATCTGGCAGAATTTGCGACTTTATTGCTTTTCTTTTTTCATACGTGATGTCCCGAGGGGAAAGTTCTATTCCCCAAAGGGAGACACGACCCGTAGCTTCTGGGTTGTTTAGTATGTTGGATAGTGTCGCAATTTTCTTGCAGTTGTAAACACTCCGTATGCTAGCTTCTGGTACTGCGAGTACCGCTGTTTTGAAGGCGATAAAACTTCACTGATGAAATATACCGGCCTCTGCACTCCATGGAGTTTTCCTTCCTCTTCCCTTTCAACAACGAGTGCCGTGCTGACCACCTGAGGTGTAGCTGCAATATATAACAGGAGGGGTTCCTTCTCTTTAGGCGCCACCAAGATTGGTGGTGTCGAAATTGTGTGCTTGAGATCTTCGAAAGCTCTATCTGCCTCCTCGTTCCACTGGAACTTCTCTCCTTGCTTGATTAAAGCGTGGAACGGTAACGCCTTTTCTCCTAGCCTGGCGACGAATCTGCTTAAAGTTGCGACTCGCCCAGTTAACTGATGTATTTCTTTCAACTTTGTTGGCTTCCTCATTGTTACGATAGCTTGAATTTTCTTTGGATTAGCTTCAATCCCTCTTGCTGAGACTAGGAACCCGAGAAGTTCTCCTGCAGGGACGCCGAAAGAACACTTCGTCGGATTCAGCTTGAGACAAAACTTGTCGAGGTTGTCGAAAGTTTCCTTCAGGTCCTCGATTAGCGTTGCCCCCTTTTTTGATGTTATGACGACATCGTCGATGTACACTTATACGTTTTTCCCAATCTGTGTTGCTAAGCACTTCTGCATCATCCGCTGATATGTTGCTCCCGCGTTTTTCAGACCAAAGGGCATTGTTTTGTAGCAAAACACGCCGTAAGGTGTAATGAACGCTGTTTTGACCTCATCCTCTTCTTTCAACCTGATCTGGTTATAACCAGAGTATGCGTCCAGGAAGGAAAGACATTCACATCCTGCCGTGGAGTCGATAATTTGATCGATCCTTGGGAGGGGAAAGTGATCCTTTGGACAGTGCTTGTTAAGACACGTAAAGTCGACACACATGCGAAGGACTTTAGTGTTTTTCTTCGGGACCAGCACTGGGTTTGCTACCCACGTGGCCTCTGTATGCAGCTCTTTAATGAAACCAGCTTCTCTTAGTCGATCAATCTCTGACAGCATAGCTTTGCTGTTTGGTTCCGAAAAACGCCGCAAAGGTTGCTTAATTGGTCTCGCTATTGGATCCAAGTTTAGGTGGTGCTCGGCAAATTCCCTGGGTACTCCTAGCATGTCAGCTGGACACCATGCGAAGATTTTCCAGTGCTCACGGAGGAACTCGACGAGCGCGCTTTCCTATGCGAGGTCCATGTCTGTCGCGATGGACGTCGTTTTCTTCGGATCTGTCGGGTGAATATGCACCTCCTTGGAATCTTTTGCAGTGTTAAAGGTTGGTTCTTTGTTAGGCCTCCCTACATCTGGCAACACATCATAATCAGTCGTGAGCCTTGACGCCATGTATTCTGCTTGCATCCCGAAAGTTTCTGACAGTCGATGAAAATCCTTGTCACATTTATCGGCTAACGCGAAGCTTCCTTTGACTATGATTGGTCCCTTAGGTCCAGGTAACCTCCATAACAAGTATGTGTAATGTGGTACTGCCATAAACCTGACATATGCTGGTCGTCCCAACAAAGCGTGATATTGCGACGGAAAATCCAAGACTTCAAACTCCAGCCATTCTATTCTGTAATTTTCTCGGGTCCCAAACTGAACATCGAGATTGATCTTCCCCAATAGATAACTCGGCTTCTCTGGCGTGATGCCATGGAAACGTGTGTCGGTTGGTTTCAGATTTGCTAGAGATATGTTCATCTTCCTTAGCATATCTGCGTACATAAGGTTTAGAATGCTACCTCCATCTATGAATACTCGAGATACGTCGAATCCTGCAATTACTGCTGGTAAGATAAGTGCTGACTGCCCTGGTCGAGGAACTTGCTGCGGGTGATCCACTATTGTGAAGCCAATGTCTTGCCCTGACCAATTTAGATACTCGATCGTTGGTGGAGGCATCTTCTCTGCCATGAACACTTGTCGTGAGATTACTTTCTGAGTTCTATTGGACGGCCTACCCTTCTGAACCATCGAGACCGCTCCGTTGGAGTTAGGATCAACGTATGGAGGTGGTTGTGGTGCTGCCGCTATTCTGAGCTGGGGTCGATTTTCGTCCGTAATTGCGGGAGGAGGTGGCAAGTGGATCTCACTCCTGGGCCCTTGAGGATTTCTATTTGTCGCCTGAGCATTGGCTTGCCCTGCAAACCTTAGCATTGCCTGAAAATTTCGACAGTCCTTCTGCAGGTGTCCTGACTGTCTCTTCCCATTGCTGTCGAGATAGAAGTACATCTGACACAGCCCGTTCATCATATCCTCGGGAGACATGAAAGGTCTCTGGAATTTTGGCCCACTATTTTGCCTATTATTTCCGGAGTCATCTCTATTGCCGCCTCGCTGCTCGCTGCTCCTTTGATAGTCATCTCTATTGCCTCCTCCAGCGCTACCTCGGAAGCCAGCCGAGTTTTGGCCAGGAGCGTCATAGCTCGAGTACTGACGAGGAAATCGTCGTCTATTTTGGAAATTTCGACCACGGTCCTCTTCAGGCGACCTGTGCCACTTATTGTGGACAGCATCTTCTCCATCTACCCACCTGTTTGCTATCTCCATCAACGCTGATACTGTCTTTGGGTTGGTTCTCCCCAAGTCTTCGACAAAATCGCCTCTTCGGATTCCCGCGACAAACGCATCTATCGCTCTCTCGTCAGATATGTTCTCTGCCGAATTTTTAATGATGTTCCACCTTTGGATATACTTTCTCATTGATTCATCCTGCTTTTGTCGACACGCTCTCAACTCTTCTAGTGATGCGAGTTTTTTGCAGGTGGATCGAAAGTTCTTGACGAATACGTCCTCGAAACTGTCCCAGCTGTCGATGGAACCCAGAGGAAGCTTCTTTATCCAAGATCGCGCAGCTCCACTCAGATGTACTTGGATGCTCTGCATGGCTGTTGCTCTGGTTCCTCCTATCAACTTCACTGTCTCGAGATAATCAACTAGCCAATCCTCTGCATCTTGTAGGCCGTCGAATTTTTTGAAGTTATCGGGTAATTTAAACCCTGAAGGAACTCGAGTTTTCCGGACCCTCCTTGTAAAGCACGGCAGCCCACACATATCCTCGTCATCTATCTCTGGGGAATGCCAATGTTCCCTTCTATTTTGTCGTGCTCTGTCTACCCTTGCCTGTGCTGCTGTGTCTCTTGCTCCACTTGTTCTCTCGGGACCTGGTGCTGCTGCAGTAGGTCGTGGACTATTTTTCCTTGCTGATCCTTCGGAAGGCGAAGTTACAAACGCCGTTCCCATGGCTCCGACTCCTGCCATGGCCATATTGTACAATGCCTCTCTTGGATCTCCGGGAGGTGGCTTGGATGCGAGGATGAAGGCTTGCGTCGCCATATACCTAGCTTCCGTTGTCTTAGGGATGATGTTCCCCCTCGTGTCTATCGACATAAAGGACATGTCGAGGTTTTGAACTAGATTTTCTCTGTCAGCCTCAGGTATGTTTTGCAGCCGAGATCTTGCTCTGTTTCGAGCTTCTCTGTGACTATCTCCCGAAGTTCCTGAATGTCGACTTAACTCCGCCCTTCGCCTGCTTGATGCGGAAGCTGCCTCCCTTCTTTTGTTTAGAGCAGCTGTCTGTTTTTTCAATTCTCTTCCAACGCGGGGGAGTCTATATTGGTATGCTTGCAATTCTTCCAACGTAGCAGTTGTAGTCATTGGTTCTGAACCATCCATAGCTCTTGCGGCTCTATCCCACGCTTCTTGTGGAAGTTGAACCCTTAAACGCGGTGTAGGCCCAACATATTTAGTGCCTAGACCTCGCCTATGGTCAGCGGGATCGACGTATGGATCTCCCAAATCGTCGAAAGCCTCTGACGTCTCCTCCTGATCGCGACTTGGTTCTCTGATGGCATAAATCTGATGATATTTTGGATTCTGAACCTTGCTGGGTTTGGTGATACCATCATAGAGATTGGTGAAGACCTTTCCAACAGTAGTGGATCTGTCGATGAAGTTGAAGTTGTCGATGATGCTCGAGTCATCGCTTATATCGGAGTCCGCAGATGACTCGAAGGACATGTCGCTGAAGATCTTGGCGAGTTTTTCGCTTGCCCTGGTGCTGATGAAGCGTGGCGATGAAGTCTCCTCGTCGCCTGACTCGATTGACGATGTTGAACTTGAAAAGTCGGGATCGACCGCTGATAATCCCGATGAGATCGGAATTTCGAGACGATACGCTCCTTCTTTCTCGACGCGAAAGTGAAATCTTCCGAACGTCATCTCCATGGGCTCCTCCAGATACGCATATGCATCCAAACGGGATGGCGGGTGAGGAACAAAATCGACTAGACCAGTTTCGATCTGTTTACCTCTGTCCATCGTGTTGCTTGCAGTTGACGAAGTCGACGATCTTGAACGTGCCATCGAGATCAGATCCTTGACGCCTCTAGTTCCCACAGACGGCGCCAATTGACAAGGGATTAACTTATCAATGCCTACAAGTTGTAGACTAGGGTTTTAGTCAGAAGTAGAGGGCAAGTAGATCTTGAAGGTTTCAGCCAAAAAGTGCTCGACGAAGTGAAAACTAGGGTTTCGTGAGACAATGAATCGATGCTTTCTTTGTCCCTCGACTCCCCCTTATATAGGAGGCGGAGCCAAGGGATTCGTAATACACAAGTTACAGAGTCCGGGAGGATTTCCAAGTCATCCCGCATGATTACAAGTATTATTTCCTAATACAACTCTAGCTTTCCTTAATAGTAACTTGGGCTTCCAATTCTTCTTATTCTTCGAGTCGTGGGCCTTCAGTAAACCCCGAGTACCATCTTCGGCAGGCCCATTGGCGATGCCTATGTCAATAAGCGACATATTCTTTACTACAATAGTTTTTAGGCTACTTTCCCATGAGCTATGTATTGCAAAGACAAGGAATGAAATTTTTAAAGGTAGCACGCAAGAAATTTACTTTGGAATGGCAGAAAAATACCACATAGTAGGTAGTTATGGTGGACACAAATGGCATAAGTTTTGGCTCAAGGTTTTGGATGCACGAGAAGCATTCCCTCTCAGTACAAGGCTTTGGCTAGCAAGGTTGTTTGAAGCAAACACAAGTATGAACCGGTACAACAAAACTTACATAAGAACATATTGCAAGCATTATAAGTCTCTACACCATCTTCCTTATTGTTCAAACACTTTTACCAGAAAATATCTAGACTTTAGAGAGACCAATCATGCAAACCAAATTTCAACAAGCTCTATGGTAGTTCTTCACTAATAGGTTTAAACTACACGATGCAAGAGCTTAAACATGATCTACTTGAGAGCTCAAAACAATTGCCAAGTATCAAATTATTCAAGACAATATACCAATTACCACATGAAGCATTTTCTGTTTCCAACCAAATAGCAATAAATGCAGCAGCTTTTAACTTTCGCCATGAACACTAAAAGTAAAACGAAGACCACAAGTGTTCAAATGAAAAAGCGGAGCGTGTCTCTCTCCCACACAAGCATGATAGGATCCGAATTTATTCAAACACAAACAAAAATAGAAGCACACAGATGCTCCAAGTAAAGCACATAAGATGTGATAGAATAAAAATATAGTTTCACTAGAGGTGACCTGATAAGTTGTTGATGAAGAAGGGGATGCCTTGGGCATCCCCAAGTTTAGATGCTTGAGTCTTCTTAAAATATGCAGGGATGAACCACGGGGCATCCCCAAGCTTAGACTTTTCACTCTTCTTGATCATATTATATCATCCTCCTCTCTTGATCCTTGAAAACTTCCTTCACACCAAACTCGAAACAATCTCATTAGAGGGTTAGTGCATAATCAAAAACTCACATGTTCAGAGAGGACACAATCATTCCCAACACTTCTAGAAATTACCCAAGGTTACTGAAATTTAATGGAGCAAATAAATCCACTCAAACACAGTAAAGGAGGCAATGTGAAATAAAAGGCAGAATCTGTTAAAACAGAACAGTCCGTAAAGACGAATTTTTTCGAAGCACTTGACTTGCTCAGATGAAAAAGCTCAAATTTAATGAAAGTTGCGTACATATCTGAGGATCACTCATGAATTTTCACAGATTTTTCTGAGTTTCCTACAGAGAGATCTACTCAAATTCGTGACAGCTAGAAATCTGTTTCTGCGCAGAAATCCAAATCTAGTATCAACCTTCTATCAAAGACTTTACTTGGCACAACAATGCAATAAAATAAAGATAAGAAGAGGTTGCTACAGTAGTAACAACTTCCAAGACACAACAAAACAGTAGCAAAATAAAAACATGGGTTATCTCCCAAGAAGTGCTTTCTTTATAGCCATTAAGATGGCCTCAGTAATTTTAATGATGCTCTCGCAAGAAATAAGAGTTGAAGCAAAAGAGAGCATCAAAAGCAAATAAGAAACACTTATAAGTCTAACCCACTTCCTATGCATAGGAATCTTGTATACAAATAAATTCATGTAGAACAAAGTGACAAGCATAGGAAGATAAAACACAAGTAACTTCAAAAAAATTAGCATGTAGAGAGGTGTTTTAGTAACATGAAAATTTCTACAACCCTATTTTCCTCTCTCATAATAATTTCCAGTAGCATCATGAACAAACTCAACAATATAACTATCACATGAAACATTCATATCATGAGCTACATGCATAAAAGTATCATTACTCTCCACATAAGCATAATCAATTTCATTAGTAATAGTGGGAGTAAAACTATCACAACCATCGTTGTAATCATCATAAATTGCAGGCATAGTATAATCATAATAAACTTTATCCTCCATAGTAGGTGGCACCAAAATACCACTATCATTATAATCATCATAAATGGGAGGCAAAGTATCATCAAAGAAAATTTTCTCCTCAAAACTTGGGGGACTAAAAATATCACAACCAGCTTCCCCAAGCTTAAATTCTTCCATAGCATTAGCAATAATAGTATTCAAAGAGTTCATGCTAATAACATTGCTACAACTATTTTGCAAACAAAGTTCCATGGGTTTTTTGATTCTCTCTTCAAACACATCATGTCCTAATTCAATATAAAGTTCATAAAGATCTGTAATTTTTTTTGTTGTTTTCCATTAAGCCTAACTAGTGAAAATAAAAACAAGAAACAAAAAGATATAATTGCAGGATCTAAAGGAAATAACTTCGAGCACTCACACACCGGCAACAGTGCTAGGAAATAGCTTAGTAGTCGGAGGATGTGAATACCTTTTACCTTACCTCCCCGGCAACGGCGCCAGAAAATAGCTTGATGTCTACGCACGCTTCTATTCCTGTAGACAGTGTTGGGCCCCCAAGAGCAGAGGTTTGTAGAACAGCAGCAAGTTTCCCTTAAGTGAATCACCCAAGGTTTATCGAACTCAGGGAGGTAGAGGTCAAAGATATCCCTCTCAAGCAACCCTGCAATTAAGATACAAGAAGTCTCTTGTGTCCCCAACACACCTAATACACTTGTCAGATGTATAGGTGCACTAGTTCGGCGAAGAGATAGTGAAATACAAGTAATATGGATGATTGTAAGTAGTAATTGCAATCTGAAATAAAGATGGCAGCAAGCAAACATGTAGCAGAACTTGTTGGAAACGGTGTTTCAATGCTTAGAAATAAGGCCTAGGGATCATACTTTCACTAGTGGACACTCTCAACAATGATCACATAACTGAATAAATAAATGCTACTCTCAAACACTCTCTTGTTGGATAACAAATACCATTCATTGTGTAACACCATTCATTGTGTAGGGCTACAAAAGCACACCTCAAGCCGGAGTAAACAAGCTCCACAACGTCCGGAGTTCATATTAAAGTAACCTCTAGAGTGCATAATAGACCGTTGCAATTTAGACCGAGTACTAACATAGCATAAACACTGTCACCAATAGCTGTGAAAGGGGGAATAGATCACATCAATACTATCATAGTAATAGTTAACTTCATAATCTACAAGAGATTACAATCATAACCTACGCCAAGTACTACATGATGCACACACTATCAACTTTACATCATGGAGGAGGAATAGACTACCTTAATAACATCACTATTGTAACACATAGATTAATAGTGATACAAAGCTCATGATCACATAAAGATCACACCATGGGAGAGTGAGATGAACCACATAGCTACCGGTAGAGCCCTCAGCCTCGGGGGAGAACTACTCCCTCCTCATCATGGGAGACAGCAATGGCGATGAAAATGGCGGTGGTGTCGATGGAGATGACTCCGGGGACAATTCCCCGTCCCGGCGGCGTGCCGGAACAGAGACTTTTGTCCCCCAAAACTTGTCTTCGCGATGGCGGCGGCTATGGAACGCTTCGTGGAATATTTTCGATTGTGGTAGGGCACTAGTAGGAAAAGCTTCATCAGTGGCGCACGAAAACATGATTTTGTGGCGCACGGGCGGTGCGCCACAGAAACTTCGCCACAAAAATAGGGTTTCTGTGGTGCACCGTACCATGCGCCACAGAATTAAGGTGTTCTGTGGCGCATACGATCCGGCTGCGCCACAGAAATAGGTGCGCCACTGAATTCTATTTTGTTGCGCCACAGAACAATGTACAGGTATACTCGATTTTGTGCTCCCTGGTGTATTATACAGGTTTTATACAGGTTTTGTACGCAGTATACGGGTATAATATAGCAGATAGACAGATATAATATGGACACATATAACATAGCAACATTATACATCATCATCACAGTACTTACAGCCCGATCGAGATACATATATAGTGGAAAGTGTCAAATGTTTTGCATACAACTCTTAATTCATACAAAATTCACAATTTTGAGATACAAAGTAGTCTTTCCTCCTTTGCTCCCTCCTCTCTAGCCACCAGGCTCGCTTGCATCGGGGTCTTCATCCGGTTCCTACTATGATTAAAATGGAAGAAAGTGAGACCAACAAGTCCGATGCACAAGAGAAATGGAATAAATGCCTCATACATTGTTGGTCAACACAAATATTAACATTCATGGATGGCGTAAGTGAGACCAAGTCCGATGCACAAGAGATTGATATTTGTGCTATCTTACCAGGCTCACTTACGCCACCCCCGAGTGTACGAGTGACCAAACATTTTAATCATCGGCATTTTGAAAATACCAAAGAAAATGGAATGACAAAATGGAATAAGTGCCTCATACATTGTTGGTCAACACAAATACTATGGTCAGAAACCATAGTTGCAGTATACGCCGCAGTATACTTTGCTGAAGAGCCCCCTTTCCACGGCCGTCGTTCCGTGAACGGGTCCTTGACGAGACAACAACGCCGATCTGCCTCTCCGGCGCAGAACCACGGCAGTCCCAGCCGTCTCCCTTGTGGCCGCATCTCCTGCGCTCTTCTCCATGGCCGGACCACGATTTGACTCACCGGGGGAATAATGATAATCGCCATCACCACTATCGCCAGACTCCACAGGTGCATAGCAGTTTGCAGCAGATGCCACTTTTCTGCCCTCGCCGTGCAGTGAACGAGTCCTTGATGCAAAGACCGTGCCGGCCTGCCCAGCATTATGCCGGCCCGTGTTGCCGCGCTTCAGGCCATGTGTCCCGCGCCCTGCACTGTCCGCCTTCTTGCCCGGTGAACCAATAGACTGATCGTTGGAATAAGGAAACCGATGACGGTCGGTCGCAAGATTAGATTGCGATCGGCCGTCATCTGCTTCCTTATTCCAATGATCAGTCTATTTTTCACCGGGCAAGAAGGCGAAGAGTGCAGGGCGCGGGAGACACGGCCTGAAGCGCGGCAACAGGGGTCGGCATGATGCTAGGGAGGCCGGCACCGTCTTTGCATCAAGGACTCGTTCACGTACTGGACGGCGAGAGAAGAGAAGTGGCATCTGCTGCAAAGTACTCTACACCTGGAGTCTGACGATAGTGGTGATGGCTATTATCATTATTCCCTCGTTGTGTCCAATCGTAGTCCGGCCATGGAGAAAAAGCGCAGAGCGCAGGAGACACGGCCACAAGGGAGGCGGCTAGGACTAGCGTGGTTCTGTGCCGGAGAGGCAGGTCGGCGTTGTTGTCTCGTCAAGGACTCGTTCACGGAACGGCGGCCAGGGAAAGGGGGGCCCGTCTACAAAGTATATTGCGGCGTATAGGTGACCAAACATTCTAATCATCGGCACTAAAATGGAAGAAAGAGCCAAGTGGTATCTCAACTAGATATCATATGCCTCATACTTTGTTGGTCGAAAGAAATATTAACATTCAGGGATGGGGTCAGCGAGGCCAGGTAGGATGCACAAGATATTGATATTTGTGCCATCACACCAGGCTCACTGGCCCCACCCCAGAGTGTACAAGTGACCAAACAATTTAATCATCGGCACTAAAATGGAAGAAAGGCCAATGCAATTAAGAAGTAGCTAGTATGAACTAAATGGAATGCCTCATAATTTGTTGGTCGAAACAAATATTAACATCCAGGGATGGAGTAAGTGAGGCCAGGTAGGATGCACAAGATATTGATATTTGTGCCATCACACCAGGCTCACTTGCTCCACCCCCGAGTGTACGAGTGATCGACCAACCATCTAATCATCGTCAAGTACAAAAACACCAACAAACCAGCAACCATGGTGACATAAGTCAAGATGCTCAAACACACATAGCATGCATGGAGCAGATGCTCCAAACGGATTATTCGTCACTTGGTATATAGACCAAGTGATGCTGGCAAAAGAGAGGCCAATCAGGAACCAGTAAATCCAGTAAGTGATAGATATGCCTAAACAAGCAACAACACATAGCATATCCCAGCTAACCAGATGAGACAAGTCTTGGTAGCCAACTTAGTCACCTAGCACCACCTAGCCTTTTAAAACCACCAGAAACAGTCCATTTTCTTCAAAGGATACCACAGTGGCATTCATTTACATGATCCCCTACTGTGGATATCTCTATTTTCATCAAAGCCAACAAGAAATAGAAATTTATCATTACTCAGTTGAGTTCAAAACAAAGCTGAGGTACCATAAGGGATTATTCATCACTTGGTAATAACCAAATGATGCTGGCAAGAGAGAGGCCAAGCCTGAGCTAGTCAATCCAGTAGAGATGGATATGCATAAGTAAGCAAGAACACATAGCCTATCCAACTTAACCAGATAAAACCAACCTTGACAGCCAACTTAATAACCTAGCATCACCTAGTCTTTTAAACCATCAGAAACATTCCATTTTCTTCAAAGGATACCACAGTGGCATTCATTTACATGATTCCCTAATGTGAATATCTCTATTTCAGTATACCATCATAAGCATTCCATTTAAATCACACATTTTAGTATCTGTTCTTATCCAAATTTTTGACTCAGCCTTTGCATCATTGGCTGAGCTAAGACATCAAGCATCTGGCCAGGGAGCATTCTTTATTTTTAGGGAACTATATGAACTATATGCACATGATCCAGTAAGCATCTCCACTAATCAGAGCATTATAAGCATACCATAAGCTCACAAGAATCCATCAAGTAAATGATCAGGGGTCCAGAAAACTAATGAGCCATCAAGATTAACAGTTAACCTCACTGAGCACAACAAATTCATCCAAGCCAGCAAGAATTAGAAATTTCTCATTACTCAGTTGAGTTCAAAACAAAGCTAGGGTACCCAACACTAGTTGGCTTCCATCCAAGCTTCAATAACACATCAAAGGAATCATTACTGCATAAGCAGTTCATCCAATTATCTGGCAACAACAATCATACCAGGATGCTATGGAAGCATCAAGGCACATCACTAAAACCCTCCAGCATGCTACATAGACATAGCAATAGCATAGGACATTAAGTAAAAGGCATGAGCAATGAGCCAGTAAGTAAATCACTAGCACATGAGATCATTTGACCATTTAGAGCATGCACACACAAGCAATAGCAACAATAGTTCACCAGGACAATGAAAGCAACAATGACAGCAAGCTAGGATAGATAGATAGATTGCATCCAGTAGCACATCAACAGAATAAAGAGCTGAGGCACAAAGAACAACAACAACAGCAGCACAACTAGAGCAGCACACGAGCATTTCGTCGAGCACCTTGTGCTCGCGCGGGAGAGGAATTAAGAGGGAGGGGAGGGGAGGGAAGGGTAGAGAGATCACCGACGATAGGGGTGGAGGAGGAGGTTGAAGATGACGGCAGGGGTGGAGGAGGAGGAGGACGCGGCGGCTCCTCCACCTTGACGCGACGGCGGCCACTCCTCGCGGCGGCCCCTCCTCAACGTAGTGGCAGCTTGTGCTGCAGGTGGCGGGGATGGGAGGAGCGTGGCGGCATGCGGCCTTCGCGGAGGAAGGCGGCGGCGACGGCGACGACCATGGCGACGCGCGGCGGTACGGATCGGAGGAGAGGGGAGAAGGGAGAGGCGGTATGGATTGGAGGAGAGGTGAACAGGCGTGGGCGGGGGAGGGCACGGGATGATATAAGTTCCCTTAGTTCTGTGGCGCACCAGAACAAGTGCGCCACAGAATCAACTACTTCTGTGGCGCACCGAAGCAAGTGCGCCACAGAAACAGTTATTTCTATGGCGCAGCACACCATGTGCGCCACAGAAATACCTACCCTAATAATTGGTGGTGACAGGGTGTGGGCCCCACTAAGTTTTTGTGGCGCACGGTTCACTGGTGCACCACAAAATTAAGCTATTTCTGTGGCGCAGCTTGCCTGGTGCACCACAAAATAACTTTCTATGGCGCATTTTTAATGGTGCGCCACAGAACTAAGCTCCACCTATAAGGGTTTTCCTACTAGTGGGGTTTTCGCGACGGACAGAATATATAGGCGAAAGGGCGGAGTCGGAGGAGCCAGGGGGTGGCATCCCCACCTGGTGGCGCGGCCAGGGAGGGGCCCGCGCCCAGGTATGGTGTGGGGCCCCCTTGGCTCCCCTCCGGCCCTTCTCTCGCTCTCTGGGTCCGTCTCGGTAAAATATTGACTTCCGTCTTCGTGGGGTCCAATTCCGAGAATATTACCTGTGTAGAATTTCTGAAACCAAAAACAGCAGAAAACAGGAACTGGCACTTCAGCATCTTGTTAATAGGTTAGTTCCGGAAAATGCATAAAAATTATATAAAGTGTATATAAAACATGTGAGTATTGTCATAAAACTAGCATGGAACATAAGAAATTATAGATACGTTTGAGACGTATCATGGATCACCCAAGCTTTATCGAACTCAGGGAGGTAGAGGTCAAAGATATCCCTCTCAAGCAACCCTGCAATCATGATACAAGAAGTTTCTTGTGTCCTCAACACACCCAGTACACTTGTCAGGTGTATATGTGCACTAGTTCGGCGATAAGATAGTGAAATACAAGTAATAGGGATGAATATGAGGGGTAATTTGTAACGGCCCAGGGTAGGACCCCTAGTAGAATTGTTTGTGTTTTTCTTTTTCTGCATCATCATGGCATCATGCATCATATCATTCATGTTTTTATCAACTAAAATTATTTTATAAAACCCTAACCCTTTATTTTTCTCTCTCATATGGTTTTAATACACTTTCTCTCTCTCTTTTCTTTCTGATAAACCCTAAACCCCTCTCTTTCTCTATTTTGAAGTTAAGCATGTTCAACAATAATGTTTGGATTAAAATTGTGTTTTGTTTTGATTAAAAGTAAATAACTATTTCTCAAAACTACTTTTAAATCTCATCCTCACCCTTGTTTCAAAATTCAACTGAAAAGATTTTGAATTCAAATGGGTACAAAATCTTTTTGCAAAACATATTTTAAAGAAAGGAGAAAACAAATGTTTAAAAGAAAACCAAAACCCCTAACCTAACCTAGGCCACTCCCTCCTCCCCGGCCCATCCCTCTCTCTTTCCTCTCCCCCCCCAGCGGCCCAACTTCTTTTCAATTTCTCTCTTACCGCGCGGCCCATTTTCCCCTCCAGGCCCGCGTACCCCTTCACAGCGAGGAGACCGAGTCCCCTTGTCGTCTTCCTGCACGCCGAGCTCGTGAACCCTATCGACAGCACTGCAACAACCACCCCGTGGCCACTTGCTCCTCCCCCTCCTATTTATCTCTGTACCAAACCCTAGCCTCCTACTTCTTCTCCCCTGCGCCGCCACTCCCTTTCCCCCCTTTTTACTTCACGTTTTCTACACCATCACCGAAAGCCCCCCTCACAGGTTCGCCATGGCGCCGACGTTCCGGCCGTCCCCTTGCAAAGCCGATAGCACCAGGGGCTCCGCCTCGTCGACCTGGTTCTCCTGGCGCAAGGGAATGGTCCAGTGTGCCTCCAATCGTCGTTGATGACCTCGTTCCCCATCGGTACCGGTGGTCAGATTCTCTGAAATCTGGCGACCACCCTCCTCCTCTGCTCTCTCCGTCGACGTGTTGATCTCCAGGGTGAGTCCACGCACCTCCTGGACCCCTCGGTTGTTTTCCCCCTCCTCTGATTCGCCCTTTTCAAGGTTGTGCCGGCCACCTCGCCGTAGATGCTCCCCGCTGATGGGCCTCCGATGACCTCCCTCCGATGGTGCCACCCCCATAAGGTCCGCACCAACAAGCCGCGTCGAACGCGCTAACCCCTGCTTCCTGGGTCGCACGGGAACGACGTTTTCTTCTTCGACATGCCGCGGTGACCCTGCCCGTTGGAACGCGAGCGGCATCGCACCGCGTCGAGCACCCTGCATGCGCGCGTGGATGCTTTGCCACGCCAACAGCCAGCGTGTCCACATGACCCTCTCGTCAGCGGTTTGGGTTAGCCCCCGCTCGAGTGAGAAAAACCCCACTCTAGATCTAATGCCAATTTGCATCTAGGCCCCTCCCTTTTATTTCTCATCAGCTCGCGGTCTTACCCGTGTGCTTGTTTGAAAAACCCTCATGTATGTTTCAAAACTAAACCGGGGTCCCTCCTTGGACAGTTTTTATTTTCCAAATCCTTTTCTAATTAAATGAAGGCCCCTAGCCCCTTTTCAAATGTTTTAAAATTCAAATTTCAATAACTTTTAAATGGTAATTCCAATGAAAATAAATTATATATTAATTTTGATCAGAAAAATGCAAGGATCATGTTTATGCCATCCATTCATCTGTTTGAATATCGCATCGTGTCTCGACTTGATAGCTCGTGTATGTCACCTCACATATATGCGGAGTATTTCGGAACACCGACTAGGTTTCCCCGCTCCGCTTAAACTTGAAGTAGATCACAATTGCCATGCTTTACCATGCTAATCAACACTTAACTTTGAAGGTAGAAAATACAACTCCAACCTAATTTTCTTTTCCGGGGTTCCGACTTCGATTAATATGGATAAGTTGCATCGCATCATCATTGCCATGTCATGCATATCATCTTGATCATGATGGATCTTCTTTATCCGTAGTAGTAAGACTTACATACGTTGTGTGTTCCAGCATTTGCTTCTTCCTGGATAGGATCACGAAGTGGTGATGTGAGATACGACAAGTCCTCCGGATGTTCCTCGGCAACCTTCAACAGGCAAGCATTTCCTAAACTTCTGTCTCTGCAGAAGTCGCTCACCTATTTTATTTTGCCTTATCCCTTATGCTATCTTTGAGTTACGTTCTTGTCATGTGTCCTATCCACATGTTACCTCAAGCAGCCCATATTGCCACCACATCCCTCCTACAGCTTTTGTTTCGTTATCGGGTCTGCCTTGCGAGTCGTAGTGCATGCTAGTGCCATTTATATCTTTTTACCATTATTGTTATCATATCGGGTTATATGTTGGGAAGAATTATGGTTACTTTAGTTGCTGATAATTGTTTAGCGGAGGCATCGGTGGGTCAGCTGATAGTTTTATGATGGCTCACTTGTGTTTCCTTAATATCTTAGGACCCGAGTTCTTGTTATCTGTTCCGAGATTGAGCGCTAACCACATGTCGGTATGCATACCAGGTCTCCCCTCGACCACTGTCAGAATCTTCAGCTTTGCCCAGTGGCCATAATTAGTTTGAATTTATTGTTTCCCCCTGGGCGTGCAAGCTCTATTTCTTTGTGGTCAGCTGATATGATGTTAATTTTGGGGAAGCCATGTGCCTTGTATCCCCGTTGTCTCTTGCACGCTCGTAGGTGCGTTACGTATTGTTTAGAGGTCATCCTCTAGTGGGCTCTGATCCTTCTTAGCCATAGACGCAAACAGCTAAGTCCGCTTGAGAGCACGGCCGGACTTTGATACGGGTTAACTTAGTTAGGTGGCTTCCTGGACATTGTTGTGGTGAAGGATTGTGCGTGTCATGATATATATCTTACCCTCGCCAGGATGGATTGATCGTGTGTGTGGGCACATTTGGGCACCCCTGCAGGGTTACAATCTTATCGATAAGCCGTGTCCGTGGTTATGGACAACTTGGAGCTGTATAACTCGACCATAGACAACTTACACCTGCTGTTTCAGTATTAATAACTTGCGTAGTAAGTTAGCACAACTTAAATAATAATTGGTTAAAACTTGTCACCCGTGTGAATGCCTTTGTAAGTACTTCCTTTGCGAAGGGGGGAACACATCGGATGGTTTATGTTTGTAGAGTATATAACTGTTAGTTTTTGCGCACTCCTACCTTCTCTGATAGACGAATGTTGTGCAATGTCTCTATAGGTTTTTAGTGCTTGCGCGGTGCCGCTTAACACCACCATATTGCCTATGACATTTCTCTTGCGTCCTCTAAGTCCCCTGCATGCCTCAAGTACAAAGGACGACTGGTTGACGAATGCTACACGTCTTGAAATCTTGTTAAGTACAAACCCGTACTTATTACTTCTTTGGGACATAACCGGGCAGGTATGAAGATCTGTGCGATGAAGGACGACGCTAGCAAGGTTACCCTTCCGGCTTGGCATCGGCAGTGTTATGGACACCACTGGTTATCTTCAGGACTCTTAGTCCAATTTGTATCTTGTCCGTACTCGGACGTATTCGATCTTCTGTACGATTTGGATCTTTGTATTGTATATTTGTATCTTGACTCGTTGGAATCGTTGGTAAATATAAGTTTCTTATGGGCTCTATTGTAATCCTGTTGTAATGTTACCGCTTGTATTAATTCCTCTGGCATCACGTGTGTGATTTGTCGCGCACGTCGTGTCGGAGGGCGTCTCTAAATCGATATCATGCGGATTTCGGTGGGTTCGCTGGGATCATCATGGTACCGGTTCCGGGGAGTCATAAGTTGGTATCAGAGCCTAGGTTGACGGTACCCCACTAGTCCAGCCTGTAGGATAACCTTGCCAACGGCCGTTGAGTTTAGAGTGTCAAAACCTATTTTCAAAAACATCATTGGATAGATCTGATTAGCTCTGATTTTCTCCTTACCTAAATTCTTTCTCCTCTTATCTATGCGATTTTTTAGTCTTCTCTCTTATCTGTTTTTCCGAGTCTTAGGTTTCGACGTGGGTTGGACGATCTTTGCCTTTATCCTAATAGGTCCGATCTTCGGAGGTCCCGACAGAAGCACATCATCATCGATGGAACTACGACTTCTTGTTAGTGGAGTTGACCGTTCTACATGGAGCAACAATTCTTGTTAGTGGTGTCGAGGAGATTGACACGTCGCATGAGGATCCAATAGTCCACCTCTCTCCCCCCCGTACCTTGGCGTGGGATCTCGGGGCGCGATCCCTTGTTAGTGGTGTCATTTGTAACGGCCCAGGGTAGGACCCCTATTATAATTGTTTGTGTTTTTCTTTTTCTGCATCATCATGGCATCATGCATCATATCATTCATGTTTTTATCAACTAAAACTATTTTATAAAATCCTAACCCTTTATTTTTCTCTCTCATATGGTTTTAATACACTTTATCTCTCTTTTCTTTCTGATAAACCCTAAACCCCTCTCTTTCTCTATTTTGTAATTAAGCATGTTCAACAATAATTTTTGGATTAAAATTGTGTTTTGTTTTGATTAAAAGTAAATAACTATTTCTCAAAACTACTTTTAAATCTCACCCTCACCCTTGTTTCAAAATTCAACTGAAAATATTTTGAATTCAAATGGGTTCAAATCTTTTTGCAAAATATATTTTAAATAAAGGTGAAAACAAAATTTTAAAAGAAAACCAAAACCCCTAACCTAACCTGGGCCACTCCCTCCTCCCTGGCCCATCCCTCTCTCTTTCAAGTCCCCTCGGTGGCCCAACTTCTTCTCTCTTTCTCTCTTACCGTGTGGCCCATTTTCCCGTACAGGCCCGCGTACCCCTTCGCAGTGAGGAGACAGAGTCCCCTTGTCGTCTTCCTGCACGTCGAGCTCGGTAACCCTGCCGACATCACCGCAACAACCACCCCGTGGCCACTTGCTCCTCCCCCTCCTCTTTTTCTCTGTACGAAACCCTAGCTAGCCTCCTCCTTCTTCTCCCATGTGTCGCTGATACGCGTGAAGCACACGTCCGTTGGGAACCCCAAGAGGAAGGTGTGATGCGTACAGCAGCAAGTTTTCCCTCAGTAAGAAACCAAGGTTATCGAACCAGTAGGAGTCAAGGACCACGTGAAGGTTGTTGGCGGAGGAGTGTAGTGCGGCGCAACACCAGGGATTCCGGCGCCAACGTGGAACCTGCACAACTGATACGTCCAAAACGTATCTACTTTCCCGAACACTTTTGCTATTGTTTTGCCTCTAATTTGTGTATTTTGGATACAACTAACACGGACTAACACTGTTTTCAGCAGAATTGCCCTGGTGTCTCGTTTTTGTGCAGAAATTCAACTTTCAGGAAAATCCCCAGAATTTATGTCAAAGGGCCTATTTTTCCAGAAGAATCACGGAGCCAGAAGGGCAGGCCTGGGGGAGGCCCAGGGCTCCCACACACTAGGCCGGCGCGGCCTGGAGGGGGGGCGCGCCGCCCTAGCGTGTGGCCCCCTCGGCCAGCCTCTGACGCCCCCCTCTGGACTACTTAAGGGTTTCGATCTAAAAACGCGAGACGGGAAGTCGAAGTCGCCAGAAACCATCCAGTACGTTGCCACCGTCGCGAAACTCCATCTCGGGACCAGAAACTCCGTTTTGGCACTCCGCCGGGACGGGGAATTGGAGGAGATCATCGCCATCATCACCACCGACGCCTCTCCATCGACCAGCAATGTTCCCCCATCCATGTGTGAGTAATTCCCCCGCTGTAGGCTGAAGGGGATGGTAGGGATTGGATGAGATTGGTCATGTAATAGCATAAGATTGTTAGGGCATAGTGCCTAGTGTCCGTAATTGGTACTTTGATGATATTTTTGCAACTTGTTATGCTTAATGCTTGTCACTAGGGCCCGAGTGCCATGATCTCAGATCTGAACATGTTATTGTTTCATGATGATATGCATTGTTTTATGATCTTACCTGCAAGTTGTATACACATGTCGCTGTCCGGAACCCGAGGGCCCAAAGTGACAGAAATTGGGACAAACGGAGGGGAAGGCAGTGATGTGAGGATCACATGTGTTCACGGAGTGTTAATGCTTTGCTCCGGTGCTCTATTAAAAGGAGTACCTTAATTTCCAGTAGATTTCCTAGAGGCCCGGCTGCCACCGGCTGGTAGGACAAAAGATGTTGTGCAAGTTTCTCATTGCGAGCACGTACGACTAAATATGGAACACATGCCTATGGATTGTTTAGTACTTGGACACCGTTTTATTTCTATCTGCAAATGCCCTGCTTTGATTGTTACATGAGTTTCTCTCATCCATGCAATGCCCGTCATCCATCCCTGTGCCTACAGTATTTTAATCCTGCTGTTTACTATAATCACTACTGCTGTCTTTGTTACACTGCTGCTGTTATTTCACTACTGCTACTGCTATAAACTGTTACTACTGATAAACTCTTGCGAGCAAGTCTGTTTCCAGGTGCAGCTGAATTGACAACTCCGCTGTTAAGGCTTTCAAGTATTCTTTGTCTCCCCTTGTGTCGAATCAATAAATTGGGTTTTACTTCCCGCGAAGACTATTGCGATCCCCTATACTTGTGGGTCATCAAGACTATTTTCTGGCGCCGTTGCCGGGGAGCATAGCTTTATTTGGAAGTTCACTTGGATTGATATTGTTCGCTGCAAATTCTCCATCATGGGTAAATCTCGTGATCCTAAAGTCGCCATATTACCATCCACTATAAGAAAAGGTACAACTCTGAGTACCTCTGCTGCTCTTGATTCACCATCTGTGATAAGTCAACTTGTTTCACCACCACAAGCTTCACTTGCTGGTACTTCTGCTGAATCTGAAAACTCTTATAATATTGATGATGTTTCTGCTGTGCTTGATGATAGTGGTTCGTTGGGATCTTTTCTAGATGCTACAATTGCTAGGTCTAGACAAATTGAAAATACTGAAACTCCTAATGTAAATGCTGCTACACCTGTTAATTCACCTGAGTCTGTTGAATATTCTAGTGATGATCCTGATGAAGATTATGTGGAACTTGATGATGATTTTATTGATAAATGCAATGCTACTACTGATGCAAGAAAAATTAAAAAGTTGCTTGCACAACATACTGTTAGATATAAGCTATCTCCTGATCCTAAATTTGCCACATCTCCTATAAGCATTAAGGATAAAGATTATGATTTTTCTCTTGATCTATCTCATATAGCTATTGTTGAGAAAACACCCTTTTGTGGTACTGAAAAAGAAAGTGCTGTAGAACACATGAATGAACTTTCTACTTTGAGTAGCTTATTTTTTGATGATGTCAAGATGCGTACTTATTTTGTTGCTAAATTTTTTCCTTTCTCATTAAAGGATGATGCTAAAACTTGGTATAATAGTTTGCCTCCTGGTTCTATTGATAGTCCAAGTTGTTTGCTTGATGTTTTCTTTCGGAAATACTTTCCTGCTAGTGCTCAACATGCTGCTTTACAGAAAATTTATAGCTTTGACCAGGAAGATGGAGAGAAATTGCCTGAAGCTTGGGCAAGATTTTGCTCTCTTATCAGAGCTCGACCTGGACATGATTTGGAAAAGCATGATTTACTTGATATATTTTATAGTGGACTAACCGTTGAGTCTAGAGCATATCTGGATAGTTGTGCTGGTTGTGTTTTCAGGAAAAGAACTCCAGACGAAGCTGAAGAATTATTGGCTAAAATAGGCCGGAATCATGATGATTGGACTACACCTGAACCAACTCCGACGCCAATATTGAAGAAGAGGGGTTTGATTAAACTAAATGATGAAGATATGAGGGAAGCCAAGAAATCTCTTAAAGAGAAAAGTATTAAATCCGAAGATGTGAAGAACTTACCTCCCATAGAGGATTTATGTAAGATAATTCCCCCTTCATCCATGGTTGAGGTAAACTCTCTTCAATGCTTTACTAGGGAAGATATTCCGTATTCAAAACCTCCTACTCAATGCTTAGATGAGTTTGATAATTATATTGATAAGCAAGAAAATTTTAATATGAGAGTAGAGAATCATCTAATGGAAAATTCTCAAGCTATTAGTAATTTGCATGATATTGTGGAGAGAACCTCCAATGATGTTAAGATGCTTGTTAAACATTTTCAAATGGTGCAAACTCAAATTGATCAACTCACTAAAGTGCAAAATGACTTGTTAAAAAATAGTTCTAAAGAAAAGCATGCTTATGAAGTAACAACTAGAGGTGGTGTTTCTACTCAGGATCCTCTATATCCTGAGGGGCATCCCAAAAGAGTTGAACAAGATTCTCAACGAATTGAACCTAGTGCTCCTTCTAAGAAAAAGAAAAAGAAACATAGAAATGTTGTAGAATCCTCTGAGCCTGTTAATGATCCTAATAGTATTTCTATTTCTGATGCTGAAACTGAAAGTGGTAATGAACATGATAATGATAATGATAAGAATGATGCTTCTGATAAAGAAGAAGTTGAAGATGAACCTGAAAAGCATGCTAAAAATAAAAAGTATACTAAGAAAGAGAACTTTGGGTTCAAAAGCAAATGCCTTTTCCTGCTAAGAAACTAAAATCAAAGGAAGAAGAACACTATAATAAATTGTGTGATTGGATGAAACCTTTATTCCTGCAAATCCCTTTGACTGATGCTATTAAATTGCCTCCTTATTCAAAGTATATGAAAGATATTGTTTCTAACAAAAGGAAAATTCCTAATGAGGAGATTTCCACTATGCTTGCTAATTACTCTTTCAATGGCAAAGTTCCAAAGAAGTTGGGCGACCCAGGTATACCGACTATTTCTTGTTCTATTAAGAATAATTATGTTAGAACTGCTCTATGTGATTTGGGAGCCAGTGTTAGTGTTATGCCTTTTTCTCTTTACAAGAGACTTTATTTAGATAAGTTGATACCGACTGATATATCTTTGCAAATGGCTGATAAATCTACTGCTATTCTTGTTGGTATATGTGAGGATGTTCCTGTTCAAGTTACTAATAACTGCTTGATATTAACTGATTTTGTTGTGTTGGAAATGCCTGAAGATGATAATATGTCTATTATTCTTGGGAGACCTTTTCTTAACACCGCAGGGGCTGTTATTTATTGCAATAAAGGAAAAGTTACTTTCAATGTTGATGACAAGGAGCATACCGTTTATTTCCCCAAGAGGATTGATAAAGTATGTGGAGTTAATACAATTTCTAATGTGAGAACTATCAAAGTTGGAGCTATTGATTGTCCTATATATGAACCTAAAGAAGGATATCAAAATATTATGATTGGATCCATATCAATACAATTCAAGGTAACATGATTGATTTGAGGTTTATTTCTTCTTATGCTATGTAAAATTTATTTGGTGGCAAGACTTGATCAACCTTGTTAACAAATACTTTTTATATGCATAGAGGAGGTAAACAACATTTCTTTCTTCCTCCACTTGTTCTACTTGCTGTAGCACTTTTGTTTTGCAAAGTTCTTTAGTCAATTAGAGATTTCAAAATCTTTTTTTGCCCAGTAATAATAAATCTTATACCCAGAAATGTGCATTTTTCAAAGTTTTCAAAAATTCACAAAAATTACACCGTTGGTCTTATTTTTCGAAGACGCACATGGGAGCACCTGGGGATGACCAGTGGGGCACCCCAGGGTGGCACCCCACAGGCCGGCGCGGCCAGCAAGGGGGGCGCGCCACCCTATTGTGTGGGCCCCTCCTTGCCCCACTACTTCATCTCTTCCTCCCACTCTCTTCTCTCTCCCAAAAAAACTCGCACCAGCTTTCTCTCACTCGTGTTTCTGCTCAAGAGCTCAAGATTTCTCGATCTCTTTGCTCAGCCCAGATTTCTGTCTGAAATTTGGCACATTTGCTCTCTGGTATGTGACTCCTCCGATTATCCAAGTAGAATTTTGTTTGGTTGAGTATATCTTGAATATTTTGCTGATGTAGGTAACATGTTTAGTGAGCTTGCATGCTTGTTCTAAGTTGTAAAAACTAGTTTTGATGCATGATTAGTACTCTAGCAAGTTCCTATAGTAGTTTCCCTCAATTATATGTCACCAAATCAAATTTTATAATGATTGTTGAAAAATTTCAGAAAAGGAAGATGGATAATTATAACTTTGGAGAAGTGTTTGAAAGAGAGACGACAAGCACGGGAAGGCCCTCTAGGACCGCCACCTGATTCAGGCGATCATATAATGTGGACATCATCGCGCCAAGCTTCGAACCCGAAGAGGACAATGGAGTCCCTAATGCTTCATCTTTCCCATGTTATAACTTTTTGAGTAATGCAGGGTTGCTGAATGATTTCCTGACCCACGTCGGTAAGGCGGGCTTAACCACCTATATGGGAGATGAGAGGGAGCAATACCACATGCTCACTAAAATCTTTGTTGAGTGCTTTAAGTTCAACAACAAGCACTATCACCCGACAGTTGCATTCAAGATCTATGGTAATCCTGTTACTATGAAGTTGGAGGATTTTTGTATTGCATTGGATATTGCCCCTGTAGGTACAGTGAAGAAGATCGAGGACAATCCCAAGGCTTTGCTGGAGCTCTATCGTGAGATCACCAATGATGATTGCCGCACCATTCAGCGTGGCAAGATAAGAAATATCCAACTCCCCGCCATTAAGTATTTTGCTTATTACCTTGCTACTAGCATTCTTGGTAGGGAGAACACTAGCAATATTTCTAGCTATCATCTTCCTTTCTTAATTGCTGCACTCACTGGAGAGACACCTTATCATTTTGGTGCTCTTGTTGCTCGCCGCTTGTCTAACAAGGGGCCCATTTTTTGAGGAATTATTGCATCACGCATTTTAGCATATCTAGATCTTCCTCTTGACCCTACTGATGTGAAATTAACTCCTATAAGGCTTGATATTGCTGCTATGAAGAGTCATCAATTTGTTACAACTGACTCTAGCTTAGATAATATGGTCTATAGAATGTTGTTTGCTGACGGGGATGAGAGACAAATCCCTTTGCCACAGCCAGATTTGTTCAGTGTTGACAGGAAACCGTGGTCACGCTCTAAGGAGGAGGTGGATGAGCAACTAAAGATACAGGGCTTCCACCAGCAGCATGACTCCGAGGACGCCGAGCCCTCCTACGACTACACCGTCACGTATCCTGGTGCTTCTTCCAGCACATACCCGGATCAGGATCCATCTTCGTCGTACTACGGAGGTGCCACTTCATGGGCACCATGGGATTGATCTCCACTTAGGCCAAAATCCTAAGCTTGGGGGGAGGTATACCGGCATCACTCATTCTTTGCATATTATGATTGCTGGATACTTGTATATACTTGTTTAGTTTCTTTAAGTGGTTTTCTAATAAGAAGGAGATGATATTTGGGGAAGTGCTGCCTGAAAACAGATTCTGGACTGATACCAAAAAAATTCTCAAAAACAGCCAGAAAGTTATTTTGCGAAGCCAATTTTTGTGCATGTTCCCCAGGTTGTTATCTAACTTTCATTAGTTGAACACTTTTCGATCTGGGCAGCGGAAGAATTTCTTAAAAATCTATTACTGTATTGATGTCAAGTTTGACGAATTCCTGCTGCTTTGTGTTTATGTGACTCTTCTAGTTTTCATTTTCTTGTTTTTGCTTTGTTTCTTTCCTAAAACACAAAAAGACCAAAAATATTTCTGTTGTTTCTCTTCACCATTTGGTTATTTTGGTTTCTTGCTTTGTTTGCTATCGTTGGTTTGCTATAAGAAAATCCAAAAAGATTTTGCTTTGTTTGCTTGTTTCCTTTTGTTCTTGTTTCCAATTCGAAAACACCAAAAATATTTGCTGTTCTTCTTTGGTTTTGTAAAGTTCACTTTGGAGTTCAATGGTCTTCGGTGGCTGGAGCGTGGTTTTCATTTCATATTATTCAAGCTACACAAGTGAAAGGCAATAATGACGATCTACGACAATTCGACTGTGGTGAGAGGCTGGTATGAACTCTATTTGTTTTCATTTTTGTACATATACTCATCCATGTGAGCATGCTTAGTTGGTTCATGTGAGGTATATGTCATTTAAGAAAGTCTAGTAGTTCATGATCTCTCATGTTTAGCTCCAGTTTATTAATATGAGTAGCATGTCATGGATGTTTGCATGCATTGTTTTATTCATAAATAGGTATGACATTGTGGTATCCTCCTCTGAATAATTCATTTGAATCGACTTGGCACATGCTCATGCATGCATATGACTGAACAAAAGTCAATTAAGCCTCGATGATTTACTTTGCTTCAGAGTTCTTGTGTCAACACCCGGATTTTTAAGTCCGAATGTCTATTATGTCATACATCGCAATCCCAGGAATATTGTTGTTGCGAGGCATAATAGTTAAGTATCACAGTCATCATTCATTACAAACCATAAGTCTTACAAATTGGAATCACCTGATCCATATTACACGAATAGTTGATCTATTGATCAACGAACAAACACAAGTTCATAGTTCAACATAGCGGAAGCGTAAGATACAAGGACTCTCTAGTCCACAGGCCAACGCTTGACGTCGAAAGGCGCTTAGTTATCGTAGGCGTCCTGCTGGTCATCTCCTTGGTCATCTTCATACTCTGGCCATTTGAATAGCCAGGGACAAAGCCGTGAGTACGTTGAGTACTCGCAAACTAATACTAATGTAAGTGCTAGACATTCTGGTATGGTTTGCTAAGCTCTAGTTTATTTGCATAAAGCTAGTTTTAGTTCACAAAGTTTGAGAAAAGCTTATTCAAGTGCTAACTAACTCAAGTGGGAACATTAGTGTCATTCCCACCATTCAAGTGGTGATTTCAATTCAATCCACCACAAGTCCTTTCACCATCACCCTTTTCAACATCATTTTCAAAGATATGACATCGGAAACTGTATGGCCTTTCCAACCGTCCGTAACCGTGGACGCGGCTATTCAAATAGGTTTACACTCTGCAGAGGTTGCACACTTGTGCCACAACATTTGATTTCATCCGTCGGGATTTCCCCGAATCATCGTAACACAGTACGCGGATCATCAACCATAACCTTTCACTTACGAATCCTAGTATGAGCACCTCTCCCCATGAGCTTGGCCTCCCAGTGAAGACAGACAGTCAGCCTGGGAACTGCACAGGGCTTGGGCCGGACATTCACCTCATTTCGCATCGTATCATATTGTTTCTTTTGTGGTAGAGGCAGCTTTCGGCATAACCCCGATGACGCTTGTTTAGAGGGAACCCATACTAAGACACATAAACTTCCAGTTAAGCCCTACCCATAATCAGGTATTGTGGGGGTACTTAATAATTGGAAAGGTATCGCATCCCAACCAACATCATTGTTTTATCAAAAATCACCATCTTCTCTTGTTCATATTCACCTTCAAAAATCATTCAATGGAATGCATCTTCATTCCAAGGTTTTAAAAATCCTCCAAAAATCACAAAGTTCCCATCTAGAGTAGTCAAGTTTTAATTCGTTAGCACTAGCTCTAATTCATGAGGGGTGCTAACTTGCTTTGCTTGGAGAAGACTAACTCACTACTCTAGTAACCAACTTGTACTTTGACCAAAGTTAACTATAAAAGTAACTTATTTAGAAAACAATTAAAGATCGTAAAGTAAAATTTGGATAGGCTTATGTAAGATAAGATAAGAAACATGGTGCCTTGCCCCAAGGGGCTTTGCACTTTGCAAGAATAATAGCTTGCATTGATAGTAGCTTGCCTTGGTAGTTCTCAAACTGTTCCTCCTCTTCCTCTTGGTAGCAACCTTCTTCTTCGGCGTACTCTCCGGTGCTACCGTCTAAATTTGAATACGAGTATAATTACTCACTAATTCAATGGCTATTCCATACATCACATATAACACCCAAACTACTCTATGCACACAAATAAATTAACTAGGGTGCATGGGTTGTGGGGGTTAAGTAGAATTCACTTCTTTGTATCTCATATGTAAATGATAGTTTCCATAGGGTTCTTGAGAAATAATTTCCTCTCATTGAAATCTTCTTAAGATTTAATTTCTCAAACAATCATGGATGAACTCATCTTGACCTAAGTCCAATGTTCATCATCATCATTTGGGAAAATGATTTAAATGAGGTGGATCACCTCTTACAATTTAAATGACACTACCTTTGATTTAAATCTCAAGTAATTCATATAAGAGAGTTTGGGACCAGGGGTCCAAACATCCCATGAATCCATGTGAGACAAGTTTAAATGAAGTACAAGACTTCACACCATTTAACTTTAATAGTTTTGGACAATATCAACTAGTTAAACTAGCCAAAATCTCCATTCATTAAACCATGGCATGATCATGCAAAGTGACCACACCATTTTATTGCATAAACAATTAGTGTAAGTCAAATGTGAGCTATTAGAGTTGGAATTAACTTAATATCTATTTTAGTTGATTTTTAAGAATTATTTGAATAGGGAAAAGTCCCTGTCTTGTTATTTTTGTCACATTAACTCTACAAGGAAATTGACCATGAGGCCAGTGGCATGTTGTAGAGAATTTCAGTGGCTTTCTAACAACATAAGATTCACTAAATTTGGTTTAGCCAAATTGAAATGGTTGAATTTCAAAGTTTGGGCAGTATTGAAATGGATTTGTAATAATTAAACTGGTTTTGAATTTAACAGGCCGGCGGGAAAACTAGTTGGGCCAAACGGTTTGAAAACGGCCCGAGCCAGCCCACCACGGTCCACAGACGCGCGGGCTGCCTGACAGGGTGGGGTCCGCCTGTCAGCGGCTCATAACGCCCGAATCGGTACGTTTCAACGTGAGACGTAGGATTAGACTGGGATCGGACGGCGTTGGTGCGTCGTCTTCTCCGGCGAGAGGCAGAGAGGTTGGCGGCGAGGGTAGGGGTCGGAGAGCTAACCAGGGCTCCAGCGAGGGATGGCAGTATGCGTGGTGAAGTTGTGGACGACGGCGGAGCTCCTGGTACCGGCGGCTCCTCCTGGAACAGCTCCAATCGACGGCGGCGACCTCCGGGTACTGGCGGCGTCGATCTTCAAATTGGAGCAACTCCGGCGATGATTCGATGGGTGGAGTGGTGGTTGAGAAGCAGTGAGAGGTGGGGAGTCTGGTGGTGTGCTCCGTTGCTTCCAGGGAACGCTCTATTTATAGGATTGAGCAAGGGGTGCGGGGCAGTGGCAAGGTCGACCATGGCGCGGCTTCTCCGGCGAGCGGTCGAGCTAGGCGAGGTGGTGGCAGTGTTCTACGGCTCCTGGCGATGCTATTGGCGGCGACAGCTTGGTCGGGGAGGGCCTGGTTGGGTCGCATTGCTTCCAGGCATGTCGCGGCAGTGGCGGGATCTTCTTCCCCGTTCACGGCGGCGGCGGTCCAGGGTCTGGTCGTGGCCATGTCTGGTGGCGTCGTGGTGGCGTGGTGATGCTCAACGGCAGGCAAGCGGGGCCAGGGCGAGCGCGAGGTAGTGGCGCGGCGCGTGGCCAGTGCACGTCCACGGCATGCACTCGCGCGACATGAGCGGCATCCAGGGCGCGTTCTGGGCGCGCTGTCTCCGGCGAGCTCACGGCGTCTACGGCGACAGGGCCATGCTAGGCGAGGTAGAGAGGTGAGGTGGCGACGTTGGACACCAGGGCCAGGGCTGAGGGAGAAGGGAGAAGAGAGGGGCTCGACATGGCCGGCATGTGGCCGGCATGGCTATGCCATGCTTGCTATGCCTCTCCTCCTAGGGTTTCTATGTTGGTGTTAGTGAGAGAGGGAACCAGGGGACCAATTGGTGTAAGTTGGGGTAGGTTAGTTAGGGTAGAATCACTATTTGCAATAGTGTCCAATAGTGTTCAAATTTGGAAATTACAAAATTGTCCAAATTTGAAATAATTCAAAAGGTGAAAGTTTTTGAAATGTGAGTGTTGAGATAAGTTGGAATTGACCAGAGGTGAATTGAGGTGGTGGTGGAAAAATTAGAATTCAAAGATTGCAAAAATTGACAAGTGTGAGATTGTTCCACTTGTTAAAATGTTGCAACTTTGGATGAGCATAGCTATTGATCAAAGATGAATTTGGCTGGGTGATATTCATCAAAGTTGTTCACCTTGATGTTGACTTTGAAATGGTGCAAAGAGTTAGCAAGAATTGGTTTGGGAAAACTGAATTGCAGGGGCTCAAAGTGGTGATCAGACTAAATTTGGCAGATTTGACCACTATCACATGTGAGTGGGAATTGTGTTTGAATTTCATTTGAAAAGTGAAACCTTGATTCCAAAAGTTGTAATAAGTGTTTAATAACATTATTCAACTAATGGTGAAGACCAAATAGGTCTAGGGTCAAAATTTATAAAAAAGCCATAGAGCATATGTTAGGGCTTTTAGGGTTTTTCAATTTATGGAATTTCTTCCTCTTTGTTTTATTTGGTTGGTGATCTTCATATGATCACACTAGGGTTTTAGAGTATAGCAAAAACAAGTAAAAGCAAACATCATGGCATATCACTCAAATGCACAAGTCCTATGCATGGTACTATATGCAAAAGAAAAGTTTTTGTTGGTTTGAAAATTTTGCTTTCTGGAATTCTCTAACTTTCTTTTTATTGAAATTTGGGGTGTTACATCTTGTATCACTTTTATGTCTCCGTTAATTTATTTTGCCGCAAGCATGATTATGACAGTTACTGCTCTCTTGATTGTCGCTCCCTAGTCTATTGGTAGCCTTCACTTGTACTGAGCGGGAACGCTGCTCGTTCTTCCAAACCCCTGAAAACCAAGTTATTCCAAAGTGTCCACCATAAATACCTATGCATGGCATTTCAAACCATTCCAAGTAAATTCTCATGCACTACCTTTAAACCTTCAAAATGCTTCTCAATTTGTGTTAATGTTTTATAGCTCATGAGGAAGTATGTGGTGTTTATCTTTCAACCTTGTCATTTACTTTTGACAGACTTTCATAATAAGAGCTGGCAACGGGGTGCCCAGCCCCAACTAATAACTTCATTAATAATTCTCTTCACATGTTTTGCTCTGATTCATCAGTAAGCAACTTAATTTTGCAAATAGACACTCCTCCATGGTATGAGATTGATGAAAGGCACCCGAGGATTTGGTTAGCCATGGCTTGTGTAAGCAAAGGTTGGGGGGAGTGTCACCCATAATAAAACTAAAGTACATGTGTAAACAAAAGAGGAGAGGGATGATCTACCTTGCTGGTAGAAACAACGTCCTTCATGGGAGCCGCTCTTGAAAGTCTGGTTTGCGAGGTAGTTGGTGTACCCATTACCATTCGTTGACAACAACAAACACCTCTCAAAATAATTTTACTCCTGTTTTAAAAAATGAAAAGCTCTAGCGCATGTTAATCCCTGCCTCCCTCTGCGAAGGGTCAGTCTTTTACTTTCATGTTGTGTCACCGTCCTTTCTTTGAGCACTTTCTTGAGAGTACAACTGTCATTCTTAGTATAATATGCTTGTCCCAAAATGTGATTAACTGTGGTATAACTTTGATGCTTTTATCTTTGACAATCTCTATTTCTAGTCTTTCCATGAACTTTAGAGGTGCCCGAGCATTTATGTTTTGCTGTACAAATACGAGCAAGCGAGATACCACTTTATCATATCCTTTTATGAACATTGCAATCCTGCTGATAGACATGATTCATGATGCTTATTATTAATTTGTTGGTACCTTTTCCATGATTGACATAGCTATTAGATGATTTTATTTGCATGTATCTTATTATGAATTGCCTAAGTACTTGTCCATATCATGAGAATATTTACATCATATGAACAAATGTGTTCGTGAAAGTTCTTTTATCGCACTCAGTTGTTAACTGAATTTCTTGAGGACAAGCAATAAGCTAAGCTTGGGGGGAGTTGATACGTCCAAAACGTATCTACTTTCCCGAACACTTTTGCTATTGTTTTGCCTCTAATTTGTGTATTTTGGATACAACTAACACGGACTAACGCTGTTTTCAGCAGAATTGCCCTCGTGTCTCGTTTTTGTGCAGAAATTCAACTTTCAGGAAAATCCCCGGAATTTATGTCAAAGGGCCTATTTTTCCAGAAGAATCACGGAGCCAGAAGGGCAGGCCTGGGGGAGGCCCAGGGCTCCCACACACTAGGCCGGCGCGGCCTGGAGGGGGGGCGCGCCGCCCTAGCGTGTGGCCCCCTCGGCCAGCCTCTGACGCCCCCTCTGGACTACTTAAGGGTTTCGATCTAAAAACACGAGACGGGAAGTCGAAGTCGCCAGAAACCATCCAGTACGCCGCCACCGTCTCGAAACTCCGTCTCGGGACCAGAAACTCCGTTCTGGCACTCCGCCGGGACGGGGAATTGGAGGAGATCATCGCCATCATCACCACCGACGCCTCTCCATCGACCAGCAATGTTTCCCCCATCCATGTGTGAGTAATTCCCCCGCTGTAGGCTGAAGGGATGGTAGGGATTGGATGAGATTGGTCATGTAATAGCATAAGATTGTTAGGGCATAGTGCCTAGTGTCCGTAATTGGTACTTTGATGATATTGTTGCAACTTGTTATGCTTAATGCTTGTCACTAGGGCCTGAGTTCCATGATCTCAGATCTAAACATGTTATTGTTTCATGATGATATGCATTGTTTTATGATCTTACCTGCAAGTTGTATACACATGTCGCTGTCCGGAACCCGAGGCCCCAAAGTGACAGAAATTGGGACAACAGGAGGGGAAGGCAGTGATGTGAGGATCACATGTGTTCACGGAGTGTTAATGCCTTGCTCCGGTACTCTATTAAAAGGAGTACCTTAATTTCCAGTAGATTCCCTAGAGGCCCGGCTGCCACCGGCTGGTAGGACAAAAGATGTTGTGCAAGTTTCTCATTGCGAGCACGTACGACTAAATATGGAACACATGCCTATGGATTGTTTAGTACTTGGACACCGTTTTATAACTATCTGCAAATGCCCTGCTTTGATTGTTACATGAGTTTCTCTCATCTATGCAACGCCCGTCATCCATCCCTGTGCCTACAGTATTTTAATCCTGCTGTTTACTATAATCACTACTGTTGTCTTTGTTACACTGCTGCTGTTATTTCACTACTGCTACTGATATAAACTGTTACTACTGATAAACTCTTGCGAGCAAGTCTGTTTCTAGGTGCAGCTGAATTGACAACTCCGCTGTTAAGGCTTTCAAGTATTCTTTGTCTCCCCTTGTGTCGAATCAATAAATTGGGTTTTACTTCCCGCGAAGACTGTTGCGATCTCCTATACTTGTGGGTCATCAACAACACAATCAAAATACTTTGCCCCAACGTAACAGTGAGGTTGTCAATCTCACCGGCTTGTTGTAAACAAAGGATTAAACGTATGGTGTGGAAAATGATGTTTGTTTGTGAAGAACAGTAGAGAACAATGATTGCAGTAGATTGTATTCAGATGTAAAAGAATGGACCGGGGTCCATAGTTCACTAGTGGTGTCTCTCCAATAAGAAATAGCATGTTGGGTGAACAAATTACAGTTGGGCAATTGACAAATAGAGAGGGCATAACAGTGCACATACATATCATGATGACTACTATGAGATTTAATCAGGGCATTACGACAAAGTACATAGACCGCTATCCAGCATGCATCTATGCCTAAAAAGTCCACCTTCGGGTTAGCATCCGCACCCCTTCCAGTATTAAGTAGCAAACAACAGACAATTGCATTAAGTATGGTGCGTAATGTAATCAACACAAATATCCTTAGACAAAGCATTGATGTTTTATCCCTAGTGGCAACAGCACATCCACAACCTTAGAACTTTTCACACCTTTGTCCTGCATTCAATGGAGGCATGAACCCACTATCGAGCATAAATACTCCCTCTTGGAGTTACAAGTATCAACTTGGCCAGAGCCTCTACTAGCAACGAAGAGCATGCAAGAACATAAATAACACATATATGATAGATTGATAATCAACTTGACATAGTATTCCATATTCATCGGATCCCAACAAACACAACATGTAGCATTACAAATAGATGATCTTGATCATGATAGGCAGCTCACAAGATCTAACATGATAGCACAATGAGGAGAAGACAACCATCTAGCTACTGCTATGGACCCATAGTCCAAGGATGAACTACTCACACATCAATCCGGAGGCAATCATGGTGATGAAGAGCCCTCCGGGAGATGATTCCCCTATCCGGCAGGGTGCCGGAGGCGATCTCCTGAATCCCCCGAGATGGGATTGGCGGCCGCTGCGTCTCTGGAAGTATTTCCGTATCGTGGCTCTCGGTAATAGGGTTTTCGCGACGGAGGGAATAAATAGGCGGAAGGGCAGCGTCGGTGGAGGCACGAGGGCCCCACACCATAGGGTGGCGCGGGCCCCACCCAGGCCGCGCGGCCCTGTGGTCTGGGCGCCTCGTCGCCCCACTTCGTATCCCCTTCGGTCTTCTAGAAACTCCGTGGAAAAATAAGACCCTGGGCGTTGATTTTGTCCAATTCCGAGAATATTTCTGTTGTAGGATTTCTGAAACCAAAAACAGCAGAAAACAGCAACTGGCTCTTCGGCATCTCGTCAATAGGTTAGTGCCGGAAAATGCATAATAATGACATAAAGTGTGTATAAAACATGTGAGTATCATCATAAAAGTAGCATGGAACATAAGAAATTATAGATACGTTTGAGACGTATCAAGCATCCCCAAGCTTAGTTCCTACTCGCCCTCGAGTAGGTAAACGATAACAAGGATAATTTCTGAAGTGACATGCTATCATAATCTTGATCAATACCATTGTAAAGCATATGAGATGAATGCAATGATTCGAAGCAATGGTAAAGATAATGATTAAACAACTGAATCATATAGCAAAGACTTTTCATGAATAGTACTTTCAAGACAAGCATCAATAAGACTTGCATAGGAGTTAACTCATAAAGCAATAAATTCTTAGTAGAAAGCTTTGAAGCAACACAAAGGAAGATATAAGTTTCAGCGGTTGCTTTCAACTTCAACATGTTTATCTCATGGATAATTGTCAACACAAAGTAATATGATGAATGCAAATAAGCAAGTATGTAGGAATCAATGCACACAATTGACACAAGTGTTTGCTTGTAAGATAGAAAGAAGTAGGTAAACTGACTCAACATAAAAGTAGAAGAAAGGCCCTTCGCAGAGGGAAGCATGGATTACTATTTTTGTGCTAGAGCTTTTATTTTGAAAACATAGAAACAGTTTTGTCAACAGTAGTAATAATTCATATGTGTTATGCATAAGACATCCTATAAGTTGCAAGCCTCATGCATAGAATACCAATAGTGCTCGCACCTTGTCCTAATTAGTTTGGATTTACATGGATTATCATTGCATAACATATGTTTCAACCAAGTGTCACAAAGGGGTACCTCTATGCCGCCTGTACAAAGGTCTAAGGAGAAAGTTCGCATTGGATTTCTCGCTTTTGATTATTCTCAACTTAGACATCCATACTGGGACAACATAGAAAACAGATAATGGACTCCTCTTTAATGCATAAGCATTCAACAACAGATAATATTCTCATAAGAGATTGAGGATTAATGTCCAAACTGAAACTTCCACCATGATTCATGGCTTTAGTTAGCGGCCCAATGTTCTTCTCTAACAATATGCATACTCAAACCATTTGATCATGATAAATCACCCTTACTTCAGACAAGACAAACATGCATAGCAACTCACATGATATTCAACAAAGGTGTAATAGTTGATGGCGTCCCCAGAAACATGGTTACCGCTCAACAAGCAACTTATAAGAAATAAGATACATAAGCTACATATTCAATACCACAATAGTTTTTAAGGGTATTTTCCCATGAGCTATATATTGCAAAGACAAGGAATGAAATTTTAAAGGTAGCACTCAAGTAATTTACTTTGGAATGGCAGAGAAATACCATGTAGTAGGTAGGTATGGTGGACACAAATGGCATAGTTTTTGGCTCAAGGATTTTGGATGCACGAGAAGTAATCCCTCTCAATACAAGGCTTTGGCTAGCAAGGTTGTTTGAAGGAAACACAAGTATGAACCGGTACAGCAAAACTTATATAAGAACATATTGCAAGCATTATAAGACTCTACATTGCCTTCCTTGTTGTTCAAACACCTCACCAGAAAATATCTAGACTCTAGAGAGACCAATCATGCAAACCAAATTTTAACAAGCTCTATGGTAGTTCTTCATTAATAGGTGCAAAGTACATGATGCAAGAGCTTAAACATGATCTATCTGAGCACAAAAATTGCCAAGTATCAAATTATTCAAGACATTATACCAATTACCACATGAAGCATTTTCTGTTTCCAAACATAATAATGATGAACGAAGAAGTTTCAACCTTCGCCATGAACATTAAAAGTAAAGCTAAGAACACATGTGTTCATACGCAACAGCGGAGCGTGTCTCTCTCCCAAACAAAGAATGCTATGATCCGATTTTATTCAAACAAAAACAAAAACAAAAACATACAGACGCTCCAAGTAAAGCACATAAGATGTGACAGAATAAAAATATAGTTTCACTAGAGGTGACCTGATAAGTTGTCGATGAAGAAGGGAAGCCTTGGGCATCCCCAAGCTTAGATGGTTGAGTCTTCTTGAAATATGCAGGGATGAACCACGGGGGCATCCCCAAGCTTAGACTTTTCACTCTTCTTGATCATATTGTATCATCCTCCTCTCTTGATCCTTGAAAACTTCCTCCACGCCAAACTCAAAACAAACTCATTAGAGGGTTAGTGCATAGTCAAAAATTCACATTTTCAGAGGTGACATAATCATTCTTAACACTTCTGGACATTGCACAAAGCTACTGAAAGTTAATGGAACAAAGAAATCCATCAAACATAGCAAAACAGGCAATGCGAAATAAAAGGCAGAATCTGTCAAAACAGAACAGTACGTAAAGACAAATTTTTCTGGGGCACTTAACTTGCTCAGATGAAAAAGCTCAAATTTAATGAAAGTTGCGTACATATCTGAGGATCACGCACGTAAATTGGCAGATTTTTATGAATTACCTATAGACGGGGCTGCTTAATTTCGTGACAGTAAGATATCTGTTTCTACGCAGTAATCCAAATCTAGTATCAACCCTACTATCAAAGACTTTACTTGGCACAACAATGCAATAAAATCTATACCTAATAATAAAGGAAGGATTGTTTCCTTGGTCCAACACTTTTTTGGACCGATTTGCCCTCCCAGCAAAACACATATAGCGCACAATGCCATTATAAACATTCGTACCGGTTTGTTCTTTTATTTCACGCTAGCCGCCTCAAGGTCGCGTCGTACTATTCAGTCACAAACGGGAGCTTCACGCGGGGGAGAGGAGGCAAGGGAGCTCCAGGCCGTGCGTGGCGCCGTCGAGCGGGAGCAAGAAAAGGGGACGGCTAGGAGGCGTTCACGACGACCTCGATTGGAAGAGATCGGGTATGGAGGGGATTGAGGTTGGGGGGCCGGCGGTGAGCGAGGGGGCCGAAGCGGAGACAAAAGATCGAGGGGCGGCCATGGCCTGATGGACCTGGGCGAGGTGGACACACGACAGGGGGTACCTCCATGTCGCTCATTTCCGAATCGTACGGTTTAGCCACCAGATTCATAGATGCGCTAATTGTTGATTGAAAGGCAACAAAAATCGAGGGCCTGGGCAAGGCGGCAACATCGTTAGCAGAAATCAAGGGCCTTGCTATGTTTTGTGCTTGCCAACCAACAACAAAGATAGTTTGTGGTAGAAGTAGAAGACACGGATCTGGAAGCTGGTTTACTGCTCCTCTGCTGCCACCACGAGCTACTTGAGTAGAAAGACAAGGGATGGACAAAGAGACATCTTGTGGGAGATGCTGCTAGGGCTCCCGATTAAGGATGAGGACAAGTAGTGCACTGAAAACAATGCATAGATCAGAGAAGAACAGACCAGAAAATTGGGCATCTAGAGGGCTGTGGGCCTGTGGCTTTCAATCTAGGATCAGCGAAGCAGTCTGTTTCACCTACCGAAAATAAAAATATATATCACCTATTTGAATTATTGTTTGTTTTGAAATCGTAATTAAATTGAACCAATATGTTCCGAAAACAACTATTTGCGTGTTCGAGAATCACCAGCTCACAACCTCAAAGCATGCTAGGTTTCACATCTGATCGGTGTCCACCATTCGTGCCCAGGAGCGAGAAGAACGTGAAGCATGTCCACTGAGGGGAGGAGTCATATCGGGTGGCCTAAAAAATCAAATAAAATCCTCTCGTAGCAGCGCACAGGATCATGCGGAGAAAGATAAATCAACGGATAATCGTTAATGAAATGGTGATGAAATAAATTAAACCGTTTAAAACATGCGCAAATCGGATTGATCATCTGATCGACTGTCGAACATAAATGATCGATCAATTCGATCGAACATCGGCTCGATGTCACTCGGCGAGGTGGAGAAATAGCCCTATAAAACCAAATACCGACACTGTGACTTGTCCGAGAAATATTATAAATGCCATTGAAAATGAAGATCAAATTCTTTAAATATATTACTTTTCATGAAAACTATTTATTATGTCATGGTCCGTTGCAACGCACGGGTATTGTGCTAGTAAATATAAGGAGATGTTGCTACAGTAGTAACAACTTCCAAGACTCAAATATAAAATAAAAGTGCAGAAGTAAAATAATGGGTTGTCTCCCATAAGCGCTTTTCTTTAACGCCTTTCAGCTAGGCGCAGAAAGTGTGAATCAAGTATTATCAAGAGATGAAGCTTTAACATTCTTACCAGGGGCTTTGGGAGTTTCCTCAACAATACATTGTATCTGGTCTATGTAAGTAACTCCTCTTTCGTTGCTTTTAGGCTTACTATTCTCATCAAACAAATTTTCAGGAACAAGCCAAGCATAGTTATTTTCTAGCACTTCATGCATTCCTAGGAGCTTACTAGGTATCGGTACTTTAATCTCCCCCCCATCATTGACATTATTAGTGTACTTTATTCTATCCATGTCCATCTTTTCAAGTGTTTTTGCAAAGTCGGTGAACAACCCAAGCCTCTTATGCTTAATAAAAACTTTTCTAACTTCTTTAGCTATATCACCAAATTCTCTAAGAAGGACATCTAAAACAAAATTTCTCTTTTCTCCCATTTCCATATCAGAGAGTGTAAGAAACATATGTTGAATTACAGGATTGAGATTAACAAATCTAGTTTCCAACATGTGTACTAAACAGGCAGTAGCACTTTCATAAGTAAGAACAACTTTTACCAAGGGTGTATCTTCAAAATCTTCATCCATACTAACATGGGTGAAAAATGCTTCTATATTATCTCTTCCAATGATAGACCCTCGTCCTACTGGTATATCTTTCAGAGTGAACTTAGGAGGAAACATGATGAAATAAACAAAAGGTAAATAAAGTAAATGCAAGTAACTATTTTTTTTATGTTTTTGATATAGAGAAAACAAACAAATCAGAAAATAAAGTAAATTCAAGTAACTAATTTTTTTGTGTTTTTAATATAACGAACGCAAACAAGACAGTAAATAAAGTAAAGCAAGTAATTAATTTTTTTGTATTTTTGATATAAAGCAAACAAAGCAGTAAATAAAATAAAGTAAAGCAAGACAAAAACAAAGTAAAGAGATTGGATGTGGGAGACTCCCCTTGCAGCGTGTCTTGATCTCCCCGGCAACGGCGCCAGAAAAAGAGCTTGATACGCGTGAAGCACACGTCCGTTGGGAACCCCAAGAGGAAGGTGTGATGCGTACAGCATCAAGTTTTCCCTCAGTAAGAAACCAAGGTTATCGAACCTGTAGGAGTCAAGGACCACGTGAAGGTTGTTGGCGGAGGAGTGTAGTGCGGCGCAACACCAGGGATTCCGGCGCCAACGTGGAACCTGCACAACACAATCAAAATACTTTGCCCCAACGTAACAGTGAGGTTGTCAATCTCACCGGCTTGCTGTAAACAAAGGATCAAACGTATGGTGTGGAAAATGATGTTTGTTTGCGAAAAATAGTAGAGAACAATGATTGCAGTAGATTGTATTCAGATGTAAAAGAATGGAACGGGGTCCACAGTTCACTAGTGGTGTCTCTCCAATAAGAAATAGCATGTTGGGTGAACAAATTACAGTTGGGCAATTGACAAATAGAGAGGGCATAACAATGCACATAGATATCATGATGACTACTATGAGATTTAATCAGGGCATTACGACAAAGTACATAGACCGCTATCCAGCATGCATCTATGCCTAAAAAGTCCACCTTCGGGTTAGCATCCGCACCCCTTCCAGTATTAAGTTGCAAACAACAGACAATTGCATTAAGTATGGTGCGTAATGTAATCAACACAAATATCCTTAGACAAAGCATTGATGTTTTATCCCTAGTGGCAACAGCACATTAACAACCTTAGAACTTTCTGTCACTGTCCCAGATTCAATGGAGGCATGAACCCACTACCGAGCATAAATACTCCCTCTTGGAGTTACAAGTATCAACTTGGCCAGAGCCTCTACTAGCAACGGAGAGCATGCAAGAACATAAACAACACATATATGATAGATTGATAATCAACTTGACATAGTATTCCATATTCATCGGATCCCAACAAACACAACATGTAGCATTACAAATAGATGATCTTGATCATGATAGGCAGCTCACAAGATCTAACATGATAGCACAATGAGGAGAAGACAACCATCTACCTACTGCTATGGACCCATAGTCCAAGGATGAACTACTCACACATCAATCCGGAGGCGATCATGGTGATGAAGAGCCCTCCGGGAGATGATTCCCCTCTCCGGCAGGGTGCCGGAGGCGATCTCCTGAATCCCCCGAGATGGGATTGGCGGCGGCTGCGTCTCTGGAAGTATTTCCGTATCGTGGCTCTCGGTAATAGGGTTTTCGCGACGGAGGGAATAAATAGGCGGAAGGGTAGCGTCGGTGGAGGCACGAGGGCCCCACACCATAGGGCGGCGCGGGCCCCACCCAGGCCGCGCGGCCCTGTGGTCTGGGCGCCTCGTCGCCCCACTTCGTATCCCCTTCTGTCTTCTGGAAGCTCCGTGGAAAAATAAGACCCTGGGCGTTGATTTCGTCCAATTCCAAGAATATTTCCTTTGTAGGATTTCTGAAACCAAAAACAGCAGAAAACAGCAACTGGCTCTTCGGCATCTCGTCAATAGGTTAGTGCCGGAAAATGCATAATAATGACATAAAGTGTGTATAAAACATGTGAGTATCATCATAAAAGTAGCATGGAACATAAGAAACTATAGATACGTTTGAGACGTATAAGTCGCCACTCCCTTTCCTTCCTTTTTCCTTCACGTTTTCTCCACCATCACCGAAAGCCCCCTCACAGCTCCGCCATGGCACCGACGTTGCGACGTCCCCACGCAAAGCCGATAGCACCAGGGGCTCCGCCTTGTCAACCTGGTTCTCCTGGCGCAAGGGATTGGTCCAGCGTGCCTCCGATCGCCACCGACGACCTCGTTCCCCATCCGTACCGGCGGTCAGATTCTCTGAAATCCGGCGACCACCCTCCTCCTCTGCTCTCGCCTTCGACGCGTTGATCTCCAGGGTGAGTCCACGCACCTCCTGGACCCCTCGGTTGTTTTCCCCCTCCTCTGATTCGCCCTTTTCAATGTTGTGCCGGCCACCTCTCCATAGATGCTCCCTGGGCAATACCAGCTAGCTAGCTACTTACTTGTGTGGGATTCCTATAAACAAAAGCCTCCCCGGTGGGCCTCCGATGACCTCCCTCCGACGGCGCCGCCCCCATATATGGTCTGTACCTTCAAGCCGCATCGAACGCGCTAACCCCTGCTTCCTGGGTCGCACAGGAATGACGTTTTCTTATTTGACATGCCGCGGTTACCACGCCTGCTAGAACGCGAGCGGCATCGCACCGCGTCGAGCACCCTGCGTGCGCGCGTGGAAGCTTTGCCATGCCAGCAGCCAGCGTGTCCGCGGGACCCTCTTGTCAGCGGCTCAGGTTAGCCCCCGCTCGGGTGAGAAAACCCCCACTGCAGATCTAACGCCAATTTGTATCTAGGCCCCTCCCTTTTATTTCTCATCAACCCGCGGTCTTGCCCGTGTGCTTGTTTGAAAAACCCCCCGCATGTTTCAAAACTAACCCGGGGTCCCTCCCTAGACAGTTTTTATTTTTCAGATCCTTTTCAAATTAAATGAAGGCCCCTGGCCCCTTTTCAAATGTTTTAAAATTCAAATTTCAATCACTTTTAAATGGTAATTCAAATGAAAATAAGTTATATATGAATTTTGATCTGAAAAATGCAAGGATCATGTTTATGCCATCCATTCATCTGTTTGCATCTCGCATCGTGTCTTGACTTGATAGCTCGTGTATGTCACCTCACATATATGCGGAGTATTTCGGAACACCGACTAGGTTTCCCCGCTCCGCTTAAACTTGAAGTAGATCATCCTTGACATGATTTACCATGCTAATCAACACTTAACTTTGACGGTAAAAAATGCAACTCCAACCTAATTTGCTTGTCCGGGGATCCGACTTCGATTAATATGGATAACTTGTATCGCATCATCATTGCCATGTCATGCATATCATCTTGATCATGCTGGATCTTCTTTATCAGTAGTAGTAAGACTAGCATACGTTGTGTGTTCCAGCATTTGCTTCTTCCCGAATAGGATCACGAAGTGGTGACGTGACATACGACAAGTCCTCCGGATGTTCCTCGACAACCTTCAAGATGCAAGCATTTCCTAAACTTTTGTCTCTGCAGAAGTCACTCACCTATTTTATTTTGCCTTCTCCCTTATGCTATCCTTGAGTTGCGTTATTATCACGTGTCCTATCCACATGTTACCTCAAGCAGCCCATATTGCCACAACATCCCTCCTACAGCTTTTGTTTAGTTATCGGGTCTGCCTTGCGAGTCGTAGTGCATGCTAGTGTTGTTTATATCTTTTTACCGTTATTTTTATCTTATCGGGTTATATGTTGGGACGAATCATGGTTACTTTAGTTGTTGATAATTATTTAGCGGTGGCATCGGTGGGTCAGCTGATCGTTTATGACGGCTCAGTTGTGTTTCCTTAATATCTTAGGACCAGATCAAGTTCTTGTTATCTGTTCCGAGACTGAGCGCTCTAACCACGCGTGGGTATGCTTACCACGTCTCCCCTCGACCACTGTCAGAATCTTCAGCTTTGTCCAGTGGCCACAATTAGTTTGAATGTTTTTCCCCCGGGCGTGCAAGCTCTGTTTCTTTGTGGTCAGATGATATGATGTTACTTTTGGGGAAGCCATGTGCCTTGTATCCCCGTTGTCTCTTGCACGCTCGTAGGTGCGGTACATATTGTTAAGAGGTCATCCTCTAGTGGGCTCTGATCCTTCTTAGCCATAGACGCAAACAGCTAAGTCCGCTTCGGAGCAGGGCCGTACTTCGATACGGGTTAACTTAGTTAGGTGGCTTCCTGGACATTGTTGTGGTGAAGGAGTGTGCGTGTCGTGATATCTTACCCTCGCCAGGTTGGATTGATCGTGCGTGTGGGCACATATGGGCACCCCTGCAGGGTACAATCTTATCGATAAGCCTTGTCCGCGGTTATGGACAACTTGGAGTTGTATGACTCGACCATAGCCAACTTACACCTGTTGTTTCGATACTAATAACATGCGTAGTAAGTTAGCACAACTTAAATAATAATTGGTTAAAACTTGTCACCCATGCGAGTGCCTTTGTAAGTACTTCCTTTGCGAAGGGGGGAACACATCAGATGGTTTATGTTTGTAAAGTATATAACTGCTAGTCTTTGCGAACTCCCACCTTTTCTGATAGAAGAATGTTGTAGAGTGTCTCTATAGGTTTTTAGTGCCTATGTGCTGCTGCTTAACCCCACCATATTGCCTATGATGTTTCTCTTGCGTCCTCTAAGTCCCTTGCGTGCCTCAAGTACAAAGGATGACAGGTTGACGAATGCTACACGTCTTGAAGTTTTGTTAAGTACGAACCCGTACTTATTGCTGCTTTGGGACATATCTGGGAAGGTATGAAGATCTGTGCGATGAAGGACGACACTAGCAAGGTTACCCTTCCGGCTTGGCCTGGGCAGGGTTATGGACGCCACTGGTTATGTTCAGGACTCTTAGTCCAATTTGTATCTTGTCCGTACTCGGACGTATTCGATCTTGTGTATGATTTCGATCTTTGTATTGTATATTTGTATCTTGACTCGTTTGAGTCGTTGGTGTAATAATTTTCTTGTGGGCTCTATTGTAATCCTGTTGTAATGTTACTGCTCGTGTTAATTCCTCTGGTATCACATGTGTGATTTGTTGCGCACGTCATGCCGGAGGGCGTCTCTGAATCGATATCGTGCGAATTTTGGCGGGTTTGCTGGGATCCTCATGGTACCGGTTCCGGGGCATCACATAATTGCAATCTGAAATAAAAATGGCAGCAAGCAAACATGTAGCAGAACTAGTTGTAAATGGTGTTTCAATGCTCAGAAACAAGGCCTAGGGATCATACTTTCAATAGTGGACACTCTCAACAATGATACCATAATTGAATACATATATATTATCACTTCACTATGCTACTCTGAACCACTCTCCGGTTTAATAACAAACACAAATTCACTGCGTAGGGCTGCATAAGCATTCCTTAAAGTTCTCATTCCCAATATCACTTTGAGCATACAAAGATGGTACTAACTAGACACCACAATTCATAAGTATTTCTGTAAATTAAGCTTAAGAAACAAACACGGTGTGCACACTGTCACCTTCACACCGCTGGACAAGGTGTCCCCGGAAATCACATACTAAAACCACTTGAGTAGCACAATAGTTGAAGAATAACATCTACTTATTCAACTAGATTACAAAGCTCATGATCACATAAAGATCATACATGGAGAGATAGATAGACCACATATGTGGTGACCCGGCATACCACTGCATGGTGTAGTATGCAAGTCTGATATAACACCAATGAAACACCGTTCCACTCGTATTATATCGCTCAGAGTGGTACAACAGAAATATATGCGGGTCCAAGGTATGTCTATAGAATTACAACATCGACTCTGTTACATAAGATCATCACAGCCTCCTACTTTACAATGAGGTAAAACTGCAAATAAACTCCAGAAGAACGACTCGTAGTCTAATCTTATCACGAACTCTATTTGTAGAGTATTTAACTAGCTACAGAGGCTAAGAATAGATTCTAGCTAATTAGGAGCTAGGTTTAGGAAGCTAGTTCCCTTCTATGTCTGAACTAGGTTTTCTCCTTGATGGATGTGGTATTTGACTCCTCTGACAGGTTCCTGTCTCTTGAAGTAGTTGTTGATTCCTTGACCTTCGAGTTGCACTGTAGATCCTCCTTCGACGCCTCCATATCTAAGCAGGGGATTTAAGAGTGGGATGAGTACGAGCGTACTCAACAAGTTCATTATAGGAAAGAGGTGTTTAATGCACTAGCTACAGCATTAGACCAGAAAGTCTAATACCAATGCAAGTTTTCATAACCATTTCTTCAAAAGGTTGCTTTTATTCAGAAGAACTATGTCCGTCAGTCTTCACCGGTTTACTAGAACTTCATGGAGCTCCTTTCCGGCAGCGTTCGCAGTTCCATATCCCGGAACAGGGAGTGACAGGTCACGATTCATTACACTCTGCAGAGGTGTGTTGCTTTACCCATAAGAGATCTTAACCTTGGTGCCAACCGGGTGATCTTCCCGTCCACACTTCCTTTGGTGTGAGGCCCGGTATAAGGTCTAGCCAATCATGTTCCTCCGCTACCTCGAACACCCACCCTTTGTTGCATGCCCTGACCCTGGGTCCACGCCGGTCCCATTATTCCTGTAGATTTCAAGGTGGACCCCGACCACGACGACAGTGCTGGGCTCTACCATACACACCTACGCTGGTAGCTGCAACCCATCATAGACCGCAATACCGTGGGGACTGATGTCTACGTTCCCCCTCCTTTCCTGTAGACAGTGTTGGGCCTCCAAGAGCAGAGGTTTGTAGAACAGCAGCAAGTTTTCCCTTAAGTGGATACCCAAGGTTTATCGAACTCAGGGAGGAAGAGGTCAAAGATATCCCTCTCATGCAACCCTGCAACCACAAAGCAAGAAGTCTCTTGTGTCCCCAACACACCTAATAGGTGCACTAGTTCGGCGAAGAGATAGTGAAATACAGGTGGTATGAATAAGTATGAGCAAGAGTAACGGTGCCAAAGCAAATAGCTTGCTGGCGTGTAGTTGATGGTGGTGGTATTGCAGATAGTAACACAAAGAAACAAGAAACAAGCAGTAGTAACTCAGCAGTATTTAGGAACAAGGCCTAGGGATTATACTTTCACTAGTGGACACTCTCAACATTGATCACATAACAGAATAGATAAATGCATACTCTACACTTTTGTTGGATGATGAACACATTGCGTAGGATTACACGAACCCTCAATGCCGGAGTTAACAAGCTCCACAATAATGCTCATGTTTAAGTAACCTTATAGTGTAAGATAGATCAATATAACCAGATAGATCACATCAATACCATCATAATGATAATTAACTCCACAATCTACAAGAGATCATGATCATAGCCTACGACAAGAACCACACGGTGCACACACTAGTCACCTTTACACACGTGCAGGAGGAATAGAACTACTTTAATAACATCACTAGAGTAGCACATAGATGAATTGTGATACAAAACTCATATGAATCTCAATCATGTAAAGCAGCTCATGAGATCATTGTATTGAAGTACATGGAGAGAGATTAACCACATAGCTACCGGTACAGCCCCGAGCCTCGATGGAGAACTACTCCCTCCTCATGGGAGTAGCAGCGGTGATGAAGATGGCGGTGGAGATGGCAGCGGTGTCGATGGAGAAGCCTTCCGGGGGCACTTCCCCGTCCCGGCGGCGTGCCGGAACAGAGACTCCTGTCCCCCAGATCTTGGCGTCGCGATGGCGGCGGCTCTGGAAGGTTTCTGTGGGTTTCGTCGAACGCCGTAGGGTTTTCGCGACGGAGGCTTTATATAGGCGAAGAGGCGGCGCAGGAGGGCTGACAGGGGGGCCAAACTATAGGGCGGCGCGGCCCCCCCTCTGGCCGCGCCAGCCTGTAGTTTGGTGGGCCTGTGGCCCCCCTCTGATCCTTCCCGGGTGTTCTGGATGCTTCCGATGAAATTAGGAACTTGGGCGTTGATTTCGTCCGATTCCGAGAATATTTCGTTACTAGGATTTCTGAAACCAAAAACAGCAGAACAAAGAATCGGCACTTCGGCATCTTGTTAATAGGTTAGTTCCAGAAAATGCACGAATATGACATAAAGTGAGCATAAAACATGTAGATAACATCAATAATGTGGCATGGAACATAAGAAATTATCGATACGTCGGAGACGTATCAGCATCCCCAAGCTTAGTTCTGCTCGTCCCGAGCAGGTAAAACGATAACACAGATAATTTCTGGAGTGACATGCCATCATAACCTTGATCAAACTATTTGTAAAGCATATGTAATGAATGCAATGATCAAAACAATGGTAATGACATGAGTAAACAACTGAATCATAAAGCAAAGACTTTTCATGAATAGCACTTCAAGACAAGCATCAATAAGTCTTGCATAAGAGTTAACTCATAAAGCAATAATTCAAAGTAAAGGCATTGAAGCAACACAAAAGAAGATTAAGTTTCAGCGGTTGCTTTCAACTTGTAACATGTATATCTCATGGATAGTTGTCGATGCAAAGCAATATAACAAATGCAATATGCAAGTATGTAGGAATCAATGCACAGTTCACACAAGTGTTTGCTTCTTGAGATGGAGAGAAATAGGTGAACTGACTCAACATAAAAGTAAAAGAATGGTCCTCCATAGAGGAAAAGCATCGATTGCTATATTTGTGCTAGAGCTTTGATTTTGAAAACATGAAACAATTTTGTCAACGGTAGTAATAAAGCATATGCATCATGTAAATTATATCTTATAAGTTGCAAGCCTCATGCATAGTGTACTAATAGTGCCCGCACCTTGTCCTAATTAGCTTGGACTACCGGATCATCACAATGCATCGTTTTTACCAAGTGTCACAAAGGGGTACCTCTATGCCGCCTGTACAAAGGTCTAAGGAGAAAGCTCGCATTGGATTTCTCGCTATTGATTATTCTTCAACTTAGACATCCATACCGGGACAACATAGACAACAGATAATGGACTCCTCTTTTATGCATAAGCATATACCAACAATTAATAATTTTCTCATTTGAGATTTGAGGATTGTTGTCCAAAACTGAAACTTCCACCATGGAGCATGGCTTTAGTTAGCGGCCCGATGTTCTTCTCTAACATATGCATGCTTAACCATATGGTGGTAGATCGCTCTTACTTCAGACAAGACGAACATGCATAGCAACTCACATGATATTCAACAAAGAGTAGTTGATGGCGTCCCCAGTAAACATGGTTATCGCACAACAAGCAACTTAATAAGAGATAAAGTGCATAATTACATATTCAATACCACAATAGTTTTTAAGCTATTTGTCCCATGAGCTATATATTGCAAAGGTGAATGATGGAATTTTAAAGGTAGCACTCAAGCAATATACTTTGGAATGGCGGAAAATACCATGTAGTAGGTAGGTATGGTGGACACAAATGGCATAGTGGTTGGCTCAAGTATTTTGGATGCATGAGAAGTATTCCCTCTCGATACAAGGTTTAGGCTAGCAAGGTTTATTTGAAACAAACACAAGGATGAACCGGTGCAGCAAAACTCACATAAAAGACATATTGAAAACATTATAAGACTCTACACCATCTTCCTTGTTGTTCAAACTCAATACTAGAAATTATCTAGACCTTAGAGAAACCAAATATGCAAACCAAATTTTAGCATGCTCTATGTATTTCTTCATTAATGGGTGCAAAGCATATGATGCAAGAGCTTAATCATGAGCACAACAATTGCCAAGTATCACATTACCCAAAACATTTATAGCAATTACTACATGTATCATTTTCCAATTCCAACCATATAACAATTTAACGAAGAAGAAACTTCGCCATGAATACTATGAGTAGAAACCAAGGACATACTTGTCCATATGCTACAGCGGAGCGTGTCTCTCTCCCACACAAGCATGATGTAATCCAATTTATTCAAACAAAACAAAAACTAAAACAAACCGACGCTCCAAGTAAAGTACATAAGATGTGACCGAATAAAAATATAGTTTCAAGGGAGGAACCTGATAATGTTGTCGATGAAGAAGGGGATGCCTTGGGCATCCCCAAGCTTAGACGCTTGAGTCTTCTTGATATATGCAGGGGTGAACCACCGGGTGCATCCCCAAGCTTAGAGCTTTCACTCTCCTTGATCATGTTGCATCATACTCCTCTCTTGATCCTTGAAAACTTCCTCCACACCAAACTCGAAACAACTCATTAGAGGGTTAGTGCACAATATAAATTGACATATTCAGAGGTGACACAATCATTCTTAACACTTCTGGACATTGCATAATGCTACTGGACATTAATGGATCAAAGAAATTTATCCAACATAGCGAAAGAGGCAATGCGAAATAAAAGGCAGAATCTGTCAAAACAGAACAGTTCGTATTGACGAATTTTAAAATGGCACCAGACTTGCTCAAATGAAAATGCTAAAATTGAATGAAAGTTGCGTACATATCTGAGGATCATGCACGTAAATTGGCTTAATTTTCTGAGCTACCTACAGGGAGGTGGACCCAGATTCGTGACAGCAAAGAAATCTGGAACTGTGCAGTAATCCAAATCTAGTACTTACTTTTCTATCAACGGCTTTACTTGGCACAACAAAACACAAAACTAAGATAAGGAGAGGTTGTTACAGTAGTAAACAACTTCCAAGACACAAATATAAAACAAATTACTGTAGCAAAATAACACATGGGTTATCTCCCAAGAAGTTCTTTCTTTATAGCCATTAAGATGGGCTCAGCAGTTTTAATGATGCACTCGCAAGAAATAGTATTTGAAGCAAAAGAGAGCATCATGAGGCAAATTCAAAACACATTTAAGTCTAACATGCTTCCTATGAAGAGGAATCTTGTACATAAACAAGTTCATGAAGAGCAAAGTAACAAGCATAGGAAGATAAAACAAGTGTAGCTTCAAAAATTTCAGCACATAGAGAGGTGTTTTAGTAACATGAAAATTTCTACAACCATATTTTCCTCTCTCATAATAACTTTCAGTAGCAACATTAGCAAACTCAACAATATAACTATCACATAAAGCATTCTTATCATGAGTCTCATGCATAAAATTAATACTCTCCACATAAGCATAATCAATTTTATTAGTTGTAGTGGGAGCAAATTCAACAAAGTAGCTATCATTATTATTCTCATCATCAAATATAGGAGGCATATTGTAATCATAATCAAATTCACTCTCCATAGTAGGTGGCACCAAAAGACCACTATTATTATAATCATCATATATGGGAGGCAAAGTATCATCAAAGAAAATTTTCTCCTCAATTCTTGGGGGACTAAAAAGATCATGCTCATCAAAGCCAGCTTCCCCAAGCTTAGAATTTTCCATATCATTAGCAACAATGGTGTTCAAAGTATTCATGCTAACATGTTCCATGGGTTTTTTAATTTTCGCATTAAACCATTCATGTCTTGACTCAGGAAATAGTACAAAGAGCTCACAGATGTTTTCCATTATGCCTAACTAGTGTAAACAAGAAACAAAAAGTTGCAATTGCAGGATCTAAAGGAAATAGCTTCGAGCACAAACACAATGGCGCCAGAAAAGTACTTTACCTGAAACCGAAGTATGAGTGCCTTTTACCTTTCCTCCCCGGCAACGGCGCCAGAAAAGTGCTTGATGTCTACGTTCCCCCTCCTTTCCTGTAGACAGTGTTGGGCCTCCAAGAGCAGAGGTTTGTAGAACAGCAGCAAGTTTTCCCTTAAGTGGATACCCAAGGTTTATCGAACTCAGGGAGGAAGAGGTCAAAGATATCCCTCTCATGCAACCCTGCAACCACAAAGCAAGAAGTCTCTTGTGTCCCCAACACACCTAATAGGTGCACTAGTTCGGCGAAGAGATAGTGAAATACAGGTGGTATGAATAAGTATGAGCAGTAGCAACGGTGCCAGCAAATAGCTTGCTGGCGTGTAGTTGATGGTGGTGGTATTGCAGCAGTAGTAACACAGTAAAACAGTAAACAAGCAGTAGTAACTCAGCAGTATTTAGGAACAAGGCCTAGGGATTATACTTTCACTAGTGGACACTCTCAACATTGATCACATAACAGAATAGATAAATGCATACTCTACACTTTTGTTGGATGATGAACACATTGCGTAGGATTACACGAACCCTCAATGCCGGAGTTAACAAGCTCCACAATAATGCTCATGTTTAAGTAACCTTATAGTGTAAGATAGATCAATATAACCAGATAGATCACATCAATACCATCATAATGATAATTAACTCCACAATCTACAAGAGATCATGATCATAGCCTACGACAAGAACCACACGGTGCACACACTAGTCACCTTTACACACGTGCAGGAGGAATAGAACTACTTTAATAACATCACTAGAGTAGCACATAGATGAATTGTGATACAAAACTCATATGAATCTCAATCATGTAAAGCAGCTCATGAGATCATTGTATTGAAGTACATGGAGAGAGATTAACCACATAGCTACCGGTACAGCCCCGAGCCTCGATGGAGAACTACTCCCTCCTCATGGGAGTAGCAGCGGTGATGAAGATGGCGGTGGAGATGGCAGCGGTGTCGATGGAGAAGCCTTCCGGGGGCACTTCCCCGTCCCGGCGGCGTGCCGGAACAGAGACTCCTGTCCCCCAGATCTTGGCGTCGCGATGGCGGCGGCTCTGGAAGGTTTCTGTGGGTTTCGTCGAACGCCGTAGGGTTTTCGCGACGGAGGCTTTATATAGGCGAAGAGGCGGCGCAGGAGGGCTGACAGGGGGGCCAAACTATAGGGCGGCGCGGCCCCCCCTCTGGCCGCGCCAGCCTGTAGTTTGGTGGGCCTGTGGCCCCCCTCTGATCCTTCCCGGGTGTTCTGGATGCTTCCGATGAAATTAGGAACTTGGGCGTTGATTTCGTCCGATTCCAAGAATATTTCGTTACTAGGATTTCTGAAACCAAAAACAGCAGAAAACAGCAACTGGCACTTCGGCATCTTGTTAATAGGTTAGTTCCAGAAAATGCACGAATATGACATAAAGTGAGCATAAAACATGTAGATAACATCAATAATGTGGCATGGAACATAAGAAATTATCGATACGTCGGAGACGTATCAGGGACTTAGGACTCCCCAGCCTCACCATCTTGCTCCTTCGGGCGACAAGTGTACTACGGACTATGCCGTGGGGACTTAGGACTCCCCAGCCTCACCAGCTTGCCCCCTTGGATTACAAGTGTACTACGGTAAAGCGCATCCGTTGATGAACGAGAGGTGGAAACACTTTTGACTACTCCGTCCCACTCCGGATCTTATGGTTAACACGGGTATTACGGCACAAGAATCATCAAGTACATTTGTTGTTTAATCCTAGATGGATATAAACCCGTGCAATGGAACCTCCACCGTATCAACACAATCCATGGTTCCATTGCCCACCACATAATCATATTCATAATTATGAAAGTAGTGGTTTTGGTTTTTATGCAATAGTGATAATCATAGTACTTTGCAAGTAATTTGATAGGAATAATCAAATGACATGAGCAAGTGATGAACTTGCCTTTCTTGACTGCAAGATTATACAGGCAAGGTCTTCGATACGCGGTAACTCCAAATTCTGAAATAGCATCATCGTCCGGTAAGGACGATGTTTAAAAGATTGCCAAGGATGCAATAATGCATAAGTATGAGATGCAATCGTTCTAAACGTGACCTAACCCCGATGATTTAGGATTAGTGAGTTGTAATGATTAGTTCAGGGTGTGTTGCACTTTTAGAGTGATTCACAGACAAGGTTCTTATTCAGGTTTGTGTGGTTTGAGAATCATAAGCAAGTGGTAAACTGTATAGTAACAATCATACACATCAAGGAATAGTAGTTGTATAATAAGTAAAGAGCAGTTGTCAATTTTAAGTCATATAGTGCATGGTTGATGATTAATTGTTATATACTTCAAAAGAATAACTTTTGAAGAACATGTTCTTTAATAAGGAACAAGTAGGATAATTAGGTTGATGGGGTTCTATTGTTGATTATGGTTTCATTTAGTTTCTGGAGTAAGTATTAGATGGATCCCAACAAAGTTGGATTCATCAACACCTAGGGCTTGTAAGGTTAAGATAAGCCTAGGCATCCTAAGCAATTCATTATACATGGTTGTTGTCAAGGTTGGTTTATCTTGCTAATGATAGCTGGCTAAGGTTTATAGGTCCTGTTAGGTAGAGTTGATGATGATTCCTTATTTTCTTCAAAAGAATAACTTTTGAAGAACATACTTCTTAAGTAATAAGAAGTATAACAATTAAGGTTGAGGTTATCTAGGATTAGCTGTTGGATTTCTAAGTATAAAATAATTAGTTCCTAAATAGGATGGTTCATAAGTATCTCACACTAATAGGGTTTAGTGGAACAGGGTTATGTAAAGTAGAATAGTAGGTATGGTTGCTATTAGGGTTCATCACAATGGTGTGATGCTAAATAAGAATGAATAAGGATGATAGCTTTGGTAATAGGATCTAGGGTTTACACATGGTTGACCCTACTGGATTGTTTAGGTCTGATGATGATGAATACATGGGATACCCATATATTAGTGGTAGGTCTTCTATATTTTATCTGACCAAGACAGGTATTTATTTGCTACTAGGGTTCTATGCTTTGAAGAATGTACCATGATCACATGCTCTAAACTAGGGTTTAGGTTAGAAGCAATTTAGGGTTCACATGTAATAATGGAACTAGGGTTCCAATTTGGATTAGGGTTTTAGGATTACCCATAAATGATGAGGTTATCACTTTATTTATAATGGAACTAGGTCTTCCTATTTACCCTATAATTCTTGGCTTAATAACTTCATTATTAAACTTGAAGTTATTAATAACTTTGAAATAAAATTAATGTTGAATTTGGCATTTTATTATTTTTAATGAATTAATAATTAAGGTAATTATTAATCAGGGTTTAAATCCCTCTAATAAGGATTTAACAAAATAATAAATAATTAAATTAGTTTTAAAGTTTTCTTTATTTATTTACTGGGTTCTATTTAATTTTTAAATTTTTCCTTATTTATTGAATTTTAATTGAATATAGAATTAATAAATAGGGCTTAAATAACAAGTATTAAACAATTGAATTTTTATTAAAAATAAAAATTTCATATTATATTTTTATTAGATAGAGTTTTCGTTTCTAAGAATTTTAATATCTTATTTTAATTTTTCTGAGTTCAAATGAATTTTCTAAATTTCATGTAAGGTTGCAGCAATTTAATGGATTTAAATTTAAAGCTAGAAATGCTAACTATACCCGGACTAACCTACCCGTAGGGGCTGACTGGTGGGCCAGTGGCCCTGTTGGTGGCCACGTCAGCGTGGACCAAGTCCAAGTGCTGACAGGGCATAGGAGTTCAACTCTGGCGAGCCCGTTGTGGCCGGCGACGGCGATTCCGGCCAGTAGGGGACGGGCGGACAGGCCAGTTAGGTGCGGCTCGAGATGCTGAACACTATGGAGGCGGCGCCCCCAACTAATGGTCACCGGAGACCACGCCGGTGAACGTCTCCGCGGCGGTGAACTCCGGACAAGTTGCAAGAACGAGCTACAGGCGATGATAGGATGCAATATTAGGCTCAGGCGAATCGCAAGCTCACCAGGAACACGCCGGGCTTGACGGCTTGGCCGGAGACGGCCAGGTTCGCCGGAATTGGTTGATGCCGACACCGGGGAAGATGAGGTCGTCGGCGTCGATCTCGGGCACCTCAACTCGATTCCTCCCGTGGGAGTAGCTTGTCGAGGACGGCGGTCACGGTGGTGCCCTCAGCTTGGCCAGGGGTTGCTCCAATCGCCGGCGGAAGTGGTGACCGGTGCGACCAGGGTTTCGGGGTGGAGAGGAATTGAACAGAGGGGGAAGAATCCGAAGCTGCTGTCCATCGTGGGGCTTTTATACGATGCCAAAATGCGCCCCGTCACGTCGTCGAGGCAGGAGAGACCGCCAGCGACGAGGGGAAGATGGGCACGCCGTCGTGCTGTCGTCCTGCGAGACGAAGGGATGAGGATGAGCTCCTTCTTTTATTTTGTTGCCGAAGGGGTACGTGGGCTAGCGTTGGGCTGCGGCTTGGGCCGTGTTGGTGGGCTTCTGCTGGGCTGCTGCGTGGTAAGGTAAGCTCTCTTTTTTCCTCTCTTTTATCTATTTTCTTTTTCTATTTTATATTTCTTTTGCTATTTTATACTTTTGTATTTCTGGTTTGAATTTTAAATCAGTGTTGAATGAATTCAAATGGTTGGCTTCTTCTTATCAGGGAATAAGTAGCCCCTAATGTGAATATGTTTCATAATTGAGATGCATTGGTTATTTGGTTGAATTTATTTTTAAATATGTGACAAAACAAGGATTATTTCTATTTCACATCTTTTAGTGTTCAAGGAATATTGTTGAGGTTTTAGATAATCCCCTCATCATGGTTACGCTTTTATTATGTATTACTTTATGAATAATTTATTTATAAGATAAGGCTTATTTTTAGGTTCTCTTTTGAGAAGAGAATTTCATGAACATTATTTTATGTGCCTATTTAGTTTAAGGAGTTGGAAAATTGTCTAAGGCTATTCTAGAGTTACTAGTATTGCTTTCTTAAACCTTGGTTTCAAATGCTTAGGTATATCCTATTCCTCTCATGAGACTTCTATTTATTTGGAAACAATAGTTAGTTGCAACTACATTGGTATGGCTTTAAAGATAGGTCAAGTTGATATCTTGATTCATTTTAGGGTTGGCTAAACAATCCCCTGATTCCTATTTTAGCTTAAGCATGGTCTTGGGTTTATACTTGTGATCCCCATGTGATGCATAAAGTAGAGCTGAGATATAATGCTAGGTTGTAGATATGAGATGACACCATGTTGCATTGGCTAGGTTTACTCTCCCCAATGCATGATAAAATGGTTACTTGCTTATTATTTCATGTGCTCCCTTAGTTACTAAGGATATGAGAATTAGTTTTATCTGCTACCAATAGACTTCTATTGTGCCCTTAACATATTGTTAAAGTAAATAAAGTTTTTATAGTTCTTTTTATAGTTAACTTTGGTCATATGAATGGATGGTTTCCCATCATATTAGGTATGGAGTTTTAATCTAAGGTTTTTTTATGTTTCATAGGTGAAGAATAAGTGGAATGTAGATGTGGTAGATTTCTACTTGTGATCACCAAGTGGTTCACAAGTTAAGGTTGGAATACAAGCTTAGGTTTCTTTACTAATTACCTCCCTATGATTTCATGTGGTGAAGGATATCTACTAATCCTATTAGGATTTAACTTATCCTCACATATCTCCAAGGCATGCTCATAAATTATATATGATCATCTTGTTCTTAATATCTTAACCTCAAGTTCTTTAGGTTTATGATCATTACACAATTTATAATAATCAAGGTTTGGCTTCCTAAGGATCTCTCATTAAATGGAATTCTCACTTCCATGATCAAGCATTGTCTTGATCAACTAGGGTATAGTACTTCTAATTTACCCTCTTGAATGGGACTACTATGGTTGCCTCTAAAGTTTATATCCCAGGAGAATGCCTGAGATATTATGTTAGAGTTCTACTTAGTCAAGGATGATATTATCATCTGGGTATAAGGATAGTTCTCTCCCTCAAACCCAAGTGTTGCTTCAACTTACTTGAGAGTAACACCATGGCTTGAGCTCTCTTATATAAAAATGGATTATTCTAGGTTATGGTGTACTCCTAATACTCTAGTTCAATGGTTGTCCTTTATTCTTAAATAGATAAAGCTAGGTTTAGTATGAATGCTCACTCTCATTTGGGAATTACTTGAATAATACTCTAGGGTTCCTCTTGAAGATGATGTTGTGATCATATGGATATTTATACCCAAGGTTTGCCTCAAGGTTTGTCATTGCTTATCTAATAAATAATATAGAACTCTCCTCTCTCTAGGTTTGATGTATAATAATTTGGAATAGAGGAGGATATATATTTCTGGAGTTGATCTCCTTGTCTTGTTTCCAAGAGTGAAGTCAATTGAATACCATGAGGTTCATGGTAGGATCAAGGATTAGTCTTAGGACATGGAAAAGATAGATGAAGAATGGTTTCTTGATTTTATGGTTACTTGATTTCCAAATAGATGTATGCTCATATGTTATGGAAAGGATTTCCATGTTATGATATTTTAATAAGATCCAGTAGTGGTTCCTTGATTCATATATTCTTGTGTTGGTTTTAATTCCATTTGATCTAACCCCCTTAGATCAAATCATCTCTACCCAAAACAAGGTTTTAGCGAAGTCACATTGAGGTTTATAGCGCTTGACTTGATGAGCTACTTTAATTCCACCAAGGTCAAGTGAACTTCAGTTACTGTGACTGTTTTACTTTAAAGCGCGAAAATTCCCCAGATTTTCTATGCATGAATGCAATGCACACATCTGTTTCCTCTATTTTTGTAACCCCAATACCTGGGATATTACAGTCTCTACCCCTTAAACTAAACTTCGTCCTCGAAGTTTGAACTCTCTCACGTTTCCGGAATGTGGATCTGTCTTGTGCAGACTATGACTTTTCTCGAACTCCGTGGTGATCTCACTGGATATAATTGAATATATCCCTTGTCCAGATTCTTCCTGGAATCCATTAGGGTTTGTTTCTGAACATTATTTTCTCACTCCAGTTCTATGATTTTTCTCTAGAATCTCATAATACCTGTCTCTGAGCCATGGCTTCTAACTTTAATTATTTGATTTCTTTCAACCCTATAGTCGTGTTTCCTTTCTCATTGAAGAATCAATGATGGGACTTCTTCTTGTCCTGACAGTCTTAATTGGAGACTAATTGGATAACATTCTCCTATTTGATAAAATAGGTCTTTGTTTTCCCTTACTACCAAAACTGCAATAATGGTACTAAGTAAGGTACTTAACATGGAAATGATCATGATGGTTTATTCCTCTAAGAATGGATTAGACTCATTTAGTCCATCCAATCATGGCTTATTGTTGATACCTATAACTATTTTGGTCTCTTTAGGTTCCATGAAAGGAATCATTCTATTAGTCTGTGGTTCTGGTATGGTCAATCTCCTTCGGTCTTTGGCCTTCTTGGGCTGTATTTGGTCTATGGTATTTTCTTCGTCCAACTTCTTTATGCTTGACTTACTTGAGCTTTCGTACTTCTGAGTGAACATTACTCACTTTTTCAAGCTATAGTCTACTTCTTACTTCCTCGAGGTATAATTCTCGACTTCTGGTCTGACATCCTTCTGAAAGTAGTGTTCACAGTCCTATGAAAATAAGATCGAACTTCCTCTCAGTTCAGACCTTCTTCTACTATCTTGCTCAAAATATTGAGTTATTATACAGCCAACTCAATCTTTACTCTACCCCTTAGAGTTTTCTTATAGTCTTCAGCTCCTTTTCTTCCAACCATTGAATTTATGGTTAGAATATTGGTCTAGGTGTAGCTTATGGTTTATATTCTTCTAAGGTCTTATGAAGAATCCTTGTGGTGTATCCACTCAATTGTGGACATCCAATGTGAATCCTTCGACTAAATGATTATAGGTCATTGTTATTTGGTTGACAAAATTATCTGTTCACAACTTCTTGGTACAATTAATCCAATGGTGGACTACTTGATACCAATTGTGGCTATTTGTTATCTAAAAAAATGGACTCTATTGTAGGTTCTGATCAACTGGACGAGACATCCTCTACTTTATCTCGCAGTATTGATCCTATATCAACTATGGTCTTCTGATACCAACTATGGTCTTCTTATATCTGCTATGGTTTCATAAGTCATCTTCCTTTTTCGAGGGTTTATTTTGCAAGAAAACCACTATGAATATAGTATCCAAAGTGATTTCCCATGCATTCCCTCTTCCATAATGACTATGGTTCTACTTCTACTTCTCCATAATCATCATATTTCTCACCTTCATGCTTCTTATGTACTAAAGTACTCCTCGGTTGAGGTAAAGCATGAATTTTGATTGGCACTTCCTTCAGAGTATTGTGGTTACTTCCCACAATTTTGCTTCCTTCTTCTGATGAACCTTCATCTTGTCTTCAGAATCTTCAGAATTCGTCACTTCCTCACACGAATACTATTACCCTCTAGATCTATAGCATCAAGTAATGACTTGATATTGCAACATGCATTTGCATATCAAAGTCCAACTCCATGTATGGATCTAGTCAATCAATGAGAATCCAATAAAATCCAAGAAGATTCAGCTTTGTGCATATAATACACACCATCATAAGCCTGAATATGATAGTTGAGTAAGACATCTCTAAACACCAGGCTCTGATGTGTAGTATATAACACCACATAGATAGGTTTATATCGTGATACTTAGCACGATTATATGGGATTCTACTATTCGTCTCAACATTTACCTTAATTCCACATTTGCTAGGAGATAATCTTGAAACAAAGTGGTTTGGGTTGGTTAAGGTTCACCTAATTTCCTTTGGAAGTTCTAGCTTAACTTCCATTTTGTTGAGGACTATCTCACATGATATGTCTAGGTTCTAACATTGCTACTCTAAACACATAACTATGGAAATATAGTTCTTATACTTCCATGTGTTTCTACCATAAGGCTATGGTCATGATGTGCTTGGCACACTTCCATGGTTTTGGAATATAACTCTTGCACTATTATTAAACAACTGGCTTCTTATTATTCTCCTCCTAAATGTTTATGATGTTCTATTCCATCACATAATGATTCTCAGATGAATCTTATATGATTAGTAACTCTATCATGTAGACATATTTTATTCCTATCTTTCTTCCTTACTTCCCATGATTAACTCATCATGGTCTATACTACCTCATATAACTTGTTTTTATTACTTACCATGAGTTATTTAACAAGTTTAGATAAATTTTACTTACCCTATTACTTGTTTTAGTATACACATCCTAGTAGAATAATTTTATTTATCTATCTTTATCACTTGATGTCGTTCCTATTACAGGTTTGGATAATTCTTACTTAATCATAATATTTGTTGGTACACATCTTCCAATAGGATAGCTTCCTTATGGTTGTATCCTCTCTTTGGACTACCATGTATTGTATACCAACTGTGATCTACTCATCTATTGTTTAAAGTACTTAATGATGTACTATATGTTTGGGATTAACTAACTATCTTTACTTAGAAAAGATAGATTGAAAAGGTTGACTCAATTGTGTCAGGATTATTCTCAAGTGAATATCCATCTCAAGTCATAAAATTATTTGGTTTGACTAAGACAACTTCCTATAGACACTAACAATCCTATAGGTCTCCTTTAAAGGGTTTTAATCCTAAGGTCAAAGCATTTGCTCTGATACCAACTGTGGTGACCCGGCATACCACTGCATGGTGTAGTATGCAAGTCTGATATAACACCAATGAAACACCGTTCCACTCGTATTATATCGCTCAGAGTGGTACAACAGAAACATATGCGGGTCCAAGGTATGTCTATAGAATTACAACATCGACTCTGTTACATAAGATCATCACAGCCTCCTACTTTACAATGAGGTAAAACTGCAAATAAACTCCAGAAGAACGACTCGTAGTCTAATCTTATCACGAACTCTATTTGTAGAGTATTTAACTAGCTACAGAGGCTAAGAATAGATTCTAGCTAATTAGGAGCTAGGTTTAGGAAGCTAGTTCCCTTCTATGTCTGAACTAGGTTTTCTCCTTGATGGATGTGGTATTTGACTCCTCTGACAGGTTCCTGTCTCTTGAAGTAGTTGTTGATTCCTTGACCTTCGAGTTGCACTGTAGATCCTCCTTCGACGCCTCCATATCTAAGCAGGGGATTTAAGAGTGGGATGAGTACGAGCGTACTCAACAAGTTCATTATAGGAAAGAGGTGTTTAATGCACTAGCTACAGCATTAGACCAGAAAGTCTAATACCAATGCAAGTTTTCATAACCATTTCTTCAAAAGGTTGCTTTTATTCAGAAGAACTATGTCCGTCAGTCTTCACCGGTTTACTAGAACTTCATGGAGCTCCTTTCCGGCAGCGTTCTCAGTTCCATATCCCGGAACAGGGAGTGACAGGTCACGATTCATTACACTCTGCAGAGGTGTGTTGCTTTACCCATAAGAGATCTTAACCTTGGTGCCAACCGGGTGATCTTCCCGTCCACACTTCCTTTGGTGTGAGGCCCGGTATAAGGTCTAGCCAATCATGTTCCTCCGCTACCTCGAACACCCACCCTTTGTTGCATGCCCCGACCCTGGGTCCACGCCGGTCCCATTATTCCTGTAGATTTCAAGGTGGACCCCGACCACGACGACAGTGCTGGGCTCTACCATACACTCCTACGCTGGTAGCTGCAACCCATCATAGACCGCAATACCGTGGGGACTTAGGGCTCCCCAGCCTCACCATCTTGCTCCTTCGGGCGACAAGTGTACTACGGACTATGCCGTGGGGACTTAGGACTCCCCAGCCTCACCAGCTTGCCCCCTTGGATTACAAGTGTACTACGGTAAAGCGCATCCGTTGATGAACGAGAGGTGGAAACACTTTTGACTACTCCGTCCCACTCCGGATCTTATGGTTAACACGGGTATTACGGCACAAGAATCACTGGCGACATTTGTTGTTTAATCCTAGATGGATATAAACCCGTGCAATGGAACCTCCACCGTATCAACACAATCCATGGTTCCATTGCCCACCACATAGTCATATTCATAATTATGAAAGTAGTGGTTTTGGTTTTTATGCAATAGTGATAATCATAGTACTTTGCAAGTAATTTGATAGGAATAATCAAATGACATGAGCAAGTGATGAACTTGCCTTTCTTGACTGCAAGATTATACAGGCAAGGTCTTCGATACGCGGTAACTCCAAATTCTGAAATAGCATCATCGTCCGGTAAGGACGATGTTTAAAAGATTGCCAAGGATGCAATAATGCATAAGTATGAGATGCAATCGTTCTAAACGTGACCTAACCCCGATGATTTAGGATTAGTGAGTTGTAATGATTAGTTCAGGGTGTGTTGCACTTTTAGAGTGATTCACAGACAAGGTTCTTATTCAGGTTTGTGTGGTTTGAGAATCATAAGCAAGTGGTAAACTGTATAGTAACAATCATACACATCAAGGAATAGTAGTTGTATAATAAGTAAAGAGCAGTTGTCAATTTTAAGTCATATAGTGCATGGTTGATGATTAATTGTTATATACTTCAAAAGAATAACTTTTGAAGAACATGTTCTTTAATAAGGAACAAGTAGGATAATTAGGTTGATGGGGTTCTATTGTTGATTATGGTTTCATTTAGTTTCTGGAGTAAGTATTAGATGGATCCCAACAAAGTTGGATTCATCAACACCTAGGGCTTGTAAGGTTAAGATAAGCCTAGGCATCCTAAGCAATTCATTATACATGGTTGTTGTCAAGGTTGGTTTATCTTGCTAATGATAGCTGGCTAAGGTTTATAGGTCCTGTTAGGTAGAGTTGATGATGATTCCTTATTTTCTTCAAAAGAATAACTTTTGAAGAACATACTTCTTAAGTAATAAGAAGTATAACAATTAAGGTTGAGGTTATCTAGGATTAGCTGTTGGATTTCTAAGTATAAAATAATTAGTTCCTAAATAGGATGGTTCATAAGTATCTCACACTAATAGGGTTTAGTGGAACAGGGTTATGTAAAGTAGAATAGTAGGTATGGTTGCTATTAGGGTTCATCACAATGGTGTGATGCTAAATAAGAATGAATAAGGATGATAGCTTTGGTAATAGGATCTAGGGTTTACACTTGGTTGACCCTACTGGATTGTTTAGGTCTGATGATGATGAATACATGGGATACCCATATATTAGTGGTAGGTCTTCTATATTTTATGTGACCAAGACAGGTATTTATTTGCTACTAGGGTTCTATGCTTTGAAGAATGTACCATGATCACATGCTCTAACCTAGGGTTTAGGTTAGAAGCAATTTAGGGTTTGATACGTCTCCGACGTATCGATAATTTTTTATGTTCCATGCCACATTATTGATGTTATCTACATGTTTTATGCACACTTTATGTCATATTCGTGCATTTTCTGGAACTAACCTATTAACAAGATGCCGAAGTGCCGATTCTTTGTTTCTGCTGTTTTTGGTTTCAGAAATCCTAGTAAGGAAATATTCTCGGAATTGGACGAAATCAACGCCCAGGGGCCTATTTTTCCACGAAGCTTCCAGAAGTCCGAAGACGAAACGAAGAGGGGCCACGAGGCAGCCAGAGCATAGGGCGGCGCGGCCCCTGCCCTGGCCGCGCGGCCCTATGGTCTGGGCCCCTCGCGCCGCCTCTTGTTCTACCCTTCCGCCTACTTAAAGCCTCCGTGAAGAAACCCCCAGTACCGAGAGCCACGATACGGAAAACCTTCCAGAGACGCCGCCAACGCCGATCCCATCTCGGGGGATCCAGGAGATCGCCTCCGGCACCCTGCCGGAGAGGGGAATCATCTCCCGGAGGACTCTACGCCGCCATGGTCGCCTCCGGTGTGATGAGTGAGTAGTCTACCCCTGGACTATGGGTCCATAGCAGTAGCTAGATGGTTGTCTTCTCCCCATTGTGCTATCATTGTCGGATCTTGTGAGCTGCCTAACATGATCAAGATCATCTATCTGTAATTCTATATGTTGCGTTTGTTGGGATCCGATGAATAGAGAATACTTGTTATGTTGATTATCAAAGTTATATCTACGTGTTGTTTATGATCTTGCATGCTTTCCGTTACTAGTAGATGCTCTGGCCAAGTAGATGCTTGTAACTCCAAGAGGGAGTACTTATGCTCGATAGTGGGTTCATGCTCGCATTGACACCGGGACAAGGATGACAGAAAGTTCTAAGGTTGTGTTGTGCTGTTGCCACTAGGGATAAAACATTGATGCTATGTCTAAGGATGTAGTTGTTGATTACATTACGCACCATACTTAATGCAATTGTCTGTTGCTTTGCAACTTAATACTGGAGGGGGTTCGGATGATAACCTGAAGGTGGACTTTTTAGGCATAGATGCAGTTGGATGGCGGTCTATGTACTTTGTCGTAATGCCCAATTAAATCTCACTATAATCATCATGATATGTATGTGCATGGTCATGCTCTCTTTATTTGTCAATTGCCCAACTGTAATTTGTTCACCCAACATGCTGTTTGTCTTATGGGAGAGACACCTCTAGTGAACTGTGGACCCCGGTCCAATTCTCTTTACTGAAATACAATCTACTGCAATACTTGTTCTACTGTTTTCTGCAAACAATCATCTTCCACACAATACGGTTAATCCTTTGTTACAGCAAGCCGGTGAGATTGACAACCTCACTGTTTCGTTGGGGCAAAGTACTTTGGTTGTGTTGTGCAGGTTCCACGTTGGCGCCGGAATCCCTGGTGTTGCGCCGCACTACATCCCGCCGCCATCAACCTTCAACGTGCTTCTTGACTCCTACTGGTTCGATAAACCTTGGTTTCTTACTGAGGGAAACTTGCTGCTGTACGCATCACACCTTCCACTTGGGGTTCCCAACGAGCGTGTACTTTACGCGTCATCAAGCTAAATTTCTGGCGCCGTTGCCGGGGACGTGAAGGAAAATTACACCACAGAGATTTCTAACTCCCACGTCAACTACACGCCAGCAAATAAATTTCTGGCGCCGTTGCCGGGGAGATCAAGACACGCTGCAAGGGGAGTCTCCACTTCTCAATCTCTTTACTTTGTTTTTGTCTTGCTTAGTTTTATTTACTACTTTGTTTGCTGCACTAAATCAAAATACAAAAAAATTAGTTGCTAGTTTTACTTTACTTGCTATCTTGTTTGCTATATCAAAAACACAAAAAAAAAAAATTTAGTTACTTGCATTTACTTTACTTATTTCATCATGTTTCCTTTTAATTTTACCACGAAAGATATACCGGTAGGACGTGGGTCTATAGTTGGGAGAAACAATATAGAAGAATTTTTCAATCATGTTAGTACCATTGAAAATTTTGAAGATAGACACTTGGTAGACCTTGCGCCTACTTATGAAATTGCTGCTGCGCATTTAGTTCGCCTGTTGGAGACTAAATTTGTTAATCTTAATCCTATAATCCAACACATGTTTCTCACACTTGGTGATATGGAAGAAGGGGAAAAGAAAGATTTTGTTTTAGAAACCCTTCTTAGAGAATTTGGGGGAATAGCGAGAGAAGCTAGAAAGGTCTTTGCTAAATTTAATATGCTTGGTTCTCATACTAATTTTGTTAGTCTCCTTGAAAAGATGGACATGGATAGAATAAGATACACTAATAATATTGATGATGGTGGGGAGATCAAAGCACCAATACCATGTAAACTCTTAGCTATGAATGATGCACTAGAAAATAACTATGCTTGGCTTGTTCCTGAAAATTTGTTTGATGAGAGTAGCACGCCTAAGACTAATGAAAAGGGAGATGCTAAAACTTACGTATCAAATATACTATGCCTGGTTGAGAAAACTCCACACCCCGCTGAGAACACACCATCCTTTGATAATACTTGATACACACTTTCTGCGCCTAGCTGAAAGGCGTTAAGGAAAAGCGCTTATGTGAGACAACCCATGTTTTTACCTACAGTACTTTGTTTTTATTTTGTGTCTTGGAAGTTGTTTACTACTGTAGCAACCTCTCCTTATCTTAGTTTAGTGTTTTGTTGTGCCAAGTTAAGCCGTTGATAGAAAAGTAAGTACAAGATTTGGATTACTGCGCAGTTCCAGATTTCTTTGCTGTCACGAATCTGGGTCTACCTCCCTGTAAGTAGCTCAGAAAATTAAGCCAATTTACGTGCATGATCCTCAGATATGTACGCAACTTTCATTCAATTTGGGCATTTTCATTTGAGCAAGTCTGGTTCCATTTTAAAATTCGTCAATACGAACTGTTCTGTTTTGACAGATTCTGCCTTTTATTTCGCATTGCCTCTTTTGCTATGATGGATGAATTTCTTTGATCCACTAATGTCCAGTAGCATTATGCAATGTCCAGAAGTGTTAAGAATGATTGTGTCACCTCTGAATATGTTAATTTTTATTGTGCACTAACCCTCTAATGAGTTGTTTCGAGTTTGGTGTGGAGGAAGTTTTCAAGGATCAAGAGAGGAGTATGATGCAACATGATCAAGGAGAGTGAAAGCTCTAAGCTTGGGGATGCCCCGGTGGTTCACCCCTGCATATATTAAGAAGACTCAAGCGTCTAAGCTTGGGGATGCCCAAGGCATCCCCTTCTTCATCGACAACATTATCAGGTTCCTCCCCTGAAACTATATTTTTATTCCATCACATCTTATGTGCTTTTTCTTGGAGCGTCGGTTTGTTTTTGTTTTTGTTTTTGTTTGAATAAAATGGATCCTAGCATTCACTTTATGGGAGAGAGACACGCTCCGCTGTAGCATATGGACAAGTATGTCCTTGGTTTCTACTCATAGTATTCATGGCGAAGTTTCTCCTTCGTTAAATTGTTATATGGTTGGAATTGGAAAATGATACATGTAGTAATTGCTATTAATGTCTTGGGTAATGTGATACTTGGCAATTGTTGTGCTCATGATTAAGCTCTTGCATCATATGCTTTGCACCCATTAATGAAGAAATACATAGAGCATGCTTAAATTTGGTTTGCATATTTGGTTTCTCTAAGGTCTAGATAATTTCTAGTATTGAGTTTGAACAACAAGGAAGACGGTGTAGAGTCTTATAATGTTTTCAATATGTCTTTTATGTGAGTTTTGCTGCACCGGTTCATCCTTGTGTTTGTTTCAAATAAGCCTTGCTAGCCTAAACCTTGTATCGAGAGGGAATACTTCTCATGCATCCAAAATACTTGAGCCAACTACTATGCCATTTGTGTCCACCATACCTACCTACTACATGGTATTTTCCGCCATTCCAAAGTAAATTGCTTGAGTGCTACCTTTAAAATTCCATTATTCACCTTTGCAATATATAGCTCATGGGACAAATAGCTTAAAAACTATTGTGGTATTGAATATGTAATTATGCACTTTATCTCTTATTAAGTTGCTTGTTGTGCGATAACCATGTTCACTGGGGACGCCATCAACTATTCATTGTTGAATTTCATGTGAGTTGCTATGCATGTCCGTCTTGTCTGAAGTAAGAGAGATCTACCACCTTATGGTTAAGCATGCATAATGTTAGAGAAGAACATTGGGCCGCTAACTAAAGCCATGATCCATGGTGGAAGTTTCAGTTTTGGACATATATCCTCAATCTCAAATGAGAAAATTATTAATTGTTGTTACATGCTTATGCATAAAAGAGGAGTCCATTATCTGTTGTCTATGTTGTCCCGGTATGGATGTCTAAGTTGAAGAATAATCAATAGCGAGAAATCCAATGCGAGCTTTCTCCTTAGACCTTTGTACAAAGTGCATAGAGGTACCCCTTTGTGACACTTGGTAAAAACATGTGCATTGTGATGATCCGGTAGTCCAAGCTAATTAGGACAAGGTGCGGGCACTATTAGTACACTATGCATGAGGCTTGCAACTTATAAGATATAATTTACATAATACATATGCTTTATTACTACCGTTGACAAAATTGTTTCATGTTTTCAAAATCAAAGCTCTAGCACAAATATAGCAATCGATGCTTTTCCTCTATGGAGGACCATTCTTTTACTTTCAATGTTGAGTCAGTTCACCTATTTCTCTCCACCTCAAGAAGCAAACACTTGTGTGAACTGTGCATTGATTCCTACATACTTGCTTATTGCACTTATTATATTACTCTATGTTGACAATATCCATGAGATATACATGTTACAAGTTGAAAGCAACCGCTGAAACTTAATCTTCTTTTGTGTTGCTTCAATGCTTTTACTTTGAATTATTGCTTTATGAGTTAACTCTTATGCAAGACTTAATTGATGCTTGTCTTGAAGTGCTATTCATGAAAAGTCTTTGCTTTATGATTCACTTGTTTACTCATGTCATATACATTGTTTTGATCGCTGCATTCACTACATATGCTTTACAAATAGTATGATCAAGATTATGATGGCATGTCACTCCAGAAATTATCTGTGTTATCGTTTTACCTTGCTCGGGACGAGCAGAACTAAGCTTGGGGATGCTGATACGTCTCCGACGTATCGATAATTTCTTATGTTCCATGCCACATTATTGATGTTATCTACATGTTTTATGCACACTTTATGTCATATTCGTGCATTTTAGGAACTAACCTATTAACAAGATGCCGAAGTGCCGATTCTGTTTTCTGCTGTTTTTGGTTTCAGAAATCCTAGTAAGGAAATATTCTCGGAATTGGACGAAATCAACGCCCAGGGGCCTATTTTTCCACGAAGCTTCCAGAAGTCCGAAGACGAAACGAAGAGGGGCCACGAGGCAGCCAGAGCATAGGGCGGCGTGGCCCCTGCCCTGGCCGCGCGGCCCTATGGTCCTGGCCCCTCGCGCCGCCTCTTGACCTACCCTTCCGCCTACTTAAAGCCTCCGTGACGAAACCCCCAGTACCGAGAGCCACGATACGGAAAACCTTACTGAGACGCCGCCAACGCCGATCCCATCTCGGGGATCCAGAGATCGCCTCCGGCACCCTGCCGGAGAGGGGAATCATCTCCCGGAGGACTCTACGCCGCCATGGTCGCCTCCGGTGTGATGAGTGAGTAGTCTACCCCTGGACTATGGGTCCATAGCAGTAGCTAGATGGTTGTCTTCTCCCCATTGTGCTATCATTGTCGGATCTTGTGAGCTGCCTAACATGATCAAGATCATCTATCTGTAATTCTATATGTTGCGTTTGTTGGGATCCGATGAATAGAGAATACTTGTTATGTTGATTATCAAAGTTATATCTATGTGTTGTTTATGATCTTGCATGCTTTCCGTTACTAGTAGATGCTCTGGCCAAGTAGATGCTTGTAACTCCAAGAGGGAGTACTTATGCTCGATAGTGGGTTCATGCCCGCATTGACACCGGGACAAAGCACAGAAAGTTCTAAGGTTGTGTTGTGCTGTTGCCACTAGGGATAAAACATTGATGCTATGTCTAAGGATGTAGTTGTTGATTACAGTACGCACCAAACTTAAGGCACTTGTCTGGTGATTTGCAACTTAATTCTGGGGGGGGTTCGGATGATAACCTGAAGGTGGACTTTTTAGGCATAGATGCAGTTGGATGGCGGTCTATGTACTTTGTCGTAATGCCCAATTAAATCTCACTATAATCATCATGATATGTATGTGCATGGTCATGCTCTCTTTATTTGTCAATTGCCCAACTGTAATTTGTTCACCCAACATGCTGTTTGTCTTATGGGAGAGACACCTCTAGTGAACTGTGGACCCCGGTCCAATTCTCTTTACTGAAATACAATCTACTGCAATACTTGTTCTACTGTTTTCTGCAAACAATCATCTTCCACACAATACGGTTAATCCTTTGTTACAGCAAGCCGGTGAGATTGACAACCTCACTGTTTCGTTGGGGCAAAGTACTTTGGTTGTGTTGTGCAGGTTCCACGTTGGCGCCGGAATCCCTGGTGTTGCGCCGCACTACATCCCGCCGCCATCAACCTTCAACGTGCTTCTTGACTCCTACTGGTTCGATAAACCTTGGTTTCTTACTGAGGGAAACTTGCTGCTGTACGCATCACACCTTCCACTTGGGGTTCCCAACGAGCGTGTGCTTTACGCGTCATCAGGGTTCACATGTAATAATGGAACTAGGGTTCCAATTTGGATTAGGGTTTTAGGATTACCCATAAATGATGAGGTTATCACTTTATTTATAATGGAACTAGGTCTTCCTATTTACCCTATAATTCTTGGCTTAATAACTTCATTATTAAACTTGAAGTTATTAATAACTTTGAAATAAAATTAATGTTGAATTTGGCATTTTATTATTTTTAATGAATTAATAATTAAGGTAATTATTAATCAGGGTTTAAATCCCTCTAATAAGGATTTAACAAAATAATAAATAATTAAATTAGTTTTAAAGTTTTCTTTATTTATTTACTGGGTTCTATTTAATTTTTAAAGTTTTCCTTATTTATTGAATTTTAATTGAATATAGAATTAATAAATAGGGCTTAAATAACAAGTACTAAACAATTGAATTTTTATTAAAAATAAAAATTTCATATTATATTTTTATTAGATAGAGTTTTCGTTTCTAAGAATTTTAATATCTTATTTTAATTTTTCTGAGTTCAAATGAATTTTCTAAATTTCATGTAAGGTTGCAGCAATTTAATGGATTTAAATTTAAAGCTAGAAATGCTAACTATACCCGGACTAACCTACCCGTAGGGGCTGACTGGTGGGCCAGTGGCCCTGTTGGTGGCCACGTCAGCGTGGACCAAGTCCAAGTGCTGACAGGGCATAGGAGTTCAACTCTGGCGAGCCCGTTGTGGCCGGCGACGGCGATTCCGGCCAGTAGGGCATGGGCGGACAGGCCAGTTAGGTGCGGCTCGAGATGCTGAACACTATGGAGGCGGCGCCCCCAACTAATGGTCACCGGAGACCACGCCGGTGAACGTCTCCGCGGCGGTGAACTCCGGACAAGTTGCAAGAACTAGCTACAGGCGATGATAGGATGCAATATTAGGCTCAGGCGAATCGCAAGCTCACCAGGAACACGCCGGGCTTGACGGCTTGGCCGGAGACGGCCAGGTTCGCCGGAATTGGTTGATGCCGACGCCGGGGAAGATGAGGTCATCGGCGTCGATCTCGGGCACCTCAACTCGATTCCTCCCGTGGGAGTAGCTTGTCGAGGACGGCGGTCACGGTGGTGCCCTCAGCTTGGCCAGGGGTTGCTCCAATCGCCGGCGGAAGTGGTGACCGGTGCGACCAGGGTTTCGGGGTGGAGAGGAATTGAACAGAGGGGGAAGAATCCGGTCTGCTGTCCATCGTGGGGCTTTTATACGATGCCAAAATGCGCCCCGTCACGTCGTCGAGGCAGGAGAGACCGCCAGCGACGAGGGGAAGATGGGCACGCCGTCGTGCTGTCGTCCTGCGAGACGAAGGGATGAGGATGAGCTCCTTCTTTTATTTTGTTGCCGAAGGGGTACGTGGGCTAGCGTTGGGCTGCGGCTTGGGCCGTGTTGGTGGCTTCTGCTGGGCTGCTGCGTGGTAAGGTAAGCTCTCTTTTTCCTCTCTTTTATCTATTTTCTTTTTCTATTTTATATTTCTTTTGCTATTTTATACTTTTGTATTTCTGGTTTGAATTTTAAATCAGTGTTGAATGAATTCAAATGGTTGGCTTCTTCTTATCAGGGAATAAGTAGCCCCTAATGTGAATATGTTTCATAATTGAGATGCATTGGTTATTTGGTTGAATTTATTTTTAAATATGTGACAAAACAAGGATTATTTCTATTTAACATCTTTTAGTGTTCAAGGAATATTGTTGAGGTTTTAGATAATCCCCTCATCATGGTTAAGCTTTTATTATGTATTACTTTATGAATAATTTATTTATAAGATAAGGCTTATTTTTAGGTTCTCTTTTGAGAAGAGAATTTCATGAACATTATTTTATGTGCCTATTTAGTTTAAGGAGTTGGAAAATTGTCTAAGGCTATTCTAGAGTTACTAGTATTGCTTTCTTAAACCTTGGTTTCAAATGCTTAGGTATATCCTATTCCTCTCATGAGACTTCTATTTATTTGGAAACAATAGTTAGTTGCAACTACATTGGTATGGCTTTAAAGATAGGTCAAGTTGATATCTTGATTCATTTTAGGGTTGGCTAAACAATCCCCTGATTCCTATTTTAGCTTAAGCATGGTCTTGGGTTTATACTTGTGATCCCCATGTGATGCATAAAGTAGAGTTGAGATATAATGCTAGGTTGTAGATATGAGATGACACCATGTTGCATTGGCTAGGTTTACTCTCCCCAATGCATGATAAAATGGTTACTTGCTTATTATTTCATGTGCTCCCTTAGTTACTAAGGATATGAGAATTAGTTTTATCTGCTACCAATAGACTTCTATTGTGCCCTTAACATATTGTTAAAGTAAATAAAGTTTTTATAGTTCTTTTTATAGTTAACTTTGGTCATATGAATGGATGGTTTCCCATCATATTAGGTATGGATTTTTAATCTAAGGTTTTCTTATGTTTCATAGGTGAAGAATAAGTGGAATGTAGATGTGGTAGATTTCTACTTGTGATCACCAAGTGGTTCACAAGTTAAGGTTGGAATACAAGCTTAGGTTTCTTTACTAATTACCTCCCTATGATTTCATGTGGTGAAGGATATCTACTAATCCTATTAGGATTTAACTTATCCTCACATATCTCCAAGGCATGCTCATAAATTATATATGATCATCTTGTTCTTAATATCTTAACCTCAAGTTCTTTAGGTTTATGATCATTACACAATTTATAATAATCAAGGTTTGGCTTCCTAAGGATCTCTCATTAAATGGAATTCTCACTTCCATGATCAAGCATTGTCTTGATCAACTAGGGTATAATACTTCTAATTTACCTTCTTGAATGGGACTACTATGGTTGCCTCTAAAGTTTATATCCCAGGAGAATGCCTGAGATATTATGTTAGAGTTCTACTTAGTCAAGGATGATATTATCATCTGGGTATAAGGATAGTTCTCTCCCTCAAACCCAAGTGTTGCTTCAACTTACTTGAGAGTAACACCATGGCTTGAGCTCTCTTATATAAAAATGGATTATTCTAGGTTATGGTGTACTCCTAATACTCTAGTTCAATGGTTGTCCTTTATTCTTAAATAGATAAAGCTAGGTTTAGTATGAATGCTCACTCTCATTTGGGAATTACTTGAATAATACTCTAGGGTTCCTCCTGAAGATGATGTTGTGATCATATGGATATTTATACCCAAGGTTTGCCTCAAGGTTTGTCATTGCTTATCTAATAAATAATATAGAACTCTCCTCTCTCTAGGTTTGATGTATAATAATTTGGAATAGAGGAGGATATATATTTCTGGAGTTGATCTCCTTGTCTTGTTTCCAAGAGTGAAGTCAATTGAATACCATGAGGTTCATGGTAGGATCAAGGATTAGTCTTAGGACATGGCAAAGATAGATGAAGAATGGTTTCTTGATTTTATGGTTACTTGATTTCCAAATAGATTTATGCTCATATGTTATGGAAAGGATTTCCATGTTATGATATTTTAATAAGATCCAGTAGTGGTTCCTTGATTCATATATTCTTGTGTTGGTTTTAATTCCATTTGATCTAACCCCCTTAGATCAAATCATCTCTACCCAAAACAAGGTTTTAGCGAAGTCACATTGAGGTTTATAGCGCTTCACTTGATGAGCTACTTTAATTCCACCAAGGTCAAGTGAACTTCAGTTACTGTGACTGTTTTACTTTAAAGCGCGAAAATTCCCCAGATTTTCTATGCATGAATGCAATGCACACATCTGTTTCCTCTATTTTTGTAACCCCAATACCTGGGATATTACAACATAGCTACCAGTAAAGCCCTCAGCCTCGGGGGAGAATGATACGTCTCCGACGTATCGATAATTTCTTATGTTCCATGCCACATTATTGATGATATCTACATGTTTAATGCATACTTTATGTCATATTTATGCATTTTCCGGCACTAACCTATTAACGAGATGCCGAAGAGCCAGTTGATGTTTTCTGCTGTTTTTGGTTTCAGAAATCCTAGTAAGGAAATATTCTCGGAATTGGACGAAATCAACGCCCAGGGGCCTATTTTCACACGAAGCTTCCAGAAGACCGAAGAGAAGACGAAGTGGGGCCACGAGGCGGCGCCACAGTAGGGCGGCGCGGCCCAAGCCCTGGCCGCGCCACCCTAGCATGTGGGCCCCTCGTGACTCTCCCGACTCTGCCCTTCCGCCTACAAATAGCCTTCGTCGTGAAACCCCCAGTACCGAGAGCCACGATACGGAAAACCTTCCAGAGACGCCGCCGCTGCCAATTCCATCTCGGGGGATTCAGGAGATCGCCTCCGGCACCCTACCGGAGAGGGGATTCATCTCCCGGAGGACTCTACACCGCCATGGTCGCCTCCGGAGTGATGAGTGAGTAGTTCACCCATGGACTATGGGTCCATAGCAGTAGCTAGATGGTTGTCTTCTCCTCATTATGCTTCATTGTCGGATCTTGTGAGCTGCCTAACATGATCAAGATCATCTATCTGTAATGCTATATGTTGTGTTTGTTGGGATCCGATGAATAGTGAATACTATGTTATGTTGATTATCAATCTATGTGTTGTTTATGATCTTGCATGCTCTCCGTTACTAGTAGATGCTTTGGCCAAGTTGATGCTTGTAACTCCAAGAGGGAGTATTTATGATCGATAGTGGGTTCATGTCTCCGTGAATCTGGGGGAGTGAGAGAAACCTCTAAGGTTATGGATGTGCTGTTGCCACTAGGGATAAAACATTGATGCTATGTCTGAGGATGTAGTTATTGATTACATTACGCACCATATTTAATGCAATTGTCTGTTGTTTGCAACTTAATACTGGAAGGGGTTCGGATGATAACCTGAAGGTGGACTTTTTAGGCATAGATGCATGCTGGATAGCGGTCTATGTACTTTGTCGTAATGCCCAATTAAATCTCACTATACTCATCATATCATGTATGTGCATGGTCATGCCCTCTCTATTTGTCAATTGCCCAACTGTAATTTGTTCACCCAACATGCTATTTATCTTATGGGAGAGACACCACTAGTGAACTGTGGAACCCGGTCTATTCTTTTAATCGAATACAATCCACTACAATACTTGTTCTACTGTTCTCTGCAAACAATCATCATCCACACTATACATCTAATCCTTTGTTACAGCAAGCCGGTGAGATTGACAACCTCACTGTTTTGTTGGGGCAAAGTACTTTGGTTGTGTTGTGCAGGTTCCACGTTGGCGCCGGAATCCCTGGTGTTGCGCCGCACTACATCTCGCCGCCATCAACCTTCAACGTGCTTCTTGGCTCCTACTGGTTCGATAAACCTTGGTTTCTTACTGAGGGAAAACTTGCCGCTGTACGCATCACACCTTCCTCTTGGGGTTCCCAACGGACGCGTGCTGTACGCGTATCAAGCTCTTTTTCTGGCGCCGTTGCCGGGGAGATCAAGACACGCTGCAAGGGGAGTCTCCACATCCAATCTCTTTACTTTGTTTTTGTCTTGCTTTATTTTATTTACTTTCTTGTTTGCTGCATTAAAACAAAACACAAAAAAATTAGTTGCTAGCTTTACTTTATTTACTATCTTGTTTGCTATATCAAAATACAAAAAAATTAGTTACTTGTTTTACTTTACTTAATTCGATGCATGTTTTTATTTTACTAGTTAGGCATAATGGAAAGCAACATGGAGCTTTTTAATATATTTCCTGAGTTAAGACATGGATGGTTTGATGCGAAAATTAAAAAACCTACGGAACATATTAGTATGAACTCTTTGAATACCATTGTTGCTAATGATATGGAAAATTCTAAGCTTGGGGAAGCTGGTTTTGATGAGCTTGATATTTTTAGTCCCCCAAGCATTGAGGAGAAAATTTACTTTGATGATACTTTGCCTCCTATTTATGATGATTATAATGATAGTGGTCTTTTGGTGCCACCTACTATGGAGAGTAAATTTTGTTATGATTATACTATGCCTCCTACACTTGATGAGAATAATAATGATAGCTACTTTGTTTAATTTGCTTCCACTACAATTAATAAGAATGACTATGCTTATGTTGGGAGTAGTAATTATTTTATGCATGAAGCTCATGATAAAAATGTTTAATTTGATAGTTATATTGTTGAGTTTGCTCATGATGCTACTGAAAATCCTTATGAGAGAGGAAAATATGGTTGTAGAAATTTTCATGTTACTAAAACACCTCTCTATGTGCTTAAAATCTTGAAGTTGCGCTTGTCTAGTCTTTCTATGCTTGTTGCATTATGCTTCATGAATTTGTTTATTTACAAGATTCCTTTTTATAGGAAGTGGGTTAGGCTTAAATTTGTTTTGAATTTGCTTCTTGATGCTCTCTTTTGCTTCAACTCTTATTTCTTGCGAGTGCATCATTAAAATTACTGAGCCCATCTTAATGGCTATAAAGAAAGCACTTCTTGGGAGACAACCCATGTTTTTACTACAGTACCTTTATTTTATATTTGAGTCTTGGAAGTTGTTACTACTGTAGCAACCTCTCCTTATCTTAGTTTTGTGCATTGTTGTGCCAAGTAAAGTCTTTGATAGCAAGGTTCATACTAGATTTGGATTACTGCGCAGAAACATATTTCTTTGCTGTCACGAATCTGGGCCTAATTCTCTGTAGGAAACTCAGAAAATTATGCCAATTTATGTGAGTGATCCTCAGATATGTACGCAACTTTCATTAAATTTGAGCATTTTCATTTGAGCAAGTCTGGTGCCTCAATAAAATTCGTATTTACCAACTATTCTGTTTTGACAGATTCTGCCTTTTATTTCGCATTGCCTGTTTTGCTATGCTTGATGGATTTTTCGATTCCATTGACTTTCAGTAGCTTTGTGCAATGTCCAGAAGTGTTAAGAATGATTATGTCACCTCTGAACATGTAAATTTTGATTGTGCACTAACCCTCTAATGAGTTGTTTTGAGTTTGGTGTGGAGGAAGTTTTCAAGGATCAAGAGAGGGAGATGATACAACATGATCAAGGAGAGTGAAAGCTCTAAGCTTGGGGATGCCCCGGTGGTTCACCCCTGCATATATCAAGAAGACTCAAGCGTCTAAGCTTGGGGATGCCCAAGGCATCCCCTTCTTCATCGACAACATTATCAGGTTCCTCTAGTGAAACTATATTTTTATTCCATCACATCTTATGTGCTTTGCTTGGAGCGTCGTTTTGTTTTTGTTTTTGTTTTGTTGAATAAAATGGATCCTAGAATTCTTTGTGTGGGAGAGAGACACGCTCCGCTGTTGCATATGGACAAGTATGTCCTTAGGCTTTACTCATAGTATTCATGGCGAAGTTTCTTCTTCGTTAAATTGTTATATGGTTGGAATTGGAAAATGATACATGTAGTAATTGCTATAATGTCTTGGATAATGTGATACTTGGCAATTGTTGTGCTCATGTTTAAGCTCTTGCATCATATACTTTGCACCTATTAATGAAGATATACATAGAGCATGCTAAAATTTGGTTTGCATAATTGGTCTCTCTAAGGTCTAGATAATTTCTAGTATTGAGTTTGAACAACAAGGAAGACGGTGTAGAGTCTTATAATGTTTACAATATGTCTTTTATGTGAGTTTTGCTGCACCGCTTCATCCTTGTGTTTGTTTCAAATAACTTTGCTAGCCTAAACCTTGTATCGAGAGGGAATACTTCTCATGCATCCAAATCCTTGAGCCAACCACTATGCCATTTGTGTCCACCATACCTACCTACTACATGGTATTTCTCCGCCATTCCAAAGTAAATTGCTTGAGTGCTACCTTTAAAATTTCCATTCTTCAGCTTTACAATATATAGCTCATGGGACAAATAGCCTAAAAACTATTGTGGTATTGAATATGTACTTATGCACTTTATCTCTTATTAAGTTGCTTGTTGTGCGATAACCATGTTCCCGGGGACGCCATCAACTACTCTTTGTTGAATATCATGTGAGTTGCTATGCATGTTCGTCTTGTCTGAAGTAAGGGAGATTTACCACTAGAATGGTTAGAGCATTGCATAATGTTAGATAAGAACATTGGGCCGCTAACTAAAGCCATAATCCATGGTGGAAGTTTCAGTTTTGGACAAATATCCTCAATCTCATATGAGAAAATTAATTGTTGCTACATGCTTATGCATATAAGAGGAGTCCATTATCTGTTGTCTATGTTGTCCCGGTATGGATGTCTAAGTTGAGAATAATCAATAGCGAGAAATCTGATGCGAGCTTTCTCCTTAGACCTTTGTACAGGCGGCATAGAGTTACCCCTTTGTGACACTTGGTTAAAACATGTGCATTGCGATGATAATCCAGGTAATCCGAGCTAATTAGGACAAGGTGCGGGCACTATTAGTATACTATGCATGAGGCTTGCAACTTGTAAGATATAATTTACATAACACATATGCTTTATTACTACCGTTGACAAAATTGTTTCTTGTTTTCAAAATCAAAGCTCTAGCACAAATATAGCAATCGATGCTTTCCTCTTTGAAGGACCCTTCTCTTACTTTTATTGTTGAGTCAGTTCACCTATCTCTCTCCACCTCAAGAAGCAAACACTTGTGTGAACTGTGCATTGATTCCTACATACTTGCATATTGCACTTGTTATATTACTCTATGTTGACAATATCCATGAGATACACATGTTACAAGTTGAAAGCAACCGCTGAAACTTAATCTTCCTTTGTGTTGCTTCAATACCTCTACTTTGAATTATTGCTTTATGAGTTAACTCTTATGCAAGACTTATTGATGCTTGTCTTGAAGTACTATTCATGAAAAGTCTTTGCTATATGATTCATTTGTTTACTCATGTCATTTACATTGTTTGGATCGCTGCATTCATTACATATGCTTACAATAGTATGATCAAGGTTATGATGGCATGTCACTCCAGAAATTATCTTTGTTATCGTTTACCTGCTCGGGACGAGCAGAAACTAAGCTTGGGGATGCTGATACGTCTCCGACGTATCGATAATTTCTTATGTTCCATGCCACATTATTGATGATATCTACATGTTTTATGCATACTTTATGTCATATTTATGCATTTTCCGGCACTAACCTATTAACGAGATGCCGAAGTGCCAGTTGCTGTTTTCTGCTGTTTTTGGTTTTAGAAATCCTAGTAAGGAAATATTCTCGGAATTGGACGAAATCAACGCCCAGGGGCCTATTTCACACGAAGCTTCCAGAAGACCGAAGAGAAGACGAAGTGGGGCCACGAGGCGGCGCCACAGTAGGGCGGCGCGGCCCAAGCCCTGGCCGCGCCACCCTAGCGTGTGGGCCCCTCGTGACTCTCCCGACTCTGCCCTTCCGCCTACAAATAGCCTTCGTCGCGAAACCCCCAGTACCGAGAGCCACGATACGGAAAACCTTCCAGAGACGCCGCCGCCGCCAATCCCATCTCGGGGGATTCAGGAGATCGCCTCCGGCACCCTGCCGGAGAGGGGATTCATCTCCCGGAGGACTCTACACCGCCATGGTCGCCTCCGGAGTGATGAGTGAGTAGTTCACCCCTGGACTATGGGTCCATAGCAGTAGCTAGATGGTTGTCTTCTCCTCATTATGCTTCATTGTCGGATCTTGTGAGCTGCCTAACATGATCAAGATCATCTATCTGTAATGCTATATGTTGTGTTTGTTGGGATCCGATGAATAGTGAATACTATGTTATGTTGATTATCAATCTATGTGTTGTTTATGATCTTGCATGCTCTCCGTTACTAGTAGATGCTTTGGCCAAGTTGATGCTTGTAACTCCAAGAGGGAGTATTTATGCTCGATAGTGGGTTCATGTCTCCGTGAATCTGGGGGAGTGAGAGAAACCTCTAAGGTTATGGATGTGCTGTTGCCACTAGGGATAAAACATTGATGCTATGTCCGCGGATGTAGTTATTGATTACATTACGCACCATACTTAATGCAATTGTCTGTTGTTTGCAACTTAATACTGGAAGGGGTTCGGATGATAACCTGAAGGTGGACTTTTTAGGCATAGATGCATGCTGGATAGCGGTCTATGTACTTTGTCGTAATGCCCAATTAAATCTCACTATACTCATCATATCATGTATGTGCATGGTCATGCCCTCTCTATTTGTCAATTGCCCAACTGTAATTTGTTCACCCAACATGCTATTTATCTTATGGGAGAGACACCACTAGTGAACTGTGGACCCCGGTCCATTCTTTTAATCGAATACAATCCACTACAATACTTGTTCTACTGTTCTCTGCAAACAATCATCATCCACACTATACATCTAATCCTTTGTTACAGCAAGCCGGTGAGATTGACAACCTCACTGTTTCGTTGGGGCAAAGTACTTTGGTTGTGTTGTGCAGGTTCCACGTTGGCGCCGGAATCCCTGGTGTTGCGCCGCACTACATCTCGCCGCCATCAACCTTCAACGTGCTTCTTGGCTCCTACTGGTTCGATAAACCTTGGTTTTTTACTGAGGGAAAACTTGCCGCTGTACGCATCACACCTTCCTCTTGGGGTTCCCAACGGACGCGTGCTGTACGCGTATCAGAGAACTACTCACTCCTCACCATGGGAGTCAGCAACGGTGATGAACATGGCGGTGGAGTCGATATAGATGGCTCCGGGGGCAATTCCCCGTCTTGGCAGGGTGCTGGAAAAGCGACTTATGTGCCCCAAAACTTGTCTACGACGGCGGTGGAGCTACGGAACTTTTCGTGGGCGGAGGCTTATTGATTTAGGGTTTTCGCGTCGGGAGGCATTTATAGGCGGAAGGGCGAGGTCAGTGGCCGCCAGGGGGGCCCAGACCACCCATAGGCGCGGCCCAGGCCCTGGCCGCGCCTAGGCTTGGTCTGGCCGCCCTGTGGCCCCTCTTTGTCTCTCCTCCGGACATCGTCTTCGTTACGGAAAAGTAAGATCTTCGGCTTTTATTTCGTCCAGTTCCGAGAATATGTCCTGTATAACTTTTATAATATACTAAACATCAGAAAATAGGGAACTGACACTATGGCATCTTGTCAATAGGTTAGTGCCTGAAAATGTATAAAAGTGCAACGAAGTGTAAGCAAAACATATGTAAAATGGTGTAAAACAAGCATGGAGCATAAAAAATTATAGATACGTTTGCAACGTATCAGAGGTGGAGGCCCCGACGGGTTGTACGGTGGAGGCGGCGGTTGCATCGGTTGCGTGGCCGAGTCCTCAAGCGCCCGTCATAGGGCCTCTTCCTCCGTGAGGCCCAGCGGCATGATGCCAGTGGCGTACCGGGGCAGCTGCGTCTACACTGGTCGGTCCACTGCCGAGACAAGGACTCCAAGCCTCACGATCTCGTCGTTCGTCATCGTCTCCGGGTACTCGAACATCGGGCCCTCCGCCATGGCCAACTGCCATGCCTGGAAAATGCAGGCGACGTAGTCATCGCTGTCGTCCTTGGCCTCCTTGCTGTGGTAGGCCAGTGCGTCGCTGTAGTAGTCGTCGTCGTCCTGTGCAGGCGCTGGCGGCTGCCGTGTTTGATGATGAGGTGGCGGTGGATGGTCAAACGGGAAGTCCTTGTCACTGAGGAAGCCCTCCCTCCTCCTCGGATCCTTCTCGGTCTTGCGCTAGGTGCGCCAGGTGTCGGAGTCGATGGCGTAGGCGGGATCGGCGCGGGGCTCCTGCGGCAGGTACCGCCGCCTACGCCGGATCTCGGTGCTCCTCTCTGGCTCGCGCGCAGGCACGGGCGGGACATGCACCCGGAGATAGCTGAGCCGCCAGCCACCAGGCATGTGAACGCCCCCCAGCTGTCGTGTGGCGTCCAGTTCGTGTGCATGAGCCACGCCACGTTCACGGGCAGTGGCACCTTGATCGTCCACTCCGCCTTCTTGGTGCCACTGCTGGACGCCTAGAAGTCATTCTTCTTCTTCCCCATGGTGTTGCGATGGCGCGTAGCAGTGGTGGGAGTGGAGGTGTCCGTGATGTGGGAGATTGAGAGAGAAATGCTCCTGAACCCGCGATGGACCTTAATCATCTTTTGTGTGGAGTTTCAAGTAGGGTCGCAACTTACCTTTGTTTAGCTAGTTCCAAGTGGGGTGGCAACTAAGAGAGAAATGGTCTAGAAACCGGCGATAAACCCTATTTTTTGTTAGTACGCGTTGCAAGTGGGGTTGCACCTGACCTTTGTTGCTCAGTCGAAAATGGAGTTGCAACTGAGAGAGAAATGCTTTGGAATCCATGCTAACACTATTTTTATTTTTTGTTTCAGTTGCATGTGGGGTCGCAACTTACCTTCATCGAGTTGCAAATGGGGTTGCAACTTAGGGAGAAATGCGCTGAAATCCATGCTAAACCCTTGTTTTTTGTGTGTTCGTCCAAGTTGCATGTGGGGTGGCAACTGGCGTTTGTTGCCTAGTTGCAAGTGGATTTGCAATTGAGATACATGCTCCAGAAATCTATGCTAAACCCTAAGTCGTGTTTTGTCCTACCTACAACTGGGGTCGCAACTGACCTGTGTTGCCCAGTTGCAAGTGGGGATGCAACTGAGATAAAAATGTTTTGGAATCCGAGCTAAACCCTAATTCATCTATACTCGCCAAGTTGCTAGTGGGCTTGCAACACTCAGAGAGAATTGATCCAGAACCCGTTCTAAACATTATATGATGTATTTGTTCCAAGTTGCAAGTAGAGTTGCAAAATCACAGAGAAATGGTCTGGAATCCGTGATAAACCCTATTTTTGTCTTTGTCCTAGTTGCAAGTTGGGTAGAATTGTTCTTTGATGGCCACTTGCAACTGGTGTTGCAACTAAGAGAGAAATGCTCGGAAATCCATGCTAACCCCGAATTTATTAGGTCCCGCAAAGTTGCAAGTCGGGTTGCAACTAAAAGAGAAATGCTTCGAAATCTATGCTAACCCTGATTTTCTCTTTGTCCAAGTTCCAAGTGAGGTTGCAGCTGAAAGAGAAACATCCCGAAATTCAAATTTTTAGTTTTGTCCAGTTGCAAGTGGGGTCGCAACTGACCCTTGTTGCCTAGTTATAGATGGGGTTGCAACTAAGAGAGAAAAGTTCCAAAAATCGTGCTAACCCTGAATTTATCTTTATCATAGTAGCAAGTGGGATCGCAACTCACATTTTTTGCCCAGTTGCAAGTGGAGTTGCAGATGAGAGAGAAATTTATCTTTGTCCTATTTGCAAGTGGGGGTCGCAACTGAGATTTGTTGCCTAGTTGCAAGTGGAGTTGCAACTGAGAGAGAAATGCTTTGGAATCCATCCTAAGCCCAAATTTCTATTTTTTCCCAGTTGCAAGTGGGGTCGCAACTGACCTTTCTTACCGAGTTGCAAGTGGAGTTGTAGCTGAATAGAAATGTTTTGGAATAACCCTGAATGTCTCTTTGTCTCATTTGCAGGTGGGGTCGCAGCTGATCTTTGTTGCCTAGTTACAAGTGGAGTTGAAACTGAGAGAAATACTCCGAAATTCGTGCTAACCCCAAATTTATTTTTATCCCAGCTGCAAGTGGTGTCGCAACTTACATTTGTTGCCCAGTTGCAAGTGGAGTTGGAGCTGAGAGAGAAATGTCTGGAATCCGTGCTAATCCCAAATTTATCTTTGTCCTATTTGCAAGTGGGGTCACAATTGAGATTTGTTGCCCACTTGCAGTGGAGTTGCAACTGCGAGAGAAATGCTTCGGAATCCGTCTGAAGCCCAAATTTCTAATTTTGTCTCAGTTGCAAGTGGGGCCGCAACTGATCTTTAGTACCGAGTTGCAAGAGGAGTTGCAACTGACAAAAAATGCTCCTGAATCTGTGCTAACCCCGACTATCTCTTGTTGGATATATGCCCGAGAGGCAATAATAAAATAGTTATTGTTATATCTTAGTGTTCATGATAAATGTTTACACATTCGATGCTATAATTGTATTAACCGGAAACATTGATACATGTGTGTTGTGTAAACAACCAGAGTCCCTAGTAAGCCTCCCATTTAACTAGCTTGTTGATTAATAGATGATCATGGTTTCCTGATCATGAACATATGATGTTATTAATAACAAGATCATAGCATTATATGAATGATGTGATGGACACACCCATAGTAAGCATAGCATGAGATCAAGCAATTAAGTTCCACTTGCTATAAGCTTTCGATACATAGTTACCTAGTTCTTCGACCATGAGATCATGTAAATCACTTACACCGGAAGGATGCTTTGATTACGTCAAACTCCATTGCGTAAATGGGTGGTTATAAAGATGGGATTAAGTATTCGGAAAGTGTGAGTTGAGGCATATGGATCAAGAGTGGGATTTGTCCATCCCGATGACGGATAGATATACTCTAGGCCCTCTCGGTGGAATGTCGTCTGATTAGCTTGCAAGCATGTGACTAGGTCACAAGAGATGACATACCACGGTACGAGTAAAGAGTACTTGTCGGCAACGAGGTTGAACTAGGTATGGAGATACCGATGATCGAACCTCGGACAAGTAAAGTATAGCGTGACAAAGGGAATCGGTATCGTATGTGAATGGTTCTTTCGATCACGAAGTCATCGTTGAATATGTGGGAGCTATTATGGATCTCCAGGTCCCGCTATTAGTTACTGATCGGAGAGTAGTCTCGATCATGTCTGCTTAGTTCCTGAACCGTAGGGTGACACACTTAAGGTTTGATGTCGTTATAAGTAGATATGGAATATGGAATGGAGTTCGAATGTTGTTCAGAGTCTCGGATGGGATCCAGAACATCACGAGGAGTTCCGGAATGGTCCGGAGAATAAGATTCATATATAGGAAGTCACTTTCCAAGTTTGGAAATGATCCGGTGCATTTATGGAAGGCGCTAGAATATTCTAGAACCTTCCGGAAGAAATCACCATGGAAGGTGGAGTCCCGGATGGACTCCAACAACCCTAGCCGGCCAACCAAAGGGGAAGGTGGAGTCCACCCGGCCATAGGGTAAGGAGGAGCAATCCCACTTCCCCTAGGTTTCACCCATATGGAAGGTTTTGAGTTGGACTCTTATTCGGATTTTGGGCAAACCCTTGGGGGTTCCACCTATATAAAGAGAGGGAGAGGGAGAGGGCTGGCACACACCTTGGCAACACCACCAAAGGGCTCCCAGGCCGGCGCCCAAGCACCCCCCTCTCCCAGACCCTAGCTACTCCCTCCTCCTTCTTCTCTCGCAGCGCTTACGGCGAAGCCCTGCCGGAGATCTCCACCACCACCGCCATCACGTCGTCGTGCTGGCGGGATTCTGAGGAGAATCTACTACATCCGTTGCCCGCTGGAACGGGGAGAAGGACGTCATCATCAACACCGAACGTGTGACCGAGTACGGAGGTGCTGCTTGACTGTGGCACCGTCAAGATCTTCTACGCGCTTTTGAAAGCGGTAAGTGATCGACTACATCAACCACGAGATCTAATATCGTAGGCTTTGGAATCTTCGAGGGTTAGTCTCACATACATCTCGTTGCTACCATCTACTAGATTAGATCTTGGCTTGTTATTTGTTCTTGCGGTAGGATTTTTTTGTTTTCTATGCTACGAATCCTTACATCTCTTTGTCTCATTTGCAGGTGGGGTCGCAACTGATCTTTGTTACCTAGTTACGAGTGGAGTTGAAACTGAGAAATATTCCGAAATTCGTGCTAACCCCGAATTTATCTTTATCCCAGTTGCAAGTGGGTTCGCAACTTACATTTTTTGCCCAGTTAAAAGTGGAGTTGCAGCTGAGACAGAAATGCTTGGAATCCGTGATAATCCCGAATTTATATTTGTCCTATTTGCAAGTGGGTCGCAATTGAGTTTTGTTGCCCAGTTGCAAGTGGAGTTGCAACTGAGAGAGAAATGCTTAGGAATCCATCCTAAGCCCAAATTTCTATTTTTGTCCCAGTTGCAAGTGGGGTCGCAACTGATCTTTATTACCGAGTTGCAAGTGGAGTTGCAACTGAGAAGAAATACTCTGGGATCCGTACTAACGCTGAATGTATTTTTGTCTCTTTTGCAGGTGGGTTCGCCACTGACCTTTGTTGCCTAGTTACAAGTGGAGTTGCAACTGAGAGAGAAATGTCCAAAATTCGTGCTAATCCTGAATTTATGTTATCCCAGTTGAAAGTGGGGTCACAACTCACATTTGTGCCCAGTTGCAAGTGAAGTTACACATGAGAGAGAAATGCTTTGGAATCTGTGCTAGCCCCGAATTTATCTTTGTCCTAGTTGCAAGTGGGGCCGCAACTGACATTTATTGCCTAGTTGCAAGTGGAGTTGCAACTGAGAGAGATATGCTTCTTAATCCTTGCTAGGTCCAAATTTCTTATTTTGTCCGAGTTGCAAGTGGGGTCGCAACTGACCTTTATTACCAAGTTGCAACTGAGAAGAAATGCTCTGGAATCCACACGAAACCCAAATGTCTATTTGTATCATTTGCATGTGGGGTTGCAACTGACTTTTGTTGCCTAGTGGTAAATGGAGTTGCAACTGAGGGAGAAATGCTCTAGAATCCGTGCTAAGCCCGAATTTTTATTTTTGTCCTAGTTACACGTGGGGTCGCAATTAACCTTTGTTGTCCAGTTGTTCCAACTTAGTGAGAATATTCCAAAATCCATGCTAACCCTGGTTTTCACTTTGTCCTAGTTGCAATTGGGGTCGCAACAGGTGCCATAATTCGTTTTTGTGTCAGTGGCAATGGGTTGCAAGTTTGCAACTATGAGAGAAATGTTCATTAATAATCCACGCTAAACCCTAATTGTGCTAAACCCTTTTTTTTGTCTTTCTCCCCGTTGCATTTAGGGTTGCAACTGAGACATCAATGCTTCAGAATCTGTGATAAACCCTTTTCTTTGTCTTTGTCCTAGTTGCAAGTAGGGTCTCAAGTGGGGTCCGAATTCGTGGTTGCCCTAGCTGCAAATGAAGATGCAACTAAGAGAGAAAATGCCCTGTAATCTGCGCTAAACCATAATTTCTCTTTGTCCCGTTGCAAGTGGGGTTTAAACTAAGACAAAAATGCCCCAGAATACGTTTTACGGTTATGCACGTGGGGTTGCAACTGACAAAGAAATGATTTATATTCCTACCAAATATAGTTGCTTGACACGCAATCTCATGAGTGGGACAATAAGATTTGTCTACGGAGCGGAACCCAACGATTATGTTGGAGGTGGTATTTTGCACAAGGATAATCCCGTGGCAGTTTTAATTTTTTTGGTTGAACTAAAGTGGCAATTTGGATTTTTGGATGTAAGCTTGCTTTAATTTGATTGAAAAAATTGGATACCTGTTTTTTATTGCTTTAATTTGATTGAAAAAATTGGATCCCTTCGTTTCATTTTTATAAGAAGTTTTAACTTTTTGTAGATTCACTCATTTTGTCTATATCTAGTCAATTTGTAGACTCGGCTCATTTTGAGTTGTACCTATTATGTGCGGCAAGCTTTTGTCTGCTCACTATACGATAATTGATCCAGTGGGCCTGCTGTAACTATGTATTAACATGGATGGTTGGATGCCGAGTGTTGTACAGGAATTGGACAAGATTAGCCGTAGGTACAACCACTCTATTTAATCCTGCAGGTTGTTCAAGTTAAAGAGTAGTTCTTAGTTTTTGTGTGTGAGCATGGATTTAGGCTGATCAAGTATGTGCAATACATACATGAACAAGTACGTGCAATACGTACATGAACAAGTATGTGCATGCATGCGTGTGAATACTTGATCCATCCGGCCAACCTAAGTGTACGTGCATGTATGCAGTTGGAGCGTAGTTTAAAAAATCAGACCGGTGATTGAATCATTAGCTGGTTAGAGCAAGTACAATAAGTCCTAATCAGCTGGCTATAAGGATTGAAATACTATATTATTGCTTAGTTAAAGGAGAGAGAGGAAGAGAGAGAAGGAGAGTGGGCTCTTATACAAGAGCCAGCTCTAGCACGTGCTCCTAGACACTTTATGAAAGTGAAAGGTGGGTCATGCATTGATAAAGTACTATGTTTTTATAGCTCACCATTGTATATATGTTGCCTCTAAGTTATCTATAAATGATATGACATTTAGCTTATAGCCAGCAGCTGACTATACTATTGGAAGTGATCTTAGTACAACGAGTCCACTCCTCCTTCGGTAGGTGTTTGGTTTGATTACTGGTGGTTTGATCCATGGAAAATTGGCCCAACTACTGATCTTAAGCCCACCAACGAGACAGACAAGGTCAACAAATCAAAACTGGGTTAATTATAGCCCAAATGGATTTGGCTGAGCTCTAAGAACTGAGAATTAGAGAGATCCGATCAATTATAGTTAAATTGATGATCAAATTAGGTCAAGCAAAACAAAATCGGCATAAGTACGAGGACGGCTTGCAGGTTACCGTCTAAGTGTCAGTGACACATGCACGAGTTACATTTCTGCTCGACGACGACCTTTGAACGGCCTGATATCGATTGATCATTCAGAGCCCTGTGTGCTGCCTTGCATGCTCTGGGTAATGCATCATGGTACTACAAGACAAATGGAGGCGTACGTTCGATCGTATCGGATCCGCATAGCAGAGAAACGGAGTCATCGATCTTGAAGAACCGATGCGAATGATGCGTGTCAGCTATGACACTGAAGCTGCTCAGTTTGCATCTAACCTAGCCTGTCGTTTAATTAATTCAAAGCTGCGGTGTTCTCTTCACTTCTTCTGCTACGTTCATACATTCCTGCATGCATGCACGCAGTATAGCAGAGTTAATAAACTCTCATTTTCTTCTGCCGGAAGTTAATTAACTCCTAGATCCAGCGCAGGCGATCTGGGTAGTTTCATACTTCTTGTTATGATTATAATTTAAGTTTGAGCTAAAACTATGATAAGAAATACTTGAACGTACTAGGGACTCCACACCAGCGATTGTCCTAAACAAAGCAGCAAGGCCACGTTTCAACCGACGCCGGACATCTCCGAATATCAAGCTTCACTTGGACTCTCCTTATCGACGCACCATGCATCCAACAAAAGAGTAGATGGCAGGAGTTTGTCGATATCGTGAAAGGTCTCATCTTGAACTTGCCAATAACGGCGTGCATTGCTTCCAGCCTTCCACTGAAGATCGCCCTTGCACAGCGTTAGAGGAGGGCACTGTGGAATTTCCACGTCGTGTCTCCAAACGCAATGCTCCCAACAGATTGACGGTGTCAAAGACGTTGCCATCGCGCCGATCCAACACACCTCGGCGACGCCTCGAAGGAAGGGGAACGGCACCTGCCGGCTCCATTGTTGCCAACACAGACCGAAGGGGGCAAAGACTTGCGTCCGTAAAGCCACACACCTTCCCTCCCTGCCCGCCGGACTGGTGCAGCCGTTCGAGTTGTTCCCGCCCCTGCCGCCACAGCACATCACCATCGGAGCCGAGTTGTCACAACAAAAATTATGGAACCGAGGGAGTACTACAATTAATACACGAAAAGGCTGCTCCACCTGCATCCCTCCACGATCGTCAGAATTATTCATAGCTTCATCGCAGGCAGGGCGATGTAAAATAAGGACTGTATTTTATCGTCGGCGAAAACACAAGCACGATCTATTTACGGGCGAATCAGTCCCATGGGCGGGCCCATGTGTATTCATGGGTATTCAGGTGAATACCCAAAATTTTTGGCAAAATTTTCATATTATATGATACAGCCATAAACTAAGGTATACCATGTATAGAAACCATTTGTATAGTTGACAGGAAGTATATTGTAGCGCAGCTGGCTACATGTGATTACCAACACTAGCAGGTCTTGTGTTCAATCTATCGTACTTTCACCTTTTTTGCTATTTCTCTTGGTAATTTCTTTTATTTTGAATACCCATTAAATAAATCCTGGGCCCGCCCATGATCAGTCCACAAAGATAGCAGTGCGTACACACAGCTACACACACGCCTAGGTAGGTAAAGATCCACTCCAGGAAACACGACAGTACGTACGGCCACAAGAGATGTCGATCTACGTACATGGTCAGGCCTCAGGTGTGTACGCTGGCACATGCATACATAATGCCCACAGCAACGTACGTACTGCGTATCTATACACATAGCCAAGCTAAAGATGGAGGCAGCTAGCTGCTGCGTGCAGGTGCAGACGCGGTCAGTTGCATTCAGGGTTTGTCTGAGTAGATGATCTAGTTCTAGCTAGCCTTTGGCTGGAGGCCGTCTATAGGGTTGGAGCTAGCGCATGAAAGTTCTGCGGTATATAATATGCGTGGACCTGCATCTGCATGTTCAGCGCGGAGAACAGAGATCGGCTTTCAGTTTCATTCAGTCAGGGGCCCCGGCTAGTTGTGGTGGTGGGTGTGTCGCGGTGGCGTTTGCTTTTCTACACCATGATTGGGGGACCTAGCTTAGCTTTTAGTACGAGTAGTTACTGGATGGATGTGGATTGATCGGAAGCTTGGAGGTTGGAGCTCAATTGATCGACTTTCCGACGTGTTCAGGGATGTGGCCTTTGCTTTGCCGCCACTTATGGACGCCCCTGGCTTGCTAGGATGGATCGAGAGGCAGCAGTAGCTAGCTAGCTGGTTTGCATAGATCAGCTGGTTGCCGACTGGGGTTCAACTAATTTGGGGATTTTTCGAACAAATTCCCTACCTTCAGATGGGGTTAAGCAAGGGATTGTGCATGCAAACTTTGCAGTTGGAGTTGATAGTAATTTAGTATTAGGTGAAATGATCCCCATCGCTGTTATCACCAGATTTTAACCAAGTCAGGAGGTGGGCCGTGATTGAGATGGCCTTGGAGAATATGCACGGAAAATATTCATGAATCGGCCTTGTACACGAGTTTGGGCTAGATTGCCCGTGTATCTGTAAATTATGGTAGGTTACGTGTCAGTTAGAATTAAGAGATAGAGTTTAGCTCGTACACGGTTGGGTTTATTCCCAAGTTAGAAAGTCCACGGACTATAAATATGTATGTAGGGTTATTGAGAAAGGAGGACGATCACGTTCGCAACAAACCAATCTAGGCGTATCGCCACCCCTTGTTTCGAGGGTTTCTTCCGGGCTTGCGATCTAGGCAGTATCTTGTTTATTCGTTGTTCATGTGTTGCTCGTACTGAAGCCTTGCTGATGGCGAGCAATACCGTTATCATAGATATGTTAGGGCTATTATTGGTACTTTCTTGACGTATTTGCTTAGTTATGCTACCCCTGGATATCTAGCTGCCCTTGCACCCATCTTAGGTGTAAGGGCGGCACCTTGCTTAGTCTTTATTTAGTAGATTCGATTTGTTACGGTTGTTTCTTGTTCTTCAAAGATTAGTTTGATATCCATATGGTTAGGCCTTGCAAACGGGTTGAATGATCCAGTAGTGCGTAAGGTACGGTTTTGCTGATCGTAGAAGGGATGTTCCGAGGATCAACTCCATGTTGGTTTTTAGGCCTTTTCTAGGGTTGGTTTTCTGTTATCTTTTGTATCTGCCAGGCTCAACTACGTGTAGGACGTTCCGGTTATGTGGTGAAAACCCTAAATCGTCGTAGATCATTTTAGCTTAGTATTGATCAAGCACGACCACCATGTTGTCGTAGATCCAATACGAATCATGGGTGGATCGGCTCCTTGAGCCGATTCACAGGATAACCTGAGAGCCGATCGAGGCTCGTATTTAATGTTTACGTGTCTGCCATGAAGGAAATTAATCGAAGCAACTCATCACCTTCCTGACCAGGTATAGGTCAGGTGGCACGCCCTTGCACCAGCTTGGACGTGTGCCGGAGCATTGCGGGCCGTCGCCCGAGGGACCAGGACCCACCAGCAGTCCTGGGAGCCTCCCGGCTCTCCGTGTTGCCCGTCGCTGCTCGCCGGTGGGTTTTGGCAGGCAACACATTCTGGCACGCCCGGTGGGACATTCTACATCAACTGCGTTAACATCTGCAACTGAGATGGCGGACGCACCAGTCACGTACGAAGATCTGACTGAGGAGCACAAGAAGAAATACGATGAGCTTAAAGCTCTCTTCGAAGCCGACCTCATCGGCTCTTTCGAGAGAACCCGTACACATGGCATTAGGTGGAAGGGGTTCTCACCTGAAGGCGCTCTCGATGAAGTGGATCTGTCTACCTCTTCAGAAGAACGCACCAGAGCTCTACGCCAGGAAGTTAACTACATGGTAGCTCATTCGCTACACCGTCATTCTGAGAGCCTGGTGAACGCTTTCGAGCGCGTTGCGGTTCGCGTGGTTCAGGAGATCATGAAGCATCAGTACTCCCCGTCAGGACCTACCCTAGGGACTCACCAGGGAGAAATACCGTTCCAGACCAGACCGCAGCTGCCTTTCTCGCTAGCAGCTCCAGAGCCGCCGGGTTCACCGGCATACGTCGTCTACAAGATTGGAGGCGATGCTGGTGACTACCAGTTCCTGCATGAACCGCCTAAGGAAATCCCGCATGGGTACATGTGCACGTACGTGCCAGACAGCAATAACCTGGCACGCACGAACCAGATTACAGCAGGAGGAATTTCTGGAGTAGCAGGAGGGATTACTGGAGTGGAGGCCGATAAACAGGCGTGGCTAGCTAAATATGCCACTGCAACGAGTCATCAAAGCTCGGCCCCTGCAGCTCCTACAGTGGACCAAATCAGTGCAATCTTGAGAGATCAGTTCGGCATGGTGCCAAAAAGGAGGGCAATCGGCTATTCCAAGCCGTACCCCAACGAATATGATTTGATACCACTGCCGCCCAAATATCGGCTCCCTGAGTTCTCAAAGTTTAGTGGGTCAGACGGCTCTAGTTCAATTGAGCATGTGAGCCGATATTTGGCACAATTGGGCATGATCTCCGCATCAGACCAGTTGCGTGTGAGGTTTTTCGCACAATCCCTCACAGGACCAGCTTTTGGGTGGTACACCTCGTTACCACCTGATTCAATTCGGACGTGGAAGCAGCTGGAAGAGTAGTTTCACAAGCAATATCACTCAGAAGCTACCGAGGCTGGCATTGCCGATCTGGCGCAAGTGCGACAAAAGCGTGGAGAAACGGTGTCTGAATACATTCAGCGTTTCAGGACTGTCAGGAACCGATGTTATTCGGCTCGTTGGAATGAGAAAGAAGCAGTCGATCTGGCAGTGTTGGGCCTCGCAGCGCCGATCAAGGATCTGGCTTGCCAAGCGGAATACACTTCACTGGCGCATATGGTTCAGAAATTATCATTGTATGAGCAGCGCCACCCTGAGTTGTATCAAGACAAGTTCAAACGCCCTATAATCCTGGTCGAGACGGGAGAAGCCGAAGACTCTGCAGAAGACCAGGAAATAGATGTGGCCGAGTGGGCTCAGGGGGCAAACCCCGTGTCTTGCAAATGGGTGAAGCAACAAGGGCCTGCAAAAGGGTTTGACTTCGACATAAGCAAGGCTGAGCAGATATTTGATTTACTGCTTAAGGAGAAACAGCTGAAGTTACCCGAAGGCCACAAGATCCCTACGGTGCAAGAGCTGAACGGAAGACCATACTGCAAGTGGCATAACTCGTTCACCCATACCACCAGCGACTGCAAAGTGTTGCGTCAGCAAATTCAAATGGCGATAGAACAAGGCCGTCTGATTTTCGGTCAGTATGCCATGAAAGTGGACACGCAACCGTTTCCTGCCGTCAACATGGTGGAGTACAGGCACCCCACGATGCGTCAGCCAGGTTTCTCGTTCGATATTAACATGGCAGGGCCTGTATACCACCCTGGTAAGGATAAAGAAGAGGGCAGTCGTTCTCGTGGCAAGGACAAGGAGGAGGCCGGCCCACGTGACCGGCCCCGATATGATGACAAACGGTACGTCACCGAGGAACAAGTGAGAAGCGTGCGGTATCAACGACCACTCTCCGAGCACCTTCTTAACAAATATGAACGTTGGTCTAGCATAAGCGACAGAAAGTATCGTCGGTATGATAGAGACGACGAAGGATATGAACATCGCGCTAAGGGAAGGTCAAGGGAGCAAGAAGACATGGATAGACACTGGGATTGTCCTTTCTTTAAGCATTGCTGGGATTCAGGAATGAGCCGATTGCCTACGATCGACAACTGCCCGGTATGTAGACAGAAGAAGAAGGATATAGGCGACGTGTCAGTGTTCAAACGTCTAGGGCCTCTCCCATCTCGGAACAAGCAAGCTGAGTCATCTCGGGTGGAAGATCTCGAGAAGATGAAGATGAATCAGAAGAAGAAGAAGATAGATACCACCAGCCAAGGTGGTGCCCTGATGGACTCAGTCACTCCCAAAAGCGTAGGGTGCAGCGGCTACGTAGCTTGGAGGAAGCCGAAAGGCAATACCTGCACACGTTGAGGAAAGCGCGGCCGGATCTGGCCGTGAAAATTCAGCAAACTTTGGACGCAGAAGGTCGTACACAGAAGAAAGAATGGCGCCCCAAGCAAATGAAAGCCGATGAGAAGACATCGGCTGGCACAAATATGGTGTTCATCCTTCCGGCGGAGTTTTGTGCTCCAAGAACAGAAGAAGCATCGGTAGCACAGTTCGACTGTGGTCCACGGCCAATTATCTTTGAGAAGCCACAGGAGAAGGGCTACAAACATCTGAAGGCCCTATACCTAAAAGGTTGCATCAATGGGCAGCCTGTCGGCAAGATGATGGTTGACACCGGAGCGACAGTCAATATAATGCCGTACTCCATGCTGCGACGTTTGGGACGCTCTACAGAAGATCTGATCAAAACCAACATCACACTAAGCGACTTCAACGGCCAAGCATCAGAGACGCAAGGCGTTCTGAACGTGGATCTAACTGTAGGCCGAAAAACCATCCCTACATCTTTCTTCATCGTCGACAGCAAAAGCACCTACGCTGTCCTGCTGGGGAGGGATTGGATTCACGCCAACTGCTGCATTCCATCCACAATGCACCAATGCCTGATACAGTGGGATGGAGATGAAGTGGAAGTCGTTCATGCAGATGACTCTATCGAGATCTCAATAGCTGGCATGAACATTTGGGACGCGGAAGACCAAGGGCCGCTCTCTGGAATCAGTTTGGACGGCTGTGAGCATATCGAAGCTACAAAAAACGGGGTGAGGCTGGTCTTATCCACCGGCCTGACAGAGTAGTAAGAACAACGTCTATGGACGTACGTGGCAAGGCCAATCCCTGCGATCGGCCCCAAAAAATAAAAAGCAATGATCCTACCTCAAGCATGTCACGTAGTTATAGTAAGGAGATTACCTCCCGTAGTAGAGCACGAACAAGTTGTAAACCTTCATTGAGCGATGCAATCAAAATGGGGGCCGATTCCAGCAATCGGCCCATATTATCCTCGCCATACGTTTTGCCTGTGTTCAACATCGATCTAGCAGGCGACGGAAAGCTAGGGTATGGGTTTACATCGGCTGATGAGCTATAAGAGATTGACATTGGTTCTGGGGATAAGCCACGACCAACTTTTATCAGCAAAAAGTTAGATCCGCATCTGAGGAGCCTGATGATATCTCTGTTGAAAGAATACCCAGATTGCTTTGCATGGGATTACACAGAGATGCCTAGGTTAGACAGGAGCATCATTGAGCATCGGCTCCCTCTCAAGAAAGGATTTCGGCCGTTCCAGCAGCGAGCACGACAGATGAAGGCCGACATTTTAGAAGAAGTCAAGAAAGAGATCGAGAAGATGTTGGCCGCCGGGTTCATCAGGCCATGCAGGTATGCTGAGTGGATTTCCAGTATTGTACCTATGCAGAAAAAGGACGGCCGTTGGCACGTCGCCATAGATTTTCGGGATCTCAATAGAGCCACTCCCAAGGATGAATATCCTATGCCAGTAGCAGAAACATTAATCAATGCAGCTGCTGGTCACAAGGTTTTAAGTTTCATGGACGGCAATGCCGGTTACAACCAAATTTTCATTGCTCCAGAAGATATACACAAGACTGCATTCAGAGTGCCAGGTTCGGTCGGTTTGTTTGAGTATGTAGTCATGACTTTTGGACTGAAGAATGCCGGCGCAACGTACCAAAGAGCCATGAATTACATCTTTCATGATCTGATCGGCAAGTTGGTGGAAATTTACATCGATGACGTGGTGGTCAAGTCTGTCTCCGTAGAAGGACACTTGGAGGATTTGCGACGCATCCTGGACCGAACTAGAAAATTCGGGCTAAGAATGAATCCAAAGAAGTGTGCTTTTGGTGTAACGGCCGGTCAGTTCTTGGGTTTCTTGGTTCATGAACGCGGAATTGAGATCGGCCTAAAAAGTCAGGAGGCAGTGCAAACAATGTAGCCACCTACCACGAAGAAGGAACTCCAGTCTCTCATCGGCAAGATCAACTTCATCAGAAGATTCATCTCTAATCTGTCAGGGCGAATCGAGCCGTTCATGGGACTGGTAAAAATAAAATCTGATGAGGAGTTTTACTGGGGGGCAGAGCAACAGCGAGCGTTTGACGAAATTAAAGAGTATCTAACGAAGCCACCTGTGTTGGTTCCGCCCCAGCAAGACAGACCATTCTATATTTACTTGTCAGTTGCTGACACTTTCATCGCTTCAGTGGTGGTGCAAGTTTATGATGGTCTAGAGAGAGTCGCTTTCTACCTCAGCAGAAGGATGTTGGATGCAGAGACGAGGTACCCTGAGATTGAGAAGTTGTGCCTCTGCCTGTTTTTTACCTGCACCAAGCTTCTTCACGTCTTGTTGACAGCAGAAATTATCATCATATGCAAGTCAGACGTCGTCAAACATATGCTGTCGGCTCCTGTGCTGAAAGGCCGACTCGGTAAGTGGATGTTTGCATTATCGGAATTTGATCTCCGGTATCAGCCTGCGAAGGCAGTCAAGGGACAAGCGTTGGCCGATCTGATTGCTGAACGAATCAATACTGATATAGCAGCACTGTCTGTACGTGCATGGGCCATGTTCTTCGATGGATCGGCTTGTGATGATGGTTGCGGCATCGGCATTCTACTCGTGTCGCCCCGGGGGGCAACATATTCCTTCTCCATCAGATTATCTACCCCTTGCACCAACAATGTTGCTGAGTATGAAGAGATACGCAAGGGAATGGAGTTGCTTATAGAAGCCGGGGCAGAAGCAGTGGAGCTTTTTGGAGACTCTAAATTGGTGATTTCCCAACTCACGGAGGAATACAAGTGTGAGAGTGAGTCGCTCTTCCCATTATGGATGCAATGCCGTGAGTTGATGGCACAATTTAGGTACATAAACTTCAATTGGATCCCAAGGTCGCAAAATACCGAGGCCAACGATCTCGCACAGATGGCATCAGGCTACAAGGACGTAGCAGAAGGAGCCGATGTTCAGGTACAGTTCCTGGAACCGGATGACTGGAGAGCCGATATCTTCAATTACTTGAAAGATCCGGCTCGGGGGGCACCTAAACGGATAAGATACAAGGCCATGAAGTATGTCCTTATAGGAGATGACATGTTCTACAGGACTTTGGAGGGATTACTTCTCAAATGCCTGGGACCAGCCGAGTCGAATCGGCTCTTACACGAGGTACACGAAGGCGCCTGTGGAACTCACCAGTCGGCTCATAAGATGAAATGGCTGATCAGACGATCAGGGTTTTACTGGCCCACCATGCTTGAGGATTGCTTCAGGTACTATAAAGGATGTCAAGCGTGTCAGATGTTTGGGAAAATTCAGATGGTACCTGCATCAGCAATGAACCCCATCATCAAGCCTTGGCCATTTCGAGGTTGGGGCATGGATATGATCGGCAAAATCCATCCTGCATCGAGCAAAGGCCACGAGTGGATTTTGGCCATTACAGATTACTTCACTAAATGGGTGGAGGCCGTCCCTATGAAGTCAGTGAAATCAGAAGATGTTATCAATTTTGTGAAAGAACATGTCATTCATAGATTCGGGATTCCCCAGACAATCACGACCGATGGAGGTTCGGTCTTCATTTCTAAAGAGTTCAGAAAGTTCTGCGACGACATGGGAATTAAGTTGATCCGATCGTCTCCGTACTATGCTCAAGCAAATGGGCAAGCTGAAGCGTCCAACCAGAGCCTTATCAAGCTGATTAAGAGGAAAGTTGACGAGCACCCCAGACGTTGGCATGAGATATTGTCGGAAGCTTTGTGGGCTTATCGCATGTCATGTCATGGAGCTATAAAAACCTCGCCTTACCATCTGGTTTATGGACAACAAGCCGTATTGCCTTGGGAAATTACGGCTGGATCGAGACGAGTTACGTTTCAGAACGATCTAACAACTAAAGAATATGCAGCCCTGATGAGTGATAGCATTGAGGATCAAACGGAACTCAATCTTTGGTCGTTGGAGAAGATTAAAGAGAACAAAGCCAAGGTAGCCCGCGCATACAATAAGAAGGTGAGACCGAAGGAGTTCCAAGTTGGTGACTTGGTATGGGAAGCTGTATTGCCATTGGGGACTAAGGATAAAGTGTATGGTAAATGGTCTCCAAATTGGCATGGGCCGTACAGAGTCGACCAAGTTTTAAAGGGTAATGCGTACATGCTCGAGCAGCTGGACGGTGTTAAATTCCCATTAGCTGTCAATGGTCAGCATCTCAAGAAATATTTCCCAAGCATGTGGGATGATGGACAGTGAAATATGGGAGCCGATGCATAAAATCGGCCAGTAAAAAACAAAATGTACATGCAAATCACAGCCGATGCACATACATCGACTTTAGAAGAATATGTAAAACAACAGGACACAAGTACAGCCGATGCACAGACATCGACTTCAGACTAAAAAGCCGATGCATAGCCATCGACTCTAGAGGTACAAGCTCAATTGAGCAGTTATCAGATTACATATAGAGGCTCTACTGAAGGGATGCCTCGAGGGTATGAAGGATGCGGCGGCAGAATGTCTGATACCTAAAAAATTAATGACGGAATGAGACATTAATTCAAGTGTTTACTGTTAAGTTCCAACACTATGCTCGGATGGTGACCATTGAGGGTTACTTTCAGGCCAGAGACCATAGCATTGGCGTAGGGATGATTCTGCCATTGGATTCGCTGCGGAGTTGAATCTGCGCGATTGAGATCTGAAATTTGCGTGGCCGTGAGTTGGATATGTTCGAGCGGCGATTTGGGGATCTGAGTTTATTCTTTCAGACAAGGGTTGCAAGTTACCGTTTGAATAGGCAACTGATTTGGCCTTACTCGTGTTTTATGGTAAAAGCCGATGCGCTGCCATCGGCTCTTTGCGCGTTGACTTGCTTTGACAATCGGCAAAATTGATATAAAAGCAAAATCGACATGGAAACATTTTCTTCATTGATAAAGGGGATTTTTTACAGTGAAGAGCCGATTGCTCGAGAAAGGAAGAACAAAAGAGAGGTCTATTGACCAATCTACTACTACTACTACTAGTCCTATACTAGTAGATGTTACTCTATGGGCCGTCACTGCCCTCGTTGTCGCCGTCGTAGCTGCCGTCGGCGCTGCTGCCGGCGACGTCCTCGTCGCTGCTGCCGTAGCCCTCGGCAGGGGCTTCTTCCTCCTCATCATCATCGTCGTCGTCGTCGTCCGACCCGGCGCGGAAGCGTTTCGCCGGCGGCTCGTCGAAGGAGGCGTCGTCCTCCTCTTCCTCCTCCTCGTCGTAGGAGGTGAAGCTGGCCCAGGAGAAGAGGTCGTCCTCGCTCTCCGCCTCCAATTCCCCGTCGACGAGGAACCGGAGGTCCGCCTCCCCGTCGGTCAGGGAGAGGTCATCGTCTGACCCGATGGCGGTCAGGGGTAGGTCGTCCTTCACTCTGACGGTGAAGTCCCACTCCCTTTCGTCCCAATGCTCGGGGGTCTCCTTCTCGTACTGCGCCATTTGGTCGTACTCTGGTATCGGCTCGCTGGAGGAGGAGGACTGGAAGGAGAGACCCGATGAGGCAGAGGAGGAAGAGGAAGACATGGCTGCAGAGGAGGGGTTTTTTTTGCCGATGGCTAGTACGGAGCAAGAGGATGAAGAGGCAAACTGTTCGGCGCGGTTAAATAAAGGGGATATAGTGGAAATTTAATGCTACAGCGGTTTCCGAGGAAGTGGTGCCAAAAAACTGTCAAATCGTGCAGAGAAGTTGAGAAGGCAAGGCATCATGATGAAGGGATACTGCGACGGTTCTGCTCTGCCACGACGTAACCCTACGAAGAAAAAAAAAACAGAGTGGTTTTGGAATTATCATTGCCAAAACCAGGGGGCATGTGTTATCACCAGATTTTAACCAAGTCGGGAGGTGGGCCGTGATTGAGATGGGCTTGGAGAATATGCATGGAAAATATTCATGAATCGGCCTTGTACAAGAGTTTGGGCTAGATTGCCCGTGTATCTGTAAATTATGGTAGGTTACGTGTCGGTTAGAATTAAGAGATAGAGTTTAGCTCGTACACGGTTGGGTTTATTCCCAAGTTAGAAAGTCTACGGACTATAAATATGTATCTAGGGTTATTGAGAAAGGAGGACGATCACGTTCGCAACAAACCAATCTAGGCGCATCGCCACCCCTTGTTTCGAGGGTTTCTTCCGGGTAAGCGCTATGCTGCCTAGATCGCCTCTTGCGATCTAGGCAGTATCTTGTTTATTCGTTGTTCATGTGTTGCTCGTACTGAAGCCTTGTTGATAGCGAGCAATACTGTTATCATAGATATGTTAGGGCTAGCATTGGTACTTTCTTGACGTATTTGCTTAGTTATGCTACCCCTGGATATCTAGCTGCCCTTGCACCCATCTTAGGTGTAAGGGCAACACCTTGCTTAGTCTTTATTTAGTAGATTCAATTTGTTACGGTTGTTCCTTGTTCTTCAAGGATTAGTTTGATATCCATATGGTTAGGCCTTTCAAACGGGTTGAATGATTCAGTAGTACGTAAGGTACGGTTTTGCTGATCCTAGAAGGGATGTTCCGAGGATCAACTCCATGTTGGTTTTCAGGCCTTTTCTAGGGTTGGTTTTCTTTTATCTTTCGTATCTACCAGGCTCAACTACGTGTAGGACGTTCCGGTTATGTGGTGAAAACCCTAAATCGTCGTAGATCGTTTTAGCTTAGTATTGATCAAGCAGGACCACCATGTTGTCGTAGATCCAATACGAATCATGGGTGGATCGGCTCCTTGAGCCGATTCACAGGATAACCTGAGAGCCGATCGAGGCTCGTATTTAATGTTTACGTGTCTGCCATGCAGGAAATTAATCGAAGCAACTCATCACCTTCCTGACCAGGTATAGGTCAGGTGGCACGCCTTTGCACCAGCTTGGACGTGTGCCGGAGCATTACGGGCCGTCGCCCGAGGGACCAGGACCCACCAGCAGTCCTGGGAGCCTCCCGGCTCTCCGTGTTGCCCGTCGCTGCTCGCCGGTGGGTTTTGGCAGGCAACAATCGCCTGGCAACCTAACAATTGGATGTCTATCTTCGTGTTAGAGCAAGTACAATAAATCCTAATCAGCTGGTTATAAGGATTTAAAAAAGTATATTGTTGTTTAGTTGAAGAAGAGAGAGAAGGAGAGAGAAGGAGAGTGAGCTCTTATGTACGAACCAGCTCTAGCACGTGCTCATATGCACTTTGTGAGAGTGAAAGGTGGGTCATACATTGATAAGGTACTACACTTTTATAGCTCACTATTGTATATATTGGCTCTAAGTTGGCTACAAATGACATGGCACTTGGCTTATAGCCAACACCTAGCTACACTATTGGAATTGCTCTTACACCGTCGTGATCCTGCATGTGCTATCGCCACTTTGATCTTCTCTCCCATCCCCTACTCTTGCACGAATTTGATGCCCTCCCCTTCACTCCATCAAGGGAGCTTCTCCTCCTCCGGTGTTACCTCCTTCCTTGTTCCTTCTCCCTTGCAGCCCCTCCTTCTCCATCGCTCCGTGCCTCTGCCCCACATGGAGCTCGCAGAGCTCCCCATGGCCGGCCCAGTGGTGGAGATTAAGACGAAGTTTCTACGCGGTACTGAGGATGAAAGATTCTAGGTTAAGGGGACTAGGTCCGAGGTCGCACGATTTTCGGCTCTAATGAGGCTCCGACAAACAAACTTCGTAGTCGTGAGTCTGAATCAGAAAATGGTTTAATTGTTCCTAATGCGCTTCTCCATTGTTGTCCATGTTGTTCATGTATGTTATATGTGTTTACACGGCCCATTTTATTGTAACCGGTGGGAATCTTGCATTAACAGTTATATATTTTTTGCCCGCAAAAAAAATAGTTACGTATTTTGTTCCACGGCCATGGATCTGTTTGCATGTCGCAGTGACGTTCAATGATTTGTGGTGAGTTGTCTAGTGGAGGCGGGTGGTGGATTCGGCGATGACAAAAAATACCGTAAAGGAAAAGTAGTGGCAACGAGGTGCTGAGAAGTAGGGCAGAGCCAATAGGGTGGAAGTGTTGGGCCCCACCCTAAGAATTAGGTCCGTTTCATATGTATATCTGAGTGAAAACAGAGAAATTTTTTGACAGTGAGGCCCAAGTAGTACTTAAGTCCCGAACGCAACTTCTATCGCGCACGAGGAAAACTCGAGGCAGCGTTCGTCTAGATCCCTGGAATAGATCGGTGGCGGCAGGCCAGCAGCCGACGAGACTTCAAGCAGTCGCCACAGAACTCGAACTACAGGGAAGGTCACGACGGAATTATGCAACACACTCTGCAGCCAGGCATGCACGACATGATCCTTCAATCACAGTTTCATATTTCCAGGTGTTAACTCCATATGTTATTCCCTGCCTATACTTCTAATCTCTGAATAGCTTTATGCAGCGCAAAACTTACACGCGTATGCTTTAGACAATTGCAGATATGAGTACCCCGGCATGTTTAGTTTTAGACATAACCACTTAATATTTTGTTGCTTGTGAAACCTATGAATATATTTTCATTATTTTCATTACATGTTAGTACATAAAACTATACATAAACCATGGTATACTTTATCTGTGGTATTGAAAAAATATATACATACTGCCCCCATCCTAGTTTGAAATCCTGAATCAGTCACCGCTAAGAAGGGATAGAGGCCACATGTGAAAAAAGGGTATGTATGCCTCATACAAAGAAATAACTTGTGTGTTCCCATATCCACCTCTCCTAGTCTTTCTTCAATCATTATTTGTTGCTCGCGCGTTGATGTATGTGATTGATAGATGGTTTTTAGGTAGCTACTATTTATCACATTGGCTTCATGTGAGCGGAGAACCAAGATGTGGTTGGATGGTTGCACCTAGTTTATCGGGGATCAAACCCCATATTTAACATTTTGGTTTCTCATAAAAAAACAGATAGTACGTGCCTCCTAAAAAATAAGTGTATGTACGTATTTATAAACATTTGCTTTTGTGTTTTGAGAAAGAAAAAAAAAAGCTTCACGTGAGCATGGTCAGAGAGAACATGAGGGCCCAGAGAGAGATACTCTCTGACCGAGAGAGATACTCTCTGACCGAGAGAGGCCGGAGCTAAGCAGTGCCAAATATGTGGAGCGTGTCCTAGTCCTCTCTGACTCTGGTTGCGCGGCTTGATCGCTCCCGGTCCGCAAGCTTTAGGGACGACAATTATACTATCTGAGCACCAACCAAGCTAGTGGCATAGCCCACAGAGAGGCTGGTCCAAGCTATACGATTAAGTTGCTTAGTTCTTGACCAATGACCATGAGGAGCCATCTGACTATATATTCAACAAGTGAGTTTGTACACCAACGGTCAATTAATTAGGTACTAGCCCGTTGTGAATTAGGAATATCCTGTGTGTCGTTTGCTGACAGGAATCAAGTAATTGTTGCCTATATATACCCCATTGCCAACAGATAATATGTCTTATAGTCGACAATTGGATATAGATCTTGTTTATGTAGTCGAAGTTCCTTTTTAGCAACTGCACTCAAAGATACTATTAACAACCGCAAAACTATCCAGCCGATACACCTATAAAAGAATCAACTTTCTGGCAAGAATCGAAATACTCAACATAGCAATACATGAAATGTTAATGTAAGAAAGTCATGATATCTTTTTCAAAAAAAAAGAAAGTCATGATATGGAAGAGAGGCAAGCCACACATAATGGGTGCACAAGTTAGCTAGTCTATGTGTCCGACACTTAGATTACTATCCCTAGTGGGGCCAAATCCTAACAAATGGCACCATCGTTAACCAGGAGACTAGAACGGAGGAAACCTAATCAAGACAACCAAAATTTCAAGGATGCATCTAGCTCTCGATTGACCAGTTAATTCTCGATCGATCCATGTCATCCATGAGTCACTAATCCCGTGCGATGCAGACCCGCACTAAGTAACATTGTCGTTCATCCCATCCCTTGATCTCTCATCTGTCACTCGCTGGGCAGCAGGGCAGGACCTAATCCCCTCACTAGCTCTTAATTTTTCTTCCGTTGGCTTTTCAGTGCGTGACTTGAAAAGCTCGACAACAAAGCTAAAAAATAAATAACTACAACCCAGGCTACGAGTTAACATGGGCAAAACTCAAATAAAAAAGAGGTTATATAGAAATTATAAATTGCGCACAGGTATGCAATTACACGTAGATCTACAATATCACACATATATACGCAATTACATGCATATGTGCAACTGCATATGAAAAAAATACATATATGAATTCATAGACGCAATTGCACACAACTATGTGCAATTACACATATATGCCAATTGCACATATACACATACATGCGGCAATTGCACCTATATGTGAAATTGTATAGAAAAAAAATTATATGTGCAATTGTACATCTATGTGTAATTGCATATGAATAGATTGCACATGAAAAATTCCACTACCGACCACTTTCAAAAAGTTAGGTCGATGCAAAACCGCTACAATCTATCTGAACATCTAGTGATACACAAAAATAACAATCAATGTGATTCTTCCCTTAAAAAATACAATAGATGACACAAAGCTGACCTAGCATCAAGAATAAGTTTACAAAATAAACACCAATTAAAAAAGCTTACAAAAAGAAACAAAAAAAAATACTACAATACAGATCTGATCCTTTTCCAATCCAGCAGCCCATCAACAAAATGTAAATACAAAAAGCCCGTATAACAAATGAAAAGACCCAGACTACCTATAGACCCGCGAGGAACCATCTACATACACGGCATCTACACGCTGAAAATCAAAATGCCATCCTATCGATCGAGATCTATCTAATTTCTCGGATGACCGAGAGTTAGCAAAAGTGAAAATTTAAATCTCATAATAAAAATTTAAACTTTTCGTGCACTGATGAGTTCTGATTAAAAGAATTTGTTTCGATGAAATATGTTTTACAATTCACCGAAAAATATATGGAACTGTCTAGCTTATACAGTTGGGGTAAGACCGACCAACTAAGAGCAACTTTAACAGAGCCTGTAAATCCCGCCGGAACCGAATTTTTCCGGCGGATTTACGGGTTTGGGCCGAAACTAGCGCCCGAAAAAATGGGCGGGCCCGAATACGGAGTTCAGGGGCCCGAACATTTCACCGCACGGCCCCTATTAAAAGGGATCGCGGAGGGGAGTTCGGTTCGCAAACCCTACTCCCCTCCGCCGTCTCCTCTCCCTCCGCCGCCGCCCGGTCCCTGCTCCGACGAGCGATTCCGGCCGCTCCGAGGCCGCGCCGCCGCCACCGCCTACTCCCCTCCGTACGGAATGACGCGTGCTGGACGCGTGGGTAGGGGAGGTGGCCGATCCGGCGCCGGAAGGAGCACTCGGCGTCCGCCGGGTGCACGGGCGTCGCCGGAGCTCGGCAGGCGTAGGCGCTCCATCGGCGCATGGAGGAGGGCCGGCCGGAAGTGGCCGGAGATGATGGCGTACCTCGCTGCGCGCGCGGAGGAGGCGGCGGAAGGAAAAGCCGAGGCGCCCCCCGCTGCCGCGGCGTGCAGCCCTCCTCTGCCGGCGCTGCCCCCGCACGGCGACGACGACGACGACGCCGCCGGGACGCCTCAAGCGTGCGGGAGCACCTCCGAGGCGGCGGTCGTCGAAGTGGTGGCGGTCGTCCTCGCCTAGGAAGACCGGCGAGCAAAAACCCTCCGCCGGCTTCGTTTAGCTCCCCGGTGACAGTATAGTCACTCCGGGGACTAATTCTAGTTGAATTTAGGTGCCTAGATCGTAATGTACGTGCAATATGCATGTATTTTGCCTAGTATTGTACAAATTATGAACGAATTTAGCTTCATTCGATGAAATCGAGTGCGATCGCAAATTTTGGTTTCCCGCGACGTTTGATTTCATCGAGTTCGGTTCACCTTTTCGGTTTCTGTTCTGCGCCATCGTTAAATCCGCAACCAAAGTATTTTTCGGGAGACTGAACTCGCTTTTTTCAGTTCCGCTTGCCACCACAGGCCCACCAGCCCAGCTTCTAACCCGAACTTTCCCTGCCGCTCCGGCGAACAGCCGCACTCCCCCGTGGCGCACAACCGGCGAGTAGTAACCTGAAGAGTACGGCGGCTCCTGAGGGAGGCCGCCAGGAGCAATGAGTGCAATAAGTCACAACTGTCGGGGTTTGGGCGGCGCCGCGACAGTAAAAGAAATCCGCGATCTTGTGCGGAGATACGCCCCCACGTTGCTGTGTGTCCAAGAAACCCAGTTGCAGAAGGCGCACGTGGAAGGTTTAGCTCGTTCTATAGGTTTTGATAAATGTTTCGCTGTTAGTAGTCATGGCCGCAGTGGTGGTCTTGCTTTATTTTGGAACAATAATATATCTATAGAAATTTTACCGTATTCGCAGTATCATATTGATGCTATTGTGAAGGAACTGGGGAAAGAACCGTGGCGATTGACGACGGTATATGGCGAGGCCCAGGTGGCTGAACGGTTTAAAACCTGGGATATGCTCAAATTTATTCGATCATTGTCACCATACCCGTGGGTATGCTTGGGTGATTTCAATGAGGTACTGCATCGCCATGAACATTGTGGTGTGCAGGAGAGGAGCCACGCACAGATTGCGGGCTTCCGAGACGCAGTGGATGTCTGCGGTTTGCAAGATCTTGGCTATGAAGGGACGAAATGGACGTATGAGAAGAAGGTAGCAGGCGGCTCCTACTGTCAAGTGCGGCTTGATCGTGCCTTGGCATCGCCGGAGTGGTGTGACCGTTTTCCCCATGCGATGGTGCGCCATCTTACGGCAGCAACGTCAGATCATTGTCCTATCCTTCTGACATGGGATGATACGGGGCGTTTGACGCGAAAGAAGGGAGGAGTGAGGCCCTTCCGATACGAGGTCATGTGGGAGAGACATGAAGAATTTGAACCTGCTCTGAAGGATATATGGAACCAGCAGGGAAAGGCAAGGGAAAGGCAACGTCTTTGGCTGAGCTACAACATAAGATTGAGGTGGTTACTAGCTCACTTCAGAGATGGGGAAATGATACGTTTGGGAATGTCAGGAAGGAAATTTTCAGTTTGCGAGAGGATCTAAAACGTATGCGAGAAGATCCTGTGCGTGTTGGACCAAACCAAGCGGAATTAAAAATTGTTGATCGCTTGGTTGAGCTAGATAGCCGCGAGGAGGTCATGTGGAGGCAGCGCTCACGGGTGCAATGGCTAGCGGAAGGCGACAAGAATACGAGGTTCTTTCATTTAAGAGCTAGTCAGAGAAAGCGGAGGAATAAAATTAGTCAGCTTCGAAAATCTGATGGAGAAATTACTGATGATCCAATTGCCATGGCCAGTGCTACTAATGAGTTCTATCGTGATTTATACAGGTCGGAGGGAACTGAGGAGATGGAGGTAGTACTGGATAGCGTCCCTGTGCGTGTCACTAGGGAAATGAATGAGGGTCTAGTCTCAACAATTACAAATTAGGAGGTGAGAGACGCTCTCTTTCAGATGTTTCCAACAAAGGCGCCGGGGCCGGATGGTTTACCTGCACATTTCTTCCAGCGCCATTGGAGCTTATGTGGGGAAAAGATCACGAATATTGTGTTGAGAGTCCTGCGAGGTGAGGATGATCCTGCAGCTTTCAACAAAACTTATATTGTACTGATTCCGAAGGTTGCCAACCCAGAGGAACTTGGTCAATTTCGACCGATCAGTCTGTGCAACGTTATATATAAGATCGCATCTAAGGTGCTTGCAAACAGATTGAAGCGAGTTTTGCCGGAGATTATCTCGGATGAACAGTCGGCGTTTGTGCCAGGTAGACTGATAACGGATAATATTATTACCGCATATGAATGTTTGCATTTTATGAAGAGGAACAGAGCGGTGAAGCACCGTTTTTGTGCGCTCAAGCTAGATATGCGGAAGGCGTATGATCGAGTGGAGTGGGGATACCTACGAGCAATCATGATGAAGCTAGGTTTCCACTCGAGATGGGTTGACATGGTGATGAGAATGGTAACTACTGTATCTTTCTCAGTTTTGTTCAATGGAGAGAGGCTAGAGGAATTCAAACCCTCTCGTGGCATTCGTCAAGGGGATCCGATCTCGCCATATTTGTTTTTGCTAGCAGCAGAGGGCCTTTCGTGCCTGTTAAAATCCAGAAGTGAATCATCAAGCTTACAAGGTTTAAAGGTGGCTCCCACTGCCCCGGCGGTGAATCACCTACTCTTCGCAGATGATAGCCTGCTGTTCATCAAAGCAAATGGGGAGAGTGCTCGAGATGCTCGGGACACGCTGGATGCATATTGCAGAGCCTCGGGTCAGCGGATAAACTTGGACAAATCGTCTATATTTTTCAGCAAGCGGTGTCAAGGAGGCATAAAACAAGAACTAAAACTTATCCTAAATGTTCAGAATGAGTCTCTCAATGAGAAATATTTGGGTATGCCATCCAATGTTGGTCGCTCAACTAATGGGGCCTTTAAATTCTTGAAGGACCGTATATGGAAGAGGATTCAAGGATGGATGGAAAAGTGTTTGTCTGCGGGCGGAAAAGATATTCTTATCAAATCAGTGGTGCAGGCAATTCCGACATTCTCTATGTCGTGCTTCAAATTACCTCGAGGTCTTTGTCAACATATCAATTCTCTCATCAGAAATTTTTGGTGGGGAAGCAAAGATGGTAAAAGGAAGATGTGCTGGGTTGCGTGGGAGGAGATGACGAAACCGAAGTATCTGGGCGGCTTAGGCTTCCGAGACATTGAGCTATTTAACCTTGCTTTGCTGGCTAGACAAGGTTGGCGAATTTTGCAGAACCCAGAAACATTGAGTGCAAGGATCCTGAAGTCTGTCTACTATCCTTCGAGCAGTTTCATGCAGGCTGGCCTGGGTTCTCAACCATCTAAGGTCTGGCGTGCGATTTGGGAGGGGAGAGAGGTCCTGGCTCAGGGTTTAGTACGCCGCATAGGCACGGGGGAATCTACTCATGCTTGGGATGATAATTGGATCCCAAAGGGATGGTGCACTTAGACCTTTCGCCTGTCGGGTGGCAAATCCACCGAAGAGGGTGAGCGACTTTATCATTCAGAGCACCCGACAATGGGATATGGCAAAGCTGAATGCATGTTTCGTTCCAGTGGACGTTGAAATGATCAGGGCAATACCGATTAGCATGCGATTACAGCCTGACTTTTGGGCCTGGCATTATGATCCCAAAGGTCTGTTCTCTGTGCGTTCGGCCTACAGGATGTTAGTCTCAACCAGAGAAAGGAGAGAATCATGGTTAGAGGAGACGGCAGCTACTTCAGATCAGCAAGGAAGAAGTAACAGTTGGACAAAGTTGTGGCATATACCAATCCCTTCCAAGCTGAAAATTTTTCTATGGCGTTTGGCAAGGCATTCTCTGCCAACGTCAGACATTTTGCACCAACGACATATATCACAGACAAGTGCCTGCGGTATTTGTGGGGCTGAGGACTCGTGGCGGCACTCTCTAATTGATTGCACGATGTCTCGCTGCGTTTGGGCACTGATGGACTCTGAGCTTACGGAACATATGAGTCAGGTCCAGGAACCAGAGGCACGCAACTGGCTTTTTGCGATGTTTGACACTGTACCTCACGTGCAGCTAATCCGGATGTGTGTGACGGCATGGGCGATTTGGCATGCTAGACGTAAGGCAATCCATGAAGGTTTATTCCAAAGCCCATTGAGCACCTATCATTTTGTGGAAAGTTTTTTAACGGACCTGGAACAGTCGAAGGGTTTAGCAACCAAGTCTGCGTGTGTGACCAAAGCAGCGGCAGCTCCCAAACCCTGCTCGCCGGCTTGGATCCCTCCCCCGGCTGGGGTGGTGAAGGTCAATGTAGACGCAGCGGTTGCGAGGAATAAGGACCATGGTGCGATCGCAGCGGTCGCAAGAACGGCAGCGGGTGAGTATCTTGGCTCATCGTCTGTTATAATGACAGGAATTTCAGATCCTGAGATCTTGGAGGCGTTGGCAGTAAGAGAAGGACTGGACCTGGCCCTGGACCTTTCGGTTCCAAGAGTGAAGCTAGCTAGCGATTGCTTGTCAGTGGTGAAAGCAATGAAGGAGCAGAATCTCGGAAGATATAGCCACATTCTACATGATATTACAGCGTCCTCTGTAGCTTTTGCTGAGTTTGGTTTAGTTCATGAAAGTAGAGTTTCAAATAACGAGCCCCATGTTCTGGCTCGTTTTGTGTTAGGCTCTCCGGTAGGGAGATATGTGTGGCTAGGTAATCCGCCGGTTGGCGTTTGTATTCCCCATCTTCTGAATTAATAAAGAGGATGGTCGTTGCTCAAAAAAAAAAAAAAAAAAAACAACCGGCGAGCAGGGGCAGGAACGCGTCGCGCGACCCCAACCTCTACACGGCGACGCGGAAGGAGCCAGCGGCACGACGTCAACTCAGCGGTCCTGCTCCTGCAGCATACGTTCTTTCTCCTCATCTCATCAAATCCGAGCTAGAAACCTGTTGCGCGTAAGGTGTTCGACGAAATTCTCCACGGATGTCTGGTTACTTGGATTCTAGAACGCTAGAGTTCCTGTACTCCTGTCCTGTGATATGCTCAATATGATAGTTCTACAAAATGAAGAAGAAATCTATTGGTTTGGAATATGATAGATTTTGCATGGCCGGTTTTTTTGAACTATCGCATACCCTGTCTAAAATTCTGGCTCTGTCACTGCTAGGCGCGGGTGTATTTTATTTTTCAAATCAAATTTTGGGTTTAGCTGCTGAGTCCTGCATGTTCCACGATGCCCATGCATCTCATCTTGTTTTTTTCGCGAATAATTAAGAAACAACATGTTAAATCTATTAATTCTTGAAAAGTGGACTGAGCATAGAGCACTGGTTACTTTGTTTCCACTGCTTCGCTAGTGTGATGGTAATATGATATTGAATAACATCGTCTCTATGATAAAATTCACCTTTTTCACGAAGGTATGCAAAAGACAACATAGTGATATGTTGCTATTGTGTGCAGCCAAGGTGGTCCAATGACTTCGAGTGCACCAAGCATCATGTTTCGGCGTCTTTTCAAGACACTCACTGTAAGCCCAGCAATAGCTTCTGGTATGACCAGCCAGCATCACCAGCTTCAGCAGCGTGCACCAGTGAGTGGCACAGCCAAAGGAAAGGCCAAGCTCAAAGCTGGCATGCCTTTGAAGCGCTCAACCATAGCAAAGAAGGGTGGCACACCTTCCGGCTTCCGCTCGTGGGGGTGGCCGTGGTCGCCGTGAAGCCATCGAGCGTATTACTCAGATTGCGGAGTCTTGTCTCAAATCGCCAACCCCCTTACGTCACTTCTCTCCCAAGGAGCGTCTTCGTGAGGCAAAACGTGAGGAGCTTGGGCTCATCTCTAAGGAGAGCCAACGTGAACTTGATGCTGCCAAGGCTAAGGCAAAACCTATACACCGACCAGGTCGGTGGCTACCGGTCACCGCACACCCCTGGTCGGGTATGGGCTAGGCCCATTTGTGGCTGTTTAGTTGTAGCAGTTCGTTTTCCCTTTTTTTTCTTTTCTGTTTTCTTTTCTTTTTTCTGCTTTTGGTTTTATTTATATTTTTTCAGATTCAAAAATTTTAATTTTTAAAAATTGTTCAAATTAAGAAAATGTTTAAATTAAAAAATGTTTAAAATAAAAAATGTTTAAATTTGAAAAACGTTCAAATTTGAAAACCGTTCAAATTTGAAAACCATTCAAATATGAAATTTGTTCAAATTTGAAAATTGTTCTAAATATGAAAATCGTTCAGATTCAAAAATTGTTCAAATATAAAATTTATTCAAATTCGGAAATTGTTCATAGAAAAAATACATTTTTATTCAAATTTAAAAATGTTCAAATCTAAAAAATGTTCAGATTTTTAAAAAGTGATTTCTTTTAATTTGATTTAAAAAAAAATTAACAAATATTCGGATTAAAAAAATTAAAAAGAAAACAAACAACAGAAAACAAAAAGAAACGAAAAAGAAAAAAAAACTAAAAAGCAAAAAAAATAAGAAATGAAAATGTTGGGCCGGCCCAACCCGCCTGGGGGGGTGTGCGGCGCCTGGTCAGCACCCCCCAAGGCTAAAGCCAAGTCCAAAGGTACTGGTGGAGCTGATGGCAGCCGTGTGCTGATGGGTCCACCGGGCCTTGACTATATCACTCTTGGGCTGGTTAATGAGGAGGCAATCCCTGAATATGAGCTGACAGTTGAAGATGGTCGACGACTTGCCAGAGAATACAGCCGTGTGCTAATGCGATGGCACCGTGCACGGCAAACTGCTGAAACATCACTTTTGAGGCTCAAGAACGAGGCCATCGTGGCACTCCCTGAGAAGCTGCAAGCTGCTGCTATGGTTCCTGACATGATACCATTCCCTGCAAACCGGTACATGGCAACACTCACGCCACCAATTGAAGGATATATTGAAAAGGTGCGGGACGCTGCTAAGAAGTATTCAGTGAAGGAAAAGCTTCGCTGAGTTTAATTCAAGGAAGAAAGGAAGGAATCTCCATATAAACTTCTGCCAGTTTAGGGGAGAGGTGGCGTTTTGGTTCATAGGAGCAAATGCTCCCATTATACAAAATAATTAAAAAATAATTTTAAAAATGTCAACAAATTCTGACATAAATGTTTTGGGGTACATCGTGATATTCTTTGTTAGTGCACAAGTTTTCATGGAGAAACAACATTTTATGTAGCGTGTACAAAAAAGAAAAAAAAAATGTCCTGTACGTAGTCGTGTTATAGCATCAAAATTTGTTTTTTTACAGGAGCCACAATTTTTTTTAGTTTCTTTTCAAAACTTGTGCACGAACATAAAATGTGTAGATGTACATGAAAAAATTTACTTTAGAATTTTTTGACACTTCAAAATGTAGATTCACATAGTGGGAGCAAATGCTCCTATGAGCCAAAGTAAATATTCCCAGTTTAGGGAGTGTGCATATATGGAACATGGGGGCATATGAACCCACTTTTTGAAAAGTTCCGTTTGTGATGTCAAAACATGTTTTAAAAATCGAAACATAAAATGATTTCCCAGATGATCTCAAATATGTGCCCTGGACATGAGTTTCGTGACGAAAAAACCTTTTATTTTGTCTCGGCAAAAAAGTGAAATTTTGCAGGGCTATATAGCAGTATATATGTGACGTATTTTGTCTTTTTTAGATTCTGAAATAAAAAAGTGGTTTCTCCGCGAAAACTTTCTACGCACACATGAAACATGCGTACGTATCCGGATATTTTTATTTCAGAATTTTTTAACATTTGAAAAATGCATTTCCAACTAGGGTTCACATGCACCCATGTTCAAACCGGACTTTTCCCAGTATAGGATGCTATCTAATGTTCCATTTTTTTTTTTGCCGACTTTGTACTATTTTGGCCTGTGATAATCAGATTTGTGGTAATAAACTGGCATAGTTGCTTTGCAATGCTTCGCCATGTTATCCTGACTGAACATGTGCACCTGTTGCTATGTGACGCATCTTGGTATCATCTCATGCAAAATATGCAACTAATAGCTGAAAAGTACCTTCTCTTGAAATGACTCTTGTGTTTTCTTGAAATATTGTACCATGTAAAGCAGAAAATGCCTTGTCCAAGGCTTTAAGTCATGTTTTTGTTTGGAAATAGCACGTTAAGCTTTAGTGTTTAGAAGTAGCTTATGAGTTGAGATCTTCGTTCTCTTTTGTTGAGACAATGTTGTTGGGTAACTTTGACCACTGGATAGTTTGGGACGGATGTATCTCTGATCATGCTACTGAGTTATTTTTCGCATCAAATTTTGGGTTTAGCTGCTGAGTCCTGCATGTTCCACGATGCCCATGCATCTCATCTTGTTTTTTTCGTGAATAATTAAGAAACAACATGTTAAATCTATTAATTCTTGAAAAATGGACTGAGCATAGAGCACTGGTTACTTTGTTTCCACTGCTTCGCTAGTGTGATGGTAATATGATATTGAATAACATCGTCTCTATGATGAAAATTCACCTTTTTCACGAAGGTATGCAAAAGACAACATAGTGATATGTTGCTATTGTGTGCAGCCAAGGTGGTCTAATGGCTTCGAGTGCACCAAGCATCATGTTTCGGCGTCTTTTCAAAACACTCAGTGTAAGCCCAGCAATAGCTTCTGGTATGACCAGCCAGCATCACCAGCTTCAGCAGCGTGCACCAGTGAGCGGCACAGCCAAAGGAAAGGCCAAGCTCAAAGCTGGCATGCCTTTGAAGTGCTCCACCATAGCAATGAAGGGTGGCACACCTTCCGCTGGTGCGGGTGGCCGTGGTCGCCGTGAAGCCATCGAGCCTATTACTCAGATTGCGGAGTCTTGTCTCAAATCGCCAACCCCCTTACGCACTTGTCTCCCAAGGAGCATCTTCGTGAGACAAAACGTGAGGAGCTTGGGCTCAGCTCTAAGGAGCGCCAACGTGAACTTGATGCTGCCAAGGCTAAAGCCAAGTCCAAAGGTACTGGTGGAGCTGATGGTAGCAGTGTACTGTTGGGTCCACCGGGCCTTGACTATATCACTCTTGGGCTGGTTGATGAGAAGGCAATCCCTGAATATGAGCTGACAGTTGAAGATGGCCGACGACTTGCCAAAGAATACAGTAGTGTACTAATGCGATGGCACCGTGCACGGCAAACTGCTGAAACAGCACTCTTGAGGCTCAAGAACGAGGCCATCATGGCACTCCCTGAGAAGCTGCAAGCTGCTGATATGGTTCTTGACATGATACCATTCCCTGCAAACTGGTACATGGCAACACTCACGCCACCAATTGAAGGATATATTGAAAAGGTGCGGGATGCTGCTAAGAAGTATTCAGTGAAGGAAAAACTTCGCTGAGTTTAATTCAAGGAAGGAAGGAGTCTCCATATAAGGTTCTGGGAGTTTATGATGCTTTCTAATATTTCCAGTTTGTTTTTTTTTTTTGCCGAGTTTGTACTATTTGGCCTGTGATAATCAGATTTTGGTAATAAACTGGCATAGTTGCTTTGCAATGCTTCGCCATGTTATCCTAACTGAGCATGTGTACCTGTTGCTGTGTGATGCATCTTGGTATCATCTCACGCAAAATATGCAACTAATAGCTGGAAAGTATGTTCCCTTGAAATGACCCTTGTATTTTCTTGAAATATCGTACCATGTAAAGCAGGAAAATGCATTGTGCAAGGCTTTAATTAATGTTTTTTTTTTTTTTTTTTGGAAATAGCACGTTAAGCTTTCCATCTACAAGTATGTTTTAGTGTTTATTACTGCCACCGATGTGTGTTGACCTCTTGTAAGACAAATGAAGCTTTCCATCTATAGTGAGTAACAATATATTGATGATGCTAAAGTGAGATGTTCGTTCTCTTTTGTTGAGACAATGTTGTTGGGTAACTTTGACCACTGGATAATTTGGGACGGATGCATCTCTGATCATGCTACTGAGTTAAATGTTAAGTCTGAATAGGATATTGGACATAATTAAACATGAACAAGCAAGAGTTAAAAAAATAAGAGCAGGCTACATTTTCTCATAGTCTAGATATCCAGCTTGCGTTCAGCATGTCTTCATCCTCCAGGAAACCCACATCTAGCAGGCTACATTTTCTCATAGTCTAGATATCCAGCTTGCGTTCAGCATGTCTTCATCCTCCAGGAAACCCACATCTAGAATCTGGCAGTCCTCCATCCATCGTCTTTTCATCTTCTGTGACTACTGAACAGCTGAGTCCAATCTGAAAGTTCTGTCTATGCATTATGCACTACACGATTCCTCTTGCGTTTCCTCCCTTTCTTCCTAACTTGCGTTTGATTTCTCAATTGCGTCTCAAGGTACATGAACATGTGGGATAAAGACATCAGCCTTCTCAGAGTCTCGAACTAGTGTATTGCAAAATCGCCAATTGTGTGGCACTATTGCTTGACCTAGTCAGAAATCCACGAGGTGGAGATTTTTTCTGCCCGAATGTACGATGTGCTCTTTGTGTTGAACTTTGTATAGGGTTCTATGCTACATCGTTTTCCTGTTGTTTTTTCTGCCTATGGATCTATGTTGCTTGTTGTTGACGGTGAGATTGACGAATACAAACATCCGTTCCTAAATAAGTGTCGCAATTGTATCTAGATATATATGTATTTAGACGTATTTTAGTCGTAGATTCATCCGTGTCTAGAAAAAATTGCGACACTTATTTTAAAACGGAGGGGACTAGTTGTGTAATCAAACTTACAGATTGTGCCGGTTACAGTAAATCTCAAAGTCTGCATCAAGGTTCAGGAACTCGCGCGCCAACTCTACTGATCTAAATCTATCTGCTACCCAGATATGAGACATTTGTTTGAAGTAAAAAAAGGAAATTGAGAAAAAAAGCCTAAACGTTTTTCTTATATTGTTCTATACTGAAAGAAGTCCAGATAACCCCCCTAGGTATCAGGTTTGGGTCACTAACCCCCCCTATGTTTAGATTGGGGCATTTAACCCCCCTATGTTTGCAAAACCGGGCAAAGAGCCCCCTCAGACTGTGTAGGCGGTTTTGATCGATGGTTTCTGGCAGGGTGGTAACCGGGCAGTTGCCACGGTGGCAAAGTTAGGCCCGCTTGTCCACGGGTGGGCTCGTTGTCCCTGCTCTCCACCACCGCAGCCGTGCGACGATTCCTCCAGTTCAAAGTACACCACGGAGACTCGCAGGCCGCGCTCATCAAGGCCGACCACATCCACGCGCGCGTGGCTGCGCTACGGCATGTCCGCGCCGCGAAAGCCTTCGTGCTCGAGGTGCCTCCATGAGTCCATGTCCACGTCCACCACAATGCGGAGAACGAGGGCATGGATCTTGACCTGCCAGCTTCGGTTGTAGCGGTGACGGTGACCATGACGCTGACCCTGGGCAGTGCCACCCTCACGCTCCCCGTCCCTGTCCTTCCCTTGCATGAAGAGGCTTCGGCTCTAGCTGGTGATCGTGAGCGCACGACCTGGCCGGGGTGCCTGGTGCCCTGGTGGTGAATGCGCCATGCCTGCGCACGCTCTGCGTCATCGACAAAAGGGGAGTTGTCCGTCCGAGAAGAGCGATGCGACGAACGCGAGGAGTTGGGGGCCAGGTTGAGGATGAGCGCGCCGAGCAGGCTGAGCTCGTGCGCAGCCACGCACTGAGTGCCGATTGTCGTTGGCGTTGCAGCCGAGAAGCCGAACGGGCACGGCAGCGTCATGCCCCAGCGGTCCCGCAGCTCCACGGACCACCGTCCCGCCCCTGCAGCTGCCCGGAGCGCACACCAGGTGCAGCGTTATGCAGCCGGCGAATCTTTGTCAACGCTGCGGACCACATGCAGTCGCACCCTGCAGCAGCCCGGAGCGCTTTATCCGGCTTGCTTTCTTCTCCAGGCTAATGCTCCTCGACCAGGTCATCAGCCTTGAACACTGGCGCCGCATCATCGTTTGTTGCGTGCAACCGTGGAGCCTCAACCTGCCACAAGCACTTCCACAACGGTGAGGGAGACAGGGTCGATGCTGTCTGTTGCGGTGGCGGGGCAGATGAGCCATGAACGTCAGCGGCTGCAGTAGCAGAGAAGCAGACATAGCATGCACGAACCAGTCTCAGCAGTCGGGCGAGAACAACCTATCTATCTACTCCGTAATACACAAAACTAAATCACAAACCGCCTTAACCTGCACTTGCATGTCCCGCAGGTAAGCTTCACGTCCAATCGTCCATGCTCCATGAAACAAATCGTCCACGCTGGAATTGCTGTCCACCATAACTAAAACCACTTGTCCAGGTAGGCCAAAACAGCTACCAAAACAGCCCAAGGGGGTTCTCTGTCCGGTATTGCAAACATAGGGGGGTTAAGTGCCCCAATTTAAACATAGGGGGGGTTAGTGACCCAAACCTGATACTTAAGGGGGTTATCTAGACTTCTTTCTTCTATACTGAATGAATGAATTGAACTCCACACAAGCTTCTCTCAACTTGCTGAATCCATGCTGTTCGGCCATGGCTAAGGTAGCAGCCACGGTGTGGACGTCGATGCTATTGCTGAGGACGCGCTCGCAGATCGCCTTGAGCCTCTCCATGCCATACCGCTGGGCGGCGATGAGCAGGCACCGGAGCATCTCCTTGTGACCGGCGCCGTTGAGGCCACTCACGACGGGCAGCGAGTCCGTGTAGGCGAAGTGGAGCAGCGCCTTGAACGACGCCGGCGGTATGTCGTCAACGGATACCCGCAGCTTCCCGTGGCTTACCGTCGTCGTGTAGCTGTGGTGCTTCATCATGGCAGGTGCCCGGGCATGGAGGACGGACGCGTGGGCGGCGAAGCTCACTCCTGCGACGTCCAGAGTCACGTCCGTCGGTTCCTCCTCGGAGCAGTGGGTGAGCGCCGCACTGGGGTCGTCGCGGAAGGTGAGGTGGTCGCGACAGACGTGGATGGCGCAGTCGATCCTGAGGTGGTTGCCGAGGACGTACTGCGACCCGGCTTGGAGGTGCGGGATCCTCGTGACGAGCTCGCCGGTGCCCCAGTTGCAAGTCTCGTCGTAGGAAGAGTCGAACAGGTTGGAGTCCTTGGAGTGGTACAAGGGGACCACCTCGCCGGTGATCCCGTCGATCAGCCCGAAGCTGACGCGCGCCCACGCCGCGGCGTCCTTGGTCATGAGCTCCACGAAAACGGACGCGTAGCCCTGGTCTACCTTGTGGTCGCCGTCGGGGTAGTAGCGGATGGCCCAGTCGAGCCCGTCGACGGTGAAGTTCGGCGAGTAGACGAAGCCGTCGACGCCGCAGTAGTGCTTCGTCAGGCTGTTGAAGCCGCCGATGTCGAACACGTGCGTGCCACGGGCCGTCGTCGTCACGGTCCCCGTCACGATCCATGTTATAGGGTGACATTGCTTGCATGTTGGCTTAGGCCCGACGTCGACCGACCGATGCCACTCGCACAGTACTTTTCGGCGAGGTACGCGTTCTCGCCGACTCCCTGAGAGTCCCTGTATGTACGTAGCAAACGACTAATAAAGAAGCAACCAGAGCAACTAACCTACTCCGTAGTAGAATTAGGATTCCGTATTCTATTTGGATTTGCACTCCGTGCTTATCTATAACACTGCATGCACGAGTACCCCTTCACAGATAAGAGCAAGTTTAATAATAGAGTCATGTCATAATCATATAGCCATTAGTTATAAAATTATGCTATTTTACTGATGCATGGTCTAACTTTCACTCTCTCAAAGTGCCTAGGAGCACGTGCAAGAGCTAGCTTAGGGCATGCCCAATGCACTGCCCTAGAGCTACTGCCTCACACCTTTAACTAGGTTCGGGTGGTCCAAATTAGGTTCGGATGAGGAGGCAGCCTCCTCTTCAAGAAGTGGGATCTCAAGCCTAAAAAGCATGCTTTTTGGAGAGAGAAAGAGATACATAGTGTCATATTTGTGGGGTCCCTTCTCTCTTTTCTCTGACTAAAGTTGTAGCTTTCATTGGAGAGATAAAATTGATCATGTTGCTTCTGACAACTTTTTTACATGGAGTAGCTAGTTGTGTATGCCACCATTGCTCATGCCCTTATCTCTCCTCCAACTAAGCAACAATATACTATTTTAATCCTTATAGCCAGCTGGCTAGGATATATTGTACTTGCTCTAATAAGTATACGTATTGGACATGTTAAGTTAAATTTATTAACTTTGACCAATTCTTAGGAAAAAGTAGGAAAACGCTTTGTTTCCGTCGGAGGTTCGCTAGCTTCGCTGTCCAGCTTGCGCGACTACGCGTCCGTCCGCGTGGAGGAAAATTACCGATTCTATTGTGGGGTCCACCATGACCTTATTTCGTCGCCCCTCCCTCGTCTTCCTCCACTTAATCGTTCCCCTGCCCCTGTCTCTCTCTCTCTCTCTCTTATTCCTATGCTCACATGTCACATCTAAAGAATTGATGCCGCCGGATCCCAGCCGCTTGCCGCCGCCCTTCCCAGCAGCTCGCCACCGCCCTTCCCAGCTGCGCGCCGCCGCCAGTACCACCACTCTACTGCACCGCACCTTCTACCCCCTGCCCTGCTCGTGCGGTCTCCGACGAGGTCAACTACGCAGTCGGTGGCCCATGAAGACGTCGTGGGTGTGGCCAAGGCGTTGTGAGAGGCGGTGTTGCAAGGCCAAGCCGCTGATGCATCTACCCCAGGACGATGATGCTTCGAGCGGTGGTCGTAGTTGCTGCCTGCTACAAGGGGAGGGGACCGCCGGCACCACGACAGTGCTACAAGACTATGCCGATGGTGCTGTGATGCGTGCAGTTAACACACGTCCGTTGGGAACCCCAAGAGGAAGGTGTGATGCGTACAGTAGCAAGTTTTCCCTCAGAAAGAAACCAAGGTTTATCGAACCAGGAGGAGCCAAGAAGCACGTTGAAGGTTGATGGTGACGGAGTGTAGTGTGGCGCAACACCAGGGATTCCGGCGCCAACGTGGAACCTGCACAACACAATCAAAGTACTTTGCCCCAACGTAACAGTGAGGTTATCAATCTCACCGGCTTGTTGTAACAAAGGATTAAACGTATTGTGTGGAAAATAATGATTGTTTGCGAAGAACAGTAAAGAACAATTACAGTAGATTGTATTTCAGATGTAAAGAATAGGACCGGGGTCCACAGTTCACTAGTGGTGTCTCTCCCATAAGATAAACAGATGTTGGGTGAACAAATTACAGTTGGGCAATTGACAAATAAAGAAGGCATAACAATGCACATACATATATCATGATTAGTACTATGAGATTTAATCAGGGCATTACGACAAAGTACATAGACCGCTATCCAGCATGCATCTATGCCTAAAAAGTCCACTTTCAGGTTAGCATCCGAACCCCTTCCGGTATTAAGTTGTAAACAACAGACAATTGCATTAAGTATGGTGCGTAATGTAATCAACACAAATATCCTTAGACAAAGCATCGATGTTTTATCCCTAGTGGCAACAGCACATCCACAACCTTAGAACTTTCTCGTCACATCGTCCTGCATTTAATGGAGGCATGAACCCACTATCGAGCATAAATAGTCCCTCTTGGAGTCACAAGTATCAACTTGGCCAGAGCCTCTACTAGCAACGGAGAGCATGCAAGAACATAAACAACATATATGATAGATTGATAATCAACTTGACATAGTATTCAATATTCATCGGATCCCAACAAACACAACATGTAGCATTACAAATAGATGATCTTGATCATGATAGGCAGCTCACAAGATCTAACATGATAGCACAATGAGGAGAAGACGACCATCTAGCTACTGCTATGGACCCATAGTCCAGGGGTGAACTACTCACACATCGATCCGGAGGCAATCATGGCGATGAAGAGCCCTCCGGGAGATGATTCCCCTCTCCGGCAGGGTGCCGGAGGCGATCTCCTGAATCCCCCGAGATGGGATTGGCGGCGGCTGCGTCTCTGGAAGGTTTTCCGTATCGTGGCTCTCGGTACTGGGGGTTTCGCGACGAAGACTATATGTAGGCGAAGAGGTAGGTCAGGGGGCACCACGAGGGGCCCACACAGTAGGCCGGTGCGGCCAGGGCTTGGGCCGCGCCGCCCTGTTGTGTGGCCGCCTCGTCGCCCCACTTCGTTTCCCTTTCGGACTTCTGGAAGCTTCGTGGAAAAATAAGCCCCTGGGCGTTGATTTCGTCCAATTCCAAGAATATTTCCTTACTAGGATTTCTTAAACCAAAAACAGCAGAAAACAGCAACTGGCTCTTTAGCATCTTGTCAATAGGTTAGTGCCGGAAAATGCATAATAATGACATATAATGTGTATAAAACATGTGAGTATCATCATAAAAGTAGCATGGAACATAAGAAAGTATAGATACGTTTGGGACGTATCAAGCATCCCCAAGCTTAGTTCCTACTCGCCCTCGAGTAGGTAAATGATAACAAAGATAATTTCTGAAGTGACATGCTATCATAATTTTGATCAATACTATTGTAAAGCACATGAGATGAATGCAGCGATTCGAAGCAATGATGAAGATAATGAGTAAACAAATGAATCATATAGCAAAGACTTTTCATGAATAGTACTTTCAAGACAAGCATCAATAAGACTTGCATAACAGTTAACTCATAAGCAATAAATTCTTAGTAGAAAGCTTTGAAACAACACAAAGGAAGATATAAGTTTCAGCGGTTGCTTTCAACTTCAACATGTATATCTCATGGATAATTGTCAACACAAAGTAATATAACAAGTGCAATAGGTAAACATGTAAGAATCAATGCACACAGTTTACACAAGTGTTTGCTTCTAAGATAGAAAGAAGTAGGTAAACTGACTCAACAATAAAGTAGAAGAAAGGCCCTTCGCAGAGGGAAGCATGGATTACTATTTTTGTGCTAGAGCTTTTCATTTTGTAAACAAGAAACAATTTTGTCAACGGTAGTAATAAATCATATGTGTTATGTATAAGATATCCTATAAGTTGCAAGCCTCATGCATAGTATACTAATAGTGCTCGCACCTTGTCCTAATTAGCTTGGATTAACACGGATTATCATTGCATAACATATGTTTCAACCAAGTGTCACAAAGGGGTACCTCTATGCCGCCTGTACAAGGGTCTAAGGAGAAGGTTCGCATTGGATTTCTCGCTTTTGATCATTCTCAACTTAGACACCCATACCGGGACAACATAGACAACAGATAATGGACTCCTCTTTTAATGCTTAAGCATTCAACAACAGATAATATTCTCATAAGAGATTGAGGTTTTATGTCCAAACTGAAACTTCCACCATGATTCATGGCTTTAGTTAGTGGCCCAATGTTCTTCTCTAACAATATGCATACTCAAACCATTTGATCATGAAAATCGCCCTTACTTCAGACAAGACGAACATGCATAGCAACTCACATGATATTCAACAAAGGTAAAAGTTGATGGCGTCCCCAGAAACATGGTTACCGCTCAACAAGCAACTTATTAAGAAATAAGACACATAAGTACATATTCTTCACCACAATAGTTTTTAAGGCTATTTTCCCATGAGCTATATATTGTAAAGGCAAAGAATAGAAGTTTAAAGGTAGCACTCAAGTAATGTACTTTGGAATGGCAGAGAAATACCATGTGGTAGGTAGGTATGGTGGACACAGATGGCATAGTTTTTGGCTCAAGGATTTGGATGCACGAGAAGAATTCCTCTCAATACAAGGCTAGGCTAGCAAGGTTGTTTGAAGCAAACTGAAGTATAAAATGGTACAACAAGACTCACATATAAACATATTGTAAGCATTATAAGACTTTACATCGTCTCCTTGTTGTTCAAACACCTCAACCAGAAAATATCTAGACTTAGAGAGACCAATCATGCAAACCAAATATTAACAAGCTCCAGGTAGTTCTTCATTAATAGGTGCAAAGTACATGATGCAATAGGTTAAACATGATCTATATGAGCACAACAATTGCCAAGTATCAAATTATTCAAGACATTATACCATTTACCACATGCGGCATTTTCCGTTTCCAACCATATATCAATGAACGAGGTAGTTCAACCTTCGCTATGAACATTAAGAATAAAGCTAAGAACACATGTGTTCATATGCAACAGCGGAGCGTGTCTCTCTCCCACACAAAGAATCCTAGGATCCGACTTTATTCAAACAAAACAAAAATAAAAGCAAACAGACGCTCCAAGCAAAGCACATAAGATGTGACTGAATAAAAATATAGTTTCACTAGAGGTGACCTGATAAGTTGTCGATGAAGAAGGGGATGCCTTGGGCATCCCCAAGCTTAGATGCTTGAGTCTTCTTAAAATATGCAGGGATGAACCACGGGGGCATCTCCAAGCTTAGACTTTTCACTCTTCTTGATCATATTGTATCATCCTCCTCTCTTGACCCTTGAAAACTTCCTCCACACCAAACTCAAAACAAACTCATTAGAGGGTTAGTGCATAATTGAAAACTCATACATTCAGAGGTGACATAATCATTCTTAACACTTCTGGACATTGCACAAAGCTACTGAAAGTTAATGGAACAAAGAAATCCATCAAACATAACAAAACAGGCAATGCGAAATAAAAGGCAGAATCTGTCAAAACAGAACAGTCCGTAAAGACGAATTTTCCAGGGGCACTTAACTTGCTCAGATGAAAATGCTCAAATTGAATGAAAGTTGCGTACATATCTGAGGATCACGAACGTAAATTGGCAGATTTTTCTGAGTTACCTACGGAGAACCCTGCCCAAATTCGTGACAGCAAGAAATCTGTTTCTGCGCAGTAATCCAAATCTAGTATTGACTTTACTATCAAAGACTTTACTTGGCACAACAATGCAATAAAATAAAGATAAGAAGAGGTTGCTACAGTAATAACAACTTCCAAGACCCAAATATAAAACAAAGGTACTGTAGTAAAATGATGGGTTGTCTCCCATAAGCGCTTTTCTTTAACGCCTTTCAGCTAGGCGCAGAAAGTGTGAATCAAGTGTTATCAAGAGATGAAGCATCGACATCATAATTTGTTCTAATAATAGAATCATAAGGTAACTTCATTTTCTTTCTAGGGAAGTGTTCCATACCTTTCTTGAGAGAAAATTGATATTTAATATTACCTTCCTTCATATCAATAGTAGCACCAACAGTTCGAAGAAAAGGTCTTCCCAAAATAATGGGACAAGATGCATTGCATTCAATATCCAAGACAACAAAATCAACGGGGACAAGGTTATTGTTAACCATAATACGAACATTATCAATCCTCCCCAAAGGTTTCTTTATAGCATTATCAGCAAGATTAACATCCAAATAACAATTTTTCAATGGTGGCAAGTCAAGCATATCATAGATTTTCTTAGGCATAACAGAAATACTTGCACCAAGATCACATAAAGCATTACAATCAAAATCATTGACCCTCATCTTAATGATGGGCTCCCAACCATCTTCTAACTTCCTAGAAATAGAAGTTTCAAGTTTTAGTTTCTCTTCTCTAGCTTTTATGAGAGCATTTGTAATATGTTTTGTAAAGGCCAAATTTATAGCACTAGTATTGGGACTTTTAGCAAGTTTTTGTAAGAACTTTATAACTTCAGAGATGTGACAATCATCAAAATCTAAACCATTATGATCTACAGCAATGGGATCATTGTCCCCAATGTTGGAAAAAGTTTCAGCAGTTTTATCACAAGCAATTTTAGCAGTTTCAGGTAATTTTGCACGCTTTGCACTAGGAGTAGAAACATTGCCAACACCAATTATTTTACCATTGATAGTAGGGGGTTTAGCAACATGTGAATCATTATCATTACTAGTGGTGGTGATAGTCCAAACTTTAGCTACATTACTCTCTTTAGCAAGTTTTTCATTTTCTTCTCTATCCCACCTAGCATGCAATTCAGCCATCAATCTTATATTCTCATTAATTCTAACTTGGATGGCATTTTCTGTAGTAACAATCTTATTATCATTATCCTTATTAGGCATAACTTTCAACTTTAAAAGATCAATATCAGAGGCAAGTCTATCACCCTTAGAAGCAACAATATCAATTTTATCAAGCTTTTCCTCAACAGATTTGTTAAAAGCAGTTTGTGTACTAATAAATTATTTAAGCATGGCTTCAAGACCAGGGGGTACACTCCTATTATTGTTGTAAGAATTACCATAAGAATTACCATAACCATTACTATTAGCAGAAGGATATGGCCTATTGTTGTTACCAGAATTGTTCCTATAAGCATTGTTGTTGAAATTATTACTTTTAATGAAGTTCACATCAACATTTTCTTCTTGAGCAACCAATGAAGCTAAAGGAACATTATTAGGATCAACATTAGATCTACCATTCACAAGCATAGACATAATCACATCAATCTTATCACTCAAGGAGGAGGTTTCTTCAACAGAATTTACCTTCTTACCTTGTGGAGCCCTTTCCGTGTGCCATTCAGAGTAATTTATCATCATATCATCAAGAAGCTTTGTTGCCGCCCCCAAAGTGATGGACATAAAGGTACCTCCAGCAGCTGAATCCAATAGGTTCCGCGAAGAAAAATTCAATCCTGCATAGAAGGTTTGGATGATCATCCAAGTAGTTAGTCCATGGGTTGGGCAATTCTTTACCAAAGATTTCATTCTCTCCCATGCTTGAGCAACATGTTCATTATCTAATTGCTTGAAATTCATTATGCTACTTCTCAAAGATATAATTTTAGCAGGAGGATAATATCTACCAATAAAAGCATCTTTACATTTAGTCCATGAATCAATACTATTCTTAGGCAAAGATAGCAACCAATCTTTAGCTCTTCCTCTTAAGGAGAAAGGAAACAATTTTAATTTTATAATATCACCATCTACATCCTTATACTTTTGCATTTCACAAAGTTCAACAAAATTATTAAGATGGGCAGCAGCATCATCAGAACTAACACCAGAAAATTGCTCTCTCATAACAAGATTCAGTAAAGCAGGTTTAATTTCAAAGAATTCTGCTGTAGTAGCAGGTGGAGCAATAGGTGTGCATAGGAAATCATTATTATTTGTGTTTGTGAAGTCACACAACTTAGTGTTTTCATGAGTATTCATTTTAGAAATAGTAAATAAAGCAAACTAGATAAAGTAAATGCAAGTAACTAATTTTTTTGTGTTTTTAATATAGATAACGCAAACAAGATAGTAAATAAAGTAAAGCTAGCAACTATTTTTTTTGTGTTTTGTTTTAGTGCAGCAAACAAAGTAGTAAATAAAATAAAGCAAGACAAAAACAAAGTAAAGAGATTGGAAGTGGAGACTTGATGGCGTGTATTTCACACGTTCGTTGGGCAACCCCAAGAGGAAGGTATGATGCGCACAGCAGCAAGTTTTCCCTCAGAAAGAAACCAAGGTTTATCGAACCAGGAGGAGCCAAGAAGCACGTTGAAGGTTGATGGCGGCGGGATGTAGTGCGGCGCAACACCAGAGATTCCGGCGCCAACGTGGAACCTGCACAACACAACCAAAGTACTTTGCCCCAACGAAACAGTGAGGTTGTCAATCTCACCGGCTTGCTGTAACAAAGGATTAACCGTATTGTGTGGAAGATGATTGTTTGCAGAAAACAAGAGAACAAGATTGCAAGAGATTGTATTTCAGTAAAGAGAATTGGACCGGGGTCCATAGTTCACTAGAGGTGTCTCTCCCATAAGACGAACAGCATGTTGGGTGAACAAATTACAGTTGGGCAATTGACAAATAAAGAGAGCATGACCATGCACATACATATCATGATGAGTATAGTGAGATTTAATTGGGCATTACGACAAAGTACATAGACCGTCATCCAACCGCATCTATGCCTACAAAGGCCCCCTTCAGGTTAACATCCGAAGCCCCTGCGGTATTAAGTTGCTAACAACAGACAATTGCATTAAGTATTGCGCGAAATGTAACTAGTGACTACATCCTTGAACATAGCACTAATGTTTTATCCCTAGTGGCAACAGCACATCCATAACCTTAGTGGTTCTTGTCACTCCTCCGCATTCACGAGAGGCATGAACCCACTATCGAGCATAAATACTCCCTCTTGGAGTTACTAGCATCAACTTGGCCAGAGCATCTACTAATAACGGAGAGCATGCAAGATCATAAACAACACATAAGCATAGCTTTGATAATCAACATAACAAGTATTCTCTATTCATCGGATCCCAACAAACGCAACATATAGAATTACAGATAGATGATCTTGATCATGTTAGGCAGCTCACAAGATCCGACAATGATAGCACAATGGGGAGAAGACAACCATCTAGCTACTGCTATGGACCCATAGTCCAGGGGTAGACTACTCACACATCACACCGGAGGCGACCATGGCGGCGTAGAGTCCTCCGGGAGATGATTCCCCTCTCCGGCAGGGTGCCGGAGGCGATCTCCTGGATCCCCCGAGATGGGATCGGCGGCGGCGGCGTCTCTGGAAGGTTTTCCGTATCGTGGTTCTCGGTGCGGGGTTTCGTCACGGAGACTTTTTATAGGCGGAAGGGCAGGTCAAGAGGCGGCACGGGGCCCCACACCACAGGCCGCGCGGCCAAGGGGGCCGCGCCGCCTAGGGTGTGGCCCCTCCGTGGCCCCTCTTCGTCTCTCCTTCGGACTTCTGGAAGCTTCGTGAGAAAATAGGCCCCCGGGCTTTGATTTCGTCCAATTCCGAGAATATTTCCTTACTAGGATTTCTGAAACCAAAAACAGCGTAAAACAAGAATCGGCACTTCGGCATCTTGTTAATAGGTTAGTTCCAGAAAATGCACGAATATGACATAAAGTGTGCATAAAACATGTAGATAACATCAATAATGTGGCATGGAACATAAGAAATTATCGATACGTCGGAGACGTATCAGCATCCCCAAGCTTAGTTCTGCTCGTCCCGAGCAGGTAAAACGATAACACAGATAATTTCTGGAGTGACATGCCATCATAATCTTGATCATACTATTTGTAAAGCATATGTAGTGAATGCAGCGATCAAAACAATGTATATGACATGAGTAAACAAGCGAATCATAAAGCAAAGACTTTTCATGAATAGCACTTCAAGACAAGCATCAATAAGTCTTGCATAAAAGTTAACTCATAAAGCAATAATTCAAAGTAAAGGCATTGAAGCAACACAAAAGAAGATTAAGTTTCAGCGGTTGCTTTCAACTTGTAACATGTATATCTCATGGATATTGTCAACATAGAGTAATATAATAAGTGCAATAAGCAAGTATGTAGGAATCAATGCATAGTTCACACAAGTGTTTGCTTCTTGAGGTGGAGAGAAATAGGTGAACTGACTCAACATTGAAAGTAAAAGAATGGTCCTCCATAGAGGAAAAGCATCGATTGCTATATTTGTGCTAGAGCTTTGATTTTGAAAACATGAAACAATTTTGTCAACGGTAGTAATAAAGCATATGTATCATGTAAATTATATCTTACAAGTTGCAAGCCTCATGCATAGTATACTAATAGTGCCCGCACCTTGTCCTAATTAGCTTGGACTACCGGATCATCACAATGCATTGTTTTTACCAAGTGTCACAAAGGGGTACCTCTATGCCGCTTTGTACAAAGGTCTAAGGAGAAAGCTCGCATTGGATTTCTCGCTATTGATTATTCTTCAACTTAGACATCCATACCGGGACAACATAGACAACAGATAATGGACTCCTCTTTTATGCATAAGCATATAACAACAATTAATAATTTTCTCATTTGAGATTTGAGGATTGTTGTCCAAAACTGAAACTTCCACCATGGAACATGGCTTTAGTTAGCGGCCCAATGTTCTTCTCTAACATATGCATGCTTAACCCTATGGTGGTAGATCTCTCTTACTTCAGACAAGACGAACATGCATAGCAACTCACATGATATTCAACAAAGAGTAGTTGATGGCGTCCCCAGTAAACATGGTTATCGCACAACAAGCAACTTAATAAGAGATAAAGTGCATAATTACATATTCAATACCACAATAGTTTAAAGCTACTTGTCCCATGAGCTATATATTGCAAAGGTGAATGATGGAATTTTAAAGGTAGCACTCAAGCAATTTACTTTGGAATGGCGGAAAATACCATGTAGTAGGTAGGTATGGTGGACACAAATGGCATAGTGGTTGGCTCAAGTATTTTGGATGCATGAGAAGTATTCCCTCTCGATACAAGGTTTAGGCTAGCAAGGCTTATTTGAAACAAACACAAGGATGAACCGGTGCAGCAAAACTCACATAAAAGACATATTGAAAACATTATAAGACTCTACACCGTCTTCCTTGTTGTTCAAACTCAATACTAGAAATTATCTAGACCTTAGAGAAACCAAATATGCAAACCAAATTTTAGCATGCTCTATGTATTTCTTCATTAATGGGTGCAAAGCATATGATGCAAGAGCTTAATCATGAGCACAACAATTGCCAAGTATCACATTACCCAAGACATTTATAGCAATTACTACATGTATCATTTTCCAATTCCAACCATATAACAATTTAACGAAGGAGAAACTTCGCCATGAATACTATGAGTAGAAACCAAGGACATACTTGTCCATATGCTACAGCGGAGCGTGTATCTCTCCCATAAAGTGAATGCTAGGATCCATTTTATTCAAACAAAACAAAAAACAAAAACAAACCGACGCTCCAAGAAAAAGCACATAAGATGTGATGGAATAAAAATATAGTTTCAGGGGAGGAACCTGATAATGTTGTCGATGAAGAAGGGGATGCCTTGGGCATCCCCAAGCTTAGACGCTTGAGTCTTCTTGATATATGCAGGGGTGAACCACCGGGTGCATCCCCAAGCTTAGAGCTTTCACTCTCCTTGATCATGTTGCATCATACTCCTCTCTTGATCCTTGAAAACTTCCTCCACACCAAACTCGAAACAACTCATTAGAGGGTTAGTGCACATTATAAATTGACATATTCAGAGGTGACACAATCATTCTTAACACTTATGGACATTGCATAATGCTACTGGACATTAGTGGATCAAAGAAATTCATCCAACATAGCGAAAGAGGCAATGCGAAATAAAAGGCAGAATCTGTCAAAACAGAACAGTTCGTATTGACGAATTTTAAAATGGCACCAGACTTGATCAAATGAAAATGCTCAAATTGAATGAAAGTTGCGTACATATCTGAGGATCATGCACGTAAATTGGCTTAATTTTCTGAGTTACCTACAGGGAGGTGGACCCAGATTCGTGACAGCAAAGAAATCTGGAACTGTGCAGTAATCCAAATCTAGTACTTACTTTTCTATCAACGGCTTTACTTGGCACAACAAAACACAAAACTAAGATAAGGAGAGGTTGCTACAGTAGTAAACAACTTCCAAGACACAAAATAAAAACAAAGTACTGTAGGTAAAAACATGGGTTGTCTCCCATAAGCGCTTTTCTTTAACGCCTTTCAGCTAGGCGCAGAAAGTGTGTATCAAGTATTATCGAAAGATGGTACATCGGCATTCTCAGCGGGGTGTGGAGTTTTCTCAACTAGGCATAGTATATTGGATACATAAGTTTCAGCATCTCCCTTTTCATTAGTCTTAGGCGTGCTACTCTCATCAAACAAATTTTCAGGAACTAGCCAAGCATAGTTATTTTCTAATGCATCATTCATAGCTAAGAGTTTACATGGTATTGGTGCTTTTATCTCCCCTCCATCATCAATATTATTAGTGAATCTTATTCTATCCATATCCATCTTTTCAAGGAGACTAACAAAATTAGTAGGAGAACCAAGCATATTAAATTTAGCAAACACCTTTCTAGCTTCTCTTGCTAGACCACCAAATTCTCTAAGAAGGGTTTCTAATACAAAATCTTTCTTTTCCCCCTCTTCCATATCACCAAGTGTGAAAAACATGTGTTGGATTATAGGATTAAGATTAACAAATTTAGTTTCCAACAGCGTAACTAAATGCGCAGCAGCAATTTCATAAGTAGGCGCAAGGTCTACCAAGTGTCTATCTTCAAAATTTTCAATAGTACTAACATGATTGAAAAATTCTTCTATATTATTTCTCCCAACTATAGACTCACGTCCTACCGGTATGTCTTTTGTGGTAAAATTAAAAGGAAACATGATGAAATAAGTAAAGTAAATGCAAGTAAACTAATTTTTTTGTGTTTTTGATATAGCAAACAAGATAGCAAGTAAAGTAAAACTAGCAACTAATTTTTTTGTATTTTGATTTAGTGCAGCAAACAAAGTAGTAAATAAAACTAAGCAAGACAAAAACAAAGTAAAGAGATTGAGAAGTGGAGACTCCCCTTGCAGCGTGTCTTGATCTCCCCGGCAACGGCGCCGAGAAAATATGCTTGATGGCGTGTATTTCACACGTTCGTTGGGCAACCCCAAGAGGAAGGTATGATGCGCACAGCAGCAAGTTTTCCCTCGAAAGAAACCAAGGTTTATCGAACCAGGAGGAGCCAAGAAGCACGTTGAAGGTTGTTGGCGGCTGGATGTAGTGCGGCGCAACACCAGATATTCCTGCGCCAAAGTGGAACCTGAACAACACAACCAAAGTACTTTGCCCCAACGAAACAGTGAGGTTGTCTATCTCACCGGCTTGCTGTAACAAAGGATTAACCGTATTGTGTGGAACATGAATGTTTGCGAAAACAAGTAGAACAGTATTGCAGTAGATTGTATTTCAGTAAAGAGAATTGGACCGGGGTCCACAGTTCACTAGAGGTGTCTCTCCCATAAGACGAACAGCATGTTGGGTGAACAAATTACAGTTGGGCAATTGACAAATAAAGAGAGCATGACCATGCACATACATATCATGATGAGTATAGTGAGATTTAATTGGGCATTACGACAAAGTACATAGACCGTCATCCAACTGCATCTATGCCTAAAAAGTCCACCTTCAGGTTATCATCCGAACCCCCTCCAGTATTAAGTTGCTAACAACAGACAATTGCATTAAGTATTGCGCGTAATGTAACTAGTGACTACATCCTTGAACATAGCACTAATGTTTTATCCCTAGTGGCAACAGCACATCCATAACCTTAGTGGTTCTTGTCACTCCTCCAGATTCACAGAGGCATGAACCCACTATCGAGCATAAATACTCCCTCTTGGAGTTACTAGCATCAACTTGGCCAGAGCATCTACTAATAACGGAGAGCATGCAAGATCATAAACAACACATAAGCATAGCTTTGATAATCAACATAACAAGTATTCTCTATTCATCGGATCCCAACAAACGCAACATATAGAATTACAGATAGATGATCTTGATCATGTTAGGCAGCTCACAAGATCCGACAATGATAGCACAATGGGGAGAAGATAACCATCTAGCTACTGCTATGGACCCATAGTCCAGGGGTAGACTACTCACACATCACCCCGGAGGCGACCATGGCGGCGTAGAGTCCTCCGGGAGATGATTCCCCTCTCCGGCAGGGTGCCGGAGGCGATCTCCTGGATCCCCCGAGATGGGATCGGCGGCGGCGGCGTCTCTGGAAGGTTTTCCGTATCGTGGTTCTCGATGCGGGGTTTCGTCACGGAGACTTTTTATAGGCGGAAGGGCAGGTCAAGAGGCGGCACGGGGCCCCACACCACGGGGCCGCGCGGCCAAGGGCGCCGCGCCGCCCTAGGGTGTGGCCCCTCCGTGGCCCCTCTTCGTCTCTCCTTCGGACTTCTGGAAGCTTCGTGAGAAAATAGGCCCCTGGGCTTTGATTTCGTCCAATTCCGAGAATATTTCCTTACTAGGATTTCTGAAACCAAAAACAGCAGAACAAAGAATCGGCACTTCGGCATCTTGTTAATAGGTTAGTTCCAGAAAATGCACGAATATGACATAAAGTGTGCATAAAACATGTAGATAACATCAATAATGTGGCATGGAACATAAGAAATTATCGATACGTCGGAGACGTATCAAGACTCCCCTTGCAGCGTGTCTTGATCTCCCCGGCAACGGCGCCAGAAAATATGCTTGATGCGTGCAGTTAACACACGTCCGTTGGGAACCCCAAGAGGAAGGTGTGATGCATACAGTAGCAAGTTTTCCCTCAGAAAGAAACCAAGGTTTATCAAACCAGGAGGAGCCAAGAAGCACGTTGAAGGTTGATGGTGACGGAGTGTAGTGCGGCGCAACACCAGGGATTCCGGCGCCAACGTGGAACCTGCACAACACAATCAAAGTACTTTGCCCCAACGTAACAGTGAGGTTGTCAATCTCACCGGCTTGCTGTAACAAAGGATTAAACGTATTGTGTGGAAAATGATGATTGTTTGCGAAGAACAGTAAAGAACAATTGCAGTAGATTGTATTTCAGATGTAAAGAATAGGACCGGGGTCCACAGTTCACTAGTGGTGTCTCTCCCATAAGATAAACAGATGTTGGGTGAACAAATTACAGTTGGGCAATTGACAAATAAAGAAGGCATAACAATGCACATACATATATCATGATGAGTACTATGAGATTTAATCAGGGCATTACGACAAAGTACATAGACCGCTATCCAGCATGCATCTATGCCTAAAAATTCCACTTTCAGGTTATCATCCGAACCCCTTCCGGTATTAAGTTGTAAACAACAGACAATTGCATTAAGTATGGTGCGTAATGTAATCAACACAAATATCCTTAGACAAAGCATCGATGTTTTATCCCTAGTGGCAACAGCACATCCACAACCTTAGAACTTTCTGTCACTGTCCCAGATTTAATGGAGGTATGAACCCACTATCGAGCATAAATACTCCCTCTTGGAGTCACAAGTATCAACTTGGCCAGAGCCTCTACTAGCAACGGAGAGCATGCAAGAACATAAACAACATATATGATAGATTGATAATCAACTTGACATAGTATTCAATATTCATCGGATCCCAACAAACACAACATGTAGCATTACAAATAGATGATCTTGATCATGATAGGCAGCTCACAAGATCTAACATGATAGCACAATGAGGAGAAGACGGCCATCTAGCTACTGCTATGGACCCATAGTCCAGGGGTGAACTACTCACACATCGATCCGGAGGCGATCATGGCGATGAAGAGCCCTCCGGGAGATGATTCCCCTCTCCGGCAGGGTGCCGGAGGCGATCTCCTGAATCCCCCGAGATGGGATTGGCGGCGGCTGCATCTCTGGAAGGTTTTCCGTATCGTGGCTCTCGGTACTGGGGGTTTCGCGATGAAGACTATATGTAGGCGAAGAGGTAGGTCAGGGGGTGATACGTCTCCGACGTATCGATAATTTCTTGTGTTCCATGCCACATTATTGATAATATCTACATGTTTTATGCACACTTTATGTCATATTCGTGCATTTTCTGGAACTAACCTATTAACAAGATGCCGAAGTGCCAGTTGTTGTTTTCTGCTGTTTTTGGTTTCAGAAATCCTAGTAAAGAAATATTCTCGGAATTGGACGAAATCAACGCCCAGGGTCCTATTTTGCCACGAAGCTTCCAGAAGACCGAAGAGGAGACGAAGTGGGGCCACGAGGTGGCCAGACTACAGGGCGGCGCGGCCCAAGCCCTGGCCGCGCCGACCTATAGTGTGGGCCCCTCGTGCCGCCTCTTGACCTGCCCTTCCGCCTACTTAAAGCCTCTATCGCGAAACCCCCAGTACCGAGAGCCACGATACGGAAAACCTTACTGAGACGCCGCCGCCGCCAATCCCATCTCGGGGGATTCTGGAGATCTCCTCCGGCACCCTGCCGGAGAGGGGATTCATCTCCCGGAGGACTCTTCACCGCCATGGTCGCCTCCGGAGTGATGAGTGAGTAGTTCACCCCTGGACTATGGGTCCATAGCAGTAGCTAGATGGTTGTCTTCTCCTCATTGTGCTTCATTGTTGGATCTTGTGAGCTACCTAACATGATCAAGATCATCTATCTCTAATACTATATGTTGTGTTTGTCGGGATCCGATGGATAGAGAATACTATGTTATGTTAATTATCAAGTTATTACCTATGTGTTGTTTATGATCTTGCATGCTCTCCGTTATTAGTAGAGGCTCTGGCCAAGTTGATGCTAGTAACTCCAAGAGGGAGTATTTATGCTCGATAGTGGGTTCATGTCTCCGTGAATGCGGGACGATGTGAGAAAGTTCTAAGATTATGGATGTGCTGTTGCCACTAGGGATAAAACATTGATGCTATGTCTAAGGATGTAGTTATTGATTACATTACGTGCAATACTTAATGCAATTGTCTGTTGTTAGCAACTTAATACTGGAGGGGGTTCGGATGATAACCTGAAGGTGGACTTTTTAGGCATAGATGCATGCTGGATAGCGGTCTATGTACTTTGTCGTAATGCCCAATTAAATCTCACTATATTTATCATGACATGTATGTGCATTGTTATGCTCTCTCTATTTGTCAATTGCCCGACTGTAATTTGTTCACCCAACATGCTTTTATCTTATGGGAGAGACACCTCTAGTGAACTGTGGACCCCGATCCAATTCTCTTTACTGAAATACAATCTACTGCAATACTTGTTTTACTGTTTTCTGCAAACAATCATCTTCCACACAATACGGTTAATCCTTTGTTACAGCAAGCCGGTGAGATTGACAACCTCACTGTTTCGTTGGGGCAAAGTACTTGGTTTGTGTTGTGCAGGTTCCACGTTGGCGCCGAAATCTCTGGTGTTGCGCCGCACTACATCCCGCCGCCATCAACCTTCAACGTGCTTCTTGGCTCCTCCTGGTTCGATAAACCTTGGTTTCTTTCTGAGGGAAAACTTGCTGCTGTGCGCATCATACCTTCCTCTTGGGGTTCCCAACGAACGTGTGAGTTACACGCCATCAAGCTCTTTTTCTGGCGCCGTTGCCGGGGAGATCAAGACACGCTGCAAGGGGAGTCTCCACTTCTCAATCTCTTTACTTTGTTTTTGTCTTGCTTAGTTTTATTTACTATTTTGTTTGCTGCACTAAATCAAAATACAAAAAAAATTAGTTGCTAGTTTTACTTTATTTGCTATCTTGTTTACTATATCAAAAACACAAAAAAAAATTAGTTACTTGCATTTACTTTACTTGATTCATCATGTTTCCTTTTAATTTTACCACGAAAAACATACCGGTAGGACGCGGGTCTATAGTTGGGAGAAATAATATAGAAGAATTTTTCAACCATGTTAGTACCGTTGAAGATTTTGAAGATAGACACTTGGTAGAACTTGCTCCTACTTATGAAATTGCTGCTGCTTCTTTAGTTCACATGTTGGAAACTAAATTTGTTAATCTCAATCCTATAATCCAACACATGTTTCTCACACTTGGTGATATGGAAGAAGGGGAAAAGAAAGATTTTGTTTTAGAAACCCTTCTTAAAGAATTTGGTGGTATAGCAAGAGAAGCTAGAAAGGTCTTTATCAAATATAAGATGCTTGGTTCTTGCACCAACTTTGTTAGTCTCCTTGAAAAGATGGATATGGATAGAATAAAGTACACTAATAATATTAATGATGGTGGGGAGATCAAAGCGCCAATACCATGTAAGCTCCTAGCGATAAATGAAGCGCTAGAAAATAACTATGCTTGGCTTGTTCCTGAAAATTTGTTTGATGAGAGTAGCAAGCCTAAGACTAATAAAAAGGGAGCCTCTGAAACTTACATAGATAAGATAACATGCATTGTTGAGGTAACTCCCAACACCCCTGGTAAGGATGAAGATTCACCATCTCTCGATAATACTTGATTTACACTTTCTGCGCCTAGCTGAAAGGCGTTAAAGAAAAGCGCTTATGGGAGACAACCCATGGTTTTTATTACAGTACTTGGTTTTTATTTTGTGTCTTGGAAGTTGTTTACTACTGTAGCAACCTCTCCTTATCTTAGTTTTGTGTTTTGTTGTGCCAAGTAAAGTCTTTGATAGAAAAGTTCATACTAGATTTGGATTACTGCGCAGTTTCAGATTTCTTTGCTGTCACGAATTTCGACCTGCCTCCCTGTAGGTAGCTCAGAAAATTAAGCCAATTTACGTGCGTGATCCTCAGATATATACGCAACTTTCATTCAATTTGGGCATTTTCATTTGAGCAAGTCTGGTGCCATTTTAAAATTCGTCAATACGAACTGTTCTGTTTTGACAGATTCTGTCTTTTATTTCGCATTGCCTCTTTTGCTATGTTGGATGAATTTCTTTGATCCATTAATGTCCAGTAGCTTTACGCAATGTCCAGAAGTGTTAAGAATGATTGTGTCACCTTTGAACATGTTAATTTTTATTGTGCACTAACCCTCTTATGAGTTGTTCTAAGTTTGGTGTGGAGGAAGTTTTCAAGGATCAAGAGAGGAGTATGATGCAATATGATCAAGGAGAGTGAAAGCTCTAAGCTTGGGGATGCCCCGGTGGTTCACCCCTGCATATTCTAAGAAGACTCAAGCGTCTAAGCTTGGGGATGCCCAAGGCATCCCCTTCTTCATCGACAACATTATCAGGTTCCTCCCCTGAAACTATATTTTTATTCCGTCACATCTCATGTGCTTTGCTTGGAGCGTCGGTTTGTTTTTGTTTTTGTTTTTGTTTTGTTTGAATAAAATGGATCCTAGCATTCACTATATGGGAGAGAGACACGCTCCGCTGTAGCATATGGACAAGTATGTCCTTAGGCTCTACTCATAGTATTCATGGCGAAGTTTCTTCTTCGTTAAATTGTTATATGGTTGGAATTGGAAAATGATACATGTAGTAAATTGCTAAAATGTCTTGGATAATGTGATACTTGGCAATTGTTGTGCTCATGTTTAAGCTCTTGCATCATATACTTGGCACCCATTAATGAAGAAACACCTAGAGCTTGCTAATTTGGTTTGCATATTTGGTTTCTCTAAAGTCTAGATAATTTCTAGTATTGAGTTTTGAACAACAAGGAAGACGGTGTAGAGTCTTATAATGTTTTCAATATGTATTTTATGTGAGCTTTGCTGCACCGGTTCATCCTTGTGTTTGTTTCAAATAACCTTGCTATCCCAAACCTTGTATCGAGAGGGAATACTTCTCATGCATCCAAAATCCTTGAGCCAACCACTATGCCATTTGTGTCCACCATACCTACCTACTACATGGTATTTCTCCGCCATTCCAAAGTAAATTGCTTGAGTGCTACCTTTAAATTTCTATCCTCCACCTTTGCAATATATAGCTCATGGGACAAATAGCTTAAAAACTATTGTGGTATTGAATATGTACTTATGCACTTTATCTCTTATTAAGTTGCTTGTTGTGCGATAACCATGTTTCTGGGGACGCCATCAACTATTCTTTGTTGAATTTCATGTGAGTTGCTATGCATGTTCGTCTTGTCTGAAGTAAGAGAGATCTACCACCTTATGGTTGGAGCATACATATTGTTAGAGAAGAACATTGGGCCGCTAACTAAAAGCCATGATTCATGGTGGAAGTTTCAGTTTTGGACATATATCCTCAATCTCATACGAGAATAATAATTGTTGCCACATGCTTAAGCATTAAAGAGGAGTCCATTATCTGTTGTCCATGTTGTCCCGGTATGGATGTCTAAGTTGAGAATAATCAAAAGCGAGAAATCCAAAATGCGAGCTTTCTCCTTAGACCTTTGTACAGGCGGCATGGAGGTACCCCATTGTGACACTTGGTTAAAACATGTGTATTGTGATGATCCGGTAGTCCAAGCTAATTAGGACAAGGTGCGGGCACTATTAGTATACTATGCATGAGGCTTGCAACTTGTAAGATATAATTTACATAACTCATATGCTTTATTACTACCGTTGACAAAATTGTTTCATTATTTCAAAATAAAAGCTCTAGCACAAATATAGCAATCGATGCTTTCCTCTTTGAAGGACCATTCTCTTTACTTTTATGTTGAGTCAGTTCACCTATTTCTCTCCACCTCAAGAAGCAAACACTTGTGTGAACTGTGCATTGATTCCTACATATTTGCATATTGCACTTATTATATTACTCTATGTTGACAATTATCCATGAGATATACATGTTATAAGTTGAAAGCAACCGCTGAAACTTAATCTTCCTTTGTGTTGCTTCAATACCTTTACTTTGATTTATTGCTTTATGAGTTAACTCTTATGCAGGACTTATTGATGCTTGTCTTGAAGTACTATTCATGAAAAGTCTTTACTTTATGATTCACTTGTTTACTCATGTCATTACCATTGTTTTGATCGCTTCATTCATTACATATGTTTACAAATAGTATGATCAAGGTTATGATGGCATGTCACTCCAGAAATTATCTTTGTTATCGTTTTACCTGCTCGGGACGAGCAGAACTAAGCTTGGGGATGCTGATACGTCTCCGACGTATCGATAATTTCTTGTGTTCCATGCCACATTATTGATAATATCTACATGTTTTATGCACACTTTATGTCATATTCGTGCATTTTCTGGAACTAACCTATTAACAAGATGCCGAAGTGCCAGTTGCTGTTTTCTGCTGTTTTTGGTTTCAGAAATCCTAGTAAAGAAATATTCTCGGAATTGGACGAAATCAACGCCCAGGGTCCTATTTTGCCACGAAGCTTCCAAAAGACCGAAGAGGAGACGAAGTGGGGCCACGAGGTGGCCAGACTACAGGGCGGCACGGCCCAAGCCCTGGCCGCGCCGACCTATAGTGTGGGCCCCTCGTGCCGCCTCTTGACCTGCTCTTCCGCCTACTTAAAGCCTCCGTCGCGAAACCCCCAGTACCGAGAGCCACGATACGGAAAACCTTACTGAGACGCCGCCGCCGCCAATCCCATCTCGGGGGATTCTGGAGATCTCCTTCGGCACCCTGCCGGAGAGGGGATTCATCTCCCGGAGGACTCTTCACCGCCATGGTCACCTCCGGAGTGATGAGTGAGTAGTTCACCCCTGGACTATGGGTCCATAGCAGTAGCTAGATGGTTGTCTTCTCCTCATTGTGCTTCATTGTTGGATCTTGTGAGCTGCCTAACATGATCAAGATCATCTATCTGTAATACTAGATGTTGTGTTTGTCGGGATCCGATGGATAGAGAATACTATGTTATGTTAATTATCAAGTTATTACCTATGTGTTGTTTATGATCTTGCATGCTCTCCGTTATTAGTAGAGGCTCTGGCCAAGTTGATGCTAGTAACTCCAAGAGGGAGTATTTATGCTCGATAGTGGGTTCATGTCTCCGTGAATCTGGGACAGTGACAGAAAGTTCTAAGATTATGGATGTGTTGTTGCCACTAGGGATAAAACATTGATGCTATGTCTAAGGATGTAGTTATTGATTACATTACGCGCAATACTTAATGCAATTGTCTGTTGTTAGCAACTTAATACTGGAGGGGGTTCGGATGATAACCTGAAGGTGGACTTTTTAGGCATAGATGCATGCTGGATAGCGGTCTATGTACTTTGTCGTAATGCCCAATTAAATCTCACTATATTTATCATGACATGTATGTGCATTGTTATGCTCTCTCTATTTGTCAATTGCCCGACTGTAATTTGTTCACCCAACATGCTTTTATCTTATGGGAGAGACACCTCTAGTGAACTGTGGACCCCGGTCCAATTCTCTTTACTAAAATACAATCTACTGCAATACTTGTTTTACTGTTTTCTGCAAACAATCATCTTCCACACAATACGGTTAATCCTTTGTTACAGCAAGCCGGTGAGATTGACAACCTCACTGTTTCGTTGGGGCAAAGTACTTGGTTTGTGTTGTGCAGGTTCCACGTTGGCGCCGGAATCTCTGGTGTTGCGCCGCACTACATCCCGCCGCCATCAACCTTCAACGTGCTTCTTGGCTCCTCCTGGTTCGATAAACCTTGGTTTCTTTCTGAGGGAAAACTTGCTGCTGTGCGCATCATACCTTCCTCTTGGGGTTCTGAACGAACGTGTGAGTTACACGCCATCAGGGGGCACCACGAGGGGCCCACACAGTAGGCCGGCGCGGCCAGGGCTTGGGCCGCGCCGCCCTGTTGTGTGCCCGCCTCGTCGCCCCACTTCGTTTCCCTTTCGGACTTCTGGAAGCTTCGTGGAAAAATAAGCCCCTGGGCGTTGATTTCGTCCAATTCCGAGAATATTTCCTTACTAGGATTTCTTAAACCAAAAACAGCAGAAAACAGCAACTGGCTCTTCGGCATCTTGTCAATAGGTTAGTGCCGGAAAATGCATAATAATGACATATAATGTGTATAAAACATGTGAGTATCATCATAAAAGTAGTATGGAACATAAGAAATTATAGATACGTTTGGGACGTATCATGCTGCTACTGCAGGCCAGCGATGCTTCGAGCGGCGGTCATAGCTACTTCCAGGGGAGGCAACACTGTTGCGAACCACGAGTCCGGGTGGCGGAGGAGCTGCCCAGCTGCATAAGCTGTGCAGTGGTGCTGCTAGAGGTTGTCGGTAGAGCTACATATGCTGTGGGGTGGAGCTGCAATTCCCCGTCACCAGAGCTGCAAAGGGCGGGATCTGGAGCTGCAAATCCCCATCACCGAAGCTGCAAAGGCCGGTAGCGGCTGCTGCAAGTGAGCGCCACCGATGCTATCGGAGGGGGTGACGGTGTTGCAGGCGCGGGCTGTGTTGCGGCCAGCTGGGGCGGTATTGCTGCCATGGACAGACGATTGCGCTTCTATAGGTGGGAGGTGGTGCTGCAAGGACGACGCGGAGATGCTGCAAGGAGAGGCGGCGGTGCTTCCAGCTGGAGTTGATGTGTTGCCGGTGAGGTCTCTCTCCGGACTTCGTTCTTTGTGTTTCAGGAGGATGATGCGCCCGTAGGTGCTATCTGCGTGGTGGTGTGTTTGTTTTTCGTTTTTTCTGTATGGGAAAGAATGGGGAAGAGAATAGTTATGCAGGAGTCTGCACGTGGGTTGTGGTCCTGAAGGGACGCGTGTCGTTTGGTGGATTCAGAGGTTCGGGGGAATTATCCTCCGGAGGATCCTCAGCACTGCCCAAAGTAACAACACTTATAACACAAAATAAACATCGCTAGATTCATTCTAAAATGTAGTTGATGTGACATGTGTTGATTTTTTGTGTGTAGAATGTTGATGAAATTTGAAAATGTTTAACTATTAAAAGATGATGAAAGTGTATACTTATTGGCAGACAGGTGAGTAGAGATTGCGGGTGGTACTTTTGTTCTAAGGACAAATTCACAAACACCTCTTGTGTCTACCTGTTCGAAGTAAGGACCTAGGAGAAAAGAAAAAATGGAGAAATAAGAGATGAATTGTTTTAAAAGGGCTATGCTTGAATGCTTAAAATAAAAGGACAAGATACATGATCTATATATCTAGATCATAAGATGTACCATACTACAATCCCCTAGGGTTTGTCTTATTGAGATTTTCTTGAGTCTTAGTGAACCAAAAAAACGCAAGTGCAATTTCAAGAAAAGAGATCTTGTTCTAGTTGTACTTTTTGGCCACATAGTTCAAATTTTCAGAAAAATGCAACTCGTTTCAAAATCTCGTCACACTTTTCTTTGAACTGTAGGGATTCGTAGCATAGAAAACAAAAAAATTCCTACCGCGAGAACGCAATCCAAGCCAAGATGCAATCTAGAAGACGGGAGCAACGAGGAGATGATCAAGACTCACCCTTGAAGATTTCCAAAGCCTACAAGATGAGGCTCTTGTTGCTGCGGTAGACGATCACTTGCCGCTTGCAAAAGCGCGTAGAAGATCTTGATCACGGTGCCACGATCGGGCAGCACCTCCGTACTCGGTCACACGTTCGGTGTTGATGAAGACGACGTCCTTCTCCCTGTTCCAGCGGGCAGCGGAAGTAGTAGCTCCTCCTTGACTCCGGCAGCACGACGGCGTGGTGGCGGTGGCGATGGAGAACTCCGGCGGAGCTTCGCTAAGCATGCGGGAGAGGTGGAGGAGAGAGGGGGCGGCTAGGTTTTGGGAGAGGGGGTGGCCGTCTTCTATGGGGTGCGGCCAGCTTGGTGGCTTGTGGTGGCCGGCCCCCTCCCCTATGCCCCTCATTATATAGGTGGAACCCCAAGTGTTGGACTACAAGTCTTCGAGTAAGACCCCAACCCAAAACCTTCCATGTAGTAGGGAAACCTACCCAAGGTGGGACTCCCACCCAAGTGGGATTCCCACCCTTCCATGAAGGGGGGTGGCCGGCCCCCTTGGTGGAGTCCACCTTGGACTCCCCCCTCTAGGGTTGGCCGGCCATGGGGAGGTGGAGTCCCTCCGGGACTCTTCCTTCCTTAGTGATTTCTTCCGGACTTTTCTAAAACCTTCTAGAACCTTCCATAAATGCACCGGATCATTTCCAAACTTGGAATATGACTTCCTATATATGAATCTTATTCTCCGGACCATTCCGGAACTCCTCGTGATGTCCGGGATCCCATCCGAGACTTCGAACAATACTTCAAACTCCATTCCATATTTCAAGTTCTACTATTACAACATCAAACCTTAAGTGTGTCACCCTACGGTTCGCGAACTATGTAGACATGGTTGAGATCTCTCTCCGACCAATAACCAATAGCGGGATCTGGAGATCCATAATGGCTCCCACATATTCAACGATGACTTTAGTGATCGAATGAACCATTCACATACGATACCAATTCCTTTTGTCACGCGATATTTTACTTGTCCGAGGTTTGATCATCGGTATCACTCTATACCTTGTTCAACCTCGTCTCCTGACAAGTACTCTTTACTCGTACCGTAGTATGTGGTCTCTTATGAACTTATTCATATGCTTGCAAGACATTAGACGACATTCCACCGAGAGGGCCCAGAGTATATCTATCCGTCATCGGGATGGACAAATCCCACTATTGATCCATATGCCTCAACTCATACTTTCCGGATACTTAATCCCACCTTTATAACCACCCATTTACGCAGTGGTGTTTGATGCAATCAAAGTACCTTTCCAGTATAAGTGATTTACATGATCTCATGGTCATAAGGACTAGGTAACTATGTATCAAAAGCTTATAGCAAATAACTTAATGACGTGATCTTATGCTACGCTTAATTGGGTGTGTCCATTACATCATTCATATAATGATATAACCTTGTTATTAATAGCATCCAATGTTCATGATTATGAAACTAATCATCTATTAATCAACAAGCTACTTAAGAGGCTTACTAGGGACTCATTGTTGTTTACATAACACACATGTATCAATGTTTCGGTTAATACAATTATAGCATGGTATATAAACTTTTATCATAAACATAAAGATATATAATAACCACTTTTATTATTGCCTCTTGAGCATATCTCCAACAGTCTCCCACTTGCACTAGAGTCAATAATCTAGATTACATTGTAAGGTACCTAACACCCATGGCATTCTGGTGTTGGTCATACTTTACCCTAGGGAGAGCTTTAGTCAACGGTTCTGACACACTCAGAAACGTATGTATTTTTCAATTCATTTGCGTCTTCACGCATCACTCATTTTCCAAATGAGTCGGCATTAAATATGTTTGGTCTTCTGGTGGAACCTTAATTCCGCGGTCTGAAAAATGTCACTAATATTGTCATACACAATATAGCTTCAAAGCTCTGACACTATCGGAACTACACCAAGTTCTCAAAGAACCTCTTGACTTAACATCCTCAGTCATTGTCAAAACAATGACATATTCTTCCTTCGTTTGTAGAATCCGTCACAACATTTAGAACTCATCTAAATCTAGCATAGACAACTTCTAGCTCATTGTGCTACCTTTTAAACAACACTTAGCCTAATTTGAGATTGAAAATTTTATTTTTATATGTGACCAAACTAATATCGGTGCAACACCTTTACAGCGATTTGTTTGTCATTACTCATACAAAACTATATATCCTTGGTTCTTCTAAAGCACTCAGGGATATTAATACTGTTTATCCAATGATCATCACATGAATCATTCTGGTATATGCTCCTAACCATTTAGAGCATAGGACATCTGATATTGTACATATTATTCGTGATCTAAAATCACTCATGTGTTTTTACTCATTGAGTGTTAGATACACTCAAGTCTGTTAAACCTTCACATGACAAGAACATCTTCTTAATATTTCTATATTGAACTACTTCAATATCCATTCTATGTACTTTGACTTAAACTTATTATGTGTTTCAATCTATCTTCATAAATCTTGACACTAAATATGTTTCAGTCCATATCCTTTCATTAAAGTTAATTCTCAATGAAACCTTTTAATCAAGTATATAATTACATCATTTATAACCAACTATATGTCATCTACATAAAGTATTATAAATATGTCTCAGCTATCCCACTTAATTTCTTGCAAATGCAAGCCTCTTCATCGTCTCTGATGAAATCATAACTCTTTGATCATTTCATCCGGTGAAGATTCCAACTCCGCGATACTCACTTCATCCAATTGAAGTTCATATACTTATCTAGTATTCCACGGACTAGCAAAACTCTTGGTTTGTATCTTGTATACACCTTTAATACACACTTCTGTTAAGTAATGTATTTTGCCATCCTACTAGCATATCTCATGAAGGAAATATGTAGCGATTACTAGAATAATCCACATAGACTATAAGCATTGCTACGGAAGATCTAATCTTATCGTAGTCAACTCTTTGAATTTTGTCGTAAATAACTTTTCGACAAGTCGAGCTTATTCAAGGATATTTCATCCAAGTTCATCAATTTTATAGATCCATTTACTTTCAAAAAGTATTCATCTATCTTGGATTTCATGGCGTATAGCCATTTTAACGGAGTCAGGGCCCATCATAACTTCTTTGTTTGTAGTTGGTTTATCATTTGTTCAAAAAACAATCCTTTGTTCACAAATCATTTATTTGATCACAAAGTAAATCATACCTACAAGGTTCAATAAGTACTTTGATCTCCATGACTATAACATTTTGTAGACATGGGAGCCATAATCGTCGTGGCCGCTTCCGGAACTAATTCCGATGCTACGCTACTCTGATCATTATGCTTAGGTTCATAAACCTTATCAAGTTCTATTGTCCTCCCACTCAAATACTTCGTTAAAAACAATTTCTTGGAAATAAGTAAGAAACATCGACAAACACTTTTGTCTTTGTCTCCATAGTGGAAAGAATTCCCAATTAATTCTTTGGGATAACCAACAAAGACATTCATCCGATTTTGGTTCACCTTATGCTATGCATACCAAAATTTAAGAAAGGACTATTATGGTTCATACCCATGCCATACCTGGTATGGTGTCATTTCAACGGATCATGATGATGCTCTATTCAGTGTAAAAGCGGTAGTCTCTAAAGCATAATCCACAAAAATATAATGGCATCAATATTTTATCTCATCATTGATCCAACAAGGTTTGGATACATCTCTCGGATACTCTATCATCACTATGATACTCCAAGAAACGTGAGTTGTAGAACAACTTCATAACTCTCTTAGATGTTCGCTAAAACTCGTAATTCAAATATTTCCACTATGATCCAATTATAGATATTTGATTTTTCTATTACGATGATTTCCACTTCATGCTGAAATTTATTTGAATCCATTCAAATGTTTCAAACTTCTTCCTTATCGAATATATCCACATATATATACTCAATTCATTGTTGGAAGTTTTCATGAAGTAGAAGAATCTCCCGCACACAACTATGCCCAGTGAACCACATACATCATCATATATGTTTTCACTAAGTTAGTTTCCCGTTCAACTCTTGGCCTATGAACGGTATTTTAGTCATTCTCTTTAGAAAAGATTTGCAAGCGCCAAATGATTCAAAAATCAAATGACTCCAAAAATCCATTTGCATGGAGTTCCTTCATGCGTTCCTTTCTAACATGACCTAAATGGCGGTTCCACAAATAAGTGGAATTCAAATCATTTGCCTTATGGCATTTTAGCGTCAGTGTTATGTATGTGTGTTTCACCATTAAGATTTATAATAACTTATCCATCGTACATGGAGTAATGTCATAATTTGAACAACTCATTGTTTTCATTTGACCAGAGCAACAATAACAATTATTAAGTTCTTTATTATAAATTCTAAGGGCTAGGTAAAATGCCAACGATAAACATAATAACACTTTATTATGATCAAGACGTGCATTATTACCATATTCCTTATCAGTCACTTAGGCCATCGTATTCTTGTATTGCGTTGTACTGTATGACATCTCATACCAACGAATCTGGTACAAATACCCAAGAATTTCATTGTGTGACCAAACGAGGAATATATCCATAACATGTATATCATTTATATACACCTGAGCTAGACTTTCTAGTCTTTTCTTTCTTTTTGCCAAAATATCTTTTGTAGTTTCTCTTTTAGCTTTCGTCATTATTCAGAAAAACACTTCAACATCAATAACTTCTAGGTTTGTTGGTCAAATACCAATAACCTTGAGGTTCTGAAGTTGATCATCATATGACAAGTGTTGCAGATTTTACTATTAGTAACTTTGTAATATGATGAACAATTTCACTCATAATTTTATCCATCAATTCATGACGACTTTCCGAGACCATATCTGTACATGCTAGGCTCGTAAAGTTTAACCTCAGTATTCGCATGTGCAAATCTGGCTTGCACCCGTTGTATGCACACGTAGAATCTATAACACCCGATCATCACGTGATGCTTCGAAATGACGAGTCTTAGCAACGGTGCATACTAAGGACGATCACTTCATGGATATGCGAATATCGTTAGTGCCCCAATAGTTGGAGGATTGGGACGCCTTGCGTCTTCAACCTTCGTACATTCCCATAAAACTTATGAGTTTATGTAGTCTCACCAAATTATATTCTATCACCTTGCAATAAGGTCTTAGATATCACATATATCTCATACCTTGCTTATTTCTGAAAACTAAATTTTCAGCTCCTTACTTTTCAAACAGATTTGAACTTCAAGTTTCACGGAGACAAGATGACTTTAGGTACTACTTGAAACCATAGCTCTTTGAATCAACAATGTGAGGTTTACTAAAAGTTTGCAATAGGACTTAATCATTTCTTGATTCTTTAACAATACGGTACCAGTCCGTAAAGTTTCTTGTTAGATTTTAACAGTATTTCTATCTCAATTACAAGACTAGCGCTTGGTAGAAAACGGATGCCAATATTACAAATTAATTCAAAATACTACTTAGACTATGTTTATGATAATTAGTTCATGTTTTAATATAATTACTAATGAACTCCCACTTAATACAACATCCCTCATAGTTGTTAAGTGGTACACGATCCAGATCCACTACACCAAAACCGATCATCACGTGAGATGATGTAGCTTCAATGGTGAACATCAACATGTTGATCATATCATCCATATGACTCGTGTTCAACCTTTCGGTTTCCGTTGTCCCGAGGCCATGTCTGTACATGCTAGGCTCGTCAAGCAAACCCAAGTATTCCGCGTGTGCAACATGGCTTACACCCGTTGTATGTGAACGTTGAGTCTATCACATCCGATCATCACGAGATGCTTCGAAACGACGAACTATATCAACGGTGCATACGAGGGGAGAACACTTTATTATCTTGATATTAATGTGAGGGATCATCTTATAATGCTACCGTCGCGTTCTAAGCAAAATAAGATGCATAAAGGATTAACATCACATGCAATTCATATGTGATATGATATGGCCCTTTAGTCTTTGCGCCTTCGATCTTCATCTCCAAAGCACGGACATGATCTCCATCATCAACGGGCATGATCTCCATCATCGTCGGTGTAGCGTCAAGGTCCATGGCGCCGTCTTCATGGTTGTTCACCTCATGTAGCAACTATTACAACTACTTTGAAATACTACTCAACGTGAAATTTAAAGACAACCATAAGGCTCCTGCCGGTTGCCACAATACAATAATGATCATCTCATACATATTCATCATCACATCATGGCCATATCACATCACCAAACCCTGCAAAAACAAGTTAGACATCTCTAATTTGGTTTGCATATTTTACGTGGTTTAGGGTTTTCGAGTGAGATCTAATCTACCTACGAACATGAACCACAACGGTGATACTAGTGTTGTCAATAGAAGATTAAATTGAATCTTCACTATAGTAGGAGAGACAGACACCCGCAAAGCCACTTATGCAATACAAGTTGCATGTCGAGCGTGGAGCAAATCTCATGAACGCGGTCATGTAAAGTTAGCCCGAGCCGCTTCATCCCACTATGCCACAAAGATGCAAAGTACTCAAACTAAAGACAACATAAGCATCAACGCCCACAAAACCATGGTGTTCTACTCGTGCAACCATCTATGCATAGACACGGCTCTGATACCACTGTAGGGATTCGTAGCATAGAAAACAAAAAATTTCCTACCGCGAGAACGCAATCCAAGCCAAGATGCAATCTAGAATACGGGAGCAACGAGGAGATGATCGAGACTCACCCTTGAAGATTTCCAAAGCCTACAAGATGAGGCTCTTGTTGCTGCGGTAGACGATCACTTGCCGCTTGCAAAAGCGCGTAGAAGATCTTGATCACGGTGCCACGATCGGGCAGCACCTCCGTACTCGGTCACACGTTCGGTGTTGATAAAGACGACGTCCTTCTCCCCGTTCCAGTGGGCAGCGGAAGTAGTAGCTCCTCCTTGACTCCGGCAGCACGACGGCGTGGTGGCGGTGGCGATGGAGAACTCCGGCGGAGCTTCGCTAAGCGTGCGGGAGAGGTGGAGGAGAGAGGGGGCGGCTAGGGTTTGGGAGAGGGGGTGGCCGTCTTCTATGGGGTGCGGCCAGCTTGGTGGCTTGTGGTGGCCGGCCCCCTCCCCTATGCCCCTCATTATATAGGTGGAACCCCAAGTGTTGGACTACAAGTCTTCGAATAAGACCCCAACCCAAAACCTTCCATGTAGTAGGGAAACCTACCCAAGGTGGGACTCCCACCCAAGTGGGATTCCCACCCTTCCATGAAGGGGGGTGGCCGGCCCCCTTGGTGGAGTCCACCTTGGACTCCCCCCTCTAGGGTTGGCCGGCCATGGGGAGGTGGAGTCCCACCGGGACTCTTCCTTCCTTAGTGATTTCTTCCGGACTTTTCTAAAACCTTCTAGAACCTTCCATAAATGCACCGGATCATTTCCAAACTTGGAATATGACTTCCTATATATGAATCTTATTCTTCGGACCATTCCGGAACTCCTCGTGATGTCCGGGATCCCATCCGAGACTTCGAACAATACTTCGAACTCCATTCCATATTTCAAGTTCTACTATTACAACATCAAACCTTAAGTGTGTCACCCTACGGTTCGCGAACTATGTAGACATGGTTGAGATCTCTCTCCGACCAATAACCAATAGCGGGATCTGGAGATCCATAATGGCTCCCACATATTCAACGATGACTTTAGTGATCGAATGAACCATTCACATACGATACCAATTCCTTTTGTCACGCGATATTTTACTTGTCCGAGGTTTGATCATCGGTATCACTCTATACCTTGTTCAACCTCGTCTCCTGACAAGTACTCTTTACTCGTACCGTAGTATGTGGTCTCTTATGAACTTATTCATATGCTTGCAAGACATTAGACGACATTCCACCGAGAGGGCCCAGAGTATATCTATCCGTCATCGGGATGGACAAATCCCACTATTGATCCATATGCCTCAACTCATACTTTCCGGATACTTAATCCCACCTTTATAACCACCCATTTACGCAGTGGCATTTGATGCAATCAAAGTACCTTTCCAGAATAAGTGATTTACATGATCTCATGGTCATAAGGACTAGGTAACTATGTATCGAAAGCTTATAGCAAATAACTTAATGACGTGATCTTATGCTACGCTTAATTGGGTGTGTCCATTACATCATTCATATAATGATATAACCTTGTTATTAATAACATCCAATGTTCATGATTATGAAACTAATCATCTATTAATCAACAAGCTAGTTAAGAGGCTTACTAGGGACTCATTGTTGTTTACATAACACACATGTATCAATGTTTTGGTTAATACAATTATAGCATGGTATATAAACTTTTATCATAAACATAAAGATATATAATAACCACTTTTATTATTGCCTCTTGAGCATATCTCCAACATGAACTATGTTTGAATTTTCTCGAATAACTAAGACTTAAAAAAATACCAATAGCTAGAGATTTGGCAAAACTGTTGTCTATGTCTTAGTCACATGAGATTTTTTAAAATATCACTTACATGATAAACTGCAAGTGCAGTTCAGAGAGAAGTGCAACTCGTTTTAGTCGTATTTATATGCCATCCAGTTGCACTGTGGTGCGTCACTGCTAATCTTCCCGCCTCCAAAATTCAAAATGGTCGGCACCCCTTTACCCTTCTCCACACCCACCTCCCTCCTCCACACATTTCCTTCATCCTCTCCTCTTTCTCTCCTCCTCTCCTCCATCGTCTCCTCCTCCTCTACTACTCCTCCACTCCCTCGTCCTCCAACTCCTTCATCGTCCTCCTCCACTCTGGCCACCTCCTCCAAATGGTTTTTCTAGGGTTTAAGTCCCATTTAGTAATTTATTGTGTTTAAATATTTTTCTAGGGTTTAAGTCCAATTTTAAATTATTTAGAATTTTCTTTCTACAATTAGAGTTAATTCATTTTATTTTGTTGTCTAAAAATATTTCCAAATGGTTTTAAAACAAACAGGAAAAAACAAAATGAAAAAGTGACGATGTTCGTTGGTTAACCTGTATGATGAACTTTCCTACCTTTAATTTCGAACGATCTACGAATTTGTGTGTTGTAAACGATATTCCTAAACCTGCCTAGATCTACTTTCGGAAGATTAATTAGGTACATGAATCATTCATTCTTAACTAGGTTAATCATTTTCTATATATATTGTATTTGGCGGGATTTTGCAACGCCCTCTTTTGCAACTCTGTCTAGTTGTGCTTATTGTTATAAATGCCGATGATTATGTTGTAGCACTATGTGATCCCGGGACCGTGTGAGCAAACATTGTGATATGCACAAATACAAATCGTGTGCATCCTACTTGGTTCGCTCACACCATCTTTATGATTTGTGTGTCCCCAATGTAAGTATGATGCTTTGATTCTACCAATGATTATACTCTGGCACCGTTTAATGGAAGAACCTGCCCATAAGACCTTGTCATATGTCCATGCACATTGCTTGTGCATTTGATTTGGTTTTATTGGTTGACCTATTCTATCGTGTGTCTTTATATGAGGCATGTCGTTCTTGAGTTGTCCCTACTTGATGTTCATTTCGGTTCTTTTTTGTTGCAACAACGGATGATTTAAATTGTTTTAGAATTGCAGGTGGTCCCGAGGTGGTGCTAGTGGCCCTTGTTATATGCACAAATACAAATCTTGTGCACAAATATATTATCTATGACTTGGCTTATGACACATATGTCTTGGGTGTAGAGATGTCGAAGTGGTATGTCATGTACCAAGGTAGGGTTCCAGGAGTCTACGACGAGTGGAAAGATTGACTAAAGTAAGTGAACATGTGATGGTGCTCCGGTGATGGCGCCAGACAATCTTGCTGAGCGTTGTTGTGGAAGCGGTTGGGAAAGCCCAATAGGAAGGTGTGATGAGCACAGCAGCAAGTTTTCCCTCAGTATGAAACCAACGTTTAATCGACCAGTAGGAGAAAGACGTGATTTCTGAAGGTGTTGCTAGCTGACTAGTGGCATGGAGCACTACCGGCGTCAGCAACAACGTGGAACCTACACACAACACAACCAAAATACCTTGCCCCAACTTACAGTGAGGTTGACAATCTCACCGGTTTGCTGAACACAAAGGATTAGACGTATCAAGTGGAAAGAGATGTTTGCAGTAATTAAAGAGAACATGAATTGCAGTAAGTAAACAGAACAGAATGATTGTATCAGTGTAAAAGAAAAAGACCGGGGTCCACAGTTCACTAGAGGTGTCTCTCCATAAAGATAAATAGCATGTTGGGTGAACAAATTACAGCTAGGCAATTGACAGAATATATAATCAATCTGAACATAGTATACAATATTCATCAGATCCCAGCAAACACAACATATAGGATTACATAAAGATGATCTTGATCATGTAGGGCAGCTCACAAGATCTATACATGAAGCACAAACTGGAGAAGACAACCATCTAGCTACTGCTATGGACCCATAGTCCAGGGATGAACTACCCATGCATCACTTCGGAGGTGGGCATGGCGATGTCGATGCCTCCGGCGATGATTTCCCCCTCCGGCAGGGTGCCGGGAAGAGCTTCAGAACCCCCCGAGATGGGTTCTGCGATGGCGGCCGAAACAGAACTTTTCGTGGATGGAGGCTCGGGTATCGAGGGTTTTCTCGAGAAGATGTATAAATAGGCAGAGGATTTAGGTCGGTAGGGTGCCTGGGGGGCCCACACCATGCCTTGGCGCGGGCCCAGGCTTGGTCGCGCCAAGGGAAGGTGTTGTCGCCCTGTGGCGCCTCTTCGACCCCCCTCTAGACTTCGTCTTCGTTTCGGTAAAATATTGACTTCGGCTTTTGTTTCGTCCAATCCCGAGAATATTTCCTGTACAACTTTTCTGAAATACAAAAAACAGCAGAAAACAGGGAACTGACACTGCGGCTTCTTGTTAATAGGTTAGTGCCGAAAATCATATAAAAATGCATCGAAATGTAAGCAAAACATGTATGAATTGGTGTAAAACAGCATGAAGCATTAAAAATTATAGATATATTTGAGACGTATCAACATGTTCAAGGGCAACATCTTCATAGGGTATTTCAGAAAAGTATAGGTACATGAACCACCTAGCGAAAGAGAGGAAGAATGAAGAAGACCTTCACCGCAGTCTCCATGTTTCTCATGGTGATTACGTTATATGTGATCGTACTTTAGATCATGATCTATGCATGCATGCATGTATGTATACTCTATTGAGACTTGTGTATTATTGCGATAAACATGTACTATTTCGGTACTCCATTGAGATTCTAATCAATATGATGTACTTGATGTGCAAACTGTATATATTCCTATCTAAATACAATGCCATGCCTGCTGAAATACGGTGATGCAAAGTTGAAATATATCAGGAATACAAAACTGGTAGCGTCACATGACGTGCCCTCCAACCCACGACCAATAGTTTAGATACTAGTAGCGACCAGGGAGGCACGCCCAGTACTTAAACTACTAGTCGTGTGCCACACGAGCACGTGACCAGTAGTCTGTTACCACCGTCGTGTTACTATAGTGGTTGGAGGCCCAACGACTAGTAGCCAAATTCCACACGTGACAAGTAGCGTTTTTCCCTACTAGTGATCTAGTGTTATGTACGTGTTTCTACAATGTTGAATGAGTTAGTCATAAACGTTGGATGCATTGATTTTTTTTTTTGTTGCTGACTGGTATACGATTCTTAGATTTTTCTTCAAACAAAATGGAGATGTGTTACTTACGGCATTTTTTCTACATGAGCGTACTCGAAATGATGTAAAAGTTTTTTTCACGTGTCGCAAGTTTTTACAGATTCACAGTAAAATGATGCCGCATTTCTGAAAATGCTGCATACACGTAAAAAATGTTTATTTCAGATTTTTTTTGCACCAGTAATAGTAGGATTTTGCAGAACTGGCCTAGGACCACACGGGTGCATGTAAAAGCCAAAACGGCTGTAGCTACGACCGATGGCTAGCACTTGCCATGTCAAAAACCTTGCAACTTTCAGTTTTACTATGGGCATTCTTCAATTTCTTATATCTGCTGTATTGCATTGTAGTTGACCAATACCATCATATATTTGTCACACAAAGGGAGGGTGTTGTCATTTCATCATCATCATCACACTATTATTATTTGCCAATTTCATGAAAGATATCCTCGATTTCATCTCTATCGCAATCACTTTTCTCAAATTTTTGTACCTTACTAGTTGAATGCCCGTGCTTCGCCACGGTTTAACAAATTTATCCAAATTTATCCAATTATTCAAATTTATATGTATGGAACCCTAGCCGCCACCCTCCCCATCTCCCCTCCCGCCGCCGTCGGATCCTAGTGGGGCGAAGACCGTGCGGGGGAATGATGGTGGGAGTAGAATGTCCCTCCATCATAGCTACGAGGTGTGGCTTCGGCGGAGGATCTTGAGCGGGCGCCTCAGGACGGCGTGTGTGTGGCCATGGCACCGGTCACGCAGAGATGTGGCCTCCTCCACCTTCCACGGTGAGGGGGAGACGGTTGTACGGCTGCTGAAGCGGGTGTGTATGCCACCATCGACGACAACGCTCGTGGGTGTCGTATTTCTCGTAGGAAGTTATGGTGGGGTGGCTCTCTCTACATTATTTCCATGGAAACCTCAAATCTAGGGGAGAACATGCCATCTACCATCGTCGGTGGCATGGTGCAGCGGGGTCTCGATCATGAATGTGGGATGATGGACGCGCACAGGGCGGTGGCGCCATCTGGCGTCATGGCGGCGTCGAGGGCACCCTGGAAAGGTCAATGCATTGATCCCTCTTGGATATGGGTTCGCGGATAGCGACCTCTACTTTGTGTACGTTGGTGCATGCTGAGGGTTTGCTAGACCGGTTGTGCTTCTTACTCGCCAATAGGTGGTTTGGTGAGGATTTTCGGTTTTTAGATGATGTGCATTGGTGTGATATCAGGCACTGGCCCTGTTCATGATTACCCCCTTCATCGGTAGGTGTAGCGATGTTGATAGGATGGTGGCTTCGAGTTGATCTTTGTATCTCTCTCTCTTAAGTCTTTGTTCAATAATATAATAAAAATATATGTGCATCATTTGTATGCAGAAGCTCGGGAAAATCCTCCTTTTCGAAAAAATCATTTTTTATTGTGTTCAATGCATAGCTTTATGGTGGACCATCGAAAATGAAAATGCATGCCTGTTAATAGCCCAGACATGTTATAGCTCGATAGTTCATATGCCCAGTTGTAGCACAAGAATTCCTATAACAGATGAAAACGGTAGTTCATTTAACGGACGAAAATGCCTGATAGTTCAAATAACATATGAGAACACATGCCTCTTATTGCCCGACAGAGAGCATCAATATGGCCAACGAGTTATCCCCGTGAAGGTCACGGGTTCAACAGAATTCCTGCCTCGTCTGACCGGAGGAGCACCGGGGCAAGTGGCTTCAACTCCGGCGCATTGCTCCTCTCCGTCGGCAAGAGCTCCAAGAGCGGAACATGCGCAGGTAGTGTCCATTCAGAACCATGTAACTTGAGTCCACGGGAAGTTCCGCACCTTGCATGCGTTCACCGAATTCATGCTCCTCCACTTAGAGGAGCACCTCCTAGGGTGGGTGGCTACAAGGGAAGACGTGGCGTGGTTGCCGATGTCACGTGAGCTGGCAAGAAAAATCAGTTCTTCTCCGTGCCCGCTGATACGTCTCCGACGTATCGATAATTTCTTGTGTTCCATGCCACATTATTGATGATATCTACATGTTTTATGCACACTTTATGTCATATTCGTGCATTTTCTGGAACTAACCTATTAACAAGATGCCGAAGTGCCAGTTGCTGTTTTCTGCTGTTTTTGGTTTCAGAAATCCTAGTAAAGAAATATTCTCGGAATTGGACGAAATCAACGCCCAGGGTCCTATTTTGCCACGAAGCTTCCAGAAGACCGAAGAGGAGACGAAGTGGGGCCACGAGGTGGCCAAACCATAGGGCGGCGCGGCCCAGGACCTGGCCGCGCCGACCTATGGTGTGGGCCCCTCGTGCCGCCTCTTTACCTGCCCTTCCGCCTACAAATAGCCTTCGTCGCGAAACCCCCAGTACCGAGAGCCACGATACGGAAAACCTTACTGAGACGCCGCCGCCGCCAATCCCATCTCGGGGGATTCTGGAGATCTCCTCCGGCACCCTGCCGGAGAGGGGATTCATCTCCCGGAGGACTCTTCACCGCCATGGTCGCCTCCGGAGTGATGAGTGAGTAGTTCACCCCTGGACTATGGGTCCATAGCAGTAGCTAGATGGTTGTCTTCTCCTCATTGTGCTTCATTGTTGGATCTTGTGAGCTGCCTAACATGATCAAGATCATCTATCTGTAATACTATATGTTGTGTTTGTCGGGATCCGATGGATAGAGAATACTATGTTATGTTAATTATCAAGTTATTACCTATGTGTTGTTTATGATCTTGCATGCTCTCCGTTATTAGTAGAGGCTCTGGCAAAGTTTTTGCTCTTAACTCCAAGAGGGAGTATTTATGCTCGATAGTGGGTTCATGCCTCCATTGAATCTGGGACAGTGACAGAAAGTTCTAAGGTTGTGGATGTGCTGTTGCTACTAGGGATAAAACATTGATGCTATGTCTAAGGATGTAGTTATTGATTACATTACGCACCATACTTAATGCAATTGTCTGTTGTTTTGCAACTTAATACTGGAAGGGGTTCGGATGATAACCTGAAGGTGGACTTTTTAGGCATAGATGCATGCTGGATAGCGGTATATGTACTTTGTCGTAATGCCCAATTAAATCTCACTATATTTATCATGACATGTATGTGCATTGTTATGCCCTCTCTATTTGTCAATTGCCCGACTGTAATTTGTTCACCCAATATGCTTTTATCTTATGGGAGAGACACCTCTAGTGAACTGTGGACCCCGGTCCTATTCTTTACATCGCATACAATCTACTGCAATACTTGTTTTACTGTTTTCTGCAAACAATCATCTTCCACACAATACGGTTAATCCTTTGTTACAGCAAGCCGGTGAGATTGACAACCTCACTGTTTCGTTGGGGCAAAGTACTTTGGTTGTGTTATGCAGGTTCCACGTTGGCGCCGGAATCTCTGGTGTTGCGCCGCACTACATCCCGCCGCCATCAACCTTCAACGTGCTTCTTGACTCCTACTGGTTCGATTAAACCTTGGTTTCTTACTGAGGGAAACTTGCCGCTGTGCGCATCACACCTTCCTCTTGGGGTTCCCAACGGACGTGTCAACTACACGCATCAAGCAAATTTCTCGCGCCGTTGCCGGGGAGATCAAGACACGCTGCAAGGGGAGTCTCCACTTCCCAATCTCTTTACTTTGTTTTTGTCTTGCTTTATTTTATTTACTACTTTGTTTGCTGCATTATATCAAAACACAAAAAAAATTAGTTGCTAGCTTTACTTTATTTACTGTCTTGCACTCTATATCAAAAACACAAAAAAAATTAGTTACTTGCATTTACTTTATCTAATTTGCTTTATTTACTACTGCTAAAATGGCCACCCCTGAAAATACTAAGTTGTGTGATTTCACAACCACAAATAATAATGATTTCTTATGCACACCTATTGCTCCACCTACTACTACAGCAGAATTCTTTGAAATTAAACTCCTTTCTCGAATCTTGTTATGCGAGAGCAATTTTCTGGTGTTAGTTCTGATGATGCTGCTGCCCATCTTAATAATTTTGTTGAACTATGTGAAATGCAAAAATATAAAGATGTAGATGGTGACATTATAAAATTAAAATTGTTTCCTTTCTCATTAAGAGGAAGAGCTAAAGATTGGTTGCTATCTCTGCCTAAGAATAGTATTGATTCCTGGTCTAAATGCAAGGATGCTTTTATTGGTAGATATTATCCCCCTGCTAAAATTATATCTTTGAGGAGTAGCATAATGAATTTTAAACAATTAGATACTGAACATGTTGCACAAGCATGGGAAAGAATGAAATCTTTGGTTAAAAATTGCCCAACACATAGACTGACTACTTGGATGATCATCCAAACCTTCTATGCAGGACTAAATTTTTCTTCGCGGAATTTATTGGATTCAGCTGCTGGAGGTACCTTTATGTCCATCACTTTGGGGGCGGCTACAAAGCTTCTTGATGATATGATGATCAATTACTCTGAATGGAACACGGAAAGAGCTCCACAAGGTAAGAAGGTAAATTCTATTGAAGAATCCTCTTCCTTGAATGATAAGATTGATGCTATTATGTCTATGCTTGTGAATGATAGGACTCATGTTGATCCTAATAATGTTCCGTTAGCTTCATTGGTTGCCCAAGAAGAACATGTTGATGTAAACTTCATTAAAAAAAAATTTCAACAGCAATGCTTATCGGAACAATTCTAGTAATAACTATAGGCCATATCCTTATAATAATGGTAACGGTTATGCTAATTCTTATGGGAATTCTTACAATAATAATAGGAACACACCCCCTGGACTTGAAGCTATGCTTAAAGAATTTATTAGTACACAAACTGCCTTTAACAAATCTGTTGAGGAAAAACTCAATAAAATTGATATTCTCGCTTCTAAGGTTGATAGTCTTGCCTCTGATGTTGATCTTTTGAAATCGAAAGTTATGCCTAATAGGGATATTGAAAATAAAATTGTTACTATAGCAAATGCCATCCAAGTTAGAATTAATGAGAATATAAGATTAATGGCTGAATTGCGTGCTAGGTGGGATAGAGAAGAAAATGAAAAACTAGCTAAAGAGAAAAATGTAGCTAAAGTTTGGACTATTACCACCACAAGTAATGTTGATTCTTCACATGTTGCTGCACCTCCTACTATTAATGGTAAAATAATTGGTGTTGGCAATGTTTCTACTCCTAGTGCAAAGCGTACAAAACTGCCTGAAATTGCTTGTGATAAAACTGCTGAAATTTTTTCCAACCTTGGGGATGATGATCCCATTGCTGTAGCTCATAATGATTTAGATTTTGATGATTGCCACATCTCTGAAGTTATAAAGTTCTTATAAAAACTTGTATATTACAAATGCTCTCATAAAAGCTAGAGAAGAGAAACTAAAACTTGAAACTTCTATTCCTAGAAAGCTAGAGGATGGTTGGGAACCCATCATTAAAATGAGGTCAATGATTTTGATTGTAATGCTTTATGTGATCTTGGTGCAAGTATTTCTGTTATGCCTAAGAAAGTCTATGATATGCTTGACTTGCCACCATTGAAAAATTGTTATTTGGATGTTAATCTCGCTGATAATGCTAAAAAGAAACCTTTGGGGAGAGTTGATAATGTTCATATTATGGTTAACAATAACCTTGTCCCCGTTGATTTTGTTGTCTTGGATATTGAATGCAATGCATCTTGCCCCATTATATTGGGAAGACCTTTTCTTCGAACCGTTGGTGCTACTATTGATATGAAGGAAGGTAATATTAAATATCAATTTCCTCTCAAGAAAGGTATGGAACACTTCCCTAGAAAGAGAATGAAGTTACCTTATGATTCTAATATTAGAACAAATTATGATGTTGATGCTTCGTCTCTTGATGTTACTTGATTTACACTTTCTGCGCCTAGCTGAAAGGCGTTAAAGAAAAACGCTTATGGGAGACAACCCATGTTTTTACTACAGTATTTTTGTTTTATATTTGAGTCTTGGAAGTTGTTTACTACTGTAGCAACCTCTTCTTATCTTAGTTTTGTGTTTTGTTGTGCCAAGTAAAGTCTTTGATAGTAAAGTTCATACTAGATTTGGATTACTGCACAGTTTCAGATTTCTTTGCTGTCACGAATTTCGACCTGCCTCCCTGTAGGTAGCTCAGAAAATTAAGCCAATTTACGTGCGTGATCCTCAGATATGTACGCAACTTTAATTAAATTTGGGCATTTTCATTTGAGCAAGTCTGGTGCCTCAATAAAATCCATCTTTATGGACTGTTCTGTTTTGACAGATTCTGCCTTTTATTTCGCATTGCCTCTTTTGCTATGTTGGATGAATTTCTTTGATCCATTAATGTCCAGTAGCTTTATGCAATGTCCAGAAGTGTTAAGAATGATTGTGTCACCTCTGAACATGTTAATTTTTATTGTCCACTAACCCTCTAATGAGTTGTTTCGAGTTTGGTGTGGAGGAAGTTTTCAAGGATCAAGAGAGGAGTATGATGCAATATGATCAAGGAGAGTGAAAGCTCTAAGCTTGGGGATGCCCCGGTGGTTCACCCCTGCATATTCTAAGAAGACTCAAGCGTCTAAGCTTGGGGATGCCCAAGGCATCCCCTTCTTCATCGACAACATTATCAGGTTCCTCCCCTGAAACTATATTTTTATTCCGTCACATCTTATGTGCTTTGCTTGGAGCGTCGGTTTGTTTTTATTTTTGTTTTGTTTGAATAAATGGATCCTAGCATTCACTGTATGGGAGAGAGACACGCTCCGCTGTAGCATATGGACAAGTATGTCCTTAGGCTTTACTCATAGTATTCATGGCGAAGTTTCTTCTTCGTTAAATTGTTATATGGTTGGAATTGGAAAATGCTACATGTAGTAATTCTAAAATGTCTTGAATAATTTGATACTTGGCAATTGTTGTGCTCATGTTTAAGCTCTTGCATCATATACTTTGCACCCATTAATGAAGAAACACCTAGAGCTTGCTAATTTGGTTTGCATATTTGGTTTCTCTAAAGTCTAGATAATTTCTAGTATTGAGTTTTGAACAACAAGGTGTTGCGGTCAGAAACCCACCGGCGAGCAGCGACGGGCAACACAGTAGAGCCGGGAACAACTTAGGGCTGCGGCTGGCCCTGGTCCCTCCGAGCGACGGCCCGCAAAGATTCGGCACGCACGTCCGATGCTGGTGCAAGGGCGTGCCACCTGACCTATACCTGGTCAGGAAGGTGATGAATGTGCCTCGCTTAGTTTCCTGCATGGCATACACGTAAACATTAAATACGAGCCTCGATCGGCTCTCAGGTTATCCTGTGAATCGGCTCAAAGAGCCGATCCACCCATGATTCGCACGAGGTGTACGAATATATGGTGGTCCTGCTTGATCAGAATAAAGCTAAAACGATCTACGACAATTTAGGGTTTTCACCGCATAATCGGAACATCCTACTCGTGATTGAGCCTCGCGGCCACGCACGGTGATTGTAAGCCGATCCTAGACAAGGCCTAAAAACCAACACGAGGTTGATCCCCGGAACATCCTGTCTAGGGCTAGCAAACTACACCCTACGTGCCGCTGGATCCTTCAACCCTTTATAAGGCCTAACTATGCAGATATTAAACTAATCCTTGAAGAACAAGGAGCAACCATAACGGATCGGATCTACTAAATAATGATCAAGCGGGGTGCCGCCCCTACACCTAAGATAGGTGTAAGGGCGGCTAGATGTCTAAGGGTTGCACGACGATAGCATATGATACGAAGAACAATGCTAACCCTAACACATCTAAGATAACTACGTTGCTCGCCATCAAAAAGGCTTCAGAACGAGCAACGCATGAACAACGAATAAACTTGTACTACCTAGATCGCAAGATGCGATCTAGGCAGCATGATGCTTACCCGGAAGAAACCCTCGAGACAAGGGAGTTGGCGATGCGCCATAAACCCTAGATACATATTTATAGTCCGTAGACTTTCTAACGTGGGAATAATCCCAACCGTGCACGAGCCAAACTCTAACTAACCGATACGTATCCTACTATAATACAGATACACGGGCAAAACTAGCCCAAACTTTGCATATAAGGCCGATTCACGTATATTCTTCCATGTATATTCTTCAAGCCCATCTTGATCGCGGCCCACCTCTGATTCGGTCAAATTCCGGTGATAACACATGCCCCCCTGGTTTTGGAATTAATAATTCCAAAATCACTCTGCTTTTCCCCGCCGGGTCATGTCGTGGTAGAACCGTCGCAGTATCCTTCATCATGATGCCTTGCCTTCTCGACTTCTATGCGCAATCTGGCAAATTTACTCCTGTTGGGCACCATCTCCTTAGAAACTGCTGTGGCATTGAATCTCCACTATATCCCCTTTATTTAACCGCTCTAAACCGTTCACCACTTCACCCTCCTGCTCCGTACTAGCCATCGGCAAAAAACCCCCATTCCTCCGTAGCCATGTCTTCTTCCTCCTCCTCCTCTTCTGCCTCCTCGAACCCCTCCTACATATCATCTCCCTTCCATGAGCCGACGCCAGAGTGGGGCTCGTTGGTGGCGCACGGCATCCTCGCCCCAACGACGTGGGACAAGGAGGAACACGATTCCTCCATCTGGTCCGAGGATGACAAATCCTTGACCGACGGAGAGGGCGACCTTCAATTCCTCGTCGACGGGGAGGAGGAGGCGGAGAACGAGGACGACCGCTTCTCCTGGGACGATTTCACCTCCTCCGAGGAAGAGGCGGAGGAGGACGACGACGACTCCCTCGAAGGTTACCCACCGGCGAAGCGCCTCCGCGCCTGGTGGGACGACGACAACGATGACGACGATGAGGAAGATGAAGCTCCCGTAGAAGGCTACGGGAGCAACGATGAGGAGCCTATCAGCAGCTGCGCCGGCGGCAGCGACGACGACGACGAGGGCAGCAACGGCCCTTAGATTAGGGACTAGTAGTAGTAGTCGGCTTTTGTTCTTTCTTCCCTGAGCAATCGGCTCTTTCTTTGTAAGAAATCCCACTATTAATGAAGAAAATATTCCCCAATTTTGCTTTCTTGTCAACTTTGCCGATCGTCGAACGAAGCCGCTGTACAGAGAGCCGATGGCAGGGCATCGGCTTGTACTATAAACGCGATTTGAGGCCAAGCCGTTGCCTATTCCGCGGTCCAACAGGTCTAACTTACGTCCAAACCATCCTCCAACCTTAAACGCGCAGATTGAACTTCTCAGCAAACCCACTAGGAGATTCATCCCAAATATCATGATTTCTGGTCTGAAACCGATCTGCTAACCTGCTTAATTGAGCTTGTTCCTCTAGAGTCGATGGCAATGCATCGGCTTTATTATTCTGAAGTCGATGCCCGTGCATCGGCTATACTCGCATACTGTTGTCTCCGCATGTTTTCTCAAGTCGATGTCTGTGCATCGGCTGTGATTTTTTTTTACTGGCCGATTTAGAATCGGCCTCCATACCTCACTGCCCATCATCACACATGCTTGGGAAATACTTCTTGAGATGTTGGCCATTGACGGCCACTGGGAACTTCGCACCATCCAACTGTTCAAGCATGTAGGCATTGCCCTTTAGAACCTGGATGACTTTGTAAGGACCGTGCCAATTAGGAGACCATTTGCCATATGTTTTATCCCTGGTTCCTAGTGGCAACACGGCTTCCCATACTAGATCACCAACTTGAAACTCCTTTGGTCTCACCTTCTTATTGTATGCCCGAGCTACCCTGGCTTTGTTTTCTTTAATCTTCTCCAACGACCAAAGTCTCAGTTCTGTTGCATCCTCAATAGTGTCACTCATCAAAGCTGCATATTCTTCAGCTGTTAGATCATTCTGAAACGTGACACGTCTTGATCCAGCCGTAATTTCCCAAGGTAATATGGCTTCCTGTCCATAGACGAGCTGGTATGGCGAAGTTTTTATAGCTCCATGGCATGACATGCGGTAGGCCCACAAAGCTTCTGATAACGTTTCATGCCAATCCCTAGGGTTCTCGTCAATTTTTCTCTTGATCAGCTTGATCAGGCTCTGATTGGACGCTTCAGCTTGCCCGTTGGCTTGAGCATAGTATGGAGATGATCGGATCAGCTTAATCCCCATGTCATCACAGAACTTTCTGAATTCTTTAGAAATAAAGACCGAACCTCCATCGGTCGTGATAGTTTGGGGAATCCCGAACCTATGAATGACGTGTTCTTTCACAAACTTGATCACATCTTCTGATTTCACCTTCTTCATAGGGACGGCCTCCACCCACTTGGTGAAGTAATCTGTAATAACCAAAATCCATTCATGTTTTTTACTTGACGCCGGATGGATTTTGCCGATCATATCCATGCCCCACCCTCGAAACGGCCAAGGCTTGATGATAGGGTTCATTGCTGACGCGGGTACCATCTGAATCTTCCCGAACATCTGGCACGCTTGGCACCCCTTGTAGTACTTGAAGCAATCTTCAAGCATGGTGGGCCAATAAAACCCTGATCGCCTAATTAGCCACTTCATCTTATGAGCCGACTGGTGAGTTCCACAGGCGCCTTCATGCACCTCATGTAAGAGCCGATTAGACTCAGTTGGTCCCAGGCACTTGAGTAGTAACCCTTCCAACGTCCTGTAGAACATGTCGTCTCCTATGAGGACATACTTCATGGCCTTGTATCTTATCCGTTTAGGTGCCCCCCGAGCCGAATCTTTTAAGTAATTGAAGATTTCGGCTCTCCAATCATCCTGTTCCAAGAACTGCACCTGAACTTCTGACCCGTCTGATATGTCCTTATAGCCTGACGCCATTTGAGCGAGATCGTTGGCCTCGGTGTTTTGGGATCTTGGGACCCAATTAAAGTTGATGTACCGAAACTGTGTCATCAACTCACGGCATTCCATCCAATATGGGAAAAGCGATTCACTCTCGCACTTATATTCATCCGTGAGCTGGTTAATCACCAACTTTGAGTCTCCAAAAAGCTCTACTGCTTCTGCCCCGGCTTCCAGCAGCAACTCCATTCCCTTACGCACCGCCTCATATTCAGCGACATTGTTAGTGCAAGGGGTAGATAGTCTGATGGAAAAGGAGTATGTTGCCCCCCGAGGCGACACGAGCAGAATGCCGATGCCACAACCATCCTCACAAGCCGATCCATCGAAAAACATAGCCCATGCACGTATAGATAGTGCTGCTATATTGGTATTGATCCGTTCAGCTATAAGATCGGCCAGCGCTTGTCCCTTGACTGCTTTCGCAGGCTGATACCGAAGATCGAACTCCGACAACACAAACATCCACTTACCAAGTCGGCCTTTCAAAACAGGGGCCGACAGCATGTGCTTGACAACGTCTGACTTGCATATGACAATGATCTCTGCCATCAAAAGGATGTGATGAAGCTTGGTGCAGGTGAAGAACAGGCAAAGGCAGAGCTTCTCGACCTCAGGATACCTTGTCTCCGCGTCCAACATCCTTCTGCTGAGGTAGAAAACGACCTTTTCAACACCCTCATAGAGTTGCACCACCACCGAAGCGATGGACGTGTCGCCCATCGACAAGTAGATATAGAACGGCCTGTCTTGTTGGGGCGGAACTAGCACAGGCGGCGTTGTCAGATACCGCTTAATCTCATCAAACGCCTGCTGCTGTTCTGCCCCCCAGTGAAACTCGTCATCAGATTTAATTTTCACCAGTGCTATGAACGGCTCGATTCGTCCTGACAGATTAGAGATAAATCGTCGGACAAAATTGATCTTGCCGATGAGCCGTTGGAGTTCCTTCTTCGTGGTGGGCGGCTGCATGGTACGCACTGCCTCTTGACTTTTCAGGCCGATCTCAATTCCCCGTTCATGAACCAGAAAACCAAGGAACTGACCAGCCGTCACACCAAAGGCACACTTCTTCGGATTCATTCTCAGTCCGAACTTCCGAGTTCGGTCTAGGATGCGTCGTAAATCATCCAAGTGTCCTTCCATGGAGACAGATTTGACTACCACGTCGTCGATGTAGATTTCCACCAACTTGCCGATCAGATCGTGAAATATATAATTCATGGCTCGTTGGTACGTTGCACCAGCATTCTTCAACCCAAAGGTCATGACTACATATTCAAACAAGCCTACGCACTGGTACTAATGCGGTCTTGTGTATATCTTCTGGAGCCATGAAGATTTGATTATAGCCGGCGTTGCCGTCCATGAAGCTCAACACCTTGTGGCCAGCCGCTGCATTGATCAACGTTTCTGCCACAGGCATCGGATACTCATCTTTTGGAGTGGCTCTGTTGAGATCTCGGAAATCGATGGCCACACGCCATCGGCCGTCCTTCTTCTCTACAGGAACAATACTGGAGATCCACTCAGCATACCTGCATGGCCTGATGAACCCGGCGGCCAACATCTTCTCGATCTCTTTCTTGACTTCTTCCAGAATTTCGGCCTTCATCTGACGTGCTCGTTGTTGGAACGGCCGAAATCCTTTCTTAAGGGGGAGCCGATGTTCAATGATGCTCCTGTCTAAACCAGGCATCTCTGTGTAATCCCATGCAAAGCAATCTGGGTATTCTTTTAACAGAGCTATCATCTGACCCCTGAGATGTGGATCTAACTTCTTGCTGATAAAAGTCGGTCGCGGCTTATCCCCAGGTCCGATGTCGACTTCCTCTAGCTCATCAGCTGATGTAAACCCATACCCTAGCTTCCCGTCACCTGTGAGGTCGACACCAAATGCAGGGAGAGCGTGTGGTACGGATAATACGGGCCGATTGCCGGAATCGGCCTTCCTCTTGATTGTCACCAGGATTTTTTGGAAGTGTCGGGGCCGATCGCGTGGAACGGCTTCCTCCTTGTCCTTGCTATGAGAGCAGCTGCTCTCGTCTCTATCCTTACCAGGGTGGTGCCCAAGTCCTACCATGTTGATGTTGAACGAGCATCTTGGCTGGCACCTCCCAGGGCACGTGCCTTCCACCATGTCAACGGCGTATGCCGGTGAATTCGGCACTTCTGGTGCTGCCAACGCGAATGGCGGTGGTGGACGGGACTGGAGTGGCATCTCTCCTTGGTAAGTCCCGAGAGCTGGTCCTGACGGAGAGTATTGATGCCTCATGATTTCCTGGATCACCCGAAGAGCGACACGCTCCAAAGTGTTCACCAGGCTCTCAGAATGGCGGTGCAGCGAGTGAGCTACCATGTAGTTAATCTCCTGACGCAGAGACCTGGTGCGTTCTTCTGACGGGGCGGACAGGTCCACTCCATCGAGCGCGCCTTCAGGGGAGAACCCTTTCCACCGGACGCCATGTGAGCGGGTTCTGTGAAAAGAGCCGATGAGGTCGGCTTCGAGGATCGCTTTGACCTCGGCATACTTCTTCTTGAGCTCCTCGGTCAAATCCTCGTACGTGACTGGAGTGCCGTCCGCCATCTCAGATGTAGATGGCGAGGTGGTTGATGTCGAAGATTGTCCCACCGGGCGTGCCAGAATGTGTTGCGGTCAGAAACCCACCGGCAAGCAGCGACGGGCAACACAGTAGAGCCGGGAACAACTTAGGGCTGCGGCTGGCCCTGGTCCCTCCGAGCGACGGCCCGCAAAGATTCGGCACGCACGTCCGATGCTGGTGCAAGGGCGTGCCACCTGACCTATACCTGGTCAGGAAGGTGATGAATGTGCCTCGCTTAGTTTCCTGCATGGCATACACGTAAACATTAAATACGAGCCTCGATCGGCTCTCAGGTTATCCTGTGAATCGGCTCAAAGAGACGATCCACCCATGATTCGCACGAGGTGTACGAATATATGGTGGTCCTGCTTGATCAGAATAAAGCTAAAACGATCTACGACGATTTAGGGTTTTCACCGCATAATCGGAACATCCTACTCGTGATTGAGCCTCGCGGCCACGCACGGTGATTGTAAGCCGATCCTAGACAAGGCCTAAAAACCAACACGAGGTTGATCCCCGGAACATCCTGTCTAGGGCTAGCAAACTACACCCTACGTGCCGCTAGATCCTTCAACCCTTTATAAGGCCTAACTATGCAGATATTAAACTAATCCTTGAAGAACAAGGAGCAACCATAATGGATCGGATCTACTAAATAATGATCAAGCGGGGTGCCGCCCCTACACCTAAGATAGGTGTAAGGGCGGCTAGATGTCTAAGGGTTGCACGACGATAGCATATGATACGAAGAACAATGCTAACCCTAACACATCTAAGATAACTACGTTGCTCGCCATCAAAAAGGCTTCAGTACGAGCAACGCATGAACAGCGAATAAACTTGTACTGCCTAGATCGCAAGATGCGATCTAGGCAGCATGATGCTTACCCGGAAGAAACCCTCGAGACAAGGGAGTTGGCGATGCGCCTAGATTGGTTTGTGGTGAACGTGATTGTTGTTTTATTTCATAAACCCTAGATACATATTTATAGTCCGTAGACTTTCTAACGTGGGAATAATCCCAACCGTGCACGAGCCAAACTCTAACTAACCGATACGTATCCTACTATAATACAGATACACGGGCAAAACTAGCCCAAACTTTGCATATAAGGACGATTCACGTATATTCTTCCATGTATATTCTTCAAGCCCATCTTGATCGCGGCCCACCTCTGATTCGGTCAAATTCCGGTGATAACACAAGGAAGACGGTGTAGATTCTTATAATGTTTACAATATGTCTTTTATGTGAGTTTTGCTACACCGCTTCATCCTTGTGTTTGTTTCAAATAGCCTTGCTAGCCTAAACCTTGTATCGAGAGGGAATACTTCTCATGCATCCAAAATCCTTGAGCCAACCATTATGCCATTTGTGTCCACCATACCTACCTACTACATGGTATTTCTCCGCCATTCCAAAGTAAATTGCTTGAGTGCTACCTTTAAAATTCCATCATTCACCTTTACAATATATAGCTCATGGGACAAATAGCTTAAAAACTATTGTGGTATTGAATATGTACTTATGCACTTTATCTCTTATTAAGTTGTTTGTTGTGCGATAACCATGTTTCTGGGGACGCCATCAACTATTCTTTGTTGAATATCATGTGAGTTGCTATGCATGTCCGTCTTGTCTGAAGTAAGAGAGATCTACCACCTTAATGGTTGGAGCATACATATTGTTAGAGAAGAACATTGGGCCGCTAACTAAAGCCATGATTCATGGTGGAAGTTTCAGTTTTGGACATATATCCTCAATCTCATATGAGAATAATAATTGTTGCCACATGCTTATGCATTAAAGAGGAGTCCATTATCTGTTGTCCATGTTGTCCCGGTATGGATGTCTAAGTTGAGAATAATCAAAAGCGAGAAATCCAAAATGCGAGCTTTCTCCTTAGACCTTTGTACAGGCGGCATGGAGGTACCCCATTGTGACACTTGGTTAAAACATGTGTATTGCGATGATCCGGTAGTCCAAGCTAATTAGGACAAGGTGCGGGCACTATTAGTATACTATGCATGAGGCTTGCAACTTGTAAGATATAATTTACATAACTCATATGCTTTATTACTACCGTTGACAAAATTGTTTCACGTTTTCAAAATAAAAGCTCTAGCACAAATATAGCAATCGATGCTTTCCTCTTTGAAGGACCATTCTTTTTACTTTTATGTTGACTCAGTTCACCTATCTCTCTCCACCTCAAGAAGCAAACACTTGTGTGAACTGTGTATTGATTCCTACATACTTGCATATTGCACTTATTATATTACTCTATGTTGACAATTATCCATGAGATATACATGTTACAAGTTGAAAGCAACCGCTGAAACTTAATCTTCCTTTGTGTTGCTTCAATACCTTTACTTTGATTTATTGCTTTATGAGTTAACTCTTATGCAAGACTTATTGATGCTTGTCTTGAAGTACTATTCATGAAAAGTCTTTGCTTTATGATTCACTTGTTTACTCATGTCATTACCATTGTTTTGATCGCTGCATTCATTACATATGTTTACAAATAGTATGATCAAGGTTATGATGGCATGTCACTCCAGAAATTATCTTTGTTATCGTTTTACCTGCTCGGGACGAGCAGAACTAAGCTTGGGGATGCTGATACGTCTCCGACGTATCGATAATTTCTTGTGTTTCATGCCACATTATTGATGATATCTACATGTTTTATGCACACTTTATGTCATATTCGTGCATTTTCTGGAACTAACCTATTAACAAGATGCCGAAGTGCCAGTTGCTGTTTTCTGCTATTTTTGGTTTTAGAAATCCTAGTAAAGAAATATTCTCGGAATTGGACGAAATCAACGCCCAGGGTCCTATTTTGCCACGAAGCTTCCAGAAGACCGGAGAGGAGACGAAGTGGGGCCACGAGGTGGCCAAACCATAGGGCGGCGCGGCCCAGGCCCTGGCCGCGCCGACCTATGGTGTGGGCCCCTCGTGCCGCCTCTTTACCTGCCCTTCCGCCTACAAATAGCCTTCGTCGCGAAACCCCCAGTACTGAGAGCCACGATACGGAAAACCTTACTGAGACGCCGCCGCCGCCAATCCCATCTCGGGGGATTCTGGAGATCTCCTCCGGCACCCTGCCGGAGAGGGGATTCATCTCCCGGAGGACTCTTCACCGCCATGGTCGCCTCCGGAGTGATGAGTGAGTAGTTCACCCCTGGACTATGGGTCCATAGCAGTAGCTAGATGGTTGTCTTCTCCTCATTGTGCTTCATTGTTGGATCTTGTGAGCTGCCTAACATGATCAAGATCATCTATCTGTAATACTATATGTTGTGTTTGTCGGGATCCGATGGATAGAGAATAATATGTTATGTTAATTATCAAGTTATTACCTATGTGGTGTTTATGATCTTGCATGCTCTCCGTTATTAGTAGAGGCTCTGGCGAAGTTTTTGCTCTTGACTCCAAGAGGGAGTATTTATGCTCGATAGTGGGTTCATGCCTCCGTTGAATCTGGGACAGTGACAGAAAGTTCTAAGGTTGTGGATGTGCTGTTGCTACTAGGGATAAAACATTGATGCTATGTCTAAGGATGTAGTTATTGATTACATTACGCACCATACTTAATGCAATTGTCTGTTGTTTTGCAACTTAATACTGGAAGGGGTTCGGATGATAACCTGAAGGTGGACTTTTTAGGCATAGATGCATGCTGGATAGCGGTCTATGTACTTTATCGTAATGCCCAATTAAATCTCACTATATTTATCATGACATGTATGTGCATTGTTATGCCCTCTCTATTTGTCAATTGCCCGACTGTAATTTGTTCACCCAACATGCTTTTATCTTATGGGAGAGACACCTCTAGTGAACTGTGGACCCCGGTCCTATTCTTTACATCGCATACAATCTACTGCAATACTTGTTTTACTGTTTTCTGCAAACAATCATTTTCCACACAATACGGTTAATCCTTTGTTACAGCAAGCCGGTGAGATTGACAACCTCACTGTTTCGTTGGGGCAAAGTACTTTGGTTGTGTTGTGCAGGTTCCACGTTGGCGCCGAAATCTCTGGTGTTGCGCCGCACTACATCCCGCCGCCATCAACCTTCAACGTGCTTCTTGACTCCTACTGGTTCGATTAAACCTTGGTTTCTTACTGAGGGAAACTTGCCGCTGTGCGCATCACACCTTCCTCTTGGGGTTCCCAACGGACGTGTCAACTACACGCATCACCCGCACCAGGCCTCTTCCTCCGCCAAGCTGCTCGACCCCAACTGCCTCTCCATCTAGAACGATGGCCTTCTATAACGTCGCGGCAGTGCAGTCATGGACGCAGGTCAAGGACGCGAGGACGCAAGCACAACAGCGACCCACATCGTGGATTGTTATTGTTTTGCTACTTTGTTGAGAGTTGTTAGCTTGACCAGCAGCGCCGGGGCCGGCACATATACTCAGGAAGGTTAAACTATTGTTGAGATAAGATAATTTTGTTACCCAAGTGTGTTAGTTAGTGAACATAAGGTTTGTTAGTTCCACCGATAGTGACATTTAGTATGTAAATTGTGATAAGTGTGGCATCATGAGAAGCATGATATTGCATGTTTCACCTTAATAGTAAAGATTAGTAGTTCATCTGCAACACTTCAAGTGAAAAATATACCAAGCAACATTTTAAGTGTTAATACATATTGATAATCTTCCAAATTTATTAGCTTATCACTGAAGTTTAATCTTGAAAATACCATACGACAGTAAACCCACAGTCATTGTCTTTACCCTCATTAGATGAATCAGATCAGTGGTAACCTGCAGTCATTGGTCTTCAAAATCAATGTATGAATCAAATCAACTGGAAACAGAATATGTAGAACCATCATCTATTAGATTGGTGTGTGAAATATCTGGTTTAACTTTTGTCTATGATATAATGATGTAGAAACATTCTTCGGTTTCAGATTTACCTTTAATAGTAAAGATTGTCGACAAACACATTTCTGAATGCAACATTAAATTAGGGGGCATGTTTCGTAAGACATGGATCCACCTATTAGCCAAACTGCATGGAGCCTAGGTTACTTTTCATGTGTGTTGCATAATTAGTTTTCTACGACAACAGTCAAAATTTTCATTGCTAATGTTATGTAGCTTATGTTTTTGTAGACCATGTTGTATCTGACTATCTAAGCAAATATGTACCAGAATAGAATTGGTAATAAATCTGCACCGAAGATAAAAGTAAAAAGGTTGGCATGATTTACCCGTACCATGAAGATGTTTCTGCATAAAAAGAGCAGCAGCTAGAAACAATTAACATCATATGAATTACCTCCACTTTCAAATGCACATGTATTATGATTTCCCCTTACCATGAAGATGTCTCGTGGGATTTTATACTTGCGTACTTGAGAGGCTTAATGATCTGATGAATGGAAAGCTGATAAAAGGCTCTTGCTGCCAGAAAGTAGTGGTCTTTGCTGACTATATTGTTCACATAGTTTAATGCGGCAATGTGTTAAATTGATAATGTAAAGAACCTAGCCACGCCGCTGCAACTGCACCTGGAGAAAGAAGATGGGTACGCGAGCTCCTCCTCGGCTACCATCACCACATGCCCATGCATCATGCATCCCGGCCGGCTATCCATGGCCATGGCCTCCCAAGATGCTGAGTACGATGGCGTCGGAAGGAGACCATGAGTACGTGAACGTCGTGTCAGCTGGTCTTGTCCTGACGTCCAGAACCGGCGGCGGCGGAATAAACGAGAAGATTTTCTCCGGAGTCCGGACTGCCAGCACAATTGCACGGATTGGTGATTCAGTTACGAGAAACCTCAAATTGATACCAACGCGTACAATGGGGAAAGGTTATCTCTTATCTGTATCTAGCGAGTTTTAAGGATCTCAACCGTCCACAGCGGATGGAGCCCGTGGGAGGAGGCCGTGGCAGGGCGAGGAGGCTTGGGCGCGGGCGGCTGAGCCCTGGGCGCCTCAGTAGGCGTCAGTGTGGGTGAGGATTTGACGTGATTTGCGGTTAGTTCCGCGTTTCTGAGAGGTATACGCGGTTGCTGTTAATTAGTTGCTGAATTTTAGGGATAAGAAGCGGGGTGGCATTTTCAGGATAAAGATGTGGGGGTATTATTGTTGCGTTTTCTTTGTTCCACGCGCAGGATAAAGACGTGGGGGTATTATTGTCCATCCTAAAAATGTGACACCAGGCATTCACCAGTTTGCTTTTAATAGTAGAGATAATAGTTTTTCTTTGTGGCATAAAATATATTTTATTTGATTTTTAAGATCTTCATTAAAAGAGGTAAGGGCCTCTTAGATTACTGAATTTCATAGGAATTTTAGAGGAATAAAATGTATAGATAAATTCTTTGTTTTTTGAAGAAACACAGTACAAACGCAGATGCTCACATACACATATATACACTCACCCATATGAACGCACACACGCACACCCTACCCCTATGAGCACCTCTGGAAGACTGAGCCGGCAGATTAGATCCCGAAATTGACGAAGTCACCACATGTGCCTCGCTGTCAACGGAAACGTTGCCTCCCACTGAATGAATATTCCGCCTTTATGGGACATACATATGTCAAACTTGGAGTTTGAACTCTAGTGGGCTGGGGTACAACCACACTCCTAACCACCCAACCTCAGGTTGGTTCTCAAAAAAATTCTTTGTTTGATTGGTATGGCTGAGTTCTATAGATTATTTTCTATGATTATTTTGTACTCCATTTAAAGAGAATGTCGTATCTACTCAAACCTTTTTGAAACATTGTTTGTTTAATTGTTTTCATGTGATGCAAATGTTCAAAGAGACGTGACATTGCAATCCCACACGTTGTCTGTCCCATTGTTTTTAGATCGTGCTAATCGAAGAGTTCATTGGCCAGTCGTGGTGCACTACGCCTCTCAAGCCAAGGTAGAACGTGTGTCACGATACACTCCTATAAATATTTCTTTCAGAAAATTCCTCTTCTCCTTCTTCCAGTCTCACAACAGTGTTCCCTCCATTTTCCGCCGCATCCTCGGTCGCCGCAACCGCCAATCCCTATTCGACGACCACCGCCGCCGGGCGATCCGGCGCTTTCCTCCCCGTACGGACCCAACCTGTATGGCCGGGAAAGCCTCCTCCGTGGAGCGCGTGAAGGACCGTGCCACCGGCCTCGACAAGTTCGTCCTCCGCGAGGCCCGCGGCAGCTCCGCCGAGGTCACCCTTCCTTCTCCTTCCCCATCCAAATTCTATCCCCCGGCACCTCTAATACTTCATCGACACATATGTGCGCTACTCATCATATAAATCGAGGCTTTTGGTCGATCGGTTTGTTAGTCTCGTCGCGATCCACAAAAATCGGTTCATTTAGTTCATAGAAGAGTTAGGCAGGATTGATCGAGCATGTTCCTGTTTGTACGGTGACGATAGAATGAACCGGTAACTAAGCTTATATTTATTATTAATTGAGGAATGCTACAGTAGAGTAGTTAATTATTGGGAATAAGTGTTGAATATGTGTAATGAGTTGTAACCATGTATGTAGTGAATAAAGATAGTTCGGTCAAATGCCCATTTTGTGTTTGACCTGACCCTGTATTGGCGAAGGAGGATGATTGTTTCTTCTGCAGTCCTCGATTCTTAATAATGATTTTTTTAAGGTGAAATAGTGATTGATTTGATTGTTCAGCTATGTGGATAAATAGTTTGTTCGGTATGGGCTCTGTGATGTTTTTTGCTTAGCTGTGCCCATAGCCTGGTGCCCTGGTCTCGTCAATGTCCTTTTGGTGTTGGCATGTTCAGTGTACACTGTCATTTTGTATTTTTGGCTACTGTCGAAATTACATGGTCATGTCTGATGGCCTGGTACCTGGTTATGCTTTTATTATATATTCTATGAAATGCTTAATTGTTTTCAATACAGTATAGAAACGTTCAGTTTGTGATGCCAGCGCTGACATATTGTGAAAAGAATTGGCATGTCTTGAGTATATGATAAAGGTTCTGGAGACAGCATGGCTGAATAATGATTTTGAAGGATGATGTCCTATCAAACCTCAATGTGACACTGGTGGTATGCCCATTGTTGTGGACATCTCAAAACCATCAATGTATTTTCTTTTCTATGTCGAAAATTCAGCCAGGTACAACCGACGGCGATGGTTGTTAAAAAAATTGCAATATTATCTCTTGTCCTCTTTTGGACAGTTGGACAAAGAGCTCAAAATTCTTTTGCACAACTGTAACCCGGAAGGTCACTATAGTCTAGTAGGAAATCCATATTTCTGTATTTATAATTGCCAGTCCCAGCTTCTTTGCATATGATTTTTAACTTCTCTATAGAAATGCATTCAACGTCCTCTGAGTTTACTTATTTTTCCTATTATCAGGTATTCTTGTATGGAGGCCAAGTAACCTCTTGGTACAATACCTATGGAGAACAGCAGCTTTTTGTCAGCAAGAAGGTACTCAGATATTTTAATTCCAATCACATAACTATAAGCAAATGGATATTATGTGGATTGGTGCTCTTTGCTGCATTTTTATTTTATCATTGCTTATGCTTCACGCCACATTTCAAATTCCTCGCAGGCTTCTTTCAAACCACCAAAAGCGATTCGTGGAGGCATACAAATTTGTTTTCCTCAAGTATGGTCCTCAAGTTGTTAATAGTCTAGTTATGTTTTACTACAATGAATTGGTCCGGCTTATAATACCCAAGTGAAAATTCCCTCATGCAGTTAGGGAACCACGGAGTTCTTGAACAGCATGGATTCGCGAGGAACCGGTTATGGAGTGTTGATGAAAGTCCTCCTCCTTTTCGAGATACCACTTATGACTGTCATATCGACTTGATACTCAAACAGTCTGGAGATGATTTGAAGATCTGGCCACACAGGTAGTAAATATTAAACTCCTTAGTCCCCATGTGAAATTTATGATCCTGATCATCCATATATTGCAGTTATGAACTCCGTTTGCAAGTTGCTCTTAGTCCAAGGGGAGATCTGATCCTCACATCTCGAATAAAAAATAGCAATGCCGATGCCAAGCCATTCCAGTTTTCGTTTGCATACCACACATATTTCTCAGTCTCTGATATCAGGTACGTTCTAGAATGTTACTACGTTGCCTTATGTTACTTTGTTATTATGAAGTTAGATTGAGTGTTTTGTACATTCCTTGTTTGGAGAGGAGTGTAACTTATAATATGGCACGTCCTTTTATACTGGGTAATGTAGAATGAACCATTTTCGGATTCAATACTCCAGTACTGTTTCAGTTGTGGAATAGATAGCGTGTGAATAGACAACTTGGGTAGTGCATCGTTTTTTTTTTCTTTCTCTTAAGTATGTTTTCATATTCCAGTGAAGTAAGGGTTGAGGGTTTGGATACCTTGGACTATCTTGATAACCTGCAATCGAAGAAACGTTGTACTGAACAAGGCGATGCAGTTGTATTTGAATCTGAAGTAAGCTTTCTATATGGTTCACAGTTTGGGAGCCAATGTGGCGAGTCACTAATTCTGTTGAAATGTTTGATTGTGAAGGTGGACAGGGTATATTTGAGTGCTCCACCAAAGATTGTGACCATTGACCATGAGAAAAAAAGGACATTTGTTTTAAGGAAAAAGGAACTTCCTGATGTTGGTAAGTTAGCTTCATTTTTCTAAACTACATAGCCTAGTCACTATGGCCTTTGCTTTATTTTACTTATATAGTGTATCGTCACTATGTTTTCTCTGAACACAGTTGTTTGGAACCCATGGGACAAGAAAGCAAAAGCAATGCCAGATTTAGGGAGTGAGGAGTACACATGCATGCTATGTGTAGGGGCGGCTTGTATTGAGAAACCAATTACTTTAAGGCCTGGTGAAGAGTGGCAAGGAAGGCAGGAAATTTCCTCTGTTCCATCCAGTTACAGCAGTGGACTGTTGGATCCTGAACAGTTTCGACAGATGCAACATATCTGATTTTTTGGATGATTGAACGAGATGTAAGTGTTCTGTACTTGTCAGGGTTCCTGGCTATTGCTAGTGTATTCTATTCCAAACTTCAAGCTAGATTATTGCATGTACTTCCTCCATTCAAAATTTCCTCGCGTTCTGAGTTTAGTCAAAGTCAAAATTTGTAAAGGTTGACCAAGAATAGAAGAAAAATATTACTAATATTCATAGTATCAAATGCATATAATTTGAAATATACTTTATGAAGATCTAATATACTAAATTTATATTGTAAATGTTTAACTTTTTTCCTAAATATTTGGTCACTTATGTTTGCAACATTAGCCGCAGCCTTTGTAGGTGAATCCTTGAAGGGTCATCATTGAATTGGCTAGTTTTAAAATAGTCTCTTTTTTTCAGCTTACCTCAATTCATGCATGGTTACAGACTTGGTTGCCAAAAAATAGTTAGAAATTCATATGAATATACAACCTAGAGTTGTAGGAGAGAGAATAGACTCTATTATGGAGTTGGCAAAAAATGCGGTAAGGAGACCGATACCTTCTTAATCATGACAAGACTACATCAAGGGTCAGCCTTGAGTCCATACATGTTTTTCTTGGTGATGCATGAGGTAACCAAGGATATAGAACTATAGAAGGAGATATTCCTTGGTGGATGCTCTTTGCTGATGATGTGGTACTAATAGATGAAATGAGGGCCGGCTTAAATAGGAAGTTAGAGCTATGGAGGCAGACGTTGGAGTCAAGAAGGTCCCACAAAAGCTAAAAGGTGAGTGTTCACCGGCGATGCTATATGGGGCAGAATGTTGGCCAACTAAAAGACAACACCTCTAACAAATGAGTGTCTCGGAGATGCGCATGCTACGGATGTGCGGCCATACAAGAAGGGACCGGATTAGGAACGAGGTAATTCACGATAGGCTAGGGGTGGCACCGATCAACGAGAAGCTAGTCCAACACCGGTTAAGGTGGCTTGGGCATATCCAGCAGAGGCCTCTAGAAGCTCAACAGTGGAATTCTAAGGAGTATGGAGGAGACTAGAAGGGGTAGAGGACGAAAAAAGGTTGACTTGGCGGAGGCGGCAAAAAGAGACTTGAGGGATAGGGATGTACCTAAAGTCTTGGATCTTGATAGGACTGCATGGAGATCAACGATCCATGCGCCGGAATCTTAGTTTACCTAAAGTCTTGGATTTTTCCTTCTCGTTCTTGTTTTGGCTTCCTTTTATTTCTGTAGGGTTTTGTATCTAGCTTACCCCAACTTGCTTGGAAAAAAGGCTTTGAGGTGGGTTTTTAAAGCTTTGGACTGTGAGGCAACAGCCCCACAGCATTTATGTACAAAAAACTAACAGGAAAAAACTAACAGAAAACCAAAAGAAAAGAGAGGAGAGGACACTAAGGTAGGGTCCTGATCCAAGCTAAAAGACTATCCCTGTGTTTTAGTTTGATACGATATTGAAGGAGAGAAATATCATGCACAAACTTGCCCGTTCACCTATTGAATGAGCTCTTTTCTTGCATAAAGATCTTCCCATTTCTGATTAACCAAATATTCCAGCAAGCCGTAATAAGCACCTCCATGAAAAAAGGCTTCTGAAATCTTCTCTTAGCATGCTCCAACACCCTCTGAAGATCATCATCAGGACGCCAGTCAATTTGCAAATAACTCCATATCCGTGCGCTGAAGTTGCAGTCACAGAAAAGATGGATTTTATACTCATGGCTCTTCATCAGACAAAGCACACGATGATCATCATCATCAGACACTTTCCAATGCCTACGTTGCAACAAGTCTTTGTATTTAGTCTGTCCAACAATAACAACCAAGCAAACACTTTTAAGTTTTAACTTCATAGTAAAACAAGATTTCCACAACCACTAGTAAATATTTGGGACCTGTATGTGCTCATGAATCTGGGAATAAAACTTTGCCTTTGCATATGTTTCCCCTCAAGAGTATCGCCAAATATCATTCTGCTCGGACAAAGGATTATCTCTGATAACCTCTTGGAGGTGTTCCATCTCTGTAAAAGCTTGCGTTGATAAGGGCAGATAAAATAGACTTGTCAGGTCCTCAACATTGTAAACTTGAGCAACTGAAAGACTATCATCAAGCACAAACGAATAAAGACGTGGATATCGCTTGCAAAAAGGCTGCTTAAAACCATTTATGTCCCACTGATCTAACCAAAACAAATATGTATCTCCACGTCCATGTGTCACTGATTCTACACCTCTGAAATTATCCACCTGTTTTAGCACATCCCTCCACCAAAAAGATCCACATAGATTTTCAGCATGAGGAATTTTACCATGGTATTGAGCATGCCATATCAAATCTACCAAAAATGCTTTGAGGTTGTTGTTGTTGTTTGTTCAAATTTTAATTTTTTTGACTTTAACTAAGCCAGAACGTGAGTTAATTGTGAATGGAGGGAGTACTTCATCTGCATACTTTCAAATCTGTAATCTACAATTTAGAGCTTAATGGTCGGGTTGCTATGCTTAGATAGTTAGCACTTCACAAAGATTTAAAAATGACTTTAATTTTATTTTTGTAGCTATGGTTGAAATGGTGGAGTCAATTAGTTAGGGATTTGCTTGTAAATAGATCTGTGGGGCACTGGAGGAGAAAGATGTACTTTGTCGTGAATATTTGAGAGAAGAGTGACTAAAAAGAGGAGAGAGAATGTAATACTAATAGTGCTTACTTTGTTGAGAAAACGTGAAGGATCTTTGCGTCTTATTTCATTGAAAAGATACTGCTTACTTTAGAAGATAACAAAACCCAAACAAGGCTTGTGTGTATTAAGTATTTAATCCCAATAGATCTTTCAGAGTGGATATTTTACGTGTTTTTTTTTCAAAATGGACAAATACCTAAATCCTGAAGTCAAGCACCACCCTTCCTTGCATGTACATTTGCTTTTCTCTAGATCATTCATATTATAGATTAGGATCTATACATCTTTCCTGCTATTAGTACTACAATTTTCCAGTGCGCCTTCAAATAATATATTGTCGTTCTAGAGCCTATGGCTGAAATGATTTGCGCACTTCTGTAATAAATCTCCAGTTTTTTATGAACAACATACATTTTATCGTGGTGTTCGCAAGAGCTTAAGGAGGGTGGTTGATTTATAAACTATTCGGAGTCTTGATTCATACAAGATGCAGTAGTTAGAACTGCAAGAAAAACATGCATCATGGCTTGAACCAGTATTAGCTGTCTGCCTTTCTTCGAATAGTTTTGTTGAAAAACATTCTTGAACTCTCCTTTCAACTTACTGTAGTCTCTGCTACTGTATAATGTTCATTTTTCGTTTTTCTGCAGGAAGTGTCTCCAGTGTCAATAAGATAATCTGAACGGACTTCCAGCTTTCCCTTTCGTGTTCCAGTCCAAGTTGCCTGTAGTTTTTCTGGAGCAGCATTGGATTTAAAATCTTCATTTTGTGTTATTAAAGGAAAGATCGGTGGAGAGTTTTTATTTGTTTTGTGGGACTTTTATGTGTCATTCGTAATCACCTTCCAAAAGTAGGCCGATTTGACTTGCAGTAGTAGTCTGTTGTCTCTGTTCTCAATTTTGATTGTCTTGCGTGATTGTATCGTGTTGCCGCATTTTACATGTACAGAGTTTAGTACTTCCGCGGTACAGCCTCTTTCCTTTAATCTGGAGAAAATATAAAAAATGAATCTTGGAGCAGCTGTGCAGCACGATGAGTTCAGGCCTGATTCCTCTATGCTAGAACTGTTCATTTATTTACACTGCGCTGCATTCCGTGCCACAAGAAGAACAAGAACATATTGCCAAGCTAGGGAAGCTGGGAGCTTGAAAGTGGCTGCCTAGATTTTGAAACATGTGGTCTCTACACTGAGCAAGTCACAGTTTGCTGTCTTCCATGCGGCAAGAAAAGCACTAGAATGAGACATCCCTTCTATACCCATCTAAAGTAATTACAGTCGAACATCCATCCTTCTATGTACATAACACCACAGTAGCAGCGGTTTTTATTTGAGATTATTAGATGCCGAAATGTCACAGCCTATACATGCCATAGTTCAAATCACGGCTGTCCGGCGGATCTCAGCTCACCGCCGCAGCTCGGTGCGGCCTCCGGAGGTGCGAAAACGACGGCCTCCAGCAGAAAGCCTGGCGCCGCCGTGGCTTCTCCGGCGCCGGTGGCCTGAAGCCGTAGGTCTGGTTCTCGGAGTTGAGCATGTTCCACATCACCTGGACATCGTTGTACCCGCAGGTCTGGACGTCCCTGTGTAGGTCCACCACTCCTGTGCTCCCTGCACCCCATTTGTGAACCAAATATGGTGATTAGTGTATATTCATACTGCTATAAAAAAACATACAGGTATTTCTGCGAGAGACAAATGTTGCCCCTAGGTTTGTAAGGCACTAAGGCTACATTAATGCTTAGCAAAAAGAATAAGAAAATAAAAGAGGGATCCAGCCGTAGCCATTGACAAACTGGGTAGCCTACAACAAAGAGAGTTTTTTTTTTTTGACCAGTACAACAAAGAGAGTTGATGATGCATACAGTATGTATGCAATTCCAAATAGCCGGCCGTTAGAAGCAAAGGCAGCATAGGTTGGCGGCAGCGTTGTGATGTTCGCCCTTCATTTGGTTCCGTTTTTCTACGCATGTCTACACACGGACCTGTTCTTTTCTTCTGCGACACACTTAGCACTATAATGTTCTCCGCCGGTGTCACTCTATTTGAGAAACCTATACTGCATATATTTGAGTTAAAACAAAGTGCAGCAAACTACCACACGGGCATCTGAAATTCAGAAATTGTAACCCCTACACTAATCGTCGGACCGTTTATTCAGATCAATCAAGGGATCAACGCATGGTTAAACAATTCAAGTGTAGCGGTGACCACACAGGCATCTAAAGTTCAGATACTACTGTAATCCCTATACTAATCGTCGGACTGTTTATTCAGATCAATAAAGGAATGAATGCATGGTTAAACAACTGAAGTGCAGCAATTAGCACGCAGGCATCTCAAATTCAACGGCTGCTGTGTTTTGATGCAGAGGCTGGGGCAAGTCCCCCATTTCAAAAAAAAAAAGGCATCTCAAATTCAGATGGCACCGTAATCCCTACACTAATCGTCGGACTGTTTATCCAGATCAACCCAAGAATCAATGCACGGTCGATGCAATGAATCCTTGGTAAAATGCTAAACAGTGCCCGGGAAATGGAAGCGGAAACAAGCAAGCATTTGGGAGACAAATTGCTGCCTTAACGGGAGGAGGTGAGATTTGCTCTGAGCTTACCGCCGTTGCGCGCCCGCCGCGCCACCGCGAGCCACGCCCGCCGCACCGGCGCCACCAGCCTCTCGCGCCACCACGCCATGGTCGGCTACTCTATCGATCGACGACAAAGGCGATGCTGCTGCCGGCTAGCTCGATCAGCTGACAGTTAGCTCGATCAATGCCCACGGCCGGAGCGCGTGTTATATACTAGGAAGGACGGGTCGCCCTCGCGGTGCACGGTTGTTAGCACGAGCTCCCGATTCGGCGGGATCCGCTTACACTTACACGGTCGTTGGCGGCTCTGATTGGGCGTACGATCGAATCGGCCGCGCATGTGGCGGGGATCTCGCGCGCGGAGGGTTCACGTGGCGCGAAATCTTTCTTTCTCTTTGGGGTTTGGCCGGGATGGCACGGTAGGGTATGGGTACGGATAGACCTATTCTATACCCGTACCCGTCATCTTCAATTTTATCCATCACCCGTATTCATATTCGTCAATGGGTACAAGTTTTTCCCCATATCCATCATTCGACAGGGTAAATGACTAAATGGGTATCCACCGGTAAAATATCCGCGCTTACAACACATTAAATTGATCATAAAAATATAATATAAGATGAAGTGATCTAGCAGGTTCCATTCAAAAGCCTGGAATGGGGTCTGGTGGAAAAATTCAAAAGTGCCCTGGTGAGAAGACAGAGGATGGTGCCGTCGCTGATGCCGGATTGAAATGCACATCTTTTGATTGGATTTCGACCTGGAAGTCATCCACGGCCTCTCTCCATCAAGGGCGCGCCTCTGAAGCCTACCTGCTGAAGCACCCAGAGGAATCAGGCGACATCCATGTGGTGATCTGATGGCATGGTCTTGGGCGCAAAAAAGAGAGGCAGTGATATAGTGCTTTATTCATAGTTCTGCTGTTTTCTGCTTCCTGGAAGCTAGGAAATAGTCGGTTTGTAATAGGTTGCTAGACGGCCGTTTTCTCTGGTAGTTCCTGTCTTCAGTCTGTGGACTTTCAGATGTTTCTTTGACCCTCGGCTTAGCTGATGGGCTGGATCTTTTATTTTATGTTAAAACGTTTATGTGTTTCATTTTCAATAAAGAAAATGGAGCTGGGGAGCACTCCCTGTTAGTCTAAAAAAATAGGGGACTAATCCTCACTAACCTACCAACAATTGTGAGAGCGGAAAGCGTGAGGTTAACCTAGCTATGTGAAGGCGTGATTAGGGTAAAATTAAGTACTTTAGAATATTACAGCGGCATACTTGTCAAATTTAGATGGCTACATGGGTACGTGGATATGGGTTGTACGATCTCATACCCGTACCCACTATATCCAATAGGTATGATATTTTTCCATTTACAAACTCATGGGTAATATTTTATCTTCTACCTGTACACCTATTGAATTTTTACCCGACGAGTACGCAGGTCATAGGTACCCACTGTCATTTCTAGTTAGATGCACCTACAAGACGGACACGGACGAGCTCGTTTTTCTCTAGGGCGGAAATTCAATTCGGCTCCCGGGTGCGTATGCTCCCTCTATCAAGAAAACATATTTTGAAGTGTGGAAAAAATTTGACAAAAAATTCTACATGTACATCTCCATAATATATGTGTGTGCGTCAAGTTTCACGACAAAATAATATTTTTTGTGGCCTATGCAAAAAAGAGAAAACTTATCATGTGAAAAACATTGTTTTTAGCACTGAATTTTGTCTTTTTTACACACGTCACATGATAAGTTTATTTTTTATGAAACAACTTTGTGAGCGCTTAGCACGTGAAGATGTACGTGCGAATTTTTTGTTTCAATTTTTTTGAAATTTAAAATATGTGTAAGATGCATTTCAAAATATAGAGAACATATGCTCCCATGTTCCAAAACACCACTCCCCTAGTACTCCGTACTCCTTAGAATAGAAAGAGGTACAAATGCAAAATACAGAGGTAGGGTAGCCGTATGGCGACCAACGTCTAGGGATGTTCGCCGAGCTGTCTGCTGCGTGTACCGTCGCAGTGGATGCCGTTGATCGCGTCCAGCCAGCCGGAGGATATGCTGGATATTCGAATCAGCTGCCAGAGATTCACTTCACTACGGCCCAAGGTTACCGTGCTTCGCGAGGCTGGGACGGCCGACAAAGGTTCTTTCAGCCATAACGGCCCATCATGTCTAGCCTGCCTAATGTTCCAGGTGGAATCGACTATCAACGTCAATTCGGCCTGCCGGTACCATCACGGCCACGGCATAGGCTCTTGGGCCTGATCCAGCACGCTCGTGGCCCGACCCTACATGCATCAGTCGTCCATGCACTTCCCGCGATGATGATCTCATTTCGACGAAAGATTGTTTTTCCAAAACCAAGCCTTGCCATTTTGATTGTCCCCTAAAAAAATACAAGTGAATTGGTCCCCTCAAAAAATGTCAAAATGAATTGCTTAGATGTGATGAAAAATTACCGAAAACTGGTACAACAACATGATGCCGCACACCGGCATCAAGGCCACGCACAACGTGATCGACCGACGATCCGCCCAAACAGCCAAGGCAAGGCCGACACCCCGGTACCTCCACACAACATAGTGGAGGAGAAGGCTCGAGAGAGACCAACAGGGGGAGGAAACTCTGTGTAGTTTTGTTAAACAGGGTTCGAACCCACGCCGGCCTAGAGGCAACACAACGGTCCCGACCCTTCCACATTTCTATGAAAGATAAAACAGAGAACGCAAACCCAGCAACATGCATACAACAACCATGGTTGAGGAGTTGATGGCTCCGCATCGATATAGTAGTCACCGCTATATATGATGGTGTAACACCTCGGCCACCCCCCGGCCGAGCATGTCACCCCTGGCAGCTCTCTAAGATCGCTAGACTAGCCCCACAGACCAACACATGTCTTTTCTACGCACTTTGTCCTCACTCGTGCGCATCCGGGAACTACTTCCCGATCGGTCACCCATCCTCAAATTACTCCGGGCCAAGCATGCTTAACCTCGGAGTTCTTTGCTGATGAGATTCCGAAAAAGCCAGGAACTACCCCTCTTGGCACACGTCTGTGCGTCCAGTGCCAGCACATGTTCCATGCCGTGTGCCACGACGTGTGGTGACCCGGCATACCACTGCATGGTGTAGTATGCAAGTCTGATATAACACCAATGAAACACCGTTCCACTAGTATTATATCGCTCAGAGTGGTACAACAGAAACATATGCGGGTCTAAGGTATATCTATAGAATAACACGCAGACTCTGTTACAAAAGATCATCACAGCCTCCTACTTTATAATGAGGTAAAACTGCAAATAAACTCCAGAAGAACGACTCGTAGTCTAATCCTAACACGAACTCTACTTGTAGAGTATTTAACTAGCTACAGAGGCTATGAATAGATTCTAACTAAATAGGAGCTAGGTTTAGGAAGCTAGTTCCTTTCTATCGCTAATCTAGGTTTTCTCCTTGTTGGATGTGGTATCGGACTCTTCTGACGGATCCGGTCCCGTGAAGTAGTTGTTGACTCCTCGGTCTTCGAGTTGCACTGTAGGTACTCCTTCGATGCCTCCATATCTAAGCAGGGGATTTAAGAGTGGGATGAGTACGAGCGTACTCAACAAGTTCATTATAGGAAAGATGTGTTTAATGCACTAGCTACGACATTAGACCAGAAAGTCTAATACCAATGCAAGTTTTCATAACCATTTCTTCAAAAGGTTGCTTTTATTCAGAAGAACTATGTCCGTCAGCCTTCACCGGTTTACTAGAACTTCATGGAGTTCCTTTCCGGCAGCGTTCGCAGTTCCAAAACCCGGAACAGGGAGTGACTGGTCACGATTCATTGCACTCTGCAGAGGTGTGTTCCTTTACCCATAAGAGATCTTAACCTTGGTGCCAACCGGGCATATTCCCCGTCCACACTTCCTTTGGTGTGAGGCCCGGTATAAGGTCATAGCCAATCATATTCCTCCGCTACCTCGCACACCCACCCTTTGTTGCATGCCCCGACCCTGGGTCCTCGCCGGTCCTCTTATACCAATTAAGGATGGACCTCGGCCACGACGACAGTCTGGGATCGAACCAAACTCCTTCGCCGGTAGATGCAACCCCTCATAGACCGCAATACCGTGGGGACTTTAGGCTTCCCCAGCCACCAAATGATCCTCGGGCTACAAGTGTCTACGGACTATGCCGTGGGGACTTTAGGCTTTCCCAGCCACCAAATGCACCTTTGGAATACAAATGTCTACGGTAAAGCGCGTCCGTTGATGTACAAGAGGTGGAAATACAATTGACTATTCCGTCCCACTCCAGATCTTATGGTTAACACGGGTATTACGACACAAGAATCACTGGACGACATTTGTTGTTTAATCCTAGATGGATATAAACCCTTGCAATGGAACCTCCACCATATCCACACAATCCATTGTTCCATTGCCCACCATTTAGTCATATTCATAGTTATGAAAATAGTGGTTTTGCTTTTTATGCAATAATGATAGGCATAGTACTTTGCAAGTAATTTGGTAAAAATACTCAAATGACATGAGCAAGTGATGAACTTGCCTTTCTTGACTGCAAGATTATGCAGTCAAGGTCTTCGATACGCAATAACTCCAAATTTTGAAATAGCATCATTGTCCGGTAAGGACAATGTTTAAAAGATTGGCAAGGATGCAATAATGCATAAGTATGAGATGCAATCGTTCTAAGCGTGACTTAACCCCGATGATTTAGGATTAGTGAGTGGTAATGATTAGTTCAGGGTGTGTTGCACTTTTAGAGTGATTCACAAACAAGATTCTTATTAGGGTTTTGTTGTCTAAGAGTCATAAAGAAGTGGTAAAATGCATAATAACAATCATATACACTAAGAGATAGTAGTTGTATAATAAGTAAAGAGCAGTTGCCAATTTTAAGTACTATAGTGCATGGTTGATGATTATTTGTTATATACTTCAAAAGAATAACTTTTGAAGAACATGTTAATTAGGAAATAATAGGTTCTATGGTTTATCATGGTTCTCAATTGAGTTTCCTAATTAAGCATTATATGGATCACAATAAAGTTGGGTTTGAGTTCCTAGTCATGTAATGGTGACATGGTTTAGTTAAGCCTGAACATTAAGTAATTGATTGGTTGCTAAGAACAGGTTTCTTAATAAGAATAAGTATTTCAAATAAGATTCATATATCTCTACCAGATAATATGTGTTAGGTATTTGGTGGCAAAACATATTCTACAAAAGTAGATGACAGGGTATGGAACAGCTTGCCTTCGGTTAGGAGGATTACAAACCATGTTAGCAGTAACCTGTTGATCAATGGATGACACTAACAAAATATAACCTCCAGGCATACGCCCCTCTCCTATGGTGGATGGCGACTTTCTTCTCTCTAATTCCATCGCCTCCAAGAAGAACACCAGCGAAACTACTCCCAAGACAGTATAAGTACTATACTATTTGGGAACTGGCTTCATTTTTGTAAGAATTTTGGACTTATTTCTGAGCTCATGTGGTGCTGACACGTACGCTGCTTTGTGGTAGATTTTCGCAGCGTTCTTTTGGTGTGTATTTTCGGTACTGTCTTGGAATTTATGGGCTCCTTCTCTTCTCTTGAGTGGTGAGTTTATTTGTGTAACGCCGGGGTGGATGTAGCCGTTTCTATCTTCTGATCTGTGTCAGTTACCCAGAGTTGTAGCATCTCGATGTTCCTTTTGGTTCAGTCAAAGAGTTGCCAAAATCTCCACCGCTTCCAGATAAAAATGGCCCCACCGCTTCCGTAGAGTTCTCTAGAGACCAGCCCAGCGCAGCTGCTTAGATCCAGACATCCGCTAAATCCCCTTCCCCGCACCTCCACCGGACTTGCCTCCACTTCCACCACGTCGTCGACCCGTGCCGCCTCCCCTGCGCTTGCCGCTGCTATTTTCCGCCTCCTTCCGCGTATTGCCCTCTCCAAGTGGAACCCGTCCAAGCGCGGGACCTTTTTCCGCTCGCTGTCTCCGGCCTCGGCACCGGCGAGCTCGCGCCCATGGAGGATGCCGTCGGCGAGCCCGCAGTCATGGAGGGAGTCATCGGTGATATTTCCCGCGACGGATTCCGTATCGACTCGGCCAACGGCAACGCCTTCATGCGCCAGTTCTTTGGTCTTTTATTGTTCGTTGCTCATAAGATTGTGAACTCATTTTTTTTCGATAACAAAGATTGTGAACTCATGCATTCTTCCGTCAGGTTCTGAACCATCACCATGCAATCTCTTGTTTTTATTACATGGCCTATCAACCTGTTTTGGTTCAATGATGTTTGTCTCTAATTTTGCTTCCATTGATTCTGGTTTTCCCGTGCCTTTTTATGTATAGGTCCGTTTATGAATGCGTGCAGTGGTCCTGTCGCCTCCACCGGTTCCGCGTCTGCATCTTCGTCTTGACAATGTTATTGGCTGGTAGATGATCTGGTTCTCTTGCTGCTATGCGTGCAGGGGCGTGAAAGATCTGCAGGTTGTGGAAGTGCTGCTACGCTTGCAAGGCGAGGTACATCACTAGGTCGTGGATAGACTATGGAGTAGGTCTCCACTCTATACGTGCATGAGGCCGCGGTCTCAGCTGTTCAATATTTGCATGTTCTGCCTTCTACTTGGCTTAGTTAAAATTGGCGAGGCGTGCATCAGAAACGAGCTGCAGCCGGTGGGCTTTGCTTTCGATTTTCAGTTATCGGCATTAAACTGACTACTGGTTCCTGTTTTATCTGAATTTGCTAGCTGATGAATTGAGATCAATGGTATGTCTGAAATGTTTCTAGGTATTCTGAATTTTAGTGTTATTGCCTTTCATCCTATAAAGTGCCTGTATTATAAATTCACTACTGTACATGTTGCCGGTGAATTTGTCACTGGACAGGAATACACTGGATGGTTAGTTTATGCACATTTTACTGTTACATTTATTCTTCTTGTTTTTTTATAAAAAAATTAATACATGAATGGCTTATTACTGATGCATTTTAAACTGTTGCATTCTTGCAACAGAAATTGACAGGTTTTCTGACAGGATGATTTCAATACACACGTTCCTCAGATTAGGCAGACACGTTTGTGTGCGGTGGTGAGTTAGGACTGTTCGTGGCTTCCCATGTCTTCAGTAAGTAATGGACATGCTATGCATTCTTATTCTTGGGTACCAAAAGTGCCTACCACTAATACAACATCGAGATTTAACTGTATTTTTTTACCGATCTATATCCTGTAATCTATATAGCTTTCCGGAAAAAGCACTGGCAGTGAAATGAATGGACCTCTTCTTATTTTTGTCTGACATCTTCCTATTATGCTTATGCCAAATCATTATGAGCCACAAATTCCAATAGATATAATGATATTTTTTATTTTTAGAAATGTACAGAATAGATTAACTAGACAACATGCAATCAATATCACTAAATTCTGCCCATAGTTATAATTAGACAGCTCAGAAGTTTTCATGTCAATGCAAAGTAAAAACGTTTGTTCCTGATTTGATGTTTGTTCAGTTAACATTCACTTAAGCAATATGTCCATAAAGAAGTAGAATGCCCTTACATACGTTTACACAGGATGCCAATGCATGTGTAGTTGTGTACATGCGTGATGAAGATGATGGTTCTTTGATAAATATTGCAGAATATGACCAAGAGTACGACAAAGAAGATCCAGTATGAGTTCAGTATCATGGCTTTGGCCATTATGATTCCCTACAGATTGCACATCGATCTGCAATGATAAGAATGTATAATATTGGAGTTCGAAATTCAAAAGGTATGGTCAAGGTATTATAGTCTTTGTCTTTCCATATCTATACATTGTTGAGTGATACAGTGAGAGTGAATTTTAAATTTTTAGCCTCAATGTGCATTACAAGCTTTGCAGCATTAGCTATGTCAAGAACCCAGATTCGGATGTCCTTTGTTGAACTAGAATGAATGATAGTGGACAAACCATACTTTAAAAATATTTTTCAAACGTTCCTTTGATCTACTTTGAATGTATCATGATGCCTCTTCGGCTTTTGTTTAACATTACGGGATCTTGGATTGCGTAAACGATGCCATTATGATATGTACTCCCTCCGGTCGGATTTAATCGACGCGGAGGGAGGCTTCCGCATGCATCTCATTAGCAGGAGTGTGCGTCAATTAATTGAGTCCCGAGGTAGTAATATTCAGTTCAATATTTCCTTTGGCTGTTAATTTTTAGATACCTACACGGAAATTTGTGTTTGAGTACTTTTTTTGGAAAACGATATGATTCGAGCAAAAGCTAACTACAACATATCATATCTCTTTTTTCTCTATACGCATACATCTCTTTCAGAAATGCACATGGATAGGAGAAAGAAGTTAAATCGTATGAGATGATTCTTATTGTTCTATTTTTTTGTGGTCTACTGATATATTTTGGATTCTTTTCATTTGTTGTATTTCTTTTAGGTTTGCATAGGAATTGTTCAACTGTTCCTGGACCTTTGCCCTTAATTGATTGGCAGACACGTTTATCTGTTGGTTAGCCTTTGATGGTGATAACCCTTTCTTTATTTACAGTGTTCGTTTCATGCAGACGAAACTAGGTAGCTTACATCTCTCTGTTGCTGCACATTTTGAGCTAAACAGACTTCTTGTCATGTGCTTCTCTATTTCGTCTGATGGATTATTTTATCTGTCACTTCTATACCTTGGCACATCTGTAGTTCTTTGTTAGTTCAAATCTTAAAGTAAGCTTTAGTTAAATAAAATATGTTTCATCTGACCATAAGACATTAATTCTAAACTTTTCTCCTTGCAGTAAATACCAAGATTTCACCTCCAGCAACAGGTAAGCTAACCTAAAAGAGAGAAGGAAATAAGTATTCAAACTGATGAGGCAGATAATCTGCATCGAGGTATCCATTTTGTCAGCACCTGCCATCGAAAATACCGTGTAAAATGTTATCCTTCTACCTACTGATTTAGCAAGTCTAAAAACTATCAATGTGCCCTCATATCAATCCCTTAAGTATCCATATAATGCTACACATTTTTTAACCACCTACTTATTGCTGTAAAAAGCCTGCACACTACCAATGAACCCTAACATCAAGTAGGTAAGTATCCATGCATAAGCATAATATTTTTGTACTCGGTTTGGTCCCAATGTGCTTAAGTATCCCATTTCATTGATTTTCTGAACCATCAATAACCGAGATAGGATTTTCAGTTGGTTTAGGGTCACATATATCATGCCTCAGTATGTAGAGTTCTCAAATAAATCATGACTAGGAGGTATTCCGCCTTTTGCTATTTTGTTTTTGTTTTGATTCACTATCTTCTGAATCTACTCATTCTGTTCCTTCTTCAGTTGTTTTACGTCCATATGTCTTTTGCTCTTTTTTCTTGAACATACAAAGCAGTTTGTTAGTTTTGGAATTTGTGTATTGTGATTAAAGTAGGGAACACCCTGTATTTTACAGATTTTTTATCTATACAGTTACATGTGTGGCATTTTTAAATTTATCAAGGTGTTATGGTATTCATCCTTGAGACCAAGATGCAAAATGCCAAGCAACAGTGTAATATAAAAAGCTCATTGTTTGTCTAAGCTGGCACTTACAGAAAAGGTATTCGTGGTATGTCTTTTGCATACACCAACACACAATGTAATCTGAAATGCTCATCATTCGTTCTCCTATTTCATTTATATCCCTTAAAGAATCATCAGATAAGTGATTATGCGGATTGGTTGTAACTGATTATGTTCAACCATTTTTCTCCTATGCTACAGGCTAAATGTCTACTGAAAGCAGAATTACAGGGACTGAAACAGGATTCCTTACAGAGGGAGAAAAAAGGTCTACGGCATGTCTCCACAAAGTGACATACATAGAAGCCAAGGAAAGCAACAAAATGAAGGGCTGACAATAAAAATGTATTTAATTAATTCATATATTCAGGAATATATGCACATGTTACCACTCACTATGTTGATTTTGTGATATATCGAAATTGATGTTAGCGAAGATGCTTATTTTTTGTACAGGATCTTATAGCACCTTAAGGCAGTTTATAAATGTATTATATTTATCTATTCGTAACACAAAACTGTTTCTTGCAGTCTGCTCCCCCGCAGCAAAGCGTGAATCGTGAATATTTTTGTTCCCACTTGCAGTTGGTCAGAACGAGGTCCAACTTCTGATAAGCAGTTTTTTTTCAAATTGTTTAAGTTCATGCCCTCCTCCGTGTCATAATCGATTCTGTTTTCTTAATACAAGAAATACGATTCTGTTTTCTTAATACAAGAAATACCGCTTCTAAATATTTCGAGTAATTCAGACAATGAATCCATATGTATGGTGATGTCCCTACAATTTCTATTTCCAGTTTTAGTCTACATTGCCGGTGCTGTCGTACAGAGGAATCCAATATCATGTGAGCTACTTTGTTTTTTTCTCATAGTATCCCGTTTTATAGGATAGATGGTTATGAGAAAGTTGGTGTCTCACGAGGTTGCTGGAACTTAACCACATTTTCTTGCGTTATTCTCGACTCTTGCATGCATGTCTCCTGACAAAAAAAGGGGCAGCACATTCATCGAATTGAGCACTCTCGACAATGCATTTATTGATTTGATCACCGGCAGTCCAAGCAGTAGAGGGAAACAATTCTTCTGAGTACAACATATGCCTACAGAAAATTCATGTGGCATATTAAGAAAATTCAGGAAATACAGGTAAGTTTGAGACATATTTCTTCTGAGTACAACACCTGCTTGCAGAAAATTCACGTGGCAGATTAAGAAAATTCAGGAAATACAGGTAAGTTTGAGAAATACGACATGATAATCTCCTTTCAGTACCACTACAAGATGACATCTGAAGGACACTACGGGGGATAAGTAAGTAAGATGTCAGATGTTTTCACGCATTGCTTATCCTCCCTTTTATTTTACACTTTCAGTGTTGTAATTTAACATGGAAGCATCATTTACTATCGACTACCTAACGGCGCGGCGTGTCGCCGCGCCTATCGTTGCTAGTAATAGTTACGAGACTACTTTTCCTCTAGCTCTCACTTTCATACTCGCTCTATTGGCTCTCGCTCGGTCTCTTTTAGTTGAGGGTGCGACTGAGGTAGCACAGTCCCTAGACCCTAGCTATTTATAGGCGGCAGCGTTGGTTTGCTAGAAAATATCTGGACTGATCGCTTGTAGGTTGACCTTCGATGCTAAGGGTTGGCCACCGCACTTGAGTGAGCAAAATATCAACATAACACTATTAGCTGGTATGCATGCTAGAGTCCACGTTGCTAGTGTTGGATGACTAGGAGATTTTCCAGTGCCAGCACAAGTCCGCGCAGGACATGCATGGCCGACATGTCTCACTTGCATCTGGTGTTAGCACGCCACAATCTCTCATCGTTTCATGCATACATACTACTTGATGATTAGTCCGATTTATGCTAATCTATTTCTCTCACACTTCTTGATGATATACATCATACGATTCAGCTAGTGCTACTTATGTATGTAGGTTTGGCACGTCAGGTTCTAATTCCTCAGTGATTGGCTCTAATTCTATCGCATGTAAAGCACCCAATGTAAATTAGGGTTTCACATGTTTAATGCAACTTTAAAGAAATAGCTTTTTGATTAAAGGTTAAAGTTCAGGAACAATTATTTTCACACAAAGTATGTTGTTTTTAACATTTTTTTGAAATTAATAATTGAGGTAAATACCATTTAAGGTTTAAATCCTTCTAACAAGGATTTAATAAAATAATGATAAAAGAAAATTAGTTTTCTTTATTTATTTAATAATTTTTATTTAATTTAGAAGGTTTTTCCTAGTTATTGAATTTTAATCGAATTTAGAATTAGAAATAAAGGCTTAAATAATAAGTATTAAATAATTGAATTTTTATTAAAAATAAAAATTTCATATTATATTTTTATTAGATAGATTTTATTTTTTATAAGAATTTTGATGTCTCATTTATATTTTTATGAGTTAAAATGAATTTTCTAGATTTATTTAAAGTTACAGCAATTTATGAATTTGAAATAAATGCAAATAACTAAAGCTACCCGGGCTTTCTACCCACGGAGACACTGACTAGTGGGCCAGAGCCACATCAGCTGCCACGTCTCCTTTGACCGGAGTCAAAATTGACGAGGTGGCAATGGGCACGGTGACCGGCGGACAGTGGCGATGGTCGCCGGCGTTGGGCTACTCCCGCGGACGCGCGCGTGTGCTGGCTCGACTCAGGGTGACGCACTGAGCCATAAGGTGGCGGCGCCGCTGGCTAATCGTCACCGGAGCTTCGCCGGCGACGAGGCCGAGCGGGGAAGCTTGCAGGTGTACGGTGCTACGGCGATGCAAGGGGCTAGGGAGAGGATTATGATGCTCGGGAGGTTCAGTAGCTCACCAGGAGCATGATGAGCTAGGTGGCGAGGCGAGGGGAGGTCGCAGTCGCCGGGGTTGCTCGATGCCGGCGTCGGAGAAGACGACCTGGCGCAGTCGATTGGAGTCGCGTTAGCTCGATTGCTCGCGCACGGTGACCATGTCGAGGACGGCGGTTCCAACGGTGGTCATGGCGAGGCCTGTGGAGGTCCCCATCGGCGGCGATGGTCGGGGTCCGGGCACGCTAGGGTTTCGACTTGGGGCGGAAATTGAGCAGAGGAGGGGAAATGGAGGCGTCTGCTGCGTTTTATAGGGCCTTCGACGTGTGCTGGCAGTCAGCAACGGCGGCGGCGACCGAGGGACGTGGAGGCTGGTCGGCGCCGTGGCGCTCTCGCGCGCGTGCAGAGACGAAGACGAAGATGGCGACCTCGTCTTCGGTCTTATCCAGCGAAGGGGTACGTTGGTCTGTGATGGGCTGCGGTTGCTGGCTGGTCTTGGGCTGCTACTGGGCTCTCCAGTTGGGCTGTTGTGGCAGGTAAGCCTCTCACCATTTTTCTCTGTTTTCTTTTTCTTCTTATTTTCTTTTTTTGAATTCTGTTTTAATTCAAATTTGAATCCTTTTGTATTTTGCAGGTATTTGAATATATAGACCCCTTTGATTGAACTTAATATGGTTCTGGAATATGTTGTGTTAATATATTTCAGGGATATTTACTTCCTTTTTATTTAATTAGATATAACTTAATATTCCAAATGGGTATAAATCTTTATGGAGATGACTTTTAATTCTTTATTTTCTCATACTCCCTCCTATTCATATTAATTGACTTCAATATAGATGTATCTAGAACAGAAATGTGTCTAGATACATCCATATTAGAGTCAAATAATATGAACCGGAGGGAGTACATGTTTGTCTCAATTAACTTTTTGGTTTCTTTCCAGAGACAACAGGGTTTGTTTGTGAGAACATGGTAACATGTTAATTATGTGGCTTACATACTTGTGTTGTGATGATGACTAAGTTTTGTGTTCAATAAGTGTTATTATGTTGATAACTCATACTCTCAATCTTGTGGATTCTAGGATTCTAGTTATATTCACCTAATAGCACAAGGTTTGAATCTCAATTATAGCCTAGGTTTTAATTGTGACCACCCAAGTGATACACAAACAATAATTGAGGCTTAGGGTTTTACTTGTGATCATCAATTAATTCACAAGTTAGTTTGAGATATGGTTATAGATTATATATGTGGTTTATCACCATATTACTTTGGCTAGGGTTGCTCTTCCTCATCACTCATAGGATGATTCAATCCAAGATCATTTGGATTGATATAGGGCTGAACTATACAAGGTTTGTTTCTATTCAGTTGTCTCTCTAATTTTCATATGGGAAATGTTTTAGGGTTCTAATAATTCCCCTATGATTTTATGTGTTGGATATATCTACTTATCCTATTACGATTTAACTTATGGCTTACTCTTCTATTTCTCCAAAGCATGATCATGGCATTATCATGAGCAACTTATTCTCAATGGCCCCTACTCCCAATTCTAGAGTATATGATCATTACCCAATTTGTAATGATCAAAGGTTTGGCTTCCTAAAGTATCTCTCATTAAATGGGGTTCTCACATCCATGATCAAGTATTATCTTAATCAACTAAGGTATAGCACTTCTATTTTACTTTCTAGTATGGACATGGCTATGGTTGCTTTAAGGGATTATATCCCAGGAGAATGCCTGAGATATACACTTAGAGTTCTCTCACTGAATGATGATTTGATCATCAAGATATATGGAATAGTTCTCTCTCACAAATTTAAGTGTTGCCTCAACTATCTTGAGTGTAACACCATAGCTTGAGCTTTCTTATATAGGAATGGTTTATTTTAGGGTTTATGGTGTACTCCTAATATTTCCTTAGGTATCTAGGCTAAGACTCCACTTGGCTATCTTGGTTGGATTAGTCTCCTCCTCACTTTATCAAATCATGGATATAATCTTATTCCATGTGATATTAGGTTATCTCACCACTCCAAGGTGAAATGGTTTACAACCTAATACTTTAGTTCAAAGGTTGTCCTTTATTCTTAAATAGGTAAAGCTAAGATTAGTATGATTGGTCTCTCTCATTTGGGGAAGTCTTTAATACTAACCTAAGGTTAGGATCCATAGAGGTTGATGTGATCATCAATATCTATGTTTAACATAAATGGTTATCTCTCTCTAGGGATTGTCTAGAACAATATCTTAGGGCTTCTCTTAAAGATGATTACTTGAATACATGGATGCATACTCAAGATTTAGCTCAAAGTTTGTCATTGTTTCTCTAATAAATAATGTAGAACTATCACCTCTCTAGGTTTGATGTATAATGATTTGGAATATAGAGGAATGTATATTTCTAGAGTTGATCTCCTTGTTATGTATCCAAGGATGAAGTATAATGAATACCATGAGGTTCATGGTAGGATCAAGGATTAGTTTAAGACAGGGAAAAGATAAGTCTAGAATGGTTTCTCTATTTTATTGTTACTTGATTTGCAATTGAATAGGTGTTCATATGTTATGACAAGGATTACCATATTATAATCTTTTATAAGATCAAGCAATCTATCATTGAGTAAAGTGTTGTTGTGTTGATTATTAGTTGCATTTGATCTAACCCCTTAGATTAAATCATCTCTACCCAAAAACAAGGTTTAAACAAATTCACATTGAGGTTTATAGCGCTTGACTAGATGAGCTACTTCAATTCCACCAAGGTCAAGTGAAACTTCAGTTACTGTGACTGTTTTACTTTAAAGCGCGAAAATTCCCCGGATTTTCTATGCATGAATGCAATGCACACATCTGTTTCCTCTATTTTTGTAACCCCAAATCCTGGGATATTACAGTCTCTACCCCTTAAACTAAACTTCGTCCTCGAAGTTTGCACTCTATTACGTTTCCGTAGAGTGGTTCTGACTTGTGCTGGCTACATCTTTTCTCGAACTCCGTGGTGATCTCACTGGATATAATTGAGTATATCCCTTGTCCTGTTTCTTCCTGGAATCCATTAGTGTTTTCCTCAGAGCATTGACTTCTTACTTTAGTTCTATGATTTATTCCAATGTTATAAGTGTGTTTCCTTTCTCATTGAAGATTCAATGTTTGGGGCAACTTCTTGTGCTGACAGTCTTAATTGAGGACTAATTGGATGACATACTCCTAATTGGTAAATAGGTCTTCGTTTCCCCTTACTACCAAAACTACAATAATGGTACTTAGTAAGGTACTTACTATGGAAATGGCTTTGATGGTTTATTACACCATGAATGGATTAGACTCATTTAGTCTGTCCAAGCATGGATTATAGTTAATACCTCTAACAATTTTGGTTCCTTTAGGTTCTAAGAAAAGAATCATTCTATTAGTCTTTGATTTTGGTAAGGTCTAACTCCTTCGGTCTTTAGCCTATTTGAGCTTTATTTGGTCTCCGATATTTCCTTCATCCAACTTCTTTATCCTTGACTTACTTGAGCTTCCGTACTTTTGATTAACTATTACTCACTTGCTCAAGTTATAGTCCACTTCTTACTTCCTCGAGGTATAAACCTCGGCTTCTGGTCTGACATCCTTCTGAAAGTAATGTTCAACAACCTTATGAAAATAAGATTGAACTTCCTCTCAGTTCAGACCTTCTTCTTCTATCTGGCTCAAGGTATTGAGTCATTGTACATCCAACTCAATTTGTACTCTACCCCTTGGAGTTTTCTTATGGTTTTCCACTCCTTTTTCTTCCAACCATTGGACTTATGGTTAGAATATTGGTCTAGGTCTAGTTTATGGGTTGTACTCTTCTAAGGTCTTGCGAAGAATATCTGTGGTGTATCCACTCAATTGTGAACATCCAATGTGAATCCTTCGACTAAATGATTATAGGTCATAGTTATTTGGCTGACAAAATTTTATTTTTTCACGACTTCTTGGTACGAATAATCCAATTATGGACTACTTGATACCAATTGTGGCTATTTGTCATCAAAAAGTGTACTCTATTATAGGTTTTGACCAATGGGTCGGGACATCTTCTACTTTATCTCGCAGTATTGATCCTATACCAACTGTGGTCTTCTGATACCAACTGTGGTCTTCTTATTTCTGCTATGGTTTCATAGGTCATCTTCCTTCCTTCAGGGTTTATTTTGCAAGAAAACCACTATGAATATAGTATCAAAGTGATTTCCCATGCATTCCCTTTTTCCATAATGACTATGGTTCTACTTCTACTACTCCATAGTCATTATATTTCTCACCTTCATGCTTCTTATGTACTAAAGTACTCCTCTGTTGAGGTAAAGCATGAATTCTGATTGGTACTTCCTTCTGAATATTGTGGTTGCTTCCCACAATTTTGCTTCTTTATTCTGATGAACCTTCATCTTGTCTTTAGGATATCCAGAATTCGTCACTTCCTCACACGAATACCCTTACCCTCTAGATCTTTAACATCAAGTAGGATATTTGACGTGGGCATTACCCTTCGGGTAACCAATGTTGCTCTACCCTACACAGTTCAACTGGAGGCCCATGAAGGTACCCGATGGCAAGATGGGCCACTAGGGCGGTGCGGCGGAAGATTACTTGGAGTACAAGACACGGAAGAAGCCGAACAAGGAAAGATTGGAGATAGATCTACTGTAAACCTACTCGTACTCGGTTAGACCTTTCGGGACCTGGCCACCTATATAAAGGCCAGGAGAGGGGCTGTCGAGGGACACAATCAACCTTAGCAATACTAGCCAGCAGAAGCTTAGAACTAGGTTACCCTAGCCACTAGCATCTCGACGAGATCACAGCCGAACTATTCGGCACCCCATTGTAACCTATTTTCATCATAATCAAGAACAGACAGGCAGGACGTAAGGGTTTTACCTCATCGAGGGCCCCGAACCTGGGTAAATCGCTCTCCCCGCTTGTCTGTGTACCGATGTCTCGTGTCAGCTTGCAGGATTCCATCAACCCTAAGCCCCTATCGGAGGGCATTGCCGAGGAGCACCCTCGACAATTGGCGCCGTCTGTGGGAAGCCTGTCGGCACAAGGCAGGGCATCGGCAGTACCAGTCACATCTGCAGCGTTCGTGCTCGAGTCACCAACACCTCCAGGTCCAAAAGATCCGATTCGTTGCGGATCCTACGAGTTCGCACCTCACCTCAAGACGTCGCACTCGATTCCTGCGGAATCGTGTGACGACATGACCACCACTTTTGGAGGGGTCCACTTCATCATCGACTCTGGAGGCTTTCTTCGCCTCCCTAGGACGGATACGTCCGGTTCGGGCCCCTCGGTTTCGGCAGAGGATACCTTGGCAGTAACCTTGGGAATTCCACCCAAAAATACACATGGAGGCAGCCGAGGAAGTTTCGATCCCGCAGCAGGGCGAAAGAAAAGGCGAAGGGAATTATACCATGGAGAAGAAGAACGTGCAGCGCCTCACCCTCGACAGTCCGAACGGGAACAGGAGGGCGTGCAATCGATCCATGGCCGCGCTTGTTCACCGCACTTATCGGCCACGGAGCAACTCGATGCACCATGCTATCTCCACTCCTATATCGACCCAAAGGACGGTCGGGAGAAATCCAGTCACCTATTGAGGAACTGCCGACACTTCTTGGAGATACGACAGTTCTGCGATGACCTCAGGAGCGAAGCTATATCAAGAGTCCACATGATGGAGAAGAGGGCGAGATCCTACAGCTATCGGGCAGAGCCGTACGTGCTAGAGCCGTACGTGCCGGAGCCATACGAACCGATGGAGAAGGACGAGTATGTACCAGCCGAGGTATTCCCAGAACCACGCGGGCAGGTCAGCATGATCCATAAAACCAGCTTTTCAAAAAGGGAAATCAAGAAATTCTCGCGAGAAGTGAAGTACGCAGAAGTCGCTATGGTCGACACACCCGAATTCATCGACTGGTCGGAACAAAGTATCTCCTTCGACAAGACAGATCACCCGAAAGCCGTCCCTAGACCAGGCCATGCAGCTCTAGTCCTCGAGGCGCAGATTGGAGGGTACAACATGAGCAAAGTATTCATGGACGGAGGAAGTGGCTTAAACCTACTATTCGCCAACACAATGAGAGCAATGGGTTTAACAGTCGATATGCTGAGGGAATCCGACACAGGATTCCATGGCATTATACCGACTCGACCCGCTTATTCTCTTGGAAAAACGTCGTTGGATGTGGTCTTCGGCACGCCCACCAATTTCAGGAGAGAGAAGATCGAGTTCGAAGTTGTCGACTGGGAGTCTCAGTATCATGCCATCCTCGGCAGGCCGGCGTTTGCCAAGTTTATGGCTGTGCCTCATTATGCGTACCTAAAACTGAAGATGCCAGGCAACAACGGAACCCCAATAACCGTTCACGGGAATTTTGCTCGATCAGACACCTGTGACAGGGAATTCGAGAAGATCGCCTCAAAATTCGGCGCTAAGGAGGAACTCAATGCGATCGACGCAGCTGTGGATCATACGCAACCACCAGCCGACAACCGAAATGTAAGATCCGACGAGTTTGATGCTACAAAGGAAGCCAAGAAGCTGCAGGTGCACCCCACTGACCCAAAGAGAACGGTCAATATATCGGCTGACCTTACGGTCGCATAGGAAGGCGCGCTCATCGAGTTCCTCCGTGAGCGCTGGGAGATATTTGCATGGGAACCATCCGACATGCCAGGTATCCCCAGGGAACTCGCTGAGCACGCCCTTAATGTTGACCCGACAGCCAAACCAGTGCAGCAGTCGATGCGTCGATTCTCTGAACCCAAGAGGAGAGCAATTGGTGAGGAAATCAATCGACTTCGTAAAGCAGGATTCATCCGAGAGCTCAAGGAATCAGAGTGGGTGGCTAACCCTGTCATGGTACCCAAGAAGGACACCACCGCTCTGCGTATGTGTATCGACTACACCGGCCTCAACAAGCACTGTCCGAAAGACCACTTCCTGCTGCCTAGAATTGACCAGATAGTTGATTCCACAGCCGGATGCGACCGCCTCTCCTTTCTCGATGCCTACTCTGGGTATAACCAGATCAAAATGAAGAAGGAAGATCAGGAGCTAACCGCGTTTTCTGCTACAACGTCATGACCTTCGGGTTGAAAAATGCGGGAGCAACTTACCAACGTTGCATGCAAGCTTGCCTTGGAGAGCAGATCGGGCGAAACATCGAAGTCTATATTGACGATATCGTGATAAAAACGAAGCACATTGCCACCCTCGTCGATGATTTGCGGGAGACCTTCGATAACCTAGACAGGTACAAGATCAAGTTAAACCCCAAAAAATGCTTCTTCGGAGTACCAGGGGGGCAAGTACTAGGATACTTCATCTCGGCCAGGGGAATCGAAGCCAACCCTTTGAAAATCAAAGCTATTCTCGACATGGAGCCGCCAAAGAATCTGCATCAAGTGCAGCAGTTGGCAGGACGTCTGGCAGCACTCAGCAGGTTCATCGCCAAGCTAGGAGAAAAAGCTTTGCCTTTCTACAATTTGATGAAAAAATCGGAAAAGTTCGAGTGGACAAAGGAGGCGCAGGAATCATTCGACAATCTGAAGAAGATCTTGTCGACATCTCCAGTCCTTGTAACCCCCGCGAGAAGGAAACGCTGCTCATGTACATAGCTGCAACAGCCCAAGTCTTCAGCAGCGTCTTGGTCGTCGAACGAGAAGAAGCAGGAAGAGTTCATGGCGTGCAAAGGCCCGTTTACTATCTCAGCGAAGTACTCACACCCGCAAGACAGAGGTACCCTCATCATCAGAAGCTGGCATATGCAGTATGGAGGTCAGCCCGCAAGCTACGGCACTACTTCACAGAGCATCCGATCGTCGTCGTGAGCGAAGCGCCGTTGAAAAATATAATGACCAATCCAGAGGCCACAGGTCGAGTGTCTCAATGGGCTATCGAGATAGCACCTCACGACATAACTTACGTTAACCGGACGGCTATAAAATCCCAAATCCTCCCAGACTTTGTGGCAGACTGGATTCAATCCCAGACACCGGCGGCACCCGACATGTCGGGATCGTGGATAATGTATTTCGACGGGTCAAAGCGAAGCACATGCGCTGCAGCAGGAGTAGTGCTGATATCACCACAAGGAGATAAGATGAAGTACATACTACGTATGAACTTCTCTCTGCCGACAAACAATGAAGCAGAATACGAAGCACTGCTGCACGGAATGAAGATGGCAAAGGCGTGTGGGGCGACCCGCCTGGAAATCTATGGGGACTCAAACTTGGTAGTACAACAGTCGATGAATCTGTGCGACGCAGTTAGCGACAACATGATCGCCTATCGGCAGCTGTATCAAAATATGGAAGCCAAGTTCGAGGGCTGTGAGCTCAAACATATCAGCAGAGCCAGCAACGAGGAAGCCGACACCTTAGCAAACATCGGCTCCATGTGCTCTCCCATCCCAGACGGAGTATTTTACGAGGTGATCACTCAGCGATCAATAAAAGAGAAGGCGACGACACCTTTAAAACCATCGACTGAGGATGCGGAGGCAAACCCGCAGCAAGTTATCGACGAAGCTCCAACTCTCCCAGCCGAACAAGTCCTCCTCCTTGAGCCATTATGGACTAAACCGTTCCTGGCGTACCTTACAAGGCAGGAACTGCCGGTGGATCCAGTAGAAGTGAAACGAATCGTCAGGCGATCGAAAGCTTTCACCATAGTAAACGGTGAACTCTACAAGCGTAGCATATCCGGTATCTTCCAAAGGTGCATTGCCATCGACGACGGAAGAGCACTGCTGCGCGAGATACACGAGGGAACTTGCGGGCATCATGCGGGAAGTAGGGCTCTCGTCGCAAAAGCCTTCAGGGCAGGATTTTACTGGCCAACGGCGGCGGCGGACGCTCGAGATCTGGTCATGAAGTGCGACCCTTGCCAACGGTTTTCCCCAAAACCGCACGCCCCTTCAACAGACCTAATGACGATACCCTTGGCGTGGCCGTTCGCCCAATGGGGACTCAATCAAGTTGGGCCACTGCCGAGATCATCGCCTGGAGGACACACGTACTTATTAGTCGCAGTCGATAAATTCACAAAATGGATCGAGGCAGTACCAGTACGAAACCAGAAGGCAAAAACAGCAGTCCAATTCTTCAAGGAAATAACATGTCGATTCGGCGTGCCTCACAGTATCGTCACAGATAATGGGACTAACTTCGACTCCAAAGAGTTCCGAGAATTTTGTGATGACATGGGAATAAAACTGAAATTCGCATCGGTGGCTCACCCGCAAACAAACGGTCAGGTGGAAAGGATCAACGGTCTAATAGGGGACGGTCTCAAGAAACGCCTTACAGGCGCAGAAGGAGCTTGGGTCGAAGAGTTACCATCAGTACTTTGGAGTTTGCGTACCACGCCTAACAGGTCGACTCAGTACACCCCATTCTTTCTGGTACATGGGGCCGAAGCAGTCCTGCCAGCTGATGTTCGATTCGAAGCACCTCGAGTGACGGCATACACAGAACCCTCTTCCAACATCGCACTACAAGATGCTGTAGACTTACTAGATGAAGCCCGAGACATTGCTTTAGCCAGAACCACGGTATACCAGCAGGCGCTGAGGAACTACCACAGTCGATGAATACGCAACCGATGCTTTAGCGTTGGAGATATGGTACTTCGGCTGAAGCAAAAAAGGCCCTCGAAACTCGAGTCTCCATGGGAGGGACCCTACATCATCACCGAAGTGATACCAGGAGGAGCGTACAGGCTCAAAAATCCAACTTCGGGAAAAGATGTCGGAAATCCATGGAATGTCGCACACCTGCGACGGTTCTATACATAGGGCGCGATTGTTTTTTATTTTTATAGCCCTTAAGGTTGCTTTTCCTTATGAATAAAGTTTTAATCAGGTTTTCTGCCTCCTTTCTTCAATTTAGGCCCCACCACCTGAACAGGTCGACTGCGGCCCCTACCTCCGGCTCTTACTCCCATCGGGAGCGTTGGCCCACAAAACACGCAGTGTCATTAATTAAATACTCTCAACGAGAGCTAAGATTAGTGACACACAAAAAGAAAACAACCAATCCAAGCCTCGAGAAAATACGCGAGTGCTGCAGTCGATGGTTACATTATCACAATATAAGGCTCAAACCGGTGCACCGCGTGACGATGCCAAGCGTCTAATTCCCTCGACTAAGTCGATGGGTCTCGCTCTTACAAAACTTACACAAAGGCTTCACAATAACATTGCATAATCCAACGAAGTCGTCGGGAGAGCAGGTTGAACTGATCACTCAGCCGCCCCCGACAAATAAAATATCAATCGAATTAACATAGCGTACAACGTACGCAATAAATTTATACAAAGTAATCTTATGCAGGAAATAAGGCTATTACATTCATAGTCGAGCTCCCCGGTCCCAATGGGCCTTCAGATCCTTCTCGAGACACGACTCCATCCGGGAAACAATGGTGTAAGCAGGACCTCTAGCGGCATCATAATACTGGCCTAAGATCCTCTCGGTGTTTTCTACGGCTCCCAAGTCTAGAGATGGATGACATGCCAATATTGAAGCAAAAGCAAGCTCCGCACCAGCCAGGAGTTCCTTCCGCACCAACTGCCGAATCCTTTCGGGAGACTTGAATCGGGTGAACAAGGCAGATAAGGTTTCGGGTGCTTGGTCCAGAGGAAACAAGGTGTTCCAAACCATCGTGGGATGAGCATGAAACTTATCAAAATAATAATGCGCCTTCCCCACCCGATACTTAAACTTCGCCATGACAACAGACTTCGGACGATGCAGCCACAAACCATGATTCGGGTGCGCAATGTCAGTCATTGCTTCAACCTCTTCATGGATTTTCCTGTTCTCCTCAGTCACATAGGAAGCTACGACTGGAAAGGAATAAGAACCAGTTAAGGGAATATTCAGAACTATTGCAGAAAGCAGAGCATGGATTAATACTTACAGCCCAAACTTTCGGTAGCAATATGGAGACCATCAAGAGCGTATTGTTCGATAGTTGTCGCTATCTCCCCCTTTTTTTCACCAAAGCCGCCATCGCACTAAGGGAAGTGATATCTCTGTCTAAACTAGACACTTGGTCACGCAAGCGACGAACGAGGCTTGACTCATCATTACTTGAAGGATTCGGAAAAAGCTCAGCGCGAGAAGAAGACGGAAGAATCTGCAGTGCAATCCTTAATTCAGACCAGTATCAAAGTAAAACTCCCATCGGGAGCGCTGGGAATATGTGATACATTCAAAAGCGTGTTCAAATTGGCAACAGAGCCCAAATAAAATTGGACTACGACAAAGTTACGACTGATCTTATTTACAACAAGTCGAATGCAAAAGTTCAAGGATTCGTTGATGACGAGCCAGGGGCAGATTCGGGAGCAGGCTTGGCTTGAGCTTCATCCACCAGCTTCAGAAGTCGGTTGGCACAAGTAACTGCCGATCGCTTGTAAGGTTCAAGGTCGACTAAATGATTGTCGTCATCGACAGGCAACGCCTTGGACAACTCCTCCAAGTCTGACCCCATCCCATGGCCCATGAGCAATTGGAAAGCAAGAACCGCCCCAAATAAACGGCTACGACGTTTCAATACCTCCACAGGCTCGGAAGGGTCAACAAGGAAAGAAGTCGCCATCTCGTCGAGAGTCTTGTCCTCCTTCATCTTTGGGAAGATCATCGAGTATAACCTCGACAGCGCTCCTTTGGCCTTTTTCAAAAGATTAAGCACTTGGACATTAGACTCGGCAGTAAGCGACAAGGCGTCAGCTATAGAATCCTCTCGAAGCTGATGACGACGGGTGATGGTTAAATCGGCAGCATCTGAAAAGAAGACATATCAGTAACCAATAATAGAAACACCAAGATGAAAAATGGCGAACTACGGATTTTACCTAATAAATCCTTGATGGATTCGCGGAGAACGCCTTCCTTTTTGTCGATCGCGGCCGCCGCTGCGAGCCTGGCATCCTGTTCATCCTTCAGCTGCTGCTTCAATTTCTCCACCTCCTCCTTCAGCAGGACGTTCTCGTTCTTGGCATCGGTGGCAAGCCTGTTGGCCTCAAGCACCTGATCAGCCGAAGATCTGATAGTCTTTCGAAGTTGGGAGTTTTCGGTCTCCAATCTGGTGAACTCTTCGGCGAACTCCACCACATTGTCGACCGTGGCATAGATTGGCTGCGGCAAGATAGGATCATAAGGATCTAGTTGATAAAAAGAAACTCAGCAAAGTGGAGCAGGTTGAATACTTACATGGTCACGACCAGTCGATGAAGTGGGAACGTCGCCAGGAGGAATAACCGTCGACATTGGAACCTTTTCTACAACCGTTCGCGAGGGAGGCGTCGATTTCACGGGAGAAGGATTGGATTCCTTGGCCGATGCAGCTCTCCTAGAGACAAATTTGGCCCTCTTCGCAAGGGGGACTTCATCATCATCATCATCAGAACTGCTTAAAAATAGTGCACACTCAGCATGCGAGATAATGGGAAATAAATTAAGGGAGAAGTAAGAGACACTCATAGGTCAAGGTCATCTTCGCCTGCGAAGAAGCTTGTTGAGCTCTTCTTGACGGGAGGAGGCGCGGCAGCTTCGTCGGCATCATTATCTCCTCCGCGAGGACTTGATTCAGCCGAAGTAATAAGGTCATCGTGTACCTGCTTCCGACGCCTACTCCTGATGAAGGCGTCGTCTTCAGTAGCCTCTTCCTCTTGGACATCGCTATCCTCAAGGGTGTGTGGGGCCTCCTCGGTTCCGTCAGAATCCTCGTCGTCATCCTCTAGTACCACACCGCTTTCGGGTGTAGGAGGATAGCATCGGGCAGCAGCGAGCGCCTGCCGAAGGAAAAGAAGTTTGTGAGACGCAACGGATAAAGGAATAATAACAGCAGAAGAAAAGAAACAAGACAAAAGATTACCTCAGTCGGAGGGTGATCAGAATCATAAGGAGGACGAGCCGATGTTAGGACGATGTTGTCCCTCATACTAAGGCACGTTAAGCGGCGGACTTCATCCCGGAGTTCTTCAGCCGAAAGTTCGGCAGAGCTAACTCTGGACTCATCCTCCTTGCCCGTGTAAAGCCACAGCTGGTGGGAGCGAGACATCAACGGTTGCACTCGATGTTGAAGGAACACCGAGACAACCTCGGTACCGCACATTGTCAAGCCTCCCGTGTTCTTCAGAATGACTATTTGGTCGAACAGCCTATCGGCTGTCAATCTCTCTTCGGGAGAAAGAGTGTTTTGCCAAGATTTTTTCGGCTTAGCTATCAGCCTATCTTCGAAGGGAGGAAGGTTTAGGCGTCGCCCAGGCACCAACGGGTCTCGCAGGTAAAACCACTTGTTGCGCCAGCCTTGGACGGACTCCTTCATTGGATAATCGAAGTAGTCGACTTCCTTCCTAACAACAAAGCCAACGCCACCGACGACGGGGGGGACGTTGCTGTCATTGTGGCGCTTCACGTAGAAGATCTTCCTCCATAGACCCCAGTGAGGATCAATGCCAAGGAAGGCTTCGCAGACAGTAATGAAGATAGAAAGGTGGAGGATGGAGTTTGGGGTCAGCTGCCAGAGCTGAATCCCATAGAAGAAAAGAAGAGAATGGAGGAATTCGTGCGCTGGAAGAGAAAGGCCGCGGAATAAAAAAGCAGAGAACATGACGGTGAAGCCCTTTGGGGGCTTTGGGCGAGAAACTGCACCTGGAAGGCGAATATCGTCCTCAGATGCGGAGATGAATCCGAGGGTGCGCAGTCTGTTGATGTCGCGGTTGGAAATGGCGGAGGCGCTCCAATCACGGCTAACTTTGGCCGCCTCCGAGGCACTAGCACCCTTCTTTTTACCCATGGTGACAAGGTATTAACTTGTCAATGCCTACGGATTGTAGACTAGGGTTTAGTTGGATGTAGAGGGCAAGTAGATCTCGAAGATTTCAGCCGAAAAGTACTCGACGAATATGAAAGCTAGGGTTTGAGAAACGATGATTCGATCCTTTCTGCGTCCCTCGACTCCCCCTTATATAGGAGGCGGAGCCGAGGGTTTCGTATTGTACAAGTTACAGAGTCCGGGTAGGTTTCTAACTCCTCCCGCGAGATTACAAATAATGCTTCCTATTACAATTCTAGCTTTCCTTAACAATATCTTGGGCTTCCGAACCTTCTTATTCTTCGGGTAGTGGGCCTTCAGTAAACCCCGGGTACCATCATTGGCAAGCCCATTGGGGACGCCTATGTCAGTAGCCCCCGAGATTTTGCTTGAATCGTAGAGTCAGGGAAAATCTCCACTGTTTATTTTTACTCGACAATTCAAAAACCTTTCTAGTATCTGACGGATCAGGTACTAGTTAACTGCTCTAGTGGCAATCCGCAAAAACCTACTTCAAAATCACGTCCCTGGACATGATCTCGGGATACTGGTGTAAACTTCGACAGGTGCCGCTTAAGGTCTTACCATTCTGTCGAGTCCCAGTTATATTTATCGGGTACCTAACGCGTCCGTTAGGATTTTTCTTCGTATCTGTTGATACGGATAAAAGTAGCAAACCGACGTCAGAGACGGCGCCACGCCTCTGGGGTCTTACCTTCGCAAAGTTCAGCGGCATTCAGAAATTGATCGCAACTTTGGCGTTCTGAGAATATATTGTCGAGTGCTTATTCGGCTGTTGGAATGGCACATTTTATTGAGTCAAAGATGACTTATATTTTTCTCCCGATGGGAGTATATGCAGAGTTATTTATAACTCGAAATATACTCTTTGGCCCTTCTATCTTTCTTCTTTGCATTCTTTCTTTCTCTTTCTCTCTCTTTTTCTCTCTTTTTTTTATAATTTCATCGGGCACGCGAACAGCGTTCCCGATGGGAGTAGCCCCCGAGGTTACAGCCAAGGACTTGTGCTTGGTTGTAGGCTCCATGCTTTATGCCGCTATATTTTCTTTCTCTCCCGAAGTTTTATAGTTTCTCGGGTGCGCAAACAGCGCTCCCGATGGGAGTAGCCCCCGAGGCTATGAACAAATATTTGTATTTGATCATAGGCTCATGCCATTTCTATTTTGCTTTTCTTGATCTTTTCATTTTTCCAAAGTAGCCCCCGAGCATTTGATCAAAAACTTGTATTTGATCAAAGGCTCTCCGATATTTTTTCATGTCGCCTTTTTATGACGCTGTTGAGTTGAATTTTTCTCTCTGATAAGGTGACGTGATTGCTGACGATAGCCACGATTGCGAATCTGAAAATGGCGAGAAGTTTTCTCCCACTGCCTTGCGGGCCCAAATTATCCATTATCTTGACACGTCGTGTAGGTGGGGGACACACGTCCTCCGCTTTTCCTGGCGCACGTACCGTAACTTCTCCAGTGTCAAAATACTTTTTTACCCTTGTGTCCACGTGGTTATCATCTGTCACACATTTTGTCCATCCAACGGTCCGCCGCTTCGTCGCACCTCTATATAAGATCTCCTTCTTCTTCCTCGAGCACTTCCGCTCGCGCCGTTCTCCTGCTCTTCTTCGCAAAACCTTCTCCTGCGCCCCACAACTTCCTACGCCCATCCTCTTCAAGCTGCATTCCTGCGCCATTGTTGATGCCACCGCGTCGGTTGATCAAGCGCAGCACGCCTGAATCATCAATGGCTGCCGCAGATCTGGGAGGCGCGGAGTGGGAAAGGTCCAAAATTTCCTCTCAGGACATCAATCTCTTGAAGAAGCTAGGGATTAGCAAGAAGCCCAAAGCGCTGTGCTTCCCTAGTGAAGAAAGCTACCCAACCCCTCCAATGGGGTACCGGGTAAGTTTTGTCGACCATCTCATCCGCGGTCTTTCCGCCCCCATTCATCCTTTCCTCCGTGGATTGCTTTTTGTTTATGGTCTTCAACTTCACCACCTCACGCCCAACTCAATCCTCCATATCTCCATTTTCATCACCCTCTGCGAGGCCTTCCTTGGCGTCCATCCTAACTGGGCGCTATGGAAGCGCATTTTCTTTTGTCGCCGCAATGGCTCTCCCAATATCGCCTATAATATAGGCGGCGTTGTTATTTCTGTGCGCCCCACTGTCGATTACTTCGACGTCAAACTCCCTGACTCAGTTCAAGGGTGGCGCAAGAAGTGGTTGTACATTCAAGAGGAGAACCATGGATGCGCTGAAGACAACATCCCTCCTTTCGATGGTGCCGAAAAAATCCTTCGCCGCCGCTCCTGGGATGCAGAGGCTACCGAGGAAGAAAAAACATCGACAGAGGCCTTGATGACTCGCATCCATGAGTTGCAAAATACTCGCAGCGAAGAATTGTCAGGTATCCAAATCACAGCGTATTTTCTTAGGGCCAGAGTGCAGCCTCTTCAGGCTCGCAAAAATCCTCTCTGGAAGTATGCTGGCGACGAGGACGCAGATCGGTTGTCGGTAGATTTGGAGGTCAAGGATTTAGAAAAGCTTGTCCGAAAAATTTCCTCTCTCAGCAAAAAAGATTCTGTCCCTTCTTCTTGTCGTGTAAAACCATACAGCGCCACCAATGCGCTTCCTAAGGTAGGCTTTGTCGATTGATTTGTTATTGCCTTGCTATCTTTTTGTAACTCCTTTTTTGACAGTTTCCCCTGTTTTTTATAGAACCATCCAAATCTTGTCTCACTTCCACCCCTTCCTGAGGGTGGAGAAGTCGAGGAAAGGGCCGTTGTCACCGATGACAACCAAGATGCCCCCTCTTTTGTGAATGAACCCGCAGATTCTCGAAAATCTGCGGGATCTGTTGAAAAGGAGGCTGCCTCTGAAGGCACTGCATCAGCACAATCTCCTCCTCCTGCTGTTTCTCCAAAGAACAAAAGGAAAAGGAGTGATGTCGAAGATTCCGGCACCTCCAAAGCCGAAGAAGCTGTTCCTTCACATCAGAAGGCAGCTTATGATCCATACCTTGAGGCCCTCATCAGTTCGTAAGTCACCTCTTTTTTTTTGTACTCGAAGATTTTTCTCTATCTTGCTTTTTATGCTGCCATCATTTAATCGCAGTGATGATGAGGAAGAAATACCAGCTTTTGATGTGGCTGCTCGAACGAGTACGTCACATACTCTAGTTGTTTCGGAGACGCCAGTTGAAGGAGATGAATCCTCGCCTCCTCAACAAAACGTCGACGCTTCTACTCCTCCTTCAAGCCCCCTTGTCCCTTCACCAAAAAGGGCAAGGGTTGAAACAATCCCGGAGCCTACTCTCTAATTGAGTAACTCCTCTAACCCTCTCTTGGATGATGTAAGTTCTTAATTTTCTTGTCACTGTCTATATTTCCTCTGTTTGCTTCTTTATGCCATAATATTTTTCCTATATCGACATTTTCTTTCTTTGTCCTTCTTTGACAGCCTATGATAAAAGAGCTTATTCGTAGTGGTGCTCAATTCATTGGGTATCGTGAGTATGCGAGTAAGACTGAAGGTAATGCCTTGCTGCTTCTTTTTGCCCTTGCCTTCTTACTCCTTTGTTGTCGATGTTTTTAACTTAATATAACTTTCTTGGCAGAAAAACTGGCGGAGGTCAACGAACGTGCCAATACACTTGCTCAAAAATTAGAGCAAAGTGAAGAGGCTCGTAAGAAGGCCGAATCAGATGCTATCCAAGCTAGAGCAGAGGCTGACAAGGCCAAGGCCGATACTGCTGGTGTCGAAGATCTTAGGAAGAGACTTCACGATGCCGAGACTTCGCTGAGCGAGCATATAGCTGCACAACCTGCTCGCGAGAAAACGATCCTTAAGCGCATAAGGTCGCAAAACCGTCACTTTGTCAGTAAGTATCTGAACCACTTCACATCCCTCGGACTTTTCTTTTCTTCACTTGCTTTTTGATCAATAAGTTTTGATCGTGACAGGTAAAACATCTCAAGAATTTGAACTTGAAGATCCTGACAATGATCCTCTTCTTGACGCCATTTCGTTCCTTGAGTTTCATGGAACAGAAGCACGCGAGGGCATTGATCAAGCTAAAGCAGGGCTGTCGCGACTCTTCCCCTATTTCTTCCCAAAAAAGGAGGAACCCGCAACTTTCCTTGCTCTTGCCAAGTGCTTTAATCCACCTGAAGATCTTGGGCTGAAGATGCGTCAGGAAAATATGAAGGTTGCTGTTGAAAGCACTGTTGCCTTGGTTGCTGATAGCCAACAAACTATCGACTGGGCAAAAGTAGGCGACACAGAACAGATAGAGCAGACAAAATGGCGATCGTTGATCAAGGCGGCGAAGCCCAACACGAAGAAAATCCTGTCCTATCTTGGGATCAAGCCATCTTCAACTCCTAGCTCATCAAAGCCGGAGGTCTAGTTGAATGCCCCTTTTTTTTATTTTTTCTTGTTTCATTAGCTATTGTCGCCATATTATCTTTGGCGACAATTACCTTAGTACTTTTGAAGAACTCCTTCTGTAATATCCATGTAAATTTCTTGAAGATCAATGGAATTCTGTCTTGTGCAATCCTTTGATATTGGAGTTTTCTTTTCCAGTTGATATTTGATAACTACTCTGCCGATCCTCATTCTGCCGATACCTCTCCTGCTTCCTCCCTCTCGAAGAAAACACTAGTTAATGATAACTTTGTCGATGGTTCTTCCGGGCGACATCTCTCGCAAGATTTGCAAGAATTGCGCCAACAACTCCAATCCATGAAAAAACAAACTCTTGCGATGATGGAACAATCTCGACAAGCATCCGAGAGGGAAAAATTTGCTCTTCGACAGGCACAAGAAGCCATTGCTGCAAGGGATGCTGCTGTTGCTGAGGCTACCGAAGCTTCCTCTCGAGAAAATTATATGCTTCAGCTGATGACTGATGCTAGCTTGGACATGACAGGTATGTTTCTTGTTCATAACCATGCTGGATGTTATTTTTGCTATTTTTCCTTCTTTATCAATTTATTCGTTGTACCAGGCTCATTTTTGGATACTGCTGCCGAAGATCAACGTGTTGAAGCTCGAGCCAATTCTTTGCTCAAACTGGCGTCCCGACATGGTTCTAACTTTTGGTTTACTCCCGAGCGTACCCGTCACATTGTCAGATTCCAAGATCGCGCGGGTCAGGTCCGTGATTTCCTTGATTTCTGTACGAAGACCCTATTTTTAGTTTATGGAACCATGTTCCCTCGCAACAAAATGCCAGAGACTCTTCCTGCATTAATGGAGAAATTTCGAGATGCTCCTCGAATCCATGGCTTTGTGCAGGCTCAACTCTCTGCTGGCGCGAGATTTGCTATGATGATGATAAAAATTTGCCATCCAAAATTGCCCATGGATCAAATTGTTCCTACGTGCCTGGCTAAAATGTCGAAGAAAAAGAGAGACGTGAGCAAGATTGATGATCTGGTGACTCCTGTAGCCGAAGATATGATGGATGAACTTCTTCGGATGGACGCTGAGTTCTTTGTGAAGGGTAGCTATGCCGAGCATAGTACCCGTCCTTCCAATGAACGAGTAACCATAGACCATGTGCTAGGTATTCACTGAAATTTTTTCCTTTTTCTATAGTTTCACCATTGATACATCTTTGTACACATGAGCTATATTGTAAAGCTGTCAACTCTGTAAGTATATATTGTTTCTATTTTTGATCGTCGAGCCCCCGAGCCTTTGGCTGGGGCTTATACTATTTTGTTATCCCGAAGATTTGTCTCTTATTGCGAGAGGGTACATATATTTCGCTATCAATGGGTACGAGCCCCCGAGTGTCTTGGTGGTGACGTTCTATCTTTTTGTTGCGAGGTTTTCAAACCAACGCAGACACTATATTTATAGTTGTTGGCTTCCGATATTCTATTTGGCGAGGTATTCTTGTACCAAGGCGAAATATTTCGGTAAGCCTAGTTTTGTATATATTTTGTAACTTTGAAGGCATTGAGCCCCCAGCGTGTCGAAGAATAAGAAGTATATCTCCACTATCTTTATTATATTGCCGCACCGCGAGCCCGCCTTATTAAAAACCTTTTTCGGCCCCACTCGGTGCCCCGAAAAAGGAAAAGAGTGCGTCTGAAAACTCGCGGGCGTTTCAGTACATTGTATTTTTACAGAGGAGGACTATATTTCGACTCTAAGCGTAGAACCGCCTGAGCTGTGCCACGTTCCAGGGGTTTTTCTCGGGAACCCCTGTCTTCTTGTCTTTTATTCTGTATGCTCCTCCTTCGATTACTTCCGTAATGACGTAGGGGCCATGCCATGGCGACTCGAGTTTTTCAGTACGCTCTTGGTTGAGTCGCAAAACTAAGTCTCCAACTTGAAAAGATCTTGGTCGCAAACGTCGACAGTGGTAATTTTTCAGGTCCTGCTGATATTTGGTTACCTTTGATAATACTTCGTCTCGAGCTTCGTCGAGTGCGTCGACGTCGTCTTCCAATGCTTTCCTGGAAGCTTCTTCATTATACTCTGTGACTCTGGGGGAGTCGTGCTCTATTTCTATCGGCGATCGCTCTGCTCCATGGACAAGGAAGAACGGGGTCTCCTGTGTTGCTGTATTTGGTGTTGTTCGGATGCTCCATAACACACATGGTAATTCTTCTGGCCAGGTATGTCGAGCTTTTTCCAGTGGTCCTAACAAGCGTTTCTTGATGCCATTGTAGATGATGCCATTGGCTTTCTCGACTTGACCATTGGTTTGAGGATGTGCAACTGACGCGAAGTGCAATTTGATGCCTACCTCTACGCAGTACGCCTTGAACTCCTTTGACGTAAAATTGCTGCCATTGTCTGTGACGATGCTGTGAGGTACTCCAAATCGAAAAACGATGCCCTTCACGAACTTTATTGCTGATGCTGCATCTGGTGAATTTATCGGCTTTGCTTCTATCCACTTGGTGAATTTATCGACAGCAACCAACATGTACTCGTATCCTCCTGGCGAAGCTTTGTGTAATTTTCCCACCATATCGAGACCCCATTGAGCAAAAGGCCAAGATAAGGGTATTGGCATTAATTCTGCTGCCGGAGAGTGAGGTTTTGCGGCAAATCTCTGACATGCGTCACAAGTTTGCACTATCTCCTTTGCGTCCTCAATTGCTGTCAACCAGTAAAATCCTGCTCGAAAAACTTTGGCTGCAATAGCTCGACTGCTCGCGTGGTGGCCACATACTCCTTCGTGTACGTCCTTCAGAATTATCCTTCCTTCTTCGGGTGTGACGCACCATTGTAACACACCCGAGATACTGCGTTTGTACAACTCCCCTTTGACCACCGTGAAAGCTTTGGATCGCCTAATAACTCACCTTGCTTCAACTGGATCGTCGGGTATTGTTTTTCTTAGGATGTATGATATGTATGCCTGCATCCACGGGATTTGCACCATCAATACTAGATCTTGTTCCTCTTCTTCTTCTTCCAATGCTCCTTTCGCAGCCCCCGAGGATTTCTCGCTCTTCTCCTTCTTTGTTGATTTCTTCGGCTTCGTGGATCTTTCTGTTATCTCTTCCCAGAACACACCTGGGGGAATTGCGAGGCACTGCGACCCGATGTTTGCGAGAACATCGGCTTCATCATTGCTCAACCTACTGATATGGTTTACCTCGCATCCATCAAACAGTTTCTCCAGCTCATTATACATCTCTTTGTACGCCACCATGCTATCATTGATCGCATCACATTGGTTCATGACTTGCCGAGCTACTAATTGTGAGTCGCCGAATATTTTTAGTCGAGTTGCGCCGCAGGCTTTCGCCATCTTCATCCCATGTATAAGGGCTTCATATTCTGCTTCATTATTAGATGCGTTTGGGAACGTCATCCGCAGGACGTACTTCAATTTGTCGCCTTCAGGTGATATGAGTATTACCCCTGCTCCAGCTCCTTCTAACCTTTTGGACCCGTCGAAGTTCATAGTCCAGGTTCTCGATAAATCCGGAGGTCCTGTGTTTTGCAACTCCATCCACTCTGCGATGAAGTCTGGTAGAATTTGTGACTTTATTGCCTTTCTTTTTTCATACGTGATGTCCCGAGGAGAAAGTTCTATTCCCCAAAGGGAGACACGGCCTGTAGCTTCTGGATTATTGAGTATGTTGGATAAAGGCGCCTCATTGACCACTATTATCGGATGCGCCGAAAAATAATGACGCAATTTTCTTGCGGTTGTGAATACTCCATATGCTAGCTTTTGGTACTGCGGGTACCTCTGTTTTGAAGGCGATAATACTTCGCTGATGAAATATACTGGCCTCTGCAATCCATGGAGTTTCCCTTCTTCTTCTCTTTCAACAACTAGTGCCGTGCTGACCACCTGAGGTGTAGCCGCAATATATAACAGGAGTGGTTCTTTCTCTTTTGGCGCCACTAGAATTGGTGGTGTTGAAATTTTCCGTTTGAGGTCCTCGAAGGCCCTATCTGCCTCTTCATTCCACTGGAACTTCTCTCCTTGTTTGATTAGGGCGTAGAATGGTAACGCCTTTTCTCCCAGCCTGGCGATGAATCTACTTAAAGCTGCGACTCGCCCAGTTAACTGCTGTATTTCCTTCAACTTTGTTGGCTTCCTCATTGTTACAATAGCTTGGATTTTTTCGGGATTTGCTTCGATCCCTCTTGCTGAGACTAGGAACCCGAGAAGTTCTCCTGCAGGGACGCCGAAAGAACATTTCGTCGGATTCAACTTGAGACAAAATTTGTCGAGGTTGTCGAAAGTTTCCTTCAAGTCCTCGATTAATGTTGCCCCCTTTTTTGATGTGATGACGACGTCGTCGATGTACACTTGTACATTTTTCCCAATCTGTGTTGCTAGGCACTTCTGCATCATCCGTTGATATGTTGCTCCCGCGTTTTTCAACCCAAAGGGCATTGTTTTGTAACAAAATACACCATACGGTGTGATAAACGCTGTTTTGGCTTCGTCGTCTTCTTTTAATCTGATCTGGTTGTAACCAGAATATGCGTCCAAGAAGGAAAGGCGTTCACATCCTGCCGTGGAGTCGATAATCTGATCGATCCTTGGGAGGGGAAAGTGATCCTTTGGACAATATTTATTGAGACACGTAAAGTCGACACACATACGGAGGACTTTCGTGTTTTTCTTCGGCACCATCACTGGGTTAGCTACCCAAGTGGCCTCGGTAGATATCTCTTTGATGAAACCAGCTTCTCTAAGTCGATCAATTTCTGACAGCGTGGTGTTGGGGGGATGACCCCCGGTATGCCAAAGGCATGCCAAACCGGATGGTTTGAGCCATCAAGATACCGGTTTAATGTTTATACCGGAGCACAAGATAAGCGTTTGGCTAAGCGGGGCTAAGCCGGTATCCTCAGGAGAGGTATACCGGAACCGGATAGGAAAGACACCGGGCTACCGGAAAGCAGAGCAAGTCGGCAGGACTGGTCAAAGATCCTCTCGAAAGCTAGAAGACAAAGATGAGCTAAGCAAAGTAGCTTTAAACGAAGGGCTGACGATAAAGAGGAGGATGCCGATGAAAGAAGCCGGAGGACGTCAGCATCCCTGATTAAAGGAGACCCCGGTCTCATCTATGATTAAAGTAGCTTTGTAAAGTAGTTTGTCTAGTCAAAGATGCCATTAGGGTTTCTTGCCCTGTAAGCCACCCTCTCCCCTATATAAGGAGAGGGGGCAGCCCTCCTCACGGGCACGCACGGAACACAGAGGGAGAGATTCTGTAAACACAAACCTGTAACCTGTGAAAATCAATGAAGAAAGTGATCTAGAGCGAGTTCTTCCTTGTGTCTTTCTTCTTCAACCTCTAGCCTCGGCTAAGTTCTTGAGGAAACCATCCGGAAGTTCATCCCATCTGATCACAAACCCTCCCCCGAATCCTCTAGCGTCCATTCGGCCCCAACTTAAGCCATCCTATGGCATCTGTCTGTTCACCACGACGACAGTTGGCGCCCACCGTGGGGCATGAAGTGGCGCTTGCAGGAGTTCACATTCGGGCGGGCATCCTTGAGGTCGCCGGCGAGCGTACGGTGTCCGCGCTCGTGCAGCGCATCTACGACATGGACTTCATCGACGACAACGCGGGCTGCTTTGCCAACGGCGGCAAGTTCCCGCACAACGGCCGCATCGTCGAGTTCGGCAGCCACCGCGTCTACTTCGGCACCGTCCCTGTGCGCCAGCGTCTCTCGCCGGTGCTGGTGGCACCGGACCCGCCAAGGTGGCTCTGTGCTGGCCGCGTCGCCGGCAGCGTCGAGGTAATGATGACCGGTGTGGTTGGTGCAGGCAAAGAAGCTATGGATGAAGGTGCTGGTCGTGCGGTTTCGACCCGTGCGGCCAAGCCACCGCTGGAGCGCGACGCTGGCGCTGCGGGAGCATCTTCCGCATCACCGGCAACACCACTCCAAGCGGCGATGAACGTGCTGGCAACGCCCATCGCGCAGAACATCGACCCGGCAGCGGCTCAGGCGGAGCTGGAGGCACAACGCCAGAAGCTGCTCGCGAACGGCGCCGACATCGTCCGGGCGCAGCACGAGCTGAACCTAACCCTACGTGAGTACAACGCTGCCCATGGCTTTGCTTCTGTTAGCGCTCATGCTGCTAGGATGCCGGAAAACCGGCTGAAAGCTCACAACCTAGATCAGGATTTGCACAAAGAAGTTCTTGCCGGCAAAAGTACCTCTGCATCTGTTAGCATCGTGGAAAAACCTAAGTACAGTAGCCCGGATAAAACTATAAAAGCTGCTAAGGCTGCAGTAGAGCTATGTGAATCGCTTTCCGGAGATGCTTTGGCAAAACAGCAGGAGCGTGTTAGAGAGCTGCTGGAAACTATTGAGCAGCAGAATGCTGAACAGCTGGCTAAGCTGAACAAGGCTGCGGCCTCAAAATCCGCGCGTTCAACAAAGAATGCCGGAAGCAAGTCCCATGGGCAGGCATCGTCCCCCCACCCGGACAGAAGAAGAGAAAAAGAGATGAACGCACAGCAGATGACTGTGTACGATCCGGTTCTTGCCGGAAAGCAACAAGCCGGGCAACACAATGCCGGTAGAAAATGCCAAGGGGCAGGTCGAGGCTACGCCAGAGGAGGCTATGCCGGAAACAATCATGCCGGTAGATATGAAACCGGGCAAAATTATCGAGCTGCAAGGGCAGCGTATGAGGAAATGCCACCACCAAGGTACCAGCAGGCAAGAGCCGCGGAACCGGAACGATACGGAGAGGGAGATTCCGAAGTAGAACGAACAAGAGTCTACCGGAACCCTTTGGGGGAACGCCTGGGGGAAAGATGTTTGCCAGACCAGGATGCGAGGCACAGGCTGGACAGGGTGTGAGTTTCACCATGTGCCGCGCGCAGAAAATGAAGCCGCGGATGCTTTGTCCAAGCTGGGCTCATCTAGGCAAGAAATTCCTCCCGGAATAGCTTTAGCTCACTTAAGAGTACCATCGATCAAACCGAGTCCGGAATCGGAATCAATTTTTGTACCGGAGTCACAAGTTGCACCAATGGACATCGACGAAGGGAACCCGGGGACTGCTCCGGTAAGCTCGGGGACTGTTGTGCCCATACCGGAAGAAGCAATGCTGGTGGATAGCATGGACGTAGACGTACCGGTGTTCCTAGTCCGGGAGGCACCATCATGGGTTAAACCTATTAAGGAATTCCTGATCAACGGCACCTTGCCGGTTGACGAAAATGAGTCTAGAAGGATCCAGAGGAGGTCCAAAGCTTACACCATCATCAATGGCGAGGTATACAAGAGAAGTGTTACCGGTGTCCTCCAAAGGTGTGTGGAACCGGAAGAGGGAAAATAAATGCTTGAGGAAATTCACCGAGGAGAATGTGGGCATCACGCGTCATCAAGGGCGCTGGTAGCAAAGGTATTCCGGCATGGGTTCTATTGGCCAATGGCTTTGCAAAACGTGGAACATATGGTAAGAAAATGCAATGGGTGCCAGAGGTACGCCAAGCAAAACCATACCCCAGCATCCGGTTTAAAGACAATACCGCTAACTTGGCCGTTTGCCGTTTGGTGCCTAGACATGGTTGGCCCGTTCAAAACCTCAAGGGGAAACATGACCCACATCTTGGTTATGGTGGACAAATTCACCAAGTGGCTAGAGGTGAAACCCATTGCAAAATGTGATGGGCACACAGCGGTCAAGTTCTTAAAAGATGTTATCTTGCGGTATGGCTACCCGCATAGCATTATCACTGACAATGGCACAAATTTTGCTCAAGGTGAGCTCAAAAGATTTTGTGAAGACAACAACATCCAGTTGGATTTGTGCTCAGTAGCGCATCCACAAGGCAATGGCCAAGTCGAAAGAACAAACGCTTTGGTACTTTCCGGTATCAAACCAAGACTTATTGATGCGGTGGAAAAATCACCGGGGTGTTGGCTCGATGAGCTACCATCAGTACTGTGGAGTATAAGAACAACTCCAAACCGGTCTACCGGATACACTCCATTCTTCATGGTTTATGGAGCAGAAGCGGTCATACCAACCGACATTCTCCATGATTCACCAAGGGTGCAACTCTATACCGAAGAAGAGGTAAAGGAGGCCCGAGAAGATGATGTGGACTTGCTAGAAGAAGCAAGAGAATTAGCATTGGCAAGAACAGCCATTTACCAGCAAAACCTCAGACGCTATCACAGCCGGAAGGTTAACCCGAGAGTATTCCGGGAAGGGGACCTAGTGCTACGCCTAGTGCAGCGCACTGAATGCCGGCACAAGCTGTCCCCCCATGGGAAGGACCCTTCATTGTGAGCAAGGCTCTCCACAATGATGCCTATTACTTAATTGATGCGCAGGAATGGAAGAAAGGAAAGGCGGACAAATCCGGAGAGGAGACCAAACGACCGTGGAATGTAGCTACATAAGGCCCTTTCTACTCTTGAAGTTGTGGTGTAAGAAGTTCCTTTTTGTACCTTACTTGCTATGAATAAAAGATGTCGGAACCTTGAATGAATCTCGGGGACTACCCCACTAAGGTTGCATGTAACTTGTTTATTTTTTCAGTTTACCGGTTGCTTATTGAACGTTTTTTCTTTCCGGTTTAGTAGTGTGCTAAACCCTACCGGAGTCTTCGACTCTGCTGTTGTCCGCAACCCGGCTTCATGGCAAGCAAGATAAACCGGTAGGGGATAAGCACATGAACTACGAAGAGCGAGAGCGGGATAGAACAATCCGGAAAAATTTAACTAACCCCGGTTATACCGGTTCTTTGCAAAAATTTCGAGTTATTTCTAAGTTCAAGAAAATGCTTGCTTGGTGAAAGAACTTTGTGCTCATACGCCAAAGACGCCCAGAGAAGGTAGGCAGAGCCAAAGCAAAAGAGCCAAGTGTGCATCGAATTGGATGCGGAAACAGTTTCGGAATAATTGCAGTGCAAGACAAAAGTTGAAACAATAAGCAAAGTGCTAAGTAGCAAACCAACATAACTTAATAGGTTACCGATGTGCAAAACACCGGCATAGATTGTTGTACCAACAAACCAAAAGGATGAGTTTTATCTTACATCATAAACCCCGGCATACCGGGGTAGAATTTAACGGGCAATGTTTCAAGTTAAACAGGGCAGGCCTATCACAGGCAATCAGTTAACAGACAGTATTCAAGCAACAGGGGCTTCAGAGGGAGCAGCGTCGGCCTCGGGGGCTTCAGGGGGAGCAGCGTTGGCCTCAGAAGCTTCCGGCAGCACATCCTCGGCACCCTCATCTTCACCTTCCTCTTCTTCATCCTCATCGCTGAGGTAGTCCTTGACATCAGGAGGGGGAGGGATGAAGGTGCGAACCTGGGCGAACTCCGCGAGTCGGTAGGCCCGATCCTGCCGCTTCGCGGTAAGAACCGGGTCCACGTCGGTTGGAGCATCTTGGCGCACACCTTGAAGCGCATCCAGATCCAAGTCCGGATACCAGGAGCATGCGGAGCGCAGCGCCGTGTCAGCTCCGGCACGAGCCGCGGAGCACTGCCACTCACGAATCCGGTGCCCTGCTTCCTTCAGCCGGTTGGCGGTGAGGGTGACGTTGGCCGGCATGGCTTCTTCCGGCCACAGCACCTTGAAGATTTGGATGGCAGCATCCGGTAGATCGCCAAGGAGCCGGTCCACTGAGCGCATGTGTTGGACTCGAGCGGAAAGGGCGACCAGATAGTCGTACCCATCCCAGTGCGCGTCCATGTTGGGAAATTTCCGCGCCACCCGATTCTCCATCACCTTTTTCACGGCGTGTGCCTGGGAGTCCGGGAAGTGTTCTACAGGAAGAAGGGAAAAGCATAAGCACAAGATACCGGAAAGCAGTATGCCGGAAGGAAAAGGAACACGGATACATTTTCAAAAGGAGAAAGCTTATAAGCGAAAGAAGGGACAAGGCAAGGACTTACGGAGAGCCAGCGCATCAATCTGCATAACCAGCCGATCATATTCTTTATGATCAGTGGTCATGACCTCAATAAGGTGCTCCGCTGCCTTCCGCGCCTTCCTTTCCTCCTCCAGCTCCGTCGTCAGCACCGTGTTGGAGTTCGTGGAATCCTCCACGACCTCCGCCAGCCTGGCCTCGGCTGCAGCCTGGGCATCCTTCAGAGCTTGTTCATGCTGGAGCGCGGCTTGCATAGCTTGTTCCTTAAGCTCCCTCGAGGCGGTCTTCTGGACATCCAGTGCCTCGTGGTACTCCTTGATGAGCTGCTCTTTCTGCCTAGATACCGGAAAGAAGGGTGTTAGCAAGTGGCAACTGATAAAATGAAAAAAGAACGGGTTAACCGGAAAAGAAAGAGTGATACCTTGAAGCGTGGCAATCTGGGCCTTGAGGGCCTCGATGGTAGCTTCCGGAACAGCTATTGAACAAAAGATGCGTAAGTATCAAAGAAGAAAACATTCCGGTGAAAAGATGCCGAAGGAAAAGAAAGGAAACAAACCTTGGCAGTGGCTGTGGGCCTCGGCAAGGTCCCGATGCTCCCACAGAAGCTCCTCGAAGAGCTGCTTCCGGGCATCCGCGGTGCTCTGTTCAAGGGAAGATAATTGTGAGAAAGAAAGAAACAAAGATCTTAACCCGAAACTCGGGGACTGGCTATGCCGGTTTCGTGCGTTTCTAGTTAAGTTTCCCGCTAAGAGCTACGCTCTCAACACGAAACTCGGGGACTGGGAGGATAGACAAGATCCGGAAAGAAAGAAACCGGCATCAACAAAAATTACAAGAAGGTTGGCGAGACTTACCACCACGTTGCTGGTGGCGTCGTACCACGCACTATCGAACTCCTTCACGGCACGCTTGAGCCGCATGAAGTGTTCTTCAGTGGACCGAGGCCCAGCGGGATCTGGCGCTGGAAGGCGGTCCTTCCCCAAGCCACGGGTGGATGCAGAGATGTCCGCATCATTCCATTTTTGGGCATAGGGGAGAAGGTGCCCCAGGTCCTTGCCCTCACGTTTCAGCTCAATGATTTGGCCCAGGAGGCCGGAAGGTTTTTCCGGGGCCGTGGCGGCGGCAGGCCCGACATGCAGCACTAAAGGCTGCGAGCCGGTTGATGCGCTGCCATCCACAGCCTTTCCGCGGGACGCCCCGGGCTTGAGGAACTGGGTGATCTTGGGGGTCGTCGGCGGCGGTTTTGGCTTGGCCGCGGGAGGCCCTTGGCTTGGCGACGGTGTCGGTGTAGTCCCGGTAGGCTCGAGGGTAAGAGCTTCCGGTTGCGGTGCAGAAGAGGCCGGCGCGGGAGTGTCCGGCGCGGTCTTGCTGGGGGAAGAGCTTGGCTGCTTCTTCTTCTTCTTCTTCGGGCCAGGAGGAACCAGAGGTTCCGCCTGCCCGGCAACTGTGTCGTCGGCGCCGGTGTTGCTGGCGCCGGTGTCCTGGGTTTCAGGAGGGGAGGTGAGATCCTCCTCCGCGCGGTGATCAGGAGGTGTAGGGGCCGCGCGCCCCGAACTTGTAGTGCCTCCCGGAGGGGAGGCAGAGGTGTTGCCGGCACCAGATGGTGCCGGACTTGAGTGAGGAGGAGGAGTTGAGGTCCTTGCGGAGCCGGCAGAGCCCTCCGGCTTGGAGCCAAGCTCAAGCGCAGGGCTGAAAGAGAGAAAAAAGACGGATTCGAAAAAAGCAACCGGAAAAGAACTTGGTAAGAACAAAACATACAAAAAGAGAAGTAAAAAATTTACCCGGAAGAAACCGACATCTTCTTGTGCTTGTAGCGCTTCGTGCCTACCTGCTTTCCCCCAAGGACTTCAGTCCGACGGCGTTTGGCAGGAGGAGCTTGGCTAGGGCCGGCGTCAGCAGCCGGAGCATTGTTCTTCTGGCCTTGGGCCATAAGTTTGTCCAGGAACTCCTGGCCAACCTCGGCCTGCAGCGGGGTGGCGTGCTCATGGACCTGTGGGTTGATGCCAGCTGAGGGAACATCTACATAAGGAAATAAGCAACAGAATATGAGAGACCGGAAGAGGAAACTACCTCGTGCTTGGGAAGCTCATCGATGGAAACCACAGAGGGGTTACCAGGGCGCTGAGTGGGAAGCCGACCCATCTTGAGGTCGTACCAAGGGACGAAAGGATCTGGATCAACCTTGTCCAAAGGCCGCTTCCGGCAAGGGCCTCGCTGATCTGAGTCAATACGGGGGAAGCGGTCCCTGGCCTGAAAACAAAAGAAAAAAGGGGTTAGTCACAGTATAAAAGTTACCGGTAAACCGACCCGAGTTGCGTGATTTCTTACTTCTTTGGTCGGAGGGTTAGTGGAACTGAGGGGCCGGAGGCCCCACTCCCAGTCATCCGGCATGTCCGTTTGGCATATTTGATTAGCCTTCAGGACCACATCCGCCTTGCTCAAGGGCAGGCCGGTGATCTTGGTGGGATCACCAGGGCCGTACATCTCGTTTATCTTGTGAGCTCGGCGCTTAAGGGGAAGCACCCGGCGGCAGATGAAGGTGCGGATAATATCATCGGAGCAAATGTTGGTATCCTTCATCAGCTTCAACATGAAGCGTACCACCCGGTTTGTCTCTATGTGATCCGTACCAGGGTTGTAGTTCCAGTTGACCTTGGCAAGCGGCGCCGGGTTGAAGGGCGGCAGATTGATGAGGTCAGTGGCGCTCTTGTTCTTCACATAGAAGAACGTCGTCTGCCACAACCGGCAAGACTCGAGGCCGTTGAACTTAAAAAAAGGCTCCCTTGGCGGGAGCCGATGATACAAGACCCGCATTGTACGGAGGGTTTGGGCTTGGGAATGTCCTTGCCCTGGACCGAGTTGATCCGGAGAGAAAAGAAGCGGGCAAACGTCTCGCGAGCGGGACGGATGCCGATGTAGCCTTCCATGAAGGCCACAAAACAAGAAAGATAAAAAACGGCGTTGCCGGGAAGGTGGTGAGGCTGGAGTCGATAAAAGTCGAGGAATTGGCGGAAGAAGTCGGAGGCAGGAAGGCCGAAGCCACGCTCAAAGTGAGCAAGGAAAACAACGACTTCACGGGGTTCAAGCACCGGTTCGGTCTCATCACCTGGAAGCCGGCAGGAGACTCCATCCGGTATTCTCCTGGACCGGTAAAGCCAGTCAATCTCATGTTGAGTCACGTCGGAACCTCTCCAGGCTCCGCGTGTGATACCGGAAAGATCCCTTCCGGGGGCCCGGCTAGACGTACCGACCTCTTGGTCTTTGCTGGATTCAGCTTCCATCCGGGCGAGATCTTCAGTTAGCCCGTCGGAAGTACTACTGCCTTGACTACTGGAAGAGGAAGCGAGAAGAGATTCTTCGCCAGACATGTAGATCTGGAAGACGCCGGAATCTACCGTAAAACAGTTTTCCCCAAAAAGACCCTCGCGCGAAGATCTACGAGTAAGAGAAAAAGCAAAATAAAGAGGGGATAAATACTCTACCGCCCCAAGATCTGGAAAGCAAGAAGAAAAGAGGTAGAGGCGTATCGAGCCTAACCTGAAGCGGCGGAGGCGTTCAGGGAGAAGTCCGCCGGAGGAACGGCGAGCTCTTGACCGTTGACGAAGGCCGACGATGGAGAGGGGCGAGGTCCATCGGAGGAAGCTTGAATCTGCGGCAAGGAAGGAACGCAGCAAGAACTCCGTGCGGTGAAGAGCTTCGGCGCGGTGAAAGCGACGTCCTAGCACCGACAGAAGCAGCACTCTGGCGGCGACCGGCGGCGAAGAGGAAGCAAGGGGCGAAGGGCTCGAACTGCTCTGGAAACGGGGGCAAGTGCGAAGAAGAAGACGAAGAGGAACTGCCCCGTCTTTATATAGAGAGAGGGGAGAGTGGGCCGAAAACCGTCGGGCCGCGGCGGTTCACCTTGGGGGGCCGCCACGTGGCGCGCAAATACACGTGCAGAAAACAACATGTCACAGGAAGGCCACACAGATCCGGAACGGCCGCGAGGATCCGGTGTGGCGCCATAAATGCTGGCGCAGAAGCCGAAGGGAAGTGACCCCTGACACTGGCGCGTCAGTCACAGTGCGCATGTCTCTGACAGGCACGGGACCCGAGATATTCTCGACTTCGCCGAGGAAGTGTTTAATGACTAAGATGCCGGAGGATAAGATACCGGAAAATGTCTTGCAAAGAGAGATAACGAAAATCCGGGCAAAGATGCTGGATCCAAGCCCAGCACCGGATAGATTAAACCGGTATCCAAAGACGTGAGAACCTGGCATGTTCTGTTGGATAGAATCCGCCAGACTATACCAGCTTCGGGGACTAATGTTGGGGGATGACCCCCGGTATGCCAAAGGCATGCCAAACCGGATGGTTTGAGCCATCAAAATACCGGTTTAATGTTTATACCGGAGCACAAGATAAGCATTTGGCTAAGCGGGGCTAAGCCGGTATCCTCAGGAGAGGTATACCGGAACCGGATAGGAAAGACACCGGGCTACCGGAAAGCAGAGCAAGTCGGCAGGACTGGTCAAAGATCCTCTCCAAAGCTAGAAGACAAAGATGAGCAAAGCAAAGTAGCTTTAAACGAAGGGCTGACGATAAAGAGGAGGATGACGATGAAAGAAGCCGGAGGACGTCAGCATCCCTGATTAAAGGAGACCCCGGTCTCATCTATGATTAAAGTAGCTTTTTAAAGTAGTTTGTCTAGTCAAATATGCCATTAGGGTTTCTTGCCCTGTAAGCCACCCTCTCCCCTATATAAGGAGAGGGGGCAGCCCTCCTCACGGGCACGCACGGAACACAGAGGGAGAGATTCTGTAAACACAAACCTGTAACCTGTGAAAATCAATGAAGAAAGTGATCTAGAGCGAGTTCTTCCTTGTGTCTTTCTTCTTCAACCTCTAGCCTCGGCTAAGTTCTTGAGGAAACCATCCGGAAGTTCATCCCATCTGATCACAAACCCTCCCCCGAATCCTCTAGCGTCCATTCGGCCCCAACTTAAGCCATCCTATGGCATCTGTCTGTTCACCACGACGACACATGGCTTTGCGATTTGGTTCCGAAAAACGCCGCAAAGGTTGTTTGATTGGTCTCGCTATTGGATCCAAGTTTAGGTGGTGCTCGGCAAGTTCCCTGGGTACTCCTGGCATGTCAGCTGGACACCATGCGAAGATTTTCCAGTGCTCACGGAGGAACTCGACGAGCGCACTTTCCTATGCGAGGTCCATGTTTGTTGCGATGGACGTCGTTTTCTTCGGGTCTGTCGGGTGAATCTGTACTTCCTTAGAATCTTTTGCTGTATTGAAAGTTGATTCCTTATTGGGCCTCCCTACGTCTGGCAGCACATCGTAATCAGTCATGAGCCTTGACGCTGCGTACTCTGCCTGCATCCCGAAAGTTTCTGAGAGTCGATGAAAATCTTTGTCGCATTTATCGGCTAGCGCGAAGCTTCCTTTGACTGTGATTGGTCCCTTAGGTCCAGGTAACCTCCAAAGCAAGTACGTGTAATGTGGTACCGCCATAAACCTGGCATATGCTGGTCGCCCCAACAAAGCATGATACTGCGACGGGAAATCCACAACTTCGAATTCCAACCTCTCTATCCTGTAATTTTCTTGGGTCCCAAACTGAACGTCGAGATTGATCTTTCCCAGTGGGTAACTTGGCTTCTCTGGTGTGATGCCGTGGAATCGTGTGTCGGTTGGTTTCAAATTTGCGAGGGAAATATTCATCTTCCTTAGCGTATCTGCGTACATAAGGTTTAGACTGCTGCCGCCATCTATGAATACTCGAGATACATCGAATCCCGCGATTATTGCTGGTAAGATCAGTGCTGACTGCCCTGGTCGAGGAACTTGCTGTGGATGATCAGCTATTGTGAAGCCAATATCTTGTCCTGACCAGTTAAGGTACTCAACTGTTGGTGGTGGCATCTTTTCTGCCATAAACACCTGTCGCGAGATTACTTTCTGAGCTCTATTGGATGGCCTGCCTTTCTGAATCATCGAGATCGCTCCGCTAGAGTTAGGATCGACGTAGGGCGGTGGAGCAGGTGCTGCCGCTATTCTGAGCTGATGTCGATTTTCATCCGTAACCGCGGGAGGAGGTGGCAAGTGAATCTCACTCCTAGGTCCTTGAGGATTTCTGTGTGCTGCCTGAGCATTTGCATGTCCTGCCCATCTTAACATTGCCTGGAAATTTCGGCAATCCTTTTGCAAGTGTCCTGAATGTCTTTTTCCATTGCTATCGAGAAAGAAATGCATCTGACACGGCCCATTCATCATCTCTTCGGGAGACACAAAAGGTCTCTGGAACCTTGGTCCGCTATTTTGCCTCTTATCTCTATTGTCGCCTTGTTGTGCATTACTTCTCTGGTAGTCATCTCTACTGTTTCCTCCATTGTTTCCTCGAAAGCCAGCCGATATTTGGCCAGGTGCATCGTAACTTGAAAATTGACGAGGGAATCGACGTCTATTTTGAAAATTTCGACTGCGATCTTCCTCTGGGGACCTATGTCGTTTGTTATGTACCGCATCTTCGCCATCTGCCCATCTATTTGCTATCTCCATTAAAGCTGATACTGTTCTTGGGTTTGTCCTCCCCAAGTCCTCCACGAAATCTCCTCGTCGAACTCCTGCAACAAATGCATCTATCGCTCTTTCGTTAGATATATTTTCTGCCGAGTTTTTGATGATGTTCCACCTTTGAATGTACTTCCTCATTGATTCATCATGCTTTTGTCGACATGACCTCAACTCCTCTAATGTCGCAGGTTTCTTGCAGGTTGACCGGAAATTCTTGATAAACACGTCCTCGAAACTTTCCCAGCTGTCGATGGAACCTGGGGGAAGCTTTTTTATCCATGATCTGGCGGCTCCGCTCAGGTGTATCTGGATGCTCTGCATGGCTGTCGCTCTGGTCCCGCCTATCAATTTTACTGTCTCGAGGTAATCCACAAGCCAATCCTCAGGGTCTTGCAGGCCATCGAATTTCTTGAAACTATCAGGTAGCTTGAATCCTGATGGAACTCGAGTTTTTCGGACCCGTCGTGTGAAGCATGGGAGTCCACACATGTCCTCTTCAGCAAGTTTTGGTGAATGCCGACGTTCCCTTCTTTCTTGTCGCGCTCTATCAACTATGGCTTGAGTTGTTGTGTCCCTGGCTCCACTTGCTCTTGGTGGATCTTGTACTGCTGCGGTAGGTCTCAGACTATTTTGCCTTGCAGTTCCTTCGGGAGGTGTGGCTGTGAACGCTGCTCCCATGGCTCCACATCCTGCCATGGCCATGTTGTACAGCGCTTCCCTTGGATCTCCGGAAGGTGGCCTGGACGCTAAGATGAAGGCTTGTGTCGCCATGTACCCTGCCTCCGGTGTTTTTGGGATAATATTCCCCCTCGTGTCGATTGACATAAAGGACATGTCGAGGTTTTGGATTAGAGTTTCTCTTTCAGCTTCCGGTATATTTTGCAGCCGAGATCTTGCTCTCCTCCGAGCTTCTCTATGACTATCTCCCGAAGTTTCTGAGTGTCGACTTAATTCCGCTCGTCGCCTGCTTGATGCGGAAGCTGCCTCCCTTCTTCTGTTCAAAGCAGTTGTCTGTTTTTCCAACTCTCTTCCAGCTCTGGCGAGTCTATATTGATAAGCTTGCAGTTCTTCGACTGTAGGAGTTGTCTCCATTGGTTCAGAGCCATCTAAAGCTTTCGCAGCTCTATCCCAGGCTGCTTGTGGAAGTTGAACTCTGGCACGTGGTGTGGGCCCAACATATTTAGTGCCCAAACCTCTCCTTAGATCTGAGGGATCGACATAAGGATTTCCCAAATCGTCGAAAGCCTCTGATGTTTCCTCTTGATCGCGACTTGCTTCTCCAATGGCATAAACTTGGTGATATTTTGGAGTTTTCGCTTTGCTTGGTTCGGTGACACCATCATGGAGATTGGTGAAGACCTTCCCAATAGAGATGGATTTGTCGATGAAGTCGAAGCTATCGGTGTCGCTTGAATCATCGCTTATATAGGAGTCCGCCGATGACTCGAAGGACATGTCGCTGAAGATTTTGGCGAGTTTTTCACTTGCCCTGCTGCTGATGAAGCGTGGCGACGAAATCTCCTTGTCGCTTGACTCGACGGATGATACTGAGTTTGAGAAGTCAAAACCATCCGCCGATAATCCCAACGAAATCGGAACTTCGAGACGATACGATCCTTCTTTCTCGACGTGGAAGTGGAATTTTCCAAACGTCATCTTCATGGGCTCCTCCAGATACGCATATGCATCCAAACGGGAGGGCGGGTGAGGAATAAAATCAACGAGACTAGTTTCGATCTGCTTACCTCTCTCCATGATGTTGCTTGCTACTGATGAAGTCGACGATCTTGAACGTGCCATCGAGATCAGCTCCTTGTCGCCTCTAGCTTCCCACAGACGGCGCCAATTGACAAGGTATAAACTTGTCAATGCCTACGGATTGTAGACTAGGGTTTAGTTGGATGTAGAGGGCAAGTAGATCTCGAAGGTTTCAGCCGAAAAGTACTCGACGAATATGAAAGCTAGGGTTTGAGAAACGATGATTCGATCCTTTCTGCGTCCCTCGACTCCCCCTTATATAGGAGGCGGAGCCGAGGGTTTCGTATTGTACAAGTTACATAGTCCGGGTAGGTTTCTAACTCCTCCCGCGAGATTACAAATAATGCTTCCTATTACAACTCTAGCTTTCCTTAACAATATCTTGGGCTTCCGAACCTTCTTATTCTTCGGGTAGTGGGCCTTCAGTAAACCCCGGGTACCATCATTGGCAAGCCCATTGGGGACGCCTATGTCACATGGCGCTTGAAGCTTCTGAGGGAAGGATGCAGGAAGAAGGAGAGGATGCGCGAAAGAGATGAGCAGTAGGAGGTGTAAAAAGTAAAATGAGGAAGTCCTCTATTTATACCTTAAGGATTAACATGAGATTGTGGCCATAACTCCGTGGGCGTCATGGGAGGTGGAGCAAATCCAGCTGTACATGTGGCGCTAAAAAACAGGATGGAACCGGCGGCCCATTATTCCCACGTCGTGCGAAAATCGAGGAAATGCCTCGGTCACTGCGCGTGCACTGGTCAAAACCTAAAAACTGCCTGCGCAGAACTAGGGTGGGCCCGGGGGGTCAAGTCTTGTCAATCAGGTCACAACAGCGGCGTGTCATCAGTGATGTCATGGGCACTATTGATTATATACGAAGAGATGAGAAAGTGTCGGGTGATCAACTTGAGCCTACGCACGGATTGTGAGCATCCGCACCTAGGCTCGGGGGCTACTCCCATCGGGAGCGCGGACGCACACCCGATAGAATAAAGACTTGAAGGAAAAACGTGACTCGAGTCTGCACCCGGACGAAAGTCCCCGTGCTCAGACTCGGGGGCTACTCCCATCGGGAGCGCGGAACGCGCACCCGATAAAACTTTTTCGCCCTCCAGGATCATGCCCGGGGACTTGATTCTGTGTAGGGTAACGTTGTTTTGCCATCGGCAGTTAACCAACAGAAGTTGGGCACGTTATTCGTTATCCCTTGCATAAAGAAAATGTATCGGATGGACTATAAAGACTTGTAGGAATAAGCTTCGGCAGAAGAAAATGTTCGAGTGGTACGACTTGAGTCTACGCACGGATTGCAAGCATCTGTACCTAGACTCGGGGGCTACTCCCATCGGGAGCGCTGATGCGCACCCGATAGAAAATAGAAGATAGAAGAAACGCAAGAATGATCGAGGAGAAGGACTTCGGAAGAAGACATGCTCTAGTCTCTACCCGAACTATGTTCGGCTAGACACTCGGGGGCTACTGACGTGGGCATTACCCTTCGGGTAACCAATGTTGCTCTACCCTACACAGTCCAACTGGAGGCCCATGAAGGTACCCGATGGCAAGATGGGCCACTAGGGCGGTGTGGCGGAAGATTACTTGGAGTACAAGACACGGAAGAAGCCGAACAAGGAAAGATTGGAGATAGATCTACTGTAAACCTACTCGTACTCGATTAGACCTTTCGGGACCTGGCCACCTATATAAAGGCCAGGAGAGGGGCTATCGAGGGACACAATCAACCTTAGCAATACTAGCCAGCAGAAGCTTAGAACTAGGTTACCCTAGCCACTAGCATCTCGACGAGATCACAGCCGAACTATTCGGCACCCCATTGTAACCTGTTTTCATCATAATCAAGAACAGACAGGCAGGACGTAAGGGTTTTACCTCATCGAGGGCCCCAAACCTGGGTAAATCGCTCTCCCCGCTTGTCTGTGTACCGATGTCTCGTGTCAGCTTGCAGGATTCCATCAACCCTAAGCCCCTATCGGAGGGCATTGCCGAGGAGCACCCTCGACAATATTGATATTGCAACATGCATTTGCATACCAAAGTCAAACTTCATGTATGGATCTAGTCAAACAATGAAAATCCAATAAAAATCCAAGAAGATTCAGCTTTGTGCATATAATACACACCATCATAAGCCTGAAATAATAATTGAGTAAGACATCTCTAAACATCAGGCTGAGATGTGTAGTATATAACACCACATAAGATAGGTTTAGGTCGTGATACTTAGCACGAATATGTGGATTTCTACTATTTGTCTCAACATTTATCTTAATTGCACAATTGCAATGCGATAAACTTGAACAAATTGGTCCAGAATAGTTATGGCTGACCTAATCTTCTTTGAAAGTACTACTTAACTTCCATTTTGCTGAGGACTATTTTTCAAGATATGTCTAGGTTCTAACATTGCTACTCTAAACACATAACTATGGAAATATAGCTCTTATACTTCCAACTATTTATACTATCATAAGACTATGGACATGATGTGCTTGGCACACCCCCCATGAATTTGAAACACAATCCTACACTATTGTTGAACAATTGGCTTCTTATTGTACTCATCTTAATTATTCATAATGTTCTAGTCCATCACATACTGATTCTCAGGTGAATCTTATATGATTAGTAACTCTATCGTGTAGACATATTTCATTCCTATCTCTCTTCCTTACCTCCCATGATTGACTCATCATGGTTTATACTACCTCATATAACTTATATTCATCCCTTACTATCAGTTGTTTTACAAGTTTGGATAATTTACTTACCCATTACTTGTATTAGTTCACACCTTCTAGTAAAATATCTTACTTATCTTTATCACTTGATATTACTCCTATTACAGGTCTGGATAATTCTTACCTAACCATAACATATGTTGGTACACATCTTCCAATAGGATATCTTCCTTATGGTTGTATCCTCTCTTTGGACTACCATGTATTGTATACCAACTGTGATCTACTCATCTATTTTTCAGGACTTAATAATGTGCTACATATTTGGGATTAGCTAACTAACTTTACTTAGGAGAGATAGGTAAGAAAAGTTGACTCAAGTGTGTCAGGATTATTCTCAAGTGAATATCCATTTCAAGTCATAAGAACTATTTGGTTTAGCTAAGACAACTTCCTATAGACACTACCAATCCTATAGGTCTCCTTTAAAGGGTTTTAATCCTAGGGTCAAAGCATTTTCTCTGATACCAACTGTGGTGACCCGGCATACCACTGCATGGTGTAGTATGCAAGTCTGATATAACACCAATGAAACACTGTTCCACTAGTATTATATCGCTCAGAGTGGTACAACAGAAACATATGTGGGTCCAAGGTATGTCTATAGAATAACACACAGACTCTGTCACAAAAGATCATCACAGCCTCCTACTTTACAATGAGGTAAAACTGCAAATAAACTCCAGAAGAACGACTCGTAGTCTAATCCTAACACGAACTCTACTTGTAGAGTATTTAACTAGCTACAGAGGCTATGAATAGATTCTAACTAAATAGGAGCTAGGTTTAGGAAGCTAGTTCCTTTCTATTGCTAATCTAGGTTTTCTCCTTGTTGGATGTGGTATCGGACTCTTCTGACGGATCCGGTCCCGTGAAGTAGTTGTTGACTCCTCGGTCTTCGAGTTGCACTGTAGGTACTCCTTCGATGCCTCCATATCTAAGCAGGGGATTTAAGAGTGGGATGAGTACGAGCGTACTCAACAAGTTCATTATAGGAAAGATGTGTTTAATGCACTAGCTACGACATTAGACCAGAAAGTCTAATACCAATGCAAGTTTTCATAACCATTTCTTCAAAAGGTTGCTTTTATTCAGAAGAACTATGTCCGTCAGCCTTCACCGGTTTACTAGAACTTCATGGAGTTCCTTTCCGGCAGCGTTCGCAGTTCCAAAACACGGAACAGGGAGTGACTGGTCACGATTCATTACACTCTGCAGAGGTGTGTTCCTTTACCCATAAGAGATCTTAACCTTGGTGCCAACCGGGCATATTCCCCATCCACACTTCCTTTGGTGTGAGGCCCGGTATAAGGTCATAGCCAATCATATTCCTCCGCTACCTCGCACACCCACCCTTTGTTGCATGCCCCGACCCTGGGTCCTCGCCGGTCCTCTTATACCAATTAAGGATGGACCCCGGCCACGACGACAGTCTGGGATCGAACCAAACTCCTTCGCCGGTAGATGCAACCCCTCATAGACCGCAATACCGTGGGGACTTTAGGCTTCCCCAGCCACCAAATGATCCTTGGGCTACAAGTGTCTACGGACAATGCCGTGGGGACTTTAGGCTTTCCCAGCCACCAAATGCACCTTTGGAATACAAATGTCTACGGTAAAGCGCGTCCGTTGATGTACAAGAGGTGGAAATACAATTGACTATTCCGTCCCACTCCAGATCTTATGGTTAACACGGGTATTACGACACAAGAATCACTGGACGACATTTGTTGTTTAATCCTAGATGGATATAAACCCTTGCAATGGAACCTCCACCATATCCACACAATTCATTGTTCCATTGCCCACCATTTAGTCATATTCATAGTTATGAAAATAGTGGTTTTGCTTTTTATGCAATAATGATAGGCATAGTACTTTGCAAGTAATTTGGTAAAAATACTCAAATGACATGAGCAAGTGATGAACTTGCCTTTCTTGACTGCAAGATTATGCAGTCAAGGTCTTCGATACGCAATAACTCCAAATTTTGAAATAGCATCATTGTCCGGTAAGGACAATGTTTAAAAGATTGGCAAGGATGCAATAATGCATAACTATGAGATGCAATCGTTCTAAGCGTGACTTAACCCCGATGATTTAGGATTGGTGAGTGGTAATGATTAGTTCAGGGTGTGTTGCACTTTTAGAGTGATTCACAAACAAGATTCTTATTAGGGTTTTGTTGTCTAAGAGTCATAAAGAAGTGGTAAAATGCATAATAACAATTATATACACTAAGAGATAGTAGTTGTATAATAAGTAAAGAGCAGTTGTCAATTTTAAATACTATAGTGCATGGTTGATGATTATTTGTTATATACTTCAAAAGAATAACTTTTGAAGAACATGTTAATTAGAAAATAATAGGTTCTATGGTTTATCATGGTTCTCAATTGAGTTTCCTAATTAAGCATTATATGGATCACAATAAAGTTGGGTTTGAGTTCCTAGTCATGTAATGGTGACATGGTTTAGTTAAGCCTGAACATTAAGTAATTGATTGGTTGCTAAGAACAGGTTTCTTAATAAGAATAAGTATTTCGAATAAGATTCATATATCTCTACCAGATAATATGTGTTAGGTATTTGATGGAAAAAACATATTCTACAAAAGTAGATGACAGGGTATGGAACAGCTTGCCTTCGGTTAGGAGGATTACAAACCATGTTAGCAGTAACCTGTTGATCAATGGATGACACTAACAAAATATAACCTCCAGGCATACGCCCCTCTCCTATGGTGGATGGCGACTTTCTTCTCTCTAATTCCATCGCCTCCAAGAAGAACACCAGCGAAACTACTCCCAAGACAGTATAATAGTTACGAGACTACTTTCCTCTAGCTCTCACTTTCATACTCGCTCTATTGGCTCTCGCTCGGTCTCTTTTAGTTGAGGGTGCGACTGAGGCAGCACAGTCCCTAGCTATTTATAGGCGGCAGCGTTGGTTTGCTAGAAAATATCTGGACTGATCGCTTGTAGGTTGACCTTCGATGCTAAGGGTTGGCCACCGCACTTGAGTGAGCAAAATATCAACATAACACTATTAGCTGGTATGCATGCTAGAGTCCACGTTGCTAGTGTTGGATGACTAGGAGATTTTCCAGTGCCAGCACAAGTCCGCGCAGGACATGCATGGCCGACATGTCTCACTTGCATCTGGTGTTAGCACGCCACAATCTCTCATCGTTTCATGCATACATACTACTTGATGATTAGTCCGATTTATGCTAATCTATTTCTCTCACACTTCTTGATGATATACATCATACGATTCAGCTAGTGCTACTTATGTATGTAGGTTTGGCACGTCAGGTTCTAATTCCTCAGTGATTGGCTCTAATTCTATCGCATGTAAAGCACCCAATGTAAATTAGGGTTTCACATGTTTAATGCAACTTTAAAGAAATAGCTTTTTGATTAAAGGTTAAAGTTCAGGAACAATTATTTTCACACAAAGTATGTTGTTTTTAACATTTTTTTGAAATTAATAATTGAGGTAAATACCATTTAAGGTTTAAATCCTTCTAACAAGGTGTTATCACCAGAATTTGACCGAGTCAGAGGTGGGCCGCGATCAAGATGGGCTTGAAGAATATACATGGAAGAAATACGTGAATCGGCCTTATATGCAAAGTTTGGGCTAGTTTGCCCGTGTATCTGTAATATAGTAGGATACGTGTTGGTTAGATAGAGTTTGGCTCGTGCCCGGTTGGGATTGTTCCCACGATTAGAAAGTCTACGGACTATAAATATGTATCTAGGGTTTATGAAATAAACAACAATCACGTTCACCACAAACCAATCTAGGCGCATCGCCAACTCCCTTGTCTCGAGGGTTTCTTCCGGGTAAGCATCATGCTGCCTAGATCGCATCTTGCGATCTAGGCAGTACACGTTTATTCGCTATCCATGCGTTGCTCGTACTGAAGCCTTTTTGATGGCGAGCAACGTAGTTATCTTAGATGTGTTAGGGTTAGCATTGTTCATCGTATCATATGCTATCGTCGTGCAACCCTTAGACATCTAGCCGCCCTTACGCCTATCTTAGGTGTAAGGGCGGCACCACTGATCATTATTTAGTAGATCCGATCCGTTATGGTTGCTCCTTGTTCTTCAAGGATTAGTTTAATATCTGCATAGTTAGGCCTTACAAACGGGTTGAAGGATCCAGTGGCGCGTAGGGTGTAGTTTGCTAGCCCTAGACAGGATGTTCCGGGGATCAACCTCGTGTTGGTTTTTAGGCCTTGTCTAGGGTCGGCTTACGATCACCGTGCGTGGCCGCCAGGCTCAATCACGAGTAGGATGTTCCGATTATGTGGTGAAAACCCTAAATCGTAGTAGGTCGTTTTAGCTTTATTTTGATCAAGCAGGACCACCATATATTCGTACACCCCGTACGGATCATGGGTGGATCGGCTCTTTGAGCCGATCTACAGGACAACCTGAGAGCCGATCGAGGCTCGTATTTAATGTTTACGTGTATGCCATGCAGGAAACTAAGCAAGGCACATCCATCACCTTCCTGACCAGGTATAGGTCAGGTGGCACGCCCTTGCACCAGCATCGGACGTGCGTGCCGAGTCTTTGCGGGCCGTCGCTCGGAGGGACCAGGGCCAGCCGCAGTCCTGGGAGCCTCCCGGCTCTACTGTGTTGCCCGTCGCTGCTCGCCGGTGGGTTTCTGACCGCAACACATTCTGGCACGCCCGGTGGGACCATCTTCGACATCAACCGCATCGCCATCTACATCTGAGATGGCGGAAGGCACTCCAGTCACGTACGAGGATTTGACCGAGGAGCTCAAGAAGAAGTATGACGAGGTCAAAGCGATCCTCGAAGCCGACCTCATCGGCTCTTTTCACAGAACCCGCTCACATGGCGTCAGGTGGAAAGGGTTCTCACCTGAAGGCGCGCTCGATGGAGTGGACCTGTCCGCCCCGTCAGAAGAACGCACCAGGTCTCTGCGTCAGCAGATTAACTTCATGGTAGCTCATTCGCTACACCGCCATTCTGAGAGCCTGGTGAACACTTTGGAGCGTGTCGCTCTTCGGGTGATCCAGGAGATCATGAGGCATCAGTACTCTCCGTCAGGACCAGCTCTCGGGACTTACCAAGGAGAGATGCCACTCCAGTCCCGTCCGCCGCTGCCATTCGCGTTGGCAGCACCAGAAGTGCCGAATTCACCGGCATACGTCGTCTACAAGATCGGTGGTGACCCTAGCGACTACCAGTTCTTGCATGAGGCGCCTAAGGAGATCCCTCACGGATACACGTGCACATACGTGCCAGACTGCAGTAACTGGGCACTCACAAACCAGACTGCAACAGCAGGGACTTCTGGAACAACAGGAGGAACTTCGGGAACGGATCTCGAGAAGCAGACGTGGCTAGCTAAGTATGCCACTCCGACAAACCTCCAGAGCTCAGCTCCTGCAGTTGGCTCAGAACTGGAAAAGCAAGCATGGCTGGCTAAGTATGCCACTCCGGCGAATCTTCAGAACTCGACTCCTGCAGCCAGCACCGCGGATCAGATCAGTACAATCCTGAGAGACCAGTTCGGCATGGTGCCGAAAAGGAGGACAATCGGCTATTCCAAGCCGTACCCCAACGAGTACGAGTTGATCCCGCTACCACCCAAATATCGGCTCCCTGATTTCTCCAAGTTTAATGGATCAGATGGTTCCAGCTCCATCGAGCATGTGAGCCGATATTTGGCACAGCTGGGCACGATCTCAGCATCAGATGAGCTGCGTGTGAGGTTCTTCGCACAGTCCCTCACAGGATCGGCTTTCGGATGGTACACATCGCTGCCACCAGACTCAATCCGGACTTGGAAGCAGTTGGAAGAGCAGTTCCACATGCAGTATCACTCAGAGGCTTCCGAGGCTGGCATTGCCGATTTAGCACAAGTACATCAGAAGCGCGGAGAAACAGTGTCAGAATACATCCAGCGCTTCAGGACCGTGAGGAACCGATGTTATTCGGCTCGTTTGACCGAAAAGGAAGCAGTCGAGTTGCCGGTGGTGGATCTCGCATCACCGATCAAGGATATGGCTTCCCAAGCAGACTACCCTTCACTGGCGCACATGGTTCAGAAACTGTCATTATATGAGCAGCGCCACCCAGAGCTGTACCAGTACAAATTCAAGCGTGCAGTAGTCCTGGTTGAGACAGAAGAAGATGAAGGGTCTGCGGGAGATCAAGAGGTAGCGGTGGCTGAATGGACTCGGGGGGCAACCCCCGTATCCTGCAAATGGGTTAAGCCACCAGGTCCGCCAAGAGGGTTTGATTTTGACGTAACTAAAACTGAGCAAATTTTTGACCTTTTACTTAAGGAGAAACAGTTGAAGTTACCCGAAGGCCTCAAAATCCCCACGGTACAGGAGCTGAACGAAAATCCATATTGCAAATGGCATAACTCGTTCTCCCATACCACCAACGACTGCAGGGTGTGGCGTCAGCAGGTCCAAATGGCGATAGAACAAGGACGTCTAATTTTCAACCAGTACGCCATGAAAGTCGACACTCACCCCTTCCCCGCCGTTAACATGGTGGAGTGCACTTACCCTGGAGGGTGCCAGCCAGGATTCTCGTTCAACATCAACATGGTAGGACCTGGACACCACTCTGATAAGGACGGAGACGAGGGCAGCTACTCTCATAGCAAGGACACAGAGGAAGCCGTTCCACGCGATCGGCTCCGTCACGATGGCAAGCGCTACATCACAGAGGGAGAAGTGAGGAATGTTAGATATCAGCGACCTCTCTCTGATCACCTCCTCAACAAGTATGTGAGACAATATGACCAACGCCGACAGCCCAACGACGATGATGAAAGAGATCGTCTGGCTAGGGACGCCAGGAGGCATCGTCGGCATGATCGCGACGAGGAGAGATATGAGCGCCACGCCAAGGAAAGGTCAAGAGAGCAAGACGACGAGGATAGGCACTGGGACTGTCCCTTCTTCAGACACTGCTGGGATTCAGGAATGAGCCGATTGCCTACAATCGGCAACTGCCCAGAATGTAGACAGAAGAAGAAGGATGCAGCTAACGTGTCCGTGTTCAAACGTCTAGGGCCTCTCCCGCCTCGGAACAAGCACGCTGAGTCCTCTCGGGTGGAAGATCTCGAGGAATTGGAAGACGATGATGAAGAAGAAGATAAGTACCACCGGCCAAGGTGGTGCCCTGATGGACTCAGCCGTTCCCAAAAGCGTAGGGTTCAGCGACTACGTGGTTTGGAGGAAGCCGAAAGGTTATACCTGCACACGTTGAGGAAGGCGCGGCCTGATCTGGCTGCTAAAATTCAGCGAACCCTGGACGAAGAAGGTCGGCCACAAAGGAAAGAGTGGCGCCCCAGACAAAAGAAAGCCGATGATGAAACATCGGCTGGCACAAACATGGTGTTCATCCTTCCGACGGAGTTTAGTGCTCCAGGATTAGACGAAGCACCTGTGGCACAACTTGACTGCGGCCCACGGCCAGTTATCTTTGAGAAGCCACGAGAAAGAAGCTACAGACATCTGAAGGCCCTGTACTTGCGAGGTTATATCAATGGGCAGCCTGTCAACAAGATGCTGGTGGACACCGGAGCGGTAGTCAACATTATGCCATACTCCATGCTACGTCGGTTGGGACGCTCTAGCTCGGATCTGATCAAGACCAACGTGACACTGAGCGATTTCAACGGCCAAGCGTCTGACGCACAAGGTGTTCCGAACGTGGATCTGACCGTAGGAAGGAAAACCATCCCTACGACGTTCTTTATTGTCGATAGCAAGAGCACCTATGCTGTCCTGCTAGGAAGAGACTGGATCCACGCCAACTGTTGCATTCCATCCACGATGCACCAATGCGTAATACAATGGGATGGAGATGAGGTAGAGGTCGTCCATGCAGATGACTCAGCCGAGATTTCAACGGCTGGCATGAACGCTTGGGAGACAACAGGCCAAGAGCCACTCTCAGGCATCAATTTGGACGACTGCGAGCGCATCGATGTGACAAAGGATGGGGTTAGGCTGGTCTTATCCACCGGCCTGACCGTATAGCAAGAACAAACCTATGGACAAACGTGGCGAGGCCGATCCTTGGAATCGGCCCCAAAGATCTATGGAGGAACATTGCAAAACCTTCATTGAGCGATTCAATCAACATGGAAGCCGATTCCAGCAATCGGCCAAAATTATCCTCACCATACGTTCTGCCTGTGCTCAACATCGACCTAATGGGCAGCGGTTTTACGTCGGCTGACGAGAGTCAACATTAATCCTAACGGAGCCGACGTTCAAATACAGTACCTTGGCTAACTACAGAGCCGATATCCGCAGTTACCTGGCAGATTCGGCTCGGGGGGCACCTAATCAGATGAACATGTGCGATACATGTGCAGTGAAATATTGGGGGCCGATAGAAAATCGGCCAGTAAAAAAAATTCTCATGGTATACAGCCGATGCACGGACATCGACTTTAGAGCTAAGAAACAAAGCCGATGCACAGCCATCGACTCTAGTACAATTACACAGGAGCTACCCGCTGCGTGTTCAAGACGCGGATTTTCACCAAGTCGGTCTTCAGTTCAGCTGTGAGGCCTTCTGCTTCCTCGAGGGAGTGAACAATGAGAGATTCCTCAGCTGCAATGAGCCGATTTTGGTGCCCGAACCTTCTCTTCGAGGACTTCCAACCCTTTGCGCCAGTTCAGCAGCACTGTCAGAAGTCAGTTTTGGCATGCAAGGCAACCTTTTGCTCATTAAGCCGTTAGAGTTTCGTCTACAATATCGGCTTGCAGCGAAAGAAAAGGTGATCCAAGTTTGGCTGACTCTGCATGGTGGCTGTCTCAGAATTGCCTGAGTTCAAAGCCCTTTGTCTGATCTGTGCATCCTCACCACTATTCTCGCCTTGACTGAGGCTCGGGGGGCAGCTGGCCTGGTAGATGCTCTGTTTTTAGAAGCCGATTGGGGTGTCATCGGCTGACCCTGCATCATAACCTTCTTCGAAAGCGGTGAGATGTTGCAGAAAAAGACTACTAGAGCGGCGGAAAGGAGCCTGAAAGGGAAGCTGTCATCTACAGGGTCAGGGCCGTTTCTATTGCTGCGAAAAGATAGAGCAAGGCGCTATGTTCGGACTGCAAGGGGCAGTTAAGGATCACCTTCAGGCTGGAAACTATAGCGTGGGCATTGGATGGTGTTGCCCATGGACCCATTGCAGTTGCGAACCCGCGCGGTTGACATCTGAGGTTCATATGGCCGTGGGTTGGATTTGTTCAAGCGGCGTTTTGAGGATTTGGGTTTTGCTCTTGCGGACAGGTCACAGATTACCACTTGGATGGACAATAGAGTTGGCTTTGTTCGCGTTTCATGGCAAGGTCCGATGCGCTGCCATCGGCTCTTAACTTGTTGACTTATTTTCGCAATCGGCAAATTTGGTAAAAGGACAGAATCGGCTGAGGAATTTCTTCTCCATTAATAAGAGGGGTTTTTTACAATGAAGAGCCGATTGCTCAAGAAAAGGAGAACAAAAGAAGAGCCGATTGCTCAGGGACTACTAGTCCTACATTACTAATCCTCGCTGGCCTCATCGTCGGCATCGTGGCTGCCGTCGGCACTGCTTCCAGAAAGTTCCTCGTCGCTGCTGCCCCAGCCCTCGACCGGAGCCTCTTCTTCCTCGTCATCATCATCATCCTCGCTGTCAGCGCAAGCGCGGAAGCGCTTCGCCGGCGGATACCCAGCGGAGGAGGAGGAATCATCCTCCTCTTCTTCCTCTACTTCTTCTTCTTCCTCCTCCTCGTCGGAGGAGGTGGGGTTCGCCCAGGAGTGGAGATCGTCTTCGCTCTCGCTCTTCAGTTCCCCTTCGAGAAGGAACCCGAGGTCGTATTCCCCATCGGTCAGAGGTAAGTCACCATCTGACCCGACGAGTGCTTCGGGTGGGCCATCTGGCACGTGATCAAAGTTCCATTCCTGCTCGCTCGAGGAGGAAGATTGGAGGGAGAGGCCTGAGGAGATGGAGGAAGAAGAAGACATTGCTACAAGGAAAGAGGGTTTTTTAGATGCCGATGGCTGGAACAGAGCGAGGGGATGAAGTGGTGAACCATTCGGCGCAGTTAAATAAAGGGGGTGTGGTGGAGATTCAATGCCATGGCAGTTTCCGAGGAGATGGTGCCCAACAAATTAAGAATTTTTGCCAGCTCACGCGAAGAAGTGGAAGGGGTAAGGCATCATGATAAAGGATATTGCGACGGTTCTGCTCTGCCAAGACATGACCCGACGAAGAAAGAGCGGAGTGATTTTGGAATTATCAATTCCAAAACCAGGGGGGCATGTGTTATCACCAGAATTTGACCGAGTCAGAGGTGGGCCGCGATCAAGATGGGCTTGAAGAATATACACGGAAGAAATACGTGAATCGGCCTTATATGCAAAGTTTGGGCTAGTTTTCCCGTGTATCTGTAATATAGTAGGATACGTGTTTGTTAGATAGAGTTTGGCTCATGCCCGGTTGGGATTGTTCCCACGATTAGAAAGTCTACGGACTATAAATATGTATCTAGGGTTTATGAAATAAACAACAATCACGTTCACCACAAACCAATCTAGGCGCATCGCCAACTCCCTTGTCTCGAGGGTTTCTTCCGGGTAAGCATCATGCTGCCTAGATCGCATCTTGCGATCTAGGCAGTACACGTTTATTCGCTATCCATGCGTTGCTCGTACTGAAGCCTTTTTGATGGCGAGCAACGTAGTTATCTTAGATATGTTAGGGTTAGCATTGTTCATCGTATCATATGCTATCGTCGTGCAACCCTTAGACATCTAGCCGCCCTTACGCCTATCTTAGGTGTAAGGGCGGCACCCCGCTTGATCATTATTTAGTAGATCCGATCCGTTATGGTTGCTCCTTGTTCTTCAAGGATTAGTTTAATATCTGCATAGTTAGGCCTTACAAACGGGTTGAAGGATCCAGTGGCGCGTAGGGTGTAGTTTGCTAGCCCTAGACAGGATGTTTCGGGGATCAACCTCGTGTTGGTTTTTAGGCCTTGTCTAGGGTCGGCTTATGATCACCGTGCGTGGCCGCCAGGCTCAATCACGAGTAGGATGTTCCGATTATGTGGTGAAAACCCTAAATCGTAGTAGGTCGTTTTAGCTTTATTTTGATCAAGCAGGACCACCATATATTTGTACACCCCGTACGGATCATGGGTGGATCGGCTCTTTGAGCCGATCTACAGGACAACCTGAGAGCCGATCGAGGCTCGTATTTAATGTTTACGTGTATGCCATGCAGGAAACTAAGCAAGGCACATCCATCACCTTCCTGACCAGGTATAGGTCAGGTGGCACGCCCTTGCACCAGCATCGGACGTGCGTGCTGAGTCTTTGCGGGCCGTCGCTCGGAGGGACCAGGGCCAGCCGCAGTCCTGGGAGCCTCCCGGCTCTACTGTGTTGCCCGTCGCTGCTCGCCGGTGGGTTTCTGACCGCAACACAAGGATTTAATAAAATAATGATAAAAGAAAATTAGTTTTCTTTATTTATTTAATAATTTTTATTTAATTTAGAAGGTTTTTCCTAATTATTGAATTTTAGTCGAATTTAGAATTATAAATAAAGGCTTAAATAATAAGTATTAAATAATTGAATTTTTATTAAAAATAAAAATTTCATATTATATTTTTATTAGATAGATTTTATTTTTTATAAGAATTTTGATGTCTCATTTATTTTTTTATGAGTTAAAATGAATTTTCTAGATTTATTTAAAGTTACAGCAATTTATGAATTTGAAATAAATGCAAATAACTAAAGCTACCCGGGCTTTCTACCCACGGAGACACTGACTAGTGGGCCAGAGCCACATCAGCTGCCACGTCTCCTTTGACCGGAGTCAAAATTGACGAGGTGGCAATGGGCACGGTGACCGGCGGACAGTGGCGATGGTCGCCGGCGTTGGGCTACTCCCGCGGACGCGCGCGTGTGCTGGCTCGACTCAGGGTGACGCACTGAGCCATAAGGTGGCGGCGCCGCTGGCTAATCGTCACCGGAGCTTCGCCGGCGACGAGACCGAGCGGGGAAGCTTGCAGGTGTACGGTGCTACGGCGATGCAAGGGGCTAGGGAGAGGATTATGATGCTCGGGAGGTTCAGTAGCTCACCAGGAGCATGATGAGCTAGGTGGCGAGGCGAGGGGAGGTCGCAGTCGCCGGGGTTGCTCGATGCCGGCGTCGGAGAAGACGACCTGGCGCAGTCGATTGGAGGCGCATTAGCTCGATTGCTCGCGCACGGTGACCATGTCGAGGACGGCGGTTCCAACGGTGGTCACGGCGAGGCCTGTGGAGGTCCCCATCGGCGGCGATGGTCGGGGTCCGGGCACGCTAGGGTTTCGACTTGGGGCGGAAATTGAGCAGAGGAGGGGAAATGGAGGCGTCTGCTGCGTTTTATAGGGCCTTCGACGTGTGCTGGCAGTCAGCAACGGCGGCGGCGACCGAGGGATGTGGAGGCTGGTCGGCGCCGTGGCGCTCTCCCGCGCGTGCAGAGACGAAGACGAAGATGGCGACCTCGTCTTCGGTCTTATCCAGCGAAGGGGTACGTTGGTCTGTGATGGGCTGCGGTTGCTGGCTGGTCTTGGGCTGCTACTGGGCTCTCCAGTTGGGCTGTTGTGGCAGGTAAGCCTCTCACCATTTTTCTCTGTTTTATTTTTCTTCTTATTTTCTTTTTTTGAATTCTGTTTTAATTCAAATTTGAATCCTTTTGTATTTTGCAGGTATTTGAATATATAGACCCCTTTGATTGAACTTAATATGGTTCTGGAATATGTTGTGTTAATATATTTCAGGGATATTTACTTCCTTTTTATTTAATTAGATATAACTTAATATTCCAAATGGGTATAAATCTTTATGGAGATGATTTTTAATTCTTTATTTTCTCATACATGTTTGTCTCAATTAACTTTTTGGTTTCTTTCCAGAGACAACAGGGTTTGTTTGTGAGAACATGGTAACATGTTAATTATGTGGCTTACATACTTGTGTTGTGATGATGACTAAGTTTTGTGTTCAATAAGTGTTATTATGTTGATAACTCATACTCTCAATCTTGTGGATTCTAGGATTCTAGTTATATTCACCTAATAGCACAAGGTTTGAATCTCAATTATGGCCTAGGTTTTAATTGTGACCACCCAAGTGATACACAAACAATAATTGAGATATGGCTTAGGGTTTTACTTGTGATCATCAATTAATTCACAAGTTAGTTTGAGATATGGTTATAGATTATATATGTGGTTTATCACCATATTACTTTGGCTAGGGTTGCTCTTCCTCATCACTCATAGGATGATTCAATCCAAGATCATTTGGATTCATATAGGGCTGAACTATACAAGGTTTGTTTCTATTCAGTTGTCTCTCTAATTTTCATATGGGAAATGTTTTAGGGTTCTAATAATTCCCCTATGATTTTATGTGTTGGATATATCTACTTATCCTATTAGGATTTAACTTATGGCTTACTCTTCTATTTCTCCAAAGCATGATCATGGCATTATCATGAGCAACTTATTCTCAATGGCCCCTACTCCCAATTCTAGAGTATATGATCATTACCCAATTTGTAATGATCAAAGGTTTGGCTTCCTAAAGTATCTCTCATTAAATGGGGTTCTCACATCCATGATCAAGTATTATCTTAATCAACTAAGGTATAGCACTTCTATTTTACTTTCTAGTATGGACATGGCTATGGTTGCTTTAAGGGATTATATCCCAGGAGAATGCCTGATATATACACTTAGAGTTCTCTCACTGAATGATGATTTGATCATCAAGATATATGGAATAGTTATCTCTCACAAATTTAAGTGTTGCCTCAACTATCTTGAGTGTAACACAATAGCTTGAGCTTTCTTATATAGGAATGGTTTATTTTAGGGTTTATGGTGTACTCCTATTATTTTCTTAGGTATCTAGGCTAAGACTCCACTTGGCTATCTTGGTTGGATTAGTCTCCTCCTCACTTTATCAAATCATGGATATAATCTTATTCCATGTGATATTAAGTTATCTCACCACTCCAAGGTGAAATGGTTTACAACCTAATACTTTAGTTCAAAGGTTGTCCTTTATTCTTAAATAGGTAAAGCTAAGATTAGTATGATTGGTCTCTCTCATTTGGGGAAGTCTTTAATACTAACCTAAGGTTAGGATCCATAGAGGTTGATGTGATCATCAATATCTATGTTTAACATAAATGGTTATCTCTCTCTAGGGATTGTCTAGAATAATATCTTAGGGCTTCTCTTAAAGATGATTACTTGAATACATGGATGCATACTCAAGATTTAGCTCAAAGTTTGTCATTGTTTCTCTAATAAATAATGTAGAACTATCACCTTTCTAGGTTTGATGTATAATGATTTGGAATATAGAGGAATGTATATTTCTAGAGTTGATCTCCTTGTTATGTATCCAAGGATGAAGTATAATGAATACCATGAGGTTCATGGTAGGATCAAGGATTAGTTTAAGACAGGGAAAAGATAAGTCTAGAATGATTTCTCCATTTTATTGTTACTTGATTTGCAATTGAATAGGTGTTCATATGTTATGACAAGGATTACCATATTATAATCTTTTATAAGATCAAGCAATCTATCATTGAGTAAAGTGTTGTTGTGTTGATTATTAGTTGCATTTGATCTAACCCCTTAGATTAAATCATCTCTACCCAAAACAAGGTTTAAACAAAGTCACATTGAGGTTTATAGCGCTTGACTAATTCCACCAAGGTCAAGTGAAACTTCAGTTACTGTGACTGTTTTACTTTAAAGCGCGAAAATTCCCCGGATTTTCTATGCATGAATGCAATGCACACATCTGTTTCCTCTATTTTTGTAACCCCAAATCCTGGGATATTACACGACAGGCCACACCAGCCATGCGCAATATGCCCGAACCCCTGACCCGCACACACCCGTGTAACCGCGAAGGTCGGCTCTGATACCAAATGTAACACCCCGGCCACCCCCCCCCCCCCCGGCCGAGCATGTCACCCCTGGCAGCTCTCTAGGATCGCTAGACTAGCCCCACAGACCAACACATGTCTTTTCTACGCACTTTATCCTTACTCGTGCGCACCCGGGAACTACTTCCCGATCGGTCACCCATCCTCAAATTACTCCGGACCAAGCACGCTTAACCTCGGAGTTCTTTGCTGATGAGATTCCGAAAAAGAAGTTGCAACTTGTTGGTATGAGTATCCTATCAATCCTGTTAAGCCCTAGGCCAGGATGTCACAGATGGTATAGTACAACACTGCTTTTGAGGGTTGTGTTAAAAGAAAAAGACCGCCGCGAGTCATGAATACATATCTACACACACGATGGCAGATCCAGAAGTATGCCAAAACTTGGGCGACGAGCCATCAAACTTGTAGACAAAATCTCAGTAAAAAATCATATAACTTAGGTGACGCGTATGCATCCCTGTCAACACAACAAAGGTGTGTTTGGTTTCTCATGAGTTAGAGTCGGGCTCCAACTACGCGTGTTCTAGGCCCAAGAGGGCCTAGCCACGTAGAAACAATGCACGAAAAACCCAGCGTTGTCACTTCGTTTGGTAGCTCGTGGTGTACTTGGTTGGTTTTGGTAGGATTTCAGAATGTGTGTTTTGTTGTGGGCTGTGGCTACGTCATTCATGCCATGTGAGAGGCACATGCAACCTAACGTTGAAAATAAGAGAATCTTTTCCAGTTTTCTTCCGGCACGAATTTGGCAGTAGGAACTGCCGATCCGGACGTTCTTGTGTAGCCTCACTTTGGGTTGTTTTAATGTTCGACCGTGCAAGTATTTTTGACACTTTTTTGTGTGGTAGCCTAAAAAAAGAATCTTTCTCAACATGTATACCCTATCTACCATCGTTTAATATTAGTTGTTGTGATTTGAATATATCTATGAACAAAATATATGCAGATACATTCGAATTTGCGATAACTAATATGGAACTGAGGGAGCATTTACGACCGTGGTGGTACCAAACGCGCCCCAGTCCTCGTCAATTCTTTCATGACAGATCACTCTCCTGTCCTACTCTATTTTCACTGCTGTATTTTCGCGTGCTTGGCAAGCGCGAGACGCATCACACATATCCAATTATCCATGCATCATGACAGAGAGCGTGCTTGACGATCCAAAAGACCAGGCCAGGTCGGTCTTGCTTTGATGCTTTCATTTCGTAGGTCCGTTACGTCGTACTACTGCGTAGGGCCCCCCTCTTCTCGACAGCTCTCCGATCTCATCTTTATCTTCTTTCCAGGCAACCATGCATCGACGCGCGTTGCTTCACCACAGAGGAACAAAGCGCAGCGTCCACTGCTGCGGCTCCACAGACTTCTGCTCGGTCAAGATTCAAGATGGAGTTGTTCTGTCTGGATAGCTTGTTTGGTTGGAAGGAGTTTAGTGAAGGGAATGGGAATTTAAGATGTACGGGCTATTAAATCCCTTGTATGTTTGGGAGTTGGGGAATTTAGGTGGGTTTGGGAAAGGGAATTCAAGACGTCAATTCCCACTAATCTCTTCCCTGGTCAGACCCTGGTAATTCGTGAGATTAGAGGGAGAAAACGCTTTGTTACTTAATTCCCGATTGTAACTACCATGCGTTATCGAACGAGGGATTGGGATGAAAAAGCAACTTCCCATGCCTATTCCTTCCATCAGCACACTCTTATAAACTCCCATTCCCCTTCCTAATTGTTACCAAACATGCTGGCTAATTGGATGTGGATTGAGTTGATTAACAAGTTGGGCAGTGGTTTCAACCGGCAGGCAGCATCTGTTGAAGATGATTAACTATGTAACTGCCACCGATAAAAGCAACAAATGCTACTAGCATTCCGTGTCGCTCCCCTGACACCGGGGGAAAACCCTAGCCGCCAAACAACCAAGACCCGATGGCCTCCCTGCCCCTACCTCCGGCCTGGGTCGTGGTGGTGGCGGGCTCAATGCCGAAGGAGCCGGGGGGTTGGATGGCGGCAGCGGATCGCTGATGGCAGCTGCAACGGCGCTGATGGTCATCTGTGCACGGAGGCTGGGTTGCGATCCCGGCCGTGCGGCGGTGGCATTCCCTTAAGTCTGATGTTCGCGCGCGCGAGGTGGAGCTCCTGCACACACTGATGGGGCAACATCATGTTTGTGGCGGCGGGGGGCTTCCCTTGAATGTCTGGGCATGGGTTGATGTGGCGGCTGTAGGTCTAGGCTCCTGGCTAGATCCATCTTCGGTGTGGCCACCGGTCGCCCGGAGGTGCGTGGGGAGGCGGCACGGTGCATGCTTCCAGCCTCGCTGCAACGTCGTGTTGGGCATCTTCCCCGGGGCGGAGACCAGTTGGCCGACTTGAGCGTGTGGTTCGTGTGTTCGCTTGCCTCCCCTTCCGCCAGAGGGGGGTCGGACAGCAAGTGGCAGCGTGTGGGACGCTGGCTCGCATGAATAATGGAGGTGGTCCTAGGGTTCCTCTTGTACCAAGACGAAGATCTGCTTGATGCTTGTCCCCTTTGCTCTAGCCAGAGTGTCAAGTTCCAGAAGGCTTCGTTGGCGAACTTCATTGGGTGCATCATTCCTGGAGATTGCTGGATCGGCTGAAATCCAGCCGTGCGCACCTATGTTTTTTTCCGGTAGTTTGGTTTCAGGTAGGAGCAGCGAGAATCTCTGCTATCCATTGCCATCTTGGGACATTTTTCGCTTCATGGTGAAGTTAGAGGCGGAGAATGTCGTGGAAGCCGAGAGCTTATGACTAGTAAACGTGTTTCGAGTCTTTGCGACGACGATAAATTGCTTGGAGATTCTGGAGTTGTACCAGCAAATTTCATAGTCTAACCTTCCAGGATGAAAATCCAAGGTGTGGTTTTAATTATTTGTGCCTCACAATGGTCTTGTTGAAGGCATTGTTTTGAGAGCGGGGCCTGGTGAAAATGTAAGATTTATGCGGGCGACGACAACGCTTGTGCACAGTTTTTTCTTGGAGGCATCGCTTTTGGAGAATTTGGATTTTAAGTGTTATCTTGTTGGTGGTTATATTGCTGCAATTAGAAATAAGTCACTGTAGGGGGATTTTTTTAATCTTCTTCATCTTTTTTCAGGCTGTGTGCACCCGTAGTGCAATTTGATTATTGCGTTGTTGCAGAGGCTGAATATAATTGATATCTTCACGATAATATTATATTTTCTTTTATTGAAAAATACGTATATTAGGGGTTAACTCTTTTTTAAACTATTGAAACTGGGACTACGTGTAGATATGATCCTTCCATCTTTTATCTTCTCTTTACTTTTGCTAACTGTGTGGGTGTGGCCATAAGCTGATGACAACAGCTTCCATTATCTACAGATCAAAACTAAGCTACCGTGTGTAGTTTGTAACTGTAAATTAGGAACACTTTCTAGCTAGATGAAGTGTATGCTGCAGGGTGCGGGCTGGGAGGGCATCAACTTGCGCCAGTATGTGCAACCAAATATGCCATGACGATTTGAGCTAGGATGCCAGTGGAGAACTGAATATTGTCTAGTCAAAATCGATACCTACAGTGACGCGCAGACCTAAGTTGCACCCCAATTGCAACGAAAACGTTTGGAAGTTTCCTCAGTCTTCACCCCGGTCGCTGTCCTCCTTTGCATGGTTGACGACTTGATGCTAGCTGCATGCATATGCGTGCAAGTCTTTGCATCGATCCAGGAGTGTGAGTGAGTAAAGGCTTTGGCACAAATCAAAATATATATTCAAGCATGAGCTACACGCCTACAACACATGGTAAGAATGGCGAGTGTACAATCCAACAAACAATGACAATGCATGCTTAGGTTATGGATGTAAAAAGGTTATATATAGATATGCTTACCATTTCTATGCGCTAAGAACCTTCTGATTTAAACACCGAGCGAGATCAGTACAAGAAGATCTTCTAGTTATTACAAAAATATAAGGTCTTCTATTCATCGGCATTGAGGATAGATCGGCCGGCCCATACTCTCTCTCTGTAAAGGTATAATTGTAGTTAGGTTCTGGATGTAAAGCTTATGGTTTAGCTATTTCTGCGGCCGAGAGAATGACCTATTTATCAAATAGATATTGGCCGAGCCGTACTCACTCTGTAAATGTATAATAGTAATAAGTTGTCTTGATCAAATGTGAGAATTCCTGTACCTCGGCGCGGATCTTACATTACATGGCAAGTGTTAATTAGAATCTACCCTCTCACAACCATCCGGTGATTGCCTATACTGTCCATCGGGTTACACTTGTATTTGAGATGGAATTTGAAACGAATCTATTTATTAAAAAGAAAGTGCCCAGCTTTTTTAGAGGGCAATAATCGATACAACTAGGGTCAAGCCCACCCAACAACAACACAGCAGGGCCACGCCCACCCTCGCCGACGACTCATCGGAAACCGCAAAAGGACGCCAACCACACAAACACAACCAACGGTCACCCGCTCCACCAAACTACCCGATCTCACACCGCTGCCGAAGAGAAGAAGCCGTGTCTGCTATGGGAGGAGCAGACCCGGGACGTTCCCACAAAGGTGAAGAATCCTGCATCCCCAAGACCATGCGCCAGAAGTGGTGCCCGACACACCGACGACCAACGTTGAGAGTCACCTCATCGCCCACACGATACAAGGTCGAACACCCTCAAAGTTGACGCACACTCGGGGCCGCCGTCCCGACATTCCGCTGCTCCGCCACGCCCTGCGTGGTCAACCAAGACAGCCACCTTCCGGGGTCACCGCCCCGACATACCGCCGCTCGCTCTCGAGCTGCGATGCCGCACGAACTAACAACCCGTAGCCCAAGCTACCCAGAGCAGTCAGCCGCAGACCACGGCCATCACACCAACTCATCCGGGGCCGCCACCCCGACATAAAAGTTCGACCGCCCACTCTAGGACGCGTCGACCGAGCCAACCATACCGCCGCACAAGTAGCGCAGCATTTCCACCCAAGACATGACGAGTCGCAGCCCTACCTCAAAGGGCCACCACCTACGATGGTTCCCGAGGCCGCCGCGTCGGCGCACAAGCACACTCTCGAGGCCGTTGCCCCGACATCCGCCAAACCGTCGACGAGAGAGACGCGAGCAACCATCCACTTGCAGACCCTCCAAGACAATGCCTCCAAGGAGGTAGCGACGTAGCCGTCACCATCGCCCGCTTTGGCTATCCAAAGCTAGGATTTCTCCCGGAAGGCCACAACCCCCACTGTGGCGAGAAAGTAGCTCTACAACAACGCCTCCAAGAAGGTAGACGACACCAAGGCGTCGCCGTTGTCGGCACCAACCAATGGTCGGGGCTGGGCTTTCGCCTAGAGCTCCTCCACACCTCGTGAATTGGATGAACGTCCGTACAAACCTGCGGCAACAAAGAGTGCCCAGATCGCCGGTGCGAGTAGAATGGAGCGGGAACATCTCTGTGCAGACTTCCGCCAAGTTTCTCCTTGCGAAGCACCGGTAGCAGCACCTCCTTCCACGGCAAGTGCCCACACAACCTCAGCCCACCTCCTCCACCCCGAAGCCGCCACTCCGGCCTTTCAACAACCTTGGTCACCCATGCGACGTCCGCAGCCAACGCAGTGCCCTAGGGCAGATCCGCAACCACACGCCACCGCCGCACCCCGCAAGGCCCTAGACGAGGCCCGAACTGGCCCGCTGGCCGGAGCCCAGATCTAGCGCGGGAGGGCGCCGCCGAAACGTCGCCCCATGATGACCCACAAGTATAGGAGGTGTATCGTAGTACTTTCGATAAATAAGAGTGTTGACAAGCAGTTTTGATCAAGGATTCACTGTAACACTAGCAAACAGGTTTTCAGGAGAATTCGATATTGCAAATAAATAAAGTAGGGGTAAATAAAAGACAATAATAATAATTGCAACGAGTGGTCCAATTCTTTCTAGAGCAAAGAACAAGCCGGTTATTTTACTTATGAAGTGTTTTGACTTCACGCAGCTGAATAATCTTTATCGGTTTGGTAGGTGTTGTGTGGGTGAACCTATGCTAATTCACTACCCCTACTTGTACTAATGCATACTTGTGATTATATCCCTTGAAAGCATCCGCAACTACAAGAAAGTAGTTAAGATAAATCTAACCACAGTTTTAAACTTTAAGATCCTACACTCTCTCATGCACTGGTTTCCTAACAGGGGTTTAGGTTTCTGTCACTCCAGCAACCCCACAATTAGTAGCCAAATACACGATGCATTACACTAGGCCCATAAAGGTGAAGTATCATGTAGTCGACATTCACATGACACCACTAGAAGAATAAAACCACAACTTAAATATCAAACCATTAAATATTACTCAACATAGTTCCACTACTAACATCTTAACTTCTCCCATGTTCTCAAGAACTAAACGATCTATTCACAAGACATCATATGAATCATGATCAGAGGTGATATAATGATGAATAACAATCTGGAAATAAACCTTAATCCAATGATTTCACTCAATAGCATCAACTACAAGGAGTAATCAACACCGAGAAAGTTTCCCCCATGAACTAGACAACATCAAACCCAAAATGTTATAGCGGGACGGAGTGGAGATGGTGGAGATGATGGTGCTGATGATGGAGATGATGACGATGATCCCGATGAAGTCCAGCTCGATGACGGTGACGATGGCGACGATTTCCCCCTCCGGGAAGGAATTTCCCCGGTAGATTTCTGCCTGCCGGAGAGCTTTTCTCTATGTGTGGTTTTCCGCCCTGTCGCGGCGGCGGAATATTTCTCTGTTCGCGCCCCCTCCGTTTCGGGTTCTCGGGGGATGAAATACGCGAAGGCACGATGTCAGTGGTGGGCTAGGGCCACCACACCATGCCTAGGCGCGGCCAGGGGTGGCCCACGCCTAGGGGTGGTGTGGGCCCCTCCTGGCCCACCTTAGGCTCCCCTTCTGGCTTCCTCCGACATCTGGCAAAATAGGAACTTCTGGATATTTTCTAGGAATTGCTGTTCTTCAGAAATATGGTATCTTGACGGTATTTTTTCCAGCAAAATTCTGACTTCGGCAGTTAATTCTCCAATAATCATCATACATGCAAAAATAGATGAAATAGTACCATCTCTAAATATGAAATATATCAATAAATTATAGTAAATTATGATATAAAGTAAATTATGTTATAAAATAGTGATGCAATTTGGACGTATCACCCCACCGCCCAGCCTCACCAGAGCCTCCTCCTTCCCCGCCGCTGCACAGCCACACCAGGACCACCTCACCGCGCCACCCCTCGCCGGCCCGGCGCCGCCTGCCCGCACGACCCCCTGAGCCACCACCTCTCCGCGCGTAGAGGAGACGAAGGGATCTGCCCACCTCGCCCTCCGCCTTTGGTGGCCGGGCGCCACCACCGTCGCCGCCGGCGACGGCAGCGGCATGGGAAAACCAGAGCTAGGGGTTTTTTTTTGGTTGGTGTGTCCTCCGGAGCCGCTGCACGAGCGACCCGGGAGGAGAGTTTCCTCTATAAGATGATCAGTTCCTGGTTACTTTTTTTTCGAGAGTACGCAATTGCGTACCTTAATTTTATAGAAGGCAGAGATAATTTACAAGAAATGATGCCCAATGCAAACATCAGGCGCCAAACACTCCAAAGAAAGGAAAAATGCTACTCTCTCACAACCAAGCTATTATCTCCTACTCCTACCCCTCTCTGAGCTCTCCAAAGATGGCACAACATCTTGCACTCCTCCACTATGTCGGTGGCGATGATCGTTGGGGTGCGACTCCTAGCCGAGCTCCTGAAGACCTCGGCGTTCCTGTTTTTCCAAAGTGCATACCCCACCGTGCAGATGAGGCCATCGATCCACTTCCTGTCCTTGGCTCGACACTTCCCCCGCTCCTCCATCCACCAGGCTTCGATCGTATCTATCTGAGCTCTCCGGCGTCTTGAGGTTGTTTCGAAGCATTTGCGCAGACCGGAACCAAACCTCCCTGGCCACGACACATTGAACCAGGAGATGCTCAGCGGTGTCTTCTTCCTGACAGCATGCAAAGCAAGCCGAGGATTGGGCCTGTAGCCCATGTCTCTATCGACGATCTGAGGTCCATATCTTGTGCTGAACCGCAAGCCACATAAAGAATTTGCTTTTGGGAGCGGCTTTGGCCTACCAGATAGCTTCGTGAAGTTGGAACCTGACGGCTCCCTGCGATAGCATAGCGTAAGTTGATCTGGCTGTGTATGAGCCAGATGAGGACCATGGCCAGGCGAAGATGTCCGGATCAGCATCATTCCTTGGCACGCTGTGCACAGCCACCCATAATGCGGTGCACTCCCTTGCTCCGAGTGTGGCCAGGTTGCCAGAGATGTCATTTATCCACGCGTTCTGGTTCATGGCTTGGGCTACGGTCCTGGAGTTCTTGATTCTCGTTTTGACATGCAAGGTGATCCAATGGAGCGATGTCGTGGGCGGACCTGCCCCCAATCCAGCGATCCCTCCAGAAGAGGATTTTCTGTCCCTCTCCGACAGTAATGCGAACCAAACTGTCAAAAGCATCCCGAGCTTTGTCGTCCTTGATGATCGGCAGCCCTTTCCAAGACCTAGAATCATCAGTACGTCGCACCCATTCCCAGCGAACCCTAAACGCAAGCCCCTGTTGTCGAGGGTGCTCCTCGGCAATGCCCTCCGATAGGGGCTTAGGGTTGATGGAATCCTGCAAGCTGACACGAGACATCGGTACACAGACAAGCGGGGAGAGCGATTTACCCAGGTTCGGGGCCCTCGATGAGGTAAAACCCTTACGTCCTGCCTGTCTGTTCTTTGATTATGATGAAAACAGATTACAATGGGGTGCCGAATAGTTCGGCTGTGATCTCGTCGAGATGCTAGTTGCTAGGGTAACCTAGTTCTAAGCTTCTGTTGGCTATTGCTGCTAAGATTGATTGTCCCCCTCGGCAGGCCCTCTCCTGCCCTTTATATAGGAGGCCAGGTCTCAAGGGTCCTACCCGAGGACGACTAGGTTTACAGTAGATTAGATCTAATCTTTCCTTGTTTGTCCGTTTCCTGATCTTGTCCGCCAAGGAATCTTCTGACGCACCGGCCTAGTGGCCCATCTTGCCTTCTGGTAGCTTCATGGGCCTCCAACTTGTCAATATCAGATAGGGCAATACTGGTTACCCGAAGGGTAATGCCCACGTCAGTAGCCCCCGAGTGTCTAGCCGAAAATAATTCGGGTAGAGACTGATGCATGTTTTCTTCTCCTTCACTGTTCTTGCTCATCTTATTTGTGCTTCATCTTCTTTTTATCGGGTGCGCGTCAGTGCTCCCGATGGGAGTAGCCCCCGAGTCTAGGTACGGATGCTTGCAATCCGTGCGTAGACTCAAGTTGTACCACTCGAATACTTTCCTCTGCCGAAGTCTTCATAAATCATCTGATATATTTTTCACGCAAAGGATAATGAGTAACGTGCCCAACTGTTGTTTAGTTAACTGCCGATGGCAAAAAAATTCTATCGGGTGTGCATCACGAACTCCCGATGGGAGTAACAGGCCCCGAGTATCTGGATGCGAGCGTTTTGCAACCGAGTACTGGCTCAAAACTTTATCCTTTGACTGTTCATTCTGTCGAGTCCTCATTTATCGAGTGCGCGTCAACGCTCCCGATGGGAGTAGCCCCCGAGTCTAGGTACGGATGCTCACAATCCGTGCTTAGACTCAAGTCCTTCATCCGATAACTTTTCATGTTTCCTTCGAATGCTTTCAAATTTTTCTTTATGACGTCATTGTTGACATGTGTCGTTTGTGACCTGATTGACAAGACTTGACCTGACGGGCCCACCCTAGTTCTGCGCAGGCAGTTTTTAGGGCTTGATCAATCACGCGTGGCGATTGAGGCGCCTCCTCGATTTTCGCACGACGTGGGAATAATGGGCCGCCGGTTTTACTCCTTATTCAGGCGCCACGTGTACAGCCAGATCTGCCCCACTTCCCACGACTCTTTGGGGAGTTATAGCCACGATTGGGCACAAATTCTTACGGGATAAATAGGGAGTCTCTCCTCATTTTTATCTTTTATCTCGCTTGCTGCTCATCTCCTTTCTCAAGCCCCCTTGTTCCTCCGCCTCTTCAACAGGAGCTCCGTTCACCATGGGCAAGAAGAAGAGTGGCAGCACCTCGGAGGCGGTCAAAGTCAGCCGCGATTGGAGCGCCTTCGCCATTTCCAGCCGCGACATCAATAAGCTTCGCGCCCTCGGCTTCATCTCCGCATCTGAGGAAGACATTCGTCTCCCAGGTCCAGTTACTCGCCCAAAACCTCCGAAGAGTTTCTTCGCTCCCTCCTTTTCTTCTATGGGATTCAGCTCTGGCAGCTGACCCCAAATTCCATCCTTCATCTTTCCATATTTATTACCGTTTGCGAGGCTTTCCTCGGCATTGAGCCTCACTGGGGCCTCTGGAGGAAGATCTTTTATGTGAAACGTCACAATGATAGCAATGGCCCCCCTGTTGTTGGCGGCGTTGGTTTCGTCGTCAGGAAGGAGGTCGACTACTTCGACTACCCGATGAAGGAATCCGTCCAAGGCTGGTGCAACAAGTGGTTCTACCTGCGAGACCCCGCTGTTCCTGGGCGGCGGTCAAACCTCCCCTCTTTTGACGATGTCTTGGTGGCTCACAAGAAGTAATCTTGGAACAACGCCCTTTCTCCCGAAGAAAAGGCAACAGCCGACGAACTTTTCAAGCAAATTGTTATTTTGAAGAATTCAGGAGGCATGACGATGTGCGGTATTGAAGTAGTTTCAGTTTTCCTACAACGTCGAGTGCAGCCGCTGATGTCCCGCCCTCATCAGCTGTGGCTTTTTACCGGTAAGAATGACAAGTCGAGAGTTAATTCTGCCGATCTGTCGGCAGAGGAGCTCCAGAACGAAGTTCGTCGGCTAACATGCCTCAGCACCAGGGACACTATTGTCTTGACATCAGCACGCCCTCCTTATGATTTGAAGCACCTTCCGTCCGAGGTAACCTTGTCATTCTTCGTTCACTGTCATTAATTCTTTTTTCTGCTTGCACCTTATGTGTTTTTTATCCTTTCGCAGGCTCCCACTGTCGCCCGATGTTATCCTCCCTCACCCGAGAGCGGAGTGGTATTAGAAGATGACGATGACGACTCTGAGGGAACCGAGGATGCTCAGCATGCCCTTGAGGACAGCGATGTCCAAGAGGAGGAAACTGCTGAAAATGACGCCTTCTTCAGGAGCAAACGTCGCAAGCAGGTTCATGATGATTGATACGTCTCCAACGTATCGATAATTTCTTATGTTCCATGCCACATTATTGATGTTATCTACATGTTTTATGCACACTTTATGTCATATTCGTGCATTTTCTGGAACTAACCTATTAACAAGATGCCGAAGTGCCGATTCTTTGTTTTCTGCTGTTTTTGGTTTCAGAAATCCTAGTAACGAAATATTCTCGGAATTGGACGAAATCAACGCCCAGGGGCCTATTTTTCCACGAAGCTTCCAGAAGTCCGAAGACGAGACGAAGAGGGGCCACGGGGTGGCCAAACCCTAGGGCGGCGCGGCCCCACCCCTGGCCGCGCCGGCCTATGGTGTGGGCCCCCCGTGCCGCCTCTTGACTTGCCCTTCCGCCTACTTAAAGCCTCCGTGACGAAACCCCCGCATGCCGAGAGCCACGATACGGAAAACCTTACTGAGACGCCGCCGCCGCCGATCCCATCTCGGGGGATCCAGGAGATCGCCTCCGGCACCCTGCCGGAGAGGGGATTCATCTCCCGGAGGACTCTACACCGCCATGGTCGCCTCCGGAGTGATGTGTGAGTAGTCTACCCTTGGACTATGGGTCCATAGCAGTAGCTAGATGGTTGTCTTCTCCCCATTGTGCTATCATTGTCGGATCTTGTGAGCTGCCTAACATGATCAAGATCATCTATCTGTAATTCTATATGTTGCGTTTGTTGGGATCCGATGAATAGAGAATACTTGTTATGTTGATTATCAAAGTTATATCTATGTGTTGTTTATGATCTTGCATGCTTTCCGTTACTAGTAGATGCTCTGGCCAAGTAGATGCTTGTAACTCCAAGAGGGAGTACTTATGCTCGATAGTGGGTTCATGCCTGCATTGACACCTGGGACAGTGACAGAAAGTTCTAAGGTTGTGTTGTGCTGTTGCCACTAGGGATAAAACATTGATGCTATGTCTAAGGATGTAGTTGTTGATTACATTACGCACCATACTTAATGCAATTGTCTGTTGCTTTGCAACTTAATACTGGAGGGGGTTCGGATGATAACCTGAAGGTGGACTTTTTAGGCATAGATGCAGTTGGATGGCGGTCTATGTACTTTGTCGTAATGCCCAATTAAATCTCACTATACTCATCATGATATGTATGTGCATGGTCATGCTCTCTTTATTTGTCAATTGCCCAACTGTAATTTGTTCACCCAACATGCTTTTGTCTTATGGGAGAGACACCTCTAGTGAACTGTGGACCCCGGTCCAATTCTCTTTACTGAAATACAATCTCTTTGCAATACTTGTTCTCTTTGTTTTCTGCAAACAATCATCTTCCACACAATACGGTTAATCCTTTGTTACAGCAAGCCGGTGAGATTGACAACCTCACTGTTTCGTTGGGGCAAAGTACTTTGGTTGTGTTGTGCAGGTTCCACGTTGGCGCCGGAATCCCTGGTGTTGCGCCGCACTACATCCCGCCGCCATCAACCTTCAACGTGCTTCTTGGCTCCTCCTGGTTCGATAAACCTTGGTTTCTTTCTGAGGGAAAACTTGCTGCTGTGCGCATCATACCTTCCTCTTGGGGTTCCCAACGAACGTGTGAATTACACGCCATCAAGCATATTTTCTCAAGGCGCCGTTTGGGAGATCAAGACACGCTGCAAGGGGAGTCTCCACTTCTCAATCTCTTTACTTTGTTTTTGTCTTGCTTAGTTTTATTTACTACTTTGTTTGCTGCACTAAATCAAAATACAAAAAAATTAGTTGCTAGTTTTACTTTATTTGCTATCTTGTTTGCTATATCTAAAACACAAAAAAAATAGTTACTTGCATTTACTTTACTTATTTCATCATGTTTCCTTTTAATTTTACCACAAAAGACATACCGGTAGGACGTGGGTCTATAGTTGGGAGAAATAATATAGAAGAATTTTTCAATCATGTTAGTACCATTGATGACTTTGAAGATAGACACTTGGTAGACCTAGCGCCTACTTATGAAATTGCTGCTGCTTCTTTAGTTCACATGTTGGAAACTAAATTTGTTAATCTTAATCCTATAATCCAACACATGTTTCTCACACTTGGTGATATGGAAGAAGGGGAAAAGAAAGATTTTGTTCTAGAAACCCTTCTTAGAGAATTTGGTGGTATAGCAAGAGAGGCTAGAAAGGTCTTTGCTAAATATGATATGCTTGGTTCATATACCAATTTTGTTAGTCTCCTTGAAAAGATGGACATGGATAGAATAAGATACACTAATAATATTGATGATGGTGGGGAGATCAAAGCACCAATACCATGTAAACTTCTAGCTATGAATGATGCACTAGAAAATAACTATGCTTGGCTTGTTCCTGAAAATTTGTTTGATGAGAGTAGCAAGCCTAAGACTAATGAAAAAGGAGCCTCTGAAACTTACATAGATAAGATAACATGCATTGTTGAGGCAACTCCTAAAGCCCAAGGTAAGGATAATGCACCACCCTCAGATAATACTTGATACACACTTTCTGCGCCTAGCTGAAAGGCGTTAAAGAAAAGCGCTTATGGGAGACAACCCATGTTTTTACCTACAGTACTTTGTTTTTATTTTGTGTCTTGGAAGTTGTTTACTACTGTAGCAACCTCTTCTTATCTTAGTTTTGTGTTTTGTTGTGCCAAGTTAAGCCGTTGATAGAAAAGTAAGTACTAGATTTGGATTACTGCGCAGTTCCAGATTTCTTTGCTGTCACGAATCTGGGTCCACCTCCCTGTAGGTAGCTCAGAAAATTAAGCCAATTTACGTGCATGATCCTCAGATATGTACGCAACTTTCATTCAATTTGAGCATTTTCATTTGAGCAAGTCTGGTGCCATTTTAAAATTTGTCAATACGAACTGTTCTGTTTTGACAGATTCTGCCTTTTATTTCGCATTGCCTCTTTTGCTATGTTGGATGAATTTCTTTGATCCACTAATGTCCAGTAGCATTATGCAATGTCCAGAAGTGTTAAGAATGATTGTGTCACCTCTGAATATGTCAATTTATATTGTGCACTAACCCTCTAATGAGTTGTTTTGAGTTCGGTGTGGAGGAAGTTTTCAAGGATCAAGAGAGGAGTATGATGCAACATGATCAAGGAGAGTGAAAGCTCTAAGCTTGGGGATGCCCCGGTGGTTCACCCCTGCATATATCAAGAAGACTCAAGCGTCTAAGCTTGGGGATGCCCAAGGCATCCCCTTCTTCATCAACAACATTATCAGGTTCCTCCCCTGAAACTATATTTTTATTCCATCACATCTTATGTGCTTTTTCTTGGAGCGTCGGTTTGTTTTTGTTTTTTTTGTTTTGTTTGAATAAAATGGATCCTAGCATTCACTTTATGGGAGAGAGACACGCTCCGCTGTAGCATATGGACAAGTATGTCCTTGGTTTCTACTCATAGTATTCATGGCGAAGTTTCTCCTTCGTTAAATTGTTATATGGTTGGAATTGGAAAATGATACATGTAGTAATTGCTATAAATGTCTTGGGTAATGTGATACTTGGCAATTGTTGTGCTCATGTTTAAGCTCTTGCATCATATGCTTTGCACCTATTAATGAAGAAATACATAGAGCATGCTAAAATTTGGTTTGCATATTTGGTTTCTCTAAGGTCTAGATAATTTCTAGTATTGAGTTTGAACAACAAGGAAGACGGTGTAGAGTCTTATAATGTTTACAATATGTCTTTTATGTGAGTTTTGCTGCACCGGTTCATCCTTGTGTTTGTTTCAAATAAGCCTTGCTAGCCTAAACCTTGTATCGAGAGGGAATACTTCTCATGCATCCAAATCCTTGAGTCAAACAACACTATGCCATTTGTGTCCACCATACCTACCTACTACATGGTATTTCTCCGCCATTCCAAAGTAAATTGCTTGAGTGCTACCTTTAAAATTCCATCATTCACCTTTGCAATATATAGCTCATGGGACAAATAGCTTAAAAACTATTGTGGTATTGAATATGTAATTATGCACTTTATCTCTTATTAAGTTGCTTGTTGTGCGATAACCATGTTCACTGGGGACGCCATCAACTATTCATCGTTGAATTTCATGTGAGTTGCTATGCATGTCCGTCTTGTTTGAAGTAAGAGCGATCTACCACCTTATGGTTAAGCATGCATATTGTTAGAGAAGAACATTGGGCCGCTAACTAAAGCCATGATCCATGGTGGAAGTTTCTGTTTTGGACAAATATCCTCAATCTCAAATGAGAAAATTATTAATTGTTGTTACATGCTTATGCATAAAAGAGGAGTCCATTATCTGTTGTCTATGTTGTCCCGGTATGGATGTCTAAGTTGAAGAATAATCAATAGCGAGAAATCCAATGCGAGCTTTCTCCTTAGACCTTTGTACAGGCGGCATAGAGGTACCCCTTTGTGACACTTGGTTAAAACAGTGCATTGTGATGATCCGGTAGTCCAAGCTAATTAGGACAAGGTGCGGGCACTATTAGTACACTATGCATGAGGCTTGCAACTTATAAGATATAATTTACATGATGCATATGCTTTATTACTACCGTTGACAAAATTGTTTCATGTTTTCAAAATCAAAGCTCTAGCACAAATATAGCAATCGATGCTTTTCCTCTATGGAGGACCATTCTTTTACTTTCAATGTTGAGTCAGTTCACCTATTTCTCTCCACCTCAAGAAGCAAACACTTGTGTGAACTGTGCATTGATTCCTACATACTTGCTTATTGCACTTATTATATTACTCTATGTTGACAATATCCATGAGATATACATGTTACAAGTTGAAAGCAACCGCTGAAACTTAATCTTCTTTTGTGTTGCTTCAATGCTTTTACTTTGAATTATTGCTTTATGAGTTAACTCTTATGCAAGACTTATTGATGCTTGTCTTGAAGTGCTATTCATGAAAAGTCTTTGCTTTATGATTCACTTGTTTACTCATGTCATATACATTGTTTTGATCGCTGCATTCGCTACATATGCTTTACAAATAGTATGATCAAGATTATGATGGCATGTCACTCCAGAAATTATCTGTGTTATCGTTTTACCTGCTCGGGACGAGCAGAACTAAGCTTGGGGATGCTGATACGTCTCCAACGTATCGATAATTTCTTATGTTCCATGCCACATTATTGATGTTATCTACATGTTTTATGCACACTTTATGTCATATTCGTGCATTTTCTGGAACTAACCTATTAACAAGATGCCGAAGTGCCAGTTGTTGTTTTCTGCTGTTTTTGGTTTCAGAAATCCTAGTAACGAAATATTCTCGGAATTGGACGAAATCAACGCCCAGGGGCCTATTTTTCCACGAAGCTTCCAGAAGTCCGAAGACGAGACGAAGAGGGGCCACGGGGTGGCCAAACCCTAGGGCGACGCGGCCCCACCCCTGGCCGCGCCGGCCTATGGTGTGGGCCCCCCGTGCCGCCTCTTGACTTGCCCTTCCGCCTACTTAAAGCCTCCGTGACGAAACCCCCAGTACCGAGAGCCACGATACGGAAAACCTTACTGAGATGCCGCCGCCGCCGATCCCATCTCGGGGGATCCAGGAGATCGCCTCCGACACCCTGCCGGAGAGGGGATTCATCTCCCGGAGGACTCTACACCGCCATGGTCGCCTCCGGAGTGATGTGTGAGTAGTCTACCCTTGGACTATGGGTCCATAGCAGTAGTTAGATGGTTGTCTTCTCCCCATTGTGCTATCATTGTCGGATCTTGTGAGCTGCCTAACATGATCAAGATCATCTATCTGTAATTCTATATGCTGCGTTTGTTGGGATCCGATGAATAGAGAATACTTGTTATGTTGATTATCAAAGTTATATCTACGTGTTGTTTATGATCTTGCATGCTTTCCGTTACTAGTGATGCTCTGGCCAAGTAGATGCTTGTAACTCCAAGAGGGAGAACTTATGCTCGATAGTGGGTTCATGCCTGCATTGACACCTGGGACAGTGACAGAAAGTTCTAAGGTTGTGTTGTGTTGTGCTGTTGCCACTAGGGATAAAACATTGATGCTATGTCTAAGGATGTAGTTGTTGATTACATTACGCACCATACTTAATGCAATTGTCTGTTGCTTTGCAACTTAATACTGGAGGGGGTTCGGATGATAACCTGAAGGTGGACTTTTTAGGCATAGATGCAGTTGGATGGCGGTCTATGTACTTTGTCGTAATGCCCAATTAAATCTCACTATACTCATCATGATATGTATGTGCATGGTCATGCTCTCTTTATTTGTCAATTGCCCAACTGTAATTTGTTCACCCAACATGCTTTTGTCTTATGGGAGAGACACCTCTAGTGAACTGTGGACCCCGGTCCAATTCTCTTTACTGAAATACAATCTACTGCAATACTTGTTCTACTGTTTTCTGCAAACAATCATCTTCCACACAATACGGTTAATCCTTTGTTACAGCAAGCCGGTGAGATTGACAACCTCACTGTTTCGTTGGGGCAAAGTACTTTGGTTGTGTTGTGCAGGTTCCACGTTGGCGCCGGAATCCCTGGTGTTGCGCCGCACTACATCCCGCCGCCATCAACCTTCAACGTGCTTCTTGGCTCCTCCTGGTTCGATAAACCTTGGTTTCTTTCTGAGGGAAAACTTGCTGCTGTGCGCATCATACCTTCCTCTTGGGGTTCCCAACGAACGTGTGAATTACACGCCATCAATGATCTTATCGCTTCGGCTGAATCAAGTTCTTCGGGAGGAGATAATGATGCCGACGAAGCTGCTTCGCCCCCTCCTGCTAAGAAGGGTTCAACAAGTTTCTTCGTGGACGAAGATGATCTGGACCTGTGAGCTTTCATACTCTTTGTTACTTTTATTTCTTGTCACCTTATATACTAACTGCTCACCATACTTGAACACCTCTGCCGATGACGATGACGATGTTCCTCTCGCAAAGAGGGCTAAACTAGCCTCTGAAAGGGTAGCATCGGCTAAGGAATCGAATCCTTCTCCTGCCAAGTCGACACCTCCATCCCGAGCGGGTGTAGAGAAGGTCCCAGTGTCGAGAGTTATTCCTTCCGATGATGCTCCCACCCCGCCGGCTGGCCGTGATCACGTAAGTATTTTAATCTGTCAAGCTTTGCTGAATTTCCATCACTTGACTCCTCTTGACTTTTTTCTGGCTGCAGCCAATTTACGCCACAGTCAATGCTGTAGCGGACTTTGCGGAACAATTTACCCGCCTCGAAGCCGAAAACTCCCAACTTCGGAAGGCCGTCAAATCTTCGGCTGACCAGGTGGTCGAAGTCAACAGGCTTGCTGCCGATGCCAAAAGTGAAAATGCTTTGTTGAAGGAAGAAGTAAGTCGGCTGAAGCGTCAAATGAAGGATGACCAAGATGCCAGGCGTGCAGCGGCGGCTGTGATTGATGAGAAGGAGGGTGTCCTCCGTGAATCTATCAAGGATTTATTGGGTAGAAATCCTTACGGTGCTCCGTCCCTTTCTTGATGCTTTCTCCGTTGATTACTAATACTCTCTTTTTCAGAGGCCGCCAATTTAACTGTCAGCCTACGCCATCAGCTTCGGGAGGATTCTACGGCCGACGCCTTGTCACTGGCTGCTGAGTCAAATGTCCAAATCCTCCGATTACTGCAGAAGTCCAAGGGAGCATTGTCGAAGTTATACTCGATGATCTTCCCTAAGGCGAAGTTGGACAAGACCCTTGACGAGATGGCTGAAGCCTTCCTTGTCGATCCCTCCGAACCTATAGAGGTACTGAAACGTCGCAGCCGCTTGATTGGTGCAGTTCTTACTTTCCAGTTGCTTATGGGCCACGGGATGGGGTCGGAATTGGAAGAGTTTTCTAAGGCATTGCCTGTTGATGATGAAAATCATCGAATCGACCTTGAGCCTTTCAAAAAATCGGCAATTACCTGCGCCAACTGGCTTCTGAAGTTGGTGGATGAAGCACGAGCCGAGCCTGCTCCTAAGTCAGCCCCTGGTTCAACGTCGGCTGATCCTTGAACTGTTATTTGATTTGTTGTACATAACAATTGTTTAAATTCGGCTCTGTTGCCAAACATCCTTTTGCCTGTATGATGTGCACTTAATGCTCCCGATGGGAGTTTCTTTTGTATATGAATGCTTTGGTCTGAAGTAAGGACGTGTTGCAGATTCCCTCGTCTTCTTCCCGTGCCGAGCTTTTTCCGAATCCTTCGGATAATGATGAATCAGGCCTTGTTCGTCAGTTACGCGACCAGGTGTCTAGTCTAAATAAAGACATTACTTCTCTTCGTGCGATGGCTGCCTTGGTGAAGAAGAAGGGAGAGATAGCGACTGCCATTGAACAATACGCTCTTGACGGTCTTCATGTTGCTACCGAAAGCTTGAACTGTGAGTGTTAGCCCGCCTCCTGTTTCTAGGTATAGCTTGAATGTTCTAACATTCGTTCCTTTTCCAGTCGTGGCTTCGGATGCAGCTGAGGAAAACAAAAAGATCCATGAAGAGGTTGAAGCCATGACTGACGTTGCGCATCCGAATCATGGTTTGTGGTTGCATCGTCCGAAGGCTGTCGTCATGGCGAAGTTTAAATATCGGATGGGAAAGGCGCATTATTACTTTGATAAGTTCCATGCTCATCTTCTAATGGTTTGGAACACCTTGTTTCCTCTAGACCAGGCACCCGCAAACTTATCTGCCTTGTTCACCCGATTCAAGTCTCCCGAAAGGATTCGGCTGTTGGTACGGAAGGAACTCCTGGCTGGTGCAGAGCTTGCTTTTGCTTCAATACTGGCATGCCATCCATCTTTAGATTTGGGAGCCGTGGCGAATACTGAGAGGGGCTTAGGCCAGTATTATGATGCTGCTAGGGGTCCTGCTTTCACCATCGTTTCTCGGATGGAGTCATGCCTTGAGAAGGACCTGAAGTCACATTGGGAGCGGGGAGTTCGACCATGAATGTAATAGCCTTATTTCCTGCATGAAATGATTTTGTGTAAATTTATTGCATACGTTGTATGCTATATTAATTTGTTTGTCGGGGGCGGCTGAGTGATCAGTTCAGCCTGCTCTCCTGACGACTTCGTTGGATTATGCAACGTTATTGCGAAGCCTTTGCGTAAGTTTTTGCAAGAGCGAGACCCATCGACTTAGTCGGGGGAATTAGACGCTTGGCTTCGTCACGCGGTGCACCGGTTTGAGCCTTGTTTTATGATAATGTAACCATCGACTGCAGCACTCGTATATTTTCTCGAGGCTTGGATTGGTTGTTTTTTCTTTTTGTGTGCCACTAATCTTAGCTCTCGCTGAGAGTATTTAATTAATGACACTGCGTGTTTCTTGGGCCAACGCTCCCGATGGGAGTAAGAGCCGATGGTAGGGGCCTCAGTCAACCTGTTCGGGTGGTGGGGCCTGAGTTTTAAGAAAAGTGGCAGAAAAACCTGATTAAGACTTTATTTATAAAGTAAAGCAACCTTAAGGGCTGTAAAAAAACAAAAAACAATCGCGCTCTATGTATAAAATCGTCGCAGGTGCGCAACATTCCATGGATTGTCGACATCTTTTCCTGAAGTTGGATTTTTGAGCCTATATGCTCCTCCTGGTATCACTTCGGTGATGATGTAGGGTCCCTCCCATGGAGGCTCGAGTTTCGAGGGTCTTTTTTGCTTTAGCCGAAGTACCATATCCCCAACGTTAAAGCATCGGTTGCGTATGCGTCGGCTGTGGTAATTCCTCAGCGCCTGCTGGTATACCGTGGTTCGGGCTAAAGCAATGTCTCTGGCTTCATCCAGTAGGTCAACAGCGTCTTGCAGTGCAGTGTTGGAGGAAGGTTCTGTGTATGCCGTCACTCGAGGTGCTTCGAATCGAACATCAGCTGGTAGGACTGCCTCGGCCCCATGTACCAGAAAGAAAGGAGTGTACTGAGTCGACCTATTCGGTGTGGTACGTAAACTCCAAAGTACTGATGGCAACTCTTCGACCCAAGCTCCTGCTGCGCCTGTAAGGCGTTTCTTGAGGCCGTCTCCTATTAGACCGTTGATCCTCTCCACCTGCCCGTTTGTTTGCGGGTGAGCCACTGATGCAAATTTCAACTTTATTCCTCTGTCGTCACAAAATTCTCGGAACTCTTTGGAGTCGAAGTTAGTCCCATTATCTGTGACGATACTGTGAGGTACTCCAAATCGACATGTTATTTCCTTGAAGAATTGGACTGCTGTTGTTGCCTTCTGGTTTCGTACTGGTGCTGCTTCGATCCACTTTGTGAATTTATCAACTGCCACTAGTAAGTACGTGTGTCCCCCAGGCGATGACCTCGGCAGTGGCCCAACTTGATCGAGTCCCCATTGAGCGAACGGCCACGCCAAGGGTATCGGCATTAGATCCGTTGCAGGAGCGTGTGGTTTTGGGGAGAACCGTTGGCAGGGGTCGCACTTCATGACCAGATCCCGAGCGTCTGCTGCCGCCGTTGGCCAGTAAAATCCTGCCCTGAAGGCTTTTGCTACCAGAGCCCTACTTCCTGCATGATGCCCGCAAGTCCCCTCGTGTATCTCGCGCAGCAATGCCCTTCCGTCGTCCATGGCGATGCACCTTTGGAAGATACCAGATATGCTACGCTTGTAGAGTTCACCATTTACTATGGTGAAAGCTTTCGATCGCCTGACGATTCGTTTTGCTTCCAATGGATCCGCCGGCAATTCCTGTCTTGTAAGGTACGCCAGGAATGGCTTAGTCCATAGCGGTTCGAGGAGGAGGACTTGTGCGGCTGGCGTTTCGTTGGTAACTTGTTGCGGGTTTGGTTCTGCATCCTCAGTCGATGGTTTCAAGGGCGCCAGCGCCTTCTCTTTTATCGATCGCTGAGTAATTACTTCGTAAAATACTCCGTCCGGGATGGGAGAGCACATAGAGCCGATGTTCGCTAAGGTGTCGGCTTCCTCGTTGCTGGCTCTGCCGATATGCTTTAGTTCACACCCCTCGAACTTGGCTTCCATATTTTGATACAGCTGCCGATAGGCGATCATGTTGTCACTAACTGCGTCGCACAGATTCATCGACTGTTGTACTACCAAGTTGGAGTCCCCGTAGATTTCCAGGCGAGTCGCTCCGCACGCCTTTGCCATCTTCATTCCGTGCAGCAGTGCTTCGTATTCTGCCTCATTGTTTGTCGGCAGAGAAAAGTTCATACGTAGTATATATTTCATCTTATCTCCTTGTGGTGATATCAACACCACTCCTGCTGCAGCGCCTGTGCTTCGCTTTGACCCGTCGAAATACATTATCCATGATCCCGACATGTCGGGTGCTGCCGGTGTCTGGGATTGGATCCAATCTGCCACAAAGTCTGGGAGGATTTGAGATTTTATGGCCGTCCGGTTAACGTAAGTTATGTCGTGAGGTGCTATCTCGATGGCCCATTGAGACACTCGACCGGTGGCCTCTGGATTGGTCATTATGTTTTTCAACGGAGCTTCACTCACGACGACGATTGGATGCTCTGTGAAGTAATGCCGTAGTTTGCGGGCTGACCTCCAAACTGCATATGCCAGCTTCTGATGATGAGGGTACCTCTGTCTTGCGGGTGTGAGTACTTCGCTGAGATAGTAAACGGGCCTTTGTACGCCGTGTACTCTTCCTGCCTCTTCTCGTTCGACGACCAAGACGCTGCTGAAGACTTGAACTGTCGCAGCGATGTACATGAGCAGCGTTTCCTTCTCGCGGGGGGTTACAAGGACTGGAGACGTCGACAAGATCCTCTTTAGATTATCGAAGGATTCCTGTGCCTCCTTCGTCCACTCGAACTTTTCCGATTTTTTCATCAAATTGTAGAAAGGCAAAGCTTTTTCTCCTAGCTTGGCAATAAACCTGCTGAGTGCTGCCAAACGTCCTGCCAATTGCTGCACTTGGTGCAGATTCTTTGGCGGCTCCATGTCGAGAATAGCTTTGATTTTCAAAGGGTTGGCTTCAATTCCCCTGGCCGAGATGAAGTACCCTAGTACTTGCCCCCCTGGTACTCCAAAGAAGCATTTTTTGGGGTTTAACTTGATTTTGTACCTATCCAGGTTACCGAAGGTTTCCCGCAAATCGTCGACGAGGGTGGCAGCGTGCTTCGTTTTCACCACGATATCGTCGATGTAAACTTCGATGTTACGCCCGATCTGCTCACCAAGGCAAGCTTGCATGCAACGTTGGTAAGTTGCTCCCGCATTTTTCAGCCCGAAGGTCATGACGTTGTAACAGAAAACGCCGTGTGGGGTGATGAACGCGGTTAGCTCCTGATCTTCTTTCTTCAATTTGATCTGATTATACCCAGAGTAGGCATCGAGGAAGGAGAGGCGATCGCATCCAGCTGTGGAATCAACTATCTGATCAATCCGAGGCAACGGGAAGTGATCTTTCGGACAGTGCTTGTTAAGGCCGGTGTAGTCGATACACACGCGCAGGGCGGTGGTGTCCTTCTTGGGTACCATGACAGGATTAGCCACCCATTCTGATTCCTTGAGCTCTCGGATGAATCCTGCTTTGCGAAGTCGATTGATCTCTTCGCCAATTGCTCTCCGCTTGGGTTCAGAGAATCGACGCATCGATTGTAGACCGGGTTTGGCTGTTGGGTCAACATTAAGGGCGTGCTCAGCGAGTTCCCTGGGGATACCTGGCATGTCGGATGGTTCCCATGCGAATATCTCCCAGCGCTCACGGAGGAACTCGATGAGCGCGCCTTCCTATGCGGTCGCGAGGTCAGCCGATATATTGACCGTTTTCTTCGGGTCACTGGGGTGCACCTGCAGTTTCTTGGCTTCCTTTGTAGCGTCGATCTCGTCGGATCTTACGTTTCGGTTGTCGGCTGGTGGTTGCGTATGATCTACTGCTGCGTCGATTGCGTTGAGTTCCTCCTTGGCGCCGAATTTGGAAGCGATCTTCTGAAACTCCCTATCACAGGTGTCTGACCGAGCAAAACTCCCGTGAACGGTTATTGGGGTCCCGTTGTTGCCTGGCATCTTTAGCTTTAGGTACGCATAATGAGGTACGGCCATAAACTTGGCAAACGCTGGCCTGCCGAGGATGGCATGGTACTGGGATTCCCAGTCGACGACTTCAAACTCGATCTTTTCTTTCCTAAAATTGGTGGGTGTGCCGAAGACTACATCCAACGATGTTTTTCCAAGAGAATAAGCGGGTCGAGTCGGTATAATGCCATGGAATCCTGTATCGGATTCCTTCAGCATATCGACTGTTAAACCCATTGCTTTCATTGTGTTGGCAAATAGTAAATTTAGGCCGCTTCCTCCGTCCATGAATACTTTGCTCATGTTGTACCCTCCGATCTGTGCCTCAAGGACTAGAGCTGCATGGCCGGGTCTAGGAACGGCTTTCGGGTGATCCGTTCTGTCGAAGGAGATGCTTTGTTCCGACCAGTTGATGAATTCGGGTGTGTCAACCATAGCGACTTCTGCATACTTCACTTCCCGCGAGAATTTCTTGATTTCTCTTTTTGAAAAGCTGGTTTTATGAATCATGCTGACCTGCCCACGCGGCTCTGGGAATACCTCGGCTTGTACATACTCGTCCTTCTCCATTGGTTCATATGGCTTCTGTACGTATGGCTCTGGTACGTATGGCTCTGCCCGATAGCTGTAGGATCTCGCTCTCTTCTCCATCATGTGGACTCTTGATATAGCTTCACTCCTGAGGTCATCGCAGAACTGTCGGATCTCCAAGAAGTGTCGGCAGTTCCTTAACAGGTGACTGGATTTCTCTCGACCGTCCTTCGGGTCGAAATAGGAGTGGAGATAGCATGGTGCATCGAGTTGCTCTGTGGCCGTCAGGTGCGGCGAACGAGCGCGGCCATGGATCGATTGCATGCCCTCCTGTTCCCGTTCGGACTGGCGAGGATGAGGCGCTGCACGTTCTTCTTCTCCATAGCATAATTCCCTTCGCCTTTTCTTCCTTGCTGTCGCGAGGTCAAAACTTCCTCGGCTATTTCCATGCATGCTCCTGGGTGGAATTCCCGAAGTTGCTGCCAAGGTATCCTCTGCCGAAACCGAGGGCCTGAAATCAGACGTATCTGTCGTTGGAAGACGAAGAAAGCCCTTGGGGTCGATGATAAAGTGGACGCCCCCAAAGGTAGTGGTCATGTTGTCACACGATTCCGTAGGAACTGAGTGCGACGTTTTGAGGTGAGGTACGAACTCGAAAGATCCGCAGCGGATTGAATCCTTCGGGTTTGGGGGTGTTGGTGACTCAAGCACGAACGCTGCAGATGTGACTGGTACTGCCGATGCTCTGCCTTGTGCCGACAGGCTTCCCACAGACGGCGCCAATTGTCGAGGGTGCTCCTCGGCAATGCCCTCCGATAGGGGCTTAGGGTTGATGGAATCCTGCAAGCTGACACGAGACATCGGTACACAGACAAGCGGGGAGAGCGATTTACCCAGGTTCGGGGCCCTCGATGAGGTAAAACCCTTACGTCCTACCTGTCTGTTCTTTGATTATGATGAAAACAGATTACAATGGGGTGCCGAATAGTTCGGCTGTGATCTCGTCGAGATGCTAGTTGCTAGGGTAACCTAGTTCTAAGCTTCTGTTGGCTATTGCTGCTAAGATTGATTGTCCCCCTCGGCAGGCCCTCTCCTGGCCTTTATATAGGAGGCCATGTCTCAAGGGTCCTACCCGAGGACGACTAGGTTTACAGTAGATTAGATCTAATCTTTCCTTGTTTGTCCGTTTTCTGATCTTGTCCGCCAAGGAATCTTCTGACGCACCGGCCTAGTGGCCCATCTCGCCTTCTGGTAACTTCATGGGCCTCCAACTTGTCAATATCAGATAGGGCAATACTGGTTACCCGAAGGGTAATGCCCACATCACATGTAGATGGAGGTTTTTCACTCCAAGGCCGCCAAACTCCCTCAGTTCCTGGTTACTATGAATCAGAGACAGAGTATACTGGAAAGAGTGCTGTTGGTTTGAGATGGAATAGAAAAGAGTACTAGGATCGAACCTGGTATTACTCATCATTTTTTTTCTAATTTTGTTTTTTTTCTATTTTGAATACCCATTCACAAAGTTCTCAGCCCGCCCATGATGCGCGCGTGTGTGTTCTTGGTCATGTCTCATTTCTCGCCTCTTGGGTTCTGGTTCACCTGAACTAATCTTGAAAAAAGTTGTAAAACCTATGGACTTTAGATTCTACAATCAGGGGCGAAGCTAGAAAAAGAAAGTCAGTACTATAAATTTATAGATGCCATTTTGCATTTCTAAGAGCATTATTTCATTTACAAATGGAAATATAATATAAATCTATTGCTGTCATTCGAAACCAGTTAATACGTGCTAAGCACCGCCTAAAACCGTGTTCCTAGAACTCAAGCTAAAATGAAATGAAATCCACACAATCCAGTGAAAATTGGAAGAAAAAAAAGTCCCATGCATGTGTAGTTTACAAACGTTTGTGTGTCAACTAGGTGCGCTAATGTAGAACCATAAGTGTGTTACAGGAATATGCGTGTTGTATTACCAGGGGGCCAAAGGCCACAATATATAGTACATGCTAACATATGGGGAAACTACAATATACAGATATATACTCTAACACCCCCCCCCCCCCCCGCAAACTCATGGTGGATCCACAACACTGAGTTTGGAGAGTAAAAAGTCATGTTGCGCTCGAGTTTGTGCCTTTGTAAAGAAATCCGCCAACTGCAAATCTGAAGGCACATAATGAACCGCAACAACCTCATCCTGCACCTGAGCACGTGTATAAAAAGCATCAACACCAATATGCTTGGTCAGCTCATGCTTGACCGGATCACGTGCAATACTGATAGCACCTGTACTGTCAGACAAAAGTGGAGTGGGTGTCGTAACAGAGACCCCAAAATTTGCAAGCAACCACCGTAACCAGGTCACCTCAGCAATCAACAAAGCCATAGCCCGCAGCTCAGCCTCAACACTCGAACGAGAAACCGCTACCTGTTTCTTCGTCTTCCAAGCAACAAGCGAACCACCAAGAAACACACAGTAAGCAGAAAGTGAACGACGATCCGTAGGATCACTCGCCCACGTAGCATCCGAGTAGCACTGGAGCTGGAGAGAGCTAGAACGAGGAAAGAAAAGGCGACGAGTGATCGTGCCACGAAGGTAACGAAGAACACGGAGGAGATGACTGTAGTGAACAGTGGTAGGAGCTGAGACAAACTGACTCAGAATATGAACATGATAAGAAATATCAGGACGAGTGACAGCAAGATAAACAAGACTCCCAACAAGATGACGATAACGTGTGGGATCAGGAAGAGGATCACCATCAGTAGGACGAAGCTTAACATTAAGCTCCATAGGAGTATCAACCGTGCGCTCATCCCCAAGAGCAGCACGAGCAAGAAGATCCTGAATGTACTTCTCCTGAGAGATAGAAAAGCCATCAGAAGTGGAGGAAACCTCAATCCCAAGAAAATAGCGAAGAGGACCAAGATCAGTCATGAGAAACTGATCACGAAGACGAGCCTTTACAAAGGCAATATACTCAGGATCATCACCAGTAATGATCATATCATCAACATGGAGAAGGAGAAGGGTGCGTCCACGAGGAGAAGTGTGAACGAAAAGTGCTGGATCATGAAGACTAGGAGAGAAACCAGCAGCAGTCACCACAGAGGCAAAGCGCTCAAACCAGGCACGAGGGGCCTGTTTGAGACCATAGAGAGAACGTCGAAGACGACAAACCATCCCATCGGGAACAGAATACCCAGGAGGAGGCTGCATGTAAACCTTCTCACTCAACTCGCCATTAAGAAAAGCATTCTGAACATCAAGCTGGGAGACAGACCAGCGGCGAACAGAGGCAACAGCAAGAAGGGTACGCACAGTAGTCATATGAGCCACAGGGGCAAAAGTCTCATCATAGTCACGGCCGTGCTCCTGCTGAAAACCACGAGCCACAAGACGCGCTTTATAGCGCTCAAGAGATCCATCAGAGCGAGTCTTAATTTTATAGACCCACTTACACGTGATGGGACGAACACCAGAAGGGGGAGAAACAAGATCCCAAGTGCCAGTGCGCTCAAGCGCAGCGATCTCCTCAGCCATGGCAAGCTGCCATTCAGGATGACGCTCGGCATCCCGATAAGAAGTCGGCTCGGAAACGACAGAGAGACCATACTGACTAGGAGAGTAACGAACTGGAGCACGACGCTGACGAACAGGCCGAGAAGGGGGAAGGTCATCTGCAGAAGACAAGTCATCAGAAGAGGAAGAAGGGACATAATCGGAAGGAGCCGAAGCTGGAGAACGAGGAGTACTAGGTGGACTAGACGAACGAGAGGATGGCGTCGAAGGGGGCGCATCAGAAGTAGGAGGGAGGGGAAGAGGGATAGCAGGGGGTGCATCCGGAAAAAGAAGAAAAGAGATATCATCCACCGGGTAAGTACCCGAGGTGGGGCGAGGATAGAAGGGACGCGTCTCATCAAATGTGACGTCACGAGAGATGCGCATCCGACGACCAACGGGATCCCAACAGCGATAGCCCTTATGCTCATCACTGTATCCGAGAAAAACACACTCAACAGACTGAGCGGTCAGTTTGGTGCGTTCGCGAGGAGGCAGAAGGACATAGCAGACGCAACCAAATGAACGGAGAGTCGAGTAGTCTGGAGAAACACCAGAGAGACGCTCGAGAGGAATGCCACCCTGTAGAGCAGCGGAAGGCTGAATGTTAATGAGGTGGGCCGACGTAGCGACAGCCTCAGCCCAGAAATGTGGCGGAAGAGAAGAGGCAATCATCATAGCACGGGTGGTCTCAAGAAGATGACGATGCTTACGCTCGGCGACGCCATTTTGAGCATGCGCGCCGGGACAAGAAAACTGAGCGAGGGTACCCTCCTCAGCAAGGACACCACGAAGGTGCTGAGAGATATACTACTCACCAGCAGAATCAGCACGGAACACGCGAATGGGTGAGGAATACTGAGTGCGGACCATGGCCGCAAAACGCTGATAAATAGAGAGCACCTCACTGCGAGAGTGCATGAAAAACACCCAGGTGTACCGTGAAAAATCATCAATGAATAAGATATAGTATCGATGGCCCCCTTTCGAAGCGAAGGGAGCCGGACCCAAACATCTGAATGGACTAAATCGAACGATCGCTGAGAGACAGACACACTAGTAGGATAAGGAAGCTGAATCTGTTTGCCTAACCTACAACCCTGACAGTGTAACGACCCATCTCCAGAGACAGACCCCAGAAGGCCACGATGAACCAAAGACGACAGGCGAGAGTCACAAAGGTGACCAAGACGATGATGCCACTGCTGAAAAGAGCCGGTGACAGAGGCAACAACCGGAGGAGAACTGGCAGATGAAGTGGCAGCGGAAGGAACACGAAGCCAGTCTAACTCCCAAAGCCCCGGAGACTGACGGCTACGAGGGCCAGCTCCAACCAGGGCCTGTGTGCGACGATCCTGAACCGCACAAGACTCAGCGTCAAGAATGACGCGACAACCAGAATCGGTGAGCTGGCTAGCAGAGAAAAGGTTCATCTGAAGGCGAGGAACATGAGAAACATCAGGGACAGAGAAAGAGGGAGTAGAAAGGGTGCCTGTACTAGAAACGGGAATAGAGGTACCATCAGCCGTGACAACACGGACAGGAGAAATAAGAGACCGAAGAGCAGACAGGATAGAAGACTCAGAGGTCATATGAAAGGAAGCTCCAGAATCCAGATACCACGGGGACGTACCTGACTATGTAGAAAGTGGTGGTCGCGCAGTGCCAGAAGAGCCAGTCACAGAACCAGCATGCCCAAGCGAGGAAGAGTCTGGAGTAGCGAGCAGACCACGAAGACCCCTGAGAATGTCTTGATCAGAGAGTGCAACTGCAGAAGATCCTGAAGAGCCAGCCTGCTGACGATCCTGGAACTGCTGACGTAAACTGGGATCCCGCGTCCAGCAGGTGGAGGAAGTGTGGCCAACCTTGCCACAGTAGGTGCAATAAGGACGAGGGCGGAGACTCGAACCGCGAGGCTGCTGACGTAAACTGGAATCCCAAGCATCCAGCAGGCAGTGAAGCTGCGCTATCTCATGCGCAGAGAGGGGCGCGACTGGAGAGGTCGACGTACAATCAGGTGCCGATGAGGAGCTATCATCCACACGCACAGAGGCCACCAAAGGGGGCGACGGAGAGCAACACGCCGATGAAGACAGAGGCGGCAAAGCGCGGTCATAACCACGTGAAGAGGCCGCGAAAGTCGATGTAGAGCGGCAGGCCGACGCAGACGGAGTCGACGAAGCGCGGCCATAACTGCGGGAAGTGGCCGCAAAAGTCGATGTAGAGCGGCGGGCCGACGTAGACGAAGTCGGCGAAGCGCGAGCAGAGCCGCATGAAGAGGCCGCAAAAGTCGATGTAGAGCGGCAGGCCGACGCAGACGGAGTCGATGAAGCGCGGCCATAACCGCGTGAAGAGGCCGCAAACGGCGACGAAGAATAGCTAGCAGTCATGCACGGAGGCAGCTGACAAATACCAAGTACCGAAGGTGGGCCTAAAGAAGGGCGGGATCAGCGGAAGACATAGCTCTTTTTTTTTGCTTTTTTTTTACCTCAGAAGAAAATCAACTGCAGAGAGGAGCACGACCAGAGGAGATAGCAGTACGGAGCGGAGCGCAGCAGCCAGGGGAGCGGATCGGCCAGATCGATCAGCATCCAGGGGAGATTAGCAGGCAGGGGAGATCAGCCACGCGCGCAGCAGCACAGATCAGGGAGCAGGCGGGCAGCACAGCACGGGAGAGAGGAGCACGGCCACGCGCGGAGCAGCACGGATCAAGGAGCAGGCGGGCAGCACAGAGCAGGCAGCGAGCGGGACGTATCCGGGGAGAGCAGGCGGGCAGCACGACCGACGGGCGGATCACAGCACGGCGGACGGGCGGATCACACGCGGGATCCGCGGGCGTGGGGAGAATCGGCCTGGCAGAGATCCGATCGAGCAGGGAAGAAGGAAGACGCGGGGCGGGAGAGAAGATCCGATCCGATCCAGCCGGGAAGAAATCTGGCGGCGGAGACGGCCGGACGAGAGCGGCAACTACGGCCGGGACAACGTACAGACTAGGACCAAATTTTGCTCTGATACCATGTTAGAGGAATATGCGTGTTGTATTACCAGGGGGCCAAAGGCCACAATATATAGTACATGTACAGGTGCAAATATGCAGGAAGCCCCCTAACATATGGAGAAACTACAATATACAGATATATACTCTAACAAGGTGAGCCTAGAGGCTTTTTAAGTTCCGACTTTGCATAACAATGAACTACGAGAACGAGTAAGCTGTGTGTACACGCTAGGAGGAAAAAAACAGGAATGAACAGATTCTTGTTATCTTAAAAACCCACACAAGGGTTAATCTATTGTCTTTTGTAGACGAAAGACACGACGTGACCGGCTTCAAAATTAATAAAGTCATCGAAACCACGATAGTCTTACATCTTGAAGTCATCAGATAACCTAAAAGGTTTTCAACCCACTAGACATACACAGAGGTTAAAATCCATTGCCTCGATCTGAACTTTCTTGATTACCTGCTGTCTTTTCTGCGGCATCTATGCTTTTCTTTCGTTGGTTTCTTGTTTGTGCAGTTGCACGGCAATTCCTCGGCACGACGTACCGTACGTCTTGTGTGCGCACCGTCATGATCACAACTGACGAGTGATGCCTCATCTGTCGTCGTGATCGATGCGTCAATGAGCATAGTAAATCGCGAAGAGACGCGGAAACTTCCTGCGCCGGCCAAGCGACGTAAGTGAGCAAATAGTGAAACAACCATACTGCTCCGGTTGGGACCTTTCAGTTTCAGGCTGATGAGCTGACCGAAGCTGTGCTGCCCCAGTTGAGAGGCGTCAACTACTCCTACATGAGATAAGCAATCACTTATCACTGTGACAGTTTTTTTTTTTTTGAAATTGGGCGTGTATTACTTAACGATCAAAGGTTTTGTTACAGAATCCATTACAAACTTTCAGGTCAGTAACCTCCACACCTGGAGGTAACGACTCCACCAACACACCCTCAACTCCACTCACTAAAGCTAAAACTAGCAATTTCACTGTGACGGTTGGTGTGTTAGGTATACTTTTTGTTCAATGGATGTGTGCTGAACGCATGCATCTACACTATGGGTACTTGCATACGTACAAATAGTGCGACTAGCTAGTGTGTGTACACGACTACACGTAGTGTACGCATGGTGCCCCCTCTCTGTCCCGACTATTGTAATTGTAATCTGGTCTCGGGTACTCCTGAACCTGCGGTGAGAAAGATTCATAGTTGCATTACTTATAGCTTTTTTATTCGTAGATAAAGCAGATTCAGAATTGTCTTTCCTTTCAAGGATAACTTGTATCCATGCGTTTCAGATTATTAGCCTGGAGTTCGGCACCAGCAGTATAGCCAACCCTACCCTATCATGTCAATCCCACAAGCCTCTTATCCATTCCCGTTCGCTCGTGGCGGGGGAGTAAGTCAAAATAGAAAAAACTCACATCGTGTTTAGGGATAATCAGGCTCGAACTGATGACTTCCACCACGTCAAGGTGACACTCTACCGCTGAGTTATATCCCTTCCCCGTTCCATCGAGAAAGAGAATTAATGAATCCTAAGGCAAAGGGGCGAGAAATCGGCCCAAAAATCGTATCTATAAGTTTCAGAAAATTATGGGATAAATCACACACGTACATACCGCACATCGGATGAAGCATGGTGATCAGGGGGATACGTAAGCACCACTTCTCTGCTCGACACGTGTCTAACGACGTTAGCACTGTACACGCATCGACGCGGTCCAGCGCGTCGAGTGGAAGGGCGGGGAGACGCGGGGAAGGTGCACGACAACGCGCTTGACCGGGGAGACACTGGCACGACCTCAGATGCGCGAGGTGGAGGCCGGCGAGGTAGTGGTCGTTAGTGAGTAGCCGTTAGTGAGTAGCAGAATCCAACGGTGGTGAACCAAATCCAATAGTGATAACCAGGTGCTCACGTATCCTCCTGATCACCAAATCCACTCCCTACCGCACATTGGTGCTCGTGTAATTTTGTAAGAAAAAAATGAAATTGTATGTGATCTACAAAAAAAACGAGAAAATTGAACTTGAATAGGAATTGTGCCCTCACACCGCTCCTTTGGTCATTTATCATTTTTGTCCAACTTACACACTTTCATACCTAAGTCTCAAACTTGCACCCACACATACCTGCATCTAATCCCTCCATCACAGAATCTAGTTTGAGTGTTCTGAAGGTTAACACGCGCAGCGGGGAGTAAAACGATGGTGCAAATCTGGCCACCGTCCCTGCCGTGGTTTTGGTTGAAACGTCGCGCAAGTCCATAGGCCATAGCGCTGTGTGAAATGTGACACCGCAATTTAACCCTGCCGACGATATGTAATCGATTCCACAGATCGATCTACTGGTAAAATAGAGAAAACCTACCACTGCCGACAGTATGGCATGCACGCGCGCGCCCGCCCGCACGGGCACGGCCGATCAACATCAACGTCGTTCGATCGACATGCATGCGTGCGACCAGCAAAAGAAAATAAGGAGATGTGCATGCGGATATGGGAGCAAACGTACGTGCATGGGTACCTCTCACAAACCACCAGTTAGCAGGGACGATGCGAATTTCTGGAACGGAGTAAAACGAAAATTCGAGCGGAATCGATGAACATGGATTTTCTACCGGCGCGCTTGGAAGGTAGGAACTGGTAGTGGATGATCCATATCATTCACTATCCTATTTAAAAAATTGAAAATAGAATTGGAAATGTTAGAATTCAAACGAAAATAAAAGTGGAAGTGGTGAGTATTTGATTCATTTAAAAATGCAAATATAATGTGATATTAAGTTTTGAAGAAAATGTAAACGTGGAAATGGATACTTAGATAGATTTAGTCAACATTTTCACATTTTGTGTAAATCTGTGATAATTAATTTGGACCATAGTGGGTAGCAATCTGTGATGACCCGGCATACCACTGCATGGTGTAGTATGCAAGTCTGATATAACACCAATGAAACACCGTTCCACAAGTATTATATCGCTCAGAGTGGTATAACAGAAACATATGCGGGTCCAAGGCATGTCTATAGAATTACAACATGGACTATGTTACATAAGATCATCACAGCCTCCTACTTTACAATGAGGTAAAACTGCAAATAAACTCCAGAAGAACGACTCGTAGTCTAGTCTTATCACGAACTCTATTTGTAGAGTATTTCACTAACTACAGAGGCTAAGAATAGACTCTAGCTAAATAGGAGCTAGGTTTAGGAAGCTAGTTTCTTTCTATGGCTAAACTAGGTTTTCTCCTTGTTGGATGTGGTATATGAATCCTCTGACAATGTCCTGTCTCTTGAAGTAGTTGTTGACTCCTCAGTCTTCGAGTTGCACTGTAGATCCTCCTTCGATGCATTCAGATCTAAGCAGGGGATTTAAGAGTGGGATGAGTACGAGCGTACTCAACAAGTTCATTATAGGAAAGAAGTGTTTAATGCACTAGCTACGGCATTAGACCAGAAAGTCTAATACCAATGCAGGTTTTCATAATCATTTCTTCAAGAGGTTGCTTTTATTCAGAAGAACTATGTCCGTCAGCCTTCACCGGTTTACTAGAACTTCATGGAGCTCCTTTCCGGCCGCGTTCGCAGTTCCATATCCCGGAACAGGGAGTGACAGGTCACGGTTCTTTACACTCTGCAGAGGTGTGTTGCTTTACCCATAAGAGATCTTAACCTTGGTGCCAACCGAGCTTAAGTTCTCGTTCACACTTCCTTTGGTGTGAGACCCGGTATAAGGTCTAGCCAATCATGTTCCTCCGCTACCTCGAACACCCACCCTTTGTTGCATGCCCCGACCCTGGGTCCACGTCGGTCCCATTATTCCTGTAGATTTCAAGGTGGACCCCGACCACGACAACAGCATCTTTGGGCTCTACCATACACTCCTACGCCGGTAGCTGCAACCCATCCTAGACCGCAATACCGTGGGGACTTAGGACTCCCCAGCCTCACCATCTTGCTCCTTCGGGCGACAAGTGTACTACGGACTATGCCGTGGGGACTTAGGACTCCCCAGCCTCACCAGCTTGCCCCCTTGGATTACAAGTGTACTACGGTAAAGCGCATCCGTTGATGAACGAGAGGTGGAAACACTTTTGACTACTCCGTCCCACTCCAGATCTTATGGTTAACACGGATATTACGGCACAAGAATCACTGGCAACATTTGTTATTTAATCCTAGATGGTTATAAACCCTTGCAATGGAACCTCCACCTTATCAACACAATCCATGGTTCCATTGCCCACCACATAGTCATATTCATAGTTATGAAAGTAGTGGTTTTGATTTTTGTGCAATAGTGATAACCATAATACTTTGCAAGTAATTTGATAAAAATACTCAAATGACATGAGCAAGTGATGAACTTGCCTTTCTTGACTGCAAGATTATGCAGGCAAGGTCTTCGATACGCAATAACTCCAAATTCTGAAATAGCATCATCGTCCGGTAAGGACGATGTTTAAAAGATTGGCAGGGATGCAATAATGCATAAGTATGAGATGCAATCGTTCTAAGCGTATCCTAACCCCAATGATTTAGGATTAGTGAATGGTAATTATTAGTTCAGGGTGTGTTGCACTTTTAGAGTGATTCACATACAAGGTTCTTATTCAGGTGTGATTACTTGGTATTATAAACAGGTAGATAATAAAACATAGTAATCAATTAAGCACACAAAGAATGATAATTGGAATAATGTTAACAAGTAAGGAATAGTGGTCAGTTTTAGTACTATATGGCATGGTTAATGATTACTTATTATATAATTTAAAAGAATAACTTTTGAAGAACATGTTCTTAAATAAAGAACAAGTATGATAATTAGGTGTGTGGGGTTCTATGGTTTTCTATGGTTCTAATTGGTTACTGGAGTAAGTAGTAGGTGGATCACAACATAGTTGGATTCATCAGCAACTAGGGCTTGTAAGGTTGAGATAAGCCTGGCATCCTAAGCAATTAATTATACATGGTTGCCATCAAGGTTGATTCATCTTGCTGGTGATTGCTAGCTAGGGTTTATAGGTCCTTATAAGCAGGGTTGATAATGATTCCTTATTTGCTTCAAAAGAATAACTTTTGAAGAACATACTTCTTAAGGAATAAGAAGTATTTCAATTTGGGTTGAGGTGGTCTAGGTTTTACTGTTGGTTCTATTAAGTAAAGAATAATTGGCTCCTAAATAGGATGGTGGATAAGTATCCAACACTAGTAGGGTTTAGTGCAATATGGTATGTAATACAAAATAGCAGGTATAGTTGCTATTATGGTTCATCACAAGGATGTGATGATAAATAGGGATAAATGATGATGATGGCTTTGGTAACAGGATCTAGGGTTTTCACTTGGTTAACCCAATTTGATTATTTAGGTCTGATGATGATGAACACATGGGATGCTAATTAGTAGCGATAGGGTTTCCCATATTTTATGTGGATTCTAACTAGTATTTAGTTGCTAGATATGAATCTATGTTTACTGGTGAAGTAACATGATCACATGTTACTTAGGTTTAGGTTTGGGAACAATTTAGGGTTCATAAGAAGTAATGGATCTAGGGTCTAAATGGCACTAGGGTTTTAGGATTACACATGAAATGATGAGGTTATCACTTTGATTCTAATGGAACTAGGGTTTCCTAATTACCCTATAATTATTGGATTAATAACTTCATTAATAAAGTTGAAGTTATTAATAACTTTGAAATAAAAATAATATCAGATTTGATATTTTATTATTTTAAACAATTAATAATTAAGGCATTTATTAATCAGGGTATTAAATCCTCCTAATAAGGATTTAATAAGTTAATAGAAAAGGAAAATTAATTTTAATGTTTTCCTTATTTACTTTCTAGTTTTTATTTATTTTATGCCTTTTTCCTAATTATTGAATTTTAACTGAATTTAGAATTAGAATTAAAGGCTTAAATAATAAGTATTAAACAATTAAATTTTTATTAAAAATAAAAATTTCATATTATATTTTTATTAAATAGAATTTACTTTTATAAGAATTTTGATGTCTTATTTTTATTTTTCTGACTTAAATTGAATTTTCTAATTTCTTGTAAAGTTTCAGCAATTTATCTAATTTGAAATAAAACTGGAAACTACTAAATGTACTTAGGCTACTGCTACCCAGGGACACAGACAGGTGGGGTCGTGTTCACCTCATCTGCCGCGCAGGATTTGACCGAGTCAAAATCACTGACGTGGAGATGGACACGGTGACCGGCGGGCAGACGTCGCCGGCGGCGAGGATTCCAGCCACGCGCAGACGAGCAACCGGTACTAATCGAATCTGCGTGCCACAGGGAACCTACTGGTGGTAGCGCCGCTAGCTAATGGTCACCGGAGTGGCGGCGGCGGTGATACTCGACGGCGGGGCTCACAGACGGTAGGTGCGACGACGATGCGAAGGGAATAAGGGGAAGCTAAGGTGCTCAGGAGACTCAGTGGCTCACCGCGAGTACGACGGGCTTGTCGACGAGGTCGGAGATGGCCTAGTTCGCCGGATTTGGTGTCGCCGGCTGATGTCTACTTCCCCCTCCTTTTCCTGTAGACAGTGTTGGGCCTCCAAGAGCAGAGGTTTGTAGAACAGCAGCAAGTTTTCCCTTAAGTGGATCACCCAAGGTTTATCGAACTCAGGGAGGAAGAGGTCAAAGATATCCCTCTCATGCAACCCTGCAACCACAAAGCAAGAAGTCTCTTGTGTCCCCAACACACCAAATAGGTGCACTAGTTCGGCGAAGAGATAGTGAAATACAGGTGGTATGAATATATATGAGCAGTAGAAACGGTGCCAGAAAATAGCTTGTTGGCGTGTAGTTGATGGTGGTAGTATTGTAGCAGTAGTAACACAGTAAAACAGTAAACAAGCAGTAGTAACTCAGCAGTATTTAGGAACAAGGCCTAGGGATTACACTTTCACTAGTGGACACTCTCAACATTGATCACATAACATAACAGATAAATGCATACTCTACACTCTTGTTGGATGATGAACGCATTGCGTAGGATTACACGAACCCTCAATGCCGGAGTTAACAAGCTCCACAATTTGTTCATATTTAAGTAACCTTATAGTGTAAGATAGATCAATAGACTAAACCAAGTACTAACATAGCATGCACACTGTCACCTTCATGCATATGTAGGAGGAATAGATCACATCAATATTATCATAGCAATAGTTAACTTCGCAATCTACAAGAGATCATGATCATAGCATAAACCAAGTACTAACACGGTGCACACACTGTCACCTTTACACACGTGTAGGAGGAATAGAACTACTTTAATAACATTGCTAGAGTAGCACATAGATAAATTGTGATACAAACTCATATGAATCTCAATCATGTAAAGCAGCTCATGAGATTATTGTATTGAGGTACATAGGAGAGAGATGAACCACATAGCTACCGGTACAGCCCCGAGCCTCGATGGAGAACTACTCCCTCCTCATGGGAGCAGCAGCGGTGATGATGATGGCGGTGGAGATGGCAGCGGTGTCGATGGAGAAGCCTTCCGGGGGCACTTCCCCGCTCCGGCAGCGTGCCGGAACAGAGACTCCTGTCCCCCAGATCTTGGCTTCGCGATGGCGGCGGCTCTGGAAGGTTTCTGTGGGTTTCGTCGAACGCATCAGGGTTTTCGATCCAGGGGCTTTATATAGGCGAAGAGGCGGCGCAGGAGGGTCGAAGGGGCGACGACACCATAGGGCGGCGCGGCCAGGGCCTGGGCCGCGCCGGCCTATGGTCTGGGGGCCCAGTGCCCCCCCTCTGGTCCTTCCCAGGTGTTCTGGATGCTTCCGGTGAAAATAGGAACTTGGGCGTTGATTTCGTCCGATTCCGAGAATATTTCGTTACTAGGATTTCTGAAACCAAAAACAGCAGAAAACAGGAACTGGCACTTCGGCATCTTGTTAATAGGTTAGTTCCAGAAAATGCACGAATATGACATAAAGTGTGCATAAAACATGTAGATAACATCAATAATGTGGCATGGAACATAAGAAATTATCGATACGTCGGAGACGTATCAGCATCCCCAAGCTTAGTTCTGCTCGTCCCGAGCAGGTAAAACGATAACAAAGATAATTTCTGGAGTGACATGCCATCATAACCTTGATCATACTATTTGTAAAGCATATATAGTGAATGCAGCGATCAAAACAATGTATATGACATGAGTAAACAAGTGAATCATAAAGCAAAGACTTTTCATGAATAGCACTTCAAGACAAGCATCAATAAGTCTTGCATAAGAGTTAACTCATAAAGCAATAATTCAAAGTAAAGGCATTGAAGCAATGATGGCGTGTATTTCACACGTTCGTTGGGCAACCCCAAGAGGAAGGTATGATGCGCACAGCAGCAAGTTTTCCCTCAGAAAGAAACCAAGGTTTATCGAACCAGGAGGAGCCAAGAAGCACGTTGAAGGTTGATGGCGGCGGGATGTAGTGCGGCGCAACACCAGAGATTACGGCGCCAACGTGGAACCTGCACAACACAACCAAAGTACTTTGCCCCAACGAAACAGTGAGGTTGTCAATCTCACCGGCTTGCTGTAACAAAGGATTAACCGTATTGTGTGGAAGATGATTGTTTGCAGAAAACAGTAGAACAGTATTGCAGTTGATTGTATTTCAGTAAAGAGAATTGGACCGGGGTCCACAGTTCACTAGAGGTGTCTCTCCCATAAGACGAACAGCATGTTGGGTGAACAAATTACAGTTGGGCAATTGACAAATAAAGAGAGCATGACCATGCACATACATATCATGATGAGTATAGTGAGATTTAATTGGGCATTACGACAAAGTACATAGACCGTCATCCAACTGCATCTATGCCTAAAAAGTCCACCTTCAGGTTATCATCCGAACCCCCTCCAGTATTAAGTTGCTAACAACAGACAATTGCATTAAGTATTGCGCGTAATGTAACTAGTGACTACATCCTTGAACATAGCACTAATGTTTTATCCCTAGTGGCAACAGCACATCCATAACCTTAGTGGTTCTTGTCACTCCTCCAGATTCACAGAGGCATGAACCCACTATCGAGCATAAATACTCCCTCTTGGAGTTACTAGCATCAACTTGGCCAGAGCATCTACTAATAACGGAGAGCATGCAAGATCATAAACAACACATAAGCATAGCTTTGATAATCAACATAACAAGTATTCTCTATTCATCGGATCCCAACAAACGCAACATATAGAATTACAGATAGATGATCTTGATCATGTTAGGCAGCTCACAAGATCCGACAATGATAGCACAATGGGGAGAAGACAACCATCTAGCTACTGCTATGAACCCATAGTCCAGGGGTAGACTACTCACACATCACACCGGAGGCGACCATGGCGGCGTAGAGTCCTCCGGGAGATGATTCCCCTCTCCGGCAGGGTGCCGGAGGCGATCTCCTGGATCCCCCGAGATGGGATCGGCGGCGGCGGTGTCTCTGGAAGGTTTTCCGTATCGTGGTTCTCGGTACTGGGGTTTCGTCACGGAGACTTTTTATAGGCGAAAGGGCAGGTCAAGAGGCGGCACGGGGCCCCACACCACAGGGCCGCGCGGCCAAGGGGGCCGCGCCGCCTAGGGTGTGGCCTCCTCCGTGGCCCCTCTTCGTCTCTCCTTCGGACTTGGAAGCTTCGTGAGAAAATAGGCCCCCTGGGCTTTGATTTCGTCCAATTCGAGAATATTTCCTTACTAGGATTTCTGAAACCAAAAACAAGCAGAAAACAAGAATCGGGCACTTCGGCATCTTGTTAATAGGTTAGTTCCAGAAAATGCACGAATATGACATAAAGTGTGCATAAAACATGTAGATAACATCAATAATGTGGCATGGAACATAAGAAATTATCGATACGTCGGAGACGTATCAGCATCCCCAAGCTTAGTTCTGCTCGTCCCGAGCAGGTAAATCGATAACACCGATAATTTCTGGAGTGACATGCCATCATAATCTTGATCATACTATTTGTAAAGCATATGTAGTGAATGCAGCGATCGAAACAATGTATATGACATGAGTAAACAAGTGAATCATAAAGCAAAGACTTTTCATGAATAGCACTTCAAGACAAGCATCAATAAGTCTTGCATAAGAGTTAACTCATAAAGCAATAATTCAAAGTAAAGGCATTGAAGCAACACAAAAGAAGATTAAGTTTCAGCGGTTGCTTTCAACTTGTAACATGTATATCTCATGGATATTGTCAACATAGAGTAATATAATAAGTGCAATAAGCAAATATGTAGGAATCAATGCATAGTTCACACAAGTGTTTGCTTCTTGAGGTGGAGAGAAATAGGTGAACTGACTCAACATTGAAAGTAAAAGAATGGTCCTCCATAGAGGAAAAGCATCGATTGCTATATTTGTGCTAGAGCTTTGATTTTGAAAACATGAAACAATTTTGTCAACGGTAGTAATAAAGCGTATGTATCATGTAAATTATATCTTACAAGTTGCAAGCCTCATGCATAGTGTACTAATAGTGCCCGCACCTTGTCCTAATTAGCTTGGACTACCGGATCATCACAATGCATTGTTTTTACCAAGTGTCACAAAGGGGTACCTCTATGCCGCCTGTACAAAGGTCTAAGGAGAAAGCTCGCATTGGATTTCTCGCTATTGATTATTCTTCAACTTATAAAAACAAACAGGGAAAACATAGACAACAGATAATGGACTCCTCTTTTATGCATAAGCATATAACAACAATTAATAATTTTCTCATTTGAGATTTGAGGATTGTTGTCCAAAACTGAAACTTCCACCATGGAACATGGCTTTAGTTAGCGGCCCAATGTTCTTCTCTAACATATGCATGCTTAACCCTATGGTGGTAGATCTCTCTTACTTCAGACAAGACGAACATGCATAGCAACTCACATGATATTCAACAAAGAGTAGTTGATGGCGTCCCCAGTAAACATGGTTATCGCACAACAAGCAACTTAATAAGAGATAAAGTGCATAATTACATATTCAATACCACAATAGTTTTTAAGCTATTTGTCCCATGAGCTATATATTGCAAAGGTGAATGATGGAATTTTAAAGGTAGCACTCAAGCAATTTACTTTGGAATGGCGGAAAATACCATGTAGTAGGTAGGTATGGTGGACACAAATGGCATAGTGGTTGGCTCAAGTATTTTGGATGCATGAGAAGTATTCCCTCTCGATACAAGGTTTAGGCTAGCAAGGCTTATTTGAAACAAACACAAGGATGAACAGGTGCAGCAAAACTCACATAAAATACATATTGAAAACATTATAAGACTCTACACCGTCTTCCTTGTTGTTCAAACTCAATACTAGAAATTATCTAGACCTTAGAGAAACCAAATATGCAAACCAAATTTTAGCATGCTCTATGTATTTCTTCATTAATGGGTGCAAAGCATATGATGCAAGAGCTTAATCATGAGCACAACAATTGCCAAGTATCACATTACCCAAGACATTTATAGCAATTACTACATGTATCATTTTCCAATTCCAACCATATAACAATTTAACGAAGGAGAAACTTCGCCATGAATACTATGAGTAGAAACCAAGGACATACTTGTCCATATGCTACAGCGGAGCGTGTATCTCTCCCATAAAGTGAATGCTAGGATCCATTTTATTCAAACAAAACAAAAAACAAAAACAAACCGACGCTCCAAGAAAAAGCACATAAGATGTGATGGAATAAAAATATAGTTTCAGGGGAGGAACCTGATAATGTTGTCGATGAAGAAGGGGATGCCTTGGGCATCCCCAAGCTTAGACGCTTGAGTCTTCTTGATATATGCAGGGGTAAACCACCGGGTGCATCCCCAAGCTTAGAGCTTTCACTCTCCTTGATCATGTTGCATCATACTCCTCTCTTGATCCTTGAAAACTTCCTCCACACCAAACTCGAAACAACTCATTAGAGGGTTAGTGCACATTATAAATTGACATATTCAGAGGTGACACAATCATTCTTAACACTTCTGGACATTGCATAATGCTACTGGATATTAGTGGATCAAAGAAATTCATCCAACATAGCGAAAGAGGCAATGCGAAATAAAAGGCAGAATCTGTCAAAACAGAACAGTTCGTATTGACGAATTTTAAAATGGCACCAGACTTGCTCAAATGAAAATGCTCAAATTGAATGAAAGTTGCGTACATATCTGAGGATCATGCACGTAAATTGGCTTAATTTTCTGAGTTACCTACAGGGAGGTGGACCCAGATTCGTGACAGCAAAGAAATCTGGAACTGTGCAGTAATCCAAATCTAGTACTTACTTTTCTATCAACGGCTTAACTTGGCACAACAAAACACAAAACTAAGATAAGGAGAGGTTGCTACAGTAGTAAACAACTTCCAAGACACAAAATAAAAACAAAGTACTGTAGGTAAAAACATGGGTTGTCTCCCATAAGCGCTTTTCTTTAACGCCTTTCAGCTAGGCGCAGAAAGTGTGTATCAAGTATTATCAAGAGACGAAGTGTCAACATCATAATTTGTTCTCATAATAGAATCAAAAGGTACCTTCATTCTCTTTGTAACACCCCAAATTTCAATGAAAAAAAGAAAGTTAGAGAATTCCAGAAATACAAATTTTCAAACCAACAAAAACTTTTCTTTTGCATATAGTACCATGCATAGGACTTGTGCATTTGAGTGATATGCCATGATGATTGTTATTACTTGTTATTGATATGCTCTAAAACCCTAGAGTGATCATGTGAAGATCACCAACCAAATAAATCAAAAAGGGAAGAAATTCCCATAATTGAAAAACCCTAAAAACCCTCACATATGCCCTATGGCATTTTTCGAAATTTTAACCCTAGACCTATTTGGTCTTCACCATTAGTTGAATAATGTTGTGAAACACTTATTACAACTTTTGGAACCAAGGGTTCACTTTTCAAATGAATTTTCCAACACTTTTCCCACTCACATGTGATGATGACCAAATCTGCCAATTTCAGTCTGATCACCACTTTGAGCCCCTGCAATTCAATTTTCCCAAACCATTCTTTGCTAACTCCTTGCACCATTTCAAAGTCAACATCAAGGTGAACAACTTTGATGAAGACCACCCTGCCAAATTCATCTTTGATCACTAGCTATGCTCACCCAAAGTGGCAACTTTATAATGAGTTCAACAATCTTCACTTAGCCATTTTGGGCCATTTTTGAAATCCAATTTTTCCACCACCACCTCAACTCATCTCTGGTCAAGTACAACTTATCTCAACTTTCACTTTTCAAAAACATTCACCTTTTGCATTATTTCCATTTTTGATATTTTTGTATTTTCCAATTTTGAACCCTATTCACACACTATTGCAAATAGTGATCTACCTCACATTTTTCAAACCAAAGCTACACTACATGGTTCCCCTGCCCCCTCTAACCCTAAGGGAAGCATAGTGGAGCTAAGGAGGAGGAGCTAGATTGCATGGCATGGCCATGCCGGCCATGGCATCACCATGCCGAGCCTCCCCCTCTCTTCCTTGCTTGCCAACCTTGGCCCCCTCGCCACAAAGACGCCACCACACTGCCTAGCCTCGCCTAGCACAGCCCTGGTCGAGGAGGAGCTCGACAACGCCGAGACCAGCTCGCGTCCATGGCGCCCTGGACGCCGCGCACGTCGCGCGTGTGCACGCCGCGGGCACACACTGGCCACGCGCCGCGCCGTCACCACAAGCACGCCCTGGACTCGCTGACCAGCCGTTGAGCATCGCCGCGTCGCCACGCAACCACCAGACATGCTCTCGACCACGACCCGTGCCCGCCGTCGCCGGAGAAGAGAACCCCGATCCGCCGCAGACGCGCCCGTCGCGGAAGCAACGCGACCAACCTAGCCACCGCCCGACCCCGCTGTCGCCGCCAATAGCATCGCCAGGAGCCGTAGAACACTGCCACCACCTCGCCTAGCTCGACCGCTCGCCGTAGACGCCGTGCCCTGGTCGACTTCTTCACGGCCACGCCGCACCCTTGGCCATCTATAAATACCGTGTTCCCTGGACGAAGCTGAGCACACCACCACGTTCACCACCCTCCACTGCTTCTCCTCCACCCAACCACTCGCTCGATTCTTGCCGGAGTTGCTCCAATTTGAAGCCCGGAGCCCGCCAGTACCGCACCTCGCCGCCGTCGATTGGAGCCGATCCAGGAGACGCCGCCGGTGCCAGGAGCTTCGCCGTCGTCCACATCGACATCACGCACATTGCCAGCCACCGCGGGAGCCCTGGTTAGCTCTCCCACCCCCTACCCGAGCCGCCGGCGAACCTCTCTCTCGCCGGCGAGACGATGCACCTCAGCCGTTAGATCCCTCTCTAATCCTACGCTCCACGTCGCCCCGTACCGCTTCGGCGTTTAAACGCCGCTGACATGCGGGACCCCCTGTCAGGCAGCCCACGCGGGCACAGACGCGTGGTGGGCTGGCCTTGGGCCTGTTTAAACCATTTCAGCCCGTTAGCTTTTCCCGCCGGCCTGTTTAATTCAAATTCGTTTTAAACATTTTCCAAACATTTTCAATACTGCCCAAACTTTGAAATTAAATAGTTTCCAATTGGCTAAACCAAATTTAGTGAATTTGATATTGTTGGAAAGCCACTGAAATTCTCTATCCAATGCCACTGGCCTCAGGGTCAAATTCTTTGTAGAATTAATGTGACAAAAATAACAAGCCAGGGACTTTTCCCTATTCAAATAATTCTTAAAAATCAACCAAAATAGATATTAAGTTAATTCCAACTCTAATAGCTCACTTTTGACTTACACTAATTGTTTATGCAATAAAATGGTGTGGTCACTTTGCATGATCATGCCATGGTTTAATGAATGGATATGTTGACTAGTTTAACTAGTTGATATTATCCAAAACTATTAGATTTAAATTGTGTGAAGTCTTACACTTCATTTAAACTTGTCTCACATGAATTCATGGGATGTTTGGACCCCTGGTTCCAAACTCTCTTATATGAATTACTTGAGTTTTAAATCAAAGGTAGAGTTATTTAAATGGTATGAGGTGGTCCACCTCATTTAAATCATTCTCCCAAATGATGATGATGATGAACATTTGATCTAGGTCAAGATGAGTTCATCCATGATTGTTGGAGAAATTAAATCTTAAGAAGATTTCAATGAGAGGAAATTATTTCTCGAGAACCCTATGGAAACTATCATTTACATATAGAATACAAATCCTATTTAAATCCCACCACCCATGCACCCTAGTTTATTTATGTGTGTGCCTAGAGTAGTGGTGTGTTGATTTGTGATGTGTGGAATAGCCCTGGAATTAGTGAGTAATTATACTCGTATTCAAATTTAGACGGTAGCACCGGAGAGTACGCCGAAGAAGAAGGTTGCTACCAGGAGGAGGAAGAGGAACAGTTTGAGAACTACCAAGGCAAGCTAAATTACTATGCAAGCTTTTATTCTTGCCAAGTGCAAAGCCCCTTGGGGCAAGGCACCATGTCTTACCTTTTCTTATGTGAACCCATCCCAAGTTTTTACTTGTTTTCCAAATGATTTCCTTTTATAGTTAACTTTGGTCAAAACACAAGTTGGTTTTTAGAGTAGTGAGTTAGCCTTTTCCAAGCAAAGCAAGGTAGCACCTCTCATGAATTAGAGCTAGTGCTAATGAACTAAACTTGACTACTCTAGATGGGAACTTTGTGATTTTGGAAGGATTTTGAAACCTTGGAATGAAGATGCATTCCATTGAATGAGTTTTGAAGGTGAATATGACCAAGAGAAGATGGTGATTTTTGATAAAACATGATGTGGGTTTGAATGCGATACCTTTCCAATTCTCAAGTACCCCCACAATACCTGATTATGGGTAGGGCTTAACTGGAAGTTTATGCGTCTTAGTATGGGTTCCCTCTAAACAAGCGTCATCGGGGTTATGCCGAAAGCTGCCTCTACCACAAAAGAAACAATACGAGATGATGCGAAATGAGGTGAATGTCCGGCCCAAGCCCTGTGCAGTTCCCAGGTTGACAGTTGGTCTTCACTGGGAGGCCAAGCTCATGGGGAGAGGTGCTCATACTAGGATTCGTAAGTGAAAGGTTATGGTTGATGATCCGCGTACTGTGTTACGATTATTCGGGGAAATCCCGACGGATGAAATCAAATGTTGTGGCACAAGTGTGCAACCTCTGCAGAGTGTAAACCTATTCGAATAGCCGCGTCCACGGTTACGGACGGTTGGAAAGGCCATACAGTTTCCGATGTCATATCTTTGAAAATGATGTTGAAAGGTGATGGTGAATTGACTTGTGGTGAATTGAATTGAAATCACCACTTGAATGGTGGTAATGACACTAATGTTCCCCCTTGGGTTAGTTAGCACTTGAATAAGTTTTTCTCAAAACTTTGTGAACCAAAACTAGCTTTATGCAAATAAACTAGAGCTTAGCAAACCCTACTAGAATGTCTAGCACTTTTTTTCTTGAATTAGTTTGCGAGTACTCAACGTACTCACGGCTTTGTCCCTGGCTATTCAAATGGCCAGAGTATGAAGATGAACAAGGAGATGACCAGCAGGATGCCTACGACAACTAAGCGCCTTCCGACGTCAAGCGTTGGCCTGTGGACTAGAGAGTCCTTGTATCTTACGTTTCCGCTATGTTGAACTATGAACTTGTGTTTGTTCGTTGATCAATAGATCAACTATTCGTGTAATATGGGTCATGTGATTCCAATTTGTAAGACTTATGGGTTGTAATGAATGATGACTGTGATACTTAACTATTATGCCTCGCAACAACAATATTCCTGGGATTGCGATGTATGACATAATAGGCATTCGGACTTAAAAATCCGGGTGTTGACAAGTTGGTATCAGAGCCATTGTTTGACCTTAGAAGACCTTAGTTAGAATGGGCGTTCTGAAAAATTTAACTTTGAAATCAAATGAAAGGACTTATTTGTGAAAATTTACTACACTCTTGTCTTTGAGACTTTGCCAAAATTTGATCATGTTCTATCTTATTTAAATCAACTTAAAACCTTGCCACACTTTGCACTCTCTAACTTACTCATCCAATTCTCTTTCAGATGGAGCCGAATGAACCCCTCAACACCAAGTTTTATCAGCTTGGAAACGGAGGAAGCTTGATCTTCGAGCATGACCTCGACTCCCTGTCGGATCACCTTGGCCGCCCACACCCCGAGTTTCACGGGATTCAGGTGGACGACCAGCCGGGAGGGGAACTGCAGTGGATTATCACTGCCGACTTGAGGGGCAAGCTGGAGCCTCCCACCTCGGAGAGGATCCTTTTCTCTTTCGGGGAAAGCAAGCGGCTCGACGGGCTTGCACGTGCTCTTCAGGAAGCACTTGCTCGTCTGTGCGGACAGAATACCGAAGCCCTTCGTGAGGAACGCTTTGCGCATCTCGCACGGCGTAACTCTGACGGAAGACCCATGGATGTGCCACTCCACCCCCAGTTGAGGCACCATGTGGATCACTTGGACTTCATGCTCTACCAGACTCAGAGGGACCTCGACGCCTCTCGCGCTTACGCGAACCAGACCCATGCTCACATCATCGAGCAGGGTGAGGCGATCAAGCTACTCAACAACGACCGCAGGAACCTTCGCCAGCAGCGTGCCAAGAAGGACGCTACGATTCGCCGCCTTCGCGACCGGATCGCGTCACTTGAGGCCACTGTCACGGCCCAGGAGGATCAGATTCGTCACATGGAGGAGGACGATGAAGGCATCGATATTCAGGGAGGAGACGCCTTTCTGAGCGATGACGATGACTTTGAGGAGGACGAGAACACCGAGGAGGAGGACTACGAGTTCCTGGAGGCCGGACAGGATGACTACGTCCCGATTGATATCGACGATGAGGAGTAGTTGCACTAGTTTCACTTATAGTAGGTGTGAGTTGTATCCCGTCCTTTGTATCGTAGCATGAGAATGGTTCTTAAAACCATTGGAGTATGTGTGTAGTTTGTACTATGTGTTGCATGAATGAATGAATGTTATGTTTGTCATGAAAAGATTACAAGTTTTCAAATGTTTTTCAAACTTAAATGAACCATAGAATGTTCCCTCTTATCTCATGATCTTCTATACCTTCAGATGGCCCCTCCGAATCGCACCAACGACGCGATGATGCAGCTTCTGCAAACCCTGCTTGCAGACCGGGAAACCGAGAGAGCCGAGCGCCAAGCCAACATCATCGCCTTGCAGAACATCGCCCAAGGCCATGGAAATCATGACCACCCCGGATCCAAGCTCAAGAACTTCCAGAACACCAACCCTCCGGTGTTTAGCAAGACCGAGGAGCCCCTCGACGCCGACGATTGGCTCCAGACTATGGAGAACATTCTGGAAGTAGCTGGAGTGGAAGCCAACGAGAAGGTGTTGTTCGCCACTCACTACCTCGCTGGACCAGCTCGCGCTTGGTGGACAAGTACCCGTGCCATGAACGGAGGTCAATTCATGACTTGGGAGGATTTCAAACTCAAGTTCAGCAAGTACCATGTACCCCCGGGTCTTATCAAGAAGATGAGGGATGAGTTCCGTGAACTAAAACAAGGTCGCATGACGGTGGTTGAGTACCGCGACAAGTTTCTCACCTTGTCAAGGTATGCCCCTGATGAGACGGACACCGTTGAAAAGAGGAAGGAGAGATTCCTGAACGGGCTGCATGATGAGATGCAGACTGTCCTCGTCAACATCCCCTTCGCCGACCTCGAAGCCCTTGTTGACTCCGCCATCCAGATGGAGGGCAAGTTGAACCAAGCCAACGAGAACCGCAAGCGCCGCATGGCAAATCAGAGTGGATCAAGCCACCCCCAAAAGTTTCGCCCTAGCTCAAGCGGAGGTTTCAATCCGAGACATAACAAACCCCCGATGCAGAACTCTCGCCCCGGTTATCAGAACCGAAGTGGAGGAAACTCCAAGCCAGGAGGCTACAACCCCAACTACAACAACAACAACTACAACCGCGCTCCACCTCGAGCCCCGAACACCAACAACACCAACACCAACACCAACCCCAGAACCGGGAGCAATGCCATTCCCGTTGCGAACAAGCAGGACAAGAGCACTATCACTTGTTATGAGTGTGGTGTAGTGGGGCACTACTCCAACGAGTGTCCCAAGCGTCTTGCCAAGCTCGCCGGCAACACCACTGCTCCTGCCCAGCAGCAACGCCGTGTCTCCACCGGCAAGAAGTTCGCCCCCAACAACCCCAACAACCGCAACGGCCGCCTCTACCACATGAACGCCGAAGAAGCCCAGGAAGCACCAGATGTTGTGCTGGGTATGTTTTCTGTCAACCACACCCCTGCTAGAGTGTTGTTTGATTCCGGAGCATCTCATTCCTTTGTCACCGAAGATTTTGCATCAACAAGTAAAATTCAACCCCTCAGTTTGAAGCATGTTATGATAGTTCAAATCCCCGGATCAACCACCAAAGCCAGAAAATTTTGTAAAAATGTGCCAATCAAAATCCATGATGTTGATTTCTTTGCAAATCTCATCATACTTGGAACCAAAGGTTTGGAAGTTGTCCTAGGAATGGACTGGATGTCCAAACACAATGGATTGATAGACTAGCCAAGAAAGCCATAACCATGACTAGCAGCACCGGAATCGTAGTTGAGCACGTCTCCGAAAAACTACCCGGAAAATTTACCCGCAACCAAAGTGTATCCAAGCCTACTGGATCAAATCGGGGTCGTTTGTCGCTACCCTGATGTGTTTCCGGATGATCTACCCGGTATGCCCCCGGACCGGGATATCGAGTTTATCATCGAGTTAATCCCCGGAACTGGACCCATCGCCCAGAGAGCCTACAGCATGAACGCAGCCGAGCTTGTGGAGCTGAAGAAGCAAATAGATGACATGTTAGCCAAAGGTTTAATCAGACCAAGTGCATCCCCCTGGAGATCCCCCGTCTTGTTTGTCGACAAGAAGGATGGTGCAAATCGTTTATGCACCGACTATCGTAAGCTTAACGATGTCACCATCAAAAACAAATACCCCTTACCCAAGATCGAAGACTTGTTCGACCAACTCACCGGATCCCGAGTTTTCTCGAAAATTGATCTTAGAACTGGATACCACCAACTGAAAATCCGAGCCACCGATATTCCAAAAACTGCCTTTACCACCAGATATGGGTTGTATGAGTACAACGTCATGTCATTTGGACTGACCAATGCTCCCGCTTATTTCATGAATCTCATGAATAAGATCTTCATGAACTTCTTGGACAAATTTGTCGTTGTTTTCATCGACGACATTTTGGTCTACTCCAAGTCCGAAGAAGAACATGAACAGCATCTGAGATTGTTCTAGAAACCCTGAGACAGCACCGGTTGTACGCCAAGTTTAGCAAGTGTGAGTTTTGGCTGGAAGAAGTTGGATTCCTCGGACACATCTTGTCTGCGGAGGAATTGCCGTAGATCCCGCCAAGATCAAAACTGTTATGGAATGGAAAGCTCCGACCACACAAACTGAGGTCCGTGCTTTTCTTGGATTAGCCGGATATTACCGCAGATTTGTAGAAGGTTTTTCGAGCATCGCTCGACCAATGACCCAACTGCTGAAAAAGGACAGAAAGTTTGAGTGGACCGACAAGTGTGAAGAGAGCTTTCAACAGCTCAAGAGTAGACTGACAACAGCCCCAATCCTGATCATGCCATATATCGCAAAGCCCTTTGACGTATATTGCGACGCCTCCAAGACTGGACTTGGATGCGTGCTTATGCAAGAAGGAAAGGTTGTATCCTACCTTTCTAGACAACTCAAGCAACATGAGCAGAACTACCCAACCCACGACCTCGAGCTTGCAGCCGTGGTCTTAGCCTTGAAAGTTTGGCGTCATTACCTCATGGGTAATCGATGCGAGATTTACTCCGACCACAAAAGCCTCAAATACATTTTCACCCAGAAGGAGTTAAACATGAGACAACGCCGATGGATCGAATTGATCAAGGATTACGACATGGAGATTCACTACCACCCCGGCAAGGCCAATGTGGTAGCGGATGCCTTGAGTCGACTGCCGTGCCAGTTGAACTCCATGCTCGCAACCGAACAGCCTAGTTTGCACCAAGAGTTTGAACAGTTCAGACTTGAACTTGTAAGTGAAGGATTCCTAGCCAGCATCGAACTGCAACCCACCTTGATTGGTCAGATCAAGGAAGCCCAGAAGGACAACGCTAGCATTGATGGAATCAAGAAACAGATAGCCGCAGGAAAAGCCCCCGGATTCACCATTGACGGCCGGAGTGCTTTGGTACAAAGAACGCCTCTGCGTACCATCGGACTACGACTGAAACAAGTCATCCTGCAAGAAGCCCATGACACCCCTTACTCAATCCACCCCGGAGGTACCAAGATGTACCAGGACCTGAAAGAACAATTTTGGTGGCACGGAATGAAGAGAGAGATCGGTAGCTATATCGCTAAGTGTGACATCTGCCAGCGAGTTAAGGCAGAACACCGTAGACCCGCCGGACTGTTGCAACCCCTTCAGATTCCGGAATGGAAATGGGACTGTAGGAATGGACTTTATCACCGGACTGCCCAAATCCAGCAAAGGCAATGATTCCATATGGGTAGTGGTCGATAGATTGACCAAAGTCGCCCATTTCATCGCCGTCAAAACCACCTATCAAGGCCCCAAGTTAGCTGAACTCTACATCTCCAGAATAGTCGCTTTGCATGGAACCCCCAAATCGATAGTGTCAGATAGAGGATCACAGTTCACCTCAAGGTTCTGGCAGAAAGTGCATGAAGGACTAGGCACTCGCCTAAATTTCAGCACCGCCTATCACCCTCGCACCGACGGACAGATCGAGAGAGTAAACCAGATACTTGAAGACATGCTTAGAGCATGCGTTCTGGTATACGGATCCAAGTGGGAAGTCTGCCTTACTTACTCAGAATTCTCATACAACAATAGTTATCAAGCCAGCCTACATATGGCCCCCTTTGAAGCCTTGTACGGAAGGAAGTGCCGTACCCCCCTGAACTGGTCAGAAGTCGGAGAGAGTCAAGTTTTCGGCCCAGACGTTCTTCGTGAAGCCGAAGAGAAGGTTCACAAGATCCGTGAGTACCTCAAGACTGCGCAATCCAGACAGAAGAGCTACGCCGACAAGAGACGTCGGGAGATGACCTTTGAGATCGGAGATTTTGTCTATCTCAAAGTATCCCCCTTGAAAGGGATGCAAAGGTTTCAGCTGAAAGGAAAGCTTGCACCTCGCTACGTGGGACCTTTCCAAGTCCTCAGCCGCCGAGGTGAAGTATCTTATCAACTGGAGTTGCCTGAAGAAATGTCGGCTGTGCACGACGTTTTTCACATCTCACTTCTCCGGAAATGTCTTGAAGTCCCTGAGAAGACCGAAGTGTTCAAGAACATCGATCACCGATCGGTGGATATCAACAAGGATCTGACTTACCGCGAAGTGCCGATTCGCATCCTAGAAGAAGCATACAGAACCACCCGCACCCGAAGCATCAAGTTTCTAAAGATCCAATGGAGCAATCATACCAAGGATGAAGCCACCTGGGAACGCGAAGACTTCATGAAGAAGGAGTACCCAGATCTCTTTAGTACCTAACTTTCTTTTTGATCTCGGGACGAGATCTTTTGTAAGGGGGAAGGGTTTGTAACACCCCAAATTTCAATGAAAAAAAGAAAGTTAGAGAATTCCAGAAATACAAATTTTCAAACCAACAAAAACTTTTCTTTTGCATATAGTACCATGCATAGGACTTGTGCATTTGAGTGATATGCCATGATGATTGTTATTACTTGTTATTGATATGCTCTAAAACCCTAGAGTGATCATGTGAAGATCACCAACCAAATAAATCAAAAAGGGAAGAAATTCCCATAATTGAAAAACCCTAAAAACCCTCACATATGCCCTATGGCATTTTTCGAAATTTTAACCCTAGACCTATTTGGTCTTCACCATTAGTTGAATAATGTTGTGAAACACTTATTACAACTTTTGGAACCAAGGGTTCACTTTTCAAATGAATTTTCCAACACTTTTCCCACTCACATGTGATGATGACCAAATCTGCCAATTTCAGTCTGATCACCACTTTGAGCCCCTACAATTCAATTTTCCCAAACCATTCTTTGCTAACTCCTTGCACCATTTCAAAGTCAACATCAAGGTGAACAACTTTGATGAAGACCACCCTGCCAAATTCATCTTTGATCACTAGCTATGCTCACCCAAAGTGGCAACTTTATAATGAGTTCAACAATCTTCACTTAGCCATTTTGGGCCATTTTTGAAATCCAATTTTTCCACCACCACCTCAACTCATCTCTGGTCAAGTACAACTTATCTCAACTTTCACTTTTCAAAAACATTCACCTTTTGCATTATTTCCATTTTTGATATTTTTGTATTTTCCAATTTTGAACCCTATTCACACACTATTGCAAATAGTGATCTACCTCACATTTTTCAAACCAAAGCTACACTACATGGTTCCCCTGCCCCCTCTAACCCTAAGGGAAGCATAGTGGAGCTAAGGAGGAGGAGCTAGATTGCATGGCATGGCCATGCCGGCCATGGCATCACCATGCCGAGCCTCCCCCTCTCTTCCTTGCTTGCCAACCTTGGCCCCCTCGCCACAGCACGCCACCACACTGCCTAGCCTCGCCTAGCACAGCCCTGGTCGAGGAGGAGCTCGACAACGCCGAGACCAGCTCGCGTCCATGGCGCCCTGGACGCCGCGCACGTCGCGCGTGTGCACGCCGCGGGCACACACCGCCACGCGCCGCGCGCCGTCACCACAAGCACGCCCTGGACTCGCTGACCAGCCGTTGAGCATCGCCGCGTCGCCACGCAACCACCAGACATGCTCTCGACCACGACCCGTGCCCGCCGTCGCCGGAGAAGAGAACCCCGATCCGCCGCAGACGCGCCCGTCGCGGAAGCAACGCGACCAACCTAGCCACCGCCCGACCCCGCTGTCGCCGCCAATAGCATCGCCGTGGAGCCGTAGAACACTGCCACCACCTCGCCTAGCTCGACCGCTCGCCGTAGACGCCGTGCCCTGGTCGACTTCTTCACGGCCACGCCGCACCCTTGGCCATCTATAAATACCGTGTTCCCTGGACGAAGCTGAGCACACCACCACGTTCACCACCCTCCACTGCTTCTCCTCCACCCAACCACTCGCTCGATTCTTGCCGGAGTTGCTCCAATTTGAAGCCCGGAGCCCGCCAGTACCGCACCTCGCCGCCGTCGATTGGAGCCGATCCAGGAGACGCCGCCGGTGCCAGGAGCTTCGCCGTCGTCCACATCGACATCACGCACATTGCCAGCCACCGCGGGAGCCCTGGTTAGCTCTCCCACCCCTACCCGAGCCGCCGGCGAACCTCTCTCTCGCCGGCGAGACGATGCACCTCAGCCGTTAGATCCCTCTCTAATCCTACGCTCCACGTCGCCCGTACCGCTTCGCGTTTAAACGCCGCTGACATGCGGGACCCCTGTCGAGCAGCCCACGCGGGCACAGACGCGTGGTGGGCTGGCCTTGGGCCTGTTTAAACCATTTCAGCCCGTTAGCTTTTCCCGCCGGCCTGTTTAATTCAAATTCGTTTTAAACATTTTCCAAACATTTTCAATACTGCCCAAACTTTGAAATTAAATAGTTTCCAATTGGCTAAACCAAATTTAGTGAATTTGATATTGTTGGAAAGCCACTGAAATTCTCTATCCAATGCCACTGGCCTCAGGGTCAAATTCTTTGTAGAATTAATGTGACAAAAATAACAAGCCAGGGACTTTTCCCTATTCAAATAATTCTTAAAAATCAACCAAAATAGATATTAAGTTAATTCCAACTCTAATAGCTCACTTTTGACTTACACTAATTGTTTATGCAATAAAATGGTGTGGTCACTTTGCATGATCATGCCATGGTTTAATGAATGGATATGTTGACTAGTTTAACTAGTTGATATTATCCAAAACTATTAGATTTAAATTGTGTGAAGTCTTACACTTCATTTAAACTTGTCTCACATGAATTCATGGGATGTTTGGACCCCTGGTTCCAAACTCTCTTATATGAATTACTTGAGTTTTAAATCAAAGGTAGAGTTATTTAAATGGTATGAGGTGGTCCACCTCATTTAAATCATTCTCCCAAATGATGATGATGATGAACATTTGATCTAGGTCAAGATGAGTTCATCCATGATTGTTGGAGAAATTAAATCTTAAGAAGATTTCAATGAGAGGAAATTATTTCTCGAGAACCCTATGGAAACTATCATTTACATATAGAATACAAATCCTATTTAAATCCCACCACCCATGCACCCTAGTTTATTTATGTGTGTGCCTAGAGTAGTGGTGTGTTGATTTGTGATGTGTGGAATAGCCCTGGAATTAGTGAGTAATTATACTCGTATTCAAATTTAGACGGTAGCACCGGAGAGTACGCCGAAGAAGAAGGTTGCTACCAGGAGGAGGAAGAGGAACAGTTTGAGAACTACCAAGGCAAGCTAAATTACTATGCAAGCTTTTATTCTTGCCAAGTGCAAAGCCCCTTGGGGCAAGGCACCATGTCTTACCTTTTCTTATGTGAACCCATCCCAAGTTTTTACTTGTTTTCCAAATGATTTCCTTTTATAGTTAACTTTGGTCAAAACACAAGTTGGTTTTTAGAGTAGTGAGTTAGCCTTTTCCAAGCAAAGCAAGGTAGCACCTCTCATGAATTAGAGCTAGTGCTAATGAACTAAACTTGACTACTCTAGATGGGAACTTTGTGATTTTGGAAGGATTTTGAAACCTTGGAATGAAGATGCATTCCATTGAATGAGTTTTGAAGGTGAATATGACCAAGAGAAGATGGTGATTTTTGATAAAACATGATGTGGGTTTGAATGCGATACCTTTCCAATTCTCAAGTACCCCCACAATACCTGATTATGGGTAGGGCTTAACTGGAAGTTTATGCGTCTTAGTATGGGTTCCCTCTAAACAAGCGTCATCGGGGTTATGCCGAAAGCTGCCTCTACCACAAAAGAAACAATACGAGATGATGCGAAATGAGGTGAATGTCCGGCCCAAGCCCTGTGCAGTTCCCAGGTTGACAGTTGGTCTTCACTGGGAGGCCAAGCTCATGGGGAGAGGTGCTCATACTAGGATTCGTAAGTGAAAGGTTATGGTTGATGATCCGCGTGCTTGTGTTACGATTATTCGGGAAATCCCGACGGATGAAATCAAATGTTGTGGCACAAGTGTGCAACCTCTGCAGAGTGTAAACCTATTCGAATAGCCGCGTCCACGGTTACGGACGGTTGGAAAGGCCATACAGTTTCCGATGTCATATCTTTGAAAATGATGTTGAAAGGTGATGGTGAATTGACTTGTGGTGAATTGAATTGAAATCACCACTTGAATGGTGGTAATGACACTAATGTTCCCCCTTGGGTTAGTTAGCACTTGAATAAGTTTTTCTCAAAACTTTGTGAACCAAAACTAGCTTTATGCAAATAAACTAGAGCTTAGCAAACCCTACTAGAATGTCTAGCACTTTTTTTCTTGAATTAGTTTGCGAGTACTCAACGTACTCACGGCTTTGTCCCTGGCTATTCAAATGGCCAGAGTATGAAGATGAACAAGGAGATGACCAGCAGGATGCCTACGACAACTAAGCGCCTTCCGACGTCAAGCGTTGGCCTGTGGACTAGAGAGTCCTTGTATCTTACGTTTCCGCTATGTTGAACTATGAACTTGTGTTTGTTCGTTGATCAATAGATCAACTATTCGTGTAATATGGGTCATGTGATTCCAATTTGTAAGACTTATGGGTTGTAATGAATGATGACTGTGATACTTAACTATTATGCCTCGCAACAACAATATTCCTGGGATTGCGATGTATGACATAATAGGCATTCGGACTTAAAAATCCGGGTGTTGACACTCTTTCTAGGGAAGTGTTCCATACCTTTCTTGAGAGGAAATTGATATTTTATATTACCTTCCTTCATATCAATGATAGCACCAACAGTTCGAAGAAAAGGTCTTCCCAATATAATGGGGCAAGATGCATTGTATTCAATATCCAAGACAACAAAATCAATGGGAACCAGGTTATTATTAACGGTAATGCGAACATTATCAACTTTACCCAAAGGTTTCTTTGTAGAATGATCAGCAAGATTAACATCCAAATAACAATTTTTCAGCGGTGGCAAGTCAAGCATATTATAAATTTTCTTAGGCATAACAGAAATACTTGCACCAAGATCACATAAAGCATTACAATCAAAATCTTTAATCTTCATCTTAATGATGGGCTCCCAACCATCCTCTAACTTTTTAGGAATAGAGGCTTCACGCTCTAGTTTCTCTTCTCTAGCTTTTATGAGAGCATTTGTAATATGATGCGTGAAAGCCAAATTTATAGCACTAGCATTAGGACTTTTAGCAAGTTTTTGCAAGAACTTTATAACTTCAGAGATGTGGCAATCATCAAAATTCAAACCATTATAATCTAAAGCAATGGGATCATCATCCCCAATGTTGGAAAAAATTTCAGCAGCTTTATCACAGTGCAGCTTTCAGCAGCTTTAGCAGCTTTCAGCAGTTTTTCGCGCTTTGCATTCGAAGTGGAAACATTGCTAACACCAATTCTTTTATTAGTATGAGTAGGAGGTGCAGCAACATGTGTAGCATTAGCATTACTAGTGGTGGTAATAGTCCAAACTTTAGCTATATTCTTCTCTTTAGCTAGTTTTTCATTTTCTTCTCTATCCCACCTAGCACGCAGTTCAGCCATTAATCTTATATTCTCATTAATTCTAACTTGAATGGCATTTGCTGTAGTAGTAATTTTATTATGATGATTCTCATTAGTCATAACTTTCGATTTCAAAAGATCAACATCAGCAGCAAGACTATCAACTTTAGAAGCAAGTATATCAATTTTCCCAAGCTTTTCTTCAACAGATTTGTTAAAAGCAGTTTGTGTACTAATAAATTCTTTAAGCATGGCTTCAAGTCCAGGGGGTGAATTCCTATTATTGTTGTAAGAATTCCCATAAGAATTACCATAGCCGTTGCCATTATTATAAGGATATGGCCTATAGTTGTTACTAGAATTGTTCCGGTAAGCATTGTTGTTGAAATTATTATTTTTAATGAAGTTTACATCAACATGTTCTTCTTGTGCAACCAATGAAGCTAATGGAACATTATTAGGATCAATATTAGTCCTATCATTCACAAGCATAGACATAATAGCATCAATCTTATCACTCAAGGAAGAGGTTTCTTCCTGACGAGAATTTACCTTCTTACCTTGTGGAGCTCTTTCCGTGTGCCATTCAGAGTAGTTGATCATCATATTATCAAGAAGCTTTGTTGCTTCACCAAGAGTGATGGACATAAAGGTACCTCCAGCAGCTGAATCCAATAAATTCCGTGAAGAAAAATTTAGTCCTGCATAGAAGGTTTGGATGATCATCCAAGTAGTCAGTCCATGGGTTGGGCAATTTTTAACCAGAGATTTCATTCTTTCCCAAGCTTGAGCAACATGTTCAGTATCTAATTGTTTAAAATTCATTATGCTACTCCTCAAAGATATAATTTTAGCAGGGATAATATCTACCAATAAAAGCATCCTTGCATTTAGTCCATGAATCGATACTATTCTTAGGCAGAGATAGCAACCAATCTTTAGCTCTTCCTCTTAATGAGAAAGGGAACAATTTTAGTTTAATAATATCACCATCTACATCTTTATATTTTTGCATTTCACATAGTTCAACAAAATTATTAAGATGGGCAGCAGCATCATCAGAACTAACACCAGAAAATTGCTCTCGCATAACAAGATTCAAGAAAGCAGGTTTAATTTCAAAGAATTCTGCTGTAGTAGCAGGTGGAGCAATAGGTGTGCATAAGAAATCATTATTATTTGTGGTTGTGAAGTCACACAACTTAGTGTTTTCAGCGTTGGCCATTTTAGCAACAGTAAATAAAGCAAACTAGATAAAGTAAATGCAAGTAAACTAATTTTTTTGTGTTTTTGATATAGCAAACAAGATAGCAAGTAAAGTAAAACTAGCAACTAATACTTTTGTATTTTGATTTAGTGCAGCAAACAAAGTAGTAAATAAAACTAAGCAAGACAAAAACAAAGTAAAGAGATTGAGAAGTGGAGACTCCCCTTGCAGCGTGTCTTGATCTCCCCGGCAACGGCGCCAGAAAATGTGCTTGATGGCGTGTATTTCACACGTTCGTTGGGCAACCCCAAGAGGAAGGTATGATGCGCACAGCAGCAAGTTTTCCCTCGTAAAGAAACCAAGGTTTATCGAACCAGGAGGAGCCAAGAAGCACGTTGAAGGTTGATGGCGGCGGGATGTAATGCGGCGCAACACCGCAGATTCCGCGCCAACGTGGAACCCTGCACAACACAACCAAAGTACTTTGCCCCAACGAAACAAAGTGCGGTTGTCAATCTCACCGGCTTGCTGTAACAAAGGATTAACCGTATTGTGTGGAAGATGATTGGTTGCAGAAAACAGTAGAACAGTATTGCAGTTGATTGTATTTCAGTAAAGAGAATTGGACCGGGGTCCACAGTTCACTAGAGGTGTCTCTCCCATAAGACGAACAGCATGTTGGGTGAACAAATTACAGTTGGGCAATTGACAAATAAAGAGAGCATGACCATGCACATACATATCATGATGAGTATAGTGAGATTTAATTGGGCATTACGACAAAGTACATAGACCGTCATCCAACCTGCATCTATGCCTAAAAAGTCCACCTTCAGGTTATCATCCGAACCCCTCCAAAGTATTAAGTTGCTAACAACAGAAAATTGCATTAAGTATTGCGCGTAATGTAACTAGTGACTACATCCTTGAACATAGCACTAATGTTTTATCCCTAGTGGCAACAGCACATCCATAACCTTAGTGGTTCTTGTCACTCCTCCATATTCACAGAGGCATGAACCCACTATCGAGCATAAATACTCCCTCTTGGAGTTACTAGCATCAACTTGGCCAGAGCATCTACTAATAACGGAGAGCATGCAAGATCATAAACAACACATAAGCATAGCTTTGATAATCAACATAACAAGTATTCTCTATTCATCGGATCCCAACAAACGCAACATATAGAATTACAGATAGATGATCTTGATCATGTTAGGCAGCTCACAAGATCCGACAATGATAGCACAATGGGGAGAAGACAACCATCTAGCTACTGCTATGGACCCATAGTCCAGGGGTAGACTACTCACACATCACACCGGAGGCGACCATGGCGGCGTAGAGTCCTCCGGGAGATGATTCCCCTCTCCGGCAGGGTGCCGGAGGCGATCTCCTGGATCCCCCGAGATGGGATCGGCGGCGGCGGCGTCTCTGGAAGGTTTTCCGTATCGTGGTTCTCGTGCGGGGTTTCGTCACGGAGACTTTTTATAGGCGAAAGGGCAGGTCAAGAGGCGGCACGGGGCCCCACACCACAGGGCCGCGCGGCCAAGGGGGGCCGCGCCGCCTAGGGTGTGGCCCCTCCGTGGCCCCTCTTCGTCTCTCCTTCGGACTTCTGGAAGCTTCGTGAGAAAATAGGCCCCTGGGCTTTGATTTCGTCCAATTCCGAGAATATTTCCTTACTAGGATTTCTGAAACCAAAAACAGCAGAAAACAGCAACTGGCACTTCGGCATCTTGTTAATAGGTTAGTTCCAGAAAATGCACGAATATGACATAAAGTGTGCATAAAACATGTAGATAACATCAATAATGTGGCATGGAACATAAGAAATTATCGATACGTCGGAGACGTATCAAGCAACACAAAAGAAGATTAAGTTTCAGCGGTTGCTTTCAACTTATAACATGTATATCTCATGGATATTGTCAACATAGAGTAATATAATAAGTGCAATAAGCAAATATGTAGGAATCAATGCACAGTTCACACAAGTGTTTGCTTCTTGAGGTGGAGAGAAATAGGTGAACTGACTCAACATTGAAAGTAAAAGAATGGTCCTCCATAGCATCGATTGCTATATTTGTGCTAGAGCTTTGATTTTGAAAACATGAAACAATTTTGTCAACGGTAGTAATAAAGCATATGCATCATGTAAATTATATCTTATAAGTTGCAAGCCTCATGCATAGTGTACTAATAGTGCCCGCACCTTGTCCTAATTAGCTTGGACTACCGGATCATCACAATGCACATGTTTTAACCAAGTGTCACAAAGGGGTACCTCTATGCCGCCTGTACAAAGGTCTAAGGAGAAAGCTCGCATTGGATTTCTCGCTATTGATTATTCTCAACTTAGACATCCATACCGGGACAACATAGACAACAGATAATGGACTCCTCTTTTATGCATAAGCATGTAACAACAATTAATAAATTTCTCATTTGAGATTGAGGATATATGTCCAAAACTGAAACTTCCACCATGGATCATGGCTTTAGTTAGCGGCCCAATGTTCTTCTCTAACAATATGCATGCTTAACCATAAGGTGGTAGATCGCTCTTACTTCAGACAAGACGAACATGCATAGCAACTCACATGAAATTCAACAAAGAGTAGTTGATGGCGTCCCCAGTGAACATGGTTATCGCACAACAAGCAACTTAATAAGAGATAAAGTGCATAATTACATATTCAATACCACAATAGTTTTTAAGCTATTTGTCCCATGAGCTATATATTGCAAAGGTGAATGATGGAATTTTAAAGGTAGCACTCAAGCAATATACTTTGGAATGGCGGAAAATACCATGTAGTAGGTAGGTATGGTGGACACAAATGGCATAGTGGTTGGCTCAAGTATTTTGGATGCATGAGAAGTATTCCCTCTCGATACAAGGTTTAGGCTAGCAAGGTTTATTTGAAACAAACACAAGGATGAACCGGTGCAGCAAAACTCACATAAAAGGCATATTGAAAACATTATAAGACTCTACACTGTCTTCCTTGTTGTTCAAACTCAATACTAGAAATTATCTAGACCTTAGAGAAACCAAATATGCAAACCAAATTTTAGCATGCTCTATGTATTTCTTCATTAATGGGTGCAAAGCATATGATGCAAGAGCTTAATCATGAGCACAACAATTGCCAAGTATCACATTACCCAAAACATTTATAGCAATTACTACATGTATCATTTTCCAATTCCAACCATATAATAATTTAACGAAGGAGAAACTTCGCCATGAATACTATGAGTAGAAACCAAGGACATACTTGTCCATATGCTACAGCGGAGCGTGTCCCTCCCACACAAGCATGATGTAATCCAATTTATTCAAACACAAACAAAAACAAAAACAAACAGACGCTCCAAGTAAAGTACATAAGATGTGACCGAATAAAAATATAGTTTCAGGGGAGGAACCTGATAATGTTGTCGATGAAGAAGGGGATGCCTTGGGCATCCCCAAGCTTAGACGCTTGAGTCTTCTTGATATATGCAGGGGTGAACCACCGGGGCATCCCCAAGCTTAGAGCTTTCACTCTCCTTGATCATAGTATATCATCCTCCTCTCTTGACCCTTGAAAACTTCCTTCACACCAAACTCGAAACAAACTCATTAGAGGGTTAGTGCATAATCAAAAACTCACATGTTCAGAGGTGACACAATCATTCTTAACACTTCTGGACATTGCATAATGCTACTGGACATTAGTGGATCAAAGAAATTCATCCAACATAGCAAAAGAGGCAATGCGAAATAAAAGGCAGAATCTGTCAAAACAGAACAGTTCGTATTGACGAATTTTAAAATGGCACCAGACTTGCTCAAATGAAAATGCTCAAATTGAATGAAAGTTGCGTACATATCTGGGGATCATGCACGTAAATTGGCTTAATTTTCTTAGCTACCTACAGGGAGGTGGACCCAGATTCGTGACAGCAAAGAAATCTGGAACTGCGCAGTAATCCAAATCTAGTACTTACTTTTCTATCAACGGCTTTACTTGGCACAACAAAACACAAAACTAAGATAAGGAGAGGTTGCTACAGTAGTAAACAACTTCCAAGACACAAATATAAAACAAAATACTGTAGCAAAATAACACATGGGTTATCTCCCAAGAAGTTCTTTTCTTTATAGCCATTAAGATGGGCTCAGCGGTTTTAATGATGCACTCGCAAGAAATAGTATTTGAAGCAAAAGAGAGCACCAAGAGGCAAATTCAAAACACATTTAAGTCTAACATGCTTCCTATGCATAGGAATCTTGTAAATAAACAAGTTCATGAAGAGCAAAGTAACAAGCATAGGAAGATAAAACAAGTATAGCTTCAAAAATTTCAGCACATAGAGAGGTGTTTTAGTAACATGAAAATTTCTACAACCATATTTTCCTCTCTCATAATAACTTTCAGTAGCAACATGAGCAAACTCAACAATATAACTATCACATAAAGCATTCTTATCATGAGTCTCATGCATAAAATTATTACTACTCCCAACATAAGCATAGTTATTCTTATTAATTGTAGTAGGAGCAAATTCAACAAAGTAGCTATCATTATTATTCTCATCAAGTGTAGGAAGCATAGTATAATCACAACAAAATTTACTCTCCATAGTAGGTGGCACCAAAAGACCACTATCATTATAATCATCATATATGGGAGGCAAAGTATCATCAAAGAAAATTTTCTCCTCAATGCTTGGGGGACTAAAAAGATCATGCTCATCAAAGCCAGCTTCCCCAAGCTTAGAATTTTCCATATCATTAGCAACAATGGTGTTCAAAGCGTTCATACTAATATCATTGCTACTAGCATGCAAATAAGATTCCATGGGTTTTTTAATTTTCGCATTAAACCATTCATGTCTTGACTCAGGAAATAGAATAAAAAGCTCACAGATGTTTTCCATTATGCCTTACTAGTGTAAACAAGAAACAAAAAGTTGCAATTGCAGGATCTAAAGGAAATAGCTTCGAGCACAAACACAATGGCGCCAGAAAAGTACTTTACCTGGAACCGGAGTATGAGTGCCTTTTACCTTTCCTCCCGCAAGCAACGGCGCCAGAAAAGTGCTTGATGTCTACTTCCCCCTCCTTTTCCTGTAGACAGTGTTGGGCCTCCAAGAGCAGAGGTTTGTAGAACAGCAGCAAGTTTTCCCTTAAGTGGATCACCCAAGGTTTATCGAACTCAGGGAGGAAGAGGTCAAAGATATCCCTCTCATGCAACCCTGCAACCACAAAGCAAGAAGTCTCTTGTGTCCCCAACACACCAAATAGGTGCACTAGTTCGGCGAAGAGATAGTGAAATACAGGTGGTATGAATATATATGAGCAGTAGAAACGGTGCCAGAAAATAGCTTGCTGGCGTGTAGTTGATGGTGGTAGTATTGTAGCAGTAGTAACACAGTAAAACAGTAAACAAGCAGTAGTAACTCAGCAGTATTTAGGAACAAGGCCTAGGGATTACACTTTCACTAGTGGACACTCTCAACATTGATCACATAACATAACAGATAAATGCATACTCTACACTCTTGTTGGATGATGAACGCATTGCGTAGGATTACACGAACCCTCAATGCCGGAGTTAACAAGCTCCACAATTTGTTCATATTTAAGTAACCTTATAGTGTAAGATAGATCAATAGACTAAACCAAGTACTAACATAGCATGCACACTGTCACCTTCATGCATATGTAGGAGGAATAGATCACATCAATATTATCATAGCAATAGTTAACTTCGCAATCTACAAGAGATCATGATCATAGCATAAACCAAGTACTAACACGGTGCACACACTGTCACCTTTACACACGTGCAGGAGGAATAGAACTACTTTAATAACATTGCTAGAGTAGCACATAGATAAATTGTGATACAAACTCATATGAATCTCAATCATGTAAAGCAGCTCATGAGATTATTGTATTGAGGTACATAGGAGAGAGATGAACCACATAGCTACCGGTACAGCCCCGAGCCTCGATGGAGAACTAATCCCTCCTCATGGGAGCAGCAGCGGTGATGATGATGGCGGTGGAGATGGCAGCGGTGTCGATGGAGAAGCCTTCCGGGGGCACTTCCCCGCTCCGGCAGCGTGCCGGAACAGAGACTCCTGTCCCCCAGATCTTGGCTTCGCGATGGCGGCGGCTCTGGAAGGTTTCTGTGGGTTTCGTCGAACGCATCAGGGTTTTCGATCCAGGGGCTTTATATAGGCGAAGAGGCGGCGCAGGAGGGTCGAAGGGGCGACGACACCATAGGGCGGCGCGGCCAGGGCCTGGGCCACGCCGGCCTATGGTCTGGGGGCCCAGTGCCCCCCCTCTGGTCCTTCCCGGGTGTTCTGGATGCTTCCGGTGAAAATAGGAACTTGGGCGTTGATTTCGTCCGATTCCGAGAATATTTCGTTACTAGGATTTCTGAAACCAAAAACAGCAGAAAACAGGAACTGGCACTTCGGCATCTTGTTAATAGGTTAGTTCCAGAAAATGCACGAATATGACATAAAGTGTGCATAAAACATGTAGATAACATCAATAATGTGGCATGGAACATAAGAAATTATCGATACGTCGGAGACGTATCACCGGCCCTCGGGAAGATGAGCTCGCCGGCGTTGATTTTGATCACGGCGGCTCGATTCCTTCCGTGGGCTGAGCAAGTCGAGGACGGCGATCACGCTGGTGTGCTCGGTTTGGCTCGGGGAAGCTTCTATCGCCGGCGGTAATGGGGACTGGCGGAGCCAGGGTTTCGGTTTGGGGAAGAATCGAAGCAGAGACGGAAGAAATTGAGCTAGGGTTCGTCCTGGGGTTTATATAGGCGCTCGAACGATCCTCGTCACGTCGTCGATGAAGCAGGGATCGCCAGCGAGAGAGGAGAAGAGGATCACGACGCGCTGCTGGCGTCCATGCGCGAGGAGAGGATGAGGATGAACTCCTCATCGTTATTTTTACGAAGGGATACGTGGGCTGCTTAGTGGGCTGCTCCTGGGTGGTGGTTTGGGCTGCGTTGGTGGACTGCTGCTGGGCTGCGTCGGCTGGTAAGGTCCAGGTAAGTCTCCTCTCCTATATCTCTTTTATTTATTTTCTGTTTTATTTCTTGTTTTGAATTCTGGTTTTAATTCAAATATGAAATCTTGTCTGTTTTGCAGCTGTTTCACAATTTGATTTTCATGAGGTCTAATACCAGGATCATTGTATTATTGCATTGTTTTTGATTAAACATTAAATATATGTGAGCCTTGTTGCAATTTTTATTTAGACATGAATTTAGGTATTCCTTTTAATTCCTTTTCTCATTTGTAATATAACACCATATTGGATAATTAGAGTTGATTTTTCTTAGTCCAAATGTTTTAGAAGTTATTATGAGGACTTGACTACATATTTAAGAGGTTGGTCAATTACATATGATTTTATGTGAGCACCAATGGATTAGGGTTTTTATAATTTCCATCATAACCCCCCTTTAAGGTTAATATTATCATTACCTTTGAAAGTATCTAAGTATGTATGATTTCCATTATGGTTGATCCTGGTTACAAAGGATAAATGGTTGATCACTACACATATGGTTTTAATCATAAAATGTAGCACAAGGTTTTCTTATATATGTTCATGAATTGAAGCATAAGATATTAATGAGGATGCAATTCTGGTTATAGAGATGAGATGACACCATATTGCATGCTAGAGTTGAATCTCCCCTAACCATGATAAGGTTAGTTGTTTAATTGTTTCTGTTCTCCTTTAATTACTAAGGACTTGAGAATTGGTTTTATCTTATATCAATAGATTTCTATTATATCCTTTATCTATTGTTCAAGTAACTAAAGTAGTTATGTTTCTTTTTATAGTTAACTTTGGTTATGTAGATTAATGGTTTCTTCACCATATAGAGTATGGAGTGTTACTCTAAGGTTTCTTAGGTCCTTTAATTGAGGAATAAATGGAATATAGATGTGCTATAGTTCTACTTATGATCACCTAGTGATCCACAAGTTAAGGTTGGAATATAAGTTTAGGGTTGCTTATTAATTACCTCCCTATGATTTCATATGGTGAAGGATATCTACTTATCCTTTTAGGGTTTATCCTCAATACCTCAAAAGCATGATCATGGATTAGGCATGATCATCTTGTTCTTAACATTTTTACCTCAAGTTCTTAGGGTTTATGATCATTACACAATTTATAATGATCAAGGTTTGGACTTCCTAAGGTATCTCTCCTTGAATGGGTTTCTCACACCCAAGATCAAGTGTTGTCTTGATCAATTAAATATATTCTATCTTTTACAGTTTCTTGAATGGGCATGGTTATGGTTGTCTCAATTATCTTGAGTATAACACCATAGGTTGAGCTTTCTCATTTAAGAATGGTTATTCTAGGGTTTATGGTGTACTCTAATACTCTAGTTCAATGGTTGTCCTTTATTCTTAAATAGATAAAGCTATGTTTTGTATGATTGGTCTCTCTCATTTTGGAAAGGACTTTAATACTAACTTAAGGTTAGGCTCCATAGGAATTGATGTGATCATCAATATCTATGTTTAACATAAATGGATTCTCTCTCTAGGGATTGTCTTGAATATATCCTAGGGTTCCTCTTAGAGATGATGATTTGAATACTTGGATGTATATTCAAGGTTTGGCTCAAGGTTTGTTAATGCTTCTCTAATAATTATAATAGAACTCTCACCTCTCTAGGTTTGATTCTTAACTATTTGGAATAGAGAAGAATATATACTTCTTGAGTTGATCTCCTTGTCTGGTTTCCAAGGATGAAGTAAAATGAATACCATAAGGTTCATGGTAGGATCATAGATTGGTTTAAGACATGGAAAATACAAGTGAAGAATAGTTTCTCCAATTAATGTTACTTGATTTCCAATTAAATGGATGTTCATATGTTATGGCAAGGAATTCCATGTTATGATCTTTTATAAGATCAAGCAATTGATCATTGAGTAAAGTGTTGTTGTGTTGATTATTAGTTCCATTTGATCTAACCCCTTAGATCAAATCATCTCTACCCAAAACAAGGTTTTATCAAAGTCACATTGAGGTTTATAGCGCTTGACTTGATGAGCTACTTCAATTTCACCAAGGTCAAGTGAAACTTCATTTACTGTGACTGTTTTACTTTAAAGCGCGAAAATTCCCCAGATTTTCTATGCATGAATGCAATGCACACATCTATTTCCTCTATTTTTGTAACCCCATTACCTGGGATATTACAGTCTCTACCCCTTAAACTAAACTTCGTCCTCGAAGTTTGAACTCTCTCACGTTTCCGAAGTGTGGTTCTGACTTATGCAGACTTAGACTTTTCTAGAACTCCGTGGTGATCTCACTGGATATAATTGTATATATCCCTTGTCCAGATTCTTCCTGGAATCCATTAGAGTTTGTCTCTGAACATTAGTTTCTTACTCTAGTTCTATGATTTTTTTCCTGGAATCTAATAATACTTGTCTCTGAACCATGGCTCTTACTTTGATTCATTGATTTCTTCCAACTCTATAGGCTTATTTCCTTTCTCATTGAAGATTCAATGATTGAGACTTCTTCTTGTCTTGGTAGTCCTAACTGAGGACTAGTTTGATAACCTACTCCTAATAGGTAAATAAGTCTTTGTTTTCCCTTACTACCAAAACTGCAATAATGGTACTTGGTAAGGTACTGACCATGGCAATGGTCGTGATGGTTTATTTCCTTCATAAAGGATTAGACTCATTTAGTCCATCCAATTATGGTTTATAGTTGATACTTATAACTATTTTGGACTTTTTAGGTTCCATGAAAGGAATCATTCTGTTAGTCTGTGTTTCTGGTATGGTCAATTTCCTTCGGTCTTTGGCCTTCTTGAGCTGTATTTGGTCTATGGTATTTTCTTCGTCCAACTTCTTTATGCTTAACTTACTTGAGCTTTCGTACTTCTGAGTAAACACTACTCACTTTCTCAAGTTATAGTCCACTTCTTACTTCCTCGAGGTATGAACCTCGGCTTCCGGTCTGACATTCTTCTGAAAGTAGTGTTCCACAATCTTATGAAAATAAGATCGAACTTCCTCTCAGTTCAGACCTTCTTCTCTATCTTACTCAAAGTATTGAGTCATTGTACATCCAACTCAATATTTTACTCTACCCCTTAGAGTTTTCTTATGGTCTTTAACTCCTTTTCTTCCAACTATTGGACTTATGGTTGGAATATTGGTCTGGTTCTAACTTATGGGTTTTACTTCTTCTAAGGTCTCGTGAAGAATGTTTGTGGTGTATCCACTCAATTGTGGACATCCAATGTGAATCCTTCAACTAAATGATTATAGATCTAGCTATTTGGCTGACAAAAAATTTATTTGTTCACAAACTTTGGTTACAATTAATTAAATCGTGGACTATTTGTAATACCAACTGATACCAGCTGTGGTTATTATACCAACTGTGGCTATTTGATATCTAAAAATGGATTCTATTATAGGTTCTGATCAACTGGACGAGACATCTTCTACTTTATCTCGCAGTATTTAAACTGTACCAATTGTGGTCTTCTGATATCAACTATGGTCTTCTTATATCTGCTATAGTTTCATATGTTATCTTCCTTCCTTTAGGGTTTATTTTGCAAGAAAACCACTAGCTGACACTATGAATATAGTATCCTAAGTGATTTCCCATGCATTCCCTCTTCTATATTAACTATGGATCTGCTTCAGCTTCACCATAATCATTATATTTCTCACCTTCATGTCTCTTATGTACTAAAGTACTCCTCTGTTGAGGTAAGCATGAGTTTCTGATTGGTACTATCTTCAGAGTATTGTGGTTACTTCCCACAACTTTGCTTCCTTTCTCTAATGAACCTTCATCTTTTTCTTTGGAATCTTCCAGAGTTCGTCGCTTCCTCACATGTTTACCATTACCCTCTAGATCTATAACATCAAGTAAAGACTTGATATAGCAACATGCATTTGCATATCAAAGTCAAACTTCATGTATGGATCTAGTCAAATAATGAAAATCCAATCAAATCCAAGAAGATTCAGCTTTGTGCATATAATACACACCATCATAAGCCTGAATATACTAGTTGAGTAATACATCTCTAAACATCAGGTTCTGATGTGTAGTATATAACACCACATAGATAGGTTTATATCGTGATACTTAGCACGAATATATGGAATTCTACTATTTGTCTCAACATTTACCTTAATTGCACATTTGCAATGAGATAATCTTGAAACAAAGTGGTCTAGGATAATTAAGGTTAACCTAATTTTCTCCGGAAGTACTACTTAACTTCCATTTTGTTGAGGACTACCTCACATGATGTCTTTAGGTTCCGACATCGTTACTCTAAACACATAACTATTGGAATATAGCTCCAATACTTCCAAATTATTGTACCATAAGGCTATGGTCCTAATGTTATTGACACAGTTCCCATGGTTTTTGGAACATATATCTTGGACTATTTTTTTTTAACACTTGACTTCTTGTTGTACTCCTCCGAAATATTATGATATTCTGTTCCATCACATATTGATTCTCAGGTGAATCTTATATGATTAGCAACTCTACCCGGTAAGTAGATATATTTTATTCCTATCTCTCTTCCTTACCTCCCATGATTGACTCATCATGGTCTATACTACCTCATATGCCTCATAGTTATCACTTACTATCAATTGTTTCACAAGTTTGAATAATTTACTTACCCATTACTTGTATCAGTTTACACCTTCTAGTAGGCTATGTTCCTACTATACTTATCTTTAGCACTTGATATTACTTCTATTACAGGTCTGAATAATTCTTACTTAACCATAACATGTGTTGGTACACATCTTCCAATAGGATATCTTCCTTATGGTTGTATCCTTTCTTTGGACTACCATGTATTGTATACCAACTGGAGTCTACTCATCTATTGTTTTAAAGACTTAATGGTATACTACATATTTGGGATTAGCTAACTTTACTTCACTTAGGAAGGATAGGTAGGAAATGTTGACTCAAGTGTGTCAGGATTATTCTCAAGTGAATACCCATCTTAAGTCATAAAAAGTATTTGGTTTACCTAGGACAACTTCCTATAGACTCTACCAATCCTATAGGTCTCCTTTAAAGAGTTTTAATCCTAGGGTCAAAGCATTTGCTCTGATACCAACTGTGGTGACCCGGCATACCACTGCATGGTGTAGTATGCAAGTCTGATATAACACCAATGAAACACCGTTCCACAAGTATTATATCGCTCAGAGTGGTACAACAGAAACATATGCGGGTCCAAGGCATGTCTATAGAATTACAACATGGACTATGTTACATAAGATCATCACAGCCTCCTACTTTACAATGAGGTAAAACTGCAAATAAACTCCAGAAGAACGACTCGTAGTCTAGTCTTATCACGAACTCTATTTGTAGAGTATTTCACTAACTACAGAGGCTAAGAATAGACTCTAGCTAAATAGGAGCTAGGTTTAGGAAGCTAGTTCCTTTCTATGGCTAAACTAGGTTTTCTCCTTGTTGGATGTGGTATATGAATCCTCTGACAGTGTCCTGTCTCTTGAAGTAGTTGTTGACTCCTCAGTCTTCGAGTTGCACTGTAGATCCTCCTTCGATGCCTTCAGATCTAAGCAGGGGATTTAAGAGTGGGATGAGTACGAGCGTACTCAACAAGTTCATTATAGGAAAGAAGTGTTTAATGCACTAGCTACGGCATTAGACCAGAAAGTCTAATACCAATGCAGGTTTTCATAATCATTTCTTCAAGAGGTTGCTTTTATTCAGAAGAACTATGTCCGTCAGCCTTCACCGGTTTACTAGAACTTCATGGAGCTCCTTTCCGGCCGCGTTCGCAGTTCCATATCCCGGAACAGGGAGTGACAGGTCACGGTTCTTTACACTCTGCAGAGGTGTGTTGCTTTACCCATAAGAGATCTTAACCTTGGTGCCAACCGAGCTTAAGTTCTCGTTCACACTTCCTTTGGTGTGAGGCCCGGTATAAGGTCTAGCCAATCATGTTCCTCCGCTACCTCGAACACCCACCCTTTGTTGCATGCCCCGACCCTGGGTCCACGTCGGTCCCATTATTCCTGTAGATTTCAAGGTGGACCCCGACCACGACAACAGTGCTGGGCTCTACCATACACTCCTACGCCGGTAGCTGCAACCCATCCTAGACCGCAATACCGTGGGGACTTAGGACTCCCCAGCCTCACCATCTTGCTCCTTCGGGCGACAAGTGTACTACGGACTATGCCGTGGGGACTTAGGACTCCCCAGCTGACAAGGTATCAACTTGTCAATGCCTATGGATTGTAGGCTAGGGTTTAGTCGGAAGTAGAGGGTAAGTAGATCTCGAAGGTTTCAGCCGAAAAGTACTCGACGATTATGAAAACTAGGGTTTGTAGACAATGATTCGATTATTTCTTCGTCCCTCGGCTCCCCCTTTATATAGGAGGTGGAGCCGAGGGATTCGTGCTATACAAGTTACAGAGTCCGGGACGGTTTCTAACTCATCCCGCCAGATTACAAATAACACTTCCTATTACAACTCTTGACTTTCCTTGGTATATCTTGGGCTCCCGAATCTTCTTATTCTTCGGGTAGTGGGCCTTCAGTAAACCCCGGGTACTATCTTTAGCAGGCCCATTTGGGATGCCTATGTCAGTAGCCCCCGAGATTTTGCTTGAATCGTAGAATCAGGGAAAATCTCCACTGTTTATTTTTACTCGAAAGCTTTAACTTTTTTTTATATTTCTTCACATAAAATTCTATATTGTACAGGGATAATGGTAGTTGGGGCTAGTTCATCTGACGGATCAGGTACTAGTTAACTGCTCTAGTGGCAATCCGCAAAAACCTACTTCAAAATCACGTCCCTGGACATGATCTCGGGATACTGGTGTAAACTTCGACAGGTGCCGCTTAAGGTCTTACCATTCTGTCGAGTCCCAGTCAAATTTATCGGGTACCTAATGCGTCCGTTAGGATTTTTCTTCGTATCTGTTGATACGGATAAAAGTAGCAGAGCGCAGTCTTCGGCGATGCCACGCCCAGCAGAACGGATCTGGGGTCTTACCTTCGCAAATTTGCGGCATTCAGAAATTGATCGCAACTTCGGCGTTCTGAGAATATATTGTCGAGCGCTTTTCCAGCTGTTGGAATGGCACATTTTATCGAGTCAAATATGACTTATATTGCTCTCCCGATGGGAGTATATGTAGAGTTAATTATAACTCGAAATATACTCTCTTGCTTTTCTATTTTTCCTTTGTTAATTCCATCGGGCACGCGAACAGCGTTCCCGATGGGAGTAGCCCCCGAGGCTACAACCAAGAACTTGTGCTTGGTTGTAGGCTCAACATTTTAGTCCACCTTGTCGCTATATTGTCATTATTTCCTAATATGATCTCTTTCTTCTTCTTCTTTTTTTTTATCTCTCGGATGCGCGAACAGCGCTCCCGATGGGAGTAGCCCCCGAGGATTTCTTCTCCTTCTTTTTTGATTTTGTCGACTTAGTGGATCTTTCTGTTATCTCTTCCCAGAATACACCTGGCGGGACTGCAAGGCATTGCGACCCGATGTTTGCAAGAACGTCGGCTTCGTCGTTGCTCAATCTACTAATATGATTTACTTCGCATCCATCGAACAACTTCTCGAGCTCGTTGTACACCTCCTTGTATGCCATCATGCTATCATTGACTGCGTCACATTGGTTCATAACTTGTTGAGCCACCAACTGTGAGTCGCCAAAGATTTTTAGTCGAGTTGCACCGCAGGCTTTCGCCATCTTCATCCCGTGTATGAGAGCCTCATATTCTGCTTCATTGTTAGATGCGTTAGGGAACGTCATCCGAAGGATGTACTTCAACTTGTCGCCTTCATGTGATATGAGTACTACTCCTGCGCCAGCCCCTTCTAGTCTCTTGGACCCATCAAAGTTCATGGTCCAGGTTCTCGATAAGTCTGGGGGTCCTGTGTTTTGCAACTCCATCCACTCTGCGATGAAGTCCGGCAGTATTTGCGACTTGATTGCTTTTCTTTTTTCATACGTGATGTCCCGAGGGGAAAGTTCTATTCCCCAAAGGGAGACACGACCCGTAGCTTTTGGGTTATTCAATATATTTGACAAGGGAGCTTCATTGACCACTATGATCGGGTGTGCCGAAAAATAGTGGCGTAATTTTCGTGTTGTTGTGAACACTCCATATGCTATCTTTTGGTACTGAGGGTACCTTTGTTTTGAGGGTGATAAAACTTCGCTAACGAAGTATACTGGCCTTTGCACGCCGTGGAGTTTTCCTTCTTCTTCTCTTTCGACAACTAGCACCGTGCTCACCACTTGGGGCGTGGCTGCGATATACAGCAGGAGAGGTTCCCTTTCTTTTGGCGCCACCAAAATTGGTGGTGTCGAGATTGTGCGCTTTAAATCCTCGAGAGCTCTGTCGGCTTCTTCGTTCCATTGGAATTTATCTCCTTGCTTTATCAGAGCGTAGAATGGTAACGCTTTTTCACCCAGCCTAGCGACGAATCTGCTCAAAGCTGCGACTCGCCCAGTTAGCTGTTGTATTTCTTTCAACTTTGTTGGCTTCCTCATTGTTACGATAGCTTGTATTTTATCGGGATTTGCTTCGATCCCTCTTGCTGAAACTAGAAACCCCAGAAGTTCTCCTGCTGGGACGCCGAAAGAACACTTCGTCGGGTTCAGTTTGAGGCAGAACTTATCAAGGTTGTCGAAGGTTTCCTTGAGATCCTCGATCAGCGTTGCCCCCTTTTTTGATGTTATGACGACATCATCGATGTATACTTGCACGTTCTTCCCAATCTGTGTCGCCAAACATTTCTGCATCATCCTCTGATATGTTGCTCCCGCATTTTTTAGACCAAAGGGCATTGTTCTATAGCAAAACACGCCGTAAGGTGTAATAAACGCGGTCTTTACTTCATCTTCTTCTTTCAATCCGATCTGGTTATAACCAGAATATGCATCCAGGAAGGAAAGACGTTCACATCCAGCCGTGGAGTCGATAATTTGATCGATCCTCTGGAGGGGAAAGTGATCCTTTGGACAATGTTTATTGAGACACGTAAAGTCGACGCACATGCGAAGGACCTTAGTGTTTTTCTTCGGCACCAGCACAGGATTTGCTACCCATGTGGCTTCTGTGAATATCTCTTTGATAAAACCAGCTTCTTGTAGTCGATTGATTTCTGACAGCATGGCTTTGCGGTTTGGTTCCGAAAAACGCCGCAAAGGTTGTTTGATTGGTCTCGCTAGTGGATCCAAGTTTAGGTGGTGCTCGGCAAGTTCCCTGGTACTCCTGGCATGTCGGCTGGACACCATGCGAAGATTTTCCGGTGCTCACGGAGGAACTCGACGAGCGCGCTTTCCTATGCGATATCCATGTCGTTTGCGATAGATGTCGTCTTTTTCGGGTCTGTCGGGTGAATCTGCACCTCTTTTGAATTTTTCTCGATCGAAAGTTGATTCTTTGTTTGGCCTTCCAACGTCCGGTATGTCGTAATCAGTCATGCTTTTTGACGCCAAGTACTCAGCTTGCATCCCGAAGGTTTCTGACAACCGGTGAAAATCCTTGTCGCACTTATCGGCTAAGGCGAAGCTTCCTTTGATTGTGATTGGTCCCTTTGGTCCAGGCATCCTCCACAACAGGTATGTATAGTGTGGCACCGCCATAAATCTAGCATATGCTGGTCGTCCCAACAGAGCGTGGTATTGCGACGGAAAATCCACGACTTCAAATTCGAGCCTCTCGATTCTATAATTTTCTCGGGTCCCAAACTGAACGTCGAGATTGATCTTTCCCAATGGATAACTTGGTTTCTCCGGTGTGATGCCGTGGAACCTTGTGTCTGTTGGTTTCAAGTTTACTAAGGATATGTTCATCTTCCTCAATGTATCTGCATACATAAGGTTTAAGCTGCTGCCGCCGTCTATGAACACTCGAGAGACATCAAATCCCGCGATAATGCTGGCAGAATAAGTCTTGACTGCCCTGGTCGAGGAACTTGCTGCGGATGATCTGCTATTGTGAAGCCGATATCTTGTCCTGACCAATTAAGGTACTCAACTGTTGGTGGAGGCATTTTCTCTGCCATAAACACCTGTCGTGAGATTACTTTCTGAGCTCTATTGGACGGCCTTCCTTTCTGAATCATCGACACTGCTCCGTTGGAGTTAGGATCAACATAAGGTGGTGGTGGAGGTGCTGCCGCTATTCTGAGCTGATGCCGATTGTCGTCTGTAATCGCGGGAGGAGGCGGCAAGTGAATCTCGCTTCTGGGTTCTCGAGGATTTCTCTGTGCTGCCCGCGCATTAGCGTTCTCTGCATACCGCAACATTGCTTGAAAATTTTGACAGTCTTTCTGCAAGTGCCCTGACTGTCTTTTACCGTTGCTGTCGAGGAAAAAGTGCATCTGGCACGGTCCATTCATCATCTCTTCAGGGGACACGAAAGGCCTTGGGAACCTGGGCCCGCTATTTTGCCTGTTGCGTGAATCATCCCTATTATCACCTCGCTGTTCATTGCTTCTCTGGTAATCATCTCTATTGCTTCCTCCTGTATTTGTCCGAAATCCTGCCGAAATTTGTCCTGGAGCGTCGTAGTTCTGGTACTGCCGAGGAAATCTTCGCCTCGGTTGATAGTTTCGACCACGGTCCTCCTCTCGGCGACCCGTGCCGTTTGTTGTGGACAGCGTCTTCTCCATCTGCCCATTTATTTGCTATCTCCATTAACGCGGATACTGTCTTTGGATTGGTCCTTCCCAAGTCCTCGACAAAATCTCCACGCCTGACTCCTGCGACAAACGCATCTATTGCTCTCTCGTCAGATATATTTTCTGCCGAGTTTTTGATGATATTCCACCTTTGGATGTACTTTCTCATTGGCTCATCTGGCTTTTGTCGACATGCTCTCAACTCCTCTAACGACGCGGGTTTTTTGCACGTGGATCTGAAGTTCTTGACGAACACATCCTCGAAACTTTCCCAGCTGTCGATGGATCCTGGAGCGAGTTTCTTTATCCAAGATCGTGCGGCTCCACTTAAATATACCTGGATGCTTTGCATAGCTGTTGCCCTGGTTCCTCCTGTCAGCTTCACCGTCTCCAGATAGTCGACTAGCCAATCCTCTGGATCTTGGAGGCCGTCGAACTTTTTGAAATTATCGGGTAACTTGAATCCTGAGGGGACTCGAGTTTTTCGGACTCTCCTCGTGAAGCATGGTAAGCCGCACATATCCTCGTCATTAAGTTCTGGAGATTGCCGATGATCCCTTCTGCTTTGCCGCGCTCTGTCGACCCTTGCTTGTGCTTCTTTGTGTCTCTTGCTCCACTTGGTCCTTCAGTCTTGCCGTTGTCGCTGCAGCCGTGGACTATTTTGCCTTGCCGCTCCTTCGGGAGGCGTTGATACAAACGCTGTCCCCATAGCTCCAACTCCTGCTACCGCCATATTGTACAGTGTTTCCCTTGGATCACCTGGAGGTGGTTTAGATGCAAGGATAAAAGCATGTGTTGCCATACACCCAGCCTCTGGTGTCTTAGGGATGATGTTTCCTCTTGTATCTATCGACATAAAGGACATGTCGAGGTTTTGGACCAAGTGCTCTCTTTCTGCTTCGGGTATGTGTTGCAGCCTTGATCTTGCTCTGTTCCGCGCCTCCCGGTGGCTATCACCCGTAGTTCTAGATTGTCGACTTAGATCTGCCCTTCTCCTGCTGGATGCAGAAGCTGCCTCCTTTCTCCTGTTCAACTCAGCTGTCTGTTTTTCCAATTCCCTGGCAGCTCGTGCGAGCCTATATTTATATGCTTGTAATTCCTCTTGTGTGGCCGTGGTAGCAATTGGTTATGTACCATTCATAGCTCTCGCGGCTCGTCCCACGCTGCTTGCGAAAGTTGAACTCTATCTCGCGGCTGCGGCCCGACGTATTTGTTGCCCAGGCCTTGGCGCAGATTGGAGGGATCGACGTATGGATTTCCCAAACTGTCGAAAGCCTCAGATGTTTCCTCTTGATCTTCAATGGCATAAATCTGATGATACTTTGTACTCAGATCTATGTTGGGTTTGGTGACATCATCGTTGAGATTGATGAAGACCTTGCCCACTGTGAGAGATTTGTCGATGAAGTCGTGACTGTCGACATCGCTTGAGCCATCGCTTATATATGAGTCCGCAGATGACTCAAACGACATGTCGTTGAAGATCTTGGCGAGTTTCTCTCTTGCTCTGGTGCTGACGTAGCGTGTCGCCGAAGTTTCTTCTTCTCCTGACTCGGTTGACGATGCATAGCTTGAAAAATCAGAATCGACCGCCGACGATCCCGACGAAACCGGAATCTCGACACGATACGATCCTTCCTTCTCGACGCGAAAGTGAAACCTTCCGAACGTCATCTCCATGGGCTCCGCCAGATACGCATATGCATCCAAACGGGAGGGTGGGTGAGGAACAAAATCGACAAGACCAGCAGCGATCTGTTTACCTCGATCCATTGTGTTGCTTGCGGTTGACGATGTCGAAGATCTTGAACGTGCCATCGAGATCAGATCCTTACGCCTCTAGTTCCCACAGACGGCGCCAATTGACAAGGTATCAACTTGTCAATGCCTATGGATTGTAGGCTAGGGTTTAGTCGGAAGTAGAGGGTAAGTAGATCTCGAAGGTTTCAGCCGAAAAGTACTCGACGATTATGAAAACTAGGGTTTGTAGACAATGATTCGATTATTTCTTCGTCCCTCGGCTCCCCCTTTATATAGGAGGTGGAGCCGAGGGATTCGTGCTATACAAGTTACAGAGTCCGGGACGGTTTCTAACTCATCCCGCCAGATTACAAATAACACTTCCTATTACAACTCTTGACTTTCCTTGGTATATCTTGGGCTCCCGAATCTTCTTATTCTTCGGGTAGTGGGCCTTCAGTAAACCCCGGGTACTATCTTCGGCAGGCCCATTTGGGATGCCTATGTCACCAGCCTCACTAGCTTGCCCCCTTGGATTACAAGTGTACTACGGTAAAGCGCATCCGTTGATGAACGAGAGGTGGAAACACTTTTGACTACTCCGTCCCACTCCAGATCTTATGGTTAACACGGATATTACGACACAAGAATCACTGGCGACATTTGTTGTTTAATCCTAGATGGTTATAAACCCTTGCAATGGAACCTCCACCATATCAACACAATCCATGGTTCCATTGCCCACCACATAGTCATATTCATAGTTATGAAAGTAGTGGTTTTGATTTTTGTGCAATAGTGATAACCATAATACTTTGCAAGTAATTTGATAAAAATACTCAAATGACATGAGCAAGTGATGAACTTGCCTTTCTTGACTGCAAGATTATGCAGGCAAGGTCTTCGATACGCAATAACTCCAAATTCTGAAATAGCATCATCGTCCGGTAAGGACGATGTTTAAAAGATTGGCAGGGATGCAATAATGCATAAGTATGAGATGCAATCGTTCTAAGCGTATCCTAACCCCAATGATTTAGGATTAGTGAATGGTAATTATTAGTTCAGGGTGTGTTGCACTTTTAGAGTGATTCACATACAAGGTTCTTATTCAGGTGTGATTACTTGGTATTATAAACAGGTAGATAATAAAACATAGTAATCAATTAAGCACACAAAGAATGATAATTGGAATAATGTTAACAAGTAAGGAATAGTGGTCAGTTTTAGTACTATATGGCATGGTTAATGATTACTTATTATATAATTTAAAAGAATAACTTTTGAAGAACATGTTCTTAAATAAAGAACAAGTATGATAATTAGGTGTGTGGGGTTCTATGGTTTTCTATGGTTCTAATTGGTTACTGGAGTAAGTAGTAGGTGGATCACAACATAGTTGGATTCATCAGCAACTAGGGCTTGTAAGGTTGAGATAAGCCTGGCATCCTAAGCAATTAATTATACATGGTTGCCATCAAGGTTGATTCATCTTGCTGGTGATTGCTAGCTAGGGTTTATAGGTCCTTATAAGCAGGGTTGATAATGATTCCTTATTTGCTTCAAAAGAATAACTTTTGAAGAACATACTTCTTAAGGAATAAGAAGTATTTCAATTTGGGTTGAGGTGGTCTAGGTTTTACTGTTGGTTCTATTAAGTAAAGAATAATTGGCTCCTAAATAGGATGGTGGATAAGTATCCAACACTAGTAGGGTTTAGTGGAATATGGTATGTAATACAAAATAGCAGGTATAGTTGCTATTATGGTTCATCACAAGGATGTGATGATACATAGGGATAAATGATGATGATGGCTTTGGTAACAGGATCTAGGGTTTTCACTTGGTTAACCCAATTTGATTATTTAGGTCTGATGATGATGAACACATGGGATGCTAATTAGTAGCAATAGGGTTTCCCATATTTTATGTGGATTCTAACTAGTATTTAGTTGCTAGATATGAATCTATGTTTACTGGTGAAGTAACATGATCACATGTTACTTAGGTTTAGGTTTGGGAACAATTTAGGGTTCATAAGAAGTAATGGATCTAGGGTCTAAATGGCACTAGGGTTTTAGGATTACACATGAAATGATGAGGTTATCACTTTGATTCTAATGGAACTAGGGTTTCCTAATTACCCTATAATTATTGGATTAATAACTTCATTAATAAAGTTGAAGTTATTAATAACTTTGAAATAAAAATAATATTAGATTTGATATTTTATTATTTTAAACAATTAATAATTAAGGCATTTATTAATCAGGGTATTAAATCCTCCTAATAAGGATTTAATAAGTTAATAGAAAAGGAAAATTAATTTTAATGTTTTCCTTAATTACTTTCTGGTTTTTATTTATTTTATGCCTTTTTCCTAATTATTGAATTTTAACTGAATTTAGAATTAGAATTAAAGGCTTAAATAATAAGTATTAAACAATTAAATTTTTATTAAAAATAAAAATTTCATATTATATTTTTATTAAATAGAATTTACTTTTATAAGAATTTTGATGTCTTATTTTTATTTTTCTGACTTAAATTGAATTTTCTAATTTCTTGTAAAGTTTCAGCAATTTATCTAATTTGAAATAAAACTGGAAACTACTAAATGTACTTAGGCTACTGCTACCCAGGGACACAGACAGTTGGGGTCGTGTTCACCTCATCTGCCACGCAGGATTTGACCGAGTCAAAATCACTGACGTGGAGATGGACACGGTGACCGGCGGGCAGACGTCGCCGGCGGCGAGGATTCCGGCCACGCGCAGACGAGCAACCGGTACTAATCGAATCTGCGCGCCACAGGGAACCTACTGGTGGTAGCGCCGCTAGCTAATGGTCACCGGAGTGGCGGCGGCGGTGATACTCGATGGCGGGGCTCACAGACGGTCGGTGCGACGGCGATGCGAAGGGAATAAGGGGAAGCTAAGGTGCTCAGGAGACTCAGTGGCTCACCGCGAGTACGACGGGCTTGTCGACGAGGTCGGAGATGGCCTAGTTCGCCGGATTTGGTGTCGCCGGCCCTCGGGAAGATGAGCTCGCCGGCGTTGATTTTGATCACGGCGGCTCGATTCCTTCCGTGGGCTGAGCAAGTCGAGGACGGCGATCACGCTGGTGTGCTCGGTTTGGCTCGGGGAAGCTTCTATCGCCGGCGGTAATGGGGACTGGCGGAGCCAGGGTTTCGGTTTGGGGAAGAATCGAAGCAGAGACGGAAGAAATTGAGCTAGGGTTCGTCCTGGGGTTTATATAGGCGCTCGAACGATCCTCGTCACGTCGTCGATGAAGCAGGGATCGCCAGCGAGAGAGGAGAAGAGGATCACGACGCGCTGCTGGCGTCCATGCGCGAGGAGAGGATGAGGATGAACTCCTCATCGTTATTTTTACGAAGGGATACGTGGGCTGCTTAGTGGGCTGCTCCTGGGTGGTGGTTTGGGCTGCGTTGGTGGACTGCTGCTGGGCTGCGTCGGCTGGTAAGGTCCAGGTAAGTCTCCTCTCCTATATCTCTTTTATTTATTTTCTGTTTTATTTCTTGTTTTGAATTCTGGTTTTAATTCAAATATGAAATCTTGTCTGTTTTGCAGCTGTTTCACAATTTGATTTTCATGAGGTCTAATACCAGGATCATTGTATTATTGCATTGTTTTTGATTAAACATTAAATATATGTGAGCCTTGTTGCAATTTTTATTTAGACATGAATTTAGGTATTCCTTTTAATTCCTTTTCTCATTTGTAATATAACACCATATTGGATAATTAGAGTTGATTTTTCTTAGTCCAAATGTTTTAGAAGTTATTATGAGGACTTGACTACATATTTAAGAGGTTGGTCAATTACATATGATTTTATGTGAGCACCAATGGATTAGGGTTTTTATAATTTCCATCATAACCCCCCTTTAAGGTTAATATTATCATTACCTTTGAAAGTATCTAAGTATGTATGATTTCCATTATGGTTGATCCTGGTTACAAAGGATAAATGGTTGATCACTACACATATGGTTTTAATCATAAAATGTAGCACAAGGTTTTCTTATATATGTTCATGAATTGAAGCATAAGATATTAATGAGGATGCAATTCTGGTTATAGAGATGAGATGACACCATATTGCATGCTAGAGTTGAATCTCCCCTAACCATGATAAGGTTAGTTGTTTAATTGTTTCTGTTCTCCTTTAATTACTAAGGACTTGAGAATTGGTTTTATCTTATATCAATAGATTTCTATTATATCCTTTATCTATTGTTCAAGTAACTAAAGTAGTTATGTTTCTTTTTATAGTTAACTTTGGTTATGTAGATTAATGGTTTCTTCACCATATAGAGTATGGAGTGTTACTCTAAGGTTTCTTAGGTCCTTTAATTGAGGAATAAATGGAATATAGATGTGCTATAGTTCTACTTATGATCACCTAGTGATCCACAAGTTAAGGTTGGAATATAAGTTTAGGGTTGCTTATTAATTACCTCCCTATGATTTCATGTGGTGAAGGATATCTACTTATCCTTTTAGGGTTTATCCTCAATACCTCAAAAGCATGATCATGGATTAGGCATGATCATCTTGTTCTTAACATTTTTACCTCAAGTTCTTAGGGTTTATGATCATTACACAATTTATAATGATCAAGGTTTGGACTTCCTAAGGTATCTCTCCTTGAATGGGTTTCTCACACCCAAGATCAAGTGTTGTCTTGATCAATTAAATATATTCTATCTTTTACAGTTTCTTGAATGGGCATGGTTATGGTTGTCTCAATTATCTTGAGTATAACACCATAGGTTGAGCTTTCTCATTTAAGAATGGTTATTCTAGGGTTTATGGTGTACTCTAATACTCTAGTTCAATGGTTGTCCTTTATTCTTAAATAGATAAAGCTATGTTTTGTATGATTGGTCTCTCTCATTTTGGAAAGGACTTTAATACTAACTTAAGGTTAGGCTCCATAGGAATTGATGTGATCATCAATATCTATGTTTAACATAAATGGATTCTCTCTCTAGGGATTGTCTTGAATATATCCTAGGGTTCCTCTTAGAGATGATAATTTGAATACTTGGATGTATATCCAAGGTTTGGCTCAAGGTTTGTTAATGCTTCTCTAATAATTATAATAGAACTCTCACCTCTCTAGGTTTGATTCTTAACTATTTGGAATAGAGAAGAATATATACTTCTTGAGTTGATCTCCTTGTCTGGTTTCCAAGGATGAAGTAAAATGAATACCATAAGGTTCATGGTAGGATCATAGATTGGTTTAAGACATGGAAAATACAAGTGAAGAATAGTTTCTCCAATTAATGTTACTTGATTTCCAATTAAATGGATGTTCATATGTTATGGCAAGGAATTCCATATTATGATCTTTTATAAGATCAAGCAATTGATCATTGAGTAAAGTGTTGTTGTGTTGATTATTAGTTCCATTTGATCTAACCCCTTAGATCAAATCATCTCTACCCAAAACAAGGTTTTATCAAAGTCGCATTGAGGTTTATAGCGCTTGACTTGATGAGCTACTTCAATTTCACCAAGGTTAAGTGAAACTTCATTTACTGTGACTGTTTTACTTTAAAGCGCGAAAATTCCCCAGATTTTCTATGCATGAATGCAATGCACACATCTATTTCCTCTATTTTTGTAACTCCATTACCTGGGATATTACACAATCTTAGTAATTCATCTGCCCATCACCTAACCTAAGACAACTAACAAAGTGGTCAAATGTATTTTTCTATGATTAAACTTGAAACTATCTCTATTATGTCAGTATATGTTTCTCTCTATCGTTCTATAGTTGACTAATTGTAAGGAACATTTCTATTATTTTGTTATATTAATTTATATATGTTCTAAATTTAAAAAACACCGTATCCGCAGCCATATCCATATCCGACCGATTCACATTCGTATTCAGCAACATCCCTATTCATTTATAAGATATGAACGGATGTGAGAAGAGAGGTATCCATCCACGTCCGGTCGTATTCACCCCTACCGTGGTATATGTCAAGCGAATCCATCCAGTAATGTTGGAAATAATGAATATGTACAGTCTCTCTCCAAAGCGGAGAAGGCCCAAACCTTAGCATAATGCTAACCTTCATGATACGCTAGTAGATGATATTTCGAAAGGGGTCATCTATAAGATCATGTTCTTTATTTTCTATTGCTGGATAAACGTATGGAAAAAAGTATTCTCATGGATATATTCGTGGACATGCAACAAACGGGCATATGAATATGGAGGAGCTCCACGCATTCAAACCCGCCACATTGTTGTCCCTACTCATGATCTCCACACACACACATAAGTCATGAATTTAATTCTATTTAGATAATTAAGATGGTATACATTTGTGCATTTGAATTTTCTACAACGAGACCTTTAAAACAAGAACAATATTTGACACATCATAACAAAGTTCAAAATTTGAAGTTGAAACCTACTCGAGACATCCATGAAACTATTTTTGTCGTATTTGGCACGCTTCACGTATCTCCACACTCGTGCCAAATGTGTTTCGTTGTGTCTCATTGAACATTCACATATCTCATAAACAACATATTACAATGGGCTATATATATAGCGGATGTACTTGCACATGTACGTGTTCCAAACTTTGTAAATTTCTAAATTGGACAAAAGACGTATAATGTTATTTTTTGTTTTGAAGATGTCGTCACGGCACCATAAAGACGAAGCTAAAAGATATTCTATGTTGGAGGTTCGGTTCACTATATATAATTTTGGAATGAAAACAACATGCAACGCACAGTAGCGGCGGTTGGAGATCGATGGCCGGAGAGCGATGTACTATGAACCAGGCGTGAAAGAGAAAATAAGACGAGAAAGGGTGATGCCACTGTGAGCATATATTTTGACAGGACCAGAAGACCTCAAAAGACCAGCACAAACACAATACTACAAGGGAATACGTACACACTATTAATTGCTGGTACGCAACTACGAATACATCATGAGTTGGGTTCGTGCGATTGGTTGCATGCCGTGGGCCTATGTACTCTAGAATTGCATTTCTCATCTCCCAACTTCCCAAGGACTCGGGGACAAGCAAGCAAATGATCGATCCTTACGAATCGCCGTGTATGGTTACGACCTACTGTTGATATTCCAGCTGAACCCATGTGTGTGTCCTCCCTGATCTGCATCACTATGAGGCCTTATTTGATTCGTAGGATCTCGTAATAAAGAGATAGGCACATGAATGAAAATTTAGTACTATAGGACGGAGGTAGTAGGAATGCAAGTGAAATACCGTAGGATAGATGTATACATGAATGCTTCCTTTGTGGTTGCTTGAAATGTAGGAAATGAAAAGTCAGAATAATTTATTGTGGACTGTCAAATTGCGAAGTTTGCCCCCCTTTGTAAAGGGTACGGAATTCGTCTGAACATATTTTTGTTAAGTGTCGCTTCATCGTAAGCCTTTGGGTTCATCAAGGATTGGATCAAGCACCACGCTCTCGACCTTCAAGCTTTGGCGCTGCTGTCTGTCACATCTTGGTGGCACAGGATGTCCGGTGCGTCAACATCAAATCACAAGGCATCGGCGCCTCTCACACTCTTTGTGCCTTGGAAAATGTGGAGCGACCGCAATGCTAGGGTCCTCCGCAGCAAAAATGCACTTCCCCTTGTCCTCCTCGACAAGAGCAATACAGAAGCGAAGCTTTGGGTCACCGCGGGTGCGAAACGGTTGAGTGAAATTTTACAGGGAGATTAGGTCCGGTTTGTACCTTTCTTTTGCGCGATTCTCCCGTTTGTTAATTGTTAACGAGGCAAAAGTTTTACCCCTATTTTAAAATTTTAAGTTGCGTGGGGTAGACATGCAAAAGTTTTACCCTCAGCCTCCCAGCCTCCCGTACCCCCAGCCTCCCAGCCCTAGCCGCCGCCGCCGTCGGTAGCGCCGCCGGGTGAAAGGACACGGATGTCGCCTAGAGGGGGGGGGGGGTGAATAGGCGATTTAAAACTTTTACGAGATGGGCTTAACAAATGCGGAATAAAACTAGCGTTTACTTTGTCAAGCCCAAAGCCTATATACTATTGTTCACCTATGTGCACCAACAACTTATTCTAAGCAATGGTTCACCTATGTGCACCAACAACTTATGCTAAGCAATACAAGCAAGTATGTGATAGCAAGATATATATAACTTCAAGCACGATGGCTATCACAAGGTAAAGTGCATAAGTAAAGAGCTCGGGTATAGAGATAACCGAGGCACGCGGGAGACGATGATTTATCCCGGAGTTCACACTCTTGCGAGTGCCAATCTCCGGTGGAGAGGTGCGGTTGCTTAGTGCTCCCGAACGCCACAAGAGGCTCACCTTGAGGTGTGGTTGCTCGATGCACACCAACGCTACAAAGGCCTCACCCCAAGATGCGGTACTCACACCACACACCGAACGCCACGAAGGCGCCTCACCTAAATCTCCGGTGACCCTCGCTACAAAGGCCTAGGTCACGGTTCCACTAAGGGATTTCCTTCGAGGCGGAAACGGGGCCTTACACAAAGATTGGGGCACACATTCACAACTTAATTGGAGGCTCCCAACAAACCGCCACAAAGGCCTAGAATCTGTCTAGGGTTCCAAGAACCCAAGAGTAACAACTTTCTTGCTTTCACCTCCACGAATCACCGTGGAGAACTCAAACCGATGCACCAAATGCAATGGCAAGAACACCACAAAGATGCTCAAGTCATTCTCTCTCAAATTCCAACAAAGTTACAAAAGCTATTGGGGGAATAAGAGAGGAAGAACAAAGGAATTCACAAAGAACACCAAGATCAAGATCTAGAGAGTTCCACTCACAAAGAGATGGATTTGATTGGTAGAAATGTAGATCTAGATCTCCTCTCTCTTTTCCCTCAAATGGGGGCAAGAATCATGGAGGAATTGAGAGAAAGTGCAAGCTTCTCTAGTTCAACAATGGAGGAGAGAGAGAGTGAGAGAAGCCACAGCCCAAGGAGGAAGAAGGGGGGTATTTATACCCCCCAAGAAAATCGAGCCGTTGGGCAAAACTAGGGCCAGATAATCCGGCCTAAGTAAGGGCCGGATAATCCGCCCCCCCGGATAATCCGGCCTCTGGGACAAAACCTGGTCAAAATCCGGGCAAATGTCCGGCCCCTATACTGAGCAGCAATTCCTGAGGTCCTTAGCCGATTTCGAGGGGGCCGGATATTTCCGAAATATCCGGCCCGGATAATTCGGCCCGGATATTTCCGAAATATCCGGCCTATGCAAACTGCAGAAACACCAAAACTAAAACAGGCATAACTTTTGCATCCGGACTCCGATTTCGATGATCTTGGGCTCGTTGAAATCACAACAACGAGCTCTACAACAATATGCATAGAAACATCATAGTCCAGCAAAGGAGGATAGAAACAAATGATGAAAGGTTTGACCTATCTAAAAAAGACATACCGGTAAAACCTCCAATCTTGAAAATGCAACAAGTTGCCCATGGAAAAACCATTCTCAATGAACTAGAGCTTGTCATGAGAATAAGCACAAGCTCTAAAACATCACATGGATAATATCCAAATAAAACCAAGTAAGATGATGAACCAAACTCGAAAACGCAACAAGTGATCTATGCGAAATCCGTTTTCGATGAACTAGAGCTTGTCATGAGAATAAGCACAAGCTCTAAAACATCACATGGATAAGGTCCAAATAACAACCAAGAAAGATGATGTAAGGATGCAAAGGTTTGAGCTCTCTCCGAACGATACGATCGAGTTACTCACTCGAGAGCCCTCTTGATAGTACGGCAACTAAACTATAAACCGGTCTCCAACTACACTATGAGACCGATGAGAAAGAAACCCTATCAAGAGCAAACCTTATACTTGCGCATTCCACTTGAGCTCGATGACGACGATCTTGACCTCAACAAGATGGAACGTCTTTCTTGCTTGTGCTTGCTTGACGAAGTCTTGTGGATTGCTCCCCCATAATCCACCATGGGAGAGCTTCTTCTTCGGCGCATCTTCACATAACCATGACCACCATGTGGATGGCAAGACTCAAGCAAAGGATCTCTTCGAGATGGCTCATCTTGAACTTGCACATCATTTCTTCATTCTTCATCATGTTGATGTCTTGAAGTAACTTGAGGGCTCACTTCATCTTCATCTTCAAGACATACTTGACACTTGATATCCTTCATCAATTTCTTCTTATTGCAACCTTGAAGCCAACATATGGTTCAAGAATTGCCTATGGACAACTCCTACAAATATAACTCAATGCAAACATTAGTCCATAGGAATTGTCATTAATTACCAAAACCACACATGGGGGCTCCATGCACTTTCACCGGGGCAAAGTCCCACAGGGCGTGGCGGCGGCGGGGGCCTGATGGCGTGTATTTCACACGTTCGTTGGGCAACCCCAAGAGGAAGGTATGATGCGCACAGCAGCAAGTTTTCCCTCAGAAAGAAACCAAGGTTTATCGAACCAGGAGGAGCCAAGAAGCACGTTGAAGGTTGATGGCGGCGGGATGTAGTGCGGCGCAACACCGCAGATTCGGCGCCAACGTGGAACCTGCACAACACAACCAAAGTACTTTGCCCCAACGAAACAGTGAGGTTGTCAATCTCACCGGCTTGCTGTAACAAAGGATTAACCGTATTGTGTGGAAGATGATTGTTTGCAGAAAACAGTAGAACAAGATTGGCAAAGAGATTGTATTTCAAGAAAGAGAATTGGACCGGGTCCACAGCTCACTAGAGGTGTCTCTCCCATAAGACGAACAGCATGTTGGGTGAACAAATTACAGTTGGGCAATTGACAAATAAAGAGAGCATGACCATGCACATACATATCATGATGAGTATAGTGAGATTTAATTGGGCATTACGACAAAGTACATAGACCGTCATCCAACTGCATCTATGCCTAAAAAGTCCACCTTCAAAGTTATCATCCGAACCCTCCAGATTAAGTTGCTAACAACAGCACAATTGCATTAAGTATTGCGCGTAATGTAACTAGTGACTACATCCTTGAACATAGCACTAATGTTTTATCCCTAGTGGCAACAGACATCCATAACCTTAGTGGTTCTTGTCACTCCTCCGCATTCACGAGGCATGAACCCACTATCGAGCATAAATACTCCCTCTTGGAGTTACTAGCATCAACTTGGCCAGAGCATCTACTAATAACGGAGAGCATGCAAGATCATAAACAACACATAAGCATAGCTTTGATAATCAACATAACAAGTATTCTCTATTCATCGGATCCCAACAAACGCAACATATAGAATTACGAGATAGATGATCTTGATCATGTTAGGCAGCTCACAAGATCCGACAATGATAGCACAATGGGGAGAAGACAACCATCTAGCTACTGCTATGGACCCATAGTCCAGGGGTAGACTACTCACACATCACACCGGAGGCGACCATGGCGGCGTAGAGTCCTCCGGGAGATGATTCCCCTCTCCGGCAGGGTGCCGGAGGCGATCTCCTGGATCCCCCGAGATGGGATCGGCGGCGGCGGCGTCTCGGAAGGTTTTCCGTATCGTGGTTCTCGTGCATCGGGGTTTCGTCACGGAGACTTTTTATAGGCGGAAGGGCAGGTCAAGAGGCGGCACGGGGCCCCACACCACGGGGCCGCGCGGCCAAGGGGGGCCGCGCCGCCTGGGGTGTGGCCCCTCCGTGGCCCCTCTTCGTCTCTCCTTCGGACTTCTCGGAAGCTTCGTGAGAAAATAGGCCCCCGGGCTTTGATTTCGTCCAATTCCGAGAATATTTCCTTACTAGGATTTCTGAAACCAAAAACAGCAGAAAACAAAGAATCGGCACTTCGGCATCTTGTTAATAGGTTAGTCCCGAGAAAATGCACGAATATGACATAAAGTGTGCATAAAACATGTAGATAACATCAATAATGTGGCATGGAACATAAGAAATTATCGATACGTCGGAGACGTATCAGCATCCCCAAGCTTAGTTCTGCTCGTCCCGAGCAGGTAAAACGATAACACGGATAATTTCGGGAGTGACATGCCATCATAATCTTGATCATACTATTTGTAAAGCATATGTAGTGAATGCAGCGATCAAAACAATGTATATGACATGAGTAAACAAGCGAATCATAAAGCAAAGACTTTTCATGAATAGCACTTCAAGACAAGCATCAATAAGTCTTGCATAAAAGTTAACTCATAAAGCAATAATTCAAAGTAAAGGCATTGAAGCAACACAAAAGAAGATTAAGTTTCAGCGGTTGCTTTCAACTTGTAACATGTATATCTCATGGATATTGTCAACATAGAGTAATATAATAAGTGCAATAAGCAAGTATGTAGGAATCAATGCATAGTTCACACAAGTGTTTGCTTCTTGAGGTGGAGAGAAATAGGTGAACTGACTCAACATTGAAAGTAAAAGAATGGTCCTCCATAGAGGAAAAGCATCGATTGCTATATTTGTGCTAGAGCTTTGATTTTGAAAACATGAAACAATTTTGTCAACGGTAGTAATAAAGCATATGTATCATGTAAATTATATCTTACAAGTTGCAAGCCTCATGCATAGTATACTAATAGTGCCCGCACCTTGTCCTAATTAGCTTGGACTACCGGATCATCACAATGCATTGTTTTTACCAAGTGTCACAAAGGGGTACCTCTATGCCGCCTGTACAAAGGTCTAAGGAGAAAGCTCGCATTGGATTTCTCGCTATTGATTATTCTTCAACTTAGACATCCATACCGGGACAACATAGACAACAGATAATGGACTCCTCTTTTATGCATAAGCATATAACAACAATTAATAATTTTCTCATTTGAGATTTGAGGATTGTTGTCCAAAACTGAAACTTCTACCATGGAACATGGCTTTAGTTAGCGGCCCAATGTTCTTCTCTAACATATGCATGGTTAACCCTATGGTGGTAGATCTCTCTTACTTCAGACAAGACGAACATGCATAGCAACTCACATGATATTCAACAAAGAGTAGTTGATGGCGTCCCCAGTGAACATGGTTATCGCACAACAAGCAACTTAATAAGAAATAAAGTGCATAATTACATATTCAATACCACAATAGTTTTTAAGCTATTTGTCCCATGAGCTATATATTGCAAAGGTGAATGATGGAATTTTAAAGGTAGCACTCAAGCAATTTACTTTGGAATGGCGGAAAATACCATGTAGTATAGGTAGGTATGGTGGACACAAATGGCATAGTGGTTGGCTCAAGTATTTTGGATGCATGAGAAGTATTCCCTCTCGATACAAGGTTTAGGCTAGCAAGGCTTATTTGAAACAAACACAAGGATGAACCGGTGCAGCAAAACTCACATAAAAGACATATTGAAAACATTATAAGACTCTACACCGTCTTCCTTGTTGTTCAAACTCAATACTAGAAATTATCTAGACCTTAGAGAAACCAAATATGCAAACCAAATTTTAGCATGCTCTATGTATTTCTTCATTAATGGGTGCAAAGCATATGATGCAAGAGCTTAATCATGAGCACAACAATTGCCAAGTATCACATTACCCAAGACATTTATAGCAATTACTACATGTATCATTTTCCAATTCCAACCATATAACAATTTAACGAAGGAGAAACTTCGCCATGAATACTATGAGTAGAAACCAAGGACATACTTGTCCATATGCTACAGCGGAGCGTGTATCTCTCCCATAAAGTGAATGCTAGGATCCATTTTATTCAAACAAAACAAAAACAAAAACAAACCGACGCTCCAAGAAAAAGCACATAAGATGTGATGGAATAAAAATATAGTTTCAGGGGAGGAACCTGATAATGTTGTCGATGAAGAAGGGGATGCCTTGGGCATCCCCAAGCTTAGACGCTTGAGTCTTCTTGATATATGCAGGGGTGAACCACCGGGTGCATCCCCAAGCTTAGAGCTTTCACTCTCCTTGATCATGTTGCATCATACTCCTCTCTTGATCCTTGAAAACTTCCTCCACACCAAACTCGAAACAACTCATTAGAGGGTTAGTGCACAATATAAATTGACATATTCAGAGGTGACACAATCATTCTTAACACTTCTGGACATTGCATAATGCTACTGGACATTAGTGGATCAAAGAAATTCATCCAACATAGCGAAAGAGGCAATGCGAAATAAAAGGTAGAATCTGTCAAAACAGAACAGTTCGTATTGACGAATTTTAAAATGGCACCAGACTTGCTCAAATGAAAATGCTCAAATTGAATGAAAGTTGCGTACATATCTGAGGATCATGCACGTAAATTGGCTTAATTTTCTGAGTTACCTACAGGGAGGTGGACCCAGATTCGTGACAGCAAAGAAATCTGGAACTGTGCAGTAATCCAAATCTAGTACTTACTTTTCTATCAACGGCTTAACTTGGCACAACAAAACACAAAACTAAGATAAGGAGAGGTTGCTACAGTAGTAAACAACTTCCAAGACACAAAATAAAAACAAAGTACTGTAGGTAAAAACATGGGTTGTCTCCCATAAGCGCTTTTCTTTAACGCCTTTCAGCTATGCGCAGAAAGTGTGTATCAAGTATTATCGAAAGATGGTACATCGGCATTCTCAGCGGGGTGTGGAGTTTTCTCAACTAGGCATAGTATATTGGATACATAAGTTTCAGCATCTCCCTTTTCATTAGTCTTAGGCGTGCTACTCTCATCAAACAAATTTTCAGGAACTAGCCAAGCATAGTTATTTTCTAATGCATCATTCATAGCTAAGAGTTTACATGGTATTGGTGCTTTTATCTCCTCCATCATCAATATTATTAGTGAATCTTATTCTATCCATATCCATCTTTTCAAGGAGACTAACAAAATTAGTAGGAGAACCAAGCATATTAAATTTAGCAAACACCTTTCTAGCTTCTCTTGCTAGACCACCAAATTCTCTAAGAAGGGTTTCTAATACAAAATCTTTCTTTTCCCCCTCTTCCATATCACCAAGTGTGAAAAACATGTGTTGGATTATAGGATTAAGATTAACAAATTTAGTTTCCAACAGGCGAACTAAATGCGCAGCAGCAATTTCATAAGTAGGCGCAAGGTCTACCAAGTGTCTATCTTCAAAATTTTCAATAGTACTAACATGATTGAAAAATTCTTCTATATTATTTCTCCCAACTATAGACCCACGTCCTACCGGTATGTCTTTTGTGGTAAAATTAAAAGGAAACATGATGAAATAAGTAAAGTAAATGCAAGTAAACTAATTTTTTTGTGTTTTTGATATAGCAAACAAGATAGCAAGTAAAGTAAAACTAGCAACTAATTTTTTTGTATTTTGATTTAGTGCAGCAAACAAAGTAGTAAATAAAACTAAGCAAGACAAAAACAAAGTAAAGAGATTGAGAAGTGGAGACTCCCCTTGCAGCGTGTCTTGATCTCCCCAGCAACGGCGCCAGAAAATATGCTTGATGGCGTGTATTTCACACGTTCGTTGGGCAACCCCAAGAGGAAGGTATGATGCGCACAGCAGCAAGTTTTCCTCGAGAAAGAAACCAAGGTTTATCGAACCAGGAGGAGCCAAGAAGCACGTTGAAGGTTGATGGCGGCGGGATGTAGTGCGGCGCAACACCGTAGATTCCGCGCCAACGTGGAACTGCACAACACAACCAAAGTACTTTGCCCCAACGAAACAGTGAGGTTGTCAATCTCACCGGCTTGCTGTAACAAAGGATTAACCGTATTGTGTGGAAGATGATTGTTTGCGAAAACAAGTAGAACAAGATTAAGAGATTGTATTTCAAGAAAGAGAATTGGACCTGGGTCCACAGTTCACTAGAGGTGTCTCTCCCATAAGACGAACAGCATGTTGGGTGAACAAATTACAGTTGGGCAATTGACAAATAAAGAGAGCATGACCATGCACATACATATCATGATGAGTATAGTGAGATTTAATTGGGCATTACGACAAAGTACATAGACCGTCATCCAACTGCATCTATGCCTAAAAAGTCCACCTTCAGGTTATCATCCGAACCCTCCGGTATTAAGTTGCTAACAACAGACAATTGCATTAAGTATTGCGCGTAATGTAACTAGTGATTACATCCTTGAACATAGCACTAATGTTTTATCCCTAGTGGCAACAAGACATCCATAACCTTAGTGGTTCTTGTCACTCCTCCGTATTCACGGAGGCATGAACCCACTATCGAGCATAAATACTCCCTCTTGGAGTTACTAGCATCAACTTGGCCAGAGCATCTACTAATAACGGAGAGCATGCAAGATCATAAACAACACATAAGCATAGCTTTGATAATCAACATAACAAGTATTCTCTATTCATCGGATCCCAACAAACGCAACATATAGAATTACAGATAGATGATCTTGATCATGTTAGGCAGCTCACAAGATCCGACAATGATAGCACAATGGGGAGAAGACAACCATCTAGCTACTGCTATGGACCCATAGTCCAGGGGTAGACTACTCACACATCACACCGGAGGCGACCATGGCGGCGTAGAGTCCTCCGGGAGATGATTCCCCTCTCCGGCAGGGTGCCGGAGGCGATCTCCTGGATCCCCCGAGAGGGGCTCGGCGGCGGCGGCGTCTGCGGAAGGTTTTCCGTATCGTGGTTCTCGGATCGGGGGTTTCGTCACGGAGACTTTTTATAGGCGGAAGGGCAGGTCAAGAGGCGGCACGGGGGCCCCACACCACACGGGCCGCGCGGCCAAGGGGGCCGCGCCGCCTAGGGTGTGGCCCCTCCGTGGCCCCTCTTCGTCTCTCCTTCGGACTTCTGGAAGCTTCGTGGAGAAAATAGGCCCCTGGGCTTTGATTTCGTCCAATTCCGAGAATATTTCCTTACTAGGATTTCTGAAACCAAAAACAGCAGAAAAACAGAATCGGCACTTCGGCATCTTGTTAATAGGTTAGTCCCAGAAAATGCACGAATATGACATAAAGTGTGCATAAAACATGTAGATAACATCAATAATGTGGCATGGAACATAAGAAATTATCGATACGTCGGAGACGTATCAGGGCCCTTCCTCGTCGACGCATGGTGGACGGCGGCCGGATCTCCCTCCCTCGAGCATGGCGGACGCGCGGATGGGATGGGCGGCGGCGGCCTGCGCTGCGCCCCCTTCTCCCGTCGGCTCTCCCCTGGTGGATCGGCCGGCGCGGTTGGGATGGGCGGCGGCGGCCTGCTCGCGCCCTCCTCCCGTCGGCTCTCCGCAGCACTCCGCAGGGGCTGGTGGTGGGCGGCGGCCAGGCCCATGGCCTGCGCCATTTTCCCCCCGCCTCTCGCCGGTGAGTGGAGGCGATCTCAGGCTTCACCCGCGACACGAGGTCGCCCGGGGCAGCAGCCTTGGGTACGACGGTGGAGGTGTCCCTCTTCTTCGCCGGAGAGGGTCGGCCTGCGGTTGGTGGTGGTGGATCTATCGATCTATCACCGCGTTCCAGCGGCGAGATGGAGATGCATGGAAGCCGGCGACGGAGTCTCCGGTGGAGGGTCGGAGTGGCCAGCCCAGGATGGTCGCCGACGTGGGGGTCCGACCTGAATAAAGGCGGTGGTCCTAGGGTCTCTCTTGCGTGAAGAGGAAGACCTACCGGAGGCCTGGACTCGTGATCTAGCCGGAGTGTTGAGTTCCGGAAGGCTCCGCCGGCGAATGTAACTGCTTTTTGCCTGGAGTTCGCTGGATCGGTGGTATTCGGTCGTGCGCACCCATGCTTTTATTCCGACCGATTGGTTCTGGAGGGAGCGGCGCGAAGCTCTTTTTCTGTGTTGACATCAAGTGACTATGGATCCATGATGAAAGTCGGAAGAAGATAAGTTCATGAAGGCCGGAGGGGAGGACTAGCTAAGGGAGGTTCAAGTCTCCGCGCTGTTGAGGGACTTGCTTGGTGTTCCGGGCTTCACAGCAGCGGTATGAAAGTGGGGGCGACAACACAGGTGAATTTCAGAGTCCTACCTTTCAGGGTGAAAACCCAAGGTCTGACCTTAACTGGTTGTGCCTGGCAATGACCTTGTTGGAGGCATTGTTTTGAGAGCGGGGACTATCTTCAGGGTGAAAACCTAAGATCGTTGATCGGGCGACGACGGTGTTAGAGCACTGTTCCCTTCTTGGAGGCGTCGTTTTTGGAGAGTCTGTATTTCAGGTGTTGTTTTGGCGGTGGATGTATTGCTGTTGTTAGGCCCGAGATACTGTAGCGGGACTTTTGTTTCTTAGTTTTTTTTTTTTGGCTGTGTGCATCCGTAGTGCCATTAGGGTGGTGCGTTGTTGCAGAGGCTGGATGTAATTGGTATCTTTTTTATATTAATATATTCCCTTTATCGAAAAAAAAGCCGTACAAAAATCCTGTAAATTAAAGGAGGCATAACTCTGTGAAGAAGAGGTATACGTATCTTTTGTGCAGCGTTGGTAGTTACTTATTCAAGATAGGAATACATACGTACTGTACATATGTACTGTAGTAGGTATGAACATCTCGCCGTCTATAAAAGGAGCTCACCCCACCGGCCAGCGCCGCGCAAGTCGAAAGCAAAGCTCACAGAAGCGCGCGCGGCACGGATCAAGCTTCTTTGCTCATCGCCAGACGCAAAGGCAAAGCTCCACCTTTACCTAGCTACGTAGATAGGAAGGAGGATCTAGCTAGGCTAGCTGCGCAGCCGCGGGCGTATATATGCTGCCGTGCTTGCCAGACCAGCACTAGGAGCTAGGCCTAGGCTAGGCTCCACCGGAAGCTAGCAGCTGCGTACTCCAGCTAGCCACCGCCCAAGTCCGTCCGTCCGCCGCCGCCGCCCCCTCCCTCCGCCGCGCGCCGGCGAGTCGCCGGACGAGAAGCTGCTAATTAAGGTACGCACGTGCTGCCCGTCGGCCGGTCGGTCGATCTGCCGGCGCGGATCAGGCTTGCTGTTAGGTTTTTTTGGTTCCTTCCGCTGGGTACGTTCTCGATGGGCAGTGCGGTTTCATTCTGTTTTCGTGTCTTCGATTGATTTTCTTTCACTGGTTGCGAGTGCTGACGCCAACAAGCGTCGTGATCGGTGGCCAGTACCGGTTTAATGTTTGCCGGCTTAATTAATTACGTACGCCCCGTCGCACGTTAAAAAAACCTTTCGGCCAGGCCAATAACATGGCTGCCGGAGATGTGTGTCACGAGACGAGAGCTCAGACTCTGGTGAAGTTAAGACCCACTTTCAGTGCCGATCAAACTTGCTGATGGGGTGATGGGTTAGATATAATAATCTTAGGGCATGCGCAATGGTGGCATACACAACTAGATGTTCCATGTAAAAAAGTTGTCAGAAGCAACATAGTGAATTTTATCTCTCCAATAGAAGCTACAACTTTAGTCAGAAAAAAGAGAGAAGGGATCCCACAAATATGACACTATGTATTTCTTTCTCTCTCCAAAAAAGCATGCTTTTAAGGCTTAAGATCCCACTTCTTGAAGAGGAGGCAGCCTCCTCATCCAAACCTACTTTAGACCACACGAACCTAGCTAAAGGTGTGAAACACTACCTCTAGGGCAGTGCATTGGGCATGTCCTTATAGGAGTAACTTTTGTTTCTAGACTTGATGGTCAGAAAAAAAGAGGTAAAACGCGTAACATGGAACTCGCGTGAGGGCGTGGCGTCACCCACGTACGACCGCGACTCCACTGCTGCCAAGCCTCTCGTGCTACAGTCGCCGGCTGTAGTCAAGTCAGTGAGTGACACCACTCTCCACTGCACTGACCCAACACGCTAGTGTCGGGCTCTACTGATACGGGCGTCCGCTGCCATTCCGCCCGAACCCGACCCACTATTAGTGTATTTCGTACTACTTTCTTCACAGTCGTTTTTTTATAATTTCCGTAGTTGATATTTATAATCTTATTTTTTTTGAACTTAATATTTATAATCTTATTAGTATTGAGCGAACTGTTTGTATTATCCAGTTCAGATCATCATCATCATACACAGTTTCAGTTTTCTTATAACAATCATACGTACACACACATGTATAAAGAGGTTCCCATCCTTTTGTTATGCCTGCCATACCCAAAGAAGCTGCTTTCGTATTCACAAGAGACAGCTCTGTACGGTGTACGCGCCATCGCAGCTTTAGTTTTCGGAACGCGTTTTTGGACGGATCCGTTTCCCCGGAAGCCACGCAAACGCAAAGCCAAAAAGGAGCAGCGGGACAAGCAATCCGAGTGCGTGAAGCGGGAAAAAGGCAGGCAAAGGAAGCAGCGCCGAAACTGCCCCCCCCAATTCGCTTCGTTTCCTCCGCCGCACTCCACTCTCCCCTAGCCCCGTCCCCTTCCCTCCTCCGCCGCGGCGGCCCGCTCCGCCCCCGCCGCCGCCTAGCTCCCGCCCACTCGCAGCGGCGCCCGCCTCGAGGTCGCTCCACCCGCTCGCTTTTTCTCTGGGAACGGGCCTGGACTGGACTGGGGTTTTTTGTTGTTGGGTTTCTGCTTTTAATTTGGTCCGGATTTCGTTTCCTCTGACGCTGCTGCTGTTGAATGCGCGTGCAGATCGGGGGCGCGGCGGCCGCGCTGCTGCGAGGTGTCATCTCTCCTGAACAACCGAGGATGCCTGGGGCCGGCGCCGGCGTGCAGGCGCCCGAGGCCTCGCCGGGCCGCTACGTGCGCCGCCACGACGAGGTGGCGCCGGACGACGACGGCTGCGACGACGTCTTCGGAGTCCAAGTGCGCGGGCCCGGGGACGACCCCTTCGACATCCCAGCCAAGCGGGCGCCCGTCGAGCGGCTGAGGCGATGGAGGGTGAGTACGCCGCATTCCCTACTACTACTACCCAACTTGCCTGCTTGCTACTTCGTTCAGCGCTAGACTAGTTCGGGGGATTGTGGGGTGCTTGCCTGCTTGGTTTGCGGTTACGCTTGGCGGCGCAATGCTGCTTAATTTCGTCTGGATTGCCTCTTTTTTTTATTTACACGGGTGTTGGTTCTCGTTTATTTTTGCTTGTTACCTTTTACCACCCAAATGTGTTGATACCTGGTCTCGTGCTGCGTATGTTGTGGAACTTATTCACTGCAGCCAACTAGTTTCACTTCATTTATGCCAAAAATTCTGGCTCCAGAATGATTGGGGCCCCTCACTACTACTAGAGAATTGGTGATGTCCCCAAATGTTGATGAGCCTTTGGCTTGCTGCATCCACAATCCAGCGGGCAGTGAGATAAATTAGTACTACTTTGAATTCTTCGTGACTGGTGTTTTTTTATTTTTGGTACATATGGGCTCATCTAGAACCACCGGGCTTGATATGCAACTGGATTTTGAGCATGACACTGAGTCGTGTATTCTAATGAACCTAGGCATTGATATGTATGTCTGTTCTCATGCCATCACCTCTTGGTTGTGAGTTTGAAGAATCTCATGGGGTGTCAATAAGAGCACATGATTTTAGGTTATTACTTGTCCATGTACTTAAGTTGGCTGATACACACAATATATGAGTTAAAATTACCATGTACAAAAGCATGGACAGTTGGACGTAGCAGAGAGCGATAATGGACTTGCTTGAGTATGGGATCACTGCTGCTCTTGTCATGTATTTTCTACTGCATTGCTAAGAATATGTTATGACTCAACTGCCAACTAAAAGTTGCGTTCAAACAGTCCGAAAGCAATATTTGTTGATTCCAGTTACGTTTCATGATTTGCATTCTGTTGCGCCCCTATATCAGGGCCTGGCTTGTTGGCGTTATTTATTCCTGTGAAGTAGAGCTTTTGTTGGGGATGGAGCATATGGTTCACATAGCATTAAAAGATGGATTGCTCTGAATTCTAGTCTTTCAAATCTAAATTGTTGTTGCACTGTAAAATACTCTGTTCTTGCATAATGTAACAAATGTGATTCTGATTACCTAACTATCTAATTCATGGATGCTTGCGCGCACATGGCTCGCCTTGGAAGTAAAATGCTTTATATGTTCATGCATTGTCTAGAATGCTTCTTAGGGCATTTTGAACTTGTGTAGTTGTGTACATATGCCAAATTGGCATCACTACTTCTGCTAGTGCTGCTTCACAGTCAATCATAACTGATAGTATAGTCAGTTCATTAATTTTACACACTGCTGTTATATGTTTGTGCATTGTTTAGAATGTTTCTTAGGGCATTTTGAGCTTGTGTACTTCTGCCAAATTTGCATCGCTACTTCTACTAGTGCTGCTGCACATATAATCATAACTGATAGTATAGTCAGTTCCCTAACTTTACACATTGCTGTTATCGTTTTGTTCCATTGGCAGCAAGCTGCACTTGTGCTCAATGCTTCTCGCCGATTCAGATACACTCTTGACTTGAAAAAAGAGGAAGAAAAAGAACATATAAGGAGGAAAATTAGGGCTCATGCTCAAGTCATACGGGTATACATCCAAGCTTCTGTTTCTGCAGTATATATGTTTTATCATCATACATCGTTCCTCTTTGATATTTTCGTTTTGAATTCAATCAGGCTGCGTTACTTTTCAAGGAAGCAGGAGAAAAGCAGAATGGCGATAGAGAATTACAAGGTAATTGATCCAAACTCATTTTGTTTTTGTACACATAGGATACTGTCAGTGTCTTGGTTATATTCTGTGTAATTAAATAGCCCTGTGAGGATCATCTTGTGTCAAGAAATAATTGTCTACTCAATTGAGGACCGCCCCGCACCTTGTTAATAGTTGTTCAAATATGTCTATGTTAATATGTTGTTACATTGACGTTGCTGTTACACAGAAATTCTCCCACGGGGTTTTGGAATTGGAGAGGAGCAACTTACATCATTGACAAGGGATCATAACTATTCCACTCTGCAAGAATATGGTGGGGTATGTACCATTCCTACCTGCAAATTTGCTAGAATCTTCCAACATCTGCATCATTAGTTAATGCGGTATTCTTCTTGAACATTAGGTTAAAGGGCTCCTAAATTTACTGAAAACAAACTCAGAGAAGGGAATCCATGGAGATGAAGCAGATTTGTCAAGCAGGGCAAATGCTTTTGGGGCTAACAGATATCCTCGCAAGAAAGGAAGAAGCTTTTGGGCAAGTTTATTTACTACTTTAATTTGTGATTGTACCAATGAATGTGCTGCGGTATCAGTGATTAATCCTTCTTACTGTGTTCTGTGTCATGAAAACAGGTTTTTCTTTGGGAGGCCTGCCAGGACTTAACATTGGTTATCCTTATCGTGGCTGCAGCCATTTCTCTAGCATTGGGCATCGCAACAGAGGTGAACTCCTGGTCCACCTGACTTTTCTCTATTTCCTCATTTTCGTATTTTGTCTTACTGTCAGCTGATGCTTAATGACTATATATGTTTTCCCCTTGTGAGTTTTAAATCTGATTCCATCAACTTCCAAACAACGGTTCACTGCGGATTTCTGTATGGATTAACCCTTTTAAAAGTATGTTTTCTTTAGTTCTAATTTTAAGAATTTCATCAGGGCATCAAAGAAGGATGGTACGACGGCGCCAGTATAGCATTTGCTGTATTTCTTGTGATATTTGTTACTGGTATGCTGTTTTCTCTCCAATATTCAACTCTGAAATAGTTTAATATTTTGTGATATTTAATATGGATGCAGTATTATCATTACTGTACTTCAGCAAGGGGGAAATAATGGTCTTAAACCAAACTTTTCTGGACCTGGGATTGTACTGTAATTTTGAAAGATAAACACTAGACCTTTTTTTAGTTTAATTGTTCAGTAGTATCCTAGGGTCAATCTTCATACATTGTATTTACAAGGATAAAAGGCCATTTATTTTGTGCCTCAGCTAGTGTCAAATATGGCCTTCCAGCATATCTTTTGTCCATTTCTTTAAACTTCACCGTTTCTCCATTTACTCATTACGCACAATGAAAGAGTGTCCAGTTGGAATAATCCAGTTGTACCTGACTAAAGATACCTTTTGTCTAATTATTTCAGCTGTCAGTGATTACAAACAGTCGTTGCAGTTCCAACACCTCAATGAGGAGAAGCAAAATATCCAAGTCGAGGTTTGTGAGCTTAACCTATCAAAGTGTTCACCATTTATTTGCCATTTTTAGTCCTCTGATAGTATTGCAACTGTGCTGTGGTGAACAGGTTATTCGGGGCGGTAGAAGGATTCAAGTCTCAATCTTTGACCTTGTGGTTGGTGATGTAGTAGCTTTGAAAATTGGTGATCAGGTAGGACGCAGTAAACAAATACTGCCTGCTTTAGCTTATGTTTGTGTTGCTTGCATTCCTGCTATTATAACGAAATAAAAACCACCTTTTAGGTTCCAGCTGACGGTGTTTTAATTAGTGGCCATTCTCTTGCCATTGATGAGTCCAGTATGACTGGGGAAAGCAAAATTGTAAGATTTCTCTTGATTTTATACTCCTACGAGTCCAGTATGACTGGGGAAAGTAAGTAGTAAACGTTCGATCTTTGATTAGGTTTTCAAGGATCAGAAGTCACCTTTTCTAATGGGAGGATGCAAAGTAGCGGATGGTTATGGTACCATGTTGGTGAGTGATCATATCTTGTCTTCTCGCCTCATTCTCTTTCTTTTCTGTTTTGAAAATCGCATGTCTAGGAATAAAGAGAGGCAACTGAGGCTCATTCACTTTTGGATTTGAGCATTGCTTACCTGTCAGCTAGATTAATTGTTTTATGAGCGCAGTAAAATTGACCTTTAACCTTACCCTATTTGATATAATTCCACTTGCAATTGTGCTATTCAATTGCAGGTAACTGCAGTTGGTCTGAATACTGAATGGGGTTTACTAATGGCTAGCATTTCAGAAGACAACAATGAAGAGACCCCATTGCAGGTTCTTCCTCTTTTTTATCCTTTTGTTGATGATCTGATTGTGAATTATTTTGAACAACCTATGTGCAATCTGATTCTGAATTCATGGCCTTCTCGTTTCTGTTGAAGGTGCGGTTGAATGGAGTAGCAACATTCATAGGCATTGTGGGGCTTGTCGTTGCTGCACTGGTTCTTGTAGTCCTTTTTGCAAGGTAAGATTCATTCACCCATTATTTGAATATCGTACCTTCTATATTATGTATGTACTCCATACAACTGAAATAAAGTCACAAATGTATAAACCGGTGTTGTAGTTGCTATGCTTATTCTATATGCTTAAGTGCAGTGATACTTGAAGTTTTTTCCTTTGCTCGCAGATACTATCAGCTTTCAGGGCGTACTTAGAAACTTTCTATTGTTCCATATATCTTACAGGACATATTAATAAACTTTTTCTTTACTCCCAGATATTTTACAGGACATACTACAAACCCAGATGGCACCGTTCAGTTTGTTAAGGGGCAAACAAGTGTGAAATCTATTATATTTGGATCAATAAAGATACTTACTGTTGCGGTATGTAAGGATTTAATATTTGGTGCATCTTAAGCACCCTTTTCCTTATCTCATTCTTACATTGCAACATTTAGGTGACTATTATTGTCGTGGCTGTGCCTGAGGGACTACCGTTGGCTGTAACACTAACGTGAGTTGATACAAGTCAAATGTCTCCATCATTTTAACTTTGTTTTGGTTTTCCAACCTATTTTATTATTATTATTATTATTTTTCAGCCTGGCTTATTCAATGAGGAAAATGATGGCAGACAAAGCTTTGGTACAAATTTTTTGCAGTCTCTTTTTTTACGAAACCAGTCTCTTTATTATTTATTCTTTTTATTATCACATGAATCTGTATGTCAATTTCAGGTGAGAAGGCTTTCAGCTTGTGAAACGATGGGTTCTGCTACAACAATTTGTAGTGACAAGACTGGTACATTAACGCTCAACCAGGTTAGTTTTTCTTGTCTTTTTGCATCATAATGGTTCTTCACTTTATTGCTTTACCTCTGTGACCATTTAACTATCTGTGACTTCTGCAGATGACTGTGGTGCTATCAATAGTTGGGGGGAAAGAGCTGCAGCCTCAGGCTTCTACCGAGAAGCTGTCACCTACAGTTACCTCTTTTGTACTTGAAGGAATTGCACAGAATACTTCAGGCAGTGTCTTCGAGCCAGAGGTAATGTCACATGTTTCCACTACTCGGCACCTTTTACCACTGCGTTTAGGTTACATAGATGATCACATGAAGTATGGTCCTATCACCTTTGTGAATTTAAATTTTGTAGTAAATTTTGCTGCTTTTTATTTGGCTTTTCAAGTAGTGTTAGAATTTCCACTTATTTTCTGAGAGGTTCCTATGCTATTCTCAAAAGAGAACACCCAGAATTCACATTAAATGCACTTCCATACATGTAGTGGAGGCTGCTATTTTTTGACCAAAAATAGGGTCCCTGCTATTTTTTTGACTAAAAATGCCCCCATTGCTATTTCTTTGAGCGAAAATAGGGTCCCAGATGTCAATACTGCTAGTTATGGCTGTGCATTTTTCTATTGATGTAATTGATATCTGTCCTTCTACACCATACTGATTCTTGACTCATCAGGATGGTAGCACTGTCGAGATAACAGGCTCACCAACTGAGAAGGCTATCCTTTCATGGGGTGTTGAGGTAAGATTCTTCAAGTGTTAAAACTTCCACTCTTGGTTTGGTGGCTATATTCTTGCTTATTCAAATGATGCTTCCTTTAGCTTCATATGAAATTTGCGGCGGAGCGATCGAAATCTGCTATCATTCATGTATCTCCATTCAACTCAGAAAAAAAACGTGGCGGTGTTGCAGTAACTGGGGTAATTTCTTGTTTCACTTTCCGCTGTATCTTATATATTTTCTTTATTATTAGTTTCCACTAGATATGTCCACACACTGAGTTGCAAAGATGTACTTTGATAGAGATGAACTGGTCCTGGGCTTGGCTTTGATATCGCTCCAATGGGACTCAAAGATGATTACATGCTTAAATAGTTAAATGTTTTAACTGGGTGTGCTAGTCGTTTAAATGTCCTTTTCTTTTCTACCCATATCCTGGTATAGCAATCAAGTTCACCTTGTCAACCTAGAATTCATGATAGCATTTATATTTTCAGATTCTTTACCTTTTTTCAACCATCCTGCTTGCCGATTCTCTGTGGGTCCGTAGCCTGTTGCTGTGATTTTAGGACTGTAGAACAGAATAATGACCAGGTGGATTGACAAAATTATTTGCTCAACACCTATGTTTGAATTCTAAAACATATCTAAGAATAATTTTGGGGTTCTGTTATGTGCTAATATTCTGCCATCCAGTGCAATTATTTTGCTGTACAAAAGAGGCTCCTGCGGTCATTCCAGGGTCTAATTTAACATGGTAACAACATTAGTCTCTGGCATACAAATACAGAAATACTTCATCTCAGGCTTGGCATACTTTACTTAGTTTAATAGTCTGAAACGTGTTTGTCCTTGTGTTAACTGTGACATGATTGTGTTATTAATTTGGTTTAGCTAGAGTGCCATTCGTTTGGATGATTGACAGTGTTGTTTATTGTTCTGCAATACAGTCTTCAACCATATACTGAACTTTGTCATGTGCTTTTTCCAGAGAGATTCAGATGTTCATGTGCACTGGAAAGGAGCTGCTGAAATAGTTCTTGCCTTATGTACAAATTGGCTTGATGTAGATGGCTCAATTCATGAAATGACACCTGATAAGGCAAACCACTTAGAACACTTTTTAAGATTTAATTATGTAGTTCCCTGTCTAACATTAGTATTTCAGGCTAATCAATTCAAGAAATACATAGAAGATATGGCCGAGCAAAGCCTTCGCTGTGTTGCTTTTGCTTATAGAAATCTTGATCCCAAGGACATTCCAAGCGAGGAACAAAGAATTAACTGGCAGTTACCAGATAATGACCTGACTCTTATTGGAATTGTGGGGATGAAGGTACATGGACGAAACGTGCAAATATAATGTTGCATATAACGATTAATTTTTGATAAAATTTCTGTTTGTGGCTAAGCCATCCATGTTCGTTTGCAGGATCCTTGTCGCCCTGGAGTGAGAGATGCTGTTGAGCTGTGCACCAATTCTGGTGTTAAGGTTTGTGTTTTCAATTCATGTGCTGGTGAAAGATACAAAGAATTGTTAGAATAGAAACAATACAAGTCATATTTGCTTCCGATGATGTTTGTATCTGTATTTAGTGTGTAATTTGACATTGTATTAACAATGCGTGTAATACCATTGACACCTTAAATTTGTCAACTATTGACACCATTAAATGTTGGCACAGTACACGTGCATAGTTGGAGTTCTTGTCATCACTATAAACTAACTTCTGCAGTATTCGAACGAGTAGGTACGAATGGTAACTGGAGACAATCTGCAGACAGCTAGAGCAATAGCACTTGAATGTGGAATACTCACTGACCCCCAGGCTTCTACACCAGTCATAATAGAGGGAAGAGTTTTCCGTGCATACAGTGATGCCGAAAGGGAGGCAGTTGCCGACAAGATATCTGTAAGACCATAATTTGTTTGTGCTTGCGAAAATGTTAAAATTTGTCCCAAGTTTATAAGCTAACCTACTGAGAGTACTTTTTGTTCATTTATTACTCTGAAAGATTATCGTTTTGCATCTTGTCTTCAAATATAGTTTGTTTGGCAAAATGGATCATGAACCGTAGGGCTGGTATATCTGAAATCATGCAGCATTTAAGGAGGATCAAATTCCCTTTTTATATTATTCACACTGTATAATGCATCTAACTTTCCATATGATTCTTGATTTACAAGTATTTAAATGTTATTTAAAATTCCTAGGAAATAATGTTGACTAAAAGTACTTGCTTGCAAATTTTAGTCTAATAACTCCTTGCTTTAGGAGTATAGGGAATGAAATTGGGAAATATATCGAGAACTTTCTGAACATAAAAAAAATCCATGCAAGATATAGGGAGTGCAGTGGTGCACTTTTTATCTGTATTATTCTGTAATCTCTCCAAATGATCTCCTATGCCACTTGTATGTACTAGTATATATCTATGTTCTGTGACAGTCCCATGCTTACCTTTTACTATTGTAAATATACGAAAAATACAGAACAATAGAATTTGTGTTCCACTAATGTGGCGATACAAAACTATTGTGATTACACTTTGGTAGCTAATTTGCTACGACATTTCTGGTGCTCTATTTCATGTGATATGGCAGATATTCCTTTCATCCGTCTATTTGAGTCCATATGAATCTTGTCCAATATACTTGCTCTTGCTATTAGCATTGTTCCGATTAGCCTGATTTCTAAAATAAATGCATTGCAGGTGATGGGAAGATCCTCACCGAATGATAAGCTTCTCCTTGTAAAAGCACTCAAGAAGAATGGCCATGTTGTTGCTGTTACTGGTGACGGGACAAATGATGCCCCTGCATTGCACGAGGTAAGGTCACAAGTTTGTACTCTGAAGGGATAAAAGGACATGTGATTATTTTTTAATGGATACAAAGACTGATCATACATGTGATCATGTACTGCACAGCTTAGTACAACAAACATTTTTTAGTTGACACCAGTCCCTTATATTTTCAGGCAGATATTGGTCTTTCTATGGGCATCCAAGGAACAGAAGTAGCTAAAGAGAGCTCAGACATAATTATTCTGGATGATAATTTTGCTTCGGTCGTGAAGGTTAGGCCTACTTGGTGAACTTAATGATCTTCTGATCCACAAGTGATACAGTGTCTTAAATCCTGTTCATGTTTAATGTTCTAGGTGGTCCGCTGGGGTCGTTCTGTTTATGCCAATATCCAAAAGTTTATTCAGTTCCAGCTTACTGTAAATGTTGCGGCTCTTATCATCAATGTGGTTGCGGCCATTTCCTCTGGCAATGTTCCTCTAAACGCTGTTCAGGTTTGTCAGAACATTATTATTTACGTTTCTTGGAATCATTGCCTGATTAAAATTATTTAACATGTCGATAGTTCCAACGCTAGCTAGGTCTGAATATTCCTAGATATTTGGATCTAGATGCCATTAAATGTTTTATCCACTTGCAGTTTCTTGAATCATTATTCTGGCTATTAAAATAATTAAGATCACAGTGTTTGTCTATTTACTCCTGTTTTTGCTACTATTGTGGACTAAACTCTGCTTGTTCACCACAATACTTTTTTTTTGCGGAGGAAAGAAATTTCATTAACTTTGAGCCAAGTTACAATCAACAGCAACTGCTGCAGCAACTTCCTGGGGGAAGTCCCTCAGCCAGAATTCAGTTCTAGCACTAACTCGGCTAAGCTTAGCTAGCTCGTGGCTCACTACATTAATCCCACGACTAATCTTAGCTACTTTCCTGTAATAATTCACGGATAACACTGATTTTAAAAGCATAAACTGACATATTTGGTGAGGAACCCTTGATCAACTCGGCAGCTTCAGCACAGTCTGTCTCAGTCGTGAAGGCTAGGTTGATTGAACCTGTGACAACTAATTTGGGTCAGAGGTAGTACTAGTTTATCGAGAGTATGCACCAATAGGATGTGATATCTGTTGAGGGTATATTTTCTCTCAGAGTAACATGTTTAAACCATCATTTTTGCAATATGTATCTTGCGTATAATGTTGAAGATGACAACTATGAAAAATAATGTTGACATGGGCTAGTAGGAAATTGTGAATGAACAGAAACTAACTTTATGTATTGAACTTGTATTGATTTGATATGGCCAGATGTTTACTTGTTTATGCTGTTGACACAGCTTCTCTGGGTTAATCTCATAATGGACACACTTGGCGCGCTTGCATTGGCTACTGAACCACCAACGGACCAACTTATGAAGCGGACACCTGTTGGACGGAGGTTTGTCCTTTTCCTCTTGAAACAACACAAAATATATGTGTGCTATGATTCTGTATATGTATTTTTTTGTTGTTGTGGTAACATTTAGTATTTGAAATCTGTATATCATGAACCTATCCTAAGCAGAACTGTGAATCTCGTCGTTCTCTTCCCCGCATAAAGGTAGTTGAATGCACCCTTCTATTTTACGAGGGACCCACACATTTGAAGAACTAGAAAGTTTAGCCAACAGTTACTCCAACAATGTATAGGATTAGTGATGTGAAAATGGTACCATCTTGTTTGAAAGCATCTTGGTGAACTTAATGATCTTCTGATGTGTAAACTTGTTTGAAAGCATTTATAGAATTTTGATTAGCACTAATGTTGTGTATGCTTATAACATTTCTAACATTCTTGTGCATGTAATGCAGAGAACCTCTTGTGACTAATATCATGTGGAGAAACTTGTTCATTCAGGTATAAGTCTCTTTAGATGTTGTTTGTCAACTAAATGTTTTACTGGGCTGGGTCAGTTACTCAGGTCTTATGTAATCACAGGCTGTCTATCAAGTTGCTGTTCTTCTGACGCTTAACTTTGGAGGCCGAAATCTTCTGCATTTGACTCAAGATACCTTTGAACACTCTAATAAAGTCAAAAATTCATTTATATTCAACACATTTGTCCTGTGTCAGGTAACATCCTACCTTGTTAAACCATCTTCTCTTACTTTATGAGGAACCATGGCTCTAACTTCATGGTTGAATCTGAATACTGTTTCTCCATTTGGACCAATATGTGCCGCATCCACAGCTTTACAGTAGCATGCTTCTTAACAGTATGCTACAATAAGACACACATCGGTAGGTCCAGCAGCTGGTTTAGAAATGGTTTAGTAAGATTGAATATATTTTATAGCAACGAGTAATTCAGGGTTAACATCATTTTGTTTCAGATTGCTGCATTTTCTCCCTATTTGTTTAAGTAGTTTAGGGTCCAAACTCTATAAAGGAGTCTTTCTCCCAAATGTTGGATACTTGTGTAGTCCGAGTCTATGTTCTCATCTTCCTTTTAATCCCTTCCCTTCAGCATGTACCATCTTGCTACTTGACAAAGCTTAACTATTTCATTTTTCCCATTAGGTGTTTAATGAGTTCAATTCGCGTAAACCAGAAGAGCTCAACATATTTGAAGGAGTTTCAAGAAACCATCTCTTTTTGGGCGTTGTGAGCGTAACTGTTGTGCTGCAGGTATGAAATGATAGAAAAACACAAATGTGTTAATATGGACAACCTTTGAGCATCTAGGATTTGACCTCTGTCCATAAAAATCTTGCTCAGGTGATAATTATTGAGTTCCTGGGGAAATTTACATCAACTGTTAGACTCAGCTGGGAGCTTTGGCTTGTTTCTATCGGTATTGCTTTTGTCAGGTGAGATCCTTGTACCCATTATGAACCTGCTTGTGTTGTAGAAAAAACTAATGCTTTCGAAAATAATATAGTAGTAGTTATTTTTTTCCCAAGTATGAGTTTGCTTGCAGTTTGAATCAACACAGCAGGTGGTTAGTTTTGGGTTGATATCCTACAGACTTTGGATTTTAGCCTGCTTGCTTGCTAACCATTGGCATGTTCATGCAGCTGGCCGTTGGCTTTTGTTGGGAAGTTCATTCCAGTTCCCCAGACTCCGTTGAAGGATTTGATCCTCAAGTGTTTGCCAAAAAGGAAGAAGCAAGGTAGGTACACACGGTGTTTCAGTTTTGAAAATACCTGCTGCATCTGCAACTACCATCGTTTCTGAATCTGGTTATGTAGCAACTGTGTAGAAGGCTAGAAGCTATGGCCCCTTTGTCGCTGCTTGATAAAATAGCTATTTTTTCCTTCTCAATATTAAATCATGTTTGTATTTTAATATACAGCTGACGAAGGGCCAACTCCACCGGTGTGATGACCGAACATCTCTCCAAGTGACAAAAATCATCAGCCGCCGAATTCCAGTGCTTATGCATACAAGTGCTGGCATACATTTTAGTACTGATATCTTCTAACCACGGTAGCTTTTAGCCTGATTGAATACTCTGAGGTTGAAGACAACGTGAGTGAGATGCTTCATTCTCGCTGACTCGAATGCTGGGGTTTGAAGCCGATGTGAACAAAGGACATTATTTCACTAGCTTAACAGATGTTAGAAATTTGGCATCTACACTGTACAAATGGTGCATCAGGGTTAGAATGATCTTGCCAGTTGGGAAGCTCGTTAGCTAACAAATTTCCTTTTGACAAGAGTGATGTGTATATCATTTCGTCTAGGTTTCTTTTCTAGGATTTCGTTCTAACAAACTAAGCCCTTGCGGAGAGTTGGTTTGGGATTTCTTTGGAGTGATACTGGAATACTGATGTGTGGTAGCAGCTTGAACTTGCATAATGTGCATTAAGTTGGTGCTGACGTTATTAAACTACCTTCTGTACTCCAACTATTGTTTCGTTCTAACAAACTAAGCCCTTGCGGAGAGTTGGTTTGGGATTTCTTTGGAGTGATACTGGAATACTGATGTGTGGTCGCAGCTTGAACTTGCATAATGTGCATTAAGTTGGTGCTGACGTTATTAAACTACCTTCTGTACTCCAACTATTGTCTATACCTTGTAAGAGCAATGATCAGAATATTTTGCTCGTAAGGCAGCGGAAACGCAGAGCTCCGGACCGGACACAAACCTGTTCTCAATGTTGCAAAGACTAATCGGGCAAAGATCCTATGAAACGACTAGGTATCTAAACCTTTGGTATGAGTCCCCTTGTCAGGAGAGAGCCGATTGCCAGCATGGTTGTGGAAGTTTGATAGTGCTGTCTGTCTGTACTGTAAACTGTGCTCTAGTTCTAGTTTGCCTGTGTTTAAGCTTCTCGTTGCTGTTTTTGACCAGTTTATTTTCATTTAACTAATCATGTATCTTCAGAGTGAAATTTTTGGGTACTGCATCTTTCTCGACTGGTCATCTAGGATAAATTAAAATAGCGCCCACTACTATATTTTGTTTTGGCAAAAGTAGGCATGCATCGCGTGAGAATTCCTTTTCCATTTGTTTATGCGGACGTACCTCAGCATGTCGCGGAGCCAATAAGTAGGCCACATGGTCGCCCATGCTTCCATCCAACAAATCATGAAGCTTAATTAACTCGCATCCTGCACTGCTTTCCCCGTACATGATACATCAGTGGCAATGCATCAAAGAGAAGATGCCTTCTTCTATATCCGAAAATGCATGATGATCCTCCATCCTACCATAGTGGCTTTTCATTAGTGAGACCGAGATGATCCTGTTTTACGAATAGCAATGCAGAAGATCAAGCTACAGCTCAAACACTATAATGTGACATGTCACATATATTTAACTCCGGTTCCAACTAGTTACTTGATGATAATCTGGAGGGTTAATAATAATAATCGATTAGTGTAGCAGCTTAGTAGGAGTATATCAAATGGACCTCGGATCCGCCCCATCTCCTATACGGAATATATAATCCGTGCTCACACGAGGTTGTCAGTATCAGCTCGTCCATCATCGATCCATGCATGGTGTGCCCGCGTAGAGATATGGGTAAGTTCTGGCAGCCGTTTATTTCTTGGTCGGCTAGCTGCAGGTGATAAGTTTGGTAGTTTCTGCGAATCAAATACACATGCAATGCAAAATTGCAAGCTTGCCAGGATCGTCAGCGTGCAGCATGCCAGCATTCATTCAATTTCGTCAGCACTGCTGCTCGTAGCTCTTGCATGAAGAGGGATTGGATAGTCGAGGAGAGTGGGCACTGGTCGTGTACATTTATGTTCTATCGCACGTACGTAGGCCACAGGAACATGCATGCATGTTTTCCAGTTGGCAAGTGCTGAGCACCCTCAGAGGATCTAGGGTTTTGATCCCCGCCTCTCCCCCGCCGTCGGGTATCACTAGAATGTGAAACCTCGTTCCCTGCAGTATAACTCTCACTCACGCAATAATAACTTTGTGTCATTGTAGCACTGTTGCGGCATTTTTCCAGCCGTAGGTTAAAAACATACAAAAACATTGCCAAGGTAGCAAAAAATATATAGATCCCTAATCGCCGCAGCAAATCCACGGAAAAAAAAAACAACACATGTATATACATGTGAGGACTACGTTTGCAGCTGCCCACAAAAATATTTGTAGCATTGTAGCAACATTTGCAACACATACCAAAAATTATTTCACCACCTTGCCTGTATGTACGCAGCAAACACACACGGGTATGTATCATTTTTAGAACACCCATGAAACATCCTAAAAATCTTGAAAATTTACCTATTGCGTTGTTGAACTCGCTATCTGGGATCGCTGGCAAGGAATCCAATGAGCCGGTGACCCATAATTGCCAGATCCGGCGAGTCTGAACTCCCTTGGCCACCTATCTTCATGGAGCTTGGCTATGTAAAGGACTTTGCATTTGTGCTCTAGTTCAGCTTCCATGGCCACGTGATCTAGTTGTCCCCATCCAGATGCATGTCAAAAGTAGTGGAGGAGCAACGTGGCGGGGCACCAGAGGAGGAGCGGGGGAAGGTATGAAGCTGGACATGATGCCTCGTAGGAGGAGATGAGATGCTGATGGGAGACAACGAGAAAGGAGGCAGAAGAGGGCCAATCCTCCGCCTGAACGGTAGCATTTTCCTTTCCATTTTTGCTATGGAGCTGATCTATATGTTTTGGATGACAATCATATTATATAAAAAATAAATATTATTTCCTTCTAGCAATAGAAAAACACAAGGTTTCATATGTACGGGGAATGATTTAACAGGTTGAGAAAAGAAATATGTTAAAGTGGATTTGTACTTTCTACTACGTTAGATATGTTTACTTTGCGATGATGTCTTGATTGTGAACGTGGTGGCATGTGAAGTAAAATTTCCAGATTCTATCTCCCTCTTTCTATGGTTGTCACGGTCGTACAAGGTCGTGTTTTGGCCTCCTGGATCAGTGATTTTCGGTCATACGGATTATGGCACTTCTTGGCCTGGTAGTAACCATTGTGTCAACTGTCAAATGTGTGTTGTTGAGTAGCTCTCATGTTTTGATCTTTTGGTGGTGAGAAACAACATCAACAACTAACTGCATGAAAATAATGTGTGTGTCCTCGACCATAGTGCTTTAAATGACCTTAAGTAGGTTCTTACCATTGAGGTGGGTTTCTTTTCAAAACCTTCGAGCTTAGTCCTCATGTAACTTTCACTTTTGTCATGTATTTTTGTCGCTATTAGTTGTTTCAGTTTGTTTAACCTAACATACTACATTTATTGATTCTAGTTGATCAATAAAGTGGGATTGTTTGCGACAAAACAAAACACTAGTTGAATGTGGATTTGGTAAGTGGAACTGGGGATACGTGGGTTGATTGCTATAAAATTCATTATGTCATGTGTCATCCGTAGGAGTTGATCCAGCGGTGGGGTTTGGGCAGGGGGCGTACGGCCTAGGTCATATATGATTTTTTCTCCACGTCGGTTGATATTCAACCCCCACAGAGAGAGATTGACAATGTTTCCTCTTATTTACAAGAATTCCACTAGGGCCACTCTGGTTGGTTGATTCAATATGTAAAACTAAAGTGAGTATATTTTGGTATCATTCATGATGGAAAATTCCCCTTCTTATTTTCTTGAGTTATGGTTCTAATTTCGATACGGAACCTCATGACATGGTGTCTCCAACTATCCATGTTGTATGAATGTTGGCAAAACGCTTCTTCACTTCAAGCTATTTATGAATTAGGAGATTACTGCATCCAATATGCCCCTAGCTTGTTCCTACAAGGCTACATCCTTACGGTGAAATCAACCCAAGAGATACCATTGCAAATTTTCTCACAAAACCTTACTGTTATTTTACATCTTTTCTGAGTTTTCACCTTTTCTCGAGTGTGTGTATACACGTTGATGCAGCCTTCGGATTTCTGACAGTATACTCTTGCAAAGTAACGAAGAGAACACAAAAGCTATTGTGAAAATTAATGGAACTCCAGATCGTAACTAATGATGGCGGTGATAGTCCGGTGGTGAAAATTACTGGAACGAAATTCGTTCTCTTCGGTTTCAGTCTCGGTCTCTTCATTTTCTGTTTTCGACTATCGGTTTTTATGCCCACCCCTAATCAAAATCTAGAAGAATAAAATACATGCATGTCCATGCACAAAATCTTCCGAAGACTGAGTCGTGGAGCTTTAAGATGCAAATCTAAAAATGGCAAATGATTTTCGGATGTCTTGTCACTTGGTTAGCTGTTATATAAATAAAGTATCTAACATTGTTTGCAGAGAGTATATATTTCAGAGAACACTCCCTTTTGTACCACTAGTGGAGAACATGCCTTTCGTCCCAAGCCCCTGGGAGCAACAGTCCCGGTTTTGAACCAAACCGGGTCCAATGAGGGGTACTGGTCCCGGTTCATCGTGCAAACCCTTTGGTCCCGGTCCGTTTGGGGTCTTTTGTCCCGGTTCGTAATACCAACCGGGACTAAATGGGTGGCGTCTGGGGCAAAAGCCTTTAGTACGTCCCGGTTCGTATTACCAACCGGGACTAAAGGTCTATCCGTTAGTCCCGGTTCGTAATACGAACCGGCACTAAAGGATTTTTTGGTTTTTTTTTGGCTCCTCACTGAAAGTCCATGTAGCCCCCATGTGTGGTTTTGGTAATTAATGACAATCTCTATGGACTAATGTTTGCATTGAGTTATATTTGTAGGTATTGTCCATAGGCAATGCTTGAACCATATGTTGGCTTCAAGGTTGCAATAAGAAGAAATTGATGAAGGATATCAAGTGTCAAGTATGTCTTGAAGATGAAGATGAAGTGAGCCCTCAAGTTACTTCAAGACATCAAAGAGATTGTCATCAATTACCAAAATGGGGGAGATTGAAAGTGCATGTAGCCCCCATGTGTGGTTTTGGTAATTAATGACAATCCCTATGGACTAATGTTTGCATTGAGTTATATTTGTAGGTGTTGTCCATAGGCAATGTTTGAACCATATGTTGGCTTCAAGGTTGCAATAAGAAGAAATTGATGAAGGATATCAAGTGTCAAGTATGTCTTGAAGATGAAGATGAAGTGAGCCCTCAAGTTACTTCAAGACATCAACATGATGAAGAATGAAGAAATGAAGTGCAAGTTCAAGATGAGCCAAACTCGAAGAGATCATATGCTTGAAGCTTGCCATGAAGAAATGAAGTGCAAGTTCAAGATGAGCCAACTCTAAGAGATCATATGCTTGAAGCTTGCCATGAAGAAATGAAGTGCAAGTTCAAGATGAGTCAACTCGAAGAGATCATATGCTTGAAGCTTGCCATGAAGAAATGAAGTGCAAGTTTAAGGTGAGCCATCTCAAAGGGATCATTTGCTTGAAGCATGCCCTCCATATGGTGTTCATGGATATATGAAGTTGCACCGAAGAAGAAGCTCTCCCATGGTGGATTATGGGGGAGCAATCCACAAGACTTCGTCAAGCAAGCAAAATCAAGAAAGGTGTTCCATCTTGTTGCGGTCAAGATCGTCATCATCAAGCTCAAATGGAATGCTCAAGGTTAAGGTTTGCTCTTGATAGGGTTTCTTTCTCACCGGTCTCATGGTGTAGTTGGAGACCGGTTTATAGTTTAGTTGTCGTACTATCAAGAGGGCTCTCGAGTGAGTAACTCGATCGTATCCTTCGGAGAGCTCAAACCTTTGCATCCTTGCATCATATTTCTTGGTTGTTATTTGGATCTTATCTATATGGTGTTTTAGAGCTTGTGTTTATTCTCATGACAAGCTCTAGCTCATCGAAAACGGATTCCGCATGAATCACTTGTTGCGTTTTCGATATTGGAGTTTTTCTCGGTTTCTCGTATTGAGAGGTTTATCTCTAAAATACATAGAAAAACCTACCCCACTTGTTCTTAAGCTTTTCACTCTTTGTGGGTTATCTCTTGTCATCTTCTTTACAACAAAATTGGTTTCACCTAAATCCAAGTCTCCTATCTCAAGTTGTTGCATTTTCCATATTGGAGGTTTTATCGGTTTGCCTTTTTATAGATAGGTAAAACCTTTATTCATTTGTTCCTACCCTCCTTTGCTGAACTATGATGTTTCTATGCATATTGTTGTAGAGCTTGTTGTTGTGATTTCAACGAGCCCAAGATCATCGAAATCGGAGTCCGGATGCAAAAGTTCTTAAGGTTTTCGTATCGGGTGTTTGGGTAAAAACAGGAGGGCCGGAACTGCCGCCGGGAACACCCCGGCACTGCCGCCGGGCCGGCACTGCCGGTGGAAAAAGGCCAGCACTGCCGGCCACCCCGGCACTGCCGGTGGAACAAGGCTGGCACTGCCGGCCTGTCGCGATTTTGGCCCCAACGGGCAGAAATCTGAGACCCCTATTTAAGCCCTTCTTCCTCCTCTTCCTCCCCACTTCTTCTTCCTCCTTTGGCTCTCCACCATTGTTGACCTTGAGAGCTTCCCACATCCCTCTACTCCTCCAATGATTCTTGAATCCATTTGAGGGAAAAGGAAGAGGAGATCTAGATCTACAATTCTACCAATCAAATCCATCTCTTTGTGAGTGGAACTCTCTAAATCTTGATCTTGGTGTTCTTTGTGAATTCATTTGTTCTTACTCTCTTATTCCCCCAATAGCTTTTTGTAGGGATTCGTTGCATAGAAAACAAAAATTTTCCTACCGCGAGAACGCAATCCAAGCCAAGATGCAATCTAGAATACGGGAGCAACGAGGGGATGAACGAGACTCACCCTTGAAGATTTCCAAAGCCTACAAGATGAGGCTCTTGTTGCTGCTGTAGACGATCACTTGCCGCTTTCAAAAGCGCGTAGAAGATCTTGACGGTGCCACAATCGGGCAGCACCTCCGTACTCGGTCACACGTTCGGTGTTGATGAAGACGACGTCCTTCTCCCCGTTCCAGCGGGTAGCGGAAGTAGTAGCTCCTCCTTGAATCCGGCAGCACGACGGCGTGGTGGCGGTGGCGATGGAGATCTCCAGTGGAGCTTCGCTAAGCGTTACAGGAGAGGTGGAGGAGTGGGGCGGCTAGGGTTTGGGGAGAGGGGGTGGCCGGCCACTTAGGGGTGCGGCCAAGCTATGGGCTTGTGGTGGCCGGCCCCCTCCCCTTGCCCCTCATTATATAGGTGGAACCCCCAAGTGTTGGACTACAAGTCTTCGAATAAGACCCCAACCCAAAACCTTCCATGTGTAGGGAAACCTACCCAAGGTGGGATTCCCACCTCAAGTGGGACTCCCACCCTTCCATGAGGGGGGTGGCCGTCCACCCTTGGTGGAGTCCACCTGGGACTCCACCCCTCTAGGGTTGGCCGGCCATGGGAGGTGGAGTCCCTTCGGGACTCCGCGTTCCAAAGTGATTTCTTCCGGACTTTTCTAGAACCTTCTAGAACCTTCCATAAATGCACCGGATCATTTTGAAACTTATAAAATGATTTCCTATATATGAATCTTATTCTTCGGACCATTCCGGAACTCCTCGTGATGTCTGGGATCCCATCCGAGACTCCGAACAAAACTTCGAACTCCATTCCATATTCAAGTTCTACTAATACGACATCAAACCTTAACTGTGTCACCCTACGGTTCGCGAACTATGTAGACATGGTTGAGAACTCTTTCCGACCAATAACCAACAGCGGGATCTGGAGATCCATAATGGCTCCCACATATTCAACGATGACTTAGTGATCGAATGAACCATTCACATACGATACCGATTCCCTTTGTCACGCGATATTTTACTTGTCCGAGGTTTGATCATCGGTATCTCTCTATACCTTGTTCAACCTCGTCTCCTGACAAGTACTCTTTACTCGTACCGTGGTATGTGGTCTCTTATGAACTATTCATATGCTTGCAAGCTATTTAGACGACATTCCACCGAGAGGGCCCAGAGTATATCTATCCGTCATCAGGATGGACAAATCCCACTGTTGATCCATATGCCTCAACTCATACTTTCCGGATACTTAATCCCACCTTTATAACCACCCATTTACGCAGTGGCGTTTGATGTAATCAAAGTACCTTTCCGGTATAAGTGATTTATATGATCTCATGGTCGAAAGGACTAGGTAACTATGTATCGAAAGCTTATAGCAAATAACTTAATGACGTGATCTTATGCTACGCTTAATTGGGTGTGTCCATTACATCATTCATATAATGATATAACCTTGTTATTAATAACATCCAATGTTCATGATTATGAAACTATAATCATCTATTAATCAACAAGCTAGTTAAGAGGCTTACTAGGGACTCATTGTTGTTTACATAACACACATGTATCAATGTTTCGGTTAATACAATTATAGCATGGTATATAAACATTTATCATAAACACAAAGATATATAATAACCACTTTTATTATTGCCTCTTGGGCATATCTACAACAGTCTCCCACTTGCACTAGAGTCAATAATCTAGTTTACATTTGTAAAGATATAACACCTTGGCCTTCTAGTGCTTTATCATGTTTTGCTCACGGGAGAGGTTTTAGTCAACGATTCTGATACACTCAGAAACGTATGTATTTTGCAATTCATTAGCGTCTTCACGCATCACTCATTTTCCAAATGAGTCGGCATTAAATATGTTTGGTCTTCTGGTGGAACCTTAATTCCGCGGTCTGAAATATGTCACTAATATTGTCATACACAATATAGATTCAAAGTTCTGACACTATCAGAACTACACCAAGTTCACAAAGAACTTCTTGACTTAACATCCTCAATCATTGTCAAAACAATGACATACTCTGCCTTCTTTTGTAGGATCCGTCACAATATTTTAGAACTCTTCTAAATCTAGCATTGTGCTACCACTACAAGAAAAGTTCTGATAGACAACGTCTCAAAATCGTCCGCTAAGGGGTATTTTTCGTCGCCTATGGGCCTAACCCGACGATATGGGTTCTGTTGTGGAAACTGCGTCAGGCAAAGTCCTACGACGATTTTTTCGGTCCGTCGCGCTTGGGCGCCCTTCCGCCACGGAAAATCGGACCGTTGCCCAAGTGTTTCCGGGAGCCCGTTGATTGCTGACGTCATGCAAACTAACACGTGGCAGACGCCGTTAACTGGCAGTTAACGGCGTTAACCGGCTGAAACCCCGTGGTAGATGGTAGGCCCACACGAGGCCTGCCACGTCTTAAGCGGGCCGGCCCATTAAGTTTGCGGGCCGGGCCAGCTGACTTAGTTTGACCGGTCAACTATATAGCTGGGCTGGTCCATTAGTTACGTGGGCCGGGCCTAACCTCTAAGGTTGACTGGTCAAAACTTTAATGGGCCGGCCCACTAAGCATGTGGGCCAGGCCGAATGCACTTGTTTGACCGGTCAACAGGCAAAAGGGCCGGCCCACAAGACATGTGGGACCCACTTTCCTGGTATCGGGCCGGCCCATTTACAAAGTAGGGTCCACATTAAAGCAACTGGGCCGGCCCAAGAAGTTAGTGGGCCGGCCCAATTAGCATGTGGGTCCCACTTTCCTGCTATCGGGCCGGCCCATTTAGTACGTGGGGTCCACATTAGATCAAATGGGCTGGCCCAACAAGCCAGTGGGCCGGGCCAAAAGCACCGGTGGGTCCCACTTTCCTGTTAAAGGCCCAGCCCATTTAGTATGTGGGGTCCACCATATAGCAAGTGGGCCGGCCCAACAAGATAGTGGGCCGGGCCAAAAACACAGGTGGGTCCCACTTTCCAGTTAAAGGGCTAGCCCATTTAGTATGTGGGGTCCAGCATATAGCAAGTGGGCCGGCCCAACAAGATAGTGGGCCGGGCCAAAACACTGGTGGGTCCCACTTTCCTGTTAAAGGGCCGGCCCATTTAGTATGTGGGGTCCACCATATAGCAAGTGGGCCGGCCCAACATGCTAGTGGGCCGGGCCAAAAACACAGGTGGGTCCCACTTTCCTGTTAAAGGGCCGGCCCATTTAGTATGTGGGGTCCACCATATAGCAAGTGGGCCGGCCCAACACGCTAGTGGGCCGGGCCAAAACACAGGTGGGTCCCACTTTCGTCTTAAAGGGCCGGCCTATTTAGTATGTGGGGTCCACCACAAAAGCAATTGGGCTGGCCCAACTAGTTAGTGGGCCGGCCCAGTAGTGGGTGGGGTCCACCTTAAAGCAAGTGGGCCGGCCCAATAAAAGTGTCGGGTCCACAGTAAATCAAGTGGGCTGGCCCAATAAGTAAGTGGGCCAGCCCGTTTAGTTGCTGTTTATATGCCGGCGTAATAGGCGCTTTAGGATTTTGCGGGCCGGCACATATGTGATTTCGCTTAATTGGGCCGTTTAAGGGATGGGAATTCGTGATTTAGATGCTGAGAATATTTACGCAACATTGATTTCTGTCGGATAGCCTCACTTACCACAAGCACCAAAGAAAAAATGCGCGAAAGAACTATAAAAACTAACTAAATATTACATCAGCTGCAAGGCATTGAAAAAATATTACAGAACCCAGAGAAATTGAATGGTAATTAAACCTAGCACTACAATGAAGGGATCCGCAATCTTTTAAGTTGTCCATGCAAGACCTATATCCGAAACAAAGACATTACAAGTTAAGACAGCAACAATGGAAAGGCAAAGACACTACAATATTGTTTGCCAAAGAATTTGGAACTCATCATTTCGTCGTTATAACAAGATCATTGTAATGCGCACAATAAGCAAACAAAGAGTGCATGCCGCATACCAACAGCCAATATAATAGAGCATGTTAGAATGAAACAGCAGACTTACTACTGTCGAGTCCCATGCAAACCAACATGTTCAGGGAGTACAAAATTGGCATGAACAACATAGTAGCAGGCTATAAATTTTGTAACAACGACTGAGCAAGATGAAGTTATGATGGCTACATCTATAGAGCAGGGAATGTAAACCAAAAATAGAAGTTACGATGGCAAAAGCTAAAGAGGAGGGAATGTGAACCAACATGTGCCAAGTGCAATTACTTCATTTTGGCCGTGAACTAAATAATACTCCTGAACTTATAGTGAAGGGGATGCAAATCAAGATGTTTCGGGATATAAACTTGTAATGAGCAACACATAGAGGATAGTTAATGCCGGAGCTTAGGATGGACCAGATACGTAATATAGTGGGATCACCTGTGAACTTGTATAAGAGGGAATGCAAACCAATATGTTCAGCTTTCCATATGTGAGCGTCATGCCAAGTCAGAGAAACAAGTCAATAATGCAGCTTTTGAAGAACAAGATGGCACGCAAAATTATTATCAAGTAGTATGACAAGTTTATTTGAACTACAGGCTAGATAGCAGAGTGATAGCATGCCAAACTAAGTCCTTACTTTGTTAGCTTACAATGAACTAGATACAAAACAATGGCATCACCTGTAGTACAGGGAATGCAAGCCAACATGTTCATGGAGTAAAAAATTGGCACAAACAACATAGTAGCAGGCCATAATTTTTGTAACAACGACTGAGCAAGATAAAGTTATGATGGCTAGATCTACAGAGCAGGGAATGTAAACCAAATATAGAAGTTACGATGCCAAAAGCTATAGAGCAGGGAATGCGAACCAACATGTGCAATTACTTAAAATTGGCCATGAACTAAATAATAGCAGGATGTTACTACAATACCTATAATTTTTGTAACAACGATCACAAGATAGAAGTTATGATGGCTACATCTACAGAGCAGGGAATGCAAACCAAAATGTTCAATCGCTTAAAGTTAGCAATGAAGTAGAAAATAGCAACGTGTTACGGTCATAGCTAGGAATGAACTAAAAGAGCTTCAGACAAACAAGCATCTGAACCCAGAACATGGCGCTAAAACAAGGGACTTACATTAGGAGAAGCACTCTGTGGGAGTCACAACAGATCTTCCTGGGGTTGATAGATCCGGTGATGAAGTACGCTACATGTGCTACTTGGGGTTGGAGAGACGGCCATTACACTTCATGGTTACTCATCTCATCTGCAAAAAAGTAACGGCGCGTCGTTAGCACAAACAGGTTCCCCAAGTTTAAACACGACCTTGCAGCAAAGCAATAGAAAAGCGACAGTAGAAGAGTTTAGATCATGCACGGCGCCGGTGAAGCAGATCCGGTTCATGCACAGCGGTGTCGGTGAGCAAGATCCGATGCGGTGGAAGACGGATCCGGCGAAGCGGCTAAGCTGAAGCGACCGCGGTAGACTGCTGGATGAGCATATGGTTTCGAGGTACGGCGGGGATGATCCGGTCCGGTTGATGACGGCGTCGATGAAGCGGCTCCGGCAGGCAGCCGGATGACGAGGATCGCGAGGGCTCGGGTAGGCCAGGGAAGTCCGGCGGGGATGTTCCGGTGCGGTGGTCGTGGAGGTGGGAGAGAGGGACTTGGGAAGTTCCGGTGGGTGGTCTGAGGGAAATGAATTTTTTCTGGGAGGGTTTCCGGGCTAGGGAGGTGGTGATCCAAAAAATGATGGGCATACCCCCCACCCCCCCCACCAACCGACCTTTCTGTCATCTCCGCAGGGGTAGAATGGGAATTTGGAAGCGTGTCAAATTTTTTGTATTTTGTGGGCGGGAAGTTTTGCCGCTATGAGATTTTGAATTTGGCTAAGGTCCAACTATAATGATTAAAAAATGTGAGACCGTACTAGTACCTCTGTTCAAGGCCGAGTGCAAAATCAAATCATCATCACATTAAATACCGGTTACTACCATGATCATCATCTATCTCTGAAATTGGCTCATCCGCTAGATCTTGCAAATTATAGTGATAAAAAATTGTGAGACCGTACTAGTATTTCAGTTCAAGGCCGAGTGCAACATCAAAACATCATCACGTTGAAAATTTGTTACCCTGATCATGATCTATCTCTGAAATTGGTGCATCCATTGCAAAGTATAATGCTAAAATTTTGAGTGACCGTACTAGTACTTCTGTTCAAGCCCGAGTGCAACATCAAATCATCATCATGCTGAAAATTTGTTACCATGATCATGATCTATGTCTGAATTTGGCGCATCTGCTAAATGTTGCAAAGTATAATGATTAAAAAAATTGTGAGACCGTACTAGTACTTATGTTCAAGGTCGAGTGCAACATCAAATCATCATCACGTTGACGATTTTTTCTGTTACCATGATCATTATCTATCTATAAGAGCATCTCCACCGGCACATCATCCTCTATTTGGGGACGCTGCTCCCACACCGGCGGCCCCAAAACGGCAGCCCCGATAGATTTTAAAATTTAAATTGACATCTAAAAACCCAAATTCATACGAAATTTATACCAAAGTAGCTCGAATTTAAACATAACTAAACATAAACTTAATCCTGGTCTACTGGCCGTCGGTAGGGGCGCTCGACGACGCTGCCTCGTCGTTGTTCTTCGCCATTGCCGCCTGCTTCCGTGCCCGCTTCTCCTCCGTTGCTTCGCGCATCTGGCGGTGGAGCATGGCGGCCGGCGTCGCAGGGGCTTGCCGGCGGCGCTGTCCCCGCGCTTCCAGCCTTTCCCGAGAAGCTTCGATCTCGGCGCGCCTCGCCTGCTGGCGAGCGAACGCGTCCTGGTGGCGATGAGCGTTGAGCTCTACGAGCTTCTGTCGCTCCGCCTCCTTGAGGCGGCGTCCCGCCTCCTCCGTGACCGCTCGCTGGCGCGATATCTCGAGGACGTGCTCGAGGTTCGCGTCGTTGACGAACTCGCGCTCCTCCTCCCTCAACCGCTGGTATCGTTGTGCGTTCAGCGACGCGAGGATCGCCGCCTGCTCCGGGTCGGCGGGGGCCTGCGGCGGCTCGCCCGACTGCGCTGACTCCTCGATCCGCCGCCTCTGCTTCCGCTTCTGCTACGTAGACATCGTGCCAGGACTCGAACCGTGGGTCCTCGTCCTCGTCAGAGTTGTGCTCGTCGTCGGCCTGCAGCTCCGGCTCCGGCTCCGGCTGCGGCTGCCGTGGTGGTGGAGGCAGCGCGCGGCCGTTGAGGCCAAGCATCGAGTAGGTGGTCTTCAGACGGCGCGTCATCTTGATGTGGAGAGTAGAGAATGGAGCGGCGGTGGTGGACGGCGTACGTCCTATATATCTAGCGGTGGCAACTACCCACATTTACGGCGACTGGACGCCGCGTGGCTAGTCGCTGCCCTCGTGGCCAGTCGCTACCTCGGTTTCCGTGCGGGAGGCCATTTAAACGCCGATGACCAACCTTCCTGCGTCGTGGCCAGTCGATGCGAACCGTCGCGTCCTCTCGCTGACAAGGCGCCTCCACCAGCGAAAACCGTCGTTCCGCGAGGCACCCGGAGCGCCTGATTCGCGCCCCTGGCGAAGGGGCCGGCTCGGGGATGCCGGCGATTCTACTCGGCTCGACAAATAGCCGGCGCCGTTTGGAGCGCACCGGTGCGAGCCCTAAAACGACGCCGGCCCCCAAATCGCTATGGGTGCTCTGAATTTGGGGCGACCGCTAAATCTTGCATAGTATAATGATAAAAAATTGTGAGACCATACTAGTAGTTCTGTTTAAGGCCGAGTGCAAGATAAAATAATCATTACATTGAAAATTTGTTACAATGATTGCAAACTATAGCAATAACAGGAAAAAATGCTCAAGGATTACAATAACAGCAAAAATTCTCAAATACAACAACAAGTCGAAATAACTCAAATGATACAAGCCATACAAATGGCATCATCGGCAAAACTGCATTTCTGTTAGGTAGAATTCATCGGAGTGCAAGTAACAGCTGGCTTTCCATTAGATCTGCAGAGTAGATTATTAAGGATCTGCTCAATCCAAGCTTGCCTATTTTTCAATTCATGTATCTCATTGACTGTTATGATGATATTTGAATCTCTTTCATCTCTTTGCTGCTGAATTATATCAATTGATTCGTGTGCAAAGGCAGCGATTGTTTGCGCTGGAATGGCTGGGACAGTAGCTATCATCTGACAATCAGATGAATTGGCATTGTCACGGCTGTGCTGTGGAAAGACCTGGACACTTGATGTACATGCCCTGCCATCTGCCTTCCTTGCTCTATTCAGGGGCTGAAAACAAGACAGTGCAAGTTACAGAACCATACAATTTGAGAAAACAACCATATTATTAGTTGTCACAGATTTTTGCAAAGCATCAAAACAGATGGCAGATTTTCACAAAGCACAAGGCATAATATAACAAAGCAAGCTATCAACCCCAATGCAACAGGCAGAGCAACCGGATGGCAAATATGAACAAAATAAATCAAGTAACTAGACAGTCTGCCTAATAAAATAAGCCAGGAAACTGCATAACAGCTGTCTATTAAAATTGACACTTGGAAGGGGTGCTTCAGATCCCTTAAGTTCCACAAAAGTGGTCATGTGGACAAAACTAGCCGACATTGTGCGCTTGGAGAATCTCCAACCCCTAAATTTCATTATTTTAATCATCGGCCAGCCATGGGAATGCCTCGGATAAAAGAGAAATATATCCATTTGGTGCCAAATATAAACGAGCAGGACCAATTGAGACAGATTAGACAAAGAACCATTCCGGGATTCATATAAAGCGACATATTATTTCAATGTTTAACCCATGAGCGCAATATAAGGGAAGGAGAAACAAACAAATGAACTATTTTGTGCCTAAAAATAAAAGATGGGTCAGCCAAAAAGTAACAACAAATCTTATTTATGATACCTACTTTCAAGGTGGATTTCCTACTACAGAAGGTGGCATTGGATTAATCAACAAGAAATCCGAAAAAAGTCTTACAAAAAACAAATATGCTCATTATATCCCACAACAAGCATGCCGAGATAGTCGCAAGGTTTATATGTTTTAATCATCAACAACTCAATGAATCAAGGACTAATAACCAATTGAATCATCATCTGACTCATATTCACCAAGCAAAACATTCTTATCATTATGGAAGAAATCCAGAAGACATAACGGTATGAGGAAGTGCATGAGCAATCAAACATTATGTGGCTGGAATAAAATGCCAGATCATTTAAGTTAAGCGAGAACAATTAAATTGGTTTAATCACGATCAAACAAAAAAGATTAGACAGGCAATAGAACAAGTTTGAGAAGCTAGCAGAAAATGAACGAAGACGTGCAGTCATACAAATAGCATGATTTATTTCAAACCAGTTATCCTATCTATATGGAGAGTAAATGTGTTAAACACAAACCTGGTTCCAGACGATAAGCATATCAATACAAAAATGAAAGGTACTTACTGGATTATAGGGGTGATTCACTCCACGATTTGCTGTGTTCCATGTGATAGTGCAACATGAAATTACAGGCAAAGAGTTAGGGTTGCAGCTCTTGAAGAACAAAAACAATGAAGAATTTAAATGTACTGAGCAATGAGTTCACACATGTACTACAGATGGCAAAAGGATAGCAGAAAGGAAATAGTAATTGGCATTTACCGTCATTGTTTACAACAAAACAGATGGAAATTATAATGTAAAACCTTGTGAACACGAAGAGCACAGAATGGCGGAATATAAAACAACATTTTGCAACGAACAAAACAGACGGCGGCTATGGTCCCAGCACACAACCTGTCACCTGAGAATAAGAAAAGCAAACAAACATGTAGGTTTCCTAATAAAAATAGATGAATTACATAGCATGCAATTACTGTTCTAACATTAGGACGAACTAGATAGATATTATAGGGGTGTTTCTTGAGAGTTTATAGAGCAGGGAACGCTTTGCTAGTCTTAGTATGAACAAGACAAAATTAATACTATTTTTTGCAACACACAGTACAATCATAGACGCTCATACGTACATACATACACTCATCACTCAAGCACACACACTACCCCTTCGAGCACCTTCAGGAAACTGCATCCAAGAAACTGTTCCGACGGGTATTGAGATTGACGAAGTCACCACTAGCACCACAATGTCATCGGGAACGCCGCATCCCACGTAAGAATATTCCTCCATTTTTGAGACACCAAAGCGTTAAATCTGGGGTGCCACTGCCCTCCTAACCATCCAAACACAAAGTTGGTTCTCAGTGATTTGGTACTTGACATGTACTACATGATATCTAAAATGAAGTCGGTGTCAGGCTAACAAGCAGGGTGCGGCGTCGTTGCTTGACGTGAGTCGGTGTGATGCCATCACAAGATGAAGTGCATGGTCCATGTGATCTGGATTAGGGGATACTAGCATAATACCCGTGTGTTGCAACGGGTTAATAACGAAAGATGGCTCCCTCCAAATATAGAATAAATGGAATATAATCGCAATGTCTATGTCCAGGATGTGTGGCCACATGGTCCTCATTTTTCTTTAGAATCTGTGGTACGTCAGTATCATACAATGTGCACTATTTTTTGTCATCACTGAGACAACTCTGATGCTCGATCGACCGATCCGAGTTGATCAATCGACCGATCTAATTAACATGTTTGAACAAACGATCGAATAATTCATAGTATTTATTGAATGATACTCCCTCCGTGCCAAAAATAAGGCGTCTAAGGATTAGTTAAAAGTCAATGTTTTTAAAGTTTGACCAAGTTTACACACAAAAATATAAATATTTACAATACTAAATCATTATCAATAGAGTCACCCTAAAGTATAATTTCTTAATATGTCAATTTGATATTGTAGATGTAAATATTTTTTAAAATATTTGGTCAAAGTTTGTAAGGTTTGACTTTTGACCAATCCTTAGACGCCTTACATTTTGGGACGGAGGGAGTATATCGTAAAAGGTGCCCGTTTTACACCATCTTTTTTAACAAAACACGGTACAATATAAATGCTCACTAAATGCATACTCGCTCCTACGAACGCACAAATGCACATGCAATCTCTATGAACACCTTCGAGATACTTTGTCTGAGAAACTGATTTGTCAAGAACACACGTCGAAACATGGCCCCAACTGAACAGATATTTCTCTTTATTAATGAAACACCCACGCATGAAACATGGTTTTTTTTAGGGAGAATGTCACTGCGCTCCAAAACATGTGGTTGATTCTTGTCACTAACCTCTTAAAAGCTGCAGGGTATGAAAGCTTTGTTTTTTTTAAGGATTTTTAGTTGCATAAGTGTTGAGATTTGTATGTCCTACGAATTTTAAAGGGAAAAAGCATGCACGTGCAAAAATTAGGAAAAGAAACCTAGAGTCATATAGGTTGTCACTGTATGTTTGCGAATGAAAGAAAAGTTAGAAAATTTAAAGTAGCACGGCAAGAGGAGCCTAATCAATGGGTCTCTTTTGGCCTTTTTCTTTTTTGCCGATTGTGTCGATCTAACCGGGATTGCCGGACACGCGTTGATGAACTACGGCAGAGGAGAAAGGACGGCTCACCCGCCGATCTTTTACGTAACTATGCCGTAAAGGATATAAAGATTGACCGGTACAAAAACCATCTCCATCAATCTACGCTCGTTAAGGAGAGGGTTTCTTAGAGAATAAAAAGGGGAGCGAACGAAAAAGATGTGTGGCTGAACCGATCTATGCTTGTCTTACCGATTAGAATTAGGAAAGGGATGCTAATTTTGCTACCTAGTGCTACGGATTGGATTTTGGTCGTGACCTAACTAATCCTGATAAGAACTCCTCATGGAGCCGGTCACGCTGACCTTACTTTTTATGTTCGGGGTGAGTTGTATACACATTTGACGTACCATCACCAACCACCGCGGCCTATTTTAAATTTAATAGTAAAGATAGTTTATATGACAAGATTATGGGGGGATTGTTAGTAGTAATCTTATCAATGTGGTTGGCTAGTAAAGGAGCTAGCTTAGTCATGAAGTATCCAAGGTATGTAGAGAGAACTGTAGAATGGGGAATGTTCTAGAGTAAGATATTTACGAGTAGTATGAAATATCTAGAGTGTGTAGAGTATTCTAGAAGTATGGTATAGGGTTTGGATTCTGGCACATGGCAACAATCTAAAGGGTCATGTACAAAAGTTTAAATAGAGTATCACCCGTCCCATGTAAGTAAGCTTTGTACCACTGAGATATCCAATAAAGCTTCCTAGTAGTAGTAGCCCTGTGTGTAAGTGTATGTGAGGCACAAGCTTCCTAGTATTATAAGCCCTGTGTGTGAAGCACATCAAGACAGAGAGCTCAAGGAGTGGCATGGGCAAATGCGCAGGATCCTGCCATCTGCCACGCGCATTGAGAGCGGGGCGGAGCTGGATCTATGGGACTTCTCTGTCGATGCTTTTTTAGACGGACGAATCAGTATATAGACACATTCTAGTTGACCAAGACATGCTTGAACCTTCTATGGTAACAGACCAAAACGTGTAGGGGGGAGGGGGTCTGGTTACCTCGACGGCGGTTTCGTGTAGTCATACTCGGCATCCTTGCGGGTCACGTCGACGACGGCAGGGGTGCTGCGGTTGCGGTGGGCGTCGGCGTCGAGGAAGCAGATGCAGGCGGTCGATGATGGGTTCGGGAAGCAGATCTGAAACGAGGAGTCGGTGAAGCAGATCTAGTGCGGTGCACGGCGTCGTTGGTGAAGCGGATCGTGCACGGCAGACGAGGGAGTTGGTGAACTCAGATAGTGCGGTGCACGGCGGCGTTGGTGAAGCGGATCTGGTGCCGCGGATGAAGCAAGCCGGTGAAGCAGATCCGATGCAGTACACGGCGGCGTTGGTGAAGCGGATCTGGTGCTGCGGACGAGGGAGTCGGTGGCCTCAGGTAGGTGAGGTGGTATGCCGGCTAAGTACGGCTGGGATATTCCGGTGCGGTGGTCCGGCAGGTGAGAGATGATGGGCCTGGAGTATTGCGACAGTTTTTTTGCGGAAATGGGGAAGACGAATGGAAGGCGGTAGACTATATATATCAGAGGGGATGTGTAAATTACGAACGAGACCCCAACCAACGCCGGCTTCACTTGTCTGCCTTTGCGTCATTGGTAATAGGGGTCGAAAGGGAATTCGAAATATGTGTATGGAGGCGGGAGTTTTGGCGCTCAACTCGTATTTTGAATCTCCCTGGTGTATAAGCAGTACAGTATACTAGATATTGAATCATAGACCAGGGAAGACAAGTACAAAGAGTACAAAAATACTGTAATGTCTACATTGCATGATGCTGATCTACCTTGCGTTAGTGTTTGTACTTTGTAGTGGTAGCTAAGTGGTGCAAAGAAGACATATTTGTAATTTCTACAACTAAGATATGTCTATATACATCCGTATTAGACAAAACTAAGACACCTCCTTTTAGACGAAGGTAATATTAATTTTGAATCTCTTTGTACTAATGTTGATGATTTTTAATAGATCTTCAGAGTTTCGTAGAAAAAAACTAGGCTCCTCTCGAGAAACAAATAAGCATACAATTAATTAAGTACGTGGGCGGTTATTATTATTTTAACATGGAAACTGCATTCGTGCCCTATGGCCCGTCATCTTCAAAACCGTCCAAATACATGCATCTAGCGACGGGCGGTTTGCAGGCCCTGGCGTGGCGGTTAACATTCGTCTTCCTCATTTCGTCTTCTCCCTGACACTCTCGCCTATGCCCCTCTCTCGCTACCCTCCATGGAAGCGTTCTACCAAGGACACACTTTCCTCGCTCATGGAACAACCACCATTACGGCGAACTATACCAATATGGCGTCTAAGGTGGAGGAACACATCAACAAAATCGAGTTGATACTGGAGAAAGAAGACTCGTACAAAATTGTTGGCCTAGACGTAGAGTACACCTATGGGCCTGAACAGAAGGCTGCCCTCATACAGTTGTGCATGGGCACAGACTGCCTCCTGTACCAGATTTCCTCGGCCGACCAGCCCTGCCCCAAACTCGCTGACTTTCTTGGCATGCCTGACATAACATTTGCAGGTGTTGACATCGGCAACGACATTACCAGGCTTGGGCGTTGCAACCTCTCAGTGGCGAACTTCGTGGACATCCAGAAAAGGTGGAAGCCTGCCGATTCCACTAGTAACAATAAGGATTCGTTGGCTGACTATGCTGCGGCCATTATAGACAGCCAGTACAAATCTATCATGAAAAAACTTACGAAAGAGGAACACAAGCTATGGAAGCAGGTGCCTTTGTCCATGAAGCATATCCTGTATGCAAGCATCGACACATACACGACATATGAGGTATACAGGCGAATAGTGAACTTTGAGAAGGGTCAACAAAAATTGGCGGAATTCCAGGACAGCGGGAGTAAGAAGAAGAAGAAGAGCAACATGGTACAGGCTGTGGAAGCTGAAGAGGAAGACCACTGATAAGTAGTTCTGTACATCCAGCTATATTTTATCCTAGTGTTAAAAGTAGTATAGTACTAGTATGTATACGATCGTGTGTGTATGCACCCAGTGATAAGTAGTTCTGTACATCCAGCTATATTTTATCTTGCAAGTAGTTTTAAAATTAGTACAGTACTACTGTAGTATGTACGATCGTGTGTGTATGCTCCCAGTGTCATGAGTACATAACTGATGATAATAATAATAATATGTATGGTAGATCTTTTTTTTATCTTGCATACTCCCTACGATCCATAATAAGTGTGCCGTTTCACTCTAACAGCATCCACTGTGTTGTCCACAACAGCTATCCTCATCCACAAGCAATAAGTGTAGTCCATGCCCATATATATAGTGGACACGTACAAGCTTTTGGTTGCCCATAAGTAAATAGTAATTATTTTACTATGTGCTCTGTCTTGCATGTGTGTACTTCTAACAAATATGTGCGTCCCAGCGTGTGCCAAACTTAACCTTATACTGAGTATATTGTATAGTATTACTCCCTCCGTTCCACATTACTTGATGCTAAAATGGAAGTATCTATAGCTACAATATGTCTAGATACATCTACATTAGAGTCAAGTAATGTAGTTGCTGTTTCAGTAATCTTGTGGTTCCCATAGGTGGTGCCTTAAATGACAAAAGTCATGGCCATATCTAAACCATGATTAAGCCGAACCTCTGCCCCAAGACATGACATCTCTTCTAGTAGAATGCTCTCCGTCCATAATAAAATAATCAATGGATGGGACTGGATACCTTTGTTGGGAAGGTATCGTCACCTGCCGAGTAGGGTGTATGTAGGCATCCTATCACGTCAGGACAGCTATCCAGTAGTAATATCCATCTCCCAGTGACCCAGTCTATGTGTGTGTCTTGTCTTGTCGATCCATGGACATGGCACCTATCGAGGTACTCCACTGCTGATGATTTTGTAGAGTACGTATATTTATATGAGCACGATGCTTTGTACAAAGTTGTCCCGGTCACCTCAAGGTTGCATTAGCAGGACGAAAAACAGTTACTCCCTTTCTTGTTCTTTTTCTTTTGTTGTCACATATTTGAAACCAATAAGTTCAAGTTATGTTCCTGATGATGTTACCCAACAATAGAAGCGAAACTGAAATAATAGTACAACTCAGACAGTGTTAGTACTAGTACTTTACTAGAGGTTACATCCGCATTAGCACTATACTAGTACGTATCATCATATGGAGTAGGAGTACTTATTTTGAGGATTAATTGTTCTCCTTCTCGATGCGAATGTAGAAACGCAGCAGCTTGGAAGGTCCACCAAGCACCAGGTACAGCGGCGGCACCGAGAGGAACGACGTGAGTTCATCAAACGCGACGTCGCCCGGCAAGGCGCAGCTCGACGCCTCCAAAGACACACTCACGGTGTCCGCCCTGCTCCTCGCGTGCGCCAACGAGCACGACGCCGGCCCATTCGCCCACATCTTTGCCGTGTACAGAGGCCACACGCACGCGGCCGCCCTAACGCACACGGTAGACACGATGGTGGTCGAAGTCGAACCGAGCACGCCGATGATCAGGACGAACACGGCGCCGTCCTCCCCTTCGGCGATGATCCGCAGGCACGGCGAACCCGGCATCGGCACCGGCACCTGGAACACTTTGGTCGTGTTGTATGGCGGGAGCTTGTGCACTTGGATCGAGTGGGCCGCTGCGAAGTGGGCGACGAGCGCTGTTGGCGGGGCGGCGAAGTCGTAGCCGGGCTCCGTGCAAGCGCAAGGGGCGTGCGGGCATGCAATCTTGTGGTCGTGGACCTGGTGGTAGGCCACCAAGCTCCCGCAGCTGCTGTGGGGGCACTCAACCGTCGCCGCTGATACGACGGCGTCCATTGCCGGGTCCTGCTCGAATCCGCCGCGGGGTTCCACGCACCTATGGCACCGGTTCCCGGGAAGCTCGCTGAGGCAGCGGCCGCAGGCCAAATGATTACCCTTGCACTGCACAAATCAAAGTTCGTGGATTCCCATTTTTGCAGTAGTGAACCCACAAAAGAAACATCAATGGAGTTTGGGAGGGAAAGGGATCGACCTTGAAGACGGGGGGCTGGAGGGGCTGGGAGCAGAAAATGCAGTGAAGCACGGTGGAGTCCATCTTCAGGGTAACGGTGACAGTTTCCAGCATTGCGAGCACGCGAGGAGTATGGCCTATCGATGGCCTCTCTTAGCTCCTAGCCTCGAGGCTGGAGTACTCTATTTAAGGGGATGGGAAGGGATTTTGCTTAAGACGAGGAAAACCCAATATAGTACCTCCATCTCAAAGCTTAAGGCTTATATTATTTTTAGAAAGTCAAATTATGTCAAAATTGACTAAGCATTTACCGAAAATCATGGTAGTTAAAAAATGTGTATCTCCACCATCATACTATTTGAGACTATATTTGTGATGGTAATAGGCACAACTACATACACAAAAATTGACATCATCTGATTATTAGTTATTTGGACTGCGGGATGAACTTTTTGGAACTGTGCATTAAGCACCGGTAACCACTTAGGGCTTCTTTGATTCATAGGATTGACATAGGAATTATGTTGGATTTGATTCCTATGGGAAAATTTCAATCCTACACCTTTCCTATTTCTACACTCTCCACATTCCTTTGAATCAAAGCAGCAGTGCTTCTTTGTTTTTTATAGTAAGTGAAAGGACATCTAAAAAACAGGAGAAATGATCTGGAAGTGCACATAGTTTTATATAAATCAGATGGAGGGGTTACAATTACATATAGTTGGAGTATTCACTTCGGATTCACAAAAAAAAGGAGTATTCACTTCCACGCTGCATTATTATTAAGTATAAGTACTACTACAAACAGTTCAGCACAAATATGAAACGAGGAATCCATAAAAAAATAGCAGCCGTACGAACAATCAAGTACTTTTCAGCAAAATTTATCATTCCTCATGACAAATTGACAGTTTTTTCAACTACGCAAAGTAGCAGTAGCTACATCTGCTTGCATATGCGAATGTAGAAACGCAGCTCCTTGGACGATCCAGCACCAACGAGGTATGGCCCCGGCACAACGAGGAACGACGTGAGCTCCTCAAACACGACAGCGCCCGGCGACGCGCTGCCAGAAGCATCGGCAGACATCTTCACGACATCCCGCCTGCAGTCCGATTTCGAGGACGGCGGCGGGCCGTGCGCCCAGATCTTCACCCTGTAGAGCGGCCACACGGATGTGGCCGAACTGACGCATACCAAAGACAAGACAATGGCTGGGCCGAGCGCGTCGATGTACAGGACGAACACGGAGCCGTCATCCCCTTCGACGACGAGCAGCCTGCACGGCGAGCACGGGTGCGTCATGGTCACCCGGAACTCTATGAACTTGCCATACTCTAACCTATGCACCTGAATCGAGTGGGCCTCTGCGAGGTGAACGAGGAGCGCTGACGGTGGGGTGGCGAAGTCGCAGCCCTGCTCCGTGCAGTTGCACCGGCCGTGCGGGCACGCGATCTGGTGGCTTAGGGACTCGTGGTAGCTGACGATGACCCCGCAGCCGTCGTGGGAGCACATGACCTGCGCCGTTCCAGCGATGTTGTACGCGATGGCCTCCAAATTCGTAGTGTTTATTTCCATAGTGCCGTCCATCGCCGCCAGTTGGTTGAATCCGGAGCCGCGCTACTCTTCTTCTGGCGCCGTTTACTTGGAACCTCGCCGACGGTGGCAAGCGGCAGGCCTCATACCACGCTGCAACTCCGATCAATATTAATTGATGGTAAAATGGATGTATCTACAACTATAATGTGTGTAGATGCATCTATATTACCATCAAATAATATGAATCGGAGGGAGTACAAGGAATGACAGTTTAGCACAAGTGACACCAGCAAATAAAAATCAATGGACTCTCAGAGGAAAAGGGGGCGACCTTGTTGAACTTGGGGCAAATCAATGGAGTCTGACAGACAAATGATGCGATATCTAAAGCCGGTCAGAGAGAGAGAGAGAGAGAGAGAGAGAGAGAGTGTGTGTGTGTGTGTCCGTGGCGGGGGGGGGGGAGAGAGTTTGTTCACTTCTTCTTGGTTTAAAACGAGGATTCGTACAAGGAAATAGAGCCCGCATGCTCGGCTGGGTAGACAGCCAGGAGTGACCCCAACATGGTCGTGCCACAAGGATTCATGTCAAATGAAAAGGGAAGCATGTATCTTTGAATCTTGTCAAATCCTAGGTTTGACCAAGATAATTTAAACAAGTTTAAAACATGAAAATGAAAAGGGAAGCATGTATCCTTCTTAGTCACTCTAAAATGAAGTTTTTGGGAGGTTTTTGAAATTTCCATGTTTGAAACCCAAAACCACTTCTCTTCATGCTTGACTTCATAAGACGGAGTTTAGGGGTTAGGGGGTAGATACATGATTTGTATGGTTTGATATGTCTAGACCTTGTTGATCAATTTTAATGCTTACTATATGACATAAGAAGACTATGTGATTTTGTTTTTCATTTTTCTGTATGCACTATAATAATCAATCGAGTTTTTACACCAACAGGTCTATCACTTACGTGTGGTGCCCACGCTTGAGGTCCCACACTTCAGTGATTACAAGTCACGTGCAATAGGTAAGCAAACTCCCATCCATCTTCTTTGTCAATAGTAGACGCATCAGGATGCGTATTGGAAGTATGTGGGTCCTTCTGGATCCTTCGGTTGTCCCTCTCACAAAAAAAAAACAAATCTCTCTCATTCTCGGCCTCGCTCGACTCGCTCGCTCGCACCTCCTGCTCACTGACAAACCCTGCACAAAAGTCATCATCATTACCCGAAAAAGTGGAGACACCATAATGCTCTCCCTTCTTCTCTCCTTCCGAGTGATCCCTCTTCCTCCGAGTTTCAGTCGACGGGCAAACACCCATGTGCTGCATAGTAATAATAAACAGGTAGTAGAAAAATTGATATACGAATCCATAATTAAATATGTTAAACTAGGGTTTTGCCCAGTTCTACAAATCAAGGGTTCAAAAAAATCCAACTACGGGGTTCGAACAACACGATTCTAATCCAAGAATTTTTTCGACCTCATCCAAATGGCCTCAAACTATAGGGTTAGTATCTAGTGCAGTATGTGTGAAAATGTATGCACTATGTGTGCTATAAATTGTATGTCTTTCAAATTTGAACCAAATTTGAATAAGTTTGAAATATTTGAAAAGGGGCTTTTGGCTTAAACGTTTGAAACCAAAACCACTTCTCTTCATGCATGCTTGACTTCATAAGACAGAGTTTAGCTAGGGTTCGGGGGTAGATACATGATTTTCCTGGTTTGAATATATGTCTAGACCTTGTTTATCAACTTAATTGAATGCTTACTATATGACATAAGAAGACTATGTGCCTTGGTTTTTCATTTTCTGATTTTTTTTAAAATTATGCCCATTTGAATCTTGGTAAAATCCTAGGTTTGACCATGGTTTAAACAGGTTTAAATCATGGATATGAAAAAATAAGCATCTATCCTTCTTAGTCACCCCGAAATGTAGCTCTTGGGAGGGTTTTTGAAATTTCCATGTTTGAAACAAAAAAAAATCACTTCTCTTCATGCATGCTTGACTTCATAAGACAGAGTTTAGGGTTAGGGGTGTAGATATATACATGATTTTCTAGTTTGAATATGTCTAGACCCTGTTTATCAACTTTAATGCTAACTATAGACATAAGAAGACCATGTGCTTTGGTTTTCATTTTTCTGTTTTTTTTGAATTTTATGCCCATATATTTGAATCTTGGTCAAATCCTAGGTTTAACCAAGATTTAAACAAGTTTAAAACATGAAAATTAAAAGGTAAGCATGTATCCTTCTTAGTCACTCTAAAATGAAGCTTTTGGGATGTTCTTGAAATTTCCATGTTTGAAACCCAAAACGACTTCTCTTCATGTAGACTTCATAAGATCGACAGGGGGTAGATACATGATTTGTCTGGTTTGGGTATACGTAGACCTCGTTTATCAACTTGAATGCTTACGATATGGCATATATAAGAAGACTATGTGCTTTTGTTTTTCATTTTTCTGATTTTTTTGAATTTTGTGCCCACCCATTTGTATCTTGGTGAAATCCTAGGTTTGATAATGATTTAAACATGTTTAAAATATGAAAATGCAAATGTAAGCATGGATCCTTCTTAGTCACTCTAAAATGAAGCTTTTGGCCGGGAGGTTTTTGAAATTTCCATGTTTGAAACCCAAAACCACTTCTCTTCACATGCTTGACTTCATAAGAGAGAGTTAATTATTTTAGGGGTTAGGGGGTATAGATACATTATTTTTGTGGTTTGAATATGTATGGACCTTGTTTATCAACTTTAATGCTTACTATATGACATAAGAAAACTATTTGCTTTGGTTTTTCTTTTTTCAGATTTTTTTTTCAATTTTGATGCCCATTTGAATCTTGTCAAATCCTAGGTTTGACCAAGATAATTTAAACAAGTTTAAAACATGAAAATGAAAAGGGAAGCATGGATCCTTCTTAGTCACTCTAAAATGAAGCTTTTGGGAGGTTTTTCAAATTTCCATGTTTGAAACCCAAAACCACTTCTCTTCACATGCTTGACTTCATAAGACAGAGTTTAGGGGTTAGGGGGTATAGCTACATGATTTGTCTGGTTTGAATATGTCTAGACCTTGTTTATCAACTTTAATGCTTACTATATGACATAAGAAAACTATTTGCTTTGGTTTTTCTTTTTGCTGATTTTTTTTTCAATTTTGATGCCCATTTGAATCTTGTCTAATCCTAGGTTTGACCAAGATAATTTAAACAAGTTTAAAACATGAAAATGAAAAGGGAAGCATGTATCCTTCTTAGTCACTCTAAACTCGGGTTTTGCCCAGTTCTACAGATCAAGGGTTCGAACAACACGATTCTAATCCAAGAATTTTTTCGACCTCATCCAAATGGCCTCAAGCTATAGGGTTATCATGTAGTGCAGTTTGTGTGAAAATGTATGCACTATGTGTGCTATAACTTGTATGTCTTTCAAATTTGAACCAAATTTGAATAAGTTTGAAATATTTGAAAAGGGGCTTTTGGGAGGATTTTGAAATTTCCATGTTTGAAACCCAAAGCCACTTATCTTCATGCTTGACTTCATAAGACGGAGTTTAGGGGTTAGGGGGTAGATACATGATTTGTATGGTTTGATATGTCTAGACCTTGTTTATCAACTTTAATGCTTACTATATGACATAAGAAGACTATGTGATTTGGTTTTTCATTTTTCTGTGTTTTTATTTTTCTGCCCATTTGAATCTTGGTCAAATCCTAGGTTTCACCAAGATTTAGACAAGTTTAACACGTAAATGAGTTAACTTGGATTTCCTACCCTTGAATCCATAGGAAACTTTGTTCTAATGCACTATAATAATCAATCGAGTTTTTACACCAACAGGTCTGTCACTTAGGTGTGGTGCCCACGCTTGAGGTCCCACACTTCAGTGAGCACAAGTCACGTGCAATAGGTACGCAAACTCCCAGCCATCTTCTTTGTCAAGAGAAGACGCATCAGGATGTGTATTGGAAGTCTGTGGGTCCTTCTGGATCCTTCGGTTGTCCCTCTCACAAAAAAAAAAATCTCCCTCATTCTCGGCCTCGCTCGACTCGCTCGCTCGCTCGCACCTCCTGCTCACTGACAAACCCTGCACAAAAGTCAACATCATCACCCGAAAAAGGGGAGACACCATAATGCTCTCCCTTCTTCTCTCCTTCCGAGTGATCCCTCTTCCTCCGAGTTTCACTCGACGGGCAAACACCCATGTGCTGCATAGTAATAATAAAAAGGTAAAAATCGATATACGAATCTATAATTAAATAGGTTAAACTCGGGTTTTGCCCAGTTCTACAGATCAAGGGTTCAAAAAAAATCCAACTACGGGGTTCGAACAACACGATTCTAATCCAAGAATTTTTTCGACCTCATCCAAATGGCCTCAAACTATAGGGTTAGTATCTAGTGCAGTATGTGTGAAAATGTATGCACTATGTGTGCTATAAATTGTATGTCTTTCAAATTTGAACCAAATTTGAATAAGTTTGAAATATTTGAAAAGGGGCTTTTGGCTAAAACGTTTGAAACCAAAACCACTTCTCTTCATGCATGCTTGACTTCATAAGACAGAGTTTATCTAGGGTTCGGGGGTAGATACATGATTTTCCTGGTTTGAATATATGTCTAGACCTTGTTTATCAACTTAATTGAATGCTTACTATATGACATAAGAAGACTATGTGCCTTGGTTTTTCATTTTCTGATTTTTTTTTAAAAAATTATGCCCATTTGAATCTTGGTAAAATCCTAGGTTTGACCATGGTTTAAACAAGTTTAAATCATGGATATGAAAAAATAAGCATCTACCCTTCTTAGTCACCCCGAAATGTAGCTCTTGGGAGGGTTTTTAAAATCTCCATGTTTGAAACAAAAAAAATCACTTCTCTTCATGCATGCTTGACTTCATAAGACAGAGTTTAGGGTTAGGGGTGTAGATATATACATGATTTTCTAGTTTGAATATGTCTAGACCCTGTTTATCAACTTAATGCTAACTATAGACATAAGAAGACCATGTGCTTTGGTTTTCATTTTTCTGTTTTTTTTTGAATTTTATGCCCATATATTTGAATCTTGGTCAAATCCTAGGTTTAACCAAGATTTAAACAAGTTTAAAACATGAAAATTAAAAGGTAAGCCTGTATCCTTCTTAGTCACTCTAAAATGAAGCTTTTGGGATGTTCTTGAAATTTCCATGTTTGAAACCCAAAACGACTTCGATCTCTTCATGCTAGACTTCATAAGATCGACAGGGGGTAGATACATGATTTGTCTGGTTTGGATATACCTAGACCTCGTTTATCAACTCGAATGCTTACGATATGACATAAGAAAACTATTTGCTTTGGTTTTTCTTTTTGCTGATTTTTTTTTTCAATTTTGATGCCCATTTGAATCTTGGTTAAATCCTAGGTTTGACCATGGTTTAAACAAGTTTAAATCATGAATATGAAAAAATAAGCATCTATCCTTCTTAGTCACCCCAAAATGTAGCTCTTGGGAGGGTTTTTGAAATTTCCATGTTTGAAACAAAAAAACCACTTCTCTTCATGCATGCTTGACTTCATAAGACAGAGTTTAGGGTTAGGGGTGTAGATATATACATGATTTTCTAGTTTGAATATGTCTAGACATGTTTATCAACTTTAATGCTAACTATAGACATAAGAAGACTATGTGCTTTGGTTTTTCATTTTTCTATTTTTTTTTGAATTTTATGCCCATATATTTGAATCTTGGTCAAATCCTAGGTTCAACCCAGATTTAAACAAGTTTAAAACATGGAAATCAAAAGTTAAGCATGTATCCTTCTTAGTCACTCTAAAATGAAGCTTTTGGGATGTTCTTGAAATTTCCAGGTTTGAAACCCAAACCGACTTCTCTTCATGCTAGACTTCATAAGATCGACGGGGGGTAGATACATGATTTGTCTGGTTTGGATATACCTAGACCTCGTTTATCAACTCGAATGCTTACGATATGACATATATAAGAAGACTATGTGCTTTTGTTTTTCATTTTTCTGATTTTTTTGAATTTTGTGCCCACCCATTTGTATCTTGGTCAAATCCTAGGTTTGATAATGATTTAAACAAGTTTAAAATATGAAAATGCAAATGTAAGCATGGATCCTTCTTAGTCACTCTAAAATGAAGCTTTTGGGAGGTTTTTGAAATTTCCATGTTTGAAACCCAAAACCACTTCTCTTCACGTGCTTGACTTCATAATTAAGACATAGTTAATTAATTTAGGGGTTAGGGGGTATAGATACATGATTTGTGTGGTTTGAATATGTATGGACCTTGTTTATCAACTTCAATGCTTACTATATGACATAAAAAACTATTTGCTTTGGTTTTTCTTTTTTCTGATTTTTTTTTCAATTTTGATGCCCATTTGAATCTTGTCAAATCCTAGGTTTGACCAAGATAATTTAAACAAGTTTAAAACATGAAAATGAAAAGGGAAGCATGGATCCTTCTTAGTCACTCTAAAATGAAGCTTTTGGGAGGTTTTTGAAATTTCCATGTTTGAAACCCAAAACCACTTCTCTTCACATGCTTGACTACATAAGACAGAGTTTAGGGGTTAGGGGGTATAGCTACATGATTTGTCTGGTTTGAATATGTCTAGACCTTGTTTATCAACTTTAATGCTTACTATATGACATAAGAAAACTATTTGCTTTGGTTTTTCTTTTTGCTGATTTTTTTTTTCAATTTTGATGCCCATTTGAATCTTGTCTAATCCTAGGTTTGACCAAGATAATTTAAACAAGTTTAAAACATGAAAATGAAAAGGGAAGCATGTATCCTTCTTAGTCACTCTAAACTCGGGTTTTGCCCAGTTCTACAGATCAAGGGTTCAAAAAAATCCAACTACGGGGTTCGAACAACACGATTCTAATCCAAGAATTTTTTCGACCTCATCCAAATGGCCTCAAGCTATAGGGTTAGCATGTAGTGCAGTTTGTGTGAAAATGTATGCACTATGTGTGTGCTATAACTTGTATGTCTTTCAAATTTGAAAAGTTTGAAATATTTGAAAAGGGGCTTTTGGGAGGATTTTGAAATTTCCATGTTTGAAACCCAAAACCACTTCTCTTCATGCTTGACTTCATAAGACGGAGTTTAGGGGTTAGGGGGTAGATACATGATTTGTATGGTTTGATATGTCTAGACCTTGTTTATCAACTTTAATGCTTACTATATGACATAAGAAGACTATGTGATTTGGTTTTTCATTTTTCTATGTTTTTATTTTTCTGCCCAGTTGAATCTTGGTCAAATCCTAGGTTTCACCAAGATTTAGACAAGTTTAACACATAAATGAGTTAACTTGGATTTCCTACCCTTGAATCCATAGGAAACTTTGTTCTAATGCACTATAATAATCAATCGAGTTTTTACACCAACAGGTCTGTCACTTACGTGTGGTGCCCACGCTTGAGGTCCCACACTTCAGTGAGCACAAGTCACGTGCAATAGGTACGCAAACTCCCAGCCATCTTCTTTGTCAAGAGAAGACGCATCAGGATAGGTATTGGAAGTCTGTGGGTCCTTCTGGATCCTTCGGTTGTCCCTCTCACAAAAAAAACAAATCTCCCTCATTCTCGGACTCGCTCGACTCGCTCGCTCGCACCTCCTGCTCACTGACAAACCCTGCACAAAAGTCAACATCATCACCCGAAAAAGGGGAGACACCATAATGCTCTCCCTTCTTCTCTCCTTCCGAGTGATCCCTCTTCCTCCGAGTTTCACTCGACGGGCAAACACCCATGTGCTGCATAGTAATAATAAAAAGGTAGTAGAAAAATCGATATACGAATCTATAATTAAATAGGTTAAACTCGGGTTTTGCCCAGTTCTACAGATCAAGGGTTCAAAAAAAATCCAACTACGGGGTTCGAACAACACGATTCTAATCCAAGAATTTTTTCGACCTCATCCAAATGGCCTCAAACTATAGGGTTAGTATCTAGTGCAGTATGTGTGAAAATGTATGCACTATGTGTGCTATAAATTGTATGTCTTTCAAATTTGAACCAAATTTGAATAAGTTTGAAATATTTGAAAAGGGGCTTTTGGCTTAAACGTTTGAAACCAAAACCACTTCTCTTCATGCATGCTTGACTTCATAAGATAGAGTTTAGCTAGGGTTCGGGGGTAGATACATGATTTTCCTGGTTTGAATATATGTCTAGACCTTGTTTATCAACTTAATTGAATGCTTACTATATGACATAAGAAGACTATGTGCCTTGGTTTTTCATTTTCTGATTTTTTTTTTAAAAATTATGCCCATTTGAATCTTGGTAAAATCCTAGGTTTGACCATGGTTTAAACAAGTTTAAATCATGGATATGAAAAAATAAGCATCTATCCTTCTTAGTCACCCCGAAATGTAGCTCTTGGGAGGGTTTTTGAAATTTCCATGTTTGAAACAAAAAAATCACTTCTCTTCATGCATGCTTGACTTCATAAGACAGAGTTTAGGGTTAGGGGTGTAGATATATACATGATTTTCTAGTTTGAATATGTCTAGACCCTGTTTATCAACTTTAATGCTAACTATAGACATAAGAAGACCATGTGCTTTGGTTTTCATTTTTCTGTTTTTTTTTGAATTTTATGCCCATATATTTGAATCTTGGTCAAATCCTAGGTTTAACCAAGATTTAAACAAGTTTAAAACATGAAAATTAAAAGGTAAGCCTGTATCCTTCTTAGTCACTCTAAAATGAAGCTTTTGGGATGTTCTTGAAATTTCCATGTTTGAAACCCAAAACGACTTCGATCTCTTCATGCTAGACTTCATAAGATCGACAGGGGGTAGATACATGATTTGTCTGGTTTGGATATACCTAGACCTCGTTTATCAACTTGAATGCTTACGATATGACATAAGTAAACTATTTGCTTTGGTTTTTCTTTTTTCTGATTTTTTTTTCAATTTTGATGCCCATTTGAATCTTGGTCAAATCCTAGGTTTGACCATGGTTTAAACAAGTTTAAATCATGAATATGAAAAAATAAGCATCTATCCTTCTTAGTCACCCCAAAATGTAGCTCTTGGGAGGGTTTTTGAAATTTCCATGTTTGAAACAAAAAAACCACTTCTCTTCATGCATGCTTGACTTCATAAGACAGAGTTTAGGGTTAGGGGTGTAGATATATACATGATTTTCTAGTTTGAATATGTCTAGACCTGTTTATCAACTTTAATGCTAACTATAGACATAAGAAGACTATGTGCTTTGGTTTTTCATTTTTCTGTTTTTTTTTTGAATTTTATGCCCATATATTTGAATCTTGGTCAAATCCTAGGTTCAACCAAGATTTAAACAAGTTTAAAACATGGAAATTAAAAGTTAAGCATGTATCCTTCTTAGTCACTCTAAAATGAAGCTTTTGGGATGTTCTTGAAATTTCCATGTTTGAAACCCAAAACGACTTCTCTTCATGCTAGACTTCATAAGATCGACGGGGGGTAGATACATGATTTGTCTGGTTTGGATATACCTAGACCTCGTTTATCAACTCGAATGCTTACGATATGACATATATAAGAAGACTATGTGCTTTTGTTTTTCATTTTTCTGATTTTTTTGAATTTTGTGCCCACCCATTTGTATCTTGGTCAAATCCTAGGTTTGATAATGATTTAAACAAGTTTAAAATATGAAAATGCAAATGTAAGCATGGATCCTTCTTAGTCACTCTAAAATGAAGCTTTTGGGAGGTTTTTGAAATTTCCATGTTTGAAACCCAAAACCACTTCTCTTCACATGCTTGACTTCATAAGACATAGTTAATTAATTTAGGGGTTAGGGGGTATAGATACATGATTTGTGTGGTTTGAATATGTATGGACCTTGTTTATCAACTTCAATGCTTACTATATGACATACGAAAACTATTTGCTTTGGTTTTTATTTTTTCTGATTTTTTTTCAATTTTGATGCCCATTTGAATCTTGTCAAATCCTAGGTTTGACGACCAAGATAATTTAAACAAGTTTAAAACATGAAAATTAAAAGGGAAGCATGGATCCTTCTTAGTCACTCTAAAATGAAGCTTTTGGGAGGTTTTTGAAATTTCCATGTTTGAAACCCAAAACCACTTCTCTTCACATGCTTGACTTCATAAGACAGAGTTTAGGGGTTAGGGGTATAGCTACATGATTTGTCTGGTTTGAATATGTCTAGACCTTGTTTATCAACTTTAATGCTTACTATATGACATAAGAAAACTATTTGCTTTGGTTTTTCTTTTTGCTGATTTTTTTTTTCAATTTTGATGCCCATTTGAATCTTGTCTAATCCTAGGTTTGACCAAGATAATTTAAACAAGTTTAAAACATGAAAATGAAAAGGGAAGCATGTATCCTTCTTAGTCACTCTAAACTCGGGTTTTGCCCAGTTCTATAGATCAAGGGTTCAAAAAAATCCAACTACGGGGTTCGAACAACACGATTCTAATCCAAGAATTTTTTCGACCTCATCCAAATGGCCTCAAGCTATAGGGTTAGCATGTAGTGCAGTTTGTGTGAAAATGTATGCACTATGTGTGCTATAACTTGTATGTCTTTCAAATTTGAACCAAATTTGAATAAGTTTGAAATATTTGAAAAGGGGCTTTTGGGAGGATTTTGAAATTTCCATGTTTGAAACCCAAAGCCACTTATCTTCATGCTTGACTTCATAAGACGGAGTTTAGGGGTTAGGGGGTAGATACATGATTTGTATGGTTTGATATGTCTAGACCTTGTTTATCAACTTTAATGCTTACTATATGACATAAGAAGACTATGTGATTTGGTTTTTCATTTTTCTGTGTTTTTATTTTTCTGCCCATTTGAATCTTGGTCAAATCCTAGGTTTGACCAAGATTTAGACAAGTTTAACACGTAAATGAGTTAACTTGGATTTCCTACCCTTGAATCCATAGGAAACTTTGTTCTAATGCACTATAATAATCAATCGAGTTTTTACACCAACAGGTCTGTCACTTACGTGTGGTGCCCACGCTTGAGGTCCCACACTTCAGTGAGCACAAGTCATGTGCAATAGGTACGCAAACTCCCAGCCATCTTCTTTGTCAAGAGAAGACGCATCAGGATGCGTATTGGAAGTCTGTGGGTCCTTCTGGATCCTTCGGTTGTCCCTCTCACAAAAAAAAACAAATCTCCCTCATTCTCGGCCTCGCTCGACTCGCTCGCTCGCTCGCTCGCACCTCCTGCTCACTGACAAACCCTACACAAAAGTCAACATCATCACCCGAAAAAGGGGAGACACCATAATGCTCTCCCTTCTTCTCTCCTTCCGAGTGACCCCTCTTCCTCCGAGTTTCACTCGACGGCCAAACACCCATGTGCTGCATAGTAATAATAAAAAGGTAGTAGAAAAATCGATATACGAATCTATAATTAAATAGGTTAAACTCGGGTTTTGCCCAGTTCTACAGATCAAGGGTTCAAAAAAATTCCAACTACGGGGTTCGAACAACACGATTCTAATCCAAGAATTTTTTCGACCTCATCCAAATGGCCTCAAACTATAGGGTTAGTATCTAGTGCAGTATGTGTGAAAATGTATGCACTATGTGTGCTATAAATTGTATGTCTTTCAAATTTGAACCAAATTTGAATAAGTTTGAAATATTTGAAAAGGGGCTTTTGGCTTAAACGTTTGAAACCAAAACCACTTCTCTTCATGCATGCTTGACTTCATAAGACAGAGTTTAGCTAGGGTTCGGGGGTAGATACATGATTTTCCTGGTTTGAATATATGTCTAGACCTTGTTTATCAACTTAATTGAATGCTTACTATATGACATAAGAAGACTATGTGCCTTGGTTTTTCATTTTCTGATTTTTTTAAAAAATTATGCCCATTTGAATCTTGGTAAAATCCTAGGTTTGACCATGGTTTATACAAGTTTAAATCATGGATATGAAAAAATAAGCATCTATCCTTCTTAGTCACCCCGAAATGTAGCTCTTGGGAGGGTTTTTGAAATTTCCATGTTTGAAACAAAAAAATCACTTCTCTTCATGCATGCTTGACTTCATAAGACAGAGTTTAGGGTTAGGGGTGTAGATATATACATGATTTTCTAGTTTGAATATGTCTAGACCCTGTTTATCAACTTTAATGCTAACTATAGACATAAGAAGACCATGTGCTTTGGTTTTCATTTTTCTGTTTTTTTTTGAATTTTATGCCCATATATTTGAATCTTGGTCAAATCCTAGGTTTAACCAAGATTTAAACAAGTTTAAAACATGAAAATTAAAAGGTAAGCCTGTATCCTTCTTAGTCACTCTAAAATGAAGCTTTTGGGATGTTCTTGAAATTTCCATGTTTGAAACCCAAAACGACTTCGATCTCTTCATGCTAGACTTCATAAGATCGACAGGGGTAGATACATGATTTGTCCTGGTTTGGATATACCTAGACCTCGTTTATCAACTTGAATGCTTACGATATGACATAAGTAAACTATTTGCTTTGGTTTTTCTTTTTGCTGATTTTTTTTTTCAATTTTGATGCCCATTTGAATCTTGGTCAAATCCTAGGTTTGACCATGGTTTAAACAAGTTTAAATCATGAATATGAAAAAATAAGCATCTATCCTTCTTAGTCACCCCAAAATGTAGCTCTTGGGAGGGTTTTTGAAATTTCCATGTTTGAAACAAAAAAACCACTTCTCTTCATGCATGCTTGACTTCATAAGACAGAGTTTAGGGTTAGGGGTGTAGATATATACATGATTTTCTAGTTTGAATATGTCTAGACCTGTTTATCAACTTTAATGCTAACTATAGACATAAGAAGACTATGTGCTTTGGTTTTTCATTTTTCTGTTTTTTTTGAATTTTATGCCCATATATTTGAATCTTGGTCAAATCCTAGGTTCAACCAAGATTTAAACAAGTTTAAAACATGGAAATTAAAAGTTAAGCATGTATCCTTCTTAGTCACTCTAAAATGAAGCTTTTGGGATGTTCTTGAAATTTCCATGTTTGAAACCCAAAACGACTTCTCTTCATGCTAGACTTCATAAGATCGACGGGGGGTAGATACATGATTTGTCTGGTTTGGATATACCTAGACCTCGTTTATCAACTCGAATGCTTACGATATGACATATATAAGAAGACTATGTGCTTTTGTTTTTCATTTTTCTGATTTTTTTGAATTTTGTGCCCACCCATTTGTATCTTGGTCAAATCCTAGGTTTGATAATGATTTAAACAAGTTTAAAATATGAAAATGCAAATGTAAGCATGGATCCTTCTTAGTCACTCTAAAATGAAGCTTTTGGGAGGTTTTTGAAATTTCCATGTTTGAAACCCAAAACCACTTCTCTTCACATGCTTGACTTCATAAGACATAGTTAATTAATTTAGGGGTTAGGGGGTATAGATACATGATTTGTGTGGTTTGAATATGTATGGACCTTGTTTATCAACTTCAATGCTTACTATATGACATACGAAAACTATTTGCTTTGGTTTTTATTTTTTCTGATTTTTTTTCAATTTTGATGCCCATTTGAATCTTGTCAAATCCTAGGTTTGACGACCAAGATAATTTTAACAAGTTTAAAACATGAAAATTAAAAGGGAAGCATGGATCCTTCTTAGTCACTCTAAAATGAAGCTTTTGGGAGGTTTTTGAAATTTCCATGTTTGAAACCCAAAACCACTTCTCTTCACATGCTTGACTTCATAAGACAGAGTTTAGGGGTTAGGGGGTATAGCTACATGATTTGTCTGGTTTGAATATGTCTAGACCTTGTTTATCAACTTTAATGCTTACTATATGACATAAGAAAACTATTTGCTTTGGTTTTTTTTTTGCTGATTTTTTTTTCAATTTTGATGCCCATTTGAATCTTGTCTAATCCTAGGTTTGACCAAGATAATTTAAACAAGTTTAAAACATGAAAATGAAAAGGGAAGCATGTATCCTTCTTAGTCACTCTAAACTCGGGTTTTGCCCAGTTCTATAGATCAAGGGTTCAAAAAAATCCAACTACGGGGTTCGAACAACACGATTCTAATCCAAGAATTTTTTCGACCTCATCCAAATGGCCTCAAGCTATAGGGTTAGCATGTAGTGCAGTTTGTGTGAAAATGTATGCACTATGTGTGCTATAACTTGTATGTCTTTCAAATTTGAACCAAATTTGAATAAGTTTGAAATATTTGAAAAGGGGCTTTTGGGAGGATTTTGAAATTTCCATGTTTGAAACCCAAAGCCACTTATCTTCATGCTTGACTTCATAAGACGGAGTTTAGGGGTTAGGGGGTAGATACATGATTTGTATGGTTTGATATGTCTAGACCTTGTTTATCAACTTTAATGCTTACTATATGACATAAGAAGACTATGTGATTTGGTTTTTCATTTTTCTGTGTTTTTATTTTTCTGCCCATTTGAATCTTTGTCAAATCCTAGGTTTGACCAAGATTTAGACAAGTTTAACACGTAAATGAGTTAACTTGGATTTCCTACCCTTGAATCCATAGGAAACTTTGTTCTAATGCACTATAATAATCAATCGAGTTTTTACACCAACAGGTCTGTCACTTACGTGTGGTGCCCACGCTTGAGGTCCCACACTTCAGTGAGCACAAGTCATGTGCAATAGGTACGCAAACTCCCAGCCATCTTCTTTGTCAAGAGAAGACGCATCAGGATGCGTATTGGAAGTCTGTGGGTCCTTCTGGATCCTTCGGTTGTCCCTCTCACAAAAACAAATCTCCCTCATTCTCGGCCTCGCTCGACTCGCTCGCTCGCTCGCTCGCACCTCCTGCTCACTGACAAACCCTGCACAAAAGTCAACATCATCACCCGAAAAAGGGGAGACACCATAATGCTCTCCCTTCTTCTCTCCTTCCGAGTGACCCCTCTTCCTCCGAGTTTCACTCGACGGCCAAACACCCATGTGCTGCATAGTAATAATAAAAAGGTAGTAGAAAAATCGATATACGGATCTATAATTAAATAGGTTAAACTCGGGTTTTGCCCAGTTCTACAGATCAAGGGTTCAAAAAAAATCCAACTACGGGGTTCGAACAACACGATTCTAATCCAAGAATTTTTTCGACCTCATCCAAATGGCCTCAAACTATAGGGTTAGTATCTAGTGCAGTATGTGTGAAAATGTATGCACTATGTGTGCTATAAATTGTATGTCTTTCAAATTTGAACCAAATTTGAATAAGTTTGAAATATTTGAAAAGGGGCTTTTGGCTTAAACGTTTGAAACCAAAACCACTTCTCTTCATGCATGCTTGACTTCATAAGACAGAGTTTAGCTAGGGTTCGGGGGTAGATACATGATTTTCCTGGTTTGAATATATGTCTAGACCTTGTTTATCAACTTAATTGAATGCTTACTATATGACATAAGAAGACTATGTGCCTTGGTTTTTCATTTTCTGATTTTTTTAAAAAATTATGCCCATTTGAATCTTGGTAAAATCCTAGGTTTGACCATGGTTTATACAAGTTTAAATCATGGATATGAAAAAATAAGCATCTATCCTTCTTAGTCACCCCGAAATGTAGCTCTTGGGAGGGTTTTTGAAATTTCCATGTTTGAAACAAAAAAATCACTTCTCTTCATGCATGCTTGACTTCATAAGACAGAGTTTAGGGTTAGGGGTGTAGATATATACATGATTTTCTAGTTTGAATATGTCTAGACCCTGTTTATCAACTTTAATGCTAACTATAGACATAAGAAGACCATGTGCTTTGGTTTTCATTTTTCTGTTTTTTTTGAATTTTATGCCCATATATTTGAATCTTGGTCAAATCCTAGGTTTAACCAAGATTTAAACAAGTTTAAAACATGAAAATTAAAAGGTAAGCCTGTATCCTTCTTAGTCACTCTAAAATGAAGCTTTTGGGATGTTCTTGAAATTTCATTGTTTGAAACCCAAAACGACTTCGATCTCTTCATGCTAGACTTCATAAGATCGACAGGGGGTAGATACATGATTTGTCTGGTTTGGATATACCTAGACCTCGTTTATCAACTCGAATGCTTACGATATGACATAAGTAAACTATTTGCTTTGGTTTTTCTTTTTGCTGATTTTTTTTTTCAATTTTGATGCCCATTTGAATCTTGGTCAAATCCTAGGTTTTACCATGGTTTAAACAAGTTTAAATCATGAATATGAAAAAATAAGCATCTATCCTTCTTAGTCACCCCAAAATGTAGCTCTTGGGAGGGTTTTTGAAATTTCCATGTTTGAAACAAAAAAACCACTTCTCTTCATGCATGCTTGACTTCATAAGACAGAGTTTAGGGTTAGGGGTGTAGATATATACATGATTTTCTAGTTTGAATATGTCTAGACCTGTTTATCAACTTTAATGCTAACTATAGACATAAGAAGACTATGTGCTTTGGTTTTTCATTTTTCTGTTTTTTTTGAATTTTATGCCCATATATTTGAATCTTGGTCAAATCCTAGGTTCAACCAAGATTTAAACAAGTTTAAAACATGGAAATTAAAAGTTAAGCATGTATCCTTCTTAGTCACTCTAAAATGAAGCTTTTGGGATGTTCTTGAAATTTCCATGTTTGAAACCCAAAACGACTTCTCTTCATGCTAGACTTCATAAGATCGACGGGGGGTAGATACATGATTTGTCTGGTTTGGATATACCTAGACCTCGTTTATCAACTCGAATGCTTACGATATGACATATATAAGAAGACTATGTGCTTTTGTTTTTCATTTTTCTGATTTTTTTGAATTTTGTGCCCACCCATTTGTATCTTGGTCAAATCCTAGGTTTGATAATGATTTAAACAAGTTTAAAATATGAAAATGCAAATGTAAGCATGGATCCTTCTTAGTCACTCTAAAATGAAGCTTTTGGGAGGTTATTGAAATTTCCATGTTTGAAACCCAAAACCACTTCTCTTCACATGCTTGACTTCATAAGAGAGAGTTAATTAATTTAGGGGTTAGGGGGTATAGATACATGATTTGTGTGGTTTGAATATGTATGGACCTTGTTTATCAACTTCAATGCTTACTATATGGCATACGAAAACTATTTGCTTTGGTTTTTATTTTTTCTGATTTTTTTTCAATTTTGATGCCCATTTGAATCTTGTCAAATCCTAGGTTTGACGACCAAGATAATTTAAACAAGTTTAAAACATGAAAATGAAAAGGGAAGCATGGATCCTTCTTAGTCACTCTAAAATGAAGCTTTTGGAAGGTTTTTGAAATTTCCATGTTTGAAACCCAAAACCACTTCTCTTCACATGCTTGACTTCATAAGACAGAGTTTAGGGGTTAGGGGGTATAGCTACATGATTTGTCTGGTTTGAATATGTCTAGACCTTGTTTATCAACTTTAATGCTTACTATATGACATAAGAAAACTATTTGCTTTGGTTTTTCTTTTTGCTGATTTTTTTTCAATTTTGATGCCCATTTGAATCTTGTCTAATCCTAGGTTTGACCAAGATAATTTAAACAAGTTTAAAACATGAAAATGAAAAGGGAAGCATGTATCCTTCTTAGTCACTCTAAACTCGGGTTTTGCCCAGTTCTACAGATCAAGGGTTCAAAAAAATCCAACTACGGGGTTCGAACAACACGATTCTAATCCAAGAATGTTTTCAACCTCATCCAAATGGCCTCAAGCTATAGGGTTAGCACGTAGTGCAGTTTGTGTGAAAATGTATGCACTATGTGTGCTATAACTTGTATGTCTTTCAAATTTGAACCAAATTTAAATAAGTTTGAAATATTTGAAAAGGGGCTTTTGGGAGGATTTTGAAATTTCCATGTTTGAAACCCAAAGACACTTATCTTCATGCTTGACTTCATAAGACGGAGTTTAGGGGTTAGGGGGTAGATACATGATTTGTATGGTTTGATATGTCTAGACCTTGTTTATCAACTTTAATGCTTACTATATGACATAAGAAGACTATGTGATTTGGTTTTTCATTTTTCTGTGTTTTTATTTTTTTGCCCATTTGAATCTTTGTCAAATCCTAGGTTTCACCAAGATTTAGACAAGTTTAACACGTAAATGAGTTAACTTGGATTTCCTACCCTTGAATCCATAGGAAACTTTGTTCTAATGCACTATAATAATCAATCGAGTTTTTACACCAACAGGTCTGTCACTTACGTGTGGTGCCCACGCTTGAGGTCCCACACTTCAGTGAGCACAAGTCACGTGCAATAGGTACGCAAACTCCCAGCCATCTTCTTTGTCATGAGAAGACGCATCAGGATGCGTATTGGAAGTCTGTGGGTCCTTCTGGATCCTTCGGTTGTCCCTCTCACAAAAAAAACAAATCTCCCTCATTCTCGGCCTCGCTCAACTCGCTCGCTCGCTCGCACCTCCTGCTCACTGACAAACCCTGCACAAAAGTCAACATCATCACCCGAAAAAGGGGAGACACCATAATGCTCTCCCTTCTTCTCTCCTTCCGAGTGATCCCTCTTCCTCCGAGTTTCACTCGACGGGCAAACACCCATGTGCTGCATAGTAATAATAAAAAGGTAGTAGAAAAATCGATATACGAATCTATAATTAAATAGGTTAAACTCGGGTTTTGCCCAGTTCTACAGATCAAGGGTTCAAAAAAAAATCCAACTACGGGGTTCGAACAACACGATTCTAATCCAAGAATTTTTTCGACCTCATCCAAATGGCCTCAAACTATAGGGTTAGTATCTAGTGCAGTATGTGTGAAAATGTATGCACTATGTGTGCTATAAATTGTATGTCTTTCAAATTTGAACCAAATTTGAATAAGTTTGAAATATTTGAAAAGGGGCTTTTGGCTTAAACGTTTGAAACCAAAACCACTTCTCTTCATGCATGCTTGACTTCATAAGACAGAGTTTAGCTAGGGTTCGGGGGTAGATACATGATTTTTCGGGTTTGAATATATGTCTAGACCTTGTTTATCAACTTAATTGAATGCTTACTATATGACATAAGAAGACTATGTGCCTTGGTTTTTTATTTTCTGATTTTTTTAAAAAAATTATGCCCATTTGAATCTTGGTAAAATCCTAGGTTTGACCATGGTTTAAACAAGTTTAAATCATGGATATGAAAAAATAAGCATCTATCCTTCTTAGTCACCCCGAAATGTAGCTCTTGGGAGGGTTTTTGAAATTTCCATGTTTGAAACAAAAAAATCACTTCTCTTCATGCATGCTTGACTTCATAAGACAGAGTTTAGGGTTAGGGGTGTAGATATATACATGATTTTCTAGTTTGAATATGTCTAGACCCTGTTTATCAACTTTAATGCGAACTATAGACATAAGAAGACCATGTGCTTTGGTTTTCATTTTTCTATTTTTTTTTTGAATTTTATGCCCATATATTTGAATCTTGGTCAAATCCTAGGTTTAACCAAGATTTAAACAAGTTTAAAACATGAAAATTAAAAGGTAAGCATGTATCCTTCTTAGTCACTCTAAAATGAAGCTTTTGGGATGTTCTTGAAATTTCCATGTTTGAAACCCAAAACGACTTCGATCTCTTCATGCTAGACTTCATAAGATCGACAGGGGGTAGATACATGATTTGTCTGGTTTGGATATACCTAGACCTCGTTTATCAACTCGAATGCATGCTTACGATATGACATAAGAAAACTATTTGCTTTGGTTTTTCTTTTTGCTGATTTTTTTTCAATTTTGAAGCCCATTTGAATCTTGGTCAAATCCTAGGTTTGACCATGGTTTAAACAAGTTTAAATCATGAATATGAAAAAATAAGCATCTATCCTTCTTAGTCACCCCAAAATGTAGCTCTTGGGAGGGTTTTTGAAATTTCCATGTTTGAAACAAAAAAACCACTTCTCTTCATGCATGCTTGACTTCATAAGACAGAGTTTAGGGTTAGGGGTGTAGATATATACATGATTTTCTAGTTTGAATATGTCTAGACCTGTTTATCAACTTTAATGCTAACTATAGACATAAGAAGACTATGTGCTTTGGTTTTTCATTTTTCTGTTTTTTTTTGAATTTTATGCCCATATATTTGAATCTTGGTCAAATCCTAGGTTCAACCAAGATTTAAACAAGTTTAAAACATGGAAATTAAAAGTTAAGCATGTATCCTTCTTAGTCACTCTAAAATGAAGCTTTTGGGATGTTCTTGAAATTTCCATGTTTGAAACCCAAAACGACTTCTCTTCATGCTAGACTTCATAAGATCGACGGGGGGTAGATACATGATTTGTCTGGTTTGGATATACCTAGACCTCGTTTATCAACTCGAATGCTTACGATATGACATATATAAGAAGACTATGTGCTTTTGTTTTTCATTTTTCTGATTTTTTTGAATTTTGTGCCCACCCATTTGTATCTTGGTCAAATCCTAGGTTTGATAATGATTTAAACAAGTTTAAAATATGAAAATGCAAATGTAAGCATGGATCCTTCTTAGTCACTCTAAAATGAAGCTTTTGGGAGGTTATTGAAATTTCCATGTTTGAAACCCAAAACCACTTCTCTTCACATGCTTGACTTCATAAGAGAGAGTTAATTAATTTAGGGGTTAGGGGGTATAGATACATGATTTGTGTGGTTTGAATATGTATGGACCTTGTTTATCAACTTCAATGCTTACTATATGGCATACGAAAACTATTTGCTTTGGTTTTTATTTTTTCTAATTTTTTTTCAATTTTGATGCCCATTTGAATCTTGTCAAATCCTAGGTTTGACGACCAAGATAATTTAAACAAGTTTAAAACATGAAAATGAAAAGGGAAGCATGGATCCTTCTTAGTCACTCTAAAATGAAGCTTTTGGAAGGTTTTTGAAATTTCCATGTTTGAAACCCAAAACCACTTCTCTTCACATGCTTGACTTCATAAGACAGAGTTTAGGGGTTAGGGGGTATAGCTACATGATTTGTCTGGTTTGAATATGTCTAGACCTTGTTTATCAACTTTAATGCTTACTATATGACATAAGAAAACTATTTGCTTTGGTTTTTCTTTTTGCTGATTTTTTTTTCAATTTTGATGCCCATTTGAATCTTGTCTAATCCTAGGTTTGACCAAGATAATTTAAACAAGTTTAAAACATGAAAATGAAAAGGGAAGCATGTATCCTTCTTAGTCACTCTAAACTCGGGTTTTGCCCAGTTCTACAGATCAAGGGTTCAAAAAAATCCAACTACGGGGTTCGAACAACACGATTCTAATCCAAGAATGTTTTCGACCTCATCCAAATGGCCTCAAGCTATAGGGTTAGCACGTAGTGCAGTTTGTGTGAAAATGTATGCACTATGTGTGCTATAACTTGTATGTCTTTCAAATTTGAACCAAATTTAAATAAGTTTGAAATATTTGAAAAGGGGCTTTTGGGAGGATTTTGAAATTTCCATGTTTGAAACCCAAAGACACTTATCTTCATGCTTGACTTCATAAGACGGAGTTTAGGGGTTAGGGGGTAGATACATGATTTGTATGGTTTGATATGTCTAGACCTTGTTTATCAACTTTAATGCTTACTATATGACATAAGAAGACTATGTGATTTGGTTTTTCATTTTTCTGTGTTTTTATTTTTCTGCCCATTTGAATCTTTGTCAAATCCTAGGTTTCACCAAGATTTAGACAAGTTTAACACGTAAATGAGTTAACTTGGATTTCCTACCCTTGAATCCATAGGAAACTTTGTTCTAATGCACTATAATAATCAATCGAGTTTTTACACCAACAGGTCTGTCACTTACGTGTGGTGCCCACGCTTGAGGTCCCACACTTCAGTGAGCACAAGTCACGTGCAATAGGTACGCAAACTCCCAGCCATCTTCTTTGTCAAGAGAAGACGCATCAGGATGCGTATTGGAAGTCTGTGGGTCCTTCTGGATCCTTCGGTTGTCCCTCTCACAAAAAACAAATCTCCCTCATTCTCGGCCTCGCTCAACTCGCTCGCTCGCTCGCACCTCCTGCTCACTGACAAACCCTGCACAAAAGTCAACATCATCACCCGAAAAAGGGGAGACACCATAATGCTCTCCCTTCTTCTCTCCTTCCGAGTGATCCCTCTTCCTCCGAGTTTCACTCGACGGGCAAACACCCATGTGCTGCATAGTAATAATAAAAAGGTAGTAGAAAAATCGATATACGAATCTATAATTAAATAGGTTAAACTCGGGTTTTGCCCAGTTCTACAGATCAAGGGTTCAAAAAAATCCAACTACGGGGTTCGAACAACACGATTCTAATCCAAGAATTTTTCGACCTCATCCAAATGGCCTCAAACTATAGGGTTAGTATCTAGTGCAGTATGTGTGAAAATGTATGCACTATGTGTGCTATAAATTGTATGTCTTTCAAATTTGAACCAAATTTGAATAAGTTTGAAATATTTGAAAAGGGGCTTTTGGCTTAAACGTTTGAAACCAAAACCACTTCTCTTCATGCATGCTTGACTTCATAAGACAGAGTTTAGCTAGGGTTCGGGGGTAGATACATGATTTTTCGGGTTTGAATATATGTCTAGACCTTGTTTATCAACTTAATTGAATGCTTACTATATGACATAAGAAGACTATGTGCCTTGGTTTTTCATTTTCTGATTTTTTTAAAAAAATTATGCCCATTTGAATCTTGGTAAAATCCTAGGTTTGACCATGGTTTAAACAAGTTTAAATCATGGATATGAAAAAATAAGCATCTATCCTTCTTAGTCACCCCGAAATGTAGCTCTTGGGAGGGTTTTTGAAATTTCCATGTTTGAAACAAAAAAAATCACTTCTCTTCATGCATGCTTGACTTCATAAGACAGAGTTTAGGGTTAGGGGTGTAGATATATACATGATTTTCTAGTTTGAATATGTCTAGACCCTGTTTATCAACTTTAATGCTAACTATAGACATAAGAAGACCATGTGCTTTGGTTTTCATTTTTCTGTTTTTTTTTGAATTTTATGCCCATATATTTGAATCTTGGTCAAATCCTAGGTTTAACCAAGATTTAAACAAGTTTAAAACATGAAAATTAAAAGGTAAGCATGTATCCTTCTTAGTCACTCTAAAATGAAGCTTTTGGGATGTTCTTGAAATTTACATGTTTGAAACCCAAAACGACTTCGATCTCTTCATGCTAGACTTCATAAGATCGACAGGGGGTAGATACATGATTTGTCTGGTTTGGATATACCTAGACCTCGTTTATCAACTCGAATGCATGCTTACGATATGACATAAGAAAACTATTTGCTTTGGTTTTTCTTTTTGCTGATTTTTTTTCAATTTTGATGCCCATTTGAATCTTGGTCAAATCCTAGGTTTGACCATGGTTTAAACAAGTTTAAATCATGAATATGAAAAAATAAGCATCTATCCTTCTTAGTCACCCCAAAATGTAGCTCTTGGGAGGGTTTTTGAAATTTCCATGTTTGAAACAAAAAAACCACTTCTCTTCATGCATGCTTGACTTCATAAGACAGAGTTTAGGGTTAGGGGTGTAGATATATACATGATTTTCTAGTTTGAATATGTCTAGACCTGTTTATCAACTTTAATGCTAACTATAGACATAAGAAGACTATGTGCTTTGGTTTTTCATTTTTCTGTTTTTTTTTGAATTTTATGCCCATATATTTGAATCTTGGTCAAATCCTAGGTTCAACCAAGATTTAAACAAGTTTAAAACATGGAAATTAAAAGTTAAGCATGTATCCTTCTTAGTCACTCTAAAATGAAGCTTTTGGGATGTTCTTGAAATTTCCATGTTTGAAACCCAAAACGACTTCTCTTCATGCTAGACTTCATAAGATCGACGGGGGGTAGATACATGATTTGTCTGGTTTGGATATACCTAGACCTCGTTTATCAACTCGAATGCTTACGATATGACATATATAAGAAGACTATGTGATTTTGTTTTTCATTTTTCTGATTTTTTGAATTTTGTGCCCACCCATTTGTATCTTGGTCAAATCCTAGGTTTGATAATGATTTAAACAAGTTTAAAATATGAAAATGCAAATGTAAGCATGGATCCTTCTTAGTCACTCTAAAATGAAGCTTTTGGGAGGTTTTTGAAATTTCCATGTTTGAAACCCAAAACCACTTCTCTTCACATGCTTGACTTCATAAGACATAGTTAATTAATTTAGGGGTTAGGGGGTATAGATACATGATTTGTGTGGTTTGAATATGTATGGACCTTGTTTATCAACTTCAATGCTTACTATATGACATACGAAAACTATTTGCTTTGGTTTTTATTTTTTCTGATTTTTTTTCAATTTTGATGCCCATTTGAATCTTGTCAAATCCTAGGTTTGACGACCAAGATAATTTAAACAAGTTTAAAACATGAAAATGAAAAGGGAAGCATGGATCCTTCTTAGTCACTCTAAAATGAAGCTTTTGGGAGGTTTTTGAAATTTCCATGTTTGAAAACCAAAACCACTTCTCTTCACATGCTTGACTTCATAAGACAGAGTTTAGGGGTTAGGGGGTATAGCTACATGATTTGTCTGGTTTGAATATGTCTAGACCTTGTTTATCAACTTTAATGCTTACTATATGACATAAGAAAACTATTTGCTTTGGTTTTTCTTTTTGCTGATTTTTTTTCAATTTTGATGCCCATTTGAATCTTGTCTAATCCTAGGTTTGACCAAGATAATTTAAACAAGTTTAAAACATGAAAATGAAAAGGGAAGCACGTATCCTTCTTAGTCACTCTAAACTCGGGTTTTGCCCAGTTCTACAGATCAAGGGTTCAAAAAAATCCAACTACGGGGTTCGAACAACACGATTCTAATCCAAGAATTTTTTCGACCTCATCCAAATGGCCTCAAGCTATAGGGTTAGCATGTAGTGCAGTTTGTGTGAAAATGTATGCACTATGTGTGCTATAACTTGTATGTCTTTCAAATTTGAACCAAATTTGAATAAGTTTGAAATATTTGAAAAGGGGCTTTTGGGAGGATTTTGAAATTTCCATGTTTGAAACCCAAAGCCACTTATCTTCATGCTTGACTTCATAAGATGGAGTTTAGGGGTTAGGTGGTAGATACATGATTTGTATGGTTTGATATGTCTAGACCTTGTTTATCAACTTTAATGCTTACTATATGACATAAGAAGACTATGTGATTTGGTTTTTCATTTTTCTGTGTTTTTATTTTTCTGCCCATTTGAATCTTGGTCAAATCCTAGGTTTCACCAAGATTTAGACAAGTTTAACACGTAAATGAGTTAACTTGGATTTCCTACCGTTGAATCCATAGGAAACTTTATTCTAATGCACTATAATAATCAATCGAGTTTTTACACCAACAGGTCTGTCACTTACGTGTGGTGCCCACGCTTGAGGTCCCACACTTCAGTGAGCACAAATCACGTGCAATAGGTACGCAAACTCCCAGCCATCTTCTTTGTCAAGAGAAGACGCATCAGGATGCGTATTGGAAGTCTGTGGGTCCTTCTGGATCCTTCGGTTGTCCCTCTCACAAAAAAAAACAAATCTCCCTCATTCTCGGCCTCGCTCGACTCGCTCGCTCGCTCGCACCTCCTGCTCACTGACAAACCCTGCACAAAAGTCAACATCATCACCCGAAAAAGGGGAGACACCATAATGCTTGTAACACCCCAAATTTCAATGAAAAAGAAAGTTAGAGAATTCCAGAAATACAAATTTTCAACCCAACAAAAACTTTTCTTTTGCATATAGTACCATGCATAGGACTTGTGCATTTGAGTGATATGCCATGATGATTGTTATTACTTGTATTTGTTATGCTCTAAAACCCTAGGGTGATCATGTGGAGATCACCAACCAAATAAATCAAAAAGGGAAGAAATTCCCATAATTGAAAAACCCTAAAAACCCTCACATATGCCCTATGGCATTTTTCGAAATTTTAACCCTAGACCTATTTTGTCTTCACCATTAGTGGAATAATGTTACTAAACACTTATCCCAACTTTTGGAAGCAAGGGTTCACAATTCAATTGATTTTCCAACACTTTTCCCACTCACATGTGATGATGACCAAATCTGCCAATTATAGTCTGGTCACCACTTTGAGCCCCTGCAATTCAATTTTCCCAAACCATTCTTTGCTAACTCCTTGCACCATTTCAAAGTCAACATCAAGGTGAACAACTTTGATGAAGACCACCCTGCCAAATTCATCTTTGATCACTAGCTATGCTCATCCAAAGTTGCAACTTTATAATAAGTTCAACAATCTTCACTTAGCCATTTTGGGCCATTTTTGAAATCCAATTTTTCCACCACCACCTCAACTCATCTCTGGTCAAATACAACTTATCTCAACACTCACATTTCACAAACATTCACCTTTTGCATTATTTCCATTTTTGATATTTTTGAATTTTCCAATTTTGAACCCTATTCACACACTATTGCAAATAGTGATCTACCTCACATTTTTCAAACCAAAGCTACACTACATGGTTCCCCTGCCCCCTCTAACCCTAAGGGAAGCATAGTGGAGCTAAGGAGGAGGAGCTAGATTGCATGGCATGGCCATGCCGGCCATGGCATCACCATGCCGAGCCTCCCCCTCTCTCCCTTGCTTGCCAACCTTGGCCCCCTCGCCACAAAGACGCCACCACACCGCCTAGCCTCGCCTAGCACAGCCCTGGTCGAGGAGGAGCTCGACAACGCCGAGACCAGCTCGCGTCCATGGCGCCCTGGACGCCGCGCACGTCGCGCGTGTGCACGCCGCGGGCACACACTGGCCACGCGCCGCGCCGTCACTACGAGCACGCCCTGGACTCGCTGACCAGCCGTTGAGCATCGCCGCGTCGCCACGCAGTCACTAGACATGCCCTCGACCCCGACCCGTGCCCGCCGTCGCCGGAGACGACAACGCGATCCCGCGACCAGCACGGCAGACACGGAAACAATGCCTCGCCCACAGACGCCGCCCGACCGCGCCATCGCCACCTACAGATTCGCCTGGACGAGGAGAACACCGTAGCACCCTCGCCTAGCCCAACACCTCGCCGGAACCGCCGCACCTCGGTCGACTTCTTCACGGCCAAGCCGCACCCTTGGCCATCTATAAATACCGCGTTCCTGGACGAAGCTGAGCACACCACCACGTTCACCATCCTCCACCGCTTCTCCTCCACCCAACCACTCGCTCGATTCTTGCCGGAGTTGCTCCAATTTGAAGCCCGGAGCCCGCCGCACCGCACCTCGCCGCCGTCGATTGGAGCCGATCCAGGAGACGCCGCCGGTGCCAGAGCTTCGCCGTCGTCCACATCGACATCACGCACACTGCCAGCCACCGCGGGAGCCCTGGTTAGCTCTCCCACCCCCTAGGCTCGCCGCCGTAACCTCGGCATCTCGCCGGAGAAGACGATGGCTCGAGCCGTCGATCTACTCTCTAATCCTACGCCCCACGTCGCCCGCACCGTTTCGGGTTTTCCAGGAGGCTGACGGGTGGACCCCACCCTGTCAGCAGGCCCGCGCGCACTGGATGCGCTGCTGGGCCGTTTTTCTCTTTTTAAACAGTTTCGGCCCACGTTGGTTTCCCGCCGGCCTGTTTAATTCAAATTCGTTTTAAACATTTTCCAAACAATCCAATACTGCCCAAACTTTGAAATTCAACCATTTCAAATTGGCTAAACCAAATTTAGTGATTTTGACATTGTTAGAAAGCCACTAAAATTCTCTATCCAATGCCCCTGGCCTCATGGTCAATTTCGTTGTAGAATTAATGTGACAAAAATAACAAGCCAGGGACTTTTCCCTATTCAAATAATTCTTAAAAATCAACCAAAATAGATATTAAGTTATTTCCAACTCTAATAGCTCACTTTTGACTTACACTAATTGTTTATGCAATAAAATGGTGTGGTCACTTTGCATGATCATGCCATGGTTTAATGAATGGATATTTTGACTAGTTTAACTAGTTGATATTATCCAAAACTATTAAAGTTAAATTGTGTGAAGTCTTACACTTCATTTAAACTTGTCTCACATGAATTCATGGGATGTTTGGACCCCTGGTTCCAAACTCTCTTATATGAATTTCTTGAGATTTAAATCAAATATAGTGTTATTTAAATGGCATGAGGTGTTCCACCTCATTTAAATCATTCTACCAAATGATGATGATGATGAACATTTGATCTAGGTCAAGATGAGTTCATCCATGATTGTTGGAGAAATTAAATCTTAAGAAGATTTCAATGAGAGGAAATTATTTCTCAAGAACCCTATGGAAACTATCATTTACATATAGAATACAAATCCTATTTTAATCCCACCACCCATGCACCCTAGTTTATTTATGTGTGTGCATAGAGTAGTTTGTGTGTTTATTTGTGATGTGTGGAATAGCCCTGGAATTAGTGAGTAATTATACTCGTATTCAAATTTAGACGGTAGCACCGGAGAGTACGCCGAAGAAGAAGGTTGCTACCAGGAGGAGGAAGAGGAACAGTTTGAGAACTACCAAGGCAAGCTAAATTACTATGCAAGCTTTTATTCTTGCCAAGTGCAAAGCCCCTTGGGGCAAGGCACCATGTCTTACCTTTTCTTATGTGAACCCATCCCAAGTTTTTACCTGTTTTCCAAATGATTTCCTTTTATAGTTAACTTTGGTCAAAACACAAGTTGGTTTTTAGAGTAGTGAGTTAGCCTTTTCCAAGCAAAGCAAGGTAGCACCTCTCATGAATTAGAGCTAGTGCTAATGAACTAAACTTGACTACTCTAGATGGGAACAATGTGATTTGAAAGGATTTTGAAAACCTTGGAATGAAGATGCCTTCCATTGAATGAATGTTGAAGGTGAATATGACCAAGAGAAGATGGTGATTTTTGATAAAACATGATGTTGGTTTGAATGCGATACCTTTCCAATTCTCAAGTACCCCCACAATACCTGATTATGGGTAGGGCTTAACTGGAAGTTTATGCGTCTTAGTATGGGTTCCCTCTAAACAAGCGTCATCGGGGTTATGCCGAAAGCTGCCTCTACCACAAAAGAAACGATACGATATGATGCGAAAGGAGGTGAATGTCCGGCCCAAGCCTGTGCGATTCCCAAAGGTTGACAGTTGGTCTTCACTGGGAGGCCAAGCTCATGGGGAGAGGTGCTCATACTAGGATTCGTAAGTGAAAGGTTATGGTTGATGATCCGCGTCCTGGGTTACGATTATTCGGGGAAATCCCGACGGATGAAATCAAATGTTGTGGCACAAGTGTGCAACCTCTGCAGAGTGTAAACCTATTCGAATAGCCGCGTCCACGGTTACGGACGGTTGGAAAGGCCATACAGTTTCCGATGTCATATCTTTGAAAGTGATGTTGAAAGGTGATGGTGAAATGACTTGTGGTGGATTGAATTGAAATCACCACTTGAATGGTGGGAATGACACTAATGTTCCCACTTGGGTTAGTTAGCACTTGAGTAGGCTTTTCTCAAAGCTTTGTGAACTAAAACTAGCTTTATGCAAATAAACTAGAGCTTAGCAAACCCTACTAGAATGTCTAGCACTTACATTAGTATTAGTTTGCGAGTACTCAACGTACTCACGGCTTTGTCCCTGGCTATTCAAATGGCCAGAGTATGAAGATGAACAAGGAGATGACCAGCAGGACGCCTACAACAACTAAGCGCCTTCCGACGTCAAGCGTTGGCCTGTGGACTAGAGAGTCCTTGTATCTTACGCTTCCGCTATGTTGAACTATGAACTTGTGTTTGTTCGTTGATCAATAGATCAACTATTCGTGTAATATGGATCATGTGATTCCAATTTGTAAGACTTATGGGTTGTAATGAATGATGACTGTGATACTTAACTATTATGCCTCGCAACAACAATATTCCTGGGATTGCGATGTATGACATAATAGGCATTCGGACTTAAAAATCCGGGTGTTGACAAGTTGGTATCAGAGCCATTGTTTGACCTTAGAAGACCTTAGTTAGAATGGGCGTTCTGAAAAATTTAACTTTGAAATCAAATGAAAGGACTTATTTGTGAAAATTTACTACACTCTTGTCTTTGAGACTTTGCCAAAATTTGATCATGTTCTATCTTATTTAAATCAACTTAAAACCTTGCCACACTTTGCACTCTCTAACTTACTCATCCAATTCTCTTCCAGATGGAGCCGAATGAACCCCTCAACACCAAGTTTTATCAGCTTGGAAACGGAGGAAGCTTGATCTTCGAGCATGACCTCGACTCCCTGTCGGATCACCTTGGCCGCCCACACCCCGAGTTTCACGGGATTCAGGTGGACGACCAGCCGGGAGGGGAACTGCAGTGGATTATCACTGCCGACTTGAGGGGCAAGCTGGAGCCTCCCACCTCGGAGAGGATCCTTTTCTCTTTCAGGGAAAGCAACTGGCTCGACGGGCTTGCACGTGCTCTTCAGGAAGCACTTGCTCGTCTGTGCGGACAGAATACCGAAGCCCTTCGTGAGGAACGCTTTGCGCATCTCGCACGGCGTAACTCTGACGGAAGACCCATGGATGTGCCACTCCACCCCCAGTTGAGGCACCATGTGGATCACTTGGACTTCATGCTCTACCGGACTCGTAGGGACCTCGACGCCTCTCGCGCTACGCGAACCAGACCCATGCTCACATCATCGAGCAGGGTGAGGCGATCAAGCTACTCAACAACGACCGCAGGAACCTTCGCCGCAGCGTGCCAAGAAGGACGCTACGATTCGCCGCCTTCGCGACCGGATCGCGTCACTTGAGGCCACCGCCACGGCCCAGGAGGATCAGATTCGTCACATGGAGGAGGACGCTGAAGGCATCGATAGTCAGGGAGGAGCCGCCTTTACGAGCGATGACGATGACTTTGAGGAGGACGAGAACACCGAGGAGGAGGACTACGAGTTCCCGGAGGCCGGACAGATGACTACGGCCCGATTGATATCGACGATGAGGAGTAGTTGCACTAGTTTCACTTATAGTAGGTGTGAGTTGTATCCCGTCCTTTGTATCGTAGCATGGGAATGGTTCTTAAAACCATTGGAGTATGTGTGTAGTTTGTACTATGTGTTGCATGAATGAATGAATGTTATGTTTGTCATGAAAAGATTACAAGTTTTCAAATGTTTTCAAACTTAAATGAACCATAGAATGTTCCCTCTTATCTCATGATCTTCAATACCTTCAGATGGCCCCTCCGAATCGCACCAACGACGCGATGATGCAGCTTCTGCAAACCCTGCTTGCAGACCGGGAAACCGAGAGAGCCGAGCGCCAAGCCAACATCATCGCCTTGCAGAACATCGCCCAAGGCCATGGAAATCATGACCACCCCGGATCCAAGCTCAAGAACTTCCAGAACACCAACCCTCCGGTGTTTAGCAAGACCGAGGAGCCCCTCGACGCCGACGATTGGCTCCAGGACTATGGAGAACAATGCTGGAAGTAGCCGGAGTGGAAGCCAACGAGAAGGTGTTGTTCGCCACTCACTACCTCGCTGGACCAGCTCGCGCTTGGTGGACAAGTACCCGTGCCATGAACGGAGGTCAATTCATGACTTGGGAGGATTTCAAACTCAAGTTCAGCAAGTACCATGTACCCCCGGGTCTTATCAAAAAGATGAGGGATGAGTTCCGTGAACTGAAACAAGGTCGCATGACGGTGGTTGAGTACCGCGACAAGTTTCTCACCTTGTCAAGGTATGCCCCTGATGAGACGGACACCGTTGAAAAGAGGAAGGAGAGATTCCTGAACGGGCTGCATGATGAGATGCAGATCGTCCTCGTCAACATCCCCTTCGCCGACCTCGAAGCCCTTGTTGACTCCGCCATCCAGATGGAGGGCAAGTTGAACCAAGCCAATGAGAACCGCAAGCGCCGCATGGCAAATCAGAGTGGATCAAGCCACCCCCAAAAGTTTCGCCCTAGCTCAAGCGGAGGTTTCAATCCGAGACATAACAAACCCCCGATACCAAACTCTCGCCCCGGTTATCAGAACCGAAGTGGAGGAAACTCCAAGCCAGGAGGCTACAACCCCAACTACAACAACAACAACTACAACCGCGCTCCACCTCGAGCCCCGAACACCAACAACACCAACACCAACACCAACCCCAGAACCGGGAGCAATGCCATCCCCGTTGCGAACAAGCAGGACAAGAGCACTATCACTTGTTATGAGTGTGGTGTAGTGGGGCACTACTCCAACGAGTGTCCCAAGCGTCTTGCCAAGCTCGCCGGCAACACCGCTGCTCCTGCTCAGCAGCAACGCCGTGTCTCCACCGGCAAGAAGTTCGCCCCCAACAACCCCAACAACCGCAACGGCCGCCTCTACCACATGAACGCCGAAGAAGCCCGGAAGCCCCGGATGTGGTACTGGTATGTTTTCGTCAACCACACTCCTGCTAGAGTGTTGTTTGATTCCTGAGCATCGCATTCCTTTGTCACCGAAGATTTTGCATCAACAAGTAAAATTCAACCCCTCAGTTTGAAGCATGTTATGATAGTTCAAATTCCCGGATCAACCACCAAAGCCAGAAAATTTTGTAAAAATGTGCCAATCAAAATCCATGATGTTGATTTCTTTGCAAATCTCATCATACTTGGAACCAAAGGTTTGGAAGTTGTCCTAGGAATGGACTGGATGTCCAAACACAATGGATTGATAGACTGCGCCAAGAAAGCCATAACCATGACTAGCAGCACCGGAATCGTAGTTGAGCACGTCTCTCGAAAAACTACCCGGAAAATTTACCCGCAACCAAAGTGTATCCAAGCCTACTCTGGATCAAATCAGGGTCGTTTGTCGCTACCCTGATGTGTTTCCGGATGATCTACCCGGTATGCCCCCGGACCGGGATATCGAGTTTATCATCGAGTTAATCCCCGGAACTGGACCCATCGCCCAGAGAGCCTACAGCATGAACGCAGCCGAGCTTGTGGAGCTGAAGAAGCAAATAGATGACATGTTAGCCAAAGGTTTGATCGCACCAAGTGCATCCCCTGGAGATCCCCCGTCTTGTTTGTCGACAAGAAGGATGGTGCAAATCGTTTATGCACCGACTATCGTAAGCTTAACGATGTCACCATCAAAAACAAATACCCCTTACCCAAGATCGAAGACTTGTTCGACCAACTCACCGGATCCCGAGTTTTCTCGAAAATTGATCTTAGAACTGGATACCACCAACTGAAAATCCGAGCCACCGATATTCCAAAAACTGCCTTTACCACCAGATATGGGTTGTATGAGTACAACGTCATGTCATTTGGACTGACCAATGCTCCGGCTTATTTCATGAATCTCATGAATAAGATCTTCATGAACTTCTTGGACAAATTTGTCGTTGTTTTCATCGACGACATTTTGGTCTACTCCAAGTCCGAAGAAGAACATGAACAAGATCTGGAGATTGTTCTAGAAACCACGAGACAGCACCGGTTGTACGCCAAGTTTAGCAAGTGTGAGTTTTGGCTGGAAGAAGTTGGATTCCTCGGACACATCTTGTCTGCGGAGGAATTGCCGTAGATCCCGCCAAGATCAAAACTGTTATGGAATGGAAAGCTCCGACCACACAAACTGAGGTCCGTGCTTTTCTTGGATTAGCCGGATATTACCGCAGATTTGTAGAAGGTTTTTCGAGCATCGCTCGACCAATGACCCAACTGCTGAAAAAGGACAGAAAGTTTGAGTGGACCGACAAGTGTGAAGAGAGCTTTCAACAGCTCAAGAGTAGACTGACAACAGCCCCAATCCTGATCATGCCAGATATCGCAAAGCCCTTTGACGTATATTGCGACGCCTCCAAGACTGGACTTGGATGCGTGCTTATGCAAGAAGGAAAGGTTGTATCCTACCTTTCTAGACAACTCAAGCAACATGAGCAGAACTACCCAACCCACGACCTCGAGCTTGCAGCCGTGGTCTTAGCCTTGAAAGTTTGGCGTCATTACCTCATGGGTAATCGATGCGAGATTTATTCCGACCACAAAAGCCTCAAATACATTTTCACCCGTAAGGAGTTAAACATGAGACAACGCCGATGGATCGAATTGATCAAGGATTACGACATGGAGATTCACTACCACCCGGCAAGGCCAATGTGGTAGCGGATGCTTTGAGTCGATCGCCGTGCCGCTTGAACTCCATGCTCGCAACCGAACAGCCTAGTTTGCACCAAGAGTTTGAACAGTTCAGACTTGAACTGGTAAGTGAAGGATTCCTAGCCAGCATCGAACTGCAACCCACCTTGATTGGTCAGATCAAGGAAGCCCAGAGGGACAACGCTAGCATTGATGGAATCAAGAAACAGATAGCCGCAGGAAAAGCCCCCGGATTCACCATTGACGAAGCCGGAGTGCTTTGGTACAAAGAACGCCTCTGCGTACCATCGGACTACGACCTGAAACAAGTCATCCTGCAAGAAGCCCATGACACCCTTTACTCAATCCACCCCGGAGGTACCAAGATGTACCAGGACTGAAAGAACAATTTTGGTGGCACGGAATGAAGAGAGAGATCGGTAGCTATATCGCTAAGTGTGACATCTGCCGGCGAGTTAAGGCAGAACACCGAGACCCGCCGGATCGTTGCAACCCCTTCAGATTCCGAATGGAAATGGGACTCCGTAGGAATGGACTTTATCACCGGACTGCCCAAATCCAGCAAAGGCAATGATTCCATATGGGTAGTGGTCGATAGATTGACCAAAGTCGCCCATTTCATCGCCGTCAAAACCACCTATCAAGGCCCCAAGTTAGCTGAACTCTACATCTCCAGAATAGTCGCTTTGCATGGAACCCCCAAATCGATAGTGTCAGATAGAGGATCACAGTTCACCTCAAGGTTCTGGCAGAAAGTGCATGAAGGACTAGGCACTCGCCTAAATTTCAGCACCGCCTATCACCCTCGGACCGACGGACGGTGATCGAGAGAGTAAACCAGATCGGAAGACATGCTTAGAGCATGCGTCTTGGAATACGGATCCAAGTGGGAAGACTGCCTACCTTACGCAGAATTCTCATACAACAATAGTTATCAAGCCAGCCTACGTATGGCCCCCTTTGAAGCCTTGTACGGAAGGAAGTGCCGTACCCCCTGAACTGGTCGAAGTCGGAGAGAGTCAAGTTTTCGGCCCGCACGTTCTTCGTGAAGCCGAAGAGAAGGTTCACAAGATCCGTGAGTACCTCAAGACTGCGCAATCCAGACAGAAGAGCTACGCCGACAAGAGACGTCGGGAGATGACCTTTGAGATCGGAGATTTTGTCTATCTCAAAGTATCCCCCTTGAAAGGGATGCAAAGGTTTCAGCTGAAAGGAAAGCTTGCACCTCGCTACGTGGGACCTTTCCAAGTCCTCAGCCGCCGAGGTGAAGTATCTTATCAACTGGAGTTGCCTGAAGAAATGTCGGCTGTGCACGACGTCTTTCACATCTCACTTCTCCGGAAATGTCTTGAAGTCCCTGAGAAGACCGAAGTGTTCAAGAACATCGATCACCGATCGGTGGATATCAACAAGGATCTGACTTACCGCGAAGTGCCGATTCGCATCCTAGAAGAAGCTTACAGAACCACCCGCACCCGAAGCATCAAGTTTCTAAAGATCCAATGGAGCAATCATACCGAGGATGAAGCCACCTGGGAACGCGAAGACTTCATGAAGAAGGAGTACCCAGATCTCTTTAGTACCTAACTTTCTTTTTGATCTCGGGACGAGATCTTTTGTAAGGGGGAAGGGTTTGTAACACCCCAAATTTCAATGAAAAAGAAAGTTAGAGAATTCCAGAAATACAAATTTTCAAACCAACAAAAACTTTTCTTTTGCATATAGTACCATGCATAGGACTTGTGCATTTGAGTGATATGCCATGATGATTGTTATTACTTGTATTTGTTATGCTCTAAAACCCTAGGGTGATCATGTGGAGATCACCAACCAAATAAATCAAAAAGGGAAGAAATTCCCATAATTGAAAAACCCTAAAAACCCTCACATATGCCCTATGGCATTTTTCGAAATTTTAACCCTAGACCTATTTTGTCTTCACCATTAGTGGAATAATGTTACTAAACACTTATCCCAACTTTTGGAAGCAAGGGTTCACAATTCAATTGATTTTCCAACACTTTTCCCACTCACATGTGATGATGACCAAATCTGCCAATTATAGTCTGGTCACCACTTTGAGCCCCTGCAATTCAATTTTCCCAAACCATTCTTTGCTAACTCCTTGCACCATTTCAAAGTCAACATCAAGGTGAACAACTTTGATGAAGACCACCCTGCCAAATTCATCTTTGATCACTAGCTATGCTCATCCAAAGTTGCAACTTTATAATAAGTTCAACAATCTTCACTTAGCCATTTTGGGCCATTTTTGAAATCCAATTTTTCCACCACCACCTCAACTCATCTCTGGTCAAATACAACTTATCTCAACACTCACATTTCACAAACATTCACCTTTTGCATTATTTCCATTTTTGATATTTTTGAATTTTCCAATTTTGAACCCTATTCACACACTATTGCAAATAGTGATCTACCTCACATTTTTCAAACCAAAGCTACACTACATGGTTCCCCTGCCCCCTCTAACCCTAAGGGAAGCATAGTGGAGCTAAGGAGGAGGAGCTAGATTGCATGGCATGGCCATGCCGGCCATGGCATCACCATGCCGAGCCTCCCCCTCTCTCCCTTGCTTGCCAACCTTGGCCCCCTCGCCACAGCACGCCACCACACTGCCTAGCCTCGCCTAGCACAGCCCTGGTCGAGGAGGAGCTCGACAACGCCGAGACCAGCTCGCGTCCATGGCGCCCTGGACGCCGCGCACGTCGCGCGTGTGCACGCCGCGGGCACACACTGGCCACGCGCCGCGCCGTCACTACGAGCACGCCCTGGACTCGCTGACCAGCCGTTGAGCATCGCCGCGTCGCCACGCAGTCACTAGACATGCCCTCGACCCCGACCCGTGCCCGCCGTCGCCGGAGACGACAACGCGATCCCGCGACCAGCACGGCAGACACGGAAACAATGCCTCGCCCACGTACGCCGCCCGACCGCGCCATCGCCACCTACAGATTCGCCTGGACGAGGAGAACACCGTAGCACCCTCGCCTAGCCCAACACCTCGCCGGAACCGCCGCACCTCGGTCGACTTCTTCACGGCCAAGCCGCACCCTTGGCCATCTATAAATACCGCGTTCCCTGGACGAAGCTGAGCACACCACCACGTTCACCATCCTCCACTGCTTCTCCTCCACCCAACCACTCGCTCGATTCTTGCCGGAGTTGCTCCAATTTGAAGCCCGGAGCCCGCCAGTACCGCACCTCGCCGCCGTCGATTGGAGCCGATCCAGGAGACGCCGCCGGTGCCAGGAGCTTCGCCGTCGTCCACATCGACATCACGCACACTGCCAGCCACCGCGGGAGCCCTGGTTAGCTCTCCCACCCCCTAGGCTCGCCGCGGAACCTCGGCATCTCGCCGGAGAAGACGATGGCTCGAGCCGTCGATCTACTCTCTAATCCTACGCCCCACGTCGCCCGCACCGTTTCGGGTTTTAAAGGAGGCTGACGGGTGGACCCCACCCTGTCAGCAGGCCCGCGCGCACGCGCTGCGCTGCGGGGCCGTTTTGCTCTTCTTAAACAGTTTCGGCCCACGTTGGTTTCCCGCCGGCCTGTTTAATTCAAATTCGTTTTAAACATTTTCCAAACAATCCAATACTGCCCAAACTTTTAAATTCAACCATTTCAAATTGGCTAAACCAAATTTAGTGATTTTGACATTGTTAGAAAGCCACTAAAATTCTCTATCCAATGCCCCTGGCCTCATGGTCAATTTCGTTGTAGAATTAATGTGACAAAAATAACAAGCCAGGGACTTTTCCCTATTCAAATAATTCTTAAAAATCAACCAAAATAGATATTAAGTTATTTCCAACTCTAATAGCTCACTTTTGACTTACACTAATTGTTTATGCAATAAAATGGTGTGGTCACTTTGCATGATCATGCCATGGTTTAATGAATGGATATTTTGACTAGTTTAACTAGTTGATATTATCCAAAACTATTAAAGTTAAATTGTGTGAAGTCTTACACTTCATTTAAACTTGTCTCACATGAATTCATGGGATGTTTGGACCCCTGGTTCCAAACTCTCTTATATGAATTTCTTGAGATTTAAATCAAATATAGTGTTATTTAAATGGCATGAGGTGTTCCACCTCATTTAAATCATTCTACCAAATGATGATGATGATGAACATTTGATCTAGGTCAAGATGAGTTCATCCATGATTGTTGGAGAAATTAAATCTTAAGAAGATTTCAATGAGAGGAAATTATTTCTCAAGAACCCTATGGAAACTATCATTTACATATAGAATACAAATCCTATTTTAATCCCACCACCCATGCACCCTAGTTTATTTATGTGTGTGCATAGAGTAGTTTGTGTGTTTATTTGTGATGTGTGGAATAGCCCTGGAATTAGTGAGTAATTATACTCGTATTCAAATTTAGACGGTAGCACCGGAGAGTACGCCGAAGAAGAAGGTTGCTACCAGGAGGAGGAAGAGGAACAGTTTGAGAACTACCAAGGCAAGCTAAATTACTATGCAAGCTTTTATTCTTGCCAAGTGCAAAGCCCCTTGGGGCAAGGCACCATGTCTTACCTTTTCTTATGTGAACCCATCCCAAGTTTTTACCTGTTTTCCAAATGATTTCCTTTTATAGTTAACTTTGGTCAAAACACAAGTTGGTTTTTAGAGTAGTGAGTTAGCCTTTTCCAAGCAAAGCAAGGTAGCACCTCTCATGAATTAGAGCTAGTGCTAATGAACTAAACTTGACTACTCTAGATGGGAACAATGTGATTTGAAAGGATTTTGAAAACCTTGGAATGAAGATGCCTTCCATTGAATGAATGTTGAAGGTGAATATGACCAAGAGAAGATGGTGATTTTTGATAAAACATGATGTTGGTTTGAATGCGATACCTTTCCAATTCTCAAGTACCCCCACAATACCTGATTATGGGTAGGGCTTAACTGGAAGTTTATGCGTCTTAGTATGGGTTCCCTCTAAACAAGCGTCATCGGGGTTATGCCGAAAGCTGCCTCTACCACAAAAGAAACGATACGATATGATGCGAAAGGAGGTGAATGTCCGGCCCAAGCCCTGTGCAGTTCCTGTGTTGATGATTGGTCTTCACCGGGAGGCCAAGCTCATGGGGAGAGGTGCTCATACTAGGATTCGTAAGTGAAAGGTTATGGTTGATGATCCGCGCATCGTGTTACGATTATTCGGGAAATCCCGACGGATGAAATCAAATGTTGTGGCACAAGTGTGCAACCTCTGCAGAGTGTAAACCTATTCGAATAGCCGCGTCCACGGTTACGGACGGTTGGAAAGGCCATACAGTTTCCGATGTCATATCTTTGAAAGTGATGTTGAAAGGTGATGGTGAAATGACTTGTGGTGGATTGAATTGAAATCACCACTTGAATGGTGGGAATGACACTAATGTTCCCACTTGGGTTAGTTAGCACTTGAGTAGGCTTTTCTCAAAGCTTTGTGAACTAAAACTAGCTTTATGCAAATAAACTAGAGCTTAGCAAACCCTACTAGAATGTCTAGCACTTACATTAGTATTAGTTTGCGAGTACTCAACGTACTCACGGCTTTGTCCCTGGCTATTCAAATGGCCAGAGTATGAAGATGAACAAGGAGATGACCAGCAGGACGCCTACAACAACTAAGCGCCTTCCGACGTCAAGCGTTGGCCTGTGGACTAGAGAGTCCTTGTATCTTACGCTTCCGCTATGTTGAACTATGAACTTGTGTTTGTTCGTTGATCAATAGATCAACTATTCGTGTAATATGGATCATGTGATTCCAATTTGTAAGACTTATGGGTTGTAATGAATGATGACTGTGATACTTAACTATTATGCCTCGCAACAACAATATTCCTGGGATTGCGATGTATGACATAATAGGCATTCGGACTTAAAAATCCGGGTGTTGACAATGCTCTCCCTTCTTCTCTCCTTCCGAGTGATCCCTCTTCCTCCGAGTTTCACTCGACGGGCAAACACCCATGTGCTGCATAGTAATAATAAAAAGGTAGTAGAAAAATCGATATACGAATCTATAATTAAATAGGTTAAACTCGGGTTTTGCCCAGTTCTACAGATCAAGGGTTCAAAAAAAATCCAACTACGGGGTTCGAACAACACGATTCTAATCCAAGAATTTTTTCGACCTCATCCAAATGGCCTCAAATTATAGGGTTAGCATCTAGTGCAGTTTGTGTGAAAATGTATGCAATATGTGTGCTATAACTTGTATGTCTTTCAAATTTGAACCAAATTTGAATAAGTTTGAAATATTTGAAAAGGGGCTTCTGGGAGGTTTTTGAAATTTCCATGTTTGAAACCCAAAACCACTTCTCTTCATGCTTGACTTCATAAGACGGAGTTTAGGGGTTAGGGGGTATAGATACATGATTTGTCTGGTTTGAATATGTCTAGACCTTGTTTATCAACTTTAATGCTTACTATATAACATAAGAAAACTATTTGCTTTGGTTTTTCTTTTTGCTGATTTTTTTTTCAATTTTGATGCCCATTTGAATCTTGGTCAAATCCTAGGTTTGACCATGGTTTAAACAAGTTTAAATCATGAATATGAAAAAATAAGCATCTATCCTTCTTAGTCACCCCAAAATGTAGCTCTTGGGAGGGTTTTTGAAATTTCCATGTTTGAAACAAAAAAACCACTTCTCTTCATGCATGCTTGACTTCATAAGACAGAGTTTAGGGTTAGGGGTGTAGATATATACATGATTTTCTAGTTTGAATATGTCTAGACCTGTTTATCAACTTTAATGCTAACTATAGACATAAGAAGACTATGTGCTTTGGTTTTTCATTTTTCTGTTTTTTTTTTGAATTTTATGCCCATATATTTGAATCTTGGTCAAATCCTAGGTTCAACTAAGATTTAAACAAGTTTAAAACATGGAAATTAAAAGTTAAGCATGTATCCTTCTTAGTCACTCTAAAATGAAGCTTTTGGGATGTTCTTGAAATTTCCATGTTTGAAACCCAAAACGACTTCTCTTCATGCTAGACTTCATAAGATCGACGGGGGGTAGATACATGATTTGTCTGGTTTGGATATACCTAGACCTCGTTTATCAACTCGAATGCTTACGATATGACATATATAAGAAGACTATGTGCTTTTAGTTTTCATTTTTCTGATTTTTTTGAATTTTGTGCCCACCCATTTGTATCTTGGTCAAATCCTAGGTTTGATAATGATTTAAACAAGTTTAAAATATAAAAATGCAAATGTAAGCATGGATCCTTCTTAGTCACTCTAAAATGAAGCTTTTGGGAGGTTTTTGAAATTTCCATGTTTGAAACCCAAAACCACTTCTCTTCACATGCTTGACTTCATAAGACATAGTTAATTAATTTAGGGGTTAGGAGGTATAGATACATGATTTGTGTGGTTTGAATATGTATGGACCTTGTTTATCAACTTCAATGCTTACTATATGACATACGAAAAATATTTGCTTTGGTTTTTATTTTTTCTGTTTTTTTTTAAATTTTGATGCCCATTTGAATCTTGTCAAATCCTAGGTTTGACGACCAAGATAATTTAAACAAGTTTAAAACATGAAAATGAAAAGGGAAGCATGGATCCTTCTTAGTCACTCTAAAATGAAACTTTTGGGATGTTCTTGAAATTTCCATGTTTGAAACCCAAAACGACTTCGATCTCTTCATGCTAGACTTCATAAGATCGACAGGGGGTAGATACATGATTTGTCTGGTTTGGATATACCTAGACCTCGTTTATCAACTTGAATGCTTATGATATGACATATATAAGAAGACTATGTGCTTTTGTTTTTCATTTTTCTGATTTTTTTGAATTTTGTGCCCACCCATTTGTATCTTGGTCAAATCCTAGGTTTGATAATGATTTAAACAAGTTTAAAATATGAAAATGCAAATGTAAGCATGGATCCTTCTTAGTCACTCTAAAATGAAGCTTTTGGGAGGTTTTTGAAATTTCCATGTTTGAAACCCAAAACCACTTCTCTTCACATGCTTGACTTCATAATTAAGACATAGTTAATTAATTTAGGGGTTAGGGGGTATAGATACATGATTTGTGTGGTTTGAATATGTATGGACCTTGTTTATCAACTTCAATGCTTACTATATGACATAAGAAAACTATTTGCTTTGGTTTTTTCTTTTTTCTGATTTTTTTTTTCAATTTTGATGCCCATTTGAATCTTGTCAAATCCTAGGTTTGACGACCAAGATAATTTAAACAAGTTTAAAACATGAAAATGAAAAGGGAAGCATGGATCCTTCTTAGTCACTCTAAAATGAAGCTTTTGGGAGGTTTTTGAAATTTCCATGTTTGAAACCCAAAACCACTTCTCTTCACATGCTTGACTTCATAAGACAGAGTTTAGGGGTTAGGGGGTATAGCTACATGATTTGTCTGGTTTGAATATGTCTAGACCTTGTTTATCAACTTTAATGCTTACTATATGACATAAGAAAACTATTTGCTTTGGTTTTTCTTTTTGCTATTTTTTTTTTCAATTTTGATGCCCATTTGAATCTTGTCTAATCCTAGGTTTGATCAAGATAATTTAAACAAGTTTAAAACATGAAAATGAAAAGGGAAGCATGTATCCTTCTTAGTCACTCTAAACTCGGGTTTTGCCCAGTTCTACAGATCAAGGGTTCAAAAAAATCCAACTACGGGGTTCGAACAACACGATTCTAATCCAAGAATTTTTTCGACCTCATCCAAATGGCCTCAAGCTATAGGGTTAGCATGTAGTGCAGTTTGTGTGAAAATGTATGCACTATGCGTGCTATAACTTGTATGTCTTTCAAATTTGAACCAAATTTGAATAAGTTTGAAATATTTGAAAAGGGGCTTTTGGGAGGATTTTGAAATTTCCATGTTTGAAACCCAAAGCCACTTATCTTCATGCTTGACTTCATAAGACGGAGTTTAGGGGTTAGGGGTAGATACATGATTTGTATGGTTTGATATGTCTAGACCTTGTTTATCAATTTTAATGCTTACTATACGACATAAGAAGACTAGGGATGAAGCCTGCTACCCGCATGGGTAGCTACACACCCATGCAGTATACCAATATGCAAGCTATATTAACTTGTTTTAGCTCGGTTTCCTAGTAGAACGTGGAATTCTAGTGTACGAAAGTGGTTTCCGAATTTTGATTTGAACTTTTTTTTGTCAAAGTCAACTCAGTATTCAAAAAGTCAATGCAATATACGCTGGTGAGTTGACTTTGATCAAAAAATATTCATATCAAAATTCAGAAACCACTTGTATACACTAGAATTCCACGTTCTACTAGGAAACCCAGCTAAAACAAGTTAATATGACTTGCATATTGGTATAATGCATGGGTGTGTAGCTACCCATGCGGGTAGCAAATGCACTCTCAAGAAGACTATGTGATTTGGTTTTTCATTTTTCTGTGTTTTTATTTTTCTGCCCATTTGAATCTTGGTCAAATCCTAGGTTTCACCAAGATTTAGACAAGTTTAACACGTAAATGAGTTAACTTGGATTTCCTACCCTTGAATCCATAGGAAACTTTGTTCTAATGCACTATAATAATCAATCGAGTTTTTACACCAACAGGTTTGTCACTTACGTGTGGTGCCCACGCTTGAGGTCCCACACTTCAGTGAGCACAAGTCACGTGCAATAGGTACGCAAACTCCCAGCCATCTTCTTTGTCAAGAGAAGACGCATCAGGATGCGTATTTGAAGTCTGTGGGTCCTTCTGGATCCTTCGGTTGTCCCTCTCACAAAAAAAAAATCTCCCTCATTTTCGGCCTCGCTCGACTCGCTCGCTCGCTCGCTCGCACCTCCTGCTCACTGACAAACCCTGCACAAAAGTCAACATCATCACCCGAAAAAGGGGAGACACCATAATGCTCTCCCTTCTTCTCTCCTTCCGAGTGATCCCTCTTCCTCCGAGTTTCACTCGACGGGCAAACACCCATGTGCTGCATAGTAATAATAAAAAGGTAGTAGAAAAATCGATATACGAATCTATAATTAAATAGGTTAAACTCGGGTTTTGCCTAGTTCTACAGATCAAGGGTTCAAAAAAAATCCAACTACGGGGTTCGAACAACACGATTCTAATCCAAGAATTTTTTCGACCTCATCCAAATGGCCTCAAATTATAGGGTTAGCATCTAGTGCAGTTTGTGTGAAAATGTATGCAATATGTGTGCTATAACTTGTATGTCTTTCAAATTTGAACCAAATTTGAATAAGTTTGAAATATTTGAAAAGGGGCTTTTGGGAGGTTTTTGAAATTTCCATGTTTGAAACCCAAAACCACTTCTCTTCATGCTTGACTTCATAAGACGGAGTTTAGGGGTTAGGGGGTATAGATACATGATTTGTCTGGTTTGAATATGTCTAGACCTTGTTTATCAACTTTAATGCTTACTATATAACATAAGAAAACTATTTGCTTTGGTTTTTCTTTTTGCTGATTTTTTTTCAATTTTGATGCCCATTTGAAACTTGGTCAAATCCTAGGTTTGACCATGGTTTAAACAAGTTTAAATCATGAATATGAAAAAATAAGCATCTATCCCAGAAACTCAATTCGGCTCCCGGGTGCGTATGATCCCTCTACCATAAAAATATATTTCCAAGTGTTAAAAAAATTTGACAAAAAAAATTTACATGTACATCTCCATAATATATGTGTATTCGTCAAGTTTCACGAAAAAATGATATTTTTTGTAGTCTAAGCGAAAAAGAGAAAATTTATCTTGTGACAAGTCTTTGTTTCAGCACTGAATTTTGTCTTTTTTACACACGCCACATGACATGTCGATTTTTCATGAAACGATTTTGTGAGCGCGTAGCACATGAAGATGTACGTGCGAAATTTTTGTTTCAATTTTTTTGACATTTTAAAATGTGTCTAACATGTATTTCAAAATAAAGGGAGCATATGCTCCCATGTGCCAAAACATCACTCCCCATCTATCCTTCTTAGTCACCCCAAAATGTAGCTCTTGGGAGGGTTTTTGAAATTTACATGTTTGAAACAAAAAAATGAATAAAAAAAATAAAAAACCAAATCACATAGTCTTCTTATGTCACAGAGTAAGCATTCAAGTTGATAAACACGATCTAGACATATTCAAACAAGGAAAATCATGTATCTACCCCTAACCCTAAACTCTCTCTTATGAAGTCAAGCATGAAGAGAAGTGGTTTTTGGGTTCAAACATAGAAATTTTAAAAATACCAAGAGCTTCATTTTGAAGTGATTAAGAAGGATACGGGCTTACCTTTTCATATTCATGTTTTAAACTTGTTTAAATCTTGGTTAAACCTAGGATTTGACCAAGATTCAAATATATGGGCATAAAATTCAAAAAAAAAACAGAAAAATGAAAACCAAAGCACATGGTCTTCTTATGTCTATAGTTAGCATTAAAGTTGATAAACAGGGTCTAGACATATTCAAACTAGAAAATCATGTATATATCTACACCCCTAACCCTAAACTCTGTCTTATGAAGTCAAGCATGCATGAAGAGAAGTGATTTTTTTGTTTCAAACATGGAAATTTCAAAAACCCTCCCAAGAGCTACATTTCGGGGTGACTAAGAAGGATAGATGCTTATTTTTTCATATCCATGATTTAAACTTGTATAAACCATGGTCAAACCTAGGATTTTACCAAGATTCAAATGGGCATAATTTTTTAAAAAAATCAGAAAATGAAAAACCAAGGCACATAGTCTTCTTATGTCATATAGTAAGCATTCAATTAAGTTGATAAACAAGGTCTAGACATATATTCAAACCAGGAAAATCATGTATCTACCCCCGAACCCTAGCTAAACTCTGTCTTATGAAGTCAAGCATGCATGAAGAGAAGTGGTTTTGGTTTCAAACGTTTAAGCCAAAAGCCCCTTTTCAAATATTTCAAACTTATTCAAATTTGGTTCAAATTTGAAAGACATACAATTTATAGCACACATAGTGCATACATTTTCACACATACTGCACTAGATACTAACCCTATAGTTTGAGGCCATTTGGATGAGGTCGAAAAAATTCTTGGATTAGAATCGTGTTGTTCGAACCCCGTAGTTGGAATTTTAAAAATACCAAGAGCTTCATTTTGAAGTGATTAAGAAGGATACGGGCTTACCTTTTCATATTCATGTTTTAAACTTGTTTAACTCTTGGTCAAACCTCGGATTTGACCAAGATTCAAATGGGCATAAAAAATCAAAGCACATAGTCTTCGATCTTATGTCCTATAGTAAGCATTCAAGTTGATAAACAAGATCTAGACATATTCGAACCAGAAAAATCATGCATCTACCCCTAATTAACCCTAAACTCTATCTTATGAAGTCAAGCATGCATGAAGAGAAGTGGTTTTTGGTTTCAAACATAGAAATTTTAAAAACCTCACAAGAGCTTCATTTTGGAGTGATTAAGAAGGATACAAGCTTACTTTTTCATATTCATGTTTTTAAACTTGGTTAACTCTTGGTCAAATTAACCTAGGATTTGACCAAAATTCATATGGGCATAAAAATTCAAAAAAATGAAAAACTAAAGCACATTGTCTTCTTATGTTATACAGTAAGCATTCAAAAGTTGATAATAAACGTACAAAGCTCGATCTAGACATATTCAAACCAGAAAAATCATGTATCTACCCCTAACCCTAAACTCTGTATTAATTATGAAGTCAAGCATGAAGAGAAGTGGTATTGGGTTTCAAACATGGAAATTCCAAAAACCTCCCGGCCACGAGCTCCATTTTGGAGTGACTAAGAAGGATCGATTTTACTTAGGTATGTAGTATTGTACATCACAAATGTGAAATGAAACAGATGATGTGAATCTCTATAAACCCTAAACCCTAATTATATTAAACCCCTAGACCCTAACACTAAACCTTGTATATATATAAACCATAAACATATATATCACTACCAAAAAATGAGTCATGCGATTCAAATGTTTGGCATTGTTTTCTCGTAGCATGCAAAATGCTCTCACACACACTTCTGGGGAAGCGAGGCCTCAAACACATGGTGCAAAAAAATATGCAGGGTTCTTGTCTAAACATAGAAGTGTATATATGCCATGTTTATTTGGTACTGTTCATAGAGGTATTATGTAAACCACAAATGATATGACTATGCATGCTTTGTTTCGATCTTTTCTATCAATCCCCACAATAACTTATTAATTCGGCTTGTTTTAAAATTTAGCTAGGTCGAGCAATCTCACGATGCTCTCACCCTGCTTGTTTTAATTTGTTCTAGTAGGAGGGTGCGGTGCATGTGTTTGGCCATTATTATATAAAATGTACTTGGCTCGATCCACACATTCAGGCCACACACCCATGTATTTTTTAAATTATTTGTTTGATCTGTACTTCATCTACACACTGTGTCAAATTTGCATTTTATCGGATTTAGCCCAAGAAATTGTATATATATGGATGCACATTGAGATAATTCATGAAACCTTGGAAATGGTCATCCTGTCATGCATGTTTCCGCGAATGAAAACTTGATTGGTGGCAGACAAGCAAAAACACATTTATGGGCGACAACCCAAAATGCACATATTTTGCAAAGTATTCATGCGTGCATGATGAAAAGTTGCAAATATATACATAAAATTGGGCCATGATTCAAAAGTTTGGCATGGTTCTTGTGTAGTGGTACCAAGCTCACATGCATGTGGGAGGAAATTTAGCTGGACGGACTCCAACATGGTGCCAATCTACTTGAGGGTTCTTCTCTAAAACACTGGTATGGCATGTTTGGTATTTTCCCTAGATATATGTACTACAAAATGATGAATACTCCATGTTTTTAGATTGCCTTTTTTGAATCACGTGTGCCTTGATTTCAAATCTAGGTCAAATCACTGGGGGAGGGGGATGAATGTGTTTCTTTTTGATGCATCGCTAGCTCATATTTCCGAGTTTTTTTTGGGTCCCACAAATTCAGGGTAGCATCACCCCCCACCCCCCCCAGTAAAAGTTTTAGGCGAGTAGTAGAATGGCATGACCAACTAGTTTCAAGTAAAAGTTTGAATATAACCAAAATATACCAATTGATTGATGAGTTAACTTGGCTTCATGGAAAAAATAATGTCTTGTAAATGAGATAACTTGGCTTTCCTACCCTTGGATCTATAGGAAACTATGGAGTACTAATACATTATAATAATCACCCGAGTACACCAAGCTGGTGCATCACTTACGTGTGGTTCCCATGCGTGAGGTCCCACACTTCGGTGAGCACAGTCATGTGTCCACCGGTCTAGAGGCTCCCGTTAAAAGAAGAGCCCTCTATATTATTACTCGTATAAAGAAAGATCAATCTAACTAAACAACAATCTCCCTTCTCGGTTCTCAGCTTCTCACCGCTCCCCCTCGCTCGCGCCGCCGCCACCACAACCCCCCGCGCCCCTTTCCGATCCCTCATCAGACCTTAGACTATGGAGTTGCCTGTGCCGAAGAAGCAGCCTCTGAAGCCGACGATCCAGTGTATCAACGACTGGTGCGGGAGGGAGATCCCTTACAACGAGGAAGACAAGCACATGATGGCGTGCCCGCACGGCTATTGCTTCTGCACGCACCCCGGCTGCGAATTCGCTGATTCGAAGGTACCGTTCATCCTACACCTCAGAGAAGCCCACTTGACCGCTGTGGATAGGTTCCCGTACGACGAGGACTTCGGATTTGTTCATCTGAAGGTGCCGGCACCGGGCTCGCCAAAACGACAGCTCATCGGCTACGGGACGGATGGCGCAGTGTTCGCCTTGCACATCCACCCTTGCGGCATGGACACCGCGGTATCCTTCGTGTGCGTCAGGCCGGCGGCGTGAAACTTGCCCCGGTATAGGGTCACAATGTGGGCGAACGGCCCGCCGATGCCGGGGCCGTGTAAGCTTACTGGGGAACACTTGTTTGACGTGGTGAAGGCGGTATTAGAGCCGACGAGCAGCCCGACTCCGGGCACAGTTTCTTTGGGAGATGTCACTTCCTTCCTCTCGGTGCCGCCGCGGTACCTGTGCGGCAATGAATCATCGAAGCAACTGACTATCTATTTGCGCATCGATAAGGAGTGAGTGAACATAACACTACCCTCAATCTTATTGGGACGATGCTAATGCGGATTTAAGTAATGCTGAATTAATTTGTTTTTCTTGTGACAGGGCGATTAGCAAGGAGAAGAGGATCTCCGTGCACAGCTAGCGACCTATATCTCGGCGTCCACCAAGTGTCCCTGAGTAGGAGATCTTGTTCTGCCTCTTCTTTTTATGTTTATATTGCTTCATCACCGTAAAAGGAAGGGTGTGTCTGGGGCTTCCTGCTTCAAAGTACTCAGTACAAGGACTAAAAGAGACGTTTTGCTGATGGTTCTTGTCAGGACGGCCGTAGTGTTGGAGGTGGTCATCTACTTCGGTGGGGAAGGACTACTTAGACCTTTATCTAAAAATGTTGAGGGATTGGATGTATTTTATGTTTACCATGAATTAGTCTATGTAATATGTAACCCAATTCGCCGATTAATGCAACTCTGGATCCTTCACTGTCATACGACTACTAAAACAAAATAAATAAATAGGCATTTTAAGTTTAATGCACATTTAATCAAGCCACATAATGTTTGCGTACTTGTAAGCAATCAGGTTTACTATTGTTGGCATGTGTGGTACAATTTCATGGGGCAATACCCAATCTAGCTTGTTCAATTACATTACATGAAGTAATTAAAATATGGATGCCTAAAATTATTCACTTCCGTACATTGCGATGGCTTATAGCGATTTCTATGACCAATCTACATCACAAATCTAGTTCAAATTTGATCTATTTTTATGAACAAAATTGGAAACTCTACTTGGCATTTTCGTTTACTATGACCAGATTCACATATGTAGTGATTCATTTTCTTTTCAAATCGCCATACCATTTCCTCGTGAACTCTTCATCTTTTTTTGGTTTTAATGAATTTCCTTTGGTTGCATTCAATTTGCTTCAAATTCACCGGCTTCACCATTCGTACAAATTGTTCATCTTTTCTTTGTATTTTTTTCATGCATGAAGCATAACACCTTACCATGGTAAAATCTGCATATTTTCTACCAAAACTCGTGCCGAACTTTAAAGAACATGCAATTTTAAATTGACTAAAATTGGTTAAAACTCAACATAAGTCCACATATATTACAAACTCGAGAAATAATCAACATATATATCACCTAAATGGTCATCTTATGAAGTATGCCATGTTTCGAAATTGTTACCTTGAAAATTTGGCCCTTCTCTCAGGCAGCCACTTCACAATAAAGCTCACATAAAGCTCTTATTTTACACTAATAAAGTAGAATGTATTTTTGTGTGAAATGAAGTTGAATAAAATATATGTGAACGGTAAGATGCACATTGCTGCCAATATTTGGGATAATTATTAGTAAGTTCATACTAATATACAATGCAATCAACATGACCACACATGTGTAAGCAAGAAAATAAATCTTTCTTAAATTACCTTAAGGTTGTAAGTTTGTTATTTGTATAGCAATTTTATCTCATACGATGACTCAAGCTAGCACATTTTTTTTTGAATTTGCTTCAATATTCTAGGACCCACCACATTCGTAAAATGGTAGTGCCAATTTTACGTATCGTAGTGCACAAAAGACACACACACACACACACACACACACACACACACACACGCACGCACACATATGCTCACTTATTTCAATATTTAAACTATATTTTCTTCATTCAAATTTTCCGACCTGGCAATTTGAACATGTAGTTGAATTTTGAGTAAAACCGCTCATACATCAAACATGAATCCAAATAAGGTACAATTCCAGAAAATCTACACATCACATTTTGGCCAATATACATTGTATAATGCTTGTGAAAATGTAGACTATGAAATAGTTAACGCCACCTTTTTAGGTCATGAATGTCTTGGGCATCGACCAAAGTCTGGTAGGATGGTGAGGCATGAGTTACGAACATCATTCTTCTCCTCTCACCCCCATTTGAGAGAGAGAGAGAGTGTGTGTGGGGGGGGAGGGGGGTGGGGTAGAAAGCCATGTTAATAAATTAACTCATACATGAAAGCAAGAAATCAAACTTGATTTATATAAATCACTCTTAGGATTGTAGTTTGTTATTTTTATACCATCTATATCTCATATGATGACACAAGCTAGTCCACATTTTTAATTTCATTGAAGTTCTTTTTGTTGCACTCAAATTACTTCAACTTTTAGGACCCACCATCCGTACAAGGGTAATGGAAATTTCTATGATCTTAGTGCAAGGCTTCACACAGAGACACTCAAAGTATTTCAATATTTTAAAATTCATTTTCTTCCCTCAAAATTGCCGACCGTCCATTCATAACATGTAGTTCAATTTTGAGTAACATCACACATATGTCAAACATCAATCTATTTTTTTTTTGATATTTCGAGAAAATCTTCATATCCCATTTTTGGCCATCATATAAGGTGTACTGCGTGTGAAAACATAGACAGTGAAACTTTCAGCGTCACCTTTTTTAGGGCCCTTTTGTTGTGGTTTTTTTTGGCTTTTTGGCTTTGGCAAAAGCCAAAAAAAGCACCTAAATAGGTGCTTTTTTGGATTTTGGATTTTGGAAGCCAAAAACAAAGAGCCAAAATTTTTGGCTTCCAAAAACCAACAGCCAAAAAGCACCTATTTAGGTGTTTTTTGGCTTTTGCCAAAGCCAAAAAGCCAAAAAAGCCACAACAAAAGGGCCCTTAGCCAAGCTGGTGGGACGGTGAGGCCCGAATTAATAAAGCCACCACCATCCTTCTTCTCCACTCGCACCTCCCCTCCCCTCCCCATCAATATCCTCTTCAAAGCAGATTAAAGAGGATGGAGTGCCCCCACGACGGGTGCGGGAGCGTGGTCGCCTACAACGAGCTCCACGACCACGAGCTCGCGTGCCCGCACGGCCCGTGCGACTGCACAGAGGCCGGCTGCGACTTCTCCGCCTCGGCAGCAGCGCTCATCGCCCACCTCAGAGAAATCCATTCGATTTGTGTGGACATGATCCCGTACGGCACCGCGATGGCGTTCATCATCCCGGTGCTGGCACCGCCAGAGCCAAGACGTCCGGTCATCTTCTACGGGAACGATGGTACCTTGTTAGTCAGTCACACATATACGCAAGTCCAGCCGAAAAATGGATGCGTGCTGGCCAGCCTATCTCGTTGAGTGCGTTAGGTCGGCGGCGTGCGTGTGGCCGGAGTACAAGGTGAGTATGTCGTCGCACGGCAAGCCATTACTTAATCGCTCGAGATTGGTTTAATGCTCCCCAACTATACGGCCACTATTCTGCGAACAGCACGACCACGCCGGCGCCGCCAAATGGTCGGAACTAGAGCGGTCGTTGCAATGGTATCAACCGTGCACGGAGCTGACTATCTGGGTTCGCATCGACAGGTGATACATGCGCCTATCTTAATCTTCGTGTTTATCTAATTGAAATTGCGGTTTATGCAGTACTGAATTAATTAATTTTTGTTGTCAGAAAGTTCTCGTCGGACGGAAGTTCCTATTCGGAGCGGCAGGTTTAGGTTGCCAACTATGGGCTTTTTTCATTCAGAGGATTCACCAGGGCGGCCCTAACGACGATATATGATCTTATTTGGCGGAGAGGGACTTGCTTGCGTTTCCTATCTTCAGTTAGGGCCCTTTATGTAAACACTAAGCGCTTGATTGTATTCTGTGTTTATGTTCACATACTCTATGGTGTAAAATACTATGGAATCCCATGTCCAATTAAATGCACCTCTGGACCCTGCCAGGCATTTCCCTTGTTATCTTTTCTTTTTACACATACTGTAACCATTGTTCAACGCGCAGTCCATCGGCTTGGGTGCTAGATGCTTCCTCGGGAAGGTACCCTATCTTGCCCATTTGAGAACACACGTCCCTATAATTGCTCAGAAGCCCCGCGAGGGCACGATGGTCTTTTCTGGGTGTATGTAAGATTTAGCCTTGACCAGCCCTCCTCCCTTCTTCTCTTTTACGTTACTGCTGGTAGCTAGTAACTAGCCTTCACCAGCCCTCCACCCTAACTACTGAGTAGTAAAGTACTACGTACCTCGCAAGCCATGGCTCCATTGAGCTGGGCGGCCCGGCGGCAGGATATCCTAGGGAAGACGATGAGGACTAGGACCGCCGAGAAAAACTCATCTAGCCAGCTAGCGCGTCGTTGTATGGCCACTTATGATCGCCTGAGCATTCTCGCAGAGCAGTCTATCCTCTATTCGATGGAGAGCGAGCCAGTGGGCGAGGGTTCGTCCGGGTAGGTTTCTAGTGGCGTGTCCTCCAGTTCATTCTTATTTTCTAATAACTGTTTTTTCCATTTATTTACATCTCACAGGGCCGGCGGTTCAAACGTCTACCCGGTAACCCCCACGACGGTGGCGCCCCAAGTCCGATCGTCGGAAGCTGAGTTCGGCCCCGTTTCACGGCCAAGCCAGGTAGGCTGTATGCCTCTATCCACTTTTTTTTTATACTCCCTTCAATCCATTTTAATAGACTCAGATTTAGTACTCCCTCCGATCCATTTTATTTGACTCAAATTTAGTACAACTTTGTACTAAATCCGAGTCAACTAAAAGGGATCATAGGGAGAATACAACTTTACTAAATCCGTGTTTACTACTACTACTAAAAGGGATAGGATGGAGTAGTTTATGTAATCACGGCTTTCCTTTTAATTATGTGTTGATGAACACTGTGATATTTGTGGAGCGTCCAAGTGATGTCCATTCCTGTATCAAGATATGTGCTAGAAATTAGTAGTACTCCTATTTTTTGCGTGTAATTACTCATATATGAATTGGTTGGATTCTTTTTTGTTCCATACAATGATCGTGCCAGCAAATGGAGGTGAACATGGCCCACATAGGCAGCCAGCTGGGGAATGAACTCTCCCTCACCCCAGAGTTTGAGCCTGTTCACGTAGATTTGGCGTCCGAGAACAAGATCTACCATAATCTTCAGCAAGGCATCAATACCTTTACTGCCGAGCTCGACAGGCTTAATGAGCAGAACCGCGTTTGTGTGGAACTGCATAACCAGAGCGTCACATTGATGAATGATGATGATGATGCAAACACCACCATCAAGGGCGAGGGTTCGTCCGGGTAAGTTTCTAGCGGGGTGTCCTTTAGTTGATTCTTATTTTCTAACCGTTTTTACATTTATTTACATCTCACAGGGCCGGCGGTTCAAATGTCTCCCCGGTAACCACAACGACGGTGGCGCCCCAAGTCCGGCCGTCCGAAGCTAAGTTCGGCCCCGTTTCCCGGCCAAGCCAGGTAGGCTGTATGCCTCTGTCCACTTGTTTTTTTATAGTTTATGTAATCACTGCTTTCCGATTATTATGTGTTGATGAACCCTGTGGTATTTGTGGAGCGTCCGAGTGTTGTCCATTCCTTTATCAATATCCATGCTAGAAATTAGTAGTCCTATTGTTTGCGGGTAATTAATACTCATATATGAATGGGTTGATTTCTTTTTTTTTCATACAATGATTGTTGTAGCAAAAGGAGGAGAACAAGGCCCACATAGGCAGCCAGCTGGAGAATGAACACTCCCTCACCCTGGAGTGTGATCGTCTTCACAGAGTTTTGGCGTCTGAGAAGGAGATCTCCTTTCATCTTGCGCAATGCGTCGACATGCTTAAGCAGCAGAACGCCTACTGGGTGGAACTGAACAACAAGAGCGTCACATGGATGGATACTGGAAGCAACCTCATCAAGTATCTCATGGAACAGAAGTTGAAATTAAAGCTCAAGAGGCAGATCTCGAGGGTGCTAATGCGCGGACAAACCGCCGTCCTTAAGGCGATTATCAAGGAGAAGGAGGATCTCCGTGCACAGCTAGTGACCTATATCTCGGCGTCCACCAAGAGCGTCCCTGAGTAGGAGATCTTGTTCTGCTAGTTAACTGCTTCATCACCTTAATATCGCCATGTGCTCGTAAAACTGCTAGTTAACTTTCTGTTGGTATGTTGCACATTTGATCTGAACTTTGTGTTTTGCAATGCACAATTGATCAACTACTAGTAAGTGTATATTAAAATGGCGGGATACTCTTTTTAGCGGCGAAATTTTTCCATTTGTTGCTATTGTAGCGAATCTAAGCCCTTCAGAATCTTCCCTATCGTCAAGAAAACTTTCCAAAAACATAAGCATTTTGGAGGGAAACCTTGATGATATAGGCTATGAGGATGATCCTGGGTTGTGGTTCTTAGCGTGATCTGTAGATGGCAATATGCTTCTTGTTCATACCTGAGGCTTTACTGAGGCTGCAAGATGTTCTCTAAGGACATTGTCAGTTATGTTCAGATAAGCGAGGGAAGAGATTACTGGTCTTGGAGCATATTGTCTTTTCGTGGGATTGAATTATCCGCTCACATTGCAGTAAATCATGCATATTTCGATTTATATTTTGGTGGAGTTTCATTCGATTTGAATCATAGGTTTGTGAGAAAATATATATTTAGTTTAAACTAGTGCTCGAATACGTAAGAAGCTATTTAATCACAAGCTAGTCATCCGAATGGGATGAAATATTCATAGATTTTAAAACAAGGCATCTACATATTACTGGATTTTTTTCAAAATTTTCTGAATAGTTTTTTCTTTTTTAGCTTCGAAATAACAGATAGTTTGGAACGTTGGATCTCGAATGATGGTAGATGGTGGCACCTAGTCACAATGAGACTTGGAAGCATCAAGTCACTGAAGCTCCGTCCGGTTTCCAAACCAAGCTAGGAAAGGCATTGAAAATGAAGTTCTGCTCTAAAACATCTCTCATTTCATTTTGGTGCTCGCGCGGTTGCATGCTGCCCACGTGTTAAGGTACGTGTCTCTGGCATAGAGTACTACGATTATCGGCGAAAAATATATCGTAATGGAAACTGTAAAAAAAACCCTCTCTGCTCAAGCTGATGTGACGAGACATCACTGCACCAAACGTCGTCGCAAATTTATAGATGGGTGGCGTGCTAGTCTACCATCTACCAACTGTCAAATCGGCGCCCAGTCGCAGCAGCAGCAGCCTAGAGTACTGCCTAGGTTTTGCCCCTTGCATGTCTATCATCTTTTTCTTCACCCTCCCAGAATCACGCGCACGCGCAGGATCTCGATCCCCACCACGCCGCATCGTTCCTTCCATAGCGCTCGCCCTCTCCTCCGAAAACCCCAAGCGCAGTTGCATCCGCCATCCACCTAAATCCATCTTCACGTGATGGAATATTCTAGGCTTTGCCGGGGCGGCGGGGACGGCCACTTGGAGGCTCTCACCGGCGACAACATCGACCTCATCGCTGCGCATCTGGACGTTACCTACACCGTCCGACTTGCCGCATGTTCCAGGGAGCTCTACGACCAGATCAGCAAGGATGAAGGTAAGATGCACCATTGGGATGAACCCTGTCTGCTGATGCCTCCGCCTGCTTATTGGTTCGATGAACACTGGGACGTGGCGACAGCATCTCGTCTGCATGATACCGTGTACGACCTGGTGCCCCTCGACCATCCTCACCGTTCTGTCACCCTGCCGTTCATGCACGACAGAAAATGGCTTGGCGCGAACGGCGACTGGATCGCCGCCGCCGATCATCATGGGTGCCAGTGGTGCCTTGTGAACGTCTACACCGAGCGACATATCCCCCTTCCATCCCCACCTGATCCGAAGATTGGTCATGGTGTTTGATACGTCTCCAACGTATCGATAATTTCTTGTGTTCCATGCCACATTATTGATGTTATCTACATGTTTTATGCACACTTTATGTCATATTCGTGTATTTTCTGGAACTAACCTATTAACAAGATGCCGAAGTGCCAGTTCCTGTTTTCTGCTGTTTTTGGTTTCAGAAATCCTAGTAACGAAATATTCTCGGAATCGGACGAAATCAACGCCTAGGTTCCTATTTTACCCGGAAGCATCCAGAACACACGAGAACCGCCAGAGAAGGGTGGCAGGGCCACCACACCACACCCCGGCGCGGCCTAGGGGGGGGGCGCGCCCCCCTAGGGTGTGGGCCCCCCTTCGACCTTCCTGCGCCGCCTCTCCGCCTATAAAAAGCCCCTGGATCAGAAAACCCTATCACAATTGACGAAACCCACGAAAACCTTCCAGAGCCGCCGCCATCGCGAAGCCAAGATCTGGGGGACAGGATCTCTGTTCCGGCACCCTGCCGGAGCGGGGAAGTGCCCCCGGAAGGCTCCTCCATCGACACCGCTGCCATCTCCACCGCCATCTTCATCACCGCTGCTGCTCCCATGAGGAGGGAGTAGTTCTCCATCGAGGCTCGGGGCTGTACCAGTAGCTATGTGGTTAATCTCTCCTATGTACTTCAATACAATGATCTCATGAGCTGCTTTACATGATTGAGATTCATATGAGTTTTGTATCACTACTATCTATGTGCTACTCTAGTGATGTGTTATTAAAGTAGTTCTATTCCTCCTGCACGTGTGTAATGGTGACAGTGTGTGCACCGTGTTAGTACTTGGTTTGTGCTATGATCATGATCTCTTGTAGATTATGGAGTTAACTATTGCTATGATAATATTGATGTGATCTATTCCTCCTACATATGCATGAAGGTGACAGTGTGCATGCTATGCTAGTACTTGGTTTAGTAGCGTTGATCTATCTTACACTATAAGGTTACTTAAACATGAGCATTATTGTGGAGCTTGTTAACTCCGGCATTGAGGGTTCGTGTAATCCTACGCAATGTGTTCATCATCCAACAAAAGTGTAGAGTATGCATTTATCTGTTCTGTTATGTGATCAATGTTGAGAGTGTCCACTAGTGAAAGTCTAAGCCCTAGGCCTTGTTCCTAAATACTGCTGAGTTACTACTGCTTGTTTACTGTTTTACTGTGTTACTACTGCTGCAATACCACCACCACCAATTACGCGCCAAGCACTTTTCTGGCACCGTTGCTACTGCTCATATATATTTATACCACCTGTATTTCACTATCTCTTCGCCGAACTAGTGCACCTATTAGGTGTGTTGGGGACACAAGAGACTTCTTGCTTTGTGGTTGCAGGGTTGCATGAGAGGGATATCTTTGACCTCTTCCTCCCTGAGTTCGATAAACCTTGGGTATCCACTTAAGGGAAAACTTGCTGCTGTTCTACAAACCTCTGCTCTTGGAGGCCCAACACTGTCTACAGGAAAGGAGGGGGAACGTAGACATCAATAACTTTTCTGGCGCCGTTGCCGGGGAGGAAAGGTAAAAGGCACTCATACTCCGGTTCCAGGTAAAGTACTTTTCTGGCGCCGTCGTGTGTGTGCTTGAAGCTATTTCCTTTAGATCCTGCAATTGCATCTTTTTGTTTCTTGTTTACACTAGTTTGGCATAATGGACAACAATGAGCTTCTTATCCTATTTCCTGATTTAAAACATGGATTGTTTGATGCGAAAATTAAAAAACCTATGAAATCTTCTTTGCATGCTGGTAGTAATATTAGTATGAACGCTTTGAACACCATTGTTGCTAATGATATGGAAAATTCTAAGCTTGGGGAAGCTGGCTTTGATGAGCATGATATTTTTAGTCCCCCAAGAATTGAGGAGGAAATTTACTTTGATGATTCTTTACCTCCTATTTATGATGATTATAATGATAGTGGTCTTTTGTTGCCACCTGTTATGGAGAGTGAATTTGATTATGATTACGATATGCCTCCTATATTTGATGATGAGAATAATAATGATAGCTACTTTGTTGAATTTGCTCCCACTACAACTAATAAAATTGATTATGCCTATGTGGAGAGTAATAACTTTATGCATGAGACTCATGATAAGAATGCTTTATGTGATGGTTATATTGTTGAGTTTTCTCATGACACTACTGAAAGTTATTATGAGAGAGGAAAATATGGTTGTAGAAATTTTCATGTTACTAAAACACCTCTCTATGTGCTGAAATTTTTGAAGCTATACTTGTTTTATCTTCCTATGCTTGTTACTTTGCTCTTCATGAACTTGTTTATTTACAAGATTCCTTTGCATAGGAAGCATGTTAGACTTAAATGTGTTTTGAATTTGCCTCTTGATGCTCTCTTTTGCTTCAAATACTATTTCTTATGAGTGCATCATTAAAACTGCTGAGCCCATCTTAATGGCTATAAAGAAAGAACTTCTTGGGAGATAACCCATGTGTTATTTTGCTACAGTACTTTGTTTTATATTTGTGTCTTGGAAGTTGTTTACTACTGTAGCAACCTCTCCTTATCTTAGTTTTGTGTTTTGTTGTGCCAAGTAAAGCCGTTGATAGAAAAGTAAGTACTAGATTTGGATTACTGCGCAGTTCCAGATTTCTTTGCTGTCACGAATCTGGGTCCACCTCCCTGTAGGTAGCTCAGAAAATTAAGACAATTTACGTGCATGATCCTCAGATATGTACGCAACTTTCATTCAATTTGAGCATTTTCATTTGAGCAAGTCTGGTGCCATTTTAAAATTCGTCAATACGAACTGTTCTGTTTTGACAGATTCTGCCTTTTATTTCGCATTGCCTCTTTCGCTAAGTTGGATGAATTTCTTTGATCCATTAATGTCCAGTAGCATTATGCAATGTCCAGAAGTGTTAAGAATGATTGTGTCACCTCTGAACATATTAATTTTTATTGTGCACTAACCCTCTAATGAGTTTGTTTTGAGTTTGGTGTGAAGGAAGTTTTCAAGGGTCAAGAGAGGAGGATGATATACTATGATCAAGGAGAGTGAAAGCTCTAAGCTTGAGGATGCCCCGGTGGTTCACCCCTGCATATATTAAGAAGACTCAAGTGTCTAAGCTTGGGGATGCCCAAGGCATCCCCTTCTTCATCGACAACATTATCAGGTTCCTCCCCTGAAACTATATTTTTATTCCATCACATCTTATGTGCTTTGCTTGGAGCGTCGGTTTGTTTTTGTTTTTTGTTTTGTTTGAATAAAATGGATCCTAGCATTCACTTTATGGGAGAGAGACACGCTCCGCTGTAGCATATGGACAAGTATGTCCTTGGTTTCTACTCATAGTATTCATGGCGAAGTTTCCTCTTCGTTAAATTGTTATATGGTTGGAATTGGAAAATGATACATGTAGTAATTGCTATAAATGTCTTGGGTAATGTGATACTTGGCAATTGTTGTGCTCATGATTAAGCTCTTGCATCATATGCTTTGCACCCATTAATGAAGAAATACATAGAGCATGCTAAAATTTGGTTTGCATATTTGGTTTCTCTAAGGTCTAGATAATTTCTAGTTTTGAGTTTGAACAACAAGGAAGACGGTGTAGAGTCTTATAATGTTTTCAATATGTCTTTTATGTGAGTTTTGCTGCACCGGTTCATCCTTGTGTTTGTTTCAAATAAGCCTTGCTAGCCTAAACCTTGTATCGAGAGGGAATACTTCTCATGCATCCAAAATCCTTGAGCCAACCACTATGCCATTTGTGTCCACCATACCTACCTACTACATGGTATTTTCCGCCATTCCAAAGTAAATTGCTTGAGTGCTACCTTTAAAATTCCATCATTCACCTTTGCAATATATAGCTCATGGGACAAATAGCTTAAAAACTATTGTGGTATTGAATATGTAATTATGCACTTTATCTCTTATTAAGTTGCTTGTTGTGCGATAACCATGTTCACTGGGGACGCCATCAACTATTCATTGTTGAATTTCATGTGAGTTGCTATGCATGTCCATCTTGTCTGAAGTAAGAGAGATCTACCACCCTATGGTTAAGCATGCATATTGTTAGAGAAGAACATTGGGCCGCTAACTAAAGCCATGATCCATGGTGGAAGTTTCAGTTTTGGACATATATCCTCAATCTCATATGAGAAAATTATTAATTGTTGTTACATGCTTATGCATAAAAGAGGAGTCCATTATCTGTTGTCTATGTTGTCCCGGTATGGATGTCTAAGTTGAGAATAATCAATAGCGAGAAATCCAATGCGAGCTTTCTCCTTAGACCTTTGTACAGGCGGCATAGAGGTACCCCTTTGTGACACTTGGTTAAAACATGTGCATTGTGATGATCCGGTAGTCCAAGCTAATTAGGACAAGGTGCGGGCACTATTAGTATACTATGCATGAGGCTTGCAACTTGTAAGATATAATTTACATGATACATATGCTTTATTACTACCGTTGACAAAATTGTTTCATGTTTTCAAAATCAAAGCTCTAGCACAAATATAGCAATCGATGCTTTCCTCTTTGAAGGACCATTCTTTTACTTTTATTGTTGAGTCAGTTCACCTATCTTTCTCCACCTCAAGAAGCAAACACTTGTGTGAACTGTGCATTGATTCTTACATACTTGCTTATTGCATTTGTTATATTGCTTTGCATTGACAACTATCCATGAGATATACATGTTACAAGTTGAAAGCAACTGCTGAAACTTAATCTTCCATTGTGTTGCTTCAATGCCTTTACTTTGAATTATTGCTTTATGAGTTAACTCTTATGCAAGACTTATTGATGCTTGTCTTGAAGTGCTATTCATGAAAAGTCTTTGCTTTATGATTCAGTTGTTTACTCATGTCATTACCGTTGTTTTGATCGCTGCATTCACTACATATGCTTTACAAATAGTATGATCAAGATTATGATGGCATGTCACTCCAGAAATTATCTGTGTTATCGTTTTACCTGCTCGGGACGAGCAGAACTAAGCTTGGGGATGCTGATACGTCTCCAACGTATCGATAATTTCTTGTGTTCCATGCCACATTATTGATGTTATCTACATGTTTTATGCACACTTTATGTCATATTCGTGTATTTTCTGGAACTAACCTATTAACAAGATGCCGAAGTGCCAGTTCCTGTTTTCTGCTGTTTTTGGTTTCAGAAATCCTAGTAACGAAATATTCTCGGAATCGGACGAAATCAACGCCCAGGTTCCTATTTTACCCGGAAGCATCCAGAACACACGAGAACCGCCAGAGAAGGGTGGCAGGGCCACCACACCACACCCCGGCGCGGCCTAGGGGGGGGGGCGCGCCCCCCTAGGGTGTGGGCCCCCCTTCGACCTTCCTGCGCCGCCTCTCCGCCTATAAAAAGCCCCTGGATCAGAAAACCCTATCACAATTGACGAAACCCACGAAAACCTTCCAGAGCCGCCGCCATCGCGAAGCCAAGATCTGGGGGACAGGATCTCTGTTCCGGCACCCTGCCGGAGCGGGGAAGTGCCCCCGGAAGGCTCCTCCATCGACACCGCTGCCATCTCCACCGCCATCTTCATCACCGCTGCTGCTCCCATGAGGAGGGAGTAGTTCTCCATCGAGGCTCGGGGCTGTACCGGTAGCTATGTGGTTAATCTCTCCTATGTACTTCAATACAATGATCTCATGAGCTGCTTTACATGATTGAGATTCATATGAGTTTTGTATCACTACTATCTATGTGCTACTCTAGTGATGTGTTATTAAAGTAGTTCTATTCCTCCTGCACGTGTGTAATGGTGACAGTGTGTGCACCGTGTTAGTACTTGGTTTGTGCTATGATCATGATCTCTTGTAGATTATGGAGTTAACTATTGCTATGATAATATTGATGTGATCTATTCCTCCTACATATGCATGAAGGTGACAGTGTGCATGCTATGCTAGTACTTGGTTTAGTAGCGTTGATCTATCTTACACTATAAGGTTACTTAAACATGAGCATTATTGTGGAGCTTGTTAACTCCGGCATTGAGGGTTCGTGTAATCCTACGCAATGTGTTCATCATCCAACAAAAGTGTAGAGTATGCATTTATCTGTTCTGTTATGTGATCAATGTTGAGAGTGTCCACTAGTGAAAGTCTAAGCCCTAGGCCTTGTTTCTAAATACTGCTGAGTTACTACTGCTTGTTTACTGTTTTACTGTGTTACTACTGCTGCAATACCACCACCACCAATTACGCGCCAAGCACTTTTCTGGCACCGTTGCTACTGCTCATATATATTTATACCACCTGTATTTCACTATCTCTTCGCCGAACTAGTGCACCTATTAGGTGTGTTGGGGACACAAGAGACTTCTTGCTTTGTGGTTGCAGGGTTGCATGAGAGGGATATCTTTGACCTCTTCCTCCCTGAGTTCGATAAACCTTGGGTATCCACTTAAGGGAAAACTTGCTGCTGTTCTACAAACCTCTGCTCTTGGAGGCCCAACACTGTCTACAGGAAAGGAGGGGGAACGTAGACATCAGTGTTACATATCAACCTGCTACTAAAGATTGGTTATACTATCTTTGCTGGAGTCGAGCAATTAATTTGTTGAAGATTGTAATCTGCCAAGTGCCCACAAAAGGTGGGAGGTACGCAGATTACAAGCTCATCGCCTTGTTCGACAAAAGGATTTTCTATCTTGAAAGGGGTGGTGACTGGAGAATGCTGAAAAACCCTACACCTGAACAAATTTTGCCGGCGTTCTGTGATGCCATTGAACTCGGTGGCCAAATTTTTGCGGTGGACGAAATTAGGGGCTGGGTGTACTGCTGGGACACCGCAAATGGTATTTTTTCAGTCCTTATGTTGCATTGCATGATACACTGCCTTAATCAATGAAGTTATTCATGAACTACCTTGTTTATATTTTACCATTCATAAATTACTTAATGATCACACCGCCTTTTGCTGAATATGAATGAACCGTTGCTTGCAATGAATTAGTACTAATTAGTCACCAACAAACATAGTATGCCCAGTATGTGATTGCATTCCTGAATTAGTAATTCTACGCCACTGCAGAATATGGATGTAATTAACCAGTATCTCAAAAGATAAGGTAGCACTATGAAGGAACCCTTTTTGATAACCTTTTACACCCATTGTTTCATATATAACTAATTGATTTTTGCTCCAAAAGGAGGACGAGAGACCCCCGCCATCTGCATCAGAGAGATGCATAAGGACTTTCATAAGTATATGACTTAACGATCACATCCTTTATCTGAATATGAATGAACCGTTGCTTGCAACGAATTAGTACTAATCAGTCATCAGCAAACATAGTATACTCCGTATGTGAATGCAATCCTGAATTAGTAACTCTATCCACTGCAGAATATGGATGTAATTAACAAGTATCTCAAATGTTAATGTAGCACAATGAAGGCACCCTTCTTGATTAACTTTTACACCCATTGTTTCATATAACTAGTTGATTTTTGCTCGAAATAGAGGGCGAGGTACCCTAGCCTCTGCATCGAAGAGATGCATATGGCCGTTATTTAGTACTCCATCTCATGAAACATGTTATAACTTTTTCTTACTTTTGATTTACTCCCTCCGTCCCACCAAAAGTGTCTTGAATATCTGCCTTCTCCTTTTTTCCTTTAGAAAAGTAACTCAATCAAAATCCAATTATTTACTAAACAAAATGCTGGAAAATATGTCAGATTTTTTTGTTGTTGCAAAACCTTAAATATAAGATATTTTGATTTGGACATTTGAATGTTGGTAGAACACAACATTGTTGACACCCGTATTTAATCTCCGTTTTCTTTGGAACTTCAAAATGCAGCTCTCAAATTTTCAAAAACCATGCTACATGTAGCTCGAGCTATATTCATGGTTTTCGAAAGAAAATATTGCCAACAATGCATATATAAAATACGAAAACAAGAGTGGTCCTACAAAAAATGATGTTTCTTCCCATCAGTCGACAAACGAAGGGAACAAATAAAAAATTAAAAATATGTGTACATCTAACACTCACTCGTTTCTTATCTACCTTTTCCTTTGATGTTTCCTTGAGAGTTGAGACCGTAAGAACCTTCCATTGATCCATGTAGCAGTGCTGAATAGCGATTTCTTTGAACGGGGTTATTCCTATGCTTCAGGGGTTTCAGATATTTGGTCATTTTTTGGGGTAGACCCAAGGCTCACGTGATGGTTCTAAAATATTGTAGAGTTAGCTATGTGCACTCTTCACAGAGAATCCTGCTGTTGTGCACCGTTAGATTTAGCACTCCAAGGGTCATGATTGAAGCTCTATACTCAGTTTAAAACTGGACCAACTGGTAGATTGTCTGTACTCCTATATTGTATACAAATATCTAATCATATACACCGTTGGATCACTTAAGACAAAGGGAATTAACTACAACACAGGACTTAAACTTAAGATGATATATTTGTCAAAATTTGAATGTATCTATATGCTTTCACTGTCTAGATACATCTGAATTTGGACAAATCTCAGACACTTTCGGTGGGACAGAGGTAGTATATAACTGTGTATACACAAACTAGTGTCTAGTTTTGGCGAAGTTAAGACTAGTTTCGTGGGATGGATGCAGTATAACTGATATATTGGATACTCGATTTGAACACATGAATGACCAATGTCCTTAGCTTACATAGTCGTATTTATACTGTGAGCATGAACGATGAACAGTGCTGCTGTTTGAATATGGTTGCCAGTAACACCCTATTCGTCTCCATTTCTAATATTGCAGAAAACCCGATGTCCCTGTTCGTAATCCCGCCACCGGTGGTGGATGATCAGCAGTACGCGTGGTTCCTCGCTCCAACTGCTGATGGCAAGCGATTGATGATCATCCTTACAGTAAACAACATTGGGATTGCCAATGCTGAAGTACCTCCTGACATTCCCTATGCTGCTAATGGGCTTCAGCTACGGCAGTATCCTCCTGTTGCCACCTACGTCTTTGAGCAGGATCCCATATCTCTGTTCGTTGCAGCACGTGCAGGGGACTTTCATTGGAGGCAGGTTAACAGCCTCGGCGACCACTCTCTGTTCCTCGGACTCAATTACCCGATCATTGCCAACCTGAAGAAGCGTGAATCCAAAGCTCCTGATGGCACATTGGTTCCATTCATGAGGAAAAACTGCGTCTACACAGCATACCGGAAGTATCTTCATAATCAATACCCTAAAATTTTGCGCTGCAACCTCCAGCCAGATGAAGGTGAGACTGTGGGAGTTATCAGCCTTCCCAGAGATAGTTGGGGTAGTGTCCGACAAGCGGCTATGTGGTTTAAGCCTGCTTTAAACATTGCCCGTTCGGTGTTACCTTTAAAAAAACACTGACACACTTTTTTATTATGCTTGAAGTGTTGAGAAGTAGTACACTGTTTTTAGTATGTACTAGTTTGAATCAGTTTATTTAAACACTGCCCTGCTTTTGTATTTCGTGTTGCCTTCATATTATAACCCATGCATGACTGTTTTAGGATTGACTTTATTTCAACACTATAATTACAGTGCGTGTACGTTTCAAAGACGGCATGAGATCGAAAGAAAAAGGCAAGTGACCAAATATCAGGAGCGAAAAATAATCCAAAAAAAGAAACTTTCATTGTACATAGAGGATGTCATATGGGTCCCATGTTGTAGCAGCGGTCTGAACGTTTCAAAGACGGCATGAGAACGAAAGAAAAATGCAAGTGACCAAATATCAGGAGCCAAAAATAATCCAAGAAAAGAAAATTTATTGTACATAGTTAATGACATGCGGGTCCCATGAGCCAGCAGCTTACTCAATGTTTGAGAGGCGGCATGAGATTGAAAGAAAAAGGCAAGTCACCAAATATCAGGAGCCAAAAATAACCCAAAAAAAGAAAATTTTATTGTACATAGAGTATGACATGCGGGTCCCATTAGGCAGCAGCATCCTCACCGTTTCCAAGGCGGCATGGGATCAAAAGAAAAAGGAAATAGCCAAAAAGCGGAGGGTGAAAAAATCGAAGAGAAGAAACTTTTATTGTTCATAGTGGATAACATGTGGGACCCATGAGGCAGCAGCATCCTCAACGTTTCCAAGGCAGCAGGGGATCGAAACAAAAAAGGAAATAGCCAAAAATCAGAGGGTGAAAATAATCCAAGAAAAGAAACTTTTATTTTACATTGAGGATGACATGTGGGTCCTATTTTGCAGCAGCGGTCTCAACGTTTCAAATGCGGCTTGAGATCAAAAGAAAAAGAAAGTAGCCACGAAAAGAAAGTTGATTGTACATTGAGGATGACATGCGGGTCCCATTTTGTAGCAGCTTACTCGACGTTTCCAAGGCGGCAGGGGATCAAAAGAAAAAGGAAATAGCCAAAAATCAGAGGGTGAAAAAAACCAAGAAAATAAACTTTTATAGCACATAGAGGATGACATGCGGGTCCCATGAGCCAGCAGGTTCCTCAACGTTTCAAACGTGGCATGAGATCGAAAGAAAAAGACAAGTGACCAAATATCAGGGGCCAAAAATAATAATCCAAGAATTTTTTTTATTGTACATAGAGGATGACATGCGGGTCCTATTTTGCAGCAGCGTTCTCAACGTTTCCAAAAAAAAGGAAGTAGCCAGAAATCAGGGGCTAAAAAAAATCCAAGAAAACAAAGATTTCAATTGGGCTGCATCTGGCCGTCTGGGCTTTCGAACTATCCTGCTGGACGCTTTTGGACTCGTACAATTTGAGCCCACTCCAGAACAGGAAAGTCCTATGCTTCGCGAAAACAAAAAACAAGGAGATTCAACATATAAGTTTGTTTATTTAAAAGTATAGATTTTTTTTCCGTTTGCAATAGCTCAGAGCGAAATACACTGTTTATTGTCTGCAAAATAATCAAGATATCACATGTTTCTTGTACGGGTAGGCTGACATCGGGTACCCATGAGCCAGCAGCGTCGTCAACGTTTTAAAGACAGCAGAGGATCGAAAAAAAAACAAAAAATTAGTTGGTAAAAAAATCCAAAAAAAAAGAAACATTTATCGTTCTGAGAGGATGACATGCGGGACCCATGAGGCAGCAGCATCCTCAACGTTTCGAAGGCGACACAGGATTTTAAAAAAGGCGAAATAGCCAGAAATTATAGGTCAAAATAACTCCAAGAAAGGAAAGGTTTATTGTTCATAGAGGCTGACATGTGGGACCCATGAGCCAGCAGAATCCTCAACGTTTCAAAGGCGGCAGGGGATCAAAAGAAAAAGGAAGTAGCCAAAAATTAGGGGTAAAAAATAACTCCAAGAAAGGAAACTTTTATTGTTCGTAAATGATGACATGCGGGACCCATGAGCCAGCAGCTTGCTCAACGTTTCAAAGGCGGCATGCGATCGAAAGAAAAAGGCAAGTGACAAAATATCAGGAGCCAAAGATAATCCAAGAAAAGAAAGTTTATTGTGCATAGAGGATGACATGCGGGTCCCATTTAGCAGCAGCGGTCTCAACATTTCAAATACGGCTTGAGATCAAAAGAAAAAGAAAGTTGATTGGACATAGAGGATGACATGCGGGTCCCATGAGTCAGCAGCTTACTCAACGTTTCCAAGGCGGTAGGGGATCAAAAGAAAAAGGCAAGTGACCAAAAATGAGGGTGAAAAATAATCCAAGAAAAGAAACTTTTATTGTACATGGAGAATTACATGCGGGTCCCATTTTGCAGCAGCGGTCCCAACGTTTCAAATGCGGCTTGAGATCAAAAGAAAAATAAAGTAGCCAGAAATTAGGGGGTAAAAAAAACTCCAAGAAAAGAAAGTTGATGGACATAGAGGATGGCATGCGGGTCCCATGAGCCAGCAGATTAGTCAACGTTTCCAAGGCGGCAGGGGATCAAAAGAAAAAAGAAATAGCCAAAAATCAGAGGGTGAAAAAATCCAAGAAAAGAAACTTTTATAGTACATAGAGGATGACATGCGGGTTCCTCAACGTTTTCAAAGGCGGCATGAGATCGAAAGAAAAAGGCAAGTGACAAAAAATCAGAGGGTGAAACATAATCCAAGAAAAGAAACATTTATTGTACATAGAAGATGACATGCGGGTCCCATTTTGCAGCAGCTGTCCCAACGTTTCAAATGCGGCTTGAGATCAAAAGAAAAAGAAAGTAGCCCGAAATTAGGGGGTAAAAAAAACTCCAAGAAAGGAAAGCTTTATCGTTCATACAGGCTGACATGTGGGACCTATGAGGCAGCAGAGTCCTCAACTTTGAAAGGCGGCAGGGGATCAAAAGAAAAAGGAAATAACCAAAAATCAGAGGGTGAAAAAAAACCAAGAAAATGAACTTTTGTAGTACATAGAGGATGACATGCGGGTCCCATGAGCCTGCATGTTCCTCAACGTTTCGAACGTGGCATGAGATCGAAAGAAATAGGCAAGTGACCAAATATCAGGATCCAAAAATAATTCAAGAAAAGAAACTTGATTGTACATAGAGTATGACATGCGGGTCCCATTTAGCAGCAGCGGTATCACCGTTTGAGAGGCTGCACGGGATCGAAAGAAAAAGGCAAGTGACCAAATATCAGGAGCCAAAAATAATCCAAGAAAAGAAATTTTATTGTACATAGAGGATGACATGCGGGTCCCATTTTGCAGCAGCGGTCTCAACGTTTCCAAGGCGGCACAGGACCAAAAGAAAAATGAAGTAGCCAGAAATCAGGGGGTGAAAAAAACCAAGAAAAGAAAGATTTCAATTGGGCTCCATCTGGACATCTGGGCCTTCGAACTGTCCTGCTGGGCGTTTTGACTCGTACAATTTCAGCCCACTCCAAAGCAGGAAAGTTCGGATTTTTCTTAAAAAACAGGAAAGTCCTATGCTTCGCAAAAACAAAAAACAAGGAGATTCAACATATAAGTTTGTTTATGTAAAAATAAAGATTTAATTTATCCGTTTGAAATAGCTCAGAGCGCAATACACTATTTATTGTCTGCAAAATAATCATGATATCACATGTTTCTTGTACGGGGAGGCTGACATCGTGGACCCATGAGCCAGCAGCGTCGTCAACGTTTTAAAGGCGGCAGGGGATGGAAAGAAAAAATAAACCAAAAATCTATTGGTAAAAAATCCAAGAAAAGAAACATTTTCGTTTTGAGAGGATGACATGCGGGACCCATGAGGCAGCAGCCACTACAAGAAAAGTTGCCATGGCCGACGAAGTTGAAGTCGTGCCGTGGTTGCTGGTGTACCATGGCCGACGATTTTGGGTCCCTCAGTGGTGCATGTCAAAACTTTTTTTTCTCGTTTTTGAGGCCACCTAGCCCGACGAAAGCGGCCAAAACGTCGTGTATGGTGGCCCGGGACGTGGTGCATCTCGAAATCTCGGGTTCGTCGGCCGAGTCAACGCAAATCCGCACCGCCGAGGGATGTAGGGCCCAGATGGCAGCCTCTCTGGCATTGTTTTTTTTCTAGATCGCGCCATCTCGTTCAACGTTCTCCGATCGAGCCGTTTACGATGCAGGATCATGGGTCCCGCATGTCATCCTCTATGAACCAAAATTCTTTCTATTCTTGGATTTTTTTGACCCCCTGATTTCTGGCTACTTCCTTTTTCTTTTGATCCCTTGCCGCCTTGGAAACGTTGAGACCGCTGCTGCTAAATGGGACCCGCATGTCATCCTCTATGAGCAATCAACTTTCTTTTTCGATCCCCTGCCGCCTCTCAAACGGTGATACCGCTGCTGCTAAATGGGACCCGCATGTCATCCTCTATGTACTATAAAACTTTCTTTTCTTGGATTTTTTTGGCACCTCATATTTGGTCACTTGCCTTTTTCTTTCGATCCCCTGCCGCCTCTCAAACGGTGATACCGCTGCTGCTAAATGGGACCCACATGTCATCCTCTATGTACTATAAAACTTTCTTTTCTTGGATTTTTTTTGGCACCTCATATTTGGTCACTTGCCTTTTTCTTTCGATCCCCTGCCGCCTCTCAAATGGTGATACCGCTGCTGCTAAATGGGACCCGCATGTCATCCTCTATGGACTATAAAACTTTCTTTTCTTGAATTATTTTTGGCTCCTGATATTTGGTCACTTGCCTTTTTCTTTCGATCCCCTGCCGCCTCTCAAACAGTGAGACCGCTGCAGCTAAATGGGACCCGCATGTCATCCTCTATGAGCAATCAACTTTCTTTTCTTGGAGTTTTTTTTGGCACCTCATATTTGGTCACTTGCCTTTTTCTTTCGATCTCATGCCACGTTTGAAACGTTGAGAAACCTGTTGGCTCATGGGACCCGCATGTCATCCTCTATGTGCTATAAAAGTTTCCTTTGTTGGATTTTTTTCACCCTCTGATTTTTTGCTTGCCTTTTTCTTTTGATCCCCTGCCCCCTTTGAAACGTTGAGTAAGCTGTTGGCTCAAGGGACCCGCATGTCATCCTCTATGTCCATCAACTTTCTTTTCTTGGATTTTTTTTCACCCCCTAATTACTAGCTACTTTCTTTTTCTTTTGATCTCAAGCCGCATTACAAACATTGAGACCGCTGCTGCAAAATGGGACCCACATGTCATCCTCTATGTACAATAAATCTTGGATTATTTTTGGCTCCTGATATTTGGTCACTTGCCTTTTTCTTTCGATCTCATGCCACCTTTGAAACGTTGAGTAAGCTGCTGGCTCATGGGTCCCGCATGTCATCCTCTACGAACAATAAAAGTTTCCTTTCTTGGAGTTATTTTTGACCCCTAATTTCTGGCTATTTGCCTTTTTCTTTTGATCCCCTGCCCCCTTTGAAACGATGAGGACGCTGTTGGCAGGTCGGTCCCACATGTCATCCTCTATGAACAATAAAAGTTTCCTTTGGTGGATTTATTTTTGACCCCTAATTAATTTCTGGCTATTTCCTTTTTTTCTTTTGATACCCTGCCGCCTTGGAATTGTTGAGAATGCTGCTGCCTCATTTTTCTTTTGGTCCTGTGCCGCCTTGGAAACGTTGAGACCGCTGCTACAAAATGGGACCCGCATGTCATCCTCTATGTACAATAAAGTTTCTTTTCTTGGATTATTTTTGGCTCCTGATATTATGTCACTTGGCTTTTTCTTTCGATCTCATGCCGACTTTGAAACGTTGAGGATGCTGCTGCCTCATGGGTCCCGCATGTCATCCTCTCAGAACGATAAATGTTTTCTTTTCTTGTATTTTTTTACCAACTGATTTTTGGCTTTTTTTATTTTCGATCCCCCGCCTTTGAAACGTTGACTACGCTGCTGGCTCATGGGTCCCCGATGTCAGCCTCCCCGTACAAGAAACATGTGATATTTTATTTTGCAGACAATAAACATTGTATTTCGCTCTGAGCTATTGCAAACGGATAAATTAAATCTTTATATCTACATAAACAAACTTATATGTTGAATCTCCTTGTTTTTTGTTTTTGCGAAGCATAGGACTTTCCTATTTTTTTTTTTTGAGAAAAATCTGACCTTTCCTGTTTTGGAGTGGGCTGAAATTGTACGAGTCAAAAGGCCCAGCAGGATAGTTCGAAGGCCCAGATGTCCAGATACAGCCCAATTGAAATCTTTCTTTTCTTGGATTTTTTTTCACACCCTGATTTCTGGCTACTTCATTTTTCTTTCGGTCCTGTGCCGCCTTGGAAGTGTTGAGACCGCTGCTACAAAATGGGACCCACATGTCATCCTCTATGTACCATAAAGTTTCTTTTCTTGGATTATTTTTGGCTCGATATTATGTCACTTGCCTTTTTCTTTCAATCTCATGCCGACTTTGAAACGTTGAGGAAGTCTTGGCTCATGGGTCCCGCATGTCATCCTCTATGAACAATAAAAGTTTCCTTTGTTGGATTTATTTTTTTCCCCTAATTTCTGGCTATTTGCCTTTTTCTTTTGATCCCCTGCCCCCTTTGAAACGATGACAACGCAGCTGGCAAGTCGGTCCCACATGTCATCCTCTATGAACAATAAAAGTTTCCTTTGATGGATTTATTTTTGACCCTAATTAATTTCTGGCTATTTCCTTTTTTCTTTTGATCCCCTACCGCCTTGAAATAGTTGAGGATGCTGCTGCCTCATGGGTCCCGCATGTCATCCTCTCAGAAAGGTAAATGTTTCTTTTCTTGAATTTGTTTACCAACTGATTTTTGGCTTATTTTTTCTTTCGATCTCCTGCCACCTTTAAAATGTTGATGACGCTGCTGGCTCATGGGTCCCCAATGTCAGCCTCCCCATACTGCAAATCCTCTTTCTGCAAAGGTTGTATTTCTAGATAGATAAGGTGGATTCGAATCTGCCATGGTTCAGGCAGCTCAGGTAAGCCTTCTTGCACTGATTAATGGAAGCAGTGTATAGCAAGGTCAAGACATGTGGCTCGGTGTAATGAATCTATTTGAATCATGTTGTGGGTTCAATCTGATAGTTCTCTAACAGGTCAGCCAAAATAGAAATTAAGTTTTTTTCTAAAACGGAAATGCAAATTAAGATGAACACAAACATTAGTTATCATAATAGCTGATCATACATACATACTTGCTAAGAGCAAAAGCTTGCCAGAGTTTTACCACCCATACAATTAATTAGCAGTTCAGATAAGATAACCTTATATAAGTATAACTACAAATGCATTTGCTAAGGGCTCATGGGGCAACAGAACTAGACAACCGCGAACTTTATGACCAGCATGTCACAGCGGCATCGAAAGATCTTGACCTTCAACTTTGATCCAATGCGAAGTTTGGCACCGTCAATGAACTTTTTCCACCTGGAAGTAACAGCCGCCATCTGTGGGACTGACGGAGTACCGTCCCTCCACGGTGAGACCTTCACTCTCCATGACGAGGGATATCTTGCCCCTTCGGCCAGCATTGAGATCCTTGGAGATACTTTAGGCAATTTCTGATTCAAAGCAAGAGATACCACCAAAAATTAGTCAATGGCACCAATGCACTGAACCATGTGAGACTTTGAGCAGAGAAGACATCAAGATAAGAGCAGTTATGCTATCATATACTCACGAACATAGCCTTCAGATGCGTCCTGGTCACCACACGGGTGGCCACAGCAATGAGCTGAGACCTCGTTGATCTGGCTGGGGCAGGTGCAGGAGCCTGGGCTGGTACACGAGCTGGTGCTGATGCGGGGAGACTCAGGCAGGTGCAGTAAATGGTGCCTCTAGAGGAACCGGTGCGATGCAGAGATCATTGGGCAGGTGCGATAAACGGTGCGGCTAGAGGAACCGATCTTGATGCAGGAGCTCTTGGGCAGGTGTAGTATATGGGGCCTCTACAGGAACCAATGCTGATGTAGGGGACTGCTGGGTAGATGCAGTAAACGGAGCTGGTACAGGAACCGGTGCTGATGCAGGAGAGTGGGAAGCCGGTGCGGGTGCTGGTGTGGTTGCCCTTTGTGACATCCGCTCATGTTCCATCAGGGGATATGCAGCTTTGATCATGTTAAACCCAGCAAGCTAGAACAGAGGGAATGGTTTAGAACAACTGCTCAGAACAGTTATCAAAAGATATGAGTAGAAAAAAGTTACATATTATATATTTGGAAGTGTCTCCAACTCTGTAAGCAGTTACGTATATCTGCCCGTTTGAGTTTCTGATCCTCAGCTCGTCGCCCTTCTTCAGACCGTAGTCAAAAGCAAACTTTCTCCAATCATGTCCATACAAATATGTGATGGCCTGCGTCTTGTAGACATACACCTCATAGACCGTGTAGGTGTTCATCAATTTGCCATTGCCATGCATAGTGAAAGACCCTTCATGCGGACACATCTGGTTAATCATTGGACGAAGTTCACAAGGTACAGTCTGCATGTGAAAATTGATACAAATGTAAGAAGCGGGAAGACTAAAAACAAGACTTTACTATATGCCAATTCATGCTAAACCACTGAGAATACATACCTGTAACTCTGTGAAGGAGCTACTAGAAAGGTAGATAGAGCCATAGGAGGTGTTATATGCGGGGTATGTACATGGGCCCGCCATATTCCCGCAAGCTCGGCATCGGGATGGTGAAGGAAACATGGGAGGTACTACTGGTGCGTAGCGCTGAATGTAAGTGGAAGAATTAGGTTGTGTAAAGTGCATAGTTCAGAGCAATGCAAATGTTGACAAGTGAGTGCATAACACTATGTTACAAACTGAACAGTGAAAAATTAGTGTATGATGAATATAAGCATGCTAATTTGGTGTTTCCGAATTCCAAAAAGCATTAGACAGAGCCGGTGGTAATATCAGACATAAATCATGGCATGTATATGTGGCTTAAGAAAATATACCCGAACCCTTGGATGGTTACGGCCCGGCTGGTCCTTGGACTTGAGCTTATATAAGCATCCGAGAAGGTGGGGCCGATAAGAACTTGGTGGCAGCCTCTGCAGATGCCTCATCAGCAGCAGTTGCAATCCTTTTGACCAATGAAGGGTTAGCAGTTTCAGTCTGCATATGAAAATTGAAGAGCAACAGACATCAGCAGTGATATATAAAATGAATCTATGAGACACTGATGCATATAGTGCTGGATGTAAGTGTAAGAATAGGTGTGTGTGTTTCTGAACTATTGGTAAGCATTAGACAAAGCCGGCAATAAACAGACAAAAATCAAATCATGTATGAGGATTAAGAAAATATACCTGCCATCTTGAAAAGGGTACCACCCAGTGGCCCGTGGCCTTGTGCTTGAGGAGGTTTTCAGAAGATGGTGGCGGCACCATCGTCTTCACAGCAGCCTCATCAGGATCATTTTTTATCCATTTGAGTAGAGGCACAGAAGTTTCATCCTGCATATGAATAGCAACAGAACTCATCATTGATATTTAATAAATCTATGAGATAGACTGATGCAAATAGTGCGGGTGTAAGTGGAAGAATAGGGTTGTGCATAGAGAACAGTTGACAACAATGCAAATGATTACAAAAGAAGCCAATGGAAATCAACAGTTTATATACTGGATGAGACAGACTGAAAAGTGAAAAATTAGTGTATGATGATTGTAAGCAAACGCAGTGTTTCTGAACTTTTGGTAAGCATTAGACAAAGCCAACAGTAATTAAACAGATAATAATGAAATCATGTATGTGGATTAAGAAAATATACCAGATTCATTAAAAGGTCACCACCCAGCTGGCCCATGGCCTCGTGCTTGTAGAGGTTTTCGGAAGATGGTGCCGGCACCATCGTCCTCACAGCAGCCTCATTAGCCTCATTTTGCATCCACTTGAGTAAAGGCGCAGCAGTTTCAGCCTGCATAAGAATGGTGAAAGAACATCTCTCACATTATGTTTTGTGTGTTTGATGTCAATATATGTGATACACTAATGTTTGTTTAAGTGGTACAGGGATTACATAGTTTCATATTTGTGTGTGTTGGATTTGGTCGGTCTGTCAAAAGTTAACAGCAAAAAGATGGCCAGGCCGAATAATCCGGGCCGGATATTGTTGAAATATCCGGCCCCCTGTTTTTGGCTAAGTCTTCGAGGAAAAGCAGCGCAGTATAGGGGCCGGACATTTGCCCGGATATTGTCCCGGTATTGTACCAGGGCCGGAATATCCGGGCCGGATATTTTGGAGATATCCGGCCCCCTCGTTTTTGGCTAAGGACTGGAAGAAAAGCGAGTCAGTACAAGGGCCGGACATTTGGTCGGATAAAGTCACAGTTTTGTCCCGAAGGCCGGATTATCCGGGGGGGGGGCGGATTATCCGGCCCTTACTTAGGCCGGAATATCCGGCCCCCCGGAAGCTGCAACGGCTCAATTTTGAGGGGAGGTATAAATACCCCCCTTCTTCTACCTTGGTGGCTTGCTCAATCATTACACAAGAAATCTGCCAAGCCACCTCCATTAGAGCCACCTCAAGAAACACAAGATTTACAAGATCTCCTTCCTCCCCCAACCAAAGCTCTTGATCTTTGGAGATTCGAAGGAGAAGCCACCGATCTACATCCTCACCGAAGCGATTTTCATTTCCCCCTCATTTGTTTGAGGGATCTCATGCTAGTGTTCCTATTTGGTTCCCTAGTTGATTTGTGTTGATGTGTTGTTGTTGATTGTTGTATTGTTACAGATTTGGGAGCCTCCAATTCGGTTGTGGATGTGTGCCCCAAGAACCTTGTAAAGGCCCGGTTTCCGCCTCGAGGAAATCCCTTAGTGGAAGTGGGCTAGGCCTTCGTGGCGTTGCTCACAGGAGATCTGAGTGAAGCCTTCGTGGCTGTTGGTTTGGCTTGCGTAGCAACCACACTCCTCCAAACGTAGACGTACCTTCTTGCAAAGGAAGGGAACTACGGGAATCATCTCCGTGTCATCGCGTGCTCCACTCTCGGTTACCTCTATCCCACTCTATCTCTTATATATTGCGTAGCTATATCTTGCCTAGTTGATAACCTTGTCATATAAGTAAATTCACTTAGTTGCATATCTAGAGAATTTACCTTTTGTGTCAAGCCTAAATTGAAAAAGAACTAAAAATTGGTTAGCACCTATTCACCCCCCCCCCTCTAGGTGCGGCATACGATCCTTTCAATTGGTATCAGAGCCTCGGCTCTTATTTCGGGCTTAACCGCCTAAGAGTATGCCGGAAGATGGGGCTTCGGAAGAGGCCGGTAAGATGGTCACCATGGAGGACATCAATTCATTGAGATCCTCCATGGACGCTCAAATGGAAAGCATGAGAAAAATAATTTCCGAGCTTTTGACTCCGGTCCTTCCTAAGGCTCCCACCGTAGAGGTAAAGGACACGGGTGTGTCAGAAGAGGGAGGTGCTTCGGCATTACCCTCCTCTACTAAACCCGTGGAAGGTGATAACTTAAACACTAACAAATCTCCCATTGCATCTCCTAGGGATACTAGTGGAGGTGAGAGCTACAATCGAGTACCTCCACCTTTTCTATCTCCCGATATACCGGTTCCCCATCCCCATTTGAACATTCGGGGCGACCCACCTAAGTTTTCCGTTGAAAATTTCGATACTTGGCGATTTGAGTTTCGCTCTCATGTTTGCAGTGCCTCCAATGAACTTTGGAGAATCATCTTGGAAGGCTTCAACCCTTACAACCCCGACAAGTTGACTAGAAGAGAAGCGGTTGATAGTCAACTCAACAACACCGCCTTGCACATGATTCAAACTAGTGTGGGGACAAAGGATTTGCCTCGTGTTCGGAACTACACCACCGCCAAGGAAGCTTGGGAAGGTTTGGCCGCTAGTTGCATTGGAAGTGAGAGCACGATAAGGAACAAGTATAATGCTCTTCGGAATCAAGCCGAAGGATTCATGAGGCTACCGGATGAAGATCATCAAGTCATGTATTCAAGACTTCTCATCGTTGCCGACTCCTTCCGGCTTATTGGTGCAACCCACATCAATGACTCTTGGATCAAGGAGAAGTACATTGAATGCATGATGCCGTATGTACCCATTGATGTCAAGACCCTTGTTGGGAGAGAATGCTATTCCTCTCTCTCATCTCAAGATGCTGTGCACGAGATGCAAGCCCTCAAGGTGCTCGAGCAAAAATCTCATGATTCCCTCAATCGTGCCATTGGGATGTCAAAAGGGAACAATCTTGCCTTGACGGTCAACTCCGTTGAAGAAGTGATTCCTCAAGAATCTTATAGGGCATCTTGGAGCATGTCCTATCCGGAAGATTTGCAATGCCACTACCATGACCACATGGCCTTCCATGCAAAGTAGTTTTGGATTGATCCGTCCAAGGCCAAGGAAGACAACATCAAGAGAAACAACAAAAGTGGGTTCACTAGCTTTGGTCCAAAGACAAGATCATGCTACAATTGTGATGACAAGCGCCACTTCATTGCCGAATGCCCCTATGAGAATAGAGAGCTTCATAATGGGAGGCTCATTCCCAAGGACAAGAGCAAAGACACAAAGGGCAAATATTCAAAAGCCCCCAACAAGAAATTCTACAACAACAAGACCAAGAAGGGCAAGAGGCCCTCAAGAGTTGTGCTAGTAACAAAGGAAGAATATTCTTCTGATGAAGTGGGAAGCTCTAGTAGTGAGGAAGATGAAGAAAGCTCAAAGGAGTTGGCCGCCATCGTCACCACCAATATTCCCTCTTCATCTCTCTTTGACTCTCCCAATGAGAATCTTCATATCAAGAATGCACATTGCTTCATGGCAAGGTCCTCCTTGGACACATCTATTGTGCTATCAACTCAAGAAGAGTATACCTCCGGAGATGATGATGTTGATGATGAAGAAGATGCAACCTCTAATGGATTGGTCGCTCTTGCCTCTCTCTCCACTAACTCTTCATCACCAAGTGAATCCCCCAATGAGGTCATTCATGTGGAGGAAGAAAGTTGCCTCATGGCTAAATCCTCCGAGGTATCATCCCCTAACCCCTCTATGCCTAACATATCTAGTGATCTAGGGGTTGATGATGCTAGTCTAAAAGTGAAACAAGAAATGCTAGAGTTTGATGATTTCATTCTCAACCTACAAGGTAACACTAAAAAGCATGTTTCAAATCTCATGGTTCGTATAGCTCAACAAAGTGATATTCTTGAGAAAAAAGGTCAAATAGAGAGAGAAGATTCTCTTGAAATCCATGCTCTTAAAAATGCTCTTGAGGAAAGTCAAGAAACTATAGCTTCTCTTGAGGAGAGGCTAGAAACTCTTGAAGAGCCTCAAGATAAAATTAACAAGCTCACAAAAGCTAGAGATCTTGCTAGGGCTAAGTCTAAAGTGCTTAAAAAGGAAAAGGCCAAATTTGAGGTTGATCATGAGAAACTTGTGAAAGATCTAGATGAACTAGACAAAGCTCACAAAGCTTTGAAGAGTGAATACACTCTCTTATCCAAGTCTTATGAGCAACTTCAAATTAGGCTTGCCTCATATGATGTGCCTAGTTCCTCTACTCCTTCATGTGATCATGCAAATGTTATTGAGGAAAATGCTAGGTTGAAGGATGAACTTGCTAAGGCCTCCTCTCCCCAAAGTAAACTTTCGTTGGATGATCTCTTGAGTAAGCAAAGATCAAACAATGGGAAGGAGGGCCTTGGTTATGGGGCCAAGGCAAAGAAGGCAAACAAGCAAAAGGTCAAGCCCGCACAAGAGAAGAAGAAAGATATCACTAATGGTGAAGCCCCTAAGGGCAAATCCATGAATGATGATGATGCAGGAAATGCTAACCCTCACTATGTTTTATTTAAAGATTATTATGGTGATGTTTATGCTAAATATGTTGGCCCATATGATGGTTATGTTGCTTGGTCTATTTGGGTCCCAAAGACCCTTGTTGCTAACAAAAGAGGACCCATTGAGAAATGGGTACCTAAATCCAAGAATTGATCTCATGTAGGACTATGCCACGGAGGGTCAAAATGGGTACTTGATAGTGGATGTACAAGTCATATGACCGGCGGCAAGAACCTCGTCAAGGAGTTGAGGCCCAATACAAATAATATCACCGTCTCCTTTGGCGATAATTCTACATCCGAGGTAATCGGTTTTGGCAAGGTTGTGGTTGCACACAACATTACTCTTGTGGATGTCATGCTTGTCAAAACCCTTGGTTACAATTTGCTCTCCGTTTCCGCCCTTGGCAAGATGGGTTTCGCCGTCTTTATTGATAATGATATTGTGGTCCTCTTGTGGAGCAAGACTCTAAAAGTCGCTTTCGTTGGGTATCGCGAACATAACTTGTATGTGGTGGACTTTTCGGGGACCACCACTTCAAGTGCGATGTGCCTATTCGGAAAGGCGGATGCGGGTTGGTTGTGGCATCGCCGCCTAGCCCATGTCAACATGAGAACTTTGCAAAGTCTTCACAAGGGGAACCATATTGTGGGACTAATGGAAAATGTTTCTTTTGCCAAAGATCGTGTTTGTAGGGCTTGTGTTGAAGGCAAAATGCATGACTCTCCGCATCCAAGCAAGACTATCATCTCTTCCAAGAGGATCTTGGAGCTCCTTCATGTGGATCTCTTTGGTCCTGTTACTCATGCAAGTCTTGGTGCGAAGAAACATTGCTTGGTGATTGTTGATGATTACTCAAGATACACTTGGGTCTACTTTCTCAAGACAAAAGATGAGACTCAACAAATATTCATTGACTTTGCTACCGAGGTGCAACGCCAACACAACCTCCTCATTATGGCAATAAGAAGTGACAACGGCTCCGAGTTCAAGAACTATACACTCAATGATTTTCTTAGTGATGAGGGGATACGTCATCAATATTCCGCTGCTTACACCCCTCAACAAAATGGTGTTGTGGAGAGGAAGAACCGGACTCTTATGGATATGGCAAGATCTATGATGGCGGAGTACAAATCCCGCTATAATTTTTGGGCCGAAGCCATCTCCACCGCTTGCCACTCTTCTAACCGGCTCTATCTCCGCAAGGGATTGAACAAGACTCCATATGAAATACTCACCGGCAACAAGCCCAATATCTCATACTTCAAGGTGTTCGGTTGTAAGTGTTTCTATAAAATCAAAGGAGTTCGTTTGTCTAAATTTTCTCCTAAAGCTTTGGAGGGTATATTTGTTGGTTACGGTGCCGAATCTCACACTTATAGAGTCTTTGATGTATCCTCCGGGATTATCATTGAATCTTGTGGTGTGAAGTTCGAAGAAAATGATGGCTCCCAAGTGGGGCAAGTTGATGTATGTGCAGGTGATGAAATACCTCAAGATGCCATAGTAAGAATGGGTGTGGGATTTTTCCGCCCCATTGAGGGACACGGTGTGGCATCTCGGGAAGAACTATGCTCTACCACGGTGGAGCCCTCATCCTCTCAACATCAACAAACCCCATCTCTTGAAGCAAATAATGCACCAACCCAAGAACAAGAACAAAACCCTCCCTCTTGTGTGCAAGATCAAGGACAAGATCAAGGACAAGATCAACCACGGATTCATGATGGATCCGATGAATATCCTTTCAACATTCTACTCTCACCGGATAATGTCCAAGATCAAGCACATGAGGATGAGCAACCTCAAGTAATTGAGGAAGCTCAAGTTGAAGGTCAAGATGGGGACCCAAATGATCAAGTTGATCAAGTGACACCTCCAAGGCCAAGAAGAACCAAGGAGGAGATCAAGGCCCATCGTTTAGCAAGAAGAGATAGGACCCTTGAAATTCGTGGACACACTCATGACAAGGTCCTTGGTGATGTTCGAGCAAAAGTCTCCACAAGAAGGCAATTGGCTAACTTTAGCAATCATCATGCTTATATCTCCGTAGTGGAACCCAAGAAAGTGTTTGAAGCCCTTGAAGATTCGGATTGGGTGGAAGCTATGCATGAGGAACTCAACAACTTCAAGCGCAACAAAGTGTGGACCTTAGTAAAGAAGCCAAAGGAGTGCCGCAATGTTATAGGCACTAAATGGATATTCAAGAACAAGCAAGATGAGTTTGGAAATATTGTGAGGAACAAGGCAAGATTGGTGGCTCAAGGTTTATCTCAAGTTGAAGGGATTGACTTTGGAGAGACCTATGCTCCCGTGGCTCGTCTTGAGTCCATCCGTATCCTTCTTGCTTATGCATCGCATCATAACTTTAAGTTACAACAAATGGATGTGAAAAGTGCTTTTCTTATTGGTCCTTTGCATGAAGAGGTGTATGTTAAGCAACCCCCGGGGTTCGAGGATCTCAACTTTCCTAACCATGTCTACAAGCTTGATAAAGCACTTTATGGTCTCAAACAAGCTCCTAGAGCTTGGTACGAGCACCTTAGGAATTGTTGGTAGACCGTGGGTTTGATGTTGGGCTAATCGACCCCACTCTTTTTAATAAGAGGGTCAATGGGGAGCTTTTAGTTTGCCAATTATATGTTGATGATATTATATTTGGCTCTACTAACAAAGCTTTCAATGATGAATTCTCAAAGCTTATGACCGATAGGTTTGAGATGTCTATGATGGGAGAGATGAAGTTCTTCCTCGGTTTTGAGATCAAGCAATTGAGGGAAGGAACCTTCATCAATCAAGCAAAATATCTCCAAGACATGCTCAAGAGGTTCAAGATGACCGAGTTGAAGGGTGTGGCCACTCCTATGGTTACCAAATGTCATCTTGCACTAGATCCCAAAGGTAAAGAGGTGGATCAAAAGGTATATCGCTCCATGATTGGATCCTTGCTTTACCTTTGTGCATCTAGACCGGACATTGTGTTGAGTGTTGGTGTGTGTGCAAGGTATCAAGCTTCTACTAAGGAGAGCCACATGATGGCTCTCAAAAGAATCTTTCGATATTTGGTTGATACCCCAAGATATGGTATTTGGTACCCCAAAGGCTCAAGTTTTATTCTCAATGGATACACCGATGCGGATTGGGCGGGTGACAAGGATGATAGGAAATCAACTTCCGGGGCTTGCCAATTCCTTGGTAGGTCCTTGGTGTGTTGGTCTTCTAAGAAGCAAAATTGCATATCTCTCTCCACCGCTGAAGCCGAATATGTTGCCGCCGCAAGTGGATGCACTCAATTGTTATGGATGAGGCAAACTTTAAAGGAATACGGTGTCATTTGTGACAAAGTGCCTCTATTATGTGACAATGAAAGTGCCATCAAGATTGCCTATAATCCGGTGCAACATTCAAGAACGAAGCATATTGAGATCCGGAATCATTTCATTAGGGATCATGTTGCCCGTGGTGATATTGAGCTTATCTATGTTCCTACCAAAGATCAACTTGCCGATATATTCACGAAGCCTCTTGATGAAGCAAGGTTCTCTTATTTGAGGAATGAGCTAAATATCATTGATTCAAGGAGTATAGCTTGACCATCTTGCAAACACACCTTTGTCTCAAAACGTTATTTGGTTTAGATGTGGGCATGGAGATAGGGGGAGTGCGGTTTAAATTATTGAGCTATCCCTCCCCCCATAATGCCAACATTAAGAAATCATTCTCTTTATATCATATGTTGATATGTGAGCTTCAATGATGAGTAGTGGCTTGGACCCAAGATATATCTTCGCGGTGCCATGCCACAACACTCATATATGGTGGCCTAGGCCACCACACTCTTCTTTGTGAAGAGTTGGAGTTATTTGGATCTTATCGCCTTTTATTTGACGACTCCATGTTCTTATGGGAAATCACTCTAGTTTGGCCTTATTTGCTCATATCTTGCAAACTTGAGTGATCATGTACCATTAACAGTTTGTATCTTCTAAAACCTAAGCCTACTCTCTCCTATAAGCCATTTCCATCTTGCTCATTTGTCATGTTTGGTAAAAACTTGGAGTTTGAGGTTTTTCGGTCGGATGATCTAGGTTGCTCCATCTTATTGGTAAATTTGCACCTTATATGTGACGTGATACTTTATTGCATCACATATGGGTCATGCAAATAACCAACGAAAGATGGGCCGGATTCCCGGTGATTCTGAAATTTTCCAGAACCCCGGATAATCCGGCCCCAGGAGACCCCGGAAAATCCGGCCCGGCCGGATTATCCGCCCTAAGCTAGGGCCGGATTATCTGGCCTGGGCAGATCTTGAAAGGGTTGAGGTCGAGGCCGCGGGGGGGCAAACGGTTCACACCACCCCCCACGCGCCTCTCTCTCCTCTTTCTCCTCTCAAGATCGCCGGACCCCCTCCTCCTCGCCGGAGACGCTCCGTCCGCCCCCTCTCGGAGTTCTTGGGTGGATCGGGTGCATCTCCTCCCTAGCTACCTTCTCCTCCAAGCGGTTTCCACAATGGATGTGGGTATGATTCACAATCTCTAACCCTAGATGTTGTGTTTTATATGTGCTATTTTCTTGGTGGAATTGGTGTCTAATTGTTCCAAATCACGTGTAGTGTACTCCTCTTGCATGCTATGAGGCCGATCTAGTCTTAGACAAACTTTTGATTGGAAAACTGCAACTTTCGCAGGGCCGGATTATCCGGGCCCCGCGCTGGCCGGATTATCCGGCCTGGCCGGATTATCCGCCCCCTGGGGACCCCGGATTATCCGGCCTGGAGCTTCATCGCCGCTGCAGTTTTTGCTTCAATCTATCATGTCTAGATTTGTACTGACTTATAGCATGTTTCTCGAGTATATTACTGTATCTTACATGACTTATGAGCATTACCTTCTCTTTGCTACCCGCCTTTGCTTCTCACAGGTGGTGCTTCTCAGGGTGGTCGGAGACGCTCAAGGCATGATCGATCTAGTGACGAGTTTGCACCCAATGCACCTCGCAAGTCCGTCGCTTCAAGGCGGAAGAACAAGGAAGTGAGGGAGAACTACAAGGCCATGGATCCAGTCTCTTATTCCGCTATCCGCATGAAGAACTGGTATGAAGATGTTCCAAGGGATGAAGAGATAGAGGGCAGGAGATACTGGTGCATGGAGCAAGTGTTCATCTACAAGGACGTCTATGAGCCCATGAAGAATCTGAGACCCATGCAAGCTATCAATGTGGACATTCTGGCTGAAAACAATCACTTTGAAGATGCAATCTGGGTAGCTGGAAGGATGGGCTTGCATGATATCATGAAGATTCAATGTGACTATAGCCCAGATTTGGTGAAGCAATTCTTTGCCACTTTGGCAATCAAGAAAGATGAGGAACGCACTATGGAATGGATGACTGGCTCCACTCACTGCAGTGCCACTCTGCGCCGTTTTGCTGGTATTCTTGGAGTTCCTGTTGATGAGGGTCGTCGTCTTCATGGACCACAACAGACAGATAAGAATGCTCTTGTGGATCTCTATACCTCAGCGGGAAAAATTGGTTTTGCTAAGGGGCTGCTTCCCATATACAGTTAGTTGCTCCGGTTCTTTCGGGCAACCATTTGCCCAAGTGGTGGTAACAATGATGCTCTCCGGGGAGCCCTTGTGGACCTTATGCACCTCAGCTTTAAGTGTGCTCGTGATGGTAATGAGGTACGGAACTACACTCTTGATATCATGGACTTTATCTTCCATGAGATCCATGATGCCATGGTCTCCCGGACCACCATACCATATGCACCCTACATCCAGCTTCTCATCAACAACTCTGTGGCTGTGAATGGTGAAGATTTGAGTGGGTATCCTTTGGTGAAGCACACTGCCAAGAAGGCCTACAAGCTTAAGCCTGTCTCTTCAGCTGTACCTACACCTGACACTTTCATGGGTGATGCTCGTTCTAGTGGTGTTGCTCCTGCTCGTCATCCTGATGTCCCGGCTATGAGGAAGCAAGTGAGCTGGCTTAGTTGGTTTCAGCGTCACATCCTTTGCATGAACATTGAGATCCATAAGGAGAACTATGCAGCTAGCCGAGAGCGTTCTGAGATTAAGCATACTCAGGCGGTTATTCTACACAAGCTCAGTGGTGATCAAGGTCCCCCGCCTCAGCCTCCAGCTCACCAGGGTTACAGTGGATGGCACTCTGCACAGGTTCCATGGAGTGATCTTGATGATTGCCTTCAAAGGTCCAACACCTCTCGTCGTTCTCCGGATGCACCTGACACTGATGAAGAAGCAGAAGAAGAAGAAGAAGAAGAAGAAGAAGAAGAAGAGGCGCAAGAGTCCGATGATGATTATGTCTCCGAGTGATCCCCATGGGGCGAGTAGCATCGCGCTTGTCCCCTTTTTGGCGTCTCGATGCCAAAGGGGGAGAAGCGTTCTATTAGGAACTCTCTCGGGGATTTGCATGGTTTGGGCACAAGCATATGCGTTTATCATTCCTTTATTGCTTGTGTTCCCTCTTATTTGAACTATTTGCTTTGGTTGTGTTCCGTTTCCGTTTAAAACTATGTGCTATGTGGTGTGAGACATTGTTATGGTTTTCGGATTTCTATTTGTTGAGATCAAGGATATTACATTACGTGTGATGCTATATCTCTGTATTATATATCTACACATGGGTATGATTTCTTACATCCTATCTCAACTTCATATGTGTCAGTGTCTAGTGTTAGAGCTCATGTTGGATATCTCTTGTGTTGAGGCACCATACTCCTATGTGTTGTGTATTTGTATTCAAATGCAAATTACTTAGATGCACACATGCAGGGGGAGTGCCTCTATGGTTTGCCATCATGCTTGTCTCTTTAGTGATTCTCTTGCAAATCCGTATATTGTCATCAAACACCAAAAAGGGGGAGATTGAAAGAACATCTCTCACATTATGTTTTGTGTGTTTGATGTCAATATATGTGATACACTAATGTTTGTTTAAGTGGTACAGGGATTACATAGTTTCATATTTGTGTGTGTTGGATTTGGTCGGTCTGTCAAAAGTTAACAGCAAAAAGATGGCCAGGCCGGATAATCCGGGCCGGATATTGTTGAAATATCCGGCCCCTGTTTTTGGCTAAGTCTTCGAGGAAAAGCAGCGCAGTATAGGGGCCGAACATTTGCCCGGATATTGTCCCGGTATTGTACCAGGGCCGGAATATCCGGGCCGGATATTTTGGAAATATCCGGCCCCCTCGTTTTTGGCTAAGGACTGGAAGAAAAGCGAGTCAGTACAAGGGCCGGACATTTGGCCGGATAAAGTCACAGTTTTGTCCCGAAGGTCGGATTATCCGGGGGGGCGGATTATCCGGCCCTTACTTAGGCCGGAATATCCGGCCCCCCGGAAGCTGCAACGGCTCAATTTTGAGGGGAGGTATAAATACCCCCCTTCTTCTACCTTGGTGGCTTGCTCAATCATTACACAAGAAATCTGCCAAGCCACCTCCATTAGAGCCACCTCAAGAAACACAAGATTTACAAGATCTCCTTCCTCCCCCAACCAAAGCTCTTGATCTTTGGAGATTCGAAGGAGAAGCCACCGATCTACATCCTCACCGAAGCGATTTTCATTTCCCCCTCATTTGTTTGAGGGATCTCATGCTAGTGTTCCTATTTGGTTCCCTAGTTGATTTGTGTTGATGTGTTGATGTGTTGTTGTTGATTGTTGTATTGTTACAGATTTGGGAGCCTCCAATTCGGTTGTGGATGTGTGCCCCAAGAACCTTGTAAAGGCCCGGTTTCCGCCTCGAGGAAATCCCTTAGTGGAAGTGGGCTAGGCCTTCGTGGCGTTGCTCACAGGAGATCTGAGTGAAGCCTTCGTGGCTGTTGGTTTGGCTTGCGTAGCAACCACACTCCTCCAAACGTAGACGTATCTTCTTGCAAAGGAAGGGAACTACGGGAATCATCTCCGTGTCATCGCGTGCTCCACTCTCGGTTACCTCTATCCCACTCTATCTCTTATATATTGCGTACCTATATCTTGCCTAGTTGATAACCTTGTCATATAAGTAAATTCACTTAGTTGCATATCTAGAGAATTTACCTTTTGTGTCAAGCCTAAATTGAAAAAGAACTAAAAATTGGTTAGCACCTATTCACCCTCCCTCTAGGTGCGGCATACGATCCTTTCAAATGGGAATAGATCTCAGCAGTGATATTGAATGACTCTGAGACAGACTGATGCATATAGTGCTGGATGTAAGTGGAAGGGTATGGCCGTGTATGGACAACAGTTCACAACAATGCAAGGGTGTGTTCGGTTCTGAAACAGCGTGGAATGGAATGGAATGGTTCCATTTCAGAGGAATGGAATGGTTAAATTTTTGTTCGGTTGGGATAAATGGAGAGCAGAAGAGATCGAGGTTAAACTAACCATTTGTCTCAAAATTGTAATTAACAATTGCAAATGACATTTTAATCTCAAAGTCGTAATTAATAGCGCCTAATGGTGCTCTTTTAATCTAAAAATCGTAATTAACATCATTTTTTGTTGGGTTAGGGGAACTGGAGTAGATGAACATTACTGTATGATGATTGTAAGCAAACGAATTTGGTGTTTCTAAACTTTTGGCTTCGAGATCTTATGGGTTTCAACTCTAGCCTACCCCAACTTGTTTGGGACTGAAAGGCTTGGTTGTTGTTGTTGTTGTTGTAAACTTTTGGCAAGCATAGAAAAAACCGACAATAAACAGAGAAAAATCAAGGCATGTTTTGTGGATTAAGAAAATATACCATATTCATTAAAAGATCACCACCCAGCTGGCGCGTGGCCTTGTGCTTGTAGAGGCATTTAGAAGATGGGGGCGGCATCAACATACTGGCAGCCTGATCAGCCGCAGTTTTGATCTTCCTTTTGAGTAAAGGCCCTAAAGTTTCAGTCTGCATATGAATAGCAAAACAAAAGGCAGACCTCAACAGTGATATTGAATTACTGTATGAGATAGACTGATGCATATAGTGGATGCTCTTAGCCTTTTGCAGCGTGAACACTAGCTATGGACAGACAAAAAACTAGTTAACTCAGCTTTGTCTAGATATGAATGTACTACCACCATCCAAAAGCTTAAGCCTTATTTATTTTTGAGAAATCAAAACAAGCAAAGTTTGACCAAAATTTTAGAACATTCTATCAACAAATATAATACTGTGTAGATACCGTAGGAAAATATATTTTATTATCTATTTAATGATATTAATTTTGTATTTTGCATGTTACTGATTTTTGGTAAAAGCTTAGTCAAACATGGTATAGTTTGACTTTCTAAAAATAATATAAGCCCAAAGCTTTGGGATGGAGGCAGTAGTATCTAGAGCTAAAACACATCTAGATACATCCATATCTACAGATAGTTGAGTCAATTAATTTGGATCTGAGGGAGTATCAGATTCAGACTACATCATGGTAAGTTGGTTAAAAAAAATTACCCCTGGGCGGTCCCTGCCCATCTCGGGCAAAGGCATTTCGCTTCTTGTGCTGCAGATCGGGCCATGCTCCTGCAGCAGGTGGGCGCTATTCTCGTTCCCCATAGCCTCAAGACGGAACCTGGAGGTACCAACCTGATACTGAGTATATAGAGCATGGTGTCAGAGAGGATTTACTCACAAACAACTGAAGACATGTGCTACTTTAAGCATATTCCGTAACAGAACAGATTGAGGATGCAGAGAGACACTTAAAAGGTAAAGAGTGGATAAGCAAACGGAGTACTCGCTTGCGGGGCTGGGGACGCAGCCTCGTGCTCAGCCAACCGCCCACATGCGTGGTGGCCTTACGCTCCATTGCCCCCACCGCCGAGGTCTTACCTTTCCTGTACAAGCTGACAAAAGATACAGTGAGGATCAGCAGAAACTACAAAGGTTGCAAATGTCGACAAATAAAGGAAGAACACCCCAATCCAAGCAAAGGTAGCCCCCGCCCCCACCCCCATCAATCACTCCCAGCTCGAGGGTGACCAGAAAGACACCCCTTCGCCCAGAATAGGAAAGAGATGCACAAGATATCGAGGAGAGGAAAAAAGAACCGATCTCGAGAAAGGAAAGAACATTACTAGTCCTACCTAATCCGCTTGGTCTAGATGCAGCTTGCCCCTCCAAGCTGGATGCCTGGACGGTGGAGGCGAAAGGAGGGGATCGAGCTAGCGGCTTGCATCCGTCGGCAATCGGCACTCGATCGGGAGAGAAGGGGTGCTACATAAAGGGGAGGGGTAACATATTTTATTACACAGTGAACTTACTGATGTGACTAGTCATTACATGTCTCACTGAAACTAGGGCCCATAGCGTGGCACCCCAAATTCACTTGAAGCTGCCCGGGGGGACGCATTGGCGCGTCAAGAAACCCCCGAATTGTAGCGGGGAAATGAAACATTTCACAAAAATTCGAAATTCAAGCACACCGCCACGCGCCAAGCACGCGGCTGTTCCTTCCTCTTCCTCGGTTCCTCCTCCCCTATCCGAAAAAACCCCAAATCCCAAGCTCAAACAAAAAAAAAACAAATCCCCTGGCCGCCATGCATGTCCTCGTTAACCCGCTGGAGATCGTTCCCGGACGATGCGGACCACCCGCCCTGAGATCCAGAATTCCATCCACCTCGAGGCACTGCGTGTTGTCTCGCAGCAGCGGCTTGAGGGCGTGATGGCGTGTAACTCACACGTTCGTTGGGAACCCCAAGAGGAAGGTATGACGCGCACAGCAGCAAGTTTTCCCTCAGAAAGAAACCAAGGTTTATCGAACCAGGAGGAGCCAAGAAGCACGTTGAAGGTTGATGGCGGCGGGATGTAGTGCGGCGCAACACCAGGGATTCCGGCGCCAACATGGAACCTGCACAACACAACCAAAGTACTTTGCCCCAACGAAACAGTGAGGTTGTCAATCTCACCGGCTTGCTGTAACAAAGGATTAACCGTATTGTGTGGAAGATGATTGTTTGCAGAAAACAGTAGAACAAGTATTGCAGGAGCATGTATTTCAGTAAAGAGAATTGGACCGGGGTCCACAGTTCACTAGAGGTGTCTCTCCCATAAGATAAACAGCATGTTGGGTGAACAAATTACAGTTGGGCAATTGACAAATAAAGAGAGCATGACCATGCACATACATATCATGATGAGTATAGTGAGATTTAATTGGGCATTACGACAAAGTACATAGACCGCCATCCAACTGCATCTATGCCTAAAAAGTCCACCTTCAGGTTATCATCCGAACCCCTCCGTATTAAGTTGCAAAGCAACGAGACAATTGCATTAAGTATGGTGCGTAATGTAATCAACAACTACATCCTTAGACATAGCATCAATGTTTTATCCCTAGTGGCAACAGCACAACACAACCTTAGAACTTTCGTCACCTTGTCCTGTGTCAATGCGGGCATGAACCCACTATCGAGCATAAGTACTCCCTCTTGGAGTTACAAGCATCTACTTGGCCAGAGCATCTACTAGTAACGGAAAGCATGCAAGATCATAAACAACACGTAGATATAACTTTGATAATCAACATAACAAGTATTCTCTATTCATCGGATCCCAACAAACGCAACATATAGAATTACAGATAGATGATCTTGATCATGTTAGGCAGCTCACAAGATCCAACAATGATAGCACAATGGGGAGAAGACAACCATCTAGCTACTGCTATGGACCCATAGTCCAGGGGTAGACTACTCACACATCACACCGGAGGCGACCATGGCGGCGTAGAGTCCTCCGGGAGATGATTCCCCTCTCCGGCAGGTGCCGAGGCGATCCCCGGATCCCCCGAGATGGGATCGGCATTGGCGGCGTCTCTGGAAGGTTTTCCGTATCGTGGCTCTCGCATCGGGGGTTTCGTCACGGAGGCTTTAAGTAGGCGGAAGGGTAGGTCAAGAGGCGGCGCGAGGGGCCTGACCATAGGGCCGCGGCCAGGGCAGGGGCCGCGCCGCCCTATGCTCTGGCTGCCTCGTGGCCCCTCTTCGTTTCGTCTTCGGACTTCTGGAAGCTTCGTGGAAAAATGGGCCCCTGGGCTTTGATTTCGTCCAATTCCGAGAATATTTCCTTACTAGGATTTCTGAAACCAAAAATAGCAGAAAACAGCAACTGGCACTTCGGCATCTTGTTAATAGGTTAGTTCCAGAAAATGCACGAATATGACATAAAGTGTGCATAAAACATGTAGATAACATCAATAATGTGGCATGGAACATAAGAAATTTTCGATACGTCGGAGACGTATCAGCATCCCCAAGCTTAGTTCTGCTCGTCCCGAGGTAAAACGATAACACGTATAATTTCTGGAGTGACATGCCATCATAATCTTGATCATACTATTTGTAAAGCATATGTAGTGAATGCAGCGATCAAAACAATGTATATGACATGAGTAAACAAGTGAATCATAAAGCAAAGACTTTTCATGAATAGCACTTCAAGACAAGCATCAATTAAGTCTTGCATAAGAGTTAACTCATAAAGCAATAATTCAAAGTAAAGGCATTGAAGCAACACAAAAGAAGATTAAGTTTCAGCGGTTGCTTTCAACTTGTAACATGTATATCTCATGGATATTGTCAACATAGAGTAATATAATAAGTGCAATAGGCAAATATGTAGGAATCAATGCACAGTTCACACAAGTGTTTGCTTCTTGAGGTGGAGAGAAATAGGTGAACTGACTCAACATTGAAAGTAAAAGAATGGTCCTCCATAGAGGAAAAGCATCGATTGCTATATTTGTGCTAGAGCTTTGTTTTTGAAAACATGAAACAATTTTGTCAACGGTAGTAATAAAGCATATGCATCATGTAAATTATATCTTATAAGTTGCAAGCCTCATGCATAGTGTACTAATAGTGCCCGCACCTTGTCCTAATTAGCTTGGACTACCGGATCATCACAATGCACATGTTTTTACCAAGTGTCACAAAGGTACCTCTATGCCGCCCGTACAAAGGTCTAAGGAGAAAGCTCGCATTGGATTTCTCGCTATTGATTATTCTTCAACTTAGACATCCATACCGGGACAACATAGACAACAGATAATGGACTCCTCTTTTATGCATAAGCATGTAACAACAATTAATAATTTTCTCATTTGAGATTGAGGATATTTGTCCAAAACTGAAACTTCCACCATGGATCATGGCTTTAGTTAGCGGCCCAATGTTCTTCTCTAACATTATGCATGCTTAACCATAAGGTGGTAGATCTCTCTTACTTCAGACAAGGCGGACATGCATAGCAACTCACATGAAATTCAACAATGAATAGTTGATGGCGTCCCCAGTGAACATGGTTATCGCACAACAAGCAACTTAATAAGAGATAAAGTGCATAATTACATATTCAATACCGCAATAGTTTTTAAGCTATTTGTCCCATGAGCTATATATTGCAAAGGTGAATGATGGAATTTTAAAGGTAGCACTCAAGCAATTTACTTTGGAATGGCGGAAAATACCATGTAGTAGGTAGGTATGGTGGACACAAATGGCATAGTGGTTGGCTCAAGTATTTTGGATGCATGAGAAGTATTCCCTCTCGATACAAGGTTTAGGCTAGCAAGGCTTATTTGAAACAAACACAAGGATGAACCGGTGCAGCAAAACTCACATAAAAGACATATTGAAAACATTATAAGACTCTACACCATCTTCCTTATTGTTCAAACTCAATACTAGAAATTATCTAGACCTTAGAGAAACCAAATATGCAAACCAAATTTAAGCATGCTCTATGTATTTCTTCATTAATGGGTGCAAAGCATATGATGCAAGAGCTTAATCATGAGCACAACAATTGCCAAGTATCACATTACCCAAGACATTTATAGCAATTACTACATGTATCATTTTCCAATTTCAACCATATAACAATTTAACGAAGGAGAAACTTCGCCATGAATACTATGAGTAGAAACCAAGGACATACTTGTCCATATGCTACAGCGGAGCGTGTCTCTCTCCCATAAAGTGAATGCTAGGATCCATTTTATTCAAACAAAACAAAAAACAAAAACAAACCGACGCTCCAAGAAAAAGCACATAAGATGTGATGGAATAAAAATATAGTTTCAGGGGAGGAACCTGATAATGTTGTCGATGAAGAAGGGGATGCCTTGGGCATCCCCAAGCTTAGACGCTTGAGTCTTCTTGATATATGCAGGGGTGAACCACCGGGCATCCCCAAGCTTAGAGCTTTCACTCTCCTTGATCATGTTGCATCATACTCCTCTCTTGATCCTTGAAAACTTCCTCCACACCAAACTCGAAACAACTCATTAGAGGGTTAGTGCACAATAAAAATTAACATATTCAGAGGTGACACAATCATTCTTAACACTTCTGGACATTGCATAATGCTACTGGACATTAGTGGATCAAAGAAATTCATCCAACTTAGCAAAAGAGGCAATGCGAAATAAAAGGCAGAATCTGTCAAAACAGAACAGTTCGTATTGACGAATTTTAAAATGGCACCAGACTTGCTCAAATGAAAATTCTCAAATTTAATGAAAGTTGCGTACATATCTGAGGATCATGCACGTAAATTGGCTTAATTTTCTGAGCTACCTACAGGGAGGTGGACCCAGATTCGTGACAGCAAAGAAATCTGGAACTGCGCAGTAATCCAAATCTAGTACTTACTTTTCTATCAACGGCTTAACTTGGCACAACAAAAAACAAAACTAAGATAAGGAGAGGTTGCTACAGTAGTAAACAACTTCCAAGACACAAAATAAAAACAAAGTACTGTAGGTAAAAACATGGGTTGTCTCCCATAAGCGCTTTTCTTTAACGCCTTTCAGCTAGGCGCAGAAAGTGTGTATCAAGTATTATCAAGAGACGAAGTGTCAACATCATAATTTGTTCTCATAATAGAATCAAAAGGTACCTTCATTCTCTTTCTAGGGAAGTGTTCCATACCTTTCTTGAGAGGAAATTGGTATTTTATATTACCTTCCTTCATATCAATGATAGCACCAACAGTTCGAAGAAAAGGTCTTCCCAATATAATGGGACAAGATGCATTGCATTCAATATCCAAGACAACAAAATCAACGGGGACAAGGTTATTGTTAACGGTAATACGAACATTATCAACTTTACCCAAAGGTTTCTTTGTAGAATGATCAGCAAGATTAACATCCAAATAACAATTTTTCAGCGGTGGCAAGTCAAGCATATTATAAATTTTCTTAGGCATAACAGAAATACTTGCACCAAGATCACATAAAGCATTACAATCAAAATCTTTAACCTTCATCTTAATGATGGGCTCCCAACCATCCTCTAGCTTTTTAGGAATAGAGGCTTCACGCTCTAGTTTCTCTTCTCTAGCTTTTGTGAGAGCATTTGTAATATGATGCGTGAAAGCCAAATTTATAGCACGAGCATTAGGAATTTTAGCAAGTTTTTGCAAGAACTTTATAACTTCAGAGATGTGGCAATCATCAAAATTCAAACCATTATAATCTAAAGCAATGGGATCATCATCCCCAATGTTGGAAAAAATTTCAGCAGCTTTATCACGAGCGATTTCGACAGTTTTAGCAGTTTCAGGCAGTTTCTCGCGCTTTGCATTAGAAGTGGAAACATTGCTAACACCAATTCTTTTATTATTATTAGTAGGAGGTGCAGCAACATGTGTAGCATTATCATTACTAGTGGTGGTAATAGTCCAAACTTTGGCTACATTCTTCTCTTTAGCTAGTTTTTCATTTTCTTCTCTATCCCACCTAGCACGCAGTTCAGCCATTAATCTTATATTCTCATTAATTCTAACTTGGATGGCATTTGCTGTAGTAACAATTTTATTATGATGATTTTCATTAGGCAAAACTTTTGATTTCAAAAGATCAACATCAGCAGCAAGACTATCGACTTTAGAAGCAAGTATATCAATTTTCCCAAGCTTTTCTTCAACAGATTTGTTAAAAGCAGTTTGTGTACTAATAAATTCTTTAAGCATGGCTTCAAGTGTAACATCCCAAGTTTCAATAAAATGAACAAAAGAGAGAATTCAAGAATCCAAAATTTGGGGTTAACAAAAACTTTTTTCTCATCATATAGGTTTATGCATATAGATCACCTTATTACTTATTTTGAGTGTGCAATTGCCATGATGTTTGCTTATGTGTTACTCTCATCCTAAAACCTTAGCAATGATCACTTGATCACCCTTAGCCAATTAAAATTGCAATATAAAAGAAATTCTAGAAATCCATTTCACCCTCACATAAGGCCTATGCCATTTTTGCAAATACCTAACCTAGACCACTTTGGCTTGCACCATTGGTTGTAGATGGTTACTAAACACTTTTAAATACTTTTGGAAGTGAAGAAACTCAACTCAAACCAAAATCAAATTCAAATTCCAAGTCACATGCAATATGGTCACTTGTGCCATTTTTACCCTGATGGCCACTTTGAGCCCCTGGTTTTCTTCTTTCCACTTCTAAACTTTGTCAACTCTCTACACCTCATCCAAGACAACATCAAGCACTACAACTTTGCCCAAAACCACCACCCCAAATTCATCACCAATTTCAAATGGGAAGCAAGCAAAGTTGGAACTTTCTCACATATACAAGATCATATGCAAAATGTGATTTTGCATCTCAATTCCATTTTGACCACCACCACCACCAAAATGCTCCATTTATTATTTGATTACAACCCACCAAAAAGAATTTCAAAATTCAAAAATATTTTTCTTGCGGGCATTCTATCGAACACATTGCAGGCAGGGTAAAATTTTGAGCCCATACCTCATTTTCTACTTGGACTTGGTCCAACCTTGCCCTCTCTGCACCCTGGAGTCTCCCTTTCACCTCACTACACCATCACCACCACTTGCATTGGCCAGGGTTTGATTAAATCAACTCAAACATGCCATGCCGTGGCATGGCATGGCCACACCGTGCCATCTCCCTCACCCTTCACCTCTAGCCTGCACCACCATGCCCACTGACTCCCTCTCACCACCCTGGACGAGCTCGTGCCCTCCCTTGACCGAGACCGAGCTCACATGCGTCAGAACATGAGCGCCCAGACGCGCCCAGGACTCGCCCATGCCGCGCCAGAGCGCGCATGGCGCTCACCCTGGACGCCCAGAGCGTGACGACGCCCCGCGTCCTCGCATCACCTCCGCCCTCACACTCACCACCAGTCGACGCACGACGACCGTCTGCAACGCCTGGACATGGCCCCTGGCCCGCGGGAACGCCGCAGACGACGTGAGCATCCACGCCCTTCCGCCATGACCTGCAAGCTCCCATCACGCTCGCCGCCGCTGTAGTGCCTCTTTTTCATCACCGTCACGCGCGTCATCCTCGCCAGAGCACCAGCTACCGTACGCGCCCACGCCTTGGCTCTTCGCAGCCCTGGACCGACGGCGACCATGGCGAACCCAGCTCCGCCCCACTGCCACCTCTCGCCGCTATAAAAGGAGCACTCCGCGCCCCAAACTGAGCACGCCAATCTCTTCCCCACCTCACCACAGTTCTCCTCGCCGCCTCAATTTCATCTCTTAGCCACCGCACCGCCGCAATTGCTAGCTCGCTGCCGCCGCCCGTAGCCGAAGCTCGCCGGAGAAGGAGGCCGCCCCAGTACGCGCCGCTGCTTCCAGGCACTTCACCATCGTCGACAACGTCGCGGCGCACCACTCCGACGACCGCCGGAGCTCCGACGACCTCTCCGACCCCCTGATGCCGCCGCGCTCGTCTCTGCTTCTCGCCGTCGACGACGACAAGCCCTGGCCGTTAGATCATCGCCTGATCCAACGCCTCTCCTTCCCCGTACCGGTTCGGTGAGTAACTCCCGCTGACACGTGGGACCCGCCGTCAGACGGCCTGCTCGCGCTGGACGCGAAGTGGGCCGGCCCAACTCTTTTTCTCTCCGCAGCCCAAGTTCTTTCCCGCGCGAAGCCCACCGTTTGAATTCAATTTTGGAAATTAGAAAATATCTTAATCTGATGCAAACTTTGAATTTCAATGGTGACATTTCTACTGGGCCAAATTTTACAAACTTTATATTTTTGGAAACCTTATGAAATTGTCTACACAATGCCACTGGATAGAACCCTAGATCTTTTGTAGAATTAAAATGACAAAATAAACAAGGCAGGGACTTTTCTGCCTTATAATAATTCTTAAAAATCAACCATAAATGCTTTTCAGTTACTTCCACCTCCAATAATTCACATTTCACTTATACTAATTGTTTCTACAAAAATATGCCATGCTTACTTTGAATGATCATGGTTTAGTTGATTTAAATGCCTTATGGCTATTTTCTAGTCAAAGATATTGTCCAAAACTATTAATAAATCTTATGTGGGAGTTTCCCTCATTTAAATCTTGTCACCACCAATTCCAAATGAAGTGGAGACTCTGGTCATTTAGGTCCCATAGGAATGGTTGGTGATATTAAATCTTTGTTATGCTAGAATTAAATGGTATGAGGTGCTCACCTCATTTAAATCTTTTTCTCCAAATGATAAGTGTGAAGAGGTTGACTTGGGTCAACCTAGGTCACATATTATGCATAAGAGAATTTAAATCTTAATAAGATAATGAGAGGAAATTATTTCTCTAAATATTTCAAAGTAACATTTAAGTTTAGTATGAGAGGAAGTTATTTTTCTTAAATAATAAGAAAAACACATCCACCAACTTAATAGTCAAATGTGATGCTAGTTTAGGTGTGTGAACCATGTTTGTGCATAGTTTAGTAGATTAGTTTGGTGTGATGATTGTGTACCCCGTATTCGTATTTTAGACGCTAGTACCGAGGAGTACCAGGAGGAGGAGGAGGTCTACTTCCAAGAAGAAGAAGACCACTTTGACCAGTTTCCCAACCAAGGCAAGATAATACTCTTGCAAAGTGCAAAGCTCACCATGAGCAAGGCATTAACCCAGTTACTTTATGCTTATGATCCTATTTCCCAGTTTTTACTTTACAAGCTTTATTTACTTTTGTTTTATCAAAGTACTTGTTGATTTATGATGTACTAGATTAGTATGGAGTTAGTACAAGAGTATCAAACTTAGCCTAGAAGCAAAGCAAATACTTAGCACCCCTCACACATAGTGGCTAGTGCTAAATTTAAATTGACTACTCTAGATGGGAACATGTGTTGATGAGGTGATGATGGTAAAAACCTTGGAATGATTAGTCATTTCCATTGAAAGATTTTGAAGGTGAATATGACACTGAAGTTGACTTGGTGACTTTGGCTAAAAACTGATGATTGTGTGGATGCGATACCTTACCAATAGTAAGTACCCCCACAATACCTGATTATGGGTAGGGCTTAGCTGGAAATTTATGTGTCCTAGTATGGGTTCCCTCTGAACGCACATCATAGGGGTTATGCTTGAGGCTGCCTCCGTTGTTGAGAAATGATGTGAATTGAAGGTGAATTGTACGGCCAAGCCCTGTGCAGTTCCCGGGTTAACAGTTGGTTTTCACCGGGAGGCCAAGCTCATGGGGAGAGGTGCCTATACTAGGGTGTGTAAGTGAAAGGTTAACGGTTGATGATCCGCGTACTGAGTTACGATTATTCAGGGTTTTATCCCTGACGGATGTAATCAAATGTTGTGGCACAAGTGTGCGACCTCTGCAGAGTGTAGAACTATTCGAATAGCCGCGTCCGCGGATATGGACAATTGGAAAGGCCATTCTGTTTCCGTCATCAGAATTTATATCTTTGTGACTGATGTTTTTGAACTTGAACTTGAACGGTGACTTTGACTTTGAATCACAACTGAGTTGTGGGAATGACACTAATGTTCCCACTTGAGTTAGTTAGCCCATGAGGAGTTGTTTACAAAAGTGTTTATGAAATAAAATTGGCTTTATGCAAATAAACTTAGAACTTAGAACACCTTTATGTCAGTACTAGTACTTACATTAGTATTAGATTGCGAGTACATAAAGTACTCACGGCTTTGTCCCTGGCTATTCAAATGGCCAGAATATGAAGCCGAGCAGCAGTACGAGGAGGACGATCAGCAGGACGTCTACCACAACTAGGAGCTTCTAACGTCAAGCGTTGGCCTGTGGACTAGAGAGTCCTTGTATCTTACGCTTCCGCTATGAACGTGTGTTTGTTCGTTGATCATTAGATCAACTATTTGTGTAATATGGATCATGTGATTCCAAGTTGTAAGACATTATGGTTTGTAATGAATGATGACGGTGATACTTAACTATTATGCCTCGCAACAACAATTTCCTGGGATTGCGATGTATGACATAATAGGCATCCGGACTTAAAAATCCGGGTGTTGACAAGTTGGTATCAGAGCCATTGTTTGACCTTAGGAGACCCTAGTTAGAAATGGACGTTCTGAAAAATTGAGTTTCAAAAAGGAATGAAGTATTTCTGAAAATTTTAATCTTTGTCTTCTCCTTGAGCTCTTTGGAAAAACAAAAAGTCATGCTCTTCCTTAGAAATATAACTAAAATTTTGCCACACTTGTTCACTTCTCTAACTTAATCCTTTACTTTCAGATGGAGCCCGTGAACACGAAGTTTTACCAGCTTGGGAATGGGGGAAGCTTGATCTTCGAGCACGACCTCAACGCCCTGTCCGACCACCTTGGTCGCCCGCACCCAGAGTTCCATGGATCGCAGATCGCGAACCAGCCAGGAGGCGAGCTGCAGTGGATCATCACCGCTGACTTGAGGGGCAAGATGGAGCCTCCCACTTCTGAGAGGATCCTCTTCTCCTTCATGGAGAGCAACTGGCTGGACGGACTTGCTCGCGGACTTCAGGAGGGACTCGCACGCCTGTGCGGGATGAGCGGGGAGGCACTCAAGCACCCTCGCTTTTCTCACCTCGCGAGGCGTAACTCTGCTGGAGAGCCCATGGACATGTCATCCCACCCGGAGCTGAAGCACCATGTGGAGCATCTCGACTTCATGCTGTACCACACTCAGCAGGATCTCGACCACTCCCGTGAGTACGCCAACCAGACTCACGCCCACATCATCGAGCAAGGAGACACCATCAAGATGCTCGCCAACGACCGCAGGACTCTCCGCCAGCAGCGCGCGAAGAAGGATGCCACCATCACCCGCCTCCGCGCGAAGATAGCCGCACTCGAGGCCACTGTCAAGGCCCAGGAGGAGCAAATGAAGAAGATGGAGGAAGATGGAGAAGACATTCAGGGAGGAAGCAACTACCTGAGTGACGACAACGACTTCGAGGAGGATGAGAACACCGAGGGGGAAGACTACGACTTCCTGGACGACGAGGATGATGACCACACCCCCATCGATGTTGATGAGGAGGAAGAGTAGTTCACTTATGCACTATCGTAGGTGTGAGTTGTATCCCGCCCCATGTATCGTAGCTTGGAGAAGAAGGGTTCTTAAAACCCTTAGAGTGTTAGCTTGTATGTGTGTTGTTTGCTATGAATGAATGTATGTTGTGTCATCATGAAAAGACTTCAAGTTTTAAGCTTTGAACTTAAACACAAAACAAGCCATAGAAAATTTCCCTCTTATCTCATGATCAATCTCAATACTCAGATGGCCCCTCCAACTCGCAACACGAACCAAGACGCTATGATGCAGATGTTGCAAGTGATGCTAGAAGATAGAGAAGCAGAAAGAGCTGAAAGACAAGCCAACATTGCAGCACTTCAACAGCTTGTCAACAACAATCAAGGCCACCATGATCATCCAGGATCTAAGCTCAAGAACTTCCAGAATACCAACCCGCCAGTTTTCAGCAAGACTGAGGAACCACTTGATGCAGATGATTGGCTCCAAACTATGGAGAACAATCTAGAAGTAGCTGGAGTGGAAGAGAATGAGAAAGTGCTGTTTGCCACGCACTACTTAGCAGGACCAGCAAGAGCTTGGTGGACCAGCACCCGTGCCATGAACGCGGGACAGTTCATGACTTGGACTGATTTCAAGCTCAAGTTCAGCAAGTACCATGTGCCCCCGGGTCTGATAAAGAAGATGAGAGATGAGTTCCGTGAACTGAAGCAAGGCCGGATGTCCGTGGTGGAATACCGCGACAAATTTCTCACACTGTCAAGGTACGCCCCGGATGAGACCGACACTACTGAGAAGAGGAAGGAAAGGTTCCTGAACGGACTGCATGATGAGATGCAGACTGTGTTGATCAACATCCCCTTTGCCGACCTCGAAGCCCTTGTTGACTCTGCCATCCAGATGGAGGGCAAACTGCACCAAGCCAGCGAGAACCGCAAGCGCCGCATGATGAATCAGAGTGGGCCTAGCAATGCCCCAAGGTATCGCCCCAACTCAGGAGGAGGTTTCAGGACCAACAAGCCCAATGCACAGATGTCACGTCCGGTTTATCAGAACCGGAGTGGAGGAAACCCCAGGCCAGGAGGCCACCACAACAACAGCAACTACAACACCAACAACAACTTCAACCGTGCTCCGCCGAGAGCCCCCAACAACAACAACAGCAACAACAACTCCAACACCGCACCAAGGACCGGGAGCAATGCTATCCCCGTCGCGAACAAGCAGGACAAGACCACCATCACTTGCTATGAGTGTGGTGTAGTGGGGCATTACTCCAATGAGTGTCCCAAGAGGCTCGCCAAGCTCGCAGGCAACCCCGCACCACCTGCTCAGCAGCAACGCCGTGTCTCCACCGGCAAGAAGTTCGCCCCCAACAACCCGAACAACCGCGGGGGTCGCCTCTACCACATGAATGCTGAGGAAGCCCAGGAAGCACCTGACGTGGTGCTGGGTATGTTCTCTGTTAACTCAATACCAGCAAGAGTGTTGTTTGATTCTGGAGCATCGCATTCGTTCGTTACAGAAGATTTTGTGTGCACTAGTAAGATTCAACCAATCAGCTTGAAACATGTCATGGTAGTTCAAATACCTGGATCAACAACTAAAGCTAGAAAATTTTGCAAAGATGTACCCATCAGAATCCATGAAATAGACTTTTATGCAAACTTGATTGTTCTGGGAACAAAAGGATTGGAAGTAGTCCTGGGTATGGACTGGATGGCGAAACATCATGGATTGATAGACTGTGCCAAGAAGGCCATCACCATGACAAGTAGCACCGGAATAATAATAGAACACCTATCTGAAAAACTACCAAGAAAATTCACTTGCAACCAAAGTGTAGCAAAGCCAACTCTGGATCAAATCAGGGTCGTTTGTCGATACCCTGATGTGTTTCCGGATGATCTACCCGGTATGCCCCCGGATCGGGATATCGAGTTCATCATCGAGTTAATCCCTGGAACAGGACCTATAGCCCAGAGAGCCTATAGCATGAACCCCGCAGAGTTAATGGAACTGAAGAAGCAACTGGATGATATGCTGTACAAAGGTCTGATTCGACCAAGTGCGTCGCCTTGGAGATCACCAGTTTTGTTTGTGGATAAAAAGGACGGTGCCACTCGTTTGGTTACGGATTATCGTAAGCTTAACGATGTCACCATCAAGAACAAATATCCCTTACCAAAGATAGAAGACCTGTTTGACCAGCTAACCGGTGCCCAAGTTTTCTCAAAGATTGATCTGAGGACAGGTTACCATCAACTGAAGATCCGAGCAACAGATATTCCAAAGACTGCCTTTACCACCAGATATGGACTGTATGAGTACAATGTCATGTCCTTTGGACTGACCAATGCCCCCGCTTATTTCATGAACCTCATGAATAAGATCTTTATGGAATTCCTGGATAAGTTTGTCGTGGTCTTCATCGACGACATCCTTATCTACTCCAAATCAGAAGAAGAACATGAGCAACATTTGGAAGTGGTTCTAGAAACCCTTAGGCAACATCAGTTGTACGCCAAGTTTAGCAAATGTGAGTTTTGGTTGAGAGAAGTGGGATTCCTGGGACACATCTTGTCTGCAGGAGGAATTGCTGTAGATCCCGCAAAAATCAAAACTGTTGAGGAATGGAAGGCCCCAACCACCCAGACTGAAGTCAGAGCGTTTCTAGGATTGGCGGGATATTACCGCCGATTCGTTGAAGGATTCTCAAGCATCGCAAGACCAATGACTCAACTGCTGAAGAAGGACCGGAAATTTGACTGGAATGACAAATGTGAAGAAAGCTTTCAGCTACTCAAGCTCAGATTAACCACAGCCCCAATACTGATCATGCCCGATGTCACCAAGCCATTTGATGTCTATTGTGATGCATCCAAGACTGGACTTGGATGTGTGTTGATGCAAGAAGGCAAAGTGATATCTTACCTGTCAAGGCAACTGAAACAACATGAACAGAACTACCCAACTCATGACTTGGAGTTAGCAGCCGTAGTGTTAGCCCTGAAGGTTTGGCGTCATTACCTCATGGGTAATCGATGCGAGATATATTCAGATCACAAGAGCCTGAAGTACATTTTCACCCAGAAGGAGCTGAACATGAGACAGCGCAGATGGATAGAATTAATCAAGGATTACGACATGGAAATTCACTACCACCCCGGCAAGGCCAATGTGGTAGCGGATGCCTTGAGCAGACTGCCGTGTCAGTTGAACTCCATGATCGCAATAGAGCAACCCAGCCTGTACCAAGAGTTTGAACAATTCAGACTAGAGCTAGTGAGCGAAGGATTCCTCGCCAGCATTGAACTCCAACCCACTTTGATGAGCCAGATAAAGGAAGCCCAGAAGGGAAATGCCAGCATTGACGGAATAAAGAGTCAGATAGCTGCAGGAAAGGCCCCAGGATTCACCGTGGATGAAGAAGGAGTTCTTTGGTACAACGAACGCCTGTGTGTACCATCGGACTCCGACTTGAAACAAGTCATTCTGCAAGAAGCCCATGACACCCTTTACTCAATCCACCCCGGAGGTACCAAGATGTACCAAGACCTGAAGGAACAATTCTGGTGGCACGGAATGAAGCGAGAGATAGGAAGCTACATCGCCAAGTGTGATATCTGTCAGCGAGTCAAAGCAGAACATCAACGACCCGCAGGACTGTTGCAACCCTTACAGATTCCGGAGTGGAAATGGGATTCTGTCGGTATGGACTTTATCACAGGATTGCCCAAATCTAGCCGAGGAAATGACTCCATTTGGGTAGTCATCGATAGGTTAACCAAGGTTGCACATTTCATCCCCGTCAAGACCACATACCAAGGCCCAAAGCTAGCTGAGTTATACATATCCAGAATAGTCAGCCTGCACGGAACCCCGAAGTCAATTGTGTCAGATAGAGGATCACAATTCACCTCAAGATTCTGGCAGAAAGTGCATGAAGGACTAGGAACCCGATCAATTTCAGCACAAGATACCACCCACGATCGACGGACAGACTGAGAGAGTCAACCAGATCCTAGAAGATATGTTAAGAGCCTGTGTGCTAGAGTACGGATCCAAATGGGAAGACTGCTTACCCTATGCAGAATTCTCCTACAACAATAGCTATCAAGCCAGCTTACAGATGGCCCCCTTTGAAGCCCTGTACGGAAGGAAATGCCGTACCCCTCTGAACTGGTCGGAAATCGGAGATAGTCAAGTCTTCGGCCCCGATGTTCTCCGCGAGGCCGAAGAGAAGGTGCACAAGATCCGCGAGTACCTGAAGACCGCCCAGTCCAGACAAAAGAGCTACGCCGACAAGAGACGCCGAGAGATGACATTCGAGATCGGAGATTTTGTGTATCTCAAAGTCTCACCCCTCAAAGGAATGCAGAGATTCCAACTCAAAGGAAAGCTCGCCCCCAGATATGTCGGACCATTCAAGATTCTGGATCGCCGAGGAGAAGTCTCATATCAGTTGGAACTACCGGAAGAGATGTCCGCCGTACACGATGTGTTTCACATCTCACTGCTTCGGAAGTGTCTAGAAGTGCCTGAGAAGACCGAAGTATTTAAGAACATCGACCACAGAGCCATTGATATCAACCAGGACCTAACCTACCACGAAGTGCCTATTCGCATCCTTGAAGAAGCATTCAGGACCACCCGCACCAGAAGCATCAAGTTCCTGAAGATACAATGGAGTAACCACACCGAAGAAGAAGCAACTTGGGAACGCGAGGAAGATATGAAGAAGGAATACCCACATCTCTTTAGTACCTAGTTTTCTCTAGATCTCGGGACGAGATCTTTTGTAAGGGGGAAGGGTTTGTAACATCCCAAGTTTCAATAAAATGAACAAAAGAGAGAATTCAAGAATCCAAAATTTGGGGTTAACAAAAACTTTTTTCTCATCATATAGGTTTATGCATATAGATCACCTTATTACTTATTTTGAGTGTGCAATTGCCATGATGTTTGCTTATGTGTTACTCTCATCCTAAAACCTTAGCAATGATCACTTGATCACCCTTAGCCAATTAAAATTGCAATATAAAAGAAATTCTAGAAATCCATTTCACCCTCACATAAGGCCTATGCCATTTTTGCAAATACCTAACCTAGACCACTTTGGCTTGCACCATTGGTTGTAGATGGTTACTAAACACTTTTAAATACTTTTGGAAGTGAAGAAACTCAACTCAAACCAAAATCAAATTCAAATTCCAAGTCACATGCAATATGGTCACTTGTGCCATTTTTACCCTGATGGCCACTTTGAGCCCCTGGTTTTCTTCTTTCCACTTCTAAACTTTGTCAACTCTCTACACCTCATCCAAGACAACATCAAGCACTACAACTTTGCCCAAAACCACCACCCCAAATTCATCACCAATTTCAAATGGGAAGCAAGCAAAGTTGGAACTTTCTCACATATACAAGATCATATGCAAAATGTGATTTTGCATCTCAATTCCATTTTGACCACCACCACCACCAAAATGCTCCATTTATTATTTGATTACAACCCACCAAAAAGAATTTCAAAATTCAAAAATATTTTTCTTGCGGGCATTCTATCGAACACATTGCAGGCAGGGTAAAATTTTGAGCCCATACCTCATTTTCTACTTGGACTTGGTCCAACCTTGCCCTCTCTCGCACTCGAGTCTCCCTTTCACCTCACTACACCATCCCCACCACTTGCAGTGGCCAGGGTTTGATTAAAGCAACTCAAACATGCCATGCCTTGGCATGGCATGGCCTCACCGTGCCATCTCCCTCACCCTTCACCTCTAGCCTGCACCACCCGGCCCACTGACTCCCTCTCACCACCCTGGACGAGCTCGTGCCCTCCCTTGACCGAGACCGAGCTCACATGCGTCAGAACATGAGCGCCCAGACGCGCCCAGGACTCGCCCATGCCGCGCCAGAGCGCGCATGGCGCTCACCCTGGACGCCCAGAGCGTGACGACGCCCCGCGTCCTCGCATCACCTCCGCCCTCACACTCACCACCAGTCGACGCACGACGACCGTCTGCAACGCCTGGACATGGCCCCTGGCCCGCGGGAACGCCGCAGACGACGTGAGCATCCACGCCCTTCCGCCATGACCTGCAAGCTCCCATCACGCTCGCCGCCGCTGTAGTGCCTCTTTTTCATCACCGTCACGCGCGTCATCCTCGCCAGAGCACCAGCTACCGTACGCGCCCACGCCTTGGCTCTTCGCAGCCCTGGACCGACGGCGACCATGGCGAACCCAGCTCCGCCCCACTGCCACCTCTCGCCGCTATAAAAGGAGCACTCCGCGCCCCAAACTGAGCACGCCAATCTCTTCCCCACCTCACCACAGTTCTCCTCGCCGCCTCAATTTCATCTCTTAGCCACCGCACCGCCGCAATTGCTAGCTCGCTGCCGCCGCCCGTAGCCGAAGCTCGCCGGAGAAGGAGGCCGCCCCAGTACGCGCCGCTGCTTCCAGGCACTTCACCATCGTCGACAACGTCGCGGCGCACCACTCCGACGACCGCCGGAGCTCCGACGACCTCTCCGACCCCCTGCTGCCGCCGCACTCGTCTCTGCTTCTCGCCGTCGACGACGACAAGCCCTGGCCGTTAGATCATCGCCTGATCCAACGCCTCTCCTTCCCCGTACCGGTTCGGTGAGTAACTCCCGCTGACGCGTGGGACCCGCCGTCAGACGGCCTGCTCGCGCTGGACGCGAAGTGGGCCGGCCCAACTCTTTTTCTCTCCGCAGCCCAAGTTCTTTCCCGCGCGAAGCCCACCGTTTGAATTCAATTTTGGAAATTAGAAAATATCTTAATCTGATGCAAACTTTGAATTTCAATGGTGACATTTCTACTGGGCCAAATTTTACAAACTTTATATTTTTGGAAACCTTATGAAATTGTCTACACAATGCCACTGGATAGAACCCTAGATCTTTTGTAGAATTAAAATGACAAAATAAACAAGGCAGGGACTTTTCTGCCTTATAATAATTCTTAAAAATCAACCATAAATGCTTTTCAGTTACTTCCACCTCCAATAATTCACATTTCACTTATACTAATTGTTTCTACAAAAATATGCCATGCTTACTTTGAATGATCATGGTTTAGTTGATTTAAATGCCTTATGGCTATTTTCTAGTCAAAGATATTGTCCAAAACTATTAATAAATCTTATGTGGGAGTTTCCCTCATTTAAATCTTGTCACCACCAATTCCAAATGAAGTGGAGACTCTGGTCATTTAGGTCCCATAGGAATGGTTGGTGATATTAAATCTTTGTTATGCTAGAATTAAATGGTATGAGGTGCTCACCTCATTTAAATCTTTTTCTCCAAATGATAAGTGTGAAGAGGTTGACTTGGGTCAACCTAGGTCACATATTATGCATAAGAGAATTTAAATCTTAATAAGATAATGAGAGGAAATTATTTCTCTAAATATTTCAAAGTAACATTTAAGTTTAGTATGAGAGGAAGTTATTTTTCTTAAATAATAAGAAAAACACATCCACCAACTTAATAGTCAAATGTGATGCTAGTTTAGGTGTGTGAACCATGTTTGTGCATAGTTTAGTAGATTAGTTTGGTGTGATGATTGTGTACCCCGTATTCGTATTTTAGACGCTAGTACCGAGGAGTACCAGGAGGAGGAGGAGGTCTACTTCCGAGAAGAAGAAGACCACTTTGACCAGTTTCCCAACCAAGGCAAGATAATACTCTTGCAAAGTGCAAAGCTCACCATGAGCAAGGCATTAACCCAGTTACTTTATGCTTATGATCCTATTTCCCAGTTTTTACTTTACAAGCTTTATTTACTTTTGTTTTATCAAAGTACTTGTTGATTTATGATGTACTAGATTAGTATGGAGCTAGTACAAGAGTATCAAACTTAGCCTAGAAGCAAAGCAAATACTTAGCACCCCTCACACATAGTGGCTAGTGCTAAATTTAAATTGACTACTCTAGATGGGAACATGTGTTGATGAGGTGATGATGGTAAAAACCTTGGAATGATTAGTCATTTCCATTGAAAGATTTTGAAGGTGAATATGACACTGAAGTTGACTTGGTGACTTTGGCTAAAAACTGATGATTGTGTGGATGCGATACCTTACCAATAGTAAGTACCCCCACAATACCTGATTATGGGTAGGGCTTAGCTGGAAATTTATGTGTCCTAGTATGGGTTCCCTCTGAACACACATCATAGGGGTTATGCTTGAGGCTGCCTCCGTTGTTGAGAAATGATGTGAATTGAAGGTGAATTGTACGGCCAAGCCCTGTGCAGTTCCCGGGTTAACAGTTGGTTTTCACCGGGAGGCCAAGCTCATGGGGAGAGGTGCCTATACTAGGGTGTGTAAGTGAAAGGTTAACGTTTGATGATCCGCGTACTGAGTTACGATTATTCAGGGTTTTATCCCTGACGGATGTAATCAAATGTTGTGGCACAAGTGTGCGACCTCTGCAGAGTGTAGAACTATTCGAATAGCCGCGTCCGCGGATATGGACAATTGGAAAGGCCATTACGTTTCCGTCATCGAATTTATATCTTTGTGACTGATGTTTTTGAACTTGAACTTGAACGGTGACTTTGACTTTGAATCACAACTGAGTTGTGGGAATGACACTAATGTTCCCACTTGAGTTAGTTAGCCCATGAGGAGTTGTTTACAAAAGTGTTTATGAAATAAAATTGGCTTTATGCAAATAAACTTAGAACTTAGAACACCTTTATGTCAGTACTAGTACTTACATTAGTATTAGATTGCGAGTACATAAAGTACTCACGGCTTTGTCCCTGGCTATTCAAATGGCCAGAATATGAAGCCGAGCAGCAGTACGAGGAGGACGATCAGCAGGACGTCTACCACAACTAGGAGCTTCTAACGTCAAGCGTTGGCCTGTGGACTAGAGAGTCCTTGTATCTTACGCTTCCGCTATGAACGTGTGTTTGTTCGTTGATCATTAGATCAACTATTTGTGTAATATGGATCATGTGATTCCAAGTTGTAAGACATTATGGTTTGTAATGAATGATGACGGTGATACTTAACTATTATGCCTCGCAACAACAATTTCCTGGGATTGCGATGTATGACATAATAGGCATCCAGACTTAAAAATCCGGGTGTTGACATCAAGTCCAGGGGGTGTGTTCCTATTATTGTTGTAAGAATTCCCATAAGAATTACCATAGCCGTTGCCATTATTATAAGGATATGGCCTATAGTTGTTACTAGAATTGTTCCGGTAAGCATTGTTGTTGAAATTATTATTTTTAATGAAGTTTACATCAACATGTTCTTCTTGTGCAACCAATGAAGCTAATGGAACATTATTAGGATCAATATTAGTCCTATCATTCACAAGCATAGACATAATAGCATCAATCTTATCACTCAAGGAAGAGGTTTCTTCGATAGAATTTACCTTCTTACCTTGTGGAGCTCTTTCCGTGTGCCATTCAGAGTAGTTGATCATCATATTATCAAGAAGCTTTGTTGCTTCACCAAGAGTGATGGACATAAAGGTACCTCCAGCAGCTGAATCCAATAAATTCCGTGAAGAAAAATTTAGTCCTGCATAGAAGGTTTGGATGATCATCCAAGTAGTCAGTCCATGGGTTGGGCAATTTTTAACCAGAGATTTCATTCTTTCCCAAGCTTGAGCAACATGTTCAGTATCTAATTGTTTAAAATTCATTATGCTACTCCTCAAAGATATAATTTTAGCAGGGGGATAATATCTACCAATAAAAGCATCCTTGCATTTAGTCCATGAATCAATACTATTCTTAGGCAGAGATAGCAACCAATCTTTAGCTCTTCCTCTTAATGAGAAAGGGAACAATTTTAGTTTAATAATATCACCATCTACATCTTTATATTTTTGCATTTCACATAGTTCAACAAAATTATTAAGATGGGCAGCAGCATCATCAGAACTAACACCAGAAAAATTGCTCTCGCATAACAAGATTCGAGAAAGCAGGTTTAATTTCAAAGAATTCTGCTCGTAGTAGCAGGTGGAGCAATAGGTGTGCATAAGAAATCATTATTATTTGTGGTTGTGAAGTCACACAACTTAGTATTTTCAGCGTTGGCCATTTTAGCAACAGTAAATAAAGCAAACTAGATAAAGTAAATGCAAGTAAACTAATTTTTTTGTGTTTTTGATATAGCAAACAAGATAGCAAGTAAAGTAAAACTAGCAACTAATTTTTTTGTATTTTGATTTAGTGCAGCAAACAAAGTAGTAAATAAAACTAAGCAAGACAAAAACAAAGTAAAGAGATTGAGAAGTGGAGACTCCCCTTGCAGCGTGTCTTGATCTCCCCGACAACGGCGCCGTAAATTTAGCTTGATGGCGTGTAACTCACACGTTCGTTGGGAACCCCAAGAGGAAGGTATGATGCGCATAGCAGCAAGTTTTCCTCGGAAAGAAACCAAGGTTTATCGAACCAGGAGGAGCCAAGAAGCACGTTGAAGGTTGATGGCGGCGGGATGTAGTGCGGCGCAACACCGGGGATTCCGCGCCAACGTGGAACCTGCACAACACAACCAAAGTACTTTGCTCCCAACGAAACAAAGTGAGGTTGTCAATCTCACCGGCTTGCTGTAACAAAGGATTAACCGTATTGTGTGGAAGATGATTGTTTGCGAAAACTTGATAGAACAAGTATTGCAGTAGATTGTATTTCAAGAAAGAGAATTGGACCGGGGGTCCACAGTTCACTAGAGGTGTCTCTCCCATAAGATAAACATCATGTTGGGTGAACAAATTACAGTTGGGCAATTGACAAATAAAGAGAGCATGACCATGCACATACATATCATGATGAGTATAGTGAGATTTAATTGGGCATTACGACAAAGTACATAGACCGCCATCCAACTGCATCTATGCCTAAAAAGTCCACCTTCAAAGTTATCATCCGAACCCCCTCCAGTATTAAGTTGCAAAGCAACATGACAATTGCATTAAGTATGGTGCGTAATGTAATCAACAACTACATCCTTAGACATAGCATCAATGTTTTATCCCTAGTGGCAACAGCACAACACAACCTTAGAACTTTCACATCCTTTGTCCCCGGTGTCAATGCGGGCATGAACCCACTATCGAGCATAAGTACTCCCTCTTGGAGTTACAAGCATCTACTTGGCCAGAGCATCTACTAGTAACGGAAAGCATGCAAGATCATAAACAACACGTAGATATAACTTTGATAATCAACATAAAAAGTATTCTCTATTCATCGGATCCCAACAAACGCAACATATAGAATTACAGATAGATGATCTTGATCATGTTAGGCAGCTCACAAGATCCAACAATGATAGCACAATGGGGAGAAGACAACCATCTAGCTACTGCTATGGACCCATAGTCCAGGGGTAGACTACTCACACATCACACCGGAGGCGACCATGGCGGCGTAGAGTCCTCCGGGGAGATGATTCCCCTCTCCGGCAGGGTGCCGGAGGCGATCCCCTGGATCCCCCGAGATGGGATCGGCGTTGGCGGCGTCTCTGGAAGGTTTTCCGTATCGTGGCTCTCGGTACTGGGGGTTTCGTCACGGAGGCTTTAAGTAGGCGGAAGGGTAGGTCAAGAGGCGGCGCGAGGGGCCCAGACCATAGGGCCGCGCGGCCAGGGCAGGGGCCGCGCCGCCCTATGCTCTGGCTGCCTCGTGGCCCCTCTTCGTTTCGTCTTCGGACTTCTGGAAGCTTCGTGGAAAAATAGGCCCCTGGGCTTTGATTTCGTCCAATTCCGAGAATATTTCCTTACTAGGATTTCTGAAACCAAAAACAGCAGAAAACAAAGAATCGGCACTTCGGCATCTTGTTAATAGGTTAGTTCCAGAAAATGCACGAATATGACATAAAGTGTGCATAAAACATGTAGATAACATCAATAATGTGGCATGGAACATAAGAAATTATCGATACGTCGGAGACGTATCAGGGCGCTGAAGAGGAAGTTCCGCCGGAAAGTGCTCATGGCAACCGTGCAAGCTCACCGGCGTGCTGCATCCCGAGAGGAACTGGTCAAAGCTTTGCTATTCGCCACACACAAAAAATTGCGGGCCAAGATCTGGTCAAAGCTTCGTCGATGGCTTGCCGCGAGAGGCTTGGAGTCCAGAGTCAATAAACTAGCTGCTCGAGGACTGGGTGGTTTACACGGATTCATATTAACTGACTCAAGTCTGTTAGTCTAGTTAACAAATGCATCTAGATACATCCATATCTAGACAGAATTGAGTCAATTAATATGAATCAGAGGGGAGTACCTGAAAGTGTTTCATGCTACCAACTAATGCGCTGGCAGGAATCGCTGTAGAAGTAATTGTGCTACTACTCATACGATGAACTGATTGTGTGGGTGTCAAATTTTGCAACGCGATCATCCACTGAATGCTTAATCTAGCGCCAAAGGCGTACAAATCATAACATACTACAGCACCAGAACATAAGAGTATGAATCATAAAGTAGCTCAACATTTTGCATCAGGGCTGGGTGGTCCTGAGACTACCGGGACGCCCCTGATGATCTCCGGGTGTGCATCCTCTTCAACGCAAAGCTGTGTACTCGGTCCACGGCCTCCTTCTGTAGGCTGGATAATCTCAGGTGCAGGACCTTTGTCTATGAGAGGCTCGTCATCAGTACCATCCACATGTGCATCAGGGTTGGGTGGTCTTGAGACTACCCGGACGCCCCTGATGATCTCCGGGCGTGCATCCACTTCAACGCAAAGCTGTGTACTCGGTCCACGGCCTCCTTCTGTAGGCTGGATAATCTCAGGTGCAGGACCTTCGTCTATGAAAGGCTCGTCATCAGTACCATCCACAGGTGCATCAAACTGAGATTCATCTTCAAATCTCCCATCAAACTGAGAGACCTCTTCAACTCTATGCTTCTGCAATTAGTACATCAACCGATTAGACAAACATCTAAGGGATGCAACCTGAACAAATGCCGTTTTACATATTTACCTTCTCATCCGGCACACATGTCCCAGAGCTGAAACCCGTTTCTGAAGCAAGCGCTTTTTCTCTCCTTCCCGTCCATCCATCTCTGCAACAAGTTAAATTTGAGTACGAGAACCTTGCACGGCAATGCAAACTATTGATTGAAACAGCGGCAGCATCAATATAAATAATTAACTACATATGCCAAAGCACACATACGGTGTGAGCAAGATCTGCTTCTCCTGCTAAAGGATCATTATATGGTTCACCATGCTAAACCCGCCCTAACATATGTGCGGTCCATCCCAAAAATGTGTAAATGATCTGCCACTACGAGTGGTGAGGCCTCTTCTCACCATTCATACATGTGCAGCGCGGGCAATACACGTCCAGGTTGTGACCTTCATGAGCTCTAATAAACCCCATAAAGGGTTGAACACCATTTATATATGAAGGGGAACATAAGTGTCCATGCAGTATCCAAGTTCTGTCCATCTGTTTAATTATGAGATACAGTGGTTGGTGATTAATTTAAGGCGAAGTAGGAAATGTATATCCATCGAGTACAAAACTATACTACATGATTATGCATTTCAGCAATCATGTCGAGTACAAAGCAAAAAATGCCCATCGACATTTTAGCAAACAGATCGTGTACAAAACTCTGCCATGGCATTTCAGCAAATTAACGGATCGAGTGCAGAACTGACTCTATATGCCCACACAAATGAACAAATTGATCGATGACAAATCGAGCGGAAAACTATAAAGTGCCAATTAGTTCGAGCATACTGACGAATATTTTTAGCAGCATCAAGAAAATATAAATCATTAGGCCGTCTTGCCCGATACATGATTGAGCTAGAGATAGCAGCCCTACCGTGGATCAACTTGACCGCCGGTGCGTCTCGAGAAGAACGACGGGGAGGGGAAGCTTCTTCTTCGCACGGAAGGGACGGGGAGGGGAAGCTCTTCGCACGGACGGGGATAAGTTGTGTAGGGGTGGGTGGGGGGTCATGCGGCCGGGCCGCCGGGGTGATAATTAAGGTCGGTAGGTGGCTTTTAATGGAGTTGCGTGTGTAATTTGCCGTGCACAAGGTTGAGGAATAGGCGGTTCCCTTTGCCGCGCGCACAATTCAAACTATCCCGCCCATGTAGTTTAAATTCGCCATATTTTCGTTAAATCGACATAAAGTCATGTGAGTGGGGGAAAATTAGCAAAGTTGCTTGAAAAATAGTAAAACTCTGGAATTATCCTTTAAATATGCTCTACTTCGTGTGGAAATCGGGGTGTGGAAGCATGTTGAGCTGTTTTATTTGTACTTTCTTCATTAAAACTCCCATTTTATGCACTTTGGATAGAAAGAAATCATTTGTACATAAATTTTGACAACGCCATTTGCAAACACTAATTGTTTTACATGCCAAGATGCACCCATCCACCAAATATATATGGGGCAAAAGTTTATCACAATCTAGCAGATATGCACAATTAGTGAGGGACCCCTTTTGATTTTGTGCAATTTCCACTAATTAGGTAGAGAGAAGGGGTTAATTAATTAGGCCATGTTAGGGGTTATGTGTTTTAGATTAGGTTGTGTGGATTCAAATACAACTTCTTTATTTGTGTGCTATGATAAATCAAAACTAGATTGATCGACTGCGCACACATTATTAGAGGCGCATGCCTTTGCGCACAAAGTGCATGTGTGTGTTGTTGGCCACCAATTAACGAGAGAGAGAGAGAGACAGAGAGAGAGAGAGGTAGAGAGAGATCTACATACGAGAGAGCGATTGAAATCCCCAAATTAAACACATATATATATGCATGGCACATTTAATTTAATTAGAGGACCACGAGCTAAGGCACCCCCGGGCACGCTTGATGCACAATTAAGTGTCATTGGCCTATATATAGGGTTTAATTAGGGTTTAGGGTTAGGAGGTTAGGGTTTAGGGTCTAGGGTCTAGGGTTTAATGTTTATGGTGTTTAGGGGTTTAGGGATTAGGGATTAGGGTTTATTTAATTAGGGTTTAAGGTTTATGGATCATCGATCGAGTGCGCACACACACATTATTAGAGGCACACGCGCCTTTGCGCATAAAGTGCATGTGTATATGTGTGTGTTTTTTTGGCCAACAACGATATATAGATGATCGAGAGAGAGAGATTGAAATCCCCAAGAATATGTTCAAATATATATTAAAATATATGCACGAATGCATGCATGGTAGGCCATGCATGCACACTAATTATATATATATTATGAGGAAACTTAATCAAATGTGTTTTCATTCGAGAGAACTTGTCAAAATTCAAGTTAATTAATTTATCATCGATAATTATATAATTAATTAATGAATCTCAGGGAGATGTTATACAACATTTGATCGATATAGGCCATGTCGTATATATTAATTGGTGTTAATCTACCGTTTAATTTGCTAGCTAGCTGCTATATATAGATCGAGCATGTTTTTATTAGATCGGGTTATAGCTAGCTAGTATAGTTTAGGGTTATGTGTTTTAATGAACTGGGGTTTGATTAGCTAGGGGTTAGTTATATATATGGTTTAGGGTTAATGCATGGCACATTTAATTTAACTAGAGGACCGTGAGCTAGGCACCCCTGGCCTGCTTGATGCACAATTAAGTGTCGTTGGCCTATATATAGGGTTTAATTAGGGTTTAGGGTTAGCTAGGGTTTAGGGTTTAGTGTTTAGGGTGTTTAGCTAGGGTCTAGGGTTTAGTTTAGGGTGTTTAGGGTCTAGGGTTTAGGGTTTAATTAGTGTTTAGGGTGTTTAGGGTTTAGGGTTTAGGGTTTAGTGTTTACGGTGTTTAGGGTCTAGGGTTTAGGGTTTAGTGTTTAGGGTGTTTAGGGTCTAGGGTTTAGTGTTTAGAGTGTTTAGGGTTTAGGGGAGTTTTAGGGTTGTTTAAGGTTTAGGGATCATCGATCGAGTGCGCACACACATTATTAGAGGCACCCCGCGCCTTTGCGCATAAAGTGCATGCGTATATATGTACGTGTGTGTTTTTTGCCACCAACAACGATATATAGATGATCGAGAGAGAGAGATTGAAATCCCCTAGAATATGTTCAAATATATATTAAAATTGATATAGGCCATGTATATTTTAATTGGTGTTAATCTACGGTTTGCTAGCTAGCTGCTATATATAGAGCATGTTTTTATTAGATCGGGTTATAGCTAGCTAGTATAGTTTAGGGTTATGTGTTTTAATTAAGTAGGGTTGATTAGCTAGGGTTAGTTACATATATATGGTTTAGGGTTAATGCATGGCACATTTAATTTAATTAGAGGACCGCGAGGCACCCCCTGGCCTGCTCGATGCACAATTAAGTGTCGTTGGCCTATACATAGGGTTTAATTAGGGTTTAGGGTTAGCTAGGGTTTAGGGTTAGGGTTAGGGTTAGGGTTCAGGGTCTAGGGTGGTTTAGGGTCTAGGGTTTAGGGTTTAGGGTTAGCTAGGGTTTAGGGTTAGGGTTAGGGTTAGGGTTAGGGTTAGGGTTAGGGTTTAGGGTCTAGGGTTTAGGGTTTAGTGTTTAGGGTGTTTAGGGTTTAGGGATTAGGGATTATTAGGGATTAGGGATTTAAGGTTTTAGGGGTTGTTTAAGGTTTAGGGATCATCGATCGAGTGCGCACACACATTATTAGAGGCACCCGCGCCTTTACGCATAAATTGCATGCATATATATGTGTGCTTTTTGGCCACCAATGATATATAGATGATCGAGAGAGAGAGATTGAAATCCCCAAGAATATGTTCAAATATACATTAAAATATATGCACGAATGCATGGTAGGCCATGCATGCACACTAATTATATATATATTATGAGGCAACTTAATCAAATGTGTTTTCATTCGAGAGAACTTGTCAAAATTAGAGTTAATTAATTTATCACGATAATTATATAATTAATTAATCAATCTCAGGGATATGTTATACAACATGATCGATATAGGCCATGTATATATTAATTGGTGTTAATCTAAGGTTTGCTAGCTAGCTGCTATATATAGAGCATGTTTTTATTAGATCGGGTTATAGCTAGTATACTTTAGGGTTATGTGTTTTCATTAAGTAGGGTTGATTAGCTATGGTTAGTTACATATATATGGTTTAGGGTTAATGCATGGCACATTTAATTTAATTAGAGGACCGCGAGGCACCCCTGGCCTGCTTGATGCACAATTAAGTGTCGTTGGCCTATATATAGGGTTTAATTAGGGTTTAGGGTTAGGGTTAGGGTTTAGGGTATATGGTTTAGTGTTTAGGGTGTTTAGGGTTTAGGGATTAGGGATTAGGGTTTCAGGGTTGTATAAGGTTTAGGGATCATCGATCGAGTGCGCACACACATTATTAGAGGCACCCGCGCCTTTCCGCATAAAGTGCATGCGTATAGTTTAGGGTTATTTGTTTTAATTAAGTAGGGTTTGATCAGCTAGGGTTAGTTACATATATATGGTTTAGGGTTAATGCATGGCACATTACATATAGTTTAAATCTCAAGAATGTTTATACATGATAGGCCATATGTGCAAAGGAATTTTTTCCTCGTGAACTTGTCAAAATTCAAGTTTATCAAAGTGCCAATGGAAACTAGTCCAAAAATTACATAGAGGACCAAAAGTACTAGACAATAACTAATAGAACCTGCAACTTTACAAAAAGGACCCCAAAACATATAGAAGAAAATCAATCGAGTCCTTCTCGACCGCACATCAGATCTCTGCTCCGCATCCTTTCCAGCAACTCCGTCGCCGGGGACGCACCACTTGGGACGGTGTCGCCGGTAGTCGCCAGGACGAAGGAGAAGAAGGGCCTCAGCAACGGCATATTGGCTCTGAGAAGGGCCGCTGAAAGGCCAAGATGTGCACGGGCAAGACGGATGACGCCGTTGTATGCCCCGAGCTTGTGAACTTTAGCAGCTTGACTTCCCCATTGGCCGAGATCTCGAAGCACTGACCAAAGCAAGCCTCACCGTTAGCGCCATCACATTGATGGCACCAGATCGGGGTTTGGCCGGCAAGATCCGCCAGATTCACCATAGGCCAGATCTGAAGCCGATGACGAGATCCCCGACTCCATTGCGCCATTCTGCTCATGGGAAACAATAGATCTAAGGTTTCAACAACACTAACTCCCTCGGATCCAAATTAGCTGACTCAACTTTGCTTATCTAAATATGGATGTATCCACACATGTTTTTACTCTAGATACATACACATCTAAGGAAAGTTGAATCAATTAATTTAGTTCGGAGGGTGTACAATATACAGAGAGAAGTCGGCCTCGTCTCGGCCGGCGGCGAGGCCGCCGGAGAGAAGGGGGAGAGGAGCCGGGGAGTGGGAGAGACTCGAGAGAGAAAGAGAAGAGGAAGAAATGAGAGCTCCCTGGGGAAGAACATTATTTTTGTCGTTCTGCTCGTAGCTTGAAATTGAAAATTTCGGCCGCGCGCCAAATCATCCCGCCGCATCCATTCGAAAATCCCGTGACCAGTTTTACCCTTTTAACCCTGGTCCGGAAGGTACAACCCACCGACCATGGAGGGCTCATTCGGTAACAATGAAATATCTTGCCTAGATCCCGAACCCTCCCCACAGGCCCACACCCACCCACCAACCATTCTCCCCATTAGCTCAAAAATACTCTCACACGCCAAAGCTCTGACTCTCTACAGTACTAGATCTGCCGCCGCCGGCATACTCCTCCACAAAGATAGCCTTGATCGTGTTGGCTGTCCACCCACCTGATCCGCTCCCCCGCCGCCCTCGTCACCGACGGATCTGCTTCACCGCCGACCTCGCCACCGACGGATCTGCTTCACCGCCGACCTCGCCACCGACGGATCTGCTTCACCGCCGACCTCGCCACCGACTACCTCGGTGCAGCGGCTGTATCAACTTCACCGAATCCCTTGCCAGCCAACCAGATCTGCTTCACTAACGCCCGCTTCTACTGAAACAGGGTCGATTCATCGTCTCCCGCGTTCGCCGCCGCTGGAATGCAAGTTGCCGCCCCCGTCCACCCCGCCGGAGCTTGGTTAGTACGCTGGCCCGTTAGATCGCGGTGTTTCTTTAGCCATGTTTTGTGTAGTTATTTGCAGATCTCATATGCCGTTAACTTTCTTGATGTGTTGCTTCGCATGAAGTTTGTTTAAATATTGTACAAGATAAAAGCATTATCCGGTCGCTACCATCCTGTTCATTCTGCGACACCTGTGTGCATCCACATATTTATAGCCTTATACCCATTCATTTGCTGCCAACTTGTTTTGTATCTTGCATGCTATTGTCGCCTTGCTTTTATAGTCATGCTATGGGCATTTCCAATCTGCTTGTTCTTATACCACGTCATTAGCTCACCGCTAGCTGCTAGCTGTTTTCTCGTGTCTGCTATTCTCACCTGCTTTTATAATCATGCTATGTGCATTTCCAATCTGCTTGCTCTTATACCTCGTCTTTAGCTTATATAGTTATTCTTTGCGTGCATGTCTGGTCTTTGTATTATCGTAGACCGACTTGTCAATGTTATTTTTCCTAGGGATTGATCATGCGAACCACTTATTAGAACATCCAACATTAACGAGCGGGGACGCTAGGGAAGGTTGGAATCGAGTTCTTGGTTGGTAATTTTGGCGGTTTACTTCCGTTATTATCTATAACCTATATGCATTGTTCCTTATGCAAGAGATTAACACTTGGAACCCTACCATAGCAATGCCATTCATGCTTTACCATGTTTCGCCTATTTGATATGCTTGTCTTGGAGAAAGCTGCGAAGGTGATTTGAACTCGACATTTGGTCATTCTTAATGCCGGTTTACTTTATGTGGAAAACCTTGGCATTACCCTACTCTAAATCTGAATGTCTCAAATTCGTATCTCATGCAAAGCAACATCTAGTTGGTTTTAATCGATATCTGGTAAATATTGGCTTATTCATTTGGCAGCTCAAGTTTTTTGTTATTTGAAACCAGTGACTTGGTCTTAAATGTGATATCTAAACACAGTTAAGGACAATGGAGCAGGAGGATTAGCATTTCACTTGATGGCTGAACCTAAAATGACGGGCATGTTGACCACGACTAGTGCACACAAGAGAAGGACCCGTAAATGAGCCAAGATGTGCTTAGTACATGCATCTTATCTTATCTTGTGCTTATTTCTCGCTACATGTCGTTATCGATCTCTACATTGCGTAATACATGTTTGAATAGTTAATTGTTGTAACTATGTTTGCAATGTTACCAGAATGCTTTTAATGAAGCGAGTCATCATTAGAAGATAGTCGCCAAAAAGGATCTGTAGCGACCACTGTGCAACATTATGATGTAAGTTTGTGCTTAGTACAAGTTCCATACATTGTCTTATTTATGCAACTTGTTATTATCTTATATCTACATTGCATAATAAATGTTTGCATAGTTCATCGTTTAACTCTTTTTGCATTATTATCGTAATGCGAGTTGTGATGAAGCAATCTTCATTAGAAGTGAGGCCCACAAAAAGTTCGATATTTCTTCCGATGCATCTTCTCATAGCTGTCAACCTAGACCATTGCTTTCATCAAACGGTAAATATCTCAAGGCTGTACTTTATAAAAGACATGGTATTGCCGCTTTAAGATCTCAGTGATATGTTGACAAAGAGTACACAAGATTCAATCAAGGCGATTGCCAAATGTCAACGTGTTATTGATGATGCTAATAGAAGTCCTCAATGATTCTATGTAATTTTTTTATTTGGGCACATTAATTGCCTTGTAATTTTCCTACTTGTTTTATTTGTGTATGTAATTGTGTGTATCATTGATATCGATTTTAGGCTCATGAAATTTAATGCAAGTTGACTAGTCAAACAAGTAGGGCACTACAACAGATTGGGCCGGCCCACTTACAGTAGTGTGGGACCCACTTTCAATTTGGGCCAGCCCACTTCTTTAGTAGGCCGGCCCGGTTACACGATAGTGGGATCCACATGCTTATTGGGCCAGCCCACTATCTTGTTGGGCCAGCCCAGTTGCTATATGGTGGACCCACAAGGAAAATGGGCCGGCCCATTAACATGAAGCTGGGACCCACCAGTGCTTTTGGCCCGCCCACTATCTTGTTGGGCCGGCCCACTTGCTATATGGTGGACCCCACATACTAAATGGGCCGCCTTTTAAGCTGGAAAGTGGGACCCACTGTGTTTTTGGCCCGCCCACTATCTTGTTGGGCCGGCCCACTTGCTATATGGTGGACCCCACATACTAAATGGGCGGCCTTTTAACAGGAAGGTGGGACCCACCTGTGCTTTTGGCCCGGGCCACTATCTTGTTGGGCCGGCCCACTTGCTATATGGTGGACCCCACACACCAAATGGGCCGGCCCTTTAACAGGAAAGTGGGACCCACCTGTGTTTTTGGCCTGGCCCACTATCTTGTTGGGCCGGCCCACTTGCTATATGGTGGACCCCACATACTAAATGGGCCGACCCTTTAACTGGAAAGTGGGACCCACCTGTGTTTTTGGCCCGGCCCACTTGCTATATGGTGGACCCCACACACTAAATGGGCCGGCCCTTTAACAGGAAAGTGGGACCCACCTGTGTTTTGGCCTGGCCCACTTGCTTCTTGGGCCGGCCCGATTCTTGTAAGGTGGACCCCACATGTTAAATGGGCGGGCCCTTTAAGTTTTGACCAGTCAACCTTAGAGGTTAGGCCCGGCCCACGTAACTAATGGACCAGCCCAACTATATAGTTGACCAGGTCAAACTATGTCACCGGCCCGGCCCGCTAAGACGTGGCAGCCTCGTGTGGGCCTACCATCTACCACGGGGTTTCGGTAGGTTAACGCCGTTAACCGCGCGATTAACGGCGTCGCCACGTGTCGGTTGCATGACGTCAGCAGTCAACGGGCTCCCGGAAACACTTGCGCAACGGTCCGATTTTCCGTGGCGGAAGGGCGCCCAAGCGTGACGGACCGAAAAAACGTCGTTGGACTTTGCCTGACGCAGTTTCCGCAACAGAACCCATATCGTCGGGTTAGGCCCATAGGCGACGAAAAATACCCCTTAGCGGACGATTTTGAGACGTTGTCTATCAGAACTTTTCTTGTAGTGAGCATCCTCAGCGTTTATTGTTCATAGAGGCTGACATGTGGGACCCGTGAGCTAGCAGCGTCCTCAAAGTTTTAAAGGCGGCAGGATATCGAAAGAAAAAATAAGTCAAAAATCGTTTGGTAAACAAAATCCAAGAAAAGAAACATTTACCGTTCTGAGAGGATGACATGCGGGACCCATGAGGCAGCAGCATCCTCAACGATTCCAAGGCGGCAGGGGATCAAAAGAAAAAAAAGAAATATCCAGAAATTAATTAGGGGTTCAAAATAAATCCATCAAAGGAAACTTTTAATGTTCATAGAGGATGACATGTGGGACCGACCTGCCAACAGCGTCCTCATCGTTTGAAAGGGGGCAGGAGATCAAAAGAAAAAGGAAAAAAGCCAGAAATTAGGGGTCAAAAATAACTCCAAGAAAGAAAACTTTTATTGTTCGTAGAGGATGACATGCGGGACCCATGAGCCAGCAGCTTACTCAACGTTTCAAAGGCGGCATGAGATCAAAAGAAAAAGGCAAGTGACAAAATATCAGGAGCCAAAGATAATCCAAGAAAAGAAATTTTATTGTACGTAGAGGATGACATGCGGGTCCCATTTAGCAGCAGCGGTCTCAACGTTTCAAATGCGGCTTGAGATCAAAAGAAAAAGAAAGTTGATTGTACATAGAGGATGACATGCGGGTCCCATGAGTCGACGGCCTTACCCAACGTTTCCAAGGCGGCAGGGGATCAAAAGAAAAAGGAAATAGCCAAAAATAAGAGGGTGAAAAAAAATAAAGAAAATAAACTTTTATATCACATAGAGGATGACATGCGGGTCCCATGAGCCAGCAGGTTGCTCAATGTTTCAAACGTGGCATGAGATCGAAAGAAAAAGGCAAGTGACCAAATATCAGGATCCAAAAATAATTCAAGAAAAGAAACTTGATTGTACATAGAGGATGACATGCGGGTCCCATGAGTCAGCAGCTTACTCAATGTTTCCAAGGCGGCAAGGGATCAAAAGAAAAAGGAAATAGCCAAAAATCAGAGGGTGAAAAAAAATCCAAGAAAATAAACTTTTATAGCACATAGAGGATGACATGCGGGTCCCATGAGCCACAGGTTCCTCAACGTTTCAAACGTGGCATGAGATCGAAAGAAAAAGGCAAGTGACAAAATATCGGGAGCCAAAGATAATTCAAGAAAAGAAACTTGATTGTACATAGAGGATGACATGCGGGTCCCATTTAGCGTGAAGCGGTCTCAACTTTTCAAATGAGGCTTGATTTAAAAACAAAAAGAAAGTTGATTGTACATAGAGGATGACATGCGGGTCCCATGAGTCAGCAGCTTACCCAACGTTTCCAAGGCGGCAGGGGATCAAAAGAAAAAGGAAATAGCCAAAAATCAGAGGGTGAAAAAAAATTAAAGAAAATAAACTTTTATAGCACATAGAGGATGACATGCGGGTCCCATGAGCCAACAGGTTCCTCAACGTTTCAAACGTGGCATGAGATCGAAAGAAAAAGGCAAGTGACCAAATATGAGGAGCCAAAAATAATTCAAGAAAAGAAAGTTTTATAGTACATAGAGGATGACATGCGGGTCCCATTTAGCGGCAGGTATCACCGTTTGAGAGGCGGCGAGGGGATCAAAAGAAAAAAGAAATTGCCAAAAATCGAGAGGGTGAAAAAAACCAAGAAAATGAACTTTTATAGGACATAGAGGATGACATGCGGGTCCCATGAGCCTCGGGTTCCTCAACGTTTCAAACGTGGCATGAGATCGAAAGAAAAAGGCAAGTGAAAAAATATCGGGAGCCAAAAATAATTCAAGAAAAGAAAGTTTTATAGTACATAGAGGATGACATGCGGGTCCCATTTAGCAAGAAGCGGTATCACCGTTTGAGAGGCGGCAGGGGATCGAAAGAAAAAGGCAAGTGAAAAAAATATGAGGAGCCAAAAATAATTCAAGAAAAGAAAGTTTTATAGTACATAGAGGATGGCATGCGGGTCCCATTTAGCAGCAGCGGTATCACCGTTTGAGAGGCGGCAGGGGATCGAAAGAAAAAGGTAAGTGACCAAATATGAGGAGCCAAAAATAATTCAAGAAAAGAAAGTTTTATAGTACATAGAGGATGACATGCGGGTCCCATTTAGCAGCAGCGGTATCACCGTTTGAGAGGCGGCAGGGGATCGAAAGAAAAAGGTAAGTGACCAAATATGAGGTGCCAAAAATAATTCAAGAAAAGAAAGTTTTATAGTACATAGAGGATGACATGCGGGTCCCAGTTAGCAGCAGCGGTATCACCGTTTGAGAGGCGGCAGGGGATCGAAAGAAAAAGGCAAGTGACCAAATTTGAGGTGCCAAAAAAAACTCCAAGAAAAGAAAGTTGATTGCACATAGAGGATGACATGCGGGTCCCATTTAGCGGCGGTCTCAACGTTTCCAAGGCGGCAAGGGATCAAAAGAAAAAGGAAGTAGCCGTAAATCAGGGGTCAAAAAAATCCAAGAATAGAAAGAATTTTGGTTCATAGAGGATGACATGCGGGACCCATGATCCTGCATCGTAAACGGCTCGATCGGAGAACGTTGAACGAGATGGCGCGATCGAGAAAAAAAACAATGCCAGAGAGGCTGCCATCTGGGCCCTACATCCCTTGGCGGTGCGGATTTGCGTTGACTCGGCCGGCGAACCCGAGATTTCGAGATGCACCACGTCCCGGGCCACCATACGCGACGTTTTGGCCGTTTTCGTCGGGCTAGGTGGCCTCAAAAACGAGAAAAAAAACGTTTTGACATGCACAACGGACAGACCCAAAATCGTCGGCCATGGTACACCAGCAACCACGGCGCGACTTCAACTTCGTCGGCCATGGCAACTTTTCTTGTAGTGTACCTTTTAATCAACACTTAGCCTAATTGAGATTTGAAATTAATTTTATATGTGACCAAAAAAATATCGGTGCAACACCTTACAGCGATTTGTTTGTCATTACCCCATATAAAACTATATATATATCCTTGGTTCTTCTAAAGCACACAGGGATATTCTTACTGCTTATCCATTGATCATCACATGTATCATTCTGGTATATGCTCCTAACTTTTTAGTGCACAGGACATCTGATAGTGTTTTTACTTTATTGAGTGTCAGATACACTCAAGTTTTGTTAAACCTTCACATGACAAGATCATTTTCTTAATATTTCTATATTGAACTACTTCAATATCCATTCTATGTACTTTGACTTAAACTTATTATGTGTCTCAATCTATCTTCATAGATCTTGACACTAAATATGTTTCAGTCCATATCCTTTCATTGAAGTTAATTCTCAATGAAACCTTTTATAATCAAGTATATAATGACATCACTTATAACCAACTATATGTCATCTACATAAAGTATTATGAATATGTCTCAGCGCTCCCACTTAATTTCTTGCAAATGCAAGCATCTTCATCGTTTCTGATGAAATCAAAAATTCTCACTACAAGAAAAGTTTTGATAGACAACGTCTCAAAATCGTCCGCTAAGGGGTATTTTTCGTCGCCTATGGGCCTAACCCGACGATATGGGTTCTGTTGTGGAAACTGCGTCAGGCAAAGTCCTACGACGATTTTTTCGGTCCGTCGCGCTTGGGCGCCCTTCCGCCACGGAAAATCGGACCGTTGCGCAAGTGTTTCCGGGAGCCCGTTGACTGCTGACGTCATGCAAACTGCCACGTGGCAGACGCCGTTAACTGGCAGTTAACGGCGTTAACCGGCTGAAACCCCGTGGTAGATGGTAGGCCCACACGAGGCCTGCCACGTCTTAAGCGGGCCGGCCCATTAAGTTTGCGGGCCGGGCCAGCTGACTTAGTTTGACCGGTCAACTATATAGCTGGGCTGGTCCATTAGTTACGTGGGCCGGGCCTAACCTGTAAGGTTGACTGGTCAAAACATTAATGGGCCGGCCCACTAAGCATGTGGGCCGGGCCGAATGCACTCATTTGACCGGTCAACAGGCAAAAGGGCCGGCCCACAAGACACGTGGGACCCACTTTCCTGTTATCGGGCCGGCCCATTTACCTAGTGGGGTCCACCTTAAAACAACTGGGACGGCCCAAGAAGTTATTGGGCCGGCCCAATTAGCATATGGGTCCCACTTTCCTGCTATCGGGCCGGCCCATTTAGTACGTGGGGTCCACAATAGATCAAATGGGCTGGCCCAACAAGAAAGTGGGCCGGGCCAAAAACACAGGTGGGTCCCACTTTCCTGTTAAAGGGCCGGCCCATTTAGTATGTGGGGTCCACCATATAGCAAGTGGGCCGGCCCAGCAAGATAGTGGGCCAGGCCAAAAACACAGGTGGGTCCCAATTTCCAGTTAAAGGGCCGGCCCATTTAGTATGTGGGTCCACCATATAGCAATTGGGCTGGCCCAACAAGATAGTGGGTCGGGCCAAAAACACAGGTGGGTCCCACTTTCCTGTTAAAGGGTCGGCCCATTTAGTATGTGGGGTCCACCATATAGCAAGTGGGCCGGCCCAGCAAGATAGTGGGCCCGGCCAAAAACACAGGTGGGTCCCACTTTCCTGTTGAAGGGCCAGCCCATTTAGTATGTGGGGTCCACAATATAGCAAGTGGGCTGGTCCAACAAGATAGTGGGCCGGCCCAATAAGCTGGTGGGGCCCACTTCCCTGTTAACGGGCCGGCCCAATAAGTAGGTGGGCCGACCCAAAATGAAAGTGGGTCCCACACTACTGTAAGTGGGCCGGCCCAATCAGTTGTAGGGCCCTGGTTGTTTGACTAGTCAACTTGCATTAAATTTCATGAGCCTAAAATCTGGTATCAATGATACACACAATTACATACACAAATAAAATAACTAGGAAAATTACAAGGCAATTAATGTGCCCAAATAAAAAAATCACATAGAATCATTGAGGACTTCTATTAGCATCATCAATAACACGTTGAAATTTGGCAATCGCCTTGATTGAATCTTGTGTACTCTTGGTCAACATATCAGCTACAGATCTTAAAGCAGCAATACCATGTCTTTTATAAAGTACAGCCTTGAGATATTTACTGTTTGATGAAAGGAATGGTCTAGGTTGACGACTATGAGAGGATGCATCAGAAGAAAGATCAGAACTTTTTGTGGGCCTCTCTTCTGATGAAGATTGCTTCATCACAACTGCATTCTGATAATAATGCAAAAAGAGTTAAACGATGAACTATGCAAACATGTATTAAGCATTGTCGATATGAGATAGTCACAAGTACTAAGCACAGACTTACATTATATCGTTGCATAGGCTCACCCCGGAACCTTTTTTGCGCTCTATCTTCTACTAAGGACTTCTTCATTACACCTGCATTCTAGTAATATTGCAAGATAGTTACAACAGTGAACTATTCAAACATTTATTATGCAATGTAGATATAAGATAATAACAAGTTGCATAAATAAGACAATGTATGGAACTTGTACTAAGCAAAGACTTACATCATAATGTTGCACAGGGTCGCTTTGGCGACTATCTTCTAATGATGACTGCTTCATTAAAACTGCATTCTGGTAATATTGCAAACATAGTTACAACAATTAACTATTCAAACATGTATTACGCAATGTAGAGATCAGATAACGACATGTAGCGAGAAATAAGCACAAGATAAGATAAGATGCATGTACTAAGCACATCTTGGCTCATTGCCGCAGTCCTTCTCTTGCGTGCACTAGTCGTGGTCGACATGCCTGTCATTTTAGGTTCAGCCATCAAGTGAAATGCTAATCCTCCTGCTCCATTGTCCTTAATCTGTATTTAGATATCACATTTAAGACCAAGTCAGCTGGTTTCAAATAACAAAAAACTTGAGCTGCCAAATGAATAAGCCAATATTTACCGTGATATCGATTAAAACCAACTATATGTTGCTTTTCATGAGATACGAATTTCGAGACATTCAGATTTAGAGTAGGGTAATGCCAAGGTTTTCCACATAAAGTAAACTGGCATTAAGAATGACCAAATGTCGAGGTTCAAATCACCTTCAGCTTGCTCCAAGACAAGCATATCAAATAGGCGTAAACATAGTAAAGCATGAATGGCATTGCTATGGCAGGGTTCCAAGTGTTAATCTCTTGCATAAGGAACAATGCATATAGGTTATAGATAATGACGGAAGTAAACTGCCAAAATTACCAACCAAGAACTCAGATTCCAACCTTCCCTATCGTCCCCGCTGTTAATGTTGGATATTCTAATAAGTGGTTCGCATGATCAATCCCTAGGAAAAATAACATTGACAGGTTAGTCTACGATAATACAAAGACCAGACATGCACGCAGCAATAACTATACAAGCTGTGCGACAGGAGCATTCATGGGAAAAAAATAGCTATAAGCTAAAGACGAGGTATAAGAGCAAGCAGATTGGAAATGCACATAGCATGATTATAAAAGCAGTGTGAGAATAGCAGGCACGAGAAAACAGCTAGCGGCTAGCGGTGAGCTAATGACGTGGTATAAGAACAACCAGATTGGAAATGCCCATAGCATGACTATAAAAGGAATAGCATGCAGTACAAAAACAGTTGGCAGCAAATGAATGAGTATAAGGCTATAAGTATGTGGATGCACACAGGTGTCAGTAGAATGAACAGGATGGTAGCGACCGGATAATGCTTTTGTAGTGTACAATATTTAAACGAACTTCATGCGAAGTAAAAAATAAAGAAAGTTAATGGCATATGAGATCTGCAAATAACTACACAAAACATGGCTAAAGAAACACCGTGATCTAACGGGCCAGCGTACTAACCAAGCTGCAGCGGGGTGTACGGGGGCGGCAACTTGCATTACTTCTGCGTCGAACACGGTAGACGATTAATCGACGCTGTTTCTGTAGTATCGGGCGTTAGTGAAGCAGATCTGGTTGGCTGGCAAGGGATTCGGTGAAGTTGATACAGCCGGTGCGCCGAGCTAGTCGGTGGAATAGATCGGCTTCTGTGGAGGGGGGGCCGCGGTGAAGTAGACCCGGTTCCGTTGGAGAGGATCCGGTGCGTCGACAGGAAAAGGCGTTGATTGCTATGCTGTGGATGAGGTCGGCGGTGAAGCAGATCCGTCGGTGGCGAGGTCGGCGTTGAAGCAGATCCGTCGGTGGCGAGGTCGGCGGTGAAGCAGATCCGTCGGTGGCGAGGGCGGCGGGGGAGCGGATCAGGTGGGTGGACAGAAAACACGATAAGGCTACGCTGTGGAGGAGTATGCCGGCGGCGAAGCAGATCTAGTACTGTAGAGAGTCAGAGCTTTGGCGTGTGAGAGTATTTTTGAGCTAATGGGGGCGAATGGTTGGTGGGTGGGTGTGGGCCTGTGGGGAGGGTTCGGGATCTAGGCAAGATATTTCATTGTTACCGAATGAGCCCTCCATGGTCGGTGGGTTGTAACTTCCGGACCAGGGTTAAAAGGGTAAAACTGGTCACGGGATTTTTGAATGGATTCGGCGGGATGATTTGGCGCGGGGCCGAAATTTTCAGTTTCAAGCTATGAGCAGAACGACAAAAATAATGTTCTTCCCTAGAGAGCTCTCCTCTTCTCTTTCTCTCTCGAGTCTCTCTCATTCCCCCGGCTCCTCTCCCCCTTCTCTCCGGCGGCCTCGCCGGCCGGAGACGAGGCCGACTTCTCTCTGTATATCGTACACCCTCCGAACTAAATTAATTGATTCAACTTTCCTTAGACGTGTATGTATCTAAAGTAAAAACATGTGTGGATACATCCATATTTAGATAAGCAAAGTTGAGTCAGCTAATTTGGATCCGAGGGAGTTAGTGTTGTTGTAAGCTTAGATCCAGTGTTTCCCATGAGCAGAATGGCGCAATGGAGTCGGGGATCTCGTCATCGGTGCTTCAGATCTGGCCAACGGGGAAGTCAAGCTGCTAACGTTCACAAGCTCGGGGCATACGACGGCGTCATCCGTCTTGCCCGTGAACATCTTGGCCTTTCAGCGGCCCTTCTCAGAGCCAATATGCCATTGCTGAGGCCATTCTTCTCCTTCGTCCTGGCGACTACCGGCGACACCGTCCCAAGTGGTGCGTCCCCGGCGACGTAGTTGCTGGAAAGGATGCGGAGCAGAGATCTGATGTGCGGTCCAGAAGGACTCGATTGATTTTCTTCGATATGTTTTGGGGTCCTTTTTGTAAAGTTGCAGGTCCTATTAGTTATTGTCTAGTTCTTTTGGACCTCTATGTAATTTTTTGGACTAGTTTCCATTTGCAACGATAAACTTGAATTTTGACAAGTTCATGGGAAAAAAATTCTTTGCACATATGGCCTATCATGTATGAACATTCTTAAGATTTAAACTACTATATGTAATGGCCAGCACTTGCGCAAGGGGATCGTCTAGTACGCACTAGTTTCCATTAGCACCGATAAATTTGAATCTTGACAAGTTCTTGGAAGAAAAAATTGATTCACATATAGCCTATCATGTATGAACATTATTGGGATTCAAACTATACATAGATGGCCAACACGTGTGCAAGGGGGTCCTCTAATGTGCACTAGTTTCCATTTGCACTGATAAATTTGAATCTTTACAAGTTCTCAGAAAAAAATTGCTTCACACATATGCCCTATCATGTATGAACATTATTGGGATTCATAATATATATAGATGGCCAACACTTGTGCAAGGGGGTCCTCTAATTCTTGGGGATTTCAATCTCTCTCTCTCTCTCTCTCTCTCTCTCTCTCTCGATCTATCGTTGGTGGCCAGAACAACACACATATGCATGCACTTTATGCGCAAAGGCGCGGGTGCCTCTAGTAATTCATGTGTGTGCGTATAGTTGAACATATTCTTGGGGATTTCAATCTCTATCTCTCGATCTATATATCGTTGGTGGCCAAGAAACACACTTATATATATACGCATGCACTTTATGCGCAAAGACGCGGGTGCCTCTAATAATATGTGTGTGCACTCGATCGATGATCCCTAAACCTTAAACCCTAAAACCCTAATCCCTAATTATACCCTAAACATACACCCTAAACACCCTAAACACTAAACCCTAATCCCTAGACCCTAAACCCTAAACACTACACCCTAAACCCTAAACCCTAAACCCTAAACCTAGACCCTAAACACTAAACCCCAAACCCCAAACCCTAAACCCTAGACCCTAAACCGTAATTAACCCTAACCCTAACCCTAAAACCCTAGCTAGATAACACTAAACCCTAAACCCTAATTAAACCCTACATATATATAGGCCAACGACACTTCATTGCGCATCAAGCAGGCGACCAACTAATTAGCGCTGATAAATTAATTAACTTTAATTTTGACAAATTCTCTCGAATGAAAACACGTTTGATTAAGTTGCCTCGTAATATATATACAATTAGTGTGCATGCGCGCATGTCATACCTTGCACATATCATTTATGCATATATTTCAATATATATCTGAATATATTCTTGGGGATATATATATCGAAAATTGTTGCTAAAACGGAGGGTAGCTACCTATGCCTTAGAGAGTGAACACGTGTCTAACGCCGTCTTGGTACATCGGCAGCATGGGAACGCGCCCTGCAGTCACATGTGAATTCCCGACTCTTTCCTGGCTTCTTCATATTCTCTCTGACTTTTTCTTCCCCTGGCAACCTGGTCCCATTCTCTCTCTCCTCATATTCCCTAGCCTTTTCTTTCCCCACGAGAAGCACAACAATTCTCTACAGTCAACTTCATTGTAAGCCAGCGTAGCACTGTCGCCCCGTCGGATCTGGCTAAGCCTCATCGAGGTTGCGGCAGCCGGATCTAGCCGGTCTCTCCCATCTTGCTGGCCTTTTCTTGATTTTAGTTCCTTTTCCGGTTCATGCTGTATTGCATATCCAAAGTCAAGTTCTTGATCTATATCCCCAAGCTTTGTATATTTCTGATCTTTGATGTGAATGGGATTTCAGGCCGTACTTGATGCTTAAGATTCACTCTCCTCATGTTGTCTCGTTTTTTTCTTCTGGATCCAGTTTCATTTCCTGTTTTATTGCAGATCTCAAATCAAGTTCGTGATCTAGATCCAGACGTTGTGTTTGTGATAGACTCTGAAGCTGAACTTATCTGATTTGATTTTCCAGATGGATTTTTAGCATGTTTGATTGATGCCTTTTTAATTGATCTTTGCGGCATCGATCGAGTCCTCCAGCATCTCTTAGAGCATCCCCACTCGTTGGCGCTCCCCACGTCCAAATCCGGCAAAATTTTCGTCCGGATTGGATCAATTTTTGGCATGGGGGCAGTATATTTCCAGTCGTGTGCTCCCCAAGCGGCGTTTCTCGGGGAAAAAGAGGATGGCTCGGGGAGTCCGGACGAAAGAGGAGATACGTGGGCGTGGGCGGTTGGTTTTGCTCCATCCGGAGTCCCCGAGCGCTCCCCGGGGGGCTGGAGATGGCGTGGGATCCCCGGATGAATTTAGGCCCAAATCCGGACGAAATCGAGAAACCGGGGGCATGACTGGACCGGATTTCGCCGTCCGGATGTAAAAAACGGCTCGTGGGGAGCTTCTCGCGGAGACGAGTGGAGATGCTCTTAGGCTCCAAGACTTTTAATGGCCGTTTCTTGCAGAGATTCAATGCTAGTTGCACTTAGACTCTAGATTCATTTTTTGCTTATTCTTGCAAGAATTATTGCTTTCCTTTCTGTGTGTGATTAGTATTTCGTTTCTTCCTGGTCTAGTGCTGGTCAGGAACATGATACGGTATACAGGGACGCCGCTTGTGATCTTGGATGGCAATGGGATCGTCTAGCTGATTCAATTAGCTGGTTTGATTCTACTTATTCTTCCTTTGATTATATTTTAGTTGATCTTTTTCACATCGATAGACCTCATGACAACCTGTGGAAGCGGCATGAACTTGGTAATTGCAAGGACATGCTGATTAATAAAAAGGCAAAATAACAAGAAATGCCATGCTGTGGCCCTACACAAAAAATTAGAATTTTTTTTACTGAAACCAGTTTACTTTTATTTTGACAGGAACCCAGTCTGCTTTTCAGTATTCTTAATTTTGGTTGAAATCGTGGTTCAGGGTCCCAACTTCCAAGGGATTTAATTTATTTATAGTTATTACTTTGTAGGGCCGGCCAAAAATCAGAAGGATTTGAGGCCAGGAGGATGCCACACATGTCAATGATGTTATCAATAATGTAACCGTTGAGCTGAAAATCTGTGTTAAAAAAAAGCTGAAAATCTAACATATGGAGATGGCTACTACAGTAATATTGAATCATTTACTTTATGAGGGGATCTTGTTCAAATCTCTACATCCCTGTAAACCAAATAAATTATCTTGATCAACAAATCTCCCATCTCTTCTCTCATTATTTTAAAAAAGATACTCAAGCTGTCCTCGATCACCTTTGCTTGCTTTATTTCATGTGAATGCATGCATGTAAGGGGCTTGCCTACCTTTATTGGCATAACTTATTGTTCAATCTTGTGGCAGTGGGAATGGGAGCGACTCTTTTTGCCAGAGGCTCACCAAAGGATTGAGCAAGGCCGTTAAGTGGTCGTCAAGTGACAGTTTCAGATGAGAAGCATCCAACGGCTTAAATAGCATGGGTAGTTACCCTCCATGATAGGAAATCCACACTCTATATATATTTCAATCTCTCTCGATCTATATATCGTTGGTGGCCAAAAAACACACTTATATACGCATGCACTTTATGCGCAAAGACGCGGGTGCCACTAATATGTGTGCACTCGATCGATGATCCCTAAACCTTAAACCCAAATCCCTAATCCCTAATTATACCCTAAATGTACACCCTAAACACTAAACCCTAGATCCTAAACCCTAAACCGTAAACACTAAACCCTAGACCCTAAACCCTAAACCCCAAACCCCAAACCCTAGACCCTAAACCCTAAACCCTAATTAACCCTAACCCTAAAACCCTAGCTAGATAACTCTAAACCCAAAACTCTAATTAAACCCAACATATATATAGGCCAACGACACTTCATTGCGCATCAAGCAGGCGACCAACTAATTAGCGCTGATAAATTAATTAACTTGAATTTTGACAAGTTCTCTCGAATGAAAACACATTTGATTAAGTTGCCTCATAATATATATACAATTAGTGTGCATGCGCGCATGTCATACCTTGCACATATCATTCGTGCATATATTTCAATATATATCTGAACATATTCTTGGGGATATATATATATACACATTTCAATCTCTCTCTCGATCTATATATCGTTGGTGGCCAAAAAGCACACTTATATATGCATGCACTTTATGCGCAAAGGCGCGGGTACCTCTAATAATGTGTGTGTGCACTCGATCGATGATCCCTAAACCTTTAAACCCTAAAACCCTAGTCCCTAATCCCTAATTATACCCTAAACGTACACCCGAAACACCCTAAACACTAAACCCTAAACCCTAGACCCTACACCCTAAACACTACACCCTAAACCCTAAACACTAAACACCCTAAACCTTAAACCCTAAACCCTAGACCCTAAACCCTAAGACTAAACCCCAAACCCTAAACCCTAAACCCTAATTAACCCTAACCCTAAAACCCTAGCTAGATAACCCTAAACCCAAAACCCTAATTAAACCCAACATATATATAGGCCAACGACACTTCATTGCGCATCAAGCAGGCGACCAACTAATTAGCGCTGATAAATTAATTAACTTGAATTTTGACAAGTTCTCTCGAATGAAAACACATTTGATTAAGTTGCCTCATAATATATATACAATTAGTGTGCATGCGCGCATGTCATACCTTGCACATATCATTCGTGCATATATTTCAATATATATCTGAACATATTCTTGGGGATATATATACATTTCAATCTCTCTCTCGATCTATATATCGTTGGTGGCCAAAAAACACACTTATATACGCATGCACTTTATGCGCAAAGGCGCGGGTGCCTCTAATAATGTGTGTGTGCACTCGATCGATCGTTGATCCCTAAACCTTCAACCCTAAAACCCTAATCCCTAATCCCTAATTATACCCTAAACGTACACCCTAAACACCCTAAACACTAAACCCTAAACCCTAGACCCTAAACCCTAAACACTACACCCTAAACCCTAAACCACTACACCCTAAACCCTAAACCACTACACCCTAAACCCTAATTAAACCCTACATATAAATATAGGCCAACGACACTTCATTGCGCATCAAGCAGGCGACCAACTAATTAGCGCTGATAAATTAATTAACTTGAATTTTGACAAGTTCTCTCGAATGAAAATACATTTGATTAAGTTGCCTCATAATATATATACAATTAGTGTGCATGCACGCATGTCATACCTTGCACATATCATTCGTGCATATATTTCAATATATATCTGAACATATTCTTGGGGATATATATATATATATACACATTTCAATCTCTCTCTCGATCTATATATCGTTGGTGGCCAAAAAGCACACTTATATACACATGCACTTTATGCGCAAAGGCGCGGGTGCCTCTAATAATGTGTGTGTGCACTCGATCGATGATCCCTAAACCTTTAAACCCTAAAACCCTAGTCCCTAATCCCTAATTATACCCTAAACGTACACCCGAAACACCCTAAACACTAAACCCTAAACCCTAGACCCTACACCCTAAACACTACACCCTAAACCCTAAACCCTAAACACTATACACCCTAAACCCTAAACCCTAAACCCTAGACCCTAAACCCTAAAACTAAACCCCAAACCCTAAACCCTAAACCCTAATTAACCCTAACCCTAAAACCCTAGCTAGATAACCCTAAACCCAAAACCCTAATTAAACCCAACATATATATAGGCCAACGACACTTCATTGCGCATCAAACAGGCGACCAACTAATTAGCGCTGATAAATTAATTAACTTGAATTTTGACAAGTTCTCTCGAATGAAAACACATTTGATTAAGTTGCCTCATAATATATATACAATTAGTGTGCATGCGCGCATGTCATACCTTGCACATATCATTCGTGCATATATTTCAATATATATCTGAACATATTCTTGGGGATATATATACATTTCAATCTCTCTCTCGATCTATATATCGTTGGTGGCCAAAAAACACACTTATATACGCATGCACTTTATGCGCAAAGGCGCGGGTGCCTCTAATAATGTGTGTGTGCACTCGATCGATCGTTGATCCCTAAACCTTCAACCCTAAAACCCTAATCCCTAATCCCTAATTATACCCTAAACGTACACCCTAAACACCCTAAACACTAAACCCTAAACCCTAGACCCTAAACCCTAAACAGTACACCCTAAACCCTAAACCACTACACCCTAAACCCTAATTAAACCCTACATATAAATATAGGCCAACGACACTTCATTGCGCATCAAGCAGGCGACAAACTAATTAGCGCTGATAAATTAATTAACTTGAATTTTGACAAGTTCTCTCGAATGAAAATACATTTGATTAAGTTGCCTCATAATATATATACAATTAGTGTGCATGCGCGCATGTCATACCTTGCACATATCATTCGTGCATATATTTCAATATATATCTGAACATATTCTTGGGGATATATATATATACACATTTCAATCTCTCTCTCGATCTATATATCGTTGGTGGCCAAAAAGCACACTTATATACACATGCACTTTATGCGCAAAGGCGCGGGTGCCTCTAATAATGTATGTGTGCACTCGATCGATGATCCCTAAACCTTTAAACCCTAAAACCCTAGTCCCTAATCCCTAATTATACCCTAAACGTACACCCGAAACACCCTAAACACTAAACCCTAAACCCTAGACCCTACACCCTAAACACTACACCCTAAACCCTAAACCCTAAACACTATACACCCTAAACCCTAAACCCTAGACCCTAAACCCTAAAACTAAACCCCAAACCCTAAACCCTAAACCCTAATTAACCCTAACCCTAAAACCCTAGCTAGATAACCCTAAACCCAAAACCCTAATTAAACCCAACATATATATAGGCCAACGACACTTCATTGCGCATCAAGCAGGCGACCAACTAATTAGCGCTGATAAATTAATTAACTTGAATTTTGACAAGTTCTCTCGAATGAAAATACATTTGATTAAGTTGCCTCATAATATATATACAATTCGTGTGCATGCGCGCATGTCATACCTTGCACATATCATTCGTGCATATATTTCAATATATATCTGAACATATTCTTGGGGATATATATATATACACATTTCAATCTCTCTCTCGATCTATATATCGTTGGTGGCCAAAAAACACACTTATATACGCATGCACTTTATGCGCAAAGGCGCGGGTGCCTCTAATAATGTGTGTGTGCACTCGATCGATGATCCCTAAACCTTTAAACCCTAAAACCCTAGTCCCTAATCCCTAATTATACCCTAAACGTACACCGAAACACCCTAAACACTAAACCCTAAACCCTAGACCCTACACCCTAAACACTACACCCTAAACCCTAAACACTATACACCCTAAACCCTAAACCATAAACCCTAGACCCTAAACCCTAAAACTAAACCCGAAACCCTAAACCCTAATTAACCCTAACCCTAACCCTAAAACACCCTAGCTAGATAACCCTAAACCCTAAACCCTAATTAAACCCAACATATATATAGGCCCACGACACTTCATTGCGCATCAAGCAGGCGACCAACTAATTAGCGCTGATAAATTAATTAACTTGAATTTTGACAAGTTCTCTCGAATGAAAACACATTTGATTAAGTTGCCTCATAATATATATACAATTAGTGTGCATGCGCGCATGTCATACCTTGCACATATCATTCGTGCATATATTTCAATATATATCTGAACATATTCTTGGGGATATATATATATACACATTTCAATCTCTCTCTCGATCTATATATCGTTGGTGGCCAAAAAACACACTTATATACGCATGCACTTTATGCGCAAAGGCGCGGGTGCCTCTAATAATGTGTGTGTGCACTCGATCGATGATCCCTAAACCTTTAAACCCTAAAACCCTAGTCCCTAATCCCTAATTATACCCTAAACGTACACCCGAAACACCCTAAACACTAAACCCTAAACCCTAGACCCTACACCCTAAACACGTACTACACCCTAAACCCTAAACCCTAAACACTATACACCCTAAACCCTAGACCCTAAACCCTAGACCCTAAACCCTAAAACTAAACCCCAAACCCTAAACCCTAAACCCTAATTAACCCTAACCCTAAAACCCTAGCTAGATAACCCTAAACCCAAAACCCTAATTAAACCCAACATATATATAGGCCAACGACACTTCATTGCGCATCAAGCAGGCGACCAACTAATTAGCGCTGATAAATTAATTAACTTGAATTTTGACAAGTTCTCTCGAATGAAAATACATTTGATTAAGTTGCCTCATAATATATATACAATTAGTGTGCATGCGCGCATGCCATACCTTGCACATATCATTCGTGCATATATTTCAATATATATCTGAACATATTCTTGGGGATATATATATACACATTTCAATCTCTCTCTCGATCTATATATCGTTGGTGGCCAAAAAACACACTTATATACGCATGCACTTTATGCGCAAAGGCGCGGGTGCCTCTAATAATGTGTGTGTGCACTCGATCGATGATCCCTAAACCTTTAAACCCTAAAACCCTAGTCCCTAATCCCTAATTATACCCTAAACGTACACCCGAAACACCCTAAACACTAAACCCTAAACCCTAGACCCTACACCCTAAACACTACACCCTAAACCCTAAACACTATACACCCTAAACCCTAAACCATAAACCCTAGACCCTAAACCCTAAAACTAAACCCGAAACCCTAAACCCTAATTAACCCTAACCCTAACCCTAAAACATCCTAGCTAGATAACCCTAAACCCTAATTAAACACAACATATATATAGGCCAACGACACTTCATTGCGCATCAAGCAGGCGACCAACTAATTAGCGCTGATAAATTAATTAACTTGAATTTTGACAAGTTCTCTCGAATGAAAACACATTTGATTAAGTTGCCTCATAATATATATACAATTAGTGTGCATGCACGCATGTCATACCTTGCACATATCATTCGTGCATATATTTCAATATATATCTGAACATATTCTTGGGGATATATATATATACACATTTCAATCTCTCTCTCGATCTATATATCGTTGGTGGCTAAAAACACACTTATATACGCATGCACTTTATGCGCAAAGGCGCGGGTGCCTCTAATAATGTGTGTGTGCACTCGATCGATGATCCCTAAACCTTTAAACCCTAAAACCCTAGTCCCTAATCCCTAATTATACCCTAAACGTACACCCGAAACACCCTAAACACTAAACCCTAAACCCTAGACCCTACACCCTAAACACTACACCCTAAACCCTAAACCCTAAACACTATACACCCTAAACCCTAAACCCTAGACCCTAAACCCTAAAACTAAACCCCAAACCCTAAACCCTAAACCCTAATTAACCCTAACCCTAAAACCCTAGCTAGATAACCCTAAACCCAAAACCCTAATTAAACCCAACATATATATAGGCCAACGACACTTCATTGCGCATCAAGCAGGCGACCAACTAATTAGCGCTGATAAATTAATTAACTTGAATTTTGACAAGTTCTCTCGAATGAAAATACATTTGATTAAGTTGCCTCATAATATATATACAATTCGTGTGCATGCGCGCATGTCATACCTTGCACATATCATTCGTGCATATATTTCAATATATATCTGAACATATTCTTGGGGATATATATATATACACATTTCAATCTCTCTCTCGATCTATATATCGTTGGTGGCCAAAAAACACACTTATATACGCATGCACTTTATGCGCAAAGGCGCGGGTGCCTCTAATAATGTGTGTGTGCACTCGATCGATGTTCCCTAAACCTTTAAACCCTAAAACCCTAGTCCCTAATCCCTAATTATACCCTAAACGTACACCCGAAACACCCTAAACACTAAACCCTAAACCCTAGACCCTACACCCTAAACACTACACCCTAAACCCTAAACACTATACACCCTAAACCCTAAACCATAAACCCTAGACCCTAAACCCTAAAACTAAACCCGAAACCCTAAACCCTAATTAACCCTAACCCTAACCCTAAAACACCCTAGCTAGATAACCCTAAACCCTAAACCCTAATTAAACCCAACATATATATAGGCCAACGACACTTCATTGCGCATCAAGCAGGCGACCAACTAATTAGCGCTGATAAATTAATTAACTTGAATTTTGACAAGTTCTCTCGAATGAAAACACATTTGATTAAGTTGCCTCATAATATATATACAATTAGTGTGCATGCGCGCATGTCATACCTTGCACATATCATTCGTGCATATATTTCAATATATATCTGAACATATTCTTGGGGATATATATATATACACATTTCAATCTCTCTCTCGATCTATATATCGTTGGTGGCCAAAAAACACACTTATATACACATGCACTTTATGCGCAAAGGCGCGGGTGCCTCTAATAATGTGTGTGTGCACTGGATCGATGATCCCTAAACCTTTAAACCCTAAAACCCTAGTCCCTAATCCCTAATTATACCCTAAACGTACACCCGAAACACCCTAAACACTAAACCCTAAACCCTAGACCCTACACCCTAAACACGTACTACACCCTAAACCCTAAACCCTAAACACTATACACCCTAAACCCTAGACCCTAAACCCTAGACCCTAAACCCTAAAACTAAACCCCAAACCCTAAACCCTAAACCCTAAACCCTAATTAACCCTAACCCTAAAACCCTAGCTAGATAACCCTAAACCCAAAACCCTAATTAAACCCAACATATATATAGGCCAACGATACTTCATTGCGCATCAAGCAGGCGACCAACTAATTAGCGCTGATAAATTAATTAACTTGAATTTTGACAAGTTCTCTCGAATGAAAATACATTTGATTAAGTTGCCTCATAATATATATACAATTAGTGTGCATGCGCGCATGCCATACCTTGCACATATCATTCGTGCATATATTTCAATATATATCTGAACATATTCTTGGGGATATATATATACACATTTCAATCTCTCTCTCGATCTATATATCGTTGGTGGCCAAAAAACACACTTATATACGCATGCACTTTATGCGCAAAGGCGCGGGTGCCTCTAATAATGTGTGTGTGCACTCGATCGATGATCCCTAAACCTTTAAACCCTAAAACCCTAGTCCCTAATCCCTAATTATACCCTAAACGTACACCCGAAACACCCTAAACACTAAACCCTAAACCCTAGACCCTACACCCTAAACACTACACCCTAAACCCTAAACACTATACACCCTAAACCCTAAACCATAAACCCTAGACCCTAAACCCTAAAACTAAACCCGAAACCCTAAACCCTAATTAACCCTTACCCTAACCCTAAAACATCCTAGCTAGATAACCCTAAACCCTAAACCCTAAACCCTAATTAAACACAACATATATATAGGCCAACGACACTTCATTGCGCATCAAGCAGGCGACCAACTAATTAGCGCTGATAAATTAATTAACTTGAATTTTGACAAGTTCTCTCGAATGAAAACACATTTGATTAAGTTGCCTCATAATATATATACAATTAGTGTGCATGCGCGCATGTCATACCTTGCACATATCATTCGTGCATATATTTCAATATATATCTGAACATATTCTTGGGGATATATATATATACACATTTCAATCTCTCTCTCGATCTATATATCGTTGGTTGCTAAAAACACACTTATATACGCATGCACTTTATGCGCAAAGGCGCGGGTGCCTCTAATAATGTGTGTGTGCACTCGATCGATGATCCCTAAACCTTTAAACCCTAAAACCCTAGTCCCTAATCCCTAATTATACCCTAAACGTACACCCGAAACACCCTAAACACTAAACCCTAAACCCTAGACCCTGCACCCTAAACACTACACCCTAAACCCTAAACACTATACACCCTAAACCCTAGACCCTAAACCCTAGACCCTAAACCCTAAAACTAAACCCCAAACCCTAAACCCTAAACCCTAATTAACCCTAACCCTAACCCTAAAACACCCTAGGTAGATAACCCTAAACCCTAAACCCTAATTAAACCCAACATATATATAGGCCAACGACACTTCATTGCGCATCAAGCAGGCGACCAACTAATTAGCGCTGATAAATTAATTAACTTGAATTTTGACAAGTTCTCTCGAATCAAAACACATTTGATTAAGTTACCTCATAATATATATACAATTAGTGTGCATGCGCGCATGTCATACCTTGCACATATCATTCGTGCATATATTTCAATATATATCTGAACATATTCTTGGGGATATATATATATACACATTTCAATCTCTCTCTCGATCTATATATCGTTGGTGGCCAAAAAGCACACTTATATACGCATGCACTTTATGCGCAAAGGCGCGGGTGCCTCTAATAATGTGTGTGTGCACTCGATCGATGATCCCTAAACCTTTAAACCCTAAAACCCTAGTCCCTAATCCCTAATTATACCCTAAACGTACACCCGAAACACCCTAAACACTAAACCCTAAACCCTAGACCCTACACCCTAAACACTACACCCTAAACCCTAAACACTAAACACCCTAAACCTTAAACCCTAAACCCTAGACCCTAAACCCTAAAACTAAACCCCAAACCCTAAACCCTAAACCCTAAACCCTAATTAACCCTAACCCTAAAACCCTAGCTAGATAACCCTAAACCCAAAACCCTAATTAAACCCAACATATATATAGGCCAACGACACTTCATTGCGCATCAAGCAGGCGACCAACTAATTAGCGCTGATAAATTAATTAACTTGAATTTTGACAAGTTCTCTCGAATGAAAACACATTTGATTAAGTTGCCTCATAATATATATACAATTAGTGTGCATGCGCGCATGTCATACCTTGCACATATCATTCGTGCATATATTTCAATATATATCTGAACATATTCTTGGGGATATATATACATTTCAATCTCTCTCTCGATCTATATATCGTTGGTGGCCAAAAAACACACTTATATACGCATGCACTTTATGCACAAAGGCGCGGGTGCCTCTAATAATGTGTGTGTGCACTCGATCGATCGTTGATCCCTAAACCTTCAACCCTAAAACCCTAATCCCTAATCCCTAATTATACCCTAAACATACACCCTAAACACCCTAAACACTAAACCCTAAACCCTAGACCCTAAACCCTAAACAGTACACCCTAAACCCTAAACCACGTACTACACCCTAAACCCTAAACCCTAATTAAACCCTACATATAAATATAGGCCAACGACACTTCATTGCGCATCAAGCAGGCGACCAACTAATTAGCGCTGATAAATTAATTAACTTGAATTTTGACAAGTTCTCTCGAATGAAAACACATTTGATTAAGTTGCCTCATAATATATATACAATTAGTGTGCATGCGTGCATGTCATACCTTGCACATATCATTCGTGCATATATTTCAATATATATCTGAACATATTCTTGGGGATATATATATACACATTTCAATCTCTCTCTCGATCTATATATCGTTGGTGGCCAAAAAACACACTTATATATACGCATGCACTTTATGCACAAAGGCGCGGGTGCCTCTAATAATGTGTGTGTGCACTCGATCGATGATCCCTAAACCTTTATACCCTAAAACCCTAGTCCCTAATCCCTAATTATACCCTAAACGTACACCCGAAACACTAAACCCTAAACCCTAGACCCTACACCCTAAACACTACACCCTAAACCCTAAACCCTAAACACTATACACCCTAAACCCTAAACCCTAAACCCTAGACCCTAAACCATAAAACTAAACCCCAAACCCTAAACCCTAAACCCTAATTAACCCTAACCCTAACCCTAGAACACCCTAGCTAGATAACCCTAAACCCTAAACCCTAATTAAACCCAACATATATATAGGCCAACGACACTTCATTGCGCATCAAGCAGGCGACCAACTAATTAGCGCTGATAAATTAATTAACTTGAATTTTGACAAGTTCTCTCGAATGAAAACACATTTGATTAAGTTGCCTCATAATATATATACAATTAGTGTGCATGCGCGCATGTCATACCTTGCACATATCATTCGTGCATATATTTCAATATATATCTGAACATATTCTTGGGGATATATATACATTTCAATCTCTCTCTCGATCTATATATCGTTGGTGGCCAAAAAACACACTTATATATATACGCATGCACTTTATGCGCAAAGGCGCGGGTGCCTCTAATAATGTGTGTGTGCACTCGATCGATCGTTGATCCCTAAACCTTCAACCCTAAAACCCTAATCCCTAATCCCTAATTAGACCCTAAACGTACAACCTAAACCCTAAACCCTAAACCCTAAACCCTAAACACTACACCCTAAACCCTAAACCACTACACCCTAAACCCTAAACCCTAATTAAACCCTACATATAAATATAGGCCAACGACACTTCATTGCGCATCAAGCAGGCGACCAACTAATTAGCGCTGATAAATTAATTAACTTGAATTTTGACAAGTTCTCTCGAATGAAAACATATTTGATTAAGTTGCCTCATAATATATATACAATTAGTGTGCATGTGCGCATGTCATACCTTGCACATATCATTCGTGCATATATTTCAATATATATCTGAACATATTCTTGGGGATACATATACATTTCAATCTCTCTCTCGATCTATATATCGTTGGTGGCCAAAAAACACACTTATATACGCATGCACTTTATGCGCAAAGGCGCGGGTGCCTCTAATAATGTGTGTGTGCACTCGATCGATCGTTGATCCCTAAACCTTCAACCCTAAAACCCTAATCCCTAATTATACCCTAAACGTACACCCTAAACCCCCTAAACACTAAACCCTAAACCCTAGACCCTAAACCCTAAACACTACACCCTAAACCCTAAACCACTACACCCTAAACCCTAAACCCTAATTAAACCCAACATATAAATATAGGCCAATGACACTTCATTGCGCATCAAGCAGGCGACCAACTAATTAGCGCTGATAAATTAATTAACTCGAATTTTGACAAGTTCTCTCAAATGAAAATACATTTGATTAAGTTGCCTCATAATATATATACAATTAGTGTGCATGCGCGCATGTCATACCTTGCACATATCATTCGTGCATATATTTCAATATATATCTGAACATATTCTTGGGGATATATATATATACACATTTCAATCTCTCTCTCGATCTATATATCGTTGGTGGCCAAAAAGCACACTTATATACGCATGCACTTTATGCGCAAAGGCGCGGGTGCCTCTAATAATGTGTGTGTGCACTCGATCGATGATCCCTAAACCTTTAAACCCTAAAACCCTAGTCCCTAATCCCTAATTATACCCTAAACGTACACCCGAAACACCCTAAACACTAAACCCTAAACCCTAGACCCTACACCCTAAACACTACACCCTAAACCCTAAACACTAAACACCCTAAACCCTAAACCCTAAACCCTAGACCCTAAACCCTAAAACTAAACCCCAAACCCTAAACCCTAAACCCTAAACCCTAATTAACCCTAACCCTAAAACCCTAGCTAGATAACCCTAAACCCAAAACCCTAATTAAACGCAACATATATATAGGCCAACGACACTTCATTGCGCATCAAGCAGGCGACCAACTAATTAGCCCTGATAAATTAATTAACTTTAATTTTGACAAGTTCTCTCGAATGAAAATACATTTGATTAAGTTGCCTCATAATATATATACAATTAGTGTGCATGCGCGCATGTCAAACCTTGCACATATCATTCGTGCATATATTTCAATATATATATGAACATATTCTTGGGGATATATATATACACATTTCAATCTCTCTCTCGATCTATATATCGTTGGTGGCCAAAAAACACACTTATATACGCATGCACTTTATGCGCAAAGGCGCGGGTGCCTCTAATAATGTGTGTGTGCACTCGATCGATGATCCCTAAACCTTTAAACCCTAAAACCCTAGTCCCTAATCCCTAATTATACCCTAAACGTACACCCGAAACACCCTAAACACTAAACCCTAAACCCTAGACCCTACACCCTAAACACTACACCCTAAACCCTAAACCCTAAACACTATACACCATAAACCCAAAACCCTAAACCCTAGACCCTAAACCCTAAAACTAAACCCCAAACCCTAAACCCTAATTAACCCTAACCCTAACCCTAAAACACCCTAGCTAGATAACCCTAAACCATAAACCCTAATTAAACCCAACATATATATAGACCAACGACACTTCATTGCGCATCAAGCAGGCGACCAACTAATTAGCGCTGATAAATTAATTAACTTGAATTTTGACAAGTTCTCTCGAATGAAAACACATTTGATTAAGTTGCCTCATAATATATATACAATTAGTGTGCATGCGCGCATGTCATACCTTGCACATATCATTCGTGCATATATTTCAATATATATCAGAACATATTCTTGGGGATATATATATATACACATTTCAATCTCTCTCTCGATCTATATATCGTTGGTGGCCAAAAAACACACTTATATACGCATGCACTTTATGCGCAAAGGCGCGGGTGCCTCTAATAATGTGTGTGTGCACTCGATCGATGATCCCTAAACCTTTAAACCCTAAAACCCTAGTCCCTAATCCCTAATTATACCCTAAACGTACACCCGAAACACCCTAAGCACTAAACCCTAAACCCTAGACCCTACACCCTAAACACGTACTACACCCTAAACCCTAAACCCTAAACACTATACACCCTAAACCCTAAACCCTAAACCCTAGACCCTAAACCCTAAAACTAAACCCCAAACCCTAAACCCTAAACCCTAATTAACCCTAACCCTAACCCTAAAACACCCTAGCTAGATAACCCTAAACCCTAAACCCTAATTAAACCCAACATATATATAGGCCAATGACACTTCATTGCGCATCAAGCAGGCGACCAACTAATTAGCGCTGATAAATTAATTAACTTGAATTTTGACAAGTTCTCTCGAATGAAAACACATTTGATTAAGTTGCCTCATAATATATATACAATTAGTGTGCATGCGCGCATGTCATACCTTGCACATATCATTCGTGCATATATTTCAATATATATCTGAACATATTCTTGGGGATATATATATACACATTTCAATCTCTCTCTCGATCTATATATCGTTGGTGGCCAAAAAGCACACTTATATACGCATGCACTTTATGCGCAAAGGCGCGGGTGCCTCTAATAATGTGTGTGTGCACTCGATCGATGATCCCTAAACCTTTAAACCCTAAAACCCTAGTCCCTAATCCCTAATTATACCCTAAACGTACACCCGAAACACCCTAAACACTAAACCCTAAACCCTAGACCCTACACCCTAAACACTACACCCTAAACCCTAAACACTAAACACCCTAAACCTTAAACCCTAAACCCTAGACCCTAAACCCTAAAACTAAACCCCAAACCCTAAACCCTAAACCCTAAACCCTAATTAACCCTAACCCTAAAACCCTAGCTAGATAACCCTAAACCCAAAACCCTAATTAAACCCAACATATATATAGGCCAACGACACTTCATTGCGCATCAACCAGGCGACCAACTAATTAGCGCTGATAAATTAATTAACTTGAATTTTGACAAGTTCTCTCGAATGAAAACACATTTGATTAAGTTGCCTCATAATATATATACAATTAGTGTGCATGCGCGCATGTCATACCTTGCACATATCATTCGTGCATATATTTCAATATATATCTGAACATATTCTTGGGGATATATATACATTTCAATCTCTCTCTCGATCTATATATCGTTGGTGGCCAAAAAACACACTTATATACGCATGCACTTTATGCGCAAAGGCGCGGGTGCCTCTAATAATGTGTGTGTGCACTCGATCGATGATCCCTAAACCTTTAAACCCTAAAACCCTAGTCCCTAATCCCTAATTATACCCTAAACGTACACCCGAAACACTCTAAACACTAAACCCTAAACCCTAGACCCTACACCCTAAACACGTACTACACCCTAAACCCTAAACCCTAAACACTATACACCCTAAACCCTAAACCCTAAACCCTAGACCCTAAACCCTAAAACTAAACCCCAAACCCTAAACCCTAAACCCTAATTAACCCTAACCCTAACCCTAAAACACCCTAGCTAGATAACCCTAAACCCTAAACCCTAATTAAACCCAACATATATATAGGCCAACGACACTTCATTGCGCATCAAGCAGGCGACCAACTAATTAGCGCTGATAAATTAATTAACTTGAATTTTGACAAGTTCTCTCGAATGAAAACACATTTGATTAAGTTGCCTCATAATATATATACAATTAATGTGCATGCGCGCATGTCATACCTTGCACATATCATTCGTGCATATATTTCAATATATATCTGAACATATTCTTGGGGATATATATATACACATTTCAATCTCTCTCTCGATCTATATATCGTTGGTGAGCAAAAAGCACACTTATATACGCATGCACTTTATGCGCAAAGGCGCGGGTGCCTCTAATAATGTGTGTGTGCACTCGATCGATGATCCCTAAACCTTTAAACCCTAAAACCCTAGTCCCTAATCCCTAATTATACCCTAAACGTACACCCGAAACACCCTAAACACTAAACCCTAAACCCTAGACCCTACACCCTAAACACTACACCCTAAACCCTAAACACTAAACACCCTAAACCTTAAACCCTAAACCCTAGACCCTAATCCCTAAAACTAAACCCCAAACCCTAAACCCTAAACCCTAAACCCTAATTAACCCTAACCCTAAAACCCTAGCTAGATAACCCTAAACCCAAAACCCTAATTAAACCCAACATATATATAGGCCAACGACACTTCATTGCGCATCAAGCAGGCGACCAACTAATTAGCGCTGATAAATTAATTAACTTGAATTTTGACAAGTTCTCTCGAATGAAAACACATTTGATTAAGTTGCCTCATAATATATATACAATTAGTGTGCATGCGCGCATGTCATACCTTGCACATATCATTCGTGCATATATTTCAATATATATCTGAACATATTCTTGGGGATATATATACATTTCAATCTCTCTCTCGATCTATATATCGTTGGTGGCCAAAAAACATACTAATATACGCATGCACTTTATGCGCAAAGGCGCGGGTGCCTCTAATAATGTGTGTGTGCACTCGATCGATCGTTGATCCCTAAACCTTCAACCCTAAAACCCTAATCCCTAATCCCTAATTATACCCTAAACGTACACCCTAAACACCCTAAACACTAAACCCTAAACCCTAGACCCTAAACCCTAAACAGTACACCCTAAACCCTAAACCACGTACTACACCCTAAACCCTAAACCCTAATTAAACCCTACATTTAAATATAGGCCAACGACACTTCATTGCGCATCAAGCAGGCGACCAACTAATTAGCGCTGATAAATTAATTAACTTGAATTTTGACAAGTTCTCTCGAATGAAAACACATTTGATTAAGTTGCCTCATAATATATATACAATTAGTGTGCATGCGCGCATGTCATACCTTGCACATATCATTCGTGCATATATTTCAATATATATCTGAACATATTCTTGGGGATATATATATATACACATTTCAATCTCTCTCTCGATCTATATATCGTTGGTGGCCAAAAAACACACTTATATATACGCATGCACTTTATGCGCAAAGGCGCGGGTGTCTCTAATAATGTGTGTGTGCACTCGATCGATGATCCCTAAACCTTTAAACCCTAAAACCCTAGTCCCTAATCCCTAATTATACCCTAAACGTACACCCGAAACACCCTAAACACTAAACCCTAAACCCTACACCCTACACCCTAAACACTACACCCTAAACCCTAAACCCTAAACACTATACACCCTAAACCCTAAACCCTAAACCCTAAACCCTAGACCCTAAACCCTAAAACTAAACCCCAAACCCTAAACCCTGAACCCTAATTAACCCTAACCCTAACCCTAAAACACCCTAGCTAGATATCCCTAAACCCTAAACCCTAATTAAACCCAACATATATATAGGCCAACGACACTTCATTGCGCATCAAGCAGGCGACCAACTAATTAGCGCTGATAAATTAATTAACTTGAATTTTGACAAGTTCTCTCGAATGAAAACACATTTGATTAAGTTGCCTCATAATATATATACAATTAGTGTGCATGCGCGCATGTCATACCTTGCACATATCATTCGTGCATATATTTCAATATATATCTGAACATATTCTTGGGGATATATATACACATTTCAATCTCTCTCGATCTATATATCGTTGGTGGCCAAAAAGCACACTTATATACGCATGCACTTTATGCGCAAAGGCGCGGGTGCCTCTAATAATGTGTGTGTGCACTCGATCGATGATCCCTAAACCTTTAAACCCTAAAACCCTAGTCCCTAATCCCTAATTATACCCTAAACGTACACCCGAAACACCCTAAACACTAAACCCTAAACCCTAGACCCTACACCCTAAACACTACACCCTAAACCCTAAACACTAAACACCCTAAACCTTAAACCCTAAACCCTAGACCCTAAACCCTAAAACTAAACCCCAAACCCTAAACCCTAAACCCTAATTAACCCTAACCCTAAAACCCTAGCTAGATAACCCTAAACCCAAAACCCTAATTAAACCCAACATATATATAGGCCAACGACACTTCATTGCGCATCAACCAGGCAACCAACTAATTAGCGCTGATAAATTAATTAACTTGAATTTTGACAAGTTCTCTCGAATGAAAACACATTTGATTAAGTTGCCTCATAATATATATACAATTAGTGTGCATGCGCGCATGTCATACCTTGCACATATCATTCGTGCATATATTTCAATATATATCTGAACATATTCTTGGGGATATATATACATTTCAATCTCTCTCGATCTATATATCGTTGGTGGCCAAAAAACACACTTATATACGCATGCACTTTATGCGCAAAGGCGCGGGTGCCTCTAATAATGTGTGTGTGCACTCGATCGATCGTTGATCCCTAAACCTTCAACCCTAAAACCCTAATCCCTAATCCCTAATTATACCCTAAACGTACACCCTAAACACTAAACCCTAAACCCTAGACCCTAAACCCTAAACAGTACACCCTAAACCCTAAACCACGTACTACACCCTAAACCCTAAACCCTAATTAAACCCTACATATAAATATAGGCCAACGACACTTCATTGCGCATCAAGCAGGCGACCAACTAATTAGCGCTGATAAATTAATTAACTTGAATTTTGACAAGTTCTCTCGAATGAAAACACATTTGATTAAGTTGCCTCATAATATATATACAATTAGTGTGCATGCGCGCATGTCATACCTTGCACATATCATTCGTGCATATATTTCAATATATATCTGAACATATTCTTGGGGATATATATATACACATTTCAATCTCTCTCTCGATCTATATATCGTTGGTGGCCAAAAAACACACTTATATATACGCATGCACTTTATGCGCAAAGGCGCGGGTGCCTCTAATAATGTGTGTGTGCATGATACGTCTCCGACGTATCGATAATTTCTTATGTTCCATGCCACATTATTGATGTTATCTACATATTTTATGCACACTTTATGTCATATTCGTGCATTTTCTGGAACTAACCTATTAACAAGATGCCGAAGTGCCAGTTGCTGTTTTCTGCTATTTTTGGTTTCAGAAATCCTAGTAAGGAAATATTCTCGGAATTGGACGAAATCAAAGCCCAGGGGCCTATTTTCTCACGAAGCTTCCAGAAGTCCGAAGGAGAGACGAAGAGGGGCCACGGAGGGGCCACACCATAGGGCGGCGCGGCCCCCCCCTTGGCCGCGCCGGCCTGTAGTGTGGGGCCCCCGTGCCGCCTCTTGACCTGCCCTTCCGCCTATAAAAAGTCTCCGTGACGAAACCCCCAGTACCGAGAGCCACGATACGGAAAACCTTCCGGAGACGCCGCCGCCGCCGATCCCATCTCGGGGATCCAGAGATCGCCTCCGCACCCTGCCGAAGAGGGGAATCATCTCCCGGAGGACTCTACGCCGCCATGGTCGCCTCCGGTGTGATGTGTGAGTAGTCTACCCCTGGACTATGGGTCCATAGCAGTAGCTAGATGGTTGTCTTCTCCCCATTGTGCTGTCATTGTCGGATCTTGTGAGCTGCCTAACATGATCAAGATCATCTATCTGTAATTCTATATGTTGCGTTTGTTGGGATCCGATGAATAGAGAATACTTGTTATGTTGATTATCAAAGTTATGCTATGTGTTGTTTATGATCTTGCATGCTCTCCGTTACTAGTAGATGCTCTGGCCAAGTAGATGCTTGTAACTCCAAGAGGGAGTACTTATGCTCGATAGTGGGTTCATGCCTGCATTGACACACAGGACAAGGATGAGAAAGTTCTAAGGTTGTGTTGTGTCGTTGCCACTAGGGATAAAACATTAGTGCTATGTTCAAGGATGTAGTCACTAGTTACATTACGCACCATACTTAATGCAATTGTCTGTTGTTTGCAACTTAATACTGGAGGGGGTTCGGATGATAACCTGAAGGTGGACTTTTTAGGCATAGATGCAGTTGGATGACGGTCTATGTACTTTGTCGTAATGCCCAATTAAATCTCACTATACTCATCATGATATGTATGTGCATGGTCATGCTCTCTTTATTTGTCAATTGCCCAACTGTAATTTGTTCACCCAACATGCTGTTCGTCTTATGGGAGAGACACCTCTAGTGAACTGTGGACCCCGGTCCAATTCTCTTTACTGAAATACAATCTACTGCAATATTGTTCTACTGTTTTCTGCAAACATTCATCTTCCACACAATACGGTTAATCCTTTGTTACAGCAAGCCGGTGAGATTGACAACCTCACTGTTTCGTTGGGGCAAAGTACTTTGGTTGTGTTGTGCAGGTTCCACGTTGGCGCCGGAATCCCTGGTGTTGCGCCGCACTACATCTCGCCGCCATCAACCTTCAACGTGCTTCTTGGCTCCTCCTGGTTCGATAAACCTTGGTTTCTTTTACGAGGGAAAACTTGCTGCTGTGCGCATCATACCTTCCTCTTGGGGTTGCCCAACGAACGTGTGAAATACACGCCATCAAGCTAGATTTCTCGGCGCCGTTGCCGGGAGATCAAGACACGCTGCAAGGGAGTCTCCACTTCTCAATCTCTTTACTTTGTTTTTGTCTTGCTTAGTTTTATTTACTACTTTGTTTGCTGCACTAAATCAAAATACAAAAAAAATTAGTTGCTAGTTTTACTTTATTTGCTATCTTGTTTGCTATATCAAAAACACAAAAAAATTAGTTACTTGCATTTACTTTACTTATTTCATCATGTTTCCTTTTAATTTTACCATGAAAGACATACCGGTAGGACGTGGGTCTATAGTTGGGAGAAATAATATAGAAGAATTTTTCAATCATGTTAGTACCATTGAAAATTTTGAAGATAGACACTTGGTAGACCTTGCGCCTACTTATGAAATTGCTGTTGCGCATTTAGTTCGCCTGTTGGAAACTAAATTTGTTAATCTTAATCCTATAATCCAACACATGTTTCTCACACTTGGTGATATGGAAGAAGGGGAAAAGAAAGATTTTGTTTTAGAAACCCTTCTTAGAGAATTTGGTGGTCTAGCAAGAGAAGCTAGAAAGGTCTTTGCTAAATTTAATATGCTTGGTTCTCATACTAATTTTGTTAGTCTCCTTGAAAAGATGGACATGGATAGAATAAGATACACTAATAATATTGATGATGGTGGGGAGATCAAAGCACCAATACCATGTAAACTCTTAGCTATGAATGATGCACTAGAAAATAACTATGCTTGGCTTGTTCCTGAAAATTTGTTTGATGAGAGTAGCACGCCTAAGACTAATGAAAAGGGAGATGCTAAAACTTATGTATCTAATATATTATGCCTAGTTGAGAAAACTCCACACCCCGCTGAGAATGCATCACCCTTCGATAATACTTGATACACACTTTCTGCGCCTAGCTGAAAGGCGTTAAAGAAAAGCGCTTATGGGAGACAACCCATGTTTTTACCTACAGTACTTTGTTTTTATTTTGTGTCTTGGAAGTTGTTTACTACTGTAGCAACCTCTCCTTATCTTAGTTTTGTGTTTTGTTGTGCCAAGTTAAGCCGTTGATAGAAAAGTAAGTACTAGATTTGGATTACTGCACAGTTCCAGATTTCTTTGCTGTCACGAATCTGGGTCCACCTCCCTGTAGGTAGCTCAGAAAATTAAGCCAATTTACGTGCATGATCCTCAGATATGTACGCAACTTTCATTCAATTTGAGCATTTTCATTTGAGCAAGTCTGGTGCCATTTTAAAATTCGTCAATACGAACTGTTCTGTTTTGACAGATTCTGCCTTTTATTTCGCATTGCCTCTTTCGCTATGTTGGATGAATTTCTTTGATCCATTAACGTCCAGTAGCATTATGCAATGTCCAGAAGTGTTAAGAATGATTGTGTCACCTCTGAATATGTCAATTTATATTGTGCACTAACCCTCTAATGAGTTGTTTCGAGTTTGGTGTGGAGGAAGTTTTCAAGGATCAAGAGAGGAGTATGATGCAACATGATCAAGGAGAGTGAAAGCTCTAAGCTTGGGGATGCACCCGGTGGTTCACCCCTGCATATATCAAGAAGACTCAAGCGTCTAAGCTTGGGGATGCCCAAGGCATCCCCTTCTTCATCGACAACATTATCAGGTTCCTCCCCTGAAACTATATTTTTATTCCATCACATCTTATGTGCTTTTTCTTGGAGCGTCGGTTTGTTTTTGTTTTTTTGTTTTGTTTGAATAAAATGGATCCTAGCATTCACTTTATGGGAGAGAGACACGCTCCGCTGTAGCATATGGACAAGTATGTCCTTGGTTTCTACTCATAGTATTCATGGCGAAGTTTCTCCTTCGTTAAATTGTTATATGGTTGGAATTGGAAAATGATACATGTAGTAATTGCTATAAATGTCTTGGGTAATGTGATACTTGGCAATTGTTGTGCTCATGATTAAGCTCTTGCATCATATGCTTTGCACCCATTAATGAAGAAATACATAGAGCATGCTAAAATTTGGTTTGCATATTTGGTTTCTCTAAGGTCTAGATAATTTCTAGTATTGAGTTTGAACAACAAGGAAGACGGTGTAGAGTCTTATAATGTTTTCAATATGTCTTTTATGTGAGTTTTGCTGCACCGGTTCATCCTTGTGTTTGTTTCAAATAAGCCTTGCTAGCCTAAACCTTGTATCGAGAGGGAATACTTCTCATGCATCCAAAATACTTGAGCCAACCACTATGCCATTTGTGTCCACCATACCTACCTATACTACATGGTATTTTCCCGCCATTCCAAAGTAAATTGCTTGAGTGCTACCTTTAAAATTCCATCATTCACCTTTGCAATATATAGCTCATGGGACAAATAGCTTAAAAACTATTGTGGTATTGAATATGTAATTATGCACTTTATCTCTTATTAAGTTGCTTGTTGTGCGATAACCATGTTCACTGGGGACGCCATCAACTTTTCATTGTTGAATTTCATGTGAGTTGCTATGCATGTTCGTCTTGTCTGAAGTAAGAGAGATCTACCACCATATGGTTAAGCATGCATATGTTAGAGAAGAACATTGGGCCGCTAACTAAAGCCATGCTCCATGGTGGAAGTTTCAGTTTTGGACAACAATCCTCAAATCTCAAATGAGAAAATTATTAATTGTTGGTATATGCTTATGCATAAAAGAGGAGTCCATTATCTGTTGTCTATGTTGTCCCGGTATGGATGTCTAAGTTGAAGAATAATCAATAGCGAGAAATCCAATGCGAGCTTTCTCCTTAGACCTTTGTACAGGCGGCATAGAGGTACCCCTTTGTGACACTTGGTAAAAACAATGCATTGTGATGACCCGGTAGTCCAAGCTAATTAGGACAAGGTGCGGGCACTATTAGTACACTATGCATGAGGCTTGCAACTTATAAGATATAATTTACATGATGCATATGCTTTATTACTACCGTTGACAAAATTGTTTCATGTTTTCAAAATCAAAGCTCTAGCACAAATATAGCAATCGATGCTTTTCCTCTATGGAGGACCATTCTTTTACTTTCAATGTTGAGTCAGTTCACCTATCTTTCTCCACCTCAAGAAGCAAACACTTGTGTGAACTGTGCATTGATTCCTACATACTTGCTTATTGCACTTATTATATTACTCTATGTTGACAATATCCATGAGATATACATGTTACAAGTTGAAAGCAACCGCTGAAACTTAATCTTCTTTTGTGTTGCTTCAATGCCTTTACTTTGAATTATTGCTTTATGAGTTAACTCTTATGCAAGACTTATTGATGCTTGTCTTGAAGTGCTATTCATGAAAAGTCTTTGCTATATGATTCACTTGTTTACTCATGTCATACACATTGTTTTGATCGCTGCATTCACTACATATGCTTTACAAATAGTATGATCAAGATTATGATGGCATGTCACTCCGAAATTATACGTGTTATCGTTTTACCTGCTCGGGACGAGCAGAACTAAGCTTGGGGATGCTGATACGTCTCCGACGTATCGATAATTTCTTATGTTCCATGCCACATTATTGATGTTATCTACATGTTTTATGCACACTTTATGTCATATTCGTGCATTTTCTGGAACTAACCTATTAACAAGATGCCGAAGTGCCAGTTGCTATTTTCTGCTGTTTTTGGTTTCAGAAATCCTAGTAAGGAAATATTCTCGGAATTGGACGAAATCAAAGCCCAGGGGCCTATTTTCTCACGAAGCTTCCAGAAGTCCGAAGGAGAGACGAAGAGGGGCCACGGAGGGGCCACACCATAGGGCGGCGCGGCCCCCCCCCCTTGGCCTATAAAAAGTCTCCGTGACGAAACCCCCAGTACCGAGAGCCACGATACGGAAAACCTTCCAGAGACGCCGCCGCCGCCGATCCCATCTCGGGGGATCCAGGAGATCGCCTCCGGCACCCTGCCGGAGAGGGGAATCATCTCCCGGAGGACTCTACGCCGCCATGGTCGCCTCCGGTGTGATGTGTGAGTAGTCTACCCCTGGACTATGGGTCCATAGCAGTAGCTAGATGGTTGTCTTCTCCCCATTGTGCTATCATTGTCGGATCTTGTGAGCTGCCTAACATGATCAAGATCATCTATCTGTAATTCTATATGTTGCGTTTGTTGGGATCCGATGAATAGAGAATACTTGTTATGTTGATTATCAAAGTTATGCTATGTGTTGTTTATGATCTTGCATGCTCTCCGTTACTAGTAGATGCTCTGGCCAAGTAGATGCTTGTAACTCCAAGAGGGAGTACTTATGCTCGATAGTGGGTTCATGCCTGCATTGACACCTGGGACAGTGACAGAAAGTTCTAAGGTTGTGTTGTGCTGTTGCCACTAGGGATAAAACATTAGTGCTATGTTCAAGGATGTAGTCACTAGTTACATTACGCACCATACTTAATGCAATTGTCTATTGTTTGCAACTTAATACTGGAGGGGGTTCGGATGATAACCTGAAGGTGGACTTTTTAGGCATAGATGCAGTTGGATGACGGTCTATGTACTTTGTCGTAATGCCCAATTAAATCTCACTATACTCATCATGATATGTATGTGCATGGTCATGCTCTCTTTATTTGTCAATTGCCCAACTGTAATTTGTTCACCCAACATGCTGTTCGTCTTATGAGAGAGACACCTCTAGTGAACTGTGGACCCCGGTCCAATTCTCTTTACTAAAATACAATCTACTGCAATATTGTTCTACTGTTTTCTGCAAACAATCATCTTCCACACAATACGGTTAATCCTTTGTTACAGCAAGCCGGTGAGATTGACAACCTCACTGTTTCGTTGGGGCAAAGTACTTTGGTTGTGTTGTGCAGGTTCCACGTTGGCGCCGGAATCCCTGGTGTTGCGCCGCACTACATCTCGCCGCCATCAACCTTCAACGTGCTTCTTGGCTCCTCCTGGTTCGATAAACCTTGGTTTCTTTCTGAGGGAAAACTTGCTGCTGTGCGCATCATACCTTCCTCTTGGGGTTGCCCAACGAACGTGTGAAATACACGCCATCAGTGCACTCGATCGATGATCCCTAAACCTTTAAACCCTAAAACCCTAGTCCCTAATCCCTAATTATACCCTAAACGTACACCCGAAACACCCTAAACACTAAACCCTAAACCATACACCCTACACCCTAAACACTACACCCCAAACCCTAAACACTATACACCCTAAACCCTAAACCCTAAACCCTAGACCCTAAACCCTAAAACTAAACCCCAAACCCTAAACCCTAAACCCTAATTAACCCTAACCCTAACCCTAAAACACCCTAGCTAGATAACCCTAAACCCTAAACCCTAATTAAACCCAACATATATATAGGCCAACGACACTTCATTGCGCATCAAGGAGGCGACCAACTAATTAGCGCTGATAAATTAATTAACTTGAATTTTGACAAGTTCTCTCGAATGAAAACACATTTGATTAAGTTGCCTCATAATATATATACAATTAGTGTGCATGCGCGCATGTCATACCTTGCACATATCATTCGTGCATATATTTCAATATATATCTGAACATATTCTTGGGGATATATATACATTTCAATCTCTCTCTCTCGATCTATATATCGTTGGTGGCCAAAAAACACACTTATATATATACGCATGCACTTTATGCGCAAAGGCGCGGGTGCCTCTAATAATGTGTGTGTGCACTCGATCGATCGTTGATCCCTAAACCTTCAACCCTAAAACCCTAATCCCTAATCCCTAATTAGACCCTAAACGTACAACCTAAACCCTAAACCCTAAACCCTAAACACTACACCCTAAACCCTAAACCACTACACCCTAAACCCTAAACCCTAATTAAACCCTACATATAAATATAGGCCAACGACACTTCATTGTGCATCAAGCAGGCGACCAACTAATTAGCGCTGATAAATTAATTAACTTGAATTTTGACAAGTTCTCTCGAATGAAAACACATTTGATTAAGTTGCCTCATAATATATATACAATTAGTGTGCATGCGCGCATGTCATACCTTGCACATATCATTCGTGCATATATTTCAATATATATCTGAACATATTCTTGGGGATATATATACATTTCAATCTCTCTCTCGATCTATATATCGTTGGTGGCCAAAAAACAAACTTATATACGCATGCACTTTATGCGCAAAGGCGCGGGTGCCTCTAATAATGTGTGTGTGCACTCGATCGATGATCCCTAAACCTTTAAACCCTAAAACCCTAGTCCCTAATCCCTAATTATACCCTAAACGTACACCCGAAACACCCTAAACACTAAACCCTAAATCCTAGACCCTACACCCTAAACACTACACCCTAAACCCTAAACACTAAACACCCTAAACCTTAAACCCTAAACCCTAGACCCTAAACCCTAAAACTAAACCCTAAACCCTAAACCCTAATTAACCCTAACCCTAAAACCCTAGCTAGATAACCCTAAACCCAAAACCCTAATTAAACCCAACATATATATAGGCCAACGACACTTCATTGCGCATCAAGCAGGCGACCAACTAATTAGCGCTGATAAATTAATTAACTTGAATTTTGACAAGTTCTCTCGAATGAAAACACATTTGATTAAGTTGCCTCATAATATATATACAATTAGTGTGCATGCGCGCATGTCATACCTTGCACATATCATTCGTGCATATATTTCAATATATATCTGAACATATTCTTGGGGATATATATACATTTCAATCTCTCTCTCGATCTATATATCGTTGGTGGCCAAAAAACACACTTATATACGCATGCACTTTATGCGCAAAGGCGCGGGTGCCTCTAATAATGTGTGTGTGCACTCGATCGATGATCCCTAAACCTTTAAACCCTAAAACCCTAGTCCCTAATCCCTAATTATACCCTAAACGTACACCCGAAACACCCTAAACACTAAACCCTAAATCCTAGACCCTACACCCTAAACACTACACCCTAAACCCTAAACACTAAACACCCTAAACCTTAAACCCTAAACTCTAGACCCTAAACCCTAAAACTAAACCCTAAACCCTAAACCCTAATTAACCCTAACCCTAAAACCCTAGCTAGATAACCCTAAACCCAAAACCCTAATTAAACCCAACATATATATAGGCCAACGACACTTCATTGCGCATCAAGCAGGCGACCAACTAATTAGCGCTGATAAATTAATTAACTTGAATTTTGACAAGTTCTCTCGAATGAAAACACATTTGATTAAGTTGCCTCATAATATATATACAATTAGTGTGCATGCGCGCATGTCATACCTTGCACATATCATTCGTGCATATATTTCAATATATATCTGAACATATTCTTGGGGATATATATACATTTCAATCTCTCTCTCGATCTATATATCGTTGGTGGCCAAAAAACACACTTATATACGCATGCACTTAATTTATGCGCAAAGGCGCGGGTGCCTCTAATAATGTGTGTGTGCACTCGATCGATGATCCCTAAACATTAAACCCTAAAACCCTAATCCCCAATCCCTAATTATACCCTAAACGTACACCCTAAACACCCTAAACACTAAACCCTAAACCCTAGACCTAAACCCTAAACACTACACCCTAAACCCTAAACCCTAAACCCTAAACCCTAAACCCTAAAACTAAACCCTAAACCCTAAACCCTAATTAACTCTAACCCTAACCCTAAAACCCTAGCTAGATAACCCTAAACCCTAAACCCTAATAAACCCTACATATATATATAGGCCAACGACACTTCATTGTGCATCAAGCAGGCGACCAACTAATTAGTGCTGATAAATTAATTAACTTGAATTTTGACAAGTTCTCGCGAATATATGAAAACACATTTGATTAAGTTGCCTCATAATATATATATATATACAATTAGTGTGTGCATGCGCGCATGTCATACCTTGCACATATCATTCGTGCATATATTTCAACATATATCTGAACATATTCTTGGGGATATTTTTTTTAATCTCTCTCTCGATCTATATATCGTTGGTGGCCAAAACACACACTTTTGTATACGCATGCACTTTATGCGCAAAGGCGCGGGTGCGTCTAATAATGTGTGTGTGCACTCGATCGATGATCCCTAAACCTTAAACCCTAAAACCCTAATATCCCTAATCCCGAATTATACCCTAAACGTACATCCTAAACACCCTAAACACTAAACCCTAAATCCTAAACACTGCACCCCAAACCCTAAACACTAAACCCTAAACCCTAACCTGCACTTTGTGCGTGCAAAGGCATGTGCCTCTAATAATGTGTGCGCATTCGATCGATCTAGTTTTGATTAATCATAGCACACAAATAAAGAAGTTGTATTTGAATCCACACAACCCTAATCTAAAAGACATAGCCCCTAACATGCATGGCCTAATTAATTGACCCCTTCTCTCTAGCTAATTAGTGGAAATTGCACAAAATCAAAAGGGGTCCCTCACTAATTATACATATATATCTAGATTGTGATAAACTTTTGCCCCATATTTGGTGGATGGGTGCATCTTGGCATGTAAAACAATTAATGTTTGCAAATGGCGTTGTCAAAATTTATGTACAAATGATTTCTTTCCATCCAAAGTGCATAAAATGGGAGTTTCAATGAAGAAAGTACAAATAAAACAGCTCAACATGCCTCCACACCCCAATTTTCACACGAAGTAGAGCATATTTAAAGGACAATTCCAGAGTTTTACTATTTTTCAAGCAACTTTGCTAATTTCCACCCACTCACATGACTTTATGTCGATTTAACGAAAATAGGGCGAATTTAAACTACATGGGCGGGATAGTTTGAATTGTGCGCGTGGCAAAGGGAACCGCCTATTCCTCAACCTTGTGCACGGCAAATTACACACGCAACTCCATTAAACACCACCTACCGGGCGGCCCGGCCGCATGACCCCCCACCCACCCCTACACAACTTATCCCCGTCCGTGCGAAGAGCTTCCCCTCCCCGTCCCGTCCGTGCGAAGAAGAAGCTTCCCCTCCCCGTCGTTCTTCTCGAGACGCACCGGCGGTCAAGTTGATCCACGGTAGGGCTGCTATCTCTAGCTCAATCATGCATCGGGCAAGACGGCCTAACGATTTATATTTTCTTGATGCTGCTAAAAAAAATCGTCAGTATGCTCGAACTAATTGGCACTTTATAGTTTTCCGCTCGATTTGTCCTCGATCAATTTGTTCATTTGCGTGGGCATATAGAGTCAGTTCTGCACTCGATCCGTTAATTTGCTGAAATGCCATGGCAGAGTTTTGTACACGATCTGTTTGCTAAAATGTCGATGGGCATTTTTTGTTTTGTACACGACATGATTGCTGAAATGCATAATCATGTAGTATAGTTTTGTACTCGATGGATATACATTTCCTACTTCGCCTTAAAAATTAATCACCAACCATTGTATCTCATAATTAAACAGATGGACAGAACTTGGATACTGCATGGACACTTACGTTCCTCTTCATATATAAATGGTGTTCAACCCTTTATGGGGTTTATTAGAGCTCATGAAGGTCACAACCTGGACGTGTATGCCCGCGCTGCACATGTATGAATGGTGAGAAGAGGCCTCACCATGTAGTGGAAGATCATTTACACATTTTTGGGATGGACCGCGCATATGTTAGGTGGGTTTATCATGGTGAACCATATAATGATCCTTCAGCGGGTGAAGCAGATCTTGCTCACACTGTACGTGTGCTAGCATATGTAGTTAATTATTTATATTGATGCTGCCGCTGTTTCGATCAATAGTTTGCATTGCTGTGCAAGTTTCTGTACTCAAATTTAACTTGCTCCAGATGGATGGACGGGAAGGAGAGAAAAAGCGCTTGCTTCAGGAAACGGGTTTCAGCTCTGGGACATGTGCTGTGCCAGATGAGAAGGTAAATATGTAAAACGACATTTGTTCAGGTTGCATCCCTTAGATGTTTGTCTAATCTGTTGGTGTACTAATTGCAGAAGCATAGAGTTGAAGAGGTCTCTCAGTTTGATGGGAGATTTGAAGATGAATCTCAGTTTGATGCACCTGTGGATGGTACTGATGACGAGCCTTTCATAGATGAAGGTCCTGCACCTGAGATTATCCAGCCTACAGAAGGAGGCCGTGGACCGAGTACACAGCTTTGCGTTGAAGTGGATGCACGCCCAGAGATCATCAGGGGCGTCCGGGTAGTCTCAAGACCACCCAGCCCTGATGCACCTGTGGATGGTACTGGTGACGAGCCTTTCATAGACGAAGGTCCTGCACCTGAGATTATCCAGCCTACAGAAGGAGACCGTGGACCGAGTACACAGTTTTGCGTTGAAGTGGATGCACGCCCGGAGATCATCAGGGGCGTCCCGGTAGTCTCAGGACCACCCAGCCCTGATGCAAAATGTTGAGCTACTTTATGATTCGTACTCTTATGTTCTGGTGCTGTAGTATGTACTATCTTTGTTATGATTTGTACGCCTTTGGCGCTAGAACTATAATTAAGCATTCAGTGGATGATCGCGTTGCAAAATTTGACACCCACACAATCAGTTCATCGTATGAGTAGTAGCACAATTACTTCTACAACCAGTCCTGCCAGCGCATTAATTGGTAGCATGAAACACTTTCAGACACTCCCCTCTGATTCATATTAATTGACTCAATTTTGTCTAGATATGGATGTATCTAGATGCATTTGTTAACTAGACTAACAAACTTGAGTCAGTTAATATGAATCGGTGTAAACCGCCCAAGTCCTCGAGCAGCTAGTTTATTGACTCTGGACTCCAAGCCTCTCGCGGCAAGCCATCGACGAAGCTTTGACCAGATCTTGGCCCGTTTTTTTTTTTTTGCGAATAGCAAAGCTTTGACCAGTTCCTCTCGGGATACGGCACGCCGGTGAGCTTGCACGGTTGCCATGAGCACTTTCCGGCGGAACTTCCTCTGCAGCGCCCTCAAGCCGCCGCTGCGAGACAGCACGCAGTGCCTCGAGGTGGACGGAACGGACGAACTCGGGATCTCAGGGCGGGGGGTCCGCCTCGTCCCGGAACGATCTCCAGCGGGTTAACGAGGACATGCATGGCGGCCAGGGGATTTGTTTTTTTTTTGTTGTTGTTTGAGCTTGGGATTTGGGGTTTTTCGGATAGGGGAGGAGGAACCGAGGAAGAGGAAGGAACAACCCGCGTGCTTGGCGCGTGGCAGTGTGCTTGAATTTCGAATTTTCGTGAAATGTTTCATTTCCCTGCTACAATTCGGGGGGTTTGTTGACGCGCCAATGTGTCCCGCCGGGGAGGTTCAAGTGAATTTGGGGTGCCACACTATGGGCCCCAGTTTCAGTGAGACATGTAATGACTAGTCACATCAGTAAGTTCACTGTGTAATAAAATATGTTACCCCTCCCCTTTATGTAGCCCCCCTTGTCTCTCCCGATCGAGTGCCGACAGCCGACGGATGCAAGCCGCTAGCTCGATCCCCTCCTTTCGCCTCCACCGTCCAGGCATCCAGCTTGGAGGGGCAAGCTGCATCTAGACCAAGCGGATTAGGTAGTACTCTACTAGTAATGTTCTATCCTTTCTCGATATCGGTTCCTTTTTCCTCACCTCGATATCTTGCGCATCTATTTCCTATTCTGGGCGAAGGGGTGTCTTTCTGGTCACCCTCGCGCTGGGAGTGATTGATGGGGATGGGGGTGGGGGCGGGGGCTACCTTTTCTTGGATTGGGGTGTTCTTCCTTTATTTGTCGACATGTGCAACCCTTGTAGTCTCTGCTGATCCTCAATGTATCTTTTGTCAGCTTGTACAGGAAAGGGAAGACCTTGATCGGTGGTGGTGGTGGTGGGGGGGGGCAATGGAGCGTAAGGCCACCACGCATGTGGGCAGTTGGCTGAGCCTGAGCTGCGTCCCCAGCCCCGCAAAGCAGGTACTCCATTTGCTTATCCACTATGTTTGTCTGCATCCTCAATCTATTCCTGTTGGAAAATGCTTAAAGTAGCACATGTCTTCACTGTTTGTGCGTAAAGCCTCTGTGACACCATGCTCTATATTCTCTCGTATCAGGTTGGTACCTCCGGGTTCCGTGCTGAGGCTATGGGGAACGATAGCGCCCCCACCTGCTCCAGGAGCATGGCCAGATCTGCAAAGCACAAGAAGCGAAATGCCATCGCCGAGCTGGGCAGGGACCGCCCGGGGTAATTTTTTTTAACAAACTTACCATGTAGTCTGAATCTGATACTCCCTCGGATCCAAATTAATTGACTCAACTATCTGTAGATACGGATGTATCTAGATGTGTTTTAGCTCTAGATACTACTACCTCCATCCCAAAGCTTAGGGCTTATATTATTTTTAGAAAGTCAAACTATACCATGTTTGACTAAGCTTTTACCAAAAATCATTAACATGCAAAATACAAAATTAATATCATTAAATAGGTTGTGAAATATATTTTCCTACGGTATCTACACAATATTATATTTGTTGATAGAATGTTCTAAAATTTTGGTCAAACTTTACTTGTTTTGATTTCTCAAAAATAAATAAGCCTTAAGCTTTGGGATGGAGGTATCTAGACAAAGCTGAGTCAACTAGTTTTTTTTGTCTGTCCATATAGCTAGTGTTCATGGTGCAAAAGGCTAAGAGCATCCACTATATGCATCAGTCTATCTCATACAGTAATTCAATATCACTGCTGAGGTCTGCCTTTTGTTTTGCTATTCATATGCAGACTGAAACTTTAGGGCCTTTACTCAAAAGGAAGATCAATACTGCGGCTGATCAGGCTGCCAGTATGTTGATGCCGCCCCCATCTTCTAAATGCCTCTACAAGCACAAGGCCACGCGTCAGCTGGGTGGTGATCTTTTAATGAATATGGCATATTTTCTTAATCCACAAAACATGCCTTGATTTTTGTCTGTTTATTGTCGTTTTTTTCTAATGCTTGCCAAAAGTTTACAACAACAACAACAACCAAGCCTTTCAGTCCCAAACAAGTTGGGGTAGGCTAGAGTTGAAGCCCACAAGATCTCGAAGCCAAAAGTTTAGAAACACCAAATTCGTTTGCTTACAATCATCATACAGTAATGTTCATCTACTCTCCAGTTCCCCTAACCCAACAAAAAATGATGTTAATTACGATTTTTAGATTAAAAGAGCACCATTAGGCGCTGTTAATTATGACTTTGAGATTAAAATGTCATTTACAATTGCTAATTACAATTTTGAGACAAATGATTAGTTTAACCTCGACCTGTTCTGCTCTCCATTTTTCCCAACCGAACAAAAATGTAACCATTCCATTCCTCTGAAATGGAACCATTCCATTCCATTCCATGCTGTTTCAGAACCGAACACACCCTTGCATTGTTGTGAACGGTTGTCCATACACAGCCATACCCTTCCACTTACATCCAGCACTATATGCATCAGTCTGTCTCAGAGTCATTCAATATCACTGCTGAGATCTGTTCCCATTCTTATGCAGGCTGAAACTGCTGCGCCTTTACTCAAGTGGATGCAAAATGAGGCTGCTGTGAGGACGATGGTGCCGGCACCATCATCCAAAAACCTCTAGAAGCACGAGGCCATGGGCCAGCTGGGTGGTGACCTTTTAATGAACCTGGTATATTTTCTTAATCCACATACATGATTTTATTATTATCTGTTTAATTACTGTTGGCTTTGCCTAATGCTTACCAAAAGTTCAGAAACACTGCGTTTGCTTACAATCATCATGCACTAATTTTTCACTTTTCAGTCTGTCTCATCCAGTATATAAACTGTTGAGTTCCGTTGGCTTCTTTTGTAATCATTTGCATTGTTGTCAACTGTTGTCTATGCACAACCCTATTCTTCCACTTACATCCCGCACTATTTGCATCAGTCCATCTCATAGATTTATTAAATATCAATGATGAGTTTTGTTGCTATTCATATGCAGGATGAAGCTTCTGTGCCTCTACTCAAATGGAAAAAAATGATCCTGATGAGACTGCTGTGAAGACGATGGTGCCGCTACCATCTTCTGAAAACCTCCTCAAGCACAAGGCCACGGGCCAGCTGGGTGGTATCCTTTTCAGTAAGCAGGTATATTTTCTTAATCCTCATACATGATTTGATTTGTCTGTTTATTGCCGGCTTTGTCTAATGCTTACCAATAGTTCAGAAACACACACAACCCTATTCTTCCACTTACATCCAGCACTATATGCATCAGTGTCTCATAGATTCATTTTATATATCACTGATGACGTCTGTTGCTCTTCAATTTTCATATGCAGACTGAAACTGCTAAGCCTTCATTGGTCAAAAGGATTGCAACTGCTGCTGATGAGGCATCTGCAGAGGCTGCCACCAAGTTACTGTCAGCCCCACCTTCTGGATGCTTATATAAGCTCAAGTCCAAGGACCAGCCGAGCCGTAACCATCCAAGGGTTCGGGTATATTTTCTTAAGCCACATTTACATGCCATGATTTATGTCTGATATTATCACCAGCTCTGTCTAATGCTTTTTGGAATTCGGAAACGCCAAATTAGCATGCTTATATTCATCATACACTAAATTTTGACTGTTCAGTTTGTAACATAGTGTTATGCACTCGCTTGTCAACATTTGCATTGCTCTGAACTATGCACTTTACACAACCTAATTCTTCCACTTACATTCAGCGCTACGCACCAGTAGTACCTCCCATGTTTCCTTCACCATCCCGATGCCGAGCTTGCGGGAATATGCGGGGCCCATGTACATACCCCGCATATAACACCTCCTATGGCTCTATCTACCTTTCTAATAACTCCTTCACAGAGTTACAGGTATGAATTCTCAGTGGTTTAGCATGAATTGGCATATAGTAAAGTCTTGTTTTTAGTCTTCCTGCTTCTTACATTAGTATCAATTTTCACCTGCAGACTGTACCTTGTGAACTTCGTCCAATGATTAACCAGATGTGTCCGCATGAAGGGTCTTTCACTATGCATGGCAATGGCAAATTGATGAACACCTACAAGGTCTATGAGGTGTATGTCTACAAGACGCAGGCCATCACATATTTGTATGGACATGATTGGAGAAAGTTTGCTTTTGACTACGGTCTGAAGAAGGGCGACGAGCTGAGGATCAGAAACTCAAACGGGCAGATATACGTAATCGCTTACGTAGTTGGAGACACTTCGAAATATATATTATGTAACTTTTTTGTACTCATATCCTTTGATTACTGCATTCTGAGCAGTTGTTCTAAACCATTCCCTCTGTTCTATCTTGCTGGGTTTAACATGATCAAAGTTACAGATCCCCTGATGGAACAGGAGCGGATGTCACAAAGGGCACCCACACCAGCACCGGCACCGGCTTCCCACTCTCCTGCATCAGCACCGGTTCCTGTACCAGCTCCGTTTACTGCATCTACCCAGCAGGCTCCTGCATCAGCACTGGTTCCTCTAGCTGCACCGTTTACTGCACCTGCCCAACAGTCTCCTGCATCAGCACCGGTTCCTCTAGAGGCACCGTTTATTGCACCTGCCCAGCAGTCTCCTGCATCAGCACCAGCTCGTGTACCAGCCCAGGCCAGATCACCGAGGTCTCAGCTCATTGCTGTGGCCACCCGTGTGGTGACCAGGACGCATCTGAAGGCTATGTTCGTGAGTATATGACAGCATAACTGCTCTTATCTTGATGTCTTCTCTACTCAAAGTCTCACATGGTTCAGTCTTCAGTGCATTGGTGCCATTGACTAATTTTTGGTGGTATCTCTTGCTTTGAATCAGAAATTGCCTAAAAGTATCTCCAAGGATCTCAATGCTGGCCGAAGGGGCAAGATTTCCCTCGTCATGGAGAGTGAAGGTCTCACCGTGGAGGGACGGTACTCCGTCAGTCCCACAGATGGCCGCTTGGCTGTTACTTCCAGGTGGAAAAAGTTCATTGACGGTGCCAAACTTCGCATTGGATCAAAGTTGAAGGTCAAGATCTTTCGATGCCGCTGTGACATGCTGGTCATAAAGTTTGCGGTTGTCTAGTTCTGTTGTCCCATGAGCCCTTAGCAAATGCATTTGTAGTTATACTTATATAAGGTTATCTTATCTGAACTGCTAATTAATTGTATGGGTGGTAAAACTCTGGCAAGCTTTTGCTCTTAGCAAGTATGTATGTATGATCAGCTATTATGATAACTAATGTTTGTGTTCATCTTAATTTGCATTTCCGTTTTAGAAAAAAACTTAATTTCTATTTTGGCTGACCTGTTAGAGAACTATCAGATTGAATCCACAACATGATTCAAATAGATTCATTACACCGAGCCACATGTCTTGACCTTGCTATACACTAGTTCCATTAATCAGTGCAAGAAGGCTTACCTGAGCTGCCTGAACCACGGCAGATTCGAATCCACCTTAGCTATCTAGCTAGAAATACAACCTTTGCAGAAAGAGGATTTGTAGTATGGGGAGGCTGACATTGGGGACCCATGATGCAGCAGCGTTGTCAACATTTTAAAGGCGGCAGGAGATCGAAACAAAAAAAATAAGCCAAAAATCAGTTGGTAAACAAAATCCAAGAAATGAAACATTTACCTTTCTGAGAGGATGACATGCGGGACCCATGAGGCAGCAGCATCCTCAACTATTCCAAGGCAGCAGGGGATCAAAATAAAAAAAAGGAAATAGCCAGAAATTAATTAGGGTCAAAAATAAATCTATCAAAGGAAACCTTTATTGTTCATAGAGGATGACATGTGGGACCGACCTGCCAGCTGCGCCGTCATCGTTTCAAAGGAGGCAGGGGATCAAAAGAAAAAGGCAAATAGCCAGAAATTAGGGGTAAAAAATAAATCCAACAAAGGAAACTTTTATTGTTCACAGAGGATGACATGCGGGACCCATGAGCCAGCAGCTTCCTCAACGTTTCAAAGTCGGCATGAGATTGAAAGAAAAAGGAAAGTGACCAAATATCAGGAGCCAAAAATAATCCAAGAAAAGAAATTTTATTGTACATAGAGGATGACATGCGGGTCCCATTTTGCAGCAGCGATCTCAACATTTTCAAGGTGGCACAGGACCAAAAGAAAAATGAAGTAGCCAGAAATCAGGGGGTGAAAAAAATCCAAGAAAAGAAAGATTTCAATTGGGCTGCATCTGGACATCTGGGCCTTCGAACTATCCTGCTGGGCCTTTTGACTCGTACAATTTCAGCCCACTCCAAAACAGGAAAGTTCGGATTTTTCTAAAAAAAACAGGAAAGTCCTATGCTTCGCAAAAACACAAAACAAGGAGATTCAACATATAAGTTTGTTTATGTAAAAATAAAGATTTAATTTATCCGTTTGCAATAGCTCAGAGTGAAATACATTGTTTATTGTCTGCAAAATAATCAAGATATCACATGTTTCTTGTACGAGGAGGCTGACATCGGGGACCTATGAGCCAGCAGCGTCGTCAACGTTTTAAAGGCGGCAGGGGATGGAAAGAAAAAATAAACCAAAAATATGTTGGTAAAAAATCCAAGAAAAGAAACATTTTCGTTCTGAGAGGATGACATGCGGGACCCATGAGGCAGCAGCATCCTCAGCGTTTATTGTTCATAGAGGTTGACATGTGGGACCCGTGAGCCAGCAGCGTCCTCAACATTTTAAAGGCTGCAGGTGATCGAAAGAAAAAATAAGCCAAAAATCGTTTGGTCAACAAAATCTAAGAAAATAAACATTTACCGTTCTGAGAGGATGACATGCGGGACCCATGAGGCAGCAGCATCCTCAACGATTCCAAGGCGGCAGGGGAAATATCCAGAAATTAATTAGGGGTTCAAAATAAATCTATCAAAGGAAACTTTTATTGTTCATAGAGGATGACATGTGGGACCGACCTGCCAACATCGTCCTCATCGTTTCAGAGGGGGCAGGAGATCAAAAGAAAAAGGCAAATAGCCAGAAATTAGGGGTCAAAAATAACTCCAAGAAAGAAAACTTTTATTGTTCGTAGAGGATGACATGCGGGACCCATGAGCCAGCAGCTTACTCAATGTTTCAAAGGCGGCATGAGATCGAAAGAAAAAGGCAAGTGACAAAATATCAGGAGCCAAAGATAATCCAAGAAAAGAAACTTTATTGTACATAGAGGATGACATGCGGGTCCCATTTAGCAGCAGCGGTCTCAACGTTTCAAATGCGGCTTGAGATCAAAAGAAAAAGAAAGTTGATTGTACATAGAGGATGACATGCGGGTCCCATGAGCCAGCAGCGTTTCAAACGTGGCATGAGATCGAAAGAAAAAGGCAAGTGACCAAATATCAGGATCCAAAAATAATTCAAGAAAAGAAACTTGATTGTACATAGAGGCTGACATGTGGGACCTATGAGCCAGTGAGTCCTCAACGTTTCAAAGGCGGCAGGGATCAAAAGAAAAAGGAAATAGACAAAAATCGTAGGGTGAAAAACACTAAGAAAATGAACTTTTATAGTACTTAGAGGATGACATGCGGGTCCCATGAGCCAGCAGGTTCCTCAACGTTTCAAACGTGGCATGAGATCGAAAGAAAAAGGCAAGTGACCAAATATGAGGAGCCAAAAATAATTCAAGAAAAGAAAGTTTTATAGTACATAGAGGATGACATGCGGGTCCCATTTAGCAGCAGTGGTATCACCGTTTGAGAGGCGGCAGGGGATCGAAAGAAAAAGGCAAGTGACCAAATATGAGGAGCCAAAAATAATTCAAGAAAAGAAAGTTTTATAGTACATAGAGGATGACATGCGGGTCCCATTTAGCAGCAGCGGTATCACCGTTTGAGAGGCGGCAGGGGATCGAAAGAAAAAGGCAAGTGACCAAATATGAGGAGCCAAAAATAATTCAAGAAAAGAAAGTTTTATAGTACATAGAGGATGACATGCGGGTCCCATTTAGCAGCAGCGGTATCACCGTTTGAGAGGCGGCAGGGGATCGAAAGAAAAAGGCAAGTGACCAAATATGAGGTGCCAAAAAAAACTCCAAGAAAAGAAAGTTGATTGCTCATAGAGGATGACATGCGGGTCCCATTTAGCAGCAGCGGTCTCAACGTTTCCAAGGCGGCAAGGGATCAAAAAAAAAGGAAGTAGCCAGAAATCAGGGGGTCAAAAAAAATCCAAGAATAGAAAGAATTTTGGTTCGTAGAGGATGACATGCGGGACCCATGATCCTGCATCGTAAACGGCTCGATCGGAGAGCGTTGAACGAGATGGCGCGATCGAGAAAAAAAACAATGCCAGAGAGGCTGCCATCTGGGCCCTACATCCCTCGGCGGTGCGGATTTGCGTTGACTCGGCCGGCGAACCCGAGATTTCGAGATGCACCACGTCCCGGGTCACTATACGCCACGTTTTGGCCGTTTTCGTCGGGCTAGGTGGCCTCAAAAACGAGAAAAAAACGTTTTGACATGCACAACGGAGAGACCAAAAATCGTCAGCCATGGTCACCAGCAACCACGGCGCGACTTCAACTTCGTCGGCCATGGCAACTTTTCTTGTAGTGATTGCACTTGGCACATGTTGGTTCACATTCCCTCCTCTTTAGCTTTTGCCATCGTAACTTCTATTTTTGGTTTACATTCCCTGCTCTATAGATGTAGCCATCATAACTTCATCTTGCTCAGTCGTTGTTACAAAATTTATAGCCTGCTACTATGTTGTTCATGCCAATTTTGTACTCCCTGAACATGTTGGTTTGCATGGGACTCGACAATAGTAAGTCTGCTGTTTCATTCTAACATGCTCTGTTATATTGGCTGTTGGTATGCGGCATGCACTCTTTGTTTGCTTATTGTGCGCATTATAATGATCTTGTTATAACGACGAAATGATGAGTTCCAAATTCTTTGGCAAACAATATTGTAGTGTCTTTGCATTTCCATTATTGCTGTCTTAACTTGTAATGTCTTTGTTTCAGATATAGGTGCTGCATGGACAACTTAAAAGATTGCCGGATCGCTTCATTGTATTGCTAGGTTTAATTACCATTCAATTTCTCTGGGTTCTGTAATATTTTTTCAAAGCCTTGCAGCTGATGTAATATTTAGTTAGTTTTTATAGTTCTTTCGCGCATTTTTTCTTTGGTGCTTGTGGTAAGTGAGGCTATCCGACATAAATCAATGCTGCGTAAATATTCTCAGTATCTAAATCACGAATTCCCATCCCTTAAACGGCCCAATTAAGCGAAATCACATATGTGCCAGCCCGCAAAATCCTAAAGCGCCTATTATGCCGGCATATAAACAGCAACTAAACGGGCTGGCCCACTTACTTATTGGGCCAGCCCACTTGAATTACGGTGGACCCCACACTCTAATTGGGCCGGCCCACTTGATTTAAGGTGGACCCCACCCACTACTGGACCGGGCCACCATACGCCATGTTTTGGCCGTTTTCGTCGGGCTAGGTGGCCTCAAAAACGAGAAAAAAACGTTTTGACATGCACAACGGAGAGACCAAAAATCGTCGGCCATGGTCACCAGCAACCACGGCGCGACTTCAACTTCGTCGGCCATGGCAACTTTTCTTGTAGTGTCTTTGACTATTTCATCCGGTGAAGATTCCAACTCCGCAATACTCACTTCATCTAATTGAAATTCGTATACTCATCTAGTATTCCACGGACTAGCAAAACTCTTGGTTTGTATCTTGTATACACCTTTAATACACACTTCTGTTAAGTAATGTATTTTGCCATCCTACTAGCATATCTCATAAAAGAAATATGTAGCGATTACTAGAATAATCCATATAGACTTTAAGCATTGCTACAGAAGATCTAATCTTATTGTAGTCAACTCTTTGAACTTTGTCGTAAACTATTTTTCGACAAGTCGAGCTTCTTCAATGATATTTCATCCAAGTCCATCAATTTTATAGATCCATTTTCTTTCAAAAAATATTTATCTATCTTGGATTTTATGGCGTATAGCCATTTTAACGGAGTCAGGGCCCATCATAACTTCTTTGTTTGTAGTTGATTTATCATTGATCAAAATCAATCCTTTGTTCACAAATCATTTATTTGATCACAAAGTAAACCATACCTACAAGGTTCAATATGTACTTCGATCTCCATGACTAAAACACTTTGTAGTCATGAGAGCTATGATCATCGTGGCCGCTTCCGGAACCAATTCCGATGCTGCGCTACTCTGATCATTATGCTCAGGTTCATAAACCTTATCAAGTTCTATTGTCCTCCCACTCAAATACTTCGCTAGAAAACAATTTCTTGGAAATAAGCAAGTAACATTAACAAACACTTTTGTCTTTTACTTCATAGTGGAAAGAATTCCCAATTAATTCTTTGGGATAACCAACAAAGACATTCATCCGATTTTGGTTCACCTTATGCTATGCATACCAAAATTTAAGAAAGGACTATTAGGGTTCATACCCATGCCATAACTCGTATGGTGTCATTTCAACGGATCATGATGATGCTCTATTCAGTGTAAAAGCGGTAGTCTCTAAAGCATAATCCACAAAAATATAATGGCATCAATATTTTATCTCATCATTGATCCAACAAGGTTTGGATACATCTCTCGGATACTCCATCATCATTATGATACTCCAAGAAATGTGAGTTGTAGAACAATTTCATAACTCTCTTAGATGTTCGCTAAAACTCGTAATTCAAATATTTCCCCCATGATCCATTCATAGATATTTGACTTTTCTATTACGATGATTTCCACTTCATGCTGAAATTTATTTGAATCCATTCAAATGTTTCAAACTTCTTCCTTGTCGAATATATCCACATATATACTCAATTCATTGTTGGAAGTTTTCATGAAGTAGAAGAATCTCCCGCACACAACTATGCCCAGTGAACCTCATACATCATCATGTATGTTTCCACTAAGTTAGTTGTCCGTTCAACTCTTGGCCTATGAACGGTATTTTAGTCATTCTCTTTAGAAAAGATTTGCAAGCGCCAAATGATTCAAAAATCAAATGACTCCAAAAATCCATTTGCATGGAGTTCCTTCATGCGCTCCTTTCTAACATGACCTAAATGGTGGTTCCACAAATAAGTGTAATTCGAATCATTTGCCTTATGGCATTTTAGCGTCAGTATTATGTGTGTGTGTTTCACCATTAAGATTTATAATAACTTATCCATCGTACATGGAGTAATGCCATAATTTGAACAACTCATTGTTTTCATTTGACCAGAGCAAAATAACAATTATTAAGTTCTTTATTATAAATTCTAAGGGCTAGATAAAATGCCAACGCTGAACATAATAACACTTTATTTTTGTTCCAGACGTGCATTCCTATCATATTCCTTGTCAGTCACTTAGGCCATTGTATTCTTGTATTGCGTTGTTTTGTATGACACTTCATACCAACCAATATGGTACAAATACCAAAGAATTTCATTGTGTGACCAAACGAGGAATACATCCATAACATGTATATCATTTATATACACCTGAGCTAGACTTTCTAGTCTTTTCTTTCTTTCTGCCAAAATATCTTTTGTTGTTTCTCTTTTAGCTTTCCTCATTCTCAGAAAACACTTCACCTTCAATAACTTCTAGGTTTGTTGGTCAAATACCAATAACCTTGAGGTTCTTACTTTGAAGTTGATCATCATATGACAAGTGTTCCGGATTTCACTATTAGTAACCTTGTAATATGATGAACAATTTCACTCATAATTTTATCCATTGTTTCATGATGACTTACCGAGACCATGTCTGTACATGCTAGGCTCGTTTAAACTTTAACCTCAGTATTCGCATGTGCAAATCTGACTTGCACCCGTTGCATGCACTCGTAGAATCTATAACACCCGATCATCACGAGATGCTTCGAAACAACGAGTCTTAGCAACGGTGCATACTAAGGAGGATCATTTCATAGATATGCGAATATCTTTAGTGTCCAACTTAGTTGGAGGATTGGGACGCCGGGCGTCTTCAACCTTCGTACATTCCCATAAAACTTATGAGTTTATGTAGTCTCACTAGATTATATTCTATCATCTTGCAATAAGGTCTTAGATATCACATATATCTCATACCTTGCTTATTTCTGAAAACTAAATTTTCAGCTCCTTACTTTTTCAAACAGATTTGAACTTCAAGTTTCATGGAGACAAGATAACTGTAGGTACTAATTGAAATCATAGCTCTTTGAATCAACAATGTGAGGTTTACTAAAAGTTTGCAATAGGACTTAAATAATTCTTGATTCTTGAACAATACGGTACCAGTCCGTAAAGTTTCTTGTCAGATTTTAACAGTATTTCTATCTTAATTACAAGACTAGCGCATGGTAGAAAAACGGATGCCAATGCTACAAAATTAATTCAAAATACTACTCAGACTATGTTTATGATAATTAGTTCATGTTTTAATCTAATTACTAATGAACTCCCACTTAATACAACATCCCTCATAGTTGTTAAGTGGTACACGATCCACATCCACTATACCAAAACCGATCATCACGTGAGATGATGTAGCTTCAATGGTGAACATCAACATGTTGATCATATCATCCATATGACTCGTGTTCAACCTTTCGGTTTCCGTTGTCCCGAGGCCATGTCTGTACATGCTAGGCTCGTCAAGCAAACCCAAGTATTCTGCGTGTGCAAACATGGCTTACACCCGTTGTTTATGAACGTAGAATCTATCACATCCGATCATCACGAGATGCTTCGAAACGACGAACTGTTGCAACGGTGCATACAAGGGGAGAACACTTTATTATCTTGATATTAATGTGAGGAATCATCTTATAATGCTACCGTCGCATTCTAAGCAAAATAAGATGCATAAAGGATTAACATCACATGCAATTCATATGTGATATGATATGGCCCTTTAGTCTTTGCGCCTTCGATCTTCATCTCCAAAGCACGGACATGATCTCCATCATCAACGGGCATGATCTCCATCATCATCGGCGTAGCGTCAAGGTCCATGGCGCCGTCTTCATGGTTGTTCACCTCATGTAGCAACTATTACAACTACTTTGAAATACTACTCAACATGAAATTTAAAGACAACCATAAGGCTCCTGCCGGTTGCCACAATACAATAATGATCATCTCATACATATTCATCATCACATTATGGCCATATCACATCACCAAACCCTGCAAAAACAAGTTAGACGTCTCTAATTTGGTTTGCATATTTTACGTGGTTTAGGGTTTCCGAGTGAGATCTAATCTACCTACGAACATGAACCACAACGGTGATACTAGTGTTGTCAATAGAAGAGTAAATTGAATCTTCACTATAGTAGGAGAGACAGACACCCGCAAAGCCACTTATGCAATACAAGTTGCATGTCGAGCGTGGAGCAAATCTCATGAACCCGGTCATGTAAAGTTAGCCCGAGCCGCTTCATCCCACTATGCCACAAAGATGCAAAGTACTCAAACTAAAGTCAACAAAGCATCAACGCCCACAAAAAAATTGTGTTCTACTCGTGCAACCATCTATGCATAGACACGGCTCTGATACCACTGTAGGGATTCGTTGCATAGAAAACAAAAAATTTCCTACCGCGAGAACGCAATCCAAGCCAAGATGCAATCTAGAAGACGGGAGCAACGAGGGGATGAACGAGACTCACCCTTGAAGATTTCCAAAGCCTACAAGATGAGGCTCTTGTTGCTGCGGTAGACGATCACTTCCCGCTTTCAAAAGCGCGTAGAAGATCTTGACGATGCCACAATCGGGCAGCACCTCCGTACTTGGTCACACGTTCGGTGTTGATGAAGACGACGTCCTTCTCCCCGTTCCAGCGGGTAGCGGAAGTAGTAGCTCCTCCTTGAATCCGGCAGCACGACGGCGTGGTGGCGGTGGCGATGGAGATCTCCGGTGGAGCTTCGCTAAGTGTTACGGGAGAGGTGGAGGAGTGGGGCGGCTAGGGTTTGGGGAGAGGGGGTGGCCGGCCACTTAGGGGTGCGGCCAAGCTATGGGCTTGTGGTGGCCGGCCCCCTCCCCTTGCCCCTCATTATATAGGTGGAACCCCCAAGTGTTGGACTACAAGTCTTCGAATAAGACCCCAACCCAAAACCTTCCATGTGTAGGGAAACCTACCCAAGGTGGGATTCCCACCTCAAGTGGGACTCTCACCCTTCCATGAGGGGGGTGGCCGGCCACCCTTGGTGGAGTCCACCTGGGACTCCACCCCTCTAGGGTTGGCCGGCCATGGGAGGTGGAGTCCCTTCGGGACTCCGCCTTCCAAAGTGATTTCTTCCGGACTTTTCTAGAACCTTCCATAAATGCAACGGATCGTTTTGAAACTTATAAAATGATTTCCTATATATGAATCTTATTCTCCGGACCATTCTGGAACTCCTCGTGATGTCTGGGATCCCATCCGAGACTCCGAACAAAACTTCGAACTCCATTCCATATTCAAGTTCTACTAATACGACATCAAACCTTAAGTGTGTCACCCTACGGTTCGCGAACTATGTAGACATGGTTGAGAACTCTTTCCGACCAATAACCAATAGCGGGATCTGGAGATCCATAATGGCTCCCACATATTCAACGATGACTTAGTGATCGAATGAACCATTCACATACGATACTGATTCCCTTTGTCACGCGATATTTTACTTGTCCGAGGTTTGATCATCGGTATCTCTCTATACCTTGTTCAACCTCGTCTCCTGACAAGTACTCTTTACTCGTACCGTGGTATGTGGTCTCTTATGAACTATTCATATATATGCTTGCAAGGTATTTAGACGACATTCCACCGAGAGGGCCCACCGGCCCAGAGTATATCTATCCGTCATCAGGATGGACAAATCCCACTTTTGATCCATATGCCTCAACTCATACTTACCGGATACTTAATCCCACCTTTATAACCACCCATTTACGCAGTGGCGTTTGATGTAATCAAAGTACCTTTCCGGTATAAGTGATTTATATGATCTCATGGTCGAAAGGACTAGGTAACTATGTATCGAAAGCTTATAGCAAATAACTTAATGACGTGATCTTATGCTACGCTTAATTGGGTGTGTCCATTACATCATTCATATAATGATATAACCTTGTTATTAATAACATCCAATGTTCATGATTATGAAACTATAATCATCTATTAATCAACAAGCTAGTTAAGAGGCTTACTAGGGACTCATTGTTGTTTACATAACACACATGTATCAATGTTTCGGTTAATACAATTATAGCATGGTATATAAACATTTATCATAAACACAAAGATATATAATAACCACTTTTATTATTGCCTCTTGGGCATATCTCCAACACTTTTGTAGCTTTGTTGGAATTTGAGAGAGAAGGACTTGAGCATTTTTGTGGTGTTCGTGCCATTGCATTTGGTGCATCGGTTTGAGTTCTCCACGGTGATTCGTGGAGGTGAAAGCAAGAAAGTTGTTACTCTTGGGTTCTTGGAACCCTAGACGGATTCTAGGCCTTTGTGGCGATTTGTTGGGAGCCTCCAATTAAGTTGTGGATGTGTGCCCCAACCTTTGTGTAAGGCCCGGTTTCCGCCTCGAAGGAAATCCCTTAGTGGAACCGTGACCTAGGCCTTTGTGGCGAGGGTCACCGGAGATTTAGGTGAGGCGCCTTCGTGGCGTTCGGTGTGTGGTGTGAGTACCACATCTTGGGGTGAGGCCTTTGTGGCGTTGGTGAGCATCGAGCAACCACACCTCAAGGTGAGCCTCTTGTGGCGTTCGGGAGCACTAAGCCACCGCACCTCTCCACCGGAGATTAGCACTCGCAAGAGTGTGAACTTCGGGATAAATCATCGTCTCCCGCGTGCCTCGGTTATCTCTATACCCGAGCTCTTTACTTATGCACTTTACCTTGTGATAGCCATCGTGCTTGAAGTTATATATATCTTGCTATCACATACTTGCTTGTATTGCTTAGCATAAGTTGTTGGTGCACATAGAAGAACCATTGCTTAGAATAAGTTGTTGGTGCACATAGGTGAACCATAGTATATAGGCTTTGGGCTTGACAAAGTAAACGCTAGTTTTATTCCGCATTTGTTAAGCCCATCTCGTAAAAGTTTTAAATCGCCTATTCACCCCCCCCCCCCCCTCTAGGCGACATCCGTGTCCTTTCAATTGGTATCAGAGCAAGGTCTCTCATTCTTAGGCTTCACCGCCTTGAGAGTAAAGATGTCGGTTAGGGGATTAGCGCACAATAACTTGTTTATATTTGATGGCACAAATTATGATCTATGGAAAATTTATGTGCTTAATATTTTGCGGGGTATTTCCCCGAACATGGAGCGATTTCTTGATATGAGTTTTTCTTCTCCTAAGGATCCTCAAAGTTTATCTCTTGAGGAGGAGAAAAACTCTTGCCTCGATGCTCTTGCTTCTCACGTGTTTTCCATTGTTGTGAGCAATGTAGTTACTTCATCAATCATGCCTTTTGGGAGCGCTCATGAATTATGGACAAAGCTTCAAGATAAATATGATGTGTCCAATATTATTGAGGATGATTGTATTGCTTCCACTTCCGGCCGTGATGAGTTCTCATCTTCATCCACTTCACCAATGTGTGGCAAGACACAAGGTAATGATATGGTGAGTGGTGATGAAAATTGCAATGTTGATATTGAGCTTACTATTGATGATTCATAATTCATGATGGCGGGACCTTTAGTCCCGGTTTGTACAACTGGGACTAAAGGGGAGGGCCTTTAGTCCCGGATGCTTGGTCCCGGTTCCAAAACCGGGACTAAAGACCCTTATCAACCGGGATTATAAGCCCTTTTTTCTACTAGTGTACAACTCTAGTCTAGTAGATAAACCAACTAAGATCTTATTTGATGCACATGATTTGAAAACTTCGGGGATCGGAAAACACATACATAGCGTTACAATATCATCCTTATTTTAACCATGCATAGAATTTTATTTGTAGCAAAGTTTGTTCTTCTTTGATCAGGTATGGGTCCTAAAGGACCTAGAAGCTGAGTTATATTCCAGTGGCGGGACTACACTTTGCAAAAATTTCTAGAAAGAAATGAAATTACAACCAAGACCTACACTTTTTACACAAGGACTCCGAAACAACTCCGAGACGAACCCAACGGCCGAGCTAACTTCTCCCTTGCCAAGGACGAACCACCTAGGGTGGTGCCGCTTTGAGGTGCTCAAACAAAGTTGAAAATCCTCTGCATCCGAAAAAGAGCACCAACATTGCGCGTCTGAGGAGGGCCTTACGGCCATGAGAAGCAGAGGCAGGACATATTGTAGAAGGATAGAGAGGGAGAGAGATATGCGGAATATGTTGGATGTATTATTGAGCCTCATGGGCGAGTATATATAGGCGTACAGGGATCATCTTGGAGTGCAAAACAAGACACAAGATCTATCTCTATCATAGACTACCTAAACCGTACGTATATCAAATATATCTCTAACACTCCCCCGCAGTTGTAGCGGTAGTGACGTGAACAACAGTAGCGTCGCGGACGGTCAGACTGGAGATAAACCGAAGTGGACCCCAGAAGGCTGACACTTCCCCGCAGTCGTAGCGGGAGCGTCGTGGACGGAGTTGCGTCGCGGATGCTTGGACTGGAGAGGAGGCTGGTGAGGCGCAAGCGAGGTGGTAGCCCTTTATGCCTATGTCGAGGTAGCCGAGAGCGTGGGTGCTGCAACCTTGGTCGAGGGAGCCGCGCGAAGGGGGTGCCGTGGTCGGGTGCCGGTGTCGAGGTAGCCGCACATGAAGCCGCAAGCGCGTAGTGTGCGAGGGGAGTGACGGAGACGCGTCGAGGCAGTCGTGGAGAGGGTGTCGATGCCGAAGTCGATGCAATCGGAGCCGTCGAGGACGAGGTGCTAACCTAGTTTTGCCAGAACTAGGAGCACGTCGGGGACGAAGGCATACTCCGGTTTTGCCTGAACCGAGTATGCAAGACGAATTCGAGGAAGGCGAGGCGCCGATCCGAGCTTGCCAGGCCCGGGGACACATCGGGGACGAAGGTACGCGGCGGTGTTGCCAGCACCGTGCATGCGTAGGACGGGACCAGTACAAATGGCGCGCCATGTCGGAGTAGACTTAGCAGAGGAAGACTCAACGACGGTTGTCGGAGTAGAGTAGCAAGTGTCGTAGTCGGGGAAGATGCGAAGACGCTGGCGGCGGAGATGTAGTGGACGAAGACGTAGAAGACGGGCGTTGCGGTGGTCGGCGAGCCCAGCACGACCTGGAGTGGTTGGCGAGCCCAGCGGCGACCTGGGGTGGAGGCGCGGCGGTGGTACACGAGGTTGGCGAGGAAGACCCGGCGGCGTGACGAAGACCATGCGCAGACGGAGGCGACCCGCGCCGAAGGGGCGGTTCTGTGGTGGCCTCGGACGTCGATGCGCGGGGGACCGTGTGCAGCGACGCCACGACCCGAGGAGCTGGCGTAGCTGCAGGGCGCGAGTCGGTGCAGCGGCGGGAGACCACCAGCGACGTACACACCTCGGAAGGTGCGTCAGAGGCCGGTAGCATGGACCAAAGGCGACGGCGATGCGGCCCAAAGGGGCGACGCAGCGGCAACCCGATGCTCGATCGGTGGTAGGCGCGTGCTCGGGGACGTGCTTGGCGTAGACGTGTGCGGGGTCGGTTGATCAGACCGACGGTGGCGCTACACGTGCCATGGCGTGGACGACGCGCTGCAGATCGGAGTCGTTGGCGACATTGTCGGTGATGTCCTGGGCGATGACGGCGAAGACGAACCGGCGATGGAGACCGCGCGAGCAAGAACAGCCTGCTGCGATGCACGTAGGGGCGCCCCGTGTGCGGCGCGTGCGGCTGTGTCGTGCGGTTGATGGCCGGTGCAGGTCGATGCCGTTGTCGGAGTAGAGGCGCAAGAGAACGACGACGATGGGCGACTCAATCCGATCTATGATCGGTAAACCAAAAAGAAAACGCCGGTCGAGCGACCGGCGGAGCAAAAAGAAAACCAATCTACAGATTGGAAAAAAAAGGACTCGAGGGCAGCGGATCAACGGATCGGCGAACGAACCCTCATACGGGTTGCGCGGCCCCTAGAGTAGATCATGGAGATCGATCTCCCCAGGGGCGGCGCGGAAACCTTGCGGCGGCTAGGTCAAAGAGCGTGCCGCTCTGATACCATGTAGAAGGATAGAGAGGGAGAGAGATATGCGGAATATGTTGGATGTATTATTGAGCCTCATGGGTGAGTATATATAGGCGTACATGGATCATCTTGGAGTGCAAGATAATACACAAGATCTATCTCTATCCTAGACTACCTAAACCGTACGTATACGAAATATATCTCTAACACATATGTCACATGTCCACTGCTAAGGAACTCTTGGAAATTTTTGCAGCTTGAGATCCCTGTCGTGCAGAACGACGCAGAATAGCGCCCACCACCTCCTCCTCCATCTCATCAATGGGTAGACAAGATAGAAACATCAACGAATCCCGAATCACCGGCCTCAAAGTACGGAGGACATACCGCGAGATAATAGGGGGAGGAGATTCGGCTTGAATCTTTTTCTGCCTCCATCCGTGATAGACATCGACCAGAAGAACGATTCTTCCGCTTCCTAGCACCGCTCACCGGTGCCAAGAATGAACTCTGGGACGGCATGATGGCACACACCATGCATGTGGTCAAACACAAACCTAAACCTAAATCTAAACGACCTAGCGAAAGGTACAGGAGCTGGCTCTCAACGAGGGAGGGAGGGAGGGAGGGAGAGAGAGAGAGAGAGAGAGAGAGAGAGAGAGAGAGAAGAACGGGGAAAGGCTCAAGCTCGACTCAAGCTCTAGCCGTAACAAAGTTTGTTTGATTGGTTCACCTAAGACACATATTTTGTTTACCAACATGGTTAGGTGTTCCCTCGAACAAAATCCTATTGGATTTAATCATATAAATCAAGCAACCCACATCGAAAAATTTCCTAAGGATTCCAATCTACCAAAATTCTATAAAATTTCTTTAAACCAAGAGATCGACTAATTCTAAGTCGAGGTTGGTTCTCAGCCTAGTGGTGACACGTGTTGCAACTCATGACTAGCACGAATCACATGCATTTTTATCGGTTGCAATCCATGGTGCAATTTGTGACTAGCAATAGCCCCTTTTTTTTTCTAAGTCGCAACTTCATGTGCAATTGAAAAAACTTAATTGGCACGAATCACAATGCAATATATTCTACAAGTCGAGTGAGAAATTGAGCTAATTCATAGTAGCATAACCATTAAATCAAAGGTGCCCTAATATGCTAATCCTATACTCGATAGCAATTACCATCCACTTACTTTCCCCCCTCATTCTCCTCACAATCATTTGCATCCCTCTTTCTCTCTCTCATCAGCCTTTTGCACCTGCCTGGAGCCTGCCTCCCTCGTCGGTCCCTCTCATATAATTCTGTCCCTCCCGGCCTTTCTCTTCCTCCCTCGGCCGATCATCCCGTTCGCCGGCCATCATCAGTGCCACCCTCCACGCCTGCCCCCCTCCCACTTCCCTCTTCTTTTACACTCACCACCATCGGGCGCCGCTACTTAACACACCTCGCACAACCCTACCTACCTTCGTCTTGCCACCATCACGCCACTCCCACCCCCACTATACCGACGTGCAGTAGTAACGCACGTTGCTATCCACCGCAGGCAACTCGTTCTGCTATAAGCCTATAATTCATGGGCTTCGACCTCGGCCAACTCGACCTCCTGTCTCCCCAGCTCCCTCCCGTCCGGACGTCTGCCGCCCCCGCCACCGCAGAGGATGGGTGTGCTACACCGAAGTTGGCCGCTAATGTGCTGCCGGCGCCTCTGGTGTGCCCACCGGCCCCGAGGAAACCGAGGCCGGCGCGGGCCAAGAGAAGAAAGCACAGCTGCTGCCGCAGGCCGGCCACAGTGCCGGTGCAGGCCGAGCGGTACTACTGGATCGTCGCCGTGCCACACGACCTGGCCAACATGTTCGTCGCGCGGCCGTCCTCGCCGTCGAGCTCGACCGGGGTCTCTATTTGCCGGCCACCGGCAGGCAAGAAGATCCGCTTGCACGTCCTGGGCTGACAGTGACACGGATGGATGCATGCATGCAGCTCTTGCTTCACCGTTGCTACAAGAGAGAATCGGCCTAAACTGCACTGTGTAGCAATAGCTAGTCTAGTACTTCAGTTTGCTTAATTAGCCCAGTCTATGTCTATCTTAGTTTAGTCTAGCTAGCTCCTTGGGGCCTTGGGGGTTCGAATAACCAAAGTGTACATGTGACATGTAGTAGTTGATTAATTCCCCCATAGCTTGCTAATTGTTCAGCGAAGTGATGGACTATTCAGTGGTGGAGAGTTACACAAGCCCATGATTTTGCTGCAACTTAACTAAGGAATTGTTCATGTCTCTTGTGATCAAATATATCCCATCATTTTACTTACCTAAAGAAATGTAAACTGTGTGTCATTTCTTCTCTTTTTTACCCTTCAAGAATTTCCGCAACTTTCGATTATTTTCCATGAAATTCCTATGTCACAAACACGCATTAATTTGCTTTGTTTCAACTTCCACGTGAACTTATTGTGTGAGCCGTGATGTTCTTAGACCAACTTTTCTTTGGGTTGTTTTATTTTATCTTTCTCTTCTTTTTTGAGGCAAAAACAGTGGGAGAGCTTCCTACTGCATTTTTATATTAAATTTAAAGCGTTTCATGTACAAAATTTACAAGGTAGCAGAAAAAAGAGGGGGAAAACAACTAATGAAGTTTCATGCACTGCATTTTTTACATTTGCATTTGTAGCCAATCTCTGAACTTCTGAAGTTTCTTATTTTTCATTTTGTGAGCCACCAGGATCAATTCAAATAAATGAAGAGCCTTTGTAGCCAATCTCTGAACTTCTGAAGTTTCTTATTTTTCAGTCCAAATCCTACATAATTCATATGAATTCTTATCTTTCTCTTCTAGGTTAATTTGTTCATGTCAATTTAGTACATTAGTTTGCTAATGGAGAGAGAACTTGTTGTATATAATGGCCAGAGGGGAAAGGGGACTGACCAGAGCTTCCAGAGGGTGTCCTCTTGCCTTGGTACTTTTGATACCTAAAAAGGGATGCATACATGAGCAGAACAGATCTGCAGTGGTTAATGCCACTCAGATCTGAATTTTATGGGGCCATGTATTGCCGGAGAGATTCAATGATTCTGTCCATGGCGAACTACTACTGCCCTGCATTTTCCTGGACAAGCATGTGGCAGAACTATCAGTGCAAGCCCATCATATGTGTCGATACTTTTTTATATAGTTACCACTCAGAGATGTCATCATGGCAAGAGGTAAAGCCTAAAGGTTGAGTAATTTCGTAGGTCATTAGATTTTTGTGAAATAGAGAGCACCGTATCATCACACCGAGTCCAAACCATCTACTAGTTGCGTGCGTACTAAAATCATCTTTGATGCAACTTTGTACTATCCAAGTCATCCCTTCACAGCTTCCGGTGGTTGTTGTTTTCCCCTTATGTGGATGTCGTCTCTGCTGCCATATCACAGTCATGTCATCAATCAAATCCCAGCCACTCCTCATGAAATTTTGTACTTTGCCGTATTTCTCCTACTGATCATACCTTTGGCTGAATTGGTATCCACGATTAAACTACTTCTGGAACCACATGAGATAGCAAGCAGTGGCGGAGCCAGAAACTAAAGTCTGTGTTGTCATTTTAACTCAGTGATATCAAATACATGTGTTTTTACTTATTTTAAATATTTTTGCAAAATTAATACCGAAATACAAAGAATTTGGCACAAAGAATTTTCATTGTGACCAACATTATGAAAATTTCCCTTGTCTCTGACAGCTCTGCCATGCAAAGCTCCGTGTTTCTCTGTGGTGTAAACAAACAACTTCTACTACATACTGTCGTGTTTTCTATTTTTATAGGATTAGGTATGACATCTTGTTCATGTGTTTTCATAATCATGTGAATCGAAGATGCCGAGATCATTGCAAAAAAAGACCTTTGGTCGAGTTTAGAGTCAAAAAGGTAGGTTAGACTTGGAGCTACCTCCGTCCCAGTGTATAGATCCTGCGAGCATTCCCGAGTCATTAATTCGACAAATATAATATAAATTTATAACATTAAAATTATATCATTCGGAAGTATTATTTTCTAATGATATGTGTTTTTTAATACTCCTTCCTTCCCAACTTAAGATGCGTATTAGTTTTAGTCAAAGTCAATCTGTAAAGTTTGACCAACTATATATATAATTATTTAAAGTTTTATAATACAAGATGCATATAATATGATAAATACATTTCCTGATGGTTCTAATAACATTGAATTGATGTTGCATATGTTGGTATTATTTTCTGTATACTTGATCAAAGTTTGCAAAGTTTAACTTTAACCAAATCCAATATGCATCCTAATCTGAGAAGGCACTGCTGCTGCAGACAGGATCTTTGCCCACTGGCGAAGGTTGAGGTCGTCAGTTTTCCGTCAATCACGGGGCCAAAAGCCACGTGGCGCACGTCTTTGCCGAGTGTCAAAATTTGACAGTTGCATGCTCTAGCCAGTTTAGTCAAAAAATCGATCAGATAGAAGAGACTAGGCAATTATATTCAACGTCTCCCCTCATGTGTAGACCGGCGAGATTTTTTGTTTAGATCTCGCACGGGACTTAGATATTTATCCTTATAGTCTTTGTTAGGGAGGTAGCAAATATTTATTTTAAATACCGCGTTGGCTAGAATTTGAACCCAGAATCTTGTAGATCTGATACTATTTGAAATTGCATGCTCTAGCCAGTTCAATCAAAAGACCGGTAGAACAAGATAGCATTTGCCGAGTGTCATATTTTTGCACTTGGCAAAGGCAAAATTTATCGTGTGTTTTTTCTTAGGGACCTTTTGTCCCTCTGGCTAGAAATGAAAAACTTGTGCACATGCATGTTCAACCGATCGATCTGACGGTAGAGACTATATAATTATATTCAACATACACTAGGCCAAGATAGCCTTTGCAGAGTGTCATATTTTGGCACTCGGCAAAGGCAAAATTTGTTGTGTGTTTTTTTTTACCGTGTACATTGTCTTTACCGAGTGTATTTTGACGGTCTTTGTTGAGCACCCGAAATTTTATATTCGGCAAAAAGCTAAATGCACAACAAAGATCTCGTTTTCTATATTGAGAAGAAAGTATATACCTTATATTAAGTTAGCCAAATTAGTAATATAAGGATACATGCAACCTACTGTCTCTCCGCGGATGTCCACCCCATTAACCCCTCCAACACCAATGATGGCGACTTCAAGATTACCGGAGTGTACGGACCAACGACTTCCAGCCTCAAAGACAATTTCTTCGCGGAACTTGTCTCCCACAAACCTCCGACCGATGGACGTTGGCTTGTGCTCGGCGACTTCAACCAAATCCGAAAGGCTAGTGGCAAGAACAAGCGCAACATCAACCGTGCCCTCATCAATCGTTTCCGGGCTGCCCTCAACGCTTGCGAGCTCGATGAGATTCACCTTCAAAATAGAAAATATACTTGGTCCAATGAGCGCGTCAACCCCACCCTTTGCAAGCTCGACGCCTTCTTTTGCAACCATGAATGGGACCTCTGCTTCGACACACATGTCCTCCATGCGCTTTCCTCTTCATTGTCGGATCATTGCCCACTACTCCTCGCCGACGATAGTGGCCCCCGTAAACCGAAGTCCTTCAAGTTCGAGAATTTTTGGTTGAGACTTCCGGGCTTCGACGAGGTGGTCCAACAAGCGTGGGCACAACCCACTAACCATGCGGAGCCTTGTCATGTTCTCTTTCACAAGTTGTGCCGCATCGGGCGTGCTTTGTCAAAATGGGGGCGTGTGCGATACTCCAACACCAAAGTTCTTTTGCATGCCGCGCTTCTTGTCATCCTTCACCTCGACATGGCGCAAGATTTGAGAGCCCTTTCCCTTGGTGAAGTCGACCTACGTCGTCGGTTAAAGCGTAAAGTCATCGCCCTTGCGGTGGTGGAAAGATCACGCAAAAAACAAAGCGCCCGCATCCAAAACATTCGGGAAGGGGATGTAAATACGAAATTTTTTCATAGACGGGTCAATGCTAGAAGACGGAAAAACCACATCTATAGGCTCAAGCACAACAATGTGTGGATCACGGACCACACGGCTAAAGAGGAGCTTATCTTCAATCACTACCAAGCGGCAATGGGACCCGGTCACCAACGCACTCGTGACTTTGTTTGGGAAGGTATCCATTTTGAGGATCCCACCTTGGACAGCCTTGGGCATAACTTCACGGAGGATGAGGTCAAAGAGGCCATTTCCCAAATGCCTCCGGACAAAGCCCCCGGACCGGACGGGTTCACCGGTGCCTTCTTCAAGAGATGTTGGGAGACCATTAAAGCAGACTTTATGCGGGTCATACACCTCGTTGAGGACTTACATTTCGAGAACTTCCATTGGCTAAACTCCGCCAACATTGTCCTCTTGCCCAAAAAAGATGGCGCCGAAGATGTCGCCGACTACCGGCCCATTAGCTTGATCCATGGGGTGGCCAAAATTTTAGCCAAAATGCTCGCCATCCGCCTTGGCCCATTCATGGATGACCTTGTCTCAAATGCGCAAAGCGCCTTCATCAAAAAACGAAGCATCCACGATAACTTCTTGTATGTCAAGAACCTTGCCACGAGACTTCACAAGAACAACACCGCGGCGCTTCTTTTCAAACTCGACATTCGCAAGGCCTTTGACTCCGTGAGTTGGGAATATATCATTGATCTCCTTCAACGCCGCGGCTTTCCCCCTCGTTTCCGCAATTGGATCCTTGCCCTCTTTTCAACCGCTACTTCAAGGGTCCTAACCAATGGGGTGCCCGGCGCCCCCATCACCCATGGCCGGGGGCTACGGCAAGGAGATCCACTATCTCCACTACTCTTCGTCCTCGCCATTGACCCATTGGCGCAAATCCTTGAAAGAGCGACTTCGCTTGGGCTCCTACAAAAGATTATGAGACGGGGTAACATTTTGAGGACTTCACTCTATGCGGATGACGCGGCAGTTTTTGTGGCTCCCATCAAGAATGACATCCAAACCTTGGCAAAGATCCTAGAGTCTTTTGGTGAAGTCACGGGCCTTTGTACCAACTTCCAAAAAAGCTCGGTAGTCCCTATTAGATGCGGCGGTATCGACCTTGATGACATTCTCGTGGGTATTCCGGCGGCCCGGGCTTCTTTCCCCCTTAGATACCTCGGCTTACCGCTATCGATCAAATGCCTCAAGAGGGTAGACTTCCAACACCTTGAAGACAAATGCGCCGGAAAGCTCCCCTCTTGGAATGGAAAGCTAATCACCACGGCCGGCCGCACCGCTTTGGTCAAGTCGGTCATTGCCTCACAAGCCATCTACCACCTAACACCCCTAAACATTCCCCCGGAGACCTTGAAGTTCATCAACAAGATTGAGAGGGCTTTCCTTTGGTCCGCCAAGGAAACCACAACCGGGGCCAAGTGCAAAGTAAATTGGGAGACCGTTTGCCGCCCTAAGAAGCTTGGCGGCCTTGGAGTTCTTCATTTGGGAAAGTTTGCGACGGCCCTACGACTCCGTTGGCCTTGGCTAGAATGGAAGAACCCGGACAAGATTTGGGTCGGTTTAGGCAACCCATGCACTAGCGACGACATGGAGATCTTCTACGCATCTACTACCATCACCCTTGGGAATGGCAAAAAGACCCCCTTTTGGCATGCACCTTGGTTGAATGGACGGAAGCCGATCGATGTTGCACCTCTCATCTATGCTTCCTCCAAGAGAAAGAATTGGAATGTTGCGAAGGCCTTACATACACAAAGTTGGATCGCCAAGATTGATTTGACCCTACCCTTTTCCCTAGACCATCTCTCCCAATTTGTCGAGCTTTGGTCGCTCATTGCGCAAATCAACCTCCGCGAAGATCATGAGGATGACATTGTGTGGCGGCTAACGGCTAATGGCGAGTACTCTACTAAGTCCGCTTATGAGATACAATTCATTGGCTCTACCGCATCCCCCATGAACAAGTGCATTTGGAAAGTTTGGGCACCACCCAAAGTTAAATTCTTCGCTTGGCTCGCTTACCAAAAAAGGATTTGGACGGCGGACCGGCTACAAAAGCGTGGTTGGCCTAATTGTGGCCTTTGCCCTCTTTGCAAGCAATGCACCGAATCCATTGACCACCTCTTCGTCCATTGTCGCTTCACGAGGAGCATTTGGACAAGGGTCAAGATGTGGTTGGGCTTAGCCGACATTCACCCTAACAATTGGGAGGATCGCAACATTGCGGATTGGTGGTTCATGATGGCGGGAGGATCCTCGACAACCCGAAAAGGCATCGCTTCGCTAACTTTGCTCATCTCTTGGGAGATTTGGTGTGAGCGTAATGCTAGAGTTTTTCGTAGTAAGCTTGCTCCCTCCTCGGTCGTTCTAGATAAGGTTAAGTGCGAGGCCCGTTTGTGGGTTTTGGCGGGTGCTAAGCGCTTGGGTGATTTGATGCCGGGAGAGTAATCCGCATGTGGTGTAACTTTTGGCCATCGGCCTTGTAAAACTCCTTCTTAATTAATAGATTGGGGCAAAGCTTTTGCCTCCATTTCAAAAAAAAAAAAGGATACATGCAGGATCAATACACCGGGACACGGAGGGAGCAGTACTTCCACACTTCTCATTTTAAGAAATTGTTACTAATGCATATTCTCGCTCTTTGCATGCATATATGCACGGAATTGGCTTTGCGTTATGGCCTGCATGGAATCGTGATAAATGATGTTTCCTGGTCTCTGCTTGGTGCGTCTCTTGATCGATAAATGCTGAGTGGGGTACACGGACACATATTGTGGGACGGCAGCCACTTGTGTATGTACACATGCACGTATACCTCCCCACCCCATTGTGTATTGCTGCAGGAACACACATGCAACGGCAATGTAGCACTCACTCCTTCCATAAATAGGTGACTTGATTTTATCTAGTGCGGATATATCTATAGATGTATTTTAGTTATAGATACATATGAATTTAAAAATAGCTCAACCACTTATTTTATATCTAGAAAAAGTTAAGTCAGTTATTTTTAAGATAGAGGAAGCATAATAGCTGAAAAGTAAAGTCGTTTCTCTCTTTTTGGATACCTTTTCTCTTGCTACTTTACTGCGACTCTCTTTTCACTACCTTTTCTTGCCTCTTGCCCTTTGATAGTTTGATATGAAAAACTATAGAGCCAGAAACTTCATGTTCGCTGTCTCATGTGTATAACTGATGATGATTTGTTGGCCTAAACCTTCTCAATCATCCACGATACATATGCCATCAAAATTTCCCTCACCATAGAACAGCATGTATATGTCACATTCGGTCACAATCGAGCGAATAATCCCAAAGGAAATGTTGAAAGTAGAGCGCCAGATGCAAATAGAAGAAGTGTATTGGCAAAATATGCAACAGAGAAGCCAGCGAGTGTATTTAAGAAAGTGCAACTTCTACCATGACTGAACCCTGAACTACGTACTGAAACGCTAGTGATATGTCCGGGTGGACTATGACTGTAACTGACCCATAGCACTAAACTTTCCTGATTTATGCCTCACTGAATTACGTTACAAAATGTTCAGCGGTCAGTGCCACACTAATCCTGACAATACCAAGGTGATAAAACTGGCACCTTCTGTGTCGTATACATAAGGCTGGTGCCAATGGGGGCGGTAGTGGAGGCGGTACCGCCCGGCGCGGGGCAGGAGAGAGGCGGGAGAGGGGCGAGAGGGCAGCGCCGGGCGGTGGCACTGGCGCCGGGCGCTATCGCCCGCTACCGCCCGGCTACCGCCCGCGTTGGAGGCGAGAGCGGGGCGAGATGGAGGCGATAGCGGTGCTAGTGGGGGCGGTAGGGAGGCGATAGGGAGGAGAGAGGAAGTGAGAGCTGGCACTACAGCCCGTGCACTGGCACCGTGGGGTGAGAGCTGACGTGGCGAGGCTATAGTGGGGTGATGCATTGGCACCAGCCTAAGACGGTGACTCCTCACTGAAAAACTAACGGTATCTTTTGCAGAACTAGGTCCAGAGAGTTACAGTAGGTAATAACTATCTACCAAATGAAGAAAAATTTAGGTTTTGGCTGCTTATGATGAGGGATAAACGGGAGCATAAATGAGCCAGATCACATACTCAGATTAAAGGGGATTCAGCCACATAAAAACTATGGTTATTGGAAATGGTGCATATATATATCTACAAGGATGAGAGAGTTTAAGTACGATGCATAAGGGTACCTGGCATATTGTCATGAACATGTCTCTCGTAGAAAAGAAAAAAAATGAACAAGAAAAGGCCCCAAAGGACCTACATAGCTTCATTAATTATTGAACGGTGGCATAGAGATTACAAAGGGACCCTCTGAAAAGTACTAGTAGAAATTACAACCATCTCTCGTAGATTCATGATACACATGCACAAATACAAGCAACATTATATATGGAAACACCTGGTCTGTACAGTCTACATATTTTGAAACAGACCATAGTACCAGCATGACGAATGATGGAAGCACCCGTGCTTCTCAGACGCCAAGGTGAAGTAAACACTCAGCGCTAGCATGCAGCTCCACACCGACTAGATTGCAACCATTATCAAATTGTGCCATAGAGTTGAGCAGTCCATCAGCAAGCAACATCATTGGTAAGTAACAAATGACCCATATACCATAAGAGGAACTTGTCTCGACCAGTTTATCCAGATTCCTGAATTGAGTCTTCAATGTCTGCAATAAAGGCTTGCGGAGTTCATAGATGTTCCCTTACTACAAACAGTAATATCCGGCAAAGTTGTAGCTTCAGTCCATCAAGCAAATCTACTGAAGTAGGCCATCCTGTAACACCCAACCAACATCATCTTCATGCATGAAATGTACTTGCATCAAAAGCGCATTCAGCACTGCTATGTGATTCATCTGCCTGTATCTAGCACCAAAATACTGCCACTCCAGCGAGTCTTCGGTATCATACTGCGCCATGTCCTCCGCGGATAGATTTTTGGCACCAGGCAAGTACTTGAGGATTGAATAACCTCCCGGATCCGAGATGTCAACCATGAAAAGTGGTGACAGTGAACGCCCTATCACTTCAACATGGCAGACACTGTTGACATGCAAAAAGAAGAAGAATTATAGGCGTTTCAGAGTTGGTACTCCCTCCATATCGGTTTATTAGTCCTACATGTAGCCCTACGATGTCAATTTGACTAACTTAATATGAGGTATATATTAGTACTCCTGTCCCTAAAAAATCTGCTTAACTTTGTCTAGATATGAATGTATATACGGAGAGAGTACAAAAAACACTAGAAACATGTTATATTCTCTAATGGCATAATTTTTGTGTTAGATAGTTTATATTATATAGGTCAAATTGGCGACCTAGGTACATGCGCAGGAATTATAAACCAATATGGAGGGAGTAGTTTACAAATGCAAGGAAATGAACCAGGACATAAACTACGCAAAGTCTACTGCAGGATTCAGACCAACATGTCATAACATACTCAGCTGGAAATTCACACTTCTTTTGTGGTTAATGCAACAAATAGACAAGTGCATCTTCTAAATACTACCGATGCATTAATCAAAAAAATTATACGTATACATCATGATGAACTAAGTGCAAGGACAAAGTCGCGGGATAATCATCATTTAATAGAAATAAGTTCAGGGCACACAATTGCCTTCTTCATGGTGCAGCGGATAAGTATCAAGTGTGTAATTCTAGCATAAGCCTCCAAATTTGCATCATCTTGCTTCATTTTGCGAAAGTAAATCCTGCCATTTTAAACTTAACTTACCATATGTAATACTTATCATCTGCTCCCTGTTTTTGTACTCTACCCAAGAGTTCAATCATCACTACACCACCAATGCAAAGCACAGGGCGTGGGAGCTTGAACGATTGTAGTACATTTTCCTACACACCATAAACAGATGGCATCATAAGCTCATTACTATATCCAATATCAATCAGTATGCTAATTTGTTATATTACAGAACAGTATCATAGATAAACCACGAATAGTGTAGCTATACATAACTTCATAGAGAACTTTCTCATTGATCCACACATACGTCAACAAGAAAAAAGATGCTCCCTGCTCACCTGCGACATAGGGAACTCTGGCGAAGTGTAAGTCCACATGTAATCTTTTTCAGCGTTTACCATCTTGTTCTCATCATCATTAGTGACAAATGATTCTGATCCACGCGGAAGCTTGTAATGGCCCATCCGAAATCGCACCGTCTTTGAAGAGTATATAGGATTGCCATACTGAAAAAAGGCTGGCAGTTCCAAACAAAAAGCCATGTGTAAATCATACAATCAATCACCTGACAGTGTTATTAACGCAATAGGCAATAACGAATAAGAAAAAGGAAATCACAGCGGGAGACACATGATTTAACGTGGAAACCCCTCTCCAACAAAGAGAGGTAAAAACCACGGGCACCAACCAACAAAACTTCACTATAACGGTTTACAAAAGCCGTGGGTTATCTTATGAAGCGATGAACCCTAGCTGGCAGTTTACAAGAGGTATAAATAGACGGCAATGAAGATCTGTCGTTAGCCTTCTTATTAAATTTGAATCACAATATGACAGACAGGACTAATCTAACCAAGAGAAAAGTTTCCAGTGCCTTCCTCAACTAATTGGGAACCTTAATCAATCAATTAAGGGTGTGTGGCATAAATGAAGTCAACTAATTGCAATACCACGCAGGCTCAATGAGAGGTAACGCACCTTTGAACGGCTGCACCTTAATCTCATCGACGATGCAGAAATCAGAGTTGAGCCTGTAGGTAAGGCTCTCCGGCTCGTCAGGGTTGTCCGAACCGCAGCTGGACCAATAGGACGGGCGGAAATTGACCAACCCGCGCTCATGGAGGGTGTGTACCATGGTCTCGTTCGGGAAATCGTCGGTGCTGGAGGCACCGACGCAGCGCAGAACGCAGCCCGCGGAGTCCTTGGGGGAGCTAGAGACGAGGGCGCCCGCGAGGTTCGAGTATATCCTGTAGGCCCTCTCGCTGTCTGACTGGGACTGGGAGACGGGAGGTGAAGGCGGCGATCTGGTTACCTCTGCCGCGGCGGCGATGGTGGCGACCTCGGGAAACAGCCGCACGCACAGGCTCTTGCTCAGGTCGTTCTCGATCACTGCGTAGAGAGGGGGACTCAAGGAGACGACGACGGTGTGCAGTAGAATCGATAGCCATCGGAGTAGAGGACGAGAATCGCTCACCAAATCGGCGCCAGGTTCGGGACACGGCGGCGGCGCGGACGAGGTCGGCGGGGTGGTCGAGGAGACCGAAGACGCTGGCGGAGTTGTCGGGGCCGACCCAGTCCAGGAAGTCCCCGCCGCAGCACTCCGCCGCCGCCATGGTGGCACCGAGCTCCCTTTCTTCTTCGAGCGCCGGGATGAGAGAGGCTGAATCTGCGATGTTGGGGAACCAGATTGCGTTGTGACGTGGGAGAGGAATGTGATGGAGACAATACAGCCAAAATACCACTAGCAAAAGAAACCAGAAGTGATAAAATAGCACTGGTGTGTGTGCGATCCACTTTGATTCCAGAACTTAACGACTTGCCAAAAATGCCCTTGTTTCATCTAATCCCAAACAGATTCCGGCGCGCCAATCCAGTAACCCGCCGCCACGCCCACACCCCTCCCCGGAACCTCTAACTTGCAAAAAAAAAAAAAAAAAAAAAAAAAAAATTGAACAGGGAGAGGGTCCTCGAAGGACCCCGAAAGTGGTGCATTAGGCCATGTCCAACCCGGTGACCCAAACAGACGCGTTGGGCCGTTCGTTTTGGGTCGTTTGGGTGGCCGCGCGAACACTCGGACAACGCCCTCCGTCCACGTGTCCGTTTGGGTCGCACGATGCGCCCAACGCAGCGTCCACCCATTTGGTCATTTGGCATATTTATTTGGGAAATAGACCATCTGGCCACACATACTTATAAATAATATCTAACAAATATAGAATAATATCTAACAATTATAGAATAATATCAAATAGCATAAAATAATATCAAATAAAATGTTGCATGATGAAGAAATGAAATGTGCCATTGTTCGAACAAATATAAAAATTTCAAATTGAGATTGTCAACTCAATTTGGGCGCTCTAGGATCTCCTTCTGCCTCTTCTCGAACCAAGCTCTCTTCGCCTCGCTCATGTTGGTCAAGTCGGCGTTCATGATCAGGTTGTCCTCGGCTTGTCGTTTAAGCTCAACTTCCTTCGCCTTCAACTCCACCTCTTTGGCCCTTGCCATTGCTATGAGCTCAATTTCTCTCTATTTGAGCTCAATTTCTCTAGCTTTGGTCTTGGCCTTGACCTCTTCAATCTCAAGCTTCTTCTTTTGGACATCGAAGTAGTTCTTCTTGTCCTCATCTTTCTCCCGGCGCCTCCTCTCATCCCTCTTGTCCGTGGACACCTCTCTGTCGGCATGCAGCTCCTTCAAAGTGCCAAACAATAGCATGGACAAAGCATCACGCTTCATGTCAGCTTTGGTTGACTTGTGGCCGCGAGGACGACTTGCACGAGAAGCGGAGCTACCGCAAGGCTGCCCACCATCAAGGTCAATGACCGTGGGATCTTTGGCGGTCTTGTTGCCAGTCAAAGTCGCCATGTACCCCTCGTACCCCTCCTGGAACTTGGGGGTGCCTTGGAGTTCCTTCCAACAATGAGGGAAGGCAAAGGTCTTTTCTCCATTGTTAGATTTGTACCATTCCAAAGCTTGCAACACCTAGAGCAAAGCGAGACAACAACGATAAACATATGTGCAAACATCGGATGAACATATGTCTCCAACGTATTGATGCGTGTAGTTGACACGTCCGTTGGGAACCCCAAGAGGAAGGTGTGATGCGCACAGCGGCAAATTTCCCTCAGTAAGAAACCAAGGTTTAATTGAACCAGTAGGAGTCAAGAAGCACGTTGAAGGTTGATGGCGGCGGAATGTAGTGCGGCGCAACACCAGAGATTCCGGCGCCAACGTGGAACCTGCACAACACAACCAAAGTACTTTGCCCCAACGAAACAGTGAGGCTGTCAATCTCACCGGCTTGCTGTAACAAAGGATTAAGCGTATTGTGTGGAAGATGATTGTTTGCAGAAAACAGTAAAACAAGTATTGCAGTAGATTGTATGCGATGTAAAGAATAGGACCGGGGTCCACAGTTCACTAGAGGTGTCTCTCCCATAAGATAAAAGCATGTTGGGTGAACAAATTACAGTCGGGCAATTGACAAATAGAGAGGGCATAACAATGCACATACATGTCATGATAAATATAGTGAGATTTAATTGGGCATTACGACAAAGTACATAGACCGCTATCCAGCATGCATCTATGCCTAAAAAGTCCACCTTCAGGTTATCATCCGAACCCCTTCCAGTATTAAGTTGCAAAACAACAGACAATTGCATTAAGTATGGTGCGTAATGTAATCAATAACTACATTCTTAGACATAGCATCAATGTTTTATCCCTAGTAGCAACAGCACATCCACAACCTTAGAACTTTCATCCTTTGTCCTGCATTCAATGGAGGCATGAACCCACTATCGAGCATAAATACTCCCTCTTGGAGTTAAGAGCAAAAACTTGGCCAGAGCCCTACTAATAACGGAGAGCATGCAAGATCATAAACAACACATAGATAATAACTTGATAATTAACATAACATAGTATTCTCTATCCATCGGATCCCGACAAACACAACATATAGTATTACAGATAGATGATCTTGATCATGTTAGGCAGCTCACAAGATCCAATCAATGAAGCACAATGAGGAGAAGACAACCATCTAGCTACTGCTATGGACCCATAGTCCAGGGGTGAACTACTCACTCATCACTCCGGAGGCGACCATGGCGGTGAAGAGTCCTCCGGGAGATGAATCCCCTCTCCGGCAGGTGCGGAGGAGATCTCCGTAATCCCCGAGATGGGATTGGCGGCGGCGGCGTCTCGCAAGGTTTTCCGTATCGTGGCTCTCGGTCGGGGGTTTCGCGACGGAGGCTATTTGTAGGCGGAAGGGCAGGTAAAGAGGCGGCACGAGGGGCCCACACCATAGGTCGGCGCGGCCAAGACCTGGGCCGCGCCGCCCTATGGTGTGGCCACCTCGTGGCCCCACTTCGTCTCCTCTTCGGTCTTCTGGAAGCTTCGTGGCAAAATAGGACCCTGGGCGTTGATTTCGTCCAATTCCGAGAATATTTCTTTACTAGGATTTCTGAAACCAAAAACAGCAGAAAACAGCAACTGTCACTTCGGCATCTTGTTAATAGGTTAGTTCCAGAAAATGCACGAATATGACATAAAGTGTGCATAAAACATGTAGATATTATCAATAATGTGGCATGGAACACAAGAAATTATCGATACGTCGGAGACGTATCAGCATCCCCAAGCTTAGTTTTGCTCGTCCCGAGCAGGTAAAACGATAACAAAGATAATTTCTGGAGTGACATGCCATCATAACCTTGATCATACTATTTATAAACATATGTAATGAATGCAGCGATCAAAACAATGGTAATGACATGAGTAAACAAGTGAATCATAAAGCAAAGACTTTTCATGAATAGTACTTCAAGACAAGCATCAATAAGTCTTGCATAAGAGTTAACTCATAAAGCAATAAATCAAAGTAAAGGTATTGAAGCAACACAAAGGACGATTAAGTTTCAGCGGTTGCTTTCAACTTATAACATGTATATCTCATGGATAATCGTCAACATAGAGTAATATAATAAGTGCAATATGCAAGTATGTAGGAATCAATGCACAGTTCACACAAGTGTTTGCTTCTTGGGGTGGAGAGAAATAGGTGAACTGACTCAACATTAAAAGTAAAAGAAAGGTCCTTCAAAGAGGAAAGCATCGATTGCTATATTTGTGCTAGAGCTTTTATTTTGAAAACATGAAACAATTTTGTCAACGGTAGTAATAAAGCATATGAGTTATGTAAATTATATCTTACAAGTTGCAAGCCTCATGCATAGTATACTAATAGTGCCCGCACCTTGTCCTAATTAGCTTGGACTACCGGATCATCGCAATACACATGTTTTAACCAAGTGTCACAATGGGGTACCTCCATGCCGCCTGTACAAAGGTCTAAGGAGAAAGCTCGCATTTTGGATTTCTCGCTTTTGATTATTCTCAACTTAGACATCCATACCGGGACAACATGGACAACAGATAATGAACTCCTCTTTAATGCATAAGCATGTGGCAACAATTATTATTCTCATATGAGATTGAGGATATATGTCCAAAACTGAAACTTTCACCATGAATCATGGCTTTAGTTAGCGGCCCAATGTTCTTCTCTAACAATATGTATGCTCCAACCATTAAGGTGGTAGATCTCTCTTACTTCAGACAAGACGGACATGCATAGCAACTCACATGATATTCAACAAAGAATAGTTGATGGCGTCCCCAGAAACATGGTTATCGCACAACAAGCAACTTAATAAGAGATAAAGTGCATAAGTACATATTCAATACCACAATAGTTTTTAAGCTATTTGTCCCATGAGCTATATATTGCAAAGGTGAATGATGGAATTTTAAAGGTAGCACTCAAGCAATTTACTTTGGAATGGCGGAGAAATACCATGTAGTAGGTAGGTATGGTGGACACAAATGGCATAGTGGTTGGCTCAAGGATTTTGGATGCATGAGAAGTATTCCCTCTCGATACAAGGTTTAGGCTAGCAAGGTTATTTGAAACAAACACAAGGATGAACCGGTGCAACAAAACTCACATAAAAGACATATTGTAAACATTATAAGAATCTACACCGTCTTCCTTGTTGTTCAAAACTCAATACTAGAAATTATCTAGACTTTAGAGAGACCAAATATGCAAACCAAATTAGCAAGCTCTAGGTGTTTCTTCATTAATGGGTGCAAAGTATATGATGCAAGAGCTTAAACATGAGCACAACAATTGCCAAGTATCAAATTATTCAAGACATTTTAGAAGTACTACATGTAGCATTTTCCAATTCCAACCATATAACAATTTAACGAAGAAGAAACTTCGCCATGAATACTATGAGTAAAGCCTAAGGACATACTTGTCCATATGCAATAGTGGAGCGTGTCTCTCTCCCACACAATGAATGCTAGGATCCATTTATTCAAACAAAACAAAAAAACAAAAACAAACCGACGCTCCAAGCAAAGCACATAAGATGTGACGGAATAAAAATATAGTTTCAGGGGAGGAACCTGATAATGTTGTCGATGAAGAAGGGGATGCCTTGGGCATCCCCAAGCTTAGACGCTTGAGTCTTCTTAGAATATGCAGGGGTGAACCACCGGGGCATCCCCAAGCTTAGAGCTTTCACTCTCCTTGATCATATTGCATCATATTCCTCTCTTGATCCTTGAAAACTTCCTCCACACCAAACTCGAAACAACTCATTAGAGGGTTAGTGGACAATAAAAATTAACATGTTCAGAGGTGACACAATCATTCTTAACACTTCTGGACATTGCATAAAGCTACTGGACATTAATGGATCAAAGAAATTCATCCAACATAGCAAAAGAGGCAATGCGAAATAAAAGGCAGAATCTGTCAAAACAGAACAGTCCGTAAAGATGGATTTTATTGAGGCACCAGACTTGATCAAATGAAAATGCTCAAATTGAATGAAAGTTGCGTACATATCTGAGGATCACGCACGTAAATTGGCTTAATTTTCTGAGCTACCTACAGGGAGGCAGGTCGAAATTCGTGACAGCAAAGAAATCTGAAACTGCGCAGTAATCCAAATCTAGTATGAACTTTACTATCAAAGACTTTACTTGGCACAACAAAACACAAAACTAAGATAAGGAGAGGTTGCTACAGTAGTAAACAACTTCCAAGACTCAAATATAAAACAAAAATACTGTAGTAAAAACATGGGTTGTCTCCCATAAGCGCTTTTCTTTAACGCCTTTCAGCTAGGCGCAGAAAGTGTATATCAAGTATTATCGAGAGACGAAGCATCAACATTACCTTGGGCTTTACCCTTACCTTTCTTGTCCTTTTTCTTACTCTTTGGCTTAGGGAATATATGGCTACCCCCGGGTGTAGAGGTGAATTTTAGGGTGCCTTCTCTCATGTCTATGACTGCTCCCAATAGTTTCAGCAGGGATCTTCCGAGTGTGATTTGTCCTGTTCCTGTGCATTCAATGACAAGATAATCAATGGATATTGTTCTCCCAAGAATGGTTGAATGCACACCCGCAGCTATCCCTTTAGGAATTATAACAGAGTTATCAATAAGAGTTATTCCTTCTCCCCCTTCAGCGAATTCCCAAAGTTTCAAAGATTTATGAATACTCTTAGGCATTAGGCAAAATTCAGTCATAATATCACAATTAGCATGAAGAGTTTGGTCACCTATGACAATTTTAATAGTTGGATCCCACAATGAAGGTTCAGAGTTCACTAAAACTTGATCAAGACGGTTACGAATATATCCATAATTTTCATTTAAGCGAGATGCACTTGTCTCAAGAGTGTTTAATCTATTATAAATGCTAATAAGGGCTGAATCTAAGTTATTAGCTGAATCATGTGATGCAACCAACTTCTTTATGGCATTAAAAGCTTGATCCCCATTACAATGAAGGAAATCTCCTCCCACTAGAGCATCCAAGGCATATCTATAGAGAATCATAAGACCAAAATAAAAATTACTAAGGAGCAAACTTAGAGTCATTTGAGGTTCAGCTTTACGATAAGAAGTAAAAATCCTGGACCAAGCATCTTTAAAACTTTCCTCATCCCCTTGTTTAAAAGTAAAAACTAATTCCTCAGGTGAAGAAGTAACAGGTACAGAGCTAGACATGATAACAAAAGTAAACTAAATGCGAGTAACTAATTTTTTTTGTGTTTTTGATATAGAGTGCAAGACAGTAAATAAAGTAAAGCTAGCAACTAATTTTTTTGTGTTTTGATATAATGCAGCAAACAAAGTAGTAAATAAAATAAAGCAAGACAAAAACAAAGTAAAGAGATTGGGAAGTGGAGACTCCCCTTGCAGCGTGTCTTGATCTCCCCGGCAACGGCGCCAGAAATTTGCTTGATGCGTGTAGTTGACACGTCCGTTGGGAACCCCAAGAGGAAGGTGTGATGCGCACAGCGGCAAGTTTCCCTCAGTAAGAAACCAAGGTTTAATCGAACCAGTAGGAGTCAAGAAGCACGTTGAAGGTTGATGGCGGCGGAATGTAGTGCGGCGCAACATCAGAGATTCCGGCGCCAACGTGGAACCTGCACAACACAACCAAAGTACTTTGCCCCAATGAAACAGTGAGGTTGTCAATCTCACCGGCTTGCTGTAACAAAGGATTAACCGTATTGTGTGGAAGATGATTGTTTGCAGAAAACAAGAAAACAAGTATTGGCAAGAGATTGTATGCGATGTAAAGAATAGGACCGGGGTCCACAGTTCACTAGAGGTGTCTCTCCCATAAGATAAAAGCATGTTGGGTGAACAAATTACAGTCGGGCAATTGACAAATAGAGAGGGCATAACAATGCACATACATGTCATGATAAATATAGTGAGATTTAATTGGGCATTACGACAAAGTACATAGACCGCTATCCAGCATGCATCTATGCCTAAAAAGTCCACCTTCAGGTTATCATCCGAACCCCTTCCAGTATTAAGTTGCAAAACAACAGACAATTGCATTAAGTATGGTGCGTAATGTAATCAATAACTACATCCTTAGACATAGAATCAATGTTTTATCCCTAGTAGCAACAGCACATCCACAACCTTAGAACTTTCTGTCATCCTCCTGCATTCAATGGAGGCATGAACCCACTATCGAGCATAAATACTCCCTCTTGGAGTTAAGAGCAAAAACTTGGCCAGAGCCTCTACTAATAACGGAGAGCATGCAAGATCATAAACAACACATAGATAATAACTTGATAATTAACATAACATAGTATTCTCTATCCATCGGATCCCGACAAACACAACATATAGTATTACAGATAGATGATCTTGATCATGTTAGGCAGCTCACAAGATCCAATCAATGAAGCACAATGAGGAGAAGACAACCATCTAGCTACTGCTATGGACCCATAGTCCAGGGGTGAACTACTCACTCATCACTCCGGAGGCGACCATGGCGGTGAAGAGTCCTCCGGGAGATGAATCCCCTCTCCGGCAGGGTGCCGGAGGAGATCTCCAGAATCCCCCGAGATGGGATTGGCGGCGGCGGCGTCTCAGTAAGGTTTTCCGTATCGTGGCTCTCGGTACTGGGGGTTTCGCGACGGAGGCTATTTGTAGGCGGAAGGGCAGGTAAAGAGGCGGCACGAGGGGCCCACACCATAGGTCGGCGCGGCCAAGACCTGGGCCACGCCGCCCTATGGTGTGGCCACCTCGTGGCCCCACTTCGTCTCCTCTTCGGTCTTCTGGAAGCTTCGTGGCAAAATAGGACCCTGGGCGTTGATTTCGTCCAATTCCGAGAATATTTCTTTACTAGGATTTCTGAAACCAAAAACAGCAGAACAAAGAAGCGGCACTTCGGCATCTTGTTAATAGGTTAGTTCCAGAAAATGCACGAATATGACATAAAGTGTGCATAAAACATGTAGATATTATCAATAATGTGGCATGGAACACAAGAAATTATCGATACGTCGGAGACGTATCACGTATCTATAATTTCTTATGTTCCATGCTAGTTTTATGACAATACCAACATATTTTAGTCATACTTTATAATGTTTTTATGCATTTTCCGAGACTAACCTATTAACAAGATGCCGCAGTGCCAGTTCATGTTTTCTGCTGTTTTTGATTTCAGAAAAGTTAGTTTACAAATATTCTCGGAATTGGACGAAACGAAAGCCCACTGTCTTATTTTCCATGGAGTCTTCCAGAACACCGAAGAGGAGACGAAGACGGGCCACGAGGCGGCCACACCATATGGCGGCGCGGCCCCACCCCTGGTCGCGCCGGCCTATGGGGTGGGCCCCTCGGGCGCCCCCGACGCTGCCCCTTCGCCTATTTATTCCTTCTGTCGCGAAAACCCTAGTACCGAGAGCCACGATACGAGAATAGTTCCAGAGACGCCGTCGCCGTCAACCCTATCTCGGGGGGTTCAGAAGATCGCCTCCGGCACCCTGTCGGAGAGGGGAATCATCACCGGAGGGCTCTACATCACCATGCCCGCCTCCGGACTGATGCGTGAGTAGTTCATCCTTGTACTATCGGTCCATAGCAGTAGCTAGATGGTTGTCTTCTCCTCTTGTGCCATCATGTTTAGATCTTGTGAGCTGCTTATCATGATCAAGATCATCTATTTGTAATGCTACATGTTGTGTTTGTTGGGATCCGATTAATATGGAATACTATGTCAAGTTGATTATTGATCTATCATATATGTGTTGTTTATGATCTTGCATGCTCTCCTTTTCTAGTAGAGGCTCTGGCCAAGTTGATACTTGTAACTCCAAGAGGGAGTATTTATGCTCGATAGTGGGTTCATGTCTCCATTGAATCTGGGGGAGTGACAGCAACCCCTAAGGTTGTGGATGTGTTGTTGCCACTAGGGATAAAACATCAATGCTTGCTGGACTTTTTAGGCATAGATGCATGCTGGATGGCGGTCTATGTTCTTTGTCGTAATGCCCTAAGTAAATCTCATAGTAGTCATCATGATATGTATGTGCATTGTTATGCCCTCTCTATTTGTCAATTGCCCAACTGTAATTTGTTCACCCAACATGCTATTTATCTTATTGGAGAGACACCACTAGTGAACTGTGGATCCCGGTCCATTCTTTTACATCTGAATTACAATCTACTGCAATCATTGTTCTCTTTTGTTTTCCGCAAGCAAACATCATTCTCGGCACCATACGTTTAATCCTTTATTTTCAGCAAGCCGGTGAGATTGACAATCTCACTGTTAAGTTGGGGCAAAGTAGTTTGATTGTGTTGTGCAGGTTCCACGTTGGCGCCGGAATCCCCGGTGTTGCGCCGCACTACACTCCTTCACCAACAACCTTCACGTGGCCTTCATCTCCTACTGATTCGATAACCTTGGTTTCTTTCTGAGGGAAAACTCGTTGATGTACGCATCATACCTTCCTCTTGGGGTTCCCAATGGCCGTGTGCTTTACCGTCACAAGCAGCTACTTTTCTGGCGCCGTTGCCGGGGAGATCAAGACACGCTGCAAGGGGAGTCTCTCACACCCAATCTCTTTACTTTGTTTATTGTCTTGCTTTATTTTATTTTCTGTCTTGTTTGCTTTCTTTATATCAAAAACACACAAAAATTAGTTACTTGTTTTACTTTATTTAATTCGGTTTTGTTTTATTACTGTTAAAATGAATACTCCTGAAAACACTAAGTTGTGTGACTTCACTAGCACAAATAATAATGATTTCATATGCACTCCTATTGCTCCACCTGCTACTACAGCAGAATTTTATGAAATTAAACCTGCTTTACTGAATCTTGTTATGAGAGAGCAATTTTCTGGTGTTAGTACTGATGATGCTGCTGCCCATCTTAATAATTTTGTTGAACTTTGTGAAATGCAAAAGTATAAAGATATAGATGGGGATATTATAAAACTGAAATTGTTTCCTTTCTCCTTAAGAGGAAGAGCTAAATATTGGTTGCTATCTTTGCCTAAAAATAGTATTGATTCATGGACTAAATGTAAAGATGTTTTTATTGGAAAATACTATCCTCCTGCTAAAATTATATCTTTGAAAAGTAGCATTATGAATTTTAAGCAATTGGATAATGAACATGTTGCCCAAGCATGGGACAGAATGAAATATTTGGTAAAGAATTTCTCTACCCATGGACTTACTACTTGGATGATCATCCAAACCTTTTATGCATGATTTAATTTTTCTTCAAGGAACCTATTGGATTCAGCTGCTGGAGGTACTTTTATGTCCATCACTTTGGGTGCTGCAACAAAGCTTCTTGATGATATGATGATCAACTACTCTGAATGGCACACTGAAAGAACTCCTCAAGGTAAGAAGGTAAATTCTGTTGAAGAAACTTCTTCCTTGAGTGATAAGATTGATGTTATTATGTCTATGCTTGTTAATGGTAGCTCATGTTGATCCTAATAATGTTCCTTTAGCTTCGTTGGTTGCTCAAGAAGAGCATGTTGATGTGAACTTCATTAAAAATAATAATTTCAACAACAATACTTATAGGAATAATTTTGGTAACAACAACTATAGGCCATATCCTTCTAATAGTGGTAATGGTTATAGTAATTCTTATGGTAATTCTTATGGTAATTCTTACAACAATAGAAGGAGTGTACCCTCTGATCTTGAAGTCATGCTTAAAGAATTTATTAGTACACAAACTGCTTTTAACAAATCTGTTGAAGAAAAGTTTGGTAAAATTGATGTTCTTGCTTCTAAGGTTGATAGTCTTGCTCTTGATGTTGATCTTTTGAAACTGAAAGTTATGCCTAATGAAGATAATGATAACAAAATTCTTGCTACAGCAAATGCTATCCAAGTTCGAATTGATTACAATATTAGAATATTGGCTGAATTGCATGCTAGGTGGGAAAGAGAAGAAAAACTTGCTAAAGAGAATAATATAGCTAGAGTTTGGACTATTACCACCACTAGTAATTTTGATACTTCACATGTTGCTAAATCTCCTACTATCAATGGTAAAATAATTGGTGTTGGTGATACGTCTCCGACGTATCGATAATTTCTTGTGTTCCATGCCACATTATTGATGATATCTACATGTTTTATGCACACTTTATGTCATATTCGTGCATTTTCTGGAACTAACCTATTAACAAGATGCCGAAGAGCCGATTCTTTGTTTTCTGCTGTTTTTGGTTTCAGAAATCCTAGTAACGAAATATTCTCGGAATTGGACGAAATCAACGCCCAGGGTCCTATTTTGCCACGAAGCTTCCAGAAGACCGAAGAGTCAACGAAGTGGGGCCACGAGGCGGCCAGACTACAGGGCGGTGCGGCCTAGGTCTTGGCCGCACGGCCCTGTCATCTGGGCCCCTCGTGACGCCCCTTGACCTGCCCTTCCGCCTACAAATAGCCTTCATCGCGAAACGCCCAGTACCGAGAGCCACGATACGGAAAACCTTACTGAGACGCCGCCGCCACCAATCCCATCTTGGGGGATTCTGGAGATCTCCTCCGGCACCCTGCCGGAGAGGGGATTCATCTCCCGGAGGACTCTTCACCGCCATGGTCGCCTCCGGAGTGATGAGTGAGTAGTTCACCCCTGGACTATGGGTCCATAGCAGTAGCTAGATGGTTGTCTTCTCCTCATTGTGCTTCATTGTTGGATCTTGTGAGCTGCCTAACATGATCAAGATCATCTATCTGTAATACTATATGTTGTGTTTGTTGGGATCCGATGGATAGAGAATAATATGTTATGTTAATTATCAAGTTATTACCTATGTGTTGTTTATGATCTTGCATGCTCTCCGTTATTAGTAGAGGCTCTGGCCAAGTTTTTGCTCTTAACTCCAAGAGGGGGTATTTATGCTCGATAGTGGGTTCATGCCTCAATTGAATCTGGGACAGTGACAGAAAGTTCTAAGGTTGTGGATGTGTTGTTGCTACTAGGGATAAAACATTGATGCTATGTCTAAGGATGTAGTTATTGATTACATTACGCACCATACTTAATGCAATTGTCTGTTGTTTTGCAACTTAATACTGGAAGGGGTTCGGATGATAACCTGAAGGTGGACTTTTTAGGCATAGATGCATGCTGGATAGCGGTCTATTTACTTTGTCGTAATGCCCAATTAAATCTCACTATATTTATCATGACATGTATGTGCATTGTTATGCCCTCTCTATTTGTCAATTGCCCGACTGTAATTTGTTCACCCAACATGCTTTTATCTTATGGGAGAGACACCTCTAGTGAACTGTGGACCCCGGTCCTATTCTTTACATCGCATACAATCTACTGCAATACTTGTTTTACTGTTTTCTGTAAACAATCATCTTCCACACAATACGGTTAATCCTTTGTTACAGCAAGCCGGTGAGATTGACAACCTCACTGTTTCGTTGGGGCAAAGTACTTTGGTTGTGTTGTGCAGGTTCCACGTTGGCGCCGGAATCTCTGGTGTTGCGCCGCACTACATTCCGCCGCCATCAACCTTCAACGTGCTTCTTGACTCCTACTGGTTCGATTAAACCTTGGTTTCTTACTGAGGGAAACTTGCCGATGTGCGCATCACACCTTCCTCTTGGGGTTCCCAACGGACGTGTCAACTACACGCATCAAGCAAATTTCTGGCGCCGTTGCCGGGGAGATCAAGACACGCTGCAAGGGGAGTCTCCACTTCCCAATCTCTTTACTTTGTTTTTGTCTTGCTTTATTTTATTTACTACTTTGTTTGCTGCATTATATCAAAACACAAAAAAATTAGTTGCTAGCTTTACTTTATTTACTGTCTTGCACTCTATATCAAAAACACAAAAAAATTATTTACTTGCATTTACTTTATCTAGTTTGCTTTATTTACTGTTGCTAAAATGGGTACTCCTGAAAATACTAAGTTGTGTGACTTCACAACCACAAATAATAATGATTTCTTATGCACACCTATTGCTCCACCTGCTACTACAGCAGAATTCTTTGAAATTAAACCTGCTTTACTGAATCTTGTTATGCGAGAGCAATTTTCTGGTGTTAGTTCTGATGATGCTGCTGCCCATCTTAATAATTTTGTTGAACTATGTGAAATGCAAAAGTATAAGGATGTAGATGGTGATATTATTAAATTGAAATTGTTTCCTTTCTCATTAAGAGGAAGAGCTAAAGATTGGTTGCTATCTCTGCCTAAGAATAGTATTGATTCCTGGACTAAATGCAAGGATGCTTTTATTGGTAGATATTATCCCCCTGCTAAAATTATATCTTTGAGGAGTAGCATAATGAATTTTAAACAATTGGATACTGAGCATGTTGCACAAGCATGGGAAAGAATGAAATCTTTGGTTAAAAATTGCCCAACCCATGGACTGACTACTTGGATGATCATCCAAACCTTCTATGCAGGACTAAATTTTTCTTCGCGGAATTTATTGGATTCAGCTGCTGGAGGTACCTTTATGTCCATCACTTTGGGGGCAGCTACAAAGCTCCTTGATGATATGATGATTAATTACTCTGAATGGCACACGGAAAGAGCTCCACAAGGTAAGAAGGTAAATTCTGTTGAAGAATCCTCTTCCTTGAATGATAAGATTGATGCTATTATGTCTATGCTTGTGAATGATAGGACTAATGTTGATCCTAATAATGTTCCGTTAGCTTCATTGGTTGCCCAAGAAGAACATGTTGATGTAAACTTCATTAAAAATAATAATTTCAACAACAATGCTTATCGGAACAATTCTAGTAATAACTATAGGCCATATCCTTATAATAATGGTAACGGTTATGCTAATTCTTATGGGAATTCTTACAATAATAATAGGAATACACCCCCTGGACTTGAAGCTATGCTTAAAGAATTTATTAGTACACAAACTGCCTTTAACAAATCTGTTGAGGAAAAACTCAATAAAATTGATATTCTCGCTTCTAAGGTTGATAGTCTTGCCTCTGATGTTGATCTTTTGAAATCGAAAGTTATGCCTAATAGGGATATTGAAAATAAAATTGTTACTACAGCAAATGCCATCCAAGTTAGAATTAATGAGAATATAAGATTAATGGCTGAATTGCGTGCTAGGTGGGATAGAGAAGAAAATGAAAAACTAGCTAAAGAGAAAAATGTAGCTAAAGTTTGGACTATTACCACCACAAGTAATGTTGATTCTTCACATGTTGCTGCACCTCCTACTATTAATGGTAAAATAATTGGTGTTGGTAATGTTTCTACTCCTAGTGCAAAGCGTACAAAACTGCCTGAAATTGCTAAAACTGCTGAAATTGCTTGTGATAAAACTGTTGAAATTTTTTCCAACCTTGGGGATGATGATCCCATTGCTGTAACTCATAATGATTTAGATTTTGATGATTGCCACATCTCTGAAGTTATAAAGTTCTTACAAAAACTTGCTAAGAGTCCCAATGCTAGCGCTGTAAACTTGGCTTTCACAAAACATATTACAAATGCTCTCATAAAAGCTAGAGAAGAGAAACTAAAACTTGAAACTTCTATTCCTAGAAAGCTAGAGGATGGTTGGGAACCCATCATTAAAATGAGGGTCAATGATTTTGATTGTAATGCTTTATGTGATCTTGGTGCAAGTATTTCTGTTATGCCTAAGAAAGTCTATGATATGCTTGACTTGCCACCATTGAAAAATTGTTATTTGGATGTTAATCTCGCTGATAATGCTAAAAAGAAACCTTTGGGGAGAGTTGATAATGTTCATATTATGGTTAACAATAACCTTGTCCCCGTTGATTTTGTTGTCTTGGATATTGAATGCAATGCATCTTGCCCCATTATATTGGGAAGACCTTTTCTTCGAACCGTTGGTGCTACTATTGATATGAAGGAAGGTAATATTAAATATCAATTTCCTCTCAAGAAAGGTATGGAACACTTCCCTAGAAAGAGAATGAAGTTACCTTATGATTCTATTATTAGAACAAATTATGATGTTTGATAGCGTGTATACACACGTCCGTTGGGAACCCCAAGAGGAAGGTGTGATGCGTACAGCGGCAAGTTTTCCCTCAGTATGAAACCAAGGTTTATCGAACCAGTAGGAGCCAAGAAGCACGTTGAAGGTTGATGGCGGCGGGATGTAGTGCGGCGCAACACCAGAGATTCCGGCGCCAACGTGGAACCTGCACAACACAACCAAAGTACTTTGCCCCAACGAAACAGTGAGGTTGTCAATCTCACCGGCTTGCTGTAACAAAGGATTAGATGTATAGTGTGGATGATGATTGTTTGCAGAAAACAGTAGAACAGTATTGCAGTAGATTGTATTTCAGTAAAGAGAATTGGACCGGGGTCCACAGTTCACTAGAGGTGTCTCTCCCATAAGATAAACAGCATGTTGGGTGAACAAATTACAGTTGGGCAATTGACAAATAGAGAGGGCATGACCATGCACATACATATTATGATGAGTATTGTGAGATTTAATTGGGCATTACGACAAAGTACATAGACCGCTATCCAGCATGCATCTATGCCTAAAAAGTCCACCTTCAGGTTATCATCCGAACCCCCTCCAGTATTAAGTTGCTAACAACAGACAATTGCATTAAGTATTGCGCGTAATGTAATCAGTGACTACATCCTTGAACATAGCACCAATGTTTAATCCCTAGTGGCAACAGCACATCCGTAACCTTAGAGGTTCTTGTCACCCCTCCAGATTCACGGAGACATGAACCCACTATCGTGAAGGAGATATGCCCTAGAGGCAATAATAAAGTGGTTATTATTTATATCTTTATGGTTATGATAAATGTTTATATATCATGCTATAATTGTATTAACCGAAACATTAGTACATGTGTGATTGTAGACAACAAGAAGTCCCTAGTATGCCTCTTAAACTAGCTTGTTGATTAATGGATGATTAGTTTCATAATCATGAACATTGGATGTTATTAATAACAAGGTTATATCATTATATGAATGATGTAATGGACACACCCAATTAAGCGTAGCATAAGATCTCGTCATTAAGTTATTTGCTATAAGCTTTCGATACATAGTTACCTAGTCCTTATGACCATGAGATCATATAAATCACTTATACCGGAAAGGTACTTTGATTACATCAAACGCCACTGCGTAAATGGGTGGTTATAAAGGTGGGATTAAGTATCCGGAAAGTATGAGTTGAGGCATATGGATCAACAGTGGGATTTGTCCATCCCGATAACGGATAGATATACTCTGGGCCCTCTCGGTGGAATGTCGTCTAATGTCTTGCAAGCATATGAATAAGTTCATAAGAGACCACATACCACGGTACGAGTAAAGAGTACTTGTCAGGAGACGAGGTTGAACAAGGTATAGAGTGATACCGAAGATCAAACCTCGGACAAGTAAAATATCGCGTGACAAAGGGAATTGGTATCGTATGTGAATGGTTCATTCGATCACTAAAGTCATCGTTGAATATGTGGGAGCCATTATGGATCTCCAGATCCCGCTATTGGTTATTGGTCGGAGTGAGTACTCAACCATGTCCACATAGTTCACGAACCGTAGGGTGACACACTTAAAGTTGGATGTTGAAATGGTAGTACTTGAATATGGAATGGAGTTCGAATATTTGTTCGGAGTCCCGGATGAGATCCCGGACATCACGAGGAGTTCCGGAATGGTCCGGAGAATAAGATTCATATATAGGATGTCATTTTATGTGAATTAAAATGTCGCGGAAGGTTCTATGGAAGGTTCTAGAAGGTTCTAGAAAAGTCCGGAAGAAACCACCAAGGAAGGTGGAGTCCACATGGGACTCCACCTCCATGGCCGGCCAACCCTAGGTGGGGAGGAGTCCCAAGTGGACTCCCCCTTAGGGGGCCGGCTGATACGTCTCCAACGTATCGATAATTTCTTATGTTCCATGCCACATTATTGATGTTATCTACATGTTTTATGCACACTTTATGTCATATTCGTGCATTTTCTGGAACTAACCTATTAACAAGATGCCGAAGTGCCAGTTGCTGTTTTCTACTGTTTTTGGTTTCAGAAATCCTAGTAAAGAAATATTCTCGGAATCGGACGAAATCAACGCCAAAGATCTTAGAATCCCCGGAAGCATCCAGAACACACCAGAGAGGCCAGAGGGGGGCCACAGGCCCACCAAACCATAGGCTGGCGCGGCCTAGGGGGGGCCCGCGCCCCCCTATGGTGTCGTCGCCTCGTTGACCTTCTGACGCTGCCCTTCCGCCTATTTAAAGCCTCCGTTGCGAAAACCCTATTGCGATCGACGAAACCCACAGAAACCTTCCAGAGCCGCCGCCATCGCGAAGCCAAGATCTGGGGGACAGGAGTCTCTGTTCCGGCACGCCGCCGGGACGGGGAAGTGCCCCCGGAAGGCTTCTCCATCGACACCGCTGCCATCTCCACCGCCATCTTCATCACCGCTGCTGCTCCCATGAGGAGGGAGTAGTTCTCCATCGAGGCTCGGGGCTGTACCGGTAGCTATGTGGTTAATCTCTCTCCTATGTACTTCAATACAATGATCTCATGAGCTGCTTTACATGATTGAGATCCATATGATGAGCTTTGTATCGCTACTAGTTGTGTGCTACTCATGTGATGTTATTAAAGTAATCTATTCCTCCTGCATGGTGTAAAGGTGACTAGTGTGTGCACCATGTGGTTCTTGTCGTAGGCTATGATCATGATCTCTTGTAGATTGTGGAGTTAATTATCATTATGATAGTATTGATGTGATCTATTCCTCCTTCATAGTGTAATGTGGGCAGTGTGTGCACTATGTTAGTTCTTGGTTTATTTTGCAATGATCTATTATGCTCTAAGGTTATTTAAATATGAACATTATTGTGGAGCTTGTTAACTCCGGCATTGAGGGTTCGTGTAATCCTACGCCATGTGTTCATCATCCAACAAAAGAGTGTATGTAGCACATATGAGAAAGAGTTATTTATTATGCGATCAATGTTGAGAGTGTCCACTAGTGAAAGTATGATCCCTAGGCCTTGTTCCTAAATACTGCTATCGCTGCTTGTTTACTGTTTTACTGCGTTACTACTGCTGCAATACTACCACCATCAACTACACGCCAGCAAGCTATTTTCTGGTACCGTTGCTACTGCTCATACTTATTCATACCACCTGTATTTCACTATCTCTTCGCCGAACTAGTGCACCTATTAGGTGTGTTGGGGACACAAGAGACTTCTTGCTTTGTGGTTGCAGGGTTGCATGAGAGGGATATCTTTGACCTCTTCCTCCCTGAGTTCGATAAACCTTGGGTGATCCACTTAAGGGAAAACTTGCTGCTGTTCTACAAACCTCTGCTCTTGGAGGCCCAACACTGTCTACAGGAAAGGAGGGGGAACGTAGACATCAAGCTATTTTCTGGCGCCGTTGCCGGGGAGGAAAGGTAAAAGGTACTCACACTTCGGATCTCGGCTACCAAGCTATTTCCCGGCGCCGTAAGTACTCGAAGCTATTTCCTTTAGATCCTGCAATTGCAACTTTTTGTTTCTTGTTTACACTAGTTTGGCATAATGGACAAGAATGAGCTTCTATTTCTATTTCCTGATTTAAAACATGGATTGTTTGATGCGAAAATTAAAAAACCTATGAAATCTTATTTGCATGCTGGTAGTAATATTAGTATGAACGCTTGGAACATCATTGTTGATAATGATATAGAAAGTTCTAAGCTTGGGGAAGCTGGTTTTCATGATCTTTTTAGTCCCCCAAGCATTGAGGAGAAAATTTTCTTTGATGATACTTTGCCTCCCATATATGATGATTATAATGATAGTGGTCTTTTGTTGCCACCTACTATGGAGAGTAAATTTTGTTGTGATTATACTATGCCTCCAACACTTGATGAGAATAATAATGATAGCTACTTTGTTGAATTTGCTCCCACTACATCTAATAAAATTGATTATGCTTATGTGGAGAGTAATAATTTTATGCATGAGACTCATGATAAGAATGCTTTATGTGATAGTTATATTGTTGAGTTTGCTCATGACACTACTGAAAGCTATTATGAGAGAGGAAAATATGGTTGTAGAAATTTTCATGTTACTAAAATGCCTCTCTATGTGCTGAAATTTTTGAAGCTACACTTGTTTTATCTTCCTATGCTTGTCACTTTGCTATTCATGAACTTGTTTATTTACAAGATTCCTTTGCATAGGAAGCATGTTAGACTTAAATGTGTTTGAATTTGCCTCTTGATGCTCTCTTTTGCTTCAAATACTATTTCTTGCGAGTGCATCATTAAAACTGCTGAGCCCATCTTAATGGCTATAAAGAAAGAACTTCTTGGGAGATAACCCATGTGTTATTTTGCTACAGTACTTTGTTTTATATTTGTGTCTTGGAAGTTGTTTACTACTGTAGCAACCTCTCCTTATCTTAGTTTTGTGTTTTGTTGTGCCAAGTAAAGTCTTTGATAGTAAAGTAAGTACTAGATTTGGATTACTGCGCAGTTCCAGATTTCTTTGCTGTATCGAATCTGGGTCTACCTCCCTGTAGGTAGCTCAGAAAATTAAGCCAATTTACGTGCATGATCCTCAGATATGTACGCAACTTTCATTCAATTTGAGCATTTTCATTTGAGCAAGTCTGGTGCCATTTTAAAATTCGTCAATACGAACTGTTCTGTTTTGACAGATTCTGCCTCTTATTTCGCATTGCCTCTTTTGCTATGTTGGATGAATTTCTTTGATCCACTAATGTCCAGTAGCATTATGCAATGTCCAGAAGTGGTAAGAATGATTGTGTCACCTCTGAATATGTTAATTTTTATTGTGCACTAACCCTCTAATGAGTTGTTTCGAGTTTGGTGTGGAGGAAGTTTTCAAGGATCAAGAGAGGAGTATGATGCAACATGATCAAGGAGAGTGAAAGCTCTAAGCTTGGGGATGCCCCGGTGGTTCACCCCTGCATATTCTAAGAAGACTCAAGCGTCTAAGCTTGGGGATGCCCAAGGCATCCCCTTCTTCATCGACAACATTATCAGGTTCCTCCCCTGAAACTATATTTTTATTCCATCACATCTTATGTGCTTTGCTTGGAGCGTCGGTTTGTTTTTGTTTTTTTTTTTGTTTGAATAAAATGGATCCTAGCATTCATTGTGTGGGAGAGAGACACGCTCCGCTGTAGCATATGGACAAGTATGTCCTTAGGCTCTACTCATAGTATTCATGGCGAAGTTTCTTCTTCGTTAAATTGTTATATGGTTGGAATTGGAAAATGATACATGTAGTAATTGCTATAATGTCTTGGATAATGTGATACTTGGAAATTGTTGTGCTCATGTTTAAGCTCTTGCACCATATGCTTTGCACCCATTAATGAAGAAATACATAGAGCATGCTAAAATTTGGTTTGCATATTTGGTTTCTCTAAGGTCTAGATAATTTCTAGTATTGAGTTTGAACAACAAGGAAGACGGTGTAGAGTCTTATAATGTTTTCAATATGTCTTTTATGTGAGTTTTGCTGCACCGGTTCATCCTTGTGTTTGTTTCAAATAACCTTGCTAGCCTAAACCTTGTATCGAGAGGGAATACTTCTCATGCATCCAAAATCCTTGAGCCAACCACTATGCCATTTGTGTCCACCATACCTACCTACTACATGGTATTTCTCCGCCATTCCAAAGTAAATTGCTTGAGTGCTACCTTTAAAATTCCATCATTCACCTTTGCAATATATAGCTCATGGGACAAAATAGCCTTAAAAACTATTGTGGTATTGAATATGTACTTATGCACTTTATCTCTTATTAAGTTGCTCGTTGTGCGATAACCATGTTTCTGGGGACGCCATCAACTACTCTTTGTTGAATATCATGTGAGTTGCTATGCATGTTCGTCTTGTCTGAATTAAGAGCGATCTACCACCTTATGGTTGGAGCATGCATATTGTTAGAGAAGAACATTGGGCCGCTAACTAAAGCCATGATCCATGGTGGAAGTTTCAGTTTTGGACATATATCCTCAATCTCATATGAGAATAATAATTGTTGCCACATGCTTATGCATTAAAGAGGAGTCCATTATCTGTTGTCCATGTTGTCCCGGTATGGATGTCTAAGTTGAGAATAATCAAAAGCGAGAAATCCAAAATGCGAGCTTTCTCCTTAGAACCTTTGTACAGGCGGCATGGAGGTACCCCATTGTGACACTTGGTTAAAACATGTGTATTGTGATGATCCGGTAGTCCAAGCTAATTAGGACAAGGTGCGGGCACTATTAGTATACTATGCATGAGGCTTGCAACTTGTAAGATATAATTTACATGATACATATGCTTTATTACTACCGTTGACAAAATTGTTTCATGTTTTCAAAATCAAAGCTCTAGCACAAATATAGCAATCGATGCTTTCCTCTTTGAAGGACCATTCTTTTACTTTCAATGTTGAGTCAGTTCACCTATTTCTCTCCACCTCAAGAAGCAAACACTTGTGTGAACTGTGCATTGATTCCTACATATTTGCTTATTGCACTTATTATATTACTCTATGTTGACAATATCCATGAGATATACATGTTACAAGTTGAAAGCAACCGCTGAAACTTCATCTTCCTTTATGTTGCTTCAATACCTCTACTTTGAATTATTGCTTTATGAGTTAACTCTTATGCAAGACTCATTGATGCTTGTCTTGAAGTACTATTCATGAAAAATCTTTGCTATATGATTCACTTGTTTACTCATGTCATATACATTGTTTTGATCGCTGCATTCACTACATATGCTTTACAAATAGTTTGATCAAGGTTATGATGGCATGTCACTCCAGAAATTATCTTTGTTATCGTTTTACCTGCTCGGGACGAGCAGAACTAAGCTTGGGGATGCTGATACGTCTCCAACGTATCGATAATTTCTTATGTTCCATGCCACATTATTGATGTTATCTACATGTTTTATGCACACTTTATGTCATATTCGTGCATTTTCTGGAACTAACCTATTAACAAGATGCCGAAGTGCCAGTTGCTGTTTTCTGCTGTTTTTGGTTTCAGAAATCCTAGTAAAGAAATATTCTCGGAATCGGACAAAATCAACGCCAAAGATCTTAGAATCCCCGGAAGCATCCAGAACACACCAGAGAGGCCAGAGGGGGGCCACAGGCCCACCAAACCATAGGCTGGCGCGGCCTAGGGGGGGCCCGCGCCCCCCTATGGTGTCGTCGCCTCGTTGACCTTCTGACGCTGCCCTTCCGCCTATTTAAAGCCTCCGTTGCGAAAACCCTATTGCGATCGACGAAACCCACAGAAACCTTCCAGAGCCGCCGCCATCGCGAAGCCAAGATCTGGGGGACAGGAGTCTCTGTTCCGGCACGCCGCCGGGACGGGGAAGTGCCCCCGGAAGGCTTCTCCATCGACACCGCTGCCATCTCCACCGCCATCTTCATCACCGCTGCTGCTCCCATGAGGAGGGAGTAGTTCTCCATCGAGGCTCGGGGCTGTACCGGTAGCTATGTGGTTAATCTCTCTCCTATGTACTTCAATACAATGATCTCATGAGCTGCTTTACATGATTGAGATCCATATGATGAGCTTTGTATCGCTACTAGTTGTGTGCTACTCATGTGATGTTATTAAAGTAATCTATTCCTCCTGCATGGTGTAAAGGTGACTAGTGTGTGCACCATGTGGTTCTTGTCGTAGGCTATGATCATGATCTCTTGTAGATTGTGGAGTTAATTATCATTATGATAGTATTGATGTGATCTATTCCTCCTTCATAGTGTAATGTGGGCAGTGTGTGCACTATGTTAGTTCTTGGTTTATTTTGCAATGATCTATTATGCTCTAAGGTTATTTAAATATGAACATTATTGTGGAGCTTGTTAACTCCGGCATTGAGGGTTCGTGTAATCCTACGCAATGTGTTCATCATCCAACAAAAGAGTGTATGTAGCACATATGAGAAAGAGTTATTTATTATGCGATCAATGTTGAGAGTGTCCACTAGTGAAAGTATGATCCCTAGGCCTTGTTCCTAAATACTGCTATCGCTGCTTGTTTACTTGTTTCTTTGCGTTACTACTGCTGCAATACTACCACCATCAACTACACGCCAGCAAGCTATTTTCTGGTACCGTTGCTACTGCTCATACTTATTCATACCACCTGTATTTCACTATCTCTTCGCCGAACTAGTGCACCTATTAGGTGTGTTGGGGACACAAGAGACTTCTTGCTTTGTGGTTGCAGGGTTGCATGAGAGGGATATCTTTGACCTCTTCCTCCCTGAGTTCGATAAACCTTGGGTGATCCACTTAAGGGAAAACTTGCTGCTGTTCTACAAACCTCTGCTCTTGGAGGTCCAACACTGTCTACAGGAAAGGAGGGGGAACGTAGACATCACCGGCCAACCCCCCATATGGGAGGTGGAACTCCCACCTCTAGTGGGAGTCCTAGCTTGGCTAGGTTTCCCCTCCATATGAAAGGTTTTTGGTTCGGGTCTTATTCGAAGACTTGGAGACTAACTCTTGGGGTTCCACCTATATAATGAGGGGCATAGGGGAGGGGGCCGGCCACCACAAAGCCACAAGTTGGCCGCACCCCCTTGAGGCCGACCACCCCCTCCCAAACCCTAGCCGCCCCCTTCTCCTCCATATCTCCCGCGTAGCTTTAGCGAAGCTCTGCCGGAGTTCTCCACCGCCACCGACACCACGCCGTCGTGCTGTCGGATTCAAGAGGAGCTACTACTTCCGCTGCCCGCTGGAATGGGGAGGTGGACGTCGTCTTCATCAACAACCGAACGTGTGACCGAGTACGGAGGTGCTGCCCGTTCGTGGCGCCGGAACCGATCGTGATCAAGATCTTCTACGCGCTTTTGCAAGCGGCAAGTGAACGTCTACCGCAGCAACAAGAGCCTCCTCTTGTAGGCTTTGGAATCTCTTCAAGGGTGAGACTCGATAATCCCCTCGTTGCTACCGTCTTCTAGATTGCATCTTGGCTTGGATTTCGTGTTCGCGGTAGGAATTTTTTTTTGTTTTCTATGCAACGTTATCCTACAGTGGTATCAGAGCCGTGTCTATGCATAGATGGTTGCACGAGTAGAACACAATGGTTTGTGGGCGTTGATGCTTATGTTGTCTTTAGTTTGAGTACTTTGCATCTTTGTGGCATAGTGGGATGAGGCGGCTCGGACTAACTTTACATGACCGCGTTCATGAGACTTGTTCCTCGTTCGACATGCAACTTGTATTGCATAAGAGGCTTTGCGGGTGTCTGTCTCTCCTACTATAGTGAAGATTCAATTTACTCTTCTATTGACAACACTAGTATCACCGTTGTGGTTCATGTTCGTAGGTAGATTAGATCTCTCTCGAAAACCCTAAACCACGTAAAATATGCAAACCAAATTAGAGACGTCTAACTTGTTTTTGCAGGGTTTGGTGATGTGATATGGCCATAATGTGATGATGAATATGTATGAGATGATCATTATTGTATTGTGGCAACCGGCAGGAGCCTTATGGTTGTCTTTAAATTTCATGTTGAGTAGTATTTCAAAGTAGTTGTAATAGTTGCTACATGAGGTGAACAACCATGAAGACGGCGCCATGAACCTTGACGCTACGCCGACGATGATGGAGATCATGCCCGTTGATGATGGAGATCATGTCCGTGCTTTGAAGATGAAGATCGAAGGCACAAAGACTAAAGGGCCATATCATATCACATATGAATTGCATGTGATGTTAATCCTGTATGCATCTTATTTTGCTTAGATCGCGACGGTAGCATTATAAGATGATCCCTCACATTAATATCAAGATAATAAAGTGTTCTCCCCTCGTATGCACCGTTGTACAGTTTGTCGTTTCGAAGCATCTCGTGATGATCGGATGTGATAGACTCAACGTTCACATACAATGGGTGTAAGCAATGTTGCACACGCGGAATACTTGGGTTTGCTTGACGAGCCTAGCATGTACAGACATGGCCTCGGGACAACGGAAACCGAAAGGTTGAACACGAGTCATATGGATGATATGATCAACATGTTGATGTTCACCATTGAAGCTACATCATCTCACGTGATGATCGGTTTTGGTGTAGTGGATTTGGATCGTGTACCACTTAACAACTATGAGGGATGTTGTATTAAGTGGGAGTTCATTAGTAATTAGATTAAAACATGAACTAATTATCATAAACATAGTCTGAGTAGTATTTTGTATTAATTTTGTAGTATTGGCATCCGTTTACTACTATGCGCTAGTCTTGTTATTGAGATAGAAATACTGTTAAATCTGATAAGAAACTTTACGGATTAGTACCGTATTGTTAAAGAATCAAGAATTGATTAAGTCCTATTGCAAACTTTTAGTAAACCTCACATTGTTGATTCAAAGAGCTATGGTTTCAATTAGTACCCAAAGTCATCTTGTCTCCGTGAAACTTGAAGTTCAAATCTGTTTGAAAAGTAAGGAGCTGAAAATTTAGTTTTCAGAAATAATCAAGGTATGAGATATATGTGATATCTAAGACCTTATTGCAAGATGATAGAATATAAATTTGGTGAGACTACATAAACTCATAAGTTTTATGGGAATGTATGAAGGTTGAAGACGCCAGGCGTCATAATCCTCCAACTATTGGGGCACTAATAATATTCGCATATCCATGAAGTTATCATCCTTAGTATGCACCGTTGCTAAGACTCGTCGTTTCGAAGCATCACGTGATGATCGGATGTGATAGATTCTACGTGTGCATACAACGGGTGCAAGCCAGATTTGTACATGCGAATACTAAGGTTAAACTTTATGAGCCTAGCATGTACAGACATGGTCTCAAAAAGTTGTCATGAATTGATGGATAAAATTATGAGTGAAATTGTTCATCATAGTTACTAATAAGTGAAATCTAGAACACTTGTCATATGATGATCAACTTCAAAGTAAGAACCTCAAGGTTATTGGTATTTGACCAACAAACCTAGAAGTTATTGATGTTGAAGTGTTTTTCTGAATAATGAGGAAAGCTAAAAGAGAAACTGCAAAAGATATTCGCGTAAAGAAAAGAAAAGACTAGAAAGTCTAGCTCAGGTGTATATCAATGATATACATGTTATGGATGTATTCCTCGTTTGGTCACACAATGAAATTCTTGGGTATTTGTACCATATTGGTTGGTATGAAGTGTCATACAAAACAACGCAATACAAGAATACAATGGCCTAAGTGACTGACAAGGAATATGATAGGAATGCACGTCTGGAACAAAAAAATAAAGTGTTATTATGTTCATCGTTGGCATTCTATCTAGCCCTTAGAATTTATAATAAAGAACTTAATAATTGTTATTTTGCTCTTGTCAAATAAAAACAATGAGTTGTTCAAATTATGACATTACTCCATGAACGATGGATAAGTTATTATAAATTTTAATGGTAAAACACACATACATAACACTGATGCTAAAAATGCCATAAGGCAAATGATTTGAATTCCACTTATTTGTGGAACCGCCATTTAGGTCATGTTAGAAAGGAACGCATGAAGGAACTCTATGCAAATGGATTTTTGGAGTCATTTGATTTTTGAATCATTTGGCGCTTGCAAATCTTTTCTAAAGAGAATGATTAAAATATCGTTCATAGGCCAAAAGTTGAACGGGCAACTAACTTAGTGGAAAAATACATGATGATGTATGTGGTTCACTGGGCATAGTTGTGTGCGGGAGATTCTTCTACTTCATGAAAACTTTCAACAATGAATTGAGTATATATATGTGGATATATTCAATAAGGAAGAAGTTTGAAACATTTGAATGGATTCAAATAAATTTCAGCATGAAGTGGAAATCATCGTAATAGAAAAGTCAAATATCTATGATTGGATCATGGTGGAAATATTTGAATTACGAGTTTTAGCGAACATCTAAGAGAGTTATGAAATTGTTCTACAACTCACATTTCTTGGAGTATCATAATGATGATATAGTATTCAAGATATGTATCCAAACCTTGTTGGATCAATGATGAGATAAAATATTGATGCCATTATATTTTTGTGGATTATGCTTTAGTGACTACCGCTTTTACACTGAATAGAGCATCATCATGATCCGTTGAAATGACACCATACGAGTTATGGCATAGGTAAGAAACCTGATAGTCTTTTCTTAAATTTTGGTATGCATAGCATAAGTAAATAAGTTTACAACCAAAATCGGATGAATGTCTTTGTTGGTTATCCCAGAGATTTGATTGGGAATTCTTCCCACGAGACAAAGACAAAAGTGTTTGTCAATGTTTCTTATTTCCGAGAAATTGTTTCTAGTGAAGTATTTGAGTGGGAGGACAATATAATTTGATAAGGTTTATGAACCTGAGCATAATGATCAGAGTAGCGCAGCATCGGAATTGGTTTCGGAAGCGGCCACAACGATCATGGCTCCCATGACTACAAAGTGTTTTAGTCATGGAGATCGAAGTACATATTGAACCTTGTAGGTATGGTTCACTTTGTGATCAAATAAATGATTTGTGGACAAAGGATTAATTTTGAACAATGATAAACCAACTACAAACAAAGAAGTTATGATGGGCCCTGACTCCGTTAAAATGGCCATGCGCCATGAAATCCATAATAGATGAATACTTTTTTGAAAGTAAATGGATCTATAGACTTGGATGAAATATCCTTGAAGAAGCTCGACTTGTCGAAAAATTGTTTACGACAAAGTTCAAAGAGTTGACTACGATAAGATTAGATCTTCCGTAGAAATGCTTATAGTCTATATGGATTATTCTAGTAGGATGGCAAAATACATTACTTATCAGAAGTATGTATTAAAGGTGTATACAAGATACAACCAAGAGTTTTGCTGGTCCGTGGAATATTAGATAGGTATACAAACTTCAATTTGATGAAGTGAGTATCGCGGAGTTTGAATCTTCACCAGATGAAATAGTCAAAGAGTTTTTGATTTCATCAGAGACGATGAAGAGGCTTGCATTTGCAAGAAATTAAGTGGGAGCGCTAAGACATATTTATAATACTTTATGTAGATGACATATAGTTGGTTATAAATAATGTAATTATATACTTGATTAAAAAGGTTTCATTGAGAAATTAACTTCAATGAAAAGATATGGGCAGAAACAAATTTAGTGTCAAGATCTATGAAGATAAATTGAAACACAAAATAAGTTTAAGTCAAAGTACATAGAATGGATATTGAAATAGTTCAATATAGAAATATTAAAGAAGATGTTCTTGTCATGTGAAGTTTTAACAAGACTTGAGTGTATCTGACACTCAATGAGTAAAAACACATGAGTGATTATAGATCACGAATAATATGTACACAATCAGATATCCTATGCTCTAAGAGTGTTATGAGCATGATTCATGTGATGATCACTGAAAAACAGTAAGAATATTCTTGAGTACTTAAGAAGAACCAAGTATATATATAGTTTTATATGGAGAAATGACAAAACAAATCGCTGTAAGGTGTTGCACCGATACTAATTTTGTCACATATGAAAATAAATTTCAAATCTCAAATTAGACTAAGTGTTGTTTAAAAGGTAGCACAATGAGCTAGAAGTTGTCTATGCTAGACTTAGAAGAGTTCTAAATATTGTGACGGATTCTACAAAAGAAGGCAGAGTATGTCATTGTTTTGACAATGACAAAGGATGTTAAGTCAAGAGGTTCTTTGAGAACTTGGTGTAGTTCCGACAGAGTCAGAACTTTGAAGTTATATTGTGTGTGACAATATAAGTGACATATTTCAGACAGCGGAATTAAGGTTCCACCAGAAGATCAAACATATTTAATGCCAACTCATTTGGAAATGAGTGATGCGTTGAGACGCAAATGAATTACAAAATACATACGTTTCTGAGCGTGTCAGATCCGATGACTAAAAACCTCTCCCGTGAGCAATACATGATAAAGCACCAGAAGGCCAAGGTGTTATATCTTTACAAATGTAAACTAGATTATTGACTCTAGTGCAAGTGGGAGACTGAAGGAGATATGCCCTAGAGGCAATAATAAAGTGGTTATTATTTATATCTTTATGGTTATGATAAATGTTTATATATCATGCTATAATTGTATTAACCGAAACATTAGTACATGTGTGATTGTAGACAACAAGAAGTCCCTAGTATGCCTCTTAAACTAGCTTGTTGATTAATGGATGATTAGTTTCATAATCATGAACATTGGATGTTATTAATAACAAGGTTATATCATTATATGAATGATGTAATGGACACACCCAATTAAGCGTAGCATAAGATCTCGTCATTAAGTTATTTGCTATAAGCTTTCGATACATAGTTACCTAGTCCTTATGACCATGAGATCATATAAATCACTTATACCGGAAAGGTACTTTGATTACATCAAACGCCACTGCGTAAATGGGTGGTTATAAAGGTGGGATTAAGTATCCGGAAAGTATGAGTTGAGGCATATGGATCAACAGTGGGATTTGTCCATCCCGATAACGGATAGATATACTCTGGGCCCTCTCGGTGGAATGTCGTCTAATGTCTTGCAAGCATATGAATAAGTTCATAAGAGACCACATACCACGGTACGAGTAAAGAGTACTTGTCAGGAGACGAGGTTGAACAAGGTATAGAGTGATACCGAAGATCAAACCTCGGACAAGTAAGATATCGCGTGACAAAGGGAATTGGTATCGTATGTGAATGGTTCATTCGATCACTAAAGTCATCGTTGAATATGTGGGAGCCATTATGGATCTCCAGATCCCGCTATTGGTTATTGGTCGGAGTGAGTACTCAACCATGTCCACATAGTTCACGAACCGTAGGGTGACACACTTAAAGTTGGATGTTGAAATGGTAGTACTTGAATATGGAATGGAGTTCGAATATTTGTTCGGAGTCCCGGATGAGATCCCGGACATCACGAGGAGTTCCGGAATGGTCCGGAGAATAAGATTCATATATAGGATGTCATTTTATGTGAATTAAAATGTCGCGGAAGGTTCTATGGAAGGTTCTAGAAGGTTCTAGAAAAGTCCGGAAGAAACCACCAAGGAAGGTGGAGTCCACATGGGACTCCACCTCCATGGCCGGCCAACCCTAGGTGGGGAGGAGTCCCAAGTGGACTCCCCCTTAGGGGGCCGGCCAACCCCCCATATGGGAGGTGGAACTCCCACCTCTAGTGGGAGTCCTAGCTTGGCTAGGTTTCCCCTCCATATGGAAGGTTTTTGGTTCGGGTCTTATTCGAAGACTTGGAGACTAACTCTTGGGGTTCCACCTATATAATGAGGGGCATAGGGGAGGGGGCCGGCCACCACAAAGCCACAAGTTGGCCGCACCCCCTTGAGGCCGGCCACCCCCTCCCAAACCCTAGCCGCCCCCTTCTCCTCCATATCTCCCGCGTAGCTTTAGCGAAGCTCTGCCGGAGTTCTCCACCGCCACCGACACCACGCCGTCGTGCTGTCGGATTCAAGAGGAGCACTTCCGCTGCCCGCTGGAACGGGGAGGTGGACGTCGTCTTCATCAACAACCGAACGTGTGACCGAGTACGGAGGTGCTGCCCGTTCGTGGCGCCGGAACCGATCGTGATCAAGATCTTCTACGCGCTTTTGCAAGCGGCAAGTGAACGTCTACCGCAGCAACAAGAGCCTCCTCTTGTAGGCTTTGGAATCTCTTCAAGGGTGAGACTCAATAATCCCCTCGTTGCTACCGTCTTCTAGATTGCATCTTGGCTTGGATTTCGTGTTCGCGGTAGGAATTTTTTTTGTTTTCTATGCAACGTTATCCTACATATCGAGCATAAATACTCCCTCTTGGAGTTACTAGCATCAACTTGGCTAGAGCATCTACTAATAACGGAGAGCATGCAAGATCATAAACAACACATAGACATAACTTTGATAATCAACATAACAAGTATTCTCTATTCATCGGATCCCAACAAACGCAACATATAGAATTACAGATAGATGATCTTGATCATGTTAGGCAGCTCACAAGATCCGACAATGAAGCACAATGGGGAGAAGACAACCATCTAGCTACTGCTATGGACCCATAGTCCAGGGGTAGACTACTCACACATCACTCCGGAGGCGACCATGGCGGTGTAGAGTCCTCCGGGAGATGAATCCCCTCTCCGGCAGGGTGCCGGAGGCGATCTCCTGAATCCCCCGAGATGGGATTGGCGGCGGCGGCGTCTCAGTAAGGTTTTCCGTATCGTGGCTCTCGGTACTGGGGGTTTCGCGACGGAGGCTTTAAGTAGGCGGAAGGGCAGGTCAGGAGGCGGCACGAGGGGCCCACACCACAGGGCCGCGTGGCCAAGGGGGGGGGGGGGCGCCGCCCTAGGGTGTGGCCACCTCGTGGCCCCACTTCGTCTCCTCTTCGGTCTTCTGGAAGCTTCGTGGCGAAATAGGACCCTGGGCGTTGATTTCGTCCAATTCCGAGAATATTTCGTTACTAGGATTTCTGAAACCAAAAACAGCAGAAAACAGCAACTGGCACTTCGGCATCTTGTTAATAGGTTAGTTCCAGAAAATGCACGAATATGACATAAAGTGTGCATAAAACATGTAGATAACATCAATAATGTGGCATGGAACATAAGAAATTATCGATACGTTGGAGACGTATCAATGTTGATGCTTCGTCTCTTGATGTTACTTGATTTACACTTTCTGCGCCTAGCTGAAAGGCGTTAAAGAAAAGCGCTTATGGGAGACAACCCATGTTTTTACTACAGTATTTTTGTTTTATATTTGAGTCTTGGAAGTTGTTTACTACTGTAGCAACCTCTCCTTATCTTAGTTTTGTGTTTTGTTGTGCCAAGTAAAGTCTTTGATAGTAAAGTTCATACTAGATTTGGATTACTGCGCAGTTTCAGATTTCTTTGCTGTCACGAATTTCGACCTGCCTCCCTGTAGGTAGCTCAGAAAATTAAGCCAATTTATGTGCATGATCCTCAGATATGTACACAACTTTCATTCAATTTGGGCATTTTCATTTGAGCAAGTCTGGTGCCTCAATAAAATCCATCTTTACGGACTGTTCTGTTTTGACAGATTCTGCCTTTTATTTCACATTGCCTCTTTTGCTATGTTGGATGAATTTCTTTGATCCATTAATGTCCAGTAGCTTTATGCAATGTCTAGAAGTGTTAAGAATGATTGTGTCACCTCTGAACATGTTAATTTTTATTGTCCACTAACCCTCTAATGAGTTGTTTCGAGTTTGGTGTGGAGGAAGTTTTCAAGGATCAAGAGAGGAGTATGATGCAATATGATCAAGGAGAGTGAAAGCTCTAAGCTTGGGGATGCCCCGGTGGTTCACCCCTGCATATTCTAAGAAGACTCAAGCGTCTAAGCTTGGGGATGCCCAAGGCATCCCCTTCTTCATCGACAACATTATCAGGTTCCTCCCCTGAAACTATATTTTTATTCTGTCACATCTTATGTGCTTTGCTTGGAGCGTCGGTTTGTTTTTGTTTTTGTTTTGTTTGAATAAAATGGATCCTAGCATTCACTGTATGGGAGAGAGACACGCTCCGCTGTTGCATATGGAGTATGTCCTTAGGCTTTACTCATAATATTCATGGCGAAGTTTCTTCTTCGTTAAATTGTTATATGGTTGGAATTGGAAAATGCTACATGTAGTAATTCTAAAATGTCTTGAATAATTTGATACTTGGCAATTATTGTGATCATGTTTAAGCTCTTGCATCATATACTTTGCACCCATTAATGAAGAAACACCTAGAGCTTGCTAATTTGGTTTGCATATTTGGTCTCTCTAAAGTCTAGATAATTTCTAGTATTGAGTTTTGAACAACAAGGAAGACGGTGTAGATTCTTATAATGTTTACAATATGTCTTTTATGTGAGTTTTGCTGCACCGGTTCATCCTTGTGTTTGTTTCAAATAACCTTGCTAGCCTAAACCTTGTATCGAGAGGGAATACTTCTCATGCATCCAAAATCCTTGAGCCAACCACTATGCCATTTGTGTCCACCATACCTACCTACTACATGGTATTTCTCCGCCATTCCAAAGTAAATTGCTTGAGTGCTACCTTTAAAATTCCATCATTCACCTTTTCAATATATAGCTCATGGGACAAATAGCTTAAAAACTATTGTGGTATTGAATATGTACTTATGCACTTTATCTCTTATTAAGTTGCTTGTTGTGCGATAACCATGTTTCTGGGGACGCCATCAACTATTCTTTGTTGAATATCATGTGATTTGCTATGCATGTCCGTCTTGTCTGAAGTAAGAGAGATCTACCACCTTAATGGTTGGAGCATACATATTGTTAGAGAAGAACATTGGGCCGCTAACTAAAGCCATGATTCATGGTGAAAGTTTCAGTTTTGGACATATATCCTCAATCTCATATGAGAATAATAATTGTTGCCACATGCTTATGCATTAAAGAGGAGTCCATTATCTGTTGTCCATGTTGTCCCGGTATGGATGTCTAAGTTGAGAATAATCAAAAGCGAGAAATCCAAAATGCGAGCTTTCTCCTTAGACCTTTGTACAGGCGGCATGGAGGTACCCCATTGTGACACTTGGTTAAAACATGTGTATTGCGATGATCCGGTAGTCCAAGCTAATTAGGACAAGGTGCGGGCACTATTAGTATACTATGCATGAGGCTTGCAACTTGTAAGATATAATTTACATAACTCATATGCTTTATTACTACCGTTGACAAAATTGTTTCATGTTTTCAAAATAAAAGCTCTAGCACAAATATAGCAATCGATGCTTTCCTCTTTGAAGGACCTTTCTTTTACTTTTAATGTTGAGTCAGTTCACCTATTTCTCTCCACCCCAAGAAGCAAACACTTGTGTGAATTGTGTGAACTGTGCATTGATTCCTACATACTTGCATATTGCACTTATTATATTACTCTATGTTGACAATTATCCATGAGATATACATGTTATAAGTTGAAAGCAACCGCTGAAACTTAATCTTCCTTTGTGTTGCTTCAATACCTTTACTTTGATTTATTGCTTTATGAGTTAACTCTTATGCAAGACTTATTGATGCTTGTCTTGAAGTACTATTCATGAAAAGTCTTTGCTTTATGATTCACTTGTTTACTCATGTCATTACCATTGTTTTGATCGCTGCATTCATTACATATGTTTACAAATAGTATGATCAAGGTTATGATGGCATGTCACTCCAGAAATTATCTTTGTTATCGTTTTACCTGCTCGGGACGAGCAGAACTAAGCTTGGGGATGCTGATACGTCTCCGACGTATCGATAATTTCTTGTGTTCCATGCCACATTATTGATGATATCTACATGTTTTATGCACACTTTATGTCATATTCGTGCATTTTCTGGAACTAACCTATTAACAAGATGCCGAAGAGCCAGTTGCTGTTTTCTGCTGTTTTTGGTTTCAGAAATCCTAGTAACGAAATATTCTCGGAATTGGACGAAATCAACGCCCAGGGTCCTATTTTGCCACGAAGCTTCCAGAAGACCGAAGAGTCAACAAAGTGGGGCCACGAGGCGGCCAGACTACAGGGCGGCGCGGCCTAGGTCTTGGCTGCGCGGCCCTGTCATCTGGGCCCCTCGTGACGCCCCTTGACCTGCCCTTCCGCCTACAAATAGCCTTCGTCGTGAAACCCCCAGTACCGAGAGCCACGATACGGAAAACCTTACTGAGACGCCGCCGCCGCCAATCCCATCTCGGGGGATTCTGGAGATCTCCTCCGGCACCCTGCCGGAGAGGGGATTCATCTCCCGGAGGACTCTTCACCGCCATGGTCGCCTCCGGAGTGATGAGTGAGTAGTTCACCCCTGGACTATGGGTCCATAGCAGTAGCTAGATGGTTGTCTTCTCCTCATTGTGCTTCATTGTTGGATCTTGTGAGCTGCCTAACATGATCAAGATCATCTATCTGTAATACTATATGTTGTGTTTGTCGGGATCCGATGGATAGAGAATACTATGTTATGTTAATTATCAAGTTATTACCTATGTGTTGTTTATGATCTTGCATGCTCTCCGTTATTAGTAGAGGCTCTGGCCAAGTTTTTGCTCTTAACTCCAAGAGGGAGTATTTATGCTCGATAGTGGGTTCATGCCTCCATTGAATCTGGGACAGTGACAGAAAGTTCTAAGGTTGTGGATGTGCTGTTGCTACTAGGGATAAAACATTGATGCTATGTCTAAGGATGTAGTTATTGATTACATTACGCACCATACTTAATGCAATTGTCTGTTGTTTTGCAACTTAATACTGGAAGGGGTTCGGATGATAACCTGAAGGTGGACTTTTTAGGCATAGATGCATGCTGGATAGCGGTCTATGTACTTTGTCGTAATGCTCAATTAAATCTCACTATATTTATCATGACATGTATGTGCATTGTTATGCCCTCTCTATTTGTCAATTTCCCGACTGTAATTTGTTCACCCAACATGCTTTTATCTTATGGGAGAGACACCTCTAGTGAACTGTGGACCCCGGTCCTATTCTTTACATCGCATACAATCTACTGCAATACTTGTTTTACTGTTTTCTGCAAACAATCATCTTCCACACAATACGGTTAATCCTTTGTTACAGCAAGCCGGTGAGATTGACAACCTCACTGTTTCGTTGGGGCAAAGTACTTTGGTTGTGTTGTGCAGGTTCCACGTTGGCGCCGGAATCTCTGGTGTTGCGCCGCACTACATTCCGCCGCCATCAACCTTCAACGTGCTTCTTGACTCCTACTGGTTTGATTAAACCTTGGTTTCTTACTGAGGGAAACTTGCCGCTGTGCGCATCACACCTTCCTCTTGGGGTTCCCAACGGACGTGTCAACTACACGCATCAGTTGGCAATGTTTCTACTTCTACTACAAAGCGTGCAAAATTGCCTGAAACTGCTGAAACTGTTTGTGATAAAAGTGCTGAAATTTTTCAAAGTGTTGGGGACGATGGTCCCATTGCTTTAGATCATAATGGTTTTGATTTTGATAATTGTCATATCTCTGAAGTTATTAAGTTCTTGCAAAAACTTGCTAGAAGTCCTAATGCTAGTGCTATAAACTTGGCCTTTACAAAACATATTACAAATGCTCTCATTAAAGCTAGAGAAGAGGAATTAAAACTTGAAGCTTCTATCCCTAGGAAGTTGGAAGATGGTTGGGAGCCCATCATTAAAATAAAGGTCAATGATTTTGATTGTAATGCTTTATGTGATCTTGGTGCAAGTATTTCCGTTATGCCTAAGAAACTTTATGATATGCTTGACTTGCCACCTTTAGAATGTTGTTATTTGGATGATAATCTTGCTGATAATTCTATAAAGAAACTTTTGGGGAGAATTAACAATGTTCACATCATGGTTAACAATAACCTTGTCCCCGTTGATTTTGTTGTTTTGGATATTGAATGCAATGCATCTTGTCCTATTGTTTTGGGAAGACCCTTTCTTCGAACCGTTGGTGCTATTATTGATATAAAAGAAGGAAATATTAAATATCAATTCCCTCTTAAGAAAGGTATGGAACACTTCCCTAGAAAGAGAATGAAGATGCCTTTTGATTCTATTATTAGAACAAATTATGATGTTGATGCTTCTTCTCTTCATGTTACTTGATTTACACTTTCTGCGCCTAGCTGAAAGGCGTGAAAGAAAAGCGCTTACGGGAGACAACCCATTATTTTATTTCTGCAATTTTTGTTTTATATTTGAGTCAAGGTGCTTGTTACTACTGTAGCAATACCTTTGTATCTTTATTTTATTGCATTGTTGTGCCAAGTAAAGTCTTTGATAGTAAAGTTGATACTAGATTTGGATTTCTACGTAGAAACATATTTTTAGCTGTCACGAATTTGAGTTGATCTCTCTGTAGGAAACTCGTAAAATGCTGAAAAAATTCATGCGTGATCCTCAGATATGTACGCAACTTTCATTCAACTGGAGCTTTTCCATATGAGCTTGTTAAGTGCCTCGAAAAAATTCGTCTTTATGGACTGTTCTGTTTTGACAGATTCTGCCTTTTATTTCGCATTGCCTCTTTTACTGTGTTGAGTGGATTTATTTGCTCCATTAAATTTCACTAGCCTTGGGTAATGTCCAGAAGTGTTGGGAATGATTGTGTCCTGCTGAACATGTGAATTTTTGATTATGCACTAACCCTCTAATGAGAATGCTTTGAGTTTGGTGTGAAGGAAGTTTACAAGGATCAAAAGAGGAGGATGATATGATATGATCAAGGAGAGTGAAAAGTCTAAGATTGGGGATGCCCTCGTGGTTCATCCCTGCATATTTCAAGAAGACTCAAGCGTCTAAGCTTGGGGATGCCCAAGGCATCCCCTTCTTCATCAACAACTTATCAGGTCACCTCTAGTGAAACTATATTTTAATTCCGTCACATCTTATGTACTTTACTTGGAGCGTCTGTGTGCTTTTATTTTCGTTTTGTTATTTTCATTCTCTGAATAAAATCGGATCCTAAACATCCTTGTGTGGGAGAGAGACACGCTCCGCTTTTTCATTTGAACACTTGTGTTCTTAGTTTCGTTTTTCATGTTCATGGTGAAAGCTGAAAGCCGCATCACTTATTGTTATTTGGTTGGAAACAGAAAATGCTTCATGTGGTAATTGGTATATTGTCTTGAATAATTTGATACTTGGAAATTGTTTTGAGCTCTCAAGTAGATCATGTTTAAGCTCTTGCATCATGTAGTTTAAATCTATTAGTGGAGAACTACCGTAGAGCTTGTTGAAATTTGAATTGCATGATTGGTCTCTCTAAGGTCTAGATATTTTCTGGTAAAAGTATTTGAACAACAAGGAAGACAGTGTAGATTCTTATAATGCTTGCAATATGTTCTTATGTAAGTTTTGCTGTACTGGTTTATACTTGTGTTTGCTTCAAACAACCTTGCTAGCCAAAGCCTTGTACTGAGAGGGAATGCTTCTCGTGCATCCAAAACCTTGAGCCAAAACCTATGCCATTTGTGTCCACCATAACTACCTACTATGTGGTATTTTTCTGCCATTCCAAGTAAATTGCTTGTGTGCTACCTTTAAAACCTTTCAAAAATTCATTCTTTGTTTTTGCAATACATAGCTCATGGGAAAGTAGCCTAAAAAACTATTGTGGTAAAGAATATGTCGCTTATGTATCTTAGTTCTTATAAGTTGCTTGTTGAGCGGTAACCATGTTATCTGGGGACGCCATCAACCTGTTACACCTTTGTTGAATATCATGTGAGTTGCTATGCATGTTCGTCTTGTCTGAAGTAAGGGAGATTTTCCATGAGTTGAAATGGTTTGAGTATGCATATTGTTAGAGAAGAACATTGGGCTGCTAACCAAAGCCATGTATCATGGTGGAAGTTTCAGCTTGGACATTAATCCTCAAATCTCTTATGAGAATATTATCTGTTGTTGAATGCTTAAAGCATAAAAGAGGAGTCCATTATCTATTTTCTATGTTGTCCCGGTATGGATGTCCTCAAGTTGAGATCTATCAAAATCGAGAAATCAAATACGATTTATCTCCTTGGACCTTTGTACAGGTGGCATAGAGGTACCCCTTTGTGACACTTGGTTGAAACATATGTAATGCAATGATAATCCATGGAAGTCCGAGCTAATTAGGACAAGGTGCGGGCACTATTAGTATTCGATGCATGAGGCTTTCAACTTATAGGAAGTTTTATGCATAACCCATATAAATTATTACTACCGTTGACACAATTGTTTCCATGTTTTCAAAATAAAAAGCTCTAGCACATGAGTAATCCCTGCTTCCCTCTGCGAAGGGCCTTTCTTTTACTTTATGTTGAGTCAGTTTACCTACTTCTTTCTATCTTAGAAGCAAACACTTGTGTCAACTGTGTGCACTGATTCTTACATGCTTACTTATTGCACTTATTATATTACTTTGGGTTGACAATTATCCATGAGATATGCATGTTGAAAGTTGAAAGCAATTGCTGAAACTTAAATCTTCCTTTGTGTTGCTTCAAAACATCTTATTAAGAATCCATTGCTTTATGAGTTAACTCTTATGCAAGACTTTTTGATGCTTATCTTGAAAGTACTATTCATGAACAGTTTTTGCTACATGATTCAGTTGTTTAGTCATTATATTTTTGTTAGCAAACTATAGACCATTGCTTTGGGTCAATTCATTCATCTCATATGCTTTACAAATAGTGTTGATCAAGATTATGTTGGTAGCTTGTCACTTCCGAAATTATTCTTTTTATCGTTTACCTACTCGAGGACGAGTAGGAACTAAGCTTGGGGATGCTTGATACGTCTCCTACGTATCTATAATTTCTTATGTTCCATGCTAGTTTTATGACAATACCAACATGTTTTAGTCATATTTTATAATGTTTTTATGCATTTTCCGAGACTAACCTATTAACAAGATGCCGCAGTGCCAGTTCCTGTTTTCTGTTGTTTTTGATTTCAGAAAAGTTAGTTTACAAATATTCTCGGAATTGGACGAAACGAAAGCCCACGGTCTTATTTTCCACGGAGTCTTCCAGAACACCGAAGAGGAGACGAAGAGGGGCCACGAGGCGGCAACACCATATGGCAGCACGGCCCCACCCCTGGCCGCGCCAGCCTATGGGGTGGGCCCCTCGGGCGCCCCCCGATGCTGCCCCTTCGCCTATTTATTCCTTCCGTCGCGAAAACCCTAGTACCGAGAGCCACGATACGAGAATAGTTCCAGAGACGCCGCCGCCATCAACCCTATCTCGGGGGGTTCAGAAGATCGCCTCCGGCACCCTGCCGGAGAGGGGAATCATCACCGGAGGGCTCTACATCACCATGCCCGCCTCCGGACTGATGCGTGAGTAGTTCATCCTTGAACTATGGGTCCATAGCAGTAGCTAGATGGTTGTCTTCTCCTCTTCTGCCATCATGTTTAGATCTTGTGAGCTGCCTATCATGATCAAGATCATCTATTTGTAATGCTACATGTTGTGTTTGTTGGGATCCGATGAATATGGAATACTATGTCAAGTTGATTATTGATCTATCATATATGTGTTGTTTATGATCTTGCATGCTCTCCGTTGCTAGTAGAGGCTCTGGCCAAGTTGATACTTGTAACTCCAAGAGGGAGTATTTATGCTCGATAGTGGGTTCATGTCTCCATTGAATCTTGGGGAGTGACAGCAACCCCTAAGGTTGTGGATGTGTTGTTGCCACTGGGGATAAAACATCAATGCTTTGTCTAAGGATATTTGTATTGTTTACATTACGCACAGTACTTAATGCAATTGTCTGTTGTTTGCAACTTAATACTGGAAGTGGTGCGAATGCTAACCCGAAGGTGGACTTTTTAGGCATAGATGCATGCTTGATGGCGGTCTATGTTCTTTGTTGTAATGCCCTAAGTAAATCTCATAGTAGTCATCATGATATGTATGTGCATTGTTATGCCCTCTCTGTTTGTCAATTGCCCAACTATAATTTGTTCACCCAACATGCTATTTATCTTATTGGAGAGACACCACTAGTGAACTGTGGACCCCGGTCCATTCTTTTACATCTGAAATACAATCTACTGCAATCATTGTTCTCTTTTGTTTTTCGCAAGCAAACATCATTCTCCACACCATACGTTTAATCCTTTGTTTTCAGCAAGCCGGTGAGATTGACAACCTCACTGTTAAGTTGGGGCAAAGTAGTTTGATTGTGTTGTGCAGGTTCCACGTTGGCGCTGGAATCCCTGGTGTTGCGCCGCACTACACTCCTTCACCAACAACCTTCACGTGGCCTTCATCTGCTACTGGTTCGATAATCTTGGTTTCTTTCTGAGGGAAAACTCGCTGTTGTACGCATCATACCTTCCTCTTGGGGTTCCCAACGGACGTGTGCTTTACCGTCACAAGCACCGGCCCGGGCTCCACGACCACCGGAGCGTCCAGTTGAGGAGCCGCCGCCACGGGAGGAGCGGCAACGGCCGCGAGTTGTGCCTCGTCTCCGATGGTGGTGGTGGTGGCGGCGGCAGTCGCTTCGTCGGTCATCTCTAGGTTTTGGGAGTGGAGTGGAGTGTTTGTGTTTTGGGAGACAGACAGGCGGGCCAGGGGCGGACAAGGGGAGAACGCGAGCGACCAGCCTTCGGCGTCCGCGGCCACGCAAACTCGTCCCAGATTTGGGCCGGGTTTGGGTCGTCCCGGACGCCGCGGCCATCCGTTTTTAGGTTGGACCTATCCGGACGCGCGGGCGCAGGATGGGTCGCCCCGTTGGAGATGCCCTTAAAACCTGGTTGTTACAAGGCAAATTACAGTCAGAACTTTAACACGAGTGAACATTACAACATAGTCATGTAAATATGCCACTAGGACCCTAAAAATCTGGAAAGAAAAGCGATCAGTACAGACCCTAACTTTACTTCTACCAAACCATATGATTAAGCCTAAAATATCATAAATTATTTTGCATAATACAAATTTATGTTGTGAATTTAGAGTAACACTATACATGCAAAGTTATGGTGTAATAAAATACAGATTACTTTTTAAATATCTACATTAATTATGTAAATTATAAATTACCGTACTTAATAGGGTACTCAAGCTACATTTCCATGACTCACTTTTTTGTTTTTCCTGACTTTTTGTGTCCACGTTAGAGGATCCAGTTCCACCCCTCCACATGCCCTATCGCTGCTCCCCGGTTCCCTGCTGGGCCTAGCCCGTAAACCAGGCCATTCGCAACAGGCAAGGTTGCTCCCCGACTAGATCCGCGAGGAACAGGCCAAGCCAAGGCACTTGCAGTGTGGTTGGTAGGTCGCATGGCATTTTTTTTAAAAAAAAACACAGTACAACGCAGACGCTCACAAACACGCACGTACAAACAATTATGTTGTTTGGTTGCTCGGAAGACCTTTGTGTTGTGGCTGAATCGGTTTTCAAAGCACCTCTAAGCCTGGTTCAGGAGGAACGGCTAATTCGGCCATTTCTAGCGAGTCGCTCTCGTTTCGGGTTTTGTTGATGCGAAAGTCATCTTTACATGCACAAGTGCGGACGGGGAGAGATCGAGAGAGATGGTGCGAGCTAGGGCGCGCAGCGGCGAAAAGCGAAAAGGGGCGGGGAGGATTCAGACACCTACAGCCCAGGACCCCTTCTATTTCTACCCACTCTCACTGCTCGGTTCAAATCCTCCATTCCCTCCCTCCCTCATTTCGAGATCCACCTCCGGTCGCCAAGCAGGTAAGCAGCACACACATCTTTGGGCGGCGGCGGCTTCTCGGCGTCATCCTCTTGTTCGATGAGTTCTCCTTCACCTCCAGTGATTTTGATATGCTAAAGGAGGGGTACATATTTAAAGCTTGAGAATTAATATATTTTAGCCCTTAGTTAGTTTTTACCGGGTTTGTTTTCCCTCAAAGAGGCCATTCTTTTGTGCAAAGCGATTTTACTGGAGCTATAACTGGGATCAAGTCGGGCTAGAGGGGATGCTCGTCTTGTCTCTCTCTGACACTTGGAGAGCAAACAAGAGTATAGCTTGGCGATACATCTTTCGAGACAGTAGCAACTAGGGACAATGCAACCAAATAGAACAACAGTCCCTCCCGCGAAGATTAGGGCATAGGGTTATGATTTACCGGTTGTCACCACCGCCGACCAGCCAGCTGATCGCTGTCACACTTCACTCTATTGATTCGTGGATCTTACATACTTTTTGACCGAGTTCCATTTGTTTATTTAGATGCAAATGAGGGAATTTGAATGAATTTATGTGGATATGTTTTCATGATGGTTGGGTTGGATGGGCTTGACAGCATCAGACACCACATTACTTTGTGACATCTTAGCGGTATATGATGTATAGCCTAAGTCAAATTTGGACTCGATGTGAGATAACGCCGATAGAACTATATTTACATTATCAAATATACATTAGTATTTTATAAATTTGGTCAAACTTTGTATTATTTGACTTTACACAAAAATGTCTACGTGTTTCCTCAATAGGAACACATAGACTACTTAGAGCATTTCCACCAGCGTCCACATAGACCCCAATAGGTTTATTGGGGCCTGACGTTGTTTTTGGGCCACACTGGTGTAAGGGTACATTGTACCCTAAGTGTGTTTTTGGTAATTAATGACAATCCTCTATGGACTAATGTTTTTATTGTGTTTATATGAAGGAGTATTTCGTAGGTATTTCTTGAAGTCCATATGGTGGATTCAAGTGTGGATGGCATGATTATAATGTTATAACTTTGGTATTAGCATTAAAATCATCGATTTAAAGAGAAGAATATGATATGATCAAGAAGAAGAAATAAAGATGAAGTTCTTGTGTGGAACTCAAGTTAGCCATGCTCTAGCTTATGTGTTAGGCAATGAATGATCAAGATATTATGATAGAGCATGAAGAGATACAAGGTTGACCAAGACTAAGAGTGGAGATTGAATTCAAGTTGGTCAACACATGAAGCATAAAGATGGTACCACTTTGGATCATGTGATCTTGTGGGCGGTAAGCCTTGTCAATTATGCTTCATGAGCTAACCCACTATATATGTGCATTCTGTTGTCTATGTGGGTTAGTATCTTGCCATGTGCATGCATGAAGAGTATGATCTCATATAGCCCATGAGAGGATGGCATCAAGCTTGGATGTCATCAAGGTTGAGAAGGGAAAGTTCAAGATGAGCATATCGAAGATATCGTGCTTGAGGCTTGCCGTCCATTTGGTGATAATGGACATGTGAAGATGCGCGTCAATGGAACTATCCCATAATGGTGTATGTGGGAGAAATTGTGAGTCTTCACGAAGCAACAACGATCAAGTGAGGCACTTCGTCTTGACTGGAGCTTGAAGCGTTGTCGTCAAGATCAAGTGGGATGCGTAAGGCAAAGGTATGGCCTTGATAGGATTTTCTTTTACCTGTCTCAAGGTAGTTGTTGGGAGACCGGGTTATAGGATACATAGCCGCACTATCAAGATGGGCTTTCAGTTGAGTAACTTGATCGCATCATCTTAGGGAGCTCAATCCTTTGCATACCTAGCATCCCTATATTTTTGTTGCTTCTTGGTGTTTCTCTGTGTGAGGTTCTTGAGCTTGTTGCTAAGTTTTCAACAAGCCCAAGTTCATCGAAAATGGAATCTCTATGCATCTTTGATACGTTACAAACGTATCTATAATTTTTAATGTTCCATGCTTGTTTTACACCAATTTATATATGTTTTGTTTACACTTCGTGGCATTTTTATGCATTTTCTAGAACAAACCCATTAACAAGATGCCACAGTGCTGGTTCCTATTTTCTGTTATTTTTGTATTTCAAAAAAGTTGTACAAGAAATATTCTCGGAAATGGACGAAACAAAAGCCAAACCTCCTATTTTTCCCGACACGAAGACGGAGTCCAAAGCAGAGACGGAGGAGGGCACCAGGGAGCACACACCATGCCTAGGCGCGGGACCCTTGGCCACGCCTAGGTGTGGTGTGGGCTCCTCGGGCGCCCACCTTCCTTGCCCTTCCGCCTATATATTGCCTCGACGCGAAAACCCTTAAGGAATCAGCATCCGTCCACGAAAAGTTCTGTAGCTTCGCCGCCATCGAAGACAAGTTTCGGGGACAAAAGTCTCTGTTTCGGCACCCTGCCGGAACGGGGAATTGCCCCCAGAGCCATCTCCATCGACTCCACCGCCATCTTCATCGCTGTTGCTGACTCCCATGATGAGGAGGGAGTAGTTCTCCCCTGAGGCTGAGGGCTTTACCGGTAGCTATGTGGTTTATCTCTCTCTCCCATGATATGATCTTTATGTGATCATGAGTTTTGTAATTTAGTTGAATAAGTAGATGTTACTCTTCATCTATTGTGCTACTCAAGTGGTTTTATTATGTGATCTCCGGAGACATCTTGTCTCATGGTGTGAAGGTGACAGTGTGCGCACCGTGTGTGTATCTTAGGCTAAATTTACAGAAATACTTATCATGAGTTATAATTTTAGTTGGATGTCTCTATGAAATTATGGTGTTTGTTAGTACTATCTTTGGATGCTCAAAGTGACAGCGTGGGCTGTCCCTAGATTTGGAACGTGAACTTTAAGAAGTGCTTTTGCAGCCCTACGCGGTGAATTGGTGTTCGTTATCCAACCGTAGAGTAGTTCAGATTAGCATAGTGAAGTGATAATATTTATATATTTAATTATGATATCATTGTTGAGAGTGTCCACTAGTGAAAGTAAGATCCCTAGGCCTTGTTTCCAAGCATTGAAACACCGTTTACAACCAGTTCTGCTACATATTTGCTTGCCGCCAGTTTTATTTCAGATTGCAATTACCAATCATAATTATCCATATTACTTGTATGAGAGTGGATTTGGTGTTCAGGGTACGTGCGCACGCATCAGCCGTCGTTGGATTGGCTTTGAGATTCTGTCATCCCACTTTCTGAACTAACGACGATATACGGTGCCAAATAGAATTTGTTTATCTGTTGGGTGTTGCTCTGGGCCCGATGCGCTCTGTCTCCATGCTCTCTCTTAGTACTTGGCGAATGAAACAAAAAAGGTACTCCACAGTCAGACACAGGGGAGCCAAATTCGTATTGAGCATGCTCTATTTAATATTAATTAAGTTTAATGGTCATATTAATTAAGCCTCATTGCCACGTTAATCGCCTAATCGCACGCACCACCATCTGCTTGTTGACGCAGACCTTCTCGAGTTTGCTGGAAGCGGCCTCCTCCTTGCTCCGTTCGTCGACGATGGCCTCTTCGCTGGTGCTCATGCCGACGAACGCCCGGCGGCGTCCCCGTGCTAGGTGTGGGCGCCTGCTCCTCGCGTGGCCGGTAGAGTCGCCTCCCCCGACGCGCGCTTGGCTGCAGCCGCCCCTGACGAGGCTCTTGGGCGACGCCGCCGCGCTAGCTGCAGGTGCCTACTCCTTGCGTGGTCGGCGGAGTCGACCTCCCCCGGCGCGCTCGGCTACAACCTCCCCATACGAGGCTCCTCATCAGCGCCGCCGCGCGAGCTGCGGGCGCCTACTACTCGCGTCATCGACGACACCGGCCTCCCTACGCTTCAGCCTCCACTAACGCGTGTGCGGACGGGACGCCTACTCCTCATGTGGTCGACGGCGGCGAGCGGCGGCGCCCTCCCCCGATGCGTGCGCAGTGGCGGCTCTCTCCCCCGATGCGTGTGTGGCGGTGGAGGCAGCGGTGCTAGTGGCCTCCTCCTGGAACCTAGCGGCGGGGCTCTAATTTCTGTGGGAGAGAAAGACAGAGAGAGAGATTGAGTGGTTGAGAGTGCCTCACGGGAGCGGCGGATGAGATAAGGCGATGAGGGGTTGTTTTGACACGATGCTTTTCCTATTCCTAATCTTGAGGTGTCTCACGGGGCGTGCTCACGGCCAACTAACATCATCGGACACGTGTCAATCTGTTACCGCGTGCTCACGTACCCCTCTGATCACCAGGCTTCATCTGTTACTTGTATTTCACTATCTCTTCGCCGAACTAGTGCACCTATACACTGACAAGTGTATTGGGTGTGTTGGGGACACAAGAGACTTCTTGTATCTTAATTGCAGGGTTGCTTGAGAGGGATATCTTTGACCTCTACCTCGCTGAGTTCGATAAACCTTGGGTGATTCACTTAAGGGAAACTTGTTGCTGTTCTACAAACCTCTGCACTTGGAGGCCCAACACTGTACAAGAACATAAGCGTGCGTAGACATCAATCTTCTATTGCGTTTTCGAGTTTGGACTTCTTCACCGTTTCTTTGACGTTGGGAGGCTCCCTCTCTAAAATCATCTAAAACCGTTTTGTGGGGAGTCTCAATATTTCGGGGTTCGGGAACTACGTGAGAAGAGTTTTTTTCGTTCTCGGAGAAAAATGGTCTTTTGAGCGAAGTCGAGCAAACCGGCATAATGCCCGGAAGGACCGACCAAGACGCCGAGCAAGTCGGCACCCAGCCTGGCCTGCCGAGTGTTGCTGTCGGGTAGGTCGGCATCTGGCCCGGCCCCCACCGAGTGTGGCACAGAGTGGCCTAGCCTCCTGGTCAACCCGGCCTCTGGCCCGGCCTATTGGGTGCTGCTACTAGTTAGCCCGGCCCCTGGCCCGACCTGCTGGGTGGCCCGGCCCTGCCGAGCTATACGTCGGGTTGCCCTGCCTTCAAACGGCTATTGTTCTCCTTGGACTATATATATCCCTTCTTCCTCCTTGAGGAGGTAAGGTCAACCATTCTATTTGCTCTCTCTCTCCTACTCCATTGTTGAACCTCAAAAGCTTGCTACCTCTCCATCCCTCCTTTGATTCTTGCATATTCTTGAGGGATTTGTAAGAGTAGATCTAGATCTACAACTCCACCAATTCATTCCTCCTCTTTGTGATTTAGATCTTGGAGTCATTTGTTGATTTTCTCCATTGTTCTTCATCTCTAATTCCTCTCTAGCACTTGTTGCTTTGGTGGGATTTGAGTGTGAGGGATTTGAACACCTTTGGTGTTCTTGCTTTTGCACCCTTGCATAAGTGTTGAGCTCTCCATTACGATTTTTTCGAGTGAGAGACCATGAGCTTGTTACTCTTGGAGGGGTTACCTCCTAATTGGCTTGGCGGTTGGTGTTCTGGTAACCTCTTCGTGGAAGATTGTGAGGAGGCCCGGGTTCTCCTTCGTGGAGCTTGTGAAGTGGTTGTGGAGTTTGCCATCTCCGGTGGAGAAAAAGCTAGACATAAGATAAAGGCTTTTGTCCTGAATTCGTGGCATTGGCTTGGAGAAGAAGGTGAACCTTCGTGGCATTCGGGAGACTTACGTGGTAACCAGCATCTCTCCAACGTGACGTACCTCACCTTGTGTGGGAAAACACGGGAATACATCTTCGTCTCCGCATGCCTCGATTATCTCTATACATGAGTTTACTTTTCTTGATAGCCATCGTGCTTGAAGTACTTATATATTGATATCACTTGTGTTCATATATCTTGTGCCTATCTTGCTTAGCTTGAGTTGTTGTTGTTGCACTTATTTGAGCCTAGCATATTTAGGTTTTGTGCTTGTAAAATAAATGTTAGTTTAATTCCGCATTCTTATAAGCCAAATCTGTAATAGTTTTTGAAACGCCTATATTCACCCCTCCCCCCTCTAGGTGACATCTCGTCCTTTCAACCGGCATACCCTAAAAGTAGCCGGCTGATTTTGGAGCCCAATAGAAGCGTTGGCAACCCGTTGATGGCCCCTACGCACAGGGCGTCGAACGGGCGAGCCAGCACCCCACGCCACGTCGGATTTTAGGGGCGGGATAACATACCAGCGAGTCCACTGGTGTCTCCCTCTTTAATATGATGCCTCAGATGCTCGGTGGTGGGTCACCGTCTTTAATGAACCCGTCGGTTCTCCATGCACAGACACCTCGGATACCACCGCCGTAAATGCACACACCGGTCCTATCCTCCTATTTAGTGTGCTCTCTCCGCTCACCTCCGCCGCATTCCACTCCGCACTCTCAACAATGTCGCGTCGGGTCGCCACCACCTACTCGATGATAGGCCAGAACGACCACATGCCTACGTCGACGCTGCAACAACCACAACCCGAGCCTGTGGCCCCACCGCAACCCGAGGACGAGCTCAAGTTGTCGAACTTCAACTTCGACGGCTTCTCTGATGACTCTGAGTTCGACGAGTGGAACGAGGTGTTCATAGTGAAAGTAGACGCGGACGCCATGGTCACGGAGGAGCAGGCGAATTGGGGCGCCGACGAGAAGTTCTAGGTCGACCTGGATTAGGTGGCTATCCTGGCCTCCTTCAATGCGTAGTGCGACCGTAGGATCGGGAGTAAGTCCACGAGGAGATCAACGCCGCCATCTTTGAACACGCCGTCGAGATCTCGTGCGAGTGGGCACCCACGGAGGATGTTGGTTGCTTCCTCATGGTGGCCGCGTGGCAGATGAGCCTGCTTGAGCTCAACGCTCAACTCCAAACCGAGACGGCCACCCACGAGGAAGCGAGGCTCGCCCAGAACGAGGAACCCCGACGGCCTTGAAGGCCCAACGTTGCCGAGAAGCTCCGACAACGCTTGCGGTGATGCTCCAACGCCAGATGTGCGAAACAATGATGGAGAGGCGGGTATGGAAGGCGGCGACAGAGGGGAAGAACGACAATGAAGGAGACCCGTCGCGCGTCCCAACCTACGGCCACTAGACTAGAATTTAGTTTAGTTCACTTTAAATTTCATTCAAAGTTTTAAAAAAAAAATTTTGTGGGAGCGGGGGGTGTGGGGCAGTCCTCCCCAAATGAAAGGAGCAGCTGCTCCATTAAAACACTGCACCTATTGGCGCCTATTTAGAGGCGCCCATGAGGATGCTCTTACGTGATAACTTCATAGATTGTCAATTTTGAGGAATTAAAGAACACTACATTATCACTTTGTGTATAGGCGACCCTCCCAAGACACCTCCCAGGCCCCCACCACCATCGAAATGAGTACTCGGAGTGGCAGTGTTGCAAACGACATTTTTTTTATCCCATACATGTACGACTCAGATGTGGCTCGATCCCTTTTAATTCTTCTTCTGCTGGGACAACGTGGCTCAATCCCTTATTTTAGTTCTTCTTCTGCTGGGACAAGGAAATGCACCGATGCATGTGTGATGCATGGGTGAGTACGCGTCGTACGAAAATCGAATGAAAAACGTGGTACTATAGCATTTCTCATACAGTAGTATATTGGTTGTAAAAGTCAGTCAGGTTTTCAACCATCAATTCTGAAGTCGGGTGAGTTCTAAAATCATCAAGTGTAAGATCGAGTTATCGAAGCCGGCCTTTGTAACTTCAGGTTGACTTTATTTTCCTCTAGATATAGTTGCTTCTATGCAATGTGCTGGAAATTCCCATACGACCCAAAGCCACTATGCACCTGCATCGCAATGATTTTCAGAATGTTTGCACCTCCGCAAGTTCTTCACTCTCCTTTGAGTTATGTAAATGTGTTGTATTTAAGAAAAGCACGGGAATAGCACATTAGTATAGTCAGGAATCTAATGAACTTCACCTCAAAACAAGCTCTGTTTCGCAGCTTCCACATTACCCACAGATTGCAGTGAGGCCAGTTATTTGAACATACTTCTCTCCGGAAGGTATTGGGGGAGCCACGAAGAGAATTGTGCGAAGTTCCCCAGTCTATTCCTAGCCCTAATCTATCTGCTAACCACACTCTAGACATATTTGGCCATGTGACAGCGACAGAAAAGAGATGAACTGTGTCTTATCCTGGATAGATTTTGCGAACTGTACTCCTGCGCACTTCCTTTTTTAGTCATGTTATCCTTTGTTGCTATGGTATTGTTCGAAACAAGTCACAATCAGATCTCTATCTTCAGTAGAATTTTGGAGAAACGATCGATCCATCCCATAGCTGGTTATATGCTTGTACATCCATTTGTCGGTAAAGACTCTTTATTTTGTGCATTTCCACTTTGGTCAATATCTCTCTTCATTCGGCGTTATCCCATCCTAGCCAAGGCCACAGGCAAGATTCAATCTGGACATCTGGTGATGCAGCTCCACAATAATAAGATTGCATCCAGCGTCTATGCAATAAGCCTAGTGTATCATAGTGCCATAACATTCAGCAATCATCACACCAACCAACGACATTGACAAGTGATAAATGAACAATATCACACATGACCAAGCTTGAACAATAAGAGTACTTGTCCTGACCAGGTTTCAGAACTTAACTAAGGCTTGCAGAGTTCAGAGATGTTCACTTAACTACAAACAGCTGACAAAGTTGTACCTGCACTCCAGTAAGCAAATCTACTCAAAAAAATCATCGTCTGAGACGTCATCCACATCATATTCATTCATGAAAAGTGGCCCCATAAGCGCGTTCACCACCGCTATTTGATTCATCTTATTGTATCTACCAATAAGAGACAGCCACTCTAGTGACTCTTTAGTATCATCTTGCTTCATGTCCTCTTTGGCATTCGGCAAGTACTTGAGGATTGAATAACCTTCAGGATCCGAGATGTCAAACATGAACATTGGTGAGAGAGAGCGCCCTTTCACTTGAGCACTGCAGATACTGTTAGCACGAAAAAGGGAAAAAAAAATTGATGTTTCAGCATTGCAAGGGAAGGTAGTGAGAACATAAATTAGTAAACTCTACTCCATGATTCAGATCATCACACTATATACACCACTGAAAAATCGCACTTCTTTGTGGTTAATGCAACAAATAGACAAATGCATCTTCTAAATGCTATAGGTAGAAGCATCACAAAATTATGTATACACCAAGATGAACTAGGTACAAGGAAAAAAGTTAACAGGACAATCATCATTTAATAGAATTAAGTTCCCGGCGCACATAATTTCGTTCCTCATGGTGAAGTGAACAAGTATTAAGTTGTGGATTTGATGTACCAGCCTGAGAGTAGAGTTACATGCAGCCTCCAATACTTTGCATCATCATGCCATTTTTTGCAAAAGCAGATCATGCTTACCATATGTAATACCTATCATCTGCATTTTGTTTTTGTACTCCGCCCAATAGTTCAATCATCACCACACCACCAATGCAGAGGACAGGGCGTGGGAGCTTGAAGGATTGCAGTACATTTTCCTACCAAGCCATAAATAGAGGGTGTTATAAGGCCATTTCTACATATAATATCGATCAAAATTGCTACTATACTTTGTTATATCACAATACAGTATCAGACCACCATACACTGACTGTTTATTTATCCATTTTCCCCGGTTATCTAAACATAAGAAAGTCTGCCTAAACAAAAGAGTGTTTTTTTTTACTGCATGGAGTAGCTATACTACAGAGTGTCATATTAGAATTTTTTGGTCGATCAGCAGACATACCGATATGAAAAAGATGCTTCCAACTCACCTGCGACATAGGGTACTCTGGTGAAGTGTAAGTCCACATGTAATTTTTGTCAGCATTTACCATCTTGTTCTCATCCTTATGGGTGACAAATGACTCTGATCCCCGCGGAAGCTTGTAATGGCCCATCCGAAATCGCACCGCCTTTGCAGAGTATATAGGATCCCCATGCTGAAAATAGGCTGGCAAATCGAAACAAAGGATAATCAATCAATCACCTGACAAGAGAAATCTAACAAAGAGAATAGTTAACAGTGCCTTGCGATCCTCAACTAATTGGGAACACTAATCAATGGATTAAGGGTGTGTAACTCAAACTAATTGCTAAATACCACGAAGGCCAAAATCAGTGATAGCGCACCTTCGAACGGCTGCACCTTAATCTCATCGACAATGCAGATATCATGATTGAGCCTGTAGGTAAGGCTCTCGGGCTCATCGGGGCTGTCCGACCCGCCGCTGGACCAATAGGACGGGCGGAAATTCACTATGTAATCCTCGTCGAGGGTGTGCTCCATGGTCTCCTTGGGGAACTGGTCTGTGCTGGACGCGCCGATGCAGTGCGTGAAGATGGCCACGTCGTGGTTGCGGGGGGCGGAGACGACGGCGCCGGCGAGGTTTGAGTATATCCTGAAGTCCCTCTCGCTTTCTGGCACGGGGACGGCGGGTGAGGACGCCGATCTGGTTACCTCCGCCACGGCGGCGACGGTGGCGACCTCCGGGCATAGCCGCAGGCACAGGCTCTTGCTCAAGTTGTTCTCGATCACTGCGGTGAATGGGGGGAACTCAGGAAGACGGCGATGATATAAAGAATCGATAGCCATTGGAGAGGAGGGCGAGAATTGCTCACCGAATCTGCGCCATGGTCGGGAGACAGCGGCGGCGCGGACAAGATCGGCGGGGTGGTCGAGGAGGTGGAAGATGGAGGCGGAGATGTCGGTGCCGACCCAATCCAGGAGGTCCGGGCCGCAGCTCTTGGCCGCCATGGGGTCTAGGGTCCGCGACTAGGGGGTGGAGAACAGGAGAAGGCAGAAGGGGAATTCTGCGATGATCTCAAAAAAGGTTGAAAAGAGAAAAAAAAAAACGGATTTTTTCATTCAAGGGAGGGTTTGGAATGCTAATAGAAAGTGTAAGTTTTTATGTGAAGTGTGCCTCACTGCCTCCCTCCAGTCCTCCAGCCTAATTTTGGCCTTTATTCGTCCTTGTGTAGTAGGTGTAGGCAGTTCTGTTCTTTTTATGGTCAATGACAAATATAACCTATATTTAATACTAGACTAAGATTTCTTTGTCTCATTAAAATCAATACATCTGAATCCAATTCCATCAACTACTATAACCGAGCAAACAATTGACAAAAAATACAAGAGACTTGCGGGGAGATTTTCCTGTGCTTGTGGGGTGATCTTGTGATGCTTGCCGTTGTTGTGAGATCTTACGGTGCTTGCGGGGGCGTGCTTGGGCGAGGGGGCGACCATTCCCAACTATTGCCCGCAACCTTCCCACTCCGCGCTCAAGGTGGCCATCGGCGGTTGATGGACGCGCATATGAGGACACAAAAGTGGTGTCCGTGCTGGCCGTCCACCGGGTCAACATGGGGCGTCAGCGCGCGCTCTGCACGCCGCAGTTGCTCGTCCCGTGGCACGCCTCAACGCGCAACAACATGGGTGAGCAGGAGAGCTTGGGCTCACGCAGCCTTCGCGGCGGCCAATGCAATACAAAATCACCCCATGCCCTAGCTGGTGGGTTTTTTTTTGTTTTTGAACGGCACGACGAAAAAGAGCCTACAAAAGTTTTTTGCCCGGTGATGCAATAGCACGGCGGCTATCAAGGCCAACAACCAAGTTTACGGTGGGGTTTTATACAGTGCTACGGAAAATGAGGAATTAGTCGATGCATCGTCCGTTGTAATCGTCGCTACTTCTTGGTCTCACGCTTGGGAATGGTCAATCACACCGCGCTGACTGGTTTAGTTTGTGTCGATGACTATGTGATCCACCATTGAGCCTTTATACACAAATCCCCTCCCTGGCAATCGATCGCTGGAGCGATCACTTTCTTTGGCGCGGCAGCGCTCGCGCCATGCGCGAAATCAATTCTCTTTTTGTCTTGTAGTGTTTAATTACGTTCACATGTAGCTTTGTGTTCACACTAACAGCTCACGTTACCACTTGCAAGTTGCATACAACCAAGAGCGTTCACACTACATGCATGCATAAAGTATCTCATAGGTTTGTATTTAATGAGCCAACTTTTCAGCACGAGGCTAGCTCTCACAAGTTGTTGCATGCATGCACAGAGCATCTCGCTCTTTTTTTTCAGCACGACGCATACTTTCAATTCTCTTTATTTGCAATTCCCTTTTGACAATTCTCTTTTTTTGCAATTCCCTTTATGTTGTTATTTCGTACGGTAATTCATGTTTTTTTGGATTAATTTTTTTAATTCCCTTTTTCGGGCCAGTGGTTTTTAAGGGGGGAAATAACAGGTGGGAAGATCCACTTGCAACTCAAATGAACTACCACTTGCTACTCAAATTAAGTACTATTTTTAAGTTGTAAGCTAACAAAAGTTGCCAAAATTTCTAAATGAAATTTACTTTTTAGGGTTGCTAGGTATTTATATTTACCGTTGATAAATAACGGGGCACCGGGTTGATAACTTGTAAACAAAAAAAGAGTCGCTACATATTTTAAATTAAATAAAAAAATTAGGGTTGATATTTATTTATATTTACCATTGATAAATAGCGGGTCACAGGGTTGATTGCTTGTAAACTAAAAGAGAGTCGCTAAAATATTCTAAATGAAATACTTTTTAGGGGTATTATTTATTTATTTTTACAGTTGATAAATAACGAGGCACCAGGTTGATAGCTTGTAAAATAAAAAAAAATGTTCGCTAAAATATTCTAAATGAAATACTTTTTAGGGTTGGTAGTTTTTTTATAATTACCATTGATAAATAACGGAGCACCGGGTTGATAACTTGTAAACTAAAAAGAGTCTCCAAAATATTCGAAATGAAGTTAGATTTTTAGGGTTGGTAGTTATTATTTTTACTGTTGATAAATAACAGTACATCGGGTTGATACCTTCTAAACTAAAAAATATTCGCTAAAATGTTTAAAATAAAATTGACTTTGGGGTTGATAATTTTGTACATTTACCGTTGATCACTCAAGTACGGAGGGGCTGATTATTCAAAACAGAGAGGCTTGATAACTTTTATCCCGAAAAAAAGTTTCTCGAAACATATCAACATGGGTGCTAGTTTTGAAGATCTCGTCGAGACGGATTTATTGGTGAAAGCGAATCTTAATTTGGAGTTGTCATTTGAAAGTTAAAACGTTTTGAATTTTCAAATTTGGAAAAGATTCCGCTGACATCAGCAGATTCGTCTTTTTGTGCATGCATGCAGAACTTTCACTCAATACCCTGCACCAGGTTGATAATTTTATACATTTACCGTTGATCACTCCAGTACGGAGGGGTTGATTATTCAAATAGAGATGCTTGATAATTTTTAGCCAGAAAAAAAGTTTCTCGAAACATATTAACATGGGTGCTAGTTTTGAAGATCTCGTCGAGACGGATTTGTTGGTGAAATCGGATCTTAATTTGGAGTTGTCGTTTGAAAGTTAAAACATTTTGAATTTTGAAATTTGGAAAAGATTCCGCTGACATCAGCAGATTCGTCTATTTGTGCTTGCATGCAGAACTTTCCCTCAATAATCTGCACCAGGTTGATAATTTTATACATTTACCGTTGATCACTCCAGTACGGAGGGGTTGATTATTCAAATAGAGAGGCTTGATAACTTTTAGCAAGAAAAAAAGTTTCTCGAAACATATTAACATGGGTGCTAGTTTTGAAGATCTCGTCGAGACGAATTTATTGGTGAAAGCGGATCTTAATTTGGAGTTGTCGTTTGAAAGTTAAAACGTTTTGAAGTTTGAAATTTGGAAAAGATTCCGCTGACATCAGCAGATTCGTCTATTAGTGCTTGCATGCAGAACTTTCTCTCAATACCCTGCACCAGGTTGATAATTTTATACATTTACCGTTGATCACTCCAGTACGGAGGGGTTGATTATTCAAATAGAGAGGCTTGATAACTTTTAGCAAGAAAAAAAGTTTCTCGAAACATATTAAAATGGGTGCTAGTTTTGAAGATCTCGTCGAGACGGATTTATTGGTGAAAATGGATCTTAATTTGAAGTTGTCGTTTGAAAGATAAATCATTTTAAACAATGATTTCTGCTACATATATTCATGGGTGACCCTAAGTTTGCATGCGGTGATTAGCCAGGCTAATTAGGAATGCACGTGACAGTGAGGAAAGAGAAGAAAAGGTGGTCCATCCCTTGCATGCCTTCTACTTAAGCTGTCGGAAACCGATCGCTCAATAAAAACCTGGCGACCGAGCGCCAGCTAGGGCCACCCCTTTATACAGTATTGTTTATTTGGCCGAGAGAGCTAGGTAAACGGATTTAGCTGACAAAAATATCATTGTACAAGCAAAACTTGGTAAAACATAGGCAAGGATGGTGTAGCCAAACAGTTCCGCAATTAAGCTAGAGTAGATTGCATCATACAGTTTGCATCGTGTGAAGATTACATGCATGGTTTGGAATCTAATTTATTTTGAACATAATTCGAAATCAAAAATTGGTACGGAGTACTACCAGTGTTTTGAAAACAACTACTCCTGGGTGAGCGAGGGCATTCGGTAACTAAAACCTCTTCAATCACCTGGTGATGTAAGCAATGAAGTCGTCGAGGCCATTTCTGGAGGAGCCGCCTTCCGCCATAGAGGCACGGATGGCGTCACCGAGCACCTTCGCCCGCTGCCGCACCGCCATCCCATTCTCTGAGAGCATCGCCTCCTCGATCAGCTTCTGGATGGCCTCCGCCGGCACCACCTCGCTGTGCTTCTCCCACGGCCTGACGAGGATGGCGACCCTAAGGTACTTGCAGAGAAGCTCCGCGTTCCAGGGCTGGTCGGAGTGCATCGGCCACGCGAGCATCGGCTTGCCGTGGCTCAGGCTCTCCAGGGCGGAGTTCCAGCCGCAGTGGCTCATGAACGCCGCAGTGGCGCCGTGCGCGAGGATCTCCAGCTGCGGCGCCCACCCGGTGATCACCAGCCCCGTCCCCTCGGTTTCTTTAGTGAACTCGCACAGCAGCTTGTCGTGCCGGCTCTCGCCGGAGTCCGCGAAAATGTCGGCGCGGTCGGCGTCGCGCAGCACCCAGATAAACCTCTGCTTGCTTCCCTTTAGCGCCGCGGCCATCTCCGCGATCTGCTCTCCCCGGAGAGACGACGTGGTTCCGAAGGACACGTAGAGCACCGACGCCGGAGGCTGCGCGTCGAGCCAGTCCATGCACTCGTGCCGCGTCCTCCCCGGCACCGCGTCGTCCACCAGCAACGGGTTCAGTGGCCCGACCGGGAAGAGCTTCTGGCCCTTGTACTCCGGGTGCTCCGGGATGGCGTCGATGAACTCGGCCTCCAGCACGCGGCAAGTGTTGATGACGAGCCCGGCCCTGGCGGCGCCTCCATCTTCCCGCGCCTCGGCCGTTGCCCGGTACATGTACTCCATGAACTCCTTGGACATGGGCGCGTCGAAGGGGAGGGCCTGGAGGCCGTGGTCGCGGAGGAGCTGGTGCCCGGGCCCTGCGCTCAGCCACGCGACGTTGTACGACATGGCCACGCACTGCAGCCCGTACGCCTCGCCGTTGCCCAGCCGCGCCGCCTCCAGCGCGGCGAAGTAGTTGATGTTGTCGTACACGACCACCACGCGGCGGTGGGTGGCCGAGAGGCTCGCGAGGAGGACGGCCAGAGGGGCGCGCGCGCCGGCGGTGAAGGCCTCGAACATGGGGATCAGGTGGCTGGGGAAGGGAGACACGGCGGTCGGGTCGGGCGCCGGGGACTCGAAGGAGGAGACGTCGAGGTCGTGGAAGTGGACGGAGCCGAGGGCCTTGGCGTCCCAGCCGTGCACGCGCGACCGCGCCTGCCGGACGTGCGCGGCCGGCGCCGCGTAGTGCACCGAGAGCCCCCGCGACACGGCCAGCAGGGACAGGTCCATGAGCTGGTTCAGATGGCCCTGCGCAGGGAACGGCACCGCGACGAAGGCCACCGATTCCGTCGCCATTGTTTCTGGGTTCGTGCACTGCACTTCTACTTGTACGCCTAGTTCCACTGATAGGCGCTATATATGATCGACGAGGAACAGAGATCTCTTACTTCTTTCTTCAAATTAAGGAGTCCAAGGCTCATAGTTAATTGGAACTATTCTATTCTATGCTACTACGTAGCTGTCACGCGCATAGATCGAGTACAGATCCCTGCACTGGAGTAGTAGTGATCGAGTACAGATCGAGCTCAAGTGGGTTTGTCACGGACAATTAATAAGGTCAAACCTTGCCGTGAGCTAGTCTAACTGCTTGAAACATGAAGGTGTGTGATTCTGCCCATTTGGCTAAGGGCATCTCCAGCGGCCGCTGACGCATTTCGGACATCCAAAATATTCGCGGATATCCGTTTGCGTCGTCTGGCGGACGCGGAAATGGTCGCGCGTCCGTTTGCGTCTGGGGCTGGCTCCAGCGGGGCGACGCATATTCGGCGTAGGCCAGAATTCAAATAAGAGGACTGAAACAAGTTTGCACGAAATTTAACAGCCGCAAATTGATGGCTGAAACAAGTTCATCACACTTTGCACATGTCACGGCGCAAAGTGGAGTCCAAAAGGGGCACAACAAGACCTGAACAACAATAAAAATGTCCAAAAGGAGGCCAAGGTGCTGGGCGCATGGCGTCGGCGATCAGGCGTCTCGCGCGCGGATTTCGGCACGCCTCTTCATGAACTAGGCCCTGGTGTCGTCGTCGACGCCGGTCAAGTCGGCAAGCATGATCCTTGTGTCTTCTACACGCAATTTGGCCTTGGCGTCTGCTTTTTTGGCCTCGATGTCCAGCCTTTGGACCTCAATGACCTCCTTCGCGAGGTTCTAGTAGATGACAGTTGCGGCCTCTTTTTCCAGACGCTTCTTCTCATCCCTAGCAGCCATGGCAGCACGGTTGTCGGTTATTATCTTCTCCATGCTCTGGGTGAACGCAATGGCCTGCGCCTCCCGGACAAGATCGGCCTTGGTAGCCTTATGGCCTCGTGGACGAGGTGGAAGGGCTGGACGGCCTTGATCGTCGTCTTCGCCGTCGAGGTTGATCGCTGACCCATTCCTCACAGCTTAGTTGTAGGCCGCAAAGCTTGTCATCCACTTGTTGTTGTTCTTGAGCAGGTCCTACCAATGGACCATATGGTAGCCCTTCTTATGCGTCGCCCTGAACTTCTCCAAGGCGCGGGATACCTGCAATCATAGCCACCAATGATGTACATACAATGATGCAAATAGTGTAGAATGATGTTGGTTGTATCGTGTTGACCACTGTCATGACGCCAGCGCCGCTTACGGGGTTGTTGATAGCATGTTCGACCGCCGAGCAGAACTTGCTTGTCTCTTGTTTGATGTAGTTCCATCTTTTTCGGAGGGACTCTTCCGTCCGAGAGCTTGTGATATGGTAGGGCGGGTGCATCCTGGTCTCGTTGTACTACTGCAAGACCTTGGCCCAATAGACCTTGCCCTTTTGTTGTGCGTCATTAATACAATCATGGGTCGTTGCCAGCCACGCTTCACACAAACACTTATCCTCGTCGTCGACGAAGCCTTGTGTCCTGCGGCTCTCCCCATTCTTCTTCGTAGCAATGTCAGGCTGTGTTGGAGCGTCGTCGAAGTCGTCGACGAACACGGCTGTTGGCTGCGTCTGCTGGGTGGCAAACAGCCGTGCGGTTTCGATGTCGTCCGCATCTTGCGTTGGTGCCCAGTCATCTTGCCTCCCGACCTGATCATCGCGAACGAAGCCACCGCCGAAGATAATTTCCTGGATGTCTGAATCATGGCGGTCCTTCCAATATTTCTACGAACGACCGGACATCAGACGCATGATACACGGCACTCGCACACATTGACAGAGCTTACGTACCGGGTCATCCATCGTCGGGGCAGGCGGCGCCATTTCGTCGAACAGGATGCGGGGCTGCGACATGGTCTCCTCCGGCACCTGGCGCGTCTTCTGTGTCGCGCCCGGGCAGGAGTCACCGCTTCTAGGCGTCCGGTTGAGGTCGGGAACTGCCGCCTCGGTCAACTTCACCGGCGGCAGGCCGGAGGCGAACCGCGACGCCGCGTGACCCTGCAAGGGAGCGGGAGTTCCAGGGCGCAGCTGGGAATTTACCGAGCTCACCAACGAGGCCGGAGGCGCGACGTCGGCCATCCCCTCTTTCTTGACGAGCATGTAGCCCTCCGCTAAGCTCGGATGGAGGGCTACTTGCGCGACGCCGGCTTTGATCTGCATTTGCCAGGCCTGTTGGTTGGTAGCCGCGGCAGTCTTGATCTTCTGGTTCTTGCGCCGGCCGCGACGCTTCGCGGCCTCGATGATTTTCTCCTCCGAGGAGAGCACCTTCTTTGCCGCCTTCGGCTTTGCCTCCCGGCCGCCGCCGGTGGCGGCCCGCTTTGCTTCCGCCGGAGCTGCAGCCTCCATTGTGGCTATGGTCGTGGCTACGGGGGAGTGTGGGGCGGCGACGGGTGCGAGGATTTGCTCCACATCCATGGCGGTGGCTGCGGTGGCGAGGACATCCATCACTTCTGGACTGCTCGCGCCGGTCTAGTTTGCAATTTCACGCGGGGAATGGCCAGTGGCGGGAATAATATCGGCCTCCTGCCACTGACGCGCGGGTCCTACGTTTTTTCGGCGGACACTCCGCGCGACCGCCGAGCGTCCGCGGAGACGCAAACCTGGCGCATATTTGGGTCAGGTTTGCGTCTCCGCGGACGACCCGGTCACTTTGCGTCGCCCCGCTGGAGCAGGCCCCAGACGCATTTTCGGTCACGGCGCGCCGCTGGAGATGCCCTAAGTCAACTGGTGTCTCTTCCACCGGTCAGTTTTTGTTTTGTGAGAAAAAGAAAAGGATGATGGTGACTTGGTGACCACGACGAAGAAGAAGAATCTAACTCTTTCTTCTTGGAAAGTGCTCGATCCTCTTCTGTTATGAAAACTGAAAATTGTTATTATTTTCTTTCATATTAATATTAGTGGTACAATCTATATGAAAGGTCAAAGGTTTACAATAAGTAATGGGATGACAAGGATTGCGCAAATCAATTCAATATAGTACTCCTTCCATTTCAATAAAGGAGGCATGCATTATTTTTTAAAAAGTTAAGTTATATAAAGTTTGGCCTAACTTTTTTTTAAAAAAATCATATGAAAATGCATTTCATGATGTATATGACGATATTGATTTTGTATTGCATGTGTTAAATTATTTTATTTTAGAAATAGGCCAAACTTTATATAGTTTGACTTAAAATATTAGATTGTATTCATTGGAACAGAGGTAGTTCAATATAATATACGCAACGGTACCATGCATGGGAGATGATTAACAACCTACTGCCTCCATTTCAAGGAATAAGGCGTCTTCTTTTTACGTGTTTTTGTTTGATCAAAAACTACTTTAAACATATAAAAATTGTTTATATGAAATTAGCATCATTAGAAAGTGTTTTTCAGTACGAATCCAACGGTTCTAATTACATATAATAAAATTAAATTTTATTGCTCAATTTTTATGGTCAAAGTTCGTTTTGAAATACGTGTGCGCCTTATTACTTGAAACGGAGGTAGTATGTCCTATTGTTTTCGCATCGCTTCCTGTTTTCTTTTAAGTGCAGCATGGAGCCGCAAACAGATGCCCACAATATGTAGTGAATACTTCCTCCGTTCACATAAGTAAGGCGCATAATTCTTGGCACACCAATTAAGGAGAAGTGCGGCTCAATATACTAGTGGAAAACGGGCATGCATCCAAATTCTCGTACTCATCGTGGTAGAGGATGCAGTCATTAATGCATGCATGTATCTTTTGCACATCTAATCCTAGAGGGCAAACAACCTTCTTCGTTTCGTACGTACTGGCGGACAATTCGTTACCCCTTGGAAACTTCCTCTTAATTATTGTCAGCAACTTTCCAAATCCTGAGTCAGTGACACCGTTCTCTGCCTTCCATTGCAACAATTACAGTGTGCTGCCTAGCTTTTTATGGCCATTTTCGCAAGTTGGGTATAACAATTTGTTGTGATCTTCTATCATCTGGTCGAAGGTCAACCTTTCCTTTTCAGTTTCACATTCTCTCCTTGCATCAGCAATGGCCCGACCAAGATCATCATCAGCAGGCTCATCTGGTGCCTCTTGATCTTCTGCTTCATTGTCTTCATTGCCTTTTGCAGTGTCATCGTATTCAGGGAAATTGGGATAACCGTCATCATCCTCTTCCTCTTCTTCATTGTTTTCCATCATAACCCCTCTTTCTTCGTGCTTGGTCCATCAATAGTAACTGGGCATGAAACCGTCTCGCAGAAGGTGGCCGTGAATGGTACTCGAATGAGCGTAATTTACGATATTCTTACAATTAACACATGGACAATACATGAAGCCACCATGTTTGTTTGCCTTAACCACGGTCATAAAATTACTCAGTCCCGAAGTGAACTCGTCAAAGCGTCGGTCAATGTACATCCATTCTTAATTCATCTGCATGATATAATTAAGCTTATCAAAAACCATTACAGAACATCATGATGTATATATACACATGCATTTTATCAATTACAGATGAAAGGATAAAGTTGTTAACCTCGATGGAGAAGAAAAAAGCAACTTAAGTGTGATTTGATTTCTGTGAACTCAAGTTGCAAAACCTCTTAAGCATTTCATCGAACACCTCTTGTGCATGTGAAAAGAGCAAAGCAATACACCCCTCTTGTGAGAAGAAAGTGAAAAAATGGCTAAGTGTGGCTCACACTTGGGCAGGGGCAAGGTTATATAGGCAGATGGGGATATGGTCCCAGTTTGTAGTACAAACCAGGACTAAAGGGTCCTGATGTCTACGGGAGCTTCTATTCTTGTAGACAGTGTTGGGCCTCCAAGAGCAGAGGTTTGTAGAACAGCAGCAAGTTTCCCTTAAGTGGATCACCCAAGGTTTATCGATCTCAGGGAGGAAGAGGTCAAAGATATCCCTCTCATGCAACCCTGCAACCACAAAGTAAGAAGTCTCTTGTGTCCCGAACACACCTAATAGGTGCACTAGTTCGGCGAAGAGATAGTGAAATACAGGTGGTATGAATGTATATGAGCAGTAGTAACGGCGCCAGAAAAGTGCTTGCTGGCGTGTGGTTGATGGTGGTAATATTGCGGGCAGTAGAGATGCAGTAGAACAGTAAACAAGCAGCGATAGCAGTATTTAGGAATAAAGCCTAGGGATCATACTTTCACTAGTGGACACTCTCAACATTGATCACATAACAGAATAAATAGATAGATGCTAGACTCTACACCCTCTTGTTGGATGATGAACACCACTAACTGTGTAGGATTACACGAATCCTCAATGCCGGAGTTAACAAGCTCCACAATATTCGATGTTCATATTTAAATAACCTTAGAGTGCATGACAGATCAACACAACCAAACCAAGTACTAACATAGCATGCACACTGTCACCTTCACGCTACGAAAGGAGGCATAGATCACATCAATACCATCATAGCAATAGTTAACTTCATAATATACAAGAGATCACAATCATAGCCTACGCCAAGTACTACACGATGCACACATTGTCACCATTACACCGTGCAGGAGGAATAAACTACTTTAATAACATCACTAGAGTAGCACACCGATAAATTGTGATACAAGACACATTGCAATCATAAAGAGATATAAATAAGCACTTCACTACGCCATTCATAACAGTGAATAAGTATTCTGTGAAATATAGCCTAAGAGACCCACACGGTGCACACACTGTCACCTTTACACACGTGGGACAAGGAGTCTCCGGAGATCACATAAGTAAAATCCACTTGACTAGCATAATGACATCTAGATTACAAACATCATCATATGAATCTCAATCATGTAAGGTAGCTCATGAGATTATTGTATTGAAGTACATAGGAGAGAGATTAACCACATAGCTACCGGTACAGCCCCGAGCCTCGATGGAGAACTACTCCCTCCTCATGGGAGACAGCAGCGGTGATGAAGATGGCGGTGGTGTCGATGGAGAAGCCTTCCGGGGGCACTTCCCCGTCCCGGCGGCGTGCCGGAACAGAGACTCCTGTCCCCCAGATCTTGGCTTCGCGATGGCGGCGGCTCTGGAAGGTTTCTCGTACCGTGGCTTTTCCGTGTCGAGGTTTTAGGTCGAGGGGGCTTAAATAGGCAAAGAGGCGGCGTCAGAGGGTCGAAGAGGCGGTGAGATGATAGGGCGGCGTGGCCAGGGCCTGGGCCGTGCCGGCCTACCTCCTGGGCCCCCTGTGGGTCCACTCTGGCGACTCTCGGGTGTTCTGGATGCTTCCGGGGATTCTAAGATGCTGGGCGTTAATTTCGTCCGATTCCGAGAATATTTTCTTACTAGGATTTCTGAAACCAAAAACAGCAGAAAACAGCAACAGGCCCTTCGGCATCTCGTCAATAGGTTAGTTCCGGAAAACGCATAAAAACGATATAAAGTATGCATAAAACATGTAGATATCATCAATAATGTGGCATGGAACATAAGAAATTATCGATACGTCGGAGACGTATCAGCATCCCCAAGCTTATTTTCTGCTCGTCCCGAGCAGGTAAACGATAAAAAAGATAATTTCTGGAGTGACATGACATCATAACCTTGATCATACTATTGTAAAGCATATGAGCTGAGATCAAATCATTCAAAGCAAGTGTCTATATTGATATAAGAGATGATAATGCAAGAGTTAGACAAGCTAGAAGTTTTCATGAACTATTGCTTTAAAGACATGCAACCGTACAAAGTTTATTAAAGATGTATTAAGTATCCAGCATAGAAGTTCTATCCTTCATTCCAAGCATCAAGTAAATTTTCACAACATAAGAAGGATTTAGTCAAGTAAACATAAACATGAACGTCATGAATCAACTGTTTCGAAATCTACTCAACCGGTGAGCGCAAGCATTTGGTATTAGCACCAGGATGTTATGGCATAAAGAACGTTAATGGGGGTTTGGAAGGCCAAATGGAAGAAAGGCTTGCAAAGCTGTAAATGACCATTAGACAAGAGGAAGCCTTATGATCGAAGCTATGCAAGGAGTAGTGATTGCCATGCAACGGATGCACATAGAGCTATATGTGTATGAAAGCTCTCCAATGGAACTAGTGGGGGTGCATCCAACTTGGTTGCTCATGAAGACCTAGAGCACTTTTGAGGAGGCTCATCATTGGAATATACAACCCAAATTCTATAGTGTAAATTCCCCACATAGTTATACTAGTAAAATATGAAAACTCTCTCATATGAATGTAGGTGCTAAACACAAATGATGACTATGAATAATGCGGGTGCTAAAACATGAGCACAAGTGTGGATAAAAGATAGTAATGCTGCCCCCTTTTTCTTTATTCTCTTTTTTCTTTTTTTCTTTTTTTTCTTTCTTTTCATTTTTTCCTTTCTCTTTTTTTTCTTTTTGATGGCCTCCACGGCTCTTTTCATTTTTAGGGGCAACATCCTAATTATGACAACACACTTTTTGGTACAAATAACTCATAATGAATGAAACATGATGTATGAAACTGTATGCCTCTGCCAATGTAGCAGGATGTGCAATGATCTAGCGTAACATGGGTAAACCACACATCAGCTGTATATGATCATGCAAAGCAATATATAAATAATAAATGACAACATGGCATGTAATGTAAAATGGATGTTGCATGGCAATATATCTCGGAACAGCTATGGAAATGCTGTGGTAGGTAGGTATGGTGGCTGTATTGAGGAGATGTATGGGCTTATGTGTAGGAGAACAAGAGAAAGTCCTCCCACGGGTTTGGATGTACTGGCGAAGTATGCACAATTCTCAATGTGAGCAAAAGGCAATGCACAGTACCGAAGAGGCTAGCAAATTTGGATGGTGGAAGTGCCAAAAACCGTAGCTTAACATTAGTCAAAAAGAACTCACAAGCTTATTGCAAACAACTAGCAGGTTCATCATTAAGAGCATGATTAAAATTTACTCCAAGGAGGGCCGTTCACGGTGGCACAAGTACCCCGCTAGCTCCCTCGACCTTCAGCACAACTTAGTTATTACGATGAACTCTCAGACATGGAAAGCTATCAAGTCCAACTACGCCTTCAACTATTTAAATAGAGTTTGTAGTACGGCACAAGCTTAAAGACAACAGTCCACTAATAATTTTAACTTATTTATCCAGCAAGCCTTACCATCTAAATACCTCAAAACATTTGCAAAGAATCAAGTTATCAAAGCTCAATGTTCTACAAGTATTTTATTATACACTACCACATGCAACATTTCCCGTTTCCAACCATACAACAATTTAACGAAGAAGAAACTTCGCCATGAACATTAAAAGCTAAGAACACATGTGTTCATACGAACCAGCGGAGCGTGTCTCTCTCCCACACAAGCATTTATTCAAACAAAAACAAAAACGAAAACAAACAGACACTCCAAGTAAAGTACATAAGATGTGGCCGAATAAAAATATAGTTTCAAGAGAAGGAACCTGATAATTTGTCGATGAAGAAGGGGATGCCTTGGGCATCCCCAAGCTTAGATGCTTGAGTCTTCTTGAAATATGCAGGTATGAACCACCGGGGCATCCCCAAGCTTAGAGATTTCTCTCTTCTTGATCGTAGTATATCATCATCCTCTCTTGACCCTTGAAAACTTCCTCCACACCAAACTCGAAACAAACTCATTAGAGGGTTAGTGCATAATCAAAAATTCACATGTTCAGAGGTGACGCAATCATTCTTAACACTTCTGGACATTGCCCAAAGCTTCTGAAAGTTAATGGAACAAAGAAATCCATCCAACATAGCAAAAGAAGCAATGTGAAATAAAAGGTAGAATCTATCAAAACAGAACAGTCCGTAAAGACGAATTTTATTGAGGCACCAGACTTGCTCAAATGAAAATGCTCAAATTGAATGAAAGTTACGTACATATCTGAGGATCACTCACGTAAATTGGCATAATTTTCTGAGTTACCTACAGAGAATTTTGCCCAGATTCGTGACAGCAAAGAAATCTGTTTCTGCGCAGTAATCCAAATCTAGTATGAACCTTACTATCAACGACTTTACTTGGCACAACAATGCAATAAAATAAGATAAGAAAAGGTTTCTACAGTAGTAACAACTTCCAAGACACAAATATAAAACAAAATTACTGTAGCAAAATAAACACATGGGTTATCTCCCAAGAAGATCTTTCTTTATAGCCATTAAGATGGGCTCAGCAGTTTTAATGATGCACTCGCAAGAAATAGTAGTTGAAGCAAAAGAGAGCATCAAGAAGCAAATTCAAAACACATTTAAGTCTAACATGCTTCCTATGCATAGGAATCTTGTAAATAAACAAGTTCATGAAGAGCAAAGTAACAAGCATAGGCAAATAAAACAAGTATAGCTTCAAAAATTTCAGCACATAGAGAGGCATTTTAGTAACATGAAAATTTCTACAACCATATTTTCCTCTCTCATAATAACTTTCAGTAGCAACATGAGCAAACTCAACAATATAACTATCACATAAAGCATTCTTATCATGAGTCCCATGCATAAAATTATTACTACTCCCAACATAAGCATAATCATTCTTATTAATTGTAGTGGGAGTGAATTCAACAAAGTAGCTATCATTATTATTTTCATCATCAAATATAGGAGGCATATTGTAATCATAATCAAATTTATCCTCCATAACAGGCGGTACTAAAAGACCACTATCATTATAATCATCATAAATAGGAGGTAAAGTATCATCAAAGTAAATTTCCTCCTCAATGCTTGGGGGACTAAAAAGATCATGCTCATCAAAACCAGCTTCCCCAAGCTTAGAATTTTCCATAGCATTAGCAACAATAGTGTTCAAAGCATTCATATTAATAACATTCCCATTAGCATGCATATAAAGTTCCATGGGCTTTTTAATTCTCTCTTCAAACACATCATGTCCTAATTCAAGATAAAGTTCATAATGATCTCTCATATTTTTTTTGTTTTCCATTATGCCTAACTAGTGTAAACAAGAAACAAAAAGATGCAATTGCAGGATCTAAAGGAAATAGCTTCGAGCACAAACACAATGGCGCCAGAAAAGTACTGTTACCTGGAACCGAAGTATGAGTGCCTTTGACCTTTCCTCCCCGGCAACGGCGCCAGAAAAGTGCTTGATGTCTACGGGAGCTTCTATTCTTGTAGACAGTGTTGGGCCTCCAAGAGCAGAGGTTTGTAGAAGAGCAGCAAGTTTCCCTTAAGTGGATCACCCAAGGTTTATCGATCTCAGGGAGGAAGAGGTCAAAGATATCCCTCTCATGCAACCCTGCAACCACAAAGCAAGAAGTCTCTTGTGTCCCCAACACACCTAATAGGTGCACTAGTTCGGCGAAGAGATAGTGAAATACAGGTGGTATGAATGTATATGAGCAGTAGTAACGGCGCCAGAAAAGTGCTTGCTGGCGTGTGGTTGATGGTGGTAATATTGCGGGCAGTAGAGATGCAGTAGAACAGCAAACAAGCAGCGATAGCAGTATTTAGGAACAAGGCCTAGGGATCATACTTTCACTAGTGGACACTCTCAACATTGATCACATAACAGAATAAATAGATAGATGCTAGACTCTACACCCTCTTGTTGGATGATGAACACCACTAACTGTGTAGGATTACACGAACCCTCAATGCCGGAGTTAACAAGCTCCACAATATTCGATGTTCATATTTAAATAACCTTAGAGTGCATGACAGATCAACACAACCAAACCAAGTACTAACATAGCATGCACACTATCACCTTCACGCTACGAAAGGAGGCATAGATCACATCAATACCATCATAGCAATAGTTAACTTCATAATCTACAAGAGATCACAATCATAGCCTACGCCAAGTACTACACGATGCACACACTGTCACCATTACACCGTGCAGGAGGAATAAACTACTTTAATAACATCACTAGAGTAGCACACAAATAAATTGTGATACAAGACACATTGCAATCATAAAGAGATATAAATAAGCACTTCACTACGCCATTCATAACAGTGAATAAGTATTCTGTGAAATATAGCCTAAGAGACCCACATGGTGCACACACTGTCACCTTTACACACGTGGGACAAGGAGTCTCCGGAGATCACATAAGTAAAATCCACTTGACTAGCATAATGACATCTAGATTACAAGCATCATCATATGAATCTCAATCATGTAAGGCAGCTCATGAGATTATTGTATTGAAGTACATAGGAGAGAGATTAACCACATAGCTACCGGTACAGCCCCGAGCCTCGATGGAGAACTACTCCCTCCTCATGGGAGACAGCAGCGGTGATGAAGATGGCGGTGGTGTCGATGGAGAAGCCTTTCGGGGGCACTTCCCCGTCCCGGCGGCGTGCCGGAACAGAGACTCCTGTCCCCCAGATCTTGGCTTCGCGATGGCGGCGGCTCTGGAAGGTTTCTCGTACCGTGGCTTTTCCGTGTCGAGGTTTTAGGTCGAGGGGGATTAAATAGGCGAAGAGGCGGCGTCAGAGGGTCGAAGAGGCGGTGAGATGATAGGGCGGCGCGGCCAGGGCCTGGGCCGCGCCGGCCTACCTCCTGGGCCCCCTGTGGGTCCATTCTGGCGACTCTCGGGTGTTCTGGATGCTTCCGGGGATTCTAAGATGCTGGGCGTTGATTTCGTCCGATTCCGAGAATATTTCCTTACTAGGATTTCTGAAACCAAAAACAGCAGAAAACAGCAACTGGCCCTTCGGCATCTCGTCAATAGGTTAGTTCCGGAAAACGCATAAAAACGATATAAAGTATGCATGAAACATGTAGATATCATCAATAATGTGGCATGGAACATAAGAAATTATCGATACGTCGGAGACGTATCAGGTCCCGAGGCCTGACACGGCCTGACGCGCTCTGCCACCGCTCCTTTAGTCCCGGTTGATGACCCAGAAGTATAGGGGGTGTATCGTAGTATCTTCGATAAGTAAGAGTGTCGAACCCAACGAGGAGCAGAAGGTGTTGACAAGCAGTTTCGATGAAGGATCCACTGTAAATGCTCACAGACAAGTATTCAGGGGGTTTTGATGTAACAGGTAATTAAAGTACGAGTAAGTAAAGTGCGAGAGTAACAATTGCAGCGAGTGGCCCAATCCTTTTTAGCACAAAGGATAAGCCGGTTTGTTTACTTATAATGACCAAACGTTCTCGAGGACACACGGGATTTTAGTCTAGTGCTTTCGCTACATACGGCTAATTAATCTTCATTGTTTTGATAAGTGTTGTGTGGGTGAACCTGTGCTAATGTACCGCCCTTCCTAGGACTAATACATACTTGTGATTATACCCCTTGCAAGCATCCGCAACTACAAGAAAGTAATTAAGATAAATCTAACCACAGCCTTAAACTCTGAGATCCTGCTATCCCTCATGCATCGATATACCAACGGGGGCTTAGGTTTCTGTCACTCCGGCAACCCCGCAATTGGTAAACGAGTACAAGATGCATTCCCCTAGGCCCATAAAGGTGAAGTGTCGTGTAGTCGACGTTCACACGACACCACTAGAAGAATAACACCACAACTTAAATATCATAACATTGAATATTACTCAACCATACTTCACTACTAACATTTAGACTTCACCCATGTCCTCAAGAACTAAACGAACTACTCACGAGACATCATATGGAACATGATCAGAGGTGATATGATGATGAATAACAATCTGAACATAAACCTTGGTTCAACGGTTTCACTCAATAGCATCAATAACAAGTAGAAATCAATACCGGGAGAGTTTCCCCTATCAAACAATCAAGATCAAACCCAAATTGCTACGGCGGTGACGATGTCCAGCGGTGGAGACGGCGGTGATGATGGTGGAGATGATGATGATGGTGATGGAGATGATGTCCAGCTCGATGACGGTGGCGATGGCGTCGATTTCCCCCTCCCGGAGGGAATTTCCCCGGCGGATTTCAGCCCGCCGGAGAGCTCTTTTCTCTCTGGTGTTCTCCGCCCCGCAGAGGCGGCTGTAACTCTTCGTAAGGTATCCTCTGGGGCTTAGGTCTTCGGGACGAAGGATTTCGCGAAGAAAAGGAGGCGAGAGGGGCTGTGGGCCCCCCTCCTCACAGGGCGGCGCGGCCAGCCCTTGGGCCGCGCCGGCCTATGGGGTGGGCCCACCTCGGGTCCCCTCGGCTCCCCCTTCTGGCTACCTTCGTCATCTAGAAAAATAGGATTTTTGGTATAATTTCCATCAACTGTTGATCTTCCGAAATATTGCATTCTGACGGTGTTTTTTCCAGCAGAATCCTGGCTCCGGTGCTCGATCCTCCAATAATCATGAAACATGCAAAATAGATGAAATAACATAAGTATTATGTCCAAATATGAAATATATCAATGAATAGCAGCAAATTATGATATAGAATAGTGATGCAAATTGGACGTATCAACTCCCCCCAAGCTTAAACTTCGCTTGTCCCCAAGCGAAACTGAACTCGGTAAACAGGACCACATGTTTATGGAGTGAAGAGTCGATCAATAAAATACGGACAAGAAGCATCATATTAATTTACACAAGACATTCTAGTAAACAACTTCCTCATATAATTCAACTTGAAACAAGTATAAGGTAATCACAAATAAAAGGTGCATAAGAAATCATAGTTGGTGATGGCAAACTTCGTTCTTGGTCAGAGAACAATTAACAATTATACTTATCTTATTGAGCAGCGCTCTCATGTTAAAGTTTATATGGCACAACTTGCATACTCAATCATAATGGTCTCCTCATGATCATTGATAACTTGCAAAGCTATATTCATTCAGATAAAACTTGTACTGAACAAGGAAGAATAAAAGACATGATGAAGCAAATCACAATATAATGGTTTGATCACAACAACTCAAATGCTTGCTTGAGATGGAGGGAAATAGGTTTACTGACTCAACATAAAGTAAAAGACAGGCCCTTCACAGAGGGAAGCAGGGATTAAATCATGTGCTAGAGCTTTTTCAGTTTTGAAACCATATAAAGAGAATGAAAGTAACATTTTGAGAGGTGTTTGTTGTTGTCAACGACTGGTAGCGGGTACTCTAACCCCCTTGCCGGACAAACCTTCAAAGAGCGGCTCCCATTTTATTTTTATTTTGTATGGCACTCCTTCCAACCTTTCTTTCACAAACCATGGCTAACCGAATCCTCGGGTGCCTGCCAACAATCTCATACCATGAAGGAGTGCCTTTTTATTTTAGTTTTATTATGATGACACTCCCCCCAACCTTTGCTTACACAAGCCATGGCTAACCGAATCCTTCGGGTGCCGTCCATCAATCACATACCATTGAGGAGTGTCTATTTAGATTAATTAATTTGGGACTGGGAATACCATTGCCAGCTCTTTTTGCAAAATTATTGGATAAGCGGATGAAGCCACTAGTCCATTGGTGAAAGTTGCCCAACAAGATTGAAAGATAAAACACCACATACTTCCTCATGAGCTATAAAACATTGACACAAATAAGAGATAGTAAATTTTGAATTGTTTAAAGGTAGCACACGAAGTATTTACTTGGAATGGCAGAAAATACCATGTAGTAGGTAGATATGGTGGACACAAATGGCATAGATTTGGGTTTAGGTTTGGATGCACGAGAAGTATTCCCTCTCAGTACAGGTCTTTGGCTAGCAAGGTTAATTAGCAAGCATAAGAGTTGAAGGAAACAAACAAATATACATGTGATAGAAACAATCATGCATCTTCCTTGCAAGCACAAACAATTTTAACTTCAGAATAATAAGCTATGAGCTAACAAGAAAGAAAGACAATGAAACAACTACATGTATTTCTCTTTTCTACTTAAACCTCAAAGTGTTGTTTCTATTGACCAATGCTAAGTTTGCCAAAACCAAATAGATTTATTCAATGCTCCCAAAGTGATACCAATACTAATAACAAGATCAATCATATAGTGGAGATTGCAAACTAAAATAAGATGTGCAATATGTAAATGGTAAGACTTCTCATTAATATTCCATAACGATAACTCACACCAAGGGATACATAGACGACTAACTAAAGGAGAGATACTTCCAAACTGCAACCCATCTTATATGATAACTTCCCTACTCATGATATGACACTACTTGACAGTAAAAAGTAAAAGGTAGTGATGATGTGATACCGCGGCGCTCCCCCAAGCTTGGAACAAACCAAGGGGATGCCAATACCGATGATGAATTACTCCTTCGGCGATGGTGGTGATGAACTCCTCCCGCGCTTCTTACAGATCTCCTTCAGCTTCAGTTTCTCAGCTTGACAATTCTGAACTAAGACTCGAAGAGATTCATTGTTATCTGAAGTTGGTGATGATGACCTTGTGATGGGAATCGAGTAGTATTCCAGCATTCTACAAAGATTGTAATTCTCCTCCTGGAGTATCTCCACTTCCCTTCTTAGAGCCCGATATTGATCACAAAACTCATCGGTAGTCCGTAGAGCTTCTTCCAACACAGGGAAAGAAAGGCTAAGAGCAGGTGGTAAGGGTCCCTGCAAGTTATGAGAAAAAGCACGTCGAGCATCAACAGATCCCACCAAGATTTGCTTACTCCCAACGGCTTGTTGCTCTTGTCTTGATGACACCCTTTTCACTTCTTCCTCCGAAAGCCCCTTGCCCTTGTTGTTGGAAGCCATGGTGCTCCTAGATTGAAAACAAATCCTGGCAGAAACAGCTCGAAACAAAACACGTCGAGAAAACGATATACGGACCTCCAGGGGTCCGGGGGATTATATAGCAAAAATTTTCACGACAAAAGGAAAGTACCAGGTCGAACCAGAGTCGGAAAGGGGCGACGAGGCGGCCAGCTCATAGGGCGGCGCGGGCCAAGGCCAGGCCGCGCCGGCCTATGGGGGCACGCCCTCGTGCGTCTCCTCCACTCCGTTTCGATCTCGTAATTTTTCATATTTTCCAAAAACAGCAAAAACATTGTTCGGAAAGTAAATTGCGAACTTTTCATTACCAGTACTGTTACCTATTCAAAGTTGAGTTCTGGCGAACTATCAATTTGTCCTTTGATGAAGGCCTCCGGTGTTTCCTCTCGAATAATATCAACATCTACATTATATGAATCACCTGAGATATAATGCTTGAGTCTTTGTCCATTCACCACTTGCGTGGCATTGCCTTGGAGAGAGCTAATTTTAATTGCTCCTGAACGATACACCTCCTCAACAACATATGGTCCTTCCCATTTCGAGAGTAATTTCCCTGCAAAGAATCTGAGACGAGACCGATACAATAGGACTTTATCCCCAATATTAAATTCTCTTTTGATAATCCTTCTATCATGCCATTTCTTAACTTTCTATTTAAAGAGTTTAGCATTTTCATAAGCTTCACTTCTCCATTCATCTAGAGAACTCAATTGCAACAACCTCTTATTACCGGCAAGTTTAGGATCTTTATTTAATTCTCTAACTGCCCAATAAGCTTTGTGCTCTAGTTCTAAAGGTAAATGACAAGCTTTTCCATAAACCATTTTATAAGGTGACATTCCCATGGGATTTTTATAAGCAGTTCTATAAGCCCATAGTGCATCCTTCAATTTACTAGCCCAATTCTTTCTAGTTTTATTAACTGTCTTTTGCAAGATAGATTTAATCTCTCTATTTGATAATTCTACTTGCCCACTGGTTTGAGGATGATAAGCGGAAGCAATTCTATGATTAATACCATATTTAGCAAGAGTTTTTCTAAAATCACCATGAATAAAATGAGAACCTCCATCAGTCATAATATATCTAGGAACTCCAAATCTAGGAAAAATAATATCTAAAAGCATTCTTAAAGAGGTCTCACCATCAGCACTTTTTGTAGGTATGGCTTCCACCCATTTAGTAACATAATCAACAGCAACAAGTATATGAGTGTTACCTTCTGAAGAGGGAAAAGGTCCCATGAAGTCAAATCCCCAACAATTGAACGGTTCAATAACAAGAGTATAATTCATAGGCATTTCATTGCGTCTGGAGATATTACCAACCCTTTGACATTCATCACAAGATAAGATAAACTTCCTTGCATCTTTGAAGAGAGTCGGCCAATAAAAACCTGATTGTAGAACCTTTTGCGCGGTTCTATCTCCGGCGTGATGTCCTCCAGAAGCACTACCATGACATTTACTCAATATCTCTTGTTGTTCATATTCGGGAACACATCTTCACAGAATACCATCCACTCCTTCTTTATATAAGTGTGGGTCATCCCAGAAATAATGCCTCAAGTCATAAAAGAATTTCCTCCTTTGCTGAGCTGAAAAGGTTGGAGGCAAGTACTTGGAAACAATAAAGTTAGCATAATCAGCATACCAAGGACTGTCTCGCGAGCTTACCTTTATTACAGCCAATTGTTCATTTGGAAAACTATCATTAACAGGAACAGGATCATAAGCAATATTTTCCAATCTAGACAAATTATCAGCAACAGGATTATCAGCACCTTTCCTATCTACAATATGTAAATCAAATTCTTGCAACAGAAGTACCCATCTAATAAGCCTTGGCTTAGCATCTTTATTTTGCATAAGGTATCTGATTGCAGCATGATCAGTATGAATAGTAACTTTTGAATCAACAATATAAGATCTAAACTTATCACAAGCAAAGACTACAACTAGCAATTCCTTTTCAGTAGTATCATAATTTCTTTGACCAGCATCAAGAGTTTTACTAGCATAATGAATAACATTCAATTTTTTATTTACCCGCTGTCCAAGAACAGTGCCTACAGCAAAATCACTAGCATCACACATAATTTCAAATGGTAAATTCCAATCAGGGGGTTCAACTATATGAGCAGTTGTTAAGGCTTTCTTTAGAGTTTCAAAAGCTTCCTTACAATCATCATCAAAAACAAAAGGTACATCTTTTTGAAGAAGATTAGTAAGAGGCTTTGAAATCTTGGAGAAATCTTTAATAAACCTCCTATAAAACCCAGCATGACCAAGAACACTACGAATACCTTTAACATCCCTAGGATAGGGCATCTTCTCAATTGCTTCACCTTTAGCTCTATCAACTTCAATACCTCTCTCAGAAATTTTATGTCCCAATACAATTCCTTCATTAACCATAAAGTGGCATTTCTCCCAATTAAGAACAAGGTTAGTTTCTTCACATCTCTGCAAAACTTTATCGAGGTTCCGCAAGCAATTATCGAAAGAATTCCCATAGACAGAAAAATCGTCCATGAATACCTCTACAATACTCTCGCAAAAGCCATGAAAAATAGCAGACATGCATCTTTGAAAAGTAGCAGGAGCATTACATAAACCAAAAGGCATACGTCTATAAGCATAAGTTCCATAGGGACAAGTGAAAGTGGTTTTCTCTTGATCCTTAGTTTTAACAGCAATTTGTGAAAACCCAGAATAACCATCAAGAAAGCAAAAAATGAGTATTTTTAGATAACCTTTCTAACATTTGATCAATAAAAGGCAAAGGGTAATGATCTTTTTTAGTAACTTTATTAACTTTTCGATAATCAATGCACATTCTGTACCCTACAACTACTCTTTGAGGTATGAGCTCAACATTATCATTAGGCACAACAGTCATTCCTCCTTTCTTAGGAACACAATGCACAAGACTAACCCATCTACTATCAGCAATAGGATATATAATACCAGCTTCAAGAAGTCTTAATACCTCATTTCTTACCACATCCTTCATCTTAGGAATTAGACGACGCTGAGGTTCAACAACAGGCTTCGCATCATCTTCCATATTAATGGCGTGTTGGCAAATAGAGGGAGAAATCCCCTTCAAGTCATCAAGAGTGTAACCAATAGCACCTCGGTGTTTCTTCAGTATTTCCAATAGCCTTTCTTCTTCAAACTCTGAAAGCTTAGAACTAATAATAACAGGATATATTTTCTTATCATCAATATGAGCATATTTAAGATTATCAGGCAAAGGTTTTAAACCAAAGACAGGATCTTCCCTTGGTGGCGGTGTTGTACCCAGATCTTCCACCGGTAAATCATGCTTAAGAATAGGTTGGCGAAGAAAAATTTCATCAAGCTCATCTCTTTCTTTCCTAAAAACTTCACTCTCGCTATTCTCCAAATGTTGCTGCAAGGGATTATTAGGAACAAGAACAATAGATGCACACTGTTCCATTTTAAAATCATTATTAGGCAAATCAGCTTTATAAGAAGTTTTGGTAAATTTAGAGAAGTTAAACTCATAAGATTCAGCAGCAAATTTAGTCAAAAATTTCTCTTTCTTGCAATCTATAATAGCTCCACAAGTATTTAGAAAAGGTCTACCAAAAATGATAGGACAATATTCACTAGCAGCAGAACCAAGTACCAAAAAGTCAGCAGGATATTTAATCTTACCACATAGAACTTCCACATCTCGAACAATACCAATTGGAGAAATAGTTTCTCTATTAGCCAACTGAATAACCACATCAATATCTTCAAGTTCACAAGAACCAATTTTGTGCATAATCTCCGTGTAAAGCTCATAAGGAATAGCACTAATACTTGCACCCATATCACATAAACCATAATAACAATGATCGCCAATTCTAACAGATAGCATAGGAACACTGGCTTGTTTGGATTTATTAGGATGTGAAACAATATTGGAAGCATCTTCACAGAAAATAATATGACCATCCTCCACATTTTCAGTCACAAGATCTTTAACTATTGCAACAGCAGGTTCAACTTTAATTTGTTCTTCAGGTTCTATAGGTTTCTTTTCACTTTTATGAACCGCACTATTTATAACGGAGTACTCCTTCATTTTAGCAGGGAAAGGAGTTTTTTCAATATAAGCTTCAGGAATAACATGATCAACAGTTTCAACTACAACGCATTTATTAATAGATGAATCAATTTTATCTTTATACGGTTCATGATACTTATCAAAATTCTTCTTAGGCAATTCATAATGAGAGGCAAAAGCTTTATAAAGATTTGCAGCAACTTGAGAATCAAGACCATAAGTAGCACTCATATTACGAAATTTATCAGTATCCATAAAAGCTTCAATGCATTTATAATCATAATTTATACCTGATTCTCTATCTTTATCGTTCTCCCATCCTTCAGTATTTTCCTGGATCCGATTAGGAAGGTCCCTTTTAAACTCTTCTTTGTTGCTCGTGAATGATCCAGAACAAGAAGTATCCAGCAAGGTCTTGTCTTCAAAAGAAAGTCTTGCATAGAAATTATCAATAATAACATTACCATTCAAGAGAATCCCCATTATCCAGTAATTTATACCAATGCGCCGCTTTACCAGACAACGATATAGAGAATAGTTTCTTCCTTACTTCATCCATAGCAATACCTGCACACTTGAATAAACCGCATAATTCATGCAAGAACAGCAAATGATCTCCAGGGTGGACAGTTCCATCCCCTGTATAACGGTTACCCACTACGCGTTCAATAATTTTCATAGGTATTTTGTATGGTATCTCTTCCTTACCTGGCGCCTCATCCACTACCTTTGCAGTAGTAGCAGATTTTCCATACAAACATTCAAAAGGAGATCTCTCCATAATGAATTATGGCAGCAGGCAGAAATAAAATCAGCACAAACAGTAGAAGTTTCCCTTACCAATTCCACTTACCAATAGCGCTTCACTCCCCGGCAACGGCGCCAGAAAATAGTCTTGATGACCCACAAGTATAGGGGGTGTATCGTAGTATCTTCGATAAGTAAGAGTGTCGAACCCAACGAGGAGCAGAAGGTGTTGACAAGCAGTTTCGATGAAGGATCCACTGTAAATGCTGACAGACAAGTATTCAGGGGGTTTTGATGTAACAGGTGAATAAAGTACGAGTAAGTAAAGTGCGAGAGTAACAATTGCAGCGAGTGGCCCAATCCTTTTTAGCACAAAGGATAAGTCGGTTTGTTTACTTATAATGACCAAACGTTCTCGAGGACACACGGGATTTTAGTCTAGTGCTTTCGCTACATACGGCTAATTAATCTTCATTGTTTTGATATGTGTTGTGTGGGTGAACCTGTGCTAATGTACCGCCCTTCCTAGGACTAATACATACTTGTGATTATACCCCTAGCAAGCATCCGCAACTACAAGAAAGTAATTAAGATAAATCTAACCACAGCCTTAAACTCGAGATCCTCGCTATCCCTCCTGCATCGATATACCAACGGGGGCTTAGGTTTCTGTCACTCCGGCAACCCCGCAATTGGCAAACGAGTACAAGATGCATTCCCCTAGGCCCATAAAGGTGAAGTGTCGTGTAGTCGACGTTCACACGACACCACTAGAAGAATAACACCACAACTTAAATATCATAACATTGAATATTACTCAACCATACTTCACTACTAACATTTAGACTTCACCCATGTCCTCAAGAACTAAACGAACTACTCACGAGACATCATATGGAATATGATCAGAGGTGATATGATGATGAATAACAATCTGAACATAAACCTTGGTTCAACGGTTTCACTCAATAGCATCAATAACAAGTAGAAATCAATACCGGAAGAGTTTTCCCTATCAAACAATCAAGATCAAACCCAAATTGCTACGGCGGTGACGATGTCCAGCGGTGGAGACGGCGGTGATGATGGTGGAGATGATGATGATGGTGATGGAGATGATGTCCAGCTCGATGACGGTGGCGATGGCGTTGATTTCCCCCTCCCGGAGGGAATTTCCCCGGCGGATTTCAGCCCGCCGGAGAGCTCTTTTCTCTCTGGTGTTCTCCGCCCCGCAGAGGCGGCTGTAACTCTTCGTAAGGTATCCTCTGGGGCTTAGGTCTTCGGGACGAAGGATTTCGCGAAGAAAAGGAGGCGAGAGGGGCTGTGGGCCCCCCTCCTCACAGGGCGGCGCGGCCAGCCCTTGGGCCGCGCCGGCCTATGGGGTGGGCCCACCTCGGGTCCCCTCGGCTCCCCCTTCTGGCTACCTTCGTCATCTGGAAAAATAGGATTTTTGGTATAATTTCCATCAACTGTTGATCTTCCGAAATATTGCATTCTGACGGTGCTTTTTCCAGCAGAATCCTGGCTCCGGTGCTCGATCCTCCAATAATCATGAAACATGCAAAATAGATGAAATAACATAAGTATTATGTCCAAATATGAAATATATCAATGAATAGCAGCAAATTATGATATAAAATAGTGATGCAAATTGGACGTATCACCGGTTTGTACTACAAATCGGGATCATAGGCCGCTAACGGATAGGGGCCAGCGGGTAGGGTCGCCCAGCGCGAAACAAACTGGGACCAATGCTCCCCTTTAGTCCCGGTTTGGTTCAGAACGGGGACATTTGCTCCCAGGGGATTGGTACGAAAGGCCTCCTCTCCACTAGTGATATTGAATATTAGCAAGGTACAAATAAAAAAGATATACGGAGTACATTGTTCTTCATACAAAGGCATAACATATCTAAGCCGGTACGCACCTCTTCAGCACATAATCATGATGGGTCCTTTTTCATTTCAAGTGCTCCTTTAATCTTTTGATTAAAGAACAGTATAAACTGTATAATAGTACTGTGTGATCAGTTCATTTGGCAAGTACTAAATTTGGTATAAACAAAGACCCTAACTCTACCTCACCAGAAGTAACATGAGCAAGAAACTTATCTTCAAACTCTCGGCACAGCTCCAAAGTAACAAACCTGGTTCCTTCCACCATTAGTACCATCTGTTCTCCCAGACATGCATTTTAGTCTTTCACTTTTCTGAGACTTACCAAGAAGCCTGACAAATAGAGCAACGGTGCAGTTATTTGAAAAATTAAAGAAATTATAATCAGGTTATTTTTACATGAGTCAAGAAATATCCATGTTTCATGTCACACTGATGATCAATTGAATTGACAAAATGTAATGGATGGTCAATACAACATAATAGATTAGTGACCACAACAAATTTTGGTACTGAATTCGAAATATTGATCAATTTAACATTTCATAGACAGGTAGAAACTTCAACATATAGGTCAAGATGCTTATAACCAAATAAGAAGTTAGGCAGCCGCACTTCATCCATTTAATTATCTGCTTAGCAAGGGTATCTACGAGAGCAAATCTGCCCAGCCCAGCCTATTCTGGGGGGGCACTCACTGTGATGGATTTAATGATTTCTGCCTCAAGTCTGCTTCTGTAGCAAGGTGTAACTATTGTTTCTGTGATTTTGAGTTCCCTTGCGTGCGTGCCTTCTTTGCCAAATAAATAAGAAAACAAATTTAGTAATGCTTTTCTTTTATAATCTCATACTACTACTAATTGAGTCAGAGGCTATGGACATCCTAAATAAAACAATGAATGCTAATATTGGCAATTCATTCTATAGTAGCTAAGCTAAATAATATTGTTGCCTGCCTATTGATATATTTAACAATTGTATGATGGTAGTATTAGTGCATGGCTTCTTGAAGATGCTTCTCAATTTGTGATAAATAATGGTTGGAAACTGAACACGGCTACATGAAAAAATACTAGCTTGAACCAAATTAAATGTATAATAGGTAGCTAAGTTGGCACATTTGAAGCTTAAAAGCTACTTATATATCTTTCATTCAGTATTTTTGTGGCTTGCTAGTAATCTTAAATCCATAGTAACGACTTGGTTTGATTTTACAAAGTAGTTGTTCATTTTTTTACTTTTAAACGATTGTTAGTGCAAGAGGAAAATTCATTTGTGCCCGAGAGAATTAATAAATCAAGTTTCATTCATATTTTCTGGCTTAAGTTATTTGAAGATTTGAATATTCATGATTACTTTCATTGCTGATTTTTTTTTGGTATGGGTGTATTTTATTTTATCCGATATCCCGTGGAGTAAGCATAGGAATAACTGTAAGCAACCGCTTCCTTCTGATCAATTAAGAGCATCTCCAACAGACGCGCTATATAGGCCGCGCGGTATAATAACGTCCGATATAGCGCGCGCAGGAGGGAATGCGGCGCTCCAGCAGGCGCGGTAAACGGCGCGACGCTGCAAAAAAATTAGGGCGTGTGATGACCCACAAGTATAGGGGGTGTATCGTAGTATCTTCGATAAGTAAGAATGTCGATCCCAACGAGGAGCAGAAGGTGTTGACAAGTAGTTTCGATGAAGGATTCACTGTAAATGCTCACAGACAAGTATTCAGGGGGTTTTGATGTAACAGTTGAATAAAGTACGAGTATGTAAAGTGCGAGAGTAATAATTGCAGCGAGTGGCCCAATCCTTTTTAGCACAAAGGACAAGCCGGTTTGTTTACTTATAATGACCAAACGTTCTCGAGGACACACGGGATTTTAGTCTAGTGCTTTCGCTACATACGGCTAAATAATCTTCATTGTTGTGATAAGTGTTGTGTGGGTGAACCTATGCTAATGTACCGCCCTTCCTAGGACTAATACATACTTGTGATTATACCCCTTGCAAGCATCCGCAACTACAAGAAAGTAATTAAGAATTAAATCTAACCACAGCCTTAAACTCTGAGATCCTGCGATCCCTCCTGCATCGATATACCAACGGGGGTTTAGGTTTCTGTCACTCCGGCAACCCCGCAATTGGCAAACGAATACAAGATGCATTCCCCTAGGCCCATAAATGGTGAAGTGTCATGTAGTCGACGTTCACATGACACCACTAGAAGAATAACACCACAACTTAAATATCACACCATTGAATATTACTCAACCATAATTCACTACTAACATTTAGACTTCACCCATGTCCTCAAGAACTAAACGAACTACTCACGAGACATCATACGGAACATGATCAGAGGTGATATGATGATGAATAACAATCTGAACATAAACTTGGTTCAATGGTTTCACTCAATAGCATCAACAACAAGTATTAATCGATACCTGGAGAGTTTCCCCTATCAAACAATCAAGATCAAACCCAAATTGCTACGGCGGTGACGGTGTCCAGCGGTGGAGACGGCGGTGATGATGGTGGAGATGATGATGATGGTGATGGAGATGATGTCCAGCTCGATGACGGTGACGATGGCGTCGATTTCCCCCTCCCGGAGGGAATTTCCCCGGCGGATTCCTGCCCACCGGAGAGCTCTTTTCTCTCTGGTGTTCTCCGCCGCAGAGGCGGCTGTAACTCTTCGCGAGGTACCCTCTGTGGCTTAGGTCTTCGGGACGAAGGGTTTGGCGAAGAAAAGGAGGCGAAAAGGGTCGTGGGCCCCCAGGACCATAGGCCGGCGCGGCCAGGGCACTGGCCGCGCCGCCCTAGGGTGTGGGCCCACCCTGGCTGCTCCTGGCTCCTCCTTCGGCTTCCTTCGTCATCTTGAAATATAGGATGTGTGGAATAATTTCCTTCCCGGGTTGATCTTCCGTAATATTGCGTTCGACGGTGCTTTTTCCAGCAGAATCCTGGCTTCGGTGTTCGATCCTCCAATAATGATGAAACATGCAAAATAGATGAAATAACATAAGTATTGTGTCCCAATATGAAATATATCAATGAATAACAGCAAATTATGATATAAAATAGTGATGCAAATTGGACGTATCAACTCCCCCAAGCTTAGACTTCGCTTGTCCCCAAGCGAAACTGAGCTCGATAGACATGACCACATGTTTATGGAGTGAAGAGTCGATAAATAAAATACGGACAAGAAGCATCATATTCATTCACACAGGACATTATAGTAAACAACCTCTTATAACTCATATTGAAACAAGTATAAGGTAATCACAAGTAAAGGTGCATGAGAAATCATGATTGGTGATGGCAAACTTCGTTCTTGGTCGTAGAACAATTAACAGATTATATTTATCTCATTGAGCAGCGCTCTCATGTTAGAGTTTATAAGGCACAACTTGCATACTCAATCGTAATGGTCTACTCATAATCATTGATAACTTGCAAAGCTATATTCATTCAAATAAAACTTGTACTAAACAAAGAAGAATAAAAGACATGATGTAGCAAATCACAATATAATGGTTTGATCACAACTACTCAAATGCTTGCTTGAGATGGAGGGAAATAGGTTTACCGACTCAACATAAAGTAAAAGACAGGCCCTTCGCAGAGGGAAGCAGGGATTAAATCATGTGCTAGAGCTTTTTCAATTTTTGCAATCATATAAAGAGAATAAAAGTAACATTTTGAGAGGTGTTTGTTGTTGTCAACGACCGGTAGCGGGTACTCTAACCCCTTGCCGGACAACCTCCTAAGAGCGGCTCCCATATTATTTTCATTTTGTGTGGCACTCCTTCCAACCTTTCTTTCACAAACCATGGCTAACCGAATCCTCGGGTGCCTCGCCAACAATCTCATACCATGAAGGAGTGCCTTTTTATTTTAGCTTTATTATGATGATGACACTCCCCCCAACCTTTGCTTACACAAGCCATGGCTAACCGAATCCTTCGGGTGCCGTCCATCAATCACATACCATGGAGGAGTGTCTATTTAGTTTAATCAATTTGGGACTGGGAATCCCATTGCCACTCTTTTTGCAAAATTATTGGATAAGCGGGTGAAGCCACTAGTCCATTGGTGGAAGTTGCCCAACAAGATTGAAAGATAAAACACCACATACTTCCTCATGAGCTATGAAACATTGACACAAATAAGAGATACTAAGTTTTGAATTGTTTAAAGGTAGCACATGAAGTATTTACTTGGAATGGCGAGAAAATACCATGTAGTAGGTAGGTATGGTGGACACAAATGGCATAGGTTTGGGTTAAGGTTTGGATGCACGAGAAGTATTCCCTCTCGACAGGTCTTTGGCTAGCAAGGTTAATTAGCAAGCATAAGAGTCGAGGGAAACAAACAAATATACATGTGATAGAAACAATCATGCATCTTCCTTGTATGTACAAACAATTTTAACTTCAGAATAATAAGCTATGAGCTAACAAGAAAGACAATGAAACATCTACATGTATTTCTCTTTTCTATTTAAACCTCAAAGTGTTGTTGCTATTGACCAATGCTAAGTTTGCCAAAACCAAATAGATTTATTCAATGCTCCCAAAGTGATACCAATACTAACAACAAGGTGAATCATATAGTAGAGATTGCAAACTAAAATAAGATGTGCAATATGTAAATGATAAGACTTCTCATTAATATTCCATAACGATAACTCACACCAAGGGATACATAGATAACCAACTAAAGGAGAGATACTTCCAAACGCAACCCATCTTATATGATAACTTCCCTACTCATGATATGATACTACTTGACAATAAAAGTAAAAGGTAGTGATAATGTGATACCGCGGCACTCCCCAAGCTTGGAACAAACCAAGGGGATGCCAATACCGATGATGAATTACTCCTTTGGCGATGATGGTGATGAACTCCTCCCGAGCTTCTTAATAAGCTCCTTCGTCTTCGCTCAGCTTGACAATTCTGCACTAAGATTCGAAGAGATTCATTGTTATCCGAAGTTGGCGATGACGACCTTGTGACGCGAATCGAGTGGTATTCAATCATTCTTCGGAGACGGCAATTCTCCTCCTGGAGTATCTCCACTTCTCTTCGTAGAGCCCGATATTGATCACAAAACTCATCGGTAATCCGTATGACTTCTTCCATCATGGGGAAAGAGTCGAGGCTAAGAGCGGGTGGTAAAGGTCCCTGCAGGTTATGAGAAAAAGAACGTCGAGTGTCAACAGATCCCACCAAGATTTGCTTGCTTCCTCCGGCTTGTTGCTCTTGTCTTGATGGCACCTCCTTCTCTTCCTCCAAAAGCCCCTTGCCCTTGTTGTTGGAGGCCATGGTGCTTCTAAACCGAAAAACAGATCCCGGCGAAACAGCTTGAAACAAAACACGTCGAGAAAACGATATACGGACCTCCAGGGTCCGGGATTATATAGCAAAAAAATTCTCGTCAAAAGGAAAGCACCAGATCGAACCGTAGTCGGAAAGGGCGACGAGGCGGCCAAACCAGATGCCGGCGCGGGCCCAGTACACCCCGCGCCGCCCTATGCTGGCACCCCCACGAGCGTCCTTTCCACTCCGATTCGAACTCGAAATATCTCATATTTTCAAAAAACAGCAAAAATATAGTTCGGAAAGTAAATTGCGTACTTTTCATTACCGCATCGTTACCTATTCGAAGTCGAGTTCAGCGGATCGTCAATTTGCCCTTCGATGTAGGCCTCCGGTGTTTCCACTTGAATAATATCAACATCAACATTATAAGAATCACCCGAGATATAATGCTTGAGTCTTTGTCCATTCACCACTTGCGTAGCATTGCCTTGGAGAGAGCTAATTTTGATTGCTCCTGAACGATACACCTCCTCGACAACATATGGTCCTTCCCATTTCGAGAGTAATTTCCCCGCAAAGAATCTCGAGACGAGACCGATACAATAGGACTTTATCCCCAATATTAAATTCTCTTTTGATAATCCTCCTATCATGCCATTTTTTAACTTTCTCTTTAAAGAGTTTAGCATTTTCATATGCTTCACTTCTCCATTCATCTAGAGAACTCAATTGCAACAACCTCTTATCACCTAAGCAAGTTTAGGATCTTTATTTAATTCTCTAACAGCCCAATAAGCTTTGTGCTCTAGTTCTAAAGGTAAATGACAAGCTTTCCCATAAACCATTTTATAAGGTGACATTCCCATGGGATTTTTATACGCAGTTCTATAAGCCCAAAGTGCATCCTTCAATTTACTAGCCCAATTCTTTCTAGTTTTATTAACGGTCTTTCCCAAAATAGATTTAATCTCTCTATTTGATAATTCTACTTGACCACTAGTTTGAGGATGATAAGCAGAAGCAATTCTATGATTAATACCATACTTAGCAAGAGTTTTTCTAAAACCTCCATGAATAAAATGAGAACCTCCATCAGTCATAATATATCTAGGTACTCCAAATCTAGGAAAAATAATATCTAAGAGCATTCTTAAAGAGGTCTCACCATCAGCACTTTTTGTAGGTATAGCTTCCACCCATTTAGTAACATAATCAACAGCAACAAGTATATGAGTGTTACCTTCCGAAGACGGAAAAGGTCCCATGAAGTCAAATCCCCAACAATCAAACGGTTCAATAACAAGAGTATAATTCATAGGCATTTCATTGCGTCTGGAGATATTACCAACCCTTTGGCATTCATCACAAGATAAAATAAACTTTCTCGCATCTTTGAAGAGAGTTGGCCAATAAAAACCTGATTGTAAAACCTTTTGCGCGGTTCTTTCTCCATGATGTCCTCCATAAGCACTACCATGACATTTACTCAATATTTCTTGTTGTTCATACTCGGGAACACATCTTCGCATAATACCATCCACTCCTTCTTTATATAAGTGTGGGTCATCCCAGAAATAATGCCTCAAGTCATAAAAGAATTTCCTCCTTTGCTGAGCTGAAAAGGTTGGAGGCAAGTACTTGGAAACAATAAAGTTAGCATAATCAAGCATACCAAGGACCTGTCTCGCGAGCTCACCTTTATTACAGCCAATTGTTCATTTGGAAAACTATCATTAACGAGAACAGGATCATAAGCAATATTTTCCAATCTAGACAAATTATCAAGAACAGGATTATCAAGACCTTTCCTATCTACAATATGTAGATCAAATTCTTGCAAAAGAAGTACCCATCTAATAAGCCTCGGCTTAGCATCTTTCTTTGTCATTAGGTATCTAATTGCAAAGCATGATCAGTATGAATAGTAACTTTTGAATCAACAATATAAGATCTAAATTTATCACAAGCAAAGACTACAGCTAATAATTCCTTTTCAGCTTGTAGCATAATTTCTTTGAGCAGCATCAAGAGTTTTACTAGCATAATGAATAACATTCAGTTTTTTATCTACTCATTTGTCCAAGAACAAGTGCCTACAAGAAATCACTAGCATCACACATAATTTCAAATGGTAAGTTCCAATCAGGAGGTTCAACTATAGGAGCGAGTTGTTAAGGCTTTCTTAAGAGTTTCAAAGCTTCCTTACAATCATCATCAAAAACAAATGGTACATCTTTTTGAAGAAGATTAGTAAGAGGCTTTGAAATCTTGGAGAAATCTTTAATAAATCTCCTATAAAACCCAAGATGACCAAGAACACTACGAATACCTTTAACATCCCTCGGATAGGGCATCTTCTCAATTGCTTCAACTTTAGCTCTATCAACTTCAATACCTCTCTCAGAAATTTTATGTCCCAATACAATTCCTTCATTAACCATAAAGTGGCATTTCTCCCAATTAAGAACAAGGTTAGTTTCTTGACATCTCTCGCAAAACTTTATCAAGGTTTCGCAAGCAACTATCAAAAGAATTCCCATAGACGGAAAAATCATCCATGAATACCTCTACAATACTTTCACAAAAACCATGAAAAATAGCAGACATGCATCTTTGAAAAGTAGCAGGAGCATTACATAAACCAAAAGGCATGCGTCTATAAGCATAAGTTCCATAGGGACAGGTAAAGGTGGTTTTCTCTTGATCTTTAGCTTTAACAAGACAATTTGTGAAAACCCGTAATAACCATCAAGAAAGCAAAAATGAGTATTTTTAGACAATCTTTCTAGCATTTGATCAATAAATGGTAAAGGGTAATGATCTTTCTTAGTAACTTTATTAACTTTTCGAAAATCAATGCACATTCTATACCCTACAACTACTCTTTGAGGAATGAGCTCATCATTATCATTAGGCACAACAGTCATACCTCCTTTCTTGGGAACACAATGCACAGGACTAACCCATCTACTATCAGCAATAGGATATATAATACCAGCTTCAAGAAGTCGTAATACCTCATTCCTTACCACTTCCTTCATCTTCGAATTAGACGACACTGAGGTTCAACAACAGGCTTTGCATCATCTTCCATATTAATAGCATGTTGGCATATAGACGGAGAAATCCCCTTCAAATCATCAAGAGTGTAGCCAATAGCGCCTCGATGCTTCTTCAATATTTCCAGTAACCTTTCTTCCTCAATCTCGAAAGCTTAGAACTAATAATAACAGGATATATTTTCTTATCATCAATATGAGCATATTTAAGATTATCAGGTAAAGGCTTTAAATCAAAAACAGGATCTTCCTTTGGTGGCGGTGTTGTACCCAAATCTTCCACCGGTAAATCATGCTTGAGAATAGGTTGGCGAAGAAAAATTTCCTCAAGCTCATCTCTTTCTTTCCTAAAAATTTCGCTCTCGCTATCCTCCAAATGTTGCTGCAAAGGATTATTAGGAACAAGAACAATAGATGCACATTGCTCCATTTTAAAATCATTACTAGGCAAATCAGCTTTATAAGGAGTTTTAGTAAATTTAGAGAAGTTAAACTCATAAGATTCACCAAATGAATTTAGTCAAAATTTTCTCTTTCTTGCAATCTATAATAGCTCCACAAGTATTTAGAAAAGGTCTACCAAAAATAATAGGACAATAATCACTAGCAGCAGAACCAAGTACCAAAAAGTCAGCAGGATATTTAATCTTACCGCATAAAACTTCCACATCTCGAACAATACCAATTGGAGAAATAGTTTCTCTATTAGCCAGCTGAATAACCACATCAATATCTTCAAGTTCACAAGAATCAATTTCGTGCATAATCTCCGTGTAAAGCTCATACGGAATAGCACTAACACTTGCACCAATATCACATAATCCATAATAACAATGATCACCAATTTTAACAGATATCATAGGAACACTAGCTTGTTTGGGTTTATTAGGATGTGAAACAATATTAGAAGCATCTTCACGGAAAATAATATGACCATCCTCCACATTTTCAGTCACAAGATCTTTAACTATTGCAACAAAGGTTCAACTTTTATTTGTTCTTCTGGTTCTACAGGTTTCTTTTCACTTTTATGAACCGCACTATTTATAACAGAGTACTCCTTCATTTTAGCAGGGAAAGGAGTTTTTTCAATATAAACTTCAGGAATAACATGATCAGCAGTTTCAACTACAACGCATTTATTAATAGATGAATCAATTTTATCTTTATACGGTTCATGATACTTATCAAAATTCTTCTTTGGCAATTCATAATGAGAGGCAAAAGCTTTATAAAGATTCTACAGCAACTTGAGAATCAAGACCATATATAGCACTCATATTACGAAATTTATCAAGATCCATAAAAGCTTCAATGCATTTATAATCATAAATTATACCGATTCTCTATCCTTGTCGTTCTCCCATCCTTCAGCATTTTCTTGGATCCGATCAAGAAGGTCCCTTTTAAACTCTTCTTTGTTGCGTGTAAATGATCCGAACAAGAAGTATCCAAAGCAAGGTCTTGTCTTGAAAAGAAAGTCTTGCATAGAAATTATCAATAATAACATTACCCGGAAGCTCATGAATGGGGCCTTTGAGCATTAAAGACTTCAATCTCCCCCAAGCTTGGGCAATACTCTCTCCATCATGAGGCCTATATTTATATATGCGATTCCGATCCTTAGGAATTTCACTTGGAGGATAGAACTTAGAATAAAACCGGGGCACAATATCATTCCATTCAAGAGAATCCCCATTATCCAAGAATTTATACCAATGCGCCGCCTTACCGGACAGCGACAAAGAGAATAGTTTCTTCCTCACTTCATCCATAGCAATACCTGCACATTTGAATAACCCGCATAATTCATGCAAAAACAAGAATGATCACCAGGATGGACAGTTCCATCCCCTTCATAGCGGTTATCCATAACACGTTCAATAATTTTCATAGGTATTTTATATGGTATTACTTCCTCACCTGGCGCCTCATCCACTACCGTTGCAGTAGTAGTAGATTTCCCAAATAGAAATTGAAGAGAAGATCTCTCCATAATGACTTATAGCAGCAGTAAATAAAATCAGCACAACAAGAAAGGTTTTCCTTACCAATTCCACTTACCAATAGCGCTTCACTCCCCGGCAACGGCGCCGGAAAATAGTCTTGATGACCCACAAGTATAGGGGGTGTATCGTAGTATCTTCGATAAGTAAGAATGTCGATCCCAACGAGGAGCAGAAGGTGTTGACAAGTAGTTTCGATGAAGGATTCACTGTAAATGCTCACAGACAAGTATTCAGGGGGTTTTGATGTAACAGTTGAATAAAGTACGAGTATGTAAAGTGCGAGAGTAATAAATGCAGCGAGTAGCCCAATCCTTTTTAGCACAAAGGACAAGCCGGTTTGTTTACTTATAATGACCAAACGTTCTCGAGGACACACGGGATTTTAGTCTAGTGCTTTCGCTACATACGGCTAAATAATCTTCATTGTTGTGATAAGTGTTGTGTGGGTGAACCTATGCTAATGTACCGCCCTTCCTAGGACTAATACATACTTGTGATTATACCCCTTGCAAGCATCCGCAACTACAAGAAAGTAATTAAGAATTAAATCTAACCACAGCCTTAAACTCTGAGATCCTGCGATCCCTCCTGCATCGATATACCAACGGGGGTTTAGGTTTCTGTCACTCCGGCAACCCCGCAATTGGCAAACGAATACAAGATGCATTCCCCTAGGCCCATAAATGGTGAAGTGTCATGTAGTCGACGTTCACATGACACCACTAGAAGAATAACACCACAACTTAAATATCACACCATTGAATATTACTCAACCATAATTCACTACTAACATTTAGACTTCACCCATGTCCTCAAGAACTAAACGAACTACTCACGAGACATCATACGGAACATGATCAGAGGTGATATGATGATGAATAACAATCTGAACATAAACTTGGTTCAATGGTTTCACTCAATAGCATCAACAACAAGTAGGAATCGATACCGGGAGAGTTTCCCCTATCAAACAATCAAGATCAAACCCAAATTGCTACGGCGGTGACGGTGTCCAGCGGTGGAGACGGCGGTGATGATGGTGGAGATGATGATGATGGTGATGGAGATGATGTCCAGCTCGATGACGGTGACGATGGCGTCGATTTCCCCCTCCCGGAGGGAATTTCCCCGGTGGATTCCTGCCCGCCGGAGAGCTCTTTTCTCTCTGGTGTTCTCCGCCCCGCAGAGGCGGCTGTAACTCTTCGCGAGGTACCCTCTGTGGCTTAGGTCTTCGGGACGAAGGGTTTGGCGAAGAAAAGGAGGCGAAAAGGGTCGTGGGCCCCCCAGACCATAGGCCGGCGCGGCCAGGGCCTGGGCCGCGCCGCCCTAGGGTGTGGGCCCACCCTGGCTGCTCCTGGCTCCTCCTTCTGGCTTCCTTCGTCATCTTGAAAAATAGGATTTTTGGTATAATTTCCTTCCGAGTTGATCTTCCGAAATATTGCGTTCCGACGTGCTTTTTCCAGCAGAATCCTGGCTCCGGTGTTCGATCCTCCAATAATGATGAAACATGCAAAATAGATGAAATAACATAAGTATTGTGTCCCAATATGAAATATATCAATGAATAACAGCAAATTATGATATAAAATAGTGATGCAAATTGGACGTATCAGCGTGCGGCGTTTTGCACAAAAGGGAGCGGCATATCTGGCGCGTCGGCTACAGCGCGCGGCAACGCTCGTCCAAGCGCGAAAAAGCCAACGGCTGGAAAATTCCTCCCCCCCCCCCCCGCGCCCTCATTTCCCCACCTACCGCCGGCGCGAAATCCAGCCGCCGCCGGTCGATTCCGCGGCCACCGCCGCTTCTGCGCGCCGCCGCGCCGTAGATCCGCGTCGCCCGCACCTCCTCCTGCCAGCAGCGGGCGCTCCGCCGCCCTGTGCTGCTCGCGCTGCCGCCAGCGACAAGTTGTGCTCGGCGCTCCTTCTCCGCGGCGCGCCGCCGTCGCGTTCTCCTCCGCGCAGGCGTCACCATGTCGTCCTCGTCGTCCTCGAGCTTGCTAGCAACATGGCGCGCCCATGGTACTCGTCCATTTGCTCGCAAGGTATGAACCTCCGCCGGCCGGCCGGCCTCCATTGTCGCCAATTATCTACAATAGTTCATAGTGAAGTAATTTTATACATATGTTTGTAGAGTTCGTCATATGATTCATCGGATGACGAGTTCGACCAAGAAGAAGAGGAGAACATATCTATACTATTAGCATACCGCGCCGTTAAGAGGCCAAAATTTGGTGGATCGGTGTTCGGTAGACAGAAGTTATGGAGAGAAAGGATTGAAGGGCATGAGAAGTTGATGCGGTCGTATTTCAATGAGAATCCGATTTTCCCCGAAAGCTATTTTCGGCGGCGTTTCGAGATGAGTCTCAACTTGTTCAAGCACATTGCAACGGAGGTCACCAAATATGATCGCTTCTTTGAGCAAAGGAGGAATGCCGCCGGAGAACTTGGTCATAGCACATATCAAAAGGTGACCGCCGCCTTGCGTATGTTGGCATATGGTATACCGGCGGATCTTATTGATGATCATTTGGCCATGGGAGAGAGCACTTCTATCTTGTGTGTGAAGCGCTTTGTCGTTGCAATTGTCAATGTCTTTGGCTCCACATACTTGAGAGCCCTCAATGCTCAAGACACGGCAAGACTTTTGGAGATCAACGCCAACCGGGGGTTTCCCGGTATGCTTGGTTCTATTGATTGCATGCATTGGAGTTGGAAGAATTGTCCAGCGGCATGGCATGGACAATTCAAAGGCTACAAGAAGGATGCCACTATAGTACTTGAAGCGGTGGCCGACCAAGAGACTTGGATATGGCATGCTTTCTTTGGAATGTCCGGATCTTGCAATGACATCAATGTTCTTCAACGGTCACCACTAATGACAAGACTTGCAATGCGGGAAGGTCCATTGGTGGAGTTTGAAGCAAATGGCCACAAGTACAACTATGGCTACTTCCTCGCCGACGGCATATATCCAAGGTGGCAAACATTTGTGAAGCCAATTATTCAACCAAGAGGTAAGAAGCAAACCCAATTTCACAATGCACAAGCGGCGGCTAGAAAAGATGTAGAGAGAGCATTTGGGATTTTGCAAGCCCAATTTGCCATTGTTAGAGGACCGGCTAGATTTTGGGATCAAGAATGCCTTTGGTATATCATGACCGCGTGTGTAATCATGCACAACATGATTATAGAGGATGATCGCGGAAAAGATGTGGATCATACCCACTACGACTTGATGGGGGTTCCCGTGCAAGTGAGGAGATCCGCACATAGGATTGCCCGATTCATTGCCTCATACCATACCATTCGGTGCAACGACACACATGATGAGCTTCAAAAAGATCTCATGGAAGAATGGTGGAATTGGAATGGACAACAATAGTTGCATATTTGTTGTATTTGTTTGTAAACTATGTGTTGTATTGTCTGAAAACCATGTTGTAGTGTTGTATATTGGACGTGTTGTATTTGGTGTGAAGTATTGTTGTCAACAATGTATTGTATTTGGATGGTACAATTTATTTGTGAATTTTTATATATTGTTTGATCTTGTTGGATGCATACTTGTGGGTGTTTGTTGTTTGCGCCACGCCCGCGCGCTGCAAAATGGCGCGTCCGGCGGAGGTGACATTTTACCGCGCCAACGCGCGCTGCAAAATGGCGCACCCGGCGGGGGAGAAATCGCTCCAGCGCGCGGCATCGGTTTACAGCGCGCATAATCGGAGGTTTAGTTCGCCGCGATATAGCGCGCCTGCTGGAGATGCTCTAATAGCCTGAGTGTGCATATTATTGTTTCCATGACACTACTGAGTATGTACTGTTTTGAGAACATTATCTGTATTATATAGTACATGAGGTTTTCTTATTTTACCTCTAATCTTTACTCCTATAAAGATCTGACTTGATGCCTATCCATTGGCCATCACGAGATTATCTCTTAAGTTGCCAATAAATTAATTAATCATACATTCTGTGTTGTAGATAAATCATCTATCATAGACTTTTTGATTAATTTTTCCTTCAAAAAACGTTTAATTAATTATTTGGATTTTGTACATTATGAGATGTTTATTCTATTTTGCATAGAGTTAGAGACTATGATAACACAAGATTTTAAGCAACTCGAGTTGTGGCAAAGCATGAACATTTAGCTAGTGTCGTATCAAACCTGAGCTGTTTTCCACAAATTGTGGATGAAAATCTATCTTATTATGTAATTGATGCCCCTTGTATCTATTCGACTTCTCGCGGGGTTCTCATTAGTTCATTGACTTCATGTGCCTAGTCATGGGCATTGGTGTTGAACATGATGAAGCTCAACTTTTGCGCAGTGCATAAGATGATTTGTTGGACAAATATGCTATCATGAATTAATGTACTGATTTGAGCAAGTAAGCTTTTCTGTGCATAACAACATAATGAAATATTTCCCTATCATTTACTTTGCAGATATTTTCCTGTTTTACTATAATTTCAAGTGTGAATTATATATTATCCCATATATGTAAGTACATTTAACTTCAAATTTCCTTTATTAGTACATGCTTAGAACAATTATCGTTTAACACGCTTGTTTATCTGGCATAATTATGATACCTAATACTTTTGTTGCTTTATTGACTTTAGAGGTGTTTGACGTAACTTTTGGTTTTATTATGCTCTCAAAAAACTTTTAGCGTTGTTTGTGTTCATTTCATCTTGTGCGATCAAAGTGTTTTTTTCTTCATTTATCCAATAATGTCCGGTCACTCACTAAAAAAAGACTACGAAATGGTCTTTTTTTTTGGAAATAGCAATGAACAATAATCTTGCGCCATAGAATCTGTATTTTTTTTGCGGGTTATCTTTGGGTATGTAAAGTTGCTATTAGATGTAATTTTCTTAGGAGAGTCTTAAGTGCACATAATTTTATTTGGTAACCCATTTTAGATAGCTTACCACATATGTCATGTGGTAACCATATGCATTTATAAATCTAAAAAATACATTTATTTTTGTATAGATATTTAGTTGTAACTATATACATACATAGCTAAGGGAAGGGGCAAATGCTTTACTCTTTCCTAAGATTGCTCAGAATCAAAGCTCATAGAGGTACAAACAAAAATATCTTGTTGTCTTGAGAGTTCTTCGAGGCGATCCGAAAGCATGCCGACTCTTGTGGTCCGTGACAGTTCTCGGCTCCATGTTTGTGGGTGGGAGAAGGTATGTTATGTTGTCTTGGCGAAGATGGTGTTGTATTCGTGTTCTTTCAACAAAGTCTTCAATTGTGTCTTGTAAAGCCATTGGGCAATGGTGTTTATGTTTCCTGGATGATGGTCCTCTTCACCGTTCTTCTCCAATGGTCCCTTGAATGGTAACGGAGTATGACGGTGGTCGGTGGATGTGGCAAGCACAAGGTCTTTTGTGGATGATTGTGTTCTTCGGTTACTTTATTGCGGGAACTTAAAAGGAAGGTCGTGCTACATGTAGCCCTTTAAGGCTCCTTTTTTCATAGTATATGGAAAACATAGGAATAGAGAAAGTATATGGTTGTGATGTCATGCTCATTTGAATCCTGTGAAAAGATGAATTATGTTTAATTGTAGCAGAGAAATATTTTCATTAGGTATGATCTAATCCTTTTTTCCTATAGGATTTACACTACAAGATTTCTATAGGATTAGTTTCTATAGGATATGTTTCTATGAATCATACACTAGTATAGGATTTTTTTCATAGGATCTAAATCCTACACAATTTCTTTACAAATCATATGAATCAAATAAGACATTATTTTTAGATATTTAAAAATCGTACTTTAAAATTTAAAAAATCTATTTATTTTTCTACAGGTAGTTGTTGATGTATACTACAAACTTGCAAAATCTTAATACGAACTACTTTGTAATCTATGCTAGGCAACATATATCAAGTTCCATGATTAAGAAAAGTACAACTTTGGTTGAGAATGGAGTAGAAATAAGGCCGATTCTGCCGTTGTTAAAGGTGGAGGTTAGTGAGTTTGCAACAACAAAATAAAAATGACGCTGCAAAGGATGCCTCGACGTGCTGCTGAGCGTGCGAATCCTTATGGTAGCATGAGTAACGTGTACACATGAACACATCCCTATCGTGCCGAACTACCATCGCCTTGTTGACCCGGCGCTCCCGGCCAACCCAATCCAAATCTACCTCCGCAAGCGACCCACCCAGGCCCAGCCGATCTCTCTCTTCTCTCTCACACACCTGCGCTGCATCTTCCACCCGCGACCAACCCGCCGCCAACCCGCGACAACGATCCGCCCGCCGCCGCCTCCTCGTCGGGAAGCCCTAGCTAGCGAGGTCCCTGCCCGGCATGGCCTACGTGGACCACGCCTTCTCCATCACCGACGAGGACGACCTCGTCGGCGGGGCCATCGGCGGCCCGCGCGGCGCCCCCGTCAAGGAGATCGCCTTCGCCGCCGCCCTCCTCGCCTTCGGGGCCCTCGGCGTCATCGCCGGCCTCCTCATGGCCGCCAACCAAGTCGGCGGGGACAGCGCGCACGGTCAGCCCGCATCTCCTTTCCCCTTCTTCTCTTCTCTGTCCGGAAGAATTATTATTACATCTACAACCCTGTAGTTGCTTCAATTTCGGAACCACTGCTGTGAGAACATCTTACGGGTTATTACTTATTACTACTACTAGCTGGGGGCTCAGGTTCTAGTGCTGCGGGGCAGGAATCAGTTGGGTTTATTTCTCTGTTTGGGTGGAAATATGGCACATGGGTGTGATATTGCTGGTAATAAGTGTGGAACATGCAAATGTGAGGTATAATTATTTGATCATGGCCGTAGTAGCCTGTAGAGGAGATTTTGGATATGTAGATGCTTGCATTTGGTGAGAGATCTCTACTTTAACAAAGTGGATTGGGCAAGGAGCCATGCTCAGGAGGAACACGATGATTTTGCATTCTCACGACCCATCGTGTCTGAACTATCAGATGGCATGAGCTCAGATTTTGAGTGCACGCACTCGAACTGGTTGATGTTTGTAGTCAACGTTCACTTATAGAAAGAGGCCAAGAGTGAGGTAAATAGCGTCATAGAAAAGGGGATCAGTGTTAGAATTGAGGGGACTCCTGCTGACCCATTGGTGCGATGTGATTTAGTTTAGAAAGGAGGAAGAAAGGTAAATCAACACTGGTACCCGCTGGAGTAGCACAGGACCAATATGGACCTGCTGGCCAGCGATAGATGCGCACAGTTTGGTCCTTCGTTTCACCTGCGCATCGCTGAAAATTAAATAGTGCCATGTGAGGGCTTGGTTTCAATCCAAATAGCAATCGAAGACCACATGCATTGCCAACAGACCCTAAAACATTTCTTTTATCTGTACTATATTTGGTTGTGGTATGGATTTTATGTTAGAAGTTCAGCTGTAGCGTGGTCTAAATTTTTTGTGGATGCTGATTGTCATTCTTGATAAAATTTAAATATCATCCATGAACATAAATCTATTTTAACTTAAATCCATCATAGAAAGGTTGCATTCGTACACAAGCTTGCCCTTGAAACCTTCCATTAGCTAAACCTCATCACTCTTTAGCTGGAAAAAGGGATCTTCATGATTTTGGGAATTGCCATTCTAGATGCAGAATAGACTTTTGATTAACATTCATGAAGATAAATCTATTTTAACTTAAAACCATCTTAGAAAGGTTGTGTTCGTACATAAGCTTGCCCTTGAAACTTTTCCTTAGCTAAACCTTACCACTCTTTTGTTGGAACAGGAATCTTCTTCATGATTTTGGGCATTGTAATGTTCATCCCTGGGTTCTACTACACAAGAATCGCCTACTACGCTTACAAGGGATACAAGGGCTTCTCTTTTTCAAATATCCCACCAATCTAATAAGATGTGTATTACCACACTTCGTCTGGGCCCTGTTGCCCAATGGCTCTACTGATACAGCAAGCAGCCTTGTTATCTTCGTTGTATACGTTTGTTCTGCTATGTAGAATGAACTTACTATTAGATATGTGCATATAAATGCTACCGTAATGACGCATTATGGTATAGTGGGCTGAAATGGTTGTGACTGTGATTGTGGAGTGTTGCTGTCAAGGAGATGTGTTGTAAGTGCCGACACTTTGCTGATTGTCCAAATGTCTGATATAATGTCCCCCGTTGCTATGTGCTGTTGTGATGCCATCTCGTAAATGTTCAGAGTTTTCAGCTCGATCTATTCATTTGTTGTTGGGAAAGATTTGATGTTCCTTTTCTTCAACCTGCTTAACTATCACAACTTGTGATAACACGTTATGTTGTTTGTAGTTTTCTGCCCAATTTATTCATTTCGTGGCAGCCAATTTTGCTCTTCCTGTCCTGCTTTGTATAACATAATACTTGTGATAGATTGTTAGAAATTACTAACTTGTTCAAACAATTGTATTGCCAATTTGTTATTCTCTTGCGCTTAAATTACACTACGAATAGTGAAATGATTATGTTCGTATATGAGAGCACAAAGTGATTTCTCAGGCTCTATGCTGCAGCTAAATATCATTTTCAGAAACCGTTTCATCAGTTCTTAATTTCTATGGCAATTTGCGCATAGAAATTAAAATGCCAAGACGACTTCAACAAAGAAGTCCAAATATTTAATAGTTTTGTCAATACATTCTTTGAATGTGACTTGGTCCACGTTGCTCCGCACCACCCAACGGCTTGGGATCTAGGCTGCTCCCCGGATGCAGAGCCAGCGACAAATCCTTGAACAGGGGCGACTATCCAGCTCTTTCGAAGGCATGTACGGTCAGATCCTCCTGATTTTGTTGTGCTCACCTTTCCTAGGATTCGGAAAGGCATTGTGAGATCTGGCCTTTCACGATCACAGTTGCCATCCTACTATGTCTTCATTGGTGATCTCGTCGTGGAGCTTGCATCGTGCAAAGTGGTCAGAGTTGTGGCCGGCTACATCATTTGTGTGTAGCTTCCAGTTCTTGAACAATTGTATTCTTTTCACCATCTTATGAGGCACCCAAGCTGGAGACGAAAGGAATGAAGCAGGCAAGGTCGTTCTCGGGTCAGATGTTATGTTCAGGACAGTGGTACAGCCTCATTTGAAGTCTACAATCGAAGAAACATAATTCTAAACCCTTTCATAATCAGGTCTGTTTCGTTTTATGGTGATTTACGTTATATAGTGAACTGAAAGGTTGGCAGATTAGCATGAATGTCTTGCACATTAGTCGGTTTGTAACAAACGAAAAAAGTACGAATAAAACGAAATTGAAAAAGTGGAGGAGCAACTGTTGTGTTAAATGGATCAGATTTCTGGCTTGGAATCCTCTGATAAGGATTTCATGTGCGCACATTATAATCATAGTCGATCATTTGGGGAAAGGATCCTCATATCCATTCAAGAAAAACAGCATGGGAAGAAACCAGAGCAAATTATAATTTCTCAGACTGCACTTCAAATCTAATTGGGTTATAATTCAACTCTGATTATTTTGAAAAATAACTGAGAGCACACCAATTTTTTATACGGAGTAGGTTACTTAATGAAATCAATTTACAACGATAACTTGCAAAGGATGTAGATCTGATGATCCCATCCGGTTGTAGGTCTGCTTCTTTCAGTCCAAGTGATACAAAATAAACTTGCAAAGGTAACATCAAAGAAAATCAAAAACGAACAATCCAAAATCAATTGGAAAATATGGCCGCTTTAAATTTGGATGGGGCAAGATACACGACGCGCCCAACCAATCGTGAAAGTCGGCCGCCGGTTTCTATGGGCACTTTGTGCAAAGGGCGACTCGTCCAACGAAAAAACCGAGCACCCGTTCGTCTGAGCCGTCTCAAATCAAACATCGAAATCTCGCAGATCTTCAGAAAGAAATCAAGATCCAAGTGACAAGATAGTGGTTTAGAAGTATGGCCAGATTTTGTGGCTTGGAATTAAGAAGATGGATCTCCAAACAATCTTCTCCTGGCTAATCGATCTAGGCTCCATGCGGCAGTCAGGACGCCATCGAGAGGCGCCTGCTGTTGACTCATAATATAGAGCCTGAATATTCAGCACTGAAAACGGTAGAAAAGAAACAAGAATCCGTCGAATCAGCTGGATTAACCCACAAAGCAAAGCAGCGATCTGAACACCATAAACAAAAGTGCAAAACACGAAGCAAGAAAAAGAGAGGGAGCCCGAGGTGCTGTGGCGGCGGCAGGTCGACGAGGGGGCGATGGATGGGATGGGCTTAGGGTTCGTCCAGCGCCCTCCTCTTTATAGAGGCACTGCTGCACGCGCTGCCTATCAGGAGTCGACACGTACTCCCGACGAATGAGTCAGCCAAGCCTTATATCAGCGGCGGCCCAATTTATACCCTGGCCCAAATACTGAATCGTGGCGATATACTCTGGCCCAGCATGATACTGAATTGTGGTTACCCATCTCAATGTATTGAGGTGTTGAGTCTCTCAAAAAAAAAAAAAAAATCTCAATGTATTGAGGTGTTGAGACGGCCTAACGCTCGGGCGTGCATGGACATGGTAAGCCCATCTCTAACAGAGCCCGTAAATACGGGAACTAAAAAAACACGAGTTTAGTTATTGAACTTGTGTGGATTGAAAAAAAGGTAGTGTGAGACAGAGCCCGTAATCCAAAACTGTAAAAATAGAAATATTATGTTGTGGGACATCTGCAGCCTCGACAAAATACAAGCAAAAGTTGTGGGATCATGGTATTCACTATTTATTTATATGTATGATTCGTGTTCTACTTTTTGTGAAATTCTTTTAATCATTTTATTTTGGGTTTGCTTGGTGGAATGGTCATTGTTGTGGGATGGTGAACAAGTACAAACCCAGAGATAATGTATCCAGGATTTATTCTTTGAATTTTGGGTCCTATGGGATGCATGATTCCTACGCAAAATACTCTCTTATGTTTCTTGGCATCTTGTTGTCATGATGTGCACTTATTCTTTCCTACATGTACTGGTATAGATGAGCACATACCAACTTTGATAAATGTTGGTAGTTTCCCATTTCCGCTATTAATCAGATGATTTTAGAAGCAGAGCAAACAATGATATATGAAATTACAATGGTGAGCTCTATGCATGTAAACATATAATTATCAGTGGTGTCTACGCATAAGACATGGACATTGAATGGTCAAGAAGCGCTCAGAAGTTTTAATTGCGAATTCAGCGTCTAGAAAGGATGGCAATAAGGTATCTTTATAGAATTTATTTGTCAAGTAATCACATGTCGTTTTGATTTAGTAGCAGAAAGAAACAACCGGACCTACTTGAAATTTATGGTCATATGCATTATTAGAATGAAATAATTGCATACATGTTTCTGAAAATTGTTGGGAAAACTACTGTTAGCTCATTCATTTGGGAGCAAAATTCAATGTTCAATTGTTGATATATATTCCCTTCTGTTGAATAATTCACATGTCAGGTCTGGAAGATGTAGTTAGTGTTTAGCAATGATATATCTACGGAGACTCAATATTTATTTTCTATTTTTTTGGTTCAAATTCCTTTTTGGCCTTAATTACTTATTTCTTCTGAATATGTGTTCAACAAATTAAACGAAAAGGACTAGAGAAGGAGAAGCACAGTGATCTTGCGTACAACATTATCATCTACTGTTTGCACCGTCGATAATGCAGTGGGCAGTGTAGTAGAGGCAGTAGGAAGGAAAGGCATACCTTACTATGGATATTAATTATTGTGAAAAATTATTTATTAGGTAATTGGTGATATTCAAGCTGACTTGTAAAGATATTTCATAATTGAGTGAGCATATTTGGAGTACTCATGTCCTGGTAAGATCTGAATTCGAATGACATGTGTGTTGTCCAATTGCCGTGCCTATTGTTGTAAATTTTGCCATTTAGTGTGACAAATTTAACTAGATTGTCCGCATATGATTTATTAGAGAATATTACTTGTGCTACTCACATTTGTAGGAGACATTTTCATGGGACATGTTTTTATTTGTTAAACCTAAGCTCCCTACTAGCTAAGAGTGAAGGGAGGACTCATTTTATTTGTATATCTTATCTGGTTTACTTTTTATAAGATGAAAGTGTCGCCAACTATCTTATGTAAAGATAGCTAGCTAACATGATGGGAAGTCGCTAATTGTCTTATGCAAAGATACCCAACTTGATGGATGTGCTAAATTGCGCATGAAGTATAAACTTTTTTTTTGAACAAGGTACGGTCCTAGAGGGGGCCTAGAAGCTATTCATTTAGCGGTGGCACAAGTACATAGAGGACCAAAATATAAAGAAAATTACAATCAGGTCCAAACATTTTGCACAAAGAACCCAAAAGATTATAGAAGAAACGCCATCAGGTCTAGCTTCATTGCCACCGTATCGATTCATCACAGCATAGTCAAGAACCACGCAGCAGAGGACAGAACCACTTGGGGCGTAGCACAAAGAGCCAACTACGATGTTGCTACAGGGCCTCCGTCTTGGCATAGAAGCTTGGAGGTTGATGTTCACCTTCAACCGCCCGCCGGAGGAAACCGACGCGGACGAAGAGGGCGGGAATGGTTGCCTTTCGAGAGAGCATGTGTTCGTGCATGACGACGCGGACGAAGGTAAGTGGGCATGTGTTAGTGCATATGTGTTGGAGAGAGGAAGGGAGGGAGGGAGGGAGGGAGGGGATGAATCTCTACTACTTAAAAAGACTAAACTGGTTCCTTATTCTGCCATCCACCGATACGTCAAAACTTTGGTCCTCCCGCATATGGCGCCCCCTTCGATGGTTCCGCCCCGCACGGGCCAACTGGACCAGGCCCATCACAACGCAATACACATCCCGTCGCCTCCTTCCCGAGAAATCCTCATCCCGTCGCCTCCCTCTCGTCGCCCTCCGCTCCGCCGCGCCCTCGCCGCCGTCGTCCGTCGACAGCCACCACGTCCTCGCTCGCGTCGCCTACTCTGACGCTCGCTCGCCAGCCTACTTCCTTCCCCTCGCCTCTCCGCCTTCCATCATCCGCACAATCAGAACCCAACGAGGAGGCGACGGGATCCCCTTTTCTGCAAAGCGCTCAAATTTGCCGGCTCGGGCGGCGGTGCTCCGCCGCTCCTCTTCCTTTCATATGACTACGGCCTGTGTCGCCGCGCCGCTCTCCCGTGGGCACCAGAGTCGCCGCTTGGAGGAGGGTCGGGCCGTCCTAGGTCCCCAGATGTGGTCGCCGGGGAGGAAAAGCGGCGCACCTCCCGACGCCCGCGACGCCACAAGTCCGTGATGGCACAGCCCACGGCTGGGTGTTCGACATCGACGAGACGCTGCTCTCGAACCTCGCCTATTACGTGCAGCACGGATAATGGTAATTTCAAACCCTTGATTTTGGAAATTACAGCGAAGGAACCTTGATTCGTGAATTAAGGTTGGCCGCGCGCGTGTGTCGTTCGAGTTGAGATGGCCTGCAGGCTAGAACACATGCTTACTTAACATTTGCTTACTTACTATGTCATGAGTTCTATTTCCAGTAACATGAATGAGACATGCATTTTTTTTACACCTGTCAGAGGTTGATCAATTCCTGTGTATCCTTTTTCTCTTGCAAGTAACAAAAGCTTGTTTGATAGGACTGTGCATTCCTGAGAAAGAACTTCCGGTTTAGGGACCTATCGATTTAGTGTTCGCTCCATTCTTATTTCTATAGACCATCCTTGCCGTTGTCTTGTCCGCGCCGCCTGCAGCACGACCATCTCCCTATGTCGTCACGCCCAGATGTACCGCCGTCCCCGTCAATTTGCATTCATCTGGGCCAGGAGGACGTGGACTGCCCTTCCCAACGCTGATGTCGTCCGCTCCCCAGCCTACAGGAAGCGCTATTGAATTGCGACTCAATCCGGGCGACTTTCCATGCTGATCCATAGAGGTTATTTTCATGTTCATAATCTTGCATGTCCTCAATTACTTCTCTCTTTTTTGTGCGCATTGTCCTCGATTACTTCTCAATCACGTGAATCACATGCAGACCGTTTTCATATATTTCTACACACATCTCCAAGCTACATTTGAGGAGAACATACAGATGGTCATATTATTTTGTTCAACTATGATACAAACTTGTCAATTTTTTTCTTTGAATAATGTTGATTTCCAGAAAGCATAGTTGTCTATGGCTCGCTCCTACAACTGTACATTTGGTAGGATTTTCTTTGCCTACATGACGTGTGATGATTTGTTGTGTCAATTTTTTGCAGATAGGGAGATGATGTGGGTTGCCATTTTAGAACCAGAGCCTAAGCAAGAGCATTGCAAGGCGATATGGGAGCTCAGAAAGTCGCCATAAAACTACCGTTTAAGACCAGGTTGAAAGTTTGTTTGTGTAAGGCATGTCCGTTGTCATGTGTACGTGGAGTGGTTGAGTGGGGAGCGTGGTTATAAGTCGAGAGAGTTGTAGCTGATCTTTTTATCGCTGATGGATGAACTAAACTGAAATCATCTGATCAGGTTTACTGCAACTCGCATGATGCAGCGTGGCGGTGGCACGGAGAACCAAGCGGGAAGTGAACCATCAGCCTTTGAGTTACCTGTCACCCTTGGCATCGAGAAGATGACACCCAAGCCGTCTTACACCACAGGTATACCAATGCTCTTATGGTGGCTAGATTTTGACATGTGTATGATTTTTGATGGGCCTATTCATGGTTCAGCACAATGTTTTGAGAAGGTTGCAGTTTTCAAACAAAGAGTTTAGTCAGCGATTCTAAGTAGTGAGGTTTTGGTGATTCTTCAAACATACTTGCCATCTTCAGTTTCTAGGTGGCTGACTAAAATTAGTGCATTTAAAGGTCAATGCAAGAATATGTTGGCCATATACAAACGAGGCAGCTATGTGGCAGTCTAAATACACTGGGTTCTAGACGAAAACCATGTAACTTTTCTGCTGTAATAGTATAAGATCATATGCATATCTACTGAAAAAAGCAAAAGCTACCTTTCTGTAATATCAAATTTGACCAAAATAAGATAAAATACCAGCAACAGATTTTAGTTCATAAACCGGGACAATAACACCTTCTTCCCTAGCAAAACATTGGACACAGTTGATGATATAATCGATGCCAGTAAGCTTGTAATTTAGTTCATACGTCCCGACAATAACGCCATACTTATAATTTATTAATATGCATTCTGCATTAATTTTCTTCCTTACAAATTAAAGCATTTCATGGTTTCACAGATATTGACGGTTGGTCCAGCAGGTGAAAGTTAGACAAAGGTTAGAGAACTTGGTTCCATTTCCTGTACCTTTGTATGTACATGTGTATGATATCTATAGGCTCCAGTCACCAAATAAAGTCTATTTCTCTTTTAGACTATAGTTACCAGGCTTAGCATCATATACAGTTTTTTTTGCAAGTTGCTACTTCTGTATCTAAAAAAGATATATATTGGAAGCTTGTCACCTGAAACTGATGCAAATGCTTGGTGGTGTTTATTCTTTCCATCATGAATAAATGCTAGAAAGACCACCCCTGTGAGCAACACCCAGCGGCCAGTCAATTCCTCCCTTCCCTGCAACACTCTTGACCCTGTGAGCAGTCCTGGAATGAACATCCCGAATAAACAATTCTGTTGTAGTCCCTCTACATTTATTTGCTATTATGTTGGTTTCACCCAGAGATGATTGGCTTGCTGATTATGGTCTTGATAAAGTTGGCCAGTATACACTCACTATCACAATCACTATCACCGGGAAGCCCAACATCAAGTGGAACTATGTTGCCGGCTACAAGAGCACCAAGTAGACTGATCAAGTTCCCACAGTTTTCACAGGTATTCGGTCAAATTCCTTTCCATGATCCACCCGGATCTTGTTCCTCTTCTCCGTATTTTCGTCCCGAGCTCGACTAACGATAGGGATCCTGTCACTGATAGAATGATCTCCACAGGTAACCTCCGGTGAGGATGCAAGCTGCAAGCGCTCCTCGAGTCAGCCTGTCCCGAAAACCCGATGCACAATAAGGCATGGAACATCCCAGGCAAGGAGTTATCATGGTAACCTGATGTTTGTATGATATGTATTTACCTATTTCAAGCAAGAGATTTCCCGACTGTTCAAGTAATTTTGCTTTTTGGGAGATGTATTAAAATTTAAAATCCCACTGATTGGTAGGCTACATCAGACCACGAGAAAAAAATTGGTTGATTTCTTGGATAATTTCTAAGGTGTCAAGTGTTGCATCTAGACAAAAATATGGTCTATTGTAGGGACGGTTTCAAATGCAGTATGTAACTGACGTTAACAATTTCTATAGGCAGCAGATGTCTAAAACATTGCACGTGCCCTGAGAAGAAAGATAGGACAGAACAAATGCTGGCAAAGATGAAGGAACAAAGAGTGTTTCTTCTGCAAATGAGGCATGAGAAGAAAGATAGAAGAGATGAATCCACTGATTTCAACGTATAGGTATTGCAACTTCTTTCACTTGTACATTTCTGTTATCATTCTGAACTCAGTTTGATCTCATTCCCTGCTGTAGCTATTGTCCGAGTAGAATGCCAAATATAGGGACAAGTTTGGTTTTGCATGGAAGATATGTGCTCCTAGCAGGGTTGCCCTTGAGGTTTATCTACTCACCGCATTGTCCCAAAAAATTCTTACAAGAAGATCATTAGGTTTTTTTTACTCCCTGAGGTTTTACAACCTAATAAGCAGAATTACTGGTTTTGTACTGCTGCACTTAGATTGATGATTTTCCGCACTCTCCGATCTTCGTGAGGTGATCGTTCATACATTATCACCACTTTGAAAGAAGGCATCTGATTGATGTATTTGCTGATGAGCAACCAGCTTACTCATGAAATCTCTAAGTAGTCATGAGAGAGTTGAATGGTGTTCGTGTATGTTGGAGATAGTGTGCCCAAGATTTTTTGGTCTGTGCATCAAATACAGAGCTTAGGCTTCATATCCAGGTCCAAACAGTTTTATGTATTATGTCAAAAAGTAAGGAGCACCCTGCTGGTATATGATCTTTATCTATGTAAGCATAAATGACCTTCTCTATAAACACATGTATACTGCTTCTATATACCTTCTATGTGCTTACATGTAAGTTTTGCTTTCCATGCTTGTAGAGGAGTTTGGGATTTGGCCAACGTCAAACAACTCAAATTTACTCTTGAGTTCACTCTGAATACAGTTTTGAGTTTCATTTAATCGTGTCTGTTTAAAGGATTTATTTTGGATTTTTATTGCTTTCGAAACATAAATAACAATATGATAGATTTAGCGGGTGTTTGTCTTTTTTTTAAAAGAGCACCGACCTGAAAACATATAATCGTGTCTGTTTTGTTATGCTTTATTCACGATTGAGTTAATATCTAAAGGTATAATAGATGCCCCCATAGGGGGATTCACAGCGAATTGAGCTTTTGCACCGTCGGATCTTCCTATCAGGCACATGACGTCCGTGCATTCTGAGGTGAGAGCGAGCGTGTTGGTTGGCTCTCACAGCACATTGGCGTTTTCCTGTTGGTCCTTCTGCTAGATAAAGCCATGCAACGGCTGTGTGTTACCCGCCTGAGACTGCTCGCGGGTCCCACTTTCGATCGGGTCCTCTCATCAGTCGCTGTGGGTGGGATTTGGTTTGGTTAGGCGTGGCATTACCCCCTGGAAAATTATCCATCTGCAGGGGTAGAGTAGGCCTTTCGCCACCAGCCCCACAATCATGTCACGCAGTCCAACTCCCCAATCCCCTGCCTCTTCCGGTCTTCCCCATGCCCAATCCCCTCCTCCTCCCATCTCCCACTGCCGCCACCTTCCTTCTCCTCCACCCCTCTCCCCTCCCCATGCCTTCACCACTCTCATCGTCAAGCGCGACAGCCGGCTGGGGACCGGTTCCTCCAGCCACGTCCATCTTCATCGTGCAGCGGCAAGATGAGGGCGGCGAAGGCGGCGGATGGAGTTCCTCCTTTGTGGCGCTCGCCGGGAGGACCACGACCTGCTGCGCCACGACACCAAGCCCGTCCGGCGGGAGGAGCACGGGCTGCTGCGCCACGACGTCGAGCCCTCGACGTCGATCCCGTCGGCGGAACAGCGGCCCGCGGCAGTAGCGCCGTCTATTCCTGGAGCTGCCACCACGTGATGTCTTGTCGCCCGGAGGAGAGTGTCGGTACTCCACATGAGGTGACAGCTGAAGGTAAAGCCTTTTTTTTCTTTAATTTCCTGTTGGATCTAGATATTCTATTGTTCACGGGGCTTGAATTGAATTGATTCACCGCTTGGTTATTGCTCAATGCATAGGAGATTTCAAAAGACAGGAAGCACATGGCAGTCTACCTGACTCTAGCCAGAACCTGCAGTATATTACTCCACCCATGAAAGAGCTTGAAAAATCTATGTTCTATTTGGTCACATATGAACTGCTTCTTTATATTGAAAGAGTCAATTTATTCATGTTTGTAGGCAGGCGCTTGCGTGTTTCTTGCAGTTTTTGGCCTGCTCTCCCTCCATCCCTGCCAGTAGGCTCACAAGGTATTGTGGATTTCTTGCAGTTTTTGGCCTGCTCTCCCTCCATCCCTGCCAGTAGGCTCACAAGGTATTGTGGATTTCTTGCAGGTTTTGGTCTGCTCGCCCTCCATCCCTGCCAGTAGGCTCACAAGGTATTGTGGATTTCTTGCAGGTTTTGGCCTGCTCTCCCTCCATCCCAACCAGCCGGCGCACAAGGTATTGAGGAAACCAACCACGGTGCAAATTCCACTGGCACTCCCAAGACATGGATGCATGTTAGGCATGCATCACCCTTGAGCTTCACTCCAATTCAACCAAACTTGAGCACTCACATTATGTTTTACTCTTGGTTTATTGAATCAATACCGTGGGAGATGATCTGGAGCTGCTAATTTTGGGATGATATGGTTTCAGCCAAGGATCCAAGACACTGGTGATCTGAAGTGGCTACATGTTTTTCTACAACTACCATCCAGATTTGTAGGTGTCCTTCGTTTGTCAATCATAAAACAGGTTTGAAATTTATGCAGTTCATTGTTTTATGTACCTATGGGTTTCAGTGAGTACTAGATATTTTTCACTCACAAATGTTGTTTCTGCTGTTAGATTTAACGTATCCATGTTTCGAGGTACCAGAAGAACTGTAGTTGCCAACATTTAATTGCAGCGGATCATGTCCATTTGGCCTTTTGGTTTCTATAAAACTTGAAACAGTAGATAAAAGGTTGTAATTAGGATGACGATAGATATGAAACAGTTTTGATAGCTAAAGAAAGGGGAAAAACAAGCTACCACTAGGCGCCGGTAGCATTTGTATCAATTACTTTCAGTACAATTTTTTTATTAATTAATGTATTCTTCATATCGACCTGCAGCTTAGTCACACAAGGAACCCAAAGCCGATGGAAGAATAGGAAGGTACCCAAGATCCCGAAGGGGCACATACTGCAGTCTGGTATCCATGGTAGTGATTTGTGCGGCAAACCCCACCTTTGATGTCGCTGAGGTATTTTATCTGTCACCAATGAACCTGATTGGTACGGGTTTTCACTATGTTTCTACTCTGTTTCCGTGTTACTGATTTTTTACTTCAGAATTCACATGGCTACCCTTTCTTCATGTGAACAATATGGTCGCATAAGGTTAGTTCAGGAGATCATGTATATTGTTGATTCCCAATCGATTATACCCATCCTTACACTAGATTATATGCCTAACGGTTGTCCAGATACCTCTATTCTGACATATATGAACCTCTTATGATCATTTCATTAAACATATTGTGGTGACTACTAAATACTCATGGATGGCAATATAAATGAAAATACTTGATAACCAATTAGCTAATAATGTTCCTTATGCATCCTTTCCATATACCGGAAGAGGGTTGTAAGATAAATCAAACAATACATTATAATGACCCAAGGCCCCCGGATAATGGCATGTATGAATGTTGGTGCCATAGGGTTTTGAAGTTTTTATGTGGCTGGACAAACATTAGTTAGTGATATATAGCAATGGAATGTAATGTCGTGCATATTTTTTTCTAGCCATTGTTCCTATTATTTTTTCATTTATATTTGCTCACGTTAGAGCTATGGTATTCGGAGGAGGGGGGTACCACTACCCATGGTCCGAGGTTGCATCCAAAGGACAAGTAGCTTGTGTTTTCTGTTGTAGTTTTTTTTAAAAAAGTTAGGTTTTGTCTCTTGGCAATATATCTTTGCTCCGTTTATGAGTTACTTTGAATGATGCATGCACTATTGTAGTCAAAATGTCTGTGACTGGATTTTTATATCAACTATGTTTGCTCACGCTAATATTACTATGCTTTTATATCAACTATGTTTGCTCAAATGATCCAAGAAAAGAATGAACAACTTGAATGAATGATCGTTGTTTGAAAACACTAGAATTTTAATAAATAATTTACCATGTGTAGGTACAATCTAAATCACTGGTTTATGAAAGGATTATAACCCCAAATCCAATATCAAAACTGATTGTTGTGTTGCTTTAATTATGTGCAACCTGATTGCGGTTCTACCATGGTGATGACGTGGAATATACCACCTTTTACTAGGCTTTATTATTCAATAGTTATACGTAAAATGATCTTAGTTTCTTGAGGCATTAATTCTTGCTGGCAGGGTTGAGTTGAGCAAAGTAAGACATGTGGGGAGTGAGCTCCAAGATAATTTTGGGGGAATTACAGACTATGTGATCCCCGCCCATTACTTATTGCAGTTTTCGGTTCTCTTTCTATGTAGGTTATTTGTGTGCTAGCTTTAAGCATTATTTCTCTTTATGTTGTGCCTATAATGTGACAATATATGACACTCTACAGTCTCCACTATTATGCAGATTAGTGCCTTATTGGAAACAAATGCCCCTATAGAGTGTACGGGGCAATGTGGCTACCTATCCCTGAAATGGCACATAAAGATCAGCTTTCCTACTTTGGATCCATATTACTTCAAAAAAAGGTTAGCTCTACTCTTTACCTGGTATCCACTTTTTTATTTCCTATATGTATTACAGGGTGACGATGTGTGCTGCTTTGTTAAGTGTGGATGGATGCAAAATGGAAGGGCAGAAGTAGGATCAGGATGAACAATGAGGAGATATGAAGGCTACTAGAGCTGGGCCTCGAGCCACGATATATTTCCCCATCTGGCAGTGGCAAGCTGGAGCATGTCTATTTCTCTACGACAGATGGACAAGCAGAAAAGGGATCAAAAGGTAGGAATCTCTTATCATGCTATTCATTTTTGAGTCTCTCTTCGCCTTGGATGATATCCACCTTTTTGATTCAACACATTAGGTCAGGAATAGTTTCCCTTTTTACGTTTAAATAATGCAAGGGTGCTTTTGCGTCTTTGTTAAGAAAAGGATTAATGCGGATATCGATTGCCACAACGTTACATACAGGTTCAGAAACAATAACATGGATTGTCCTCTTAACATACAAGTTCAGAAACGATGACATGAATTCAAGGTCTAATCATGTTCCTTTTAGCATTCCTGGTTTGTCACTAGCTTTTTAGATATTTTTACTGGCTGTATGCATTGTCAGGGGGCTTTTCCAAACATGTATTGGAACACAATAGAGGTTGATTCCAGTGATATTTGATGGTACATATCGTTTTTTTTTGTGACTTGCTGTCTGTTCCTATATTAGTTTGTGCTTGGTCTGCAGGTTAAGAGGACAATCCCAAAGAACTATTGTGCATGTCCAATGAATGACATTCTGTTAGCACATTCCATATTTGGTGTTCTGGTAGTGCGATGGATTATATTAGCCAGCAGTGGCGAATGAGAAACCGAAGCGGAGGGCGCCGCTTGGCCTCCGCGGCAGCCGTTCATGGGCTTCTGCTTTGGATGAACTCCAGCAGTGTCGCCTGTAGCTAGCACACTCTGGATTGCCATGATCGATCGCAACAGCCACCACACTTGGTTTGCTCATTTGAATTTTTAGGCTGGTGTTGGGTCTCATACCGATCATATCAAGTTTGCTCACCAAAACAATTAAGCACATTAATGAAAAAATATTGTTTGGTTCCCTCCCTTGTATTCCTGTGACCCGGTACGTTATCCATCGAACAGCAACATCAAAGATGTCCAGGATTCATCCGTGCAGAGAGCTCTCCTCCTGGTTTGATCTGGAGAGGTATTTTTTTTCAAAATGGGGATCTGGAGAGGTAATTACTTGCATACTATGTACATTTTCTCATGCTTATATGTAATAAATATGCTTATTTCTCAAGGTTTGCTTAATTGTCATGTCAGTTTGGTTCAACCGTAATTTATGATCCAAAGGAATCACTAGCATCATCTAACAAAGCTTCAACTGATAGGAGGTGATAAGATTGGGCGAGATAGAAGAGATCATAAGAAAGATGATGAATATTACTGCGCCGCTCTTCAGCTTCAACTGCAACCTCGCTGAACCAAGGTGTCCTCGACAAGTGCGAGCCTGGCAAGGCCACTACCTCCACCCTTGCATTGCCCTCGTTTCAGCTTCTGCAGGCAGTTCCAGGGCCCAAATGCTGCTAATCCATTAGGATTTTACATGTCTAAATTCATTTACAGTTGTTCGGTGTTGTTCAGTACAGTTATCAGGACCTCAATGTGTCCATTTGAATTTATTTCGTGGAATTACGGATTGGATCTTTAGATTCTATTCATGGTACAGGGAGGTATAACTATGATAAAGTTTCGCTGCCAAATATAATCATTTTTTATATTTGATTCATGTTCTTTGCTGCTATTTCCAGTATCTTCACATGTAGGTATGAGGAAAAGGTCCTAATACGCAACTTTGGAGAAGAGATTAATGGTGCTTATCCTTTTCTAATATATACAATGTATGGGTTGCACGAGGTCAGGTAGAGTTTTTCCAGCTGAAACAATAAACTATCCGACATGATTTATTTGCAGACTTTGCATGTCACCAAAATCATTGATTTATCTATACAGTGAATAGAGGTTTGTTCTTTGCTTTTTTGTGTCTTTTCTCATATTTCATACGTTGTATGTTTCCTTTTTTTCATTTCCATATATTTTTCTGGTAGAGGATAGTGAATTATAGCATGTGTCTTCCTGTTTCTCATAAAGGCATGCCTCTTTGTTGATGTTGCTGTTGTGCAGATTCACACTAGCATAATTTATATTTCTTATAAATCCTGCTTTTCCCAAATAACCAAGTGGAATAGATATCAAGATGCTTTCTATTCACCTTTCAGCATAGGATCCTTCAGTTGACTGAAAAGTATTATCGGGCAGTTCAGCTTGATCACGTCACATCGAGGTTTGGCCTGGTCCTAAGATCTATAACTGGCATTAAATGATGAGTAGCACGTCCTTCGTTTAAAGAAGCAAGTTCGTTTCATAAAAAAATAAGAGCGGGTTGGTATGCTTTGATACATATGTTTGTTCACTTCATTTTATCTTGCAGTTTGCAACCGTCGTGGAATTTTGAGCATCTTTTCCGTGGAAACTTGGTAAATGATGTTATGCATCTACTGTGCGGAAACTTGTATCATAAATTACTTTTATCCATCTTGCGGAAGTTTCAGAGAAAAACATACTCTTATATTCAGATGATGTCCCAGTCCATAGCTGCTCTGACCGTAGTGTTGCTGCTGCTGCCAAATATTCTCTGTATTCATTAAGTGTAGCGCTTTCTTTAAGAGAAACATATGAAATCCCTGTAACCTAAGTGTGTAGCCTGTAACTGTAGATCACAAGTTAATGGTTACACATCTAAAGATGAATATTTTTTCATGGAAATTCCAAACATGTTTTTAATTGATGCATATGTCCAAATAGTGTACCAATTCGTGATACACTAATGTGAGATCAGTGTCCAGTAATACAGTAGTAGTACCGTGTGTCAATTAGAGTATAACCTTACTGTAGACAGACAGCAGTAGTATAAAATGTTGAAAGAGTTGGGTCCAGGTTCAGGTAAAGATATGACCTGGCAAAATCACCATAATACGAATAGAGAAAGCCTTGATCATCTGCATCAACAAACCGATGTATCAAATCAGTGAAGAAAATACGGATTATAAAATATAGAGAGAACTGAAAGGTGTAGAAAGCCTTGCAAGGACTGCACAGACTGCTCTCCCTAGAGGATAAACAAAACGACCGACAAGAATTTAATCTCCAGAGTGGACTATGCACCACAGAGAAGTATCAGTACTCACCCGACGGACTCAGAGGAGGTGGCGGGCGGGCAGAGAAGCAGCCTCTTGGAGGCTTGGGAAGGGATCAGGGTGACAGGGAGGAGGACGGCTGGCGGAACCGCCGTCCCCAGACGAACTAGGCGCCTCCGTGGACGGACCTGGCAGTGACGACGCAAAAGAGTGACCGTGACGGATGCGGAGCAGTCCTGCGATGCTGCCATTGGTGCAGCAGCATTCCAAGCTTTGGATGGGAGGAATGATGCGAACGCACAATTAGAGCAGCTGCCTCCAGGCTCCAGCCAAGCTCCCTCACGAGGTCGCACAGCAGCGCAATTTGATGGTGGCCTCGGGAAATCGGCGTGTTGCCGCTTCTCCCCGGATGTTTCTCCCCTTTTTGCTATCTTGCCGACGAGGGCAGGCCTCGAATAAGCCGACACGAGTTCTGGAGAGATAAGGAAATACACATCCCAAGGAGATGGGAAGCATTGTCGGTTAGCTAGAGAAAAGAGGGGATTCCCTTACCTGTATTTGTCGACGAGCTGCAATCTTTTACTTGGTAGTTCTTTTTTTACGGCTAGCTCTTTTCTGGTGTTTATGGATTCACACTTCACATGTGGCCAAGAATAGATGTCTCCTTAGTAAATGGTTGTTTAAATTAATGAACGAAGATGGGGTATGGCAGGAATTATTGCGAAACAAGTACCTAAATTCTAAAACCTTGTCACAGGTTACAACTAAACCCTTTGATTCACCCTTTTGGAAAGGTTTGATGAAAGTTAAAGAAAAGTTTTTCAGCCGGGGATTGTTTAAAGTTGGACATGGCAAAGATACTATGTTTTGGGAAGATACGTGGTTAGGTGACGTTCCTTTAGCTCAGAAATATCCGACTCTTTATAATATAGTTGACCGAAAACAAGTTTCGGTGGCAGATGTCCTACAAAATCAACCACTCCAGATAACATTTCGGAGAACTCTAACACCCAACAAGTGGGCGCTTTGGTTAGAGCTATTGCATCGTTTAATGTATGTTCAATTATCTGATGATAAGGATGTTTTCGTTTGGAATCTTACAAATTCGGGTGCTTTTACTGTCAAATCAATGTACCTTGATTTGTTAGACGATGACTGATACGTCTCCAACGTATCTATAATTTCCGATGTTCCATGCTTGTTTTATGACAATACCAACATGTTTTGTTCACACTTTATATCATTTTCATGCATTTTCCGGAACTAACCTATTAACAAGATGCCACAGTGCCAGTTCCTGTTTTCTGCTGTTTTTGGTTCCAGAAAGGCTGTTCGGGCAATATTCTCGGAATCAGACGAAATCAACGCCAAACCTCCTATTTTTCCCGGAAGCGTCCAGAACACCGAAGAAGAGTCGGAGAGGGGCCAGGGGGCCACCACACCACATGGCGGCGCGGGCCAGGCCTAGGCCGCGCCGGCCTAGGGTGTGGCGCCCCCAGGTGCCCCCCTGCGCCGCCTCTTCGCCTATAAAAGCCCTTTCGACCTAAAAACGCAGTACCAATTGACGAAACTCCAGAAAGACTCCAGGGGCGCCGCCACCGTCGCGAAACTCCAATTCGGGGACGAACTGCTCCGGCACCCTGCCGGAGCGGGGAAGTGCCCCCGGAAGGCTTCTCCATCGACACCGCTGCCATCTCCACCGCCATCTTCATCACCGCTGCTACTCCCATGAGGAGGGAGTAGTTCTCCATCGAGGCTCGGGGCTGTACCGGTAGCTATGTGGTTAATCTCTCTCCATGTACTTCAATACAATGATCTCATGAGCTGCTTTACATGATTGAGATTCATATGAGTTTTGTATCACAATTCATCTATGTGCTACTCTAGTGATGTTATTAAAGTAGTTCTATTCCTCCTGCACGTGTGTAAAGGTGACTAGTGTGTGCACCGTGTGGTTCTTGTCGTAGGCTATGATCATGATCTCTTGTAGATTGTGGAGTTAATTATCACTATGATGGTATTGATGTGATCTATTTGGTTATATTGATCTATCTTACACTAAAGGTTACTTAAATATGAACGAATTGTGGAGCTTGTTAACTCCGGCATTGAAGGTTCGTGTAATCCTACGCAATGCGTTCATCATCCAACAAAAGTGTAGAGTATGCATTTATCTATTCTGTTATGTGATCAATGTTGAGAGTGTCCACTAGTGAAAGTGTAATCCCTAGGCCTTGTTCCTAAATACTGCTTGTTTCTTTTTTACCGTGTTACTCTGCTGCAATACCACCACCATCAACTACACGCCGGCAAGCTATTTGTCGGCACCGTTGCTCTTGCTCCTATATATTCATACCACCTGTATTTCACTATCTCTTCGCCGAACTAGTGCACCTATTAGGTGTGTTGGGGACACAAGAGACTTCTTGCTTTGTGGTTGCAGGGTTGCATGAGAGGGATATCTTTGACCTCTTCCTCCCTGAGTTCGATAAACCTTGGGTATCCACTTAAGGGAAAACTTGCTGCTGTTCTACAAACCTCTGCTCTTGGAGGCCCAACACTGTCTACAGGAAAGGAGGGGGAAAGTAGGCATCAAGCACTTTTCTGGCGCCGTTCTTGCCGGTGATGAAAGGTAAAAGGTACTCACACTCCGGACCTCGGCTACCAAGCTATTTTCCGCCATTGTAAGTACTCGAAGCTATTTCCTTTAGATCCTGCAATTGCAACTTTTTGTTTCTTGTTTACACTAGTTAGGCATAATGGAAAACAACAAAAAAATTGGTGAGCTTTTTAATCTTTTTCCTGATTTAGAATTGTTTGATGCGAAAATTAAAAAACCTATGGAACCTTATTTGCATGCTAGTAGCGATGTTATTAGTATGAATGCAATTACTGCTAATGCTATGAAGAAGTCTAAGCTTGGGGAAGCTAGTTTTTGTGGTCTTTTTAGTTTCCCATCTTTAGGGGAGAAAATTTGTTCTGATAATGCTTTATCTCCCATATGCGATAACTCTAATAATGCTTCTGATATTTTAAATCCACCTGCTGAAAGTAATCCGTATAAAATACCCATGAAAATTATTGAACGTGTTATGGACAACCACTATAAAGGGGATGGAACTGTCCATCCTAGAGATCATTTACTGTTTTTGCACGAATTATGTGGGTTATTCAAGTGTGCAGGTATCTCTATGGATGAAGTGAGGAAGAAGCTATTCTCTGTTTATTTGTCTGGTAAAGCAGCGCATTGGTATAAATTGTTGGAGAATAGGCATTCTCTTGGTTGGGAGGAAATTGCATCTCTCTTTTATTCTAAATTTTATCCTCCGCATGAAGTGCATATTGATAGGAATTATATTTATAACTTTTATCCTCGTGATGGAGAGAGTATTTCTCAAGCGTGGGGGAGATTGAAATCACTAATGCTCAAATGTCCCATTCATGAGCTCCCCCGTAATGTTATTGTTAACAATTTTTATGCGAGGCTTTCAGGACAATACAAGGACTATCTGGACGCGTGTTCGGAGGGATCTTTCACAAGTAAGGAGGTTGAAGCTAGGTGGGACCTCCTTGATCGGATTGAGGACAACGCTGAAGGATGGGAGAACAATGAAGGTAAAGAGTCAGGTATAAATTATGATTATGAATGCATTGAAGCTTTTATGGATACCGATAAATTTCGAAATATGAGTGCTACTTATGGTCTTGACTCTCAAGTTGCTGCAAATCTTTATAAAGCCTTTGCTTCTCATTTCGAATTGCCTAAAAATAATTTTGATAAGTATCATGAACCTTTTAAAGAGGCTTGCATGAAGGATGAAATTATTGTTAATTATTGCAATAAGCATGCTCAAACTCCTAAGAATGCTATTTCCTATAAGCATGTTAATTTTTGTGGAATACATAGACCTTGTGGAATTAATCAAATCAAAGATGAATATTGTATCCATCATGCTAATGAAAAAACTAGAAAGTGGTTTAGGGCTCTAGATGATCTTGGTAAAAAAGTTTGTGCCCTCTATCCTTTTATTTGTGAAGTTTGCCATGAAGTGGGTCATTTTAATTTTTAATGCTCCTCCAATGATAATTTGAACCCAATGAGTGCTGCAAATTTGTATTGTGATGATGAAATTACTCCTAATCAGCATGATGAACTTACTTTATTTTTGGGGTGTGAAGAACTGTCGAGAAAAATCTCTTTGTTACATATGAGTGATCTTGATATTAATGATGTCCTGCATGGGTGTTTTTCTTATTGCATTGATAATAGCCATACAAATACTTACATACAAAATATTTTAGAAGATGACACCTTGCCAAAATATGATAGGACCGCTGTGTGTTTTCAACTAATTAACGAAAAGGAGGGATCCTCCCAAGTTTCTTCTATTGTTTCTGAAAATAAATCAGGTTATGCGGACAAGCCACCCTTCAAGCCTCTTCTTCCTGAAGAAGGGAACGAGGAGAAGGAAGAGAAAAAGAAGAAGAAGGGAATGAAGAAGAAGAAGAAGAAGAAGAAGGGGAATAAAAAGAAAGAGGTAACATCATATCCCCGCGTATATGAGATAACAATAGGTAACCGTAAGTATGTTGCTCCTAATGATTATTGTGATAATGAATCTGAATATGATGATCTTCCTATGCCCTTTACATACATTAGCAATCATGATTTGAATGAGCACACTACTTTTGATATTGCAAATCTCTGGGAAACTAATTCTGAAAATGATGATGATAATAATTGCCATAGTGTCAGTACTATCCATGCTTCCTCCCATAATGATATAGAAAGCTCTAAGCTTGGGGAAGAGGTGTTTGCAAATCCTTTAGCTACTGGTCATTATGTTCTTGATACATCTCCTTCTAATAACAATAATGGTGTGGACACAGATAAACCGATTGTGAAGGATAACTATTCTATTTCTTATGATGACACTATGCCTCCGATCTCTAATGATTATTATAAAGAATGCTATGATATAGGTTCTAACTATCCTTATGAAACTTGTCATAGTCATGATTGGATTACCAAAAACAATCCCCTTAATAGGCAACTTGTTTACCATGTTCAAATTCTTGATAATAATCTTGCTCCAATTACTATTAATGAGAATAACTCTTCTTATGCCAATTTTAATGATACTTCTATGCATATGAACCATGATAAGAATGTTTTAAGTGATGGGTGTATTGTGGATTTCATTAATGATGCTACTGAAAGTTATTATGAGAGAGGGAAATATGGTTATATGCATCTTAATAATATTAAGTTTCCCCTCTTTATGTTGAGAATCTTGAAGTTACTCGTGTTTTATCCTCTTATGCTTGTCACTTTGTTCTTCATGAATTCATTTGTGTACAAGATTCCTCTTCATAGGAAGCATGTTAGACTTAAATTTGTTTTGAATTTGCCTCTTGAAGCTCTCTTTTGCTTCAAATACTATTTCCCGCGAATGGATTATTAAAACTGCTAAGCCCATCTTAATGGCTATAAAGAAAGAACTTCTTGGGAGATAACCCATGTGTTATTTTGCTACAGTAATTTGTTTCTATTTTGTGTCTTGGAAGTTGTTTACTACTGTAGCAACCTCTCCTTATCTTAGTTTTATGTTTGGTTGTGCCAAGTGAAGCCTCTAATCGAAGGTTGATACTAGATTTGGATTTCTGCGCAGAAACAGATTTCTATCTGTCACGAATCTGGGATTTTCTCTCTGTAGAAAAATCAGAAAAATATGCCAATTTACGTGCGTGTTCCTCAGATATGTACGCAACTTTCATTAGTTTTGAGTTTTCTGATTTGAGCAACGGAAGTATTTATTAGAAATTCGTCTTTACGGACTGTTCTGTTTTGACAGATTCTGCCTTTTATTTCGCATTGCCTCTTTTGCTATGTGGGATGGATTTCTTTGTTCCATTAAACTCCAGTAGCTTTGAGCAATGTCCAGAAGTGTTAAGAATGATTGTGTCACCTCTGAACATGTGAGTTTTTGATTATGTACTAACCCCTCTAATGAAGTTTATGAGAAGTTTGGTGTGAAGGAAGTTTTCAAGGGTCAAGAGAGGAGGATGATATACTATGATCAAGAAGAGTGAAAGCTCTAAGCTTGGGGATGCCCCGGTGGTTCACCCCTGCATATATCAAGAAGACTCAAGCGTCTAAGCTTGGGGATGCCCAAGGCATCCCCTTCTTCATCGACAAATTATCAGGTTCCTTCTCTTGAAACTATATTTTTATTCGGTCACATCTTATGTACTTTACTTGGAGCGTCTGTTTGTTTTTGTTTTTGTTTGTGTTTGAATAAATTGGATTACATCATGCTTGTGTGGGAGAGAGACACGCTCCGCTGTAGCATATGGACAAGTATGTCCTTGGTTTCTACTCATAGTATTCATGGCGAAGTTTCTCCTTCGTTAAATTGTTATATGGTTGGAATTGGAAAATGATACATGTAGTAATTGCTATAAATGTTTTGGGTAATGTGATACTTGGCAATTGTTGTGCTCATGATTAAGCTCTTGCATCATATGCTTTGCACCCATTAATGAAGAAATACATAGATCATGCTAAAATTTGGTTTGCATATTTGGTTTCTCTAAGGTCTAGATAATTTCTAGTATTGAGTTTGAACAACAAGGAAGACGGTGTAGAGTCTTATAATGTTTTCAATATGTCTTTTATGTGAGTTTTGCTGCACCGGTTCATCCTTGTGTTTGTTTCAAATAAACCTTGCTAGCCTAAACCTTGTATCGAGAGGGAATACTTCTCATGCATCCAAAATACTTGAGCCAACCACTATGCCATTTGTGTCCACCATACCTACATACTACATGGTATTTTCCGCCATTCCAAAGTATATTGCTTGAGTGCTACCTTTAAAATTCCATCATTCACCTTTGCAATATATAGCTCATGGGACAAATAGCTTAAAAACTATTGTGGTATTGAATATGTAATTATGCACTTTATCTCTTATTAAGTTGCTTGTTGTGCGATAACCATGTTTACTGGGGACGCCATCAACTACTCTTTGTTGAATATCATGTGAGTTGCTATGCATGTTCGTCTTGTCTGAAGTAAGAGCGATCTACCACCATATGGTTAAGCATGCATATGTTAGAGAAGAACATCGGGCCGCTAACTAAAGCCATGCTCCATGGTGGAAGTTTCAGTTTTGGACATATATCCTCAATCTCAAATGAGAAAATTATTAATTGTTGTTACATGCTTATGCATAAAAGAGGAGTCCATTATCTGTTGTCTATGTTGTCCCGGTATGGATGTCTAAGTTGAGAATAATCAATAGCGAGAAATCCAATGCGAGCTTTCTCCTTAGACCTTTGTACAGGCGGCATAGAGGTACCCCTTTGTGACACTTGGTTAAAGCATGTGCATTGTGATGATCCGGTAGTCCAAGCTAATTAGGACAAGGTGCGGGCACTATTAGTATACTATGCATGAGGCTTGCAACTTGTAAGATATAATTTACATGATACATATGCTTTATTACTACCGTTGACAAAATTGTTTCATGTTTTCAAAATAAAAGCTCTACCACAAATATAGCAATCGATGCTTTCCTCTTTGAAGGACCATTCTTTTACTTTTATTGTTGAGTCAGTTCACCTATCTTTCTCCACCTCAAGAAGCAAACATTTGTGTGAACTGTGCATTGATTCTTATATACTTGCTTATTGCATTTGTTATATTGCTTTGCATTGACAACTATCCATGAGATATACATGTTACAAGTTGAAAGCAACCGCTGAAACTTAATCTTCCATTGTGTTGCTTCAATGTCTCTACTATGAATTTATTGCTTTATGAGTAACTCTTATGCAAGACTTGTTGATGCTTGTCTCGAAAGTACTATTCATGAAAAGTCTTTGCTATATGATTCACTTGTTTACTCATTGCATTTACATTGTTTCGAATCGCTGCATTCATCTCATATGCTTTACAATGGTATGATTAAGATTATGTTGGTAGCATGTCACCTCGTAAATTATCTTTTATCGTTTACCTACTCGAGGACGAGTAGGAACTAAGCTTGGGGATGCTGATACGTCTCCAACGTATCTATAATTTCCGATGTTCCATGCTTGTTTTATGACAATACCAACATGTTTTGTTCACACTTTATATCATTTTCATGCATTTTCCGGAACTAACCTATTAACAAGATGCCACAGTGCCAGTTCCTGTTTTCTGCTGTTTTTGGTTCCAGAAAGGCTGTTCGGGCAATATTCTCGGAATCGGACGAAATCAACGCCAAACCTCCTATTTTTCCCGGAAGCGTCCAGAACACCGAAGAAGAGTCGGAGAGGGGCCAGGGGGCCACCACACCACATGGCGGCGCGGGCCAGGCCTAGGCCGCGCCGACCTAGGGTGTGGCGCCCCCAGGTGCCCCCCTGCGCCGCCTCTTCGCCTATAAAAGCCCTTTCGACCTAAAAACGCAGTACCAATTGACGAAACTCCAGAAAGACTCCAGGGGCGCCGCCACCGTCGCGAAACTCCAATTCGGGGACAACTGCTGTTCCGGCACCCTGCCGGAGCGGGGAAGTGCCCCCGGAAGGCTTCTCCATCGACACCGCTGCCATCTCCACCGCCATCTTCATCACCGCTGCTACTCCCATGAGGAGGGAGTAGTTCTCCATCGAGGCTCGGGGCTGTACCGGTAGCTATGTGGTTAATCTCTCTCCATGTACTTCAATACAATGATCTCATGAGCTGCTTTACATGATTGAGATTCATATGAGTTTTGTATCACAATTCATCTATGTGCTACTCTAGTGATGTTATTAAAGTAGTTCTATTCCTCCTGCACGTGTGTAAAGGTGACTAGTGTGTGCACCGTGTGGTTCTTGTCGTAGGCTATGATCATGATCTCTTGTAGATTGTGGAGTTAATTATCACTATGATGGTATTGATGTGATCTATTTGGTTATATTGATCTATCTTACACTAAAGGTTACTTAAATATGAACGAATTGTGGAGCTTGTTAACTCCGGCATTGAGGGTTCGTGTAATCCTACGCAATGCGTTCATCATCCAACAAAAGTGTAGAGTATGCATTTATCTATTCTGTTATGTGATCAATGTTGAGAGTGTCCACTATTGAAAGTGTAATCCCTAGGCCTTGTTCCTAAATACTGCTTGTTTCTTTGTTTCTTTGTGTTACTACTGCTGCAATACCACCACCATCAACTACACGCCCGAAGCTATTTGTCAGCACCGTTGCTTTGCTTCCTATATATTCATACCACCTGTATTTCACTATCTCTTCGCCGAACTAGTGCACCTATTAGGTGTGTTGGGGACACAAGAGACTTCTTGCTTTGTGGTTGCAGGGTTGCATGAGAGGGATATCTTTGACCTCTTCCTCCCTGAGTTCGATAAACCTTGGGTATCCACTTAAGGGAAAACTTGCTGCTGTTCTACAAACCTCTGCTCTTGGAGGCCCAACACTGTCTACAGGAAAGGAGGGGGAAAGTAGGCATCAATGACACAAAGTACCTCAAAAAGTATATTTGGAAGATAAAAGTGCCACTAAAAATCAAGATTTTTATGTGGTTCTTGCATCATAAAGTTATTTTAACAAAAGATAATCTCGCTAAGCGTAAATGGCAAGGCTGTAAGAAATGCGCTTTTTGTGACAAAGATGAATCTATCCAGCACTTGTTTTTTGAATGTCCCTTAGCTAAAATCATATGGCGCATTATTTTTATGACTTTCAGTTTGGCCCCCCCAAAAAACATTACAAATCTCTTTGGTAATTGGTTAAGCGGTATTGCCAAGAAGGATTTGGTTCAAATTAGGGTGGGAGTCTGCGCTGTTCTTTGGGCTATTTGGAATATGCGCAATGATACTGTTTTTAACAAACCGACAAAACAACCTTTCTTGCAGGTTCTCCCTATGGTTATTCACTGGATCCGTACGTGGTCTTATCTCCAGTCCGAGGAGCAGCGGGATGTCATGGAGTATGGGTGCAACCGACTGGAGACGGTAGCACGGGATTTCTTCAGCCGGTGTGGGTGGCGGCTTGATCATAGGATCACTTTGTGATGCCGCTTTGTCTTTTGTTTTATTTTTCTTGCGTTGGTTGATTTTCAGATCAACTTGACATGAGACTTGAGTTGTAATAAGGTTAAAACTGGACTTGAATAAGGTAATAAAGCAGCCGTATGCATCTTTTTGATGCAGAGGCTGGGGCACATCTCCCATTTCGAAAAAAAAGTGGCCAAGAAGCGAGACGACGGCACATACTAATGGAGGATGTGAAAGCCTGGCAAGCCGATGGTGGTGTTGCCGGATCCCGGCTGGCGCTGCCGACCGCCGGAGCGCGAGGCCAATACCATGATGGAGCACCGACATCTTGTATTCGATATTCTCCCTCTACCGTGTGGTTCCTAGACACGGCTAGCTCTTTTCTGACTCTTGTGCTGAACGGAATAATTATATAGACTAAGCTGGAAAAAAATGAGAACAACCTACAGACTAACACCGCTTAATCAGCCTAACCTATCAATATTGCCTATCAACATAAGAAGGCCCAATATTATTACTATAGCTAGGCCACTTTATTATAGATAAAGATTAAAATTGGCCGTTCCTATTTTTTAGTTAGTTCTATTTTAAAACTATGTTTCCTATGTGCCATGGTCTCTAAAGACCATGCTGCACCAAGCTTATGTAGCTGTTGCTTTTCGTGTTATTTCCTTAATTCTATTTCTCTTGAAAAAAACCCATAAAGTGTTTAGTTGTGTAATATATTCCTACATTTTCATGATTGTATATGACCGTTTGTTGTTTGGAAAACGCTTCCTTTCGGGCGACCGATCTGGGGGAGCGATCGGTCGTCCCGAGCCACGCGCTGCTTGCTGGCCCACGAGTCACAATCTGGCCCATTCGCTTGCATGGCCCATTATCTATTCGCCCACAGTTTCTGGCCCAGTACTCAAGGTACATCAAAACCATGGCCCAACACACCTGCACGTGGTTTTTTTTGTAGCAAAACTTTGACAATTGTTGTAAAGAGCCAATATTCTTTTGTAAATATTTTTGTTTAATTTTGTGGTAAACTACTAAATCGATTCTGGCGGAGAAATTGCTAATGTTGTAATTGTTGTGTTGAAATTCGTTTGTTGAACTATTGTTGTAAATATTCAACATTTTTGATGTATTTGTTGTTGACTATTATTGTAAACCGTCAACATTTTGGTTTGGTTAAGTTGTTGATCATTGTTCCTAATAATCTAGTAATTTTTTTGTTGTAATTATTTGTGACTTTTGTAAAAAATAGATGCCGACTTTTATTGTAATTCAATCTATTCGCAAATTAATTATTTTGATTGACCACTTTTGATTGTTTGCAAACATATGAATTTTTGTTGTATTTGTTTCTAACTTTTGTAAAAATAGACGATAATTTTTGTTGTAATTCAAGTTGTAGCAAATTAAATTATTTCTTAACAACTTTTGAATTATTTGCAAAAATATATATTTTAGTTGTAAATATTCTGTGGTTTTTGTGGATGATGTTTGCGACTTTTGTTGTAAACACCCAAATTATTTGTGACCTGTGTTGCTAATTATTGTTGTAAATATTTTACTGGTTTGTTCTAAATATATTTCTGGAATGAAAGCAGACTTTTATTTGTAAACATCCAAATAAAATGATGTTGGTTTTTGTTATTAATTATTGTTGTAAGTATGTTTCCGATTTGTTGTAAAGATATTATTGCATGGAAACTGACTATTATTGTAAACACCCAAATAAAAAATATTGTTTTTGTTGTTAATTATTATTGTAAATATATTGATAATTTGTTGTACATATATGTGAAGATTTACTGTGAAAATTTTGTTGTAATACTTTTTATTTTTTGTACACAAAGCGGCGGGTTTTTGTTGCTATACTAAACAGCGGATTTTGTTGTAAATATCTGAAAGTTTGGGGGCAAAGGGAAACATGTGTTCGGTTTAAACTGATAGGCTTAGGACCGCGGGTTGATTTTCCAAAAACCAGGGGGCAAAATGCAAAAATCAAAATACTGCTAATTCTGGACGCCGGATTACGATCGGACGGCCCTGGTACGACCGATCCCCGCGCGCGGATCGGCCGACCGACGGCCAGCGCGCGCCTTGTTGTTTGCTGCCCCGTTTGCAAATTCGTGTGTTTGATCCTAATTTCATACTATTGACTTTGTTTTGTAAAATCTAAATACATTTATCATTTATTCACCTTTTCTCATCGTTGTTAAACAAACTGTATATCAGTGTAAATTTCACGGGACCATGCGCCAAGGCGCACGAGGTCAGGCTACCCCGATCCAGTCTCTTCCGGCCGCCTCCGCCACAGTGCCTCGAACCGAACCAATAGTCGCCGGACCTCTGCCCCATTATTTCGACCTCCGTGAGCAACAGCCGACAATCGACCCGCATCGGTAGCCAAAATCGCAATAAAGTAAACAAAAAATAGAGGAATCCTCCTGAACTGCATTCCAAAGCTGGCCCGATGGGTGGGCTTCCGAGCTAGACTGCTGCTTCCCAGCAGGCTGGCCCATCGGACATGGGCTTCCAGCCAACCAACACGAGAAAAGTTGTGCCGAAGGTTACCTGCTCCTCACTGGAAGCTGGAATTGTCCCTACCAAGCAGGATGGACGGATTTTGGGAAGCCAGGAACATCCAAACATGTCCTAAGTTTTATCACCATTATAAAAAATAAACATTGACACGAGCTTCACGGGATCGTGCGCCAAGACGCACATCTAAATCTAGTACTTGTAAAAAGACATCGGTGCATTCTTTATTGCCATTCGCTAGCAAATAAAATATCCTCAATATTAAATAGCCGCATGTGATTAAGGTATATGCCTGTAAATTATGTGGGTACTTTACATGTAAAGTGCAATGTGTATGTAAGAGGTGGCCAACTGGAAATCCACTTTAGCTACTAAAACTCATTTTAAAATGTTAAAAGTTTCTCGAAACAAAAACTTTATGTATATCGACATACTTTATGTTTGCACACAAAGTTTAAGAAAAGAGTAAATTTTTGTGGCCTGTGTAAATAAGATGTTTTTTATGCTCTAACATGGCTATTCACAAGACTTTTTGTTGACTTTTTTACACACGATACAAAAATATTATTTTTTCGGAAACTTTATGTGCAATGATTAGATGTTGTACACATGGATTTTTTTCAGAATTTTTGAGATTTTGAAATGTGTTTTTTATGTTTTTCATAGTGGATGCTTCTACAACACCAAGTCAAGACACCACCTCCAGTGAGAAAAATCGTATTCACAAGAGGCGATATGTACTCTCTTATTTAGTGTAAATAACTTAAATATTTATGCTCCGGTTCTGACGTATAGTGTACATATTTGTTGCTACTTTTGCTAGGTGGAGCGAGATAATGCAAGTAGTTGAGTATCGCCGCGGAGACGAAGGTGGAGGTAGACTTGAGAGATAGAAGAATGTGTTAAAGGTGGCATAAACCTCTTCAAAGTTTCCCTCGAGATCGAAGAATGTGTTAAATGTGGCATAAATCTCTTCAAAGTTTCCCTTGAGATCGAAGAATGTACATGGCGAAGCGATTGGGGTTGAAAGCCATGACCTCTCCCTGGTTGCTGCTGCCACATCTGAGTGCAGCGAGAGCGGAGGGCGAGCCATGGACGCGGTGGTGGAGATCTTGACGAGACTGCACCTCTCGCCCTGGCTACCATCGTCGACTTGCCGTGGTCCAACGCCGCCACAAGGGGCTCTTGCCTTACGGGGTTATCATGATCCATTATATGCAACCATGGAGTGGCCCAGTTGGAGTGGATTTGGATTGTACATTTGTGCTACCAAGGATCTGAGGATTGGAGATTGAAGAAGATGAATCATGTACTGGCAGCTTTGTAGCGTAGTATGCAGAAACTTTGCTTCACAAAGAACCTAAAGACAAGATCAGAAGTTGCCCATATACCAGCTACCTGGATAGTACCATCCCTGTCCCTAACCCACTGTAATTTGCTTTTAGATTGTTGTTCAACTGAAACAAGTAGTACCTTATGTGACCCTGATGCTTTTGGATTTGATTCTTGAACAAGTTCAATGATTTTCAGTGTACACTGCAGAATTCAGTTGAAGAGGCTCCTGAGAATAAAGTCCAAACCGGGAGGGTTCTCTCTGATTCGTAGTATAAGACTCAGACTTTGACTACTGTAGACGAGTCTCAGCCTCTATATATTCACTTTGATTCGTAGTATAACGACTCACATGATTATTCTAGACTGTTCTGGACGGGTCTCACTCAACCTGTATATATTCAGGCCTCCAAACGAGGACCCGCGATCCAAGGAGGCCAGCACATAGCATCAGTGTCATGGCGGAAATCAAGTATCGACTTTGACTCGCAGCTCAAAGATAAGGCTGCCACGCTGACTTCAAAAGCTTTGGCTGTCAGGTCCAATGCGCCCGGGAACCCGACATCGTCAGTTGCAGCTGGTTTCCTGTCCGCTGCCTACAGTTCCTCGCCCCACCTCCGCCGACTTCACCCGGGAGGGAAGGGCAACCGAGGAGCCGAGGTGGAAGATGAAGAAGTGAAGAACCGGTAGAGCATGCTCTTTCCACTCGTGGCATGGATGTCACAGACATCCTTTGTATGTCCCTCTCAATTTTTTATTTTAACTTTTCTTCTCCAAAACTCACATCAAGTTTTTGTGTTTAAAAGAGTTTAATTTCAGAACAAGTAAATTTTTGTATACTTTTAAATATGATTTTTTATAGTACGTTTCTATTACACCGGAAAACTTGATAAACATTACTTAAGCAATTAAATTATACCTATTGTTATGAAAGGTGTGTAAATGCATTGGTGTCGCCGGTCTTGAAGGGAGCAGATGATTGAACAAGTGCCACCATCCGACCCGACTCCTCCACCAATAATATATTTGCCTTCCTCTGTGTGCAGATGGGGCAGTGGTGGCTACGACACAGATTTTTTCTCCCCCGTTGCAACGCACGGGCATTTGTACTAGTAATGTAAAAGTGCACACTTGTTGAGAGACAGAGAAAGGGAGGGAGGGAAAGCGAGGGGGAGAGCGAGGGAGGGAGGGAGGGGATGAATAATGTAAAAGTACACACTTGTTGGTCCTTGTAGGGGTTAGGAAGAGAGATATGGGGTATTCGAAAACTAAGCTATCATGTTTGTGGCGATCGTCAAAATGAACTCACTTTGTGGCGGCTGTCAAAAATGAACTCACCTTCTCCTTGTTTTATTAATTGTGGAATATATTGTTGCTTTTTTAGACACGTGAACTTTTGCATGCATTGTATTGACATGTTATGAGGAAAAATAGCGGCCTATCCTTTTCGTCGATTCGCTACGTTTTAAATTTTCATAGTGAGTTGTGAATTATATATGTGCATTGAGAAATGAAATTTGAGTACCCGTGGCAACGCACGGGCACTTGTACTATAGAAATATTATGTTTTACAGATTTGATTACGGGCTATGTTCTGCGATAGCAACATCTGAATCCGTAAACGCAGGGTTTTTCACAGTCTGCATATCAAACTACCAAGTGCAAACAAGTGATGCATACTTCATAGTTTTAGATCAAATTGCCACGACACAATCATAGAAAATCGTGCATAGTTCATAGCAAAAAGTTGATGCATCTCCTAACCATCTCCTCTCACCACCTGCATCAAACGGAGATAGGACCATCGCCACCTTCATCGCCACCACCTCCATGTGTAGCCGATACACCACCACCCTCCCCTTCACGAGATAGTCTTCGTCTCTCCATGATCTCCGTCGTGGCGTCCTTCCACCACTCTAACGTCGAACGGAGCGAGTGGAGGAATGGCAATGTCAACCACATCCAACGTCTCCATGAACGAGGCGTTACCGTTCCTACCAATATCCGGGCTCAATTTCTGCTCACAAATTAAATCGAATGGGACTTGGAATTTTCTTTTTACCTTGTTGACCCGTCGTCGAGCACGTGGTGCGCGTTGTTGATACATCTCAAACGTATCTATAATTTCTTATGTTCCATGCTAGTTTTATGATAATACTCACATGTTTTATATACACTTTACATCATTTTGATGCATTTTCCGGTACTAACCTATTAACAAGATGCCGAAGCGCCAGTTCCTATTTTCTGCTGTTTTTGGTTTCAGAAATCCTACACAGAAAATATTCTCGGAATTGGACGAAACAAAAACCCACGGTCCTATTTTCCATGGAGCCTTCCAGAACACCGAAGAGGAGACGAAGAGGGGACGCGAGGCGGCCACACCATAGGGGGGCGTGGCCCCACCCCTGGCCGCGCCGCCATATGGGGTGGGCCCCTCGAGCGTCCCCCGACTCTGCCCCTTTGATGCGTGCAATTAACACACGTCCGTTGGGAACCCCGAGAGGAAGGTGTGATGCAGACAGTAGCAAGTTTTCCCTCAGAAAGAAACCAAGGTTTATCGAACCAGGAGGAGCCAAGAAGCACGTTGAAGGTTGATGGCAGCGAAGTATAGTGCGGCGCAACACCAGGGATTCCGGCGCCAACGTGGAACCTGCACAACACAACCAAAGTACTTTGCCCCAACGTAACAGTGAGGTTGTCAATCTCACCGGCTTGCTGTGAACAAACAATTAACCGTATTGTGTGGAAGATGATTGTTTGCGAAGAAAAGTAAAGAACAAGTATTGCAGTAGATTGTATTTCAGATGTAAAGAATAGACCGGGGTCCACAGTTCACTAGTGGTGTCTCTCCCATAAGATAAATAGCATGTTGGGTGAACGAATTACAGTTGGGCAATTGACAAATAAAGAAGGCATAACAATGCACATACATATATCATGATGAGTACTATGAGATTTAATCAGGGCATTACGACAAAGTACATAGACCGCCATCCAGCATGCATCTATGCCTAAAAAGTCCACTTTCAGGTTATATCATCCGAACCCCTTCCGGTATTAAGTTGCAAGCAACAGACAATTGCATTAAGTATGGTGCGTAATGTAATCAACACAAATATCCTTAGACAAAGCATCGATGTTTTATCCCTAGTGGCAACAGCACATCCACAACCTTAGAACTTTCTGTCACTGTCCCAGATTTAATGGAGGCATGAACCCACTATCGAGCATAAATACTCCCTCTTGGAGTCACAAGTATCAACTTGGCCAGAGCCTCTACTAGCAACGGAGAGCATGTAAGAACATAAACAACATATATGATAGATTGATAATCAACTTGACATAGTATTCAATATCCATCGGATCCCAACAAACACAACATGTAGGATTACAAAGAAACGATCTTGATCATGATAGACAGCTCACAAGATCGAGCATGATAGCACAATTAGGAGAAGACGACCATCTAGCTATTGCTATGGACCCATGGTCCAGGGGTGATCTACTCACACATCAATCCGGAGGCGATCATGGCGATGAAGAGTCCTCCGGGAGATGATTCCCCTCTCCGGCAGGGTGCCGGAGGCGATCTCCTGAATCCCCCGAGATGGGATTGGCGGCGGCTGCGTCTCTGGAAGTATTTCCGTATCGTGGCTCTCGGTACTGGGGGTTTCGCGACGAAGACTTTAAGTAGGCGGAAGGGTAGGTCAATAGGCGCCACGGGGGCCCCACACAACAGGCCGGCGCGGCCCAAGCCCTGGCCGCGCCGCCTTAGCGTGTGGCCGCCTCGTGGCCCCACTTCTTATCCTCTTCGGTCTTCTGGAAGCTTCGTGTGAAAATAGGACCCTGGGCGTTGATTTCGTCCAATTCCGAGAATATTTCCTTACTAGGATTTCTGAAACCAAAAACAGCAGAAAACAGCAACTGGCTCTTCGGCATCTTGTCAATAGGTTAGTGCCGGAAAATGCATAATAACGACATATAATGTGTATAAAACATGTGAGTATCATCATAAAAGTAGCATGGAACATAAGAATTATAGATACGTTTGAGACGTATCAAGCATCCCCAAGCTTAGTTCCTACTCGCCCTCGAGTAGGTAAACGATAACAAAGATAATTTCTGAAGTGACATGCTATCATAATCTTGATCAATACTATTGTAAAGCACATGAGATGAATGCAGCGATTCGAAGCAATGATGAAGATAATGAGTAAACAAATGAATCATATAACAAAGACTTTTTCATGAATAGTACTTTCAAGACAAGCATCAATAAGTCTTGCATAACAGTTAACTCATAAGCAATAAATTCTTAGTAGAAAGCTTTGAAACAACACAAAGGAAGATATAGGTTTCAGCGGTTGCTTTCAACTTCAACATGTATATCTCATGGATAATTGTCAACACAAAGTAATATAACAAGTGCAATAGGTAAACATGTAAGAATCAATGCACACAGTTTACACAAGTGTTTGATTCTAAGATAGAAAGAATAGGTAAACTGACTCAACAATAAAGTAAAAGAAATGCCCTTCGCAGAGGGAAGCATGGATTACTATTTTTGTGCTAGAGCTTTTCATTTTGAAAACAAGAAACAATTTTGTCAACGGTAGTAATAAAGCATATGAGTTATGTATAAGACATCTTATAAGTTGCAAGCCTCATGCATAGTATACTAATAGTGCTCGCACCTTGTCCTAATTAGCTTGGGTTAACACGGATTATCATTGCATAACATATGTTTCAACCAAGTGTCACAAAGGGGTACCTCTATGCCGCCTGTACAAGGGTCTAAGGAGAAGGTTCGCACTGGATTTCTCGCTTTTTGATCATTCTCAACTTAGACACCCATACCGGGACAACATAGACAACAGATAATGGACTCCTCTTTTAATGCTTAAGCATTCAACAACAGTTAATATTCTCATAAGAGATTGAGGTTTTATGTCCAAACTGAAACTTCCACCATGAATCATGGCTTTAGTTAGCGGCCCAATGTTCTTCTCTAACAGTATGCATACTCAAACCATTTGATTGTGAAAACCGCCCTTACTTCAGACAAGATGAACATGCATAGCAACTCACATGATATTCAACAAAGGTAAAAGAGTTGATGGCGTCCCCATAAAACATGGTTACCACACAACAAGCAACTTATTAAGAAATAAGACACATAAGTACATATTCTTCACCACGATAGTTTTTAAGCTATTTTGTCCCATGAGCTATATATTGTAAAGGTAAAGAATGGAATTTTAAAGGTAGCACTCAAGTAATGTACTTTGGAATGGCGGAGAAATACCATGTGGTAGGTAGGTATGGTGGACACAAATGGCATGGTTATTGGCTCAAGGATTTGGATGCACGAGAAGAATTCCTCTCAATACAAGGCTAGGCTAGCAAGGTTGTTTGAAGCAAACTCAAGTATAAAACGGTGCAGCAAGACTCACATATAAACATATTGTAAGCATTATAAGACTTTACATCGTCTCCTTGTTGTTCAAACACCTCAACCAGAAAATATCTAGACTTAGAGAGAACAATCATGCAAACCAAATTTTAACAAGCTCTATGTAGTTATTCATTAATAGGTACAAAGTACATGATGCAAGAGCTTAAACATGATCTATATGAGCACAACAATTGCCAAGTATCACATTATTCAAGACATTATACCATTTACCACATGCGGCATTTTCCGTTTCCAACCATATATCAATGAATGAGGTAGTTCAACTTTCGCAATGAACATTAAAGATAAAGCTAAGAACACATGTGTTCATACGAAACAGCGGAGCATAATATCTCCAATATAAAGGATTGTGGGATCCGACTTTATTCAAACAAAACAAAAACTAAAGCAAACAGACGCTCCAAGCAAAGCACATAAGATGTGACTGAATAAAAATATAGTTTCACTAGAGGAACCTGATAATGTTGTCGATGAAGAAGGGGATGCCTTGGGCATCCCCAAGCTTAGATGCTTGAGTCTTCTTGAAATATGCAGGGATGAACCACGGGGGCATCCCCAAGCTTAGACTTTTCACTCTTCTTGATCATATTGTATCATCCTCCTCTCTTGACCCTTGAAAACTTCCTCCACACCAAACTCGAAACAAACTCATTAGAGGGTTAGTGCATAATTAAAAATTCATACATTTAGAGGTGACATAATCATTCTTAATACTTCTGGACATTGCACAAAGCTACTGAAAGTTAATGGAACAAAGAAATCCATCAAACATAGCAAAACAGGCAATGCGAAATAAAAGGCAGAATCTGTCAAAATAGAACAGACGAATTTTACAGGGGCACTTAACTTGCTCAGATGAAAATGCTCAAATTGAATGAAAGTTGCGTACATACCTGAGGATCACACACGTAAATTTGCAGATTTTTCTGAGTTACCTACAGAGAATTCTACCCAGATTCGTGACAGCAAGAAATCTGTTTCTGCGCAGTAATCCAAATCTAGTATTGACTTTACTATCAAAGACTTTACTTGGCACAACAATGCAATAAAATAAAGATAAGGAGAGGTTGCTACAGTAATAACAACTTCCAAGACTCAACAAAATAGTAGCAAAATAAACACATGGGTTATCTCCCAAGAAGTTCTTTCTTTATAGCCATTAAGATGGGCTCAGCAATTTTAATGATGCTCACATAAGGATGAGAGTTGAAGCAAAAAGAGAGCATCAAAAAGCAAGTATGAAACAAATTTAAGCCTAACCCACTTCCTATGAAAAGGAATCTTGTAAATAAATAAATTCATGAAGCATAATGCAACAAGCATAGAAAGATTAAACAAGTGTAACTTCAAGATTTTCAGCAAAAAGAGGGGTGTTTTAGTAACACGAAAATTTCTACAACCATATTTTCCTCTCTCATAAAGATTTTCAGTAGCATCATGAACAAACTCAACAATATAACTATCAAATGAAACATTCTTATCATGAGCTATATGCATAAAATTATTACTCTCCACATAAGCATAATCAATTTTATTAGTTGTAGTGGGAGCATATTCAACAAAGTAGCTATCATTATTATTCTCATCAAGTGTAGGAGGCATAGTATAATCATAATAAAATTTACTCTCCATAGTAGGCGGCACCAAAAGACCACTATCATTATAATCATCATAAATAGGAGGCAAAGTATCATCAAAGAAAATTTTCTCTTCAAAACTTTGGGGACTAAAGATATCATGCTCATCAAAACCAGCTTCCCCAAGCTTACAATTTTCCATAGCATTAGCAACAATGGTGTTCAAAGCATTCATACTAATAACATTCCCATTAGCATGCATATAAAGTTCCATGGGTTTTTTAATTCTCTCTTCAAACACATCATATCCTAATTCAAGATAAAGTTCATAAAGATCTCTCATTTTGTTGTTGTTTTCCATTAAGCCTAACTAGTGAAGTCACACAACTTAGTGTTCTCAGGAGTATTCATTTTAACAGTAGTAAATAAAGCAAACTAGATAAGGTAAATGCAAGTAACTAATTTTTTTGTGTTTTTGACATAGAGAACAAGACAGTAGATAAAGTAAAACTAGCAACTATTTTTTTGTGTTTTGTTTTAGTGCAGCAAACAAAGTAGTAAATAAAATAAAGCAAGACAAAAACAAAGTAAAGAGATTGGAAGTGGAGACTCCCCTTGCAGCGTGTCTTGATCTCCCTGGCAACGGCGCCAGAAAAAGAGTTTGATGCGTGCAATTAACACACGTCCGTTGGGAACCCCAAGAGGAAGGTGTGATGCAGACAGTAACAAGTTTTCCCTCAGAAAGAAACCAAGGTTTATCGAACCAGGAGGAGCCAAGAAGCATGTTGAAGGTTGATGGCGGCGAAGTATAGTGCGGCGCAACACCAGGGATTCCGGCGCCAACGTGGAACCTGCACAACACAACCAAAGTACTTTGCCCCAACGTAACAGTGAGGTTGGCAATCTCACCGGCTTGCTGTGAACAAAGGATTAACCGTATTGTGTGGAAGATGATTGTTTGCGAAGAACAGTAAAGAACAAGTATTGCAGTAGATTGTATTTCAGATGTAAAGAATAGACCGGGGTCCACAGTTCACTAGCGGTGTCTCTCCCATAAGATAAATAGCATGTTGGGTGAACGAATTACAGTTGGGCAATTGACAAATAAAGAAGGCATAACAATGCACATACATATATCATGATGAGTACTATGAGATTTAATCAGGGCATTACGACAAAGTACATAGACCGCCATCCATCATGCATCTATGCCTAAAAAGTCCACTTTCAGGTTATATCATCCGAACCCCTTCCGGTATTAAGTTGCAAGCAACAGACAATTGCATTAAGTATGGTGCGTAATGTAATCAACACAAATATCCTTAGACAAAGCATCGATGTTTTATCCCTAGTGGCAACAGCACATCCACAACCTTAGAACTTTCTCACATCCTTTGTCCTGCATTTAATGGAGGCATGAACCCACTATCGAGCATAAATACTCCCTCTTGGAGTCACAAGTATCAACTTGGCCAGAGCCTCTACTAGCAACGGAGAGCATGCAAGAACATAAACAACATATATGATAGATTGATAATCAACTTGACATAGTATTCAATATCCATCGGATCCCAACAAACACAACATGTAGGATTACAAAGAAACGATCTTGATCATGATAGACAGCTCACAAGATCGAGCATGATAGCACAATTAGGAGAAGACGACCATCTAGCTACTGCTATGGACCCATGGTCCAGGGGTGAACTACTCACACATCAATCCGGAGGCGATCATGGCGATGAAGAGTCCTCCGGGAGATGATTCCCCTCTCCGGCAGGGTGCCGGAGGCGATCTCCTGAATCCCCCGAGATGGGATTGGCGGCGGCTGCGTCTCTGGAAGGTTTTTCGTATCGTGGCTCTCGGTACTGGGGGTTTCGCGACGAAGACTTTAAGTAGGCGGAAGGGTAGGTCAAGAGGCGCCACGGGGGCCCCACACAACAGGCCGGCGCGGCCCAAGCCCTGGCCGCGCCGCCCTAGCGTGTGGCCGCCTCGTGGCCCCACTTCTTATCCTCTTCGGTCCTCTGGAAGCTTCGTGTGAAAATAGGACCCTGGGCGTTGATTTCGTCCAATTCCGAGAATATTTCCTTACTAGGATTTCTGAAACCAAAAACAGCAGAAAACAGCAACTGGCTCTTCGGCATCTTGTCAATAGGTTAGTGCCGGAAAATGCATAATAACGACATATAATGTGTATAAAACATGTGAGTATCATCATAAAAGTAGCATGGAACATAAGAAATTATAGATACGTTTGAGACGTATCACCCTTCGCCTATTTATTCTCTTCGTCGCGAAAACCCTAGTACCGAGAGCCACGATACGAGAAAAGTTCCAGAGACGCCGCCGCCGTCAAACCCCATCTCGGGGGGTTCTGAAGATTGCCTCCGGCACCCTGCCGGAGAGGGGAATCATCACCGGAGGGCTCTGATACGTCTCCGACGTATCGATAATTTCTTATGTTCCATGCCACATTATTGATGATATCTACATGTTTTATGCACATTTTATGTCATATTCGTGCATTTTCTGGAACTAACCTATTAACAAGATGCCGAAGTGCCGATTCTTTGTCTGCTGTTTTTGGTTTCAGAAATCCTAGTAAAGAAATATTCTCGGAATTGGAAGAAATCAACGCCCAGGTTCCTATTTTGCCCGGAAGCATCCAGAACACCCGAGAGCCGCCAGAGGGGGGCCACAGGGGCCCCAGATGATAGGGTGGCGCGGCCCACCCCCTAGCCGCGCGGCCCTATGGTGTCGTCGGTCCGTTGACCTTCTGACGCCGCCTCTTCGCCTATAAGAAGCCCCTCGACCTAAAACCTCGAGACGGAAAAGCCACGGTACGAGAAACCTTCCAGAGTCGCCGCCATCGCGAAGCCAAGATCTGGGGGACAGGAGTCTCTGTTCCGGCACGCCGCTGATGGCGTGTAACTCACACGTTCATTGGGAACCCCAAGAGGAAGGTATGATGCGCACAGCAGCAAGTTTTCCCTCAGAAAGAAACCAAGGTTTATCGAACCAGGAGGAGCCAAGAAGCACGTTGAAGGTTGATGGCGGCGGGATGTAGTGCGGCGCAACACCAGGGATTCTGGCGCCAACGTGGAACCTGCACAACACAACCAAAGTACTTTGCCCCAACGAAACAGTGAGGTTGTCAATCTCACCGGCTTGCTGTAACAAAGGATTAACCGTATTGTGTGGAAGATGATTGTTTGCGTAAAAAGAAACAAAGATTGGTAGATTGTATTTCAGTAAAGAGAATTGGACCGGGGTCCACAGTTCACTAGAGGTGTCTCTCCCATAAGACAAACAGCATGTTGGGTGAACAAATTACAGTTGGGCAATTGACAAATAAAGAGAGCATGACCATGCACATACATATCATGATGAGTATAGTGAGATTTAATTGGGCATTACGACAAAGTACATAGACCGCCATCCAACTGCATCTATGCCTAAAAAGTCCACCTTCAGGTTATCATCCGAACCCCTTCCAGTATTAAGTTGCAAAGCAACAGACAATTGCATTAAGTATGGTGCGTAATGTAATCAACAACTACATCCTTAGACATAGCATCAATGTTTTATCCCTAGTGGCAATAGCACAACACAACCTTAGAACTTTCTCATCACTGTCCTGTGTCAATGCAGGCATGAACCCACTATCGAGCATAAATACTCCCTCTTGGAGTTACAAGCATCTACTTGGCCAGAGCATCTACTAGTAACGGAGAGCATGCAAGATCATAAACAACACATAGATATAACTTTGATAATCAACATAACAAGTATTCTCTATTCATCGGATCCCAACAAACGCAACATATAGAATTACAGATAGATGATCTTGATCATGTTAGGCAGCTCACAAGATCCGACAATGATAGCACAATGGGGAGAAGACAACCATCTAGCTACAGCTATGGACCCATAGTCCAGGGGTAGACTACTCACACATCACACCGGAGGCGACCATGGCGGCGTAGAGTCCTCCGGGAGATGAATCCCCTCTCCGGCAAGGTGCCGGAGGCGATCTCCTGGATCCCCCGAGATGGGATCGGCGGCGGCGGCGTCTCAGTAAGGTTTTCCGTATCGTGACTCTCGGTACTGGGGGTTTCGTCACGGAGGCTTTAAGTAGGCGGAAGGGCAAGTCAGGAGGGGGCACAGGGGCCCCACACCATAGGCCGGCGCGCGGCCGTGGGGGCCGCACCGCCCTAGGGTTTGGGCACCCGTGGCCCCACTTCGTTTCGTCTTCGGACTTCGGAAGCTTCGTGGAAAAATAGGCCCCCGGGCGTTGATTTCGTCCAATTCCGAGAATATTTCGTTACTAGGATTTCTGAAACCAAAACAGCAGAAAACAAGAATCGCACTTCGGCATCTTGTTAATAGGTTAGTTCCAGAAAATGCACGAATATGACATAAAGTGTGCATAAAACATGTAGATAACATCAATAATGTGGCATGGAACATAAGAAATTATCGATACGTCGGAGACGTATCAGCATCCCCAAGCTTAGTTCTGCTCGTCCCGAGCAGGTAAAACGATAACACAGATAATTTCTGGGGTGATGTGGTGACCCGGCATACCACTGCATGGTGTAGTATGCAAGTCTGATATAACACCAATGAAACACCGTTCCACTAGTATTATATCGCTCAGAGTGGTACAACAGAAACATATGCGGGTCCAAGGCATGTCTATAGAATTACACACGGACTACATTACATAAGATCATCACAGCCTCCTACTTTACAATGAGGTAAAACTGCAGATAACTCCAGAAGAACGACTCGTAGACTAGTCTTATCACGAACTCTATTTGTAGAGTATTTAACTAGCTAAAGAGGCTAAGAATAGATTCTAGCTAAATAGGAGCTAGGTTTAGGAAACTAGTTCCCTTCTATGGCTAAACTAGGTTTTCTCCTTGATGTATGTGGTATCTGACTCCTCTGACAGGGTCTTGTCTCCTCGAGTAGTTGTTGACTCCTTGGCCTTCGAGTTGCACTGTGGATACTCCTTCGATGCCTCCATATCTAAGCAGGGGATTTAAGAGTGGTATGAGTACGAGCGTACTCAACAAGTTCATTATAGGAAAGAGGTGTTTAATGCACTAGCTACGGCATTAGACCAGAAAGTCTAATACCAATGCAGGTTTTCATAATCATTTCTTCGAAAGGTTGCTTTTATTCAGAAGAACTATGTCCGTCAGCCTTCACCGGTTTACTAGAACTTCATGGAGCTCCTTTCCGGCCGCGTTCGCAGTTCCATATCCCGGAACAGGGAGTGACAGGTCACGATTCATTACACTCTGCAGAGGTGTGTTGCTTTACCCATAAGAGATCTTAACCTTGGTGCCAACCGGGCGCGCAACCCGTCCACACTTCCTATGGTGTGAGGCCCGGTATAAGGTCTAGCCAATCATGTTCCTCCGCTACCTCGCACACCCACCCTTTGTTGCATACCCCAACCCTGGGTCCTCGTCGGTCCTCTTATACCACTTAAGGATGGACCCCGACCACGACAACAGTTTGGGACTCGTTAACCAAACTCCTTCGCCGGTAGCTGCAACCCATCATAGACCACTTACCGTGGGGAATTAGAATGGGATCCCCACCCCACCGCTTGCCCAACCTGGGTCAAGTGTCTACGGTAAGCGCATCCGTTGATGTACGAGAGGTGGAAACACTTTTGACTACTCCGTCCCACTCCAGATCTTATGGTTAACACGGGTATTACGGCACAAGAATCACTGGCGACATTTGTTGTTTAATCCTAGATGGATATAAACCCGTGCAATGGAACCTCCACCATATCAACACAATCCATGGTTCCATTGCCCACCACATAGTCATATTCATAGTTATGAAAGTAGTGGTTTTGGTTTTTATGCAATAGTGATAACCATAGTACTTTGCAAGTAATTTGATAGAAATAATCAAATGACATGAGCAAGCGATGAACTTGCCTTTCTTGACTGCAAGATTATGCAGGCAAGGTCTTCGATACGTGATAACTCCAAATTCTGAAATAGCATCATCGTCCGGTAAGGACGATGTTTAAAAGATTGGCAAGGATGCAATAATGCATAAGAATGAGATGCAATCGCTCTAAGCGTGACCTAACCCCGATGATTTAGGATTAGTGAGTGATAATGATTGGTTTAGGGTGTGTTGCACTTTTAGAGTGATTCACATACAAGGTTCTTATTCAGGTGTGATTACTTGGTATTATAAGCAGGTAGATAATAAAGCATAATAATTAATTGAGCACACAAAGAATGACAATTGGCATAATGTTTTCAAGTAAAGAACAGTGGTCAGTTTTGGTACTATATGGCATGATTAATGATTGATTATCATATTCTTTAAAAGAATAACTTTTGAAGAACATGTACTTTGATAAAGAACAAGTATGATAATTAAGTTTGTGGGGTTCTATGGTTTTCGATGATTCTAATTGGTTTCTGGAGTAATTAGTAGATGGATCACAACATAGTTGGATTCATCAAAAGCTAGATCTTGTAAGGTTGAGTTAAGCCTAGGTATCTTAAGCATTTATTCATACAAGGTTGCTATTAGGGCTGGTTCATCTTATTGGTGATAGTCAGCTAGGGTTTATAGGTCCTTAAAAGCAGGGTTGATGATGATTCTGTATTTACTTCAAAAGAATAACTTTTGAAGAACATACTTCTTAAATAATAAGAAGTATAACAATTAGGGTTTAGGTGGTCTAGGTTTTACTGTTGGTTCTATTTAAGTAAAGAATAATTGGTTCCTGAATAGGATGGTGGATAAGTATTCAACACTAGTAGGGTTTAGTGGAATATGGTATGTAATACAAAATAGTAGGTGTAGTTGCTATTAGGGTTCATCACACTGGTGTGATGCTAATTATGGATAACTAAAGATGGTGGTCTTTGGGATAGGAACTAGGGTTTTATACTTGGTTGATCTCACTTGATTAGTTAAGTCTGATAAGGATGAACACATGGGGTACCTATATATTAGGGATAGGTCTTCTACATTTTGTGTGTCCAAGACAAGTATGTAGTTGCTATGGTTCTATGGTTTGTAATAAGGTACCATGATCACATGCTCTAACCTAGGGTTTAGGTTAGAAACCAACTAGGGTTTCCATGTAATAATGGAGCTAGGGTTCCTAATGAAGTTAGGGTTTTAGGTTTCACATGAGATGATGAGATTCTAGTTTTATTTCTTATGGAACTAGGGTTTACTAATTACCCTATAATTCTTGGATTAATAACTTCATTAATAAATTTGAAGTTATTAATAACTTGGAAATAGAAATGATATTGGATTTGGGATTTTATTAATTTTCAAGAATTAATAATTAAGGTAATTATTAATAAGGGTTTAAATCTCTCTAATAAAGATTTAACAAATTAACAAATAAAGAAAATTAGTTTTAATGTTTTCTTTATTTATTTACTGGTTTTTATTTAATTTGGAAAGTTTTCTTAATTATTGAATTTTAATTGCATTTAGAATTAATAATTAAGGCTTAATTAACAAGTATTAAATAATTGAATTTTTATTAAAAATAAAAATTTCATATTATATTTTTATTGGATATATTTTACTTTTATAAGAATTTTGATATGTCATTTGTATTTTTCTCAGCTTTTATGAATTTTCTACAATTATTTGAAGTTGCAGTAATTGTTGGATTTAAATTAAAACGAAATGACTAACTACACCCGGCTAAGTCTACCCGCAGGGGCACTGACTAGTGGGCCAGAGCCCACGTCAGCCGCCACGGTGTCATTGACCGAGTCAAAATCGAAAAATATGGCCTGGGAGCTCACTGCCGGCGGGGATTGACGACGGCGGCGAGGCTGCAGGCGATTTAGAGGCGCGCGGTGATGCTCTTGCTGCACTGCGCGACACGGGGATGCTAAAGGTGGTGGCGCCGCCCATTATTGGTCGCCGGCGCTTGCCCGGCGGCAAGGCCGAGCGGCGCTGCTCACAGATACCCGGTGCGATCGCGATGCAGAGCACGGGGAAGAGGGCTATGATGCGCTAGACGATCAGTAGCTCACCAGGGGCGCGTAGAGCGTGTCGGCGAGGCTTGGTGTGGCCTGAATCGTCGGCGACGATGGTAACCGGCGTCGGGGAAGACAAGCGTGGCGCGGTTGTTTCAGAACGCCCCCTCTTGATTCCTTGGGCAGGCTGGATAAGTCGAGCATGGCGGTCATCATGGCGTCCACGACGTGGCTTAGGACTGCCCCAATCGACGGCGATGGTCGACGACCGACTCGGGTAGGTTTTCGGATAGGGGAGAAATTGAACAGAGGAGGAAGAACATGGGCTAGGGTTCTTCCATGAGCCTTTATATGGCGCCAGGGCGTGCCTCGTCACGACACCGAGCCCGGGGAGGTCGACAGCGAGAGGGAAGGACGAGCACGTCGTCGTGCTGTCGTCCATGCGCCAGAGAGGATGAGGACGACCCCCTCTCCTCTGCTCTTTAGACGAAGGGGTATGTGGCTGCTTAGTGGGCTGCTCCTGGGTTGCGGCTTGGGCTGTCTTCGTGGGCCGCTTGCTGGGCTACGGTGGTGGGCTGTGTTGGCCAGGTGAGCCAGGTAAGGTTTTCTCCATTCTTTTCTTTTTCTGTTTTTATTTTCTATTTTCAATTTCTGTTTTAAATTCAAATTTTGAATTGTTTTCTATTTTGCAGGTCTTGCTCATTTTAATTCATACAAAGGTTAGTCCAGGGTATTGCAAAGTCTTTGGTGATGTAATAGCAAATTTAATATGGCACCATAACATTGGTTTAATTATTATTATTGGTATTTGAATTTCAATACCCATATGGACATGAATTTGAATATTATCTTTGGGAACATTCAAATTGTTTTCCAATTGGTAGTTTTCTTACTTAGTGATATATTTTGTTTTATTTGGTATTGTTTTACAAGAAACAAGTTACCAAGTAAGGATTGTTTATGGAGTTCTATTAAGTAAGTGTCTAAATGGCATGATTTCATGTGCTAAAAATATCTCTAAGGACTTGATCTCACATTTGAGATTGTTGGTTACTTACACATGAATTGATGTGAACACCTATTTATTAAGGTTTTATAAGGTTGATGCTAGCCCAATTTCAAGGTTAGCAGTGATGTTATATTTTTAATAACATCCAGAATTATTAGAGTAGATATTACTCTCATTATGGTTTGGTCTTGGTTATTAAGATAAGTAGTTGATCACCACCATGGGTTTAATCATATAGTTTAGCTAGTGAGAATTTTTAGGGTTCTAATTATATCTACTTACTGGCAAATGGTTTGGAACTCAATTGTGAATTAGGTTTATAGTGGTGATCACCCAAGTGATGCATAGCTAATATTGGGATATAGCTTAGAGTTTTACTTGTAATCACCAAGTAATTCACAAGTAAAGGTTGGGATATAATCCTATGGTTGATTACTAGTTACCTCCCTATGATTTCATGTGGTGAAGGATATCTACCTATCCTATTAGGATTTAACTTATTCCCTCATACTTCAAGTGCTTGATCATGGAATAAACATGATCAACTTGTTCTTAACACCTTTACCTCCAGTTCTTAGGGTTTATGATCATCACTCAATTTATAATGATCAAGGTTTGGCTTCCTAAGGATCTCTTATTAAATTGGGTTCTCACTTCCATGATCAAACATTATCTTGATCAATTAGGTTATAATATCTCTCTTCTAGTTTCTTGGGTGGATATGGCTATGGTTATCTCAATAGCTTATATCCCAGGAGAATGCCTGAGATATTCTGTTAGGGTTCTCTCAAGAAATGATGGTTTAACCTTTTGGTTATTTGAATAGATCTCTCCCTTAAAACCAAGTGTTTCCTCTACTAACTTGAGTGTAACACCAGATATTGAGCTCTCTTATATAGGAATGGATTATTCTAAGGTTTATGGTGTACTCACAAGATCTCCATAGGTATTTAGTATAAAACTCAACTTGGCTATCAGGGTTGAATTAATCTCCTCCTTACTTTATCAGTTCATGGATATGGTATTATTCCATGTGATGTTAGGTTGTCTCACCACTCCAAGATGAAATGGTTAACCTCCTAATACTTTAGTTCAATGGTGTCCTTGATTCTTAAATGGATAAAGCTAGATTTGATATGAATGGACTCTCTCATTTGGAAAGGACTTCAATGCTAACCTAAGGTTATTCTCCAAAGATAATGATGTGGTCACCAATATCTATGGTTAACATAAATGGGTTCTCTCTCTAGGAAATGTCTTCAATAATATCCTAGGGTTTCTCTGAGATGTTGATTTGAATACATGGATGTATATTCAAGGTTTAGTTCAAGGTTTATCATTGATCCTCTAATAAGTAACATAGAACTCTCACTTCTCTAGGTTTGATGTATATTAATATGTAGTAGAGAGGATTAGATATTTCTAGAGTTTATCTCCTTATCTTGCTTCCAAGAATGAAGTAAAATAAATACCATGGGATTCATGGTAGGATCATGGATTAGTTTAAGACATGGAAAAGATAAGTGAAGAATAGTTTCTCCAATTATTGTTACTTGATTTCCAATTAATGGATGTTCATATGTTATGACAAGAATTACCATATTATAATCTTTTATAAGATCAAGAAATTGATCATTGAGTAAAGTGTTGTTGGTGTTGATTATTAGTTCCATTTGATCTAACCCCTTAGATCAAATCATCTCTTCCCAAAACAAGGTTTAAGCAAAGTCACATTGAGGTTTATAGCGCTTGACTTGATGAGCTACTTCAATTCCACCAAGGTCAAGTGAAACTTCACTTACTGTGACTGTTTTACTTTAAAGCGCGAAAATTCCCCAGATTTTCTATGCATGAATGCAATGCACACATCTGTTTCTTCATTTTTTGTAACCCCATTACCTGGGATATTACAATCTCTACCCCTTAAACTAAACTTCGTCCTCGAAGTTTGATATCTCTCACGTTTCGGAGTGTGGATCTGACTTGTGCAGACTACATCTTTTCTCAAACTCCTTGGTGATCTCACTGGATATAATTGAATATATCCCTTGTCCAGATTCTTCCTGGAATCCATTAGGGTTTGTCTCCGAACCATGGTTCTTATTTTGATTCCTTGATTTCTTCCAACTCTATAAGCTTGTTTCCTTTCTCATTGAAGATTCAATGATTGAGACTGATTCTGATGCTGCTAGTCTCAACTGAAGACCAATCTAACAACAGTCTCCTAATTGATAAATAGGTCTTTGTTTTCCCTTACTGCAATAATGGTACTAAGTAAGGTACTTAACATGGAAATGATCATGGTGGTTTATTCCTCTAAGAATGGATTAGACTCATTTAGTCCATCCAATCATGGTTTATGGTTGATACCTATAATTGTTTTGTGTTATTTAGGTTCCATGAAAGGAATCCTTCTATTAGTCTTTGATATTGGTATGTTCAATCTTCTTCGATCTTTGGCCTTTTTGAACTGTATTTGGTCTATGGTATTCCCTTCATCCAACTTCATTAGCCTTAATTTACTTGAGCTATCATACTTCTGAGTAAATATTACTCACTTTCTCAAGTTACAGTCCACTTCTTACTTCCTCGAAGTATAAACCTCGGCTTTTGGTCTGACATCCTTCTGAAAGTAATGTCCAACAATCTTATGAAAATAAGATCGAACTTCCTCTCAGTTCAGACCTTCTGTTTCTATCTAACATAAAGTATTGAGTCATTGTACATCCAACTCAATCTTTACTCTACCCCTTAGAGTTTACTTATGTTCTTCGACTCCTTTTTATTCCAACCATTGGATTGATGGTTAGAATATTAGTCTAGGTGTAGCTTATGGTTTATATTCATCTAAGGTCTTGTGAAGAATCCTTGTGGTGTGTCCACTCAATTGTAGACATCCAATGTGAATCCTTTGTCTAAACGTTTATAAATCTAACATTTGGCTGACAAGATTTTTATTTGTTCACAAACTTTTGTTACAACTAATTAAATCGTAGACTATTTGTAATACCAACGGATACCAGCTGTGGTTATTATACCATCTGTGGCTATTTGATATCTAAAAATGGATTCTATTATAGGTTCTGATCAACTGGACGAGACATCTCCTGCTTTATCTCGCAGTAATGATCCTATACCAATTGTGGTCTTCTAATATCAACTATGGTGTTCTTATATCTGCTATGGTTTCATATATCACCTTCTTTCATTCAGGGTTTATTTTGCAGGAAAACTACTAGCTGACACTATGAATATAGTATTCTAAGTGATTTCCCATGCATTCCCTCTTCTATGTTGACTATGGATCTGCTTCAGCTTCACCATAATCACCATATTTCTTACCTTCATGCTTCTCATGTACTAAAGTACTCCTATGTTGAGGTAAAGCATGAGTTTTGATTGATACTATCTTCTGAGTATTGTGGTTACTTCCCACAACTTTGCTTCCTTTCTCTGATGAACCTTCATCTTGTCCTCCGAATCTTCCAAAATTCGTTGCTTCCTCACACGAATACTATTACCCTCTAGATCTATAGCATCAAGTAAAAACTTGATATTGCAACATGCATTTGCATATCAAAGTCAAACTTCATGTATGGATCTAGTCAAACAATGAAAATCCAATAAGATCCAAGAAGATTCAGCTTTGTGCATATAATACACACCATCATAAGCCTGAATATAATAGTTGAGTAAGACATCTCTAAACATCAGGCTCTGATGTGTAGTATATAACACCACATAATATAGGTTTATATCGTGATACTTAGTACGAATATATGGGGTTCTACTATTTGTATCAACATTTACCTGGATTGCACAATTGCAATGAGATAAACTTGAAACAAAGTGGTCTAGGATAGTTAAGGTTAACCTAATTTTCTTTGGAAGAATTAACTTAGCTTCCATTTTGTTGAGGACTACTTCACATGATATATCTAAATTCTAAATTTGCTACTCTAAACACATAACTATGGAAATATAACTCCTATTCTTCCAAGTGTTTCTATCATAAGTCTATGGTCATGATGTGCTTAGCACACTTCCCATATTTTTGAGACACAGCTATTGCACTATTGTCTGGCTTCTTATTCTACTTCTTCTAAGTATTTATGATGTTCTATTCCATCACATAATGATTCTTAGGTGAATCATATATGATTACTATCACTACTCTGTAAGTAGACATGTTTTATTTCTATCTCTCTTACTTACCTCTCATGATTGACTCATCATGGTCTATACTACCTCATATAACTTATTTTTATCTCTTACTATCAGTTGTTTTACAAGTTTGAATAATTTACTTACTCATTACTTAACTCGGTCTACATTTTCTATTAGGATATCTTAATTATTATCATCACTTGATATTACTTCTAGTACAGGTCTGAGTAATTCTTATTTAATTATATCATGTGTTGGTACACATCTTCCAATAGGATATCTTCCTTATGGTTGTATCCTCTCTTTGGACTACCATGTATTGTATACCAACTGTGATCTACCCATCTATTGTTTAAGGACTTCATGGTATACTATATGTTTGGGATTAGTTAACTAACTTTACTTAGTAAAGATAGTTAAGAAAGGTTGACTTAAGTGTGTCAGGATTATTCTCAAGTGAATATCCATCTCAAGTCATAAGAATATTTGGTTTAACTAAGACAACTTCCTATAGACACTACCAATCCTATAGGTCTCCTTTAAAGGGTTTTAATCCTAGGTCAAAGCATTTGCTCTGATACCAACTGTGGTGACCCGGCATACCACTGCATGGTGTAGTATGCAAGTCTGATATAACACCAATGAAACACCGTTCCACTAGTATTATATCGCTCAGAGTGGTACAACAGAAACATATGCGGGTCCAAGGCATGTCTATAGAATTACACACAGACTACACATAAGATCATCACAGCCTCCTACTTTACAATGAGGTAAAACTGCAGATAACTCCAGAAGAACGACTCGTAGACTAGTCTTATCACGAACTCTATTTGTAGAGTATTTAACTAGCTAAAGAGGCTAAGAATAGATTCTAGCTAAATAGGAGCTAGGTTTAGGAAACTAGTTCCCTTCTATGGCTAAACTAGGTTTTCTCCTTGATGTATGTGGTATCTGACTCCTCTGACAGGGTCTTGTCTCCTCGAGTAGTTGTTGACTCCTCGGCCTTCGAGTTGCACTGTGGATACTCCTTCGATGCCTCCATATCTAAGCAGGGGATTTAAGAGTGGTATGAGTACGAGCGTACTCAACAAGTTCATTATAGGAAAGAGGTGTTTAATGCACTAGCTACGGCATTAGACCAGAAAGTCTAATACCAATGCAGGTTTTCATAATCATTTCTTCGAAAGGTTGCTTTTATTCAGAAGAACTATGTCCGTCAGCCTTCACCGGTTTACTAGAACTTCATGGAGCTCCTTTCCGGCCGCGTCAGCTCCATATCCCGGAACAGGGAGTGACAGGTCACGATTCATTACACTCTGCAGAGGTGTGTTGCTTTACCCATAAGAGATCTTAACCTTGGTGCCAACCGGGCGCGCAACCCGTCCACACTTCCTATGGTGTGAGGCCCGGTATAAGGTCTAGCCAATCATGTTCCTCCGCTACCTCGCACACCCACCCTTTGTTGCATACCCCGACCCTGGGTCCTCGTCGGTCCTCTTATACCACTTAAGGATGGACCCCGACCACGACAAATGATTTGGGACTCGTTAACCAAACTCCTTCGCCGGTAGCTGCAACCCATCATAGACCACTTACCGTGGGGAATTAGAATGGGATCCCCACCCCACCGCTTGCCCAACCTGGGTCAAGTGTCTACGGTAAGCGCATCCGTTGATGTACGAGAGGTGGAAACACTTTTGACTACTCCGTCCCACTCCAGATCTTATGGTTAACACGGGTATTACGGCACAAGAATCACTGGCAACATTTGTTGTTTAATCCTAGATGGATATAAACCCGTGCAATGGAACCTCCACCATATCAACACAATCCATGGTTCCATTGCCCACCACATAGTCATATTCATAGTTATGAAAGTAGTGGTTTTGGTTTTTATGCAATAGTGATAACCATAGTACTTTGCAAGTAATTTGATAGAAATAATCAAATGACATGAGCAAGCGATGAACTTGCCTTTCTTGACTGCAAGATTATGCAGGCAAGGTCTTCGATACGTGATAACTCCAAATTCTGAAATAGCATCATCGTCCGGTAAGGACGATGTTTAAAAGATTGGCAAGGATGCAATAATGCATAAGAATGAGATGCAATCGCTCTAAGCGTGACCTAACCCCGATGATTTAGGATTAGTGAGTGATAATGATTGGTTTAGGGTGTGTTGCACTTTTAGAGTGATTCACATACAAGGTTCTTATTCAGGTGTGATTACTTGGTATTATAAGCAGGTAGATAATAAAGCATAATAATTAATTGAGCACACAAAGAATGACAATTGGCATAATGTTTTCAAGTAAAGAACAGTGGTCAGTTTTGGTACTATATGGCATGATTAATGATTGATTATCATATTCTTTAAAAGAATAACTTTTGAAGAACATGTACTTTGATAAAGAACAAGTATGATAATTAAGTTTGTGGGGTTCTATGGTTTTCGATGATTCTAATTGGTTTCTGGAGTAATTAGTAGATGGATCACAACATAGTTGGATTCATCAAAAGCTAGATCTTGTAAGGTTGAGTTAAGCCTAGGTATCTTAAGCATTTATTCGTACAAGGTTGCTATTAGGGCTGGTTCATCTTATTGGTGATAGTCAGCTAGGGTTTATAGGTCCTTAAAAGCAGGGTTGATGATGATTCTGTATTTACTTCAAAAGAATAACTTTTGAAGAACATACTTCTTAAATAATAAGAAGTATAACAATTAGGGTTTAGGTGGTCTAGGTTTTACTGTTGGTTCTATTTAAGTAAAGAATAATTGGTTCCTGAATAGGATGGTGGATAAGTATTCAACACTAGTAGGGTTTAGTGGAATATGGTATGTAATACAAAATAGTAGGTGTAGTTGCTATTAGGGTTCATCACACTGGTGTGATGCTAATTATGGATAACTAAAGATGGTGGTCTTTGGGATAGGAACTAGGGTTTTATACTTGGTTGATCTCACTTGATTAGTTAAGTCTGATAAGGATGAACACATGGGGTACCTATATATTAGGGATAGGTCTTCTACATTTTGTGTGTCCAAGACAAGTATGTAGTTGCTATGGTTCTATGGTTTGTAATAAGGTACCATGATCACATGCTCTAACCTAGGGTTTAGGTTAGAAACCAACTAGGGTTTCCATGTAATAATGGAGCTAGGGTTCCTAATGAAGTTAGGGTTTTAGGTTTCACATGAGATGATGAGATTCTAGTTTTATTTCTTATGGAACTAGGGTTTACTAATTACCCTATAATTCTTGGATTAATAACTTCATTAATAAATTTGAAGTTATTAATAACTTGGAAATAGAAATGATATTGGATTTGGGATTTTATTAATTTTCAAGAATTAATAATTAAGGTAATTATTAATAAGGGTTTAAATCTCTCTAATAAAGATTTAACAAATTAACAAATAAAGAAAATTAGTTTTAATGTTTTCTTTATTTATTTACTGGTTTTTATTTAATTTGGAAAGTTTTCTTAATTATTGAATTTTAATTGCATTTAGAATTAATAATTAAGGCTTAATTAACAAGTATTAAATAATTGAATTTTTATTAAAAATAAAAATTTCATATTATATTTTTATTGGGTATATTTTACTTTTATAAGAATTTTGATATGTCATTTGTATTTTTCTCAGCTTTTATGAATTTTCTACAATTATTTGAAGTTGCAGTAATTGTTGGATTTAAATTAAAACGAAATGACTAACTACACCCGGCTAAGTCTACCCGCAGGGGCACTGACTAGTGGGCCAGAGCCCACGTCAGCCGCCACGGTGTCATTGACCGAGTCAAAATCGAAAAATATGGCCTGGGAGCTCACTGCCGGCGGGGATTGACGACGGCGCGGCGAGGTCACAGCGATTTAGAGGCGCGCGGTGATGCTCTTGCTGCACTGCGCGACACGGGGATGCTAAAGGTGGTGGCGCCGCCCATTATTGGTCGCCGGCGCTTGCCCGGCGGCAAGGCCGAGCGGCGCTGCTCACAGATACCCGGTGCGATCGCGATGCAGAGCACGAGGAAGAGGGCTATGATGCGCTAGACGATCAGTAGCTCACCAGGGGCGCGTAGAGCGTGTCGGCGAGGCTTGGTGTGGCCTGAATCGTCGGCGACGATGGTAACCGGCGTCGGGGAAGACGAGCGCGGCGCGGTTGTTTCAGAACGCCCCCTCTTGATTCCTTGCGCAGGCTGGATAAGTCGAGCATGGCGGTCATCATGGCGTCCACGACGTGGCTTAGGACTGCCCCAATCGACGGCGATGGTCGACGACCGACTCGGGTAGGTTTTCGGATAGGGGAGAAATTGAACAGAGGAGGAAGAACATGGGCTAGGGTTCTTCCATGAGCCTTTATATGGCGCCAGGGCGTGCCTCGTCACGACACCGAGCCCGGGGAGGTCGACAGCGAGAGGGAAGGACGAGCACGTCGTCGTGCTGTCGTCCATGCGCCAGAGAGGATGAGGACGACCCCCTCTCCTCTGCTCTTTAGACGAAGGGGTATGTGGCTGCTTAGTGGGCTGCTCCTGGGTTGCGGCTTGGGCTGTCTTCGTGGGCCGCTTGCTTGGCTACGGTGGTGGGCTGTGTTGGCCAGGTGAGCCAGGTAAGGTTTTCTCCATTCTTTTCTTTTTCTATTTTTATTTTCTATTTTCAATTTCTGTTTTAAATTCAAATTTTGAATTGTTTTCTATTTTGCAGGTCTTGCTCATTTTAATTCATACAAAGGTTAGTCCAGGGTATTGCAAAGTCTTTGGTGATGTAATAGCAAATTTAATATGGCACCATAACATTGGTTTAATTATTATTATTGGTATTTGAATTTCAATACCCATATGGACATGAATTTGAATATTATCTTTGGGAACATTCAAATTGTTTTCCAATTGGTAGTTTTCTTACTTAGTGATATATTTTGTTTTATTTGGTATTGTTTTACAAGAAACAAGTTACCAAGTAAGGATTGTTTATGGAGTTCTATTAAGTAAGTGTCTAAATGGCATGATTTCATGTGCTAAAAATATCTCTAAGGACTTGATCTCACATTTGAGATTGTTGGTTACTTACACATGAATTGATGTGAACACCTATTTATTAAGGTTTTATAAGGTTGATGCTAGCCCAATTTCAAGGTTAGCAAAGTTGATGTTATATTTTTAATAACATCCAGAATTATTAGAGTAGATATTACTCTCATTATGGTTTGGTCTTGGTTATTAAGATAAGTAGTTGATCACCACCATGGGTTTAATCATATAGTTTAGCTAGTGAGAATTTTTAGGGTTCTAATTATATCTACTTACTGGCAAATGGTTTGGAACTCAATTGTGAATTAGGTTTATAGTGGTGATCACCCAAGTGATGCATAGCTAATATTGGGATATAGCTTAGAGTTTTACTTGTAATCACCAAGTAATTCACAAGTAAAGGTTGGGATATAATCCTATGGTTGATTACTAGTTACCTCCCTATGATTTCATGTGGTGAAGGATATCTACCTATCCTATTAGGATTTAACTTATTCCCTCATACTTCAAGTGCTTGATCATGGAATAAACATGATCAACTTGTTCTTAACACCTTTACCTCCAGTTCTTAGGGTTTATGATCATCACTCAATTTATAATGATCAAGGTTTGGCTTCCTAAGGATCTCTTATTAAATTGGGTTCTCACTTCCATGATCAAACATTATCTTGATCAATTAGGTTATAATATCTCTCTTCTAGTTTCTTGGGTGGATATGGCTATGGTTATCTCAATAGCTTATATCCCAGGAGAATGCCTGAGATATTCTGTTAGGGTTCTCTCAAGAAATGATGGTTTAACCTTTTGGTTATTTGAATAGATCTCTCCCTTAAAACCAAGTGTTTCCTCTACTAACTTGAGTGTAACACCAGATATTGAGCTCTCTTATATAGGAATGGATTATTCTAAGGTTTATGGTGTACTCACAAGATCTCCATAGGTATTTAGTATAAAACTCAACTTGGCTATCAGGGTTGAATTAATCTCCTCCTTACTTTATCAGTTCATGGATATGGTATTATTCCATGTGATGTTAGGTTGTCTCACCACTCCAAGATGAAATGGTTAACCTCCTAATACTTTAGTTCAATGGTGTCCTTGATTCTTAAATGGATAAAGCTAGATTTGATATGAATGGACTCTCTCATTTGGAAAGGACTTCAATGCTAACCTAAGGTTATTCTCCAAAGATAATGATGTGGTCACCAATATCTATGGTTAACATAAATGGGTTCTCTCTCTAGGAAATGTCTTCAATAATATCCTAGGGTTTCTCTGAGATGTTGATTTGAATACATGGATGTATATTCAAGGTTTAGTTCAAGGTTTATCATTGATCCTCTAATAAGTAACATAGAACTCTCACTTCTCTAGGTTTGATGTATATTAATATGTAGTAGAGAGGATTAGATATTTCTAGAGTTTATCTCCTTGTCTTGCTTCCAAGAATGAAGTAAAATAAATACCATGGGATTCATGGTAGGATCATGGATTAGTTTAAGACATGGAAAAGATAAGTGAAGAATAGTTTCTCCAATTATTGTTACTTGATTTCCAATTAATGGATGTTCATATGTTATGACAAGAATTACCATATTATAATCTTTTATAAGATCAAGAAATTGATCATTGAGTAAAGTGTTGTTGGTGTTGATTATTAGTTCCATTTGATCTAACCCCTTAGATCAAATCATCTCTTCCCAAAACAAGGTTTAAGCAAAGTCACATTGAGGTTTATAGCGCTTGACTTGATGAGCTACTTCAATTCCACCAAGGTCAAGTGAAACTTCACTTACTGTGACTGTTTTACTTTAAAGCGCGAAAATTCCCCAGATTTTCTATGCATGAATGCAATGCACACATCTGTTTCTTCATTTTTTGTAACCCCATTACCTGGGATATTACAAGTGACATGCCATCATAACCTTGATCATACTATTTGTAAAGCATATGTAGTGAATGCAGCGATCAAAACAATGTATATGACATGAGTAAACAAGTGAATCATATAGCAAAGACTTTTCATGAATAGCACTTCAAGACAAGCATCAATAAGTCTTGCATAAGAGTTAACTCATAAAGCAATAATTCAAAGTAAAGGCATTGAAGCAACACAAAAGAAGATTAAGTTTCAGCGGTTGCTTTCAACTTGTAACATGTATATCTCATGGATATTGTCAACATAGAGTAATATAATAAGTGCAATAAGCAAGTATGTAGGAATCAATGCACAGTTCACACAAGTGTTTGCTTCTTGAGGTGGAGAGAAATAGGTGAACTGACTCAACATTGAAAGTAAAAGAATGGTCCTCCATAGAGGAAAAGCATCGATTGCTATATTTGTGCTAGAGCTTTGATTTTGAAAACATGAAACAATTTTGTCAACGGTAGTAATAAAGCATATGTATCATGTAAATTATATCTTACAAGTTGCAAGCCTCATGCATAGTGTACTAATAGTGCCCGCACCTTGTCCTAATTAGCTTGGACTACCGGATCATCACAATGCACATGTTTTGACCAAGTGTCACAAAGGGGTACCTCTATGCCGCATGTACAAAGGTCTAAGGAGAAAGCTCGCATTGGATTTCTTGCTATTGATTATTTTTCAACTTAGACATCCATACCGGGACAACATAGACAACAGATAATGGACTCCTCTTTTATGCATAAGCATGTAACAACAATTAATAATTTTCTCATTTGAGATTGAGGATATTTGTCCAAAACTGAAACTTCCACCATGGATCATGGCTTTAGTTAGCGGCCCAATGTTCTTCTCTAACAATATGCATGCTTAACCATAAGGTGGTAGATCTCTCTTACTTCAGACAAGACGGACATGCATAGCAACTCACATGAAATTCAACAAAGAGTAGTTGATGGCGTCCCCAGTGAACATGGTTATCGCACAACAAGCAACTTAATAAGAGATAAAGTGCATAATTACATATTCAATACCACAATAGTTTTTAAGCTATTTGTCCCATGAGCTATATATTGCAAAGGTGAATGATGGAATTTTAAAGGTAGCACTCAAGCAATTTACTTTGGAATGGCGGAGAAATACCATGTAGTAGGTAGGTATGGTGGACACAAATGGCATAGTGGTTGGCTCAAGTATTTTGGATGCATGAGAAGTATTCCCTCTCGATACAAGGTTTAGGCTAGCAAGGCTTATTTGAAACAAACACAAGGATGAACCGGTGTGATACGTCTCCAACGTATCGATAATTTCTTATGTTCCATGCCACATTATTGATGTTATCTACATGTTTTATGCACACTTTATGTCATATTCGTGCATTTTCTGGAACTAACCTATTAACAAGATGCCGAAGTGCCGATTTGTCGTTTTCTGCTGTTTTTGGTTTCAGAAATCCTAGTAACGAAATATTCTCGGAATTGGACGAAATCAACGCCCAGGGGCCTATTTTTCCACGAAGCTTCCAGAAGTCCGAAGACGAGACGAAGAGGGGCCACGGGGTGGCCAAACCCTAGGGCGGCGCGGCCCCACCCCTGGCCGCGCCGGCCTATGGTGTGGGCCCCCGTGCCGCCTCTTGACTTGCCCTTCCGCCTACTTAAAGCCTCCGTGACGAAACCCCCAGTACCGAGAGCCACGATACGGAAAACCTTACTGAGACGCCGCCGCCGCCGATCCCATCTCGGGGGATCCAGGAGATCGCCTCCGGCACCCTGCCGGAGAGGGGAATCATCTCCCGGAGGACTCTACACCGCCATGGTCGCCTCCGGAGTGATGTGTGAGTAGTCTACCCCTGGACTATGGGTCCATAGCAGTAGCTAGATGGTTGTCTTCTCCCCATTGTGCTATCATTGTCGGATCTTGTGAGCTGCCTAACATGATCAAGATCATCTATCTGTAATTCTATATGTTGCGTTTGTTGGGATCCGATGAATAGAGAATACTTGTTATGTTGATTATCAAAGTTATATCTACGTGTTGTTTATGATCTTGCATGCTTTCCGTTACTAGTAGATGCTCTGGCCAAGTAGATGCTTGTAACTCCAAGAGGGAGTACTTATGCTCGATAGTGGGTTCATGCCTTCATTGACACCTGGGACAGTGACAGAATATTCTAAGGTTGTGTTGTGCTGTTGCCACTAGGGATAAAACATTGATGCTATGTCTAAGGATGTAGTTGTTGATTACATTACGCACCATACTTAATGCAATTGTCTGTTGCTTTGCAACTTAATACTGGAGGGGGTTCGGATGATAACCTGAAGGTGGACTTTTTAGGCATAGATGCAGTTGGATGGCGGTCTATGTACTTTGTCGTAATGCCCAATTAAATCTCACTATACTCATCATGATATGTATGTGCATGGTCATGCTCTCTTTATTTGTCAATTGCCCAACTGTAATTTGTTCACCCAACATGCTGTTCGTCTTATGGGAGAGACACCTCTAGTGAACTGTGGACCCCGGTCCAATTCTCTTTACTAAAATACAATCTACTGCAATACTTGTTCTACTGTTTTCTGCAAACAATCATCTTCCACACAATACGGTTAATCCTTTGTTACAGCAAGCCGGTGAGATTGACAACCTCACTGTTTCGTTGGGGCAAAGTACTTTGGTTGTGTTGTGCAGGTTCCACGTTGGCGCCGGAATCCCTGGTGTTGCGCCGCACTACATCCCGCCGCCATCAACCTTCAACGTGCTTCTTGGCTCCTCCTGGTTCGATAAACCTTGGTTTCTTTCTGAGGGAAAACTTGCTGCTGTGCACATCATACCTTCCTCTTGGGGTTCCCAACGAACGTGTGAATTACACGCCATCACGGTGCAGCAAAACTCACATAAAAGACATATTGAAAACATTATAAGACTCTACACCGTCTTCCTTGTTGTTCCAACTCAATACTAGAAATTATCTAGACCTTAGAGAAACCAAATATGCAAACCAAATTTAAGCATGCTCTATGTATTTCTTCATTAATAGGTGCAAAGCATATGATGCAAGAGCTTAATCATGAGCACAACAATTGCCAAGTATCACATTACCCAAGACATTTATAGCAATTACTACATGTATCATTTTCCAATTCCAACCATATAACAATTTAACGAAGGAGAAACTTCGCCATGAATACTATGAGTAGAAACCAAGGACATACTTGTCCATATGCTACAGCGGAGCGTGTCTCTCTCCCATAAAGTGAATGCTAGGATCCATTTTATTCAAACAAAACAAAAAACAAAAACAAACCGACGCTCCAAGCAAAGCACATAAGATGTGACTGAATAAAAATATAGTTTCAGGGGAGGAACCTGATAATGTTGTCGATGAAGAAGGGGATGCCTTGGGCATCCCCAAGCTTAGACGCTTGAGTCTTCTTAATATATGCTGGGGTGAACCACCGGGGCATCCCCAAGCTTAGAGCTTTCACTCTCCTTGATCATGTTGCATCATACTCCTCTCTTGATCCTTGAAAACTTCCTCCACACCAAACTCGAAACAACTTATTAGAGGGTTAGTGCACAATAAAAATTAACATATTCAGAGGTGACACAATCATTCTTAACACTTCTGGACATTGCATAATGCTACTGGACATTAGTGGATCAAAGAAATTCATCCAACATAGCAAAAGAGGCAATGCAAAATAAAAGGCAGAATCTGTCAAAACAGAACAGTTCGTATTGACGAATTTTAAAATTGCACCAGACTTGCTCAAATGAAAATGCTAAAATTGATTGAAAGTTGCGTACATATCTGAGGATAATGCACGTAATTTGGCTTAATTTTCTGAGCTACCTACAGGGAGGTAGACCCAGATTCGTGACAGCAAAGAAATCTGGAACTGCGCAGTAATCCAAATCTAGTACTTACTTTTCTATCAAAGGCTTAACTTGGCACAACAAAACACAAAACTAAGATAAGAAGAGGTTGCTACAGTAGTAAACAACTTCCAAGACACAAAATAAAAACAAAGTACTGTAGGTAAAAACATGGGTTGTCTCCCATAAGCGCTTTTCTTTAACGCCTTTCAGCTAGGCGCAGAAAGTGTGTATCAAGTATTGTCAAGAGACGAAGTGTCGACATCATAATTGGTTCTCATAATAGAATCAAAAGGTACCTTCATTCTCTTTCTAGGGAAGTGTTCCATACCTTTTTTGAGAGGAAATTGATATTTTATATTACCTTCCTTCATATCAATGATAGCACCAACAGTTCGAAGAAAAGGTCTTCCCAATATAATGGGACAAGATGCATTGCATTCAATATCCAAGACAACAAAATCAACGGGAACAAGGTTATTGTTAACGGTAATGCGAACATTATCAACTTTACCCAAAGGTTTCTTTGTAGAATGATCCGCAAGATTAACATCCAAATAACAATTTTTCAGCGGTGGCAAGTCAAGCATATTATAAATTTTCTTAGGCATAACATAAATACTTGCACCAAGATCACATAAAGCATTACAATCAAAATCTTTAACCTTCATTTTAATGATGGGCTCCCAACCATCCTCTAGCTTTCTAGGAATAGAGGCTTCGCGCTCTAGTTTCTCTTCTCTAGCTTTTATGAGAGCATTTGTAATATGATGTGTAAAAGCCAAATTTATAGCACTAGCATTAGGACTTTTAGCAAGTTTTTGTAAGAACTTTATAACTTCAGAGATGTGGCAATCATCAAAATTCAAACCATTATAATCTAAAGCAATGGGATCATCATCCCCAATATTGGAAAAAATTTCAGCAGCTTTATCACAGACAGTTTCAATAGCTTTAGCGAGTTTGAGCTTTCTCGCGCTTTGCATTAGAAGTGGAAACATTGCTAACACCAATTCTTTTATTAGTATTAGTAGGAGGTGCAGCAACATGTGTAGCATTAGCATTACTAGTGGTGGTAATAGTCCAAACTTTAGCTACATTCTTCTCTTTAGCTAGTTTTTCATTTTCTTCTCTATCCCACCTAGCACGCAGTTCAGCCATTAATCTTATATTCTCATTAATTCTAACCTGGATGGCATTTGCTGTAGTAGTAATTTTGTCATCTAAATCCTCAGGTTTAGCAGCCATTTTATTAATTAAAGAAGATTGTGATGCAGACATGTATGAGATTCGATTTTCAGCATTAGCAAGTTTAGTTTGCAACCCAGAAATCTCCATATTCAGATTTTCAAGTTGATTTCCTATATTCTTCAACAAGGTAGATTGTTCATTCATAGTTTTAGTAAACAATTTATTTTGCTCATATTGTGATTGCATAAAGCTCTTGGTGGATCTTTCAATTTCTAACATCTTTTCCTCATTAGGTGAAACATATCTACCATAAGAGTTACCATTAGCAGGATATGTCCTAGAATTTTGAGCAACCAATGAGGCTAACGGAACATTATTAGGATCAAAATTGGTCCTACCATTCACAAGCATAGACATAATAGCATCAATCTTATCACTCAAGGAAGAGGTTTCTTCGACATAATTTACCTTCTTACCTTGTGGAGCTCTTTCCGTGTGCCATTCAGAGTAGTTGATCATCATATTATCAAGAAGCTTTGTTGCTTCACCAAGAGTGATGGACATAAAGGTACCTCCAGCAGCTGAATCCAATAAATTCCGCGAAGAAAAATTTAGTCCTGCATAGAAGGTTTGGATGATCATCCAAGTAGTCACCCATGTGTTGGGCAATTTTTAACCAAAGATTTCATTCTTTCCCAAGCTTGAGCAACATGTTCAGTATCTAATTGTTTAAAATTCATTATGCTACTCCTCAAAGATATAATTTTAGTAGGGGGATAATATCTACCAATAAAAGCATCCTTGCATTTAGTCCATGAATCAATACTATTCTTAGGCAGAGATAGCAACCAATCTTTAGCTCTTCCTCTTAATGAGAAAGGAAACAATTTTAGTTTAATAATGTCACCATCTACATCTTTATATTTTTGCATTTCACATAGTTCAACAAAATTATTAAGATGGGCAGCAGCATCATCGTAACTAACACTGAGAAAATTGCTCTCGCATAACAAGATTCAGTAAAGCAGGTTTAATTTCAAAGAATTCTGCTGTAGTAGCAGGTGGAGCAATAGGTGTGCATAAGAAATCATTATTATTTGTGGTTGTGAAGTCACACAACTTAGTATTTTCAGCGGTAGCCATTTTAGCAATAGTAAATAAAGCAAACTAGGTAAAGTAAATGCAAGTAACTAATTTTTTTGTGTTTTTGATATAGCAAACAAGATAGCAAATAAAGTAAAACTAGCAACTAATTTTTTTGTATTTTGATTTAGTGCAGCAAACAAAGTAGTAAATAAAACTAAGCAAGACAAAAACAAAGTAAAGAGATTGAGAAGTGGAGACTCCCCTTGCAGCGTGTCTTGATCTCCCCGGCAACGGCGCCAGAAATCTAGCTTGATGGCGTGTAACTCACACGTTCGTTGGGAACCCCAAGAGGAAGGTATGATGCGCACAGCAGCAAGTTTTCCCTCAGAAAGAAACCAAGGTTTATCAAACCAGGAGGAGCCAAGAAGCACGTTGAAGGTTGATGGCGGCGGGATGTAGTGCGGCGCAACACCAGGGATTCCGGCGCCAACGTGGAACCTGCACAACACAACCAAAGTACTTTGCCCCAACGAAATGGTGAGGTTGTCAATCTCACCGGCTTGCTGTAACAAAGGATTAACCGTATTGTGTGGAAGATGATTGTTTGCGTAAAACAAGAAACAAAGATTGCAAGAGATTGTATTTCAAGAAAGAGAATTGGACCGGGGTCCACAGCTCACTAGAGGTGTCTCTCCCATAAGACAAACAAAGATGTTGGGTGAACAAATTACAGTTGGGCAATTGACAAATAAAGAGAGCATGACCATGCACATACATATCATGATGAGTATAGTGAGATTTAATTGGGCATTACGACAAAGTACATAGACCGCCATCCAACTGCATCTATGCCTAAAAAGTCCACCTTCAGGTTATCATCCGAACCCCTTCCAGTATTAAGTTGCAAATCAACAAACAATTGCATTAAGTATGGTGCGTAATGTAATCAACAACTACATCCTTAGACATAGCATCAATGTTTTATCCCTAGTGGCAACAGCACAACACAACCTTAGAACTTTCTCACATCGTCCCTGTGTCAATGCAGCATGAACCCACTATCGAGCATAAATACTCCCTCTTGGAGTTACAAGCATCTACTTGGCCAGAGCATCTACTAGTAACGGAGAGCATGCAAGATCATAAACAACACATAGATATAACTTTGATAATCAACATAACAAGTATTCTCTATTCATCGGATCCCAACAAACGCAACATATAGAATTACAGATAGATGATCTTGATCATGTTAGGCAGCTCACAAGATCCGACAATGATAGCACAATGGGGAGAAGACAACCATCTAGCTACAGCTATGGACCCATAGTCCAGGGGTAGTCTACTCACACATCAGACCGGAGGCGACCATGGCGGCGTAGAGTCCTCCGGGAGATGAATCCCCTCTCCGGCAGGGTGCCGGAGGCGATCTCCTGGATCCCCCGAGATGGGATCGGCGGCGGCGGCGTCTCAGTAAGGTTTTCCGTATCGTGGCTCTCGGTACTGGGGGTTTCGTCATGGAGGCTTTAAGTAGGCGGAAGGGCAAGTCAGGAGGGGGCACAGGGGCCCCACACCATAGGCCGGCGCGGCCAGGGGGGGCCGCGCCGCCCTAGGGTTTGGGCACCCTGTGGCCCCACTTCGTTTCGTCTTCGTACTTCTGGAAGCTTCGTGGAAAAATAGGCCCCTGGGCATTGATTTCGTCCAATTCCGAGAATATTTCGTTACTAGGATTTCTGAAACCAAAAACAGCAGAAAACAGCAAGTGGCACTTTGGCATCTTGTTAATAGGTTAGTTCCAGAAAATGCACGAATATGACATAAAGTGTGCATAAAACATGTAGATAACATCAATAATGTGGCATGGAACATAAGAAATTATCGATACGTCAGAGACGTATCAGCCGCCGGGACGGGGAAGTGCCCCCGGAAGGCTCCTCCATCGACACCACCGCCATCTTCATCAACGCTGCTGTCTCCCATGAGGAGGGAGTAGTTCTCCATCGAGGCTCGGGGCTGTACCGGTAGCTATGTGGTTCATCTCTCTCCTATGTACTTCAATACAATAATCTCATGAGCTGCCTTACATGATTGATATTCATATGATGATGCTTGTAATCTAGATGTCGTTATGCTAGTCATGTGAATTTTACTTATGTGATCTCCGGAGACTCCTTGTCCCACGTGTGTAAAGGTGACAGTGTGTGCACCGTGTGGGTCTCTTAGGCTATATTTCACAGAATACTTATTCACTGTTATGAATGGCATAGTGAAGTGCTTACTTATATCTCTTTATGATTGAAATGTGTTTTGTATCACAATTTATCTATGTGCTACTCTAGTGATGTTATTAAAGTAGTTTTATTCCTCCTGCACGGTGTAATGGTGACAGTGTGTGCATCCGTGTTAGTACTTGGCGTAGGCTATGATTATGATCTCTTGTAGATTATGAAGTTAACTATTGCTATGATGGTATTGATGTGATCTATTCCTCCTACATAGTGTGAAGGTGACAGTGTGCATGCTATGTTAGTACTTGGTTTAGTCGTATTGATCTTTCGTGCACTCTAAGGTTATTTAAATATGAACATTGAATTGTGGAGCTTGTTAACTCCGGCATTGAGGGTTCGTGTAATCCTACGCAATGGTGTTCATCATCCAACAGGAGTGTAGAGTATGCATTTATCTATTCTGTTATGTGATCAATGTTGAGAGTGTCCGCTAGTGAAAGTCTGATCCCTAGGTCTTGTTTCCAATACTGCTATCGCTGCTTGTTTACTGTTTTACTGTGTTACTACTGCTGTGTTACTACTGCTTGTTTACTGTCCTGGGCAAAGCACTTTTCTGGTGCTGTTGCTACTTATTCATACCACCTGTATTTCACTATCTCTTCGCCGAACTAGTGCACCTATTAGGTGTGTTGGGGACACAAGAGACTTCTTGCTTTGTGGTTGCAGGGTTGCATGAGAGGGATATCTTTGACCTCTTCCTCCCTGAGTTCGATAAACCTTGGGTGATCCACTTAAGGGAAAACTTGCTGCTGTTCTACAAACCTCTGCTCTTGGAGGCCCAACACTGTCTACAGGAAAAGGAGGGGGCGTAGACATCAAGCTATTTTCTGGCGCCGTTGCCGGGGAGGAAAGGTAAAAGGTACTCACATTTCGGATCTCGGCTACTAAGCTATTTTCCGGCGCCGTTGTAAGTACTCGAAGCTATTTCCTTTAGATCCTGCAATTGCAACTTTTTGTTTCTTGTTTACACTAGTTAGGCATAATGGAAAACAACAAAAATATGAGAGATCTTTATGAACTCTATCTTGAATTAGGACATGATGTGTTTGAAGAGAGAATTAAAAAACCCATGGAACTTTATATGCATGCTAATGGGAATGTTATTAATATGAATGCTTTGAACACTATTGTTGCTAATGCTATGGAAAATTCTAAGCTTGGGGAAGCTGGTTTTGATGAGCTTGATCTTTTTAGTCCCCCAAGAATTGAGGAGAAAATTTACTTTGATGATACTTTGCCTCCTATTTATGATGATTATAATGATAGTAGTCTTTTGTTGCCACCTGTTATGGAGGATAAATTTGATTATGATTACAATATGCCTCCTATATTTGATGATGAGAATAATAATGATAGCTACTTTGTTGAATTTGCTCCCATAACAACTAATAAAATTGATTATGCTTATGTGGAGAGTAATAATTTTATGCATGAGACTCATGATAAGAATGCTTTATGTGATAGTTATATTGTTGAGTTTGCTCATGATGCTACTGAAAGTTATTATGAGAGAGGAAAATATGGTTGTAGAAATTTTCATGTTACTAAAACACCTCTCTACGTGCTGAAATTTTTGAAGCTACACTTGTTTTATCTTCCTATGCTTGTTACTTTCCTCTTCATGAACTTGTTTATTTACAAGATTCCTATGCATAGGAAGCATGTTAGACTTAAATGTGTTTTGAATTTGCCTCTTGATGCTCTCTTTTGCTTCAAATACTATTTCTTGCGAGTGCATCATTAAAACTGCTGAGCCCATCTTAATGGCTATAAAGAAAGAACTTCTTGGGAGATAACCCATGTGTTATTTTGCTACAGTACTTTGTTTTATATTTGTGTCTTGGAAGTTGTTTACTACTGTAGCAACCTCTCCTTATCTTAGTTTAGTGTTTTGTTGTGCCAAGTAAAGTCGTTGATAGTAAGGTTCATACTAGATTTGGATTACTGCGCAGAAACAGATTTCTTTGCTGTCACGAATCTGGGCCTAATTCTCTGTAGGTAACTCAGAAAATTATGCCAATTTACGTGAGTAATCCTCAGATATGTACGCAACTTTAATTCAATTTGAGCATTTTCATTTGAGCAAGTCTGGTGCCCTTTTAAAATTCGTCTTTACGGACTGTTCTGTTTTGACAGATTCTGCCTTTTATTTCGCATTGCCTCTTTTGCTATGTTGGATGAATTTCTTTGATCCATTAATGTCCAGTAGCTTTGAGCAATGTCCAGAAGTGTTAATAATGATTGTGTCACCTCTGAACATGTGAGTTTTTGATTATGCACTAACCCTCTAATGAGTTTGTTTCGAGTTTGGTGTGAAGGAAGTTTTCAAGGGTCAAGAGAGGAGGATGATATATTATGATCAAGGAGAGTGAAAGCTCTAAGCTTGGGGATGCCCCGGTGGTTCACCCCTGCATATATCAAGAAGACTCAAGCGTCTAAGCTTGGGGATGCCCAAGGCATCCCCTTCTTCATCGACAACATTATCAGGTTCCTCCCCTGAAACTATATTTTTATTCCATCACAGCTTATGTGCTTTGCTTGGAGCGTCGGTTTGTTTTAGTTTTTGTTTTGTTTGAATAAAATGGATCCTAGCATTCTTTGTTTGGGAGAGATACACACTCCGCTGTTGCATATGGACAAGTATGTCCTTAGTTTCTACTCATAGTATTCATGGCGAAGTTTCTTTTTCGTTAAATTGTTATATGGTTGGAATTGGAAAATGATACATGTAGTAATTGCTATAATGTCTTGGGTAATGTGATACTTGGCAATTGTTGTGGTCATGTTTAAGCTCTTGCATCATATACTTTGCACCTATTAATGAAGAAATACATAGAGCATGCTAAAATTTGGTTTGCATATTTGGTCTCTCTAAAGTCTAGATAATTTCTAGTATTGAGTTTTGAACAACAAGGAAGACGGTGTAGAGTCTTATAATGTTTACAATATGTCTTTTATGTAAGTTTTGCTGCACCGGTTCATCCTTGTGTTTGTTTCAAATAACTTTGCTAGCCTAAACCTTGTATCGAGAGGGAATACTTCTCATGCATCCAAAATCGTTGAGCCAACCACTATGCCATTTGTGTCCACCATATCTACCTACTACATGGTATTTCTCCGCCATTCCAAAGTAAATTGCTTGAGTGCTACCTTTAAAATTCCATCATTCACCTTTGCAATATATAGCTCATGGGACAAATAGCTTAAAAACTATTGTGGTATTGAATATGTACTTATGCACTTTATCTCTTATTAAGTTGCTCGTTGTGCGATAACCATGTTCACTGGGGACGCCATCAACTACTCTTTGTTGAATTTCATGTGAGTTGCTATGCATGTTCGTCTTGTCTGAAGTAAGGGCGATCTACCACCTTATGGTTAGAGCGTGCATATTGTTAGAGAAGAACATTGGGCCGCTAACTAAAGCCATGATCCATGGTGGAAGTTTCAGTTTTGGACATATATCCTCAATCTCAAATGAGAACACTAATTGTTGCCACATGCTTATGCATTAAAGAGGAGTCCATTATCTGTTGTCCATGTTGTCCCGGTATGGATGTCTAAGTTGAGAATAATCAATAGCGAGAAATCCAATGCGAGCTTTCTCCTTAGACCTTTGTACAGGCGGCATAGAGGTACCCCATTGTGACACTTGGTTAAAACATGTGTATTGCGATGATCCGGTAGTCCAAGCTAATTAGGACAAGGTGCGGGCACTATTAGTATACTATGCATGAGGCTTGCAACTTGTAAGATATAATTTACATAACTCATATGCTTTATTACTACCGTTGACAAAATTGTTTCATGTTTTCAAAATAAAAGCTCTAGCACAAATATAGCAATCGATGCTTTCCTCTTTGAAGGACCATTCTTTTTACTTTAATGTTGAGTCAGTTCACCTATTTCTCTCCACCTCAAGAAGCAAACACTTGTGTGAACTGTGCATTGATTCCTACATCCTTGCATATTGCACTTATTATATTACTCTATGTTGACGATTATCCATGAGATATACATGTTATAAGTTGAAAGCAACCGCTGAAACTTAATCTTCCTTTGTGTTGCTTCAATACCTTTACTTTGATTTATTGCTTTATGAGTTAACTCTTATGCAAGACTTATTGATGCTTGTCTTGAAGTGCTATTCATAAAAAGTCTTTGCTTTATGATTCACTTGTTTACTCATGTCATATACATTGTTTTGATCGCTGCATTCATTACATATGTTTACAATATGATCAAGTTTATGATGGCATGTCACTCCAGAAATTATCTTTGTTATCGTTTACCTGCTCGGGACGAGCAGAAACTAAGCTTGGGGATGCTGATACGTCTCCGACGTATCGATAATTTCTTATGTTCCATGCCACATTATTGATGATATCTACATGTTTTATGCACATTTTATGTCATATTCGTGCATTTTCTGGAACTAACCTATTAACAAGATGCCGAAGTGCCGATTCTTTGTTTTCTGCTGTTTTTGGTTTCAGAAATCCTAGTAAAGAAATATTCTCGGAATTGGACGAAATCAACGCCCAGGTTCCTATTTTGCCCGGAAGCATCCAGAACACCCGAGAGCCGCCAGAGGGGGGCCACAGGGGCCCCAGATGATAGGGTGGCGCGGCCCACCCCCTGGCCGCGCGGCCCTATGGTGTCGTCGCCCCGTTGACCTTCTGACGCCGCCTCTTCGCCTATAAGAAGCCCCTCGACCTAAAACCTCGAGACGGAAAAGCCACGGTACGAGAAACCTTCCAGAGCCGCCGCCATCGCGAAGCCAAGATCTGGGGGACAGGAGTCTCTATTCCGGCACGCCGCCGGGACGGGGAAGTGCCCCCGGAAGGCTCCTCCATCGACACCACCGCCATCTTCATCAACGCTGCTGTCTCCCATGAGGAGGGAGTAGTTCTCCATCGACGCTCGGGGCTATACCGGTAGCTATGTGGTTCATCTCTCTCTTATGTACTTCAATACAATAATCTCATGAGCTGCCTTACATGATTGAGATTCATATGATGATGCTTGTAATCTAGATGTCGTTATGCTAGTCAAGTGAATTTTACTTATGTGATCTCCGGAGACTCCTTGTCCCACGTGTGTAAAGGTGACAGTGTGTGCACCGTGTGGGTCTCTTAGGCTATATTTCACAGAATACTTATTCACTGTTATGAATGGCATAGTGAAGTGCTTATTTATATCTCTTTATGATTGAAATGTGTTTTGTATCACAATTTATCTATGTGCTACTCTAGTGATGTTATTAAAGTAGTTTTATTCCTCCTGCACGGTGTAATGGTGACAGTGTGTGCATCCGTGTTAGTACTTGGCGTAGGCTATGATTATGATCTCTTGTACATTATGAAGTTAACTATTGCTATGATGGTATTGATGTGATCTATTCCTCCTACATAGTGTGAAGGTGACAGTGTGCATGCTATGTTAGTACTTGGTTTAGTCGTATTGATCTTTCGTGCACTCTAAGGTTATTTAAATATGAACATTGAATTGTGGAGCTTGTTAACTCCGGCATTGAGGGTTCGTGTAATCCTACGCAATGGTGTTCATCATCCAACAAGAGTGTAGAGTATGCATTTATCTATTCTGTTATGTGATCAATGTTGAGAGTGTCCGCTAGTGAAAGTCTGATCCCTAGGCCTTGTTTCCAATACTGCTATCGCTGCTTGTTTACTGTTTTACTGTGTTACTACTGCTGCGTTACTACTGCTTGTTTACTGTCCTGGGAAAAGCACTTTTCTGGTGCTGTTGCTACTTATTCATACCACCTGTATTTCACTATCTCTTTGCCGAACTAGTGCACCTATTAGGTGTGTTGGGGACACAAGAGACTTCTTGCTTTGTGGTTGCAGGGTTGCATGAGAGGGATATCTTTGACCTCTTCCTCCCTGAGTTCGATAAACCTTGGGTGATCCACTTAAGGGAAAACTTGCTGCTGTTCTACAAACCTCTGCTTTTGGAGGCCCAACACTGTCTACAGGAAAAGGAGGGGGCGTAGACATCAGGCTCTACATCACCATGCCCGCCTCCGGACTGATGCGTGAGTAGTTCATCCTTGGACTATGGGTCCATAGCAGTAGCTAGATGGTTGTCTTCTCCTCTTGTGCTATCATGTTTAGATCTTGTGAGCTGCCTATCATGATCAAGATCATCTATTTGTAATGCTACATGTTGTGTTTGTTGGGATCCGATGAATATGGAATACTATGTCAAGATTGATTATTGATCTATCATATATGTGTTATTTATGTTCTTGCATGCTCTCCGTTGCTAGTAGAGGCTCTGGCCAAGTTGATACTTGTGACTCCAAAAGGGAGTATTTATGCTCGATAGTGGGTTCATGCCTCCATTGAATCTGGGACAGTGACAGAAAGTTCTAAGGTTGTGGATGTGATGTTGCCACTAGGGATAAAACATCAATGCTTTGTCTAAGGATATTTGTATTGATTACATTACGCACAGTACTTAATGCAATTGTCTGTTGTTTGCAACTTAATACTGGAAGGGGTGCAGATGCTAACCCGAAGGTGGACTTTTTAGGCATAGATGCATGCTGGATAGCGGTCTATGTTCTTTGTCGTAATGCCCTAAGTTAATCTCATAGTAGTCATCATGATATGTATATGCCTCTCTATTTGTCAATTGCCCAACTGTAATTTGTTCACTCAACATGCTATTTATCTTATTGGAGAGACACCACTAGTGAACTGTGGACCCCGGTCCATTCTTTTACATCTGAAATACAACCTACTGCAATCATTGTTCTCTGTTGTTCTTTGCAAACAAACATCATTCTCCACACCATACGTTTAATCCTTTGTTTACAGCAAGCCGGTGAGATTGACAACCTCACTGTTAAGTTGGGGCAAAGTATTTTGAATTTGTTGTGCAGGTTCCACGTTGGCGCCGGAATCCCTAGTGTTGCGCCGCACTACACTCCTTCACCAGCAACCTTCATGTGGCCTTCATCTCCTACTAGTTCGATAACCTTGGTTTCTTACTGAGGGAAAACTTGTTGCTGTACGCATCACACCTTCCTCTTGGGGTTCCCAACGGATGTGTGTTTGACGCGTTATCAAGCATATTTTCTGGCGCCGTTGCCGGGGAGATCAAGACACGCTGCAAGGGGAGTCTCTCACACCCAATCTCTTTACTTTGTTTATTGTCTTGCTTTATTTTATTTTCTGTTTTGTTTGCTTTCTTTATATCAAAAACACAAAAAAATAAGTTACCTGCATTTAATTTACTTGGTTATTATCATGTCTAGTCCTGTACTTGTTACTCTGTCACCTGAGGAATTGATCTTTACTTTTAAACAAGGGGGTGAGGAGAGTTTTAAAGAGGCTTGGTCTAGAATTTTTGATTCTTATGGTAAAACTGAACCTAGAATGACCCTAAGCCTGCTTCTTAGCAACTTTTATTTTGGACTTATTCTTCTCTATAGATATGCTTTGGATGCTGTAGTGGGAGGAGATTTCCTTCACTGCGATGGGGATCAAGCTTTTAATGCCATAAAAAAATTGGTTGCATCATTTAGCTCAGCTAGTAAATTTGATTCATCTCTTGCTAGCATTCATAATAGACTAAACACCCTCGCGACAAATATATCTTGTTTAAGAGAAGGGTATAATCAGATTCGTGAATATTATAATTATGTTCCAGTAAGCTTTGAACCTTCAATGTGGGTCCCTACTATTAAGGTTGCTATTTGTGGTGAAACTTTTTATGCCTGTTGTGATATTATGTCTGAGTTTTGCCTTATGCCTAAAAGTATTTATGAATCTTTGACACTTTGGAGACTTACTGAAGGTGGAGAAGGAATAACTCTTACTGATAATTCTGTTATAATTCCTGAGGGGATAGCTGAAGGTGTGTTCACAGCCTTTCTTGGAAGAACGGTATCCACTGATTATCTCATTATTGAATGTGTAGTAACAGGACAAATCACACTTGGAAGATCCCTGCTGAAACTATTGGGAGCAACAATAGATGTGGGAAAAGGCACCCTAAATTTCACCTCTACACCCGGAGGCGGCCATGCATTCCCTAGACCAAAGAGTAAGAATAAGAGTAAGAGGGGTAGGCATAAAGCCCGAGGTAATAATGTTAATGCTTCTTCTCTTGATGTTACTTGATTTGCACTTTCTGCGCCTAGCTGAAAGGCGTTAAAGAAAAGCACTTCTTGGGAGATAACCCATGTTTTTATTTTGCTACTGTTTTGTTGTGTCTTGGAAGTTGTTACTACTGTAGCAACATCTCCTTATCATGTTGTTGTACCAAGTAAAGTCTTTGATAGTAAAGTTGATACTAGATTTGTATTCCTGCGCAGAAACAGATTTTTACCTATCACGAATTTGAGTTGATCTCTCTGTAGGAAACTCGTAAAATGCTAAAAAAAATTCATGCGTGATCCTCAGATATGTACGCAACTTTCGATCAATTTGAGCTTTTTCATCTGAGCCTGTTAAGTGCCTCGAAAAAATGCGTCTTTATGGACTGTTCTATTTTGACAGATTCTGCCTTTTATTTCGCATTGCCTCTTTTACTGTGTTGAGTGGATTTCTTTGTTCCATTAACTTTCAGTAGTCTTGGGTAATGTCCAGAAGTGTTAGGAATGATTGTGTCCTCGCTGAACATGTGAATTTTTGATTATGCAGTAACCCTCTAATGAGATTGTTTTGAGTCTGGTGTGAAGGAAGTTTTCAAGGATCAAGAGAGGAGGATGACATGATATGATCAAGAAGAGTGAAAAGCTAGTCTAAGCTTGGGGATGCCCCCGTGGTTCATCCTTGCATATTTCAAGAAGACTCAAGCGTCTAAGCTTGGGGATGCCCAAGGCATCCCCTTCTTCATCAACAACTTATCAGGTCACCTCTAGTGAAACTATATTTTTATTCCGTCACATCTTATGTTCTTTACTTGGAGCGTCTGTTTGTTTTTATTTTTGTTTATGTTTGAATAAAATCGGATCCTAGCAATCCTTGTATGGGAGAAAAGACACGCTTCGCTTTTTTATTTGAACACTTGTGTTCTTCGCTTTTAATGTTCATGGCGAAAGCTGAAAGTCGCTTCATTTATTTCTATTTGTTGGAAACAGAAAATGCCTCATATTGTCTTGAATAATTTGATACTTGGCAATTGTTTTGAGCTCGCAAGTAGATCATGTTTAAGCTTTTGCATCATGTAGTTTAAACCTATTAGTGGAGAACTACTGTAGAGCTTGTTGAAATTTGGATTGCATGATTGATCTCTCTAAGGTCTAGATATTTTCTGGTAAAAGTGTTTGAACAACAAGGAAGACAGCGTAGAGTCTTATAATGCTTGCAATATGTTCTTGTGTAAGTTTTTGCTGTACCGGTTCCTACTTGTGTTTGCTTCAAACAACCTTGCTAGCCAAAGCCCTGTACTGAGAGGGAATGCTTCTCGTGCATCCAAAAACCTTGAGCCAAAACCTATGCCATTTGTGTCCACTGATACGTCTTCGACGTATCGATAATTTCTTATGTTCCATGCCACATTATTGATGTTATCTACATGTTTTATGCACACTTTATGTCATATTCGTGCATTTTCTGGAACTAACCTATTAACAAGATGCTGAAGTGCCGATTCTTTGTTTCTAACATTGTTTTTGGTTTCAGAAATCCTAGTAAGGAAATATTCTCGGAATTGGACGAAATCAACGCCCAGGGGCCTATTTTGCCACGAAGCTTCCAGAAGTCCGAAGACGAAACGAAGTGGGGCCACAAGGTGCCCAAACCCTAGGGCGGCGCGGCCCCCCTGGCCGCGCCGGCCTATGGTGTGGGGCCCCTGTGCCCCCTCCTGACTTGCCCTTCCGCCTACTTAAAGCCTCCGTGACGAAACCCCCAGTACCGAGAGCCACGATACGGAAAACCTTACTGAGACGCCGCCGCCGCCGATCCCATCTCGGGGGATCCAGGAGATCGCCTCCGGCACCCTGCCAGAGAGGGGATTCATCTCCCGGAGGACTCTACGCCGCCATGGTCGCCTCCGGTGTGATGTGTGAGTAGTCTACCCCTGGACTATGGGTCCATAGCTGTAGCTAGATGGTTGTCTTCTCCCCATTGTGCTATCATTGTCGGATCTTGTGAGCTGCCTAACATGATCAAGATCATCTATCTGTAATTCTATATGTTGCGTTTGTTGGGATCCGATGAATAGAGAATACTTGTTATGTTGATTATCAAAGTTATATCTATGTGTTGTTTATGATCTTGCATGCTCTCCGTTACTAGTAGATGCTCTGGCCAAGTAGATGCTTGTAACTCCAAGAGGGAGTATTTATGCTCGATAGTGGGTTCATGCCTGCATTGACACCGGGACGATGTGAGAAAGTTCTAAGGTTGTGTTGTGCTTTGTTGCCACTAGGGATAAAACATTGATGCTATGTCTAAGGATGTAGTTGTTGATTACATTACGCACCATACTTAATGCAATTGTCTGTTGCTTTGCAACTTAATACTGGAAGGGGTTCGGATGATAACCTGAAGGTGGACTTTTTAGGCATAGATGCAGTTGGATGGCGGTCTATGTACTTTGTCGTAATGCCCAATTAAATCTCACTATACTCATCATGATATGTATGTGCATGGTCATGCTCTCTTTATTTGTCAATTGCCCAACTGTAATTTGTTCACCCAACATGCTGTTTGTCTTACGGGAGAGACACCTCTAGTGAACTGTGGACCCCGGTCCAATTCTCTTTACTGAAATACAATCTCTTGCAATCTTTTTTCTTGTTTTACGCAAACAATCATCTTCCACACAATACGGTTAATCCTTTGTTACAGCAAGCCGGTGAGATTGACAACCTCACTGTTTCGTTGGGGCAAAGTACTTTGGTTGTGTTGTGCAGGTTCCACGTTGGCGCCGGAATCCCTGGTGTTGCGCCACACTACATCCCGCCGCCATCAACCTTCAACGTGCTTCTGGGCTCCTCCTGGTTCGATAAACCTTGGTTTCTTTCTGAGGGAAAACTTGCTGCTGTGCGCATCATACCTTCCTCTTGGGGTTCCCAACGAACGTGTGAGTTACACGCCATCAAGCTAGATTTCTGGCGCCGTTGCCGGGGAGATCAAGACACGCTGCAAGGGGAGTCTCCACTTCTCAATCTCTTTACTTTGTTTTTGTCTTGCTTAATTTTATTTACTACTTTGTTTGCTGCACTAAATCAAAATACAAAAAAATTAGTTGCTAGTTTTACTTTATTTGCTATCTTGTTTGCTATATCAAAAACACAAAAAAATTAGTTACTTGCATTTACCTTACTTATTTCATCATGTTCCCTTTTAATTTTACCACGAAAGACATACCGGTAGGACGTGGGTCTATAGTTGGGAGAAATTATATAGAAGAATTTTTCAATCATGTTAGTACCATTGAAGACTTTGAAGATAGACACTTGGTAGACCTTGCGCCTACTTATGAAATTACTGCTGCTTCTTTAGTTCACATGTTGGAAACTAAATTTGTTAATCTTAATCCTATAATCCAACACATGTTTCTCACACTTGGTGATATGGAAGAAAGGGAAAAGAAAGATTTTGTTTTAGAAACCCTTCTTAGAGAATTTGGTGGTCTAGCAAGAGAAGCCAGAAAGGTCTTTGCTAAATTTAATATGCTTGGTTCCCATACTAATTTTGTTAGTCTCCTTGAAAAGATGGACATGGATAGAATAAGATACACTAATAATATTGATGATGGTGGGGAGATCAAAACACCAATACCATGTAAGCTCCTAGCTATGAATGATGCACTAGAAAATAACTATGCTTGGCTTGTTCCTGAAAATTTGTTTGATGAGAGTAGCACGCCTAAGACTAATGAAAAGGGAGCCTCTGAAACTCACATAGAAAAGATAGTATGCATAGTTGAGAAAACTCCACATCCCGCTGAGAATGCACCACCCTCCGATAATACTTGATACACACTTTCTGCACCTAGCTGAAAGGCGTTAAAGAAAAGCGCTTATGGGAGACAACCCATGTTTTTACCTACAGTACTTTGTTTTTATTTTGTGTCTTGGAAGTTGTTTACTACTGTAGCAACCTCTCCTTATCTTAGTTTTGTGTTTTGTTGTGCCAAGTTAAGCCTTTGATAGAAAAGTAAGTACTAGATTTGGATTACTGCGCAGTTCCAGATTTCTTTGCTGTCACGAATCTGGGTCTCCCTCTCTGTAGGTAGCTCAGAAAATTAAGCCAATTTACGTGCATGCTCCTCAGATATGTACGCAACTTTCATTCAACTAGAAATTACCCCGCACGTTGCAGCGGAAGTGTAGGCAAGTTTTTAGATGGTGCATAAAAAATAAGACATTATTTGGTGAACATGTATAATTATATGCATATAAACATATAAATCATAGCTCATGATTCATGAACGAATTGAATTGACCCAGTTTGTGTGGCTAAAACAATAGTTACTTTTTCTTGCGAACAAAACAATAGTTACTTTGAAGGCCTCAACAAAATAAACCAAAGTAGTTACATACATGTAATGCAATTTTTCCATTTCAATGTTTGTACAAAATACACTTCTCAAATTATAGGTTTCAAAAGCGAGAATTTCCAACACAAAAATCTGAAAGTTGAGTGTTTCTTATTTGTATCGAAGTTAACACACTCAATTCAGGCAACAACTTGAACAGATGAACACCACCCAAAGTTTTTTATTGGTTCATGCTCTTTCTCCCCATTAAGTTTTTTAGATAAAAGGCACTCAAGTGCCCAACTTTGAATTAACAAAGCCAAGTATGAAGGTGAGAGGTATTCATTTGTCTGCAACCTCATCATATTGTATATGTCTGAACATACATACAACAACTCCAAAAGAATGGAGAGGTTAATGTGTTGAACCATAACCTCTCAGTCTTAAGCAGAAATCAATTTATGGTTTTACATATACACACTTGCAGCATCCCGTACCAGTGAGATCCTTAATAATTTCTTAACCACTATAAAAACAACTACAAAAGATTCTTACATACTACTGCAACTCTACGGAGAGCTGGCATGTTCCAGTAGAACATCTCGATTCCATTATGCATGAAGGGATGAGGTCACATGAGGAGATGCATTTTGCAGCCACGGAGATTAGTGAGACCTGCCCATCCAAATATATAAAGCTAAACACATCTGAAAAGAGAAAGATAGGGTAGTAACAAAAAATACAGTCGCGAATTTTCAGAGAATTCATCTTACCTTCGTGAGTTTGTCTTTTTACGAATCATGGTCCCCGCGTTGAGCTGAAGTATGAAAGAAATAATGTAGTAATTGCATATGTGGAAGATTAAATCGTAAGGAGAGAAGAAAACGTGTACTCTCAATATGGTGTATCAATCTCCGCAGTGTAGTACATCGCCACCATATTTTTCTGAGGACCAGGACTAAGCAGTAGCCTAACCTGGTATATTTATCCTAGATTATATATGACAATTAATCTCCTTTATCTGTCAAAATCCAATCGAGGTGAAAATTACTGCATATGAGATAGAAACATTAGATATAAAGTTTTCGTCAGTCTGGAATAATACGCACATACAACATAATCAAATACCTGAAGCCGGAGATACCTTCAAGATAGAAAGCCGACAGGGCTTGGGTAAAGGATCAATCTAGTGTGTTTCCTGGACTTCTCAAATACCCATTGGCAGAATTAGGTGCTCCGACCGCACGGCAAAATTGGGGGAGAGAGATTCCCGACAGGGCATGAGTAAAGAAACAATCGACGCTGCAAGCCGCAGCCTTCATCAAGGAGATGTAAAATGGATAACGGGAGGATTGCTTCTCCAGCTTCTTTGTGTTCTGGTTCCATGCAGAATCCAGATCGAGGGAGGGACGATGTGCAGATGCCACTAAAATAGGCAAGGCAGACCACCCGGTTTATATGGAGAAATTATGGCGAACTTCTCGTATGGCTCCATTAGTTCGCGGGAATCGCGGGGGAGAGGAAGAGATAGCGATTTCATGGACATTGTACATTAACCGAGAGTGGTGGAAGGCTGGTTGGTGGAGAAGACGAACAGTGTTAGGCCTGGTGGGTGTTTTTTCACGTGGGGCTGGGTCGGTTGAATGGCCTGGACACTTTAACACAGCTTGATTTTCATAAAATAAAATGGGCGAAAAAGGGAAAATGCTGAGGTGGATAGGCTGCATGTCAAGAGAAATATGGTTGTGGGGATGAACTTCTTAGTTATATAGGATTTGAGCATTTTCATTTGAGCAAGTCTGGTGCCATTTTAAAATTCGTCAATACGAACTGTTCTGTTTTGACAGATTCTGCCTTTTATTTCGCATTGCCTCTTTTGCTATGTTGGATGAATTTCTTTGATCCATTAATGCCCAGTAGCATTATGCAATGTCCAGAAGTGTTAAGAATGATTGTGTCACCTCTGAATATGTTAATTTTTATTGTGCACTAACCCTCTAATAAGTTGTTTCGAGTTTGGTGTGGAGGAAGTTTTCAAGGATCAAGAGAGGAGTATGATGCAACATGATCAAGGAGAGTGAAAGCTCTAAGCTTGGGGATGCCCCGGTGGTTCACCCCAGCATATATTAAGAAGACTCAAGCGTCTAAGCTTGGGGATGCCCAAGGCATCCCCTTCTTCATCGACAACATTATCAGGTTCCTCCCCTGAAACTATATTTTTATTCCATCACATCTTATGTGCTTTGCTTGGAGCGTCGGTTTGTTTTTGTTTTTTGTTTTGTTTGAATAAAATGGATCCTAGCATTCACTTTATGGGAGAGAGACACGCTCCGCTGTAGCATATGGACAAGTATGTCCTTGGTTTCTACTCATAGTATTCATGGCGAAGTTTCTCCTTCGTTAAATTGTTATATGGTTGGAATTGGAAAATGATACATGTAGTAATTGCTATAAATGTCTTGGGTAATGTGATACTTGGCAATTGTTGTGCTCATGATTAAGCTCTTGCATCATATGCTTTGCACCTATTAATGAAGAAATACATAGAGCATGCTAAAATTTGGTTTGCATATTTGGTTTCTCTAAGGTCTAGATAATTTCTAGTATTGAGTTTGAACAACAAGGAAGACGGTGTAGAGTCTTATAATGTTTTCAATATGTCTTTTATGTGAGTTTTGCTGCACCGGTTCATCCTTGTGTTTGTTTCAAATAAGCCTTGCTAGCCTAAACCTTGTATCGAGAGGGAATACTTCTCATGCATCCAAAATACTTGAGCCAACCACTATGCCATTTGTGTCCACCATACCTACCTACTACATGGTATTTTCCGCCATTCCAAAGTAAATTGCTTGAGTGCTACCTTTAAAATTCCATCATTCACCTTTGCAATATATAGCTCATGGGACAAATAGCTTAAAAACTATTGTGGTATTGAATATGTAATTATGCACTTTATCTCTTATTAAGTTGCTTGTTGTGCGATAACCATGTTCACTGGGGACGCCATCAACTACTCTTTGTTGAATTTCATGTGAGTTGCTATGCATGTCCGTCTTGTCTGAAGTAAGAGAGATCTACCACCTTATGGTTAAGCATGCATATTGTTAGAGAAGAACATTGGGCCGCTTAACTAAAGCCATGATCCATGGTGGAAGTTTCAGTTTTGGACATATATCCTCAATCTCAAATGAGAAAATTATTAATTGTTGTTACATGCTTATGCATAAAAGAGGAGTCCATTATCTGTTGTCTATGTTGTCCCGGTATGGATGTCTAAGTTGAAGAATAATCAATAGCGAGAAATCCAATGCGAGCTTTCTCCTTAGACCTTTGTACAAGCGGCATAGAGGTACCCCTTTGTGACACTTGGTCAAAACATGTGCATTGTGATGATCCGGTAGTCCAAGCTAATTAGGACAAGGTGCGGGCACTATTAGTACACTATGCATGAGGCTTGCAACTTGTAAGATATAATTTACATGATACATATGCTTTATTACTACCGTTGACAAAATTGTTTCATGTTTTCAAAATCAAAGCTCTAGCACAAATATAGCAATCGATGCTTTTCCTCTATGGAGGACCATTCTTTTACTTTCAATGTTGAGTCAGTTCACCTATTTCTCTCCACCTCAAGAAGCAAACACTTGTGTGAACTGTGCATTGATTCCTACATACTTGCTTATTGCACTTATTATATTACTCTATGTTGACAATATCCATGAGATATACATGTTACAAGTTGAAAGCAACCGCTGAAACTTAATCTTCTTTTGTGTTGCTTCAATGCCTTTACTTTGAATTATTGCTTTATAAGTTAACTCTTATGCAAGACTTATTGATGCTTGTCTTGAAGTGCTATTCATGAAAAGTCTTTGCTATATGATTCACTTGTTTACTCATGTCATATACATTGTTTTGATCGCTGCATTCACTACATATGCTTTACAAATAGTATGATCAAGATTATGATGGCATGTCACTCCAGAAATTATCTGTGTTATCGTTTTACCTGCTCGGGACGAGCAGAACTAAGCTTGGGGATGCTGATACGTCTTCGACGTATCGATAATTTCTTATGTTCCATGCCACATTATTGATGTTATCTACATGTTTTATGCACACTTTATGTCATATTCGTGCATTTTCTGGAACTAACCTATTAACAAGATGCCGAAGTGCCGATTCTTTGTTTTTGCTGTTTTTGGTTTCAGAAATCCTAGTAAGGAAATATTCTCGGAATTGGACGAAATCAACGCCCAGGGGCCTATTTTGCCACGAAGCTTCCAGAAGTCCGAAGACGAAACGAAGTGGGGCCACAGGGTGCCCAAACCCTAGGGCGGCGCGGCCCCCCCTTGCCGCACCGGCCTATGGTGTGGGGCCCCTGTGCCCCCTCCTGACTTGCCCTTCCGCCTACTTAAAGCCTCCGTGACGAAACCCCCAGTACCGAGAGCCACGATACGGAAAACCTTACTGAGATGCCGCCGCCGCCGATCCCATCTCGGGGGATCCAGGAGATCGCCTCCGGCACCCTGCCGGAGAGGGGATTCATCTCCCGGAGGACTCTACGCCGCCATGGTCGCCTCCGGTGTGATGTGTGAGTAGTCTACCCCTGGACTATGGGTCCATAGCTGTAGCTAGATGGTTGTCTTCTCCCCATTGTGTTATCATTGTCGGATTTTGTGAGCTGCCTAACATGATCAAGATCATCTATCTGTAATTCTATATGTTGCGTTTGTTGGGATCCGATGAATAGAGAATACTTGTTATGTTGATTATCAAAGTTATATCTATGTGTTGTTTATGATCTTGCATGCTCTCCGTTACTAGTAGATGCTCTGGCCAAGTAGATGCTTGTAACTCCAAGAGGGAGTATTTATGCTCGATAGTGGGTTCATGCCTGCATTGACACAGGACAAAGGAGAAAGTTCTAAGGTTGTGTTGTGCTGTTGCCACTAGGGATAAAACATTGATGCTATGTCTAAGGATGTAGTTGTTGATTACATTACGCACCATACTTAATGCAATTGTCTGTTGCTTTGCAACTTAATACTGGAAGGGGTTCGGATGATAACCTGAAGGTGGACTTTTTAGGCATAGATGCAGTTGGATGGCGGTCTATGTACTTTGTCATAATGCCCAATTAAATCTCACTATACTCATCATGATATGTATGTGCATGGTCATGCTCTCTTTATTTGTCAATTGCCCAACTGTAATTTGTTCACCCAACATGCTGTTTGTCTTATGGGAGAGACACCTCTAGTGAACTGTGGACCCCGGTCCAATTCTCTTTACTGAAATACAATCTCTTTTGCAATACTGTTTTACTGTTTTCTGCAAACAATCATCTTCCACACAATACGGTTAATCCTTTGTTACAGCAAGCCGGTGAGATTGACAACCTCACTGTTTCGTTGGGGCAAAGTACTTTGGTTGTGTTGTGCAGGTTCCACGTTGGCGCCGGAATCCCTGGTGTTGCGCCGCACTACATCCCGCCGCCATCAACCTTCAACGTGCTTCTTGGCTCCTCCTGGTTCGATAAACCTTGGTTTCTTTCTGAGGGAAAACTTGCTGCTGTGCGCATCATACCTTCCTCTTGGGGTTCCCAACGAACGTGTGAGTTACACGCCATCATCCACCATAACTACCTATATGTGGTATTTTTCTGCCATTCCAAGTAAATTGCTTGCGTGCTACCTTTAAAAATTTCATTCCTTGTCTTTGGAATACATAGCTCATGGGAAAGTAGTCTAAAAACTATTGTGATAATGAATATTTCGCTTATGTATCTTAGTTCTTATAAGTTGCTTGTTGAGCGGTAACCATGTTTCTGGGGACGCTGATACGTCCAAAATGTATCTACTTTTCCGAACACTTTTGCTATTGTTTTGCCTCTAATTTGTGTATTTTGGATACAACTAACACGGACTAACGCTGTTTTCAGTAGAATTGCCCTGGTGTCTTGTTTTTGTGCAGAAACTCAACTTTCAGGAAAATCCCCGGGATTAATTCCAATGGGCCTATTTTCACAGAAGATGGACGGAGCCAGAAGACCAGAAGGAGAGGGGCCACGAGGCGCCCACCCCACAAGGCGGCACGGTGGGCCCCTGGGCCGCGCCGGCCTATGGTGGCGGCGCCTCGGCCAGCCTCCGACGCCCCCCTTTCGACTACTTAAGGGTTTCGACCTAAAAACGCACGGGGGTTAGACGAAATTGCCAGAAGACATCCAGAACACCGCCGCCATCGCGAAACTCCGTCTCGGGACCAGAAACTCCGTTCTGGCACTCCGCCGGGACGGGGAATTGGAGGAGATCATCGCCATCATCACCACCGACGCCTCTCCATCGACCATCCATGCTTCCCCCTTCCATGTGTGAGTAATTCCCCCGCTGTAGGCTGAAGGGATGGTAGGGATTGGATGAGATTGATCATGTAATAGTCATAAGATTGTTAGGGCATAGTGTCTAGTGTCCGTTGTTGGTACTTTTATGATATTGTTGCAACTTGTTATGCTTAATGCTTGTCACTAGGGCCCGAGTGCCATGATCTCAGATCTGAACATGTTATCAATTCATGATGATATTCATTGCTTTATGATCTTACCTGCAAGTTGTATACACATATTGCTGTCCGGAACCCGAGGCTCCAAAGTGACAGAAATTGGGACAACCGAAGGGGAAGGCGTTGATATGAGGATCACATGTGTTCACGGAGTGTTAATGCTTTGCTCCGGTGCTCTATTAAAAGGAGTACCTTAATTACCAGTAGATTCCCTAGAGACCTGGCTGCCACCGGCTGGTAGGACAGAAGATGTTGTTCAAGTTTCTCATTCACGTACGACTATATATGGGACACATGCCTATAATTGTTTAGTACTTGGATACTGTTTTATTACTATCTGCAAATGCCCTACCTTGATTGTTACATGAGTTCTTTCATCCATGCAGCGCCCGTTCATCCATCCCTGTGCCTACAGTATTTTAATCCTGTTGTTTACTATAATCACTACTGCTGTCTTTGTTACACTGCTGCTGATATTTCACTACTGCTACTGCTATAAAACTATTGCTACTGATAAACTCTTGCGAGCAAGTCTGTTTCCAGGTGCAGCTGAATTGACAACTCCGCTGTTAAGGCTTACAAATATTCTTTGGCTCCCCTTGTGTCGAATCAATAAATTGGGTTTTACTTCCCTCGAAGACGGTTGCAATCCCCTATACTTGTGGGTCATCAAGACTATTTTCTGGCGCCGTTGCCGGGGAGCATAGCTTTATTTGCAAGTTCACCTGGATTGATATTGTTCGCTGCAAATTCTCCATCATGGGTAAACCTCGCGATACTAAAGTCGCCATATTACCATCCACTACAAGAAAAGGTACAACTCTGAGTACCTCTACTGCTCTTGATTCACCATCTGTGATAAGTCAACTTGTTTCACCACCACAAGCTTCACGTGTTGGTACTTCTGCTAAAACTGAAAATTCCTCTGATAATTTTGATGATGCTTCTACTGTGCTTGATGATAATGGTTCATTAGGTCCTTTTCTAGATGCTACAATTGCTAGGTCTAGACAAATTAAAAATACTGACATTCCTAATGAAAATACTGTTACACCTGTTAATTCACCTAAGTCTGTGATGCTGTCCAGGACTGGCGCGTGGTTGACGAGGGAGGAAATCCCTGTTGTGTAGCTTTCTGGTCCCCGGCAACGGCGCCAGAAAATAGCTTGATGTCTACTTTCCCCCCCTTTCCTGTAGACAGTGTTGGGCCTCCAAGAGCAGAGGTTTGTAGAACAGCAGCAAGTTTTCCCTTAAGTGGATCACCCAAGGTTTATCGAACTCAGGGAGGAAGAGGTCAAAGATATCCCTCTCATGCAACCCTGCAACCACAAAGCAAGAAGTCTCTTGTGTCCCCAACACACCAAATAGGTGCACTAGTTCGGCGAAGAGATAGTGAAATACAGGTGGTATGAATAAGTATGAGCAGTAGCAACGGTGCCAGAAAATAGCTTGCTGGCGTGTAGTTGATGGTGGTAGTATTGCAGCAGTAGTAACACAGTAAAACAGTAAACAAGCAGTAGTAACGCAGCAGTATTTAGGAACAAGGCCTAGGGATTAGACTTTCACTAGTGGACACTCTCAACATTGATCACATAACAAAATAGATAAATGCATACTCTACACTTTTGTTGGATGATGAACGCATTGCGTAGGATTACACGAACCCTCAATGCCGGAGTTAACAAGCTCCACAATTTGTTCATATTTAAGTAACCTTATAGTGTAAGATAGATCAAAAGACTAAACCAAGTACTAACATAGCATGCACACTGTCACCTTCATGCATATGTAGGAGGAATAGATCACATCAATATTATCATAGCAATAGTTAACTTCGCAATCTACAAGAGATCATGATCATAGCATAAACCAAGTACTAACACGGTGCACACACTGTCACCTTTACACACGTGCAGGAGGAATATAACTACTTTAATAACATTGCTAGAGTAGCACATAGATGAATAGTGATACAAAACTCATATGAATCTCAATCATGTAAAGCAGCTCATGAGATTATTGTATTGAGGTACATGGGAGAGATGAACCACATAGCTACCGGTACAGCCCCGAGCCTCGATGGAGAACTACTCCCTCCTCATGGGAGCAGCAGCGGTGATGAAGATGGCGGTGGAGATGGCAGCGGTGTCGATGGAGAAGCCTTCCGGGGGCACTTCCCCGCTTCGGCAGCGTGCCGGAACAGAGACTCCTGTCCCCCAGATCTTGGCTTCGCGATGGCGGCGGCTCTGAAAGGTTTCTGTGGGTTTCGTCGAACGCCCCAGGGTTTTCGCGACGGAGGCTTTATATAGGCGAAGAGGCGGCACAGGAGGGCTTCTGGGGGGCCCACACCATAGGGCGGCGCGGCCCCCCCTCTGGCCGCGCCATGGTGTGGTGTGGGGCCCCCAGGGCTCCCCTCTGGCGGCTCTCGGGTGTTCTGGATGGTTCCGGGAAAAATAGGAACCTGGGCGTTGATTTCGTCCGATTTCGAGAATATTTCGTTACTAGGATTTCTGAAACCAAAAACAGCAGAAAACAGGAACTGGCACTTCGGCATCTTGTTAATAGGTTAGTTCCAGAAAATGCACGAATATGACATAAAGTGTGCATAAAACATGTAGATAACATCAATAATGTGGCATGGAACATAAGAAATTATCGATACGTCGGGGACGTATCAGCATCCCCAAGCTTAGTTCTGCTCGTCCCGAGCAGGTAAAACGATAACACAGATAATTTCTGGAGTGACATGCCATCATAACCTTGATCATACTATTTGTAAAGCATATGTAGTGAATGCAGCAATCAAAACAATGTATATGACATGAGTAAACAAGTGAATCATATAGCAAAGACTTTTCATGAATAGCACTTCAAGACAAGCATCAATAAGTCTTGCATAAGAGTTAACTCATAAAGCAATAATTCAAAGTAAAAGCATTGAAGCAACACAAAAGAAGATTAAGTTTCAGCGGTTGCTTTCAACTTGTAACATGTATATCTCATGGATATTGTCAACATAGAGTAATATAATAAGTGCAATAAGCAAGTATGTAGGAATCAATGCACAGTTCACACAAGTGTTTGCTTCTTGAGGTGGAGAGAAATAGGTGAACTGACTCAACATTGAAAGTAAAAGAATGGTCCTCCATAGAGGAAAAACATCGATTGCTATATTTGTGCTAGAGCTTTGATTTTGAAAACATGAAACAATTTTGTCAACGGTAGTAATAAAGCATATGTATCATGTAAATTATATCTTACAAGTTGCAAGCCTCATGCATAGTGTACTAATAGTGCCCGCACCTTGTCCTAATTAGCTTGGACTACCGGATCATCACAATGCACATGTTTTGACCAAGTGTCACAAAGGGGTACCTCTATGCCGCCTGTACAAAGGTCTAAGGAGAAAGCTCGCATTGGATTTCTCGCTATTGATTATTCTTCAACTTAGACATCCATACCGGGACAACATAGACAACAGATAATGGACTCCTCTTTTATGCATAAGCATGTAACAACAATTAATAATTTTCTCATTTGAGATTGAGGATATATGTCCAAAACTGAAACTTCCACCATGGATCATGGCTTTAGTTAGCGGCCCAATGTTCTTCTCTAACAATATGCATGCTTAACCATAAGGTGGTAGATCTCTCTTACTTCAGACAAGACGGACATGCATAGCAACTCACATGAAATTCAACAAGGAGTAGTTGATGGCGTCCCCAGTGAACATGGTGATCGCACAACAAGCAACTTAATAAGAGATAAAGTGCATAATTACATATTCAATACCACAATAGTTTTTAAGCTATTTGTCCCATGAGCTATATATTGCAAAGGTGAATGATGGAATTTTAAAGGTAGCACTCAAGCAATTTACTTTGGAATGGCGGAAAATACCATGTAGTAGGTAGGTATGGTGGACACAAATGGCATACTGGTTGGCTCAAGTATTTTGGATGCATGAGAAGTATTCCCTCTCGATACAAGGTTTAGGCTAGCAAGGTTATTTGAAACAAACACAAGGATGAACCAGTGCAGCAAAACTCACATAAAAGACATATTGAAAACATTATAAGACTCTACACCGTCTTCCTTGTTGTTCAAACTCAATACTAGAAATTATCTAGACCTTAGAGAGACCAAATATGCAAACCAAATTTTAGCATGCTCTATGTATTTCTTCATTAATAGGTGCAAAGTATATGATGCAAGAGCTTAAACATGAGCACAACAATTGCCAAGTATCACATTACCCAAGACATTTATAGCAATTACTACATGTATCATTTTTCAATTCCGACCATATAACAATTTAACGAAGAAGAAACTTCGCCATGAATACTATGAGCTAAGAACACATGTGTTCATACGAACCAGCGGAGTGTGTCTCTCTCCCACACAAGCATGATGTAATCCAATTTATTCAAACACAAACAAAAACAAAAGCATACAGACGCTCCAAGTAAAGTACATAAGATGTGACGGAATAAAAATATAGTTTCAGGGGAGGAACCTGATAATGTTGTCGATGAAGAAGGGGATGCCTTGGGCATCCCCAAGCTTAGACGCTTGAGTCTTCTTGATATATGCAGGGGTGAACCACCGGGGCATCCCCAAGCTTAGAGCTTTCACTCTTCTTGATCGTAGTATATCATCCTCCTCTCTTGATCCTTGAAAACTTCCTCCACACCAAACTCGAAACAAACTCATTAGAGGGTTAGTGCATAATCAAAAACTCACATGTTCAGAGGTGACACAATCATTCTTAACACTTCTGGACATTGCCTAAAGCTACTGGAAGGTAATGGAACAAAGAAATCCACCCAACACAGCGAAAGAAGCAATGCGAAATAAAAGGCAGAATCTGTCAAAACAGAACAGTCCGTAAAGACGAATTTTAAAAGGGCACCAGACTTGCTCAGATGAAAATGCTCAAATTGAATGAAAATTGCGTACATATCTGAGGATCACTCACGTAAATTGGCATAATTTTCTGAGTTACCTACAGAGAATTAGGCCCAGATTAGTGACAGCAAGAAAACAGTTTCTGCGCAGTAATCCAAATCTAGTATTTACTTTTCTATCAAAGACTTTACTTGGCACAACAAAACACAAAACTAAAATAAGGAGAGGTTGCTACAGTAGTAAACAACTTCCAAGACACAAATATAAAACAAAGTACTGTAGCAAAATAACACATGGGTTATCTCCCAAGAAGTTCTTTTCTTTATAGCCATTAAGATGGGCTCAGCAGTTTTAATGATGCACTCGCAAGAAATAGTATTTGAAGCAAAAGAGAGCATCTAGAGGCAAATTCAAAACACATTTAAGTCTAACATGCTTCCTATGCATAGGAATCTTGTAAATAAACAAGTTCATGAAAAGCAAAGTAACAAGCATAAGAAGATACAACAAGTGTAGCTTCAAAAAATTCAGCACATAGAGAGGCATTTTAGTAACATGAAAATTTCTACAACCATATTTTCCTCTCTCATAATAACTTTCAGTAGTGTCATGAGCAAACTCAACAATATAACTATCACATAAAGCATTCTTATCATGAGTCTCATGCATAAAATTATTACTCTCCACATAAGCATAATCAATTTTATTAGTTGTTATGGGAGCAAATTCAACAAAGTAGCTATCATTATTATTCTCATCATCAAATATAGGAGGCATATTGTAATCATAATAAAATTTATCCTCCATAACAGGTGGCAACAAAAGACTACTATCATTATAATCATCATAAATAGGAGGCAAAGTATCATCAAAGTAAATTTTCTCCTCGATGCTTGGGGGACTAAAAAGATCATGAAAACCAGCTTCCCCAAGCTTAGAATTTTCCATATCATTAGCAACAATGGTGTTCAAAGCGTTCATACTAATATCATTGCTACTAGCATGCAAATAAGATTCCATGGGTCCTTTTCTAGATGCTACAATTGCTAGGTCTAGACAAATTAAAAATACTGACATTCCTAATGAAAATACTGTTACACCTGTTAATTCACCTGAGTCTGTGATGCTGTCCAGGACTGGCGCGTGGTTGACGAGGGAGGAAATCCCTGTTGTGTAGCTTTCTGGTCCCCGGCAACAGCGCCAGAAAATAGCTTGATGTCTACTTTCCCTCCTTTCCTGTAGACAGTGTTGGGCCTCCAAGAGCAGAGGTTTGTAGAACAGCAGCAAGTTTTCCCTTAAGTGGATCACCCAAGGTTTATCGAACTCAGGGAGGAAGAGGTCAAAGATATCCCTCTCATGCAACCCTGCAACCACAAAGCAAGAAGTCTCTTGTGTCCCCAACACACCAAATAGGTGCACTAGTTCGGCGAAGAGATAGTGAAATACAGGTGGTATGAATAAGTATGAGCAGTAGCAACGGTGCCGAGAAAAAATAGCTTGTCTGGCGTGTAGTTGATGGTGGTAGTATTGCAGCAGTAGTAACACGGTAAAACGATAAACAAGCAGTAACGCAGCAGTATTTAGGAACAAGGCCTAGGGATTAGACTTTCACTAGTGGACACTCTCAACATTGATCACATAACAGAATAGATAAATGCATACTCTACACTTTTGTTGGATGATGAACGCATTGCGTAGGATTACACGAACCCTCAATGCCGGAGTTAACAAGCTCCACAATTTGTTCATATTTAAGTAACCTTATAGTGTAAGATAGATCAAAAGACTAAACCAAGTACTAACATAGCATGCACACTGTCACCTTCATGCATATGTAGGAGGAATAGATCACATCAATATTATCATAGCAATAGTTAACTTCGCAATCTACAAGAGATCATGATCATAGCATAAACCAAGTACTAACACGGTGCACACACTGTCACCTTTACACACGTGCAGGAGGAATATAACTACTTTAATAACATTGCTAGAGTAGCACATAGATGAATAGTGATACAAAACTCATATGAATCTCAATCATGTAAAGCAGCTCATGAGATTATTGTATTGAGGTACATGGGAGAGATGAACCACATAGCTACCGGTACAGCCTCGAGCCTCGATGGAGAACTACTCCCTCCTCATGGGAGCAGCAGCGGTGATGAAGATGGCGGTGGAGATGGCAGCGGTGTCGATGGAGAAGCCTTCCGGGGGCACTTCCCCGCTCCGGCAGCGTGCCGGAACAGAGACTCCTGTCCCCCAGATCTTGGCTTCGCGATGGCGGCGGCTCTGAAAGGTTTCTGTGGGTTTCGTCGAACGCCCCAGGGTTTTCGCGACGGAGGCTTTATATAGGCGAAGAGGCGGCACAGGAGGGCTTCTGGGGGGCCCACACCATAGGGCGGCGCGGCCCCCCCTCTGGCCGCGCCATGGTGTGGTGTGGGGCCCCCAGGGCTCCCCTCTGGCGGCTCTCGGGTGTTCTGGATGGTTCCGGGAAAAATAGGAACACAGGCGTTGATTTCGTCCGATTCCGAGAATATTTCGTTACTAGGATTTCTGAAACCAAAAACAGCGAGAAAACAGAACTGCACTTCGGCATCTTGTTAATAGGTTAGTTCCAGAAAATGCACGAATATGACATAAAGTGTGCATAAAACATGTAGATAACATCAATAATGTGGCATGGAACATAAGAAATTATCGATACGTCGGGGACGTATCAGTCTGTTGAACACTCTAGTGATGATCTTGATGAAGATTATGTGGAATTTGATGATGATTTTATTGATAAATGTAATGCTACTACTGATGCAAGTAATATTAAAAAGCTTCTTGCACAACGTGCTGTTAGATATAAACTGTCTCCTGATCCTAAATTTGCCACATCTCCTATAAACATTAAGGATAAGGATTATGATTTTTCTCTTGATTTATCTCATATATCTATTATTGAGAAAACACCTTTTTGTGGTACTGAAAAAGAAAGTGCTGTAGAGCACATGAATGAGCTTTCTACTTTGAGTAGCTTGTTTTCTTATGATATCAAGAAGCGTACTTATTTTGTTGCTAAATTTTTTCCTTTCTCATTAAAGGATGATGCTAAAATTTGGTATAATAGTTTGCCTCCTGATTCTATTGATAGTCCAAGTGGTTTGCTTGATGTTTTCTTCCGAAAATATTTTCCTGCTAGTGCTCAACATATTGCTTTGCAGAAAATTTATAGTTCTGACCAGGAAGATGGAGATAAATTGCCTGAAGCTTGGGCAAGATTTTGCTCTCTTATCAGGGCTCGGCCTGGACATGATTTGGAAAAGCATGACCTACTTGATATATTTTATAGTGGACTAACCATTGAGTCTAGGGCATACCTGGATAGTTGTGCTGGTTGTGTTTTCAGGAAAAGAACTCCAGATGAAGCGGAATAATTATTGGCTAAAATAGGCCGGAATCATGATGATTGGACTGCACCTGAACCAACTCCAACGCCAATATTGAAGAAGATGGGTATGATTAAATTAAATGATGAAGATATGAGGGAAGCCAAGAAATCTCTTAAGGAAAAAGGTATTAAATCTGAAGATGTGAAGAATTTACCTCCCATAGAAGATTTATGTAAGATAACTCCCCCTTCATCCATGATTGAGGTACATTCTCTTCAACGCTTTAGTAGGGAAGATATTCCGTACTCAAAACCTCCTGATCAATGTTTAGATGAGTTTGATAATTATATTGTTAAGCAAGATAATTTTAATATGAGAGTAGAGAATCATTTAATAAAAAATTCTCAAGCTATTAGTGAATTGCATGATATCGTGGAGAGAACCTCCAATGATGTTAAGATGCTTGTTAAACATTTTCATATGGTTCAAACTCAAATTAATCAACTCACTAAAGTGCAAAATGACTTGTTGAAAAATAGTTCTAAAGAAAAACATGCTTATGAAGTAACAACTAGAGGTGGTGTTTCTACTCAGGATCATCTATATCCTGAGGGGCATCCCAAAAGAGTTGAACAAGATTCTCAACGAACTAAAGAAATTAGTGCTCCTTCTAAGAAAAAGAAGAAGAAACATAAAACTGTTGTAGAATCCTCTGAGCCTGTTATTGATCCTAATAGTATTTCTATTTCTGATGCTGAAACTGAAAGTGGTAATGAACATGATAAAGATAATGATAAGAATGATGCTTCTGATAAAGAAGAGGTTGAAGATGAACCTAAAAAGCATGCTAAAAATAAAAAGTATACTAAAGAAGATTTTATTGCTAAGAAACATGGTAATGAAAGAGAACCTTGGGTTCAAAAGCAAATGCCTTTTCCTGCTAAGAAACTAAAATCAAAGGAGGAAGAACACTATAATAAATTTTGTGATTGGATGAAACCTCTGTTTTTGCAAATTCCTTTGACTGATGCTATTAAATTGCCTCCTTATTCAAAGTATATGAAAGATATTGTCTCTAACAAAAGGAAAATTCCTAATGAGGAGATTTCCACTATGCTTGCTAATTATTCTTTCAATGGCAAGGTTCCAAAGAAGCTGGGAGACCCAGGTATACCGACTATCCCTTGTTCCATCAAGAATAATTATGTTAGAACTGCTCTATGTGATTTGGGAGCAGGAGTTAGTGTTATACCTTTTTCTCTTTACAAGAGACTTGATTTAGATAAATTGATACCAACTGATATATCTTTGCAAATGGCTGATAAATCTACTGCTGTTCCTGTTGGTGTATGTGAGGATGTTCCTGTTCAAGTTACTCAAAATTGCTTAATATTAACTGATTTTGTTGTATTGGAAATGCCTGAATATGATAATATGTCTATTATTCTTGGAAGACCTTTTCTTAACACTGCAGGGGCTGTTATTGATTGCAATAAAGGAAAAGTTACTTTCAATGTTGATGACAAGGAACATATTGTTTATTTTCCCAAGAGGATTGATAAAGTATATGAAGTTAATACAATTTCTAATTTGAGATCTATCAAAGTGGGAGATATTGATTGTCCAATATATGAGCCTAAAGAAGAATATCAAACTCTTGTGATTGGATCCATAATAATACAATATAAGGTAACATGATTGATTTGAGGTTTATTTCTTCTTATGACATGTAAAAATTATTTGGTGGCAAGACTTGATCAACCTTGTTAATAAGTATATTTTATATGCATAGAAGAGTTAAACAACATTTCTTTCTTTCTCCACTTGTTTTACTTGCTGTAGTACCACTTGTTTTGCAAGATGCTTAGTTGTTTAGAGGTTTGAAAAATCTTTTTCTGTCTTGTAATAATAATTTTAACACCCAGAAATGTGCGTTTTTCGAAGTTCTCAAAAATTTACAAAAATTATACCGTTGGTCTTATTTTTCGAAGAGCAACCTGGGAGTGCATGGGGCTGACCAGTGGGGCACCCCAGGGCTGCCCCCATGAGCCAGCGCGGCCAAGGAGGGGGGCGCGCCACCTTGTGGTGTGGGCCCCTCCTTGCCCCACTAAGTCATCTCTTCCTCCCATTCTACTCTCTCTCCCGAAAAAACTCGTACCAACTTTCTCTCACTCGCGTTTTTGCTCAAGAGCTCAGGATTCTTCGATCTCTTTGCTCAGCCCAGATTTCTGTCTGAAATTTGGCACATTTGCTCTCCGGTATGTGACTCCTCCGATTATCCAAATAGAATTTTGTTTGGTTAAGTATATCTTGAGTATTTTGCTGCTGTAGGTAACATGTTAAGTGAGGTTGCATTCTTGTTCTAAGTTGTAAAAATTAGTTTTGATGCATGTTTAGTACTCTATCAAGTTCCTATAGTAGTTTCCCTCATTTATATGTCTCCAAATCAACTTTTATAATGTTTGTTGAAAAAATTTCAGAAAAAGAAGATGCATAACCTTACCTTTGGAGAAGTGTTCGAAAGAGAGACGACAAGCATGGGGAGGCCCTCAAGGGCAGCTACTCGAATTAGACGATCCTATAATGAGGATATCATCGCACCGAGCTTCGAAGTTGAAGAGGATAATGGAGTTCCTAATGCTTCATCCTTTCCGTGCTATGACTTTTTGCGTAATGCAGGGCTGCTTGATGACTTCTTGTTCCTCATCAATAATGTGGGCTTATCTACCTATATGGAAGATGAGAGGAGTCAATACTACATGCTAACTAAAATCTTTGTTGAAAGCTTTAAGTTCAACAACACACACTTCACACCATCAGTTTCATTTAGGATTTATGATAGGCCTATTACTATGAAGTTGAAGGATTTTTGTGTTGCATTGGATATTGCTCCTGTAGGTACAACGAAGAAGATCGAGAAAAGCCCCAAAGGTTTGACTGAGCTCTATCGAGAAGTTACCAATGATGATGGCCGCGCCATTCAGCGCGGCAAGATAAGAAACATTCAACTCCCTGCCATTAGATATTTCGCTTACTATCTTGCTACTAGCATTCTTGGTAGGGAGAACACTAGCAACATTTCTAGTTATCATCTTGCTTTTCTAGTTGCTGCACTTACTGGAAATACACCTTATCATCTAGGTGCTCTTGTTGCTCGTCATTTATCCAATAAGGGGCCTATTTTTGGAGGAATTGTTGCCTCACGCATTATGGCACATCTAGATCTTCCTCTTGATCCTACTGATGATAAATTAACTCCTATAAGGCTTGATATTGCTGCTATGAAGAGTCACCAATTTGTCACAACTGACTCTAGTTTAGAAAATATTGTCTATAAAATGTTGTTTATTGACGGGGATGAGAAGGAAATCCCTTTGCCGCAGACCGATTTGTTCAGTGTTCACAGGAGACCGTGGTCGCGCTCTAAGGAGGAGGTGGATGAGCAGCTGAGGATACATGGTTTCCACCAGCAGCATGACTTCGAGGACGCCGAGCCCTCCTACGGGTATACCGTCACATATCCTGGTGCGTCTTCCAGCACATACCTAGAACAGGATCCTTCTTCGTCATACTACGGAGGTACCACTTCATGGGCACCATGGGATTGATCTCCACTTAGGCCAAAAGCCTAAGCTTGGGGGGAGGTATACCGGCATCACTCATTCATTGCATATTACAATTGCCGGATACTTTTACATACTTTTTTAGCTTCTGAAGGTGGTTTCTAATAAGAGGGAGATGATATTTGGGGAAGTGCTGTTTGAAAACATATTCTGGACTGATACCAAAAACATTCCCAAAAACAGCCAGAACGTTATTTTGCGAAGCCAATTTTTGTGCATGTTCCCTAGGTTATTATCTAACTTTCATTAGTTGAGCACTTTTCGAGTTGAGCAGCGGAAGATTTTCGTAAAAATAGATTACTGTACTGCTGTCAAGTTTGACGAAATTCTGCTACTTTGTGTTTATGTGACTCTTTTAGTTTTCATTTTCTTGTTTTTGCTTTGTTTCTTTCCTAAAACACAAAAAGACCAAAAATATTTCTGTTGTTTCTCTTTACCATCTGTTTATTTTGGTTTCTTGTTCCTATTTTGCTTTATTTGCTATCGTTGGTTTATTATGAGAAAATCCAAAAAGATTTTGCTTTGTTTGCTTGTTTCCTTTTGTTCTTGTTTCCAATTCGAAAGCACCAAAAATATTTGTTGTTCTTTTTTGGTTTTGTAAAGTTCATTATGGAGTTCAGCGGTCTCCGGTGGCTGGAGCTTGGTTTTCATTCCATATTATTCAAGCTACACAAGTGAAAGGCAATAATGACGATCTACGACAACTCGACTGTGGTGAGAGGCTGGTATGAACTCTATTTGTTTTCATTTTTGTACATATACTCATCCATGTGAGCATGCTTAGTTGGTTCATGTGAGGTATATGTCATTTAATGAAAATTTAGTAGTTCATGATCTCTCATGTTTAGCTCCAATTTATTAATATGAGTAGCATGTCATAAATATTTGCTTGCATTGTTTTATTCATAGATAGGTATGACATTGTGGTATCCTCCTCTGAATAATTCACTTGAATCGACTTGGCACATGCTCACGCATGCATATGACTGAACAAAAGTCAATTAAGCCTCGATGATTTACTTTGCCTCAGAGTTCTTGTATCACTTTTATGCCTCTGTTAATTTATTTTGTCGCAAGCATGATTATGAAAGTTATTGCTCTCTTGATTGTCGCTTCCCAGTCTATTGCTAGCCTTCACTTGTACTGAGCGGAAATGCTGCTCGTGCTTCCAAACCCCTGAAAACCAAGTTATTCCAAAGTGTCCACCATAAATACCTATGCATGGCATTTCAAACCATTCCAAGTAAATTCTCATGTGCTACCTTTAAATCTTCAAAATACTTCTCAATTTGTGTTGATGTTTTATAGCTCATGAGGAAGTAAGTGGTGTTTTATCTTTCAACCTTGTCATTTACTCCTGACAGACTTTCACCAATGGACTAGTGGCACATCCGCTTATCCAATAATTTTGCAAAAAGAGCTGGCAACGGGATTCCCAGCCCCAATTAATTAGCTTTCATCAATAATTCTCTTCACATATTTTGCCCTGATTTATCAGTAAGCAACTTAATTTGCAAATAGACACTCCTCCATGGTATGTGAATGTTGGAAGGCACCTGAGGATTCGGTTAGCCATGGCTTGTGTAAGCAAAGGTTGGGGGCTGTGTCATCCATAATAAAACTAAAGTACGTGTGTAAACAAAAGAGAAGAAGGATGATTTACCTTGCTGGTAGAAGATAACGTCTTTCATGGGAGCCGCTCTTGAAAGTCTGGTTGACGAGGTAGTTGGAGTGCCCACTACCATTCGTTGACAACAACAAACACCTCTCAAAATAATTTTACTTCTGTCTTTAGAAAAATGAAAAGCTCTAGCACATGTTAATCCCTGCTTCCCTCTGCGAAGGGTCAATCTTTTACTTTTATGTTGAGTCACCATCCTTTCTTTGAGCACCTTCTTGAGAACATAACCGTCATTCTTAGTATAATATGCTTGTCCCAAAATATGACTAACTGTGATATAACTTTGATGCTTTTATCTTTGATAATCTCTACTTCCAGTCTTTCCATGAACTTCAAAGGTGCCCGGGCATTTATGTTTTGTTGTACAAATACGGGCAAGCGAGATACCACTTTATCATATCCTTTTATGAACATTGCAATCTTGCTGATAGACATGATTCATGATACTTATTATTAATTTGTTGGTACCTTTTCCATGATTGACATAGCTATTAGATGACTTTATTTGCATGTATCTTATTATGAATTGCCTAAGTACTTGTCCATATCATGAGAATATTTACATCATATGAACAAATATGTTTGTGAAAGTTCTTTTATCGCACTCAGTTGTTAACTGGATTGCTTGAGGACAAGCAATAAGCTAAGCTTGGGGGGAGTTGATACGTCCAAAACGTATCTACTTTCCCGAACACTTTTGCTATTGTTTTGCCTCTAATTTGTGTATTTTGGATACAACTAACACGGACTAACGCTGTTTTCAGTAGAATTGCCCTGGTGTCTTGTTTTTGTGCAGAAACTCAACTTTCAGGAAAATCCCCGGGATTAATTCCAATGAGCCTATTTTCACAGAAGATGGACGGAGCCAGAAAGGAGGGGGGCCACGAGGCGCCCACCCCACAAGGCGGCGCGGTGGGCCCCTGGGCCGCGCCGGCCTATGGTGGCGGCGCCTCGGCCAGCCTCCGACGCCCCCCTTTCGACTACTTAAGGGTTTCGACCTAAAAACGCACGGGGGTTAGACGAAATTGCCAGAATACATCCAGAACACCGCCGCCATCGCGAAACTCCGTCTCGGGACCAGAAACTCCGTTCTGGCACTCCGCCGGGACGGGGAATTGGAGGAGATCATCGCCATCATCACCACCGGCGCCTCTCCATCGACCATCCATGCTTCCCCCATCCATGTGTGAGTAATTCCCCCGCTGTAGGCTGAAGGGGATGGTAGAGATGAGATTGATCATGTAATAGTCATAAGATTGTTAGGGCATAGTGTCTAGTATCCGTTGTTGGTACTTTTATGATATTGTTGCAACTTGTTATGCTTAATGCTTGTCACTAGGGCCCGAGTGCCATGATCTCAGATCTGAACATGTTATCAATTCACGATGATATTCATTGCTTTATGATCTTACCTGCAAGTTGTATACACATATTGCTGTCCGGAACCCGAGGCCCCAAAGTGATAGAAATTGGGACAACCGGAGGGGAAGGCAGTGATATGAGGATCACATGTGTTCACTGAGTGGTAATGATTTGCTCCGGTGCTCTATTAAAAGGAGTACCTTAATTACCAGTAGATTCCCTAGAGGCCCGGCTGCCACCGGCTGGTAGGACAGAAGATGTTGTGCAAGTTTCTCATTGTGAGCACGTACGACTATATATGAGACACATGCCTATAATTGTTTAGTATTTGGATACTGTTTTATTACTATCTGCAAATGCCCTACCTTGATTGTTACATGAGTTCTTTCATCCATGCAGCGCCCGTTCATCCATCGTTGTGCCTACAGTATTTTAATCCTGCTGTTTACTATAATCACTACTGCTGTCTTTGTTACACTGTTGCTGATATTTCACTACTGCTACTGCTATAAAACTGTTGCTACTGATAAACTCTTGCGAGCAAGTCTATTTCCAGGTGCAGCTGAATTGACAACTCCGCTGTTAAGGCTTACAAATATTCTTTGGCTCCCCTTGTGTCGAATCAATAAATTGGGTTTTACTTCCCTCGAAGACTGTTGCGATCCCCTATACTTGTGGGTCATCAGACGCCATCAACTTTTTACACATTTGTTGAATATCATGTGAGTTGCTATGCATGTTCGTCTTGTCTGAAGTAAAAGGGAGATTTTTCATGATTAAATTGTTTGAGTATGCATATTGTTAGAGAAGAACATTGGGCCGCCAACCAAAGCCATGTATCATGGTGGAAGTTTCAGCTTGGACATTAATCCTCAAATCTCTTATAAGAATATTATCTGTTGTTAAATGCTTAAGGCTGTGTTTGTTTGAGCTTCTGCTTCTGCTTTTAGAGCCCAAAAGCGGAAGCGCAAACAAACGGCACAAAATAGAAAAGCCTGGTGCAGAAGCGCGGTTCGCGAATGCACTGCCAGGTCGAGAATCAGCGAAAGCACCGAACGAGCTGCTTCCCGAGCTTTTTTCCTGCTTCCCGACATGCACTGACCAAAATGCCCACAACACTTCGAGATAACTACGAAAAGAATGCCATCCTTTATATTCTCGTCCGCCCTTGCAATCCCCCAACCAGATCGACACCCCCAACACCATTTCCCCCTCCTCCCCGTCACCTACCCATGGCCCGTTAGGGTAGGGTTTGTTGGGGGGATAACCCCCGGTATGCCAAAGGCATGCCAAACCGGATGGTTTGAGCCATCAAGATACCGGTTTAATGTTCTTACCGGAAGCCTGGTAGGAATTTGGGAAAGCAAGCTAAGCCGGTATCCCCAAAGGGGTATGCCGGAACCCGGTAAAGAAGACACCAGAAAGGAGGGCCTGTCGGCAGGACTGGTCAAAGATTCTCTTCAGAACAAGAAGACAAGGATGAGCTAAGCAAAGTAACTTTATTCAGAGCCCTGGCGCCAAAGAGAGAGGTGACGCTGAAAGAAGCCGGAGGACATCAGCGTTTCTGATTAAAGAAGACTCCGGCGTCACCTGTGATTAAAGTAGCTTTGTAAAGTAGTTTGTCCAGTCAAAGATGCCATTAGGGTTTCTTGTTCTGTAAGCCACCCTCTCCCCTATATAAGGAGAGGGGGTACTGCCTCTTACAGGCGCGAGACCACAGAAGGAATTAGACGACAGAACTTGTAACCGTGTTGAGATCAATGAAGCTAGCGATCTAGTAAAGAGTTCTTCCTCTTGTCTCTCTTCTTGTATACCGGCCTTCGGTTGTGTTCTTGAGGAAAGCATCCGGAAGTTCTTCCCATCTAATCGCAAACCCTCCCCCGAATCCTTTAGCGTCCATTCGGCCCCAATCTAAGCCATCCTATGGCATCTGTCTGTTCACCACGACGACAGTTGGCGCCCACCGTGGGGCATGAAGTGGCGCTTGAAGGAGTTCACATTCGGGCGGGCATCCTCGAGGTCGCCGGCGAGCGTACAGTGTCCGCGCTCGTGCAGCGCATCTACGCCATGGATTTCATCAACGACAACGCAGGCTGCTTCGCCAACGGCGGCATCTTCCCCAAGAACGGCCGCGTCATCGAGTTCGGCGGCCACCGCGTCTACTTCGGCACCGTCCCTGTGCGCCAGCGCCTCTCGCCGGTGCTGGTGGCACTGGACCCGCCAAGATGGCTCTGTGTTGGTCGCGCCGTCGGCAGTGTCGAAGTAATGATGACCGGTGTGGCTGGTGCAGGAAAGGAGGCTGTGGGCGTGGGTGCTGGTCACGCGGTTTCGACCCGTGCGGCCAAGCCACCGCTGGAGCGCGAGGCAGGCGCAGCGGGAGCATCATCCGCGCCACCGGAGACACCGCTCCAAGCGGCAATGAACGTCCTCGCCACCCCCATCGCGCAGAACGTTGATCCGGCAGCGGCTCAGGCGGAGCTGGAGGCACAGCGTCAGAAGGTGCTCGAGAGCGGCAAGGACATCCTCTGGGCGCAGCGCGAGCTGAACCTAACCCTACGTGAGTACAACGCTGCCCATGGCTTTGCTTCTGTTAGCGCACATGCTGCTAGGATGCCGGAAAACCGGCTAAAAGCTCGCAACCTAGATCAAGATTTGCGCAAAGAGATTCTTACAGGCAAGAGTGCCTCTGCATCTGTTAGCATCGTGGAAAAACCTAAGTACAGTAGCCCGGATAAAACTATAAAAGCTGCTAAGGCTGCAGTAGAGCTATGCGAGTCGCTTTCTGGAGATGCTTTGGCAAAACAGCAAGAGCGTGTTAGAGAGCTGCTAGAAACTATTGAGCAGCAGAACGCTGAGCAGCTGGCTAAGCTGAACAAGGCAGCAGCCTCAAAATCCGCGCGTTCAACAAAGAATGCCGGTAGCAAGTCCCATGGGCAGGCTTCGTCCCCCCATCCGGACAGGAGAAGAGAAAAAGAAGTGAATGCGCAGCAGATGACTGTGTATGATCCGGTTCTTGCCGGAAAGCAACAAGCCGGGCAACATGATGCCGGTAGAAAAAGCCAAGGGGCAGAGCGAGGCTATGCCAGAGGAGGCTATGCCGAAAACTACCATGCCGGCAGATATGAGACCGGGCAAAATTATCGAGCTGCAAGGGCAGCGTACGATGAGGAGGAAATAGATCCCCCGAGGTACCGGCAGGCGAGGGCCACGGTACCGGAATGTTATGATGAGGCTGATTCTGCAAGACCGGCAGCATACCGGAACCCATTGGGAGAACGCTTGGGAGAGAGATACTTACCGGAACGGGATGCGAGGCACCGTCTGGATAGGGTGTACTTGTCGGAAATGATCGAGGAAGAAGGTCCTCCAGGTCCAAAGTGCTTTGGCCCAAGGATCATGAGAGAAAAACCACCAGTTCGCAACTTTACGTTGCCCCGTGACACAAAAACATACGATGACACTACGAAGCCGGAAGATTGGCTCGCGGATTACGTGACCGCGGTATACGTCGCGGGCGGTGGAGGAACCGTAGTAGGAGGAGGAAACAGGTGTTGGGCCGTGAGAATCATACCATCGTTTTTAGTTGGACCGGCAAGAATCTGGCTGAACAACTTGCCGGCAGGAAGCATAAATGGCTGGCTGGATTTTGAGGAGGCTTTTGTGAGCAATTTCAGCAGCACATATCAAAGGCCAAACAGGCCGCAGCAACTTGCTCTGTGCGTACAGCGCCCGAACGAAACAGACCGGGATTATCTGGCCCGGTGGAACACTACGAGGAACTCCTGTGAAGGGGTAATCGAAGCACAGGCCATTGCTTGGTTCAGCAAAGGTGCAGAAGAGGTTCGCCGTTGTGGCAAAAGCTGCAGCGGAACATGCCGACAACGTTGGCAGAAATGATACGTGTGGCGGATAGCTACGCGTTGGGAGACCCAACGCAGCCGGCAGTGCAACCTGAGCCGGAACAGCTACGCCAAGAGCAACACCGGGACAACCGGAATAACAAAAGAAGAGAAGATTTTCCGGATCGAAGGTACGGTCCGCAGCAAGTTGCTTCTTGCAGCAGAAAAACTCGAAGCCGCGGCGATGAGGCAAAGAACCGGCTCGCAGCCGTGGGCCGGTCCTAAGAAACAATGGGTGGAAAAGAAACCCTGGATCCAGAAAAGAAACTGGCAAGAACCCGCAAAATACACCATGGAAGCTGCCATGGACCAACCATGCCGGTGGCACACACCGAACCCGGCATACCCGTCAAACCACTTGACGAAGGATTGTACCTGGACAAAGTACTTGATGCAAAAGGGAGCGGTAAAAGATGCACAACCGCCACAAGACATGCCGCGGCAGCAACAGCTACCGCCACCACCGCCGCTTACCGGGGCAAACGCCTTACCGGTGCAGCCAAACCGGCAGCAGTACCAGCAAGTTAACCGGGTGGAGCAAAACGATAACCAACCACCTCCACCGGCACCTTTAGGCCGGAATGTTTACGAAGACCCGCATCTGTGCTGTGTTGTTTTTGTCACTGAGCCAACAGACAGGCAAAGTATGCATCGCCGCTCCATGGAAGTAAACGCCGTGATGCCGGCAGTTCCCAAATACATGCAGTGGTCCAACCAGGAAATTGCCTGGTCGATTAAGGATCACCCCAAAATCATGCCGAATCCGGGTGGATATGCTCTTGTTGTGGACCCAATCATGAAAGGGCCGCAAACTCGAGTAAAGTTCAGCAAGGTGCTGATCGATAACGGCAGCAGCATAAACATCATGTACAAGCATACCATGCATACGCTGGGCATAACAGAAAACATGCTTCAGCCAACGCGCACGACGTTCCACGGAATCGTTCCGGGCTTGTCCTGCGCCCCGATAGGAAAAGTTCGGGTGGACGTAGCATTTGGAGGCCGTGACAATTGCCGGGTTGAAAATGTTGAGTTTGAGGTGGTGGATCTAGACAGTCCCTACCATGCATTACTAGGGAGACCGGCATTGGCAGCCTTCATGGCCACAACTCATACGGCTTACCTCAAGATGAAGATGCCGGCACCTCGTGGACCATTGACTGTGGTGGGAAACTACAAAGTCTCGCTGGAAACCGCATCTGCCGGATCAAACCTAGCGGAATCGCTGGTGATCGCGGAGGAAAAGAAAAGGATGCAAACAGCTATTGCGCTGGCTCAGTCCTCACAGTTGAGCTTAGCGGCAATGAGTGGAAACATGGGCTCACCGGCATTCAAGCCGACAAATAAAACAAAGGACATTGTGCTGGATCCGGCTTACCCAGAGCGCACCGTTCGTATCGGTGCCGGACTCGATCAAGCATAGGAAGGCGCACTCGTCAGCTTCCTCCGTGAGAATCGGAATATCTTCGCCTGGTCAACTGATGATCTGGTGGGTGTTCCGAGGGAGCTGGCTGAGCACTCTTTAAACGTCCGGAAAGATGCCAAGCCGGTGCGGCAACCACTGCGCCGGTTCGCTGAAGATAGAAGGAAAATCATAGGAGAAGAGGTGACAAAACTGCTCGTTGCCGGATTCATTGTGGAGGTCACGCACACAGAGTGGCTGGCCAATCCGGTAATGGTTGAAAAGAAGAAAGATGAGAACCTGGAGGCAAAAGCTCCGAAGGTGTGGCGCATGTGCATTGACTACACCAACCTAAACAAGGCTTGCCCAAGAGACCCTTTTCCTTTGCCACGAATCGATCAAGTGATTGATTCAACTGCTGGGTGTGAGTTGTTGTCCTTCCTGGATGCATCGTCCGGTTTCCCCCAGATTCCCTGGCAAAACGAAGATCAAATAAAAACTGCGTTCATTACCCCGCACGGGGCTTATTGCTATGTTACTATGCCGTTTGGTTTGCGCAACGCTGGTGCAACGTACCAGCGCTGTATGCAAAAATGCTTGTTTGATCAAATCGGAAAGAATATGCAAGTCTATGTGGACGACATTGTGATAAAAACTAAGGTAAAGAACACTTTAATCGATGACATCCGACAAACGTTCGACAACCTAAGAAGGTTCCGGATGAAACTTAATCCGGCAAAATGCACTTTTGGTGTCCCTGCCGGCAAGTTGCTCGGTTTCCTAGTATCAAGCCGGGCATTGAAGTTAATCCGGTAAAGATCCGGCAATAGAGAGAATGACTATCCCACGAGAGTTAAAAGATGTGCAAAAGTTTACCGGTAGCTTGGCATCGCTAAGCCGGTTCGTAAGCAGGTTGGGAGAAAAAGCTCTGCCGCTCTATGCTCTAATGAAAAAATCTGACACGTTCGTCTGGACCCCTCAGGCAGATGCAACGTTTAAGGAGCTAAAAACAATGCTAGCCACAGCACCTATATTGGCTTCACCATTAGAAAGAGAGCCTATGCTATTATACATAGCGGCAACAAACCGGGTTGTGAATGTAGTAGTTGTAGTTGAAAGAGAAGAGGAAGGAAAAACCGTCCAGAGGCCGGTATACTACCTGAGCGAGGTGCTCTCCCTCTCAAAGCAGAACTACCCTCACTTCCAAAAAATGACTTATGGCGTGTACATGGCCGCCACAAAACTCAAGCATTACTTTGAGGAGCACCCCATGAAGGTGGTGAGTGAAGCACCAATCTCCGACATCATATGCAACAAAGACGCCAGCGGCCGGATTGCAAAATGGGCAATCCAGATATCACCATACGTGCCGGTGTATGAAAGAAGAGATGCCATAAAATCACAGGCTTTGGCTGATTTCCTCGTTGATTGGGCGGAGATGCAATACAAAACGCCAGATCAGAGGATAGAATACTGGAAAATGCACTTTGATGGATCCAAACTCAAAGAGGGCCTAGGTGCCGGTGTGGTGCTTACTTCACCAAAAGGAGACCACCTCCGGTATGTTTTGCAAGTGCATTTCAGGGCATCGAATAATGTCGCTGAATATGAAGCTTTGATCCATGGGCTTAAGGTCGCAAAAGAAATCGGTGCGCACCGGATCATTTGCTATGGAGATTCAGATCTTGTGGTACAGCAGTGTTCCGGAGATTGGGATGCAAAAGATGCCAACATGGCCTCGTACCGGTTTCACGTGCAAAAGATTGCCGGATTCTTCGAAGGTTGTGAGTTTCACCATGTGCCACGCGCGGAAAATGAAGCCGCGGATGCTTTGTCCAAGCTGGGCTCATCTAGGCAAGAAATTCCTCCCGGAATAGCTTTGGCTCACTTAAGAGTACCATCGATCAAGCCAAGCCCGGAATCGGAATCAATTTTTGTACCGGAATCACACGTAGTGCCCATGGATATCGATGAAGGGAACCCGGGGACTGCTCCGGCAAGCTCGGGGACGGCTGTACCCATACCGGAAGAAATGATGCTGGTGGATAGCATGGATATAGATGCACCGGTGTTTTTAGTCCGAGAGACACCGTCATGAGTTAAACCTATTAAGGAATTCCTGATCAACGGCACCTTGCCGGCTGATGAAAATGAGTCAAGGAGGGTACAAAGAAGGTCCAAAGCTTACACATTCATCAATGGTGAAGTGTACAAGAGAAGCGTTACCGGTATCCTTCAAAGATGTGTGGAACCGGAAGAAGGGAAAGAAATGCTTGAGGAAATTCACCAAGGAGAATGTGGGCATCATGCTTCGTCAAGAGCGCTAGTAGCAAAAGTTTTCCGGCATGGGTATTATTGGCCCACTGCTTTGGAAAATGCTGAGGATTTAGTGAGAAAATGCAACGGGTGCCAGAGGTACGCCAAGCAAAATCATACCCCAGCGTCCGGTTTAAAAACAATACCACTAACATGGCCGTTCGCCGTTTGGTGCCTCGACATGGTTGGCCCATTCAAAACTGCAAGAAGCAGCATGACCCACATCTTGGTTATGGTAGATAAATTCACCAAGTGGCTAGAAGTGAAACCTATCGCAAAGTGTGATGGGCACACCGCGGTAAAGTTCTTAAAAGATGTCATTTTGCGGTATGGATACCCGCACAGCATCATCACTGACAATGGAACCAACTTTGCTCAAGGTGAGTTCAAAAGGTTCTGTGAGGACAAGAACATCCGGTTGGATTTGTGCTCAGTGGCACACCCACAAGGCAATGGCCAAGTGGAAAGAATGAATGCTTTGGTACTTTCCGGTATCAAGCCTAGACTCATTGATGCAGTGGAAAAGTCACCGGGATGTTGGCTCGATGAGCTACCATCGGTACTGTGGAGTATAAGAACAACTCCAAACCGATCTACCGGATACACTCCATTTTTCATGGTTTATGGAGCAGAAGCGGTCATACCAACCGATATCATTCATGATTCACCAAGAGTACAACTCTATACTGAGCAAGAGGTCAAAGAGGCCAGAGAAAATGATGTGGACTTGCTAGAAGAAGCAAGAGAGCTGGCTCTGGCAAGAACAGCCATTTACCAGCAGAACCTCAGACGCTATCATAACCGGAAGGTTAACCCAAGAGTTTTCCGGGAAGGAGATCTTGTGCTTCGACTAGTGCAGCGCACTGAAGGCCGGCATAAACTGTTGTGCCACAACCAAAAGCAGATTTAAAGTTTTACATCATAAACCCCGGCATACCGGGGTAGAATTTAACAAGCATTGTTTTAAAGCAAGCAGGACCAACAGACATATTACAGGCAAGCATTTGATAGAGGATCATCAGGCAGCAGGAGCTTCCGGAGGAGCGTCGCCAGCATCAGCATCGTCTAGAGGCTCCTCGTCGGCTTCATCCTCCTCCTCATCAAGATAATCTTTGACGTCAGGAGGGGGAGGGATGAAGGTGCGCATGTCGGCGTACTCCGCAATGTGGTACGCACGATCCTGCCGCTTAGCGGTGAGGATCGGGTCCAGATCGGTTTCTGCGTCTTCGCGCACGCCGGTAAGGGCGTCCAGGTCGAGCTCCGGGTACCAGGAACAAGCGACGCGTAGGGCGGAGTCCGCTCCAGCACGGGCAGCAGAGCACTGCCACTCGCGGATCCTCCTGCCGGCACCCTTAAGACGATCGCTGATGAGGGAGAAGGTATCCGGCACCTCCTCGCCAGGCCATAGAGTCCCGAAGAGCTGGGTAGCTACATCAGGAATGTCCGATAGATTGCGATCTATGGCGCGCATGTGAGACACCCGCGCGTTAAGCGCGACCAGATGGTCGTTGGGTGTCCATGGCACGGTAAGATTCGCTCGGCCTTGGTCTTTGCGGCGCGCGTCAACCTTCTTGACAGCGTATCATGAGTCCGGAAAGAGGCCTATGCGAAGAAAGAAAAAGGTTAAGGAAAAGAATCTGGAAGAAAAAGAGACCGGAAGGAAAAGAATCCGGAAGAAAAAGATACCGGAAGGAAAGATAACGGAAAGGAAATGGGGTCGGAGGAAAAAAGGCTCGTATGCAGTAGTCAAAATATGTAAAAGAAAAGAACTCACGGTAGGCAAGTGTGTCTGTTTGCAGGATCAACTGGTTGCATTCCTTGTGCTCCTCCTCCACTCGCGCGGCCTTCTCCTCGGCACCCTTCCGGGCCTTGGCCAGCTCCTCCAGCCTCAGCTCGCAGTACCACCGTGGCATTGTCGGCGTCCTCCGAGCCTCGTCCATCTTGGCCGCCGCATCGCCTTCGGCGGCTTTGAGGGCCTTGGCATGGTCAAGCCCTGCCTGAATGAGCTGGGACTTAAGCTCCTGGTAGCTGGTCTTGTGGGCGCTCAGCTCCTCCTGATGCTGCCGGATGAGCTGGTCCTTCTCCCCTGAAACCCAGAAAAGAAGATGTTAACAAGATTATGCTAATAAATATGAAAAGGAAACCAAGTTAACATGAGAAAGGAGAAAGGTTATACGTTGGGCGGCGAAGCTGCTCCTTGAGAGCGTCGATGGAAGCTTCCGGGATCACCATTGCGAAATTGCGAATGTTAGGAGGAAAAAAGGTTTCCGGTAAGAAAGATGCCGGTAGAACAAGAACTTACCTTGGCACTTATCGTGTGCCTCAAATGAGCTCCCGATGCTCCCATAACAGCTCCTCAAAGAGGGCCTTCCGAGCGTCAGCCGTGAGCTGTTCAAGAAGAAGAAATGAGTTAAGTTTTGCGCTAAGAACAAAGTTCTTAACCCGAAACTCGGGGACTGGCAGTGCCGGTTTTGCGCGTTTTTAAGATAAGTTTTGCGCTAAGAACAAAGTTCTTAACCCGAAACTCGGGGACTGGCAGTGCCGGTTTTGCGCATTTTTAAGATAAGTTTTGCGCTAAGAACAAAGTTCTAAACCCGAAACTCGGGGATCGCAAAGGCGGTTTTGCGCGTTTTTAAGATAAGTTTTGCGCTAAGAACAAAGTTCTTAACCCGAAACTCGGGGACTGGCAGTGCCGGTTTTGCGCATTTTTAAGATAAGTTTTGCGCTAAGAACAAAGTTCTTAACCCGAAACTTGGGCACTGGCAGTGCCGGTTTTGCGCGTTTCTAAAGTAAGTTGTGCGCTAAGAAGAAGGTATTCAACCCGAAACTCGAGGACTGGCAGTGCCGGTTTCACGCTAAGTTTTTAAGTTAAGTTTTGCGCTAAGAGCTGCGCTCTCACCACAAAACTTGGGGACTGGGAAGATAGACAAGAGAGAAACCGGCATGAAACTAAAGAAAAGATAGAACAAAGCCGGAAATGAAGAAACCGGTAAAGATTGAAAAAAGTTAGTAGAACGTACCATCAGATTGTTCGTGGCATCATACCACGCGCTGTCGAGCTCCTTCACGGCGTTGCGAAGCCGCATGAAGTGCTCCTCGGAAGACCGGTCCCCGACAGGGTCAGGTGCCGGCAGCCTATCCTTGCCCAGACCACGGGTCGCCGGAGTTATGTCCGCGGCGTTCCACTTTTCGGCGTAGGGCAGGAGATGCCCCAGGTCCCGGCCTTGGCGTTGGAACTCAGTAATACGGCCAAGAAGACCGGTGGCCTTCGTGGCGGTATCTCTGGCGGCCTTGGAGACATGCAGCACCAGAGGCTGCTGGCCGACGGAAGGGGCGCTGGAGGCCGTCGCCTTCCCCTTAATGAGCTTGGAAGTCTTGGGCGGCGGCGCGGAAGGAGCGGCCCCGGAAGTCTTGGGCGGCGGCGCGGTAGGAGCGGCCCTGGAGGGCTTGGCGCGAGGAGCGTCTGGCGGTGGCATGAGGATGGTTCGTGGAGAAGGGGGAGCGCTAGGCGCGTCACCCGGGTTGGAGCCTTCCGGCGCGGAAGTTGTCGTCTTTTCAAGAACGGGAGGAGCTGGAGGCTCCGCCCACCCGGCAGCTTGTTCTTCTCCGGCGCCGATGTTGCTGGCGCCGGTGTCTTGGTTCTCAGGGAGAAAGGAAAGATCCTCCTCCGTGCGGTGATCTGACGAGGAAGGGGCCGCACGCCCCGAATTTGTTGTGCCCCCCGAAAGGGAGGCAGAGGTGTTGCCGACACCAGATGGTGCCGGGCTTGAGCGAGGAGGAGGGGTTGAGGTCCTTGCGGAACCCTCAGAGCCCGATGGCCTTGGGCCGAGCTTGAGTGCAGGGCTGAGAAAAAGAAAGAAAGACAGTTGGAAAAAAGCAACCGGAAAAAGAACTTGGCAAAAAGAGGCAAGCAAGAAAATGAAAAACTTACCCGGAAGCAGTTGGCATCACCTTGCGCCCGTAGCGGCGCACGCCCACTTCCTTCTCCCCCACGGGCTCGGTCCGGAAGCGCTTGGAGGGAGGGGCCTGGCTGGGACCGGCATTAGATGCCGGCTGCTTGTTCTTTTGGCCCTGGGCCATGAGTTTGTCCACAAACTCAGAACCGGCCTCGGCGCGCAGGGGCGGCACGCGCTCGTGGATCTATGAGTTGAACATGGCTAAGAAGCAATTTGCAAGAAAGCAATAGCTGTAAAGTACAGGAAACCAGAAAAGAAGGTACCTCGAGCACGGTCAGGTCATCGGAGGTCCCGGTTGGCTCCGGCGGGTCCCGGCCTAGGCGCGCAGCCGGAGTCTTGCCCATCTTCAGATCCTTCCAAAAGATGTAGGGATCTGGGTCGAAGGAGTCAAGGGCGCGCTTCCGGCAAGTTCCTCGCTGCTCTGCTTGGATGAGGGGGAAGCGGTCCTTGGCCTGAAACAAGATAAAAAGGAAAGTTAACAAAAGCGGAAAGTTGCCGGCAAAAGACAACCCCAAATTGCGCAATCTCTTACTTCTTGAGTCGGAGGGTTAGTAGTGCTGAGGGGAAGGAGGCCCCATTCCCAGGCAAATGGCATAGCAGTTTGGCAAATCTGCTTAGCCTTGCGAACAACATCCTTCTTGCTAAGAGGACGGCCTGTGATCTTGGTAGGATCGCCAGGGCCATACATCTCGCTCATCCTATGCGCACGGCGCTTCAGAGGAAGCACCCGGCGTGAAATAAAGGTGCGGATGATATCATCAGAGCAGATGTTGGTCTCCTTCTTCAAAGAGGCCAAGAAGCGTACTACCCGGTTGGTTTCGGCGTGCTCCGTCTTCGGGTTGTAGCTCCAATTGGTTCTGCTAGGAGGCCCCGCTTGGAAGGGAGGAAGATCGATAAGATTGGCGCGGCCATTGTTCTTCACATAGAAGAAAGTTCCTTGCCAGGCGCGGCAGGACTCGAGGCCGGAAAATTTAAGAAAAGTGCTCCCTGGGCGGGAGCCAACGATGCAAGATCCGCACTCCACGGGCGGTTTGGGCTTAGGGATTTCCTTGCCCTGGACGGAGTTAATCCGCAAATTGAAGAAGCGGGCAAACATCTCACGAGTGGGACGAATGCCGATATAGGCCTCCATGAAGGTGGCATAGCAAGAAAGGTAGAAGATGGCGTTGCCAGGAAGGTGGTGAGGTTGGAGTTTATAGAAGTCTAAAAACTCCCGGAAAAAAAGGGGAGGCAGGAAGGCCGAAGCCACGCTCAAAGTGAGCAAGAAAAACAACATATTCACCGGGTTCGGGGTCCGGTTCGATTTCGTCACCAGGAATCCGGCAAGTGACTCCTTCCGGAATCCTCCGAGACCGGTATAACCAATCGATTTCGTACTCGGTGACATTGGAGCCCATCCAGGCTCCGCGAGTGATTGGGGAAGGCTCTGCGCCAGAAGATTGGCTAGAGCTACTAGAAGCTTGGCCAGAGCTACTCGCTTCTTGGCTACCGGAAGCTTGGCTAAAGCTACCGGATTCTAAATGGCCGCCAAACTCTTGGAGGCTACCGGATTCCTGCTGGTTGCCGGAATCAGTCTCCATCGGATCTGAAGCCGTGGATTCGCCGGGAGATTGTCTACGGCGCTTAACAGAAAGAGAAGAGGAAGATGCGGAGGAAGATTCCTCGTCAGACATTAGATGGCTAGGCAGAAAAACAGAAATCCCACTCTTGAACCCCGCGTGAAGATCTACGAGTAAGAGGAAAACCAAAGAAAAAGAGGAAACAAGAACACCGTAGGCCCAAGATCTGAAAGGCAAGCGGACGGCGAGCAAAGTAAGATTGCTACCAACCTTGAGCGGCGCAGTTGCTGAGGAGGACTTTCGCCGGCGAAGGAGAGGGCCTGCGGTCGCCAACGACCACCGTCAACGGCGAGGCGGATAAGCTTGCGAAGAAGCGCGAATGCAGCGGGCGCGGTGGAGATGCTGCTGAAGTTTCCCGCACAGCGAGGTCCGGCGGAAGCACGGCGTAAGTTCGCCGGGCGCCGGAGCTTGAACGAGCGACGATGGACGGAGAGCGGCGGTGGCGCAAAGGCGTGGAGCACTGTGCGCGAAGGATGAGGAATGCGAAGAAGATGAAGAAGAAGGGGTGGTTGTGCTTATAAAGGAGAGAGAAGATGGGCCGCAAACCGCTGGGCCGCGGCGGTTCGCCTCGCGGCCCGCGACGGTTCGCGCCGTGGGCCACCACGTGGCGAGGAGGTACACGCGAGAAAATGGACGCCACACGGAGGCGCACACAGGATCCAAAACGGCTAGTGGGATCTGTAGTGGGGCATTTAATGACCGCGCGGGAGTCGAAGCGAAGTGACAACTGACACTGGCGTGGCAGTTAACAGTGCGCATGTCACTGACAGGCACGGGGCCCAAAATATTCTCGACTTCGCCGAGGAAAGAGTAAAGGCAAATGACACCGGAAAAGAGAGATGCCGGAACATGCCTTGCGAAGAGAAGAAGATGAACAAGGGTGAAGGTGCCGGAACCAAGCTCTAGGCATGAGTGATTAAACCGGTATGTTAAAAAGATGAAAACCTGGCATGGTCTGTAGGATAGAATCCTCCAGACTATACCAGCTTCGGGGACTAATGTTGGGGGGATAACCCCCGGTACGCCAAAGGCATGCCAAACCGGATGGTTTGAGCCATCAAGATACCGGTTTAATGTTCTTACCGGAAGCCTGGTAGGAATTTGGGAAAGCAAGCTAAGCCGGTATCCCCAAAGGGGTATGCCGGAACCCGGTAAAGAAGACACCGGAAAGGAGGGCCTGTCGGCAGGACTGGTCAGAGATTCTCTTCAGAACAAGAAGACAAGCATGAGCTAAGCAAAGTAACTTTATTCAGAGCCCTGGCGCCAAAGAGAGAGGTGACGCTGAAAGAAGCCGGAGGACATCAGCGTTTCTGATTAAAGAAGACTCCGGCGTCACCTGTGATTAAAGTAGCTTTGTAAAGTAGTTTGTCCAGTCAAAGATGCCATTAGGGTTTCTTGTTCTGTAAGCCACCCTCTCCCCTATATAAGGAGAGGGGGTACTGCCTCTTACAGGTGCAAGACCACAGAAGGAATTAGACGACAGAACTTGTAACCGTGTTGAGATCAATGAAGCTAGCGATCTAGTAAAGAGTTCTTCCTCTTGTCTCTCTTCTTGTATACCGGCCTTCGGTTGTGTTCTTGAGGAAAGCATCCGGAAGTTCTTCCCATCTAATCGCAAACCCTCCCCCGAATCCTTTAGCGTCCATTCGGCCCCAATCTAAGCCATCCTATGGCATCTGTCTGTTCACCACGACGACAGGGTTGCAGCGCCCGCCCGCTGCCGTCGCTCCCTAGCCTCGTCGGCACCAATCCCCGCCGGCGACGTCCAAAGTCTCCTCCTCTCTGTTCACGACCTCGTCGAGCTCGCCGCGTCCGCGAATCGAGCGGCCGCACCACGGGTGCCCGTCCGCCGCCGGGGACAGGAGGCGTTCGAGCCTAGCCGCGGCGGCTGGAATTCGTCCCCATCGGCCACCATCCCCTCCTCTCTGCAGAGGATGAGCTCCACAGCCGGTTCGTCGAACTCCAGGCGCCGGTCCCGCTCCATAGCCGGTTCGTCCAGCTCCAGCAACGACTCACGCTCCAAGTCACGCTCGATCCCGTCGGCCACCAGACACGGGAGTACTTCCTCGTCTGCCGCCGTCCCTGGGGACTTCTCCGACGTCCTGCTCCAATCCCTACACGAAGCACCTGCAATGGGATCTGAGAAAAAAATCCCCTTACTGCTTAGCTGGCTGGCCCAGATCTTAGTGCGTATTACGCTGGTCCCCTATTATGCTGTGGTGCTGATTGTTTCCGTGTGTGAATTTTCTCCCCCAAACCATACTTGCAGAGGTGACTCGTTCTGATTCTGAAAATACATTGTTGGATGGCCACTTAGCCTTAAAGCGAGGTGTTGTGGAAAATGCAGAATGAGCAGATGTTTTGTAATTGTATGATACTGGTTAGTACTTGTGCATTTGTGCTCTGTTCGACGGGTGTTAATTACTCAAAAATTTCAATTCTAAAATCTGTTGTGTGTAATCGAGCGATGTTATGTACTGAAAAAACCCATTTGTAGACAAAAAGATGTGTAATATATGTGTAGCGAAGCACTGGTTCTGTTGCTCTTTTCGGTTTATATGGACAAATCTTGTAACATAAATTTCATGACACTCTCGTGTGATCTATGAATATATGTGATATTTTTTATTTAATACGAACCCATCCAAATTGAAATTGAGGTAATTAACCCTTAAGCATGAAAATTAAGTTTAAAACAGTTAGAATTAGCTAATTCATGTCAAATCAATATTTATACAACTTCTTCACTCTTCAGGGTCATTTTAGACATTTCATATTTCATACCAGCAACAGCACCTATCAACAGCACTCTTGCCAAACATCAAATATCTGCTTCTCACAGCTGCTTCCCACAGCTGCTTTTCCACAGCTCAACAGCTACAGCTGCTTTTCAACAGCTGCAGCCCAAACAAACAGACCCTAAAGCATAAAAGAGGAGTCCATTATCTGTTTTCTATGTTGTCCCGGTATGGATGTCCTCAAGTTGAGATCTATCAAAATTGAGAAATCAAATGCGATCGATCTCCTTGGACCTTTGTACAGGTCGCATAGAGGTACCCCTTTGTGACACTTGATTGAAACATATGTAGTGCAATGATAATCCATGGAAGTCCGAACTAATTAGGACAAGGTGCGGGCACTATTGGTATTCGATGCATGAGGCTTGCAACTTATAGGAGGTTTTATGCATAACACATATGAATTATTACTACCGTTGACAAAATTGTTTCCATGCTTTCAAAATAAAAAGCTCTAGCACATGAGTAATCCCTGCTTCCCTCTGCGAAGGGCCTTTCTTTTACTTTATGTTGAGTCAGTTTACCTACTTCTTTCTATCTTAGAAGCAAACACTTGTGTCAACTGTGTGCATTGATTCTTACATGTTTACTTATTGCACTTGTTATATTACTTTATGTTGACAATTATCCATGAGATATACATGTTACAAGTTGAAAGCAATTGCTGAAACTTTAATCATCCTTTCTGTTGCTTCAAAACCTTCTATTAAGAATCTATTGCTTTATGAGTTAAGTGCAAGACTTGTTGATGCTTGTCTTGAAAGTACTATTCATGAAAAATCTTTGCTATATGATTCAGTTGTTTAGTCATTATCTATTTGTTAACAAACTATAGACCATTGCTTCGAATCACTTCATTCACTTCATATGCTTTACAATAGTATTGATCAAGATTATGATAGTAGCATGTCACTTCAGAAATTATCCTTGTTATCGTTTACCTACTCGAGGGCGAGTAGGAACTAAGCTTGGGGATGCTTGATACGTCTCAAACGTATCTATAATTTCTTATGTTCCATGCTAGTTTTATGACAATACTCACATATTTTATATACACTTTACATCATTTTGATGCATTTTCCGGTACTAACCTATTAACAAGATGCCGAAGCGCCAGTTCCTGTTTTCTGCTGTTTTTGGTTTCAGAAATCCTACACAGGAAATATTCTCGGAATTGGACGAAACAAAAGCCCGCGGTCCTATTTTCCACGGAGCCTTCCAGAACACTGATGCTGTCCAGGACTGGCGCATGGTTGACGAGGGAGGAAATCCCTGTTGTGTAGCTTTCTGGTCCCCGGCAACGGCGCCAGAAAATAGCTTGATGTCTACGTTCCCCCTCCTTTCCTGTAGACAGTGTTAGGCCTCCAAGAGCAGAGGTTTGTAGAACAACAGCAAGTTTTCCCTTAAGTGGATCACCCAAGGTTTATCGAACTCAGGGAGGAAGAGGTCAAAGATATCCCTCTCATGCAACCCTGCAACCACAAAGCAAGAAGTCCCTTGTGTCCCCAACACACCAAATAGGTGCACTAGTTCGGCGAAGAGATAGTGAAATACATGTGGTATAAATATATATGAGCAGTAGCAACGGTGCCAGAAAATAGCTTGCTGGTGTGTAGTTGATGGTGGTAGTATTGCAGCAGTAGTAACACAGTGAAACAGTAAACAAGCAGTAGTAACGCAGCAGTATTTAGGAACAAGGCCTAGGGATTAGACTTTCACTAGTGGACACTCTCAACATTGATCACATAACAAAATAGATAAATGCATACTCTACACTCTTGTTGGATGATGAACACATTGCGTAGGATTACACGAACCCTCAATGCCGGAGTTAACAAGCTCCACAATTAATGTTCATATTTTAGTAACCTTATAGTGTAAGATAGATCAAAAGACTAAACCAAGTACTAACATAGCATGCACACTGTCACCTTCATGCATATGTAGGAGGAATAGATCACATCAATACTATCATAGCAATAGTTAACTTCGCAATCTACAAGAGATCATGATCATAGCATAAACCAAGTACTAACACGGATGCACACACTGTCACCATTACATCGTGCAGGAGGAATAGACTACTTTAATAACATTGCTAGAGTAGCACATAGATAAATTATGATACAAACACATTGCAATCATAAAGAGATATAAATAAGCACCTCACTATGCCATTCAACAGTGAATAAGTATTCTGTGAAATATAGCCTAAGAGACCCACACGGTGCACACACTGTCACCTTTACACACGTGGGACAAGGAGTCTCCGGAGATCACATAAGTAAAACTCACTTGACTAGCATAACGACATCTAGATTACAAGCATCATCATATGAATCTCAATCATGTAAGGCAGCTCATGAGATTATTGTATTGAAGCACATAGGAGAGAGATGAACCACATAGCTACCGGTACAGCCCCGAGCCTTGATGGAGAACTACTCCCTCCTCATGGGAGCAGCAGCGGTGATGAAGATGGCGGTGGAGATGGCAGCGGTGTCGATGGAGAAGCCTTCCGGGGGCACTTCCCCGTTCCGGCGGCGTGCCGGAACAGAGACTCCTGTCCCCCAGATCTTGGCTTCGCGATGGCGGCGGCTCTGGAAGGTTTCTGTGGGTTTCGTCGAACGCATCAGGGTTTTCGCGACGGAGGCTTTATATAGGCGAAGAGGCGGCGCAGGAGGGCTTCTGGGGTGGCCACACCATATGGCGGCGCGGCCAGGGCCTGGGCCGCGCCGGCCTATGGTCTGGGGGCCCAGTGCCCCCCCTCTGGTCCTTCTCGTGTGTTCTGGATGCTTCCGGTGAAAATAGGAACCTGGGCGTTGATTTCGTCCGATTCCGAGAATATTTCGTTACTAGGATTTCTGAAACCAAAAATAGCAGAAAACAGGAACTGGCACTTCGGCATCTTGTTAATAGGTTAGTTCCAGAAAATGCACGAATATGACATAAAGTGTGCATAAAACATGTAGATAACATCAATAATGTGGCATGGAACATAAGAAATTATCAATACGTCGGAGACGTATCAAACACCGAAGAGGAGACGAAGAGGGGACGCGAGGCGGCCACACCATAGGGGGGCGCGGCCCCACCCCTGGCCGCACCGCCATATGGGGTGGGCCCCTCGGGCGTCCCCCGACTCTGCCCCTTCGCCTATTTATTCTCTCCGTCGCGAAAACCCTAGTACCGAGAGCCACGATACGAGAAAAGTTCCAGAGACGCCGCCGCCGTCAAACCCCATCTCGGGGGGTTCTGAAGATCGCCTCCGGCACCCTGCCGGAGAGGCGAATCATCACCGGAGGGCTCTACATCACCATGCCCGCCTCCGGACTGATGCGTGAGTAGTTCATCCTTGTACTATGGGTCCATAGTAGTAGCTAGATGGTTGTCTTCTCCTCTTGTGCTATCATGTTTAGATCTTATGAGCTGCCTATCATGATCAAGATCATCTATTTGTAATGCTACATGTTGTGTTTGTTGGGATTCGATGAATATGGATTACTATGTCAAGATTGATTATTGATCTATCATATATGTGTTATTTATGTTCTTGCATGCTCTCCGTTGCTAGTAGAGGCTCTGGCCAAGTTGATACTTGTGACTCTGATACGTCTCCGACGTATCGATAATTTCTTATGTTCCATGCCACATTATTGATGTTATCTACATGTTTTATGCACACTTTATGTCATATTCGTGCATTTTCTGGAACTAACCTATTAACAAGATGCCGAAGTGCCAGTTCCTGTTTTCTGCTGTTTTTGGTTTCAGAAATCCTAGTAACGAAATATTCTCGGAATTGGACGAAATCAACGCCCAGGTTCCTATTTTACCCGGAAGCATCCAGAACACACGAGAACCACCAGAGAGGGGGCACAGGCCCACCAAACCCTAGGCCGGCGCGGCCAGGGGGGCCCGCGCCACCCTATGGTGTGGGCACCCCTTCGACCCTCCTGCGCTGCCTCTTCGCCTATTTAAAGCCTCCATCGCGAAAACCCTAGGGCGTTCGACGAAACCCACAGAAACCTTCCAGAGCCGCCGCCATCGCGAAGCCAAGATCTGGGGGACAGGAGTCTCTGTTCCGGCACGCTGCCGGGACGGGGAAGTGCCCCCGGAAGGCTTCTCCATCGACACCGCTGCCATCTCCACCGCCATCTTCATCACCGCTGCTGCTCCCATGAGGAGGGAGTAGTTCTCCATCGAGGCTCGGGGCTGTACCGGTAGCTATGTGGTTAATCTCTCTCCTATGTACTTCAATACAATAATCTCATGAGCTGCCTTACATGATTGAGATTCATATGATGATGCTTGTAATCTAGATGTCATTATGCTAGTCAAGTGAGTTTTACTTATGTGATCTCCGGAGACTCCTTGTCCCACGTGTGTAAAGGTGACAGTGTGTGCACCGTGTGGGTCTCTTAGGCTATATTTCGCAGAATACTTATTCACTGTTGAATGGCATAGTGAGGTGCTTATTTATATCTCTTTATGATTGCAATGTATTTGTATCACAATTTATCTATGTGCTACTCTAGCAATGTTATTAAAGTAGTTTTATTCCTCCTGCACGATGTAATGGTGACAGTGTGTGCATCCGTGTTAGTACTTGGTTTATGCTATGATCATGATCTCTTGTAGATTGCGAAGTTAACTATTGCTATGATAGTATTGATGTGATCTATTCCTCCTACATATGCATGAAGGTGACAGTGTGCATGCTATGTTAGTACTTGGTTTAGTCTTTTGATCTATCTTACACTATAAGGTTACTAAAATATGAACATTAATTGTGGAGCTTGTTAACTCCGGCATTGAGGGTTCGTGTAATCCTACGCAATGTGTTCATCATCCAACAAGAGTGTAGAGTATGCATTTATCTATTCTGTTATATGATCAATGTTGAGAGTGTCCACTAGTGAAAGTCTAATCCCTAGGCCTTGTTCCTAAATACTGCTGCGTTACTACTGCTTGTTTACTGTTTCACTGTGTTACTACTGCTGCAATACTACCACCATCAACTACATGCCATCAAGCTATTTTCTGGCGCCGTTGCCGGGGAACGGAAAGCTACACAATAGGGATTTCCTCCCTCGTCAACCACGCGCCAGTCCTGGACAGCATCAAGTATTTTCTGGCGCCGTTGCCGGGGAGGAAAGGTAAAAGGTACTCACACTCCGTATCTCGGCTACTAAGCTATTTTCTGGCGTTGTAAGTACTCGAAGCTATTTCCTTTAGATCCTGCAATTGCATCTTTTTTGTTTCTTGTTTACACTAGTTTGGCATAATGGACAACAATGAGCTTCTTATTCTATTTCCTGATTTAAAACATGGATTGTTTGATGCGAAAATTAAAAAACCTATGGAATCTTATTTGCATGCTGGTAGTAATATTAGTATGAACGCTTTGAACACCATTGTTGATAATAATATAGAAAGTTCTAAGCTTGGGGAAGCTGGTTTTCATGATCTTTTTAGTCCCCCAAGCATTGAGGAGAAAATTTTCTTTGATGATACTTTGTCTCCTATTTATGATGATTATAATGATATTGGTCTTTTAGTGCCACCTACTATGGAGAGTAAATTTTGTTGTGATTATACTATGCCTCCAACACTTGATGAGAATAATAATGATAGCTACTTTGTTGAATTTGCTCCCATAACAACTAATAAAATTTATTATGCTTATGTGGAGAGTAATAATTTTATGCATGAGACTCATGATAAGAATGCTTTATGTGATAGTTATATTGTTGAGTTTGCTCATGATACTACTGAAAGTTATTATGAGAGAGGAAAATATGGTTGTAGAAATTTTCATGTTACTAAAACACCTCTCTATGTGCTGAAATTTTTGAAGCTATACTTGTTTTATCTTCCTATGCTTGTTACTTTGCTCTTCATAAACTTGTTTATTTACAAGATTCCTATGCATAGGAAGCATGTTAGACTTAAATGTGTTTTGAATTTGCCTCTTGATGCTCTCTTTTGCTTCAAATACTATTTCTTGCGAGTGCATCATTAAAACTGCTGAGCCCATCTTAATGGCTATAAAGAAAGAACTTCTTGGGAGATAACCCATGTGTTTATTTTGCTACAGTACATTGTTTTTATTTTGTGTCTTGGAAGTTGTTTACTACTGTAGCAACCTCTCCTTATCTTAGTTTAGTGTTTTGTTGTGCCAAGTAAAGTCGTTGATAGTAAAGTTCATACTAGATTTGGATTACTGCGCAGAAACTGTTTTCTTGCTGTCACGAATCTGGGCGTAATTCTCTGTAGGTAACTCAGAAAATTATGCCAATTTACGTGAGTGATCCTCAGATATGTACGCAACTTTCATTCAATTTGGGTATTTTCATTTGAGCAAGTCTGGTGACATTTTAAAATTCGTCAATACGAACTGTTCTGTTTTGACAGATTCTGCCTTTTATTTCGCATTGCCTCTTTTGCTATGTTGGATGAATTTCTTTGATCCACTAATGTCCAGTAGCATTATGCAATGTCCAGAAGTGTTAATAATGATTGTGTCACCTCTGAACATGTTAATTTTTATTGTGCACTAACCCTCTAATGAGTTGTTTCGAGTTTGGTGTGGAGGAAGTTTTCAAGGATCAAGAGAGGAGTATGATGCAACATGATCAAGGAGAGTGAAAGATCTAAGCTTGGGGATGCCCCGGTGGTTCACCCCTGCATATTCTAAGAAGACTCAAGCGTCTAAGCTTGGGGATGCCCAAGGCATCCCCTTCTTCATCGACAACATTATCAGGTTCCTCCCCTGAAACTATATTTTTATTCCATCACATCTTATGTGCTTTGCTTGGAGCGTCGGTTTGTTTTTGTTTTTGTTTTGTTTGAATAAAATGGATCCTAGCATTCACTATATGGGAGAGAGACACGCTCCGCTGTAGCATATGGACAAGTATGTCCTTAGGCTCTACTCATAGTATTCATGGCGAAGTTTTCTCTTCGTTAATTTGTTATATGGTTGGAATTGGAAAATGATACATGTAGTAATTGCTATAAATGTCTTGGGTAATGAGATACTTGGCAATTGTTGTGCTCATGTTTAAGCTCTTGCATCATATGCTTTGCACCCATTAATGAAGAAATACATAGAGCATGCTAAAATTTGGTTTGCATATTTGGTCTCTCTAAAGTCTAGATAATTTCTAGTATTGAGTTTGAACAACAAGGAAGACGGTGTAAAGTCTTATAATGTTTACAATATGTCTTTTATGTGAGTTTTGCTGCATCGGTTCATCCTTGTGTTTGTTTCAAACAACCTTGCTAGCCTAAACCTTGTATCGAGAGGGAATACTTCTCATGCATCCAAAATCCTTGAGCCAACCACTATGCCATTTGTGTCCACCATACCTACCTACTACATGGTATTTTCTGCCATTCCAAGTAAATACTTCATGTGCTACCTTTAAACCTTCAAAATGCTTCTCAATTTGTGTTAATGTTTTATAGCTCATGAGGAAGTATGTGGTGTTTATCTTTCAACCTTGTCATTTGCTTTTGACAGACTTTCATAATGGACTAGTGGCACATCCGCTTATCCAATAATTTTGCAAAAAGAGCTGGCAATGGGGTTCCCAGCCCCAATTAATTACAACTTGCATTAATAATTCTCTTCACATGTTTTGCTCTGATTCATCAGCAAGCAACTTAATTTTGCAAATAGACACTCCTCCATGGTATGAGATTGATGGTAGGCACCCGAGGATTTGGTTAGCCATGGCTTGTGTAAGCAAAGGTTGGGAGGAGTGTCACCCATAAATAAATAAAAACTAAAATACATGTGTAAACAAAAGAGAAGAGGGATGATCTACCTTGCTGGTAGAGATAACGTCCTTCATGGGAGCCGCTCTTGAAAGTCTGGTTGGCAAGGTAGTTAGAGTACCCATTACCATTCGTTGACAACAACAAACACCTCTCAAAACTTTACTTTTATGCTCTCTATATGATTTTAAAACTTGAAAAGCTCTAGCACATGATTTATCCCTGCTTCCCTCTGCGAAGGGTCATTCTTTTACTTTTATTGTTGAGTCAGTTCACCTATTTCTCTCCACCTCAAGAAGCAAACACTTGTGTGAACTGTGCATTGATTCCTACATACTTTCATATTGCACTTGTTATATTACTTTGCATTGACAACTATCCATGAGATATACATGTTACAAGTTGAAAGCAACCGCTGAAACTTCATCTTCCTTTGTGTTGCTTCAATACCTTTACTTTGAATTATTGCTTTATGAGTTAACTTTTATGCAAGACTTATTGATGCTTGTCTTGAAATGCTATTCATGAAAAGTCTTTGCTTTATGATTCACTTGTTTACTCATGTCATATACATTGTTTTGATCGCTGCATTCACTACATATGCTTTACAAATAGTATGATCAAGATTATGATGGCATGTCACTCCAGAAATTATCTGTGTTATCGTTTTACCTGCTCGGGACGAGCAGAACTAAGCTTGGGGATGCTGATACGTCTCCGACGTATCGATAATTTCTTATGTTCCATGCCACATTATTGATGTTATCTACATGTTTTATGCACACTTTATGTCATATTCGTGCATTTTCTGGAACTAACCTATTAACAAGATGCCGAAGTGCCAGTTCCTGTTTCATTGTTTTTGGTTTCGAAATCCTAGTAACGAAATATTCTCGGAATTGGACGAAATCAACGCCCAGGTTCCTATTTTACCCGGAAGCATCCAGAACACACGAGAACCACCAGAGAGGGGGCACAGGCCCACCAAACCCTAGGCCGGCGCGGCCAGGGGGGGCCCGCGCCACCCTATGGTGTGGGCACCCCTTCGACCCTCCTGCGCCGCCTCTTCGCCTATTTAAAGCCTCCGTCGCGAAAACCCTAGGGCGTTCGACGAAACCCACAGAAACCTTCCAGAGCCGCCGCCATCGCGAAGCCAAGATCTGGGGGACAGGAGTCTCTGTTCCGGCACGCTGCCGGGACGGGGAAGTGCCCCCGGAAGGCTTCTCCATCGACACCGCTGCCATCTCCACCGCCATCTTCATCACCGCTGCTGCTCCCATGAGGAGGGAGTAGTTCTCCATCGAGGCTCGGGGCTGTACCGGTAGCTATGTGGTTAATCTCTCTCCTATGTACTTCAATACAATAATCTCATGAGCTGCCTTACATGATTGAGATTCATATGATGATGCTTGTAATCTAGATGTCATTATGCTAGTCAAGTGAGTTTTACTTATGTGATCTCCGGAGACTCCTTGTCCCACGTGTGTAAAGGTGACAGTGTGTGCACCGTGTGGGTCTCTTAGGCTATATTTCGCAGAATACTTATTCACTGTTGAATGGCATAGTGAGGTGCTTATTTATATCTCTTTATGATTGCAATGTATTTGTATCACAATTTATCTATGTGCTACTCTAGCAATGTTATTAAAGTAGTTTTATTCCTCCTGCACGATGTAATGGTGACAGTGTGTGCATCCGTGTTAGTACTTGGTTTATGCTATGATCATGATCTCTTGTAGATTGCGAAGTTAACTATTGCTATGATAGTATTGATGTGATCTATTCCTCCTACATATGCATGAAGGTGACAGTGTGCATGCTATGTTAGTACTTGGTTTAGTCTTTTGATCTATCTTACACTATAAGGTTACTAAAATATGAACATTAATTGTGGAGCTTGTTAACTCCGGCATTGAGGGTTCGTGTAATCCTACGCAATGTGTTCATCATCCAACAAGAGTGTAGAGTATGCATTTATCTATTCTGTTATGTGATCAATGTTGAGAGTGTCCACTAGTGAAAGTCTAATCCCTAGGCCTTGTTCCTAAATACTGCTGCGTTACTACTGCTTGTTTACTGTTTCACTGTGTTACTACTGCTGCAATACTACCACCATCAACTACACGCCAGCAAGCTATTTACTGGCACCGTTGCTACTGCTACTATATATTCATACCACCTGTATTTCACTATCTCTTCGCCGAACTAGTGCACCTATTAGGTGTGTTGGGGACACAAGAGACTTCTTGCTTTGTGGTTGCAGGGTTGCATGAGAGGGATATCTTTGACCTCTTCCTCCCTGAGTTCGATAAACCTTGGGTGATCCACTTAAGGGAAAACTTGCTGCTGTTTTACAAACCTCTGCTCTTGGAGGCCCAACACTGTCTACAGGAAAGGAGGGGGAACGTAGACATCAGACTCCAAGAGGGAGTATTTATGCTCGATAGTGGGTTCATGCCTCCATTGAATCTGGGACAGTGACAGAAAGTTCTAAGGTTGTGGATGTGCTGTTGCCACTAGGGATAAAACATCAATGCTTTGTCTAAGGATATTTGTATTGATTACATTACGCACAATACTTAATGCAATTGTCTGTTGTTTGCAACTTAATACTGGAAGGGGTGCAGATGCTAACCCGAAGGTGGACTTTTTAGGCATAGATGCATGCTGGATAGCGGTCTATGTTCTTTGTCGTAATGCCCTAAGTAAATCTCATAGTAGTCATCATGATATGTATATGCCTCTCTATTTGTCAATTGCCCAACTGTAATTTGTTCACTCAACATGCTATTTATCTTATTGGAGAGACACCACTAGTGAATTGTGGACCCCGGTCCATTCTTTTACATCTGAAATACAACCTACTGCAATTATTGTTCTCTGTTGTTCCTTGCAAACAAACATCATTCTCCACACCATACGTTTAATCCTTTGTTTACAGCAAGCCGGTGAGATTGACAACCTCACTGTTAAGTTGGGGCAAAGTATTTTTGATTGTGTTGTGCAGGTTCCACGTTGGCGCCGGAATCCCTGGTGTTGCGCCGCACTACACTCCTTCACCAACAACCTTCACGTGGCCTTCATCTCCTACTGGTTCGATAACCTTGGTTTCTTACTGAGGGAAACTTGCTGCTGTACGCATCACACCTTCCTCTTGGGGTTCCCAACGGACGTGTGCTTCACGCGTTATCAGTTGTTCGTGTTGGCACCTGCCGGCGGCGACGGGGCTGGGGGCGGGGCTCGGCTGCCACGTCTCGTCGTGGTCTTCGAATTCGTCCTCTTCGGCGGCAAAGACTTCGATTTGGCGCGGGATGTCTTTGGCACCGTTGTTGGCTTGGCTGCGGGTGGGCCCTTTGGCCCGGTCGAGGACCGCCGGGATAGCACTAGTGGCCGCAACACCTGCCTGCGGGACCACGTGTGCTGCCGCTTGAGGACGCTCGTGGACGCGACCAGGTTCACGACGTCGGCGGGGGTGGGGGTGGCGGGAGCTCCGACGGCCACAAGAGAGGGTGGTTGGGACTGCGAGCTAGCTCCGGCGGCCGACGGGGTCGATTCGAGACTCATGCCGCCGAGATCGGGCGATAGTGGTGCAGAGAACGGTGAGGGCGCGCAGATCGGCGGTGGCGGTTGGGTGGACGTGAAATTTCCGTCGCGCGCAAACTAGGGGTTGCGTTCAGGTCGTGTTCGGTTCGCTCGTTGGACCCCTACAAATACATGCCGAGTTGGGTTTTTGGTCTCAGCCTGAAAACTTTTTTTCGGTTTTGACTCGTTTACGGTGACTGATCTGCGCAGCTTTTCGAACCAAACCCGTAAACTAGCCGTTATTATTCGGTTTTCGGTTGTTTACGGGCTTTGTTAGAGATGCTCTAACAACTTGACCCAGGGCACCCTCGAACAAAAAAACTTTGGACCTAGGGTATTGACTAGTCTAACCTCAACACCCTGACGTAAAACACTGAGAAGAAAGATCAAGTTTAAATTTATTTTTCACGGGGGCTAATTTTGTCTGAACTTCCCAACAAAGGTCAAAATTTTCATTTTCGCACATGATGAGCTGATGGTGGAAGTTTACCGACGATATGTTGATTATTTTGAGATACTCGGTCCCGTGACATTAAATTCCAGCCTTCCCTGCTGTTTCAAGAATGAACGTATATTTGCAAGAGATATGTCCATAATTTTGTCTAGCAGACTATGCCATTCAGCATTGTCGTTGACATTTCTTAACTTTGTATATGTTGAAGATGTGATCACCACTGAGTAAGTGGACGTCGGTTGATGTGATGTGCAAGGTGTGGGTAATATGAAGTACTTCGATGGCGCTAGTAGCATGTACTATTGCGTGCATTGGTTGTGCTTTTTTATGTACTGATGGACTTCGTGTTTGTCAACATGACAAAAAAATTTGTCATGTAGACAACTATCTTTTAAACGTTGAGTATCTTTTTTTGTGATTTTTTAATCTTGTTTTTGGAACTTGAAGTTCGTGAATTAATGTTTTGTTTTGTTATGATGTGCAGACCAAAGCTAGGGAAGATGGGATGAGTTAGGGTTCAACTGTTATGTAAGAGATGGAAGTTTCACGAATAACGTTTGGTTGATTTCTCATGTGCTTCCACAACCTTGGACATTGATATTTTGCAACATCAAAAAGTACAATATGTGGTTGTGAGATGTAACAAGCTAGTAAATTAATTTTTATATACTAAATTGGTGGAGTGTCGATTCCGCGACATATTTTGCACTATCTGCCATTTCACACAACGTGGTACTAATGTTTACTTCTATGGTTGTGTTGAAGGTTGGTAATATTGATGTCCTTATTATTGTTTGGAATACAGGGACTTGGTAACTGGTGTGCAAACCAACCTACTCTACTCCATTTTATGACATAACTCAATTATTTGTATATTCAGCTTTTTACCCAAGCATAAAGCAATCAACAATCTAGCCGGCCTACGCCATAGTGAAATATGAATCACCACTGTGACATGTATTGTGGTTTTTCTTATTTCCTTGTATTCTATTTACCGGTTTATCATCCCACTAGGACATGCTCAATATACATGTTTATAAATAATCTTGGTTGTGTCTACATACTTGTAGCATGATGTACTACCTATGTCCTAAATTTTAATACGTAATTACAAAATCTTTATATGCTAGATTTCATGATATGCTTAATGTTATGAATTATTAGTAATCATTTCAAGCGAACACACTAGAAAATAATAGAGCTTTAGTAGTGCTTATTACATTGCAATGACCTAACTTAACCTCTATAAAATATCCAAATTTTCTTGTCCAAGAATCAATTTTTTTTTAATTTGTTACTAACTCTCGGCTACATGAATTTTCTTTTGCACAAAGTCGCTATTTCTTGAAATATGTTGTTGAATTGAGTTGCACTTTAAAAAGACTTGTTGGTTAAATTATACCGAGTTTGATTGTATTATTCACTTGTAGAAAACTTGGATGGCTTATATAGTTGTAATGATATACTTATCCCTCATATGTATCTAATAAGATATTTTCTAGATGGACCATTATTTGTTAGCCATTCCTACTGCACCAAAATTCGCTTGCGAATTTGAGTTACAATATCACGAAGATTAGTGAAGGTAATATCTTCCCCAACAATTATTAGTATATGGCTTTGCATTATGAATAGACACTGGAGTGCAAACTCTTTGTTCTCAAACCAATTTAATGAATGGATATTGGCTACAACATCTCGTACTGAAACTTCTCCCCCAGTTTGGTCGTCCTCGCTACGTCTAAATTTTCGTCGTCCTCGTCACTTCCTTCGTGTGCTCGTCTCTGCTCTGCGTCGCACGCGGACAAATGGGCCAAGCCCAATAAAGCACAGTAACCCTCACCTCCCCTGACCACGTCCTAGATTTCGAGAAATCCGCAGACCCTCGCGCTCCTCCTCCAAAGATCTTAGGTGCCGTAGGCCCCTAGCATGCGTGGCCGGGGAGGATGCCGACCGAAAGGAATGGGTCGGGTCTCCCGACGGCGAGGTAAGAGGGACGTAGGAGCGAGCTGAAGATCCGGCCAAGCCGGCGCCATTGGTCACGGCCGCGGCGGCAGCGACGACCCCATCCAAGTCCGCCTTCCGTGCTGGTCCTATTCCTTCCAGCCCTCTGAGAGGGGATCCGACCGCATCGCCTTCATCACCGGCCAGGCTAGCATCCTCCCCTCCGACCCATACCCAGGTAACCACAGGGGAGCAAAACTATTTTGGGGGGATTCAGAAGCTTGTGCGTTCACGCCAGATTGGATTAGACTACAACTGCGTTGGATAACTTATCCCGTTTCATGGGATTTAAAGTGCTCATGTGCTCTAGGTCTCTTGGTTTGGTTAGCAGATTTAGATTTTAGAACATCTGTTGTCACATATATTACACGTTTCGTCCTGCGGAATCTTAGGTTTCAGATCACCGGACATGACATTTTGTTATTTAGAGTGTTGGCAGCGGAGGATTTATTGGATGCATAAACTGATTCTCTTTAGATATTCTTTTGCGTTACACTTTCCTTATCAGTATGCAAAGGTGTGTTAATGTTTTGCTGTATCGATAAACCTTCTCCCAGATATATGTATTTGAGCTGTACTTGAGGCTGGCACTAATAATTCTGAAAAGAATGTGAGCCCTCCTCCGAGTAACTATTGCTATGAGATGTGTCTTGTTTGCACTTCTGTTTCTAGCACTTAGAGAGATGTGCATGCTGAAACATTGAGAAGTTTGGGATTTGGTAGACGTCATATAGATCAAATTTACGCACAGTATGACTCAATTTACTCTTTTGATATGTCCAGGATATCTGGTGTTGACATGGAAGAAGCCCCTATGCCGGCACTTCCAAGTTTCAGGTTTTCATCTACCTTAGTCTCCCATGGTACTATATCGATGATACATAATGCTAGCTTGGATGGTTGGACTCTTTGATGTGCTAGAACATTGTGGAATCTGGGATTGAGTTAGTACCAGATATTGTCTTCTTCAGGACCCCTACATCTTTGAGATCCTTACATGTAGGAACGTGAAGTAGGTCTGGCAGCGAGAGAGGGGCGGACAGAGGGAAGGTGAGGAAAGCTTCCTAAGCCGAAGGAGAGATGGTGCCCGGAGGAGCACTAGCGCTTCCTCGACACTTTCCTCAGGTCAGTACATCGTCATGCCACGAAGACGTGTCCTATTCTGCTCTAAACTAGCTAATCAGCAGTCCCTGAACTAGCTGATTGATTTGTGTGGATTTCAGGTTTGCGCCTAGAAGAAGATCGAGGAGCACATCTGCACCGAGACCATGGTACTGGTAATCCAAATTCATTCCCGCTCATTATCCAGAAGCTTGGCCTTGCCGCCAGGCTTCCGCCGCAATACCCAAGCCGCAGGCTTGCCATGCCGCAGCCGCCGCAGAGCTCGCCAGCAGGTTCAGGTAAGATCACTTTTCACACCAATATCGAAATTCAGAACCAACTGATTAAAATGTGAATCAGTAATGCACACTAAGTGATAAAATTTCACAATATGTCGAAATTCACAACCGACTGAGTAAAATGTGAATCAGTAATGCACACCAAGTGATACAATTTCACAATATTCATCATCCATGGATTACTAAATTCAAAGTGAGTGGTCCATGTTTATTCAGTTACAACTATCTTCAGATATCTGAACCTACACGCTCCCATTGACTGAAACTTGCTGGTATGTAATGGCTGCACATCTATGTCTTGTTGTACATTCATTTGTTGAATCAGCTAGCAGTATGGGATGCTAATAAATTGACCGTCTAGAAGGATTTACACACATTTTTGGTATGGCTAATTCTTTAAAATAAATTATGAGAGACACGATCTTTCTCTGGTTTGCTTAAGGACATTGAGATGATTGATGCTAGCTTGATGAACGGATTTCCTCTCTAGACCCATGATAAATATTTGATGGATGGCCCATGCCCTGAGTTTGTCTTATTTAGTATGGTAATTTTTTTTGCTAATAATGATATGGGCTCATTATCTTTCATGTACAAGTGTTGAATAAAACAAAAGCGGGACATCTGCAGCCTCGACAAAATACAAGCAAAAGTTGTGGGATCATGGTATTCACTATTTATTTATATGCATGATTCGTGTTCTACTTTTTGTGAAAGTCTTTTAATCATTTTATTTTGGGTTTGCTTGGTGGAATGGTCATTGTTGTGGGATGGTGAACAAGTACAAACCCAGAGATAATGTATCCAGGATTTATTCTTTGAATTTTGGGTCCTATGGGATGCATGATTCCTACGCAAAATACTCTCTTATGTTTCTTGGCATCTTGTTGTCATGATGTGCACTTATTCTTTCCTACATGTACTGGTATAGATGAGCACATACCAACTTTGATAAATGTTGGTAGTTTCCCATTTCCGCTATTAATCAGATGATTTTAGAAGCAGAGCAAACAATGATATATGAAATTACAATGGTGAGCTCTATGCATGTAAACATATAGTTATCAGTGGTGTCTACGCATAAGACATGGACATTGAATGGTCACGAAGCGCTCAGAAGTTTTAATTGCGAATTCAGCGTCTAGAAAGGATGGCAATAAGGTATCTTTATAGAATTTATTTGTCAAGTAATCACATGTCGTTTTGATTTAGTAACAGAAAGAAACAACCGGACCTACTTGAAATTTATGGTCATATGCATTATTAGAATGAAATAATTGCATACATGTTTCTGAAAATTGTTGGGAAAACTACTGTTAGCTCATTCATTTGGGAGCAAAATTCAATGTTCAATTGTTGATATATATTCCCTTCTGTTGAATAATTCACATGTCAGGTCTGGAAGATGTAGTTAGTGTTTAGCAATGATATATCTACGGAGACTCAATATTTATTTTCTATTTTTTTGGGTTCAAATTCCTTTTTGGCCTTAATTACTTATTTCTTCTGAATATGTGTTCAACAAATTAAACGAAAAGGACTAGAGAAGGAGAAGCACAGTGATCTTGAGTACAACATTATCATCTACTGTTTGCACCGTCGATAATGCAGTGGGCAGTGTAGTAGAGGCAGTAGGAAGGAAAGGCATACCTTACTATGGATATTAATTATTGTGAAAAATTATTTATTAGGTAATTGGTGATATTCAAGCTGACTTGTAAAGATATTTCATAATTGAGTGAGCATATTTGGAGTACTCATGTCCTGGTAAGATCTGAATTCGAACGACATGTGTGTTGTCCAATTGCCGTGCCTATTGTTGTAAATTTTGCCATTTAGTGTGACAAATTTAACTAGATTGTCCGCATATGATTTATTAGAGAATATTACTTGTGCTACTCACATTTGTAGGAGACATTTTCATGGGACATGTTTTTATTTGTTAAACCTAAGCTCCCTACTAGCTAAGAGTGAAGGGAGGACTCATTTTATTTGTATATCTTATCTGGTTTACTTTTTATAAGATGAAAGTATCGCCAACTATCTTATGTAAAGATAGCTAACATGATGGGAAGTCGCTAATTGTCTTATGCAAAGATACCCAACTTGATGGATGTGCTAAATTGCGCATGAAGTATAAACTTTTTTTTGAACAAGGTACGGTCCTAGAGGGGGCCTAGAAGCTATTCATTTAGCGGTGGCACAAGTACATAGAGGACCAAAATATAAAGAAAATTACAATCAGGTCCAAACATTTTGCACAAAGAACCCAAAAGATTATAGAAGAAACGCCATCAGGTCTAGCTTCATTGCCACCGTATCGATTCATCACATCATAGTCAAGAACCACGCAGCAGAGGACAGAACCACTTGGGGCGTAGCACAAAGAGCCAACTACGATGTTGCTACAGGGCCTCCGTCTTGGCATAGAAGCTTGGAGGTTGATGTTCACCTTCAACCGCCCGCCGGAGGAAACCGACGCGGACGAAGAGGGCGGGAATGGTTGCCTTTCGAGAGAGCATGTGTTCGTGCATGACGACGCGGACAAAGGTAAGTGGGCATGTGTTAGTGCATATGTGTTGGAGAGAGGAAGGGGGGGAGGGAGGGAGGGAGGGGATGAATAATGTAAAAGTACACACTTGTTGAGAGACAGAGAAAGGGAGGGAGGGAAAGCGAGGGGGAGAGCGAGGGAGGGAGGGAGGGGATGAATAATGTAAAAGTACACACTTGTTGGTCCTTGTAGGGGTTAGGAAGAGAGATATGGGGTATTCGAAAACTAAGCTATCATGTTTCTGGCGATCGTCAAAATGAACTCACTTTGTGGCGGCTGTCAAAAATGAACTCACCTTCTCCTTGTTTTATTAATTGTGGAATATATTGTTGCTTTTTTAGACACGTGAACTTTTGCATGCATTGTATTGACATGTTATGAGGAAAATAGCGGCCTATCCTTTTCGTCGATTCGCTACGTTTTAAATTTTCATAGTGAGTTGTGAATTATATATGTGCATTGAGAAATGAAATTTGAGTACCCGTGGCAACGCACGGGCACTTGTACTAGTTGAATTAGAAAAGACATTTCCCTCTCTAGGTGATTTTTTAGAGAGGGAAATTCGTTTATAAATTCACGGTCAACAATTTATAGTCAACAATACTGATCCTTTTAGGCTTGAAAAAACTTTTAAGAAGCTTGCATGCTTTCAACAACCATGATTGTGTACTTTTATTTTTTTAACATATGTTCTTCAATCACTTTACTTGTTTTTTTTTTATCATGTTGCATTACTCAATTTTTAATTGGTTAGCATGCTATGTCTAGCTTGATTTCTCTACTACGTAAAAAGAACGAACATGTTCCCCCTTCTCCCCCAGTTTGGTCGTCCTCGCTACGTCTAAATTTTCGTCGTCCTCGTCACTTCCTTCGCGTGCTCGTCTCTGCTCTGCGCCGCATGCGGACAAATGGGCCAAGCCAAATAAAGCACAGTAACCCTCACCTCCCCTGACCACGTCCTAGATTTCGGGAAATCCGCAGACCCTCGCGCTCCTCCTCCAAAGATCTTAGGTGCCGTAGGCCCCTAGCATGCGTGGCCGGGGAGGATGCCGACCGAAAGGAATGGGTCGGGTCTCCCGACGGCGAGGTAAGAGGGACGTAGGAGCGAGCTGAAGATCCGGCCAAGCCGGCGCCATTGGTCACAGCCGCGGCGGCAGCGACGACCCCATCCAAGTCCGCCTTCCGTGCTGGTCCTATTCCTTCCAGCCCTCTGAGAGGGGATCCGACCGCATCGCCTTCATCACCGGCCAGGCTAGCATCCTCCCCTCCGACCCATACCCAGGTAACCACAGGGGAGCAAAATTATTTTGGGGGGATTCAGAAGCTTGTGCGTTCACGCCAGATTGGATTAGACTACAACTGCGTTGGATAACTTATCCCGTTTCATGGGATTTAAAGTGATCATGTGCTCTAGGTCTCTTGGTTTGGTTAGCAGATTTAGATTTTAGAACATCTGTTGCCACATATATTACACGTTTCGTCCTGCGGAATCTTAGGTTTCAGATCACCGGACATGACATTTTGTTATTTAGAGTGTTGGCAGCGGAGGATTTATTGGATGCATAAACTGATTCTCTTTAGATATTCTTTTGCGTTACACTTTCCTTATCAGTATGCAAAGGTGTGTTAATGTTTTGTTGTATCGATAAACCTTCTCCCAGATATATGTATTTGAGCTGTACTTGAGGCTGGCACTAATAATTCTGAAAAGAATGTGAGCCCTCCTTCGAGTAACTATTGCTATGAGATGTGTCTTGTTACTTGCACTTCTGTTTCTAGCACTTAGAGAGATGTGCATGCTGAAACATTGAGGAGTTTGGGATTTGGTAGACGTCATATAGATCAAATTTACGCACAGTATGACTCAGTTTACTCTTTTGATATGTCCAGGATATCTGGTGTTGACATGGAAGAAGCCCCTATGCCGGCACTTCCAAGTTTCAGGTTTTCATCTACCTTAGTCTCCCATGGTACTATATCGATGATACATAATGCTAGCTTGGATGGTTGGACTCTTTGATGTGCTAGAACATTGTGGAATCTGGGATTGAGTTAGTACCAGATATTGTCTTCTTCAGGACCCCTACATCTTTGAGATCCTTACATGTAGGAACGTGAAGTAGGTCTGGCAGCGAGAGAGGGGCGGACAGAGGGAAGGTGAGGAAAGCTTCCTAAGCCGAAGGAGAGATGGTGCCCGGAGGAGCACTAGCGCTTCCTCGACACTTTCCTCAGGTCAGTACAGCGTCATGCCATGAAGACGTGTCCTATTCTGCTCTGAACTAGCTAATCAGCAGTCCCTGAACTAGCTGATTGATTTGTGTGGATTTCGGGTTTGCGCCTAGAAGAAGATCGAGGAGCACATCTGCACCGAGACCATGGTACTGGTAATCCAAATTCATTCCCGCTCATTATCCAGAAGCTTGGCCTTGCCGCCTGTTGCGGTCAAAAACCCACCGGCGAGTATCGACGGGCAACACCGTAGAGCCGGGAGGCTCCCAGGATTGCGGTGGACCCTGGTCCCTCGGGCGACGGCCCGCAATGCCTTCTGGCACACGTCCTGGTGCTTACGAGGGCGTGCCACCTGACCTATACCTGGTCAGGAAGGTGATGGATTGCTTCGACTAGTTTCCTGCATGGCAAACACGTAAACATTAAATACGAGCCCCGATCGGCTCTTAAGTTGTTCTGTGGATCGGCTCAAAGAGCCGATTGCCCCATGGTTCATGTTAGATTTATAAGGACATGGGGATCATGCTTTATCAATATCAAGCTAAACTAATCTACGATAGTCTAGGGTTTTCACCGTATAATCGGAACATCCTATGCGTAGTTGAGCCTAACAGATACGTAAGATAATGGAAAACCAGCCCTAAAGAGGCCTAAAAACCAACGTGAAGTTGATCCCCGGAACAATCCCTCTAGAGCTTAATAAACCACACCTTACGCACTACCGGATCGTTCAACCCGTTTATAAGGCCTAACCATACGGATATCAAACCAATCCTTGAAGAACAAGGAGCAACTATAACGGATTAGATCTACTAAATAAAGATCAAGCAAGATGCTGCCCTTACACCTAAAATAGGTGTAAGGGCAGCTAGATATCGAGGGGCAGCGTAGCTAAATAAGTACATCGTGAAACCATCGATGTCAGCCCCAAAACACCTAAGATAAGGGTGTTGCTCGCCATCAAAAAGGCTTCAGCACGAACAACACCAATAACGAATAAACTGATACTGCCTAGATCGCAAGATGCGATCTAGGCAGCATGTTGCTTACCCGGGAGAAACCCTCGAAACAAGGGGTGGCGATGCGCCTAGATTGATTTGTTGTGAACGTGATCGTCCTCCTTCTCAATAACCCTAGATACATATTTATAGTCCGTAGACTTTCTAACTTGGGAATAAACCCAAACGTGTACGAGCTAAACTCTATCTCTTAATTCTAACCGACACGTATCCTACTATAATTTACAGATACACGGGCAATCTTGCCCAAACTTCTTGTACAAGGCCGGTTCGGGAATATTTTCCGTGCATATCCTCTAAGCCCATTTAATCACGGTCCATCTCCAGACTTGGTTAAATTCTGGTGATAACACATGCCCCCCTGGTTTTGGCAATGATAATTTCAAAACCACTTCGTTTTTTCCTTCATAGGGTCACGTCGTGGCAGAGCAGAACCGTCGAAGTATCCTTCATCATGATGCCTTGCCTTCTCAACTTCTCTGCACGATTTGACAGTTCTTTGGCACCACTTCCTCGGAAACTGTTGTAACATTAACTCTCCCCCATATCCCTTTATTTAACCGCGCCGAGCAGTTCGCCTCTTCATCCTCTTGCTCCGTACTAGCCTTCGGCAAAAAAACCCCTTTCTCTGTAGCCATGTCTTCTTCCTCTTCCACCTCTGCCTCGTCGGGTCTCTCCTCCGCATCTTCATTCTCCTGTGAACCCACGCTAGAGTGGGACCCGCTGGCGGCGTACGACCTCCGCGCCTCGGAGGAGTGGGACATCGAGTCCCATGATTCCTCCGTCTGGTCCGAGGACGACAAGTCCTTGACCGACGGAGAAGGTGACTTTCAGTTCCTCGTCGACGGGGAGTTGGAGGCGGGGAGCGAGGACGACCGCTTCTCATGGGACGACTTCACCTCCTCCGACGAGGAGGAAGAAGAGGAGGACGACGATTCCTCCGACGAATACCCGCCGGCGAAGCGCTTCCGCGCCGGGTCGGACGATGACGACGACGACAACGACGAGGAGGAAGAGGCTCCCGTAGAGGGCTACGGGAGCAGCGACGAGGAGCCCGCCAGCAACAGCGCCGGCGGCAGCGATGACGACGACGAGGGCAGCAACGGCCCTTAGATTAGGGACTACTAGTATAGGACTAGTATTAGTAGTAATCGGCTTTTGTTCTTTCTTCCTTGAGCCATCGGCTCTTCTCTGTAAAACCCTTTTATTAATGAAGAAAATATTTCTGAGCCGATTTTGCCTTCCTATTAATTTTGCCGATTGTCAAAGCAAGTCAACACACCAAGAGCCGATGGCAGCGCATCGGCCTTTGCCATAAAACGCAAACAAATCCAACTCTGTCGCCTATTCAAATGGTAACCTGCGACTTATCCGAAAGAGCAACACTCAGATCCCCAAATCGCCGCTCGAACAGATCTAACTCACGGCCACGCGAACCTCAGATCTCAATTTCGCAGGCTCAACCCCGCAGCGAATCCAATGGCGGAGTCATCCAACGCCAACGCCATGGTCTCCGGCCTGAAGGTAATCCTCAACCGCTCCTCGCTGTCTGAACATAGTGCTAGAATTAACAATAAACATCTGAATTAATGCTTCATCCCGTCATTAATTTCTAGGTATCAGACATCCTACTGCCACATCCTTCTCTTCCAAATTCTCTCTGTCTTGGCCCTCGTTCTACCGAGAGTCCTGCCCATTTGATTTCATGCGAGGCCAATAGAATTCCCTTCGTGAACCAAAATCTAGATCTGACTTCTTGGGCCGACTGCTTACGAGCCTGGCCTAATCCTCCTGAAGATTGGGTTTCCTGGTACAATAGGATCTCCAAAACTCACCAAGCCACCTGGGAAACTGCAGGAATAGCCGATGCTTTAGCTTTATCACTGTCTCCCCTTGAGAAACACGAAAACCTTCTGAAAACCATCGGCTATTTTTGGTCTGATGCTTTGAATTGCTTCATGTTTGGTCATGGCCCCATGACACCAACCTTACTAGATGTGGCCATGATCACTGGCTTAGACATTGCATCCCCAAGCCCATCTGCCTTTAGGCTGCCGAAGGTCCCTTTCACGCTTTCTTCCAAAACAGAGTGCACAAACTGGGGTGCTTACCTTCGGCGCCCCATGAAAAACAAAGGCCCCGTAACAGAAAAAGAACGCACGGCCTTCCTGAATTTCTGGTTGGAACACTTCATATTTTGTGGTCCTTCACTTGCTCCAACCAAGAATTATCTTTCCCTGGCCTATGAACTTGCCAGAGGCACTCAGCTTGGCATCGGCAAACTGTTTCTTGGAGAGGTCTATAGATATCTCCAGCTAATGTCTGTTAAACTGTTCTCCCAAAAGACAGTCAAAACCGGAGGTCCCTGGTGGTTTATTCAGTTATGGGCTCAGCTGTACTTCCAAAACCAGATCCCAAACCTTCCACCCTTAGCTACTTGCACCTTCCCAGATACTAATGGGAGGCAGATCCGATGTACTAGCTATGGCCAAGCTCTATATAGCCTCCCAGGCAGCAAACTAACCTTAAAGGGAGCATCAGGGTGGTTCAGGACGTTCTACCAAGGCCTGGACAACCCTCTCTTCTTTCCTTACACGGAGTCTGAAAATTTTGAAAATCCAGTCTCCTTTAGGTTAGATAGCTTTGCCGATGATGCTGACACTCGACAACTGTATTCCATCATGGTTCGTCCCTGCTTCCTTCCAGTTGGCATGAGCACCTCAAACAGGATCATCAAACCTGGTTATGAGTCTTATCAGCCGGTCGTAGCAACCCGACAATTTGGTCTCGGACAGGTATCTCCCCACTTCTTTCTGCACCACCTGACGGAGAGCAGAGCTGATCTACCTGATGTCCTCACCAGCCAGAGGTGTTATACCTTTTTTGATGCTCTAGCCATCCCAATTCCTCACAATCTCTCTTTCACCTCATCCACCGATGGTTTTGAGACCTGGTGGTCAATGTGGAAGACTCATGCCTTCAGGAGAGCTCTGGGACCGTTGCTGAAACAAATTGATGCTGAATATGACACTCCTGCAGAACAGGTACCACTACTCACGAATTATCTTGAAGTGGCTTATAATGATTTCCTTCTATAACCTTGCTCTGTCTCCTTACAGCAACAAGACGGTCCAGATCCTGTAGATGATGACGGCTCCCCTTTCAGATTCCTCCCACCAACTCCGGTGGTCCTCTTCTGCAAAAACTCGCCATCTTTGAAAAAGGTTGTGATGCAGAGCCAGCCGATGACACCAACATCGGCTTCCAAAAGCAGAGTGTCTTCCAGGTCAGCTGCCCCCCGAGCCTTAGTCAAGGCGAGGACAGCAGTGAGGAAAGTAGCTGCCAGGAAGACTCTGAAGCGCCAAAGCCCTACTCCGGCTCAAGAAAGTTTGCACGTAAGTTGACCAATGCTTTGGCTGATTTCATTCATCCTCCTAGGCTTCTGCAGCATACTTGTATTTCTTTTACAGACCTCCACTGAAGAAAACTCCAGTGAGGACACACAGTCCAGTCGAAGGGACTCGAGCTTGGGCAACTCTGGGAAAACCACCACGCAGAGCCAACAAGACTTGCCACCGTCGGCTTCCAAGAAAAGGTCGGCCCCTGAACCTGTTGTTTCCCAAACCCCCATCAAAGCAGGGCAGGGTAGTCTACGAACAAAGAGCCGATGCATCAAGAGAGCTCGCAAGGAACCGCAAGCCTCTTTATCAAACCAAGAGATTTCGAACGTAACTCCTCCATACTCTCCTTGGCTTATATTTCATGCTGACCTATCGTTGTTCTCATCGGCTAACCATTCCCTTTGCAGACTGATGATACCTCCAGTGGGGAAATCGAGGAGGTGCCAAAGCCATCAGCCACCCTGGACCTAGCAACTTCTAAAAATGTAGCTGACCAGGTGGCCAGCTTGGCCAAACCGACAGCAGAAACACCAGAGCCGATCACCTCTTCATCGGCTGTTCCTCTGGTCTTAGGAGAGGTACAATCCTTTCCCTTAGCTCTACCTTACTCCTTTGCTGTCTCCTAACGTGTTTCTTGTTGTTTGTCAGGGTTATGACCTTTCAAGCTTGCTGACATTTGACCCCGAATCCATCGAGCCGGCTACTGCTAAAACAAGCGAAGAGCCAGGACCCAGCACTACACATGGTCAACTCCAGCATCTCAAGGCCCTGCTCTCCTCTTCCATTGAGACATTGGTTGAAGACTCCGAGGCGGTGAAGAGCGTTCTGGAAGACATCCAGCCTCATCTCCCGGTGACGCTGCAGGTGAAACTTTGGCCAGTCGTAACTCTATCTGCCTACAGGTCAAGAGTGACATCGGCTCGTCAGAGAATCAACCTGCGCCACACCCAGCTTCCGTTGAAAGCCGACATCGCAGACAAATGCCAACGGCTTAATGAGAAAAAGGCAGCTTTGGACGCTAAGACTGACACCTCTGACAGTACTGCTGAACTGGCGACCTTGCGCACGGAGTTGGAGGCCCTTGAAGAGATGGTTCGGGCAACAAAACAGCTCATTGAAGCTAAGGAAGCTCTTATCGCCCAATCCCTCGAGGAAGCAGAAGGCCTCAAAGCTGAACTGAAGTTTGATCTGGCTGAAATCCGCGCCTTGAACAAGCAGCTGGTGGCAGGCAAAGACGAAGATGATGAGGCCGAGATCGCCGAGGTGGATCGTGTTCGTGCTGATGCCCTCCATGCCCTTGAGATGTTCCTTCAGTAGAGTCTCCCTGTGTAATCTGAGAAACTTCATTATTGAGTTTGTACTCCAGAGTCGATGGCTGTGCATCGGCTTTTTTTGTTTCTTAGTTCTAAAGCCGATGTCTGTGCATTGGCTGTTTGAATTATTTTTTTACTGGCCGACCTACATATTTTATTGTCCATTATTCCATATTAGGTGCCCCCGAGCCGAATCTTTCAAGTGATTGAAGATATCGGCTCTTGCTGATGAATGTTGGTCGTGGCCTATCCCCAGGACCAATGTCAATCTCTTCTAGCTCATCAGCTGACGTAAACCCATATCCTAGCTTTCCGTCGCCTGTTAGATCGACGTTGAACACAGGCAAAACGTATGGCGAGGATAATTTTGGCCGATTGCTGGCATCGGCCTCCATGTTGATTGACTTGCTCAACGAAGGTTTACAACTTGTATATGCTCCCTTACAGGAGGAAGCCTCCCTACCACGACTACGTGACATGTTTGAAGTAAGATCCTTGCTTTTTATTTTTTGGGGCCGATCGCAGGGATCGGCCTTGCCACGTATATCGATGGATGTTGCTCTTGCTACTCTATCAGGCCGGTGGATAAGACCAGCCTCACCCCGTTTTTTGACACCTCGATGCGATCACAGCCGTTGATATGTCTCCGACGTATCGATAATTTCTTATGTTCCATGCCACATTATTGATGATATCTACATGTTTTATACACATTATATGTCATTATTATGCGTTTTTCGGAACTAACCTATTGACGAGATGCCGAAGTGCCAGTTCCTGTTTTCTGCTGTTTTTGGTTTCAGAAATCCTAGTAAGGAAATATTCTCGGAATTGGACGAAATCAACGCCTAGAGTCTTATAATTGGGCGAAGCTTCCAGAACACCCGAGAGCCGCCAGAGGGGAGCCCTGGGGGGAGCCCTGGGGGCCCCACACAACACCCTGGCGCGGCCAGAGGGGGGCCGCGCCGCCCTAGTGTGTGGGCCCACCAGGCCCCCTCCGAGGCTGCCCTTCCGCCTACTTAAGGTCTCCGTCGCGAAAACCCTATCACGTTCGACGAAACTAGAGAAAACCTTCCAGAGCCGCCGCCATCGCGAAGCCAAGATCTGGGGGACAGGAGTCTCTGTTCCGGCACGCTGCCGGGATGGGGAAGTGCCCCCGGAAGGCTCCTCCATCGACACCACCGCCATCTTCATCAACGCTGTTGTCTCCCATGATGAGGGAGTAGTTCTCCATCGAGGCTCGGGGCTGTACCGGTAGCTATGTGGTTCATCTCTCTCCTATGTACTTCAATACAATAATCTCATGAGCTGCCTTACATGATTGAGACTCATATGATGATGCTTGTAATCTAGATGTCATTATGCTAGTCAAGTGGGTTTTACTTATGTGATCTCCGGAGACTCCTTGTCCCACGTGTGTAAAGGTGACAGTGTGTGCACCGTGTGGGTCTCTTAGGCTATATTTCACAGAATACTTATTCACTGTTATGAATGGCATAGTGAAGTGCTTATTTATATCTCTTTATGATTGCAATGTGTTTTGTATCACAATTTATCTGTGTGCTACTCTAGTGATGTTATTAAAGTAGTTTATTCCTCCTGCACGGTGTAATGGTGACAGTGTGTGCATCGTGTAGTACTTGGCGTAGGCTATGATTGTGATCTCTTGTAGATTATGAAGTTAACTATTGCTATGATGGTATTGATGTGATCTATGCCTCCTTTCGTAGTGTGAAGGTGACAGTGTGCATGCTATGTTATGTTGATCTGTCATGCACTCTAAGGTTATGTAAATATGAACATTGAATATTGTGGAGCTTGTTAACTCCGGCATTGAGGGTTCGTGTAATCCTACACAGTTAGTGGTGTTCATCATCCAACAAGAGGGTGTAGAGTCTAGCATCTATCTATTTATTCTGTTATGTGATCAATGTTGAGAGTGTCCACTAGTGAAAGTATGATCCCTAGGCCTTGTTCCTAAATACTGCTATCGCTGCTTGTTTACTGTTCTACTGCATGTTTACTTCCTGCAATATTACTACCATCAACTGCACGCCAGCAAGCACTTTTCTGGCGCCGTTACTACTGCTCATATTCATACCACTTGTATTTCACTATCTCTTCGCCGAACTAGTGCACCTATTAGGTGTGTTGGGGACAAAAGAGACTTCTTGCTTTGTGGTTGCAGGGTTGCATGAGAGGGATATCTTTGACCTCTTCCTCCCTGAGTTCGATAAACCTTGGGTGATCCACTTAAGGGAAACTTGCTGATGTTCTACAAACCTCTGCTCTTGGAGGCCCAACACTGTCTACAAGAATAGAAGCACCCGTAGACATCAGCCGTCCAAACTGATTCCAGAGAGCGGCTCTTGGTCTGCCGAGTCCCAAATGTTCATGCCGGCTATTGAGACGTCGATCGAGTCATCTGCATGTACGACTTCTACATCGTCGCCATCCCACTGTATCAGGCATTGGTGCATTGTAGATGGAATGCAGCAGTTGGCGTGAATCCAATCCCTTCCTAGGAGGACAGCGTAGGTACTCTTGCTGTCGACGATGAAGAATGTCGTTGGGATCGTCTTTCGGCCTATGGTTAGATCCTCGTTCAGGACACCTTGCGTCCCTGATGCTTGGCCGTTGAAGTCGTTCAGTGTGACGTTGGTCTTGATCAAATCGGTACTGGAGCGTCCCAAACGCCGTAGCATGGAATATGACATTATATTAACCACCGCTCCCGTGTCAACCAACATCCTGCCGACGGGCTGCCCATTGATATAACCCTTTAGGTACAGGGCCTTCATGTGTTTGTAGCCCTTCTCTCGTGGCTTTTCAAAGATGACTGGCTGTGGACCGCAGTCAAACTGTGCTATCGGCACTTCTTCAATTCCTGGGGCACGAAACTCTGATGGAAGGAAGAACACCATGTTTGTGCCAGCCGATGTACTCACATCGGCTTTTTCTTGCTTGGGCCGCCAAACCTTCTTTGGTGGACGACTCTCTTCGTCCAAAGTCTGCTGAATTTTCACGGCCAGATCGGGTCGCGCTTTCCTCAACGTGTGCAAGTATCGCGCTTCGGCTTGCTCCAAGCTACGTAGCCGCTGCACCCTACGCTTTTGGGATTGGCTGAGTCCATCGGGGCACCACCTTGGCCGGTGGTACCTATCCTCTTCTTCATCTTCTGACTCCTCAAAGTCTTCATCTCGAGAGGACTCAGCTCGTTTGTTCCGTGGCGGGAGAGGCCCTAGACGCTTGAAAACTAAAACTTCCCCTGCATCTTTCTTCCGGCGCCTACACTCCGGGCAGTTGTCGATTGTAGGCAATCGGCTCATCCCTGAATCCCAGCATTGTTTAAAGAAGGGACAGTCCCAGTGCCTATCCATGTCTTCCTGCTCCCGTGACCTCTCCTTAGCGCGGTGCTCACGTCCTTCGTCGTCTCTGTCACGCCGATGGTACCTTCCTTTGTCTTCATCGGACCGATTGTGTCTCTCGTCGTTTCTGTCGTACTGCCGACGTCGGTCATACTGATATTCATATTTGTTGAGGAGATGCGTGGAGAGTGGTTTTTGGTATAACACGCTTCTCACTTGTTCCTTGGTGAGGTACCGCTTGTCATCATATTGGGGCCGGTCGCGTGGATCGGCCTCCTCCTTCTCCTTGCTGCGGGAGTGACTGCTTTCCTCTTTATCCTTGCCATGGTGGCGCACAGGCCCTGCCATGTTGACGTCGAACGAGAAATCCAGTCGACGCCTCGCGGAGTGGTTAGGTTCCACCATGTTGACTCCAGGGAACGGATGTGTGTCCACTTTCATGGCAAACTGCCCGAAGAGCAATCGGCCTTGTTCTATCGCCATTTGGATCTACTGACGAAACACCTTGCAGTCATTGGTGGTATGGGTGAACGAGTGATGCCATTTGCAATACGGCCTCCCGTTCATTTCCTGTGCTGTAGGGATTTTATGGCCTTCGGGTAACTTCAGCTGTTTTTCCTTAAGCAAAAGATCGAAAATCTGCTCAGCATTGCTCAAATCGAAGTCAAACCCTCTCGCAGGCCCTTGAGGTTTTACCCATTTGCAGGACACGGGGTTTGCCCCCCGAGCCCATTCAGCTACAACAACCTCCGTGTCAGTGCAGGATCTTCACTTTCTTCCATCTCGACCAGGCCTACGGACGCTTGAACTTGTCTTGGTACAATTCAGGTGTCGCTGCTCATACAATGTGAGTTTCGCACCATGTGCGACAATGAACTGTACTCAGCTTGGGAAGTCGAGATCCTTGATCGGTGTTGCGAGGCCCAATGCTGCCGGCTCGATTGCTTCTTTCTCGGATAAACGAACCGAATAACATCGGTTCTGACGATCTGAAACGTTGGATGTATTCGGACACTGTTTCTCCTCCCACGCGCCGCACTGCGCTAGATCGGCAATGCCAGCTTCGGTAGCTTCGAGTGATATTGCACATGAAATTGCTCCTCCAAATTTGTTTCCATGTGCGGACTGAGTTTGGTGGCAACGAGGTGTACCACCCAAAGGCTGATCCCGTAAGAGATTGTGCGAAAAACCTCACACGCAACGGGTCTGACACTGAAATCATGCCCAGCTGTGCCAAATATCGGCTTACGTGCTCTATTGAGCTAGATCCTTCTGCTCCATTGAATTTTGAGAATTCAGGGAGCCGATATTTGAGTGGCAGCGGGATCAGATCGTACTCGTCGGGGTACGGCTTGGAATAGCCGATTGCTTTCCTCTTCGGCAAGATGCCGAACTGGTCTCTCAAGATAGTGCTGATCTGCTCCATGGTATTAGCTGTAGGGACCGAGCCTTCATGACTCGTTCCAGTAGCGTATTTAGCCAGCCATGCTTGTTTGTCAGCATCTACTCCAGAAATCCCTGTTGGTGCGATCTGGCTTGTGCGCGCCAAGGCGTTGCAGTGCGGCACGTATGTGCACACGTATCCATGTGGGATCTCCTTGGGCGACTCATATAGGAATTGGCAATCGCTAGGATCGCCACCAACCTTATAGACAACGTACCGCCGGTGAACCCGGCGGCTCTGGCGCCGCAAGAGCGAATGGCAGCGGCGGTCTAATCTGGAGCGGTATTTCTCCCTGGTGAGTTCCCAGGGTAGGTCCTGACGGATAGTACTGATGCTTCATGATCTCTTGCACCACTCGGACCGCAACGCGCTCAAAAGCGTTCACCAGACTCTCAGAATGGCGGTGTAGAGAATGAGCCACCATGTAATTGATCTCCTGGCGTAGAGCTCTGGTGCGTTCCTCTGAAGAGGTAGAGAGGTCTACTTCATCGAGAGCACCTTCAGGGGAAAACCCTTTCCATCTGATGCCATGTGAACGGGTCTTCATGAAAGAGCCGATGAGATCGGCTTCCAAGATGGCTTTCATCTCATCGTACTTGTCGTTGCCTAATCGACGGTACCCCGGAGGAGGGATCCTCACGAGGGGGAGAAGAAGTAGGGGCCATAGGGCGGAGTGCTCTCGGGACGGTGGTACGCGAGTTACCCAGCTTCGGATCACCTGCACGATGACAGGGCCTACTGCTGCTTGTCTGGAATTATCTGGGCGCTTTCGCGTTGTTACAATGAGTTGTGGTTGTGCCTCTAGGGCTCCCAGGATCCGGCTTATAAAGGCGCACGGATCTAGAGTTTACATGGAGAGTCCTAGCCGGATTACAGACAGCCTAGCTACGGTACAATATCTTGCCGTGCACGTCACGGATCCGCCTTCCATATACGTCGTACTGGATCCGGGTTCCTCATGGGCCTCCATGGATCTGGGTTACTCCTATGTCGGTACGGATCCGGCTTACTGATCCTGGGCTGGACTTCTTCCTTCATGTGTCGGGGGGAAGACCCCGGATAGGGCAATGGACGCGGAGCAGCCGGCTGGCCACTGGCCGGCTCGCGGCAAAGGCCGGCTGAGGAGCAGCCGGCTGGCGCCGTGGCCGGCTGGTCCGGAAGCCGGCTGGCTCTAGGTCCTAGTCGGCCTGGCTACGGCCACCAATGCTGTAGCTGGGCCGGCTTCTACAAGCCATATCCGACTGGGGTTTGTACCTCAGACCGACTCGAGGCTGGCGAGTCTTGCACTGGAAGGAACCGGGTTGGTGATCCGGGTTCCTAAAGTCCACGCTGACTCCATCTTCCGTAAAGCGCGGGGCACTGTGGAGCAATAGTGCCGCGCGCCGGACAGGCCGTCAGGGCTTACGACGATCCGTACCGGCTACAGTGGCTGACGGCGACAGGGACACCTCCTCTCCATACCGCTGACCGTGGCAGCCGGATGGGACAGGCCACGATGCCTCAACTACTCCTGACGTCACCGCCTCGGGAAGGAGCGGAAGCCGAAGCCGGCCAAGCCGGCCAGTAAACTATAGGGTCTTATATGTAAAGTGCCGGCGCCTATATAAGCCGCACTACCCCCTCTCGTGCAGGGGATCGATCATTCTTACTTCACTCCACCCATAGAGCTGCCCTGAGAGAGAGACCATTGTCTCCTTTAGCCTCCCAGGAGCAGCCGGACACAGCTCTAGGAGCACCATTGTATTGTGTGATCATCATATACACTCATAGCAGGAGTAGAGGTTTTACCTCCATCGGAGGGCCTCGAACCTGGGTACGTCGCCGTGTCGCTCGTGCCCATACCCGCATCCGGATACCGCCGTGAGATCCCTCAGGAACCACTTCGATTAGCCACCCTATGGCATATGCCGTGACCATACCATGACATTTGGCGCTGCAGCGACCCCAAGTCGATGGCCGCCTTGATGGCCATCGCCGACAAGTACGCGCTGGCTGAGGAAGCCGGCAAGGCGCCGGCTGAAATTTCGCCGGCCCCCGCCAGAAGAGACAACAACAAGCCGGCCGAGGGCGCCTCGCATGGCAGCCGGCGGGACAACTACCGTGGCAAGCGTCACAGTGACCAGCCGGACCGCCGGTACGGCTCCGCCCACGTAGCCGCCGTGGCGCACACGCGCAGGCGGCAGCCGCCGCCAGAAGCAAGACCGGCAATGGAAGCCGAAGTACACCTTCGAGCAGATGCTCGACTCGCCGTGCAAGTACCACAGCGGCAAGAACCCCTCCAACCACACCACCCGCGACTGCCACTTCATGAAGCGGCTGACAAGCGGTGAACCTCTCCCGCCTCCACCCCCGCCTCCACCAGCCGGCGGGCCGGGTGGCCAAGCCGGCGCAGAGAACGCCAACCTCGAGCACCACGAGGCTAACCAAGTGCACCATGCCGGCCGATATCTGGCCGAAGATGCTACCTACATCATCTTCACCTCCGAGCCCGAGGACAAGATGAGCCAGCAGAGCCGTTCCCTCGAGGTCAATGCGGTCATACCGCCGGTCCCCCAGTACCTAAACTGGTCAGAGCAGGCCATCACTTTTGATCGCCGCGATACACCGGCTGTCCTGCCGAAGCCGGGCAGCTACGCCATGGTCCTCGACCCCACCATCGGCACAACCCGGCGCAGCGTGCGTTTTTCGCGCGTCCTCATCGACGGCGGCAGCAGCATCAACATCCTCTACCGCGACACCGCCCGCAAGCTGGGCATCCAAGAGGCCGAATTGCGCCCCACCCCCACCGTCTTCCATGGCATCGTGCCAGGCCACTGCTGCTAGCCGATCGGCCGGATCACGCTGGAGGTGATGTTCGGGAAGCCGGATCACTTCCGCACCGAGAGAATCGAGTTCGAGGTGGTGGACCTCGTGAGTCCCTACCACGCGCTCCTGGGCAGGCCGGCCCTGACCAAGTTCATGGCGGTGCCCCATTATGGGTACCTGAAGATGAAGCTGCCTGGCCCCAAGGGGGTCATCACCGTAGCCGGCGACTATCGCCGCTCCATGGACTGCGCCACGCAGAGCTCCAAGATGGCCCAGACGCTGGTCATCGCCACCGAGAAGCAGCTCATCCGCGACGCCGTCGCCCTCGCCAAGGCCGCGCAGACAGACATGCCGGCTGTAGGCAACCCGGCTGGGACGACTCACTTCCAGCCGGCCGACAACACCAAGAAGATCCTGCTGGACCCGGCGCAGCCGGACAAGTACGTCACCATCGGTGCCGGCTTGAGCAAGAAATAGGAAAGCGAGCTCACCAGCTTCCTCCGTGAGAATCGGGACATCTTCGCATGGACTCCAAGAGACATGCCGGGTGTGCCGAGGGAGTTGGCTGAGCACCACCTCCACGTCCGGCCTGAAGCCAAGCCGGTGAAGCAGCCTCTCAGGCGCTTCGCCGAAGAACGAAGGAAGGCCATCGGTGAAGAAATCGCCCGGCTCCTAGCTGCCGGCTTCATCATGGAAGTGCTGCACCCGGACTGGTTGGCGAACCCGGTCCTGGTTTTGAAGAAGAACGGCTCCTGGCGCATGTGTATCGACTACACCAGCCTGAACAAGGCGTGCCCGAAGGATCCCTTCCCCTGCCGCGCATAGATCAAGTCATAGACTCGACTGCCGGCTGTGAACTGTTGTCTTTCCTAGACACCTATTCAGGCTACCACCAGATTCCTTTGAATCCGGCTGATCAAATAAAGACTTCGTTCATTACCCCGTACGGGGCTTATTGCTACACGACTATGCCGTTCGGCTTGAAAAATGCAGGCGCCACCTACCAAAGGTGCATGCAAAAATGCTTGCAGGATCAAATCGGCAGAAACGTTCACGCATATGTGGATGATGTCGTTGTAAAGACCAAGGAGACGACTACCCTCCTTGATGACCTGAGAGAAACCTTCACCAATCTGAGAAGATTTCAGATGAAGCTCAACCCGGCCAAGTGCACATTCGGCGTGCCGTCTGGCCAGCTCCTTGGCTACCTCGTCTCTCAGCGAGGGATCGAAGCCAACCCGAAGAAGATGGAGCTGCCGCAGTGCCTCAAGGACGTCCAGAAGTTTGCTGGCTGCCTGGCTTCCTTGAGCCGCTTCGTCAGCCGGCTGGGGGAGAAGGCACTGCCCCTGTATCAATTGATGAAGAAGGCGGACAAGTTCGTCTGGTCACCGCAGGCGGATGAAGCTTTCCGTGACTTGAAGCGCGTGCTCTCAACCGCGCCAATCCTTGCAACGCCGGCTTCAATGGAGCCGATGCTGTTGTACATCGCAGCCACCAATCGAGTGGTTAGCGTTGTCCTGGTGGTGGAGCACAAAGAAGACGGCAGGGAGCAGCTGGTCCAACGTCCAGTCTATTACCTTAGCGAAGTGCTCTCCCAGTCGAAGCAAAACTACCCCCACTACCAGAAGGTCACCTACGGCGTCTACATGGCGGCCAAGAAGCTGAAGCACTACTTCCAAGAGCACCCCGTCAAGGTGGTTGCCACAGCGCCCTTGGCGGAAATCATCGGCAGCAAGGATGCCAACGGCCGGGTTGCCAAGTGGGCCCTGGAGCTAGCCGCCCACACCATCCTCTACGAGCCACGCACAGCCATCAAGTCGCAGATCCTCGCGGACTTCTTCGTCGATTGGGCTGAGATGCAGTACCTGCCGCCTGTGCCAGATTCCACACACTGGAAGATGCACTTTGACGGTTCGAAGATGCGCAATGGCTTGGGAGCCGGCATCGTCCTCACCTCTCCCAAGGGAGACCGGCTGGACTACGTCCTGCAGATCCACTTCGCCGCATCCAACAATGTGGCGGAGTACGAAGCGCTCATTCATGGGCTGAAGCTGGCCAAGGAGATTGGCGTGCGTCGCATACTCTGCTTCGGCGACTCCGACTTGGTCATACAACAAGCATCTGGCGACTGGGACGCGAAGGACGCCAACATGGCCTCATACCGCTTCCATGTCCAGCAGCTATCCGGCTTCTTCGACGGCTGCGAATTCCACCATGTGCCATGGGCAAACAACGAGGCGGCTGACGCCTTGTCCAAGATTGGCTCAACCCGGCAAGCCATTCCGCCGGGCATCGCCTTGGCGGTTCTCAAGAAGCCGTCCATCATACCGTCACCGGACTCGGATTCAATATTCGTGCCGGCTGACCCGGGGGCTGCTCAGCCGAACCCGGGGGCTTCATCGCCCAAGTCGGGGGCTAACAAGCCGAACCCGCCGGCTACCATGCCGAACCCGGGGACTTCTCAGTCCAACCCGGGGGCTTCATCGCCAAACTCGGGGGCTAGCAAGCCAAACCCGCCGGCTAGCAAGCCGAACCCGGCGACCATGCAGTCAGATCCGGAAGCTCCCACGCAGGAGGCCCTGTTGGTTAGCGTATTCGAGATAAGATGCGTACCTTCATGGGCACAAGAATTCCTCTCCTACCTCACCGCGGTGTGCTGCCTGAGGATAGAGTCCAGGCCAGGCAGATTGAGAGAAGGGCCAAGGCCTATACCATCATCAACCACCAGCTGTACAAACGCAGCGTAAGTGGGGTGTTCCAGCGGTGCGTCGAGCCGGCTGAAGGGATTGAACTCCTACGGGAAATCCATCAAGGAGAGTGCGGACATCACGCCTCATCCAGAGCCATAGTGGCCAAAGCCTTCCGGCACGGTTTTTACTGGCCGACTGCGCTCAAAGACGCAGAAGAGTTGGTGAAGAAGTGCAACGGCTGTCAGCGCTTCGCAAAGAAGAGACACCAGCCGGCTTCCGCCTTAAAAACCATCCCCATCACATGGCCATTTGCCGTATGGGGCTTGGATATGGTAGGCCCATTCAGAACGGCGCGAGGCGGCATGACACATCTCTTGGTGATGATTGACAAATTCACCAAGTGGATTGAAGCCAAACCGATCAAGAAACTGGACGGGTCCACAGCCGTCACATTCCTCAAGGAAATCATTGTGAGATTCGGCTACCCCCACAGCATTATCACTGACAACGGCAGCAACTTCTCCCAAGGCATCTTCTCTCGCTATTGCGGGGAAATGGGGATCCGGATGGCCCTATCTTCTGTGGTGCACCCAGAGTCCAACGGACAAGTGGAAAAGGCTAACGGCTTAGTCCTAGCCGGCATCCGGCCCCGGCTGATGGAGCCGCTCGAGCGAGCAGCCGGCTGCTGGATTGAAGAGCTGCCCAATGTGCTGTGGAGCCTGCGCACGACGACAAACCGCTCAGTCGGCTTCACACCATTTTTCCTCGTATACGGGGCCGAAGCCGTCCTGCCGACTGATATCGAGCACGACGCGCCAAGGATCAAGCTCTACACTGAAGCCGAGGCCAAAGAAGCTCGCGAAGATGGAGTCGACCTGGTCGAAGAGGCCCGGCTGCTGGCTGCGTCTAGATCTACCATTTACCAGCAAAGCCTCCGACGCTATCACAGCCGGAAGGTCCAGCCCTTAGCATTCCGAGAAGGAGACCTAGTGCTCCGGCTGATCCAGCGGACAGCCGGACAGCATAAACTGTCATCCCCATGGGAGGGTCCCTTCATCGTGAGCAAGGCAGTAGGCAATGATTCCTACTATCTCATAGATGCCCAAGAGGCTAAGAAAAACAAGCCGGACAAGGCTGACGAGGAGACTAAACGTCCCTGGAATGTCAACTTACTCCGCCCATTTTACACATGAGAGCAGGAATGTATGTATCCCTTGTATCCCTTTTGTAAGCTATGAAAAAGCACGCGCCAAGAGCGCCGTTTCCGACAAGTTTTTCGCATACTTTACCTCTGTTTCGCCAATTGGCTTGAACCCTCTCACGCAGTCGGCTCAGTAACGTGATCCGGTTTCCAACAGCCGGCTTCCGATCCAGCTACAGACCGCAACCCGGCTGTCCGGCTGGCGGGAGCAAGGCCTAGGGAGCCGACACGCGAAAAACGACTAAGGGAAAGAGTAAAAGCGAGTTGACTTGCAACTTTTCATGAAAGTGCCGGATCGCCGAATTCGGCTCGTTCGACTGAAATACTGTCAGCCTCACCCAGCGGCCCGCTCTTGATCCGGCGACGGATCGCAAGTCGAACGTACGACCGGCAAGAGCACAGCCAAAGAGTGGGGCGGATGGGAAAAAGCGAACGATTCGAAAGAAAGCAACTCGGCACACAAATGATTAACAAACACATTAAAGTGTGACATAATTAAAGGACGACAATATTCATACATGCGCACCCGGCATCCCGGGGATTTAATGAATTGTCTTGGCAAAAGAACAACTGAAAAGCAGGTAAACTAAGCCGGAGGGGCATCAGCGGAGCCGGCTGCCGGGTCGTCCTCGGGCGCGTCTTCCGCCTCCTCATCTTCCATGTAATCTTCGTCGGATGCAGGAGGGTTCGGGTCCGCGACGAAGGCGCCCTTGTCGACGAAGTCGGCGATGGCGCTGGCTCGGGCAAGACGGGCAGCCTTGAGTTCGGCTGGGAGCTTGTCCTCCACGCCGGCTCGCCGGAACTCAAGCTGCCCCAGGTCCACCTCGTTGTACCAAGAGAGGACGAAGGACAGCGCCATGTCGGCGCCAGCGCGCGTGGCCGACTCCTTCCAGTCGAGGAAGCGATCCGGCGCCCGCTCCATCAGGGAGGTGAGGCTGGAGATATCTTGCGGCACCGCCTCCTCAGGCCACAGCATCGGCGCCAGCTCTTCAACCGCCTTCCGGAGCTCCCAGCCGAGCTTGGTGATGGGCTCGACGCGGGCAGCCATGGACGCCATGTGATCTTCCATGGAGAAATACTCCGAGCTGCCCTCGCCGGTTTCCTGCCTCCTGGACTCGCGCGCAACGCCAACGGCTGCCAAAGCCGCGTCCTGCGTCTCCGGGAAGGCCGCTGCAAGAAGAAGCAAGTCAGAAATCATCGAAGCCGAAATAAGCTGAAAAATGCAAATTTTCGAAGTCCTAAGCCAAAAGGAAAAGCCTGGCGGCAGCCGGCAAGAACTGACCGCCACCAGCCCGAAGATGGAGATAGCACAGACATCCGACGTTTCTGCTGCCGGCTGCCAACGAAAGCCGGCAGCCGACAGCCGAAAGCCGGCAAAGGGAAAGGAACATTAAGGTGCACTCACCCGCCAAGCCGCGATCAAGTGCGCCAATCTCATCCGTCCAGCGCTTGGCGGTAGCCTTCAGCTCCGTGGACTTGGCGGTGACCTCCTCTTGCAGCGCAAGCCGCTGCTTCTCCACCTCCGTTAGCCGCCGGCTCAGATCGTCCACCTTCTCCTTCTCCGCCGCCCTAAGGGAGTTGAGCTCAGAGAGGTGGTTCTGCTCCAGCAGGCGCAGCCGTGTCAGCTCCTGCTCAGCTAGCTTGAGCTTGGCGGCTGAAGAACGGCCCGCCTCCTCGCTCTCGGCGCACTGGGCGCGAGCAGCCCGGAGATCCGACTCCAGCCGCGGGACCTTGGCGGCTTCAACTGCGAGGCAGCCGGAAAGAAACGTCAGCCAGCGAAGATTCAAAAGAAAATAAGACATCGAGTCGAAAGAAGCAAGAGCTCACCCTTGGCGGTTTCCAGCTCGCGGGCCAAGTCGGCCCGGTCCAGCTTGGCCTTGTGGTAATGAGTGACGGCGCAATTATACAGAGTGGTGCGCCGATCCATCACGGCCTAAGAAAAAGAGAAAGTCAGTCAGCTAGGCGAAACCCGGGCCGGCTCCAAGCAGCCGGCCCATGCCTCGGAGGGCTACCAGGATGATAACCAAATCAAAAAACAGATAAAGCTTACCTTGCCGGCTTCCTCCACCTTGGCAACGCTGGCCGCGGTCTCGGCAGCCCTGGCCTTGAGGTGGGCCTGCAGGCTGGAGAAGAACATCTCCACCGATGCTTGGCCAGGGTTCCCCTCCCGGCTGGTCACCTCGTAGGAGTCGGCGCGGAGCCACGCCTGCTCCATGGTGGCAGCCGAGCCGAGGCTGGAGTCGGAGGCGGACGGCACCTGAAGAAGAAGTGCGCCCTTGGCCACATGCAGGCCCTGCTGCGACGCCGATGGGGTCTCCGCCCTCACCAGTGCGCGCGAGTCGGCGCCCGCCGTGCGCGCCGGCTCATCCCTTGCCGGCTCCCGCCCGGCTGGCTCATCCCTCGTCGGCTCCGGCGGCGGCGATGCTCCGGGCGCAGCGAATGGCCCGGCCGGCGCAGCTGGCTCCGGCGCTGAGGTGCCCCTTCCGGGCTCTCATCCGGCACCACCACGCTTGGCGGGCGCCGGCTCCGGTCGCGGCGGCGCAGCTCTGCCGGCTCCGGCTCCGGTCGCGGACGGTGCAGCCCTTCCGGCTCGGCTCGGGTGAAGGCGGCATGCCCCGGCCGGCCCCGGCGGCGGGGTCCGGAAGGCGAGTCCGGCGCGGGAACATGTCGTCCGCCGTCGGCTGCCGAGACGGCTCGACCCGCGTGCCGCGATCAGGCGCCGAGGCCAGCGGCACGGCGAAGGAAGGTGCCCCTGCGGAAGGCGCAGTACCCGCAGGCGGCGGTGGCGTAGGAGCGCGCGATGAAGGCTGCGGCGTCGGCTCCCTCCTTTGGCGCAGCGGCGGCGACGCGACGCGCGGAGCCTGCCGGGAGCCGCCACCCTGGGCAAACTTGATGGGAGCCCTAGCCGGACAAACAAAGAGAAGATAAGCATAAAAAGTAAGGAAAGAAAAGGAATCAAACAAGAAAGAGAAAGAGAACTCACCCGGCCTGCTCCGGAACCTTCTTCGGCTGCTGCCGGCGGAGCTTCTTCGCCTTCGCCTCCAAGGCGGTAGTGGAGCGAGGCTCGCTGGCCCGCTTCTTCCCCTGGCGCGCCGAAGTCGCCGTGGTGCTTGGCGGCCTCGCGCGCAGAGGCACGGCCGGGATCGGCCCCATGCCGGACGTCGCCGGCTCCTCGTCCTCCTGCTGCTCTGGTGAGGGGGGCGGATTGTGCTCCCCCTGGCCGCCTAGATCAGGCGCCTGCAGCAGGTCGTCGTCGCCGACCGGGTTGCCGGCTTGGTCAGCCGGATCGACGTGATCCGGCGTCCACCTCCTCGTCGCCAGGTCGCCGTCCTCGGTGTTCTGGCGCTCAAAGAGCTAGAAAGACAGAAAAAGCATGAGCAAACAATAAGCCAAAAATTGGCGGAAGCAAAAGGAAGTCGGCCTCGCAGCCGCAAGCCGGAAGCCGGCGAAAAACACAGGCTTACCTGCTTGGGTAGGTGGTCCCTGTCGTGGGGCGCCAGCCCGTAGCTCCAGTCGTCCGCCACGTTCGCCTTGGTGATGTTGTTCACCCGGCTGGCCACCTGGGCCTTGGTGAGCACCGCCTTGGACGTCCGGTTCGGGTCGAACCGGCCGGACATGTGCCCGATTTTGTGGGTGCGCCTCTGGAGCGGCAGCACCCGGCGCTCAGCGATGGTGCAGAGGAGATCCTCCGCAGTCAGCCCGTTCTCGACGGCTGCCCCCAAGAAGTCCCAGAGCTGGTTCACCTCGGCGTCCGGATCCGACGCGCGGGCGTTGTAGCTCCAGTTGATCCGGCCGACTGGAGGGGCCGGATTGTACTCCGGCAGGTTGATCCGGTCGACGAGCTGCCCCTCGTTGCGCACATAGAAGAACGACATCTGCCAGTTCTTCACCGAGTCAACGGTGGGGATCTTGGGGAAGGGCGTACCAGGCCGGGTGTAGATCGTGGCGGCGCCGCAGGCCCGCAGGCGGCCCTTGGTGGTTTGCGCCTTCAAGTAGAACAGCCGGCTCCAGAAGTCGATGTCTGGCCATAAGCCGGCGTAGGCCTCCATGAACACCACGAAGCAGCTGAGGAGGACGCACGCGTTGGCCGGCAGATGGTGCGGCTACAGGCCGAAGTTGTCCAGGAACTGCCGGAAGAAGGTTGAGGCCGGCAGGCCTAGCCCGCGATCCAGATGCGCGCCGAAGACGACGCGCTCGCCGGGCCGCGGCTCGGGCTCCATCTCCTCGCCGGGCGCCCGCCAGACCACCGCCGACGGGATCCGGCGGAGGCACACCAGCCGCTCGATGTCATCCTCCCGCATGTATGAGCCCCTCCACGATCCGCTGGGGGAGGCCATTGTCGACGAAGAGGAAGAAGTCCACGAGAGGCGGAACGGCGACGAAGAGCCTTGCGACGGCGGCGGCGACGACGGCGGCTGAGGATGCTCCGTGGAGACGCGCGGCCCCGTAGCGCCGGTTTGGTGGAGTGGCGGTGGCGGCCCGGCGGGAGAACGTCGGGGCAGCTGCTCGCCGGAGTTCGCCAGGAGTGTTGGCGTGCGACGGAGCGCTCGAGCGAAGAAAAGAAGAAGTTTGAGCGAAGAATGCGAGGAAGAAGAAGGGCGCCTCGGTACCGCTACCGGGGGCATTTATAGCCGCCCGGCGCGCCGATTGCGCGGCCACGTGGCGATCGTGGGCCACGATCGGGATTTCTTGCGCCGTAACTCCTCCCACGACCACGACGGTTGCAGCAGCCACACCACGTCGCCCACTACCGCACCGGATCCGGAGGAACATTGATGTGACCAGACGAACCGACCGCAGCGCCAGGCGTCAGACCGGTCAAGTCGGGCGCGGGACCCGAGGCGGCGGAGGCTCCGGCGCGCCACAAGCCGGAGCCGGACAATAAGTTCAACCCGGACTAAAAGTCGTCAACAAGGCGGAGACTCCGCCAAAACTTGCGAGAAAGCGAAAGCTGTATAAGTGTAAAAAGCGGCCGGCCAGAAGCAGCCGGCAGGAACGAGCCGGATGAGGGCGCAGCCGGCTGAATGGAAATTCTCAGTCGGCCCCTCCAAGTGCCGTCAAGTATATTCGAGAAGCCAGGAAAACCTGCCTAGGTCCTTCTAGACGCAGGACCTTGCCAGCTTCGGGGGCTAATGTCGGGGGGAAGACCCCGGATAGGGCAATGGACGCGGAGCAGCCGGCTGGCCACCGCGGCTCGCGGCAAAGGCCGGGCGAGGAGCAGCCGGCGGCGCCGTGGCCGGCTGGTCCGGAAGCCGGCTGGCTCTAGGTCCTAGTCGGCCTGGCTACGGCCACCAATGCTGTAGCTGGGCCGGCTTCTACAAGCCATATCCGACTGGGGTTTGTACCTCAGACCGACTCGAGGCTGGCGAGTCTTGCACTGGAAGGAACCGGGTTGGTGATCCGGGTTCCTAAAGTCCACGCTGACTCCATCTTCCGTAAAGCGCGGGGCACTGTGGAGCAATAGTGCCACGCGCCGGACAGGCCGTCAGGGCTTACGACGATCCGTACCGGCTACAGTGGCTGACGGCGACAGGGACACCTCCTCTCCATACCGCTGACCATGGCAGCCGGATGGGACAGGCCACGATGCCTCAACTACTCCTGACGTCACCGCCTCGGGAAGGAGCGGAAGCCGAAGCCGGCCAAGCCGGCCAGTAAACTATAGGGTCTTATATGTAAAGTGCCGGCGCCTATATAAGCCGCACTACCCCCTCTCGTGCAGGGGATCGATCATTCTTACTTCACTCCACCCATAGAGCTGCCCTGAGAGAGAGACCATCGTCTCCTTTAGCCTCCCAGGAGCAGCCGGACACAGCTCTAGGAGCACCATTGTATTGTGTGATCATCATATACACTCATAGCAGGAGTAGAGGTTTTACCTCCATCGGAGGGCCTCGAACCTGGGTACGTCGCCGTGTCGCTCGTGCCCATACCCGCATCCGGATACCGCCGTGAGATCCCTCAGGAACCACTTCGATTAGCCACCCTATGGCATATGCCGTGACCATACCACGACATCATGATCAACAGCAACTGGGCCGCCCGATGGGCCACATGCCTCATCACCGTCTGTGGGCCACCCGGGCTTGCCGGATCTAGGCACTGTCGATGGTACACCCATGAAGTATACCCACAACAGTAGCCCCCAGAGTTCTCCGAGTTTCGCCTGCAGTTTCCACCATGCTTGCACCTTAGGTTTCCGACATCGTTGGTAACGCGGAGAAACTTGAAGAACTCCAACTTCGCATTTTCTTCTTTTTCCAACTTACAGCCGGAAAATGCTCTCATCCTGCGGGACTTCATCCATCGACGTTCTAAAGAACATTTCCGGGTTACTCCCTGCTCGCGAACGAGAGCCAACTTATCTTCACGCAATTACCCGGAATCTTAAAAGACTCAAACGGTTCCGCCAATTCTGGCGCCATTTTCGCGCGATTTGCGCGGTAACTTATCTCTAGCCTTTTTTACCGCTAGGGTTTGGGACACGTGTCACGCATCCAACGGCGCGACGCTTGCGTTCCGACCACAGGATGCGGAGCACGAATCTTATCCCCTCAGCCTATAAATATCAGCCGTCGAGACCCCTTACCCTCATTCACCCCCTTCTCACCTTCCTGCCGAGCGCCGCCCGTGAGCCCTTTCTCCGCCGTGCCGGAACCTGCCGGAGTAATCGCCGGAGCATCACCGGAGCGAACCCACCACCGCAGTGTTCTTCGTGTTCTTAACTCCGGCGAACCACCACACGGAAAACTCGTCGCCGGCGACTCCGACCAACGCACACGCCATTACGGTAAATCTTCGAGCTTCATCTTCGCGCCGTAGTTGGTAGGGGTGAACCTGGGGAAGACGATGTGGGATCCGACTAAGGAAAGTTTCCGCCAAACTCTTTTTCTTCAGATGTCTTCAACGACTCCACCTCCGAGCTCGGAACCAATCATGGCGACGCCAATCTCCTCCGCCCCTCCTCCCTTCGCTCCAGTCAGGCTGGATCCTTCAAAGGATTCCGGCAAGGAGGCTGAGGGGACCTCTGCTCACCCGGAGAAAACCTCCGGGGCGGGTCAAACGGAGCAGCAGGCGGAAGAGGCTGCCAAGAAATCGAAAGCTCGGAAGCGCGACTCCGAAGCTAAGGGGAAGTGGTGGCCCTGCACCACCACTGAGATGGAATTGAAGAATCTCGAGGCGGAGGGCTTCCTGCAACCCGGAAGCTGGAGGTCAGTTCCAAATGAACCAGCTCCGGCTCCAAGGGACGACGAGATGGTGCTGACGAAGGCACTGGTGGAGCGCGGATTTTCATTTCCGCCTTCGGACTTCTTTCGAGAGATTCTGAAGACGTATGGACTCCAACCCCACAACATATCTCCGAATAGCGTGCTCGCCATCAGCAACCACGTCGCTCTCTGCGAAGGCCACCTCCGGGTTACTCCAGAGCTTCCCCTCTTCCAATACTATTTTTCTGTCAAGAAGGAGAAGATCCGCCAGACTTCCGAATTGGCGACTTGCGGTTCCGTCACCTTCATAATCCGCCCGGGCCGCGTCTACCCCCCCACCGACCGCCACGAATCCGCGAGGTACTGGTCCGGGGGTTTCTTCTACTTGAAGGACGTCTCCGACCCTGCGAGCGACAGGAAGCTGCCGCCTTTCAAGAACTGCCCCGCCACGGAGCTTCCATCATGGACGCACTGCCCCCACTTCTCCGACTCACCACAGCTGACCCGCGCTGTCAGGCGGATCTGCAAGCTCACGGAGGAGGGGCTGACGGGGAAGGACTTAACCCTTTCCTGGTTCACGAAGCGGATCCAGCCGCTGCAACACAGGGATCACCTGATGTTTGAATACACAGGGCGCGACGATCCAATGCGCGCCACCAAGGACAATCTCTCCGCTGACGCCATCGACAAAAGGATCCGGGTCCTCATCAAAATCCCACGTGAACTCCACGTTCATGTATGCAACAAAGACATCCACACGGAGGGATCCGGAACCGCGGTACGTCGTCTTGACTTTGGTTTATTGTTTTTCTTCAAACTTTTTTGTCTAAGTGTTAACTTTGCATTTAGCTCGAGGCGCTTGAGGAAAGCGAACTCGGAACTCTCCTCCGAGTCCCGTCCACCGGCAACGCGGATCTGGAAGCCGCATCAGAGGCGGAAGCTCCTGAAGCTCCACGTCCTGCGAAGAGGAAGAAGCCAGCCCCTTCCAGCCCTTATGCGAAACGCCCTCGCGAGACGCTCAGCATTGCGGCTACCCGGAAAGCTGAGGCGGAAAAGAAGCGCCTCTCGCTGATTAATACCAGCAACAAAGGGCAGCCTGCCATCCAGCATTTCTTCAAGCCTTCCGGGTAAGCGTCTACTTCCGAGACCCAAGTTCTGGTTTAACGCTCAAACTCGTACTTATGCTTTTATGTCATTTCTGAAGTTCCGGAAGCCAGCCTCCCAAGGCCCCAAGGGTCCCCAAGAAGAAGGTCAGACCATCTCCGGCTTCTCTTCCTATCACTCCTGAGGTGGAAGTTCCGCCCAAGGCTTCATCTGCCAGCAAGCCGGATCCAAAGGATATCATCGACATTGATGACCTTCCTGAAGATCCCGTTCATCATGGCGATTCCACCAAGGGGACCTCGTCACCAATTCCTCCGCCAGATCAGCCAAGCTCCGCCTTCGCGGGGCCCACTGAAGGAGAACAGGAGCAGAAGGCTAAGCTCCTCCAAGTTACCAACGCGATCCGAGTCAACCTCCAACCAACTCCGTCCCTCCAAAAACTTACCCTTGCAGAACGTCACGCGGAAGTTTCCGCCATGCTGAACAAGGTATGGGGAAAACCGGACGAGGAGGTGCGTGAACTCGCCGAGCTGGAGAGCGACTTGAAGGATTTTTTCGCCAAGCACAAGGAAGTGCGGCAGGTAATACTAGCCCCCAAGCATTGGGTGATATAGTTCCGTGCAACGTGTATTATCCGATGCTTTCCCAGAATGTACTTTAGACGGAATTTTAAATTTTTTTATATCTACTGAATTCCTCGCTAGCCCCCAGGATTTTTAAATATCCGGCTAACTCCCTGCTGCTTCACAGACCACACGGAAATTGCACGAAGATCTGCGCATTCACATGCTAGAGCAGATCACGGAGATCGAGGGGCTGCGCCAGAACGCGGAAAACAGCCAAAAGGCTATCCAGCTGCTTGAGACCTGCCTTAAAGGTACGAGATCCGGGTCTTCACTTTTTGTACTGTCATAGTTCAGGATGCATAATGTGTGCAACTTTCTGCCTTCAGAAGAATCTGTCAAGCACTCCTCGTTTGATGAGCTTTCCGCCAAAGTCAAGGTGCTTGAGGCGGAAAACGAGTCCCTCAAAGCCTTCATCCAAGAATCCTCAAGCAAGGAGACTGAGGCGAGGAAAGAGCTCTCCGAGAAGCATGCCCGCGACCTGGCGGAGCTGAATGAAAAACTGGAGAGAAGCCAGGGCCGCGTGATTTCCACAATTGCCAAGAACAAAGTTCTGGAAGCGGAGGCGGAAGCCATTGACAAACTTATCTTCCGTAAGCATTTTTCCATATCGTTGCTCCGACTAACTTGTATGAGTCCTCTCTAGCGGAACTGAATCTCTTTCTTCCACAGCAAGCCTTGGCTTTGAATGGTCAAAAGAGTCAAACCTTACGAGGACGGAGGCATACGATGAAGCGCGGATATCAATTGACGCGTTATTTGAAGCCTGTCGCGGAATCGCCACAGCTCTGTCTCTGAAGAAGGCCAAAACCACAGTCATCGATACGATGACCAAACTTATGAAGCTGGTGCCGGATTTCATCAAGGACTGGCAGGAGTCTTCAGCACGCGGAGTCGCCTCCCTAATCCTGGCCACCTGCAAGGCTCACTTCCCCTCGCTCAACCTGGCGAATGTTGCACGCGGAGCCCCCAAGGGTTCCGATATGGATGCCCTCCTCGCGGAAACTGAAGGCTATGAATAGCTGTTTGTCAGGCGAGTGGATCACTCGTTCTGGTATAACAAGCACGATCTGCCCGAAGGATTTTCCGATGCAGAGGAAGAAGCGGGTGAGCCGGAGTATTACGGGGAAGGATCCGGGTCAAGCGGCGAGCATTCCAGAGGAAACTCTGGTGACGACTCCGAAGCCGGATCTGGTGACAGCGACGACGGCTCCTCCTACCAGCAATCAGAAGAGGAGGACTCCGAGTAGAGTTCCTGTTTTAAACAATGAAACAAGTTGCATCATTTTGGCCCCAGAGTGGGTTTGTAATAAGACTTAAATTATTAAGTAGCTAGGAACGAAACGATTATGCATGGGGCAGAAACACTTATCCTGCTATCCGTTAATGTTATGTGCATGTTTCGTTTTATGTCGGAAAGCAAGTGCTGACTTCATTGTTTTCCGGCTTACTCGCTTGACCTTCCGCGAGCAGGAAGACCTTAGCCAGAAACGCTCGCCAGCGGCGACGAAGCCCAATGGCAGTCCGTCAATAACCGCGGAAACAAGCCCCCAGGCATAGGTGCCGGAAATCGCTACTAGGAATCCACAAGTTCGCAATGTATAACAACTTATTCTTAAAACTTAAGCTTACGTCCTAAAGGACGGTTTTGGAAATCACAACTTTCATACACGCCTAGGCGGAAATATCCAGCTCTGCGGTTTTAGTCGGAAAAAACATACACGATCTAAAATGAACAAGTAAAGGAGGTAAAAGACTCGAAGAGTGAACCATAAGCTTTATTTCATTGATCATGTATAACTATTACAGAGTTTAGAACTCGGAAAATATATGCTAAGTGTAGAAAGGACGTAGCTGTGCAATGTTCCAAGGGCGTTATGTCTCGTCGTAGATATCATCCGGATCCTCACGCTTGCGTTTCCGGTGCCAGTTAGCAGGTCTGTCCCTCAGCTCGCGGAAATCAACAAGGTAGTACGACCCGTTATGAAGCACTTTGCTAACGATGAAGGGTCCTTCCCATGGAGATTGCAGCTTATGGTCTTTCACCTGTCGAAGGCGGAGGACCAGGTCTCCTGCCATGAAGGAGCGTTTCCGAACTCGACGACTGTGATAGCGTCGGAGCTTCTGCTGGTAAATGGTGGAGCTCTGATCAGCTAGGTTCCGAGCTTCCTCGATCGGAGTCCACGAGATAGCTGTCTGGCCTCGTCGGTTGTTTCTTCATTGTAGGCGGAAACCCGCGGTGAATCGTGGATGATGTCGGAGGGAAGCACGGCTTCGGATCCGTATACCGGGAAAAAGGGGTAAACCCCGTTGATGCGGTAGGGGTAGTTCGTAAACTCCACGTAACAGCTTCCAACTCATCAGCCCAAGCTCCAGCCTGCTCGTCGCGACGGTCCTTCAAGGCGTGGTTTAATTCCTGACAATATTAGGCCGTTAGCCCTTTCAACCTGACCATTGGGTGTGGATGAGCCACGGACGCGAGGTCCGATCGTATCCCATTGTTTCACAATAATCCCTCAATTCTCCTTGAGCGAAGTTCGTGCCATTATCTGTGATTATCTTTGTGTGGGATGCCGAATCTCATCACGAGGCTGCAGACGAATTTTAGTGCCGTAGCACCATCGGCTTTTCTCACTGGCTTAGCCTCGATCCATTTGCTGAACTTGTCAACAGCGACCAGGAGGTACTCAAAACCGCCAGGAGATGATCTTTTTAACTTACCGACCATATCGAGCCCCCAGACCGCAAATGGCCAGGTGATAGGCATGGTCTTCAGCTCTTGGGCTGGAGCGTTTGGTTGAGTAGCGTAATACTGACAACCTCGGCAGGTCTTAACTATTTTATCGGCGTCTTCTTTAGCTGTAAGCCAATAGAAACCTAACCGAAAAGCTTTTGCAACGAGTGATCTGGGAGCGGCATGATGCCCGCAATCCCCTGCGTGGATCTCTCTAAGGATTTCAATGCCATCTTGATTGGAGACGCATTTAAGAAATACCCCCTGCACTCCGTTTGTAGAGCTGTCCATCAACTATTGTGTAGGTTCTTGCTCGTCGACGATCGTCGTGCGAGGACCTCGTCCTCCGGCAACTTCGATCGATGAGGTAGTCCGAGAAAGGTTGTGTCCAAGCCGGAATGATAGCCATCACTTCCCTAGCCGGAGACACCGCCACCTCTCGGGTTTTCTGGGTTAGCGCCCTTAACCGAGGGTATCCGGAGATGCTCCGAGGAAAATGCCGGGCGGAATTTTTTCCTGCCGGATCCGAGCTTGGATAGCATGTCCGCATTGTGTTATCGTCTCTCCCGACGTACTTGACTTCGTATCCGAGGAAGCACTTGGCGATCTCGTCAACTTCGTCTCTGTAGGCCGCCATGACGGAATTTACGGCGTTCCGGGTTCCGGCTACTTGTTGTGCCACCAGGTCGGAATCTCCACGACATATGATGTGCCTGATCCCAATTTCCTTAGCGATGCGCAGACCGTGTAGTAGAGCCTCATATTCCGCCATGTTGTTAGTAGCTTCGAAGTGGATCTGCAGAACATACTGCAGTTCTTCTCCGGTAGGGGACTTTAGGGTGACTCCGGCTCCTGAGCCTTGATGCTGCTTGGATCCATCGAAGTGCATGACCCATGTTTCTGGTTCCGGCTCCAGACTTGCATCCGGAGCTTCTGTCCAATCTGCAATGAAATCTGCCAAGACTTGGGATTTAACCGCAGTCCTGGGCTTGTAAACGATGTCGAAGGCGGATAGTTCAATGCCCCATTTAGCCGTACGTCCTGTTGCGTCAGCGTTGTTGAGAATTGTTGACAGCGGAGCCTTGCTCACGACTGTTACTGGATGCTCTTGGAAGTAATGCCTCAGCTTCCGGCTGCCTAGGAACACGCCATAAGCTAGCTTCTGAAAGTGAGGATATCTCTGTTTTGATTCCGTCAGCACCTCGCTAATGTAGTAGACAGGTCTCTGGACGTCATATTCATGACCTTCTTCCTTTCGCTCCACCACGATGACGAGGCTGATGACTTTGTTGGTAGCTACCAGATAAAGGAGCATTGGCTCTGACTCTGCTGGAGCTGCCAACATAGGTGGGGAGGTAAGTATTTCCTTCAACCCTCGAAGAGCTGCGTCAGCTGCGTCGTCCCAGACAAATTTGTCTGTTTTCTTCAGCAGCTTGTACAGAGGTAGTGCCTTCTCGCCAAGACGGCTAACAAACCTACTGATTGCTGCAACACAACCAGTTAGTCGTTGCACATCTTTGAGACAAGTTGGCCTTTTGATGCACAGGATTGCCTTGATCTTTTCCGGGTTAACTTCAATGCCTCTGTGGGAGACTATGAAGCCAAGGAGTTTTCCGGCTGGCACGCCAAAGACGCACTTCAGCGGATTCAACATCATCTTGTACCTGCGGAGGTTGTCGAAGGTTTCTGTGAGGTCGCTGATCAAGTCGGATCCTTTCCGGGTCATGACCGCGATGTCGTCGACGTAAGCGTGCACGTTCCGGCCAATTTGGTCCTTCAGGCACCGCTGCATCGTGCGTTGGTAAGTAGCACCTGCGTTTTTCAAACCAAAAGGCATAGTAACATAGCAGTAAGTACCAAACGGGGTAATGAATGAAGTCGCCTTTTGGTCGGATTCCTTCATCCGGATCTGATGATACCCGGAATACGCATCAAGAAAACACAGAAGTTCCGCCCCCGCCGTCGAATCAATGACTTGGTCAATGCGCGGCAAGGGGAACGGATCCTTCGGGCAATGTTTGTTCAAGCCAGAGTAATCGATGCACATTCTTAGTATTTCAGTGTTCTTTTTGGGTACAAGGACGGGATTCGCGACCCAATCGGTGTGGATAACTTCGATTACAAAACCTGCTTCTAATAACTTTGCTAGTTCCATTCCTATGGTGCGGCGCTTCTTATCTCCAAAGCGTCGCATAGCTTGCTTCACTGGTTTGGCCCCCGGATTTATGTTGAGGTAGTGCTCGGCGAGTTCCCTAGGTACTCCGGACATGTCGAAGGTTGCCATGCGAAGATATCCATGTTAGCGCGGAGGAACTCGACGAGCGCGCTTTCCTATTTGGGGTCCATGTTGGCTCCGACTGAAACCTGCTTGGAAGAGTCACCTGGGATGAGGTCATGCTTCTTGGTTTCTATCGCGGGCTTGAAGGAGGTTTTCTGCTCGGAGATCTGCTTCTTGGTGGTCTGCATCTCAGTCGGATCCACCGCGGCTCTGTAGCCTTTCAGCTCTTCTCCGGATATCACAGACTCTGCGAAGGCGGCTTCGCCTAACTCGCACTCATGAGCCTTTTTGTAGTCTCCGGATACGGTAATCATACCTTTAGGACCCGGAATCTTGAGCTTGTTGTAGATGTAGCACGCTCTTGCGTGGAACTTGTGGTAGGTGGGCCTGCCGAAGATGACGTGGTAGGAGCTCTTGAAGGGCACAACTTCAAACGTGATCTTCTCTTCGCGGAAATTATGAACATCGCCAAAGGCCACGGGAAGTGTGATGCTGCCGAGGGAGTTCGCCTTCTTACCCGGAACCACACCATGAAACTCAGTGGTGCTGTGTTTGAGTTGTTCCTTGGTGAGGTTCATCCGCTCTAGAGTCTCCAGGTACATGATGTTCAAGCTGGCTCCGCCATCCATGAGGCACTTGGAGAAGTCATACCCGTCTATGCGGGGACTTACAACCAAGGCGTAGCATTCTTTCGGCACAATTGCGGGGTGATCCTTCCTGTCAAATGTGCACGGGATTTCTGACCACCTGACGTACTGCGGCACAGCCGGAACTATGGCGTTCAGGATCCGGGTAGCTGACTTGGAGGCACGTGCTGTTGGGGTTCCGAGGAAGGTGTGGTAAGCCCCCACGCTTTTTTTGTCGAATGGGTTGGATTTTCCTGCGGATCCTGCCTTGGGATCCGGCGAGTTGTCATCCTCATCCATCGCCTCGGAACTGTCATCCTCTTTGTCTTTGTTCTTGCCCTTGCCACCTTTTCCGTGTGGGCGGTGCTTCCGGGCGCGCTTGTATCCTGCCTCCGGGTCGTTCTTTAGGTCATTGACCCACTTGCAGTTGCGGTTGGTGTGAGTGGACTTCCCTGTAACCGGATCCAGATGGGCCAGGCAGGGCATGTCTCTGTATTCCTCATAGGTTTGCGGGGCGCGGGATCCGCCAGCTGTGACCTCGGAGGTATGCTGCTGACCCCTGCCGGCTCCGCCTCCGCGTCCGCGTCCTCTGCCGCCTCCTGAACCTCCGCGTTGAAACGCCATGGCGATCATCTCGGATCCGCCACTCTTCTGGTCATCAGGGTTCTTACGCTTATGGCTGCTGCTGCTACCGTTGTCACGGTTCTTCTTTTGCTGATGCAGGGGGATTGCTGTGGCTGCAAGGTCACCGCCTGCGTCGTCATCGGCGGCAGTGTGATCGCTGGCGATGGTGATCATGTCGTCCAACGTCAGTTGATTTGCATTGACCATGCAAGTTAGCTTGTGTCGCAGCAATCCTCCTCGCTGCAAGCCCCCAATGAAAGCGTGCATTGCTGTGCGGTTGTCGACGTTCTCGCACTCGTTTCTGCATGCCAACCATCGGGTGAGGAAGTTCCTCGATGTTTCGCCCTTCTTCTGGATGCATGCCTGCAGGTCGCTTGTTGTGGCAGGTCTCTTGTAGGTGCCCCTGAAGTGTTTCTCAAAAGCGTTCTTCAGGTCGAACCAGCAAAAGATGGAGTTCTTCTGAAGGTCGCTGAGCCAGATCCTGGCTGGACATAAAATGTACATATGAAGCATGCGGCAGGCGATGTTAGGGGTTCCTCCGGCGAAGGTTACAGCATTATAGTAATCCTCAATCCAGGTATCCGGCCTTTCGGTGCCATCATAATGCTTCAGATTTCCGGGTAGCTTGAGGTTCATCCTTGGCTTTGGTTCCTCTCGAATCATCCTGCCAAAGCACTTCCGACCAATGTAGTCGGTTCTGTATTCGTTGAGGCGATCCCGTGCGTCGCGTGAGCCGTGGCGAGGAGACTTTGAGCGAGAGCGAGATCTTCGACCGTTGCCTCCGCCTCCACCTCCGCCTCCACCGCTAGGTGGTGGTGAGGGAGACCTGCGAGGTGGGCGGTGCGATCTCTTGCTTCCGCCTTCTGACTCTCCTCGGCCTTCCTGGTGCTGGCTCCGGCTCCTGTGGCTGCCTTCGCCCTGGCGCTGGCTGCCCTGGTCGTTCCGGCGAGGCTCCGGGTCACGGCTCCGGCGAGGCTCTGGGTCCCGGCTCCGACGAGGTTCTGGATCGCGGGCCTCATTCCGACTCCTCCTGGGCTCGGGCTCATGAACAATGTTCTGGTTCCGGCGAGGTTCCGGTGAGCGCTCCCTGTTTCTGTTTCTTGGCAGCACGTTGTCGCGGATAACAATCCCACCATGCCCTGGGGGCCTGGTGTTTCCGGCTGGACTACGGCGGCGAGGGGGTCGCGGGTAACCATTGGGCGGAGGAGAGGGGTTGCGGTATTTGTCTCGTCCGGAGTACATCGCATCCTTTCCCTTTCTTGGATCTGACGAAGGCGTCTTTGATGGAACGGGGATCGGATTTGGGTGTTCCCTGGCTTTCCTTCTGCGCTCCGAGGATCCGGTGTGTGATTCGTCATCGGGTCGCCGATCAGCGCGGGCGTCCTTCTGCGCGGTAGATATACAGTTATCCGGATTGGATTCCAACCTGTGCGAAGTATCCGCCTTGCTTTGCTGCTGCATTGCTGAAGCGACGAGTGTGCGAAGATAGTTGATATCAACCTCTTCGTCCTTCTTCTGCAGTAGTTCCGCAGCTTTTAGCATGTTGTCCTTTGGGGTTTCCAGCGGCTGGTGCTCTGCGGGCGTGTTGAAGGGTATCCTGCGAGGCGGAATTGCTTCTCTAACAATTCGATCGGCCTCCGCCTGCGCATAGATCATCTTTACTTCCCACTCAGCCCTCATGCTCTTGACTTGCTCGAGTGTGGCAGCAATCTCGCGGTCCTGTCTGTCGAAGTTTTCTGCCCAGGCTGCATGATCTACCCTCCCTACCTTTAACGCAGCTTCGGTATCGGCGAGCTTCTTGGCTGTGGCCAGCATTTCCTTTCTGGTGGTTTCTAGAGCCTCCAGATCTGCGGCGTCGCCCGGGGTTATAGGTGTGTTAAGAACTGCTCGCGCGGCCACCTCCTCTGCTGACAGGATTTCCTCCGAGGAAGAATCCCTTTGGGGTCGTACCCGAGACATTGGAGATCCTTGTTGGGATGGTTGAGGGTCAGATTGGCTGGCTGGTTCTTCAGATCCAGTTTGTCCCTGCGCTGCTATCGTTGCGAGAACCTGCTTAGGCTGGGCGGAGTCGACTTCAGGCTGATCACTGTATCCGTATTCCCTTATCTTGCGAACGAAGTCATCAGACTCCATGGAGGGGGTATCTCCCGAAATTGGGCTCAGGTTGCCCAAAATCGACTCTTCAACCGGAGTCTCGCTCTCTCCGACAAGCTCAGCCTGATCCGGATCCGCGTTGTGTTCCGGTGCCTCTTCCTGCTCAGGACCAGCTCCGTCTTCTTGAGGGGCGGTTCCGGCGGTATGCGCCAAGAAGTGTACGAAGTGGCACCTCTGCTTTTCTAACACCTGGGAGACCCAGGCGGATCTGCATTGGTCTTCCACCTTTGTTTCTCGCTCGGCGGATTGGGTGGGCTTTGAAATTTCCAGATCCAAGGCGGAATCTTCCTTGGGAAGCTCCTGCGTCTCGGATCGGATCTTCGCGACGGCGTCCAGCTCTGCGGCGGTCGCGTCTGCGTTACTTACCAGTGGGTTTCCGTCGGAATCGACGGTTTCCCCGATGAAGATGTGTATGCCGCCAATTGGGACGATGGAGAGCTTGACGGGGTTTGTCCTAGCCGGAATCCAGCACTCATCCGGAGGGACGATCGGCAGATTCCCGGCGTAAAGGACGTGCCCCACAGCGATGGTGTCGTCGTAGCTTCCCATGGCGGAACCCTCCCGGTTCCGGCCTCCAGACGCCACAGGCCCCACGGTGGGCGCCAACTGTCGTTGCCTAATCGACGGTACCCCGGAGGAGGGATCCTCACGAGGGGGAGAAGAAGTAGGGGCCATAGGGCGGAGTGCTCTCGGGACGGTGGTACGCGAGTTACCCAGCTTCGGATCACCTGCACGATGACAGGGCCTACTGCTGCTTGTCTGGAATTATCTGGGCGCTTTCGCGTTGTTACAATGAGTTGTGGTTGTGCCTCTAGGGCTCCCAGGATCCGGCTTATAAAGGCGCACGGATCTAGGGTTTACATGGAGAGTCCTAGCCGGATTACAGACAGCCTAGCTACGGTACAATATCTTGCCGTGCACGTCACGGATCCGCCTTCCATATACGTCGTACTGGATCCGGGTTCCTCATGGGCCTCCATGGATCCGGGTTACTCCTATGTCGGTACGGATCCGGCCATCGATCCTGGGCTGGACTTCTTCCTTCATGATCAACAGCAACTGGGCCGCCCGATGGGCCACATGCCTCATCACCGTCTGTGGGCCACCCGGGCTTGCCGGATCTAGGCACTGTCGATGGTACAACCATGAAGTATACCCACAACAGTACTTCTTCTTGTGTTCCTCCGGCAGATCTGCGTACGTGACTGGTTCGCCCACCACCTCATCCGCAGCTTTTGACATGGTTGCTGCAGATGTCGACGTAGTGGTTGCTGTAGAGTGTCCCACCGGGCGTGCCAGAATGTGTTGCGGTCAAAAACCCACCGGCGAGTATCGACGGGCAACACCGTAGAGCCGGGAGGCTCCCAGGATTGCGGTGGACCCTGGTCCCTCGGGCGACGGCCCGCAATGCCTTCTGGCACACGTCCTGGTGCTTACGAGGGCGTGCCACCTGACCTATACCTGGTCAGGAAGGTGATGGATTGCTTCGACTAGTTTCCTGCATGGCAAACACGTAAACATTAAATACGAGCCCCGATCGGCTCTTAAGTTGTTCTGTGGATCGGCTCAAAGAGCCGATTGCCCCATGGTTCATGTTAGATTTATAAGGACATGGGGATCATGCTTTATCAATATCAAGCTAAACTAATCTACGATAGTCTAGGGTTTTCACCGTATAATCGGAACATCCTATGCATAGTTGAGTCTAACAGATACGTAAGATAATGGAAAACCAGCCCTAAAGAGGCCTAAAAACCAACGTGAAGTTGATCCCCGGAACAATCCCTCTAGAGCTTAATAAACCACACCTTACGCACTACCGGATCGTTCAACCCGTTTATAAGGCCTAACCATACGGATATCAAACCAATTCTTGAAGAACAAGGAGCAACTATAACGGATTAGATCTACTAAATAAAGATCAAGCAAGATGCTGCCCTTACACCTAAAATAGGTGTAAGGGCAGCTAGATATCGAGGGGCAGCGTAGCTAAATAAGTACATCGTGAAACCATCGACGTCAGCCCCAAAACACCTAAGATAAGGGTGTTGCTGGCCATCAAAAAGGTTTCAGCACGAACAACACCAATAACGAATAAACTGATACTGCCTAGATCGCAAGATGCGATCTAGGCAGCATGTTGCTTACCCGGGAGAAACCCTCGAAACAAGGGGTGGCGATGCGCCTAGATTGATTTGTTGTGAACGTGATCGTCCTCCTTCTCAATAACCCTAGATACATATTTATAGTCCGTAGACTTTCTAACTTGGGAATAAACCCAACCGTGTACGAGCTAAACTCTATCTCTTAATTCTAACCGACACGTATCCTACTATAATTTATAGATACACGGACAATCTTTCCCAAACTTCTTGTACAAGGCCGGTTCGGGAATATTTTCCGTGCATATCCTCTAAGCCCATTTAATCACGGCCCATCTCCAGACTTGGTTAAATTCTGATGATAACACCGCCAGGCTTCCGCCGCAATACCCAAGCCGCAGGCTTGCCATGCCGCAGCCGCCGCAGAGCTCGCCAGCAGGTTCGGATAAGATCACTTTTCACACCAATATCGAAATTCAGAACCAACTGATTAAAATGTGAATCAGTAATGCACACTAAGTGATAAAATTTCACAATATGTCGAAATTCACAACCGACTGAGTAAAATGTGAATCAGTAATGCACACCAAGTGATACAATTTCACAATATTCATCATCCATGGATTACTAAATTCAAAGTGAGTGGTCCATGTTTATTCAGTTACAACTATCTTCAGATATCTGAACCTACACGCTCCCATTGACTGAAACTTGCTGGTATGTAATGGCTGCACATCTATGTCTTGTTGTACATTCATTTGTTGAATCAGCTAGCAGTATGGGATGCTAATAAATTGACCGTCTAGAAGGATTTACACACATTTTTGGTATGGCTAATTCTTTAAAATAAATTCTGAGAGACACGATCTTTCTCTGGTTTGCTTAAGGACATTGAGATGATTGATGCTAGCTTGATGAACGGATTTCCTCTCTAGACCCATGATAAATATTTGATGAATGGCCCATGCCCTGAGTTTGTCTTATTTAGTATGGTAATTTTTTTTGCTAATAATGATATGGGCTCATTATCTTTCATGTACAAGTGTTGAATAAAACAAAAGCGGGACATCTGCAGCCTCGACAAAATACAAGCAAAAGTTGTGGGATCATGGTATTCACTATTTATTTATATGCATGATTCGTGTTCTACTTTTTGTGAAATTCTTTTAATCATTTTATTTTGGGTTTGCTTGGTGGAATGGTCATTGTTGTGGGATGGTGAACAAGTACAAACCCAGAGATAATGTATCCAGGATTTATTCTTTGAATTTTGGGTCCTATGGGATGCATGATTCCTACGCAAAATACTCTCTTATGTTTCTTGGCATCTTGTTGTCATGATGTGCACTTATTCTTTCCTACATGTACTGGTATAAATGAGCACATACCAACTTTGATAAATGTTGGTAGTTTCCCATTTCCGCTATTAATCAGATGATTTTAGAAGCAGAGCAAACAATGATATATGAAATTACAATGGTGAGCCCTATGCATGTAAACATATACTTATCAGTGGTGTCTACGCATAAGACATGGACATTGAATGGTCAAGAAGCGCGTCAGAAGTTTTAATTGCGAATTCAGCGTCTAGAAAGGATGGCAATAAGATATCTTTATAGAATTTATTTGTCAAGTAATCACATGTCGTTTTGATTTAGTAGCAGAAAGAAACAATCGGATATGGTCATATGCATTATTAGAATGAAATAATTGCATACATGTTTCTGAAAATTGTTGGGAAAACTACTGTTAGCTCATTCATTTGGGAGCAAAATTCAATGTTCAATTGTTGATATATATTCCCTTCTGTTGAATAATTCACATGTCAGGTCTGGAAGATGTAGTTAGTGTTCAGCAATGATATATCTACGGAGACTCAATATTTATTTTCTATTTTTTTGGTTCAAATTCCTTTTTGGCCTTAATTACTTATTTCTTCTGAATATGTGTTCAACAAATTAAACGAAAAGGACTAGAGAAGGAGAAGCACAGTGATCTTGAGTACAACATTATCATCTACTGTTTGCACCGTCGATAATGCAGTGGGCAGTGTAGTAGAGGCAGTAGGAAGGAAAGGCATACCTTACTATGGATATTAATTATTGTGAAAAATTATTTATCAGGTAATTGGTGATATTCAAGCTGACTTGTAAAGATATTTCATAATTGAGTGAGCATATTTGGAGTACTCATGTCCTGGTAAGATCTGAATTCGAACGACATGTGTGTTGTCCAATTGCCGTGCCTATTGTTGTAAATTTTGCCATTTAGTGTGACAAATTTAACTAGATTGTCCGCATATGATTTATTAGAGAATATTACTTGTGCTACTCACATTTGTAGGAGACATTTTCATGGAACATGTTTTTATTTGTTAAACCTAAGCTCCCTACTAGCTAAGAGTGAAGGGAGGACTCATTTTATTTGTATATCTTATCTGGTTTACTTTTTATAAGATGAAAGTGTCGCCAACTATCTTATGTAAAGATAGCTAACATGATGGGAAGTCGCTAATTGTCTTATGCAAAGATACCCAACTTGATGGATGTGCTAAATTGCGCATGAAGTATAAACTTTTTTTTTGAACAAGGTACGGTCCTAGAGGGGGCCTAGAAGCTATTCATTTAGCGGTGGCACAAGTACATAGAGGACCAAAATATAAAGAAAATTACAATCAGGTCCAAACATTTTGCACAAAGAACCCAAAAGATTATAGAAGAAATGCCATCAGGTCTAGCTTCATTGCCACCATATCGATTCATCACATCATAGTCAAGAACCACGCAGCAGAGGACATAACCACTTGGGGCGTAGCACAAAGAGCCAACTACGATGTTGCTACAGGGCCTCCGTCTTGGCATAGAAGCTTGGAGGTTGATGTTCACCTTCAACCGCCCGCCGGAGGAAACCGACGCGGACGAAGAGGGCGGGAATGGTTGCCTTTCGAGAGAGCATGTGTTCGTGCATGACGACGCGGACAAAGGTAAGTGGGCATGTGTTAGTGCATATGTGTTGGAGAGAGGAAGGGAGGGAGGGAGGGAGGGAGGGAGGGAGGGGATGAATAATGTAAAAGTACACACTTGTTGAGAGACAGAGAAAGGGAGGGAGGGAGGGAAAGCGAGGGGGAGAGCGAGGGAGGGAGGGAGGGGATGAATAATGTAAAAGTACACACTTGTTGGTCCTTGTAGGGGTTAGGAAGAGAGATATGGGGTATTCGAAAACTAAGCTATCATGTTTGTGGCGATCGTCAAAATGAACTCACTTTGTGGCGACTGTCAAAAATGAACTCACCTTCTCCTTGTTTTATTAATTGTGGAATATATTGTTGCTTTTTTAGACACGTGAACTTTTGCATGCATTGTATTGACATGTTATGAGGAAAAATAGCGGCCTATCCTTTTCGTCGATTCGCTATGTTTTAAATTTTCATAGTGAGTTGTGAATTATATATGTGCATTGAGAAATGAAATTTGAGTACCCGTGGCAACGCACGGGCACTTGTACTAGTTGAATTAGAAAAGACATTTCCCTCTCTAGGTGATTTTTTAGAGGGAAATTCGTTTATAAATTCACGGTCAACAATTTATAGTCAACAATACTGATCCTTTTAGGCTTGAAAAAACTTTTAAGAAGCTTGCATGCTTTCAACAACCATGATTATGTACTTTTATTTTTTTACATATGTTCTTCAATAACTTTACTTGTTTTTTTTATCATGTTGCATTACTCAATTTTTAATTGGTTAGCGTGCTATGTCTAGCTTGATTTCTCTACTACTTAAAAAGAACGAACATGTTCCCCCTTCTCCCCCAGTTTGGTCGTCCTCGCTACGTCTAAATTTTCGTCGTCCTCGTCACTTCCTTCGTGTGCTCGTCTCTGCTCTGCGCCGCACGCGGACAAATGGGCCAAGCCCAATAAAGCACAGTAACCCTCACCTCCCCTGACCACGTCCTAGATTTCGGGAAATCCGCAGACCCTCGCGCTCCTCCTCCAAAGATCTTAGGTGCCGTAGGCCCCTAGCATGCGTGGCCGGGGAGGATGCCGACCGAAAGGAATGGGTCGGGTCTCCCGACGGCGAGGTAAGAGGGACATAGGAGCGAGCTGAAGATCCGGCCAAGCCGGCGCCATTGGTCACAGCCGCGGCGACAGCGACGACCCCATCCAAGTCCGCCTTCCGTGCTGGTCCTATTCCTTCCAGCCCTCTGAGAGGGGATCCGACCGCATCGCCTTCATCACCGGCCAGGCTAGCATCCTCCCCTCCGACCCATACCCAGGTAACCACAGGGGAGCAAAATTATTTTGGGGGGATTCAGAAGCTTGTGCGTTCACGCCAGATTGGATTAGACTACAACTGCGTTGGATAACTTATCCCGTTTCATGGGATTTAAAGTGATCATGTGCTCTAGGTCTCTTGGTTTGGTTAGCAGATTTAGATTTTAGAACATCTGTTGCCACATATATTACACGTTTCGTCCTGCGGAATCTTAGGTTTCAGATCACCGGACATGACATTTTGTTATTTAGAGTGTTGGCAGCGAAGGATTTATTGGATGCATAAACTGATTCTCTTTAGATATTCTTTTGCGTTACACTTTCCTTATCAGTATGCAAAGGTGTGTTAATGTTTTGTTGTATCGATGAACCTTCTCCCAGATATATGTATTTGAGCTGTACTTGAGGCTGGCACTAATAATTCTGAAAAGAATGTGAGCCCTCCTCCGAGTAACTATTGCTATGAGATGTGTCTTGTTACTTGCACTTCTGTTTCTAGCACTTAGAGAGATGTGCATGCTGAAACATTGAGGAGTTTGGGATTTGGTAGACGTCATATAGATCAAATTTACGCACAGTATGACTCAGTTTACTCTTTTGATATGTCCAGGATATCTGGTGTTAACATGGAAGAAGCCCCTATGCCGGCACTTCCAAGTTTCAGGTTTTCATCTACCTTAGTCTCCCATGGTACTATATCGATGATACATAATGCTAGCTTGGATGGTTGGACTCTTTGATGTGCTAGAACATTGTGGAATCTGGGATTGAGTTAGTACCAGATATTGTCTTCTTCAGGACCCCTACATCTTTGAGATCCTTACATGTAGGAACGTGAAGTAGGTCTGGCAGCGAGAGAGCGGCGGACAGAGGGAAGGTGAGGAAAGCTTCCTAAGCCGAAGGAGAGATGGTGCCCGGAGGAGCACTAGCGCTTCCTCGACACTTTCCTCAGGTCAGTACATCGTCATGCCACGAAGACGTGTCCTATTCTGCTCTAAACTAGCTAATCAGCGGTCCCTGAACTAGCTGATTGATTTGTGTGGATTTCAGGTTTGCGCCTAGAAGAAGATCGAGGAGCACATCTGCACCGAGACCATGGTACTGGTAATCCAAATTCATTCCCGCTCATTATCCAGAAGCTTGGCCTTGCCGCCAGGCTTCCGCCGCAATACCCAAGCCGCAGGCTTGCCATGCCGCAGCCGCCGCAGAGCTCGCCAGCAGGTTCAGGTAAGATCACTTTTCACACCAATATCGAAATTCAGAACCAACTGATTAAAATGTGAATCAGTAATGCACACTAAGTGATAAAATTTCACAATATGTTGAAATTCACAACCGACTGAGTAAAATGTGAATCAGTAATGCACACCAAGTGATACAATTTCACAATATTCATCATCCATGGATTACTAAATTCAAAGTGAGTGGTCCATGTTTATTCAGTTACAACTATCTTCAGATATCTGAACCTACACGCTCCCATTGACTGAAACTTGCTGGTATGTAATGGCTGCACATCTATGTCTTGTTGTACATTCATTTGTTGAATCAGCTAGCAGTATGGGATGCTAATAAATTGACCGTCTAGAAGGATTTACACACATTTTTGGTATGGCTAATTCTTTAAAATAAATTATGAGAGACACGATCTTTCTCTGGTTTGCTTAAGGACATTGAGATGATTGATGCTAGCTTGATGAACGGATTTCCTCTCTAGACCCATGATAAATATTTGATGGATGGCCCATGCCCTGAGTTTGTCTTATTTAGTATGGTAATTTTTTTGCTAATAATGATATGGGCTTATTATCTTTCATGTACAAGTGTTGAATAAAACAAAAGCGGGACATCTGCAGCCTCGACAAAATACAAGCAAAAGTTGTGGGATCATGGTATTCACTATTTATTTATATGCATGATTCGTGTTCTACTTTTTGTGAAATTCTTTTAATCATTTTATTTTGGGTTTGCTTGGTGGAATGGTCATTGTTGTGGGATGGTGAACAAGTACAAACCCAGAGATAATGTATCCAGGATTTATTCTTTGAATTTTGGGTCCTATGGGATGCATGATTCCTACGCAAAATACTCTCTTATGTTTCTTGGCATCTTGTTGTCATGATGTGCACTTATTCTTTCCTACATGTACTGGTATAGATGAGCACATACCAACTTTGATAAATGTTGGTAGTTTCCCATTTCCGCTATTAATCAGATGATTTTAGAAGCAGAGCAAACAATGATATATGAAATTACAGTGGTGAGCTCTATGCATGTAAACATATAGTTATCAGTGGTGTCTACGCATAAGACATGGACATTGAATGGTTGATGTCTACGGGTGCTTCTATTCTTGTAGACAGTGTTGGGCCTCCAAGAGCAGAGGTTTGTAGAACAGCAGCAAGTTTCCCTTAAGTGGATCACCCAAGGTTTATCGAACTCAGGGAGGAAGAGGTCAAAGATATCCCTCTCATGCAACCCTGCAACCACAAAGCAAGAAGTCTCTTGTGTCCCCAACACACCTAATAGGTGCACTAGTTCGGCGAAGAGATAGTAAAAAACAAGTGGTATGAATGAATATGAGCAGTAGTAACGGCGCCAGAAAAGTGCTTGCTGGCGTGCAGTTGATGGTAGTAATATTGCAGGCAGTATAAATGCAGTAAAACAGTAAACAAGCAGCGATAGCAGTATTTAGGAACAAGGCCTAGGGATTAGACTTTCACTAGTGGACACTCTCAACATTGATCACATAACAGAATAGATAAATGCATACTCTACACTCTTGTTGGATGATGAACACCATTGCGTAGGATTACACGAACCCTCAATGCCGGAGTTAACAAGCTCCACAATTCAATGTTCATATTTAAATAACCTTAGAGTGCATGACAGATCAACACAACTAAACCAAGTACTAACATAGCATGCACACTGTCACCTTCACACTATGTAGGAGGAATAGATCACATCAATACCATCATAGCAATAGTTAACTTCATATTCTACAAGAGATCATAATCATAGCCTACGCCAAGTACTAACACGGATGCACACACTGTCACCATTACACCGTGCAGGAGGAATAAAACTACTTTAATAACATCACTAGAGTAGCACATAGATAAATTGTGATACAAAACACATTGCAATCATAAAGAGATATAAATAAGCACTTCACTATGCCATTCATAACAGTGAATAAGTATTCTGTGAAATATAGCCTAAGAGACCCACACGGTGCACACACTGTCACCTTTACACACGTGGGACAAGGAGTCTCCGGAGATCACATAAGTAAAATCCACTTGACTAGCATAATGACATCTAGATTACAAGCATCATCATATGAATCTCAATCATGTAAGGCAGCTCATGAGATTATTGTATTGAAGCACATAGGAGAGAGATGAACCACATAGCTACCGGTACAGCCCCGAGCCTCGATGGAGAACTACTCCCTCCTCATGGGAGACAGCAGCGGTGATGAAGATGGCGGTGGTGTCGATGGAGAAGCCTTCCGGGGGCACTTCCCCGTCCCGGCGGCGTGCCGGAACAGAGACTCCTGTCCCCCAGATCTTGGCTTCGCGATGGCGGCGACTCTGGAAGGTTTCTCGTACCGTGGCTTTTTTCGTCTCGAGGTTTTAGGTCGAGGGGCTTTATATAGGCGAAGAGGCGGCGTCAGAAGGTCGAAGGGGCACCGACACTATAGGGGGGCGCGGCCCCCCTTGGCCGCGCCGGCCTAGAAATTATCGATACGTCGGAGACGCATCAATGGTCAAGAAGCGCGTCAGAAGTTTTAATTGTGAATTCAGCGTCTAGAAAGGATGGCAATAAGGTATCTTTATAGAATTTATTTGTCAAGTAATCACATGTCGTTTTGATTTAGTAGCAGAAAGAAACAACCGGACCTACTTGAAATTTATGGTCATATGCATTATTAGAATGAAATAATTGCATACATGTTTCTGAAAATTGTTGGGAAAACTACTGTTAGCTCATTCATCTGGGAGCAAAATTCAATGTTCAATTGTTGATATATATCCCCTTCTGTTGAATAATTCACATGTCAGGTCTGGAAGATGTAGTTAGTATTTAGCAATGATATATCTACGGAGACTCAATATTTATTTTCTATTTTTTTTGGTTCAAATTCCTTTTTAGCCTTAATTACTTATTTCTTCTGAATATGTGTTCAACAAATTAAACGAAAAGGACTAGAGAAGGAGAAGCACAGTGATCTTGAGTACAACATTATCATCTACTGTTTGCAAATCGATAATGCGATTGGGCGATGTAGTAGAGGCAGTAGGAAGGAAAGGCATACCTTACTATGGATATTAATTATTGTGAAAAATTATTTATTAGGTAATTGGTGATATTCAAGTTGACTTGTAAAGATATTTCATAATTGAGTGAGCATATTTGGAGTACTCATGTCCTGGTAAGATCTGAATTCGAACGACATGTGTGTTGTCCAATTGCCGTGCCTATTGTTGTAAATTTTGCCATTTAGTGTGAAAAATTTAACTAGATTGTCCGCATATGATTTATTAGAGAATATTACTTGTGCTACTCACATTTGTAGGAGACATTTTCATGGGACATGTTTTTATTTGTTAAACCTAAGCTCCCTACTAGCTAAGAGTGAAGGGAGGACTCATTTTATTTGTATATCTTATCTGGTTTACTTTTTATAAGATGAAAGTGTCGCCAACTATCTTATGTAAAGATAGCTAACATGATGGGAAGTTGCTAATTATCTTATGCAAAGATACCCAACTTGATGGATGTGCTAAATTGCGCATGAAGTATAAACTTTTTTTTTTGAACAAGGTACGGTCCTAGAGGGGGCCTAGAAGCTATTCATTTAGCGGTGGCACAAGTACATAGAGGACCAAAATATAAAGAAAATTACAATCAGGTCCAAACATTTTGCACAAAGAACCCAAAAGATTATAGAAGAAACGCCATCAGGTCTAGCTTCATTGCCACCGTATCGATTCATCACAGCATAGTCAAGAACCACGCAGCAGAGGACAGAACCACTTGGGGCGTAGCACAAAGAGCCAACTACGATGTTGCTACAGGGCCTCCGTCTTGGCATAGAAGCTTGGAGGTTGATGTTCACCTTCAACCGCCCGCCGGAGGAAACCGACGCGGACGAAGAGGGCGGGAATGGTTGCCTTTCGAGAGAGCATGTGTTCGTGCATGACGACGCAGACAAAGGTAAGTGGGCATGTGTTAGTGCATATGTGTTGGAGAGAGGAAGGGAGGGAGGGAGGGAGGGAGGGGATGAATAATGTAAAAGTACACACTTGTTGAGAGACAGAGAAAGGGAGGGAGGGAGGGAAAGCGAGGGGGAGAGCGAGGGAGGGAGGGAGGGGATGAATAATGTAAAAGTACACACTTGTTGGTCCTTGTAGGGGTTAGGAAGAGAGATATGGGGTATTCGAAAACTAAGCTATCATGTTTGTGGCGATCGTCAAAATGAACTCACTTTGTGGCGGCTGTCAAAAATGAACTCACCTTCTCCTTGTTTTATTAATTGTGGAATATATTGTTGCTTTTTTAGACACGTGAACTTTTGCATGCATTGTATTGACATGTTATGAGGAAAAATAGCGGCCTATCCTTTTCGTCGATTCGCTACGTTTTAAATTTTCATAGTGAGTTGTGAATTATATATGTGCATTGAGAAATGAAATTTGAGTACCCGTGGCAACGCACGGGCACTTGTACTAGTTGAATTAGAAAAGACATTTCCCTCTCTAGGTGATTTTTTAGAGAGGGAAATTCGTTTATAAATTCACGGTCAATAATTTATAGTCAACAATACTGATCCTTTTAGGCTTGAAAAAACTTTTAAGAAGCTTGCATGCTTTCAACAACCATGATTGTGTACTTTTATTTTTTTACATATGTTCTTCAATCACTTTACTTGTTTTTTTATCATGTTGCATTACTCAATTTTTAATTGGTTAGCGTGCTATGTCTAGCTTGATTTTTTATTTAAAAATATAATTATATGATGAGATAATCGTTGAATAGTAGGAGAGGTAAAGCAGAAAATGCGAAGATGTAGAGAGACCGAAAGAAATGTTGGCCAAGCTTTCATGAGATGTTGTCTCTATGTTTTGTGTTGTATTGAGTTCTATTGAACGTGCCTACGGTGCTTGCTTTTCTCAACGATTTTGCAGTTTGTAACCAAGTTTTCAAAACTAATTTGGGCCTACAACTCTCACAAAAGGGGCCCATGTTGCTCATTGTCACCCTGGATGATGATGAATTTGTAGTGCATAGAGAAAACACGTTATCGTGGGTCTCTAATAGTATGTTGCATACTTGCATGCTAGATCTTATCAACTTGAGGTGTCCTTTGCTTTCAGCTCAATGAACTCGTTATGAGTATAATATGAATCGTGATCCTTAGATGTGAAACACGTGAGATGGTTTTGTGTGAATCTCGTGAGATCATTTTAGGTGGATTTTATTATAGCTTGTTTGTATGAATTGCACATGTTATTGTAATCGAACAATGAGAAAGTAGGGGGTATCTCGTGTAGCATGGTCATGCCATATTGTAGTTTAGGAACCTTTCCTACTGTCAGAAGTTTCATAACAAGTGATATTGTAGTAAGTAAAGGGCATGTGGGCTGGCCTTATGGAGAAGGTCACTGTACACCATGAGAGAGTTAACAAGGCAATGTTCTTTGAGTACGGCCGGTCGCCTTGTGGGAGCATGACTTAGTCTTACACTAGGAGAAATGTCGAAGATGGTGTCTTTATTGATGGCTAGGTACAAGACAAATGCCATCTCAATACCCACTAACTTTCGTGAGATTAGTGTTTTAACTAGTGGCTACGAACAAGAGCAATGCCACCTTGAACCACCTTCCCTCTTGGTGACCCCGAGCCTTGCAAACATCCATGGGGCCATAGACTAATTGGATCTTTGTCTTGTCTTGTTTTGATCTTGATGCCTATGCCATCTAGGTGCCATGCATGAACATGTGTTGGACCCCCCCCCCCCCCCCCTAGGTAGGATTTAGCTATCCCCACAACAATGCTATTATGCAACATTTTTTTTAGGAAAGGTACTATATTCGGAAGCCGTGTAAGTAGACATACTACTTATCAACTTAGCGACCGATAGTAGCTTGCACCATAGGTTGACCCATTACCATATGACAGTAGGTATGGATCGAACCTTGGACCTTAAATTCTGTTGCAGCCGCAGAGGTCCATCGACAAGGCCAACTCGTATCAGATCGTTTTCATATAAGCAAAGTCTACTACTTTAAAGTATATTAAACCTTGATCTTAGAGCGGTGGTATGAGTTGAATCCTAAATTCGTAATCCTTAAAATGGGCATCCGATCTTAATGATCTTGGTTGAATCTTGCCGTTGACATATGTGACATACTAAAATAAAAGGCGATCCAAGTCGGAATCCTATTTCGTATCCAACCGCAGATTTCGCAAATCTGCGGTTTCACATTGACATCCAAGCCCACCGCTAGGCTTCATCGATTCCTCCTTGCTACCACTCGACATCCTCCACCGTTGTGCTTCGGCCAACCGAGCTTCTCACGCAAATTTGTGCGTTGAGAGTTGTGTTCATGATAGACGCGACATCAACATTTCTGGATTGAGCAGTATTTTAGCACTCGACGAGCGAAAATGGGTAGGATTAGAAAGTTGGGGGTACTGTTTTCATGAATTGCAAGTTTTGGGTTTATCCGAGACCGTGTTTATGAGATAAGGGTTCAAAAGATCACCGGAATTGACTTTTTGTTTATTACATGTTCCTTTTGCCGACTTTAGTGTATTTTCTCCAGAATTAGCACCCCCGATCCACATCGAGTTGCAAATCATTTTTTTTTTTGAGAAAAAGTTGCAAATCATTTGATCCAGAACCAGCGCCGCTCTCATCATTCATTCATCCATCCCGTTCGTCTTCTTGCCACCAAGAACCGGTGGTCCACCTCCAATCAGCGATCCCGATCACTCATCTCGCCCACATCTCGATCCCAGTCGCTGGCCGCAGCTGTCGTGAATTTCAAAAACCAGGCGCATCGCCTAGCTGGCGCCGCCGTGGCGCGGCTCGGCTCCAACGGCTACACAGACCTCGCTTCCGACCGTTCACGCGCTCGCACGCTCCTCTCCTGGCGCCCTACAAGTACCAGCCCCTCCGTGGCTCGGTCGACAGCCACGTCACCCATCCCATTCGGCTCTCCCTCCTCTCGCTTTTTTGCTTTCCCCAAAAAATTCCACGAGCCCTCAATCATTGGGCACGATCCGACGCCGCCCCCATCAGACCCAGATTGGCCGCGTCCCCTCTGGTAACTCGCCGATCCCTCCCCCGATTCATCTCTCCCTGCGGTTTCAGCCGATTTGTTCCGGCCCATTCCGCGGTTCTCGCGGCGCGTGCTCGTGATCTGATAGTTTAGTTCGATCCGTGGGGTAGGACTAGCGGATTCGGGAGGTTTTGGAGTCTGGGCGAGTGATGGTTTTCGATTGTTTCGGCGAATTGCGCAGGTATGCGCAGGCGGGTGGCGGGGTTTGCCCGTTCTGCCAAGTGAGGTCACGGGTGGTGCGAGGTTTCTAGAGGGAACTCGCGGTAATGTCCTTCGATCGGCTCGGCATTACTGTATGTAATTGGACACATACTTAGACTCACATTGTAGGAGATAGCAGTCTGTGAGAAGTTGACCTGATCTGCTCCGGTGATGGTTTCTCCGGGAGAGACAGAGGGCTGGGATCTGGAAATGCTTGCTTCATGGTTCGTTCATCTGAGTTGGATGTGTTAGGTGTAGAAACAATGTTCAGAAACCAAGAGGGTGGGGGGAGTTGATGGTTTTGGTGGGGAACTCTAATCCTGATCTTTAGATGGTATGCATCCATGGAAGATGGACTGGGTTAAGGTTTATGTATCCATGGAAGAAGAAGTGGGTTAATGTGTATGTATGCAGATTAATTTTGGAGAGAGCATAATAGGACCAAATGGGGATGCTTCTATTAGGTTTACCCACCGAATCGATTTAATTTCTTCCTATTGCACACTTTTGTCACTCTGTCACGTTCGACCGATTAAAAAGGTGTAAAGTTGCTATTATGCTCTATTGGCTCTGACCATTACGCTATTTATTTACTGTTATGAAGCCTGAAGCTATTTATTGCTATGTTGGTTCCCCTTCCCTCAATCCCTTACCGTCTTAGACGTGTAAGTTTGGAAAAATAATCAATCCTACAGGTTTTAGGTTCTATGCGTGTCTGGATTGGGAAGTGCTACTGGCATGACATGTGTGGCATTACCAATCAGGCATGTGTTAGTTTGTTTAGATAACATAAAAGGCTTTTGCCCACTTCAAATTGATAAAGCCGTTAACGGTAACAGCACAGACACACAACACCATTCCGAGGATACCAGCTTGCAATACAAGCACATGGCAAAGAAAAGAAAGACACCCACAAAGAATGAAATGAAACTGGAGCTTCAAGTCTAGAAAGGATCTCCGTAGCTTGAACTCCATGCCTCTAGATGACGAAACAACACAGGGCATCATTGGTTTAGGGCAACCCTAGCCGAGACTCCATCACAAGGATGACTTCACGAATGTATTACCATCAACAATGCGACTTGAGACCCAGATGCAGGCCTGAAGCAACGTTGTAGAACCGGACTCCAAAGCGACGCCGCAAGGAGAGAGCGTCACCTTTGCCCGATCAAGGATATAGATTTTCATCTGGAGGCACCAAATTATGAGGGAGAGGTAGCCACAAAAACACCTCTAGGGAGCGAAACAACGACCAGGGCTGACGCCGAGCACGGCTTTCACCTGGAAAGAAACCCAACCACCAACAAGAATGGCCTAGAGCTGCAACACCACTACCAATCACCGATCTATCAGGGGGAGGCATGTGTTCGTTAGGAAGTTACTAAAATCAAACAATTCACATCCGATACGATGACCCAACCACCAACAAGAATGGACTAACTACCAATCGCCGAGCTATCAGGGGGAGGCATGTGTTCATTAGGAAGTAACTAAAATCAAAGAATTCACATCCGATACTATGAGCGGAGTCTAGCCTTATATGCGTAGGATTTGAGTCCTCTAGAACTATTTTGTCTGCGCAATTTGTTTTGTATGTTTCTTCAAGCCCCAACAGTAGATGCTCAATTTCCTAGTCCATTTAGGAAAAGATAATAGTGGTAAAGCTGCTAGCGAGTTGCCATGAAACAAGCTATGTAATACTCTAAACAAATGAAAACAGATGTGTTTGAAAGATTCGTGTAGTTAATCACCAAATGTAACTAAGGTAACTAACAAAAGGAGCTATTATAACTTTTTCTCCCAAAATTCTTAGAAAAAATAGTATCCCTTATGTTCACATGTAGAACCACCCACTTGCACCCTTCCATCTTTCAGTCACTTAATTGTGTGCCTGAGAATCCGAGAGATGTATTGCAGAAACCATGTGTGTAATTAAGTATAAGATTTGTTGTTCATAATACCTTCTATTCTAAAACTGAAAATCATGTACTCAAGACATTTTATAAAATTAAATTATGCTATTATGGTATTATGGTCATCTCTTTGCGGCTTCTACCCAATCATGATGTTAATTGCTGTTTTCTGTAGGCTGCATCTGTTATCAGGAAGTTTATTACTATTGTGGAAGGATATCCTCACCAAAGTTGCTGACGAAGCTAGAATAAAGCTATTTGCTGCCTTCCTTCCATGGTGATTATTACAGTTCATTTTTCATGGCAAAACGTTTGATGTTGATGACAAAATTCTGCTATGATGATGTGCTCTTCACATGATTTTTAATGTCGAGTGTTCATTTTCATGAAGGCAACCAATGAAAACCTCCCACCAAATGTCATTAGGCAATTGGCTAAAGAATTGAAGAATCTTGACCAATCGCCTCCAGAAGGGATCAGAGTGATTGTGAATGACGACGACTTCACGAGTATTTCTGCAGATATAGAGGGACCTGGTAAGGTTCACTTAAGAGGTTTTGATATTGAAAAACACTACATTTTTTATGTGTTTCCTCTAATGCTTGTTCCCCTCCAATTGCATTTATTTTTAACTTTTTACGTGATTTTCATATGTTGCTTGTGTTCATAATTAGATACTGTGAAAGTGTGTCTATTTTCAGAAGGATATGTCATATTCTGAGTTTGTACAATATGTGCTTCTTTATTATGTTAATTTCTGAAATTTGGATCTTGAAATGATTCGCAGGCGGTACTCCTTAGATACTGAAAGTGTGTCTATTTTCAGAAGTATATGTCATATTCTGAGTTTGTACAATATGTGCTTCTTTATTATGTTAATTTCTGAAATTTGGATCTTGAAATGATTCGCAGGCGGTACTCCGTACGAGAACGGGATTTTCCGGATGAAGCTAGTCTTGTCCTGTGACTTCCCTCAATCTCCACCAAAAGGTCTGACTATCTTTTGTGTATCTTTTGTGCTCATCCAAAGCCTGAGTAATTGTGTTTTGTCCTCTATTTGATTGTTTCGTAAAACAAATATTGACCTGTCTTTCACTTCTTAGGATTTTTCGTGACCAAAATTTTCCATCCAAATATATCAAGCAGAGGTGAAATCTGTGTTAACACGTTGAAAAAGGACTGGAATCCTACTCATGGATTACGGCATGTTCTACTGGTTAGTGCATGCTGCATCATTGCTTGGCCCTAGTGCATACATCAGGTGTAACTATTGATTAATGACTTTCAGCTTCTTTTTATTCGTCTGATAGGTGGTGAGATGCCTACTGATTGAACCATTCCCAGAATCTGCGCTCAATGAGCAGGCTGGAAAGATGTTACTTGAAAACTATGAGGACTATGCACGGCATGCAAGGTTACCTTTTTGACTTTTCATTGAGTATCACTGTGTCAATATAGACTAGGGACACCTAGAAGACATCCTACCTACCTGCCTGCACTATACGTGGGAGTCATTTTTTTCTCATTCCTTGGTAAAAATTAGAGTATTGCATCCACCTAGGCGTCTGTTGTACTATAGTGCTCCAAAATCTGGAGTATTAAGCTAAATGTTATGTTCTTTTTTGGAGATACCATAGCTGTAGATTTTGACAATTTAGAGCACTACCTAATCGTCTACACGCGCCATATGCAGGTTATACACCAGCATTCATGCCCTCAAACCTAAGAGTAAGCCCAAGAGTGGAAGTATCTCCGAGTCAACCACAGCTGTAAACGTGGATCAGTCAAGCACAAATCTCGGCGAAACTGCACCATCGGCACCCACGGCATTATGTGCTACAGCTGCTGCCACCAAAGTGCTCGGTTCAAACTCACAGGATCAGAATGCTCCTAACGAGCCCGCTGTTGGTACATCTGCAGCATTGCCCAAGAAGGAAGGACCTGTTGCCAGGAAAGCGCCAGTCGATAAGAAGAAGGTGGATGCGAGGAAGAAGAGTTTGAAGCGATTGTAAGCAAAACATAGGGGGATAAAAGTGCCAGATGTAGATGATGAGAGTGAATATTGGGATTCTGGTGACAACATGAGGACTCTGGTAAACTGTTCTGTATATCTTGCATCAACTCTGTAATGACAATTGTCCCAAAGAAGGCATGCCTTCTCTATTCAATTAATTCGTTCTATTGAGAAACAATCCACTGGTTTTTCTTCTGTTTTGAGTTCATTTCAAACTAACTATTCACATGTCGAGGATTTTCTGTTTTGAACAGTTCACAGATTGAGAAGTTGACGTTGTGTTGTGTTTACTCCTGGTTAGTTCTCACTTCTCAGTGCTTCCTGACTCATCATTGATGAATAATGTGGGGTGACTTATGTGGCCCACCTCAAATTGCATAAAGCAGACTAGACAAAGCATGATAGGGTCAATCTGATGGAATCTGTGAGAGATGTTTTGTGATAAATTCTTGGCCCACCTCATCTCGTCAGTTCTTCAGGGTAATAATCAGCTCTGGCCCAGTGACCTCATCAAATATTTATCATCACCACTAAAAAACGAAATAATTATCATCAGTTGCCACGTTGTATACTTCGCTTGTCTAGACTGCAACGGCAAGATGGTGTAAACTTTACTAGGGGGCCAAATGTGCCTAAATCACTAAGCAATGAGTGTTACAATGTTCTTCACTAAACCAAAATATTGGGGGTGTCGTATAAAATAGACGGAGGTCATATGTTGGTCTGGCTTTAACAATATTTCCGACTTCAATCGGTCACTGGACACACTGGATTGATTTGTCTGTCGTAGACATAACCATTTTCCTTTCAAGGGCCATGCGTTACCACTAAACACAGACCACTCCGGAATATTGGCCTGAAGCGCATGTGTGAGATGTGATATGTAGGTCTCAGGTTGCCAATCAATTTTGTAGCCTTCATGTCTTGACCTAATGCGTTTTCAACATACGTGTGCTCGTCTGACTGGACCTCCCGTTGGTCTCAAGATAAGGATCGCCTACATGTCTCATTTTCAAGTGCGTATGTTGTCCACGACATCATGTTGTTTCTATATGACCCGAATATCTTTTGCTGGGGAAAAGACGGCGACATGACACGGATGTCTCGTTCAGAATCATTGTTTTATTAGGCTCTTGACGCCGCGAAAGATGATGAAAGCAACCGGCGCTTGACGACCAAGGCAGAGTTCCTCAGTGCTAGCTACTGCCACTATCGATCATGTACTCTGATAGTACAGTAATCTAATCATGTACTCTGAGGCATGCTACTACCACTATCAACAATTGGTATAGGGAAAATTGGTTCTATATCACTAAAAGATCCACACTTTAGAAAAAATATCACTAAAATTTTTGTCTTTAGAAAATTACCATCCAAAGGTTTAGGCCTTTCACTTTAGAAGTTTCTTAGCGTGGTATTATAGCTAACATACTGATGTAGCATGAGGGCATCTCTAACGGGGTGACGTTGCGTCCGCGCGTAGTCGACCAGGCTGGACGTATAGTGACCGGCTGTCCGCGGAGACGCAAATTTGGTCCAAATATGAGCCTCGGATGCATCTCCGCGGACACACCGAGTGTTCGCTTGCGTCTGGCAGACGTTTCATCGGGTCCCCCTGGTAGCGACCTAGGCTTGATGCGTCTTCTCAGTCGCTCCAGTATTGGCGCCGATAGACGCGGACCTTGGGCCAAAATCCTGGGGAGCTAAATGGGCTGAGCGGGCTAAAAATGATATGTAGGCTGACTTTCAGTAGACAAATGGGCCAACTATTTGTAAATAATAGGAAGTTACCTCATGGGCTTGGGGGGGCCCACATTGGCCTCCACTAAGGTCCGCCTCTAGGCGCCAATGCGTCTATTCGACAGTTTGCGTCACGTTAATGGCGATGTCTCGCGTGCCGAGCGGCCGCCGCCCACCTCTGCCAAGGAAGTAATGGCGATGCCTCCGGCGTATATAAAGAAAGAGGGCGCGCACGCTCGTCTTCCTCATCCTCTCCTCCATAGAAACCCTAGCCGCCACAACCTCCACCATAGCGCCGCCTCCACACAACCCTCAGCCTTTGCCTTGAGCAGCGCCGGGCGCGGCCAGACTATTGCGCCTTCACCTCCCCCTGTCGAGAGCTCCGACGACGAGGAGGAGGACGATGAAAGCACGGACAACATCATTGATGCGGTCATGGACGCGAAGTTCATGGCTGACGCAGAGCAGGAAGCCCACACGGCATTCGACGCCGAGATGGAACGCCGTAGGGAGGCGTCCGCCGCAGACTCCTCCTCCGAGTTCGACTGGTCCTCTGACGACGAGCTTGACCCAGAGGAGAAGGCGGCGGAGCAGAGTGCTCTAGTAGACGCTCAAGAAGGCTGAGGATGCCGCCAACACGATGTTGTGGCGGCGCCTGCTAGAGGACACGTGGCTCACCGAGCTCTAGCGGCCGCAGGGCGGGCGGCGGAGAAGATGAGGAGGGAGGGAGGCAACGACGGGTCCAGGCCATCGGCGACAAGTAGCTAGGGCGATATTGTGCTTTTTTACTTGAATGAAATATATCGTTAGAAAAATAATATGGTTATCCCGTTGGGGAGCACAGCCAGACGTAAGCGAACGTGCGACTATTTTTGGAGGTTCGATATGCGATGGTTCGTTTGGAGATGTCCCGGTAGTTTTGCATTTGCCCATTCCAACGGTATTCCGCAGGGTCGATTATTCTGCAGAGTATCTTGAAACTTGGGCGTCCTACCTGCTGCTGCTGTGCTCGCGCCGGTTTCTCCCGACGAGGGTTTGAACTGCTGTGCTATGCGGCGATTCACACAAAAATAATCCTTTGTTGAAAAAAACGCACAAAATGACCTTCTGGGCAAACTATTTTACGCATCTAACCCTTATGTGTGGCGCCCTTCGCAAGGGCGCCACACCTGTTTATGTGGCGCCCGTGGGAGCGGCGCCACACATTGTCGGCAGACAAGCTCGAGCCACCACGTATGACAGAATGTGTGGCGCCCTTGCGAAGGGAGCCACACAGAAGGGTGTGGCGCCCTTGCGAAAGGGGGTGTGGCGCCCTTGCGAAGGGAGCCACACAAAAGGGTTAGGGCATGAGCAATGGAGGCAGCTGTCCAACTAGGCTTGGATAAAACTTTTGACATATGCATGCCATGTTATGGTCCTATTAATATATCTTTCTCTCAAAAGCTGATTTGGTTTTTCTCTTTCTCTCTCACATTTCCACTCAGTTTTCACTTTATGGCTGAAGAGGTTGCCTCCTGATGAAGAGGCTACCTCCTCATTCAAACCTACTTTGGACTACCCGAACCTAACTAAAGTTATGAGGCAGTACCTCTAGAGCAGTGCATTGGGTATGCCCTTAGAAACGTGAAATAGTTTGGCTGGAGGGTCATTTTGTGCTATTCTTACGTAAAAGGGTTATTTGTTTGTAAATCGCCGTGCTATGCCAAGGTTTACCTTTACCTGGCGTGCAAAGTGACGGCGACTAGTAGAGGTTTTCACCAGACAAATACTCCGTACTACTGTGAAGTCTGAAGGAAGTCGACAGTCCAATCACCAACTCGCAGCGTCGCACGTGCCGGCGAGATGTGACGACGGCATCCGTCCAAAGCGCCCCCAACGGATCTCCGTGTCAGCAGGGCCCCACCCCCTTTTAAACCATGCCGGGCGGTGGCACTGGCAGCAGTCTCGCCGGAATAAAAATCCCGTCGTCGACGCCATGCTCCCTTAAAAAAAAAGAAACAGAAATTCCCTCCCTTTTTTCGCCCACGCCTTTTACAGTACAGTACATATTTCCCACGAAATCCTCAACCCTTTTTTCCCTCGCCTCACCTTTCGGCTTTTCCCCTCACCGCACCGCTCACCCACTCCACTCCGCCTTTTCCACGCCCGTTGCCTGCTCCATTTCTCTCACCTCGCCGCCACTCTCTCATCTCTCTCATCTCCACTTACAGCTAGATTCTAGAAGCCAACAAAAACAGGCGGAAGCGTACCGGAAAAAGCAAACTCCCCGGTCGCCACTGCCAGTTCCTCCCAATCTCTCTCTAGATCTGCGCAGCCACGCCTCGGTTCCCGCGATCTCTGCCGGCGGCGGTTACTCTTGCCTGCTGGTCCCCCGGTCGCCGCCGACGATGCTGCGCTAATCTGACTCCGACCCAGCGATGCGGATGGGAGATGGGCCCTTCGCGCAGACGGGGGTGCGGGTGCTCGTCCCGCTGCTGTTGGTCGCAGCGGCGGCGGCATTGCTGCCGCGGGCGCTCGCACTCACCGACGCCGCCGACGGTACGCGCACACCTGCTTTGCTTTGCTCTGCTCTGCTCCCTAGCTGCCGCCGAGTGATTTGTTGGTTTTCCTGCCACCAGCTGCTGGGTCGCGCTGCACTTGCTTGCTTTGGGGTTAGCTTAGCTCTACTGTTCGTACAGTGCAAGTGCAGTAATTGTTCGGGATAAGCGGGTAATTTGTGGCTTCAAGGGAGAGAGAGAGAGAGAGAGAGAGAGAGAGAGAGAGAGAGAGAGAGGGGATTGATTTCGACGCGGTACTGTTGGACCGCCGCTTGGTCCAGCAGACTGGTGCCGCGGTGAGGGTTTCGCGCCCTACTTCTGGAGTTGGCACGGCCGTTGAATCCGTGTGCGCCTGTCTGTCTAACCAGCTTATATGTGCGGCAATTGGGCCGTTCTTCTCTTTGTGGATGGTGTGGAGTCTGGCAGGGCTGTTTCTGTTCTTCAAGCAATGCGGTCACCTGCTCTGCTCTGCTCTGCTGCAGATAATCATCGTTGTCGACAGCAACGGGGGAGATACGTGCCTGTTTTGTTTTCAGTTAGGATTTGGGTGCAGCGGAAACAAATGCAGGCTAAAGGCGTGTAAGCTTGGTTAGGTTGCTGGCGGTACCGCTTTAATCTAACCTCCTAGTGCCGTGCCAGCAGTCGCTCGGTGGTAAGAATCTGATGGTGTATAATGTAGCTAAATAGGTGCGTCTTCCAGAGAAATACCTGATTTCACTGATCCTTGTACACAATTGCCTCTCTACTAGTAAATGCAGTTACATTTGTTGTTAGAGGGAAACCAAGGATTTGTTGGTTGAGGGGAGAGGGAGTCGATTGATGCACTACTTTTTTTTTTTTCACTTGGATCGGAGATTGGTAGGAGGTGAGGGTTAGCGTGGGTTTTGGTTCCGCCGATCGATTCAGCTTAGTCGAGCAGATCGGTAAGTTGGGTGTAGGTAGGGTGTGAGGGATGTGGGCTTGTGCCGTACTTATAGACGTTATGGGGTCATTGAATTTGTGTGTGCCTGCCTATGGGTGCAACAATGTGATGATACCCGGCAAAAAAAAGAATGAAATATATATCTGCCTATTGGGATGTTTTTTTTTCCGATGTGTACAGTACTACAGTGAAGGTTGAGAGGGATGTTTTTGGCCCTGCAGCAATGTGGTGGCCTGCTCTGCAGATTATCATCATTGTACATGACAATGGGGGCGATATGCCTCTGCTTTCAGATAGGATTTGGCTGCAGTGGAAAAAATGTAGGATAAATGCATGGAACATTGGTTGCATTGCTTGCAAGCTTTAATCTAGTTGCACTTGAAGTCTCATAGCCCATAGTTGCTAATGCTAACACGGGTCTCAGTCGTAGGAAGCTGGTGGTATCACATGTGGCTAAAACAGCATCTTTCGGAGAAATAATCTTATTAGCTGTTTACCAGAGATGTCAAATGATCAGATGCGTGGAAGATTTGGTTAGTTTTTTTTTTTTTTTGCGGTAGTATGCGAGCTATAATCTGACTTCCGCTTGCGCTCTCGTCGCTGATAGTTGCTGATGCTAACGTCCTTCTACACACGTGCAGTGTTGAGTATTTAAATGTAATTTATTTGATAGGAACCAATGTTGCAAAGAATTTTGTTGGTTTCTAATGGGGTGTTTTTTCTTTAATTTTTCGCATGCAGTTTCTGCTATAAATGGATTGTATGTTGCACTTGGATCACCGGCTCTTACCGGATGGACTGCAAATGGTGGAGACCCCTGCGGTGAGGGTTGGCAGGGTGTTGTATGTATCGGCTCAAATATTGATGCAATGTACGTCAATTATTCTTCAGATTCATTTTCCCTGGTAGAACTTTTATATTTTGTGCTTTTATCAACCCATTGTTTGTAGAAATTATGTTGCTGCAACTATGGAAGGACAGCTGGGAAGCCTAGGGAACTTCACCTCGATTACCACAATGTAAGGGCCTTTCTCGTCCATTATACTCCCTCGCTCATGGCTGATAGTATTATCATCTAATTATAGTCATATGTTCCATATGGTTGAATTTAGAACTTCTATGTGTACAATGTACCATAGGCAGGATGTTATGTTGTCCTCTTATACTGATCAAGCTATCTCTGTATTTACTTTCCTTTTTGTTGCAGAAATCTTAGCAACAACAAAATCAGTGGAACTATACCGGATGATCTACCAGTTACACTGCGGAATCTGTATGTTCCGTTCTTTGTGCAACTACTTGTTCGAGAAGTTCATTTAAGTATTTCTGATTAAATGGCGTCATGATCTTTTTGTTTCTTGCTTGTGCAGTTTTCTCTCTGATAACCAACTCACTGGAAGCATCCCAATGTCGCTATCAAACCTAAAGAGTTTAACAGCCATGTAATTATTATGTTCCTTCATTAAACAAAAAGCCATGCAGTACTTCCTGTACAAGCTGTCTCACTCAAGATCTGTCATTCTGTGCTTTCTCAGGTCACTCAATGACAATCATCTTGATGGACAACTACCAGATGCTTTTGGTTCCCTTGCTGGACTTATAAACCTGTAGGTCTAACTTATTTCTCTCTTTTATGGCACTTCCCCTTAATCTTCATCCAGCAGGTCGATTACATCTGAACTTTCATCACAATTCACAGGGATATTTCGTCCAACAACTTCAGTGGTCCATTACCAACTTCATTGGGAAACCTGTCATCACTAGTTACTCTGTATGCCTAGCCTACAACTATTTTCTTGCAGTTTTGCTTCCTCTTTTTTTTGCCACTTTCTTTTTAGATTTTCTAACGACATGCTATTTGATAGGCGCATGCAAGATAATCAACTATCTGGTACCCTTGATGTCTTGCAGGGTCTCCCCCTCGGTGATTTGTATGTCCACATGCGCTTGCCCCACACAAAAAAAAAAACTCTTTCATGTTTCACTTATGTTAGCACATCATCAGAATATAAAAAAAACGGAACATTGTCAATTATTTGGTCAGTTGTTGATTCAGTAACATGATTACTTAATAGAAACTTTCTTTCGGTCATTGTATAAACATAAGAATTTGACTGCAATTTGATATAATTCTGTACTTACGTACAAGTATGACAGACACAAATTTGTGCCTTCGCATAATCAACTTCAAATTTCCTCAGCCAAGGTTGTACAACTCTACATTCTTAAACAATGTATATATCAGTGCGCATTTCCCCTTTAAGTACAATGTTTAATTATTAAAAAATTGCAAAGTTTACACTGGTGAGAAAAAAAGGAAAAACTGACTAAGTAATTTACATTTTTTTGTTGAAGCATTTTATCTACTGTATTTGTACTGTTCACCTAGTTCTGCTCTGTGCTCCCATTATTTACCAGAACAATGTATCCCGGTGTTTGTTCCTTTCCTACAATTCTTTTATAACAAAAGTACTGCATAGTTGATCTTTGTAAAATATAAAAAATATTATGTCAGTCAAACTCTAATTGTTGATCCAGTTTGCGACAATTGCAATCCAGATCATTAATAGCTTAAATTTTTGGCATGCATGCAGATATATGTGCTTCTTTCTGATAACTTATTTCCCCTGTAACAGAAATATAGAGAACAATTTATTTTCTGGACCGATTCCTCCAAAGTTGCTCAACATACCAAATTTGAAGTGAGAAACCTTTTCCCCATTTCAGAATTGTTCTATGTCATCTATAATTTCACATAGTGCCTTCTTGTACTCAATACTTATACACAACTTATTGAGCAGCTAACTCTTTTTCATGCAGAAAGGATGGGAACCCATTTAATACCAGCATCGCTCCTTCTGCGTCACCCTCTTTAACACCCAATGGCTCTTCACCGACACAAACACCATCATCTCCTACATTCCCTTCAGGAACTCCTTCATCGTCTAATGCTTCCTCGGGTTCTTCTGGTGGATCCACAGCTCGAGACAGCAGATCTTCATCCTCCGGGAAACACAAGTCTTCAACTCTCAGGATCGTTGGATATGTTCTTCTTGCTATCGTGCTGTTCATAATTGTTGTGCTGCTCGTAATATTTTGCCTGTCGAAGTACCAAGAGAGACAGTCGAGACGTGATTATACAACAAGTCAGGTGGGGAGGGTGCAACAAAGGGTTGAAGAGCCTAAAGTCAAGCAAGCTTCAGCACAGTCAAGGGACGCCATTAAAAAAGGTCTACTTTACTTACTTTTCTTTAGATGACGTGTTCTACTCTGTTATTTGTGGTACCTGATGTTTCATTAACAGGCTCAACTGAGGTTCCTGACAGGAAGCCTGTTCGTGAAATAAATCTGACCATACCAGGTACAGATACTTATAACTCTGACCAACTACTTCCTACTATAAGTACTGCTCACCTGATTAACTTCAAATGTATAATTTATCAAGTGCTGGCAGCTGCTCGTGAGAAGCCTCCTGAAAAGAGAGAAGATCATGTAATTAACTTGGAGCGAACGGAATCGGATATTTTTGCTGCGGCGCCTCTGCCTCCGCCACCGCCACCACCACTACCACCACCAGCACCAACACCAACACCACCACCACGACCACCACCCCCACTTTCCTCTCCACCTCCTCCGCCACTTTCCTCACCACCACTTCCTCCTGTTACAAAAGTAATTGCAAATCCTATCTTTAGGCCAGAAAAAAGAGCCAGCACTCCACCAAGGACAGGTCCCTCGACATCTGCAACATCCTTTTCTGTTGCAACACTTCAGCAATATACAAATAGCTTTGGAGAGGAAAGTTTGATAAGAGAGAGTAGGTTGGGAAAAGTATATCTTGCAGAATTTCCTGAAGGCAAAGTATGTACACAGCATTGCTCCATTTACTCAATGTGATTTTACACTGAATAAATTATGTCCTCATCTTCTTTCATCGTATGCAGTTATTGGAAGTTATGAAGATAGACAATGCCAATGGAAGGATACCAGTAGATGACTTTTTAGAGCTGGTTGCGTGTATATCAGATATTAGACACCCTAGCATCCTTGAGCTTGTTGGATACTGTGCAGAATATGGACAGCGGTTACTTGTTTATAACCACTTCAGTAGAAAAACACTACATGATGTATTACATGAAGGAGAGGATCTAGATAGTGCACTCTCTTGGAATGCCCGTCTCCAGGTCGCTCTTGGTGCATCAAAAGCCTTAGAGTAAGCTGTATTCCAGTTTAAAATATTTTTCATGAACTTTTGCCTGTCTAAAGGAACTGCCTTTACATTTAAAATGTACCCTCTTCTTGCAGGTATCTCCATGACACATGTGAGCCTCCAGTGGTGCATCAGAATTTTGAACCAGCCAATGTGCTTCTTGGTAATGGATTCTCAGTACGTGTTGCTGAATGTGGACTGTCAGTATTGATGTTGTCAAGCTCTGTTACACAGGTAACCTCAAGTATTCGATATAAACCTGTTCTTAGGATGGTTCAGCCTTTTCTTGATACCAATATATCTAAATCATTAATTAAAACATCTGAAATATGTTTGTTTACTTAATATTTGGAATTTTCGATAGACTATGAATTCAGGGAGGTTCCCAAATTCTTATGTGGAGAAAAACAGGGAGATTCTCCTCAGTTCCCTTACTTGAATAAAACTTGTAAACAAAATATTTCTCAAAAGTAAAATACAAATTCTGAGTCTCAACACATCCTTTCATTGACTGGTTGAAATCCTAAAAAGGCATCCTGACTCCTGAGTACTGCACCAGAACAATTAGACTAACAGCCTGTTACAGTGAAAATTATTTCCTGAAGCATCACCTTTCTTCAGGAAGTGTCATTTGGTTCTCCAGCGATCTTCAGAATTGCCCCACAGTTGTTCAGTTGATTTCAAGCTTCATTGTGTATGGTCATCCTCAAATATAAATATGAAGAATAATAAAGCAATATTCATGTAGAGCTAGATAAAACTGTGAACCCATGACAGGACCATTACTTCTAGTCCAATAATTTCCTAAAAACTAGATAGTGTTCACTACACCTTAATTATTTATTTAAGGCAGAAAAGACCAATGGTTTTTTGATATTTGACTTTGTCCATTGTTATAGATAAAAATTATTTGGCAATCATTGTTCTTGCTTCTGTACTTTGGTGACATCTGAATGAATCTGAAACTTGTAATATGTGTGTACTTACTGTTGTGTTCCCCTTTGATCTCAGTTGTCTGGTCGCATGCGGGCATTACTAAATTACGAGGCACCTGAAATCCAAGAATCTGGGACTTTTACCGACCGAAGTGATGTTTACAGTTTTGGTGTGGTAATGCTAGAACTTCTGACTGGTCGTAAACCATATGACAGGTTAGCAATACATACAATCTGCAGTGCTTGATCACGAGACTTATGTAACTGTTTTTAGATCATTCACCTCCACAAAAATGTGGACCTACTCATGCTCCTACTTGTTTTGTTGAAATATGCAGCTCTCGCCCTCGTCATGAACAGCATCTTGTTAGATGGGCTGTTCATCAGCTTCATGACATTGATTCCCTGACAAAGATGGTTGATCCTTCTATTCGTGGAGAGTGTTCTGAGAAAGTATTATCACGTTTTGCCGACATCATCAGCCGTTGTGTTCGGGTAATTCACTGCTTCCATTCCTTCATAATCTAAGATGCACTTTTGAGGCATAATATACAGGATACTAGATTTTCCCACTTTGTTAACTATAACAACATTTAGTTTTTTCTTGCTCGAAATTTTTCTTTGGAATATGTAAAATTAGGTAAAGCCATCATTTTTTAAAAATGTCCTATATTATTCTATTAGATTGTGACGAGTTTTTACTCTATTACCAATGCTGAAAAGAACCTGTCAGCCATAACTCATAAGTTAGTCTATTCCATGTCCATGGTAATTCGTTTCATGATTTTGACATCTCCTCACACACAGGTGAAACACTTAATAGTCTAGTCAGTATTCACTGTGATATTATAGCTGTATTTAGCTCTTTTTATTCTTAGAACAGCAGTAGGAATCTGGTGAACATAGTGATCTGTGGCTGATCAGAAAATTCTTATGCAGCCGGAGCCAGAGTTCAGGCCACCAATGTCTGAAGTAGTCCAAGACATAGCAAGCATTTTAAGCACTACTGGTGAGGACTCAGAGTGAAAAACAATCCGAGGAGGATGTCATATATATCGGATCTTGGCGGCAGCGTAGCCATTCAAGTATTCTGATGAAACATCTACCACATTCTGGGAAAATCCTGTCAATATGTCTAATGGAGGAAGCATCTACCACATTCTGGGGAAATCCTGTCAATATTTCTGGACCCCACAGTCCACCAATGTACATGTTGATTCAGAGCCTCATTTACTTCCAGAAAGGAGGCAGTGGTGCAGCCCCATTTTGGGAGGAAGGCATGGGGCTTCTCATTGCTGCCGGGCAGATCCTTGTATTCTAGCCATGCTTATATAGTTATATCACATGTATCTCCTGCAACCACCTATAGTTTTTGCTAGTTTATGACATATATACATTGAAGTTAGTGATGCTGCCATGTTTCTCAAGGCTTCCTATAACTTTGGAAGCCCCGAAAAATAAAATTTTGTTATTCTAATTCTCTATAGTTTTAGAACTTTTACTGTTGTAGAGATGCTGTGCAGAGGTGAATGAGCTCGAATGCTTGGTTCCTCCGTCGGCATGCTGGGGCTCTCCTTTTCAGATCTAGAAACACGGTTTCTACTTTGGAGGCAAAAGCACCACAATTAGGCATGCATCATCGGTTCCTACTGTCTTTATATTGTATATGTTGTGTACTCTTTGAATGAATTGTGCGCAGTTCTGTTCTAAAGATGAGAGGGGGCATCCTGCTGATTCATCATGAACTTGTTTAATCTGTATTGGAGCATTTCGGTTAGATGGCTGCCTTTGAACTTTTAGATTAGCACTCTGCCAAAATATTTTGGTTTCTTCAGTACTAGCAACCAGCAAGACTGTCTGATGCTTGCAAAGCTTATACATGCTACAGGTTAGCATTACTAATCTTTTTTTTTTACTCAGAAGGTAACAAATATTGTGTAAAATTGTTGAGATTCTAGCACGTCCTCCCTACTGTATGATTTGCCTTGATTTGAGCATTAGCTGGCTGATCACCTTCAGGGATCTGGCTGATTTGAATAGAAAATTCTGATCAGTCTGCGTACCCGTCAGCCATAAGAATTCTCGACAGGATTTCCAGAAGTCCAGCGACAGCGACGACCGACGAGTGCTCATCCGCTCAACCACAAGAAGGCGCGCCGGTTGCAGCACCTGGTTTCCGGAGAGCAGTTTCTCCTTCCATTCCATGTGGGTGGCAAGCAAGTTGCGCAGCGGCATGATGGCGTTTCGCAAGCAAGTCCCGATCTGTTAATTCCTCGGAATCGGCTACAGAGCAAGCAACGAATCTGCACATGTCACCTCGCGATTCACTCTCACGTGCGCCTTTGCCGCTTTGCATATTCGCTACAGGCCACCACTTGGTTTCTGAACGGTGGGATCTTGATTCAGCAGATCTTGGTGGATCATGAGGAATCGCCTTGAGATCATGGTGGATATATGATCAGGCATGGAGAACAGCTTTCGGTTACGGAGCCGAATCAACCTGTATAGAGGCTCGCTCGCGCGTGTGATAATTGCGTGGTTGTATTTTTTTCATCTTTTTTTTTGCGAATTGTATTTTTTTATCTCTATAGCAGTAGAAACAATACTATAAAGCAATACAAGTTATAAATAGGTAATTACACAATGTAGCGACAACTATAGACACGTACACGAGCTGAAGACGTCGCCATCATTCCCAGCTCTACATCTCCAAGTCAGGCAAAGCTTGTCGTATTACACAAACGAAAAGCCATCGTGTTAGGGCCCAAAGTACCGGCGCACCCCAGCATCAACCATCGATAAAGATGATACCCGTAGATCAGATGAGTCGGACCTGAAATCACACCAGCAAACACGAAAACCGACTGGATTTCAAGAGATCCACGAAAAGCCCAGCTCCACACTCCCTCCGCCGATGCTAGACACACACCACCAAAGCGAGGATATGACGAGCTATAACCTTATTCTGATTTTAAGATGAAGACGTCGCCTCATCATTTAAAAAGAAACACTTAAAACAAACCAAACAAAGAAGAAAGATCATGTGGTTGTAACTGACCGTGGGGTTGCTGATACTGGAAAGATGGAAGAATCACCCGTCGAAAGTTGCATGAGACTGCTTACGAACTTGTGAGCCACAGACGAGCCCGGCCCAGTTGCACAAGTGGGGCTCCTGTATCTTGCCACGCGAGAGCCGATGCATGCATTTCGCTCGCGATATTTGTCACGGGTTGCGATGACCGGATGCGCTGAATCGGAGGATAGAGCAAAGGAATCCGCATGTGTCGTCATTACTGTGATAGAAAGCTTTGAAGCGTCAAGGACCCTCTTGGAACCCCCCGAAAAAGAAAGAAGAGAAAGACTCTCTTAGAACGTACGAATAAGACGCATCGTTCAGATGAATGTACTCCTTATCTTTCATGCGTTCAACTCGCGGCCTCTTATATATTGAACTTTTTTTTTTCGAAGTTCAGATATTGACTAACTACTTATGTGCGTGTGCACGTAGCCTTGCCATTGCGGCTAAAAAAATTGTGGGAGAACCATTGTTGATATTTTACACATTTATGGTTTGGCATCTATCTTCGGTTGCCTTAAGAAAAGTTATAAGATTATGTCATGGAAGAAGGAAGAATATGAAGACCTCGAACATTTGCTTGTTTGACTTTATTTTATAATCGTTGGAGCCAAATCGTGTATATCTCTACCATGCAGTATTTTTTATGTAAATATATGTGATATTGATTGTAAGAAAATATACAATACTATTTTCCCGGCAAATTAACCCGAGAACTGGAAATGCCGCTGCATTTCGAAGGGATTTGTGAGATGGATATACTGTCGACGTCTATCACATGGACGACAGACAGGAGGTGCAAGTCTTCACGTGCAGGCACACGCGGCACCACACATTCCCCTGGCCCATCGCCCGTGGGAGAAAGCAGCGGTGGGCAGAGTGGGAGCCCCCTGAACTGAATCTGATGGAGGCACACCGGACACCGGTGAGTCGCCACCGGCCGACGCGCCCGTCCGTCCACACGTCCGCCCGGCGCAGCCACGCACGCCTCTCGCAACGTGTCGATAGCCCACGGCGAGGCGGGGCGCGCGCTGGCCGGACGTCGGACGAGGAGCCGTCCGCGTCGCCTCGCCCGCCGCCGTCGCCGTCGCTCCGCTGCTTCGACCTGGTGGCTGGCAGTCGCGCGCGCGCTTCTCAGGAGTGGCCGTCGTGCCCCCGCCCTCGCGCGCGCCCGGGGCAGCGCGGCCATTTCCTCCGCCACGCCCTCCAGTCGGAGATATTTCCCGATCGAGGAGCGATCGGCCACATGTGGTTGGAGACGTCGTCGTTAGCGTGGGGTTTCGTTTCGCTCTGTGCGCCGCGCGCGGCCACATAGAGGAATACGGTGGGCGATCGCGTCGGGACGGTTGGCTCCGGCCCAGGGCTTCCGCTTGCTTGGCGTGGGCGTGCCGGCCGGTCCGTCGACGGTGTACCTATCGTCCAGTGTAGTACGCATGGAGTACGTGGTGGCGCCGGTACACGCGGCGCGTACGCACGGAAGCGGTGGCTGACTGGTTGTGAGGATGTCCACGCGTGCGGCAGCTCTGCGCCTGCGCGCAACACCCATGAAAAAGAGTGATCCTGCATGCGACGCTGGATCGTCGGTCCATACGAAGAGTCTACAAAGCTAGTAGCATACTCACTTAGTGTAGTACGGGTTTCTAACTACGGTTTGCTATGTCTCAGTAAACTGAGATTTTCTTAAGTCTAAGAGCATCTCCAGTCGCGTCCCCCAAAACATACTCTAAATCGCGCCGGATTGAGCGTTTGGGGGACGTGTTTTGTTCGTGCCATCTTTGGGGGACGTTGCTCCCCAGTCGCGTCCCCCAAATAAAATTTCGGAAATTTTAAACTTAACGAGATTCGATTAGATTCGTCCAAACTTACATAGATTCGAACGAAATTTGACTAAATTTAAACTAAACCTAATCTAGAACCACTTGCGGCGGCCGGAGGCGTCGTAGTACTGCTGGAAGTTGTACATGTCGTCGGTGACGACCTCCTGCTTGACGCGCTCCTCGACGGGCTCGTCCTTCACCAAGCCGCTTGGTCCTACCTCACCGTCGTCGGTGAGGTCCACCAGCGGCTTGCCGGAGTCGCGGATGGACATGGCGATCGCCGCGTCCAGGTCGCCCCTCCAGGCGTCCTTGTCGTCCATGGACGCCAAGAACGCCGCCCGCAGCCACTGAGCGATCCTCGGGAGTCGTCGGCTGGCGATGAGCCGGCTAGCTGCCGCTCGTACTCCGCCCGGCAGCGCCGCCTGCGACGCTTCCTCCGGCTCCTCCTTCACCTCCGGCTTCGGGATGAGGAGGGCGCCGCCGCGCCTCCCTTGCTGCCGCCGGCTGCCGCTGCCACCACGCCTCGTGTTGACGGGCGTCGCCGGCTCCTCCTTGACCTCCCGTTTGGGGACGGTGTAGGGCGCGGACCGGTACGACGAGGACGGCGTCGATCGCGCCGGTCCCGAGGAAGAAGAGTGCGAGGAGGAGGAGTACGTCGTCCTCCTCGGCTGCCATTGAGGAGACGGCGGCGGCGACGACGACATCTCCAACCTTGGAGCGCCGTTGCGGATGCCGCGGATGACGTTGTCGAGGGTGCGCCCCGGAACGCCCCAGAACAGGGCGCGGTCGTCCTTGTTCCAGCTGTTGGGGCCGCCGACGAGGTTCTCGGTGCTGCGCATCTCGACGCTGTACTTCGCCTTGAAGTACGTCGTCCACCAGGCGTCGTTGTTGGTGACCGCCCACGTTGGATCCAACCGCTCTGCGGCGGTGAGTTGAGCCCGCCGGGCCTTGATGGCGTCCCTCCATTGATCCGTGTCCGGCTTCGGCGGCGGCGGGATGCCAATGCCGTTCACGGCCATCTTCCAGCTGCCGCTGCTTGGCAGCCGCATGTCCGGCGGAACTGGATACCGGGCGTGGTACAGCGCCCACGCCTCCGACACGGTGAGGCTGCCGCGGCCGAAGCCGTTCGCCGCGGCGATCTTGCGGGACGACGAGCTCGACATTTTTTGGAGCGGCGAGGAGAAGATCTGGGAGGGGGGAGGCGGCGGCGACGATAAGGATTGTGAGCGGTGAGAACTGCAGGGCGTCTTAAAACAGCGGCGGCAGCGGGTGGTTGCACGCAATAACTCTGGCGCGGACGGCCACGCGGCCATGCACGACGAGACGCGTCCCTGCGTCGCCTGGGAAAACAGGGACGCCATTAACGTCGCTTGACCCAAGGTAGGCGGCGGGGTTTTATCCGTACGTTCCCCTGTCGGGTCGGCCCCGCCACTCCCCGCCTCGCTTTTCGTTGTGTCCGGCGTGCCCGGTGCGTCCCCTGTGGGACGGAGACGGGCTCGGGGCGCCGGACACCGTATGGGGGCGCGCCGGACAAAAATGGGCTTTGGGGGACGCGGCTGGAACGGTTTTTTTGTCCGGCGCGCCCCAAATCCCTTTGGGGGACGCTTTGGGGGACGCGACTGGAGATGCTCTAAGTCACTTGCAAAAAAGTACTTTGAGTTGCACTTTTCTGCATTTTTCTGTCAGAAATGCTGGACCGAGTTACATTTTTCTTTGAACTGCAGTTGCACTTTTCTAAGATGACCGAGAGTTAAGAAAATCTCAATCAACTGAGACATAGACACACTCTTCTAACTATTAAGATCAACATTTCTCTCCTTTTTAATTTTCTTTTATCAAAAATGAGCTCAGTGCATGTGAAACCAAACACAATAATAAGCAGACCAATAAGCAGACCAACAAGACCACAATAATGAGCTCAGTGCATGTGACCCAGTTTGCTTTTTTCGAATGTATAAATCCTAGTCCAATTGGAAAATAGAAATCCCTATTTATTGCACAAATAATAACTTAACTCATAATTTTGGCATACTTTAATCCGGACAACGGTGCTTTTTTGAAAAAATAAAAGAAGAAAATAGAAGTTGTCGAGCCACATCATGATATGACCCTAGCAACTCTAAAATAGTCCTCGCAAAGCAAGTAAGCAACTAGATACTCGCAACAACAAGAGCACCACCAGTTGTAGCGATACCTATACTCAGGCCACCTGGCTATACTTCAAAAAAATATTCTCCAAAACAATGCATACAGAAAGAAAACAATGCACAAACACATACGGTTCGTTTCTAGTCTAACCAATATCGTTGGATCATGTGTTTTCACTCTACAAATTGTTCTATCTCCAAACAATGTTGTCAACAACATCTTGAACGAAGAGTATGCGATTGAAATAAATATATCATCTAATCTATTTTCATTAGTTTGAGCTTTTGCATGAGTTGTCTAATGCCTCAGTTATATATATATAAATCTTGAAATATTGTCTTCACACACAAAAGAAATCCCGCGGAGCCAGTCTTCTCCTGCAATGTTTATCTTTGAAAAGAAAACAGTCAACTGCTGATCAAGCATTCGCTTATCTATCTCTTAGGCTTTGACAATTCTCACCAACAAAAAATAAACTGCCCACTTGGCTACAGCACCTAGCTCAGCTCCTCACCACCTTCAATATCATCTTATTAGGAACATTCGGAGATAGGCATCATGCTGTCCGTCGACTGCCCACGCCTTTCACGTCAGCCACGCTCCACACGTTCCATTGGCATCTTTTCTTTTCTCCGAAACCCCGGCCGGCGATCGACCACGCGACACGCCACGACCAAGGCCCAAATATTTTACTCGATCACATGGCTGGCCATTGCCTAACGCCGATTAGCCCGAGATTACCGACCACACGCCTAGCCACTTGGGCTGATTAACAACGACTTAATCGGCGAGGAATCCCTGCCTAATTCGAATATGGATCGCCTGGTCTCGGCCGTGTCATGGTGTCACCTCTCCTCCCCTCACAAAGTCTGCCCAGATATTTCTTGGCCTCCATCGGCCACGACGCAGCGTATATAGGAAGATGATTTACGAAGGCACGGAACCCATAAACTAACTACCAGCCACTAGATCTTTCTAACCACGAGCCTGTTAGTTAATGGATAGTGGATGTCACTGACCAGCCAGCTGAGCGTGATGCTCTAGACCACCAGTTAATTAATCATGACCAATTTGGAGCATGGTGTTCTCTTAATTCTGTACTTCCGGGGAAATTAAACGGGTTTATACACGAAACTATCAACTAAAGTTTCTCTTCGAAGAAGAATAAGAAGAAGTTTAGATACTTTTTTTCATCTCCTCTTCTTTATCTTGTATTTGTATTTTTGTTTGACTTTGTAAAGACAATGTGATCTTATTATGAGATCAAAAGTATGAAATCCTTTATTTTCCATTGTCTTCGTTTTATATTTCTATTATTTATTTGTATTTTATATGTCAAATTCAAATGCTGATTTGAATTTCATGAATTCAAAGTTTAAGTTTGACTTCAAATATCTTCCCCCACGATAAGAAAATCAACAAACGTCATGTGAAAATTTTATCGTACTAATCTGACAATTAGACCCTAACTCATCACATATCCAACTTAGCATGGATGCAACTTGCAAGACACAAATCATAATTCCATCCCTTGTTTGGTCATAATTCATAAACGATGGGACGTTATAGTTTCCAACTAGACTATAGACAGTTAACATTTTTTGGTTAGGAATCGATTTTACGCAGTGTTCACTAAAATAAGCATAGCTTTCTGATGGCGTGTAACTCACACGTTCGTTGGGAACCCCAAGAGGAAGGTATGATGCGCACAGCAGCAAGTTTTCCCTCAGAAAGAAACCAAGGTTTATCGAACCAGGAGGAGCCAAGAAGCACGTTGAAGGTTGATGTCGGCGGGATGTAGTGCGGCGCAACACCAGGGATTCCGGCGCCAACGTGGAACCTGCACAACACAACCAAAGTACTTTGTCCCAACGAAACAGTGAGGTTGTCAATCTCACCGGCTTGCTGTAACAAAGGATTAACCGTATTGTGTGGAAGATGATTGTTTGCAGAAAACAGTAAAACAGTATTGCAGTAGATTTGTATTTCAGTAAAGAGAATTGGACCGGGGTCCACAGTTCACTAGAGGTGTCTCTCCCATAAGATAAACAGCATGTTGGGTGAACAAATTACAGTTGGGTAATTGACAAATAAAGAGAGCATGACCATGCACATACATATCATGATGAGTATAGTGATATTTAATTGGGCATTACGACAAAGTACATAGACCGCCATCCAACTGCATCTATGCCTAAAAAGTCCACCTTCAGGTTATCATCCGAACCCCCTCCAGTATTAAGTTGCAAAGCAACAGACAATTGCATTAAGTATGGTGCGTAATGTAATCAACAACTACATCCTTAGACATAGCATCAATGTTTTATCCCTAGTGGCAACAGCACAACACAACCTTAGAACTTTTCATCCTTTGTCCCAGGTGTCAATGCAGGCATGAACCCACTATCGAGCATAAATACTCCCTCTTGGAGTTACAAGCATCTACTTGGCCAGAGCATCTACTAGTAACGGAGAGCATGCAAGATCATAAACAACACATAGATATAACTTTGATAATCAACATAACAAGTATTCTCTATTCATCGGATCCCAACAAACGCAACATATAGAATTACAGATAGATGATCTTGATCATGTTAGGCAGCTCACAAGATCCGACAATGATAGCACAATGGGGAGAAGACAACCATCTAGCTACTGCTATGGACCCATAGTCCAGGGGTAGACTACTCACACATCACACCGGAGGCGACCATGGCGGCGTAGAGTCCTCCGGGAGATGATTCCCCTCTCCGGCAGGGTGCCGGAGGCGATCTCCTGGATCCCCCGAGATGGGATCGGCGTTGGCGGCGTCTCTGGAAGGTTTTCCGTATCGTGGCTCTCGGTGCGGGGTTTCGTCACGGAGGCTTTAAGTAGGCGGAAGGGCAAGTCGGGGAGGGGCACGGGGCCCCACACCATAGGCCGGCGCGGCCAAGGGGGGGGCCGCGCCGCCTAGGGTTTGGGCACCCTGTGGCCCCACTTCGTTTCGTCTTCGGACTTACGGAAGCTTCGTGGCAAAATAGGCCCCTGGGCGTTGATTTCGTCCAATTCCGAGAATATTTCCTTACTAGGATTTCTGAAACCAAAAACAGCAATGACAAAGAATCGGCACTTCGGCATCTGGTTAATAGGTTAGTTCCAGAAAATGCACGAATATGACATAAAGTATGCATAAAACATGTAGATAACATCAATAATGTGGCATGGAACATAAGAAATTATCGATACGTTGGAGACGTATCAGCATCCCCAAGCTTAGTTACGCTCGTCGTCCAGCGGTGTAAAATGATAACACAGATAATTTCTGGAGTGACATGCCATCATAACCTTGATCATACTATTTGTAAAGCATATATAGTGAATGCAGCGATCAAAATAATGTATATGACATGAGTAAACAAGTGAATCATAAAGCAAAGACTTTTCATGAATAGCACTTCAAGACAAGCATCAATTAAGTCTTGCATAAGAGTTAACTCATAAAGCAATAATTCAAAGTAAAGGCATTGAAGCAACACAAAAGAAGATTAAGTTTCAGCGGTTGCTTTCGACTTGTAACATGTATATCTCATGGATATTGTCAACATAGAGTAATATAATAAGTGCAATAAGCAAATATGTAGGAATCAATGCACAGTTCACACAAGTGTTTGCTTCTTGAGGTGGAGAGAAATGGGTGAACTGACTCAACATTGAAAGTAAAAGAATTGTCCTCCATAGAGGAAAAGCATCGATTGCTATATTTGTGCTAGAGCTTTGATTTTGAAAACATGAAACAATTTTGTCAACGGTAGTAATAAAGCATATGTATCATGTAAATTATATCTTATAAGTTGCAAGCCTCATGCATAGTGTACTAATAGTGCCCGCACCTTGTCCTAATTAGCTTGGACTACCGGATCATCACAATGCACATGTTTTTACCAAGTGTCACAAAGGGGTACCTCTATGCACTTTGTACAAAGGTCTAAGGAGAAAGCTCGCATTGGATTTCTCGCTATTGATTATTCTTCAACTTAGACATCCATACCGGGACAACATAGACAACAGATAATGGACTCCTCTTTTATGCATAAGCATGTAGCAACAATTAATAATTTTCTCATTTGAGATTGAGGATATATGTCCAAAACTGAAACTTCCACCATGGATCATGGCTTTAGTTAGCGGCCCAATGTTCTTCTCTAACATTATGCATGCTTAACCATAAGGTGGTAGATCTCTCTTACTTCAGACAAGACGGACATGCATAGCAACTCACATGAAATTCAACAATGAAAAGTTGATGGCGTCCCCAGTGAACATGGTTATCGCACAACAAGCAACTTAATAAGAGATAAAGTGCATAATTACATATTCAATACCACAATAGTTTTTAAGCTATTTGTCCCATGAGCTATATATTGCAAAGGTGAATGATGGAATTTTAAAGGTAGCACTCAAGAAATTTACTTTGGAATGGCGGAAAATACCATGTAGTAGGTAGGTATAGTGGACACAAATGGCATAGTGGTTGGCTCAAGTATTTTGGATGCATGAGAAGTATTCCCTCTCGATACAAGGTTTAGGCTAGCAAGGCTTATTTGAAACAAACACAAGGATGAACCGGTGCAGCAAAACTCACATAAAAGACATATTGAAAACATTATAAGACTCTACACCGTCTTCCTTGTTGTTCAAACTCAATACTAGAAATTATCTAGACCTTAGAGAAACCAAATATGCAAACCAAATTTTAGCATGCTCTATGTATTTCTTCATTAATGGGTGCAAAGCATATGATGCAAGAGCTTAATCATGAGCACAACAATTGCCAAGTATCACATTACCCAAGACATTAATAGCAATTACTACATGTATCATTTTCCAATTCCAACCATATAACAATTTAACGAAGGAGAAACTTCGCCATGAATACTATGAGTAGAAACTAAGGACATACTTGTCCATATGCTACAGCGGAGCGTGTCTCTCTCCCATAAAGTGAATGCTAGGATCCATTTTATTCAAACAAAACAAAAACAAAAACAAACCGACGCTCCAAGAAAAGCACATAAGATGTGATGGAATAAAAATATAGTTTCGGGAGGAACACGATAATGTTGTCGATGAAGAAGGGGATGCCTTGGGCATCCCCAAGCTTAGACGCTTGAGTCTTCTTGATATATGCAGGGGTAAACCACCGGGGCATCCCCAAGCTTAGAGCTTTCACTCTCCTTGATCATGTTGCATCATACTCCTCTCTTGATCCTTGAAAACTTCCTCCACACCAAACTCGAAACAACTCATTAGAGGGTTAGTGCACAATAAAAATTAACATATTCAGAGGTGACACAATCATTCTTAACACTTCTGGACATTGCATAATGCTACTGGACATTAGTGGATCAAAGAAATTCATCCATCATAGCAAAAGAGGCAATGCGAAATAAAAGGCAGAATCTGTCAAAACAGAACAGTTCGTATTGACGAATTTTAAAATGGTACCAGACTTGCTCAAATGAAAATGCTCAAATTTAATGAAAGTTGCGTACATATCTGAGGATCACTCACGTAAATTGGCATAATTTTCTGAGTTACCTAAAGGGAGGTGGACCCAGATTCGTGACAGCAAAGAAATCTGGAACTGCGCAGTAATCCAAATCTAGTACTTACTTTTCTATCAACGGCTTAACTTGGCACAACAAAACACAAAACTAAGATAAGGAGAGGTTGCTACAGTAGTAAACAACTTCCAAGACACAAAATAAGAACAAAGTACTGTAGGTAAAAAACATGGGTTGTCTCCCATAAGCGCTTTTCTTTAACGCCTTTCAGCTAGGCGCAGAAAGTGTGTATCAAGTATTATCGAAGGGTGGTGCATTGTTATCATAAGCTCCTCCATATGTAGTGGTACTAAGGGCTTTGTCAATTTTAGGCCTATAATAATATTTCTTTGGTTTAGGCACTTTAGAGACATACATAAACTTTTGCTCCTTACCCACATAAGCTTTCTCCTTATATTTAAGAGAAGAAAATGTTGAACCCAAGGTTCCCATAGCTTTTTCAAGTTCATCAATCCTATTGATTTGATCATCATGGACAACACAAGTTCCTAGGACACTAATTCTTTCATCAATTTCTCCTAAGGATTTATCAAGTTCATCAGTTTTATCAAGTAACATTTCCAATTTAGCTTCAATACTTGAAAAAATTTTCTCTATTGTTTCCAATTTTTTCATAACATCTTCAAGAGAGATTTCAGTTTTAACTTTATCAACAGGGGGTATTCCAAATAAACTCTCAATAATGCAACTAGCTTCTAATGCAGGAGTACTTAGGAAGTCACCTTTTGCGAGACTATCAAGAACATATCTATTCCAGCTAGAGATACCAACATAAAAATTCCTGAGTAAAATAATGGTGGAGTGTTTCTTAGTGCATCTATTATGGGCATCACTAATTCTATACCAAGCATCTCTCAAACATTCTCCCCCTCGTTGCTTAAACGTACGAACTTCAACTTCAGGATTACTCATTTTAGTAGTAGTAAATAAAGCAAACTAGATAAAGTAAGTGCAAGTAACTAATTTTTTTTTTGTGTTTTTGATATAGCAAACTAGATAGCAAATAAAGTAAAACTAGCAACTAATTTTTTTGTATTTTGATTTAGTGCAGCAAACAAAGTAGTAAATAAAACTAAGCAAGACAAAAACAAAGTAAAGAGATTGAGAAGTGGAGACTCCCCTTGCAGCGTGTCTTGATCTCCCGGCAACGGCGCCGTAAATTTAGCTTGATGGCGTGTAACTCACACGTTCGTTGGGAACCCCAAGAGGAAGGTATGATGCGCACAGCAGCAAGTTTTCCCTCAGAAAGAAACCAAGGTTTATCGAACCAGGAGGAGCCAAGAAGCACGTTGAAGGTTGATGGCGGTGGGATGTAGTGCGGCGCAACACCAGGGATTCCGGCGCCAACGTGGAACCTGCACAACACAACCAAAGTACTTTGTCCCAACGAAACAGTGAGGTTGTCAATCTCACCGGCTTGCTGTAACAAAGGATTAACCGTATTGTGTGGAAGATGATTGTTTGCAGAAAACAGTAAAACAGTATTGCAGTAGATTTGTATTTCAGTAAAGAGAATTGGACCGGGGTCCACAGTTCACTAGAGGTGTCTCTCCCATAAGATAAACAGCATGTTGGGTGAACAAATTACAGTTGGGTAATTGACAAATAAAGAGAGCATGACCATGCACATACATATCATGATGAGTATAGTGAGATTTAATTGGGCATTACGACAAAGTACATAGACCGCCATCCAACTGCATCTATGCCTAAAAAGTCCACCTTCGTGTTATCATCCGAACCCCTCCGGTATTAAGTTGCAAAGCAACAGACAATTGCATTAAGTATGGTGCGTAATGTAATCAACAACTACATCCTTAGACATAGCATCAATGTTTTATCCCTAGTGGCAACAAAGACAACACAACCTTAGAACTTTCTCACATCGCCCAGTGTCAATGCAGGCATGAACCCACTATCGAGCATAAATACTCCCTCTTGGAGTTACAAGCATCTACTTGGCCAGAGCATCTACTAGTAACGGAGAGCATGCAAGATCATAAACAACACATAGATATAACTTTGATAATCAACATAACAAGTATTCTCTATTCATCGGATCCCAACAAACGCAACATATAGAATTACAGATAGATGATCTTGATCATGTTAGGTAGCTCACAAGATCCGACAATGATAGCACAATGGGGAGAAGACAACCATCTAGCTACTGCTATGGACCCATAGTCCAGGGGTAGACTACTCACACATCACACCGGAGGCGACCATGGCGGCGTAGAGTCCTCCGGGAGATGATTCCCCTCTCCGGCAGGTGCGGAGGCGATCTCTGGATCCCCGAGATGGGATCGGCGTTGGCGGCGTCTCTGGAAGGTTTTCCGTATCGTGGCTCTCGATGCGGGGTTTCGTCATGGAGGCTTTAAGTAGGCGGAAGGGCAAATCAGGAGGGGGCACAGGGGCCCCACACCACAGGCCGGCGCGGCCAGGGGGGGCGCCGCCCTAGGGTTTGGGCACCCTGTGGCCCCACTTCGTTTCGTCTTCGGACTTCTGGAAGCTTCGTGGCAAAATAGGCCCCTGGGCGTTGATTTCGTCCAATTCCGAGAATATTTCCTTACTAGGATTTCTGAAACCAAAAACAGCAGAAAACAAAGAATCGGCACTTCGGCATCTGGTTAATAGGTTAGTTCCAGAAAATGCACGAATATGACATAAAGTATGCATAAAACATGTAGATAACATCAATAATGTGGCATGGAACATAAGAAATTATCGATACGTTGGAGACGTATCAGCATCCCCAAGCTTAGTTCTGCTCGTCCCGAGCAGGTAAAATGATAACACAGATAATTTCTGGAGTGACATGCCATCATAACCTTGATCATACTATTTGTAAAGCATATGTAGTGAATGCAGCGATCAAAACAATGTATATGACATGAGTAAACAAGTGAATCATAAAGCAAAGACTTTTCATGAATAGCACTTCAAGACAAGCATCAATTAAGTCTTGCATAAGAGTTAACTCATAAAGCAATAATTCAAAGTAAAGGCATTGAAGCAACACAAAAGAAGATTAAGTTTCAGCGGTTGCTTTCGACTTGTAACATGTATATCTCATGGATATTGTCAACATAGAGTAATATAATAAGTGCAATAAGCAAATATGTAGGAATCAATGCACAGTTCACACAAGTGTTTGCTTCTTGAGGTGGAGAGAAATGGGTGAACTGACTCAACATTGAAAGTAAAAGAATTGTCCTCCATAGAGGAAAAGCATCGATTGCTATATTTGTGCTAGAGCTTTGATTTTGAAAACATGAAACAATTTTGTCAACGGTAGCAATAAAGCATATGTATCATGTAAATTATATCTTATAAGTTGCAAGCCTCATGCATAGTGTACTAATAGTGCCCGCACCTTGTCCTAATTAGCTTGGACTACCGGATCATCACAATGCACATGTTTTTACCAAGTGTCACAAAGGGGTACCTCTATGCCGCCTGTACAAAGGTCTAAGGAGAAAGCTCGCATTGGATTTCTCGCTATTGATTATTCTTCAACTTAGACATCCATACCGGGACAACATAGACAACAGATAATGGACTCCTCTTTTATGCATAAGCATGTAGCAACAATTAATAATTTTCTCATTTGAGATTGAGGATATATGTCCAAAACTGAAACTTCCACCATGGATCATGGCTTTAGTTAGCGGCCCAATGTTCTTCTCTAACATTATGCATGCTTAACCATAAGGTGGTAGATCTCTCTTACTTCAGACAAGACGGACATGCATAGCAACTCACATGAAATTCAACAATGAAAAGTTGATGGCGTCCCCAGTGAACATGGTTATCGCACAACAAGCAACTTAATAAGAGATAAAGTGCATAATTACATATTCAATACCACAATAGTTTTTAAGCTATTTGTCCCATGAGCTATATATTGCAAAGGTGAATGATGGAATTTTAAAGGTAGCACTCAAGCAATTTACTTTGGAATGGCGGAAAAATACCATGTAGTAGGTAGGTATAGTGGACACAAATGGCATAGTGGTTGGCTCAAGTATTTTGGATGCATGAGAAGTATTCCCTCTCGATACAAGGTTTAGGCTAGCAAGGCTTATTTGAAACAAACACAAGGATGAACCGGTGCAGCAAAACTCACATAAAAGACATATTGAAAACATTATAAGACTCTACACCGTCTTCCTTGTTGTTCAAACTCAATACTAGAAATTATCTAGACCTTAGAGAAACCAAATATGCAAACCAAATTTTAGCATGCTCTATGTATTTCTTCATTAATGGGTGCAAAGCATATGATGCAAGAGCTTAATCATGAGCACAACAATTGCCAAGTATCACATTACCCAAGACATTAATAGCAATTACTACATGTATCATTTTCCAATTCCAACCATATAACAATTTAACGAAGGAGAAACTTCGCCATGAATACTATGAGTAGAAACTAAGGACATACTTGTCCATATGCTACAGCGGAGCGTGTCTCTCTCCCATAAAGTGAATGCTAGGATCCATTTTATTCAAACAAAACAAAAACAAAAACAAACCGACGCTCCAAGAAAAGCACATAAGATGTGATGGAATAAAAATATAGTTTCAGGGGAGGAACCTGATAATGTTGTCGATGAAGAAGGGGATGCCTTGGGCATCCCCAAGCTTAGACGCTTGAGTCTTCTTGATATATGCAGGGGTAAACCACCGGGGCATCCCCAAGCTTAGAGCTTTCACTCTCCTTGATCATGTTGCATCATACTCCTCTCTTGATCCTTGAAAACTTCCTCCACACCAAACTCGAAACAACTCATTAGAGGGTTAGTGCACAATAAAAATTAACATATTCAGAGGTGACACAATCATTCTTAACACTTCTGGACATTGCATAATGCTACTGGACATTAGTGGATCAAAGAAATTCATCCATCATAGCAAAAGAGGCAATGCGAAATAAAAGGCAGAATCTGTCAAAACAGAACAGTTCGTATTGACGAATTTTAAAATGGCACCAGACTTGCTCAAATGAAAATGCTCAAATTTAATGAAAGTTGCGTACATATCTGAGGATCACTCACGTAAATTGGCATAATTTTCTGAGTTACCTAAAGGGAGGTGGACCCAGATTCGTGACAGCAAAGAAATCTGGAACTGCGCAGTAATCCAAATCTAGTACTTACTTTTCTATCAACGGCTTAACTTGGCACAACAAAACACAAAACTAAGATAAGGAGAGGTTGCTACAGTAGTAAACAACTTCCAAGACACAAAATAAGAACAAAGTACTGTAGGTAAAAAACATGGGTTGTCTCCCATAAGCGCTTTTCTTTAATGCCTTTCAGCTAGGCGCAGAAAGTGTGTATCAAGTATTATCGAAGGGTGGTGCATTGTTATCATAAGCTCCTCCATATGTAGTGGTACTAAGGGCTTTGTCAATTTTAGGCCTATAATAATATTTCTTTGGTTTAGGTACTTTAGAGACATACATAAACTTTTGCTCCTTACCCACATAAGCTTTCTCCTTATATTTAAGAGAAGAAAATGTTGAACCCAAGGTTCCCATAGCTTTTTCAAGTTCATCAATCCTATTGATTTGATCATCATGGACAACACAAGTTCCTAGGACACTAATTCTTTCATCAATTCCTCCTAAGGATTTATCAAGTTCATCAGTTTTATCAAGTAACATTTCCAATTTAGCTTCAATACTTGGAAAATTTTTCTCTATTGTTTCCAATTTTTTCATAACATCTTCAAGAGAGATTTCAGTTTTAACTTTATCAATAGGGGGTATTCCAAATAAACTCTCAATAATGCAACTAGCTTCTAATGCAGGAGTACTTAGGAAGTCACCTTTTGCGAGACTATCAAGAACATATCTATTCCAGCTAGAGATACCAACATAAAAATTCCTGAGTAAAATAATGGTGGAGTGTTTCTTAGTGCATCTATTATGGGCATCACTAATTCTATACCAAGCATCTCTCAAACATTCTCCCCCTCGTTGCTTAAACGTACGAACTTCAACTTCAGGATTACTCATTTTAGTAGTAGTAAATAAAGCAAACTAGATAAAGTAAGTGCAAGTAACTAATTTTTTTTTGTGTTTTTGATATAGCAAACTAGATAGCAAATAAAGTAAAACTAGCAACTAATTTTTTTGTATTTTGATTTAGTGCAGCAAACAAAGTAGTAAATAGAACTAAGCAAGACAAAAACAAAGTAAAGAGATTGAGAAGTGGAGACTCCCCTTGCAGCGTGTCTTGATCTCCCCGGCAACGGCGCCAGAAATTTAGCTTGATGGCGTGTAACTCACACGTTCGTTGGGAACCCCAGGAGGAAGGTATGATGCGCACAGCAGCAAGTTTTCCCTCAGAAAGAAACCAAGGTTTATCGAACCAGGAGGAGCCAAGAAGCACGTTGAAGGTTGATGGCGGCGGGATGTAGTGCGGCGCAACACCAGGGATTCCGGCGCCAACGTGGAACCTGCACAACACAACCAAAGTACTTTGTCCCAACGAAGCTTGATGAGGTTGTCAATCTCACCGGCTTGCTGTAACAAAGGATTAACCGTATTGTGTGGAAGATGATTGTTTGCAGAAAACAAGAAATAGTATTGCGGTAGATTTGTATTTCAAGAAAGAGAATTGGACCGGGTCCACAGTTCACTAGAGGTGTCTCTCCCATAAGATAAACAAATGTTGGGTGAACAAATTACAGTTGGGTAATTGACAAATAAAGAGAGCATGACCATGCACATACATATCATGATGAGTATAGTGAGATTTAATTGGGCATTACGACAAAGTACATAGACCGCCATCCAACTGCATCTATGCCTAAAAAGTCCACCTTCAGGTTATCATCCGAATCCCCTCCAGTATTAAGTTGCAAAGCAACAGACAATTGCATTAAGTATGGTGCGTAATGTAATCAACAACTACATCCTTAGACATAGCATCAATGTTTTATCCCTAGTGGCAACAGCACAACACAACCTTAGAACTTTTCATCACTGTCCGGTGTCAATGCAGGCATGAACCCACTATCGAGCATAAATACTCCCTCTTGGAGTTACAAGCATCTACTTGGCCAGAGCATCTACTAGTAACGGAGAGCATGCAAGATCATAAACAACACATAGATATAACTTTGATAATCAACATAACAAGTATTCTCTATTCATCGGATCCCAACAAACGCAACATATAGAATTACAGATAGATGATCTTGATCATGTTAGGCAGCTCACAAGATCCGACAATGATAGCACAATGGGGAGAAGACAACCATCTAGCTACTGCTATGGACCCATAGTCCAGGGGTAGACTACTCACACATCACACCGGAGGCGACCATGGCGGCGTAGAGTCCTCCGGGAGATGATTCCCCTCTCCGGCAGGGTGCCGGAGGCGATCTCCTGGATCCCCCGAGATGGGATCGGCGTTGGCGGCGTCTCTGGAAGGTTTTCCGTATCGTGGCTCTCGGTACTGGGTGTTTCGTCACGGAGGCTTTAAGTAGGTGGAAGGGCAAGTCAGGAGGGGGCACAGGGGCCCCACACCATAGGCCGGCGCGGCCAAGGGGGGGCGCGCCGCCCTAGGGTTTGGGCACCCTGTGGCCCCACTTCGTTTCATCTTCGGACTTCTGGAAGCTTCGTGGCAAAATAGGCCCCTGGGCGTTGATTTCGTCCAATTCCGAGAATATTTCCTTACTAGGATTTCTGAAACCAAAAACAATGACAAAGAATCGCACTTCGGCATCTGGTTAATAGGTTAGTTCCAGAAAATGCACGAATATGACATAAAGTGTGCATAAAACATGTAGATAACATCAATAATGTGGCATGGAACATAAGAAATTATCGATACGTTGGAGACGTATCACTTTCTCATACGGAGTCCGGTTGTAACGTACCGCCACTTAGATTGTTTTGAAAAAAGCATGTGCATATGATTGCCACCAAAAATCAAGGTAGGACAGCCTCCTTACTGTTTCCTACTGGGAGCTCCGCCCCTGACTATGCCAAGTTGGAGCATAGTTAACAGTATAATTTTCTACTCTGGGAAAATTTAATGGGTTTATACGAAACTATCACCTATAAGGTTTTTCTTTGTAGAAAAAAAAAACTATTCATGTTCCTTGTAGGGATATGACATGGTTTTTTCCAATGATTTATTTATAACTTTTATTACTATTGGTCTTTTTTGTATTGTTGATAATTATTAATATATTGGTGGATCTTTCTCGCAAAAATAGGAATTTCTTGTAGGCATATGATATGTATTTTTAAGCAAGTTGCCCCGAGAGGATGATGAGACTAGCCGGATTAGGTCCATCAAGCCTATCTACAACTCCAAAAAGGAAAGAGATCAACACTAAAACAAACCGATCCATCAAGATATGTCCAAGAAAGCATGATAAAAAGAGCAACTATAGACAGATGACCATACGTACATATAACCAAATAAAGAAGAATGGTTTTGCTTAGCAAGAATGATTTGATGGCAGATAACATTTCCCAGCCAATAATTCGTTTTATAGTCTTTCTCAACCAATAATTCAAGGAAGATTCCATCACCCATGGCCACATACACGACAGAGAATATCATATCTCATCAAAATATATTTCCAATCCGATCGACCCCTAACAGGATGCATAGCAGAGACTAGCAGCCGAAAGCAACGTGTGAGTAAGCCTTATGGAACGGACGGAATATTAAACTCTTGGTTCTTCGAGTGGGACTAGGTTTTGTGGACATGGATCGCTCGACAAGTTCCTGCCGCCAAAACCAACGGCCCACGTTGCCTCTACTGCGCGCTGCCATTTGATTGTTCCACAAGCTGCTATTTTTCTTGGATCGTTTAACCGTGGCCGCTTATCAAAAAGCCGTATTTTAGTCTCCACATCAAATCAAGATGCATTAGAATACTCCAAGTGTCTCGTGTTAAGAACACCTGAATGACGATTTGATCACAAGTGTCAATTACCAGTAGCCAATATACTTTTTTTTAGATGTATATACATTTCTAGAAGACGGTATGGTTGTAACACGAACGGGAGTGAGAGTTAGTAGGCTAGAGAGACTCGGATTATGTGCCATGTTGTTTCCAAATGCGAGCTTCAAATTGTAGGAACATAGAATAGTTCCAGACGTGGTTTGTTTACCATCGACTTGCTTAGTGCATAGTGGCACTTCAAATTTTCGATCTATAGAAGATAAAAAAAATATCAAGTTGTGGTATATATTGCTAAGTGGCGCCGATCATATAATGTAATTATTATAGATCTACTGGGGCTGCATAAACAATAATAACACGCATGATTCAGCTAGTTTTTCGTTTGGATAATCAACCAACAAACCATTTTACAGAACGGGTAAAATGCTTGCCATTTCATTTCATTTAATTTCATTTATTAAGGAGAGAAAGCAATAGTCTAGTACAAGGCCTAGTCCAAAAAAAAAAACCCGAAGAGGAGCTCATCAAAACATGAGAAAGAGAAAAAAAAGAGGCACTCTCCCGGGATGAAATCCACCACACGTTTAGCTTCGACTATATATAAATTCTGGCCTCCACCTTTATGTCCAAAATGATGCGAGAAGGCATTAGCGAGGTACTTCAGAAAACCCTAGTATTGTGGTCATTCCAAATCTTCCAGGCGACGAGGGTGGTGATTGATGCAGCAACCTTGCGTGATAGGCTAGTGTGAAGAACGAGTGTTGATCGGCATGTCTTGACATCCAAAAGATCCGCCCATAAATCTGGTGATATTTGATGGATCCGTAGCCAAAAGAACGCCGCCTTACAAATTCTAGTAGACTAGTAGAGTATCGATGGTGAAATAGAAGGTGGGCGGAGGTAGATTTGTTTTGGATTGCCCATTTGACTTGACGGGCGACGAGAGAAATCCTAGGAGCAAATATGATGAGACAGCGGAGATGGGGTAGAATAGGAGGAATAAGAAGGGAGGGGTGATTGCAGCGGGGGTGACCAACCATAGAACTAGAGAACATTGAGCACACATCGGCGATAAAGATGACAATGGCGGGCTATGTTGACACACGTGCATCATTCAAGGCGATGGTGAGGGGAAATGAGCTGCCGGAAGCGTATAGAAGAGTGGTCGACCGAGGCACGATCATGACCAATTTGATGACACATGCGACGCCATTGGAGATACCGCAAGCAAGGAGGAGAAGGGCAACCGGATGAGACGGGGGAGAAGGAAGAAGAGCGAAGGAGGGGGACTAGAAAACATAACTCCACATCAGTGGTAAAGACGACAATGGCAAGCTGGTATGTATGACCTTCACGGTGATGGCAAGGGACAATGAGCTATCGTCAGTGCATAGAAGAGAAGTCGATGAGAGCACTGCGACTACCAATTTGACGAAACATGTGGCGAAAATAGCAACATCATCAGGGACACCGTAAGCAAGGAGGAAGGGCAACCGGATGAGGCGGAGAGGGAAGAGGACGAGGGTGTGACGTAGCAGGCCAATTGCCCCCCCTACAATCTCCTATGGGTCGGTACACGAACAGAGCAAATCCTGGCCCTCGGTTTAAGATCGTGCGGCCCTATGGAGTTGCATTTATGGCCGCAACCGCACACGCAGCCAGGCAGGGCCAGCTAGCTGTAGCTCGAATTTAGAACCACCCACTTGCATCTTGAGCAAAATATCTTGATACACACGACGACGAAGGGAGGCCACAAATAAGATCGAGCACCCGCCGTCCACACAAATCTCAAACCCGAAAACCACAGTCTCTTTTCTTTGCCGCGGCGAGAAAAAGAAAGTCCAAGCAAAACTGCGAACAGGAGCTGGGCGACGCTACGCCGCTACGAGCCACTGGTCCTTCGCGGGAGGCCTCTTTAAATACCGTCCACTCGAGCTGCCTGCCGACTCCAAACTCCATTGTCCCTACTCCAAAGAGAGCGGATTTCCTAACGGAACCGGTAACTACCGGTCAAGCATCGCCCGTCCGTTCTTGCGTCGAGATTCGGGCAGGCTTGCACTTATTCACATGAATTTAATCGTATTGACTGGCTGATTTCTTCCCCGCTGGCAGCGTATGAATGTATGGGTACACGACGGTGACGGTGGGTCCAATCTTCTTTAATGATTGTACGGACGTCGGCTGCTTCCTGACCTAGATCTCAGAAGCGAAACAAGTTTGGGGATCTGAGTATTGCATACTGTGCTGCGACTAAGCTTTCCTCCATTGCCGCCGCCAGGAATCGTGGGGATAGAGGTATGTAGATCTTGATTTCAATTGCTTGAACCGTTGTTTTATATATTCCCGTTCTTGGATTTCTTGGTTGAATCACTCAATGCGTCTCCACATCTACATTTTACATGTAATTCGAGCTACAGCTTTCAGATTTTGTTCGACTTGGTTTGTTCCAGGAACAATGGATCTGGGTGAGGGCATGAACAAGGATTGCTACATCTCATTGCAATCACCGGGGAGAGGAGTAACTTTCACAGAACTCCTTACCATGGTTGCTACTGAAGCTGAGCAGTCTAAGTTCACGTAAGTACTCTGCCCAGACCAGTCGATTTTGGAATCTACTACTGTAACAGCTGTCTTCATTTCCTCATAATATGTAGCTGCTAATTCAAGTTGCCGTACATATCTTAGTTCATAATCGATTTCCATGTAATAAACATGAAATATATAGCTAGGGAAAGTACAAAGTATATGGCAAAAATAAATTAAAAATAAATTAGGAATGTCCCGAAATATTTTGAAGTAAAGGACACAGAATTGAGTCCTTTTCAGAATGGTGGTTATTGTATTGAACATTCATGAGTAAAAACGCTGAATTTGATCTGCATATTTAATCACTGCAGTAGACATGCATATATCTCAAATTTTATGATGCTTAATTTATTTAAATTTAATATGATGCAATTAAACAGTGTTGACCGCCAGGCTGAAGTAAACAAACAGATGGTTGTTGGATCTGCAGAGGAAAATCAAACTGAAAAGTGCATTGACAGTAGTGCAAATCGGTAAATGCCCATTCTGCGCACTTTTAAATTATTTCAATTTCTAACCTACATCAAAGATGTAGTCCTAACGGTTCATACATATCTAATGCGGCACATATTTTACATTCATTTTGCAGATCTTCAGGTAACATTGAGGAAGAATTTTTGGATACAAATCTGGAATTTAGTAGGGAGACATTAACACAGCCAGTAGCTTCTATCGATAGAAGGTTGGTTATACATCGTACTAAAAAAAAAAGCATTGATTATTAACAAATGTAATTTCTATAGGGATGGTTCTTTTGGTTCAAAATTACCGGACGAATCCATAGGAACTAGCTGTTTCGTTGACAGTTCAGTTAACTTTGGTACTAGTAACTGCTCCGACGGTATTTCGAAGTCTTCATTCTCTAGAACAATTTCCAATTACCAGTTGGAGGAAGATTGTGGGGCAACGGATGTGACATCGCAAGTAAGGTAAGATTGAAAAGATAGAGATAATTTTTGGACCTATTCTCATGACCCTGTTGTGCAACAATAGGTTTAAAACTACCATCTTGGGTTCCTGCAGGGAATTTAATGGTGGTCTAATAGAAGAGTCAATGAGGAAATACTGTGAAGATAAAAAAAGCGTCATGTTCGAACCTGAGGTCGGAATGCAGTTCTCATCTACAGAAGAAGCATTCCAGTTCTACAACATGTACTCCTGGGTGCTAGGGTTCAGCATCAGATTAGGTGATAACTACACACCAAAGACAAAGCAAAGGACAATGCAAGAATACCTTTGCCAGCGACAGGTATAGACTAATATAAGTTAACTTTCAAATCTGCTGTTGTTCATATATCCATGGCAATAGCTAATATAATTGTCATATTGAAGGGTAATGGTGATGAGACGAAAAATTCGACAACGAGGTGTGGTTGCAAAGCAATGATGAGGGTGGCAACAAATGATAGCTGTAAGTGGTTTGTGAAAAAATTTATTGCTGAACACAACCATGCTATGGTAGAGAGTTGTGGAGAAAAAAAACATTTGGCTTCACATAGACAGATAGATAGGCACACAAAGGAGATGATAAGGCATCTAAGAGAGAACAATGTTAGCCTGACAAGAGTAAATTTAGTTATGGGTAGCTTGTTTGGCTCAATGGATAAAGTTCCTTTCAGTAAGAAGACACTGAGAACTGTTTGTTCAAACATAGCAAAAGAAGCTCTTGTCGATGATGTACAGAAAACTTTGCAGTCATTCAGGGAAAAGATATCCAGAGATCCTAGGTTTGTTTTCACAGCAGAGCTAGATGAGGACAACAGACTCAATTCACTTATGTGGACCAGTGGAAGAAGCAGGTCATTGTACCAGCATTTTGGAGATGTGATAACTTTTGACACAACTTATGAGACTAACATCTATAAAATGCCATTTGGCATGTTTGTCGGTGTGAACAATCACTTCCAGAGTGTCATCTTTGCTGGTGTTCTGTTGACGAACGAGACCGCAGCTAATTTTAAATGGGCATTTCAGGAATTTGTAGCAATGATGGGGGGGAAGCCACCGCAAACAATGCTTACTGGTAAATAATTATAAATAAATTATTTAGAACTCCTGGTTGGTATGTTCTATGGTATAGCAAATAGCGTTGACTTATAATGTAATTTTGCAGATCAGAGTTTGGCGATGACAATTGCCATAAAGGAAAATTTGGTGAGTACTAAGCATCGGTGGTGCAAGTGGCACATATTGAGGAAAGCGCAAGAGGCCTTAGGACATGTTCACAAGTTACATAGCACTTTTAGTGATGAGTTCAACAAGGTAGTTAACCACATGTTAACTCCTGAAGAATTTGAATGTGGGTGGGATTATTTGACCAAGAAGTATGACCTAGGTGGTAACCCTTTCATGACAAGAGCGTTTGAAGTGCGGCAAAAATGGGCGAAGCCATATTTTAATGATATTTTCTGTGCAAGAATGTCAAGTACTCAGAGGAGTGAGAGCGCGAACCATGTGCTTAAAGTATATGTTCCATGCAAGTCTTCAATAAACATGTTTGTCAAGCAGTATACTAAGCTTATTGATGACAGAGAAAAGGCTGATGACGAAGCCGAGAAAAACAGAAGCCAGGTTCGTGCAATGATACGGCGTAGAAGCATTTTTCTATGTTCAAGAACCCATGTCATTTATTGTTGTGACAAAAAAATCATTGTTGGCTAATTTGTTTACCATTCTTGTATCACATGCAGAAAATTTCGAAGCCTATGTTTGGTTACCCAATTGAGAAGCACGCTTGTAAATTATATACTCCTGCGGTTTTCAAGTTGTTCAAGGCGGAATTAAAGAAGACAGCTTCATATGTTGTTGTTGACAATTCAGATGGCTTATGTTATGAAGTGCTGCACGTAGATTCTGAAAATAGAGAATCCTGGAGCCGTGTAAATTTCACAATAACAATTGATCCACATTTGGGGTTATACAAGTGTCAATGCAGGCTGTATGAGCACTTTGGTATTATATGCTGCCACATTATGCTGGTACAGATGACTCTATAATATGTTTATTTACACAGCAGTTTACTTCAGCATAATATGTCTGAAGTGATGCCCTTTTTTCTGTTTCAGGTTATGACCCAGACTGGAGTGATGAAAATACCTGAATGTCACATTATGAAAAGGTGGACAGTTGATGCGAGGAAAGGATCAAAAGTAAAAAGTGGAAAATCTGTTGCAGTTCTGGACGATGAAGCAAACAGAACTTTAAGGCACAAAAATTTATACATGCATGTTCTGGACCTAGTTAGTGCTGGTGAGTACGATAAAACAACATCGGACCTAGCAATGAAGTATGTAGAATTGGCGAAGAAGAAGATTGAAGAGTACAAGATGACCATTAGTAGGACGTGCCAAGTTGGATATAACTTACCTACTTCAATCAATGGTGACAAAGAAGTGACCATGGAAGGCATTGGGGAAACAGGAGATACTTCCTCATGTGGGCTACAACTTTATGATCGAGCACAGAACTGTGGAATTGAAGTTAGTTCAATAAAGGCTCCCATTGTGAAGATGAAGATTGGCAGGCCTACAAATAGGAGATTCCTTACCCGCTTTGATGCAAACATTACAAGGAAGAAAGGTGTAGTACATGGGAATAAGAAGGTTAATGTTCCTGGCGGAAGAACTGGAGTACAGCAGACGAGGTTTTGCAGCTGCTGCAAGTCTCCTGACCATGATATTAGAACATGCCCTGTGAAAAATGACTACAATGTTCCGCCAAAGAAGAAGTCAAAGCAGAGCAGTACAGCTCACTTTAAATTCTAGAGAATAGACATATAATGGTACTGATGTGTTGGACTGATAAATTATTAATGTCTGTGAATTTATATTAGTATATTCAAAAATCTGCTATTCGTTTTTTTGTTTATACTTATTAAACTTCAGTTCTATCATCAAATATATCATGACCGGAATGGATGACATGTGTATCACATGTGGATCGTTGACTATCACGGAGTAAAATTGCTAGATTGCAGGCATAGAATGTTCAAGTACTTTCTTAATGGGTCTGACATTGATTTGTAATTTAGCTTAATTCTAATATAATTTGGTACACAACGCATGTCTTAAAATTCTCAATAAAAAGGGTCGAAGACGATACGAGAACAAAATGTTGCATCCATGTTTTGTTTAGTACTCTTCATAGCCTGCCATGGTATGGACATATGTAAATTGTTTGGTTTGTTACATCATATTGCCAACATGATGAACTCTTTTCTAATTTCATTGTTCTTCATATGTACATGTATATCATGGATCTTCATATCTAATTCATTAATTTCTTGCAGGTATTTGATTCAAACAATATATGCGAACCAATTGGATGGATGACATAGTGTACATTTCAGTGAACTATGAACTGAGAAGCGACTCATGGACTATTGCATCGGTCCTTTCCGAAGAGAGCAGAGTAAGTTGTTTCACAGTACCTTTCATGAACAAATGAAATCCAAAAATCCTATGTGACATGGATACTAACTGTTTGGGAAGTGGGTTCCTCCTATATAGGTCGAATATGGCTTATGTAATAAGAAAATATTTTTTTAAATCTAGACGTAACTTTTTCGTGTATGCTCACACTAGTCAGTTTGTAGTACCATTTTGTAAGTGGTAGAACAGAAGCTGCACTTCAATTAGGATAAAGGAATGGCACAACATAGTTCGGTCGTAATGCAACATGGCGTCATGCCTTCAGTACAAAGGTTCACTTGGCCTAATATTACAAGCCAAAATCTTCCATTCAATGCTGCTACTGATCAAAGATAAGAGCATCGAACAGAATTCTCTTAGATGTAGCATACATGTGGTACATAGGAACAACTATGATAAAAGCATTCATGAGATACTTTCAAACTTGCTGCCACTTTCTAAGTGGAAGCTGTGAATTTGCCTCCGGTGCGCAAGAGAGACAGTGACATAGGAATTACACCAGTGTTGCCTTCCATAATCAAAACCTGCCACAGGTGCCTTGCTCTAAAGTCTGATAGATCAGTCTGTAAAAATGAGATGTAGGTGAGAATGAAACTCAAAATGTTTCTGAAGCTAGAATAGAATAGTTCAGTATGTGGGAAACTTACGCTGTCTATGCGATCGAAGAGTGTGTTGCCGTCATAGAATTGGGCATACAGCATTGCGTAAAGTGATGAGTTTTGACTGCAAAATCAAAGCTAGGTTAGGTAATAAGAGATTAGGCAGTCTAGAGGTCAAAAAAATGTTGCGTCCTACCTTTTGGAACTCTTGCTAATGTCGTTCCTGAAGATGACTGTCCATTGCTTCTCTGATAGATTACTACCGGGGTAAAATGTTTCTATGCACTCGATTAGTTTGTTGGTTAGTAGTTCCACAGGTGTGTTGTGAAGTTGCTTAATTCTTTTAGAAGGGCGTGACTGCAAGACAGGGTCCAGCACAGTTACTTCATGCTCAAGTAGATCCCAACTGTAACAGCTACGGTTACCACCAACTTGGACACAAGCAACAACCTAGGAACATATGAATACGTACAAAACTTAGAACTGAATTTGATCATGCTGACTTGTAATCCATTTAACAATGTTGATTTTACCTTGTCGCATTTGTCAATGTCGTACTGGTACAAATCACTAATGAAGTAGTCCTTGTATTTGCTAATATCAGACTCTGGATCCTCAAGCACTTGGCACTAAAAGAAATTGAATATAATAAGTGAGATGAAAAGAAGGAGCTCTACCTGATTGGAAAAATAGTAAGTATCGTACTGAACTGAGTGTTGCAATACTAATGTTTTGCTTATAACTTCATATTTAACAATTATGTCGTGGGCAATCACGTGCCTTCTATTTAGTGCACCAATGTAAAGAACATTCAGAACAATGATTTCAGATTATTGCCTACTCGGTTCTATATGCACAATTAAAAAATCTAAAATGGATTTGAGGATGGTTAGCCACAACTTGAACTATTTTTGACCAACCATAGATGCATGTACTGAGAAAAATGCTGTAGATCAGCAATTTTTCCATAACAACTAGTTGTAAAGCAGTACAAAAGGGCCTAACATAACTAACCGTCCAACTGTAAGCCATGTAGTGCTTCTCCCGCTTCCTGGTTCCAACATATACCTTGTCGTCGTCGCTTGTTAGCATTCTGCTCAATGCATCAGTGTAAGCTGTTCCATATTGTTTCCCTCTACTAGCATCGTGGCACAATGTTATACCGCTAATTTTGAGTACCGGTGGTCCCTTGTGTTCAAACCAAAGGAGGCTGCTCGAATAAACAATACAATAGTGGCTAGTTAGATTTAATTTGTGCTGCAATAAGAGATAGTTAATGTGCTGGAGAAAATTGAAAGTAGGCTTGACAAGAATTACCATGAGATTTCAAACTTCATTAACGACTCAATTGAATCGTAGAATAGAATGCATTTGCTTAGTGGGTCGCGGTATATGCCAGTTTTCTGACCTTTCCCAATTACTATAGTCCTTTGGTTGGGTGCAATGACAGGAGCAGCAAAATGCTCAACTCGAGGTGGATCCCCTGCCAAATTAATCTTGTTAGGTGTACTGACCAATATATATATATGTACTTATGAATATAAGACAGTTGGGTTCAAATGTTAGCTCACTGTTTAGATCGATGTTCAGATCAAAAACAGCAGCAGAACTGTTGTGATTTCGACCTAACTTTGACAGGTCAGTCCCTGCATTTTGGTACGTTATACAAACATGTTAATTTTGCCTATAATAAGAGACGGCAATTAACGGTACAAACATGTCCAATGTACCTCTTCCTTTGCCATTTTTCCTCAGCACCTGTCTTCCCTGTGACTCCATAATCATTTCCCCAACACTAAGAAGTCTTCCTTTTGAATTAGTGGCTGCAGATGATAGAATTCAGTTAAGTACTGACTGAAGAAATGGTACTACTGTTTATCTGACTTCAAGATTGAAATCTGTAATACCTTCCATCCTTGCTTCTTGTTCCTTCTGTAAGAACATATCATTGCATTGTACACCATATCTTTTCCTCTTGTTGCCAACAACGATAGAAAGATCACTTGTACTGTGCTGTTCCACCCCCCTGGTGTAGCAAACTTCGTAGCGCTTTTTGAACTGCATGATATGTGGATTATATAAGTAGTTAACATAGAAGAACAGTAGAACTAGAAACATATTATGCACTGTAGTACAGATGCCACCTCATGAATGCCATGTTGGCGTTTCTGAGTAAATTCATTTATCTTTGTGTCCGTTCTGATTAGCTTCGCAACGATCTCTTGTGTGAAAAGAGATCCTCTAGGGAAAATATAGTCAGGGACCAAACTGACACCAACATCTATATTATCCAGATACAGAACCTTTATGAAAGATGAATGAAATGGTTAAGTGTTAGGAGTCTGAAGTTCTGTACCAAAGAATCACTCGTCCATTAGCAAATCATGCTTTAAGAATTACACTAACCTGGGCTATCAGAGGGCAACCACCAGCCTTAATTCTGATGTTCCCACACCTAAGCTGGTTCTGGACATAGGATGCTTGTTTGATGAGATTTTTCCTAACTAGATGACACCAGTTGTGTGATCTTATTTGTAGAGGATCGGTTAAGCTATTTATAATTTCGAATGGAAATCTCACTTCTCCTGATTGGACTGCCAAGAAACTGGATATGGCATATACTGTGGCACAAACGCAGAAACCATATTGTTCCTCCTCAGACATGGGACTATTATACTCTCTGCTAACAACAGATTGTACATAAGGCACAGTGAAATGACCATCTAGTTTCCCAATGGATAAGAATTTCTTGACCTGAGATGCATTAGTTCTTTTAATAAGAGGTGAGTGTTCTTCCCTAACTACACTGTGACCTCTGAATGGTAGACCTGTTATGAGGCAAATATCATAGTCGTGTATAGGAATCTTGCGGTTACTCCCCAAAACTATTGCTGACCTACGGCAATCAACTTTTGAAAGGATCCAAAGATAAAACTTCAAATCAATAGACTGGTGTACTGGGAAGCTGCACAGGCCAGCGAAACCTATAGATCTTAAAAGTTTAACCTTCTCCCCTTTGAAAGTTGAGAAGAGCTTGCACACATCAGAAAGTGTGTCTGTAAATTGAATCTCTAACTCAGAATTATCTAGAGAACCATCAGCACTACTTGGAAGAGTTTGTGGTGTTCCAAGTTCAATGCATTTGTCCGCGGCGATGCATTTGCTTCGGATGTCCCCAACGGTACCCTAAGAGGTTTAAGCCAAGATGTCATACATTTTTACCAAATATATGGAACAAAAAGTAACCAATAGCACTTGATTAGTTGTGCATGTGAATATAGTATTGCGGGCTGCTTTATCTTGGCAAAGGGTTTTTCGGTAAGATATATGTACTGAGATCATAAATTGCTAGTATGTGCAACTAAAAATATTAGTATGGGTACATAAGTGTTACCAGCAAATAAAAGTCACAGCTTAGAGAAACATATATTGTGTTGAATATACATTGTTCAAAAATTCGATTGCCTGCATAATGTGTGATATAGCATAATGTCGTCGCACATCAAGTTGTTACTTTTAATAAAAGTAAGAAACTGGAAGTTCTGTTCTGTACTTCGATACACACGCGGTTCCATTACTGATAGGTAATGCACGGTAAGATCTTATTACAATGAGACAGCTAACCTGTTCATCGGGAAGTATATTTTTCCCTTTGTCAAAAGTTCGATTGAATAGCTCCGTCATTCCAGTCCTTTGGTAATTCCCATGTTGAACATCTTCAAAGAATTTCTGGATTAAGAGAAAACTGTGTTGAAATGCTAAACTCGAAAACACTACATATTTGTGTGTACATAGGTTTATTATACTATGGAAAAGTGTAATGTTTGAAAGATAATGGTTAATATTAACTAGAATGCTGGCATTGGCGTACAACGTAAAAGTTGTAGCTCTCGCGCAGCATGTACATGGAACCAATCCTTTCATTTATTACATTTTTCTTTCACATGTCGGGAATGGAATAAGTGTGACTTATTGTATTCCCATACCTGCTCACTGTACTGAGGTAATCTTGATGCATCAAAAGAGCAGGAAATCTGATTATTCTCTGGTGCCATAATGAATGGTAGTTGATTCTGCAGGTAATAAATACATTACGACATGTCAAAAAAATACTTGTCGCTCTGTGTTCTAGCACATAATCATCATTTAACTTTCTGTGTGACTCATACATTGATTGTAGATGCATTCTGGTAAAGCTGATAATTTGACAGCATTAACTGATCAAGCAGCATATGATTCACATTTTCCTGTAAAATGAATAATATTTTGCGAAATGAGAATTAAAGGTATCGAAGAGAACAAAATAGATAATATCAAGTGCAAAGGCATATTAAGGTGAAGGTGGTTTTCGAAAAGTTTGACAGAATTGTGATTACTTGTTGACCATGGAAAAATCTGAATACATAGAAAGATGCATAAAAGGTAACAAGATATATGGGACTATGGACTGAAAAAGATTGCAATTGAACATTTGTACTTTATAATATAAGTACTAAACGTAGGTTCAAAACAAAATAAGATCCTATTTATGGGTCGTACATGCATGGCATCAATATAAAAGCACGTCAAGGTCAATAATTGATTTGAAGACGTGCGCTAAATTTGAATTAGCGAAAGTATATGTTAAGTATCTGGTATATACTTAATTACAAAAAATACAATTGGTCATGATAATGTACAAGCATTATTAACTGATATTGACATTTTACATTTTAGTTGAAGTACCTGCCTTATTCCAATTAAATGTAATATGAATGTTCTGTTACGTGCGAACTATATCTTGTTTTGTAATATCAGCGATATTTGAAGCAGAATTCAGCATGAACTGTATGTCGATATGCAATGGATTAGAAAGATTTAACCTGCTGGTAATGTACAGGCAACAGTGCTGCAGGATTTGTGTTTTTCTTAAACTAAATAAGAAATCGGTCATGCAATATCTTACTGCTGGTTCTCCGCGAGTATAACTTGTCATGAAAATTAATGGTAATTATATTGTATTCCATGACAAGTATATGTTGTTTGATGCTTCTCAATTTTTCGTGAAATATGGACCTGTGTGCAACCTAACCATATAAGGTATGACTAACGGTCATGTCAGCTAAGTATGACTTATTATAAAAGTTATTTACGGGAGTAGTTAGTGTATTATTAACCATGGAGTGAGTTTAGTACCAGTTGATCGGAAAACAATATGTAAAAACCTAATTAACTAAAAAATGACTGAACAAATGATACAAAGTTTACGATCCTGGTGCAGTTCAGCTACACTAAACAATGAGATGTTAATTTGCTAACTCCGTGCGGACTGCAAAACATACCTGGTGTGCTTGTGTAGGATTGATTTCTTTGGTGAAGGAGGTTGTGGACTTGTCAACAAATGAATGCATATTAACCTTCCCGTAATGACTTGAGTTGAAAAGTACCTGCTGATTCATCAGTACGAAGATGAACTTTTATTTCTATATAAATAGAATACTCGCTGATGCAGCTGTAAAAAGAATTATGCAACAAGTAGCATACTTACAAATTTAATATTAGGTACACAATTTTAAAATAGTGGTTATTCCCGCATACAGAATACTAAATGATGTGTAATGTGTACAAAAGGTCTGATATTGGGACTATAGATGCAGAAATGAAAGAAGTGTTATTTCATTGCACATGGCTAATACTATTATTCTTGGATGGCAGGAACAAACATTATGTGTGTACACAGGGTTCACAAATTAATGTACTAAATTATCTCTGAGGAGTATTATTCATATACCTCATCGGTATATTGCGGAAATCCATCAGAACCAGCAGAGAAGGTACTACTAGAACTCTCATTATACCTATGAAATGATGGTTGAGCCTGCATATATTGGAAGAACATTCTCATGTAACAAAATGTAAGTTGCTAGTGGAATTGCATGGATTTATATTGTTACAGCCTAACTGAGAGACCTTGTTAACGGATGTTTTTGGGTTTACCTGAGCTGAAATATTTGATATTGGGACACCCAACATTGGATTGTTATAACTGCCATAGTGTGTTGAATTGGACTGATCCTGCCAAATGGACAAGGATATCAAACAATTTGTCTTATCTCTGCACCACATAAAATTTTGAATCTCTGAGAAAATAATAATGTGTTAGCAAAAGCAGGGTTTCTTCTTAATGAACATAGAAATGGAATGTACTCCAATTGAATTTGTTGTTCACAGTGTATAAATTAGGTCAATTCGAATTCTAAAATTGGTATTCTGGTCGATCGATACGGCATAAACTAGACGGTAGTTTCTGGTGTTGGGAAAAAAATAAAGAACAAATTTAATGAACTTGTACATGTATTTGTAACGATCTCATCTTGGGGAACTTATACCGTGAAATATGACTGCTATTAAATTTTTAGTACTTGCCTATGTAAACAACATAACATGCCAGTACTATTGCATTATTTGCTATCTCAGGTATCATAGAAGGATTTTTTTAAACTGAATGGAGATTGCAAATGGAATAAATAAAAACCTCATCTGATGGTACCGGCATTTTTCCTGCATAGATAATTCTATTGTTCATCAGGTCAGACTGTGTATGCTCCATCATCTCAGTAGTTGTGGTACTGGAATAGAACTGCAAACAAAATAGAATGGAATTATAAACTGGCTAATCTGATGTATACAAAAGTTAGATCTTTTATTTATAACTTCATACAAAAAATCTCATTCAAACTATACTCTATCACGAGCACCGTGCACATATAAAAAAGACATTGCTTACCTTCCTGATGATTGTGTGATTCGGAGTAGACGTCGCACATTGCCCCACGAGAGTGGGGGGGAGTTGAAGCATCAGCTGATCGGTATTACAGTCGACCTATATAAAGAATAAAATCAGTAATAATTTACAGTTAAGGATGATTTGTTGTGACAGTCAGCAGAGAATGTTAGCAGGTAGAAAAGGATAAAATATATTCACTTTCAGTATTGGTACTTCTGGCAGGATTGTAAGTAGGTGTTTATTGTGCATTATACCTGCTTAGTTCCTGTAGAATTGAAATTCTGATGTGAAGACCTTTTCGCACGACTTATAATAGAAGGCAACTCAAACTGTCCATATTTCATGGAATCGAAGTGTTCCTATTATGTGAACAAAGAAAAGTAAAAATCATGCTGCTATAGTAGTACAAAAAAACTTCTGTGAAATTAATAAAGTATATTTCTTGACCAAGCATGTTTAGCAATGTATTGAATAGGCAGACACTTAGTACTGAGAAATGGTGGAAAATGTTTGGTTAATGCTGAACAAATAATTGACTATAATTAGCTGGTAAAAGGCATGCTGGAGTATTAAACGATGAACTTTATATACAATAAATGGTTGCAAGGTCTTCAAAAGCAATTTGACTGCTATTATATGCACAAAATAAATTAACTGCACATGTAGATGGAACATATCTTCCTTGCAGCATGTACTCTGACTGATTTCATCAGCCACTTCGTGGACACAAATTTAGATATGGAAATTATTGGGATAAGCAGGAGAGAGCACCTGGTCAGATGAATCTGGGATTTTGTCTGGACACAAATCCATGGTTCTAATGTGCAGTAGCTTTTTAGCCTCCAGAATCTGAGTAGTTCTTCTACTGGTATAGAACTGCAGAGGAAGGAAACTTCAAAGTATAAACTAGATGAAGAAAACAATGTACCACTAGATGATCCACCCTAGTTAGCAGCAAGCATGGTATTCAGTTAACGTGTTTCACAAAAATATGGCTTACATACCTTAGCGAATTTGGACTTCTGTGAAGGGGATTTGGGATTGAGAATCAAGCTTTGAGGGGACGAAATACACCCACTACTCCTACTTGGATGAGCCTATATTAGGAAGGTAGATAGGAAGACGTGAGATAGAGAACTTGTGGATTTACATAGAGGAATGAAAATCAGTTAGTTAAACAAACATGCAAAGATATTTGTAGTTACCAGAGAGGGAGGAACAACTGGTGTAGTTCCAGGGGGAAGAGGTTGGTCTCCATCTGGATTCATCTGTAGGGAGCGGGTCGGGCAGAGGTAAAGACCTGGGGGAGCTTCACCTTGGAGATGTGTACAAGATATGAGAACAACAGATGTTGTATATATACCAGGGATTGTATTGTTGGTGAAGAAGACATAGATCTAGGGCTGGTGTGTTCCTCTTGGATATGGGTACTATTCAGCACGTATGTTGAGGAGGCATGGCTAAGTTTTCCAGATGTCTAATCAGCAGAGGAGCGTGCTTCATGATGACTGCAATGGATGGCACTGTTTGCAGTAGTGACCTGCGGTGGTACGGGTAGATGTAGGGTATGGGTGGTAGGTATAGTACAGACAGGGCATGAGCTCTCTTTTGTTGCCTACAACATGTAGGAGATATAGCATGTTTTCGAGGATTGTGTGACTACAATTTAAATTATGCATGGAGCATACAAAAATCTTTATTTAAATTCTCCAAGGTGTAGTTACTGTAGGGTCACATAGACTATAAATAATTTACCTAAAAATTATGTCCCTCTAAGCATTGATATTGCTGGGATTTCATTCTGAAAACATTTTTAAGTTATTTGGCACTGATACAAAAAATTATGGGTGATGGTTTTTAATCCATTCCTGTTGAAAACCGAATATACTCATGGAAATAAGAAGGTTGATGGATAGGAAAATAACATATAGAAATGTTATATTGGGAATAATATTAGGTTATATTCAAGATATATTCACTGGAAAATGTATTAACTTGTTGGCCAGTAGACCGATATTAGGAAATGCATGGTAATGGCTACGTTGCTGTATTTATACTACAGATTGCCACTTAACATGAATTTTTTATTTGCACTGATTTCATATACATATTGAAAATGAAAATCTTATTCTCGGCTGTGTACATGTGAGACAATATGTAGAAGACAATTGGAAGCTTTAGAACATAAATCTTATTCTCTGCTGTGTACATGTGAGACAATATGTTAGCTAAAAGTGAGACCAAATGTAGACTGCGTAGCTCTACTGCGATAGCTTCTATAGAGGGAAACACCTTTCTGCACTGCTCTGGAATGAGGTACATATTGTTCGGATACTATGTGCCTGCTGCAAAGTTCTATTTAATATCTGATGTGACAGTAAATACTGGTAATCTATACTATTATCTTACTAAACTGTGCATGATAGATACTTATAATTTTTTTCCTAGTAATAGTACTGATCTAAACTTCAACTATTTATTTGGTTTGCAATAGTACGAAAAGAATTTAATTAGAAAAAAAGCTATAGAGTGTGCTATCGGATGGTGAAGGAGCTGCATTTATAAGGTTAGGGGAAGAAGTACTCCTGTCAGGTACATGTAAAATAGGCCTGCTAAACAGTGAACAGCAGCCCTCACTATTGCTACGTTGGGATACCCGTTGTCAAATATTGTGGCAGTGCTGTCTGCGAAGCATGTACCTACAGTTAATAAACTGTAGTGCTGACTTTCGATTGAGTGGTAGTTTCAACAGGAAGAAGCAAATTTTTCCCATATGGTTCAAGTATATGATAAATTGGATGATCATACTTGGCCTAAATGGTGATAATATATATTGCGTATATGAGAATATTTTTAGTAATTTGTCGAAAAATTGACATAAATGGCTGAGATTCGGTTATTCCGAAATATAAATTATATAGTCTGTCTGACACTTTTCGAAGGCAGTCATTACATAGTATTGCTTAGATCTTTCGTGCGCGGTAGTTGTAGTTCAAAACTATATCCTCCTTCTTTTATATGATCTACCAACTACACCGACCCTTTGAATCCTAAGGTTGCTAACAACTTCTTCTGCTTCATCTTCGTCCTGATATGTATTGCTTGAATTAGCGTCGCCATCGATACTTTCATTGGGTACTACTCCATAGTTATCTCCCGTATCACCAACTTCATCTAATCCTTGCGGTGGGTCTGTGCTCTGCATTTGGTAAGAGAAAATGGAAAAAAACAATTTTATTTGCTTTTCGTGGACATGCAGTACCGATAAAATGAAAATCATAGGTATCAGTAATATCACCTGTAATACCAAAGCTATAACTGAATCTGTATTACATGCACTACTCCTTTCTTGGTTAGAATCAGCATCATCCTCACATGACGAAGCCGTCGATGAAACAGACCTTCTTGCCTGATATATAAATTATTTAGAAGTAATTATGAAAACTATGCATGAAATAAATAAATATAAATTATAGAGAAAAATACTTACATCAACCGAAGATAAGGTTTGAGAGGATAAAGTAGGAATTGCATGACTGCTTACTGCCGGACTTTTTTCGATTTCTTCTGCAAAAATGTGAGACATTGTTCTACTATTTTGTAGATATCACTTCTTTACCTAGGTTGCATTCGACACATCAGATAGGCAGTTCACTGGGAGTTGGAAGTGTTATATATAACTTGTTGAGCCATAGTTGTAGGTCTAAAATTTTCCCTCCAAAATTGAATTTCAAATAAGGTGGCCCTAGCGTGGATGAAGCAAAGATTGACTTCTGCTTTGTGCCTGCAACGTTTTTTTTAAGCTTCTCTTTATTGCTGAACAGTCCCATGGTCATATTCCACCAATAGTGGGGAGGATTGTGTATGGCTCATGGCAAACATGTAGTGAATTGATGGTACACTATTTTAATAGGGAGCTATAGAACGACGTGCTGCTTACGTGTAAGGTGGTACCTATGCAATATTGTGAGCTGCTACATCGAAAAGGCACAACAAACTTACAGATGAGATAGAAATGTGCATCTCGGTCACATGATTTGGAAAAAAAATACCCACATATATAGAAGAGAAGCTAGGTTTCCTGTCTGTTCTTTACTTATTGGTCTTCTCTGCATCTTCTTGGCAAGGCATGATGCCCAAATGAGAAGTAATGTGGTGTACCATCTGGAAGGTTGAACAAAAGGTAGGTTTTATTAGAAGTAAGTGTTTATGAACTATGCCCTGCTGTTTTTTAGAGCTTCAAAGCTATAGGTTATTAGTTTTGCATCGTTTTGGTGCACGTAGTTCGCATTTTGCTTGTATGTTCTGGCATATTTCCTCCAGCTTCTTTACTTATATCTGCTGCACATTTGTAGGATAGTTTTTATCTGCTGGCAACCAGGCTTGTTCTACAAAGGAAGTAAGATGGAAAATAGTGGGTACTTGGCTGATGTTGATGCAGCGACATCTCGTAGTTCAGCCAAAAGGGTGGCAGCTGTAGTTGGCAAATTTAGTGATGAGAAGAAACAACTAGTGCGTGATATAGGTTTTGGTGGAATCCTGCAGATGCCACAAATAAACAAAACTCCAAGGAAATTCACTGTCTGGCTGTTAAGCAATGTCGACATTTCATCTAGGTCAATAGTTGTTAATGGACAGTGTAAGGTTAAGATAACCGACAAGGCAATCGAAAGAGTATTAGGAATACCTTGCGGGCCTAAGAAGCTAATTGGATTGGAAACAAATGTTGTTGAAGAAAAAAATGACTTTATAAAACTTGCTATTGGATCTGTAAGCACAGATGCAATGGAAACATGTGGGCTAAAGGTAGCAGAAGATGTGCTGACTCTGGACTATCCAATTGGTATGAACAAAGAACAGAAAGATAGATTCAAGGTTTCTTTCGTTGTTTTTGTTGTTGGACATTTCCTTGTTGCGAAAACCAGAACCAATCATGGGATAGAAGAATTCTGGGGTTCTTTACTAGATACAAGTTCAATTCATCTTCACAACTTTTGTTCACTTGTTATCGATGAGATCATGGTGTCGGCGAAAAGAGTTCAAGATGAATTAAGAATGAAACACACAATAAAGAATGTTACGGGATGTACACTTGGACTGCAGGTGATGGTTTCTGCATTTTCACATAGTCATATATTTTTTGTGTGGAAATAATAATTTAAGTTTGTTGTTCTATGTATCAGGTGTTATACCTAGACAGCTTGGATATAAGTACATTCGCACTACCTCCTGATAAGTTGCCAAGGATCGCTCTTTTTGACCTAGTGCTTCTTAAAAGGATGATAAATGCAGATCAGGAGAATAATATATCATACTGCAACAGCGATAGTTCAACTGCTGGTGGTACAAATGTAAGATTTGATTGCATATTTTCCAAATTAAACTTACTACATGAAATGCATGACAGAAATAGGAAAATAATTGCAGGACGCAAGTGTCAAGAAGAGAGTTCGTTCTGACGAAATTGTAGGAACGCCAAGTGCAACCTGGTCAGAACATGTACAAGTCCCTTTTTTCAGAACACATCAACCAGCTGTGTCAAGTTATTTGACTGCTTATTTGAGAGGATCGATCCAACAAAAGGTAGGCTGAAGACGTAGTGTTGACAAACAAATTTCGTGTACTTGCATAAAATGTAGGAACTAATATCTTTACTTTTCACAGTTATCATATGGCCAAGTTGATGCATTGAAGTGGCACAATGCTCGTATGATACATCATGTCAGGAAGACAAAAGAATTATTGTTTGAAGGATGTCGCATTAACCTAAATGAAGAAGGATTAAAATCAGTGATAGAAGTACACATGGAGACACTTATGGCCAATATATTCCAAGATAATCTGAGCCTATCACAAAAACTACACACCCACACATCAACCAATGTGGCAGCTCCTGCAAGTAATATGAGAGGAACTTCGTCCCTCCAAATATCATCGAACTACAGCAGCATCAGGAGTGACGGTAATCCTGAACTTAAATGTTCGTTAATGCGGATAACAATGATGTAGTTAGTACTCATGTTGTGCAGTGTCGTTGAAACTCGTCAAATCTGCAGGTCACAGTTCAGTTGGAGGAGTGTCAGCTAAGGAGATTGGGGCACCGAGAAAAAACAAAGAAGGTACTTGGGTGTATTTTTTTCATTCGTATAGTATAGTTATAACAACAAACTATAATAGAAGTCCTACCACCAGCTGTAGGTAGCATGTTCACTCCTCTTGTAGGAAAGCAGCTTTTCGTAGAAGAGATGGAGGGATGTTCAAAGAGAATAAAGGTAGAACAGGATAATGCGAGTGCGATTCAGCCTGGAAAATGTGACCAGTTCATACTTTCTGAACATGACATTACTGCCATCATAGAGAATGGATCAGGGAATTCAATGTGCCCAAGTGACAACAACTTGAAGCAATCCATGTTCAGTAAACTAAAATGCAAGCAAAGGGGTTTTGCTCCAAATCCGTGGATGGGTGGGGCAGCCAAGTCTAGGGTGAGAACAGGTGTCACAAATGATCTACATGACTGGCTTGCGAATAACAATTCATCTACACTCAGGAGGTAATTAACTGGAATACATTATTATCTTTCTTCTACAGCTCAATCATCTTGCAATACATTATTCTAAAAAACATGAACTTTTATTTTATTTCTTGTCCAGCTCAATCATCTAGTAATACATTATTCAAAAATCTAGCACTTCACATATTGCAGGAACTGGATTGTGCACGCTCTGCCCAAGTACATAGAACTGGATGGCTTTAACCTTAAGGATATATTCATAAAGAAAAGAAGGTTCACTGCAGAAGCATTTGATATAGCTATTAGGAGAACAATCCAACTAGATAGTTCTATGTATGGATTGAGAAGGAAACATTGTTGGAGGCATATCATGGAATCAGATTTCGCGGTAAGACACAAGGGAACTTTATTCAAAATAAAAATATGACACATTTATGATCTTGAAATATATTGATCTAATCTCTGCCAGTTCGTACTAATGATCTACTTTTAAGCAGATGCTAGTTCTAGAAAACAAGGACCCGCTGGAATGCATATCAATAATATACCAATTCACTATGATGTTCAATGAATATGATATATCTGAATGTAGAATGGTGAGTTCTTATGTGCGTGAGTACCATGATTTTATTCCACATATGTTGACAACAAGCTAATTTTTTTTGAAACATTATTTAGAAGTGTATCTTATCAAGGTAACATATCTTGACAGATCATCGTTCCAGCTTTAGTTGAAATGAATTGGTGTGCTTACTATTGGGACATGGAAGAAGAGAGAGTACATGTTGTAGATCCAAAGTATGTCATGCCGAGAGATCAAAGTGTAGAAGATATTCACAAAATAAACATTGCAAAAATCCAGGCTTGTCTACAAAAGGTAGTGGAGGTTCTATTCGAAGGTTGGAAAGTAAGATGGTCTGATTTCAGGACTAACTTTGTGGAACCGATAATGTCTTGTTCACCTAGGTATTAGTGCACAGAAAGCATCATCTTCCCCTGATCCAAATTGAAAATTATATATATGACTTTGCCATACATACTATTTTATGCTTATTGATACTTGCTATTTCGAATGAAGGGTACCTGAAGGAATACTGACACTACTGGCAATAAAAGATTTCGATGGATCGAAATATGTGGAAAGACATACTGAGGTATGTTATTAATATAGAACATATAAATTTTTTGTTCAGTATCCCTTGTTTCAAGTTGTTAGTATACTAATATCTACATGGATAATTGATGACAGGAATCTGTAGAGGAGTTCACCAAACTGATTCTCTACGAGATGGTGTCTTTAGAAGGAAACTATGGAAAACAACCAGAGGGTTTTATTCAGACAATTATCTAAAAAAATGATATCTACATTTGTAGTTCGTTGTATTATCATGCTGACATTATATTAAACTTTGTTGTATTATATTTATTATGGCACGTATGAATCTCCAATATCAGAGCGACCGACTTTAATGGTTCTTACAAATTCTGTTACATACAAATATGTTAGGCATATATATGTTGATCGTGATATATGAAATTTTGATGCAAGTCTTGTTGAGGAAAGTTGGAATGTTCTCATACTTACTAATATAGTTTAGGTTAAAGTCAATAATAATATCTCATATTTACATGTTTCAAATATTTCTTTAAAGATTCATATTGAAGTTGGAAGTTGAAAATTTGCACATACTGGTCCTCTTAAAGAAAAACCCCTTATTGATGTGATATGCGAGAAATGTCTTTGACATATATTAAAAACTTTAGAACAATGTTTGCCTTCCGAGACATTTATCCTGTACAATTATATAATTTATGAATGGACCATTATTGAATATAGTTTATTAGTTTCCTCCTGAATGTACATAAAAGATGTTCTTGTCCAATATTCTATTCAAGGAAACAAAATATCAGAGGGACCGAACTTAAAAGTCCTTACAAATTATGTACAATAAATATATGGTACACATATATATGTTGAGCGTGAGATATGAATCTTTGATGCAATGCTTGTTGACGAAAATATGAATGTTCTCAATGTTACTAATATACTATAGGTTGAAGTGATTAATAATATCTCATATTTACACATTTCAAATTTTTATTTTAAGAGTCATATTGCAGTGGGAAGTCCATATGGTGGTCATTGCCTTGGAGAAGGCAGTACGATAAGATAAACCAACAGATACAAGTTGTTCGTAAACCCTTCGTAGCATTGCCTGGGAGATTCTGGTGGGGTCTACACCTACTGCTCGCCGCTGCCGGAAGAAACGAAGGGCAAAGCATTGGCATCAATTCAGGCGGCGGTTGCTTCGTCCCTCACACGGTGGCGGTATGCATGCCGGATGCTGCGTGCTTCTCCGGCTGATGTAGCGTCTCAGGCATCGAGATGCCACGGTTCTGTTGCGGCGTGCACGTCTCCACTGTGATGGATCGTCTTCTTGTGCAATGTGATTAACGTACTAGCGGCTCATCTTCGGATCGCTGGTGCTGAGGTCCCTATAGGGTATCCTTACACATCGCCCGGTGAGATGGTGGAGGCGATGGCGCGTCAGAATACATGTGTTCTAGCTCGGTCCAAATCTCGGGAAAGCCACTAATGGCGGAGCCAGAGAGCTGCTAGCCTAGGCACATCTATGATCGATGGATCTGGTGAGGCTGTTCTGTACATGCACGGTCGTCTATAGAGGCCGTGGAGCTTTGGGAGTCAGAGGTTTGTTGTTAGTAGTGTCTTCCACAAGGCCTGTACTGTTGGCGAGTGAGTGGAAGGGGACGATACAATTGTCTTCCTCGTTAGGGTTTTTAAGGCCTTTTTGTGACATGCAGTTATCTAGGGATGATACTTCCTTCGGGATCAGCAAGGTGTATTCTTCCCCTCTCCCCCTATCCCACCGCTGCAGTACCTACGTCTTGTCTCGAAAGAACCGGGCCATACTGAAGCCAATCTAGTCGACGACGCCGGTAGAGATCGGTTGAGGGGAGGTGCCGGAGTAAATAGCGTAGGTACGGTTAGTGTCTTTATGCCGGTAGAGGGCTTGCTGCCTAGTAGTTGGAGTGGTGGTCGGGATCTGTCCGCCTGAATCTCCGCCGATTTAGGATCTTCTTTGGTTCCTCTTTTGCTCCGGTGGTCGGAGGGTAGAGGGGAGAGGAGGATCGACGCTCCTCTAAATAAAGGAGTGGCGGTGTGCCTTCAGCTGCAGCTGTGCGGCGGTGAGACAAGAATTTCCCTTGGCGGCCTTGCAGGCGATGGGGGAAACGAGAGCAGGCCGGTGGTTTAACTTGGCAAAGGCCAGGATGCATAGCAAAAGTCGGAATTTCAGATGGACGGGATCATGTGGGTTGGGGTGGAGCTCCTGATCTCAGGGGGGTGGAAAAGTGTTGCATCATAATCATATTGTGGTCTGGCCATTCAGGATTCTTATGCATGAATAGAGTTGGCGTGAATGACGATTCAGTACCTGGAGCCTGTATAAATAGACATCATCCGCAAGATCCAATGATGATAAGTTCCAGCTTTCTTCCGCCTAAATCTTTCATGATTGGTACCATTGTTAGAGTTGAGGTTGTCTTGCCTCTCAACATCTCTCGCGGCCGCCTCGGAGGGAAGGAGTCTGCCGCCGAAGAATGGGGCGTTGAGGCTACTGCCTACCGGCATCTCCCGCGGTCTCCTCGGAGGGAAGCGGTCCGCCGCAGATGCAGGGGCAGCGAGGGTCTATGCCTCTCGAGATCTTGCGCGGACCACAGTGAGGGAAGACGTCGAATGTAATATTACTCATGATTCTGAAAAGGAAACTTTTAAAGATGATCACCTGGTATATGTGTGAATTATATTGGTGCGAGAAGAACAAAATTTGGAATATGTAATACTGTAATGAATTGGATTTCTATAAAATAATTCACATTATTAAAGAAAGAAAAGATTCCTAAGTTTGTTCATACTTTATTTCGGAACATATTTCAGTGAATGTAGATAGCATGTGCCATATTACATTGGTACCAAAATGTTACCGGACCATAATTTCAAAAATATAGTGCCCGTCAACGTTATGTGGCTCAGATAAAATAATGAATGACTTTAATAAAACCGAAACTATGCTGAACAGAAATATATACAATGTGTATGACTGATGCATGGCTGCAAAAGGACAACAATCAACTGTAACAGAGTAGGCGGCGTTTGGTGTTTCAGATGGACGCGATCATGGGGGGGCTGGCGCTCCTTATCTCTATTTTGTTGTTGGTGGTGTGTGCCGTCGTGGGCTGGAAGGTGACGCGGCGACGGTGGTGGCATGGTAGGATGTTGGCGCCGTGGGCTGCAAGGTGACTTCAGGGATGAAGGCGGACGGCTGCTCCGCCTTCTCCTACGTATGCATCACTTTAGGGCACCAATTACTGAGGTGCGGATGCGGATGAGGTAGCAAAAAATGTGGCGAGATGGAGACAACTGTTTCAAAGATAACTAATATTGTCACACATGAACCCTACCAACAGATAAATAGTTGGTGTCGGACTTTATTCAGATATAAGTGCAATGGTTTACACGGCTGAAAAACACGTCAGGAGGTGATTACTTAAATGGTAGGAAGCAAAGTAAAAAAGGTGACAAAAATCAGATATCCAGAAGCCGAACATATATAGAAAACACAGTTCGAAATGACATTACTTAACAATAATCCATACATATTACAACAATAGTAGTTCACACATATTAGAACACCAAGCTCGATATATAGATATCCGTTACAACTAATAGTTGATGGGTTACATACTGACCCCACTGCTGTGGCAAAGTCATAATGCATTTTCATAACAAACAGCAGCTGATCCACTGCATTACACCAAATTGCTAATACTGTTTTGGTAGGTGGACAGTGCACGACACATAGTTTGTCATGCTATTAGATGTACCCGCAGCGACACTGCATGATAATTGGCATCAAACAAACCGGGGTGGCCACGGCTCTGTCAAGGTGTAGACATTGGCAACCGGTGCGATGGGATCAATCTGTGCCAACGGTGTGATCGACCCAGTGGCAGAATCAAGCACAAACAGACCATTGGTGAATGCTACTGTCAAGAGAACTAGGGATCCGTCCAGCGACATAGCTCTTGGCTGAACTGAATGGAACTCAATCTCTATCCCTGGATCATTGCCGACCATCGCGGGGAAGAAGTTAACACAGAAGCCCACCCCAAACTGTAAGATAAATGCCTGAACAATATCTATCACGGAGACAATGTGCCAATTCAGTGCTCCAGCATTAGGTTTAAGAGCCCAGGTGTAGAGGTGACTCTGCATGAAGTGAGCAAGAGTGATCCCCCCCTCACTGTGCTCCCCAACTGCATACTGGAAGTCTGAACTAACGCCTGCACTCAGCAAGGCAGGCATTGGTAGGACATGGAAGGTGTGGTCAGTAAGGTCGAATCTGATTATGGAGCCAACAACATAAACCAGGAAGAGAGAGTTGGGAGCCAGGATGCATGATGGGTGCCGGTGGAAAAAAACTCTACCCCTAGACCTAATTGGCTCAGAGAAGTATCGGTTCCACTGACCATGGGAGTAGATGGAAACGTGTGCGTGGACACACTTACGAGAACCTAAGCTGACTCCCTCGCAGGTGCGAGCCACTTGGCGATCTTCATCCAGGTCTAGTTTGAAGAAAGCCATACCTCCCGGAGGTCCTGCCTCCAGCACAAGGCCGAACTGGCCATAGGTGTTGTCGGTGTACTGGTCGGGGAGGCGCGGTACCGGCGGCAGCGGCGTTGCGGCGAAGGTGTACAGCCTGGGGACGTCGGTGGGGCAGCTCACAGTGTAGTTGCCGGGGTGGATCCAGTTGGCTCTGAGCACGAAGCCACCCCGGGCGGCGACGACACGGTCAGCCTGCAGCGCCTCCTTGTTGATGCGCGCCCGCAGAGCTACAACCGTGTCGTCGGCCGGTGCAGCCTCTGCGTCGTAAAGCTGGAAAGACGGTCCGAAGACGCCCTCGAACTTCACCAGGAAGGAGATGATCGACGGCTGATGGTGCTCGACGTACTGCTCGACGAACCTTCCTTCTTCCGTTGCCGACTTGAACTTCTTGCCGACAGCCTTTGTCCGCAGAACCTGGCGGGCCGAAGGGAGCCTGGCCAATATCTCGGCCAGGAGGTCCTGGTCACCAAAAATGCGGTCTGCTGCTGCTTCATCCATGGTGGAGCTCGGTGGAGCTCGGTTTGGCCGGTGGCTGTGGAATAAATTTACAGTGGAGGTGGCTGTGGATGAGCTTCGGTGATATTTGGTCTCGAGGCGTGTCTTCAGCAAGTGAGCAGGACGGTCAGTATGGGTGAGGCTGCGGGCGACTGTTTGCTAGGTCAGTAGTTCTTTGAAATAATGGTGTGCACTGCCAGTCCACTGATGTGTACGGGCAATTTAAGAATCGAGCGCAGTGGTACTTGCGTAAGACTATGTTGCAACAGAGATCGGGGTGGCAATGTGTCTTTTTAATTATGATGTGTTTGTAGTATGGAAAATCAATATGTTACGAGCTAACTAAAAACAGAGTGACAAAGGGTATGAGTTACATCATTCAGCCATAATATTTACATTTTGTTTTCTAAGGAGAGAGGACTATGCATCGTGTGTCACATACATGAACAGGAGGCAGAGTAGGTTGCACAGTTGATATTACACATGGTAGAGAGAGCATTGTTGTTTAAACTCAATAGGCATGGCTGCTCGATACATGTTGTCATATGGGAAAAAAAAATATTTCCATTCCAAACAGTACATGAAATATAATAAGTGATTCACCATACACTTGGACTTTCAGATAACTTAAGTTCGGCAGCTCTGTGTTCACATATATCGAATCATATATAGTTTGTTTGCTAAGTATGATATTGCGAATAATCTTTTTCCGATAAAGAAAATATAATAATATCACAATGGTACCAATTGCACCCAAACTCTGCAAGAACGCAAAGTCCCGGAAAGTCCATTCTAACGGCATCGGTAACTACCGGTGCCGCATCCATCGCTCGCTGGTTCGTGGTAAGTGCAAAATTACATTCTAATATATAGTTTGTATCATTTCCATATAATATATCTACAAATTTCAAAATAAATTTCGGTCAGTTTTCGTATTTACTTTATATGAGACGTGATTCGTGATACTTTAAAGCAAAAATAACTACAACATTACTAATATGTGTGAATTATATGTATAATGTGGTTGAAAGAAGCAATTCGTTATTTGTCTATAATAATAAAAATAAATATATACCGCCCAACTAATCCGCGTGCCCGCATTGCAACGAGGAGGGAGATCCGCCCGTCGTCACCAGGAATCGAAGAGGAGGAGCCCCCGCCCCCGCCAAGCCCCGTGGGACTTTGCCCCGGCGCTGCTACCGCCGGGGGCGGTGGTTATCCTGTGGTGCGGGACGAGGGTTAGGACCGGGTTACGTCCCGTGGAGTTGTTAGCCTAATATGCGAGCTGAAATTGGCGCAGGCTATGAGCCTGGCCGCCTACCACCAACAACCCCTACCTGAGTGCTGCGGAGCCGACGTGAGGAGGGAGGCCGCAGCGTTGGCCGCCGACGGGAGCAGAGGCGCAGCGCAAGCCGCCGCCCAACTCATCCGCGTGCCCGCCATGCAACGATGACGAAGATCTGTCCGTCGTCACCAGGAATAGAAGAGGAGGAGCCCCCGCCGCCGGCACGACCAATGGGACTTTGCACCGGCGGCGCTACGGGCGGGGGCGGTTGTTATCCTGTAGTGCGGGACGAGGGTAAGGACTGGGGTACGTCCCGTGGAGTTGTTAGCCTACTGGGAATCATCTAGCTGGTCAATTGTTATTTCATAGTAAGTTATGTGAAAAGTCGAACGCCAAGGGGGCATCCACCCGCCGACAAATCCCGTGGCGCCTATAAATGCTGGTACTACCATATGGTTGAAAATACGGGGTATATGTGTGAATTATATTAGTGTGACAAGAACGAAAATTTAAATATATTAGACAGAATTGAGTTGAATTTCTATATAATACTACTCATGGTTCTACAAACAAAGCATTGAAAGTTCATAGACTACAAGTTAGTACCATATTTAACTAAATATAGGTACCATGTCACATATTAATATAGAAACCATGGCAATCAAATTTGTGTCACAAGTAGAAATAATTGAATATGTCTGACAGATAAGATTTGGATATCAACCAAATATTCGAACTAAGTTCTTGGAAGTCTGGTTTCATAGCGTCTACAAAATTGATTTAATAAACATTTTTTGGCTTGTAATGTAGATATCATTTGACATATTGCTGTCATACAAACATGTTACGTGATAAAATATAAAAATTTAATGTGGCAGCATTAATATCACAATGGTACCAATTACACGCAGGCTCTGCGAGAACGGAAAGTCCATTGTAACGCTATCGGTGCGGCATGCACCGCTAGCTGCTTTGTGATTCGTGCTACATTCCCGTCTTATATATAGTGTGAATCATTTCCATGTAATATATATAGAACATTGAAAATAAATTTTGGTCATTTCTCGTAATTACTTTATATGTGACGTAAGTAGTGATACTTTAAACATAAAATAAATAGAACAATTACAATACGCTCGAATTATATGTAAAATGTGTTCGAAATAAGCAATTTGTTATTTATATCTACTAAATGGTATAGATATAACATATGGTGGTACAATAGATAATACCTTGGATATAAATTAGCACGTATCGCGAGGCAACTACCAGTCAAGATGATGACCGCTAGTTAGCGGATTCGTTAGAAAATCCTCTCCTGCAGAAAGTCCTTTCTAACCGCACCGGTAACAACCGGTGCCGCATCCACCGTTCGCTGCTTCGTGATTCGTGCTACATTCCCTTGTATCTAGTGTGTATCATTTCCATATAACATATATAAAATTTGAAAAGAAAATTTCAGTCATTTTTTGTATTTCCTTTATATGAGTCGTGATTCGTGATACTTTAAACAACAAATAACTACAACAATTCAAATATGCGCGAAATATATATATAATGTGGTTGGCATAAACAATTTGTTATTTCTATCTAATAAATAGTAGTAAAATAGATAATAACAAATTGGAGATAAATTAGCACGAACCCCGAGGAAAGTACCAGTCGGATGATGACCGGTAGTTACCGGATCCGTACGAAAATCTTCTCCCGTCCCGCTAAAAAATCTCGGGCCTAACAACAACAACACAACCTCCGTGAAGATAACACTTGAAGTACAAACCAATGCAGCTGATAATTTGGTGGTACGCCGCCGGCAGCATTCCATCGGGCATGTCGGATGATGAAGCCGTAGAAATGGTGTTACATGATATTGCCGCGCCCCAAGAGCCACTTAGAACACATACTATCGTACACCGGCCGCACCTAGTTGGGCACATACACCGCTGTAACATTAGTTCGTGCCTGCAGCGCCGCCACAGGAACAACATAGGGGGCCTCCACCGCCGACACAGCCCTGCGGGCTTAGAAATGTGGCTACGACCGCGCGGTGGTAAATGTGGCTACAAATGAAGCATTAAAAGTTCATACAACACAAGTTAGGACCATATTTAAGTAAATATAAAAACCATGTCACATATTAATATAGAAACCATGGCAATCATATTTTTGTCACAAGTAGAACAAATTGAAGATTTCTGAAAGACATGTTTTCTAATCATATATAGTTTGTTTGCTAAGTATGATATTGCGAATAATCTTTTTCCGATAAAGAAAATATATAAATATCACAATGGTACCAATTGCACCCAAACTCTGGAAGAACGCAAAGTCCCGGAAAGTCCATTCTAACGGCATCGGTTTGTACTTCAAGTGTTATCTTCACGGAGGTTGTGTTGTTGTTGTTAGGCAAACTAATCCGCGTGCCCGCATTGCAACGAGGAGGGAGATCCGCCCGTCGTCACCAGGAATCGAAGAGGAGGAGCCCCCGCCCCCGCCAAGCCCCGTGGTACTTTGCCCCGGCGGTGCTACCGCCGGGGGCGGTGGTTATCCTGTGGTGCGGGACGAGGGTTAGGACCGGGGTACGTCCCGTGGAGTTGTTAGGCTAATATGCGAGCTGAAATTGGCGCAGGCCATGAGCCTGGCAGCCTACCACCAACAACCCCTACCAGAGTGCTGCGGAGCCGACGTGAGGAGGGAGGCCGCAGCGTTGGCCGCCGACTGGAGCAGAGGCGTAGCGCAAGCCGCCGCCGCCCAACTCATCCGCGTGCCCGCCATGCAGCGATGACGCAGATCCGTCCGTCGTCACCAGGAATAGAAGAGGAGGAGCCACCGCCGCCGCCACGACCAATGGGACTTTGCACCGGCGGCGCTACGGGCGGGGACGGTTGTTATCCTGTGGTGCGGGACGAGGGTAAGGACTGGGGTACGTCCCGTGGAGTTGTTAGCCTACTGGGATTCATCTAGCTGGTCAATTGTTATTTCATAGTAAGTTATGTGAAAAGTGGAACGCCAAGGGGGCATCCACCGCCGACAAATCCCGTGGCGCCTAGAAATGCTGCTACTACCATATGGTTGAAAATACGGGGTATATGTGTGAATTATATTAGTGTGACAAGAACGCAAATTTAAATATATTAGACAGAAATGAGTTGAATTTCTATATAATAGTACTCATGGTTCTAGAAACAAAGTATTGAAAGTTCATAGACTACCAGTTAGTACCATATTTAAGTAAATATAGATACCATGTCACATATTAAAATATAAACCATGGCAATCATATTTGTGTCACAAGTAGAATTAATTGAATATGTCTGACAGATAAGATTTGGATATCAACCAAATATTCGAACTAATTTCTTGGAAGACTGGTTTCATAGCGTCTACAAAATTGATTTCATCAACATTTTTTGGCTTGTAATGTAGATATCATTTGACATATTGGTGTCATACAAACATGTTACGTGATAAAAATTAAAAATTTAATGTGGCAGCATTAATATCACAATGGTACCAATTAAACCCAGGCTCTGCGAGAACGGAAAGTCCATTGTAACGCTATCGGTGCGGCATGCACCGCTAGCTGCTTTGTGATTCGTGCTACATTCCCGTCTTATATATAGTGTGAATCATTTCCATGTAATATATATAGAACATTGAAAATAAATTTTGGTCATTTCTCGTAATTACTTTATATGTGACGTAAGTAGTGATACTTTAAACATAAAATAAATACAACAATTACAATACGCCTGAATTATATGTATAATGTGTTCGGAATAAGCAATTTGTTATTTATATATACTAAATGGTATAGATATAACATATGGTGGTACAATAGATAATACCTTGGATATAAATTAGCACGTATCGCGAGGCAACTACCAGTCAAGATGATGACCGCTAGTTAGCGGATTCGTTAGAAAATCCTCTCCTGCGGAAAGTCCTTTCTAACCGCACCGGTAACAACCGGTGCCACATCCAACGTTCGCTGCTTCGTGATTCGTGCTACATTCCCTTGTATCTAGTGTGTATCATTTCCATATAACATATATAAAATTTGAAAAGAAAATTTCATTCAATTTTTGTATTTCCTTTATATGAGTCGTGATTCGTGATACTTTAAACAACAAATAACTACAACAATTCAAATATGCGCGAAATATATATATAATGTTGTTGGAATAAACAATTTGTTATTTCTATCTAATAAATAGAAGTAAAATAGATAATAACAAATTGGAGATAAATTAGCACGAACCCCGAGGAAAGTACCAGTCGAATGATGACCGGTAGTTACCGGATCCGTAAGAAAATCTTCTCCCGTCCCGCTACAAAATCTCGGGCCTAACAACAACAACACAACCTCCATGAAGATAACACTTGAAGTACAAACCAATGGAGCTGATAATTTGGTGGTACGCCACCGGCAGCATTCCATCGGGCATGTCGGATGATGAAGCCCTTCAAATGGTGTTACATGATATTGCCGCGCCCCAAGAGCCACTTAGAACACATACTATCGTACACCGGCCGCACCTAGTTGGGCACATACACCGCTGTAACATTAGTTCGTGCCTGCAGCGCCGCCACAGGAACAACATAGGGGGCCTCCACCGCCGACACAGCCCTGCGGGCTTAGAAATGTGGCTACGACCGCGCGGTGGTAAATGTGGCTACAAATGAAGCATTGAAAGTCCTTTCTAACCGCACCGGTAACAACCGGTGCCACATCCAACGTTCGCTGCTTCGTGATTCGTGCTACATTCCCTTGTATCTAGTGTGTATCATTTCCATATAACATATATAAAATTTGAAAAGAAAATTCCAGTCAATTTTCGTATTTCCTTTATATGACACGTGATTCGTGATACTTTAACCAAAAAATAACTACAACAATTCAAATATGCGCGATATATATGTATAATGTGGTTGGACAAAAAAATTGTTATTAATATCTAATACATAGTATAGACATATCATATGTTGATAAAATACATAATAAATTGGAGATAAAATAGCCCGTACCGCGAGGCAACTACCAGTCGGGATGATGACCGGTAGTTAGCGGATCTGTTAGAAAATCCTCTCCTGCGGAAAGTCCATTCTAACGGCACCGGTAAGTACCGATGCCGCATCCACCGCTAGCTGCTTCGTGATTCATGCAACATTCCCTTCTTGTATGTAGTGTGTATCATTTCCATATAATAGATGTACAATTTTGAAAACAAATTTAGGTCAATTTTCGTATTTCCTTTATATGCCACGTGAATCGTGATACTTTAAATAAAAAATGACTACAACAATTGAAATATGCGCGAAATATATGTATAGTGAGGTTGGAATAAAAAATTTGTTAGTTATATCTAATAAATTGTATAGCTATACCATATGGTAGTAAAACAGATAATAAGTTGGAGATACATTAGCATGGGGAGCGAGGCAACTACTAGTCGGATGATGACGGGTACTTACCGGATCCGTTTGAAAATCTTCTCCCGTCCCGCTACAGAGTCTACGGCCTAACAACAGCAACAGAACCACCGTCAAGACAACAGTTGAAGTACAAACCTGTGCAACCGATAATTTGGAGGTACGGCAACGGCAGCATTCCATCGGGCATGTCGGATGATGAAGCCCTAGAAAAGGTGTGACATGATATTGCCGCGCCCCAAGAGCCACTTAGAACCCATACGATAGTACATCGGTCGCACCTAGTTGGGCACATCCACCGCCGCAACATTAGTGGGTGCCTGCAGCACCGCCACAGGAACAACAAAGGGGGCCTCCACCGCCGACACAGCCCTTGGGGCTTAGAAATGTGGCTACGGCCGCGCCGTGGTAAATAACGGGCCCTTCGGGACTTACGGGTGCCAATGACCAGTACAACGATAAGGGGTGCATCTTAAGGGCGCACTAGAGGACTTGGGAAGAGCTAAAATCTTAGTCACGATGGAGGGAACACTAGAGGACCTAGTTACAATGAAAAGTCATTGTAATTTACATAGGTGTTACAGACATAGGCCTTGGATAAATATATGGAACATAAAGACGAAAAAGTAATAAACGCACTAGTACTCATCAGGAGAGAAAAATGTGAAAACTACTATCTACACGACGTACATACAACTATGATATGGTGTAATTATTGAATGTAAATTTAGCTGGAACTACAAACAAATATTTTGCATACTTCGATGGCAAAATTACCATCAATGCACAAACTGCCTCCAACTATATAATGCATGTGACTATTTTGCCCCTAGAGCCTTTATAAAAATAGCGAACCCCCAACTCCATGGATCATAAGATTCAACTTCCTTGCAGCTAAAACTATCAGGATGGGTATCATTGTTAGAGTTGAGGTAGTCTTGCCACAGAAAAAGTTGATTGAGCCTGCTTTTGAGTGTGCTTGTGGTACTAAATCAGCTAGTAGGATGTGTAGTACTGGAATAAATAAAGGGAGGTTGTTCTATCGATGTGCCAATGGCTGGGTTGAGAACAGCAACAATGATGAAGAGGACCCTAGGTGGAAGAAGGTATGATTTATTTGGCAATAATATTGTTGTACTAATCTATGAGGGGATAAGTACTAATTAATTCTGGAAATGAACCATAATATGGGCAATTTTTTTGCAGCACCTCATGTGTGATGTTTGGATTTGGCAAGATCTAGTAAGTAAATTTGCAAAGGAAGTGTTCGAGATTAACCAGCTGAATGAAGAAGAGCTAGAAGGAATTATACTTGGTGGGGATGCATCAAGCTCAAGTGACTAGAGCAACGTTGGTGCAAATATTAGTATTTCATCTTTGTTTTCTATTTGGAATGGTAGTTATGTTTTCACTAGTATCACTGTACTGCTATGGGCAGGAATTATGTATCCTTTATTTCGTGGCATGGAATGGGTAATATAATGTGCGTTTTATTGAAACTGTGAGAAGCAATGCAGCAGGGTTGTTAAAAAATTCCGAAAAGTATATTTCCTGCTAGTGTACTTGGCAATGATACTGGAGAGGTAAACACTTCAACAATAATTTGGTACCTCCCAACAAAAGAGAGAAACAAATTGGGAGTACTAAAGGCCTATTGCCTGCAGATTAAAATGAGCTAACGGGTAAATAAATTTGTACTCAAAACATAAAATGTAATATAACTATAAGTGAAATGGCAATACTGAGTTGGAACAAGGTTGCAGTACTTGAAAAAGAAAATTGAAACATACCATCAACTGTGGCCATGGTTGATTTTGTTAGTACCACTGGTGGTGGCTGGTTAACCTAATTCACTTTTTCTACACATTGTCCATTGTGAAAGTTCTTTTGCGAAAATGTTGAAAACATAATCATTGTGCTTTCAGTATGAAACAAGAAATAGGAATCACAATGCATCAAACCGTGGTACATAAATTTAATTTACAGGCAATAGTTGGCATGGGTTATGGTACAAATAGGTTGTGCTGAGCAGCAGAGCAAAAAAAGATATAAGGTACATGTATGGGTATCGAGTTACATCATTCAGCCATAATCATTACATATTGTTTTCTAAGGACAGAGGACTCTGCATCGATGTCACATACATGCACAGGAGGCATGATAGCTTGCACAGTTGAAATTACACATGGTAGAGAGAGAGCACAGTTCTCACTACAATCAGTAGGCATGGCTGGTCGATACAAATTGGCAAGGGGAAATATATTCCATCCAAAGCAGTACATGAAATAAAATAAGTGATTCACCCTACACTTAACTTTCAGATAACTTAAGTTGTGCAGATCTGTAGCACATATATCTAATAATATATAGTGTCTTCAGTAGATATTGTATTGGGAAACATCAAGCTGGTGAAATGATATTTCATAGTAAGTAATGTGAAAACTGGATTGCCATAACTGACAATATGATTATGCAAAGGATGAACGTGTTCATCACCACCGCCTTAATATCTCTCATGAAACCTGCAATTCCAAACATGAAATTGCTACCGCCACCAGCAGCTTCAATCAACATATTGATCCCAACTCCGGTAATGAAGTATGCATAGTGTTGTTCCCACAGGAAAAAATCGCAACTCCCGTTTTCCTACATAACACAATAAAGAAAATAAGTAAATTCATTGTTACTGAACTCCATGATGTTAGATATGCATAAAAGTATAAAGAAATCTTACTCCCTGGTTAGGGCACTTATAAAACCTTATGCCCGGATTTGAAACGGTGCCAGAAACAAAAGTGGTTGTTCTTTCTAAACCACATCGTGGGCACATAATGAGAGGAAGGGGAGGAGCTGCATCACGAGCGCTTCTAAAGGAGTAAGAAAATGAGGACATCCCTCTGGGAATGGAAGTTGATGATCAAAGGAGATGATCTAGAGTGTGAAATGTTTGACTGATCCTCATCGAAGCAAGAGGCCTCGGATGGATTTTATAGTAGTGAGGAAATATCAAACGGTCATATTTTCATCATCAATAAGTTGTATTCAAAAAAAATTAAAAAATGAGGGGTAACGGCTATATTCCATTGATGAAGTAAGTACTAGGATTTGAGTCCTGAAGTAAGGCTGCTACATTAGGGACAGCTAGAATTTGATGAGCACGCATGCACAAGTGTGCAAAGCCGTGCTCGGAGGGGACGGGTGCAGGTTGAGTTTTATGAGGAGTGGGCTAGTTGACCTAACAGGTGATAGGTCTAGCATTGTCTGCACAGGTCATAGGTCAAGCATGGCCTAGGCAGGTGGTATATCTGCTTTCCAGATTTCAACTTGGAAACTCTGCTTCGCCTTACTGCTTAAGGCATTTCAGTTGTCTTACTACTCATAGGAAAGTAGTGAATAAGGATATTGACTACCGAGGACAACTATTTAGTGGAGCCTAATTCATAATTGTAGAAAGAGAATGTGCTAACATACTTGGCAAAAAATAATGGTGAACTATGGTGATGCACGTACGGTAGAAAAAATGGAATGATATGGGCAATTTTTTGGGGAGGACTGTTACTGAAACAATCAGTCCACTAATAGTACGATGGAATTAAGAAGTAGTTGTTCATATATATGCAGTGGAAAAAAAAGAAAAGTGTATAGAAAATCAATGCGGTACTGCAGGCATATCCCAAACTAGTAGAGGGTAAATATATAGCAAAGACATCCATCCCTCAGCCCCCAACCATAACTATATTGTCTGCTCTGCCACAAGCATTACCCTACTTTCTCCTCTACCAAGGAAAGAAGGATTCATCTATCCACCAAAACAATGTCGAGCAGCAAGCTCTGGCTTGGGCGTGAGAAGGTCCTAGGCATGGACGACTTGCTTGCAGACATCCTCATCAAGTTAGAGTCTTCAAAAGACTTGGTTTGTGCTGCCGCCGTGAGCCCGCAATGGAGGGTTCTTGCAAAAGGTGGTTCCTTCAAGCTTGCATGGCTTGAGCGCCATGAACCAGCACATGTTGGCTTCCTCGCAGAGATGCAGGAAGGCATCGGGAGGATCCAGAAGCTGCTGTACGGCCCACAGCTAGGCGAGCCATCCGCTGTGGCCATTCGCCGTTGCATCAACGATGCTCTGCTGGCTGGGGACCACATCATCGGCTCAAGCAATGGGATCATCCTCACTCATATTCCAGGCGAGGGGTATTGCACAAGCTTCCCTGGAGATAATCCTAGAATCTACAAAGCAGTGTCGCCAAGCTTGCCGCCGATCCCAAGAAACACGGGCCAGCACACCGTGAACACATTCGGCCACTTCGGCGTGCTGCCGCAAGCCGGGAGGTCAGGGGTGTCCTGCTTCGTCAAGGACGCAGCAAAGGATTTCCTGACTTGCTATGATGGGGTAAGCTTCTGCTCGTCCGCCCCGATTTATGTTCATGTGAGCATCTATGATCGTGAAGTAGGCTGGACAAGGTTCGTTTCAGAACCAATTCCATCACCAGATGCTGCGCTGTTCCAGCGTAATCCCTATAGTGTCTTAGTTGGGAGCAAGCTTTACATGATGTATCTGGTGGGGTTTATTGTTTGTTTCGATCTGGCTAGCAAGACATTCACTGAAGTCCCACTACCGGATGAGGTCAAAGAGAGGGTTAGTTCCTGGTATGATTACAGTGTCGGAAGGCACCGTGGTGGAGCCATTGTACTAGTGCATTACCATAAATCTGTGATGTACACATGGGTGCTGAGCTTCATCAACGAAGCTCCGAGCTGGGAACTGGAAACAATTGTGGATTTAATCCATTGCTTTGGCAATAGGATAAGTAGTGTTGCATGGAAGCGAATCATGGGCAGGGAGAATTTCCCTATAGGGGCAGACCATTTCTACTCCATTCAGGTGCGCAGCACATCCTCTGATGGCCGCTTTGTGCTGCTAACCCTTGGTTTTGACCTGGGGCTGTTTGAGCTGGATATTCTAGACACAAGGGTTAGGGAGATTACAAATCAAACTCGCAGTGGGTTGCTTGGCAGGATGTTCCCACTGTCTGAGCCTTGGGAAGTGACTCCTTGATGGATCAGAAACTGTCATCAATCAGTTGGAGGATTCAAGTATCCTAAGATGGCTGTCAGATTCCATTGCTGAAATGTGGAATCATATTTGTGTAATGATGAACCTACATAATGTAGGGCCTACCTCTACTATTTAGCCAAGTCAATTTGTTGTAACCTAGATGTTTGTAAGCAAGGATTTAAGTATTAGATGCTTCTGAATATCAGTCAATGTGATATTTACTGTGGTACTGGAATTAGTTGGCTACATAATGTAGCCAACTATTTATTTACTATCTCTCCTTTGTGTAAGCAGAATGGTTGTAAGAGAACTACTAGGTGTTCTAAATGTATGGATCTGAAGTGTTATTTCCGTGTTATCTTTGGGATTGGATATTGTATTGATGTACCTGCTATAATTGTCACAAGTATATTATTCATGTTCGCAAGCATGTACTATTTTGTAATATATTAACTATACTTATAGTTTATCCAGAGAATGTTTGGACCATATAACCTGAATTCGATAAAATGGAAACAACAAATTTCTTGAGAAGTACACTTTTTACATGGTGTTTTTATTTATAAATATGTATAAATTGTATTATGCGTACGAAAAAGTAAATAAGAAACATGAATTTCACTGGTAGATGGGTTAGAGCTACGTGAACATGTTTTAGTTGTAAATATATGATGGGTTACAAGTTAGTGTTTTATGTACATATTTATAGAATACATTTTGCATACATGTCTTCCACAGCTATGTTTGCGAATTTGAACCATATTTTTCACAAGTGTGAAGAAAGTATTCTATTGGATACATGGAATTTGGATAACCATTTTATAAAGTAGCGACCAAAAATAAGGAAACAAGTAATAGATTCACGTAAACCAATTTTGTTATAGCAAAACAAATGAAAAGAAAACAAATGGTTGGAAATGTTAAAATATAGTGTTCTCCGTAGATATGTACAAAATATATTGTGTATACAAGCGTATGTAATTTCTTTCTTTGGAACTGAACAGTGCTGTCCATACCTGTGGATTCGGATTCACTTCGAACAATGGATTTTGGGGAAAATGTTTATAATTTAGCTCCAGCAAAAAAAGTATGTAACAAGGAAAAAAGTTGAGTCAAAACAATTTGGTAAAAGGGTAGACAATAATAAAAGTAAACAACTGATTCAAAAGGAAGTAACAAGTTATAAAGATCGTGAACCAATGTGATTAGATGATTCAAAGCAATGTATGCCTATTCTGAAACAACTATAATAACACATACCTTACTAAATGATAAGAACCATTATCAAGTGGGATACATATAGGGGACCAGTGTGTTCAGCTATTTTGGGACAATACCTCCATAAGTTAAATCGGTTCTGCCCACTTGAAAATACTTGGTCAGTCCTTCAATATTGACCTGTCAATCAAATTGTGTATGCTATCTATGTGAATGTTTGCATAATAAATAATAGGTAACTGCAAACAAAGAATGAATCATGTTGATACAGGAATGTCCAATACGTGAAACAACACTGTTTTGTAATGAACGTACAAGAACCTAAGTGATTCAATGAGAAAGTTATATGCATACATTGATCGAAATGAACTGGCTACATGACAGGATGGATTGATAAAATGGAGAATCAACTGAAGTGTGCAAACAAGCTCATATAAGTTATTTCGCGATGATCATTAGTTACTACCTCTTGGATATATAATCGGACATGCAATTTCATGAAAATAGAATGCCGCCGTAGGGACAAATAATTAAGTGATGTAGCTGTCCATGAATTATTATATGACAATACAATAGCTCCAGAACCTGGAGTTGCACGGCAAATTATTGTGGCCACATTACATTCTGATTATGCCAAATTGAGAATACATACGAGATTAATAGTTCACTTCTTTGACTTTCGGCAACAAACATGGTTCACAAAACTTCTTTTCCAGATGGTAGATGCCTCCTGGGGTTTAGATCATTATAACGGTGGTACACCAGTGTGTGAGACAACTCTTTCCTGTATGCAAGCATGTTTTTCTGCAAGGATGTTAAAAGTTAGTATTTCGAATGAGCGGGCTAAAAGCTAGAAGTTTGATATAGATCCAATCTTACGGTACTAATGGCATCATACCTTTCCATAACCAATGAGGTCTTTGCCGTTATGGCAAACCAGCATCCTTATAACTTCAAGACCACTGTCGTGCCTGCGGTACAAGAGGCAATGCGTTACAACCTCACATGTATCTTAACATGACAGTAATTTCATCAAATTGATATTAAGAAAGGATGTATACATGTTTGACTGCTCCTGGATTTGGTTGTAGTGCTTCCCAAATTTGTCGTGTATCGGAACTGGGTGCGATGAAGCTTGAGAGAAAGCTATCTGAAGGTTGTAACCCTACAAATAACATAAATTAAAATTGTGCGGAAATGGAATAGTCTTGGAGTAATAAAATGTCTAATTCGTAAGAACGCACAATTGTTTTCCATAAGTCATCATATGGATCATCGCCTCGTTTGTATGTGCGTAATGAATCATAAATCTCAACCATTGTACGAGAGATTGTGATTAATACTAAAATCCAATGCTTGTTGTTTGGTACTGGCAAGTAAATCTGGGAAGCAAAGCAAGACATAGATTAAGGCATAAGACAGCATTTTTTTTTAAAAAAAGCTCCATACAATATACTCGACATCATCCGTATGTCATTAAAAGAAGCAATACCTGGTCGATCTGGTCAAGCGGTAGAAGTTTGAGTTTGGAAGCAATATTGTCGTGATCGCAGCGGTCCTGAGGTTTCATAAGTTCCTTCTGCAATACAGAGAGTAAATCCAAAATTATTATGTCCAAGTACACGATAAACATGGATAGACTTTGCAAAATATGGGAGATGAAAGTTTTTAACAAGCTAACAATGATGCCCTGGTTGAGAATTATCCTTGATTTTGAATGCCAGTCCAGCATTAGGGCCTCAGAACATAGGCACATGAAATTTGGATCAACATGCCCAGTAGGCTTCAGAGTTTGGACGAACTCCTCCTCGGAGACATGTACACCCCGTATAAGGATCTTGGTTCTCCCACAACAATTTCTAGCAGGATCTGAAATATCTTTTCTTTCTGTGGCCCAGAAAATGGATTTCTCAACATGGTCTGCATATGTTTGACTCGCACATGCATTTGCCTTACAGGATGTTTTCTTCAGCTCGGCAATGGCATCTATCATATGCTGGGTCTTACCAAATCTCTTGCCCCTGGCTCGAACAGCTGTATTGACACTACCTGCGCCCTCAAAGAACTCACCATCTGAAATTGGGGAACCAATAGTATGGACAGTACCCAGTGCAAGGCTGTCCGGATTAAGTGCTAACTCTTCTATCGAAACTGATTCATTGTTGTGCAGCTTTTCGGGAGCTGTGCAAATGCAATAGAAGGAAATTATACGCAGCCAAATAATTTGAAGGAAAGATGCAATTCGAAATAAAGAATTCATATACCTAGTTCTCGCGAAGGCATATGCTTGGGGTCCTCAACTACTGCATTGGTTGAGGGCTTGTGTAGAGCAATGAAATTTGAATCAGAAGTACTCGGCGAATCAACAACGTCCAGTACTTGCTGCAGTCCACAGGGTCCATGCTGGAGATTGTGAAGCACACTCAATTGATCAGATGGATTATGAACAGAATGAATTGCTGTGTCTGCATTGCATAAATTTCCAGAAGAAATTGTGTGCGGACAAATTGGGTTGCTGGATTGCACAACATGTACAGCTGGATTTGGTTCAGATTCTGGAACTGGAAGATCTTGCGACGATATACGTGCACTTTTAGAGGTAATAGAAATTGCATCAACAGTTCCAAATGTGGTACCTTCATTTATTTGTATGCCACTGTCTTCGCGGCAAGATTGTACCAACTGGAAGTCAGGTATACCAGAGCAGTCATTTACTACCGGTATTTGGGGAGTAAAAGTAATGTCAGCATTCATTACTGGGCCTCCTAAACTTGCATCTACAGATCTTGTGTCCACGGGATATTCATCACTAACTTCAACCGGACTGATTGGCTTGCTAGCTTCTGTGCTACCTCGGGGTGCTGTGACATGATTTCCAAATAAAGGGGGAGGAATCTGGCCTTCATGTATTGGTTGCGTAAGCACAGAAGGATGAACTATTTCTGCCGCTGCAGTACTGTCAGCTATTACTGTATGCCCAATATGGATAGCTTTCAAAGGTGAAGACATAATTGCATCAGTGTCTTTAAGAGCCTGTTGGCTAACCTGCTTCCCAATTTCTGACACCTCCTTCATAATATCAAAACCCAAGGGATCATCCTCTACAATATTGTGAATGGGACTTACTTGTGGACATACTGCTTCAACTTCCGGGAACAACCGGCGATTCCTTGCTGATGAACCTAAATTTAAAATAGTTGCTGCTCGGGTAGAGTTCACTAGAATGGTAGATAATTGGCGACAATTTTTCTGAAGATCCTCAGATCTTTCTGAAGCATCAGGTGAGTGAGTGCAGACCAGGGTTGCTTCAACAGATAACTTCTGCAAAGGAATGGAATTATGGACATATGGATGTTCTGACCTTTCATAGCTAATGTTATTCGCCGGCTGAGGTATTTGTGAAAGCTCAACAGGTGGATGTGATGCTTTCTTCAGGAAACATGTATCTCCTGAAGGTGTGCTGCTTATTGGTGCTTCTGCTGTGATGGTAGTACTATCCTCCTTACTTGCTCCATGTGAAGAAGGGTCAGCTATACTATTTCTTACAAGAGGTTCAGGAGCGACAGTGAGAGTTGTTCTCAGTGAATTAGCAGGGTGTGGAGTTGCTGCAGCATCTACATGTAAGGACGAAACTTTTTTATGGAGAGCATAGATTGCACACGTCCTTTCAGTATCTAACTGCTTCATGTTATCCTTGTAGGTCTCGTACATTTCAGCATGCATCTTGACTATTGATAAAGAATATTGCGCCTCAATTTGCTGCATTTCATCATAAAAGACCTGCATGTCCACATATTAAGTTCTGCAACCATAAGTACAAATCATTTGCTAAAGATGTGACATCATGCCGGTGGAATAACTAGCTAACCTTGTGAACATCCACATGAGTTGGGGGAGTGCTTGTGCAGCCAGGTATGGACTTGGTGGGATGTCCATTTGCTGTGGCAGACGATACAAAGTCTTCTCCATATGGCGGATCAGCGAGCTATACATAGTTCAACAGGGAAAATTTTTATAAATGGCGAATCAGCGAGCTATACATCTTGTTGACAACTATAATGCAAGTAGGGACTGTAAAAGGTTGGAAGCAAATAAAGCACCTCGAGCTTGCCATACTCTGGACCGTCAAATGAGCTGAACTTCAAATCTGACAAATCTAACAAGTCTAGCAACTCTGTCGTGACGTGTATTACACGGGGATTTCCTCTGGGAACTTCCAAAATTGGAGACTTCACCATATCGATATAAATGAGCTTCAATGAAACAAAAGGAAATTAGTAATGTGCTACATGGACTATATGAAATAAATTAATACTGTAAAGACTTACCAGCAGAACATGTACGCATCCGTGGACATTCACATTAACTGCCTTGGAGTCTCGATAGTCATGAATTCCTTCTATGAGAACATCAGCTACATGGTCGCACCAGTTCATATCCTTTATGATGTCAACATTGCTCACGATGGGTGAGTACCCCATGTTTATAAAGTGCCCACTAGAGGGAGCAAAATAAATACAGAGCACGTACAACATGAAGGATCTTTTGAATTGTACTGGGTCACGGTTAGCTATTAGTGATTCATATGAAGACTTATAACTCAAACCCCTTGCACCTTTCTCTTCCTTCATCTCTTTCTCCTCATCAGTGGGGTAAATGCACTTAGATTTGCCACGCTTGCTACGGGGGAGAGGTACAGGAAATGGTCCATGAGGTATACCTAACAGCTTGTTCAACAGCGGTTTTATTGGGACGGTTTGGCCACGAACAGTGAGAGCTTGCTTCTTCCAACTGAAATGGTTAACTAACCATACAGTCAGATCTTTAGGAAGCCTGCAGTTGGGCATGGATAATACAATACCGAATCCGAGTTCATCAACCCATTTCCTCTGATCTGAGTCTAGGCTCTTTACGAGATCGAACAGAAGATGAGGGGAACATTTGAATCCGACATTCTGTTAAAAATGTACAAGATAATATGAGAAATGCAACCAATACAGGCATACAATTAAAGGATTTGAAAAATTCTGTTCCCAACAAGTAATATTCATAGAAGCATTAAAAAAGATATGGGAAAAACATAGGGCTTTCTTGCTGCCACAGCAGGAAAAATTGATATTAATCAGATGGAGGTAGCAAATCTATTTAATACACTCGACAAACAATGGAAGCACTTAAACATTGGTGCTGTTTACATTGCATATAAATTACTAAGCTTGCGGTACAGGAAGTATTGGCAATTACCATATAGGCACATCTGGTTAGAGTCAACTATGTGGAAGCAAATGAGAAAGGACAAAAGAACTCAGTAAAAGGACACTCTACACACATATGGTACCATTTGACACACCACAGCAAAGTCGTAAACAATTACATAGGAAAATACTTATGGCATAAATTAATACAAATCTGAAATCATTCCTCCCTACGTTTATTATGAAGTTTGAACTTCAGTTCTGTTTGGATTCTAATACTGCGATATGATGGAAATTCGGTAATAGGTTACAACAGTTAAAGATATAATAATAAAGGAAAATTACCTGCTTAAACTTAGCATCCTTGTTCTGGGCATTCTTGTGCGGGGTTTTCCTTTTCTTCACTGACCTCTTATCTGTTCCAGTATGATTAACCAAGTGGTCGTCATGTCTCTTCTTTGATGTGTTTATGGCTCCAAAATGAGGGGATGTACTTGATGGCATCTCAAAATCGTCATCGTCGAGATCCATGAAGCGACTGAGTCCTAAGAGAACAAAAGTGCAAAGAATATGCAGCTGTAATGTACTGATGATATATGTAACAGTACAAGGCTAAAAGTGTTACATACAGTTAATTCTTACAGACAGCACACACTGTTTGACTTCTGAGTAATTACTACAACCTCTATGTAATCAAGAGAAAAGAAGAACAAAACTTATTTCAAGAAAATTCAGATGTCTCAATCTCAAATGTTATGTGCTATGACCTCCGAAGTAGTAACTACTCTTAGTAATACAAAAATAAGGTTCCAATAATGAATGAAACAAATGAAAATTAATAAGTGCGGTTCAGGTCTTATTGTTCAAATATATGTCAGCTCTATTATTTCGTACACTAATAAATCGTCCGGACTAATTTGTAGTACATTCGGCTGGTTTATCATCATAATCACTACATTTTCGGTCCAACTATATACTTTATCGCTATTTCGGAAAGAAACAAATATGCCAGAAAACAAACAATTTATCTCAGCCACTGAACGATGCTTCCCAAGTTCTCTTATAACGGTACAAACAAGCAAAAGGATGCCTACAAATACATTTATGTGACATCGTTAGCCCCTTGAAAGATCTGAGGGCAATGAACAAAACAATTGTATGAATTTGGACACCTTTATCTGTATAAATATATACTACAAGAGAGAAACTTAAGTTTTTCTGATAGAAGAGTGCAGCAAATAAAACTAGTACTTAACCCTACATAACTTGCTAACTTTGACACACCTTCAGATCGGCGGGACCGAAACTGAATGAAGCTAAAACAGAGCATGGGGAGGGGGGGCGCACGGTCGGGCCGAAGGAGGAGGCGATGGCATAGCATATACACTAGATCTCAAAAAGCAACAAATTACATATAACACTCTAACCCTAAGAATGGCGGCGCAGTTCAGAATAGCTGTATTACAGCAGATTTACAGAGGAAACTTACTTCACATCCTAAAGATTGTAAATGGAGGGCTAGTCAGATGTACCTTACTCTCCTTCCAGCCCCAGGTCAAGCGCGTAGATGACTCCGTCGGGAGGGGAGGGGAGCGGGGGAGGAATGAACTGGAGAAACAAGCAGAGGAAGAAGATGAAGTTGACTCAGATAATGGAGTAGTAATAGAGGGGAATGGAAAGGGAGCCGGCAACGGAATAAAGGATGCGCGGGATTTCAGCAGGGTGGGCCTACTTCTTCCTGCTTGTACAATACCACATGCAGACATCTTAAATACAAAAATTACTAATTGAATGTAAGTCGCCTGCTGACGTGGCAGCACGAATCTCCAACGAAGCGGACGGCGTTGGGAGCACCGGTAGTTACCGGTTCCGCTAGAACTGACTTTCCGCTACTCCAAACCAAACCCAGCTCGTCTACACGCCGTGGTTTCCCAGACCCAGCGCAGGACCCCCGTCGCCGTCTTCAACTTGCGGTCGCCGGCCGGCCTGGTTCATCTCCCTAACGCGCGCGCCACGCTCTTATAACCCGCGAGGCGAGCGATCTACTCGGCGTCAAGGCTGAGAGCAGAGGTTGACGAGAAGTGCGAGAGCAAGACTACGGGCACCGGAGGAAGCGAGAAGAGAAGCTGCTAGGAATGGCGGCCGACAAGTGCGCCGGCGCCGGCGCGATCACGCGGTGCGAGCTCTGCGGGGGCGTGGCGGCGGTGCACTGCGAGGCGGACTCGGCCTTCCTCTGCGCGGCCTGCGACGCCAAGGTGCACGGCGCCAACTTCCTCGCCTCCAGGCACCTCCGCCGCCGCCTCGTCCTCGCCCCCAACGACGACGACAGCGAGCCCGGATCGGCCACGGACCTGGACTCCGACTCGTCCAGCTCCTGCGTGTCGACCGCCGACTCCTGCGCCCCGGCGCGGCGGGCAGGGAGGAGGAAGATGACGACGGGCGGGCGCAGCAGGAACCGGCGCGCGCGCGCGGAGGCGGTGCTGGAGGGGTGGGCGAAGCGGATGGGCCTCGCGCGGGGCCCCGCGCGGCGGCGGGCCGCCAGGGCGGCGCGCGCGCTCCGGGCGCTCGGCCGCGGCGTGTCCGCCTCGCGCGTCCCGCTCCGCGTCGCCATGGCCGCCGCGCTCTGGGCGGAGGTCGCCGGCGCCGGGTGCGGGGACGCCGCGCTGCTCCGCCGGCTCGAGGCCAGCGCGCACGTGCCGGCCAGGATGCTGGTCGCCGTGGCGTCCTGGATGGCGCGCGCCGCGGGCCGGGCCGCCGCGCCCGCCGAGGAAGGATGGGCCGAGTGCTCATGAGCCACGCGTGGCCCGTCTCCTCCCAGTGTACCGCCGGTGTACGGACGAGCTGAACAAGGAAGATCGGAGTCTGAGATAGAGCCACACTTAGAATTAATTAGCTAATGTAACATGTGATTGAGCAAAGTTTGTTTGTTTTTTCACTTCTGGAATTTAAACACGATTCTATATACTGTATGATGATTTAAATGTTAATATTCTTTTCATCATCATCAATTCATCATCACAGAGGCAAAAAGATCTTGTGGTTGTTGAGAAGGGCAAGCAACATGCATGGAGTCCATTCTCCAAACCTAAATGGATGTAGTGTGTTGAACGATTGCACGTAATCAAACTAATTGAGTACAGTAATTAAAGTTGATTTTGTACACATTTGGTCTACTACTAGTAAAAGTTTGCTGGTTTATTTCCCCCTACTTAATTTTAAACGGGATTATATACATATATGTGATTAACCACCAATATTCTTTGCATCATCATGGACGCAAAAGATCTTGTGGCTGCTAGCTAAGAAGGCCAAAGCAAGGCATAGTCCAAACTCCAAACCCAAACGGATGGGAGTGTTTGACTGTTTGCACACGATTAAACTAATTATAAGCAAGTAAAGCTGAATTTGGTTAGACTTATGTGGTCTACGAATGTCCATGGCAACTTTTCTGCGTTGGCGCCCGTTGGATTCTTGTGTTTCCTGCGTCTGATTGGGAGCTGTCGACGTTGATCTTTTCTAACCACACACATGGCACACGGCGTTCCTTCTTCTTCCAGGAGAGTTCGCTAGCATAGCAGGCAGCTCCTGGTTCCTGGCGACCCCGTCGGTCCTTGTCCCACGCCGTCGCGATCGCTTTTGAGTCAGTGCATGCACACCGTCCTCTCCGAAAGGGGCCGTGGACTGTGTTATGTATTCGTGGTTGTACAGACTGGCGTGAGTATTTCGTTCGAGGAATGGACGGCTGCAGAGGGCCTCCCCAATAAAAATATCGAAAGTGAATTACAGTTTACTAGTCTTGTGTATAAGTGTTGCCCCTCTTTTAAATACGGAGTAAGGAGTAACTGAACTGCAGAGGTGCAGTACGTAAAATATGCAACGCTATACAGTAGCGGATATAGGATTTTGTGTACGGGGATGCCACGCTTTACACACATATGCAATTTAGCTGGCACAGACGAAGAACACAAATGAGAGTTTAAAACAAATTCAATAAATATTGTAGTCCAAACAGTTTTTTACGTTTTACAATAGTACAAAAATATACTAGTTCGTGTGAAACTGATCCAATTTCACTAGTAGAAAAACGTCCATTCGTACCGGTTCCAGAGGGGCATTCGTACCGGTTTTGCAACCAGTATAAAACTTCCGGCACTAAAGCCCCCCCCCTTTCGTACCGGTTGCTTACGAACCGGTATAAAAGGGGCCTCCACGTGGGCCACCAGGAGAGCTCAGGGCTAAGGATCTTTGGTACCGGTTGGTAATACGAACCGGTACCAAAGGTTCCCCCCGCGGGGAATTTGCCCAAATCTTCGCGGCGAGAATTGGCTTTTTAGGGTTTTGGAGAGGTTTAGGGATATCGGTTTGTTTCATATCGCGTCGATGCACCAGAAACGCGTTTGGGTTTAGGTAGTACATGAAGATCAAGATGATGCATAGCAAGTTGGTGCATATAATATAACACACATGTTATTGCATAAGATCGCAAAATTAAGTAGCACTATGCATGAAGATCGATCTTCATGCATAGTGGTGCTCTCCGAGGCGTACTCTATATATGTCTATTACATGTAGCATAGTGGTACTCTTCGAGTCAACTATATATGTAACATGTACATCTTCATTCATAGTGGTGCTCTGCGAGTGGTGGTATGACGTCCCGAAGGAAAAATCCCGCCAATTCCTCGCCTATTGCTATGAAGCGGTCATCGATTGAGAGCTTGTTCCGCTTTCTTGCCAACTATAAAAGAATAAGATACAAATGAATACACGAAACAACTATTACTGAAACTCAGCACAACTTATGATAACAAAACAAATTTGTGAAGATTGTTTTTGTACCTCTTTATTTCTTTCATTATTCGTTCTCTCGTTGACAATTCTGCGGATGTACTCGCAAACGAAGAATCCACAGAGATCGGTCCCCGGAGGTTGTTGCGGGCATTTCTTTACAAGAATATAATTCAATCAAACAATAGTCAAGTATGATAATTAAAAGGTGTGTGGACCTAGGTAGTACTACTTACTTTCGCACGCCATCGCAGCTTCGGTGTCCATTCACGGGACGTATCTTCCTTGATGAAAGTTTGCCATACGCTGCTCGACAAAAGAAAATGCATAAAAGAGTCATCAATTAGTTCAAAGCAGGAAATTAACGAAACAAACCGATAAAAATTAAAATTACCTTCTGAGCATTAAAAAACAAGACACGTATAGAACCTTTTTTTGCTTAGTGAGTCCAAGACTTCAACTTCTCCAATTTCCAAATTGATGACGAGAAGAATAAAGTGAAACCTACGCACGTTTCAATATGTAGTGTCATATATATAAGTCATTAGTTAAAATTTTGACATACGGTGAGCAAAATATAATGTGTTATAAGACAAGAAGACTCACTCGAAGTTGTAAGGCCAAAGTATTAGCTTTTTGTCACGTTGTCGCTTCAAAAACCTTAGCAAAGTCTGCGGTGTATCCTTGTTATAGAGGGGATTCTCTATGGTTTTAACATGCATTGTGTTCGGGTCAATGAACCCAATGTCTCGTGATATCGTCCCTTTTGCATTCGAGCATCTTCGATCTGCATAATATAGCGCACAAAAGATTATAATCTGCAGACAATGAACGACTTCTCAAATTAAATAAATAAATCACTTACAGACAATAGCAATCGATGATTGATTTGTCGAGGGCCCGGAGATTGTATAACCGAAAGAGTTCGGCGAAGTCAACATTCACACAAGACTCCCGGAAGTAGTGCTCTTCCCTAACTCGCACCATGATAGTCCTGGATCCCTTCCTTTGAGGCCTTAAGGTACCACGAATGCAAGTTACGCATACATGTTGGTACCTTCCCGAGATTCTCGACCAAATCTTTCCCTTGAACAAACCGATATGCTCGTTCAGCCTAAGGCGTAATCGCTTGCGTCTTGTCGAGAACTTTGAACGGTCTTCCCGTCAAACACCTTGAGAGGGGCGACCGATTGAACGGGTTGTTGTCCGAGCTGGTAGACACCGTGTATCCCTTTTATCTCCCCGATACCCGATTGAACGGGTTTTGTCGCCTCGATCATCTTGTCATACGACCTTTCAATAGAACGCGCATAGTCGATGACGACGATTGTACAGGTTCAAATAGATTGTAAACGGTACGCACAACTGTCTCCCGATCTAGTGTCTTCTCGAAAGGTATCTCTGGCACTTTCGGTGCAAAAAATTTCTTCACCTCGGCCTGAACGGCATCCGTGTTTTCCTCTGGAGTTTTTTTCCAAGGTAATTTCTCGAGGCGGCGATTGTTTCTCCTTTCTAGCTTTCTTCCTAGGCGGCGCATCGTTCCGCTTAACGGACGCTGTCTTACGCGGAGGATCTCGAGATGGTGGACTCACGCTGGGGTCCCTCTCGGGTAGGTGTGGACTTGGCTGCTCACCAGGATCGCCACCAGGAGGAGTCGATGGCATTTGCTGCTCATGTGTAGGAGTCGGTGGCCTTTGCAAAAGGACGACGTACTTCTTCGGCCATAGGGCGAAACCGTGCTTGACATCGGCCGTTGTCCTCTCATCTTCACCTCTAGGAATATCAAGCTCCACTTTTTCAAAACCCGAAACAACTTCATCCACCCCGACACGAACACAACCAGGTGGAATGGGCATATGATGGTGCATTGCTCCATCTTCACTTGGGTACACATAGCCGACCGCCACCTTAACGCACGCGGTCCTGATTAACATATGTAGCTCGCAATCTGTCTTCTCCGTGACATAATCCACGTGGTAGCTTCCTCCACATCCGTCAAGATGCGAGGAACCGACACTACTTCTTCGCTGAGATGGGGCAGCATCGGCTTGTGGATCCTGTAGAAACAGCGGCTGATCAGGTGCCCTCTGATTTCTCTCAAGAGCCTCCACCCTAGATAACAACTCCGTTACAATGTCGGCGTCCTTCTTCTTCTTCCGTGAACGGCTTCTATAAGTGTCGTGCCGTCCGGCCACGCTTCCTTCATGGTGAGACTCGGGCGAGCTCGTACCCGTCCAACATGTTCGGGGTTCCCCAGAGCGAGTGTCACTCGTCATTCTCTCGATCGGGAATGTACTCTCCTTTCTCGACCTTTTCAATTGCATCTACAAGTTTCGGTACAATTGCCTCAATTTTTTCCTTCCATTTTCCCTTCGCAACGATCAACCCCGTCTTTGGGTCCAACCCAGCCACATGAGCGAACAACTGTAACTTGGACCGTTCGGGCCAGTCCCATGTCTGTGGAGTGATTCCATGATCCATCAGTTTATTCTCAAACGCTGTCCACTTCGGAATGGCACTCTTGTAGCCACCGACCCCAATTGATGCGTAAGTATCTTCTTTGCTGCATTTTCGGTATTTTTCTTCGATCGGGACACAAAAGTAGACGATTTCTTATACTCCTTAAATGCGGCCCAGTGATCTTTTATCTTCACTAGATTATCATCGAATACTGGATCTTCATTCTTATATTTGTCCCATAAATTTTTCTTGAAGCTCTGGAATTGTATGGCCATCTTCTTCCATGTCCATTCCTTGACTTTATTCTTCTGGCCTTCCGTCATGTCTTCCAGTAGCGTGTCCCAAAGAAAATTTTTCATCGTGTCGTTGACATAACTAGCACCACTCTCCGGGTTCTTCGGCTTATGCCACTCTTGAATGCTGATCGGTACATGGTCCCTAACAATAACTCCGGATTGACTTGTAAATTTGCGGCAAAACTCCTTGGGCTGCACTGGTTCACCATTATCCTTGAATGCCGTGAGGGCTAACCTGCCCTCGCCCTTTAGCACCCGCGTCGGGCCTCGTTTTGATCTAACAGACTTGCTCGATGATCCAGAAGGCTAAAACAAAAAATTATTCGTTAATAAGTGCAATACAAATAAATGAATGCATCTAGGGATGAACATATAGACTAATTGATACATAGATATACACCTCGCCGGAGTTTGTGATGGACACTTCGTTGTCTCTTCTAATTTGTTCAGACTCAAGTCCCTCGCCGAAATCATTCAGAAAGTCTTGGAAATCGTTGTCATCTCCATCGTCGGGTTCCGGACCACGGGCACTCTCATAGATCAATTGCTGCACCGCTTCTTCCCCCTCCTCATCTCGGACGAAGGTGCCGTCCTCCATACCTCAATGTCACTGCAAAATTAAGAAAGCAATTGTATTTCATTCATCATGGATAACAATTGAAATGAAGAAAGCAAAAAACCCTAACCCTAACCCTATCCCCCTCCTCCTCCGCCACCGCCACCGCCACACACTCGGCCTTTGGATCCGCCACACACTCGGCCTTTGGATCCACCACACACTCGGCATTCCCCCTCCTCCTCCGCCACCGCCACTCCTACTCGGAGTATGGAACTACGTACATGGCGAGTTTATGAACAATGGGATGGGCAGGAGCACCACACACTCACACACCACTCCTTATGTGGAGTCTATATATATCTCGCCATTCGATAGGCATGGCCACACCCACTCATGTACACTCGCTCGTCTAACTAAGTAAAGCACATCTAGCAACAAGTCCGGCGGCACAACCACCACCGCGCACCTCCAATTCTACATATGCACGACGACTACACGGGTCCGCGCCCCACCGCGAAGCGCGTCGTCTCTGGGCACACCAGCGACAATGACAACGTCACGACGACGCTGAAGACTGCGCCGCGGCAGTTCGGCGACATCGTGTTTCTGTCCGGGCCAGGCTTTTCAAGTACATCCAGGGGAAGAACGCCGCCGTGCGCCGGGGCCAGGTACGCCGCCGTGCGCCGGGGCCAGGTACGCTGCCGTGCGCCGCTTCGGCGGCTTCGTCGCCGACTCCGACATCGGCCAGCAGGCCGCGCTGCTCGACGCCGGCTGCGGGGGACCACACACGCAGCGCGCGGCAGCAAGCGGGTGGCCCAAGCGGCGGCAGCGCGCGGGTGGGCACGGCGAGGGGCCGCATCGACATTTTGTCGAACAGCCTACGCGCGCGGTGGCGACGAAGCGGCGGCGCTGGCCTTGGCGCCGACGTAGGCGTCTCCGTACGTGGCGTCTCCGGCGGGTGGTCTCGCAGCGGCGCGCGCGGCGTGGAGCGCGGCGAGGAGGAGGAGGGTAGAGGGGCGGGCGATAGCGCCGGAGGAGGAGGGTAGAGGGGCGGCGTGCTCACCTTGGCCGGGTTGCGGCGCGCGGAGGAGGGGAGAGCGGCGGGCGAAGGCGAAGGCGACGGCGTGGGCGACGGCGACGGCGCGCGTCGGCTCTGCGGCGAAGATGGCGACGGCGTGGGCGCGACCGACGGCGTGGGCGACGGCGTGGGCGCGGGTCTCTCGCGCGTCAAGCGTGTGTGAGAATGGAGAAGACGATGGGGAATTTTGCCCGCGCGGCTAAGTGTGAAACACAGGAAACCCCTTTGGTACCGGTTGGTACCACCAACCGTACGAAAGGTCTTTCGTACGGTTGGTGGTACCAACCGGTACCAAAGGTATTTTTTTTTCTTTTTCTTTTGCTGTTTTCTTTTCTTTTGCTGTTTTCTTTTTTCTTTACTTTTCTTTTCTATTTCTTTTTTTCTTTTCTGTTTCTTTCTTACTTTTCTGTTTCTTTTTTTACTTTTCTGTTTCTTTTTCTTTTATTTTCTATTTCTTTTCTTTTTATTATTTGCTATTGCTTTTCTTTTTCTTTTCTATTTCTTTTCTTTCCTTTTCTTTTCTATTTTTTTCTTTCCTTTTCTTTTCTATTTCTTTTTTTCTTTTCTGTTTCTTTTTTACTTTTCTGTTTCTTTTTTTACTTTTCTGTTTCTTTTTCTTTTATTTTCTATTTCTTTTCTTTTTATTATTTGCTATTGCTTTTCTTTTTCTTTTCTATTTCTTTTCTTTCCTTTTCTTTTCTATTTTTTTCTTTCCTTTTCTTTTCTATTTCTTTTTTTCTTTTCTGTTTCTTTTTTACTTTTCTGTTTCTTTTTTTACTTTTCTGTTTCTTTTTCTTTTATTTTCTATTTCTTTTCTTTTTATTATTTGCTATTGCTTTTCTATTTCTTTTCTTTCCTTTTCTTTTATATTTCTTTTCTATTTGTTTTCTTTACTCCCGCCACGACGCCGTCCGCGCGGGAAAGTTTCCCGCCACGTACGACGTCGCGCGGGAAACTTTCCCGCCACGACGCCGCGCGTGGGAGAAAAAAGGCGGGAAAGAAAGGGCGGGAATAAAAATTTATTACGAGTGAACTCGAATTAAAAGTACATAGCTTAACTGAAAATTAAAGATACATGGCCAAATTCTACTGTTGGAGTCATTCAGTCATACTCGTGCCTAGCCCTGTAGTAGTCGCCACTGTAGTCGTCGTAGTCGCCGTCATCATCGTCGCTGGCATCGGGGTCGCGGTACTCGAACGTCGGCGGGTGAGCACGCGTGGGCTGGGACTGAGGGTAGCGCAGGCGGGGGCCACGGTAGGCCATGACGCCGTGGAGAGTCCGGCCGCGCCACCACAGCCGACGGCCGGCCTCGTTGAAGTTCGGAGGAGGCGGGCCGCCCTCCTCGTGCCTGGCAAGCGCCCTCTCACGCCGATTGATGAAGAAGCTTTCCCAAGTCGGGCTGCAGTCGGGATGCCACTGGGGATTCCTCCGCTGCTCTGGCGTGAGCTCGAAGTAGTAGTGGTTCATGATGGCCATCTCGCGCGCCACACCTAGAGGGACTGGAGGGACCGGTACGCCTCCGACGCTTAGCAACCAGCCGGTCGGGACGCGGTAGCCCGGCGGGCAGGGGTAGTTCGAGGCGCAAAGCGCCTCCGCCTCCCGGGGGGTTAGAGATGCGATGGAAGCCATGGGAGAGAATGATGAGGTTTGCAGATATGAGTCTAGATGTGATATGTAAATGGTGGCCAAGCCTACATATATATAGTGAAAAAATGGCGGGAAGACAGAGGCGGGAACCGGTGGAAAGCGCGGGAAGAAAATAGGCGGGAAGACAGATCGAGGCAAACCTTTAGTACCAGTTGGTGGGTGCAACCGGTACTAAAGCTGTCGGCAGGATAAGGACGCCCTGCTCGATGAGATATAGTATGTAGCGCACGACGCCCTGTCGGTGGTATAAGGACGCGTGGGTAACCTTTAGTACCGGTTGGTGGGTGCAACCGGTACTAAAGCTGTCGGCGGGATAAGGACGCCCTGCTCGATGAGATAAAGTATGTAGCGCACGACGCCCTGTCGGTGGGATAAGGACGCGTGGGTAACCTTTAGTACCGGTTCGTGTCCGCAACCGGTACTAAAGTCGTCGGCAGGATAAGGACGCTCCGCCTATAAAAGGAGCATCGATACACCATGGGAAGCAGCTCAACAAGCCAACATGGATGGAGAGTTTCATCACCATGGATGGAGGAAAGGGTTGGGAAATCTCCGTGGCGGAACTTGTCGAAGATGCCCTTGGTGCACACGCCCTATGGCATCTTCGGAAGTTCCGCCTCGGAAAAATTTCCCTGCAAGCCCGTGGAAGACTCCATCTCCTCTAACAATGTTGGGGAAAGGGTTGGGAAATCTCCCGTGGCGGAACTTGTCGAAGATGCCCTTGGTGCACACGCCTTATGGCATCTTCGGAAGTTCCGCCTCGGAATTTTTTTCCTGCAAGCCCGTGGAAGACTCCATCTCCTCTAACAATGTTGCGGAAAGGGTTGGGAAATCTCCCGTGGCGGAACTTCTCGAATATGCCCTTGGTGCACATGCCCTATATATGGCATATTCGGAAGTTCCACCTCGGAAAAATTTCCCTGCAAGCCCGTGACTTAACTAGTAAAACAAGCCAACCATCTCCATTGTTAATATCTTACATACAAGAACATCATTACACAAAAGTGATTTCCATATTGAGATACACAAGTTATACTCCATCTCCTCTAGTCTTCGAGTTTTCTTCGCCCGTTTCCCTTTCTTCTTATCGCGACGCAACCATGGACAATCTTCATTGTTTAAGATGATGCTTGGGTCAATTTTTACCTTGAAGGGTGGAATATCGTCAAACTTATTATAATCTTCTCGACATGTCTGTCTTGTCCTCTACTCCCACGATGTTTCTTTTTCCCCGAAAGAACTATGTGCCGCTTTGGCTCATCGTATGATGTGTCCTCTTGCCTTTCTTTTCTTTTTTCGGTTTGCTAGACATATCCTTCACATAAAAAACCTGAGCCACTTCACCGGCTAGGACGAATGGTTCGGTGTCGTACCCAAGATTCTTGAAATCCACCGTAGTCATTCCGCATCGCGGGTCTACCTGTACCCGTCTTTCAAAGTTGAACCATTTACACCGGAACAAAGGGACCTTGAAATTAGGTCCATAGTCAAGTTCCCATATCTCCTCTATGTACCCATAATATGTGACCTTGTTCCCATTGCCATCTTCTCGCATCAAAGCGGACACCACTGTTTTGGTTGGTGCTCTTTTTGTCTTGGGCGAAAGTGTAAAATGTGTTCCCATTAATCTCGTACCCTTGAAAAGTCGATATAGTAGAAGATGGTTGCTTGGCCAACAAGTACAGCTGCTCGTCATCGGTGACATTCATGAGACGTGTTTGCAACCAACCGCCGAAAGTCTTCATGTGTTCTCCATCAATCCAATCTTCACGTTGCTCCGGTATTTAGAGCGTAAGATCTCCTTGTGTTCCTCTTTGTACGGAGCCACCAAGATGGAATTATGTAGAACTCGTGTAGTGTGCTTGAGTGAAAGAATGTCCGTCCATACACGTTGCTGATTTCTTTCCTAGCGTGCCTTTTCCACGCAGTCTCCCCTCATAGCGCGATTCAGAACACCGATCGGCTTAAGGTCAGGAATAAAGTCAACACAAAACTCAATGACCTCCTCTGTTCCATAGCCCTTGGAGATGCTTCCTTCTGGCCTAGCACGGTTATGAACGTACTTCTTTAAGACTCCCATGAATCTCTCAAAGGGGAACATGTTGTGTAGAAGTACAGACCGAGAACGCCAATCTCTTCGACCAGGTGAACTAGGAGATGTGTCATAATATTGAAGAAGGATGGTGGGAACACCAACTCGAAGTCGACTAGACATTGGACCACATCCTTCAGTAAATTTTGTAGAGTAAGTGGATTGATCACCTTCGAGAAATTGCATTGAGGAACGCACCTAGCTTCACAATGGGTACTCGAACATTTTCCTACAAGCCCCTCAATGCAACCGGAAGTAATTGTGTCATAATCACGTGGCGGTCATGAGACTTTAGGTTTTGAAACTTTTTCTCCGACATGTTTATTATTCCCTTTATATTCGACGAGAAGCGGACGGGACCTTGATGCTACTCGGGACTTCAAAAAAGATCTCCTTCTCCTCTTTGGTAAGAGCATAGGCGGCAGGACCTTGATACTTCTCCGGATTCAGGTTGTTTCCTTCGTGGATACTTTGCTGGTCCTGCCGTGCATCCGGTGTATCTTTTGTCTTCCCATACACGCCCAAGAAGTTTAGCAGGTTCACGCAAAGATTTTTCGTCACGTGCATCACGTCGATTGCAGAGTGAACCTCTAAGAATTTCCAAAGAGGGTAGCTTCCAAAATATCGACTTCTTCTTCCACATGGGTACGTGTCCGTCAACATCATGCGGAACAGTTGTCCGCCGGGACCCTTTCCAAAGATCACTTTTAAATCCTTGACCATATCATATATAACTTCCCCATTAGGGCGGGTAGGCTTCGTTCGGTTATCTGCCTCACCTCCGAAATTCTTTCCTCTCTTTCTTACGTGATGTTGTTTTGGAAGAAATCGATGATGCCCTGTACACATTCTTGTTTCCCAAATAATTACTATCAGTCTCACCTAAACAAGTGTGTGCATGCATTGTATCCCTTGTTTGATCGCCTGAAATGTTACCAAGAGCAGACCAATCATTGATGGTTACAAATAACAACGCTCGTAGGTTAAATTCCTTTTGTTCGTGCTCATCCCACACAGGTACACCTTCGTCACGCCACAACTCTAAAAGTTCTTCAACCAATGGCCTCAGGTACACATCAATGTCGTTGCCTGGTTGCTTCGGGCCCTGGATGAGCACTGGCATCATAATGAACTTCCGCTTCATGCACAACCAAGGTGGAAGGTTATAGATACATAGAGTCACCGGCAGTGCTATGGATCGGAGCTCTGCTCCCGAAAGGATTAAAGCCATTTGTACTTAGACCAAATCTTAAGTTCCTTGCGTCATCTGAAAATGACTTGAACTCTCTGTCGATTTTTCTCCACTGCGACCCGTCAGCGGGGTGTCTCAACATCACATCTTTCTTACGGTCCTCTTTGTGCCATCGCAACAACTTGGCATGCTCTTTGTTCTGGAACAAACGTTTCAACCGTGGTATTATAGGAGCATACCACATCACCTTCGCAGGAACCCTCTTCCCGGGGTGGACTCACCCTCAACATCGCCAGGGTCATCTCGCCCGATCTTATACCTCAATGCACTACATACCGGGCATGCATTCAAATTCTCGTACTCCCCGCGGTAGAGGATGCAGTCATTGATGCATGCATGTATCTTCTGCACCTCTAATCCTAGAGGGCAGACAACCTTCTTTGCTTCGTACGTGCTAGAGGGCAACACGTTCTCCCCTGGAAGCATCTTCTTTATTATTTTCAGCAACTTTTCAAATCCCTTGTCAGAAGTACCATTCTTTGCCTTCCACTGCAGCAATTCCAGCGTGGTACCCAGCTTTTTCTGACCATTTTCGCAATTTGGGTACAACAGTTTGTTGTGATCCTCTAACATTTTCTCCAACTTCAACCTCTCCTTTTCATTTTTGCAGTTCATCTTCGCATCAAGAATGGCCCGACCCAAATCGTCATCCGGGTCATCAAAAATCGGCTCATCGAAAATGAGCTCTTCTTCAGCTTCGTCTTCCCCCATTCTACTACCACCGTCTTCAGTGAATAAGGGATAGTTGTCACTATCATCTTCTTCTTCGTTGTCTTCCAATATAACCCCTCTTTCTCCGTGCTTGGTCCAACAATTATAGCTGGACATGAAACCATTCTCCAGCAGGTGGACGTGAAGGGTCTTCGAGGTAGAGTAATCCTTCATATTCTTACAGGAACTACATGGACAATACATGAAACCATTCGACTCACTGTTTGCCTCGGCCACGTTGAGAAAATAATGCATGCCGATGAACTCGGGATGGCACCGGTCACCGTACATCCATTGTCGACTCATCTGCATTTTATATGTATATCAAAAATCATTAAGTACACAACATCATGGATATATGAGTGACCAACTTAATTAATATTCAAGTTCATCACATAAAACTAATTGTTTTTTATAAAAGAAGAGGGGCTCACCGAGGTGGTACCGTGCCGGCTAGGGGACGACGCTGGCGATCGACAGCGGTAAGGACGGGGATGATACTAATTAAAACCTACAAAACATACCATAATTTCAGCTCAAATTGCATATAAAAAAAATAAAATCACTAACTTAGGCATTTAATCGAACACCTTGCTTGCACTACAAAAATAGTACGAGTTAAAACTACCAAAGAACTGAGCTAAATTAGGAACGCCGGAAGGAAGAATGATATTGCTAACCCTTGGATAGATGTATGCCGTTAATCTTGTTAAAATGGTGGAGAAAAATAAAGATTATTGGAGTGTGAGAGGTGGAGAATATTTGGAAATGTGAGAGGAGAAGTGAGAATGAGATATGCAGGGGAAGTGAGCTGCCGCGCGCTCGTATAGGCACAGACCCTTTAGTACCGGTTCCTTACACGAACCGGTACTAAAGGTGCAACCCTGGCCCCACCACCGCCTGGAAATCGGGCCCAAACCCTTTAATACCGGTTCCTGTTACGAACCGGTATTAAAGGTCCATAACGAACCGGTATTGATGTCCCACGCACGGAACCGGTATTAATGCTCCCTTTAGTACCGGTTCGTAAGGGAACCGGTACTAAAGGCTTAGATGGATGAGAGGTTTTCTACTAGTGTTTAGACTGTGAATACAAATTTGAATTTCTTAGTCCCAAGATACAAATACATGAGATTATTAGCTTATTATTTTTAGTACTTCAGTCTAAACAGTTTTTATTTTCTATAATGCAAAATTATTGGAAATTGATCTCAATATACAAATATTGTGGTGTACATTGAAATCACAAAAAATTAGAGAAACCTTACAAAATTTCGTTGACGCTTAACAATGTGAGTACGAGAGAGATCAAAGGGTTTTGGAGCATACGGAGCGAGTCGCTCCCCTTAGAACATGAGTTGGTGCCTAGCGGACTTAGGTTAGTAAGATGGTGTCTTGTACAGGTAGTTCAATAGTCAGTTTTGCTTTATATGAAAAATAAAATGTGTGCCTCGGACATTAATATGCTTCGGTTAATATGAGTGGCGGAGCTTGCCAAGGAAATATGGGGTGCAAAAAATGCTCAAAAGTTTCTCTTCTAAGCCTACCTCGTAATTTTTTCCATTCGGTAATTGCTAAAAGCTTGGGGGGGGGGGGGGGGGGGGTTGCATAGCTCCGTCTCTAGTAAATGTCAATAATACATGGTAACTATTTTACTGATTGTTTTCTGCCGGTCCCATACAACAGCGGGTCGAGGGAGGGAGCGGGGGAGCGATCGGTCCTTGTGAAGGAGAGGCGTTGGTGGAAATCGTCCTAGGCAGTGGTCTGCGACGCAACAATGTTTGCATCCACGAGAGAGAATAGACGTATAGGGAGGGAATGACACATGTGGCCCACATCTGCACATCATCCACATAGATGGCCATGCTAGCCCTAAAGGTCATCAAAACCTGCTAGATTTCCTCGCCAAAGGGACCAAAACTAGACATTAGTGCTTTCTATTAATCGTTAGCACAAATGTGTTGTCATGTCTTGAAAAACCCAAAAGTCATGGTAAAGAGTTATATGGTTCCAAGAAGTTGTGTTTTTTTGTGTGTAATTACCTCTAAACACATTGACATCAATTATTATGACCTAACTAGATAATAATTTTTGCAATGTGTACCTGTTGGCGTCCGAAACCTACCGGCGAGCTACGGCTGGCAACACGAAGAGCCGGGAACAACCTAGGGCTGCGGCTGGCCCTGGTCCCTCCGAGCGACGGCCCGCAAAGCTCCTGGTACACACATCCCGATGCTGGTGCAAGGGCGTGCCACCTGATCTATACCTGATCAGGAAGGTGATGGATTTGCTTCGCTTAGTTTCCTGCATGGCGTACACGTAAACATTAAATACGAGCCTCGATCGGCTCTCAGGTTGTCCTGTGAATCGGCTCAAGGAGCCGATCCACCCATGGTTCGTATGAGGTCTATGATCACATGGTGGTCCTGCTTGATCAATATGTAGCTAAAACGGCCTACGACGATTTAGGGTTTTCACCACATAATCGGAACATCCTACTCGTGATTGAGCCTGGCAGCTACGCACGGTGATAATAAACCGACCCTAGACAAGGCCTAAAAACCAACATTAAGTTGATCCCCGGAACATCTTGTCTAGGGTTAGCAAACTACACCCTACGTACCACTGGATCATTCAACCCGTTTGTAAGGCCTAACTATGCAGATATTAAACTAATCCTTGAAGAATCAAGGAGCAATCATAACGGATCGGATCTACTAAACAATGATCAAGCAAGGTGCCGCCCTTACACCTAAGAAAGGTGTAAGGACGGCTTGACGTCTAAGGGTTGCATGGACGGAAGCATGTAGCACGGTAGAACAATGCTAACCCTAACACATCTATGATAACTACGTTGCTCGCCATAAAAAAGGCTTCAGTACGAGCAACGCATGAACGACGAATAAACGTATACTGCCTAGATCGCAAGATGCGATCTAGGCAGCATGATGCTTACCCGGAAGAAACCCTCGAAACAAGGGGTCGGCGATGCGCCAAGATTGGTTTGTGATGAACGTGATTGTTGTCTTTCTTGATAACCCTAGATACATATTTATAGTCCGTGGACTTTCTATCGTGGGAATAATCCCAACCGTGCACGAGCCAAATTCTAACTAACCGACACGTATCCTACTATATTTACAGATACAAGGGTAAACTGCCCAAACTTCGTGTATAAGGCCGGTTCACGTATTTCTTCCATGTATATTCTTCAAGCCCAACCTTGATCGCGGCCCACCTCTGATCCGGTCAAATTCTGGTGATAACACATGCCCCCCCGGTTTTGGAATTGATAATTCCAAAATCACTCTGCTTTTTCTTCGTCGGGTCATGTCGTGGCAGAGCAAAACCGTCGCAGTATCCTTCGTCATGATGCCCTGCCTTCTCAACTTCTCCGCGTGATTTGACCGTTGTTTTCTTTTTTCTTTGGGCACCACCTCCTCAGAAACTGTTGTGGCATTGAATCTCCACTATATCCCCTTTATTTAACCGCGCCGAACAGTTATCCTCTTCATCCCCTTGCTCTGTTCTGGCCATCGGCACCCAAAAATTCCCAATCCAGAGCAATGTCTTCCTCCTCTTCCTCCTCCGCCTCATCGGATCTCTCCTCCCAGTCCTTCTCCTCTTCGTCCTCCTCCAGCTCGTCGGTATTCTTCGATTCTTCCTCATCTCGTGAGCCGACGCCGGAGTGGGACCCGGTGGCTGCTCAGATGGCGGCGCACAACAAGCGCGCCCCAGAAGGGTGGGACCAGGAGGACCACGCCTCCTCCGTTTGGTCCGAGGACGACAAGTCCTTGACCAGCGGAGACGAAGAGCTCCAGTTCCTCGCCGATGGGGAACTGGAACCGGAGAGCGAAGATGACTCGTTCTCCTGGGACGGGTACACCTTCTCCGAGGAAGAGGAGGAGGAAGACGACGACACCGACTCCCTCGAGGATTACCCGCCGGCGAAGCGGTTCCGCGCCGGGTCAGACGACGACGACGACGACGTCGACGATGAGGATGATGAGGCCCCCCCTGGGGGCCGCTGGAGTAGTGACGAGGAGCCCGCCGGCAGTAGCGCCGACGAGAGCTCCGACGACGACGACGAGGGCAGCAACGGCCCGTAGACTAGGACCTAGTAGCATAGGCCTAGCAGTAGTAGTAGATCGGCCAATAGGCCTTTCTTTTGTTCTTCCTTCCTTGAGCAATCAGCTCTTTCTTTGTAAGAAATCCTTTATTAATGAAGAAATATTCCCCAATTAATTTTGCTTTCTTGTTAATTTTGCCGATTGTCAAACGGAGTTGCTGCACAAGGAGCCGATAACAGAGCATCGGCTCCTACCATAACACGCATTTCAAGGCCCAAATCGGTTGCTTATGCAGTCAAACAGATCCCATCTGTGTCCATGCCATCCTCAAATTTCAAACGCACAGATTCAAGAAATCCAACGAGAGAATCATCTCAAATGCCATGGGCTCTGACTTGGAACTGATCTGTTAACCTGCTTCAATTGAGCTTTGCTCCTCTAGAGTCGATGGCTACGCATCGGCTTTTTCGTTATTCTGAAGTCGATGTCTGTGCATCGGCTGTACTGATATCTATATTTCTCAAGTCGATGTCTGCGCATCGGCTGTGATTTGTGTATAAATTTTTTTTTACTGGCCGATTTCATGAATCGGCCCCCACATTTCATTTACTGGTCATCCCACATGCTTGGGAAATATTTCTTGAGATGTTGACCATTGACAGCTACTGGGAACTTAGCGCCGTCCAGCTACTCCAGCATGTATGCATTACCCTTCAAGGCTTGAACGACTTTGTATGGACCGTGCCAATTAGGAGACCATTTGCCATATGCTTTATCCTTGGTTCCTAATGGCAACACGGCTTCCCACACTAGATCACCAACTTGGAACTCCTTTGGTCTCACCTTCTTATTGTATGCACGAGCCACCCTGGCTTTATTCTCTTTAATCTTTTCCAACGACCAAAGTCTAAGTTCCGTTGCATCCTCAATAGTGTCACTCATCAAAGCTGCATATTCTTCAGCTGTTAGATCATTCTGAAACGTGACACGTCTTGATCCAGCAGTAATTTCCCAAGGCAATACGGCTTCCTGCCCATAGACGAGCTGGTAAGGCGAAGTCTTTATGGCTCCATGGCATGACATGCGGTAGGCCCACAAAACTTCTGACAGTGTTTCATGCCAAACCCTAGGGTTCTCGTCAATCTTCCTCTTGATCAGCTTGATCAGGCTCTGATTAGACGCTTCAACTTGCCCGTTGGCTTGAGCATAGTATGGAGATGATCGGATCAGCTTAATCCCCACGTCATCGCAGAATTTTCTGAATTCTTTAGAAATAAAGACCGAACCTCCATCGGTCGTGATTGTTTGGGGAATCCCGAACCTATGAATGACGTGTTCTTTCACAAATTTGATAACATCTTCTGATTTTACCTTCTTCATAGGGACGGCCTCCACCCATTTGGTGAAGTAGTCTGTAATGGCCGGGATCCACTCGTGGCCTTTGCTCGACGCAGGATGGATTTTGCCGATCATATCCATGCCCCAACCTCGGAATGGCCAAGGCTTGATGATGGGATTCATTGCTGATGCGGGTACCATCTGAATTTTCCCGAACATCTGACACGCTTGGCATCCCTTGTAGTACTTGAAGCAATCCTCAAGCATAGTGGGCCAATAAAACCCTGATCGTCTAATCAGCCACTTCATCTTATGAGCCGATTGGTGAGTTCCACAGGCGCCTTCGTGCACCTCATGTAAGAGCCGATTAGACTCAGTTGGTCCCAGGCACTTGAGTAGTAACCCTTCCAACGTCCTATAGAACATGTCATCTCCTATAAGGACATATTTCATAGCCTTGTATCTTATCCGTTTAGGTGCCCCCCGAGCCAAATCCTTCAAGTAATTGAAGATATCGGCTCTCCAGTCATCCTGTTCCAGGAACTGCACCTGAACTTCTGACCCATCTGGTATGTCCTTGTACCCTGACGCTATTTGCGCGAGATCATTGGCGTCGGTATTCTGAGCTCTTGGGACCCAATTGAAATTGATGTACCGAAAATGTGTCATCAGCTCACGACATTCCATCCAATATGGGAAGAGTGACTCACTCTCGCACTTGTATTCATCCGTGAGCTGGAAAATCACCAACTTCGAGTCTCCAAACAGCTCCACCGCTTCTGCCCCGGCTTCCAGCAACAACTCCAGTCCCTTGCGTACTGCCTCATACTCAGCGACATTGTTTGTGCAAGGGGTAGATAGTCTGATGGAGAAGGAGTATGTTGCCCCCCGAGGCGACACGAGCAGAATGCCGATGCCACAACCATCGTCACAAGCCGATCCATCGAAGAACATAGCCAATGCACGTATAGATAGTGCTGCTATATTAGTATTGATCAGTTCAGCTATGAGATCGGCCAACGCTTGTCCCTTGACTGCTTTTGCAGGCTGATACCGGAGATCAAACTCCGATAACGCAAACATCCACTTACCAAGTCGGCCTTTCAAAACAGGAGCCGACAGCATGTGCTTGACAACGTCTGACTTGCATATGACGATGATCTCTGCCGTCAAAAGGATGTGATGGAGCTTGGTGCAGGTGAAGAACATGCAGAGGCATAACTTCTCGACCTCAGGATACCTTGTCTCTGCATCCAACATCCTTCTGCTGAGGTAGAATACAACATTTTCAACGCCCTCGTAGAGTTGCACCATCACTGAAGCAATGGACGTGTCAGCTACTGATAGGTAGATGTAGAACGGCCTGTCCTGCTGAGGCGGAACTAGCACAGGCGGTGTTGTTAGATACCGCTTAATCTCGTCAAACGCCCGCCGTCTTTCTCCCCGTTGAAACTCGTCATCAGATTTAATCTTGACCAACGCCATGAACGGCTCAATTCGTCCTGAGAGATTAGAGATGAATCGCCGGACGAAATTGATCTTGCCGATCAGACGTTGGAGCTCCTTCTTCGTGGTAGGCGGCTGCATGGTACGTACTGCCTCCTGACTTTTCAGGACGATCTCAATTCCTCGTTCATGAACAAGAAAACCTAGGAACTGACCGGCCGTCACACCAAAGGCACACTTCTTTGGATTCATTCTGAGTCCGAACTTCCGAGTTCGGTCTAGGATACGTCGCAAATCATCTAAGTGTCCTTCCATGGAGACAGACTTGACCACCACGTCGTCGATGTAGATTTCCACCAACTTGCCGATTAGATCATGAAAAATATAATTCATGGCTCGTTGGTACGTTGCACCAGCATTCTTCAAACCAAAAGTCATGACCACATATTCGAACAAGCCCACTGATCCTGGTACTCGGAATGCAGTCTTGTGTATATCTTCTGGGGCCATGAAAATCTGGTTGTAACCGGCATTGCCATCCATGAAACTCAACACCTTGTGGCCAGCAGCTGCATTGATCAATGTTTCTGCCACAGGCATTGGGTATTCATCCTTTGGAGTGGCTCTGTTGAGATCTCGAAAATCTATGGCCACACGCCATCGGCCGTCCTTTTTCTCCACAGGTACGATACTGGAGATCCATTCAGCATACCTGCATGGCCTGATGAACCCGGCGGCTAACATTTTCTCGATCTCTTTCTTGACTTCTTCGAGAATTTCGGCCTTCATCTGACGTGCTCGTTGTTGGAATGGCCGAAATCCTTTCTTGAGAGGGAGCCGATGCTCAATGATGCTCCTGTCTAACCCAGGCATCTCTGTGTAATCCCATGTAAAGCAATCTGGGTACTCTTTTAATAGAGCTATCATCTGGCTCCTAAGATGTGGATCTAACTTCTTGCTGATGAAGGTTGGTCGTGGCTTATCCCCAGGACCAATGTCGACTTCTTCTAGCTCATCAGCCGACGTAAACCCATACCCTAGCTTTCCATCACCTGTTAGATCGACGCTGAACACAGGCAAAACGTATGGCAAGGATAATATGGGCCGATTACTGGAATCGGCCCCCAACTTGATTGCATTGCTCAAAAGAGGCTTACATCTTGTTCGTGCTTCACTATGACTACGTGACATGCTTGAGACAAGATCATTACTCTTTATTTTTTGGGGCCGATCACAAGGATCAGCCTTCCCATGTACGTTCATAGACTTTGTTCTTGTTACACGGTCAGGCCAGTGGATAAGACCAGCCTCACCCCGTTTTTTGACACGTCGATGTACTCGCAGTCGTCCAAAGTGATGCCTGAGAGTGGCTCTTGGCCTTCCGTCTCCCAAACGTTCATGCCAGCCGTTGAAACCTCGGCTGTATCGTCTGCATGGACGACTTCTACTTCATCTCCATCCCACTGTATTAAGCATTGGTGCATCGTAGATGGAATGCAACAGTTGGCGTGGATCCAATCTCTCCCTAGCAGGACAGCGTAAGTGCTCTTGCTATCGACAATGAAGAATGTCGTAGGGATGGTTTTCCTCCCTACTGTTAGATCCACGTTCAGAACACCTTGTGCATCAGATGCTTGGCCGTTGAAATCGCTCAATGTAACGTTGGTCTTAATTAGATCCGAGCTAGAGCGTCCCAACCGACGTAGCATGGAGTATGGCATGATGTTGACTGCCGCTCCGGTGTCCACCAGCATCCTATTGACAGGCTGTCCATTGATATAACCTCGTAAGTACAGGGCCTTCAGGTATCTGTAGCTTCTTTCACGTGGCTTCTCAAAGATAACCGGCCGTGGGCCGCAGTCAAGTTGTGCCACAGGCGCTTCGTCCAATCCTGGAGCACAAAACTCCGCTGGAAGGATGAGCACCATGTTTGTACTAGCCGATGTCTCATCATCGGCTTTCCTTTGCTTGGGGCGCCACTCCATCTTTTGTGGTCGACCCTCTTCGTCCAGGGTTCGTTGAATTTTCACGGCCAGATCGGGCCGCGCCTTCCTTAGCGTGTGCAGGTATAACCTTTCGGCTTCCTCCAAGCCACGCAGTCGCTGAACCCTACGCTTTTGGGAACGGCTGAGCCCATCAGGGCACCACCTTGGCCGGTGGTACTTGTCCTCTTCTTCTTCGTAGTCATCTTCCAACTCCTCGAGGTCTTCTTCCCGAGAGGACTCAGTTTGCTTGTTCCTAAATGGGAGAGGTCCAAGACGTTTGAACACTGACACGTCTGTTGCACCCTTCTTCTTCTGTCCACATCCTGGGCAGTTGCCGATTGTAGGCAATCGGCTCATTCCTGAATCCCAGCAGTGTTTGAAGAAAGGACAGTCCCAGTGCTTGTCCACGTCGTCTTGTTCCCTTGACCTTTCCTTGGCACGGCGCTCGTATCTCTCCTCATCGCGATCATGCCGATGATGTCTCCTGGCGTCCCTGCTAGCTAGACGATCCCTTTCATCGTCGCTGTTGTACCGCCGGCGTTGGTCGTACTGACTCACGTATTTGTTGAGGAGATGATCAGAGAGAGGTCGCTGATATCGCACATTCTTCACTTCTCCCTCTGTGATGTAGCGTTTGCCATCGTGCCGGAGCCGATCGCGTGGAGCGGCTTCCTCTTTGTCCTTGCTACGAGAGCGGCTGCTCGCCTTTGTCCTTACCAGAGTGGTGCCCAGGCTCGACCATGTTAATGCTTAACGAGAAACTGGCCGGCACCCTTCGGGTAAGCGTACTCCACCGTGTTAACGGCGGGGAAGGGTGTGTGTCGACTTTCATGGCGTCTTGGTTGAAAATTAGACGTCCTTACTCTATCGCCATTTGGATTCGCCGACGCCACACCCTGCGGTCGTTGGTGGTATGGGAGAACGTGTTATGCCATTTGCAGTATGGCTTTCCGTTCAGCTCCTGTACCGTGGGGATTTTGAGGCCTTCAGGTAACTTCAGCTGCTTCTCCTTAAGTAAGAGGTCGAAAATTTGCTCAGCTTTAGTTACGTCAAAGTCAAACCCTCTGGGAGGACCTTGTGGCTTAACCCACTTGCAGGACACGGGGGTTGCCCCCCGAGTCCATTCAGCCACTGCTACCTCTTGATCTCCCGCAGACTCTTCATCTTCCTCTGTTTCAACCAGGACTACTGCACGCTTGAATTTGTCCTGGTACAGCTCTGGGTGGCGCTGTTCATATAATGACAGTTTCTGAACCATGTGCGCCAGTGAAGGGTAGTCTGCTTGGGAAGCCATATCCTTGATCGGTGATGCGAGACCCACCACCGCCAACTCGACTGCTTCTTTTTCAGTCAAACGAGCCGAATAACATCGGTTCCTTACGGTCCTGAAGCGCTGGATGTACTCTGACACTGTTTCCCCGCGCTTTTGTCGTACTTGGGCTAGATCGGCAATGCCAGCCTCGGAAGCTTCTGAGTGATACTGCATGTGGAACTGTTCTTCCAACTGCTTCCAAGTCCGGATTGAGTCTGGTGGCAGTGATGTGTACCACCCAAAAGCCGATCCTGTGAGGGACTGTGCGAAGAACCTCACGCGTAGTGCGTCTGCAGCTGAGATCGTGCCCAGCCGTGCCAAATATCGGCTTACATGCTCGATAGAGCTGGAGCCATCTGACCCACTAAACTTGGAGAATTCAGGGAGCCGATATTTGGGTGGTAGTGGGATCAAATCGTAGTCGTTGGGGTACGGTTTAGAATAGCCGATTGCCCTCCTTTTCGGCACCATGCCGAACTGGTCTCTCAAGATCGTGCTGATCTGATCCGCAGTGCTAGCTGCAGGAGTGGAGCTCTGAAGATTCACTGGCGTGGCATATTTAGCTAGCCACGCTTGCTTCTCAAGGTCTGAGCTAGCTACAGGAGTTGAGCTCTGGACGTTCGTCGGAGTGGCGTACTTAGCTAGCCACGTCTGCTTCTCAAGATCCGATCCAGAGGCTCCTCCTGCTGTTCCAGAAGTCCCTGCTGTTGCAGCCTGGTTCATGAGTGTCCAGTTACTGCTGTCTAGCACATATGTGCACGTGCATCCGTGAGGGATCTCCTTAGGCGCCTCATACAAGAACTGGTAGTCGCTAGGATCGCCACCGATCTTGTAGACGACGAATGTCGGTGTACTCGGCACCTCTGGTGCTGCCGCCCGCGACAGCGGCGGTGGTCGGCTCTGGAGTGGTAGCTCTCCTTGGTGAGTCCCTAGAGCAGGTCCTGACGGAGAGTACTGATGCCTCAAGATTTCATGGAGCACCCGAAGAGCGACACGCTCCAAAGTGTTCACCAGGCTCTCAGAATGGCGGTGTAGCGAATGAGCTACCATGAAATTGATCTCCTGACGCAAGGACCTGGTGCGTTCTTCTGAAGGGGTGGACAGGTCCACTCCATCGAGCGCGCCTTCAGGTGTGAACCCTCTCCACCCGATGTCGTGTGAGCGGGTCCTGTGGAAAGAGCCGATGAGGTCGGCTTCGAGGATAGCTTTGACGTCGTCATACTTCTTCTTGAGCTCCTCGGGCAGATCCTCGTACGTGACGGGAGTACCTTCCGCCATCTCAGATGTAGATGGCGATGCAGTTGATGTCGAAGACTGTCCCACCGGGCGTGCCAGAATGTGTTGGCGTTCGAAACCCACCGGCGAGCTACAGGCTGGCAACACGAAGAGCCGGGAACAACCTAGGGCTGCGGCTGGCCCTGGTCCCTCCGAGCGACGGCCCGCAAAGCTCCTGGTACACACGTCCCGATGCTGGTGCAAGGGCGTGCCACCTGATCTATACCTGATCAGGAAGGTGATGGATTTGCTTCGCTTAGTTGCATGGCGTACACGTAAACATTAAATACGAGCCTCGATCGGCTCTCAGGTTGTCCTGTGAATCGGCTCAAGGAGCCGATCCACCCATGGTTCGTATGAGGTCTACGATCACATGGTGGTCCTGCTTGATCAATATGTAGCTAAAACGACCTACGACGATTTAGGGTTTTCACCACATAATCGGAACATCCTACTCGTGATTGAGCCTGGCAGCTACGCACGGTGATAATAAACCGACCCTAGACAAGGTCTAAAAACCAACATTAAGTTGATCCCCGGAACATCTTGTCTAGGGTTAGCAAACTACACCCTACGTACCACTGGATCATTCAACCCGTTTGTAAGGCCTAACTATGCAGATATTAAACTAATCCTTGAAGAATCAAGGAGCAATCATAACGGATCGGATCTACTAAACAATGATCAAGCAAGGTGCCGCCCTTACACCTAAGAAAGGTGTAAGGACGGCTTGACGTCTAAGGGTTGCATGGACGGAAGCATGTAGCACGGTAGAACAATGCTAACCGTAACACATCTATGATAACTACGTTGCTCGCCATCAAAAAGGCTTCAGTACGAGCAACGCATGAACGACGAATAAACGTATACTGCCTAGATCGCAAGATGCGATCTAGGCAGCATGATGCTTACCCGGAAGAAACCCTCGAAACAAGGGGTCGGCGATGCGCCAAGATTGGTTTGTGATGAACGTGATTGTTGTCTTTCTTGATAACCCTAGATACATATTTATAGTCCGTGGACTTTCTATCGTGGGAATAATCCCAACCGTGCACGAGCCAAATTCTAACTAACCGACACGTATCCTACTATATTTACAGATACAAGGGCAAACTGCCCAAACTTCGTGTATAAGGCCGGTTCACGTATTTCTTCCATGTATATTCTTCAAGCCCAACCTTGATCGCGGCCCACCTCTGATCCGGTAAAATTCTGGTGATAACAGTACCACAAAGTTAATAACCAAAATCTATCTTGTATGTGGCTTAAAAGTCGTTCAAGATCGAATCAAGGTCTTCTTAAGCCAAGTATGAGCCAAATTTGTTAAGATCAAATCGAGATCGAATCAAGTCGCCGCTCGGACTTCCCTCTAACTCCGAGGAACCCCTGCACCGGAAACCCTAAGAACGAAGCCGGTGAGCCGCCGCACCCGAACCTAACCCCGAGCACGCTAAACCCTAAGTACCATTCCTCGTCTCTGCCATCGATGTTGCGGCCAGCCGCGCCATCCCCGTCCCTAGCGATGTTCGATGTCCTCGTCCTTCTTCCTCCCGATCTCTGTCCACCTTGAAAATGACGAGGCCCAGGTTCCTCCTCACGCGAGGGTCGGTTTGCTAACGGACGCACAGAGCGTCAAATAGGATTTGAAATGGGCCAGCCCACTCGTGCAAGTGCTTACTTACAAGTTTTGGTAGAGAGCTTAAAAAGCCCACCCCGTTCCTTACGAAAAGTAGCCCGCCGAAGCCCAGGAGGACGAACCCCTTCCGTACCCGACCACCGCCTCCGCTCGCCGCCGACGACTCCGACTCCAACTCGACACGAACCCGAAAGCAAAGCCGCCTCCGCCGTCTCCCTCCCCTCCTCCTACCCCACACCCGCCGCGCGGGAAACCGCAATCCGGCATGGATTCGCTCCTCGCCACCTACGCCTCTTCCGACGAAGACGGCGACGAAACCCTCCCTTCCCCCGCCCCCGCAGCCAAGCCCGCCGGAGGCATCTTCTCCGCGCTCCCGCAGCCCAGGTCGGCCGCCCTCTTCTCCTCCCTCCCGCCGCCGAGATCCGGCTCGACCTTCTCCTCCATCCCGCCTCCCAGGTCCTCCGCTGCCGCATCCTCCGGAAACCCTAAGCGCGTCGTTCAATTCCGCCCGCCGCCGATCCACCAGCCTTCCGGCGCCAGCTCCGACGAGGAGGACGACGCCGAGAAACGGCGTCCCAGCGCCAGCGTGGCGCTCCCGCCCCCGTCCGCTGGCTCGGGCCCGGTGTCTTCGTTCCTTCCTGCGCCCAAGCACTCGCTCGGGTTCGGCTCCGGCGCGGCCAGGAGGTCGGCCGTAGACACCGCCGCGCCGGAGAGGTCAAGTCTTGGTTCGGCAGGCCCTTCTAGCTCGGCGGTCAACGCAGGGGCGCCTGAAAGGCCCAATACTGGGGCTGCCAACGAGGACTCCCCTGAGGAGGAGAGCAGCGATGAGGACGGCATGCCTGATCCGGCGCAGCAGCAAGAACAACAGGGTCTTGAAGCTGCAGCTGGAGACCAGCAACAGCAGGCTTATGATGCTGGACTTGGGAGCGCTAACCCGTACGACGGCTATGCATGGGATCCAAACTACTACGCTAATTACGCTGGAAATTATGGTTTGGATCCAAGCGGCAATGTGAATTATGGGACTGAACCCCAGTATGCAGCATACGGCGTAGAGCAAGGTGCTGTTTATGGTGGTGATGGGTATGGCGGAGAGCAAAGTGGTGGGTACGGGTATTCAACAGCGCCGCCATCCGGAACAGAGTATACTGGTGCGTATAGACCTGAGGTGGCAGAAATGGCAGCGCCACCAGTGCAGGAACCTCTAATGCCACCGGAGATGGGCAGGATAGGAGGGAAGAGAGGTAGGAGGGATGTGCCAATGGAGATTCTAGAGGTGAACCAGGCAGAGCTGATGAAGAACCGGCCAAGGGAGGACAAGTCCAAGCTAACAGGATTAGCCTTTGGTCCTAGTTACCAGGTACAGACCCATCACTTCATGATAAACTTATACTATTACTTCTACTTAGATCTTGTTATATTGTTAGTAGATAGTACAATTGAGCTAGATAGTTCACTTTACAGATCATCATCATTAGTACTAGTTTGTCAGTTATACTTTTAGTCAGTCAAGTGATACAGTCATACAGAGTATCATAGATACAGTAGCATGAATGCAGCATTATCCCATGCAATTTAGCATTTGATGCCAGTCCCCAGCAATTATTCTTGGTAATAGGTTTTTTGCCTGTCACGATGTGATATTTTTGGTTGTAACTTGTAAATTAGCCAGTCATCACTCATAAAGCAATCAAAGCAATTACCTGACAAGTGACAAATCAATACTGATAACCTCTCCAAGGCTGTAATTTTTGAAACCATCGCCACACTCTTTATTACGTAGACGATATAAGTTCTGAAGTTACAATAGCACTCAGAAAACCATGAAGAAAGTAAAAGTCTGAAACTAAGGCTCTAACTTGAGAGCTTCTTTCACACACAAATGCGCAGCTTTATTTGATCTCTCCTTGTGAAAACTAGGTTTTACTCTTGGAAGGAACCTTCATACATCTGCATTTCTCTGATTAGATGCACACCAGACAATCCTTTGTCATTTCTCTTCTTCCATATCTCCACCAATCCTTGACTGTCCATCTCAACTAACACCCTTGGATAGTTCTTTTGGACTTCCACCAGCATAGCATCCCTGCACGCTAGCAACTCAATGGTAAAATGATCCTCAATATGATTATACCTTCTACAAGCAGCAGCCACAAATTCTCTGTCATGGTTTCACACTACTATGCCTGCTCCTGCAAGGCCACGGAACAAATCAATCGCCCCACCTGTGTCGAGCTTCATAATTCCAGGACCAGGGGGGCACTATTTAAACTCTTCTTTCTGAATAATACTCTCCATCGACGGCACTTCCAAAGCTCTTATGAGCTCTTCCACAATTTCCATGGATTTGACTGGTTGATATTTAATCTCCTCATGGGTATATTTATTTCTGCTACTCCATATTGTCCACATAACCGAGACCAGTAGAGCTGTGTCCCCTTGTTTAACAAATGGTCCAACAGATCTCTACTCCATGTCGGTGGGTGCAACTTCGGCAACTTAACACCAAAAAACTCCAAAGCTGCGTTCTAGAACAGTTTCGCATATTCACATTGTGTGAGCGCATGGAATAAATCCTCCTCGTCGTGGCCACAGATAGGACAGACACACCTGTCCATATTATGCCTGCAATTTAGCATATGAAAGCTCTGTAAAAATCCCTTTAGCCCTCTCCACCAATATATCCTAATTTTTGGTTGGATTTTAAGTTTCTAGAGAGCAGCCATGTATCACCTTTTCCATGTGAGTTGCCGATATTGGCCTGAGGTTGTCTCCTCCTCATCAGCTCTCTATAGGTCGATTTGACAGTAAACACCTGTGTTCTCCCAGCCCCAAGACCAGAAATCCTCAGAAGATGTCCTTGGTCTAGGCATGCTTAAAATAGCATCTACATCAGGGGCAAGAAAAACCTTCCTGAGTAGTACTACTACCTCCGATTTAAATTAATTGACTCCTTTTTGTCTAGATATGGATGTATCTAGGCATGTTTTAGCTGTGTCTTCCTCCACTTACCTGTGTCTTCCTCCAATAAATCAGACGCAAACAACACTGACTTGTCTGACAGCCGCCCCATCGGCTTCACAAATCCAATTGTCATGCCAAATCTCCGATGTACTCACCAATCCTTTGCATCAGATTTAAGCTAGTAACGTTTTGAAGGGTGCTATTTTCAGATTTTTTTTTTCTGAAGTAATTACTCTCTATATATTCTTTGTTACAAATCAGTGTAATTTACACAGTATTTCCTTGAACTTAGAAATTGCCTACTTATACCACATAATAGATATATTTGTTGATCCTTCTTATGGTTTGAACAACAGTTCTGTTTATGAAGTTATGCTATTTGCGCAATGGAAAAGTTACCTGTTCAGTTAAGATCTACTGAAGTTACTTTAGGGCAAAGAACTACTCCCTTCGATCCATAATAAGTGTCATGGTTTTAGTTCAAATTTGACTAAAAATGAACTAAAACCACGACACGTATTATGGATCGCAGGGAGTATTAAAATTGTTAGTCTGTTTTGTAAAATACAACTTTGAATGTCAATTATCACAATGTATTATAACATCTTGCGGAAGATTTATTTTATTTGGAATGTACTCGTAGAGTTTTCATCTGGCCAATCTAAATATTTGACCATACCCTTAGGTATGTGGCAGAAATTTGTGAGTAGAGAGAGTAATTCATGTTGCAATTAACCCGTTATTTTGGATTTAGTTCTTCCGAAATATGTACCCCCTAAATGAGTTCACTGAGTGCTTATAGTGAGACTTTGAGTGATGATGCACCAAGTCAAACTTGTTTTAGCTTACAGGAAAGTATAGTTTGATAGATGAAATGGGCAGCTTTTATTAAGAAAAATTGCACCACATGGTATTGAGTCTATTGACCAAATTAGAGCACTGCCTGGTCATCTCAACTAAAACGTGAGCTGTCACATTACTTTGGTCATAAGCTTGAATAAAGGAATAACGTGATGATGAGAGGAGGTACTGCTTGATGTTCTGGGCATTGGACAGTCACTTCAATCCAGGATCTGTACATATAGTTGAAATACGGACAAGCTAGACTTATCTCTTTCTTTATATAGGTCATTCCAGTTCAGAACTTCAGTGGTATGGTGTAATAGCGGTCTTCGGTTATATCTTAATCCAGTGCCAGCTGTCTAGGAAAGGAACAAGCTGGGGCAACAGAACTTCCATATCATGCACTAAAAGATCTGCGGTGTAAAAGGGATAGATACAAATCCTTAGTGTCTGATGAACCTACCAACGGTAGACTTTCTTAGATGGTGTATGTTGTTGGTGATAATTGTATGGCTTGTAGGATTAATATCCTGAGTGCATTGAAGGATCTATCCTGTCCCGGTTAGAAGCATGTTTTAACTATCTGCTATTGCCTTTGGCCTGTGTAGTTGGTGACTGATTCTGAAAACCGTAGCTATTAATTCAGATTCAGATAATAGTTTGAAATGGAGTGGTAATGTAAAGTCGTCCTGAAAATAAAATTCTGTTTGGTACGTCGTTAAGATTAGGCTACTTTTACTGAATGGACATCGTCACTCTGAACTGTTCATGAATGCTAATTCTTTACAGATACATAGGGTTTCAAATTTCTGCAATCAATAGTTTAAGCGTTCTTAATGGTGTCGCTGTCGTGTCCTGAGATGTCTTGTATCTTGCGTGCAGGCCGCCCCTTCAGCGAAGGGAAAACCATCTAAGCTGGCGAAAAGGAAGCATCAGATTGGTTCTCTGTACTTTGACATGAGGGCAAAGGAGATGGAGCTTAATGAAAGACGTTCCAAGGGCGTCCTGACGAAGGCAGAGACTCAAGCAAAATATGGCTGGTGACCCAAGTCTGAAAGACTCGCCTCCTTGTATATCAGGATCGAACTGTTCATTCAGCATGTCGTCTAAATTTTGTTGTAAAACCCCTTGTACGATTATGACTTCAATCGAATTCTTGGCTTTGTTTTCCTCAGTTTGCAGCTTGCATTATGTACAGTACCCTGTGTGCCCATTGACACGCAGATTCTGGATGTTTGACATCTCTGAATCTGAGACCCTGTGTATTGCGCCCAATCCATTATCGGAGGCGTAGGGGAACGGCTGTAACGCTGGTGTAGATCACTGAGATCTCGTCCTTCTATCTGAAGATATCTCACCTGTCGCAGTCAGGCCTGCCTGAAACAACGAAGGCATCGAAGAAGCTAGTAACCACTGAAATTGCGGCGGCACTGTGACCGGTTACCAGCTTACCGACGATTGGAGCTTGTCCTTCCATTTCTCCTATCTTCCTACTTGTGTGAGAGAAGACGGTAAAATGGTATGGAACGAGTAGAAGATGAAATATTGTGTTCAGCATTTCCCAGAATCGTCCACGCTACTTTTGTTCGAAGTACAGACTTCGCCGCCAGATCTGTCTAATAATCTCAATGCTGCCGAAAGCTTGGACGCAGTTTACTACCAATCAAACGCAAGATCAGGGCTAATCCCAACTTAGGCAGTAAAATGATTGAATTGTTTTGGTTGGGGTGCGCCACACCCGGGCAGTAGTGCAACGCCCGGGGAACACCTGAGGACCCCAGTGGCAAGCCACTGTGGTGGGCCCTCCCCCACAAAAAATAAATTTAATATCGTTGTGGGCACATGGCCCACATATCAGATATTAAACTGATAAGAACAGATACTACACTTGATCTTAGCCAAAAGGCCGAGAAAGGTATGATTTGGAACGGAGCCCTGTGCCTTGCTTTATACTCGCTCGACCTGCTCCGCTGAGCTTGCGTAAGCGATGTGGGACTAATCGAACGGGGAGCCGGGGGCAGAGTAGGAGTACTACACAACTTTTCTATCTGCGGTTCGCTTCGTCAAAGCCCACGTGATTCAACGGCCCAGTGAGATGGCTTCCGCACGAAATTCGGCCTTTCTGGGTCTGTTTCCCTGAACATGCGTGGGCTATGGAGGGAGCTCGGTCGGAGCCTCGGAGGCGAGCAGCCAATCAGGCAGCGATCTCTCGATTCTTTTTCCCACTTCTGATAATCCTATCTCCGTTTGTCTGTTAGTGTCATCTCTACCACAATTAATAACCGCGTGAACGTGAAAATACATGAAGATTTAAATTAAATATAACTATTGCTATTTTGAATGGTACCAACCTATGTTGAACGAAGATTCAACGGTGCCCTGCTTCTTTTTTTCAAAGGATGCCTTGCGGCTTTTATTCAAACTGATGTTACAGTTACATCAGCAAAGGCGAAATAAAACTAGAAGGATCACCGTCCAACTATTACATTTCTAAGTTTCATACCCAATTTTTGCCAAATGATGAGCCACCTTGTTTGCATCCTTCGGACAGTGTCAGAAAGAGGTCTCAGCCATGGTACTAGCCTTCAAAAAGCATTCAGCTAACATCGCAGAAAAAAGGCTCCAAGCTTGGGTCATACAGTTGACAAGTTCTAGAGAATCCTACCAAATTACAACACGCGTGCAGCAAATTTGTTCCAAGAGAAACAATCCTTTAAGCAGAGCAAGGGACTTTGCAGTAACTGTATCAAGCACATGCTGCAGTGGGCAATGCATCCCAGTTATATCTTCCCTTATACAGTTTCGTGGAACTGCTCCTGCTACCCCTGCTTAGTTCAACAGACCAGACACAGAGACAAATCATTCATAATAATAAGCCTTCAGCTAGAACCTTGTGATTCCCACAAACTTCCGTTCGTATTCAAACTCACACTTCGCCTCCTTCCATTGCTCGTCTAATCCAATCAATTAACCTGCCATGTAAGATCATGATACTGAGACGGAAAGAATAAAAAAACAAACTTTCTTTTTCTCAGGCAAGGTCATACTCCCTCCGTTCCTTTCTATAGTGTCTATAGATTTTTGGCATTTGTTTCAGAATATAAGGTTATAGCTTAGCTTTTTTTTCAATTACCCCTCCCGGTTCAGCTCCCAAATCGTTCAGCTCCCAAAATTGTTATGGTAAGTTTGGAAGATATGGATTTCCCAAATTTTACGTTGATCTCAAATCGTTCAGTTAGGGGTCTTGTGTAAAAAATACTCTTGCGCTAATTTCCGTGCCAAAAAACAATAGGCACTATAGAATGAAACAGAGGAAGTATATGATATAAAATGGCGATACAGAAACAACTAAGGGTTGACACACTATTGCTGGAGTATATCGCAAACAACTTGTACTCAATTCGCAGAAGATGTTTTTTAATCACAATGCATGCACTTCCAGTTTGAAGTTGCTTATGACAAGACATGGAGGAACATAAGGGTGAACTAGACAGTTTGTTGCTGCCTTCCCGTACAAAATAAACCAGCCATCAAATGAACATCAGCTCCAGGTAGCCCATCAGTCGAAGAAAATGGATAATACCATCCTGAATCGGCAGAAGATAAGCTCTCCTGTAGAGAGCAGATAAAGAGAGTTAGGGATCACCTATTAGATCAAATGAAATGGACTGTCTTACAACCATAGATTGAAAGGTGCAGATGTCATCTCTTGCCCAAAGAATATAAAGTTTACCATAATACAGTCTAGATCTAGATTGTACAGGTTTACAGTTCAAAAATGTAGCAGACCTCTGATCTAGTATATAAGATATCCATCACAGCAATGTGCAATAACAGGCCTAGCCAGCCATTAGTATTGTTGAGATCAATACACAATCTTTTTTTTATCATAACATCTTATAACCATTGACCTAACCTACTAATAACGAGAAAAGGTGAATACGCCAACTCGGCAAACTGAGCTTAGACGACTGTTTGCGCATATTTCACGGTGAGAGTTCACAATTTCACAGAATGGTAAACAACAAGGCAGCATGTGAATTAACTTCAAGGTTGATAAGACTCTCCAAACTACTATGAATAGCCAGCCCAAGAGCTATTGTGAGCTACATTATCACACATTACATCAAGCAAATGTTTTCATTCAATGATTTCCCGTGCTATTCAGGTAGTACAACAGCTAAGTACAAGCCAAATTAGATTGATCAAAGTTTGTAAGCCTCTCTGCCAATTCCTTTTTAATATAAAATCTAATAACCATTGATCTAACCAAGTAGCGACAATAGGTGAATACACTAAATCAGCTGACTGAACCAACACCACTATGTGAACATATTATATGGTGAAACTTCACTTACAAAAAATGGTAATAGAACAAGACATCATGCGCAGTAACTTCAAGATTCAAACGACTCTCACCATCGTTCCAAACTATGCATAGCCAGCGCTAGACATATTGTGAGCTAAACAATTGCTTTAGTAAATGGTTTCCTTGCTATTGGGATAGTATAACAGCGAAGCGGGTGCCAAAAAAAGATTGATCAAATTTTGTAGACCTCCAGAGATGACTTCTTAAAAAGTTTGAATCACTTGTATACTAGTATTAACTCGAAATACAATGCTGAACGATATCTTGACAGAATGAAATGGACATAAAACCCACAAATTCAACATCTTACAGACCCTCATACAGTCCTACTGTTGGAGTTTAGGTCCAATTGTTCATCACAACAAAAATGGGCACCATGACCAGATCATTTGCCAGTAAGGGATCGAACAAAACACCCAGTTTCCTCAAAATACCGTCCCACACAACCGAATTCATATGTATAAACTACAAATCCACGTCCGATTGATGAGAATTTCACTTTATCGGCCATACCATTTTGCATCTCACCTACCAGGCACCGCATCCAATCCACCTCAACTAAAATTCGACCACACGACAGACGCGGTTCAATCACCATGACGAAAGCACCAACATCTCAACACCGGATCGGATCAGGAGATAACGATGATAAAAAAAAAACAGAAGCCTCACCTGCGCGAGGCGGGTCCGGATCTAGTGGCCGCCGCCGTGCTTCTCGAGGTGCTCGAGGTGGCGGCGCTCGACGGGCAGGTTGACGAGGTAGAAGAAGGCCATGCCGCCGAAGCAGATGTGGAAGAGCGGCTCCGGGGAGTTGGTCTCGATGTACTTCTCGATGTAGCCGTCCACGGCCTTGTCGGTGCTCTTCTTCACGTTCTCCCAGGTGAGGCGCGGCTTGAGGTACGCCGGAACCTCGCGCACCTTCATCGCGCGGATCTCGTTGTACAGGGCACGCATCGCCATGGCTGCGACCTTGGAGATCTCTCCTCTCTCTCGTGCGCTCGAGATTCTAGGGTTTGCTTGGTCGTTGGCTTCGGTGGGGAAGGAGAAATGGCTCGGGTGGTGGGGCTGGCTTTGTTTGGGTAATCAGCGGGGTTGTTCGGTTGGGTTGGGCTGGGCTGGGCTCAAATGATTCTAGTGGTAAGAGTGATGGGTGGCCCAAGAGAAATTCTGGTTCTGTGGTTCATCCCTTGTGATACAGAGATCCAATTCGGCTCGGGTATCATGTAAAGACTTACTACGTACTCCACAAACATCCCTCTCCTTATTACTCCTTATTGTTTTTGGGTATGTTGTTATGGTAAAAAAACATAGATCACAAACATCTCTCTCCTTATTTAATTACATGCCAAGTCATTAAAATGCGTAGTTAATATTGCATGTAGGTGCATATTACCACCTAAGTTACTCTCACTACGAGTAGTCTTAGTCATTATTACACCTGAGTTTGTTTGACAAAAGGTAAAACAACACTAGCTCTTGAAATTGCATGTATCACTTGACTATTAATTAGCTGATGATACTGTTGTTGATAGTATGATATTATGGAAGTGGTGTAGTATTGTGTACTTTTTTATTATTAAAATCGTGCATAATGACTCACCTACTTACTCTAGTATTTGTTGTTGTCACAAGATAATATTTATAGTGACCTACTCCCCTTTCAAATAGTGCAGATGAATATTTATCTTCAATTCTGCATATTTCTTCTCACCTATATATAGCTATGGTGGCCTCAAACATCTTTATAGAACTATTTGGGTAATAAGATGAGAGCATGCAAACCTACATCTACTTAGAATGCTACGCCAAAATTTTCTGTTGTTGCACACATTGAGAGAAATAAAGAAGCTTTCTACATAGGCTGGTTCAAAATTAAATATTGAGAATGAGAGGCACTCAGAAATATTCACTCTGGATGTTCTCACATACCTGTGCAAGATCTCAAGGTAGGGCAAACCATGATCAAGTCATTACAAGACGGATTTCAGCCTTCTGCGTTCTACACTCTCATTGGCTGCGGAATGATCATGTATTTCATGATCTAGAAGCGAGTTGAACCTGTTGCATTCTTCAAAAATGTTCTTATCATTAAACCATTGGGGACTATCTATGATATCACTTGTGGCGGATGCAATCAGGGATGACAATGGTACCTGTTGTACCATAGATTGTAGACCCTTACACATATAACACTTAAGTGCATACAACCATAACCTCGTAGAGGTTTCTGCCTCTTAATTAGTTAACATAACATCAATGGTACCATTGAAGTATTGGAGTAGTACTACTAAATCTTAGAGACCACTTGCAATGTCATTTTATACGGTTAAGTTTGCGTGCAATGTATCATATGCTTCCGGGTATGCTCCTTATTGTTAAAATATTATATCGTGTGTCATTCTGGTCCTATCTTGGTAGGATAGGCATGGCTTCTGCCAGCCATCCATACTCGTAGTCTCATTACATGAGGCCCAAAACACACACACACACACACGATGTTTGTAAAAAGGGAACAACTCATACCATGGGGTTGCCAAGATGGGAAAACACACACCACATTTCTGAAAATAGTCTATTCAGGGGTGCTGAGCCAGGATTTGGCCAAGTGGGGGTGGGGGGTGGGGGTGACCATGCACATTCTATAGGATATAAATATATGTGCCAGGAGTCGGATATATGAAGACCCATGAAGGAAGCTGGATCCATGACGATAAATTAGGAATAGGTGGATCCTTGACATGCACGATAATGTAATGCTTCGTAGTTAGGTAACTTGTATCCGGATAGGACTCTCCGTAGAAACCCTAGATCCGGGCGCCTATATAAGCCGGATACTGGGAGCCCTAGAGGCACGACCACAACTCATTGTAACACGCGCAAGCGCCCAGATAATTCCAGACAAGCAGCAGTAGACCCTGCCCTCGTGCAGCATGATCCGAAAAGCTGGGTAAATCCACAAACATCCCTCTCCTTATTAGGGTATAGACTCATTTTGTTTTTGGGTATGTTGTTATGGTAAAAAAACATAGATCACAAACATCTCTCTCCTTATTTAATTACATGCCAAGTCATTAAAATGCCTAGTTAATATTGCATGTAGGTGCATATTACCACCTAAGTTACTCTCACTACGAGTAGTCATAGTCATTATTACACCTAATTTTGTTTGACAAAAGGTAAAACAAGGCTAGCCCTTGAAATTGCATGTATCACTTTACTATTAATTAGCTGATGATACTATTGTTTATAGTATGATATTATGGAAGTAGAGTAGTACTGTGTACTTTTTTTAATTAGAATCGTGCATAATGGCTCACCTACTTACTCTTGTATTTGTTGTTGTCACAAGATAATATTTATAGTGACCTACTCCCATTTCAAATAGATGCATATGAATATTTATCTTCAATTCTGCATATTCCTTCTCACCTATATATAGCTATGGTGACCTCAAACATCTTTGTAGAACTATTTGGGTAATAAGGTGAGAGCATGCAAATCTACATCTACTTAGAAAGCTACACCAAAATTTTCTGTTATTGCACACATTGAGAGAAATAAAGAAGCTTTCTACATAGGCTGGTTCAAAATTAAATATTGAGAATGAGAGGCACTCAGAAATATTCACTCTGGATGTTCTCACATACCTATGCAAGATCTCAAAGTCTGGCAAACCATGATCAAGTCATTACAAGACGGATTTCAGCCTTCTGCGTTCTACACTCTCATTGGCTGCGGAATGACGGTGCATCTGAGTGTCATGTATTTCATGATCCAGAAGCGAGTTGAGCCTGTTGCATTCTTCACAACATGTCCTTATCATGTAACCATTGGGGACTATCTATGATATCACTTGTGGCAGATGCAATCAGGGATGACAATGGTACCTATTGTACCATAGATTGTAGACCCTTACACATATAACACTTAAGTGTATACAACCATACACTACTAGGATTTTGCTTACCGCCGGCGCACAGATTTAGCTACCGCCGGCGTATTCGTATTCGCCGGCGATCACCTCGCCGGTGGTATCGCCATACCGCTGGCACTTTCGTAACCGCCGGGGGTAAGCCCTCTTTAACACCGGCGCTTTTACCATTTCGCCAGGGGTATCTTTTAGTGTTGAAAATAAAAAAAGCTGCAGATGCCCGCAGGCTGCAGCGCTGTCTACGTCATGGTTATTATGTATATATACATAGCAGTAAAAAACATTACAACGAGCAGGGAAATTTGCAGAGAACACCCTAAAAAGAAAACAAAAACGCAATCAAGTCGCACGCGTCTTGCTCCGCCGTCTGTCGGAGCTCCGGCCGTGCGCCACCCTTTGCCGCACCGGCCCTCACCCCCTTGCCGCCGTGGTTGTCGTAGAGTGTGACGAAGGGCACATGCAGGCGGTAGGATGCGCGGTCGAGGCCGTCGGCCGCCGTAGCTCCGGCGGCCACCACCCAGAGCAGGTTGTGGTAGGAGCAATCATGGTGGAGTAGGAGGTGCGGTAGGAGGTGCCAGAGAGTCGAGACGGAGGCTCAGCCCTGGCAGGAAGGGAACGACCTCGTGATTGAGGTCCTGGTCGACCTCGTCTGCGTCGTCCAGACCTCTGCGGCGTCCGGTAGCGCGGGCATCAAGATCCCGCCACGCGCCGCATGCGCCTCCGTCTTGAGGGAGGTGGGCACCTCGGCGACCCTGCACATGCCCACCGTTCTTGGTCCCCGAGGCGGTCTAGCTCGTGCACGGCGGTGCAGCCAGTGGGAGCGCGCACGGGAGAACAAGTGAGAGCACGCACGGTCGAGCAGTGGGCATGCGCTGATCTAGAGAAGACACAAAGAGAGAGGTTGGAGAAAGAGAGCGATGGAGACAGGTTGGAGAAGAAAGCAGTGGACAGTGTCGTGCGTAGTGGAGAGAGATGGAGAAATATTCCAAAGGGGAACGTGGGGTGACAGACACGAGGAGAGTTGATAAGATAAGATTCCCATCCAAGACCACTGTACCGCGGGCGCATTCGAACTCATTTCGCCGGTGGTAACTACACTCATCTCTGGCGTTTCTAGACCATTTCGCCCGCGGTAATGCGAGGCCCATCCATGATCTCGCGGTCCAACATATCGCCGGCGTTTTCTGTCTCTTTTTGCCAGCGATAAGTGGGCTAGCCCCGGCGCTTCCAACCACACTCGCCAGCGGTATCGCGAGGCGACCCTGAAAAGAATTACCATCGGCCACTTTGGCCCGAGTTCGCCGGCGGTAATAAATCCGGCTATAAGCTTATTCCTAGTAGTGATAACCTCGTAGAGGTTTCTGCCTCTTAATTAGGTAACATAACATCAATGGTACCATTGAAATATTGAAGTAGTACTACCAAATCTTAGAGACCACTTGCAATATCATTTTATACGGTTAAGATTATGTGCGATGTATCATATGCTTCCGTGCATGCTCATTATTGTTAAAATATTATATCGTGTGTCATTCTGGTCCTATCTTGGTAGGATAGGCATGGCTTATGCCAGCCATCCATACTAGTAGTCTCAGTACATGGGGCCCAAAACGCACACACATGATGTTTATAAAAAGGGAACAACGCATACCACGGGGTTGCTGATGTCTACTCACGCTTCTTTTCCTGTAGACAGTGTTGGGCCTCCAAGAGCAGAGGTTTGTAGAACAGCAGCAAGTTTCCCTTAAGTGGATCACCCAAGGTTTATCGAACTCAGGGAGGAAGAGGTCAAATATATCCCTCTCATGCAACCCTGCAACCACAAAGCAAGAAGTCTCTTGTGTCCCCAACACACCTAATAGGTGCACTAGTTCGGCGAAGAGATAGTGAAATACAGGTGGTATGAATAAATATGAGCAGTAGCAACGGCACCAGAAAAGTGCTTTGCTGTCCAGGACTGGCGTGTGGTTGATGATGGTGATATTGCGGGCAGTACAGATGCAGTAAAACAGTAAACAAGCAGCGATAGCAGTATTTGGAAACAAGGCCTAGGGATTATACTTTCACTAGTGGACACTCTCAACATTGATCACATAACAGAATAGATAAATGCTATATTCTACACTCTCTTGTTGGATGATGAACACCACTAATTGTGTAGGATTACACGAACCCTCAATGCCGGAGTTAACAAGCTCCACAATATTCGATATTCATGTTTAAATAACCTTAGAGTGCATGATAGATCATTGCAATTACACCAAGTACTAACATAGCATGCACACTGTCACCATCACACTATGAAGGAGGCATAGATCACATCAATACTATCATAGCAATAATTAACTTCATAATCTACAAGAGATTACAATCATAACCTACGCCAAGTACTACACGATGCACACACTGTCACCATTACACCGTGTAGGAGGAATAGACTACTTTAATAACATCACTAGAGTAGCACACAGATAAATTGTGATACAAAACACATTGCAATCATAAAGAGATATAAATAAGCACTTCACTATGACATTCATAACAGTGAATAAGTATTCTGTGAAATATAGCCTAAGAGACCCACACGGTGCACACACTGTCACCTTTACACACGTGGGACAAGGAATCTCCGGAGATCACATAAGTAAAATCCACTTGACTAGCATAATGACATCTAGATTACAAGCATCATCATGTGAATCTCAATCATGTAAGGCAGCTCATGAGATTATTGTATTGAAGTACATAGGGAGAGAGATTAACCACATAGCTACCGGTACAGCCCTTAGCCTCGATGGAGAACTACTCCCTCCTCATGGGAGACAACAGCGTTGATGAAGATGGAGGTGGAGATGGCAGCGGTGTCGATGGAGAAGCCTTCCGGGGGCACTTCCCCGTCCCGCGCGGCGTGCCGGAACAGAGACTCCTGTCCCCCAGATCTTGGCTTTGCGATGGCGGCGGCTCTGGATGGTTTCTCGTACCGTGGCTTTTCCGTATCGAGGTTTTAGGTCGAGGACCTTTTTATAGGCGAAGAGGCGGCGTCAGAAGGTCAACGAGGCGACGACACACTAGGGGGGCGCGGGCCCCCCTTGGCCGCGCCAGGGTCATGTGTGGTGGGCCTGTGGCCCCCCTCTGGCCTCTCTCGGGTGTTCTGGAAGCTTCGCGTGATCTTAAGATGTTGGGCGTTGATTTCGTCCGATTCCGAGAATATTTCCTTACTAGGATTTCTGAAACCAAAAACAGCAGAAAACAGGAACTGGCCCTTCGGCATCTCGTCAATAGGTTAGTTCCGGAAAATGCATAAATATAACATAAACTATGCATATAACATGTAGATATCATCAATAATGTGGCATGGAACATAAGAAATTATCGATACGTCGGAGACGTATCAGCATCCCCAAGCTTAGTTTCTGCTCGTCCCGAGCAGGTAAACGATAACAAAGATAATTTCTGGAGTGACATGCCATCATAACCTTGATCATACTATTGTAAAGCATATGTAATGAATGCAGCGATCAAGACAATGTAAATGACATGAGTAAACAAATGAATCATATAGCAAAGACTTTTCATGAATAGTACTTCAAGACAAGCATCAATAAGTCTTGCATAAGAGTTAACTCATAAAGCAATAATTCAAAGTAAAGGCATTGAAGCAACACAAAGGAAGATAAAGTTTCAGCGGTTGCTTTCAACTTGTAACATGTATATCTCATGGATAGTTGTCAATGCAAAGTAATATAATAAGTGCAATATGCACAGTATGTAGGAACCGCCGCCAAAGCGCATCCGTGGCTGGGCTTGGTCAGATGAGGACGATGATGATGACGAGGAAGAAGCCTCCGCTGAAGGTTACAGTAGCAGCAACGAGGAACTCGCCGACAGCAGCAATGACGGCAGCTACCCCAGCGACGGCGAAGACAGCAACAGCCCTTAGAGTAGGGACCTACTAGCATAGGATTAGCAGTAGCAATCTGTTGCTTTTGTTGAACAATCGGCTTCTCTTTGTAAGAAATCTTATTATCAATGAAAAAACTTCCTTTGATTTTGCCGATGTCCTTTATGCTGATTTAGCCGATTTTTTCTCATCTGACTTTGTCGATTGTTAGCCTAACCAATGCTCAATGACCGGTGGCAACGCATTGGTCTCTCACGATAATCTGCGAGATAGGCCAATTCAGTCATCCCTCCAAGTTAGCCAGCTCCGCTGATGACGATAGCACTTGGTACAGCCGATCGCAGCAGGCCGGCGATTTGGTCTTGAGCAGGCGTCTTTAAGAGAGCCCTGGAACTGTTGCTGAATCAGCTTGGATGCTGAAACTGATAACTCTGTAACAAAAGCACCACTCTTCAGAACAGTTGCGATGTAGAGCCAGCCGATTCCAACAAAATTGGCTCCCTAGAGCAAAGAACCTTTCGGGCGAGTTGCCCCCCGAGCCTCATCCAAGGCGAGAACAGTAATGAATCAGCCAAATGTGTCACCATCGGCTTCCAAGTTATAATGCAGAACCAGCCGATTTCAACAAAATTGGCTCTCCAGAGCAAAGATATTTCAGGGCGAGCTGCCCCCCCGAGCCTCTTCAGCTCCCATCAAAACGTGGTAGGAAAGCTTACGCCCAAAGAACCGACGCACTGAAAGGGTTCGGAAAGATCAGCAAATCCGTTCCTTGAACTAAGAAGCCCCAAATATAATGGCTTTCCGACTCCTCCTAGTTCAATCCTTTGCGCCTTGCTGATCAGATCGGCTCATCATCTTTGGCAGACTGATGCAACTTCCGGTGAGGATGTTTCGAATTTCTGATGCCCTCCAAGACTCTGGACGTCACAACCTCTGAAAGTGACATCGACCAAGACGCCACCTTGGTCCACGCCAGGCAAAAAACGCCATAGCCGCTTGATTCGTCATCGGCTGTGCTCATGCTCCTAGGATAGGTATGCTCCCTTTGTTGGACTCACCCTTAACCTGATCTGCATGCTTACACTGGCACTGCTGAACTTGAAGACTTGCAGAAGGAGTTGGAGGTCTTGAGAAGGAATTCATCCAGTAGAGCCTCTCCTTGTAACTCAACAACTGCTCCATCGGGCTTCTGCTTATATCAGCTGTACCTCTTGAGTCGATGGCCATGCATCGGCTTTCTATTCTAAAGTCGATGTCTGTGCATCGGCTGTATACCCACTTTGCATATAAGGATTACCCGGAAGAAACCATTATAACCCTTTTTTTTACTGGCCGATTTTTTCTATCGGCCCCCAATATTTCACTGCACACATGTTCACCTGCACATGTTCATCTGATTTAGGTGCCCCCCGAGCCGAATCTGTCAGGTAACTGCAGATATCGGCTCTGTAGTTTAGCCAAGGCACTGTATTTGCACGTCGGCTTTGGTAGGACCAATGTTGATTTTCCCTGACTCATCAGCCGACGTAAACCGCTGCCCGGTAGATCGACGTTGCATACAAGCAGAACATGTGGTGAGGATAATTTTGGCCGATTGCTGGAATCGGCCTCCATATTGATCGAAGCGCTCAATGAAGGTTTTGTAATGTTCCTTCATAGATCTTTGGGGGCCGATCCCAAGGACCGGCCTCGCCACGTTTGCTCATCGGTTTGCTCTTGCTACACGGTCAGGCCAGTGGATAAGACCAGCCTAACCCTTCCCTTCGTCACGTCGATGCGCTCGCAGTCATCCAAATTGGGTGCCTCGTGTAATCCTGGAGCACTAAACTCCGTCGGAAGGACGAGCACCATGTTTGTGCCAGCCGATGTCTCATCATCGGCTTTCTTTTGCATGGGGCGCCACTCCATTTTTCGTGGTCGACCCTCTTCATCCAGGGTTCGCTGAATTTTCGCGGCCAGATCAGGCCGCGCCTTCCTTAGCGTGTGCAGGTATAACCTTTCGGCTTCCTCCAAGCCGCGCAGTCGCTGACCCTATGCTTTTGGGAACGGCTGAGTCCATCAGGGCACCACCTTGGCCGGTGGTACCTGTCTTCTTGTTCTTCTCCCTCGTCTTTCAAATCCTCGAGATCTTCCATCCGAGGGGACTCAGCGTGTTTGCTTCGAGGCGGGAGAGGCCCTAAGCGTTGGAACACGGACGCGTTAGCTGCCTCCTTCTTCTTCTGTCTACATTCTGGGCAGTTGCCGATTGTAGGCAATCGGCTCATTCCTGAATCCCAGCAGTGTCTGAAGAAGGGACAGTCCCAGTGCCTATCCTCGTCGTCTCGCTCCCTTGACTTTTCCTTGGCACGGCGCTCGTACTCCTCCTCACCGCGATCATGCCGACGATGTCTCCTGGCGTCTCTATCATCATCGTCGCTGGATCGTCGGCGTTGGCTATATTGACTCACGTACTTGTTGAGGAGGTGATCAGAGAGAGGTCGCTGATATCTTACATTCCTCACTTCTCCCTCTGTTATGTAGCGCTTGCCGTCGTGCCGGAGCCGATCACGTGGAGCGGCCTCCTCTGTGTCCTTGCTATGAGAGCAGCTGCCCTCGTCTCCATCTTTGCCAGAGTGGTGCCCAGGTCCTACCATGTTGATGCTAAACGAGAATCCTGGCTGGCAACCTTCAGGGTAAGTGCACTCCACCATGTTAACGGCGGGGAAGGGGTGGGTGTCGACCTTCATGGCGTACTGGTTGAAAATCAGACGTCCTTGTTCTATCGCCATTTGGATCTGCTGACGCCACACCCTGCAGTCGTTGGTGGCATGGGAGACCGAGTTATGCCATTTGCAGTATGGCTTTCCGTTCAGCTCCTGTACCGTGGGGATTTTGAGGCCTTCGGGTATCTTCAACTGCTTCTCCTTGAGTAAGAGGTCGAAGATTTGCTCAGTTTTAGTCACGTCAAAATCAAACCCTCTGGGCGGACCTGGTGGCTTTACCCATTTGCAGGACACGGGGGTTGCCCCCCGAGTCCATTCAGCCACTGCTACCTCTTGATCTCCCGCAGAGCCTTTGTCTTCATCTGCCTCAACCAGGACTACCGCACGCTTGAATTTGTCCTGGTACAAGTCCGGGTGGCGCTGTTCATATGCCGACAGTTTCTGAACCATGTGCGCCAGTGAAGGGTAGTCTGCTTGGGAGGCCATGTCCTTGATTGGTGATGCAAGGCCCACCACTGCCAACTCGACTGCTTCTTTTTCAGTCATACGAGCCGAATAACATCGGTTCCTTAGATTTCTGAAGCGCTGGACGTACTCTGCCACGGTTTCTCCACGCTTCTGACGTATTTGAGCTAGATCGACAATGCCGGCCTCGGAAGCCTCTGAGTGAAACTGCATGTGGAACTATTCCTCCAACTGCTTCCAAGTCCGGATCGAGTCCGGTGGCAACGAAGTGTACCACCCGAAAGCCGATCCCGTGAGGGACTGTGCGAAGAACCTCACGCGTAGTGGATCCGATGCTGAGGCCGTTCCTAGCTGTGCCAAATATCGGCTCACATGCTCAATGGAGCTGGAACCATCTGATCCATTGAATTTGGAGAAATCAGGGAGCCGATATTTGGGTGGTAGCGGGACCAACTCGTACTCGTCGGGGTACGGCTTGGAATAGCCGATTGTCCTCCTTTTCGGCACCATGCCGAACTGGTCTCTCAGGATCGTACTGATTTGATCCGCGGTGTTGGCTGCAGGAGTCGAACTCTGAAGATTCGACGGAGTGGCATACTTAGCCAGCCATGCTTGCTTCTCCAGCTGTGAGCCAACTGCAGGAGCTGCGCTCTGGAGGTTTGTTGGAGTGGCGTACTTAGCTAGCCACGTCTGCTTCTCAAGATCTGTCGCTGAAGTTCCTCCTGCTTTCCCAGAAGTCCCCTGCTTTGTTGCGGCTTTGGTTTGTGAGCGCCCGATATACGCAGTCTGGCACGTATGTGCACATGTACCCGTGAGGGATCTCCTTAGGCGCCTCATGCAAGAACTGGCAGTCACTAGGGTCACCACCGATCTTGTAGACGACGAATGCCGGTGAATTCGGCACTTCTGGTGCTGCCAACGCAAATGGCAGCGGTGGACGGGACTGGAGTGGCATCTCTCCTTGGTATGTCCCGAGAGCTGGTCCTGACGGAGAGTACTGGTGCCTCATGATCTCCTGGATCACCCGAAGAGCGACACGCTCCAAAGTGTTCACCAGGTTCTCAGAGTGGCGGTGCAGCGAGTGAGCCACCATGTAGTTAATCTCCTGACGCAGGGACCTGGTGCGTTCCTCTGACGGGGCGGACAGGTCTATTCCATCGAGCGCACCATCAGGCGAGAACCCTTTCCACCTGATGCCATGTGAACGGGTTCTGTGAAAAGAGCCGATGAGGTCGGCCTCGAGGATAGCTTTGACCTCGTCATACTTCTTCTTGAGCTCGTCGGTCAGATCCTCGTACGTGACTGGGGTGCCGTCCGCCATCTCAGATGTAGATGGCGATGTGGTTGATGTCGAAGATTGTCCCACCGGGCGTGCCAGAATGTGTTGCGGTCAGAAACCCACCGGCGAGCAGCGACGGGCAACACAGTAGAGCCGGGAACAACTTAGGGCTGCGGCTGGCCCTGGTCCCTCCGAGCGACGGCCCGCAAAGCCTCCGGCACGCACGTCCGATGCTGGTGCAAGGGTGTGCCACCTGACCTATACCTGGTCAGGAAGGTGATGGAGATGCCTCGCTTAGTTTCCTGCATGACATACACGTAAACATTAAATACGAGCCTCGATCGGCTCTCAGGTTATCCTGTGAATCGGCTCAAGGAGCCGATCCACCCATGATTCGCACGAGGTGTACGAATATATGGTGGTCCTGCTTGATCAAGATAAAGCTAAAACGATCTACGACGATTTAGGGTTTTCACCGCATAATCGGATCATCCTACTCACGATTGGGCCTCGCGGTCACGCACGGTGATCGTAAGCTGATCCTAGACAAGGCCTAAAAACCAACACGAGGTTGATCCCCGGAACATCCTGTCTAGGGCTAGCAAACTACACCCTACGCGTCGCTGGATCCTCCAACCCTTTGTAAGGCCTAACTATTGCAGATATTAAACTAATCCTTGAAGAACAAGGAGCAACCGTAACGTATCGGATCTACTAAATAATGATCAAGCGGGGTGCCGCCCCTACACCTAAGATAGGTGTAAGGGCGGCTAGATGTCTAAGGGTTGCACTACGATAGCATATGATACGAAGAACAATGCTAACCCTAACACATCTAAGATAACTACGCTGCTCGCCATAAAAAAGGCTTCAGTACGAGCAACGCATGGACAACGAATAAACTTGTACTGCCTAGATCGCAAGATGCGATCTAGGCAGCATGATGCTTACCCGGAAGAAACCCTCGAGACGAAGGAGTTGGCGATGCGCCTAGATTGATTTGTGGTGAACGATGATTGTTGTTTATTTCATAAACCCTAGATACATATTTATAGTCCAGGGGACTTTCTAATTTAGGCGTGCACCTAACCGTGCACGGGTAAAACTCTATCTTTTAATCTAAGATGCGATCTACTATATTACAGATACACGGGCAATCTAGCCCAAACTCTTCGTGCAAGGCCGCTTCAGAGATCTTCCACGTGTAATCTTCCAAGCCCATCTCCCTTACGGCCCATCTCCTGATTTGGCCAAAATCTGGTGATAACAGGAAGGTTTTCCGTATCGTGGCTCTCGGTACTGGGTGTTTCGCAACGAAGGCTTTAAGTAGGCGGAAGGGTAGGTCAGGGGGCGACGCGAGGGGCCCAGGAGACAGGGCGGCGCGGCCAAGGGTGGGGCCGCGCCGCCTACCCTCCTGGCCACCTCGTGGCCCCACTCCGTTGACTCTTCGGTCTTCTGGAAGCTTCGTGGCAAAATAGGACCCTGGGCGTTGATTTCGTCCAATTCCGAGAATATTTCCTTACTAGGATTTCTGAAACCAAAAACAGCAGAAAACAAGAATCGGCACTTCGGCATCTTGTTAATAGGTTAGTTCCAGAAAATGCACGAATATGACATAAAGTGTGCATAAAACATGTAGATATCATCAATAATGTGGCATGGAACATAAGAAATTATCGATACGTCAGAGACGTATCAGCATCCCCAAGATTAGTTCCTGCTCGTCCCGAGCAGGTAAACGATAAACAAAGATAATTTCTGGAGTGACATGCCATCATAACCTTGATCATACTATTTGTAAGCATATGTAGTGAATGCAGCGATCAAAACAATGTAAATGACATGAGTAAACAAGTGAATCATATAGCAAAGACTTTTCATGAATAGTACTTCAAGACAAGCATCAATAAGTCTTGCATAAGAGTTAACTCATAAAGCAATAATTCAAAGTAGAGGTATTGAAGCAACACAAAGGAAGATGAAGTTTCAGAGGTTGCTTTCAACTTGTAACATGTATATCTCATGGATATTGTCAACATAGAGTAATATAACAAGTGCAATATGCAAGTATGTAGGAATCAATGCACAGTTCACACAAGTGTTTGCTTCTTGAGGTGGAGAGAAATAGGTGAACTGACTCAACATAAAAGTAAAAAAGAATGGTCCTTCAAAGAGGAAAGCATCGATTGCTATATTTGTGCTAGAGCTTTGATTTTGAAAACAAGAAACAATTTTGTCAACGGTAGTAATAAAGCATATGTATCATGTAAATTATATCTTACAAGTTGCAAGCCTCATGCATAGTATACTAATAGTGCCCGCACCTTGTCCTAATTAGCTTGGATTACCGGGATTATCACAATGCACATGTTTTAACCAAGTATCACAAAGGGGTACCTCTATGCCGCCTGTACAAAGGTCTAAGGAGAAAGCTCGCATTGGATTTCTCGCTATTGATTATTCTCAACTTAGACATCCATACCGGGACAACATAGACAACAGATAATGGACTCCTCTTTTATGCATAAGCATGTAGCAACAATTAATTTTCTCATATGAGATTGAGGATATATGTCCAAAACTGAAACTTCCACCATGGATCATGGCTTTAGTTAGCGGCCCAATGTTCTTCTCTAACAATATGCATGCTCTAACCATAAGGTGGTAGATCGCCCTTACTTCAGACAAGACGAACATGCATAGCAACTCACATGATATTCAACAAAGAGTAGTTGATGGCGTCCCCAGGAACATGGTTATCGCACAACGAGCAACTTAATAAGAGATAAAGTGCATAAGTACATATTCAATACCACAATAGTTTTTAAGCTATTTGTCCCATGAGCTATATATTGTAAAGGTGAAGAATGGAAATTTAAAGGTAGCACTCAAGCAATTTACTTTGGAATGGCGGAGAAATACCATGTAGTAGGTAGGTATGGTGGACACAAATGGCATAGTGGTTGGCTCAAGTATTTTGGATGCATGAGAAGTATTCCCTCTCGATACAAGGTTTAGGCTAGCAAGGCTATTTGAAACAAACACAAGGATGAACCGGTGCAGCAAAACTCACATAAAAGACATATTGTAAACATTATAAGACTCTACACCGTCTTCCTTGTTGTTCAAACTCAATACTAGAAATTATCTAGACCTTAGAGATACCAAATATGCAAACCAAATTTTAGCATGCTCTATGTATTTCTTCATTAATGGGTGCAAAGTATATGATGCAAGAGCTTAAACATGAGCACAACAATTGCCAAGTATCACATTATCCAAGACATTTTAGCAATTTACTACATGTATCATTTTCCAATTCCAACCATATAACAATTTAACGAAGAAGAAACTTCGCCATGAATATTATGAGTAGAGCCTAAGGACATACTTGTCCATATGCAACAGCGGAGCGTGTCTCTCTCCCACACAAAGAATGCTAGGATCCATTTTATTCAAACAAAACAAAAACAAAAATAAACCGACGCTCCAAGCAAAGCACATAAGATGTGATGGAATAAAAATATAGTTTCAGGGGAGGAACCTGATAATGTTGTCGATGAAGAAGGGGATGCCTTGGGCATCCCCAAGCTTAGACGCTTGAGTCTTCTTGATATATGCAGGGGTGAACCACCGGGGCATCCCCAAGCTTAGAGCTTTCACTCTCCTTGATCATGTTGTATCATCTCCCTCTCTTGATCCTTGAAAACTTCCTCCACATCAAACTTAGAACAACTCATTAGAGGGTTAGTGCACAATTAAAATATACATGTTCATAGGTGACATAATCATTCTTAACACTTCTGGACATTGCACAAAGCTACTGAAAGTCAATGGAATCGAAATATCCATCGAACATATCAAAACAGGCAATGCGAAATAAAAGGCAGAATCTGTCAAAACAGAACAGTTCGTATTGACGAATTTTATTGAGGCACCAGAATTGCTCAAATTAAAATGCTCAAATTTAATGAAAGTTGCGTACATATCTGAGGATCACTCACGTAAATTGGCATAATTTTCTGAGCTACCTACAGAGAATTTTTCCCAGATTCGTGACAGCAAAGAAATCTGTTTCTGCGCAGTAATCCAAATCTAGTATGAACCTTACTATCAACGACTTTACTTGGCACAACAAAACACAAAACTAAGATAAGGAGAGGTTGCTACAGTATTAAACAACTTCCAAGACACAAAATAAAAACAAAGGTACTGTAGTAAAAACATGGGTTGTCTCCCATAAGCACTTTTCTTTAACGCCTTTCAGCTAGGCGTAGAAAGTGTATATCAAGTATCATCAAAAGATGAAGCATCAACATCATTTTCAAAATTTATCCCATTAGGTGTCTTAGATGCTCCCTTATCTATAGTGGTTTTAAGAGCTTTATCAATTTTAGGCCTATAATAGCTTTTTGGTTTAGGCCCCTTAGAGACATACATGAACTTTTGCTCCTTACCCACATAAGCTTTCTCTCTAAATTTTATAGATGAAAATGTTGAACCCAATGTTCCCATAGCCTCTTCAAGTTCACTAATCCTTTGGGTTTGATTATCATGTATAGCACAAGATTCCAAAATGGCAATTTTCTCATTAATTCCACCTAGAGATTTATCAAGTTTATCAGTGCTATCAAGTAATGCTCCCAAAGTAGTATCAATACTTGGAAGGTTTTGTTCTATGGTTTCCAACTTTTTCATGACATCTTCAAGAGAGGTTTCAATTTTAACTTCATTAACAGGTGGTATTCCAAATAGACTCTCAATAATGCAGCTAGCTTCTAATGCAGGAGTACTTAGGAAGTTACCTTTCGCGAGACAATCAAGAACATACCTATTCCAGCTAGAGACACCAACATAAAAATTCCTGAGTAGGATAGTGGTGGAGTGTTTCTTAGTGCACCTATTATGGGCATCACTAATTCTATACCAAGCATCTCTTAAACATTCTCCCCCTCGTTGCTTAAACGTACGAACTTCAACTTCAGGATTACTCATTTTAGCAGTAGTAAATAAAGCAAACTAGATAAAGTAAATGCAAGTAACTAATTTTTTTGTGTTTTTGATATAGCAAACAAGATAGCAAATAAAGTAAAACTAGCAACTAATTTTTTTGTATTTTGATTTAGTGCAGCAAACAAAGTAGTAAATAAAACTAAGCAAGACAAAAACAAAGTAAAGAGATTGCGATGTGGAGACTCCCCTTGCAGCGTGTCTTGATCTCCCCGGCAACGGCGCCAGAAAACGTCTTGATACGCGTACAGCACGCTACCGTTGGGAACCCCAAGAGGAAGGTGTGATGCGTACAGCGGCAAGTTTTCCCTCGGTATGAAACCAAGGTTTAATCGAACCAGTAGGAGCCAAGAAGCACGTTGAAGGTTGATGACGGCGAGATGTAGTGCGGCGCAACACCAGGGATTCCGGCGCCAACGTGGAACCTGCACAACACAAACCAAGTACTTTGCCCCAACGAAACAGCGAGGTTGTCAATCTCACCGGCTTGCTGTAACAAAGGATTAGATGTATAGTGTGGAAGATGATTGTTTGCAGAAAACAGTAGAACAGTATTGCAGTAGATTGTATTTCAGTAAAGAGAATTGGACCGGGTTCCACAGTTCACTAGAGGTGTCTCTCCCATAAGATAAATAGCATGTTGGGTGAACAAATTACAGTTGGGCAATTGACAAATAAAGAGGGCATGACCATGCACATACATATTATGATGAGTATAGTGAGATTTAATTGGGCATTACGACAAAGTACATAGACCGCTATCCAGCATGCATCTATGCCTAAAAAGTCCACCTTCAGGTTATCATCCGAACCCCTTCCAGTATTAAGTTGCTAACAACAGACAATTGCATTAAGTATTGCGCGTAATGTAATCAGTAACTACATCCTCGAACATAGCACCAATGTTTTATCCCTAGTGGCAACAGCACATCCATAATCTTAGAGATTTCTGTCACTTCCCCAGATTCACGGAGACATGAACCCACTATCGAGCATAAATACTCCCTCTTGGAGTTAATAGCAAAAACTTGGCCAGAGCCTCTACTAATAACGGAGAGCATGCAAGATCATAAACAACACATAGATATAAATTGATAATCAACATAACATGGTATTCTCTATTCATCGGATCCCAACAAACACAACATATAGAATTACAGATAGATGATCTTGATCATGTTCGGCAGCTCACAAGACCCGACAATTAAGCACAATGAGGAGAAGACAACCATCTAGCTACTGCTATGGACCCATAGTCCAGGGGTGAACTACTCACACATCACTCTGGAGGTGACCATGGCGGCGTAGAGTCCTCCGGGAGATGATTCCCCTCTCCGGCAGGGTGCCGGAGGCGATCTCCTGAATCCCCCGAGATGGGATTGGCGGCGGCGGCGTCTCTGGAAGGTTTTCCGTATCGTGGCTCTCGGTACTGGGGGTTTCGCAACAAAGGCTTTAAGTAGGCGGAAGGGTGATACGCGTACAACACGCGTCCGTTGGGAACCCCAAGAGGAAGGTGTGATGCGTACAGCGGCAAGTTTTCCCTCAGTATGAAACCAAGGTTTATCGAAACAGTAGGAGCCAAGAAGCACGTTGAAGGTTGATGGCGGCGTCTCAGTAAGGTTTTCCGTATCGTGGCTCTCGGTACTGGGGGTTTCGCGATGGAGGCTTTTTGTAGGCGGAAGGGTAGGTCAGGAGGCGGCACGAGGGGCCCACACCACAGGGCCGCGCCGCCCTAGGGTGTGGCCACCTCGTGGCCCCACTTCGTCTCCTCTTCGGTCTTCTGGAAGCTTCGTGGCAAAATAGGACCCTGGGCGTTGATTTCGTCCAATTCCGAGAATATTTCGTTACTAGGATTTCTGAAACCAAAAACAGCAGAAACAAGAATCGGCACTTCGGCATCTTGTTAATAGGTTAGTTCCAGAAAATGCACGAATATTACATAAAGTGTGCATAAAACATGTAGATAACATCAATAATGTGGCATGGAACATAAGAAATTATCGATACGTTGGAGACGTATCAGCATCCCCAAGCTTAGTTCTGCTCGTCCCGAGCAGGTAAAACGATAACACAGATAATTTCTGGAGTGACATGCCATCATAACCTTGATCATACTATTTGCAAAGTATATGTAGTGAATGCAGCGATCAAAACAATGTATATGACATGAGTAAACAAGTGAATCATAAAGCAAAGACTTTTCATGAATAGTACTTCAAGACAAGCATCAATAAGTCTTGCATAAGAGTTAACTCATAAAGCAATAATTCAAAGTAAAGGCATTGAAGCAACACAAAGGAAGATTAAGTTTCAGCGGTTGCTTTCAACTTATAACATGTATATCTCATGGATATTGTCAACATAGAGTAATATAACAAGCGCAATATGCAAGTATGTAGGAATCAATGCATAGTTCACACAAGTGTTTGCTTCTTGAGGTGGAGAGAAATAGGTGAACTGACTCAACAATGAAAGTAAAAGAATGGTCCTCCATAGAGGAAAAGCATCGATTGCTATATTTGTGCTAGAGCTTTGATTTTGAAAACATGAAACAATTTTGTCAACGGTAGTAATAAAGCATATGTATCATGTAAATTATATCTTACAAGTTGCAAGCCTCATGCATAGTATACTAATAGTGCCCGCACCTTGTCCTAATTAGCTTGGACTACCGGATCATCACAATGCACATGTTTTAACCAAGTGTCACAAAGGGGTACCTCTATGCCGCCTGTACAAAGGTCTAAGGAGAAAGCTCGCATTGGATTTCTCGCTATTGATTATTCTCAACTTAGACATCCATACCGGGACAACATAGACAACAGATAATGGACTCCTCTTTTATGCATAAGCATGTAACAACAATTAATAATTTTCTCATATGAGATTGAGGATATATGTCCAAAACTGAAACTTCCACCATGGATCATGGCTTTAGTTAGCGGCCCAATGTTCTTCTCTAACAATATGCATGCTTAACCATAAGGTGGTAGATCTCTCTTACTTCAGACAAGACGAACATGCATAGCAACTCACATGAAATTCAACAAAGAGTAGTTGATGGCGTCCCCAGTGAACATGGTTATCGCACAACAAGCAACTTAATAAGAGATAAAGTGCATAAGTACATATTCAATACCACAATAGTTTTTAAGCTATTTGTCCCATGAGCTATATATTGCAAAGGTGAATGATGGAATTTTAAAGGTAGCACTCAAGCAATTTACTTTGGAATGGCGGAAAATACCATGTAGTAGGTAGGTATGGTGGACACAAATGGCATAGTGGTTGGCTCAAGTATTTTGGATGCATGAGAGGTATTCCCTCTCGATACAAGGTTTAGGCTAGCAAGGCTATTTGAAACAAACACAAGGATGAACCGGTGCAGCAAAACTCACATAAAAGACTTATTGTAAACATTATAAGAATCTATACCGTCTTCCTTGTTGTTCAAACTCAATACTAGAAATTATCTAGACCTTAGAGAAACCAAATATGCAAACCAAATTTTAGCATGCTCTATGTATTTCTTCATTAATGGGTGCAAAGTATATGATGCAAGAGCTTAAACATGAGCACAACAATTGCCAAGTATCACATTACCCAAGACATTTATAGCAATTACTACATGTATCATTTTCCAATTCCAACCATATAACAATTTAACGAAGAAGAAACTTCGCCATGAATACTATGAGTAGAGCCTAAGGACATACTTATCCATATGCTACAGCGGAGCGTGTCTCTCTCCCATAAAGTGGATGCTAGGATCCATTTTATTCAAACAAAACAAAAAACAAAAACAAACCGACGCTCCAAGAAAAGCACATAAGATGTGATGGAATAAAAATATAGTTTCAGGGGAGGAACCTGATAATGTTGTCGATGAAGAAGGGGATGCCTTGGGCATCCCCAAGCTTAGACGCTTGAGTCTTCTTAGAATATGCAGGGGTGAACCACCGGGGCATCCCCAAGCTTAGAGCTTTCACTCTCCTTGATCATGTTGCATCATACTCCTCTCTTGATCCTTGAAAACTTCCTCCACACCAAACTTAGAACAACTCATTAGAGGGTTAGCGACAATAAAATTTAACATGTTCAGAGGTGACACAATCATTCTTAACACTTCTGGACATTGCATAAAGCTACTGGGCATTCATGGATCAAAGAAATTCATCCAACATAGCAAAAGAGGCAATGCGAAATAAAAGGCAGAATCTGTCAAAACAGAACAGTTCGTATTGACGAATTTTATCGAGGCACCAGACTTGCTCAAATGAAAATGCTCAAATTGAATGAAAGTTGCATACATATCTGAGGATCACTCACGTAAATTGGCATAATTTTCTGAGTTACCTACAGAGAAAACAGCCCAGATTCGTGACAGCAAAGAAATCTGTTTCTGCGCAGTAATCCAAATCTACTATGAACTTTTCTATCAACGACTTTACTTGGAACAACAAAACACTAAACTAAGATAAGGAGAGGTTGCTACAGTAGTAAACAACTTCCAAGACACAAAATAAAAACAAAGTACTGTAGGTAAAAACCATGGGTTGTCTCCCATAAGCGCTTTTCTTTAACGCCTTTCAGCTAGGCGCAGAAAGTGTGTATCAAGTATTATCGAGAGACGAAGTGTCAACATCATAATTTGTTCTAATAATAGAATCAAAAGGTAACTTCATTCTCTTTCTAGGGAAGTGTTCCATACCTTTCTTGAGAGGAAATTGATATTTTATATTACCTTCCTTCATATCAATAGTAGCACCAACAGTTCGAAGAAAAGGTCTTCCCAATATGATGGGACAAGATGCATTGCATTCAATATCCAAGACAACAAAATCAACGGGGACAAGGTTATTGTTAACGGTAATGCAAACATTATCAACTTTCCCCAAAGGTTTCTTTGTAGAATGATCAGCAAGATTAACATCCAAATAACAATTTTTTAGCGGTGGCAAGTCAAGCATATTATAGATTTTCTTAGGCATAACAGAAATACTTGCACCAAGATCACATAAAGCATTACAATCAAAATCTTTAACCTTCATCTTAATGATGGGCTCCCAACCATCCTCTAGCTTTCTAGGAATAGAGGCTTCGCGCTCTAGTTTCTCTTCTCTAGCTTTTATGAGAGCATTTGTAATATGTTGCGTGAAAGCCAAATTTATAGCACTAGCATTAGGACTTTTAGCAAGTTTTTGCAAGAACTTTATAACTTCAGAGATGTGGCAATCATAAAAATTCAAACCATTATAATCTAAAGCAATGGGATCATCATCCCCAATGTTGAAAAAAATTTCAGCAGCTTTATCACAGGCAATTTCAGCTTTTAGCGATTTCGAGCGGTTTCTCGCGCTTTGTATTAGAAGTGGAAACATTGCTAACACCAATTCTTTTATTATTAATAGTAGGAGGTGCAGCAACATGTGTAGCATTAGCATTACTAGTCGTGGTAATAGTCCAAACTTTAGCTATATTCTTCTCTTTAGCTAGTTTTTCATTTTCTTCTCTATCCCACCTAGCACGCAGTTCAGCCATTAATCTTATATTCTCATTAATTCTAACTTGGATGGCATTTGCTGTAGTAACAATTTTATTTTCAATATCCCTATTAGGCATAACTTTCGATTTCAAAAGATCAACATCAGCAGCAAGACTATCGACTTTAGAAGCAAGTATATCAATTTTCCCAAGCTTTTCTTCAACAGATTTGTTAAAAGCAGTTTGTGTACTAATAAATTCTTTAAGCATGGCTTCAAGTCCAGGGGGTGTGTTCCTATTATTATTGTAATAATTCCCATAAGAATTAGCATAACCGTTACCATTATTATAAAGATATGGCCTATAGTTATTACTAGAATTGTTCCGGTAAGCATTGTTGTTGAAATTATTATTTTTAATGAAGTTTACATCAACATGTTCTTCTTGTGCAACCAATGAAGCTAACGGAACATTATTAGGATCAATATTAGTCCTATCATTCGCAAGCATAGACATAATAGCATCAATCTTATCACTCAAGGAAGAGGTTTCTTCGACAGAATTTACCTTCTTACCTTGTGGAGCTCTTTCCGTGTGCCATTCAGAGTAGTTGATCATCATATTATCAAGAAGCTTTGTTGCTTCACCAAGAGTGATGGACATAAAGGTACCTCCAGCAGCTGAATCCAATAAATTCCGCGAAGAAAAATTTAGTCCTGCATAGAAGGTTTGGATGATCATCCAAGTAGTCAGTCCATGGGTTGGGCAATTTTTAACCAGAGATTTCATTCTTTCCCAAGCTTGTGCAACATGTTCAGTATCTAATTGTTTAAAATTCATTATGCTACTCCTCAAAGATATAATTTTAGCAGGGGGATAATATCTACCAATAAAAGCATCCTTGCATTTAGTCCATGAATTAATACTATTCTTAGGCAGAGATAGCAACCAATCTTTAGCTCTTCCTCTTAATGAGAAAGGGAACAATTTTAATTTTATAATGTCACCTTCTACATCTTTATATTTTTGCATTTCACATAGTTCAACAAAATTATTAAGATGGGCAGCAGCATCATCAGAACTAACACCAGAAAATTGCTCTCGCATAACAAGATTCAGTAAAGCAGGTTTAATTTCAAAGAATTCCGCTGTAGTAGCAGGTGGAGCAATAGGTGTGCATAAGAAATCATTATTATTTGTGGTTGTGAAGTCACACAACTTAGTATTTTCAGGAGTGGCCATTTTAGCAGTAGTAAATAAAGCAAACTAGATAAAGTAAATGCGAGTAACTAATTTTTTTGTGTTTTTGATATAGAGTGCAAGACAGTAAATAAAGTAAAGCTAGCAACTAATTTTTTTGTATTTTGATTTAGTGCAGCAAACAAAGTAGTAAATAAAACTAAGCAAGACAAAAACAAAGTAAAGAGATTGGGAAGTGGAGACTCCCCTTGCAGCGTGTCTTGATCTCCCCGGCAACGGCGCCAGAAAAAGAGCTTGATACGCGTACAACATGCGTCCGTTGGGAACCCCAAGAGGAAGGTATGATGCGTACAGCGGCAAGTTTTCCCTCAGTATGAAACCAAGGTTTATCGAACCAGTAGGAGCCAAGAAGCACGTTGAAGGTTGATGGCGGCGTCTCAGTAAGGTTTTCCGTATCGTGGCTCTCGGTACTGGGGGTTTCGCGACGGAGGCTTTTTGTAGGCGGAAGGGTAGGTCAGGAGGCGGCACGAGGGGCCCACACCACAGGGCCGCGCGGCCAAGGGGTGGGCCGCGCCGCCCTAGGGTGTGGCCACCTCGTGGCCCCACTTCGTCTCCTCTTCGGTCTTCTGGAAGCTTCGTGGCAAAATAGGACCCTGGGCGTTGATTTCGTCCAATTCCGAGAATATTTCGTTACTAGGATTTCTGAAACCAAAAATAGCAGAAAACATCAACTGACACTTCGGCATCTTGTTAATAGGTTAGTTCCAGAAAATGCACGAATATTACATAAAGTGTGCATAAAACATGTAGATAACATCAATAATGTGGCATGGAACATAAGAAATTATCGATATGTTGGAGACGTATCAAAGGGTAGGTCAGGGGGCGACGCGAGGGGCCCAGGAGACAGGGCGGCGCGACCAAGGGTGGGGCCGCGCCGCCTACCCTCCTGGCCACCTCGTGGCCCCACTCCGTTGACTCTTCGGTCTTCTGAAAGCTTTGTGGCAAAATAGGACCCTGGGCGTTGATTTCGTCCAATTCCGAGAATATTTCCTTACTAGGATTTCTGAAACCAAAAATAGCAGAAAACAGCAACTGGCACTTCGGCATCTTGTTAATAGGTTAGTTCCAGAAAATACACGAATATGACATAAAGTGTGCATAAAACATGTAGATATCATCAATAATGTGGCATGGAACATAAGAAATTATTGATACGTCAGAGACGTATCATCCCTCTCATGCAACCCTGCAACCACAAAGCAAGAAGTCTCTTGTGTCCCCAACACACCTAATAGGTGCACTAGTTCGGCGAAGAGATAGTGAAATACAGGTGGTATGAATAAATATGAGCAGTAGCAACGGCACCAGAAAAGTGCTTTGCTGTCCAGGACTGGCGTGTGGTTGATGATGGTGATATTGCGGGCAGTACAGATGCAGTAAAACAGTAAACAAGCAGCGATAGCAGTATTTGGAAACAAGGCCTAGGGATTATACTTTCACTAGTGGACACTCTCAACATTGATCACATAACAGAATAGATAAATGCTATACTCTACACTCTCTTGTTGGATGATGAACACCACTAATTGTGTAGGATTACACGAACCCTCAATGCCGGAGTTAACAAGCTCCACAATATTCCATATTCATGTTTAAATAACCTTAGAGTGCATGATAGATCATTGCAATTACACCAAGTACTAACATAGCATGCACACTGTCACCATCACACTATGAAGGAGGCATAGATCACATCAATACTATCATAGCAATAATTAACTTCATAATCTACAAGAGATTACAATCATAACCTACGCCAAGTACTACACGATGCACACACTGTCACCATTACACCGTGTAGGAGGAATAGACTACTTTAATAACATCACTAGAGTAGCACACAGATAAATTGTGATACAAAACACATTGCAATCATAAAGAGATATAAATAAGCACTTCACTATGCCATTCATAACAGTGAATAAGTATTCTGTGAAATATAGCCTAAGAGACCCACACGGTGCACACACTGTCACCTTTACACACGTGGGACAAGGAGTCTCCGGAGATCACATAAGTAAAATCCACTTGACTAGCATAACGACATCTAGATTACAAGCATCATCATGTGAATCTCAATCATGTAAGGCAGCTCATGAGATTATTGTATTGAAGTACATAGGGAGAGAGATTAACCACATAGCTACCGGTACAGCCCTTAGCCTCGATGGAGAACTACTCCCTCCTCATGGGAGACAACAGCGTTGATGAAGATGGCGGTGGAGATGGCAGCGGTGTCGATGGAGAAGCCTTCCGGGGGCACTTCCCCGTCCCGGCGGCGTGCCGGAACAGAGACTCCTGTCCCCCAGATCTTGGCTTCGCGATGGCGGCGGCTCTGGATGGTTTCTCGTACCGTGTCTTTTCCGTATCGAGGTTTTAGGTCGAGGACCTTTTTATAGGCGAAGAGGCGGCGTCAGAAGGTCAACGAGGCGACGACATAGTAGGGGGGCGCAGACCCCCCCTTGGCCGCGCCAGGGTCATGTGTGGTGGGCCTATGGCCCCCCTCTGGCCTCTCTCGGGTGTTCTGGAAGCTTCGCGTGATCCTAAGATGCTGGGCGTTGATTTCGTCCGATTACGAGAATATTTCCTTACTAGGATTTCTGAAACCAAAAACAACAGAAAACAGCAACTGGCCCTTCGGCATCTCGTCAATAGGTTAGTTCCGGAAAACGCATAAATATGACATAAACTATGCATATAACATGTAGATATCATCAATAATTTGGCATGGAACATAAAAAATTATCGATACGTTGGAGACGTATCAGTTGCCAAGATGGAAAACACACACCACATGTTTGAAAATAGTCTATTCAGGGTGCTGAGCCAGGATTTGGCCAAGTGGGGTGGGGGGTTGACCATGCACATTCTATAGGATATCAATATATGCGCCAGGAGTCGGATCTATGAAGACTCATGAAGGAAGCCGGATCCATGATGATAAATTAGGAATAGGTGGATCCTTGACGTGCACGATAATGTAATGTTCCCTAGTTAGGTAACTTGTATCCGGATAGGACTCTCTGTAGAAACCCTAGATCCAGGCGCCTATATAAGCCGGATACTGGGAGCCCTGAGGCACGACCACAACTCATTGTAACACGCGCAAGCGCCCAGATAATTTCAGACAAGCAGCAGTAGGCCCTGCCCTCGTGCAGCGTGATCCGAAAAGGTGGGTAAATCGCGTACCACGGTCCCGATGGCTCTTCGCCCTTTAGCCCCATCTTCTCCCCTTTCTTGAGGATACCTCCTCTTGGGTATTGTAGAATAGGCAACGACAAGTATCTTGGAACACATCAGAGGCATGTGTGCAACATAAAAAAAATCTCAAATCATCAACTTTTGCTTCGAGCCCTGAAGTTACCATCCTAGGTCAAACCCGACGTATCCGGTGGCCATAGACCCATTCCCCACAATCGCATTGTCTTATGAGAGCTTTAGCTCAAGATCCATGGAGCTGACTGCTTCTCATCCAGGGTGCGGGAGTGGAACAACACAACTAAGCCTCAGAGGAGGAATGTCGGAGAAAACCCATCGGAGGACATAGAGAGAAGAGGTCAAGGATGGACAACATGGAAGAGCAAATGACGAGAGAGGCACAACACATGGAGTATGTTGGAGGGGTGTAGTGTGAGTGTCATATGCTAGCCGGAAGTAGTGCGAGAGCCGTGCAGAATGGCCCAACATATTGATGGGAGTGATCGATCCAATCCGACGTTATGTATCAGTTTTCATAATTAAGGCACCTAACAAATACATACAATAATATAATCACGAAGAGGGTTTGGAATATTGGTTGAATTTTTTTTCTAGAGGCACATAAATCACCAAAGTTAAATAACTTCATCTAAATTTTGGCATTTTTTTATCAAGTCAAGTCATCATTTTAATTTTTTCCAAATATAGTCTGAAAGTTTCAAGATAAAAATATTTGAGCTCCCATAGAAATTACATAAATTTCGAATATTTGTACCACCTCAGGCATGTGCAATAGTCTCACCTCGATTTGTCATATCCAGTTTCACCCATTTATATATGTGAACCTCTCCGGAATCAACAAGCCACCTTTGATAACAATAAGCAGCCATTATCGTTTGGTCTAAGATCCAAGGCGATTTACGCAAAAAAAACCCTTTTCTGAAACTATAGCACAAACTGACCCTCCGGCGAAACTATTTCACCCATCTAACCTTTTGTGTGGCGCCCTCCACATCGGCGCACGCCTCACTTTGTGGCGCCTGTGTGTGCGGCGCCACTAGCCCAACCGACGTGGCGTCCTCGACGCTGAGGTGTGCTCCGATCTGACGTGGCAGGATATGTGGCGCCGCTCCCATCAGCGCCACACGGTGAAACTGTGGCGCCGCTAGGAAGGGCGCCACACATCCACATATGTGTGGTGCCCGCGCCGCCCCCAGCCCGACCCAGGGCTTCTTCTCTTTCTCTGCGCGTGAAGAACAAGAGGCGGCCGGCGGTTCCTCCTCCTCCCCCTCCCCCCCCACCAAATCCACCACCAAATCATCAGATCTGCCCGGCCAATCTCTTCCCAATTCCTTCCTCAAGGTATTCTCCCTTGATCCCCTTTGTTTCATCCATGATTTTCTCGGATTTAATTCAATTTAGACATGGAACCATAGATATGAAAATCTTAGAACTTGAATCCATGTGCTCATGTATGTGTTGAAATCCATATTCTCATGTATCTATGTATTGAAACCCTAGATTTGTTAAAACCCTAGACATTAAATTTCAATCACTACAAGAAAAGTTTTGATAGACAAGGTCTCAAAATTGTCCGCTAAGGGGTATTTTTCATCGCCTATGGGCCTAACCCGACGATATGGGTTTTGTTGTCGAAACTGCGTCAGGCAAAGTCCTACCACATATTTTTCGGTCCGTCGCGCTTGGGTGCCCTTCCGCCACGGAAAATCGGACCGTTGCAGAAGTGTTTCCGGGAGCCCGTTGACTGCTGACGTCATGCAAACTGCCACGTGGCAGACGCCGTTAACTAGCGGTTAACGGCGTTAACCGCTGAAACCCCGTGGTAGATGGTAGGCCCACACGAGGCCTGCCACGTCTTAAGCGGGCTGGCCCATTAAGTTTGCGGGCCGGGCCAGCTGACTTAGTTTGACCGGTCAACTATATAGCTGGGCTGGTCCATTAGTTACGTGGGCCGGGCCTAACCTCTAAGGTTGACTGGTCAAAAGATTAATGGGCTGGCCCACTAAGCATGTGGGCCGGGCCGAATGCACTCGTTTGACCGGTCAACAGGCAAAAGGGCCGGCCCACAAAACATGTGGGACCCACTTTCATGTTATCGGGCCGACCCATTTACCATGTGGGGTCCACCTTAAAGCAAGTGGGCTGGCCCAAGAAGTTATTGGGCCGGCCCAATTAGCATGTGGGTCCCACTTTCCTGCTATTGGGCCGACCCATTTAGTATGTGGGGTCCACATTAGATCAAATGGGCCAGCCCACCAAGCTAGTGGGCGGGGCCAAAAGCACAGGTGGGTCCCACTTTCCTGTTAATGGGCTAGCCCATTTAGTACGTGGGGTCCACCATATAGCAAGTGGGCCAGCCCAACAAGATAGTGGGCCGGGCCAAAAACACAGGTGGATCCCACTTTCCAGTTAAAGGGCCGGCCCATTTAGTATGTGGGGCCCACCATATAGCAAGTGGGCCGGCCCAACACGCTAGTGGGCCGGGCCAAAAGCACAGGTGGGTCCCTCTTTCCTCTTAAAGGGCCGGCCCATTTAGTATGTGGGGTCCGCCATGTAGCAAGTGGGCCGGCCCAACAAGATAGTGGGCCGGGCCAAAAACGCAGGTGGGTCCCACTTTCCTGTTAAAGGGCCGGCCCATTTAGTATGTGGGATCCGTCATGTAGCAAGTGGGCTGGCCCAACAAGACAGTGGGCCGGGCCAAAAGCACAGGTGGGTCCCACTTTCCTGTTAACGGGCCGGCCCAGTAAGTACGTGAGCCGGCCCAAAATGAAAGTGGGTCCCACACTACTGTTAATGGGCCGGCCCAATCTGTTATAGGGCCCTGGTTGTTTGACTAGTCAACTTGCATTAAATTACATGAGCCTAAAATCTGATATCAATGATACACACAATTACATACACAAATAAAATAACTAGGAAAATTACAAGGCAATTAATGTGCCCAAATAAAAAAAATTACATAGAATCATTGAGGACTTTTATTAGCAGCATCAATAACATGTTGACATTTGGAAATCGCCTTGATTGAATCTTGTGTACTCTTGGTCAACATATCATCTACAGACCTTAAAGCAGCAATACCATGTCTTTTATAAAGTACAGCCTTGAGATGTTCACTGTTTGATGAAAAGAATGGTCTAGGTTGACGGCTATGAGAGGATGCATCAGAACAAAGATCAGAACTTTTTGTGGGCCTCTCTTCTAATGAAGATTGCTTCATCAGAACTGCATTCTGATAATAATGCAAAAAGAGTTAAACGATGAACTATGCAAACATGTATTAAGCATTGCCGATATGAGATAGTCACAAGTACTAAGCGCAGACTTACATTATATCGTTGCATAGGCTCACGCCGGAACCTTTTTTGCGCTCTATCTTCTACTAAGGACTTCTTCATTACAACTGCATTCTAGTAATATTGCAAACATAGTTACAACAGTGAACTATTCAAACATTTATTATGCAATGTAGATATAAGATAATAACAAGTTGCATAAATAAGACAATGTATGGAACTTGTACTAAGCAGACTTACATCATAATGTTGCACAGGGTCGCTTTGGCGACTATCTTCTAATGATGACTGCTTCACTAAAACTGCATTCTGGTAATATTGCAAAAATAGTTACAACAATTAACTATTCAAACATGTATTACGCAATGTAGAGATCAGATAACAGCATGTAGCAGAACATACTGGCTCACTGCAGGTCCTTCTCTTGCGTGCACTAGTCGTGGTCGACATGCCTGTCATTTTAGGTTCAGCCATCAAGTGAAATGCTAATCCTCCTGCTCCATTGTCCTTAATCTGTGTTTAGATATCACATTTAAGACCAAGTCAGCTGGTTTCAAATAACAAAAAACTTGAGCTGCCAAATGAATAAGCCAATATTTACCAGATATCAGATTAAAACCAACTAGATGTTGCTTTGCATGAGATACGAATTTCAGACATTCAGATTTAGATTAGGGTAATGCCAAGGTTTTCCACATAAAGTAAACTGGCATTAAGAATGACTGATACGTCTCCGACGTATCGATAATTTCTTATGTTCCATGCCACATTATTGATGATATCTACATGTTTTATGCACACTTTATGTCATATTCGTGCATTTTCTGGAACTAACCTATTAACAAGATGCCGAAGTGCCGATTCTTTGTTTTCTGCTGTTTTTGGTTTCGTAAATCCTAGTAAGGAAATATTTTCGGAATTGGACGAAATCAACGCCCAGGGTCCTATTTTGCCACGAAGCTTCCGGAAGACCGAAGAGTCAGCGGAGTGGGGCCACGAGGTGGCCAGGGAGGCGGCGGCGCGGCCCCACCCTTGACCGCGCCGCCTGTCTCCTGGGCCCTCGCGTCGCCCCCGACCTACCCTTCCGCCTACTTAAAGCCTTCGTTGCGAAACCCCAAGATCGAGAGCCACGATACGGAAAACCTTCCGGAGACGCCGCCGCCGCCAATCCCATCTCGGGGGATTCAGAGATCGCCTCGGCACCTGCCGGAGAGGGGAATCATCTCCCGAAGGACTCTACGCCGCCATGGTCGCCTCCAGAGTGATGTGTGAGTAGTCTACCCCTGGACTATGGGTCCATAGCAGTAGCTAGATGGTTGTCTTCTCCTCATTGTGCTTAATTGTCAGGTCTTGTGTGCTACCGAACATGATCAAGATCATCTATCTGTAATTATATATGTTGTGTTTGTTGGGATCCGATGAATAGAGAATACCATGTTATGTTGATTATCAATTTATATCTATGTGTTGTTTATGATCTTGCATGCTCTCCGTTATTAGTAGAGGCTCTGGCCAAGTTTTTGCTATTAACTCCAAGAGGGAGTATTTATGCTCGATAGTGGGTTCATGTCTCCGTGAATCTGGGGAAGTGACAGAAATCTCTAAGATTATGGATGTGCTGTTGCCACTAGGGATAAAACATTGGTGCTATGTTCGAGGATGTAGTTACTGATTACATTACGCGCAATACTTAATGCAATTGTCTGTTGTTAGCAACTTAATACCGGAGGGGTTCGGATGATAACCTGAAGGTGGACTTTTTAGGCATAGATGCATGCTGGATAGCGGTCTATGTACTTTGTCGTAATGCCCAATTAAATCTCACTATACTCATCATAATATGTATGTGCATGGTCATGCCCTCTTTATTTGTCAATTGCCCAACTGTAATTTGTTCACCCAACATGCTATTTATCTTATGGGAGAGACACCTCTAGTGAACTGTGGACCCCGGTCCAATTCTCTTTACTGAAATACAATCTACTGCAATACTGTTCTACTGTTTTCTCGAAACAATCATCTTCCACACTATACATCTAATCCTTTGTTACAGCAAGCCAGTGAGATTGACAACCTCGCTGTTTCGTTGGGGCAAAGTACTTGGTTTGTGTTGTGCAGGTTCCACGTTGGCGCTGGAATCCACGGGTGTTGCGCCGCACTACATCTCGCCGCCATCAACCTTCAACGTGCTTCTTGGCTCCCTCTTTGGTTCGATTAAACCTTGGTTTCATACCGAGGGAAAACTTGCCGCTGTACGCATCACACCTTCCTCTTGGGGTTCCCAACGGTCGCGTCTTTGTACGCGTATCAAGATCTGTTTTCCGCGCGCCGTTCGGGAGATCAAGACACGCTGCAAGGGGAGTCTCCACATCCCAATCTCTTTACTTTGTTTTTGTCTTGCTTTAGTTTTATTTACTACTTTGTTTGCTGCACTAAATCAAAATACAAAAAAATTAGTTGCTAGTTTTACTTTATTTACTATCTTGTTTGCTATATCAAAAACACAAAAAAATTAGTTACTTGCATTTACTTTATCTAGTTTGCTTTATTTACTGTCTTGCACTCTATATTAAAAATACAAAAAAAATAGTTACTTTTGTTACCATGTCTAGCTCTGAACCTGTTACTTCTTCGCCCGAAGAATTAGTCTTCACTTTTAAACAAGGGGATGAGGAGAGTTTTAAGGATGCTTGGTCTAGAATTTTTACTTCTTATCGTAAAACTGAACCTCAAATGACTCTAAGTTTGCTCCTTAGTAATTTTTATTTTGGTCTTATGATTCGCTATAGATATGCTTTGGATGCTTTAGTGGGAGGAGATTTCCTTCATTGCAATGGGGATCAAGCTTTTAATGCCATAAAGAAGTTGGTTGCATCACATGATTCAGCTAATAACTTTGATTCAGCCCTTATTAGCATTTATAATAGATTAAATAATCTCGAGATAAGTACATCTCGCTTGGATGACAACTATCGCTATGTTCGTAATCGTTTTGAACAAGTTTTAGTGAACTCTGAACCTTCATTATGGGATCCTACTGTTAAAATTGTTATCGGTGATCAAACTCTTCATGCCAATTGTGATATTATGTCTGAATTTTGCCTTATACCTGAGAGCATTTATAAATCTTTGAAACTTTGGGGAGTTGATGAAGGAGGAGAAGAAATAACTCTCATTGATAACTCTGTTATAATTCCTAAGGGAATAGCCGCAGGTGTGCATACAACCATTCTTGGAAGAACAATATCCATTGATTATCTTGTTATTGAATGTGTAGGGACAGGAAAAATCACACTCGGAAGATCCCTGCTGAAACTATTGGGAGCAGTCATAGATGTGGGAGAAGGCACCCTGGAATTCACCTCTACACCGGGGGGAAATCATATATTTCCTAAATCAAAGAGAAAGAAAAAGAACAAGAAAGTTAAGGGTAAAGCCCAAGGTAAGGTTGATACACCATCTCTCGATAACACTTGATACACACTTTCTGCGCCTAGCTGAAAGGCGTTAAAGAAAAGCTCTTATGGGAGACAACCCATGTTTTTTACTACAGTACTTTGTTTTTATTTTGAGTCTTGGAAGTTGTTTACTACTGTAGTAACCTCTCCTTATCTTAGTTTAGTGTTTTGTTGTGCCAAGTAAAGTCGTTGATAGCAAGGTTCATACTAGATTTGGATTACTGCGCAGAAACAGATTTCTTTGCTGTCACGAATCTGGGCAAAATTCTCTGTAGGTAACTCAGAAAATTATGCCAATTTACGTGAGTGATCCTCAGATATGTACGCAACTTTCATTCAATTTGAGCATTTTCATTTGAGCAAGTCTGGTGCCTCAATAAAATTCGTCATTACGAACTGTTCTGTTTTGACAGATTCTGCCTTTTATTTCGCATTGCCTGTTTTGATATGTTCGATGGATATTTCTATTCCATTGACTTTCAATAGATTTGTACAATGTCCAGAAGTGTTAAGAATGATTATGTCACCTCTCAACATGTATATTTTGATTGTGCACTAACCCTCTAATGAGTTGTTCTAAGTTTGGTGTGGAGGAAGTTTTAAAGGATCAAGAGAGGGAGATGATACAACATGATCAAGGAGAGTGAAAGCTCTAAGCTTGGGGATGCCCCGGTGGTTCACCCCTGCATATATCAAGAAGACTCAAGCGTCTAAGCTTGGGGATGCCCAAGACATCCCCTTCTTCATCGACAACATTATCAGGTTCCTCCCCTGAAACTATATTTTTATTCCATCACATCTTATGTGCTTTGCTTGGAGCGTCGGTTTGTTTTTGTTTTTGTTTTGTTTGAATAAAATGGATCCTAGCATTCTTTGTGTGGGAGAGAGACACGCTCCGCTGTAGCATATGTACAAGTATGTCCTTAGGCTCTACTCATAATATTCATGGCGAAGTTTCTTCTTCGTTAAATTGTTATATGGTTGGAATTGGAAAATGATACATGTAGTAATTGCTATAATGTCTTGGATAATGTGATACTTGGAAATTGTTGTGCTCATGTTTAAGCTCTTGCATCATATACTTTGCACCCATTAATGAAGAAATACATAGAGCATGCTAAAATTTGGTTTGCATATTTGGTCTCTCTAAGGTCTAGATAATTTCTAGTATTGAGTTTGAACAACAAGAAAGACGGTGTAGAGTCTTATAATGTTTACAATATGTCTTTTATGTGAGTTTTGCTGCACCGGTTCATCCTTGTGTTTGTTTCAAATAGCCTTGCTAGCCTAAACCTTGTATCGAGAGGGAATACTTCTCATGCATCCAAAATACTTGAGCCAACCACTATGCCATTTGTATCCACCATACCTACCTACTACATGGTATTTCTCCGCCATTCCAAAGTAAATTGCTTGAGTGCTACCTTTAAATTTCTATCCTCTACCTTTACGATATATAGCTCATGGGACAAATAGCTTAAAAACTATTGTGGTATTGAATATGTACTTATGCACTTTATCTCTTATTAAGTTGCTCGTTGTGCGATAACCATGTTCCTGGGGACGCCATCAACTACTCTTTGTTGAATATCATGTGAGTTGCTATGCATGTTCGTCTTGTCTGAAGTAAGGGCGATCTACCACCTTATGGTTAGAGCGTGCATATTGTTAGAGAAGAACATTGGGTCGCTAACTAAAGCCATGATCCACGGTGGAAGTTTCAGTTTTGGACATATATCCTCAATCTCATATGAGAAAATTAATTGTTGCTACATGCTTATGCATAAAAGAGGAGTCCATTATCTGTTGTCTATGTTGTCCCGGTATGGATGTCTAAGTTGAGAATAATCAATAGCGAGAAATCCAATGCGAGCTTTCTCCTTAGACCTTTGTACAGGCGGCATAGAGGTACCCCTTTGTGACACTTGGTTAAAACATGTGCATTGTGATAATCCCGGTAATCCAAGCTAATTAGGACAAGGTGCGGGCACTATTAGTATACTATGCATGAGGCTTGCAACTTGTAAGATATAATTTACATGATACATATGCTTTATTACTACCGTTGACAAAATTGTTTCTTGCTTTCAAAATCAAAGCTCTAGCACAAATATAGCAATCGATGCTTTCCTCTTTGAAGGACCATTCTTTTACTTTTATTGTTGAGTCAGTTCACCTATCTCTCTCCATCTCAAGAAGCAAACACTTGTGTGAACTGTGCATTGATTCCTACATACTTGCATATTGCATTTGTTATATTACTCTATGTTGACAATTATCCATGAGATATACATGTTACAAGTTGAAAGCAACCGCTGAAACTTAATCTTCCTTTGTGTTGCTTCAATGCCTCTACTATGATTTATTGCTTTATGAGTTAACTCTTATGCAAGACTTATTGATGCTTGTCTTGAAGTACTATTCATGAAAAGTCTTTGCTATATGATTCATTTGTTTACTCATGTCGTATACATTGTTTTGATCGCTGCATTCATTACATATGCTTACAAATAGTATGATCAAGGTTATGATGGCATGTCACTCCAGAAATTATCTTTGTTTATCGTTTACCTGCTCGGGATGAGCAGGAACTAAGCTTGGGGATGCTGATACGTCTCCAACGTATCGATAATTTCTTATGTTCCATGCCACATTATTGATGATATCTACATGTTTTATGCACACTTTATGTCATATTCGTGCATTTTCTGGAACTAACCTATTAACAAGATGCCGAAGTGCCGATTCTTTGTTTTCTCTGTTTTTGGTTTCAGAAATCCTAGTAAGGAAATATTCTCGGAATTGGACGAAATCAACGCCCAGGGTCCTATTTTGCCACGAAGCTTCCAGAAGACCGAAGAGTCAACGGAGTGGGGCCACGAGGTGGCCAGGAGGGCAGGCGGCGCGGCCCCACCCTTGGCCGCGCCGCCCTGTCTCCTGGGCCCCTCGCGTCGCCCCCTGACTTACCCTTCCGCCTACTTAAAGCCTTCGTTGCGAAACCCCCAGTACCGAGAGCCACGATACGGAAAACCTTCCAGAGACGCCGCCACCGCCAATCCCATCTCGGGGGATTCAGGAGATCACCTCCGGCACCCTGCCGGAGAGGGGAATCATCTCCCGGAGGACTCTACGCCGCCATGGTCACCTCCGGAGTGATGTGTGAGTAGTCTACCCCTGGACTATGGGTCCATAGCAGTAGCTAGATGGTTGTCTTCTCCTCATTGTGCTTAATTGTCGGGTCTTGTGAGCTGCCGAACATGATCAAGATCATCTATCTGTAATTCTATATGTTGTGTTTGTTGGGATCCGATGAATAGAGAATATCATGTTATGTTGATTATCAATTTATATCTATGTGTTGTTTATGATCTTGCATGCTCTCCGTTATTAGTAGAGGCTCTGGCCAAGTTTTTGCTATTAACTCCAAGAGGGAGTATTTATGCTCGATAGTGGGTTCATGTCTCCGTGAATCTGGGGAAGTGACAGAAATCTCTAAGATTATGGATGTGCTGTTGCCACTAGGGATAAAACATTGGTGCTATGTTCGAGGATGTAGTTACTGATTACATTACGCGCAATACTTAATGCAATTGTCTGTTGTTAGCAACTTAATACTGGAGGGGGTTCGGATGATAACCTGAAGGTGGACTTTTTAGGCATAGATGCATGCTGGATAGCGGTCTATGTACTTTGTCGTAATGCCCAATTAAATCTCACTATACTCATCATAATATGTATGTGCATGGTCATGCCCTCTTTATTTGTCAATTGCCCAACTGTAATTTGTTCACCCAACATGCTATTTATCTTATGGGAGAGACACCTCTAGTGAACTGTGGACCCCGGTCCAATTCTCTTTACTGAAATACAATCTACCGCAACATCTTTGTTCTATCTTTTTCTGCAAACAATCATCTTCCACACTATACATCTAATCCTTTGTTACAACAAGCCGGTGAGATTGACAACCTCGCTGTTTCGTTGGGGCAAAGTACTTGGTTTGTGTTGTGCAGGTTCCACGTTGGCGCCAGAATCCCTGGTGTTGCGCCGCACTACATCTCGCCGCCATCAACCTTCAACGTGCTTCTTGGCTCCTACTGGTTCGATTAAACCTTGGTTTCATACTGAGGGAAAACTTGCCGCTGTACGCATCACACCTTCCTCTTGGGGTTCCCAACGGTCGCGTGCTGTACGCGTATCAATGACCAAATGTCAGGTTCAAATCACCTTCGCAGTTGCTCCAAGACAAGCATATCAAATAGGCAGAAACATAGTAAAGCATGGATGGCATTGCTATGGCAGGGTTCCAAGTGTTTATCTCTTGCATAAGGAACAATGCATATAGGTTATAGATAATAACAGAAGTAAACTGCCAAAGTTACCAAACAAGAACTCAGATTCCAACCTTCCCTAGCGTCCCCGCTGTTAATGTTGGATATTCTAATAAGTGGTTCGCATGATCAATCCCTAGGAAAAATAACATTGACAAGTTAGTCTACGATAATACAAAGACCAGACATGCACGCAGCAATAACTATACAAGCTGTGCGACAGGAGCATTCATGGAAAAAAATAGCTATAAGCTAAAGACGAGGTATAAGAGCAAGCAGATTGGAAATGCACATAGCATGATTATAAAAGCAGTAAAAGAATAGCAGACACGAGAAAACAGCTAGCGGCTAGCGGTTAGCTAACGACGTGGTATAAGAACAACCAGATTGGAAATGCCCATAGCATGACTATAAAAGGAATAGCATGCAGTACAAAAACAGTTGGCAGCAAATGAATGGGTCCCCTATAAATATGTTGATGCACACAGGTGTCAGTAGAATGAACAGGATGGTAGCGACCGGATAATGCTTTGGTACTGTACAATATTTAAACGAACTTCATGCGAAGTAACACATCAAGAAATTTAATGGCATATGAGATCTGCAAATAACTACACAAAACATGGCTAAAGAAACACCGCGATCTAACGGGCCAGCGTACTAACCAAGCTGCGGCGGGGTGGACGGGGGCGGCAACTTGCATTCCAGCGGCGGCGAACGCGGGAGACGATGAGTCGACCCTGTTTCAGTAGAAGCGGGCGTTAGTGAAGCAGATCTGGTTGGCTGGCAAGGGATTCGGTGAAGTTGATACAACCGCTGCACCGAGGTAGTCGGTGGAATAGATCGGCTTCTGTGGAGGGGGGGGGGTGAAGTAGACACGGTTCCGTTGGAGAGGATCCTGTGCGTCGACAGGAAAGGCGTTGATTGCTACGCTGTGGATGAGGTCGGCGGTGAAGCAGATCCGTCGGTGGCGAGGTCGGCGGTGAAGCAGATCCGTCGGTGGCGAGGGCGGCGGGGGAGCGGATCGGGTGGGTGGACAGCCAACACGATCAAGGCTACGCTGTGGAGGAGTATGCCGGTGGCGAAGCAGATCTAGTAGTACTGTAGAGAGTCAGAGCTTTGGCGTGTGAGAGTATTTTTGAGCTAATGGGGCGAATGGTTGGTGGGTGGGTGTGGGCCTGTGGGGAGGGTTCGGGATCTAGGCAAGATATTTCATTGTTACCGAATGAGCCCTCCATGGTCGGTGGGTTGTAGCTTCCGGACCAGGGTTAAAAGGGTAAAACTGGTCACGGGATTTTCGAATGGATGCGGCGGGATGATTTGGCGCGCGGCCGAAATTTTCAGTTTCAAGCTACGAGCAGAACGACAAAAATAATGTTCTTCCCCAGGGAGCTCTCATTTCTTCCTCTTCTCTTTCTCTCTCGAGTCTCTCCCACTCCCCTGGCTCCTCTCCCCCTTCTCTCCGGCAGCCTCGCCGGCCGGAGACGAGGCCGACTTCTCTCTGTATATCGTACACCCTCCGAACTAAATTAATTGATTCAACTTTCCTTAGACGTGTATGTATCTCGAGTAAAAACATGTGTGGATACATACATATTTAGATAAGCAAAGTTGAGTCAGTTAATTTGGATCCGAGGGAGTTCATGTTGTTGTAAGCTTAGATCCAGTGTTTCCCATGTGAAAGATCGAGATGTCGCCTAGAGGGGGGGGGGGGGGTGAATAGGCAATTACAAACTCTTGCGGATTTGTCTTGTAAGAATGCGGAATTAAACTATCGTTTAGTTTACAAGCACAAACCCTAAATATGCTAAGCTCAACTAAGTGCAACAATAGCAACTAGAGCTAAGCAAGATAGGCACAAGATATATGTAGCACAAGTGATAGCAAGATATATGTACTTCAAGCACGATGGCTATCACAAGGAAAGAGAGCTCGGGTATAGAAATAACCGAGGCACGCGGAGACGAGGATGTATTCCCGTGTTCCCTTGCTTTGCAACAAGGTACGTCACGTTTGGAGGAGTGGAGGTCCCACGAAGGATTCCCCGCGCCACGAAGGCTCACCCTATTCTCCGAACCACACCCACGAAGGATAATGGCCCTTTCCTTATGGTTAGCTTTTCCTCCGCTCCGGAGATGGCAAGCTCCACAACCACTTCACAAGCTCCACGAAGGAGAAGCCCGGGCCCCTTCACAATCTTCCACGAAGAGATCACCGGGACACCAACCAAGCCAACTAGGAGGTCACCCTCCAAAAGTAACAAGCTCACGGTCTCTCACTCGAACAAATCGTGGTGGAGAGCTCAACACTATGCAATGATGCAAAGCAAGAACACCGGAGGTGTTCAAGTCCTTCACACTCAAATCCCACCAAAGCAACGAATGCTAGGATGAGATTGGAGAGGAAGAACAAGGGGGAAAGTCAACCAAAGACTCCAAGATCTAGATCCCAAGAGATTCCCTCACTTAGAGAAGAAATGGTTTGGTGGAAGTGTAGATCTAGATCTCCTCTCTCAAATCCTCAAATATGAGCAAGAATGGTTGGAGGAATCAAGGGAGAGAGCAACTTCTTCAAATGCAACAATGGAGGTGAGAGAAAGGGGAAGAAGTTGTTGCTCAAGGTGGAAGATGGGCTATTTATAGTCTAAGGAGAAAAATAACCGTTGGGGAAAAAGCAGGGTGAAAATCGCATTAAAATCGGGCTAAAAAAGTGCCCAGGCCGGCTGCCAGGCCGGTTGACCGGAGCCTGGGCTGGGGAGGCCGGCGGCCTGCCCGGTCCGACCGGCCCAGCAACCGGGCGGGCAGATGACGCGCACAGGCGGCGAAATGCTTCGGGCCGCGCTGGGAGAGGCCAGGCCGCGTGGCCTTGGAGCGTGGACGCGGCCCGGTGCGGATCCTGGGCCGGACCGGAGGAGCAGCAGGGCGGCCCGGTCGTGGACCTGGCCCAAGGCCGGTCACAGCCGCGCGGCGCGCGCCAGGCCGCGTGATGGGCCGAAGGCGAGAGGCGGCCCTGGTGTGGCTTCCGGTTGGACCGGAGGGGCAGCTGGGCTGGCTGTCGCGTGGGCCGGTGGCTGCCCGGTCCGGTTGGCGCCCGGTGCGGACCGGGTGGGCCGGCGTGCGGCCCGGCAGGCCGGGCGGCAACCGGCAGCCGTCCCCTTTTTTCTTTTCTTTTTCTTTTTCTTCTTTTACCTTTTCTTTAATAACTATTGCTCCCGAACTCCGATTGACATGAAACAAATTTCATTAGAAAGATAATAACAAATGCAATCCAATAGAAAGTGCAAACTCAAGAAACTGTAGGAGGGGATTTTATCATGAATATAAAAGGGTAGAACCTTATATCATGAATAACCGGTAAAATCACCCAACCTCGAAAACGCAATAGAAGATGCATGCGAACTCCGTTTTCGATGAACTTGGGCTTGTTGTAAAGCTAGAAACAAGCTCAAGAACCTCACATAGAGAAACACCAAGAGGCAATAAGGATATGCAAAGTATGCAAAGGATTGAGCTCCCTAAGACGATGTGATCAAGTTACTCAACCGAAAGCCCATCTTAATAATGCGGCTATCTATCCTATAATCCGGTCTCCCAACATCCACCCTGAGACCGGTAAAAGGAAAACCTAGCAAGGCCATACCTTTGCCTTGCGCATCCCGCTTGATCTTGATGACAACTCTTCAAGCCTCACTCAAGCCGGAATACCTCACTTGACCAATGTTGCTTCGTGAAGACTCACAAATGCTCCCCCATACACTATGATGGAAAAGCTCCATTGATGCACATCTTCACTAGTCCATTATCACAAAATGGATGGCAAGCTTCAAGAATGTGATTCACTTGAGATGCTCATCTTGAACTTGCCCAACTCAACCTTGTATCTTCTCATACTCACATAAGATAGAGCATGGCTAATATTGAGTTCCACATAAGAACTCCATCTTACGTTTCTTCTTCTTGATCATATCACATATATATATTCATGCCGATGATCTTGATGCCAATACACAAGGTATACCTTTATCTTCATGGCATCCACACTTGAATCCAACACATGGAGAGCAAGCAGTACCTATGGAGTATTCCTTCATATAAACTCAATGAAAACATTAGTCCATAGGGGTTGTCATTAATTACCAAAACCACACATAGGAGCAATGTACCCTTACAATCTCCCCCATTTTGGTAATTGATGACAACCACAATAAGAGGGTTTATATAATGAATATTAGTGACAAGTACGCAATTTATCCGAGAATAAGTTGTATACAAGAGGTTGTATTTGATATGGTCAAGTAACACAAAGCTACTAGCCCATATCAAAACCGGCTCTACTCACACAACTACAACAAATTCAATGAATGTGAGTAGAACCAATATATATAGAGAAAACTCCCCCACAATGTATGCACGTGTGATGAACATGAATTCATTGCATACATTGTCAAGATTAACCTTTGGGATAGTTTCCACTATATATATACAACCATGCAAGACATAAAATATGGAATGCATGAGAGGCAAAACACTTAAGCACAAACCAAACTTAAGTATAAAACCGTTCCCTTAAACCCTCTAAACTTCTCCCCCATTGGCATCGATTGTCAAAATGGGTGAAAAATTTAGAAGGCCAATATAATGTGAGTTCCTCCCCAAAGTGTGCACTTCTCATAATTTGAGTGGAATCAAGTGCACATATCCAATGATGAATACTTGAAGGAAGTCAAACTATATTGAGGATCAAAGATTGCATAAAGATAACATGGTGAAGTGAGCTTCAACAAATAAAGCAAGCAATCAAAGATCCAATTGGACAAACAAAGATATCATGATAAGAGAGATATAGTGCTTCTAAAAATAAGAAAGCTCCCCAAGGTTCGTGCACAATTTATAATGTTTGCATTTGAATACAATATGCACAAATATGGAATCCTCACTCCCTATATATCATTTAGAACACAACTAAGATAAAGAGAGTATGCTTATCAAGAACAACTTTAGTCCAACAATTACGAGATATGAGTGCATGAAGAAAATAAATAAACCAAGCACTCATAAATTTTCTTTACCAACCCACTAAAAACAAAAGGGGTAAAAGATGGTCGGCAAAGAACAAGGATATCAAGATGATGGATTAACGCTCTTATGCATATGAGTTTCTAAAGTGGACAAAGTGATCCATAAAGAAACATGCACACACAAGAGGTTAACAAAATAGATAAGACAAGATATCCAAGATGAAGTCATAAAATATACCAAAGGATGTTTGCTTAAGAAGCATATATAGCCTATGGCTCCAATTTTCACTTATGGTATATGAATGAACTTCAACCAAGTTAAACCTCAAAAACATCACAACTAACAATAAGGGAAATAGAGCTAGTTGGAGTGTTTTGAGAAAGGCAACAAGTATCATAAATATGGATTTATTTCGCAATTTCATCAATATTGCACATAAGAGCTCTTTGAGGAATTGATATGCAATAAATTGCTAGAGGGCATATTTGGGTGGGTGAATCATAAACATGATGTATATATATTCCCAACATATGCATTTTCTCAAATTACTCAAATGTACAATAAAAAGTTTTACTTTAAAAATGAGTTTTCAAGAACCGCAATATTTTTGAAATAAATAATTTCATGCCAAGATACAACCTACAAGAGGTTGGATGCTATATGAGAATGCATGAATAAGATACTTGTTACCGAGATAGCAATGGCTTGATGTAGTAGATAAGAGTTCATCGATCATCCTATCTTGACTCCAATTATCATATGGTGACAACACCTTCCTTATAGATGAGACAAGCCTCCATTGCATCTCCAATGTACCTAAAACATCATTCAAGTACATCTTGGTCCCCAAACTTATTGGGTCCACATGGTTAGACTAACCACAATATATAGGACACACTCCATATAAACATGTGCATATTTAGATGAAATTTTAATTTCATGCACATCTTAGCCATTTAGGATTTGATGGAGTATATCCTACATAATGGATCAAAAGAAAGCAAGCATGCTACAAGTATAAACAAATTACATATAAGCATGCACCAAAACTTTTAAAGATCCAAGAAAGATATACTTTGGACAAAACACCAAAAGAATTAAATAAGGCATAGAGGTGTTGCAAAACAAATTTGTTGTCCAAATTATATCTAAGAAGCAAATCTCAAAAGATTTGTTCAACAAAGTTCAACAAATGAACTAAGAAGAAACCATTGAGCATAAATGATGAAATAAAGCAAACATGCTCAAAGATTTATCTCATTCAAGCTAATAAAATATGTAAGAAGGAATGAGATAGCAAACTCCCCAAAAGAGCAAGGTTCGAACAAATAAACCAAACCCTCACTTTTCACAATGGTACAATGTACTGTAAAGAAAAGGTATGTATTCTAAAACAAACACTTGATATGAATCAGGGGGATTTATCAAAAGATTTTTCAAAGGGACAAGGAAGACATATGGGAGCAACAAAGGTTTCTTGGAAATAAAATAAGAAAGTAAGAAGCAATCCAAGGTGAAGGTGATCCATAAATTCAACCACATATAAGGTTATCAATTGTCAAAGACAATGAGTATATTGGAAATAATTTCCGGTGGTGAATTGACAAAGATAGTAAGGATCAACTTCACAACAAAAGGCATAGGATAAGTATATAGAATTAAGCATTATGCATGGATGAAGATTCTTGATAGCTTCAACTAGTCAAACAATCACGCACGGCAATGATTAGAATAACTTGAAGCAAGCGGTGTCCCAAATAAGATATAGAGATGTGTATTTGAGGAAAAAACCGTACCAAGAATTTCTTATTCAAACAAGAATTCACAAGATGAGTAATAAAAGATTTTTATTAGGAATGGAGCTTGTTTGAGCAAACATGCCACCTAGGAACAAGATAATCAAGAGCATCAACTCTAAGTGGCATAACCTCATATGTTCACATTTTCTAGGCTTGTGATATGTATAAAACATATTACTCCCCCATAATGTGATAAAACATTTCTTCTAAATAAGAGGCAAATAAAATTCAACTAGAGATGATTAATGGATATTTAGAATTTGAATTTCTCATGAGTATGACACACCACATAGTGACTAGATAATCTTGCAATATCAATACTAAGTGGTGGTACTCATGTACACACTTTTTAAAGAAAGAGAGATGCACAAAGCATATCACTCCCCCAAAATGGGATGTTCCATTAATCACTTCAAAGAGAGCCAAATAAGATATCATCAAGATGCATTAGGCTCCAAAACAATACACAAGTATATGATGAGTCAAACAAACATACTTGAATACACAAGATAGGTAAGTAAGACACAACACATACACACAAATATTTGGTACAAAACCAAACATGCAAAGGGGCAAGTAACTTACAATAGATATGAAGAGTTGAAGTATAAGTTACCGCAAAGAGGAACATTGGATATAAGATATAGATGATAATCCATACGACTTGGCTTGGTAAAAATATAATGTATGAAGATCCCTTAATTCTTCATGAAGTAGCCAAGTCTCCAATGACCTCCAATTGCACCTATTGATCAAGTTTGAGATTGTTGGTCCCCAACCAAGTTGGGTCCTAAGAGATTAGTCACAATAGGCTTGGCAACCCAAATGGTTCTTTTCTTGAAACCACTTTGAGTTCCAACAAACTTGGCAAACACATTGCCATCCTTATCCTTCCCTAGAGAATAATCATTATCAACAATTATAGGGTTAGATAAGGTACCACCTAAGCAAGAAGAAGCAAAGTGCCCCTTCTCACGGCATAAGTAGCAAGTGTTCCCCTTTCTCTTCTTTATTGATTTCTTCTCTTGGGGAACAATATCTTGATTCTTCTTGGGAAGTGCCCTATCTTCAACTTGAGGTCGAGCATGAGCTTGACCTTGACCTTGTGGCCGTTTCCCTTGTTGTTTCTCACTCAAGTGCTTCTTCTTCTTCAACGGGCATGATCTAACATGATGCCCTTCAACCTTGCACTTGAAGCAAACCAACTTGGCCGGATCCTTGACTTTGTCTTGGCCCTTCTTCTTGTTGCTCTTGCTCTTGGACTTGTTCTTGTTATTGGACTTGAATCCAAGTCCACTTTTATCATTGGGGGATTGTTTCACACTTAGCATCTTGTCAAGTGCGGATTTCCCTTCATGACGCTTTTCCAAGTCTTTCTTCAAAGAAAGGACTTGAGCCTCGAGCTCTTTTATTTCCTCTACATGGTTAGTAGAAATACAAGTAGTAGAGGAAGTAGAAGCTTCATTGTTAGAGCAACAAGGCAAAGTGAGTAATCCAACAGAAGGAGTATCACTAGTTTGACTAGATGGATTACAAGGACTAGCACATGGCAATATAACATTTGTAGTATAGATTGTGCTAACATCCATATGAGGCTCACAAGATGTTACCTTAGTGGTACTTGCCTCATGAGCTAACTTTAGCCCATCATAGGAAATTAGAAGATCATCATGAGAGCGTGAGAGCTTTTTATGACTTTCTTCCAATTCCCTATAATTGCTAGTTAGCAACTCAAGTTGAGCCCTTAGCTCAACATTCTCCTTTAAGGTAGATGCTTCACAAGAATTAGAGTTAGTAGCACAAGCATCAACAATAGTTTTCTCATTTTCATGCATATAGGATTCAATTTTTTGTGTAAGCATGAAATTAGCATGCTTCTAATCTTTTAGCTCATGCTTGAGGAGAGTGAATCTCATTTCCCCATTTTCAACATGGGACTCCAACTCCACTGTGGTTTCCCTATATTTATACAAGGTATCCATAGAGTGTTCGAGATTAGCACGAGCTTCTTTATTACCACGAAGAGAAGCATATACCATTGCCATATCATGCACCAAGGTATTATATTCTTCATCATTATCATCATCATCATTATCATCATTAGAGGTCGTGTTAGGAGTCAAAGTAGGAGATACCTTTGGTCCATTTGCCATAAGGCACATGTGCATACCGGAGGATGAAGATGAAGATATTCTTGAATCCTCATTTGAAATCATGTCTTGATCCATAGAGTGTTCGGTTTCCTCTACATTGTTAGTCAACAAGCAACTAGAGGAAATAGAAGCATTTTGATTATGGGAGCAAGACAAGGCAAGCATATCATCATGAGATTTATGTAAGCAATTTACACATGATATGCAAGGACTATCAACACAAGCATGTGGGTTATTTTCAATGCTAGATGTGTTTAAGTCCAAAGAGGAAGCATTACAATGGGATAGAGATGAAGAATCATCACTATTGAGCACAATATCAACATTGCAATTTTCCTCACCACTCACCATATCATTACCTCGTGTCTTGCTACACGTTGGTGAAGTGGAAGAAGATGATAACTCATCACGACCGGAGGTGGAAGCAACTTGGAGCTCTTCATGATGTGAAGGGGAAGAGAGCTCCTCGGAGTCACCACCGACCAATTGAGAAGTGGATCCACCAAACATTTCCTTAAGCTTGATCCACATCTCATGAGATGATTTTCGCTTTATATATATCAAGAACCTACGAAAATCGGGTCTCAAGGAGAATAAAAGCTCATTAGATACTTGAGCTTCAAGATGTAAGTTTTTCTCATCCTCTAAAGATAGATTTTGAGAATCCATCGGAGGAGAAAAACCGACATCTAGAAATTGCTCTATATGTGGACACAAGGTCCGAAGATTACAAAGCAAGCAATTTCTCCACAAAAGATAATTTGTGCCATTAAAGACAATTGTGTCATTGTGCACTATACTAGCCGACATCTTTACTCTCAAGGCGGTGAAGCCTTAAGCAAGGAGAGACCTTGCTCTGATACCAATTGAAAGATCGAGATGTCTCCTAGAGGGGGGGGGGTGAATAGGCAATTACAAACTCTTGCGGATTTGTCTTGTAAGAATGCAGAATTAAACTATCGTTTAGTTTACAAGCACAAACCCTAAATATGCTAAGCTCAACTAAGTGCAACAATAGCAACTAGAGCTAAGCAAGATAGGCACAAGATATATGTAGCACAAGTGATAGCAAGATATATGTACTTCAAGCACGATGGCTATCACAAGGAAAGAGAGCTCGGGTATAGAAATAACCGAGGCACGCGGAGATGAGGATGTATTCCCGTGTTCCCTTGCTTTGCAACAAGGTACGTCACGTTTGGAGGAGTGGAGGTCCCACGAAGGATTCCCCACGCCACGAAGGCTCACCCTATTCTCCGAACCACACCCACGAAGGATAATGGCCCTTTCCTTATGGTTAGCTTTTCCTCCGCTCCGGAGATGGCAAGCTCCACAACCACTTCACAAGCTCCACAAAGGAGAAGCCCGGGCCCCTTCACAATCTTCCACGAAGAGATCACCGGGACACCAACCAAGCCAACTAGGAGGTCACCCTCCAAGAGTAACAAGCTCACGGTCTCTCACTCGAACAAATCGTGGTGGAGAGCTCAACACTATGCAATGATGCAAAGCAAGAACACCGGAGGTGTTCAAGTCCTTCACACTCAAATCCCACCAAAGCAACGAATGCTAGGATGAGATTGGAGAGGAAGAACAAGGGGGAAAGTCAACCAAAGACTCCAAGATCTAGATCCCAAGAGATTCCCTCACTTAGAGAAGAACTGGTTTGGTGGAAGTGTAGATCTAGATCTCCTCTCTCAAATCCTCAAATATGAGCAAGAATTGTTGGAGGAATCAAGGGAGAGAGCAACTTCTTCAAATGCAACAATGGAGGTGAGAGAAAGGGGAAGAAGTTGTTGCTCAAGGTGGAAGAAGGGCTATTTATAGTCTAAGGAGAAAAATAACCGTTGGGGAAAAAGCAGGGTGAAAATCGCATTAAAATCGGGCTAAAAAAGTGCCCAGGCCGGCTGCCAGGCCGGTTGACCGGAGCCTGGGCTGGGGAGGCCGGCGGCCTGCCCGGTCCGACCGGCCCAGCAACCGGGCGGGCAGATGACGCGCACAGGCGGCGAAATGCTTCAGGCCGCGCGGGGGAGAGGCCAGGCCGCGTGGGCCTTGGCGCGTGGACGCGGCCCGGTGCGGATCCTGGCTGGACCGGAGGAGCAGCAGTGGCGGCCCGGTCGTGGACCTGGCCCAAGGCCGGTCACAGGCCGCGCGGCGCGCGCCAGGCCGCGTGACGGGCCGAAGGCGAAGAGGCGGCCCGGTGCGGCTTCCGGTTGGACCGGAGGGGCAGCTGGGCTGGCCGGCGCGTGGGCCGGTGGCCGCCCGGTCCGGTTGGTGCCCGGTGCGGACCAGGTGGGCCGGCGTGCGGCCCGGCAGGCCGGGCGGCAACCGGCAGCCGTCCCCTTTTTTCTTTTCTTTTTCTTTTTCTTCTTTTACCTTTTCTTTAATAACTATTGCTCCCGAACTCCGATTGACATGAAACAAATTTCGTTGGAAAGATAATAACAAATGCCATCCAATAGAAAGTGCAAACTCAAGAAACTGTAGGAGGGGATTTTATCATGAATATAAAAGGGTAGAACCTTATATCATGAATAACCGGTAAAATCACCCAACCTCGAAAACGCAATAGAAGATGCATGCGAACTCCGTTTTCGATGAACTTGGGCTTGTTGTAAAGCTAGCAACAAGCTCAAGAACCTCACATAGAGAAACACCAAGAGGCAATAAGGATATGCAAAGTATGCAAAGGATTGAGCTCCCTAAGACGATGTGATCAAGTTACTCAACCGAAAGCCCCTCTTAATAGTGCGGCTATCTATCCTATAATCCGGTCTCCCAACATCCACCTTGAGACCGGTAAAAGGAAAACCTAGCAAGGCCATACCTTTGCCTTGCGCATCCCGCTTGATCTTGATGATAACTCTTCAAGCCTCACTCAAGCCGGAATACCTCACTTGACCAATGTTGCTTCGTGAAGACTCACAAATGCTCCCCCATACACTATGATGGAAAAGCTCCATTGATGCACATCTTCACTAGTCCATTATCACAAAATGGATGGCAAGCTTCAAGAATGTGATTCACTTGAGATGCTCATCTTGAACTTGCCCAACTCAACCTTGTATCTTCTCATACTCACATAAGATAGAGCATGGCTAATATTGAGTTCCACATAAGAACTCCATCTTACGTTTCTTCTTCTTGATCATATCACATATATATATTCATGTCGATGATCTTGATGCCAATACACAAGGTATACCTTTATCTTCATGGCATCCATACTTGAATCCAACACATGGAGAGCAAGTAGTACCTATGGAGTATTCCTTCATATAAACTCAATGAAAACATTAATCCATAGGGGTTGTCATTAATTACCAAAACCACACATAGGAGCAATGTACCCTTACACCATGAGCAGAATGGTGCAATGGAGTCGGGGATCTCGTCATCGGCTTCAGATCTGGCCTACGGTGAATCTGGCGGATCTTGCCGGCCAAACCCCGATCTGGTGCCATCAAGGTGATGGCGCTAACGGTGAGGCTTGCTTTGGTCAGTGCTTCAGATCTGGTCAATGGGGAAGTCAAGCTGCTAACGTTCACAAGCTCGGGGCATACGACGGCGTCATCCGTCTTGCCCGTGAACATCTTGGCCTTTCAGCGGCCCTTCTCAGAGCCAATGTGACGTTGTTGAGGCCCTTCTTCTCCTTCGTCCTGGCGACTACCGGCGACACCGTCCCAAGTGGTGCGTCCCCGGCGACGGAGTTGCTGGAAAGGATGCGGAGCAGAGATCTGATGTGCGGTCCAGAAGGACTCGATTGATTTTCTTCTATATGTTTTGGGGTCCTTTTTGTAAAGTTGCAGGTCCTATTAGTTATTGTCTAGTTCTCTTGGACCTCTATGTAATTTTTTGGACTAGTTTCCATTTGCACCGATAAACTTGAATTTTGACAAGTTCACGGGAAAAAAATTCCTTTGCACATATGGCCTATCATGTATGAACATTCTTGAGTTTTAAACTATATGTAATGGCCAGCACTTGCGCAAGGGGCTCGTCTAGTGCGCACTAGTTTCCATTAGCACCGATAAATTTGAATCTTGACAAGTTCTTGGAAGAAAAAAATGATTCACATATAGCCTATCATGTATGAACATTATTTGGATTCAAACTATACATAGATGGCCAACACGTGTAAGAGGGGGTCCTCTAATGTGCACTAGTTTCCATTAGCACTGATAAATTTGAATCTTTACAAGTTCTCGAAAAAAAATTGCTTCACACATATGCCCTATCATGTATGAACATTATTGGGATTCATATTATATATAGATGGCCAACACTTGTGCAAGGGGTCCTCTAATTCTTGGGGATTTCAATCTATCTATCTCTCTCGATCTATCGTTGGTGGCCAGAACAACACACATATGCATGCACTTTATGCGCAAAGGCGCGGGTGCCTCTAATAATTCATGTGTGTGCGTATATTTGAACATATTCTTGGGGATTTCAATCTCTATCTCTCGATCTATATATCGTTGGTGGACAAGAAACACACTTATATATATACGCATGCACTTTATGCGCAAAGGCGCGAGTGCCTCTAATAATGTGTGTGTGCACTCGATCGATGATCCCTAAACCTTAAACCCTAAAACCCTAATCCCTAATTATACCCTAAACATACACCCTAAACACCCTAAACACTAAACCCTAGACACTAAACCCTAAACACTACTCCATATACCCTAAACCCTAAACACTAGACCCTAAACCCTAAACCCCAACCCTTGACCCTGAACCCTAAACCCTAAACCATAAACCCTAAATATATCTCAATCTCTCTCTAGATCTATATATCTTTGGTGGCCAAGAAACTTACTTATATATATATATACGCATGCACTTTATGAGCAAAGGCGTGGGTGCCTCTAATAATTAATGTGTGTGTGCACTCGATCGATGATCCCTAAACCTTAAACCCTAAAACCCTAATCCCTAATTATACCCTAACCGTACACCCTAAACACCCTAAACACTAAACCCTAAACCCTAGACCTTAAACCCTAAACCCTAAACACTAAACCCTAAACCCTAACCCTAGACCCTAAACCCTAAACATGTACTAAACCCTAAACCCTAAACCCTAGACCCTAAACCCTAATTAACCCTAACCCTAACCCTAAAACCCTAGCTAGCTAACCCTAAAACCTAAACCCTAATTAAACACTACATATATATATAGGCCAACGACACTTAATTGCGCATCAAGCAGGCGACCAAATAATTAGCGCTGATAAATTAATTAACTTGAATCTTGACAAGTTCCCTCGAATGAAAACACATTTGATTAGGTTGCCTCATAATATATATACAATTAGTGTGCATGCGCGCATGGCATACCATGGACATATCATTCGTGCATATATATATCTCAATATATATCTGAACATATTCTTGGGGATATATATATATATTTCAATCTCTCTCTCGATCTATATATATCGTTGGTGGCCAAGAAACACACTTATTATATATATACGCATGCACTTTATGCGCAAAGGCGCGGGTGCCTCTAATAATGTGTCTGTGCACTAGCTCGATCGATGATCCCTAAACCTTAAACCCTAAAACCCTAATCCATGATCCCTAATTATACCTTAAACGTACACCCTAAACACCCTAAACACTAAACCCTAAACCCTAGACCCTAAACCCTACACCCCAAACCCCAAACCCCAAACCCTAAACCCTAAACCCTAAACCCTAATTAATTAACCTTAACCCTAACCCTACCCCTAAAACCCTAGCTAGCTAATCCTAAATCCTAAACCCTAATTAAACCCTACATATATATAGGCCAACGACACTAAATTGCGCATCAAGCAGGCGACCAACTAATTAGCATTGCTAAATTAATTAACTTGAATCTTGACAAGTTCTCTCGAGTGAAAACACATTTGATTAAGTTGCCTCATAATATATATACAATTAGTGTGCATGCGCGCATGGCATACCTTGCACATATCATTTGTGCATATATTTCAATATATATCTGAACATATTCTTGGGGATAAATATATATATTTCAATCTTTCTCTCTCGATCTATATATATATCGTTGGTGGACAAGAAACACACTTATATATATACGCATGCACTTTATGCGCAAAGGCGCGGGTGCCTCTAATAATGTGTGTGTGCACTCGATCGATGATCCCTAAACCTTAAACCCTAAAACCATAATCCCTAATTATACCCTAAACATACACCCTAAACACCCTAAACACTAAACCCTAGACCCTAAACCCTAAACACTACTCCATATACCCTAAACCCTAAACACTAGACCCTAAACCCTAAACCCCAACCCTTGACACTGAACCCTAAACCCTAAACCATAAACCCTAAATATATTTCAATCTCTCTCTAGATCTATATATCTTTGGTGGCCAAGAAACTTACTTATATATATATACGCATGCACTTTATGCGCAAAGGCGTGGGTGCCTCTAATAATTAATGTGTGTGTGCACTCGATCGATGATCCCTAAACCTTAAACCCTAAAACCCTAATCCCTAATTATACCCTAACCGTACACCCTAAACACCCTAAACACTAAACCCTAAACCCTAGACCTTAAACCCTAAACCCTAAACACTAAACCCTAAACCCTAACCCTAGACCCTAAACCCTAAACACGTACTAAACCCTAAACCCTAAACCCTAGACCCTAAACCCTAATTAACCCCAACCCTAACCCTAAAACCCTAGCTAGCTAACCCTAAAACCTAAACCCTAATTAAACACTACATATATATATAGGCCAACGACACTTAATTGCGCATCAAGCAGGCGACCAAATAATTAGCGCTGATAAATTAATTAACTTGAATCTTGACAAGTTCTCTCGAATGAAAACACATTTGATTAAGTTGCCTCATAATATATATACAGTTAGTGTGCATGCGCGCATGGCATACCATGGACATATCATTCGTGCATATATATATCTCAATATATATCTGAACATATTCTTGGGGATATATATATATATTTCAATCTCTCTCTCGATCTATATATATCGTTGGTGGCCAAGAAACACACTTATTATATATATACACATGCACTTTATGCTCAAAGGCGCGGGTGCCTCTAATAATGTGTCTGTGCACTAGCTCGATCGATGATCCCTAAACATTAAACCCTAAAACCCTAATCCATGATCCCTAATTATACCTTAAACGTACACCCTAAACACCCTAAACACTAATAAACCCTAAACCCTAGACCCTAAACCCTAAACCCCAAATGTCAACACCCGGATTTTTAAGTCCAGATGCCTATTATGTCGTACATCGCAATCCCAGGAATAATGTTTTTGCGAGACATAATAGTAAGTAGCATAGAGTCATCATTTATTACAACACATATTGTCTTACAACCATAGATCACATGATCCAATATTACACGAATATATTGTTCAACATCACAAATAGTAGCGGAAGCGAAGTAGTAGTGGACTATCTATTCCACAGGCAACGCTTGACGTTAGAAGACGATCCTAGTTATCGTAGACGTCCTGTTGTCCGTCATCCTGATACTGGTGCTCTCCTTCATAGTCTGGCATTTGAATAGCCAGGGCAAAGCCATGAGTACTTTTAAAGTACTCGCAAACTAACTCTACAGTAATTATTCATTAAGTGTAATAAGGGGGTGCTAAGCTCTAGGTTTATTTGCATAAAGCCAAGTTTTAGTTCGATAAACATTTAGTAAAGCCTTATCATGTGCTAGACTAACTCAAGTGGGAACATTAGTGTCATTCCCACAACTCATATTGATTCACCACAATATCACCTTTCAATTCATCATTCCCTTTTTAGAATCAAATTTATGATAACGGAGATAGTATGGCCTTTCCAATCGTCCGTAACCGTGGACACGGCTATTCGAATAGGTTTAACACTCTCCAGAGGTTGTACTCTTGTGCCACAACTTTTGATTTCATCCGTCGAGGATAACCCCGAATCATCGTAACACAGTACGCGGATCATCAACCATAACCTTTCACTTATATATGCTAGTATGAGCACCTCTCCCCATGAGCTTGGCCTCCCGGTGGAAACCGCAGTTAACCCGGGAACTGCACAGGGCTTGGGCCGTACATTCACCTCATTTTAACATCATTCCACACTTAACGGAGGCAGCCTCGGCGTAACCCCTATGATGCTTGTTTAGAGGGAACCCATACTAAAATACACAAGTTTCTAGTTAAGCCCTACCCATAATCAGGTATTGTGGGGGTATTTGTATTATTGGAAGGGTATCGCATTCAAACCCAATCATCAATTTTATCAAAAATCACCATCTTCTCTTGTTCATATCCACCTCCACTTTACTTTCTTTCAAAGTCATTTCACTTCACCATGTTCCCATCTAGAGTAGTCAATTTTAATTGATTAGCACTAGCAACTATATGAGGGGTGCTATCTAGCTTTGAGTTGTGCTAATCTAACTTCAAGTATTGTTCTACTCTAGACCAAGTGAATCATAAATCAAAAGAATACTTTGAAATAAATAAGCAAAAGTAAATTGTAAGTAAAAACATGGGATAGGTAATACATAAAAGTAAAGTGTGATGGTGCCTTTGCTCTTATAGAGCTAAGCACTTGTGTTTAGCAAGGGTTAGCTTGCCTTGAGCTGGGTAGTTATCGAAGTTCTCTTCTTCTTCCTAAGAGTAGGCCTCCTCCTCTTGGTATTCATCGTTATTAGCGTCTATATACGAATACGAGGTATAAATACTAAACCAAGCTCACATACTAAACTAGAAACACTCAAAAGAGTTCACACACTAGTCCTATCATCAATCAAACATGGCATGGTGGATTATTTGATTAGTCTTTATTTGAGAGAAGAATAATTTCCTCTCATTATTCCTATTTCTTAAATTTGGTATGTAGATCCTTAGAGGAATTCATTTCTTCTCATTACCTCTTATTAAGATTTAATCTCTTCATATAATAATAAGGTATGAAATATAGGTTGACCCAAAGTCAACATTTCATATCTATTATATGTGAGTATAATTTAATTGAAGTGCTACACTTCACATAGTTTTAATACTTAACATTTAAATGAATTAAAATCTCTAAGTAATAATTCTCAAGGGTTCATTAGCCTAAGTCATTCCCCCTGGTTATATTACTTAGGATCAAGATTTAAATGAGAGGTAGCTCTCATATTAGTTGTTGAGTTTGAATTCCAATTTCAATTGCTCTAGAATTGACTACATAGCCATTTTATTTGATCTAGTCCATGATCATACAAATAACATGTCTATATTATTGCATAATCAATTAGAGGACATCATTTGTGATTTATTAGAATTGGAATCAATTCAAAATCTATTCTGGTTAAATTTTAAATAAAGTTTGAATGTTCAAAAGTCCCTGTCTTGTCTTTTTTATCAAATTAAATCTACTATGAATTTGGTGGTGGGGCCAGTGGCATTGGATAGATAATTTCATGGGCTTTCCAACAGTATAAAGTTGGCTAAATTTGGTTCGGCAGATTTCAAAATATTCAAATATTACTAAGTCATCTGCAGAACAAATTGAATAATAATTAAACCTCAGTTTGAATTGCTGGGCTTGGGCGGGAAACTAAACGGGCCGAAACGGATTTAAAACGCACTTCGCAGCCCAACTAGCAACTGGTGCGGGTGGGCTGCCCTGACGAGGTGGGGGGCCACCCGTCAGCGGCTCTTTAAACGCCGAAGCGGTACGAGCGCGTTAGGCCGTAGGATTAGAACAGAAATCAACGGTGCTGGAGCATCGTCGTCTCCGACGAGCGACGGGCTCACTGGCGGCGAGCCTAGGGGGTGGGAGAGCCTACCAGGCCGTTGCAGGTGTCTGGCAGTGTGCGCGGAGAAGTGGAAGTACATGAGGAAGAGCTTGGTGCAGCGGCGGCGCTCGGGGAGGCTCCAATTGAAGCAGAGCTTCCGCGGGCTCCGGCGGCTTCGAGCTCTCGATTCGGGCAGCTCCGGTGAGGTGGTGTTAAATTGAGGTGGGGAGAGTGATCAGTGAGGAGAGGAGAGCAGATGGTGTGAAGAAGTTGAGCGCTGAGCTCCTCTATTTATAGCGGGCGGGGGTGGCCGTGAGGTGCTGCAAGGTCGTGTCGACGGCGTGGCCTCTCCGTCGATCGAAAGGGCAAGGCGAGGACAGCATCTTGTAGGAGGCGTTCTAGCGATGCTCCAGGACTAGCTAGCGCAGAGAAAGGGTGAAAGGATGGCTCGGGCGCGTGCGATGAGTGCGGCAGTACCCGCGGTACTTCGCCGGCGAGGACGACGGTGACGAGGCGGCCGCAGTCGCTTGAGTGTGTCTAGGGGGTAGAGGGCGGGGAGGCGGTGCTCGACTCAGTGGTAGACTTTGCAGGGGAGGCGTAGGCTGCTCGAGCGCGCGACGTACCGGCGTGTCCAGAGCGCGCTCACCGCGTCGACTGGCACGCTCTGGCACGGTTTGGACGCGTGCGTTCTGGCCAATGCCGAGCCTTGGCGAGCATGGGCTGTGTACCGTGATGTTCCTCGTGTTGCAGAGATGCTCCAGGACAAGGTGGTGCTGAGAGAGAGAGGCTAGAGAGAGAGGTGCCAAAGGTGGCCGGCATGGCCACGGCATGCTTAGTTTAGGGTTTTCTCTCCCCTTTCTCTCACTTTAATCGACCAAGGCAGGTACTGGGGTGATGCAGGGGATGTAGGAGAGTGTAATGATCACAGGTTAAAGGGGTTTAGGCAAGAAACCAGAGTGTAATAGAGTGTAACACAAATCTGGAATCATGCCTGCCAAGTGTTCGACACAATGGCCGCATGAGATTTTTATTTGAATTTTGAAATTCTTTTTGGTGGAACTTAAACATATTAATTATGGGTTAGAATGGTGGTGGTGGGGTTCAATTTGGAGTTGTTTTGCAAAATGGCAAATGTGGCATGATCTTCTCTTTATTTCAGCATCACTACTTGTCACCTTTATACTGGTCAACCTAGTCAACTCTAGCCATGGTGGTCAACATCAAAGTTACTCACCTTGACATGGTCTTGGATGACATGGCTTTGGTTGACCAAGTTTAGTTCAAGAAATGAGAAAACCAGAGGGGTAAAGTAGTGAAGAAAATATTTTGGTGACAAGTGACCATTATCATATGTATGTAAGAATTTTGATTTCCTTGTGTTTGATTCTTGATCCAATGATGCAATTGTGTTAGTTTATCATATTGAAGTATTCTACAAGCAAGGGAGCAAGCAATTATGGCCTAGGGTGAGGATTTGCAATTTGGCATATTGTATATGTAAGTGAAATATGGGTTTTTCCCATTTTCTTCAATTCTCCTCAATTTAGGGTTTGAGGATCTTTGTTAGGGTTCAAATAGCAATTGTTAATCATACTAACACTCATCATTGTCGGGGGGAAGACCCCGGATAGGGCAATGGACGCGGAGCAGCCGGCTGGCCACTGGCCGGCTCGCGGCAAAGGCCGGCTGAGGAGCAGCCGGCTGGCGCCGTGGCCGGCTGGTCTGGAAGCCGGCTGGCTCTAGGTCCTAGTCGGCCTGGCTACGGCCACCAATGCTGTAGTTGGGCCGGCTTCTACAAGCCATATCCGACTGGGGTTTGTACCTCAGACCGACTCGAGGCTGGCGAGTCTTGCACTGGAAGGAACCGGGTAGGTGATCCGGGTTCCCAAAGTCCACGCTGACTCCATCTTCCGTAAAGCGCGGGGCACTGTGGAGCAATAGTGCCACGCGCCGGACAGGCCGTCAGGGCTTACGACGATCCGTACTGGCTACAGTGGCTGACGGCGACAGGGACACCTCCTCCATACCGCTGACCGTGGCAGCCGGATGGGACAGGCCACGATGCCTCAACCACTCCTGACGTCACCGCCTCGGGAAGGAGCGGAAGCCGGAGCCGGCCCAGCCGGCCAGTAAACTATAGGGTCTTATATGTAAAGTGCCGGTGCCTATATAAGCCGCACTACCCCCTCTCGTGCAGGGGATCGATCATTTATTGCTTTCACCCACTTACAGAGCTGCCCTGTGAGAGAGACCATAGTCTTCCTTAGCCTCTCAGGAGCAGCCGGACACAGCTCTAGGAGCACCATTGTACTGTGTGATCATCATATACACTCATAGCAGGAGTAGAGGTTTTACCTCCACCGGAGGGCCTCGAACCTGGGTACGTCGCCGTGTCGCTCGTGCCCATACCCGCATCCGGATACCGCCGTGAGATCCCTCAGAACCACTTCGATTAGCCACCCTATGGCATATGCCGTGACGATACCACGACATTTGGCGCCCACCGTGGGGCCTTCAGCATCCTCGGCCGGTGTCTTCATCCGACGGGCCTCACCACCACCACCGGCGAGCGAGTCGCTTCAGGCTTGATCTCGAGATTCGGCTCCTCGATCGCGCTGGGCCGACAACGCTGGCTGCTTCGCTGACCGGCCCTTCCCGGCCGGCGGCAGCGTCATCTCCTTCGGCGGCTTCGACGTCTACGTCGCCACCGTCGCACCGCCGTGCTACCCGCGGCAGGTGCTGCGCTGCGCTAGCCCTCCTCCGCGAGCCGGCAGCAGCGCTCCCGCCAGCCCCGCCGTCGTGCAAGTCATGATGGCTGGCGACGAGCTCCCCACCAAGAACCCGCGCATGCGCGGCCCCGACCTGGAGCGCAACATCGACCCCAACGCCTCCAGCTCGGGCCCAAAAGCGCCACCACCGCCGTCCCGGCTGGATGCAGTCCGGGCAAAGCTGAGCACCCCGCTCACGCCTGGCGGAAACCCCACCGCCATCGAGGCGGACTTGGAGGCGCACCGCCAGCTCCTCCTCAAGCAAACCGAAGAACCGGCTGCTGCTGGCGCCGATGGAGATCACCCAGCCGCGAGTATAACCGCGCCCACGGCCTCACCTGTGCGGCGACGAGCCAAGCCGAGCCGGCCACATCCGCCGCAGGGGCCGCGACCTTGGCGCTGAGATCGCCCGCGACGGCGCTCCTTCGCCGGCTCCGTCCGCGGAGCTCCCCGTCTACAACACCCCCGACAAGAACATGCGCGCGGCGTGCCGCCGCAGAAGAGCTGAACCGCCTCGAAGGCGAAGAGTTACGCCGCCGGACCTGGCGGGTGACCGAGCTGCTCAACGCAGCCAACAGCAGATCGCCGACCCCAGGTATGTCAATGCCCCCAGAGCTTCTCACGCTCGTGGAGCTGCGAGCAACGACGGGGAAGGCGCCAGGGACACGGCCGAGTCCTCCTCCCCACAAGCCGGCGCCATGATTCCCGGGCCACGCACAGCTCGGGCCGGCCAAGCCACCAGCCGAGCGGCAGCAGCCGCAGCCGGCCCTCCAAGCCGGAACCAGGAGCAAGACTCGGGCCCCGCCGTCATCACCGGCCGGCTCCGAGAAGCAGCGGCGCGCGCCGGCCGGCACACTCCCGCCGGGCTCCGCGCATCGAGCCCGCCGACGCCGAGACCGCCTCGACCGGCTGGTTCAATCCCGCATCGCGGAAGAAGAGGGGCCAGCCGGCCCAAAGTGCTTCGGGCCGCGGATCCTCAACGAGCCCATGGTCGATGGCTTCCAGCTCCCGCGCGACACCCCCAAGTACGACGGCACCGCCAAGCCGGAGGACCAGCTGCTGGACTACTCCACGGCAGCCGGCATCGCCAAGGGCAACAAGCGCTGGGCTGTGCGCTACTCCCCCTCATGCTACTCGGCTCCGCCCGCACGTGGCTCAACAACCTGCCAGCCGGCAGCATAAACGGCTGGCTGGACTTCGAAGCCGCCTTCATCAGCAACTTCACCGCACTTATCGCCGGCCGGGTCGCCTCAACAGCTTGAGATGTGCAAGCGGGGCCCGGCCGAGCCGGATCGCGCGTACCGACGCGCTGGTGCGAGATGCGCAACTCTTGCGAGGGCGTGCACGAGATGCAAGCCATCAGCTTCTTCATGGGCGGCTGCCGACCCAACACCATGCTGTGGCACAAGCTGCGCCGCAGCGAGCCCAAGACGATGGCCGCCTTGATGGTCATCGCAGACAAGTACGCGCCGGCAGAGGAAGCCGGCAAGGCGCCGGCTGATGTTTCACCGGCCCCAGCAAGACGGACAACAACAAGCCGGCCGAGGGCGCCTCGCACGGCAGCCGGCGGGACAACTACCGCGGCAAGCGTCACGGCGACCAGCCGGACCGCCGGTACGGCTCCGCCCACGTGGCCGCCGTGGCGGACAACGCGGCAGGCGGCAGCCGCCGCCAGAAGCAAGACCGGCAGTGGAAGCCGAAGTACACCTTCGAGCAGATGCTCAACTCGCCGTGCAAGTACCACAGCGGCAAGAACCCCTCCAACCACACCACCCGCGACTGCCACTTCATGAAGCGGCTGACAAGCGGTGAACCTCTACCGCCTCCCCCCCCGCCTCCACCAGCCGGCGGGCCGGGTGGCCAAGCCGGCGCAGAGAACGCCAACCTCGAGCACCACGAGGCTAACCAAGTGCACCATGCCGGCCGATATCTGGCCGAAGATGCTACCTACATCATCTTCACCTCCGAGCCCGAGGACAGGACGAGCCAAGAGCGCCGTTCCCTCGAGGTCAACGCGGTCATACCGCCGGTCCCCCGCACGAACCGGTCGTAGCAGGCCATCACTTTTGATCGCCGCGACACACCGGCTGTCCTGCCGAAGCCGGGCAGCTACGCCATGGTCCTCGACCCCACCATCGGCACAACCCGGCGCAGCGTGCGTTTCTCGCGCGTCCTCATCGACGGCGGCAGCAGCATCAACATCCTCTACCGCGACACCGCCCGCAAGCTGGGCATCCAGGAGGCCGAGTTGCGCCCCACCCCCACCGTCTTCCATGGCATCGTGCCAGGCCACTGCTGCCAGCCGATCGGCCGGATCACGCTGGAGGTGATGTTCGGGAAGCCGGACCACTTCCGCACCGAGAGAATCGAGTTCGAGGTGGTGGACCTCGTGAGTCCCTACCACGCGCTCCTGGGCAGGCCGGCCCTGACCAAATTCATGGCGGTGCCCCACTATGGGTACCTGAAGATGAAGCTGCCTGGCCCCAAGGGGGTCATTACCGTAGCCGGCGATTATCGCCGCTCCATGGACTGCGCCACGCAGAGCTCCAAGATGGCCCAGACGCTGGACAACGCCACCGAGAAGCAGCTCATCCACGACGCCGTCGCCCTCGCCAAAGCCGCTGCAGATGGCGGACATGCCGGCTGCGGGCAACCCGGCTGGGACGACTCACTTCCAGCCGGCCGACAACACCAAGAAGATCCTGCTGGACCCGGCGCAGCCGGACAAGTTCGTCACCATCGGTGCCGGCTTGAACAAGAAATAGGAAAGCGAGCTCACCAGCTTCCTCCGTGAGAATCGGGACATCTTCGCATGGACTCCAAGAGACATGCCGGGTGTGCCGAGGGAGTTGGCTGAGCACCACCTCCACGTCCGGCCTGAAGCCAAGCCGGTGAAGCAGCCTCTCAGGCGCTTCGCCGAAGAACGAAGGAAGGCCATCGGTGAAGAAATCGCCCGGCTCCTAGCTGCCGGCTTCATCATGGAAGTGCTGCACCCGGACTGGTTGGCGAACCCGGTCCTGGTTTTGAAGAAGAACGGCTCCTGGCGCATGTGCATCGACTACACCAGCCTGAACAAGGCGTGCCCAAAGGATCCCTTCCCCCTGCCGCGCATAGATCAAGTCATAGACTCGATCGTCGGGCCGTGAACTGTTGTCTTTCCTAGATGCCTATTCAGGCTACCACCGCATTCCTTTGAATCCGGCCGATCAAATAAAGACTTCGTTCATTACCCCGTACGGGGCTTATTGCTACACGACTATGCCGTTCGGCTTGAAAAATGCAGGCGCCACCTACCAAAGGTGCATGCAAAAATGCTTGCAGGATCAAATCGGCAGAAACGTTCACGCATACGTGGATGATGTCGTTGTCAAGACCAAGGAGACGACTACCCTCCTTGATGACCTGAGAGAAACCTTCACCAATCTGAGAAGATTCCGGATGAAGCTCAACCCGGCCAAATGCACATTCGGCGTGCCGTCTGGTCAGCTCCTTGGCTACCTCGTCTCCCAGCGAGGGATCGAAGCCAACCCGGACAAGATCAGTGCCCTAGAGAAGATGGAACTGCCGCAGTGCCTCAAGGACGTCCAGAAGTTTACTGGCTGCCTGGCCTCCTTGAGCCGCTTCGTCAGCCGGCTGGGGGAGAAGGCACTGCCCCTGTATCAACTAATGAAGAAGGCGGACAAATTCGTCTGGTCACCGCAGGCGGATGAGGCCTTCCGTGACTTGAAGCGCGTGCTCTCAACCGCGCCAATCCTTGCAACGCCGGGTTCAATGGAGCCGATGTTGTTGTACATCGCAGCCACCAACCGAGTGGTTAGCGTTGTCCTGGTGGTGGAGCGCAGAGAAGCCGGCAACAGGGAGCAGCTGGTTCAGCGCCCGGCCTATTACCTTAGCGAAGTGCTCTCCCGCCGAAGCAAAATTACCCCCACTACTGAAGGTCACCTACGGCGTCTACATGGCGGCCAAGAAGCTCAAGCACTACTTCCAAGAGCACCCCATCAGGGTGGTTGCCACAGCACCCTTGGCGGAAATCATAGGCAGCAAGGATGCCAATGGCCGGGTTGCCAAGTGGGCCCTGGAGCTAGCCGCCCACACCATCCTCTACGAGCCACGCACAGCCATCAAGTCGCAGATCCTCGCGGACTTCTTCGTCGGCCCAGGCTGAGATGCGATCTGCCGCCTGTGCCGGATTCCACACATTGGAAGATGCACTTCGACGGCTCAAAGATGCGCAACGGCTTGGGAGCCGGCATCGTCATCACTTCTCCCAAGGGGGACCGGCTGGACTACGTCCTGCAGATCCACTTCGCCGCCTCCAACAATGTGGCGGAGTACGAAGCGCTCATTCATGGGCTGAAGCTGGCCAAGGAGATTGGCGTGCGTCGCATACTCGCTTCGGCGACTCCGACTTGGTCATACGACAAGCATCCGGCGATCGGGACGCGAAGGACGCCAACATGGCCTCGTACCGCTTCCATGTCCAGCAGCTATCCGGCTTCTTCGACGGCTGCGAATTCCACCATGTGCCACGAGCAAATAACGGCGGCTGATGCCTTATCCAAGATTGGCTCAACCCGGCAAGCCATTCCGCTCGGTGTCGCCTTGGCGGTTCTCAAGAAGCCGTCCATCATACCGTCACCGGACTCGGGATTCAATATTCGTGCCGGCTGACCCGGCGGCGGCTCAGCCAACCCGGGGCTTCATCGCCCAAGTCGGGGCCAACAAGCCAAACCCGCCGGCTAGCATGCCGAACCCGGGGACTTCTCAGTCCAACCCGGGGGCTTCATCGCCAAACTCGGGGGCTAGCAAGCCGAACCCGCCGGCTAGCAAGCCGAACCCGGCGACCATGCAGTCGAATCCGGAAGCTCCCACGCAGGAGGCCCTGTTGGTCAGCGTATTCGAGATAAGATGCGTGCCTTCATGGGCACAAGAATTCCTCTCCTACCTCACCGACGGTGTGCTGCCTGATGATAGAGTCCAGGCCGTGCAGATTGAGAGAAGGGCCAAGGCCTATACCATCATCAACCACCACCGTACAAACGCAGCGTAAGTGGGGTGTTCCAGCGGTGCGTCGAGCCGGCTGAAGGGATTGAACTCCTATGGGAAATCCATCAAGGAGAGTGCGGACATCACGCCTCATCCAGAGCCATAGTGGCCAAAGCCTTCCGCACGGTTTTTATCGGCCGATCGCGCTCGTAGACGCAGAAGATTTGGTGAAGAAGTGCAACGGCTGTCAGCGCTTCGCAGCAAAGACACCAGCCGGCTTCCGCCTTGAAAACCATCCCCATCACATGGCCGTTTGCCGTATGGGGCTTGGATATGGTAGGCCCATTCAGAACAGCGCGAGGCGGCATGACACATCTCTTGGTGATGATTGACAAATTCACCAAGTGGATCGAAGCCAAGCCAATCAAGAAACTGGACGGGTCCACAGCCGTCACATTCCTCAAGGAAATCATTGTGAGATTCGGCTACCCCCACACCATCATCACCGACAACGGCACCAACTTCTCCCAAGGCATCTTCTCTCGCTATTGGGGGGTAATGCGGATCCGGATGGCCCTATCTTCTGTGGCACACCCGCAGTCCAATGGACAAGTGGAAAAGGCTAACGGCTTAGTCCTAGCCGGCATCCGGCCCCCGGCTGGTGGAGCCGCTCGAGCGAGCAGCCGGCTGCTGGATTGAAGAACTGCCCAATGTGCCGTGGAGCCTGCGCACAACGACAAACCGCTCGCCGGCTTCACACCTTTTTTCCTCGTATACGGGGCCGAAGCCGTCTTGCCGACCGATATCGAGCATGACGCGCCTAGGATCAAGCTCTACACAGAAGCCGAAGCCAAAGAAGCTCGCGAAGATGGAGTTGACCTGGTCGAAGAGGCCCGGCTGCTGGCTGAGTCTAGATCTACTATCTACTGAAGCAAAGCCTCCGACGCTATCACAGCCGGAGGGTCCAGCCCTTAGCATTCCGAGAAGGAGACCTAGTGCTCCGGCTGGTCCAGAGGACAGCCGGACAAAGATAAACTGTCATCCCCATGGGAGGGTCCCTTCATCGTGAGCAAGGCAGTAGGCAATGATTCCTACTATCTCATAGATGCCCAAGAGGCTAAGAAAAACAAGCCGGACAAGGCTGACGAGGAGACTAAACGTCCCTGGAATATCAGATTACTCCGCCCATTTTACACATGAGAGCAGGAATGTATGTATCCCTTTGTATCCCTTTTGTGAGTTATGAAAAAGCTTGCGCCAAGAGCGCTGTTTCCGACAAGTTTTTCGCGTACTTTACCTTGTTTCGCCAATTGGCTTGAACCCTCTCACGCGGTCGGCTCAGTAACGTGATCCGGTTTCCGACAGCCGGCTTCCGATCCAGCTACAGACCGCAACCCGGCTGTCCGGCTGGCGGGAGTAAGGCCTAGGGAGCCGGCACGCGAAAAACGACTAAGGGAAAGAGTAAAAGCGAGTTGACTTGCAACTTTTCATATAAGTGCCGGATTGCCGAATTCAGCTCGTTCGACTGAAATACTGTCAGCCTCACCCAGCGGCCCGCTCTTGATCCGGCGACGGATCGCAAGCCGGACGTACGACCGGCAAGAGCACAGCCGAAGAGTGGGGCGGATGGGAAAAAACGAACGAGTCGAAAGAAAGCAACTCGGCACACAAATGATTAACAAACACATTAAAGTGTGACATAATTAAAGGGCGATAATATTCATACATCTGCACCCGGCATCCCGGGGATTTAACGAATTGTCTTGGCAAAAGAACAACTGGAAAGCAGGAAATCTAAGCCGGAGGGGCATCAGTGGAGCCGGCTGCCGGTTCGTCCTCAGGCACGTCCTCCGCCTCCTCATCGTCCATATACTCCCCATCGGATGGAGGAGGGTTCGGGTCCGCGACGAAGAGGGCCTTGTCGACGAACTCGGCGATGGTGCTGGCTCGAGCAAGGCGGGCGGCCTTGAGATCGGCTGGGAGCTTGTCCTCCACGTCGGCTCGCCGGAACTCAAGCTGCCCCAGGTCCACCTCGTTGTACCAGGAGAGGACGAAGGACAGCGCCATGTCGGCACCGGCGCGCGTGGCCGACTCCTTCCAGTCGAGGAAGCGGTCCGGCGCCCGCTCCATCGCGGAGATGAGGCCGGAGATATCCTGCGGCGCCGCCTCTTCGAGCCACGGCATGGGCACCAGCTCTTCGGCCCGCCTTCCGAAGCTCCCAGCCGAGCTTGGTGATAGGCTCGACGCGGGCAGCCATGGACGCCATGTGATCCTCCATGGAGAAATACTCCGAGCTGCCCTCGCCGGTCTCCCGCCTCCTGGACTCGCGCGCAACGCCAACGGCTGCCGAGCCGCGTCCCGCGTCTCCGGGAAGGCCGCTGCAAGACAAAGCAAGTCAGAAATCATCGAAGCCGAAATAAGCTGAAAAATGCAAATTTTCGAAGTCCTAAGCCAAAAGGAAAAGCACGGCGGCAGCCGGCAAGAACCGACTGCCACCAACCCCAAGTTGGAGATAACGAAGAAGTTTCTGCTGCCGGCTGCCAGCGAAAGCCGGCAGCCAACAGCCGAAAGCCGGCAAAGGGAAAGGAACTTAGAGATGCACTCACCCGCCAAGCCGCGATCAAGTGCGCCAATCTCATCCGTCCAGCGCTTGGCGGTAGCCGTCAGCTCTGTGGACTTGACGGTGACCTCCTCCCCGCAGCACAAGCCGCTGCTTCTCCACCTCCGTCGGCCCGCCGGCTCAGATCCTCCACCTTCTCCTTCTCCGCCGTCCGGAGGGAGTTGAGCTCAGCGAGGTGGTTCTGTTCCAGCAGGCGCAGCCGCGTCAGCTCCTGCTCAGCCAGCTTGAGCTTGCCAGCGGCGGATCGGCCCGCCTCCTCGCTCTCGGCACACTGGGCGCGAGCGGCTCGGAGATCCGACTCTAGCTGCGGGACCTTGGCGGCTTCAACTGCGAGGCGGCCAGAAAGAAATGTCAGCCAACCAAGACTGAAAGAAAACAAGACATTAAGTCGAAAGAAGCATAGAGCTTACCCTTGACAGCCTCCAGCTCGCGAGCCAAGCCGGCTCGCTCGATCTTGGCCTTGTGGTAGCTAGTCACCACCTTGTTGTACAAGACGGTGCGTCGCTCCGTAACCGCCTGAAAGAAACAATCAGATATCCAGACGAAACCCGGACCGGCTCCAAGCAGCCGGACCATGCCTCGGAGGGCTACCAGGATAATAACAAAATTACAAAAACAAGAAGACACCTACCTTGTCAGCATCCTCCAGCGTTGCCAGCTGGGCAAGGGCCTCGGCGGCCTTGTTCTTAAGGCCGGCTCGGTAGCCGGAGAAGACCATCTTCATGGGCGCCGTACCAGGCTGCCCCTCCCGGTTGAACACCTCGCAAGAATCCGCCGTATGCCACGCAGCCTCCATGGTGCCAGCCGAGCCTAGGCTGGAGTCAGAGGCAGACGGCACATGAAGCAGCCGGGCCCCCTTGGCCACGTGAAGGCCCTCGGTTGGGCCCGGCGGGCCCCTCGTCCTCACCAGAGCCCGGGAGTCGGCGTCCTTTGAGCGCGCTGGCTCCCCCCTCGCCGGCTCCTTCCCGGTCGGCTCCCTCCTCGTCGGCTCCGAAGCTGGAGGCGGCGCGGTCGAAGCAGTCGGTCCGGTGGGAGCCGTCGCATCCGGCGCTTGAGGCGCTCCTTCCGGAGAACTCTCCAACACCACGACGTCGGGCGCGGGCCCGCCGACTCCGGTCGAAGGCGGCGCAGCCCCACCAGCTCCAGCTCCTGCCACAGATGGCATGCCCCTGCCAGCTCCGGCTGCCCGCTCCACAAACGGGGCGCGGCGCGGAACATATCGTCCAGCGTCGGCTGCCGCGGCGGCTCGACCCGCGTGCCGCGATCAGGCGCTGAAGCCAGCGGCACGGCGAAGGAAGGTGCCCCTGCGGAAGGTGCAGTACCCGCAGGCGGCGGTGGCATAGGAGCGCGCGATGAAGGCTGCGGCGTCGGCTCCCTCCTTTGGCGCAGCGGCGGCGACGCGACGCGCGGAGCTTGCCGGGAGCCGCCGCCCTGGGCGAACTTGATAGGGACCCTAGCCGGATAAACAGAAAGACAATAAGCATGGAAGCAAGGAAAGAAAAGGAATCAAACAAGAAAAAGAAAGAGAACTCACCCGGCCTGCTCCGGGACCTTCTTCGGCTGCTGCCGGCGCTGTTTCTTCGCCTTCGCCTCCAAGGCGGCGGTGGAGCCGGCTCGCTTCGTGCCCTTGGGCGCCGAAGTCGCCGTGGTGCTTGGCGGCCTCGTGCGCAGAGGCACGGCGGGGATTGGCCCCGTGCCGGACGTCGCCGGCTCCTCCTCCTCCTCCTGCTGCTCTGGTGAGGGGGGCGGATTGTGCTCCCCCTGGCCGCCTAGATCAGGCGCCTGCGGCAGGTCGTCGTCACCGGCATGGTCGCCGGCTTGGTCAGCCGGATCGACGTGATCCGGCGTCCACCTCTTCATCGCCAGGTCGCCGTCCTCGGCGTTCTGGCGCTCAAAAAGCTAGAAAGACAGAAAAACATAAGCATATGACGAGCCGGAAGTCGGCAGAAGAAAAAGGAAGTCGGCCTCGCAGCCGCAAGCCGGAAAATGGCAAAGACATGAGGCTTACCCGCGCCGGTGGATGGTTCCTGTCGCAGGGCACCAGCCCGTAACTCCAGTCCTCCGGCAGGTTCGCCTTGGTGATGTGGTTCACCCGGCTGGCCACCTGGGCTTTGGTGAGCCGCGCAATGGACGTCCGGTTCGGATCGAACCGGCCGGACATGTGCCCGATCTTGTGGGTGCGCATCTGGAGCGGCAGCACCCGGCGCTCGGCGATGGTGCAGAGGAGATCTTCGGCAGTCAGCCCGCCATCGGTGGCTGTCGCCAGGAAGTCCCAAAGCAGATTCACCTCGGCGTTCTGATCCGTCGAGCGGGCGTTGTGGCTCCAGTTGATCCGGCCGACTGGGGGAGCCGGGTTGAACTCCGGCAAGTTGATCCGGTCGACGAGCTCCCCCTCGTTGCGCACGTAGAAGAATGACATCTGCCAGTTCTTCACCGAGTCGACGGTGGGGATTTTGGGGAAAGGCGTACCAGGCCGGGTGTAGATCGAGGCGGCGCCGCAGGCTCGCAGGCGGCCGTCGTTGGTCTGCGCCTTCAAGAAGAAAAGCCGACTCCAGAAGTCGATGTCGGGCCACAAGCCGGCGTAAGCCTCCATGAACGCCACGAAGCAGCTCAGGAGGACGCACGCGTTGGCCGGCAGGTGGTGCGGCTGAAGGCCGAAGTGGTCGAGGAACTGCCGGAAGAACGTCGAAGCCGGCAGGCCCAGCCCGCGATCGAGGTGCGCGCCGAAGACGACGCGCTCGCCGGGCCGCGGCTCGGGCTCCACCTCCTCGCCGGGCACCCGCGTGATCACCGACTGCGGGATTTGCCGGAGGCGCACCAGGCGTTCGATGTCGTCCTCCTGCATGTAGGAGCCCCTCCACGATCCGCTGGGGGACGCCATTGGCGAGGTCGAGGAAGAAGATGACCAGGAGAGACTAAACGGCGAGGAGGAACCTTGCGACCGCGGCGGCGACAACGGCGGCTGAGGACGCTCCGTCGAGACGCGCGGCCCCGTGGTGCCGGATTGACGGAGTGACGGCGGCGGATCGGTGGAGATTCGCCTGCCGGAGTTCGCCAGCGGGAGGCGTTCGCCGGAGCAACAGCGAGCTCGAGCGCGCCGGGAGCGATGGAAGCAGGAGCGCGAGGAGGAAGAGAATGGCAAGTGGCCGCCTCGATGCCTCCCCCGCGGCATTTATAGCCTCCTGCCGCGGGCGGTTGGCCTCCAAGTGGCGGTCGTGGGCCACGTCCCCGGATTTACTGCGCCGTAACTCCCCCCACATCCACGACGGTTACCAGAAACGGCCACACCACGTCGCCCACTACCGCACCGGATCCGGGGGAACACTGACGTGACCAGACGAACCGACCGCAGCGCCAGGCGTCAGACCGGTCAAGTCGGGCGCAGGACCCGAGGCGGCGGAGACTCCGGCGCGCGGCGAGCCGGAGCCGGACAAGAAGTTCCACTCGAGCCAAAATTCATCAGCAAGGCGGAGGCGCCATCAGATCTTGCGAGAAAGCAAAAACTGCACAAGTATAAAAATCGGCCGGCTAGAAGCAGCCGGCAGGAACGAGCCGGATGAGGGCGCAGCCGGCTGAATGGAAATTCTCAGTTGGCCCCTCCAAGTGCCATCTAATATATTCGAGAAGCCAGGAAAACCTGCCTAGGTCCTTCTAAGCGCAGGACCTTGCCAGCTTCGGGGGCTAATGTCGGGGGGAAGACCCCGGATAGGGCAATGGACGCGGAGCAGCCGGCTGGCCACTGGCCGGCTCGCGGCAAAGGCCGGCTGAGGAGCAGCCGGCTGGCGCCGTGGCCGGCTGGTCTGGAAGCCGGCTGGCTCTAGGTCCTAGTCGGCCTGGCTACGGCCACCAATGCTGTAGTTGGGCCGGCTTCTACAAGCCATATCCGACTGGGGTTTGTACCTCAGACCGACTCGAGGCTGGCGAGTCTTGCACTGGAAGGAACCGGGTAGGTGATCCGGGTTCCCAAAGTCCACGCTGACTCCATCTTCCGTAAAGCGCGGGGCACTGTGGAGCAATAGTGCCACGCGCCGGACAGGCCGTCAGGGCTTACGACGATCCGTACTGGCTACAGTGGCTGACGGCGACAGGGACACCTCCTCCATACCGCTGACCGTGGCAGCCGGATGGGACAGGCCACGATGCCTCAACCACTCCCGACGTCACCGCCTCGGGAAGGAGCGGAAGCCGGAGCCGGCCCAGCCGGCCAGTAAACTATAGGGTCTTATATGTAAAGTGCCGGTGCCTATATAAGCCGCACTACCCCCTCTCGTGCAGGGGATCGATCATTTATTGCTTTCACCCACTTACAGAGCTGCCCTGTGAGAGAGACCATAGTCTTCCTTAGCCTCTCAGGAGCAGCCGGACACAGCTCTAGGAGCACCATTGTACTGTGTGATCATCATATACACTCATAGCAGGAGTAGAGGTTTTACCTCCACCGGAGGGCCTCGAACCTGGGTACGTCGCCGTGTCGCTCGTGCCCATACCCGCATCCGGATACCGCCGTGAGATCCCTCAGGAACCACTTCGATTAGCCACCCTATGGCATATGCCGTGACGATACCACGACAATCATGGCAATTGCACAAACGAAATTCACTCAAATGCAAGAAACTATATGTGGCACTGTATGCATATAAAAAGTTTTTTGTTAATTGCAAATTTTGAGTTTGGGGAGATTGTCTTTCTTGTTTATTATTGTTGAAACTTGGGATGTTACAAACCCTTCCCCCTTACAAAAGATCTCGTCCCGAGATCTGAGAAAACTAGGTACTAAAGAGATCTGGGTACTCAGTCCTCATAAAGTCTTCTCTCTCCCAAGTGGCTTCTTCTTCGGTGTGGTTACTCCATTGGATCTTCAGAAACTTGATACTTCGGGTACGGGTGGTTCTGAAAGCTTCTTCCAAGATGCGAATAGGCACTTCGCGGTATGTCAGATCTGAGTTGATATCCATAGCTCGATGGTCGATGTTCTTGAAAACCTCGGTCTTCTCAGGCACTTCTAAGCACTTCCGGAGTAGCGAGATGTGAAACACATTGTGCACCGCTGACATTTCTTCCGGTAACTCTAGTTGATAGGATACTTCTCCTCGGTGGCTCAGGACCTTGAAAGGTCCGACATATCGGGGTGCGAGCTTTCCTCTAAGCTGGAATCTCTGCATTCCTTTAAGAGGGGACACTTTGAGATATACGAAGTCTCCGATCTCGAAGGTCATCTCTCGGCGTCTCTTGTCGGCGTAGCTCTTCTGTCTTGATTGGGCTGTCCTGAGATACTCGCGGATCTTGTGAACCTTCTCCTCGGCTTCTCGGAGAATATCTGGTCCAAAGACTTGACTCTCTCCTACTTCCGACCAATTCAGAGGGGTACGGCACTTCCTTCCGTACAGTGCTTCAAAGGGGGCCATCTGCAAGCTGGCTTGGTAGCTGTTGTTGTACGAGAATTCCGCGTACGGCAAGCAGTCTTCCCACTTAGATCCATACTCTAGCACACATGCTCTCAACATATCTTCTAGTATCTGGTTGACTCGTTCACCGTCCATCCGTCTCTGCGGGTGATAGGCTGTGCTGAAATTCAGACGAGTTCCGAGTCCTTCATGTACTTTCTGCCAGAATCTGGAGGTGAATTGGGATCCTCTGTCGGATACTATCGACTTCGGGGTTCCGTGCAGGCTGACTATCCTTGAGATATATAGCTCTGCAAGTCTCGGTCCTTGATAGGTGGTCTTGACGGGGATGAAGTGGGTGACTTTGGTTAGTCTGTCGACCACTACCCAGATGGAATCATTTCCTTTACTAGATTTGGGCAGTCCGGTGATGAAGTCCATTCCTACGGAATCCCACTTCCATTCGGGAATCTGTAGGGGTTGCAACAGTCCTGCGGGGCGTTGATGTTCGCTGACTCTTTGACAGATGTCACACTTGGCGATGTAGCTTCCAATTTCTCTCTTCATTCCATGCCACCAGAATTGTTCCTTCAAATCCTGGTACATCTTGGTTCCTCCGGGGTGAATGGAGTACAGGGTGTCGTGAGCTTCTTTCAGAATAACTTGCTTCAATTCTGAGTCTGACGGCACGCAAAGGCGCTTGTTATACCATAGCACTCCTTCTTCATCTACGGTGAATCCCGGTGCTTTTCCGGCAGCTATTTGGCTCTTGATTCCATCAATGCTAGCATTTCCTTTCTGAGCTTCCTTGATCTGGCTAATCAGGGTGGGTTGGAGTTCAATGCTGGCGAGGTATCCTTCGCTAACCAGTTCAAGCCTAAACTGTTCAAACTCTTCAAACAGGCTGGGTTGTTCAATTGCTATCATGGAGTTCAACTGACACGGCAGTCTACTTAGAGCATCCGCTACCACATTGGCCTTGCCGGGGTGATAGTGGATTTCCATGTCGTAATCCTTGATTAACTCTATCCATCTGCGCTGTCTCATATTCAGCTCCTTCTGCGTGAAGATATACTTCAGGCTCTTGTGATCCGAGTAAACCTCGCATCGATTACCCATGAGGTAATGACGCCATACTTTCAGTGCTAACACCACCGCTGCTAGCTCTAAGTCATGGGTTGGATAGTTCTGTTCATGCTGCTTCAGTTGTCTTGACAGGTAAGATATCACTTTGCCTTCTTGCATCAGCACACATCCAAGACCAATCTTGGAGGCGTCACAGTACACATCAAAGGGCTTGGTAATGTCCGGCATAACCAGTATTGGGGCTGTTGTCAATCTTAGCTTGAGCTGTTGAAAGCTCTCTTCACACTTGTCGGTCCATTCGAACTTCCGGTCCTTCTTCAACAATTGGGTCATCGGTCTTGCTATGCTCGAGAATCCTTCAACGAATCGGCGGTAATATCCCGCCAATCCGAGAAATGCACGGACTTCGGTCTGAGTGGTTGGGGCTTTCCATTCTTCTACAGTCTTGATTTTTGCGGGGTCAACGGCAATTCCTCCGGCTGACAAGATATGACCCAAGAATCCTACTTCTTTCAACCAGAACTCACACTTGCTGAACTTGGCATACAACTGATGCTCCCGAAGGGTATCTAGGACCACTTCCAAATGTTGCTCATGTTCTTCTTCGGACTTGGAGTATATGAGGATGTCGTCGATGAAGACAACGACAAACTTGTCCAGGAAGTTCATAAAGATCTTATTCATGAGATTCATGAAGTAAGCGGGGGCATTGGTCAATCCAAATGACATGACATTGTACTCATACAATCCATATCTGGTGGTAAAGGCAGTTTTTGGGATATCTGTGGCACGAATCTTCAGCTGATGGTATCCTGTCCGCAGATCAATCTTCGAGAATACTTGGGCTCCGGTCAGCTGGTCAAACAGATCTTCTATCTTGGGCAACGGATACTTGTTCTTAATGGTTACATCGTTAAGCTTACGGTAGTCCGTAACCAAACGAGTGGCACCGTCCTTCTTATCCACAAACAAAACTGGCGATCTCCAAGGTGACGCACTTGGTTGAATCAGACCTTTGAATAGCATATCATCCAGTTGCTTCTTCAGTTCCACTAACTTTGCCGGGTTCATGCTATAGGCTCTCTGGGCTATAGGTCCGGTTCCGGGGATTAACTCGATGATAAACTCGATATCCCGATCTGGGGGCATACCGGGTAGATCATCCGGGAACACATCAGGATATCGACAAACGACCCTGATCTGATCCAAGGTGGGTTTGGCTAGGCTTTGGTTACAAGTGAACTTTCGGGGCAGATATGTGTTCGACTATTATTTCGGTGCTACTAGTCATGGTGATGGCCTTCTTGGCACAATCAATCAGTCCATGATGTTTCGCCATCCAGTCCATTCCCAGGACTACTTCCAAACCTTTGGCTCCCAGAACAATCAAATTTGCATAGAATTCTATTTCATGTATTCTGATTGGCACATCTTTGCAAATTTTTCTAGCTTTAGTGGTTGATCCAGGTATTTGAACTATCATGACATGCTTCAAACTGATGGGTTGAATCTTACTAGTGCATGCAAAATCTTCGGTAATGAATGAATGCGATGCTCTAATCAAACAAAGCACTCTTGCGGGTATTGAGTTAACAGAGAACATACCCAGCACAACGTCTGGGGCTTCCTGAGCTTCTTCTGCATTCATGTGGTAGAGGCGGCCGTTGCGGTTGTTCGGGTTGTTGGGGGCGAACTTCTTGTTGGTGGTGACACGACGCTGCTGCTGAGCAGGGCCTGAGGTGTTGGCGGCAGTCTTGGCGAGCTTCTTGGGGCACTCATAGGAGAAGTGCCCAGCCACTCCGCACTCGTAGCAGTTGTAGGTGGATTTGTCCTTGGGGGTGATGGGAACAACATTGCTCCCAGTCCGTGGAGCGGTGTTGGAGTTGTTGGAGTTGTTGTTGGGGGCGCGAGGTGGAGCGCGGTTGAAGTTGTTGTTATTGTTGTAGTTGTTGTGGTTGTTGTGTCCTCCTGACCTGTGGTTTCCTCCACTCCGGTTCTGATAACTCGGACGTGGATTCTGCATCGGGGGCTTGTTGTTTCTTGGGGCGAACCCTCCACTTGAGCTGGGGCGATACTTGTGGTTATTGCTGGGCCCACTCTGATTCATCATACGGCGCTTGCGGTTCTCATTGGCTTGGTGTATCTTCCCCTCCATCTGAATGGCGGAGTCAACGAGGGCTTCTAAGTCATCAAAGGGGATATTGATCAGCACAGTCTGCATCTCATCATGCAGTCCATTCAGAAACCTCTCCTTCCTCTTCTCGACGGTGTCCGTCTCATCCGGGGCATACCTTGACAAGGTGAGGAACTTGTCGCGGTATTCTACCACGGTCATTCTGCCTTGTTTCAGTTCCATGAACTCATCCCTCATCTTCTTAATCAGGCCCGGGGGCACGTGATACTTGCTAAACTTGAGTTTGAAGTCCTCCCAAGTCATCATTTGCCCCGCATTGAATGCGCGGGCACTTGTCCACCAGGCACGTGCAGGTCCAGCCAGATAGTGGGTGGCGAACAACACCTTCTCGTTGTCCTCCACTCCGACAACCTCAAGATTGTTCTCCATAGTCTGGAGCCAATCATCAGCATCGAGGGGTTCCTCTGTCTTGCTGAACACCGGTGGGTTGGTATTTTGGAAGTTTTTCAGCTTCGACCCTGGGTGGTCGTGGTTTTCGTGGCCTTGATTGCCCTGAGCAATCTGTTGAAGTGCAGCTAGGTTGGCTTGATGGTCAACTCTCTCAGCTTCTCTTTCTGCCATCATCTGTTGCAGCATTTGCATCATTGCGGCTTCGCTGCGAGTTGGGGGTGCCATCTGAACAGTGATAGGGATCATGAGATGAGAGGGAAATTTCTATGGCTCATTTTGGGATAAAATTTCACACAACTTAAAACTTGATTCATAATAATAATAATATTACACACACACAAACATAGTCATGGAGGTAGCAAATATTACAAGCCAAATGTTCCGGAGGGTTTGAAGAACCCTTTCAACAAACTACGATACATGGGGCGGGTACAAAGGACCGATACATAACACGGGACGCAAGTGCTCAGACGGGACTACTCGCCATCGACGTTGATAGGGTAGACATTGTCTTCCCCGGCAGCAAGGTGCTCGTGGCCATCCTCGTAAGGATGGAACTCCAGGTCGTCGTCTTCCTCCTCCTCGTAGTCGTCGTCGTTGCTGACGTAGGAGTAGCCGTCCCCCTGGATGTTCTCCCCTTCACCTTCGCCTTCCAGCTCCTGGATCTGCTCAGCTTGGGCGGCGATGGTCGCCTTCAGAGTGGCGATCCTGGCCTTGAGGCGGTTGATGGCGTGATCCTTCTTCTGGTTGGCACGGCGGAGTGCCCTGCGTTCTCCGGCGATGACCTTGATGGTCTCCGCCTGCTGCGCCAACTGGATGTGAGTGTGGTTGGCGTATTCGCAGGAGTTGTCGAGGTCGATGCGGGTCTCATTCAACATGAAGTCGAGATGATCCACATGGTGGCGAAGTTGCGGGTGTGACGGCAGGTTCATTGGCACTCCGAGGGAGTTGTGCCTTGCATAGTGCACAAAGCGGCTATCCTCGAAGTCCATGAAGTTTTGCCCGCACAGACGTGCGAGCCCTTCCTGAAGTCCCCTTGCGAGACCATCCGCCCAGTTGTTCTCCCGGAAGGAGAACTGGATCCTTGCGCTCATTGGGAGCGTGAACCTTCCACGAAGGTCCACCATGATCACCCACTGGAGTTGACCACCGGGCTGGTCGTTGAGCATTCCACCAAAGACTTCCGGCGGTGGGCGCCCGAGGAACTCTGAGAGGGAGAAGAGGTCCCTCTCAAAGATGATCTCTCCACCGTTCCCCAACTGATAGAACTCAGTCTGGAGAAAGGGCTGCGCATCAATGACGTGATCCATCTGTAGAGAGATTAGATGATTAAGTTAGAGAAGTGCAAGTGTTCCAAATTTTAATTCACTCATAAGAAGGGCATGAATTTAAAGTTTGTAATAGACTCTTCAAGGTAAGAGGGTGAATAAGGTTTTCATAACTAGTCAATTCATGGAATTTGAAACTAAGTTTTTGAGCGTCCATTCTAACTAGGGTCTCCTAAGGTCAAACAATGGCTCTGATACCAACTTGTAAACACCCGGATTTTTAAGTCCAGATGCCTATTATGTCGTACATCGCAATCCCAGGAATAATGTTTTTGCGAGACATAATAGTAAGTAGCATAGAGTCATCATTTATTACAACACATATTGTCTTACAACCATAGATCACATGATCCAATATTACACGAATATATTGTTCAACATCACAAATAGTAGCGGAAGCGAAGTAGTAGTGGACTATCTATTCCATAGGCAACGCTTGACGTTAGAAGACGATCCTAGTTATCGTAGACGTCCTGTTGTCCGTCATCCTGATACTGGTGCTCTCCTTCATAGTCTGGCATTTGAATAGCCAGGGCAAAGCCATGAGTACTTTTAAAGTACTCGCAAACTAACTCTACAGTAATTATTCATTAAGTGTAATAAGGGGGTGCTAAGCTCTAGGTTTATTTGCATAAAGCCAAGTTTTAGTTCGATAAACATTTAGTAAAGCCTTATCATGTGCTAGACTAACTCAAGTGGGAACATTAGTGTCATTCCCACAACTCATATTGATTCACCACAATATCACCTTTCAATTCATCATTCCCTTTTTAGGATCAAATTTATGATAACGGAGATAGTATGGCCTTTCCAATCGTCCGTAACCGTGGACACGGCTATTCGAATAGGTTTAACACTCTGCAGAGGTTGTACTCTTGTGCCACAACTTTTGATTTCATCCGTCGAGGATAACCCCGAATCATCGTAACACAGTACGCGGATCATCAACCATAACCTTTCACTTATATATGCTAGTATGAGCACCTCTCCCCATGAGCTTGGCCTCCCGGTGGAAACCGCAGTTAACCCGGGAACTGCACAGGGCTTGGGCCGTACATTCACCTCATTTTAACATCATTCCACACTTAACGGAGGCAGCCTCGGCGTAACCCCTATGATGCTTGTTTAGAGGGAACCCATACTAAAATACACAAGTTTCTAGTTAAGCCCTACCCATAATCAGGTATTGTGGGGGTATTTGTATTATTGGAAGGGTATCGCATTCAAACCCAATCATCAATTTTATCAAAAATCACCATCTTCTCTTGTTCATATCCACCTCCACTTTACTTTCTTTCAAAGTCATTTCACTTCACCATGTTCCCATCTAGAGTAGTCAATTTTAATTGATTAGCACTAGCAACTATATGAGGGGTGCTATCTAGCTTTGAGTTGTGCTAATCTAACTTCAAGTATTGTTCTACTCTAGACCAAGTGAATCATAAATCAAAAGAATACTTTGAAATAAATAAGCAAAAGTAAATTGTAAGTAAAAACATGGGATAGGTAATACATAAAAGTAAAGTGTGATGGTGCCTTTGCTCTTATAGAGCTAAGCACTTGTGTTTAGCAAGGGTTAGCTTGCCTTGAGCTGGGTAGTTATCGAAGTTCTCTTCTTCTTCCTGAGAGTAGGCCTCCTCCTCTTGGTATTCCTCGTTACTAGCGTCTATATATGAATACGAGGTATAAATACTAAACCAAGCTCACATACTAAACTAGAAACACTCAAAAGAGTTCACACACTAGTCCTATCATCAATCAAACATGGCATGGTGGATTATTTGATTAGTCTTTATTTGAGAGAAGAATAATTTCCTCTCATTATTCCTATTTCTTAAATTTGGTATGTAGATCCTTAGAGGAATTCATTTCTTCTCATTACCTCTTATTAAGATTTAATCTCTTCATATAATAATAAGGTATGAAATCTAGGTTGACCCAAAGTCAACATTTCATATCTATTATATGTGAGTATAATTTAATTGAAGTGCTACACTTCACATAGTTTTAATACTTAACATTTAAATGAATTAAAATCTCTAAGTAATAATTCTCAAGGGTTCATTAGCCTAAGTCATTCCCCCTGGTTATATTACTTAGGATCAAGATTTAAATGAGAGGTAGCTCTCATATTAGTTGTTGAGTTTGAATTCCAATTTCAATTGCTCTAGAATTGACTACATAGCCATTTTATTTGATCTAGTCCATGATCATACAAATAACATGTCTATATTATTGCATAATCAATTAGAGGACATCATTTGTGATTTATTAGAATTGGAATCAATTCAAAATCTATTCTGGTTAAATTTTAAATAAAGTTTGAATGTTCAAAAGTCCCTGTCTTGTCTTTTTTATCAAATTAAATCTACTCTGAATTTGGTGGTGGGGCCAGTGGCATTGGATAGATAATTTCATGGGCTTTCCAACGGTATAAAGTTGGCTAAATTTGGTTTGGCAGATTTCAAAATATTCAAATATTACTAAGTCATCTGCAGAACAAATTGAATAATAATTAAACCTCAGTTTGAATTGCTGGGCTTGGGCGGGAAACTAAACGGGCCGAAACGGATTTAAAACGCACTTCGCAGCCCAACTAGCAACTGGTGCGGGTGGGCTGCCCTGACGAGGTGGGGGGCCACCCGTCAGCGGCTCTTTAAACGCCGAAGCGGTACGCGCGCGTTAGGCCGTAGGATTAGAACAGAAATCAACGGTGCTGGAGCATCGTCGTCTCCGACGAGCGGCGGGCTCACTGGCGGCGAGCCTAGGGGGTGGGAGAGCCTACTAGGCCGTTGCAGGTGTCTGGCAGTGTGCGCGGAGAAGTGGAAGTAGATGAGGAAGAGCTTGGTGCAGTGGCGGCGCTCGGGGAGGCTCCAATCGAAGCAGAGCTTCCGCGGGCTCCGGCGGCTTCGAGCTCTCGATTCGGGCAGCTCCGGCGAGGTGGTGTTAAATTGAGGTGGGGAGAGTGATCAGTGAGGAGAGGAGAGCAGATGGTGTGAAGAAGTTGAGCGCTGAGCTCCTCTATTTATAGCGGGCGGGGGTGGCCGTGAGGTGCTGCAAGGTCGTGTCGACGGCGTGGCCTCTCCGTCGATCGAAAGGGCAAGGCGAGGACAGCATCTTGTAGGAGGCGTTCTAGCGATGCTCCAGGACTAGCTAGCGCAGAGAAAGGGTGAAAGGATGGCTCGGGCGCGTGCGATGAGTGCGGCAGTACCCGCGGTACTTCGCCGGCGAGGACGACGGTGACGAGGCGGCCGCAGTCGCTTGAGTGTGTCTAGGGGGTAGAGGGCGGGGAGGCGGTGCTCGACTCAGTGGTAGACTTTGCAGGGGAGGCGTAGGCTGCTCGAGCGCGCGACGTACCGGCGTGTCCAGAGCGCGCTCACCGCGTCGACTGGCACGCTCTGGCACGGTTTGGACGCGTGCGTTCTGGCCAATGCCGAGCCTTGGCGAGCATGGGCCGTGTACCGTGATGTTCCTCGTGTTGCAGAGATGCTCCAGGACAAGGTGGTGCTGAGAGAGAGAGGCTAGAGAGAGAGGTGCCAAAGGTGGCCGGCATGGCCACGGCATGCTTAGTTTAGGGTTTTCTCTCCCCTTTCTCTCACTTTAATCGACCAAGGCAGGTACTGGGGTGATGCAGGGGATGTAGGAGAGTGTAATGATCACAGGTTAAAGGGGTTTAGGCAAGAAACCAGAGTGTAATAGAGTGTAACACAAATCTGGAATCATGCCTGCCAAGTGTTCGACACAATGACCGCATGAGATTTTTATTTGAATTTTGAAATTCTTTTTGGTGGAACTTAAACATATTAATTATGGGTTAGAATGGTGGTGGTGGGGTTCAATTTGGAGTTGTTTTGCAAAATGGCAAATGTGACATGATCTTCTCTTTATTTCAGCATCACTACTTGTCACCTTTATACTGGTCAACCTAGTCAACTCTAGCCATGGTGGTCAACATCAAAGTTACTCACCTTGACATGGTCTTGGATGACATGGCTTTGGTTGACCAAGTTTAGTTCAAGAAATGAGAAAACCAGAGGGGTAAAGTAGTGAAGAAAATATTTTGGTGACAAGTGACCATTATCATATGTATGTAAGAATTTTGATTTCCTTGTGTTTGATTCTTGATCCAATGATGCAATTGTGTTAGTTTATCATATTGAAGTATTCTACAAGCAAGGGAGCAAGCAATTATGGCCTAGGGTGAGGATTTGCAATTTGGCATATTGTATATGTAAGTGAAATATGGGTTTTTCCCATTTTCTTCAATTCTCCTCAATTTAGGGTTTGAGGATCTTTGTTAGGGTTCAAATAGCAATTGTTAATCATACTAACACTCATCATGGCAATTGCACAAAAGAAATTCACTCAAATGCAAGAAACTATATGTGGCACTATATGCATATAAAAAGTTTTTTGTTAATTGCAAATTTTGAGTTTGGGGAGATTGTCTTTCTTGTTTATTATTGTTGAAACTTGGGATGTTACACCAAACCCCAAACCCTAAACCCTAAACCCTAAACCCTAATTAATTAACCTTAACCCTAACCCTACCCCTAAAACCCTAGCTAGCTAATCCTAAATCCTAAACTCTAATTAAACCCTACATATATATAGGCCAACGACACTAAATTGCGCATCAACCAGGCGACCAACTAATTAGCGCTAATAAATTAATTAACTTGTTGAATCTTGACAAGTTCTCTCGAATGAAAACACATTTGATTAAGTTGCCTCATAATATATATACAATTAGTGTGCATGCGCGCATGGCATACCTTGCACATATGATCATTCGTGCATATATTTCAATATATATCTGAACATATTCTTGGGGATAAATATATATATTTCAATCTTTCTCTCTCGATCTATATATATATCGTAGGTGGCCAAAAAACACACTTATATATACGCATGCACTTTATGCTCAAAGGCGCGGGTGCCTCTAATAATGTGTGTGTGCACTCGATCGATGATCCCTAAACCTTAAACCCTAAAACCCTAATCCCTAATCCCTAATTATACCCTAAACGTACACCCTAAATTAACACCCTAAACACTAAACCCTAAACCCCTAGACCCTAAACCCTAAACACTACACCCTAAACCCTAAACCCTAACCCTAAACCCCAACCCCAAACCCTGCTAAACCCTAAACCCTAGGCCCTAAACCCTAATTAATTAACCTTAACCCTAACCCTAAAACCCTAGCTAGCTAACCCTAAACCCTAAACCCTAATTAAACCCTACATATATATATAGGCCAACGACACATAATTAATTGCGCCTCAAGCAGGCGACCAACTAATTAGCTAGCGCGCTGATAAATTAATTAACTTGAATCTTGACAAGTTCTCTCGAATGAAAACACATTTGATTAAGTTGCCTCATAATATATATACAATTAGTGTGCATGCGCGCATGGCATACGTACCTTGCACATATCATTTGTGCATATATTTCAATATATATCTGAACATTTTTCTTTGGGATAAATATATATATTTCAATCTTTCTCTCTCGATCTATATATATATCGTTGGTGGCCAAAAAACACACATATATATATACGCATGCACTTTATGCGCAAAGGCGCGGGTGCCTCTAATAATGTGTGTGTGCACTCGATCGATGATACCTAAACCTTAAACCCTAAAACCCTAATCCCTAATCCCTAATTATACCCTAAACGTACACCCTAAATTAACACCCTAAACACTAAACCCTAAACCCTAAACCCTAAACCCTAAACCCTACACCCTAAACCCTAAACCCTAAACCCTAACCCTAGACCCTAAACCCTAAACACTAAACCCCAAACCCCAAACCCTAAACCCTAAACTCTAGACCCTAGACCCTAAACCCTAATTAATTAACCTTAACCCTAACCCTAAAACCCTAGCTAGCTAATCCTAAACCCTAAACACTAATTAAACCCTACATATATATATAGGCCAACGACACTTAATTGCGCATCAAGCAAGCGACCAACTAATTAGCGCTGATAAATTAATTAACTTGAATCTTGATAAGTTCTCTCGAATGAAAACATATTTGATTAAGTTGCCTCATAATATATATATAATTAGTGTGCATGAGCGCATGGCATACCTTGCACATATCATTCGTGCATATATTTCAATATATATCTGAACATATTCTTGGGGATAAATATATATAGTTCAATCTCTTTCTCTCTCGATCTATATATATATCGTTGGTGGCCAAAAAACACACTTATATATACGCATGCACTTTATGCGCAAAGGCGCGGGCGCCTCTCTAATAATGTGTGTGTGCACTTGATCGATGATCCCTAAATCTTAAACCCTAAAACCCTAATCCCTAATTATACCCTAAACATACACCCCCTAAACACCCTAAACACTAAACCCTAAACCCTAAAGCCCTAAACCCTAAACCCTAAACCCTAAACCTAACCCTAACCCCTAGCTAACCCTAAACCCTAAACCCTACATATATAGGCCAACGACACTTAATTGCGCATCAAGCAGGCGACCAACTAATTAGCGCTGATAAATTAATTAACTTGATTCGTGCATATATTTCAATATATTTTTGAACATATTCTTGGGGATATATATATATATTTAAATCTCTCTGTTATCTCGATCTATATATCGTTGGTGGCCAAGAAACACACTTATATATATACGCATGCACTTTATGCGCAAAGGCGCGAGTGCCTCTAATAATGTGTGTGTGCACTCGATCGTTGATCCCTAAACCTTAAACCCTAAAACCCTAATCCCTAATCCCTAATTATACCCTAAACGTACACCCTAAACACCCTAAACACTAGACCCTAAACCCTAGACCATAAACCCTAAATGTACACCCTAAACACCCTAAACACTAAACCCTAAACCCTAGACCCTAAACCCTGGACCGTAAACCCTAACCCTAAAACCCTAGCTAGCTAACCCTAAACCCTAAACCCTAATTAAACCCTACATATATATATATATAGGCCAACGACACTTAATTGCTCATCAAGTAGGCGACCAATTAACTAATTAGCGTTGATAAATTAATTAACTTGATTTTTGACAAGTTCTCGATCTCCAATGAAAACACATTTGATTATGTTGTCTCATAATATATATAATTAGTGATCATGTGCGCATGGCATACCTTGCATATCATTCGTGCATATATTTCAATACATGTTTGAAGATATTCTTGGGGATATATATATTTCAATCTCTCTCTCTCGATCTATATATCGTTGGTGGCCAAGAAACACACTTATATATATACACATGTACTTTAATTTATTTGCCTCACAATATATATAATAAATATGCATGCATGGCCTAACCATGTATGCTTATATATGTGTTTAATTTGGAGATTTCAATCGCTCTCTCGCCGCTCTCTCGTTGGTGGCCAACAACACACACATGCACTTTGTGCGCAAAGGCATGTGCCTCTAATAATGTGTGCGTAGTCGATCGGTCTAGTTTTGATTAATCATAGCACACAAATATAGAAGTTGTATTTGAATCCACACAACCCTAATCTAAAACACATAGCCCCTAACATGGCCTAATTAACTGACCCCTTCTCTCTAGCTAATTAGTGGAAATTGCACAAAATCAAAAGGGGTCCCTCACTAATTATACATATATATCTAGATTGTGATAAACTTTTGCCCCATATTTGGTGGATGGGTGCATCTTGGCATGTAAAACAATTAATGTTTGCAAATGGCGTTGTCAAAATTTATGTACAAATGATTTCTTTCCATCCAAAGTGCGTAAAATGGGAGTTTTAATGAAGAAGGTACAAATAAAACAGCTCAACATGCCTCCACACCCCGATTTTCACAGGAAGTAGAGCATATTTAAAGGATAATTCCAGAGTTTTACTATTTTTCAAGCAACTTTGCTAATTTCCACCCACTCACATGACTTTATGTCGATTTAACGAAAATAGGGTGAATTTAAACTACATGGGCGGGATAGTTTGAATTGTGCGCGCGACAAAGGGAACCACCTATTCCTCAACCTTGTGCACGGCAAATTACACACGCAACTCCATTAAACACCACCTACCGGGCGGCCCGGCCGCATGACCCCCACCCACCGCTACACAACTTATCCCCATCCGTGCGAAGAGCTTCCCCTCCCCGTCCCGTCCGTGCGAAGAAGAAGCTTCCCCTCCCCGTCGTTCTTCTCGAGACGCACCGGCGGTCAAGTTGATCCACGGTAGGGTTGCTATCTCTAGCTCAATCATGCATCGGGCAAGACGGCCTAACGATTTATATTTTCTTGATGCTGCTAAAAAAAATCGCCAGTATGCTCGAACTAATTGGCACTTTATAGTTTTCCGCTCGATTTGTCCTCGATCAATTTGTTCATTTGCGTGGGCATATAGAGTCAGTTCTGCACTCGATCCGTTAATTTGCTGAAATGCCATGGCAGAGATTTGTACACGATCTGTTTGCTAAAATGTCGATGGGCATTTTTTGTTTTGTACTCGACATGATTGCTGAAATGCATAATCATGTACTAGTATAGTTTTGTACTCGATGGATATACATTTCCTACTTCACCTTAAATTAATCACCAACCATTGTATCTCATAATTAAATAGATGGACAGAACTTGGATACTGCATGGACACTTATGTTCCCCTTCATATATAAATGGTGTTCAACCCTTTATGGGGTTTATTAGAGCTCATGAAGGTCACGACATGGACGTGTATTGCCCGCGCTGCACATGTATGAATGGTGAGAAGAGGCCTCACCATGTAGTGGAAGATCATTTACACATTTTTGGGATGGACCGCACATATGTTAGGTGGGTTTATCATGGTGAACCACATAATGATCCTTCAGCGGGAGAAGCAGATCTTGCTCACACTGTATGTGTCTTTGGCATATGTAGTTAATTATTTATATTGATGCTGCCGTTGTTTCGATCAATAGTTTGCATTGCTGTGCAAGTTCTGTACTCAAATTTAACTTGTTGCAGATGGATGGACGGGAAGGAGAGAAAAAGCGCTTGCTTCAGGAACCGGGTTTCAGCTCTGGGACATGTGCTGTGCCAGATGAGAAGGTAAGTATGTAAAACGGCATTTGTTCAGGTTGCATCCCTTAGATGTTTGTCTAATCTGTTGATGTACTAATTGCAGAAGCATAGAGTTGAAGAGGTCTCTCAGTTTGATGGGAGATTTGAAGATGAATCTCAGTTTGATGCACCTGTGGATGGTACTAATGACGGGCCTTTCATAGACGAAGGTCCTGCACCTGAGATTATCCAGCCTACAGAAGGAGGCCGTGGACCGAGTACACAGCTTTGCGTTGAAGTGGATGCACGCCCAGAGATCATCAGTGGCGTCCGGGTAGTCTCAAGACCACCCAGCCCTGATGCACCTGTGGATGGTACTGATGACGAGCCTTTCATAGACGAAGGTCCTGCACCTGAGATTATCCAGCCTACAGAAGGAGGCCGTGGACCGAGTACACAGCTTTGCGTTGAAGCGGATGCACGCCCGGAGATCATCAGGGGCGTCCCGGTAGTCTCAGGACCACCTAGCCCTGATGCAAAATGTTGAGCTACTTTATGATTCGTACTCTTATGTTCTGGTGCTGTAGTATGTACTATCTTTGTTATGATTTGTACGCCTTTGGCGCTAGAACTATAATTAAGCATTCAGTGGATGATCGCGTTGCAAAATTTGACACCCACACAATTAGTTCATCGTATGAGTAGTAGCACAATTACTTCTACAGCCAGTCCTGCCAGCGCATTAATTGGTAGCATGAAACACTTTCAGGCACTCCCCTCTGATTCATATTAATTAACTCAATTTTGTCTAGATATGGATGTATCTAGATGCATTTGTTAACTAGACTAACAAACTTGAGTCAGTTAATATGAATCGGTGTAAACCACCCAAGTCCTCCAGCAGCTAGTTTATTGACTCTGGACTCCAAGCCTCTCGCGACAAGCCATCGACGAAGCTTTGACCAGATCTTGGCCCGCTATTTTTTTTGCAAATAGCAAAGCTTTGACCAGTTCCTCTCGGGATACAGCACGCCGGTGAGCTTGCACGGTTGCCATGAGCACTTTCCGGCGGAACTTCCTCTGCAGCGCCCTCAAGCCGCCGCTGCGAGACAGCACGCAGTGCCTCGAGGTGGACGGAACGGACGAACTCGGGATCTCAGGGCGGGGGGTCCGCCTCGTCCGGGAACGATCTCCAGCGGGTTAACGAGGACATGCATGGCGGCCAGGGGATTTGTTTTTTTTTTGTTGTTGTTGTTTGAGCTTGGGATTTGGGGTTTTTTCGGATAGGGGAGGAGGAACCGAGGAAGAGGAAGGAACAGCCCGCGTGCTTGGCGCGTGGCAGTGTGCTTGAATTTCGATTTTTTTGTGAAATCTTTCATTTCCCCGCTACAATTCGGGGGTTTTCTTGACGCGCCAATGCGTCCCGCCGAGGTTCAAGTGAATTTGGGGTGCCACACTATGGGCCCCAGTTTCAGTGAGACATGTAATGACTAGTCACATCAGTAAGTTCACTGTGTAATAAAATATGTTACCCCTCAGCTTTATGTAGCCCCCTTTGTCTCTCCCGATCGAGTGCCGACAGCCGACGGATGCAAGCCGCTAGCTCGATCCCCTCCTTTCGCCTCCACCGTCCAGGCATCCAGCTTGGAGGGGCAAGCTGCATCTAGACCAAGTGGATTAGGTAGTAGTAGTAATGCTCTTTCCTTTCTCGAGATCGGTTCTTTTTTCCTCACCTCGATATCTTGCGCATCTACTATTTCCTATTCTGGGCGAAGGGGTGTCTTTCTGGTCACCCTCGCGCTGGGAGTGATTGATGGGGGTGGGGGGCGGGGGCTACCTTTGTTTGGATTGGGGTGTTCTTCCTTTATTTGTCGACATTTGCAACCTTTGTAGTTTCTGCAGATCCTCAATGTATCTTTTGTCAGCTTGTACAGAAAGGAAATACCTCGGTGGTGGTGGTGGGGGCAATGGAGCGTAAGGCCACCACGCATGTGGGCAGCTATCGAGCCTCGAGTCGCGTCCCCAGCCCCGCAGCGTGTACTCCGTTTGCTTATCCACTCGTCTGTCTGCATCCTCAATCTGTTCCTCGTTCGAAGATGCTTAAAGTAGCACATGTCTTCAGCTGTTTGTGCATAAAGCCTCTGTGACACCATGCTCTATATTCTCTGTATCAGGTTGGTACCTCCAGGTTCCGTGCTGAGGCTATGGGGAACGAGAATAGCGCCCCACCTGCTGCAGGAGCATGGCTCGATCTGTAGCACAAGAAGCGAAATGCCACTGCCGAGCTGGGCAGGGACCACCGAGGGGTAATTTTTTTTAACCAACTTACCATGATGTAGTCTGAATCTGATACTCCCTCAGATCCAAATTAATTGACTCAACTATCTATAGATACGGATGTATCTAGATATGTTTTTAGCTCTAGAAACTACTACCTCCATCCCAAAGCTTAGGGATTATATTATTTTTAGAAAGTCAAACTATACCATGTTTGACTAAGCTTTTACCAAAAATCATTAACATGCAAAATACAAAATTAATATCATTAAATAGGTTGTGAAATATATTTTCATACGGTATCTACACAATACTATATTTGTTGATAGAATGTTCTAAAATTTTGGTCAAACTTTACTTGTTTTGATTTCTCAAAAATAAATAAGCCTTAAGCTTTGGGATGGAGGTATCTAGACAAAGCTGAGTCAACTGGAGTAGTTTTTTTTGTCTCATTCATAGCTAGTGTTCATGGTGCAAAAGGCTAAGAGCATCCACTATATGCATCAGTCTATCTCATACGGTAATTCAATATCACCGCCGAGGTCTGCCTTTTGTTTTGCTATTCATATGCAGATCGAAACTTTAGGGCCTTTACTCAAAAGGAAGATCAAAATCGCGGCCGATCAAAGCCGTCGTATGTTGATGCCGCCCCCATCTTCTAAATGCCTCTACAAGCACAAGGCCACGCGCCCGCTGGGTGGTGATCTTTTAATGAATATGGTATATTTTCTTAATCCACAAAACATGCCTTGATATTTGTCTATTTATTGTCGGTTTTTTCTAATGCTTGCCAAAAGTTTACAACAACAACAACAACAACCAAGCCTTTCAGTCCCAAACAAGTTGGGGTAGGCTATAGTTGAAGCCCATAAGATCTCGAAGCCAAATGTTTAGAAACACCAAATTCGTTTGCTTACAATCATCATACAGTAATGTTCATCTACTCTCCAGTTCCCCTAACCCAACAAAAAATGATGTTAATTACGATTTTTAGATTAAAAGAGCACCATTAGGCGCTGTTAATTACGATTTTGAGATTAAATGTCATTTGCAATTGCTAATTACAATTTTGAGGCAAATGATTAGTTTAACCTTGATCTGTTCCGCTCTCCATTTTTCCCAACCGAAAAAAATGTAACCATTCCATTCCTCTGAAATAGAACCATTCCATTCCTCTGAAATAGAACCATTCCATTCCATTCCACGCTGTTTCAGAACCGAACACACCCTTGCATTGTTGTGAACTGTTGTCCATACACAGCCATACCCTTCCACTTACATCCAGCACTATATGCATCAGTCTGTCTCAGAGTCATTCAATATCACTGCTGAGATCTGTTCCCATTCTTATGCAGGCTGAAACTGCCGCGCCTTTACTCAAGTGGATGCAAAATGAGGCTGATGAGGCTGCTGTGAGGACGATGGTGCCGGCACCATCATCCGAAAACCTCTACAAGCACGAGGCCATGGGCCAGCTGGGTGGTGACCTTTTAATGAATCTGGTATATTTTCTTAATCCACATACATGATTTTATTATTATCTGTTTAATTACTGTTGGCTTTGCCTAATGCTTATCAAAAGTTCAGAAACACTGCGTTTGCTTACAATCATCATACACTAATTTTTCACTTTTCAGTCTGTCTCATCCAGTATATAAACTGTTGAGTTCCGTTGGCTTCTTTTGTAATCATTTGCACTGTTGTCAACTGTTGTCTATGCACAACCCTATTCTTCCACTTACATCCCGCACTTTTTGCATCAGTCCATCTCATAGATTTATTAAATATCAATGATGAGTTCTGTTGCTATTCATATGCAGGATGAAGCTTCTGTGCCTCTACTCAAATGGATAAAAAATGATCCCGATGAGGCTGTCCGTGAAGATGATGGTGCCGCCACCATCTTCTCGAAAACCTCCTCAAGCACAAGGCCACGGGCCAGCTGGGTGGTATCCTTTTTAAGCGGTATATTTTCTTAATCCTCATACATGATTTGATTTGTCTGCTTATTGCCGGCTTTGTCTAATTATGCTTACCAATAGTTCGAAACACACACAACCCTATTCTTCCACTTACATCCAGCACTATATGCATCGTTGTCTCATAGATTCATTTTATATATCATCACGATGTCTGTTGCTCATCAATTTTCATATGCATCGAAACCGCTAAGCCTTCATTGGTCAAAAGGATTGCAACTGGCCGATGAGGCATCTGCAGAGGCTGCCACCAAGTTATCACAGCCCCACCTTCGGATGCTTATATAAGCTCAAGTCCAAGGACCAGCCGGGCCGTAACCATCCAAGGGTTCGGTATATTTTCTTAAGCCACATATACATGCCATGATTTATTTCGATATTATCACCGGCTCGTCTCATCGCTTCTTGGAATTCGAAACGCCAAATTAGCATGCTTATATTCATCATACACTAAATTTTGACTGCTCAGCTTTGTAACATAGTGTTATGCACTCGCTTGTCAACATTTGCATTGCTCTGAACTAAGCACTTTACACAACCTAATTCATCCACAAACATACAGCGCTACGCACCACTAGAACCTCCCATGAAACCTACACCAACCCGATGCCGAGCTTATGGAATATGGCGGGCCCATGTACATACCCCGCATATAACACCTCCTATGGCTCTATCTACCTTTCTAATAACTCCTTCACAGAGTTACAGGTATGTATTCTCGTGGTTTAGCATGAATTGGCATATAGTAAAGTCTTGTTTTTAGTCTTCCTGCTTCTTACATTAGTATCAATTTTCACCTCGCAGACCGTACCTTGTGAACTTCGTCCAATGATTAACCGTATGTGTCCGCATGAAGGGTCTTTCACTATGCATGGCAATGGCAAATTGATGAACACCTACACGGTCTATGAGGTGTATGTCTACAAGACGCAGGCCATCACATATTTGTATGGACATGATTGGTGAAAGTTTGCTTTTGACTACGGTCTGAAGAAGGGCGACGAGCTGAGCATCAGAAACTCAAACGGGCAGATATACGTAATCGCTACGTAGTTGGAGACACTTCCAAATATATAATATGTAACTTTTTTGTACTCATATCCTTTGATTACCGCATTCTGAGCAGCTTGTTCTAAACCATTCCCTCTGTTCTAGCTTGCTGGGTTAACATGATCAAAGCTGCAGATCCCCCGATGGAACAGAGCAGATGTCACAAAGGGCACCCACACCAAGACCGGCACCGGCTTCCCACTCTCCCGCATCAGCACCGGTTCTCGTACCAAAGCACCGTTTATTGCATCTACCCAAAGAGGCCCCTACATCGCATTGGTTCCTGTAGAGGCCCCATATACTACACCTGCCCGCAGACTTCGCATCAAGATCGGTTCCTCTAGCTGCACCGTTCATCGCACCTGCCCAACAGCCTCCTCGCATCAGCACCGGTTCCTCTAGAGGCACCGTTTATTGCACCTGCCCAGCAGTCTCCCCGCATCAGCACCAGCTCGTGTACCAGCCTGTGCTCCCGCACCTGCCCCACCGGATCACCGAGGTCTCAGCTCATTGCCGTGGCCACCCGTGTGGTGACCAGGACGCATCCGAAGGCTATGTTCGTGAGTATATGACAAAGATAATCGCTCTTATCTTGATGTCTTCTCTGCTCAAAGTCTCACATGGTTCAGTCTTCAGTGCATTGGTGCCATTGACTATTTTTTGTTGGTATCTCTTGCTTTGAATCAGAAATTGCCTAAAAGTATCGCCAAGGATCTCAATGCTGGCCGAAGGGGCAAGATTTCCCTCGTCATGGAGAGTGAAGGTCTCACCGTGGAGGGACGGTACTCCGTCAGTCCCACAGATGGCCGCTTGGCTGTTACTCTGTGTGGAAAAAGTTCATTGACGGTGCCAAACTTCACATTGGATCAAAGTTGAAGGTCAAGATCTTTCGATGCCACTGTGACATGCTGGTCATCAAGTTTGCGGTTGTCTAGTTCTATTGTCCCATGAGCCCTTAGCAAATGCATTTGTAGTTATACTTATATAAGGTTATCTTATCTGAACTGCTAATTAATTGTATGGGTGGTAAAACTCTGGCAAGCTTTTGCTCTTAGCAAGTATGTATGTATGATCAGCTATTATGATAACTAATGTTTGTGTTCATCTTAATTTGCATTTCCGTTTTAGAAAAAAACTTAATTTCTATTTTGGCTGACCTGTTAGAGAACTATCAGATTGAATCCACAACATGATTCAAATAGATTTATTACACCAAGCCACATGTCTTGACCTTGCTATACACTAGTTCCATTAATCAGTGCAAGAAGGCTTACCTGAGCTGCCTGAACCACGGCAGATTCGAATCCACCTTAGCTATCTAGCTAGAAATACAACCTTTGCAGAAAGAGGATTTGCAGTACGGGGAGGCTGACATTGGGGACCCATGAGCCAGCAGCGTCGTCAACATTTTAAAGGTGGCAGGAGATCGAAACAAAAAAAAGCCAAAAATCAGTTGGTAAACAAAATCCAAGAAATGAAACTTTTACCTTTCTGAGAGGATGACATGCGGGACCCATGAGGCAGCAGCATCCTACCCTATTCCAAGGCGGCAGGGGATCAAAATAAAAATAGGAAATATCCAGAAATTAATTAGGGTAAAAAATAAATCTATCAAAGGAAACCTTTATTGTTCATAGAGGATGACATGTGGGACCGACCGCCAATTTGCGTCGTCATGGTTTCAAAGGGGGCAGGGGATCAAAAGAAAAAGGCAAATAACCAGAAATTAGGGGTAAAAAATAAATCCAACAAAGGAAACTTTTATTGTTCATAGAGGATGACATGCGGGACCCATGAGCCAGCAGCTTCCTCAACGTTTCAAAGTCGGCATGAGATTGAAAGAAAAAGGCAAGTGACCAAATATCAGGAGCCAAAAATAATTCAAGAAAAGAAATTTTATTGTACATAGAGGATGACATGCGGGTCCCATTTTGCAGCAGCGGTCTCAACATTTCCAAGGCGGCACAGGACCAAAAGAAAAATGAAGTAGCCGTAAATCGGGGGTGAAAAAATCCAAGAAAAGAAAGATTTCAATTGGGCTGCATCTAGACATCTGGGCCTTCGAACTATCCTGCTGGGCCTTTTGACTCGTACAATTTCAGCCCACTCCAAAACAGGAAAGTTTGGATTTTTCTAAAAAAAAACAGGAAAGTCCTATGCTTCGCAAAAACACAAAACAAGGAGATTCAACATATAAGTTTGTTTATGTAAAAATAAAGATTTAATTTATCCGTTTGCAATAGCTCAGAGCGAAATACAATGTTTATTGTCTGCAAAATAATCAAGATATCACATGTTTCTTGTACGGGGAGGCTGACATCAGGGACCCATGAGCCAGCAGCGTCGTCAACGTTTTAAAGGCGGCAGGGGATGGAAAGAAAAAATAAACCAAAAATCTGTTGGTAAAAATACAAGAAAAGAAACATTTTCGTTCTGAGAGGATGACATGCGGGACCCATGAGGCAGCAGCATCCTGATACGTCTCCGACGTATCGATAATTTCTTATGTTCCATGCCACATTATTGATGTTATCTACATGTTTTATGCACACTTTATGTCATATTCGTGCATTTTCTGGAACTAACCTATTAACAAGATGCCGAAGTGCCGATTCTTTGTTTTCTGCTGTTTTTGGTTTCAGAAATCCTAGTAACGAAATATTCTCGGAATTGGATGAAATCAACGCCCAGGGTCCTATTTTGCCACGAAACTTCCAGAAGTCCGAAGAGGAGACGAAGTGGGGCCACGAGGTGGCCACACCCTAGGGCGGCGCGGCCCCCCCTTGGCCGCGCGGCCCTGTGGTGTGGGCCCCTCGTGCCGCCTCCTGACCTGCCCTTCCGCCTACTTAAAGCCTCCGTTGCGAAACCCCCAGTACCGAGAGCCACGATACGGAAAACCTTCCAGAGACGCCGCCGCCGCCGATCCCATCTCGGGGGATCCAGGAGATCTCCTCCGGCACCCTGCCGGAGAGGGGATTCATCTCCGGAGGACTCTACGCCGCCATGGTCGCCTCCGGAGTGATGTGTGAGTAGTCTACCCCTGGACTATGGGTCCATAGCAGTAGCTAGATGGTTGTCTTCTCCCCATTGTGCTTCATTGTTGGATCTTGTGAGCTGCCTAACATGATCAAGATCATCTATCTGTAATTCTATATGTTGCGTTTGTTGGGATCCGATGAATAGAGAATACTTGTTATGTTGATTATCAAAGTTATGTCTATGTGTTGTTTATGAACTTGCATGCTCTCCGTTACTAGTAGATGCTCTGGCCAAGTAGATGCTTGTAACTCCAAGAGGGAGTATTTATGCTCGATAGTGGGTTCATGCCTCCATTGATATCTGCGACAAAGGATGAAATTTCTAAGGTTGTGGATGTGCTGTAGCCACTAGGGTTAAAACATTGGTGCTATGGTCAAGGATGTAGTTACTGATTACATTACGCGCAATACTTAATGCAATTGTCTGTTGTTAGCAACTTAATACTGGAGGGGGTTCGGATGATAACCTGAAGGTGGACTTTTTAGGCATAGATGCATGCTGGATGGCGGTCTATGTACTTTGTCGTAATGCCCAATTAAATCTCACTATACTCATCATAATATGTATGTGCATGGTCATGCCCTCTTTATTTGTCAATTGCCCAACTGTAATTTGTTCACCCAACATGCTGTTTATCTTATGGGAGAGACACCTCTAGTGAACTGTGGACCCCGGTCCAATTCTCTATACTGAAATACAATCTACGGCAATACTGTTCTACTGTTTTCTGCAAACAATCATCTTCCACACAATACGGTTAATCCTTTGTTACAGCAAGCCGGTGAGATTGACAACCTCACTGTTTCGTTGGGGCAAAGTACTTTGGTTGTGTTGTGCAGGTTCCACGTTGGCGCCGGAATCCCTGGTGTTGCGCCGCACTACATCCCGCCGCCATCAACCTTCAACGTGCTTCTTGGCTCCTCCTGGTTCGATAAACCTTGGTTTCTTTCTGAGGGAAAACTTGCTGCTGTGCGCATCATACCTTCCTCTTGGGGTTCCCAACGAACGTGTGAGTTACACGCCATCAAGCTCTTTTTCTGGCGCCGTTGCCGGGGAGATCAAGACACGCTGCAAGGGGAGTCTCCATTTCTCAATCTCTTTACTTTGTTTTTGTCTTGCTTAGTTTTATTTACTATTTTGTTTGCTGCACTAAATCAAAATACAAAAAAATTAGTTGCTAGTTTTACTTTATTTGTTTGCTATATCAAAAACACAAAAAAAAATTAGTTACTTGCATTTACTTTATCTAGTTTGCTTTATTTACTGTCTTGCACTCTACATTAAAAATACAAAAAAATTAGTTACTTTTGTTACCATGTCTAGCTCTGAACCTGTTACTTCTTCGCCTGAAGAATTAGTCTTCACTTTTAAACAAGGGGATGAGGAGAGTTTTAAGGATGCTTGGTCTAGAATTTTTACTTCTTATCATAAAACTGAACCTCAAATGACTCTAAGTTTGCTCCTTAGTAATTTTTATTTTGGTCTTATGATTTGCTATAGATATGCTTTGGATACTTTAGTGGGAGGAGATTTCCTTCATTGCAATGGGGATCAAGCTTTTAATGCCATAAAGAAGTTGGTTGCATCACATGATTCAGCTAATAACTTTGATTCAGCCCTCACTAGCATTTATAATAGATTAAACAATCTCGAGATAAGTACATCTCGCTTGGATGACAACTATTGCCATGTTCGTAATCGTCTTGAACAAGTTTTAATGAACTCTAAACTTTCATTATGGGATCCTACTGTTAAAATTGTTATCGGTGATCGAACTCTTCGTGCCAACTGTGATATTATGTCTGAATTTTGCCTTATACCTGAGAGCATTTATAAATCTTTGAAACTTTGGGGAGTCGATGAAGGAGGAGAAGAAATAACTCTCATTGATAACTCTGTTATAATTCCTAAGGGAATAGCCGCAGGTGTGCATACAACCATTCTTGGAAGAACAATATCCATTGATTATCTTGTTATTGAATGTGTAGGGACAGGAAAAATCACACTCGGAAGATCCCTGCTGAAACTATTGGGAGCAGTCATTGATGTGGGAGAAGGCACCCTGGAATTCACCTCTACACCGGGGGGAAATCATATATTTCCTAAATCAAAGGGAAAGAAAAACAATAAGAAAGGTAAGGGAAAAGCCCAAGGTAAGGTTGACACACCATCTCTTGATAATACTTGATACACACTTTCTGCGCCTAGCTGAAAGGCGTTAAAGAAAAGCGCTTATGGGAGACAACCCATGGTTTTTACCTACAGTACTTTGTTTTTATTTTGTGTCTTGGAAGTTGTTTACTACTGTAGCAACCTCTCCTTATCTTAGTTTAGTGTTTTGTTGTGCCAAGTAAAGTCGTTGATAGAAAAGTTCATACTAGATTTGGATTACTGCGCAGAAACAGATTTCTTTGCTGTCACGAATCTGGGCTGTTTTCTCTGTAGGTAACTCACAAAATTATGCCAATTTACGTGAGTGATCCTCAGATATGTACGCAACTTTCATTCAATTTGAGCATTTTCATTTGAGCAAGTCTGGTGCCTCGATAAAATTCGTCAATACGAACTGTTCTGTTTTGACAGATTCTGCCTTTTATTTCGCATTGCCTCTTTTGATATGTTGGATGAATTTCTTTGATCCATTAATGTCCAGTAGCTTTATGCAATGTCCAGAAGTGTTAAGAATGATTGTGTCACCTCTGAACATGTTAATTTTTATTGTCGCTAACCCTCTAATGAGTTGTTCTAAGTTTGGTGTGGAGGAAGTTTTCAAGGATCAAGAGAGGAGTATGATGCAACATGATCAAGGAGAGTGAAAGCTCTAAGCTTGGGGATGCCCCGGTGGTTCACCCCTGCATATTCTAAGAAGACTCAAGCGTTTAAGCCTGGGATGCCCAAGGCATCCCCTTCTTCATCGACAACATTATCAGGTTCCTCCCCTGAAACTATATTTTTATTCCATCACATCTTATGTGCTTTGCTTGGAGCGTCGGTTTGTTTTTGTTTTTGTTTTGTTTGAATAAAATGGATCCTAGCATTCACTTTATGGGAGAGAGACACGCTCCGCTGTAGCATATGGACAAGTATGTCCTTAGTTTCTACTCATAGTATTCATGGCGAAGTTTCTTCTTCGTTAAATTGTTATATGGTTGGAATTGGAAAATGATACATGTAGTAATTTGCTATAATGTCTTGGGTAATGTGATACTTGGCAATTGTTGTGCTCATGTTTAAGCTCTTGCATCATATGCTTTGCACCCATTAATGAAGAAATACATAGAGCATGCTAAAATTTGGTTTGCATATTTGGTTTCTCTAAGGTCTAGATAATTTCTAATATTGAGTTTGAACAACAAGGAAGACGGTGTAGAGTCTTATAATGTTTTCAATATGTCTTTTATGTGAGTTTTGCTGCACCGGTTCATCCTTGTGTTTGTTTCAAATAAGCCTTGCTAGCCTAAACCTTGTATCGAGAGGGAATACTTCTCATGCATCCAAAATACTTGAGCCAACCACTATGCCATTTGTGTCCACCATACCTACCTACTACATGGTATTTTTCGCCATTCCAAAGTAAATTGCTTGAGTGCTACCTTTAAAATTCCATCATTCACCTTTACAATATATAGCTCATGGGACAAATAGCTTAAAAACTATTGTGGTATTGAATATGTAATTATGCACTTTATCTCTTATTAAGTTGCTTGTTGTGCGATAACCATGTTCACTGGGGACGCCATCAACTACTCTTTGTTGAATTTCATGTGAGTTGCTATGCATGTTCGTCTTGTCTGAAGTAAGAGCGATCTACCACCTTATGGTTAAGCATGCATATTGTTAGAGAAGAACATTGGGCCGCTAACTAAAGCCATGATCCATGGTGGAAGTTTCAGTTTTGGACATATATCCTCAATCTCATATGAGAAAATTATTAATTGTTGTTACATGCTTATGCATAAAAGAGGAGTCCATTATCTGTTGTCTATGTTGTCCCAGTATGGATGTCTAAGTTGAGAATAATCAATAGCGAGAAATCCAATGCGAGCTTTCTCCTTAGACCTTTGTACAGGCGGCATAGAGGTACCCCTTTGTGACACTTGGTTAAAACATGTGCATTGTGATGATCCGGTAGTCCAAGCTAATTAGGACAAGGTGCGGGCACTATTAGTATACTATGCATGAGGCTTGCAACTTGTAAGATATAACTTACATGATACATATGCTTTATTACTACCGTTGACAAAATTGTTTCATGTTTTCAAAATCAAAGCTTTAGCACAAATATAGCAATCGATGCTTTTCCTCCATGGAGGACAATTCTTTTACTTTCAATGTTGAGTCAGTTCACCTATTTCTCTCCACCTCAAGAAGCAAACACTTGTGTGAACTGTGCATTGATTCCTACATATTTGCATATTGCACTTATTATACTACTCTATGTTGACAATATCCATGTTACAAGTTGAAAGCAACCGCTGAAACTTAATCTTCCTTTGTGTTGCTTCAATGCCTTTACTTTGAATTATTGCTTTATGAGTTAACTCTTATGCAAGACTTATTGATGCTTGTCTTGAAGTGCTATTCATGAAAAGTCTTTGCTTTATGATTCACTTGTTTACTCATGTCATATACATTGTTTTGATCGCTGCATTCACTACATATGCTTTACAAATAGTATGATCAAGGTTATGATGGCATGTCACTCCAGAAATTATCTGTGTTATCGTTTTACCTGCTCGGGACGAGCAGAACTAAGCTTGGGGATGCTGATACGTCTCCGACGTATCGATAATTTCTTATGTTCCATGCCACATTATTGATGTTATCTACATGTTTTATGCACACTTTATGTCATATTCGTGCATTTTCTGGAACTAACCTATTAACAAGATGCCGAAGTGCCAGTTGCTGTTTTCTGCTGTTTTTGGTTTCAGAAATCCTAGTAACGAAATATTCTCGTAATTGGACGAAATCAACGCCCAGGGTCCTATTTTGCCACGAAGCTTCCGGAAGACCGAAGAGGAGACGAAGTGGGGCCACGAGGTGGCCACACCCTAGGCGGCGCGGCCCCCCTTGGCCGCGCGGCCCCGTGGTGTGGGCCCCTCGTGCCGCCTCCCGACCTGCCCTTCCGCCTACTTAAAGCCTCCGTTGCGAAACCCCGCATCGAGAGCCACGATACGGAAAACCTTCCGTAGACACCGCCGCCGCCGATCCCATCTCGGGGGATCCAGAGATCGCCTCCGGCACCCTGCCGAGAGGGGATTCATCTCCCGGAGGACTCTACGCCGCCATGGTCGCCTCCGGAGTGATGTGTGAGTAGTCTACCCCTGGACTATGGGTCCATAGCAGTAGCTAGATGGTTGTCTTCTCCCCATTGTGCTTCATTGTTGGATCTTGTGAGCTGCCTAACATGATCAAGATCATCTATCCGTAATTCTATATGTTGCGTTTGTTGGGATCCGATGAATAGAGAATACTTGTTATGTTGATTATCAAAGTTATGTCTATGTGTTGTTTATGATCTTGCATGCTCTCCGTTACTAGTAGATGCTCTGGCCAAGTAGATGCTTGTAACTCCAAGAGGGAGTATTTATGCTGGATAGTGGGTTCATGCCTCCATTGATATCTCGGGACAAGGATGTGAAAAGTTCTAAGGTTGTGGATGTGCTGTTGCCACTAGGGATAAAACATTGGTGCTATGTTCAAGGATGTAGTTACTGATTACATTACGCGCAATACTTAATGCAATTGTCTGTTGTTAGCAACTTAATACTGGAGGGGGTTCGGATGATAACCTGAAGGTGGACTTTTTAGGCATAGATGCATGCTGGATGGCGGTCTATGTACTTTGTCGTAATGCCCAATTAAATCTCACTATACTCATCATAATATGTATGTGCATGGTCATGCCCTCTTTATTTGTCAATTGCCCAACTGTAATTTGTTCACCCAACATGCTGTTTATCTTATGGGAGAGACACCTCTAGTGAATTGTGGACCCCGGTCCAATTCTCTATACTGAAATACAATCTACTGCAATCGTTTCTCTTGTTTTCGCAAACAATCATCTTTCACACAATACGGTTAATCCTTTGTTACAGCAAGCCGGTGAGATTGACAACCTCACTGTTTCGTTGGGGCAAAGTACTTTGGTTGTGTTGTGCAGGTTCCACGTTGGTGCCGGAATCCCTGGTGTTGCGCCGCACTACATCCCGCCGCCATCAACCTTCAACGTGCTTCTTGGCTCCTCCTGGTTCGATAAACCTTGGTTTCTTTCTGAGGGAAAACTTGCTGCTGTGTGCATCATACCTTCCTCTTGGGGTTCCCAACGAATGTGTGAGTTACACGCCATCACATCCTCAGCGTTTATTGTTCATAGAGGTTGACATGTGGGACCCGTGAGCCAGCAGCGCCCTGAACGTTTTAAAGGCTGCAGGAGATCGAAAGAAAAATAAGCCAAAAATCGTTTGGTCAACAAAATCCAAGAAAAGAAACATTTACCGTTCTGAGAGGATGACATGCGGGACCCATGAGGCAGCAGCATCCTCAACGATTCCAAGGCGGCAGGGGATCAAAGGAAAAAAGGAAATATCCCGAAATTAATTAGGGGTTCAAAATAAATCCATCAAAGGAAACTTTTATTGTCCACAGAGGATGACATGTGGGACCGACCTGCCAGCTGCGTCGTCATCGTTTCAAAGGGGGCGGGAGATCAAAAGAAATAGGCAAATAGCCAGAAATTAGGGGTCAAAAATAACTCCAAGAAAGGAAACTTTTATTGTTCGTAGAGGATGACATGCGGGTCCCATGAGCCTGCAGGGTCCTCAACGTGGCATGAGATCGAAAGAAAAATGCAAGTGACCAAATATCAGGAGCCAAAAATAATTCAAGAAAGAAAACTTTTATTGTCGTAGAGGATGACATGCGGGACCCATGAGCCAGCAGCTTAGTCAGCGTTTCAAAGGCGGCATGAGATCGAAAGAAAAAGGCAAGTGACCAAATATGAGGTTCCAAAAAAAATCCAAGAAAAGAAAGTTTTATAGTACATAGAGGATGACATGCGGGTCCCATTTAGCAGCAGCGGTCTCACCGTTTGAGAGGCGGCAGGGGATCGAAGGAAAAAGGTAAGTGACCAAATATGAGGTGCCAAAAAAAATCCAAGAAAAGAAAGTTTTATAGTACATAGAGGATGACATGCGGGTCTCATTTAGCAGCAGCGGTATCACCGTTTGAGAGGCGGCAGGGGATCGAAAGAAAAAGGCAAGTGACCAAATTTGAGGTGCCAAAAAAAACTCCAAGAAAAGAAAGTTGATTGCTCATAGAGGATGACATGCGGGTCCCAATTAGCAGCAGCGGTGTCAACGTTTCCAAGGCGGCAAGGGATCAAAAGAAAAAGGAAGTAGCCGAAATCGTGGTGTCAAAAAAATCCAAGAATAGAAAGAATTTTGGTTCATAGAGGATGACATGCGGGACCCATGATCCTGCATCGTAAACGGCTCGATCGGAGAGCGTTGAACGAGATGGCGCGATCGAGAAAAAAAACAATGCCAGAGAGGCTGCCATCTGGGCCCTACATCCCTCGGCGGTGCGGATTTGCGTTGACTCGGCCGGCGAACCCGAGAATTCGAGATGCACCACGTCCCGGGCCACCATACGCAACGTTTTGGCTGGTTTCGTCGGGCTAGGTGGCCTCAAAAACGAGAAAAAAAACGTTTTGACATGCACAACGGACAGACCCAAAATCGTCGGCCATGGTACACCAGCAACCACGGCGCGACTTCAACTTCGTCGGCCATGGCAACTTTTCTTGTAGTGAATGAATGTGTATGTGTAGGAACCCTATATATGTATGTATCCATATTCTTATGTATGTATATGTATGTATGTGATGTATCTGTGATGGCTTATTTGGATATATTCTCATGTATGTGTTGCTCATATTTGTTAGTGGAACCAAAATTTAGAACATGTATGGTCACAAATAATGGTAGTTTTATTGTGTGCATTCAAATGTATTCAAATGTGTTACATATGTCTAGTATTTGCGTAGGAATAACTCATATTTGTTAGGAATGGCTCATAATATGGTGTTTTATGTAAACATGTAGGATGGTGTATCTCATAGATAATGAGTATGACAAGGAACACCGGGCTTTTCATATGACGGAGAGGAGAAGGGTTCTTCACCCCTTGAAGATTCGTTACCATGGCACAGTAGATATGGCGTATGACGAGAGGTACACGGAGTTCATCCAGCCTACCGGTCTTCTCCCGTTCATCACATTTGTAAGCCGTGGGGGGCCGAACATGAACGTCGTGGCACTCACCGTCCTTGTCGACCGGTGGAGGCCGGAGACGCACAACTTCCACTTGAGGGCCGGCGAGATGACCCCTACTCTTCAGGATGTTTCCATGATACTTGGACTTCCTATTCAGGGCGACCCACTGTGTATGAACACAACTTCTGATGGGTGGCGCCAGCATATGGAGGCGCTTATTGGCATGGCTCCTCCGCCGCCAGAAGATCCAAAGGAGAGAACTTCCGCCGGCGCATCTTTCTCTTGGATCAGGCTTAACTTTGGAGAATGCCCGCAAGGGGCCAACGAGGACACTATCAGGATGTACACCCGCGTGTACTTGTGGTCCAATATCTTGTAGGCTTGATAGGCAGCGGCAGAGGAAGATTCCATCATAGAGGCCACGTCACAGCGTTCCAACACTGTTTGGAAGCGATACGGAATGGTGGACATGTGGAGATTGTCCCTCACGACTTGGCCGCTTTCAACAACTATCTCCAATGGTTTCATGAAAGCACGTGTATCGAGTTAGTGAACCACGCGTATGATGACGACATCTTGGACGACCCCAGCGAGTTCTATGAGGTTGCGCAAAGCCAGTACGACATGACTGCTCGCAAAGGGAGATCGACTTCTATTGCTTCATCTCTAAACTTCGTGATAATGTATTCTCTCATTACCTAGTACCTCATCTGTATTGGCATCTGTTCGCTCAAATTATGTATAATATGTTTGTCACAGAGGTCCGAGATCCAAAAAATTGCTAAGGAGTGTGAGGTTATTTGGGATCAGAACTATAGAGAAGAGAAGCCTATCGGACCGATGCGTCATTTCAGTAAGGTATGGTGACCAACTTTGAATGTAAGTTATTGTGTTTGGCGGCTTTGTAACCATGAATTCTGTGACGCAGAACACTGGACGGAAGTTGCGGCGGTTAGCCAACTTGCTAGGTTGCCGCGAAAATGAAATTGCGGCTACATCCTCTTCTGAAGAGGTGGAGGTATGGACTATTATGTTGTTGTCAAACATTTGCTTACTAATTTCAGCTTTTGTAATCTCGTGTGTTCATGTTTGTGAAGATTCCTGACGACACCATTCTGAGCCAAAGCATTTCGAGAGGCAAGAAGCAAGCCACACGGTCTGCCTACCAGTTGAAGCCAAGGGGCAATGCTCCAAACCGTTACACTCCGGAAGATTATGTCAACCGAGGAAAGAAGGTTGTCATTGAGTCCGATGTGGAGCCGGCGCGGAGGTCATCTTTGAGGAGGATGAGGAACGATGAGCCGTCATCTTCAGAGGAGGAGGAGCAGGAGGAGCAGGAGGTGCAACAGCAACAAGAGCAACGGCAGCGGACGAAAAGGATGGCCGTCCGGAAGCATCCCGTGAGGAGGGGACGTCGAGGAGGATAGATGGATTTCCTACGTGTTGTGAACTATATCTTCATAAGTAGCGTGTTGTGAACTCTATGTCATTTCGAACCATGTCTCTATTGCTATGTGTTGTTTGAATCTATGTGCTTTGATGTGAGCTATGATGTGTGCTATGTGTATGATGTGTGTAAGAAATTGCTATTGTTCTGTTCAAAACTGTTTAAATAAGGCAAGAATTTTCATGGTTTTAACACAAGTCAACGTGTGGCGCCGATGCCACGGGCGCCACACTTCACACTGTGGCGCCGCTGCCATGGGCGCCACACTTCACACTGTGGCGCCGCTACCGTGGGCGCCACACATTGCAACTTATATGTCGAAAGCATCCAGGGGTTCCAGACGCTTAATCCTTAGCCGTTTTGGCGAGCCTGTTTGTGTGGCGCCGCTGGCATCGGCGCCACACTGAACACAAACAGGCTCGCCAAAACGGCAAAGTCCCATGAGAATTGTCTTACAATATGTTTTGTGCAAACATAAGTGGATGTGTGGCGCCGATGGGAGCGGCGCCACACGTCCTGCCACGTCGGAGCGGAGCACACCTCAGCATCCGAGGACGCCACGTCGGCTGGGCGAGTGGCGTCGTAGGCACGGACGCCACACAGTGAGGTGTGGCGCCGATGTGGAGGACGCCACACAAAAGGGTTAGATGAGTAAAATAGTTTCGTCGGAGGATCAGTCTGTGCTATTGTTGGCGTCCGAAACCCACCGGCGAGCTACGGCTGGCAACACGAAGAGCCGGGAACAACCTTAGGGCTGCGGCTGGCCCTGGTCCCTCCGAGCGACGGCCCGCAAAGCTCCTGGTATGCACGTCCCGATGCTGGTGCAAGGGCGTGCCACCTGATCTATACCTGATCAGGAAGGTGATGGATTTGCTTCGCTTAGTTTCCCGCACATACACGTAAACATTAAATACGAGCCTCGATCGGCTCTCAGGTTGTCTCGTGAATCGGCTCAAGGAGCCGATCCACCCATGACTCGTATGGGGTTTACGATTGCATGGTGGTCCTGCTTGATCAAAACAAAGCTAAAACGACCTACGATGATCTAGGGTTTTCACCACATAATCGGAACATCCTACTCGTGATTGAGCCTGGCAGCCACGCACGGTGATCATAAACCGACCCTAGACAAGGCCTAAAAACCAACATTAAGTTGATCCCCGGAACATCTTGTCTAGGGTTAGCAAACTACACCCTACGTGCTACTGGATCATTCAACCCGTTTGTAAGGCCTAACTATGCAGATATTAAACTAATCCTTGATGAATCAAGGAGCGATCATAACGGATCGGATCTACTAAACTATGATCAAGCAAGGTGCCGCCCTTACACCTAAGAAAGGCGTAAGGACGGCTAGACGTCTAAGGGTTGCATGGACGAAAACATGTAGCACGGTAAAGCAATGCTAACCCTAACACATCTATGATAACTACATTTCTCGCCATCAACAAGGCTTCAGCACGAGCAACACATGGATAACGAATAAACGTATACTGCCTAGATCGCAAGATGCGATCTAGGCAGCATGATGCTTACCCGGAAGAAACCCTCGAAACAAGGGGTCGGCGATGCGCCAAGATTGGTTTGTGATGAACGTGATTGTTATTTATTTCAGAAACCCTAGATACATATTTATAGTCCGTAGACTTTCTAACGTGGGAGTAATCCCAACCGTGCACGAGCCAAATTCTATCTAACTGACACGTATCCTACTATATTTACAGATACACGGGCAAACTGCCCAAACTTCGTGTACAAGGCCGGTTCACGTATTTCTTCCATGTATATTCTTCAAGCCCAATCTTGATCGCGGCCCACCTCTGATCGGGTCAAATTCTGGTGATAACACATGCCCCCTGGTTTTGGAATTGATAATTCCAAAATCACTCTGCTTTTTCTTCGTCGGGTCATGTCGTGGCAGAGCAGAACCGTCGCAGTATTCTTCATCATGATGCCTTGCCTTCTCAACTTCTCTGCAAGATTTGATAGCTTTAGCATCACTTCCTCGGAAACTGTAATGGCATTAAATCTCCACTATGCTCCCCCTTATTTAACCGTGCCGAACAATTCGCCTCTTCATCCCCTCTCCTCTGTTCTAGCTATCGGCACCAAAAAACCCTCTTTCCCTGTAGAAATGTCTTCCTCTTCCTCCGTCTCATCAGGCCTTTCTTTCCAATCTTCTTCCTCGAGTGAGCAGGAGTGGGACTTCGACTTTGTGGAAGATGGCCCACCCGAGGCCCTCGTCGGGTCAGATGGCGACCTGCCCCTAATCGATGGGGAGGATGACCTCCAGTTCCTCATCGAAGGGGAGCTGGAGAGCGAGAGCGAGGACGACCTCCACTCCTGGGCGAACCCCACTTCTTCCGACAAGGCGGAGGAAGAAGAAGAAGAGGAAGAAGAGGAGGAACAGGAGGAACAAGAGGAACAGGAGGAGGATGACTCCTCTTCCTCCATTGGGTATCCGCCGGCGAAGCGCTTCCGCGCTTGGGCGGACAGCGAGGACGATGATGATGACGAGGAGGAAGAGGCTCCGACCGAGGGCTGGGGTAGCAGTGACGAGGAACTCTCCGGAAGCAGCGCCGACGGCAGCTACGATGCCGACGACGAAGCCAGCGAGGATTAGTAGTGTAGGATTAGTAACTCCTGAGCAATCGGCTCTTCTTTTGTTCCTCCTTTCTTGAGCAATCGGCTCTTCATTGTAAGAATCCCCCTTTATTAATGAAGAAGTGTTCCCAATCAATTTTTTTGCTGATAGTCAAAGTCAAACAAACCCCCAAAAAAGAGCCGATGGCATCGCATCGGCCTCTACCATAAAACACGAGCAAGGCCAACCCAGTTGCCCCTCCAAACGGTAACCTGCGACCTCCATCTGAGAAAGCAAACTCAGATCCCCAAATCGCCGCCCGAGCAGTTCCAACTCACGGCCACCCGCATCTCAGATCTCGACCGCGCCGCCCCAACTCCACAGCGCATCCAATGGCGGAATCATCCAATACCAACGCCATGGTCTCCGGTCTGAAGGTAATCCTTAATCGCCTCTCGCCATTCGAAACAACGTTAGGATTAATAGCAAACACCTGAATTAATGTTCTGTTCTATTATTAATTTTAGGTTTCAGACATCCTGCTGCCACATCCTTCTCTCGCAAATTCTATGTGCCTCGGTCCCCGTTCTTCCGAGAGTCCCGCTCTCTTAATTTCATGCGAGGCTAACAGAATCCCCTTCGTGAACCAGGACTTAGATCTGTCTTCCTGGGCCGACTGCCTGCGAGCCTGGCCTAATCCTCCCGAGGGTTGGGTGGCATGGTACAATAGAGTATCCAAAACCCACTATGCCACCTGGGAAGCCATAGGGATAGCCGATGCCTTGTCATTATCATTGTCTCCCCTTGAAAAGAATGAAAATATTCTGAAAACCATCGGCTACTTCGGTCCGATGCACCGAATCGCTTCATGTTTGGCCATGGCCCTATGACACCAACTCGCCGGATGTGGCCATGATCACAGGCCTAGACATTGCATCCCCAAGCCCTCTCGCATTTATGCCGCCGAAAGTTCCTTTCACCCTTTCCTCTAAAAAAGAGTGTACCACCGGGGTGCCTACCTCAATCGTTATATGAAAACCAAAGGCCTGTGACAGAGAGAGAACACACAGCCTTCCGAACTTCTGGTTGGAGCACTTCATATTCGTGGCCCATCACTCGCCCCAACCAAGAATTACCTTTCCTGGCCTATGAACTTGCCAAAGGCACCCAACTTGGCCTCGGCAAACTGTTTCTTGGAGAGGTCTATCGATCTCTTCAATCGATGTCTCACAAACTGTTCTCTCAAAAGACGCTTAAAACCGGAGGCCCCTGGTGGTTTATTCGGTTATGGGCTCAGCTGTACTTTCAGAACCGCATCCCGTACTTCCCACCTTTGGCCACCTGCACCTTCCCAGATGCTAATGGAAAGGAGATCCGATGCACCAGCTATGGCCAAGCTTTGTATGGTCTCCTGTGCAAGCAGTGATCCCTAAGGAAGCAGCAGGGTGGTTCAAGATTTTCTTCCAAGGCCTGGACAACCCCCTGTTCTTTCCTTATTCTGAATCGGAGAACTTTGAGAACCCAGTCTCCTTCCGATTGGATAACTTTGCCGATGACGCTAGCACCCGGCATTTGTACTCTATCATGATTCGTCCTTGCTTTCTCCCAGTTGGCATGAGTACCTCAAACCGGATCATCAAGCCTGGTTATGAGTCTTACCAACCGGTAGTAGTAGCCCGACAGCTTGGTCTCGGGCAGGTGCCTCCACACTTCTTCCTACACCACCTGACGGCCAGCGTAGCCGAACCGCCTGACATCCTCACTGGCCAAAGGTGCTATACCTTCTTTGATGCTCTGGCCGTTCCAATTCCCCACAACCTCCGTTTCACCTTCTCTACCGATGGTTTCGAGACTTGGTGGTCCATGTGGAAGACCCATGCCTTCAGAAGAGCTCTAGGACCGCTGCTGAGACAACTTGATGCCGAGTATGACGTTCCTGCAGACCAGGTATCATTACTTATAAATTTCTTGCAATGGCTTATGGTAACCGTCTGTAACCTGACCCTATCTCTTGGTAGCAACAAGATGGCCCAGAGCCCACGCAAGCCGATGGCTCCCACTTCGAATTCCTTCCTCCGGCCCCGGTGGTTCTCTTCTGCCAGAGCTCGCCACCCCTGAAGAAAGTCATAATGCAGAGTCAGCCGATTTCACCGAAATCGGCTCCCAAGAGTAAAGCATCTTCGGGGCCAGTTGCCCCCCCGAGCCTCAACCCAGGCGAGGACGGCAGTGAGGAAGGTGGCTGCCAGAAAGACCCTGAAGCGCAAAGCTCCTGCCCAAGAAAGCTTGCACGTAAGTTGACTTGTGCCTTGACCATATTTATCTGCCATCCCAGTCTTTTGCAACATGCTTGTACTTCTTCCTACAGACTTCCACCGAAGAGAACTCCAAATGGGAAGCGTAGTCCACCCGTAGGGATTCGAGCTCGGGCAATTCCGAGAGGTCTACCACACAGAGCCAGACGGCCTCGCCAGCGCCGGCTTCTAAGAAAAGGTCGACTCCCGAGCCTACTGCTCCCCAGGCTCCGATCAAAACAAGGTCACGCGTGAAGCGTCGATGCGTCCAAAGGGCTCGCAAAGACCCCCAAGTTTCCTCGCCAAGCCAAGAGGTTTCAAATGTAATTACCTCACTGGTTCACATTTCATGCTGTCCCATTACTACCTGGATCGGCTCACCATTTCTTTTGCAGATTAATGAGACCTCTAGTGAAGACGTTGAAGAGGTACTGATGACATCCACCACGCTAGACCTGGCAACCTCAACGCACGGGGCTGATCAAGTGGCTAACCTAGCCAAGCCCACAGAAAAGCCGATCGTCATGACATCGGCTGTTCCTCCCACCTTGGGAGAGGTACACTCCACTTCCTCGGCTCTATCCCTTTCCTTGCTGTATACTAATACTGTTCTTGTTTGTTGTGTCAGGGTTGTGACCTTTCAAGCTTGCTGACGTTTGACCCTGAATCCATCGAGCCAGCTACTTTCAAGGCAGGGGAAGAGCCAAGTCCTAGCACGGTCCATGGTCCACTCCAGCGTCTCAAGGCTTTGCTCTCCTCCTCCGTTGAGACCCTGGTTGAGAATCCCGACGAAGTCAAGGGCATCCTCGAAGATATCCAGCCCCATCTCCCTGTGACACTGCAAGTGAAGCTTTGGCCAGCTGTAACACTGTCGGTCTTCAAGTCAAGGGTACAGTCAGCTCATCAAAGAATTAATCTTCGCCACGCCCAGCTTCCATTGAGGGCCGATATTGCAGACAAGTGTCAACGGCTCAACGAGAAAAAGGCTGCTTTAGACACCAAAACTGACACTTCTACCAATAATGCCGAGCTCGAGACCCTGCGTAAGGAACTGGAGAACCTTGAAGAGAGGGTCAGAGTGACCAAGCAGCTTATTCAAGACAAGGAAGCCCTTATCGCCCGCTCTCAAGAGGAAGCAAAGGGTCTCACAGCCGATCTGAAGACCGATCTGGCTGAAATCCGTGCCCTGAGCGCTGGCCAGGACGGGCAAAGACGAGGACGACGAGGCTGAGATCGCCGAGGTGGATCGTATCCGTGCTGACGCCCTTCACGCCCTCAACGCGTTTCTTCAGTAGAGCCTTTCTGTGTAAACTGTCAAATGTTTTGCTGAACTTGTACCTCTAAAGTCGATGACTATGCATCGGCTTTTTATTCTGAAGTCGATGTCTTTGCATCGGCTGTACTTGTATACTGTTGTTATTCAGAATTTTTTTTTACTGGCCGATTTTTCTATCGGCCCCTCACATTTCACTGCCCATGCATCACACATGTTCCTCTGATTATGTGCCCCCCGAGCCGAATCTGTCAGGTTACTGCAGATATCGGCTATGCAGTTATCCAAAGAACTAGCCCTGAACATCGGTTCTGCAGACATGACCAATGCCGATTTCTTTGCACTCACAAGCCGATGTAAACCCGTACCGCAGCTTTCCGGCACCTGTTAGATCGACAGTGAACACAGGGAAAACGTGTGGTAAAGATAATATGGGTCGATTGCTGGAATCGGCCCCCATCTTGATTGCATTGCTCAAAAGAGGTTTGCATCTTGTCCGTGCTTCACTATCACTACGTGACATGCTTGAGACAAGATCATTACTTTTTATTTTTTGGGGCCGATCCACAAGGATCGGCCTTCCCATGTACGTTCACAGACTTTGCTCTTGTTACACGGTCAGGCCAGTGGATAAGACCAGCCTCACCCCGTTTTTTGACACGTCGATGTACTCGCAGTCGTCCAAAGTGATGCCTGAGAGTGGCTCTTGGCCTTCCGTCTCCCAAACGTTCATGCCAGCCGTTGAAACCTCGGCTGTATCGTCTGCATGGACGACTTCTACTTCATCTCCATCCCACTGGATTAGGCATTGGTGCATCGTAGATGGAATGCAACAGTTGGCGTGGATCCAATCTCCCCCTAGCAGGACAGCGTAAGTGCTCTTGCTATCGACGATGAAGAATGTCGTAGGGATGGTTTTCCTCCCTACGGTCAGATCCACGTTCAGAACACCTTGTGCATCAGATGCTTGGCCGTTGAAATCGCTCAATGTAACGTTGGTCTTAATCAGATCCGAGCTAGAGCGTCCCAACCGACGTAGCATGGAGTATGGCATGATGTTGACTGCCGCTCCGGTGTCCACCAGCATCCTATTGACAGGCTGCCCATTGATATAACCTCGTAAGTACAGGGCCTTCAGGTGTCTGTAGCTTCTTTCACGTGGCTTCTCAAAGATAACCGGCCGTGGGCCGCAGTCAAGTTGTGCCACAGGTGCTTCGTCTAACCCTGGAGCACAAAACTCCGCTGGAAGGATGAACACCATGTTTGTACTAGCCGATGTCTCATCATCGGCTTTCCTTTGCTTGGGGCGCCACTCCATCTTTTGTGGTCGACCCTCTTCGTCCAGTGTTCGTTGAATTTTCGCGGCCAGATCGGGCCGCGCCCTCCTTAGCGTGTGCAGGTATAACCTTTCGGCTTCCTCCAAGCCACGCAGTCGCTGAACCCTACGCTTTTGGGAACGGCTGAGTCCATCAGGGCACCACCTTGGCCGGTGGTACTTGTCCTCTTCTTCTTCGTAGTCATCTTCCAACTCCTCGAGGTCTTCTTCCCGAGAGGACTCAGTTTGCTTGTTCCTAGATGGGAGAGGCCCAAGACGTTTGAACACTGACACGTCTGTTGCACCCTTCTTCTGTCTACATTCTCGCGCTGCCGATTGTAGGCAATCGGCTCATTCCTGAATCCCAGCAGTGTTTGAAGAAAGGACAGTCCCAGTGCTTGTCCACGTCGTCTTGTTCTCTTGACCTTTCCTTGGCACGGCGCTCGTATCTCTCCTCATCGCGATCATGCCGACGATGACTCCTGGCGTCCCTGCTAGCTAGACGATCCCTTTCATCATCGCTGTTGTACCGCCGGCGTTGGTCGTACTGACTCACGTATTTGTTGAGGAGATGATCAGAGAGAGGTCGCTGATATCGCACATTCTTCACTTCTCCCTCTGTGATGTAGCGTTTGCCATCGTGCCGGAGCCGATCGCGTGGAGCGGCTTCCTCTTTGTCCTTGCTACGAGAGCGGCTGCTCTCGCCTTTGTCCTTACCAGAGTGGTGCCCAGGCTCGACCATGTTAATGCTTAACGAGAAACCTGGCTGGCACCCTTCGGGGTAAGCGTACTCCACCGTGTTAACGACGGGGAAGGGGTGTGTGTCGACTTTCATGGCGTACTGGTTGAAAATTAAACGTCCTTGTTCTATCGCCATTTGGATCTGCTGACGCCACACCCTGCAGTCGTTGGTGGTATGGGAGAACGTGTTATGCCATTTGCAGTATGGCTTTCCGTTCAGCTCCTGTACCGTGGGGATTTTGAGGCCTTCGGGTAACTTCAGCTGCTTCTCCTTAAGTAAGAGGTCGAAAATTTGCTCAGCTTTAGTTACGTCAAAATCAAACCCTCTTGGAGGACCTTGTGGCTTAACCCATTTGCAGGACACGGGGGCTGCCCCCCGAGTCCATTCAGCCACTGCTACCTCTTGATCTCCCGCAGACCCTTCATCTTCCTCCGTCTCAACCATGACTACTGCACGCTTGAACTTGTCCTGGTACAGCTCTGGGTGGCGCTGTTCATATAATGACAGTTTCTGAACCAGGTGCGCCAGTGAAGGGTAGTCTGCTTGGGAAGCCATATCCTTGATCGGTGATGCGAGACCCACCACCGCCAACTCGACTGCTTCTTTTTCAGTCAAACGAGCCGAATAACATCGGTTCCTCACGGTCCTGAAGCGCTGGATGTACTCTGACATCAAGCTTCTCCGCGCTTCGACGTACTTGTGCTAGATCGGCTATGCCAGCCTCGGAAGCTTCTGAGTGATACTGCATGTGGAATTGCTCCTCCAACTGCTTCCAAGTCCGGATCGAATTTGGTGGCAGTGATGTGTACCACCCAAAAGCCGATCCTGTGAGGGACTGTGCGAAGAACCTCACGCGTAGTGCATCTGCAGCTGAGATCGTGCCCAACTGCGCCAAATATCGGCTTACATGCTCGATAGAGCTGGAGCCGTCTGACCCACTAAACTTGGAGAATTCAGGGAGCCGATATTTGGGTGGTAGTGGGATCAAATCGTAGTCGTTGGGTACGGCTTGGAATAGCCGATTGCCCTCCTTTTCGGCACCATGCCGAACTGGTCTCTCAAGATCGTGCTGATCTGACCCGCAGTGCTAGCTGCAGGAGTGGAGCTACGAAGATTCGCGGCGTGGCATACTTAGCTAGCCACGCTTGCTTCTCCAGAGCTGAGCTAGCTGCAGGAGTGGAGCTCTGGACGTTCGTCGGAGTGGCGTATTTAGCTAGCCACGTCTGCTTCTCAAGATCTGATCCAGAGGCTCCTCCTGCTGTTCCAGAAGTCCCTGCTGTTGCAGCCTGGTTCGTGAGTGCCCAGTTACAGCTATCTGGCACGTATGTGCACGTGAATCCGTGAGGGATCTCCTTAGACGCCTCATACAAGAACTGGTAGTCGCTAGGATCGCCACCGATCTTGTAGACGACGAATGCCGGTGTACTCGGCACCTCTGGTGCTGCCAGCGCGAACGGCAGCGGTGGTCGGCTCTGGAGTGGTAGCTCTCCTTGGTGAGTGCCTAGAGCAGGTCCTGACGGAGAGTACTGATGCCTCAAGATTTCATGGAGCACCCGAAGGGCGACACGCTCGAAAGTGTTCACCAGGCTCTCAGAATGGCGGTGTAGCGAATGAGCTACCATGAAATTGATCTCCTGACGCAAGGACCTGGTGCGTTCTTCTGAAGGGGTGGACAGGTCAATTCCATCGAGCGCGCCTTCAGGTGTGAACCCTCTCCACCTGATGCCATGCGAGCGAGTCCTGTGGAAAGAGCCGATGAGGTCGGCTTCGAGGATAGCTTTGACGTCGTCATACTTCTTCTTGAGCTCCTCGGGCAGATCCTCGTACGTGATCGGAGTACCTTCCGCCATCTCGTATGTAGATGGCGATGCAGTTGATGTCGAAGACTGTCCCACCGGGCGTGCCAGAATGTGTTGGCGTCTGAAACCCACCGGCGAGCTACGGCTGGCAACACGAAGAGCCGGGAACAACCTTAGGGCTGCGGCTGGCCCTGGTCCCTCCGAGCGACGGCCCGCAAAGCTCCTGGTACGCACGTCCCGATGCTGGTGCAAGGGCGTGCCACCTGATCTATACCTGATCAGGAAGGTGATGGATTTGCTTCGCTTAGTTTCCTGCATGGCATACACGTAAACATTAAATACGAGCCTCGATCGGCTCTCAGGTTGTCCCGTGAATCGGCTCAAGGAGCCGATCCACCCATGACTCGTATGGGGTTTACGATTGCATGGTGGTCTTGCTTGATCAAAACAAAGCTAAAACGACCTACGACGATCTAGGGTTTTCACCACATAATCGGAACATCCTACTCGTGATTGAGCCTGGTAGCCACGCACGGTGATCATAAACCGACCCTAGACAAGGCCTAAAAACCAACATTAAGTTGATCCCCGGAACATCTTGTCTAGGGTTAGCAAACTACACCCTACGTGCTACTGGATCATTCAACCCGTTTGTAAGGCCTAACTATGCAGATATTAAACTAATCCTTGATGAATCAAGGAGCGATCATAACGGATCGGATCTACTAAACTATGATCAAGCAAGGTGCCGCCCTTACACCTAAGAAAGGCGTAAGGACGGCTAGACGTCTAAGGGTTGCATGGACGAAAACATGTAGCACGGTAAAGCAATGCTAACCCTAACACATCTATGATAACTACGTTGCTCGCCATCAACAAGGCTTCAGCACGAGCAACGCATGGATAACGAATAAACGTATACTGCCTAGATCGCAAGATGCGATCTAGGCAGCATGATGCTTACCCGGAAGAAACCCTCGAAACAAGGGATCGGCGATGCGCCAAGATTGGTTTGTGATGAACGTGATTGTTGTTTATTTCAGAAACCCTAGATACATATTTATAGTCCGTAGACTTTCTAACGTGGGAGTAATCCCAACCGTGCACGAGCCAAATTCTATCTAACTGACACGTATCCTACTATATTTACAGATACACGGGCAAACTGCCCAAACTTCGTGTACAAGGCCGGTTCACGTATTTCTTCCATGTATATTCTTCAAGCCCAATCTTGATCGCGACCCACCTCTAATCGGGTTAAATTCTGGTGATAACAGCTATAATTCCAGAGAAGGGTTATTTTTGTGTAAATCGCCAAGATCCAACAGAGAGAGGACGGCAGGAAGGATTGTGCAAATTTGGGGCGGTGCCGTCGGCGAAAGGGAATCACGCTGCTGAGCAGTTGCGTGCGTGTTTTTTTTTAAACCAAGCGTGCGTGTGTTTGGGGCGTCGTAATCTAACTGACCGGACACGTATGGTTGTGTGTTTTTCCATGTATACTATACAACTGATTGCAGTGCATGTGTGTTTTTCCATGTATACTATACAACTGATTGCAGCGCATGGTCGATGGAACTAGATGACGTTTAAAGATTCTTCACCATGGTTGTGGGTGGGGTGCACTCTCGCCTGCACATCCAAATGAGTTTGAATGGAGAAGTAAATAGAGATAAGGTGAGAAAAAACAAAACAACATTACGCCGTTGCCGGGGATCGAACCCGGGTCACCCGCGTGACAGGCGGGAATACTTACCACTATACTACAACGACCTTTGTTGACTTAATTTCAATTTGTTTTGTATTATTAATCGTTTACCGCTGCACATTTAATCAAGATTAACCTGTGGGAATAACCAAAGCAAGCGGGATTGTTTATGCCAGCCTGAACCAAAGCTAATCACCCATCGGTCAATCAGGGCAATGCCACATCTAAAAGTTCAACTAAAAGCACATATACTCAGTTTATCCCACTCCTTCCGATTCATATTAGTTGTTGCGGAATTAACACTAATAAAATATGTCTAGAAATATCTATATTAGTGGCAACTAATATGGATCGAAGGGGGTACAAAAAAAAATCTCGACTGTGTCTAACTTAAATGTACATTGTGTGAAGTTCCGAACAAGAAGGGTATTGAGATCGCATCATCACTTCTTTGAGGAATTAACACAGCACGAGTTGAACTTTAATTCGACAAAAATATGTGAGTATAAAATAGGGCCTCTGACGTGTACGTGGCAGTACTAGGTAGTACAAACTATGCGAATGCAAATACCCTTCTCTTCTTTCAGGGCTTCAGGCAGGGCAGGCATCAAACAGCAGCGATCGTGTTAAGAATATCACCGCCACAACCTGCGAAAATCATGGTCTACATATATGTGGGCGTCCCGGGCTTATCCTGGGCGTCCACTTTTACTGTAAGATCTGTGCTGTCAGTTTGGAATATTCTCAAAAGCACCCCTCCTTACATCATATTCCAATAAGCCAGTCCTCCTGTGCTTCTCCTTTATCCCTTCGTGAACTGGAGCATTGCTCAAGGAAAGAGGAATTCGACGAATGATTTCACAAAGATCCGATTCTTGTACACCTTGAAGTATTTGAGACCGTACATGAACTGGAGCATTGCATTCATTAAAAAAAAATCGGATTTCTTCAACCGGTTGAGCATGTTCAGAACTTCAGATTCGATTCTGATGCACGTCATGGACAGAATATAGATTCCATTTCCCATCAAGAAACCAATCTGAATCCCTTTCCAGGTTTCCCCATCCACAAAGTGAAACGGAAAAATATCAACGATCCACCAATGAAAACGAAAATGAAACAACAACCTCCAGGCATCCATATCCATGGAAATGAGGAAGAAATCCAAGAGATGGGGAGGGAGAGGTGGCGGGGCTGGAGAATGTCGCTGCTCGTGCTCATTGGATCCGAGAGCTGAGTGCTTACTTTTCGTCCATGGTGACGGCGGAGCACGGATCTGAGGGCATGGTGGAGGGCGGCGGCGTCTTCACCGGAGAGAACGAGCAGAGGAAAAGAGAGAATCGGGGACAGTTTGAAGGTGTACATGTCCAATTCGGCTGCCTAGATAGAGTGGATATGTACAATGTACAGGTTCTAAATGAAAAGTCTTCTGGCACGAATCGTAACAGTCTCACTGCCGTTGGATAAGCCCGGAACCCCCACACCATTGTAGAATCGCTGCGTCGCACAACCTGGTCTTAGAGGGATGGTTGGGAAATGCGGCAGGATGACGGCAGGGGGCTAGTCGAGGGCCTGGCGACCACGGAAAAACGTGCCGGCGCCGGCGGGAGGTTGCGGCAACTGGCAGGTCGGAGCGGCGAACAGGTCGCCACCGAGGTGCGCGAGGCAGCGGGAAGTCCCAGAGCGGCGGAGGAGGCGGCTGTGGATCCGGTGAGGCCGGCATCGGAGACGACGACCCTGTAGTCGTGCAACAGCAGCGGATCCTTTCTTCTTCCACCAGCGAAGTACGGCTCATGGCGGCTGTCCTCCATCTCGCAACCTTGCGATCAATGCAGCTTGAGTCATAGCGGCCTCCTCCGTCGATGTCGACCTCTTCCAGAACCAAGGCGTTTTGGGCCAAGAACTTGACGAGCCGGACCTGGAAGCAGGAGAGCGCGTCCACGTCGAACTGCACGACCACCCTCCTCAAGGAAGTCCGTAAGCAATCCAACATGCAGCCGCAGTTGAACAGTCGGGCGACGTCGAGAACCTCGCAGCAATCGCCATCGTCGTCGTCGTCGCCTTTCATGGATGATTTGCAAGCCGTCGAATCCAACAGAGCAGCCATATGATCTGATATTTCATTGAGATACTTCCGCCAGCTGAATTTAAGCCGGAGCTCGCGGACCGCCGGGCAGCTACGCAGCAGGTTGACCACTGCGGCGGCCGCGGACATGTGGTTGCCGAGACACAGCCCGCCGCACAGCTCCTCAATTTCGAGGAGCTCGAGGTTGGGGAACACAGGCAAGTTTACGCCAACGTCGGCAATGGAGTAGACCGTCAGTTTGAGGGACCTCGCGTGGAACAAACTGCCGCCGAGGTCGATGGAGCGCATGGCCGCCGCAGAGTGGACCTTGAGGTGGACCCGTTCCAGGTCAGGTGCGGGTGACACGAAGGAGACGGATGCGTCGAAGGGCATGATCTGGGTGTAGCGGAAGCGACGCAGGAGTGGCGCGTCGAGCTCGAGGCTGCACGCGTCGATATCATTGGTGGCCATGTTGGTCACGACGATGACGGTTGCCGCCGGGCAGCGGAGACGGAGCCACCGCGCCGCCGGAGTGTCCGAAGGCGATCCATCCCAGAACTTCAGCGACTCGAGCCGTAGATCGGCGAGGTTGGGCGCGGCGCGGACTATGTCCTGGAGTGTGCAGAGGTCCATGGCACACAGTCGCAGCTGCAGTGCCTGCAGGCATGGGAACGCCACGGAGGAGGAGGAAGGCTCGAGCATGCAGCCCTTGAGATCGAGGACTCGGAGAGCTACGAACGGCAGCTTATCCGGCGGCAGAGACCACATGTTGAGGAAGAAGTCGCACGGCCAGGCCGGGGCCCTCTTGGCAGTCGAGGCGGAGCTCCTCCAATCCCACGACGCCATCCGCACATGCCGAGAGCAAGATATCTTCTTCGATGGGGGTGTCTCCGAAGGCGCACCGAGCGAATGGCTGCCAGGGGCCGTCTTGGCAGTCGAGGTGGAGCTCCTCCAATCCCACGAAGGCATCCGCACACGCCGAGAGCAAGATATCTTCTTCGATGGATAGGTCACGCGTGGCGAGGGTGAACTTCCTGGGGAAGCGGCCGTGGGCGTGGTGGTGCAAGGCAAGCGCGTGGCCGGCATCCTGCAGCGCTCGGTAGTGATGAAGGAGAGGAGATATACCGCCGCGGCCGGTGGTGTAGGAGCGGTAGTCGAGGTTGACGGCGGGCGTGCAGAGGAAGAGTGGGCGGCGCCATCTGCGCGAGAGGGCTGTGGTGCTGGCGGCCTCCCTGGCGACGTTTGACCAGTATAATATGTAAAAAAGAACATTATCTAGAAAATAAAAATAAAATGATTCAATATACTATCACATCGTTTATATTTAACTATAAATGCCAACTTCTTACTAGCAGAGTGATACCCGTCACCGAAAGGCTTGCACCGAGTGGAGCGGAAAGTGGACCGACAACTTGAGAATTGTTTTGAAAGTAACTTTGCATCACAACTCATGGAGAAGAAATTTTGTAATATAAACTTGCTTTGCTCTCACAAGTCAATAAGGAATTTAGAAGGCACTAGCTGGAACATTTGAGCAAAAGAAACGGTGCCATGATAAACAAGTTTGTACTAAAAATAAGCTTTAACCTGGAAAGTCAACCAGCTTTTCACGAGCCGGTTAGTTTTCGAAAACCAACTAAGTAGGATGAAAACCATGTTTACATAACAAACGTGCCTTTTTGTTACAAAAGTTGCTTTACATAAATATGTGTTAAAACGTGTGTATCTAGGATGTAGTTTTAAAGATCTCAACATGACGAACGAAATGGTGAAACAAAATTTCAGTTTCATGCTTTGTTTGAAATCAATACTGCCGGGTTCATGAGATACCTGGTAACATTGGCCTAGGAACCTCAGAGCCAGTGGATGGTCGGATACAAATATATATGTTGACACGATATTTGGATAGAGTAGTACTAAATAGGTTTTCATAATGACATGAAACAAAAAAGAATTCATACTTGTTGGCACCTAGCAGGTATCTATCTTAACAATAAGAACATGTATTTTACATGTGTAGATATTTGTTCACATCATTCTATGAAGGCTTTGATCCTAAATGGTGTACCTGGATACAAAAATTTATAGAGAAGGGTAGTGTGGGGATCCGGGTAAATAATGACATAGGTCATTATTTCCAAACTAAAAAAGGATTGCGTCAAGGGGATCCAATGTCACCAATTTTATTTAACATCGTAGCGGATATGCTTGCTATTCTGATTGCGAGGGCAAACGAAGGTGGCCAAGTGGAGGGTCTTATTCCACATTTAGTTGACGGGGGCTTGTCTATTCTTCAATATGCTGACGATACCATATTATTTATGCAACATGATCTTGAAAAGGCACTTAACATGAAGTTAGTGTTATGTATCTTTGAACAATTGTCAGGCCTAAAGATAAACTTCCATAAAAGTGAACTTTTTTGTTTTGGAAAGGCCAAACAGAGGGAGGATGATTATAAATCTCTTTTTGGTTGTGACATAGGTTCACTTCCTTTTAGATATCTAGGGATTCCTATCCATTTCCGCAAATTGAGAAACGGTGAATGGAAACCGGTGGAGGACAGGTTTGAGACAAAATTAAGTAGTTGGATTGGGAAACTTTTATCATATGGCGATAGGTTGGTTCTGATTAACTCGGTTTTAACTAGTCTGCCAATGTTTATGCTTTCTTTTCTCGAGATTCCGAAAGGAGTTCGGAAAAGGCTAGATTTTTTTAGGTCCCGGTTCTTTTGGCAAAGTGATGGTCACAAGAAGAAATACAGGCTAACGAAATGGAATATTATATGTAGACCCAGGGACCAGGGCGGTTTGGGAGTAGAGGTTCTGGATTTAAAAAATAAGAGTTTGCTCAGCAAGTGGCTTTACAAACTTTTTAATGAGGAGGGAATTTGGCAAGAGCTGCTCACTAAGAAATACCTGCATTCTAAAACTTTGTCACAAGTTTCAGCAAAACCAAGTGACTCGCCTTTTTGGAAGGGCTTAATGAAAGTAAAGGAGGAGTTTTTATCTCGGGGTTCTTTTGTGGTTGGTAATGGGATGAACACCAGATTCTGGGAGGACATTTGGTTAGGTCATAAATCTTTGGCGGAAGAATACCCGTCACTTTATAATATTGTAAATCATAAAAATGTCACGGTTGAAAATGTGCTTGCGACGAATCCTCTTAATATTAGTTTTAGGAGGACTTTAAATGACAACAAATGGGAAAGATGGACACATCTATTACACAGGCCTATTATGGTACAGTTAAATGATAGTGAGGATAGATTCAAATGGAACTTAACGGCTTCTGGTGTTTTTTCGGTGAAGTCCATGTACAATGATCTCCTCTCTGGGCGTACAATTTCTCTCAAGAAACATATCTGGAAGTTGAAGGTGCCACTAAAAATAAAGATTTTTATGTGGTTCCTCCACAAGAAAGTGATTCTTACGAAAGATAATTTGGTCAAACGAAATTGGAATGGTTCTACCAAATGTTGTTTTTGTGATCAAGAAGAGACAATACATCATCTTTTTATATCTTGTCCTTTTACTAAGTTGATCTGGAAGATAGTGTACATGACTTTCAATATACCTCCGCCATTGAATATAACTAATTTGTTTGGAAAATGGCTAAATGGGGTAGAAAAAAAGAGTAAAGCTCACATTAGAGTTGGAGTATGTGCCTTGCTTTGGGCAATATGGAACGTACGTAATAATTTCCTTTTTGACAAAAAAAACTTTCCATCATTTCTGCAGGTTATTCCTTTGGCTACCCATTGGATCCATATGTGGTCCTATCTGCACCCAGAGGAGGAGCGCCTTGCCATGGATATTGGGTGCAACCGACTGGCAACGGTAGCACGGGATTTTTACAGCCGGTGCGGTTGGCGTGCTGATCGAAGACTAACATGATGATGCAAAGGCATTTCATGCTAGTGGTTTTTAGATGGCTTGTTTTTGTAGCAACTTTGGGTGATCCATGAGGTCTAATAAGTTTTGAATTTTTTTTTGCTACTTGTAATAACTGGATTCATCTTAATAAAGCAAGCCGCATGCATCAATTGATGCAGAGGCTGGGGATACCCCATTTCGAAAAAAAAAATCATTCTATGAAGGCTGGGACATGTTAGTCTCCAAAGTTAATTTTTTTCCTTTCAAACATGAATATGTCCAAAAAAGAAAAAAATTGGCCTATTTTATGTTTCTATATATTGATCAATAACAAAGTTTTAGAAATTTTACTTCAAAATTTCTAGAACATCATTGATTTGGATCATGGGTAATATTATCTTTTTATATGTTTTCTTTAACTGTCCCATTCCTATCCACCGTACAATGGTGCTAATTATATGCACATATGCAGTGATTTCATATATATACTTACTCTGCGCTTTGGTGACAAAAGGATCGCGAGCCAGTATTAGAGACATGTACATATCTAGACTCTAGAGACAACATTGGACTTATTTACCCACAACTTGGATGGCAGACGGCATAGCCTTCACATCGCGCTCTGGAATTTTTGTATCTCTTTCTCTTAGCAATATTGTTTGCTAAGCATGACTTCTTACCCGTATGATTTTTTTGTATTATTTTGACCGTGTGAATCGTAGATGCAGATGGCGGGAGTTGAACTCTTCTACAGATGTGTCATGTACTCATGTCATATTTTCATGGTGTAAAGAATCTAGAAAATCTCTCATTTTGATGAAAAGTAAAATACTCATATATATTGAACCGCCATCAAAGATTCTATTGTGCTATAGACAAGTTATATTTTTTTTTCACTTGTGATGGTCAATAGTTAGCCAAGCACTCCCTGGACAATGCAGAAATCAAGGCGCAGACAATGTTGGTAAAATAAACTTCCCGCCGTCTCCTCCCCTAGAAACCCTAGCCACCGCACTCTATATCCTCTATCCATTGGTTCCCTCTGGCCCTACCGGTGTCAGGAGGGGTGGGGAACTTGATCTGTGGGGGTGGAGTTTTTCAATAATAAATAATTCTTTCGGCACTTTAGTTTCGAGTTGGGTGGTCCTCTTTTTCTTGGCCTTTGTGTCGACGGAGAAGGCAACTTCTTTAATAAGTGTTTTTAGGCCTTTTGTTTGGCGATGAGAGTTCCTTCCCATACTCAATGGTAATATTAGAAGATCAAAATTTTCTAGGTGTGGCCTTGCTTCATCGGATCGATTTTGGATGGTTTCTGATGGTTGTCATGAGGAGGTTTGTCCTCGCAATATCCATCCCAGCTGCTATGTCCTGGACAATGGTGATTCGTATTGTCAGCTCCACAACGACATGGGCCAGGCTGTTCAGTTCATCTTCCCTACAATACTTGTGTTGATACAATTTCAGATGTTGGTTGATTGTTTTAAAGGCTGCATCGTTGGAATTACGACACAAAATCAAAATTATGGGAGAATCCTCGTTGGTATTTATAGGTATATGGTTCGGTATGTGTTGTGGGTATACTTTATGGGTATATCAACGGCATGGCCTAGATCCAGCAAGCCCGGGTGGCCCACAGACGGTGATGTGGCATATCGGGCGGCCCAGTTGTAGATCAAGATGGATGATGTCCAGCCCAGGAGCAGGTAGCCGGATCTCAACCGACCTACGAAAGAGGCCGGATCCGTTAAGGCTCATGAAGTATCCGAATCCAGTACGACCTTGGAGGAAGGCGGATCCTTGACGTACGCGGCAAGATATTGTACCGTAGTTAGGTACCTTGTATTTCGGCTAGGACTCTCCATGTAAACCCTAGATCCGTGCACCTTTATAAGTCGGATCCTGGGAGCCCTAGAGGCACAACCACAACTCATTGTAACAACGCGAAAGTGCCCAGATAATTCCAGACAAGCAACAGTAGGCCATGTCATCGAGAAGGTGTTCCGAAGCTGGGTAAATCGTGTACCACCGCCCCGAGGACTCTCCGCCCTATGGCCCCTACTTCTTCTCCCCCTCGTGAGGATCCCTCTTCCGAGGTACCGTCGAATAGGCAACGACAGTATGTATATCTTTTTCTATGGATGACTTTAGAATAGTACAAGATTATGTCATGAAAGAAGAAATAGTTTAAAGGCCTTGATGATTTGCTCGTTTTGGACTTTATTTTGTAATTTCTAAAGACGCCACATGTTTACGGTGTACTATTCGCTCCCTTTTTCGATAAAGGGAGCTTTATTACTCAAAAAGTTTAAGCATTACATCCGGCCTCTGCATAACCAGGATGCACACAACCGTTCAGGATCCACAAACATATCGAAGTGAAAATTACATAAGAGCGAAATGTCGTACTATTCGCTCCTATAAATATCATGTATTGAATGTCAAAAAGAAGGTGTGGTCAAAGAGGGCAAGGAGAGACATGCGATCATAAAAACTCATCTAGGGTTATGTCCTCTTTGCCGGTGATACTGTCGGTACACTCTGCCTCTGGTGGCCTTGGAGTCTTGAAGGTGTGACGGTCCACGGCCCCTTGCTAGTGGTAGGGTCTCCTTCTTTGTTTACTTTGTTTTTCAGTGTCTTCTTCGAGATGGTGAGGCAAAGATAAATACTATCTTGAAATCAGAATAAGGTGCTTCTCGTCCTATCCTCGCACTAGACGTCTAGCGTTTGCGGAAGGCGCGTGAAGTTGTGTCCCGCGGATCTCGTGTGATCTAGTCGGTACAAGAATCCAAAATGTAATAAAAAAAATTACAAGAAGGTTTAATGTTAGGTTCTTCCAATTCCAATCTTAGCACGATGGCTTCTTTTTTTATCTACTATACAGTATCAACAGTCGTGCTAGGGGGTCTAAGGATTTATTTGTAATTTTTATAACCATTTTATCTATATCAGTGGAACTTTTCCAAAAAAAAAAAATGTTCAAAGAGAGCGCGCTTCTTCATTCATCCTTGTCGTCCTCCCTGGGCAGAGCTTCGCGGTAACTGTGCACATGCGAAATTGCGAACACCACCCACAATTCCCCCTCTCCTTCCCTGCCATGGTGCTCAAGTTCGCAACCACGTGGCCGTAGGGACGAACGGACGCCAGCGGGCTAGCTCCCGCACCGCCACCGATGGAGCTAACTTGCTAAAATTAGCGCGAGGGGGTCGAGCAGCGCCCGCCAGCTAGGGTAGGTGGCCATTGCCATCGTCCGGCGATTGAGCACAGAGAGAGGCAGCGAGGCGCGGGCCGGGGTGATCAGGGGGAGCCTGATGGGGTCGTGGCGCAAGGCCTACGGCGCCCTCAAGGACTCCACCAGGGTCGGCCTCGCCAAGGTCAACAGCGACTTCAAGGTGAATGCACGCATGCGCCGGAGATGGCGATGGTTCCCTGTTCTTGCGTGATTAGCTCCCAAATCGCAATTTTGGATGGATGAATTTGTGGCTAACTAGCTCGCGGATTATCATTTTTGGGAAATGGCAGGATTTGGATATTGCGATTGTGAAGGCGACCAACCACGTAGAATGCCCTCCCAAGGAACGGCACGTCAGAAGTCAGCAATCCGTTTCCTCCATCGCCTAGCTAAGGACGAAATAGCTCATCAGTTGCATAATCTGTAATCTTTGAATTTCGCCTCACGTTGCAGAAATATTCTACGCAACCTCGGTGAGCCGCCCTCGAGCCGATGTCGCGTACTGCATTTACACCTTGTCGAGGAGGCTGTCCAAGACAAAGAATTGGACAGTGGGTGCTCTTCCTCTTGGCCTCCTGTTGATTCCTTTATCTCCCATTCTCATGTCTAGAAGAATGCCATTTTCCAGCCTTCTTTTCAGTAACTGCATCGGTTCATGGCATCTCATGTTAGGTCGCTTTGAAGACATTGATAGTGATACACAGGCTTCTGCGAGAAGGCGACCCTACGTTCAAAGAGGAGTTCATGGCCTACTCATACAGAGGAAACATCTTGCACATGGCGAACTTCAAGGATGACTCGAGCCCATTAGGTTTGGTTCCTTGCATCCTGCTCAACAATTTGTTTTTCCAAGAACACGGAAAAAGATTTGTGTGTCATCAATCCTTTGGTAGCTTGGGATTGCTCCGCATGGGTTCGCACCTACGCGCTCTTCCTGGAGGAACGGCTCGAGTGCTTTAGGGTTCTGAAATACGACATCGAAACGGAGCGTCTCACGAAATCTTCCCAGTGTTCTACCAAGGTGGGAATTAGGTCTTTTCCGGCAATACCATGGCGAATTTTGTTTCCTTGCGTTGCGCCGACTGATTAAAATGTTGTCAAACTCACAAATGCAGGCACATAGTAGAACCCGGACACTGCCTTGCCTTGATCTTATGGAGCATTTGCCTGCATTGCAGCAGCTGCTTTTCAGGCTTATGGGCTGCCAGGTTTGGAACTCCCATGTTCTGCTACTTAGATCCTATAATTTTTATGGATTATTTACTAGTAGTTTAATTCATATTTTCACCATTGCAGCCTGAAGGTGCAGCGTGCTCAAATTACCTTATTCAGTATGCATTAGCCTTGGTAACCTGCAAACCTTTTTTTTTTACAGACGATTGTTTTCATTATCCAAGATCTATTTGGTGTTATATTATGGTGGTGTTTTGCGTGTGTTAGGCTTTGAAGGAGAGTTTCAAGATATACTGTGCAATCAATGATGGAATCATCAATCTTGTTGATATGGTAAAGTGGTCTTTTCATGACATTCTAATACCTGACTTAACATTGTAAATAGTGATAACCATGGATTTCTGGATCCCTTTGATATGATGCAGTTCTTTGACATGCCAAAGTATGATGCTATCAAGGCTCTTGCTATCTATAAAAGAGCCGGCATGCAGGTTTGTCAACATCTTTTTACCTTCTGTGTACCCTGGTACTGCTTTGAGCTCAAGCTTAGCAGCTTATTTAATCCACAGGCAGAAAATCTTGCCGATTTTTACGACTTCTGCAAAGATCTTGAGCTTGCCAGGACGTTCCAGTTTCCTACCCTCAGACAGGTCTGTTCCACAATAGCCTGCTGCACCTCTGGTCATCTTGATCATGCGACGGTGGAAGGGTAAACAAACTGACTGTTGCATCTCATGATCATGGTGTTTTAATGTGCTTTCCATCGTGCAATGCTCTACAGCCACCCCCATCATTTCTTGCAACAATGGAGGAGTACATCAGAGAAGCACCACGTCCCTCAATCAAGAGTGTTGTGAGTGCAGTCCTGTTTTACAGAGAAGTGCTAGTACCACAGCGGTTCTGTTGCCATATTCAGGCTGGTAAAATATTCATGTTGCTGATGCAGGAGAGTGGGGAGAGGAAGCTACTAACCTACAATGAAGAAGAAGCTCCAAAGGAACCCGAAAAGCCGGTAGAAGAGCAGAAAGAAGAGACCGTAGAGACTGAACAGGAACCCGAGCCTGAGCCGGAACAACAACAATTGCAACCACTGCAAACTACTGGAGATTTACTCGTAGTCTTCTCTATGAGCTTTTATCTGGCCCATTTCTGTTCATCTCCTCTGAATCTGTCCTTTCTTGCTTGTATGATCTATGCAGAACCTGGATGAAGAGGTGAATCCCTTGATCACGGACCTCGAAGAACACAATGCGCTTGCGCTTGCTATTGTGGCACCAGGTAGAGAAGATAGCCGCAAACCTCTGTTGTCAAGCTCTCTCAAATAGTACCACAATTCATTCTGCCATGATTGCCAAACCATTAATCACCTAATGTCCAATGAAATTTTTTTCCGATAAAGATGTCCAATGAAATTTTTTTCCGATAAAGATGTCCAATGAACTTACTTTGCACTGTTGCTCTGAAATGTTCTACCAAGACAGAAGTGTCATCAGATGTTTTGGTTACTTGCAGGTGATCAAAACAACGCGCCAACTCGTCTAGACTTGTTTTCTGGCAGCACATCTGGGTGGGAGCTGGCCCTCGTCACTGCTCCAAGCAGCCACACCAGCCAACCTATTGAGACCAAATTGGTCAGTATATTACCCTTACTGGTTAGCTAGTTTCCGATAGCTTAAAAGTCAGAACTCGTAAGACAGTGTCCATGGTTCGAAAACTGATCTGAATCACTTGCACATTTTGCATCGGATTAACAGGCTGGGGGCTTTGACAAGTTGCTACTTGACAGCCTCTACGAAGATGAGGCGAGGAGGCAGCAGATAGCCAGCATGACCTACCACGGCAGCTCTGGACAAGCCAACCCGTTCGAAACCAATGACCCTTTCGCCATGTCCAATAGCTTCACGCCACCATCCAACGTCCAGCTGGCAATGGTGACTCAGCAGCAGCACTACTTCCAGGCTCAGCAACATCAGCAACAATATTACCAGCCTCAACTGCAGGAGCAGTATTTCCAGGCTCAGCATCATCAGCACCAGTATTTCCAGGCTCAGCAGCATCAGCACCAGTATTGCCAGCAGCAGCCTATGTCTTCCGCGCACTCGTCCGGAGCTTACAATCCCTTTGGTGATCCTTTCAGTGACCTTGTAACATTGGCTTCTCCAAAACAAGGCAATTCAAGTTTGCTCTGAATTTCCTTGTCCTGTTTCTGATGTCAGTCAATATAGATGGGTACTCCCCTTCTCACTCGAGTAGAGCAACCTGTACAACATTAATTCCGTGGAATTAAGATTGATGTACATACACTGGTGACCTTTGCAATATCCACATTCGGAGCTAACATGACTACTAACACATCATTTTGTTATATTCCCTAGTGACTCAGATTTGTTTAGACTCGCCTGTATCTACATAATAAAACACGTCTAGATACATGCGTATCTAGACAAATGTGAGTCACTTATTTGCAGACGGAAGGAGTACTAAGTACTCTAGATATATTTTATGCAGGAACAAATAGTTTGGTGAATAATGAAACATTGCTATCATACAGGTAAGGAATTGCACAAATGTCACATTAACTCACCATAAGCCTAAATTACTGCATACGTTTATTTAAGGAACAACACTTCTGCGATAGAGTAGAAAGAAAGGTGCGGATCAGAAATGTAAACATGTTGGCAAAACTAAGCAAGATAAACTATAAGGTGGTTCTCATTACATAATCTTTGTACAAAAAGGAGTGGGTATAATAACTGCTCAACTTGACAAAACCCCTGTTCCTCAAGAGATGGGAGCTAGGGAACTAAAAAGGGAAAAGGAAGAGACACAAGAATGAGAGAAAAGGTGAAACGGATAGCTAATAGAAACATATAAATTGCACAATGGATTACAATGTGGGCACTATCACCTCAGCCCTACCTAGGGTCCCAGAATGACAGGGCATCGCTATTATTGCAGCAACGACATGTCTCTGGCCCTGTATCTGTGTTAAGAAGCTAAGTATCAATTTCACAATTTACATACAAAAAAAAGTCCTAGGGAAATCCTAGGCCAATGGCAAAGAATTGTGTATAATTCAAGCAGATGTGTCACTGGAAAATAGCTCCAGTAGATTGTTGAGAGTATCTGGGTAAAATTTTCTTGCAAAAAGGAAGCACGGTCTCTTTGTTCCGTCCAATATACATGGGGTCGATGTCACAGTTTTCTGCAATAGAGACACAGAAACATGTCAGATCCTTTCACATCAATGCTACACCACAGCTATATGCAACTTGAAATTATGCTGAACTACTGAAATGAAAAATCTTCTGAATGCCATCTGACGACATGGTCTCAATATCTAAACATTCCATCCATTAATAGTGATCACATGCAAGATATGTTCCCAAACACATAAATGCAAACATTCAAAACAAAAAAAATATCTTCAGCTGTTCAACACCAATTCCTACTAATAGAAACATCATATCTTATACTTACAGCATCATCGCTTGCAATGTGTACATTCTCATTGAAAGACTGCAGAACAATGAAGTAAACGAGTCAGTGTACAACAAATAGAGGACATGTTAACTGGCAACAATTTATTCTCATTTTCCAAGATAAAAGCATACCGTTAAGTTCTTTAGGAGTGCATAGGTAATATCCGCCGCTCTATAGGACCTAGGATGCCATTTACCCTCAGACCAGTCAACATGTGTCACTGACCAATTAGAGATTCCACCAGGATCTACTATCTGAACAATAATGTGGAAGTAAAAAAAAAAAAAAAAAAAAAGCAAACGACCAACACAAAAATAAAGCAAGGTATCGGTTAAAATGATTTGTTACTGACATTGAACAAGGTTGGCAAGTAATGCTCATCAGCAATACAGTTCCGTCCCACTGCTGGCTGCAAAATACAAAAGCAAAAAAAAAAACAAGGCTTATCTAGAATCAACTTCTAAAGAAAGGCATTCTAACAAGGTGAAATACAAGAGCACTTGTTCTAGAAAAAGCTAATATATAGCATGGAAAAAAAAAGGCAGTGCATGTGATCATCTGTGCCTGATTTTATACAGTTCACAAAACATGGAACAGAAGGCACTTCTATGAAGGTTTGTGAGCATTCGTTTTAACCAGTAACCCCATGATTTCCTGTGGTTTTTTAGCCGAACCAGTCGAAACTAAGTGGCACTGTGGCACAAGTCTTCTCCCAGTTTCAGGTCATTTCATTTATCCACCTTGAGGATTTAACCTAAACTAGACTCATAGCATTGCTACCAACTGTACTTTACGAAACCTACATATGTTCTCATAGAAAAAGAGCTATCAGTTATCACTATATGCATGTAACAAGCAATTGCATAACTGGCATCTAGTTTCTTTCAGAGAAGAACTACCAAAGGAGGGAAAGATACCTTGCAATATAGCTTGAACTTTCTGTAGTAAAGAGTGTCTGCCATAATCAGTATAGCATGCCTTCTTGTTACAGCAAACCACTACATGAAGCACAAAAGTTACTCAGCAAAGCATGAAGAAATGCAAGCAGTTGATTCCTACTACCAACAGTCACGTGGGGCCACCATATACCCATCACAGGAAGTAAAAGGACAGCCGGTGCCTCGATCTCCAAGTCACCTTGAAACTAAAGTTAGGATAGTATATGCATTTGGTTTATTTTAAAAGGTTAGCTACAGCTTGCCATGCTCTGCAGATTTGGCTTAAGCTTTTCTTTCTCAATCCTTTTATATGAAGAGAAGCTGGAGGAGGCAAATAGAAAGTTGAGCAATAATCTCGTCACGTACGCATGAGTATGGTCACCGCCCACCAGTGGAATAAGGGTAGATTTTGATCCACGGTCGATCGATTGATCATGTTTCCACTTACATAAAAAATTTGATGCATGTTTTCAGGAGCTATGTAATCTTGATCAAGTTATAGGTAAAACTAATTGGAGAAGGCAAAGATTGTACAACCTCACTCCCTCGACTAGAAACCCACTAGATTGGACTAGCTTCTCCTAAATTCCAAAAAACACCCTCAACTACAAAGCCATAAAGTTCACAACCTAAACACTCGGCTGGTCAAAACTCAAAACATCCTCCTCTCACTAAACAACATAGTTTTGGTTGATGTGACATCTGTTTACATGTTCCTATGACATGGTGGTGATGTCAAGATCGATACAAACATCCACATTATCATTCTTCTCCTTAGGATTCCACTCAATATAGAGTTGCCTGCTGGGATACAAGATAAGCCAGAACCACTGATGCAGTTGATAACATGGCAAAGTCCACTCATGAAGAACCAGCCTAGGGGAAAGACTCAAAGTTGGACAGTTTCAGTAGTTGGAGAGTGAAGAGTTGAGGGTGTGATACGGAATTGCTCATTTATGATACCAGGTAATTATTTAGATGAAACACATTATGAGTATACGAGTGCGCATAAATCAATGAACTTCATTTCACCAAAAGGAAAAGAAAGAATGTACTTTGGAACAGTAAATATTCTAAAGTAAGGTAGTCGATTAGTAGTACAACGAAACATGTACCTGGTGACCCTTCCTGAAGTCCCTTCGTTCTATTTCAGGGAACATTTCTATAAAATACCTTCCAGTTCCATGAACACCAGGATCCAGGTAGCTGACAACATGGAGTATGGATAAACAATCAACACAACACTAAAGAGCTGAAGACTAGGACAGGTTTTACTCTGTCAAATTAAACGGGCAGCGAACATATCCCCATACTAAATTCTTTTAAATAGGAAGTCATAGCTTGTATTCTAGACTGTCTTTTTTATGTCATGTGTGTTTTGTGCTCCTTTGATATAAGAAATACAAGTGAAAACTGATGGTGAGATAAAATGTGCACGCTGGAGTTATTCCCAATTTCCATATCTCCAACTGTTTCTACCTAGAGAATAAGAAGCAAAATTAAACTGTAGAAGTATAGGTATTATCATCAACACAGAGCTCTTACGGTCTGACCTATCAACGAAGCTAACATTTGCTCTCATCAGATAATTGTAGATGTGATCAAATGTATGTAGTGGAATGCAGCTGTCATACAAAGAAAAGGGATATTAACGTACTGAAAGAAAATTGTCAAAGGAAAACTTTTGCAAGAAGAATCATTCAAAACCTGTCAGAAAGCAAGACAAAGAACTGATTATCAATATCTTGCAATGCATTTGCCAACAGCCTCTTCTCTGCATCAACCATTGAAACCCTCCCCCATACTACCTGCATCCAAGGATATAACAATGTTTAGTTTTGTAACGAAAAACATCTAGATTAAACTAATACTCCCTCCGTTCCTTGATATAAGCCATATGGTTTTAAAGAACAAACATGGAGGGGAAATTACACAGGTTTGGGCGGGATTATCCGTGGACTATTGACGTGCGAAAATAGAGGACTTTGCATAAGAAACGGAAACATAAACTAATCCCTAAAAAAATTGTCCAGGGAATTGGGTAAACTGCAATACACTCTATATTATGGAATTTTCCACAAAAAAATATACGGCTTATATCTCGGAATGGAGAGACTAATGCGACATGTTGCTCCACAAAAATGACAGGAAACACTCATTGCTGTGAAATTCTAGAAGGCAGGACATAGTTCTTTGCTGAAAAGTAGTACTATGGTCTTCTCCCATATAAAACACAGCAAGTTACCCCAGACAAAAAAATGTTTCAGATGCATGACTACAAAAGACAGCACGTTACAGCCAGACAAAAAGCTTATGTCACATGCATGACTGATCCAGTAGCTTTCAGATCTCCCTATGTCAACTGTAATAACTAATAAATTCTAAAAATAGCTCATTTACTCAGTTTACCTCTGGACATTAATATTTTCTATCTCAGTGCATTCTAACATCCAATCTTCATGATAGTACAATACCATATGTTATATTTTGATACACTAGCTAAATACTCATGCTTCGCTACGAAAAATATCTACATAACTGATAATGTTAAACCACTGTCAATGAGTCAGCCTGCCTTACACCTCAGTTGTGTTGTCGTGCTCATTCGAGTTTAGCCAAAATAGGCATCATAGCTCGACCTACAGCCTCACACCTACACAGCCATGCCTAGTCGTTTGTTGGAGGTTTTAGGAAGTGGTTAAATTCATTTGTTAGAGGGAGCTTAGCAATATTTTGGTGAGTTAGTTCTTTTTGGTTAGAGATTTTTTGCCAAGGTGACAAACTCTCAACAGTAGAAACATCATAAATATTTTATTATATAGAGCCATATCATGGTTTGTGGTCAGATTATGAGGCCTGTGTATCTCGTAAGATGAACAACATATAGTTATCTCCACTCAAATATTTGAATGAGCAATCCGGTTATCCTTCATCTCTTTGAAAGGAAATGCAGCAGGGGAGGCCCCTACATCAGTTTTGTTTTGAAATGATAAGAACCCAGATTCATGTTCGTGTCATCGTGAGGACTTGACCTTGGTGGCTGCGTCGTACAACCAGTCCCCTAACCAAGTGAGATAGGCTCACTTCTTCTGGTTATCTTCCATTAGTGTGGTTTAGGTTTACATGATCATTCGCCATTTTTAAACAGACAATTTATTAACATCTCGTACAATCTAATCTAGAGATTTTCATCAGTGTGGCTTTGTCACCGTATCCACGCTCAATCCAACGGCACCCTAAGGCCCTTGTGCATATTTCTGACCACACTGTGATCTATATTTATTACTGTTTTGGCAGTTTTGCATATGCAGTGAAGAATGCAGTGAAAACACAAGCAACACATGATTTTCTTCTTCCCCAACAACCCCATAAACTCTTAAAGTTTGATCATCTATTCTTCCTTATTTGGATTCAGTCGCCTGATTAAATGCTGAGGTTAAGATAAACGAAGAAAAGAAGCATACAAAGCAGGAGTGGGAATTAGTACCTTTTCACTACGAATTTCACGGTTCAAAAACAGAGAGCTATTATGCACAGGTTTTTCACGCGATGCATGGATATAAATCGAATATCGTCCCTCCTGGTCCTGTGTACACAAGTTCAAGAAAAATCATTTCTCATTCTACATTAAGATGTCGCTACATGCAGATATAATAAAAAACTCTGTAGTCGTTTAAAAAGACAGATGATGAGTGAACCTGTAAGAACTTCTCCCACAATCTCTCAAAGGGCAATGAATCAGGTGTTAAGAACATAAAAGCGATCTTTGGATTCTTTGACACGGGCATAGGCATTGATAGCAGATCCCTGATAACCACAGCTGAAGCAATCTCTTCATCGGTCGGCTCCCGCAGAGTCACAGCAGGGAGCCAATCCTTAAATGGGGTGCAAACACTTGAAGCAAAGAAGTAACAGGCGGAGTAGCGCCGTGGAGGATACACGTAGGCCCCAATCAAGGAAACAATAACAATTGACAGTAGCACAATTATCCACATGGGCTTCTTGGCAGCGCCTCGGTGGCGTGGAGGTGGCATGGCTGTCATGTCCTTGCTGCCCCGCCGCCACACTCGCGATGCTTTCATCTCCTTGCCATTGCTAAATCAAGAGCAGAACATTCGTAGCATATACCCTCTGCATACACTTCAGAACGCCAAAACTGCATGCCACGTTATCAGACAGAGTGAATAGCACTATGCCCCCAATGCCGCCACCTTTCTGCAATAGCACAAGGTTCCACAGGATTAATCCATGGACTACATTCCTATACCAGAAACAAACAACAACGACTAGTGACGCCATATGGCATGTACGAAGGGAATTCAGCAAGACGCACGCAACAGCGGAATCGTCCTGAACTTTTTATAGGTTATTCTATGAGATCTGCTACTTATATTTTTGAAGAAACATCTGCTACAAAAATGTCCCTAACTGCTTCGGGTTTTTTTTTTTTTTGAGGAACACTTGCTTTGCTTGTGACTAGTAATGCAGTTTGGCGAGTAGTTCGAGGTTTCAAACAAACATTGCAAATCAGTGACATTGTCTAGACGATTGAAACAACAACAGCATGAGATGGCGATCCCCCTGTTCAAAACGGAACATGTGGAATAGTCAAAAATGGCTGCTCCCTAAAGTCAACTCGTAGCCCAATACCCAAATCCCATGATCCCATCTTAAATCTACACCATATTACCAATCTAAACCCGATCGTCATCTGAAAAAAAAAACGCAGTATCCCGCGCCAAATCATGCACAACACGAACGCCCAAATCACCTGACAAAACCCACGCGGAAACAGGGCTCCACAACCCGAAACAACACGAGAAAGCGTCGGAACGCGCGCGGCAGGCCGTGCTCATTCCCGGGCCAGCCCGCCGAAATGCTAGGGAACCGAGCAGAGCAGGAGCGCGGGACCGAGCTCGAAAGGGCGGGAGGAGAACTTACCCGCGAGGCGGAGCGCGAGGAGGGAGCGCCGTGCCCAGGAGGAAACAGGGGCGCGTCTCTTCGCGGGGCGGGCGGCGCGGGATCTGGGCCCTGGCTCCGGCGAAATCGGAGCTAGGGCTCGCGCGGGGCGGTGGCGGAGGTGGTGGTGGGCGACGTGGTGGTGGAAGTGGGAAGGGGACGACGGGACTTGAAACAAAATGGGGATTCATTAATTGCCAAGTGGCGTTAATCATTTGTTAAGACCCGTCCGGTTTTTATTGCTTTCTGTGTTCCGCATGCAGGCTCGGAAATGGGAAACGAAACAATGTTTTTAATAAAAGGCCAAATGCTTCAATGTTAAATTAAAAACGCTTTCAACATTGAAAAGATATAAAGTGCTAACCTAGACGGAAATTCAATTCGGCTCCACTAGGCACCAACGGTGTCAGGCCGGAGCTCACCCAAAGAGCAAAGCCAACGAACACGCACACCATTGACATACCTCCCCGTCGCAGGCAACGCCACAAGAGACCGAACACCAGTAGAAACCGACCAACACTGACTACAAACAAACAAGCAGCACCAAGATAGCTCAACGAAGGAGCATAGCACGAAGCAAACTTTGTCAAAGATGGCCAAATGAAGAGACAATGCCATCTAAAGAAGCACCACACATCCGCCACACAACAATAAGAGAGCCGCACGGCATGAGCTCCAAAGACGATGTCTTTAATAAAAGCACGACGCAAGATGCCGCCACCGCCCGATCCGAGGATCTTAGGTTTTCACCTGAAGCATCGAGGAGGACCAAGAGAATCACATCGACACCTTCAATAAGGGAATGATGTGCACATACGCCATCGTCGCGGCACATGGATTGGGCGAGGGTTTGCCCTCGACATGACCTCTCCACCTCCAACACAGGGAACAAGCCGCCGCCGACACGACTCCGCGCTGCTCGCTAAACGCCACGCCTCCCTCACGACCGTGGCACCGGCTAGCACCGGAGCCATTGGCTCGCCCCCAACCAACATGGCCCCCACCTTTCAGGGTGATAACTGCAAGAACACAGATTAATTGTAGCTAGTTTCAAAATAAGAGTATCGAACCGCGAGGAGCTACTAGTTAGGGTCTTAATGCCCCTTGCTACTACCTATTAAATATTACTTGTAAATTGTTTTCTAATCTCGAATTGTTTTTAGGGGATGGTTGTAATTGGTTGTAATAAAATAAATAAAGCAAAAAAAACCGTTATAAGAAATGGGTTTAAACTAAATAAGACAAAGTGTTCTCAGAGATTATTGGATCCACCTCTAGCATTAGGGTTCATGTTAATCAAGATGAAAATACTTTTAATCATATTGTGTGTGAGAGAGCTCCGTAATAAGATGTGCCCAGAAAACCATTGGTCATCGCATCTCTAAATAACTACATCAGCTAGTCTTCTTCAAGCCACATATTGAATATTGCTATTAAGGGTTTTACCCCGTGGTTATCGATATGAGCTTAGTGAGTCCTTCTTTATTCCCCCCTCCATGTGTTAAAGTGCCGATACGGTAATGTCACTTCTCGCCGTTCACTTTACTACACTTAAAAGGGTAGTTCCCTCTCGAGACCATAAGGTAAATATTACATGGTGCACAACACATAATATCAAGAGAGAGAACTAACACACATTAATACTTACAACCATAAATCATCTTATATTCATCTCATATTCATGCTAGGGTTTCTCCATCTCCCCAAGAACTAAAAGATCTACTCACACATGGAAGCAATCAAGAACATCATCATAATCTTATGGATGGGATGAAAGGAATGAAATGAATTCGAACACAAATCCACAATAGAAATCAAGATTACAACTATGATTGGAGGTGAATGGTATTGGTGATGTAGCGGTTGATGATGATGAGAAGGGGATGATGCCTTGTCCTCCGAGGATCCACGTAGCAGCCTGGAGGTTGTCTTCTCCAAAGTTCCTTCTCTAGATCTGATCTGGGGGCGGTATTTCTCTGTTTTGCGGAGTTGTGTATCTCAGATCTTTGTGTCGTCTGCGCGAGATGAAAGTATTTGAAGAGGCGGTGCTCCTGACACACCGTACGTGCGGATGGTACGGGCGGCCTCCCCCCGTACCGATGCACGCTAAACTTACTGAAAGTTGTCCTCGCATCCTCCTTTCGCCCAGGTGCATAATTAAGTGCTAAAATGATTTTTATCATATCAAAATACCATAAAATGATAGTTTTTATTGATATTTCATCATTACCTTATTATTTTGAGATCATGCGTAGACAAGCATAAAAGGGTGCAGCACCGCGGTGGAATACAAAAATCATATTCCTACTCAATGATATCTTAATGAAATAATGGTGTGAAAACATGCTAAAATGCACTCATCACACGGATGCCGCCCCAGCTTCCAAACTCCCTACGCCGTCGAACCGACCAAAAAAACGCAGACCACCAAGGCAGTAAGGGACCCGAGCCGAACAAACACGACCTCGACGGCTTCAGCATCCACACCACCACGTAGGTCCCACAGACCCCTCCGCCTTGGTGCACTGCAACCACCGAGGTTGCCACCGGCGCTAAAAATGGAGGATGCAAGGTGGAGGGCAGAAATCCCGATGAGGGAAGGGGACCTCCCACTAGATCGATGGCAAGTAGCCCCCATGGCTGCCGACAACGTCATATCAGGGGAGGGGACAAGATAGGCTCCCTGGGCCTAGGCCCCTTCCCCGACCCAATAACCCAAGACGACCGGGAAGAGGGTGCCACCCGGCGTCCCTCCCGGATCCTGCCCGCTGGAGTAGCCCGTCGAAACACCTCGCCAGGCCGAGCCGCCGCCATCGGAGCTGCCACCACGCCAGACCACCTACCTGCACCTAGGGGCTTACGAGCTCGGTCTGTGAACGAAACACGAGGAGGAAACCTCACCGCCGCCATCAATCGCGCGGGGCAAGCCCGACGACGCCCACCGGCAGCAGCGAGGGAGGGGGAGGGGGAGGGCGGGGGAGGAAGTTTTGGTTAGGGTTTTTTTCGCCTCTGGAGTCGCCTTGGGGAGAGCAACCGGGTGGCCTAGTCAAAGCATTTTTTTGGAAATGAAACATTATTGATTAAGATCTTATTTTCAGACAAGGTTTCAGTTAGTAAATAACTGTTGGAGATATGCCCAAGAGGCAATAATAAAATGGTTATTATAATATATCTTTGTGTTTATGATAATGTTTACATACCATGCTATAATTGTATTAACCGAAACATTGATACATGTGTGTTATGTGAACAACAAAGAGTCCCTAGTAAGCCTCTTGTATAACTAGCTTGTTGATTAATAGATGATCATGGTTTCGTGGTCATGAACATTGGATGTTATTAATAACAAGATTATGTCATTATATGAATGATGTAATGGACACACCCAATTAAGCGTAGCATAAGATCACGTCATTAAGTTATTTGCTATAAGCTTTCGATACATAGTTACCTAGTCCTTTCGACCATGAGATCATGTAAATCACTTATACCGGAAAGGTACTTTGATTACATCAAACGCCACTGCGTAAATGGGTGGTTATAAAGGTGGGATTAAGTATCCGGAAAGTATGAGTTGAGGCATATGGATCAACAGTGGGATTTGTCCATCCCGATGACGGATAGATATACTCTGGGCCCTCTCGGTAGAATGTCGTCTAATAGCTTGCAAGCATATGAATGGTTCATAAGAGACCACATTACACGGTACGAGTAAAGAGTACTTGTCATGAGACGAGGTTGAACAAGGTATAGAGATACCGATGATCAAACCTCGGACAAGTAAAATATTGCGTGACAAAGGGAATCGATATCGTATGTAAATGGTTCAGTCGATCACTAAAGTCATCGTTGAATATGTGGGAGCCATTATGGATCTCCAGATCCCGCTATTGGTTATTGGTCGGAGAAAGGTCTCAACCATGTCTACATAGTTCGCGAACCGTAGGGTGACACACTTAAGGTTTGATGTCGTTTAAGTAGATATGGAATATGGAATGGAGTTCGAAGTTTTGTTCAGAGTCTCGGATGGGATCCAGGACATCACGAGGAGTTCCGGAATGGTCCGGAGAATAAGATTCATATATAGGAAGTCACTTTCCAAGTTTGGAAATGATCCGGTGAATTTATGGAAGGTGGTTTCTAGAATTATCCGGAATAAATCACTATGGAAGGAGGAGTCCCGGAGGGACTCCACAAACCCTAACCAGCCAACCAAGTGGGAGGGTGGAGTCCATGGTGGACTCCACCTCCTTGGCCGGCCAAGTAAAGGGGGAAGGGGAGAGTCCCTGTCCCTCTAGGTTTCGTCCATAAGGCAGTTTTTCGGTTGGGGTCTTATTCGAAGACTTTGGGCAAACCCTTGGGGTTCCACCTATATAATGAGGAGGAGAGGGAGGGGCTGCCCATGGCTTGACCGCACCACCCTGCCCCCTTGAGGCCGGTGCCCATAGCACCCCCTCTCCCCAAACCCTAGCGCCCCTCCTCCACTACTTCTCCCGCATATGCTTAGCAAAGCTCCGCCGGAGATCTCCATCGACACCGCCAACACGCGGTCGTGCTGCCGGGATTCCGAGGAGGATCTACTACTTCCGCTGCCCGCTGGAACGAGGAGAAGGACGTCGTCATCAACACCGAACGTGTGACCGAGTACGGAGGTGCTGCCCGATTGTGGCACCGTCAAGATCTTCTACGCGCTTTTGAAAGCGGCAAGTGATCGTCTACCGCAGCAACGAGAGCCTCCTCTTGTAGGCTTTGGAAATCTTCAAGGGTTAGTCTCGTTCATCCCCTCGTTGCTCCCATCTTCTAGATTGCATCTTGGCTTGGATTGCGTTCTCGCGGTAGGAAATTTTTTGTTTTCTATGCTACGAATCCCTACAGTGGTATCAGAGCCGTGTCTATGCATAGATGGTTGCACGAGTAGAACACAATTGTTTTGTGGGCGTTGATGCTTATGTTGTCTTTAGTTTGAGTACTTTGCATCTTTGTGGCATAGTGGGATGAAGCGGCTCGGGCTAACTTTACATGACCGCGTTCATGAGATTTGCTCCACGCTCGACATGCAACTTGTATTGCATAAGTGGCTTTGCGGGTGTCTGTCTCTCCTACTATAGTGAAGATTCAATTTACTCTTCTATTGACAACACTAGTATCACCGTTGTGGTTCATGTTCGTAGGTAGATTAGATCTCACTCGAAAACCCTAAACCACGTAAAATATGCAAACCAAATTAGAGACGTCTAACTTGTTTTTGCAGGGTTTGGTGATGTGATATGGCCATGATGTGATGATGAATATGTATGAGATGATCATTATTGTATTGTGGCAACCGGCAGGAGCCTTATGGTTGTCTTTAAAATTACATGTTGAGTAGTATTTCAAAGTAGTTGTAATAGTTGCTACATGAAGTGAACAACCATGAAGACGGCGCCATGGACCTTGACGCTACGCCGACGATGATGGAGATCATGCCCGTTGATGATGGAGATCATGTCCGTGCTTTGGAGATGAAGATCGAAGGCGCAAAGACTAAAGGGCCATATCATATCACATATGAATTGCATGTGATGTTAATCCTTTATGCATCTTATTTTACTTAGAACGCGACGGTAGCATTATAAGATGATCCCTCACATTAATATCAAGAAAATAAAGTGTTCTCCCCTCGTATGCACCGTTGCACAGTTCGTCGTTTCGAAGCATCTCGTGATGATCGGATGTGATAGACTCAACGTTCACATACAACGGGTGTAAGCCATGTTGCACACGCGGAATACTAGGGTTTGCTTGACGAGCCTAGCATGTACAGACATGGCCTTGGGACAACGGAAACTGAAAGGTTGAACACGAGTCATATGGATGATATGATCAACATGTTGATGTTCACCATTGAAGCTACATCATCTCACGTGATGATCGGTTTTGGTGTAGTGGATGTGGATCGTGTACCACTTAACAACTATGAGGGATGTTGTATTAAGTGGGAGTTCATTAGTAATTAGATTAAAACATGAACTAATTATCATAAACATAGTCTGAGTAGTATTTTGAATTAATTTTGTAGTATTGGCATCCATTTTCTACAATGTGCTAGTCTTGTTATTGAGATAGAAATACTGTTAAAATCTGACAAGAAACTTTACGGATTGGTACCGTATTGTTAAAGAATCAAGAAATGATTAAGTCCTATTGCAAACTTTTAGTAAACCTCACATTGTTGATTCAGAGAGCTATGGTTTCAATTAGTACCTAAAGTTATCTTGTCTTCGTGAAACTTGAAATTCAAATATGTTTGAAAAGTAAGGAGCTGAAAATTTAGTTTTCAGAAATAATCAAGGTATGAGATATATGTGATATCTAAGACCTTATTGCAAGATGATAGAATATAATTTGGTGAGACTACATAAACTCATAAGTTTTATGGGAATGTAGGAAGGTTGAAGACGCAAGGCGTCCCAATCCTCCAACTATTGGGGCACTAACGATATTCGCATATCCATGAAGTGATCATCCTTAGTATGCACCGTTGCTAAGACTCATCGTTTCGAAGCATCTCGTGATGATCGGGTGTGATAGATTCTACGTGTGCATACAACGGGTGCAAGCCAGAATTGCACATGCGAATACTGAGGTTAAACTTTACGAGCCTAGCATGTACAAACATGGTCTCGGAAAGTCGTCATGATATGATGGATAAAATTATGAGTGAAATTGTTCATTATATTAAAAAAAAGTTACTAATAGTGAAATCTGAAACACTTGTCATATGATGATCAACTTCAAAGTAAGAACCTCAAGGTTATTGGTATTTGACCAACAAACCTAGAAGTTATTGAAGGTGAAGTGTTTTCTGAATAATGAGGAAAGCTAAAAGAGAAACTACAAAAGATATTTTGGCAGAAAGAAAAGAAAAGACTAGAAAGTCTAGCTCAGGTGTATATACATAATATACATGTTATGCTTGTATTCCTAGTTTGGTCACACAATGAAATTCTTGGGTATTAGTACCATATTGGTTGGTATGAAGTGTCATACAAAACAACGCAATATAAGAAAACAATGGCCTAAGTGACTGGCAAGGAATATGATAGGAATGCACGTCTGGAACAAAAGTAAAGTGTTATTATGTTTATCGTTGTCATTCTATCTAGCCCTTAGAATTTATAATAAAGAACTTAATAATTTTTATTTTGCTCTGGTCAAATTAAAACAATGAGTTGTTCATTTTATGACATTACTCCATGTACGATGGATAAGTTATTATAAATCTTAATGGTGAAACACACATATATAATACTGACGCTAAAATGCCATAAGGCAAATGATTTGAATTCCACTTATTTGTGGAACCGCCATTTAAGGTCATGTTAGAAAGGAACGCATGAAGGAACTCCATGTAAATGGATTTTTGGAGTCATTTGATTTTTGAATCATTTGGCGCTTGCAAATCTTTTCTAAAAGAGAATGACTGAAATACCGTTCATAGGCCAAGAGTTGAATGGACAACTAACTTAGTGGAAACATATATGATGATGTATGTGGTTCACTAGGCATTGTTGTGTGCGGGAGATTCTTCTACTTCATGAAAACTTCCAACAATTAATTGAGTATATATATGAGGATATATTCGATAAGGAAGAAGTCTGAAACATTTGAATGGATTCAAATAAATTTCAGCATGAAGTGGAAATCATCGTAATAGAAAAATCAAATATCTATGATTGGATCATGGTGGAAATATTTGAATTACAAGTTTGAGCGAACATCTAAGAGAGTTATGAAATTGTTCTACAACTCACGTTTCTTGGAGTATCATAGTGATGATGGAGCATCCGAGAGATGTATCCAAACCTTGTTGAATCAATGATGAGATAAAATATTGATGCCATTATATTTTTGTGGATTATGCTTTAGAGACTACCGCTTTTACACTGAATAGAGCATCATCATGATCCGTTTGAAATGACATCATACGAGTTATGGCATGGGTATGAACCCTAATAGTCTTTTATTAAATTTTGGTATGCATAGCATAAGTAAATAAGTTTACAACCAAAATCGGATGAATGTCTTTGTTGGTTATCCCAAAGAATTAATTGGGAATTCTTTCCACTATGGAGACAAAGTCAAAAGTGTTTGTCAATGTTTCGTATTTCCGAGAAATTGTTTCTAGCGAAGTATTTGAGTGGGAAGACAATAGAACTTGATAAGGTTTATGAAACCTGAGCATAATGATCAGAGTAGCACAGCATCGGAATTGGTTCCGGAAGCGGCCACGACGATCATGGCTCTCTTGACTACAAAGTGTTTTAGCCATGGAGATCGAAGTACACATTGAACCTTGTAGGTATGGTTTACTTTGTGATCAAATAAATGATTTGTGGACAAAGGATTGATTTTGAACAATGATAAACCAACTACAAACAAAGAAGTTATGATGGGCCCTGACTCCGTTAAAATGGCTATATGCCATGAAATCCAAGATAGATGAATACTTTTTGAAAGTAAATGGATCTATAAAATTGATAGACTTGGATGGATATGAATAAGCTCGATTTGTCGAAAGATAGTTTACGACAAAGTTCAAAGAGTTGACTACGATAAGATTAGATCTTCCGTAGCAATGATTATAGTCTATGTGGATTATTCTAGTAATCGCTACATATTTCTTTTATGAGATATGCTAGTAGGATGGCAAAATACATTACTTAACAGAAGTGTGTATTAAAGGTGTATACAAGATACAACCAAGAGTTTTGCTAGTCCGTAGAATACTAGAGAGGTATACGAACTTCAATTGGGTGAAGTAAGTATCGCGGAGTTGGAATCTTCACCGGATGAAATGATCAAAGAGTTATGATTTCATCAGAGACGATGAAGAGGCTTGCATTTGCAAGAAATTAAGTGGGAGCGCTGCGACATATTTGTAATACTTTATGTAGGTGACATATCGTTGATTATAAATAATGTAATTATATAATTGATTAAAAAGGTTTCATTGAGAATTAAACTTCAATGAAAGGATATGAACTGAAACATATTTAGTGTCAAGATCTATGAAGATGGATTGAAACACATAAAAGTTTAAGTTAAAAAAAGTACATAGAATGAATATTGAAGTAGTTCAATATAAAGAAGGTGTTCTTTTCATGTGAAGGTCTTACAAGACTTGAGTGTATTTGACACTCAATGAGTAAAAACACATGAGTGATTTTAGATCACGAATAATATGTACAATATCAGATGTCCTATGCTCTAAATGGTTAGGAGCATATACCAGAATGCATGATTCATGTGATGATCATTGGATAAACAGTAAGAATATCCCTGAGTGCTTTAGAAGAACCAAGGATATATAGTTTTGTATGAGTAATGACAAACAAATCGCTGTAAGGTGTTGCACCGATATTAGTTTGGTCACATATAAAAATAAAATTTCAATCTCAAATTAGGCTAAGTGTTGTTTAAAAGGTAGCACAATGAGCTAGAATTTGTCTATGCTAGATTTAGATGAGTTCTAAATATTGTGACGGATTCTACAAACGAAGGCAGAATATGTCATTGTTTTGACAATGACTGAGGATGTTAAGTCAAGAGGTTCTTTGAGAACTTGGTGTAGTTCCGATAGTGTCAGAACTTTGAAGCTATATTGTGTATGACAATATTAGTGACATATTTCAGACCGCGGAATTAAGTATCCACCAGAAGACCAAACATATTTAATGCCGACTCATTTAGAAAATGAGTGATGCGTTGAGACGCAAATGAATTGCAAAATACATACGTTTCTGAGCATGTCAGATCCGTTGACTAAAACTTCTCCCGTGAGCAAAACATGATAAAGCACCGGAAGGCCAAGGTGTTATACCTTTACAAATGTAAACTAGATTATTGACTCTAGTGCAAGTGGGAGACTGTTGGAGATATGCCCAAGAGGCAATAATAAAATGGTTATTATAATATATCTTTGTGTTTATGATAATGTTTACATACCATGCTATAATTGTATTAACCGAAACATTGATACATGTGTGTTATGTGAACAACAAAGAGTCCCTAGTAAGCCTCTTGTATAACTAGCTTGTTGATTAATAGATGATCATGGTTTCGTGATCATGAACATTGGATGTTATTAATAACAAGATTATGTCATTATATGAATGATGTAATGGACACACCCAATTAAGCGTAGCATAAGATCACGTCATTAAGTTATTTGCTATAAGCTTTCGATACATAGTTACCTAGTCCTTTCGACCATGAGATCATGTAAATCACTTATACCGGAAAGGTACTTTGATTACATCAAACGCCACTGCGTAAATGGGTGGTTATAAAGGTGGGATTAAGTATCCGGAAAGTATGAGTTGAGGCATATGGATCAACAGTGGGATTTGTCCATCCCGATGACGGATAGATATACTCTGGGCCCTCTCGGTGGAATGTCGTCTAATAGCTTGCAAGCATATGAATGGTTCATAAGAGACCACATACCACGGTACGAGTAAAGAGTACTTGTCATGAGACGAGGTTGAACGAGGTATAGAGATACCGATGATCAAACCTCGGACAAGTAAAATATCGCGTGACAAAGGGAATCGGTATCGTATGTAAATGGTTCAGTCGATCACTAAAGTCATCGTTGAATATGTGGGAGCCATTATGGATCTCCAGATCCCGCTATTGGTTATTGGTCGGAGAAAGGTCTCAACCATGTCTACATAGTTCGCGAACCGTAGGGTGACACACTTAAGGTTTGATGTCGTTTAAGTAGATATGGAATATGGAATGGAGTTCGAAGTTTTGTTCGGAGTCTCGGATGGGATCCAGGACATCACAAGGAGTTCCGGAATGGTCCGGAGAATAAGATTCATATATAGGAAGTCACTTTCCAAGTTTGGAAATGATCCGGTGAATTTATGGAAGGTGGTTTCTAGAACTATCCGGAATAAATCACTATGGAAGGAGGAGTCCCGGAGGGACTCCACAAACCCTAACCAGCCAACCAAGTGGGAGGGTGGAGTCCATGGTGGACTCCACCTCCTTGGCCGGCCAAGTAAAGGGGGAAGGGGAGAGTCCCTGTCCCTCTAGGTTTCGTCCATAAGGCAGTTTTTCTGTTGGGGTCTTATTCGAAGACTTTGGGCAAACCCTTGGGGTTCCACCTATATAATGAGGAGGAGAGGGAGGGGCTGCCCATGGCTTGGCCGCACCACCCCTGCCCCCTTGAGGCCGGTGCCCATAGCACCCCCTCTCCCCAAACCCTAGCGCCCCTCCTCCACTACTTCTCCCGCATATGCTTAGCAAAGCTCCGCCGGAGATCTCCATCGACACCGCCACCACGCCGTCGTGCTGCCGGGATTCCGAGGAGGATCTACTACTTCCGCTGCCCGCTGGAACGGGGAGAAGGACGTCATCATCAACACCGAACGTGTGACCGAGTACGGAGGTGCTGCCCGACTGTGGCACCGTCAAGATCTTCTACGCGCTTTTGAAAGCGGCAAGTGATCGTCTACCGCAGCAACAAGAGCCTCCTCTTGTAGGCTTTGGAAATCTTCAAGGGTTAGTCTCGTTCATCCCCTCGTTGCTCCCATCTTCTAGATTGCATCTTGGCTTGGATTGCATTCTCGCGGTAGGAAATTTTTTGTTTTCTATGCTACGAATCCCTGCAATAACACCTGTAGTTTTTATTATATAGTTTGTGTCCATATCTATGTTTTTAGATAATAGCCAATGGCCCGACACCGCTGTAGTTTTTAATATATAGTTTGTGCCCAAATCTATATTTTTTGGAAGGTGCAAATCTATGATTTTAGATAATAGGCAATGGTCTAATGTTAAATTAATAACGCCCTCTACGGCGAAGAAGATATATGATGCTGAAACTAGCTTATAAGATACAACTGCACACACAAAACATAAGCCTACCGAAGATACTACAAACGGAAACGCAAAACAACACTACTATTACGAAGACTACGCACAAAACAGAGCAAATGTCGGACAAGCTACGTTGTCGGGCCGGTTCTCACCTAACACGGGGGAGCCAAGAAACACTCCATTCGACCATCGTAAGCAGCGTCACCAAAAACCGACCACCACCAAGAAGACCATCACTTCTCACAACCGGCGTTGCAGAACCAGGGTAGCACAAAGCAAGCCTTGCCAAGATTGGCAGAATGGAGAGCCAACCCAGAAGCATCGCCACTCCGCCACACCACCGCCGAAGAGCTACCAACCATGAACTCCAAGACGGTGTCTTCAAGACGAGAACGATAACGGAGTGCCGCCACCGCTCGATCTGAGGATCTTGGGTTTTCACCCGGAGAATGTAGAAGGACCGGAAGAAGCCCCAACGACGCCATCAGGAAGAGGACGGCGTCCACAGATGTCGCGGACATGGCCCAAACAGGCAAGGGTTCCCCTTGGCATAGTCTTCCAAACTTCTACATAGGGTATTGACCGCCAAATGACAGTCGAACCGCCGCCACCGCACGCTTCTCGCTAGCCACCACGTCGTCCCCATGGTTGTGGTCTCCGACTAGCGCATGAGTCACCGGTACGCTCTGCCAACTAACATGAACCCAACCCCATCAGGGATATCGCCCCGACGTCCAAACTCTACGCACCACAAAACTGAGGGAAAACGAGAACCACCACCGCGAGGACCTCGGACCTGCGAGCACGCGACACCTAGCAACTGCACCACGCCCCTAGAGATGACCAGGACGACGACCTACAAGTTACAACCCCCATGGCTGTCGGAACCACCATATCTAGGGACGAAGGGCTTTGGGCTTGGGGCCCCTGCCTCGGCCCAAGAGCGAGGCAGGCGTACATGGTCACGCTCCCCGTTTGACTCCCTGGAAATCCTCCTCAAAGGAGCTGCACCGCTGCCAGCCCGCCATGCCACCGTGGACGACCACCCTTGCAACATGGCTCCCGCTTCGCATCGCCCGCTGCTTAAGCTCCCAAGGGAGCCATCGCTGCCCCGAGCATGCCTAGACCGCAGAGCCATCACGTTGTCGCACGCTGCCGCAGAGCGGTCGCGCCGCCATGGCCCCTTCTTAGCGTCACTCCCCCAAGGGCCGATGTCACCTGCGCTGTCATCGCCGCGAGGAGGGGAGAAGTCTCCCTACCACCGGTAGCACTCGAGCACCGCCAGGTGACGACCCTGTCAACGGCGAGGCAGGGGAGGAGGAGGGAGGACGCTGGTGACTAGCTCTATATGAAGTGTATGATCAACTTCTCTGCTTACCCCGGTATTAGTGACAATCCAACTCCAGCTCGTAGTGTCCCAATTACTCCTTTTCGACAAATAGACTAGAGTGAGCTTTGATGTTTGAATCTTGCGAGTTTCGGTCGATGCTTGATAAACCCGATTGTACGAGGATTTTTCTTCATTGCATTGGACACAAAGTGCTCCAATATAATTGCATTAGTGAATCTTACAAGGTGTATTGATGTCATAATTCCTTCACGGGCCTTTAGAAAATTTCCAATGCTCTATCTTGGGGCCGCATCTTAGTTCTGCAAATTTTCTTGGTCTATTTACAAACTAGGATTGTAGTAACATACGCTAAGGGGCGGCGTTAAGAGGCTTGAAAATATGTACAAATTAGTGAATATAAATACTCTCTGTGGCTCAAATTAATTGATGCAACTCAGGAGTCAAGTATATTGAACATGCTAGTAGATTTTGTAGAGTAAAATTTCTCTTGCAAGATGAGAAACAGAACTTGGTGTGAGCGCTGACCTTTTTAAGATTTAAAAGGACGTTTCGAGTCTGGTGGCTCTTAGTGAATGCTCGTCAAACTGGGCATTGAATTATATATATTTTTAACGAGCTAGGAGCATTTTAGATTTTGTTCAATTACAACATTACAGTAGCTGTTTTAAATAATTGACATAGTTTTATCTAGATTTACATGTAGTATCTAGATTCTAGACGAAATTAAGTCAATTAAATTAGAGAGTAGATCAAAACGATGTTATGCTTCTTGCCCTGTACCAATTCATGGTTGAATCGCTAACGTGAGACGTGATCATGATGATGAATGGCTACGGCGGATCGGGTGTATGATGTGACACATGGGAGCAAGTAACAAAAGGGTAATTTTCGCTGTCACACTCACGCCTCACACAAAACTACAACATCTGAACATCTGATCCCACCAGAACAGGTAGGAACGTACGTGTGGACTGCAGAGGGGCGACCGAGGCGATGTTGGATACAGAAAAAACAAAAGGGATCCTGCTATCTTGTGTGAAAGAATCATTTGCACGCTGGCTCACATGGGACTATTGGGATCTAGTCAAATGACAGCCTGCCGGTCCAAATAGGAAGGGAGAAGAACATGTCCATCTCCTCTACACTCCGTGCTAGTACGTATCTATTACTAGTAATGGTGCACATGCAGACTAATCTTATATTTACTAATTGGAGGCACCGTAAAAGCCTCCACGTTAACCCACATCATCATAATAATTAGGACAATTAGATCTAAAATTTGTGGTTAAGATTAGTCGAGAGAGATGTGATTTATTCTGTACCAAAGAGAGTCACGTTGGCACGTTAAAGTTGTTATATGTTGCACCGTACGAGGTTCCATGTTAATCCTAGGAGCGGCTCGATGAGATGGCCCAGTATATGACGTCTCTAGATTTCAACTTTAGATCCTACGATAGGGTTCTGAAAATATCTCCGTAGTAAAATAAATTTAAAGGGTTGATCGTGTACACGAAGTCTTAATTAAACAGCTAAGATACTGCATCGGCCAGACATGAGATCACGAGCAGCTGGCTGCTCCTAAGTCCTAACAAGAAATCTCTTAATGTTTTCTTTTAAATCAGGAGTCTGAGTCATGTACAACTCATCCATAAACATGCAGATGGGAACAACTTTCTTGGTTATATCAAGAAGATACAAAGTGATGCTATATTGTGCGGCGAGCAATGATCATACGGCACACGAGGCTCGCGTCGTTATGGCAGAGGCTGGACTTGATTAGAATTGTTGACGTCCTCAATGATATGATGAGCCATCGAGTAGACGAATGTATCTCCAGCGCCTCCTTCGTTTAGCCGATCACGTTTACTGCATGCCCTTCTCATCCTAGGCGGCTTCTTCTCCGCCACCATCGTCGCCGGAGCGCTCTCGCCACCACACCTCTCTATATGGTTGATGACGCCCGGCGCACCAAGCTGCATCTTCACCGCCGCCAATCCTGCAACCAGCTTCGAGACCAGATCCACCTTGATCTCTTCTGGTGTGATCAAGCCGTCAAGGCGTAACTCTGGATTGCATCATCCTTTTGACCGCTGCCAAAGACGGCATCATTAGCGGCGTAGCGCCTATGTTAAACAACTCACGGATGGTAGATGACTTCATCCATCGGGACTTTCATCCATCGGCACTTCATAAGGCCACCAAGTTTCAAAGAAAAGAAAAGATCTCCAATTTTGATTTGTCATCTGCGTCGAGTTAAATCAAGCAACCTTCATGGCTGAATCCTATGATTGATTGGAAGTGCTCATGCATGGCGGAGAAGCCTCTGATCTGCCTCCCTTTGCTGCTGGCATGTCCCTATGTGTGTCTTACGAAGTGAATTCAGATAGATCTTGATCTTGGCGAAGTGAATTCAGATAGATGTTGACATCGATTGACTGCGTTGCCATAAGCTGGCCTCGAAAATGGTACATGACGAAATTGCAATGTGTGACCATGCGGTGATTTATATTTGCCTACACCGCTTTTTCTGATGTTGGTTTAAGGTAATAAAACAGCTCCTACCTACTACGGAGTACGTGCAGCTCATCATTATTTAGTATATGCAACTAGCAAAGCTCCACTCATCGTACCCGATTTTTCATGCTGCAAGCTGATTTGAACAAAAACGTAGGACACGGCTAGCTAGCATCCGGATGCTAGTACACATAATTCAGTTTAATATTTTATATTTAAGTTTCATAATGTTTACAAATAATTTTAAGTATGTTACTAGTAAACAACAAATACCCACTATCAAAATCTGTTGCTCCGCACAAGAACTTCACAATAGGATCATAGTTAAAGTATTTAGCCTGTAATTTATGTTGCGGGGAAAGCAAATAAGTGGGTAAGATGTTGTTTACGTGTCTTTGAGGGATAATATAAACAATTAAGAATTCCATTCTTCACGTCGCCATTTATATTTTAGTATATACTATTCAACTAAAATAACAAAATCAACTACGTAGGACAAGATTTTACATGAAGAACTAGTCAGAAAAGCAGGAATATGAAGGCCACATTCAAAATGAATTAATGGAAAAGCTGAATGCTTTAATACTTCCAGCTGTCAATTTTTAGGCTAATCCAACTGATAATTTATCCAATTGCTTGTTATATATGCATTGTGCTCCAGCGAATACAACAATGCGATAGTCCTAAATCAGCTACTACCAAGATAATGGATTCAAATAACTACAAAGTATGACAATTCAATGCTGTAAATTCACTTTGCCACAAATATCCATGTCAGCAAGTGTAACATCCCAGGACTTAGGGCAAACGTGGGGTAGATTTAGAAAAGGGTTGTGCATTGCATCGTAAAACAGGGGAAAATTTTGCGCTTAATTGCATAACACCTAAGAGGGGTCGAGGTTTCTCTCTCGTTGCAGCTAGGCGCGGGTTTAGTCTAACGAGAGTGCGATGAATTTCGACATGATCTCTTTTGAACCTAGGGTCTTGGAAGGAATTTGAATTTGAATTGATATTCAAATGTGAGTCATAAATCATAATTGAATATAAGAAACCATCATATATTTGAAATAATATTTCATAACTCAAATTCAAACAACACAAATCCATAATTGAATAATCACATTTATATAAAGCTCATAAGGAAAACTTTGAGATTTATTGATAACTTAACACATATACATTGTCTTTACAATATTCCATAATATTACAATATAAGTATTCTCAAATGAACTAGAAATCAAAAATAAATGAAAATTACAAAGGGATAACTTTGATTCTAGTCTAAAACTTCACAGGACACTTCTGGTCTTCTTAACCCTTGTACCAAATTTGAATTCCTGCAAAAAGAATCAAGTAATAGACAAAACAGAATGCCAAGTGGCAATGCCACTTATGCATCAAATACAATTATCATATTAAGGATAAAGGCCACCATGTCGAGCTGATCGATGATACGTCTCAAACGTATCTATAATATAATTTTTTATTCTCCATGCTTGTTTTACACCAATTCATATATGTTTTGCTCATACTTCGTTGCACTTTTATATGATTTTCAGCACTAACCTATTAACAAGATGCCACAGTGTGAGTTCCCTGTTTTCTGCTGTTTTTGTATTTCAAAAAGTTGTACAGGAAATATTCTCGGAATTGGACGAAACAAAAGCCGAAGTCAATATTTTACCGTAACGAAGACGGAGTCCAGAGGGGAGTCGAAGGCGGCAGCAGGGCGGCCACACCTGCCCTAGGCACGGCCTGGGCCTGGCCCGCGCCTAGGGGTGGTGTGGGCCACCCTGGCCTCCACCGACATCGCCCCTCCGCCTATTTATTCATGATCTCGGGAAAACCTGAATACCTGAGCCTCCATCCAATGAAAAGTTCCGTCGCGGCCGCCATTGCAGAACCCATCTCGGGGGGTTCTGAAGCTCTTCCTAGCACCCTGCCGGAGGGGGAAATCATTGCCGGAGGCATCTACATCTCCACGCCCGCCTCCAAAGTGATGCGTGAGTACTTCACCCCTGGACTATCGGTCCATATCAGTAGCTAGATGGTTGTCTTCTTCAATTTATGCTTCATGTTTAGATCTTGTGAGCTGCCCTACATGATCAAGATCATCCTTATGTAATCCTACATGTTGTGTTTGCTGGGATCCGATGAATATTGTATACTATGTTGAGGTCGATTATATATTCATGTCATATGTTATTTGTGATCTTGCATGCTCTCAGTTGCTAGTAGATACTCTGGCCAAGTAGATGCTGGTGACTCCAAGAGGGGGTATTTATGCTCGATAGTAGGTTCATGCCTCTAGTAATATGGGAGAGTGACAGTAACTTCTAAGATTATAGATGTGCTGTTGCTACTAGGGAGAAAACAACAATGTTTTATCCAAGGGTAATTCTATTATTTACTTTACGTACATTGCTTAATTCGATAATTTGTTGCTTGCAACTTAATACTGAAAGGGGTTCGGAAGATAACCGGAAGGTGGATTATTAGTCATAGACGCAGTTGGATTACAGTCTATGTATTATGTTGTAATGCCCAAACGAATCTTATAGTAATCATCTTGTCATGTATGGTCGATATTCTGTCAATTGCCCAGCTGTAATTTGTTCACCCAACATGCTATTTATCTTTATGGAGAGACACCTCTAGTGAACTATATGGACCCCGGTCCTTTCCTTTACACTAATAAATTCAACCACTGCAATCATGCTCTGCTCATTACTGCAAAGCTCTGTTCTCTTTAATTACTGCAAACATCTCCTTCCACTCGATACATTTAATCCTTTGTGTTCAGCAAAACCGGTGAGATTGACAACCTCACTGTAAAATGGGGCAAAGTATTTTGGTTGTGTTATGTGCATGTTCCACGTTATTGCTGACGCCAGTAGTGCGCTCTACCACTAGTCAGCTAGCAACACCTTCAGAAGTCACGCCTTTCTCCTACTGGTCGATTAAACCTTGGTTTCTTACCGAGGGAAAACTTGCTACTGTGCTCATCATATCTTCCTCTTGGGGTTCTCCAACAGTGTGAAGTCGACGTTACGATAAGCACCATCAAGCTCTTTTTCTGGCGCCGTTGCCGGGGAGTAACCAAGACACTCCATCAAGCCCGTCAACCGCCATCAAAGTCTTTTTCTGGCGCAGTTGCCTGGGAGAAAGAGGATTTCTACAAGGGGAGTCTCTCATCTCCAACCTCTTTACTTTTTTTTATTGTTTTTTCTTAGTTTACTTTTTTTGTTTGCTTCATTATATCAAAAACACAAAAAAATAGTTTCCTTTTATAGTCGTCTTTACATCAAAAACACAACAAAATTAGTTTCTTTTATAGTTGTCTTTATATCAAAAACACACACAAAATTAGTTTCTTACATAGTTGTTATTTTGTTTCTAGTTCATTATGTTGTTCCCTAAGTACGATTTGAAGGACCTTTCTGTAGGTAGTGGTTCTATAATTGGGAAAGATAACATTGAAAAAATCTTCAATCATGTTAGTAAGCATAAAGATATTGAGGATAAATCTCTGGTAGAACTTGCTCCTAACTATGAAACTGCTACATCTTGTTTATAGTTCAAATGATGGAGGCTAGATTTGTTGGCCTTAATCCTATAACGCAGCAAATGTTTCTTAAACTCCTTGAAATTGAGTATGATTAAAAGAAAGACTTTATCCTAGAAACTTTGCTTAGAGAATTTAAAGATGTTGTTATAGAAGCTAGGAAAGTTTTTGATCGGTTTGAGATGCTAGGCTCATGTGTATATATCTTTGGTACAATTAGAAAAATAGACAAAACCAAAAACAGGAGAGAAAGTGAGATACCAATACCTTTCAAACTATTAACAATAGAATTTTGATTGGATTGTTCCTGAATATACATTTGATGAAAGTAGTGAACCTAAAAGTGCATAGAAAGAGTCTTCTAAGAATCATATTGATAAAATATAAATCCTTGTTGAAAATACTTCTCGCATTGATCTTAATGCTTCTTCACTTGATAATACTTGATGCTAGCTCTTTTTTTGCGCCTAGCTGAAAGGCGTTAAAGAAAAGCACTCTTGGGAGATAACCCATGTTTATTTACTGTATTTTTTTCTTTTTGTTGAGTCTTGGAAGTTATTACCTCTGTAATAAGCTCTCCTTATCATTTTTATTTCATTTTTGTGTCAAGAATAGCCTCTAATAGGAAGAAAGTAAGATTTGGGGAAGTTGTTGTCGTGAAAACAGATTCTGTCATGTTATCATAAAAATTCATAAAACTAGCCAGAGAGGAATTTTGAGCTGCCATTTTTTATGCATATGCCCCAGCTTATTATATAACTTTAGTTAGTTGACCACTTTTTGGGATGAGCAACAAAGGATTTTGGAAAAAATAGATCTTTACCGGATATTCTGTTTTGACAGATTTCTACCACTATTTGCATTTGCCTCTTAAATCTCTTTCTTTTTTAGTTCTTTTGATCAAAGAGATTTTTGAAAGGTTGCTATAGTAGATAATGCTTTAACAGATGTTTGATATATGTTATCACTGAACCCAAGTGGATTTATTTATTTTGATTGTACTAATGCTGCTAATAGAGAATTGTGTGAAGTTTTGTATGAAGCAAGCTTTCAAGTGTAGGGAGAGAAGAATGATGTAATGAGATGAAGAATAGACAAAAGCTCAAGCTTGGGGATGCCCCTGCACCCCAAGAAATATTCATGAGGTACAAGCGTCAAAGCTTGGGGATGCCCAAGGCATCCCCTCTTCATCAATAAAGCAACATGTCATCTCTCTATGCGCTATATTTTTATTGCTTCATACGCTATGTGTTGTTCTTGGAGCGTCTTTTTTTTGTTTTTTTTTGCTGTAGCATATGTTGGATCCCGACACATTTGTTTTGGAGAATGACCCGCTCTGTTTTAATTGCATAGAACACTCTAGTTTTCGTTGTTATTGTTCTGTGAGTGTTCTAATTTTCTAGTACTGCGTTTAGGTCTTGTTCTTTCACTTGAATTTTATTCAGAGCTCGTTAGTATTCTTTATTTGTGTATGATTAGCTCGCTGGTACATATTATATTTCATCTCTGAGAGCTATTTCAAATAAGTTGATTGGTGTTGTATACAAGTAAAACGTTTCATGGCTATAGACTTTGGCATGCCATGTTGGATGTTATTCTTGTCATATTCTTAGTATTTATTGTTGTAGCATGACTTGTCCCAAATGGCTGAGAGTGCATAATGTGTCATTGAAAGAATCATGTGTTGTTTTCATCATAAAAAGCATAATATTTTGGTATTCTCCTTTGATGCTTTATTGGGTTGACTTGGCAGATGCTTGTACCATGTTATGACTATAACCAGTCAACTAAACCCCGTATGATCATTTAGTTTTAGACTTATAATATCGCTATGCATGATTATGGCCATTACTGCTCTCTTAGTTGATCGCTCCCAGTCTTTTGCTAGCTTTCGCATGTGCTGAGTATGAACTCTACTTGTGCATCCAACCACCATAAACCAAAGTTTGCCAATTGTGTCCACAATATCTACCTACTAGCATTATTGCTATTCCAAGTATGCTCATCATGTTTTTATTTATCTTCCAAATTAAATTTTGGCATGAGAAAATTAGTCAGTAAAGCCCTCATGAACTTGATGGCACATTTACTTTCTTGCACTTAATAAATTTGATCATTGTGACTATCTTATGAAGTTTATATGTTTGCAAATTGCAAGTTGGGAGTTAGTATAACCATGCTTTCATGGGGAACACTTTCAACATTGCACTTATATTTAGTTGATGTCATGTTCTTTTGTTTATGGATGCCTAGTGGTGCGAAATAAAATGGAAACTTGTAAGTCCATGGAGTTTGTATATGAGTTAGAGAAACGCCTGGGCCGCTAATCTAAGCCATGCATCATTCATGGTGGAAATTCGCTGCGAACCATAGTGAGAATTCTATGAAGCATTTTCAATAAAAAAAGTTATACCCATAGTAAATAAAAAATTGCTGAGATGCTCATTGTCTGTTTGTCTTGTCATTTTGGCATGGGATTGCTCCTACAAGAGTACCTCCATATCATCGGGCAAGAGGTACCCCATTGGCAGTTCTCAATGATACATGTATACTTACAATGACAAGAACTTATTTGGGACCTAAGTTGAGTAGCATAAGGTTTAGGTACTTGTATTCAAGGGGCATGAGATTTTCAACTTGTAATTTTGAAGCATATAGCTCATTTTTTATTCACATTAACTTTAACCATTCAAGATGCTTATGATAGGGGCAATGAGAGCTCAAAGATAATAAGTACCATACTTTTTGGAAGGTTTATAAAACTTGTTTATCTTGCTTACTCTGGAAAGAGTCTCTCTTTTACTATTATGTTGAGTCTTCATCTTCTGATTTATGTACCAATTAAGAGAGCATAGTTGTCATTCTTAGTGCCATGTGCATAGTCCCAAAATTATTATTGATTGATTCATGATTATGACTATTTCTTGTTCTTAAATTACTTGTATCTAGTCATGTTGTGGGTATACTTCATGGGTGTACCATCGACAGTGCCTAGATCCGGCAAGCCCGGGTGGCCCATAGATGGTGATGGTGGCATGTGGCCCATCGGCCGGCCCTGTTGCTGTAGATAAAGAAGGATGAAGTCCAGCCCAGGAACGAGGAGCCTGATCCACCAACCAACATTGGAAGTCGGATCCGACCTGGACCATTAGGGGTGCCGGATCCAGTATGACACATAAGGGAAGGCGGATCCTTGACATACACGGCAATGTAATATTCCGTAGTTAGGTGACTTGTATTCCGGCTAGGACTCTCCATGTAAACCCTAGATCCTGGCGCCTTTATAAGCCGGATCCTGGGAGCCCTAGAGGCACAACCACAACTCATTGTAACAACGCGAAAGCGCCCAGATAATTCCAGACAAGCAGCAGTAGGCCCTATCATCGTGCATGTGTTCGAAGCTGGGTAGATCGCGTACCACCGTCCCGTCGACTCTCCACCCGATGGCCCATACTTCTTCCCCCCCCCCCCCCCCGTGAGGATCCCTCCTCCGAGGTACCGTCGAATAGGCAACGACAGTTGGCGCCCACCGTGGGGCCAGCGGCATCTGGAGGCTGGAACCAAGAGGGTTCCTCCATGGGAAGCTACAACGACTCCATCGCTGTGGGGCGAGTCCTTTACGCCGGGAACTTTCCAATTGTCCCTCAGGACGAGTGCTGGATTCCGGCTAAGACCGACGCCATCAAGCTGTCCATCGTCCCAATAGGCGGCATTCACATCTTCATCGGCGAAACCATCGATTTCGATGGAAACGCCCTGGTAAGTAATGTTGATGCGACCGCCACTGAGCAGGACACAGTCGCGAAGATCCGATCTGAGTCGCAGGAACTTCCTCAGGAAGATTCTGCCTTAGATCTGGAAATTTCAAAACCCACCCAATCCGCCCCTGAGCAGGAAATTATGGTGGAAGACCAATGCAGCTCCGCGAGGGTCTCCCAGGTGTTAGTGAAGCAAAGGTGCCACTTCGTGCACTTCCTCGCACATACCGCAGGAATCGCCCCTCCCCAGGAGGGAGCCGGACCCATGCAGGTTGAGGCCACCAGAGACAGCGACGCTCCGGATCAGCAAGAGGCTGCCGGAGACAACAACGCTCCGGATTGATACGTCTCCAATGTATCGATAATTTCTTATGTTCCATGCCACATTATTGATGTTATCTACATGTTTTATGCACACTTTATGTCATATTCGTGCATTTTCTGGAACTAACCTATTAACAAGATGCCGAAGTGCCAGTTGCTATTTTCTGCTGTTTTTGGTTTCAGAAATCCTAGTAACGAAATATTCTCGGAATTGGACGAAATCAACGCCCAGGGGCCTATTTTTCCACGAAGCTTCCAGAAGTCCGAAGACGAAACAAAGAGGGGCCACGGGGTGGCCAAACCCTAGGGTGGCGCGGCCCCACCCCTGGCCGCGCCGGCCTATGGTCTGGGCCCCCCGTGCCGCCTCTTGACTTGCCCTTCCGCCTACTTAAAGCCTCCGTGACGAAACCCCCAGTACCGAGAGCCACGATACGGAAAACCTTACTGAGACGCCGCCACCGCCGATCCCATCTCGGGGGATCCAGGAGATCGCCTCCGGCACCCTGCCGGAGAGGGGATTCATCTCCCGGAGGACTCTACACCGCCATGGTCGCCTCCGGAGTGATGTGTGAGTAGTCTACCCCTGGACTATGGGTCCATAGCTGTAGCTAGATGGTTGTCTTCTCTCCATTGTGCTATCATTGTCGGATCTTGTGAGCTGCCTAACATGATCAAGATCATCTATCTGTAATTCTATATGTTGCGTTTGTTGGGATCCGATGAATAGAGAATACTTGTTATGTTGATTATCAAAGTTATATCTACGTGTTGTTTATGATCTTGCATGCTTTCCGTTACTAGTAGATGCTCTGGCCAAGTAGATGCTTGTAACTCCAAGAGGGAGTACTTATGCTCGATAGTGGGTTCATGCCTGCATTGACACCTGGGACAGTGACAGAAAGTTCTAACTAGGGATAAAACATTGATGCTATGTCTAAGGATGTAGTTGTTGATTACATTACGCACCATACTTAATGCAATTGTCTGTTGCTTTGCAACTTAATACTGGAGGGGGTTCGGATGATAACCTGAAGGTGGACTTTTTAGGCATAGATGCAGTTGGATGGCGGTCTATGTACTTTGTCATAATGCCCAATTAAATCTCACTATACTCATCATGATATGTATGTGCATGGTCATGCCCTCTTTATTTGTCAATTGCCCAACTGTAATTTGTTCACCCAACATGCTGTTTGTCTTATGGGAGAGACACCTCTAGTGAACTGTGGACCCCGGTCCAATTCTCTTTACTGAAATACAATCTCTTGCCAATACTTGTTCTCCTGTTTTCTGGAAACACTCATCTTCCCCACAATACGGTTATTCCTTTGTTACAGCACGCCGGTGTGATTGCCAACCTCACTGTTTCGTGGGGGCACTGTACTTTGGTGTGTTGTGCTGGTTCCAGGTTGGTGCCGGCCTCCCTGGTGTTGCGCCGAACTACATCCGCCGCCATCAACCTTCAACGTGCTTCTTGGCTCCTCCTGGTTCGATAAACCTTGGTTTCTTTACGAGGAAAACTTGCTGCTGTGCGCATCATACCTTCCTCTTGGGGTTCCCAACGAGCGTGTGAGTTACACGCCATCAAGCATATTTTAAAGGCGCCGTTCTTGCAGTGGAGATCAAGACACGCTGCAAGGGGAGTCTCTACTTCTCAATCTCTTTACTTTGTTTTTGTCTTGCTTAGTTTTATTTACTACTTTGTTTGCTGCACTAAATCAAAATACAAAAAAATTAGTTGCTAGTTTTACTTTATTTGCTATCTTGTTTGCTATATCAAAAACACAAAAAAATTAGTTTACTTGCATTTACTTTATCTAGTTTGCTTTATCTACTATTGCTAAAATGAGTAACCCTGAAGTTGAAGTTCGTTCGTTTAAGCAACAAGGGGGAGAATGTTTAAGAGATGCTTGGTATAGAATTAGTAATGCCCATAATAGGTGCACTAAGAAACACTCCACCATTATTTTACTCAGGAATTTTTATGTTGGTATCTCTAGCTGGAATAGATATGTTCTTGATAGTCTCACAAAAGGTGACTTCCTAAGTACTCCTGCATTAGAAGCTAGTTGCATTATTGAGAGTTTATTTGGAATACCCCCTGTTGATAAAGTTAAAACTGAAATCTCTCTTGAAGATGTTATGAAAAAATTGGAAACCATAGAGAAAAATTTTCCAAGTATTGAAGCTAAATTGGAAATGTTACTTGATAAAACTGATGAACTTGATAAATCTTTAGGAGGAATTGATGAAAGAATTAGTGTCCTAGGAACTTGTGATGTCCATGATGATCAAATCAATAGGATTGATGAACTTGAAAAGGCTATGGGAACCTTGGGTTCAACATTTTCATCTCTTAAATATAAGGAGAAAGCTTATGTGGGTAAGGAGCAAAAGTTTATGTATGTCTCTAAAGTGCCTAAACCAAAGAAGTATTATTATAGGCCTAAAATTGACAAAGCCCTTGGTACCACTGCGAATGGGGGAGCTCATAATAACGATACATCACTCTCCGATAATACTTGATACACACTTTCTGCGCCTAGCTGAAAGGCGTTAAAGAAAAGCGCTTATGGGAGACAACCCATGTTTTTACCTACAGTACTTTGTTTTTATTTTGTGTCTTGGAAGTTGTTTACTACTGTAGCAACCTCTCCTTATCTTAGTTTTGTGTTTTGTTGTGCCAAGTTAAGCCGTTGATAGAAAAGTAAGTACTAGATTTGGATTACTGCACAGTTCCAGATTTCTTTGCTGTCACGAATCTGGGTCTACCTCCTTGTAGGTAGCTCAGAAAATTAAGCCAATTTACGTGCATGATCCTCAGATATGTACGCAACTTTCATTCAATTTGAGCATTTTCATTTGAGCAAGTCTGGTGCCATTTTAAAATTCGTCAATACGAACTGTTCTGTTTTGACAGATTCTGCCTTTTATTTCGCATTGCCTCTTTTGCTATGTTGGATGAATTTCTTTGATCCACTAATGTTCAGTAGCATTATGCAATGTCCAGAAGTGTTAAGAATGATTGTGTCACCTCTGAATATGTCAATTTATATTGTGCACTAACCCTCTAATGAGTTGTTTCGAGTTTGGTGTGGAGGAAGTTTTCAAGGATCAAGAGAGGAGTATGATGCAACATGATCAAGGAGAGTGAAAGCTCTAAGCTTGGGGATGCCCCGGTGGTTCACCCCTGCATATATTAAGAAGACTCAAGCGTCTAAGCTTGGGGATGCCCAAGGCATCCCCTTCTTCATCGACAACATTATCAGGTTCCTCCCCTAAAACTATATTTTTATTCCATCACATCTTATGTGCTTTTTCTTGGAGCGTCGGTTTGTTTTTGTTTTTTGTTTTGTTTGAATAAAATGGATCCTAGCATTCACTTTATGGGAGAGAGACATGCTCCGCTGTAGCATATGGACAAGTATGTCCTTGGTTTCTACTCATAGTATTCATGGCGAAGTTTCTCCTTCGTTAAATTGTTATATGGTTGGAATTGGAAAATGATACATGTAGTAATTGCTACAAATGTCTTGGGTAATGTGATACTTGGCAATTGTTGTGCTCATGATTAAGCTCTTGCATCATATGCTTTGCACCCATTAATGAAGAAATACATAGAGCATGCTAAAATTTGGTTTGCATATTTGGTTTCTCAAAGGTCTAGATAATTTCTAGTATTGAGTTTGAACAACAAGGAAGATGGTGTAGAGTCTTATAATGTTTTCAATATGTCTTTTATGTGAGTTTTGCTGCACCGGTTCATCCTTGTGTTTGTTTCAAATAACCTTGCTAGCCTAAACCTTGTATCGAGAGGGAATACTTCTCATGCATCCAAAATACTTGAGCCAACCACTATGCCATTTGTGTCCACCATACCTACCTACTACATGGTATTTTCCGCCATTCCAAAGTAAATTGCTTGAGTGCTATCTTTAAAATTCCATCATTCACCTTTACAATATATAGCTCATGGGACAAATAGCTTAAAAGCTATTGTGGTATTGAATATGTAATTATGCACTTTATCTCTTATTAAGTTGCTTGTTGTGCGATAACCATGTTCACTGGGGACGCCATCAACTATTCATTGTTGAATTTCATGTGAGTTGCTATGCATGTCCGTCTTGTCTGAAGTAAGAGAGATCTACCACCTTATGGTTAAGCATGCATATTGTTAGAGAAGAACATTGGGCCGCTAACTAAAGCCATGATCCATGGTGGAAGTTTCAGTTTTGGACATATATCCTCAAATCTCAAATGAGAAAATTATTAATTGTTGTTACATGCTTATGCATAAAAGAGGAGTCCATTATCTGTTGTCTATGTTGTCCCGGTATGGATGTCTAAGTTGAAGAATAATCAATAGCGAGAAATCCAATGCGAGCTTTCTCCTTAGACCTTTGTACAAAGCGGCATAGAGGTACCCCTTTGTGACACTTGGTTAAAACGATTGCATTGTGATGATCCGGTAGTCCAAGCTAATTAGGACAAGGTGCGGGCACTATTAGTACACTATGCATGAGGCTTGCAACTTATAAGATATAATTTACATGATGCATATGCTTTATTACTACCGTTGACAAAATTGTTTCATGTTTTCAAAATCAAAGCTCTAGCACAAATATAGCAATCGATGCTTTTCCTCTATGGAGGACCATTCTTTTACTTTCAATGTTGAGTCAGTTCACCTATTTCTCTCCACCTCAAGAAGCAAACACTTGTGTGAACTGTGCATTGATTCCTACATATTTGCTTATTGCACTTATTATATTACTCTATGTTGACAATATCCATGAGATATACATGTTACAAGTTGAAAGCAACCGCTGAAACTTAATCTTCTTTTGTGTTGCTTCAATGCCTTTACTTTGAATTATTGCTTTATGAGTTAACTCTTATGCAAGACTTATTGATGCTTGTCTTGAAGTGCTATTCATGAAAAGTCTTTGCTATATGATTCACTTGTTTACTCATGTCATATACATTATTTTGATCGCTGCATTCGCTACATATGCTTTACAAATAGTATGATCAAGATTATGATGGCATGTCACTCCAGAAATTATCTGTGTTATCGTTTTACCTTCGGACGAGGCAGAACTAAGCTTGGGGATGCTGATACGTCTCCAACGTATCGATAATTTCTTATGTTCCATGCCACATTATTGATGTTATCTACATGTTTTATGCACACTTTATGTCATATTCGTGCATTTTCTGGAACTAACCTATTAACAAGATGCCGAAGTGCCAGTTGCTATTTTCTGCTGTTTTTGGTTTCAGAAATCCTAGTAACGAAATATTCTCGAATTGGACGAAATCAACGCCCGGGGGCCTATTTTTCCACGAAGCTTCGGAAGTCCGAAGACGAAACGAAGAGGGGCCACGGGGTGGCCAAACCCTAGGGCGGCGCGGCCCCACCCCTGGCCGCGCCGGCCTATGGTCTGGGCCCCCCGTGCCGCCTCTTGACTTGCCCTTCCGCCTACTTAAAGCCTCCGTGACGAAACCCCCAGTACCGAGAGCCACGATACGGAAAACCTTACTGAGACGCCGCCACCGCCGATCCCATCTCGGGGGATCCAGGAGATCGCCTCCGGCACCCTGCCGGAGAGGGGATTCATCTCCCGGAGGACTCTACACCGCCATGGTCGCCTCCGGAGTGATGTGTGAGTAGTCTACCCCTGGACTATGGGTCCATAGCTGTAGCTAGATGGTTGTCTTCTCCCCATTGTGCTATCATTGTCGGATCTTGTGAGCTACCTAACATGATCAAGATCATCTATCTGTAATTCTATATGTTGCGTTTGTTGGGATCCGATGAATAGAGAATACTTGTTATGTTGATTATCAAAGTTATATCTACGTGTTGTTTATGATCTTGCATGCTTTCCGTTACTAGTAGATGCTCTGGCCAAGTAGATGCTTGTAACTCCAAGAGGGAGTACTTATGCTCGATAGTGGGTTCATGCCTGCATTGACACAGGACGATGTGAGAAAGTTCTAAGGTTGTGTTGTGCTGTTGCCACTAGGGATAAAACATTGATGCTATGTCTAAGGATGTAGTTGTTGATTACATTACGCACCATACTTAATGCAATTGTCTGTTGCTTTGCAACTTAATACTGGAGGGGGTTCGGATGATAACCTGAAGGTGGACTTTTTAGGCATAGATGCAGTTGGATGGCGGTCTATGTACTTTGTCGTAATGCCCAATTAAATCTCACTATACTCATCATGATATGTATGTGCATGGTCATGCCCTCTTTATTTGTCAATTGCCCAACTGTAATTTGTTCACCCAACATGCTGTTTGTCTTATGGGAGAGACACCTCTAGTGAACTGTGGACCCCGGTCCAATTCTCTTTACTGAAATACAATCTACTGCAATACTTGTTCTACTGTTTTCTGCAAACAATCATCTTCCACACAATACGGTTAATCCTTTGTTACAGCAAGCCGGTGAGATTGACAACCTCACTGTTTCGTTGGGGCAAAGTACTTTGGTTGTGTTGTGCAGGTTCCACGTTGGCGCCGGAATCCCTGGTGTTGCGCCGCACTACATCCCGCCGCCATCAACCTTCAACGTGCTTCTTGGCTCCTCCTGGTTCGATAAACCTTGGTTTCTTTCTGAGGGAAAACTTGCTGCTGTGCGCATCATACCTTCCTCTTGGGGTTCCCAACGAGCGTGTGAGTTACACGCCATCACGGATCAGCAAGAGAATGCCGGAGACAAAGAAGAATCAATCCTTGGCAACCTAAGCCCAACCTCCGATGATGCTTCCTCCATGGACACAGATGAGTACAACCATGCTATGAAGGAGTTGGAGGATGAGGAGAAAGCTGAGACAGAATCCGCCCCGCCAAAGGAGGTCCTCGTGACCTTAACTGGGCTGGAGCAAGGAGCTGATGCAGAAGCGACTCCGACCGACCCCGGACTTCCACGACCGCCCAATCCGGAGAGTCCGCAACAGGTGCGTTATCGCGTCATGCCGGATCCCGGAGAAGGGCATGTCCTCGAACATGGAGAAGATCTGTCCATAGAATAACTCGCCAGGCAGGCATGCCGGGGTGCCATTGCAAACTCGGAAAACCTGACCAAGCCAATAACTCCAGAGGATGCCGCAAACCCGAGAGCTCTAGAATCCAAAAGGAAGGAACTGCTGGCTACTGCTGAGAGGTTTGCCAACACCGCAGTAGTAATGCTGAAGGAGAGGCAAGAAGCAGAGGAGGTCATGGAGAAATTCCTAGAAAGAGAGCGTGAAGCCGTTGATTACTTGGAGAAGGCCAAAGCACTCCGAGCATGGTGGGAAACCATCATACATGATGCCATCAAGGAAGCAGGTAGGATCCGTTGGGAAGCCATTGGCCCCCGCAAAATCAACTTTGCGACCCCCACCGATCATCAGCCGCTCACAACTCCAAATGATAATATGAAGAAGCCTGTAGAGATCCTGGCCAAAACGGTGAGGAAATCGACATCGCCCACCTCCTCACACTCGTAGCTTCAGCAATGAAGCAACAGAGTAAGGCGGACACTTCGCGCAGGTTGGAATCCAACTCGGAAATATGTGTATCCACCGCGCAAAAGGAAGCCTCCGGAAGGGAACGCCGTGACGAGGAATCACGCACTGGATCCACAGAGCGCAGAAGAATAATCAGAAAACATCCAAATCCGATCCATGTACCCTCGAAAACACCTCCGACGGACCCAAACAAGGGGAAAGGTCCGATGTACACTGGCAGGGACAACTACCAAAATCCGTCACCTCCCCCCGGACCCCGCATCCTCCTCTACCACCTTGCTGACGCAGTCCAGCCGGAATCAACATCCACGACAACGCGCCCCCTCAGAGAAATCGGAACACGGAGCGCACGCCGGAGCCACGTCGGAGCCGGAAAGAAGAATGCGAGCCTGAGCCAAGCAGAAGCCGGAATGAGGGAGGCGACTGCCACCACGGCGAAGGTAGCCACCGAAGCCGGAGTCAGCAGCCGGAAGGACGCAGAGAATCTGAAGGCGGAAGCAAAAGGTCTCACCGGCCCCCTCGCAGATCTCCCTCCCCACCACCTAGTGGAGGAGGTGGAGGGGGAGGCAAAGGCCGGAGATCTTGCTCCCGCTCGAAGTCCCCCGCCCGCAATGGCCCGCACGACGCACGACAACATCTCAACGAATACAGATCTGAATACATTGGCCCAAAGTGCTTTGGCAGGATGATCCGAGAGGAACCAAAGCCAAAAGGCTTGAGTCTCAAGCTACCCGGAAATCCGAAGCATTACGATGCAGTGAAAGGCCCTATACCTGGATCGAGGACTTCTTGAACGCATTTAGCTTTGCCGGAGGGACCCCCAATGTAGCTTGCCGCATGCTTCAGTTGTACCTTGTGGCCTAGCTCGTACCTGGCTCAGTGACCTTCCGGAGAACACCATCTTTTGCTGGTTCGACCTGAAGATCGCTTTCGAGAAACACTTCAGGAGCACCTACAAGAGACCTGCCACAACAAGCGACCTGTAGGCATGTATCCAGAAGAAGAATGAAACCTCTCGAGTTTTTCTCACTTGGTGGTTAGCAACAAGAAACGAGTGCGAGAACATAGATAACCGCACAGCTATGCACGCCTTCATAGGCGGTCTGCAGAGAGGAGGGTTGCTTTGGCACAAGCTAACTTGCCTGATCAACGAGAATAATCTGACCTTAGATGACATGATCGGCATAGCTAGCACTCGTACCGCCGCAGATGATGATGCAGGTGGAGAGCTCGCAGCCACAACCATACCTCCGCATCAGCAAAATAAGAACCGTGATAACGGCGGTAGCAGCAACAACAAGCGGTAGAACCCCCCTGGCGACCAGAAAAGCGGTGGATCCGACATGGTCGCCATGACGTTCCAGCACAGAGGTCAAGGAGGCGGAAGAGGCCGCGGACGTGGTGGTGGAGCCGGCAGGGGCCAACAGCGCGCTGACGAAGTCACCGCCGCTGGGTTCCGCGCTCCCCAAACTTATGAATTGTACAGGGATATTCCATGCCTAGCCCACATAGATCTGGCTACTGGCAAGTCCTCCCACACCAATCGCAACTGCAAGTGGGTCAATGACCTCAAATCTGACCCGAAAGCAGGATAAGAGCGCGCCCGAAAACACCGCCCGTGCGGCAAAGGAGGCAAGGGGAAGCATAAGGACAAGGACGAGGACTGTTTCGAGGCGATGGAAGAGGATGACGCTTCGCCAGATCCCAAAGAGGGTTCCGCAGCTAACAAATCCAACCCCTTCATCAAAAAGAGTGCTGGAGCATACCACACCTTCCTCGGAACTCCGACGGCCAGGGCCAAGAAATCAGCCCTCCGGATCCTAAATGCCACACTTTCGGTTGTGCCACAATACGTTAAGTGGTCGGAAAACCCGTGCACCTTCGATAGGACGGATCATCCCACTATCATCCCTAAAGAGTGCTATGCTTTGGTTGTGAGTCCCCGCATCGACGGGTATGACTTCTCCAAGTGCCTCATGGACGGCAGAGCCAGCCTGAACATCATGTACCTGAAGACTCTGGAGAAAATGAACCTTACCAAGGAGCAGCTCAAGCATAGCACCACGGAGTTCCATGGCGTGGTTCCGGGTAAAAAGGCAAACTCTCTGGGCAACATCAAACTTCTTGTGGCCTTCGGCGATGTTAATAATTTCCGTGAAGAGATGATCATGTTTGAGGTTGTGCCTTTCAAGATCTCCTACCATGTTATCTTAGGCAGGCCCACCTACCACAAGTTCCACGCAAGGGCGTGCTACATCTAAAACAAGCTCATTATTTTGGGTCCCAACGGTATGATTACCATATCCGGAGACTACAAGAAAGCTCGAGACTGTGAGGAGGGCGAGGCCGCCTTTGCAGAATCTATGATATCTGGAGAGGAACTGCAAGGCTACATGGCCGCGGTGGATCCAAAGGAGATGCATACCACCAAGAAGTAGATCTCCGAACAGAAGACCTCGTTCAAGGCTGCGATAGACACCAAGAAGATTGACCTCGTTGTAGGCGACGCCACCAAGCAAGTGTCTGTCGGAGCTGGCCTAGAACCCAAATAGGAAGGCGCGCTTGTAAAGTTCCTTAGAGCTAACATGGATATCTTCACATGGCAACCTTCTGACATGTCCGGAGTACCAAGGGAACTCGCCGAGCATTACCTCATCATAAATCCGGGTGCAAAAACCTGTAAAGCAAGCTATGCGTCGCTTCGGAGATAAGAACGCGCCATAGGGATGGAATTAGCAAAGTTACTAGAGGCATGATTTGTAGTAGAAGTTATCCATACTGATTGGGTCGCAAACCCTGTCCTTGTACCCAAAAAGAATTATGAAATACTAAGAAAGTGCATCGATTACTCCGGCTTGAATTAGCATTGTCTGAAAGATCTGTTCCCTTTGCCACGAATTGACCAAGTCATTGATTCGACGGTAGGGGCGGAACTTCTGTGTTTTCTTGACGCATATTCTGGATATCACCAGATCCGGATGAAGAAGTCCGACCAAAAGGCGACCTCGTTCATCACACCCTTTGGCACTTACTTCTATGTCACCATGCCTTTTGGTTTGAAAAACGCAGGTGCCACCTACCAGCGTACGATGCAGCGGTGCCCGAAGGACCAAATTGGCCGGAACATGCACGCTTACGTCGACGACATCACCGTCATGACCCGGAAAGGATCCGACTTGATCAGCAACCTCAAGGAAACCTTCGAGAATCTCCGACGATACAAGATGATGTTGAATCCACTGAAGTGCGTCTTTGGCGTACCAGCCGGAAAACTCCTTGGCTTCATTGTGTCTCACAGAGACATTGAAGTAAACCCGGAAAAAATCAAGGCTATCCTGAACATCAAAAGGCCAACTTGTCTCAAAGATGTGCAGTGATTAACTGGTTGCGTTGCTGCAATCAGTAGATTTGTTAGCCGTCTTGGCGAGAAGGCACTACCTTTGTACAAGCTGCTGAAGAAAACAAACAAATTTGTCTGGGACGACGCAGCAGATGCAGCACTTCAGGGGTTGAAGGACATACTCTCTTCCCCGCCTATCTTGGTAGCTCCGGCTGAGTCAGAGCCTATGGTCCTTTACCTGGCAGCCTCCAACAAGGTCATCAGTCTCATTATCGTGATGGAGCGACATGAAGAAGGCTATGAGTATGGAGTCCAAAGGCCAGTTTACTACATAAGCAAGGTCCTAACGGATTCCAAGCAAAGATACCCTCACTTTCAGAAGCTAGCCTACAGAGTATTCCTAGGTAGCCGGAAGCTGAGACACTACTTCCAGGAGCATCCCATGACAGTTGTGAGCGAAGCTCCATTGTAAACCATCATCAACAACTCCGACGCAACAGGGCGCGTAGCAAAGTGGGGCATAGAACTTTCTGCCTTCGACATCAACTACAAAGCCAGAACCTCGATCAAGTCCCAAAATTTGGCGGATTTCTTCGTTGATTGGACTGAAGCGCCGGAGGGCACACCTGTGCCGGAACCTGAAGCTTGGGTCATGCACTTTGACGGATCCACGCAGCATCAAGGCTCGGGGGCTGGAGTTACCCTGAAGTCACCAACCGGAGAAGAACTGCAGTACGTTCTGCAGATTCACTTCGAAGCTACAAATAACATGGTGGAATACGAGGCTCTACTACACGGACTGCACATCGCAAAGGAAATCGGGATCAAGCACATCATATGCTGCGGAGATTCCGACCTGGTGGCACAACAAGTAGCCGGAACCTGGAATGCCAGAAGCTCGATCATGGCGGCCTACAGAGACGAAGTTGACGAGATCGCCAAGTGCTTCCTCGGATATGAAGTCAAGTACGTCAGGAGAGGTGATAACACAGTGGTAGATATGTTGTCCAAGCTCGGATCCGGCAGGAAACCTATTCCGCCTGGAATTTTCCTTGAGCACCTACGGACACCCTCTGTGAAGGGCGCTAACCCGGAAAACCCAGATGTGGCGGTGTCTCCGGCTAAGGAGGTGATGGTTATCACTCTGACTTGGACCCGACCTTTCCTGGATTACCTCATTAACCATAAGTTGCCAGAGGATGAAGTCCTGGCACGACAGGTCATCAGACGAGCAAGATCCTACACAATAGTTGATGGACATCTCTATAAACGAAGTGCAAACGAGGTATTTCTGAAATGCGTCTCAAATCAAGATGGCATCGAAATCCTCAAAGAGATCCATGCAGATGATTGAGGGCATCACGCCGCTCCTAGGTCCCTCGTTGCAAAAGCTTTCCGGCAAGGTTTTACTGGCTAACAGCTAAAGAAGATGCTGAGAAGATAGTGAAAACTTGCCGAGGTTGTCAGTACTATGCTACTCAACCAAATGCTCCGGCTCAGGAGCTGAAGACCATCCCTATCACTTGGCCATTCACGGTCTGGGGGCTAAATATGGTCAGAAATTTAAAGAAATCATCTCCTGGCGGTTTTGAGTACCTCTTGGTCGCTATTGACAAGTTCAGTAAGTGGATTGAGGCAAAGCTAGTGAGAAAAGCCGATGGTGCTACGACACTAAAATTTGTTTGCAGCCTCGTAGTGAGATACGGCGTCCCACACAGCATAATCACAGACAATGGCACGAACTTCTCTCAAGGAGAACTAAAGGATTATTGCAATGACGTAGGGATCCGGCTTGACCTTGCATTTGTGGCTCATCCACAATCCAATGGGAAGGTCGAGCGATCCAATGGCCACATACTAGCCGGAGTCAAACCTCGCCTTGAAGAACCACTGCGCCGTGCAGCCGGAGCTTGGGTTGAGGAGTTAGATTCTGTTATGTGGAGTTTATGAACTACCCCTAACAGGTCAACTCGATTTACACTCTTCTTCCTAGTATACGGATCTGAAGCTATGCTCCCCTCCAACATCATCCACGATTCCCCACGAGTTTCCGCCTACAATGAAGAAACTACTGACGAGGCTCGACAGTTATCTGTGGACCTGATCGAAGAAGCTCAGAATTTAGCTGACCAATGTTCCACCATCTACCAGCAGAAACTCCAACGCTATCACATTCGTCGAGTTCGGAATCGCTCGTTCAAGGAAGGTGACTTGGTCCTCCGCCTTCAGCAGGTGAAAGAACATAAGCTGCAATCTCCCTAGGAAGGACCTTTTGTCGTCACTAAAGTGCTACATAACAGATCTTACTACCTTGTTGATTTCCGCGAGCTAAAGGATAGGCCTGATAATTGGTACCGGAAACGCAAGAGGGAGGATCCGGGTGACATATACAATGAAACAAACCGTCCCTAGAATATAGCACAGCTACGTCCTTTCCACACTTAGCAATTTTTTCGAATTACATACTTTGTAATAGTTATTATAAATGATCAATGAAATAAAGCATATGGTTCACTCTTTGAGTCTTTTACCTCCTTTATTTGTTCATTTTTGGATCATGTATGTTTTCCGACTAAAACCGCAGAGCTGGATGTTTCCGCCTAGGCGTGTATGAAAGTTGTGATTTTCAAAATCGTCCTTTAGGACGTGAGCTTAAGTTTTCGGGTGGATGAGTTTCTGTTGCGAACTTATGGATTCCTGGTAGCGATTTCCGGCACCTCAGCTAGGGGCTTGTTTCCGTGGTTATTGACGGATCGCCATTGGGCTTCATCGCCGTCGGCGAGCATTTTCCGGCTAAAGGTCTTCTGGCTCGTGGAAGGTCAAATAAGCACACCGGAAAATTTAGAAACTAGCACTTGTTTTAAAACAAACGAAACATGCATACATAAGTTAAAAGGATCGCAGGATAAGTGTTTTCCGCCCACATGCATTTGTTTCACCCTAGCTACTTAAACATACTTAAATTATGTTACAAACCCACGAAGGGGCCAAAATGATGCGTTTTCATTGTTTTTCAGGATCTACTCGGAAGACTCTCGGTTGTCTTCCGAGGCTTGATACGTGTCATCCTTGCCGGAATCATCGCCGAAATCGTCATCTGATCGGTGCGCGCTAGACCCGGAGCCCTCCTCGTCATCTTCCTCATCGTCGGAGAAACCGGGCGGAGAAGCATGCTTCATGTACCATGTCGAGTGATTAACTCGCTAGGCAAAAAGCGTGTCAAAGCCTTCGGTTTCCGCGAGAGCCATTTTGACATTGGTGCCTTGGGGACTCCACGCGCGATCGTTGCGAAATCCATGGCAGGGAATTGTGATTTGCACATCGCCAAGGCAATGGAGGCAGCTCCACGAGCTGAAGACTCCTGCCAATCCCTTATTAGATCTGGCACCATCGTCATCAGCTTTGTCATCCCGTCGACGGTCGAGGTGCGGGCTCTCTTCAGGGATAGCGCCTCGGTGATGCCACGACAGGATTCGAAGAGGTCGTCGATGGAGTTCAGGGCTTCTTCATAAGCTTCAGTCCTGGAAAGGGCTGAGTCCTCCGTCCATTCAAATCCGAGACATGCTGATATACACAATCAATCGCATGGTCAGTTTCCGGGACGGGACACAACGAATGCAATGGAGAAGCCGGAAAATATGAAGTCCATACGGAAGATTAGCTTGTCGATGTCCGTCGCCTCCGCCTCGTACTTCTTCGCCTTAGACACCAGAGTTTTGGTTCTCTGGGTGCTTGTCTTCATATTTTCGGCCAGTTCCGACATAGCCTGTGCATGTTTCTCCTCCAGTTCTTTCTTGGCTTTAGTCTCCTTTCCGGATGACTCCTTGAGGAACTTTTCGAGGGAGGCATGCTCGGTCTTTAACACTTCGAGCTCAGCGGAGATGGAGTCGATGGACGGGCGCCTGGCAAGTTGTTCTGTAAGACGGAAAGCAAGATCAGAATAAAAAAGATACATTCAAACTAACTAAGAGTGCGTTGATGAACTTTAGGCAAGGCGGAGCCCATACCCTCGTTGTTTTTCAAATGAGGTTCAAGGATTGCGATTGCCTGCTGGTCATCCGCCTCCTTCTTCTGAAGCCTCTCGGTCTCCGCTTTCTGCTCCAGCACCAGCGTACGCAGATCTTCATGCAGTTTACGGGTGTTCTGTGATGCAAGGTGGAGTTGTTAGCCGGAAACTTAAAATCTGGGGGGCTAGATGCGAAGTTCAAATTTCTTCTTGTGCTGGGAAAATTCAAGTTTCTTCCAAGATCCAAATAAGATGATACAGTTGAAGTATCGTTTCACACATTTTACTCAGAAAAATCTAAACCAATGCTTGGGGGCTGGTATTACATGGCGCACGGCTTTGTGCTGCGCAAAGAACACCCGGAGATTGTCTTCGAGCTTTGCCAGATCCTGTTGCTCCGTCTCCGGGTTCCCCCACACTTCATTCATCAAGTTTGTCACGTCCGCATGACGTTGTGCTAGGGGAATCTTTTGAAGTATCGGAAACAAGTGCGGGTGCGTTTGGGGTGTACCAGTAGCACCACTCAGCAACAGTTTCTTTGCGGCATCATTAGCCGGAGCTTCAACCGAGGTATTTTTAGGCTCTTCAGGCGGAGGCTTAGACGAGGAGGCGCCTTTTCCGGAATCTGCAGCTGGTTCTCTCTAGAATATCATTGGTGTGGATGGCATCTTTTGGATTCTGAGCTACAGATGATGAGGCTTTAGGCGGAACCTCCACCTCCGGTGTAATAGGCATTGTGCCATGTGAGGGTTTGGAATCTTCTTCTTGGGGGGCTTGCTTCCGGAACTTTTGTTGTACGAACAGAGAGAGCATAACACTTAGCATTTTTGAGTTAAGTTGCAAAAATAAGATAAGCCGGAAGCTAAGCACTTACCCAGATGGAATGAAGAACTGCAAGATGTTGGGTTGCGAGTTTTTGTTGGTATCAATCTGTTTGGGGCGCTGTTTCTCCTTCTTGGCCTTCCGGGTGGCCGCGGCGCTGGGAGCTTAGGGCACACGTTTTGCAGCTGGGCCGGGGGCTGCGCCTCTCTTCCGCTTGGCGGGAGTAGGAGCCTCAGGAGCCTCCGCGTCAGAAGCAGCCTCCGGGTTTGTGCTGCCGGTGTGCGGAACCCGAGTCAGGGTTCTGAGATCTTTCTCCTTGTAAGGGTATATTGCCCCTATGTGTGGTTTTGGTAATGAGTGACAACCCCTATGGACTAATGTTTTCATTGAGTTTATATGAAGGAATATTCCATAGGTACTACTTGTAGTCCATGTGTTGGATTCAAGTATGGATGTCATGAAGATAAAGATATACCTTGAATATTGGCATCAAGATCATCGATTTGAAGACATATATGTGATCAAGAAGAAGAAATAAAGATGGAGTTCCTATGTGGAACTCAATATTAGCCATGATCTAGCTTATGTGATAAGCAATGAATGATCAAGATCTTGAGTGTTTGATTCCAAGTGAAGAATTCTTTATACACCTCAAGATAGTATGATAGAGCATGATAATATACAAGGTTGACCAATACAAAGAGTGAAGAATATATTCAAGTTTGGTCAACACATGAAGCATGAAGAATGTGCCACGTGAAGTCATGTGGTATGGTAAGCCTTGTCAATTATGCTTTATGAACTAGCCCGTCATATATGTGCCCTTGTGTTGTCTTTGTGGGTTAGGTATCTTTCCATGGGCATGCATCAAAAGGGAGATCTCATATAGCCCATGAGAGGATGACATCAAGTGGTGATCGTCATCAAGGTTGAGTTGGGCAAGTTCAAGATGAGCATCTCAAGTGGATCACATGCTTGAAGCTTGCCGTCCATGTGGTGATAATGGACATGTGAAGATGTGCATCAATGGAGCTTTCCCATCATAGTGTATGGGGAGCATTTGTGAGTCTTCATGAAGCAACAATGATCAAGTGAGGCATTCCGGCTTGAGTGGAGCTTGAAGAGTTATCACCAAGATCAAGCGGGATGCGCAAGGCAAAGGTATGGCCTTGATAGGTTTTCCTTTTACCGGTCTCAAGGTGGATGTTGGGAGACCGGATTATAGGATAGATAGCCGCACTATCAAGAGAGGCTTTCGGTTGGGTAACTTGATCACATCGTCTTAGGGAGCTCAACCCTTTGCATACTTTGCATATCCCTATTGCTTCTTAGTGTTTCTCTGTGAGAGGTTCTTGAGCTTGTTGCTAGCTTTACAACAAGCCCAAGTTCATCGAAAACGGAATCCGCATGCATCTTCTATTGCGTTTTCGAGTTTGGGCGTCTTCAACGTTTCTTGACGGTGGGAGACTCCCTCTCTAAAAACATCTAAAAATATCCTGTGAGGAGTCTCCATATTTCGTCGTTATCTTTCCAACAAAATTGGTTTCATGTCAAACGGGGTCCGGACATAAATTTTATCACATTTTTTGTATAGGGATTTCTATTTCTGTGCCCTCGGGTCCTTAGTTGTGCTCAGTTTTCCCCAGCTCCTTAGTTTTTCCTCAGTTTTCCCCAAGTCCTTGTTTGAAACGCGCAGAAGCAGCTCAGACGGCAGGACTCCCGTTTAGTTGACCGTTCCGTGCTGACGTGTGGGGCCGTGTCGTGTGGGCCCGCGTCGCGTGGGGCTGGTAGAAAGGGATCGTGTGGGACTGGACGAGATAGCGTTTGGTTGCACGTGAGCAGGAGCTGGGTTTTGTCTCTCTCGGCCCAAATTGGCATTTTCCCTTTTAAGAGTACCTTTTCCGCCTCCTTCTCTCTGCCTTTTTTCACCTAATTAGTATCAAATCTAGAGAAGCTTGCATTTCTGTCTTTCTTCAATTATTATTTGTGCCTTTTGGCCCTCGTTGTTTGCCCAATATGGCAGCAAATCTAGTAGGGAGTCCAATCTAGTACTCCATCTGGTCCATATGTATGTAGTTAAATCTAGAAGCAAATCTACAGGGAATGTACGATAAATTCACACGGTCATATAGTAGAATAGGGATAGATAATAGGGATCCCTCCCTAGATAATAAGCTGCATACAACAGCCAAACATAGTAACAGGTTCGAGGTTCTTCATAGCACCATCATACTAACAACATAACAACAAGGGATCCCTAGCTAACAACAAAATAGGAGGCAGCAGCAGCACATGTCCAGGACTCCGCCTACCCCATCTGCCTCTGCCTCCACTTGTTGCTCCCTTTGGGAGCCTTGGGCTTGAGCGGAGGAATGCGCCCGGCGGAGATCTCCACCCGCTGGAAGCTGCGGAGGTGCATGCCGAGCGCCATGTGCTTGGCGCGGAAGGAGTAGGGGTTCACCGACGCGCCGACCTTGGGAAAGGTGTTGCCGATGTTCTCGGCATGCATGAGGAGGCAGTTGAAGTCAGTGCCGCCGAGCCTCCTAGTGCAGAAGGGGCACCTGTAGACACCCTTGGCGAAGTAGGAGACGTACTGGCCGACCTGCAGCCTCCGCAGCACCTGGCGAGTCTTGATGTCATGGTGCTCATCATCGCTGCCGACGTCGCTGCCAGACAGCTGATCCATATCAAACGGGAACTATTAGTGAATGAGTTGCAACGATGACTAACGTGCATGATAACAAAGTTAGGAAAAACAGAGGCAGCCTCAGTTAGAGTGGACACGATTATATGTCTACAGGGATGTAGTCAGCCAACCAAAGCTCATGCACAGCAGATTTGTACACAGCAATGGTTCGCTGAACCCTCCCTGTAAAAATTTGTGCCCACCGATTCATCATAGGCAAAGAAACAGATTCCAGATCTGAACTTGAACACATTCCAGATTATTTGCAAAATTAAACGGTTGATATCTTTTGATTCATGCATAAAATAACTGATTGAGATCCTATGATTACTTGCATAAATTAACTGATTGAGATCCCATTATTACTTGCATAAATTAACCGAACGGCCGAACCCCAAATCTTAAATGAAATCAAGAAGGGAACAAAACAAAATGGAATAAAATCGGCGCAAATATTAGCCCAATACTCATCCATCTACAGATCCATCTACACCAGCAAAAATAGGGTTCAAAAAGGAATGGGGAACAAAAAAGGAAGCAAACCGTAGTTACCTCGCTCCATGCGTCCTCCATGGAGGTGTCGTAGGGGTTCGGGGGCGGGACGTACGGCACATACTCGTAGGGGTCATATCCCGGCGGGATCTGACCGCGACCGGCGGCAGCAGCCTCCAATGCACCGGCGGAGGAGGCGGAGACGTCCGTTGAGGGGACGGCGGCGACGTCCGTTGAGGGGACGGCGTCGAAGAGGGAGGCGTCGCGCTTGGAGTCGACGGCGCCGTGGACGATGGGATTGGCATTCTCCTTGTCCATCTCGCCGGCAGAGGAGAGGGAGAGGGAGAGGGTTTTTTTTGCTTTGGAGAAGATGATGGGACGTGAGAGAGGCGGCGTTGCGTGGGCGAGTGAGAGTGACAGAGATAGTGGGAGGAGGCGTCCATAAAGGCGAGGGGTGGTTAATGCGACCCGCATCCTACGCGTCCACCGCAGCACGTCTGCACGTCTTGGATTTCTGCAATGCGACACGCGTCCACGATTGCACGTCTTCGACTTCTGCACCGCGACCCGCGTCTACGCGTCAACAATTGCACGTCTTCCATTTCTGCACCGCAACACGCGTCCTCGAGTCTAACCCTAGAAATTTAGATATACTCAGGTATAACCTCGAGTATTATACTAGCATTTTTTGTATGCTCAGTTTTCCCCTTGAGTGCTAATACTGGCTAGTGCAATATGCTCTGTTTTACCCTCAAGTGGCTGGTCAACAGACAGTCAACAAATGGGATTAACTAGATAAATGAGTCATTTAATGTGCAAAAAAATCCAAAAAATAGTGGCACATACTCATGAAGTCTTTACCACAAATTGCCAGTTCTCAAAACATAGATAAGTCATACATAAATCAAGTTTTACCACAAATTGCCACTTCTCAAAGGCCTTCTCAAATCACCTAGTAACTATGAAGGTGCATGGTTTTCCACAATAAGCCCTTCCCAAAACAGCTTTCCCCAAAACATACTTTGTCTAAATGAGGCCACAATTCTCACACTCGTGTATATTTGTATTGCAAATAGTTTGAGGTAGGCCAAGATGGGTTTCATTGTACAAAACACGCATTTTTCATTTTTTAAATCTCATATTTGAATCCCTTAGTCTGTTTATTACACAGGTGCCCTTGGTTTCTTGATACTACTCAGTTTTGCCCTCTCCCTCCACAAATTCTCGCAGACGTGCAACATTGCCCTGATTGGTCTAGCCCATGTCACACGGATCGTGCCCGCCGACCGTTGATCGTATGATCTAACGGGCATGATAACCCCTCTCTCTCTGTCGGCGGTTACCTTCCACTCTCTAAGTATGCTAAAGGGCGGTTTTCTGTAATCATTTTCACGCGCTAAAAATTATAAACTCTTTTAGGCATTACTTTTCACGCAAAAAATGATGAACCATCACCGATTTGTTGTAGCCATTTTTCACGCAAAAAATTATAAACCATCACCGATTTGTTGTAGCCATTAATTTTCACGAAAAAAATGATAAACCATCACCGATTTGTTGTATCCATTACTTTTCACGCAAAAAATGATAAACCATCACCGATTTCTTGTAGCCATTACTATTCACGGTAAAAATGATAAACGAACCAATCTATCTATCTCTGTATTTGAAGTTTGGAAGGGTTCACCATCTACTTATGTTAACTTTCGAGGTTTTGACCTGAAAACAAATGGGTATTATAAAGGGAAATAAAAGTTAAAAAAATATGTAAAAACGAAATAATCTACCTATCTTTGTATAGAAGATTGTCTGTATGATTTTTGAGGTCATTTAGAGAAGGTAGAAAAAAATCCCTTTTGAGAAGGTCGAAAAAACCTAACTTGTTACAAAAGCTGGTTTCAGTGAGACCTAACCAAATTTGGCATACATGATGCCATATCTATAACAACAAGGAATATCTAAAAGGGAAAGTTTCACAAAATTTGAAATTTAGGGCGAAAATGATGCTGTTTTTCGAGGTTTTGACCTGAAAATCAATTGGGTATTATAAAGGGAAATAAAAAGTTCGAAAAATGTAAAAACGAAACAATCTATCTATCTATGTATAGAAGATCAGCTGTATGAAATTTGAGGTCATTTAGAGAATGTAGAAAAAATCACCTTGTTAGAAAAGCTGGTTTCAGTGAGACGAAACGGCATGTGTTTAAGCAAAGTGATTTTTTCGAACATCTCCAAATGACCCCAAATTTGCCATACATGATGCCATACGTGTAACAACAAGGAACCCTATCTAAAAAGTGTCAAAAAAGTTTGCCCAACCGTATAGCTCTATCAAAAAGAACCTCACCATGGCGCTAGTATAATTTTGGGCTTATTTACAAACTTTCGTTACCTAACCTTCAACACGAAACTTGTTTCAAATCACTTTTGGCGTACAAGAAACAAATCCCACCTTGATTCGAGCACCACAGCCTCCAAACGATGCCGATGCCGATACCGGCATGGTCAGAACGGCTATGCTCGCTGCCACTGCTAGGTCACTGTCGGGATGCACCCTCAATCCCGTCCCCTCATTCGATCACTGACACACCAGAGATACCTCCGAGGCCAATGTCGAACGTACATGCTGATGCCAATGCCGAACATGCATGCACGCCGCTGTGGGTACGGCCACGGCGCCCCGCTATGCTGGACGCCACAGACCACAGCGAGGTCTTTCCCTTCGCCACCACACTCTTCTAGCACCCATCTATACACGCCAGAAAGGAGAGACACTAGTTTTCTCTACATTTCTCGCGTTCGTGTCGGACACGGTCAGTCAAAGTTTTGAGGTAGTCGTCGATGTCGTCGACCATTTCTTCTCTTCTTTGCATGGTTAAATGCGTCTAGTTCATATCTATCTAATGCGTCTGCTCTCGCCTCATGTAGTTCTTTGTGGACGTCGATCTCATCTCGGCACCCCGCAGGCCACCTCCTCCGTTCCATCGCTGTAGAGCTCCGTTTAAAAATCTATTCCTACCCGTGTATTGCCCCTTGTATCAGCGCCATGGCCCACTTGTCATTCGATATACCAAAGCCCCACTCGTGCGCGTTTTGGTCAGGGATACACCGATGCTTATGGTCAAACAAAGATGGATGGTCTGACGTGTCTTTGCGGGCTCTACGTGCCCCACTAGTCAGAAGATAACGGTCAACCGTCGGGCAACCGGCCGTTACAGCGCCTGTGATGGTTTCAGACAAGGTCTTGGGGAAAACTGAGGAAAAACTAAGGAGCTGGGGAAAACTGAGCACAACTAAGGAACCGAGGGCACGAAAATAGAAAGCCCTTTTGTATAACATGTTTTCCTGTTGGCCCAGTTTCTCGCCCGGCGTGACCGGACGTCCCACCGGATGGCCCGGTTCAAACCGGCCCCTGGACTGGTGCCAACCGGGCACTATCCAGTAAGTCTTCCAGCTTCGCCCGGTGCTGGTCCGGCCCGTGGTCCGGTTTGGACCGGCTGGGTCCGGCCGGTGGCCCGGTCTGACCGGCCCCTGGACCGGACGACCCGGCCCCAGGCCCGGTTGACTGGCCTCCTCGACTGTGCTGAGCTGAAACTCACCCAACGGTTATATTTCTCCCTATACTATAAATATGCCTTCTTCCACCTTGGGCTAAACAAGTTCTTCCACTCTCTCTCCTCCATTGTTGACTTTGAAGAACTTACCCTATCTCTTGATTCCCCCCATGATTCTTGCTCATTCTTGAGGGATCTAAGAGAGGTGATCTAGATCTACAATCCCCACCAATCCATCTCTCCTCTAAGTGAGGGGAACTCTTTAGATCTAGATCTTGGAGTCATTTGTTGATTTCCTCTTTGTTCTTCCTCTCTAATCTCATCCTAGCATTTGTTGCTTTGGTGGGATTTGAGTGTGAATGATTTGAACACCTTTAGTGTTCTTGCTTTGCATCATTGCATAGTGTTGAGCTCTCCACCACGATTAGTTCGAGTGAGAGACCGTGATCTTGTTACTCTTGGCGGGAGACCTCCTAGTTGGCTTGGCGGTTGGTGCTCCGGTGATCTCTTCAAGGAAGATTGTGAAGAGGCCCGGGCTTCTCCTTCGTGGAGCTTGTGAAGTGGTTGTGGAGCTTGCCATCTCCGGAGTGGAGGAAAATCTAACCATAAGGAAAGGGCCATTATCCTTCGTGGGTGTGGCTCAGAGAATAGGGTGAGCCTTCGTGGCGTTGGGGAATCCTTCGTGAGACCTCCACTCCTCCAAACGTGACGTACCTTCTTGCAAAGGAAGGGAACACGGGAATGCATCCTCGTCTCCACGTGCCTCGGTTATTTCTATACCCGAGCTTACTTTCCTTGTGATAGCCATCGTGCTTGAAGTACATATATCTTGCTATCACTTGTGCTTCATATATCTTGTGCCTATCTTGCTTAGCTCAAGTCGTTATTGTTGCACTTAGTTGAGCCTAGCATATTTAGGAGTTGTGCTTGTAAACTAAACGTTAGTTTAATTCCGCATTCTTACAAGCCAAATCCACAAGAGGTTTTAAACGCCTATTCACCCCCCTCTAGGCGACATCTCGTCCTTTCACTCCTCGAGGGCTTCAAGCTGAGCATACAAAGATAAATTCCTTTGACAAAATTGCAGGAGCAAAAAGGGAAGTGATGATTAATCAGAAGACTTACCGCGATGCCAGCGCCACCCGTGTGTATGTCAAGATTGCACATGTAAGTATGAACGTTACGCGGAATCTTGATCATTAGCCGGATCCGTCTGTCCAAGGCGTCGGAGAAGAGGTTGTCCTTGGAGACGCTCATGGTGTCGTCGCGGCCGCTATACTCATACATCAGGCGATCCCGATGTTGAAAAGGCTGGATCCGCTTGGTGAACCATGACAGTGTCAGGTCCTTCCCCGACAAGTCCGACTCCGTCAGTTTGCAGATCCGCCTTACCGCCCTGGTCAGTTGAGGTGACTCGGAGAAGTGAGGACAGTTCGTCCAGGCAGGGGTCTCGCTGGTGGGTCCATCTTAAAAATCTGCTAGCATCTTCGGGCTGGCCGGGTTTGAGGCATCCATCACATAGAAGAATCCCCTCGACCAGTACCTGACGGACTCATGACGATCCGTGTGGGGGTAGATGCGGCCGGGGCGGATATTGAAGGTGATGCTCCCGCAGTTGGCAAGCGAAGAAGTCTGCGTGACCGTATCCTTCTTGACGGAAAAGTAATATTGAAACAAGGGCAACTAAGGTGTTACCCGGAGATGACCCTCGCACAGGGTGATGTGGTTGGCAATGGCAAGGATGTTGTTGGGCGATATGTTGTGGGGCTGCAGGTTGTACGCCTTGAGGATTTCTGTGAAGAAATCGCTCGGCGGTAGCGAGAACCTGCGTTCAACTAGCGCCTTGGTTAGCACCCATTCTCCGGCTTAGGGCGCCGTGATCAGGGCACCCGGAACCGTTCGCCGGGTTCCGGGTCGTAGGAAGCCCTGCACCTCGAGGCTGCGGAGTTCGTACTTTGTGGTGGTGCAGGGCCACCATTCCCCCTTAACCTCGCCTTCACGAGATCGGGCCTTTGATTTCTTGGCGGTGGCCTCGTCCACTTTCTTTTCCATCTGCTTCGATCCGGCTTGGTCTTCCAAATTGGCAAACGTCCCCTCGATGTTTTTGCCGGATCCCTTAATAGGATCCAGCTGGACGGGGCTGAATGGCGGAGGGGTGGAGGAGATAGGCGTTTCCGCGATGGGTTCCATTTGCGATGGAGGCGGAGTAGAGGAAGACATTTACAAAGTTGTGGAACAACTAACTTAGTCGGAACCACTGATGCATACTAGTCGTCCCTACCAGCACCGATGAAGAGGTTCGAGCTGAAGACTTACAGGAGATGGTTTCCGCGGTGGTCGGAGTCGCCGGTGACGAGGAATTCGTGGCGGTGGCTCGCTGAAGTTAAGAATAGGATGAACACGTCGCAGCGGTGTTAGCTCCTGCGAACTCCGGCACACTCCGGCACGGCGGAAACTGGAGCTCGGTTGCAGCGCTCGGGCGAGAGGTGAAATGGGGAGAATGGGGTGATTAGGAGTGTGCGGTGGGATATTTATAGGCGTGGGATGAGATTCGTGCTCTGCATCTTGTGGTCGGAACGCAAGCGTCGCACCGTTGGATGCTGGACACGTGTCGAAAACCCTAGCGGTAAAAATGGCTAAGGATAAGTTACCGTTCAAATTACCCGAAAATGGCACCAAGAATGGTGGAACCGTCTGAACCTTTTAAGGTTCCGGGTAAGAATTCAAAACGACGAACCGTTGTTAGCAGGGGAGCAACCCGGAGACTCGTTGTAAAAATGAGGTCGATGGATGAAGTCTTGCGGGATAAAGGATCTTTCCGGCATGCAAGCTGGAAAGGAAAGAATCATGAAGTTGGAGTTCTTCAAGTTTCCCCATGTTACCGAGAGGATTATCGGAAGCAAAGATGATTCAAACAAGGCGGAAACAAGAGGTGAATCTCGGAGAACTCTGGGGGCTACTGTTGTGGGTATACATCATGGGTGTACCATCGGCAGTGCCTAGATCCGGCAAGCCCGGGTGGCCCATAGACGGTGATGGTGGCATGTGGCCCATCGGGCGACCCAGTTGCTGTAGATCAAGAAGGATGAAGTCCAGCCCAGGAACGAGGAGTCGGACCACCAACCGACACTAGAAGTCGGATCCGGCCTGGCCCATTAGGGGTAGCCGGATCCAATACGTCGCATAAGGGAAGGCGGATCCTTGACATACACGGCAATGTAATATTCCATAGTTAGGTGACTGGTATTCCGGCTAGGACTCTCCATGTAAACCCTAGATCCTGACGCCTTTATAAGCCGGATCCCGGGAGCCCTAGAGGCACAACCACAACTCATTGTAACAACGCGAAAGCGCCCAGATAATTCCAGACAAGCAACGGTAGGCCCTATCATCGTGCAGGTGTTCAGAAGCTGGGTAAATCGCGTACCACCATCCCGAGGATTCTCCGCCCGATGGCCCCTACTTCTTCTCCCCCTCGTGAGGATCCCTCCTCCGAGGTACCGTAGAATAGGAAATGACAAGTCACCCTTTGAATTTTGAAGGTGTCCTAGTATTTATGTTTTTCTACTTCATCAAGGACATGTTGAGTACCACTTTGTTATGTTTACTCTATGCTCATAAGCAAACAGTTGCTTTCAATGCACTATTATTCATGATCCTTTGTTTGAGTTACTCTTCATGTTATAACATAGTTGCTAAGTTCTATTGAATTATATTTATCATGCATATGTTTAGAGTACTTTGATCCGAGCTCACAATGCTTTACATGCTTGATCAAGATTGTGTTGGCTGTATGTCACCTCAAAAGTTATCTTTGTTATCACTTACCTACTCGAGGACGAGCAGGAGTTAAGCTTGGGGATGATTGATACGTCTCAAACGTATCTATAATTTTTGATGCCCCATGCCTGTTTTACACCAATTCATATATGTTTTGCTCATACTTCGTTGCACTTTTATATGATTTCTGTAACATCCCAAGAATTTCAAAACAAAACAAATGAATTTCCCTAGTTCCAAATTTTGGAACCAACAAAAACTTTTATTAAAATAAGATGGATACATATAGATCTTGTTTAAATCTTGTGTTTCGCCATGATGAGTGTTATTATGCTTATGTGCTAAACCCTAAAACCCTAAAGTGATCAAGTGAAGATCACCAACCCAATAAAATAAAAGAGAAAGAAATCAAATAAGAAAAACGTTAAACCCTAATCTTCTCCAAAAATCATTTGGATCTATTTTGAGAAACCCAAAATAAAATAAAAGACATATGGGGGCATATAGCCATAATAGGTAAATCTTGAACCCTACCTTTATTAATTATGCTAAATGGTGGTGAACCATTGTGAACCCCACTAAACCCTAAACCTCACCCCTCTTCTCACCACCCTAGTTAAATTAAAATAAAAGGAAATTAAATAAGAAAGAGGCATATGTGCCTATGGCTATATTTATATAACTTTACCCTAAGCCTTTCTACTTTGCTTAGAGGTTTGGAAAAACCTTCACACACCTTACCTAGTACTTATCAAACCAAACCCAAGTGGTTTCCAAAGAAAATAAAAAGAAACTAAAAATGCCATAGAGGCATATGAGAATAAAATAGCAATTTGGGAAATAAAGAATATTGACCCTAGTACTTGTTGTGAATGGTTGATTCACTTCCATATACCATTTCAACCCTCAACAACACCCTTTGGGCCAAGAACACTCAAATCAAAAATCAAATGCAACATATGCATAGAAGCATATGTGACACATAGCCATTTCACCAAACTTTGACCTATGACTCTAAACCTTGACCAAATGATGGGAAACCATCTCTCAACCTAATATAACACTAAATTGACCCTAACCCATGCCCAAGTAAAGCAAGGTGAACAATTTACAAAAATAATAAAACTTAACACATCACCTCTTATGTGTTATGGCCAATTTTGCAAATCTTTGATCAAGACCTTTTGAAATGGATTCAATGGTTTGAAAATGTTTCTAAACTAATAAGAACCACTTTAGAGTCAACAAAAGTCAACTCAAATGGGGAGAATTCAAATAGGGAGAAAATCCCCAAAATTCACTCACATACACTTAGCCAAATTTGCAAATCTTCAACCAAGGCCACCATTGCTTGATCTATTGTTTGTAAAACTCTTATATATGATAAACAAACACATTTGCATCAAAGAAACCAAAATCAAACCAAAGGAAATCTCAAAACCTTCACACATATGATAATGGTCATATGTCACAAAATATTTTCTTCACTACTTTACCCCTCTGGTTTTCTCTATTCTTAAACTAAACTTGGTCAACTATGACCATGTCATCCAAGACCATGTCAAGGTCAACAACTTCCATGTTGACCATCCCTGCTGAAGTTGACCAGGTTGACCAGTAGAGAATTGCCAAGTGGAGACTTTGAATTAAAGAGAAGATGATCCACTTTTTGAAACTTTGCAAATCTTCACCAAAATGAACACCACCACCACCATTATATCTCTATGATTATATGAATGAGATCCACCAAAGGATTTTTTCCAAAATTTGAAAATATTTTTCTTTCGGGCATTACCACAAACACCTTGTGGGCAGCACCTATAGTTGTGCCCATGCTGCAATTTTGGTTGGACTTGGTCCAACTCTGGCCACCCCTGCACGTCTGGAGACCCTCCCTACCCTGCAGCACCAGAGCCACCACTTGCCATCACCACTACTTGACCCAAATCCACCAGAGCTTGCCATGCCGTGGCATACATGACACACACCCATGTCACCTTCCTCTCTGGTCCATTTCAGCATGCACGACCATGTCCTGGCCCTTCCACTCACCCCTCTGAACGTGCCAGACATGATGCTCGACGACTTGATGCACCACACACACCCAATGACACATCATGCCGGCCACCCTAGTCACCACCATGCCACCACTTGCTCCCTCCCTTTCTCTCTCTCTCTCACCGTGTCATCACACTTGACATGGACCTCCTACACCTACCAGACATGACCATTGATCGAGGAGAGCACGAGGTCGACCACGACTACCCGTGCCACGTCCCCTGATCACCACCAGTGGACACGACCCCGTTCCCGCGTGCACGCTGCAATCCAACGCGTCCCCGTGCGCCACCAGCACCCTCTGCTTCCTGCACGCTTGCCGGACACGACCGTTGGCCCGCGCGCGCCCCAGGACGACGCCACGACGCGACGTCTTGGAAGGACGCCGACGTCGGCATTGACCCGGTGCGCCCTGCACACTACGCCATCAACCGCGCCACTACTCACGCGTCACCACCTACCCATGAGCTCACCGCCTGACGCAGCAGCAGTGCCGGAGAAGCCCATGCCCGCCGTGCACCGTGACGTCGCCACCATGCCGGTCCCGTCGCGCCCCGCTCCTCCAGCCGCTATATAAACCCCCCTGCGCCTCTGGACATCACCACACACCCTCGCAGCCTCCCTCTCTCCCTCCTAGAGCCTCCCTCCCTCCCTCCTTGCCGCTCACCGGAGCAAGAAGCTCGCCGCCGGCATCACTCAAGGCCGCGCCATTTCTCGCCACCATAGCCACCGAGCCCTATACCATCTTGAAGCTCTTGAAAAGCCCCGTCGAATGAGCCCAACCCCGCCGTCAACCGAGCACCGAGGTGGGAGAAATAGGCCTCGCAAGCTCACGGGATCGGGAGGAAGACGATGGCCCAGGGCCGTCGGATCTTGATCTGACGCCCTGTGCTTCCCGCGCGCCGGCTACGTGCATGCGGCATGCACGCACGGCCCAGGCAGCAACTGGGCCGGCCCACTTCCTTCCCGCCCGCGTTTGAAATTCAAACTTCGTTTTATTTATTTTCTGTGTTTTTGCTCTCACATGCTTTGCCAAATCTTTAATCATTTCAATTCTGCTCGGTCATTTTTGATAAATTTTATATATTTGGAAAGCTCCTGAAAGGCCCCATCCAACCACACTGGTTTCAAATCAAAATATGTTGTAGAATTTGAATAGTAAAAATAACAAATCAGTAACTTTTCAAACTTCAAATAAATCTTAAAAATCAACCATAAACTATTTTGAGGTGGTTCCACCTCTCAAAAATCACATTTGATGTTGTCTAATTTATTATGTAGTAAAATACTATAGTTGTTTCATATGATCATGGGTTAGAATCAAATAATGGCTATGTAGCCATTACTAGCCCATTTAAATTATTTTCCAAATTTAAGATTTCAAATCTATGAGGTGTAGCACCTCATTTAAATCATCTTCTTAAGTGGTATGAAGTAGTGTGATAACCCTGGTTGCTTGGTCTCATAATTGCTCATTTAAGAATATTAAATGTTTGCCATAGTAGCTTTTTAAATTGTTCCAACAAATTATTAAATCTTATGGGAGTGTTTCTCTCATTTAAATCTTGTCATGAACAATTCAAAATGAGGTAGAGACTCTGGTCATTTAGGTCTCATATGAATTGTTGATGATATTAAATCTTTACCATGTTAGGATTAAAAGGTATGAGGTGTTCACCTCATTTAAATCATTTTCTCCAATGATAAGTATGAAGAGGTTGACTTTGGTCAACCTAGGTCATATATGGTTCATAAGAGAAATTAAATCTTAATAAGATAATGAGAGGAAATTATTTCTCTAAGTAATTAAAAATAACACCTAATTTAGTATGAGAGGAAATTATTTTTCCTAAATAAGAAAACAACACATTTACCCACTTAATAGTAATGTGTGATGCTATTTTTTTTACTTGTGTAAATTATATGAGGTGTTTCACTTCATTTAAATCTTGTCCCAAGTACTTTCATATGAAGTTTGAACCCCTGGTCAAATACTCTCACATGAAATACTTGGAGATTTAAACCATAATAGGTACTATTAAATGGTATGAGGTACCCCTACCTCATTTAAATCATTTTCTCAAATGATGATGATGAATGGTTGACTTGGGTCAACATAAATTCATGTGTGATGATTTGAGAAATTAAATCTTAAAGAAGATTCAATGAGAGGAAATTATTCCTCAAGAACTATATGGAAACTATCATTTACATATAAAATGAGAGGAAATTATTCTTCCTCAAAGCAATACCACCAATGCACAAAATTGTATTAATTGTGTGAATAGAATAGTATGTGTGAATATATGTGATGTTTGGAATAGCCAATGAATTGTTTGGTGATTGTATCCTCGTTTTCGTATTTTAGACGCTAGTACCGAGGAGTATCAAGAGGAGGAGGAGGAGATCTACTTCCAAGGAGAAGAAGAGAACTTTGACCACCACCTCAACCAAGGCAAGCTAACACCTTTGCAAGCTAATATTGTTGCAAGCAAATATTCTTGCAAGGTGCAAAGCTCTACTAGAGCAAGGCACATTCACCAATTTACTTTATGCTTCATGATCCCATCCCAAGTTTTTATTCTTCCAAACTTTTACTTTGATTATTATAACTTGCTTTTATAATTAACTTTGGTCTAGAAATAGAGTACTACAAGAGTATCAAACTTAGCCTAGAAAGCTTTAAGCTAAGTTAGCACCCCTCATGACTAGTTGCTAGTGCTCAATATTAAAAGTGACTACTCTAGTTGGGAACTTGTGAATTGAAATGACTTTGAAAACCTTGGAATGATGAGTCATTCCATTGAGAGATTTTGAAGGTGAATATGACTGGTGAATGACTTGGTGAATTTTACCAAAACTGATGGTTGGGTTCGGATGCGATACCATTCCAATTTTACCAGTACCCCCACAATACCTGAATCTGGGTAAGGCTTAGCTGGAAACTTATGTACCTTAGTATGGGTTCCCTCTAAACAAGCGTCATCGGGGTTATGCCAAGGGTTGCCTCCAAAGAAATATTGAATGATGTGATATGACGTGAATATGAGGTGAATGTCCGGCCCAAGCCCCGTGCAGTTCCCAGGCTGACAGTTGGTCTTCACTGGGAGGCCAAGCTCATGGGGAGAGGTGCCTATACTAGAGTATGTAAATGAAAGGTTAGGATTGGTAGTTCGCGTACTGCGTACGATAAATCAGGGCCAGTTACCCCTGACGAACTATTGCAATTGTTGTGGCACAAGTGTACACCCTCTGCAGAGTTAAACCTATTCGAATAGCCGCGTCCTCGGTTATGGACAGTTGGAAAGGCCATACTGTTCCGTCATCAGAACTTTTCCAAAAATATGAATGGTGACTTGTGACTTGAGTTTGAAAGGTGACTTTGACTTTGAATCACAACTGAGTTGTGGGAATGACACTAATGTTCCCACTTGAGTTAAGTTAGGCAAATGAAAAGTCTTGGTTTACTAAAGTGCTTATGAAATAAAACTGGCTTTATGCAAATGAAACTAGAGCTTAGCATCCCCTTCTATAGTTGATAGTGCTTACCTTAGTATTAGTTTGCGAGTACTTTAAAGTATTCATGGCTTTGTCCCTGGCTATTCAAATGGCCAGACTATGAAGAGGAGTACCAGACCCCGGAAGAAGGACAGCAGGACGTCTACGACAACTAGGATCCCTCCTGACGTCAAGCGTTGGCCTGTGGACTATAGAGTCCCTTTCGATCTACGCTTCCGCTATGTATTTGTGATGTGTGTTGAAACAATAGTTCAACTATTATTGTAATATTGGATCATGTGATCTATTTGAAAGACGACTATGATATGTAATGAATGATGACTTATGATATTCAACTGTTATGTCTCGCAACAACAATATTCCTGGGATTGCGATGTATGGCATAACAGGCATCTGGACTTAAAAATCCGGGTGTTGACAAGTTGGTATCAGAGCCATTGTTTGACCTTAGGAGACCCTAGTTAGAATGGACGTCTGAAAAACTTAGTTTCAAAAACCAAAGAAGTGAATATTTGTGAAAAACTTATTTTCACTCTTACCCTTGAAATCTTTTTTCAAAATGAGAAATTCATGCTCTACTTTTTCTTTGTAGCACTACCTAAAATGTTGCACACTTGACTACTTCTTTAACTTACTTATCCTAATTGCTCACAGATGAAGTACCAATGGGAGTCCTATCAGCTTGGTTCCGGAGGTGACCCAAGGTTCGAAAAGGAGTTGAAGCAACTAGTGGACTATCTGGGACACCCGTATCCCGAGGTCTTCGGAATACCCCTCAAAGCTCAGTTAGGAGAACCACCTCGGTGGGACGTTTCTACTGATCTACGAAGGAAGCTTGATGCCCCGGTATGGGAAACCATATGGTTTTCTGTAACGGGAAACACTTGGAAGGAAGGACTAGACAAAGCTATGCAAGAAGCAATTTCCCGTCTGTGTGGACAAAATGAGGACAAGATCAAGAACACTCGTTTCATCTACTACCCAAGACATGACTCCATGGGAAGACCGATGACCATGCCCCCACCACAACCCAAGATGAACCCCTATGAAGCACCTCAGGACTTCAGGCAGTACAAAACCCGCAGAGATTTGGACAACGCCCTCGCCTCTCGCCAAGCACCTCACCCGTGAAGACGAAGAAATCCCCCCCTGAAGAGTAGTATCATTTAAGCACTTAAGTAGGTGTGAGTTGTATCAGGATCCCCCTTGTATCGTAGAACGATGAATGGTTCTTCAAACCAACGGTGTGTTAGCTTTGTAATGTATGATGCTTGGTATGAATGAAAAAGTGTTGTTGGTTTTTACCCCCGCAACACTACTCAAATTTTCAATTTGTGAACTTTTAAAAATTTAACAAAACAAACCATAGAAATTTCCCTCTTATCTTATCATCTACCTCAATGTTCAGATGGCCCCACCAACCCGCAACACCACCCAGGATGCCATGATGCAACTGCTGCAGACAATGATGGCAGACCGAGAAGTCGAGAGAGCTGAACGCCAAGCCAACATTACCGCACTGCAACAGATAGCTCAGAACAACCAAGGCCATGGAAACCAAGATCACCCGGGGTCAAAGCTGAAGAACTTTCAGCACACCAACCCTCCGATGTTCAACAAGACTGAAGAACCCCTAGACGCTGATGACTGGCTCCAGACAATGGAGAACAACCTCGAAGTTGCGCAAGTTGAAGCCGCAGAAAAAGTACTGTTTGCCACGCACTACTTAGCAGGACCAGCCAGAGCTTGGTGGACCAGCACCCGTGCCATGAATGCAGGAGAAATGATGACTTGGGAAGACTTCAAGCTGAAGTTTAGCAAATACCATGTGCCCCAGGGACTGATCAAGAAGATGAGAGATGAGTTCCGTGAACTCAAACAAGGAAGGATGTCCGTGGTGGAATACCGCGACAGGTTTCTTACTCTGTCGAGGTACGCCCCGGATGAGACCGACACCAATGAGAAGCGGAAGGAAAGATTTCTGAACGGACTGCACGACGAGATGCAAACTGTGTTAGTGAACATTCCGTTCGCTGACTTAGAAGCCCTTGTAGACTCAGCCATACAGATGGAAGGAAAGCTACATCAAGCCAATGAGAACCGCAAACGCCGGATGATGAACCAGAATGGACCCCACCATAATCAGAAGTATCGCAATAACTCCTCTGGAGGATTCACCCCAAGATACAACAAGCCCCCTGCCCAGAATTATCGCCCCAACTACACCAACAACAACGGAGGACCCCCGAAGCCCGGAGGGAACAACAACAACAACAACAACAACAACAACCGCCCCAACAACAACAACAACAATGGAAACAACAACAACCCCAATACTGCCCCGAGGACTGGAAGCAATGCTACCCCCGTCAACCCCAAAGACAAGTCCACCGTCAACTGCTATGAATGTGGAGTTGTGGGTCACTTCTCCAATGAGTGCCCCAAGAAGCTTGCCAGGATTGCCGCCAATACCGCAGCACCTGCTCAGCAACAGCGCCGCTTTGCTGGAAGAAGGAACCAGAACAACAACAACGGACGTTTCTACCACATGACTGCCACTGAAACTCAGGAAGCACCCCAGACCATGCCAAGTATGTCCTCCTGTTATTAAAATGCTCAATCTCTCTTAGGAACCTAACTTTTCTTAAAATCTCGGGACGAGATTTGTTTAAGGGGGAAGGGTTTGTAACATCCCAAGAATTTCAAAACAAAACAAATGAATTTCCCTAGTTCCAAATTTTGGAACCAACAAAAACTTTTATTAAAATAAGATGGATACATATAGATCTTGTTTAAATCTTGTGTTTCGCCATGATGAGTGTTATTATGCTTATGTGCTAAACCCTAAAACCCTAAAGTGATCAAGTGAAGATCACCAACCCAATAAAATAAAAGAGAAAGAAATCAAATAAGAAAAACCTTAAACCCTAATCTTCTCCAAAAATCATTTGGATCTATTTTGAGAAACCCAAAATAAAATAAAAGGCATATGGGGGCATATAGCCATAATAGGTAAATCTTGAACCCTACCTTTATTAATTATGCTAAATGGTGGTGAACCATTGTGAACCCCACTAAACCCTAAACCTCACCCCTCTTCTCACCACCCTAGTTAAATTAAAATAAAAGGAAATTAAATAAGAAAGAGGCATATGTGCCTATGGCTATATTTATAAAACTTTACCCTAAGCCTTTCTACTTTGCTTAGAGGTTTGGAAAAACCTTCACACACCTTACCTAGTACTTATCAAACCAAACCCAAGTGGTTTCCAAAGAAAATAAAAAGAAACTAAAAATGCCATAGAGGCATATGAGAATAAAATAGCAATTTGGGAAATAAAGAATATTGACCCTAGTACTTGTTGTGAATGGTTGATTCACTTCCATATACCATTTCAACCCTCAACACACCCTTTGGGCCAAGAACACTCAAATCAAAAATCAAATGCAACATATGCATAGAAGCATATGTGACACATAGCCATTTCACCAAACTTTGACCTATGACTCTAAACCTTGACCAAATGATGGGAAACCATCTCTCAACCTAATATAACACTAAATTGACCCTAACCCATGCCCAAGTAAAGCAAGGTGAACAATTTACAAAAATAATAAAACTTAACACATCACCTCTTATGTGTTATGGCCAATTTTGCAAATCTTTGATCAAGACCTTTTGAAATGGATTCAATGGTTTGAAAATGTTTCTAAACTAATAAGAACCACTTTAGAGTCAACAAAAGTCAACTCAAATGGGGAGAATTCAAATAGGGAGAAAATCCCCAAAATTCACTCACATACACTTAGCCAAATTTGCAAATCTTCAACCAAGGCCACCATTGCTTGATCTATTGTTTGTAAAACTCTTATATATGATAAACAAACACATTTGCATCAAAGAAACCAAAATCAAACCAAAGGAAATCTCAAAACCTTCACACATATGATAATGGTCATATGTCACCAAAATATTTTCTTCACTACTTTACCCCTCTGGTTTTCTCTATTCTTAAACTAAACTTGGTCAACTATGACCATGTCATCCAAGACCATGTCAAGGTCAACAACTTCCATGTTGACCATCCCTGCTGAAGTTGACCAGGTTGACCAGTAGAGAATTGCCAAGTGGAGACTTTGAATTAAAGAGAAGATGATCCACTTTTTGAAACTTTGCAAATCTTCACCAAAATGAACACCACCACCACCATTATATCTCTATGATTATATGAATGAGATCCACCAAAGGATTTTTTCCAAAATTTGAAAATATTTTTCTTTCGGGCATTACCACAAACATCTTGTGGGCAACACCTATAGTTGTGCCCATGCTGCAATTTTGGTTGGACTTGGTCCAACTCTGGCCACCCCTGCACGTCTGGAGACCCTCCCTACCCTGCAGCACCAGAGCCACCACTTGCCATCACCACTACTTGACCCAAATCCACCAGAGCTTGCCATGCCGTGGCATACATGACACACACCCATGTCACCTTCCTCTCTGGTCCATTTCAGCATGCACGACCATGTCCTGGCCCTTCCACTCACCCCTCTGAACGTGCCAGACATGATGCTCGACGACTTGATGCACCACACACACCCAATGACACATCATGCCGGCCACCCTAGTCACCACCATGCCACCACTTGCTCCCTCCCTTTCTCTCTCTCTCTCACCGTGTCATCACACTTGACATGGACCTCCTACACCTACCAGACATGACCATTGATCGAGGAGAGCACGAGGTCGACCACGACTACCCGTGCCACGTCCCCTGATCACCACCAGTGGACACGACCCCGTTCCCGCGTGCACGCTGCAATCCAACGCGTCCCCGTGCGCCACCAGCACCCTCTGCTTCCTGCACGCTTGCCGGACACGACCGTTGGCCCGCGCGCGCCCCAGGACGACGCCACGACGCGACGTCTTGGAAGGACGCCGATGTCGGCATTGACCCGGTGCGCCCTGCACACTATGCCATCAACCGCGCCACTACTCACGCGTCACCACCTACCCATGAGCTCACCGCCTGACGCAGCAGCAGTGCCGGAGAAGCCCATGCCCGCCGTGCACCGTGACGTCGCCACCATGCCGGTCCCGTCGCGCCCCGCTCCTCCAGCCGCTATATAAACCCCCCTGCGCCTCTGGACATCACCACACACCCTCGCAGCCTCCCTCTCTCCCTCCTAGAGCCTCCCTCCCTCCCTCCTTGCCGCTCACCGGAGCAAGAAGCTCGCCGGCGGCATCACTCAAGGCCGCGCCATTTCTCGCCACCATAGCCACCGAGCCCTATACCATCTTGAAGCTCTTGAAAAGCCCCGTCGAACGAGCCCAACCCCGCCGTCAACCGAGCACCGAGGTGGGAGAAATAGGCCTCGCAAGCTCACGGGATCGGGAGGAAGACGATGGCCCAGGGCCGTCGGATCTTGATCTGACGCCCTGTGCTTCCCGCGCGCCGGCTACGTGCATGCGGCATGCACGCACGGCCCAGGCAGCAACTGGGCCAGCCCACTTCCTTCCCGCCCGCGTTTGAAATTCAAACTTCGTTTTATTTATTTTCTGTGTTTTTGCTCTCACATGCTTTGCCAAATCTTTAATCATTTCAATTCTGCTCGGTCATTTTTGATAAATTTTATATATTTGGAAAGCTCCTGAAAGGCCCCATCCAACCACACTGGTTTCAAATCAAAATATGTTGTAGAATTTGAATAGTAAAAATAACAAATCAGTAACTTTTCAAACTTCAAATAAATCTTAAAAATCAACCATAAACTATTTTGAGGTGGTTCCACCTCTCAAAAATCACATTTGATGTTGTCTAATTTATTATGTAGTAAAATACTATAGTTGTTTCATATGATCATGGGTTAGAATCAAATAATGGCTATGTAGCCATTACTAGCCCATTTAAATTATTTTCCAAATTTAAGATTTCAAATCTATGAGGTGTAGCACCTCATTTAAATCATCTTCTTAAGTGGTATGAAGTAGTGTGATAACCCTGGTTGCTTGGTCTCATAATTGCTCATTTAAGAATATTAAATGTTTGCCATAGTAGCTTTTTAAATTGTTCCAACAAATTATTAAATCTTATGGGAGTGTTTCTCTCATTTAAATCTTGTCATGAACAATTCAAAATGAGGTAGAGACTCTGGTCATTTAGGTCTCATATGAATTGTTGATGATATTAAATCTTTACCATGTTAGGATTAAAAGGTATGAGGTGTTCACCTCATTTAAATCATTTTCTCCAATGATAAGTATGAAGAGGTTGACTTTGGTCAACCTAGGTCATATATGGTTCATAAGAGAAATTAAATCTTAATAAGATAATGAGAGGAAATTATTTCTCTAAGTAATTAAAAATAACACCTAATTTAGTATGAGAGGAAATTATTTTTCCTAAATAAGAAAACAACACATTTACCCACTTAATAGTAATGTGTGATGCTATTTTTTTTACTTGTGTAAATTATATGAGGTGTTTCACTTCATTTAAATCTTGTCCCAAGTACTTTCATATGAAGTTTGAACCCCTGGTCAAATACTCTCACATGAAATACTTGGAGATTTAAACCATAATAGGTACTATTAAATGGTATGAGGTACCCCTACCTCATTTAAATCATTTTCTCAAATGATGATGATGAATGGTTGACTTGGGTCAACATAAATTCATGTGTGATGATTTGAGAAATTAAATCTTAAAGAAGATTCAATGAGAGGAAATTATTCCTCAAGAACTATATGGAAACTATCATTTACATATAAAATGAGAGGAAATTATTCTTCCTCAAAGCAATACCACCAATGCACAAAATTGTATTAATTGTGTGAATAGAATAGTATGTGTGAATATATGTGATGTTTGGAATAGCCAATGAATTGTTTGGTGATTGTATCCTCGTTTTCGTATTTTAGACGCTAGTACCGAGGAGTATCAAGAGGAGGAGGAGGAGATCTACTTCCAAGGAGAAGAAGAGAACTTTGACCACCACCTCAACCAAGGCAAGCTAACACCTTTGCAAGCTAATATTGTTGCAAGCAAATATTCTTGCAAGGTGCAAAGCTCTACTAGAGCAAGGCACATTCACCAATTTACTTTATGCTTCATGATCCCATCCCAAGTTTTTATTCTTCCAAACTTTTACTTTGATTATTATAACTTGCTTTTATAATTAACTTTGGTCTAGAAATAGAGTACTACAAGAGTATCAAACTTAGCCTAGAAAGCTTTAAGCTAAGTTAGCACCCCTCATGACTAGTTGCTAGTGCTCAATATTAAAAGTGACTACTCTAGTTGGGAACTTGTGAATTGAAATGACTTTGAAAACCTTGGAATGATGAGTCATTCCATTGAGAGATTTTGAAGGTGAATATGACTGGTGAATGACTTGGTGAATTTTACCAAAACTGATGGTTGGGTTCGGATGCGATACCATTCCAATTTTACCAGTACCCCCACAATACCTGAATCTGGGTAAGGCTTAGCTGGAAACTTATGTACCTTAGTATGGGTTCCCTCTAAACAAGCGTCATCGGGGTTATGCCAAGGGTTGCCTCCAAAGAAATATTGAATGATGTGATATGTCCGGCCCAAGCCCCGTGCAGTTCCCAGGCTGACAGTTGGTCTTCACTGGGAGGCCAAGCTCATGGGGAGAGGTGCCTATACTAGAGTATGTAAATGAAAGGTTAGGATTGGTAGTTCGCGTACTGCGTACGATAAATCAGGGCCAGTTACCCCTGACGAACTATTGCAATTGTTGTGGCACAAGTGTACACCCTCTGCAGAGTTAAACCTATTCGAATAGCCGCGTCCTCGGTTATGGACAGTTGGAAAGGCCATACTGTTCCGTCATCAGAACTTTTCCAAAAATATGAATGGTGACTTGTGACTTGAGTTTGAAAGGTGACTTTGACTTTGAATCACAACTGAGTTGTGGGAATGACACTAATGTTCCCACTTGAGTTAAGTTAGGCAAATGAAAAGTCTTGGTTTACTAAAGTGCTTATGAAATAAAACTGGCTTTATGCAAATGAAACTAGAGCTTAGCATCCCCTTCTATAGTTGATAGTGCTTACCTTAGTATTAGTTTGCGAGTACTTTAAAGTATTCATGGCTTTGTCCCTGGCTATTCAAATGGCCAGACTATGAAGAGGAGTACCAGACCCCGGAAGAAGGACAGCAGGACGTCTACGACAACTAGGATCCCTCCTGACGTCAAGCGTTGGCCTGTGGACTATAGAGTCCCTTTCGATCTACGCTTCCGCTATGTATTTGTGATGTGTGTTGAAACAATAGTTCAACTATTATTGTAATATTGGATCATGTGATCTATTTGAAAGACGACTATGATATGTAATGAATGATGACTTATGATATTCAACTGTTATGTCTCGCAACAACAATATTCCTGGGATTGCGATGTATGGCATAACAGGCATCTGGACTTAAAAATCCGGGTGTTGACAATTTCCGGCACTAACCTATTAACAAGATGCCACATTGCTAGTTCCCTGTTTTCTGTTGTTTTTGTATTTCAGAAAAGTTGTACATCAAATATTCTTGGAATTGGACGAAACAAAAGCCGGAGTCAATATTTTACCGTAACGAAGACGGAGTCCAGAGGGAAGTCGAAGGGGGGGGGTAGTAGGGTGGCCACACCGCCCTAGGCGCGGCCTGGCCCTAGCCCGCGCCTAGGGGTGGTGTGGGCCACCCTGGCCTCCACCGACATCGGGCCCTCTGCCTATTTATTCACGATTTCGAGAAAACCCTAAATACCCGAGCCTCCATCCAATGAAAAATTATGTCGCGGCCTCCATCGCAAAACCCATCTCGGGTGGGGGGGGGGTCTGAAGCTCTTCCCGGCACCCTGCCGGAGGGGGAAATCATCGTCACAGGCATCTACATCGCCATGCCCGCCTCCGAAGTTATGCGTGAGTAGTTAATCCATGGACTATATATGGGTCCATAACAGTAGCTAGATGGTTGTCTTCTCCAATTTGTGCTTCATGTTTAGATCTTGTGAGCTGCCCTACATGATCAATATCATCCTTATGTAATCCTACATGTTGTGTTTGCTGGGATCCGATGAATATTGTATACTATGTTGAGGTCGATTATATATTCATGTCATATGATATTTGTGATCTTGCATGCTCTCTGTTGCTAGTAGATACTCTGGCAAGGTAGATGCTTGTGACTCCAAGAGGGGGTATTTATACTCGATAGTAGGTTCATGCCTCTAGTAATATGGGAGAGTGACAGTAACTTCTAAGATTGTAGATGTGTTGTTGCTACTAGGGAGAAAACAACAATGTTTTATCCAAGGGTAATTCTATTGTTTACTTTACACACACTGCTTAATGCGATAATCTATTGCTTGCAACTTAATACTGAAAGGGGTTCGGATGATAACCGGAAGGTGGATTATTAGTCATAGACACAGTTGGATTGCACTCTATGTATTATGTTGTAATGCCCAAACGAATCTCATAGTAATCATCTTGTCATGTATGGTCGATATTCTGTCAATTGCCCAACTGTAATTTGTTCACCCAACATGCTATTTATATTTATGGAGAGACAGCTCTAGTGAACTATGGACCCCGGTCCTTTCCTTTACACTGATAAATTTAACCACTGCAATCCTGCTCTGTTACTTTCTGCAAAGGTCTGTTCTCTTTAATTACTGCAAACATCTCCTTCCACTTGATACATTTAATCCTTTGTGTTCAGCAAAACCGGTGAGATTGACAACCTCACTGTAAGTTGGGGCAAATAATTTTGGTTGTGTTGTGTGCAGGTTCCACGTTGTTGCTGACGCCAGTAGTGCGCCCTACCACTAGTCAGCTAGCCACACCTTTAGAACTCATGCCTTTCTCCTACTGGTCGATTAAACCTTAGTTTCTTACTGAGGGAAAACTTGCTACTGTGCTCATCATACCTTCCTCTTGGGATTCCCCAACAGTGTGAAGTCGGCGTTACGATCAACACCATCAATTCACAGGGATTAGTACACTACCAAGCAAGCAGGACACTAGGCAGGGAACAAGTTCCAAGCCCGAAATAGGCCATCACAAGGATATGCTCAAGCCTGTCTACCAAAGTGACAAGTTTCAGGAATTGTGCATGCTCCACAACACACTTAGTGACTCATTGCTTGAGGTGTCAAGCAAGGCTGAAACCTATACATGCAATATATACAACATTCACCTCACAACCATCGACACAAAGCATCAGGGAACCAGCAAGAACCAACGGTAGTTGTTCATCACAGCTCAGAGATGTTCATCCCCAATCCAGTCAAATCAACACAATCACAGAAACAGAAAATGGTGGACTAGAGAAAGAAAAGCATTAGGAGCAAGGAGGAGAAGGACAAGCTTAAACCACAAGCTCAAGCAATCCATCACAGCCAAATACACTTTGTCTAGGAGCTGGAGCAAGGTATACTAAATACCTGGAAAGGATCCAGAGGATCAAATCTATATTTATGCATGCTCAAACCACGACACAGAGCAGAAGCTCATAAAGGGTTGGTCAACACTTGGTATAGACCAAGTGATGCTGGCAATATATGAAGCAAATAAGGGCTAATCCTATCCAGTAGATGTTGATATGCAAGATATGAAGCAAATAGAGCATATCCAGCGATGAACTAGACATATATTAAGCCTCAAGAGCCACATGCACCACCTAGCATCACTAGCCTATTTGAACCATCAGAGTTAATGTTTTCTTCACAAAACAAATCACAACGACATTCATATGCATGATACCCTACTGTGAAGGATTCCATATAATCAAAACTACCATTTTATCCATCAAGGTGAGCAACCATTAGCAGTAACTAATGCTACTGAGGTCACATCAACCCACTGATGCGTGTAGTTGACACGTCCGTTGGGAACCCCAAGAGGAAGGTGTGATGCGCACAGTATCAAGTTTCCCTCAGTAAGAAACCAAGGTTTAATCGAACCAGTAGGAGTCAAGAAGCACGTTGAAGGTTGATGGTGGCAGAATGTAGTGCGGCGCAACACCAGAGATTCCGGCGCCAATGTGGAACCTGCACAACACAACCAAAGTACTTTGCCCCAACGTAACAGTGAGGTTGTCAATCTCACCGGCTTGCTGTGAACAAAGGATTAACCGTATTGTGTGGAAGATGATTGTTTGCGAAGAATAGTAAAGAACAATTGCAGTAGATTGTATTTCAGATGTAAAGGATAGACCGGGGTCCACAGTTCACTAGCGGTGTCTCTCCCATAAGATAAATAGCATGTTGGGTGAACGAATTACAGTTGGGCAATTGACAAATAAAGAAGGCATAACAATGCACATACATATATCATGATGAGTATTATGAGATTTAATCAGGGCATTACGACAAAGTACATAGACCGCCATCCAGCATGCATCTATGCCTAAAAAGTCCACTTTCAGGTTATCATCCGAACCCCTTCCGGTATTAAGTTGCAAGCAACAGACAATTGCATTAAGTATGGTGCATAATGTAATCAACACAAATATCCTTAGACAAAGCATCGATGTTTTATCCCTAGTGGCTGATACGTCTCCGACGTATCGATAATTTCTTATGTTCCATGCCACATTATTGATGTTATCTACATGTTTTATGCACACTTTATGTCATATTCGTGCATTTTCTAGAACTAACCTATTAACAAGATGCCGAAGTGCCGATTCTTTGTTTTCTGCTGTTTTTGGTTTCAGAAATCCTAGTAACGAAATATTCTCGGAATTGGACGAAATCAACGCCCAGGGTCCTATTTTGCCACGAAGCTTCCAGAAGTCCGAAGAGGAGACGAAGAGGGGCCACGAGGGGGCCACACCCTAGGGCGGCGCGGCCCCCCCCTTGGCCGCGCGGCCCTGTGGTGTGGGGCCCTCGTGCTGCCTCTTGACCTGCCCTTCCGCCTACAAATAGCCTCCGTCGCGAAACCCCCAGTACCGAGAGCCACGATACGGAAAACCTTACTGAGACGCCGCCGCCGCCGATCCCATCTCGGGGGATCCAGGAGATCGCCTCCGGCAGTGCCGGAGAGGGGATTCATCTCCCGGAGGACTCTACGCCGCCATGGTCGCCTCCGGAGTGATGTGTGAGTAGTCTACCCCTGGACTATGGGTCCATAGCAGTAGCTAGATGGTTATCTTCTCCCCATTGTGCTATCATTGTCGGATCTTGTGAGCTGCCTAACATGATCAAGATCATCTATCTGTAATTCTATATGTTGCGTTTGTTGGGATCCGATGAATAGAGAATACTTGTTATGTTGATTATCAAAGTTATATCTATGTGTTGTTTATGATCTTGCATGCTTTCCGTTACTAGTAGATGCTCTGGCCAAGTAGATGCTTGTAACTCCAAGAGGGAGTATTTATGCTCGATAGTGGGTTCATGCCTGCATTGACACCGGGACAAAGTGACGAAAGTTCTAAGGTTGTGTTGTGCTGTTGCCACTAGGGATAAAACATTGATGCTATGTCTAAGGATGTAGTTGTTGATTACATTACGCACCATACTTAATGCAATTGTCTGTTGCTTTGCAACTTAATACCGGGAGGGGTTCGGATGATAACCTGAAGGTGGACTTTTTAGGCATAGATGCAGTTGGATGGCGGTCTATGTACTTTGTCGTAATGCCCAATTAAATCTCACTATACTCATCATGATATGTATGTGCATGGTCATGCCCTCTTTATTTGTCAATTGCCCAACTGTAATTTGTTCACCCAACATGCTGTTTATCTTATGGGAGAGACACCTCTAGTGAACTGTGGACCCCGGTCCAATTCTCTTTACTGAAATACAATCTACTGCAATACTTGTTCTACTGTTTTCTGCAAACAATCATCTTCCACACAATACGGTTAATCCTTTGTTACAGCAAGCCAGTGAGATTGACAACCTCACTGTTTTGTTGGGGCAAAGTACTTTGGTTGTGTTGTGCAGGTTCCACGTTGGCGCCGGAATCTCTGGTGTTGCGCCGCACTACATCCCGCCGCCATCAACCTTCAACGTGCTTCTTGGCTCCTACTGGTTCGATAACCTTGGTTTCATACTGAGGGAAACTTGCCGCTGTACGCATCACACCTTCCTCTTGGGGTTCCCAACGGACGCGTGTTGAACGCGTATCAAGCAGCTTTTCTCGGCGCCGTTGCCGGGAGATCAAGACACGCTGCAAGGGGAGTCTCCACTTCTCAATCTCTTTACTTTGTTTTTGTCTTGCTTAGTTTTATTTACTACTTTGTTTGCTGCACTAAATCAAAATACAAAAATTAGTTGCTAGTTTTACTTTATTTGCTATCTTGTTTGCTATATCAAAAACACAAAAAAAGAATTAGTTACTTGCATTTACTTTATCTAGTTTGCTTTATTTACTGTTGCTAAAATGGCTACCGCTGAAAATACTAAGTTGTGTGACTTCACAACCACAAATAATAATGATTTCTTATGCACACCTATTGCTCCACCTGCTACTACAGCAGAATTCTTTGAAATTAAACCTGCTTTACTGAATCTTGTTATGCGAGAGCAATTTTCTGGTGTTAGTTCTGATGATGCTGCTGCCCATCTTAATAATTTTGTTGAATTATGTGAAATGCAAAAGTATAAGGATGTAGATGGTGACATTATAAAATTAAAATTGTTCCCTTTCTCATTAAGAGGAAGAGCTAAAGATTGGTTGCTATCTCTGCCTAAGAATAGTATTGATTCATGGACTAAATGCAAGGATGCTTTTATTGGTAGATATTATCCCCCTGCTAAAATTATATCTTTGAGGAGTAGCATAATGAATTTTAAACAATTAGATACTGAACATGTTGCTCAAGCTTGGGAAAGAATGAAATCTTTGGTTAAAAATTGCCCAACACATGGACTGACTACTTGGATGATCATCCAGACCTTCTATGCAGGACTAAATTTTTCTTCACGGAATTTATTGGATTCAGCTGCTGGAGGTACCTTTATGTCCATCACTCTTGGTGAAGCAACAAAGCTTCTTGATAATATGATGATCAACTACTCTGAATGGCACACGGAAAGAGCTCCACAAGGTAAGAAGGTAAATTCTGTCGAAGAAACCTCTTCCTTGAGTGATAAGATTGATGCTATTATGTCTATGCTTGTGAATGATAGGACTAATATTGATCCTAATAATGTTCCATTAGCTTCATTGGTTGCACAAGAAGAACATGTTGATGTAAACTTCATTAAAAATAATAATTTCAACAACAATGCTTACCGGAACAATTCTAGTAACAACTATAGGCCATATCCTTATAATAATGGCAACGGCTATGGTAATTCTTATGGGAATTCTTACAACAATAATAGGAGTTCACCCCCTGGACTTGAAGCCATGCTTAAAGAATTTATTAGTACACAAACTGCTTTTAACAAATCTGTTGAAGAAAAGCTTGGGAAAATTGATATACTTGATTCTAAAGTTGATAGTCTTGCTGCTGATGTTGATCTTTTGAAATCGAAAGTTATGCCTAATGAAAATCATCATAATAAAATTGTTACTACAGCAAATGCCATCCAAGTTAGAATTAATGAGAATATAATATTAATGGCTGAATTGCGTGCTAGGTGGGATAGAGAAGAAAATGAAAAACTAGCTAAAGAGAAGAATGTAGCTAAAGTTTGGACAATTATCACCACTAGTAATGCTAATGCTACACATGTTGCTGCACCTCCTACTAATACTAATAAAAGAATTGGCGTTAGCAATGTTTCCACTTCTAATGCAAAGCGCGAGAAACTGCCTGAAACTGCTAAAACTGTTGAAACTGCCTGTGATAAAGCTGCTGAATTTTTTTCCAACATTGGGGATGATGATCCCATTGCTTTAGATTATAATGGTTTGAATTTTGATGATTGCCACATCTCTGAAGTTATAAAGTTCTTACAAAAACTTGCTAAAAGTCCTAATACTAGTGCTATAAATTTGGCTTTCACGCAACATATTACAAATGCTCTCATAAAAGCTAGAGAAGAGAAACTAGAGCGCGAAGCTTCTATTCCTAGAAAGCTAGAGGATGGTTGGGAGCCCATCATTAAGATGAAGGTTAAAGATTTTGATTGTAATGCTTTATGTGATCTTGGTGCAAGTATTTCTGTTATGCCTAAGAAAATTTATAATATGCTTGACTTGCCACCACTGAAAAATTGTTATTTGGATGTTAATCTTGCTGATCATTCTACAAAGAAACCTTTGGGGAGAGTTGATAATGTTCGCATTACCGTTAACAATAACCTTGTCCCCGTTGATTTTGTTGTCTTGGATATTGAATGCAATGCATCTTGTCCCATCATATTGGGAAGACCTTTTCTTCGAACTGTTGGTGCTACTATTGATATGAAGGAAGGTAATATAAAATATCAATTTCCTCTCAAGAAAGGTATGGAACACTTCCCTAGAAAGAGAATGAAGTTACCTTTTGATTCTATTATGAGAACAAATTATGATGTTGACACTTCGTCTCTTGATAATACTTGATACACACTTTCTGCGCCTAGCTGAAAGGCGTTAAAGAAAAGCGCTTATGGGAGACAACCCATGTTTTTACCTACAGTACTTTGCTTTTATTTTGTGTCTTGGAAGTTGTTTACTACTGTAGCAACCTCTCCTTATCTTAGTTTAGTGTTTTGTTGTGCCAAGTAAAGTCTTTGATAGAAAAGTAAGTACTAGATTTGGATTACTGCGCAGTTTCAGATTTCTTTCCTGTCACGAATCTGGGTCTACCTCCCTGTAGGTAGCTCAGAAAATTAAGCCAATTTACGTGCATGATCCTCAGATATGTACGCAACTTTCATTCAATTTGAGCATTTTCATTTGAGCAAGTCTGGTGGCCTAATAAAATTCGTCAATACGAACTGTTCTGTTTTGACAGATTCTGCCTTTTATTTCGCATTGCCTCTTTTGCTATGTTGGATGAATTTCTTTGATACACTAATGTCCAGTAGCTTTATGCAATGTCCATAAGTGTTAAGAATGATTGTGTCACCTCTGAATATGTTAATTTTTATTGTCGCTAACCCTCTAATGAGTTGTTTCGAGTTTGGTGTGGAGGAAGTTTTCAAGGATCAAGAGAGGAGTATGATGCAACATGATCAAGGAGAGTGAAAGCTCTAAGCTTGGGGATGCCCCGGTGGTTCACCCCTGCGTATATCAAGAAGACTCAAGCGTCTAAGCTTGGGGATGCCCAAGGCATCCCCTTCTTCATCGACAACATTATCAGGTTCCTCCCCTGAAACTATATTTTTATTCCATCACATCTTATGTGCTTTGCTTGGAGCGTCGGTTTGTTTTTGTTTTTTTTGTTTTGTTTGAATAAAATGGATCCTAGCATTCACTTTATGGGAGAGAGACACGCTCCGCTGTAGCATATGGACAAGTATGTCCTTAGTTTCTACTCATAGTATTCATGGCGAAGTTTCTTCTTCGTTAAATTGTTATATGGTTGGAATTGGAAAATGATACATGTAGTAATTGCTATAAATGTCTTGGGTAATGTGATATTTGGCAATTATTGTGCTCATGTTTAAGCTCTTGTATCATATGCTTTGCACCCATTAATGAAGAAATACATAGAGCATGCTAAAATTTGGTTTGCATATTTGGTTTCTCTAAGGTCTAGATAATTTCTAGTATTGAGTTTGAACAACAAGGAAGACAGTGTAGAGTCTTATAATGTTTACAATATGTCTTTTATGTGAGTTTTGCTGCACCGGTTCATCCTTGTGTTTGTTTCAAATAAGCCTTGCTAGCCTAAACCTTGTATCGAGAGGGAATACTTCTCATGCATCCAAAATACTTGAGCCAACCACTATGCCATTTGTGTCCACCATACCTACCCACTACATGGTATTTTCCGCCATTCCAAAGTAAATTGCTTGAGTGCTACCTTTAAAATTCCATCATTCACCTTTACAATATATAGCTCATGGGACAAATAGCTTAAAAACTATTGTGGTATTGAATATGTACTTATGCACTTTATCTCTTATTAAGTTGCTTGTTGTGCGATAACCATGTTTTCTGGGGATGCCATCAACTATTCTTTGTTGAATTTCATGTGAGTTGCTATGCATGTTCGTCTTGTCTGAAGTAAGAGCGATCTACCACCTTATGGTTAAGCATGCATATTGTTAGAGAAGAACATTGGGCCGCTAACTAAAGCCATGATCCATGGTGGAAGTTTCAGTTTTGGACAAATATCCTCAATCTCAGATGAGAAAATTATTAATTGATGTTACATGTTATGCATAAAAGAGGAGTCCATTATCTGTTGTCTATGTTGTCCCGGTATGGATGTCTAAGTTGAAGAATAATCAATAGCGAGAAATCCAATGCGAGCTTTCTCCTTAGACCTTTGTACAGGCGGCATAGAGGTACCCCATTGTGACACTTGGTTAAAACATGTGCATTGTGATGATCCGGTAGTCCAAGCTAATTAGGACAAGGTGCGGGCACTATTAGTATACTATGCATGAGGCTTGCAACTTGTAAGATATAATTTACATGATACATATGCTTTATTACTACCGTTGACAAAGTTGTTTCATGTTTTCAAAATCAAAGCTCTAGCACAAATATAGCAATCGATGCTTTCCTCTTTGAAGGACCTTTCTTTTTACTTTTATGTTGAGTCAGTTCACCTATTTCTCTCCACCTCAAGAAGCAAACACTTGTGTGAACTGTGCATTGATTCCTACATATTTGCATATTGCACTTGTTATATTACTCTATGTTGACAATATCCATGAGATATACATGTTATAAGTTGAAAGCAACCGCTGAAACTTAATCTTCTTTTGTGTTGCTTCAATACCTTTACTTTGAATTATTGCTTTATGAGTTAACTTTTATGCAAGACTTATTGATGCTTGTCTTGAAGTGCTATTCATGAAAAGTCTTTGCTTTATGATTCACTTGTTTACTCATGTCATATACATTGTTTTGATCGCTGCATTCACTACATATGCTTTACAAATAGTATGATCAAGATTATGATGGCATGTCACTCCAGAAATTATCTGTGTTATCGTTTTACCTGCTCGGGACGAGCAGAACTAAGCTTGGGGATGCTGATACGTCTCCGACGTATCGATAATTTCTTATGTTCCATGCCACATTATTGATGTTATCTACATGTTTTATGCACACTTTATGTCATATTCGTGCATTTTCTGGAACTAACCTATTAACAAGATGCCGAAGTGCCAGTTGCTGTTTTCTGCTGTTTTTGGTTTCAGAAATCCTAGTAACGAAATATTCTCGGAATTGGACGAAATCAACGCCCAGGGTCCTATTTTGCCACGAAGCTTCCAGAAGTCCGAAGAGGAGACGAAGAGGGGCCACGAGGGGGCCACACCCTAGGGCGGCGCGGCCCCCCCTTGGCCGCGCGGCCCTGTGGTGTGGGGCCCTCGTGCCGCCTCTTGACCTGCCCTTCCGCCTACAAATAGCCTCCGTCGCGAAACCCCCAGTACCGAGAGCCACGATACGGAAAACCTTACTGAGACGCCGCCGCCGCCGATCCCATCTCGGGGGATCCAGGAGATCGCCTCCGGCACCCTGCCGGAGAGGGGATTCATCTCCCGGAGGACTCTACGCCGCCATGGTCGCCTCCGGAGTGATGTGTGAGTAGTCTACCCCTGGACTATGGGTCCATAGCAGTAGCTAGATGGTTGTCTTCTCCCCATTGTGCTATCATTGTCGGATCTTGTGAGCTGCCTAACATGATCAAGATCATCTATCTGTAATTCTATATGTTGCGTTTGTTGGGATCCGATGAATAGAGAATACTTGTTATGTTGATTATCAAAGTTATATCTATGTGTTGTTTATGATCTTGCATGCTTTCCGTTACTAGTAGATGCTCTGGCCAAGTAGATGCTTGTAACTCCAAGAGGGAGTATTTATGCTCGATAGTGGGTTTATGCCTGAATTGACACCTGGGACAGTGACAGAAAGTTCTAAGGTTGTGTTGTGCTGTTGCCACTAGGGATAAAACATTGATGCTATGTCTAAGGATGTAGTTGTTAATTACATTACGCACCATACTTAATGCAATTGTCTGTTGCTTTGCAACTTAATACTGGAGGGGGTTCGGATGATAACCTGAAGGTGGACTTTTTAGGCATAGATGCATTTGGATGGCGGTCTATGTACTTTGTCGTAATGCCCAATTAAATCTCACTATACTCATCATGATATGTATGTGCATGGTCATGCCCTCTTTATTTGTCAATTGCCCAACTGTAATTTGTTCACCCAACATGTTGTTTATCTTATGGGAGAGACACCTCTAGTGAACTGTGGACCCCGGTCCAATTCTCTTTACTGAAATACAATCTACTGCAATACTTGTTCTACTGTTTTCTGCAAACAATCATCTTCCACACAATACGGTTAATCCTTTGTTACAGCAAGCCGGTGAGATTGACAACCTCACTGTTTCGTTGGGGCAAAGTACTTTGGTTGTGTTGTGCAGGTTCCACGTTGGCGCCGGAATCTCTGGTGTTGCGCCGCACTACATCCTGCCGCCATCAACCTTCAACGTGCTTCTTGGCTCCTACTGGTTCGATAACCTTGGTTTCATACTGAGGGAAACTTGCCGCTGTACGCATCACACCTTCCTCTTGGGGTTCCCAACGGACGCGTGTTAAACGCGTATCAGTGGCAACAACACATCCACAACCTTAGAACTTTCTGTCACTGTCCCAGATTTAATGGAGGCATGAACCCACTATCGAGCATAAATACTCCCTCTTGGAGTCACAAGTATCAACTTGGCCAGAGCCTCTACTAGCAACGGAGAGCATGCAAGAACATAAACAACTCATATATGATAGATTGATAATCAACTTTACATAGTATTCAATATCCATCGGATCCCAACAAACACAACATGTAGGATTACAAAGAAACGATCTTGATCATGATAGGCAGCTCACAAGATCGAGCATGATAGCACAATTAGGAGAAGACGACCATCTAGCTACTGCTATGGACCCATGGTCCAGGGGTGAACTACTCACACATCAATCCGGAGGCGATCATGGCGATGAAGAGTCCTCCGGGAGATGATTCCCCTCTCCGGCAGGGTGCCGGAGGCGATCTCCTGAATCCCCCGAGATGGGATTGGCGGCGGCGTCTCTGGAAGGTTTTCCGTATCGTGGCTCTCGGTACTGGGGGTTTCGCGACGGAGGCTTTAAGTAGGCGGAAGGGCAGGTCAGGGGGCCACACGAGGGCCCCACACAACAGGCCGGCGCGGCCAAGGCCCAGGCCGCGCCGCCCTAGCGTGTGGCCACCTCGTGGCCCCACTTCTTATCCTCTTCGGTCTTCTGGAAGCTTCGTGTGAAAATAGGACCCTGGGCGTTGATTTCGTCCAATTCCGAGAATATTTCCTTACTAGGATTTCTGAAACCAAAAACAGCAGAAAACAACAACTGGCTCTTCGGCATCTCGTCAATAGGTTAGTGCTGGAAAATGCGTAATAACGACATATAACGTGTATAAAACATGTGAGTATCATCATAAAAGTAGCATGGAACATAAGAAATTATAGATATGTTTGGGACGTATCAAGCTTCCCCAAGCTTAGTTCCTACTCGCCCTCGAGTAGGTAAACGATAACAAAGATAATTTCTGAAGTGACATGCTATCATAATCTTGATCAATACTATTGTAAAGCACATGAGATGAATGCAGCGATTCGAAGCAATGATGAAGATAATGATTAAACAAATGAATCATATAGCAAAGACTTTTCATGAATAATACTTTCAAGACAAGCATCAACAAGACTTGCATAACAGTTAACTCATAAGCAATAAATTCTTAGTAGAAAGCTTTGAAACAACACAAAGGAAGATATAAGTTTCAGCGGTTGCTTTCAACTTCAACATGTATATCTCATGGATAATTGTCAACACAAAGTAATATAACAAGTGCAATAGGTAAACATGTAAGAATCAATGCACACAGTTTACACAAGTGTTTGCTTCTAAGATAGAGAGAATAGGCAAACTGACTCAACAATAAAGTAGAAGAAAGGCCCTTCGCAGAGGGAAGCATGGATTACTATTTTTGTGCTAGAGCTTTTATTTTTAAAACAAGAAACAATTTTGTCAACGGTAGTAATAAATCATATGAGTTATGTATAAGATATCTTATAAGTTGCAAGCCTCATGCATAGTATACTAATAGTGCCCGCACCTTGTCCTAATTAGCTTGGATTAACATGGATTATCATTGCATAACATATGTTTCAACCAAGTGTCACAAAGGGGTACCTCTATGCCACCTGTACAAGGGTCTAAGGAGAAGGTTCGCATTGGATTTCTCGCTTTTGATCATTCTCAACTTAGACACCCATACCGGGACAACATAGACAACAGATAATGGACTCCTCTTTTAATGCTTAAGCATTCAACAACAGTTAATATTTCTCATAAGAGATTGAGGTTTTATGTCCAAACTGAAACTTCCACCATGATTCATGGCTTTAGTTAGCGGCCCAATGTTCTTCTCTAACAATATGCATACTCAAACCATTTGATCATGAAAATCTCCCTTACTTCAGACAAGACGAACATGCATAGCAACTCACATGATATTCAACAAAGGTAAAAGTTGATGGCGTCCCCAGAAACATGGTTACCGCTCAACAAGCAACTTACTAAGAAATAAGACACATAAGTACATATTCTTCACCACGATAGTTTTTACGCTATTTTGTCCCATGAGCTATATATTGTAAAGGTAAAGAATAGAAATTTTAAAGGTAGCACTCAAGTAATGTACTTTGGAATGGCGGAGAAATACCATGTGGTAGGTAGGTATGGTGGACACAAATGGCATGGTTATTGGCTCAAGGATTTGGATGCACGAGAAGAATCCCTCTCAATACAAGGCTAGGCTAGCAAGGTTGTTTGAAGCAAACTCAAGTATAAATGGTGCAGCAAGACTCATATATAAACATATTGTAAGCATTATAAGACTTTACATCGTCTCCTTGTTGTTCAAACACCTCAACCAGAAAATATCTAGACTTAGAGAGAACAATCATGCAAACCAAATTTTAACATGCTCTATGTAGTTATTCATTAATGGGTACAAGGTACATGATGCAAGAGCTTAAACAAGATCTATATGAGCACAACAATTGCCAAGTATCACATTATTCAAGACATTATACCATTTACCACATGCGGCATTTTCCGTTTCCAACCATATATCAATGAATGAGGTAGTTCAACTTTCGCAATGAACATTAAAGATAAAGCTAAGAACACATGTGTTCATACGAAACAGCGGAGCGTAATATCTCCAATATAAAGAATGCTAGGATCCGACTTTATTCAAACAAAACAAAAACTAAAGCAAACAGACGCTCCAAGCAAAGCACATAAGATGTGACTGAATAAAAATATAGTTTCATTAGAGGAACCTGATAATGTTGTCGATGAAGAAGGGGATGCCTTGGGCATCCCCAAGCTTAGATGCTTGAGTCTTCTTGAAATATGCAGGGATGAACCACGGGGGCATCCCCAAGCTTAGACTTTTCACTCTTCTTGATCATATTGTATCATCCTCCTCTCTTGATCCTTGAAAACTTTCTCCACACCAAACTCGAAACAAACTCATTAGAGGGTCAGTGCATAATTCATATATTCAGAGGTGACATAATCATTCTTAATACTTCTGAACATTGCACAAAGCTACTGAAAGTTAATGGAACAAAGAAATCCATCGAACATAGCAAAACAGGCAATGCGAAATAAAAGGCAGAATCTATCAAAACAGAACAGTCCGTAAAGACGAATTTTACAGGGGCACTAGACTTGCTCAGATGAAAATACTCAAATTTAATGAAAGTTGCGTACATATCTGAGGATCACGCACGTAAATTTGCATATTTTTCTGAGTTACCTACAGAGAATTCTGCCCAGATTCGTGACAGCAAGAAATCGGTTTCTGTGCAGTAATCCAAATCTAGTATCGACTTTACTATCAAAGACTTTACTTGGCACAACAATGCAATAAAATAAAGATAGGGAGAGGTTGCTACAGTAATAACAACTTCCAAGACTCAAATATAAAACAAAAGTGCTGTAGTAAAATAAACACATGGGTTATCTCCCAAGAAGTTCTTTCTTTATAGCCATTCAGATGGGCTCAGCAATTTTAATGATGCACTCCCAAGAAATAAGAGTTGAAGCAAAAGAGAGCATCAAGAAGCAAATTAGAAACACTTTTAAGTCTAACCCACTTCCTATGAAAAGGAATCTTGTAAGTAAACAAGTCATGTAAGCATAATGCAATAAGCATAGGAAAACAAGACAAGCGCAACTTCAAGATTTTAAGCAAAAAGAGAGGTGTTTTAGTAACATGAAAATCCCTACAACCATATTGGCCTCTCTCATAAAGATTTTCAGTAGCATCACGAACAAACTCAACAATATAACTATCACATGAAACATTCTTATCATGAGCTACATGCATAAAATTATTACTCTCCACATAAGCATAATCATTACTATTAATTGTAGTGGGAGCAAATTCAATAAGATAGCCTTCATTATTATTCTCATCACCATAATCATCATATATAGGAGGCATATTGTAATCATAATTAACTTTCTCCTCCATGCTTGGGGGATTAAAAAGATCATTTTCATCAAAACCGACCTCCCCAAGCTTAGAATTTTCCATAGCATTAGCAACAATGGTGTTCAAAGCATTCATAATATTGCCATTAGCATGCATATAAAGTTCCATGGGTTTTTTAATTTTCTCTTCAAACACCTCATGTCCTAACTCAAGATAAATACTATAAAGATCTCTAATATTTTTGTTGTTTTCCATTAAGCCTAACTAGTGAAGTCACACAACTTAGTGTTCCCAGGAGTATTCATTTTAACAGTAGTAAATAAAGCAAACTAGATAAAGTAAATGCAAGTAACTAATTTTTTTGTGTTTTTGATATGGAGAACAAGACAGTAAATAAAGTAAAGCTAGCAACTGATTTTTTTGTGTTTTGTTTTAGTGCAGCAAACAAAGTAGTAAATAAAATAAAGCAAGACAAAAACAAAGTAAAGAGATTGGAAGTGGAGACTCCCCTTGCAGCGTGTCTTGATTTCCCCGGCAACGGCGCCAGAAATTTGCTTGATGCGTGTAGTTGACACGTCCGTTGGGAACCCCAAGAGGAAGGTGTGATGCGCACAGTAACAAGTTTCCCTCAGTAAGAAACCAAGGTTTAATCGAACCAGTAGGAGTCAAGAAGCACGTTGAAGGTTGATGGTGGCGGAATGTAGTGCGGCGCAACACTAGGGATTCCGGCGCCAATGTGGAACCTGCACAACACAACCAAAGTACTTTGCCCCAACGTAACAGTGAGGTTGTCAATCTCACTGGCTTGCTGTGAACAAAGGATTAACCGTATTGTGTGGAAGATGATTGTTTGCGAAGAACATTAAAGAACAATTGTAGTAGATTGTATTTCAGATGTAAAGGATAGACCGGGGTCCACAGTTCACTAGCGGTGTCTCTCCCATAAGATAAATAGCATGTTGGGTGAACGAATTACAGTTGGGCAATTGACAAATAAAGAAGACATAACAATGCACATACATATATCATGATGAGTACTATGAGATTTAATCAGGGCATTACGACAAAGTACATAGACCGCCATCCAGCATGCATCTATGCCTAAAAAGTCCACTTCCAGGTTATCATCCGAACCCCTTCTGGTATTAAGTTGCAAGCAACAGACAATTGCATTAAGTATGGTGTGTAATGTAATCAACACAAATATCCTTAGACAAAGCATCGATGTTTTATCCCTAGTGGCAACAGCACATCCACAACCTTAGAACTTTCTGTCACTGTCCCAGATTTAATGGAGGCATGAACCCACTATCGAGCATAAATACTCCCTCTTGGAGTCACAAGTATCAACTTGGCCAGAGCCTCTACTAGCAACGGAGAGCATGCAAGAACATAAAACAACTCATATATGATAGATTGATAATCAACTTGACATAGTATTCAATATCCATCGGATCCCAACAAACACAACATGTAGGATTACAAAGAAACGATCTTGATCATGATAGGCAGCTCACAAGATCGAGCATGATAGCACAATTAGGAGAAGACGACCATCTAGCTACTGCTATGGACCCATGGTCCAGGGGTGAACTACTCACACATCAATCCGGAGGCGATCATGGCGATGAAGAGTCCTCCGGGAGATGATTCCCCTCTCCGACAGGGTGCCGGAGGCGATCTCCTGAATCCCCCGAGATGGGATTGGCGGCGGCGGCGTCTCTGGAAGGTTTTCCGTATCGTGGCTCTCGGTACTGGGGGTTTCGCGACGGAGGCTTTAAGTAGGTGGAAGGGCAGGTCAGGGGGCCACACGAGGGCCCCACACAACAGGCCGGCGCGGCCAAGGCCCAGGCCGCGCCGCCCTAGCGTGTGGCCACCTTGTGGCCCCACTTCTTATCCTCTTTGGTCTTCTGGAAGCTTCGTATGAAAATAGGACCCTGGGCGTTGATTTCGTCCAATTCCGAGAATATTTCCTTACTAGGATTTCTGAAACCAAAAACAGCAGAAAACAGCAACTGGCTCTTCGACATCTCGTCAATAGGATAGTGCCGGAAAATGCGTAATAACGACATATAATGTGTATAAAACATGTGAGTATCATCATAAAAGTAGCATGGAACATAAGAAATTATAGATACGTTTGGGACGTATCACCCACCAGGAAGCCACATAATTAAAAGAGACTAGTCATCATTACCCACTAGGGGTTCAGACTTTAATAGATGATATCCAACAATAGTTGGTATCCATTCATACATTCCAACAAAGTGAATCATCATTGCATCCACTTAAGCTAAGTAAACCTTCCAGAGCAACATATGATAGTTATCAAATTGACAAGCATGTCATAAACAGACGGGATGTCATATATTGTTTTATCTGAATCATAAGTTTCCAGAAGCATTGATGGCCTGCAAGAACAACAGGGTCATTCGTGTTTATTTTCGCGGAAGTATTATTTCTAGTTTTAATATCATATCCCAACAAGGAGTGTAGGAGGATGTTTATCACTTGTGTTTCTGTCGCACCCAAGGTGTCACAAGTCTTAGGTGAATTGACATTGAAATGGAAAGCGGTGAGTGTGATTGATAAGAGTTTTGAGTATTGATAGTGCAATAAAGTAAAGTGCATAAAAGTAAAAAAGCTAATAGTAAATAAAAGAATTTCTGCAGATGGAAAAGTAGGCGTGGGGTGACTCGGTTCATGGTGGTAGTGAATGTGCCAGGTGGAATAAATGTGGTAAGTGAATATGAATCTTCATATTTATTTCTGAGAAGGCAAGCAGCCCGTAAGAGAGAAAGACTCCTCTTGGTAGATTTCATCTTCCTCCAATAATCCTTCTACCTGTTAGCAAAGCTATGGTCAGCGCATCTATTAAGGTGGTTAAACCGGAGTAAAGCTTTAAGCTCGGTGGTTCCTTGTGATTCCTCGAGTATTGCTAGATCCTCTTTGATATCGACCGTGTCACTCGGGGGTCGCTGATTCACTAGCAAACAAGTTCCTATTTACGAGTTCTTGAGATCATGCTATCCGGGCCCTTAATTTAGATAACAGCATTAGGTGCACATAAACATTCATACTCATATACGAAATAATCTCAAACATAAGTTCACAAATGGATGGAATAAAAGTGGCACATCACATCTCACCAATCCCCTACATCTCCCACGCCAATGGGATCTACTCACACATGAGAGGAGAATAGCATAACAACATCATAGTAAAGTAAATGGAGTTCATCTTGATATTACCGTAGCAAGCCACAATAGTTGAAGATCAAATCAAATACAAACCATGATGAAAATAGAGGTTTCAATCCCTAATCTTACAAGTATGAATCTCTCTCTCTCTCTCAGTACAAGTAGGATGTAATAGATGGGGTGATGATCTTGATGAGATGGATCTTCGATGGAGTCGAGATTGGTCTTCCCCTTCTTCAGATCTGATGTCCTCTCTCTAGTGCGAATGGTGGCTGATGGCTTATGTTTTTTCGTCTCTCTGCCTTCACAGAAAAGGTTCGGTTTGATAAGACGAAGTCAGCGCCAGTCCGTACGGCGAACGGTATGGGCAAGCCCCGCCCGTACCGATGCCCGTTAAAGCCTCTACATCGCCAGGATCAAGTTTGGATTAAAAGGAAATATCTTTATTTCGTTGCAATTAGCCCATAAATGCCCTTGGATCCTCCAGATATGATGGTTTCGTGAAATACATAGTTGAAAACAAGGTTTCGCTTGGATCGCGATATTATCGTTAGTTGAAACACAAAATCCAATGAAAAACCAATAGATAGATGGTGGAAAATCCATAGTAAAATGCATAGAAATTTGGAGCTATCAAGCATCAATGGCATCACCATTACATGGTAGCAGTAACAGAGAAGCATGTATAGCTGCAATAGTTGAGAACCAAACAACAATAGTGCATTGGCAATAGGCCAGTAAGCAAACCACTAGAAAGAGTGGCTCCAAAGGGAACATCTGGAGCAGGTGTAGTTCACAACAGCGCAGCATCAACCATAACCATCAATATAGCAAGCTACTACTAGCAGTTGGTGTTCATATGAACACCAGATAAGGCCACAGGGGCGTGTTCAGGATAGAAGCAACTGCAGGTCCTAGAAACTATCCATAGCAAGGAAGCAAGAGCAGCAGCAGTAGGCCTAGCAGCACAAAGAGTAGTACAACCCGAGCCGTCGCTCAAGCAAGCACATGAGCATGTCCAGTCCAACCCAGTAGTGAGAGCTAGAGGAGGAGGAGGAATGATGTCTACGCACGCTTCTATTCTTGTAGACAGTGTTGGGCCTCCAAGTGCAGAGGTTTGTAGAACAACAGCAAGTTTCCCTTAAGTGAATCACCCAAGGTTTATCGAACTCAGGGAGGTAGAGGCCAAAGATATCCCTCTTAAGCAACCCTGCAATTAAGATACAAGAAGTCTCTTATGTCCCCAACACACCCAATACACTTGTAAGGTGTATAGGTGCACTAGTTCGGCGAAGAGATAGTGAAATACAAGTAATATGGATGATTATAAGTGGTAATTGGAATTTGAAATAAAAATGGCAGCAAGCAAACATATAGCAGAACTGGTTGTAAATGGCGTTTCAATGCTTAGAAACAAGGCCTAGGGATCTTACTTTCACTAGTGGACACTCTCAACAATGATATCATAATTGAATACATAAATATCTTCTCTTCACTATGCTACTCTGAACCACTCTCCGGTTGGATAACGAACACCAATTCACCGCGTAGGGCTGCAAAAGCACACCTTAAAGTTCACATTCCAAACCTAGGGACACCCCACTCTGCACTTTGAGCATCCAAAGATAGTACTAACAAACACCACAATTTCATGGATACATCCAACACAAATTATAACTCATGATAAGTATTTATGTAATCTTTAGCCTAAGAGCCACACACGGTGCACACACTATCACCTTCACATCATGGGAGAAAGTGTCTCTGGAGATCACTGATACGTCTCCGACGTATCGATAATTTCTTATGTTCCATGCCACATTATTGATGTTATCTACATGTTTTATGCACACTTTATGTCATATTCGTGCATTTTCTGGAACTAACCTATTAACAAGATGCCGAAGTGCCGATTCTTGTTTTCTGCTGTTTTTGGTTTCAGAAATCCTAGTAACGAAATATTCTCGGAATTGGACGAAATCAACGCCCAGGGTCCTATTTTGCCACGAAGCTTCCAGAAGACCGAAGAGTCAACGAAGTGGGGCCACGAGGCGGCCAGACTACAGGGCGGCGCGGCCTAGGTCTTGGCCGCGCGGCCCTGTCATCTGGGCCCCTCGTGCCCCCTCCTGACTTGCCCTTCCGCCTACTTAAAGCCTCCGTGACGAAACCCCCAGTACCGAGAGCCACGATACGGAAAACCTTACTGAGACGCCCCACCGCCGATCCCATCTCGGGGGATCCAGGAGATCGCCTCCGGCACCCTACCGGAGAGGGGATTCATCTCCCGGAGGACTCTACGCCGCCATGGTCGCCTCCGGAGTGATGTGTGAGTAGTCTACCCCTGGACTATGGGTCCATAGCAGTAGCTAGATGGTTGTCTTCTCCCCATTGTGCTATCATTGTCGGATCTTGTGAGCTGCCTAACATGATCAAGATCATCTATCTGTAATTCTATATGTTGCGTTTGTTGGGATCCGATGAATAGAGAATACTTGTTATGTTGATTATCAAAGTTATATCTATGTGTTGTTTATGATCTTGCATGCTCTCCGTTACTAGTAGATGCTCTGGCCAAGTAGATGCTTGTAACTCCAAGAGGGAGTATTTATGCTCGATAGTGGGTTCATGCCTGCATTGACACCTGGGACAGTGACAGAAAGTTCTAAGGTTGTGTTGTGCTGTTGCCACTAGGGATAAAACATTGATGCTATGTCTAAGGATGTAGTTGTTGATTACATTACGCACCATACTTAATGCAATTGTCTGTTGCTTTGCAACTTAATACTGGAAGGGGTTCGGATGATAGCCTGAAGGTGGACTTTTTACGCATAGATGCAGTTGGATGGCGGTCTATGTACTTTGTCGTAATGCCCAATTAAATCTCACTATACTCATCATGATATGTATGTGCATGGTCATGCTCTCTTTATTTGTCAATTGCCTAACTGTAATTTGTTCACCCAACATGCTGTTTGTCTTATGGGAGAGACACCTCTAGTGAACTGTGGACCCCGGTCCAATTCTCTTTACTGAAATACAATCTCATCGCAATACTGTTTTACTGTTTTCTGCAAACAATCATCTTCCACACAATACGGTTAATCCTTTGTTACAGCAAGCCGGTGAGATTGACAACCTCACTGTTTCGTTGGGGCAAAGTACTTTGGTTGTGTTGTGCAGGTTCCACGTTGGCGCCGGAATCCCTGGTGTTGCGCCGCACTACATCCCGCCGCCATCAACCTTCAACGTGCTTCTTGGCTCCTCCTGGTTCGATAAACCTTGGTTTCTTTCTGAGGGAAAACTTGCTGCTGTGCGCATCATACCTTCCTCTTGGGGTTCCCAACGAACGTGTGAGTTACACGCCATCAAGCTAGATTTCTGGCGCCGTTGCCGGGGAGATCAAGACACGCTGCAAGGGGAGTCTCCACTTCTCAATCTCTTTACTTTGTTTTTGTCTTGCTTAGTTTTATTTACTACTTTGTTTGCTGCACTAAATCAAAATACAAAAAAATTAGTTGCTAGTTTTACTTTATTTGCTATCTTGTTTGCTATATCAAAAACACAAAAAAATTAGTTACTTGCATTTACTTTATCTAGTTTGCTTAATTTACTGTTGCTAAAATGGCCAACCCTGAAAATACTAAGTTGTGTGACTTCACAACCACAAATAATAATGATTTCTTATGCACACCTATTGCTCCACCCGCTACTACAGCAGAATTTTTTGAAATTAAACACCTTTCCTGAATCTTGTTATGCGAGAGCAATTTTCTGGTGTTAGTTCTGATGATGCTGCTGCCCATCTTAATAATTTTGTTGAACTATGTGAAATGCAAAAATATAAAGATGTAGATGGTGACATTATAAAATTAAAATTGTTCCCTTTCTCATTAAGAGGAAGAGCTAAAGATTGGTTGCTATCTCTGCCTAAGAATAGTATTGATTCATGGACTAAATGCAAGGATGCTTTTATTGGTAGATATTATCCGCCTGCTAAAATTATATCTTTGAGGAGTAGCATAATGAATTTTAAACAATTAGATACTGAACATGTTGCTCAAGCTTGGGAAAGAATGAAATCTTTGGTTAAAAATTGCCCAACCCATGGACTGACTACTTGGATGATCATCCAAACCTTCTATGCAGGACTAAATTTTTCTTCACGGAATTTATTAGATTCAGCTGCTGGAGGTACCTTTATGTCCATCACTCTTGGTGAAGCAACAAAGCTTCTTGATAATATGATGATCAACTACTCTGAATGGCACACGGAAAGAGCTCCACAAGGTAAGAAGGTAAATTCTGTCGAAGAAACCTCTTCCTTGAGTGATAAGATTGATGCTATTATGTCTATGCTTGTGAATGGTAGGCCTAATGTTAATCCTAGTAATGTTCCGTTAGCGTCATTGGTAGCTCAAAAAGAATATGTTGATGTGAATTTCATTAAAAATAATAATGATTCTAGGCCATACCTTGCTAATGGTAACTCTTATGATAGATATGTTTCACCTAATGAAGAAAAGATGCTAGAAATTGAAAGATCCACCAAGAGCTTTATGCAATCACAATATGAGCAAAATAAATTGTTTACTAAAACCATGAATGAGCAATCTACCTTGTTGAAGAATATAGGGAATCAACTTGAAAATCTGAATAGGGAGATCTCGGGGTTGCAAACTAAACTTGCTAATGCTGAAACCCGAATCTCATACATGTCTGCATCACAATCTTCTTTAATTAATAAAATGGCTGCTAAACCTGAGGATTTAGATGAAAAAATTACTACTACAGCAAATGCCATTCAAGTTAGAATTAATGAGAATATAAGATTAATGGCTGAACTGCGTGCTAGGTGGGATAGAGAAGAAAATGAAAAACTAGCTAAAGAGAAGAATGTAGTTAAAGTTTGGACTATTACCACCACTAGTAATGCTAATGCTACACATGTTGCTGCACCTCCTACTAATACTAATAAAAGAATTGGTGTTAGCAATGTTTCCACTTCTAATACAAAGCGCGAGAAACTGCCTGAAACTGCTAAAACTGCTGAAACTGCCTGTGATAAAGCTGCTGAAATTTTTTCCAACATTGGGGATGATGATCCCATTGCTTTAGATTATAATGGTTTGAATTTTGATGATTGCCACATCTCTGAAGTTATAAAGTTCTTACAAAAACTTGCTAAAAGTCCTAATGCTAGTGCTATAAATTTGGCTTTTACACATCATATTACAAATGCTCTCATAAAAGCTAGAGAAGAGAAACTAGAGCGCGAAGCCTCTATTCCTAGAAAGCTAGAGGATGGTTGGGAGCCCATCATTAAGATGAAGGTTAAAGATTTTGATTGTAATGCTTTATGTGATCTTGGTGCAAGTATTTCTGTTATGCCTAAGAAAATTTATGATATGCTTGACTTGCCACCGCTGAAAAATTGTTATTTGGATGTTAATCTTGCTGATCATTCTACAAAGAAACCTTTGGGTAAAGTTGATAATGTTCGCATTACCGTTAACAATAACCTTGTTCCCGTTGATTTTGTTGTCTTGGATATTGAATGCAATGCATCTTGTCCCATTATATTGGGAAGACCTTTTCTTCGAACTGTTGGTGCTATCATTGATATGAAGGAAGGTAATATAAAATATCAATTTCCTCTCAAGAAAGGTATGGAACACTTCCCTAGAAAGAGAATGAAGGTACCTTTTGATTCTATTATCAGAACAAATTATGATGTTGACACTTCATCTCTTGATAATACTTGATACACACTTTCTGCGCCTAGCTGAAAGGCGTTAAAGAAAAGCGCTTATGGGAGACAACCCATGTTTTTACCTACAGTACTTTGTTTTTATTTTGTGTCTTGGAAGTTGTTTACTACTGTAGCAACCTCTCCTTATCTTAGTTTTGTGTTTTATTGTGCCAAGTTAAGCCGTTGATAGAAAAGTAAGTACTAGATTTGGATTACTGCGCAGTTCCAGATTTCTTTGCTGTCACGAATCTGGGTCTACCTCCCTGTAGGTAGCTCAGAAAATTAAGCCAATTTACGTGCATGATCCTCAGATATGTACGCAACTTTCATTCAATTTGAGCATTTTCATTTGAGCAAGTCTGGTGCCATTTTAAAATTCATCAATACGAACTGTTCTGTTTTGACAGATTCTGCCTTTTATTTCGCATTGCCTCTTTTGCTATGTTGGATGAATTTCTTTGATCCACTAATGTCCAGTAGCATTATGCAATGTCCAGAAGTGTTAAGAATGATTGTGTCACCTCTGAATATGTTAATTTTTATTGTGCACTAACCCTCTAATAAGTTGTTTCGAGTTTGGTGTGGAGGAAGTTTTCAAGGATCAAAAGAGGAGTATGATGCAACATGATCAAGGAGAGTGAAAGCTCTAAGCTTGGGGATGCCCCGGTGGTTCACCCCTGCATATATCAAGAAGACTCAAGCGTCTAAGCTTGGGGATGCCCAAGGCATCCCCTTCTTCATCGACAACATTATCAGGTTCCTCCCCTGAAACTATATTTTTATTCCATCACATCTTATGTGCTTTGCTTGGAGTGTCGGTTTGTTTTTGTTTTTTGTTTTGTTTGAATAAAATGGATCCTAGCATTCACTTTATGGGAGAGAGACACGCTCCGCTGTAGCATATGGACACGTATGTCCTTAGGCTCTACTCATAGTATTCATGGCGAAGTTTCTCCTTCGTTAAATTGTTATATGGTTGGAATTGGAAAATGATACATGTAGTAATTGCTATAAATGTCTTGGGTAATGTGATACTTGGCAATTGTTGTGCTCATGATTAAGCTCTTGCATCATATGCTTTGCACCTATTAATGAAGAAATACATAGAGCATGCTTAAATTTGGTTTGCATATTTGGTTTCTCTAAGGTCTAGATAATTTCTAGTATTGAGTTTGAACAACAAGGAAGACGGTGTAGAGTCTTATAATGTTTTCAATATGTCTTTTATGTGAGTTTTGCTGCACCGGTTCATCCTTGTGTTTGTTTCAAATAAGCCTTGCTAGCCTAAACCTTGTATCGAGAGGGAATACTTCTCATGCATCCAAAATACTTGAGCCAACCACTATACCATTTGTGTCCACCATACCTACCTACTACATGGTATTTTCCGCCATTCCAAAGTAAATTGCTTGAGTGCTACCTTTAAAATTCCATCATTCACCTTTGCAATATATAGCTCATGGGACAAATAGCTTAAAAACTATTGTGGTATTGAATATGTAATTATGCACTTTATCTCTTATTAAGTTGCTTGTTGTGCGATAACCATGTTCACTGGGGACGCCATCAACTACGCTTTGTTGAATTTCATGTGAGTTGCTATGCATGTCCGTCTTGTCTGAAGTAAGAGAGATCTACCACCTTATGGTTAAGCATGCATATTGTTAGAGAAGAACATTGGGCCGCTAACTAAAGCCATGATCCATGGTGGAAGTTTCAGTTTTGGACATATATCCTCAATCTCAAATGAGAAAATTATTAATTGTTGTTACATGCTTATGCATAAAAGAGGAGTCCATTATCTGTTGTCTATGTTGTCCCGGTATGGATGTCTAAGTTGAAGAATAATCAATAGCGAGAAATCCAATGCGAGCTTTCTCCTTAGACCTTTGTACAAAGCAGTGACATAGAGGTACCCCTTTGTGACACTTGGTCAAAACATGTGCATTGTGATGATCCGGTAGTCCAAGCTAATTAGGACAAGGTGCGGGCACTATTAGTACACTATGCATGAGGCTTGCAACTTGTAAGATATAATTTACATGATACATATGCTTTATTACTACCGTTGACAAAATTGTTTCATGTTTTCAAAATCAAAGCTCTAGCACAAATATAGCAATCGATGCTTTTCCTCTATGGAGGACCATTCTTTTACTTTCAATGTTGAGTCAGTTCACCTATTTCTCTCCACCTCAAGAAGCAAACACTTGTGTGAACTGTGCATTGATTCCTACATACTTGCTTATTGCACTTATTATATTACTCTATGTTGACAATATCCATGAGATATACATGTTACAAGTTGAAAGCAACCGCTGAAACTTAATCTTCTTTTGTGTTGCTTCAATGCTTTTACTTTGAATTATTGCTTTATGAGTTAACTCTTATGCAAGACTTATTGATGCTTGTCTTGAAGTGCTATTCATGAAAAGTCTTTGCTATATGATTCACTTGTTTACTCATGTCATTGTTTTGATCACTGCATTCACTACATATGCTTTACAAATAGTATGATCAAGGTTATGATGGCATGTCACTCCAGAAATTATCTGTGTTATCGTTTTACCTGCTCGGGACGAGCAGAACTAAGCTTGGGGATGCTGATACGTCTCCGACGTATCGATAATTTCTTATGTTCCATGCCACATTATTGATGTTATCTACATGTTTTATGCACACTCTATGTCATATTCGTGCATTTTCTGGAACTAACCTATTAACAAGATGCCGAAGTGCCGCTTGTCGTTTCTGCTGTTTTTGGTTTCAGAAATCCTAGTAACGAAATATTCTCGGAATTGGACGAAATCAACGCCCAGGGTCCTATTTTGCCACGAAGCTTCCAGAAGACCGAAGAGTCAACGAAGTGGGGCCACGAGGCGGCCAGACTACAGGGCGGCGCGGCCTAGGTCTTGGCCGCGCGGCCCTATCATCTGGGCCCCTCGTGCCCCCTCCTGACTTGCCCTTCCGCCTACTTAAAGCCTCCGTGACGAAACCCCCAGTACCGAGAGCCACGATACGGAAAACCTTACTGAGACGCCGCCACCGCCGATCCCATCTCGGGGGATCCAGGAGATCGCCTCCGGCACCTTCGCCGTGAGAGGGGATTCATCTCCCGGGAGGACTCTACGCCGCCATGGTCGCCTCCGGAGTGATGTGTGAGTAGTCTACCCCTGGACTATGGGTCCATAGCAGTAGCTAGATGGTTGTCTTCTCCCCATTGTGCTATCATTGTCGGATCTTGTGAGCTGCCTAACATGATCAAGATCATCTATCTGTAATTCTATATGTTGCGTTTGTTGGGATTCGATGAATAGATAATACTTGTTATGTTGATTATCAAAGTTATATCTATGTGTTGTTTATGATCTTGCATGCTCTCCGTTACTAGTAGATGCTCTGGCCAAGTAGATGCTTGTAACTCCAAGAGGGAGTATTTATGCTCGATAGTGGGTTCATGCCTGCATTGACACCGGGACAAGTGACAAAGTTCTAAGGTTGTGTTGTGCTGTTGCCACTAGGGATAAAACATTGATGCTATGTCTAAGGATGTAGTTGTTGATTACATTACGCACCATACTTAATGCAATTGTCTGTTGCTTTGCAACTTAATACTGGAAGGGGTTCGGATGATAACCTGAAGGTGGACTTTTTAGGCATAGATGCAGTTGGATGGCGGTCTATGTACTTTGTCGTAATGCCCAATTAAATCTCACTATACTCATCATGATATGTATGTGCATGGTCATGCTCTCTTTATTTGTCAATTGCCTAACTGTAATTTGTTCACCCAACATGCTGTTTGTCTTATGGGAGAGACACCTCTAGTGAACTGTGGACCCCGGTCCAATTCTCTTTACTGAAATACAATCTACTGCAATATCTTGTTTTCATCGTTTTACGCAAACAATCATCTTCCACACAATACGGTTAATCCTTTGTTACAGCAAGCCGGTGAGATTGACAACCTCACTGTTTCGTTGGGGCAAAGTACTTTGGTTGTGTTGTGCAGGTTCCACGTTGGCACCGGAATCCCTGGTGTTGCGCCGCACTACATCCCGCCGCCATCAACCTTCAACGTGCTTCTTGGCTCCTCCTGGTTCGATAAACCTTGGTTTCTTTCTGAGGGAAAACTTGCTGCTGTGCGCATCATACCTTCCTCTTGGGGTTCCCAACGAACGTGTGAGTTACACGCCATCAATCACATTAATAAAACCACTTGAGTAGCATAATAGATGAAGAGTAACATCTACTTATTCAACTAGATTACAAAGCTCATGATCACATAAAGATCACATCATGGGAGAGAGAGATAAACCACATAGCTACTGGTAAAGCCCTCAACCTCGGGGGAGAACTACTCCCTCCTCATCATGGGAGTCAGCAACAACGATGGAGATGGCGGTGGGGTCGATGGAGATGGCTCCGGGGGCGATTCCCCGTTCCGACAGGGTGCCAGAACAGAGATTTCTGTCCCCCGAAACTTGTCTTTGATGGCGGCAGAGCTACTGAAATTTTCGTGGATGGAGGCTGATTGATTTAGGGTTTTCGCGTCGGGAGCAATATATAGGCGAAAGGGCGATGTCGGTGGGCGCCCGGGGGGCCAGACCATGCCTAGGTGTGGCCAGGGGGCACCTAGGGGTGGTGTGTCCGCCTCCCGGCTCTTCTCCGTCTCCCCTTTGGACTCCTTCGTGACAGAAAAATAGGAACTTCAGCTTTTGTTTCGTCCAATTCCGAGAATATTTCCAGAACAACTTTTCTGAAATACAAAAGCAGCAGAAAACGGGAACTAGCACTGTGGCATCTTGTTAATAGGTTAGTTCAAAAAAATGCATAAAAAAACCACGAAGTGTAAACACAACATATAGCAATTAGTGTAAAACAAGCATGGAGTATCAAAAATTATAGATACGTTTGCAACGTATCAAGGAGTAAAAAGGGGAGTGGAAGGGGAGAAGATGGTGTACCTGGAGCAGCAGCAGCAGCAGCATCGGAGGCAACACAGCGGCACAGGGGCACTGGCCAGCCACGGGGGCGCAAACCACAGCCAAGCCAGCGCCAGCCGAGCACACCACCACCACCAGAGCCGTTGAGCATCACCATCGTGTCCAGGAACAGCGGATCGACGCCAATCGATTTGGGCACCGAAACCCTAATCGCCACCACGGTCGATTCCAAGCAAAGATGGACGAGGGCGTCAGATCAACACGGATAGAAGTGCGCGGTGGCTCCAGGCGCGTCGATTGCGATCGACGGCACGGCCTAAGACGGCTAAAGCTGGCCGGGGCGAGCTAGCGACTTCGGCGGTGATGCGAGTCGCCAGCAGAGTCGCGAGAGGTTAGGGTTAGGGTTCATCGTGTGAGAGAGGGAGAAGTGGCGACCGACTCGGTCGGTTGGGCCAGGACGATTTGGTTCAACCATAATTGGTTGGACTGACCAGTGGGACCAGGGGGCATTTCTGTCTTTTCACATTTAATTTTAACCCTTTAAACTTTAAAAATTACAAACATGCCCTAAATGAACTCTAAAATTCAAGAAAATAACAACAATACATTAAAAATATTCCTTAACCAGAATATAACTTAAAGTAAAATATTCAATATAATTTCGGTTACAAGTTTTCATTAAACTTTAAATTCAAAGTTTAAATCTTTAAGTAGAAGTATTTTCTTGGAAATAAAATCCAGGAAAATTTAAATATTTCTTATAATATTTGTTAACTGAAATATTTTCAAAAATTAATTCTCTTATCTCAAATACTTCTTTTAGCATATCGGGGGTAAAGCCGTATGAACGGGAGATGTCTACCAGGGATACGTGAGTGGACAAAAGGGTGGGTATGTGATACGTCTCCGACATATCGATAATTTCTTATGTTCCATGCCACATTATTGATGTTATCTACATGTTTTATGCACACTTTATGTCATATTCGTGCATTTTCTGGAACTAACCTATTAACAAGATGCCGAAGTGCCAGTCTCGTTTCTCATTGCTTTTGGTTTCAGAAATCCTAGTAACGAAATATTCTCGGAATCGGACGAAATCAACGCCCAGGTTCCTATTTTCACCGGAAGCATCCAGAACACCCAAGAGCCACCAGGGAGGGGGCACAGGCCCACCAAACCACATGGCGGCGCGGCCAGGGGGGCCCGCGCCACCCTATGGCGTTGGACGAAACCCACAGAAACCTTCCAGAGCCGCCGCCATCGCGAGGCCAAGATCTGGGGGACAGGAGTCTCTGTTCCGGCACGCCGCCGGAACGGGGAAGTACCCCCGGAAGGCTCCTCCATCGACACCGCTGCCATCTCCACCGCCATCTTCATCACCGCTGCTGCTCCCATGAGGAGGGAGTAGTTCTCCATCGAGGCTCGGGGCTGTACCGGTAGCTATGTGGTTCATCTCTCTCATATGTGCTTCAATACAATAATCTCATGAGCTGCCTTACATGATTGAGATTCATATGATGATGCTTGTAATCTAGATGTCGTTATGCTAGTCAAGTGAGTTTTACTTATGTGATCTCCGGAGACTCCTTGTCCCACGTGTGTAAAGGTGATAGTGTGTGCACCGTGTGGGTCTCTTAGGCTATATTTCACAGAATACTTATTCACTGTTGAATGGCATAGTGAGGTGCTTATTTATATCTCTTTATGATTGCAATGTGTTTGTATCATAATTTATCTATGTGCTACTCTAGCAATGTTATTAAAGTAGTTTTATTCCTCCTGCACGATGTAATGGTGACAGTGTGTGCATCCGTGTTAGTACTTGGTTTATGCTATGATCATGATCTCTTGTAGATTGCGAAGTTAACTATTGCTATGATAGTATTGATGTGATCTATTCCTCCTACATATGCATGAAGGTGACAGTGTGCATGCTATGTTAGTACTTGGTTTAGTCTTTTGATCTATCTTACACTATAAGGTTACTAAAATATGAACATTAATTGTGGAGCTTGTTAACTCCGGCATTGAGGGTTCGTGTAATCCTACGCAATGTGTTCATCATCCAACAAAAGTGTAGAGTATGCATTTATCTATTCTGTTATGTGATCAATGTTGAGAGTGTCCACTAGTGAAAGTGTAATCCCTAGGCCTTGTTCCTAAATACTGCTATCGCTGCTTGTTTACTGTTTTCTTTGCACATTACTGCTGCAATACTACCACCATCAACTACATGCCAGCAAGCTATTTTCTGGCACCGTTGCTACTGCTCATACTTATTCATACCACCTGTATTTCACTATCTCTTCGCCGAACTAGTGCACCTATTTGGTGTGTTGGGGACACAAGAGACTTCTTGCTTTGTGGTTGCAGGGTTGCATGAGAGGGATATCTTTGACCTCTTCCTCCCTGAGTTCGATAAACCTTGGGTGATCCACTTAAGGGAAAACTTGCTGCTGTTCTACAAACCTCTGCTCTTGGAGGCCCAACACTGTCTACAGGAAAAGGAGGGGGAAGTAGACATCAAGCTATTTTCTGGCGCCGTTGCCGGGGAGGAAAGGTAAAAGGTGCTCACACTCCGGATCTCGGCTACTAAGCTATTTTCGCCGTTGTAAGTACTCGAAGCTATTTCCTTTCGATCCTGCAATTGCATCTTTTTGTTTCTTGTTTACACTAGTTAGGCATAATGGAAAACAACAAAAATATGAGAGATCTTTATGAACTTTATCTTGAATTAGGACATGATGTGTTTGAAGAAAGAATTAAAAAACCCATGGAACTTTATATGCATGCTAATGGGAATGTCATTAATATGAATGCTTTGAACACTATTGTTGCTAATGCTATGGAAAATTCTAAGCTTGGGGAAGCTGGTTTTGATGAGCATGATCTTTTTAGTCCCCCAAGCATTGAGGAGAAAATTTTCTTTGATGATACTTTGCCTCCTATTTATGATGATTATAATGATATTGGTCTTTTGGTGCTACCTACTATGGAGAGTGAATTTGATTATGATTACAATATGCCTCCTATATTTGTTGATGAGAATAATAATGATAGCTACTTTGTTGAATTTGCTCCCACTACAACTAATAAAATTGATTATGCCTATGTGGAGAGTAATAATTTTATGCATGAGACTCATGATAAGAATGCTTTATGTGATAGTTATATTGTTGAGTTTGCTCATGACACTACTGAAAGTTATTATGAGAGAGGAAAATATGGTTGTAGAAATTTTCATGTTACTAAAACACCTCTCTATGTGCTGAAATTTTTGAAGCTATACTTGTTTTATCTTCCTATGCTTGTTACTTTGCTCTTCATGAACTTGTTTATTTACAAGATTCCTATGTATAGGAAGCATGTTAGACTTAAATGTGTTTTGAATTTGCCTCTTGATGCTCTCTTTTGCTTCAAATACTATTTCTCGCGAGTGCATCATTAAAACTGCTGAGCCCATCTTAACGGCTATAAAGAAAGAACTTCTTGGGAGATAACCCATGTGTTATTTTGCTACAGTACTTTATTTTATATTTGTGTCTTGGAAGTTGTTTACTACTGTAGCAACCTCTCCTTATCTTAGTTTTGTGTTTTGTTGTGCCAAGTAAAGTCTTTGATAGTAAAGTCAATACTAGATTTGGATTACTGCGCAGAAACTGTTTTCTTTGCTGTCACGGATCTGGGCAAAATTCTCTGTAGGTAACTCAGAAAATTATGCCAATTTACGTGAGTGATCCTCAGATATGTACGCAACTTTCATTCAATTTGGGAATTTTCATCTGAGCAAGTCTGGTGCCATTTTAAAATTCGTCTTTACGGACTGTTCTGTTTTGACAGATTCTGCCTTTTATTTCGCATTGCTTCTTTCGCTGTGTTGGGTGGATTTCTTTGTTCCATTACCTTCCAGTAGCTTTAGGCAATGTCCAGAAGTGTTAAGAATGATTGTGTCACCTCTGAACATGTGAGTTTTTGATTATGCACTAACCCTCTAATGAGTTTGTTTCGAGTTTGGTGTGGAGGAAGTTTTCAAGGATCAAGAGAGGAGGATGATATACTACGATCAAGAAGAGTGAAAAGTCTAAGCTTGGGGATGCCCCGGTGGTTCACCCCTGCATATATCAAGAAGACTCAAGCGTCTAAGCTTGGGGATGCCCAAGGCATCCCCTTCTTCATCGACAACATTATCAGGTTCCTCCCCTGAAACTATATTTTTATTCCATCACATCTTATGTGCTTTGCTTGGAGCGTCGGTTTGTTTTTGTTTTTGTTTGTGTTTGAATAAATTGGATTACATCATGCTTGTGTGGGAGAGAGACACGCTCCGCTGGTTCGTATGAACACATGTGTTCTTAGCTCATAATATTCATGGCGAAGTTTCTTCTTCGTTAAATTGTTATATGGTTGGAATTGGAAAATGATACATGTAGTAATTGCTATAAATGTCTTGGGTAATGTGATACTTGGCAATTGTTGTGCTCATGTTTAAGCTCTTGCATCATATGCTTTGCACCCATTAATGAAGAAATACATAGAGCATGCTAAAATTTGGTTTGCATATTTGGTTTCTCTAAGGTCTAGATAATTTCTAGTATTGACTTTGAACAACAAGGAAGACGATGTAGATTCTTATAATGTTTACAATATGTCTTTTATGTGAGTTTTGCTGCACCGGTTCATCCTTGTGTTTGTTTCAAATAACCTTGCTAGCCTAAACCTTGTATCGAGAGGGAATACTTCTCATGCATCCAAAATACTTGAGCCAACCACTATGCCATTTGTGTCCACTATACCTACCTACTACATGGTATTTTCCGCCATTCCAAAGTAAATTGCTTGAGTGCTACCTTTAAAATTCCATCATTCACCTTTGCAATATATAGCTCATGGGACAAATAGCTTAAAAACTATTGTGGTATTGAATATGTAATTATGCACTTTATCTCTTATTAAGTTGCTTGTTGTGCGATAACCATGTTTTCTGGGGATGCCATCAACTATTCCTTGTTGAATTTCATGTGAGTTGCTATGCATGTTCGTCTTGTCTGAAGTAAGAGCGATCTACCACCTTATGGTTAAGCATGCATATTGTTAGAGAAGAACATTGGGCCGCTAACTAAAGCCATGATCCATGGTGGAAGTTTCAGTTTTGGACATATATCCTCAATCTCAAATGAGAAAATTATTAATTGTTGTTACATGCTTATGCATAAAAGAGGAGTCCATTATCTGTTGTCTATGTTGTCCCGGTATGGATGTCTAAGTTGAAGAATAATCAATAGCGAGAAATCCAATGCGAGCTTTCTCCTTAGACCTTTGTACAGGCGGCATAGAGGTACCCCATTGTGACACTTGGTTAAAACATGTGCATTGTGATGATCCGGTAGTCCAAGCTAATTAGGACAAGGTGCGGGCACTATTAGTATACTATGCATGAGGCTTGCAACTTGTAAGATATAATTTACATGATACATATGCTTTATTACTACCGTTGACAAAATTGTTTCATGTTTTCAAAATCAAAGCTCTAGCACAAATATAGCAATCGATGCTTTTCCTCTTTGAAGGACCATTCTTTTACTTTTATGTTGAGTCAGTTCACCTATTTCTCTCTACCTCAAGAAGCAAACACTTGTGTGAACTGTGCATTGATTCCTACATATTTGCATATTGCACTTGTTATATTACTCTATGTTGACAATTATCCATGAGATGTACATGTTACAAGTTGAAAGCAACCGCTGAAACTTAATCTTCCATTATGTTGCTTCAATGTCTCTACTTTGAATTATTGCTTTATGAGTTAACTCTTATGCAAGACTTATTGATGCTTGTCTTGAAGTGCTATTCATGAAAAGTCTTTGCTATATGATTCACTTGTTTACTCATGTCATATACATTGTTTTGATCGCTGCATTCACTACATATGCTTTACAAATAGTATGATCAAGATTATGATGGCATGTCACTCCAGAAATTATCTGTGTTATCGTTTTACCTGCTCGGGACGAGCAGAACTAAGCTTGGGGATGCTGATACGTCTCCGACGTATCGATAATTTCTTATGTTCTATGCCACATTATTGATGTTATCTACATGTTTTATGCACACTTTATGTCATATTCGTGCATTTTCTGGAACTAACCTATTAACAAGATGCCGAAGTGCCAGTTCCTGTTTTCTGCTGTTTTTGGTTTCAGAAATCCTAGTAACGAAATATTCTCGGAATCGGACGAAATCAACGCCCAGGTTCCTATTTTCACCGGAAGCATCCAGAACACCCGAGAGCCACCAGGGAGGGGGCACAGGCCCACCAAACCACATGGCGGCGCGGCCAGGGGGGGCCCGCGCCACCCTATGGCGTTGGACGAAACCCACAGAAACCTTCCAGAGCCGCCGCCATCGCGAGGCCAAGATCTGGGGGACAGGAGTCTCTGTTCCGGCACGCCGCCGGAACGGGGAAGTGCCCCCGGAAGGCTCCTCCATCGACACCGCTGCCATCTCCACCGCCATCTTCATCACCGCTGCTGCTCCCATGAGGAGGGAGTAGTTCTCCATCGAGGCTCGGGCTGTACTGGTAGCTATGTGGTTCATCTCTCTCATATGTGCTTCAATACAATAATCTCATGAGCTGCCTTACATGATTGAGATTCATATGATGATGCTTGTAATCTAGATGTCGTTATGCTAGTCAAGTGAGTTTTACTTATGTGATCTCCGGAGACTCCTTGTCCCACGTGTGTAAAGGTGACAGTGTGTGCACCGTGTGGGTCTCTTAGGCTATATTTCACAGAATACTTATTCACTGTTGAATGGCATAGTGAGGTGCTTATTTATATCTCTTTATGATTGCAATGTGTTTGTATCATAATTTATCTATGTGCTACTCTAGCAATGTTATTAAAATAGTTTTATTCCTCCTGCACGATGTAATGGTGACAGTGTGTGCATCCGTGTTAGTACTTGGTTTATGCTATGATCATGATCTCTTGTAGATTGCGAAGTTAACTATTGCTATGATAGTATTGATGTGATCTATTCCTCTTACATATGCATGAAGGTGACAGTGTGCATGCTATGTTAGTACTTGGTTTAGTCTTTTGATCTATCTTACACTATAAGGTTACTAAAATATGAACATTAATTGTGGAGCTTGTTAACTCCGGCATTGAGGGTTCGTGTAATCCTACGCAATGTGTTCATCATCCAACAAAAGTGTAGAGTATGCATTTATCTATTCTGTTATGTGATCAATGTTGAGAGTGTCCACTAGTGAAAGTGTAATCCCTAGGCCTTGTTCCTAAATACTGCTATCGCTGCTTGTTTACCTGTTTATCAAGCGTTACTACTGCTACAATACTACCACCATCAACTACACGCCAGCAAGCTATTTTCTGGCACCGTTGCTACTGCTCATACTTATTCATACCACCTGTATTTCACTATCTCTTCGCCGAACTAGTGCACCTATTTGGTGTGTTGGGGACACAAGAGACTTCTTGCTTTGTGGTTGCAGGGTTGCATGAGAGGGATATCTTTGACCTCTTCCTCCCTGAGTTCGATAAACCTTGGGTGATCCACTTAAGGGAAAACTTGCTGCTGTTCTACAAACCTCTGCTCTTGGAGGCCCAACACTGTCTACAGGAAAAGGAGGGGGAAGTAGACATCAGTATGCATGATCGCGGAGAAGGCAGTGATTGGTTTGGTTCTTATACTGGGCCTCGCACCAAGGAAGTGTGGACGGAAAGGTACGTCCGATTGACAATGAGGATAAGTTCTCTTACGTAAAAAGTAACGCACATCTAAAGAGTGTACCAAATTATAGCTTGTCACTCTCTGTTCCGGGAAGGGAACTACGAACGCGGCAGGAAAGGAACTTCGTGAAGTTCTGGGAAGACTGGCGGGCATAGTTTTCAGAATAATATAAACTTTTTAAAGAAATGTTTGCGAAACATGCATTGACCTGAGATCTTCTGATCAATGGTTGTAGCTAGTGCATCAAACACCTCTTATTTTGAACTTGTTGAGTACCTTTTTACTCACTTTCCTTCTAAACCCTTGCTAGACTGTGATACCTAAGAGGAGGCCTACACGAGGCGAATATGACTTGGTCTACGAGGAGCCAGACTTGTCCGGAGGTGTCGAAGGGGTGGACTATAGGACAGTCTACGGCACCGAAGAAGTGGGGGCGGGGGAGTAGAGTCATGCAATAGACATAGTTGAGCGGAGCAGCGTAGTGGCTTACCTAAATAAGTTGTTGAGCTCTCATAATGTCTACCTTAGTAGTTATGAGTTGTAATAATACCTTGAACAAGTTTAACTCCTAATGGTGTTCTCATTGGACTTGTGAGAATACTGAGATGCTTGTGAACATATGGTTTGTAATAATAATGTGAAGTGCTTATGACTTGCAATGTTTCTGTTGTATCATAGTGAGGGATGTGATATTTGTGAAGAAGCCCCTTCATAAATATCGTATCAACAACTTATATACTACAAAATGAAATGGTATGCTCGGTCACCGCACCACGTCTGCTGAAATATATTAGCTAAAAATTCAACTATATATATTTATGTCTAAATTCTAATTGTATATAATGACCGAAACAAAACTGGCAGCACGTACGTTACTCATGTAGCGTGTGGAATGAGCATGTGACCAATAAAGATAGTAGTTGGAGCATCTCTAACAGAGCCCGTTAATGCTGCCGGAACTGAATTTTTCCGGCGGATTTACGGGTTCAGGCCGAAAGCTGCACATACTAGAGCCTGAATCAGCGGCTCGGCACGAAAAAGTTTCTCGATGGCCCGAGAAACTCCTATTTAACCAGGTCGGGGAGGAGAGTTCTGTTTCGAAACCCTACTCCCCTCTGCCGCATCCGCTCCTCCACCGCGAAAACCCTCGCACTCCGGCGAGGAATTCCGGCCGCTCTCTCGCGACCTCTACTCCGCTCCCCATGGCTCGCGCAGCAAGATGCGGTAGGGGAGGCGGCCGTATTGGTCAAATTAGGTAGGCGGGTCGAAGGATTAGTAGTTAATTTATGGTTTACATGTTAATTATGTTTGCATGTAGCATGATCGAAGCATCGAACTCGTTGCATTTCGCAAGTTCATCGCCAAAAAATTCCCGCAATGTTTGATATTTTTTTCAGTTCACCGTTTTGATTTCTATTCTGCGTCTCGAGTAAAATCAGCGAAACCCTAAAATTCGGGAGACTGAACTCACCGTTTTTATTTTCAGCGAGGGCAATTACTGCTAGAGATGCTCTAACATGCTTACACAACACGCTACCAGTATCCAGACTGGTCGCATGTGCGGGCCGGCACATAACTAGTACACCGGTTACTAGTGGCGTGTTAGGGCCACGATTAGTAACCAAATACACATGTGACTAAGTTTTTTACGGTCTTTGACTTAATTAGGAAAAAATCCCAAACTAAGTTTTTCCAAGTTATAAATTAGGTTTCCTGGAAGGATGGTACACATTTTTGTATGCATGCCGGTTGACTACCATAAGAATATGTTGCTAGGCGCCAAATTTGACTTGGTCAAGGAAAACTACTTAACAAGTGATTATTCGGTTAAAAATTAGGTTGCCGTAGAAGACAAACTTACACGGAATCGAGAGAAACAAATGTAAATGGTATGTGTTTTGCAAAAAAAAAAGAGTAAAAGATATGTCTTGTGTTGTGTATATATGCTATTGACTAACTACCGTAAGAAAAGTTTTTTCTATTCTCAGTTGACTTGACTGGAATTATCAAAAGTTCCAGTCGATTCAAAAAGTGCAATTATGGTTTAGGAAAACTGTAATCAAATGAGACAGACACAGACCCCATTAGTAAATAACAACTATTATTGTCCCCGTATATGAACATATATGCATAAGCGCATACTGGTTTACACAATCATGCAGGTGGTATATGTGTACAGATGTCAAACGTAGGAAGTATACATGTATGATGTGAAGCAAAGCTACGCTGTCGGGTAGGAAGGCTGCATGGCGAGTCCGCACAGGCCTTGCTCGTCAGCAATGTCCCTCTCCATCCTGATGAACCCTTTCTCGCCCCAAGTCGTGCCCCACGAGTTCTTCATCACCCAGTACTTTGTCCCGTCTCCAGCTACGCCGTACCCGACCGCCACGATGCCGTGGTCGAGCTCAGTGCCGCAATCGCCGGAGAGTATACCGCCCTTGTAGAACCGGAAGAGGTTGTCCCCTCCGTCGAGTGCAATGGACACAGGCTGCGCCGCCACCGCCTTCTGCAGTGACTCTTCGTCGTTAGCCGGCACGTCCTCATAACCTGTGATGGATGCGGCAGATTTGGACTCCTTGTTGGAGTTGCAGCTGCCATCAGTGCCGGTGTAGGGGTAGTTTCCCTCGGTGGTGAGTCCACCATTGTCGATGATGAACTCGAAGGCATTGTCCATGAGCCCACCCTCGCAGCCCTGGTCCATGCCGTCGACGTCACAGTCCACGAGCTCCTGCTCCGACAGGGAGATCAGTTTCCCAGTGCTCAGCTTCACGATGCCTTCCACGGACCCCACCGTGGAGAAGGCCCAACAACAACCTGAAATATTCCAGTTACACACATGTTGGTAGTTAGTCACTGACGATAACAGATCAAGAATGTCTCAAAATATTGTTATCAGGTAGCAGAAATTTTGCCATTTTGACAAACTAAGAACTGTTCAAGACATCTGAAAAAATAGCTGAAATTGTGGAAACTTTAGTAATTTCAGTGGCGCGCATACTATTTCTAAGATCAACTTTACGAAACATGGTGTCACGTAATCGTGTGAATATGAGCTTACCACATTGGCCTTGGTCTTTGATGGGAGTGACTGCACCTTTGGTTCTCCAGTCCACAGAAGTCGGGAGAGCGTCGAGGCTAACGTTCGCATACTTGAACCCTGTAGTCTTTCCCTTGTTGCCACCCGCCGGTGCCTTATACCCTGTGTATTTAGCCTTGAACTCATCTTCGGTGATATCCGCGAACTGGTTCGCCTCAAGCCAGAACTTGTCAGTGCCAGAGTTCACCGACTCAATGAACGCGACGTTGGCCTTGAACACCTCGAGCCGCCTTGCTTTCTCAGCATCATCGTTGTACACACGCCCGTACTTGGCCATCCACTCCTCGTGCCTTGCCACAATGGACCGATCCTCAGCCAGGTCTCGCGCCGCTTGAGCGCTAAGCGCGCAGGCGCACACGAGGATGGCGACGAGGAAACCCGGTGAGTAAGCCATGGTCGGCTGTGGTAGAAGCTGGAGTTCAACCGCGGTGGAGGAGGGTGTGTGTTTCTTGTTTGATGATCGTTGGGGGGCGTAATGTGGATCATATATATGGAGACATGAGATATGGGATGTACCGCCGGCTGTGTTTTGAAGTGATGATATTCGCGGTAGGCTGCGTGCCGTGAGAGAACGTAGGGAAGATAAATTCTTGGTAAACAAAGCCATGGATTAGCCTTGGGGGTGAGCTGAGAACAACACCGTCTAGTCTATTAATATTTCAACTGACGATGCTGAACGTCTAGTTTGCTTGTTAAACAAAAATACGTGCAGATTACGGCCGATAATTTAAGTACCTGTTGAGGGCGAGAGATTTAACTCAGGCTCATCGCTCACTAGTCATTATTAATGATTTGTAGTGGTAGTTACCTTTGGTTGGAATTTATATTTTTTTTAACAGAAACGTGGTTCGATTTCAAGTGTGTAGTGCACGTATATAGGCATCAATTGCGCTACGGCAGTACTCGGATACTGCCCCCTCCTCTTCTATGGCGCCGCTAGGGGGGCGCCCACGGAGAAGGGGGAGGGGGGCTCCCGCATCCTCTACCGCGCCATCAACCATGCTGCGCGGAAAGGCGAAGCCTGGTCATCGCTCGCAGCGGCGGGCACTTCTCCTCCCCCGTGCACATTGCGTGTGGGAACAATGCTGGCCAAGCACCCCCGCGGGACGGCTTACTCGCGCGGAGCGGTGCGTGGGGTAGCTGATGCACGGAGGATGGCAACCCTCCATAGTTCCTGTGGTGGAGGTTCGTTCCCAGGGCGGTGGGCCCTGGATTCGGTGGTGGCGGCGCGCCTCCTAACGGGGTTGGTCGTCTTCCTTGGCCTCCTCGTCGATGCATTCACTAGTGGTGGAGGACATGGCAGCGCTAGGCCTTGTGGAACGGGTATCGGTTTCGCGCAAAGTAGAGTCTCTAAGGGAAACCCTAGATCCTCGGATCAGTCGATGGTGGCGCTGTCAGCATCATATCCTTCTTGGAGGCATCGCCTAGGAGCTTCTTTCTTGTGGTCGATCCTCATCTCCTAGTCCGGGAAGCTCCGGGGGAAACCCTAGATCTAGGTCACTCAGAGGATTATGGCGGAGTGCGGCGTCATTTATCCCCTTTGGGGGTATTGTTTATGGAACTCATATTGGCTGAAGGGGCTCTGAGGTGGAGCGGTTTGCATCTGCCTCATCAACGACAGCGAGTCTCAACGGTGTGGCGCAGCGAATTCTCGGTGTCAGACGTAACATGATAGTCCCGCACAAGGCGGGTGCTCTGCGTGGCGTCATGGTGGCGTTGGCAGGATCTTATGAAGACTATGCGGATATTAACCATGAAAAAATTGGCAGTTCGACTGTGGTGACGGCTTTTTTAGCATCTACATGAGGTGTTTGCCTACAATTTGCTAAACCAGATGACCGCTGTCTCAGGCATGCAATGTTTCTGGTTGCTAGCTGGTGTAGGTATTTTATTGTTTTCAGAGCATAAGGCTATGTTGACATGATCTTCACCTATTGTCGGGTTGTAAGTGTTGTGTGGAGACCCTGGATTTTTTATGTATGCACTTTATATGTTTTTTGTTAAATAAATTAACAGAGAAAGTCATATACATCTTTTCAATTCAGAAGTTGGAGGTCTCATTTCCATTTCAAAAAAGAAAATATTGGCTCAAATTTCACGGTCCAAATATATAAACAATATACATGATTTGAGCTTCCAGGAACAAAACCGAGATGAAGACTGCTCAAACGGATGTATGACAACATGCCTCTAAATTCTCAAAAGTAAACGGAATGAGAACACAACTTGAACGACATCTCTAACTTAAAACATAATCGATTGTAGATCAAAGAAACGGCATTATAGCTTTGTGCAAGGGACAAAACACTCACCGTTATTTAGTCGTTTTGGCTATGTAAAAATAACAAGATTTTTAGCAATAAAAATGCTTCTCTTATGCAGGTTATATATCGGTGCACAACTACGTTCCGTTTATGGTCGTCTCAGCATAACGAACTTTTTGTAAAGGTGTCTACAAAGTTGGAGGATACTTTTACCCTACACTAATGGCAGCATATCTATAAATTGGTTTTCCATCTCCATAGGCGCTCTCATAGGCCATGATTAATTACTTATGGAAAGCCTTAAGTTATTTTCTCACGCATCTCATTTATGCAGATGCTAGATGTAATACTTAAACCTTTTATGTAATAAAGCACCCTTTATATAAAAAAATTACGTCGCAGCAGAGAAACACATGCAACTCATAAGAAGCCCCAACACTCACCATTAGCTTTGGGCCTAGATTCCAGCCAACCAGCCCCCACCCTCCTGCCTCCTCTACCTCATTGTCGCCATGCCTCGCGGCCAGGCAAAGCCTGGTCGTCGTGATACGTCCAAAACGTATCTACTTTCCCGAACACTTTTGCTATTGTTTTGCCTCTAATTTGTGTATTTTGGATGCAACTAACACGGACTAACGCTGTTTTCAGCAGAACTGCTCTGGTGTCTCGTTTTTTTGCAGAAATCCAACTTTCAGGAAAATCCTCAGAATTTATGCGAAAGGTCCTATTTTCCCAGAATATTGACGGAGCCAGAAGGGCAAGCCAGGTGGGGGCCCGAGGCCCCCACACACTAGGCCGGCGCGGCCCAGGAGGGGGGCGCGCCGCCCTATTGTGTGGCCGCCTCGGCTGGCCCCCGACGCCCTCCTTTGGACTACTTAACGCCTTCGACCTAAAAACGCACGAGGGTTAGAAGAAATCGCCAGAAGACATCCAGTACGCCGCCACCATCGCGAAACTCCGTCTCGGGACCAGAAACTCCGTTCTGGCACTCCGCCGGGACGGGGAATTGGAGGAGATCATCGCCATCATCACCACCGACGCCTCTCCATCGACCAGCCATGTTTCCCCCATCCATGTGTGAGTAATTCCCCCGCCGTAGGCTGAAGGGGATGGTAGGGATTGGATGAGATTGGTTATGTAATAGCATAAGATTGTTAGGGCATAGTGCCTAGTGTCCGTAATTGGTACTTTTATGATATTGTTGCAACTTGTTATGCTTAATGCTTGTCACTAGGGCCCGAGTGCCATGATCTCAGATCTGAACATGTTATCAATTCATGATGATATTCATTGCTTTATGATCTTACCTGCAAGTTATATACACGTATTGTTGTCCGGAACCCGAGGCCCCAAAGTGACAGAAATTGGGACAACCGAAGGGGAAGGCGGTGATATGAGGATCACATGTGTTCACAGAGTGTTAATGCTTTGCTCCGGTACTCTATTAAAAGGAGTGCCTTAATTTCCAGTAGATTCCCTAGAGGCCCGGCTGCCACCGGCTGGTAGGACAAAAGATGTTGTGCAAGTTTCTCATTGCGAGCACGTACGACTAAATATGGAACACATGCCTATTGATTGATTAGTACTTGGATACCGTTTTATTATTATCTGCAAATGCCCTGCTTTGATTGTTACATGAGTTTCTCTCATCCATGCAACGCCCGTTCATCCATCCCTGTGCCTACAGTATTTTAATCCTGTTGTTTACTATAATCACTACTGCTATCTTTGTTACTCTGCTGCTGTTATTTCGCTATTGCCACTGCTATAAAACTGTTACTACTGATAAACTCTTGCGAGCAAGTCTGTTTTCAGGTGCAGGTGAATTGACAACTCCGCTGTTAAGGCTTTCAAGTATTCTTTGTCTCCCCTTGTGTCGAATCAATAAATTGGGTTTTACTTCCCTTGAAGACTGTTGCGATCTCCTATACTTGTGGGTCATCAAAACTATTTTCGGGCGCCGTTGCTAGGGAGCATAGCTTTATTTAGAAGTTCACTTGGATTGATATTGTTCGCTGCAAATTCTCCATCATGGGTAAACCTCGCGATACTAAAGTCGCCATATTACCATCCACTACAAGAAAAGGTACAACTCTGACTACCTCTGCTGCTCTTGATTCACCATCTGTGATAGATAAACTTGTTTCACCACCACAAGCTTCACATGCTGGTACTTCTGCTAGATCTGAAAATTCCTCTCATAATTTTGATGATGCTTCTGCTGTGCTTGATAATGATGGTTCATTAGGATCTTTTCTAGATGCTACAATTGCTAGGTCTAGACAAATTGAAAATACTGAAACTCCTAATGAAAATACTGCTACACCTGTTAATTCACCTGAGTCTGTTGAATACTCTAGTGATGATCTTGATGAAGATTATGTGGAACTTGATGATGATTTTATTGATAAATGCAATGCTACTACTGATGCAAGAAAAATTAAAAAGTTGCTTGCACAACATACTGTTAGATATAAGCTATCTCCTGATCCTAAATTTGCCACATCTCCTATAAACATTAAGGATAAGGATTATGATTTTTCTCTTGATTTGTCTCATATATCTATTGTGGAGAAAACACCTTTTTGTGGTACTGAAAAAGAAAGTGCTGTAGAACACATGATTGAGCTATCTACTCTGAGTAGCTTGTTTTCTGATGATGTTAAGAAGCGTACTTATTTCGTTGCTAAAATTTTCCCTTTCTCATTAAAGGATGATGCTAAAACTTGGTATAATAGTTTGCCACCTGATTCTATTAATAGTCCAAAAGAATTGTTTGATGTTTTCTTCCAGAAATACTTTCCTGCTAGTGCTCAACATGTTGCTTTGCAGAGAATTTATAATTTTGATCAGAAAGATGGAGAGAAATTGCCTGAGGCTTGGGCTAGATTTTGCTCTCTTATTAGAGCTCGGCCCGAACATAATTTGGAAAAGCATGATTTACTTGATATATTTTATAGTGGACTAACCATTGAGTCTAGGGCTACCTGGATAGTTGTGCTGGTTGTGTTTTCAGGAAAAGAACTCCTGCATTTGAAGAATTATTGGCGAGAATAGGCCGGAATCATGATGATTGGTCTACACCTGAACCAACCCCGACACCGATATTGAAGAAGAGGGGGATGATTAAATTAAATGATGAAGATATGAGGGAAGTCAAGAAATCTCTTAAAGAGAAGGGTATTAAATCCGAAGATGTGAAGAATTTACCTCCCATAGAAGATTTATGTAAGATCACTCCCCCTTCATCCATGATTGAGGTACACTCTCTTGAACACTTTACTAGGGAAGATATTCCGTATTCAAAACCTCCTGGTCAATGCTTAGATGAGTTTGATAATTATATTGTTAAGCAAAATAATTTTAATATGAGAGTAGAGAATTATTTAATGGAAAATTCTCGAGCTATTAGTGAATTTCATGGTATTGTGGAGAGAACCTCCAATGATGTTAAGATGCTTGTTAAACATTTTCATATGGTTCAAACCCAAATTGATCAACTCACTAAAGTGCAAAATGACTTGATAAAAAATAATTCTAAAGAAAAACATGCTTATGAAGTAACAACTAGAGGCGATGTTTCTACCCAGGATCCTCTATATCCTGAAGGGCATCCCAAAAGAGTTGAACAAGATTCTCAACGAACTGAAACTAGTGCTCCATCTAAGAAAAAGAAAAAGAAACATAAACTGTTGTAGAATCCTCTGAACCTGTTAATGATCCTAATAGTATTTCTATTTCTGATGCTGAAACTGAAAGTGGTAATGAACATGATAAATTTAACGATAAGAATGATGCTTCTGATAAAGAAGAGGTTGAAGAAGAACCTGAAAAGCATGCTAAAAATAAAAAGTATACCAAAGAAGATTTTATTGCTAAGAAACATGGTAATGAAAGAGAACCTTGGGTTCAAAAGCAAATGCCTTTTCCTGCTAAGAAACTAAAATCAAAGGAAGAAGAACACTATAATAAATTTTGTGATTGGATGAAACCTTTATTCCTGCAAATCCCTTTGACTGATGCTATTAAATTGCCTCCTTATTCAAAGTATATGAAAGATATTGTCTCTAACAAAAGGAAAATTCCTAATGAGGAGATTTCCACTATGCTTGCTAATTATTCTTTCAATGGTAAGGTTCCAAAGAAGCTTGGAGACCCAGGTATACCGACTATTCCTTGTTCTATTAAGAATAATTATGTTAGAACTGCTCTATGTGATTTGGGAGCGGGTGTTAGTGTTATGCCTTTTTCTCTTTATAAGATACTTTATTTAGATAAGTTGATACCTACTGATATATCTTTGCAAATGGCTGATAAATCTACTGCTATTCCTGTTGGTATATGTGAGGATGTTCCTGTTCAAGTTACTAATAACTGCTTGATATTAACTGATTTTGTTGTGTTGGAAATGCCTGAAGATGATAATATGTCTATTATTCTTGGGAGACCTTTTCTTAACACCGCAGGGGCTATTATTGATTGCAATAAAGGAAAAGTTACTTTCAATGTTGATGACAAGGAGCATACCATTTATTTTCCCAAGAGGATTGAGAAAGCATGTGGAGTTAATATAATTTCTAATGTGAGGACTATCAAAGTGGGAACTATTGATTGTCCTATATATGAGCCTAAAGAAGAATATCAAACTCTTGTGATTGGATCCATATCAATACAATACAAGGTAACATGATTGATTTGAGGTTTATTTCTTCTTATGCTATGTAAAATTTATTTGGTGGCAAGACTTGATCAACCTTGTTAACAAATTCATTTTATATGCATAGAAGAACTAAACAACATTTCTTTCTTCCTCCACTTGATCTACTTGCTGTAGCAATTTTGTTTTGCAAAGTTCTTTAGTTAATTAGAGATTTCAAAATCTTTTTCTGCCCAGTAATAATAAATTTAACACCCAGAAATGTGCATTTTTCAAAGTTTTCAAAAATTCACAAAAATTATACCATTGGTCCTATTTTTCGACGAGGCACCTGGGAACACCTGGGGATGACCAGTGGGGCACCCCAGGGTAGCACCCCATAGGCTGGCGCGGCCTGGAAGGGGGGCGCGCCACCCTGGTGTGTGGGCCCCTCCTTGCCCCACCACTTCATCTCTTCCTCCCACTCTCTTCTCTCTCCCGAAAAAACTCGCACCAGATTTCTCTCACTCGCGTTTCTGCTCAAGAGCTCAAGATTTCTCGATCTCTTTGCTCAGCCCAGATTTCTGTCTGAAATTTGGCATATTTGCTCTCCGGTAGGTGACTCCTCCGATCATCCAAATAGAATTTTGTTTGGTTGAGTATATCTTGAATATTTTGCTGCTGTAGGTAACATGTTTAGTGAGCTTGCATGCTTGTTCTAAGTGGTAAAAACTAGTTTTGATGCATGATTAGTACTCTAGCAAGTTCCTATGGTAGTTTCCCTCAATTATATGTCACCAAATCAAGTTTTATATTGTTTGTTGAAAAATTTCAGAAAAGGGAGATGGACAACTATAACTTTGGAGAAATGTTTGAAGGGGAGACGACAAGCTCGAGGAGGCCCTCAAGGGCAGCCACCCGATTCAGGCGATCCTATAATGAGGATGTCATCGCGCCAAGCTTCGAGCCCGAAGAGGACAATGGAGTCCCTAACGCTTCATCTTTCCCATGTTATGACTTTTTGAGTAATGCAGGGTTGCTGGATGATTTCTTGACCCTTGTCTGTAAGGCGGGCTTAACCACCTACATGGGAGATGAGAGGGAGAAATACCACATGCTCACTAAAATCTTTGTGGAGAGCTTCAAGTTCAACAACAAGCACTACCACCCGACAGTTGCATTCAGGATCTATGGTAATCCTATTACTATGAAGTTGAAGGATTTTTGTACTGCATTGGATATCGCCCCTGTAGGTACAGCGAAGAGGATTGAGGACAATCCCAGGGTTTTGCTTGAGCTCTATCGAGAGATCACCAATGATGACTGCCGCACCATTCAGCGTGGCAAGATAAGAAACATTCAACTCCCCGCCATTAAGTATTTTGCTTATTACCTTGCTACTAGCATTCTTGGTAGGGAGAACACTAGTAATATTTCTAGCTACCATCTTGCTTTCTTAATTGCTGCACTCACTGGAGAGACACCGTATCATCTTGGTGCTCTTATTGCTCGCCGCTTGTCTAACAGGGGGCCTATTTTTGGAGGAATCATTGCATCACGCATTTTAGCATATCTAGAACTTCCTCTTGACCCTACTGATGTGAAACTAACTCCTATAAGTCTTGATATTGCTGCTATGAAGAGTCATCAATTTGTCACAACCTACTCTAGTTCAGATAATATTGTCTATAGAATGTTGTTTGCTGACGGGGAAGAGGGGGAAGTTCCATTGCCACAGCCAGACTTGTTCAGTGTTGACAGGAAACCATGGTCGCGCTCTAAGGAGGAGATGGATGAGAAAATGAAGATACAAGGCTTCCACCAGCAGCATGACTCCGAGGAAGCCGAGCCCTCCTACGACTACACCGTCACGTATCTGGGTACTTCTTCCAGCACATACCCGGAATATGATCCATCTTCGTCGTATTACGGAGGTGCTACTTCATGGGCACCATGGGATTGATCTCCACTTAGGCCAAAAGCCTAAGCTTGGGGGGAGGTATACTGGCATCACTCATTCTTTGCATATTATGATTGCTGGATACTTGTACATACTTGTTTAGTTTCTTAGAGTGGTTTTCTAATGAGAGGGAGATGATATTTGGGGAAGTGCTGTCTAAAAAACAGATTCTGGGCTGTTACTAAAAAAATTCCTGTGCGCAGCCAGAACGTCATTTTGAGCTGCCAATTTTTGTGCATGTTCCCCAGGTTGTTATCTAACTTTCATTAGTTGAACACTTTTCGAGCTGAGCAGCGGAAGAATTTCTTAAAAATCGATTACTGTACTGCTGTCAAGTTTTGGCAGATTTCTGCCATCTTGCTTTTCTGTGTTTCTTTTAGTTTTCATCTTCTTGTTTTTGCTTTGTTTCTTTCCTAAAACACAAAAAGACCAAAACTATTTCTGTTGTTTCTCTCTACCATTTGTTTACTTTGGTTTCTTGCCTTTATTTTGCTTTGTTTTCTATCGTTGGTTTGCTATAAGAAAACCCAAAAAGATTTTGCTTTGTTTGCTTGTTTCCTTTTGTTCTTGTTTCTAATTCGAAAACACCAAAAATATTTGCTGTTCTTCTTTGGTTTTGTAAAGTTCATTATGAGTTCAATGGTCTTCGGTGGCTGGAGCGTGGTTTTCATTCCATATTATTCAAGCTACACAAGTGAAAAGGCAATAATGACGATCTACGACAATCCGATTGTGGTGAGAGGCTGGTATGAACTCTATTTGTTTTCATTTTCGTACATATACTCATCCATGTAAGCATGCTTAGTCGGTTCATGTGAGGTATATGTCATTTAAGAGAGTCTAGTAGTTCATGATCTCTCATGTTTAGCTCCAATTTATTAATATGAGTAGCATGTCATAAATATTTGCTTGCATTGTTTTATTTATGGATAGATATGACATTGTGGTATCCTCCTCTGAATAATTCACTTGAATCAACTTGGCACATGCTCACTGATGACGCGTAAAGCACACGCTCGTTGGGAACCCCAAGTGGAAGGTGTGATGCATACAGCAGCAAGTTTCCCTCAGTAAGAAACCAAGGTTTATCGAACCAGTAGGAGTCAAGAAGCACGTTGAAGGTTGATGGCGGTGGGATGTAGTGCGGCGCAACACCAGGGATTCCGGCGCCAATGTGGAACCTGCACAACACAACCAAAGTACTTTGCCCCAACGAAACAGTGAGGTTGTCAATCTCACCGGCTTGCTGTAACAAAGGATTAACCGTATTGTGTGGAAGATGATTGTTTGCAGAAAACAAGAAAACAGATTGCGATTGTATTTCAGTAAAGAGAATTGGATCAGGGTCCACAGTTCACTAGAGGTGTCTCTCCCATAAGACAAACAGCATGTTGGGTGAACAAATTACAGTTGGGCAATTGACAAATAAAGAGAGCATGATCATGCACATACATATCATGATGAGTATAGTGAGATTTAATTGGGCATTACGACAAAGTACATAGACCGCCATCCAACTGCATCTATGCCTAAAAAGTCCACCTTCAGGTTATCATCCGAACCCCTTCCAGTATTAAGTTGCAAAGCAACAGACAATTGCATTAAGTATGGTGCGTAATGTAATCAACAACTACATCCTTAGACATAGCATCAATGTTTTATCCCTAGTGGCAACAGCACAACACAACCTTAGAACTTTCTTCACACGTCCCTGTGTCAATGCAGGCATGAACCCACTATCGAGCATAAATACTCCCTCTTGGAGTTACAAGCATCTACTTGGCCAGAGCATCTACTAGTAACGGAAAGCATGCAAGATCATAAACAACACATAGATATAACTTTGATAATCAACATAACAAGTATTCTCTATTCATCGGATCCCAACAAACGCAACATATAGAATTACAGATAGATGATCTTGATCATGTTAGGCAGCTCACAAGATCCGACAATGATAGCACAATGGGGAGAAGACAACCATCTAGCTACTGCTATGGACCCATAGTCCAGGGGTGGACTACTCACACATCACACCGGAGGCGACCATGGCGGTGTAGAGTCCTCCGGGAGATGATTCCCCTCTCCGGCAGGGTGCCGGAGGCGATCTCCTGGATCCCCCGAGATGGGATCGGCGGCGGCGGCGTCTCAGTAAGGTTTTCCGTATCGTGGCTCTCGGTACTGGGGGTTTCGTCACGGAGGCTTTAAGTAGGCGGAAGGGCAAGTCAGGAGGGGGCACAGGGGCCCCACACCATAGGTCGGCGCGGCCAGGGGGGGCCGCGCCGCCCTAGGGTTTGGGCACCCTGTGGCCCCACTTCGTTGACTCTTCGGTCTTCTGGAAGCTTCGTGGAAAAATAGGCCCCTGGGCGTTGATTTCGTCCAATTCCGAGAATATTTCGTTACTAGGATTTCTGAAACCAAAAACAGCAGAAAACAGCAACTGGCACTTCGGCACCTTGTTAATAGGTTAGTTCCAGAAAATGCACGAATATGACATAAAGTGTGCATAAAACATGTAGATAACATCAATAATGTGGCATGGAACATAAGAAATTATCGATACGTTGGAGACGTATCAGCATCCCCAAGCTTAGTTCTGCTCGTCCCGAGCAGGTAAAACGATAACACAGATAATTTCTGGAATGACATGCCATCATAATCTTGATCATACTATTTGTAAAGCATATGTAGTGAATGCAGCGATCAAAACAATGTATATGACATGAGTAAACAAGTGAATCATATAGCAAAGACTTTTCATGAATAGCACTTCAAGACAAGCATCAATAAGTCTTGCATAAGAGTTAACTCATAAAGCAATAATTCAAAGTAAAGGTATTGAAGCAACACAAAGGAAGATTAAGTTTCAGCGGTTGCTTTCAACTTGTAACATGTATATCTCATGGATATTGTCAACATAGAGTAATATAATAAGTGCAATAAGCAAGTATGTAGGGATCAATGCATAGTTCACACAAGTGTTTGCTTCTTGAGGTGGAGAGAAATAGGTGAACTGACTCAACATTGAAAGTAAAAGAATTGTCCTTCATATAGGAAAAGCATCGATTGCTATATTTGTGCTAGAGCTTTGATTTTGAAAACATGAAACAATTTTGTCAACGGTAGTAATAAAGCATATGTATCATGTAAATTATATCTTACAAGTTGCAAGCCTCATGCATAGTATACTAATAGTGCCCGCACCTTGTCCTAATTAGCTTGGACTACCGGATCATCACAATGCACATGTTTTGACCAAGTGTCACAAAGGGGTACCTCTATGCCGCCTGTACAAAGGTCTAAGGAGAAAGCTCGCATTGGATTTCTCGCTATTGATTATTCTTCAACTTAGACATCCATACCGGGACAACATAGACAACAGATAATGGACTCTTCTTTTATGCGTAAGCATGTAACAACAATTAATAATTTTCTAATTTGAGATTGAGGATATTTGTCCAAAACTGAAACTTCCACCATGGATCATGGCTTTAGTTAGCGGCCCAATGTTCTTCTCTAACAATATGCATGCTTAACCATAAGGTGGTAGATCGCTCTTACTTCAGACAAGACGAACATGCATAGCAACTCACATGAAATTCAACAAAGAGTAGTTGATGGCGTCCCCAGTGAACATGGTTATCGCACAACAAGCAACTTAATAAGAGATAAAGTGCATAAGTACATATTCAATACCACAATAGTTTTTAAGCTATTTGTCCCATGAGCTATATATTGCAAAGGTGAATGATGGAATTTTAAAGGTAGCACTCAAGCAATTTACTTTGGAATGGCGGAGAAATACCATGTAGTAGGTAGGTATGGTGGACACGAATGGCATAGTGGTTGGCTCAAGTATTTTGGATGCATGAGAAGTATTCCCTCTCGATACAAGGTTTAGGCTAGCAAGGTTATTTGAAACAAACACAAGGATGAACCGGTGCAGCAAAACTCACATAAAAGACATATTGAAAACATTATAAGACTCTACACCATCTTCCTTGTTGTTCAAACTCAATACTAGAAATTATCTAGACCTTAGAGAAACCAAATATGCAAACCAAATTTTAGCATGCTCTATGTATTTCTTCATTAATGGGTGCAAAGCATATGATGCAAGAGCTTAAACATGAGCACAACAATTGCCAAGTATCACATTACCCAAGACATTTATAGCAATTACTACATGTATCATTTTCCAATTCCAACCATATAACAATTTAACGAAGGAGAAACTTCGCCATGAATACTATGAGTAGAAACTAAGGACATACTTGTCCATATGCTACAGCGGAGCGTGTCTCTCTCCCATAAAGTGAATGCTAGGATCCATTTTATTCAAACAAAACAAAAACAAAAACAAACCGACGCTCCAAGAAAAAGCACATAAGATGTGATGGAATAAAAATATAGTTTCAGGGGAGGAACCTGATAATGTTGTCGATGAAGAAGGGGATGCCTTGGGCATCCCCAAGCTTAGACGCTTGAGTCTTCTTGATATATGCTGGGGTGAACCACCGGGGCATCCCCAAGCTTAGAGCTTTCACTCTCCTTGATCATGTTGCATCATACTCCTCTCTTGATCCTTGAAAACTTCCTCCACACCAAACTCGAAACAACTTATTAGAGGGTTAGTGCACAATAAAAATTAACATATTCAGAGGTGACACAATCATTCTTAACACTTCTGGACATTGCATAATGCTACTGGACATTAGTGGATCAAAGAAATTCATCCAACATAGCAAAAGAGGCAATGCGAAATAAAAGGCAGAATCTGTCAAAACAGAACAGTTCGTATTGATGAATTTTAAAATGGCACCAGACTTGCTCAAATGAAAATGCTCAAATTGAATGAAAGTTGCGTACATATCTGAGGATCATGCACGTAAATTGGCTTAATTTTCTGAGCTACCTACAGGGAGGTAGACCCAGATTCGTGACAGCAAAGAAATCTGGAACTGCGCAGTAATCCAAATCTAGTACTTACTTTTCTATCAACGGCTTAACTTGGCACAACAAAACACAAAACTAAGATAAGGAGAGGTTGCTACAGTAGTAAACAACTTCCAAGACACAAAATAAAAATAAAGTACTGTAGGTAAAAACCATGGGTTGTCTCCCATAAGCGCTTTTCTTTAACGCCTTTCAGCTAGGCGCAGAAAGTGTGTATCAAGTATTATCGAGAGATGAAGCATCAACATCATAATTTGTTCTAATAATAGAATCAAAAGGTAACTTCATCCTCTTTCTAGGGAAGTGTTCCATATCTTTCTTGAGAGGAAATTGATATTTTATATTACCTTCCTTCATATCAATAATAGCACCAACAGTTCGAAGAAAGGGTCTTCCCAATATAATGGGACAAGATGCATTGCATTCAATATCCAAGACAACAAAATCAACGGGGACAAGGTTATTGTTAACGGTAATGTGAACATTATCAACTTTCCCCAAAGGTTTCTTTGTAGAATGATCAGCAAGATTAACATCCAAATAACAATTTTTCAGCGGTGGCAAGTCAAGCATATTATAAATTTTCTTAGGCATAACAGAAATACTTGCACCAAGATCACATAAAGCATTACAATCAAAACCTTTAACCTTCATCTTAATGATGGGCTCCCAACCATCCTCTAGCTTTTTAGGAATAGAGGCTTCACGCTCTAATTTCTCTTCTCTAGCTTTTATGAGAGCATTTGTAATATGATGTGTGAAAGCCAAATTTATAGCACTAGCATTGGGACTTTTAGCAAGTTTTTGCAAGAACTTTATAACTTCAGAGATGTGGCAATCATCAAAATTCAAACCATTATAATCTAAAGCAATGGGATCATCATCCCCAATGTTGGAAAAAATTTCAGCAGCTTTATCACAGTGCAGTTTAAAAGCTTTAGCAGCTTTGTGTTTCTCGCGCTTTGCATTAGAAGTGGAAACATTGCTAACACCAATTCTTTTATTAGTATTAGTAGGAGGTGCAGCAACATGTGTAGCATTATCATTACAAGTGGTGGTAATAGTCCAAACTTTAGCTACATTCTTCTCTTTAGCTAGTTTTTCATTTTCTTCTCTATCCCACCTAGCACGCAGTTCAGCCATTAATCTTATATTCTCATTAATTCTAACTTGAATGGAATTTGCTGTAGTAACAAATTTATTATGATGATTTTCATTAGGCATAACTTTCGATTTCAAAAGATCAACATCAGCAGCAAGACTATCGACTTTAGAAGCAAGTATATCAATTTTCCCAAGCTTTTCTTCAACAGATTTGTTAAAAGCAGTTTGTGTACTAATAAATTCTTTAAGCATGGCTTCAAGTCCAGGGGTGAACTCCTATTATTGTTGTAAGAATTCCCATAAGAATTACCATAGCCGTTGCCATTATTATAAGGATATGGCCTATAGTTGTTACTAGAATTGTTCCGGTAAGCATTGTTGTTGAAATTACTATTTTTAATGAAGTTCACATCAACATGTTCTTCTTGTGCAACCAATGAAGCTAATGGAACATTATTAGGATCAATATTAGTCCTATCATTCACAAGCATAGACATAATAGCATCAATCTTATCACTCAAGGAAGAGGTTTCTTCGACAGAATTTACCTTCTTACCTTGTGGAGCTCTTTCCGTGTGCCATTCAGAGTAGTTGATCATCATATTATCAAGAAGCTTTGTTGCTTCACCAAGAGTGATGGACATAAAGGTACCTCCAGCAGCTGAATCCAATAAATTCCGTGAAGAAAAATTTAGTCCTGCATAGAAGGTTTGGATGATCATCCAAGTAGTCAGTCCATGGGTTGGGAAATTTTTAACCAGAGATTTCATTCTTTCCCAAGCTTGAGCAACATGTTCAGTATCTAATTGTTTAAAATTCATTATGCTACTCCTCAAAGATATAATTTTAGCAGGGGGATAATATCTACCAATAAAAGCATCCTTGCATTTAGTCCATGAATCAATACTATTCTTAGGCAGAGATAGCAACCAATCTTTAGCTCTTCCTCTTAATGAGAAAGGGAACAATTTTAATTTTATAATGTCACCATCTACATCCTTATATTTTTGCATTTCACATAATTCAACAAAATTATTAAGATGGGCAGCAGCATCATCGTAACTAACACTGAAAATTGCTCTCGCATAACAAGATTCAGTAAAGCACGTTTAATTTCAAAGAATTCTGCTGTAGTAGCAGGTGGAGCAATAGGTGTGCATAAGAAATCATTATTATTTGTGGTTGTGAAGTCACACAACTTAGTATTTTCAGGGTTGGCCATTTTAGCAACAGTAAATAAAGCAAACTAGATAAAGTAAATGCAAGTAAACTAATTTTTTGTGTTTTCGATATAGCAAACAAGATAGCAAATAAAGTAAAACTAGCAACTAATTTTTTTGTATTTTGATTTAGTGCAGCAAACAAAGTAGTAAATAAAACTAAGCAAGACAAAAATAAAGTAAAGAGATTGAGAAGTGGAGACTCCCCTTGCAGCGTGTCTTGATCTCCCCGGCAACGGCGCCAGAAATTTAGCTTGATGACGCGTAAAGCACACGCTCGTTGGGAACCCCAAGTGGAAGGTGTGATGCGTACAGCAGCAAGTTTCCTCAAGTAAGAAACCAAGGTTTATCGAACCAGTAGGAGTCAAGAAGCACGTTGAAGGTTGATGGCGGCGGGATGTAGTGCGGCGCAACACCAGGGATTCCGGCGCCAATGTGGAACCTGCACAACACAACCAAAGTACTTTGCCCCAACGAAACAGTGAGGTTGTCAATCTCACCGGCTTGTTGTAACAAAGGATTAACCGTATTGTGTGGAAGATGATTGTTTGCGTAAAACAAGAAACAAGATTGCAGTAGATTGTATTTCAAGAAAGAGAATTGGACCGGGTCCACAGCTCACTAGAGGTGTCTCTCCCATAAGACAAACAAGATGTTGGGTGAACAAATTACGCTTGGGCAATTGACAAATAAAGAGAGCATGACCATGCACATACATATCATGATGAGTATAGTGAGATTTAATTGGGCATTACGACAAAGTACATAGACCGCCATCCAACTGCATCTATGCCTAAAAAGTCCACCTTCAGGTTATCATCCGAACCCCTTCCAGTATTAAGTTGCAAAGCAACAGACAATTGCATTAAGTATGGTGCGTAATGTAATCAACAACTACATCCTTAGACATAGCATCAATGTTTTATCCCTAGTGGCAACAGCACAACACAACCTTAGAACTTTTTGTCACTGTCCCAGGTGTCAATGCAGGCATGAACCCACTATCGAGCATAAATACTCCCTCTTGGAGATACAAGCATCTACTTGGCCAGAGCATCTACTAGTAACGGAAAGCATGCAAGATCATAAACAACACATAGATATAACTTTGATAATCAACATAACAAGTATTCTCTATTCATCGGATCCCAACAAACGCAACATATAGAATTACAGATAGATGATCTTGATCATGTTAGGCAGCTCACAAGATCCGACAATGATAGCACAATGGGGAGAAGACAACCATCTAGCTACTGCTATGGACCCATAGTCCAGGGGTGGACTACTCACACATCACACCGGAGGCGACCATGGCGGTGTAGAGTCCTCCGGGAGATGATTCCCCTCTCCGGCAGGGTGCCGGAGGCGATCTCCTGGATCCCCCGAGATGGGATCGGCGGCGGCGTCTCAGTAAGGTTTTCCGTATCGTGGCTCTCGGTACTGGGGGTTTCGTCACGGAGGCTTTTAGTAGGCGGAAGGGCAAGTCAGGAGGGGGCACAGGGGCCCCACACCATAGGTCGGCGCGGCCAGGGGGGGCCGCGCCGCCCTAGGGTTTGGGCACCCTGTGGCCCCACTTCGTTGACTCTTCGGTCTTCTGGAAGCTTCGTGGAAAAATAGGCCCCTGGGCGTTGATTTCGTCCAATTCCGAGAATATTTCGTTACTAGGATTTCTGAAACCAAAAACAGCAGAAAACAAAGAATCGGCACTTCGGCACCTTGTTAATAGGTTAGTTCCAGAAAATGCACGAATATGACATAAAGTGTGCATAAAACATGTAGATAACATCAATAATGTGGCATAGAACATAAGAAATTATCGATACGTTGGAGACGTATCACTCACGCATGCATATGACTGAACAAAAGTCAATTAAGCCTCGATGATTTACTTCACCTCAGAGTTCTTGTATCACTTTTATGCCTCCGTTAATTTATTTTGCCGCAAGCATGATTATGACAGTTACTGCTCTCTTGATTGTCGCTTCCCAGTCTACTGCTAGCCTTCACTTGTACTGAGCGGGAACGCTGCTCGTGCTTCCAAACCCCTTAAAACCAAGTTATTTCAGGGTGTCCACCATAAATACCTATGCATGGCATTTCAAACCATTCTAAGTAAATTCTCATGTGCTACCTTTAAAACCTTCAAAATGCTTCTCAATTTGTGTTTATGTTTTATAGCTCATGAGGAAGTATGTGGTGTTTATCTTTCAATCTTGTCATTTACTCCGGACGGACTTTCACCAATGGACTAGTGGCACATCCGCTTATCCAATAATTTTGCAAAAAGAGCTGGCAACGGGGTTCCCAGCCCCAATTAATTAACTTTCATAAATTTACAAATAGACACTCCTCCATGGTATGTGATTGCTGGTCGGCATCCGAGGATTCGGTTAGCCATGGCTTGAGAAAGCAAAGGTGGGGAGGAGTGTCATCTAAATAAAGCTAAAATAAAAAGGCACTCCTTCATGGTATGAGATTGTTGGCAGGCACCCGAGGATTCGGTTAGCCATGGTTTGTGAAAGCAAGATTGGAAGGAGTGCCACCCAAAAATAAAATTTCATGTGAGCCGCTCTTGAAGTTCTGGTTGATGAGGTAGTTAGAGTACCCATTACCATTCGTTGACAACAACAAATACCTCTCAAAATAATTTTACTCCTGTTTTACAAATGAAAAGCTCTAGCACATGTTAATCCCTACTTCCCTCTGCGAAGGGTCAATCTTTTACTTTTACATTGAGTCTCCATCCTTTCTTTGAGCACTTTCTTGAGAGCACAACTGTCATTCTTAGTATAATATGCTTGTTCCAAAATATGATTAACTGTGGTATAACTTTGATGCTTTTATCTTTGATAATCTCTACTTCCAGTCTTTCCATGAACCTCAAAGGTGCCCAAGCATTTATGTTTTGCTGTACAAACACGGGCAAGCGAGATACCACTTTATCATATCCCTCTATGAATATTGCAATCCTGCTGATAGACATGATTCATGATGCTCATTATTAATTTGTTGGTACCTTTTCCATGATTGACATAGCTATTAGATGATTTTATTTGCATGTATCTTATTATGAATTGCTTAAGTACTTGCCATATCATGAGAATATTTACATCATATGAACAAATGTGTTCGTGAAAGTTCTTTTATCGCACTCAGTTGTTAACTGAATTGCTTGAGGACAAGCAATAAGCTAAGCTTGGGGGAGTTGATACGTCCAAAACGTATCTACTTTCTCGAACACTTTTGCTATTGTTTTGCCTCTAATTTGTGTATTTTGGATGCAACTAACACGGACTAACGCTGTTTTCAGCATAACTGCTCTGGTGTCTCGTTTTTGTGCAGAAATCCAACTTTCAGGAAAATCCTCAGAATTTATGCGAAAGGTCCTATTTTCCCAGAATATTGACGGAGCCAGAAGGGCAAGCCAGGTGGGGGCCCGAGGCCCCCACACACTAGGCCGGCGCAGCCCAGGAGGGGGGTGCGCCGCCCTATTGTGTGGCCGCCTCGTGTCAACACCCGGATTTTTAAGTCCAGATGCCTATTATGTCATTCATCGCAATCCCAGGATAATGTTGTTGCGAGGCATAATAGTCGAATATCACAGTCATTATTTATTACAAGCCATAATGTCTTACAATCTTGAATCACATGATTCATCTTACATAAATAGTTGATCTTTCAATCAACATACATACACAAGTTCATACATAGCGGAAGCGTAATAGTAAATGGACTCTCTAGTCCACATGCCAACATTTGACGTCAGAAACCCCTAGTTGTCGTAGGCGTCCTGCTGGTCATCCTCGTGATAGTTCTGTTCATCATCGTACTCTGGCCATTTGAATATCCAGGGACAAAGCCGTAAGTACTTTAAGTACTTGCAAACTAATACTAATGTAAAATGCCAACTAAAGGTACTAAACTCTAGTTTAACTTGCATAAGCCAAATTTTAGTTCACAAGCTTGGATCATGTGCTAACTAACTTAAGTGGGAACATTAGTGTCATTCCCACAACATTGGTATAATTCCAACAAGTCACCAAGTCACCATTCACATTTACTAAAGTTTTCAAAAATCTGACACCGGAAACTGTATGGCCCTTCCAACCGTCCGTAACCGTGGACACGGCTATTCGAATAGATTTACACTCTGCAGAGGTTGCACACTTGTGCCACAACATTTGATTTCATCCGTCAGAATAACTCCGAGTCACCGTAACACAGTACGCAGATCATCAACCATAACCTTTCACTTACACATCCTAGTATGAGCACCTCTCCCCATGAGCTTGGCCTCCTAGTGAAAACCAACTGTTAACCTGGGAACTGCACAGGGCTTGGCCGTACAATTTCACCTCAATTCACATCATTTCTCAGCCACGGAGGCAGCCTCGGCATAACCCCTATGACGTGTGTTTAGAGGGAACTCATACTAAAATCTGTAAACTTCCAGTTAAGCCCTACCCATAATCAGGAATTGTGGGGGTACTCAAAAATTGGAAAGGTATCGCATTCAAACCAATATCAGGTTTTCATCAAAAATCACTATCTTCTCTTGTTCATATTCAACCTCAAATCATTCAATGGAATGTTTCATCATTCCAAGGTTTCAAATTTTACCATTCATATGTTCCCATCTAGAGTAGTCAAGTTTTAGTATTTTAGCACTAGCACTAATCATGAGGGGTGCTACATTGCTTTGCTATCTATAAGACTAACTTTGCTACTCTAGTAGTTTGATTCACCTATACCATTTGAAATCAATCTTTGAAAACACAACAAGTAAGACTTGTATGGTATAAATGTAGGATAGGATTGTATGAAGAAAGATAAGAATCATGGTGCCTTGCCCAAGGAGGGCTTTGCACTTTGCAAGAGTATTAGCTTGCCTTGGTAGTTCTCTAGGTTTTCTTCTTCCTCTTCTGGATAGAATTCTCCTTCCTCTTGGTAATCTCCGGTGCTAGCGTCTAAATTTGAATACGAGGTATAATCACTAAACAAGCTCAAAGACCATACTAAGCACATCATTACTTCACACAAACTATGCTAAGCACACACATAAAATAATTAGGTGCATTGGTTTTCTTTGTTAAAGAAAAGTAATTTCTTCTCATTATATATGTAATTAATAATTTCCATTTAGTCTTTGAGGAAAATAGTTTCCTCTCAATGAAATCTTCTTAAGATTTAACTTCTCAAATAACCATACATGAATTCATATTGACCTAAGTCAAACATTCATCATCATTATTTGAGAAAATGATTTAAATGAGGTAAATCACCTCATACTCTTTTATAATCCCCCAAATGATTTAAATCTCCAAATATTCATATAGGAGTGTTTGGACCAGAGGTGCAAACATCACATGAATTCATTTGGGACAAGATTTAAATGAAGTAAAATACTTCATATGACTTACATAATATATTTGGACAATATCACTTAACTAAACTAGCCATTTTGTCCATTAATTAATCTAGGGCATGATCATGCAAAGTGACCACACCATTTTCTTGCAGAAACAATTAGTGTAAGTCAAATGTGAGCTATAGGAGTTGGAATTAATTAAATATCTATTTTGGTTGATTTTTAATAATTATTTGATTATGAAAAAGTCCCTGCCTTCTTCTTTTTATCATTTTATTTCCACAACAGATCTCGAGGTGAGACCAGTGGCATAATGTAGATCTTTTTACCATCTTTCCAAATATATAAAATTTGTTAAATTTGGCCAAGCCAAACAGATTCTATGAATTTCCAAAGTTGGGTTCAGTATCGAAATTGGTTTAAATATATTTAAACAAGATTTAAATAAAAGGGCCGGCGGGAAATGCTAACGGGCCAGGTTTTTAAACTAACGGCCTGCTCAGCCCAACAGTGCATCCAGTGCGAGTGGGCCGCCTGACAGCGTGGGTCCCGCCTGTCAGCGGCTCTTTAAACCCGAAACGGTATGGAGCATCGCGGTGCGTTGGATTAGAACTAGATCGAACGGCTCACGCGTGTCGTCGTCGACAGCGAGAGAGAAGCTCACCGGCGGCGCAGGTAGGGGGTCGGAGGGCTTATGGTGGCTCCAGCTAGGGTTGGCAATGTGCTTGACGAGGTTGTAGACGACGGCGAGGCTCCTGGTAGCAGTGGCGTCGTCAGAGGCGGCCTCCTTCTCCGGCGATTGCTGCAGGGCTTCCGCGGCAGTGATGCGTCGATTGGGCGGCGGCAGTGGCTAATCGAGCATGGTGAGGTGCTTAGGAGGTCGAGGAAGGAGAGGGGAGTGTTGTGGTGTGCTCTGATCGACGAATGGATGCCTCCTTTTATAGGCGCGCGTGGGTGCTGAGGTGCCGCGGCAATGGCGACAAGGGCGCGGCGTTTCTGGTGGGCTAGCGAGCTAGGCGTTGGCGTCGTGGTGTTCACGACATCACCGCGGTCCTCGGAGCGTCAACGGCGCGGTAAGTGGTGGCGTACGGTGGTCGGGCGGGTGCGTGTACTGTCGCGGCCATGGCGGGCGCGTTCGTCCTCTCCGGCGTCCGTGGTCGCCACGGCATGACGTCGGCGTGTCCGACGAGCTCCGCGTGGCGAGGAAAGTACCGTGGCGCGCGGATATGGTCGGGGTACGGCGAGATTTGGCGAGCGCCGCGTGGCCGGGTCGCGCGCGTCCGTGCGCCAGTGACGTCGCCCATGCCGCTCGCGGCGTACCTGGGCGTACCTGGGCGCGCGTCGTCCGGGTCCTGTCGGCGTCCTCGCGATCAACGGCGTGCACGGGCGATCTCAGCAGGTCGTGGGCGACGCGTTGGACACAGTGGCCGTACAGATGGTGAAGAGAAAAGAGGGGAGGCGTGTCGAAGGGCGACGTGGCCGGCATGGCCATGTCCACGCCATGTCTGGCCTCTCCTGGGGTTTCCTTGGCATGGGCTCGGTGTAGGAGTGTCCCATGGTCATGGCTAGGGCAAGTGATGGTCAAGTGGTGGCCTGGTTTGATCACATTTTGAAAATGGAGATTGTTGTATTTGTTTCAATGTCTCATCTTTGCTTGCTCATAACTTGTGATCAAAAGTGAATTTGTTATCATGATCTTTACAAAAGTTGTTCACCTTGTTGTGTATTTGGATGACATGCCAAGAGTTGGATTTGTTTAGTTTAAATTTTTTGAAATAGAGAGGCTCAAAGTGGTGACCAGACTATAAAAGTCAGAAATGACCATTATCTCATGTGAGCATATTTGAATTTTTGGGATTTGGTTTAAATGGGATATCTTTGATTCTCAAAGTTGTAATTACTCTTTAATATCATATTACAACTATTGGTGAAGATCAAATGGGTCTAGGGTCAATTTTACAAAAATGACATAGACCATATGTTAGGGTTTTTAGGGTTTTTTTTATAATATTTGATTTCTTTCTCTTTTTGATGGATTTGATTTATGATGATCACTTGATCACTCTAGGGTTTTGGAGTTCATCACAAACACAAAGTAACAATCATCATGGCATATCACTCAAAATGCACAAGTCCTATGCAGGGTACTATATGCAAAGTAAAAGTTTTTGTTGGTTCTGAATTTTGGATACTTGGAATTGTTCTTCTTCCTTTATTTGAAATTTGGGATGTTACAAACCCTTCCCCCTTACAAAAGATCTCGTCCCGAGATCTTTAAGAAAATTAGGTGCTAAAGAGATCTGGGTATTCCTTCTTCATGTCTTCCTCTCGCTCCCAAGTGGCTTCATCTTCGGTATGATTACTCCACTGTATCTTCAGGAACTTGATGCTTCTGGTGCGGGTGGTTCTGTATGCTTCTTCCAAGATGCGAATCGGCACTTCGCGGTATGTCAGATCTTCGTTGATATCCACCGAACGGTGATCGATGTTCTTGAACACTTCAGTCTTCTCAGGGACTTCAAGGCACTTCCTAAGGAGTGAGATGTGAAACACGTCGTGCACAGCCGACATTTCTTCAGGCAACTCCAGTTGATAGGATACTTCTCCTCGGCGACTCAGAACTTTGAAGGGTCCGACATATCGGGGTGCAAGCTTTCCTTTCAGCTGAAATCTCTGCATTCCTTTCAGGGGGGATACTTTAAGATAGACGAAATCTCCGATCTCAAAGGTCATCTCTCGGCGTCTCTTGTCGGCGTAACTCTTCTACCTGGATTGCGCCGTCTTGAGATATTCGCGAATCTTGTGCACCTTCTCTTCAGCTTCACGAAGAACATCAGGTCCAAAGACTTGACTTTCTCCGACTTCCGACCAATTCAGGGGGGTACGGCACTTCCTTCCGTACAGAGCTTCAAAGGGGGCCATCTGTAAGCTGGCTTGGTAGCTGTTGTTGTACGAGAATTCGGCGTACGGCAAACAGTCTTCCCACTTGGATCCATATTCCAGTACACATGCTCTCAGCATGTCTTCCAATATCTGGTTGACTCTCTCAGTCTGTCCATCGGTCTGCGGGTGATAGGCGGTGCTGAAATTCAGACGGGTTCCTAGTCCTTCATGCACCTTCTGCCAGAATCTTGAGGTGAATTGTGAACCTCTATCCGACACTATTGACTTCGGGGTTCCGTGCAGAGCAACTATTCTAGAGATGTACAGCTCAGCTAACTTTGGGCCTTGGTAGGTGGTCTTGACAGCGATGAAATGGGCTACCTTGGTCATTCTATCAACAACTACCCATATGGAATCATTTCCTTTGCTGGATTTGGGCAAACCGGTGATAAAATCCATTCCTACAGAGTCCCACTTCCATTCTGGAATCTGTAGTGGTTGCAGCAGTCCTGCGGGTCGCTGATGTTCTGCCTTGACTCGCTGACAGATATCACACTTGGCGATGTAGCTTCCGATCTCCCTCTTCATACCATGCCACCAAAATTGTTCCTTCAAGTCTTGATACATCTTGGTACCTCCGGGGTGAATAGAGTATAAGGTGTCATGGGCTTCCTTCAGAATAACTTGCTTCAACTCTGAGTCTGACGGTACACACAGGCGTCCGTGGTACCGTAGGACTCCTTCTTCATCTACGGTGAATCCCGGTGCTTTTCCTGCGGCTATTTGGGTCTTGATTCCATCAATGCTGGCATTTCCCTTCTGAGCTTCCTTGATCTAACTAATCAAGGTGGGTTGTAGCTCCATGCTGGCTAGGAATCCTTCACTGACTAACTCCATTCTAAACTGCTCAAGCTCTTGGTATAGGCTGGGTTGTTCTTCGGCTATCATTGAGTTCAACTGACACGGCAGTCTACTTAACGCATCCGCTACCACATTGGCCTTGCTGGGGTGGTAGTGGATTTCCATATCATAATCTTTGATTAATTCTAACCATCTTCTTTGCCTCACGTTCAGCTCCTTCTGGGTAAAGATATACTTCAGGCTCTTGTGATCCGAATAGATCTCGCAGCGATTACCCATGAGGTAATGACGCCACACCTTCAGTGCTAAAACTACGGCTGCGAGCTCGAGGTCATGGGTTGGGTAGTTCTGCTCATGCTGCTTCAGTTGCCGGGACAGATAAGATATCACTTTGCCTTCTTGCATCAGCACACATCCGAGACCAATCTTGGATGCATCGCAGTAAACGTCAAAGGGCTTGGTGATGTCCGGCATGATCAGAATTGGGGCTGAGGTCAATCTAAGCTTGAGTTGTTGGAAACTCTCCTCACATTTGTCAGTCCATTCGAACTTCTTGTCCTTCTTCAGCAGTTGGGTCATTGGTCGAGCGATACTCGAAAAGCCTTCTACAAATCTACGGTAATATCCGGCTAGTCCAAGAAAAGCGCGGACCTCGGTCTGGGTGGTTGGGGCTTTCCATTCTGCAACAGTCTTGATCTTGGCGGGATCTACGACAATTCCTCCTGCAGACAAGATATGTCCCAGGAATCCTACTTCCTTCAGCAAAAACTCACATTTGCTGAACTTAGCAGACAACTTATGCTCTCTAAGGGTCTCCAAGACAGCTTCTAGGTGTTGATCATGTTCTTCCTCAGACTTGGAGTAGATTAGGATGTCATCGATGAAAACGACAACAAACTTATCCAGAAAGTTCATGAAGATCTTATTCATGAGGTTCATGAAGTAAGCGGGAGCATTGGTCAATCCAAATGACATGACATTGTACTCGTACAATCCATATCTGGTGGTAAAGGCAGTTTTGGGAATGTCCGATGCTCGAATCTTCAGCTGGTGATATCCAGTCCTGAGATCAATCTTCGAGAATACTACGGCACCGGTCAGCTGATCAAACAGATCTTCTATCTTTGGCAAGGGGTATTTGTTCTTGATGGTGACATCGTTAAGCTTACGATAGTCCGTACATAAACGACTGGCACCATCCTTCTTATCCACAAACAAAACGGGGGATCTCCAAGGTGACGCACTTGGTCGAATCAGACCTTTGGCTAACAGTTCATCCAGTTGCTTCTTCAGCTCCACTAGCTCTGCTGGGTTCATGCTATAGGCTCTCTGGGCGATAGGTCCGGTTCCGGGGATTAACTCGATGATGAACTCGATATCCCGATCTGGGGGCATACCGGGTAAACCATCAGGAAACACATCAGGATATCGACAAACGACCCTGATCTGATCCAAGGTTGGTTTGGCTACACTCTGGTTGCAGGTAAATTTTCTGGGTAGCAGTTCAGAGACATGTTCTACAATGATACCGGTGCTACTGGTCATGGTGATGGCTTTCTTGGCACAGTCAATCATTCCATGATGCTTTGCCATCCAATCCATACCCAGCACTATTTCCAAACCTTTTGTTACCAGAATTATCAGATTGGCATAGAAATCTACTTCATGTATTCTGATGGGTACATTTTTACAAAAATTTCTGGCTTTAGTGGTTGATCCAGGAATTTGAACTATCATGACATGTTTCAAACTAAGAGGTTGAATTTTACTTGTTGATGCAAAGTCTTCGGTGACAAAAGAATGAGATGCTCCGGAATCAAACAACACTCTGGCAGGTACTGAGTTGACAGGAAACATACCCAATACAACATCTGGTGCTTCCTGGGCTTCTTCGGCATTCATGTGGAAGAGACGGCCGTTGCGGTTATTGGGGTTGTTGGGGGCGAACTTCTTTCCGGTGGAGACGCGGCGTTGCTGCTGAACAGGTGCAGCGGTGTTGCCGACGAGCTTGGCGAGTCTTTTGGGGCACTCGTTGGAGTAGTGTCCCACTACACCACACTCATAACAAGTGATGGTGGACTTGTCCTTGGTTGCGACGGGGATGGCGTTGCTCCCAGTCCTTGGAGCGGTGTTGGTGTTGTTGTTGTTGGGGTTGGGGGCTCTCATTGGGGCACGGTTGAAGTTATTGGTGTTGCTCTGGTAGTTGTGGTTGTGGTTGGGATGTCCTCCTGACCTGGGGTTTCCTCCACTCCGGTTCTGAAAACCGGGGCGTGAAGTCTGCATCTGGGGCTTGTTGTTTCTGGGGGCAAAACCTCCGCTTGAGCTGGGGCGATACTTTGGAGTATTGCTGGGCCCACTCTGGTGCATCATGCGGCGTTTGCGGTTTTCATTGGCTTGGTTCAACTTGCCCTCCATTTGAATGGCGGAGTCAACAAGGGCTTCAAGGTCGGCAAAGGGGATGTTGACTAGGACAGTCTGCATCTCATCATGCAGTCCGTTCAGGAATCTCTCCTGCCTCTTCTTTGTGGTGTCAGTCTCATCGGGGGCGTACCTTGACAGTGTAAGGAACCTGTCGCGGTATTCTACCACCGTCATCCGTCCTTGCTTCAGTTCGCGGAATTCATCCTGCATCTTCTTGATAAGACCCGGGGGCACATGGTACTTGCTGAACTTGAGCTTGAAATCTGCCCAAGTCATGACTTGACCTCCGTTCATGGCACGGGTGCTGGTCCACCAGGCTCGGGCTGGTCCGGCAAGGTAGTGGGTTGCAAACAGGACCTTCTCATTGGCTTCGACTCCGGCGACCTCCAAATTGTTCTCCATAGTCTGGAGCCAGTCGTCAGCGTCGAGGGGTTCTTCAGTCTTGCTGAACACCGGAGGGTTGGTATTCTGGAAGTTCTTGAGTTTGGATCCGGGATGATCATGATTCCCATGGCCTTGGTTAGCAAGGTTTTGCAGTGCTGCGATGTTGGCTTGACATTCAGCCCTTTCAGTCTCCCTGTCTTGAAGCAGGGTTTGCAGCAGTTGCATCATGGCATCGTTGTTGTTGCGATTGGGAGGGGCCATCTGAATATACAGGAGATTATAAGATAAGAGGGAAATTCTATGGTTTATTTTGAATAAGTTCAAAAACTTGTAAAAACTTGAATGCTTTGGATGACACACACAAACATTCATTCATTCATTCATGCCACATCACACATTACAAGCTAGTAGTTCAACACTCCAATGGTTTTAAGAACCATTTCACATGCTACGATACAACTGACGGGATACAACTCATGCCTACATCAGTGCTCAGGTGTGGCTACCCTCATCCTCAATGTCGATGGGAACGACATCATCAGGTCCTGGCTCCAAGAACGCGTAATCCTCCTCCTCGGTGAACTCGTCCTCCTCGAAGTCGTCATCGTCACTCAGGAAGGCGCCTCCTCCCTGAATATCGATACCGGCTTCGTCTTCCTCCATCTCCAGCAGCTGCTCCTCCTGAGCCTTGACAGTGGTCTCAAGGGACGCTATCTGAGCGCGAAGGCGCGTGATAGTAGCATCCTTCTTCGCACACCGCAGGCGAAGCTTGTTGCGGTCCCGAGACAGCATCTTGATAGCATCGCCATGGGTGGCCAGGGCGAGGTGAGTCTGGTTCGCATACATCCGGGCGTTATCCAGATCCAGCTGAGTATGATACAACATGAAGTCTAGATGCTCGGCGTGGTGCCTCAACTCAGGGTGAGACTGCAGAGCCATGGGTACTCCTGCGGCATCACGCTTCACTAGGTGAGCGAAACGGGACGCAAGCAGACGCACCGCGTTCTGTCCGCAGAGGCGTGCCAGTGCCTCCTGCAGGCCTCGAGCAAGCCCATCGAGCCAGTTGCTCTCACGGAAAGAGAACATGATTCTCTCCGTGGTGGGAGACTCCATGTTTCCCCTCAGATCAGCAGTAATGATCCATTGCAGCTCTCCGCTAGGCTGATCATTCCCCTGGATCCCATGGAACTCGGGCTGGAGGCGTCCCAGAAAGTTCGAGACCGCGGTGAGTTCGTGCTCGAAAATCAAGCTGCCTCCGTTACCAAGTTGGTAAAACTTGGTGTTGACAGGTGCGTTGGGCTCCATCTGAAAGTGAATTGGGAGAGTAAGTTAGAGATTTAACAAGTGTGGCACAATTTTAAGTAGACATAATAAGAAAAAGCATGATTTATCCAATTTCGAAAAGCCTCCAAGACAAGAATATGAATAACTTTTCATAAATATTTTCTTCATTTTGATTTCAAAGTTAAGTTTTTATGAACGCCCATTCTAACTAAGGTTTTCTAACGTCAGAAACCCCTAGTTGTCGTAGGTGTCCTGCTGGTCATCCTCGTGATAGTTCTGTTCATCATCGTACTCTGGCCATTTGAATAGCCAGGGACAAAGCCGTAAGTACTTTAAGTACTTGCAAACTAATACTAATGTAAAATGCCAACTAAAGGTACTAAACTCTAGTTTAACTTGCATAAGCCAAATTTTAGTTCACAAGCTTGGATCATGTGCTAACTAACTTAAGTGGGAACATTAGTGTCATTCCCACAACATTGGTATAATTCCAACAAGTCACCAAGTCACCATTCACATTTACTAAAGTTTTCAAAAATCTGACACCGGAAACTGTATGGCCCTTCCAACCGTCCGTAACCGTGGACACGGCTATTCGAATAGATTTACACTCTGCAGAGGTTGCACACTTGTGCCACAACATTTGATTTCATCCGTCAGAATAACTCCGAGTCACCGTAACACAGTACGCGGATCATCAACCATAACCTTTCACTTACACATCCTAGTATGAGCACCTCTCCCCATGAGCTTGGCCTCCCAGTGAAAACCAACTGTTAACCTAGGAACTGCACAGGGCTTGGCCGTACAATTTCACCTCAATTCACATCATTTCTCAGCCACGGAGGCAGCCTCGGCATAACCCCTATGACGTGTGTTTAGAGGGAACTCATACTAAAATCTATAAACTTCCAGTTAAGCCCTACCCATAATCAGGTATTGTGGGGGTACTCAAAAATTGGAAAGGTATCGCATTCAAACCAATATCAGGTTTTCATCAAAAATCACTATCTTCTCTTGTTCATATTCAACCTCAAATCATTCAATGGAATGTTTCATCATTCCAAGGTTTCAAATTTTACCATTCATATGTTCCCATCTAGAGTAGTCAAGTTTTAGTATTTTAGCACTAGCACTAATCATGAGGGGTGCTACATTGCTTTGCTATCTATAAGACTAACTTTGCTACTCTAGTAGTTTGATTCACCTATACCATTTGAAATCAATCTTTGAAAACACACAAGTAAGACTTGTATGGTATAAATGTAGGATAGGATTGTATGAAGAAAGATAAGAATCATGGTGCCTTGCCCAAGGAGGGCTTTGCACTTTGCAAGAGTATTAGCTTGCCTTGGTAGTTCTCTAGGTTTTCTTCTTCCTCTTCTGGGTAGAATTCTCCTTCCTCTTGGTAATCTCCGGTGCTAGCATCTAAATTTGAATACAAGGTATAATCACTAAACAAGCTCAAAGACCATACTAAGCACATCATTACTTCACACAAACTATGCTAAGCACACACATAAAATAATTAGGTGCATTGGTTTTCTTTGTTAAAGAAAAGTAATTTCTTCTCATTATATATGTAATTAATAATTTCCATTTAGTCTTTGAGGAAAATAGTTTCCTCTCATTGAAATCTTCTTAAGATTTAACTTCTCAAATAACCATACATGAATTCATATTGACCTAAGTCAAACATTCATCATCATTATTTGAGAAAATGATTTAAATGAGGTAAATCACCTCATACTCTTTTATAATCCCCCAAATGATTTAAATCTCCAAATATTCATATAGGAGTGTTTGGACCAGAGGTGCAAACATCACATGAATTCATTTGGGACAAGATTTAAATGAAGTAAAATACTTCATATGACTTACATAATATATTTGGACAATATCACTTAACTAAACTAGCCATTTTGTCCATTAATTAATCTAGGGCATGATCATGCAAAGTGACCACACCATTTTCTTGCAGAAACAATTAGTGTAAGTCAAATGTGAGCTATAGGAGTTGGAATTAATTAAATATCTATTTTGGTTGATTTTTAATAATTATTTGATTATGAAAAAGTCCCTGACTTCTTCTTTTTATCATTTTATTTCCACAACAGATCTCGAGGTGAGACCAGTGGCATAATGTAGATCTTTTTACTAGCTTTCCAAATATATAAAGTTTGTTAAATTTAGCCAAGCCAAACAGATTCTATGAATTTCCAAAGTTGGGTTCAGTATTGAAATTGGTTTAAATTTATTTAAACAAGATTTAAATAAAAGGGCCGGCGGGAAATGCTAACGGGCCAGGTTTTTAAACTAACGGCCTGCTCAGCCCAACAGTGCATCCAGTGCGAGTGGGCCGCCTGACAGCGTGGGTCCCTCCTGTCAACGGCTCTTTAAACCCGAAACGGTATGGAGCATCGCGGCGCGTGATGCGTGTAGTTGACACGTCCGTTGGGAACCCCAAGAGGAAGGTGTGATGAGCACAGTAGCAAGTTTCCCTCAGTAAGAAACCAAGGTTTAATCGAACCAGTAGGAGTCAAGAAGCACGTTGAAGGTTGATGGCGGCGGGATGTAGTGCGGCGCAACACCAGGGATTCCAGCGCCAACGTGGAAACTGCACAACACAACCAAAGTACTTTGCCCCAACGAAACAGTGAGGTTGTCAATCTCACCGGCTTGCTGTAACAAAGGATTAGATGTATAGTGTAGATGATGATTGTTTGCGAAGAACAGTAAAACAAGTATTGCAGCAGATTGTATTCAATGTAAAGAATAGGACCGGGGTCCACAGTTCACTAGAGGTGTCTCTCCCATAAGATAAATAGCATGTTGGGTGAACAAATTACAGTCGGGCAATTGACAAATAGAGAGGGCATGACAATGCACATACATGACATGATAAAAATTGTGAGATTTAATTGGGCATTACGACAAAGTACATAGACCGCTATCCAGCATGCATCTATGCCTAAAAAGTCCACCTTCAGGTTATCATCCGAACCCCTTCCGGTATTAAGTTGCAAACAATAGACAATTGCATTAAGTATGTTGCGTAATGTAATCAATAACTACATCCTCGGACATAGCATCAATGTTTTATCCCTAGTGGCAACAGCACATCCACAACCTTAGAACTTTCTGTCACTGTCCCAGATTTAATGGAGGCATGAACCCACTATCGAGCATAAATACTCCCTCTTGGAGTTAAGAGCAAAAACTTGGCCAGAGCCTCTACTAATAACGGAGAGCATGCAAGATCATAAACAACACATAGGTAATAGATTGATAATCACCATAACATAGTATTCTCTATCCATCGGATCCCGACAAACACAACATATAGAATTACAGATAGATGATCTTGATCATGTTAGGCAGCTCACAAGATCCAACAATGAAGCACATAAGGAGAAGACGACCATCTAGCTACTGCTATGGACCCATAGTCCAGGGGTGAACTACTCACACATCACTCCGGAGGCGATCATGGCGATGAAGAGTCCTCCGGGAGATGATTCCCCTCTCCGGCAGGGTGCCGGAGGCGATCTCCAGAATCCCCCGAGATGGGATTGGCGGCGGCGGCGTCTCTGGAAGGTTTTCCGTATCGTGGCTCTCGGTACTGGGGGTTTCGCGACGGAGGCTTTAAGTAGGCGGAAGGGCAACGCGGGGGGCCACACGAGGGCCCCACACACCAGGGCCGCGCGGCCAAGACCTGGGCCGCGCCGCCCTGTTGTGGCGGCGCCTCGTGGCCCCACTTCCTTTCCCCCTCGGTCTTCTGGAAGCTTCGTCTAAAAATAGGCCCCTGGGCGTTGATTTCGTCCAATTCCGAGAATATTTCTTTACTAGGATTTCTGAAACCAAAAACAGCAGAAAACAGCAACTGGCTCTTCGGCATCTCGTTAATAGGTTAGTGCCGGAAAATGCATAAATACGACATATAATGTGTATAAAACATGTAGATATCATCAATAATGTGGCATGGGACATAAGAAATTATCGATACGTCGGAGACGTATCAGCATCCCCAAGCTTAGTCCTTGCTCGTCCCGAGCAGGTAAACGATAACAAAGATAATTTCTGGAGTGACATGCCATCATAACCTTGATCATACTATTGTAAGCATATGTAATGAATGCAGCGATCAAAACAATGGTAATGACATGAGTAAACAAATGAATCATAAAGAAAAGACTTTTCATGAATAGTACTTCAAGACAAGCATCAATAAGTCTTGCATAAGAGTTAACTCATAAAGCAATAAATCAAAGTAAAGGTATTGAAGCAACACAAAGGAAGATTAAGTTTCAGCGGTTGCTTTCAACTTATAACATGTATATCTCATGGATAGTGTCAACATAGAGTAATATAACAAGTGCAATATGCAAGTATGTAGGAATCAATGCACAGTTCACACAAGTGTTTGCTTCTTAAGGTGGAGAGAGATAGGTGAACTGACTCAACATAAAAGTAAAAGAAAGGCCCTTCGCAGAGGGAAGCATCGATTGCTATATTTGTGCTAGAGCTTTTATTTTGAAAACATGAAGCAATTTTGTCAACGGTAGTAATAAGGCATATGTATTATGTAAATTATATCTTACAAGTTGCAAGCCTCATGCATAGTGTACTAATAGTGCCCGCACCTTGTCCTAATTAGCTTGGGTTAACACTGATTATCATTGCATAACATATGTTTCAACCAAGTGTCACAAAGGGGTACCTCTATGTCGCCTGTACAAGGGTCTAAGGAGAAAGTTCGCATTGGATTTCTCGCTTTTGATCATTCTTCAACTTAGACACCCATACCGGGACAACATAGACAACAGATAATGGACTCCTCTTTGAATGCTTAAGCATTCAACAACAGTTAATATTCTCATAAGAGATTGAGGTTTTATGTCCAAACTGAAACTTCCACCATGATTCATGGCTTTAGTTAGCGGCCCAATGTTCTTCTCTAACAGTATGCATACTCAAACCATTTGATTGTGAAAACAGCCCTTACTTCAGACAAGACGAACATGCATAGCAACTCACATGATATTCAACAAAGAGTTGATGGCGTCCCCAGGAACATGGTTATCGCACAACAAGCAACTTAATAAGAGATAAAGTGCATAAGTACATATTCAATACCACAATAGTTTTTAAGGCTATTTTGTCCCATGAGCTATATATTGCAAAGGCGAATGATGGAGATTTAAAGGTAGCACTCAAGCAATTTACTTTGGAATGGCGGAGAAATACCATGTAGTAGGTAGGTATGGTGGACACAAATGGCACAGTGGTTGGCTCAAGGATTTTGGATGCATGAGAAGTATTCCCTCTCGATACAAGGTTTAGGCTAGCAAGGTTTATTTGAAACAAACACAAGGATGAACCGGTGCAGCAAAACTCACATAAAAGACATATTGTAAACATTATAAGACTCTACACCGTCTTCCTTGTTGTTCAAAACTCAATACTAGAAATTATCTAGACTTTAGAGAGACCAAATATGCAAACCAAATTTTAGCAAGCTCTATGTATTTCTTCATTAATGGGTGCAAAGTATATGATGCAAGAGCTTAAACATGAGCACACCAATTGCCAAGTATCAAATTATTCAAGACATTTTAGAATTACTACATGTAGCATTTCCCGATTCCAACCATATAATAATTTAACGAAGAAGTTTCAACCTTCGCCATGAACATTAAAAGCTAAGAACACATGTGTTCATATGAACCAGCGGAGCGTGTCTCTCTCCCACACAAGGATGAACTTATTCAAATATAAACAAAAACAAACAGACGCTCCAAGTAAAGTACATAAGATGTGACCGAATAAAAATATAGTTTCAAGAGAAGAAACCTGATAAGTTGTCGATGAAGAAGGGGATGCCTTGGGCATCCCCAAGCTTAGATGCTTGAGTCTTCTTGAAATATGCAGGGATGAACCACGGGGGCATCCCCAAGCTTAGACTTTTCACTCTTCTTGATCATAGTATATCATACTCCTCTCTTGACCCTTGAAAACTTCCTTCACACCAAACTTCAAGCAAACTCATTAGAGGGTTAGTGCACAATCAAAAATTCACATGTTCAGAGGTGACACAATCATTCTTAACACTTCTGGACATTGCACAAAGCTACTGGACATTAATGGATCAAAGAAATTCATCCAACATAGCAAAAGAGGCAATGCGAAATAAAAGGCAGAATCTGTCAAAAACAGAACAGTCCGTAAAGACGAACCTGGAAGGGGAACTTAACTTGCTCAAACGGAAAAACTCAAAACTAATGAAAGTTGCGTACATATCTGCGGATCACGCACATAAATTTGCAGATATTTTTGATTTTTTTACAGAGACTTCTGCACGAATTCGTGACAGACAGCAATGCTGTTTCTGTGCAGCAATCCAAATCTAGCATCAACTTTACCATAGAGACTTTACTTGGCACAAAAACATGATAAGGAGAGGTTGCTACAGTAGTAAACAACTTCCAAGACTCAAATATAAAACAAAGTACTGTAGTAAAAACATGGGTTGTCTCCCATAAGCGCTTTTCTTTAGCGCCTTTCAGCTAGGCGCAGAAAGTGTAAATCAAGTGTTATCAAGAGATGAAGCATCGACATTACCTTGGGTGTTGGGAGTTGCCTCAACAATGCATGTTATCTTATCTATGTAAGTTTCAGAGGCTCCCTTTTCATTACTCTTAGGCTTGCTATTCTCATTAAACAAATTTTCAGGAACAATCCAATCATAATTCTTTTCTAGTGCCTCGAACATTCCTGCGAGCTTGCAAGGTATTGATGTCTTAATATCCCCTACATCATTAATATCATTAGTGTACTTTATTCTATCAATGTCCATCTTTTCAAGGGTACTAGCAAAGTTGGTGCAAGAACCAAGCATCTTATATTTAATAAAGACTTTTATAGCCTCTCTTGCTACACCACCAAATTCTTTAAGAAGGGTTTCTAAAACAAAATCTTTCTTTTCCCCTTCTTCCATATCACCAAGCGTGAGAAACATGTGTTGGATTATAGGATTAAGATTAACAAATTTAGTTTCCAACATGTGAACTAGAGAAGCAGCAGCAATTTCATAAGTAGGAGCAAGTTCTACCAAGTGTCTATCTTCAAAATCTTCAGCTGTACTAACATGAGTGAAAAAATCTTCTATATTATCTCTTCCAATTATAGACCCTCGTCCTACCGGTATGTCTTTTAGAGTGTACTTAGGAGGAAACATGATGAAATAAACAAAAGGTAAATAAACTAAATGCAAGTAACTAATTTTTTTGTGTTTTTGATATAGAGAACAAGGCAAGTAAATAAAGTAAAGCTAGCAACTATTTTTTTTGTGTTTTGATATAATGCAGCAAACAAAGTAGTAAATAAAATAAAGCAAGACAAAAACAAAGTAAAGAGATTGGATTGTGGAGACTCCCCTTGCAGCGTGTCTTGATCTCCCCGGCAACGGCGCCAGAAATTTGCTTGATGCGTGTAGTTGACACGTCCGTTGGGAACCCCAAGAGGAAGGTGTGATGAGCACAGTAGCAAGTTTCCCTCAGTAAGAAACCAAGGTTTAATCGAACCAGTAGGAGTCAAGAAGCACGTTGAAGGTTGATGGCGACGGGATGTAGTGCGGCGCAACACCAGGGATTCCAGCGCCAACGTGGAACCTGCACAACACAACCAAAGTACTTTGCCCCAACGAAACAGTGAGGTTGTCAATCTCACCGGCTTGCTGTAACAAAGGATTAGATGTATAGTGTGGATGATGATTGTTTGCGAAGAACAGTAAAACAAGTATTGCAGCAGATTGTATTCAATGTAAAGAATAGGACCGGGGTCCATGATGACCCACAAGTATAGGGGATCGCAACAGTCTTCGAGGGAAGTAAAACCCAATTTATTGATTCGACACAAGGGGAGACAAAGAACACTTGGAAGCCTTAACAGCGGAGTTGTCAATTCAGCTGCACCTGGAAACAGACTTGCTCGCAAGGGTTTATCAGTAGTAACAGTTTTATAGCAGTAGCAGTAGTGAAATAACAGCGGCAGAGTAACAGAGACAGCAGTAGTGATTTTAGTAAACAGCGGGATTAAAATACAGTAGGCACGGGGACGGATGACGGGCGTTGCATGGATGAGAGAAACTCATGTAACAATCATAGCAGGGCATTTGCAGATAATAATAAAACGGTGTCTAAGTACAAAGCAATCAATAGGCATGTGTTCCATATATAGTCGTGCGTGCTCGCAATGAGAAACTTGCACAACATCTTTTGTCCTACCAGCCGGTGGCAGCCGGGCCTCAAGGGAAACTACTGGATATTAAGGTACTCCTTTTAATAGAGTACCGGAGCAAAGCATTAACACTCCGTGAACACATGTGATCCTCACATCGCTACCATTCCCTCCGGTTGTCCAGATTTCTGTCACTTCGGGGCCATCGGTTCCGGACAGCGACATGTGTATACAACTTATAGTTAAGACCATAAACAATGAATATCATGATGAAACAATAACATATTCAGATCTGAGATCATGGCACTCGGGCCCTAGTGACAAGCATTAAGCATAACAAGTTGCAACAATATCATCAAAGTACCAATTACGGACACTAGGCACTATGCCCTAACAATCTTATGCTATTACATGACCAATCTCATCCAATCCCTACCATCCCCTTCAGCCTACAGCGGGGGAATTACTCACACATGGATGGGGGAAACATGGCTGGTTGATGTAGAGGCGTTGGCGGTGATGGCAGTGATGATCTCCTCCAATTCCCCGTCCCGGCGGAGTGCCAGAACGGAGACTTCTGGCTCCCGCGACGGAGTTTCGCGATGTGGCGGCGTTCTAGAGGGTTTCTGGCGACTTCAACTTCTCTCCGTGCGTTTTTAGGTCGAGGCCGATAAGTAGTCCGAAGGAGGGCGTCGGAGGCCGGCCGAGGGGGCCACACCATAGGGCCGCGCGGGCCCCCCTAGGCCGCGCCGCCTTATGGTGTGGGGCCCTCGGGCCTCCACCTGATTTGTCCTTCTCGGGTTCGTCGCATTCGGGAAAATAGGGCCTTCTGCATAAATTCCGAGGATTTTCCCGAAAGTTGGATTTCTGCACAAAAACGAGACACCAGAACAGTTCTGCTGAAAACAGCGTTAGTCCGTGTTAGTTGCATCCAAAGTGCACAAATTAGAGGCAAAACAATAGCAAAAGTGTTCGGGAAAGTAGATACGTTTTGGACGTATCAACTCCCCCCAAGCTTAGCTTATTGCTTGTCCTCAAGCAATTCAGTTAACAACTGAGCGATAAAAGAACTTTCACGAACACATTTGCTCATATGATGTATATATTCTCATGCTATGGCTAATACTTAAGCAGTTCATAATGAAATACATGCAAATAAGATCATCTAACAGCTATGCCAAACATGGAGAGGTACCAACAATTAATAATAAGCCTCATGAATCATGTATATAAGCAGGATTGCAATGTTCATAAGAGAGTATGATAAAGTGGTATCTCGCTTGCCTGTATTTGATTGGCAAAACATAAATGCCCGGGCACCTCTGGAGTTCATAGAAAGACTAGAAGTAGTGATTGTCAAAATATAAATGCATCAAAGTTATACCACAATCAATCATATTTTGAGACAAGCATATTATACTAAGAATGACAGTTGTGCTCTCAAGATAGTGCTCAAAGAAATAATGGAGACACAACATAAAAGTAAAAGATTGACCCTTCGCAGAGGGAAGCAGGGATTAACATGCGCTAGAGCTTTTCATTTTTATGAAGACAGGAATACAATTATTTTGAGAGGTGTTTGTTGTTGTCAACGAATGGTAATGGGTACACTAACTACCTCGCCAACCGGACTTTCAAGAGCGGCTCCCATGAATTATTGCATATTTATTTGGCACTCCTTCCAACCTTTCTTGCACAAACCATGGCTAACCGAATCCTCGGGTGCACCGCCAACAATACGATACCATGAAGGAGTGCCTTTTTATTTTATTTTTATTATGATGATGACACTCCCCCCAACCTTTGCTTACACAAGCCATGGCTAACCGAATCCTTCGGGTGCCGTCCAACAATCACAAACCATGGAGGAGTGTCTATTTAAATTAATTAATTTGGGACTGGGAATCCCATTGCCAGCTCTTTTTGCAAAGTTATTGGATAAGCGGATGTGCCACTAGTCCATATGAGAGTCCGTCAAAAGTAAATGACAAGGTTGAAAGCTAAACACCACATACTTCCTCATGAGCTATGAAACATAAACACAAATTGAGAAGCATTTTGAAGGTTTTAAAGGTAGCGCATGAGAATTTACTTGGAATGGTTTGAAATGCCATGCATAGGTATTTATGGTGGACACTTTTGGAACAACTTGGTTTTCAGGTGTTTGGAAGCACGAGCAGCGTTCCCGCTCAGTACAAATGAAGGCTAGCAATAGACTAGGGAGCGACAAATCAAGAGAGCAGTAACTGTCATAATCATGCTTGCGGCAAAATAAATTAACGGAGGCATAAAAGTGATACAAGAACTCTGAAGCAATATAGACATCGAGGCTTAATTGACTTTTTGTTCAGTCATATGCATGCGTGAGCATGTGCCAAGTCGATATAAATGAATTATTCAGAGGAGGATACCACAATGCCATACTTACTTATGAATAAAACAATGCAAGCAAACATCCATGACATGCTACTCATATTAATAGATTGGTGCTAAACATGAGAGATCATGAACTACTAGACTTTCTCAAATAACATACACCTCACATGAACCAACTAAGCATGCTCACATGGATGAGTATATGTACAAAAATGAAAACAAATAGAGTTCATACCAGCCTCTCACCACAATCAGATTGTCGTAGATCGTCATTATTGCCTTTCACTTGTGTAGCTTGGATAATATGAAATGAAAACCACGCTCCAGCCACCGAAGACCATTGAACTCATAAAGAACTTTACAAAACCAAAGAAGAACAGCAAATATTTTTTGTGTTTTCGAATTTGAGAACAAGAACAAGAGGAAACAAACAAACAAAGCAAAATCTTTTTGGGTTTTCTTATAGCAAACTAGCAATAGCAAATAAAGCGAAACAAATGCAAGAAACCAAAGCAAACAAATGGTGAAGAGAAACAACAGAAATATTTTTGGTCTTTTTGTGTTTTAAGAAAGAAACAAAGCAAAAACAAGAAATAGCAAACTAAAAGAAACGCAGAAAAGCGAGATGGCAGAAATCTGCCAAAACCTGACAGCAGTACAGAAATCGATTTTTACAAAAATCTTACGTTGCTCAGATCGAAAAGTGTTCAACTAATGAAAGTTAGATAACAACCTGGGGAACCTGCACAAAAATTGGCAGCTCAAAATAACGTTCTGGCTCTGCGCACGAATTTTTCTAGTAACAGTCCAGAATCTGTTTTCAGGCAGCACTTCCCCAAATATCATCTTCCTCTCATTAGAAAACCACTCAAACAAACTAAACAAGTATGTACAAGTATCCAGCAACCATAATATGCAAAGAATGAGTGATGCCGGTATACCTCCCCCCAAGCTTAGGCTTTTGGCCTAAGTGGAGTTCAACCCCAACGAGGGTCGTTGTTCCTCGCCGGTGGATAATCCATAGTGTAGTCATAGTAAAGTTCCTGTGCAGAAGAAAAACGTGGAGGCTCCATATGTCCACCATGTTGATGCGAGGAACTTGCTGCATCGGATGGTGAGTCGAGGTGCTCCTCGACCTCCGTGTCGTCTCTTGCATGTTGGCCTCCTCTCTCTATGTGTGCATCCAGTGCACCTTCTGTGACCGACCAATCTCCCCTGGAATCAAGGTTAGACAGAACAGGCGCAGGCAATCTTACTAATTTCTCAGTTTTCTTAGTTATTCTCCAGACTTTCTTATAAAATGTCATCTTGTAAAACAGGTTACCCAAGTTGGAGGAATCAGAAACAAATTCATGTTTAATCATAGAGGCTATGTCAAGTTTTTCTATGGGGAATGGAATATCAAAATGATGAGGTTCTACATTATGAAAAGCTAGTAAACGAGAGGCAATGAGACCTCCAAAAATTCCACCTTTCTCACGGTTAGTAGCAAGTCTATAAGCTATCAATGCCCCCAAATTATAAGTCCTACTACTTTGCAGTGCTGCAGCTAGAAAAGCCAAATCCGGGATAGAAAGTTTACCACCAATCTTTTTAGCAAGAATGCATTTGGTAATAAAATAGGCAAAGTAGCGGATAGCCGGGAGCTGAATACTAGTGATTTTACCACTATCCCCTGAGAAACTCCTTCCATCGCAAATCATCTTGAAGAGGTCCAAGAGTTCTTGCGGCGATCCCCTTATCTTCTCGCATGACCCCCATTGCGGTACTCTAATTGCTGCACAAAAAGCACTAAATGGCAAGTTGACAGTTTTATTGTAAATTTTATACTGGACCGTGGGGTTAGATCGCGACCAATTGAACTTAAAGTCATGCACAAAAGACATAGTTAATTTTGCATATTGTCTTGGCTCTCCTTCAACAAAGTCACTCAGCCCTGCACGAGAAATTAGGCTTTGAACATCTTCAAATATCCCCGCACTTCTCATAAAGTCCACGCATGGGTAGTAAGAGGGGTATACTCCCTCTTCACGGTTCACCCTCATAACTTGTTGGACTTCCAATTCTTGTTGGTTCAATTGATAACTATTCCACTCCATTCTCTGAAATTTCAACAAACAATATAAAAATTTGATTTGGTGACATATAATCAAGGGGAACTACCATAGGAACTTGCTAGAGTACTAATCATGCATCAAAACTAGTTTCTACCACTTAGAACAAGCATGCAAGCTCACTAAACATGTTACCTACAGCAGCAAAATATTCAAGATATACTCAACAAAACAAAATTCTACTTGGATGGGTGGAGGAGTCACATACCGAAGAGCAAATGTGCTAAATTTCAGACAGAAATCTGAGCTGAGCAAAGAGATCGAGAAATCTGGAGCTCTGGAGCAAAAACACGAGTGAGAGGAACCTGGTACGAGTTTTTTCGGGAGAGAGAAGGTGCTGGGAGAAAGAGATGACAAAGTGGGGCAAAGGGGGGCCCACACCACATGGTGGCGCGGCCACCTCCTTGGCCGCGCCGGCCTGTGGTTTGGCGCCCTCTGGTGCCCCACAGGTCATCCTCTGGTGCTCCCAGGTGCCTCGTCGAAAAATAGGACCAACGGTATAATTTTTGTAAATTTTTGAAAATTTTGAAAAACGCACATTTCTGGGTATTTAATTTATTATTACTGGCCAGGAAAAATTTTGAAATCTCCAAATAACTAAGGAACTTTGCAAATTAAAAATGCTACAGCAACTAGAGCAAGTGGAGGAAGAAAGAGATGTTGTTTACCTCCTCTATGCATATAAAAGGTATTTGTTAACAAGGTTGATCAAGTCTTGCCACCAAATAAATTTTACATAGCATAAGAAGAAATAAACCTCAAATCAATCATGTTACCTTGAATTGTATTGATATGGATCCAATCACGAGAGTTTGATATTCTTCTTTAGGCTCATATATAGGACAATCAATAGTTCCCACTTTAATACTTCTCACATTAGTAATAGTATTGACTCCACATACTTTATCAATCTTCTTGGGGAAATAGACGGTATGCTCCTTATCATCAACATTAAAAGTAACCTTTCCTTTATTGCAATCAATAACAGCCCCTGCGGTGTTAAGAAAAGGTCTCCCAAGAATAATAGACATATTATCATCTTCAGGCATTTCCAACACAACAAAATCAGTTAATATCAAGCAGTTAGTAGTAACTTGAACAGGAACATTCTCACATATACCAACAGGAATAGCAGTAGATTTATCAGCCATTTGTAAAGATATATCAGTAGGTATCAACTTATCTAAGTAAAGTCTCTTATAAAGAGAAAAAGGCATAACACTAACACCGGCTCCCAAATCACATAGAGCAGTTTTAACATAATTATTCTTAATAGAACAAGGAATAGTAGGTATACCTGGGTCGCCCAACTTCTTTGGAATTTTGCCATTGAAAGAGTAATTAGCAAGCATAGTGGAAATTTCCTCATTGGGGATTTTCCTTTTGTTAGTAACAATATCTTTCATATACTTTGAATAAGGAGGCAATTTAATAGCATCGGTCAAAGGGATTTGCAAGAATAAAGGTTTCATCCAATCGCAAAATTTATTATAGTGTTTTTCTTCCTTTGATTTTAGTTTCTTAGCAGGAAAAGGCATTTGCTTTTGCACCCAAGGTTCTCTTTCATTACCATGTTTCTCAGCAATAAAATCTTCTTTAGTATACTTTTTATTTTTAGCATGCTTTTCGTGTTCTTCTTCTACCTCTTCTTTATCGGGAGTATCAGTCTTATCATTATCTTTATCATGTTCATTACCACTTTCAGTTTCAGCATCAGAAATAGAGATACTATTAGGATCATTAACAAGTTCAGAGGATTCTACAACATTTTTATGCTTCTTCTTCTTTTTCTTCTTAGAATGAGCACTAGGTTCAATACGTTGAGAATCTTGTTCAATTCTTTTGGGATGCCCTTCAGGATATAGAGGATCCTGGGTAGAGACACCACCTCTAGTTGTTACTTCATAAGTATGTTTTTCTTTAGAATTATTCCCTAACAAGTCATTTTGCACTTTAGTGAGTTGATCAATTTGAGTTTGAATCATATGAAAATGTTTAACAAGCATCTTAACATCATTGGAGGTTCTCTCCACAATACCATGCAATTCACTAATAGCTCGAGAATTTTCCATTAAATGATTCTCTACTCTCATATTAAAATTTTCTTGCTTAACAATATAATTATCAAACTCATCTAAGCATTGTGCAGGAGGCTTCGAATACGGAATATCTTCCCTAGTAAAGCGCTGAAGGGAGTTTACCTCAATCATGGATGAAGGGGGAATTATCTCACATATATCTTCTATGGGAGGAAGGTTCTTCACATCTTCAGATTTAATACCTTTCTCCTTGAGAGACTTCTTGGCTTCCCTCATATCTTCATCATTTAATTTAATCATACCCCTCTTCTTCAATATTGGCGTTGGAGTTGGTTCAGGTGTAGTCCAATCATCATGATTCCGGCTTATTTTAGCCAATAACTCTTCAGCGTCGTCTGGAGTCCTTTTCCTGAAAACACAACCAGCACAACTATCCAGGTATGCCCTAGACTCAATGGTTAGTCCACTATAAAATATATCAAGTAAATCATGCTTTTCCAAATCATGGTCAGGCTGAGCTCTAATAAGAGAGCAAAATCTCGCCCAAGCCTCAGGCAATTTCTCTTCATCTCCCTGGTCAAAATTATAAATTCTCTGCAAAGCAATATGTTGAGCACTAGCAGGGAAGTATTTGCGGAAGAAAACATCAAGCAATTCTTTAGGACTTTTAGTAGAATTAGGTGGCAAATTATTATACCAAGTTTTAGCGTCATCCTTTAATGAGAATGGAAAGATTTTAGCAACAAAGTAAGTACGCATCTTGACATCATCAGAAAACAAGCTACTTAGAGTAGATAACTCAGTCATGTGTTCAACAGCACTTTCTTTTTCAGTACCACAAAAGGGTGTTTTCTCAATAATAGCTATATGAGATAGATCAAGAGAAAAATCATAATCTTTATCCCTAATGTTTATAGGAGATGTGGCAAATTTAGGATCAGGAGACAGTTTATATCTAACAGCATGTTCTGCAAGCAACTTTTTAATTTTTCTTGCATCAGTAGTAGCATTGCATTTTTCAATAAAATCATCATTAAGCTCCACATAATCTTCCTCAGGATCATCACTAAAATAATCAAGTTCAGGTGAACTAACAGGTGTAGTAGCATTAGGAGTTTCAGTATTTTCAATTTGTCTAGACCTAGCAATTATAGCATCTAGAAAGGATCCCAATGAACCACTATCATCAAGCACAATAGAAATATTATCAATATTATAAGAGTGTTCAGATTCAGCAGAAGTACCCGCATGTGAAGCATGTGGCGGTGAAACAAGTTTATCAATCACAGATGGTGAATCAAGAGCAGCAGAGGTATTCAGAATTGTACCTTTTCTTGTAGTGGATGGTAATATGGCGATCTTAGTATCGCGAGGTTTACCCATGATGGAGAATTTGCAGCGAACAATATTAATCCAAGTGAACTTCCAAATAAAGCTATGCTCCCAGGCAACGGCGCTTAAAAATAGTCTTGATGACCCACAAGTATAGGGGATCGCAACAGTCTTCGAGGGAAGTAAAACCCAATTTATTGATTCGACACAAGGGGAGACAAAGAACACTTGGAAGCCTTAACAGCGGAGTTGTCAATTCAGCTGCACCTGGAAACAGACTTGCTCGCAAGGGTTTATCAAGAGTAACAGCTTTATAGCAAGAGCGTAGTGAAATAACAGCAGAGAGTAACAGAGACAGCAGTAGTGATTTTAGTAAACAGCAGGATTAAAATACTGTAGGCACGGGGACGGATGACGGGCGTTGCATGGATGAGAGAAACTCATGTAACAATCATAGCAGGGCATTTGCAGATAATAATAAAACGGTGTCTAAGTACAAAGCAATCAATAGGCATGTGTTCCATATATAGTCGTGCGTGCTCGCAATGAGAAACTTGCACAACATCTTTTGTCCTACCAGCCGGTGGCAGCCGGGCCTCAAGGGAAACTACTAGATATTAAGGTACTCCTTTTAATAGAGTACCGGAGCAAAGCATTAACACTCCGTGAACACATGTGATCCTCACATGGCTACCATTCCCTCCGGTTGTCCCGATTTCTGTCACTTCGGGGCCATCGGTTCCGGACAGCGACATGTGTATACAACTTATAGGTAAGACCATAAACAATGAATATCATGATGAAACAATAACATGTTCAGATCTGAGATCATGGCACTCGGGCCCTAGTGACAAGCATTAAGCATAACAAGTTGCAACAATATCATCAAAGTACCAATTACGGACACTAGACACTATGCCCTAACAATCTTATGCTATTACATGACCAATCTCATCCAATCCCTACCATCCCCTTCAGCCTACAGCGGGGGAATTACTCACACATGGATGGGGGAAACATGGTTGGTTGATGTAGAGGCGTTGGCGGTGATGGCGGTGATGATCTCCTCCAATTCCCCATCCCGGCGGAGTGCCAGAACGGAGACTTCTGGCTCCCGCGACGGAGTTTCGCGATGTGGCGGCGTTCTGGAGGGTTTCTGGCGACTTCGACTTCTCTCCGTGCGTTTTTAGGTCGAGACCGATAAGTAGTCCGAAGGAGGGCGTCGGAGGCCGGCCGAGGGGGCCACACCATAGGGCCGCGTGGGCCCCCCCTAGGCCGCGCCGCCTTATGGTGTGGGGCCCTCGGGCCTCCACCTGATTTGTCCTTCTGGCTCCGTCAGTATTCTGGGAAAATAGGGCCTTCTGCATAAATTCCGAGGATTTTCCCGAAAGTTGGATTTCTGCACAAAAACGAGACACCAGAACAGTTCTGCTGAAAACAGCGTTAGTCCGTGTTAGTTGCATCCAAAGTGCACAAATTAGAGGCAAAACAATAGCAAAAGTGTTCGGGAAAGTAGATATGTTTTGGACGTATCAGTCCACAGTTCACTAGAGGTGTCTCTCCCATAAGATAAATAGCATGTTGGGTGAACAAATTACAGTCGGGCAATTGACAAATAGAGAGGGCATGACAATGCACATACATGACATGATAAAAATTGTGAGATTTAATTGGGCATTACGACATAGTACATAGACCGCTATCCAGCATGCATCTATGCCTAAAAAGTCCACCTTCAGGTTATCATCCGAACCCCTTCCGGTATTAAGTTGCAAACAACAGACAATTGCATTAAGTATGGTGCGTAATGTAATCAATAACTACATCCTCGGACATAGCATCAATGTTTTATCCCTAGTGGCAACAGCACATCCACAACCTTATAACTTTCTGTCACTGTCCCAGATTTAATGGAGGCATGAACCCACTATCGAGCATAAATACTCCCTGTTGTGGCGGCGCCTCGTGGCCCCACTTCCTTTCCCCCTCGGTCTTCTGGAAGCTTCATCTAAAAATAGGCCCATGGGCGTTGATTTCGTCCAATTCCGAGAATATTTCTTTACTAGGATTTCTGAAACCAAAAACAGCAGAAAACAGCAACTGGCTCTTCGGCATCTCGTTAATAGGTTAGTGCCGGAAAATGCATAAATACGACATATAATGTGTATAAAACATGTAGATATCATCAATAATGTGGCATGGAACATAAGAAATTATCGATACGTCGGAGACGTATCAGTGCGTTGGATTAGAACTAGATCGAACGGCTCACGCGTGTTGTCGTCGACGGCGAGAGAGAAGCTCGCCGGCGGCGCAGGTAGGGGGTCGGAGGGCTTACGGTGGCTCCAGCTAGGGTTGGCAATCTGCATGACGAGGTTGTAGATGACGGCGAGGCTCCTGGTAGCAGTGGCGTCGTCAGAGGCGGCCTCCTTCTCCGGCGATTGCTGCAGGGCTTCCGCGGCAGTGATGCGTCGATTGGGCGGCGGCTGTGGCTAATCGAGCATGGTGAGGTGCTTAGGAGGTCGAGGAAGGAGAGGGGAGTGTTGTGGTGTGCTCTGATCGACGAATGGATGCCTCCTTTTATAGGCGCGCGTGGGTGCTGAGGTGCCGCGGCAATGGCGACAAGGGCGCGGCGTTTCTGGTGGGCTAGCGAGCTAGGCGTTGGTGCCGTGGTGTTCACGACGTCACCGCGGTCCTCAGAGCGTCAACGGCGCGGTAAGTGGTGGCGTACGGTGGTCGGGCGGGTGCGTGTACTGTCGCGGCCATGGCGGGCGCGTTCGTCCTCTCCGGCGTCCGTGGTCGCCACGGCATGATGTCGGCATGTCCGACGAGCTCCACGTGGCGAGGAAAGTACCGTGGCGCGTGGATATGGTCGGGGTACGGCGAGATTTGGCGAGCGCCGCGTGGCCGGGTCGCGTGCGTCCGTGCGCCAGTGACGTCGCCCATGCCGCTCGCGGCGCACTGGCGCACTGGCGCGCGCGCGTCGTCCGGTCCCGTTTCGGCGTCCTCGCGATCAACGGCGTGCACGGGCGATCTCAGCAGGTCGTGGGCGACGCGTTGGACACGGTGTCCGTGCAGATGGTGAAGAGAAAAGAGGGGAGGCGTGTCGAAGGGCGACGTGGCCGGCATGGCCATGTCCACGCCATGTCTGGCCTCTCCTGGTGTTTCCTTGGCATGGGCTCGGTGTAGGAGTGTCCCATGGTCATGGCTAGGGCAAGTGATGGTCAAGTGGTGGCCTGGTTTGATCACATTTTGAAAATGGAGATTGTTGTATTTGTTTCAATGTCTCATCTTTGCTTGCTCATAACTTGTGATCAAAAGTGAATTTGGTATCATGATCTTTACAAAAGTTGTTCACCTTGTTGTGTACTTGGATGACATGCCAAGAGTTTGATTTGTTTAGTTTAAATTTTTTGAAATAGAGAGGCTCAAAGTGGTGACCAGACTATAAAAGTCAGAAATGACCATTATCTCATGTGAGCATATTTGAATTTTTGGGATTTGGTTTAAATGGGATATCTTTGATTCTCAAAGTTGTAATTACTCTTTAATATCATATTACAACTATTGGTGAAGATCAAATGGGTCTAGGGTCAATTTTACAAAAATGACATAGACCATATGTTAGGGTTTTTAGGGTTTTTTATAATATTTGATTTCTTTCTCTTTTTGATGGATTTGATTTATGATGATCACTTGATCACTCTAGGGTTTTGGAGTTCATCGCATACACAAAGTAACAATCATCATGGCATATCACTCAAAATGCACAAGTCCTATGCAGGGTACTATATGCAAAGTAAAAGTTTTTGTTGGTTCTGAATTTTGGATACTTGGAATTGTTCTTCTTCCTTTATTTGAAATTTGGGATGTTACAAACCCTTCCCCCTTACAAAAGATCTCGTCCCGAGATCTTAAAGAAAATTAGGTGCTAAATAGATCTGGGTATTCCTTCTTCATGTCTTCCTCTCGCTCCCAAGTGGCTTCATCTTCGGTATGATTACTCCACTGTATCTTCAGGAACTTGATGCTTCTGGTGCGGGTGGTTCTGTATGCTTCTTCCAAGATGCGAATCGGCACTTCGCGGTATGTCAGATCTTGGTTGATATCCACCGAACGGTGATCGATGTTCTTGAACACTTCAGTCTTCTCAGGGACTTCAAGGCACTTCCTAAGGAGTGAGATGTGAAACACGTCATGCACAGCCGACATTTCTTCAGGCAACTCCAGTTGATAGGATACTTCTCCTCGGCGACTCAGAACTTTGAAGGGTCCGACATATCGGGGTGCAAGCTTTCCTTTCAGCTGAAATCTCTGCATTCCTTTCAGGGGGGATACTTTAACATAGACGAAATCTCCGATCTCAAAGGTCATCTCTCGGCGTCTCTTGTCGGCGTAACTCTTCTACCTGGATTGCGCCGTCTTGAGATATTCGCGAATCTTGTGCACCTTCTCTTCAGCTTCACGAAGAACATCAGGTCCAAAGACTTGACTTTCTCCGACTTCCGACCAATTCAGGGGGGTACGGCACTTCCTTCCGTACAGAGCTTCAAAGGGGGCCATCTGTAAGCTGGCTTGGTAGCTGTTGTTGTACGAGAATTCGGCGTACGGCAAATAGTCTTCCCACTTGGATCCATATTCCAGTACACATGCTCTCAGCATGTCTTCCAATATCTGGTTGACTCTCTCAGTCTGTCCATCGGTCTGCGGGTGATAGGCGGTGCTGAAATTCAGACGGGTTCCTAGTCCTTCATGCACCTTCTGCCAGAATCTTGAGGTGAATTGTGAACCTCTATCTGACACTATTGACTTCGGGGTTCCGTGCAGAGCGACTATTCTAGAGATGTACAGCTCAGCTAACTTTGGGCCTTGGTAGGTGGTCTTGACAGCGATGAAATGGGCTACCTTGGTCAATCTATCAACAACTACCCATATGGAATCATTTCCTTTGCTGGATTTGGGCAAACCGGTGATAAAATCCATTCCTACAGAGTCCCACTTCCATTCTAGAATCTGTAGTGGTTGCAGCAGTCCTGCGGGTCGCTGATGTTCTGCCTTGACTCGCTGACAGATATCACACTTGGCGATGTAGCTTCCGATCTCCCTCTTCATACCATGCCACCAAAATTGTTCCTTCAAGTCTTGATACATCTTGGTACCTCTGGGGTGAATAGAGTATAAGGTGTCATGGGCTTCCTTCAGAATAACTTGCTTCAACTCTGAGTCTGACGGTACACACAGGCGTCCGTGGTACCGTAGGACTCCTTCTTCATCTACGGTGAATCCCGGTGCTTTTCCTGCGGCTATTTCGGTCTTGATTCCATCAATGCTGGCATTTCCCTTCTGAGCTTCCTTGATCTGACTAATCAAGGTGGGTTGTAGCTCCATGCTGGCTAGGAATCCTTCACTGACTAACTCCATTCTAAACTGCTCAAGCTCCTGGTATAGGCTGGGTTGTTCTTCGGCTATCATTGAGTTCAACTGACACGGCAGTCTACTTAACGCATCCGCTACCACATTGGCCTTGCCGGGGTGGTAGTGGATTTCCATATCATAATCTTTGATTAATTCTAACCATCTTCTTTGCCTCATGTTCAGCTCCTTCTGGGTAAGATATACTTCAGGCTCTTGTGATCCGAATAGATCTCGCAGCGATTACCCATGAGGTAATGACGCCACACCTTCAGTGCTAAAACTACGGCTGCGAGCTCGAGGTCATGGGTTGGGTAGTTCGCTCATGTCTTCGCTTGCCGGGACAGATAAGATATCACTTTGCCTTCTTGCATAAGCACACATCCGAGACCAATCTTGGATGCATCGCAGTAAACGTCAAAGGGCTTGGTGATGTCCGGCATGATCAGAATTGGGGCTGAGGTCAGTCTAAGCTTGAGTTGTTGGAAACTCTCCTCACATTTGTCAGTCCATTCGAACTTCTTGTCCTTCTTCAGCAGTTGGGTCATTGGTCGAGCGATACTCGAAAAGCCTTCTACAAATCTACAGTAATATCCAGCTAGTCCAAGAAAAGCGCGGACCTCGGTCTGGGTGGTTGGGGCTTTCCATTCTGCAACAGTCTTGATCTTGGCGGGATCTACGGCAATTCCTCCTGCAGACAAGATATGTCCCAGGAATCCTACTTCCTTCAGCCAAAACTCACATTTGCTGAACTTAGCATACAGCTTATGCTCTCTAAGGGTCTCCAAGACAGCTTCTAGGTGTTGTTCATGTTCTTCCTCAGACTTGGAGTAGATTAGGATGTCATCGATGAAAACGACAACAAACTTATCCAGAAAGTTCATGAAGATCTTATTCATGAGGTTCATGAAGTAAGCGGGAGCATTGGTCAATCCAAATGACATGACATTGTACTCGTACAATCCATATCTGGTGGTAAATGTAGTTTTGGGAATGTCCGATGCTCAAATCTTCAGCTGGTGATATCCAGTCCTGAGATCAATCTTCGAGAATACTACGGCACCGGTCAGCTGATCAAACAGGTCTTCTATCTTTGGCAAGGGGTATTTGTTCTTGATGGTGACATCGTTAAGCTTACGATAGTCCGTACATAAACGACTGGCACCATCCTTCTTATCCACAAACAAAACGGGGGATCTCCAAGGTGACGCACTTGGTCGAATCAGACCTTTGGCTAACAGTTCATCCAGTTGCTTCTTCAGCTCCACTAGCTCTGGTGGGTTCATGCTATAGGCTCTCTGGGCGATAGGTCCGGTTCCGGGGATTAACTCGATGATGAACTCGATATCCCGATCTGGGGGCATACCGGGTAAACCATCAGGAAACACATCAGGATATCAACAAACGACCCTGATCTGATCCAAGGTTGGTTTGGCTACACTCTGCGTAAATTTTCTGGGTAGCAGTTCAGAGACATGTTCTACAATGATACCGGTGCTACTGGTCATGGTGATGGCTTTCTTGGCACAGTCAATCATTCCATGATGCTTTGCCATCCAATCCATACCCAGCACTATTTCCAAACCTTTGGTTCCCAGAATTATCAGATTGGCATAGAAATCTACTTCATGTATTCTGATGGGTACATTTTTACAAAAATTTCTGGCTTTAGTGATTGATCCAGAAATTTGAACTATCATGACATGTTTCAAACTAAGAGGTTGAATTTTACTTGTTGATGCAAAGTCTTCGGTGACAAAAGAATGAGATGCTCCGGAATCAAACAACACTCTGGCAGGTACTGAGTTGACAGGAAACATACCCAGTACAACATCTGGTGCTTCCTGGGCTTCTTTGGCATTCATGTGGAAGAGACGGCCGTTGCGGTTATTGGGGTTGTTGGGGGCGAACTTCTTTCCGGTGGAGACGCGGCGTTGCTGCTGAACAGGTGCAGCGGTGTTGCCGGCAAGCTTGGCGAGTCTTTTGGGGCACTCGTTGGAGTAGTGTCCCACTACACCACACTCATAACAAGTGATGGTGGACTTGTCCTTGGTTGCGACGGGGATGGCGTTGCTCCCAGTCCTTGAAGCGGTGTTGGTGTTGTTGTTGTTGGGGTTGGGGGCTCTCATTGGGGCACGGTTGAAGTTATTGGTGTTACTCTGGTAGTTGTGGTTGTGGTTGGGATGTCCTCCTGGCCTGGGGTTTCCTCCACTCCGGTTCTGAAAACCGGGGCGTGAAGTCTGCATCTGGGGCTTGTTGTTTCTGGGGGCAAAACCTCCGCTTGAGCTGGGGCGATACTTTGGAGTATTGCTGGGCCCACTCTGGTGCATCATGCGGCGTTTGCGGTTCTCATTGGCTTGGTTCAACTTGCCCTCCATTTGAATGGCGGAGTCAACAAGGGCTTCAAGGTCGGCAAAGGGGATGTTGACTAGGACAGTCTGCATCTCATCATGCAGTCCGTTCAGGAATCTCTCCTGCCTCTTCTTTGTGGTGTCAGTCTCATCGGGGGCGTACCTTGACAGTGTAAGGAACCTGTCGCGGTATTCTACCACCGCCATCCGTCCTTGCTTCAGTTCGCGGAATTCATCCCGCATCTTCTTGATAAGACCCGGGGGCACATGGTACTTGCTGAACTTGAGCTTGAAATCTGCCCAAGTCATGACTTGACCTCCGTTCATGGCACGGGTGCTGGTCCACCAGGCTCGGGCTGGTCCGGCAAGGTAGTGGGTTGCAAACAGGACCTTCTCATTGGCTTCGACTCCGGCGACCTCCAAATTGTTCTCCATAGTCTGGAGCCAGTCGTCAGCGTCGAGGGGTTCTTCAGTCTTGCTGAACACCGGAGGGTTGGTATTCTGGAAGTTCTTGAGTTTGGATCCGGGATGATCATGATTCCCATGGCCTTGGTTAGCAAGGTTTTGCAGTGCTGCGATGTTGGCTTGACGTTCATCCCTTTCAGTCTCCCTGTCTTGAAGCAGGGTTTGCAGCAGTTGCATCATGGCATCGTTGTTGTTGCGATTGGGAGGGGCCATCTGAATATACAGGAGATTATAAGATAAGAGGGAAATTCTATGGTTTATTTTGAATAAGTTCAAAAACTTGTAAAAACTTGAATGCTTTGGATGACACACACAAACATTCATTCATTCATTCATGCCACATCACACATTACAAACTAGTAGTTCAACACTCCAATGGTTTTAAGAACCATTTCACATGCTACGATACAACTGACGGGATACAACTCATGCCTACATCAGTGCTCAGGTGTGGCTACCCTCATCCTCAATGTCGATGGGAACGACATCATCAGGTCCTGGCTCCAGGAACGCGTAATCCTCCTCCTCGGTGAACTCGTCCTCCTCGAAGTCGTCATCGTCACTCAGGAAGGCGCCTCCTCCCTGAATATCGATACCGGCTTCGTCTTCCTCCATCTCCAGCAGCTGCTCCTCCTGAGCCTTGACAGTGGTCTCAAGGGACGCTATCTGAGCGCGAAGGCGCGTGATAGTAGCATCCTTCTTCGCACACCGCAGGCGAAGCTTGTTGCGGTCCCGAGACAGCATCTTGATAGCATCGCCATGGGTGGCCAGGGCGAGGTGAGTCTGGTTCGCATACATCCGGGCGTTATCCAGATCCAGCTGAGTATGATACAGCATGAAGTCTAGATGCTCGGCGTGGTGCCTCAACTCAGGGTGAGACTGCAGAGCCATGGGTACTCCTGCGGCATCACGCTTCACTAGGTGAGCGAAACGGGACGCAAGCAGACGCACCGCGTTCTGTCCGCAGAGGCGTGCCAGTGCCTCCTGCAGGCCTCGAGCAAGCCCATCGAGCCAGTTGCTCTCACGGAAAGAGAACAGGATTCTCTCCGTGGTGGGAGACTCCATGTTTCCCCTCAGATCAGCAGTAATGATCCATTGCAGCTCTCCGCTAGGCTGATCATTCACCTGGATCCCATGGAACTCGGGCTGGAGGCGTCCCAGAAAGTTCGAGACCGCGGTGAGATCGTGCTCGAAAATCAAGCTGCCTCCGTTACCAAGTTGGTAAAACTTGGTGTTGACGGGTGCGTTGGGCTCCATCTGAAAGTGAATTGGGAGAGTAAGTTAGAGATTTAACAAGTGTGGCACAATTTTAAGTAGACATAATAAGAAAAAGCATGATTTATCCAATTTCGAAAAGCCTCCAAGACAAGAATATGAATAACTTTTCATAAATATTTTCTTCATTTTGATTTCAAAGTTAAGTTTTTATGAACGCCCATTCTAACTAAGGTTTTCTAAGGTCAAATAATGGCTCTGATACCAACTTGTCAACACCCGGATTTTTAAGTCCAGATGCCTATTATGTCATTCATCGCAATCCCAGGATAATGTTGTTGCGAGGCATAATAGTCGAATATCACAGTCATTATTTATTACAAGCCATAATGTCTTACAATCTTGAATCACATGATTCATCTTACATAAATAGTTGATCTTTCAATCAACATACATACACAAGTTCATACATAGCGGAAGCGTAATAGTAAATGGACTCTCTAGTCCACAGGCCAACATTTGACGTCAGAAACCCCTAGTTGTCGTAGGCGTCCTGCTGGTCATCCTCGTGATAGTTCTGTTCATCATCGTACTCTGGCCATTTGAATAGCCAGGGACAAAGCCGTAAGTACTTTAAGTACTTGCAAACTAATACTAATGTAAAATGCCAACTAAAGGTACTAAACTCTAGTTTAACTTGCATAAGCCAAATTTTAGTTCACAAGCTTGGATCATGTGCTAACTAACTTAAGTGGGAACATTAGTGTCATTCCCACAACATTGGTATAATTCCAACAAGTCACCAAGTCACCATTCACATTTACTAAAGTTTTCAAAAATCTGACACCGGAAACTGTATGGCCCTTCCAACCGTCCGTAACCGTGGACACGGCTATTCGAATAGATTTACACTCTGCAGAGGTTGCACACTTGTGCCACAACATTTGATTTCATCCGTCAGAATAACTCCGAGTCACCGTAACACAGTACGCGGATCATCAACCATAACCTTTCACTTACACATCCTAGTATGAGCACCTCTCCCCATGAGCTTGGCCTCCCAGTGAAAACCAACTGTTAACCTGGGAACTGCACAGGGCTTGGCCGTACAATTTCACCTCAATTCACATCATTTCTCAGCCACGGAGGCAGCCTCGGCATAACCCCTATGACGTGTGTTTAGAGGGAACTCATACTAAAATCTATAAACTTCCAGTTAAGCCCTACCCATAATCAGGAATTGTGGGGGTACTCAAAAATTGGAAAGGTATCGCATTCAAACCAATATCAGGTTTTCATCAAAAATCACTATCTTCTCTTGTTCATATTCAACCTCAAATCATTCAATGGAATGTTTCATCATTCCAAGGTTTCAAATTTTACCATTCATATGTTCCCATCTAGAGTAGTCAAGTTTTAGTATTTTAGCACTAGCACTAATCATGAGGGGTGCTACATTGCTTTGCTATCTATAAGACTAACTTTGCTACTCTAGTAGTTTGATTCACCTATACCATTTGAAATCAATCTTTGAAAACACAACAAGTAAGACTTGTATGGTATAAATGTAGGATAGGATTGTATGAAGAAAGATAAGAATTATGGTGCCTTGCCCAAGGAGGGGTTTGCACTTTGCAAGAGTATTAGCTTGCCTTGGTAGTTCTCTAGGTTTTCTTCTTCCTCTTCTGGGTAGAATTCTCCTTCCTCTTGGTAATCTCCGGTGCTAGCGTCTAAATTTGAATACGAGGTATAATCACTAAACAAGCTCAAAGACCATACTAAGCACATCATTACTTCACACAAACTATGCTAAGCACGCACATAAAATAATTAGGTGCATTGGTTTTCTTTGTTAAAGAAAAGTAATTTCTTCTCATTATATATGTAATTAATAATTTCCATTTAGTCTTTGAGGAAAATAGTTTCCTCTCATTGAAATCTTCCTAAGATTTAACTTCTCAAATAACCATACATGAATTCATATTGACCTAAGTCAAACATTCATCATCATTATTTGAGAAAATGATTTAAATGAGGTAAATCACCTCATACTCTTTTATAATCCCCCAAATGATTTAAATCTCCAAATATTCATATAGGAGTGTTTGGACCAGAGGTGCAAACATCACATGAATTCATTTGGGACAAGATTTAAATGAAGTAAAATACTTCATATGACTTACATAATATATTTGGACAATATCACTTAACTAAACTAGCCATTTTGTCCATTAATTAATCTAGGGCATGATCATGCAAAGTGACCACACCATTTTCTTGCAGAAACAATTAGTGTAAGTAAAATGTGAGCTATAGGAGTTGGAATTAATTAAATATCTATTTTGGTTGATTTTTAATAATTATTTGATTATGAAAAAGTCCCTGCCTTCTTCTTTTTATCATTTTATTTCCACAACAGATCTCGAGGTGAGACCAGTGGCATAATGTAGATCTTTTTACTAGCTTTCCAAATATATAAAGTTTGTTAAACTTGGCCGAGCCAAACAGATTCTATGAATTTCCAAAGTTGGGTTCAGTATTGAAATTGGTTTAAATTTATTTAAACAAGATTTAAATAAAAGGGCCGGCGGGAAATGCTAACGGGCCAGGTTTTTAAACTAACGGCCTGCTCAGCCCAACAGTGCATCCAGTGCGAGTGGGCCGCCTGACAGCGTGGGTCCCGCCTGTCAGCGGCTCTTTAAACCCGAAACGGTATGGAGCATCGCGGTGCGTGATGCGTGTAGTTGACACGTCCGTTGGGAACCCCAAGAGGAAGGTGTGATGAGCACAGTAGCAAGTTTCCCTCAGTAAGAAACCAAGGTTTAATCGAACCAGTAGGAGTCAAGAAGCACGTTGAAGGTTGATGGCGGCGGGATGTAGTGCGGCGCAACACCGGGGATTCCAGCGCCAACGTGGAACCTGCACAACACAACCAAAGTACTTTGCCCCAACGAAACAGTGAGGTTGTCAATCTCACCGGCTTGCTGTAACAAAGGATTAGATGTATAGTGTGGTTGATGATTGTTTGCGAAGAACAGTAAAACAAGTATTGCAGCAGATTGTATTCAATGTAAAGAATAGGACCGGGGTCCACAGTTCACTAGAGGTGTCTCTCCCATAAGATAAATAGCATGTTGGGTGAACAAATTACAGTCGGGCAATTGACAAATAGAGAGGGCATGACAATGCACATACATGACATGATAAAAATTGTGAGATTTAATTGGGCATTACGACAAAGTACATAGACCGCTATCCAGCATGCATCTATGCCTAAAAAGTCCACCTTCAGGTTATCATCCGAACCCCTTCCGGTATTAAGTTGCAAACAATAGACAATTGCATTAAGTATGTTGCGTAATGTAATCAATAACTACATCCTCGGACATAGCATCAATGTTTTATCCCTAGTGGCAACAGCACATCCACAACCTTAGAACTTTCACACACGTCCTGCATTTAATGGAGGCATGAACCCACTATCGAGCATAAATACTCCCTCTTGGAGTTAAGAGCAAAAACTTGGCCAGAGCCTCTACTAATAACGGAGAGCATGCAAGATCATAAACAACACATAGGTAATAGATTAATAATCACCATAACATAGTATTCTCTATCCATCGGATCTCGACAAACACAACATATAGAATTACAGATAGATGATCTTGATCATGTTAGGCAGCTCACAAGATCCAACAATGAAGCACATAAGGAGAAGACGACCATCTAGCTACTGCTATGGACCCATAGTCCAGGGGTGAACTACTCACACATCACTCCGGAGGCGATCATGGCATGGCGAAGAGTCCTCCGGAGTTGATTCCCCTCTCGGCAGGTGCCGGAGGCGATCTCCGTAATCCCCGAGATGGGATTGGCGGCGGCGGCGTCTCTGGAAGGTTTTCCGTATCGTGGCTCTCGGTACTGGGGGTTTCGCGACGGAGGCTTTAAGTAGGCGGAAGGGCAACGCGGGGGGCCACACGAGGGCCCCACACACCAGGGCCGCGCGGCCAAGACCTGGGCCGCGCCGCCCTGTTGTGGCGGCGCCTCGTGGCCCCACTTCCTTTCCCCCTCGGTCTTCTGGAAGCTTCGTCTAAAAATAGGCCCCTGGGCGTTGATTTCGTCCAATTCCGAGAATATTTCTTTACTAGGATTTCTGAAACCAAAAACAGCAGAAAACAGCAACTGGCTCTTCGGCATCTCGTTAATAGGTTAGTGCCGGAAAATGCATAAATACGACATATAATGTGTATAAAACATGTAGATATCATCAATAATGTGGCATGGAACATAAGAAATTATCGATACGTCGGAGACGTATCAACATCCCCAAGCTTAGTTCCTGCTCGTCCCGAGCAGGTAAACGATAACAAAGATAATTTCTGGAGTGACATGCCATCATAACCTTGATCATACTATTGTAAGCATATGTAATGAATGCAGCGATCAAAACAATGGTAATGACATGAGTAAACAAATGAATCATAAAGCAAAGACTTTTCATGAATAGTACTTCAAGACAAGCATCAATAAGTCTTGCATAAGAGTTAACTCATAAAGCAATAAATCAAAGTAAAGGTATTGAAGCAACACAAAGGAAGATTAAGTTTCAGCGGTTGCTTTCAACTTATAACATGTATATCTCATGGATAGTGTCAACATAGAGTAATATAACAAGTGCAATATGCAAGTATGTAGGAATCAATGCACAGTTCACACAAGTGTTTGCTTCTTAAGGTGGAGAGAGATAGGTGAACTGACTCAACATAAAAGTAAAAGAAAGGCCCTTCGCAGAGGGAAGCATCGATTGCTATATTTGTGCTAGAGCTTTTATTTTGAAAACATGAAGCAATTTTGTCAACGGTAGTAATAAGGCATGTGTATTATGTAAATTATATCTTACAAGTTGCAAGCCTCATGCATAGTGTACTAATAGTGCCCGCACCTTGTCCTAATTAGCTTGGGTTAACACTGATTATCATTGCATAACATATGTTTCAACCAAGTGTCACAAAGGGGTACCTCTATGTCGCTTGTACAAGGGTCTAAGGAGAAAGTTCGCATTGGATTTCTCGCTTTTGATCATTCTTCAACTTAGACACCCATACCGGGACAACATAGACAACAGATAATGGACTCCTCTTTGAATGCTTAAGCATTCAACAACAGTTAATATTCTCATAAGAGATTGAGGTTTTATGTCCAAACTGAAACTTCCACCACGATTCATGGCTTTAGTTAGCGGCCCAATGTTCTTCTCTAACAGTATGCATACTCAAACCATTTGATTGTGAAAACCGCCCTTACTTCAGACAAGATGAACATGCATAGCAACTCACATGATATTCAACAAAGAGTTGATGGCGTCCCCAGGAACATGGTTATCGCACAACAAGCAACTTAATAAGAGATAAAGTGCATAAGTACATATTCAATACCACAATAGTTTTTAAGGCTATTTTGTCCCATGAGCTATATATTGCAAAGGCGAATGATGGAGATTTAAAGGTAGCACTCAAGCAATTTACTTTGGAATGGCGGAGAAATACCATGTAGTAGGTAGGTATGGTGGACACAAATGGCATAGTGGTTGGCTCAAGGATTTTGGATGCATGAGAAGTATTCCCTCTCGATACAAGGTTTAGGCTAACAAGGTTTATTTGAAACAAACACAAGGATGAACCGGTGCAGCAAAACTCACATAAAAGACATATTGTAAACATTATAAGACTCTACACCGTCTTCCTTGTTGTTCAAAACTCAATACTAGAAATTATCTAGACTTTAGAGAGACCAAATATGCAAACCAAATTTTAGCAAGCTCTATGTATTTCTTCATTAATGGGTGCAAAGTATATGATGCAAGAGCTTAAACATGAGCACACCAATTGCCAAGTATCAAATTATTCAAGACATTTTAGAATTACTACATGTAGCATTTCCCGATTCCAACCATATAACAATTTAACGAAGAAGTTTCAACCTTCGCCATGAACATTAAAAGCTAAGAACACATGTGTTCATATGAACCAGCGGAGCGTGTCTCTCTCCCACACAAGGATGAACTTATTCAAACATAAACAAAAACAAACAGACACTCCAAGTAAAGTACATAAGATGTGACCGAATAAAAATATAGTTTCAAGAGAAGAAACCTGATAAGTTGTCGATGAAGAAGGGGATGCCTTGGGCATCCCCAAGCTTAGATGCTTGAGTCTTCTTGAAATATGCAGGGATGAACCACGGGGGCATCCCCAAGCTTAGACTTTTCACTCTTCTTGATCATAGTATATCATACTCCTCTCTTGACCCTTGAAAACTTCCTTCACACCAAACTTCAAGCAAACTCATTAGAGGGTTAGTGCACAATCAAAAATTCACATGTTCAGAGGTGACACAATCATTCTTAACACTTCTGGACATTGCACAAAGCTACTGGACATTAATGGATCAAAGAAATTCATCCAACATAGCAAAAGAGGCAATGCAAAATAAAAGGCAGAATCTGTCAAAAACAGAACAGTCCGTAAAGACGAACCTGGAAGGGGAACTTAACTTGCTCAAACGGAAAAACTCAAAACTAATGAAGTTGCGTACATATCTGAGGATCACGCACGTAAATTTGCAGATATTTTTGATTTTTTTACAGAGACTTTTGCGCGAATTCGTGACAGACAGCAATGCTGTTTCTGTGCAGCAATCCAAATCTAGCATCAACTTTACCATAGAGACTTTACTTGGCACAAAAACATGATAAGGAGAGGTTGCTACAGTAGTAAACAACTTCCAAGACTCAAATATAAAACAAAGTACTGTAGTAAAAACATGGGTTGTCTCCCATAAGCGCTTTTCTTTAACGCCTTTCAGCTAGGCGCAGAAAGTGTAAATCAAGTGTTATCAAGAGATGAAGCATCGACATTACCTTGGGTGTTGGGAGTTGCCTCAACAATGCATGTTATCTTATCTATGTAAGTTTCAGAGGCTCCCTTTTATGGATCTCCAGATCCCGCTATTGGTTATTGGTCGGAGTGAGTACTCAACCATGTCCGCATAGTTCACGAACCGTAGGGTGACACACTTAAAGTTGGATGTTGAAATGGTAGAAATTGAATATGGAATGGAGTTCGAATATTTGTTCGGAGTCCCGGATGAGATCCAGGACATCACGAGGAGTTCCGGAATGGTCCGGAGAATAAGATTCATATATAGGATGTCATTTTATGTGAATTAAAATGTCGCGGAAGGTTCTATGGAAGGTTCTAGAAGGTTCTAGAAAAGTCCGGAAGAAACCACCAAGGAAGGTGGAGTCCACATGGGACTCCACCTCCATGGCCGGCCAACCCTAGTGGGGGAGGAGTCCCAAGTGGACTCCCCCTTAGGGGGCCGGCCACACCCCCATATGGGAGGTGGAAATCCCACCTTTGGTGGGAGTCCTAGCTTGGCTAGGTTTCCCCTTCTTATGGGAAGTTTTTGGTTCGTGTCTTATTCGAAGACTTGGAGACCAACTCTTGGGAATCCACCTATATAATGAGGGGCCAAGGGAGGGGGCCGGCCAACCCCAAGACCACAAGCTGGCCGCCCCATTGAAGTGGCCGGCCACCCCCTCCCAAACCCTAGCCGCCCCCTTCTCCTCCATATCTTCCGCGTTGCTTTAGCGAAGCTCCGCCGGATTTCTCCACCACCACCGACACCACGTCGTCGTGCTGTCGGATTCAAGAGGAGCTACTACTTCCGCTGCCCGCTGGAACGGGGAGGTGGACGTCGTCTTCATCAACAACCGAACGTGTGACCGAGTACGGAGGTGCTGCCCGTTCGTGGCGCCGGAACCGATCGTGATCAAGATCTTCTACGCGCTTTTGCAAGCGGCAAGTGAACGTCTACCGCAGTAACAAGAGCCTCCTCTTGTAGGCTTTGGAATCTCTTCAAGGGTGAGACTCGATAATCCCCTCGTTGCTACCGTCTTCTAGATTGCATCTTGGCTTGGATTTCGTGTTCGCGGTAGGAAAATTTTTGTTTTCTATGCAACGTTATCCTACAAAGGGTATCGTGAGCCGTGTCTATGCATAGATGGTTGCACGAGTAGAACACAATGGTTTGTGGGCGTTGATGCTTTTGTTATCTTTAGTTGAGTACTTTGCATCTTTGTGGCATAGTGGGATGAAGCGGCTCGGGCTAACTTTACATGACCGCGTTCATGAGATTTGCTCCACGCTCGACATGCAACTTGTATTGCATAAGTGGCTTTGCGGGTGTCTGTCTCTCCTACTATAGTGAAGATTCAATTTACTCTTCTATTGACAACACTAGTATCACCGTTGTGGTTCATGTTCGTAGGTAGATTGGATCTTACTCGAAAACCCTAAACCACGTAAAATATGCAAACCAAATTAGAGAACGTCTAACTTGTTTTTGCAGGGTTTGGTGATGTGATATGGCCATAATGTGATGATGACTATGTATGAGATGATCATTATTGTATTGTGGCAACCGGCAGGAGCCTTATGGTTGTCTTTAAATTTCATGTTGAGTAGTATTTCAAAGTAGTTGTAATAGTTGCTACATCGAGGACAATCATGAAGACGGCGCCATTGACCTTGGTGCTTCGCCGACGATGATGGAGATCATGCCCGTTGATGATGGAGATCATGTCCGTGCTTTGGAGATGAAGATCAAAGGCGCAAAGACAAAAGGGCCATATCATATCACATATGAACTGCATGTGATGTTAATCCTTTTATGCATCTTATTTTGCTTAGATCGCGACGGTAGCATTATAAGATGATCCCTCTCACTAAAATCTCAAGATAATAAAGTGTTCATCCTTAGTAGCACCGTTGCCAAGACTTGTCGTTTCAAAGCATCTCGTGATGATCGGGTGTGATAGAATCAACAAGTGCATACAACGGGTGCAAGACAGTTTTGCACATGCGGATACTAAGGTGGCCTTGACGAGCCTAGCATGTACATGTACATGGTCTCGGAACACGTGCGACCGCACGGTAGAGCATGACTCAGATGCTTGATATGATGAACACTTTGAATGTTCGCCATTGAAATCACACCTTGTCTCGTGATGATCGGACTTAGGTGCGGTGGATTTGGTTCGTGTGATCACTAAGACAATGCGAGGGATATTGTTTTGAGTGGGAGTTCACCTAGTTTTTAATTAAGTTGAATTAAAATTTGAACTCAATTTGTCATAAACTTAGTCTAAACTATTGCAAATATATGTTGTAGATATGGCGTCCTCAATCAATTTTAACCAGTTCCTAGAGAAAGAAAAGCTTAAGAGCAACGGTAGCAACTTCACCGATCGGTTCCGTCATGTGAGGATTTTCCTCAATGGCGGAAATCTGCAATATGTGCTTGATGCACCGCTAGGTGACCCTCCTGCAGAAACTGAAACCGATGAAGTAAAAGCTGTTTACGCAACTCGGAAAACTCGGTACTCTCAAGTTCAGTGTGCCATCTTATGCACCGAAGCCGATCTTCAAAAACGTTTTGAGCACCACGATCCACATGAGTTGATCAATGAGTTGAAGACTATATTTGAGACTCATGCGGCCGTGGAATGCTATGAAGCATCGAAACACTTCTTCAGCTGCATGATGGAAGAAGGCAGCTCCGTAAGTGAGCACATGCTTGCCATGACCGGGCATGCGAAGAAACTCAGTGACTTGGGAATAGTGATTCCTAATAGACTGGGGATTAATCGTGTCCTTCAATCACTGCCACCTAGTTACAAGAACTTTGTGATGAACTACAATATGCGTAACATGAACAAAGAGTTACCCGAACTCTTCTCCATGCTAAAATCTGCTGAGATTGAGATCAAGAAAGAGCACCAAGTGTTGATGGTCAACAAGACCACCAGCTTCAAGAAACAGCAGGGCAAGTCTAAAGGCAAGAACAGGAAGAGTGGCAAGAAAGCTGCCACGCCTCTGTGAAATCTAAGACCGGCCCTAAGCCCGATGCTGAGTGCTATTATCGCAAGGAGAAGGGACACCGGAAGCGTAATTGCTCCAAGTATTTGGCGGATCTGAAGAGCGGCCTTGTCAAGAAGAAGAAAGAAGGTATATCTGATATACATGTTATAGATGTTTATCTTACTGGTTCTCGTACTAGTACCTGGGTATTTGATACTGGTTCGGTTGCTCATATTTGTAACTCGAAACAGGAACTAAAGAATAAATGAAGACTACTAAAGGATGAAGTGACCATGCGCGTTGGAAATGGATCCAAAGTCGATGTGATCGCTGTCGGCACACTTCCTCTACATCTACCTTCGGGATTAGTTTTAAGCCTCAATAATTGTTATTTTGTACCCGCGTTGAGCATGAACATTATATCTGGATCTTGTTTAATGCAAGACGGTTATTCATTCAAGTCTGAGAATAATGGTTGTTCTATTTTTATGAATAATATCTTTTATGGTCGAGCACCTGAAAAGAATGGCTTATTTCTGTTAGATCTCGATAGTAGTAATACACATATACATAACATTGATGCTAAGCGAATTAAATTGAATGATAATTCTACTTATATGTGGCACTGTCGTCATGGTCATATTGGAGTAAAACGCATGAAGAAACTCCATATCGATGGATTACTTGAATCACTTGACTTTGAGTCACTTGATAGATGCGAAGCATGTCTAATGGGAAAAATGACTAAGACTCCATTCTCTGGTATTATGGAGCGAAGCCATCGACTTATTGGAAATCATACATACCGATGTGTGCGGACCAATGAGTGTAGCATCGCGCGGTGGTTATCGTTATGTTCTAACCTTCACAGATGATCTGAGTAGATATGGGTATATCTATTTCATGAAACATAAATCCGAGACTTTTGAGAAGTTTAAGGAATTCCAAAGTGAAGTAGAAAATCAACGTAACAAGAAGATTAAATTTCTACGATCTGATCGCGGAGGTGAATATCTGAGTTATGAGTTTGGCATGCATTTAAAGAAATGCGGAATACTTTCACAATTGACACCGCCGGGAACACCACAACGTAACGGTGTGTCCGAACGTCGTAATCGAACTCTCTTAGATATGGTTCGTTCTATGATGTCTCTTACTGATTTGCCGTTATCATTTTGGAGTTATGCATTAGAGACAGCCGCATTCACTTTAAATAGAGCACCATCAAAATCCGTAGAAACAACACCGTATGAATTATGGTTTAATAAGAAACCTAAGCTGTCGTTCCTGAAAGTTTGGGGTTGCGAAGCCTATGTAAAGAAGTTACAACCGGACAAGCTAGAACCCAAAGCGGAGAAATGCGTCTTCATAGGATACCCTAAGGAAACTATAGGGTACACTTTCTATCACAGATCCGAAGGCAAAATCTTTGTTGCTAAGAACGGAACCTTTCTTGAGAAAGAATTTCTCACTAAAGAAGTGACTGGAAGAAAAGTAGAACTCGATGAGATTGATGAATCTATACTCGTTGATCGAGTAGCGCGCACCGGAAGTTGTACCAATACCGCCTACACCGACAATGAAGAAGCTAATGATAATGATCATGAAACTTTGAACGAGGAAACCATCGAACCTCGCAGATCGACAAGGAACGTGCCACTCCTGATTGGTATGATCCTTGTCTAAATGTCATGATTGTGGATAACAATGATGAGGACCCTGTGACGTATGAAGAAGCGATGATGAGCCCAGATTCCAACAAATGGCAAGAAGCCATGAAATCCGAAATGGGATCCATGTATGATAACAAAGTATGGACTTTGGTAGACTTACCTGATAGCCGAAAGGCTGTTGAGAATAAATGGATCTTCAAGAGAAAAACAGATGCCGATGGTAATATTACTGTCTATAAAGCTCGACTTGTCGCAAAGGGTTTCCGACAAATTCAAGGAGTTGACTACGATGAGACTTTCTCACCTGTAGCGAAGCTAAAATCTGTGAGGATTTTGTTAGCAATAGCTGCATTTTTCGATTATGAGATTTGGCAGATGGATGTCAAAACGGCGTTCCTTAATGGAGACATTGAGGAAGAGTTGTATATGGTACAACCCAAAGGTTTTGTCGATCCTAAAAATGCTGACAAAGTATGCAAACTTCAGCGTTCAATTTATGGACTGAAGCAAGCATCGAGAAGTTGGAACCGACGCTTTGATAAGGTGATCAAAGACTTCGGGTTTATACAATGTCATGGAGAGGCCTGTATTTACAAGAAAGTGAGTGGGAGCTCTGTAGCATTCCCGATATTATATGTAGATGACATATTATTGATTGGGAATGATATAGAACTATTAAGCAAAGCGAGTAAAGGGTTATTTGAATTATAGTTTTTCTATGAAAGAGATTGGTGATGAATCTTATATATTAGGAATCAAGATTTATAGAGATAGATCAAGACGTCTAATAGGGCTATCACATAGTACATACCTGGACAAGATTCTAAAGAAGTTTAGAATGGACGAAAGTAAGAAAGGATTCTTACCTATGTTACAGCAAGGTCTTGAGTAAGACTCAAGGTCCGGCTACGGCAGAAGAAAGAGAAAGGATGAGTCAGATCCCCTATGCCTCGGCAGTAGGCTCTATCATGTATGCCATGCTATGTACAAGACCGGATATAGCACATGCTGTTAGTTTGACTAGCAGATATCAAAGTGATCAATTACAGGAACAGTGGACAGCGCTAAAGAATATCCTGAAGTACTTGAAAAGGACTAAGGATATGTTTCTTTGTTATGGAGGTGACCAAGAGCTCGTTGTAACAAGTTACACCGATGCAAGTTGGAACACTGATCCTGATGACTCTAAGTCACAATCTGGGTACATGTTTATATTGAATGGTGCTGCAGTAAGCTGGGCAAGCTCGAAGCAGTGCACGGTGGCGAAATCCTCAACAGAATCGGAGTACATAGCGGCTTCAGAGGCTTCATCAGAAGCGGTATGGATGAAGAGGTTCATTATAGAGCTCGGTGTGGTTCCTAGTGCATTGGACCCACTAGTCATATATTGTGACAACATGGGTGCCATCGCCAATGCACAAGAACCAAGGTCACACAAGAGGCTGAAGCATATCAAGCTACGTTACCACTCGATTCGCGAGTACATCGAAGATGGAGAAGTAAAGATTTGCAAAGTACACACTGATCTGAATGTAGCAGATCCGTTGACTAAAGCTCTCCCTAGGGCAAAGCATGACCAACACCAGAATGCCATGGGTGTTAGGTATATTACAATGTAATCTAGATTATTGACTCTAGTGCAAGTGGGAGACTGAAGGAGATATGCCCTAGAGGTAATAATAAAGTGGTTATTATTTATCTTTATGTTTATGATAAATGTTTATATATCATGCTATAATTGTATTAACCGAAACATTAGTACATGTGTGATATGTAGACAAACAAGAAGTCCCTAGTATGCCTCTTAAACTAGCTTGTTGATTAATGGATGATTAGTTTCATAATCATGAACATTGGATGTTATTAATAACAAGGTTATATCATTATATGAATGATGTAATGGACACACCCAATTAAGCGTAGCATAAGATCTCGTCATTAAGTTATTTGCTATAAGCTTTCGATACATAGTTACCTAGTCCTTATGACCATGAGATCATATAAATCACTTATACCGGAAAGGTACTTTGATTACATCAAACACCACTGCGTAAATGGGTGGCTATAAAGGTGGGATTAAGTATCCGGAAAGTATGAGTTGAAGCATATGGATCAACAGTGGGATTTGTCCATCCCGATGACGGATAGATATACTCTGGGCCCTCTCGGTGGAATGTCGTCTAATGTCTTGCAAGCATATGAATAAGTTCATAAGAGACCACATACCACGGTATTTAGTAAAGAGTACTTGTCAGAGACGAGGTTGAACAAGGTATAAAGTGATACCGAAGATCAAACCTCGGACAAGTAAAATATCGCGTGACAAAGGGAATTGGTATTATATGTGAATGGTTCATTCGATCACTAAAGTCATCGTTGAATATGTGGGAGCCATTATGGATCTCCAGATCCCGCTATTGGTTATTGGTCGGAGTGAGTACTCAACCATGTCCGCATAGTTCACGAACCGTAGGGTGACACACTTAAAGTTGGATGTTAAAATGGTAGAAATTGAATATGGAATGGAGTTCGAATATTTGTTCGGAGTCCCGGATGAGATCCAGGACATCACGAGGAGTTCCGGAATGGTCCGGAGAATAAGATTCATATATAGGATGTCATTTTATGTGAATTAAAATGTCGCGGAAGGTTCTATGGAAGGTTCTAGAAGGTTCTAGAAAAGTCCGGAAGAAACCACCAAGGAAGGTGGAGTCCACATGGGACTCCACCTCCATGGCCGGCCAACCCTAGTGGGGGAGGAGTCCCAAGTGGACTCCCCCTTAGGGGGCCGGCCACACCCCCATATGGGAGGTGGAAATCCCACCTTTGGTGGGAGTCCTAGCTTGGCTAGGTTTCCCCTTCTTATGGGAAGTTTTTGGTTCGGGTCTTATTCGAAGACTTGGAGACCAACTCTTGGGAATCCACCTATATAATGAGGGGCCAAGGGAGGCGGCCGGCCAACCCCAAGACCACAAGCTGGCCGCCCCATTGAAGTGGCCGGCCACCCCCTCCCAAACCCTAGCCGCCCCCTTCTCCTCCATATCTTCCGCGTTGCTTTAGCGAAGCTCCGCCGGATTTCTCCACCACCACCGACACCACGCCGTCGTGCTGTCGGATTCAAGAGGAGCTACTACTTCCGCTGCCCGCTGGAACGGGGAGGTGGACGTCGTCTGCATCAACAACCGAACGTGTGACCGAGTACGGAGGTGCTACCCGTTCGTGGCGCCGGAACCGATCGTGATCAAGATCTTCTACGCGCTTTTGCAAGCGGCAAGTGAACGTCTACCGCAGCAACAAGAGCCTCCTCTTGTAGGCTTTGGAATCTCTTCAAGGGTGAGACTCGATAATCCCCTCGTTGCTACCGTCTTCTAGATTGCATCTTGGCTTGGATTTCGTGTTCGCGGTAGGAAAATTTTTGTTTTCTATGCAACGTTATCCTACACCCTTTTCATTACTCTTAGGCTTGCTATTCTCATTAAACAAATTTTCAGGAACAATCCAATCATAATTCTTTTCTAGTGCCTCGAACATTCCTGCGAGCTTGCAAGGTATTGATGTCTTAATATCCCCTACATCATTAATATCATTAGTGTACTTTATTCTATCAATGTCCATCTTTTCAAGGGTACTAGCAAAGTTGGTGCAAGAACCAAGCATCTTATATTTAATAAAGACTTTTATAGCCTCTCTTGCTACACCACCAAATTCTTTAAGAAGGGTTTCTAAAACAAAATCTTTCTTTTCCCCTTCTTCCATATCACCAAGCGTGAGAAACATGTGTTGGATTATAGGATTAAGATTAACAAATTTAGTTTCCAACATGTGAACTAAAGAAGCAGCAGCAATTTCATAAGTAGGAGCAAGTTCTACCAAGTGTCTATCTTCAAAATCTTCAGCTGTACTAACATGAGTGAAAAAATCTTCTATATTATCTCTTCCAATTATAGACCCTCGTCCTACCGGTATGTCTTTTAGAGTGTACTTAGGAGGAAACATGATGAAATAAACAAAAGGTAAATAAAGTAAATGCAAGTAACTAATTTTTTGTGTTTTTGATATAGAGAACAAGGCAAGTAAATAAAGTAAAGCTAGCAACTAATTTTTTTGTGTTTTGATATAATGCAGCAAACAAAGTAGTAAATAAAATAAAGCAAGACAAAAACAAAGTAAAGAGATTGGATTGTGGAGACTCCCCTTGCAGCGTGTCTTGATCTCCCCGGCAACGGCGCCAGAAATTTGCTTGATGCGTGTAGTTGACACGTCCGTTGGGAACCCCAAGAGGAAGGTGTGATGAGCACAGTAGCAAGTTTCCTCGAAGAAACCAAGGTTTAATCGAACCAGTAGGAGTCAAGAAGCACGTTGAAGGTTGATGGCGGCGGGATGTAGTGCGGCGCAACACCAGGGATTCCAGCGCCAACGTGGAACCTGCACAACACAACCAAAGTACTTTGCCCCAACGAAACAGTGAGGTTGTCAATCTCACCGGCTTGCTGTAACAAAGGATTAGATGTATAGTGTGGATGATGATTGTTTGCGAAGAACAGTAAAACAAGTATTGCAGCAGATTGTATTCAATGTAAAGAATAGGACCGGGGTCCACAGTTCACTAGAGGTGTCACGATGCAGGCGGACAGGTCCGCGGCGTGTCCGTCCTGTTCCGCTTCATCCGTAAACGCTAATCATGTAATTAGCGGCTTCCGTGTCCGTTAACTGGTGTGGCCGCTCTGTCCGGCGGACACTGCGGACAAGCCGCCTGCTGCTTTTGAAAACGCGACGTTGAACGGGGAGAAGCGGGGAGCTGTGTGAAGGGCGGCGGCCGGGCCTGGTGGAGCGCGTGCCAGGCTGTGAGGAGCTAATCCTGGCGGACGGACGGACCTAGCGGACGAGGCGGACGTTTCCGCCAGGCCAACTTAATTTTTGCGGCCTGTCCACTAAGCCGTTTAGTGCTTTTTAGCGGCGCGGACGGAAAGGACTAACGGACGTCCGTGGCCGCCTGCATCCTGATAGAGGTGTCTCTCCCATAAGATAAATAGCATGTTGGGTGAACAAATTACAGTCGGGCAATTGACAAATAGAGAGGGCATGACAATGCACATACATGACATGATAAAAATTGTGAGATTTAATTGGGCATTACGACAAAGTACATAGACCGCTATCCAGCATGCATCTATGCCTAAAAAGTCCACCTTCAGGTTATCATCCGAACCCCTTCCGGTATTAAGTTGCAAACAACAGACAATTGCATTAAGTATGGTGCGTAATGTAATCAATAACTACATCCTCGGACATACCATCAATGTTTTATCCCTAGTGGCAACAGCACATCCACAACCTTAGAACTTTCTCACATCGTCCTGCATTTAATGGAGGCATGAACCCACTATCGAGCATAAATACTCCCTCTTGGAGTTAAGAGCAAAAACTTGGCCAGAGCCTCTACTAATAACGGAGAGCATGCAAGATCATAAACAACACATAGGTAATAGATTGATAATCACCATAACATAGTATTCTCTATCCATCGGATCCCGACAAACACAACATATAGAATTACAGATAGATGATCTTGATCATGTTAGGCAGCTTACAAGATCCAACAATGAAGCACATAAGGAGAAGACGACCATCTAGCTACTGCTATGGACCCATAGTCCAGGGGTGAACTACTCACACATCACTCCGGAGGCGATCATGGCGATGAAGAGTCCTCCGGGAGATGATTCCCCTCTCCGGCAGGGTGCCGGAGGCGATCTCCAGAATCCCCCGAGATGGGATTGGCGGCGGCGGCATCTCTGGAAGGTTTTCCGTATCGTGGCTCTCGGTACTGGGGGTTTCGCGACGGAGGCTTTAAGTAGGCGGAAGGGCAACGCGGGGGGCCACACGAGGGCCCCACACACCAGGGCCGCGCGGCCAAGACCTGGGCCGCGCCGCCCTGTTGTGGCGGCGCCTCGTGGCCCCACTTCCTTTCCCCCTCGGTCTTCTGGAAGCTTCGTCTAAAAATAGGCCCCTGGGCGTTGATTTCGTCCAATTCCGAGAATATTTCTTTACTAGGATTTCTGAAACCAAAAACAGCAGAAAACAGCAACTGGCTCTTCGGCATCTCGTTAATAGGTTAGTGCCGGAAAATGCATAAATACGACATATAATGTGTATAAAACATGTAGATATCATCAATAATGTGGCATGGAACATAAGAAATTATCGATACGTCGGAGACGTATCAGTGCGTTGGATTAGAACTAGATCGAACGGCTCACGCGTGTCGTCGTCGACGGCGAGAGAGAAGCTCGCCGGCGGCGCAGGTAGGGGGTCGGAGGGCTTACGGTGGCTCCAGCTAGGGTTGGCAATGTGCATGACGAGGTTGTAGACGATGGCGAGGCTCCTGGTAGCAGTGGCGTCGTCAGAGGCGGCCTCCTTCTCCGGCGATTGCTGCAGGGCTTCCGCGGCAGTGATGCGTCGATTGGGCGGCGGCAGTGGCTAATCGAGCATGGTGAGGTGCTTAGGAGGTCGAGGAAGGAGAGGGGAGTGTTGTGGTGTGCTCTGATCAACGAATGGATGCCTCCTTTTATAGGCGCGCGTGGGTGCTGAGGTGTCGCGGCAATGGCGACAAGGGCGCGGCGTTTCTGGTGGGCTAGCGAGCTAGGCGTTGGCGCCGTGGTGTTCACGACGTCACCGCGGTCCTCGGAGCGTCAACGGCGCGGTAAGTGGTGGCGTACGGTGGTCGGGCGGGTGCGTGTACTGTCGCGGCCATGGCGGGCGCGTTCGTCCTCTCCGGCGTCCGTGGTCGCCACGGCATGACGTCGGCGTGTCCGACGAGCTCCGCGTGGCGAGGAAAGTACCGTGGCGCGCGGATATGGTCGGGGTACGGCGAGATTTGGCGAGCGCCGCATGGCCGGGTCGCGTGCGTCCGTGCGCCAGTGACGTCGCCCATGCCGCTCGCGGCGTACCTGGGCGTACCTGGGCGCGCGTCGTCCGGGTCCTGTCGGCGTCCTCGCGATCAACGGCGTGCACGGGCGATCTCAGCAGGTCGTGGGCGACGCGTTGGACACGGTGTCCGTGCAGATGGTGAAGAGAAAAGAGGGGAGGCGTGTCGAAGGGCGACGTGGCCGGCATGGCCATGTCCACGCCATGTCTGGCCTCTCCTGGGGTTTCCTTGGCATGGGCTCGGTGTAGGAGTGTCCCATGGTCATGGCTAGGGCAAGTGATGGTCAAGTGGTGGCCTGGTTTGATCACATTTTGAAAATGGAGATTGTTGTATTTGTTTCAATGTCTCATCTTTGCTTGCTCATAACTTGTGATCAAAAGTGAATTTGGTATCATGATCTTTACAAAAGTTGTTCACCTTGTTGTGTACTTGGATGACATGCCAAGAGTTGGATTTGTTTAGTTTAAATTTTTTGAAATAGAGAGGCTCAAAGTGGTGACCAGACTATAAAAGTCAGAAATGACCATTATTTCATGTGAGCATATTTGAATTTTTGGGATTTGGTTTAAATGGGATATCTTTGATTCTCAAAGTTGTAATTACTCTTTAATATCATATTACAACTATTGGTGAAGATCAAATGGGTCTAGGGTCAATTTTACAAAAATGACATAGACCATATGTTAGGGTTTTTAGGGTTTTTTATAATATTTGATTTCTTTCTCTTTTTGATGGATTTGATTTATGATGATCACTTGATCACTCTAGGGTTTTGGAGTTCATCACATACACAAAGTAACAATCATCATGGCATATCACTCAAAATGCACAAGTCCTATGCAGGGTACTATATGCAAAGTAAAAGTTTTTGTTGGTTCTGAATTTTGGATACTTGGAATTGTTCTTCTTCCTTTATTTGAAATTTGGGATGTTACAAACCCTTCCCCCTTACAAAAGATCTCGTCCCGAGATCTTAAAGAAAATTAGGTGCTAAAGAGATCTGGGTATTCCTTCTTCATGTCTTCCTCTCGCTCCCAAGTGGCTTCATCTTCGGTATGATTACTCCACTGTATCTTCAGGAACTTGATGCTTCTGGTGCGGGTGGTTCTGTATGCTTCTTCCAAGATGCGAATCGGCACTTCGCGGTATGTCAGATCTTGGTTGATATCCACCGAACGGTGATCGATGTTCTTGAACACTTCAGTCTTCTCAGGGACTTCAAGGCACTTCCTAAGGAGTGAGATGTGAAACACGTCGTGCACAGCCGACATTTCTTCAGGCAACTCCAGTTGATAGGATACTTCTCCTCAGCGACTCAGAACTTTGAAGGGTCCGACATATCGGGGTGCAAGCTTTCCTTTCAGCTGAAATCTCTGCATTCCTTTCAGGGGGGATACTTTAAGATAGACGAAATCTCCGATCTCAAAGGTCATCTCTCGGCGTCTCTTGTCGGCGTAACTCTTCTACCTGGATTGCGCCGTCTTGAGATATTCGCGAATCTTGTGCACCTTCTCTTCAGCTTCACGAAGAACATCAGGTCCAAAGACTTCCCTCGAAGACTGTCGCGATCACCTATACTTGTGGGTCATCACGTCGCTTGCGGCGGCGGGCACTTATCCTCCCCCGTGCACATCGTGTGTGGGCACGATGCTGGGTGAGCACCCCGGCGGGAGCGGCGTGTGGGGTAGATGATGCACGGAGGATGGCAGCCCTCCATTGTTTCTGCAGTGGAGGTTCGTTCCCAGGGCGGTGGCCCTGGATTTGGTGGTGGCGGCGTGCCTCCTAATGGGGCTGGTTGTCTTCCTTCGCCTCGTTGCCGGTGCCTTCGTTGGTGATGGAGGCCATGGCGGCGCGTGGGACGGCTATCGGTTTCGCGCAAAGTAGAGTTTCCAGGGGAAACTCTAGATCCTTGGATTCGCAGCATCATACCCTTCTTGGAGGCATCACATAGGAGCTTCTTTGTTGATGTCGATCCTCATCTCCTAGTCCGGGAAGCTCTGGGGGAAACCATAGATCTGGGTCAATCAGATCAGATTATGGTAGCGTGCAACATCGTTTCTCCCCTTTGGGGGTATTGTTTTCGAAACTGATATTGGCTGAAGGGGTTGTGAGGTGGACTGGTTTGCATCTGGCTTGTTAACCATGGCCAATCTCAACGGTGTGGCGCAACGGATGCTCGGTGTCAGATGTGACATGATAGAATCGCGTAAGGTAGGGGCAGAAGTGACATGATAGACTCGCGTAAGGCGGATGCGCTGTTTGGCATCATGGTAGCGTCGGCGGGATGAAGACTGAATATTAACCATGAAAATTTTCGTCAACCGACAGTGGTGATAACTCTTTTAGCGTATACATGAGATGCTTGCTAAGAATCTGCTAAACTAGATGAGCACTCTCTTTTCACTTAAATACATGAGATGCTTGCTAAGAGTTTGCTAAACTAGATGAGCACTCTCTTTTTATTTAAAAAACATCTCGAGTATGTAATGTTTCTGATTTCTAGTTGGTGTATTGATTTTGTTGTTTTCAGAGCATAAGGCTCCGTTGACATGATGTTTTGTAGTTGTTGTGGAGATCCGGATTTTTTTATGTATGCTCTCTATATGTCCCGTAAATTAATAGAGAAATCCATATGCATATTTTCAATGCATAGGTGGAGGGCTCATCCTCCATTTCGAAGAATAAAATATAGGGTAGAGTTCACGGTCCAAATATATGAACACTACATGATTTGAACTTCCAGGAACAAAACCGAGATGAAGACTAGCTCAAACGGATGTACGAGAACATGCCTGTAAATTCCAAAAAGTAAACGGAATGAGAACACAGCATGAACCACATCTCTAACTTAAAACATAATCGATTGTAGATTAAAGAAACGGCATTATAGTTTTGTGCAAAGAACAAAACACTCACCATTACCTTGCAGCAGAGAAAAGCATGCAACTCATAAGATTATGCCTGTTGGAATTGTTGTAGTCTAAACTTACATGCAAAAGTACTGTTTCAGCTGTGTAGGGAACGCCTAAAGACTATAGAGTGCTCTGATGAGTGATGATGATTAATCGGAATGGCAACCAGGACGACGAGATGCGACAAAAAAAAAAAAACACAAAGCTGAAATATGCTGCCGCGACGAAAATGCTGGAAGAAGCATATACCGAGAAGTTAGAAGACACAGGCACCACAAGCAAACCATCAGTCGGTAGTATTTCTAATACGCACCAGACATCAGGGCACGAATTTAACACAAAGTCTGCAATGCAATACCCCAAAAGTCAGGACATGGGTAGCAAGCGCAGCAGATATTGCAGGATTTCTATTTTATCATTGACATCCAAAAAACTTCCACCGTGCCACGGATAATGCTTCATCATTGACATCCAAAAAACTTCCACAGTGCCACGGATATTGCAGGATTACTCTCCATCTTTAGTGACACGCATCTGCACTGCTGAGAAAGGGTCATCAAAAGTGTAATCGGCTCCCTTCTTAAAGTTCCAGAGGCTGCCTCCTTCAGGACCTGTGCTACCAAGAACCACCATATTGATCTCGGATTTACTGACCGTTTTATCAGAAGCTTTTGACGCTTTGGAAAATGCCTCGTCAGTACAAAATGGTGTGACGCTGGGATTGGCCATACTAATCGATGCACTCTCGAGGACTCTCGCATTCCGGAAGAAGAACTTGATGAAAGCAACCTCACCTATCTCCCCCCGGAATTCACGGAAAGACAACACCTTAATGCACGACTTGACATTTTCGGTGGGTTTAGCCAACTCCCAGAACTTGAGGTTCAGCCTGGCACTGCCAGCTTCAAAATCACATTTTCCAGACTGCAAGAAATCAATAAGAAGTCACATGAATTAGCCCAGATACAATGGTCGGTTGTTTGCCATTAGCTATTTGAAAATAACAGGTTATAAAAGGTAACATTATTAAGTACTTCATATTGTCAACAGAGTTTTTTGTGCAGCTGAGATTCAGAATTACAATCGTTGCTCGACACTAAACGCTGCTGGTATAAAAAAAATTGTACATTATGGTATCACACTATAAAAGCTGTATCTGATTTGTGGGCAAGTGGCAAATCAACATTTCCAAGTGCGAAACTTGCTGAAAAAGTATACCATCTGCCAAGTAGCCTAATAATGCAAGAAAAAAAACTAGAACTGGAGTGATGTGTTGGTGTGTGCCCTAAACATCCTCATGATTATCATTCACACGAACAAGTTACAGTGTACTGCTGAAAATCTCAGCTTACTACTGTTGTCGGTCGCGACTAAAACATGGTCCAATGACTAATCAATCGAAACCGATTTGAAGAAATCACACAAACAATCTAATGTCGAGGTCTTAACCATGTGTACCTTTCGCCAGACATGTTCTCCTAGACAAAATTCCAGATGTAATTCATGACAAGTACCTTGTAATAATTAATATGATGCAATTGGTGAGAGTAGATTTGCAACACCCGAGCACTAGAGCTCCTGTTTTTGAAAAGTTTGAAAATTGTACTTTTGTGTTTCAAAAAATCACAAAATTTATTCCGTGAACACATACGCATGTCCAGAATACTTGTGCGAAGTTTCGGTAGAAATTTCGCTGTATGTAGGGAAAGAAAACTCAGATTTTTGTCAGAAATTTGTCTTTTTTGTATAGCTCAAAATCCAACTTATTTTCCCCCGAAATTTGGTATTAGTGTATTTGTTTTCAGATTTTTTGAACTCACAGAAATATGTTTTTAATTTTTTTCAAAAAAGGGAGCATGGGTGCTGCTGGGGGTTTTCGGCAATTTGTTCAGTACCATCAATATGGTATTATTGTATACCACACAGACCTCCAAGAAACTGTAGGTAGCAATGTGTTAATTTATGTTCAACTCTCTAAAATGAGAACTGCCTGCCTATTACAAGTTACAACAAGCACAAATGCTGCTAACTAATACAATGTATGAACACAATGAGAAACACTACAACAAGAAGAAAGACTTAATACAAGATGCGAAGAAGAAAAGCATTAGAAATCAAGATAATAGCAGAGTAAACATTGTGGCCCAAGAGGAACAGCATAACATAAACAGAAATAGATGGCCACTCAGAACTCTAATGGTGTACTCTAGTTTATGTTTTGAGAGAAAACCTGATGGCTGAGAAAAAATGACAATGCTTAGCCTGTAAAGCTATAATTGATCACCCCTGTCAAGGCCAAGTATTCCTAGCCATGTAGCTGCCACTCAGAACTCTAATGGTGTACTCTAGTTTATGTTTTGAAGAGAAAACCTGATGGCTGAGAAAAAATTACAATGCTTAGCTTGTAAAGCAATAATTGATCACCCCTGTCAAGGTCAAGTATTCCTAGACATGTAGCTGGTCTTATCATCAAGTTAACAGATGGAAATACTACTTACACTAGCTTGCATAACTACAAAGAAAGATTACTATTTTGCAGGAGCAAAATTTAGGAAGACGATAAAGAATGGCAGTGATAATTGACCTAAAGGTCTATTGATAAGAAATTCAGAACACACCATCTGTAATGGAATAAAATCTGTAGCCTGGCTACAGACAATCCATGTAATATCTACAGGAAATTGGAACAAACGTAAGAAAGCACATACTGTAATATGGAGTTTCTCCAGATTGGGAAAACATCTGAGGAAGGTGGGCAGCATCTTGACGTCATTGTGGTTTCCGAAACGCACCTTCAAACTCAGGGTCTTGACGCTGGTGAGCATGGTGCGTGAGGTTGGTTTTATCCCAGCCTGCACCCAAATCCCAGTTGAAGAAAGATCACACATTTAGTCATGAACCGCCACCAGTTGGACGAACAAATGGATAGAGTTAGACAGGAGATGTACCACGATGTCTCGGGTCTCTAGAATGTGATTTCCTGGCTCCAAGATTCCCAATGCGTGGAGCTTGGGGGCATCACCAATCAGGACTCTGGTGCTGAAGCCACCCGTGTTGCCCCGAGGTCCCTCCAGGATGAGTCTGTCAAGAAGTGGAGCCTTCACTACGGTGATGCTCTCCAGAACGGAGCCGCAAATTTGCACGCACCGGATGCTCTGGCTGACGATGCGAAGGCGCAGCCCCTTGTTGTTTCCCTGGATGCTCAGGACCTTGAGGACGGGGCTTCTGGCAATGACGGACTCGATGTCCCCGTCCTCCATGACGACGCTGCAGATGCCGAGCTCGCGGAGATAGGGGAAGGAGGTGCCGCGCGGTATCCTGGCCACGTCCGGGAACTTCCAGAGGCCGATGTAGAGGCGGGTGAGGGTGGTGACGCTGAAGAGCGTGGCAGGGAGGGGCACGTCGAGCGGCAGTGGGCGATTGAGGAGGACGAGTTCTTGGACGCCCTTGGCGGCGAGGAGGTCGAGCCAGCGGGCGAGCTGGGCCTGGTGCGCGCCCATCCTGCTGGAGACGAGGTGGACGCAGCCGAAGGGCCCCGGGTGCGCTTCGAGGATGTAGGAGACGGAGTCGGTGATGGGCGGCGAGCCGCCTCTGGGACTGATGTAGGCGTCGCTGAGGACGAGAGGCGCGGAGAGCCAGACCCGGCGCCAGCGCGAGGCGAGGAGGGCGGTGGCGGCGGCCTCCGTGACGAAGAGGCGGGAGACGATGTTGCGCAGGAGCGCGTCGGGGAGGAGGCTGATGCGGTCGACGCCGTCGCGGGCGGGGAGGGAGGCGAACCGCGCGGCCTCGACGGCGGGGAAGGCGGGGAGGAGCTCGGTGCGGATGTACGTACGCAGATGCTCCGTGTCTCCGTCCGGGTTGCAGCACCCGCGCCACACGGCGGCCGCCGTCGCGGAGTCCACGTTCGTGGGTGGCTTCTGCCCGCTCATGGCCCACGACCCCGCCGGCGAGGGTTTCCCGGATTTGGGGCCTCGGCGTGGCGCCATTAGAGAGAGAAGAGTGTGAGTGTGAGGGACAAGAAGTCGATAGTGGGCGCGGCGCTAGTTGTCTATATGGGACTGGCCTCGTCTTGTGAGGTGGCCCTAGGGTTTCGTGGTTTGGTGGGCCAGAAAACAAAACCGATTTCTCCGCCCACGGGCCCATGACTCAGTCACTCATTTCTTCCTTTTGCTTAGTACTCTTAATCTTTCTATGAGCGTCTCCAAACAAACGCGCTATATAGACCGCGCGGTATATTAACCGCCGATTTACAGAGCGCGGAGGCGAAAGCGCTCCTCCAGCAGTCGCGGCAAACGCCGCGGCGCTGTAAAATTTTTAGGGCGTGCGGCGGTTTGCACAATCTTGAGCGCCAAATGTGACGCGTCGGCTACAGCGCGCCGCAACGGTCTGCGCACGTGCGAATACTCAACGATTGTAAAAACCCCCCCCCCCCCCCCCCCCCCGCGCCCTTCATTTCCCCCATCACCCCGCCACCGCGAAATCGAGCCGCCTCCGGTCAATTCCGCCGCCGGCCCCGCTGCTGCTCGCCGTCGCGTCGTTGATTCGCCTCGCCCACGCCTCCTCCCGGCAATAGCGGCTGCTCCGCCGCGCTGTACCGACCGCGTCGCCACCAACGATGGGCAGAAGCCGGCGCTTCTCCCCTTCCTCCTCCTCCGCATCGTCGTCGCCTTCTCCTCCGCGCCGTCGTCGCCATGTCGTCGTCTTCGTCTTAGAGCTTGCTAAGGACATGGCGCGACCATGATGCTCACTGATTTGCTCGCAAGGTACGCACCTCCGCGGCCGACCTCCATGATTTTGTTCGCCGATTAGCTACTATAGTTAGTTGTAGTTAAATAATTTCATATGTATGTTTGTAGAGTTCATCATACGATTCATCGGATGACAAGTTCGGCCAAGAGGAAGAGGAGAACATATCGCTACAATTAGAATACCGCGCCGTTAAGAAACTAAAATTTAGTGGATGATACGTCCAAAACGTATCTACTTTCCCGAACACTTTTGCTATTGTTTTGCCTCTAATTTGTGTATTTTGTATACAACTAACACGGACTAACGCTGTTTTCAGCAGAATTGCCCTGGTGTCCTATTTTTGTGCAGAAACTCAACTTTCAGGAAAATCCCCGGGAATAATTGCAATGGGCCTATTTTCACAGAATATTGACGGAGCCAGAAGACGAGACGGAGGGAGGCCACGAGGAGCCCACACCACCAGGCGGCGCGGTGGGCCTCTGGGCCGCGCCGGCCTATGGTGGCGGCGCCTCGGCCAGCCTCCGACGCTCCCCTTTCGACTACTTAAGCCCTCTGACCTAAAAACACGAGGGGGTTCGACCAATTTGCAGAAGACATCCAGAACTCCGCCGCCATCGCGAAACTCCGTCTCGGGACAGAAACTCCGTTCTGGCACTCCCCCGGGACGGGAAATTGGAGGAGATCATCGCCATCATCACCACCGACGCCTCTCCATCAACCATCCATGTTTCCCCCATCCATGTGTGAGTAATTCCCCCGCTGTAGGCTGAAGGGGATGGTAGGGATTGGATGAGATTGTTCATGTAATAGCATAAGATTGTTAGGGCATAGTGCCTAGTATCCGTAGATGGAACTTTTATGATATTGTTGCAACCTGTTATGCTTAATGCTTGTCACTAGGGCCCGAGGGCCATGATTTCAGATCTGAACATGTTATCAATTCATGATGATATTCATTGCTTTATGATCTTACCTGCAAGTTGTATACACATATTGCTGTCCAGAACCCGATGCCCCAAAGTGACAGAAATTGGGACAACCGGAGGGGAAGGCGGTGATATGAGGATCACATGTGTTCACGGAGTGTTAATGCTTTGCTCCGGTGCTCTATTAAAAGGAGTACCTTAATTACCAGTAGATTCCCTAGAGGCCCGGCTGCCACCGGCTGGTAGGACAAAAGATGTTGTGCAAGTTTCTCATTGCGAGCACGTACGACTATATACGGAACACATGCATATGGTTGTTTAGTACTTGGATACTGTTTTATTACTATCTGCAAATGCCCTGCCTTGATTGTTACATGAGTTCTCTTATCCATGCAGCGCCCGTTCATCCATCCCTGTGCCTACAGTATTTTAATCCTGCTGTTTACTATAATCACTACTGTTGTCTTTATTACACTGCTGCTCATATTTCATCATTGCCATCGCTATAAAACTGTTGCTACTGATAAACTCTTGCGAGCAAGTCTGTTTCCAGGTGCAGCTGAATTGACAACTCCGCTGTTAAGGCTTACAAATATTCTTTGGCTCCCCTTGTATCGAATCAATAAATTGGGTTTTACTTCCCTCGAAGACTGTTGCGATCTCCTATACTTGTGGGTCATCAAGACTATTTTCTGGCGCCGTTGCCGGGGAGCATAGCTTTATTTGCAAGTTCACTGGGATTGATATTGTTCGCTGCAAATCCTCCATCATGGGTAAACCTCGCGATACTAAAGTCGCCATATTACCATCCACTACAAGAAAAGGTACAACTCTGAGTAACTCTGCTGCTCTTGATTCACCATCTGTGATAAGTCAACTTGTTTCACCACCACAAGCTTCACATGCTGGTACTTCTGTTGAATCTGAAAATTTCTCTTATAATTTTAATGATGCTTCCACTGTGCTTGATGATAGTGGTTCGTTAGGTTCTTTTCTAGATGCTACAATTGCTAGGTCTAGACAAATTGAAAATACTGAAATTCCTAATGAAAATATTGTTACACCTGTTAATTCACCTGAGTCTGTTGAATACTCTAGTGATGATCTTGATGAAGATTATGTGGAACTTGATGATGATTTTATTGATAAATGTAATGCTACTACTGGTACAAGTAATATTAAAAAGCTTCTTGCACAACATACTGTTAGATATAAACTGTCTCCTGATCCTAAATTTGCCACATCTCCTATAAACATTAAGGATAAGGATTATGATTTTTTTTCTTGATTTATCTCATATATCTATTGTTGAGAAAACACCTTTTTGTGGTACTGAAAAAGAAAGCGCTGTAGAACACATGAATGAGCTTCTACTTTGAGTAGCTTGTTTTCTGATGATATCAAGAAGTGTACTTATTTTGTTGCTAAAAATTTTCCTTTCTCATTAAAGGATGATGCTAAAACTTGGTATAATAGTTTGTCTCCTGATTCTATTGATAGTCCAAGTGGTTTGCTTGATGTTTTCTTTCGAAAATATTTTCCTGCTAGTGCTCAACATATTGCTTTGCAGAAAATTTATAGTTTTTACCAGGAAGATGGAGAGAAATTGCCTGAAGCATTGGAAAGGTTTTGCTCTCTTATTAGAGCTCGACCTGGACATGATTTGGAGAAGCATGACTTACTTGATATATTTTATAGTGGAGTAACCATTGAGTCTAGGGCATACTTGGATAGTTGTGCTGGTAGTGTTTTCAGGAAAAGAACTCCAGACGAAGCTGAAGAATTAATGGCTAGAATAAGCCGAAATCATGATCATTGGACTACACCTGAACCAACCCCAACACCAATATTGAAGAAGAGGGGTGTGATTAAATTAAATGATGAAGATATGAGGGAAGCCAAGAAATCTCTTAAGGAGAAAGGTATTAAATTTGAAGATGTGAAGAATTTACCCCCCATAGAAGATTTATGTAAGATAACTCCCCCTTCATCCTTGATTGAGGTACATTCTCTTCAATGCTTTGGTAAAGAAGATATTCCTTACTCAAAACCTCCTGCTCAATGCTTAGATGAGTTTGATAATTATGTTGTTAAGCAAGATAATTTTAATATGAGAGTAGAGAATCATTTAATGGAAAATTCTCAAGCTATTAGTAATTTGCATGATATTGTGGAGAGAACCTCCAATGATGTTAAGATGCTTGTTAAACATTTTCATATGGTTCAAACTCAAATTGATCAACTCACTAAAGTGCAAAATGACTTGTTAAAAAATACTTCTAAAGAAAAACATGCCTATGAAGTAACAACTAGAGGTGGTGTTTCTACTCAGGATCCTCTATATCCTGAGGGGCATCCCAAAAGAGTTGAACAAGATTCTCAACAAACTAAAGAAATTAGTGCTCCTTCTAAGAAAAAGAAGAAGAAGCATAAAAATGTTGTAGAATCCTCTGAGCCTGTTAATGATCCTATTAGTATTTCTATTTCTGATGCTGAAACTGAAAGTGGTAATGAACATGATAAAGATAATGATAAGAATGATGCTTCTGATAAAGAAGAGGTTGAAGATGAACCTGAAAAGCATGCTAAAAATAAAACTATACTAAAGAAGATTTTATTGCTAAGAAACATGGTAATGAAAGAGAACCTTGGGTTCAAAAGCAAATGCCTTTTCCTGCTAAGAAACTAAAATCAAAGGAAGAAGAATACTATAATAAATTTTGTGATTGGATGAAACCTTTGTTCCTGCAAATCCCTTTGAGTAATGCTATTAAATTGCCTCCTTATTCAAAGTATATGAAAGATATTGTCTCCAACAAAAGGAAAATTCCTAATGAGGAGATTTCCACTATGCTTGCTAATTACTCTTTGAATGGCAAGGTTCCAAAGAAGCTGGGAGACCCAGGTATACCGACTATCCCTTGTTCCATCAAGAATAATTATGTTAGAACTGCTCTATGTGATTTGGGAGCAGGAGTTAGTGTTATGCCTTTTTCTCTTTACAAGAGACTTTATTTAGATAAGTTGATACCGACTGATATATCTTTGCAAATGGCTGATAAATCCACTGCTATTCCTGTTGGTATATGTGAGGATGTTCATGTTCAAATTACTAATAATTGCTTAATATTAACTGATTTTGTTGTGTTGGAAATGCCTGAAGATGATAATATGTCTATTATTCTTGGAAGACCTTTTCTTAACACTGCAGGGGCTGTTATTGATTGCAATAAATGAAAAGTTACTTTCAATGTTGATGACAAGGAACATACTGTTTATTTCCCCAAGAGGATTGATGAAGTAAATGGAGTTAATACAATTTCTAATTTAAGAACTATCAAAGTGGGAGTTAGTTATTGTCCTATATATGAGCCTAAACAAGGATATCAAAATATTATGATTGGATCCATATAAAATACAATATAAGGTAACATGATTGATTTGAGGTTTATTTCTTCTTATGTCATGTAAAAACTATTTGGAGGCAAGACTTGATCAACCTTGTTAACAAGTACATTTTATATGCATAGAGGAGCTAAACAACATTTCTTTCTTTCTCCACTTGTTTTACTTGCTGTAGTACTACTTATTTTGCAAGATGCTTTAGTTGTTTAGAGGTTTGAAAATCTTTTTATGTCCTGAAATAGTAACTTTAACACCCAGAAATGTGCATTTTTCAAAATTTTCAAAAATTTACAAAAATTATACCGTTGGTCTTATTTTTCGAAATGCAACCTGGGAGTGCCTGGGGCTGACCAGTGGGGCACCCCAGGGCTGCCCCCATGTGCCGGCGCGGCTAGGGAAGGGGGCGCGCCACCCTGTGGTGAGGGCCCCTCCTGGCCCCACTTAGTCATTGATGACGCGTAAGCACACGCCCGTTGGGAACCCCAAGTGGAAGGTGTGATGCGTACAATAGCAAGTTTCCCTCAGTAAGAAACCAAGGTTTATCGAACCAGTAGGAGTCAAGGAACATGTGAAGGTCGTTGGTGACGGAGTGTAGTGCGGCGCAACACCAGGGATTCCGGCGCCAACGTGGAACCTGCACAACACTATCAAAGTACTTTGCCCAAACGTAACAGTGAGGTTGTCAATCTCACCGGCTTGCTGTAAACAAAAGATTAAATGTATAGTGTGAAAGATGATGTTTGCGAAGAACAGTAAGAACAAGTATTGCAGTAGATTGTATTTCAGATGTAAAAGAATGGACCGGGGTCCACAGTTCACTAGTGGTGTCTCTCCAATAAGAAATAGCATGTTGGGTGAACAAATTACAGTTGGGCAATTGACAAATAGAGAGGGCATAACAATGCACATACATATCATGATGACTACTATGAGATTTAATCAGGGCATTACGACAAAGTACATAGACCGCTATCCAGCATGCATCTATGCCTAAAAAGTCCACCTTCGGGTTAGCATCCGCACCCCTTCCAGTATTAAGTTGCAAACAACAGACAATTGCATTAAGTATGGTGCGTAATGTAATCAACACAAATATCCTTAGACAAAGCATCGATGTTTTATCCCTAGTGGCAACAGCACATTCACAACCTTAGAACTTTCTGTCACTGTCCCAGATTCAATGGAGGCATGAACCCACTATCGAGCATAAATACTCCCTCTTGGAGTTACAAGTATCAACTTGGCCAGAGCCTCTACTAGCAACGGAGAGCATGCAAGAACATAAACAATACATATATGATAGGTTGATAATCAACTTGACATAGTATTCCATATTCATCGGATCCCAACAAACACAACATGTAGCATTACAAATAGATGATCTTGATCATGATAGGCAGCTCACAAGATCTAACATGATAGCACAATGAGGAGAAGACAACCATCTAGCTACTGCTATGGACCCATAGTCCAAGGATGAACTACTCACACATCAATCCGGAGGCGATCATGGTGATGAAGAGTCCTCCGGGAGATGATTCCCCTCTCCGGCAGGGTGCCGGAGGCGATCTCCTGAATCCCCCGAGATGGGATTGGCAGCGGTTGTGTCTCTGGAAGGTTTTTTGTATCGTGGCTCTCGGTACAGGGTTTTTTGCGATGGAGGCTTTAAGTAGGCGGAAGGGTAGGATTGGAGGAGTCACGAGGGGCCCACACACTAGGGCGGCGTGGGCCCCTCCTTGGCCGCGCCGCCTTGGTGTGTCGCCACCTCGTGGCCCCACTTCGTATCTCCTTCGGTCTTCTGGAAGCTCCGTGGAAAAATAAGACCCTGGGCGTTGATTTCGTCCAATTCCGAGAATATTTCCTTTGTAGGATTTCTGAAACAAAAAACAGCAGAAAACAGCAACTGGCTCTTCGGCATCTCGTCAATAGGTTAGTGCCGGAAAATGCATAATAATGACATAAAGTGTGTATAAAACATGTGAGTATCATCATAAAAGTAGCATGGAACATAAGAAATTATAGATACATTTGAGACGTATCAAGCATCCCCAAGCTTAGTTCCTACTCGCCCTCGAGTAGGTAAACGATAACAAAGATAATTTCTGAAGTGTCATGCTATCATAATCTTGATCAATACTATTATAAAGCATACGAGATGAATGCAGCGATTCGAAGCAATGGTAAAGACAATGAGTAAACAACTGAATCATATAACAAAGACTTTTCATGAATAGCACTTTCAAGACAAGCATCAATAAGTCTTGCATAAGAGTTAACTCATAAAGCAATAAATTCATAGTAGAAAGCTTTGAAGCAACACAAAGGAAGATATAAGTTTCAGCGGTTGCTTTCAACTTCAACATGTATATCTCATGGATAATTGTCAACACAAAGTAATATGATGAATGCAAATAAGCAAGTATGTAGGAATCAATGCACACAGTTGACACAAGTGTTTGCTTCTAAGATAGAAAGAAGTAGGTAAACTGACTCAACATAAAGTAGAAGAATGGCCCTTCGCAGAGGGAAGCATGGATTACTATTTTTGTGCTAGAGCTTTTATTTTGAAAACATAGAAATAATTTTGTCAACGGTAGTAATAAAGCATATGTGTTATGCATAAGACATCCTATAAGTTGCAAGCCTCATGCATAGATTACCAATAGTGCTCGCACCTTGTCCTAATTAGTTTGGATTTACATGGATTATCATTGCATAACATATGTTTCAACCAAGTGTCACAAAGGGGTACCTCTGTGCCGCCTGTACAAAGGTCTAAGGAGAAGGTTCGCATTGGATTTCTCGCTTTTGATTGTTCTCAACTTAGACATCCATACCGGGACAACATAGAAAACAGATAATGGACTCCTCTTTAATGCATAAGCATTCAACAACAGATAATATTCTCATAAGAGATTGAGGATTGATTGTCCAAACTGAAACTTCCACCATGATTCATGGCTTTAGTTAGCGGCCCAATGTTCTTCTCTAACAATATGCATACTCAAACCTTTGGATCATGATAAATCACCCTTACTTCAGACAAGACGAACATGCATAGCAACTCACATGATATTCAACAAAGGTGTAATAGTTGATGGCGTCCCCAGAAACATGGTTACCGCTCAACAAGCAACTTATAAGAAATAAGATACATAAGTTGCATATTCAATACCACAATAGTTTTTAAGGCTATTTTCCCACGAGCTATATATTGCAAAGACAAAGAATGGAATTTTAAAGGTAGCACTCAAGTAATTTACTTTGGAATGGCAGAGAAATACCATGTAGTAGGTGTTGGAGATATGCCCAAGAGGCAATAATAAAAGTGGTTATTATATATCTTTGTGTTTATGATAAATGTTTATATACCATGCTATAATTGTATTAACCGAAACATTGATACATGTGTGTTATGTAAACAACAATGAGTCCCTAGTAAGCCTCTTAACTAGCTTGTTGATTAATAGATGATCATCGTTTCATGAGCATGAACATTGGATGTTATTAATAACAAGGTTATGTCATTATATGAATGATGTAATGGACACACTCAATTAAGCGTAGCATAAGATCACGTCATTAAGTTATTTGCCATAAAGCTTTCGATACATAGTTACCTAGTCCTTATGACCATGAGATCATGTAAATCACTTATACCGGAAAGGTACTTTGATTACATCAAACACCACTGCGTAAATGGGTGGTTATAAAGGTGGGATTAAGTATCCGGAAAGTATGAGTTGAGGCATATGGATCAACAGTGGGATTTGTCCATCCCGATGACGGATAGATATACTCTGGGCCCTCTCGGTGGAATGTCGTCTAAATAGCTTGCAAGCATATGAATAGTTCATAAGAGACCACATACCACGGTACGAGTAAAGAGTACTTGTCAGGAGACGAGGTTGAACAAGGTATAGAGAGATACCGATGATCAAACCTCGGACAAGTAAAATATCGCGTGACAAAGGGAATCGGTATCGTATGTGAATGGTTCATTCGATCACTAAGTTATCGTTGAATATGTGGGAGCCATTATGGATCTCCAGATCCTGCTATTGGTTATTTGTCGGAGAGAGTTCTCAACCATGTCTACATAGTTCGCGAACCGTAGGGTGACACACTTAAGGTTTGATGTCGTATTAGTAGAACTTGAATATGGAATGGAGTTCGAAGTTTTGTTCGGAGTCTCGGATGGGATCCTGGATGAAAGGACACGGATGTCGCCTAGAGGGGGGTGAATAGGCGGTTTAAAACTTTTACGAGATGGGATTAACAAATGCGGAATAAAACTAGTGTTTACTTTGTCAAGCCCAAAGCCTATATACTATGGTTCACCTATGTGCACCAACAACTTATGCTAAGCAATACAAGCAACTTATGTGATAGCAAGATATATAACTTCAAGCACGATGGCTATCACAAAGTAGAGTGCATAAGTAAGGAGCTCGGGTATAGAAATAACCGAGGCACGCGGGAGACGACGATGTATCCCGAAGTTCACACTCTTGCGAGTGCTACTCTCCGTTGGAGCGGTGTGGAGGACAAGTCACTCCAAAAGCACGAGGGCCACCGTATTCTCCTCGAGAATTCCCACCAAGAGGGATGTCCTCGAACCACTATGTAACCTTAGGGAGGTTACCGAACCAGCACAAAGCTTGGGGCTATCTCCATAACTTAATTGGAGGCTCCCAACAAATTGCCACAAAGGCCTTGCCCTTGAAGAATCTCCACAACTTAATTGGAGTCCCCAAGAACACCACTAAGATGCCACAAAGGCCTTGCCCTTGAAGATTCTCCACAACTTAATTGGAGTCCCCAAGAACACCACAAAGATGCCACAAAGGCCTAGAATCCGTCTAGGGTTCCAAGAACCCAAGAGTAACAACCTTCTTGTTTTCACCACCACGAATCACCGTGGAGAACTCAAACCGATGCACCAAATGCAATGGCAAGAACACCACAAAGATGTTCAAGTCCTTCTCTCTCAAATTCCAACAAAGCTACAAAAGCTATTGGGGGAATAAGAGAGGAAGAACAAAAGAATTCACAAAGAACACCAAGATCAAGATCTAGAGAGTTCCGCTCACAAAGAGATGGATTTGATTGGTAGAAATGTAGATCTAGATCTCCTCTCTCTTTTCCCTCAAATGGGGGCAAGAATCATGGAGGGATTGAGAGATAGAGCAAGCTTCTCTAGTTCAACAATGGAGGAGAGAGAGAGTTAGAGAAGCCACGGCCCAAGGAGGAAGAAGGGAGGTATTTATACCCCCAAGAAAATCGAGCCGTTGGGCAAAACCAGGGCCGGATAATCCGGCCCAAGTTGGGGCCGGATAATCCCCCCCCCCCCCCCGAAAAATCTGGCCTCAGGGACAAAACCTGGCAAATATCCGGCCAAAAGTCCGGCCCCTGTCCAGAGCTTCTTTGCTTCAAGTCCTTCGCCGATTGGGGGGGGATATTGTGGAAATATCCGGCCCTGGGGCAAATCCGGGCAAATATCCGGGCCCTGACCAGAGGAATACTGAGCCAAATGGACTTGAGTCCTTAGCCAAATATCAAGGGCCGGATATTTGGCAACGCCCAGAAAATCCGGCCTAGCAAACTTGTAAAATCAATATCTCAAGATTGGTAGCTCCGAATGGAGTGAAACCAATTTTGTTGGAAAGAGGACGACCAAGAGCTACCCAACAAAAAGTGGAAATATGGAAACTAGTGGGGGTGATTTTCTATTATTTTAGAGGTGCAACACCTCAATATGAGAAACCGAGAAAATCACCAAACTCGAAAACGCAACAAGTGATCTATGCAAAATCCGGTTTCGATGAACTAGAGCTTGTCATGAGAATAAGCACAAGCTCTAAAACATCACATGGACAAGATCCAAATAACGACTAAGAAAGATGATGAACCAAACTCTAAAACATCACATGGACAAATCTCTACCATGTACTATTTGTTACTATGAATATATGTGGTATTGATTGTCAAAAAAAAAGTACGTGTTTTGCAAAAAAAATGAGTAAAAGATATGTCTTGTGTTGTGTATGCTACTGACTAACTACCGTAAGAAAAGTTTTTGTCTAATTCTCAGTTGACTTGACTTGAATTATCAAAACTTCCTGTCGATTCAAAAAGTGCAATTATGGTTTAGGAAAACTGTAATCAAATGAGACAGACACAGACCCCATTAGTAAAGAACAACTATTATTGTCCCCGTATATGAACATATATGCATAAGCGCATACTGGTTTACACAATCATGCAGGTGGTATATGTGTACAGATGTCAAACGTGGGAAGTATATATGTATGATGTGAAGCAAAGCTACGCTGTCGGGTAGGAAGGCTGCATGGCGAGTCCGCACAGGCCTTGCTCGTCAGCAATGTCCCTCTCCATCCTGATGAACCCTTTCTCGCCCCAAGATGTGCCCCAGGAGTTCTTCATCACCCAGTACTTTGTCCCGTCTGCCGCCACGCCGTATCCGACCACCACAATGTCGTGGTCGAGCTCAGTCCCGCAATCGCCTGAGTGTATGCCGTCCTTGTAGAACCGGAAGAGGTTGTCCCCTCCGCCGGTGCAATGGACACAGGCTGCGCCGCCACCGCCTTCTGCCATGACGCTTCGTCGTTAGCCGGCACGTCCTCATAACCTGTGATGGATGCGGCAGATTTGGACTCCTTGTTGGAGTTGCAGCTGCCATCAGTGCCGGTGTAGGGGTAGTTTCCCTCGGTGGTGAGGCCACCATTGTCGATGATGAACTCGAAGGCATTGTCCATGAGCCCACCCTCGCAGCCCTGGTCCATGCCGTCCACGTCACAGTCCACGAGCTCCTGCTCCGACAGGGAGATCAGTTTCCCAGTGCTCAGCTTCACGATGCCTTCCACGGAGCCCACCGTGGAGAAGGCCCAACAACAACCTGAAATATTCCAGTTACAGGCATGTTGGTAGTTAGTGACTGACGATACAGACCAAGAATGCCCCAAAATATTGTTGTTAGCTGAACTCCAGCAGAAATTTTGTCATTTTGACAAACTAAGAACTATTCAGGACATCTGAAAAAATAGCTGAAACTATGGAAACTTCAGTAATTTCAGTGATGCGCAGACTATTTCTAAGATCAACTTTACGAAATATTGTGTCACGTAATCGTGTGAATATGAACTTACCACATTGGCCTTGGTCTTTGATGGGAGTGACTGCACCTTTGGTTCTCCAGTCCACAGACGTGGGGAGAGAGTCGAGGCTGACATTCCCATGCTTAAACCCTGTAGTCTTTTCATTTGTTGCCACCCACCGGTGCCTTATACCCTGTGTATTTAGCCTTGAATTCATCTTCGGTGATATCCGCGAACTGGTTAGCCTCGAGCCAGAACTTGTCAGTGCCAGAGTTCACAGACTCGATGAAGGCGACGTTGGCGTTGAACACCTCGAGCCGCATTGCTTTCTCAGCATCATCGTTGTACACACGCCCGTACTTGGCCATCCACTCCTCGTGCCTTGCCACAATGGACCTATGATAAGGGGTGGCCCGATCTTCTCAGTAAGCAACGGTGATGATGATGATGATCACGGGGTGATGGCAGTGGAGATACACGACGATGAAGTGGAAGATAACTTGTATGACGCAACGAGATCTCTCGATTGGTCCCTGTCGTCAATGCAACAGCTCTCAACCCTGCAAGATATTCGCAACTCCACACACTTGCGCACGTAGCCGCCGACCACGAAGCGGTAAGTTGCAACCGTCTAATTCCCAATAAAACAGCAGATCACACAAGACTTTTTCAGGATCTACACAATATCAAGCAATATAGTGTAGGAATTCAATAGTTTTGCTAGAGCAAACAACTAAGAACTAGGGTTTATCTTAAACGTGGTCTAAAGCAGCTAGGGGGGCGTCCTGGGCACTTATATAGGCGTCCGGAACGACTCCTGGTCGAAAAGATACAAGAATAACCGAACCAGAATAGATCTGGTCGAGACAGACTCGGACGAATCCGGTCTGGAATCCGGTCAACCGGGCCAGGGACCGGGTCGGCCGGTCTGGCGTCCGGTCAACCGGGCGGCAACCGGAAAGTTGCGAGGTTTTCCGGTTTTGATCCGGTACGAGGCAACGCATCCGGTTGGCGCCCGGTCAACCGGGCCAGGGACCGGGCTGGCCGGTCTGGCGGCCGGTCTAACCGGGTGCTGGACCGGCCTGGACGTCTTCTTCTCCTCTCGCGCATGTCTCCCGCTCCTCCCTCGCGCGTCCATGAGATATCTTCATGTCCAGCTCCATGTCCAGCTTCACGTCCATCTTGACGTTCGTCTTCATGTCCAGCTTCTCCTCTCCTCCTCGTGCGATGCTCGTCTCCTCTTGATACCTGATGATACATAAGTAATAGGACTGAGGCAGTATAAAGTTCTCATCAATCAAAGTACCATTTAGAAACAAGTTCACTTGTTGTTTAAGTAGCTTCGCACGAGCCCTTGTAATTGGTCTAATCCGAACTTCATTGGATTTAAGCTTCACAGCAGGTTCATCTTCATTTATCAGTGACGGAGGTAATGGTGTAGTAGGGATGTCCTCATCATCTCCCCCCCCCCCCCCTTCAAAAGGCGTCGGCCCCGACGCTCCAAGGTCTTCTCCGTCATATGGTGTCAAATCAGCAACATTGAAAGAATTACTGACACCAAACTCATCAACTGGAAGATCTATCGAGTATGCATTATCATTGATCTTGGCAAGCACTTTGTAAGGACCAGCACCACGCGGCTTCAACTTAGACTTCCGCAGCTTCGGGAACCTATCCTTGCGAAAATGTACCCAGACCATATCACCAGGCTTGAACAACATCTCTTTGCGCTTCTTATTCATCCTTGCAGCATTGCTCTTGCCTTTCTTCTCTATCAACTCTTTAGTCTTCACATGGATTTTTCGCACAAAATCTGCCCTCTTGGATGCCTCCATATTAACTCTCTCATGTATGGGCAAAGGCAACAAGTCAAGTGGGGTAATGGGTTTAAAACCATACACCACCTCAAAAGGACATAACTCCGTGGTAGAATGTACCGCCCTGTTGTAAGCAAACTCGACATGCGGCAAACACTCTTCCCACTCCTTCAGGTTCTTTTTGATCATGGATCTCAATAGTTGTGACAAGGTTCGATTCACCACCTCAGTTTGTCCATCAGTTTGGGGATGACAAGTAGTACTGAACAGTAGCTTTGTCCCTACCTTTCCCCAAAGTGTCTTCCAGAAGTAGCTCATGAACTTCACATCACGATCAGAAACAATAGTCTTCGGAACTCCATGTAGTCGAACAATCTCCCTGAAAAACAGGTTAGCAATATGCGAAGCATCGTCGCTTTTGTGGCAGGCAATAAAGTGTGACATTTTAGAAAATCTGTCCACTACCACAAATATAGAATCATGGCCTCTTTTAGTACGCGGCAAACCCAAAACAAAATCCATACTAATATCTTTCCAAGGTGTAGTAGGTGCCGGTAATGGAGTATACAAACCGTGAGGCTTCAGCTTGGACTTGGACTTGTTGCAAGTAATGCACCTCTTCACATACCTGTCCACATCCTGCCTCATCTTTGGCCAATAAAAATGATCAGCGAGCATGAGTAGCGTCTTCTCACGCCCAAAGTGACCCATCAAACCTCCAGCATGTGATTCCTGCAATAAGAGCAAACGCACAGACGATTCTGGAACACACAGTTTGTTAGCTCGAAACAAGAACCCATCATTTATGTAATATTTTTCCCATGCTTTACCAAGAGCACATAAGCGATATGGTTCAGCAAAATCATGATCAGTCGCATATAAATCACATAGCACCTCTAATCCAGGAACTTTAACATCTAGTTGAGTTAATAGCATATTCTTCCTAGATAGAGCATCAGCAACAATGTTATCTTTTCCCTTCTTATGTTTAATAATGTACGGAAAAGACTCAATGAACTCAACCCACTTAGCAAGACGCCTATGCAAAGTAGATTGGGCTTTCAGATATTTCAAAGCTTCATGATCAGAATGTATGATAAATTCCTTTGGCCACAAATAATGTTGCCAAACCTCAAGAACTCTAATCAAAGCATACAATTCTTTATCATATATTGGATAGTTCAACTTAGCACCAGAAAGTTTCTCAGAAAAATATGCAATTGGGCGACCCTCTTGCATCAACACACCACCAATTCCAATACCACTAGCATCACATTCAATCTCAAATTGCTTATTGAAATCAGGAAGTGCAAGCAACGGTGCAGAAGTTAACAATCGTTTCAGTTCATCAAAAGCATGATCTTGGGCAACGCCCCACTCAAATGCAACACCCTTTTTAGTCAAGTCATTCAAAGGTGCAGCAATAGTAGAAAAATTAGGCACAAAACGGCGATAAAACCCAGCTAGACCATGAAAACTTCTAACTTGACTCACATTCATGGGAGTAGGCCAATTTTGAATAGCTTAAATTTTAGACACATCTACTTCTACTCCATGCTTAGAGACAACATAACCCAGAAATATGACCTTATCTTTGCAAAATGTGCACTTCTCAAGATTACCATAAAGTTTACTATCACGCAACACTTGCAAAACATGTCGAATATGTATAATATGATCAGATTCATTGCGGCTGTAAATTAATATGTCATCAAAATACACAACCACAAATTTTCCAATAAATTCACGCAAAACATGGTTCATCAGTCTCATGAAAGTGCTAGGTGCATTAGTCAAACCAAAAGGCATTACTAACCACTCATATAAACCAAATTTTGTTTTAAAGGCGGTTTTCCACTCATCCCCTTCTTTCATCCTAATTTGATGATAACCACTACGCAAATCAATTTTAGAGAACACAGCAGCACCACTCAATTCATCTAGCATATCCTCTAAACGAGGAATAGGGTGACGATATCGAATAGTGATATTGTTTATAGCTCTACAATCTACGCACATACGCCATGTACCATCTTTCTTAGGAACAAGAATAACAGGAACAACACAAGGACTAAGGCTTATGCGGATATAACCTTTGTCGAGTAGCGCTTGTACTTGCTTCTGTATCTCCTTCGTCTCTTCGGGGTTCGTTCTATATGGTGCCCGATTGGGTAGCGAAGCTCCGGGAATCAAGTCGATTTGATGCTCAATACCTCGCAATGGTGGAAGTCCTGTGGGTACCTCATCCAGAAACACGTCGCCAAATTCCTGCAAAACATTAGAAACACCAAGAGTAAGAGGGGTCATGTCGTTAGAAACCAAAACCGTACCCCTGTACAAGAGCACAAGAGGCATGGTTGTAGGATCCTCACTAAATTCTCTCATGTCTTCTTTGGTGGCTAATGAGACTAAGGAATTCACTCTCTCACTTTTCGTCATATCACTCACAACATTACAATTCTCTCGCCTAGCTAAAGAAGCATCCTCCAAATTGACTTCAACTTTCTGACGAGACTCATTGACAATTTGCTGTGGTGTCATAGGCTGTAAATTGATTTTCTTGCCCTTGAACTCCAAGTGATATGTATTGGCACGGCCATTGTGTTGCACAGAACGGTCATAGAGCCAAGGCCGACCCAATAGAAGGTGACACACCGTCATAGGAACGACATCAAAATCAATGCAATCCTTATATGGTCCAATAGCAAACTCAACACACACCATGTGGTTTACCTTCATCTCACCATTGTCGCTCAACCACTGAATATAGTATGGATGCGGGTGCGGTAGATACTTCAACTTCAGCTTGGTACACAACTCCTTACTTGCTAAATTGCGGCAACTCCCGCCATCAATAATGACCTTGCAAGCCTTGTCAGGACCAACTAAAGCCTTTGTTTGGAACAAATTGCAGCGCTGAGTAGATGCACTAGGTAACACATTAAGAGCACGCTGTGACACAACAATAGTGCGAGCTTCAGACGGATATGCATCTTCACCATCACTGTCATAGTCATCATCTTCTGGAGCATTAGGATCAACATCATCTCCAGTCTCATAGTCATTGTCCTCATTGATAATCATGACTTTGCGGTTAGGACAATCTCTCTTGAAGTGACCCTTGCCACCACATGTATGACAAACCATATCACGGTTACGCGCAGTAGACACATTAGAGCCACTCGTACTTGCAGCAGATTCGGACTTCTTTGTGTTAGACACATTGGAGACCGACTTACTAGGCGGAGGGGCGGAGCGCGTCGAAGGCGCCGGCGCCATAGATGGGGCCGCGCGGGGTGTGAAACGCCCAGCTCCTGTAGCTCCACCTTTGATCTTTGCTTCGTCAGCCAACTGTGATTCAACTTCTCTTGCATGATGTAACAATTGATTCATATTGGTATAGCTGTAGTGACGAACAATGCCTTTGATGTCATACTTCAAACCGTTGAGAAAACGCTGCATTGTCATCTCAAGAGACTCACGGACATGGCCACGCTTGATACGCGTACAGCACGCGACCGTTGGGAACCCCAAGAGGAAGGTGTGATGCGTACAGCGGCAAGTTTTCCCTCAGTAAGAAACCAAGGTTTATCGAACCAGTAGGAGCCAAGAAGGACGCTGAAGGTTGATGGCGGCGGAGTGTAGTGCGGTGCAACACCAGGGATTCCGGCGCCAACGTGGAACCTGCACAACACAACCAAAGTACTTTGTCCCAACGTAACAGTGAGGTTGTCAATCTCACCGGCTTGCTGTAACAAAGGATTAGATGTATAGTGTGGATGATGATTGTTTGCAGAAAACAGTAGAACGAGTATTGCAGTTGATTGTATTCGATGTTAAGAATGGACCGGGGTCCACAGTTCACTAGAGGTGTCTCTCCGATAAGAATAAGCATGTTGTGTGAACAAATTACAGTTGGGCAATTGACAAATAAAGAGGGCATGACCATGCACATACATGTTATGATGAGTATTGTGAGATTTAATTGGGCATTACGACAAAGTACATAGACCGCTATCCAGCATGCATCTATTCCTAAAAAGTCCACGTTCAGGTTATCATCCGAACCCCCTCCAGTATTAAGTTGCAAACAATAGACAATTGCATTAAGTATGGTGCGTAATGTAATCAACAAATACATCCTTAGACATAGCATTGATGTTTTATCCCTAGTGGCAACAGCACATCCACAACCTTAGAGGTTTCTGTCACTCCCAGCATTTAATGGAGACATGAACCCACTATCGAGCATAAATACTCCCTCTTGGAGTTACAAGCAAAAACTTGGCCAGAGCCTCTACTAGTAACGGAGAGCATGCAAGATCATAAACAACACATAGATAATAGATTGATAATCAACATAACATAGCATTCTCTATTCATCGGATCCCAACAAGCACAACATGTAGCATTACAGATAGATGATCTTGATCATGTTAGGCAGCTCACAAGATCCAACAATGATAGCACAATTAGGAGAAGACGACCATCTAGCTACTGCTATGGACCCATAGTCCAAGGGTGAACTACTCACTCATCACTCCGGAGGCGACCATGGCGGTGAAGAGTCCTCCAGGAGATGATTCCCCTCTCCGGCAGGGTGCCGGAGGCGATCTCCTGAATCCCCCGAGATGGGTGATGACCCACAAGTATAGGGGGTGTATCCTAGTATCTTCGATAAGTAAGAATGTCGATCCCAACGAGGAGCAGAAGGTGTTGACAAGCAGTTTCGATGGAGGATTCACTGTAAATGCTCACAGACAAGTATTCAAGGGGTTTTGATGTAGCAGATGAATAAAGTACGAGTAAGTAAAGTGCGAGAGTAACAATTGCAGCGAGTGGCCCAATCCTTTTTAGCACAAAGAACAAGCCGGTTTGTTTACTTATAATGACCAAACGTTCCTGAGGACACACGGGATTTTAGTCTAGTGCTTTCGCTACATACGGCTAATTAATCTTCATTGTTTTGATAAGTGTTGTGTGGGTGAACCTGTGCTAATGTACCGCCCTTCCTAGGACTAATACATACTTGTGATTATACCCCTTGCAAGCATCTGCAACTACAAGAAAGTAATTAAGATAAATCTAACCACTGCCTTAAACTCTGAGATCCAGCTATCCCTCCTGCATCGATATACCAACGGAGGTTTAGGTTTCTGTCACTCCGGCAACCCCGCAATTGGCAAACGAGTATAAGATGCATTCCCCTAGGCCCATAAAGGTGAAGTGTCGTGTAGTCGACGTTCACACGACACCACTAGAAGAATAACACCACAACTTAAATATCATAACATTGAATATTACTCAACCATACTTCACTACTAACATTTAGACTTCACCCATGTCCTCAAGAACTAAACGAACTACTCACGAGACATCATATGGAACATGATCAGAGGTGATATGATGATGAATAACAATCTGAACATAAACCTTGGTTCAACGGTTTCACTCAATAGCATCAATAACAAGTAGAAATCAACACCGGGAGAGTTTCCCGTATCAAACAATCAAGATCAAACCCAAATTGTTACAGCGGTGACGATGTGCAGCGGTGGAGACGGCGGTGATGATGATGGAGATGATGATGATGGTGATGGAGATGATGTCCAACTCGATGGCTGTGACGATGGCGTCGATTTCCCCCTCCGGGAGGGAATTTCCCCGGCGGCTCTCAGCCTGCCGGAGAGCTCTTTTCTCTCTGGTGTTCTCCGCCTCGCAGAGGCGGCTGTGACTCTTCGCGACCTATCCCCTGGAGCTTAGGTTTTCAGGACGAAGACGTTCGCGAAGAAAAGGAGGCGAGAGGGGGCTGTGGGCCCCCTCCTCACAGGGCGGCGCGACCAGGCCTTGGGCCGCGCCGGCCTATGAGGTGGGCCCACCTCGGGTCCCCTCGGCTCCCCCTTCTGGCTCCCTTCGTCTTCTGGAAAAATAGGATTTTTCATATAATTTCCGTCAACTGTTGATCTTCCGAAATATTGCATTCCGACGGCGCTTTTCCAGCAGAATCCTGGCTCCGGTGTGCGATCCTCCAATAATCATGAATCATGCAAAATAGATGAAATAACATAAGTATCATCTCCAAATATGAAATATATCAATGAATAACAGCAAATTATGATATAAAATAGTGATGCAAATTGGACATATCAACTCCCCCCAAGCTTAGACTTCGCTTGTCCCCAAGCGAAACTGAACTCGGTAAACAGGACCACATGTTTATGGAGTGAAGAGTCGATAAATAAAATACGGACAAGAAGCATCATATTCATTCACACAAGACATTCTAGTAAACAACTTCCTCATATAATTCAACTTGAAACAAGTATAAGGTAATCACAAATAAAGGTGCATAAGAAATCTTAGTTGGTGATGGCAAACTTCGTTCTTGGTCAAAGAACAGTTAACAGGTTATACTTATCTATCGAGCAGCGCTCTTATGTTAAAGTTTACGTGGCACAACTTGCATATTCAATCATAATAATCTCCTCATGATCATTGATAACTTTCAAAGCTATATTCATTCAGATAAAACTTGTACTAAACAAGGAAGAGTAGACATGATGAGGTAAATCACAATATAGTAGTTCGATCACAACAACTCAAATGCTTGCTTAAGATGGAGGGAAATAGGTTTACTGACTCAACATAAAGTAAAAGATAGGCCCTTCGCAGAGGGAAGCAAGGATTAAATCATGTGCTAGAGCTTTTTCAGTTTTGAAATCATATAAAGAGAATGAAAATAACATTTTGAGAGGTGTTTGTTGTTGTCAACGACTGGTAGCGGGTACTCTAACCCCCTTGCCAGACAAACCTTCAAAGAGCAGCTCCCATTTTATTTTTGTGTGGCACTCCTTCCAACCTTTCTTTCACAAACCATGGCTAACCGAATCCTCGGGTGCCTGCCAACAATCTCATACCATGAAGGAGTGCCTTTTTATTTTAGTTTTATTATGATGGCACTCCCCCCAACCTTTGCTTACACAAGCCATGGCTAACCGAATCCTTCGGGTGCCGTCCATCAATCACATACCATGGAGGAGTGTCTATTTAGGTTAATTAATTTGGGACTGGGAATCCCATTGCCAGCTCTTTTTGCAAAATTATTGGATAAGCGGATGAAGCCACTAGTCCATTGGTGAAAGTTGCCCAACAAGATTGAAAGATAAAACACCACATACTTCCTCATGAGCTATAAAACATTGACACAAATAAGAGATAGTAAATTTTGAATTGTTTAAAGGTAGCACACGAAGTATTTACTTGGAATGGCAGGAAATACCATGTAGTAGGTAGTTATGGTGGACACAAATGGCATAGGTTTGGGTTAAGGTTTGGATGCACGAGAAGTATTCCCTCTCAGTACAGGTCTTTGGCTAGCAAGGTTAATTAGCAAGCATAAGAGTCGAGGGAAACAAACAAGTATACATGTGATAGAAACAATCATGCATCTTTCCTGTAAGCACAAACAAATTTAACTTCAGAATAATAAGCTATGAGCTAACAAGAAAGGAAGACAATGAAACAACTACATGTATTTCTCTTTTCTACTTAAACCTCAAAGTGTTGTTGCTATTGACCAATGCTAAGTTTGCCAAAACCAAATAGATTTATTCAATGCTCCCAAAGTGATACCAGTACTAATAACAAGATCAATCATATAATAAGGATTGCAAACTAAAATTAGATGTGCAATATGTAAATGATAAGACTTCTCATTAATATTCCATAACGATAACTCACACCAAGGGATACATAGACAACCAACTAAAGGAGAGATACTTCCACACTGCAACCTATCTTATATGATAACTTCCCTACTCATGATATGACACTACTTGATAGTAAAAAGTAAAAGGTAGTGATGATGTGATACCGCGGCACTCCCCCAAGCTTGGAACAAACCAAGGGGATGCCAATACCGATGACGAATTACTCCTTCGGCGATGGTGGTGATGAATTCTCGACAAGCTTCTCAACAAGCTCCTGAAGCTCATCAATCTTGTACATGAGGTTGCGGATCATCTCCGAATTGTGCTCGACGCGGTTAAGAAGTATGTCCGACGGCGAGTCCCAACTCTTGGAGTTATTTCCCCACTCTTCACCCTCAGGCTTCATCCTTCCTGCAGTGTTAGAACGATCTATATCCCAATTGCTAGGCAATGCTGCCTTGGGAGTCCTTTCAATTTGACTATTGAAAATTAGATTGCGGAAGGGATGGTGAGTGCTTGAAGAAGATGTCTTTGGAGCTAGGTAATGACGTGGAACCCTTCCTCCGGTGCGAATTCTTGCGCTCTTGTTTGCACTAAAAGGGTTATCCACCACCTTGATGCTTGCGATGGTAGCACGCGGGTGTGCGCGTGAGTCTTCCTCCACCTCTTCTTCATCCTCTTCCTTGACGCTCTTGTCCACCTCTTTCCACTCGGGATCTTGAATATCTTCATCCGAAAGCTCCTTGCCCTTGTTCTTGGAGACCATGGTGCTTCTAGACTGAAAACAGATCCTGCAGAAACAGCTCGAAACAAAACACGTCGAGAAAACGATATACGGACCTCCAGGGGTCCGGGGGATTATATAGCAAGAATTTTTATGTCACAAGGAAAGTACCAGGTCGAACCAGAGTCGGAAAGAGGCGACGAGGCAGCCAGCTCATAGGGCGGCGCGGGCCATGGCCTGGCCGCGCCAGCCTATGAGGGCACGCCCTCGTGCGTCTCCTCCACTCCGTTTCGATCTCGTAATTTTTCATATTTTCCAAAAACAGCCAAAACATTGTTCGGAAAGTAAATTGCGAACTTTTTATTACCAGTACTGTTACCTATTCAAAGTCGAGTTACGCGGATCGTCAATTTGACCTTTGATGAAAGCCTCCGGTGTTTCCACTCGAATAACATCAACATCTACATTGTAAGAATCACCTGAGATATAATGCTTGAGTCTTTGTCCATTCACCACTTGTGTGGTATTGCCTTGGAGAGAGCTAATTTTAATTGCTCCTGAACGATACACCTCCTCAACAACATATGGTCCTTCCCATTTCAAGAGTAATTTCCCTGCAAATAATCTGAGACGAGACCGATACAATAAGACTTTATCCCCAATATTAAATTCTCTTTTGATAATCCTTCTATCATGCCATTTTTTAACTTTCTCTTTAAAGAGTTTAGCATTTTCATAAGCTTCACTTCTCCATTCATCTAGAGAACTCAATTGCAGCAACCTCTTATTACCAGCTAGTTTAGGATCTTTATTTAATTCTCTAACAGCCCAATAAGCTTTGTGCTCTAGTTCTAAAGGTAAATGACAAGCTTTTCCATAAACCATTTTATAAGGTGACATTCCCATGGGATTTTTATAAGCAGGTCTATAAGCCCATAGTGCTTCCTTCAATTTACTAGCCCAATTCTTTCTAGTTTTATTAACAGTCTTTTGCAAGATAGATTTAATTTCTCTATTTGATAGTTCTACTTGCCCACTAGTTTGAGGATGATAAGCGGAAGCAATTCTATGATTAATGCCATATTTAGCAAGAGTTTTTCTAAAACCACCATGAATAAAATGAGAACCTCCATCAGTCATAATATATCTAGGAACTCCAAATCTAGGAAAAATAATGTCTAAAAGCATTCTTAAAGAGGTCTCACCATCAGCACTTTTTGTAGGTATGGCTTCCACCCATTTAGTAACATAATCAACAGCAACAAGTATATAAGTGTTACTGATACGTCTCCGACGTATCGATAATTTCTTATGTTCCATGCCACATTATTGATGATATCTACATGTTTTATGCACACTTTATGTCATATTCGTGCATTTTCTGGAACTAACCTATTAACAAGATGCCGAAGTGCCGATTCTTTGTTTTCTGCTGTTTCTGGTTTCAGAAATCCTAGTAAGGAAATATTCTCGGAATTGGACGAAATCAACGCCCAGGGTCCTATTTTGCCACGAAGCTTCCAGAAGACCGAAGAGGAGACGAAGTGGGGCCACGAGGTGGCCAAACCATAGGGCGGCGCGGCCCAAGCCCTGGCCGCGCCGACCTAGGGTGTGGGCCCCTCGTGACGCCCCTTGACCTGCCCTTCCGCCTACAAATAGCCTTCGTCGCGAAACCCCCAGTACCGAGAGCCACGATACGGAAAACCTTCTAGAGACGCCGCCGCCGCCAATCCCATCTCGGGGGATTCAGGAGATCGCCTCCGGCACCCTGCCGGAGAGGGGAATCATCTCCCGGAGGACTCTACGCCGCCATGGTCGCCTCCGGAGTGATGTGTGAGTAGTCTACCCCTGGACTATGGGTCCATAGCAGTAGCTAGATGGTTGTCTTCTCCTCATTATGCTTCATTGTCGGATCTTGTGAGCTGCCGAACATGATCAAGATCATCTATCTGTAATGCTATATGTTGTGTTTGTTGGGATCCGATGAATAGAGAATACCATGTTATGTTGATTATCAATTTATATCTATGTGTTGTTTATGATCTTGCATGCTCTCTGTTACTAGTAGATGCTCTGGCCAAGTAGATGCTTGTAACTCCAAGAGGGAGTATTTATGCTCGATAGTGGGTTCATGTCTCCGTGAATCTGGGGAAGTGACAGAAATCTCTAAGATTATGGATGTGTTGTTGCCACTAGGGATAAAACATTGGTGCTATGTTCGAGGATGTAGTTACTGATTACATTACGCGCAATACTTAATGCAATTGTCTGTTGTTAGCAACTTAATACTGGAGGGGGTTCGGATGATAACCTGAAGGTGGACTTTTTAGGCATAGATGCATGCTGGATAGCGGTCTATGTACTTTGTCGTAATGCCCAATTAAATCTCACAATACTCATTATAATATGTATGTGCATGGTCATGCCCTCTTTATTTGTCAATTGCCCAACTGTAATTTGTTCACCCAACATGCTGTTTATCTTATGGGAGAGACACCTCTAGTGAACTGTGGACCCCGGTCCAATTCTCTTTACTGAAATACAATCTCTGCAATACTGTTCTACTGTTTTCTGCAAACAATCATCATCCACACTATACATCTAATCCTTTGTTACAACAAGCCGGTGAGATTGACAACCTCGCTGTTTCGTTGGGGCAAAGTACTTGGTTTATGTTGTGCAGGTTCCACGTTGGTGCCGGAATCCCTGGTGTTGCGCCGCACTACATCTCGCCGCCATCAACCTTCAACGTGCTTCTTGGCTCCTACTGGTTCGATAAACCTTGGTTTCATACTGAGGGAAAACTTGCCGATGTATGCATCACACCTTCCTCTTGGGGTTCCCAACGGACGCGTGCTGTACGCGTATCAAGCACTTTTCCTGGCGCCGTTGCCGGGGAGATCAAGACACGCTGCAAGGGGAGTCTCCACATCCCAATCTCTTTACTTTGTTTTTGTCTTGCTTAGTTTTATTTACTACTTTGTTTGCTGCACTAAATCAAAATACAAAAAAATTAGTTGCTAGTTTTACTTTATTTGCTATCTTGTTTGCTATATCAAAAACACAAAAAAATTAGTTACTTGCATTTACTTTATCTAGTTTGTTTTATTTACTACTGCTAAAATGGGTACTCCTGAAAATACTAAGTTGTGTGACTTCACAACCACAAATAATAATGATTTCTTATGCACACCTATTGCTCCACCTGCTACCACAGCAGAATTCTTTGAAATTAAACCTGCTTTACTAAATCTTGTTATGCGAGAGCAATTTTCTGGTGTTAGTTCTGATGATGCTGCTGCCCATCTCAATAATTTTGTTGAACTATGTGAAATGCAAAAATATAAAGATGTAGATGGTGACATTATAAAATTAAAATTGTTCCCTTTCTCATTAAGAGGAAGAGCTAAAGATTGGTTGCTATCTCTGCCTAAGAATAGTATTGATTCATGGACTAAATGCAAGGATGCTTTTATTGGTAGATATTATCCCCCTGCTAAAATTATATCTTTGAGGAGTAGCATAATGAATTTTAAACAATTAGATACTGAGCATGTTGCACAAGCATGGGAAAGAATGAAATCTTTGGTCAAAAATTGCCCAACCCATGGACTGACTACTTGGATGATCATCCAAACCTTTTATGCAGGACTGAATTTTTCTTCGCGGAACCTATTGGATTCAGCTGCTGGAGGTACCTTTATGTCCATCACTCTTGGTGAAGCAACAAAGCTTCTTGATAATATGATGATCAACTACTCTGAATGGCACACGGAAAGAGCTCCACAAGGTAAGAAGGTAAATTCTGTCGAAGAAACATCTTCCTTGAGTGATAAGATTGATGCTATTATGTCTATGCTTGTGAATGATAGGACAAATGTTGATCCTAATAATGTTCCGTTAGCTTCATTGGTTGCCCAAGAAGAATATGTTGATGTAAACTTCATTAAAAATAATAATTTCAACAACAATGCTTACCGAAACAATTCTAGTAACAACTATAGGCCATATCCTTATAATAATGGCAACGGCTATGGTAATTCTTATGGGAATTCTTACAACAATAATAGGAATACACCCCCTGGACTTGAAGCCATGCTTAGAGAATTTATTAGTACACAAACTGCTTTTAACAAATCTGTTGAAGAAAAGCTTGGGAAAATTGATATACTTGCTTCTAAAGTCGATAGTCTTGCTGCTGATGTTGATCTTTTGAAATCGAAAGTTATGCCTAATGAAAATCATCATAATAAAATTGTTACTACAGAAAATGCCATCCAAGTTAGAATTAATGAGAATATAAGATTGATGGCCGAATTGCGTGCTAGGTGGGAAAGAGAAGAAAATGAAAAAGAAGATAATATAGCTAAAGTTTGGACTATTACCACCACTAGTAATGCTAATGCTACACATGTTGCTGCACCTCCTACTATTAATAATAAAAGAATTGTTGTTAGCAATGTTTCCACTTCTAATGCAAAGCGCGAAAAACTGCCCAAAATTGTTAAAACTGCTAAAACTGCCTGTGATAAAACTGCTGAAATTTTTCCAACATTGGGGATGATGATCCCATTGCTTTAGATTATAATGGTTTGAATTTTGATGATTGCCACATCTCTGAAGTTATAAAGTTCTTACAAAAACTTGCTAAAAGTCCTAATGCAAGTGCTATAAATTTGGCTTTCACGAAACATATTACAAATGCTCTCATAAAAGCTAGAGAAGAGAAATTAGAGCGCGAAGCCTCTATTCCTAGAAAGCTAGAGGATGGTTGGGAACCCATCATTAAGATGAAGATCAAAGATTTTGATTGTAATGCTTTATGTGATCTTGGTGCAAGTATTTCTGTTATGCCTAAGAAAATCTATAATATGCTTGACTTGCCACCGCTGAAAAATTGTTATTTGGATGTTAATCTCGCTGATCATTCTACAAAGAAACCTTTGGGGAAAGTTGATAATGTTCGCATTACCGTTAACAATAACCTTGTCCCCGTTGATTTTGTTGTCTTGGATATTGAATGCAATGCATCTTGTCCCATTATATTGGGAAGACCTTTTCTTCGAACTATTGGTGCTATCATTGATATGAAGGAAGGTAATATTAAATATCAATTTCCTCTCAAGAAAGGTATGGAACACTTCCCTAGAAAGAGAATGAAGTTACCTTTTTATTCTATTATTAGAACAAATTATGATGTTGATACTTCGTCTCTTGATAATACTTGATACACACTTTCTGCGCCTAGCTGAAAGGCGTTAAAGAAAAGCGCTTATGGGAGACAACCCATGTTTTTACTACAGTACTTTGTTTTTATTTTGTGTCTTGGAAGTTGTTTACTACTGTAGTAACCTCTCCTTATCTTAGTTTAGTGTTTTATTGTGCCAAGTAAAGTCGTTGATAGTAAAGTTCATACTAGATTTGGATTACTGCGCAGAAACAGATTTTTTTGCTGTCACAAATCTGGGCAAAATTCTCTGTAGGTAACTCAGAAAATTATGCCAATTTACGTGAGTGATCCTCAGATATGTACGCAACTTTCATTCAATTTGAGCATTTTCATTTGAGCAAGTATGGTGCCTCAATAAAATTCGTCAATACGAACTGTTCTGTTTTTGACAGATTCTGCCTTTTATTTCGCATTGCCTGTTTTGTTATGTTCGATGGATATTTCGATTCCATTGACTTTCAGTAGCTTTTTGCAATGTCCAGAAGTGTTAAGTATAATTATGTCACCTCTGAACATGTATATTTTGATTGTGCACTAACCCTCTAATGAGTTGTTCTAAGTTTGGTGTGGAGGAAGTTTTCAAGGATCAAGAGAGGGAGATGATACAACATGATCAAGGAGAGTGAAAGCTCTAAGCTTGGGGATGCCCCGGTGGTTCACCCCTGCATATATTAAGAAGACTCAAGCGTCTAAGCTTGGGGATGCCTAAGGCATCCCCTTCTTCATCGACAACATTATCAGGTTCCTCCCCTGAAACTATATTTTTATTCCATCACAGCTTATGTGCTTTGCTTGGAGCGTCGGTTTGTTTTTGTTTTTGTTTTGTTTGAATAAAATGGATCCTAGCATTCACTGTGTGGGAGAGAGACACGCTCTGCTGTAGCATATGGACAAGTATGTCCTTAGGCTCTACTCATAATATTCATGGCGAAGTTTCTTCTTCGTTAAATTGTTGTATGGTTGGAAACGGGAAATGTTGCATGTGGTAGTGTATAATAAAATACTTGTAGAACATTGAGCTTTGATAACTTGATTCTTTGCAAATGTTTTGAGATATTTAGATGGTAAGGCTTGCTGGATAAATGAGTTAAAATTAGTAGTGGATTGTTGTCTTTAAGCTTGTGCCGTACTACAAACTCTATTTAAATAGTTGAAGGCGTAGTTGGACTTGATAGCTTTCCATGTCTGAGAGTTCATCGTAATAACTAAGTTGTGCTGAAGGTCGAGGGAGCTAGCGGGGTACTTGTGCCACCGTGAACGGCCCTCCTTGGAGTAAATTTTAATCATGCTCTTAATGATGAACCTGCTAGTTGTTTGCAATAAGCTTGTGAGTTCTTTTTGACTAATGTTAAGCTACGGTTTTTGGCACTTCCACCATCCAAATTTGCTAGCCTCTTCGGTACTGTGCATTGCCTTTTGCTCACATTGAGAATTGTGCATACTTCGCCAGTACATCCAAACCCGTGGGAGGACTTTCTCTTGTTCTCCTACACATAAGCCCATACATCTCCTCAAAACAGCCACCATACCTACCTACCACAACATTTTCATAGCTGTTCCGAGATATATTGCCATGCAACATCCATTTTACATTACATGCCATGTTGTCATTTATTATTTATATATTGCTTTGCATGATCATATACAGCTGATGTGTGGTTTACCCATGTTACGCTAGATCATTGCACATCCTGCTACACTGGCAGAGGCATACAGTTTCATACATCATGTTTCATTCATTATGAGTTATTTGTACCAAAAAGTGTGTTGTCATATTAGGATGTTGCCCCTAAAAATGAAAAGAGCCATGGAGGCCATCAAAAAGAAAAAAAAAGAAAAGAAAGAAAAAAAAGAAAAAAAAGAGAAAAAAAGAAAAAAGAGAATAAAGAAAAAAGGGGGCAACATTACTATCTTTTATCCACACTTGTGCTCATGTTTTAGCACCCGCATTATTCATAGTCATCATTTGTGCTCATGTTTAGCACCTACATTCATATGAGAGAGTTTTCATGTTTTACTAGTATAACTATGTGGGGAATTTACACTATAGAACTTGGGTTGTATATTCCAATGATGAGCCTCCTCAAAAGTGCTCTAGGTCTTCGTGAGCAACCAAGTTGGATGCACCCCCACTAGTTCCATTGGAGAGCTTTCATACACATATAGCTCTATGTGCATCCGTTGCATGGCAATCACTACTCCTTGCATAGCTTCGATCATAAGGCTTCCTCTTGTCTAATGGTCATTTACAGCTTTGCAAGCCTTTCTTCCATTTGGCCTTCCAAACCCCCATTAACGTTCTTTATACCATAACATCCTGGTGCTAATACCAAATGCTTGCGCTCACCGGTTGAGTAGACTTCGAAACAGTTGATTCATGACGTTCATGTTTATGTTTACTTGACTGAATCCTTCTTATGTTGTGAAAATTTACTTGATGCTTGGAATGAAGGATAGAACTTCTATGCTGAATACTTAATACATCTTTAATGAACTTTGTACGGTTGCATGTCTTTAAAGCAATAGTTCATGAAAACTTCTAGCTTGTCTAACTCTTGCATTATCATCTCTTATGTCAATATAGATACTTGCTTTGAATGATTTGATCTCAGCTCATATGCTTTACAATAGTATGATCAAGGTTATGATGGCATGTCACTCCAGAAATTATCTTTGTTTATCGTTTACCTGCTCGGGACGAGCAGGAACTAAGCTTGGGGATGCTGATACGTCTCCGACGTATCGATAATTTCTTATGTTCCATGCCACATTATTGATGATATCTACATGTTTTATGCACACTTTATGTCATATTCGTGCATTTTCTGGAACTAACCTATTAACAAGATGCCGAAGTGCCAGTTGCTGTTTTCTGCTGTTTTTGGTTTCAGAAATCCTAGTAAGGAATTATTCTCGGAATTGGACGAAATCAACGCCCAGGGTCCTATTTTGCCACGAAGCTTCCAGAAGACCGAAGAGGAAACGAAGTGGGGCCACGAGGTGGCCAAACCATAGGGCGGCGCGGCCCAAGCCCTGGCCGTGCCGACCTAGGGTGTGGGCCCCTCGTGACGCCCCTTGACCTGCCCTTCGGCCTACAAATAGCCTTCGTCACGAAACCCCCAGTACCGAGAGGGCCGCGCCGACCTAGGGTGTGGGCCCCTCGTGACGCCCCTTGACCTGCCCTTCGGCCTACAAATAGCCTTCGTCACGAAACCCCCAGTACCGAGAGCCACGATACGGAAAACCTTCCAGAGACGCCGCCGCCACCAATCCCATCTCGGGGGATTCAGGAGATCGCCTCCGGCACCCTGCCGGAGAGGGGAATCATCTCCCGGAGGACTCTACGCCGCCATGGTCGCCTCCGGAGTGATGTGTGAGTAGTCTACCCCTGGACTATGGGTCCATAGCAGTAGCTAGATGGTTGTCTTCTCCTCATTATGCTTCATTGTCGGATCTTGTGAGCTGCCGAACATGATCAAGATCATCTATCTGTAATGCTATATGTTGTGTTTGTTGGGATCCGGTGAATAGAGAATACCATGTTATGTTGATTATCAATTTATATATATGTGTTGTTTATGATCTTGCATGCTCTCCGTTACTAGTAGATGCTCTGGCCAAGTAGATGCTTGTAACTCCAAGAGGGAGTATTTATGCTCGATAGTGGGTTCATGTCTCTGTGAATCTGGGGAAGTGACAGAAATCTCTAAGATTATGGATGTGCTGTTGCCACTAGGGATAAAACATTGGTGCTATGTTCGAGGATGTAGTTACTGATTACATTACGCGCAATACTTAATGCAATTGTCTGTTGTTAGCAACTTAATACTGGAGGGGGTTCGGATGATAACCTGAAGGTGGACTTTTTAGGTATAGATGCATGCTGGATAGCGGTCTATGTACTTTGTCGTAATGCCCAATTAAATCTCACAATACTCATCATAATATGTATGTGCATGGTCATGCCCTCTTTATTTGTCAATTGCCCAACTGTAATTTGTTCACCCAACATGCTGTTTATCTTATGGGAGAGACACCTCTAGTGAACTGTGGACCCCGGTCCAATTCTCTTTACTGAAATACAATCTCTTTAATCTTTGTTCTACTGTTTTCTGCAAACAATCATCATCCACACTATACATCTAATCCTTTGTTACAGCAAGCCGGTGAGATTGACAACCTCGTTGTTTCGTTGGGGCAAAGTACTTGGTTTGTGTTGTGTAGGTTCCACGTTGGCGCCGGAATCCCTGGTGTTGCGCCGCACTACATCTCGCCGCCATCAACCTTCAACGTGCTTCTTGGCTCCTACTGGTTCGATAAACCTTGGTTTTATACTGAGGGAAAACTTGCCGCTGTACGCATCACACCTTCCTCTTGGGGTTCCCAACGGACGCGTGCTGTACGCGTATCAGTTACCTTCTGAAGAGGGAAAAGGTCCCATGAAGTCAAATCCCCAACAATCAAACGGTTCAATAACAAGAGTATAATTCATAGGCATTTCATTGCGTCTGGAGATATTACCAACCCTTTGACATTCATCACAAGATAAGATAAAATTCCTTGCATCTTTGAAGAGAGTTGGCCAATAAAAACCTGATTGTAGAACCTTTTGCGCGGTTCTATCTCCGGCGTGATGTCCTCCATAAGCACTCCCATGACATTTACTCAATATCTCTTGCTGTTCATATTCGGGAACACATCTTCGCAGAATACCATCCACTCCTTCTTTATATAAGTGTGGGTCATCCCAGAAATGATGCCTCAAGTCATAAAAGAATTTCCTCCTTTGCTGAGCTGAAAAGGTTGGAGGCAAGTACTTGGAAACAATAAAGTTAGCATAATCAGCATACCAAGGACTGTCTCGCGAGCTCACCTTTATTACAGCCAATTGTTCATTCGGAAAACTATCATTAACAGGAACAGGATCATAAGCAATATTTTCCAATCTAGACAAATTATCAGCAACAGGATTATCAGCACCTTTCCTATCTACAATATGTAAATCAAATTCTTGCAACAGAAGTACCCATCTAATAAGCCTTGGCTTAGCATCTTTCTTTTGCATAAGGTATCTAATTGCAGCATGATCAGTATGTATAGTAACTTTTGAATCAACAATATAAGATCTAAACTTATCACAAGCAAAGACTACAGCTAATAATTCTTTTTCAGTAGTAGCATAATTTCTTTGAGCAGCATCAAGAGTTTTACTAGCATAATGAATAACATTCAATTTTTTATTTACTCGCTGTCCAAGAACAGCGCCTACAGCAAAATCACTAGCATCACACATAATTTCAAATGGTAAGTTCCAATCAGGAGGTTCAACTATAGGAGCAGTTGTTAAGGCTTTCTTGAGAGTTTCAAAAGCTTCTTTACAATCATCATCAAAAACAAAAGGTACATCTTTTTGAAGAAGATTAGTAAGAGGCTTTGAAATCTTGGAGAAGTCTTTAATAAACCTCCTATAAAACCCAGCATGACCAAGAACACTACGAATACCTTTAACATCCCTAGGATAGGGCATCTTCTCAATTGCTTCAACTTTAGCTCTATCAACTTCAATACCTCTCTCGGAAATTTTATGTCCCAATACAATTCCTTCATTAACCATAAAGTGGCATTTCTCCCAATTAAGAACAAGGTTAGTTTCTTCACATCTCTGCAAAACTTTATCGAGGTTCCGCAAGCAATTATCAAAGGAATTTCCATAGACAGAAAAATCATCCATGAATACCTCTACAATACTTTCGCAAAAGCCGTGAAAAATAGCAGACATGCATCTTTGAAAAGTAGCAGGGGCATTACATAAACCATAAGGCATACGTCTATAAGCATAAGTTCCATAGGGACAAGTGAAAGTGGTTTTCTCTTGATCTTTAGCTTTAACAGCAATTTGTGAAAACCCAGAATAACCATCAAGAAAACAAAAATGAGTATTTTTAGACAATCTTTCTAGCATTTGATCAATAAATGGTAAAGGGTAATGATCTTTCTTAGTAACTTTATTAACTTTTCGAAAATCAATGCACATTCTATACCCTACAACTACTCTTTGAGGGATGAGCTCATCATTATCATTAGGCACAACAGTCATTCCTCCTTTCTTGGGAACGCAATGCACAGGACTAACCCATCCACTATCAGCAATAGGATATATAATACCAGCTTCAAGAAGTCTTAATACCTCATTCCTTACCACTTCCTTCATCTTCGGAATTAGACGACGCTGATGTTCAACAACAGGCTTTGCATCATCTTCCATATTAATAGCATGTTGGCAAATAGAAGGAGAAATCCCTTTCAAATCATCAAGAGTGTAGCCAATAGCGCCTCGGTGTTTCTTCAATATTTCCAATAGCCTTTCTTCTTCAAACTCTGAAAGCTTAGAACTAATAATAACAGGATATATTTTCTTATCATCAATATGAGCATATTTAAGATTATCAGGCAAAGGCTTTAAATCAAAAACAGGATCTTCCTTTGGTGGCGGTGTTGTACCCAAATCTTCCACCGGTAAATCATGCTTGAGAATAGGTTGGCGAAGAAAAATTTCCTCAAGCTCATCTCTTTCTTTCCTAAAAACTTCACTCTCGCTATCCTCCAAATGTTGCTGCAAAGGATTATTAGGAACAAGAACAATAGATGCACACTGTTCCATTTTAAAATCATCACTAGGCAAATCAGCTTTATAAGGAGTTTTGGTAAATTTAGAGAAGTTAAACTCATAAGATTCACCAGCAAATTTAGTCAAAATTTTCTCTTTCTTGCAATCTATAATAGCTCCACAAGTATTTAGAAAAGGTCTACCAAAAATAATAGGACAATAATCACTAGCAGCAGAACCAAGTACCAAAAAGTCAACAGGATATTTAATCTTACCGCATGAAACTTCCACATCTCGAACAATACCAATTGGAGAAATAGTTTCTCTATTAGCCAGCTGAATAACCACATCAATATCTTCAAGTTCACAAGAATCAATTTCGTGCATAATCTCCGTGTAAAGCTCATAAGGAATAGCACTAACACTTGCACCAATATCACATAATCCATAATAGCAATGATCACCAATTCTAACAGATAGCATAGGAACACTAGCTTGTTTGGGTTTATTAGGATGTGAAACAATATTAGAAGCATCTTCACAGAAAATAATATGACCATCCTCCACATTTTCAGTCACAAGATCTTTAACTATTGCAACAAAGAGGTTCAACTTTTATTTGTTCTTCAGGTTCTACAGGTTTCTTTTCACTTTTATGAACCGCACTGTTTATAACAGAGTACTCCTTCATTTTAGCAGGGAAAGGAGTTTTTTCAATATAAGCTTCAGGAATAACATGATCAGCAGTTTCAACTACAACGCATTTATTAATAGATGAATCAATTTTATCTTTATACGGTTCATGATACTTATCAAAATTCTTCTTTGGCAATTCATAATGAGAAGCAAAAGCTTTATAAAGATTTGCAGCAACTTGAGAATCAAGACCATATGTAGCACTCATATTACGAAATTTATCAGTATCCATAAAAGCTTCAATGCATTTATAATCATAAATTATACCTGATTCTCTGTCCTTGTCGTTCTCCCAACCTTCAGTATTTTCTTGGATCCGATCAAGAAGGTCCCTTTTAAACTATTCTTTGTTGCGTGTAAATGATCCAGAACAAGAAGTATCCAGCAAGGTCTTGTCTTGAAAAGAAAGTCTTGCATAGAAATTATCAATAATAACATTACCAGGAAGCTCATGAATGGGGCATTTGAGCATTAAAGACTTCAATCTCCCCCAAGCTTGGGCAATACTCTCTCCATCATGAGGCCAAAATAACCATCAAGAAAGCAAAAATGAGTATTTTTAGATAACCTTTCTAACATTTGATCAATAAAAGGTAAAGGGTAATGATCTTTCTTAGTAACTTTATTAACTTTACGATAATCAATGCACATTCTATACCCTACAACTACTCTTTGAGGTATGAGCTCATCATTATCATTAGGCACAACAGTCATTCCTCCTTTCTTAGGAACACAATGCACATGACTAACCCATCTACTATCAGCAATAGGATATATAATACCAGCTTCAAGAAGTCTTAATACCTCATTTCTTACCACATCCTTCATCTTAGGAATTAGACGACGCTGAGGTTCAACAACAGGCTTTGCATCATCTTCCATATTAATGGCATGTTGGCAAATAGAGGGAGAAATCCCCTTCAAGTCATCCAGAGTGTAGCCAATAGCACCTCGGTGTTTCTTCAATATTTCCAATAACCTTTCTTCTTCAAACTATGAAAGCTTAGAACTAATAATAACAGGATATATTTTCTTATCATCAATATGAGCATATTTAAGATTATCAGGCAATGGTTTTAAATCAAAGACAGGATCTTCCTTTGGTGGCGGTGTTGTACCCAGATCTTCTACCGGTAAATCATGCTTAAGAATAGGTTGACGAAGGAAAATTTCATCAAGCTCATCTCTTTCTTCCCTAGAAACTTCACTCTCACTATTCTCCAAATGTTGCTGCAAAGGATTATTAGGAGCAAGAGCAATAGATGCACACTGTTCAACTCTAAAATCATTATTAGGCAAATCAGCTTTATAAGGAGTTTTGGTAAATTTAGAGAAGTTAAACTCATAAGATTCACCAGCAAATTTAGTCTCCACAAGTATTTAGAAAAGGTCTACCAAAAATGATAGGGCAATATTTACTAGCAGCAGAACCAAGTACCAAAAAGTCAGCAGGATATTTAATCTTACCGCATAGAACTTCCACATCTCGAACAATGCCAATTAGAGAAATAGTTTCTCTATTAGCCAGCCGAATAACCACATCAATATCTTCAAGTTCACAAGAACCAATTTCGTGCATAATCTCCGTGTAAAGCTCATAAGGAATAGCACTAATACTTGCACCAGTATCACATAAACCATAATAACAATGATCTCCAATTCTAACAGATAACATAGGAACACTAGCTTTCTTAGACTTATTAGGATGTGAAACAATATTAGAAGCATCTTCGCAGAAAATAATATGACCTTCCTCCACATTTTCAGTCACAAGATCTTTAACTATTGCAACAGCAAGTTCAACTTTTATTTGTTCTTCAGGTTCTATAGGTTTCTTTTCGCTTTTATGAACCGCACTATTTATAACAGAGTACTCCTTCATTTTAGCAGGGAAAGGAGTTTTTTCAATATAAGCTTCAGGAATAACATGATCAACAGTTTCAACTACAACACATTTATTAATAGATGAATCAATTTTATCTTTATACGGTTCATGATACTTATCAAAATTCTTCTTAGGCAATTCATAATGAGAGGCAAAAGCTTTATAAAGATTTGCAGCAACTTGAGAATCAAGACCATAAGTAGCACTCATATTACGAAATTTATCAGTATCCATAAAAGCTTCAATGCATTTATAATCATAATTTATACCTGATTCTCTATCTTTGTCGTTCTCCCATCCTTCAGTATTTTCCTGGATCCGATTAAGAAGGTCCCTTTTAAACTCTTCCTTGTTGCGCGTAAATGATCCAGAACAAGAAGTATCCAGCAAGGTCTTGTCTTCAAAAGAAAGCCTTGCATAGAAATTATCAATAATAACATTACCAGGAAGCTCATGAATGGGGCATTTGAGCATTAAAGACTTCAATCTCCCCCATGCTTGGGAAATACTCTCTCCATCATGAGGCCAAAAATGATATATGCGGTTCCGATCCTTATGAATTTCACTTGGAGGATAGAACTTAGAATAAAACCGGGGCACAATATCATTCCATTCAAGAGAATCCCCATTATCCAGTAATTTATACCAATGCGCCGCTTTACCAGACAGCGATATAGAGAATAGTTTCTTCCTTACTTCATCCATAGCAATACCTGCACACTTGAATAAACCGCATAATTCATGTAAGAACAGTAAATGATCTCCAGGGTGGACAGTACCATCCCCTGTATAACGGTTATCCACTACACGTTCAATAATTTTCATAGGTATTTTGTATGGTATTTCTTCCTCACCTGGTGCCTCATCCACTACCTTTGCAGTAGTATCAGATTTTCCAAATAAAAACTCAAGAGAAGATCTCTCCATAATGAATTATGGCAGCAGGCAGAAATAAAATCAGCACAAACAGTAGAAATTTCCCTTACCAATTCCACTTACCAATAGCGCTTCACTCCCCGGCAACGACGCCAGAAAATAGTCTTGATGACCCACAAGTATAGGGGGTGTATCGTAGTATCTTCGATAAGTAAGAATGTCGATCCCAACGAGGAGCAGAAGGTGTTGACAAGCAGTTTCGATGGAGGATTCACTGTAAATGCTCACAGACAAGTATTCAGGGGGTTTTGATGTAGCAGATGAATAAAGTACGAGTAAGTAAAGTGCGAGAGTAACAATTGCAGCGAGTGGCCCAATCCTTTTTAGCACAAAGGACAAGCCGGTTTGTTTACTTATAATGACCAAACGTTCCTGAGGACACACGGGATTTTAGTCTAGTGCTTTCGCTACATACGGCTAATTGATCTTCATTGTTTTGATAAGTGTTGTGTGGGTGAACCTGTGCTAATGTACCGCCCTTCCTAGGACTAATACATACTTGTGATTATACCCCTTGCAAGCATCCGCAACTACAAGAAAGTAATTAAGATAAATCTAACCACTGCCTTAAACTCTGAGATCCTGCTATCCCTCCTGCATCGATATACCAACGGAGGTTTAGGTTTCTGTCACTCCGGCAACCCCGCAATTGGCAAACGAGTACAAGATGCATTCCCCTAGGCCCATAAAGGTGAAGTGTCGTGTAGTCGACGTTCACACGACACCACTAGAAGAATAACACCACAACTTACATATCATAACATTGAATATTACTCAACCATACTTCACTACTAACATTTAGACTTCACCCATGTCCTCAAGAACTAAACGAACTACTCACGAGACATCATATGGAACATGATCAGAGGTGATATGATGATGAATAACAATCTGAACATAAACCTTGGTTCAACGGTTTCACTCAATAGCATCAATAACAAGTAGAAATCAACACCGGGAGAGTTTCCCCTATCAAACAATCAAGATCAAACCCAAATTGTTACAGCGGTGACGATGTGCAGCGGTGGAGACGGCGGTGATGATGATGGAGATGATGATGATGGTGATGGAGATGATGTCCAACTCGATGGCGGTGACGATGGCGTCGATTTCCCCCTCCGGGAGGGAATTTCCCCGGCGGATCTCAGCCTCCGGAGAGCTCTTTTCTCTCTGGTGTTCTCCGCCTCGCAGAGGCGGCTGTGACTCTTCACGACCTATCCCCTGGAGCTTAGGTTTTCGGGACGAAGACGTTCGTGAAGAAAAGGAGGCGAGAGGGGGTTGTGGGCCCCCTCCTCACAGGGCGGCGCGGCCAGGCCTTGGGCCGCGCCGGCCTATGAGGTGGGCCCACCTCGGGTCCCCTCGGCTCCCCCTTCTGGCTCCCTTCGTCTTCTGGAAAAATAGGATTTTTCATATAATTTCCGTCAACTGTTGATCTTCAGAAATATTGCATTCTAACGGCGCTTTTTCCAGCAGAATCCTAGCTCCGGTGTGCGATCCTCCAATAATCATGAATCATGCAAAATAGATGAAATAACATAAGTATCATCTCCAAATATGAAGTATATCAATGAATAACAGCAAATTATGATATAAAATAGTGATGCAAATTGGACGTATCAATGGGATTGGCGGCGGCGGTGTCTCTGGAAGGATTTTCGTATCGTGGCTCTCGGTACTGGAGTTATTATCGACGAAGGCTTAAGTAGGCGGAGGAGGTAGGTTTAGGGGCGACGCGAGGGGCCCACACAACAGGGCCGCGCGGCCAGGGGGTGGGCCGCGCCGCCCTGGCGTGTCGCCGCCTCGTCGCCCCACTTCGTATCTCCCCCGGTGTTCTGGAAGCTTCGTGGAAAAATAAGATCCTGGGCGTTGATTTCGTCCAATTCCGAGAATATTTCCTTACTAGGATTTCTGAAACCAAAAACAGCAGAAAATAGCAACTGGCTCTTCGGCATCTCGTTAATAGGTTAGTGCCGGAAAATGCATAAATATGACATAAAGTATGCATAAAACATGTAGGTATCATCAATAAAGTGGCATAGAACATAAGAAATTATCGATACGTTGGAGACGTATCAGCATCCCCAAGCTTAGTTCCTGCTCGTCCCGAGTAGGTAAACGATAACAAAGATAATTTCTGAAGTGACATCCATCATAATCTTGATCATACTATTGTAAGCATATGTAATGAATGCAACGATTCGAAGCAATGGTAAATGTAATGAGTGAACAACTGAATCATATAGCAAAGACTTTTCATGAATAGTACTTTCAAGACAAGCATCAATAAGTCTTGCATAAGAGTTAACTCATAAAGCAATAAATTCAAAGTAAAGGTATTGAAGCAACACAAAGGAAGATTAAGTTTCAGCTATTGCTTTCAACTTGTAACATGTATATCTCATGGATATTGTCAATGTAAAGTAATATAATAAGTGCAATATGCAAGTATGTAGGAATCAATGCACAGTTCACACAAGTGTTTGCTTCTTGAGATGGAGAGAAATAGGTGAACTAACTCAACATAAAAGTAAAAGAAAGGCCCTTCGACGAGGGAAGCATCGATTGCTATATTTGTGCTAGAGCTTTGGTTTTGAAAACAAGAAATTTTTTTTTCAACGGTAGTAATAAAGCATATGCATCATGTAAATTATATCCTACAAGTTGCAAGCCTCATGCATAGTATACTAATAGTGCCCGCACCTTGTCCTAATTAGCTCGGATTACCTGGATTATCACCGCAATACATATGTTTTAACCAAGTGTCACAAAGGGGTACCTCTATGCTGCCTGTACAAAGGTCTAAGGAGAAAGCTCGCATTGGATTTCTCGCTTTTGATTATTCTCAACTTAGACATCCATACCGGGACAACATAGACAACAGATAATGGACCCCTCTTTAATGCATAAGCATTCAACAACAATTAATTTTCTCATATGAGATTGAGGATATTTGTCCAAAACTGAAACTTCCACCATGGATCATGGCTTTAGTTAGCGGCCCAATGTTCTTCTCTAACAGTATGCATGCTCAAACCATTCAACTCATGGTAAATCGCCCTTACTTCAGACAAGACGGACATGCATAGCAACTCACATGATATTCAACAAAGAGTAGTTGATGGCGTCCCCAGGAACATGGTTATCGCACAACAAGCAACTTATAAGAAATAAAATGCATAAGTACATATTCAATACCACAATCGTTTTTTGGCTATTTGTCCCATGAGCTATATATTGCAAAGGTAAAGGATAGAAATTTAAAGGTAGCACTCAAGCAATTTACTTTGGAATGGCGGAGAAATACCATGTAGTAGGTAGGTATGGTGGACACAAGTGACATAGTGTTTGGCTCAAGGATTTTAGATGCATGAGAAGTATTCCCTCTCGATACAAGGCTTAGGCTAGCAAGGTTATTTGAAACAAACACAAGTATGAACCGGTACAGCAAAACTCACATAAAAGACATATTGTAAGCATTATAAGACTCTATACCGTCTTCCTTGTTGTTCGACCCTTACTAGAAATTATCTAGACCTTAGAGAGACCAATTATGCAAACCAAATTTTAGCAAGCTCTATGTATTTCTTCATTAATAGGTGCAAAGTATATGATACAAGAGCTTAAACATGAGCACAACAATTGCCAAGTATCAAATTATTCAAGACATTCTACCAATTACTAAATGTAGCATTTCCCGTTTCCAACCATATAACAATTTAACGAAGAAGATTCAACCTTCGCCATGAACACTATGAGTAAAGCCTAAGGACATATTTGTCCATATGCAACAGCGGAGCGTGTCTCTCTCCCACACAATGAATGCTAGGATCCATTTTATTCAAACAAAACAAAACAAAAAACAAATAGACGCTCAAAGCAAAGTACATAAGATGTGATGGAATAAAAATATAGTTTCACTAGAGGAACCTGATAATGTTGTCGATGAAGAAGGGGATGCCTTGGGCATCCCCAAGCTTAGACGCTTGAGTCTTCTTGAAATATGCAGGGGTGAACCACCGGGGCATCCCCAAGATTAGAGCTTTCACTCTCCTTGATCATATTGTATCATCCTCCTCTCTTGATCCTTGAAAACTTCCTCCACACCAAACTCAAAACAACTCATTAGAGGGTTAGTGCACAATCAAAATTCACATGTTCAGAGGTGACATAATCATTCTTAACACTTCTGGACATTGCACAAAGCTACTGAAAGTTAATGTAATAGAAAAATCCATCAAGCATAGCAAAACAGGCAATGCGAAATAAAAGGCAGAATCTGTCAAAACAGAACAGTCCGTAAAGACGAATTTCTAAGAGGCACCAGACTTGCTCAAATGAAAATGCTCAAATTTAATGAAAGTTGCGTACATATCTGAGGATCACTCACGTAAATTGGCATAATTTTCTGAGTTACCTACAGAGAATTAGGCCCAGATTCGTGATAGCAAGAAATCTGTTTCTGCGCAGTAATCCAAATCTAGTATGAACCTTACTATCAAAGACTTTACTTGCCACAACAATGCAACAAAACTAAGATAAGGAGAGGTTGCTACAGTAGTAACAACTTCCAAGACTCAAATATAAAATAAAATTGCAGTAGTAAAATCATGGGTTGTCTCCCATAAGCGCTTTTCTTTAACGCCTTTCAGCTAGGCGCAGAAAGTGTATATCAAGTATTATCAAGAGACGAAGCATTGATGACCCACAAGTATAGGGGGTGTATCGTAGTATTTTCGATAAGTAAGAATGTCGATCCCAACGAGGAGCAGAAGGTGTTGACAAGCAGTTTCGATGAAGGATTCACTGTAAATGCTCACAGACAAGTATTCAGGGGGTTTTGATGTAGCAGATGAATAAAGTACGAGTAAGTAAAATGCGAGAGTAACAATTGCAGCGAGTGGCCCAATCCTTTTTAGCACAAAGGACAAGCCGGTTTGTTTACTTATAATGACCAAACGTTCTTGAGGACACACGGGATTTTAGTCTAGTGCTTTCGCTACATATGGCTAATTAATCTTCATTGTTTTGATAAGTGTTGTGTGGGTGAACCTATGCTAATGCACCGCCCTTCCTAGGACTAATACATACTTGTGATTATACCCCTTGCAAGCATCTGCAACTACAAGAAAGTAATTAAGATAAATCTAACCACAGACTTAAACTCTGAGATCCTGCTATCCCTCCTGCACCGATATACCAACGGGGGTTCAGGTTTCTGTCACTCCGGCAACCCCGCAATTGGCAAACGAATACAAGATGCATTCCCCTAGGCCCATAAAGGTGAAGTATCATGTAGTCGACGTTCACATGACACCACTAGAAGAATAACACCACAACTTAAATATCATAACATTGAATATTACTCAACCATAATTCACTACTAACATTTAGACTTCACCCATGTCCTCAAGAACTAAACGAACTACTCACGAGACATCATATGGAACATGATCAGAGGTGATATGATGATGAATAACAATCTGAACATAAACCTTGGTTCAATGGTTTCACTCAATAGCATCAATAACAAGTAGAAATCGACACCGGGAGAGTTTCCCCTATCAAACAATCAAGATCCAACCCAAATTGTTACAGCGGTGATGATGTGCAGCGGTGGAGACGGCGGTGATGATGATGTAGATGATGACGATGGTGATGGAGATGATGTCCAGCTCGATGACGGTGACGATGGCGTCGATTTCCCCCTCCGGGAGGGAATTTCCCCGGCGGATCTCAGCCTGCCGGAGAGCTCTTTTCTCTCTGGTGTTCTCCGCCCCGCAGAGGCGGCTGTGACTCTTCGCGACTATCCCCCTGGAGCTTAGGTTTTCGGGACGAAGAAATACGCGAAGGAGAGGAGGCCAGAGGGGGCTGTGGGCCCCCTCCCCACAAGGCGGCGCGGCCAGGCCTTGGCCCGCGCCGGCCTGTGAGGTGGGCCCACGGCGGCCCTCCTCGGCTCCCTCTTCTGGCTCCCTTCGTCTTCTGGAAAAATAGGATTTTTCATATAAATTCCGTCAATTGTTGATCTTCCGAAATATTGCATTCTGACGGTGCTTTTTCCAGCAGAATCCTGACTCCGGTGCGCGATCCTCCAATAATCATGAAACATGCAAAATAGATGAAATAACATAAGTATCATCTCCAAATATGAAATATATCAATGAATAACAGCAAATTATGATATAAAATAGTGATGCAAATTGGACGTATCAAGCATCAACATCATAATTTGTTCTAATGATAGAATCAAAGGGTAACTTCATTCTCTTTCTAGGGAAGTGTTCCATACCTTTCTTGAGAGGAAATTGATATTTAATATTACCTTCCTTCATATCAATGATAGCACCAACAGTTCGAAGAAAAGGTCTTCCCAATATAATGGGACAAGATGCATTGCATTCAATATCCAAGACAACAAAATCAACAGGGACAAGGTTATTGTTAACGGTAATGCGAACATTATCAACTCTCCCCAAAGGTTTCTTTGTAGAATTATCAGCAAGATTAACATCCAAATAACAATTTTTCAATGGTGGCAAGTCAAGCATATTATAGATTTTTCTAGGCATAACGGAAATACTTGCACCAAGATCACATAAAGCATTACAATCAAAGTCATTGATCCTCATCTTAATGATGGGCTCCCAACCATCCTCTAACTTCCTAGGAATAGAAGCTTCACGATTTAATTTCTCTTCTCTAGCTTTTATGAGAGCATTTGTAATATGTTTTGTAAAGGCCAAGTTTATAGCACTAGCATTAGGACTCTTAGCAAGTTTTTGTAAGAACTTTATAACTTCAGAGATGTGACAATCATCAAAGTCTAAACCATTATAATCTAAAGCAATGGGATCATTGTCCCCAATGTTGGAAAAAATTTCAGCAGTTTTATCACAGGCAGTTTCAGCAGTTTTAGCAGTTTCAGGCAGTTTTTCACGCTTTGCATTAGAAGTGGAAACATTGCCAACACCAATTCTTTTACCATTAATAGTAGGAGGTGCAGCAACATGTGGAGCATTAGCATTACTAGTGGTGGTAATAGTCCAAACTTTATCTATATTATCTTCTTTAGCATTTTCTTCCTTTTCCCACCTAGCACGCAATTCGGCCATCAATCTTATATTCTCATTAATTCTAACTTGGATGGCATTTGCTGTAATTTTATTATCAATATCCTCATGTTTAGCAGCCATTTTATTAATTAAAGAAGATTGTGACGCAGACATGTATGAGATTCGGTTTTCAGCATTTGCAAGTTTAGTTTGCAACCCAGAGATCTCCATATTCAGATTTTCAAGTTGATTTCCTATATTTTTCAACAAGGTAGATTGTTCATTCATAGTTTTAGTAAACAATTTATTTTTCTCATATTGGGATTGCATAAAGCTCTTAGTAGATCTTTCAATTTCTAACATCTTTTCCTCATTAGGTGAAACATATCTACCATAAGAGTTACCATTAGCAGGATATGGCCTAGAGTTATTGTAATTACTATTTTTAATGAAGTTTACATCAACATGTTCTTCTTGGGCAACCAATGAAGCTAACGGAACATTATTAGGATCAATACTTGTCCTGCCATTCACAAGCATAGACATAATAGCATCAATCTTATCACTCAAGGAAGAGGTTTCTTCAACAGAATTTACCTTCTTACCTTGTGGAGCTCTTTCCGTGTGCCATTCAGAGTAATTAATCATCATATTATCAAGAAGCTTTGTTGCGTCGCCTAGAGTGATGGACATAAAGGTACCTCCAGCAGCTGAATCCAATAGGTTCCGTGAAGAAAAATTCAGTCCTGCATAAAAGGTTTGGATGATCATCCAAGTAGTCAGTCCATGAGTTGGGCAATTTTTAACCAAAGATTTCATTCTTTCCCATGCTTGGGCAACATGCTCATTATCCAATTGTTTAAAATTCATTATGCTACTTCTCAAAGATATAATTTTAGCAGGAGGATAATATCTACCAATAAAAGCATCCTTGCATTTAGTCCATGAATCAATACTATTCTTAGGCAGAGATAGCAACCAATCTTTAGCTCTTCCTCTTAATGAGAAAGGAAACAATTTTAATTTTATAATGTCACCATCTACATCCTTATACTTTTGCATTTCACATAGTTCAACAAAATTATTAAGATGGGCAGCAGCATCATCAGAACTAACACCAGAAAATTGCTCTCTCATAACAAGATTTAGTAAAGCAGGTTTAATTTCAAAGAATTCTGCTGTAGTAGCAGGTGGAGCAATAGGTGTGCATAAGAAATCATTATTATTTGTGGTTGTGAAGTCACACAACTTATTATTTTCAGGAGTACCCATTTTAGCAACAGTAAATAAAGCAAACTAGATAAAGTAAATGCAGGTAACTAATTTTTTTGTGTTTTTAATATAGCAAATAAGATAGCAAGTAAAGTAAAACTAGCAACTATTTTTTTTTTGTATTTTGTTTTAGTGCAGCAAACAAAGTAGTAAATAAAAGTAAAGCAAGACAAAAACAAAGTAAAGAGATTGGAGGTGGAGACTCCCCTTGTAGCGTGTCTTGATCTCCACGGCAATGGCGCCAGAAAACAGTCTTGATACGCGTACAACACGCGACCGTTGGGAACCCCAAGAGGAAGGTGTGATGCGTACAGCGGTAAGTTTTCCCTCAGTAAGAAACCAAGGTTTATCGAACCAGTAGGAGCCAAGAATCACGTTGAAGGTTGATGGCGGCGGAGTGTAGTGCGACGCAACACCAGGGATTCCGGCGCCAACGTGGAACCTGCACAACACAACCAAAGTACTTTGTCCCAACGTAACAGTGAGGTTGTGTCAATCTCACCGGCTTGCTGTAACAAAGGATTAGATGTATAGTGTGGATGATGATTGTTTGCAGAAAACAGTAGAACGAGTATTGCAGTTGATTGTATTCGATGTTAAGAATGGACCGGGGTCCACAGTTCACTAGAGGTGTCTCTCCGATAAGAATAAGCATATTGGGTGAACAAATTACAGTTGGGAAATTGACAAATAAAGAGGGCATGACCATGCACATACATGTTATGATGAGTATTGTGAGATTTAATTGGGCATTACGACAAAGTACATAGACCGCTATCCAGCATGCATCTATGCCTAAAAAGTCCACCTTCAGGTTATCATCCGAACCCCCTCCAGTATTAAGTTGCAAACAACAGACAATTGCATTAAGTATGGTGCGTAATGTAATCAACAAATACATCCTTAGACATAGCATTGATGTTTTATCCCTAGTGGCAACAGCACATCCACAACCTTAGAGGTTTCTGTCACTCCCCCAGATTTAATGGAGACATGAACCCACTATCGAGCATAAATAATCCCTCTTGGAGTTACAAGCAAAAACTTGGCCAGAGCCTCTACTAGTAACGGAGAGCATGCAAGATCATAAACAACATATAGATAATAGATTGATAATCAACATAACATAGCATTCTCTATTCATCGGATCCCAACAAACACAACATGTAGCATTACAGATAGATGATCTTGATCATGTTAGGTAGCTCACAAGATCCAACAATGATAGCACAATTAGGAGAAGACGACCATCTAGCTACTGCTATGGACCCATAGTCCAGGGGTGAACTACTCACTCATCACTCCGGAGGCGACCATGGCGGTGAAGAGTCCTCCGGGAGATGATTCCCCTCTCCGGCAGGGTGCCGGAGGCGATCTCCTGAATCCCCCGAGATGGGATTGGCGGCGGCGGCGTCTCTGGAAGGTTTTCCGTATCGTGGCTCTCGGTACTGTAGTTATTATCGACGAAGGCTTAAGTAGGCGGAGGAGGTAGGTTTAGGGGCGACGCGAGGGGCCCACACAACAGGGCCGCGCGGCCAGGGGTGGGCCGCGCCGCCCTGGCGTGTCGCCGCCTCATCGCCCCACTTCGTATCTCCCCCGGTGTTCTGGAAGCTTCGTGGAAAAATAAGATCATGGGCGTTGATTTCGTCCAATTCCGAGAATATTTCCTTACTATGATTTCTGAAACCAAAAACAGCAGAAAACAGCAACTGGCTCTTCGGCATCTCGTTAATAGGTTAGTGCCGGAAAATGCATAAATATGACATAAAGTATGCATAAAACATGTAGGTATCATCAATAAAGTGGCATGGAACATAAGAAATTATCGATACGTTGGAGACGTATCAACGCTGCATACGCATCTCCATCTCCGTGTAGTATTCATCCACAGTCTTCACACCTTGTCTTAATAGAGTCAGCTTATCATATATATTCCGCAAGTAATTTGTAGGCACAAAGCGAGAAGTCATCGCCTCCTTCATGGCACGCCATGTGCGTATAGGCTGCTCACGATCCTCTTCGCGGTTACGAACAAAAGCATCCCACCAACGCAAAGCATAGCCATCAAATTTGGAAGAAGCAAGCTTGATCTTCCGGTCTTCAGTATAATGCGGATGTAAGCTCCACAACTTCTCAATCTTGAGCTCCCAAGTGAGGTATTCTTCAACATCAGCTCCTCCTTCAAACTTGGGTATAGAAAACTTGGGCTTACCCAAACCATCTTCTTCATCTTGTCCACGACCATTGCGGCCAAGTGGAACCCAACCACGAGCACGATTACCACGGGGCGCATCACGAGTATTGTGTGCGTCATCTTGAAGCTCAGGATCATCGTCATCATCTTGTTGTTGTTGTGTGGTCAAATTCTCAACAGCTAAGCGCAAATCAGCAAGATTGCGTTGTACATCCGTCATTTGATATTGCATTGTAGTGACGGTCACATGAGTAGCATCCAGCTTTTGAGAAATCTCATCAATCTTCCCATTAAGCACCTCATCCTGAGCGCGGAATTCACGTCGCATCTCATTATGAAGAGCCTCATACTCCCTCCATGTGATAATATCTGCAGCACTCTTGTTTTCCTGGTTAACAATTCTATGATCACTAGCAGACATCGTTAGTAGATTAGTGCACTAAATCAAAAGTATATGGTGGTACTCTCACAACTCACTCAAAACTGATAAGAAAAGGAGATCTTACCGTTCCAAAGTAAATTAGTGTTGCTTACCACTTGTAGTAACAACTAGTGCATGGATGTAGCGAAGCGAATATCAAGGGTATAAGAACAAATCACACGATAGAGCAGTGTATAGGTGGGGCTGTAGGTAGGCTACCTATTTGCACCAATAATAAGCTCTAGCACTGACCGTAGACAACCAATGATACTCACATAAGGCGATATAATGGGGCAATGCAACTATATGTGGAAAAAGGTTGCAATGCACAAGAGAGACGCTAGCAAAGCTCAACGAGACAGGCACAAGATTGCTCAACTACAAGTGCAGTAAAGTAAACTTTTAGGCCTTCACTTGAATCAACTAGCACTTCACGATTCTTTTTGGATTTTCTATTTGTATAACACACGCAGCTATGTAGCTCTTTTTTGCTTCTTTTCAATTTTCTCTGTTTTTTTACACAACTCCTTGATAATACGGCCAACAGAAATATGCAAAGCACCGATAACCTAACGAGCAGCCTGTCGAGCGGTAAAATTAGTCTCTTCTGGGGAAGTTCCTAGTGACTTGATATCGATAGGCTGTGTCTATGGTTGGGAACAAGCACACTGTACGCTATGTGGACTCGGAGTAATAAAAACTGACACCACAAGATAAAGTAACACAAGATGATAGAGTAAACTCAAACCCTAAAAGACTAGACAGAAAGAAAAAATACGCAAAAACAACTACGAAAAGCAACTAAAACTTGAAATTAGTGCAATCTAAGGCTATGGCAAACCCTAACCCTAATTTTTTTATGGCTTTTTCTGGATAGGAAAACACTCACAACTCAACTATGGGATGGATTGTGGATGGCTTACCGAGGAAAACTGGAAATCCGATACCAAGATGATAAGGGGTGGCCCGATCTTCTCAGTAAGCAACGGTGATGATGATAATCACGGGGTGATGGCAGCGGAGATACACAACGATGAAGTGGAAGATAACTTGTATGACGCAACGAGATCTCTCGATTGGTCCCTATCGCCAATGCAACAGCTCTCAACCCTGCAAGATATTCGCAACTCCACACACTTGCGCACGTAGCCGCCGACCACGAAGCGGTAAGTTGCAACCGTCTAATTCCCAATGGAACAGCAGATCACACAAGACTTTTTCTGGATCTACACAATATCAAGCAATATGGTGTAGGGATTCAATAGTTTTGCTAGAGCAAACAACTAAGAACTAGGGTTTATCTTAAACATGGTCTAAAGCAGCTAGGGGGCGTCCTGGGCACTTATATAGGCGTCCGGGATGACTCCTGGTCGAAAAGATACAAGAATAACCGACCCAGAATAGATCTGGTCGAGACAGACTCGGACGAATCCGGTCTGGAATCCGGTCAACCGGGCCAGGGACCGGGTCGGCCGGTCTGGCGTCCGGTCAACCGGGCGGCAACCGGAAAGTTGTGAGGTTTTTCGGTTTTGATCCGGTACGAGGCAACGCATCCGGTTGGCGCCCGGTCAACCGGGCCAGGGACCGGGCTGGCCGGTCTGGCGGCCGGTCTAACCGGGTGCTGGACCGGCCTGGACGTCTTCTTCTCCTCTCGCGCATGCATCCCGCTCCTCCCTCGCGCGTCCATGAGATATCTTCATGTCCAGCTCCATGTCCAGCTTCACGTCCATCTTGACGTCCGTCTTCATGTCCAGCTGCTCCTCTCCTCCTCGTGCGATGCTCGTCTCCTCTTGATACCTGATGATACATAAGTAATAGGACTTAGGCAGTATAAAGTTCTCATCAATCAAAGTACCATTTAGAAACAAGTTCACCTGTTGTTTAAGTAGCTTCGCACGAGCCCTTGTAATTGGTCCAATCCGAACTTCATTGGATTTGAGCTTCACAGCAGGTTCATCTTCATTTATCAATGACGGAGGTAATGGTGTAGTAGGGATCTCCTCATCAACCTATCCTCAGCCAGGTCGCGCGCCGCTTGAGCACTCAGCGCGCAGGCGCACACGAGGATGGTGGCGACAAAACACGGTGAGTAAGCCATGGCCGCTGGAGCTCAACAGTGGTGGAGGAGGGTGTGTGCTGATCTTGTTTGATGATCGTTGGGGGCGTAATGTGGATCATATATATGGAGACATGAGATGGGATGTACCGGCTGTGTTCAAGTGATGATCATATTCGCGGTAGGATATAAGAGTGATTTGCTGCGTGCCGTGAGAGAACGTAGGGAAGATTAATTCTTGGTAAACAAAGGCATGCATTAGCTTTGGGGGTGAGCTGGTCTAATCTATTAATATTTCAACTGAAGATGCTGAACGTCTAGTTTGCTTGTTAAACAAAAATACGTGCAGATTACGGCCGATAATTTAAGTAGTACCTGTTGAGGGCGAGAGATTTAATCGGGCTCATCGCTCACTAGTCATTATTAATGTTTAATTCACTAGGAAGTCGTTAGCTCATTCTTGTTAGATTTGTAGTGGTGGTTTAGTCCACCTTTGGTTGGATTTTATATTTTTTTAACAGAAACGTGGTTCGATTTCAAGTGTGTAGTGCACGTATATAAGCATCAGTCACGCTGGGGCAGTACTCTGATACTGCTCCCTCCTCTTCTACGCCACCGCTAGGGAGCCGCTGGCGGAGAGGGGGGGGGGGGGGGAGGGGCTCCAGCATCCTCTACCTCGCCATCGCCATGTCATCGCTCGATGCTGACCAAACACCCAGCGGGACGGCTTACTCGCGGGGAGCGGTGCGTGGGGTAGCTGATGCACGGAGGACGGCAGCCCTCCATAGTTTCTGCGGTGGCGGTGGCCCTAGATTCGGTGGTGGGCGGTGCTCCTCCTAATAGGGTTGGTCGTCTTCCTTTGCCTCGTCGTCGGTGCCTTCGTTGGTGGTGAAGGCCATGGCGGTGCTAGGCCTTGTGGAACGGGTATCGGTTTCACGCAAAGTAGAGTCTCCAAGGGAAACCATAGATCCTTAGATCAGTCGATGGAGGCGCTCTTAGCATCATACCCTTCTTGGAGGCATCGCCTAGGAACTTCTTTGTTGCGATCGATCCTCATCTCCTAGTCCGGCAAGCTCTGGGGAAAACCCTAGATCTAGGTCACTCAAATTGGATTATCGCGGCATGTGGTGTCGTTTCTCCCCTTTGGGGGTATTGTTTATGGAACTCATATTGGCTGAAGGGGCTCTAAGGTGGAGCGGTGGAGCAGTTTGCATCTGCCTCGTCAATAATGGCGAGTCTCAACAATGTGGCGCAACGGATTCTCGGTGTCAGACGTGACATGATAGTCCCGCACAAGGCGGGGGCGCTATCTGGCGTTATGGTGGCGTCGGCAGAACCGATGAAGACTATGCGGATATTAACCATGAAAAAATGGTGGTTCAACCATGGTGACGACTTTTTTAGCATCTACATGAGGTCCTTGCTAAGAGTTTGCTAAACCAGATGAGCGCTCTCGTTTCGCTTAAAAGCCGTCCCAGGTGTGCAATGTTTCTGGTTACTAGTTGGTGTAGGGATTTCATTGTTTTCAGAGCATATGGCTATGTTTACATGATATTCACCTATTATCGGGTTTGTAAGTATTGTGTGAAGACCCCAGATCTTTTTATGTAGGCTCTTTATATGTCTTTTTTTAATAAATTAATAGAGAAAATCATATACGTCTTTTTCGGAGGAGTGACGGACGCCTATAAATTCTGGATGTAGCCGTCTGGAGATGGTTGCTTGGGCTATCTACAACTGGTGGCTTTCTAGAAGATTACATTATACTTAAGTACACTTTCTTGCTTTGTTTTGCCGTTGGTTGATGTACACCTTATATGACTCACGAGTTGTAAAACTGAACCTACAAACCTATGAATAATGAAATAAATGGCTGTGTGCATGATTTCAATGCAGCGACCAGGACTTTGCTCCCCATTTCGAAAAAAATATACTACCTCTTTCCAATTCAGAAGCTGGAGGTCTCATTCTCCATTTCAAAAAATAAAATATAGGCTTAAATTTCACGGTCCAAATATATAAACAATGCACGATTTGAGCTTCCAGGAACAAAATCGAGATGAAGACTAGCTTAAACGTATGTATGAGAACATGCCTCTAAATTTTGAAAAGTAAACGGAATGAGAACACAACTTGAACGACTTCTCTAACTTAAGATTGCAGATCAAAGAAACGGCATTTAGCTTTGTGCAGGGAACAAAATACTCACCCTTATTTGATCGTTTTGGCTATGTAATAAAGATGAGATTTTTAGCGATAAAAATACTTCTCTTATGCAGGTTATCTACCGGTGCACAACTACGCTCAGCTTATGGTCATCTCTACAACGCGTGGAGCATCGCGATCTTTTCGTGGAGGTGTCTACACGGTTCGAGGACGCGGCAAGAGTTACTTTTACCCTACACTAATGGTAGCATAATCTACGAATTGGTCTTCCATCTCCATAGGTGCTCTGTTCGACCATGATTACTTGTGGAAAGCCTTAATTATTTTCTTTTATTATTGTATTTCGTGAATTAGATCGGCTGTGTGTATCTCAGTTATGCTGAGGACGGATGTAATACTTATACCTTTTAAGTAATAAAGCATCTTTTATCGAAAAAAATGTCGCAGCAGAGAAAAGCATGCAACCCACAAGAAGCCCCCAACACTCAGCATTAACTTTGGGCCTAGATTCCAGCCAACCATCCCTCACCCTCCCGCCTCCTCTACCTCACCGTCGCCATGCCGCGCGGCCAGGCAAAACCTGGTCGTCGCTCGCGGCGGCGGGAACTTCTCCGTCGTGCGCATCGTGTGTGGGCACAATGTTGGATGAGCACCCCGACGGGGTGGCTTACTCCCGCAAAGCGGCATGTGGGGTAGCTGATGCGCGGAGGATGGCAACCTCCATAGTTTATGTAGTGGAGGTTCGTTCCCAGGGCGGTGGCCCTAGATTCGGTGGTGGCGGTGTGCCTCCTAATGGGGCTGGTTGTCTTCCTTGGCCTTGTTGTCGGTGCCTTCGCTGGTGATGGAGGCCATGGCGGCACTAGGCCTTGTGGGACGGGTATCGGTTTCGCGCAAAGTAAAGTCTCCAGGGGAAACCCTAGATCCTTGGATTAGTTGATGGTGGCGCCCTCAGCATCATACCCTTCTTGGAGGCATCGCCTAGGAGCTTCTTTGTTGCGATCGATCCTCATCTCCTAGTTCGGGAAGCTCGGGGAAAACCCTAGATCTGGGTCACTCGGATCGGATTATGGCGACGTGCGGCGTCGTTTCTTCCCTTTGGGATTATTGTTTTTGGAACTGATATTGGCTGAAGGGGTTCTGAGGTGGAGCGGTTTGCATCTGCCTTCTCAACCATGGCCAGCCTCAACGGTGTGGCACAACAGATTCTTGGTGTCGGACATGACATGATAGACTCGCGCAAGGCAGGGGCTTTGTCTGGCATCATGGTAGCGTCGGCAGGACCAATGAAGATTGCAAATATAAATCATGAAATTTTTCAGCGGTTCAACAGTGGTGAGATGCTTGCTAAGAGTCTACTAAACCAGATAAGTGCTCTCTTTTAGCTAAAAAGACATCTCAGGTATGCAATGTTTCTGGTTGCTAGCTGGTGTATATATTTTGTTGTCTTCAGAGCCTTAGAGCATCTCCAGTCGCGTCCCCCAAAGCATCCCCCAAAGGGATTTGGGGCGCGCCGGACAGAAAATGCGTTTCAGCCGCGCCCTCCAAAGCCCATTTTTGTCCGGCGCGCCCCCATACGGTGTCCGGCGCCCCGAGCCCGTCCCCGTCCCACAGGGGATGCACCGGGGACGCCGGACACAACGAAAAGCGAGGCGGGCTCCCACATGTCGGCGACTATTTGCATAAACCGTTGGTTCGCGCCTCTTTTCTCGTTGCTCCTTCCTTCCCGCGCCTCCCACCCCACCGCCGCCGCTGGATTTCCCGGCCGTTTGGGCGTCTGATCTCTGCTGAGAGTCGGCACCGTTGTCGCGGCTGGGGCTCCCGCCGGTCGTGGCGCCGCCGCCGCGTCGCCAGCGCGTCCCAGAACGCGCCGTCAAATCCGCCCCACCTCCGCGCACAGAAGGTGCTCGACGACTTGCCAGGTAGGCGCGATTAGCCGCTGTTTGTTGCGTCGTCTGCCTCGGCGCAGTTTTAACCATTGATTTTGTTTTAGCCATGGACAGCGACGATGAGATGGTTGCCCTGCTGCTGGAGGACGAGCAAGCCTTCGACGACGACCTGCGGGAGCATTTGCTGATCATCGCGTCCCTCCAGGACATGCTTGACGCTGAGGCGGAGAAGAGGAAGAGGCCGCGCCGCGGAGGATCAAGGCCGGGAAGAAGGAAGTCCAAGCCCCGGCAGAGGATGGAGGGGCATGCCATGCTGCACAACGACTACTTCGCCGACGAGGCAACACATGCCGACAATTTTCGGCGCCGGTGCAGGATGAGCAAGGGGCTGTTCATGAATATCCTCCACGGCGTTCGAGAGTTCGACCCCTACTTCAAGCTCAAGTTCGACGCTGTAGGCGTCCTCGGGTTCTCGTCGATTCAGAAGTGCACCGCCGCCATGAGGATGCTTGCATACGGAGCACATGCCGATACACAGGACGACTACCTTCGCATGAGTGAGTCTACTGTCATTGAGTGCATGTACAAGTTTTGCCGAGCTGTGGTGGGAAAGTTTGGCAAATACTACTTGAGAGGGCCAACTGCGGAAGAGACTGCAAGGATCATGGCACAAAATGCTGCCAGAGGATTTCCTGGAATGCTTGGAAGCATCGATTGCATGCACTAGTGTTGGCGTCTGAAACCCACCGGCGAGTAGCGACGGGCAACACGTAGAGCCGGGAGGCTCCCAGAACTGCGGCTGGCCCTGGTCCCTCGTGCGACGGCCCGCAAAGCTCCGGCACGCACGTCCCGATGCTGGTGCAAGGGCGTGCCACCTGACCTATACCTGGTCAGGAAGGTGATGATCTGCTTCGCTTAGTTTCCTGCATGGCATACACGTAAACATTAAATACGAGCCTCGATCGGCTCTCAGGTTGTCCTGTGAATCGGCTCAAGGAGCCGATCCACCCATGATACGTATGAGGTCTACGATCACATGGTGGTCCTGCTTGATCAATATAAAGCTAAAACGACCTACGACGATTTAGGGTTTTCACCGCATAATCGGAACATCCTACACGTGATTGAGCCTGGCAGCCACGCAAGATGATAATAAACCAGCCCTAGATAAGGCCTAAAAACCAACACGGAGTTGATTCCCGGAACATCTTATCTAGTGCTAGCAAACTACACCCTACGTGCTACTGGATCCTTCAACCCGTTTGCAAGGCCTAACTATGCAGATATCAAACTAATCCTTGAAGAATAAGGAGCAATCATAACAGATCGGATCTACTAAACACGGATCAAGCAAGGTGCCGCCCTTACATCTAAGATAGGTGTACAGGCGGCTAGACGTCTAGGGATAGCATGGAGCAAAGCATATATCGTGGTAAAGCAATGCTAACCCTAATACATCTATGATAACTACGTTGCTCGCCATCAACAAGGCTTCAGCACGAGCAACGCATGAACAACGAATAAACGTATACTGCCTAGATCGCAAGATGCGATCTAGGCAGCATGATGCTTACCCGGAAGAAACCCTCGAAATAAGGGGTTGGCGATGCGCCTAGATTGGTTTGTTGTGAACGTGATTGTTGTCTTTCTCCATAACCCTAGATACATATTTATAGTCCGTAGACTTTCTAACGTGGGAATAATCCCAACCGTGCACGAGCCAAATTCTATCTAACCGACACGTATCCTACTATATTTACAGATACACGGGCAAACTAGCCCAAACTTTCTCGTATAAGGCCGATTCATGTATATCTTCCGTGTATATTCTTCAAGCCCATCTTAATCACGGCCCACCTCTGATCCGGTCAAATTCTGGTGATAACACATGCCCCCCTGGTTTTGGAAATGATAATTCCAAAACCACTCTGCTTTTTCTTCGTCGGGTCATGTCGTGGCAGAGCAGAACCGTCGCAGTATCCTTCATCATGATGCCTTGCCTTCTCAACTTCTCCGCGTGACCTGGCAGTTTTTTTTCTTTTGGGCACCACTTCCTCGGAAACTGCTGTGGCATTGAATCTCCACTATATCTCCCTTTTATTTAACCGCTCCGAGCAGTTCGCCACTTCATCCCCTTGCTCTGTTCTAGCCATCGGCACCCCAAAAATTCCCCATCTCCTGTAGCAATGTCTTCCTCTTCTTCCTCCTCCGCCTCGTCGGATCTTTCTTCCCAGTCCTTCTCCTCTTCGTCCTCCTCCACCTCATCGGATCTTTCCTCCCAATCTTCTTCATCTCGTGAGGCGACGCCGGAGTGGGGCTCGCTGGCGGCGCACGACATCCTCGCCTCAACGGAGTGGGACAACGAGGACCACGAGCCCTTCGTCTGGTCCGAGGACGACAAGTCCTTGACCAGCGGCGAGGATGACCTCCAGTTCCTTGCCGACGGGGAACTGGAAGCGACAAGCGAGGATGACTCGTTCTCCTGGGACGGCTACACTTCCTCCGAGGAGGAGGAAGAAGAAGATGACGATGACTCCCTCGAGGACTATCCGCCGGCGAAGCGCTTCCGCGCCGGATCGGATGACGACGACGATGATGACGACGACGAGGAGGAGGAAGCTCCCATAGAGGGCTATGGGAGCAGCGACGAGGAGCCCGCCGGCAGCAGCGCCGACGAGAGCTCCGACGACGAGGGCAGCAACGGCCCGTAGGGTAGCGTCTACTAGTATAGGTCTAGTAGTAGTAGATTGGTCAATAGACCTTTCTTTTGTTCTTCCTCCTTTGAGCAATCGGCTCTTTCTTTGTAAGAAATCTCCCTTATTAATGAAGAAAATATTCTCCTATTGCTTTTGCTCTCTTATCAAATTTGCCGATTGTCAAACGAAATCAATGCACAAAGAGCCGATGGCAGGGCATCGGCTTGTACCATAAACACGCTTTAAGGCCAAACTAGTTGCCTATCCACACGGTCAAACAGATCCAATCCGCGTCCACGCCATCCTCCAATCTCAAACGCGCAGATTCAACTCCTCAGCAAATCCAATGGGAGAATCATCTCAAATGCCATGGTCTCTGGCCTGAAACTGATATGTTAACCTGCTCAATTGAGCTTATTCCTCTAGAGTCGATGGCTCTGCATCGGCTTTTTATTATTCTGAAGTCGATGTCCGTGCATCGGCTGTACTGGTATCCATATTTCTCAAGTCGATGTCTGCGCATCGGCTGTGATTTGCGTATAAATTTTTTTTTACTGGCCGATTTCATGAATCGGCCCCCATATTTCACTGTTCGTCATCCCACATGCTTGGGAAATATTTCTTGAGATGTCGACCATTGACAGCTGCTGGGAACTTAACACCGTCCAGCTGTTCCAGCATGTATGCATTACCCTTCAAAACCTAGACGACTTTGTACGGACCGTGCCAATTAGGAGACCATTTGCCATATGCTTTATCCTTGGTTCCTAATGGCAACACGGCTTCCCACACTAGATCACCAACCTGAAACTCCTTTGGTCTCACCTTCTTATTGTATGCACGAGCTACTCTAGCTTTATTTTCTTTAATCTTCTCCAACGACCAAAGTCTAAGTTCCGTTGCATCCTCAATGGTATCACTCATCAGGGCTGCATATTCTTCAGCTGTTAGATCATTTTGAAACATTACACGTCTCGATCCAGCCGTAATTTCCCAAGGTAATACGGCTTCCTGCCCATAGACAAGCTGGTATGGCGAAGTTTTTATAGCTCCATGGCATGACATGCGGTAGGCCCACAAAGCTTCTGACAATGTTTCATGCCAAACCCTAGGGTTCTCGTCAATTTTCCTCTTGATCAGCTTGATCAGGCTCTGATTGGACGCTTCAGCTTGCCCATTGGCTTGAGCGTAATATGGAGATGATCGGATCAGCTTAATTCCCATATCATCGCAGAACTTTCTGAATTCCTTAGAAATGAAGGCCGAACCTCCATCGGTCGTGATGGTTTGGGGAATCCCGAACCTATGAATGACGTGTTCTTTTACAAACTTGATCACATCTTCTGATTTTACCTTCTTCATAGGGACGGCCTCCACCCATTTGGTGAAGTAATCTGTAATGGCCAGGATCCACTCGTGGCCTTTGCTCGACGCAGGATGGATTTTGCCGATCATATCCATGCCCCAACCTCGAAATGGCCAAGGCTTGATGATGGGGTTCATTGCTGATGCGGGTACCATCTGAATCTTCCCGAACATCTGACACGCTTGGCATCCCTTGTAGTACTTGAAGCAGTCCTCAAGCATGGTGGGCCAATAAAACCCTGATCGCCTGATCAGCCACTTCATCTTATGAGCCGATTGGTGAGTTCCACAGGCGCCTTCATGCACCTCATTTAAGAGCCGATTAGACTCAGTTGGTCCCAGGCATTTGAGTAGTAACCCTTCCAACGTCCTGTAGAACATGTCATCTCCTATAAGGACATATTTCATGGCCTTGTACCTTATCCGTTTAGGTGCCCCCCGAGCCGAATCCTTCAAGTAATTGAAGATATCGGCTCTCCAGTCATCCTGTTCCAGGAACTGCACCTGAACTTTTGACCCGTCTGGTATGTCCTTGTATCCTGACGCCATCTGTGCGAGATCATTGGCATCGGTATTCTGAGATCTTGGGACCCAATTGAAGTTGATGTACCAAAAATGTGTCATCAGCTCACGACATTCCATCCAATATGGGAAGAGTGACTCACTCTCGCACTTGTATTCGTCCGTGAGCTGGGAGATCACCAACTTCGAGTCTCCAAAAAGCTCCACCGCCTCTGCCCCGGCTTCCAAAAGCAACTCCATTCCCTTGCGCACTGCCTCATACTCAGCGACATTGTTGGTGCAAGGGGTAGATAGCCTGATAGAGAAGGAATATGTTGCCCCCCGAGGCGACACGAGCAGAATGCCGATGCCACAACCATCGTCACAAGCCGATCCATCGAAGAACATAGCCCATGCACGCACAGATAGTGCTGCTATATTAGTATTGATCCGTTCAGCTATGAGATCGGCCAACGCTTGTCCCTTGACTGCTTTCGCAGGCTGATACCGGAGATCGAATTCCGATAACGCAAACATTCACTTACCAAGTCGGCCTTTCAAAACAGGAGCCGATAGCATGTGCTTGACAACGTCTGACTTGCATATGACGATGATTTCTGCTGTCAAAAGGATATGATGAAGCTTGGTGCAGGTGAAGAATAGGCAGAGGCATAACTTCTCGACCTCAGGATACCTTGTCTCTGCATCCAACATCCTTCTGCTGAGGTAGAAAACGACTTTTTCAACACCCTCATAGAGTTGCACCACTACTGAAGCGATGGACGTGTCAGCTACCGATAAGTAGATATAGAACGGCCTGTCTTGCTGAGGTGGAACTAGCACAGGCGGCGTTGTTAGATACCGCTTAATCTCGTCAAACGCCTGCTGCTGTTCTGCCCCCCAGTGAAACTCGTCATCAGATTTGATCTTCACCAACGCCATGAACGGCTCAATTCGTCCTGACAGATTAGAGATGAACCGACGGACGAAGTTGATCTTGCCGACAAGACGTTGGAGCTCCTTCTTCGTGGTAGGCGGCTGCATGGTACGTACTGCCTCCTGACTTTTCAGGCCGGTCTCAATTCCTCGTTCATGAACCAGAAAACCTAGGAACTGACCGGCCGTCACACCAAAGGCACACTTCTTTGGATTCATTCTCAGTCCGAATTTCCGAGTCCGGTCTAGGATTCGTCGCAAATCATCCAAGTGTCCTTCCATGGAGACAGACTTGACCACCACATCATCGATGTAGATTTCCACCAACTTGCCGATCAGATCATGAAAAATATAATTCATGGCTCGTTGGTACGTTGCACCGGCATTCTTCAGCCTAAAAGTCATGACCACATATTCAAACAAGCCCACCGATCCTGGTACTCTGAATGCAGTCTTGTGTATATCTTCTGGAGCCATGAAGATTTGGTTGTAGCCGGCATTGCCATCCATGAAGCTTAACACCTTGTGGCCAGCAGCTGCATTGATCAATGTTTCTGCCACAGGCATTGGATATTCATCCTTTGGAGTGGCTCTGTTGAGATCTCGGAAATCTATGGCCACACGCCATCGGCCGTCCTTTTTCTCTACAGGTACGATACTGGAGATCCATTCAGCATACCAGCATGGCCTGATGAATCCGGCGGCCAACATCTTCTCGATCTCTTTCTTGACTTCTTCCAGAATTTCGGCCTTCATCTGACGTGCTCATTGTTGGAATGGCCGAAATCCCTTCTTGAGAGGGAGCCGATGCTCAATGATGCTCCTGTCTAAACCAGGCATCTCCGTGTAATCCCATGCAAAGCAATCTGGGTATTCCTTTAACAGGGCTATCATCTGGCTCCTGAGATGTGGATCTAACTTTTTGCTGATGAAAGTTGGTCGTGGCTTATCCCCAGGACCAATGTCAACTTCTTCTAGCTCATCAGCCGATGTAAACCCATACCCTAGCTTTCCGTCACCTGTTAGATCGACACTGAAGACAGGCAAGATGTATGGCAAGGATAATATGGGTCGATTGCTGGAATCGGCCCCCATTTTGATTGCATTGCTCAATGAAGGTTTACATCTTGGTCTTGCTTTACTATGACTACGTGACATGCTTGAGACAAGATTATCACTTTTTATTTTTTGGGGCCGATCACAAGGATCGGCCTTGCCACGTACGTCCATAGCCTTTGCTCTTGTTACACGGTCAGGCCGGTGGATAAGACCAGCCTCACCCCGTTTTTTGTCACGTCGATGCGCTCACAGTCGTCCAAAGTGATGCCAGAGAGTGGCTCTTGGCCTGCCGTCTCCCAAACGTTCATGCCAGCCGTTGAGATCTCGGCTGAGTCATCTGCGTGGACGATTTCCACTTCATCTCCATCCCACTGTATTAAGCATTGATGCATCGTGGATGGAATGCAGCAGTTGGCGTGGATCCAATCTCTCCCTAGCAGGACAGCGTAGGTGCTCTTGCTATCGACAATGAAGAATGTCGTAGGGATGGTCTTCCTCCCTACGGTCAGATCCACGTTCAGAACACCTTGTGCCTCTGATGCCTGGCCGTTGAAGTCGCTCAATGTGACGTTGGTCTTGATCAGATCCGAGCTAGAGCGTCCCAGACGACGTAGCATGGAGTATGGCATGATGTTGACTGCCGCTCCGGTGTCGACAAGCATCTTGTTGACCGGCTGCCCATTGATATAACCTCGTAAGTACAGGGCCTTCAGGTGTCTGTAACTTCTTTCTCGTGGCTTCTCAAAGATAACCGGCCTTGGGCCGCAGTCAAGTTGTGCCACAGGTGCCTCTTCGGTTCCAGGAGCACAAAACTCCGCTAGAAGGATGAACACCATGTTTGTGCCAGCCGATGTCTCATCATCGGCTTTCCTCTGCTTGGGGCGCCACTCTTTCTTCTGTGGTCGACCCTCCTCGTCCAGAGTTCGCTGAATTTTCGCGGCTAGATCAGGCCGCGCCTTCCTTAACGTGTGCAGGTATAACCTTTCGGCTTCCTCCAAGCCACGTAGTCGCTGAACCCTACGCTTTTGGGAACGGCTGAGTCCATCAGGGCACCACCTTGGCCGGTGGTACTTATCTTCTTCTTCTTCATCGTCATCTTCTAATTCCTCGAGATCTTCCACCCGAGAGGACTCAGCTTGCTTGTTCCGAGACGGGAGAGGTCCTAGACGCTTGAACACTGACACGTCTCCTGTGCCCTTCTTCTCCTGTCTACATTCTGGGCAGTTGCCGATTGTGGGCAATCGGCTCATTCCTGAATCCCAGCAGTGTTTGAAGAAGGGACAGTCCCAGTGCCTGTCCACGTCGTCCTGCTCTCTTGACTTCTCCTTGGCATGGCGCTCATATCTTTCCTCGTCTCGATCATGCCGACGATATCTCCTGGCGTCCCTGCTAGCCAGCCGATCTCTTTCGTCGTCGTCGCTGTATCGCCGGCGCTGGTCGTACTGACTAACATATTTGTTGAGAAGATGATCAGAGAGAGGTCGTTGATATCGCACATTCTTCACTTCTCCCTATGTGATGTAGCGCTTGCCATCATGTCGGAGCCGATCGCGTGGAGCGGCTTCCTCCTTGTCCTTGCCACGAGAGCGGGTGCCCTCGTCTCTGTCCTTACCAGAGTGGTGCCCAGGCCCGACCATGTTAATGCTGAACGAGAAACCTGGCTGGCACCTCCCAGGGTAAGTACACTCCACCATGTTAACAGCGGGGAAGGGGTGCGTGTCGACTTTCATGGCGTACTGGCTGAAGATTAGACGCCCTTGCTCTATCGCCATTTGGATCTGCTGACGCCACACCCTGCAGTCGTTGGTGGTATGGGTGAACGTGTTATGCCGTTTGCAGTATGGCTTTCCGTTCAACTCCTGTGCCGTGGGGATTTTGAGGCCTTCGGGTAACTTTAGCTGCTTCTCCTTGAGTAAGAGGTCGAAAATTTGCTCAGCTTTGGTCACGTCGAAGTCAAACCCTCTTGGAGGACCTTGTGGCTTAACCCACTTGCAGGACACGGGGCTTGCCCCCCGAGTCCATTCGGCCACTGCTACCTCTTGATCTCCCGCAGAGCCTTCATCTTCCTCTGTCTCAACCAGGACTACCGCACGCTTGAATTTGTCTTGGTACAACTCTGGGTGGCGCTGTTCATATAATGACAGTTTCTGAACCATATGCGCCAGTGAAGGGTAATCTGCTTGGGAAGCCATATCCTTGATCGGCGATGCGAGACCCACCACCGCCAACTCGACTGCTTCTTTTTCAGTCAAACGAGTCGAATAGCATCGGTTCCTAATGGTCCTGAAGCGCTGGATGTATTCTGACACTGTTTCTCCACGCTTCTGTCGTACTTGTGCTAGATCAGCAATGCCAGCCTCGGAAGCCTCTGAATGATACTGCATGTGGAACTGCTCTTCCATCTGCTTCCAAGTCCGGATTGAATCTGGTGGCAGCGAGGTGTACCACCCGAAAGCCGATCCTGTGAGGGACTGTGCGAAGAACCTCACGCGTAGTGCATCTGCCGCTGAGATCGTGCCCAGCTGCGCCAAATATCGGCTCACATGCTCGATTGAACTGGAGCCATCTGACCCACTAAACTTGGAGAATTCAGGGAGCCGATATTTGGGTGGTAGCGGGATCAAATCGTACTCGTTGGGGTACGGCTTGGAATAGCTGATTGCCCTCCTTTTCGGCACCATGCCGAACTGGTCTCTCAAGATTGTACGGATCTGATCCGCGGTGCTAGCTGCAGGAGTCGAGCTCTGAAGATTCGCTGGAGTGGCATACTTAGCTAGCCACGCTTGCTTCTCAAGATCTGAGCTAGCTGCAGGAGTTGAGCTTTGGAGATTTGTTGGAGTGGCATACTTAGTTAGCCACGTCTGCTTCTCAAGATCTGATCCAGAAGCCCCTCCTGCTGTTCCAGAAACCCCTGCTGTTGCAGTCTGGTTCGTGAGTGCCCAGTTACTGCAGTCTGGCACGTATGTGCACGTGTATCCGTGAGGGATCTCCTTAGGCGCCTCATACAAGAACTGGTAATCACTAGGGTCACCACCGATCTTGTAGACGATGAATGCCGGTGAGCTCGGCACTTCTGGTGCTGCCAGCGCGAACGGCTGCGGTGGTCGGGTCTGGAGTGGTATCTCTCCTTGGTGAGTCCCTAGAGCAGGTCCTGTCGAAGAGTACTAGTGCCTCATGATTTCCTGGATCACCCGAAGCGCGACACGCTCCAAAGCGTTCACCAGGCTCTCAGAATGGCGGTGTAGCGAATGAGCTACCATGTGATTAACCTCCTGACGAAGAGACCTGGTGCGTTCTTCTGAAGGGGTAGACAGGTCCACTCCATCGAGCGCGCCTTCAGGTGAGAACCCTTTCCACCTGATGCCGTGTGAGCGGGTCCTCTGGAAAGAGCCGATGAGGTCGGCTTCGAAGATAGCTTTGACATCGTCATACTTCTTCTTGAGCTCCTCGCCGATCTTCGAAATGCGTAATCGGAGGACCTTCCGCCATCTCAGATGCAGATGGCGATGCCGTTGATGCTGTTGATGTCGAAGACTGTCCCACCGGGCGTGCCAGAATGTGTTGGCATCCGAAACCCACCGGCGAGTAGCGACGGGCAACACGTAGAGCCGGGAGGCTCCCAGAACTGCGGCTGGCCCTGGTCCCTCGTGCGATGGCCCGCAAAGCTCCGGCACGCACGTCCCGATGCTGGTGCAAGGGCGTGCCACCTGACCTATACCTGGTCAGGAAGGTGATGATCTGCTTCGCTTAGTTTCCTGCATGGCATACACGTAAACATTAAATACGAGCCTCGATCGGCTCTCAGGTTGTCCTGTGAATCGGCTCAAGGAGCCGATCCACCCATGATACGTATGAGGTCTACGATCACATGGTGGTCCTGCTTGATCAATATAAAGCTAAAAAGACCTACGACGATTTAGGGTTTTCACCGCATAATCGGAACATCCTACACGTGATTGAGCCTGGCAGCCACGCAAGATGATAATAAACCAGCCCTAGATAAGGCCTAAAAACCAACACGGAGTTGATTCCCGGAACATCTTATCTAGGGCTAGCAAACTACACCCTACGTGCTACTGGATCCTTCAACCCGTTTGCAAGGCCTAACTATGCAGATATCAAACTAATCCTTGAAGAACAAGGAGCAATCATAACAGATCGGATCTACTAAACACGGATCAAGCAAGGTGCCGCCCTTACACCTAAGATAGGTGTACAGGCGGCTAGACGTCTAGGGATAGCATGGAGCAAAGCATATATCGTGGTAAAGCAATGCTAACCCTAATACATCTATGATAACTACGTTGCTCGCCATCAACAAGGCTTCAGCACGAGCAACGCATGAACAACGAATAAACGTATACTGCCTAGATCGCAAGATGCGATCTAGGCAGCATGATGCTTACCCGGAAGAAACCCTCGAAACAAGGGGTTGGCGATGCGCCTAGATTGGTTTGTTGTGAACGTGATTGTTGTCTTTCTCCATAACCCTAGATACATATTTATAGTCCGTAGACTTTCTAACATGGGAATAATTCCAACCGTGCACGAGCCAAATTCTATCTAACCGACACGTATCCTACTATATTTACAGATACACGGGCAAACTAGCCCAAACTTTCTCGTATAAGGCCGATTCATGTATATCTTCCGTGTATATTCTTCAAGCCCATCTTAATCACGGCCCACCTCTGATCCGGTCAAATTCTGGTGATAACAACTGGGCATGGAAGAACTGCCCGTTTGCTTGGCAAGGTATATACAAAGGCCGTCATGGATATTGCAGTGTGGTGCTTGAAGCTGTGGCAGATTATGACCTGTGGATTTGGCATTCTTTCTTTGGCATGGCGGGATCACACAATGACATCAACGTGTTGCAGCGGTCTCCGGTGTTCAGCAGACTAGTGGAAGGGCATGCTCCACCATGCAACTATGAGATCAATGGCCACCAATATACTAAAGGCTATTATCTAGCCGATGGTATATATCCAAAATGGGCCACTTTTGTCAAAACAATCTCGAATCCATCAGGTCTGAAGAATTCCCACTTTTCTACACGACAGGAGGCTTGCAGGAAGGATGTCGAGCGGGCATTTGGTGTGCTTCAAGCACAATTTGCCATTGTCCGGTACCCTGCTCTAAGCTGGTCTCACGACCAAATGTGGGAGGTGATGCAGGCTTGTATGATCATGCACAATATGATCATCGAGGATGACCGCAAGAATCATGTTAGGTCACATGTTGGTCCCTATGAGTGTCAATGCCCTCTTGCGGAGGTTGATCATGAGTTGCCTGCAGATTTTGCTGATTTTCTCGCCATGCACGCAGAGATCCGTGACAGCAATTTGCATGAGCAACTTCAAGCTGATCTCGTTGAGCATTTGTGGAGGATCAAAGGAAATACTGTGGTACCTTGATGTAGCATCTAGCCCTATTTATTATATTTGATTACTTGTTTTATTGTTTGTTGTAATTTAATTTGAAAACAATCCTCGCAAATATTTTTATTCATATGCTACATTTGATAAATAGTTTATGTGTTAAAAAAAGTAATTTAAATGTTTGGGGGCGGCGTTTGGGGGACGCGGCTGGGGAGCGACGTCTCCCAAAGGCGGCACGAACAAAACACGTCCCCCAAACGCTCAATCCGGCGCGGTTTGGGGGACGCTTTGGGGGGCGCGGCTGGAGATGCTCTTATGCTCTGTTGACATGATGTTCATCCATTGCCGGGTATGTAGTTGTTCTGTGGAGATCCGGATTTTTTATGTATGCTCTTTATGTCTTTTGTTAAATAAATTAATACAGAAAGCCATATGCACATTTTCAATGCAGAGGTGGAGGTCTCATCCTCCATTTCGAAAAAGAAAATATAGGCTAGAGTTTCACGGTCCAAATATATGAACACAAGATGATTTGAACTTCCAGGAACAAAACCGAGATGAAGACTAGCTCAAACGGATGTATGAGAACATGCCTCTAAATTCCGAAAAGTAAACGGAATGAGAACACAACATGAACCACATCTCTAACTTAAAACATAATTGATTAGAGATTAAAAAATCGGCATTATAGTTTTGTGCAAGGAACAAAACACTCACCATTACATCGCACTAGAGAAAAGCATGCAACTCATAAGATTATGCCTGTTGGAATTGTTGTAGTCTACTTATATGCAAAAGTACTGTTTCAGCCGTGTATGGAACGCCTAAAGACCATAGATTGCTCTGATGAGTGATGATGACTAATCTGAATGGCAACCAGGACGACGAGATGCAACGAAAAAACACAAAGCTGAAATATGCTGCCGCGACGAAAATGCTTGAAGAAGCATATACCGAGAAGTTAGAAAATGCAGGCATCACAAGCAAACCATCAGTCGGCAGTATTTCTAATACGCATCAGACAGCAGGCCACGAATTTAACACAAAGTATGCAATGCAATACCCCAAAAGTCAGGACATCGGTAGCAAGCGAAGCAGATATTGCAGGATTTCTAGTTCAGATACAACATATTTTGTCATTGACATCCAAAAAACTTCCACGGTGCCACGTGGATATTGCAGGATTTACTCTTCATCTTTAGTGACGTGCATCTCCACTGCTGAGAAAGGGTCATCAAAAGTGTAATCGGCTCCCGTCTTAAAGCTCCAGAGGTTGCCTCCTTCAGGACCTGTGCTACCAAGAATCACCATATTGATCTCAGATTTACTGGACGCCTTATAAGCTTTTGACGCTTTGGAAAATGCCTCTTTGGTACAAAATGGTGTGACGCTTGGATTGGCCATACCAATCGATGCATTCTCAAGGACCCTCGCATTCCGGAAGAAGAACTTGATGAAAGCAACCTCACCTATCTCCCCCCGGAATTCACGGAAAGACAACACCTTAATGCACGACTTGACATTTTCGGTGGGTTTAGCCAACTCCCAGAACTTGAGGTTGAGCCTGGTACTGCCAGCTTCAAAATCACATTTTCCAGACTGCAAGAAATCAATAAAAAGTAACATGAATTAGCTCAGATACAATGGTCGGTTGTTGCCATTAGCTATTTGAAACAACTGGTTATAAAAGGTAATATTATTAAGTACTACTTCATATCGTGAACAGAGTTTTCTGTGCAGCTGAGATTCAAGAATTACAATTAATGCTCAACACTAAACGCTGCTGGTGTTAAAAAAAATTGTATTGTAAGAAAGGTCTAACAAGCTGTCAGAACCATCCCCGCGTCGCTCCCAGGGGGGCGGCTCGGGCGACTCAAACCCTAGCCCAGCCGCCGCCCCTCCTCCCCTTCAACCTCCTCTCGCCGCCGCCGGAGGACGCCGCCGGGCGAAGGCCGCGCGGCTGACGGTGGCGGCGGGCCCTCCTCCTCTCGCGCGGGCGGTGTTGGGCAGGGGCCTCCCCCCTTCAGGCGATTGCAGCTCCGGACGGATCAGCGTGGCGACCCTGGTTTGGCGCGGCGTTCCAGCGGAGTTGGGCGCAGGGGCGTCAGCCCCGGGTTCCTCGGCTGTGCGGCGGCCGCGGTGGCCGCGGTGGCCGCGGTGGCGGCGCGGCGGCTGGTCCTGGGAGCTCAAGTCTGCGGGCGTCGGCGTTCGTCTTCGAGCCTCCGCGTCGGTGTTGGTCGGCGCCCCCTCCTTCGTGGCGTTCCGGCGGCGCCCACGATGCTCTTCGGCGGTGCTTTGTCGGCCGCATGCTGTGCAACCCGGCCTCTCATCTCCGCGAGGTGTGGTGGGTGTCGGCCGTGCTCACGGAGCTCTCTGGATTGGTGGTGGTGGTGGCTGTTGCGCGGAGTCGGCGCGCGGGGTGGTGGTGGTGGTGGTCTGGCCGACCCTTTGCGGCGGGTGTGAGGTTGCGACTCTCTGCCGGGCGAAAGCCTTGTTCTGGCTGCGGCTGGAAACGACGGCGGCGGCGCCTTTTTTGGCGTCATGACCTCCTTGGAGGCGTCGTCGTGGTGGTGTTCTTGCGCCTCCGCCCGGGTGCTCCAGGTGAAACCCTGATTCCTCGTGGGATCGGGCGAGGGCAACACTTTCCTGTGTCGTTTTGCCTGCTGGGGTCCTCGCCTTGGTTGCTCCGTCGGCCGGAGGGAGCTGTGGAGCGAGTTGGTTGTCGGCGTCGACGAGCGGTTTGGCTTCCTCGACTCGGCGGTCAGGCGAACACGACTTCGGTTTCGGTGTGCTCCGGGTGAAAACCCTGCACCGGCCTCGGCCGATGCCGGTGATGGCGGCGCTCTCGGACGTCGCTCCCCTCGTTGGAGGCATCACGGTGGAGGCCCTTCACTGCAAGTTTGTTGTTCGTGTTGTCTGTCCTGTCGGTTTCGTCCTCGGCTTGTCTTCGGCTAGGTGGTGCGCGGCCCCGGGGGTCGGCGTGGATGTCGGAGCGGCGGCTCCGTGTTTTGCCTCCGCCTTGTTGCGTTTTGAGGTGTTTTAGGGTATCGGCCTTGGCCACTGGGGTGGCTAGGCCATCGGCTCGTGTGGTGCGCGGCCTCGGGGCCGGCGTGTTGTGTTGTGTTGTGTTGTGTTGTATCGGTTTTCGGCTGGTTTCCCTCATAAACTGGCCATTCTCTTCTCCTATATCAATGAATGGCAAGCCTCTTGCCTATATTCAAAAATAAGTTATAAAAAATTGTACATCATGGTATCACACAATGAAAGCTGTATCTGATTTGTGGGCAAGTGGCAAATCAACATTTCCAAGTGCGAAACTAGCTGCAGAAGTATACCATCTGCCAAGCAGCCTAATAATGCAAGAAAAAAAAATAGAACTGGAGTGATGTGTGCCCTAAACATCCTCATGATTATCATTCACACAAACAAGTTACAGTGTACTGCTGAAAATCTCAGCCTACTTCTGTCGTCAGTCATGACTAAAACATGGTCCAATAACTCTAATCAATCGAAACCGATTTGAAGAAATCACACAAACAATCTAAAATCGAATTCTTAACCATGTGTACCTTTCGCCAGACATGTTCTCCCAGACAAAATTCCAGATGTAATTGATGACAAGTACCTTGTAATAACTAATATGATGCAATCTGTGTGAGTAGATTTGCAGCACGCGAGCACTAGAACGCCTGTTTTTGAAAAAATTGAAAACTGTATTTTTGTGTTTCAAAAATTCAAAATTTTCTTCCGTGAACACATACACATGTCCTGAATACCTCGTGCGAAGTTTTGGTAGAAATTTCGTTGTATTTTGAGCTATAGAAACAAGACAAAATTGTGGCTGTATTTAGGGAAAGAAAACTCAGATTTTACTCAGAAAATTGTCTTTTTTTTGTATAGCTCAAAATCCAACGTATTTTCCCCGAAATTTGGTACAAGCGTATTTGTTTTCAGATTTTTTGAACTCATAGAAATATGTTTTTCAAAATTTTCAAAAAAAGGAGCACGGGTGCTGCTGGGGTTTTCGGCAATTTGTTTAGTACTGTACCACCAATATGGTATTATTGTATACCACACAGACCTCCAAGAAACTGTAGGTAGCAATGTGCTAATTTTATTTGCGTGCCCATTTCAAGTTACAACAAGCACAAATGTTGCTATTTAATACGATCCATGAACACAATAGAAACACTACAATAAGAAGAAAGTCTGAATACAAGATGTAAAGAAGAAAATCATTAGAAATCAAAAAGCACAGTAAACACTGCAGCCCAACAGAAACGGCATAACATAAATAGAATTAGATGGCCACTCAGAACTCTAATGGTGTACTCTAGTTTATGTTTTGAAGAGAAAACCTGATGACTGAGAATAAAAAAAATAATGCTTAGCTTGTAAAGCTATAATTGATCACCCATGTCAAGGCCAAGTATTCCTAGTCATTTAGCTGGTGTTATCATCAAGTTAACAGATGGAAATACTACTTACACTAGCTTGCATAACTACAAAGAAAGATTAACATTTTGCAGGAGCAAACTTTAGGAAGATGACAAAGAATGTCAGTTATAGTTGACCTAAAGTTCTATTGATAAGAAATTCAGAACACACCATCTGTAATGGAATAAAATCTGTAGCCTGGCTACAGACAATTCATGTAATATCTACAGGAAATTGGAACAAACGTAAGAAAGCACATACTGTAATGTGGAGTTTCTCCAGATTGGGAAAACATCTGAGGAAGGTGGGCAGCATCTTGACGTCATTGTGGTTTCCGAAACGCACCTTCAAACTCAGGGTCTTGACAGTCGTGACCATGGTGCGTGAGGTTGGTTTTATCCCAGCCTGCACCCAAATCCCAGTTGAAGAAAGATCGCACATTTAGTCATGAACCACCACCAGTTGGACGAACAAATGGATAGAGTTAGACAGGAGATGTACCACGACGTCTCGGGTCTCTAGAATGTGGTTTCCTGGCTCCAAGATTCCCAAAGCGTGGAGCTTGGGGGCATCACCAATCAGGACTCTGGTGCTGAAGCCACCAGTGTTGCCCCGAGGTCCCTCCAGGATGAGTCTGTCAAGAAGTGGAGCCTTCACTACGGTGATGCTCTCCAGAACGGAGCCGCAAATTTGCACGCACCGGATGCTCTGGCTGACGATGCGAAGGCGCAGCCCCTTGTTGTTTCCCTGGATGCTGAGGACCTCCAGGACAGGGCTTCTGGCGACGAAGGACTCGATGTCTCCGTCCTCCATGACGACGCTGCAGATGCCGAGCTCACGGAGATAGGGGAAGGAGGTGCCGCGCGGTATCCTGGCCACGTCCGGGAACTTCCAGAGGCCGATGTAGAGGCGGGTGAGGGTGGTGACGCTGAAGAGCGTGGCAGGGAGGGGCACATCGAGCGGCAGCGGGCGGTTGAGGAGCACGAGCTCCTGGACGCCCTTGGCGGCGAGGAGGTCGAGCCAGCGGGCGAGCTGAGCCTGGCGCGCGCCCATCTTGCTGGAGACGAGGTGGACGCAGCGGAAGGGCCCCGGGTGCGCTTCGAGGATGTAGGAGACGGAGTCGGTGATGGGCGGCGAGCCGCCGCTGGGGCTGATGTAGGCGTCGCTGAGGACGAGAGGCGCGGAGAGCCAGACCCGGCGCCAGCGCGAGGCGAGGAGGGCGGTGGCGGCGGCCTCCGTGACGAAGAGGCGGGAGACGATGTTGCGCAGGAGCGCGTCGGGGAGGAGGCTGATGCGGTCGACGCCGTCGCGGGCGGGGAGGGAGGCGAACCGCGCGGCCTCGACGGCGGGAAAGGCGGGGAGGAGCTCGGTGCGGATGTACGTACGCAGATGCTCCGTGTCTCCGTCCGGGTTGCAGCACCCGCGCCACACGTCGGCCGCCGTCGCGGAGTCCACGTTGGTGGGTGGCTTCGCCCCGCTCATGGCCCATGACCCCGCCGGCGAGGGTTTCCCGGATTTGGGGCCTCGGCGTGGCGCCATTTTAGAGAGAGAAGAGTGTGAGTGTGACTGTGTGAGGGAGAAGATCACAAGAAGTGGATAGTGGACGCGGCGGTAGTCTTGTGAGGTGGCCCTAGGGTTTCGTGGCTTGGTGGGCCAGAAAACAAAACCGATTTCTCCGCCCACGGGCCCATGACTCAGTCACTCATTTCTTCCTTTTGCTTAGGGCATCTCCAGCCGCACGACGCATTTCAGACGCCCAAATTGTCCGCGGCCGTCCGTTTACGTCGCCTGCCGAACAGGGAAATGGTCGTGTGTCCGTTTGCGTCTGGGGTTGGCTCCAGCGGCGCGACGCATTTTGGGCGCAGGCCAGAATTCAAAAAACATGAAATAGCGTCGACTTTGCACGAAATTACAGCCGCAAATTGAGGGCTGAAACAAGTTCATCACACTTTGCAGCTCGTACGGCGCAAAGTGGAGCAAAAGGGGCACAACAAGGCCTGAACAGCAATAAAAAAAGTCCAAAAGGAGGCCAAGGTGTTGGGCGCATGGCGCCGGCGCCGGCGATCAGGCGTCTCGCGCGCGGATTTCGGCGCGCCTCTTCATGAACCATGCCCTGGTGTCGTCGTCGACGTCGCTCAAGTCGGCAAGCATGATCCTTGTGTCTTTTGCACGCAATTTGGCCTCGGCATCTGCCTTTTTGGCCTCGATGTCCAGCCTTTGGACATCGAGGACCTCCTTGGAAAGGTTCTGGTAGATGGCAGCTGCGGCCTCTTTTTCCAGACGCCTCTTCTCGTCCCTAGCAGCCATGGCGGCACGGTTGTCGGCCATTATCTTCTCCATGCTCTGCGTGAAAGCAATGGCCTGCGCCTCCCGGACGAGATCGGCCTTGGTAGCCTTGTGGCCTCGTGGACGAGGTGGAAGGACTGGACGACCTTGATCGTCGTCTTCGCCATCGAGGTTGACCGCTGTCCCATTCCTCACAGCTTCGTTGTAGGCCGCAAAGCTTATCATCCACTTGTTGTTGTCTTTGAGCAGCTCCCAACAATGGACCATATGGAAGCCCTTCTTGTGCGTCGCCCTGAACTTCTGCAAGACGCGGGATACCTGCAATCATAGCCGCCAATGATGTACAATGACGCAAATTGACGCAATGACGCAAATTGTGTAGAATGATGATGGTTGTATCGTGTTTACCACTGTCATGACGCCAGTGCCGCTTACGGGGTTGTTAATAGCATGTTCGACCGCCGAGCAGAACTTGGCAGTCTCTTGTTTGATGTAGTTCCATCTTTTCCGGAGGGACTCCTCCGTCCGAGGGCATGTGATATGGTAGGGCGGGTGCATCCTGGTCTCGTTGTACTGCTGCAAGATCTTGGCCCAATAGACCTTGCCCTTTTGCTGGGCGCCATTGATACAATCTTGGGTCGTTGCCAGCCACGCTTCACACAAACACTTGTCCTCCTCGTCGACGAAGCCTTGTGTCCTGCGGCTCTCCCCCTTCTTCTTGGTGGCGGGCTGTGTTGGCGCGTCGTCGAAGTCGTCCACGCACACGGGTGTTGGCTGCGTCTGCTGGGTGCAGAACAGCCGTGCGGTCTCGATGTCCTCCGCATCTTGCGTCTGCTGGGTGCCGAACAGCCGTGCGGTCTCGTTGTCCTCCGCATCATGCGCGCCTGTCTAGGCCCGATCATTGCGAACGAAGCCGCCGCCGTAGATAATTTCCTGGATGTCTGAATCATGGCGGTCCTTTCAATAGTCCTACGAACGACCGGACATCAGACGCATGATACAGGGCACTCGCACACATTGACAGAGCTCACGTACCGGGTCGTCCATCGTCGGGGCAGGCGGCGCCATTTCGTCGAACAGGATGCGGGGCTGCGGCATGCTCTCCTCCGGCACCTGGCGCGTCTTCTGTGTCGCGTCCGGGCAGGAGTCACCGCTTCTAGGCGTCCGGTTGAGGTCGGGAACCGCCGCCCCGGTCAACTTCACCGGCGGCAGGCCGGAGGCGAACCGCGACGCCGCGTGGCCCTGCAAGGGAGCGGGAGTTCCAGGGCGCAGCTGGGAACTTACCGAGCTGACCGAAGAGGCCGGAGGCGCGACGCCGACCATCCCCTCTTTCTTGATGAGCATGTAGCCCTCCGCTAAGGTCGGATGGAGGGCTACTTGCGCGACGCCAGCTTTGATCTGCATCTGCCAGGCCTGCTGGTTGGCGGCCGCGCCAGTCTTGATCTTCTGGTTCTTGCGCCGGCAGCGACGCTTCGCGGCCTCCAGGACTTTCTCCTCCGCGGAGAGCACCTTCTTTGCCGCCTTCGGCTTTGCCTCCCGGCCGCCGCCGTCGGCGGCCCGCTTTGCTTCCGCCGGAGCTGCAGTGTACATTGTGGCTATGGCCGTGGCTACGGGGGAGTGTGGGGCGGCGGCGGGTGCGAGGGTTTGCTCCGCATCCATGGCGGTAGCTCCGGCGGCGAGGACGTCCATCGCTTCTGGCCTGCTCGCGCCGGTCTAGTTTCCAATTTGGCGCGGGGTAATGGCCAGTGGCGGGAATAATATCGCCCTCCAGCCACTGACGCGCGGGTCCTACGTCTTTTTCGGTGGACACTCGGAGCGACCGCCGAGCGTTCGCCGCGACGCAAACCTGGCGCATATTTGGGCCAGGTTTGCGTCTCCGCGGACGGCCCGGTCACTTTGCGTCGCCCCGCTGGAACAGGCCCCAGACGCATTTCCGGTCACGGCAGACGAAAACGGTCGCTCAGCAACCGTTTGCGTCGCGCCGCGATGCCCTTAGTACTCTTAATCTTTCTAAAATTGTCATCATCCAATAAAAGAAGGAAAAAGATACGGAGAAGCGCCGCATGGCTTACTCATCCGTGCGGCGGAAAAAAACACCCTCTCTTAAAGGGACACGCGTTATTATCCCTCGTGTACAGCTCTCTGGTCTCTACCACTCATTCTCTCTCTCCAAAACAAAAGGGAAGCATCGCGCGGGGAGGTTCGAGGAGGTCGCCATCGTCCGGAACGCGCCAGCAGAGGCCACCGCCGGGTTGGATTCGAGGTCGCCGCCGCCGGGAACGTGCCGGCAGAGGCCGCCGTCGCCGGGTTGGATTCGAGGTCGCCGCCGCCGGTAACGCGCCGGCAGAGGCCGCCGTCGCCGGGTTGGATTCGAGGTCGCCGCCGCCGGGAACGCGCCGGCAGAGGCCTCCGCCGTCGGGTTGGATTCAAGGCCGTCGCCGCCAGGAACACACGCCGGGGGAGGCCGCCGCCACTGTCGGGCATGCAGGCCGCCGCCATCGCGCTGATGCCGGGGAGGCCGCCCGCCGTCGGGAAGACGCTAGGGGAGGCCGCCGCCATCGGCTGGCTTCGAGGCTGCCGCCGTTGGGAACACTGTTTCCACCGTCGGGAACCACTGGGGAAGGCCGCCGCCGCCGCCTGCAACGCTCTGGTGGAGGCTGCTCCCAACAAGCGCAAGGAGGTTGCCGCCGACGAGTAGATGGAGGCGTGCACGAGAGAGGAGGCCAATCCGCCAATGGCTGCGGTGATTGCCTGATTTTTCCCTCTCACCCACTATCTTGATTTGTTGATTTTTCTGATGGCAGTAGTAGAGGTTTCGTAATGTGTTCCTTTTCCTGGTTAAATTTTTCTTGAGACAGTATTAGGATGTTCAAGCTAATTGCTGGTAGTTGGTAGATGATCTTCTGGTGTGATGTGATACATGAGGACTGCTGGGCTGCAATTTTCTGATATTATTCTGGCAGTTATTCATTGTTAATTTGGCAGTTAATAAGTCATAATCTGGTAGTAATTATAGCAGAATACTCGTTAACCTGGACGAGTCCATGTGTGGCAATTGCTACTCGATAATAAGTGATAACCTGGTAGCTAGAGATGATTAACCTGGTAATGGTTAGTGAAAATTTGGCTGTTACTAGGCGATAATCTGGTAGTTGTTAGCACAATAATTAACCTGATGAGTATGTGCTCAGATTTGGGCAATTACTAAGCGGTAACCTCAAAATTGCTACTAATGTGGTAATCTGGCTAAGTGATAATTTGTAATTACATTACTACTTTTTAACTTGATTTTTCGAATTACTAAGTGATAATGTAATAATCAAGTTATGTTATCAAACAACCTGGTAATCATGTGCAAGGAATCTGGTAATCATCTCCAAATAACCTACAAAGTGCTTGTACCCATCCTCGTAGAAACTAGTGCCTAAATAATACCATGGTTTTGTCTCCACAAATTGCAAGCTGAGTGTTGTGTACTCACATGTAGCATTTACTACTATGACCAAAAGTTTGCTAGCACCTTTTTTGCAATGGATGAACCAACGAAATATTGTAGCGGTACTTTTTTGGTCTGAGATGCTGTACATGCACTGCTCAGGCTAGCAGTACTGCATGTGGGCTTACTTTGGACCAGCGAGTCTAGGAGGTTAAAGGTGCTGCATGCTGAGACAGCGGAACAGGAATCAGCCGCCGCACGGATAGAAAAATGTGCGGCGCCGCCGCGTAGCACGATCCATAAAAGAAACTGTTAAAAAATCCTCCACTAAAATGACAAACAAAATCAAATTATATGCATTAATTATCTTAGACATGCTACTCTAGCTTATTGTCATTTCTATTAATTTAATCACTCTAAGCTTTCAGCTTGAGAAGCTGAGCCTAATGTTCAACCATGATTTCAAATATTCCACAACTTAATATCAAAATTATTTTTCTTTTTATTTCTACAACCATATCTATTATAGTCTTGGTCAAGGTGAAAACATGGAGCGTGTAGCATAAAGCGCCACATTGATAGTCAAATTTACCGTTCAGTATCGTTTTACGTTTATGAGACAAAAATGCACCGCCTTTTTATACGTTTTTTGAGACAAAAAGGCCAATGCATGTTTTCCTAGAATTTTCTTAAAAAGTTTGATTTTATTCTGAAAAGATATGTCTATCAGTCTTCAGAGGGTGTCTAGAACTTCACGTAGTTTCTTTCCTGTCGGCTTCGCGATTCTTTCTCAGAATAGATAGTGAAAATCCACAATTCAATACACTGTGTAGAGCCGTATTACTCCATAAGAGATATTTATACTTGTTACCAATAGGACGTACTTTTCCATCCACACTTCCTCCTTGTGAGGTCTAGTATTGCATACAAACCAATCATCCCTTCTTCGCGATCCTGCATACCCACACTTTTGTACCATTAAAATCACCGGGCATAACCTTTGGCCGTAAGCAATACAATCCAACATAGACAATATAGAACCTTCTTCTATAAGACGGGGAATTTAAGACAATCTCAACCACATGTGGAACCACCGAACTCACATTTAGCCTCTATTAAGTACGTTGGTATGTGAAAGAAAGAAGATCCAGCTCACTTCCCTAGTGCCATGGTAGATCTCATAGTTAAGGCGTAATATATGGTGATAGAATCACTATACGATATGTATTATTAGTCGTATGTGACCATATACCCACTTGCAATGTAACCTTCACCACCAACACATACCATGGTTTCATTGCTCATCACAGAGTCAATTCATAGATTATGAAAGTAATAATTTGTTGTTTAGTGGAGGAATGATACTAATAGTAATTTGTAAACATTTGGAAAGTGATCAATGACATGAGGAAGTGTTGGACTTGCTCCTAAACCACGAGGTAGTGTAGGTGAGTTCTTCAGTGTGACTAGGGACCTTGAGTTCAGAAAACATAATATCATTATCTAGTAAGACAGTCTTTAAAGAACCAAGTGATACTATGATGCATACTAATGACATGAATTTAATTTCTTTGTGTGTATTACCCCTTGAGTGGAAGTGTTCCAACATTTAAATGGTATATGCCTATTTTCGTAACTAATAATGGATTCTTGAATATTCAATTCATTTAAAATAAAAATCAGAAGTATCTGTGGTGACCCTGCATACCACTGCATGTTGTAGTATGCCAGTCGTTGATATAACATTCACGAAGTACCATTCCGCAAATATTACATCCCTCAGAGTAGTACAACAGAACATAGCAGGTCCATAACTCATTCATTTAATATTACAAATATCATACACATATCGTCTCGGAGCTCCTCTTGGGTCCAAAGAGGAATACTCCTGGGTTCGAGGCGAACCCAACTTAGCTTACAATATAGATGTCTCATTAAGTTGTACATTTATTCTCTCGAGCAGCTAAGTATTAAGAGTTCGGGCTGCTCGGCTACTACTACTACTTGATGCTTCTAGGCTTGATCTCCTCCGGAAGCCTCCCCGGTTCCGTAGACTATGAGATAGTCTACGCCTTCAACACCTCCAGAGAGGTCTGGTTCCTCATAGCCGATGATCTCGGCTCCTTCAGTGTGGTCGTAGTCCTCCTCCAGACGATTCAGACAATCTAAGCAAGGGATTTAAGATTGGGATGAGTACGAGCGTACTCAACAAGTTCATTATAGAGAAGAGGTGTTTAATGCACTAGCTACGATATTAGACCGGAAAGTCTAATACCAATGCAAGTTTTGATAAACATTTCTTCAAGAGATTGCTTTTATTTCCAAGAGCTATGTCCGTCAGCCTTCACCGGTTTACTAGAACTTCATGGAGCTCCTTTCCGGCCGCGTTCGCAGTTCCATATCCCGGAACAGGGAATGACAGGTCACGGTTCTTTACACTCTGCAGAGTTGTGTTGTTTTACCCATAAGAGATCTTAACCTTGGTGCCAACCGGGCAGCTTTCCCGTCCACACTTCCTTTGGTGTGAGGCCCGGTATAAGGTCTAGCCAATCATGTTCCTCCGCTACCTCGAACACCCACCCTTTGTTGCATGCCCCGACCCTGGGTCCTCGCCGGTACCATTATTCCCATATATTTCAGGGTGGACCCCGACCACGATGACAGTCTGGGATCGAACCAAACTCCTTCGCCGGTAGCTGCAACCCATCATAGACCGCAATACCGTGGGGACTTAGGACTCCCCAGCCTCACCATCTTGCTCCTTCGGGCGACAAGTGTACTACGGACAATGCCGTGGGGACTTAGGACTCCCCAGCCTCACCAGCTTGCCCCCTTGGATTACAAGTGTACTACGGTAAAGCACGTCCGTTGATGAACGAGAGGTGGAAACACTTTTGACTACTCCGTCCCACTCCGGATCTTATGGTTAACACGGGTATTACGGCACAAGAATCACTGGCGACATTTGTTGTTTAATCCTAGATGGATATAAACCCTTGCAATGGAACCTCCACCATATCAACACAATCCATGGTCCCATTGCCAACCACATAGTCATATTCATAGTTATGAAAGTAGTGGTTTTGGTTTTTATGCAATAGTGATAACCATAGTACTTTGCAAGTAATTTGATAGAAATACTCAAATGACATGAGCAAGTGATGAACTTGCCTGAACACTGCAAAGTTTTGCAGTTGGATGGTGTGGACTGACCATTGTCCTCTGTTTCTGAAAAATAGCATCATTGTCCGATAAGGGCAATGGTTAAAGAAGCAATTATGCATGATTCCAGTTTTAGGGTTTGTTCCTCCCTTCCGATGTCGTTATTATTTCATGTGGGGTTTAATACTAAGAACAATTTGGAGATACTTGGTTTAGGGTAAAATACAATCTTGAAATGTTGTCAAGATGTTTTTAAAGTCCGATTGCATTAATGGACTTATTTTCATTATTGAAAATAATATGTGTGATTTAAGTTATTATTTAAATCATCAAATTAAGACTTATTCTTAATTGTCTTCAAAAATTCTCTTTGATATTTTATTTAGATAGATGATTTTATGCTGATCAGTTTTCATATTTTTAATTATTTTTTAGAGCTTTTAAACATTTTTTACTTAATTTCAAAGTTTCTGTTTTAATGGATTTATGAAATGTCTAAAATACCCCTGGGCCCCACCTGTCAGGTGGCCCAACGGGTTGAGTCTAACCCGAGCCACCCCAACCGGCTCGGTCGGACCCAGACGCGCTCTTCCTCTCCCTTCTCGCGAAACCCTAACCTCTCCCGCGACGCGGTGGTCGCCTGCGCCGCCGCCGCTTTGTTCCGGCCACCTCCGACCATCCCCGCCGGCGAGATTGGTCGCAATCGAATGGCCGCACGATGGCGCACCGTTCGGTCCGCGCCGATCCGTGTTTCACCGCCGCCTCCATTCGCCCCCAACGCCTCTGGTCCCCTGGCATGGAGTGCCGTGGCGATCTTGTCGCCGCCGACAATCCAGGTGCCGTGGCGCCGCCGTGATGACGCTGGCGTTGCAGCGAGATGATGGCTGGGCTTGGCTTGGCCTGGCGCCGCCGTTCGCCCGGCGTGTGCCGCCGTGCCGCCATGGTTGCTCTTCTCTGCTTCGCCGGTAAGTGCTCCCTCCTTTCTTTTTCTCTTGTGCCTTTTCTTCTTCCTCCTCCAGTAGCTCTGGCCATGGCCCTCCTCCTGTTGGAGATGCCGCCATGCCGTGCTGCCACTGCTGTTGCGCTTACTGTTGTGCTCTGCTTGCCATGACCACAGCTTTTGTGGCCATGCCTGTGCTTATGCTGCTGCTGCTACGATTGGTTGATGCTAGCTGCTATGGCTGTGCTCCCTGCTACCAATTGTGAACTGGTGGCTGCTGCTCTACTCTCCATGGCCTAGCTTAGGCTGTGCTATCTTTGCTATGCATGCTTCTGTGCAATTTTTCTAAAGCCATGTGCTTGCTTAAGCTTGCATTTCTTGCTTGAAACTATCCCTGTGACTCTGTTCTTGATGCTACTACTGCTAGATCCTCAAGTGTATTCAATTCCTTGCTCTGGCTTAATTACTGTGTGTAATTCTTGCCATTTTGCAAGAGCCAGTGCTCCTGGTGTGCTATCCCTTGTGCTATAATACATGGAAATGCTCAATAGAATCTGTTTGTTGGCTAGGCAGCACCATCCAGTGATGGTGTGCTGTTTGGATATAATTGTGTTTAGCTCATTTGCTTATCTGTGATGCAATTCATTATGTAATGTGTCTGTTTAATTTTATATGGTCAATGTGATGCTAGAATTGGGTTCTAGCATGCTTTAGCAAGCTCTGGTGATCCAGTGATCATCAGCTGCTTGATTATTGCTTGCTTTACTTACTGCCTATGCCTGTCTGGGCTTATTCTGGTGACTGTGCATCACCATGCCTTGTGCTGGTGTGTGCTGTGGTTGGCTCAAGCAATTGTTGTTGCTTGCAGTGATCAATTGGATCATGTGTAAGTGTTCCAGTTACTGGTGATCTATGACTTTCATTTATCTGTATAGCTTGTCCTTGTTTATTGGATAAATGAGATGAACTCGCTATGTTGATGACTCTTATAATTAGTTTGATTGAGCTAGAGGGATGCCAACATTGGTTGGGGACCCTAGCTCCACTTTGAACCCAATTTGGGTAATGATACAAGTGCTTGGCTTGGTGGTTTGGCTGTTTTAGGGTTTGAGGTGACCCTGGCAGTAATCATATGCTGCCCTAGGGTAGCTCCCCTCTTGTTGGCTTGCTGTGGCTCACTAGATGCTCTCTGGGTGATCCTTTTGTTGGATTGCCAGTAGCTTTTGATGTTGAAATCAAATAGACAATGATTTGTCTATGTCTGATGGCCTGACTAGCTGTAGGTGCTAGGTGTGTAGCTAGGCTAGCTGTGTTTTCATCTCTTGCTGGATTTCTTCAGTTATGCATTGATTTCATAGCTGTTGTTCCCATAAGATGATTTCCTAGTGGCCTTTACTACCTTTGCTTGCACCATATGGCTTAGTAGCCAGATGATGACACAAATAGGGTATCACACCCTTTTGCTTGTGTGTGATTGGTGCATATGCTTATTTATGAACAAAACCATCTGGTTTGTTCACGATGATCTGTATACCTCACTCCAGCTCCAAGAATTGTAGTTGATGTAGAGGTTTTGCTTCTGGTGGTTTGTTTGGCTTGCCCTGCTCCTCCTTGTGAGCTTGATGCTTCTTGGTTATTTGCTGTGGTGGTGAAGATGTGTTGAACAGCAGTGGCTGTTCAAGCTGTTCTTGTGTTCTTGTGACTTACCCTGTGAGGCTGCTGTCGATGCAATGGTTAGGGTTTGCTTCAGAAAACCCTTTATACTTACCCTCTCCCTTGCCTTTATGGTCGACAGCCATGTTGTACTCCTCCCCTAGTCACTATGTGTGTGGAGAGCATGCAGCAACCCTGGTGTGCTATTGAGCATGCACACCAGCATTGTGTGCTGCCTGGTTGTGTGTATGTGAATCCAGCTTGGGACTTGTGCTGTGGAAAGATCAGCTTCGGCAGAGTTGATCATATCTGCTCAATTTTCTTTCTTTCTAACCTGCCAAGTGGCTATGCCACTTGGCATAGCACTTGTTTTATTTTCTTTGTGTTTGTGTGCAGGGTCAAAATGATGATCAAATGGACATGAAGATCATCAAGCTCAAGATTATCTTGTAGTTTAGGATATTTCATTTATTTGTAATTTTCCTCTTTCTTTTTCTATTTCTTCAATTCATGTAATGTGTTGTAAATTCATATTTCATTTCTGGATATTGTAATTGACATTGTATCTTGTGTGTGATTATCAATAAAGCTCAAGTTTTCCTTAATGAGCTCTATGTAATTGTTGTATTATTTATAATTTTGATTAATGATAATTGTTTGTTAAATTATCTCAAGTTTGAATTATGTGATAACCATTTGAAGTTTGAATTTGAAATTCAAATTCAAATTTGGTTTGAATTCAATCATACAACTTAATTTTAGAACCCAATCATGCAACTTAAGATTTCAATGCAATATCACTTCTCTTCTCTCAAAACCCTAATTTAAATAAGTAGGAACATGTTCATCGCACTCTCGAAACCCTAACCCTGTAAGGTGTCGAGAGAGAAACCTGTCCCCCTTCGATGCAGTTTTGTTTTAAAAGCGTGAAATTTCCCCGTAAATTACAATGCAATGCACATCCCTTTCTAAAATCTACCCCTCGATCATCTCTAAACCTGGGACATTACAGCCTTTCCCCCTTAAAGAAAACTTCGTCCCGAAGTTGTGGTTGTAATACCTGAAGAGTTCGGGGTATGTTTTCCTCAGGTCTTCCTCCTTTTCCCAGGTGGCTTCCCTCTCGGGATGATGCTTCCATTGTATTTTGCAGTATTTTATGGCTTGATTCCTTAATTGTTTCCAGTTCTCCTCGAGAATCTTCGCTGGCTTCTCGATGTAGGTCAAATCTGGTTGTAACTCGAGCTCTTCATGTGATACTGGTTCATCTGGGGTCTTTAAACACTTTCTGAGTTGCGACACATGGAATACGTTGTGAACCTGGGATAACCTTCCCGGTAGTTCCAATTCAAAGGCTAACCCTCGGTTTTGACTCAGAATCTTGAAAGGTCCGATGTACCTAGGGCTTAGCTTTCCTTTTACTCCAAACCTCTGAAGTCCTTTCATCGGGCTCACCTTGAGATATACCATGTCTCCAACTTGTGGCTCCCATGTTCTCCTCTTTTAATCGGCATAACTCTTCTGTCGGCTCTGGGCTATCTTGAGCCTATCCCTGATAATGTCAATGATTTGTTGCTTTTCCTTGACATAATCAGGGTTGAACTCTTTGCTTGCTCCGGCTTCATACCAACATATCGGTGATCTACACTTCCTTCCATACAGAGCTTCAAACGGTGCCATCTTGATGCTGCTTTGATAGCTGTTATTGTATGAAAACTCTGCTAATGGCAGGTGCTCCTCCCATGATCCTCCGAAATCTAGGGCACAAGCCCTCAGCATATCCTCTAGGATCTGATTAGTTCTCTCCGTTTGTCCACCTGTCTGAGGATGCTAGGCGGTACTATAATCCAACTTGGATCCTAAGGCTTCGTGTAGTTGCTTCCAAAATGCTGACGTGAACACGGATCCTCGATCCGACACGATCTTCTTGGGCACTCCATGTTTACTCACGATCTCTTTGATGTAAAGATCGATGAGTTTCTCTCCTTTATCTTGCTGATTTACCGCTAAGAAGTGTGCACTTTTCGTCAACCGGTCCACGATTACCCATATCATGTCCTTCTTTTTATTGGTCATGGGTAGTCCGGTGATGAAATCCATTCCTATCTCCTCCCATTTCCATTCTGGAATAGGTAAAGGTTGTAACTTTCCTGCCGGACTCTGGTGTTCAGCCTTCACTCTCTGGCAGGTATGGCATTCCGCCACGTATTGTGCTATTTCTCTCTTCATGTTATTCCACCAGAATAACTCCTTTAGATCCATGTACATCTTTGTACTTCCCGGATGAATGGAATATGGTGTTTGATGGGCTTCCCGAAGTATTACTTCCTTGATTTCAGCAATATCCGGGACACAAATTCTTTTCTGGAACCATAATGATCCCGATTCTCCGCGGTGAAATTCTGATGGTCTTCCCTCATCTATCCTTCTCATCTCCTCTACGATGAATGGATCGTCCAGCTGACCCATCATTATCTCATTCTTCAGGTTAACATTTAGCTCATCGGCTACTTGCAAAGCCGATAGTCCTTCATGAGTTTCCTTCTCCCAAAGTTGTATTTGGGCTTGACTTATTTCCTTCCTCAACTCCGGTGATATTTCTTGTTCCACTCCTCCGGTGCTCTTCCTACTCAAGGCATCTGCTACAACATTGGCCTTTCCTGGAGTGTAATTGATGGTCAAATCATAGTCCTTGATTAATTCTAGCCATCTTTGCTGCCTCATATTGAGTTCCTTCTGAGTGAAGAAGTATTTGAGACTTTTATGATCCGTATAGAGCTCACACTTGGCTCCATAGAGAAAATGTCTCCATGTTTTAAGTGCAAAAACAACTGCTGCTAATTCTAGATCATGTGTGGGATAATTCACTTCATGAGGTCTGAGTTGGCTCGATCCATAAGATATTACCTTCCGATCTTGCATGAGTACGCAACCCAATCCATGCTTGGATGCGTCACAGTACACGGTGTAATCCTTGCCAACTTCCGGAACCGCTAACACCGGTGCCGTGGTGAGTTTCTCCTTCAGAGTTTGAAAACTCTTCTCACACTCCTCTGACCACACGAATGGTGTGTTCTTTCTTAACAGCTTCGTCATTGGTCCTGCTATCTTGGAGAATCCTTCAATGAATCTCCGATAATATCCTGCCATTCCTAGGAATCCTCGGATTTCCTTGACAGTCTTGGGTGCTTCCCATTCTAGAACTGCTGCTACCTTGCTCGGGTTAACAGCTATTCCATCTTTACTAATGACATGACCAAGAAATTCCACTTGATCTAGCCAAAATTCACACTTGCTAAACTTGGCATAGAGTTGATGTTCCCTTAGTGTTTGCAACACTAACCTCAGATGTTCAGCATGTTCGGCTTTGTCTTTGGAATAGATCAAGATATCATCAATGAATACGATGACAAACTTGTCTAGATATGGCATGAAAATCTTATTCATGAGATTCATGAAAATTGCTGGGGCATTGGTTAACCCAAAAGGCACTACAAGGTATTCATGATGTCCATACCTTGAAACAAAGGCAGTTTTCGGAACGTCTTCTTTCTTGATCTTTATCTGGTGATAACCGGATCTTAGATCAATTTTGGAAAAGACTCCCGCGCCTCTAACTTGATCGAATAGATCTTGTATTCTTGGAAGTGGGTACTTGTTCTTGATTGTGACATTGTTCAAGTTCCTGTAGTCTCCGCACATCCTTCTTCCTCCATCTCTTTTATCCACGAAGATCACAGGTGATCCCCATGGTGAAACACTTTCTTGTATGAATCCTTTCTGTTCCAAGTCATCCAGTTGCTCCTTAAGTTCTTTCAACTCCTTAGGCCCCATCTTATATGGTGCTTTAGCAATCAGAGCTGTTCCTGGAATTAGGTCGATAGTGAATTCTATCTCCCTATCTGGTGGCATACCTGGTAATTCCGTAGGAAACACATCCTGGAATTCATTCACTACAGGTATATCCTCTAATTTCACCTCCTTCATGCTGTTCAGCTGTAGCTCAACTTCTATCTGTGTATGTTTGTCGCCTTGGTAGATCATTCTACTTCCATCGGGGCTTTTCAAAGATACGGTCTTGTTCACACAGTCGATCAATGCTCCGTTAGCTTCTAACCAGTTCATACCAAGAATGACATCAATGTCCTTCATCGGTAAAATGAACAGGTCTGCGTCAAATGCGCACTTATTGATCATGATGACTTGTTTTTGTTTGGTATGGGTTACTACTATCGTTCCCCCCGCAGAAAGTATGGTTATGGGTGTATCTAACTTAGTGCAACTAGTCCCATGTTTGATGATGAATTGCTGAGAAATGAATGATGTAGTTGCACCAGTATCAAAAAGTACTTTGCCAGGATGAGTGAGTATCTGGAGCGTACCTATCACCGCCTGATCGGAGTTAACCACCTCCTCCAGACTAGTGCAGTTCAGCTTGCCGAAGGGCTTCTTATTCTTCCAGTTCCCTCCATTATTTCCTCCTCGGTTTCCTCCTCCTCCTGACTGACCTCCCCATTCTTCTTATTGGGGCAATCCTTCATCATGTGCCCCTCCTGACGACACCCAAAACAAATGATTCTGGGTTTACGACAATCCTTCGAAGCATGTCCTTTAATTCCACAAATACGGCAAACTATTTGATTTGCAGTCTGAAATGCTTGGTTCCTCCTGTTGCTGTAATAGTTGCTGTTGTTGTTGTTGTTGTACCTTGGCTTGAAATTCAAGCTGGTATTGGGCTTGTTACTGGAAAACCTCTTAGGCTCAAACTTGGCCTTTTTCCTCTTTTCCTCCTGCAGTTGTTTGAAATCATCTTCCAGAGTGATGGCGGAATCCACCAACTCTTGAAACTCCGTCGCTCTCATCATCCGGAGCTGTACCTTGAACTGGGGACTTAACCCCCTCAAAAACCTCTTCTTTTTCTTGTCCTCGGTGTTGACTTCTTCGACAGCATACCGGGACAGCTTTGAGAATTCCCTGACATAAGTCAGGATGGCCTTATCCTTCTGCTCGAGACTTTCAAATTCTCGACGCTTCAGTTCCACAATACTTTCAGGGACATTGGATTCCCTGAACTTCCTTGCAAACTCCTCCCAGGTAAACACTTTTCCAGCCGGATAAACGGCTACGATATTGTCCCACCATGATGCGGCGGGTCCACACAACAAGTGGGTAGCATAACGAACCTTTTCTTGGTCGTTACAACCAACTGTATTGAGCTTTCGCTCGGTATCCATAAGCCAATCTTCCGCGTCCATTGGCTCGGGCGCGTATGCGAAAGATATAGGCTTGGTATTCTGGAAGTCTGCTAAGGTGACTCCCTGATTCTCGGGTCTTTCTACCCGGTTCTGTTGCAGCAGCTCCTGGAAGAATTTGTTCTGCTGCTCCAACGTGATACGTTGCCTTTCCTCCACCATCTGCATGTACTGGACAAAATTCTGCTGCGTCATGGGTGGTGGTGGTGGTGGAAACTGATTCCTGGCTGCTTCATCAGCCTCTTCCTTTTGCTTTGCTTCGCGCTCCATGCGCTGCGCTTCGGTCTCCTCTCCTAACGCTCCCGACATAACCCCCTAGTTCTGCAACACAAGATGATACTCATAATTACTCCATGCGCAAGTTTTCTGAGCTCAACTTTGTGCACAGAACTAGTCACGCAATGGAAATCAAGAAGCAAATCCAAATCATACAAAACATATATCATGTATATACATACTTAAGTGGTCTTATTACAATACTCAAGTCGATGTGAGTATGCAAACTCACTTATTACAGTATATGTACAAATTTCTACAAATATTACACACTACAATACACGTGGTACTTGTGTATTGTAGTCCCGCCTTCCTTGGTGGACTCTAGTCGATCTTCACTCCCGGTACATCCCAGGCTTCCATCCGGTCGAACGTGTCGTCCTCCTGATAGACCCTGGAACATAAGGTCTCCCCGTCGGCTGGTAGTCAGAATCAGATGATGATCCTAGGGAGAAATCAGTGTTCACAAACTGATCGTTAAGTGCATCATAGTCCACCCATCGGGTGTACTCCCCTGTAGCTCCACCATAGGTATTTCCAACATTAGTATCCGACTCAACCTGTGTAGGATACCCTCCATCAACTCCTTCATTACTAGGATAACTCTGGTTCTGGGTTGTGGCGTCCTCATTCATCTCTCCGTCATAATACACTGAAGTACTATGAGTTCCCGTATCAGATCCCCAACGCCAACCCGTGGAGTTTTCTATAGGAGTCTCGGAACGCTGATTGTTTCCGGATTCCTCTCCACCCTCATATCCCCCATAGGAACTACCCGCATAGTTCCTGTGTGTAACGGGTGTAGTTTCACGCTCAAGAGAATCAATACTAATGTAGTCACCAGCTGAGTAAACTGGTGTGTGCACCACATTCTCCATGGGTTCTTTCCCCCTAGTCTCCTCCTTGGGTTCAGTAAACTCCTCTAGCATCGTATCAATTGCTCCCGTCAAATGATGGTTCAACTGGAAGAGCAATGATAGTAAGTTGCGGCTGTTATCCATGTATTTTGCAGCTGCTATTGGTTTGCGTTTTGCATATTTGTAGTGGTTGAGCATGGGATCCTCTTCCTCCTGCTTATGAGGAATGTGGGTGAATTCGGAACCCATAAGCTCTTTCGTATTATGCTCCCGAATATCGGTGATGGCTCTCATAACGGCTATATGGTAGGCTGTGCTAATAGTTCTGGCTTCACCTGCTGGCATTACTACGCTCATTCCCAAAGATTCGGGAAGTCGCAGTCCTACCCTACACTTGGCCAATACAGTACCATCGTAGTACATGTATTTCTTTACTTGGATCTGGGGATCACACCCAAATTCAAGTAACATGGCACGTAGAATATCTGCAAGTCCTCCTTCATATTCGCTCAGTGTGGAATCCATCACTTTCACGTTTCATCCCGGACGTGAACTTGCCATGTTGGCTGTAGAAATAGAAAGAATATAAGATTAGTAATAATGCATCATAATAGAGATAATAAAGAATTATCGCACTAAAAGATATGATTGTTGTATTCTCAATTGAATATACACCATATTTTTAAAGAATTCTTTACTAGTCCTATTTGACTCCTAACGTTTGGTCCCATTTACTAGGTTCCAACCTAAGGTCAAAGCTTTTGCTCTGATACCAACTGTGGTGACCCTGCATACCACTGTATGTTGTAGTATGCCAGTCGTTGATATAACATTCACGAAGTACCATTCCGCAAATATTACATCCCTCAGAGTAGTACAACAGAACATAGCAGGTCCATAACTCATTCATTTAATATTACAAATATCATACACATATCGTCTCGGAGCTCCTCTTGGGTCCAAAGAGGAATACTCCTGGGTTCGAGGCGAACCCAACTTAGCTTACAATATAGATGTCTCATTAAGTTGTACATTTATTCTCTCGAGCAGCTAAGTATTAAGAGTTCGGGCTGCTCGGCTACTACTACTACTTGATGCTTCTAGGCTTGATCTCCTCCGGAAGCCTCCCCGGTTCCGTAGACTATGAGATAGTCTATGCCTTCAACACCTCCAGAGAGGTCTGGTTCCTCATAGCCGATGATCTCGGCTCCTTCAGTGTGGTCGTAGTCCTCCTCCAGACGATTCAGACAATCTAAGCAAGGGATTTAAGATTGTGATGAGTACGAGCGTACTCAACAAGTTCATTATAGAGAAGAGGTGTTTAATACACTAGCTACGATATTAGACCGGAAAGTCTAATACCAATGCAAGTTTTGATAAACATTTTTCTTCAAGAGATTGCTTTTATTTCCAAGGGCTATGTCCGTCAGCCTTCACCGGTTTACTAGAACTTCATGGAGCTCCTTTCCGGCCGCATTCGCAGTTCCATATCCCGGAACAGGGAGTGACAGGTCACGGTTCTTTACACTCTGCAGAGGTGTGTTGCTTTACCCATAAGAGATCTTAACCTTGGTGCCAACCGGGCAGCTTTCCCGTCCACACTTCCTTCGGTGTGAGGCCCGGTATAAGGTCTAGCCAATCATGTTCCTCCGCTACCTCGAACACCCACCCTTTGTTGCATGCCCCGACACTGGGTCCTCGCCGGTCCCATTATTCCCATATATTTTAGGGTGGACCCCGACCACGACGACAGTCTGGGATCGAACCAAACTCCTTCGCCGGTAGCTGCAACCCATCATAGACCGCAATACCGTGGGGACTTAGGACTCCCCAGCCTCACCATCTTGCTCCTTCGGGCGACAAGTGTACTACGGACAATGCCGTGGGGACTTAGGACTCCCCAGCCTCACCAGCTTGCCCCCTTGGATTACAAGTGTACTACGGTAAAGCGCGTCCGTTGATGAACGAGAGGTGGAAACACTTTTGACTACTCCGTCCCACTCCGGATCTTATGGTTAACACGGGTATTACGGCACAAGAATCACTGGCGACATTTGTTGTTTAATCCTAGATGGATATAAACCCTTGCAATGGAACCTCCACCATATCAACACAATCCATGGTTCCATTGCCAACCACATAGTCATATTCATAGTTATGAAAGTAGTGGTTTTGGCTTTTATGCAATAGTGATAACCATAGTACTTTGCAAGTAATTTGATAGAAATACTCAAATGACATGAGCAATTGATGAACTTGCCAGAACACTACAAAGTTTTGCAGTTGGATGGTGTGGACTGACCCTTGTCCTCTGTTTCTGAAAAATAGCATCATTGTCCGATAAGGGCAATAGTTAAAGAAGCAATTATGCATGATTCCAGTTTTAGGGTTTGTTCCCCCCTTCCGATGTCGTTATTATTTCATGTGGGGTTTAATACTAAGAACAATTTGGAGATACTTGATTTAGGGTAAAATACAATCTTGAAATGTTGTCAAGATGTTTTTAAAGTCCAATTGCATTAATGGACTTATTTTCATTATTGAAAATAATATGTGTGATTTAAGTTATTATTTAAATCATCAAATTATAACTTATTCTTAATTGTCTTCAAAAATTCTCTTTGATATTTTATTTAGATAGATGATTTTATGCTGATCAGTTTTCATATTTTTAATTATTTTTTTAGAGCTTTTAAACATTTTTTACTTAATTTCAAAGTTTCTGTTTTTAATGGATTAATGAAATGTCTAAAATACCCCTGGGCCCCACCTGTCAGGTGGCCCAACGGGTTGAGTCTAACCCGAGCCGCCCCAACCGGCTCGGTCGGACCCAGACGTGCTCTTCCTCTCCCTTCTCGCGAAACCCTAACCTCTCCCGCGACGCGGTGGTCGCCTGCGCCGCCGCCGCTTTGTTCCGGCCACCTCCGACCATCCCCGCCGGCGAGATTGGTCGCAATCGAACGGCCGCACGACGGCGCACCGTTCGGTCCGCGCCGATCCGTGTTTCACCGCCGCCTCCGTTCGCCCCCAACGCCTCTGGTCCCCTGGCGTGGAGTGCCGTGGCGATCTTGTCACCGCCGACGCTCCAGGTGCCGTGGCGCCGCCGTGATGACGCTGGCGTTGCGGCGAGATGACGGCTGGGCTTGGCTTGGCCTGGCGCCGCCGTTCGCCCGGCGTGTGCCGCCGTGCCGCCATGGCTGCTCTTCTCTGCTTCGCCGGTAAGTGCTCCCTCCTTTCTTTTTTCTCCTGTGCCTTTTCTTCTTCCTCCTCCAGTAGCTCTGGCCATGGCCCTCCTCCTGTTGGAGATGCCGCCATGCCGTGCTGCCACTGCTGCTGCGCTTACTGCTGTTCTCTGCTTGCCATGACCACAGCTTCTGTGGCCATGCCTGTGCTTATGCTTCTTCGCTGCTACGATTGGTTGATGCTAGCTGCTATGGCTGTGCTCCCTGCTACCAATTGTGAACTGGTGGCTGCTGCTCTACTCTCCATGGCCTAGCTCAGGCTGTGCTATCTTTGCTATGCATGCTTCTGTGCAATTTTTCTAAAGCCATGTGCTTGCTTAAGCTTGCATTTCTTGCTTGAAACTATCCCTGTGACTCTGTTCTTGATGCTACTACTGCTAGATCCTCAAGTGTATTCAATTCCTTGCTCTGGCTTAATTACTGTGTGTAATTCTTGCCATTTTGCAAGAGCCAGTGCTCCTGGTGTGCTATCCCTTGTGCTATAATACATGGAAATGCTCAATAGAATCTGTTTGTTGGCTAGGCAGCACCATCCAGTGATGGTGTGCTGTTTGGATATAATTGTGTTTAGCTCATTTGCTTATCTGTGATGCAATTCATTATGTAATGTGTCTGTTTAATTTTATATGGTCAATGTGATGCTAGAATTGGGTTCTAGCATGCTTTAGCAAGCTCTGGTGATCCAGTGATCATCAGCTGCTTGATTATTGCTTGCTTTACTTACTGCCTATGCCTGTCTGGGCTTATTCTGGTGACTGTGCATCACCATGCCTTGTGCTGGTGTGTGCTGTGGTTGGCTCAAGCAATTGTTGTTGCTTGCAGTGATCAATTGGATCATGTGTAAGTGTTCCAGTTACTGGTGATCTATGACTTTCATTTATCTGTATAGCTTGTCCTTGTTTATTGGATAAATGAGATGAACTGCTTGCAGTGATGACTCTTATAATTAGTTTGATTGAGCTAGAGGGATGCCAACATTGGTTGGGGACCCTAGCTCCACTTTGAACCCAATTTGGGTAATGATACAAGTGCTTGGCTTGGTGGTTTGGCTGTTTTAGGGTTTGAGGTGACCCTGGCAGTAATCATATGCTGCCCTAGGGTAGCTCCCCTCTTGTTGGCTTGCTGTGGCTCACTAGATGCTCTCTGGGTGATCCTTTTGTTGGATTGCCAGTAGCTTTTGATGTTGAAATCAAATAGACAATGATTTGTCTATGTCTGATGGCCTGACTAGCTGTAGGTGCTAGGTGTGTAGCTAGGCTAGCTGTGTTTTCATCTCTTGCTGGATTTCTTCAGTTATGCATTGATTTCATAGCTGTTGTTCCCATAAGATGATTTCCTAGTGGCCTTTACTACCTTTGCTTGCACCATATGGCTTAGTAGCCAGATGATGACACAAATAGGGTATCACACCCTTTTGCTTGTGTGTGATTGGTGCATATGCTTATTTATGAACAAAACCATCTGGTTTGTTCATGATGATGTGTATACCTCACTCCAGCTCCAAGAATTGTAGTTGATGTAGAGGTTTTGCTTCTGGTGGTTTGTTTGGCTTGCCCTGCTCCTCCTTGTGAGCTTGATGCTTCTTGGTTATTTGCTGTGGTGGTGAAGATGTGTTGAATGTGCGCTGTTCAAGCTGTTCTTGTGTTCTTGTATTCTTGTGACTTCCCCTGTGAGGTCATTGTCGATGCAATGGTTAGGGTTTGCTTGAAAAACCCTTTATACTTACCCTCTCCCTTGCCTTTATGGTCGACAGACCATGCCGTACTCCTCCCCTAGTCACTATGTGTGTGGAGAGCATGCGGCAACCCTGGTGTGTCGTTGAGCATGCACACCAAAGATTGTGTGTCGCTCGGTTGTGTGTATGTGAATCCAGCTTGGGACTTGTGCTGTGGAAAGATCAGCTTCGGCAGAGTTGATCATATCTACTCAATTTCCTTTCTTTCTAACCTGCCAAGTGGCTATGCCACTTGGCATAACACTTGTTTTATTTTCTTTGTGTTTGTGTGCAGGGTCAAAATGATGATCAAATGGACATGAAGATCATCAAGCTCAAGATTATCTTGTAGTTTAGAATATTTCATTTATTTGTAATTTTCCTCTTTCTTTTTCTATTTCTTCAATTCATGTAATGTGTTGTAAATTCATATTTCATTTCTGGATATTGTAATTGACATTGTATCTTGTGTGTGATTATCAATAAAGCTCAAGTTTTCCTTAATGAGCTCTTGTAGCACCCTACCTTTTAATAAAGGCAAGATACCTGTGTATAGTGCTATTCCCGGGATCACTGATAGCACACACATTACAAAATATAGTAATCATTGCAATAATATCAAATTACTACATCGTTGATCCAGAGGGTACAATAAAACCTTACAATTTGCATAGTCACATGGACTAGCTCAGAATAAACACAGCGGAAAGTAAATCAGCAATGAGCCTTCATCATCTTCATGTGCCACAGGCAGTCATGTTGGAATGTAGACTCGAGATCCTACCACGTACTTCTCCTCAGAAAATCCTGCACGTTTGAATATGCAGCCCCACGAATGGAGGTCAGTACAATGATGTACTGGCAAATGACACTTATATGGTGGCAGTTTTCAGGCATGACTATCTACATGATATTTGGCTAGTGGAGTTTAGGCAAATTTGCATAAAGCCAATTTTATCCTATATTTTATTTAAAACAAAACATTTTGAAAATCTTTGAATGTCATTATGAAATCACACCATGGTTAAATCCTCCATGGGTTTTAGAATAATCACATGGTTACATCTCCCATGAGTTTTACAAGGGTGATCAAATTTTAAATACATTCAGAAAAGGTGATGAGATTCTTCCGTACATTCCTTGCCTAGAAGCTCAAATTGTCCATAACCGGGGACACGGCTAAGATCTTAGGTTTACTCTCGAGAGGTTGTGCACTTTCACCTTACGACCCACCCTTCCCAAGAGAAGAAATGAGACAAGATCTTTCAGAAGGAGGCTTCAACCATAACCAGCTAGACCCGTTCCCGTTTGGTTGCAAGCCACATCATCATGTCTAGCAACAAGTTTGGCCTCACAACTTACTTAATCCCGGCAGAGCCCATAATACCATAAGGCTGCACTGGAAGCTAACTAAAACATGGACGGCATATTAATCTCTTTAATCCTGAGTGGCCATCCACAAGTGCACCCTCAGGCGATGACAACCACAATGTGGCCCTGAGTAGCCACTCAACATTTGAGCACCCTCAGGCGATGACAACCACAATGTGGCCCTGAGTAGCCACTCAACAATTGCGCACCCTCAGGCGATGACAACCACGATATGGCCCTGAGTAGCCACGTACCCTCAGGCGACGACAACCACAAAGTGGCCCTGAGTAGCCACGTACCCTCAGGCGACGACAACCACACCGTGGCCCTGAGTAGCCGCCCACCATTCAACCAATCCACCCAGGTGTTTCATTAAGGTTGTTAATTTTCACTTTTCAAACCATCACAATCAAAACAATGAAACAACATTTGGCATTTGATATTGCAGAGCAGAAATAAAGTATCCTATCAATAGGTTCAGGAGTAGCTACACACTACTAGGGTTTGCTAAGCATAGCATAATACTTTTCTTTTGAAATCAAAATCCTACCATGCATACTAGTTTCAAAACACTAATGCATATATAAAATAAGTAGGATTTGAATGTCACTTGCCTTTTGGTAGTCGAAGCGCGTTCACTTCTCTTAATCAAAATACGTGCCTCTCCGTACAAACTATAACATAAAATATAGCACAGCATAAACACTCTATTCAACAACAACCACAAAATCAAACAAGACAACAATCGAAAATCGCTCTATGCTACTAAGGTGTGGCATGAGGTTTGGCTTGCAAGATATGGCGGTGAGAGTTTGGACGAAAGTCACATGATTAGAAAGAGATGGATTATCCAAGATATAATTGAAGATTCTTTATGCTTTACAAGAGCATGAAAAGAATTTGAAACGGCTCATGTGAATTGAATCACATAAGTGACAAATAGTACAAGAACAATACTATTAAATAAGTGTGACAAAAATTACTCAAAATAGTATGAACTACACATAGGCTTGGGTATAAACAAATGATATATAGAATTACTCAATTTACTCATTTGTAAGTTGAATAATTGTAAACTAAGTCAAATGAGTGAATGAAAATGAATCTGGATAGACACGATATTGGTTCAAGGTAAAGTGTCTAGTGGCATTGGTGTGCGGATGAGATCATAAGTTTCACCTTCACAAAAGAATCACGTTGAGAAGGGATTATAGAAATCGATAACAGATACATACTCAAATTCCCATATTTGAACCTGAGTATTTGCAAAGTGATTCAAAGATTTTTGGATGGTGGTGATATTGACTGAAGTACTGTAAAGCAATGCTTATGCAATCGACATAGTGTGAAAACAACCAGAAGTAAGCTATGCATTAACTGTGAACATGATAAAGAATTATAACTGGTCCTAGAAGATGGGTATGATCATAAGGATCATTTTGCCTAAAGGAACTATATCGAAACCAGTTATAGGACTACACTTTTCATGAAAAGTTATTAGAAGAAGTTTTCCGGATGGAAGAACTTTCTACATGGGAGTTGTAGAGAATTCCATTACAAGCGTATCTCCAGAAGAATCTCTCGGAAAAAGTTGGTAGAATTTATTTTATAGATGATGTTACGGAACATAGTGGTACTGCGAAAATAAAGTGGGCGAAACTGCCACACAATATGTCAAAGATGATCTACGTGATTTACCGATTCCGACGGTATAGGGTTTGTCAAAATCCGATGGATAGAACTTAAGATATGAATTTTACAAAACTAAACATAAGTGGTCACAGTTCTAATGGTGTACGAAAAGTTGTCCGAACAAGTTGCTCAGATAGAAAAACTTTCTACATGAAAGTTATAGAGAATCTAATTACGAACTTAACGGAAAAACCACTATTCTAAACGGATATGTAGATCTAAAGAAATAAAATTGCGAAATTACTAAAGACAATCTACGAAAAAGGATGGAAATAGAATTATTACCGGACAAGAGATACGGATCAAGAGATACGGATGTCGCGTCGCGAACTGCAGCGTCGCGTGCGAGTCCTGGCAGTGTGCTGCGCGGGGGAGAAGAGAGGCGCCGGGCGCCGGGTGCGTTTGGAGCTGCCCCTTGGGGCTCTTTATATAGTCTCTAGGCTGGAGGTAATTTAACTAAAGAAGCGATGTGGGACTAAAAGAAGAAAAGAAAAAGTGCGGCGACGTGCAATGGCTGCGTGTGGCGCGTGCGCTGGGGAGTTGGGCTGGGGGCTGGGCTGAAAAGGAAAAAAGGAGGCAGGGGCGAGCTGGGCTGAGGCAGTGGCGCCGGGTGGGCCGAATCGGCCAGATGGGCCGCAGCGTGAGCGACGCCGCTGTCTGCCGCACGCGGGCGGTGGCGCGCGGGCTGGGCTGTTTTTTTTATACTGACATTGGAAATACACTTTGAGGTTTTAAATAAAATCGGAAAAATACAAATAAGGTACCGTTGGATTCGTTAAAAAAAATGCTTCCTTATGAGACTAAATTTGGAACAAAAACATAAACTTTATAAAACTAAAATTTGACATATATGTCTATGTGGCTATATTGCCTTTTTAGGGTTTAATGTTTTCTTAAATAAAATATTTTATAAGTTTCAAAACCTTCGAACAAAATAGAGTATTGTTAGAAAATCTTTTTAAACTAAGATTTATGAAAACTACTATATTTTTGCAAAAACCTTTTTAATAAGTTATATACATTTGGCATATATGTTTGATTTTGAAAATACTTTAAAACCAAAAGTCTTTGGAAGTCAACATTTTGGAAAAATACTTTTAAATAACTTTCAAAAGTTTTAATTCTTAGTGAATTTCATTCAATTTTAAACAATCAATCGTCAAATTTATTTTTATTTTACATTCCAAAATTTTGAAAATTTCGGGATGTGACAGCTCTATGTAATTGTTGTATTATTCATAATTTTGATTAATGATAATTGTTTGTTAAATTATCTCAAGTTTGAATTATGTGATAACCATTTGAAGTTTGAATTTGAAATTCAATTCAAATTTGGTTTGAATTCAATCATACAACTTAATTTTAGAACCCAATCATGCAACTTAAGATTTCAATGCAATATCACTTCTCTTCTCTCAAAACCCTAATTTAAATAAGTAGGAACATGTTCATCGCACTCTCGAAACCCTAACCCTGTAAGGTGTCGAGAGAGAAACCTGTCCCCCTTCGATGCAGTTTTGTTTTAAAAGCGCGAAATTTCCCCGTAAATTACAATGCAATGCACATCCCTTTCTAAAATCTACCCCTCGATCGTCTCTAAACCTGGGACATTACAGTATCGGACTCTGCTCCAAGATGAAATAGGTGGATACTTTCCTATTTTCTTTGTTCGAAAAGAAACAAGCTCACGAGCCACTCGAAAGAGATCAAATCCAAAGGAGAGTTCCAGTAGGTCATAGCTGATACGCGTACAGCACGCGTCCGTTGGGAACCCCAAGAGGAAGGTGTGATGCGTACAGCAGCAAGTTTTCCCTCAGTAAGAAACCAAGGTTTATCGAACCAGTAGGAGCCAAGAAGCACGTTGAAGGTTGATGGCGGCGAGATGTAGTGCGGCGCAACACCAGGGATTCCGGCGCCAACGTGGAACCTGCACAACACAACCAAAGTACTTTGCCCCAACGAAACAGTGAGGTTGTCAATCTCGCCGGCTTGCTGTAACAAAGGATTAGATGTATAGTGTGGATGATGATTGTTTGCAGAAAACAGTAGAACAAGTATTGCAGTGGATTGTATTCGATTAAAAGAATGGATCGGGGTCCACAGTTCACTAGAGGTGTCTCTCCCATAAGATAAATAGCATGTTGGGTGAACAAATTACAGTTGGGCAATTGACAAATAGAGAGGGCATGACCATGCACATACATGATATGATGAGTATTGTGAGATTTAATTGGGCATTACGACAAAGTACATAGACCCCTATCCAGCATGCATCTATGCCTAAAAAGTCCACCTTCAGGTTATCATCCGAACCCCTTCCAGTATTAAGTTGCAAACAACAGACAATTGCATTAAGTATGGTGCGTAATGTAATCAATAACTACATCCTCGGACATAGCATCAATGTTTTATCCCTAGTGGCAACAGCACATCCATAACCTTAGAGGTTTCTCTCACTCCCCGCATTCACGGAGACATGAACCCACTATCGAGCATAAATACTCCCTCTTGGAGTTACAAGCATCAACTTGGCCAAAGCATCTACTAGTAACGGAGAGCATGCAAGATCATAAACAACACATAGATTGATAATCAACATAACATAGTATTCTCTATTCATCGGATCCCAACAAACACAACATATAGCATTACAGATAGATGATCTTGATCATGTTAGGCAGCTCACAAGATCCGACAATGAAGCACATAAGGAGAAGACAACCATCTAGCTACTGCTATGGACCCATAGTCCAGGGGTGAACTACTCACTCATCACTCCGGAGGCGACCATGGCGGTGAAGAATCCTCCGGGAGATGAATCCCCTCTCCGGCAGGGTGTCGGAGGCGATCTCCTGAATCCCCCGAGATGGGATTGGCGGCGGCGGCGTCTCTGGAAGGTTTTCCGTATCGTGGCTCTCGGTACTGGGGGGGTTTCGCGACGAAAACTATATGTAGGCGGAAGAGCAGGTCAGGGGGCCACACGAGGGGGCCAGACGACAGGCCGGCGTGGCCAGGGCTTGGGCCGCGCCGCCCTACTGTGGCGCCGCCTCGTGGCCCCACTTCGTCTTCTCTTCGGTCTTCTGGAAGCTTCGTGTGAAAATAGGCCCCTGAGCGTTGATTTCGTCCAATTCCGAGAATATTTCCTTACTAGGATTGCTGAAACCAAAAACAGCAGAAAACAGCAACTGGCTCTTCGGCATCTCGTTAATAGGTTAGTGCCGGAAAATGCATAAATATGACATAAAGTATGCATAAAACATGTAGATATCATCAATAATGTGGCATGGAACATAAGAAATTATCGATACGTCGGAGACGTATCAATAGCCAAAACACCTAATAAGTTAGACGTATCCGGACAGAGATTTGGTGCACATGGGCACCAGTGATCTTGTTTTAAAAAAATAAAAAATCATATTTTTGAGTTTCAAAAAAATCTGGAAAAAAAAAATCTGCAAATAGTCTATGATGTATCCCACAAACGTGCAAAAAATCAATTTAAAATACTTAATATTTTGAGCTACACAAATATGTTAAAATTGTAGATCTAGGTAGTCATTTTCAAATCTTCAAAACTTATCAGATTTTGTCATTTTTATCTAGCTCAAAATAAAAATAATTTCGGATTGGGATTTTGCATGTTTGTGGAATGTATCAATGACAGTCTTCAGAATTATTTTCATGATTTTTATAACTTGTAAAAATATTTTTAAATTTTCCTTAACATAGTGAGAGCACTGGAGCTCGGGAGCTAAAAACACTTTTTCGGACGTATCCTCTTTGGAAAAGCAACCACAAGCATCCCATCAGTTTCTTCTACAGGACCATTAGGACCATCTCCTTCTTTGGTTAGCCACGGCATGAAAATAAGAATTATTAACTACAAGCTCGAATATTACTCGTGTACGATTTCACAGGCATCTAAGGAAAGAAGCAGTGTTTAGCGTTGCGTCCATTTCTTCTCAGCGAGAGGTTCTTTGCAAGACTCATCTCATTCAAGTTTCCCTCAACTTCAGTTTACCTCCCCAAGAAATTCTTCGTTTCTTGCACACGCTCAAGAGAACCAAAGCATCTTGAGAAGCTGACATCAATGGATTCCTACAAAATCTTGTTCTTGCGATCTCGCCCACACGTCCAAGGCAGCGGCAGCAGCGATCTGGCCGGCCAAGAGCGATGGGCTGCTCGTCGTCCAAGAAGCTCGACGAGGAGGAGGCCGTGAAGGCGTGCCACGACCGGCGGAGCTTCGTGAAGAAGGCGATCGCGCAGCGGAACCTGCTGGCCTCTTCCCACGTCGCCTACCTCCAGTCCCTCCGCCGCGTCTCGCTCGCGCTCTTCTACTACCTCGCCGAGGACGAGCACCTCTACTTCCTGCAGGAGTCGTCGTGCAGGCACCACCCGTCCTCGCCGGAGAACAAGGTCTTTGTCCTGAACTGCCTGAAGCAAGGAGGGGCGCCGGTGCATCCGCTGGTGGAGCAGTGGGACGGCGAGGACGGGGCTGCCGAGACAGCTGTCGTGGATGGGTTCTTCGGCGTGGATCCTCGGCTCTTCCATCCACCGGCGAACAATGTGCCGCCGTCATCGCCACGTCCGCTGCCTCCGGGATGGGACTTGTTCTGGATTGACCCTTTCTCTTCCCTGCCGACCGATCGTGACCATTGCTACATGAATCATGGCGTCGAAGAGGCGAACGCTGATCAAGAAGATGAGGAGATACCGGAGCTGGAAGAAGCAAGCGTGGATGACAACGATGGCGGCGATCGAGAAGAGGAGTCGGAGGAACAAGAGGAGGAGGCTGGTCACGAGCAGGCAGGGGCCGCACATCGAGTAATGGAGGAGCCAAGGAAGGAAGAAGAGAAGAAGGTGGTGGATGCGATCCACAAACTGAGAGTGATGACCAGCGCCGAGATCGAGCAGCAGAGCAGCCCCGGCCGCTTCACCGTGTACGTCGACAGGCCGCCGGCGAGCGTGGCGGAGGCCATGAGGGACATCAAGGCCCATTTCTCCAAGGTCGCGGAAATCGCCGGCGAGGTCTCGGTGCTGCTGGAGGTCGTCCCCTACCAAAAGAAAGGTACGATCCTCCTATCTGAACTTCTGAAGAACTATCCCCTGTCATGTCAATTGCTCTGCTTCAGAGTTCAGACTAGAGCAAGTGAGCACACATTCAGGACATGTCGTAGAGCTGTAGCGTTGATCATTGCTATCTTGTACGTAGACAGTTCGAACACCTGCTCCGAGAGGGGATGTCGACGGCGAGGACGGTGACGAGCAAACCGGCGCCCGGGAAGCCTCGCCGGAGCCATTCGAGCTCTTCCAGAGCCACAAGGAGAGCCTTGACAGACTCTACGAGTGGGAGAAGAAGCTCTACGACGAAGTGAGGGTATGATTGATCCGTGCACACACACTTCTCCCAAAATTCAGAACCAGTTAAGATTGAACTGAAAACTAAGAATTTGTAGGCAGGGGAGCGCGTGCGGCTGTCGTACGAGAAGAAGTGCGCGCAGCTTCGGAGCCAAGACGCCAACGGCGCGGAGCCGTTCGCGATCGAGCGGACTAGGGCCGCCATGAGGGACCTCCGGACCAAGCTCAACATCTCCCTGGCCTCCGTCGATGCGGTATCCCGGCGGGTCGCCGCCGTCCGCGACGACGAGCTTCTGCCGCAGCTCGCGCAGCTCATCCGAGGGCTGGCGAGGATGTGGCGGGTGATCGGCGACGCGCACCGGGTGATGAAGCGCACGGCGGACGAGGCGAGCGCGCTCCTCTCCGCGTCGGCCGCCCGGGCGGAGGGAGGCGTCGGTGGCCCGCCACCGGGCCCGACGCGGGCTGCCACGGCCGCCGGCGCGCTCGCGAGCGAGCTCCGTGGGTGGCGAGCGGCGCTGGAGGCCTGGGCCGAGTCGCAGCGCGGTTACGCCGCGGCGCTCTGGGGCTGGGCGCGGAGCTGCGTCAAGGACGGCGAGGACATGCCGCGCCTGCTCGTGTCCTGGGCGCGCGCCGTCGAGGCCGTCGACGTCGAGGCGGTGACCCGGGCCGTGGAGGTCGTCGCGGCGGAGGCCTCGGCCATCGCGACAGCCGCGAGGCGGCGCAACAGCAACAACGGAGTGGAGGAGCCGAACGAGGAGGAAGGGAAGAGGAGGGTCTGCGTCGGGCTGGCGGCGGCGCTGGGCGCCATCGCTGAGGCAGGCGGCATGGCCTCCGCGGCGTACGGCGAGCTGGTGGCCGAGATGGAGCAGAGGGAACGGGAGATCGAAATGGCGGGAAGGGACAACGAGGAGTCGTCAATTCAAAACAATCCACAGTAGCATCCCAGGATGTGTAAATTGTAAATCAGGCTCCACAAATCAAAATTCACAATTAACTGAAGAAAGTTAGAACACTGAATTGGTGCGAGCCATTGATCTTGCTCCCGTTCGCTGGCATAAAAATTGTTCAGAAAATGTAGATTCAGTCAAGTAGTGAGTTGAAACCGGACAGAGATTTGGTGCACATGAGCTCCAGTGATTCTTTTTCAGAAAAATAATTAAAAATCAGATTTTTAAGTTTTAGAAAAATTTGAAAAAAAAATCATGATGTATTCAGTATTGTATCCCACAAACGTGTAAATTTTCAACTTAAAATAATGTGTATTTCGGGCTGCACAAAAATAACAAATATGTGGATCTGAGTATAGTGATTCAAATCTCAAAAGAAATTCAGAATTTGTTATTTTTGTGGAGCTCAGAAAACAAAACATTTGCAATTGAGATTTTATACGTTAGTGGAATACATCATTGGCTACTTTTAGAATTTTACTACATAATTTATTGAAATATATAAATATAGTTTTCGAATTTTTTAATACACTGAGATCACTGGTGCCCATGATCCAAAAGAGCTTTTCGGTTGAAACCCTGACATGGTATCAACTTGTCATCACGACTTGTAAATACCATAATATTAATGCTTCGGAGTTTAGTCTCTTCGCATGAACATAGCAGGTATAAAGTTGCATTACATAAATAACTAGGCACGGTAATAGAGTCACTGACACGACACGAGAGGACTCTGAAAAACTCAAGTCCATCAAGAGTTTTCATCAGCTAGAACACGACGACACCTCCCAGTCTGATGATACAGATACTGAGATAGTACGGGATACTACGACCATATTATGCTCCGGTAACTTGGCGATGTGCGAGACAGCGGCATCTCGACGGCTTGATCACTTGGACATGGCGCCGTTGGAGTGGGAGTCCCAGCCCCAGACGTCGACGGAGTCGCCGCCGAGCATCCGGCTGCTGTGCTCCAGGCTCTCCAGGCTGGCCATGCTCTGCATCGGCGAGCTCTGCACCTGCTCCGCCGGGGACAGGCTCCCGAAGTCGTCGGCGCCGCCGGGCAGGAAGTCCAGCCCGGCCAGCACGTCCGGGGCGCGGCACGGGTTCAGCGACGCCGGGGACAGGCCCAGGTGGCCCAGCCCGCACGATAGCGCGCCACGCGCCACCCTGTCCTCCGCCAGCTTCACCTGCAAAACGACCGACAGGATAATCAGATATAAAGGCTACCTGATGACTCATGCTTGATCACAGTGATTTCTTTTCAGAGGTGGATCACCTTCATCCTGAGGGCCTCCACGTCTGACTTGAGGATCCGGTTGTCGGTGACCGCCGTGGTGAACTGCTGGTTGGCGTCAGTCAGCTGCTTGAAGATGGACGCGTTGTCGCCCCGGAGCTGATCAACCTGCATTTCACTCACAATTCAGAACGAACTCAAGAAAACTTGCTACTACTAGGATCTTTGTTTCAAATAGCACGAGTCGTAGCGTTTACCTGTGTCTCCAGCTCAACCAGGTGAGCTTGCTTCCTCTTCCTGGATCGCCGAGCCGATTCTCGGTTCGACACCATCCTGTCATTTCAAAACGGCCGTTATTGTGTTTCAAAAGGTTAACAGCTAAGTTCGGCAACAACAAGTGATCCCTCAAAAAGAAAATCAGGAACAAACAAGTGTTCATGTTTCTTGACGTACCGTCTCATCCTCTTCACGTCCGTTGGGTTCGTGCCCTGGTCGCACATGCCACCCTCCATGTCGAACATCGACTCGCTGTCGGAGTCCGAACCGCTCGTGCCGCCGAAAGCCTGGTTCTCCTTCATACTTAGATTGGTCGCGGACGTGGGACTCGCTGCTGCTACAACATAGATAGATCGTAAAACAGAGCATCAGAAAAGATAGCAATCATGTGAACTCCGGTTTCGATATAGCAGCACTGATACCTGCCAAAAATTTGATATCAAGTGGTTCAGTGTGCAGTTCACTAACTTAAGCATGGCACACAGGAATGCACTTTTCATGTATGTAGTTACCATATGGACCTACTAAGCAAAAACTGTGGAAGAGGAACGTACCGTAGATTGAAGATTGAGACTCGATTGTGGTGGAGACTGCGGGGTGCCGGGCGCCGAGATTGGGTGACTGGGACCAGAGGTGGTTCTGAATGCTTCCGTTGAGGGTGTTCTGCTTAAAGCAAATTCACTAGAGTCATCAATCACACCTGCATGTGGGATCTCTACAACTACAACAACAAAAAAGTCTCGGGCAGTAGCATTACAACTAATCCATGACACCTGCTATGGAAGATTCAGTGTACTTCAGTAAAGAAAAAAACGGTGACACTTGGCAGTATAAAAGATTCAAGCAAAATTCAACTGTCTGTCAAATTCAGGTAGTTAATTGTTGGTTCAATTGCCAAAAGGTTTGGCGGCACCTGATTTTGGTTATGGCATATATTAGAATTCAGATTAACTGCCAATTGTTTCGTTGAATTTCAGTGCAATTCAGAAAAAAAAAAAAAACCCTTTTGGTGGTTGGTTGAATCGAAAAGGCAACATCACGATTCCCAGTTGGTGGCTAAAATTTGACTGAAATAAAAATAGTGAAACCAACTCCTAACTTTGCCATGAGAACCTTAAGCCACCTCTCAAATAATAGTTTCATTACTTAAGCATGTTGCTGATAGGAAAGCCTAGGCCGCATCTGATCCACAGATCACAGGAGATTAAATGAATTCCTGAGACATACAGAACGAATCACGCAAGCTGCAGATACCATATCGTATAGTACTAACATCAAAGGAAAAAACCATCTATTATCGTGTGCGATTGAAGAACACTGACCGAATCGCCGAAGCCGAAGCCAGCGAGGTCGGCGGCGGAGAAGATGCCGAAGTCCGCGCCGCCGTCGGCGTGCCCGGGCTTCTGCTCGGCGGCGGCCAGCGCGCCCCGGCAGCGGATGAAGGCCTCCAGCTCCAGCTCCGACGCGCACTTCTTCATCGCCGATCGTAGGTATGCGGGGAGTTGAGCTGAGGTTAGGTGATGTGAGCTTGGGAGTCTGGCTGGTGCTCCGGTGCGTGCGTGGGCGTCGGCGTGCGGTGCTTTTAGAGGGAGATGCCGCGGCGGTGAACTGAAGCGGGACGCTGCAAGGAAGAAAAGCTCTTTTCGGCGGTCGATCGATCAATCAGAAAAAGAAGGAAAGGGAAGTGAGGAAAGGTGGCTGGCTGGAAGGAGGAAGTCGGGCGTGGAAAGCGGTTTGGGTCGTCTCTCGGACATGTTTTTGGAGATATCTACGGGTTTGCCATTCCGATCGGCAGCGTGCGTGCCGCCGTATCCATGGACGCTGGACCACGGTTTTCTTTTCTCTAGAGTCTAGATCCTCGTCACCACGAAATTTCTAGGCAGTGGAGGAGAAAGTGTAAGAGCATCCCCACTCGTTGGCGCTCCCCACGCCCAAATCCGGCGAAATTTTCGTCCGGATTGGATGAAGTTTTGGCGTGGGGAGCGCTAGTTTCCCAGCCGCGTGCCCAGGCGAAGTCGACGATGCGAATTTAAAAAACGGAAACTTGACAAACTTCGGCTAAATTCGGGTGAATATAGACTAAATTTAATGATATTTAGACTAAAACGGGCGGAGTTCATACATAGAGGCCGAATTCGACTATATTTCGAATTCGGCTAGGGGAATTCAAACGCTAATTTTAAAACACGGCGCTCTACATGCCCATACGGCGGTAGAACACCGTGTAGTCGTCGCCGCCGTCGTCGGAGCCGTCGTCCTCGACCTTCGGCACCTTCGGCCGCGCTGCGGCTGGCCGCCACGGCCGGCGTCTCCCCACCCCGGGGATGGCTTGTACCGATCGTCGTCGGAGGACTCGAGGTCGACGACGGGGACGACGCCGGATGGAGGTGTCGCAGACGGCGGTACCGCGCGACATCGTCGTTGGCGGTTGGAGCGGCGCGGCGGCGAGTTGGCGTGCGGCGGCCAGTCCGGCTCGGCCGCCGCTGCTCCGCCTCCCCCGGCGCGCGCCGATCGCGCCCGGTCGATGCGGCGTCGTCGCGCGCTTTCTCCTCCTCCATGTCGGCAGCGACACGGCGATCGCCTCCGCCATCGCGGCCTCCTCCGCGCTTCGCCTCCTCCTCGCGGGCGGCTTGCGGCGGCCTCTTTCTTCGTCTTCTTCCGGCCGCTCTGCGGCGCGGAAGCTGTTCTCGGATGACGAGGGCGCCGCTGCGCCCTCGGTCGCCGGCGGAGACGCCGCTCTCCTTCTTGACGCGCACCGCGTCGAAGGCGGCGTCGCCTCCTCCCTCTTCACCGGCGCCAAGGATGACCTTGACGCCGATCCGGAAGACGACGAGCTGGCAGCCATGCGCCGTGGCTGCCGACGCTTCCCGACGGCGGCTCGCCGATGCCCTCGATGCCGATAGAGGGCATCGTGAGCACCGGGGAGTTGCCGCCTCGATGTGCTCGATGACGGCCTCGAGTGTCCGGCCCGGCGCGCCACCACCGTCGGCGGCCCGCGGCGTTGTTGCGCGCAGCGGAGGCGGCGGGCCGTCGAGGCCGCCGACTCCCGCTCCCACCGCCGGAGGAAGTAGGAGTTCCACCGCGTGTAGTTGTCGGGGTGGTGGCGCGGGTCGGCGCGCTCCTCGTCGGTCATCGTCATCCTCGCCTCCTCGATGGCGACGTCGAGGGCATGGCCCGCGGCGGCGGCGGGATTGGAACGCCGCCGCACTTAGCCGCCACCGCCTCTCGGGAGGCCTCGTGTCCGGCGGGCAGGGGTACCCGCCCGGTGGAGGAGGTGCCCCTCCCACGCGTGGAGAGACCGGCGGGCGAAGCCGTTGTTGGATGCGCCGTCGTCGTCGTAGAACGCCATCTTGAGAGTAGAGGGAGGGAGAGTGGAGGGAGAGTGGAGCACGGGGTACGCCTCGCGGCGAGCGGACCGACGTATATAGGCGTGGCTGGCGCGGGGATTAAATGCCGCGTGGATTGCGACGCGTCCGCGGCGAGCTGACCGGCGGCAGCCTTTAGTGCGCGCGGAAGACGATGTGTGCGCGGAAGACGAAGACATTAACTCGCCGCGTGGCCGGCGAATGCATGCCGGCGGCAGGCTTTTTACAGCGCGCGGAAGACGACGACATTAACTCGCCGCGTGGCCGGCGATTTTACAGCGCGCGGAAGACGATGCGATGAGGACGACGATCGGTTTCTCTCGCCGACAAGTTGGGGCCACCAGACGCGCGGGAAGTTTCCTCGCCGTTTCGCGCGCTTTCCTTTCGTCCGGAGTCCCCGAGCGCTCCCCGGGGGGCCGGGGGGGCGTGGGATCGCCGGATGAATTTAGGCCCAAATCCGGACGAAAACGAGGAACCGGGGGCGCGACTGGGCCGAATTTCGCCGTCCGGATGGAAAAAACGCTCGCCGGGGGCCTGTTCGGGGGGACGAGTGGAGATGCTCTAATACTCCTCTGTTAAACAAATAAGTGACTTAACTTTTTGTAGAAATGGATCACGGTAAAAATACGTTTAGATAGATAAAATTAGCTCACTTATTTGTAGATGGAGGGAGTAGTAATAGTATGGATGCACCTCGAAATGAACATTTGTTACGGGCGTGTACGTGGAATTTTTCACTTGTCACTTCGTACGAAATTGGGAGTGAAGTTGAAAACGGTATAAAATCTCGCTTTTCGTTCTGACTCCAATGTTGAGCGACCGAGGTATAGTTGAGCGGAGATAACCAACCTTTGGTAGGAGGCCAGTGGCACTCCTAGTATTAAACTCTAGATTTGATATTTTGGTGTCTCATAAAAGCAAACGACATGGTGTGTCGTGTGCATGAGCCTCATCAAATTCAATATTATTGCTTCCGACCCCAAATTGGGTAGCCATATACTACATTCATTCCTTTTTTGGGTAGTAAATGCAAAACCTTTTTTATTTTATTTGATGCATTGATAGAAAGAGTTTGATACAAGCCAAGAGATGCAATACCCGACATTGTACACACTAAGTCGTAGGGAGCAGTGCCGCTAGACCCGAAGCCCTGGTTGTCGCTCACAACTTGGCTTCCACTTTATCCTATCGAGCAAGCCACTAGGGTCGGGCCACGTATCGTTGAAGATGACTGTGTTGTGCTGCCTCGAAAGCCACAAAGCCAAGAGCATGTGTGCCGAACACCGTATGGATAGCCTGGATGATAGCGTCCCACCAATCCAGTACAAAATATACTCCCTCATGCCCAAAATATGTTGCGTATAAAGTTTGGTCAAAGTCAAACTTCGTAAAATTTGATTATATATATATTGATAAAATATAGACACGTAGAGTGAGAAATTAATATTTTTAGAATCATCATGAAATATACCTTCATATTATGTATGTATGGTACAGCAGATCTTCGTATCATTATCCACATTTGTGGTCAAAGTTGGCTAGATTTGACTTGCACGGGGAATTATGTGCATCATATTATGAGCAAGAGGGAGTACTGCTTCCTATGTTCATAAAAGGATGTTTTACATTCGTATAAATTTAGACTATAACTCTCTTAAATTTAGGTAAACCTACAACACTCGTTTTCTGGATTGTGTAAGTATATTACTAAGTTTTGCCAAAAGTTAATTTGGACAGGAGGGAGAGAGCAATAATTTTGCACGTCGTCCTCACTCCCTTCATTGGTAGAATGGGACGGGGCCGGGCCAACAGCATGGTATATATTTTGATAGTTGAGAGAGGACGTACGTCCAGGTTCATAATGTACGTTTCCTTGCTCCGACCGTGAGATTCCACGACGAAACGCCGGCGTATCTTCCCTGTGCGCATGTCGCGTTCGACACCACGCAGGACCGACGTGTATCTTTTACGCCCCACGTATCGCCTCCGTTGTACATTGTTCACACTGACGCAGATACGATCGATATAGCAGAAAAAGAAACCACAGATCGATCGAGGGGCATTTTGGGGAACGCGACGGATACCCGCATCCGATCGCCGTTCCAGACCAGACCGAACCAAAGGGAAAGGCGAGGTCGGCGGGGCGAGCTGGACTGCACGAGGAGGAAGACGACGACGACGTCAGCACGGGGGCATTCTGGGCAATTCGCGGGCGCGGAGGAATGGGCGCTGACTCGGATCCGCACCGACCTCCGGGAACCTCCGGGCCGTGCACGTGGACACCCCCGTACTACAGCACCTGATTCTCTACCCGAACGGCCAGTGACAGGTGGGGTCAGAAGACCTGGGGCCGCACGTACAGCGACACGAGCGCGTACGGCCGTGGGAGGGCAGCAGGAGCCGCGGCTGCCGTGACGCGTAGGGCCACCACCGGCAGTCAGGGAATACGTCCGCGTCAGCGTCGATGGATCCTCTGTGGCGATCACCCTGGTGCGCCCGCACGCGTGTTGCGAGGCCAGTGGCGCGAACCGACGTTCGTGGTACAGATCGCTGGGTTTGGAGATGCCGCAGAGGATCCCGTGTGGTGCGTGCTGCGGTGGTGTCGCGACGCGTCCGAGTCAGGTGACGCACTTGGCCGAGTTGGCTGCTTTGTCCTCTTCCTCTTCCTCTCCACCCAACCCCCACTCTCGACGTTTATTTTGCTCGGTGTGTCAATGTCGCTTTGCTTTGCTCTAGAACCTCCCGACGTCTGTAGTTCGGCGCAGGCGCGCAGCACAGCCTTCGACGACACGTCTCCTAGCTACGGGGACAGTTTGAGTGTGCCTGGATCTATCAGCCGTGGTCCGATGCATTTTGGACGCTAAAATTGATCTTACACATCTCTTTGCGGATTGCGCATGAGGACATCCTCAATGAGGCGACGCTAAATTCAAACTAGTGCAGTATTTTGAAACACGTTTTTTAACGTAGAAACTTCGAAAAAGATGTTCAAATTTGAATAACATGGCCTCTTCATCCCCTTCCTCTTCCTCCTCCTCGTCCAGCCATCTTCGGTGACGGCGTCCCCCTCCTCCTCCTGGTAGTCCGTCGGTGGGGAGCTAGAGCTGCTCGGCGTGGCAGTTCTATCCCACCAATCTCGCCATCCCGGCGTCTTCCCCTCGCTATCGGGGTCCGATTGCAAAGAGAGGTTGGTCATGGCTCCACCGATTAAAGATGAATGGCGGCGGCCGGCTGGAGATCCGCATGCGCAGACGTAGGGTCTTACTGAGCGGGGATGAATGTCGGTGTTGAAATCGAAGAGGGACGCGGCGATTTATGAGTTTGCGCTCCATTCCGGCTGTTCGCGCGTCGATCGACGCAGTTGCCACTCCGGCGGTTGCCCTTCCCATCAGTTGCTATGCTTAAATTCGCGCCAGATGAGAAGCAGTATCGAGCTAGGGTCGCTAGCAGGCGGGCCTGTGGGAGAAGCGAGCGCGACCGCGCAAACGCAAACGTGTCGCATATTTGGGCCACGTTTGCGTCTGGACGGACGGCGGACACTAAGCGTCGGGCCGCTCGGCCTGGCTACAGACTCTTTTTTCGACCGCGCGGTCGCTCAACGGTCGCTCAGCGCCCTCTTTGCGTTGGAGATGCCCTAAAAAATGATCTTTGAAAATGATTGTATGTTTATGTCTGGGATGCCTCCAGCGGTTCGACATATTTTTTTTATATTTATTGACAATAGAGTACATAGTTGGCGAAAAAATACGAAAATCTAAAAACATAGCGAAATCTACTTGCGTCTAGTCATCGCTGCCGATGAGGTCGATGACCTACGTTATCTCCCATGGCCTATGCGGCACCAGCGTCGGCAGATGGTATATCGCCAACGCATGAGGAGGAGGAATGGTAGCGACCAGCTGCGGCTCTGGCCAGGGATCCGATGCCACGGTAGGAACAGGAGACGGGCTGCACCCGCTTCGGAGTCACCGGAGGTGTCACCGGCGTCCCCTGCGCCAGCGCCGACTCGTGAAGCCGGAAGCCGAGGTCGTCTCACTAGGCGAGCTAGTCAATCTCGTTCTAGTCAATGGCGAGCTGGATGACCTCGTCCTCGGTGAGATCTGGCGGATGGTGCTTCGGATCCCACACAACGTCGTTGTCGTCGAAGCTCTCGTCCTCGTGGTCATCGCCCTCATCGTCGTCCTCGTCGTCATCCGTGAGGGCGTTCAGGAGTTCTCGCTTGAAGAACCCGACGTCGACGAGGTATCCCGCTCGGCAGCGCGGGTCGAACTCCCATATCCTGAACGTGATCCAACTATACAAGTTGAGATCGAACGCCAGATCTTCGCATATATCCAGCTGCAATATGAACCGCCGGTCCAGGACCTCGTCGTGCCACTCTTGTCCCGCCCCAGGAATGGGAGGCGCCATGTACAATCGTGGCTTCTTGCTTCCACATGAGGAGCTAGCCTCGCCATCTTGATTCTTTTTGCAGAAGAGCTAACCTTTTGCCCATGGTGTAGGTCGAAAAAAGGGGGCGGCGACTACTAGGGCGATGGCAATAGTGTGGGCTAGGAAATGGCCACCGTCAGTGCCCTTAAAAAGGCTGGCAAGAACCTAGCAACGTTAAGGCGCGCCTCGTCTGCAAGGCCTTGGCGCAGAAGCCGCAGCCTCGCCGCCATTAACGCGGTGTAGAAAGTTGTCCAGCACCGCCCGCCCACTGCTAGCCCGCAGAAAGACCAAATATCCGTGCCCGAGTGCAAAGGGCTCTTCCAGCGGTAAACTGGATTTTAGCGGACGTGTGCGCTGACCGCGCCATTTTCACGGAGACACACGACGCATATTTAAGCTACGTTTGCATCTCTGCGAGCAGGCCGTAAAATTTACGTCAGGCCGCTGAGGTACAACCCTATATTTTAACCGCGCGATCCAAACAAATACGCATCGGTCCACTGGAGATGCCCTTAAAATAATACTCATGTGGAACAGTTCGAGGTCTATTGTCTCCTTCCTTTGCTTGTCTTTCCGACCGGAGTAGATCCATGCATATACTCCTGCATTCTATAAAGTTTGAGTTATATGCTACCAAATAAAGTAGATACATCTAAATTTAAATAAATAAAGTTAAGTTTTATAGGACGGATGGGGTAATAATGACTACAATACTCTCAATTCTCAAGAAGGATCGCACGTTTCTGGAAACTTAACAACCTTCACACAAGAAAAAAAAACTTAGCCTAACAACACTACTCCATGATTTACATTAGTACCCCTCCGTGCATTAATATTAGATGTTGTAGATACTTTTAAAGTTGATTAGATGCAAACTAAAAGGAGTGAATATGTGCACTAAAAAAGAACTAGATACACAAAAGTGAGTGAATATTCAAAAGACTCTAAACGTTTTATAAAACCAAACAGAGTGAGTATATAAATTGTTGATGTCGCTAGATTCATATTCCAAACAAGTTTGAAACGGTAGAATCTCCGAGACGCATAACCCGCCGGCCTTCTACTACTAATCAAAATGTCCGATCAGGGTTAATTAAATTTTGAAAGCTGTAGGTATGAGTCTTCCTTGCCGGGGACAGAGGGACCATGCTTGAGCGATGCTACAAAATCAGGGTGCGGCAGAGCACATAGCTACCAAGGGCAGAGGGACGTTCCAGCCAAACTGTTTATACATGTTGGTTTAGTTGGCAGTCCAGGCAACACAATGCAAGCATCAAGTATGTCGATGATAAAGAACCAGCCTGCAAAGAGAGCTGGTGGTTGCTCACTTGGTTGCTTCAACTTCCGACAGTCAACCACCTCTTTGTTGTAAATTCTCAAGTGAGAACCACATGGATGAAGAGTTACAGTAGAGTATATATCAGTGGGAAATGGAAAGCAGTAGGAAAACAAAGCTGACATAAGATTGCAGCAGCCATATCTTCGAGATGGAGTGTAACAGCAATTGTCAATAATGACAAGTAATACGGAGTAATAGAGATCAAATATTCCAGTATGTATATGGATCACTTATTAGACTGAAGAAAGGAGATATTCAGACAAAAGAAAAATTCCTATGGACATACCCAGTCGACATGGTATAGAAAAGGTATAATTAAAGGCTCAGGCCCAAGTCTAGAAAGGGTTAAACTCTGACCCATTTGCTTTGTGCTACTTATTCAGTTATTTTGCCCTTGAGCTCAGTATGGTTCTTAACTGATAGTAGCATGTAAATAATGTACCCTTATACCAAATTGGCAAAGACAATATGGAGACACTAATTTGATATGGGAACAGTATAGCACCAAGTCATACTGATTTTTTGTGTTTCCTTTCTTTATTTCCTCTACTACTGCTGTACATCACCATCTGCCACTATGCTGTTTCATTTTTCACAAGATTGCAAGCACATATTGTTATAGCTTGGAAGGACAAACCACATTCCATATTTCTGAACCACTGCCCCAACAGAAGCTACTACTCCTGGTACAACGTCAGCCATACATGGGCACTGACCAAACCAAGTCCAAAGAAGTTCAGAGATACACATATAGCAGGCAGATAGCCAAATTGTTCTTCAGCCATTCTCCAAGCGCAGCATAGCAACAAACGTTCCAGCCATGAACGACATCACTTGCCACTAGCTGCCGCAGCTTGGCTCCCAACCAAGTAGGTGATCCAGTAGAAAAAAATGTAAAACCAAGTTAGTAGCTAGAATAATCAGGATGGTTTGCCGAAAACAAGCTAAATTTCTCGTCTTCCAAATGGTCCGGAACAACCAAGCTAACTCCAACAGCTATCATCAACTCTCTACTATTCCAAGGAAGCAAAACTCCACAGATGATAGGCAGGCACACCGCTGATCAGGGGTGGACCCATGTATAGCTGAGTGGAGGCAGTGGCCCCCACTAAATTTTTGAAATTCCCGTGTTATTTGTCTGCAATCGAAGGAAAAGTTGCAAAAATATGGAATTTGCACTAGAACTGCCCCCACTCAGCTGAATTGCCCCCACTGAACATTTGGTCTGGGTCTGCCCCTGCCACTGATTCTAGAAGATCAGCTTACCAGATTCCACAGATACTACTTAGCAACAGAAAACTACTTATGACTTCTAGAGTTTATTATTGTTTGTTTTTAATTTTACTCATTGGTCGGCCTCTCAAAGGCCTAAGCTGCTGACCGGGTTAGAAAGAACAAAAGAGGATATGTGATGGGATTGCTGTACCAGAAGTTGTCGCTGAAGAAATGGACTCAAGGATATTTTTTTTTCACCCTTGCAAATCTGTAAATGTGCCAAATTATTATTAGTAACAGATGTATGTGCCAACAAAAAGGTGGAGCACGCGTGCCAAAACACATAGATCCAGCATGACCATATGGAACAAGCTAGCAACTATAGGTGCTGAATTTTGACAAGCTGAAATGGTTGAAAAGGATGTCTCATGAAGCTACAAGGTGCAAATGAAAATGGCAAAATGTGCAATGGCAGCAATGCAGGACCGTTCGATAAAAAAAAAGAGCTTATTATACACTATGACGGCATCCAGTGAATATCAACAGCTAATATTGGGCAAGAGTCAATAAAATGCCTCCACTATTCTAACAATCTAACTAGTAGTAATAATTGATAGACAGCTGGGATGTAGCTGTCAGTATGACAACTATTGATTTCCCTTGTGGTGGATCTAGCCCACTCGTGGTTACAAAATCTTCTCATGCATACTTACGTTCCGAACCATGTTCCAATGTCATGCATGAAAGGTCGCATCTACAAAACTTTTTGTTATCAGTTATTTGCAAGTTGAAACAGAATCAAAATAGAAATATCTCCAAATAGAATTTGATTATTAAGTGTTTATCTCTTACTGGATAAAATGCTCAGGATTTCAGGGGCATGCTGCCACAGCCTGACACATAAAAAGGACACAAACTTGAATAAATACTTGGAATTATAGATAAGAAAATCAGCACCTAGTAAAAAAGGGAAGCTTTAATTATCATAAAGAAGTGAAGGTGCATGCCCGCAGATTCCAAAAATCCCACAGATAATGAGAATACTAATATAACAACAGAGGTTGATCTTGCAAACACCAACCAAATCAACATATCACTAACCAGAGCTCTCAAACATTATGGTAGATCAATCAACAACCATATATGAAAACACTGGATTTTGTAGATAACAAGAAGATATAATTTTGGTGCCATCTCATAAGTTAACAAATAGCATAACAAAGTATTGAGTTGTGAAGCACATAAGTTCAGAAGGCCAGAAACTATGGAATCAAAGCATTAGGAGACTTTCATATCATCTTCATGGCGATAATTAGAATCTTATTTCATGGGAAAATATATTGAGTTTTGCACCCAAATCTGCAATGGCCATTTGAGAACATAAAGATATAGTGTGCAGATATGCTACTCATTGAAACTTGAAAGCATTTGCAGAATGCCCATATCTGGGATCTCACTCTCTTACTTCCAATATGTGTTCCAATATGACCTGAGGATGGACAAGATAGCAGTGCGATGCTTTCTTCTCCACTGGATGTTGTCATGAACATATATAAGGTACTAAGCAAACATCCACCACTCTGTTAGGCCAAGAATACCGAATCAGGAATTGTCAGGCTAATACGCAGAGCGAAATTTGATGTGCCATACGCAGCTACCAGTTTCCATGCCAGTTCTTGGTTCATGCAAACATGAGTCTAGCAGGCACCGCCCCTCTACAAGCGGTTGCATAGTCTTCAGCGAGATGTGGTGCGGCTTCCTTGTGAGGGAATATGTACCTCTCCATGAATACCTTCTCGGTGACCTGGACTATTGCATAGTAGCTCGGGTCACGCTTGAGCAGTCCATTTTCCTTGAGAAACTTCACAGCATAAAAGCGGGGTCTCTGCCGGCCCTCCAAGCTATAAGAGAGCAATGCCGGGCGACGAGCAATGTAGGGTGGTTCCAACCCCACCTCACAGATGAGGAATTCTGACCTCCTCTGCAGTATGTCCTTAGAACTCGCCAGCATCGCTGGAAGCCCAGAAACAGCAGTGCCCACCTCAGCATCCGACCACCTGAACGTGTTCTTCAAGTACTCCATTTTGTCCGCGATCTTCCCCTCGCCAAGGGATGCAACAGCCTTCAGCACATGCCTGAACATCACGGACCCACGGTGCCCACCAAGCTCTTCGGTGCGCTCCACCATCGCTTGGACGCGCTCTGGGTTCATTTTGAACAGCCATGGGGAAGAGAGGCACAACTTGGAAATATCACAATCACCTAGCCCACACTCCCGCAGGAACGCGACATTGGGCTTGACCACCTTCTCAAGGCTGCTTCCGAGGAGGCTGGAGCTTCGCCTGAGAAACCGGACGAGGTTCTCGGTGGAGCCGAAGAGCGACATGTAGTATGGTAGATTGGAGACGGCGGATCTACAACGGTAGATGGAGAGGCCGAGCGAGAAGAGGCGCGCGATCTCAGCATGTGAGAGGCCGTGGCCGCTGAGCCCGACGACGATGGGGGCTAGGGTTCTCTCTACGCTGGCGCAGAGGAACTCCGGGTCTTTGGCGACGAGGGCGGCGACGTCTGCGTTGGAGAGGCCGACGCCGTCGAGGAAGGCAAGGACAGCGTCGGGATTGGCGGGGGATTTGAGGTGGGAGAGCTTGGCGGAGGCCTTGAGAGCTTGCGCTCGGGTGAGGCCGCAGGTGGTGACAAGGTAATCCTCGACGGCGAAGCTAGGTTTTGGGGTAATGAGGGGGGCCTTGAAGGAGATATGCCCTAGAGGCAATAATAAAGTGGTTATTATTTATATCTTTATGTTTATGATAAATGTTTATATATCATGCTAGAATTGTATTAACCGAAACATTAGTACATGTGTGATATGTAGACAAACAAGAAGTCCCTAGTATGCCTCTTAAACTAGCTTGTTGATTAATGGATGATTAGTTTCATAATCATGAACATTGGATGTTATTAATAACAAGGTTATGTCATTGTGTGAATGATGTAATGGACACACCCAATTAAGCGTAGCATAAGATCTCGTCATTAAGTTATTTGCTATAAGCTTTCGATACATAGTTACCTAGTCCTTATGACCATGAGATCATGTAAATCACTTATACCGGAAAGGTACTTTGATTACACCAAACACCACTGCGTAAATGGGTGGCTATAAAGGTGGGATTAAGTATCCAGAAAGTATGAGTTGAGGCATATGGATCAACAGTGGGATTTGTCCATCCCGATGACGGATAGATATACTCTGGGCCCTCTCGGTGGAATGTCGTCTAATGTCTTGCAAGCATATGAATGAGTTCATAAGAGACCACATACCACGGTACGAGTAAAGAGTACTTGTCAGGAGACGAGGTTGAACAAGGTATAGAGTGATACCGAAGATCAAACCTCGGGCAAGTAAAATATCGCGAGACAAAGGGAATTGGTAATGTATGTGAATGGTTCATTCGATCACTAAAGTCATCGTTGAATATGTGGGAGCCATTATGGATCTCCAGATCCCGCTATTGGTTATTGGTCGGAGTGAGTACTCAACCATGTCCACATAGTTCTCGAACCGTAGGGTGACACACTTAAAGTTGGATGTTGAAATGGTAGTACTTGAATTATGGAATGGAGTTCGAATATTTGTTCGGAGTCCCGGATGAGATCCCGGACATCACGAGGAGTTCCGGAATGGTCCGGAGAATAAGATTCATATATAGGATGTCATTTTATGTGAAATAAAATGTCGCGGAAGGTTCTATGGAAGGTTCTAGAAGGTTCTAGAAAAGTCCGGAAGAAACCACCAAGGAAGGTGGAGTCCACAAGGGACTCCACCTCCATGGCGGCCAGCCCTAGTGGGGTGGAGTCCCAAGTGGACTCCACCATAGGGGGCCAGCCACCCCCACATGGGAGGTGGGAATCCCACCTTTGGGTGGGAGTCCTAGTTGGGCTAGGTTTCCCCTCCTATGGAAGGTTTTGGTTTCGGGTCTTATTCGAAGACTTGGACACCAACACTTGGGATCCACCTATATAATGAGGGGCCAAGGGAGGGGGCCGGCCACCCCAAGACCATAAGCTGGCCGCCCCCCCTTGAGTGGCCGGCCACCCCCTCCCAAACCCTAGCTTTGCTCCTCCACTCCATATTGCCCGCATAGCTTAGCGAAGCTCCGCCGGACTTCTACACCGCCACCGACACCACGCCGTCGTGTTGTCGGATTCAAGAGGAGCTACTACTTCCGCTGCCCGCTGGAACGGGGAGGTGGACGTCGTCTTCATCAACAACCGAACGTGTGACCGAGTACGGAGGTGCTGCCCGTTCGTGGCGCCGGAACCGATCGTGATCAAGATCTTCTACGCGCTTTTGCAAGCGGCAAGTGATCGTCTACCGCAGCAACAAGAGCCTCATCTTGTAGGCTTTGGAATCTCTTCAAGGGTGAGACTCGATACCCCCTCGTTGCTACCGTCTTCTAGATTGCATCTTGGCTTGGATTGCGTGTTCGCCGTAGGAAAATTTTTGTTTTCTATGCAACGTTATCCTACAGTGGTATCAGAGCCGTGTCTATGCATAGATGGTTGCACGAGTAGAACACAATGGTTTGTGGGCGTTGATGCTCTTGTTATCTTTAGTTTGAGTACTTTGCATCTTTATGGCATAGTGGGATGAAGCGGCTCGGACTAACTTTACATGACCGCGTTCATGAGACTTGTTCCTCGTTCGACATGCAACTTGTATTGCATAAGAGGCTTTGCGGGTGTCTGTCTCTCCTACTATAGTAAAGATTCAATTTACTCTTCTATTGAAAACATTAGTATCAACGTTGTGGTTCATGTTCGTAGGTAGATTAGATCTCTCTCGAAAACCCTAAACCACGTAAAATATGCAAACCAAATTAGAGACGTCTAACTTGTTTTTGCAGGGTTTGGTGATGTGATATGGCCATAATGTGATGATGAATATGTATGAGATGATCATTATTGTATTGTGGCAACCGGCAGGAGCCTTATGGTTGTCTTTAAATTTCATGTTGAGTAGTATTTCAAAGTAGTTGTAATAGTTGCTACATGGAGGACAATCATGAAGACGGCGCCATTGACCTTGACGCTACGCCGACGATGATGGAGATCATGCCCGAAGATGATGGAGATCATATCCGTGCTTTGGAGATGAAGATCAAAGGCGCAAGAACAAAAGGGCCATATCATATCACATATGAACTGCATGTGATGTTAATCCTTTTTATGCATCTTATTTTGCTTAGATCGCGACGGTAGCATTATAAGATGATCCCTCACTAAAATCTCAAGATAATAAAGTGTTCATCCTTAGTAGCACCGTTGCCAAGTCTTGTCGTTTCGAAGCACCTCGTGATGATCGGGTGTGATAGATTCAATAAGTACATATGACGGGTGCAAGACAGTTTTGCACATGCGGATACTAAGGTGGCCTTGACGAGCCTAGCATGTACAGACATGGTCTCGGAACACGTGATACCGAAAGGTAGAGCATGAATCATATGGTTGATATGATGAACACTTTGAGTGTTCGCCATTGAAATCACACCTTTTCTCGTGATGATCGGGTTTAGGTGCGGTGGATTTGGTTCATGTGATCACTAAGACAATGCGAGGGATATTGTTTTGAGTGGGAGTTCACTTAGGTTTTTAATTATATTGAATTAAAATTTGAACTCAATTTGTCATAAACTTAGTCTAAACTATTGCAAATATATGTTGTAGAGATGGCGTCCCCAATCAATTTTAATCAGTTCCTAGAGAAAGAGAAACTTAAGAGCAACGGTAGCAACTTCACCGACTGGTTCCGTCATGTGAGGATTTTCCTCTCTGGCGGAAATCTGCAATTTGTGCTTGATGCACCGCTAGGTGACCCTCCTGCAGAAGATGAATCCGATGAAGTAAAAGCTGTTTACGCAACTCGGAAAACTCGGTACTCTCAAGTTCAGTGTGCCATCCTGTGCGATGCAGGAATCCGATCTTCAAAAACGTTTTGAGCACCATGATCCTCATGAGTTGATGAATGAGCTGAAAGCTATATTCGAGACTCATGCGGCGATGGAATGCTATGAAGCATCGAAACATTTCTTCACCGTATGATGGAAGAAGGCAGCTCCGTTAGTGAGCACATGCTCGCCATGACCGGGCATGCGAAGAAACTCGATGACTTGGGAATAGTGATTCCTAACGGATCGGGATTAATCGTGTCCTTCAATCACTGCCACCAAGTTACAAGAATTTTGTGATGAACTACAATATGCGAACATGAACAAGGAGTTACCTGAACTCTTTGGCATGCTAAAAGTCTTGAGATTGAGATCAAGAAAGAGCACCAAGTGTTGATGGTCAACAAGACCACCGCTTTCAAGAAACAGGGCAAGTCTAAGGGAAAATTCAAGAAGGGTGGCAAGAAAGCTGCCACGCCTCCTATGAAACCTAAGAACGGCCCTAAGCCCGATCTTGAGTGCTATTCTTGCAAGGAGAAGGGACAACTGGAAGCGTAATTGCTCCAAGTATCTCGGCTGATCTCAAGAGCGGCCTTGTCAAGAAGAAGAAAGAAGGTATATTTGATATACATGTTATAGATGTTCATTTCAACGGTTCTCGTTCTAGTACACGGGTATTTGATCTTGGTTCGGTTGCTCATATTTGTAACTCGAAACAGGAACTAAAGAATAAACGATAACTGCTGAAAGATGAAGTGACGATGCGCGTTGGAAACGGATCCAAGGTCAATGTGATCGCAGTCGGCACACTTCCTCTACATCTACCTTCGGGATTAGTTTTAAGCCTAAATAATTGCTATTATGTACCTGCGTTGAGCATGAACATTATATCTGGATCTTGTTTAATGCAAGACGGTTATTCATTCAAGTCTGAGAATAATGGTTGTTCTATTTTTATGAATAATATCTTTTATGGTCGAGCACCACAAAAGAATGGCTTATTTCTATTAGATCTCGATAGTAGTGATACGCATATACATAACATTGATGCTAAGCGAATTAAACTTAATGATAATTCTACTTATATGTGGCAATTGTCGTCTTGGTCATATTGGAGTGAAACGCATGAAGAAACTCCATACTGATGGATTACTTGAATCACTTGATTTTGAGTCACTTGATAGATGCGAAGCATGTCTAATGGGAAAAATGACAAAGACTCCATTTTCTGGTTTGATGGAGCGAGCTACTGACTTATTGGAAATCATACATACCGATGTATGTGGACCAATGAGCGTAGCATCGCGCGGTGGTTATCGTTATGTTCTAACCTTCACAGATGATCTGAGTAGATATGGGTATATCTATTTCATGAAACATAAATCCGAAACTTTCGAGAAGTTTAAGGAATTTCAAAGTGAAGTAGAAAATCAACGTAACAAGAAGATCAAATTTCTACGATCTGATCGTGGAGGTGAATATCTGAGTTATGAGTTTGGCATGCATTTAAAGAAATGCGGAATACTTTCACAATTGACACCGCCGGGAACACCTCAACGAAACGGTGTGTCCGAACGTCGTAATCGAACTCTCTTAGATATGGTTCGTAGTATGATGTCTCTTACTGATTTGCCGTTATCATTTTGGAGTTATGCATTAGAGACAGCCGCATTCACTTTAAATAGAGCACCATCAAAATCCGTAGAAACGACACCGTATGAATTATGGTTTAATAAGAAACCTAAGTCATCGTTCTGAAAGTTTGGGGTTGCGAAGCCTATGTAAAGAAGTTACAACCGGACAAGCTAGAACCCAAAGCGGAGAAATGCGTCTTCATAGGATACCCTAAGGAAACTATAGGGTACACTTTCTATCACGAATCCGAAGGCAAAATCTTTGTTGCTAAAAACGGAACCTTTCTTGAGAAAGAATTTCTCACTAAAGAAGTGACCGGAAGAAAAGTAGAACTCGATGAGATTGATGAATCTATACTCGTTGATCGAGTAGCGCAGATCGAAGTTGTACCTGTACCGCCTACACCGGCAACGAGAGGAAGCTAATGATAATGATCATGAAACTTCGAACGAGGAAACTACTGAACCTCGCAGATCGACAAGGGAACGTGCCACTCCTGATTGGTATGATCCTTGTCTAAATGTCATGATTGTGGATAACAATGATGAGGACCCTGCGACGTATGAAGAAGCGATGATGAGCCCAGATTCCAACAAATGGCAAGAAGCCATGAAATCCGAAATGGGATCCATGTATGATAACAAAGTATGGACTTTGGTAGACTTACGATAGCCGAAAGGCTGTCGAGAATAAATGGATCTTCAAGAGAAAAAGCAGATGCTTGATGGTAATATTACTGTCTATAAAGCTCGACTTGTCGCAAAGGGTTTCCGACAAATTCAAGGAGTTGACTACGATGAGACTTTCTCACCTGTAGCGAAGCTAAAATCTGTGAGGATTTTGTTAGCAATAGCTGCATTTTTCGATTATGAGATTTGGCAGATGGATGTCAAAACGGCGTTCCTTAATGGAGACATTGAGGAAGAGTTGTATATGGTACAACCAAAAGGTTTTGTCGATCCTAAAAATGCTTGACAAAGTATGCAAACTTCAGCGTTCAATCTATGGACTGAAGCAAGCATCAAGAAGTTGGAACCGACGCTTTGATAAGGTGATCAAAGACTTCGGGTTTATACAGTGTCATGGAGAGGCCTGTATTTACAAGAAAGTGAGTGGGAGCTCTGTAGCATTCCTGATATTATATGTAGATGACATATTATTGATCGGGAATGATATAGAACTATTAAGCCGAGTTAAGGGATATTTGAATAATAGTTTTTCAATGAAAGACCTTGGTGAAGCATCATATATATTAGGCATCAAGATTTATAGAGATAGATCAAGACGCCTAATAGGGCTATCACAGAGTACATATCTGGACAAGATTCTAAAGAAGTTTAGAATGGACGAAAGTAAGAAAGGGTTCTTACCTATGTTACTGTGCAAGGTATTGAGTAAAACTCAAGGACCGGCTACGGCAGAAGAAAGAGAAAGGATGAGTAATATCCCCTATGCTTCGGCAGTAGGCTCTATTATGTATGCCATGCTATGTACAAGACCGGATATAGCACATGCTGTTAGTTTGACTAGCAGATATCAAAGTGATCCAGGAATGGAACACTGGACAGCGGTCAAGAATATCCTGAAGTACTTGAAAAGAACTAAGGATATGTTTCTTTGTTATGGAGGTGACCAAGAGCTCGTTGTAACAAGTTACACCGATGCAAGTTGGAACACCGATCCTGATGACTCGAAGTCACAATGCAGGTACGTGTTTATATTGAATGGTGCTGCAGATGGCTGGGCAAGCTCGAAGCGGTGCACGGTGGCGAAGTCTTCAACGAGAATCGTAGTACATAGCGGCTTCGCAGGCTTCATCGAAGCGGTATGGATGAAGAGGTTCATTGTAGAGCTCGGTGTGGTTCCTAGTGCATTGGACCCATTAATCATTTACTGTGATAACATGGGTGCCATCGCCAATGCACAAGAGCCAAGGTCACACAAGAGGTGAAGCATATCAAGCTGCGTTACCACTCGATTCGCGAGTACATCGAAGATGGAGAAGTAAAGATTTGCAAAGTACACACCGATCCGAATGTAGCAGATCCGTTGACTAAAGCTCTCCCTAGGGCAAAGCATGACCAACACCAAAATGCCATGGGTGTTAGGTATATTACAATGTAATCTAGATTATTGACTCTAGTGCAAGTGGGAGACTGAAGGAGATATGCCCTAGAGGCAATAATAAAGTGGTTATTATTTATATCTTTATGTTTATGATAAATGTTTATATATCATGCTAGAATTGTATTAACCGAAACATTAGTACATGTGTGATATGTAGACAAACAAGAAGTCCCTAGTATGCCTCTTAAACTAGCTTGTTGATTAATGGATGATTAGTTTCATAATCATGAACATTGGATGTTATTAATAACAAGGTTATGTCATTGTGTGAATGATGTAATGGACACACCCAATTAAGCGTAGCATAAGATCTCGTCATTAAGTTATTTGCTATAAGCTTTCGATACATAGTTACCTAGTCCTTATGACCATGAGATCATGTAAATCACTTATACCGGAAAGGTACTTTGATTACACCAAACACCACTGCGTAAATGGGTGGCTATAAAGGTGGGATTAAGTATCCGTAAAGTATGAGTTGAGGCATATGGATCAACAGTGGGATTTGTCCATCCCGATGACGGATAGATATACTCTGGGCCCTCTCGGTGGAATGTCGTCTAATGTCTTGCAAGCATATGAATGAGTTCATAAGAGACCACATACCACGGTACGAGTAAAGAGTACTTGTCAGGAGACGAGGTTGAACAAGGTATAGAGTGATACCGAAGATCAAACCTCGGACAAGTAAAATATCGCGAGACAAAGGGAATTGGTAATGTATGTGAATGGTTCATTCGATCACTAAAGTCATCGTTGAATATGTGGGAGCCATTATGGATCTCCAGATCCCGCTATTGGTTATTGGTCGGAGTGAGTACTCAACCATGTCCACATAGTTCTCGAACCGTAGGGTGACACACTTAAAGTTGGATGTTGAAATGGTAGTACTTGAATTATGGAATGGAGTTCGAATATTTGTTCGGAGTCCCGGATGAGATCCCGGACATCACGAGGAGTTCCGGAATGGTCCGGAGAATAAGATTCATATATAGGATGTCATTTTATGTGAAATAAAATGTCGCGGAAGGTTCTATGGAAGGTTCTAGAAGGTTCTAGAAAAGTCCGGAAGAAACCACCAAGGAAGGTGGAGTCCACAAGGGACTCCACCTCCATGGCCGGCCAGCCCTAGTGGGGGTGGAGTCCCAAGTGGACTCCACCATAGGGGGCCAGCCACCCCCCACATGGGAGGTGGGAATCCCACCTTTGGGTGGGAGTCCTAGTTGGGCTAGGTTTCCCCCCTCCTATGGAAGGTTTTGGTTTCGGGTCTTATTCGAAGACTTGGACACCAACACTTGGGATCCACCTATATAATGAGGGGCCAAGGGAGGGGGCCGGCCACCCCAAGACCATAAGCTGGCCGCCCCCCTTGAGTGGCCGGCCACCCCCTCCCAAACCCTAGCTTTGCTCCTCCACTCCATATTGCCCGCATAGCTTAGCGAAGCTCCGCCGGACTTCTACACCGCCACCGACACCACGCCGTCGTGTTGTCGGATTCAAGAGGAGCTACTACTTCCGCTGCCCGCTGGAACGGGGAGGTGGACGTCGTCTTCATCAACAACCGAACGTGTGACCGAGTACGGAGGTGCTGCCCGTTCGTGGCGCCGGAACCGATCGTGATCAAGATCTTCTACGCGCTTTTGCAAGCGGCAAGTGATCGTCTACCGCAGCAACAAGAGCCTCATCTTGTAGGCTTTGGAATCTCTTCAAGGGTGAGACTCGATACCCCCTCGTTGCTACCGTCTTCTAGATTGCATCTTGGCTTGGATTGCGTGTTCGCCGTAGGAAAATTTTTGTTTTCTATGCAACGTTATCCTACAGGCCTCGGCGGAGAGGAAGCGCTGGATAGAGGAGACGGGGCAGGCGGAGGATGGAGAGAGGAGACGGCTGAGCATGGTGCTTCGGAGGCGGAACATGGCGGCGCGGCGGCGCCGGTGGCAACGGAAAGATTCCGGCGGTCTATCTACTTTTTTTTTTGAGCAAAACCCACACCGCCTTTATTAAGATTCAGAAACGGAAATACAACATCCGTCAGGCGGTATGACTAACCAAACACTTCTACCCTGATTATTGTTCACTACGCTTCTCGCAAGGTTGTGAGCATCCTTGTTGGACCTCCGACCTTCATAGCTAATAACGAGCTCTTCAAAATCCCCTCGGGCTTCATTGATCTCTCGAGCAATATGCGCATAAACTCCCATAGTTCCTTCATCCAGGCTTCGAACGACATTTTGACAATCTGTCGCCACCTTGACTCGGCGAGCATGGATATCCTTTGCCAGCGCGATAGCTTCTCTGCAGGCCATAGCCTCAAGAGTCTCAGCCGTTGTGCACCCTGGAAAGACAATTGCCGATGCTCCCATGAACACACCCAGCTCACTCCGTGCCACAGCAGCTACCGAGCCTCTCCTGGTGTTCTTCCCCACGGCTGCATCTACATTGATTTTCACCATCCCCGGAGGAGGCCTAATCCATCCTGGTGGCGCCTGGGTTCCAGTTCGAACCCTGTTCTTGCCACTTGAATCATTGCAAATACTAAGATCCACAATAAACCTCTCGACGAAGCAGTGTACAGTTAAGGGGCTCTGATACAACTGTTCGTGGATAGCCTTCCGTCGCGCATGCCAAATTGCCCACAGCTTCACAAACACCCTCGTTTGTTCTTCCTTCTTCAGTGTTGCTATCAGTGTGGCAAGCCAGGCACGCGCATCTCCATCATCTGAGCATGACATGTGCTCGATGATACTTTCCTCCTCCAAAGCCCACACACATCTGGACGTGGTGCAGTCTATTAATGCATGCCGCCATGTATCGTGTGCACCGCAGAACTGACACGCACTAGTGTCCGCCATGTGCCTGCGGAGTCTCTCCGCATTCGTTGGGATTGACTGTTTAGCTAGTCGCCACAAGAAGATTTTCACTTTGGGTGGCACCGGTGTACTCCAAAGCGCACTCCACTGTTTCTGTATCTGGGCTTCGTTCGAGCCCGCAGCCCGCTCCTCGAGCCAAGCTTCTCTTCTGTCTACTGGTCCAACGGAGGCAGGCGCGACTGGACCTTCCGGGCCGGGCCATGTTTGTCATTTCTCCGATATGTTACAGCCTAGAAGAATTTTACATTAGCTCAAAAGAAAAGAAGAATTTTACATACTTTTCTCAAAAAAAAAAGAAGAATTTACATACAATTTCAAAATTGGAAATTTTACTCTCAGTCCATAATAAGCATCAGGGTCAAATTAGCTCTCCTTAATATGAGTAGGAAGGAGTACTAAGAAAATTGAACACAAATAAAATTGGTAGACACACATTGTTTTTCCACCAAGGAGCATATGATTCTGGTTTTTTATATAAAATTTTAAATATATTATAAAATGTTAAAAAAATCGATAAAAAATGTCGCGCATATATCTTGATGTTAATTGTATTTCACGTGAGATATTGATACCTCTAATCTAATTTATGTTCGTTGGCTGCCCTCTGTACGTTGTTAGGAGGACGGACCCCTTCCTTGACGGTTCTTTGTTTATTGGTAGGTAAAAGATGAGACATCCCAGCGGTGGTTTAATACGCGCTAGATAGCACTGGTTTAATTCGGTCGCACATGGGACTTGAATTCGGGTGGGCGAGCTCCCGACCATGAGCTCAAGCCACCAAGCAAGCGCTTTGTTCTCAATCTAGACAGAACTAGATTTGTGACAGTTAATTTGGATCATATGGAGTACAAGAAAAATCTGAGTAGGATTATATCATGGAGGAATAATTTAATAATCGATTCTCACAAAAGTTATCGTGTAACAACTCATCTTCTTACGGGGAGTTATAATTTTTTCCTCATGTTCAAGATGTTCGAGTTTATATCAAAAATCACATAGATGTTTATACCCATCCAGTGCTTGTGACTTTGAAGGATTTTATTTTATAGTGTATTGTTGGTAAGAAGAGGATGACAATACCAACAATGATTAACTGTTGGTTTGAATTAAAGAAAATACAAGCCCTGATTTGGAGGTTATTATGGGATTCCACTCAAATTACGCTAGTTTATCCGCAATCAAGTTTCATAGTTCTCATCTTATATCTGAATAGCACCATAATTCATCTTCATCGATGAAGCGCATAACGATATTGGTTGTTCCAACGCGAGGGTGTGATGAAAAGCAGAGCTCGACAAAACAAATTGCGGATCAGTTACTAGTGGGTGGAACATCACCTTGACTTCATTATCTTTTGTAGAAGTTGCCGAAACAACATAAATTGTTTAGACTTTAAAATGTTTATGTACAACATTTTATGTATTGTGTTCCATGATTACAAATCCAAATTTAAATACTCCTCTAAAATAAAAGAAAAGGATCACAATGAGTTTCAGCTAGTTTGAAACAGGCTGTAAATTAGGTGACCTACAAATACGGTCCAATCTTTTTTACTTTTCAAGTTGTACTATTCTGTTTTTTAAATGCTCTACAAATACGCCAGCCGAGATCGGCTGCATCACAAGCCCAGGTGCACCGGATATGTTCTCCCTAGCTGACGACAAGAGGAGTACATCGAGCTTACAAGCATGGACGAGGTGAGGAGTCATACAATTGGCATTTCCCAACATGAGTAAAAGGCAGAAATTGCATGTACAGTCTTCAAAATCACGTGTTCCCTAGGTTCATGAACTTTCACGTGCTATAACTCAAATCTTGCCACCCTTTTTGGCTGAACCATACATTCTCACTACCCCGTTATCACATAGAGAAATGTTGCCACACAAATTCAACAATTACCGCATCAGTTTTGGGACACTCTAATCGCTGCTAAACCGCCAATGGAGAGATAGGTAGATTGTCGTGAAGGCACAGCCATAACAACTAAACAATACGAACTTCATGTACAGGTTATTTTAATTCGGTGCAAAATGAATCTGTTACAACAGGAAAGCAGCCCAACAGATTGACACTGCAAGAAACTTGATCTGATTAGTCCAGCAGCAGAGCAAGTGACCTCCCTTCCGACTCTATATGCAGGTTCCAAAGTGAAAGTTCAAAGGTGTGCAATAATCGTCATAATCCTTCACATGTCCATCTCCAGGCCAAGTATGCAAAGAGTTGATGGTTGGTTGCTTCAACTTCGATAGTTAAACACCTCACTGTTGTAAATTCTCAGAGATAACTACATGGATGAAGAGTTACAGTAGAGTATATTATTTAGAGCTATCAATGGGAAATGGAAATGAGTAGAAAAGAAGAACTGAGGTAAGAATGCAACAACCATATCTTCCAGAAGGATTGCACTAACAGCTATGCTCTTAAACAGAACAATGAAAACAATTAATAAGATAGTCGAACATTCCAGAAGATCTGATGAAAGAAGATATTCAGACAACCGTCTTTTTTCATCTGGAATACCCAGTAGAGGGCGCATCAGTGCCTTACACATGGTATAAAAAAGGTATAATTAAAGGCTTAGGCCCAAGTCTGGAAAAGGTTAAACTCACCCCTTGCTTCTAGTGCCACATATTTGGCCTTTGAGCTCCTTATTGCATTCTTCAATATTAACTGCTCAACTCATTATTCCATTCTTCAATGTTAACTGCTCAACTCATCAAATTTGATCGTCTTTCAGAAATCTTATGTACAACGCATTATTTGAGCTATTTTTTTGACATGACTGGAAAAATACTATGTGACTTGGGTAGCATCAAAATTTATTAACTGCAAAGCCTGTGCTTTACTCTGATCATAAGTCAGAAATAAACTGTAGATTCAAAATCCATATAATCAAAGTATAGGTTGGAAAGGGGTCCACCAAAGTAGCCACCAGAGCCTACCAATTACAAAAAGGTCTACACACAATTAGGTTGGAAACAATACCCTGTCAAAGCAAAAGCAAATATGGGCACAGAGTTAAGGTAGGACATGCCCTTGAAGTAAACGCCACAGTTTTAAGAAATAAAACTATTAGATAGGACGAAAAGACTATCTACTTGCACTGCGAACAATTAATATAGATCTTACAGTTTTTATTATTATTTTGTTTTAGTAACCAGCCTTGCAGTCTTGTTTGAATTTTCATGGTGCCAGTATAATAATAAAAGGACAGAGCTACGCGGCGGTGCCGCACGGATGCCTCCCGCGTGCGACGGCCCATAATACCATGCATATTCTAATTAATGTATGCGGGCCCATATATGACTACATGCAACATGAAACTATAATAGTATATTAATATTTATGCGCTTTCTGTCTACATAGGCATCTGTACTTTTGTCGAAAGAAGCTGCAGCAAAATCTCGGTCACTTGCAGCGTCAATCAAACTAAAATCTAAAACCGTACTATGTAATGTGATTAGTTGCCAGTTAATTAGTTTAGTGCAGGATTAATAGTTGCCAGCTTAATTACCCGTAGTGTCCGGGCATGTTGGAGTAGGACAAGTTATTAATTCCCGGTTAATTAGACCTGCTGCCAGATTAATTTGGTATTAATTACCCGGTTAATTAGGCCTACTGCCAGATTAATTAGGTATTAATTGCCCGGTTAATTTAGCTTACTGCCAGATTAAATTGTTAATTGTGTGTCATATTAATTAGGTGGAGTAAAACTACCATATAATTAATCCTAATTACTGGAATAATTAAGCCTAATTGCCGAATTAATTATTCCTAATTTCCAAATTAATTATCCATGTACGTTTTCATCTGCATGTCCATGGGAGAGAGGAGGATTAGGCCGGTTTGAGGTGACACCACCGGCGAGCTCGAGGCGCCTCCATCAGCGACTTCAAGGCGGGCGCGGCTGACGCCGGCGTGCAAGTTGAGGAGCAACGCCTGTGGCTCTATGTGCTCGCCGCCGTGCGCCTCCCCGCTGCATGCTCGCGCGGCGCCGGCCTCCCAAGTCTGCGTGCTCGCACGGCGGCGGCCTCCCCCGCTGCTTGCTCGCGCGGCGGCGGCCTACTCCTTTCGCCCCTCTCCGGCGAGCCCACTGCCGTTGTGTGCTCGCGCAGCGGCGTCCTCGTTCCGCCCCTATGCGGCAAGACATTACTAGACGAGCACTTCCTGTGATGGCCTCACAGAGAGAGAAAGAGAGAGTTTGGGTGCTTCAGAACTTGCGAGAAGATAAGGCAGTGGGAATGAGTGGATGTCACGGCTCCTATAAGGACACGATGACGTTTCCCCAGTCATACCCGCCGCACCGCGAGCGAACCGTGCGGCGTCGCTCGGTATCATTTCCCATAATAAAAACAACATGACCAATAGGAACAACAGATGCAACAAGGAGAATTTCAAGACAAATGTTTTACATGGATCAACTATCCACTAGGTTCAATTGGATGGCATAAATGTAGTTGTATTTTAGTACATATCTAAACTAGGAGGTATAAGTTAATGCTCACATACAACATAGGCTATTTGGACAATAACCTAGATTCATATATCACCGGTTCTTCGATGCCAACAATTTGAGTTTGATACTGAGGATATAGAATGAGCAGCTGTCATGCAGTACCTAGTACAGATTTCCAGATCTACTATCAAGTTTTTTTTATCAACCCAGCGATACTGAGGATATGTGTATGTTTGCCAGCTTATAGATTACAATGCCCAACCTGGTTCTTCTTGCCAGGGTTACATATAACCTTACAGGCCACAGGTGAGACAGATTACCTGAAATAAAGTTCAATATCCACTCTAAGTTACTTTACAGCTCCACATATCATGTTTTGGCTTATTGTTGATCTATTATTGCTTTTTCTCAGTTTTGTAACCGGTCCTCTCAAAGAACTACACAAATGGACAATATAAACAATCCTCCAAATGTCTCTTGTTCTGTATTTGACTCGATATGGTAAGACCCATTTTTTTGGGCATGCCCCTGATTAACATAATTGTGTATGTCAACCCACTACGCGGTTCTGATCTGCAATACCTTTTGGATTATGCAGAGTTTACTCTGGCTTTTCAAAGGTATGTAGCCAGACTGACAATCGCCCAAAAAAAAGTACAAACTTCAATGCACACTTGCATATAAGTAAGAAAAACAGTATCTAGTCAAAGGATAATTATTTGCCATGAGGATTTGCAGATGCATGTCTACAGATTCCAAAAATCCTACCAACCAAGGGAATGCTAATATAGCGAGGGAGGATGACTGCAAGATAACCGCAGTAGCATGTGACAGGAAATCTAATGATAATTCAGCCATGCGTACAACATATCTCTTGAAGCAAAAATCTTCAATAAAATCTCAACAGTGCAACTGCATGATTACCCATCAACTCAATGGACCTAAAAGCAATGTTGAGGAAATCGCTTATCGGTGTCAACTCGGTCGGTTGGCGATTAGCGATTAATAAGAAAATCGGCCAATTAATCGGGTGATAAATGAGTGTTGATCGCCAAAACCCACCGGCGGGCAGCGGCCTGTCAACACGGTAGAGCCGGGAAGAGCCTAGAGCTGCGGCTGGCTGAGACCCCTCCGAGCGACGGCCCGCAATGCTCTTCTGGTCACACGCGGCGATGCGAAGTGCAAGGGCGTGCCACCTGACCTATACCTGGTCAGGAAGGTGATGGGGATGCCTCGCTTAGTTCCTGCATGGCATACACGTAAACATTAAATAAGAGCCTCGATCGGCTCTCAGGTTATCCTGTGAATCGGCTCAAAGAGCCGATCCACCCATGATCCGTACGGGGTGCACGAATACTTGGTGATCCTGCTTGATCAAGATAAAGCTAATGAGATCTACGACGATTTAGGGTTTTCACCGCATAATCGGATCATCCTACTCCAGGTTGGGCCTCGCGGCCACGCACGGTGCTCGTAAGCCGATCCTAAACAAGGCCACACAACCAACGTGACGTTGATCATCGGAACATCCTGTTTAGGACTTGCGAACGCCACCCTACGTGCCGCTGGATCCTCCCCCCCTTCGTAAGGCCTAACTATTGCAGATATTAAACTAATCCTTGCAGAGCAAGGAGCAATCGTAACGGATCAGATCTACTAGATGATGAACAAGCAGGGTGCCGCCCCCACGCCTGAGATAGGCGTGAGGGCGGCTAGACATGCGAGGGTTGCACTACGTAAGCATGTTTATACGAAGAGCTATGCTAACCCTAACACATCTATGATAACTACGTTGCCCGCTATCAAAGACGCTTCAGTACGGGCAACGCATGAACAACGTGGAGCTTGTGCTGCCTAGATCGCAAGATGCGATCTAGGCAGCATGTCGCTTACCTGATTGAAACCCTCGAGACGAAGGAGTTGGCGATGCGCCGAGATTGGTTTGTTTTGGGGTGAACGGTGTGTTGTTGTTTATTCCATAAACCCTAGATACATATTTATAGTCCAGCGGACTTTCTAACGTGGGAATATCCCAACGTGCACGATACAAACTCTAACTTCTAACTTAAGACACGATCTAATAAATTACAGATAAATGGGCAACCTAGCCCAACTCCGCATAAAAGGCCGATCTTCGTATTTTCTTCATATATAACCTTCAAGCTTATCTTGATCGTGGCCCACCTCCGACTTGGTCAAATTCTGGTGATAACACATGCCCCCCTGGTTTTGGAAATAACATTTCCAAAATCATTACGCTTTCCTTCGTCGGGTCATGTTATGATATAGCAGAGTCGTCGCAACATCTCATCATCATTATGACTTGTCGGTTAATGCAGAAAACTCGATAGCTCTGCATCATTTCCTTGGAAACTGTAATGGCGTTAAATTTCCGCCAAGCTCCCTATCATTCAACCGTGCCAATCGATCAACCCTCTTCATCCTCTGATCTGGCTATTGACCTTTCTTTCCAATCTATTCCCCCAAGTGAGCCACCATTGGAGTCCGAGTGGGCTTTTAGTGAGGACGATGACGATGACGCAGAGGAAGAAAACTCCAGTCGAGGGCTAGAGCAGCGGTGACGAGGCATTCTCCGGAAACAGTGCCGGTGACAGCTACAATGCCGACGACGAAGGCAGCGAAGACTAGGGACATAGCACCAGCAAGATGCGAGCAATCGGCTCTTCTTCTGTTCCTCTTTGAACCATCGGCTCTTCATTGCAACGAACCCTCCTTTGTATGAAGAAGTATTCTCCAATCCATTGTTTTGCCGATGGTCAAAGTCAGGCAGTCTCCAAAGAGAGCCGATGGCATTGCATCGGTCTCCATTATAAAAATACGAGGAAAGTCGACCTAGCCGCCCTTCCAAACGGTAACCTGCGACCTCTATCTGAAAAGGTGAACTCAGATCCCCAAATTGCCGCCTGAGCAGCTCCAACCCACAACCATCTACACAGATCTCGGCCACGCCGCCTCCGGCTCCTTCGCATCCCATGGCGGAATCATCCAACACCGATACCACAGCTTCCGGACTGAAGGTAATCTTCAACCCCCTCGCGCTGTTCGACTTGACATGAGATTAAGGGCAAGCACCTGAATTAATGTTTCGCTCTGCTACTAATTTAGGCTTCAGATATCCTTCTGCCACACCCTTCTCTCGCAAATTCGATGTGCCTTGGTCCTCGTTCTTCTGAGAGTCCTGCCCTGTTAATTTCGTGCGAAGCTAACAGAATCCCCTTTGTGAGCCAAAACCTAGATCTAACTTCCTGGGCCGACTGCCTACGAGCCTGGCCTAATCCTCCTGAAGGTTGGGTGGCATGGTACAATAGAGTATCAAAATCCCACTATGCCACTTGGGAAACCATAGGGATAGCCGATGCCCTGTCACTATCATTATCTCCTCTTGAGAAGAACGAGAACATCTTGAAAACCATCGGCTACTTCTGGTCTGATGCACCGAATCGCTTTATGTTTGGTCATGGCCCTATGACACCAACCTTCTTGGATGTGGCCATGATCACGGGGCTGGACATTGCATCCCCCAGCCCTTCGCATTCAAACAGCAAAAACTCCCTCTCACCCTTTCCTCCAAAAAGAGTGTACCAGTGGGTGCCTACCTCAATCGTTACATGAAAAACAAAGGCCCCGTGACAGAGCGGGAGCACACAGCCTTTCTGAATTTCTGGCTGGAGCACTTCATATTCTGTGGCCCATCACTTGCTCCTACCAAGAATTACCTCTCCCTGGCTTATGAACTTGCTAAAGGCACCCAACTCGGCCTAGGCAAACTATTCCTTGGAGAGATTTATCGATCCCTTCAACCGATGTCTCTCAATCTGTTCCATCGAAAGACAGTCAAAACTGGCGGCCCCTGGTGGTTCATTCAGTTGTGGGCACAACTATACTTCCAAAACCAAATACCAGACTTCCCACCACTGACCACCTGCACCTTTCCGGACGTGAATGGAAAGGAAATCCGATGCACCAGCTACGGCCAAGCCCTATATGGTCTCCCGGGCAGCAGGCTGATCCCCAAGGAAGCAGCAGGGTGGTTCAAGATTTTCTTTCAAGGTCTGGACAACCCCCTGTTTGATCCTTATACCGAATCGGCAAACTTTGAAAACCCCGTCTTTTTCCGATTGGACGACCTTGCCGGTGACGCCGGCACACAGCATTTGTACTCCATCATGATTCGCCCTTGCTTCCTCCCTGTTGGCATGAGTACCTCGAACCGGATCACAAAGCCCGGTTATGAGTGTTACCAACCGGTAGTGGCAGCCCGACAGCTTGGTCTCGGACAGGTGCCTCCACACTTCTTCTTACACCATCTGACAGCCAGTAGAGCGGACCTGCCTGACATCATCACTGCCCAAAGGTGTTATACCTTCTTTGATGCTTTGGTCATCCCAATCCCTCACGACCTCCGTTTCTCCTTTACCACCGATGGTTTTGAAACTTGGTGGTCTATGTGGAAGACCCACGTCTTCAGGAAGGCTCTAGGACCGCTGCTGAGAGAGCTTGACGCCGAATATGATATCCCTGCAGACCAGGTACCATTACTTAAGCATCTCTTGTAACCGCACATAGCGATCACCTGTGACTTGATTCATTCTCCTGGCAGCAACAAGATGGTCCGGCTCCCACACAAACCGACGGTTCCCCTTTCGTATTCCTTCCTCCGGCACCAGTGGTCCTCTTCTGCCAGAGCTCGCCACCCCTGAAGAAAGTCATAATGCAGAGTCAGCCGATTTCACCGAAATCGGCTGCTAAGAGTAAAGCATCCTCGGGGCCGGTTGCCCCCCGAGCCTCGACTCAGGCGAGGACGGCAGTGAGGAAGGTGGCTGCCAGGAAAACCCTGAAGCGTAAAGCCCCGGCCCAAGGAAGCTTGCATGTAAGTTGATTCAGACCCCGTAGGCATTTGTCCACCTCTGAAAATTTGTTCTCAACACGCTTGTATTCTTTCCTACAGGCCTCCACCGAAGAAACCTCCAGCGGGGCCGAAGAAACCAGTCAGGGGGACTCAAGCTCGGGTAATTCCGAGAGGTCCACCACCCAGAGCCAGACGGCTTCACCAGCGCCGGCTCCCAAGAAAAGGTCGATCCCTGAACCTCCTGCCCCCCAAGCCCCGACCAGATCGGGGTCACGCCTGCGCCGCTGCGTTAAAAGGGCTCGTAAGAACCCACGAACCTCTTCATCAAGCCAGGAGGTCTCGAATGTAATCATCTTCTCGATCATACTTCACGCTTTCCGGTTGTTACATATAGATCGGCTAATCGCTTCCTCTTGCAGGCCGAAAAAACTTCTAGCGGAGACGTTGAGGAGATACAGATACCATCCGCCACTCTGGACCTGGCCACCTCAGCGGTGGCGGCTGCCCAAATGGTTAACCCATCTCAGTCCGCCGAAGAGCCGATCGTTACTGCATCGGCTGTCCCCCTTCCTTGGGAGAGGTATGTCTTTCTTCCTTGGCTCCATCAATTCCACCATTGCCTGCTAAGCTCACTTTGTTTGCCCTGCCAGGGTTATGATCTTTCGAGCTTGCTTTCGTTCGATCCAGAATCCATCGAACCAACTTCTTCCAAGGCAGGTGGGGAGCCGATCCCTAGTACAGTCCGTGGTCCACTCCAACGCCTCAAAGATTTGCTTTCTGCCCCAACTGAGACTTTGATTGAAGATTCCGCGGAAGCCAAAGGCATTCTCGAGGATATCCAGCTTCATCTCCCTATGACCCTGCAAGTGAAGCTCTGGCCCGCTGTTACCCTGCCGGTCTTTAAGTCAAGGGTGCAATCGGCTCGCCAAAGGATTGCTCTTCGCTACTCCCAACTTCCGCTGAGGGCCGATATTGCCGAAAAATGTCGACGGCTCAACGAGAAGAAGGCTGCTCTGGACGCCAAGACGGATACCTCTGCTACTCGTGCTGAGCTCGAGACCCTGCGCAAGGAGCTGGAGGATCTTGAAGAGAGGGTAAGGGTGACCAAACAGCTCATCCAGGACAAGGAAGCCCTTGTTGCCCGTTCTCAAGACGAAGCAAAAGGCCTCACGGCCGGTCTGAAGACCGATCTGGCTGAAATCCGTACCCTGAGCAATCAGCTGGTGACGGGTAAGGACGAGGATGACAAGGCCGAGATTGCTGAGGCGGATCGCGTCCGTGTCGACGCCATTCTCGCCCTCGGTGTGTTCCTTCAGTAGGGCCTTCAGAGACAAATGATGTTTCATTGGGTGGATCTTTACGTACTTGCTACAAATTTTTTTTTTTACTGGCCGATTTTCCATCGGCTCCCGACATTTTCTTGCCCATGCGTCTGTCTGATAACCATATGCACCTTCCCCGAGCCGAATCTGACAGGTGACTGCAGATATCGGCTTTGTATTATGTCCATGCGCCGTACTCGTACCTCGGCTCTGTTGAGATTCGTGTAGCCGACGTGGCCGCCGATCGCTAGATCACCGTTGAAACCAAGCAGACCGTGTAGTGAGAATAATCTTGGCCGACTCGCTGGATCGAAGCGCTCCATGAAGGTTTCGTAATATCCCTCGTGTAATGCTGGAGCACTAGGCTCCGTCGGGAGGACGAGCACCGCGTTCGTACCAGCCGATGTTTCGTCATCGGCTTTCCTTTGCTCGATGTCCCACCGGGCGTGCCAGAATGTGTTGATCGCCAAAACCCACCGGCGGGCAGCGGCCTGTCAACACGGTAGAGCCGGGAAGAGCCTAGAGCTGCGGCTGGCTGAGACCCCTCGAGCGACGGCCCGCAATGCTCTTCTGGTCACACGGCGATGCGAAGTGCAAGGGCGTGCCACCTGACCTATACCTGGTCGGGAAGGTGATGGGGATGCCTCGCTTAGTTCTGCATGGCATACACGTAAACATTAAATAAGAGCCTCGATCGGCTCTCAGGTTATCCTGTGAATCGGCTCAAAGAGCCGATCCACCCATGATCCGTACGGGGTGCACGAATACTTGGTGATCCTGCTTGATCAAGATAAAGCTAATGAGATCTACGACGATTTAGGGTTTTCACCGCATAATCGGATCATCCTACTCCAGGTTGGGCCTCGCGGCCACGCACGGTGCTCGTAAGCCGATCCTAAACAAGGCCACACAACCAACGTGACGTTGATCATCGGAACATCCTGTTTAGGACTTGCGAACGCCACCCTACGTGCCGCTGGATCCTCCCCCCCTTCGTAAGGCCTAACTATTGCAGATATTAAACTAATCCTTGCAGAGCAAGGAGCAATCGTAACGGATCAGATCTACTAGATGATGAACAAGCAGGGTGCCGCCCCCACGCCTGAGATAGGCGTGAGGGCGGCTAGACATGCGAGGGTTGCACTACGTAAGCATGTTTATACGAAGAGCTATGCTAACCCTAACACATCTATGATAACTACGTTGCCCGCCATCAAAGACGCTTCAGTACGGGCAACGCATGAACAACGTGGAGCTTGTGCTGCCTAGATCGCAAGATGCGATCTAGGCAGCATGTCGCTTACCTGATTGAAACCCTCGAGACGAAGGAGTTGGCGATGCGCCGAGATTGGTTTGTTTTGGGGTGAACGTTGTGTTGTTGTTTATTCCATAAACCCTAGATACATATTTATAGTCCAGCGGACTTTCTAACGTGGGAATATCCCAACGTGCACGATACAAACTCTAACTTCTAACTTAAGACACGATCTAATAAATTACAGATAAATGGGCAACCTAGCCCAACTCCGCATAAAAGGCCGATCTTCGTATTTTCTTCATATATAACCTTCAAGCTTATCTTGATCGTGGCCCACCTCCGACTTGGTCAAATTCTGGTGATAACAATGAGTTAATCGGACGATAAATGAGTTTATCGGCTACTCGGTGACCACCGAGTACCGATTAATCGTTGAATCGGATGATCTTTTGAACAATGCCTAAAAGGTCTAGGTCATTATAGTGAATCAATCGACTACCATATATGAAGACAGTGGATGTTGCAGAAAGTATTAATTAGTGAAGCATATTCATGCTTGGATGAAAAGAGGAGTTTTAAAGCATTATAAAACATGTAAGCAAAACATAGTGTGCCCAAAAATTGTTAATATGCAGATAGCTTCAGTGATCTATTCTTGGGGCAGTGAGAGTCTAGATAGCTGATAATTCATGCCGTCCAGTGACTAGTATCACATCCGGCATTAACAAGTTTTAGTACAAAGGGCAACGGTACAAGATCGATATAGTTGCGAAGGTATATTTGTACAACACTGAAAAAGTGATTAGATGAAACATAGAGGAGTGAGCTTGCGTCTGTCAGTACCTAACTCTGTTTGCATTAAGCATAGCCTGTAAATGTAAGACCTGGCATCAATATAGGCAGATAGCATACCACGCTAAACAATGATTAAACATTCTACCGTTTGTTGGGGTTAAATGATGATATACCTAATTAACAACATAGCTTGATCCCCTACCTGTTACCTTGCTGGTCATAAAAAAACACATGTAAACCCTTGATTGGTGCAAACCAGAGGAGGCTTAGTCTTTACCAGCCATAGTATTTGGAGGAGATAATAAGTCCTATGAAGAAAGTGCACTGCTGCATTTGTAGTTTGCGATCAGTTGTGCCTAGAACTCAAAACATCAGCCACTAGGCTATTCTGGAGTACAAGAGAAAAAAACAAAGGAAGACTGATACAAGCTAGTAAATCATGAATTACTTTCACAACAGTTAGTCTCTTCAAATAAAGATACTGCAAAAAGAAAGAAGATTTTTAGCTTACAAGAACTAGAGCAAGCAAACCAACAACCAGATGAAAACTGCATCCTAGGCAGTGATCAATATATAGGACTCGTGAACTCGATTTACTAATATCAGGCGCCTTCCATGTGACATGTGACAGTTAGAAACAGAACCTTCTTTCATGAGAAAATCTATTGAGGTTAGCAGTGAAATCTGCAATGGCCATTTGAGAACATAAAGATATAGTGTGATCTCACTGAAACTTAGATCCATTATGTGATCTCACTGAAACTTCACATTATGTGATCTCACTCTCTTAGATCCATTATGTGTGTCCATATGTGCCTCTGCAATGGACTACTCACTGAAACTTGAAAGCATTTGCAGAATGCCCTTATCTGTGATCTCACTCTCTTAGATCCATTATGTGTGTCCATATGACATCAGGATGTAGCAATGTGACGCTTGCTTCTCCACTGGAGTTGCCATGAACATATACACCAGGAATCACAAATCAGTTTCATCATGGATTACCAACACCAAATGAACATGTAACTAAGATACATACTGTAGCAGACATCCACCACTTTATTAGGCCAAGAACACTGAATCAGGAATTGTCAGCCTAACATGCAGAGTGAAATTTGTTGTGCTACCAGTTTCCATACCAGTTCTTGGTCATGCAAACATGAATCTAGCAGGCACTTCCCCTCTGCAAGCGTTTGCATAGTCTTGAGCGAGATGTGGTGCAGCTTCCTTGTGAGGGGATATGTACTTCTCCATGTATACCTTCTCGGTGACCATGACTACTTCATAGTAGTCCCGGTCACCCTTGAGCAATCCATTTTTCTTGAGAAACTTTAAAGCATAAAAGCGGGGTCTTAGCCGGCGCTCCAAGCTATAAGAGAGCAATGACGGCCGATGAGCAATGTAGGCGGGTTCCAATCCCACCTCAAAGATAAGAAATTCTGACCTACTCTGCAGCATATCATTAGATCTCTTTAACATTGCTGGAAGCTTAGAAACAGCAACGGCCAGCTCGGCATCCGACCACCTGAAGGTGTTCTTCAAGTAATCCACTTTCGCGGCGATCTTCTCCTCACCGAGGAATGCAACAGCTTCCAGCACGTACCTGAACATCCTAGACCCACGGGGTACACCGAGAACTTCGGCGCACGCCACGACGCGCTCCGTGTTGGATTTGAGCACCCATGGCGAAGAGAGGCACAGCTTGGAAATATCGCAATCACGTAGCCCGCACTTGCGCAGTAACGCGACATTGGGCTTGACCACCTTCTCAAGGCTGCTTCCGAGGAGGCTGTAGCTTCGCTTGAGAAACCGGACAAGGTTCTCGGTGGAGCCCAAGAGCGACAGGTAGTAGGGTAGATTGGAGATGGCGGATCTACAACGGCAGATGGAGAGGCCGAGCGAGAAGAGGCGCGCGATCTCAGCATGTGAGAGGCCGTGGCCGCTGAGCCCGACGACGATGGGGGCTAGGGTTCTCTCTACACTGGCGCAGAGGAGCCGCGGGTCTTTGGCGACGAGGGCGGCGACGTCGGCGCTGGAGAGGCCGAGGCCGTCGAAGAAGGCGAGGACGGCGTCGGGATTGGCGGGGGACTTGAGGTGGGAGAGCTTCGCGGAGGCCTTGAGTGCTTGCGCTCGGGTGAGGCCGCAGGCGGCGACGAGGTACTCCTCCACCGCGAAGCCGGAGCTGGGGGAGGCGGCGGGCGCGGCGACAGAGAGGAGGCGCTGGAGGCATAGGGTGGGAGAGGCGGAGGAAGAAGAGAGGAGACGAGGGAGGTGATGCGTGTGGTTGGCACGTCCGTTGGGAACCCCAAGAGGAAGGTGTGATGCGCACAGCGGCAAGTTTCCCTCAGTAAGAAACCAAGGTTTAATCGGACCAGTAGGAGTCAAGAAGCACGTTGAAGGTTGATGGCGGCGAGATGTAGTGCGGCGCAACACCAGTGATTCCGGCGCCAACGTGGAACCTGCACAACACAACCAAAGTACTTTGCCCCAACGAAACAGTGAGGTTGTCAATCTCACCGGCTTGCTGTAACAAAGAGTTAACCGTATTGTGTGGAAGATGATTGTTTGCAGAAAACAGTAGAACAAGTATTGCAGTAGATTGTATTTCAGTAAAGAGAATTGGACCGGGGTCCACAGTTCACTAGAGGTGTCTCTCCCATAAGTCGAACAGCATGTTGGGTGAACAAATTACAGTTGGGCAATTGACAAATAAAGAGAGCATGACCATGCACATACATATCATGATGAGTATAGTGAGATTTAATTGGGCATTACGACAAAGTACATAGACCGTCATCCAACTGCATCTATGCCTAAAAAGTCCACCTTCAGGTTATCATCCGAACCCCTTCCAGTATTAAGTTGCTAACAACAGACAATTGCATTAAGTATGGTGCGTAATGTAACTAGTGACTACATCCTTGAACATAGCACTAATGTTTTATCCCTAGTGGCAACAGCACAACACAACCTTAGAACTTTCTGTCACTGTCCCAGGTGTCAATGTAGGCATGAACCCACTATCGAGCATAAGTACTCCCTCTTGGAGTTAATAGCAAAAACTTGGCCAGAGTATCTACTAGTAACGGAGAGCATGCAAGATCATAAACAACACATAGATATAACTTTGATAATCAACATAACAAGTATTCTCTATTCATCGGATCCCAACAAACGCAACATATAGAATTACAGATAGATGATCTTGATCATGTTAGGCAGCTCACAAGATCCGACAATGATAGCACAATGGGGAGAAGACAACCATCTAGCTACTGCTATGGACCCATAGTCCAGGGGTAGACTACTCACACATCACACCGGAGGCGACCATGGCGGCGTAGAGTCCTCCGGGAGATGATTCCCCTCTCCGGCAGGGTGCCGGAGGCGATCTCCTGGAAAGTGAATGCTAGGATCCATTTTATTCAAACAAAACAAAAACAAAAACAAACCGACGCTCCAAGAAAAAGCACATAAGATGTGATGGAATAAAAATATAGTTTCAGGGGAGGAACCTGATAATGTTGTCGATGAAGAAGGGGATGCCTTGGGCATCCCCAAGCTTAGACGCTTGAGTCTTCTTGATATATGCAGGGGTGAACCACCGGGTGCATCCCCAAGCTTAGAGCTTTCACTCTCCTTGATCATGTTGCATCATACTCCTCTCTTGATCCTTGAAAACTTCCTCCACACCAAACTCGAAACAACTCATTAGAGGGTTAGTGCACAATATAAATTGACATATTCAGAGGTGACACAATCATTCTTAACACTTCTGGACATTGCATAATGCTACTGGACATTAATGGATCAAAGAAATTCATCCAACATAGCGAAAGAGGCAATGCGAAATAAAAGGCAGAATCTGTCAAAACAGAACAGTTCGTATTGACGAATTTTAAAATGGCACCAGACTTGCTCAAATGAAAATGCTCAAATTGAATGAAAGTTGCGTACATATCTGAGGATCATGCACGTAAATTGGCTTAATTTTCTGAGCTACCTACAGGGAGGTGGACTCAGATTCGTGACAGCAAAGAAATCTGGAACTGTGCAGTAATCCAAATCTAGTACTTACTTTTCTATCAACGGCTTAACTTGGCACAACAAAACACAAAACTAAGATAAGGAGAGGTTGCTACAGTAGTAAACAACTTCCAAGACACAAAATAAAAACAAAGTACTGTAGGTAAAAACATGGGTTGTCTCCCATAAGCGCTTTTCTTTAACGCCTTTCAGCTAGGCGCAGAAAGTGTGTATCAAGTATTATCAAGAGACGAAGTGTCAACATCATAATTTGTTCTCATAATGGAATCAAAAGGTACCTTCATTCTCTTTCTAGGGAAGTGTTCCATACCTTTCTTGAGAGGAAATTGATATTTTATATTACCTTCCTTCATATCAATAACAGCACCAACAGTTCGAAGAAAAGGTCTTCCCAATATAATGGGACAAGATGCATTGCATTCAATATCCAAGACAACAAAATCAACGGGAACAAGGTTATTGTTAACGGTAATACGAACATTATCAACTTTACCCAAAGGTTTCTTTGTAGAATGATCAGCAAGATTAACATCCAAATAACAATTTTTCAGCGGTGGCAAGTCAAGCATATTATAAATTTTCTTAGGCATAACAGAAATACTTGCACCAAGATCACATAAAGCATTACAATCAAAATCTTTAACCTTCATCTTAATGATGGGCTCCCAACCATCCTCTAGCTTTTTAGGAATAGAGGCTTCGCGCTCTAGTTTCTCTTCTCTAGCTTTTATAAGAGCATTTGTAATATGATGTGTAAAAGCCAAATTTATAGCACTAGCATTAGGACTTTTAGCAAGTTTTTGCAAGAACTTTATAACTTCAGAGATGTGGCAATCATCAAAATTCAAACCATTATAATCTAAAGCAATGGGATCATCATCCCCAATGTTGGAAAAAATTTTAGCAGCTTTATCAAAGGCAGTTTCAATGATTTTAGCAGCTTTCAGGCAGTTTTTCGCGCTTTGCATTAGAAGTGGAAACATTGCTAACACCAATTCTTTTATTAGTATGAGTAGGAGGTGAAGCAACATGTGTAGCATTAGCATTACTAGTGGTGGTAATAGTCCAAACTTTAGCTATATTCTTTTCTTTAGCTAGTTTTTCATTTTCTTCTCTATCCCACCTAGCATGCAGTTCGGCCATTAATCTTATATTCTCATTAATTCTAACTTGAATGGCATTTGCTGTAGTAACAATTTTATTATGATGATTCTCATTAGGCAAAACTTTTGATTTTAAAAGATCAACATCAGCAGCAAGACTATCGACTTTAGAAGCAAGTATATCAATTTTCCCAAGCTTTTCTTCAACAGATTTGTTAAAAGCAGTTTGTGTACTAATAAATTCTTTAAGCATGGCTTCAAGTCCAGGGGGTGAACTCCTATTATTGTTGTAAGAATTCCCATAAGAATTACCATAGCCGTTGCCATTATTATAAGGATATGGTCTATAGTTGTTACTAGAATCGTTCCGGTAAGCATTGTTGTTGAAATTATTATTTTTAATGAAGTTTACATCAACATGTTCTTCTTGTGCAACCAATGAAGCTAATGGAACATTATTAGGATCAATATTAGTCCTATCATTCACAAGCATAGACATAATAGCATCAATCTTATCACTCAAGGAAGAGGTTTCTTCGACAGAATTTACCTTCTTACCTTGTGGAGCTCTTTCCGTGTGCCATTCAGAGTAATTGATCATCATATTATCAAGAAGCTTTGTTGCTTCACCAAGAGTGATGGACATAAAGGTACCTCCAGCAGCTGAATCCAATAAATTCCGTGAAGAAAAATTTAGTCCTGCATAGAAGGTTTGGATGATCATCCAAGTAGTCACCCATGGGTTGGGCAATTTTTAACCAGAGATTTCATTCTTTCCCAAGCTTGAGCAACATGTTCAGTATCTAATTGTTTAAAATTCATTATGCTACTCCTCAAAGATATAATTTTAGCAGGGGGATAATATCTACCAATAAAAGCATCCTTCCATTTAGTCCATGAATCAATACTATTCTTAGGCAGAGATAGCAACCAATCTTTAGCTCTTCCTCTTAATGAGAAAGGGAACAATTTTAGTTTAATAATATCACCATCTACATCTTTATATTTTTGCATTTCACATAGTTCAACAAAATTATTAAGATGGGCAGCATCATCATCGGAACTAACACTGCAAAATTGCTCTCGCATAACAAGATTCAAGAAAGCAGGTTTAATTTCAAAGAATTCTGCTGTAGTAGCAGGTGGAGCAATAGGTGTGCATAAGAAATCATTATTATTTGTGGTTGTGAAGTCACACAACTTAGTGTTTTCAGCGTTGGCCATTTTAGCAACAGTAAATAAAACAAACTAGATAAAGTAAATGCAAGTAAACTAATTTTTTTTGTGTTTTAGATATAGCAAACAAGATAGCAAATAAAGTAAAACTAGCAACTAATTTTTTTGTATTTTGATTTAGTGCAGCAAACAAAGTAGTAAATAAAACTAAGCAAGACAGAAACAAAGTAAAGAGATTGAGAAGTGGAGACTCCCCTTGCAGCGTGTCTTGATCTCCCCGGCAACGGCGCCGAGAAATTTGCTTGATGCGTGTGGTTGGCACGTCCGTTGGGAACCCCAAGAGGAAGGTGTGATGCGCACAGCGGCAAGTTTCCCTCAGTAAGAAACCAAGGTTTAATCGGACCAGTAGGAATCAAGAAGCACGTTGAAGGTTGATGGCGGCGAGATGTAGTGCGGCGCAACACCAGTGATTCTGGCGCCAACGTGGAACCTGCACAACACAACCAAAGTACTTTGCCCCAACGAAACAGTGAGGTTGTCAATCTCACCGGCTTGCTGTAACAAAGAGTTAACCGTATTGTGTGGAAGATGATTGTTTGCAGAAAACAAGAGACCAAGTATTGCGGTAGATTGTATTTCAAGAAAGAGAATTGGACCGGGGTCCACAGTTCACTAGAGGTGTCTCTCCCATAAGACGAACAGCATGTTGGGTGAACAAATTACGGTTGGGCAATTGACAAATAAAGAGAGCATGACCATGCACATACATATCATGATGAGTATAGTGAGATTTAATTGGGCATTACGACAAAGTACATAGACCGTCATCCAACTGCATCTATGCCTAAAAAATCCACCTTCAGGTTATCATCCGAACCCCTTCCAGTATTAAGTTGCTAACAACAGACAATTGCATTAAGTATTGCGCGTAATGTAACTAGTGACTACATCCTTGAACATAGCACTAATATTTTATCCCTAGTGGCAACAGCACATCCATAACCTTAGAGGTTCTTGTCACCCCTCCAGATTCACGGAGACATGAACCCACTATCGAGCATAAATACTCCCTCTTGGAGTTACTAGCATCAACTTGGCCAGAGCATCTACTAATAACGGAGAGCATGCAAGATCATAAACAACACATAGATATAACTTTGATAATCAACATAACAAGTATTCTCTATTCATCGGATCCCAACAAACGCAACATATAGAATTACAGATAGATGATCTTGATCATGTTAGGCAGCTCACAAGATCCGACAATGATAGCACAATGGGGAGAAGACAACCATCTAGCTACTGCTATGGACCCATAGTCCAGGGGTAGACTACTCACACATCACACCGGAGACGACCATGGCGGCGTAGAGTCCTCCGGGAGATGATTCCCCTCTCCGGCAGGGTGCCGGAGGCGATCTCCTGGATCCCCCGAGATGGGATCGGCGTTGGCGGCGTCTCTGGAAGGTTTTCCGCATCGTCGCTCTCGGTACTGGGGGTTTCGTCACGGAGACTTTTTATAGGCGGAAGGGCAGGTCAAGAGGCGGCACGGGGGCCCCACACCACAGGGCCGCGCGGCCAAGGGGGGGGCCGCGCCGCCCTAGGGTGTGGCCCCTCCGTGGCCCCTCTTCGTCTCTCCTTCGGACTTCTGGAAGCTTCGTGAGAAAATAGGCCCCTGGGCTTTGATTTCGTCCAATTCCGAGAATATTTCCTTACTAGGATTTCTGAAACCAAAAATAGCAGAAAACAGCAACTGGCACTTCGGCATCTTGTTAAAAGGTTAGTTCCAGAAAATGCACGAATATGACATAAAGTGTGCATAAAACATGTAGATAACATCAATAATGTAGCATGGAACATAAGAAATTATCGATACGTCGGAGACGTATCAGGAGGATGCAGCGCTGGAGGCGGAACATGGTGTGGGAGGCGGCGGCGCCGGCGGCGAGGGATTAGGGGAACAATCCGCCTCCGGTCAGTCAGATTTGTGTGGCCTGGCTTTTCTGTATCGTGAGATGTGTTGAGAAGATGAACCAGATTTTCGGAAAATGCTTTTGGCTTTGTGCTCTCGTTATTTTAAAAACACAAGTTATTAAAATAATTTCGAAGATTGTCAGTGATACCTCTCCTAATCATGAAAAATCTCAACCCCTAATTCTTTTTATTTTATGCAAGAAAAAAAAGATAAAATCTGATATGTTTTAGAGATTTGAAAATGTACTACTCACATCTACACTTTTGCCAATTTTATGTAAGTTAAAATATAAATACTCCTATTTGAAATTGATATTTTACAGTTTTGTGGGATACATCATTGACTATATGTCTATTATTTTTCAAAAAAAATTAATACTTATTTTTAAATAAAAAAATGAGATCACTTGTGCCCATGTTGCACCAAATCTGCACTCCCAAATTTGTGGCTTTGTGAGGGGCAAATGACAAGAAGTTGTCACTTGTAGCGTCGCCTTTTCTCTCTGAGATTGAAAAAAGATTATCTCTTCACACTACAAAATAGTTCAAACAAACTCATGCAAATTAAAAGATCGCTAATCACTGCCAATTTCATCGGTAAGACGAGCGGTGACGACGTTAAAGATGAAGACATGTGTTTAGCGGCGCACCGACGCCAAAGAGAAAAACGTGACCATAGGACTAGAGGGATGGCAAAGATCAACCTCATGATTAATAGTTATGGCGTTTTGCCGAGGATGACCTTAAACGAGGAATATAACCAAAAAGTGGATCCTTGTAGACAGAGAAGATGATAAACATGGAAACAAGTTACTACTCTGATTGAAAAGGTTATGTGATATCATAATGGGAGTTTTGGTAGGATTTTCTTTCCCTCAAGTGTAATGGGTAAAGTTACAAACTGTTTTTACCTTGTGTTTCCATGTTGAATTCTTCATAATTAGATCTCCTACTGATATGTCTTGACTCTTGACAAGCTTTTTTGTTTCGTATACAATTCCCACGATGTTTGATACTTGTATGTGCATATTTTTGGATTTAAAATTTAAAACTAAAAATATACATGCAGCTACTCTGGGTGTTCCAAATTATTGAACTTAGTTGTAGCCTTGGCCAAACTTCTAAAGGTTTAACCAAACCTATAGAAAAGTAAGGTAATATTTGCAATCTCAAATATGTATAGTACATGATCATACTTTATAACAGTTATAACGAAACTAATTTTGTGTTGTAATATTTTTATATTTTTTTGTAGATTCTGTCAAACCTAAAGAAATTTTGGGTAAGACAAAGTTTTTTTTGAGGTAACATCATACAACAAGCCGCCTTATTAAAAACATTTATTATGCTTAGTTACCTTGGTAAGGAAAAAAGTGGTTACGACAAAGGTAGATTTCAACTTTTCTTTATTGAGAATCAGATTTCAACTTTTGTTAGCAAGGTTGATTTCGACTAATTTAGGATTTGTGCTTGTTAAATAAACGTTAGTTTAATTTCGTATTCTTACAAGTTAAATCCGTAAGAGTTTTTAAATCACCTATTTACCCCCCTCTAGGCGACATTTGGTCCTTTCACAAAGGTAGAGTTCAACTTTTTTATTTAGAAAAGAATTCAACTTTTGTTAGCAAGGTAGATTTGGACTAATTTGAAACGGAGCAAGTAGGTTCCTGGCACGGCCCACTAGGCACTAGCCTGTGACCTCGGCCTGAGCCCAGTGAAGCGCGGAAGCGGTATACACACTTCTCCGTGATCAGTCGGGCCGAGCGAGGCTACAGGCCCGTGAACCAACTGATTCCGCCCGCCACTCAAGGCGCTCGCCGGCGAGTTTCCCCCGCTCAATCAGCCGGCGCCGTGGCGCGCCCCTCCCCCGGGCACCTCGTGCTTTCCGCTCCCAAATTCGTCCGCTCCGCTACGGCCGCCGCCTCTTCCGCCCCACGAGGTGCAGGTATATTTCGCGAGCTCGTCCCGCTAATCAGACGGTTCATTATCTCGGCCGGCCCCATCCGCTGTTTCGCTCGATCTCGGCACGGATTGCTCCAATCGGAATTGGTCACGTAAGGTTGCCATGTTTTACATGAGGGTGGCTGGTTGGTCCTGCTAGCTGCTGTCTTCATACATCGCCTGAATGTGTCATGGTTGAACTTAGCCGGCCCAGATATCACCCGTCGCTCGTCTATCTCTTGTTGCTTTATGCGCTAGATTTGGTTACCTTAGTCTATGGAGATTAGGAATGTACGTGTGCATTCAGCACCTTGGTTTATCGCATCCATTGATGGTAGTAGGGCCGATGCCGACAGTTCTAATGTCCTAAAAGTTTTGTTATGCTGTTATTTGTCTCAAATTTACTCGCTTTATTCTTTCATGAATGCGTAGTACGAAAGCAGAAGCTCGATCTTGGGCACCGCTGGCGTGATTGGCTTAAATGCCTTGATCCCCGCTGTCGCTTAGGTCTAGTGGGTTGAGTTGTATGGTGCGGTGTTGGCTCGTCATGAGCTTGTAAATTTGCAAACTCCGTTTTTCTATCAATGCATCAAAATGCAAAGCTTTTGCATTTTCGCGAAAAACTTAGAGTATGGAGGCCCCATTATTGATGTAGGGAACCAGGGTGATGTCTCTAATGATGCTTATGGAAAATGGATACCAAACACTCCTTTAGGTGTGTGCTCAGTATCCTGTATTATTACATTTTGTTCATATTCTTACTAGCAGTGTAGTACAAGAAAGTGGAAACAGCTTATCTGTGAAGGAAAAGCGATGATGCAGACAAGCACCTAAGGGTTAAATCTTTCAGTAGAGATTTGTTATGTATATCCAAACCTATACAAAATATTTGGGAATACTAGATCTGCGCAGGATTGATGTTATCTAAGCTTCCATGCTCTTCCTCCCTTCAAATTGTATGCCTTAAGCCTTCCCAAAACCATGACAATGATGAGAATTAATTTCCCCTTGTCACTCCATTTTCCAACAAACCCATATGAAGCATCTTTGCAGTGAACGTCTTGTTTAAGCATTCTCTTGCAACTGTAACCAACCGAGAAGCCCACATTTCCATATGCACTGCAGCAATCAGTCATCAGAGTCAGAAGCCCAGTAATGATATAATCATGGCAAAAATAACTACTTCCTCCGGTTCATATTAGTTGACTCAACTTTATCTAGATACAAATGTATCTAGTCAACAAACACGTCTAGATACACATGTATCTAGTCAACAAACACGTGTAGATACACATGTATCTAGATAAAGTTGAGTCAATTAATTTGAATTGGAGGACGTACGAGGTTCTCTGGAGAATATAGGGAGTTTCAGTGACTTGCCTGACAACTTCAAACAGTATGCTGAAAACATTAAAATTAAGTGGATCTGTGGTTAAAGCTTCTCGCTCAGTGATGCAAATTAGCATGACAAAGATAGCCAAATATGATAACTGTGAGAAGATCCAATCCTCCAATAGCCTCTTTCTGTTGTATTTCTTCTCAGCCTTTGAATACCGATCATCATAATTGGGTAAAAATGAAGTGTAACCAGGGAGGTACCTAATACAAGTTGGTGCAAATATGTGTTAAGACTAGCTGAATAATCTGATGCCTGTCATTCTAGTATGAGAAATTGCTATTAGTAAGGTATATTTGGATATTACTGAACCTATTCAATAAAACCAATATATGAATATAGTGGTGCAGTAAATACAGAAGGTTTTCTTCATGATGATCATTCTTCTTTCTGGGAGAAGGTTAGAGAAAGAACTTACATCATGACTGTGTATAGGACCATGATTGCTGAAGAAAGGCTTGACATATCCACAATAGATTCACCGGCATGCCTTGCATTGGCTGATTGAAATAGGGCGCCTACAATCTTTTGATAGCTGCTCATTTCCTGCAAAGCCTTGGAGCTCCATTCCAAAGAGCAAAACAATATGGTTTGCAGAATTATAAAGCCCACAACAGTTAAAATCAAATAAGCACACTTTCTTGTACTCATAAGATGCTTGTATCCGATGGCCTTTGGATGTTGAAGAATGAACTGCCATTCTTCTTTCCCAGTAATCTTCTGGAGTGACCACACCATGAATCTGAAGCATGGTGCAAATAATGTGCTTCCTACTAGTATCTGAGGAATAATTAGCAATAGCAGAACGGAGTTCTTCTGGAAGATGATCATATTCTCATTTACTGGAGTGAAGCCACAATTTGCAAGTGAGGATATAGCTGTAAATACAGAAAACAAGAAGAGCCCAATCCCTTTTCTCTTCAGAACTTCTTGTGCATCTGGTACTAGCTTTAGGTAGAGGTAGATAAGTAAGGAGCTCCCTAAATTTGTTATTAGAAGGTAGACTGTCGCCGCAGTACCTAAAAGTTCAATAGTCTTGGGATCAACGTGCTCTTTGTTTGCCAGCCAGATATCGGAAAATGACATTGTATCTTTTGTGCCATGGCTAGTGTTGGGACCAAAGTTTGTGATACTAATAGATTCAATATCAAGCTGAGATGAGTGATCTCTTCTATTGAGTGACTTTTCTGTATTGAATTTAGCCTTTAAGTGAAGACTAAGTATTGAAGTGAATACCTCACTACCAATAAGCATTAGTATTGCCAAAATCCAGAGTTGTCTGCTTGAGAAATCCTCCATTTCAACAGTAGCCATGCTTGAGACAGTTGATGCAGAGACAGCAGTAAATAACACATCTAACTCTTGCAGAGTATTTGACTTATCTTGAGACTTCAGGACCTTTAGAGCTTCATATCCAGCAAATGAGATCAAGGTGAAATAAGTGGCTTGGATAAAGAATGGGTTCGTTTGACAGATGAACTGGCAGGAGTATTTCATAGAACGCTGTGCAGATTTGGCAAAAGCATACAACTTGGTGGCTGCAAATGCACAGAAAGTTTGAAGACTTTTTAGGTAGACTAGAAGAGAAAGATTCATTCTTTTCTAGTACTTCTGTGGCACTAAAAAGAATGTTTTCTCCTTTTGGAGAGTTTAGGCGGGGAAATGGGGGGAGGGAGTTGTTGTCTCCTTAATTGAGTCATACGTACACTGATGAGCGTCTATTTATAGTAGAACAAATATTCCCAGTCCAACCTTGTACCTAGCTATGATGTTTCATACATATAATCTGTGCTGTAGAGAGCAAATAGTACTGGCCTTATTTAGACAAAGATGACCAAAGGATCGAGGCTGCTTCATGGATTCCATCAATTCCAGATAGCTTTGCTATAGTGCTGAAGGATCTATTCTCTACTGCAGTTGTGCCAAGAAAAAGTCTACAGGCTAGTAAAAATGCAAAATAAAGAATGACCACCCTGACTGCAAAGTTACTCATTTTGTGCTCTGCAATATGCTGTTTTCACTCATTATGTTATTTGTTTGTTCTTTGAGCTTCAGCAAGTTAGAACTCAACAACTTTGAAGGTTTATAGATCCAGTTGGGACTTTAAAAACTTAAGTGTGGCAAGTGGCTTGTGCCATTTCTGAAGCTAGGGGCTATTGGGCCTCCCCAGTCTGTCCAAATTAACTGTGTGGCTTTATACCAGAGCTGAACCCTCAATATGTGAAGTCCATTTTGAAAATTCTTGACTTCAGATATATTTTAGATTTTTAATGTCTTAATGAGTTAGTGTGAGGTTGCAATCATAAAATCATAACATACTTGATTACTTGCATGTCTGTTTTGGGAAGATCATAGTCATTCTGCGTGCTGTACACTTTGCCAAAGTTTTTTTTAACAGATATAAGTATGATCTCCCCTGTCACTATCCATTTTCTTCAACCGCGAAAGGAATGATGGATACATGGGAGGAGCTAGATATCCATTTAATTAAGAAGAATAGACATCCAAAACTTAGCCAAAGAGGACTCGCTTGTGTTGAAGGGCGTATTGTATAACCAAATTCCTACATTATATAAAATATTTACTTATTTAATTATTTTTGTACGTCGTACTATCCATTTATCAAGATTGACCCGTGGGAATTGTGGTGACTTCCTCACCAACGAAAGAAAAAGGAATGACTCTGTCTGGATTGTAAATAAGAAAGAACGTCAAGACAAAGCAGGCAAGCAGTTCATCCCTTTCCCAGTGTAGTCACACCTGTGTCTCATATACTACTACATGGTAGTACACATACTATTTTAACACTTTAACTATACTCATATACTGTTTATAAGACAACCCAAACCAAAGTGAACTATGTGAAAACATTGCATATGAGTCCATACTTCTTAGCATATTTTGAAAATACCTTCATATCTGCACATGCAAAGGAGTATAATAAAAAAAATTCTACATACTACCTACAAAGTAGTATATTTTATTACCTACTAGGGTCTTCTAAATTACATGCTGCATGTACACAAGTAACATTGCACATTTTCATTTCACACGCAATCACGTGTAATTCACATTTGGCGAATTAGTTTTATTCCTCGCATGAAGGACAAATCATTCATCAGGACCGGATCAGCTCTTCATTCTTCATATGGAGAAGACCGGTGATTAGATTTTGTTCTTTAAGCTTTATCATTTAGTGGGTATGGAATAAATTCTTTTGATGCTACACAATTGCTCTACACTGGCATATACTACCTATATGGACTAGGTTAAATATTCTTGTTAAATTGGATGAGTGGACATGGATAACATTTCTAGTTTCATTCTGTAATGGGTGGCTTTTACTAGTTCTTTGTGGCAGCGAAACACCCCTTTCAATATTTAGAAGGTTGCGTTCAGCTTCTACCTTCTAGGGTGCTGTTAATGGACTATTCCATGTATCTCAATAATTTTATATTATTCTTGCTGATATAGACGCAAGGAACTATTCCATGTATATTTTTTCCTCAGATTGACTGTAACCATTTTAGAGAAAATTCTAGACTATACACATCGTGCACTACCTTTAGAGATGTATTGTTATTCATGCAAATTAATATAGTATTTGTGGCATCACTATGCTTCTACAAAACTTTAGTCATGAACTCATGATCATATCTACAAAATTATAAGTATTAGTGGCTGAACTATTTAAAAAATAATACTACATGCCCTTCGAAATTAGAGATGACGCTGATTGTGATGAGGCAACGGTAAATGAAAAGAATATGGGGTCATAGAAACAGATTAACGAGTTTTCTCGCCACCCACTGGATCAGCATTTTGTAATTGCATCACATTAGGTAGTTGCCTTCCTATGGTTTGCAAATATTAGTGAATAAGAGGTGCCCTCTTTTCTGAGAAAAATATGAGGTAGCATTGATGGAGCATTTCATTGAAAATAATCATTGTTTATGTGGAGTTCTCAACCATCTCACCCGAAATCCCATCGCAAAGTATGAACTGGGTTCTGTTGAAGAAGTCATATTCGGTTTTGTCTTGCAAGATGTCATGGTCCTCATATTCTCTTTACAGAATATATTTGAAGATGGAGATACGGATTCTTGTGCTAGAACAAATGTGGCACCACACCATTAGGCCCACCATGTGAACATGTAGTATGTGAAGAAGCATGTGGACCTTTTATGCAAGCAGTGCGCATTTACAATGAATTGGCAACGCGGCTATCCTTTTCTTTCAAAATGTAGTATCATTGTATAGTAGATCATGATAATTTTAACACCACATCTTGCAACCTTCCAGTGCCGATTGTGGGAGGATACCCTGACTCTTAATATGGAGCTTGCTGCTTTTTACTTTCATATTTATTTCTTGTATTTAATTAAATGTTATACTAATAACAAATGCCTGCTCATTTACCCCTCTGGTACTGGCGGTGAACTTTGATATTTTGCATTGCTTGAGAGCGTCATATCCATCAGTTGACCTTTCATTCCTGACAGATGTGCATGCATGGCGAATTTTGATCTCGTTCAGCCTGCGGAAGAATATAACAAGCGACAGCCTTGATGGGAGCTTCCCTTCATTGCTACATCCCTGAAAGATGTCCTAATTCGTTTTTGCAGCTCTCTTGTGGTGTTAGTGGCCTTACCACCTTTAATCTGAACATTTCAGATTCTGCGTTTGTTGCGTCTACCGTATCCCAGTAGCACTTAAAGAGATTTATTCTTCATAATGTTAGTGATGATGCTCAAGACACAACTGAAGCAGATCACGCCAGATTCTGGTCCTGTACTACTGTCCTTCTGCTTGCCGATAGAGATTATCTTCTTTTGGTTCTCACATCACACAGAGTGATATGGTAACATTGGGTGTTATGGTAATAAAACTTACTTCACCAGATGGCAAGATGATATTCTGCAGCTCTTACTCCATTGACGAGACTACTCCGTAGCCGTGGCTGCATTTTTTTCGTAGGCCAGTATGAAAACAACATATGCTGCATACCTCATTCTACTTAATTCATAATTGGTGTACTTCCTACTTCTAATGAGCAAATGAGAACCATGGTAGATTGGTAACCTCCATCTCTGGCCTTAGTATTTGAAGCAAATTAGCTTCTAGGTTTGACAATCTAAGCTTTCTTGCCCCCTAATAACTATCACAAATCTTGCCTCCCCCAATCAACCTTTGAGAAGAATAACTCATCTCATGGCCGGTCTCTTCGGTTGTAAGATCGGCACTTTCCCCTTCACCTACCTCAGGCTCCCCCTTTGTTTACAAGCACTGCCTCGCCTCTGTCTCTTCATTCCTCTCCCTGGGTAGGTGGTCTGTGATCACCAAGATCATTCTTACATTTCTCCCTACTTTTTTCTATGTGCACCTCAAGCTGCTGGGAAGTGTCAAGAAAATTATTGACAGGTTCTGACATATTCATATATTCCTTTGGGGTGACTCAGATCTCTCAGGGAAGGCTATACAAGGTCTGTAAACCTAAGGATTGTGGTGACCTTTTTTTTTCTCAAACACACACTTTGTATTAGAAGAAGCCATCGAGAAAATGGAAGAGTACAGGGCCAAAGCCAAAAGCAAAACAAGAAGTGAAAAAAGAAGGGTAAAAGAACTGTGCACGGCCAGCACTTGCCAGCCGAACCTCTAAGCATCAGGAGGGCGAGCATATGGAGTGGCAGGCAATATAGTGCTTTGGCACCAGCAAGCAACCACAATCTAGCCTCATCAAGGATGGAATGGACAAGCTCCAGGCGATTGGGTGTAGCTCTATTGAAGACACGATCATTGCGTAGTTTCCAGAGACGCCAAAGGGTGAGAATGATCATTGATTTGGCCCCTTTTTAGAACACCATGATCATTTGAACACCACATCATGCCATCTTCAGTGACCTTCAATGTCTGACAGACATGCATGCGTGGCCATTGGTCATCTTCTTCAGCCCGCCGAAGAACGCGACAAGCGACAACCATGCATGGATGTTGTGGTGATGTTCTTGAGCCTGCTTAAGAACACGACACGCGACAACCACAATGGTGAGCTTCCCTTCATTGCTACATTGCCCTGAAAGGTGCCCTGATTCGTTTTTGCAGCTCTATATTCTTAGTGGCCTTGCCACCTTTAGTTTGAACATTTCAGATTCTGTGTTTGTTGCGTGTGCCGTATCCTGAGGGAATTCTCAGAGATTTGTTCCCATTGATGTGAATGATGATGCTCAAGATACAACTGAAGCAAATGTGCCTGACTTTGCTGCTCTACATACTGAGCTTCTGATTGCTGATAGAGAAATAGTTATCTTTCTTTGGTTGACAAGCAGAGTGATAGGTGATACTGAGTTTTTTTTTTCACTAGATGGCAAGATGATATATTTGCAGCTCATACAACATGCTCCATGGCTGTGGCCTGTGGGGATGGTTTCCTCCCAGGCCAGTATGACAGCGGCATATCTACATTGTACTTAAACCATAATTTCTGTACTTCCTATTTACTAACAAGTTAACAGGAACTACTGTAGATTGGTAACCAACCAGCATTTAATACCTGGACTATTTGGAACAAATTGCCTTTTAGATTTGACTCAATGCTAAGCTCTCTTGCTCTCTGATATTGGCATATTGCTGTGCATACGAATAGTGCCAACAGAATGTCCTCAAGATTAAATTTTAAACATCCAGTGCTTTGTAATGACAGTGAATGATATTGATGGCACAAGTCACAAGGGAACGTTTGTCTGATGGTGGCACGGGTATGGGAATAGTTGGGAACAATAATGTTGGCGCATCATGGAAATTGCAATTCATCTTAACTAGGCTCCTGCTATCTGCATGGACCATATAGATGTAGCATAGTTGTGACTGGGATAGGTACATAAACCTTTCTTATTTATTTTCAACTGTGCAGCTTTATTATACCAATTCACAACTCAGATTTTCCCTCGGGAAATCATGTTGTGTGATTTACCAGAATTTAGAACTGGGATGTGAATACCTCCTGTAAATTTCGCCATTCCTGAGAACAAGTTTCTTATACAAGAACATGGATATTTACCCAATCCAATTAACCTTTTAACTTGAGCAAATTAATTGTTTCTCTCTCTGAAACTTCATAATAGGATTCAATATCAAATTTATCTGCTAAGTGCTCATCATATCTGCTCGGTACAGAGAAATGCAATCACACTTAAGTGCTGAACATTTTGCACTGGGCGTGACTCAACAAATTCCTTTTTTATTCAAGCTACAGTTCAGAAGCTTCTTTAGCAATTCCTGTATATGTCCCATTTGCTTAAATGATCTTTTTTATCTGTTTCTTCACAGATTTTACAGTGACCATGGCATTCCTTGGCTGAACTTGTTTGGAGATACTACATTTCTTCAGTTCCTCATGTTGCTTGGCCTGCAAGCTCCTTTTGGTAACGTGATGTCTGCAAAATCTTCAATCTGTTCAAAAACATCGCTATATGTTCAGTCTCCCAGGGTAATTCAGTTTTTTCTGGCGCAATCGCTGGACAGGTAGCTCTATTCAATTCAGTTCTCGATTCGCCATTCTTTTGCCATTGCACATTTGCCTCTGTTAATAATGTGCTCTCTTTTTCCTGAGCCCATTGACATCTTCCATCTTACCACTTATTCTCAAGCCTTCGATGAGAGTACACCTGGGGATATAATGATAGCTGGCTCTACACCTGGGGATCACTCTTCTACTCGTCCAAGAAAGTTTGCTCCTCAACTGATACTCATGACACAAGGATGGTACAATGTATGGGAATAATAATGTTGGCGTATGGTGGAAATTGCAAGTTGATCTTAGGTATGCACCTGCAATCTGCATACACATGTATGGCCCATATGGATGTATAAGATTTGTGATTGGGAAAGGTTCAGAAAGTTCTCCTTCCTTTCAAGTGTGCAGCTTCATTTTATACCAATTACAAATTGGATTTTGCCCCAGGAGATCATACTCTTTTGCGATTTACTAGAGTGTAGAACGGGAATTTTAAATGTCTAATGTAAATTTCGACATTCCTGAGAACAAGTTTCTTATACAAGAACATGAATATTTACCTGAGCCAATTTACCATTTCACATGCATCAATATTAACTGCTTCTCTTTCTGAAACTTCAGACTAGGACATTATCAAATTTATCTGCCAAGTGCTAATCACCTCCGCTTGGTACAGAGAAATGCAATCGCACTTAAGTGCTGAACATTTTTGAAGTGGATGGCCCAAAATTTTCTTCCTATTTTATTTAAGCCACAGTTCCAACGTTTTTTTTATAGAAATTACTCTATATTTGCATTCTCTTAAATGATCTTTTCGATCTCTAGATTTGCTGCTACTACAGAACTGAGAAGCAGCTTGAACATTACGCAGTTCGGTCAACTAGGCTGCTGCGACGCTAGGGGAGAAGGACATTGGTGCAGAGCATGGCGATGCTGAGTAGTTGTTGGCTCTGAAGGCTTTTGATCCACAGTTTTCTGCATGATCATCCATTAACATCTGGTGGCACCGGCACTCGGAGCTGCAGAAGGCCTTCTCCCCCCTACAAGAGCAAAAGGGAATTAAGTGGTCAGTCTACTGTTGCTTGTCACAAAATCTTGAAAATAGTAGTAATAGATTAAAATCTTCACGAGCTATGCTTCCCATTTGAAAAGATGTGTCACCCGAGCTGCATTGCATATCATTCTTTTTACGAGTAGATCTGGAAATCTAGTTTAGATGAGAAAAGGTTTTTTGTTTCTCTCAAAAAACGTAATTCTAAATTTGGAGCTAGAAGAGAAAAGGTAGTAATTAACGTGGCATGTTAGCTAGAATTTTAGTACATCTGTTGTAACTTAGCTGTTTTCTACTGAACTAGATTGTCTTCCAGGAATAAAAATCGTCCTCTCAACCAAGAAAAAACTAAGTAATGAAGATGTACCCCGGAGCCGAATTGAATTTCCGACTAACTCTTAATTACATCTGGTACTATTAAGTAAGTTCAACTATAGGCCTACACATGTAAAAAAAAACTATAGACCTACTCCTAATTGCTGTCTGAAAAAGGAAAGAGAAAAAAAAACTCACCTAATTAATCAAGAAATTAAAGATGTTGTATATTTGGTCCAAGAAACAGGATGGGCCAGTCACAACAAAGCTAAAATTCACACAAAATTCTTAGGGAAAACAACGGAAATTTATCCTACAAATTAACATGGTCATGTTAGAAGAACTAATGTGTCATGTTCCTGTTCTTTTGGTATGGCACGGTGTAACTTACTTCGCTTATTAATTCCTTGCTTATATGAAATGGTTAGTTGGTTAACCACTCACCTATACATGTAGATGTCAAGCCCATCAAGCCGCTTGCCGCACAGGCAGCACCGGCTCAAGAAGTCAGCCTCCCTCGCCGGCTCCTCCTCACAGGCTTCCACGAACCAGCCACCCCCGCCTTCTCCAAACCCGAAGTACACGCGCCTCCGCACGCTGCCACCGCCCTCGCCGGCGCCAGCCACATGCGTGATGACGCAAGTGTAGCTCTCGGACATCTGGTCTTCCTCCCGGGCACGGCGCCGTGCGGCAGGGCCGATGGCAATCGGCTTGGCTGTAAGCCGTGCGGTGCTCATGGCAGCGACGATGCCGAGCCCGACGACACCCTCTGCGTCAAAGCTCCGCTTCGGCTTCGGCTCGGAGGAGCTGACTCCGAGGAAGATGGAGAGGAGGTTAGCGAAGGACGATGAGGCCTTCTGCTCGGCTGCCGGCTCAAGGGACCTCATCATTTCTTGCAGGAAGAGAGGGAGAGAGAGAGATGGGGTTCAGTTTTGTACTGCCGTCCACTCTCCCATCTCTCCTCTTCTCCCTCCGAGCTTCTTTCACTGATGAAGAATACTATGGTGAAGTGAGGGGAGGAGGGAGAGAGAAGATGGGTCTGGTGGGAGGGATTATAAAGGCGGAAATCAGTGTCTACATATATGTGGGCGTCCCGGGCTTATCCGGGACGTCCACTCTGCTGTAAGATTCGTGCAGATCTCTTCCACAGATTGTAGAAAACACCCTATGTTTCGTAAAATTTTGATTGATTAGTCCTTGGTTTAGGTACAGAACAGCGCCCGTTAGGAAAGAGGCTTGTTAGATTATTATTTTGCTATTAATTGGTGGGGGTTGCATATGCAAAACCTCTTTACTTTGTGCACCATATATTATTTCCTCATACCCAGAGAATATTCCCTAATAATATTGATTATACAATGTGAACCAATGACACTTGTCCTTTTTTATCACCTCTGGAAATTATTAAATAATATTTTACATAGCTAAAAAAAAGATCAACCCCATGGTATGCGAATCGAGAGCTTGTCCTTTTGTGAAGCTGAGCACTTCAGCTTCAAGTTTTTTTTTAGGAATGTTATTAGCTGTGTGTGGGTGCATGAGCAAATGTGATGTGCAAGCAAGTTTCATGGGTAGCTTGTTTGTTCATCTTTTGCCATTTCTAGCTGATTGTCCATGTTTCGCTAGAATTCTTTTTTGTCTGGCTGCTTGTTTATAGAACGCAATTAGTTCTTCAGCTACTTTTGCTTGCGCGCTCCTCTTTGGCTTAGTATCAATGTATCACACGATTTGTTTTCATCACTGTACTACATTACATATAGAAGGCCCGTGAACTTTCTGAAAGCACCGGGTAAATCAAGAAAAGATATCTTTCCGTGATCGATCCAATGTGGACGAGTCTCTTTTTTCGTGTCGCGATCGTCATGAAAAGAATAGAGTGCCAAAGTTTATTGCGTGTCACTTGCAGCGGCTATCATCAGGCGGAGCAAATCAAGTAGCAGTACTATTTGTTATAATTAATATTTTTACAATCGGAACCCAATGCTTGTTAAAGGTGTCATCATCATCATGAGAAATATGCTAACAAGCACTCAAGGCCAAAAGGAAACTTAGGACTCAATTATCATGAATTTCTGGAAATTCTTTGAGAAAAAAAAACCTAATTGCTAAAACATGATTAACACAGTTTTGTCCTTATAATTGTAATATCTTTTTGGTGGGGGGAAGTATCATGTGTCATTGTCTGCTCCTTCTCATGGCCGGCACACCTACCAAAATAATTTGTAGCCCTCATCATGCATGCCCATATACTTGAGATTTATGGTTAAGAAAGCTTCCTGTGATCGACCTGGGTGAACTGTGAACCAACAATGAAGGACATCCCTTTCCCTGCTGACCAGACAGGATACATGACGTTGACACGCATGCACATGTGTTTGCCCATGGAGACGCAAACATGGCTGCTTAACCAAAAAATCATTACATACTCTCCGTTCCTTATGTCTGCTGCTCTTGAACTTACACCAGTCAAAACATTTCAAAAGTTACCTACCCCCTCCGATCTATAATTCTTGTCGCTAAATAACACACTCGTTTTAGTGAAAGTATTATGGTTTAGGAGGGATTATTTTTCTTGCCATGAACCTTAAGTAGTAGCATTAACAAATAAGTAGTGATGGCCTTAGCAAACGAATCCTACTTTTCTTACCACTAGCTAGTCACAGAAAACTCTACACTGATCAGAAGATGGGAAATATTTATGCCCTGTCCAGTCAAAATCACACTTAGTTGTAGCTGATGCGTCTAGCACTAAGCATTGTCAGGCGTTAAACAAAAGAAGCGGAACCACTTTTTTCTCTCTAGTGACTTGTGAGGCTTGATAATCCTATTTATATACTCCCTCCGATTCATATTAATTGACTTCAATATGAATGTATCTAGAACTAAAATGTGTCTAGATACATCATATTAGAGTCAACTAATATGAACCGGAGGGAGTACTAGCATTAAAGAGAAGAAAATGTCAATAAGCTACTAGAGCTGACAGAACTCTCCCGGGCATGCAGCCTCCACCAACTGCAAGCCGTGTATGTATATATGGTGGTGCTCTTTTACGTGCCTTTCATGGCCCACGAGGATGCCGGTGCTGTGCAGGTGAACGTCGCCGTCGGAGAGTCACCGGAGAGCGACGTGACTCCGATGCTCCAATGTGGGTCGCCCATGTACCTTGCTTGCTGGGGCCCGTACGTACGTGGCCACGTAGAAAACGACAGACCGCATGGTCCTTCTTGGAAAGTGGTGCAGCTATTTGATTCTTATTATTTTCGGAAAAAGTACTTCCTTCGGTTCAAAATGTGTCTAATTCATTTTTAGACAATTATTTTGAACTTGATTTAGTTCTCATTTCACTTTTGCCAAGTTCTAGTAGAATTTAGCCGTTGCCTTGAAAGAGAAAGACAAACTTTTATTTTGACCTGGTTAGAACTATTGTGCTAAGTCGAACCAGTTTAAGATGAACTCCAGTCTGGTTTTATAAAGTGGTTTCGCAGTTTAGGCCTTTCAGAAAATATATATGTGAAAAAAACCATGTACATAGGGAATGCCATGAAATGGTAGCCCACTAAAATTCATCAAACAATACAAGTATTTATGTCTGTAGAGAAACTCATTTGCCTTTTGTGTTTTCTATAAAACCGATGAACATATTCTGTTGATGAGCTTAACAATCCTTACTTCCTAGCTGTCTCCATATACGAAACTGGTTTCTAATTTTGAGAACCTCGGAATATCATACCACTCAACATACGTTAACCTAGCTTGTTATTATAGATGGTTTCCAAAAATATGAAAAATTATCCTCGACTAAGAAAAAAGACAAGAGAAGTCAATGTTGTTTCTTATATTTTTGTACGAGACATAAACAATCTTTATTACCCGATAACCAAATTAAATAGGCAATGCAAAACCATCATATAAGACCATGTTGGGCTTGAAGTCGATTTCAGAAAGTTCAGGATTTAATACTTCATTTTCTTTTCATCACTTCATAAGTCCAACATTTAATATGAAGTGTTTTATAGTTTTGGGTTCAATTCGTACCTGGCATGATTGCTCAGTGTTTAAGATAGAAGTATTAAGATATTTGTTCGACTGTGCACTTCATAAATATCTACCAAGATACTACAATAAATAGAAAGAAACATTTAAATATATAGACATTGTAATTCATAAATTACTCCATGGATCCATGGATGCATTTGATTTTGTCCTTTTTCTACCTACTCACATTCAAGGTCCCTCACTTTTAGGATCTTTTAAAATGGGAAGTTTCTCAAGAAGGATAAATATGTATAACTCGTGTAGAAATATATGTTTACATTCAACATAGTGCAAATCTATTTTTTCAAAGATAGATGTAAGACCTGCATAATAAAGTATACTATACTCAATACCTGACAACATTGCCATGTGGGAAATTAAGTAAATAAAAGTGTCTAGTTAATTAAAATTATTTTTAATAAACATAAATCCTACAAAGGTATAAAAGTTTAGTATAAATAGAAGAAGGAGGAACACTCGAAGGCTTTGTTGCTAATTAGCTTGGTGCTCGTTGTTGGATTCTCTCACTACCGACCAACATGTATTAACTTGACCTTTACATTCACCGGTGCACGAGTCATACAAGGATGCCTAGTGCAAGTCATATCGGAACGACTAGAAATACATGTTGACCCATACAAGAATTCCTAGGGCAAGTCATATCGGAACGACTTGAAGTACAAGTTTCCGCCATGAGAACTAACACAAACGTGCCCTTTTTATCCATCAGTGCACACATGACTCTTGGAATGAACGACATAGGTCACGATGCAAAAGGGGCACCCAAGACACTATATGGCCAGTACAATAACTTATGTTGATAGATATATGACTGCTTGCTCTTGGAATTGCTCGCTATCACGCGGGGTGCTGGCGTGGGCGTCGTGTACATGAGCTATGCTATGCACCACAGAGGTGATCTGACCAAGGTGATGTAAGCCCCAACGCCTGACACAACGTCTCATCCAATGCTGATTCTGACGATGAATCTTCTTTGCTTTCTATGCTCTTAGCATCCTCTTTTGTTGTTATTTGTTGGGCACTGTTTTGAACATCAGGCACAACGAAATTTTAAAGGGAAGATGGGTCTTGTGGGAGGGACTATAAAGAAAATATGTGAGATTAGGAAAGAGGTTAATTATAGGTTAATACATATTTTGTTGGGTAAGCATCTTTTTTTTGCTCCATATATTATTTTCTCATAATAACCAGAGAATATTTCAGAAAAATGCTAATTATACAATGAGAATCAAGAGCTTGTCCTTTTTATTTTCTCTGGAAATTATCAAATAAACTACACATATAAAAAAACCGACCCATGGTGTGAGAATCAAGAGCTTGTCCTTTTGTGAAGTTGGGCACTTTAGCTTCAAATTGTTTATGTTTTGTTTCATTAATGTTAGTTGTATGCAGATGTCTGAGCAAATGTGATGTGCAAGTAAGATCTGTGTGTACATAGCTTGTTTGTTCAGCATTTTCCATTTTTAGCTGAATGTCGTCCATGTTTAGGCATACTTGAAAACCTACTTTCGGGTGGCTCCCACTATAATTTTTTTTGTCTCTCTCCTTATTTGCGTAACGAATTAGTTCTTCAACTATTTTTGCTTTCTTGCCCATTCCTCTTAGGTTTTTACTGATTACTACTCCTTCTGCTATCAAAATATAAGACCAGTGGAGATCTGTGCAACGTAATGGCTAGAGGTGATCTAGGCGATATGATGGTCGAAGGAGATGGGGCAGAGGTGCTTCCTAGGACGGAGTTGCTGCCTAGGGGTACCGTGCCATGCGGGAGATATGGGTGGCCTGATGGCCGGAGGAGATTGGGGTAGAGGTGTGCTGCCTGGGGTGGACGTCTTCTATTTTGGCACGGCGGAAGCATATACTCCCTCCGTTTCAGTTTACTAGTCCTACGCGTATTTCTAGGTCGTTAATTTGACCAACTTAACATAAGATATATATTACAAAAAATATACCATTAGAAACTTTATGTTTTATACTTTCTAATGGTATGATTTTTATGTTATATAATTTATATTATATAGATCAAATTGATGACCTAGGTAGTGCACGCCTAGTAAACTGAGAGAGAGGGAGTATATATAAATGGTTTTGCTACATATTTGTGGATTGATTCCCTATTTAGTGTCAGTCGAATCTTTTAGTCGCTTTTGTATGTGATGTTGCGTTGGGCTGCTATACAACGTCCCATCTTTTTCTGTGTAGTGTAAGATTCGACTGACAGCTCTTGGTCTCTGTGGTGATGTTATTTGTTCTGAGAGCTGATCGTGTTGAGTGAACATGGTATGATGCAAATTAAAGCTTTGGTTGACGAGCAAGCGTTCGTGGCCTTTGCTAAGACCTTGCCTACGGATTATGTTCTACCAAGTCTGCAGTTGGTAGTAAATTTTATGTGTAATTTTCTCTTCCTTCTCGGTTTTTTTTTCCTTTCGTTGGATAAATTCTATTACACTGTATCTACATGATCTGTAACATAGTCTAATTATAGTACCGAAATCATGTAAACTAGATTTTTGTAATGTATGTTTGTATAAATTTTTATCTAGCATATTACATCTCATTACACTAGTTTTTACATGATATATGCAATCTTTGGCTAACGGTACTGTAATTTTGCTTCTAAAATTATGTGAACTAAAATTTAATTATATTCTTTGTAGAAGTTCTATGTTTATCAAGTTATAGTCCATTACACTAGTGTTTACATGATCCGAAACATGTAATTTTCGGCAAACAAAATTGTAATTTAGATCCGTGTATAATGGATTTTGTCTCTTTTCAAACAGTTTGTTTATTGCAAACTAAAAGGTAACAAATTGAATCAGTAGCCCGCCTATAAAGTTCTTTAATAATTTAATCTAAGTGTTTGGGGGATTTATCTCATGCCACATCTCATCCAATCGTTGGAAAAATTGACTTACGGTGAATTGAAAATCAGTTGACTGCCAAATATATCGGAGGGTTTGTAGGATTTTTCTCATGCCACATGCCATCCAATCATTGGAAGAAAAATTAACTTACAACGAATTGAAAATACATCTGGCAGATGGACACTTCCTATATAAAAAAGGCCGTGAACTTTCTGAAAACACCAGGTAAATCAAGAAAAGATATCTTTCCATGATCGATCCAATGTGGAAGGGCCTCATTTTCTGTGTCACGATCGTCATGAAAAGAATAGAGGGGCGAAGTTTATTGCGCGTCACTTGCAGCAGCTATCATCAGCCAAATGAATTAAGTTGTACCACTGGCTATATGTTTTTACAACCGGAACCCAATGCTTGTTAAAGTTGTCATCATCATGAGAAATATGACAACAAGCACTCAATGCCAAAAGGAAACTTAGGAATGAATTGTTTGTATGATGTTCTGAAAATTCTTTGAGAAAAGAAAACAAAATTTCTAATCATGAGCAAAATAATTGCGACTAAAATCATTATGTTATTTTGCAGGGAAATTATCATGTAATGGCTCATAAAGGTTTCCTGCAACCTGGGTTTACGGTTAACCATCAATCTTCTTCAAAAAACTGTGAACCAACAATTGTTGACCCTTTCCCTGCTGATCAGGCAAGGTAAATGACGTTGATACGCATGCACATGTGTTCGCCATGGAGAGGCAAACATGGTTGCCTAACCAAAAATAATTAACATGCCTTTTCATGAATACCATTAACATACTCAACCATACGACCATACCCCGTCCTGTGCTGCTCTTGAACTTACACCAGTCTAAGTGTCAAACTAAAACCTTTCAAAACAAACTACTTTTCTTTTATGGGACGAACCTTACAAAATTACTATCCAATTAAATCTGTACATGTATCTACTTAGCACGCATTAACGAATAGTACTTCTTTCGAGAAAGATTAACGAATAGTGATGGTAGAAAAAGTGGTCAACCATGGAATTCTAATATTTTAGTTGGAGTCATAGAAAACTCTACCCGGATTAGGAAATGTATATGCCCGTTCCCGTCAAAATCGCACTTGATTGTAGCTTCTATTTTTTTTTACGATGCACGCCCGTAGGCATACATTCAGGCGCGGACCTTGGGCAAAAATCCGGGAGGGCAAAATAGGCTGGGGGTTGATGAGCCGCGATAGCCATCAACCCCGTAAGACTGGATCTAGCCAGATAAAAAAACATCGGCTAGAGGAGCCCTCTGAGCCTCTTCAACGCTGGATCCGGGGCCAGCACCACTCCGCCCTTCAGGCGGCCGGATCCCCCACCATCTTCGACAACCACGCAGTAGTCAAAACCGCCGCGCTCCAAGAGTAGCCCATCCCTAGCGCCACGCCAAGATGCGGCACCAGATCGAAGCCACTCCAACTTCTTGGACTCCACAAGCCTCTCGCCGACGTCAGCAACACCTCCAGCGAGCAGGAACATGGAATGGGAGACCATTATTTCTTGAAGCACCACCAGCATCTGTCCCACCATGACAGAGAAACCTTGAAAACCTAGACAATCTATAACTAATACACACGCACGAGAGAGAACCCGTGCCTCTCGCACTCTGGGCTAAACAAAAGAAGTAGATATTTGATGGCCAGTAGAGTAGTAACTTGAGTGACTTGTGCATCTGCAAATTTAATTTAGCTTCTGGGTGCATACGCTTCCTCCACCTTAAAAATAGTTTAACTATAAAAAAATTCAACAAAAATTTCACATATACATCTAGAAATTAATATGTCTTCATATAATTTCAGGAAAAACTGATATTTTTATAGTCTATATAAAAAAAACAAGTCCCATAAAAAAGACTTATTTTTAGAACCAATTTTTTTTATTTTTTACACAGCCCAAACGATAAGTTTATTTTTCATAGAAATACTTTATGATCGAGTACGTAGTATGTGAAGACGTATACTCGAAGTTTTTAATATTTAAAATATATCAAAGATGTATTTTAATTTTTTTTTCAAATAAAGGGAATATATTAATATCGAGAGATACCAATTAGACCCAACCTCTGCAACAACGCACCACCCTAATATCACTACGGATGCACACAACCAAAAAAAGGAAAAGAAAACTAAGAAACAAAAGTCCCGCTACGGTATCTCGGGCCTAACAACAGTAATACATCCACCACCATGACAACACCTGAATTGCAGACTCTCCAAAAAACGACGCCTACAAGAAGGGAACAGTGCTCCAACACCATCGTCGTCCGATCAAAGATCTTAGGTTTTCACCCTGAAGATAGTCCCCACTCTCAAAACAATGCCTCCACCAAGGTCACTGCCAGGCACAACCAGTTAAGGCTAGACCTTGGGTTTTCACCCTGAAAGGTAGGACTCTGCGCTTCACATTTGTTGTCTCCCCCACTTTCATACCGCTACTGTGAAGCCCGGACACCAAGCAAGCCCCTCAACAACGCGGAGACTTAAACCTCCCTTAGCTAGTCCTCCCCTCCGGCCTTCAAGAAATTCTCTTCTTCCGACTTTCATCATGGATCCATAGTCACTTGATGTCAACACAGAAAAACAGCTTCGCGCCGCTCCCTCCTGAACCAAACGGTCGGAATAAACGCATGGGTGCGCACGACTGAATACCTCTAATCCAGCAAACTCCGGGCAAAACACTATTACATTCGCCAGCGGAGCCTTCCGGAACTCAACCCTCCGGCCAGATCACGAGTCCAGGCCTCCGGTAGGTCCTCCTCTTCATGCAAGTGAGGCCCTAGGACCGCCGCCTTTATTCAGGCTAGACCCCCACGTCGGCGACCATCCCGGGCTGGCCAACCCAACCCTCCACCGGCGACACCATCGCCGGCTTCCATGCATCTCCATCTCACCGCCGGAAGATGATGATAGATCAAAAATCCACCACCACCAACCGCAGGCCGACCCTCTCCGGCGAAGAAGAGGCCACCTCCTCCGTCAAACCCAAGGCTGCTGCCACGGGCGCCCTCGTGTCGCGGAAGATGCCCGATATCGCCTCCACGCACCAACGAGAGGCGGGGGTGGATGGCATGGCGCAGACCGAGGGTCTGGCCGCCGCCCACCACCAACCCCTGCCGGAGTGCTGTGGGAAGCCGACGAGAGGATGGAGACCGCAGCGCCGCCCATCCCACCCGCGCCGACCGATCCACCAGGGGACAACCGACGGGAGGAGGGCCGCCGCCGCCGTCGCCGTCGCCCATCTCACGCGCGTCTGCTCCGCCATGCATCGAGGAGATGGGGATCCGGCCGCCGATCTGCACGCGGCGACGAGGAAGGGCCCCCGCCGCCACGCCCCGAGGGACTTTGCCCCGGCGGCGGGGGCGGAGGGTGGGGTGCGGGAGGTTAGGGTTGGGGTGCGGGTGCGGAGAGATGGAGAATCTCCAGCGAGTTTTTCAATCAAGCGAGTTTTTCACGTGCTGAAACATCGTTCTCGTGCATCTACAAAAAGGAAGAAAAGAAAATTTCAACAAGCACGGACGAAACTCTGCCCATCAGCTCGTCGAGATGATCGAAGAGACAGCAAAAAATTCGTGCAGAGACACGGCACGTACGTGTATGGAGGAAGAAATAAACTTCATCCATCTCTTCTGCCACTAACAGCAAGCCGTGTATGGTCAGCCTCGCTCTCGGGCCACCGGAAAACGACGTGACTCCGATGCTCCAATGTGGGTCGCCCATGTACCTTACTTGCTGGGGCCGTGGCCACGGACGCAGAGAACGACGTACCGCATGGTTCTGCTTGGAACATCTCTATCCGTTTTAAAATAGCTGTCATGGAAAACAGAGGTAGTAGCTACATATTATGAATTCCCCTAAAAAGGAAATTTGATATTGTTCTTATTTTATTTTTTCCAAATCAGAAAACATCCGTTCCCTTAAGAAAGGTAAATTTTATTTTGACCTAGCTAGAGCTATGATGAACTCTACAGGTTTACAAAAGTGGGTTATTTCATGTGCAAACTAAACGGAAATTCACTTGACTTTGATGTTTTGTATAAAAGCCATGACTATATTTGTTATGAATTTATTAATTCTTACTTAATAGCAGTCTCCATGTGTAAATTGGTTTCAGATTTCCCAGAAAACGTTGACCTTGTTATTTAGATTGTTTCTAAAAATATGAGAATATATCTTCCATTCAGAAAAAAGACAAGAAAACTCTTTTATTCATGTTTTTTTTTTGCACGTGACATCAATGGTCTAAATGTTCTAAATATTTTACACATCCTAAATTCCTTCATTCCCTACATCTACATGCATAGTGCACCATATGAAAATAGGAATGCCACCTAAAACCTTGCTAGGCTTGAAGTCGCTTTGAGAACGTTCGAGGGTTTTTTTACCTTGAAAGTTTTAGGCTTAATATGATTTTTTATAGTTTTAAGTTCCATTTTGCACATGGCATGATAGTTCAGGGTATAACCAGGATCTTGTATGATATTTGTTAGACCGTACACTTTAGAAATATCTACAACGATATTTAAGGATGTCAGAAATAAACATGAGCAATCATTCAAATCTCCATACATATAATTCACGCACCTTGCAGAAATCAATCCATGGAGCCATGTAGGTATTTGATTTTATCCTTTTCTTTTATCCTCTCACATTTAAAAGACTCAGTTTTAAGATATTTTCAAGTGGGCATTTTCTCAAGAAGGATAAATCTACATAACTCTTGTAACAACATATCCTTACATTTAGCTCAAATGCTGAATGCATATAGTTTTCAATGTTGGACGTAAATATGAAGAACACGTGGGGGAGAACAAGGGGAAATATGAAGAACACGAAGAACATGACGAAGTCAAGGCCATGAACGATATGGGAACAAACAGACAACACGATACAAAGCCAACTACTCTCGTTGGTGGCCACCAATCTAGTAGGATTCTTCACAAAGATGTCGAGAAATTAGAAAAACAACCCCTACTGAATAAAAAGGGCATTCCAAATGTCAAAATAAATCTATTTTTCAATGCAGTGCTCACCATAAGTATTTAGGATAACTTAATTGCTAAGTGACCTTAATTAACAAATTAGGTGCTCCAAAAACACTTTTTGGGAGCACCGTATTTCTATTTCTTTTTGCTAAGACAAAACATATGTCTATTCTTCACAAAACTTTGTGAACGTGTAATAATCACAAACATGTACGGCATCAATCCTTTTTTTACATTTAGACAACTTCTACAAACGCACTGTTCGAAATGTCGCGTCCATTTATAACACCTGAAGGGAAATAGAAATATAGTGGCTAAAACCACAATGAAATTATATAGGTACTTTGAGGAAAAAATATTATGCACAAAGATCATCCATCATATTTGTAGATGATACGTCTCCAACGTATCGATAATTTCTTATGTTCCATGCTACTTTATTGATGATATCTACATGTTTTATACATACTTTATGTCATATTTATGCATTTTCCGGCACTAACCTATTAACGAGATGCCGAAGAGCCAGTTGCTGTTTTCTGCTGTTTTTGGTTTCAGAAATCCTAGTAAGGAAATATTCTCGGAATTGGACGAAATCAACGCCCAGGATCTTATTTTTCCACGAAGCTTCCAGAAGTCCGGAGAGGAAACGAAGTGGGGCGACAAGGCAGCCACACACCAGGGCGGCGCGGCCCAGGCCCTGGCCGCGCCGGCCTGTGGTGTGGGCCCCTCGTGGCGCCCCTGACCTACCCTTCCGCCTACTTAAGCCTTCGTCGAGAATAACTCCAGTACCGAGAGCCACGATACGGAAAACCTTCCAGAGACGCCGCCGCCGCCAATCCCATCTCGGGGGATTCAGGAGATCGCCTCCGGCACCCTGCCGGAGAGGGGAATCATCTCCCGGAGGACTCTTCACCGCCATGGTCGCCTCCGGAGTGATGAGTGAGTAGTTCACCCCTGGACTATGGGTCCATAGCAGTAGCTAGATGGTCGTCTTCTCCTAATTGTGCTATCATTGTTGGATCTTGTGAGCTGCCTAACATGATCAAGATCATCTATCTGTAATGCTACATGTTGTGTTTGTTGGGATCCGATGAATAAATGAATGCTATGTTATGTTGATTATCAATATCATCTATGTGTTGTTTATGATCTTGCATGCTCTCCGTTACTAGTAGAGGCTCTGGCCAAGTTTTTGCTTGTAACTCCAAGAGAGAGTATTTATGCTCGATAGTGGGTTCATGTCTCCATTAAATCTGGGGGAGTGACAAAAACCTCTAAGGTTGTGGATGTGCTGTTGCCACTAGGGATAAAACATCAATGCTATGTCCAAGGATATATTTGTTGATTACATTACGCACCATACTTAATGCAATTGTCTGTTGTTTCCAACTTAATACTGGAGGGGGTTCGGATGATAACCTGAAGGTGGACTTTTTAGGCATAGATGCATGCTGGATAGCGGTCTATGTACTTTGTCGTAATGCCCAATTAAATCTCACAATACTCATCATAACATGTATGTGCATGGTCATGCTCTCTTTATTTGTCAATTGCCCAACTGTAATTTGTTCACCCAACATGCTTATTCTTATCGGAGAGACACCACTAGTGAACTGTGGACCCCGGTCCATTCTTTTAATCGAATACAATCTACTGCAATACTAGCTCTACTGTTCTCTGCAAACAATCATCATCCACACTATACATCTAATCCTTTGTTACAGCAAGCCGCTGAGATTGACAACCTCACTGTTACGTTGGGACAAAGTACTTTAGTTGTGTTGTGCAGGTTCCACGTTGGCGCCGGAATCCCTGGTGTTGCGCCGCACTACACTCCGCCGCCATCAACCTTCAACGTGCTTCTTGGCTCCTACTGGTTCGATAAACCTTGGTTTCTTACTGAGGGAAAACTTGCCGCTGTACGCATCACACCTTCCTCTTGGGGTTCCCAACGGACGCGTGCTGTACACGTATCAAGACCGTTTTCTGGCGCCGTTGCCGGGGAGATCAAGACACGCTGCAAGGGGAGTCTCCACCTCCAATCTCTTTACTTTATTTTTGTCTTGCTTTACTTTTATTTACTACTTTGTTTGCTGCACTAAAACAAAACACAAAAAAATTAGTTGCTAGTTTTACTTTACTTGCTATCTTGTTTGCCATATTAAAAACACAAAAAAATTAGTTACTTGCATTTACTCTATCTAGTTTGTTTTATTTACTATTGTTAAAATGAGTAATCCTGAAGTTGAAGTTCGTTCGTTTAAGCAACAAGGGGGAGAATGTTTAAAAGATGCTTGGTATAGAATTAGTGATGCTCATAATAGGTGCACAAAGAAACACTCCACCACTATCCTACTCAGGAATTTTTATGTTGGTATCTCTAGCTGGAATAGGTATGTTCTTGATCGTCTCGCGGGAGGTAACTTTCTAAGTACTCCTGCCTTAGAAGCTAGTTACATTATTGAGAGTCTATTTGGAATACCACCTGTTAATGAAGTTAAAATTGAAACCTCTCTTGAAGATGTCATGAAAAAGTTGGAAACCATAGAGCAAAACCTTCCAAGTATTGAGACTAAACTGGGAGAATTACTTAATAGCACTGATAAACTTGATAAATCTCTAGGTGGAATTAATGAGAGAATTGCCATCTTAGAAGCTTGTGCTATTCATGATAATCAAACCCAAAGGATTAGTGAACTTGAAGAGGCTATGGGAACATTGGGTTCAACTTTTTCTTCTATTAAATTTAAGGAGAAAGCTTATGTGGGTAAGGAGCAAAAGTTCATGTATGTCTCTAAGGTGCCTAAACTAAAAAACTATTATAGGCCTAAAATTGATAAAGCTCTTAATACCACTATAGAAAAAGGAGCATCTAAGATGCCTAATGGGATAAATTGTGAAAATGATGTTGATGCTTCGTCTCTTGATAATACTTGATATACACTTTCTGCGCCTAGCTGAAAGGCGTTAAAGAAAAGCGCTTATGGGATACAACCCATGATTTTACTACTGCACTTTTGTTTTATATTTGAGTCTTGAAAGTTGTTACTACTGTAGCAACCTCTCCTTATCTTAGTTTTGTTTCATTGTTGTGCCAAGTAAAGTCTTCGATAGTAAGGTTCATACTAGATTTGGATTACTGCGCAGAAACAGATTTCTTGCTGTCACGAATCTGGGCCTAATTCTCTGTAGGTAACTCAGAAAATTCTGCCAATTTACGTGAGTGATCCTCAGATATGTACGCAACTTTCATTCAATTTGAGCATTTTCATTTGAGCAAGTCTGGTGCCTCTTAGAAATTCGTCTTTACGGACTGTTCTGTTTTGACAGATTCTGCCTTTTATTTTGCATTGCCTGTTTTGCTATGCTTGATGGATTTTTCTATTCCATTAACTTTCAGTAGCTTTGTGCAATGTCCAGAAGTGTTAATAATGATTATGTCACCTCTGAACATGTGAATTTTGATTGTGCATTAACCCTCTAATGAGTTGTTTTAAGTTTGGTGTGGAGGAAGTTTTCAAGGATCAAGAGAGGAGGATGATACAATATGATCAAGGAGAGTGAAAGCTCTAAGCTTGGGGATGCCCCGGTGGTTCACCCCTGCATATTTCAAGAAGACTCAAGCGTCTAAGCTTGGGGATGCCCAAGGCATCCCCTTCTTCATCGACAACATTATCAGGTTCCTCTAGTGAAACTATATTTTTATTCCATCACATCTTATGTACTTTGTTTGGATCGTCTGTTTGTTTTTGTTTTTGTTTTGTTTGAATAAAGTTGGATCCTAGCATTCATTGTGTGGGAGAGAGACACGCTCCCCTGTTGCATATGGACAAATATGTCCTTAGGCTTTACTCATAATGTTCATGGCGAAGGTTGAACTGCTTTGTTAAATTGTTATATGGTTGGAAACGGGAAATGCTACATGTGGTAATTGGTAGAATGTCTTGAATAATGTGATACTTGGCAATTGTTGTGCTCATGTTTAAGCTCCTGCATCATATACTTTGCACTTATTAATGAAGAAATACATAGAGCTTGCTAAAATTTGGTTTGCATAATTGGTCTCTCTAAGGTCTAGATAATTTCTAGTAAGGGTTTGAACAACAAGGAAGACGGTGTAGAGTCTTATAATACTTACAATATGTCTTTTATGTGAGTTTTGTTGTACCGCTTCATACTTGTGTTTGTTTCAAATAGCCTTGCTAGCCTAAGCCTTGTATCGAGAGGGAATACTTCTCATGCATCCAAAATCCTTGAGCCAAACACTATGCCACTTGTGTCCACCATACCTACCTACTACATGGTATTTCTCCGCCATTCCAAAGTAAGTTGCTTGAGTGCTACCTTTAAAATTTCCATTCTCTATCTTTGTAATATATAGCTCATGGGACAAATAGCCTAAAAACTATTGTGGTATTGAATATGTACTTATGCATTTTATCTCTTATTAAGTTGCTTGTTGAGCGATAACCATGTTCCTGGGGACGCCATCAACTACTCTTTGTTGAATATCATGTGAGTTGCTATGCATGTTCGTCTTGTCTGAAGTAAGGGCGATTTACCATGATTTGAATGATTTGAGCATGCATATTGTTAGAGAAGAACATTGGGCCGCTAACTAAAGCCATGATCCATGGTGGAAGTTTTAGTTTTGGACAAATATCCTCAATCTCATATGAGAATATTAATTGTTGCTAAATGCTTATGCATTAAAGAGGAGTCCATTAATTATCTGTTGTCTATGTTATCCCGGTATGGATGTCTAAGTTGAGAATAATCAAAAGCGAGAAATCCAATGCGAGCTTTCTCCTTAGACCTTTGTACAGGCGGCATAGAGGTACCCCTTTGTGACACTTGGTTAAAACATATGTATTGCGGTGATAATCCAGGTAATCCGAGCTAATTAGGACAAGGTGCGGGCACTATTAGTATACTATGCATGAAGCTTGCAACTTGTAGGATATAATTTACATGATACATATGCTTTATTACTACCGTTGACAAAATTATTTCTTGTTTTCAAAACCAAAGCTCTAGCACAAACATAGCAATCAATGCTTCCCTCTGCGAAGGGTCTTTCTTCTATTTTTATGTTGAGTCAGTTCACCTATTTCTCTCCATCTCAAGAAACAAACAATTGTGTGAACTGTGCATTGATTCCTACATACTTGCATATTGCACTTGTTATATTACTTTACATTGACAACTATCCATGAGTGATACGTCCAATTTGCATCACTATTTTGTATCATAATTTGCTGTTATTCATTGATATATTTCATATTTGGACACAATACTTATGTTATTTCATCTATTTTGCATGTTTCATCATTATTGGAGGATCAAGCACCGGAGCCAGGATTCTGCTGGAAAAAGCACTGTCAGAACGCAATATTTCGGAAGATCAACTGTGGAAGGAAATTATACCAAAAATCCTATTTTTCAAGATGACGAAGGAAGCCAGAAGGAGGAGCTGAGAAGGCCCAAGGTGGGGCCAGACCACAGGCCGGCGCGGCCCATGGCCTGGCCGCGCCACCTTGTGGTGTGGGGGCCCCACAGCCCCTTTCGCCTCCTTTTCTTCGCGAAACCCTTCGTCCCGAAAACCTAAGCTCCAGAGGGTACGTCGCGAAGAGACACAGCCGCCTCTGCGGGGCGGAGAACACCAGAGAGAAAAGAGCTCTCCGGCGGGCAGGAATCCGCCGGGGAAATTCCCTCCCGGAGGGGGAAATCGACGCCATCGTCACCGCCATCGAGCTGGACATCATCTCCATCGCCATCACCATCATCTTCATCATCATCATCATCGCCATCTCCACCGCAGCACCTTGTCACCGCTGTAGCAATTTGGGTTTGATCTTGATTGTTTGATAGGGGAAACTCTCCCGGTGTTGATTTCTACTTGTTATTGATGCTATTGAGTGAAACCGTTGAACCAAGGTTTATGTTCAGATTGTTATTCATTATCATATCACCTCTGATCATGTTCCATATGATGTCTCGTGAGTAGTTCGTTTAGTTCTTGAGGACATGGGTGAAGTCTAAATGTTAGTAGTGAATTATGGTTGAGTAATATTCAATGTTATGATATTTAAGTTGTGGTGTCATTCTTCTAGTGGTGTCGTGTGAACGTCGACTACACGATACTTCACCATTTATGGGCCTAGGGGAATACATCTTGTACTCGTTTGCCAATTGCGGGGTTGCCGGAGTGACAGAAACCTGAGCCCCCGTTGGTATATCGATGCAGGAGGGATCGCAGGATCTCAGACTGTGGTTAGATTTATCTTAATTACTTTCTTGTAGTTGCGGATGCTTGCAAGGGGTATAATCACAAGTATGTATTAGTCCTAGGAAGGGCGGTACATTAGCATAGGTTCACCCACACAACACTTATCAAAACAATGAAGATTAATCAGCTGTATGTAGCGAAAGCACTAGACTAAAATCCCGTGTGTCCTCGAGAACGTTTGGTCATTATAAGTAAACAAACCGGCTTGTCCTTTGTGCTAAAAAGGATTGGGCCACTCGCTGCAATTATTTCTCTCGCATTTTACTTACTTGTACTTTATTCATCTGTTACATCAAAACCCTCTGAATACTTGTCTGTGAGCATTTACAGTGAATCCTTCATCGAAACTGCTTGTCAACACCTTCTGCTCCTCGTTGGGATCAACATTCTTACTTATCGAAGATACTACGATACACCCCCTATACTTGTGGGTCATCAAGACTATTTTCTGGCGCCGTTGCCGGGGAGTGAAGCGCTATTGGTAAGTGGAATTGGTAAGGAAAACCTTTACTGTTTGTGCTGATTTTATTTCTGCTCTTGCTATAAGTCATTATGGAGAGATCTTCTCTTCAATTTCTATTTGGGAAATCTACTACTACTGCAACGGTAGTGGATGAGGCGCCAGGTGAGGAAGTGATACCATATAAAATACCTATGAAAATTATTGAACGTGTTATGGATAACCGCTATGAAGGGGATGGAACTGTCCATCGTGGTGATCATTTACTGTTTTTGCATGAATTATGCGGGTTATTCAAATGTGCAGGTATTGCTATGAATGAAGTTAGAAAGAAACTATTCTCTATATCGCTGTCTGGTAAAGCGGCGCATTGGTATAAATTGCTGAAGAATGGTGATTCTCTTGATTGGGAGGACATTGTGCCTTTATTTTATTCTAAATTCTATCCTCCAAGTGAAATTCACAAAGATCGCAACCGCATATATAATTTCTGGCCTCATGAGGGAGAAAGTATTGCCCAAGCTTGGGGGAGATTGAAGTCTTTAATGCTCAAATGCCCCATTCATGAGCTTCCTGGTAATGTTATTATTGATAATTTCTATGCAAGACTTTCTTTTCAAGACAAGACCTTGCTGGATACTTCTTGTTCTGGATCATTTACACGCAACAAAGAAGAGTTTAAAAGGGACCTTCTTGATCGGATCCAAGAAAATACTGAAGGTTGGGAGAACGACAAGGATAGAGAATCAGGTATAATTTATGATTATAAATGCATTGAAGCTTTTATGGATACTGATAAATTTCGTAATATGAGTGCTACATATGGTCTTGATTCTCAAGTTGCTGCAAATCTTTATAAAGCTTTTGCCTCTCATTATGAATTGCCTAAGAAGAATTTTGATAAGTATCATGAACCGTATAAAGATAAAATTGATTCATCTATTAATAAATGCGTTGTAGTTGAAACTGCTGATCATGTTATTCCTGAAGCTTATATTGAAAAAACTCCTTTCCCTGCTAAAATGAAGGAGTACTCTGTTATAAATAGTGCGGTTCATAAAAGTGAAAAGAAACCTGTAGAACCTGAAGAAAAAATAAAAGTTGAACCTGCTGTTGCAATAGTTAAAGATCTTGTGACTGAAAATGTGGAGGATGGTCATATTATTTTCTGTGAAGATGCTTCTAATATTGTTTCACATCCTAATAAACCCAAACAAGTTAGTGTTCCTATGCTATCTGTTAGAATTGGTGATCATTGCTATTATGGTTTATGTGATATTGGTGCAAGTGTTAGTGCTATTCCTTATGAGCTTTACACGGAGATTATGCACGAAATTGATTCTTGTGAACTTGAAGATATTGATGTGGTTATTCAGCTGGCTAATAGAGAAACTATTTCTCCAATTGGTATTGTTCGAGATGTAGAAGTTCTATGTGGTAAGATTAAATATCCTGCTGACTTTTTGGTACTTGGTTCTGCTATTAGTGATTATTGTCCTATCATTTTTGGTAGACCTTTTCTAAATACTTGTGGAGCTATTATAGATTGCAAGAAAGAGAAAATTTTGACTAAATTTGCTGGTGAATCTTATGAGTTTAACTTCTCTAAATTTACCAAAACTCCTTATAAAGCTGATTTGCCTAGTGATGATTTTAAAATGGAGCAGTGTGCATCTATTGTTCTTGTTCCTAATAATCCTTTGCAGCAACATTTGGAGAATATTGAGAGTGAAGTTTTTAGGAAAGAAAGAGATGAGCTTGAGGAAATTTTTCTTCGCCAACCTATTCTCAAGCATGATTTACCGGTGGAAGATTTGGGTACAACACCGCCACCAAAGGAAGATCCTGTTTTTGATTTAAAGCCTTTGCCTGATAATCTTAAATATGCTCATATTAATGATAAGAAAATATATCCTGTTATTATTAGTTCTAAGCTTTCAGAGATTGAGGAAGAAAGGTTATTGGAAATATTGAAGAAACACCGAGGAGCTATTGGCTACACTCTTGAGGATTTGAAGGGGATTTCTCCTTCTATTTGCCAACATGCTATTAATATGGAAGATGATGCAAAGCCTGTTATTGAACATCAGCGTCGTCTAATTCCGAAGATGAAGGAGGTGGTAAGGAATGAGGTATTAAAACTTCTTGAAGCTGGTATTATATATCCTATTGCTGATAGTAGATGGGTTAGTCCTGTGCATTGCATTCCCAAGAAAGGAGGAATGACTGTTGCCTAATGATAATGATGAGCTCATCCCTCAAAGAGTAGTTGTAGGGTATAGAATGTGCATTGATTTTCGAAAAGTTAATAAAGTTACTAAGAAAGATCATTACCCTTTACCATTTATTGATCAAATGCTAGAAAGATTGTCTAAAAATACTCATTTTTGCTTTCTTGATGGTTATTCTGGGTTTTCACAAATTGCTGTTAAAACTAAAGATCAAGAGAAAACCACTTTTACTTGTCCCTATGGAACTTATGCTTATAGGCGTATGCCTTTTGGTTTATGTAATGCTCCTGCTACTTTTCAAAGATGCATGTCTGCTATTTTTCATGGCTTTTGTGAGAGTATTGTGGAAGTATTCATGGATGATTTTTCCGTCTATGGGAATTCTTTTGATAGTTGCTTGCGAAACCTTGATAAAGTTTTGCAGAGATGTGAAGAAACTAACCTTGTTCTTAATTGGGAGAAATGCCACTTTATGGTTAATGAAGGAATTGTATTGGGACATAAAATTTCTGAGAGAGGTATTGAAGTTGATAGAGCTAAAGTTGAAGCAATTGAGAAGATGCCCTATCCGAGAGATGTTAAAGGTATTCGTAGTGTTCTTGGTCATGCTGGGTTTTATAGGAGATTTATTAAAGATTTCTCCAAGATTTCAAAGCCTCTTACTAATCTTCTTCAAAAAGACGTACCTTTTGTTTTTGATGATGATTGTAAGGAAGCTTTTGAAACTCTAAAGAAAGCCTTAACAACTGCTCCTGTAGTTGAACCTCCTGATTGGAATTTGCCTTTTGAAATTATGTGTGATGCTAGTGATTTTGCTATAGGCGCTGTTCTTGGACAGCGAGTAGATAAAAAACTGAATGTTATTCATTATGCTAGTAAAACTCTTGATGCTGCTCAAAAAAATTATGCTACAACTGAAAAATAATTATTAGCTGTAGTCTTTGCTTGTGATAAATTTAGATCTTATATTGTTGATTCAAAAGTTACGATTCATACTGATCATGCTGCAATTAGATACCTTATGACAAAGAAAGATGCTAAGCCGAGGCTTATTAGATGGGTACTTCTTTTGCAAGAATTTGATTTACATATTGTAGATAGGAAAGGTGCTGATAATCCTGTTGCTGATAATTTGTCTAGATTGGAAAATATTGCTTATGATCCTGTTCCTGTTAATGATAGTTGTCCAAATGAACAATTGGCTGTAATAAAGGTGAGCTCGCGAGACAGTCCCTGGTATGCTGATTATGCTAACTTTATTGTTTCCAAGTACTTGCCTCCAACCTTTTCCGCTCAGCAAATGAGGAAATTCTTTTATGACTTGAGGCATTATTTCTGGGATGACCCACACTTATATAAAGAAGGAGTGGATGGTATTCTGCGAAGGTGTGTTCCCGAATATGAACAACAAGAGATATTGAGTAAATGTCATGGTAGTGCTTATGGAGGACATCACGCCGGAGAAAGAACCGCGCAAAAGGTTCTACAATCAGGTTTTTATTGGCCAACTCTCTTCAAGGATGCGAGAAAGTTTATTTTATATTGTGATGAATGCCAAAGGGTTGGTAATATCTCCAGACGTAATGAAATGCCTATGAATTATACTCTTGTTATTGAACCATTTGATTGTTGGGGATTTGACTTCATGGGACCTTTTCCGTCTTCAGAAGGTAACACTCATATACTTGTTGCTGTTGATTATGTTACTAAATGGGTGGAAGCCATACCTACAAAAAGTGCTGATGGTGAGACCTCTTTAAGAATGCTTTTAGACATTATTTTTCCTAGATTTGGAGTGCCTAGATATATTATGACTGATGGAGGTTCTCATTTTATTCATGGAGGTTTTAGAAAAACTCTTGCTAGGTATGGTATTAATCATAGAATTGCTTCCGCTTATCATCCTCAAACTAGTGGGCAAGTAGAATTATCAAATAGAGAGATTAAATCTATCTTGCAAAAGACTGTTAATAAAACTAGAAAGAATTGGGCTAGTAAATTGAAGGATGCACTATGGGCTTATAGAACTGCTTATAAAAACCCCATGGGAATGTCACCTTATAAAATGGTTTACGGGAAAGCTTGTCATTTACCTTTAGAACTAGAGCACAAAGCTTATTGGGCAGTTAGAGAATTAAATAAAGATCCTAAACTAGCTGGTAATAAGAGGTTGCTGCAATTAAGTTCTCTAGATGAATGGAGAAGTGAAGCTTATGAAAATGCTAAACTCTTTAAAGAGAAAGTTAAGAAATGGCATGATAGAAGGATCATCAAAAGAGAGTTTAATGTTGGGGATAAAGTCCTATTGTATCGGTCTCGTCTCAGATTCTTTGCAGGGAAATTACTCTCGAAATGGGAAGGACCATATGTTGTTGAGGAGGTGTATCGTTCAGGAGCAATTAAAATTAGCTCTCTCCAAGGCAATGCTACGCAAGTGGTGAATGGACAAAGACTCAAGCATTATATCTCGGGTGATTCTTATAATGTTGATGTTGATATTATTCAAGTGGAAACACCGGAGGCTTTCATCAAAGGACAAATTGACAGTCCGCCAGAACTCGACTTTGAATAGGTAACATACTGGTAATGAAAAGTTCACAATTTACTTTCCGAACAATATTTTTGCTGTTTTTGGAAAATATGAAAAATTACGAGATCGAAACGGAGTGGAAAAGACGCACGAGGGCGTGCCACCATAGGCCGGCGCGGCCTGGCCTGGGCCCGCGCCGCCCTATGGTGACGCCGCCCTCGTCGCCCCTTTCCGACTCTGGTTCGATCTGGTACTTTCCTTTTGTCGTGAAAATATTTGCCATATAATCCCCCGGACCCCTGGAGGTCCGTATATCGTTTTCTCGACGTGTTTTGTTTCGAGCTGTTTCTGCCAGGATCTGTTTTCGGTCTAGAAGCACCATGGCCTCCAACAACAAGGGCAAGGGGTTTTCGGAGGAAGAAGTGAAGAGGGTGCCATCAAAACAAGAGCAGCAAGCTGTTGGGAGCAAGCAAATCTTGGTGGGATCTGTTGACACTCGACGTTCTTTTTCTCATAACTTGCAGGGACCCTTACCACCCGCTCTTAGCCTCGACTCCTTCCCTGTGTTGGAAGAAGCTCTACGGACTACCGATGAGTTTTGTGATCAATATCGGGCTCTAAGAAGAGAAGTGGAGATACTCCAGGAGGAGAATTGCCGTCTCCGTAGAATGCTGGAATACCACTCGATTCACATCACAAGGTCATCATCACCAACTTCAGATAACAATGAATCTCTTCGAGTCTTAGTGCAGAATTGCCAAGCTGAGAAACTGAAGCTGAAAGAGATCTGTAAGAAGCGCGGGAGGAGTTCATCACCACCATCGCCGAAGGAGTAATTCATCATCGGTATTGGCATCCCCTTGGTTTGTTCCAAGCTTGGGGGAGTGCCGCGGTATCACATCATCACTACCTTTTACTTTTTATTGTCAAGTAGTGTCATATCATGAGTAGGGAAGTTATCATATAAGATGCATTGCAGTTTGGAAGTATCTCTCCTTTAGTTGGTTATCTATGTATCCCTTGGTGTGAGTTATCGTTATGGAATATTAATGAGAAGTCTTATCATTTACATATTGCACATCTTATTTTAGTTTGCAATCTCTATTATATGATTTACCTTGTTGTTAGTATTGGTATCACTTTGGGAGCATTGAATAAATCTATTTGGTTTTGGCAAACTTAGCATTGGTCAATAGCAACAACACTTTGAGGTTTAAGTAGAAAAGAGAAATACACGTAGTTATTTCATTGTCTTTCTTTCTTGTTAGCTCATAGCTTATTATTCTGAAGTTAAAATTGTTTGTGCTTACAAGGAAGATGCATGATTGTTTCTATCACATGTATATTTGTTTGTTTCCTTCAACTCTTATGCTTGCTAATTAGCCTTGCTAGCCAAAGACTTGTACTGAGAGGGAATACTTCTCGTGCGTCCAAACCTTAGCCCAAACCTATGTCATTTGTGTCCACCATACCTACCTACTACATGGTATTTTCTGCCATTCCAAGTAAGTACTTCATGTGCTACCTTTAAACAATTCAAAACTTAGTATCTCTTATTTGTGTCAATGTTTTATAGCTCATGAGGAAGTATGTGGTGTTTTATCTTTCAATCTTGTTGGGCAACTTTCACCAATGGACTAGTGGCTTCATCCGCTTATCCAATAATTTTGCAAAAAGAGCTGGCAATGGGGTTCCCAGTCCCAAACTAATTAACCTAATTAGACACTCCTCCATGGTATGTGATTGATGGATGGCACCCGAAGGATTCGGTTAGCCATGGCTTGTGTAAGCAAAGGTTGGGGGGAGTGTCATCATCATAATAAAACTAAAATAAAAAGGCACTCCTTCATGGTATGAGATTGTTGGCAGGCACCCGAGGATTCGGTTAGCCATGGTTTGTGAAAGAAAGGTTGGAAGGAGTGCCACATAAAATGAAAATAATATGGGAGCCGCTCTTTGAAGCTTTGTCTGGCAAGGGGGTTAGAGTACCCACTACCATTCGTTGACAACAACAAACACCTCTCAAAACTTTACTTTTATTCTCTTTATATGATTTCAAAACTGAAAAAGTTCTAGCACATGATTTAATCCCTGCTTCCCTCTGCGAAGGGCCTGTCTTTTATTTTATGTTGATTCAGTAAACCTATGTCCCTCCATCTCAAGCAAGCATTTTAGTTGTTGTGATCAAACTATTATATTGTGATTTGCTTCATCATGTCTTTACTCTTCCTTGTTTAGTACAAGTTTTACCTGAATGAATATAGCTTTGAAAGTCATCAATGATTAATATGATTGAGTATGCAAGTTTACCATAAGCTTTAATATGAGAGCGCTGCTCAATAGATAAGTATAATCTGTTAACTGTTCTCTGACCAAGAACAAAGTTTGCCATCACCAATTATGATTTCTTATGCACCTTTATTTGTGATTACCTTATACTTGTTTCAAGATTGAGTTATATGAGGAAGTTGTTTACTATAATGTCTTGTGTGAATGAATATGATGCTTCTTGTCCGTATTTTATTTATCGACTCTTCACTCCATAAACATGTGGTCCTGTTTACTGAGTTCAGTTTCGCTTGGGGACAAGCGAAGTCTAAGCTTGGGGGGAGTTGATACGTCCAATTTGCATCACTATTTTGTATCATAATTTGCTGTTATTCATTGATATATTTCATATTTGGACACAATACTTATGTTATTTCATCTATTTTGCATATTTCATCATTATTGGAGGATCAAGCACCGGAGCCAGGATTCTGCTGGAAAAAGCACTGTCAGAACGCAATATTTCAGAAGATCAACTGTGGAAGGAAATTATACCAAAAATCCAATTTTTCAAGATGACGAAGGAAGCCAGAAGGAGGAGCTGAGAAGGCCCAAGGTGGGGCCAGACCACAGGCCGGCGTGGCCCATGGCCTGGCCGCGCCACCTTGTGGTGTGGGGGCCCCACAGCCCCTTTCGCCTCCTTTTCTTCGCGAAACCCTTCGTCCCGAAAACCTAAGCTCCAGAGGGTACGTCGCGAAGAGACACAGCCGCCTCTGCGGGGCGGAGAACACCAGAGAGAAAAGAGCTCTCCGGCGGGCAGGAATCCGCCGGGGAAATTCCCTCCCGGAGGGGGAAATCGACGCCATCGTCACCGCCATCGAGCTGGACATCATCTCCATCGCCATCACCATCATCTTCATCATCATCATCGCCATCTCCACCGCAGCACCTTGTCACCGCTGTAGCAATTTGGGTTTGATCTTGATTGTTTGATAGGGGAAACTCTCCCGGTGTTGATTTCTACTTGTTATTGATGCTATTGAGTGAAACCGTTGAACCAAGGTTTATGTTCAGATTGTTATTCATTATCATATCACCTCTGATCATGTTCCATATGATGTCTCGTGAGTAGTTCGTTTAGTTCTTGAGGACATGGGTGAAGTCTAAATGTTAGTAGTGAATTATGGTTGAGTAATATTCAATGTTATGATATTTAAGTTGTGGTGTCATTCTTCTAGTGGTGTCGTGTGAACGTCGACTACACGATACTTCACCATTTATGGGCCTAGGGGAATACATCTTGTACTCGTTTGCCAATTGTGGGGTTGCCGGAGTGACAGAAACCTGAGCTCCCGTTGGTATATCGATGCAGGAGGGATCGCAGGATCTCAGACTGTGGTTAGATTTATCTTAATTACTTTCTTGTAGTTGCGGATGCTTGCAAGGGGTATAATCACAAGTATGTATTAGTCCTAGGAAGGGCGGTACATTAGCATAGGTTCACCCACACAACACTTATCAAAACAATGAAGATTAATCAGCTGTATGTAGCGAAAGCACTAGACTAAAATCCCGTGTGTCCTCGAGAACGTTTGGTCATTATAAGTAAACAAACCGGCTTGTCCTTTGTGCTAAAAAGGATTGGGCCACTCGCTGCAATTATTTCTCTCGCATTTTACTTACTTGTACTTTATTCATCTGTTACATCAAAACCCCCTGAATACTTGTCTGTGAGCATTTACAGTGAATCCTTCATCGAAACTGCTTGTCAACACCTTCTGCTCCTCATTGGGATCGACATTCTTACTTATCGAAGATACTACGATACACCCCTATACTTGTGGGTCATCAATGAGATATACATGTTACAAGTTGAAAGCAACCGCTGAAACTTAATCTTCCTTTGTGTTGCTTCAATGCCTTTACTTTGAAATTATTGCTTTATGAGTTAACTCTTATGCAAGACTTATTGATGCTTGTCTTGAAAATACTATTCATGAAAAGTCTTTGCTATATGATTCAATTGTTTACTCATTGCATTTACATTGCTTTGATCGCTGCATTCATTACATGTGCTTACAATAGTATGATCAAGATTATGATGGCATGTCACTTCAGAAATTATCTTTGTTATCGTTTACCTACTCGGGACGAGCAGGAACTAAGCTTGGGGATGCTGATACGTCTCCAACGTATCGATAATTTCTTATGTTCCATGCTACTTTATTGATGATATCTACATGTTTTATACATACTTTATGTCATATTTATGCATTTTCCGGCACTAACCTATTAACGAGATGCCGAAGAGCCGATTCTTTGTTTCTGCTGTTTTTGGTTTCAGAAATCCTAGTAAGGAAATATTCTCGGAATTGGACGAAATCAACGCCCGGGATCTTATTTTTCCACGAAGCTTCCAGAAGTCCGGAGAGGAAACGAAGTGGGGCGACGAGGCAGCCACACACCAGGGCGGCACGGCCCAGGCCCTGGCCGCGCCGGCCTGTGGTGTGGGCCCCTCGTGGCGCCCCCTGACCTACCCTTCCGCCTACTTAAGCCTTCGTCGAGAATAACTCCAGTACCGAGAGCCACGATACGGAAAACCTTCCAGAGACGCCGCCGCCGCCAATCCCATCTCGGGGGATTTAGGAGATCGCCTCCGGCACCCTGCCGGAGAGGGGAATCATCTCCCGGAGGACTCTTCACCGCCATGGTCGCCTCCGGAGTGATGAGTGAGTAGTTCACCCCTGGACTATGGGTCCATAGCAGTAGCTAGATGGTCGTCTTCTCCTAATTGTGCTATCATTGTTGGATCTTGTGAGCTGCCTAACATGATCAAGATCATCTATCTGTAATGCTGCATGTTGTGTTTGTTGGGATCCGATGAATAAATGAATGCTATGTTATGTTGATTATCAATATCATCTATGTGTTGTTTATGATCTTGCATGCTCTCCGTTACTAGTAGAAGCTCTGGCCAAGTTTTTGCTTGTAACTCCAAGAGGGAGTATTTATGCTCGATAGTGGGTTCATGTCTCCATTAAATCTGGGGGAGTGACAGAAACCTCTAAGGTTGTGGATGTGCTGTTGCCACTAGGGATAAAACATCAATGCTATATATGTCCAAGGATATATTTGTTGATTACATTATGCACCATACTTAATGCAATTGTCTGTTGTTTGCAACTTAATACTGGAGGGGGTTCGGATGATAACCTGAAGGTGGACTTTTTAGGCATAGATGCATGCTGGATAGCGGTCTATGTACTTTGTCGTAATGCCCAATTAAATCTCACAATACTCATCATAACATGTATGTGCATGGTCATGTTCTCTTTATTTGTCAATTGCCCAACTGTAATTTGTTCACCCAACATGCTTATTCTTATCGGAGAGACACCACTAGTGAACTGTGGACCCCGGTCCATTCTTTTAATCGAATACAATCTACTGCAATACTAGCTCTACTGTTCTCTGCAAACAATCATCATCCACACTATACATCTAATCCTTTGTTACAGCAAGCCGGTGAGATTGACAACCTCACTGTTACGTTGGGACAAAGTACTTTGGTTGTGTTGTGCAGGTTCCACGTTGGCGCCGGAATCCCTGGTGTTACGCCGCACTACACTCCACCGCCATCAACCTTCAACGTGCTTCTTGGCTCCTACTGGTTTGATAAACCTTGGTTTCTTACTGAGGGAAAACTTGCCGCTGTACGCATCACACCTTCCTCTTGGGGTTCCCAACGGACGCGTGTTGTACACGTATCAGTAGACAATGGATTATATGGCATCACAACCTGGTCTTGCTGCTTTGTAATTAGTTCTCCCTCCGTTCCTAGATATAACTATATAAGCCATATGGTTTTTGGTACGGAAATTAAAGAACACATATTTAGAAAAAAAACACCATGTTTAGCTAGGATTTGTTAAGCTTCATGCACTAGCCACTTGAACCAAAAGTCCGAACTGATGGAAAGGGCTAGGCAATCTACTTGTACACGTCAACACCCCCTCTCACGTGTGACGGGGAGACGAGAAGACAAGTCAACACGTGTAGAGAGGCAAAGAGGCAGCGGAAGGCCGGAACCACACGACAGGAGAGGCAAAGAGGCAGCAGAAGGCCGGGACCACACGGCAGGAGGCTGCGGGGAGAGGAGATAATTTTTAGAATAAATTGGGAAAGCCAGGATTTGAACTCGAGACCTGGGGCTCTGATACCATGTTAAGCTTCATGCACTAGCCACTTGAACCAAAAGTCCGAACTGATGGAAAGAGCTAGGAAATCTACTTGTACACGTCAACAGGATTAACCCTAGGCAATTGACGTGAGCTAATGGATGGCTTCAATAAGATAAGGAAACCTAATCAAATTCCTAAAAATATTGTACATACAAGTGAAGCAATGCAATACACCTTATATTATAAAAAAAATCTCAAAAAATTATATAACTTATATCCTGGTACGGAGGAAGTACTAAGTAACAAATCAATAGATAGGCTTCAGTGAGGGAGATGCGAGGATGGCGACACACCTTTGACTCCGCTCTAGTACTTATACTCTTTGCTAGGTGATATGATAACCTAGTTATAAATTTTATTACTTTTAAATCTTTTTATGCTATTGCTGATGATTATTAATATATCAGTGCTTTTGGGGAGATGATTTCGGAATAGGAATAATGCATAGTACATCGCAATTGGCAAAGGAGCAACGCCTAACAAAATTCGCACTTTATTCATGGTGCGACAAAAATGTACTGATTTGCTAGTTTATCATTGACTGGTTCTGAGTGTGAGTGGAGCACCAAGAGGACCCACGTGGCTGACTGGCCGTACGCCCTGTACGTTCGGCTGATATGACAACAGTGCCGAGCCAAAAAAGTTCGGGCCCTGTGCGATATTCGGGTTCTACACGTCGTTGGCATTACTTCCTTTTTTCCTTTTTTTATTTATTGGTTATATTTTATTTACTCAGATATCAGCCTTTCTTGAAACATGATTTCGTCCTCCTATATTAATATAGCAAACTCACGGTCCTCAGTTCATTGTCCCTAGCTCCTTTCAGGGTTGCCCCGGGAGGGAGGGTAGGGCTGCTCCTCGCGTCCTTTGTCCCATTCTTCTTGTCTCCACCTTACTGGCTTGGCTCGGTTTCGTCTTGTAGTGCTTGTCTGCCTCAGATGTGCATACGACAAAGGTAAGATTTAGTAGGATAACACATGATTAGCACAACTTATACCTGCTTGGTGCACACAAAGTTCCTCCCTACATGGCACGCTCCATGCCTTAGCCTTGGCACCGGCTTAACCTCCAACCGGTGGGTCCAGGCTCACGCGCCACGGCGTGTCCTGAGAGATCCCTAGTCTCATTACGCTGAAAAGAATGAACGTGATGATGATGGTGATCGAGGTAATAAGGTTGCTCACATGGCATCCTATGGCATGGACACAAACTTACTCTGACACTGACGCTACTTATCACATCACTGCCAACTTGAGCAAGCCGTCCACCCAGGAGAAGTCCACATGACGTGATCATGTCAATATAGCGAGTGGTAATGGTATGCAAATATCTCATATGGTCATTCAATGTTGCGTACTCCCCATAGTTCTTTACATCTTAAGGATATTGTTCATGTTCCTAGTGCATCTAAGAAACTTTTATCAGTTCACAAACTTACACTTGATAATGAGGTTTTCTTGAATTTCACCCATAGTTCTTTTTGATAAAGGATCATGCCACAAGGAGAATTCTATTTGAGGGTCCATGTTATGGTGGCCTCTACTAGCTAGTGCCTTTCTCGACTAGGTCTTCAAAGAAAGCCTTTATCACAATAATGTTACATGGCATCGACGCTGTGCAACAAATTTTTAGTAAGCATCACATTTATTTTTCGTCTGAAAAACCCCATACATTTGTGATCCTTGTCAACTAGCTAAGAGTCATCAATTATCATATTCTGTCTCTACTAGTATTTCCATTGTTCCCTTAGAGCAAGTGTTTTATGCGGTATGGGGTCCATCACTTTGTTTCTGTTGGCAAACATTCATACTATGTAATCTTTATGGATGACTTCAGTAAATCCACTTGGATATGTTTGGTCAAGAAGTGCTTTGATGTTTATCAATTTTTTTCTCAATTTCTAGCAACTTGCTGAAAGAAAATTTGATGGCAATATCATTACTATGCAAAATGATTGGAGTGGTGAATATGAAAATCTCCATGGTGTTTTTCAAAAAGTGGGCATAACTCATTATGTCTCATACCCACATGAACACCAACAAAATGGTTCTGCAGAACGCAAACACCATCATATTGTAGAAGTGGGTCTTTCCTTGCTTTCCAATGCATCTATGCCTCTTAAGTTTTGGGATGAAGCTTTTCTCACAACCACTTTTCTTATAAACTTGTTGCCTACCGAATTGATTAACTTTGATACTCGTGTTGAACGTCTTCTACATACCAAACCCAACTATGAGTTTCTTAGAGTTTTTGGTTGCGTTTTTTGACCCAATCTCCACCCTTACAACAAAAGGAAGCTTGCTTTTCATTCCAGTAAGTGTGTGTTCCATGGCTATAGTTCATGTCATAAAGGATTCAAATGTATAGATACTAAAACTGGTCGAGTTTACATCTCTACAGATCTTGTCTTTGATGAAAACGACTTTCCTTTTGCATCTTTGCATCCAAACGCTGGTTCATGACTTCACAATGATATTTTTATTTTGCATTCAAATAGTGGGGAGACACACATTGATGATCATATGTATTTGCACATTATACCAGATGTTACTACTAATGGCCAAGTCTATGCAGAACATGTTATGCTTGCAGATAATGATGATGTCGAGCAACCAGCAGAAGAAAATTTGGGTCAAAATAATGCACAAACTGAGCAACACAGTGAAGCACATAAAGCATAAAATGACACATCCAGTTTGGGATCCAATATTGATTCTCCTGTTGCGTCCTCAGATCATGCAAATGTTGATCCCGAGGTAGATTCGTTTGTCACGCTAGGCCTCACCTGTTGGAGATAGTTCTCTAGAGACAAATAATAATGGGTATTTATTATTTTATATCAAATGTTCATAATTAGTTTTATGCCATGCTATAACTGTAATAAGAGGAAACATTAATACAAGTGTGGTATTGTAAACAAGCAAAGAGTCCCTAGTAAAGCACACATGTGCATAACTAGTTCATTGAGGTCAATTGTTGATCGATGTTTTTTCCCGATCATGGACATACGTGTCTTGACAATGAGATCATATCAATTAGATGAATGATATGATGGACGTACTGTCAACACCCGGATTTTTAAGTCCGGATGCCTATTATGTCATACATCGCAATCCCAGGAAATAGTTGTTGCGAGGCATAATAGTTAAGTATCACAGTCATCATTCATTACAAACCATAATGTCTTACAAATTGGAATCACATGATCCATATTACACGAATAGTTGATCTAATGATCAACGAACAAACACAAGTTCATAGCGGAAGCGTAAGATACAAGGACTCTCTAGTCCACAGGCCAACGCTTGACGTTAGAAGCTCCTAGTTGTGGTAGACGTCCTGCTGATCGTCATCCTCGTACTGCTGCTCGGCTTCATAGTCTGGCCATTTGAATAGCCAGGGACAAAGCCGTGAGTACTTTAAGTACTCGCAATCTAATACTAATGTAAGTACTAACATCACTATAGAGAGTGTTCTAAGCTCTAGGGTTATTTGCATAAAGCCCGTTTTAGTTGAGAAACATTTTATTAAACAACTCCTCATGTGCTAACTAACTCAAGTGGGAACATTAGTGTCATTCCCACAACTCTGTTGTACTTCAAATTCAAAGTCACCATTCAAGTTCAAGTTCAAATTCACCAGTCAGTTAGATATAAGTTCTGATGACGGAAACAGTATGGCCTTTCCAATTGTCCATATCCGCGGACGCGGCTATTCGAATAGGTTTACACTCTGCAGAGGTTGCACACTTGTGCCACAACATTTGATTACATCCGTCAGGGATAAACCCCGAATAATCGTAACTCAGTACGCGGATCATCAACCGTTAACCTTTCACTTACACACCCTAGTATAGGCACCTCTCCCCATGAGCTTGGCCTCCCGGTGAAAACCAACTGTTAACCCGGGAACTGCACAGGGCTTGGCCGTACAATTCACCTCAATTCACATCATTTCTCAACAACGGAGGCAGCCTCAAGCATAACCCCTATGACGTGTGTTCAGAGGGAACCCATACTAAGACACATAAATTTCCAGCTAAGCCTTACCCATAATCAGGTATTGTGGGGGTACTCAAAAATTTGAATGGTATCGCATCCAACTCAATCATCAGTTTTATTCATTTCACCAAGTCAAATTCATGTCATATTCACCTTCAAAATCTTTCAATGGAAATGACTCATCATTCCAAGGTTTTCAACATCATCATTTCATAAACACATGTTCCCATCTAGAGTAGTCATTTTTAATTTAGCACTAGCATCTAAGTATGAGGGGTGCTAAATACTTTGCTTTGCTTCTAGGCTAACTTTGATACTCTTGTGCTAATCCAATACTAACCAAGTAAATCATGAATCAAAAAGTACTTTGATAAAACAAAAGTAAATAAAGCTTGGAAAGTAAAAACTGGGAGGTAGGATCATAAGCATAAAGTAAATTGGGGTAATGCTTTGCTCATGGTGAGCTTTGCACTTTGCAAGAGTATTATCTTGCCTTGGTTGGGGAATTGGTCAAAGTGGTCTTCTTCTCCTTGGAAGTAGACCTCCTCCTCCTCTTGATACTCCTCAGTACTAGTGTCTAAAATACGAATACGGGGTACACAATCATCATACTAAACTAATTTACTAAACTAGGCACACTCATGATTTACACACTTTAAACTAGCATCACACATTACTATTAGTTGGTGGATGTGTTCTTCTTATTATTTAAGAAAAATAATTTCCTCTCATACTAACTTGAATGTTACTTTTAATTATTCAGAGATATACTTTCCTCTCATTATCTTATTAGGATTTAATTTCTCACATGCATAATATGTGACCTAGGTTGACCAAAGTCAACCTCTTCACACTTATCATTTAAGAAAATGATTTGAATGAGGTGAGCACCTCATACCATTTAATTCTAGTATGGTAAAGATTTAATATCACCAACCATCCATATGAGACCTAAATGACCAGGGTCTCTACCTCATTTTGAATTGGTGATGACAAGATTTAAATGAGAGAAACACTCCCATATAATTTCTTAATAGTTTTGGACAATATCTTTGACTAGAAATAGCCATAAAGTCATTTAATTCAACTAGGCCATGATCATTCAAAGTAAGCATGGCATATTTTTGTATAAACAATTAGTATAAGTGAAATATGAATTATAGGTGTTGGAATTAACTGAAAAGCATTTATGGTTGATTTTTAAGAATTATTCTAAGGCAGAAAAGTCCCTGCCTTGTTTATTTTCTCACTTTAATTCTACAATAGCTCTAGGGTTCAATCCAGTGGCATTGTGTAGATAATTTCATAAGGTTTCCAAATATATAAAATTTGCAAAATTTGGCCTAGTAGTTTTGTCCCTATTAAATTTCAAAGTTTACATCAGATTGTATCATTTCTCTATTTTTCAAATTGGATTTGAATTCGTGGGCTGGCGGGAAAGCTAACGGGCTAAGCAGTGCGGAGAAGAAATGGGCCGGCCCAGCTTCGCAGCGGGCCAGCTGACATGGTGGGGGCCACCTGTCTGTGGGGTTTAAACAGCGAAACGGTGCAGGATTTTTCCACCGTGCGATTAGAGAGAAGATCGACGGCCGTGGTGCGTCGTCGTCGACGACGAGAGGCGGACTTACTGGCGACGGCAGTAGGGGGTCGGCGAGCTCTTCGGAGCTCCGGCGGTCGTCGGAGAGGTGCGCAGGGACCGTGTCGTCGACGAGGAGGCGCCTGGAAGCAGTGGCGTCGCCTGAGGTGGTCTCCTTCGCCGGCGTGCTCCGTGTACTGGCGGCGGCGGCGAGCTTGCAATTCGGGCGGTGGAGTGGCTATTCTATCAAATTGAAGTGGCGAGGAGAACTGTGGTGAGGAGGGGAAGAAGTTGGCGTGCTCAAAATAGTGGGAGGAGCCCTCCTTTTATAGGAGCGGGAGGTGGCCGAAGGGCGAAGCGGAGGTCATCGTCGTCGTCGCTGTTCCAACGTTGCGAAGGGGCGTGGGATGGGCGAGCTGGGTTGCTGCTGCACTGGTGATGACAACGGGCTTGATCGTGGCGCGGCAGAGGCTCAGTGGAGAGAGAGGGCTTGATGGGAAGCGGCAGGACAGAGCTGCGTCGCGTCGACGATGGCGAGGTCCATGGCGATGCTGCGGTCAAACGGTCATGTCCACGAGCGAGCTGGTGTCCTGGCGCGTCCACTGGCGAGAGATGGTGAGCGGAGGTGATGCAGGGGCTCCAGGCGGCTGCCGCTCTGGCGCGTCCAGAGTGGATGCCACGCGCGTTCTGGCGCGCGTCTGGGCGCCACGGTGCACGGCGGTTTCTACCCGTTGCGGTGAGAGAAATGGTCGTGGCTTGGACTGGGCAGACTGAGGGGAGTGAGAGGGAGAGAGGTGACGCGGTGGTGCAGTCCAGAGATGGCCAGAGGCGACGGTGGCATGATGGTGGCATGCCATGCCACGGCATGGCATGGTGTGGTTGATTTGATCAAACATTGACCAGAGCAAGTGGTGGCACTGGTGTGGTGAGGTGAGAGGAGGGTCCAGGGTTGCAGTAGTGGCTCAGGGTGGACTTGGTCCTCTCCAAATTTCGGTATGGGCAACAATTTTGTCCCTGCCCTAAAGGTGTTTGAGGTAATGCCCGAAAGAAAATTATTTTTGAAATTTGCAAATCTTTTTGGTGGGTTGTAATCATATATTAAATGGAGTAGAATGGTGTTGGTTTGGTTCAATTTGGAGTTGGTTTGCAAAATCTCAAAATGCATAAGATCTTAGTTTTGTTTCAATGTCTCATCTTGGCTTGCTTATAATTTGAGATTGAGGCAGAGGTTGAGGTGAGTGTCTTGAGCAAAGTTGTTATCCTTGATGAGATCTTGGAAGAGGTGCAAAGAGTTGGCCAAGTGTAGAAAGGAAAAGTTGAAAACCAGGGGCTCAAAGTGGGTACCATGCTGAAATTGTCTCACATGACCATAATCACATGTGATCACAAAATTGGTTCAAACTTGATTTGAATTGAGTTTGGTTGTTTCCAAAAGTGTTAATAAGTGTTTAGTATCCATTTACAACTAATGGTGCAAACCAAATTGATCTAGATTAAAGATTTGTAAAAATGGCATAGGCCATATGTGTGTGTGAAATTGATTTTTATAATTTCTTTTCTATTTTCTTTTTATTTGACTTTGGATGATCAAGTGATCATTGCTAGGGTTTTAGAGTGAGAGAGAACACATAAGCAAGCATCATGAAAAAAGCACACTAAAATACTTAATAAGGTGAGCAATATGCATAGTCCTATATGATGAGAAAAAGTTTTTGTTGGCTCTGATTTTTGGATTCTTGAATTTCTCTCTTGTTCCTTTTATTGAAAACTTGGGATGTTACAAACCCTTCCCCCTTACAAAAGATCTCGTCCCGAGATCTAAAGAAAACTAGGTACTAAAGAGATCTGGGTATTCCTTCTTCATATCTTCCTCACGTTCCCAAGTTGCTTCTTCTTCGGTGTGATTACTCCATTGTATCTTCAGGAACTTGATACTTCTGGTGCGGGTGGTCCTGAATGCTTCTTCAAGGATGCGAATAGGCACTTCGCGGTATGTTAGATCCTTGTTGATATCAATGGCTCTGTGGTCGATGTTCTTGAACACTTCGGTCTTCTCCGGCACTTCTAGGCACTTCCGAAGCAGTGAGATGTGAAACACATTGTGTACGGCGGACATTTCTTCCGGTAGTTCAAGCTGATATGAAACTTCTCCTCGGCGACTCAGAACTTTGAATGGTCCGACATATCTGGGGGCGAGCTTTCCTTTGAGTTGGAATCTTTGCATTCCTTTGAGGGGTGAGACTTTGAGATATACAAAATCTCCGATCTCGAATGTCATCTCTCGGCGTCTCTTGTCGGCGTAGCTCTTCTGTCTTGACTGAGCGGTCTTGAGGTATTCGCGGATCTTGTGCACCTTCTCTTCACCCTCGCGGAGAATATCGGGGCCGAAGACTTGACTATCTTCGACTTCTGACCAGTTCAGAGGGGTACGACATTTCCTTCCGTACAAGGCTTCAAAGGGGGTCATCTGTAAGCTGGCTTGATAACTGTTGTTGTAGGAGAATTCTGCGTAAGGCAAACAGTCTTCCCATTTGGATCCATACTCTAGCACACAGGCTCTCAACATATCTTCTAGTATCTGGTTGACTCTCTCGGTCTGTCCGTCAGTCTGAGGGTGATAAGCTGTGCTGAAATTTAGACGGGTTCCTAGTCCTTCATGCACTTTCTGCCAGAATCTTGAGGTGAATTGAGATCCTCTATCTGACACAATTGACTTCGGTGTTCCGTGCAGGCTGACTATTCTGGATATGTACAACTCTACTAGCTTTGGGCCTTGGTATGTGGTCTTGACGGGGATGAAATGTGCGACTTTGGTCAACCTATCGATGACTACCCAAATGGAGTCATTTCCTCTGCTCGATTTGGGCAATCCTGTGATAAAGTCCATACCTACAGAATCCCATTTCCACTCAGGAATCTATAAGGGTTGCAGCAGTCCTGCGGGGCGTTGATGTTCTGCTTTGACTCGTTGACAGATATCACACTTGGCGATGTAGCTTCCTATCTCTCGCTTCATTCCGTGCCACCAGAATTATTCCTTCAGGTCTTGGTACATCTTGGTTCCTCCGGGGTGTATGGAATACAGTGTGTCGTGAGCTTCCTTCAGAATGACTTGCTTTAACTCTGAATCTGACGGTACACACAGGCATCCGTTGTACCAAAGAACTCCTTCTTCATCTACGGTGAATCCTGGTGCCTTTCCTGCGACTATCTGATTTTTGATTCCTTCAATGCTGGCATTTCCCTTCTGGGCTTCTTTTATCTGGCTCATCAAAGTGGGTTGAAGTTCAATGCTGGCTAAGAATCCTTCGCTTACTAGCTCTAGTCTGAACTGTTCAAACTCTTGGTACAGGCTTGGTTGCTCTATTGCGATCATGGAGTTTAACTGACACGGCAGTCTGCTCAAAGCATCCGCTACCACATTGGCCTTGCCGGGGTGGTAGTGAATTTCCATGTCGTAATCTTTGATTAATTCAATCCATCTGCGCTGTCTCATGTTCAGCTCCTTCTGGGTGAAAATGTACTTCAGGCTTTTGTGATCTGAATATATCTCGCATCGATTACCCATGAGGTAATGATGCCAAACCTTCAGGGCTAAGACTACGGCTGCTAACTCCAAGTCATGAGTTGGATAGTTCTGTTCATGTTGCTTCAGTTGCCTTGATATGTATGATATTACCTTGCCTCCTTGCATCAACACACATCCAAGACCAGTCTTGGATGCATGACAATACACGTCGAATGGCTTGGTGACATCGGGCATGATCAGTATTGGGGCTGTGGTTAATCTGAGCTTGAGCTGTTGAAAGCTTTCTTCACATTTGTCATTCCAGTCAAACTTCCTGTCCTTCTTCAGCAGTTGAGTCATTGGTCTTGCGATGCTTGAAAATCCTTCCACGAATCTGCGGTAATATCCTGCTAATCCCAGAAATGCTCGGACTTCAGTCTGGGTGGTTGGGGCTTTCCATTCCTCAACGGTTTTGATTTTAGCGGGATCTACAGCAATTCCTCCTGCAGACAAGATGTGTCCTAGGAATCCCACTTCCTTCAACCAAAACTCACATTTGCTAAACTTGGCGTACAACTGGTGCTGCCTCAGGGTTTCTAGGACCACTTCCAAATGTTGCTCATGTTCTTCTTCTGATTTGGAGTAGATAAGAATGTCGTCGATGAAGATAACGACAAACTTATCCAGGAATTCCATAAAGATCTTATTCATGAGATTCATGAAGTAAGCGGGGGCATTGGTCAGTCCAAAGGACATAACATTGTACTCATACAGTCCATATCTGGTGGTAAAGGTAGTCTTTGGAATATCTATTGCTCGGATCTTCAGTTGATGGTAACCTGTCCTCAGATCTATCTTTGAGAATACTTGGGCACCGGTCAGCTGGTCGAACAGGTCTTCTATCTTTGGTAAGGGATATTTGTTCTTGATGGTGACATCGTTAAGCTTACGATAATTCATAACCAAACGAGTGGCACCGTCCTTTTTATCCACAAATAAAACTGGTGATCTCCAAGGCGACGCACTTGGTCGAATCAGACCTTTGTACAGCATATCATCCAGTTGCTTCTTCAGTTCCACTAGCTCTACGGGGTTCATGCTATAGGCTCTTGATACGCGTACATCACGCGTCCGTTGGGAACCCCAAGAGGAAGGTGTGATGCGTACAGCGGCAAGTTTTCCCTCAGTAAGAAACCAAGGTTTATCGAACCAGTAGGAGTGTTGTGGGTATACTTCATGGGTGTACCATCGACAGTGCCTGGATCCGGCAAGCCCGGGTGGCCCACAGATGGTGGTGAGGCATGTGGCCCATCGGGCGGCCCAGTTGCTGTTGATCCTGACGGAAGATGTCCGGCCCAGGAGCAGGGAGCCGGATCCAACCGACGTTGAGGAGGAACCCGGATCCACGGAGGCCCATTAAGGGACCCAGAACCGGTACGACGTAGATGGAAGGGTGGATCCTTGGCGTACACGGCAAGACATTGTACCGTAGTTAGGAAACCTGTATCCGGGTAGGACTCTCCATGTAAACCCTAGATCCGTGCGCCTTTATATGCCGGATCCTGGGAGCCCTAGAGGCAGAATCTCAACTCATTGTAACATCGCGAAAGCGCCCAGATAATTCCAGACAAGCAGCAGTAGGCCCTGTCATCGTGCAGGTGTTCCGAAGCTGGGTAAATCGCGTACCACCGTCCCGTGTGCACTCCGCCCTATGGCCCCTACTTCTTCTCCCCCTCGTGAGGATCCCTCCTCCGAGGTACCGTCGATTAGGCAACGACAGTTGGCGCCCACCGTGGGGCCTGTGGCGTCTGGAGGCCGGAACCGGGAGGGTTCCGCCATGGGAAGCTACGACGACACCATCGCTGTGGGGCGTGTCCTCTACGCCGGAAATCTGCCGATCATCCCTCCGAATGAGTGTTGGATTCCGGCTAGGACAAACCCCGTCAAGCTCTCCATCGTCCCAGTTGGCGGCATACACATCTTCATCGGGGAAACCGTCGATTCCGACGGAAACCCACTGGTAAGTAACGCAGACGCGACCGCCGCAGAGCTGGACGCTGTCGCGAAGATCCGATCTGAGATGCAGGAGCTTCCCAAGGAAGATTCCGCCTCGGATCTGGAATTTTCAAAGCCCACCCAATCCGCCCCTGAGCAGGAAACAACGGTGGAAGACCAATGCAGATCCGCCTGGGTCTCCCAGGTGTTAGAAAAGCAGAGGTGCCACTTCGTACACTTCTTGGCCCATACCGCCGGAACCGCCCCTCAAGAAGACGGAGCTGGTCCTGAGCAGGTAGAGGCACCGGAAAACGACACGGATCCGGATCAGGCCGAGCCTGTCGGAGAAAGCGAAACTCCGGTTGAAGAGTCGATCTTGGGCAATCTGAGCCCAATTTCGGGAGATACCCCCTCCATGGATACTGAAGAGTTCGATCGCAAGATAAGGGAATACGGATACGGTGATCAGCCTGAAGTTGAATCCGCCCAGCCTAAGCAGGTTCTCGCAACCGTAGCAGCGCTGGGACAACCTGGATCAGAAGAGGCAACCAACCAATCCGACCCTCAGCCATCCCGCCAAGGATCTCCAATGTCACGGGAGCGACCCCGCAGGGATTCTTCCTCGGAGGAACTCCTGTCACCTGAAGAGATGGTTGCACGAGCAGTTCTTAACAAACCTATAACCTCGGGCGACGCCGCAGATCCGGAGGCTCTAGAGGCCACGAGAAAGGAAATGCTGGCCACAGCCAAGAAGCTCGCCAATACCGCAGCCGCAATAAGGGATGAAAGGGCAGAAGCTGCAAACTTGATGGACCACTTCGAAAGACAGGATCGCGAAATTGCTGACACACTCGAGCATGTCAAGAGCATGAGGCAAGAGTGGGAAGTAAAGATGACCTATGCACAGGCGGAGGCCGATCGAATCGTTAGAGAAGCAATTCCGCCCCGCAGAATCAATTTCGCCACGCCCGCAGAGCAGCAGCCGCTGGAAACCCCAAAGGATAACATGCTAAAAGCCGCGGAGCTATTGAAAAAGAAGGACGAAGAAGTTGATATCAACTACCTCCGCAAACTTGTCGCTTCAGCAATGCAGCAGCAAAGCAAGGCGGATACCTCGCGCAGGTTGGAATCCAATCCGGATAACTTTGTATATACCTCGAATAAGGAAGCTCTCGCCAATCGAAATCCCGAAGATGAATCAAACACCTGATCGTCGGAGCGCGAGAAGAAAAGCCAGGGAACACCCAAATCCGATCCCCGTGCCGTCAAAGACGCCTTCGTCAGATCCAAGAAAGGGAAAGGATGCAATGTACTCTGGACGAGACAAGTACCGCAACCCCTCTCCTCCGCCTAATGGTTACCCGCGACCCCCTCGCCGCCGTAGTCCAGCCGGAAACACCAGGCCACCAGGGCATGGTGGGATTGTTATCCGCGACAATGTGCTGCCAAGAAACAGAAACAGGGAGCGCTCGCCGGAACCTCGCCGGAACCAGAACAACGATCGTGAGCCCGAGCCCAGGAGGAGTCGGAATGAGGAGCCCGACCCGGAGCCTCGCCGGAGCCGCGACCCGGAGCCTCGCTGGAGCCGGAACGACCAGGGCAGCCAGCGCCATGGTGAAGGCAGCCACAGAAGCCGGAGCCAGCACCGGGAAGGCCGAGGAGAATCGGACGGCGGAAGCAAGAAGTCGGATCGACCACCTCGCAGGTCTCCCTCACCACCACCTAGCGGTGGTGGCGGAGGTGGAGGCGGAGGCGACGGCCGGAGATTTCGCTCTCGCTCACAATCTCCTCGCCACGGCCCGCGCGACGCGCGGGAACGCCTTAACGAATACAGAACCGACTACATTGGTCCGAAGTGCTTTGGCAGGATGATTCGAGAGGAACCAAAGCCAAGGATGAACCTCAAGCTACCAGGAAACTTGAAGCATTATGATGGCACCGAAAGGCCGGACACCTGGATTGAGGATTACTATAATGCAGTAACCTTTGCCGGAGGAACCCCTAACATCGCCTGCCGCATGCTCCAGTTGTACCTTGTAGGTCCAGCCCGGATCTGGCTCAGTGACCTCGAGAAGAACTCCATCTTTTGCTGGTTCGACCTGAAGACCGCTTTCGAGAAACACTTCGGAGGCACCTACAAAAGACCTGCCACGGCAAGCGACTTGCAAGCCTGCATCCAGAAGAAGGGAGAAACCTCAAGACACTACCTCACACGATGGTTGGCATGCAGGAATGAGTGCGAAAACGTCAACCACACCACCGCCATGTACGCTTTCATTGGTGGACTGCAGAGGGGAGGATTGCTGAGGCATACGCTCACTCGTTTGGCTAACTCAAACAAACTGAGTTTGGATGAAATGATCTCCATTGCCAGTGATCATACTGCCGCCGATGATGACGCAGGTGGTGATCTCGCAGCTACAGCAATCCCCCTACATCAACAAAAGAAGAACCGTGATAACGGCAACAGCAGCAGCCATAAGCGCAAGAACCCTAATGACCAGAAGAGTGGCGGATCCGAGATGGTCGCCATGGCGTTTCAACGCGGAGGTTCAGGAGGCGGAAGAGGACGTGGCCGTGGTGGCGGAGCCGGCAGGGGTCAGCAGCATGGCACTGAGGTCACAGCTGGCGGATCCCGCGCCCCGCAAACCTATGAGGAGTACAGAGACATGCCTTGCCTAGCCCACTTGGATCCGGTTACAGGGAAGTCCACTCACACCAACCGCAACTGCAAATGGGTCAATGATTTAAAGAACGACCCGGAGGCAGGATACAAGCGAGCCCGGAAGCACCGCCCACGCGGCAAGGGAGGCAAGGGCAAGAACAAGGACAAAGAGGAAGATAGTTCCGAGGCGATGGATGAGGATGATAACTCGCCGGATCCCAAGGCAGGGTCCGCAGGTAAATCCAACCCATTCGAGAAAAAGAGCGTGGGGGCTTACCACACTTTCCTCGGAACCCCAACAGTCCGCGCTGCCAAGTCAGCTACCCGGATCCTGAACGCCACGATGCGGCCGTGCGCAGTATGTCAGGTGGTCGGAAGTCCCGTGCACATTTGATAGGGAGGATCACCCTGCCATTGTGCCAAAAGAATGCTACGCCTTGGTTGTAAGTCCCCGCATAGACGGGTATGACTTCTCCAAGTGCCTCATGGATGGTGGAGCCAGCTTGAACATCATGTACCTGGAGACTCTAGAGCGGATGAACCTCACCAAGGAACAGCTCAAACACAGCAACACTGAGTTTCATGGCGTGGTTCCGGGTAAGAAGGCGAATTCCCTCGGCAGCATCACACTTCCCGTGGCTTTTGGCGATGTTCACAATTTCCGCGAAGAGAAGATCACGTTTGAAGTTGTGCCCTTCAAGAGCTCCTACCACGTTATCTTCGGCAGACCCACCTACCACAAGTTCCACGCAAGAGCGTGCTACATCTACAACAAGCTCAAGATTCCGGGTCCTAAGGGTATGATTACCGTATCCGGAGACTACAAAAAGGCTCATGAGTGCGAGTTAGGAGAAGCCGCCTTCGCAGAGTCTGTGATATCTGGAGAAGAGCTGAAAGGCTACAGAGCCGCGGTGGATCCGACTGAGATGCAGACCACCAAAAAGCAGATCTCCGAGCACAAAAACTCCTTCAAGGCCGCGATAGAGACCAAGAAAGTCAACTTCAAGGAAGACGACGATTCCAAGCAGGTCTCAGTCGGAGCCAACATGGACCCCAAATAGGAAAACGCGCTCGTCGAGTTCCTCCACGCTAACATGGATATCTTCGCATGGCAGCCTTCTGACATGTCTGGAGTACCAAGGGAACTCGCCGAGCACTACCTCAACATAAACCCGGGGGCTAAACCGGTGAAGCAAGCTATGCGACGCTTTGGAGACAAGAAGCACCGCGCCATAGGAATGGAGCTAGCAAAGTTACTTGAGGCAGGTTTTGTAATAGAAGTTATCCACACTGATTGGATCGCAAATCCCGTCCTTGTACCCAAAAAGAACACTGAAATACTAAGAATGTGCATCGATTACTCTGGCTTGAACAAACATTGCCCGAAAGATCCGTTTCCCCTGCCGCGCATTGACCAAGTCATTGATTCGATGGCAGGGGCGGAACTTCTGTGTTTTCTTGATGCGTATTCCGGGTATCATCAGATCTGGATGAAGGAGTCCGACCAAAAGGCAACCTCATTCATCACCCCGTTCGGCACTTACTGCTATGTTACTATGCCTTTTGGCTTGAAAAACGCAGGTGCCACCTACCAACGTACGATGCAGCGGTGCTTGAAGGACCAAATTGGCCAGAACGTACACGCCTACGTCGACGACATCGCGGTCATGACTCGGAAAGGATCCGACTTGATCAGCAATCTCACAGAAACCTTTGAGAATCTCCGTCGGTACAAGATGATGTTGAATCCGCTAAAGTGCGTCTTTGGCGTACCAGCTGGAAAACTCCTTGGCTTCATTGTCTCTAATAGGGGCATTAAAGTTAACCCGGAAAAAATCAAGGAAATTTTGTGCATAAAAAGGCCAACTTGTCTCAAAGATGTGCAACGGCTCACTGGTTGTGTCGCAGCAATCAGCAGGTTTGTTAGCCGTCTTGGCGAGAAGGCACTCCCCCTGTACAAGCTATTGAAGAAAACAGACAAGTTTGTCTGGGACGAGGCAGCAGATGCAGCTCTTCAAGGGTTGAAGGACATACTCACCTCCCCACCTATCCTAGCAGCTCCAGGAGAGTCAGAGCCTATGCTCCTTTACCTAGCAGCCACCAACAGGGTCATCAGCCTCATCATCGTGGTGGAGCGACAGGAAGAAGGTCACGAGTACGGAGTCCAAAGGCCAGTCTACTATATCAGCGAAGTCCTTACGGAATCCAAACAGCGCTACCCTCACTTTCAGAAGCTAGCATACGGAGTATTCCTAGGCAGCAGGAAGCTGAGACACTACTTCCAGGAGCATCCAAGAATAGTGAGCAAGGCTCCGCTGTCAACGATTCTCAACAACGCTGACGCAACAGGACGCACAGCAAAATGGGGCATTGAGTTATCCGCCTTCGACATCAACTACAAAGCCAGGACCGCGGTCAAATCCCAGGTCTTGGCAGATTTCGTTGCAGATTGGACAGAAGCTCCGGATACAAACCTGGAGCCGGAACCTGAGACATGGGTCATGCACTTCGATGGATCCAAGCAGCATCAAGGCTCGGGAGCCGGAGTCACCCTGAAGTCCCCCACCGGAGAAGAACTGCAGTATGTTCTGCAGATACACTTCGAAGCTACAAACAATATGGCGGAATATGAGGCTCTACTTCACGGATTGCGCATCGCCAAGGAGATAGGGATCAAGCACATTATATGTTGCGGAGATTCAGACCTGGTGGCACAGCAAGTAGCCGGAACCTGGAACGCCAGAAACTCCGTCATGGCGGCCTACAGAGACGAAGTTGACGAGATCGCAAAACATTTCCTCGGATACGAAGTCAAGTACGTCAGGCGGGATGACAACACAGCGACAGATATGCTATCCAAGCTCGGATCCGGCAGGAAGCCAATTCCGCCTGGAATTTTCCTGGAGCATCTCCGGATACCCTCGGTGAAGGGCGCTAACCCGGAAAACCCTAACTACGGCGCGAGAGCAAAGTTCGAGAACTAACCGTAATGGCGTTTACGGCGGTCGGAGTCACCGGCGACGAGGTTTCCGCGCGGTGGCTCGCTGATGTTAAGAACCGGATGAACACGACGCGGCGGCGAAGTAACTCCGGTGATGTTCCGGTGAGATTCCGGCACGGCGGAGAGGGAGCTCGCGGTGGCGCTCGGTAGAGAGGTGAGAAGGGGGGTGAATGAGGGTTAAGGCGTCGACGGCGAATATTTATAGGCCGGCGGGACGAGATTCGTGCTCCGCATCCTGTGGTCGGAACGCAAGCGTCGCACCGTTGGATGCATGACACGTGTCCTAAACCCTAAGCGGTAAAAATGGCTAGAGATAAGTTACCGCACAAATCGCGCGAAAATGGCGCCAGAATTGGCGGAACCGTTTGAGTCTTTTAAGATTCCGCGTAATTGCGTGAGGAGGATAAGTTGGCTCTCATTCGCGAGCAGGGAGTTACCCGGAAATGTTCTTTGGAACGTCGATGGATGAAGTCCCGCAGGATGGGAACATTTTCCGACTATAAGTTGGAAAAAGAAGAAAATGTGAAGTTTGAGTTCTTCAAGTTTCTCCGCGTTACCAACGTTTGCCGGAGATCATGATGGACTAGCAAGGCGGAAACAGCAGGTGAAACTCGGAGAACTCTGGGGGCTACTGTTGTGGGTATACTTCATGGGTGTACCATCGACAGTGCCTGGATCCAGCAAGCCCGGGTGGCCCATAGATGGTGGTGAGGCATGTGGCCCATCGGGCGGCCCAGTTGCTGTTGATCCTGACGGAAGATGTCCGGCCCAGGGGCAGGGAGCTGGATCCAACCGACGTTGAGGAGGAACCCGGATCCACGGAGGCCCATTAAGGGACCCGGATCCGGTACGACGTAGATGGAAGGGTGGATCCTTGGCGTACACGGCAAGACATTGTACCGTAGTTAGGAAACCTGTATCCGGGTAGGACTCTCCATGTAAACCCTAGATCCGTGCGCCTTTATAAGCCGGATCCTGGGAGCCCTAGAGGCAGAATCTCAACTCATTGTAACATCGTGAAAGCGCCCAGATAATTCCAGACAAGCAGCAGTAGGCCCTGTCATCGTGCAGGTGTTCCGAAGCTGGGTAAATCGCGTACCACCGTCCCGTGTGCACTCCGCCCTATGGCCCCTACTTCTTCTCCCCCTCGTGAGGATCCCTCCTCCGAGGTACTGTCGATTAGGCAACGACAAGGAGCCAAGAAGCACGTTGAAGGTTGATAGCGGCGAGATGTAGTGCGGCGCAACACCAGGGATTCCGGCGCCAACGTGGAACCTGCACAACACAACCAAAGTACTTTGCCCCAACGAAATAGTGAGGTTGTCAATCTCACCGGCTTGCTGTAACAAAGGATTAGATGTATAGTGTGGATGATGATTGTTTGCAGAGAACAGTAGAACAAGTATTGCAGTAGATTGTATTCGATGTAAAAGAATGGACCGGGGTCCACAGTTCACTAGTGTTGTCTCTCCCATAAGATAAATAGCATGTTGGGTGAACAAATTACAGTTGGGCAATTGACAAATAGAGAGGGCATGACAATGCACATACATGATATGATGAGTATAGTGAGATTTAATTGGGCATTACGACAAAGTACATAGACCGCTATCCAGCATGCATCTATGCCTAAAAAGTCCACCTTCAGGTTATCATCCGAACCCCTTCCAGTATTAAGTTGCAAACAACAGACAATTGCATTAAGTATGGTGCGTAATGTAATCAATAACTACATCCTCGGACATAGCATCAATGTTTTATCCCTAGTGGCGACAACACATCCACAACCTTAGAACTTTCTGTCACTGTCCCAAATTTAATGGAGGCATGAACCCACTATCGAGCATAAATACTCCCTCTTGGAGTTAAGAGTAAAAACTTGGTCAGAGCCTCTACTAATAATGGAGAGCATGCAAGATCATAAACAACACATAGGTAATAGATTGATAATCAACATAACATAGTATTCTCTATCCATCGGATCCCAACAAACGCAACATATAGCATGTTAGGCAGCTCACAAGACCCGACAATGAAGCATAATGAGGAGAAGACAACCATCTAGCTACTGCTATGGACCCATAGTCCAGGGGTGAACTACTCACTCATCACTCCGGAGGCGACCATGGCGGTGAAGAGTCCTCCGGGAGATGATTCCCCTCTCCGGCAGGGTGCCGGAGGCGATCTCCTGAATCCCCCGAGATGGGATTGGCGGCGGCGGCGTCTCTGGAAGGTTTTCCGTATCGTGGCTCTCGATCGGGGTTTCGCGACGAAGACTATATGTAGGCGGAAGGGCAGGTCAGGAGGCGTCACGGGGGCCCCACACGCTAGGGCCGCGCGGGCCCCCCTTGGGCCGCGCCGCCCTAGTGTGGCGGCGCCCCGTGGCCCCACTTCGTCTTCCCTTCGGTCTTTTGTAAGCTTCGTGTGAAAATAGGCCCCTGGGCGTTGATTTCGTCCAATTCCGAGAATATTTCCTTACTAGGATTTCTGAAACCAAAAACAGCAGAAAACAGCAACTGGCTCTTCGGCATCTCGTTAATAGGTTAGTGCCGGAAAATGCATAAATATGACATAAAGTATGCATAAAACATGTAGATATCATCAATAATGTGGCATGGAACATAAGAAATTATCGATACGTCGGAGACGTATCAGCTCTCTGGGCTATCGGTCCTGTTCCAGGGATTAACTCGATGATAAACTCGATATCCCGATCCGGGGGCATACCGGGTAAATCATCCGGAAACACATCAGGGTATCGACAAACGACCCTGATTTGATCCAGAGTTGGCTTGGCTACACTTTGGTTGCAGGTGAAATTTCTGGGTAGTTTTTCCGACATATGTTCGATTATTATTCCAGTGCTACTAGTTATGGTGATGGCCTTCTTGGCGCAGTCTATCAATCCATGATGTTTTGCCATCCAATCCATACCCAGGACTACTTCCAATCCTTTTGTTCCCAGAACAATCAAGTTTGCATAAAAGTCTATTTCATGAATTCTGATGGGTACATCTTTGCAAAATTTTCTAGCTTTAGTTGTTGATCCAGGTATTTGAACTATCATGACATGTTTCAAGCTGATTGGTTGAATCTTACTAGTGCACACAAAATCTTCTGTAACAAATGAATGCGATGCTCCAGAATCAAACAACACTCTTGCTGGTATTGAGTTAACAGAGAACATACCCAGCACCACGTCAGGTGCTTCCTGGGCTTCCTCAGCGTTCATGTGGTAGAGGCGACCTCCACGGTTGTTTGGGTTGTTGGGGGCGAACTTCTTGCCGGTGGAGACACGGCGTTGCTGCTGAGCTGGTGGTGCGGGGTTGCCCGCGAGCTTGGCGAGCCTCTTGGGACACTCATTGGAGTAATGCCCCACTACACCACACTCATAGCAAGTGATGGTGGCCTTGTCCTTGGTCGCAACGGGGATGGCGTTGCTTCCAGTCCTTGGTGCGGTGTTGGTGTTGTTGTTGCTGTTGTTGTTGTTGTTGGGGGCTCTCGGCGGAGCGCGGTTGTAGTTGTTGTTGTTGTTGTTGTAGTTGCTGTTATTGTTGATGTAGTGGCCTCCTGGCCTCGGGTTTCCTCCACTCCGGTTCTGATAACCCGGACGTGACAACGGTGCATTGGGCTTGTTGTTCCGGAAGCCTCCGCTTGAGTTGGGGAGATACTTTGGGGCATTGCTAGGCCCACTCTGGTTCATCATGCGGCGCTTGTGGTTCTCGCTGGCTTGGTGCAGTTTGCCCTCCATTTGGATGGCGGAGTCAACAAGGGCTTCGAGGTCGGCGAAGGGGATGTTGATCAACACAGTCTGTATCTCATCATGCAGTCCGTTCAGAAACCTTTCCTTCCTCTTCTCAGTAGTGTCGGTCTCATCCGGGGCGTACCTCGACAGTGTGAGAAACTTGTCGCGGTATTCCACCACGGACATCCGGCCTTGCTTCAGTTCACAGAATTCATCTCTCATCTTCTTTATCAGACCCGGGGGCACATGGTACTTGCTGAACTTGAGTTTGAAATCAGTCCAAGTCATAAACTGTCCCGCGTTCATGGCACGGGTGCTTGTCCACCAAGCTCTTGCTGGTCCCGCTAAGTAGTGCGTGGCAAACAGCACTTTCTCATTCTCTTCAACTCCAGCTACTTCTAGATTGTTCTCCATAGTTTGGAGGCAATCATCTGCATCGAGTGGTTCCTCAGTCTTGCTGAAAACTGGCGGGTTGGTATTCTGGAAGTTCTTGAGCTTTGATCCTGGATGATCATGATGGCCTTGATTGTTGTTGGCAAGCTGTTGAAGTGCTGCAATGTTGGCTTGCCTTTCAGCTCTTTCGGCTTCTCTACCTTCCAGCATAGTTTGCAACATCTGCATCATTGCGTCTTGAGTCGCGTTGCGAGTTGGAGGGGTCATCTGAGCATTGAGATAGATCATGAGATAAGAGGGAAATTCTCTATGGCTTGTTTTGTGTTTAAGTTCAAAAGTTTGAAAACTTGAAGTCTTTTCATGATAACACAAACATACATCCATTCATGACAAACAACACACATTACAAGCTAACACACTAAGGGTTTTAAGAACCCTTCTTCTCCAAGCTACGATACATGGGGCGGGATACAACTCACACCTACGATAGTGCACAAGTGAACTACTCCTCATCTTCATCTACATCTATGGCGGTGTGGTCATCCTCTCCGGCATCGAGGAACTTGTAGTCTTCCTCCTCGGTGTCTCCATCCTCCTCAAAGTCGTCATCGTCACTCAGGAAGGCCCTTCCTCCCTGAATGTCTTCTCCATCTTCCTCCATCTTCTTCATCTGCTCCTCCTGGTTCTTGACAGTGGCCTCAAGCGCTGCTATCTTTGCGCGGAGGCGGGTGATGGTGGCATCCTTCTTTGCCCGCTGCTGGCGGAGGGCCTTGGGGTCGTTGTTGAGTAGCTTGATGGCTTCGCCTTGCTCGATGATGTGGGCGTGAGTCTGGTTGGCGTACTCACGCGCGTGGTCGAGATCCTGCTGAGTGTGGTACAGGATGAAGTCCAGGTGCTCCACATGGTGCTTCAGCTCTGGGTGGGGCGACATGTCCATGGGCTCTCCAGCAGAGTTACGCCTCGCGATGTGAGAAAAGCGAGGGCTCTTGAGTGCCTCCCCGCTCATCCCGCACAAGCGTGCGAGTGCCTCCTGAAGTGCGCGGGCAAGTCCGTCCAGCCAGTTGCTCTCCCTGAAAGAGAAGAGGATCCTCTCAGAAGTGGGAGGCTCCATCTTGCCCCTCAAGTCAGCGGTGATGATCCACTGCAGCTCGCCTCCTGGCTGGTCATTGACCTGAACTCCATGGAACTCCGGGTGCGGGCGATCAAGGTGATCGGAAAGGGCGTTGAGGTCGTGCTCGAAGACCAAGCTTCCCCCGTTCCCGAGCTGGTAAAACTTCGTGTTCATGGGCTCCATCTGAAAGTGAAGGATTAAGTTAGAGAAGTGAACAAGTGTGGCAAAATTTTAGTTATATTTCTAAGGAAGAGCATGACTTCTTATTTTTCCAAAGAACTCAAGGAGAAGACAAAGACTAAGTTTTTCAGAAATACTCCATTCATTTTTTGAAACTAATCTTTCAGAACGTCCATTTCTAACTAGGGTCTCCTAAGGTCAAACAATGGCTCTGATACCAACTTGTCAACACCCGGATTTTTAAGTCCGGATGCCTATTATGTCATACATCGCAATCCCAGGAAATAATTGTTGCGAGGCATAATAGTTAAGTATCACAGTCATCATTCATTACAAACCATAATGTCTTACAAATTGGAATCACATGATCCATATTACACGAATAGTTGATCTAATGATCAACGAACAAACACAAGTTCATAGCGGAAGCGTAAGATACAAGGACTCTCTAGTCCACAGGCCAACGCTTGACGTTAGAAGCTCCTAGTTGTGGTAGACGTCCTGCTGATCGTCATCCTCGTACTGCTGCTCGGCTTCATAGTCTGGCCATTTGAATAGCCAGGGACAAAGCCGTGAGTACTTTAAGTACTCGCAATCTAATACTAATGTAAGTACTAACATCACTATAGAGAGTGTTCTAAGCTCTAGGGTTATTTGCATAAAGCCCGTTTTAGTTGAGAAACATTTTAGTAAACAACTCCTCATGTGCTAACTAACTCAAGTGGGAACATTAGTGTCATTCCCACAACTCTGTTGTACTTCAAATTCAAAGTCACCATTCAAGTTCAAGTTCAAATTCACCAGTCAGTTAGATATAAGTTCTGATGACGGAAACAGTATGGCCTTTCCAATTGTCCATATCCGCGGACGCGGCTATTCGAATAGGTTTACACTCTGCAGAGGTTGCACACTTGTGCCACAACATTTGATTACATCCGTCAGGGATAAACCCCGAATAATCGTAACTCAGTACGCGGATCATCAACCGTTAACCTTTCACTTACACACCCTAGTATAGGCACCTCTCCCCATGAGCTTGGCCTCCCGGTGAAAACCAACTGTTAACCCGGGAACTGCACAGGGCTTGGCCGTACAATTCACCTCAATTCACATCATTTCTCAACAACGGAGGCAGCCTCAAGCATAACCCCTATGACGTGTGTTCAGAGGGAACCCATACTAAGACACATAAATTTCCAGCTAAGCCTTACCCATAATCAGGTATTGTGGGGGTACTCAAAAATTGGAATGGTATCGCATCCAACTCAATCATCAGTTTTATTCATTTCACCAAGTCAAATTCATGTCATATTCACCTTCAAAATCTTTCAATGGAAATGACTCATCATTCCAAGGTTTTCAACATCATCATTTCATAAACACATGTTCCCATCTAGAGTAGTCATTTTTAATTTAGCACTAGCATCTAGGTATGAGGGGTGCTAAATACTTTGCTTTGCTTCTAGGCTAACTTTGATACTCTTGTGCTAATCCAATACTAACCAAGTAAATCATGAATCAAAAAGTACTTTGATAAAATAAAAGTAAATAAAGCTTGGAAAGTAAAAACTGGGAGGTAGGATCATAAGCATAAAGTAAATTGGGGTAATGCTTTGCTCATGGTGAGCTTCACACTTTGCAAGAGTATTATCTTGCCTTGGTTGGGGAATTGGTCAAAGTGGTCTTCTTCTCCTTGGAAGTAGACCTCCTCCTCCTCTTGATACTCCTCGGTACTAGTGTCTAAAATACGAATACGGGGTACACAATCATCATACTAAACTAATTTACTAAACTAGGCACACTCATGATTTACACACTTTAAACTAGCATCACACATTACTATTAGTTGGTGGATGTGTTCTTCTTATTATTTAAGAAAAATAATTTCCTCTCATACTAACTTGAATGTTACTTTTAATTATTCAGAGATATAATTTCCTCTCATTATCTTATTAGGATTTAATTTCTCTCATGCATAATATGTGACCTAGGTTGACCAAAGTCAACCTCTTCACACTTATCATTTAAGAAAATGATTTAAATGAGGTGAGCACCTCATACCATTTAATTCTAGTATGGTAAAGATTTAATATCACCAACCATCCATATGAGACCTAAATGACCAGGGTCTCTACCTCATTTTGAATTGGTGATGACAAGATTTAAATGAGAGAAACACTCCCATATAATTTCTTAATAGTTTTGGACAATATCTTTGACTAGAAATAGCCATAAAGTCATTTAATTCAACTAGGCCATGATCATTCAAAGTAAGCATGGCATATTTTTTGTAGAAACAATTAGTATAAGTGAAATATGAATTATAGGTGTTGGAATTAACTGAAAAGCATTTATGGTTGATTTTTAAGAATTATTCTAAGGCAGAAAAGTCCCTGCCTTGTTTATTTTCTCACTTTAATTCTACAATAGCTCTAGGTTTCAATCCAGTGGCATTGTGTAGATAATTTCATAAGGTTTCCAAATATATAAAATTTACAAAATTTGGCCTGGTAGATTTGTCCCTATTAAATTTCAAAGTTTACATCAGATTGTATCATTTCTCTATTTTTCAAATTGGATTTGAATTCGTGGGCTGGCGGGAAAGCTAACGGGATAAGCAGTGCGGAGAAGAAATGGGCCGGCCCAGCTTCGCAGCGGGCCAGCTGACATGGTGGGGGCCACCTGTCTGTGGGGTTTAAACATCGAAACGGTACGGGATTTTTCCACCGTGCGATTAGAGAGAAGATCGACGGCCGTGGTGCGTCGTCGTCGACGACGAGAGGCGGACTTACTGGCGACGGCGGTAGGGGGTCGGCGAGCTCGTCGGAGCTCCGGCGGTCGTCAGAGAGGTGCGCAGGGACCGTGTCGTCAGCGAGGAGGCGCCTGGAAGAAGTGGCGTCGCCTGAGGGGGTCTCCTTCACTGGCGTGCTCCGTGTACTGGCGGCGGCGGCGAGCTTGCAATTCGGGCGGTGGAGTGGCTATTCTATCAAATTGAAGTGGCGAGGAGAACTGTGGTGAGGAGGGGAAGAAGTTGGCGTGCTCAAAACAGTGGGAGGAGCCCTCCTTTTATAGGAGCGGGAGGTGGCTGAAGGGCGGAGCGGAGGTCATCGTCGTCGTCGCCGTTCCAACATTGCGAAGGGGCAAGGGATGGGCGAGTTGGGTTGCTGCTGCACTGGTGATGACCACGGGCTTGATCGTGGCGCGGCAGAGGCTTAGTGGAGAGAGAGGGCTTGATGGGAAGCGGCAGGACAGAGCTGCGTCGCGCCGACGATGGCGAGGTCCATGGCGATGCTGCGGTCAAACGGTCGTGTCCACGAGCGAGCTGGTGTCCTGGCGCGTCCACTGGCGAGAGATGGTGAGCGGAGGTGACGCAGGGGCTCCAGGCGGCTGTCGCTCTGGCGCGTCCAGAGTGGATGCCACGCGCGTTCTGGCGCGCGTCTGGGCGCGTCTGGGCGCCACGGTGCACGGCGGTTTCTGCCCGTTGCGGTGAGAGAAATGGTCGTGGCTTGGACTGGGCAGACTCAGGGGAGTGAGAGGGAGAGAGGTGACACGGTGGTGCAGTCCAGAGATGGCCAGAGGCGACGGTGGCATGATGGTGGCATGCCATGCCACAGCATATGGCATGGTGTGGTTAATTTGATCAAACATTGACCAGAGCAAGTGGTGGCACTGGTGTGGTGAGGTGAGAGGAGGGTCCAGGGTTGCTGTAGTGGCTCAGGGTGGACTTGGTCCTCTCCAAATTTCGGTATGGGCAACAATTTTGTCCCTGCCCTAAAGGTGTTTGAGGTAATGCCCGAAAGAAAATTATTTTTGAAATTTGCAAATCTTTTTGGTGGGTTGTAATCATATATTAAATGGAGTAGAATGGTGTTGGTTTGGTTCAATTTGGAGTTGGTTTGCAAAATCTCAAAATGCATAAGATCTTAGTTTTGTTTCAATGTCTCATCTTGGCTTGCTTATAATTTGAGATTGAGGCAGAGGTTGAGGTGAGTGTCTTGAGCAAAGTTGTTGTCCTTGATGAGATCTTGGAAGAGGTGCAAAGAGTTGGCCAAGTGTAGAAAGGAAAAGTTGAAAACCAGGGGCTCAAAGTGGGTACCATGCTGAAATTGTCTCACATGACCATAATCACATGTGATCACAAAATTGGTTCAAATTTGATTTGAATTGAGTTTGGTTGTTTCCAAAAGTGTTAATAAGTGTTTAGTATCCATTTACAACTAATGGTGCAAACCAAATTGGTCTAGATTAAAGATTTGTAAAAATGGCATAGGCCATATGTGTGTGTGAAATTGAATTTTATAATTTCTTTTCTATTTTCTTTTTATTTGACTTTGGATGATCAAGTGATCATTGCTAGGGTTTTAGAGTGAGAGAGAACACATAAGCAAGCATCATGGCAAAAGCACACTAAAATACTTAATAAGGTGAGCTATATGCATAGTCCTATATGATGAGAAAAAGTTTTTGTTGGCTCTGATTTTTGGATTCTTGAATTTCTCTCTTGTTCCTTTTATTGAAAACTTGGGATGTTACACATACCCAGAACATAAGTATTGTAACAAGACCAAGTCACATTAAGTTCAATGTCATGATGTTTAAAGTACGTAGTGACTTAATCCATTGAGCGTGAGATCATATCTAATCACTATCACCGCAGGGTGCCTTGGCTGCATCAACCATCACAACATAATAGGGTGATCATCAAGGTGTAGTTGGGTACTCCAATGGGATGGATTGACACGTCTAGATCAAGAGCGGGATTTGTTCGTACACATGACAGAAAGATACAAAGGGCCCACTTGGTGAGAATACATCCATGAAAGTTGCGCAGTGTATGACTAGTTCATGAGGATTGAATCACATATGAACGAGTTGAAATAGCCCTGTCGGTAACGAGACTGTAATATCCCAGGTTTAGAGACGATCGAGGGGTAGATTTTAGAAAGGGATGTGCATTGCATCGTAAATTCTGGGGAAATTTCGCGCTTTTAAAACAAAACTGCATCGAAGGGGGACAAGTTTCTCTCTCGACACCTTACAGGGTTAGGTTTCGAGAGTGCGACAAACTTGCTCTCATTCAACTAAACTAGGGTTTTGGAGAAGAGAGAAGGGATATTGCATCACAAACTTAAGTTGCATGATTGAATTCAAACCTAAAGTTGAATTTGAATTTCAAATTCAAACATCAAATAGAGATCTCATAATTCAAACTTGAGGAAATTCAATAAAGGAATTATAATAATATACAATTTGAACAATACAAATAATAAGTAAAGCTCATTAGAGAAAACCTTGAGCTTTATTGATTCACACACAATATACATTGTCTTTACAATATTCACAAATTGAAATAAAGGAATATTACTACACATTACAAGAATTGGAAAAATAGAAAAAGAAATAAAAAGGAAAGTACAACATATTGATCTATCCTAAAACTACAAGCTAATCATCATCTAGTCTTGAGCTTGATGATCTTTATGTCCATTTGATCATCATCTTGATCCCTGCATAAAACACAACAAACACAAGTTATGCCCCTTGGCAGGTTAGAAAGAAATGGAATTGGAGAGGATATGACGAACAGCTGCCGAGCTGATCCTCTCACAGCCAAGTCCATGGCATCAAGCACACACACACACAGGCAGCTCACACTGCATGTGTGCATGCAGCACAACACACAAGCACAGTGAGGAGTCACCAACTGCAATTAGCCAAGCTGTCGACCAGGAGAGCAAGGAAAGGGTGGTATATAAGCCTCCGCAGTAAACCCTAAGCGAAATCCATCGACAGGCTGCACTGGGTAAGTCACCAGCAAACCAAGAACACAAGAACAGGAAGAACAGCATTGCTGTTCAACCTGTCCAAAATCATCACAACACCAAATCAAGCACCACCAGCTTGCAAGGAGGAGCAGGGCAAGCATAAGATCAACACAGCAGCTAAACCTCTACACCAACAACTTTTCTAGGAGCTGGAGTGAGGTATAAAGCAAATCAACCTGAGAAAAACACTGATTTGCTCATAAATAAGCATACACTTCTTTATCGAAAAAAAATAAGCATACACTTGCATCACAGAAGCAAAGTGGGTAGAAACCCTATGTGTGAGTCATCATATGGCTAATAGTCAATTGGTGCAAGTATAAAAAAGAGAGGACCCAATAGGAAGTCACCCTGGGAACATTGGCTATGCCAAACCAGTGGCATAACCAAAGACATCCAGCAAGGGATGATCCTATCTAGCTAGCCAAAGCTACTTAGCACCTATGACCACTACACCATCAGACAGATAGACAAATTGTGTCTATTCTTGTTTGTCAACAAAAAAGCTCACTGGAAATCCAACAAGGAATTATCCAGTGAGGTATTCACTAAACCACAGCAAGCCAACATGGGTGGGAGCTTCCTGAACAGCAAAGAGTTGCTGTTGAGGCCACCTCAACCACTGAAACAGCCCAAACCATCAAGCCAAACACTTGTATCATCACCCAGATGGGTTCAAAGAGGAGCTAGGGTCCCCAACAGATGTTGGCATCCCTCTAGCTCAATCAAGTTAACTGTAAGAGTCATCACTGCAAGCAGTTCATCTCATTTATCCAGTAAGCAAGGACAAGCTATACAGATAAATGAAATTCATAAATCACAAGTAACTGAAACACTTGCACATGATCCAGAGGATCATTGCAAGCATCAACAGATGCTTGAGCAAGCACCAGCACACACCAGAACAAGTCTGTGTGACACACACACATCACAGGGTGAGCAGCAGTGAGGCACAGGAACATCACAACAGCTTTTACAAGCAACTGATGATCACTAGATCATCAGAAGCTTGCCAGAGCATGCTACAACATGCTAGAATCAATTCTAGTATCAATACATGGACCATATAATTAAATCAACCATATAACATGAACGATTGCATCACAGATAAGTGAATACAGGCAGTACAACTGTATCCAGAAGCACTCCAACAAGGAATGGAGCTGCCAAGTCAACAACAATGCTCAATTGAGCATGACCATGAATTATAGCACATAGATAGCACACCAGGAGCACTGGCACTTGCCAAAGGCAAGGATCATGCCTCATGATCAAGCCAGGGAAGAATAATTGCACACACAGGAGAGGCAGGAGCAAGATAGCAGCAGCAGTAACAATTAAATAAAGCATAGCATCACAGTACGCTCATGAGCAAGAGCTCATGAGTTGCAACAGCAAGCTATAGAGCAGAATAGCATAGCACAGCAGCTAGAATCCATGGCAGATGCACAGCAGCAGCTAGCACAGCACCAGAACTGGCATGGCGCAAGGCACACAGAGGCGTAGTAGCAGCAGCATCACGGCCTGACCAGCATCTCCACAAGGAGAAGCAGGCCAGTGGTCAGAGCTAGACAAGATGGGAAGGAGAAGAGGTAGAACAGGTAGTAGAGAAGGAAGGAGGAGGTCAGAACTTACAGGTTAAGCGGAGAGAAGCTCGGCCATGGCGGCACGGCGGCACACGCTGGGCGAACGGCGGCGCCAGGCCAAGCCAAGCCAGGCACCACCTCGCCGCAACGCCAGCACCACCACGGCGAGGCACACGGCCGCGCCACGGCACCAGGAACATCGGCGGCGACGAGATCGCCGTGGATCACCACGGCCAGGCGAGCAGAAGTGTGTTGATCGCCAAAACCCACCGGCGGGCAGCGGCCTGTCAACACGGTAGAGCCGGGAAGAGCCTAGAGCTGCGGCTGGCTGAGACCCCTCCGAGCGACGGCCCGCAATGCTCTTCTGGTCACACGCGGCGATGCGAAGTGCAAGGGCGTGCCACCTGACCTATACCTGGTCAGGAAGGTGATGGGGATGCCTCGCTTAGTTCCTGCATGGCATACACGTAAACATTAAATCAGAGCCTCGATCGGCTCTCAGGCTATCCTGTGAATCGGCTCAAAGAGCCGATCCACCCATGATCCGTACGGGGTGCACGAATACTTGGTGATCCTGCTTGATCAAGATAAAGCTAATGAGATCTACGACGATTTAGGGTTTTCACCGCATAATCGGATCATCCTACTCCAGGTTGGGCCTCGCGGCCACGCACGGTGCTCGTAAGCCGATCCTAAACAAGGCCACACAACCAACGTGACGTTGATCATCGGAACATCCTGTTTAGGACTTGCGCACGCCACCCTACGTGCCGCTGGATCCTCCCCCCCTTCGTAAGGCCTAACTATTGCAGATATTAAACTAATCCTTGCGGAGCAAGGAGCAATCGTAACGGATCAGATCTACTAGATGATGAACAAGCAGGGTGCCGCCCCCACGCCTGAGATAGGCGTGAGGGCGGCTAGACATGCGAGGGTTGCACTACGTAAGCATGTTTATACGAAGAGCTATGCTAACCCTAACACATCTATGATAACTACGTTGCCCGCCATCAAAGACGCTTCAGTACGGGCAACGCATGAACAACGTGGGGCTTGTGCTGCCTAGATCGCAAGATGCGATCTAGGCAGCATGTCGCTTACCTGATTGAAACCCTCGAGACGAAGGAGTTGGCGATGCGCCGAGATTGGTTTGTTTTGGGGTGAACGTTGTGTTGTTGTTTATTCCATAAACCCTAGATACATATTTATAGTCCGGCGGACTTTCTAATTCGGACGTGCACCTAACCGTGCACGAGTAAAACTCTAACTTTTAATCTAAAGATACGATCCACTAAATTACAGATACAATGGGCAATTCAGCCCAACTTCGTGTATAAGGCCAATTCTTGTTTTTCCTTCCATGTATATCTTCAAGTCTTTCTCAATTGTGGCCCACCTCTGACTCGGTCAAATTCTGGTGATAACACATGCCCCCCTGGTTTTGGAATTGGTAATTCCAAAATCACTCTGTTTTCCTTCGTCGGGTCATGTCGTGGCAGAACCGTCGCAGTATCTTTCATCATGATGCCCTGCCTCCTCAACTTCTCCGCGTGATTTGGCAGTTTTTTTCTTAGGCACCTCTTCCTCGGAAACTGCTGTGGCATTGAATTTCCACTATATCTCCCTTTATTTAACCGCTACGCACAGTTCTCCTCCGTATCTCCATCGCACTAGCACTCCAAAAGCCCTCCTGCCACCATGTCCTCTTCCTCCTCTGCTCCATCGGGTCCTTCCAGCCAGTCCTCCGCATCCCGTGAGCCGACGCCGGAGTACAATCCGGCAGAGGTCCATGCAGCGAACATCCGCCGCGCCATTGCGGCCGGGGAGGAGCCAGACCACGACTTCTCCATCTGGTCCGAGGACGACCAGTCCTCGACGGACGGGGAGAGCGACCTCCGCTTCCTCACCGTTGGGGCAACGGAGGAGGAGAGCGACGACGACAGCTTCTCCTGCGACTTCACCTCTTCCGGTGAGGAGGAGGAGCAGGAAGAGGAGGAGGAGGACGACAACGAGAGCTCCTCCGACGAGCCGCCGGCCAAGCGGTTCTGCCCTTGGCCGGGCAATCTTAGCGACTTCGACAGCGACGAGGACGACGCTGACGAAGAGGATGAAGACAACGAGGACCCGGTCGGCGGCCATTGGAGCGACGACGAGCCCGCCGGGAGCAGCGCCGACAGCGGCGGCGACGGCGACGACGAGGGCAGTGATGGCCCGTAGATAGGACTTCTAGAATAGGGCCAGTAGTAGTAGATGGGGCAATGTATCCCCTAGTACTTCCTTTTGAGAGCAATCAGCTCTTTTATGTAAGAAATCTAATCAATGAAGAACTTTCCCCAATTTGATCTTGCCGATTTCCTTTGAGTTTAATTTAGCCGATTCCTCCTTCTACTGACCTTGCCGATTCGTCCCCTTTGCCAATGCGTAATGAGCCGATAGTACCACATCGGTCCTTTGAATTTCACCCTTCCCTTCCTCAACTGATGCAGGATCTTTCAGGAAAGCCTTTGAACTTTCTAACCAAACCCAATAATCCTCTTCAGTACTCATCATCGTGAAGAAGGTTGCAATGAAGGATCAGCCGATAGTATCCCCAATCGGCTCTTTAAACAGAGCAAAAGAGAGCATCCACCAGGCCTGCTGCCCCCCGAGCCTTACTCGAGGCGAGAATGTCAGAGAGAATGCGCCAAAGCCGATCCTTTTTCTTCCTCCGTCAGCCGATAATCTTTCGTCTCAGCTGAACTAGCCCCAAAGATTGGAAATCCTTGACAACGGGGTTCAGGAACCCGGATCGGCTCGAAGTAGCTGAAGAAGTTTCCATTGTTTTACTCACTCGAGGCAACAGAAGGTACCACCGTTGGCCTGGATCTGGTGGAGACTCGATAGACATTGCATAATTTCTACTAAAGTCGATGGTTGCGCATCGGCTGTCTTTCAACTCTAAAGTCGATGCCCTTGCATCGGCTGTAAATTTTTGTTTTTACTGGCCGATTTTCTCCTATCAGCCCCCAGTATTCATTGCACACATGTACCCCTGCATCTGTTCCAGTATTCAAGTGCCCCCCGAGCCGAATCTGTTAAAGAATGGCAGATATCGGCTCTGTAACTCGCACGTCGGCTCCTGATAGGGTCAAAGGTGAACACAAGCAGAACATGTGGTGAGGATAACTTTGGCCGATTGCTGGGATCGGCCTCCATAATGATTGGAGCGCTGACTGAAGGTTCTGTAATGTCCCTTCATAGACCTTTGGGGCCGATCACAAGGATCAGCCTCGCCAAGTTACACGTCGCTTTGCTTCGACTACATGGTCAGGCCGGTGGATAAAACCAGCTTAACCCTTCCCTTTGTCACATCGATGCGTTCGCAGTCGTCTAAGTTGATGCCTGAGAGGGGTCCTTGGCCTGCTGCTTCCCATGCGTTCATGCCAGCCGTTGAAACTTCAACTGAATCATCGGCCTGGACGACTTCTACCTCATCTCCATCCCACTGTATTATGCATTGGTGCATCGTGGAGGGAATACAGCAGTTGGCGTGGATCCAATCTCTTCCCAACAGCACAGCATAACTGCTCGTGCTATCGACGATGAAGAACATTGTAGGGATAGTTTTCCTTCCTACGGTCAGATCCACGTTCAGAACTCCCTGTGCCTCAGACGCTTGGCCGTTGAAATCGCTCAATGTTACATTGGTCTTGATTAAATCCGAGCTAGAGCGTCCCAGCCGACGTAACATAGAATACGGCATGATGTTAACTGCCGCTCCGGTGTCTACCAGCATCTTGCTCACAGGCCTCCCATCGATATATCCTCGCAAATATAGGGCCTTCAGATGCCTGTAGCTCTTATCTTGTGGCTTCTCAAAGATAACCGGCCGTGGGCCGCAGTCAAGTTGTGCCACGGATGTCTCATCTAAACCTGGAGCACTGAACTCTGAAGGGAGGATGAACACCATGTTCGTGCCAGCCGATGTTTCATCATCGGCTTTCTTTTGCTTGGGACGCCACTCCATTCTCCGTGGACGACCCTCTTCATTCAGGGCTCGCTGAACCTTTGCAGCCAGATCAGGCCGTGCCTTCCTTAGCGTATGCAAGTATAACCTTTCGGCTTCCTCCAGGCCGCGCAACCGCTGAACCCTGCGTTTCTGTGAACGGCTGAGTCCGTCAGGGCACCACCTTGGACGGTGGTACCTGTCTTCTTCTTCTTCTAGTCCCTCGTCTTCTGAATCCTCAAGATCTGCCCAACGAGGTGACTCAGCGCGTTTGCTTGGTGGTGGGAGAGGCCCTAAGCGCTCAAACACAGACACGTTGGCTGCCTCCTTCTTCTTCTTGTTGCATTCTGGGCAATTGCCGATTGTGGGCAATCGGCTCATTCCTGAATCCCAGCAGTGTCTGAAGAAAGGGCAATCCCGAAGTCCGGGCGTTGTCATCTTGCTCCCTTGGCCTGTCCGCGGCACGGCGCTCGTGCTCCTCCTCATCGCGATCCTGCCGACGATGTCTTCTGGCTTCTCTAGCCAGACGATCTCCTTCATCATCATAGTTGGACCGTCGGCGTTGGTCATACTGACTCACATATTTGTTGAGGAGGTGATCAGAGAGAGGTCGCTGATATCTTATGTTCTTCACTTCTCTCTCTGTGACGTAGCGCTTGCCATCATGATGGAGCCGATCGCGTGGAGCGGCCTCTTCTGTGTCCTTGCTATGAGAGCAGCTGCCCTCATCTCCATCTTTGCCAGAGTGGTTCCCAGGCCCCACCATGTTGATGCTGAACGTGGGACCTGGCTGGCAGCCCTCGGGGTAGATGACTTCTACCATGTTAACGGCGGGGAAGGGCTGGGTGTCTACCTTCATGGCGTATTGGTTGAAAATTAAACGCCCCTTCTCTATCGCCGTTTGGATGTGCTGACGCCACACCCTGCAGTCGTTGGTGGCATGGGAAAGCGAGTTGTGGAATTTGCAGTACGGCTTTCCGTTTAGCTCTTGCGCCGTAGGGAACTTGAGACCTTCAGGAATCGTCAACTGTTTCTCCTTAAGCAGGAGGTCGAAGATTTGTTCAGTCTTGGTCACGTCAAAATCAAATCCCCTGGGCGGCCCTGGTGGCTTTACCCATTTGCAGGATACGGGGGTTCCTCCCCGAGTCCACTCAGCCACTGCTATTTCTTGGTCTCCCGCAGGCACTTCACCTTCCTCTGTCTCGACCATGACTCCTGCACGCGTGAACTTGTCTTGGTACCGGTCTCGTGGCGCTGTTCATATGCTGATAGTTTCTGAACCATGTGCGCCAGCGAGGGATAATCTGCTTGGGAGGCCATGTCCTTGAGCTGTGTTGCAAGGCCAGCTACTGCCAATTCGACTGCTTCCTTTTCAGTTATACGAACCGAATAACATCGGTTCCTAAGATTCCTGAAGCGCTGGATGTACTCTGTCACCGTTTCTCCGCGCTTCTGACGTAGTTGTGCTAGATCGGCAATGCTAGACTCGGAAGCTTCTGAATGGTATTGCGTATGGAACTGTTCTTCCAATTGCTTCCAAGACTGGATGGAGTTTGCTGGCAAAGAGGTATACCATCCAAAAGCCGATCCTGTGAGGGACTGTGAAAAGAGCCTCACGCGTAGCTGATCCGACACTGAAGCCGGTCCTAGTTGCGCCAAATATCGGCCGATGTGCTCGATGGAGCTGGAGCCATCCGATCCACTGAATTTGGAGAAGTCAGGGAGCCGATATTTAGGTGGCAGCGGGATCATCTCGTACTCGTCGGGTACGGCTTGGAATAGCCGATTGCCCTCCTTTTCGGCATAATGCCGAACTGGTCTCTCGATGGTACCGATCTGATCCACCTGTCGGCTGCAGGAGATGTATTCTGAAGATTCGCCGGGGTGGCGTACTTAGCCAGCCATGTTTGCTTTTCCAGCTCTGAGCCAACTGCAGGAGCTGGGCTCGGGAGTTTCATCGGGGTGGCGTACTTAGTTAGCCACGTCTACTTCTCAAGCTCTGTTGCTGACGTTCCTCCCGTTTGCGCCGGAGTCCCTGACGTTGTGGCCTGGTTTGAGAGTGGCCAGTTGCCACAATCTGGCACATACGTGCACGCGTATCCTTGAGGGATCTCCTTGGGCGCCTCAGCCAAGAACTGGTAGTCACTAGGGTCACCACCGATCTTGTAGACGACGAATGCCGGTGTAGCCGGCACTTCAGCTGGTGCTGCCAACGCGTATGGCAGCGGTGGACGGACCGAGTGGCAACTCTCCTTGGTGCGTCCCGAGAGCTGGTCCCGACGGCGAGTACCGGTGGCTCATGATCTCTCGGATCACGCGCAGAGCGAGACGCTCCAACACGTTGACCAAGTTTTCAGAGTGGCGGTGTAGCGAGTGAGCCACCAAGTAGTTGATCTCCTGCCGAAGGGCCCTGGTGCGTTCCTCCGACGGGGCAGAGAGATCTATCCCATCGAGTGCACCTTGTGGTGAGAACCCCTTCCATCTGATGCCATGGGTACGGGTTCTCTGAAAAGAGCCGATGAGGTCGGCTTCGAGGGTGGCCTTGATCTCGTCATGTTTCTTCTTGAGCTCAGCAGGCAGCTCCTCGTAGGTGACTGGCGTGCCGTCTGCCGCCATCTCAGATGTAGATGGCGATGTGGTTGATGTAGAAGATTGTCCCACCGGGCGTGCCAGAATGTGTTGATCGCCAAAACCCACCGGCGGGCAGCGGCCTGTCAACACGGTAGAGCCGGGAAGAGCCTAGAGCTGCGGCTGGCTGAGACCCCTCCGAGCGACGGCCCGCAATGCTCTTCTGGTCACACGCGGCGATGCGAAGTGCAAGGGCGTGCCACCTGACCTATACCTGGTCAGGAAGGTGATGGGGATGCCTCGCTTAGTTCCCGCATGGCATACACGTAAACATTAAATCGAGCCTCGATCGGCTCTCAGTTATCTGTGAATCGGCTCAAAGAGCCGATCCACCCATGATCCGTACGGGGTGCACGAATACTTGGTGATCCTGCTTGATCAAGATAAAGCTAATGAGATCTACGACGATTTAGGGTTTTCACCGCATAATCGGATCATCCTACTCCAGGTTGGGCCTCGCGGCCACGCACGGTGCTCGTAAGCCGATCCTAAACAAGGCCACACAACCAACGTGACGTTGATCATCGGAACATCCTGTTTAGGACTTGCGCACGCCACCCTACGTGCCGCTGGATCCTCCCCCCCTTCGTAAGGCCTAACTATTGCAGATATTAAACTAATCCTTGCGGAGCAAGGAGCAATCGTAACGGATCAGATCTACTAGATGATGAACAAGCGGTGCCGCCCCACGCCCGAGATAGGCGTGAGGGCGGCTAGACATGCGAGGGTTGCACTACGTAAGCATGTTTATACGAAGAGCTATGCTAACCCTAACACATCTATGATAACTACGTTGCTCCGCCATCAAAGACGCTTCAAGACGGCAACGCATGAACAACGTGGGGCTTGTGCTGCCTAGATCGCAAGATGCGATCTAGGCAGCATGTCGCTTACCTGATTGAAACCCTCGAGACGAAGGAGTTGGCGATGCGCCGAGATTGGTTTGTTTTGGGGTGAACGTTGTGTTGTTGTTTATTCCATAAACCCTAGATACATATTTATAGTCCGGCGGACTTTCTAATTCGGACGTGCACCTAACCGTGCACGAGTAAAACTCTAACTTTTAATCTAAAGATACGATCCACTAAATTACAGATACAATGGGCAATTCAGCCCAACTTCGTGTATAAGGCCAATTCTTGTTTTTCCTTCCATGTATATCTTCAAGTCTTTCTCAATCGTGGCCCACCTCTGACTCGGTCAAATTCTGGTGATAACAAAGTGTTGGGGGCGAAACGAGGAGGCGATGAAGAACAAATCGGCGCGGTGGATCTGAAGTGCCGTCGAACGGCGGTTCAGATGCACCACATCTCGCTGGCGGCGATGGCCGGAGTTGGCCGGAGTAAATCGGCGAAGGCGGCGGCGACGCGGGAGTCTCCAGAGCACGGGAGCGATTAGGGTTAGCGCGTGCGCGAGAGGAAGGGGACGGATGCGTCCGACCGAGCCGGACGTGCTGCTCGGGTTAGGGTTAACCCGCTGGGCCACCCTGACAAGTGGGCCCAGGGGCATTTTAGACTTTTCACAATTCCAATTAAAACCAGAAACTTTGAAATTAAATAGAAAATGGATAAAATCTCTAAAAAAATAATTAAAAATATGAAAACTACTCAGCATAAAATTCTCTATCATAATAAAATATCAAAAGGAATTTTTGAAGACAACTAAGAATAAGTCCTAATTTGATGATTAAAATAGTCATTTAAATCACACATATTATTTTCAATAATGAAAATAAGTCCATAAAATCTTTTGGACTTTAAAAACACCTTGACAACATTTCAAGGTTGTATTTTGCCCTAAATAAAGTATCCCCAAATCATTCTTAGTATTAACCTCTCACATGAAATATTAACGACATCGGAAGGGGGGATCAAACCCTAAAACTGGAATCATGCATCAATGCTTCCTTAACCATTGCCCTTATCGGACAATGATGCTATTTTTCAGAAACAGAGGACAAGGGTCAGTCCACACCATCCAACTGCAACACTTTGCAGTGTTCAGGCAAGTTCCTCGCTTGCTCATGCCATTTGAGTATTTTTATCAAATTACTTGCAAAGTACTATGTTTATCACTATTGCATAAAAACCAAAACCACTATTTTCATAACTATGAATATGACTATGTGGTGGGCAATGGAACCATGGATTGTGTTGATATGGTGGAGGTTCCATTGCAAGGGTTTATATCCATCTAGGATTAAACAACAAATGTCGTCTAGTGATTCTTGTGCCGTAATACCCGTGTTAACCCTAAGATCTGGTATGGGACGGACTAGTCAATCGTATTTCCACCTCTTGTACATCAATGGATGCGCTTACCGTAGTGGTTGTATCTTGCGGAGCAACTTGAGGGTGGGGATCCCACTCTAATTCCCCACGGTTATGCTGTGCATACTGTAGCAGTTGCGGCTTGCGGAACAACTTGAGGGTGGGGATCCCACTCTAATTCCCCACGGTAATGTGATCTATGATGGGTTGCAGCTACCGGCGAAGGAGTTTGGTTAACGAGTCCCAGACTGTCATCGTGGTCGGTGTCCATCCTTAATTGGAGTAAGAGGACCGGCGAGGACCCAGGGTCGGGGTTTGCAACAACGGGTGGGTGTGCGAGGTAGCGGAGGAATATGATTGGCTATGACCTTATACCAGGCCTCACACCATAGGAAGTGTGGACGGGAATGCTGCCCGGTTGGCACCAAGGATAAGATCTCTTATGGGTAAAGCAACACACCTCTGCAGAGTGTAAAGAACCGTGGCCTGTCACTCCCTGTTCCGGGATATGGAACTGCGAACGCGGCCGGAATGGAGCTCCATGAAGTTCTAGTAAACCGGTGAAGGCTGACGGACATAGTTCTTTGAAATAAAAGCAACCTCTTGAAGAAATGTTTATCAAAACCTGCATTGGTATTAGACTTTCTGGTCTAATATCGTAGCTAGTGCATTAAACACCTCTTATCTATAATGAACTTGTTGAGTACGCCCATACTCATCCCACTCTTAAATCCCTTGCTTAGATTGTCTGAACCATCTAGAGGAGGACAATGACAACCTTGAAGGAGCCGACATCATCGGCTATGAAGAACCAGACCTCTCTGGAGGTGTCGAAGGTGTAGACTACCTCATAGTCTACGGAACCGGGGAGGGTTCCGGAGGAGAGCACGTGTAGACCTACCTAGTAGTACTAGTATCCGAGCAGTACGAACTCTTAGTACTTAGCTGCTCGAGGGAATAAATGTATAACCTAGTAAGACTTCTATATTGTAAGTTAAGATGGGTTCGCCTCGAACCCAGGAGTCTCCCTCTTAGGACCCAAGAGGAGCTCCGAGATGATATGTACATTATGCTTGTAATAATAAATGAATGAGTTATGGACCTGCTATGTTCTGTTGTACTACTCTGAGGGATGTAATATTTGCGTAATGGTACTTCGTGAATGTTATATCAACGACTGGCATACTACAACATGCAGTGGTATGCAGGGTCACCACAGTTGGTATCAGAGCAAAAGCTTTGACCTTAGGTTGGAACCTAGTAAATGGGACCGAACGTTAGGAGTCAAATAGGATTAGTAAAGAATTCTCTAAAAATATGGTGTATATTCAATTGAGAATACAACAATCATATCTTTTAGTGCGATAATTCTTTATTATCTCTATTATGTTGCATTATTACTAATCTTATATTCTTTCTATTTCTACAGCCAACTATGGCAAGTTCACGTCCGGGACGAAACGTGAAAGTGATGGACTCAACACTGAGTGAATATGAAGGAGGACTCGCAGATATTCTTCGTGCCATGTTACTTGAATTTGGGTGTGATCCCCAGATCCAAGTAAAGAAATACATGTACTACGACGGTACTGTATTGGCGAAGTGTAGGGTAGGACTAAGACTTCCAGAATCCCTAGGAATGAGCATAGTGATGCCAGCAGGTGAGGCTAGAACTACCCAAACAGCCTACCATATAGCCATTATGAGAGCCATCACCTATATCCGGGAACATAAGACGAAAGAGCTTATGGGTTCCGAGTTCTCACACATTCCTCCTATGGAGGAGGAAGATGATCCTATGCTTAACCACTTCAAATTTGCAAAACGCAAACCAGCAGAAGCCGCTAAGTACATGGACAATAGCCGCAACTTACTGTCATTGTTCTTTCAGTTGAACCGACATCTGTCGGGGGCAATTGATACAATGTTAGAGGAGTTCACTGAACCCAAGGAGGAGACTATGGGGAAGGAACCCATGGAGAATGAGGTGCATACACCAGTTTACTCAGCTGGTGATTACATTAGTATTGACCATCCCGAACTACAAACCACACCCATTACACCCAGGTACTATCCTAGTAGTTCCTATAGAGGATATGAGGGTGGAGAGGAATCCGGAAACAATCAGCGTTCCGAGACTCCTATAGAGAACTCAACAGGTTGGCGTTGGGGGTCAGACACCGGAAACTCTGGCAATTCAGTCAGAAATAATACGGAGATGAATGAGGACGCCACAAACCAGTTCCAGGGAAATCAGTATAATAGGGGTGACTATGAGGAGTACCCTATACTGATCGAGTCAGATACCGATGGAGGTAATACCTATGGTGGAGTCACAGGGGAGTATACCCGATGGGTGGATTATGATGTTTTGAATAATCAATTCATGAACACAGATTTCTCCCTCGGATCATCCTCTGATTCCGACTACCAGCCCACGGGAAGACCCTGCGTTCCAGATTCTGTCAGGAGGACGACACGTTCGACCGGATGGAAGCCTGGGATGTACCGGGAGTGAAGTACGACTAGAGACCCCCAAGGGAGGCGAGACTACAATACATAAGTACCACATGTATTGTAGTGTGTAATATTTGTAGAAATTTGTACATATACTTCAATAAGTGAGTTTGCATACTCACATCGACCCTGAGTATTGTAATAAGACCACTTAAGTGTGTATATATACATGGTATATGTTTTGAATGATTTGGATTTGCTTCTTGATTTCCATTGCGTGACTAGTTCTGTGCACAAAGTTGAGCTCAGAAAACTTGCGCATGGAGTAATTATGAGTATCACCTTGTGTTGCAGAACTAGGGGGATATGTCGGGACCGGTAGGAGAGGAGAGTGAAGCGCAGCGCATGGAGCGCGAGGCTAAGCAAAAGGAAGAGGCTGATGAAGCAGCCAGAAATCTGTTTCCACCACCACCACCACCCATGACGCAGCAGAACTTCGTCCAGTACATGCAAATGATGGAGGAAAGGCAACGGATAACGTTGGAGCAGCAGAACAAGTTCTTCCAGGAGCTGCTTCAACAGAACAAGGTGGAGAGACCTGACAACCCGGGAGTCACTCTGTCAGACTTCCAGAATACTAAGCCTATATCCTTCGCATACGCGCCCGAGCCTATGGACATGGAGGATTGGCTGATGGACACTGAGCGAAAGCTCAACACCGTTGGATGCAATGACCTGGAGAAGGTCAGATACACAACACACTTGTTGTGTGGACCTGTCGCATCATGGTGGGACAATATAGTAGCCGTTTATCCGGCTAGGAAGGTATTCACCTGGGAGGAGTTTAAGAGGAAGTTTAGGGAATCCAATGTCCCTGAAAGCATTGTGGAGTTGAAGCGTCGAGAATTTGAAAGTCTCGAGCAGAAGGATAAGGCCATCCTGACTTATGTCAGGGAGTTTTCGAAGCTGTCCCGGTACACTGTTGAGGAGGTCAACACCGAGGACAAGAAGAAAAGGAGGTTCATGCGGGGATTGAATCCCCTATTGAAGGTTTAGCTTAGGATGATGAGGGCAACTGAATTCTAAGAGTTGGTGGATGCAGCCATCACTCTTGAAGATGACTTCAAGCAGCTACAGGATGAGAAAAGGAAGAAGGCTAAATTCGAGCCTAAGAGGTATGTCAGCAACAAGCCCAATACCAGCTTGAGTTTCAAACCAAGGTACAACAACAACAACTACAACAACAACAACAACAACAACAACAACAACAACAACAATAACAACAACAACAACAACAACAACAGGAGGAGGAGGAATCAGGGATTCCAAACCACAAACCAGGTCATCTGCCGCACCTGCGGATTTAAAGGACATACCTCGACGGATTGCAAGAAACCCAGGATAATATGCTTTGGGTGCCGTCAAGAGGGGCACATGATAAAGGATTGCCCCAATAAGAAGAATGGAGGAGGTCAGTCTGGAGGAGGAGGAAGCCGAGGAGGAAACACCGGAGGGAATTGGAAGAATAAGAAACCCTTCGGCAAGTTAAACTGCACCAGCTTGGAGGAGGTGGTTAACTCCGATCAAACAGTGATAGGTACGCTCCAGATACTCACTCATCCTGGCAAAGTACTTTTTGATACTGGTGCAACTACATCATTCATTTCTCATCAATTCATCATCAAACATGGGATTAGTTGCACTAAGTTAGATACACCCATAACCATACTTTCCGCGGGGGAACGATAGTAGTAACCCATACCAAACAAAAACAAGTCATCATGATCAATAAATGCGCGTTTGACGCAGACCTGTTCATTTTACCGATGAAGGACATTGATGTCATTCTTGGTATGAACTGGTTAGAAGCTAACGGAGCATTGATCGACTGTGTGAATAAGACTATGTCTTTGAAAAGCCCCGATGGAAGTAGAATGATCTACCAAGGAGACAAGCATACACAGATCGAAGTCGAGCTACAACTGAACAGCATGAAGGAGGTGAAATTGGAGGATATACCTGTAGTAAATGAATTCCAGGATATGTTTCCTAAGGAATTACCTGGAATGCCACCAGATAGGGAGATAGAATTTACTATCGACCTAATTCCAGGAACAGCTCTGATTGCTAAAGCACCATATAAGATGGGGCCTAAGGAGTTGAAAGAACTTAAGGAGCAATTGGATGACCTGGAACAGAAAGGATTCATACAAGAGAGTGTTTCACCATGGGGATCACCTGTGATCTTCGTGGATAAAAGAGATGGAGGTAGAAGGATGTGCGGAGACTACAGGAATTTGAACAATGTCACAATCAAGAACAAGTACCCACTTCCTAGAATACAAGATCTATTCGATCAAGTTAGAGGCGCGGGAGTCTTTTCCAAAATTGATCTAAGGTCCGGTTATCATCAGATTAAGATCAAGAAGGAAGACGTTCCAAAAACCGCCTTTGTCTCAAGGTATGGACATCATGAATACCTTGTAGTGCCTTTTGGATTAACCAATGCCCCAGCAATCTTCATGAATCTTATGAATAAGATCTTCATGCCATATTTAGACAAGTTTGTCATCGTATTCATCGATGATATCTTGATATACTCCAAAGATAAAACTGAACACGCTGAACATCTGAGGTTAGTGCTGCAAACACTAAGAGAACATCAACTCTATGCCAAGTTCAGCAAGTGTGAATTTTGGCTAGACCAAGTGGAATTTCTTGGTCATGTCATTAGCAAAGGTGGAATAGCTGTTAACCCAAGCAAGGTAGCAGCAGTTTTAGATTGGGAAGCACCAAAGACTGTCAAGGAAATCCGAGGATTCCTAGGAATGGCAGGATACTATCGGAGATTCATTGAAGGATTCTCCAAAATAGCAGGACCAATGACGAAGCTGTTAAGAAAGAACACACCATTCGTGTGGCCAGAGGAGTGTGAGAAGAGTCTTCAAACTCTGAAAGAGAAACTCACCACGGTACCGGTGTTAGCAGTTCCGGAAGTTGGCAAGGATTACACCGTGTATTGTGACGCATCCAAACATGGATTGGGTTGCGTACTCATGCAGGATCGGAAAGTAATATCTTATGGATCGAGGCAACTCAGACCTCATGAAGTGAATTATCCAACACATGACTTAGAACTAGCAGCAGTCGTTTTTGCACTTAAAACTTGGAGACATTTCCCCTATGGAGCCAAGTGTGAGCTCTATACGGATCATAAGAGTCTCAAGTACTTCTTCACTCAGAAGGAACTCAATATGAGGCAGAAAAGATGGCTTGAACTAATCAAAGATTATGATTTGACCATCAATTATACTCCAAGAAAGGCTAATGTTGTAGTAGACGCCTTGAGTAGGAAGAGCACTGGAGGAGTAGAACAAGAGTTATCACCGGAGTTGAGGAAGGAAATAAGCCAAGCCCAAATACAACTTTGGGAGAAAGAGGCTCATGAAGGGCTTTCGGCTTTACAAGTAGCCGATGAGCTAAATGTTAACTTAAAGAATGAAATAATGATGGGTCAGTTGGACGATCCATTCATCGTGGAGGAGATGAGCAGGATTGATGAAGGAAGACCATCAGAATTCCACCGAGGAGAATCAGGATCACTATGGTTTCAGAAGAGAATTTGCGTTCCGGATATTGCTGAGATCAAGGAAGTAATACTCCGGGAAGCCCATCAAACACCATACTCCATACATCCGGGAAGTACAAAGATGTACATGGATCTTAAGGAGTTATTCTGGTGGAATAATATGAAGAGAGAAATAGCACAATACGTGGCGGAATGCCATATCTGCCAAAGAGTGAAGGCTGAACATCAGAGTCCGGCAGGAAAGTTACAACCTTTACCCATCCCAGAATGGAAATGGGAGGAGATAGGAATGGATTTCATCACCGGACTACCCATGACAAATAAAAAGAAGGATATGATATGGGTAATCGTGGACCGGTTGACGAAAAGTGCACACTTCTTAGCAGTAAATCAGCAGGATAAAGGAGAGAAACTCATCGATCTTTACATCAAAGAGATCGTGAGTAAACATGGAGTGCCCAAGAAGATCGTGTCAGATCGAGGATCCGTGTTCACATGAGCATTCTGGAAGCAATTACATGAAGCTTTAGGATCTAAGTTGGACTATAGTACCGCCTATCATCCTCAGACAGGTGGACAAACCGAGAGAACTAACCAGATCCTAGAGGATATGCTTAGGGCTTGTGCCCTAGAATTCGGAGGATCATGGGAGGAGCACTTGCCACTAGCAGAGTTTTCATACAATAATAGCTATCAAAGCAGCATCAAGATGGCACCGTTCGAAGCTCTGTATGGAAGGAAGTGTAGATCACCCATATGCTGGTATGAAGCTGGAGCAAGCAAAGAGTTCAATCCTGATTATGTCAAGGAAAAGCAACAAATAATTGACATTACAAGAGATAGGTTGAAGATAGCCCAGAGTCGACAGAAGAGTTATGCCAATCAGAAAAGAAGGACATGGGAGCCACAAGTTGGAGACATGGTATATCTCAAGGTGAGCCCGATGAAAGGACTTCGGAGATTTGGAGTAAAGGGGAAGTTAAGCCCTAGATACATTGGACCTTTCAAGATTCTGAGTCAAAACCGAGGGTTAGCCTTTGAATTGGAACTACCGGGAAGGTTAGCTCAAGTTCACAATGTATTCCATGTGTCGCAACTCAGGAAATGCTTAAAGACCCCAGATGAGCCAGTATCACATGAGGAGCTCGAGTTACAACCAGATTTGACTTACATCGAGAAGCCAGCGAAGATTCTCGAGGAGAACTGGAAACAACTCCGGAATCGAGCTATTAAGTACTGCAAGATATAGTGGAAACATCACCCCGAGAGGGAAGCCACCTGGGAAAAAGAGGAAGACATGAGGAAAACATACCCCGAACTCTTCAGGTATTGCAACCACAACTTCGGGACGAAGTTTTCTTTAAGGGAGAAAGGCTGTAATATCCCAGGTTTAGAGACGATCGAGGGGTAGATTTTAGAAAGGGATGTGCATTGCATCGTAAATTCTGGGGAATTAAATTTCGCGCTTTTAAAACAAAACTGCATCGAAGGGGACAAGTTTCTCTCTCGACACCTTACAGGGTTAGGGTTTCGAGAGTGCGACAAACTTGCTCTCATTCAACTAAACTAGGGTTTTGGAGAAGAGAGAAGGGATATTGCATCACAAACTTAAGTTGCGTGATTGAATTCAAACCTAAAGTTGAATTTGAATTTCAAATTCAAACATCAAATAGAGATCTCATAATTCAAACTTGAGGAAATTCAATAAAGGAATTATAATAATATACAATTTGAACAATACAAATAATAAGTAAAGCTCATTAGAGAAAACCTTGAGCTTTATTGATTCACACACAATATACATTGTCTTTACAATATTCACAAATTGAAATAAAGGAATATTACTACACATTACAAGAATTGGAAAAATAGAAAAAGAAATAAAAAGGAAAGTACAACATATTGATCTATCCTAAAACTACAAGCTAATCATCATCTAGTCTTGAGCTTGATGATCTTTATGTCCATTTGATCATCATCTTGATCCCTGCATAAAACACAGCAAACACAAGTTATGCCAAGTGCCACTTGGTAGGTTAGAAAGAAATGGAATTGGAGAGGATATGACCAACAGCTGCCGAGCTGATCCTCTCACAGCCAAGTCCATGGCATCAGGCACACACACACACAGGCAGCTCACACTGCATGTGTGCATGCAGCACAACACATAAGCACAGTGAGGAGTCACCAACTGCAATTAGCCAAGCTGTCGACCAGGAGAGCAAGGAAAGGGTGGTATATAAGCCTCCACAGTAAACCCTAAGCCAAATCCATCGACAGGCTGCACTGGGTAAGTCACCAGCAAACCAAGAACACAAGAACATGAAGAACAGCATTGCTGTTCAACCTGTCCAAAATCATCACAACACCAAATCAAGCACCACCAGCTTGCAAGGAGGAGCAGGGCAAGCATAAGATCAACACAGTAGCTAAACCTCTACACCAACAACTTTTCTAGGAGCTGGAGTGAGGTATAAAGCAAATCAACCTGAGCAAAACACTGATTTGCTCATAAATAAGCATACACTTGCATCACAAAAGCAAAGTGGGTAGAAACCCTATGTATGAGTCATCATATGGCTAATAGCCAATTGGTGCAAGTAAAAAAAGAGAGGACCCAATAGGAAGTCACCCTGGGAACATTGGCTATGCCAAACCAGTGGCATAACCAAAGACATCCTGCAAGGGATGATCCTATCTAGCTAGCCAAAGCTACTTAGCACCTATGACCACTACACCATCAGACAGATAGACAAATTGTGTCTATTCTTGTTTGTCAACAGCAAAGCTCACTGGAAATCCAACAAGGAATTATCTAGTGAGGTATTCACTAAACCACAACAAGCCAACATGGGTGGGAGCTTCCTGAACAGCAAAGAGTTGCTGTTGAGGCCACCTCAACCACTGAAACAGCCCAAACCATCAAGCCAAACACTTGTATCATCACCCAGATGGGTTCAAAGAGGAGCTAGGGTCCCCAACAGATGTTGGCATCCCTCTAGCTCAATCAAGTTAACTGTAAGAGTCATCACTGCAAGCAGTTCATCTCATTTATCCAGTAAACAAGGATAAGCTATACAGATAAATGAAATTCATAAATCACAAGTAACTGAAACACTTGCACATGATCCAGAGGATCATTGCAAGCATCAACAGATGCTTGAGCAAGCACCAACACACACCAAAACAAGTCTGTGTGACACACACACATCACAGGGTGAGCAGCAGTGAGGCACAGGAACATCACAACAGCTTTTACAAGCAACTGATGATCACTAGAATATCAGAAGCTTGCTAGAGCATGCTACACCATGCTAGAATCAATTCTAGTATCAATACATGGACCAGATAATTAAATCAACCATATAACATGAACAATTGCATCACAAATAAGTGAATACAGGCAGTACAACTGTATCCAGAAGCACTCCAACAAGGAATGGAGCTGCCAAGTCAACAACAATGCTCAATTGAGCATGACCATGAATTATAGCACAGAGATAGCACACCAGGAGCACTGGCACTTGCCAAAGGCAAGGATCATGCCTCATGATCAAGCCAGGGAAGAATAATTGCACACACAGGAGAGGCAGGAGCAAGATAGCAGCATCAGTAACAATTAAATAAAGCATAGCATCACAGTGCGCTCATGAGCAAGAGCTCATGAGTTGCAACAGCAAGCTATAGAGCAGAATAGCATAGCACAGCAGCTAGAATCCATGGCAGATGCACAGCAGCAGCTAGCACAACACCAGAACTGGCATGGCACACGGCACACAGAGGCGTAGTAGCAGCAGCATCACGGCCTGACCAGCATCTCCACAAGGAGAAGCAGGCCAGTGGTCAGAGCTAGACAAGATGGGAAGGAGAAGAGGTAGAACAGGTAGTAGAGAAGGAAGAAGGAGGTGAGAACTTACAGGTTAAGCGGAGAGATGCTCGGCCATGGCGGCACGGCGGCACACGCCGGGCGAACGGCGGCGCCAGGCCAAGCCAAGCCAGGCACCACCTCGCCGCAACGCCAGCACCACCACGGCGAGGCACACGGCCGCGCCACGGCACCAGGAACGTCGGCGGCGACGAGATCGCCGTGGATCACCACGGCCAGGCGAGCAGAAGTGTTGGGGGCGAAACGAGGAGGCGACGAAGAACAAATCGGCTCGGTGGATCTGAAGCGCCGTCGAACGGCGGTTCAGATGCACCACATCTCGCCGGCGGCGATGGCCGGAGTTGGCCGGAGTAAATCGGCGAAGGCGGCGGCGACGCGGGAGTCGCCAGAGCACGGGAGCGATTAGGGTTAGCGCGTGCGCGAGAGGAAGGGGACGGATGCGTCCGACCGAGGCGGACGTGCGGCTCGGGTTAGGGTTAACCCGCTGGGCCACCCTGACAAGTGGGCCCAGGGGCATTTTAGACTTTTCACAATTCCAATTAAAACCAGAAACTTTGATATTAAATAGAAAATGGATAAAATCTCTAAAAAAATAATTAAAAATATGAAAACTAGTCAACATAAAATTCTCTAGCATAATAAAATATCAAAAGGAATTTTTCAAGACAACTAAGAATAAGTCCTAATTTGATGATTAAAATAGTCATTTAAATCACACATATTATTTTCAATAATGAAAATAAGTCCATAAAATCTTTTGGACTTTAAAAACACCTTGACAACATTTCAAGGTTGTATTTTGCCCTAAATAAAGTATCCCCAAATCATTCTTAGTATTAACCTCTCACATGAAATATTAACGACATCGGAAGGGGGATCAAACCCTAAAACTGGAATCATGCATCAATGCTTCTTTAACCATTGCCCTTATCGGACAATGATGCTATTTTTCAGAAACAGAGGACAAGGGTCAGTCCACACCATCCAACTGCAACACTTTGCAGTGTTCAGGAAAGTTCCTCGCTTGCTCATGCCATTTGAGTATTTTTATCAAATTACTTGCAAAGTACTATGTTTATCACTATTGCATAAAAACCAAAACCACTATTTTCATAACTATGAATATGACTATGTGGTGGGCAATGGAACCATGGATTGTGTTGATATGGTGGAGGTTCCATTGCAAGGGTTTATATCCATCTAGGATTAAACAACAAATGTCGTCCAGTGATTCTTGTGCCGTAATACCCGTGTTAACCATAAGATCTGGAATGGGACGGACTAGTCAATCGTATTTCCACCTCTTGTACATCAACGGATGCGCTTATCGTAGCGGTTGTATCTTGCGGAGCAACTTGAGGGTGGGGATCCCACTCTAATTCCCCACGGTTATGCTGTGCATACCGTAGCAGTTGCGGCTTGCGGAACAACTTGAGGGTGGGGATCCCACTCTAATTCCCCACGGTAATGTGGTCTATGATGGGTTGCAGCTACCGGCGAAGGAGTTTGGTTAACGAGTCCCAGACTGTCGTCGTGGTTGGGGTCCATCCTTAATTGGAGTAAGAGGACCGGCGAGGACCCAGGGTCGGGGTTTGCAACAACGGGTGGGTGTGCGAGGTAGCGGAGGAATATGATTGGCTATGACCTTATACCGGGCCTCACACCATAGGAAGTGTGGACGGGAAAGCTGCCCGGTTGGTACCAAGGATAAGATCTCTTATGGGTAAAGCAACACACCTCTGCAGAGTGTAAAGAGCCGTGACCTGTCACTCCCTGTTCCGGGATATGGAACTGCGAACGCGGCCGGAAAGGAGCTCCATGAAGTTCTAGTAAACCAGTGAAGGCTGACGGGCATAGTTCTTTGAAATAAAAGCAACCTCTTGAAGAAATGTTTATCAAAACCTGCATTGGTATTAGACTTTCTGGTCTAATATCATAGCTAGTGCATTAAACACCTCTTATCTATAATGAACTTGTTGAGTACGCCCGTACTCATACCACTCTTAAATCCCCTTCTTAGATTGTCTGAACCATCTGGAGGAGGACAACGACAACCTTGAAGGAGGCGACATCATCGTCTATGAAGAACCAGACCTCTCTGGAGGTGTCGAAGGTGTAGACTACCTCATAGTCTACGGAACCGGGGAGGGTTCTGGAGGAGAGCACGTGTAGACCTACCTAGTAGTACTAGTATCCGAGCAGTACGAACTCTTAGTACTTAGCTGCTCGAGGGAATAAATGTATAACCTAGTAACACTTCTATATTGTAAGTTAAGATGGGTTCGCCTCGAACCCAAGAGTATCCCTCTTAGGACCCAAGAGGAGCTCCGAGATGATATGTGCATTATGCTTGTAATAATAAATGAATGAGTTATGGACCTGCTATGTTCTGTTGTACTACTCTGAGGGATGTAATATTTGTGGAATGGTACTTCGTGAATGTTATATCAACGACTGGCATACTACAACATGCAGTGGTATGCAGGGTCACCACGACCAAACTAGGTATTGTGATACCGATAATCATGTCTCGGATGAGTGCCATTATCGATTGAACAAAAGGAATAAGTCTCAACTCAATGGTTCAAACGATAATCATATCTTCGTGGAATGCATAGAGATCACCATGGTTATCCAGACCCCCCTAGTGATCAATTGGCTGAAGATATGATCCCGGATCATGTTTATGTTAATTCCTGAACCGTAGGGTAACACATTTAAGGGTTTAACAAAACTCAAGATAGTTTTTCGATCCATCAGAATTGAGAGATATATCCAGAATAGGGTTCCAAAAGATGTCCAAAAGTTGTTCGGAATAGATCGGGGGGTGTCTCAGACAAAAGGCAATTAAAGGATATGTTAATTAGATGAATTAATATATTTAATTAATTAAAAATATGTTTTATTTAATTAAAAAGGGCCTCCCTACCTTAGTTGGGCCCGATATGGAAAGGGTCCCATGGGGGAAGGAGAGGGGGTGGCCGGCCGGGCCTCATGGACCGGCCCAATCGGCCGATTGATGGCCACAACTCTATGTGTACCAACTCGTTGGGACTCCAAGTGTGTAGTCTTATAGCAAGCGTCTTTTCCCCACGAGGATGACTTGAGGGTTTATATTGAACTCTCGGGGAATTGGCAAAGAAGTTATTTCTCCTTCTCCTCTTTTAGCAACCTGCAAAGGAAAGTTCTTGTCTTGTGTCCCCAACTCCACCGTGTGGTTGTCAAGCACAAGGTTTCGTATTAGTAGTAGGAAATGTAAATATAATTAAAGTAAAGTAAAGCAAAGTAAATAAGCTAAGCAAGCAAGATAAAAACAATAAAGAGATGGTTGTTTGGGGCTTTGTGTGTTTGCAAGTGAAAATAATATTTTTGTATTTTCAGGTTAATAAATTGCATAAAATATAAAGAGTGACGATTGTGTTGATAAGGTGTTTCTTATGATTTAAAATGGACCGGGGTTCATGGGTTCACTTATCTACTCTCTTTTTAAGTTGTAGTGGACACAATTCATCAAAGACATAATATTCGTGGAACCTCAACATGTGTTTGATAAGCATTCATATGGGTATCATGTCCTAATATAAAGATGATGCAACACATCTCTTTTATACTCCTCAAGAAAGGAAAAATCCAAGAAATCTTGAATTAAGAATCAACATAGTATATCCTTAAGTAATTTGACATGATGTTTGAATCACAATGCTAACTTGACCAAAAAAAGATTATCTAACTATCACAATATAATTATATCACATGAATTCACTTTATCCCTAGTGAGGCAGCAAAAGAAAGGTAATTAGCACAATAGATTTTGAATTTGTTGTCACTATTAAATCACTACCACCATACTACTACATCTAATACACACTTCTCCCCACGCGTACTCTTGCATACAAGTTGGATCAAAATAAGTACTTAAGAATGGGGTACATTATATGCATCTATTAATACACATAATAGGTTCCAACCTCATATCTCAAATCATGAATAAAGATCCACCACATAGGAATTACATACATGACCCTAATCATGTAGGGCAGCTCATATGGTAGTAGATCTATGAAGAACAAGAGAGAAATAGATCAAGCTACTTCCACAAACACATAGTCCAGAGGTGGACTACTCCTATCTTTATCATGGTGATAATGGTGGAGATGTTGGAGAAAGTATAGATCCCTCCGGTGGCGGCTCTAACGTAGTTCCCCCTCCAATCTTTGTTGATTCTGGCTCTATTTCAGTGTTTCGGTGTTTCTGCGGCGCTCTCCTCGAGGAAGCCTCGGGAAGTACTTTGTATAGAGTTTTTTTTAGGTCAGACGGAGTCCATGCTCGAAAGAATCAAGTGAATCGGACGGTCGAGGAGGGAAACAGGTAGGGTGGCACACCCACCCTTACTAGGTGTGCCACCTGGCCTCTTTTGGCCCTATAATATGTTGCAAACGTATCTATGATGCTCCATGCTTGATTTACACCAATTGCTATATGTTTTTTTTACAGTTTGTGACACTTTTATGCATTTTCCGGCACTAACCTGTTGACAAGGTGCCACAGTACCAGTTCCATGTTTTCTGCTGTTTTGTATTTCAATAAAGTTGTGCAGGAAATATTCTCAGAATTGGACGAAACAAAAGCCGAAGTTCCTATTTTTCCTGGAGAGAAGACAAAGTCCATGTTTTGTTATGTTTTTTATTTCAATAAAGTTGTGCAGGAAATATTCTCGGAATTGGACGAAACAAAAGCCAAAGTTCCTATTTTTCCTGGAGAGAAGACAAAGTCCAAAGGAGAGACGAAGGGGGCCACAAGGTGGCCAAACCACCCCTAGGCGTGGCCTAGCCTTGGCCCGCGCCTAGGCATGCTCTAGGGCCACCAGGCCTCCACCGACCTTGCCCTTCCTGCTATATAAAGCTCCCGATGCAAAAACCCTAAATATACAAGCCTCCGCCCATGAAAAGTTCCGTAGCTCCGTCGTCGTCGAAGAGAAGATTCGGGGGACAGAAGTCTCTGTTTTGGCACCCTGCTGGGACGAGGAATTGCCCCCGGAGCCATCTCCATCGACTCCACCGCCATCTCCATCGCCATTGCTGACTCCCATGACGAGGAGGGAGTAGTTCTCCCTCGGGGCTAAGGGCTCTACCGGTAGCTATGTGGTTTATCTCTCTCTCCCATGGTGTGATCTTTATGTGACCATGAGCTTTGTAATCAAGATGTCGTTATACTATTCAAGTGGATTTTACTTATGTGATCTCCGGAAACTCCTTCTCCCACATGTGTAAATGTGGAGTGTGTGCACCGTGTGGGTCTCTTAGGCTGTATTTCACATAATACTTGTTCACTATTATGATTTGAGTTGGATGTCTCTATGAAATTGTGGTGTGTTAGTACCGCCTATGAATGCTCAAAGTGCAGCGCGGGGTGTTCATTAGTACTTCGAAATACATTTTTTAAGGTTTGCTTTTGCAGACCTAAGCAGTGGATTAGTGTTCGTTATCCAGCCGGAGAGTCTTTCAGAGTAGCATAGTGAAGTGCTTATATTTATATTCCTTTATGATATCATTGTTGAGAGTGACCACTAGTGAAAGTATGGTCCCTAGGCCTTGTTTCCAAGCATCGAATCACCGTTTATTTACTATTTTACTGCATGTTTACTTGCTGCCATATTTATTTCAGATTGTTATCACCACTCATATTCATCCATATCACTTGCATTTTACTATCTCTTCGCCGAACTAGTGCACCTATACATCTGACAAGTGTATTGTGTGTGTTGGGGACACAAGCACTTCTTGTATTGTAATTGCAGGGTTGCTTGAGAGGGATATCTTTGACCTCTACCTCCCTGAGTTCGATAAACCTTGGGTGATCCACTTAAGGGAAACTTGCTGCTGTTCTACAAACTTCCGCACTTGGAGGCCCAACACTGTATACAAGAATAGAAGCGTGCGTAGACATCACCCTCCTGGCCCATCTCGTGAGGTCCAAGTGCTCGAGATGCTTCTCTTGATGAAATATTGAAATCCCCAAAGTCCTAGCTCCATTTGACTTTTTTAGGTGTCTCAAAGCTAAAAATACACAAAACAAGGTTTTCATGTCCTACAGATAAATAACCAAAATAAAGGGGTGATAACCCCCAAGTGCAGAGGATCACCACAGTACAATTCGATAAGTATTTGAGTGTTGAACCCACATGGATCTGAAGGTTCTATTATCTAAAGCCCTACCCCCACTTATATGGCCTTCTATGCAAAGCTAGAAACTATTGTGTGTGTGGTGGGATTTCTACTAGTAACTAAAAATAATTCTAGAAAGTAAAATTAGTGCAAGTAAATTAAAGGTTTTGATGTGAAGTGGAGTAACTCAAGGGAGTAAGTGTTCAAGCAATTACTATTTCATTTGTGTGCTTATCACAATTAGTGAAGCTCATTATAGTCTTTTTAGTGTTTCTTCTGGAGAGTAGCCATAGATAGGTGTAGCCATATACATGAGCAAATACACCACTATTGATTGATCCCAAGTAAAATTAAGAGAAAGCAAGGGAATTATTAATACATAAAGTCCAATCACCGATGTAAAGTTTAAATGTCCCCATAGTTATACCCCCCGTTGATTAACCATGAATTAATATAAGATGAATATCTAGTAACTGGGGCATGGTTTCAGTCAAACTCCATCTGTCCCTCCTCCTATCATTATGCAACGGTGAAAACCTCATGTATTCCCCAAAATATGTGTGCACTCATATGTTAGTAAAACAAGATCATCATAGAAGATAACATTTACTAGTATGCAACCAACAATAAACTATATCTCAATTGCCTAGAACAAGACAATGCTCAAACATCAACATAGATACAATAGATCATGGGAAAACAATATATTGCCTCCTACATCATGTTTGCCAAGAGATTACAGTGGAGGATTATGAAATTTGCTATAGATGGTGATGGAGATGAGCCTCCTCATGGGGGAGAGTGATACGTCTCCAACGTATCTATAATTTCTGATGTTCCATGCTAGTTTTATGACAATACCTACATGTTTTGCTCACACTTTATAATGGTTTTATGCATTTTCTGGAACTAACCTATTAACAAGATGCCGAAGTGCCAGTTCCTGTTTTCTGCTGTTTTTGGTTTCAGAAAGGCTGTTCGGGCAATATTCTCGGAATTTGACGAAACAAAGGCAAAACATCTTATTTCACCGAGACGGACCAGAACACCGAAGGAGAGCCGGAGGGGAGGCCTAGGGCTCCCAGACCATAGGCTGGCGCGGCCTGGAGGGGGGGCGCGCCGCCATATGGGGTGGGACCCCCAGGCACCTCCTTGCGCCGCCTCTTCGCCTATAAAGTCCCTCGAGACCTAAAACCCCGATACCAATTGACGAAACTCCAGAAAGACTCCAGGGGCGCCGCCGCCATCGCGAAACTCCAATTCGGGGGACAAAATCTCTGTTCCGGCATGCCGCGGGACGGGGAAGTGCCCCCGGAAGCCATCTCCATCGACGCCACCGCCTCCATCATGCTCCGTGAGTAGTTCCCCCATGGACTACGGGTTCTAGCAGTAGCTAGTTGGTACTCTCTATCCCATGTACTTCAATACAATGATCTCATGAGCTGCCTTACATGATTGAGATTCATCTGATGTAATCGGTGTTGTGTTTGTTGGGATCCGATGGATTGTTACATTATGATTAGTCTATCTATAAAGTTTGTGAAGTTATTGTTGCTGCAATCTTGTTGTGTTTAATGCTTGTCACTAGTGCACGAGTGGCATGATCTTAGATTTAAGCTCTATACTTATTGCTTAGATTGTATCTACAAGTTGTTTGCACATATTGCTGTCCGGAACCCGAGGCCCCAAAGTGACAGAAATTGGGACAACCGGAGGGGAAGGTTGTGATATGAGGATCACATGTTTTCACCAAGTGTTAATGCTTTGCTCCGGTGCTCTATTAAAAGGAGTACCTTAATTGCCAGTAGATTCCCTTGAGGCCCGGCTGCCACCGGCTGGTAGGACAAAAGATGTTATGCAAGTTTCTCATTGCGAGCACGTATGACTATATATGGAAAACATGCCTACATGATTAATAATCTTGATGTTCTGTCTTAATGCTATTTCAATCCTATCAATTGCCCAACTGTAATTTGTTCACCCAACACTTGTCACTTGTTATTGGAGAGTTACCACTAGTGTAGATAGCTGGGAACCCCGGTCCATCTCTCATCATCATATACTCGTTCCTATATGACATTGGAAGTAGTATCAACTATTTTCTGGTGCCATTGCCTCTGTGTTACTGTTACTGCTGCTATGTTACTGTTACTATTGCTCTCATATTACTGCTGCTTTCACATCACCTCTGTTACTAGTGCTTTTCCAGGTGCAGCTGAATTGACAACTCAGTTGTTAAGGCTTATAAGTGTTCTTTACCTCCCCTTGTGTCGAATCAATAAATTTGGGTTTTACTTCCCTCGAAGACTGTTGCGATCCCCTATACTTGTGGGTTATCAAGACTATTTTCTGGCGCCGTTGTCGGGGAGGCATAGCACTACTCATAAGTTCACCTAGGGAGTACACTCTACCTCTCTCTCTGTTTTTATTTTATTTTATTTTGTTTTGCTTAGTTTACCTTTGTCTAGTTTATTTGTGCTTAGTTTATTTCTGTCTAGTATTATTTTTCTTAGTTTACTTTTGTTTAGTTTGTTTTTGTCTTGTTTTATTTTTCTCATATACCCAAAAATCCATAAAAATTTGAAAAATCAAAAAATTAAAAACTGTTGTTATGGAAGAACGCATAACCATGTTGGAGCTTATAGAATTATATAATAATTATAGAGAATCAAGAACGGGTAAAGTCATGAGTGCCGTGATAGAAAAATTGAATACAATTGCTAAAATCTTGCTTAAACGCCATAATATAACTGTTGCTCTCAACAGGATACTAAACATCATAAATTCCAATGTGGCTTTAGTGAAGAAGTTTTAATTATGAACTATAATTGGAATAACTATATTCATCTTGGGTTCGAAGAGGTAGAACAATTTGTTTTATTTATGGGAGCCTCTGAGATCGAATCCTTCATGGTTAAAAATTATGAAACTTGTGTTGTTTGTAAGGACCTTAAAGATTATGTCTCTTCTATCCTTAATTTTTGCATAGAAAGTTACATCGATAATCCTTATATCATTGATTATAAAGAGAGACTCATTAATGCACAAGAATGCACTCACAATTTTCAGGAACCTATGGAAGAAGAAATTGATGAACCTGAAAGCTCATTGGATGAAAAAGATGAGGAAATTGATGAACCTGAACGCTCGTTGGATGAAAAAGAAGAGGAGAGTAATGAACAAAAGGAGGAAGAATGGATTAGCTACCCATGCCAACCTTCTAATGAGAGTAACTCTTTATCTCTTGCACTATTTGATTGTCCTCCATGCTTACCAAAGGAGGTTGAATGTTATGTTCCTGTGGATTCTCTTGAAATATTACCTATGAGTGAAACTTGTGAGAATAATTATGCTATTGTTATCTATGATAATCCATGCTATTTTGATAAATCTTATGATAATGCTTTTTTTGTGCCTGATATCGAAATGCATGGTACTAAAGAGTTTTGTTTAGCAAATGTTTATGATATAGCTGTAGATGATGGTCCTATGTTACTTGATAATATTAATTGTACTACTAATGAAAATAGGATTGGAGAAGTCTTGACTTTATCTAGGAGTCCCATATCTCTTGAGATTGATCAATCATCTTGTTATATTATTGATAAAAGTGGGTTTGAAAGTTTTAATCCCATTATTTTTGAGCTTAATAAAAATTATGTGTTTGTGGATCATGAAAAACATGCTTTATGTGATAGTTATATTGTTGGGTTTATTCATGAAGCTACTGAAAAATATTATGAGAGAGGAAAATATGGTTGTAGAAATTTGCATGGCACTAAAACACCTCTCTACATGCTGAAATTTTTGAAGTTACTCTTGTTTTATCTTCCAATGCTTGTTACTTTGTTCTTCATGAATTTATTTGTGTACAAGATTCCTATGCATAGGAAGTGGGTTAGACTTAAATGTGTTTTGAATTTGCTTCTTGATGCTCTCTTTTGCTTCAACTCTTATTTCTTGTGAGAGCATCGTTAAAATTAATGAGCCCATCTTAATGGCTATAAAGAAAGCACTTCTTGGGAGATAACCCATGTCTTTATTTTGCTACTGTTTTGTTGTGTCTTGGAAGTTGTTACTACTGTAGCAACCTCTCCTTATCTTTATTTTATTGCAATGTTGTGCCAAGTAAAGTCTCTAATAGAAGGTTGATACTAGATTTGGATTTCTGCGCAGAAACAGATTTCTATCTGTCACGAATTTGAGTAGGTCTCTCTGTAGGAAACTCAGAAAAATCTTCCAATTTTCATGCGTGTTCCTCAGATATGTACGCAACTTTCGTTATTTTTGAGTTTTCTGATTTGAGCAACGGAAGTACCTCTAAAAAATTCGTCTTTACTAGCTGTTCTGTTTTGACAGATTCTGTCTCTGTTTTTTATGCATTGTCTCTTGTGGACTTTAAGCAAGGCTTTCTAGATGTGGAGAGCTGTAGTTAATATTTTATTGAGTTCTTGCAATGTGTCACTACAAGACTAAAGTGGATTAAAGTTTTTTTGAGTACTAACCCCTCTAATGAAGTTTATGAGAAGTTTGGTGTGAAGGAAGTTTTCAAGGGTCAAGAGAGAAGGATGATATATGATCAAGAAGAGTGAAAAGTCTAAGCTTGGGGATGCCCCCGTGGTTCATCCCTGCATATTTCAAGAAGACTCAAGCTTCTAAGCTTGGGGATGCCCAAGGCATCCCCTTCTTCATCAACAACTTATCAGGTCACCTCTAGTGAAACTATATTTTTATTCGGTCACATCTTATGTGCTTTACTTGGAGCGTCTGCGTGCTTTTATTTTTGTTTGTGTTTGAATAAGATCGGATCCTAGCAATCCTTGTGTGCGAGAGAGACACGCTCCGCTTTTTCATATGAACACTGGTGTTATTCGTTTTACTTTTAATGTTCATGACAAAAGTTTGAAGCTAATGCACTTATTGTTATTTGGTTGGAAACAGAAAATGCTTCATATTGTCTTGAATAATTTGATACTTGGCAATTGTTTTGAGCTCTCAAGTAGATCATGATTAAGCTCTTGCACCATGTAGTTTAAACCTATTAGTGGAGAACTACCGTAGAGCTTGTTGAAATTGGTTTGCATGATTGGTCTCTCTAAGGTCTAGATATTTTCTGGTAAAAGTGTTTGAGCAACAAGGAAGACAGTGTAGAGTCTTATAATGCTTGCAATATGTTCTTATGTAAGTTTTGTTGTACCGGTTCATACTTGTGTTTGCTTCAAATAACCTTGCTAGCCAAAGCCTTGTACTGAGAGGGAATGCTTCTCGTGCATCCAAAACCTTGAGCCAAAACCTATGACATGTGTGTCCACCATAACTACCTACTATGTGGTATTTTTTGCCATTCCAAGTAAATACTTCATGTGCTACCTTTAAGCAATTCAAAACTTTATTACTCCTATTTTGTGTCAATGTTTTATAGCTCATGAGGAAGTATGTGGTGTTTTATCTTTCAATCTTGTTGGGCAGACTCTCACCAATGGACTAGTGGCTTCATCCGCTTATCCAATAATTTTGCAAAAAGAGCTGGCAACGGGGTTCCCAGCCCCAATTAATCAACTTTCATTAATAATTCTCATCACATGTTTTGCCCTGATTCATCAGTAAGCAACTTAATTTTGCAAATAGACACTCCTTCATGGTATGTGAATGTTGGAAGGCACCCGAGGATTCGGTTAGCCATGGCTTGTGTAAGCAAAAGGTTGGGAGGAGTGTCATCCATAAATAAAACTAAAGTACATGTGTAAACAAAAGAGAAGAGGGATGATCTACCTTGCTGGTAGGGATAACGTCCTTCATGGGAGCCGCTCTTTGAAAGTCTGTTTGATGGGGGTTATAGTGCCCACTACCATTCGTTGACAACAAACACCTCTCAAAACTTTACTTTTATGCTCTCTATATGATTTCAAAACTTAAAAGGCTCTAGCACATGATTTAATCCCTGCTTCCCTCTGCGAAGGGCATTTCTTTTACTTTATGTTGAGTCAGTTTACCTACTTCCTTCCATCTTAGAAGCAAACACTTGTGTCAACTGTGCATTGATTCTTACATACTTGCTTATTTTCATTCATCATATTACTTTGTGTTGACAATTATCCATGAGATATGCATGTTGAAAGTTGAAAGCAACTGCTAAAACTTATATCTTCCTTTGTGTTGCTTCAATGCCTTTACTTTCAATCTATTGCTTTATGAGTTAACTCTTATGCAAGACTTTTTGATACTTGTCTTGAAAGTACTATTCATGAAAAGTTTTGATATATGTTATCTATTTGTTAGCAAACTATAGATCATTGCCTTGAGCACTTCATTCATCTCATATGCTTTACAATAGTATGATCAAGATTATGTTAGTAGCATGTCACTACAGAAATTATTCTTTTTATCGTTTACCTACTCGAGGGCGAGTAGGAACTAAGCTTGGGTATGCTTCATACGTCTCCAACGTATCTATAATTTCTGATGTTCCATGCTAGTTTTATGACAATACCTACATGTTTTGCTCACACTTTATAATGGTTTTATGCATTTTCCGGAACTAACCTATAAACAAGATGCCGAAGTGCTAGTTCCTGTTTTCTGCTGTTTTTGGTTCCAGAAAGGCTGTTCGGGCAATATTCTCGGAATTCGACGAAACAAAGGCAAAACATCTTATTTCACCGAGACGGACCAGAACACCGAAGGAGAGCCGGAGGGGAGGCCCAGGGCTCCCAGACCATAGGCTGGCGCGGCCTGGAGGGGGGCACGCCGCCTTATGGGGTGGGACCCCCAGGCACCTCCTTGCGCCGCCTCTTCGCCTATAAAGTCCCTCAAGACCTAAAACCCCGATACCAATTGACGAAACTCCAGAAAGACTCCAGGGGAGCCGCCGCCATCGCGAAACTCCAATTTGGTGGACAAAATCTCTGTTCCGGCACGCCGCCGGGATGGGGAAGTGCCCCCGGAAGCCATCTCCATCGACGCCACCGCCTCCATCATGCTCCGTGAGTAGTTCCCCCATGGACTACGGATTCTAGCAGTAGCTAGTTGGTACTCTCTATCCCATTTACTTCAATACAATGATCTCATGAGCTACCTTACATGATTGAGATTCATCTGATGTAATCGGTGTTGTGTTTGCTGGGATCTGATGGATTGTTACATTATGATTAGTCTATCTATAAAGTTTGTGAAGTTATTGTTGCTGCAATCTTGTTGTGTTTAATGCTTTTCACTAGTGCACGAGTGGCATGATCTTAGATTTAAGCTCTATACTTATTGCTTAGATTGTATCTACAAGTTGTTTGCACATATTGCTGTCCGGAACCCGAGGCCCCAAAGTGACAGAAATTGGGACAACCGGAGGGGAAGGCTGTGATATGAGGATCACATGTTTTCACCAAGTGTTAATGCTTTGCTCCGGTGCTCTATTAAAAGGAGTACCTTAATTGCCAGTAGATTCCCTTGAGGCCCGGCTGCCACCGGCTGGTAGGACAAAAGATGTTATGCAAGTTTCTCATTGCGAGCACGTATGACTATATATGGAAAACATGCCTACATGATTAATAATCTTGATGTTCTGTCTTAATGCTATTTCAATCCTATCAATTGCCCAACTGTAATTTTGTCGTCGTGGCGAACGAGCAGATGCCATGGGATGGCTTAAGTTGGGGCCGAATGGACGCTAGAGGATTCGGGGGAGGGTTTGCGACTAGATGGGATGAACTTCCGGATGCTTTCCTCAAGAACACAACCAAAGGCCGGTATGCAAGAAGAGAGACAAGAGGAAGAACTCTTTACTAGATCGCTTGCTTCATTGATCTTAACATGATTACAGGTGCTTGGGTACAAGTTCTATCGTCTAATCTCCTCTGTCAACACGCGCCCGTAAGAGGCAGTGCCCCTTCTCCTTATATAGGGAAGAGGGTGGCTTACAGAACAAGAAACCCTAATGGCATCTTTGACTGGACAAACTACTTTACAAAGCTACTTTAATCATAGATGACGCCGGAGTCTTCTTTAATCAGGGATGCTGACGTCCTCCGGCTTCTTTCAGCGTCACCTCTCTCTTTGGCGCCAGGGCTCTGATTAAAGCCACTTTGCTTAGCTCATCCTTGTCTTCTAGCTCTGAAGAGAATCTTTGACCTGTCCTGCCGACAGGCCCTTCCTTCCGGTATCTTCTTTACCAGGTTCCGGTATACCCCTCTTGGGGATACCGGCTTAGCCTCACTTAGCCAAACTCTTACTTTCGTGTTCCGGTAAGAATATTAAACCGGTATCTCGATGGCTCAAACCATCCGGTTTGGCATGCCTTTGGCATACCGGGGGTTATCCCCCCAACATTAGTCCCCGAAGCTGGTATAGTCTGGAGGACTCTATCCTACAGACCATGCCAGGTTTTCATGTTTTTAGGATACCGGTTTAATCTCTCCGGCTTTGAACTTGGATCCGGCATCTTTGCCCTTATTTGTCTTTTCTCTCTTTGCAAGGCATTCCCCGGCATCTCTTTTCTCCGGTATCATCGCATTTACTCTTTCCTCGGCGAAGTCGAGAATATCTCGGGCCCCGCGCCTGTCAGTGACATGCGCACTGTTAACTGGCGCGCCAGTGTCAGTTGTCACTTCGCTTCGACTCCAGCGCGTTCATTAAATGCACCACTGTGGATCCCACTAGCCACTTCGGATCTGTGTGTGCCTCCGTGTGGCTTCTTATTTTTTCGCGCGTACCTCCTCGCCACGTGGCGGCCCGTGGTGCGAACCGCCGTGGCCCGTGGAGCGAACCGCCGCGGCCCGGCGGTTTTCGGCCCATCTTCTCCCTTCTATTTAAGTTGGAAACGTCGCCTCTTCTTCCTCTTCTCACATTCCCCATTCTTCGCGCACAGTGCTCCTCGCCTTCTGCGCCTCCGCCGCTCTTCGTCCGCCGTCATCCGCTCGAGCTCTGTCGTCCGGCGAACTTACGCCGCGTCTCCGCCGTACCTCGCCGTGCGGAAATCTTCCGCAGCACCTCCGTCGCATCCGTAGCATTCTTGCTTCTTCGCGCTCGTTCCCGCTTCGCCGTCGACGGTGCTCGTCGGCGACCGCTGGTCCGCTGCTTCGCCGGTGAACCTCTTCCCCGGCGACCGCTCCGCCTCAGGTTAGTCCCGGTTTCACTTTGCTTACGCTTTGCTCGTTTTCTAGATCTTGGGTCGTCAGTGTTCTTATTTTCTCTTTTTCTTTGATTTTCTTCTTACTCGTAGATCTTCGCGTGGGGTGCAACTATGGGATTTCTGTTTTTCCGCCTCTAGAACAATGTCTAGCGAGGAATCTTCCTCTGTCTCTTCTTCTGCTTCCTCTTCCGGTAGCCGGCATAGGCAAGCTTCCAGTAGATCTACGGCCTCAGATCCGATGGATACCGATTCCGGCAGCCCGCAGGAATCCGGTAGCTCTAGCCAAGCTTCCGGCGCAGAGCCTTCCCCTATCACTCGCGGAGCCTGGATGGGCTCCAATGTTACCGAATTCGAGATCGACTGGCTTTACCGGTCTCGGAGGATTCCGGAAGGAGTATCTTGCCGGCTTCCCGGTGACGAGATCGAACCGGTGCTCCAGCCCGGTGAACACGTTGTTTTTCTTGCTCATTTTGAGCGTGGCTTTGGCCTTCCTGCCTCGCCTTTTTTCCGGGAGTTCTTAGATTTCTATGAGCTCCAACCTCATCACCTCCCTGGCAATGCCATCTTTTACCTTTCCTGCTATGCCACCTTCATGGAGGCCTACATCGGCATTCGTCCCACTTGTGAGACGTTTGCCCGCTTCTTTTCTTTGCGGATTAATTCCGTTCAGGGCAAGGAAATTCCTAAGCCCAAACCGCCTGTGGAGTGCGGGTCCTGCATCGTTGGCTCCCGCCAGGGGAGCCCTTTCTTTAAGTTCACTGGCCTCGAGTCCTGCCGCGCCTGGCAAGGAACTTTCTTCTACGTGAAGAACAATGGCCGCGCGAATCTCATTGATCTTCCGCCGTTCAAAGTGGGGCCTCCCAGTAGAGCCAACTGGAGCTATAACCCGAAGACGGACCACATCGAAACCAACCGGGTGGTACGCTTCATGGCGAACCTGGTGAAGGAGACCAACATCTGCTCGGATGATATTATCCGCACTTTTATCTCGCGCCGGGTGCTTCCTCTTAAGCGCCGGCAACATAGGATGAGCGAGATGTACGGTCCTGGCGACCCCACCAAGATCACCGGCCGTCCTCTTAGCAAGAAGGACGTCGTCCGCAAGGCTAAGCAGATCTGCCAAACTGCTATGCCATTTGACTGGGAGTGGGGCTTCCTTCCTCTCAGCACAACTAACCCTCCGACCCAAGAAGTAAGAAATTACGCAATTAGGGTCGGTTTGCCGGTAACTTTTTGCTCTTGTTAACCTTCTTCTTTCTTATTTAAGGCTAAAGACCGCTTCCCCACCATTCTCGCAGAGCGACGCGGGATTTGCGTGAAGCGCGCCCTTGACTCCGTCGACCCGGATCCTTACATTTTTTGGAAGGATCTGAAGATGGGCAAGACCCCAGCCTCGCGCCTTGGCAGGTCTCCGCCGAAGCCAACCGGTTCTTCGGATGATCTGAGCATGCTTGAGGTATTTTTCTTTTCCGGTTTCTTCTTCTTCTTTCATTGTTGCTTTTTCGCGAATCGTTTCTTAGCCATCTTTAACTCATAGATCCACGAGCACGCGCCGCCCTTGCGCGCCGAGGCCGGCTCCGAGTTTGTGGACAAGCTCATGGCCCAGGGCCAAAAGAACAAGACGCCGGCATCTGATGCCGGTTCCAGTCAAGCCCCTCCCTCCAAGCGCTTCCGGACGGAGCCCTTGGGGGAGAAGGAAGTGGGCATGCGTCGCTACGGGCGCAAGTAGATGCCGACTGCCTCCGGGTAAGTTTCTTGTTTTCTTGCTTGCCTCTTTTTGCCAAGTTCTTTTCCGGTCGCTTTTCTCCAACTGTTTTTCTTTTTTTTTCTCAGCCCTGTGCTCAAGCTTGGCTCACGGCCAGCGGGCTCTGAAGGTTCCGCAAGGACCTCAACCCTCCTCCTCGCTCAAGCCCGGCACCATCTGGTGCCGGCAACACCTCTGCCTCCCCTCTGGGGGGCACAACAAGTTTGGGGCATGCGGCCCCTACACCACCAGAACACCGCACGGAGGAGGATCTTTCCTTCCCTCCAGAGAACCAGGATACCGGCGCCAGCAACATCGGCGCCGAGGAAGAAGCTGCCGGGCGGGCGGAGCCTTCGGCTCCTCCCGTCCTTGAAAAGAAGACAACTTCCGCGCCGGAAACTTCCGTGCCGGAAAGTTCCAACTTGGGTGGTGCCCCTAGCGCACCCCCTTCTCCAAGAACTACTCCAACACCGCCACCGGATGCGCCTCGCCCCAAACCTGCCGGGGCTGCTCCAACTGCGCCGCCGCCCAAGCTCTCCAAGCTAGTCAAGGGGAAGGCGACGGCCTCCAAGGCCCCTTCCGGTGGACAGCAGCCCTTGGTGCTGCATGTCTCCAAGGCCGCCAGCGATGCCAGCGGGAAGGCCACCGGCTTGCTCGGCCGCATCACTGAGTTCCGGCGCGGGGGCCGGGAGCTGGGGCATCTGCTGCCCTATGCCCAGCAATGGAACGCCGCGGATGTGACCCGGGCGACCCACGGCGTGGGCAAGGACAGGCAGCCGTTGCCAGACCCTGCTGGGGACCGATGCTCCGAGGAGCATTTCATGCGGCTCCGTCGAGCCGTGAAGGAGCTTGACAACGCGTGGTTTGACTCCACGAATAATCTGAGGGTAAGTTTCCAGCACTCTTTTCCACTTTTGCCGGTTTCCTTACCTCCAGATTTTTTCTATCTTTTCTTCAGTTTCATGCCGGTTTCTCTCTTGTCTATCTTCCCAGTCCCCGAGTTTTGTGGTGAGAGCGCAGCTTTTAGCACAAAACTTTAACTTAAAAACTTAGCGTGAAACCGGCATTGCCAGTCCCCGAGTTTCGGGTTAAGATTAAAAACGCGTGAAACTAGCACTGCCAGTCCCCGAGTTTCGGGTTAAGAACCTTTTTCTTAGCGCAAAACTTAGCTTAAAAACGCACGAAACTAGCACTGCCAGTCCCCGAGTTTCGGGTTAAGAACCTTGTTCTTAGCGCAAAACTTAGCTTAAAAACGCGCGAAACTAGCACTGCCAGTCCCCGAGTTTCGGGTTAAGAACCTTGTTCTTAGCGCAAAACTTAGCTAATCTCTTTTTCTTGAACAGCTCACGGCTGACGCTCGGAAGGTCCTCTTTGAGGAGCTTCTATGGGAGCATCGGGACCTCGCTGAGGCACATGATAAGTGCCAAGGTAAGTTTTTGTACCACCGGCATCTTTTTACCGAAAACCTTTTTTCCTCCTAACACTTATAATTTTTGCTTAACAGTGATCCTGGAAGCTTCCATTGAGGCTCTCAAGGAGCAGCTCGCCGCCGCCCAACGTACAGCTTTCCCTCTTTCCTGTTGGCTTGGTTTTCTTTCCATCTTAGTAGTACAACTTTGTTAACACCTTCTTTTCCGGGTTTCAGGGGAGAAGGACCAGCTCATCCGGCAGCATCAGGAGGAGCTGAGCGCCCAAAAGACCAGCTACCAGGAGCTCAAGTCCCAGTTCATCCAGCTGGGGCTTGACCATGCTAAGGCTCTCAAAGCTGCTGAAGCTGATGCAGCGGCCAAGATGCATGAGGCTCTTGAAGATGCCGGCAATTCCAACACGGTGTTGCGGACTGAGCTGGAGGAGCTGGCCAAGGTGCGTAAAGCTGCCGAGGAGAAGGTCGCGTGGCTTGAGGCAGAGCAGAAGGAGTACGGCCGGCTGGTCGTGCAAACTAATGCACATGCCTACCGTAAGTCCTTTCCTTTTGCACTTTCCGATTACTGCCCACAAGCCTTTTTCTTCCGATCACATTTTCTTTTCGTTATCTTTCCTTCCGGTTGCATTTTCTTTCGGATTCCTTTCCTTAGCCTTTTTCTTTCTTTGCACAGGCCTCTTCCCGGACTCTCAGAGGTTTGCTGTCAAGAAGGTTGACGAGCATCGCACTGCCCAGGCCCAAGAGAATCTTGGCGTGCCATGGACCCCCTACGACCATCTGGTCGCGCTGAACGCGCGGGTGTCTCACATGCGCGCCATAGATCGCAACCTGTCTGACATTCCTGATGTAGCTACCCAGCTCTTCAGGACTCTGTGGCCTGGCGAGGAGGTGCCGGATACTTTCTCACTGATCAGCGACCGCCTTAAGGGTGCCGGCAGGAGGATCCGCGAGTGGCAATGCTCTGCTGCCCGCGCTGGAGCAGACTCTGCCCTCCGCGTCGCTTGCTCATGGTATCCGGAGCTGAACTTGGATGCCCTCACCGGAGTGCGCGAAGGCGCGGAAACCGATCTGGACCCGATTCTTACCGCTAAGCGGCAGGATCGCGCGTACCACATCGCGGAGTATGCTGACATGCGCACCTTCATCCCTCCCCCTCCTGACGTCCAAGATTATCTCGACGAGGAGGAGGATGAAGCCGAGGAGGAGCCTCTGGGCGATGCCGGTGCTGGCGATGCCCCTCCTGAAGCCCCCGCTGCCTGATCATCTACTTGCTTAATGTTTGCCTGTGAAATATCTGGTTGCCCTGCTTGTCTCAAAACAATATGTCGTTAAATTCTACCACGGTATGCCGGGGTTTATGATGTAAAAACTCTAAGTTCGCTTTTGGTTGCCGTACAACAGTTTATGCCGGTAAGTTATACCGGTAGTTAATTATCTTAAGTTTGCCTTAACATATTTGCTTTTGGTTTTGCTTTTATCCTGCACTGCAAAGATTTCCAAATTGTTTCCGCATCCAATTCGATGCACACTTGGTTCTTTTGCCTTGGCTCTGCCTGCCTTCTTTGGGCGTTCTTTGGCGTATGAGCACAAGGTTCTTTCACCAAACAAGCATTTTCTTGAACTTAGAAATAACTTCGAAATTTTGCAAAAAACCGGTCTGACCGGGGTTAGTTAAATTTTCCGGATTGTTTGTTCCCACTCCCTCTCTTCGCAGTTCACGTGCTTAGTTGCTACCGGTTTATCTTGCTTGCCATGAAGCCGGTTTGCGGACAGCAGCAGAGTCGAAGACTCCGGTAGGTTTAGCACGCTACTAAACCGGAAAGAAAAAATGTTCACTGAACAACCGGTGAACTGAAAAAATAAACAGGTTGCATGCAACTTAGGTTGGGGTAGTCCCCGAGATTCATTCGAGGTTCCGACATCTTTTTATTCATAGCATATAAGGTACAAAAAGGAACTTCTTACTCCACAACTTCAAGAGTAGAAAGGACGCAACAGAGCTACGTTCCATGGACGCTTGCTCTCCTCTCCGGACCTGTCCGCCTTTCCTTTTTTCCACTCCTGTGCATCGATCAAGTAGTATGCATCATTGTGAAGCACTTTGCTCACAATGAAGGGACCTTCCCATGGTGGTGAGAGCTTATGCCGGCCTTCAGTGCGCTGCACTAGGCGTAGCACCAGATCTCCTTCCCGGAAAACTCTCGGGTTAACCTTCCGGCTATGATAGCGTCTGAGGTTTTGCTGGTAAATGGCTGCTCTTGCCAAAGCCAGCTCTCTTGCTTCTTCTAGCAAGTCCACATCATTTTCTCTGGCCTCTTTGACCTCTTGCTCAGTATATAGCTGTACCCTTGGTGAATCATGAATGATGTCAGTTGGTATGACCGCTTCTGCTCCGTATACCATGAAGAATGGAGTGTACCCGGTGGACCGGTTTGGAGTTGTTCTTATGCTCCACAACACTGATGGTAGCTCATCAAGCCAACACCCCGGTGACTTTTCTACCGCCTCAATGAGCCTTGGTTTGATACCGGAAAGTACCAAAGCATTCATTCTTTCCACTTGGCCATTGCCTTGTGGGTGTGCTGCGAGCACAAATCCAACCGGATGTTGTTGTCCTCACAAAACCTTTTGAACTCACCTTGAGCAAAGTTGGTCCCATTGTCAGTGATGATGCTGTGCGGGTATCCATACCGCAAAATGACATCTTTCAAGAACTTCACCGTTGTGTGCCCATCACACTTTGCGATAGGTTTCACTTCTAGCCACTTGGTGAATTTATCAACCATAACCAAGATGTGAGTCATGCTGCTCCTTGCAGTTTTGAATGGACCAACCATATCGAGGCACCAAATGGCAAACGGCCAAGTTAGCGGTATTGTTTTTAAACCGGACGCTGGGGTATGATTTTGCTTGGCGTACCTCTGACACCCGTTGCATTTTCTTACTAAATCCTCAGCGTTTTCCAAAGCAGTGGGCCAATAGAACCCATGCCGGAATACTTTTGCTACCAGCGCCCTTGATGAAGCATGATGCCCACATTCTCCTTCGTGAATCTCCTCAAGCATTTCTTTTCCTTCTTCCGGTTCCACACATCTTTGAAGGACACCGGTAACGCTTCTCTTGTACACGTCACCATTGATGAACGTGTATGCCTTGGACCTTCTTTGGATTCTTCTTGATTCATTTTCGTCATCCGGCAAAGTGCCGTTGATCAGGAATTCCTTAATAGGTTTAACCCACGACGGTGTCTCTCGAACCAAAAACACCGGTGCATCTATCTCCATGCAATCTACCAGCATCATTTCTTCCGGTACGGCTGCAGCAGTCCCCGAGCTTGCCGGTGCAGTCCCCGAGTTTACCGGTACAGCCCCCGGGTTCCCTTCGTCGATGTCCATGGGTACCACATGCGATTCCGGTACGAAAATAGATTCCGATTCTGGGCTTGGTTTGATTGATGGCTCTCTTAAGTGTGCCAAGGCTATTCCGGGAGGAATTTCCTGCCTAGATGAGCCCAGCTTGGACAAAGCATCCGCGGCTTCGTTTTCTGCCCTTGGCACATGGTGAAATTCACAGCCCTCGAAGAAGCCGGCGATCTTTTGCACGTGAAACCTGTACAAAACCATGTTTGCATCCTTTGCGTCCCAATCCCCGGAACATTGCTGCACCACAAGATCTGAATCTCCATAGCAAATGATCCGGTGTGCACCGATTTCTTTTGCGACCTTTAACCCATGGATCAAGGCCTCGTATTCAGCGACATTGTTTGATGCCCTGAAATGCACTTGCAAGACATACCGGAGATGATCTCCTTTTGGCGAGGTAAGCACCACACCAGCACCTAGACCCTCTTTGAGTTTGGATCCATCAAAGTGCATTTTCCAGTATTCTATCTTCTGATCCGGCGGCTTGTATTGCATCTCCGCCCAATCGACGAGGAAATCAGCCAAAGCCTGTGACTTTATGGCATCTCTCCTTTCGTACACTGGTACATATGGTGATATCTGGATTGCCCACTTTGCAATCCTTCCGCTAGCGTCCTTGTTGCACATGATATCGGAGATTGGTGCTTCACTCACCACCTTCATAGGATGCTCTTCGAAGTAATGCTTGAGTTTTGTGGTGGCCATGTACACGCCATAAGTCATCTTTTGGAAGTGAGGGTAGTTTTGTTTTGAGAGGGAGAGCACCTCGCTCAGGTAGTATACCGGCCTCTGGACGGTTTTTCCTTCCTCTTCTCTTTCAACCACAACCACTACGCTCACAACCCGGTTTGTTGCTGCTATGTATAATAGCATAGGCTCTCTTTCTAGAGGTGAAGCCAGTATAGGTGCTGTAGCCAACATAGTTTTCAGCTCTTTAAACGCTGCGTCTGCCTGAGGGGTCCAGACGAACGTGTCAGATTTTTTCATGAGAGCATAGAGTGGCAGAGCTTTTTCTCCCAACCTGCTTATGAACCGGCTTAGCGATGCCAAGCTACCGGTAAACTTTTGCATGTCTTTTAGATCGCGCGGTATTGTCATTCTTTTGATTGCCTGGATTTTTACCGGATTTACCTCAATGCCCCGGCTTGATACGAGAAAGCCAAGCAACTTGCCGGCTGGAACACCGAAGGTACACTTTGCCGGATTGAGCTTCATCGGAACCTTCTTAAGTTATCAAATGTTTGCCGGAGGTCATCGATTAAGGTTTCTTTTACACTTACACCACAACATCGTCCACATACACTTGCACATTCTTTCCGATTTGATCGAACAAGCACTTTTGCATACAGCGTTGGTACGTTGCACCAGCGTTGCGCAAACCGAAAGGCATAGTGACACAGCAATAAGCCCCGTGCGGAGTAATTAACGCAGTTTTTATTTGATCTTCCTTTTTCAAGGGGATTTCGTGGAAACCGGAATAAGCATCCAAGAAAGACAACAGCTCACATCCTACCGTGGAATCAATCACTTGATCGATCCTGGGTAAGGGGAAAGGGTCTTTCGGGCAAGCTTTGTTCAAGTTGGTGTAGTCGATGCACATGCGCCACACCTTTGGAGCTTTTGCTTCCATGTTTTCTTCCTTCTTCTTCTCGACCAGCACCGGATTAGCTAGCCACTCGGTGTGCAGTACCTCCACAATGAAACCGGCAACCAGTAACTTTGTCACCTCTTCTCCAATGATCTTTCTCCTGTCTTCAGCAAACCGGCGCAGCGGCTGCCTTACTGGCTTTGCATCTTTCCGGACATTTAGTGAGTGCTCAGCCAGCTCCCTCGGAACACCTACCAAGTCATCAGTAGACCAGGCAAAGATATTCCGATTCTCACGGAGGAAGCTGACGAGCGCGCTTTCCTATGCTTCATTCATGCTGGCACCGATACGAACGGTGCGCTCAGGGTAAGCTGGATCCAGCACAATGTCCTTTGTCTCTTTTGTTGGCTTGAACGCCGGTGTACCCAGGTTTGCACTCATTGCCGCTAAGCTCAGCTGTGAGGACTGAGCCAGCGCAACCGCATTTTGCATCCTCCTCTTTTCTTCAGCGATCACCAGCGATTCTGCCAGGTTTGATCCAGCTGAAGCTGTTTCCAGCGAGACTTTGTAGTTTCCCACCACAGTCAAGGGTCCACGAGGTGTCGACATCTTCATCTTGAGATACGCCGTGTGAGTCGAGGCCATGAAAGCAGCCAATGCTGGTCTCCCCAGCAAAGCATGGTAAGGACTATCTAAGTCCACCACCTCAAACTCAAGGTTTTCAACCCGGCAATTGTCACATCCTCCAAACGACACATCCACCCGGACTTTTCCAACCGGTGCGCAGGACAGTCCCGGAACGATTCCATGGAACGTTGTGCGCGTTGGCTGAAGCATATTTTCTGTTATGCCCAGCATGTTCATGGTGTGCCGGTACATGATGTTTATGCTGCTTCCATTGTCTATCAGCACCTTGCTGAACTTGACTCGAGCATTTGGCCCTTGCATGATTGGGTCCAAGACGAGAGCATAGCCACCCGGGTTCGGCATGACTTTAGGGTGAACCTTGAATGACCACGAGATCTCTTGATCAGACCACAGCATATATTTTGGTATTGCCGGCATCACCGCGTTCACTTCCATAGAACGGCGATACAAGCTTTGTTTATCGGTTGGCTCAGTTACGAACACAACGCAGCACATATCTGGATCCTTGTAAATGTTCCGGCCCAAAGGTGCCGGTGGAGGTGGTTGGTCATTGCCTTCCATCACCTGGTTAACTTGCTGGTACTGCATGCTGCCGGTTTGGCTGCACCGGTAAGGCGTTTGCCCCGGTAAGCGGTGGTGATGGTGGTAGTTGCTGTTGCCGCGGCATGTCTTGTGGTGGTTGTGCATCTTTTACCGTTCCCTTTTGCATCAAGTACTTGGTCCAAGTACAATCCTTCGTCAGATGGTTTGACGGGTGTGCCGGGTTTGGTGTGTGCCACCGGCAAGGTTGGTCCATGGCAGCTTCCATGGTGTACTTCGCGGGTTCTTGCCAGTTCTTTTTCTGAACCCAGGGCTTCTTTTCTACCCACTGCTTTTTAGGACCCGCCCATGGCTGCGATCCGGTTCTCTGCCTCTGACTGCCGCTGGCCTCAGAGTTTTCTTGCACTGCAGCAACTTGCTGCGGACCGTACCTTCGATCCGGAAAATCTTCCCTTCTTTTGTTGTTCCGGTTATCCCGGTGTTGCTCTTGGCGCTGATGTTCCGGCTCAGGTTGCACTGCCGGCTGCGTTGGGTCTCCCAACGCATAGCTATCCGCCACATGTATCATTTCTGCCAACGTTGTCGGCATGTTCCGCTGTAGCTTTTGCCACAACGGTGAACCTCTCCTGCACCCACTGCTAAACCAAGCAATGGCTTGCGCCTCGATTACCCCTTCACAGGAGTTCCTTGTGGTATTCCACCGGGCCAGATAATCCCGGTCTGTTTCGTTCTGGCGCTGTATGCACAGAGCAAGCTGCTGCGGCCTGTTTGGCCTCTGATAAGTGCTGCTGAAATTGCTCACAAAGGCTTCCTCAAAATCCAGCCAGCCATTTATGCTTCCTGCCGGCAAGTTGTTTAGCCAGATTCTTGCCGGTCCAACCAAAAATGATGGTATGATTCTCACGGCCCATCGCCGATTTCCTCCTCCAGCTACGGTTCCTCCACCGCCTGCGACGTATACCGCGGTTACATAGTCCGCGAGCCAGTCTTCCGGCTTTGTAGTGCCATCGTATGTTTTTGTGTCACGGGGCAACATAAAGTTGCGAACTGGTGGTTTTTCTTTCATGATCCTTGGGCCAAAGCACTTTGGGCCTGGGGGACCTTCTTCCTCGATCATTTCTGACAAGTACACTCTATCCAGACGGTGCCTCGCATCCCGTTCCGGTAAGTATCTCTCTCCCAAGCGTTCTCCTAATGAGTTACGGTATGCTGCCGGTCTTGCGGAATCAGCCTCATCATAACATTTCGGTACCGCGGCCCTTGCCTGCCGGTACCTCGGGGGGTCTATTTCCTCCTCATCGTACGCTGCCCTTGCAGCCCGATAATTTTGCCCGGTTTCTTGTCTACCGGCATGATTGTTTCCGGCATAGCCCTCTTTGGCGTAGCCTCTGTTTGCCCCTTGGCCCTTTCTGCCGGCATCATATTGCCCGGCTTGCTGCTTTTCGGCAAGAACCGGATCATACACAGTCATCTGCTGCGCATTCACTTCTTTTTCTCTTCTTCTGTCCGGATGGGGGGACGAAGCCTGCCCATGGGACTTGCTACCGGCATTCCTTGTCGAACGCGCGGATTTTGAAGCCACAGCCTTGTTTAGCCTATCAAGCTGTTCAGCATTTTGCTGCTCGATAGTTTCAAGAAGTTCCCGGACACGCTCTTGTTGTTTTGCCAGAGCGTCCCCGGAAAGCGAATCACACAGTGCTACAGCAGCTTTAGCAGCTTTTATCGTTTTATCCGGGCTACTGTACTTAGGCTTCTCTACAATGCTCACAGATGCAGATGTGCTCTTACCGGCAGCAATTTCTTTGCGCAAATCCTGATCTAGATTGCGAGCTTTAAGCCGGTTTTCCGGTATCCTAGCAGCATGCGCGCTAACAGAAGCAAAGCCATGGGCAGCGTTGTACTCACGTAGGGTTAGGTTCAGCTCGCGCTGCGCCCTGGCGATGTCCTTGCCGCTCTCGAGCATCTTCTGGCGCTGCGCCTCCAGCTCCGCCTGAGCCGCTGCCGGGTCGATGTTCTGCGCGATGGGGGTGGCGAGGACGTTCATCGCCGCTTGGAACGGTGTTTCCGGTGGCGCGGATGATGCTCCCGCTGCGCCTGCGCCTCGCTCCAGCGGTGGCTTGGCCGCACGGGTCGAAACCGCACGTCCAGCGCCTTCTTCTGCAGCTTCTTTGCCGGCGTTGACCGCGCCTGCCATCATCACCTCCACGCTGCCTGGAACGCGGCCAGCATGTAGCCACCTTGGCGGATCCGGCGCCACCAGTACCGGCGAGAGGCACTGGTGCACAGGAACGGTGCCGAAGTAGATGCGGTGGCTGCCGAACTCGATGATGCGGCCGTTCTTGGGGAAGATGCCGCCGTTGGCGAAGCAGCCCGCGTTGTCGTTGATGAAATCCATGGCGTAGATGCACTGCACCAACGCGGAGACCGTACGCTGGCCGGCGACGTCGAGGATGCCCGCCCGAATGTGAACTCCAGCAAGCGCCACTTCATGCCCCACGGTGGGCACCAACTGTCGTCGTGGCGAATGAGCAGATGCCATGGGATGGCTTAAGTTGGGGCCGAATGGACGCTAGAGGATTCGGGGGAGGGTTTGCGACTAGATGGGATGAACTTCCGGATGCTTTCCTCAAGAACACAACCAAAGGCCGGTATGCAAGAAGAGAGACAAGAGGAAGAACTCTTTACTAGATCGCTTGCTTCATTGATCTTAACATGATTACAGGTGCTTGGGTACAAGTTCTATCGTCTAATCTCCTCTGTCAACACGCGCCCGTAAGAGGCAGTGCCCCTTCTCCTTATATAGGGAAGAGGGTGGCTTACAGAACAAGAAACCCTAATGGCATCTTTGACTGGACAAACTACTTTACAAAGCTACTTTAATCATAGATGACGCCGGAGTCTTCTTTAATCAGGGACGCTGACGTCCTCCGGCTTCTTTCAGCGTCACCTCTCTCTTTGGCGCCAGGGCTCTGATTAAAGCCACTTTGCTTAGCTCATCCTTGTCTTCTAGCTCTGAAGAGAATCTTTGACCTGTCCTGCCGACAGGCCCTTCCTTCCGGTATCTTCTTTACCAGGTTCCGGTATACCCCTCTTGGGGATACCGGCTTAGCCTCACTTAGCCAAACTCTTACTTTCGTGTTCCGGTAAGAATATTAAACCGGTATCTCGATGGCTCAAACCATCCGGTTTGGCATGCCTTTGGCATACCGGGGGTTATCCCCCCAACAAATTTGTTCAGCCAACACTTGTCACTTGTTATTGGAGAGTTACCACTAGTGTAGATAGCTGGGAACCCCGGTCCATCTCTCATCATCATATACTCGTTCCTATATGACATTGGAAGTAGTATCAACTATTTTCTAGTGCCATTGCCTCTGTGTTACTGTTACTGCTGCTGTGTTACTGTTATTATTGCTCTCATATTACTGCTGCTTTCACATCGCCCCTGTTACTAGTGCTTTTCCAGGTGCAGCTGAATTGACAACTCAGTTGTTAAGGCTTATAAGTATTCTTTACCTCCCCTTGTGTCGAATCAATAAATTTGGGTTTTACTTCCCTCGAAGACTGTTGCGATCCCCTATACTTGTGGGTTATCAGAGAGGCGGTGACGACATGGAGGAGGCGGCAGCATAGGGCGATGGCGCCCCGACGCCCCTCCTAGGGTGGCGGTTGCCCTTGTGGGTGGAGGCCCTTTGCCCCTTCTTCTTCCTTGGCCATGGTTTTGGTGTGGAGGATGCCCCCCTCCGTGGCCACGGAGGAGGATTATCGTCACAATAGATGGGTGCCTTCAAAAGTAGGGTTTTCTCTCAATATATAGAGGTGGAGATGCAATGTTGGCAATAGGATGGATGTCCCTTTGTTCCTAGGGCTCTTGGGCACCTCTATAACCTTTCTAGGACTCCCAATTTTCCTCTATGAGCCCATAAAGTCGTGGCTTGGCCGAATCCCTGAAGTATGGAAATAGTTTGAGTCAGTCACGTCACAAATTTTTGGATTCCCGAAACTGCCTCTATACCGTTTAGTAAAAGGGGTCCATAGGTCGCATACGAACTCCGTTTGAGGCTTTCTTTACGTCAAACGAAAGGTAAGAAAATTCTCCACAACCTCTATTTCTAGCATTTGTTTCATTTTAGGCTATCTTCGGGTCCTTTCAGGGCTATCTTTAAAATGTCCTGTAGGGACATATTTCAAGGAATTCCAGCTTTCGCCAAATTAGAGGTTTCCTTCCATAATTGATTATTTCCTACACAAAAAGTTTAAAACAAGACATTGTGCACTTTTTCAAATATTAATAGGTTAGTCCCAATAAATATAATAAATTTGCATAATATTAATAATTTTGACACAATAAACTACAAAGTTTATGTATGCATTTTACATGCATCAACATCCCCAAGCTTAACCTATGCTCGTCCTCGAGCATAAAGGTGATAAAACTAACATGAACTTTGGAGTTTGTTGCTTTGCTTATTTCCATTGTCATACAAAGTTCACAAGGTTCATTTTTTAATGAATAACAACAAGAAAGCGAGCTATAAAGTGATATCTTTTACAATCTACAAAACATGCTCAACAATAAGTGGTCTTGTGTTCAAACAAATAAAAAGTAATATTGACCATAAATCTTGGATGAACCTATAGAATTTACGGAAGACTCTTTTGTTTCTTTTCTTTTTGGATACTCTTATTTTGATTATTTTAACTCTTGGATAACAAAAGGTAAGTCGGGAACATATGTGTTATACGTCCAATAAAGTAAAAGATAGTTGAGAGCATAAAATAAAGTTTTTAGATATGTAGTTCATGTCAACGGTACTCATAAGGATGGGGGTCCCATCGTCTCGTTGTTACTTTGTTTTAGAGACTCTATGGTTTATGTGTTTGACATCCTACAAGTTGAATGTCTCACGCACCTTCACCATGAGTACCCACACTTCATGCTAGATAGTTACGACACTTAATCCTATCATTGTAAACATATAATGTCCTAAAGAACGTCAACTGAGGTACCTCTTGCCCCTTAGTAGGAAATGCCCTTTTGAAATTCTTATTTTCATGATTTGCGGGTCATAACCATACTTAGAACACAAGAAAACAGACAAATGAATCACCCCAGCACTTTCTTTTATTTACTATTTTCATAGATTTTTATAAAATAGCTTCATAGAATGTTCATGCCGCAAATTTCCACCAAGATTCAACATGGCTTTAGTTGGCGGCCAAGGCGTCCCTCTCATTATATGTGAACTCCATAGTGTTCATTTCATTTCACACCGATGGGCATCCACAACAAAAATAACATCATATGAAGCGAAAATTTTCTCCAGAATAACATGGTTGAGCTAACAAACAACTTATAAAATGTGAACCAGATAAACTTCTATAGTGGTACCGCCACATACCTTTCTTTTTCTTGAGTTTAAAACTACACAAAAGGGATATTTTGAAGTATTTGGAGGCTTAGCACACATATTATACTTGGAGTAGCAAGTGCCACATAGGTAGCTAGGTATGGTGGGTGTTTAGTTTAAGGTATTTGGAAACAAGTCTTAGCTGGTTTTGAGAATATTTAGGCTAGCAAAAAGATCTAGAAGCATGCCATAGTGTCTGTAGTGCCAATCATTTATTATCAACAAGACTCCTTAGTATTAAACATTCATGTATATGAGAAAAAGTTAGAACTATGTAAGTCAGTAGAAAAATATTATTCATCAAAGTATTAGAAACTAGCAACACTAAGCATAACTTTGGATTTCAGCTTTTTTGTTGTCATTCCCTTTTTTCTTTATGGCATACAACTTCTTTTAATCAAGGATCTCATTCATTCCATAGTTTATTTCAGTAGCTCTTTCCTAAGCATGAACTAATATCTATCATGGTGGTCTCATTTATTTACAAACGAAATTAGACATTACACTAACAAAGATGCTCCAGATTTATGCGATCATTCTATGTAGCTCAAAAATCAAAGTTTAGTTCAAGAGTTTAAGTAGGTTCAGTAGGGTTCCTTGAGCATCCCCAAGCTTATGGTCTTCACCATTTTTGGATAGCTCTTAGTGTGGTGTTCCTCCATTCTCTGTGAAAAAGTTTCAACACAAAACTTTCTCCCATTTCTTTTCTATGGGGTGACATTAGTTGTACAAGAATAGGATGATTGGTACAATATAATCCCAAGAAAAAAAATTCATTAATGGTCCAGCAAGAATATAGTGTCCTACACATTCCTAGAATATCAAAAGATAAATGGAAAACCATTTTGGGACACAAAGTAATGACTCAAACACTAATAGGCAGAATCTGTCCAGATTTTTAGTTGCAGCAAAACAAGTTGAATTCGACCACTTATACAGCCATGCTATGGTGCAACAACTTAGGTGCCACCTATTTATCTCCAAATCCTGACTTTCATGTAAGGACTGAACACAATGAGATTCATTATCATTTTATCAGAGAAATAGTTGCAAGTAAAATGTTAGACATCAAGTTTATCTCCAGCAAAGATTAACTTGGAGATGGTTTTACAAAGGCGCTGCCAATCAAGGATCTTGATGAGTTCAAGCGTAACGTCAAACACTCACAAGGTTGTGTTTAAGGGGTACTGCTAACAATATTAGAGATATATGCTTTATGAGTAATACTCCAATCGGTACCTCCTCTTCTTTGCCTACAGTGGGACTTTCCTCGCTCATACAAAATGCAACCGAGATCAAGGGAAAGATCATCATTTAGCCCAAGAATTACAATGGTGTTCACTACTAGGGAAAAGCCTACCAGCGACATACCAAAATAGGCTTTAGCGGTGTGCATGTGGCACGCCGCTGGTGTAACGTGGATCGTTTTGGTGGAAAGACATTTTCAGCTTGGTGGGGAATTATAGAAGTATTTCACAATGCACAATTGGTGATGGCACTTCTGTCTTGTTTTGGAAAGATTTCTGGCATGGGAAAGAAACGTTAAATGGAAAATTCCCTAGACTTTTTTCCTATGCGCGCGATGAAGATATAACTGTTGCCAAATTTGCCTCAACTGACATCAGCTCATGTTTTGCCTTACCTCCATCGGTGGAAGCTTTTCAGGAATATCAACCGATTATGGAGATAGTGAGTGGAATGCAAATCCAAAGTGATGTGATTGATCGGAGGACCTTTGTTTGGGGTAACAAATACACACCATCTCAATTTTACAACCTCCTTTTTGAACAGCTTCCGAAAGATGATGCCCTCAATGCTATATGGAAATCTAACGCCCTACCCAAACTGAAAGTTTTTCTTTGGCTGTTAATGGTGGACAGACTTAACACAAGAGATCTCATGTAGAGAAAACATTGGCAGCTAGACTCGGGATCAAATTGTGTGCTATGCCAAACTGGAACCATTGAATCAAGAGATCATTTATTTTTTGAGTGTGAATTTGCGGTGAATTGCTGGTTCAAACTGAACATTCAGTGGGATATGTCAGTACCTTTGTCTGGAAGATATATGGCTGCCCGTTCGAATTTTGATGGTCCATGTTTTATGGAGATCATTGCTTGCTCGGCTTGGAATATCCGGAAGCTTAGAAATGATGTTATCTTCAGAGGGATACCATGGCACGTTGGAAAGTTGGTTTCTGCAGTGATCTTTTATTACATAGATTTAGAGTTAAAACAACCCTTGGTCAGCCGCTTGTTGACTGGCTGCTAGCTCTCTCCCTTTAGTTTCTTCCTATGGTTTTAGGACATTTTTACCCTCATTGATGTAATCTGTGTATAAATACTGTTGGTTACCCTTATATATAAAATTACACCGTAAGGGCTTCCCCTACGGTACAAGTTTCAAATAAAACGTCGCTGATAATTGCTATCGGTGGCGTACAAGCAACACCACCACCAATATTTATCTTTTTTTGTTGTGCATCCCTTTACGGCGGCACGTTAGCGGCGTGCATGTGGCACGCCGCTGGTATAGCGCCACTGATAATTGCTATCGGTGGCATACATGCAACAACACTGCCAATGTTTATCTTTTTCGTCGTGTATCCCTTTACGGCACGCCGCCGCTAAATATTACAAGAAAAGGAAAATAGGAACCGCCCGCCTTGACCTATTTGCAGCCCCCACCGTTGTTCTCGTTGGTGAGCTCCGGTCGTTGATGCCAGCGAGCTCCTCATGGATGCCAACACAGATATTCCCCTTCTCGCACGCGTCTTTCATATGAGTTTTTAGGGTTAGATTACATGATCTGCTAGAGATGCTCTAATCTACCTAGCTAATCATACTATAAAGGATTCGTATAATATAATACAAAAGAATATACAACCAACTTCTACATAGATGGAAAATATGAGAAAAAATAAACAAGAATAAATGTAGTCTCTCTTACTACACACTAACGTAACATGGCCACATTCTTCCTCATCTTTTAACATCAAATCATGCTAAAACGATTTAATTTACATGTTTGCTCGAAATTTGTCATGAATTTCATTCCATCGCAAAACCCCTAGTACTAACCATCCCGGCTCAAATGTGCGTATGTTCTTCACCAGGTGGATGATTAATACATCGAGTTAAGGGCACCAAACCATCCGGCATTCCCGCTCACGCCTCAGAGTTCCACCAGATGCAATGCAATGCAACGCAGTGCATGTTGTATCGATAATCCATTGTCTGAGTTCGATCTGATTTTATCAGTGTGTGAGTTGATTTGAACTTTTGGTTAGTTATGATTTCGATTCGCCTTGGCTCGTCGATGCAGGCTCCAGCTCCCTGACCTCCTCGATTCCGGTGACGGCGGCCTTGAGGTCCAATCTCTTGTCGACGTCGGCCTCGCAGCACGCGAGCCCGACCTGGAGCAGCTTGAGCATCTCGCTATCGGCATCCTCGCCCGCCACTGACATGTCCTTGTCGAACACCTCCCCCGTGCGCTCCTCCGTGACGACGGAGTTCACCCACCCGGCGAGGTCGGTGGTGCCCTTGCTCCCCTGCCGGAGGTAGTTCGCCGGGAACTTCCCCGTGAGAACCTCGAGGATGAGGATCCCGAGGCTCCACACGTCGCTCTTCTTGGACGGCTTCCCGTGCGCCTCCACGCACTCGGGCGCCTTGTACGCCATCATCACCTGCTTCGCGTGCGTCGCCGTCAGCACCGGAACCAGCGCGTAGTCCGACAACGCCGGCCGGAAGTCGGCGTCGAGGAGCACGTTGGACGACTTGAGGTGCCCGTGCGGCACCGTCAGCATCGGCAGCTCGTCGTACAGATGCGCCAGCCCCCTCGCCGTGCCCTTGATGATCCCCAGCCTCTTCCCCCAGTCCAACGCCTTTCCTCGACCCCCTGCACAGCAATATATATGATAAGCTTAATTACGTTGGACATGCACGATCTGTCACGATGATTATGTGCAAGAACGATCCACGACGTACCATGGAGGAGATTGGCGAGGCTGCCGTTGCACATGTAGTCGGTGATGAGGAGCTTCTCCTCCTTCTTGTAGAGGTAGGCGACGAGCGGGATGAGGTTGGGGTGGTCGAGGCGGCCGAGGCGACGCATGTGTTCCGAGAAGTCCTCACGCCCGACGCCGTTCATGTCCTTGAACCGCTTCACCACCACCGACGAGCCCTCTAACAGCGTCGCCTTGTACGAGGACCCGAAGTTGCCGCTGCCGAGCACCTCGGCGGACGCGCGCAGCAGGTCCTCGATCTCGAACCTCACGCGGCTCTCACTGATGAACACCAGCCGCCCGTGCTCGTCGCGCCGCCCTCCACGCTTCGCCGACGCGGCGACGGGGGCGGCCTGGCTCATGGCGACGCACGGCGCTGTCTCCAGAACCGGATTGGACGGCGTCTGCTCGCCGTTGGGGAGTGTCACGGATCCGTCGGTCCGCTTCGCGCGTCGCTTCCTCCGTCGCCGGCGGCCGAGGACGCCCGTGGTGATGCCCGCGGCGGCGAGCAGCACGCCGACGACGATGAGCGCGATGGCGATCTTCACGAACGGTGACATGCCGTCATCGGGCGACAACGCGGGGTCGCAGACCGCGTCCAGCGGCTTGCCGCACAGGAGTTTGTTGCCTGCGGAGAAACGCACACTTTTCCCGAATCAATTCACGATCAAGAACGCACTCTCGATTCATGCACACTTTCGATTCGGTCAAAAGATAGTACAGCAAAGGATAGATTTGGATCTGCCTATTAGTACCTTGGAACATGCTGGCATTGAAGCGGCTGAGGCCGGCGGGGATGGGGCCGGAGAGGTTGTTTTCGGCGACGTCGACGAACCTCAACTCCGGCTGGGAGAAGTCCGGGAGCGGGCCGTCGAACTTATTATGCGCAAGCGACAGCTCCAGCAGCCTCGGTGACGTGATGGAGCTCGGCACAGGTCCGGAGAAGTCGTTGGAAGTGAGGTAGAGCTTCCGGAGCCCGCGCATGTGCATGAAGGCGTCGACGGGGATCACGCCGGAGAACTTGTTCCGGGACAGGTAGAGCATCTTGAGCACGCCCAGTTGGGACACGTTGGGGAAGGGCCCCGTGAGCGCGTTGTCGGAGAGACTGATGACCCGGAGGCCGGGGAGCACGGAGAGGGAACCCATCTCCGGGGCGCCGCCGGCGAGGCCGAGGCGCTCGAGCTGGAGGCCCTGCACGCTGCCGTTGCCGTGGCAGGAGACGCCGTACCAGGAGGAGTGGTTGCCGTTGCAGGGGCCGGGCGTGCCCCACGAGCGGAGCGGGCCCGGTGGCGAGCCGTCGGCGGCGCGTAGCGTGTCGCGGAACGCCACCAGCACGTCGCCCTCCGTTTTGCCCCCGTCGTCCGCGGACGCGACCACGGCGGCGACGGAGATGATGATGACGGCGATGTAGAAATGTCCGGGCGGCCGCAGCCGCGCCATGGGGCCAGCGGCGGCGATCGACGTGCTTGCGTGCGTGCCGGGAGGGATTGGTTCGTTCGTTCGTTGGAGCACGTACGGCCGGGCTTCGTTCGATCTTGCGCGCGCCCGCGGGTACGGCGGTGGCGCGGTCGTGACCGCACGTACGTGCGTGTGGCGGGGGAGGACGCGCGAGCTCAGGCGAGGCTAGGCGGCTACGTCGTTTTGCATGCGCATGGCCAAGGGGAAGGGAGGGATCGAGGAGGTGGTGGGGAGAAAAGGGTCGCGGCGACAGAGGGGCTAAGAATAGGCGGGAGAAGAGAGATTCCTCCAACTGAAATGATCGTTGCTGCGGTTTTGCCCTCGGCCATTTCTGGCCTTGTGGGTGGCCGCCGGGTTTTGAACTGGCCGGATGACGATTGGTTGTCACTTTTGAGCTAGAACATAAACAACATAAATCTAAACTTCTTCATCGGAAGTAGAAATCACATACTGCCACCGAGTGAAATTTTTGGTGGTCAAACATTACAAAATTTGACAATCTATAGATGAACAAGAACCGATTTCCCGACATATATTGTCTTTTGTTGTCCGGGTTGTACTGGAGAAGAGACGACGATCAGTTTGTTCGGTGGTTAATTTTCAGCTAGAACAAGATGCAAACTAAGCTATGTCATGCTTATTAAGACTAGTCATAATGGAGAGTAACATTAAGTAGTAACATGCACATGTTTTTTGAGAGACATGCACATGTTACTACCTTAATAGTGAGTAGTATCATAGATATAGTAACGTAGAATGTCATATTTATTACTTTGTAGAGCTATTATTCATTAGAATGTGTGATGTGATGGTAACATAGCTAGTTATTCAATCTCTCTTTCCTTAATTAATGATATGCCATGTCATCAAATTGCATGTTTTTTATATTACTAGCTATGTTATTCCCTACTATGAGTAGTCTAACAATAGCACACTACCTCCGATTGAATGAAAATAGTCTGTTTGAAATTTTGTTGTCAAGCATACAAATTTTGTCACGAGTTATTACTTCTATGTTTGAACGATTATATATACAAATATATGAAGACAATAATACTAAACTAATATCTATCATAATATATAATTATGGATTATTCTAGTAATCACACGTGCCCCAACAAAACTAGTTCCAGTTGACGCGAGGAGTTAACATTGGACCCTATAAAGTCGAAGATACCAACACCCGCATAGTTTTGAAGATCTCGTCATGACAAAAACAATAAAAAACTAATCTGATTACCACTTAAGTTTTAAGATATAAAACACTTCAAAGTTTGAAACACAAAAGGAACTTCACGTGTGCCTGCATGCATGTCTCAGTTAGCATTAAGGTGTCAAGGTGGGATCCCACCAGGACTTTACTTATAGTGTATTTTATATTTTCTAGTTATTTAGTATCAAAATTTACACTAAAAAGAAAAATACACTACAAGTGGAATTTAGGTGGGATTCCACCTCACACCCAAGTTACCATATTTGAGTCGAGTCCACAGAAACCTAATCAGAGACATGTGTCCTTATTAGCACAGTCCTATAACTTTTCATAATGTATTTATTTATTATTATTATTATTGATAATTTCTTGTGTATATTTTCTCAACTTAGTAAGATTTAAATATTGGCTCAATTTATACTCCATAGATGGACTGCTAACTTCGACAGTTTATAAATAAAAAAGGACCAACATTCAACATATTAATGGTATTACCAAAATCGTTATTAAGTATATTTCATACTCCCTCTATTCCTTGATATAATTTGTATAATTTTTCCAAAAAAAAATCTAAAATATAAGGTGTACTGCGTAAAACCACTTATTTGGAAAAAAAAATTACGGATTCGATTGCATATTCTTAGATCATGCAAACTCCTCTATTTTCTCAAAGCAATAATTAAGGGGCAATCTTACCCAAAACTCGTGTAACTTGCTCTTAATGTGCGTTTTTTAATTTCCGTGCCAAAATCTATACACCCTATGTCTAGGAATGGAGAGAGTATTATCTAATTATTATGTGAAAAATATGTCTTCATGCGAGTTCATATAGCCAATGTACTGAGTTGGAAAAGTTTGATGTCTTTAAAAACATATCCAAAGAAGTATGTGATGTCTATACAATTGTGCCAAGTGAAAAAAAAGGGGCCTACTTAGATGGTAGAGCCCATGCGTTTCTTGAACCCATAGTCCCACATGGTCCAAAATGAACCTAGGTCATCTCCTTTCTTGCAAGAATGTGTTACCTAAGCGTTTGCTGATACTTCTAACAAAAATATGATTTTTTTTTCCCTCAGCCATTTGTGGCCTTGTGGGTGACCGGGTTGAACTGCTAGAACATAACAACATAAAGACATTAATTGTCCCTCGATCTAGAACTAACTTAATTCTCGGTCACCCGACTAACGGTAAAATATGATGTGCAATTGTAAAACCATGTGCATTTACACACCTATGTATAATTCTAATTTTACTGAATCATAATGTAAATCTAACGGTTTAGAGTCGACCTAAAACTAACTTAAGACTCAATTAATGTAGAACTAGTAAAAGGGTAAAACTAATCTTCTTCATCATAAGTAGAAGTCATGTTGTCTGCGAGTGAAAATTTTGATTGTCAAACATTAATAAATTTGACAATCTATAGCTGAATAAGAACCAATTTCCGACGTATAATGCTTTTCTGGTGTCCGGGTGAACTGGAGAAGAGAGGGTGGTCAGTTTGTCAATTTGATGGTCAGTTTTGAGCTAGAACAACATGAAAACTAAGCTCTCTCTTTTAAGAACTCAACGATCTTCTATGGAAAAAGAACCCGATGAAATTTTGAGTATTTGGGATCTCCTACTCATCCCACCTCATCCGGCCTAAGTAGCAGTAGCATAGTGATTCAAAATAATCTATTTTAAATTATGTTGTTTAAAACCCATTGATATCCATTGTGTTTGGAAGTTGAAAGTCCCTCCTAAGATTCATTTCTTCTTGTGGCTTTTGGCTCATAACAAACTCCTCACTAGAGATAATTTGAGCAAAAGGAAAAATGTAGATGACTTGACATGTGTTTTCTGCAATGAGATTGAATCTTGTCAACATCTGTTTTTTGAGTGTGTTGTAGTTTCCAGTATTTGGGCTGAGGTTAAGAAGGTGTTGGAATTTCATCCTCAAATTAGATCCATAACTGATATTTCTGCCTTATGGAAAGACAAGAAAAAGCATTCTTTGGTTAATATGCTTATTGCTGCTATTTTGAGAACTATCTGGCTTACAAGAAATGACATGGTCTTCAACCGAACTCAATGGATTGGTATGCAGGTGTTGTGGAGAAAGGTGGCTTGCATCCTTGCTCAATGGAAAATCCTGCTGAAAGAGGAAGAAAGAGGAATGATCAAAATCTTGAGTGCTTGATTCCAAGTGAAGAATTGAAGATATGATTCTAAGTCTGTGTCATGATAGTCTCATAAGTTGAGCTATGGTTGACTAAAATTTAGAGTATGCAAACAAATGAAGAATTCTTATACACCTCAAGATAGTATGATAGAGCATGAGAAGATACAAGGTTGACCAATACAAAGAGTGAAGAATATATTCAAGTTTGGTCAACACATGAAGCATGAAGAATGTGCCACGTGAAGTCATGTGGTACGGTAAGCCTTTTCAATTATGCTTTATGAACTAACCCATCATATATGTGCCCTTGTGTTGTCTATGTGGGTTAGGTATCTTTCCATGGGCATGCATCAAAAGTGAGATCTCATATAGTCCATAAGAGGATGACATCAAGTGGTCATCATCAAGGTTGAGTTGGGCAAGTTCAAGATGGACACCTCAAGAAGATCATATGCTTGAAGCTTGCCATCCATTTGGTGATAATGGACATGTGAAGATGTGCATCAATGGAGCTTTCCCATCATGGTTTATGGGGGGGCATTTGTGAGTCTTCATGAAGCAACAATGATCAAGTGAGACATTCCGGCTTCAGTGGAGCTTGAAGAGTTATCATCAAGATCAAGCGGGATGTGCAAGGCAAAGGTATGACCTTGCTAGGTTTTCCTTTTACCGGTCTCAAGGTGGTTGTTGGGAGATCGGATTATAGGATAGATAGCCGCACTATCAAGAGGGGCTTTCGGTTGGGTAACTTGATCACATCGTCTTAGGGAGCTCAATCATTTGCATACTTTGCATATCCCTATTGATTTTTGGTGTTTCTCTATGTGAGGTTCTTGAGCTTGTTGCTAGCTTTTTAACAAGCCCAAGTTCATCGAAAATGGAATCCGCATATATCTTCTATTGCGTTTTCGAGTTTGGATGTCTTTACCGTTTCTTGACGTTGGGAGGCTCCCTCTCTTAAATCATCTAAAACATATTCTGGGAGGAGTCTCAATATTTCCAATAAAATTGGTTTCATGACAATCGGAGTTCGAGAGCATTTTCTGTTTAAAAGAAAAAGAAAAGGTTTTTCGAGAGTTCGGCCCACCGCCTGGCACCGCCGAGCGTCCCGCTGGCCCGCTCGGTGGGAACCAGCTGCTCGGCTCGTGCACACCGGGCCTGCTCCAGGGGGTCTCCCGGCCCAAGTCCGGCACCACGCCTGGTGGCCGCCAGACCGGCCGGCCCAACGGCCGGTCGACCGGCCATCCCGCCGGTTGGGCTCTTTTGACCGTTGTCGGCCTGCTACACCCCGTCCGGCCTATCAGCCAACGCTGCTGACCTGTGCGCCGGCCTGTCCGGCTTCCGGCAAGGTGGACTGGCTGGCTGGCCGACTGGGTCGCTTTTTTGCCCGATTTTCTCCCCAATGGCTCTATTTTTGCCAGGCTATAAATAACCCTTCTTCCACCTTGGGCTAAGTAAGTTCTTCCACTCTCTCTCCTCCATTGTTGACTTTGAAGAACTTGCCATATCTCTTGATTCCCCACATGATTCTTGCTCATTCTTGAGGGATCTAATAGATGAGATCTAGATCTACCATCCCGACCAATCAATTTCTCCTCTAAGTGAGGGGAACTCTTTGGATCTAAATCTTGGAGTCATTTGTTGATTTCCTCCTTTGTTCTTCCTCTCTAATCTCATCCTAGCATTTGTTGCTTTGGTGGTATTTGAGTGTGAAGGATTTGAACACCTTTGGTGTTCTTGCTTTGCATCGTTGCATAATGTTGAGCTCTCCACCATGATTAGTTCGAGTGAGAGACCGTGAGCTTATTACTCTTGGAGGGTGACCTCCTAGTTGGCTTGGTTGGTGTCCCGGTGACCTCCTTCGTGGAAGGTTGTGAAGGGGCTAGGGCTTCTCCTTCGTGGAGCTTGTTGATGAGGACATCCCTACCAATCCACTACCTCCGTCACTGCAAGATGAAGACGATGATGCTGTGAAACTCAAGTCCAATGAAGTCAGGATTGGACCCATTACAAGGGCTCGTGCAAACATACTTAAGGAGCAGGTGAATTCAATCCTAAATGATACTTTGACCAATGAGAACTTTATAATGCCTAAGTCCTTTTACTTATGTATGATCAGGTACGAAGATGGAGCAAGCATCGCACGAGGAGAAGAGGAGCAGCTGGACGTGGAGCTGGACATGAAGCTGAACAAGAAGACATCCCATGGACGCGCGAGGGAGGAGAGGGAGGCATGCGCGAGGGAGGAAGACGACATCCAGGCCGGCGCCACGCCCGGTCCGACCGGCCGCTACGCCGGACGGCCCGGTCTCACGTCCGGTCCAACCGGATGACACGCCGGGTGAGCCCGGTCCAAACCGGAACGGCCGGTCCTTGGCCCGGTCGACCGGCCCCCAGGCCGGCCGTGTCCGAGTCAGTCTCGACCAGATCCCGATCTGGGTCAGTTTTTAAAGTATTTTCTCGACTTCTGGTCGTACGGAACCCCTATACAATTGCCCAGGATGCCCCCAAATTAGGTTTAGACCACGTTTCAGATAAACCCTAGTTCATAGTTGATTGCTTTGTGATACGTCTCCGACGTATCGATAATTTCTTATGTTCCATGCCACATTATTGATGATATCTACATGTTTTATGCACACTTTATGTCATATTCGTGCATTTTCTGGAACTAACGTATTAACAAGATGCCGAAGTGCCAGCTGCTGTTTTCTGCTGGTTTTGGTTTCAGAAATCCTAGTAAAGAAATATTCTCGGAATTGGACGAAATCAACGCCCAGGGTCCTATTTTGCCACGAAGCTTCCAGAAGACCCAAGAGGAGACGAAGTGGGGCCACGAGGTGGCCAAACCATAGGGCGGCGCGGCCCAGGCCCTGGCCGCGCCGGCCTGTAGTGTGGGCCCCTCGTGTGGCCCCCTAACCTGCCCTTCCGCCTACAAATAGCCTTCGTCGCGAAACCCCCAGTACCGAGAGCCACGATACGGAAAACCTTACTGAGACGCCGCCGCCGCCAATCCCATCTCGGGGGATTCAGGAGATCGCCTCCGGCACCCTGCCGGAGAGGGGAATCATCTCCCGGAGGACTCTACGCCGCCATGGTCGCCTCCGGAGTGATGTGTGAGTAGTCTACCCCTGGACTATGGGTCCATAGCAGTAGCTAGATGGTTGTCTTCTCCCCATTGTGCTTAATTGTCGGGTCTTGTGAGCTGCCTAACATGATCAAGATCATCTATCTGTAATTCTATATGTTGCGTTTGTTGGGATCCGATGAATAGAGAATACTATGTTATGTTGATTATCAATTTATATCTATGTGTTGTTTATGATCTTGCATGCTCTTTGTTACTAGTAGATGCTCTGGCCAAGTAGATGCTTGTAACTCCAAGAGGGAGTATTTATGCTCGATAGTGGGTTCATGTCTCCGTGAATCTGGGGAAGTGACAGAAATCACTAAGATTATGGATGTGCTGTTGCCACTAGGGATAAAACATTGGTGCTATGTTCGAGGATGTAGTTACTGATTACATTACGCGCAATACTTAATGCAATTGTCTGTTGTTAGCAACTTAATACTGGAGGGGGTTCGGATGATAACCTGAAGGTGGACTTTTTAGGCATAGATGCATGCTGGATAGCGGTCTATGTACTTTGTCGTAATGCCCAATTAAATCTCACTATACTCATCATAATATGTATGTGCATGGTCATGCCCTCTTTATTTGTCAATTGCCCAACTGTAATTTGTTCACCCAACATGCTGTTTATCTTATGGGAGAGACACCTCTAGTGAACTGTGGACCCCGGTCCAATTCTCTATACTGAAATACAATCTACTGCAATACTGTTCTACTGTTTTCTGCAAACAATCATCATCCACACTATACATCTAATCCTTTGTTACAGCAAGCCGGTGATATTGACAACCTCGCTGTTTCGTTGGGGCAAAGTACTTGGTTTGTGTTGTGCAGGTTCCACGTTGGCGCCGGAATCCCTGGTGTTGCGCCGCACTACATCTCGCAGCCATCAACTTTCAACGTGCTTCTTGGCTCCTACTGGTTCGATAAACCTTGGTTTCATACTGAGGGAAAACTTGCCGCTGTACGCATCACACCTTCCTCTTGGGGTTCCCAACGGACGTGTGCTATACACGCCATCAAGCAAATTTTTCTGGCGCCGTTGCCAGGGAGATCAAGACACGCTGCAAGGGGAGTCTCCACATCCCAATCTCTTTACTTTGTTTTTGTCTTGCTTAGTTTTATTTACTACTTTGTTTGCTGCACTAAATCAAAATACAAAAAAATTAGTTGCTAGTTTTACTTTATTTGCTATCTTGTTTGCTATATCAAAAACACAAAAAAATTAGCTACTTGCATTTACTTTATCTAGTTTGCTTTATTTACTGTCCTGCACTCTATATTAAAAATACAAAAAAAAGGTTACTTTTGTTACCATGTCTAGCTCTGAACCTGTTACTTTTTTTTCTGAAGAATTAGTCTTCACTTTTAAACAAGGGGATGAGGAGAGTTTTAAGGATGCTTGGTCTAGAATTTTTACTTCTTATCGTAAAACTGAACCTCAAATGACTCTAAGTTTGCTCCTTAGTAATTTTTATTTTGGTCTTATGATTCGCTATAGATATGCTTTGGATGCTTTAGTGGGAGGAGATTTCCTTCATTGCAATGGGGATCAAGCTTTTAATGCCATAAAGAAGTTGGTTGCATCACATGATTCAGCTAATAACTTTGACTCAGCCCTCACTAGCATTTATAATAGATTAAACAATCTCGAGATAAGTACATCTCGCTTGGATGACAATTATCACCATGCTCTTAATCGTCTTGAACAAGTTTTAGTGAACTCTAAACCTTCATTATGGGATCCTACTGTTAAAATTGTTATCGGTGATCAAACTCTTCGTGCCAACTGTGATATTATGTCTGAATTTTGCCTTATACCTGAGAGCATTTATAAATATTTGAAACTTTGGGGAGTTGATGAAGGAGGAGAAGAAATAACTCTCATTGATAACTCTGTTATAATTCCTAAGGGAATAGCCGCAGGTGTGCATACAACCATTCTTGGAAGAACAATATCCATTGATTATCTTGTTATTGAATGTGTAGGGACAGGAAAAATCACACTCGGAAGATCCCTGCTGAAACTATTGGGAGCAGTCATAGATGTGGGAGAAGGCACCCTGGAGTTCACCTCTACACCGGGGGGAAATCATATATTTCCTAAATCAAAGGTAAAGAAAAAGAGCAAGAAAGGTAAGGGTAAAGCTCAAGGTAAGGTTGATGCACCACCCTCCGACAATACTTGATACACACTTTCTGCGCCTAGCTGAAAGGCGTTAAAGAAAAGCGCTTATGGGAGACAACCCATGTTTTTACTACAGTACTTTGTTTTTATTTTGTGTCTTGGAAGTTGTTTACTACTGTAGCAACCTCTCCTTATCTTAGTTTAGTGTTTTGTTGTGCCAAGTAAAGTCGTTGATAGTAAAGTTCATACTAGATTTGGATTACTGCGCAGAAACAGATTTCTTTGCTGTCACGAATCTGGGCAAAATTCTCTGTAGGTAAGTCAGAAAATTATGCCAATTTACGTGAGTGATCCTCAGATATGTACACAACTTTCATTCAATTTGAGCATTTTCATTTGAGCAAGTCTGATGCCTCGATAAAATTCGTCAATACGAACTGTTCTATTTTGACAGATTCTGCCTTTTATTTCGCATTGCCAGTTTTGTTATGTTCGATGGATATTTTGATTCCATTGACTTTCAGTAGGTTTGTGCAATGTCCAGAAGTGTTAAGAATGATTATGTCACCTCTGAACATGTATATTTTGATTGTGCACTAACCCTCTAATGAGTTGTTCTAAGTTTGGTGTGGAGGAAGTTTTCAAGGATCAAGAGAGGGAGATGATACAACATGATCAAGGAGAGTGAAAGCTCTAAGCTTGGGGATGCCCCGGTGGTTCACCCCTGCATATATCAAGAAGGCTCAAGAGTCTAAGCTTGGGGATGCCCAAGGCATCCCCTTCTTCATCGACAACATTATCAGGTTCCTCCCCTGAAACTATATTTTTATTCCATCACATCTTATGTGCTTTTCTTGGAGCGTCGGTTTGTTTTTGTTTTTTGTTTTGTTTGAATAAAATGGATCCTAGCATTCACTTTATGGGAGAGAGACACGCTCCGCTGTAGCATATGGACAAGTATGTCCTTAGGCTCTACTCATAGTATTCATGGCGAAGTTTCTTCTTCGTTAAATTGTTATATGGTTGGAATTGGAAAATGATACATGTAGTAATTTGCTATAATGTCTTGGATAATGTGATACTTGGCAATTGTTGTGCTCATGTTTAAGCTCTTGCATCATATGCTTTGCACCCATTAATGAAGAAATACATAGAGCATGCTAAAATTTGGTTTGCATATTTGGTCTCTCTAAGGTCTAGATAATTTCTAGTATTGAGTTTGAACAACAAGGAAGACGGTGTAGAGTCTTATAATGTTTTCAATATGTCTTTTATGTGAGTTTTGCTGCACCGCTTCATCCTTGTGTTTGTTTCAAATAGCCTTGCTAGCCTAAACCTTGTATCGAGAGGGAATACTTCTCATGCATCCAAAATACTTGAGCCAACCACTATGCCATTTGTGTCCACCATACCTACCTACTACATGGTATTTCTGCGCCATTCCAAAGTAAATTGCTTGAGTGCTACCTTTAAATTTCCATTCTTCACCTTTACAATATATACCTCATGGGACAAATAGCTTAAAAACTATTGTGGTATTGAATATGTACTTATGCACTTTATCTCTTATTAAGTTGCTTGTTGTGCGATAACCATGTTCACTGGGGACGCCATCAACTATTCTTTGTTGAATATCATGTGAGTTGCTATGCATGTTCGTCTTGTCTGAAGTAAGGGAGATCTACCACCTTATGGTTAAGCATGCATATTGTTAGAGAAGAACATTGGGCCGCTAACTAAAGCCATGATCCATGGTGGAAGTTTCAGTTTTGGACATATATCCTCAATCTCATATGAGAAAATTAATTGTTGTTACATGCTTATGCATAAAAGAGGAGTCCATTATCTGTTGTCTATGTTGTCCCGGTATGGATGTCTAAGTTGAGAATAATCAATAGCGAGAAATCCGATGCGAGCTTTCTCCTTAGACCTTTGTACAGGCGGCATAGAGGTACCCCTTTGTGACACTTGGTTAAAACATGTGCATTGCGATGATCCCGGTAGTCCAAGCTAATTAGGACAAGGTGCGGGCACTATTAGTATACTATGCATGAGGCTTGCAACTTGTAAGATATAATTTACATGATACATATGCTTTATTACTACCGTTGACAAAATTGTTTCTTGTTTTCAAAATCAAAGCTCTAGCACAAATATAGCAATCGATGCTTTTCCTCTTTGAAGGACCATTCTTTTTTACTTTTATGTTGAGTCAGTTCACCTATTTCTCTCCATCTTAAGAAGCAAACACTTGTGTGAACTGTGCATTGATTCCTACATACTTGCATATTGCATTTGTTATATTACTCTATGTTGACAATATCCATGAGATATACATGTTACAAGTTGAAAGCAACCGCTGAAACTTAATCTTCCTTTGTGTTGCTTCAATGCTTCTACTATGAATTATTGCTTTATGAGTTAACTCTTATGCAAGACTTATTGATGCTTGTCTTGAAGTACTATTCATGAAAAGTCTTTGCTATATGATTCACTTGTTTACTCATGTCATATACATTGTTTTGATCGCTGCATTCACTACATATGCTTTACAAATAGTATGATCAAGGTTATGATGGCATGTCACTCCAGAAATTATCTTTGTTTATCGTTTACCTGCTCGGGACGAGCAGGAACTAAGCTTGGGGATGCTGATACGTCTCCGACGTATCGATAATTTCTTATGTTCCATGCCACATTATTGATGATACCTACATGTTTTATGCACACTTTATGTCATATTCGTGCATTTTCTGGAACTAACCTATTAACAAGATGCCGAAGTGCCAGTTGCTATTTTCTGCTGTTTTTGGTTTCAGAAATCCTAGTAAAGAAATATTCTCGGAATTGGATGAAATCAACGCCCAGGGTCCTATTTTGCCACGAAGCTTCCAGAAGACCGAAGAGGAGACGAAGTGGGGCCACGAGGTGGCCAAACCATAGGGCGGCGCGGCCCAGGCCCTGGCCGCGCCGGCCTGTAGTGTGGGCCCCTCGTGTGGCCCCCTAACCTGCCCTTCCGCCTCGAATAGCCTTCGTCGCGAAACCCCCAGTACCGAGAGCCACGATACGGAAAACCTTACTGAGACGCCGCCGCCGCCAATCCCATCTCGGGGGATTCAGGAGATCGCCTCCGGCACCCTGCCGGAGAGGGGAATCATCTCCCGGAGGACTCTACGCCGCCATGGTCGCCTCCGGAGTGATGTGTGAGTAGTCTACCCCTGGACTATGGGTCCATAGCAGTAGCTAGATGGTTGTCTTCTCCCCATTGTGCTTAATTGTCGGGTCTTGTGAGCTGCCTAACATGATCAAGATCATCTATTTGTAATTCTATATGTTGCGTTTGTTGGGATCCGATGAATAGAGAATACTATGTTATGTTGATTATCAATTTATATCTATGTGTTGTTTATGATCTTGCATGCTCTCTGTTACTAGTAGATGCTCTGGCCAAGTAGATGCTTGTAACTCCAAGAGGGAGTATTTATGCTCGATAGTGGGTTCATGTCTCCGTGAATGCAGGAAGTGATGAAATCACTAAGATTATGGATGTGTTGTTGCCACTAGGGATAAAACATTGGTGCTATGTTCGAGGATGTAGTTACTGATTACATTACGCGCAGTACTTAATGCAATTGTCTGTTGTTAGCAACTTAATACTGGAGGGGGTTCGGATGATAACCTGAAGGTGGACTTTTTAGGCATAGATGCATGCTGGATAGCGGTCTATGTACTTTGTCGTAATGCCCAATTAAATCTCACTATACTCATCATAATATGTATGTGCATGGTCATGCCCTCTTTATTTGTCAATTGCCCAACTGTAATTTGTTCACCCAACATGCTGTTTATCTTATGGGAGAGACACCTCTAGTGAACTGTGGACCCCGGTCCAATTCTCTATACTGAAATACAATCTACTGCAATACTGTTCTACTGTTTTCTGCAAACAATCATCATCCACACTATACATCTAATCCTTTGTTACAGCAAGCCGGTGAGATTGACAACCTCGCTGTTTCGTTAGGGCAAAGTACTTGGTTTGTGTTGTGCAGGTTCCACGTTGGCGCCGGAATCCCTGGTGTTGTGCCGCACTACATCTCACAGCCATCAACCTTCAACGTGCTTCTTGGCTCCTACTGGTTCGATAAACCTTGGTTTCATACTGAGGGAAAACTTGCCGCTGTACGCATCACACCTTCCTCTTGGGGTTCCCAACGGACGTGTGATGTACACGCCATCACTTTGCAACTCTATTGAATCTATACACCAATTCGCATTGATCTGGTGTTTTGCTACTGAAAGTCTTGTGTGATCTGTTGTTCCATTGGGAATTAGATGGTTGCAACTTACCGCTTCGTGGTCGGCGGCTACGTGCGCAAGTGTGTGGAGTTTCAAATATCTTGCAGGGTTGAGTGTTGTTGCATTGGCGACATGGATCGATCGAGAGACTCGTCAACGTCATACAAGTTATCATCCACTTCATCATCGTGTATCTCCGATGTGTTCATCGTGTGTTCATCACCCCCCCATCACTTACTGAGAAGATCGAGCAACCCCTTATCATCTTGGTATCAGATTTCAGTGTTTTCTCGGTAAGCCATCCACAATCCACCGCATAGTTGAGTTGTGAGTGTTTCCTATCCAGAAAAAGCCAAAAAAAAGTTAGGGTTAGGGTTTGCCATTGCCTTAGATTGCACTAATTTCGAGTTTTAGTTGCTTTTCGTAGTTGTTTTGCGTATCTTTTTCTTCCTTCTAATAGATTGTCTAGGGTTTGTGTTTTGATATCATCTAGTTTTCAGTTTTTGTTGCTCCGAGTACACATACCATACAGTATGCTTGTTCCCAACCATAGACACGGCCTTTCGATATAAGTGACTTGAAACTTCCCCAGAAGAGACTAGTTTTACCGCTCGACAGGCTGCTCATTAGGATTTTGGTGCTTTGCATTATCTGTTGGCCGTGTTACAAGGAGTTGAGTCATAAAATCAATTTTTTTGAAAAGAAACAAAAAGAGATACCTTGTGCTGCGTGTGAGAATCGAAAGAAACGAAAGAAAAGCGAAGTGCTAATAGAATCAAGTGAAGGCCTAAGTTTACTTTCCTGCACCTGTAGTTGAGAAATCTTGTACCTGTCCCGTTGAGCTTTGCTAGCGTCTCTCGAGTGCATTGCAACCTATTTCATCCATATAGTTGCATTGCCACATTTATCATCTTGTGTGAGTATCATTGGTTGTTCTACGGTCATCGCTAGAGCTTATTATTGGTGCAAATAGGTAGCCCACCTACAGCCACACATATATCCTGCTTTGTCATGTGATCGTTCTTATACCCTTGATATTCACTTCGCTACATCCGTGCACTAGTTATCAATCCAAGTGGTAAGCAATACTAATTCACTTTGGAGTGGTAAGATTTACCTTTTCTTATCAGTTTTGAGTGAGTTGTGAGAGTACCACCACATATTTTTGATTTAGTGCACTAACCTACTAATCATGTCTTCTAGTGATGCTAAAATTGTTAACCAGAAACAGAAGGATGGAGATGATGTTATGACTTGAAGGGAGTATGAAGCTCTTCGTAATGAGATGCGATGTGAATTCCGCGAACAGGACGAAGGACTTACTGCTAAAATTCAAAAGGTCACTGAGAAGCTTGATACCACTACTGAGACCGTCAATACAACAAAACAACAATAACAACAACCTGACAATATTCATGGAGATGAAGAACAACATGCTGCTGCTGGTCGTGGTGTTGGACGTGGTAACCGTGGTCATGGATTTGTTGAACTTGGAGCCCGCTGTGTCCCTCCACAACCGCAAGACGATGGTTTGGGTAAGCCAAAGTTCTCAATACCCAAATTTGAAGGAGATCCTGATGTTGAAGAATACCTCACTTGGGAGCTGAAAATTGAGAAGTTGTGGCGCCTACATGACTATACTAAAGATAGGAAGATTAAGCTTGCTTCCTCAGAATTTGATGGCTATGCATTACGTTGGAGGGATGGAATTACACGTGTTCGTCAAGAAGATGGAGAATTGACAGTTCTTACTTGGCGCGAGATGAAGGCAATTATGCAAGCTCGTTTCATTCCCACTAATTATTTGCAATCTATATATGATAAGTTGACCCTCTTAATACAAGGTGTTATGAGAGTTGATGCTTATCTCATGGAGATGGAGATGCTTATGCAGCGTGGCCGCGTCCGTGAGTCACTTGAGATGACAATGCAACGTTTTCTACATGGTCTGAAGTATAATGTCAAAGGCATTATTCGTCATCACAATTACACTACTATGAATCAGCTGCCACATCATGCAAGAGAAGCTAAAGCATAGTTAGCTGACGAGGCGCAAATCAAAGGTCTTGCTACGGGAGCTGGGCGCTACACGCCTAGGGAGCCTCCATCTACGATGTCGGCGCCGTCTTCGCGCCCCGCACCTTTTCCTACTTCGTCCAGCAAGCCGGTCTCCAATGTGTGCAACACAAAGAAGCCCGAACCTGCTGCAAGTACAAGTGGTTCTAGCATTTCTACAGCGCGCAACCGCGATATGAATTGTCATACATATAGAGGAAAGGGTCACTTCAAGAGTGATTGTCCTAACCGTAAAGTGATGATCATTAATGACCATGATGAGTATGAGACTTGAGATGATGCTGATCCGTATGCTCCAGAAGATGATGATTATGACAGTGATGGTGTAGATGCTTTTCCGTCTAAAGCTCGCAATATTGTTGTGTCACAGCGTGCTCTTAATGTGCAGCCGAGTGCATCTACTCAACGCTGCAATTTGTTCCAAACAAAGGCACTAGTTGGTCCTGATAAAGCTTGCAAGGTCATTATTGATTGCGGGAGTTGTCGCAATCTAGCAAGCAAGGAGTTGTGTGCCAAGATGTAATTAAAGTATCTCCCACACCCGCATCCATACTATATTCAGTGGTTAAGTGACAATGGTGAGATGAAGTTAAACCACATGGTGCGTGTTGATTTTGAGATTGGACCGTATAAGGATTCCATTGATTTTGATGTGGTTCCTATGACGGTGTGTCACCTACTATTGGGTCGGCCATGGCTTTATGATCGTTCTGTGCAACACTATGGCCGCGCCAATACATATCACTTGGAGTTCAAGGGCAAGAAAATTAACTTGAAGCCTATGTCACCACAGCAAATTGTCAATAAATCTCGTCAGAAAGTTGAAGTAAACTTGGAGGATGCATCCATAGATAGACGAGAGAATTGTAATGCCGTGAGTGATATAACGAAAAGTGGGAGAGTGAATTCCTTAGTGCTATTAGCCACCAAAGAAGATATGAGAGAATTTAGTGAGGATCCTACAGCCATACCTCTTGTGCTCCTGTACAAGGGTGAGGTTTTGGTTTCTAACGATATGACCCCTGTTTCTCTTGGTGTTTCAAATGTTTTGCAGGAATTCAGTGACGTGTTTCCGGAGGAGGTACCCGCAGGATTGACTCCATTGTGTGGTATTGAGCATCAAATTGACTTGATCCCCGGCGCCTCGCTAGCCAGCAGGGCGCCATATAGGACGAACCCCGAAGAGACGAAGGAAATTCAGAAACAAGTACGAGCGCTACTCGACAAAGGTTATATCTGCATAAGCCTTAGTCCTTGTGTTGTTCCTGTTATTTTAGTTCCTAAGAATGATGGTACTTGGCGCATGTGTGTAGATTGTAGAGCGATAAACAACATTACTATTCGATATCCTCATCCTATTTAGATGAATTGAGTGGTGCTGTTGTTTTCTCTAAAATTGATTTGCATAGTGATTATCATCAAATTAGGATGAAAGAGGGGGATGAATGGAAAACAACCTTTAAAACAAAATTTGGTTTATATGAGTGGTTAGTAATGCCTTTTTGGTTTGAATAATGCACCTAGCACTTTCATGAGATTGATGAACCATGTTTTGCGTGATTTTATTGGCAAGTTTGTGGTTGTGTACTTTGATGAGATATTAATTTACAGCCGCAATGAATCTGATCATACTATACATAGTCTACATGTTTTGCAAGTGTTGTGTGATAATAAACTCTATGGTAATCTTGAGAAGTGCACATTTTGCAAAGATAAGGTCATATTTCTGGAATATGTTGTCTCTAAGCATGGAGTAGAAGTAGATGTGTCTAAAATTAAAGCAATTCAAAATTGGCCTACTCCCATAAATGTGAGTCAAGTAAGAAGTTTTCATGGTCTTACTGGGTTTTATAGAAGATTTGTGCCCAATTTTAGTACTATTGATGCACCTTTGAATGAATTAACTAAAAAGAGTGTTGCTTTTGCGTGGGGCATTGCCCAAGATCATGCTTTTGATGAACTGAAAAGATTGTTAAATTCTGCACCGTTGCTTGCACTTCCTGATTTCAATAAGCAATTTGAGATTGAATGTGATGGAAGTGGTATTGAAATTGGTGGTGTGTTGATGCAAGAGGGTCGCCCAATTTCATATTTTTCTGAGAAACTTTCGGGTGCTAAGTTGAACTATCCTATATATGATACAAAATTGTATGCTTTAATTAGAGTTCTTGAGGTTTGGCAACATTATTTGTGGCCAACATAATTTATCATACATTATGATCATGAAGCTTTGAAATATCTGAAAGCTAAATCTACCTTGCATAGTCTTCTTGCTAAGTGGGTTGAGTTCATTCAGTCTTTTCCGTACATTATTTAGCATAAGAAGGAAAAAAGATAATATTATTGTTGATGCTCTATCTAGGAAAAATATGCTATTAACTCAACTTGATGTTAAGATTCCTGGATTAGAAGTACTATGTGATTTGTATGCCACTGATCATGATTTTTCTGAACCATATCGCTTGTGTGCTATTGGTAAGGCATGGGAGAAATATCACATATATGATGGGTTCTTGTTTAGAGCTAACAAACTATGTGTTCCAGAATCGTCTGTACGTTTGCTCTTATTGCAGGAATCACATGCTGGACGTTTGATGGGTCACTTTGGGTGTGAGAAGACGCTACTCATGCTCGCTCATAATTTTTATTGGCCAAGATGAGACGGGATGTGGACAGGTATGTGAAGAGGTGCATTACTTGCAACTAGTCCAAGTCCAAGCTGAAGCCTCACGGTTTGTATACTCCTTTATCGGCACCTACTACACCATGGAAAGATATTAATATGGATTTTGTGTTGGGTTTTCCGCGTACTAAGAGAGTCTATGATTCTATATTTGTGGTAGTGGATAGATTCTCTAAGATGTCACACTTTATTGCCTGCCACAAGAGCGACGATGCGTTGCATATTGCTAACCTGTTTTTCATGGAGATTGTACGTCTACATGGAGCCCCGAAGACTATTGTTTCTGATCGTGACGTGAAGTTCATGAGCTACTTCTAGAAGACACTTTGGGAAAAGCTGGGGACGAAGCTACTTTTCAACACTACTTGTCATCCCCAAACTGATGGTCAAACTGACGTGGTGAATAGAACATTATCACAACTGTTGAGATCCATGATCAAGAAGAACTTGAAGGTGTGGGAAGATTGTTTGCCTCATGTGGAGTTTTCTTACAACAGGGCGGTACATTCTACCACAGAGTTGTGTACGTTTTAGGTGGTGCATGGTTTCAAACACATTACTCCACTTGACTTGTTGCCTCTACCCATACATGAGAGAGTCAATATGGAGGCATCAAAGAGGGCAGATTTTGTACGAAAGATACATGTGAAGACTAAAGAGCTGATAGAGAAGAAAGGCAAGAACAATGCTCCAAGGGTGAACAAGAAGCGCAAGGGATATGGTATAGGTTCATTTTCGCAAGGACAGGTTCCCGAAGCTACGGAAGTCCAAGTTTCTTCCTCGTGGTGCTGGTCCTTACACAGTTTTTACCAAGATCAATGATAATGCATACTCTATAGATCTTCCAACTGATGAGCTTCGTGTCAGTAATTCTTTCAATATGGCTGATTTGACACCATATGATGGAGAAGACCTTGGAGCGTCGAGGTCGACACCTTTTGAAGGGGGAGATGATGAGGACATCCCTACCAATCCACTACCTCTGTCATTACAAGATGAAGAAGATGTTGCTGTGAAGCTCAAGTCCAATGAAGTCAGGATTGGACCCATTACAAGGGCTCGTGCGAAGCTACTTAAGGAGCAGGTGAATTCACTCCTAAATGATACTTTGATCGATGATAAATTTATACTGCCTAAGTCCTTTTACTTATGTATGATCAGGTACGAAGATGGAGCAAGCATCGCACGAGGAGAAGAGGAGCAGCTGGACGTGAATCTGGGCATGGAACTGGACATGAAGCTGGACAAGAAGACATCCCATGGACGCACGAGGGAGGAGAGGGAGGCATGCGCGAGGGAGGAATACGACGTCCAGGCCGGCACCACGCCCGGTCCAACCGGCCACCATGTCGTACGGGCCGGTCTCACGTCCGGTCCAACCGGACGCCACCGGATGAGGCCGACGCCAAATGGATCCTACGCCAGTGCAAGCCGGGGGGTGTTCTATTTTTCACCTCGGTGGCCCGGTCCCAGGCCCGGTCCAAACTTGACCGGTCGGTCCCTGGCCCGGTCGATCGGCCCCCAGGCCGGCCGTGTCCGAGTCAGTCTCGACCAGATCCCGATCTGGGTCAGTTTTTAATGTATTTTCTCGACTTCTGGTAGTCCTGAACCCCTATATAAGTTCCCAGGACGACCCCAAATTAAATTAGGTTTAGACCACGTTTAAGATAAACCCTAGTTCATAGTTGATTGCCTTGCAACTCTATTGAATCTAAACACCAATTCGCATCTATCTGGTGTTTTGCTACTGAAAGTCTTGTGTGATCTGATGTTCCATTGGGAATTAGATGGTTGCAACTTACCGCTTTGTGGTCGACGGCTACATGCGCAAGTGTATGGAGTTACGAATATCTTTCAGAGTTGAGAGTTGTTGCATTGGCGACAGGGATCGGTCGAGAGACTCGTCAGCGTCATACAAGTTATCATCCACTTCATCATCGTGTATCTCCACTGTGTTCATCACCACCCCCGTCGCTTACCGAGAAGATCGGGAAACTCCTTATCATTTGTGAAGTGGTTGTGGAGCTTGCCATCTCCAGAGTGGAGGAAAATCTAACCATAAGTAAAGGGGCTATTCCTTAGTGGGATAGGCTCGGAGAAGAAGGTGAGCCTTCGTGGCACTGGGAAATCCTTCGTGGGATCCCCACCTCTCCAAACGTGACGTAACTTCTTGCAAAGGAAGGGAACATGGGAATACATCTTCGTCTTCGCGTGCCTCGGTTATTTCTTAGTTTCCCTTGTGATAGCCATCGAGCTTGAAGTATTTATTATATCTTGCTGTCACTTGTTGTTCATAATATATTATGCCTATCTTGCTTAGATCTATTTGTTGTTGTTGCACTAAATTGAGTCTAGCATATTTAGGGTTTATGTTTGTAAAATAAATGTTAGTTTAATTCCGCATTCTTACAAGCTGGCAGCGCTTGCGCAACTGACTTGATCAAGGTATCCTCACCAAACCCAAAGGAAAGGGGGGAATGGGTTTCAGGGACATGAACCTTTTCAACCAAGCCTTGCTGGCTAGACTCGCTTGGCGCCTAATCCAAAACCCTGACAGTTTATGCGCCCGAGTCCTAAAAGCGAGATACTACCCGCACTGCAACATCTTGGACACCTCCTTTTCCTCTGACCCCTCGCCGGTTTGGAAAGGGGTCGAGTTCGGAATCGAGCTGCTGAAGGAGGGAATTATTTGCCGTGTTGGCGACGGCACTAAAATTCAGTTCAGGCGCTGATACGCGTACAACACGCGTCCATTGGGAACCCCAAGAGGAAGGTGTGATGCGTACAGCGGCAAGTTTTCCCTCAGTAAGGAACCAAGGTTTATCGAACCAGTAGGAGCCAAGAAGCACGTTGAAGGTTGATGGCGGCGAGATGTAGTGCGGCGCAACACCAGGGATTCCGGCGCCAACGTGGAACCTGCACAACACAACCAAAGTACTTTGCCCCAACGAAACAGTGAGGTTGTCAATCTCACCGGCTTGCTGTAACAAAGGATTAGATGTATAGTGTGGATGATGATTGTTTGCAGAGAACAGTAGAACAAGTATTGCAGTAGATTGTATTCGATTAAAAGAATGGACCGGGGTCCACAGTTCACTAGTGGTGTCTCTCCCATAAGATAAATAGCATGTTGGGTGAACAAATTACAGTTGGGCAATTGACAAATAGAGAGGGAATGACCATGCACATACATGATATGATGAGTATTGTGAGATTTAATTGGGCATTACGACAAAGTACATAGACCGCTATCCAGCATGCATCTATGCCTAAAAAGTCCACCTTCAGGTTATCATCCGAACCCCTTCCAGTATTAAGTTGCAAACAACAGACAATTGCATTAAGTATGGTGCATAATGTAATCAATAACTACATCCTCGGACATAGCATCAATGTTTTATCCCTAGTGGCAACAGCACATCCACAACCTTAGAACTTTCTGTCACTGTCCCAGATTTAATGGAGGCATGAACCCACTATCGAGCATAAATACTCCCTCTTGGAGTTACTAGCAAAAACTTGGCCAGAGCCTCTACTAATAACGGAGAGCATGCAAGATCATAAACAACACATAGGTAATAGATTGATAATCAACATAACATAGTATTCTCTATCCATCGGATCCCAACAAACACAACATATAGCATTACAGATAGATGATCTTGATCATGTTAGGCAGCTCACAAGATCCGACAATGAAGCACATAAGGAGAAGACAACTATCTAGCTACTGCTATGGACCCATAGTCCAGGGGTGAACTACTCACTCATCACTCCGGAGGCGACCATGGCGGTGTAGAGTCCTCCAGGAGATGAATCCCCTCTCCGGCAGGGTGCTGGAGGCGATCTCCTGAATCCCCCGAGATGGGATTGGCGGCGGCGGCGTCTCTGGAAGGTTTTCCGTATCGTGGCTCTCGGTACTGGAGGTTTCACGACGAAGGCTATATGTAGGCGGAAGGGCAGGTCGGGGGGCGTCACGAGGGGCCCAGACGCTAGGGCCGCGCGGCCAAGACCTGGGCCGCGCCGCCCTGTTGTCTGGCCACCTCGTGGCCCCACTTCGTCTCCTCTTCGGTCTTCTGGAAGCTTCGTGGCAAAATAGGCCCCTAGGCGTTGATTTCGTCCAATTTCGAGAATATTTCCTTACTAGGATTTCTGAAACTAAAAACAGCAGAAAACAGCAACTGGCTCTTAGACATCTCGTTAATAGGTTAGTTCCAGAAAATGCATAAATATGACATAAAGTATGCATAAAACATGTAGATATCATCAATAATGTGGCATGGAACATAAGAAATTATCGATACGTCGGTGACGTATCAGGCGCCACAGATGGCTCCCCAGAGACAGTGGCCGTATGATCACAACAATGAAAAAGAAATCCCGTCTTAGATGGGTTAATCAACTCATTGATAGGGAGACCAAGAAGTGGAACGTTGGCCTGCTGCGTGAGTTATTCCATGATCATGATGTCCAAACCATCCTCGACATCAACATTCCGCAGACCAGCCAATCTGATCGCTTTGCTTGGTATCCTGAGAAAAACGGTATGTTCTCTGTCAAGAGTGCTTATCGCCTTGCGCAAAACCTGAAGCATCAGAACCGTGACAATTTCAACAGTAGCTTGGCACCGAATGGAGTCAGACCAATTTGGAATAACATTTGGAAAGCAAAGGTGCAGCCCAAAATCAGAGTCTTCAACTGGAGGTTTGCCACTGATACCCTCACCACAAGGAACAACAAACACCGGAGAACCCTCGACATCCATGATCGCTGCTTAATCTGTGGCTCCGGCGTTGAGGATGCCTATCACGCCACGGTTCGCTGCACCAAGGCATCGGCTCTTCGCCATGCCATGCATGAACACTGGAAGCTGCCTGACGAGAAGGCGTTTAGCTATACCGGAAAGGACTGGCTACAGATCCTCATCGGACATGCTGACGAGCTGACGAAATCCAGGATTCTGCTGCTGCTTTGGAGGTCTTGGCACCTGAGAAATGACATAATACACGCAGAGGGTAAGGAAACAATTGCTCGATCGGTTGCTTTCCTCATGTCCTATGCTTGCGAGCAGACTACAGAATCTACGATTGAACCTCTCGATGGTAAGGGCAAGGCACCAATGTTTCCAACCATTGATCCAAAACCCAGCCCCAACTCCAGGAAGTCCACATGGTGCGCTCCACCACCAGGTTGGATAAAAATCAACTCGGATGCTTCGTTCATCGGGAGGAACCAGCCGGGAGGGGCGGGGGCTGTTGCTCGTGATTACAAAGGAGCGGTGATCATCGTAGCATGCTCCCCCATCAGGTGCTGTAAGAACGCATAGGATGCAGAGGCGCAAGCAGCATTGTTGGTAGTCAAGATGATGTCCGGCATGGGCTACACGCAGATCATCCTCGAAATGGACTGCATGACGGCTGTGTCAGCTCTTCAAGCGGCTGGTCCCGACAGACCGGAGAGCTGGGTCACCATCGACGAAACGAAGAAATCGCTCAAGGATGCGTTTATCTACCGCATCAACCATGTTAGAAGAGAGAGCAATAGGGCTGCTGACGCTTTAGCAAAGTTAGCTAGATCAACAGGCAGTTGTATTTGGACTTCTGCTTTCCCTGACCTTTTGTGGGATATTGTAACTCAGGACGCTTGTGTGAGTGTTAACCAAGTAATATAAAGCTCTCTTATCTCAAAAAAAACGCCTATTCACTCCCTCTAGGCGACATCTCGTCCTTTCATCCAGCATTTTCCTATTTTCTCTATATACAAGCCTCACGTATATCACCAGTGGTACAAATTTCCAGCAGCAACGGAATTATCCCTCTCAACTCGTGCCTTAATATTAGTGCAAGAAAACAATATTCCTTATATATCAAGAAACAGGGGAAGTAAATTTGTTACTCCTACATATTATACTTGAACAGAGACAAAAAAAGATTGGAAGTGAATGATTGTCTTTATTGATACTTTAGTCAGGTTTATATACTACCCGAACCATCGCTTACAATGTCGGTCAAAACATGTTCGTGCCTTTTAGAACAAGTGTGATGTCCCTTCGGGATTCACATCATTTGATTAACGCTAACTGTAGGCAGATAGTCCATAGGAAATCGTAACTTCTATATTATAGTTAGCACATAGGAAATCATAACTGCTATTTTAGCCGAAAACCGACGCTAATAATTATTTGTTAATTATTTTCTAACACCCCCCCCCCCCCCCCTTGAGCAACGGTGTCTACAAAATCTCCAATATCTTGAAATTTTCCATAGCGTCTTGAGTGCTTGAAAATCTTGATAGTCCTTTAATCTTGAAAATTTGAGAATCTCCCATCTTGTCCAAAATTTATTCTCTAAAAGTCCTAGAGAAAATATAAAGAGAATATAGGAATTCAATATATCATTGGTATAATAATTGTATCATTTAAACCTATATGAGAAATCTGTTGGATACCTCACAAGGAAAGATTACAATATATTATTATCGGATGATAAATACTAAGTTCAGTCCTAGGAGATTTCTCCCCCTGAACTTTGCAAACTTTTAAGTCATCTCATACCAATGCCATGAATGCATTTTTGAAATGCAGCTGTTGGTAAAGACTTAGTAAACAAATCTGCAAGATTATCACAAGATTTTGTTTGCAAAATATTAATTTCTCCATTTTTCTATAATTTATGAGGAAAGAATAGTTTTGGAGCAATATGTTTTGTGATATTACTTTTAATATATCCCATATGCATTGAGCAGCACATGCAACATTATATTCATAAACAATAGTTGATGATTGTAATGAACCTATGCCACACCCTCACGTGAAGCTTTATATAAATTATTTCAAAGTGGTTAGTGGAAGTTGGTACTAGAGTCTGTTTACTTGACTTCCATGAGATAGCAGTTTATTGTATAAAAATACAAATCCAGTTTGGCATCTAGCATTATGGGGATCAGAAAGATAGACAGCAAAAGTATAACCAATCAAAGTCATGTCTTGATTTTTCTCATAGAATATACTCCCTCCGTCTCAGTTCACAAGGCAAAGTTTTCAAATATCTTGGCCCAAGGTGAATTCTTATTGGCTCTAAATTTCCATGTAAAAACGTTAATATCGGTGCCGCAATTAATTGGAAAATCAAAAAGAACTTTATTTTCTAACCTTTAATTCACACATGGTGCATGCAAAGTACTAATGAGCCTAGTTTTACACGGTGGGATACGAAAGGAGGAGTCTTTTGCATGCAATAATGAATCAGTTTTATTCCCACATTAAATGCAAATGTGCCTAGGAGGTGAGGCATTTTGGGATAAATATTTTTTGGAACTTTGCCTTGCGAACTGGGACGGAGGGAGTACCAAAATCTTTAGTACCTTGTAAATGCCTGAAGATATTCTTCACTCCATTCCAATAGTGTTTTGTTGGAGCTGCAATGTGTCTAGCCAGTAAATTTACTGGGAAGGTAATATCTGGCATAGTACAATTAGCAAGGTACATTAGTACTCCTATGGCACTAAGGTATGAAAACTCAGGTCCCAACACATCTTCGTTATCATCCCTAGGTCTATAAGGATGCTTTTCCATATTAAGGGATCTAATGACCATGGGTGTTTTGGATGGATATGATTTATCCATATTGAATTTTTTCAAAACTTTCTGAATATATGTAGGCTGATAAATGAGTATTCCTGAGGGAAGATGCTCAATTTGTAAACCTAAGCAAAATTTGGTTTTTCCCAAATCCTTCGTCTAAAACTCGTTCATTAAATGATTGTGTGCTACATATATATTTGTTGCCTTACCAATGATGTTGAGGTTATCAACATAAACTGAGATGATGCAAAATCCTTTTGAGGCTTGCTTTATGAAAACACATGGGCAATCATCATTATTTGAGTATCCCTTCTGAAGAAGGAACTCACTAAGCCGGTTATACCACATTTTACCTGACTGCTTTAAGCCATAGTGACTTTTGTAATTTTACACAATACATGTTGTGATTTGTGTCTAGATTAGGAATTTTAAGTCCATCAGGGACTTTCATATAAATATCTGCATCAAGGACTTTCATATCAATATCCAGAGAGAGCCGAGCTGATTGCCTGCAAAAGGTCTTTGGAGCTAGCCAAGAGACAAGGTAGGGAGAAGGTTTGCCTGGAAACGGATTGCATGGGTGTTGTTACCAAGCTGAGAAGCAAGGAGATGGATCGTTCTGTTCATGGTGCCCTCGTCGAAGAGGTTAAATCTCTGCTGAAGGGCTTCGTGGAGCAGTTAATCAGGCATGCACGTTGATGGGGATATGCCCATAGGGGGTGGGTCGCCAGTCCCAGTCGCCACGCCGATAGAGGCTTGGGTGGATCGCCAGTCACCTAAGCGACTGGGCCCTGAGGCGACTGGGCCGTGATCCCAAGGAGGAGGTCCACACGGCTGGACAAGAAGATTACTTGCGAGAGGGACAGCGGATCCCGGATTAGTAGCAACTGATATGATTCGGAGTTATCTCCATGTAACCCTAGGCCGGGGGTGCTTATATAAACCCCCGAGCTTAAACCCTAGAGGACACCTGACTCGAGATCCAATCTCCCCCTGTAAGCTCTCGGCGTAGCCGCCGACTGAGCCCCCCCATTGTAATTCTCCACTGAGCAATAAAGATCTAGCAGGACGTAGGCCTTTTACTCTCCGGAGGGGCTGAACCTGGGTAAAACCCTTGCGTCTCTTGCACCTCGACCCGTAGATGGCAATGTTCCCTTCCCCTCGCATCAATGAAGTGCTACCCCCTGTAGCATCTGCCGTGGTTACATCCACGACAGTGGCGCCCACCGTGGGGCATGGGACATCAAGCCTTCGAGCTACGGCGAGGCCCTACTCGCCAGTTCGGCGGCCGGTTGCTTCCGGCAGAATGATCGCCACCGGCAATTTCTTCCACATCCAGCCAAGCACCTACCGGCCCGCCTCGTCACCTCTCGCACACGCCTGGATGGTGCCGATCGGCTCCATCAACCTCTTCGTTGGGCTCGCCGGCGTCAGCGATCCCTCTGAGCCTCGCCCCAGTCGCTCACACGACCCCTTCGCGCCCGGGCAGCTCCTCACCGCTACTCGCCCGGTCACCGGCGAGGTATACGCGGAGGCTGAGGCGGCCCCGGGAGACGATGCCGAGTCGGCGGTCGTGGCACCGACCGCTAACTCCACCGTTGCCTCGGCAGCCACCGACTCCGCCGACACCGCTCCAGTCGCCGATTCCGCCGACACCATCCCGGCCATCAAATCCATCATCGCTGCGATCGACGCCGACTTCACCGACATCATCGCTACAACGTCGGTTGCGGGATCCACCGCTGCGTCCCCGACTGCCCGCTCCATCGCCACAGCATCGACCAAGGACTCTATCTCCCTGGTCTCCCACCCGAGCGACTTCGAAGGTGGCTTCGAGGACGACTCCATCCTCTCCCTCTTCGGCAGCGATTACGACTCGGACTCTGTCGAGGCCCCGCGTTACCGCTACCCGACCGCAGTCTTCATGGCAGGGGGTGAAGGAGAGATCCCAGTCGACGCCTTCACCACTCCCCTCCCCGCAACCGCCACCGCGACCGAGATCGAGGCGCACCGGGCGGCCCTCGAGGAGCAGAGGAAAAAGGAGCTCGCCGAAAGGCAGAAATTCCGCCTCGAGCACGAGGAAGGGAGGGCGGTGTCCCCCTGTCGGCGGCCGCGAAACCGCCGGCGCATGGAGCGCGCCCGCGCGAGCGACTTTCCCAGCGCACGCCTTAACTTCGACGACCCAGACGGAGAAATCCGGGTCGCCCGAGTCCAAAACCCTGACATCCCGGAAGGAAGTCGGGCTGCTGCAGATAGAGCAGCGCGGAGCACCACCCCCCCCCCCACCACCACCACCCGAAGTTCCTCGGGCAGAGGTCGACGCCAACGGCCTACCACTGCACTCGTCTCCAGCCGACAACGTGGCAGCTGCGCAGGCCGTCCTCGCAAGAATCCCCGAAACGGGAGACGGCGCGATCCTCGTCCAGCACGCCAAGGCTTTGGTAGCCAAGGCATTGGAGCAGCAGCACGCCGCAGCCGACTCGCAGGGGCGACTCTATTCGCGCACATCCGCCAGTCGCGCGGCGTCGTCAGACGCGGCAAACCGCGCAATCGTCAACGCCAACAACGGCCCGCCGCCAGCACCGCGCGCGGCCCACTCGTCTAACAACCGAGTCGAGCCGCGCCCCGCGCGGGTGATGGTCGCCGCTAACGGGCAGCCAGTCGACGCCCGAACCCACATCGTCAACGACCAAGAATGGCGGGCGCGCAATCGATTGAACGACCGCCACGCCGATGAAGCCCCGCGCCAGCGCGCGTTCACCCGAATCGGCCCCGCTTGCTTCGGGCCGATGATTAGAGGCGAGCCGTACCCTGTGGGGTTCAAAGGACCCCGCGACATCGAGAAGTACGATACAAGCATTGACCCCACTGTCTGGATCGACTCGTACGCCATGGCAATGGGGATCCAGGGCCACTCCGAGTTACTCGCAGCGCGATACCTGCCCTCATGATGGACGGCGTCAATCGCCATTGGTTCAACACCCTCACCGTCAACAGCATCGACTCCTGGGAAGAAGCCCGCGCCGCGTTCATCCAGCACTTCGCCAGCGCATACACCCGTGCCACAACCATAGAAGACCTAGATCGCTGCGTCCAAGGCCCGCGCGAGTCGACCCGCCGGTGGGTGCAGCGCTGGCAGGACATGTGGACGACCTCCAGCGGCATCCGCACGGACACGGCAATCTACGGCTTCCGACGCTGCTGCCGGTACGAACCACTAAGCGCCAAGCTCCGTCGCGTCAGCAGGGACAATATCTCAATCTCCGAGCTCTTCGACATCGCCACCCGCTACGCCGATGAAGACCCTACAGTCGACTCGGACGACGAGTACGGTCAACGACGCAATCGCCGCCCTGCGCACACGGAGCCTCGGCGTGGCGACTACCGTTTCGCCGGCCGGTCCAACAACGGCAAGCGCCGCGGAGAGGGAGGACACAACGAGCTAGTTGCTACCACCGATTACGAGCAGCGCGAGCCAAAATCGTTTCGGCGCGACACTCGTCCACCTCGGGAGGATCGGCCTCAGCCCAAGCGCTTCGACGCCCGCAGCCTCCTAGACGCACCATGCATCTATCACAGCAAGGAGGGCAAGCCCGCCAACCACACGACGGGAAACTGCTACTCCCTGAAGCAGATAGAAAGAGCTCGCCGCGCCAAGGAAAACGACGGCGGCAACCAGCACAAGGAGCGCGCCAAGGACCAAGACCAGCACAAGGGAGAGGGCTTCGGTCGCAGCGCCGGCTCGCTCCACACCTTCACCGGGGTCGGCGACAGGCGGGACAGGAAGGTCCTCGCAAGGGCAGTGGCGGTACACGCAGTCATACTTTCCGACGTACCCCGGTGGCTCAACTGGTCCGAGCAAAGCATCACCTGGAGCCGCGAAGATCACGCCCCCCGCATCGAGTACCCCGGGCGAGTGGCGCTAGTCGTCGTGCCCAAGGTCGCCGACATCGGCTACCAAAAACCCTGATGGACGGGGAAGCTCCATCAACATCATGTACTACGACACCTTCCAGCGGCTTGGCCTGCCGGACTCACGCCTTGAGAAAACCAAGGTCACGTTCCACGGCATCGTCCCCGGGCGGAAGGCCTTCCCGATCGGCAAGGTGACGCTGCCGATCACCTTCGGCACGCCCGTGAACTACCGTACCGAGCGGATAACGTTCGAGGTGGTGAACTTCAAAAGCTCTTACCATTGCGTACTCGGCCGACAAGCGTTCGCCCGCTTCATGGCGACCCCACACTACGCGTACAACATGATGAAGATGCCAGGGCCTCGAGGCGTCATCACCGTCCATGGCGACCCGGAGATGGCATTGGAATGTGAGGACGACAGCGCCAAGCTCGCCGACGCCGTCATCGCCGACGAACAAGACAACTCCGCCGAGCTCGCCAAGTACCCAGTCGACCGCAACGACCCCGCCATCCTGGAGAAGCCAACCGAGCTCGACTCGTCCGCAGCAACCTTCAAGGCCGCAGCGAGCACCCGCCAAGTAGATCTTGTAGAAAACGATCCAAGTAGGCAAGTTACCATTGGGACGGGCCTGTCCGCCCAATAGGAAAGCGCGCTCATCAAGTTCCTCCGTGAGAATCGAGATATCTTTGCATGGAAACCATCGACATGCCAGGTGTCCCGAGAGAACTTGCTGAGCACAAATTACATGTCGATCCCACCGCGCGACCCGTTAGGCAGGCAATGCGCCCTGTGGGAGAAGAACGGCGACGCGCAATCGCCGAAGAAGTAAACCGGCTGCTCGCTGCCGGCTTCATCATAGAAATCAAGCACCCGAAATGGCTGGCAAACCCAGTCCTAGTGCTAAAGAAGAACAAGACGTGGCGAATGTGTATCGATTACACAAGCCTCAACAGCGCGTGCCCCAAGGACCCATTCGTCCTACCGCGAATCGACCAGATTATCGACGCGGTCGCCGGGTCCGAGTCGCTATGCTTCCTTGATGCATACTCCGGGTACAATCAAATAAAGATGGCCAAGGAAGACCAAGAGAAGACTGCATTCATCACACCCCTAGGCGCCTCTGCTACACGTCCATGACCTTCGGCCTCAAGAACGCCGGAGCAACGTACCAGCGGTGCATGAACAGCTGCTTAGAAAGCCAGATCGGCCGCAACGTGCATGTCTACATCGACGATGTGGTGGTCAAATCGACTCGACAGACCGACCTCGTCAGCGACCTCGCCGAAACATTCGCCAACTTACGGCGGTACAAGATCAAGCTCAACCCTTTGAAGTGCACCTTCGGGGTTCCATCAGACAGCTGCTAGGCTACGTCGTCTCCAAGCGAGGCATCGAACCTAACCCGGAGAAGACACCGGCGGTCATGCGCACCAAGCAGCCAGCATGCCTAGTCGACGCGCAAAAACTCGCCGGTCGAGTCGCCGCCCTCGCCGCTTCATACCCCGGCTCGGAGACAAGGCCATGCCACTATACCGCTTGCTCAAGAAGTCGGAATCATTCCGGTGGACAGACGAGGCGCAGCGGGCCCTAGAGGAACTCCAGCACGCCCTCTCGAATGCCCCTATCCTCGCGGCCCCGCTGCCAAAAGAAACCATGCTCCTATACGTCGCCGCGTCGAACCGCGCTATAAGTGCAGTCATGGTCGTCGAACGGAAGGAGGAAGGAAGGGAGCAACCGGTACAACGCCCGGTCTACTACATCAGCGAAGCCTTAATCGAATCCAAGCAACGGTATCCACACTACCAGAAGCTGGTGTACGCCGTCCTCGGGCCCAGCGGCGATCGGCCCCTTACTTCCACGAGCACCCCATCAAGGTAGTCGCCTCAACACCACTCGCCGACATCATCCGCAACCGCGACGCAACTGGCCGGATCGCCAAGTGGGCAGTCGAGCTCGGCGTCCACAACATCACCTACGAGTCACGCCACGCCATCAAATCTCAAGCACTCGCCGACTTCCTCGCCGATCGGGAAGAGGCCCAGCAGCCAAGCTCCCCGCGGACCTCAAACATTGGACGTTGCACTTCGACGGTTCTAAAAACCTCGAAGGAGCAGGCGCGGGAGTCGTCCTCACATCACCAAAGGGCGACACAGTGAAGTACGTCCTGCAACTCAGATTCGAGCCATGCACCAACAACATGGCCGAGTACGAGGCGCTCTCGCACGGCATGCGAGTCGCAAAAGAGATGGGCGCAACACGGCTGCGCTGCCTCGGCGATTCCGACCTAGTCGCCAGCCAAACTTCCGGCACCTGCGACGCCACAGACGCCAACATGATCGCATACAAACGCGCCGTCGACCAAGCCGGCGCTAGCTTCGCCGGTCACGTCGTCGAGTGGGTTGACAGCGCAAGAACGAAGAAGCCGACGCGCTAGCCAGAATCGGGTCCAAGCGACTTCAACCTCCTCCGGGCGTCGTCCTGGACATCCTCAGCCACCCCTCGGTGCGCGCACCGCGCGAGCTGGACATTGCCGAGCCACCTGCTCCCGACTCCGCCTTAGTCGCACTCGCCGTCGACAAGACCGATTGGACCGAGCCATACATAAGCTACCTCGAGAGCCGTGCACTGCCGATGGATGAAACCAAAGCACGCGCCATCGTGCGCAGATGCAAGTCCTTCACCATCATCAACAATGAGCTATACAAGCGCAGTGTCTCGGGAGTGTTCCAACGATGCGTCACCACGGCGGAAGGGCGCAACATTCTGCGCGACATTCACGCAGGGATCGCGGCCACCACGCAGCGCGCGGTCAATCGTCGCCAAGGCCTTTCGTCACGGCTTCTACTGGCCAACAGCCCACGAAGACGCAATCGCCCTTGTCCGTTCATGCGCCGGATGCCAAAAGCATGCAAGCGATCGCACATGCCAGGATCGGCATTGAAGACCATCCCCCTCACCTGGCCCTTCGCCGTATGGGGCATGGACATGGTGGGAAAATTCAAAACGGCCCCCGGCGGATATACTCACCTCCTGGTAGCGGTGGACAAGTTCACCAAATGGGTGGAAGCAAAGCCCATAAAGAAGTGCGACGGGAAGACGGCCACAAAGTTCCTACGCGAGCTCGTCTATCGGTACGGCTACCCTCACAGTATCATAACCGACAACGGCACCAACTTCGCCAAAGGGGAGATGGCTGACTTTTGCGAAGAAAAGGGCATCCGACGCGATCTCGCCTCAGTCGCCCACCCCGAGTCGAACGGCCAAGCGAAAGAGCAAACCAGAGCAGCCTGCACTGACACAACCCACGCCTGGGCGAGACCCTACAGCGCGCAGCCGGCTGCTGGGCGTAGGAGCTCTCTTCGGTACTATGGGGCATCCGCACAACGCCTAACAGGTCAACCGGCTTCACGCCTTTCTTCCTGGTATATGGCGCCGGTCCGTCATGCCCACGGACATCGCCTACGACTCACCTCGGGTCGCCAATTACGCCGAAGAAGACAACGAGCGAGCTCGCCAAGATGACATCGATCTCCTCGACGAGGCCAGAGACCTCGCACTCTCCAGAACCGCCATTTACCAGCAGGACCTCCGTCGCTACCACAGTCGCCGCGTTCGGAGTCGCTCCTTCCAAGTCGGCGATCTGGTACTCCGGCTAATCCAGGACAAGAAAGGGATGCACAAGCTGTCCCCGCCACAGGAAGGACCATTCGCCGTCAGCCGCGTACTCGGCAACGACTCCTACTACCTCATCGACGTCCGCAAGGACGACAAAGGCGAGCCGCTCACTAAAGAGGTGGAGCGCCCCTGGAACATCAACCTCCTCCGGCGGTTCTATACCTAAGGGAAAAATGTAATCCGAAAATTCAGAGGGTAATAAAAATCGCCGACCATTTTTTTTTGATCTCAAGCTCCGACTACCTCTCCTTCACCCGCCAAATATCGTCATCTCTCATCCCGGGACATACCGGCTTAGTCGCCGCGACAAGCGACTAGGAACTGAGAGACCTCCGGTCGCCGCTGCTGGAAGAGAGAAGTCCACGATCGGCCAAGTAGCCGGGCTAACACGGGATGGCGGCGTGACCGAGGCGCAACACCAGGCCCGGTCACCCACCATCTCTCACGCCATCGGGTGAAAACGGCGACTGGAACCCACAGCAGGGCCGCACGCTCGGCCAGCCCCACGGGCCTCGGCGACCGCCTTGTGCTACGTTATAAAGCACACCAATGCCCTCCTCTACCTTAGGTTGGCGAATTGCGTGGCTAAGTACTTCGACTAGGGACCCCGCAAAACGGACCCGCGGCTCGCCAAGGAAAATACGCCCGCAATGATCCCCTTTGGAGTCGCCTAGCGACTGGCTCACCGAGCCACGACGAGTGGCGCGCTACATCCGAACAGCGCAAACTACACCACACCACTACTCCACCCATGAGGCTGCTATTCGTACTATAATGACTACGCATCTGCGGCGGGGACGCCCAGCTCGAAAAGGAAAACAGTCAAGTCGATAGCCTTCATTGGGAGTCGCAAGGCGACCGACCTGAAGGCCATGGATAGTCGGAACCAACTCCAATGCATCGCCGTCTCAAATAATGCAAAAGCAACCACCGAATCACATTTAAGCAAAAGTCATCATTCTATTTACAACTAACACCCGCTCGCGGGAAATCTAGCTACTTCTTACACAGGTACTCAGGAAACTACGAGGACGACCCCGGAGCCCCCTCTACGACAGGCTCGACGCCGTCATCGCCGTGACGAAATTTCGGCGTGTACACCACGACCGGATATGTAGACAGCGAGCCGGCGGCAGCAGCATGGAAGAGGCGCTCCGCGCGGGGTAGTCCACCGGGCCCGGCTCCTTCTCCGCGTCACCGGGAGCCGCTTGGCTGGGGATATGAGTCTCCAAGTCCGCGGTCGCCAGTGCTCGGTCGGCGAAGGCGCACCGCATCCATCAGCCGCAGCACTTCGGCAACATCGAACTCCCCGCCTCCGAGGGGAAGCCAGCGGTGACCTCCTCCACGTCGAACCCTTCGTAGTAATGCGCCGGCACCATGCTCAGAGCCATGGTAATGCCAACGCGGCAGGAAGAGCGACGAAGCCGATCAACAACAGCCGGAATGTTGGACACGGCCTTGAAGACGGATGGCGTGTCCCGCGGAATCACCTCCCGCGGGCTCGTGCACCGGAGCGCGGCAAGTATCTCCCCGCGCAGGCGATGATACGCGCGGTCGCGGTCGACAGGCATTCCCGTGGAGTCGCCGTCTCCACGAAGTCGCACGTACCTGCAGTCAACAACACAAGGAAAAGGGAAAAATGAGAACTTCCCCTTCAACGCCGACTCGCCACGCTCGGGGACTGGGCCCCGAGGCCGACTCGCCACGCTCGGGGACTGGCCCCCGAGGCCGACTCGCCACGCTCGGGGACTGGCCCCCGAGACCGACTCGCCACGCTCAGGGACTGGCCCCCGAGGCCAACTCGCCCCGCTCGGGGACTGACCCCGAGGCCGACTCGCCGTGTTCAGATACTCAAACCCCCGGCAAATAAAACAAGAAGTGCGACAACAAGAACTTACCAAGAATCTGCCGCGACATCTCCCTGACGAAAGCCTCGAAGTTGGTCTTCTCGGCCTGCACCGCCAGGACGATGCCCTCGGACGCCTCCTTCTCCGCAGCAAGTTCTTTGGCGTGCTGCTCCTTCAAGGCCGCCACCTCCTCCCGCAGAGACGCGGCAGCCCCACGTGCAGAGTCCCGCGCATCAGTCGCGGCCTCCAGCTTCACCTTGTATTCGGTGATGACGTCCTCCAGCTCCCGGCCCTTCTGCTCCAGGACCTTCGTCAATTCCGCCACCTCCGCTTTCGCCCTTTTCCGGGCCTCTTCGGCCTGCTGCGCCCGGAACTCGGCTTCACGGTAGAAGGACTCCTTGACGAACCCTTCCCGAGCCTCGGCAAGAGCCTTTGCCTGCGCCTCTGCTACAAGAAAAGGAAACGGTGAGAACGAACGCCCGGGCCAGTGACACTGAATGAGGACGGCGAGTGGGCATGACTTACTGCCCAGGGCAATCAGCTTCCGGTTCTTCTGCGCCGCCTCCTCCACAAGCGCGGTCAGCCGCTTAATCTCCGCCTACGGAAACCAAACAAAAATGCCAAGGTCAACAAACAAAAAGCAATAGAGACTCGACTCGCCCTTTCAGCCCAAGTCGACCCTCGGGGACTGGGGGTGACTAGGCCACGTGTTCAGCGACACTTACCACATGCGCCTCGCCAAGCGCCGTGTGGAGCTCAGTAAAGGTCAATGAAGACGGCGGCGGATGACGCGACTCGGTCGCCCCGTCCGCTCGCATCACCGCCTCAGTCGACGGAACCTCGCCCGTCCGCGTGTCGGTGTCACTGGGCGGGGCGCGGTCCCTGGCGGCCTTGGACCGGCGCTCTTTCAGTGGCTCCGACAGGCCGCCCTCCTCGACGATGTCCTCTTCAACTTCGGGTGCCTTCTGCCCCTCGGTCGATCCAATGTCAGTCGACTCCTCCTCCACCACAAAGTGAGCAACGTCCGGACCCGTCGCCGCACTCGCCATGCCCCCGCGAGCCATGCTGGGTAGAGGAAAAACGTTGGCGGTGGGCTCGTCGTGGCTAGTGCTCTCCTTCTCCGCTTGACTCCCGGCGGCGGGCTCTTCTGGAGCCGACCCCGCACCCCCAAGGTCGGACGGCGCCGCCTTCCTCTCCGCGGCTTTCTTCTTTGCCTCGGCCGCCCTCGTGGCCGCCACCCTGGCCGCGGGCGGCTTCGCCAAGGTCTTCCTCTTGGACCTACAGAGAGGCGAGGTGAGTCGACACTCAGTCCAGTCGCAGGAAGGATAAATTCGACAAGAAATACTTACTTCACCGTGGGAATCGCTTTTACGCCCGGACCGGCCCGAGCTCCCGCATCGATCGCGTCCTTCAAGGGACACTGAAGCCTCATGGACCCTTCCAGGAGAGTGGGGCGCAGTCGCTTCGATAGCGGCTCGGCCCCTTCCTTGGAGGGCTCCGCCTTGTCCTCCGGACGGGAGGTCGCCTCCTCTTCAGCCGCGCCCTGGGACGAGGACTCGGCACCCCTCTTCGACCCGCGCGGGAGTCTGATGAAGTCCCGCGCCTCCGAGTCCGACTCGGTGCGCTCCTCCTCCTCGTCGACCTCTTCCTCCTCGCCTTCGGTCATCTCCGGTGGTTCCTTTCCGGCGAGAGGAGGGAGGTGGTCCGCGATCTTCTGCCAACGCTGCAATCGAATCAAAGGAACAAGTCAGAAAGGAAGAAGCGCGGCTAAGCCGTGCGAAGTCGCCATGCGAAGCATTACCTGAGGCGCTGGGGTGTCTTCGGTGTAGGGCTGCAAGCCGTCCTCGAAGGAAGTAAAGGTGGCAGTGGTGATCTTAGCGAGCGCCTTCCGGTACTCGCCCTCGTCCCACTCGGTCGCCGTCGACCGGGTGCGGTCGTTCTGTCCCCGGTACTCCCACATGGGGTGAGCTCGGCACCGCAGGGGGATCAGCCGCCGGCCAAGCCAACAGTTGTACATGTCGACCGCCGTCAGGCCGTCATCTTTTAGCGCCTGGATCGCTTGGCGCATATCCTTCACCACCTTCTCCTGCTCGCGCGGCAGCGACCGGACATTGAGGCGCCGCGGGACGCTCGGCTCGGGACTGTATTGGGGAATGCATACCTCGCCCGGGGGAGTGTACTCCTTGGCGTAGAACCAGAAACGACGCCACAGCGACTGCGCCTTCTTGGGGAGCGCCATGTCGATGAAGCTTTCCCCGGACTTCACGGAAGGTGATCCCCAGTTCGGGATGAGTGCTTCGCTGTTCTTGCTGGCCCGAGTCGCCCGCCCGTGGAAGATGGACACCCACAGCGGGAAGTAGGGCGGACAGCCCAAGTAGCATTCGCACAGCGCCACGAACAGAGAAATCTGCTGGACGCTGTGCGGCCCGAGGTCGGAAACCTTGATGCTGTAGAAGGCCAGCAACTGCCGGAGGAAATCGGAGGTGGGGAGAGCGAACCCGCGATCGAGGAAGCTCATGAAGATCACGAACTCCCCAGGCCGTGGGAGGGGCTCCGTCTCGTTCGCCGGCGGAACCCGCCATCGCTCCTGGTTGAACTCCGGGATGACTCCGGAGGCGACGTACGGGAGGAGAGACTCCCGCGTGACCTTCGACTTGCCCCAACCCTTCGCCGCCATGGATGCGTGTGGAGTGTGGAATGAAGATGAGATGAAGAGAAGATGGGGGATGAATGCGGAGGAGTGTTGAACCCTAATCCTAGGGGCGACCCTTTATACCGCCCGCACTCGCTCGGATTGAGGATGAGATCTGTTCGTTGAATTGTCCCGGAATCGCCGCCCCGCAATCAACGGTCGAGATCTGCGCCGTCACCGGCTGAATAGCCGTTAAACTAGCCGTTAGCGGTCACGTCGAGCCCAACGGTCAACAACATGCAGACGGTGTGCGCCTCGGTCAACGTGAAATCTAGCCGTTGGCCTCTCCACGTGTCTCTATGGTGACTACGCGTCGACTGGCAAACGGCGACTGGCTAGAGCCGACTGTCACACGCCGACTGACTGATCAAGTTATGGCGACTGAGACTGCCACCGCACCCGCGACTTTATCTTTGGAAGCCCGGCGGCGACTCATCTTGATCCATCACCGCGCCTCTCCAAGACTTGTTCCAGATCCGCACTTCTTCACCACCGCGCTTGGGGACTACTGATGGGGATATGCCCATAGGGGGTGGGTCGCCAGTCCCAGTCGCCACGCCGATAGAGGCTTGGGTGGATCGCCAGTCACCTAAGCGACTGGGCCCTGAGGCGACTGGGCCGTGATCCCAAGGAGGAGGTCCACACGGCTGGACAAGAAGATTACTTGCGAGAGGGACAGCGGATCCCGGATTAGTAGCAACTGATATGATTCGGAGTTATCTCCATGTAACCCTAGGCCGGGGGTGCTTATATAAACCCCCGAGCTTAAACCCTAGAGGACACCTGACTCGAGATCCAATCTCCCCCTGTAAGCTCTCGGCGTAGCCGCCGACTGAGCCCCCCCATTGTAATTCTCCACTGAGCAATAAAGATCTAGCAGGACGTAGGCCTTTTACTCTCCGGAGGGGCTGAACCTGGGTAAAACCCTTGCGTCTCTTGCACCTCGACCCGTAGATGGCAATGTTCCCTTCCCCTCGCATCAATGAAGTGCTACCCCCTGTAGCATCTGCCGTGGTTACATCCACGACACACGTCGACCGTGCAATGGTGTAGCGAATTTGCTAGCTAAACAGGGTTGCGACAATAATTTGTGTAATACCTGGTTAGTTTCCCCACCAGATTTCGTTGTAGAACTCTTGGCATCTGAGTGTGCCGGTTGATCAATATAATCGCAGCAAGTTTTGCTCTCAAAAAAAAGATATGAGGTCACTACATCCATTAACTCCATTGATAAATTCATTTGTACTACCAATGATATTAAGTATTGAAATGTAATTCCACTCATTACATGAGAATATGTATCGTCGTAGTCGATACCGGGTCTCTGCGTAAACCCTTGTGCTACTAGTCTCGCTTTATATCTCACCACCCCATTATTTTCGGTCATTTTTCAAACGAAAACTCATTTCGCTCCCACAGGGAATACTTTATGAGGAGTAGGTATTACTTTAGAGAACACATCTCTTTTATTAAGCGAGCGCAATTCTGCCTCAATTATCTCCTTCCATTTAGACCAATCCAAACTCTACAAAGTTGAAAGGTTTTAGCAATTTTAGAGGAGAAATATGTGTCGACAAGTGTAGTGTTTCTATTATATGATTCTCCCGAATCGATATAGTTTGTGGAAATTTCATTAATTTCTTCTGGCACCGTGTGATTTCCCATAACAACGAAATCTCGTTGTTTCAATGTCCTAGCATTAGGATTTGTGTGCACATTTATGCTAGGTTCTTGATGTTGAACATCATCTTGGTGTCTATCAACTTTAGTTTGATTTTAATTTACCATCATAGATTTTCTTTATTTCCGCGATGTCTTTGGAGAAACCTTTTCCCTTAAGACCAGATTTCTCCCCCTTTTATTTTAATTGGGAGTTGAGTAGTTTTATTTGGTACCTCTACTCGTTTTGATGCATTGAATGCAGGTATATATGATTTAATGACACATTTGTGATCAGTAAATGCGTCTGGCAAGTTATTTGTTGTTGCAAATCTATTATTCTCTGAACTTTAGATTCAGATTCTTTAGTCCGTGGATCTAAGGATTGGATGCCTATTACACTACAATCTATTTCCTGGCATTCTTTGTGGTTTGTTTCTCCCCCTAATGCCGAGAAATGATCCTCATCAAAAATGAAATCAGCGTACCAGGCTATAAACAAGTCCCCTATTAGGGGTCTAAATATTTTATAATTGAAGGAGATTTATATCCTACATAGATTCCAATTTTTCTATGGGGCCCATGGAGGGGTGGTGATATCGGTACGTATAAAACGCAACCAAATTTTCGCTGGTGGAAAATACTTGGTTGATTGCCTCGTACTATTTGAATTGGGGAAGTTTCATGATATGCAGTTGGTATGACTTGTATTAAATCCGCAGTGTGTAAAATCGCATGTCCCCAACAAGAGGTAGGTAAATTGCAATTCTACAATAATGGTCTAGCAATTAATTTTACTCTTTTGATTAAAGATTCAGCCAATCCATTTTGAGTATGACCATAAGGTACATAATATTCTAGATGAATGTCTAAGGCCATACAATAATCATTAAATGCGCCTGAACTGAACTCAGTCGCATTGTCCATTCTTATTGTTTTAATCCTGTGTTCAGGATGATTTCCTCTTAATTTGATAATTTAAGCTATTAATTTAGCAAATGCATGGTTACGCGTTGATAATAGACAGACATGTGACGATCTAGTGGATGCATCAATTAGCCCATAAAGTACCAAAATGGCGGCCCAGATAGAGGTTGTATTGGACCACATATATCTCCTTGGATTATTTCAAGAAAATTAAGCGACAAATTTTTAACTTTGAGGTAGGATGGCTTAATAATTAATTTCCTAGTAGCACAAGCGGTGCATATGAAGCCTCATGATTTAGGAAATCTTTTAATTGGTAAATTATGACCAATATAATTGCCTATAATTTTTCTCATCATACCTATTCCAGGATGACCAAGGCGATCATGCCAAGTCTTGAATTTATCAAGATTTTGAAAAATTATTTTGTACGCAACATAAGGTATGGGTTTAATGTATGTAAAGTATAATCCGGAAGAAAATAAAGAGAATTTTTCAAGAGTTTGTTCCTCGTATCCATCGCTTTTTGTTAAAAGCAAATATTCTTTCTTATCCATCTTAATAGTTTTAAGATGGAAATCATTTGATCGGATATCTTTGAATTTATAAGGGTACGCGTTGATTCAGGATACAAGAGTGCATTCTAAATTACAATAGTAGTATCCATAGGAAGTGTGAATGTGGCTCTTCGTGAACCAATTATTGCTTTGTTACTCCCGGTTATATTCATAACATCCTCCTTCTCTTAGTAAGAGTTTGGAAGTATTTTTTTTCACTTAAAATTGTGTTAGTGGTAGCACTATCGACTAAACATAATTCTTCTTTCATCAGATTTTTCCCGTAAAATTTCTAAAACTTGAAAGGGAATATTTAGAACAAATTTATTTTATTCATATATTCATCAAATGAAATACATAGTTTTTATACTACAAATTCAAAATATAAATACATTACAATATTATGTATGATTCACATAAATACAATATATGTAGTCTTAGAGACTTTATTCTACTTATTGTTATACATTATATAACACACCATAGTATTTAATAGCTAAGTGACATCAATTGTTTAGGGGATTAATTGAGGTCTCCAAAAACATCGCGGCTGCAGTCCACAAGCATGTCTTCATCGAGGATGATGTTGTCCTTTGCATTGAATTCTTCAATAGCATTTTGACAAGGTCCAGCTTGAGGATTGTCTTCAATGGAATTGAAGTGAGCTTCAGCCTTATTTTCATGAACTTGATTCCCTTTTCCTCCATACTTCATGTATAGATCCACTAAGTACTTGGAAATATGACATTTGTTTGTACGATGATTCGCACATCCACACCTTTGACAAGCTTGAGAGTTGTCATTTTGATCATTTTTCTTGAAATGACGTTTCCCCTTAAGTTGACCATTGTTCTTTCAATTTCCCTTGAATTTTCGGAAGTTCCTTTTACGATTTCCGAATTTATTAGTAAAATGACCATTAGCAGGTGCTTCAGGGATCGGCATCGCACCCGTTGGGCGAGCATTGTGATTTTTCATGAGAAGTTCATCATGCTTCTCGGCCTAAAGTAATGTGTATATAATCTCAGAATACTTCATGTATTTGTGTTGACGATATTGTGGTTGCAATATCCTCATCGAGGGATGGAAAGTGCATAAGGTCTTCTCTATTAAATCTTCATCTGAAACTTGCTTATTGCAAAATCTCAGTTTGGAGTTGACTTTATGCACGGTGGAATTATATGCCGCAACAGACTTGAAGTCCTGGAACCTTATGAGAGCCCATTCTCTCTCGGCTTCCGGCAATATAACTGCTCTTTGTTGGTCATATCCCTTCTTAAGGGAGTTTCATAAAAAGGAGTTCCATAAAGCTAGTGGGTCCTCCTCCATATAGTATTCATTCTTCAAATCAGGATGGAGGTGGTTTCTTATAAAATGTAATGTCGCATACCTAACCATTTGGGGTATTTCTGGAGCATTTGGGGGACGGGAAGTAATCCTGGGACCAACATTGCGTCTAGTTAAATTTATTTTCATATCCATAGAAAATGATAGATAGTTACTTCCATCAAGTTGTAGTTCTTGAAATTCTTTTTTAATAATGTCGATTCAAGGCCCCTTAAACTACCTTGTAAGCTCCTCCACTTTGTGTAGAGGCCTTGAGGGTGGTATCAAGCAAAAGATTAGCGCTGGAGTTGCACAGGACCTGGCTCCATTCAAAGATTGAACAGATGCTCAAGGATTACACGGACAACCAATTTTGGGTAGGCATTGATCCAGTTATTTTTGATCGTTAGCTGCTACGGATATATTGGCTTTACCTTCATTTGACCAACACTCTTGCTTGCTTGTTGTAGGGACCTAACTATAAACTTGATATTATCTTTGGTGTGGAGGAAAGAAACCAAGGCATCACCCCCCTTCGATTATGATACGTGCTACCACGTAAACTTCATGGCTACTTCTGATCTGAACCTTCAAAGGACCCTATTTTTCGCCGAGTTGTGGTCCTCACCTAATCCAATGCCAGAATTCTGCTGCCCTCTACCCTATCCATATGCTGGTAAGTCCTCTACTTTCCTGCTCAACATGTACGGCTGATCTTCCTCCATTTCATATTAGTTGTCGCTCTCCTCCATCGTAGCGGCTAGCTAGTGCTTGATGTTATCAGCTCTGAAGTGAGACCATATATGCTTCCTGCTGTCTGTTATGTTGTACTAATTCTGTGTGTTATGCGATCAGTAAGTGGATTAGATTGCGCTGCGATACACTCGTACTCCAGCATGCTTGGTTTCCTTGAGCTACGTACTACTGCTATGCGTCGGTGCCTTAATTTGTTTATTGCTTGGCCTTGTTAAATTTGTGTGTAAATCAAGCTACGTCGCTCGCTGCTATGGTTGTGAAATCAGTGTGGTGAAGTAGGTTGTGAAATTGGATGTCAATATTTAATAGGTGTCCTCTAGACCCATTTTTTCGATAAAAGAAATATATTAATATCGCCAGTGGCGAAGTCAGGATTGGAGCAAGCCCCGGGCCAAAACTGCGTAAAAAATCTAAAAAAACTCTTGTAATAACACAAAAAAATTGTACCATAACAAGCATTAACATATATTTTCAGATCCATTGTTAACTCTCCAAGAATGTGCATAAGAAATGACCGAAAAACTGGAAATAGTAGAACGGGGATACAAAAGATGGTACCAAGTCGCTAGGTTTGTTCGTCCGAGCCTCCCATGATTTTATCAACAACCTCACGAACACTAGAAGAGAAACCACTACCTACAAAGGTGCAAGAATATTTCATAACGAAAAGCACAAAAATGAAGTGAGATAATCAACCATTGAAACAAATATGAAAAGTCACCAAAATGACGAGGTAAAATTCCTCTTTGTGATTCATATCATTGAAAAGGATATAAATGTCACCATCATTGATAGAGTAAAACAATATAATATAGCATACCGTGTTATAATTCATCCAAGCATCGCCCATTTTATTCCTCAACTCAGTCTTGATAATGTTCATAGTCTTGAATCTTGATGTTCGGATTGAAGATTTGTTGATGCATTCGCTATTAAGATCAATAAAAAATATCTTTTCATCTTTTGTTCCTAAACAAGACATCAGTCACAGACAATTGTTAAACCATATTTATTCACCTTCTATTTTCACTTCCCAACCCATATCTATTTCTAAAACAAAACATTACCTAGTTGAGAGGAGCAGCAACCGAGCGAGAGATCAATTAGCAGGACTGCAGGAGTTGTGGCCTTGGGGGCAGAAATTGAACGGCGGCGCGTGCAACAGTGCCGGAAGCCGGAGGCGGAATGACGGGAGGTGGCGCGCGGCGGCAACCGGCAAGGCGGCCGGTGTGGGCGTGACAGCGTGGAAGCGTGGCGGCGGCTCCCAGCGATGAACAGCGATGGGATTACGGGAACAGCGAGCGGCCTGCAGCTAGATTTGAGGCGAAACGAGCCTTGCTCGCTGGGTCGAGTTGGGCTGACCTGGCCTGCGCCCCGGGCTAAATTATTTCTTCGGTAGTACTATGAAGAAATTTTCCCACCGACCCGGGCCATGGCCCTTTTTTCACTGGGCCTGGCTTCGCCCCATCGAAAAGTACCAATTACTTATCTCCAACCGGGCGAAGCAAAACTGGACACCAAATTGTCCTCGCAGGCTCCAAAAAAAAATTTATCCTCGCGCGTCCGTTTGCGTCGCCTCGCGGACGTGAAAATGATCGTTTTTGTTTGCGCGTCCGTTTGCGCCTACGGTCCTCCAATGACCCAACCCATATCATTTTTTCAACTTTATTTTCTCGTTTTCATTTAAACACAGTTGCAAACATTACATAGACTAATACATAATTAGGAACATGATTTTACACAAACTAATATATAGTTTGGAACATAGTTTACACAAACTAATACATAGTTAAAAAATTGCAAAATAAGGAAACCTAACTAGTGTTGGCTTTGTAGATTTCATATGTTCGTTGCCAAGAAAAAACACTCTCGGGCACTCTTAGTCACCCAAACTGGAAAATTCAGCTGGTAATGATAGCCCTGTTGGTACTATCAAGGACGAAGATCCAGAAACCGCCACTAGCGGCTTCAATTGGCCCGTGGCCGTATTCGCTGAAAAAAAAAGAATACTCTGACAGTTCTAACCGTCGGTGTTCGAGCCGGACTCGCCGGTGTGGTAGTGCATGCGGCAGGATGTGTCGTCTAACACCTTGACGGTCATCTCACCATCCCCCTCATAGAGGAAGGTGAACTAGCAGCCGGTCTCGAGAGCGATGTCATGGGCGAACTTGTCTCACCCAGTGTGCACATACATCTTGCCCTACCCATCGAACAAGACCTGACAGGCCACCGACAAAAGTTGCAGCTGACCTCCCGTAGCTGCAACTGGGCCGGCTCGATGCCATCGACGAATTTGGCAAATTTGTCCGGGAGCCGCTAGATGCCGAGAGGGTTATGGTCGATGCGGGGGAGGAGAATGTAATATCCCAGGTAATGGGGTTACAAAAATAGAGGAAACAGATGTGTGCATTGCATTCATGCATAGAAAATCTGGGGAATTTTTGCGTTTTAAAGTAAAACAGTCACAGTAACTGAAGTTTCACTTGATCTTGGTGGAATTGAAGTAGCTCATCAAGTCAAGCGCTATAAACCTCAATGTGACTTTGCTAAAACCTTATTTTGGGTAGACATAATTTGATCTAAGGGATTAGATCAAATGGAATTATAATCAACACCAGAACTTATTAATCAAGGATCAACTACTTGATCTTATTAAAGATCACAACATGATATTCCTTGCCATAACATATGAACATCCATTTAATTGGAAATCAAGCAACAATAATTGGAGAAACCATTCTTCACTCATCTTTTACATGCCTTAAAGTACTCCTTGATCCTACCATGAACCTCATTGTAACCATTTCACTTCATTTTTGGAAACAAGACAAGGAGATAAACTCTAGAAATATATATTCCTCTCTACTATATATTAATAAACATCAAATCTAGAGAAGTGAGAGTTCTATATTACTTATTAGAGGATCAATGATAAACCTTGAACTGAACCTTGGATATATATCCATATATTCAAACCATCACCTTTAAAGAGAAACCCTAGAATATTATTCCAGACCATCCCTAGAGAGAGAACCCAATTATGTTAAACATAGATATTGATGATCACATCATTCTCTAAGAAGCCCAAACTTAGGTTAGTATTAAAGTCCTTACCCAAATAAGAGAGAGACCACTCATATCAATCCAAGCTTTACCTATTAATGAATAAAGGACAACCTTTGAACTAAAGTATTAGGTTGTAAACCATTTCACCTTGGAGTGGTGAGATAACCTAATATCACATGGAATAATATCATATCCATGAATTGATAAAGTAAGGAGGAGATTAATTCAACCAAGATAGCCAAGTGGAGTTTTAGACTTGATATCTATTGAGATATGGTGAATACACCATAAACCCTAGAATAAACAATTCCTTTATAAGAGAGCCCAAGCTAAGGTGTTACATTCAAGAAAGTTAAAGCCAACACTTGAATGTGAGGGAGAGAATTATCCATATACCCAGATGATAATATCAACATTATTTAAGTGGAACCCTAACAGAATATCTCAGGCATTCTCCTGGGATATAATCTATAGAGACAACCATAGCCATGTCCACCCAAGAAACTATAAGGGAGATATTATGCTTAGTTGATCAAGACAACACTTGATCATAGAAGTGAAAACCATTCCATTAGAAATACTTTAGGAAGCCAAACCTTGTACATTATAAATTGAGTGATGATCATAAATCCTAAGAACTTGAGGTAAAGATATTAAGAACAAGTTGATCATGCCTAATCCATGATCATGCTCTTGAGGTATGTGATGATAAGTTAAACCCTACTAGGATAAGTAGATCCAATTTCCACATGAAATTATAGGGAGATCACTAGTAATCAAATCTAGGCTTATATCCCAACCTTAACTTGTGAATCACTTGGTGATCATAAGTACAATTCTATCACATCCACATTCCAACTATTCTTCACTTAAGAACCACAAGAAGACCTTTAGAGTAAAACTCTATAATTTGTATGGTGAGAAACCATCCCTCCATATGCCCAAAGTTAACTATAAAAAGAACTATAACAACTTTAGTTACTATAATGATAAATTGAGGATAGCAATAGAAGTTAATTGGGAGAAGACAAAACTAATTCTCAAGTCCTTAGTAATTAAAGGAGCACATGAATTATTAAGCAAGTAACCAACTTATCATAGTTAGGGGAGATTAAACCCTAGTTAATACTCTAATGTGTCATCTCATTTCTACCACCTAGAGTTATATCTAAACCTTAGTTGGTGCATCATTTGGGTGATCACAACTAAAACCTAAGCTATAATTAAGTGCCAATCCATGTATCATTAGATAAATAGCAATATAACCCTACAAGTGCACCCTAATTAAATCCTATGTTCAATTAAGAAACATAAGAAACACTTAGTGCTAAACCTTATAATTAAACCCATGTGTGTTACCAACCACTTATTCCCATAACTCAAAACCAAACTATGATAAGAATAATGTCACCTTAGGGCAATCAAGATAGAATTACTACTAGTAGCAAACATGGAATAGATTTAACCTAGGACTCAATTCTTTATTAAATAAATGGGCACATAAAATAATAGTCAAGTGACAACATTATCAAATAGGAGGTCAAGCCGTAGAGATATTTTGGCATATCAATCCATGCCATTAAGTCTCTTTCTCATTGAAATCCAAATCTAAGTATTACCTTGAGATTGTTTACTGCAAGGTAATATCAAATAAAACTCTAAATACCACTCAATAAGAATACTATCATTTGGAAACTAATTTGAATCTTTCCAAGATAATATTCAAATTCATGCCATATGGATACTTAATTCAAAGTCAAATAATAATTAATAGACCAATGTTTCAATACCCATATTAAAATGTAAAATACCCAACAGTAATTATAAAGTATCTTGGGTGATTTACACAAGAGTTCAAATTGTAAAATACCTGCATGGTATAGAAGAATTCAAACTTAAATTAAAACCAGGATTTAAAATAGAATTCAAAACAAGAAATAAAAACAGAAATAAGAAAAGAGAGAAGAGAAATGGACTTACCTGGCCAACAGAGCCCAGCAACAAAGCCCATCAGTAGTCCACAACGCAGCCCAGCAGTAGCCTGTCAATCAGCCCAACACCACGGCCTGGCCCAGCCCAACTTACCTCTTCGTTGAAAAATCAACGAGAGGAAGTCGTCCTCATCCTCTCGACGCGCATGGACGCCAGCACGAAGGTGTGCTCCTCTTCTTCTCTTGCTGGCGCCCTCTCCTTCATCGGCGTCGTGACGAGGCGCGTCCTGGCGCCGTATAAAAGCCGCGACGAACCCTAGCTCCCGATTTCTTCCCCTCACTGTTCAATTTCGCCCAAATCGAAACCCTAGCCGTACGGTCTCTGACCATCGCCGCCGATGGAGACCATCCCTGGCCTCGCCGTGACCACCAACGCGACAGCCATCCTCGACTTGTTCTTCCTGCAAGAGGAATCGAGCTGCCATGTCCGGTATCGCCTTCGGCGATCTCATCTTCTCCGACGCCGGCATCAAGCCATTCCGGCGACTGCGACCTCCCCTTGCCTCGCCGACATGCCCGTCATGCTCGCGGTGAGTCACTGACTCTCCTGAGCATCCTAGCTCTTCCTCTAGCACTCCCTAGCATACTCCGCACCGTATACCCGTAGGCACCACCGCAGCACCTCGCCGCCGGCCAAGTTCCGGCGACCATTAGGGGGCGGCGCCACCACCACTCAACTCGCCTCAGTGTCCCGGTTCAAACGAGCATACGCACACGCCCGCGGAAACCCGGGAACGCCGGCGACGTCCACGGCTGGCCGCCGGTGGTGGCCATGGTTGCCATCCCGATGCCACCGTGGCAGCCAGCGTGGCACTGGCCCACTTGTCTGTGTCTGTGGGTAGCACAGACACGTGTGTGTTTAGTAATTTTAGTTTAATTCAAATATTATTAATTCCAGAAAATTACTGCAACTTCAAATAAATCTAGGAAATTCAATTTAACTCAAAAAAATTAAAATAAGATATCAAAATTCTTAGAAAAGAAAACTCTATCCAATAAAATTATAAAATTAAATTTTTATTTTTAATAAAAATTCAATTATTTAAAACTTGTTATTTAAGCCTTTAATTTTAATTTTAAATTCAATTAAAATTCAATAATTAGGAAAAAGGTATAAAATAAATAAAAACCAGTAAAGTAAATAAATAAAACATTAAAACAAATTTTCTTTATCTGGAACTTATTAAATCTCTATTAATAGGAATTAAACCCTGATTAATAATTATCTTAATTATTAATTGTTCAAAAATAATAAAATGCCAAATTCAATATTATTTTTATTTCAAAGTTATTAATAACTTAAACTTAAGAATGAAGTTATTAATCTTAGAACTAGATGGTAATTAGGAAACCCTAGTTCCATTATACCTAAGATAGTAGTTCATAATTTCATGTGGGATCCTAAAACCCTAATGCCATTCAGAACCCAGCTCCATTACTTCATATGAACCTTAAATGGTTTCCAAACCTGCACCCCAAGTTAACATGTGATCATGTTACTTGAATAGTAGTCATAGAACCATAGTAGCAACTAAATACTCGTCATGTCCACATAAAATGTAGAAGACCTATCACTAATAGGTGGGTATCCCATGTGCTCATCTTCATCAGACCTAGATGATCAAATGGGGTTGACCAGATGTAAACCCTAGCTCCAACCCTCAGAGACATTAACCTTACCTATCCATGCTTAGCATCACACCATTGTGATGAACCTAAATAGCAACCAGGCTTATTATCTTGCATTACCTAACCATACTCCACTAAACCCTATTAGTGTAAGATAATTAATAATCATCCTACTTAGGAATCAACTATTTCTTACTTAGTAAATCCAATAGCAAACCCTAGGCAACCTCAACCTTAATTATAATACTTCTTATTACTTAAGAAGTATGTTCTTCAAAAGTTATTCTTTTGAAGAAAATAAGGAATCATCATCAATCCTGCCTAATAGAACCTACAGCCAATAGCCAACTATCATCAGCAAGGTAAACCAGCTTTGATAGCAACTATTTATAATAAATTGATCAAGATGCTTAGGCTTAACTCAACCTTACAAGCCCTAGATGTTGATGAATCCAACCTTGTTTGGATCCAGCTAATACTTACTCCAGAAACTAAAAGAAACCATAGTCAACCATAGAACCCCATCAACCTAGTTATCATACTTGTTCTTTATTATAGAACATGTTCTTCAAAAGTTATTCTTTTGAAGTATATGATAATTAATCATTAACCATGCCATATAATGCTAAAACCAACCACTATTCATTACATGTTAGGATTATACCAAATCTTATTGTTGTGTGCTATTAATGCTATTATTATGATATATTGCAGCACATGTTTATGATACCAAGTAATCAACCCTAATAAGAACCTTGTTTATGAATCACTCTAAAAGTGCAACACACCCTGAACTAATCATTACAAATCACTAATCCTAAATCATCGGGGTTAGGTCACGCTTAGAGCGATTGCATCTCATACTTATGCATTATTGCATCCTTGCCAATCTTTTAAACATCGTCCTTACCGGACGATGATGCTATTTCAGAATTTGGAGTTATTGCGTATCGAAGACCTTGCCTGCATAATCTTGCAGTCAAGAAATGCAAGTTCATCGCTTGCTCATGTCATTTGAGTATTTTTACCAAATTACTTGCAAAGTACTATGTTTATCACTATTGCATAAAAAGCAAAACCACTATCTTCATAACTATGAATATGACTATGTGGTGCGCAATGGAACCATGGATTGTGTTGATATGGTGGAGGTTCCATTGCAAGGGTTTGTATCCATCTAGGATTAAACAAAAAATGTCGTCCAGTGATTCTTGTGCCATAATACCCGTGTTAACCATAAGATCTGGAGTGGGATGGAATAGTCAATCGTATTTCCACCTCTTGTACATCAACGGATGCGCTTGCCGTAGACACTTGTATCCTGAGGGACAAGCGGTGGGCTGGGGAAGCCTAAAGTCCCCACGGTAATGTGGCCTATGATGGATTGTAAGGTGTCCGGAACGGTCTATCTATGGTTGATAGGGCAGGGCATATAAATTTTTTTGGAACGGTCTACCTTAATCGGTATAGGGGAGAACAAATGCCTGGGTCGGTCTCACCATAGATATAGGGGAAGACAATCTTACAAATGGGTGGGTGTGCGAGGTAGCGGAGGAATATGATTGGCTATGACCTTATACCGGGCCTCACACCAAAGGAAGTGTGGACGGGTCATTCCCGGTTGGCACCAAGGTTAAGATCTCTTATGGGTAAAGCAACACACCTCTGCAGAGTGTAATGAACCGTGACCTGTCACTCCCTGTTCCGGGATATGGAACTGCGAACGCTGCCGGAAAGGAGCTCCATGAAGTTCTAGTAAACCGGTGAAGGCTGACGGACATAGTTCTTCTGAATAAAAGCAACCTTTTGAAGAAATGATTATGAAAACTTGCATTGGTATTAGACTTTCAGGTCTAATGATGTAGCTAGTGCATTAAACACCTCTTTCCTATAATGAACTTGTTGAGTACGCTCGTACTCATCCCACTCTTAAATCCCCTGCTTAGATATGGAGGCATCGAAGGAGGATCTACAGTGCAACTCGAAGGCCGAGGAGTCAACAACTACTTCAAGAGATAGGAACCTGTCAGAGGAGGAAGATACCACATCCAACAAGGAGAAAACCTAGTTTAGCCATAGAAGGGAACTAGCTTCCTAAACCTAGCTCCTATTTAGCTAGAATCTATTCCTAGCCTCTATAGCTAGTTAAATACTCCACAAATAGAGTTCGTGATAAGACTACACTATGAGTCGTTCTTCTGGAGTTTATTTGCAGTTTTACCTCATTGTAAAGTAGGAGGCTATGAGGATCTTATGTAACAGAGTCAATATTGTAATTCTATAGACATGCCGTGAACCCGCATATGTTTCTGTTGTACCACTCTGAGCGATATAATACTAGTGGAACGGTGTTTCATTGGTGTTATATCAGACTTGCATACTACACCATGCAGTGGTATGCCGGGTCACCACAGTTGGTATCAGAGCAAATGCTTTGACCCTAGGATTAAAAAACCCTTTAAAGGAGACCTATAGGATTGGTAGTGTCTATAGGAAGTTGTTTTAGATAAACCAAATACTCCTTATGACTTGAGATGGATATTCACTTGAGAATAATCCTGACACACTTGAGTCAACCTTGTTATCTATCTTTCCTAAGTAAAGTTAGTTAGCTAATCCCAAACATATAGTACATCATTAAGGCCTTAAAACAATAGATGAGTAGATCACAGTTGGTATACAATACATGGTAGTCCAAAGAGAGGATACAACCATAAGGAAGCTATCCTATTGGAAGATGTGTACCAACATATGTTATGATTAAGTAAGAGTTATCCAGAACTGTAATAGGAGTTATATCGAGTAATGAAGATAATTAAGATATCCTAATAGAAGATCTAGACCCAGATAAGTAATGAGAAAGTAAAAATTATCTAGACATGTGAAACAATTGATAGTAAGTGATAACTATGAGTCATATGAGGTAGTATAGACCATGATGAGTCAATCATGGGAGGTAAGTAAGAGAGATAGAAATAAAACATGTCTACTCACAGAGTAGTGATAGTAATCATATATGATTCACCTGAGAATCATTATGTGATGGACTAAAACCTCATAATTAATTAGGAGGAGGACAATAAGAAGCCAGACAATAGTGCAAGAACTGGGTTCCAAAAGTATGGGAAGTGTGCCAAGCACATCATGACCATATGCTTATGGTAGAAACGCTTAGAAGTATAGGAACTATATCCTAATAAATATGTGTTCAGAGTAACCATATTAGAATTAGTGGTATCATATAAAATAGTCCTCAATAGCACTTATATATGGTATAATACTTTGTTAGTACTTCCAAACAAAACTAGGTTAACTTTAACTATCCTAGGCCACTTTGTTTCAAGTTTATCTCATTGCAAATGTGCAATTACGGTAAATGTTGAGATAAATAGTAGAAATCCACATATTCGTGCTAAGTATCACGATACAAACATATCTTATGTGGTGTTATATACTACACATCTCAGCCTGATGTTTAGAGATGTCTTACTCAACTATCATATTCAGGCTTATGATGGTGTGTATTATAAACACAAAGCTGAATCTTCTTGGATTTTATTGGATTCTCATTGTTTGACTAGATCCATATATGAAGTTTGAATTTGTGTTGCGGTCAGAAACCCACCGGCGAGCAGCGACGGGCAACACAGTAGAGCCGGGAGGCTCCCAGGACTGCGGCTGGCCCTGGTCCCTCCGAGCGACGGCCCGCAAAGACTCGGCACGCACATCCGATGCTGGTGCAAGGGCGTGCCACCTGACCTATACCTGGTCAGGAAGGTGATGGAGATGCCTCGCTTAGTTTCCTGCATGGCATACACGTAAACATTAAATACGAGCCTCGATCGGCTCTCAGGTTGTCCTGTGAATCGGCTCAAAGAGCCGATCCACCCATGATTCGCACGAGGTGTACGAATATATGGTGGTCCTGCTTGATCAAAATAAAGCTAAAACGATCTACTACGATTTAGGGTTTTCACCACATAATCGGAACATCCTACTCGTGATTGAGCCTCGCGGCCACGCACGGTGTTCGTAAACCGACCCTAGGCAAGGCCTAAAAACCAACACGAGGTTGATCCCCGGAACATCCTGTCTAGGGCTAGCAAACTACACCCTACGCGCCACTGGATCCTTCAACCCGTTTGTAAGGCCTAACTATGCAGATATTAAACTAATCCTTGAAGAACAAGGAGCAACCATAACGGATCGGATCTACTAAATAATGATCAAGCGGGGTGCCGCCCTTACACCTAAGGTAGGCGTAAGGGCGGCTAGATGTCTAAGGGTTGCACGACGATAGCATATGATACGATGAACAATGCTAACCCTAACACATCTAAGATAACTACGTTGCTCGCCATCAAAAAGGCTTCAGTACGAGCAACGCATGAACAGCGAATAAACTTGTGCTGCCTAGATCGCAAGATGCGATCTAGGCAGCATGATGCTTACCCGGAAGAAACCCTCGAGACAAGGGAGTTGGCGATGCGCCTAGATTGGTTTGTGGTGAACGTGATTGTTGTTTATTTCATAAACCCTAGATACATATTTATAGTCCGTAGACTTTCTAACGTGGGAATAATCCCAACCGTGCACGAGCCAAACTCTAACTAACCGACACGTATCCTACTATATTACAGATACACGGGCACACTAGCCCAAACTTTGCATATAAGGCCGATTCACGTATATTCTTCCATGTATATTCTTCAAGCCCATCTTGATCGCGGCCCACCTCTAACTCGGTCAAATTCTGGTGATAACACATGCCCCCCTGGTTTTGGAATTGATAATTCCAAAATCACTCTGCTTTTTTCTTCGTCGGGTCATGTCGTGGCAGAGCAGAACCGTCGCAGCATCCTTCATCATGATGCCTCGCCTTCTCAACTTCTCTGCAAGACCTGATAGCTTTAGCATCACTTCCTCGGAAACTGTAATGGCATTAAATCTCCACTAGGCTCCCCCTTATTTAACTGTGTCGAACGGTTCGTCACTTCATCCCCTTGCTCTGCTCCGGCCATCGGCACCTAAAAAACCCTCTTTCCCTGTAGCAATGTCTTCCTCTTCCTCCACCTCCTCAGGCCTCTCCCTCCAGTCTTCCCCCTCGAGCGAGCAGGAGTGGAACTTTGATCATGTGCCAGACGGCCCACCTGAAGCACTCGTCGGGTTAGATGGTGACTTACCCCTGACCGATGGGGAAGACGACCTCAAGTTCCTCATCGAAGGGGAGCTGAAGAGCGAAAGCGAAGACGACCTCCACCCCTGGGCGAAACCCACCTCTTCCGACGGGGAGGAGGAAGAAGAAGAAGTAGAGGAAGAAAAGGAGGAGGATAATTCCTCCTCCTCCGCTGGGTATCCGCCGGCAAAGCGATTCCGCGCTTGGGCGGACAGCGAGGACGATGATGATGACGAGGACGAAGAGGAAAAGGAGGAGGATGATTCCTCCTCCTCCGCTGGGTATCCGCCGGCAAAGCGCTTCCGCGCTTGGGCGGACAGCGAGGATGATGATGATGACGAGGAAGAAGAGGCTCCGGCCGAGGGCTGGGGTAGCAGCGACGAGGAACTCTCCGGAAGCAGCGCCGACGGCAGCGATGCCGACGACGAGGCCAGCGAGGACTAGTAAAGTAGGACTAGTAGCCCCTGAGCAATCGGCTCTTCTTTTGTTTTCCCTTTCTTGAGCAATCGGCTCTTCTTTTGTAAAAAACCCCTCTTGTTATGAAGAAGAACTTCTCGGCTGATTCTGTCCTTTCACCAAATTTACCGATTGCTAAAATAAGTCAACAAATTATGAGCCGATGGCAGCGCACCGGTCCTTGCCATGAAAACGCGAGCAGAGCCAACTCTATTGTTTTACCCAAATGGTAATCTGTGGCCTGTCCGCAAGGGCAAAACCCAATTCTTCAAAGCGCCACTTGAACAGATCCAACCCACGGCCATACGAACCTCAGACGTCGATCACGCAGGTTCGCAACTGCAATGAATCCATGGGCAGCACCATCCAATGCCCACGCTATGGTTTCCAGCCTGAAGGTGATCCTTAACTGTCCCTTACTGTCCGAACATAGCGCCTTGCTCTATCTTTTCGCAGGAACAGAAACGGTTCTGACCCTGTAGATGATGACGGCTTCTCTTTCAGCAGCTCCAGTAGTCTTCTACTGCAACAACTCACCGCTTTCGAAGAAGGTTATGATGCAGGATCAGCCGATGACACTCCAATCGGCTTCTAAAAACAGAGCATCTACCAGGCCAGCTGCCCCCCGAGCCTTAGTCAAGGCGAGAATAACGGTGAGGATGCATAGATCTGAACTCGGGTAATTCCGAGACAGCCACCATGCAGAATCAGCCAAACTTGCCCCCATCGATCGCCTCTTCCTCCGTTGAAAGCCGATATTGTAGACGAAATACCAACGGCTTAATGAGCAAAAGGCTGCCTTGCATGCCAGAACTGACTTCTGACAGTACTGCTGAACTGGCGCAAAGGGTTGGAAGTCCTTGAAGAGAAGATTCGGGCACCAAAATCGGCTCATTGCAGCTGAAGAAGCTCTCATTGTTCACTCCCTCGAGGCAGCAGAGGGCCTCACAGCTGAACTGAAAACCGACCTGGTCGAAATCCGTGTCTTGAACACGCAGCTGGTAGATCTTGTGTAATTGTACTAGAGTCGATGGCTGTGCATCGGCTTCGTTTCTTAGCTCTAAAGTCGATGTCCGTGCATCGGCTGTATACCATGAGAATTTTTTTTTACTGGCCGATTTTTTCTATCGGCCCCCAATATTTCACTGCACACATGTTCATCTACACATGTTCATCTGATTAGGTGCCCCCCGAGCCGAAACTGTCAGGTAACTGCAGATATCGGCTCTATAGTTAGCCAAAGCACTGTATTTGAGCGTCGGCTCCAGTAGGACCAATGCTGATTTTTTAGCTCATCAGCCGACGTAAAACCGCTGCCCATTAGATCGACGTTGAACACAGGCAGAATGTGTGGTGAGGATAATTTTGGCCGATTGCTGGAATCGGCCTCCACGTTGATCGAATCGCTCAATGAAGGTTTTGCAATGTTCCTCCATAGATCTTTGGGGCCGATCCCAAGGATCGGCCTCGCCACGTTTGCCCATCGGTTCGTTCTTGCTACACGGTCAGGCCGGTGGATAAGACCAGCCTAACCCCATCCTTTGTCACGTCGATGCGCTCGCAGTCGTCCAAATTGATGCCTGAGAGTGGCTCTTGGCCTGCTGTTTCCCAAGCGTTCATGCCAGCCGTTGAAATCTCGGCTGAGTCATCTGCATGGACGACCTCTACCTCATCTCCATCCCACTGTATTACGCATTGGTGCATCGTGGATGGAATGCAACAGTTGGCGTGGATCCAATCTCTTCCTAGCAGGACAGCATAGGTGCTCTTGCTGTCGACGATAAAGAACGTCGTAGGGATGGTTTTCCTTCCTACGGTCAGATCCACGTTCAGAACACCTTGTGCGTCAGACGCTTGGCCGTTGAAATCGCTCAGTGTCACGTTGGTCTTGATCAGATCCGAGCTAGAGCGTCCCAACCGATGTAGCATGGAGTATGGCATAATGTTGACTGCCGCTCCGGTGTCCACCAGCATCTTGTTGACAGGCTGCCCATTGATATAACCTCGCAAGTACAGGGCCTTCAGATGTCTGTAGCTTCTTTCTCGTAGCTTCTCAAAGATAACTGGCCGTGGGCCGCAGTCAAGTTGTGCCACGGGTGCCTCGTCTAATCCTGGAGCACTAAACTCCGTCGGAAGGATGAACACCATGTTTGTGCCAGCCGATGTTTCATCATCGGCTTTCCTTTGCTTGGGGCGCCACTCCATTTTTTGTGGTCGACCCTCTTCATCCAGGGTTCGCTGAATTTTCGCGGCCAGATCAGGCCGCGCCTTCCTTAGCGTGTGCAGGTATAACCTTTCGGCTTCCTCCAAGCCACGCAGTCGCTGAACCCTACGCTTTTGGGAACGGCTGAGTCCATCAGGGCACCACCTTGGCCGGTGGTACCTGTCTTCTTCTTCTTCATCATCGTCTTCCAAATCCTCGAGATCTTCCACCCGAGGGGACTCAGCGTGCTTGTTCCGAGGTGGGAGAGGCCCTAGACGTTTGAACACAGACACGTTAGCTGCATCCTTCCTCTTCTGTCTACATTCTGGGCAGTTGCCGATTATGGGCGATCGGCTCATTCCTGAATCCCAGCAGTGTCTGAAGAAGGGACAGTCCCAGTGCCTATCCTCATCGTCTTGCTCCCTTAACCTTTCCTTGGCGTGGTGCTCATATCTCTCCTCGTTGCGATCATGCCGACGACGTCTCCTGGCGTCCCTAGCCAGACGATCCCTTTCATCATCGTCGTTGGGTCGTAGGCGTTGGTCATATTGACTCACATACTTGTTGAGGAGGTGATCAGAGAGAGGTCGCTGATATCTCACGTTCCTCACTTCTCCCTCTGTGATGTAGCGCTTGCCATCGTGACGGAGCCGATCGCGTGGAACGGCTTCCTCTGTGTCCTTGCTACGAGAGCAGCTGCCCTCGTCTCCGTCCTTACCAGAGTGGCGTCCAAGTCCTACCATGTTGATGTTGAACGAGAAACTTGGCTGGCACCCTCCAGGGTAAGTGCACTCCACCATGTTAACGGCGGGGAAGGGGTGAGTGTCGACTTTCATGGCGTACTGGTTGAAAATTAGACGTCCTTGTTCTATCGCCATTTGGATCTGCTGACGCCACACCCTGCAGTCGTTGGTGGTATGGGAGAACGAGTTATGCCATTTGCAGTATGGCTTTCCGTTCAGCTCCTGTACCGTGGGGATTTTGAGGCCTTCAGGTATCTTCAGCTGCTTCTCCTTGAGTAAGAGGTCGAAGATTTGCTCAGTTTTAGTCACGTCAAAATCAAACCCTCTGGGCGGACCTGGTGGCTTAACCCATTTGCAGGACACGGGGGTTGCCCCCCGAGTCCATTCAGCCACTGCTACCTCTTGATCTCCCGCAGAGCCTTCGTCTTCATCTGCCTCAACCAGGACTACCGCACGCTTGAATTTGTCCTGGTACAAGTCTGGGTGGCGCTGTTCATATAACGACAGTTTCTGAACCATGTGCGCCAGTGAAGGGTAGTCTGCTTGGGAGGCCATATCCTTGATTGGTGATGCAAGGCCCACCACTGCCAACTCGACTGCTTCTTTTTCAGTCACACGAGCCGAATAACATCGGTTCCTAACAAGTTTGAAGCGCTGGACGTATTCTGCCACAGTTTCTCCACGCTTCTGACGTACTTGTGCTAGATCGGCAATGCCGGCCTCGGAAGCCTCTGAGTGATACTGCATGTGGAACTGCTCTTCCAACTGCTTCCACGTCCGGATTGAGTCTGGTGGCAGCGATGTGTACCACCCGAAAGCCGATCCTGTGAGGGACTGTGCGAAGAACCTCACACGCAGTTCATCTGCTGCTGAGATCGTGCCCAGCTGTGCCAAATATCGGCTCACGTGCTCGATGGAGCTGGAACCATCTGATCCATTAAACTTGGAGAAATCAGGGAGCCGATATTTGGGTGGTCCTTGAAGAGAAGATTCGGGCACCAAAATCGGCTCATTGCAGCTGAAGAAGCTCTCATTGTTCACTCCCTCGAGGAAGCAGAGGGCCTCACAGCTGAACTGAAAACCGACCTGGTCGAAATCCGTGTCTTGAACACGCAGCTGGTAGATCTTGTGTAATTGTACTAGAGTCGATGGCTGTGCATCGGCTTCGTTTCTTAGCTCTAAAGTCGATGTCCGTGCATCGGCTGTTTACCATGAGAATTTTTTTTTACTGGCCGATTTTTTCTATCGGCCCCCAATATTTCACTGCACACATGTTCATCTACACATGTTCATCTAATTAGGTGCCCCCCGAGCCGAATCTGTCAGGTAACTGCAGATATCGGCTCTATAGTTAGCCAAAGCACTGTATTTGAGCGTCGGCTCCAGTAGGACCAATGCTGATTTTTTAGCTCATCAGCCGACGTAAAACCGCTGCCCATTAGATCGACGTTGAACACAGGCAGAATGTGTGGTGAGGATAATTTTGGCCGATTGCTGGAATCGGCCTCCACGTTGATCGAATCGCTCAATGAAGGTTTTGCAATGTTCCTCCATAGATCTTTGGGGCCGATCCCAAGGATCGGCCTCGCCACGTTTGCCCATCGGTTCGTTCTTGCTACACGGTCAGGCCGGTGGATAAGACCAGCCTAACCCCATCCTTTGTCACGTCGATGCGCTCGCAGTCGTCCAAATTGATGCCTGAGAGTGGCTCTTGGCCTGCTGTTTCCCAAGCGTTCATGCTAGCCGTTGAAATCTCGGCTGAGTCATCTGCATGGACGACCTCTACCTCATCTCCATCCCACTGTATTACGCATTGGTGCATCGTGGATGGAATGCAACAGTTGGCGTGGATCCAATCTCTTCCTAGCAGGACAGCATAGGTGCTCTTGCTGTCGACGATAAAGAACGTCGTAGGGATGGTTTTCCTTCCTACGGTCAGATCCACGTTCAGAACACCTTGTGCGTCAGACGCTTGGCCGTTGAAATCGCTCAGTGTCACGTTGGTCTTGATCAGATCCGAGCTAGAGCGTCCCAACCGACGTAGCATGGAGTATGGCATAATGTTGACTGCCGCTCCGGTGTCCACCAGCATCTTATTGATAGGCTGCCCATTGATATAACCTCGCAAGTACAGGGCCTTCAGATGTCTGTAGCTTCTTTCTCGTAGCTTCTCAAAGATAACTGGCCCTGGGCCGCAGTCAAGTTGTGCCACGGGTGCCTCGTCTAATCCTGGAGCACTAAACTCCGTCGGAAGGATGAACACCATGTTTGTGCTAGCCGATGTTTCATCATCGGCTTTCCTTTGCTTGGGCGCCACTCCATTTTTTGTGGTCGACCCTCTTCATCCAGGGTTCGCTGAATTTTCGCGGCCAGATCAGGCCGCGCCTTCCTTAGCGTGTGCAGGTATAACCTTTCGGCTTCCTCCAAGCCACGCAGTCGCTGAACCCTACGCTTTTGGGAACGGCTGAGTCCATCAGGGCACCACCTTGGCCGGTGGTACCTGTCTTCTTCTTCTTCATCATCGTCTTCCAAATCCTCGAGATCTTCCACCCGAGGGGACTCAGTGTGCTTGTTCCGAGGTGGGAGAGGCCCTAGACGTTTGAACACGGACACGTTAGCTGCATCCTTCCTCTTCTGTCTACATTCTGGGCAGTTGCCGATTGTGGGCGATCGGCTCATTCCTGAATCCCAGCAGTGTCTGAAGAAGGGACAGTCCCAGTGCCTATCCTCGTCGTCTTGCTCCCTTAACCTTTCCTTGGCGTGGCGCTCATATCTCTCCTCGTTGCGATCATGCCGACGACGTCTCCTGGCATCCCTAGCCAGACGATCCCTTTCATCATCGTCGTTGGGTCGTCGGCGTTGGTCATATTGACTCACATACTTGTTGAGGAGGTGATCAGAGAGAGGTCGCTGATATCTCACGTTCCTCACTTCTCCCTCTGTGATGTAGCGCTTGCCATCGTGACGGAGCCGATCGCGTGGAACGGCTTCCTCTGTGTCCTTGCTACGAGAGCAGCTGCCCTCGTCTCCGTCCTTACCAGAGTGGCGTCCAAGTCCTACCATGTTGATGTTGAACGAGAAACTTGGCTGGCACCCTCCAGGGTAAGTGCACTCCACCATGTTAACGGCGGGGAAGGGGTGAGTGTCGACTTTCATGGCGTACTGGTTGAAAATTAGACGTCCTTGTTCTATCGCCATTTGGATCTGCTGACGCCACACCCTGCAGTCGTTGGTGGTATGGGAGAACGAGTTATGCCATTTGCAGTATGGCTTTCCATTCAGCTCCTGTACCGTGGGGATTTTGAGGCCTTCAGGTATCTTCAGCTGCTTCTCCTTGAGTAAGAGGTCGAAGATTTGCTCAGTTTTAGTCACGTCAAAATCAACCCCTCTGGGCGGACCTGGTGGCTTAACCCATTTGCAGGACACGGGGGTTGCCCCCCGAGTCCATTCAGCCACTGCTACCTCTTGATCTCCCGCAGAGCCTTCGTCTTCATCTGCCTCAACCAGGACTACCGCACGCTTGAATTTGTCCTGGTACAAGTCTGGGTGGCGCTGTTCATATAACGATAGTTTCTGAACCATGTGCGCCAGTGAAGGGTAGTCTGCTTGGGAGGCCATATCCTTGATTGGTGATGCAAGGCCCACCACTGCCAACTCGACTGCTTCTTTTTCAGTCACACGAGCCGAATAACATCGGTTCCTAACAAGTTTGAAGCGTTGGACGTATTCTGCCACAGTTTCTCCACGCTTCTGATGTACTTGTGATAGATCGGCAATGCCGGCCTCGGAAGCCTCTGAGTGATACTGCATGTGGAACTGCTCTTCCAACTGCTTCCACGTCCGGATTGAGTCTGGTGGCAGCGATGTGTACCACCCGAAAGCCGATCCTGTGAGGGACTGTGCGAAGAACCTCACACGCAGTTCATCTGCTGCTGAGATCGTGCCCAGCTGTGCCAAATATCGGCTCACGTGCTCGATGGAGCTGGAACCATCAGATCCATTAAACTTGGAGAAATCAGGGAGCCGATATTTGGGTGGTAGCGGGATCAACTCGTACTCGTTGGGGTACGGCTTGGAATAGCCGATTGTCCTCCTCTTCGGCACCATGCCGAACTGGTCTCTCAGGATGGTACTGATTTGATCCGCGGTGCTGGCTGCAGGAGTCGAACTCTGAAGATTCGCCGGAGTGGCATACTTAGCCAGCCATGCTTGCTTTTCCAGCTCTGAGCCAACTGCAGGAGCTGAGCTCTGGAGGTTTGTCGGGGTGGCATACTTAGCTAGCCACGTCTGCTTCTCAAGATCTGTTCCCGAAGTTCCTACTGTTGTTCCAGAGGTCCCTGCTATTGCAGTCTGGTTTGTGAGTGCCCAGTTACTGCAGTCTGGCACGTATGTGCACGTGTACCCATGAGGGATCTCCTTCGGCGCCTCATGCAAGAACTGGTAGTCACTAGGGTCACTACCGATCTTGTAGACGACGTATGCCGGTGAACTCGGCACTTCTGGTGCTGCCAACGCGAATGGCAGCGGTGGACGGGACTGGAGTGGCATCTCTCCTTGGTAAGTCTCGAGAGCTGGTCCTGACGGAGAGTACTGATGCCTCATGATTTCCTGGATCACCCGAAGAGCGACACGCTCCAAAGTGTTCACCAGGCTCTCAGAATGGCGGTGCAGCGAGTGAGCTACCATGTAGTTAATCTCCTGACGCAGGGACCTGGTGCGTTCTTCTGACGGGGCGGACAGGTCCACTCCATCGAGCGCGCCTTCAGGTGAGAACCCTTTCCACCTGATGCCATGTGAGCGGGTTCTGTGGAAAGAGCCGATGAGGTCGGCTTCGAGGATCGCTTTGACCTCGTCATACTTCTTCTTGAGCTCCTCGGTCAAATCCTCGTACGTGACTGGGGTGCCGTCCGCCATCTCAGATGTAGATGGCGATGCGGTTGATGTCGAAGACTGTCCCACCGGGCGTGCCAGAATGTGTTGCGGTCAGAAACCCACCGGCGAGCAGCGACGGGCAACACAGTAGAGCCGGGAGGCTCCCAGGACTGCGGCTGGCCCTGGTCCCTCCGAGCGACGGCCCGCAAAGACTCGGCACGCACGTCCGATGCTGGTGCAAGGGCGTGCCACCTGACCTAAACCTGGTCAGGAAGGTGATGGAGATGCCTCGCTTAGTTTCCTGCATGGCATACACGTAAACATTAAATACGAGCCTCGATCGGCTCTCAGGTTGTCCTGTGAATCGGCTCAAAGAGCCAATCCACCCATGATTCGCACGAGGTGTACGAATATATGGTGGTCCTGCTTGATCAAAATAAAGCTAAAACGATCTACTACGATTTAGGGTTTTCACCACATAATCGGAACATCCTACTCGTGATTGAGCCTCGCGGCCACGCACGGTGTTCGTAAACCGACCCTAGGCAAGGCCTAAAAACCAACACGAGGTTGATCCCCGGAACATCCTGTCTAGGGCTAGCAAACTACACCCTACGCGCCACTGGATCCTTCAACCCGTTTGTAAGGCCTAACTATGCAGATATTAAACTAATCCTTGAAGAACAATGAGCAACCATAACGGATCGGATCTACTAAATAATGATCAAGCGGGGTGCCGCCCTTACACCTAAGGTAGGCGTAAGGGCGGCTAGATGTCTAAGGGTTGCACGACGATAGCATATGATACGATGAACAATGCTAACCCTAACACATCTAAGATAACTACGTTGCTCGCCATCAAAAAGGCTTCGATGCGAGCAACGCATGAACAGCGAATAAACTTGTGCTGCCTAGATCGCAAGATGCGATCTAGGCAGCATGATGCTTACCCGGAAGAAACCCTCGAGACAAGGGAGTTGGCGATGCGCCTAGATTGGTTTGTGGTGAACGTGATTGTTGTTTATTTCATAAACCCTAGATACATATTTATAGTCCGTAGACTTTCTAACGTGGGAATAATCCCAACCGTGCACGAGCCAAACTCTAACTAACCGACACGTATCCTACTATATTACAGATACACGGGCACACTAGCCCAAACTTTGCATATAAGGCCGATTCACGTATATTCTTCCATGTATATTCTTCAAGCCCATCTTGATCGCGGCCCACCTCTAACTCGGTCAAATTCTGGTGATAACACATGCCCCCCTGGTTTTGGAATTGATAATTCCAAAATCACTCTGCTTTTTTCTTTGTCGGGTCATGTCGTGGCAGAGCAGAACCGTCGCAGCATCCTTCATCATGATGCCTCGCCTTCTCAACTTCTCTGCAAGACCTGATAGCTTTAGCATCACTTCCTCGGAAACTGTAATGGCATTAAATCTCCACTAGGCTCCCCCTTATTTAACTGTGCCGAACGGTTCGTCACTTCATCCCCTTGCTCTGCTCCGGCCATCGGCACCTAAAAAACCCTCTTTCCCTGTAGCAATGTCTTCCTCTTTCTCCACCTCCTCAGGCCTCTCCCTCCAGTCTTCCCCCTCGAGCGAGCAGGAGTGGAACTTTGATCATGTGCCAGACGGCCCACCTGAAGCACTCGTCGGGTTAGATGGTGACTTACCCCTGACCGATGGGGAAGACGACCTCAAGTTCCTCATCGAAGGGGAGCTGAAGAGCGAAAGCGAAGACGACCTCCACCCCTGGGCGAAACCCACCTCTTCCGACGGGGAGGAGGAAGAAGAAGAAGTAGAGGAAGAAAAGGAGGAGGATAATTCCTCCTCCTCCGCTGGGTATCCGCCGGCAAAGCGATTCCGCGCTTGGGCGGACAGCGAGGACGATGATGATGACGAGGACGAAGAGGAAAAGGAGGAGGATGATTCCTCCTCCTCCGCTGGGTATCCGCCGGCAAAGCGCTTCCGCGCTTGGGCGGACAGCGAGGATGATGATGATGACGAGGAAGAAGAGGCTCCGGCCGAGGGCTGGGGTAGCAGCGACGAGGAACTCTCCGGAAGCAGCGCCGACGGCAGCGATGCCGACGACGAGGCCAGCGAGGACTAGTAAAGTAGGACTAGTAGCCCCTGAGCAATCGGCTCTTCTTTTGTTTTCCCTTTCTTGAGCAATCGGCTCTTCTTTTGTAAAAAACCCCTCTTGTTATGAAGAAGAACTTCTCGGCTGATTCTGTCCTTTCACCAAATTTACCGATTGCTAAAATAAGTCAACAAATTATGAGCCGATGGCAGCGCACCGGTCCTTGCCATGAAAACGCGAGCAGAGCCAACTCTATTGTTTTACCCAAATGGTAATCTGTGGCCTGTCCGCAAGGGCAAAACCCAATTCTTCAAAGCGCCACTTGAACAGATCCAACCCACGGCCATACGAACCTCAGACGTCGATCACGCAGGTTCGCAACTGCAATGAATCCATGGGCAGCACCATCCAATGCCCACGCTATGGTTTCCAGCCTGAAGGTGATCCTTAACTGTCCCTTACTGTCCGAACATAGCGCCTTGCTCTATCTTTTCGCGAGAACGAAACGGTTCGACCACAGTAGATGATGACGGCTTCTCTTTCAGCAGCTCCAGTAGTCTTCTACTGCAACAACTCACCGCTTTCGAAGAAGGTTATGATGCAGGATCAGCCGATGACACTCCAATCGGCTTCTAAAAACAGAGCATCTACCAGGCCAGCTGCCCCCCGAGCCTTAGTCAAGGCGAGAATAACGGTGAGGATGCATAGATCTGAACTCGGGTAATTCCGAGACAGCCACCATGCAGAATCAGCCAAACTTGCCCCCATCGATCGCCTCTTCCTCCGTTGAAAGCCGATATTGTAGACGAAATACCAACGGCTTAATGAGCAAAAGGCTGCCTTGCATGCCAGAACTGACTTCTGACAAGATCACTGAACTGGCGCAAAGGGTTGGAAGTCCTTGAAGAGAAGATTCGGGCACCAAAATCGGCTCATTGCAGCTGAAGAAGCTCTCATTGTTCACTCCCTCGAGGCAGCAGAGGGCCTCACAGCTGAACTGAAAACCGACCTGGTCGAAATCCGTGTCTTGAACACGCAGCTGGTAGATCTTGTGTAATTGTACTAGAGTCGATGGCTGTGCATCGGCTTCGTTTCTTAGCTCTAAAGTCGATGTCCGTGCATCGGCTGTATACCATGAGAATTTTTTTTTACTGGCCGATTTTTTCTATCGGCCCCCAATATTTCACTGCACACATGTTCATCTACACATGTTCATCTGATTAGGTGCCCCCCGAGCCGAAACTGTCAGGTAACTGCAGATATCGGCTCTATAGTTAGCCAAAGCACTGTATTTGAGCGTCGGCTCCAGTAGGACCAATGCTGATTTTTTAGCTCATCAGCCGACGTAAAACCGCTGCCCATTAGATCGACGTTGAACACAGGCAGAATGTGTGGTGAGGATAATTTTGGCCGATTGCTGGAATCGGCCTCCACGTTGATCGAATCGCTCAATGAAGGTTTTGCAATGTTCCTCCATAGATCTTTGGGGCCGATCCCAAGGATCGGCCTCGCCACGTTTGCCCATCGGTTCGTTCTTGCTACACGGTCAGGCCGGTGGATAAGACCAGCCTAACCCCATCCTTTGTCACGTCGATGCGCTCGCAGTCGTCCAAATTGATGCCTGAGAGTGGCTCTTGGCCTGCTGTTTCCCAAGCGTTCATGCCAGCCGTTGAAATCTCGGCTGAGTCATCTGCATGGACGACCTCTACCTCATCTCCATCCCACTGTATTACGCATTGGTGCATCGTGGATGGAATGCAACAGTTGGCGTGGATCCAATCTCTTCCTAGCAGGACAGCATAGGTGCTCTTGCTGTCGACGATAAAGAACGTCGTAGGGATGGTTTTCCTTCCTACGGTCAGATCCACGTTCAGAACACCTTGTGCGTCAGACGCTTGGCCGTTGAAATCGCTCAGTGTCACGTTGGTCTTGATCAGATCCGAGCTAGAGCGTCCCAACCGACGTAGCATGGAGTATGGCATAATGTTGACTGCCGCTCCGGTGTCCACCAGCATCTTGTTGACAGGCTGCCCATTGATATAACCTCGCAAGTACAGGGCCTTCAGATGTCTGTAGCTTCTTTCTCGTAGCTTCTCAAAGATAACTGGCCGTGGGCCGCAGTCAAGTTGTGCCACGGGTGCCTCGTCTAATCCTGGAGCACTAAACTCCGTCGGAAGGATGAACACCATGTTTGTGCCAGCCGATGTTTCATCATCGGCTTTCCTTTGCTTGGGGCACCACTCCATTTTTTGTGGTCGACCCTCTTCATCCAGGGTTCGCTGAATTTTCGCGGCCAGATCAGGCCGCGCCTTCCTTAGCGTGTGCAGGTATAACCTTTCGGCTTCCTCCAAGCCACGCAGTCGCTGAACCCTACGCTTTTGGGAACGGCTGAGTCCATCAGGGCACCACCTTGGCCGGTGGTACCTGTCTTCTTCTTCTTCATCATCGTCTTCCAAATCCTCGAGATCTTCCACCCGAGGGGACTCAGCGTGCTTGTTCCGAGGTGGGAGAGGCCCTAGACGTTTGAACACGGACACGTTAGCTGCATCCTTCCTCTTCTGTCTACATTCTGGGCAGTTGCCGATTGTGGGCGATCGGCTCATTCCTGAATCCCAGCAGTGTCTGAAGAAGGGACAGTCCCAGTGCCTATCCTCATCGTCTTGCTCCCTTAACCTTTCCTTGGCGTGGTGCTCATATCTCTCCTCGTTGCGATCATGCCGACGACGTCTCCTGGCGTCCCTAGCCAGACGATCCCTTTCATCATCGTCGTTGGGTCGTCGGTGTTGGTCATATTGACTCACATACTTGTTGAGGAGGTGATCAGAGAGAGGTCGCTGATATCTCACGTTCCTCACTTCTCCCTCTGTGATGTAGCGCTTGCCATCGTGACAGAGCCGATCGCGTGGAACGGCTTCCTCTGTGTCCTTGCTACGAGAGCAGCTGCCCTCGTCTCCGTCCTTACCAGAGTGGCGTCCAAGTCCTACCATGTTGATGTTGAACGAGAAACTTGGCTGGCACCCTCCAGGGTAAGTGCACTCCACCATGTTAACGGCGGGGAAGGGGTGAGTGTCGACTTTCATGGCGTACTGGTTGAAAATTAGACGTCCTTGTTCTATCGCCATTTGGATCTGCTGACGCCACACCCTGCAGTCGTTGCTGGTATGGGAGAACGAGTTATGCCATTTGCAGTATGGCTTTCCATTCAGCTCCTGTACCGTGGGGATTTTGAGGCCTTCAGGTATCTTCAGCTGCTTCTCCTTGAGTAAGAGGTCGAAGATTTGCTCAGTTTTAGTCACGTCAAAATCAAACCCTCTGGGCGGACCTGGTGGCTTAACCCATTTGCAGGACACGGGGGTTGCCCCCCGAGTCCATTCAGCCACTGCTACCTCTTGATCTCCCGCAGAGCCTTCGTCTTCATCTGCCTCAACCAGGACTACCGCATGCTTGAATTTGTCCTGGTACAAGTCTGGGTGGCGCTGTTCATATAACGATAGTTTCTGAACCATGTGCGCCAGTGAAGGGTAGTCTGCTTGGGAGGCCATATCCTTGATTGGTGATGCAAGGCCCACCACTGCCAACTCGACTGCTTCTTTTTCAGTCACACGAGCCGAATAACATCGGTTCCTAACAAGTTTGAAGCGCTGGACGTATTCTGCCACAGTTTCTCCACGCTTCTGACGTACTTGTGCTAGATCGGCAATGCCGGCCTCGGAAGCCTCTGAGTGATACTGCATGTGGAACTGCTCTTCCAACTGCTTCCACGTCCGGATTGAGTCTGGTGGCAGCGATGTGTACCACCCGAAAGCCGATCCTGTGAGGGACTGTGCGAAGAACCTCACACGCAGTTCATCTGCTGCTGAGATCGTGCCCAGCTGTGCCAAATATCGGCTCACGTGCTCGATGGAGCTGGAACCATCTGATCCATTAAACTTGGAGAAATCAGGGAGCCGATATTTGGGTGGTAGCGGGATATAAGAAGACCATAGTTGGTATTAGAAGACCACAGTTGTGGTATAGGATCAATACTGCGAGATAAAGTAGAAGATGTCTCGTCCAGTTGATCAGAACCTATAATAGAATCCATTTTTAGATAACAAATAGCCACAGTTGGTATCAAGTAGTCCATAATTGGATTATTTGTACCAAGAAGTTGTGAACAAATAATTTTGTTAGCCAAATAACAATGACCTATAATCATTTAGTCGAAGGATTCACAATGGGTGTCCACAAGTGAGTGGATACACCACAAACATTCTTCGTGAGACTTTTAGAAAAGTATAAACCATAAGTAAGACCCAGACCAATTTTCTAACCATAAGTCTAATGGTTGGAAGAAAAGGAGTTGAAGACCATAAGAAAACTCTAAGGGGTAGAGTAAAAATTGAGTTGGATGTACAATAACTCAATATTTTGAGCAAGATAGATGAAGAAGGTCTGAACTGAGAGGAATTTCGATCTTATTTTTATAAGATTGATGAACAATACTTTCAGAAGGATGTCAGACCAGAAGTCGAGGTTTATACCTCAAGGAAGCAAGAAGTGGACTATAACTTGAGAAAGTGAGTAATATTTAATCAGAAGTACAAAAGCTCAAGTAAGTCAAGCATAATGAAGTTGGACGAAGAAAATACCGTAGACCAAATACAGCTCAAGAAGGCCAAAGACCGAAGGAGATTGACCATACCAAAACTAAAGTCTATTTGAATGATTCCTTTCATGGAACCTAAAGAACCCAAAATAGTTATAGGATCAACTATAAACCATGATTGAATGGACTAAATGAGTCTAATCCATTCTTAGAGGAATAAACCATCATGATCATTTCCATGTTAAGTACCTTACTTAGTACCATTATTAAAGTTTTGGTAGTAAGGGAAAACCAAGACCTATTTTACCAATTAGGAGTATGTTATCAAATTAGTCCTCATTTAAGACTAGCAGCACCAGAATAAGCCCCAATCATTGAATCTTCAATGGGAAAGGAAACAAGATTATGATATTGAAAGAAATCATGGAATTGAAGTAAGGAGCCATGATTCAGGGACAAACCCTAATGGATTCCAGGAAGAATCTGGACAAGGGATATATTCAATTATATCCAGTAAGATCACCATGGAGTTCGAGAAAAGATTTAGTCTGCACAAGTCAGATCCACACTCCGAAACGTGAGAGGGTTCAAACTTCGAGGACGAAGTTTAGTTTAAGGGGTAGAGACTGTAATATCCCAGGTAATGGGGTTACAAAAATAGAGGAAACAGATGTGTGCATTGCATTCTTGCATAGAAAATCTGGGGAATTTTCGCGCTTTAAAGTAAAACAGTCACAGTAACTGAAGTTTCACTTGATCTTGGTGGAATTGAAGTAGCTCATCAAGTCAAGCGCTATAAACCTCAATGTGACTTTGCTAAAACCTTATTTTGGGTAGACATAATTTGATCTAAGGGATTAGATCAAATGGAATTATAATCAACACCAGAACTTATTAATCAAGGATCAACTACTTGATCTTATTAAAGATCACAACATGATATTCCTTGCCATAACATATGAACATCCATTTAATTGGAACTCAAGCAACAATAATTGGAGAAACCATTCTTCACTCATCTTTTACATGCCTTAAAGTAATCCTTGATCCTACCATGAACCTCATTGTAACCATTTCACTTCATTCTTGGAAACAAGACAAAGAGATAAACTCTAGAAATATATATTCCTCTCTACTACATATTAATAAACATCAAACCTAGAGAAGTGGGAGTTCTATATTACTTATTAGAGGATCAATGATAAACCTTGAACTGAACCTTGGATATATATCCATATATTCAAACCATCACCTTTAAAGAGAAACCCTAGAATATTATTCCAGACCATCCCTAGAGAGAGAACCCAATTATGTTAAACATAGATATTGATGATCACATCATTCTCTAAGAAGCCCAAACTTAGGTTAGTATTAAAGTCCTTACCCAAATAAGAGAGAGACCACTCATATCAATCCAAGCTTTACCTAATAATGAATAAAGGACAACCTTTGAACTAAAGTATTAGGTTGTAAACCATTTCACCTTGGAGTGGTGAGATAACCTAATATCACATGGAATAATATTATATCTATGAATTGATAAAGTAAGGAGGAGATTAATTCAACCAAGATAGACAAGTGGAGTTTTAGACTTGATATCTATTGAGATATGGTGAATACACCATAAACCCTAGAATAAACCATTCCTTTATAAGAGAGCCCAAGCTAAGGTGTTACACTCAAGAAAGTTAAAGCCAACACTTGAATGTGAGGGAGATAATTATCCATATACCCAGATGATAATATCAACATTATTTAAGTGGAACCCTAACAGAATATCTCAGGCATTCTCCTGGGATATAATCTATAGAGACAACCATAGCCATGTCCACCCAAGAAACTATAAGGGAGATATTATGCTTAGTTGATCAAGACAACACTTGATCATAGAAGTGAAAACCATTCCATTAGAAATACTTTAGGAAGCCAAACCTTGAACATTATAAATTGAGTGATGATCATAAACCCTAAGAACTTGAGGTAAAGATATTAAGAACAAGTTGATCATGCCTAATCCATGATCATGCTCTTGAGGTATGTGATGATAAGTTAAACCCTACTAGGATAAGTAGATCCCATTTCCACATGAAATTATAGGGAGATCACTAGTAATCAAATCTAGGCTTATATCCCAACCTTAACTTGTGAATCACTTGGTGATCATAAGTACAATTCTATCACATCTACATTCCAACTATTCTTCACTTAAGAACCACAAGAAGACCTTTAGAGTCAAACTCTATACTTTGTATGGTGAGAAACCATCCCTCCATATGCCCAAAGTTAACTATAAAAAGAACTATAACAACTTTAGTTACTATAATGATAAATTGAGTATAGCAATAGAAGTTAATTGGGAGAAGACAAAACTAATTCTCAAGTCCTTAGTAATTAAAGGAGCACATGAATTATTAAGCAAGTAACCAACTTATCATAGTTAGGGGAGATTAAACCCTAGTTAATACTCTAATGTGTCATCTCATTTCTACCACCTAGAGTTATATCTAAACCTTAGTTGGTGCATCATTTGGGTGATCACAACTAAAACCTAAGCTATAATTAAGTGCCAATCCATGTATCATTAGATAAATAGCAATATAACCCTACAAGTGCACTCTAATTAAATCCTATGTTCAATTAAGAAACATAAGAAACACTTAGTGCTAAACCTTATAATTAAACCCATGTGTAGTTACCAACCACTTATTCCCATAACTCAAAACCAAACTATGATAAGAATAATGTCACCTTAGGGCAATCAAGATAGAATTACTACTAGTAGCAAACATGGAATAGATTTAACCTAGGACTCAACTCTTTATTAAATAAATGGGCACATAAAATAATAGTCAAGTGACAACATTATGAAATAGGAGGTCAAGCCTTAGAGATATTTTGGCATATCAACCCATGCCATTAAGTCTCTTTCTTATTGAAATCCAAATCTAAGTATTACCTTGAGATTGTTTACAGCAAGGTAATATCAAATAAAACTCTAAATACCACTCAATAAGAATACTATCATTTGGAAACTAATTTGAATCTTTCCAAGATAATATTCAAATTCATGCCATATGGATACGTAATTCAAAGTCAAATAATAATTATAGACCAATGTTTCAATACCCATATTAAAATGTAAAATACCCAACAGTAATTATAAAGTATCTTGGGTGATTTACACAAGAGTTCAAATTGTAAAATACCTGCATGGTATAGAAGAATTCAAACTTAAATTAAAACCAGGATTTAAAATAGAATTCAAAACAAGAAATAAAAACAGAAATAAGAAAAGAGAGAAGAGAAATGGACTTACCTGGCAAACAGAGCCCAGCAACAGAGCCCATCAGTAGTCCACAACGCAGCCCAGCAGCAGCCTGCCAATCAGCCCAACACCACGGCCTGGCCCAGCCCAACTTACCTCTTCGTTGAAAAATCAACGAGAGGAAGTCGTCCTCATCCTCTCGACGCGCATGGATGCCAGCACGAAGGCGTGCTCCTCTTCTTCTCTCGCTGGCGCCCTCTCCTTCATCGGCGTCGTGACGAGGCGCGTCCTGGCGCCGTATAAAAGCCGCGACGAACCCTAGCTCCCGATTTCTTCCCCTCTCTGTTCAATTTCGCCCAAATCGAAACCCTAGCCATACGGTCTCCGACCATCGCCGCCGATGGAGACCATCCCTGGCCTCGCCGTGACCACCAACGCGACCGCCATCCTCGACTTGTTCTTCCTGCAAGAGGAATCAAGCCGCCATGCCCGGTATCGCCATTGGCGATCTCATCTTCTCCGACGCCGGCATCAAGCCATTCCGGTGACTGCGACCTCCCCTTGCCTCGCCGACATGCCCGTCATGCTCGCGGTGAGTCACTGACTCTCCTGAGCATCCTAGCTCTTCCTCTAGCACTCCCTAGCATACTCCGCACCGTATACCCGTAGGCACCACCGCAGCACCTCGCCGCCGGCCAAGTTCCGACGACCATTAGGGGGCGGCGCCACCACCACTCAACTCGCCTCAGTGTCCCGGTTCAAACGAGCATACGCACACGCCCGCGGAAACCCGGGAACGCCGGCGACGTCCACGGCTGGCCGCCGGTGGTGGCCATGGTTGCCATCTCGACACCACCGTGGCAGCCAGCGTGGCACTGGCCCACTTGTCTGTGTCTGTGGGTAGCACAGGCTCGTGTGTGTTTAGTAATTTTAGTTTAATTCAAATCTTATTAATTCCAGAAATTACTGCAACTTCAAATAAATCTAGGAAATTCAATTTAACTCAGAAAAATTAAAATAAGATATCAAAACTCTTAGAAAAGAAAACTCTATCCAATAAAAATATAAAATGAAAATTTTATTTTTAATAAAAATTCAATTATTTAAAACTTGTTATTTAAGCCTTTAATTTTAATTTTAAATTCAATTAAAATTCAATAATTAGGAAAAAGGTATAAAATAAATAAAAACCAGTAAAGTAAATAAATAAAACATTAAAACAAATTTTCTTTATCTGGAACTTATTAAATCTCTATTAATAGGAATTAAACCCTGATTAATAATTATCTTAATTATTAATTGTTCAAAAATAATAAAATGCCAAATTCAATATTATTTTTATTTCAAAGTTATTAATAACTTAAACTTTAAGAGTGAAGTTATTAATCTTAGAACTATATGGTAATTAGGAAACCCTAGTTCCATTATACCTAAGATAGTAGTTCATAATTTCATGTGGGATGCTAAAACCCTAATGCCATTCAGAACCCAGCTCCATTACTTCATATGAACCTTAAATGGTTTCCAAACCTGCACCCCAAGTTAACATGTGATCATGTTACTTGAATAGTAGTCATAGAACCATAGTAGCAACTAAATACTCGTCATGTCCACACAAAATGTAGAAGACCTATCACTAATAGGTGGGTATCCCATGTGCTCATCTTCATCAGACCTAGATGATCAAATGGGGTTGACCAGATGTAAACCCTAGCTCCAACCCTCAGAGACATTAACCTTACCTATCCATGCTTAGCATCACACCATTGTGATGAACCTAAATAGCAACCAGGCTTATTATCTTGCATTACCTAACCATACTCCACTAAACCCTATTAGTGTAAGATAATTAACAATCATCCTACTTAGGAATCAACTATTTCTTACTTAGTAAATCCAATAGCAAACCCTAGGCAACCTCAACCTTAATTATAATACTTCTTATTACTTAAGAAGTATGTTCTTCAAAAGTTATTCTTTTGAAGAAAATAAGGAATCATCATCAATCCTGCCTAATAGAACCTACAGCCAATAGCCAACTATCATCAGCAAGGTAAACCAGCTTTGATAGCAACTATTTATAATAAATTGATCAAGATGCTTAGGCTTAACTCAACCTTACAAGCCCTATATGTTGATGAATCCAACCTTGTTTGGATCCATCTAATACTTACTCCAGAAACTAAAAGAAACCATAGTCAACCATAGAACCCCATCAACCTAATTATCATACTTGTTCTTTATTATAGAACATGTTCTTCAAAAGTTATTCTTTTTAAGTATATGATAATTAATCATTAACCATGCCATATAATGCTAAAACCAACCACTATTCATTACATGTTAGGATTATACCAAATCTTATTGTTGTGTGCTATTAATGCTATTATTATGATATATTGCAGCACATGTTTATGATACCAAGTAATCAACCCTAATAAGAACCTTGTTTATGAATCACTCTAAAAGTGCAACACACCCTAAACTAATCATTACAAATCACTAATCCTAAATCATCGGGGTTAGGTCAAGCTTAGAGCGATTGCATCTCATACTTATGCATTATTGCATCCTTGCCAATCTTTTAAACATCGTCCTTACCGGACGATGATGCTATTTCAGAATTTGGAGTTATTGCGTATCGAAGACCTTGCCTGCATAATCTTGCAGTCAAGAAAGGCAAGTTCATCGCTTGCTCATGTCATTTGAGTATTTTTACCAAATTACTTGCAAAGTACTATGTTTATCACTATTGCATAAAAAGCAAAACCACTATCTTCATAACTATGAATATGACTATGTGGTGGGCAATGGAACCATGGATTGTGTTGATATGGTGGAGGTTCCATTGCAAGGGTTTGTATCCATCTAGGATTAAACAACAAATGTCGTCCAGTGATTCTTGTGCCGTAATACCCGTCTTAACAATAAGATCTGGAGTGGGACGGAATAGTCAATCGTATTTCCACCTCTTGTACATCAACGGATGCGCTTGCCGTAGACACTTGTATCCCGAGGGACAAGCGGTGGGCTGGGGAAGCCTAAAGTCCCCACGGTAATGCGGTCTATGATGGATTGTAAGGTGTCCGGAACGGTCTATCTGTGGTTGATAGGGCAGGGCATATAAAATTGTTCGGAACGGTCTACCTTAATCGGTATAGGGGAGAACAAATGCCTGGTGTCGTTGTGGTGAACGAGCAGATGCCATGGGATGGCTTGAGTTGGGGCCGAATGGACGCTAGAGGATTCAGGGGAGGGTTTGATTAGATGGGATGAACTTCCGGATGCTTTCCTCAAGAACTCAGCCAAAGGCAGGGTACAAGAAGAAACACACAAGGAAGAACTCTGCTCTAGATCACTATCTTCATTGATCTCAACATGGTACAGGTTTCTGGTTACAAGGTTCCTCTATCCCTCTCTTTCATCTAACCTCTCACCTCTCGGATACGGGGGTGCCCCCTCTCCTTATATAGGGGAGAGGGTGGCTTACAGGGCAAGAAACCCTAATGGCATCTTTGACTGGACAAACTACTTTACAAAGTAACTTTAATCATGGATGACGCCGGGGTCTTCTTTAATTAGGGAAGCTGACGTCCTCCGGCTTCTTTCAGCGTCATCCCTCTCTTTGGCGCCAGGGCTTCGTTTAAAGCTACTTTGCTTAGCACATCCTTGTCCTCTAGCTCTGAAGAGAATCTTTGACCAGTCTTGCCGACATGATCTTCTTACCGGTAGCCCGGTGTCTTCTTCATCCGGTTCCGGTATACCCCTCTTGGGGATACCGGCCTGGCTTTACTTAACCAAACTCTTATCTTTGTGCTCCGGTATAAACATTAAACCGGTATCTTGATGGCTCAAACCATCAGGTTTGGCATGCCTTTGGCATACCGGGGGTCATCCCCCCAACATTAGTCCCCGAAGCTGGTATAGTCTGGTGGATTCTATCCAACAGACCATGCCAGGTTCTTATGTCTTAGGATACCGGTTTAACCTTTCCGGCGGTTAGCTTGGATCCGGCATCTTTGCCCGGACTTACGTTTCTCTCTTTCCAAGGCATTTTCCGGTATCTTATTCCCCGGTATTTTAGCCATTAAACCTCTCCTCGGCGAAGTCGAGAATTTCTCGGGTCCCGCGCCTGTCAGTGACATGCGCACTGTAACTGACGCGCCAGTGTCAGGGGTCACTTCCCTTCGGCTTCTGCGCCCGCAATAACTGCTGCACAGCGGATCCTGGCTGCCGTTCCGGATCCGTGTGGCTTCCCTGTGGCTTCCTGTTTTTCACGCGTGTATCGCTATGCCACGTGGCGGCCCGCGGAGTGAACCGTCGCGGCCCAACGGTTTTCGGCCCACTTCTTCCTCTTCCTTTATAAGGAGAAACCGTCCTTTCTTCTTCCTTTCCTCGCATTCCCCACTTCCTCGCGCACAGAGCTCTTCGCCCTCTGCGCCTCCGTCACTCTCGCTCGTCGCTCGAACTTCGCCGCCCGGCGAACCTCCGCAGCTGCTCCGCCGGACCTCGCCGAGCTTCGCCGCGCGGATAATCCCCGCGGTGCTTCCCTCGCAGCCGCAGCACTGGTGCTTCATCAAGCTTTTCTCCACCTCTCCGTCGCCGGACTTCCTCGGCAACCGCAAGTTCGTCGCTCCACCGGCGAACTCCTTCCTCAACGACTCCGCCGCCTCAGGTTAGGCTCAATCTGCATTTGCCCCACTTTTTCTTGCTTTCTAGATCTTGGGCCGGTAGTATATTTACTTCCTCTTTTCTTTTGCTTTTTCTCTTACTCATCGATCTTCGCGCGGGGGTAAATCTTGGGGATTGTGTTTTTCCGCGTCGATTCTCATGTCTAGCGGAGAGTCCTCCTCTGCTTCATCTTCTAGTAGCCACTATAGCCAATCTTCCGACGGATTAACTGCCGATCTTGTCCAGATGGACGTCGATGCCGGCAACGACCAAGAGGCCGGCAGCTCTAGCCAAACTTTCGGCATAGATCTTACCGGTATCACCCGCGGGGCCTGGAAGGCCTCCGACGTTTCCCAATACGAGATAGATTGGCTTTACCGGTCCAGAAGGATACCGGAGGGAGTATCCTGCCGGCTTCCTGGCGACGAGATCGAACCGGTGCTTCGGCCCGGTGAGTACGTCGTCTTTCTCGCTCACTTCGAGCGCGGCTTCGGCCTTCCCGCCTCCGATTTCTTCCGGAGTTTCCTTGATTTTTACCGACTCCAGCCTCACCACCTTCCCGGCAACGCCGTTTTCTATCTTTCTTGCTATGCCACCTTTATGGAGGCCTAAATCGGCATTCGTCCCACTCGCGATACGTTTGCCCGTTTCTTTGCTCTTCAGATCAATTCCATTCAGGGCAAGGAAATTCCTAAACCCAAACCCCCCGTGCAATGCGGGTCTTGCATCATCGGCTCCCGCCAAGGGAGCCCTTTCTTCAAATTCTCCGGTCTCGAGTCCTGCCGGTTATGGCAAGGGACCTTCTTCTATGTGAAGAACGACGGCGCCGCAAATCTCATCAATCTGCCACCTTTTAATCCAGCGCCGCCCAGAAAGATCAACTGGGGCTTCAACCCGAAGACAAATCATGTCGAAACAAACCGGGTGATACGCTTCATGGAGCAGCTGATGAAGGAGACTAACATCTGCTCCGATGATATCATCCGCGCCTTCATCTCGCGCCGGGTGCTTCCTCTTAAGCGCCGGGCTCACAAGATGAGCGAGATGTACGGTCCCGGTGATCCTACCAAGATCACCGGCCTTCCTCTCAGCAAGAAGGACATTGTCCTCAAGGCTAGGCAGATCTGCCAGACTGCCATGCCGGATGATTGGGAATGGGGCTTCCGGCCTCTCAGTTCCACTAACCCTCCGACCCAAGAAGTAAGAGATTACGCAACTCGGGTCGGTTTACCGGTAACTTTTATGCTGTGGTTAACCTTCTTTTCATCTGTTTCAGGCCAAGGACCGCTTCCCTCGCATCGACTCGGATCGGCGAGGCCCTTGCCGGAAGCGCCCCCTGGACTCGGTAGACCCTGACCCCTACATCCATTGGCAAGATCTGAAGATGGGCCGGACGCAAACTTCGCGCCTCAGTAAATCTCCACCTGAAGCATCCGGTTCCGCCGACGACCTAACCTTGCTTGAGGTAGCTCTTCTTTTTGATCTCTCATACTCTTCTGTTATTGTTCCTCTGTAGATGTTCCCTCAGCCAACACCAACCCGCAGGTCCACGAGCACGTTCCTCCCCTGTGGGCCGAGGCCGGCCAAGAGTTCCTAGAGAAGCTTATGCCCCAGGGCCAGAAGAACAAGGCTCCGGCCTCTGACGCTGGCTCGAGCCAGGCTCCTCCTTCCAAACGCTTCCGAACGGAGGCTTTTGCGGGGAAAGTAGCGGGCAGGAGGCGCTACAAGGGCAAGCAGATGCCGACCTCTTCCGGGTAAGCTCTCGTTTCTCTGCTTGTTGTGTCTTTACCAAGTTCTTTTCCGGTTACTTTTTTCCAACCCTTTCTTTTTCTCTCGTTCAGCCCTGCGCTCAAGCTCGGCCCAAGGCCTGAGGGCTCTGATGGATCCGCAAGGACCTCAACCCCTCCTCCTCATTCGAGCCCGGCACCATCTGGTGCCGGCAACGCTTCTGCCTCCCCTCTGGGAGGCACCACAAGTGCGGGGCGCGCGGCCCCTACACCGCCTGATCACCGCGCGGAGGAGGACCTTGTCTCCCCTCCTGAGAAAGAAGACACCGGCGCCAGCAACATCGGCGCTGAACAAGAAGCTGCCGGGCGGGCGGAACCTCTGGTTCCTCCCATCCCAAAAAGAAAGAAGAAGAAGACCAAGGAGTCTTCCCCCTCCAGAGCCGCGCCGGATACTTCCGCGCCGGCAAGCTCCGACCAGGGTCAGGACGCGCCTGACGCTCCTCCTTCCCCCAAGACCGCGCCTACGCCACCACCGGAAGCTCCTCACGCTGAGCTAGCCGGGGCCACGCCAACGCCGCCGCCAAAAACCTTGAAGGTCGTCAAGGGGAAGGCGTCAGCCTCCGGCACTTCCTCCGGCGGCCCGCAGCCCTTGGTGCTGCACGCCGCCCGTGCCACTATCGCTGCCGGCGAGAAGGCCACCGGCCTTCTTGGCCGGATAACAGAGTTCCAGCGCGAAGGCCGGGAGCTGGAGCACCTGCTGCCCTACGCCGAGAAGTGGAACGCCGCGGACGTGTCCGAGGCGACCCGCGGCCTGGGCAAGGACCGGCTACCGGCGCCTGACCCTACTGGTCCTCGGTGCTCAGAGGAGCACTTCATGCGGTTGTGCTGGGCCATCAAGGAGCTAGACAGCGCATGGTTCGATGCCACGAACAACATGATGGTAAGTCCCACCAAACCTTTTCCGTTTTTCGATTCACACCGGTTTCTCTTCTTCCGAATCTTGTCTATCTTCTCTTCAATTTTCAAATTTATGCCGGTTTCTCTTTTGCCGAATCTTGTCTATCTTCCCAGTCCCCGAGTTTTGTGTTGAGAGCGTAGGTCTTAGCGCGAAACTTAGGTAAAAACGCGCGAAACCAGCATAGCCAGTCCCCGAGTTTCGGGTTAAGAACTTTGCTCTTAGCGCGAAACTTATCTAGAAACGCGCGAAACCGGCATAGCCAGTCCCCGAGTTTCGGGTTAAGAACTTTGCTCTTAGCGCGAAACTTATCTAGAAACGCGCGAAACCGGCATAGCCAGTCCCCGAGTTTCGGGTTAAGAACTTTGCTCTTAGCGTGAAACTTATCTAACACTTTTCTTTTCTTGAACAGACCACGGCCGACGCTCGGAAGGTCCTCTTTGAGGAGCTTCTCTGGGAGCACCGGGATCTCGCTGAGGCACATAGCAAGTGCCAAGGTAAACTTCTGTGCCTCCGGTATCCTCTTACCGGAAGGTTTTCTTTCTCTTAGTACTTATGATTCTTTGTTTAACAGCTATCCCGGAAGCTTCTATTGAGGCCCTCAGGACTCAGCTTGCCGCCGCCCAAGGTACTGCTTGCTCTTTTTCAGTTGACTTGCTTCCTCTTCATTTTATCAGTACAACTTTTGCTAACACCTTCTTTCCGGGTTCCAGAGGAAAATGACCAGCTCATCCGGCAGCACCAGGAGGATCTGAGCGCCCAGAGGGCCATCTCCAAGGAGCTGAAGGACCAGCTCATTCAGCTCGGGCTCGAGCACAGCAAGGCACTGAAGGCCGCCCAGGCCATCGCTGAAGCCAACCTGGATGAGGCACTGGAGGATGCCAGCAACTCCAATGTGGTGTTGCAGGCTGAGCTGGAGGAGGCCGCCAAGGCGCGGAAAGCAGCCGAGGACAAGGCCGCGCGGCTGGAGGCGGAGCAGAAGGAATATGACCTTCTGGTCACGCAAACTGACGCGCTTGCCTTCCGTAAGTTTCTCTTTTTTCTTTTCCGGTTTCTGCTTATAAGCTTATCTTTTCTGGCAGCACGTACTTAGCTTCTTTTCTTTGGCTTGCAGGGCTCTTCCCGGATTCCCAGGCGTATGCACTGAAGAAAGTTGGAGAGCGCCGGGTTGCACAGGCATATGAGAACCTGGATGCGCCCTGGGACCCCTATGACCACTTGGTCGCACTGAATGCGCGGGTTTCCCACATGCGCGCTGTGGACCGGAACCTCTCTGACATCCCCGAGGTGGCCACCCAGCTGTTCAGGGTTCTCTGGCCTGGAGAAGAGGTGCCAGACACTTTCTCTCTTATCAACGACCGCCTGAAGGGTGCCGGTCAGAGGATCCGGGAGTGGCAGTGCTCAGCTGCCCGTGCCGGAGCGGACTCAGCGCTTCGCGTTCCTGCTCCTGGTATCCGGACCTGGACTTGGACGCCCTCATCGGCGTGCACGAGCAAGCTCCCACTGACCTGGACCCGGTCCTCACCGCAAAGCGGCAGGATCGAGCGTACCATATCGCGGAGTACGCTGAGATACGCACCTTCATCCCCCCTCCTCCAGACGTCAAGGACTATCTGAGCGACGAGGAGGAGGATGAAGACGATGAGGAGGCCGGAGCTGGTGACGCGCCTCTGGAAGGTCCTGATGCCGATGACGCTCCTCCTGAAGCCCCTGCTGCTTAAGCATTGCTTGTGATATGCTTGTCTGTCCTGTTTAACTTCGAAACAATGTCCGTTAAATTCTACCCCGGTATGCCGGGGTCTATGATGTAAGATAAAACTTAATCGCTCTTTTGGTTGTGGTACAACAGTTTGTGCTGGTATGTTATACCGGTAGCATATTAAGCTATGTTTGTCTTATCATATTTGCTTATTGCGTTGCTTTTATCTTGCACTGCAAAGATTCCGGAATTGTTTCCGCATCCAATCCGATGCACACTTGGCTCTTTTACTTTGGCTCTGCCTGCCTTCTCTGGGCGTTCTTTGGTGTATGAGCACAAAGTTCTTTTACCAAGCAAACACTTTCTTGAACTTAGAAATAACTCGAAATTTTTGCAAAAAACCTGTTTAACCGGGGTTAGTTAAACTTTTCTGGATTGTTCGTTCCCACTCTCTCTTATCGTAGTTCGCGTGCTTAATCGCTACCGGTTTATCTTGCTTGCCATGAAGCCGGGTTGCGGACAGCAGCAGAGTCGAAGACTCCGGTAGGTTTAGCACGCTACTAAACCGGAAAGAAAAAATGTTCACTAAGCAACCGGTGAACTGAAAAAATAAACATATTGCATGCAATTTAGCAGAGGTAGTCCCCGAGATTCATTTGAGGTCCCGACATCTTTTTTTCATAGCATATAAGTTACAAAAAGGAACTTCTTACACCACAACTTCAAGAGTAGAAGGGACGCAACAGAGCTACGTTCCATGGACGCTTGCTCTCCTCTCCGGACCTGTCCGCCTTTCCTTTTTTCCATTCCTGTGCATCGATCAAGTAATAGGCATCATTGTGGAGAGCTTTGCTCACAATGAAGGGTCCTTCCCATGGTGGTGAAAGCTTATGCCGGCCTTCAGTGCGCTGCACTAGGCGTAGCACCAGATCTCCTTCCCGGAATACTCTCGGGTTAACCTTCCGGCTATGATAGCGTCTGAGGTTTTGCTGGTAAATGGTTGTTCTTGCCAATGCCAATTCTCTTGCTTCTTCTAGCAAGTCCACATCGTTTTCTCTGGACTCTTTTACCTCTTGCTCGGTATAGAGCTGCACTCTTGGTGAGTCATGGAGAATGTCGGTTGGTATGACCGCTTCTGCTCCGTAAACCATAAAGAATGGAGTGTATCCGGTGGACCGGTTTGGAGTTGTTCTTATGCTCCACAGCACTGACGGTAGCTCATCGAGCCAACACCCTGGTGACTTTTCCACCGCCTCGATGAGTCTTGGTTTGATACCGGAAAGTACCAATGCGTTTGTTCTTTCCACCTGGCCATTGCCTTGTGGGTGTGCTACCGAGCACAAATCCAACCGGATGTTGTTATCCTCACAAAATCTTTTGAACTCACCTTGAGCAAAATTGGTTCCATTATCAGTCATGATGCTATGCGGGTAGCCATACCGCAAAATAACATCTTTTAAGAACTTCACCGCTGTGCGCCCATCACACTTTGCGATAGGTTTCACTTCTAGCCATTTGGTGAATTTGTCCACCATGACCAAGATGTGGGTCATATTCCCTCTTGCAGTTTTGAATGGGCCAACCATATCAAGGCACCAAACAGCAAACGGCCAAGTTAGCGGTATGGTTTTTAAACCGGACGCTGGGGTATGATTTTGCTTAGCGTACCTCTGGCACCCATTGCATTTTCTTACCAGATCCTCAGCATTTTCCAAAGCAGTGGGCCAATAGAACCCATGCCGGAACACTTTTGCTACCAGCGCCCTTGATGAAGCGTGGTGTCCACATTCTCCCTGGTGAATCTCCTCAAGCATTTCTTTTCCCTCTTCCGGTTCCACACATCTTTGAAGGACACCGGTAACACTTCTTTTGTACACCTCGCCATTGATGATGGTGTATGCTTTGGATCTCCTCTGGATCCTTCTGGATTCATTTTCGTCATCCAGCAAGGTGTCGTTGATCAGGAATTCCTTAATAGGTTTAACCCACGACGGTGCCTCTCGAACCTGAAATACCGGTACGTCTATCTCCATGTTATCCACCAGCATTGTTTCTTCCGGTATGGCCGCTGCAGTCCCTGAGCTTACCGGAACAGTCCCCGAGTTCCCTTCATCGATGTCCATGGGTACCACATGCGATTCCGGTACGAAAATTGATTCCGACTCCGGGCTTGGTTTGATCGACGGTACCCTTAGGTGTGCCAAGGCTATCCCGGGAGGAATTTCTTGCCTAGATGAGCCCAACTTGGACAAAGTATCCGCGGCCTCATTTTCTGCTCGTGGCACATGGTGAAACTCACAGCCCTCAAAGAAGTCGGCAATCTTTTGCACGTGAAACTGGTACGAAGCCATGTTAGCATCTTTTGCGTCCCAATCTCTGGAACATTGTTGCACCACGAGATCTAAATCTCCATAGCAAATGATCCACTGCGCACCGATTTCTTTTGCAACCTTTAGTCCATGGATCAAAGCCTCATACTCAGCGACATTGTTTGATGCCCTGAAATGTACTTGCAGAACATACCGGAGATGATCTCCCTTAGGTCAGGTAAGCACCACACCGGCACCTAGACCCTCTTTCAGCTTGGATCCGTCAAAGTGCATCTTCCAGTATTCTATGTTTTGATCCGGTGGCTTGTATTGCATTTCCGCCCAATCAACAAGGAAATCAGCCAAAGCCTGCGATTTTATGGCATCTCTCCTTTCGTACACCGGTACGTATGGTGATATCTGGATTGCCCATTTTGTAATCCTTCCGCTAGCATCTTTGTTGCACATGATATCGGAAATGGGTGCCTCGCTCACCACTTTCATGGGGTTCTCCTCAAAGTAATGCTTAAGCTTTGTGGCGGCCATGAACACGCCATAAGTCATTTTCTGGAAGTGAGGGTAGTTTTGTTTTGAGAGGGAGAGCACCTCGCTCAGGTAGTATACCGGCCTTTGGACGGTTTTTCCTTCCTCTTCTCTTTCGACCACAACTACCACGCTCACAACCCGGTTTGTTGCCGCTATGTATAATAGCATAGGCTCTCTTTCTAGCGGTGAAGCCAGTATAGGCGCTGTGGCCAGCATTGTTTTTAGCTCTTTAAACGCCGCGTCTGCCTGAGGGGTCCAGACGAACGTATCGGATTTCTTCATAAGAGCATAGAGTGGCAGAGCTTTTTCTCCCAACCTGCTTATGAACCGGCTTAGCGATGCCAAGCTTCCGGTGAACTTTTGCACGTCCTTGAGATCGCGCGGTATAGTCATTCTTTCAATTGCTCAGATTTTTACCGGATTGACCTCAATGCCCCGGCTTGATACGAGAAAACCGAGCAGCTTGCCGGCAGGGACACCGAAGGTACATTTTGCCGGATTGAGTTTCATCCGGAATCTTCTCAGGTTATCAAATGTTTGCCGGAGGTCATCGATTAAGGTTTCTTTTACCTTGGTTTTTACCACGACATCGTCCACATAGACTTGCACATTTTTTCCGATTTGATCAAACAAACATTTTTGCATACAGCGCTGGTACGTCGCACCAGCGTTGCGCAAACCAAAAGGCATAGTGACATAGCAATAAGCCCCGTGCGGGGTAATGAACGCAATTTTTATTTGATCTTCCTTTTTCATGGGGATTTGGTGGAAATCGGAAAAAGCATCCAGAAAAGACAACAGTTCACAACCAGCAGTGGAATCAATCACCTGATCGATCCGGGGTAAAGGGAAAGGGTCTTTTGGGCAAGCTTTGTTCAAGTTGGTGTAGTTGATGCACATGCGCCACACCTTTGGAGCTTTTGCTTCTAGGTTCTCTTCTTTCTTCTTTTCGACCAGCACCGGATTGGCTAGCCACTCAGTGTGCAGTACTTCCACGATGAAACCGGCAACCAGTAACTTTGTCACCTCTTCTCCAATGATCTTTCTCCTGTCTTCAGCAAACCAGCGCAACGGCTGCCTTACTGGCTTCGCATCTTTTCGGACATTTAAAGAGTGCTCAGCCAGCTCCCTCGGAACGCCTACCAAGTCATCAGTAGACCAGGCAAAGATATTCCGATTCTCACGGAGGAAGCTGACGAGTGCGCTTTCCTATGCCTCATTCATGCCAGCACCGATACGAACGGTGCGCTCAGGGTAAGCCGGATCCAGCACAATGTCCTTTGTTTCTTTTGTCGGCTTTAATGCTGGTGTGCCCAAGTTTGCACTCATTGCCGCTAAGCTCAGCTGTGAGGACTAAGCCAGCGCAACCGCAGTTTGCATTCTCCACTTTTCCTCTGTGATCACCAGCGATTCTGCCAGGTTTGATCCGGCTGAAGCGGTTTCCAGTGAGACTTTGTAGTTTCCCACCACAGTTAAGGGTCCACGAGGTGCCGGCATCTTCATCTTGAGATAGGCCGTGTGAGTTGAGGCCATGAAAGCAGCCAACGCCGGTCTCCCCAGCAACGCATGGTAGGGACTATCTAAGTCCACCACCTCAAACTCAAAGGTTTTCAACCCGGCAATTGTCACGTCCTCCAAAGGACACGTCCACCCGGACTTTTCCAACCGGTGCACAGGACAGGCCCGGAACAATTCCGTGGAAAGTTGTACGAGTTGGCTGAAGCATGTTTTCTGTTATGCCCAGCATATTCATTGTGTGCCGGTACATGATGTTTATGCTGCTCCCATTGTCTATCAGCACCTTGCTGAACTTGACTCGAGCGTTTGGCCCCTGCATGATTGGGTCCAGGACAAGAGCATAGCCACCCGGGTTAGGCATGATCTTGGGGTGATCCTTGAACGACCAAGAGATCTCTTGATCCGACCACATCATGTATTTTGGCACTGCCGGCATCACAGCGTTCACTTCCATAGAACGGCGATGCAGGCTCTGTCTGTCGGTTGGCTCAGTGACGAACACAACGCAGCACATATCTGGGTCATGGTAAACGTTCCGGCCCAAAGCTGCCGGTGGAGGCGGTTGGCCATTGCCTTCTCCCACCTGGTTAACTTGCTGGTACTGCTGCCGGTTCGGCTGAGGCTGCACCGGTAAAGCGTTTGGCCCGGTAAGCGGCGGTGGTGGTGGTAGTTGCTGCTGTCATAGCATATCTTGGGATGGTGGTTGCATGGTGGAGCACCCTTGTGCTTGTGCATCTTTCGCTGCTCCCTTAAGCATCAGGTACTTGGTCCAAGTACAATCCTTCGTCAGATGATTTGACGGGTGAGCCGGATTTGGTGTGTGCCACCGGCAAGGTTGATCCATGGCAGCTTCCATGGTGTACTTCGCAGGTTCTTGCCAGTTCTTTTTCTGGCCCCAAGGTTTCTTTTCGACCCACTGTTTCTTAGGACCCGCCCACGGCTGCGATCCGGTTCTTTGCCTCTGACTGCCGCTGGCCTCAGAGTTGTCTTGTACGGCAGCAACTTGCTGCGGACCGTACCTTCGATCCGGGAAATCTTCCCTTCTTTTGTTGTTCCGGTTATCCCGGTGTTGCTCTTGGCGTTGCTGAGGCGGGTTTGATTGCTCCGGCTCAGGTTGTACTGCCGGTTGCATTGGGTCTCCCAACGCATAGTTATCCGCCAAGCGTATCATTTCGGCTAGCGTTGTCGGCATGTTCCGCTGCAGCTTTTGCCACAACGGCGAACCTCTTCTGCATCCACTGCTAAACCAAGCAATGGCTTGTGCCTCTATCACCCCCTCACAGGAGTTCCTTGTGGTGTTCCACCGGGCTAGATAATCCCGGTCTGTTTCATTCGGGCGCTGCACGTACAGAGCGAGCTGCTGCGGCCTGTTTGGCCTCCGGTATGTGCTGCTGAAGTTACTCACGAAAGCCTCCTCAAAGTCCAACCAGCAGTTTATGCTTCCGGCCGGCAAGTTGTTCAGCCAGATTCTTGCCGGTCCCACCAAGAATGATGGTATGATTCTCACGGCCCAATGCCGGTTTCCTCCCCCAGCTACGGTTCCTCCGCCGCCAGCGACGTATACCGCGGTCACGTAATCCGCGAGCCAGTCTTCTGGCTTCGTGGTGCCATCGTATGTTTTTGTGTCACGGGGCAACTGGAAGTTGCGAACCGGTGGCCCCTCTTTCATGATCCTTGGACCAAAACACTTTGGGCCCGGAGGACCTTCTGCCTCGATCATTTCTGACAGATATACTCTATCCAGACGGTGCCTCGCATCCCGTTCCGGCAGGTATCTTTCTCCCAGGCGTTCTCCCAATGGGTTCCGGTATGCTGCCGGTCTTGTTGAATCAGCCTCATCATAACAATCCGGTACCGCGGCCCTTGCCTGCCGGTACCTCGGGGGAAGCGTTTCCTCCTCATCATATGCTTCCCTTGCAGCTTGATAATTTTGCCCGGTTTCGTGTCTACCGGCATGATTCTTTCCTGTATAGCCTCCTTTGGCGTAGCCTCTATCTGCCCCTTGGCTTTTTCTACCGGCATCGTGTTGCCCGGCTTGTTGTTTTCCGGCAAGAACCGGATCATACACAGTCATCTGCTGCGCATTCATCTCTTTTTCTCTTCTTCTGTCCGGATGGGGGGACGAAGCCTGCCCATGGGACTTGCTACCGGCATTCTTTGTTGAACGCGCGGATTTTGAAGCCACAGCCTTGTTCAGCCTAGCTGTTGACCACCAAAACCCACCGACGAGTAGCGACGGGCAACACGAAGAGCCGGGAGGCTCCCAGGACTGCTGGTGGGCCCTGGTCCCTCGGGCGACGGCCCGCAAAGCTCCAGAACGCACGTCCGATGCTGGTGCAAGGGCGTGCCACCTGACCTATACCTGGTCAGGAAGGTGATGGATTGCTTCGACTAGTTTCCTGCATGGCATACACGTAAACATTAAATACGAGCCTCGATCGGCTCTCAGGTTATCCTGTGAATCGGCTCAAGGAGTCGATCCACCCATGATTCGTATGAGATCTACGATAACATGGTGGTCCTGCTTGATCAATATTAGGTTAAAACGATCTACGATGATCTAGGGTTTTCACCACATAACCGGAACATCCTACACGTAATTGAGCCTGGCAGACACGAAAGGTGATAATAAACCAGCTCTAGACAAGGCCTAAAAACCAACGTGGAGTTGATTCCCGGAACATCTTCTCTAGGGCTAGCAAACTATACCTTACGTGCTACTGGATCCTTCAACCCATTTGCAAGGCCTAACTATGTAGATATCAAACTAATCCTTGAAGAACAAGGAGCAATCGTAACGGATTGAATCTACTAAACAATGACTAAGCAGGGTGCCACCCTTGCACCTAAGATCGGTACAAGGGTGGCTAGATATCCAGGGGTAGCATGACTAATCAAATACATCAAGAAAGTACCGATGCTAACCCTAACATATCCATGATAACGGTGTTGCTCGCCATCAAAAAGGCTTCAGTACGAGCAACACATGAACAACGAATAAACAAGATTCTGCCTAGATCGCAAGAGGCAGCATAGCGCTTACCCGGAAGAAACCCTCGAAACAAGGGGTGGCGATGCGCCTAGATTGGTTTGTTGTGAACGTGATCGTCCTCCTTTCTCAATAACCCTAGATACATATTTATAGTCCGTACACTTCCTAACGTGGGAATAATCCCAACCGTGTACGAGCTAAACTCTACCTTTTAATCCTAACCGACACGTATCCTACTATATTTACAGATACACAGGCAATTTAGCCCAAACTCTTCATACAAGGCTGATTCATGAATAATTTCTACGTATATTTGCTAAGCCCATCTCAATCACGGCCCACTTCTGATCTGGTTAAAATCTGGTGATAACACATGCCCCCTGGTTTTGGTAATGATAATTCCAAAACCACTCTGCTTTTTCTTCGTCGGGTCATGTCGTGGCAGAGCAGAACTGTCGCAGCATCCTTCATCATGATGCCTTGCCTTCTCAACTTCTCCGCATGATCTGACAGTTTTTTTTTTGGCACCACTTCCTCGGAAACTGCTGTGGCATTAAATCTCCACTATATCCCCTTTTATTTAACCGCGCCGAACAGTTCGCCTCTTCATCCCCTTGCTCTGCTCTAGCCATCGGCACCAAAAAAAAACCCCCTTCTCCTGTAGCAATGTCTTCCTCTTCCTCCTCCTCCGCCTCGTCGAGTCTTTCTTCCCAATCCTCCTCTTCCTCATCTTCCTCCTCCCGCGAACCCACGCCGGAGTGGGATTTGACGGCGGCGCACAACCACCGCGCCCCAGAGGAATGGGACCAGGAGGACCACAACTCCTCCGTCTGGTCTGAGGACGACAAGTCCTTGACCAGCGGAGACGATGACTGATACGCGTTCAACACGCGTCCGTTGGGAACCCCAAGAGGAAGGTGTGATGCGTACAGCGGCAAGTTTCCCTCAGTATGAAACCAAGGTTATCGAACCAGTAGGAGCCAAGAAGCACGTTGAAGGTTGATGGCGGCGGGATGTAGTGCGGCGCAACACCAGGGATTCCGGCGCCAACGTGGAACCTGCACAACACAACCAAAGTACTTTGCCCCAACGAAACAGTGAGTTTGTCAATCTCACCGGCTTGCTGTAACAAAGGATTAACCGTATTGTGTGGAAGATGATTGTTTGCAGAAAACAGTAGAACAAGTATTGCAGTAGATTGTATTTCAGTAAAGAGAATTGGACCGGGGTCCACAGTTCACTAGAGGTGTCTCTCCCATAAGATAAACAGCATGTTGGGTGAACAAATTACAGTTGGGCAATTGACAAATAAAGAGAGCATGACCATGCACATACATATCATGATGAGTATAGTGAGATTTAATTGGGCATTACGACAAAGTACATAGACTGCCATCCAACTGCATCTATGCCTAAAAAGTCCACCTTCAGGTTATCATCCGAACCCCCTCCAGTATTAAGTTGCAAAGCAACAGACAATTGCATTAAGTATGGTGCGTAATGTAATCAACAACTACATCCTTAGACATAGCATCAATGTTTTATCCCTAGTGGCAATAGCACAACACAACCTTAGAACTTTCTATCACTGTCCTAGGTGTCAATGCAGGCATGAACCCACTATCGAGCATAAATACTCCCTCTTGGAGTTACAAGCATCTACTTGGCCAGAGCATCTACTAGTAACGGAGAGCATGCAAGATCATAAACAACACATAGATATAACTTTGATAATCAACATAACAAGTATTCTCTATTCATCGGATCCCAACAAACGCAACATATAGAATTACAGATAGATGATCTTGATCATGTTAGGCAGCTCACAAGATCCGACAATGATAGCACAATGGGGAGAAGACAACCATCTAGCTACTGCTATGGACCCATAGTCCAGGGGTAGACTACTCACACATCACACCGGAGGCGACCATGGCGGCGTAGAGTCCTCCGGGAGATGATTCCCCTCTCCGGCAGGGTGCCGGAGGCGATCTCCTGGATCCCCCGAGATGGGATCGGCGGCGGCGGCGTCTCTGGAAGGTTTTCCGTATCGTGGCTCTCGGTACTGGGGGTTTCGCGACGGAGGCTATTTGTAGGCGGAAGGGCAGGTCAAGAGGTGGCACGGGGGCCCCACACCACAGGGCCGCGCGGCCAAGGGGGGGGGCCGCGCCGCCCTAGGGTGTGGCCCCCTCGTGGCCCCTCTTCGTCTCCTCTTCGGACTTCTGGAAGCTTCGTGGCAAAATAGGACCCTGGGCGTTGATTTCGTCCAATTCCGAGAATATTTCGTTACTAGGATTTCTGAAACCAAAAACAGCAGAAAACAACAACTGGCACTTCGGCATCTTGTTAATAGGTTAGTTCCAGAAAATGCACGAATATGACATAAAGTGTGCATAAAACATGTAGATAACATCAATAATGTGGCATGGAACATAAGAAATTATCGATACGTCGGAGACGTATCAGCATCCCCAAGCTTAGTTCTGCTCGTCCCGAGCAGGTAAAACGATAACACAGATAATTTCTGGAGTGACATGCCATCATAACCTTGATCATACTATTTGTAAAGCATATGTAGTGAATGCAGCGATCAAAACAATGTATATGACATGAGTAAACAAGTGAATCATATAGCAAAGACTTTTCATGAATAGCACTTCAAGACAAGCATCAATAAGTCTTGCATAAGAGTTAACTCATAAAGCAATAATTCAAAGTAAAGGCATTGAAGCAACACAAAAGAAGATTAAGTTTCAGCGGTTGCTTTCAACTCATAACATGTATATCTCATGGATATTGTCAACATAGAGTAATATAATAAGTGCAATAAGCAAATATGTAGGAATCAATGCACAGTTCACACAAGTGTTTGCTTCTTGAGGTGGAGAGAAATAGGTGAACTGACTCAACATGAAAGTAAAAGAATGTTCCTCCATAGAGGAAAAGCATCGATTGCTATATTTGTGCTAGAGCTTTGATTTCGAAAACATGAAACAATTTTGTCAACGGTAGTAATAAAGCATATGTATCATGTAAATTATATCTTATAAGTTGCAAGCCTCATGCATAGTATACTAATAGTGCCCGCACCTTGTCCTAATTAGCTTGGACTACCGGATCATCACAATGCACATGTTTTTACCAAGTGTCACAAAGGGGTACCTCTATGCCGCCTGTAGAAAGGTCTAAGGAGAAAGCTCGCATTGGATTTCTCGCTATTGATTATTCTCAACTTAGACATCCATACCGGGACAACATAGACAACAGATAATGGACTCCTCTTTTATGCATAAGCATGTAACAACAATTAATAATTTTCTCATTTGAGATTGAGGATATATGTCCAAAACTGAAACTTCCACCATGGATCATGGCTTTAGTTAGCGGCCCAATGCTCTTCTCTAACAATATGCATGCTTAACCATAAGGTGGTAGATCTCTCTTACTTCAGACAAGACGGACATGCATAGCAACTCACATGAAATTCAACAAAGAGTAGTTGATGGCGTCCCCAGTGAACATGGTTATCGCACAACAAGCAACTTAATAAGAGATAAAGTGCATAATTACATATTCAATACCACAATAGTTTTTAAGCTATTTGTCCCATGAGCTATATATTGCAAAGGTGAATGATGGAATTTTAAAGGTAGCACTCAAGCAATTTACTTTGGAATGGCGGAGAAATACCATGTAGTAGGTAGGTATGGTGGACACAAATGGCATAGTGGTTGGCTCAAGTATTTTGGATGCATGAGAAGTATTCCTTCTCGATACAAGGTTTAGGCTAGCAAGGCTTATTTGAAACAAACACAAGGATGAACGGTGCAGCAAAACTCACATAAAAGACATATTGTAAACATTATAAGACTCTACACCGTCTTCCTTGTTGTTCAAACTCAATACTAGAAATTATCTAGACCTTAGAGAGACCAAATATGCAAACCAAATTTTAGCATGCTCTATGTATTTCTTCATTAATGGGTGCAAAGTATATGATGCAAGAGCTTAAACATGAGCACAACAATTGCCAAGTATCACATTACCCAAGACATTTATAGCAATTACTACATGTATCATTTTCCAATTCCAACCATATAACAATTTAACGAAGGAGAAACTTCGCCATGAATACTATGAGTAGAAACCAAGGACATACTTGTCCATATGCTACAGCGGAGCGTGTCTCTCTCCCATAAAGTGAATGCTAGGATCCATTTTATTCAAACAAAACAAAAAACAAAAACAAACCGACGCTCCAAGTAAAGCACATAAGATGTGATGGAATAAAAATATAGTTTCAGGGGAGGAACCTGATAATGTTGTCGATGAAGAAGGGGATGCCTTGGGCATCCCCAAGCTTAGACGCTTGAGTCTTCTTGATATATGCAGGGGTGAACCACCGGGGCATCCCCAAGCTTAGAGCTTTCACTCTCCTTGATCATGTTGCATCATACTCCTCTCTTGATCCTTGAAAACTTCCTCCACACCAAACTCGAAACAACTCATTAGAGGGTTAGTGCACAATAAAAATTAACATATTCAGAGGTGACACAATCATTCTTAACACTTCTGGACATTGCATAAAGCTACTGGACATTAATGGAACAAAGAAATTCATCCAACATAGCAAAAGAGGCAATGCGAAATAAAAGGCAGAATCTGTCAAAACAGAACAGTTCGTATTGACGAATTTTAAAATGGCACCAGACTTTCTCAAATGAAAATGCCCAAATTGAATGAAAGTTGCGTACATATCTGAGGATCATGCACGTAAATTGGCTTAATTTTCTGAGCTACCTACAGGGAGGTAGACCCAGATTCGTGACAGCAAAGAAATCTGGAACTGCGCAGTAATCCAAATCTAGTACTTACTTTTCTATCAAAGACTTTACTTGGCACAACAAAACACAAAACTAAGATAACGAGAGGTTGCTACAGTAGTAAACAACTTCCAAGACACAAAATAAAAACAAAGTACTGTAGGTAAAAACATGGGTTGTCTCCCATAAGCGCTTTTCTTTAACGTCTTTCAGCTAGGCGCAGAAAGTGTGTATCAAGTATTATCAAGAGACGAAGTGTCAACATCATAATTTGTTCTCATAATAGAATCAAAAGGTAACTTCATTCTCTTTCTAGGGAAGTGTTCCATACCTTTCTTGAGAGGAAATTGATATTTTATATTACCTTCCTTCATATCAATGGTAGCACCAACAGTTCGAAGAAAAGGTCTTCCCAATATAATGGGACAAGATGCATTGCATTCAATATCCAAGACAACAAAATCAACGGGGACAAGGTTATTGTTAACGGTAATGCGAACATTATCAACTTTCCCCAAAGGTTTCTTTGTAGAATGATCAGCAAGATTAACATCCAAATAACAATTTTTCAGCGGTGGCAAGTCAAGCATATTATAAATTTTCTTAGGCATAACAGAAATACTTGCACCAAGATCACATAAAGCATTACAATCAAAATTTTTAACCTTCATCTTAATGATGGGCTCCCAACCATCCTCTAGCTTTTTAGGAATAGAGGCTTCGCGCTCTAGTTTCTCTTCTCTAGCTTTTATGAGAGCATTTGTAATATGTTGCGTGAAAGCCAAATTTATAGCACTAGCATTAGGACTTTTAGCAAGTTTTTGCAAGAACTTTATAACTTCAGAGATGTGGCAATCATCAGAACTAACACCAGAAAATTGCTCTCGCATAACAAGATTCAGTAAAGCAGGTTTAATTTCAAAGAATTCTGTTGTAGTAGCAGGTGGAGCAATAGGTGTGCATAAGAAATCATTATTATTTGTGGTTGTGAAGTCACACAACTTAGTGTTTTCAGGGTTGGCCATTTTAGCAACAGTAAATAAAGCAAACTAGATAAAGTAAATGCAAGTAACTAATTTTTTGTGTTTTTGATATAGCAAACAAGATAGCAAATAAAGTAAAACTAGCAACTAATTTTTTTGTATTTTGATTTAGTGCAGCAAACAAAGTAGTAAATAAAACTAAGCAAGACAAAAACAAAGTAAAGAGATTGAGAAGTGGAGACTCCCCTTGCAGCGTGTCTTGATCTCCCCGGCAACGGCGCCAGAAAAAGCTGCTTGATACGCGTTCAACACGCGTCCGTTGGGAACCCCAAGAGGAAGGTGTGATGCGTACAGCGGCAAGTTTCCCTCAGTATGAAACCAAGGTTATCGAACCAGTAGGAGCCAAGAAGCACGTTGAAGGTTGATGGCGGCGGGATGTAGTGCGGCGCAACACCAGGGATTCCGGCGCCAACGTGGAACCTGCACAACACAACCAAAGTACTTTGCCCCAACGAAACAGTGAGGTTGTCAATCTCACCGGCTTGCTGTAACAAAGGATTAACCGTATTGTGTGGAAGATGATTGTTTGCAGAAAACAGTAGAACAAGTATTGCAGTAGATTGTATTTCAGTAAAGAGAATTGGACCGGGGTCCACAGTTCACTAGAGGTGTCTCTCCCATAAGATAAACAGCATGTTGGGTGAACAAATTACAGTTGGGCAATTGACAAATAAAGAGAGCATGACCATGCACATACATATCATGATGAGTATAGTGAGATTTAATTGGGCATTACGACAAAGTACATAGACCGCCATCCAACTGCATCTATGCCTAAAAAGTCCACCTTCAAGTTATCATCCGAACCCCTCCAGTATTAAGTTGCAAAGCAACAAACAATTGCATTAAGTATGGTGCGTAATGTAATCAACAACTACATCCTTAGACATAGCATCAATGTTTTATCCCTAGTGGCAACAGCACAACACAACCTTAGAACTTTCTGTCACTGTCCCAGGTGTCAATGCAGGCATGAACCCACTATCGAGCATAAATACTCCCTCTTGGAGTTACAAGCATCTACTTGGCCAGAGCATCTACTAGTAACGGAGAGCATGCAAGATCATAAACAACACATAGATATAACTTTGATAATCAACATAACAAGTATTCTCTATTCATCGGATCCCAACAAACGCAACATATAGAATTACAAATAGATGATCTTGATCATGTTAGGCAGCTCACAAGATCCGACAATGATAGCACAATGGGGAGAAGACAACCATCTAGCTACTGCTATGGACCCATAGTCCAGGGGTAGACTACTCACACATCACACCGGAGGCGACCATGGCGGCGTAGAGTCCTCCGGGAGATGATTCCCCTCTCCGGCAGGGTGCCGGAGGCGATCTCCTGGATCCCCCGAGATGGGATCGGCGGCGGCGGCGTCTCTGGAAGGTTTTCCGTATCGTGGCTCTCGGTACTGGGGGTTTCGCGATGGAGGCTATTTGTAGGCGGAAGGGCAGGTCAAGAGGCGGCACGGGGGCCCCACACCACAGGGCCGCGCGGCCAAGGGGGGGGGCCGCGCCGCCCTAGGGTGTGGCCCCCTCGTGGCCCCTCTTCGTCTCCTCTTCGGACTTCTGGAAGCTTCGTGGCAAAATAGGACCCTGGGCGTTGATTTCGTCTAATTCCGAGAATATTTCGTTACTAGGATTTCTGAAACCAAAAACAGCAGAAAACAGCAACTGGCACTTCGGCATCTTGTTAATAGGTTAGTTCCAGAAAATGCACGAATATGACATAAAGTGTGCATAAAACATGTAGATAACATCAATAATGTGGCATGGAACATAAGAAATTATCGATACGTCGGAGACGTATCAATGACCTCCAGTTCCTCGCCGATGGGGAACTGGAGGCGGAGAGCGAGGATGACTCGTTCTCCTGGGACGACTACACTTCCTCCGAGGAGGAGGAAGAAGAGGAGGACGACGACTCCCTCGAAAACTACCCGCCGGCGAAGCGCTTCCGCGCTGGATCAGATGACGATGACGATGACGACGACGACGAGGAGGAGGAGGCTCCCAATGAGGGCTACGGGAGCAGCGACGAGGAGCCCGCCGGCAGGAGTGCCGACGGCAGCTCCAACGGCGACGACGAGGGCAGCGACGGCCCGTAGAGCAGCACCTACTAGTATAGGTCTAGTAGTAGTAGCAGATTGGTCAATAGACCTCTCTTTTGTTCTTCCTCCCTTGAGCAATCGGCTCTTTCTTTGTAAGAAATCCCCTCCATTAATGAAGAAAATGTTCCTTGTCGATTTTGCTTTCACATCAAATTTACCGATTGCCAAAGTAAGTCAACGCGCAAAGAGCCGATGGCAGGGCATCGGCCTTTACCATAAAACGCGATTAAGGCCAACTCAGTTGCCTATTTACACGGTCATCTGTAACCTTCGTTTGATAGAATAAAATCAAATCCCCCAAATTGCCGTCCAAACAGGTCCAATCCGTGTCCACGCCAACCTTAAACCTCAAACGCACAGATTCCACTCCTCAGCGAATCCAATGGGAGAATCATCCCAATGCCACAATCTCTGGCCTGAAAATAATCTGTTAACTGCTCAATTGAGCTTGTTCCTCTAGAGTCGATGGCTACGCATCGGCTTTTTTTTTACCGGCCGATTTTATGCATCGGCCCCCATATTTCACTGTCCGTCATCCCACATGCTTGGGAAATATTTCTTGAGATGTTGACCATTGACATCTACTGGGAATTTAACACCGTCCAGCTGCTCGAGCATGTATGCATTACCCTTCAAAACCTGGTCGACTCTGTACGGACCGTGCCAATTAGGAGACCATTTACCATATTCTTTATCCTTAGTCCCTAATGGCAACACAGCTTCCCATACTAGATCACCAACCTGAAACTCCTTTGGTCTCACCTTCTTATTGTATGCGCGGGCTACCTTGGCTTTGTTCTCTTTAATCTTCTCCAACGACCAAAGTCTGAGTTCCGTTGAGTCCTCAATAGTATCACTCATCAGGGCTGCATATTCTTCAGCTGTTAGATCATTCTGAAACGTAACACGTCTCGATCCAGCCGTAATTTCCCAAGCCAATACGGCTTCCTGCCCATAGACCAGCTGGTATGGCGAAGTTTTTATAGCTCCATGGCATGACATGCGATAGGCCCACAAACCTTCTGACAATACCTCATGCCAACGCCTAGGGTTCTCGTCAACTTTCCTCTTAATCAGCTTGATAAGGCTCTGGTTGGACGCTTCAGCTTGCCCGTTGGCTTGAGCATAGTATGGAGACGATCGGATCAGCTTAATCCCCATGTCATCGCAGAACTTTCTGAATTCCTTAGAAACAAAGACCGATCCTCCATCGGTCGTGATAGTCTGGGGAATCCCGAATCTATGAATGACATGTTCTTTCACAAAATTGATAACATCTTCCGATTTTACCTTCTTCATAGGGACGGCCTCCACCCATTTAGTGAAGTAATCTATAATGGCCAAAATCCACTCGTGGCCTTTGCTCGATGCAGGATGGATTTTACCGATCATATCCATGCCCCAACCTCGAAATGGCCAAGGCTTGATGATGGGGTTCATTGCTGATGCAGGCACCATCTGAATTTTCCCAAACATCTGACACGCTTGACACCCTTTATAGTACCTAAAGCAGTCCTCAAGCATGGTGGGCCAGTAAAACCCTGATCGCCTAATTAGCCACTTCATCTTATGAGCCGATTGGTGAGTTCCATAGGCGCCTTCATGCACCTCATGTAAGAGCCGATTAGACTCGGCTGGTCCCAGGCATTTGAGAAGTAACCCTTCTAACGTCCGGTAGAACATATTATCTCCGATAAGGACATATTTCATGGCCTTATACCTTATCCGTTTAGGTGCCCCCCGAGCCGGATCCTTCAAGTAATTGAAGATATCGGCTCTCCAGTCATCCTGTTCTAGGAACTGCACCTGAACTTCTGACCCGTCTGGTATGTCCTTGTAGCCTGACGCCATCTGTGCGAGATCGTTGGCCTCGGTATTTTGAGATCTTGGGACCCAATTGAAGTTGATGTACCGAAATTGTGCCATCAACTCGCGGCATTCCATCCATAATGGGAAGAGTGACTCACTCTCGCACTTGTATTCATCCGTGAGCTGGGAAATCACCAACTTAGAGTCTCCAAAAAGTTCCACCGCTTCTGCCCCGGCTTCCAAAAGCAACTCCATTCCCTTGCGTATCGCTTCATACTCAGCGACATTGTTGGTGCAAGGGGTAGATAACCTGATGGAAAAGGAATATGTTGCCCCCCGAGGCGACACAAGCAGAATGCCGATGCCACAACCATCGTCACAAGCCGATCCATCGAAGAACATAGCCCATGCACGTACAGATAGTGCTGCTATATTAGTATTGGTTCGTTCAGCAATGAGATCAGCCAATGCTTGCCCCTTGACTGCTTTCGCAGGCTGATACCGGAGATCAAACTCCAATAGTGCAAACATCCATTTACCGAGTCGGCCTTTTAAAACAGGGGCCGACAACATATGTTTGACGACGTCTGATTTGCATATGATGATGATTTCTGCCGTCAGAAAGATGTGACGAAGCTTGGTGCAGGTGAAAAACAAGCAGAGGCACAACTTCTCGATCTCAGGATACCTCGTCTCTGCATCCAACATCCTTCTGCTGAGGTAGAAAGCCACCTTTTCCAGACCATCATACAGTTGCACCACCACTGACGCGATGGAAGTGTCAGCTACCGATAAGTAAATGTAGAATGGTCTGTCTTGCTGAGGCGGAACCAGCACAGGCGGTGTCGATAGATACTCCTTAATCTCGTCAAACGCTTGCTGCTGTTCTGCCCCCTAGTGAAACTCGTCGTCAGATTTAATTTTCACCAATCCCATAAACGGCTCAATTCGTCCCGACAGATTGGAGATGAATCTTCGGACGAAGTTGATTTTGCCGATGAGGCATTGGAGTTCCTTCTTCGTGGTAGGTGGTTGCATGGTGCGCACTGCCTCCTGGCTTTTCAAGCCAATCTCGATTCCACGTTCATGAACCAAGAAACCCAAGAACTGACCGGCCGTCACCCCAAAGGCACACTTCTTTGGATTCATTCTTAGCCCGAATTTTCTTGTTCGGTCCAGGATGCGTCGCAAATCCTCCAAGTGTCCTTCTACGGAGACAGACTTGACCACCACATCATCAATGTAGATTTTCACCAATTTGCCGATCAGATCATGAAAGATTTAATTCATGGCTCTTTGGTACGTTGCACCGGCGTTCTTTAGTCCAAAAGTCATGACTACATATTCAAACAAGTCCACTGAACTTGGTACTCTGAATGCAGTCTTGTGTATATCTTCTGGAGCCATGAAAATCTGATTGTAACCGGCGTTGCCATCCATAAAACTTAAGACTTTATGACCAGCAGCTGCATTGACCAATGTCTCTGCTACCGGCATGGGATATTCATCCTTTGGAGTGGCTCTATTGAGATCTCGAAAATCTATGGCAACGCGCCATCGGCCATCCTTCTTATGCACAGGCACTATATTGGAAATCCACTCAGCGTACCTGCATGGCCTGATGAACCCGGCGGTCAACATTTTCTCGACCTCCTTCTTGACTTCTTCTGGGATATCGGCCTTCATCTGGCGTGCACGTTGCTGGAACGGCCGAAATCCTTTCTTGAGAGGGAGCCGATGCTCAATGATGCTCCTGTCTAACCCAGGCATCTCTGTGTAATCCCATGCAAAGCAATCTGGGTATTCTTTTAACAGAGCTATCATCTGGCTCCTGAGATGTGGATCTAGCTTTTTGCTGATAAAAGTTGGTCGTGGCTTATCCCCAGGACCAATGTCAACCTCTTCTAGCTCATCAGCCGATGTAAACCCGTACCCTAGCTTTTACATGCTTTGCTAGATCGATGTTAAACACAGGCAAAACGTATGGCGAGGATAGTATGGGCCGATTGCTGGAATCGGCCCCCACTTTGATTGCATTGCTCAATGAAGGTTTACATCTTGTTCGTGGTTTACTGTGACTACGTGACATGCTTGAGACGAGATGGTCACTTTTTATTTTTTGGGGCCGATCGCAGGGATCGGCCTTGCCACGTATGTCCATTGCATTTGCTCTTGCTATACTGTCAGGCCGGTGGATAAGACCAGCCTCACCCCATTTTTTGTCACTTCGATGCACTCGCAGCCGTCCAGATTGATCCCGGAGAGCGGCTCTTGGCCTCCCGCTTCCCAAATGTTCATGCCAGCTGTTGAGATTTCGGCTGAATCATCTGCATGGACGACCTCGACTTCATCTCCATCCCACTGTATCAAGCATTGGTGCATAGTGGATGGAATGCAGCAGTTAGCGTGGATCCAATCTCTCCCTAGCAGGACAGCGTAGGTGCTTTTGCTGTCGACGATGAAGAATGACGTAGGGATGGTCTTTCGGCCTACAGTTAAATCCACGTTCAGAACTCCTTGCGCCTCTGATGCTTGGCCGTTGAAGTCGTTTAAAGTGACGTTGGTTTTGATCAGATCCGCGCTAGAGCGTCCCAAGCGACGTAGCATGGAGTATGGCATTATATTGACTGCCGCTCCCGTGTTGACCAGCATCTTATTGATAGGCTGCCCGTTGATATAACCTCTTAAGTACAGGGCCTTCAGATTTCTGTAGCTCCTTTCTTGTGGCTTCTCAAAGATAACTGGTTGTGGGCCGCAGTCGAGCTGTGCTATAGGTGCCTCTTCTGTTCCTGGAGCACAAAACTCCGATGGAAGAATGAACACCATGTTCGTGCCAGCCGATGTCTTATCATCGGCTTTCTTTTGTTTGGGGCGCCACTCTTTCTTCTGTGGACGACCCTCCTCGTCCAGAGTTTGCTGAATTTTCGCGGCCAGATCAGGCCGCGCTTTCCTTAACGCGTGTAGGTATCGTCTCTCGGCTTCCTCTACGCTACGTAGTCGCTGAACCCTACGCTTTTGAGAATGACTGAGTCCGTCAGGGCACCACCTTGGCCGGTGGTATCTATCTTCTTCTTCTTCATCTTCATCTTCTAACTCCTCGAGATCTTCCACCCGAGAGGACTCAGCTTGCTTGTTCCGAGACGAGAGAGGCCCTAGACGCTTGAACACTGACACATCTCCTGTGTCCCTCTTTTTCTGTCTACACTCTGGGTAGTTGCCGATTGTAGGCAATCAGCTCATCCCTGAATCCCAGCAATGCTTGAAGAAAGGACAATCCCAGTGTCTGTCAATGTCGTCTTGCTCTCTTGACTTTTCCTTGACGCGGCGCTCATATCTTTCGTCGTCTCGATCGTACCGACGATATTTCCTATTATCCACACTAGACCGACGATCTTTTTCGTTGTCGCTGTCGTATCGCCGGCGCTGGTCGTACTGACGCTCATATTTGTTGAGGAGGTGCTCGGAGAGAGGTCGCTGGTATCGCACGTTCCTCACTTGCTCCTCTGTGATGTAGCGCTTGTCATTACGTTGGGAGCGGTCGCGTGGAACGGCCTCTTCTTTGTCCTTGCCACGAGAGCGGTTGCTCTCGTCTTTGTCCTTACCAGGGTGGTGCACAGGTCCTACCATGTTAATACTGAACGAGAAACCTGGCTGGCACCTCCCAGGGTAAGTGCACTCCACCATGTTAACGACAGGGAAGGGGTGCGTGTCAACTTTCATGGCGTACTGGTTGAAAATTAGACGGCCTTGTTCTATCGCCATTTGGATCTGCTGATGCCACACCCTGTAGTCGCTGGTAGTATGGGTGAACGAGTTATGCCACTTGCAGTATGGCCTTCCGTTCATCTCTTGCACCGTAGGGATTTTATGGCCTTCGGGTAACTTCAGCTGCTTCTCCTTGAGTAAGAGGTCAAAAATCTGCTCAGCTTTGCTTACGTCGAAGTCAAACCCTTTTGCAGGACCTTGTGGTTTAACCCATTTGCAGGACACGGGGTTTGCCCCCCGAGTCCATTCAGCCACGGCTACCTCCTGATCTCCCGCAAAGTCTTCATCTTCTTCTGTCTCAACCAGGACTACCGAGCGCTTGAACTTGTCCTGGTACAACTCTGGGTGGCGATGTTCATATAATGATAGTTTCTGAACTATATGCGCCAGTGAAGTGTATTCTGCTTGGGAAGCCATATCCTTGATCGGCGATGCGAGACCCACCACTGCCAGATCGACTGCCTCTTTTTCATTCATACGAGCCGAATAGCATCGGTTCCTGACGGCCCTGAAGCGCTGAATGTATTCCGATACCGTTTCTCCGCGCTTCTGTCGTACTTGTGCTAGATCGGCAATGCCAGCCTCGGAATCTTCTGAGTGATATTGCATGTGGAACTGTTCTTCCATCTGCTTCCAAGTCCGGATTGAATCTGGTGGCAGCGAGGTGTACCACCCGAAAGCCGATCCTGTGAGAGATTGCGCGAAAAACCTCACACGTAATGGGTCTGATGCTGAGATCATGCCCAAATGCGCCAAATATCGGCTCACATGCTCAACTGAACTAGAGCCTTCCGATCCACTAAACTTGGAGAATTCGGGGAGCCGATATTTGGGTGGTAATGGGATCAAATCGTACTCGTTGGGGTACGGCTTGGAGTAGCTGATTGCCCTCCTCTTCGGCACCATGCCGAACTGGTCCCTCAAGATTGCACTGATCTGGTCCACGGTGCTAGCTGCAGGAGTTGAGCTTTGATGATTCGTTGGAGTGGCATACTTATCTGGCCACGCCTGCTTCTCGGGATCCGATCCAGAAACCCCTCCCGCTGTTCCAGAAATCCCTCCTGTTGCAACCTGGTTCGTGCGCGCCCAATTATTGCAGTCTGGCACATATGTGCACATGTATCCGTGCGGGATCTCCTTAGGCGGTTCATACAAGAACTGGTAATCGCTAGGATCGCCACCGATCTTGTAGACGACGTATGCCGGTGAACTCGGCAGTTCTGGTGCTGCTAGCGCGAATGGCAGCTGTGGCCTGGTCTGGAACGGTATCTCTCCTTGGTGAGTCCCTAGAGCAGGTCCTGACGGAGAGTACTGATGCTTCATGATTTCCTGGACCACGCGAAGCGCGACACGCTCCAGAGCGTTCACCAGGCTCTCAGAATGGCGGTGTAGCGAATGAGCTACCATGTGATTAACCTCTTGACGTAGGGACCTGGTGCGTTCTTCTGAAGGAGTAGACAGATCCACTCCATCGAGAGCGCCTTCAGCTGAGAACCCTTTCCACCTGATGCCGTGTGAGCGGGTCCTCTGGAAAGAGCCGATGAGGTCGGTTTCGAAGAGAGCTTTGATCTCGTCGTACTTCTTCTTGTACTCCTCAGACAGGTCTTCATACGTGACTGGATCTTCGGCCATCTCTGATGCGGATGTTGATGCAGTTGATGCAGAAGAATGTCCCACCGGGCGTGCCAGAATGTGTTGACCACCAAAACCCACCGACGAGTAGTGACGGGCAACACGAAGAGCCGGGAGGCTCCCAGGACTGCTGGTGGGCCCTGGTCCCTCGGGCGACGGCCCGCAAAGCTCCGGCACGCACGTCCGATGCTGGTGCAAGGGCGTGCCACCTGACCTATACCTGGTCAGGAAGGTGATGGATTGCTTCGACTAGTTTCCTGCATGGCATACACGTAAACATTAAATACGAGCCTCGATCGGCTCTCAGGTTGTCCTGTGAATCGGCTCAAGGAGCCGATCCACCCATGATTCGTATGAGATCTACGATAACATGGTGGTCCTGCTTGATCAATATTAGGTTAAAACGATCTACGATGATCTAGGGTTTTCACCACATAACCGGAACATCCTACACGTAATTGAGCCTGGCAGACACGAAAGGTGATAATAAACCAGCTCTAGACAAGGCCTAAAAACCAACGTGGAGTTGATTCCCGAAACATCTTCTCTAGGGCTAGCAAACTATACCTTACGTGCTACTGGATCCTTCAACCCGTTTGCAAGGCCTAACTATGTAGATATCAAACTAATCCTTGAAGAACAAGGAGCAATCGTAACGGATCGAATCTACTAAACAATGACTAAGCAGGGTGCCACCCTTGCACCTAAGATCAGTACAAGAGTGGCTAGATATCCAGGGGTAGCATGACTAATCAAATACATCAAGAAAGTACCGATGCTAACCCTAACATATCCATGATAACGGTGTTGCTCGCCATCAAAAAGGCTTCAGTACGAGCAACACATGAACAACGAATAAACAAGATTCTGCCTAGATCGCAAGATGCGATCTAGGCAGCATAGCGCTTACCCGGAAGAAACCCTCGAAACAAGGGGTGGCGATGCGCCTAGATTGGTTTGTTGTGAACGTGATCGTCCTCCTTTCTCAATAACCCTAGATACATATTTATAGTCCGTAGACTTCCTAACGTGGGAATAATCCCAACCGTGTACGAGCTAAACTCTACCTTTTAATCATAACCGACACATATCCTACTATATTTACAGATACACGGGCAATTTAGCCCAAACTCTTCATACAAGGCTGATTCATGAATAATTTTTACGTATATTTGCTAAGCCCATCTCAATCACGGCCCACTTCTGATCTGGTTAAAATCTGGTGATAACACTAGCAAGCTGCTCAGCGTTTTGCTGCTCGATAGTTTCAAGCAACTCCCGGACACGCTCTTGTTGTTTTGCCAGAGCGTCCCCGGAAAGCGATTCACACAGATCTACAGCAGCCTTAGCAGCTTTTATGGTTTTATCCGGGCTACTGTACTTTGGTTTCTCTACGATGCTCACAGATGCAGAGGTACTTTTGCCGGCATGAATCTCCTTACGCAAATCCTGATCTAGATTGTGAGCCTTAAGCCGGTTCTCCGGTATCCTAGCAGCATGAGCGCTAACAGAAGCAAAGCCATGGGCAGCGTTATACTCACGTATGGTTAGGTTCAGCTCGCGCTGCGCCCTGACGACGTCCTTGCCGCTCTCGAGGACCTTCTGGCGCTGCGCCTCCAGCTCCGCCTGAGCCGCTGCCGGGTCGATGTTCTGCGCGATGGGCGTGGCGAGGACGTTCATCGCCGTTGGAGCGGTGTCTCCGGTAGCGCGGATGATGCTCCCGCAGCGCCTGCGTCGCGCTCGAGCGGTGGCTTGGCCGCACGGGTTGAAGCCGCACGCCCAGCACCTTCTTCCACAGCTTCTTTGCCGGCGCCGACCACGCCAGCCATCATCACCTCCACGCTGCCGGGTGCGCGGCCAGCATGTAGCCACCTTGGCGGATCCGGCGCCACCAGCACCGGCGAGGGGCGCTAGCGCACAGGGACAGTGCCGAAGTAGACGCGGTGGCTGCCGAACTCGATGATGCGGCCGTTCTTGGGAAGATGCCGCCGTTGGCGAAGCAGCCCGCGTTGTCGTTGATGAAGTCCATGGCGTAGATGCGCTGCACCAGCGCGGACACCGTACGCTGGCCGGCGACGTCGAGGATGCCCGCCCGAATGTGAACTCCAGCAAGCGCCACTTCATGCCCCCCGGTGGGCGCCAACTGTCGTCGTGGTGAACGAGCAGATGCCATGGGATGGCTTGAGTTGGGGCCGAATGGACGCTAGAGGATTCGGGGGAGGGTTTGTGATTAGATGGGATGAACTTCCGGATGCTTTCCTCAAGAACTCAGCCAAAGGCAGGGATACAAGAAGAAACACACAAGGAAGAACTCTGCTCTAGATCACTATCTTCATTGATCTCAACATGGTACAGGTTTCTGGTTACAAGGTTCCTCTATCCCTCTCTTTCATCTAACCTCTCACCTCTCGGATACGGGGGTGCCCCCTCTCCTTATATAGGGGAGAGGGTGGCTTACAGGGCAAGAAACCCTAATGGCATCTTTGACTGGACAAACTACTTTACAAAGTAACTTTAATCATGGATGACGCCGGGGTCTTCTTTAATCAGGGAAGCTGACGTCCTCCGGCTTCTTTCAGCGTCATCCCTCTCTTTGGCGCCAGGGCTTCGTTTAAAGCTACTTTGCTTAGCTCATCCTTGTCCTCTAGCTCTGAAGAGAATCTTTGACCAGTCTTGCCGACATGCTCTTCTTACCGGTAGCCCGGTGTCTTCTTCATCCGGTTCCGGTATACCCCTCTTGGGGATACCGGCCTGGCTTTACTTAACCAAACTCGTTTCTTTGTGCTCCGATATAAACATTAAACCGGTATCTTGATGGCTCAAACCATCCGGTTTGGCATGCCTTTGGCATACCGGGGGTCATCCCCCCAACACCTGGGTCGGTCTCACCATATATATAGGGGAAGACAATCTTACAAAAGGGTGGGTGTGCGAGGTAGCGGAGGAATATGATTGGCTATGACCTTATACTGGGCCTCACACCAAAGGAAGTGTGGACGGGTCATTCCCGGTTGGCACCAAGGTTAAGATCTCTTATGGGTAAAGCAACACACCTCTGCAGAGTGTAATGAACCGTGACCTGTCACTCCCTGTTCCGGGATATGAAACTGCGAACGCTGCCGGAAAGGAGCTCCATGAAGTTCTAGTAAACCGGTGAAGGCTGACGGACATAGTTCTTCTGAATAAAAGCAACATTTTGAAGAAATGATTATGAAAACTTGCATTGGTATTAGACTTTCTGGTCTAATGCTGTAGCTAGTGCATTAAACACCTCTTTCCTATAATGAACTTGTTGAGTACGCTCGTACTCATCCCACTCTTAAATCCCCTGCTTAGATATGGAGGCATCGAAGGAGGATCTACAGTGCAACTCGAAGGCCGAGGAGTCAACAACTACTTCAAGAGATAGGAACCTGTCAGAGGAGGCAGATACCACATCCAACAAGGAGAAAACCTAGTTTAGCCATAGAAGGGAACTAGCTTCCTAAACCTAGCTCCTATTTAGCTAGAATCTATTCCTAGCCTCTATAGCTAGTTAAATACTCCACAAATAGAGTTCGTGATAAGACTAGACTACGAGTCGTTCTTCTGGAGTTTATTTGCAGTTTTACCTCATTGTAAAGTAGGAGGCTATGAGGATCTTATGTAACAGAGTCAATATTGTAATTCTATAGACATGCCTTGGATCCGCATATGTTTCTGTTGTACCACTCTGAGTGATATAATACTAGTGGAACGGTGTTTCATTGGTGTTATATCAGACTTGCATACTACACCATGCAGTGGTATGCCGGGTCACCACAGAGAAGCAGCGGTCCCCCTGCGAAGATGACGACGGCGCAGACGACGGTGACCGTGCGGCCGTAGCTGCTCCATCTCGACGGCTCTGGCCCCGGGGTGGCCACGCCCGTGGCCTCGACCACCTCGTCGGCCACCTGGACACGCCATAGAGTTCCTCGCGGGGATGGTTGCGTCGCAGGAAGAGCTGGGCGGCACTACGGTGGAGGTTGTGGCGGCTAGGGTTTGTGTGGAGGAGTGGATGAGGAAGACGAGCACCCCCCTCTTTATATAGGCCGGAGGCAGGCGAGGGGCGCGGCACGCGTGTCATCGCCATTACTTCGTTGGCAGAGGTGGTTGGCGGTGGCTCAGCAGGCGAGGCACGCAATTAACGTGGTGCAGACTGCCGAAGCGACGCAACGGTGCCAGTGGTGCGCCTGAGAAGACGCATCGAGCCTGGGTCGCTGCCAGGCGGGTCCAACGAAACGTCCGCCAAACGCAAGCGGGAACTCGGCGGGTCCGCAGAGACGTACCCGAGGCGCATATTTGGGCCAGGTTTGCATTTCCGCGAACAGCTCGGACACTATTCGTCGGGTCGCTGGGCCTGGTCCCATACGTATTTTTCGACCATGCAGACACAAACGGTCGCTCATGGTCTGTTTGCGACGCCCCGTTGGAGATACCCTAACATAATATAGGTAGTACGGATGCACCCAAAGAGATATCTTTAAGAGGGAAGTAGTACACAAACGTCGTCATCGTCCGATCATGAATCTTAGCTTTTTCGCTCTCGAAACAAATCCAGTATACCCATAACAAAACAGAAGCTTCTCATAGGGAGTACTCTGAATGCCCGCCGATTGCACTATTGTGCACAGCTATAAGAACAGCTGAATGTGCCTTTTTTTTTTTTTTGCTGGTAAGCTGAATGTGCCAGATCCTTCCATTTCCCCCCTATAATTCCTTGTTCTAGACTAGACCCATCAGCATTAGGACTGTGAACAGCTAGCTCTGTCAGCACTAGGATTAGACCCATCTGATAATTGACACCATGGGCGCCGCGCGCTGGCCTCAACACACCGACCAAAGCTCGCATGGACCGTCCGCCCATCCGCCGCACTGCGCCGCTCATCAGCAATGCGATGTGGCGCAATCTTGCTGCGCAGGCGTTCTTCCAGATCAGCATCCTGTTGGATGTCTTGTGGGCTCCTGGTTTGCTACCGATGGGCATTGTTTGCATATCAAATGCATAAGGTTCTAATGACATGAAATTCTCCGTTGTTCGGTTTGTAGGTATTGAGTGATGACTTCAAGCTGTTTGATGTATATTCACCAATTTACTGGCCTGATTTCACTGCCTGGAACGGCATCCTTGTATAGCCAGGTATCACTACCTGGCACGGTACCCTGGGTAGTGGCCTCAAGCGATGAGAAATCCCACGACACAGAGGTGAGACCATGAGAAATAATGGCACCAACGCACATAACAGTGTGTGCTACAAACCTACATCATTTGATTAGAAGCATCTTACAGGGCCCTCATATTTACAGAGATAGACGAGACGGATAGGGACAATGATACAGGATTGGGCTGCAGGATTCTCACTTCAGTTCAAAGGAAACCTGCCTAGCACCAATCAGTTCACACCGACGACGTCCTCGATCCCATTTTCCTTGATAAGATCGGTGAATTGGTTCAAGTAGCTCACGAGCCCGCCTAGCGATTTGATCAGCTCGTCGGCTTTCTGGCGACTGGTCTCCATTGCCTCGGGTGAGATACCATCGCCAGGAACATGGTTCTTGCCAGCTTCTTCGTTGGCCTCTCCGTTTAGTAGCATATGAATATGTTGCGCGTTTTCGTTTAACTTGTTGGCCAGCTCCCATGCATCAGTTTGGCTCTTCTTGTGCTTGTTGTGTGCTTCCGCCCCAGCATCTTCTGGACAAACAGAACACGCAAGTTAGCGGCAAAACATGACAGGCCACAAACAAATACCATAAACAGATGCCATAATTCTGTGTGCTGAAAGAATCTGTTTCAACATTCGAGTAATCAACAAACACAAACAATGGTATTTAAGGAAACGATCTACATAGTAAAGACGTCAATGCAAAGTAAAATAAGTTTGTAGAAAATGGGCTTCGACAGTTCAACCAATCATATTTCAATAATATGAGAAACTGAACCTCTCCTTCTCTCAGTATATGCTCTGTCATCATAAATTTCTACCGACTTACACAAGAGCACAGATTTGATATGAAATATTACTTTCATACTAAAAATCTAGATAAATGTTTCCATGTATGTCCCTACGATATGTCACTATTTTGGAATCAACGGATACAATTATAGCATGAGGAGATAGAGCTAGTGACCAAATTCAGGTTTACCACTACCAAAATGATATTGTTGTGGCATAACTTCTATTAAAGCCACATTCATTATTCAGATAAGGAACACCTCACTGTGTAACACCGCACATCATGAGAATGATGAGATCATTAAGAGAATTGCTTGCTTGTACATGGAATAATTGGGTCAAAGTTATACAGACAGCAAAATGACAAGAAAGACTTGTTTCCTTATGATGTTACAAAGGGTGAATTTCTCTAGATCCTAATAAATGACAACCTAGAATGCATCAAAATGAATTAAGATACTGTATCTGAAGATTCTGGATTGTAATCACAGAGGATCTGTGGCTCCGGGCTCCCAGCCAACTATAGAGAAGAGCTACTGGAGTGGACATGGCAGTTACAAGGAAAACAAAGTATTCCAATTGGACTAGGACACAATATTGTTACTAGTAAGAAAAATCCGAAAGGAAAGACAATATAAGCCTCCTTCATGGCAACTACTACTAACACTATCAGAAATATGCTTAATATCAGTTCCATAACACAACCCAGAATGGAACCATACTGGCATGCAAAATGATGGCTTGACCAAATCATCCTAATTCAGTAGCTTGATTCCATAGGCATATCGTCTCATTACCAGATCTATTTCCACATTGTATCGTTGAAATGCTACATGGCCGCATTTTCTAATAATCCATAAAGTATCCCCAACATATCACAACCAAAAGCACACACAATTACCAGATCGAAATATCTACTAGATTCAGACCCACATGCGGATCAGGTCAGGAGTGTGAACACAGAAAGCAGAATGAGAGAATTATTTTACCCAAACCTTCAGGAGCATTAGCATCTCCATCCACCTGCATCTCCCCCTCACCGTCCTCACCATCCACCTCCTCCTCTTCCCCGACTCCAGCATCACCACTCTCTTCTTTCCGCACCTGAGTTGGCTGAGCACCACCGGCACCCGCCAGGAACGCCTCCTCGACCTGGATCAGCGCGTCCATGATGCCGTACACCTCGGCGTCGAACCCCTCGGGGAGCCCGGCCTTCCTCCTCGCGGCGGCGCCCATCCCCCAGTACCTCCCCCCGGCGCGCCTTACCGCCCCGTACTCCGCCACGAGCGCCTCCCAGCGCCGCTTGCACTCGCCGGCCGCCCTCCCCTTCCGCCTGGAGGAGGGCCCCGCGGAGGAGGCGAGGTTGTCGGCGACGATGGCCCACTTCTGGAACGCGGAGACGGAGCGGGCCCAGCCGTCGTCGTCGACGGCGGCGACCGTGGCGACCAGCGCGAGGGTCTCGGCGGCGGTCCACTCGGGGGCGCCGCCGGAGCGCGTGCGGCGCGGGCTCGTGGCTCTGGTCCTGGAGGATTTGGGGGCGGGCGGCGTCGGATGGTCTCCGGCGGCGGCGGCGGGAAAGGCCGCTTGGGGTTTGGAGGGGGACGCCGCTAGGGCTTGGACGATGCAGGGACGTTCGGCGGCGTCGTTGGGGTCCATGGAGGCTAGGGCTTGGACGATGCACGGGAGGTCGGCGCCGTGGGGATCCATGGAGGCTGTTGGGAATGCGGAGGCGAGAGCCGGGTGGCAGAAGCTCACAATGAGTGAGGAGTGAGTGAGTGGAATCTTCGTGTCAGATTTTGCAGTAAACTTTAGCATCTCGTACGAAGAAAGGTAAAAGTTCATTAATCTAAACAAACGTGTTCGCACCAAGAGGAAATTGCACAAACCACTCATGCTGTGTCTGTTGCACAAGCTCAGAGTGAGTGAGTGCAATATTCGTGTTGTACATATGTTGTAGTAGCCTTATAGCATCCCCACTGGTTGGCGCTCCCCACGCCCAAATCCGGCGATTGCTTCGTCCGGATTGGACGTAAATCTGGCGTGGGGAGCGCCGAAGTTCCAGCCGTTCCCCGGCAGGACACCCCCAACTTGGGGCATTTGACATATTTCAAACAAATTCGATATAAAATTTAACAAGTTCGGCAAACAAGATTCAAACAATTTCGGCGAAAAGCAGTGCAATGTTTAACAAGTGCTGAAACAAATGAAGCACACAATTTCACAAGTTTTGAAATAAATAAATAAAGCACAGACTAGTTGGCGTCGGTGTCGGCGTTGGCGTTGCCTCGGCGCGTCCATATGTGCTCCACCAGATCATCTTGCAGCTGTCGATGCATTGTAGGGTCTCGGATCTCCTGGCGCATAGCAATGAAAGCCGCCCAGTCTGTCGGCACCTGGTGATTAGGCTGTGCAAGAGGTCCCTCTCTCTCATATGGTGCTTGTTGCTCAGCCAGAGGAACCGGATGTTTTCGCTCATTTTCAATAATCATATTGTGTAGGCACACACAGCAGTTCATCACCTCCCACATCTGATCTTTGGACCAAGTCATAGCGGGGAACCGGATGACAGTAAATCTCTGCTGGAGGACACCAAATGCACGCTCGACGTCTTTTCGACAAGCTTCTTGTTTCTTCACAAACTCGCAAAGTTTGGGGGTGCTAGGTTTCGAGATAGTCTTCACAAATGTTGCCCACTTTGGATAGATACCGTCTGCAAGGTAGTATCCTTTGTTGTAGTGCCGACCATTGATCACATAGTTCACCGGGGGAGCATGGCCCTCAACAAGCTTGGAAAAGATCGGGGAGCAGTTTAGGACGTTGATGTCATTGTTGGATCCAGCCATACCAAAGAAAGAGTGCCAAATCCAGAGATCATGGGTAGCCACTGCTTCAAGTATCACAGTGCAGCCGTTTTTGTGACCCTTGTACATTCACTGCCACGCAAACGGACAGTTCTTCCCTTTCCAATGCATGCAGTCAATGCTTCCAAGCATCCCTGGAAAACCCCTGGCTTCATTTGTTGCAAGGATCCTCTGAGTGTCTTCGACAGTGGGTGTTCTCAAGTAATAGTCCCCGAACACTGCTATGACGGCCCAGCAGAACCGGTAGAAGCAATCAAGGGCGGTGGACTCCGCCATCCGAAGATAGTCATCTGCACCATCACCGGGAGCTCCATACGCCAGCATCCTCATAGCCACTGTGCACTTCTGCAGTGACGAAAATCCAACCAAACCAGTGCAATCCGCCTTGCATCTGAAGTAGGGATCGAAGTCTCGGATGGCATACACAATTTGCAGAAATAGCTTTCTGCTCATCCTGAAACGACGCCGGAAAACACTCTCACCATGCAATGGATTGTCGGCGAAGTAGTCGGCGTACAACATGCAGTAGCCCTCCAGTCGTTGTCTCGGCTTGCACTTCCGGCGACCTGGTGCCGACCCACCACGTCGACCAGTTGCCAGTCCAGCGTACATGCTTGACAAGCAGCCGAGGATCATCATGTGCTCCTCGTCTTGGGCGGCGGCTGCCATCTCTTCTCGCATAAGCTCGACGAACATCTGCTCCTCCTCTTCGTCCGAGTCCATGGCCGGCGAGGCAAATGGACGAACACCTGACGGGCGTGGTCTAGGCGACCCGAGCCGCCAGCGACGAGGAGTAGGCCAAAGTCGGAAAACAGGCCGGCGGAGGAGCAGCCAGATAGGCCTTCGTCGAAAGACGGTGGAATATAGGCAGGTGGAGAAGGAGGGACAGCGGAATCTGGGCAACAAGACGGCGGGGTGGTGCCGGCGGCGAGAGAGATACGAGGGGTGGGGGAGATTTTGAGCGAGGTGGCGGTGGGGTTCGTGTGTCGAGTCGCCGACAGATCGGGCCCTTCCCCGCTTTTCACTCGTCCGGAGTCCCCGAGCGCTCCCCGGGGGGGGGGGGGGGGGGGCGGGGATGGCCTGGGATCGCCGGATGGATTTAGGTCCAAATCCGGACGAAAACGAGGAACCGGGGGCGTGACTGGGCCGAATTACACCGTCCGGATGAGAAAAACGTCGCTCGGGGGCCTCGTCGGGGAGACGAGTGGAGATGCTCTTAGCACTTCGTATGAAAAGAGGTGAAAGTTTTCTAAATAAACGTCTCTGCACAAACATATATGTGCCTATTGCTCTCTAAAGACGAGTGATACGCGTACAACACGCGTCCGTTGGGAACCCCAAGTGGAAGGTGTGATGCGTACAGCTGCAAGTTTCCCTCAGTAAGAAACCAAGGTTTATCGAACCAGTAGGAGCCAAGAAGCACGTTGAAGGTTGATGGCGGCGAGATGTAGTGCGGCGCAACATCAGGGATTCCGGCGCCAACGTGGAACCTGCACAACACAACCAAAGTACTTTGCCCCAACGAAACAGTGAGGTTGTCAATCTCACCGGCTTGCTGTAACAAAGGATTAGATGTATAGTGTGGATGATGATTGTTTGCAGAAAACAGTAGAACAAGTATTGCAGTAGATTGTATTCGATTAAAAGAATGGACCGGGATCCACAGTTCACTAGAGGTGTCTCTCCCATAAGATAAATAGCATGTTGGGTGAACAAATTACAGTTGGGCAATTGACAAATAGAGAGGGCATGACAATGCACATACATGATATAATGAGTAGTGTGAGATTTAATTGGGCATTACGACAAAGTACATAGACCGCTATCCAGCATGCATCTATGCCTAAAAAGTTCACCTTCAGGTTATCATCCGAACCCCTTCCAGTATTAAGTTGCAAACAACAGACAATTGCATTAAGTATGGTGCGTAATGTAATCAATAACTACATCCTCGGACATAGCATCAATGTTTTATCCCTAGTGGCAATAGCACATCCACAACCTTAGAACTTTCACATCCTTTGTCTCAGATTTAATGGAGGCATGAACCCACTATCGAGCATAAATACTCCCTCTTGGAGTTAAGAGTAAAAACTTGGCCAGAGCCTCTACTAATAACGGAGAGCATGCAAGATCATAAACAACACATAGGTAATAGATTGATAATCAACATAACATAGTATTCTCTATCCATCGGATCCCAACAAACACAACATATAGCATTACAGATAGATGATCTTGATCATGTTAGGCAGCTCACAAGATCCAACAATGAAGCACATAAGGAGAAGACGACCATCTAGCTACTGCTATGGACCCATAGTCCAGGGGTGAACTACTCACTCATCAATTCGGAGGCGACCATGGCGGTGTAGAGTCCTCCGGGAGATGATTCCCCTCTCCGGCAGGGTGCCGGAGGTGATCTCCTGAATCCCCTGAGATGGGATTGGCGGCGGCGGCGTCTCTGGAAGGTTTTCCGTATCGTGGCTCTCGGTACTGGGGCTATTATCGACGAAGGCTTAAGTAGGCGGAAGGGTAGGTCAAGGGGCGTCACGAGGGGCCCAGACGCCAGGGCTGCGCGGCCAGGGTCCAGGCCGCGCCGCCCTGTTGTCTGGCCACCTCGTGGCCCCACTTCGTTTCTCCCTCAGTCTTCTGGAAGCTTCGTGGAAAAATAGGACCCTGGGCGTTGATTTCGTCCAATTCCGAGAATATTTCCTTACTAGGATTTCTGAAACCAAAAACAGCAGAAAACAGCAACTGGCTCTTCGGCATCTCGTTAATAGGTTAGTGCCGGAAAATGCATAAATATGACATAAAGTATGCATAAAACATGTAGATATCATCAATAATGTGGCATGGAACATAAGAAATTATCGATACGTCGGAGACGTATCAGCATCCCCAAGCTTAGTTTCTGCTCGTCCCGAGCAGGTAAACGATAACAAAGATAATTTCTGGAGTGACATGCCATTATAACCTTGATCATACTATTGTAAGCATATGTAATGAATGCAGTGATCAAACAATGGTAAATGACATGAGTAAACAAGTGAATCATAAAGCAAAGACTTTCATGAATAGTACTTCAAGACAAGCATCAATAAGTCTTGCATAAGAGTTAACTCATAAAGCAATAATTCAAAGTAAAGGTATTGAAGCAACATAAAGGAAGAGGAAGTTTCAGCGTTTGCTTTCAACTTGTAACATGTATATCTCATGGATAGTTGTCAATGCAAAGTAATATAACAAGTGCAATATGCAAGTATGTAGGAATCAATGCACAGTTCACACAAGTGTTTGCTTCTTGAGGTGGAGAGAGATAGGTGAACTGACTCAACATAAAAGTAAAAGAAAGGTCCTTCAAAGAGGAAAGCATCGATTGCTATATTTGTGCTAGAGCTTTGGTTTTGAAAACAAGAAACAATTTTGTCAACGGTAGTAATAAAGCATATGTGTTATGTAAATTATATCCTACAAGTTGCAAGCCTCATGCATAGTATACTAATAGTGCCCGCACCTTGTCCTAATTAGCTTGGATTACCTGGATTATCATCGCAATACACATGTTTTAACCAAGTGTCACAAAGGGGTACCTCTATGCCGCCTGTACAAAGGTCTAAGGAGAAAGCTCGCATTGGATTTCTCGCTTTTGATTATTCTCAACTTAGACATCCATACCGGGACAACACAGACAACAGATAATGGACTCCTCTTTTATGCATAAGCATTCAACAACAATTGATTTTTCTCATATGAGATTGAGGATATTTGTCCAGAACTGAAACTTCCACCATGGATCATGGCTTTAGTTAGCGGCCCAATGTTCTTCTCTAACATTATGCATGCTCTAATCATTTTAGTGGTAAATCTCCCTTACTTCAGACAAGACGAACATGCATAGCAACTCACATGATATTCAACAAAGAGTAGTTGATGGCGTCCCCAGGAACATGGTTATCGCACAACAAGCAACTTAATAAGAGATAAAGTGCATAAGTACATATTCAATACCACAATAGTTTTTAAGCTATTTGTCCCATGAGCTATATATTGTAAAGGTGAAGAATAGAAATTTTAAAGATAGCACTCAAGCAATTTACTTTGGAATGGCGGAGAAATATCATGTAGTAGGTAGGTATGGTGGACACAAATGGCATAGTGGTTGGCTCAAGGATTTTGGATGCATGAGAAGTATTCACTCTCGATACAAGGTTTTAGGCTAGCAAGGTTATTTGAAACAAACACAAGGATGAACCGGTGCAGCAAAACTCACATAAAAGACATATTGTAAACATTATAAGACTCTACACCATCTTCCTTGTTGTTCAAACTCAATACTAGAAATTATCTAGACCTTAGAGAGACCAATTATGCAAACCAAATTTTAGCATGCTCTATGTATTTCTTCATTAATAGGTGCAAAGTATATGATGCAAGAGCTTAAACATGAGCACAACAATTTCCAAGTATCACATTATCCAAGACATTTTAGCAATTACTACATGTATCATTTTCCAATTCCAACCATATAACAATTTAACGAAGAAGAAACTTTCGCCATGAATACTATGAGTAAAGCCTAAGGACATACTTGTCCATATGCAACAGCGGAGCGTGTCTCTCTCCCACACAATGAATGCTAGGATCCATTTTATTCAAACAAAACAAAAACAAAAACAAACAGACGCTCCAAGCAAAGTACATAAGATGTGATGGAATAAAAATATAGTTTCAGGGGAGGAACCTGATAATGTTGTCGATGAAGAAGGGGATGCCTTGGGCATCCCCAAGCTTAGACGCTTGAGTCTTCTTGATATATGCAGGGGTGAACCACCGGGGCATCCCCAAGCTTAGAGCTTTCACTCTCCTTGATCATATTGTATCATTCTCCTCTCTTGATCCTTGAAAACTTCCTCCACACCAAACTCAAAACAACTCATTAGAGGGTTAGTGCACAATCAAAATTTACATGTTCAGAGGTGACACAATCATTATTTACACTTCTGAACATTGCACAAAGCTACTGAAAGTCAATGGAATCGAAAAATCCATGAAGCATGGCAAAACAGGCAATGCGAAATAAAAGGCAGAATCTGTCAAAACAGAACAGTTCGTAAAGACGAATTTTATTGAGGCACCAGACTTGCTCAAATGAAAATTCTCAAATTGAATGAAAGTTGCGTACATATCTGAGGATCACTCACGTAAATTGGCATAATTTTCGGAGTTACCTACAGAGAATTAGGCCCAGATTCGTGACAGCAAAGAAATCTGTTTCTGCGCAGTAATCCAAATCTAGTATGAACCTTACTATCAACGACTTTACTTGGCACAACAATGCACAAAACTAAGATAAGGAGAGGTTGATACAGTAGTAACAACTTCCAAGACTCAAATATAAAATAAAAGTACTGTAGTAAAAACATGGGTTGTCTCCCATAAGCGCTTTTCTTTAACGCCTTTCAGCTAGGCGCAGAAAGTGTGTATCAAGTATTATCAAGAGACGAAGTGTCAACATCATAATTTGTTCTAATAATAGAATCAAAAGGTAACTTCATTCTCTTTCTAGGGAAGTGTTCCATACCTTTCTTGAGAGGAAATTGATATTTAATATTACCTTCCTTCATATCAATGATAGCACCAACAGTTCGAAGAAAAGGTCTTCCCAATATGATGGGACAAGATGCATTGCATTCAATATCCAAGACAACAAAATCAACGGGGACAAGGTTATTTTTAACGGTAATGCGAACATTATCAACTCTCCCTAAAGGTTTCTTCGTAGAATTATCAGCAAGATTAACATCCAAATAACAATTTTTCAATGGTGGCAAGTCAAGCATATTATAGATTTTCTTAGGCATAACGGAAATACTTGCACCAAGATCACATAAAGCATTACAATCAAAGTCATTGACCCTCATCTTAATGATGGGCTCCCAACCATCTTCTAACTTCCTAGGAATAGAAGTTTCGCGATTTAGTTTCTCTTCTCTAGCTTTTATGAGAGCGTTTGTAATATGTTTCGTGAAAGCCAAATTTATAGCACTAGCATTAGGACTCTTAGCAAGTTTTTGTAAGAACTTTATAACTTCAGAGATATGACAATCATCAAAATCCAAACCATTATAATCTAAAGTAATGGGATCATTATCCCCAATGTTGGAAAAAATTTCAGCAGTTTTATCACAGGCAGTTTCAGCAGTTTTAGGCAGTTTTTCGCGCTTTGCATTAGAAGTGGAAACATTGCCAACACCAATTATTTCACCATTATTAGTAGGAGGTGCAGCAACATGTGTAGCATTAGCATTGCTAGTGGTGGTAATAGTCCAAACTTTAGCTATATTATTCTCTTTAGCTAGTTTTTCATTTTCTTCTCTTTCCCACCTAGCATGTAATTCAGCCATTAATCTTATATTCTCATTAATTCTAACTTGGATGGCATTTGCTGTAGTAACAATTTTATTATCTATATCCTCAGGTTTAGCAGCCATTTTATTAATTAAAGAAGATTGTGACGCAGACATGTATGAGATTCGGTTTTCAGCATTTGCAAGTTTAGTTTGCAACCCAGAGATCTCCATATTCAGATTTTCAAGTTGATTTCCTATATTCTTCAACAAGGTAGATTGCTCATTCATAGTTTTAGTAAACAATTTATTTTGCTCATATTGTGATTGCATAAAGTTCTTGGTGGATCTTTCAATTTCTAACATCTTTTCCTCATTAGGTGAAACATATCTACCATAAGAGTTACCATTGGCAGGATATGGCCAGGAATCATTGTAATTGTTATTTTTAATGAAATTCACATCAACATATTCTTTTTGAGCAACCAATGACGCTAACGGAACATTATTAGGATCAATATTTGTCCTATCATTCACAAGCATAGACATAATAGCATCAATCTTATCACTCAAGGAAGAGGTTTCTTCGACAGAATTTACCTTCTTACCTTGTGGAGCTCTTTCCGTGTGCCATTCAGAGTAATTAATCATCATATTATCAAGAAGCTTTGTTGCTTCACCAAGAGTGATGGACATAAAGGTACCTCCAGCAGCTGAATCCAATAGGTTCCGTGAAGAAAAATTCAGTCCTGCATAAAAGGTTTGGATGATCATCCAAGTAGTCAGTCCATGGGTTGGGCAATTTTTAACCAAAGATTTCATTCTTTCCCATGCTTGTGCAACATGCTCAGTATCCAATAGTTTAAAATTCATTATGCTACTCCTCAAAGATATAATTTTAGCAGGGGGATAATATCTACCAATAAAAGCATCCTTGCATTTAGTCCATGAATCAATACTATTCTTAGGCAGAGATAGCAACCAATCTTTAGCTCTTCCTCTTAATGAGAAAGGGAACAATTTTAATTTTATTATGTCACCATCTGCATCTTTATACTTTTGCATTTCACAAAGTTCAACAAAATTATTAAGATGGGCAGCAGCATCATCAGAACTAACACCAGAAAATTGCTCTCGCATAACAAGATTCAGTAAAGCAGGTTTAATTTCAAAGAATTCTGCTGTAGTAGCAGGTGGAGCAATAGGTGTGCATAAGAAATCATTATTATTTGTGGTTGTGAAGTCACACAACTTAGTATTTTCAGGAGTACCCATTTTAGCAACAGTAAATAAAGCAAACTAGATAAAGTAAATGCAAGTAACTAATTTTTTGTGTTTTTAATATAGCAAACAAGATAGTAAATAAAGTAAAACTAGCAACTAATTTTTTTGTGTTTTGATTTAGTGCAGCAAACAAAGTAGTAAATAAAATAAAGCAAGACAAAAACAAAGTAAAGAGATTGCGATGTGGAGACTCCCCTTGCAGCGTGTCTTGATCTGCCCGGCAACGGCGCCAGAAATTTAGCTTGATACGCGTACAACACGCGTCCGTTGGGAACCCCAAGTGGAAGGTGTGATGCGTACAGCAGCAAGTTTCCCTCGGTAAGAAACCAAGGTTTATCGAACCAGTAGGAGCCAAGAAGCACGTTGAAGGTTGATGGCGGCGAGATGTAGTGCGGCGCAACACCAGGGATTCCGGCGCCAAAGTGGAACCTGCACAACACAAGCAAAGTACTTTGCCCCAACGAAACAGTGAGGTTGTCAATCTCACCGGCTTGCTGTAACAAAGGATTAGATGTATAGTGTGGATGATGATTGTTTGCAGAAAACAGTAGAACAAGTATTGTAGTAGATTGTATTCGATTAAAAGAATGGACCGGGATCCACAGTTCACTAGATGTGTCTCTCCCATAAGATAAATAGCATGTTGGGTGAACAAATTACAGTTGGGCAATTGAAAATAGAGAGGGCTTGACAATGCACATACATGATATAATGAGTAGTGTGAGATTTAATTGGGCATTACGACAAAGTACATAGACCGCTATCCAGCATGCATCTATGCCTAAAAAGTCCACCTTCAGGTTATCATCCGAACCCCTTCCAGTATTAAGTTGCAAACAACAGACAATTGCATTAAGTATGGTGCGTAATGTAATCAATAACTACATCCTCGGACATAGCATCAATGTTTTATCCCTAGTGGCAACAGCACATCCACAACCTTAGAACTTTCTGTCACTGTCCCAGATTTAATGGAGGCATGAACCCACTATCGAGCATAAATACTCCCTCTTGGAGTTAAGAGTAAAAACTTGGCCAGAGCCTCTACTAATAACGGAGAGCATGCAAGATCATAAACAACACATAGGTAATAGATTGATAATCAACATAACATAGTATTCTCTATCCATCGGATCCCAACAAACACAACATATAGCATTACAGATAGATGATCTTGATCATGTTAGGCAGCTCACAAGATCCGACAATGAAGCACATAAGGAGAAGACGACCATCTAGCTACTGCTATGGACCCATAGTCCAGGGGTGAACTACTCACTCATCAATCCGGAGGCGACCATGGCGGTGTAGAGTCCTCCGGGAGATGATTCCCCTCTCCGGCAGGGTGCCGGAGGTGATCTCCTGAATACCCCGAGATGGGATTGGCGGCGGCGGCGTCTCTGGAAGGTTTTCCGTATCGTGGCTCTCGGTACTGGGGCTATTATCGACGAAGGCTTAAGTAGGCAGAAGGGTAGGTCAAGGGGCGTCACGAGGGGCCCAGACGCCAGGGCCGCGCGGCCAGGGTCCAGGCCGCGCCGCCCTGTTGTCTGACCACCTCGTGGCCCCACTTCGTTTCTCCCTCGGTCTTCTGGAAGCTTCGTGGAAAAATAGGACCCTGGGCGTTGATTTCGTCCAATTCCGAGAATATTTCCTTACTAGGATTTCTGAAACCAAAAACAGCAGAAAACAGCAACTGGCTCTTCGGCATCTCGTTAATAGGTTAGTGCCGGAAAATGCATAAATATGACATAAAGTATGCATAAAACATGTAGATATCATCAATAATGTGGCATGGAACATAAGAAATTATCGATACGTCGGAGACGTATCAACGAGCTTCTTTTTTTTCTGATACTTCAACTCGATTTCCCAGTGTATCTCATTCCGATTAATAGCTCTTTCATTAGACATCGACACAAGTAGTATCTACATGTAAAATAGAATTCCATTTTCCTTTTGTATCTTGCGACACGGAAGATGCCACTATTTATAAGCGAGAGTTGGCATAATGATTAAGTAACCGACCTATAAATTTACTCGATCATCAACAAGCCAACTATACATAGTGCATGGGCTTTATTTGCAATAAGTTGATGTGCCACTTTATAGATCGAACAATGTGCATTTTTCATACAACACACATGAATAGCATTAAATTGCATTCTTCATGTTTATTTTTAAGCTTAGAACGGTTCATAAGGTACTTGCTGACGTGGCAAGTTAGACCCTAGATGGTTAACGCCACTACTCCCCCTACCCCCTGGCTTTGCCTAGACTCCAACCCGGAGGACTGTCAGTGACCTAGTTGACACCCTCGTCCAGGGCCGTGCCGACATGGGGAGCAAGGCTTCACTAGGGAGGTTGGATGAGCTCATTGTTGCAGCCACGTGCCCGTGTTGAAAGCTCTGAGCTCCGCATTTTTGCCACTCCGGCGAGCAAATGCTTCCAGGGGAAGCAACGCTGTTGTGAGCCAACCACCGGAGGATTTTCTTGGAGTCGAGGAGCACCTCCGATACGACTCCATCGAGCTCGATAGTCCCCGTAGTGAACACAGAGACGAAGACACATGGCCTTCATCACGGCTATTGATCGTTTCGTTGTCGTGGCCATCCCCAAGTCCAGTTGATCGGCGGCCCGTCCTCGTCGTGTCATCTTGCTTCTCTTCACAGAAGTAATCGACCCTGAAGGCCCCAATCGTCGGCAGCACGCGTTTCAGTCTTCAATCGGGAGCTATCGCTCATCGATCTTCCTCACGAGTTGCTCTTCCCGCGATGTTCCTTCTCCGCCACCACTGCGTATGGTGAGTGCCTCCCTGCTCCCCGATGTTGACGTGCCTTGCAGGATCACTCCGCCGCCGAGTTGAAACGCCTAGCCACCGGGCCTCGATGGTAGGTTTTACCGGAAGAAAGTTACGGGATGGGTGAAAGTATAGAGATGGTAAACCTAGAGGGGGGGTGAATATGTTTCTACAGATTATAATTCTTTCTTTGCAATATTAGGCTTTGCGGAATATAAAGGTGAGCCTAATGCAAACTAGGTGAAACAACCTATTTGAGGATACAACTAACTCGAGCATGAAGGCTCTCACATGCAGTTAAATCACAAGTAAGGAGTTCGGTTAGAGATAACCGATAGCACGCGGAGACGAGGATGTATTCCCGTGTTCCCTTCCTTTGCAAGAAGGTACGTCACGTTTGGAGGGGTGGAGGTCCCACGAAGGATTCCCCACGCCACGAAGGCTCACCCTATTCTCCGGAGCCTATCCCACGAAGGAATAGCTCACTCACTTGTGGTAGACTTTGAGGTAGCCTCCAAACCTTCACAATCTTGCCCGGAGCAAATCCACAGCCCGGATGCTTCCGGACTCCTCTTGCCCACCTAGGGTTTCCAAGGAACCCTAGGAAGCAAGCTTCTCGATGAATACAAGGGGGAATGAGATTTGGCTTGGTAGAACAGTAGATCGGGTCCTCCTCTAACGTTTCCCCGGAGGGATTTGAGTTTGGGTGGAGGAGGAGGGAGATCTGAGGCTTTTGGTGTTTCTAGCAATGGAGTATGAGAGAGAGAGCTCAAGAACAGCTTGTAGTGTAGTGCCTAACTGTTCAGAGGTAGGAGAAGGGCTATTTATAGTGTTCTTCGAAATATGGCCGTTGGTCACTTGCCACATCATCCTTTCTCCCGACAAACCCGGTCAACCGGACCACAGACCGGATCGTCCGGTTCAGAGCCCGGTCGGACCGGACCAGCCGGTCCAAACCGGTCGGCAGGCCGGACCCCCACCGGGGTCACTTTGCGACGTCCAGGAACTCGTCCGGTTGGCGCCCGGTCGACCGGCCGTCACGCCGGGCCCGTCGGTATGTAGGCCGGCTGACCGGGCAGCAGGCCGGATCAGTTCGGCGCCCGGTCGACCGGTCGGCACGCCGGCCTGGCCGGTCGGGAGGCCGGTCTGACCGGGCAGCTGACCGGATTCCTGCTGTAGACCCCTTTTTGATTGTTGTTGAAATGGGGGTCTCCTTCAGCCTTCTTGTTCCTTTGATACACCATTTATGCCTCTTTGCCTAATACCTGAGATTATCCTTATAGACATGTATTAGGCCAAATACTCTAGCACGGTGTCATTGTTACCAAAATAATGGATAAGGGTAAAATACCCTTACAATCTCCCCCTTTTTGGTATACGATGACAAACCGAGCTAGAGTCACATATAGATATTATGATGAGCTTTAAACCTTGATTCCATATAAGATATTGAGACGGCTCCCCCATAAAGTGTGCACTTGGAGAATTTGCGTTTGAATGCAAAGTGCAACTTTTGTGGAACATGAGAAGCTCCCCCAATATCTTTAGGAAACAAGCATGGTATGGAGATGTACATATCAAGATATATAGCATAGCACACATAATCATCCTAACATAGAGTTGCACACATAATAGAGTTTAAGCATAAAGGTACATGTCCATACACGAATAGCAAATGGTTCTTGGAATGATAAAAGCAAATAAGCACAAGCCATATAAGAATCAAATAAAGCAACACCCATGGCTTGTGACAATCAAAGAACCCCGTGAATCCTAGACTCTACTCTCTTCCCCCCCTTTGGCATCGGAACACCAAAAAGGGGAAGAAAAAGGGGAGAGATACTAGCGCACCCATCAGTAGAACTCATGTAAAGGGGAATAGGAGCCCTCGCGATCATCATCCTGTCCCTCATCCTCGTGACCAGTATTGTCTTCAGCATCATCAGGAGTAGGAGCACTTGCAGGCATAGGAGGAGGACCACCAAAACCGTACCATGTGGGATCAAAGTTCTGGAACATCTGATCAGAGATGGGAGGCATCTCCCAGTTAGTTGCATGAACGGGCTCCAACTCAGGGCCAGGAGGAGGAACAGAGACATTCCTAGTAGCCATGAACTCATTTTGGCGCCTCCTCGTTGATACGTCTCCGACGTATCGATAATTTCTTGTGTTCCATGCCACATTATTGATGATATCTAAATGTTTTATGCACACTTTATGTCATATTCGTGCATTTTCTGGAACTAACCTATTAACAAGATGCCGAAGTGCCAGTTGCTGTTTTCTGCTGTTTTTGGTTTCAAAAATCCTAGTAACGAAATATTCTCGGAATTGGACGAAATCAATGCCCAGGGTCCTATTTTGCCACGAAGCTTCCAGAAGACCGAAGAGGAGACGAAGTGGGGCCACGAGGTGGCCAGACTATAGGGCGGCGCGGCCCAAGCCCTGGCCGCGCCGACCTATGGTGTGGGCCCCTCGTGCCGCCTCTTTACCTGCCCTTCCGCCTACAAATAGCCTCCGTCGCGAAACCCCCAGTACCGAGAGCCACGATACGGAAAACCTTACTGAGACGCCGCCGCCGCCAATCCCATCTCGGGGGATTCTGGAGATCTCCTCTGGCACCCTGCCGGAGAGGGGATTCATCTCCCGGAGGACTCTACGCCGCCATGGTCGCCTCCGGAGTGATGAGTGAGTAGTTCACCCCTGGACTATGGGTCCATAGCAGTAGCTAGATGGTTGTCTTCTCCTCATTGTGCTTCATTGTTGGATCTTGTGAGCTGCCTAACATGATCAAGATCATCTATCTGTAATACTATATGTTGTGTTTGTCGGGATCCGATGGATAGAGAATACTATGTTATGTTAATTATCAAGTTATTACCTATGTGTTGTTTATGATCTTGCATGCTCTCCGTTATTAGTAGAGGCTCTGGCCAAGTTGATGCTAGTAACTCCAAGAGGGAGTATTTATGCTCGATAGTGGGTTCATGTCTCCGTGAATCTGGGACAGTGACAGAAAGTTCTAAGATTATGGATGTGCTGTTGCCACTAGGGATAAAACATTGATGCTATGTCTAAGGATGTAGTTATTGATTACATTACGTGCAATACTTAATGCAATTTTCTGTTGTTTTCAACTTAATACTGGAGGGGGTTCGGATGATAACCTGAAAGTGGACTTTTTAGGCATAGATGCATGCTGGATAGCGGTCTATGTACTTTGTCGTAATGCCCAATTAAATCTCACTATATTTATCATGACATGTATGTGCATTGTTATGCTCTCTCTATTTGTCAATTGCCCGACTGTAATTTGTTCACCCAACATGCTTTTATCTTATGGGAGAGACACCTCTAGTGAACTGTGGACCCCGGTCCAATTCTCTTTACTGAAATACAATCTACTGCAATACTTGTTTTACTGTTTTCTGCAAACAATCATCTTCCACACAATACGGTTAATCCTTTGTTACAGCAAGCCGGTGAGATTGACAACCTCACTGTTTCGTTGGGGCAAAGTACTTGGTTTGTGTTGTGCAGGTTCCACGTTGGCGCCGAAATCTCTGGTGTTGCGCCGCACTACATCCCGCCGCCATCAACCTTCAACGTGCTTCTTGGCTCCTCCTGGTTCGATAAACCTTGGTTTCTTTCTGAGGGAAAACTTGCTGCTGTGCGCATCATACCTTCCTCTTGGGGTTCCCAACGAACGTGTGAGTTACACGCCATCAAGCTCTTTTTCTGGCGCCGTTGCCGGGGAGATCAAGACACGCTGCAAGGGGAGTCTCCACAATCCAATCTCTTTACTTTGTTTTTGTCTTGCTTTATTTTATTTACTTTCTTGTTTGCTGCATTATATCAAAACACAAAAAAATTAGTTGCTAGTTTTACTTTATTTACTGTCTTGTTCTCTATATCAAAAACACAAAAAAAAATTAGTTACTTGCATTTACTTTATTTAGTTTGCTTTAGTTACTACTGCTAAAATGAATACTCCTGAGAACACTAAGTTGAGTGATTTCACTAGTTAGGCTTAATGGAAAACAACAAAAATATTAGAGATCTTTATAGTATTTATCTTGAACTAGGACATGATGTGTTTGAAGAAAGAATTAAAAAACCCATGGAACTTTATATGCATGCTAATGGGAATGTTATTAGTATGAATGCTTTGAACACCATTGTTGCTAATGCTATGGAAAATTCTAAGCTTGGGGAAGCTGGCTTTGATGAGCATGATATTTTTAGTCCCCCAAGCATTGAGGAGAAAATTTTCTTTGATGATACTTTGCCTCCTATTTATGATTATAATGATAGTGGTCTTTTGGTGCCGCCTACTATGGAGAGTAAATTTTATTATGATTATACTATGCCTCCTACACTTGATGAGAATAATAATGATAGCTACTTTGTTGAATTCGCTCCCACTACAACTAATAAAATTGATTATGCTTATGTGGAGAGTAATAATTTTATGCATATAGCTCATGATAAGAATGTTTCATTTGATAGTTATATTGTTGAGTTTGTTCATGATGCTACTGAAAATCTTTATGAGAGAGGAAAATATGGTTGTAGAAATTTTCGTGTTACTAAAACACCTCTCTTTGTGCTGAAAATCTTGAAGTTACACTTGTTTTATCTTTCTATGCTTGTTGCATTATGCTTCATTATTTTGTTTATTTACAAGATTCCTTTTCATAGGAAGTGGGTTAGACTTAAATGTGTTTTGAATTTGCTTTTTGATGCTCTCTTTTGCTTCAACTCTTATTTCTTGGGAGTGCATCATTAAAATTGCTGAGCCCATCTTAATGGCTATAAAGAAAGAACTTCTTGGGAGATAACCCATGTGTTTATTTTGCTACTATTTTGTTGAGTCTTGGAAGTTGTTACTACTGTAGCAACCTCTCCTTATCTTAGTTTTGTGCATTGTTGTGCCAAGTAAAGTCGTTGATAGTAAGGTTCATACTAGATTTGGATTACTGCGCAGAAACAGATTTCTTTGCTGTCGCGAATTTCGACCTAATTCTCTGTAGGTAACTCAGAAAATTATGCCAATTTACGTGAGTGATCCTCAGATATGTACGCAACTTTCATTAAATTTGGGAATTTTCATTTGAGCAAGTCTGGTGCCACTTTAAAATTCGTCTTTACGAACTGTTCTGTTTTGACAGATTCTGCCTTTTATTTCGCATTGCCTCTTTTGCTATGTTGGATGAATTTCTTTGTTCCATTAATGTCCAGTAGCTTTGTGCAATGTCCAGAAGTGTTAAGAATGATTATGTCACCTCTGAACATGTAAATTTTTATTGTGCACTAGCCCTCTAATGAGTTGTTTCGAGTTTGGTGTGGAGGAAGTTTTCAAGGATCAAGAGAGGAGTATGATGCAATATGATCAAGGAGAGTGAAAGCTCTAAGCTTGGGGATGCCCCGGTGGTTCACCCCTGCATATTCTAAGAAGACTCAAGCGTCTAAGCTTGGGGATGCCCAAGGCGTCCCCTTCTTCATCGACAACATTATCAGGTTCCTCCCCTGAAACTATATTTTTATTTCATCACATCTTATGTGCTTTGCTTGGAGCGTCGGTTTGTTTTTGTTTTTGTTTGAATAAATGGATCCTAGCATTCATTGTGTAGGAGAGAGACACGCTCCGCTGTTGCATATGGACAAGTATGTCCTTAGGCTTTACTCATAGTATTCATGGCGAAGTTTCTTCTTCGTTAAATTGTTATATGGTTGGAATTGGAAAATGATACATGTAGTAAATTGCTAAAATGTCTTGGATAATGTGATACTTGGCAATTGTTGTGCTCATGTTTAAGCTCTTGCATCATATACTTTGCACCCATTAATGAAGAAATACATAGAGCATGCTAAAATTTGGTTTGCATATTTGGTCTCTCTAAAGTCTAGATAATATCTAGTATTGAGTTTTGAACAACAAGGAAGACGGTGTAGATTCTTATAATGTTTACAATATGTCTTTTATGTGAGTTTTGCTGCACCGGTTCATCCTTGTGTTTGTTTCAAATAACCTTGCTAGCCCAAACCTTGTATCGAGAGGGAATACTTCTCTTGCATCCAAAATCCTTGAGCCAACCACTATGCCATTTGTGTCCACCATACCTACCTACTACATGGTATTTCTCCGCCATTCCAAAGTAAATTGCTTGAGTGCTACCTTTAAAATTCCATCATTCACCCTTGCAATATATAGCTCATGGGACAAATAGCTTAAAAACTATTGTGGTATTGAATATGTACTTATGCACTTTATCTCTTATTAAGTTGCTTGTTGTGCGATAACCATGTTTCTGGGGACACCATCAACTATTCTTTGTTGAATTTCATGTGAGTTGCTATGCATGTTCGTCTTGTCTGAAGTAAGAGCGATCTACCACCTTATGGTTGGAGCATACATATTGTTAGAGAAGAACATTGGGCCGCTAACTAAAGCCATGATTCATGGTGGAAGTTTCAGTTTTGGACATATATCCTCAATCTCATATGAGAATAATAATTGTTGCCACATGCTTACGCATTAAAGAGGAGTCCATTATCTGTTGTCCATGTTGTCCCGGTATGGATGTCTAAGTTGAGAATAATCAAAAGCGAGAAATCCAAAATGCGAGCTTTCTCCTTAGACCTTTGTACAGGCGGCATGGAGGTACCCCATTGTGCCACTTGGTAAAAACATGTGTATTGCGATGATCCGGTAGTCCAAGCTAATTAGGACAAGGTGCGGGCACTATTGGTATACTATGCATGAGGCTTGCAACTTGTAAGATATAATTTACATAACTCATATGCTTTATTACTACCGTTGACAAAATTGTTTCATGTTTTCAAAATAAAAGCTCTAGCACAAATATAGCAATCGATGCTTTCCTCTTTGAAGGACCATTCTTTTTTACTTTTATGTTGAGTCAGTTCACCTATTTCTCTCCACCTCAAGAAGCAAACACTTGTGTGAACTGTGTATTGATTCCTACATACTTGCATATTGCACTTATTATATTACTCTATGTTGACAATTATCCATGAGATATACATGTTATAAGTTGAAAGCAACCGCTGAAACTTAATTTTCTTATGTGTTGCTTCAATACCTTTACTTTGATTTATTGCTTTATGAGTTAACTCTTATGCAAGACTTATTGATGCTTGTCTTGAAGTACTATTCATGAAAAGTCTTTGCTTTATGATTCACTTGTTTACTCATGTCATTTCCATTGTTTTGATCGCTGCATTCACTACATATGCTTTACAAATAGTATGATCAAGGTTATGATGGCATGTCACTCCAGAAATTATCTTTATTATCGTTTTACCTGCTCGGGACGAGCAGAACTAAGCTTGGGGATGCTGATACGTCTCCGACGTATCGATAATTTCTTGTGTTCCATGCCACATTATTGATGATATCTACATGTTTTATGCACAATTTATGTCATATTCGTGCATTTTCTGGAACTAACCTATTAACAAGATGCCGAAGTGCCAGTTGCTGTTTTCTGCTGTTTTTGGTTTCAGAAATCCTAGTAACGAAATATTCTCGGAATTGGACGAAATCAACGCCCAGGGTCCTATTTTGCCACGAAGCTTCCAGAAGACCGAAGAGGAGACGAAGTGGGACCACGAGGTGGCCAGACTATAGGGCGGCGCGGCCCAAGCCCTGGCCGCGCCGACCTATGGTGTGGGCCCCTCGTGCCGCCTCTTTACCTGCCCTTCCGCCTACAAATAGCCTCCGTCGCGAAACCCCCAGTACCGAGAGCCACGATACGGGAAACCTTACTGAGACGCCGCCGCCGCCAATCCCATCTCGGGGGATTCTGGAGATCTCCTCCGGCACCCTGCCGGAGAGGGGATTCATCTCCCGGAGGACTCTACGCTGCCATGGTTGCCTCCGGAGTGATGAGTGAGTAGTTCACCCCTGGACTATGGGTCCATAGCAGTAGCTAGATGGTTGTCTTCTCCTTATTGTGCTTCATTGTTGGATCTTGTGAGCTGCCTAACATGATCAAGATCATCTATCTGTAATACTATATGTTGTGTTTGTCGGGATCCGATGGATAGAGAATACTATGTTATGTTAATTATCAAGTTATTACCTATGTGTTGTTTATGATCTTGCATGCTCTCCGTTATTAGTAGAGGCTCTGGCCAAGTTGATGCTAGTAACTCCAAGAGGGAGTATTTATGCTCGATAGTGGGTTCATGTCTCCGTGAATCTGGGACAGTGACATAAAGTTCTAAGATTATGGATGTGCTGTTGCCACTAGGGATAAAACATTGATGCTATGTCTAAGGATGTAGTTATTGATTACATTACGCGCAATACTTAATGCAATTGTCTGTTGTTTTCAACTTAATACTGGAGGGGGTTCGGATGATAACCTGAAAGTGGACTTTTTAGGCATAGATGCATGCTGGATAGCGGTCTATGTACTTTGTCGTAATGCCCAATTAAATCTCACTATATTTATCATGACATGTATGTGCATTGTTATGCTCTCTCTATTTGTCAATTGCCCGACTGTAATTTGTTCACCCAACATGCTTTTATCTTATGGGAGAGACACCTCTAGTGAACTGTGGACCCCGGTCCAATTCTCTTTACTGAAATACAAACTACCGCAATACTTGTTTTACTGTTTTCTACAAACAATCATCTTCCACACAATACAGTTAATCCTTTGTTACAGCAAGCCGGTGAGATTGACAACCTCACTGTTTCGTTGGGGCAAAGTACTTGGTTTGTGTTGTGCAGGTTCCACGTTGGCGCCGGAATCTCTGGTGTTGCGCCGCACTACATCCCGCCGCCATCAACCTTCAACGTGCTTCTTGGCTCCTCCTGGTTCGATAAACCTTGGTTTCTTTCTGAGGGAAAACTTGCTGCTGTGCGCATCATACCTTCCTCTTGGGGTTCCCAACGAACGTGTGAGTTACACGCCATCACTCGTCTCTTGGTTCATAGCAAGACTTTGATGTGCAACATCATTGGTATTCTTGCACATCTGCCACATGGAGGAGAAGAACTGAGAGACACCACGCTGTGGGCGCCAAGAGGAGCTAGAGCTAGCTGCAGGATCATGACGTTCTGGCGACCGTCCTGCGAGGGGAACTTGAATGGTTCCATGATGACTCTTTCATCAAGTGTGTTGAGAGGAGGAGGTACTATGTGGTTGATGAGCCGCTGAACATACTGAGCATAATTCAGAGTCATGCAGCCCATAACTGAATGCTTCAGTTCACAGTGAATAAGATCACAGCCATCAATCTTCCTTAGCATGTCAGGGTGGCAAAAGTACATCAGATTCAGGTGGTAGCTCCTGACTTCACTGGTATCTCCTGACTTGCTGATGAGATTCTCACAGAACATCTTAGCAAGGACAAGATAAGAGTAGTACATCCCAGAGATAGTGGGAGGCCCAGGGGTGGGGTTCGGTGGATAGCAAAAGGAGATGTCACCTTTAGTGAGCTTAGGCCGAGTGTGAATCCGGAACCCTTGAGCACGACCACCACCAAACCCCATGGCTTCACAGAAGTGAGTGTAGGTGCATGAGTACTTTTCCTTGCCAGTCATCCAAGTCATAGAGCGGTCCTCATCATCATGGAAGAAGACGGTGCAGTGGAACTGACGGACTAGAAGAGGACAATAGAGGCTTTCTGCTTGTTCAACATCGGACTTCAAGCACACAAGTTCATATAGTCCCAAACCCTTCAATGTATCAACCACAAAGCGATACTTTGTGGCGGCATGGAAGTCAAGCTCTTCGGGGTTGATGGCCTTGGGCATCACAACCGCACCATTCTTCATACATTCTCTTGTGTCATAGAAATCTTCCCATAGACGGGCTTGAGTCTTGGTCCAGAAAAACTTGTCCCCACTAGTGTAAGTCCGTTGCTCAAAGCGATACGGATTCTCAGTCCTCAAATCCTGCCAATGAGCACGATGTGCGTCTCCAATGTTAAAGGATGGCACTATTTCCTCATCCTCTTGGGCGACTTGCTTGTCCTTCCTCTTACCACCAACAGTCTTGGTTCTTCCTCCAGCAGAGCTGCCAGTGTCAGTGGTCTGAGGTGCTTTAGAGGGCATGCGGCTACTAGTACGGCGGGGTGGAGGCGTTGTAGGCCTTCCTCTCTTGGCAAGACTGCCACGTTCTTCTCCACTCCAACTATCTGTGAATGAGAAAATAGAGCGAAGATAGCAGTGGGGTAAGTGTACATGTCATCAGTAAGTAGGGAAGCCAAAAAGCATAGCATATATCCAAGTGTTTCAATGAGATTGTGCGAAAACTGGGCGATCCGGCGCACAGGCCGGTCGAACCGGGCGGCAGACCGGACGAGCCGGTTGCCAATCCGGTTGACCGGGCGGCACGCCGGGCCGACCGGTTGAGGGGCCGGTTGACCGGGCTGGTGATACGTCCAAAACGTATCTACTTTCCCGAACACTTTTGCTATTGTTTTGCCTCTAATTTGTGTGTTTTGGATGCAACTAACACGGACTAACGCTGTTTTCAGCAGAACTGCTCTGGTGTCTCGTTTTTGTGCAGAAATCCAACTTTCAGGAAAAACCTCGGAATTTATGCAGAAGGGCCTATTTTCCCAGGAAACTAACGGAGCCAGAAGGGCAATTGAAGTGGAGGCCCGAGGGCCCCACACCATAGGGCGGCGCAGCCCAGGGGGGGCCCGCGCGGCCCTGTGGTGTGGCCCCCTCGGCCGGCCTCCGACGCCCTCCTTCGGACTATTTATCGGCCTCGACCTAAAAACGCACAGAGAGAAGTCGAAGTCGCCAGAAACCCTCCAGAACGCCGCCACATCGCGAAACTCCGTCGCGGGAGCCAGAAGTCTCCGTTCTGGCACTCCGCCGGGATGGGGAATTGGAGGAGATCATCGCCATCATCACCACCGACGCCTCTTCATCAACCAGCCATGTTTCCCCCATCCATGTGTGAGTAATTCCCCCGCTGTAGGCCGAAGGGGATGGTAGGGATTGGATGAGATTGGTCATGTAATAGCATAAGATTGTTAGGGCATAGTGCCTAGTGTCCGTAATTGGTACTTTGATGATATTGTTGCAACTTGTTATGCTTAATGCTTGTCACTAGGGCCCGAGTGCCATGATCTCAGATCTGAACATGTTATTGTTTCATCATGATATTCATTGTTTTATGATCTTACCTGCAAGTTGTATACACATGTCGCTGTCCGGAACCAATGGCCCCGAAGTGACAGAAATCGGGACAACCGGAGGGGATGGTAGTGATGTGAGGATCACATGTGTTCACGGAGTGTTAATGCTTTGCTCCGGTACTCTATTAAAAGGAGTACCTTAATATCCAGTAGATTCCCTTGAGGCCCGGCTGCCACCGGCTGGTAGGGCAAAAGATGTTGTGCAAGTTTCTCATTGCGAGCACGTACGACTATAATTGGAACACATGCCTATTGATTGCTTTGTACTTGGACACCGTTTTATTATTATCTGCAAATGCCCTGCTATGATTGTTACATGAGTTTCTCTCATCCATGCAACGCCCGTCATCCGTCCCCGTGCCTACAGTATTTTAATCCTGCTGTTTACTAAAATCACTACTGCTGTCTCTGTTACTCTGCTGCTGTTATTCCACTACTGCTACTGCTATAAAACTGTTACTACTGATAAACCCTTGCGAGCAAGTCTGTTTCCAGGTGCAGCTGAATTGACAACTCCGCTGTTAAGGCTTCCAAGTGTTCTTTGTCTCCCCTTGTGTCGAATCAATAAATTGGGTTTTACTTCCCTCGAAGACTGTTGCGATCCCCTATACTTGTGGGTCATCAAGACTATTTTTAAAGCGCCGTTGCCGGGGAGCATAGCTTTATTTGGAAGTTCACTTGGATTAATATTGTTCGCTGCAAATTCTCCATCATGGGTAAACCTCGCGATACTAAGATCGCCATATTACCATCCACTACAAGAAAAGGTACAATTCTGAATACCTCTGCTGCTCTTGATTCACCATCTGTGATTGATAAACTTGTTTCACCGCCACATGCTTCGCATGCGGGTACATCTGCTGAATCTGAACACTCTCATAATATTGATAATGTTTCTGCTGTGCTTGATGATAGTGGTTCATTGGGATCTTTTCTAGATGCTACAATTGCTAGGTCTAGACGAATTGAAAATACTGAAACTCCTAATGCTACTACACCTGTTAGTTCACCTGAACTTAGTTATTTTAGTGATGATCCTGAGGAAGATTATGTGGAGCTTAATGATGATTTTATTGAAAAATGCAATGCTACTACTGATGCAAGAAAAATTAAAAAGTTGCTTGCAGAACATGCTGTTAGATATAAACTGTCTCCTGATCCTAAGTTTGCCACATCTCCTATAAACATTAGGGATAAAGATTATGATTTTTCTCTTGATCTATCTCATATAGCTATTGTTGAGAAAGCACCCTTTTGTGGTACTGAAAAAGAAAGTGCTGTTGAACACATGACTGAGCTATCTACTCTTAGTAGCTTGTTTTCTGATGATGTCAAGATGCGTACTTACTTTGTTGCTAAAATATTTCCATTCTCATTAAAGGATGACGCTAAAACTTGGTATAATAATTTGCCACCTAATTCTATTAAAAGTCCGAAAGAATTGCTTGATGTTTTCTTCCGCAAATACTTTCCTGCTAGTGCTCAACATATTGCTTTGCAGAGAATTTATAATTTTAATCAGGGAGATGAAGAGAAATTGCCTGAGGCTTGGTCGAGATTCTGCTCTCTTATTGGAGCTCGACCTGAGCATGATCTGGAAAAGCATGATTTACTTGATATATTTTATAGTGGATTAACCATTGAGTCTAGGGCATACCTGGATAGTTGTGCTGGTTGTGTTTTCCGGAAAAGAACTCCAGACGACGCTGAAGAATTATTGGCTAAAATAAGCCGGAATCATGATGATTGGACTACGCCTGAACCGACTCCAACTCCAATATTGAAGAAGCGGGGTTTAATTAAATTGAATGATGAAGATATGAGGGAAGCCAAGAAGTCTCTCAAGGAGAAAGGTATTAAATCTGAAGATGTGAAGAATCTACCTCCTATTGAAGATATATGTGAGATAATTCCCCCTTCATCCATGATTGAGGTAAATTCCCTTCAACGCTTTACTAGGGAAGATATTCCGTATTCGAAACCTCCTGCACAATGCTTAGATGAGTTTGATAATTATATTGTTAAGCAAGAAAATTTTAATATGAGAGTAGAGAATCATTTAATGGAAAATTCTCAAGCTATTAGTGAATTGCATGATATTGTGGAGAGAACCTCCAATGATGTTAAGATGCTTGTTAAACATTTTCAAATGATTCAAACTCAAATTGATCAACTCACTAAAGTGCAAAATGACTTGTTAGGGAATAATTCTAAAGAGAAACATGCTTATGAAGTAACAACTAGAGGTGGTGTCTCTACCCAGGATCCTCTATATCCTGAAGGGCATCCCAAAAGAGTTGAACAAGATTCTCAACGCATTGAACCTAGTGCTCATTCTAGGAAGAAAAAGAAGAAGAAACATAAAAATGTTGTAGAATCCTCTGAACCTGTTAATGATCCTAATAGTATTTCTATTTATGATGCTGAAACTGAAAGTGGTAATGAACATGATAATGATAATGATAATGATAAGAATGATACTCCTGATAAAGAAGAGGTTGAAGAAGAACCTGAAAAGCATGCTAAAAATAAAAAGTACACTAAAGAAGATTTTATTGCAGAGAAACATGGTAATGAAAGAGAACCTTGGGTGCAAAAGCAAATGCCTTTTCCTGCTAAGAAACTAAAATCAAAGGAAGAAGAACACTATAATAAATTTTGCGATTGGATGAAACCTTTATTCTTGCAAATCCCTTTGACTGATGCTATTAAATTGCCTCCTTATTCAAAGTATATGAAAGATATTGTTACTAACAAAAGGAAAATCCCCAATGAGGAAATTTCCACTATGCTTGCTAATTACTCTTTCAATGGCAAAGTTCCAAAGAAGTTGGGCGACCCAGGTATACCTACTATTCCTTGTTCTATTAAGAATAATTATGTTAAAACTGCTCTATGTGACTTGGGAGCCGGTGTTAGTGTTATGCCTTTTTCTCTTTATAAGAGACTTTACTTAGATAAGTTGATACCTACTGATATATCTTTGCAAATGGCTGATAAATCTACTGCTATTCCTGTTGGTATATGTGAGAATGTTCCTGTTCAAGTTACTACTAACTGCTTAATATTAACTGATTTTGTTGTGTTGGAAATGCCTGAAGATGATAATATGTCTATTATTCTTGGGAGACCTTTTCTTAACACCGCAGGGGCTGTTATTGATTGCAATAAAGGAAAGGTTACTTTCAATGTTGATGATAGGGAGCATACCGTTTATTTTCCTAAGAAGATTGAGAAAGCGTGTGGAGTTAATACTATTTCTAATGTGAGAACTATCAAAGTGGGAACTATTGATTGTCCTATATATGAGCCTAAGGAAGAATATCAAACTCTCGTGATTGGATCCATATCAATACAATTCAAGGTAACATGATTGATTTGAGGTTTATTTCTTCTTATGCTATGAAAAAGTTATTTGGTGACAAGACTTGATCAACCTTGTTAACGGATACTTTTTATATGCATAGAGAGGGTAAACAACATCTCTTTCTTCCTCCACTTGCTCTAGTTGCTGTAGCACTTTTAATTTGCAAAGTTCTTTAGTTATTTGAAGATTTCGAAATTTTTCCTGGCCAGTAATAATAAACTAAATACCCAGAAATGTGCGTTTTTCAAAGTTTTCAAAAATTCGCAAAAATTATACTATTGGTCCTATTTTTCGACGAGGCATCTGGGAACACCAGAGGATGACCTGTGGGGCACCAGAGGGCGCCAGACCACAGGCCGGCGCGGCCAAGGAGGTGGCCGCGCCACCATGTGGTGTGGGCCCCCCTCTGCCCCACTTTGTCATCTCTTTCGCCCAGAACAGTCTCTCTCCCGAAAAAACTCGTACCAAGTTCCTCTCACTCGCGTTTTTGCTCCAGAGCTCCAGATTTCTCGATCTCTTTGCTCAGCCCAGATTTCTGTCTGAAATTTGGCACATTTGCTCTTCGGTATGTGACTCCTCCACCCATCCAAGTAGAATTTCGTTTGGTTGAGTATATCTTGAATATTTTGCTGCTGTAGGTAACATGTTTAGTGAGCTTGCATGCTTGTTCTAAATGGTAGAAACTAGTTTTGATGCATGATTAGTACTCTAGCAAGTTCCTATGGTAGTTTCCCTCAATTATATGTCACCAAATCAAAAAATTTATGTCATTTGTTGAAAATTTCAGAGAAGCTATGAAGAAGTTTAGCTTTGGAGAGTTGTTCAAGAAGGGGACAACCAGCACCGGGAGGCCTTCTAGGGCCGCCACCCGGATTAGGCAATCATATAATGAAGACATCCTCGCGCCTAGCTTCGGCGCTGAAGAGGACAACGGTCCTCCTAATGCTTCTACTTTTCCATGTTATGATTTTCTAAGGAATGCAGGGATACGGAGGATTTCTTAACCCTTGTCAACAGGGCAGGGTTAACCACTTATATGGGCGATGAAAGGGAGCAATACTACTTGCTCACCAAAATCTTCGTCGAGAGTTTCCAGTTCAACAACAAACACTATGAGCCAACAGTTGCGTTCAGGATTTATGGTAATACTGTGACTATGCCATTGAAGGATTTTTGTTGTGCCTTGGATATTGCCCCTGTAGGTACAGCAAGTAGGATTGATGACAACCCCCGGGACTTGCTGGAGCTCTACCGTGGGATCACCGACGATGATTGTCGCACCATTCAGCGGGGCAAGATAAGGAACATTCAACTCCCGCCATTAAATATTTTGCATACTACATTGCTACTAGCATTCTTGGTAGGGAGAACACTAGTAATATCTCTAGCTACCATCTTGCTTTCCTGAATATTGCACTTACTGGTCAAACCTCCTATCACCTTGGTGCTCTTATTGCTCGCCGCGACTACCGGGGGGCCTATTTTTGGAGGAACCATTGCACTGCGCGTGTTAACATATCTTAATCTTCCTATTGATCCTAATGATGTGCCATTGGCCCCTAGGAGACTTGATATTACTGCTATGAAGAGTCATCATTTTGTTACTACTGACTCTACTTTAGATAGTATGGTGTATAGAATGTTGTTTTCTGACGGGGAGGAGAAGGAAATCCCTCTTCCCCAACCTAGTTTGTTGAGTATTGACAGGCAGTCATGGTCGTGCACTAAGGAGGAGGTGGATGGACATTTGAAGATAAGAGACTTCCACCAGCAACATGACTCCGAGGACGTCGGGACCTCCTACGACCACACCGTCACATATCCGGGTGCTTCTTCTAGCACATACCCGGAATACGACCCATCTTCATATTACGGAGACACTACTTCATGGGATCGATGGGATTGAACTCCACTTAGGCCAAAAGCCTAAGCTTGGGGGGAGGTATACCGGCATCACTCATTCTTTGCATATTATGGTTGCTGGATACTTGCACATACTTGTTTTGTTCGTTTGAGTGGTTTTCTAATAAGAAGAAGATAATATTTGGGGAAGTGCTGCCTGAAAACAGATTCTGGAACGTTACCGTAAAAATTCTCAAAAATAGCCAGAGCGTCATTTTGAGCTGCAAATTTTTTTGTAGGTTCCCCAGGTTGTTATCTAACTTTCATTAGTTTAACACTTTTCGATCTGAGCAACGTAAGATTTTTGTTAAAATCGATTTCTGTACTGCTGTCAGGTTTTGGCAGATTCCTGCCATCTCGCTTTTCTGTGTTTCTTTTAATTTGCTATTTCTTGTTCTTGCTTTGTTTCCTTCCCAAAACACAAAAAGACCAAAAATATTTCTGTTGTTTCTCTTCACCATTTGTTTGCTTTGGTTTCTTGCATTTGTTTCACTTTATTTGCTATTACTAGTTTGCTATAAGAAAACCCAAAAAGATTTTGCTTTGTTTGTTTGTTTCCTCTTGTCCTTATTTGCAATTTGAAAACACCAAAAATATTTGCTGTTATTCTTTGGTTTGTAAAGTTCTTTATGAGTTCAACGGTCTTCGGTGGCTGGAGCGTGGTTTTCATTTCATATTATCCAAGCTACACAAGTGAAAAGGCAATAATGACGATCTACGACAATCTGATTGTGGTGAGAGGCTGGTATGAACTCTATTTGTTTTCATTTTTGTACATATACTCATCCATGTGAGCATGCTTAGTTGGTTCATGTGAGGTATATGTTATTTGAGAAAGTCTAGTAGTTCATGATCTCTCATGTTTAGCTCCAATTTATTAATATGAGTAGCATGTCATGGATGTTTGCTTGCATTGTTTTGTTCATAAGTAAGTATGGCATTGTGGTATCCTCCTCTGAATAATTCATTTATATCGACTTGGCACATGCTCACGCATGCATATTACTGAACAAAAAGTCAATTAAGCCTCGATGATTTATATTGCTTCAGAGTTCTTGTATCACTTTTATGCCTCCGTTAATTTATTTTGCCGCAAGCATGATTATGACAGTTACTGCTCTCTTGATTTGTCGCTCCCTAGTCTATTGCTAGCCTTCACTTGTACTGAGCGGGAACGCTGCTCGTACTTCCAAACACATGAAAACCAAGTTATTCCAGCGTGTCCACCATAAATACCTATGCATGGCATTTCAAACCATTCCAAGTAAATTCTCATGCGCTACCTTTAAAACCTTCAAAATGCTTCTCAATTTGTGTTTATGTTTCATAGCTCATGAGGAAGTATGTGGTGTTTAGCTTTCAACCTTGTCATTTACTTTTGACGGACTCTCATATGGACTAGTGGCACATCCGCTTATCCAATAATTTTGCAAAAAAGAGCTGGCAATGGGATTCCTAGTCCCGAATTAATTAACTTAAATAGACACTCCTCCATGGTTTGTGATTGTTGGACGGCACCCGAAGGACTCGGTTAGCCATGGCTTGTGTAAGCAAAGGTTGGGGGGAGTGTCATCATCATAATAAAACTAAATAAAAAGGCACTCCTTCATGGTATGAGATTGTCGGCAGGCACCCGAGGATTCGGTTAGCCATGGTTTGTGAAAGAAAGGTTGGAAGGAGTGCCAAATAAATATGCAATAATTCATGGGAGCCGCTCTTGAAAGTCCGGTTGGCGAGGTAGTTAGTGTACCCATTACCATTCGTTGACAACAACAAACACCTCTCAAAATAATTTTACTCCTGTCTTTATAAAAATGAAAAGCTCTAGCGCATGTTAATCCCTGCTTCCCTCTGCGAAGGGTCAATCTTTTACTTTTATGTTGTGTCTCCATTATTTCTTTGAGCACTATCTTGAGAGCACAACTGTCATTCTTAGTATAATATGCTTGTCTCAAAATATGATTGATTGTGGTATAACTTTGATGCATTTATCTTTTGACAATCACTACTTCTAGTCTTTCTATGAACTCCAGAGGTGCCCGGGCATTTATGTTTTGCCAACCAAATACAGGCAAGCGAGATACCACTTTATCATGCTCTCTTATGAACATTACAATTTTGCTTATACACATGATTCATGATGCTTCTTATTAATTGTTGGTACCTCTCCATGATTGACATAGCTGTTAGATGATCTTATTTGCATATATCTCATTATGAACTGCTCGAGTATTAGCCATAGCATGAGAATATATACATCATATGAGCAAATGTGTTCGTGAAAGTTCTTTTATCGCTCAGTTGTTAACTGAATTGCTTGAGGACAAGCAATAAGCTAAGCTTGGGGGGAGTTGATACGTCCAAAACGTATCTACTTTCCCGAACACTTTTGCTATTGTTTTGCCTCTAATTTGTGTGTTTTGGATGCAACTAACACGGACTAACGCTGTTTTCAGCAGAACTGCTCTGGTGTCTCGTTTTTGTGCAGAAATCCAACTTTCGGGAAAAACCTCGGAATTTATGCAGAAGGGCCTATTTTCCCAGGAAACTAACGGAGCCAGAAGGGCAATTGAAGTGGAGGCCCGAGGGCCCCACACCATAGGGCGGCGCGGCCCAGGGGGGGCCCGCGCGGCCCTGTGGTGTGGCCCCCTCGGCCGGCCTCCGACGCCCTCCTTCGGACTATTTATCGGCCTCGACCTAAAAACGCACAGAGAGAAGTCGAAGTCGCCAGAAACCCTCCAGAACGCCGCCATATCGCGAAACTCCGTCGCGGGAGCCAGAAGTCTCCGTTCTGGCACTCCGCCGGGACGGGGAATTGGAGGAGATCATCGCCATCATCACCACCGACGCCTCTTCATCAACCAGCCATGTTTCCCCCATCCATGTGTGAGTAATTCCCCCGCTGTAGGCCGAAGGGGATGGTAGGGATTGGATGAGATTGGTCATGTAATAGCATAAGATTGTTAGGGCATAGTGCCTAGTGTCCGTAATTGGTACTTTGATGATATTGTTGCAACTTGTTATGCTTAATGCTTGTCACTAGGGCCCGAGTGCCATGATCTCAGATCTGAACATGTTATTGTTTCATCATGATATTCATTGTTTTATGATCTTACCTGCAAGTTGTATACACATGTCGCTGTCCGGAACCAATGGCCCCGAAGTGACAGAAATCGGGACAACCGGAGGGGATGGTAGTGATGTGAGGATCACATGTGTTCACGGAGTGTTAATGCTTTGCTCCGGTACTCTATTAAAAGGAGTACCTTAATATCCAGTAGATTCCCTTGAGGCCCGGCTGCCACCGGCTGGTAGGACAAAAGATGTTGTGCAAGTTTCTCATTGCAAGCACGTACGACTATAATTGGAACACATGCCTATTGATTGCTTTGTACTTGGACACCGTTTTATTATTATCTGCAAATGCCCTGCTATGATTGTTACATGAGTTTCTCTCATCCATGCAACGCCCGTCATCCGTCCCCGTGCCTACAGTATTTTAATCCTGCTGTTTACTAAAATCACTACTGCTGTCTCTGTTACTCTGTTGCTGTTATTTCACTACTGCTACTGCTATAAAACTGTTACTACTGATAAACTCTTGCGAGCAAGTCTGTTTCCAGGTGCAGCTGAATTGACAACTCCGCTGTTAAGGCTTCCAAGTGTTCTTTGTCTCCCCTTGTGTCGAATCAATAAATTGGGTTTTACTTCCCTCGAAGACTGTTGCGATCCCCTATACTTGTGGGTCATCAGCTGGTGACCGGATCTGTCGAATTTGTGAGATGTTGCCCAGAATGTCCACCACAAAATCATGCAAAAACTCATAAACTTGGACATAGACTATATCAATAGAGTGGAGTATGTGCATTGTGTTGTGAGACACTCTAATGGCATGAGGACTTACAAACCCTAACCGTAACCCTAAAATTTCCTCAAATCTTCTCAAAGATGTGCAATGTGTGATGAGGACTAGGAAATAGAGAGAAAGAGAGAACAAATTACCCGAAGACATGGTCCTTCTTGATCAAGAGAACAAGAAGAACACCTAGGTAGGCCTTGAAAGCCAAAACTGCACGATCTCCCAAAATAGCCTGAGAGAGGCCAAATCCTTTGGTAGAGATGTTCCAAGAGGCCCGATCTATGGTTTGGTGGAGTTTGGGAGAGATCTATTGGTGGGAAGACCCTAGGGAGAGGTGGAGGTGAAGAGGGCGGCGGCAATGGTGGTTGTGGAGTTGGGGAATAATGAGGAAGAAGACCCCAAGGGGTATCCTCCCCCAAACATAACCAGCCGCACGGCCGGTCGGGCGCCCGGTCGACCGGGCCTGGCGCCGGCTGGTCCGGCCCAGAGGCCAGTCCGACCGGGCCAGAGACCGGCCAGGGCCAATCTGCCCAGTTTTGTCTCGTTTTGCCTCGTTTTGCCCTATTCTTTGTGTAAAAGTGCATGAATGCTCAGATGATGACATGTACATATAGATAGATAGATGATGATGAGAGGAGCATAGACATGGGGTTGGAAACACAAAGTTCTCTAGGCATACCCATTGGAGGGAAATCCAAACAAGATATAAATAGCAACAATGGGCATGATTCGAAGTATATCAAGAACCATAAAACATTGTGGAATAGTTTTTGCAATAAGATCATTTAGCCTTATATAGTCAAATCAAAATTGGAATTGAGGCTCAATGAGGGGCGGAGGATTACTCCCCCTATGTGAAAGCGCAAATGTCATGAGACCGCGAAGAGACATGCTTGGGTCCATATAATGACATTGGGTCTATTTATGTTGCACACATAGGTATGCATCATACCAAGACATGGTAAGATGACTATCCCCATATGTGCTATGCCTCTAAGCTAGAGAGCACGATAAATGCAAGAATATAGTGCAAGAAGTTAATCAATCCAAGTTTTTAGGATCAAGAATACCAAGTTCTCCTCTCAAGTTAACAAACCGGGCTTCATCCAAAGGCTTAGTGAAAATATCCGCCAATTGGTAGGTTGTCCCCACATGAGTGAGATCAATATCCTTATTGGCAACATGATCACGTAGGAAGTGATGGCGAATGTCAATATGTTTGGTGCGACAATGTTGAACCGGGTTATTGGCGATCTTAATTGCACTTTCATTGTCACAAAGAAGAGGCACCGTACCAAGAGACACACCATAGTCTTTCAAGGTTTGCTTCATCCATAACAATTGAGTGCAACAAGATGCCGCGGATATGTATTCGGCTTCGACGGTGGATAAAGCGGTGTGATACGTCTCAAACGTATCTATAATTTCTTATGTTCCATGCTACTTTTATGATGATACTCACATGTTTTATACACACTTTATGTCATTATTATGAATTTTCCGGCACTAACCTATTGACGAGATGTCGAAGAGCCAGTTGCTGTTTTCTGCTGTTTTTGGTTTCAGAAATCCTACAAAGGAAATATTCTCGGAATTGGACGAAATCAACGCCCAGGGTCTTATTTTCCACGAAGCTTCCAGAAGACCGAAGAGGATACGAAGTGGGGCCACGAGGTGGCGACACACCAAGGCGGCGCGGCCAAGGATGGGCCCGTGCCGCCCTAGTGTGTGGGCCCCTCGTGATGCCTCCAACCCTACCCTTCCGCCTACTTAAAGCCTTCGTCGCGAAAACCCCAGTACCGAGAGCCACGATACGGAAAACCTTCCAGAGGCGCCGCCGCCGCCAATCCCATCTCGGGGGATTCAGGAGATCGCCTCCGGCACCCTACCGGAGAGGGGAATCATCTCCCGGAGGACTCTTCATCGCCTCCGGATCGATGTGTGAGTAGTTCACCCCTGGACTATGGGTCCATAGCAGTAGCTAGATGGTTGTCTTCTCCTCTTGTGCTATCATGTTAGATCTTGTGAGCTGCCTATCATGATCAAGATCATCTATTTGTAATGCTACATGTTGTGTTTGTTGGGATCCGATGAATATGGAATACTATGTTATGTTGATTATCAATCTATCATATATGTGTTGTTTATGATCTTGCATGCTCTCCGTTGCTAGTAGAGGCTCTGGCCAAGTTGATACTTGTAACTCCAAGAGGGAGTATTTATGCTCGATAGTGGGTTCATGCCTCCATTAAATCTGGGACAGTGACAGAAAGTTCTAAGGTTGTGGATGTGTTGTTGCCACTAGGGATAAAACATCAATGCTTTGTGTAAGGATATTTGTGTTGATTACATTACGCACCATACTTAATGCAATTGTCTGTTGTTTGCAACTTAATATTGGAAGGGGTGCGGATGCTAACCCAAAGGTGGACTTTTTAGGCATAGATGCATGCTGGATAGCGGTCTATGTACTTTGTCGTAATGCCCGATTGAATCTCACTTTACTCATCATGATATGTATGTGCATTGTTATGCCCTCTCTATTTGTCAATTGCCCAACTGTAATTTGTTCACCCAACATGCTATTTCTTATTGGAGAGACACCACTAGTGAACTGTGGACCCCGGTCCAATTCTTTTACATCTGAATACAATCCACTGCAATCATTGTTCTCTACTGTTTTTCGCAAACAAACATCATTTTCCACACCATACATTTAATCCTTTGTTTATAGCAAGCCGGTGAGATTGACAACCTCACTGTTAAGTTGGGGCAAAGTATTTTGATTGTGTTGTGCAGGTTCCACGTTGGCGCCGGAATCCCTGGTGTTGCGCCGCACTACACTCCGCCACCAACAACCTTCACGTGGCCCTTGACTCCTACTGGTTCGATAACCTTGGTTTCTTACTGAGGGAAAACTTACTGATGTACGCATTACACCTTCCTCTTGGGGTTCCCAACGGGCGTGTGCTTGACGCGTCATCAAGACTGTTTTCTGGCGCCGTTGCCGGGGAGATCAAGACACGCTGCAAGGGGAGTCTTTCACTTCCAATCTCTTTACTTTGCATTTGTCTTTCTTTACTTTATTTTACTTACTGCTTTGTTTGCTTTCTTATATCAAAATACAAAAAAATTAGTTACTCTCTTTACTTTATTTATTATCTTGTTTGCGTTCTCCATATTAAAAACACAAAAAAATTTGTTACTTGCTTTTACTTTATTTATTATCTTGTTTGCGTTCTCTATATTAAAAACACAAAAAAAATTAGTTACTTGCATTTACTTTATTTAGTTTGCTTTATTTACTATTGCTAAAATGAGTAATCCTGAAGTTGAAGTTCGTTCGTTTAAGCAACAAGGGGGATAATGTTTAAAAGATGCTTGGTATAGAATTAGTGATGCTCATAATAGGTGCACAAAAAAACACTCCACTATTATCCTACTCAGGAATTTTTATGTTGGTATCTCTAGTTGGAATATGTATGTTCTTGATACTCTCGCGGGAGGTAATTTCCTAGGCACTCCTGCTTTAGAGGCTAGTTGCATTATTGAGAGTCTAGTTGGAATACCACCTTTTAATGAAGCTAAATTTGAAATCTCTCTTGAGGATGTCATGAAAAGGTTGGAGACCATAGAGCAAAATCTTCCAAGTATTAATACTAAATTGGGAATATTACTTAATAGCACTGATAAACTTGATAAATCTCTAGGTGGAATTAATGAGAGAATTGCCATCTTAGAAACTTGTGCTACTCATGATAATCAAACACATAGGATTAGTGAACTTGAAGAAGCTATGGTAACCTTGGGTTCAACTTTTTCTTCTCTTAAGTTTAAGGAGAAAGCTTATGTGGGTAAGGAGCAAAAGTTCATGTATGTCTCTAAGGTGCCTAAGCCAAAAAACTATTATAGGCCTAAAATTTACAAAGCCCTTAGCACCACTATAGATAATGGAACATCTAAGATACCTATTGTGACAAGTTGTGAAAATTATGATGTTGATGCTTCACCTCTTGATAATACTTGATTCACACTTTCTGCGCCTAGCTGAAAGACGTTAAAGAAAAGCGCTTATGGGAGACAACCCATTATTTCACTACAGCACTTTTGTTTTATATTTGAGTCTTGGAAGTTTTTACTACTGTAGCAACCTCTCCTTATCTTTATTTTATCGCATTGTTGTGCCAAGTAAAGTCTTTGATAGTAAAGATGATACTAGATTTGGATTACTGCGCAGAAACAGAATTCTTACTGTCACGAAATTGAGTAGCCCCGTCTGTAATTAACTCAGAAAAATCTGCCAATTTACGTGCGTGATCCTTAGATATGTATGCAACTTTCATTCAATTTGAGCATTTTCATCTGAGCAAGTTAAGTGCCCCAGAAAATTCGTCTTTACGTACTCTTCTGTTTTGACAGATTCTGCCTTTTATTTCACATTGCTTGTTTTGCTATGTTTGATGGATTTCTTTGTTCCATTAACTTTCAGTAGCTTTGTGCAATGTCCAGAAGTGTTAAGAATGATTATGTCACCTCTGAATATGTGAATTTTTGATTATGCACTAACCCTCTAATGAGTTTGTTTTGAGTTTGGTGTGGAGGAAGTTTTCAAGGATCAAGAGAGGAGGATGATACAATATGATCAAGAAGAGTGAAAACTCTAAGCTTGGGGATGCCCTCGTGGTTCATCCCTGCATATTTCAACAAGACTCAAGCATCTAAGCTTGGGGATGCCCAAGGCATCCCCTTCTTCATCGACAACTTATCAGGTCACCTCTAGTGAAACTATATTTTTATTCCGTCACATCTTATGTGCTTTACTTGGAGCGTCCGTATGTTTTATTTTTGTTTTTGTTTGAATAAAATCGGATCCTAGCATTCTTTATATGGGAGAGAGACACGCTTCGCTGTTGCATATGAACACATGTGTTCTTGGCTTTACTCTTAATGTTCATGGCGAAGGTTGAAACTGCTTCGTTCATTGTTATATGGTTGGAAACAGAAAATGCTGCATGTGGTAATTGGTATAATGTCTTGAATAATTTGATACTTGGCAGTTGTTGTGCTCAAATAGGTCATGTTTAAGCTCTTGCATCATGTACTTTGCACCTGTTAATGAAGAAATACTGTAGAGCTTGTTGAAATTTGGTTTGCATGATTGGTCTCTCTAGAGTCTAGATATTTTCTGGTGAGGGTTTGAACAACAAGGAAGACAGTGTAGAGTCTTATAATGCTTGCAATATGTTCTTATGTAAGTTTTGTTGTACCGGTTCATACTTGTGTTTGTTTCAAATAACCTTGCTAGCCTAAGCCTTGTATTGAGAGGGAATACTTCTCGTGCATCCAAAACCTTGAGCCAAAAACTATGCCACTTGTGTCCACCATACCTACCTACTACATGGTATTTATCTGCCATTCCAAAGTAAATTGCTTGAGTGCTACCTTTAAAAATTCCATTCTTTGTCTTTGCAATATATAGCTCATGGGAAAATAGCCTAAAAAACTATTGTGGTATTGAATATGTACTTATGTATCTTATTTCCTAATAAGTTGCTTGTTGAGCGATAACCATGTTCCTGGGGACGCCATCAACTATTTCACCTTTTTTGAATATCATGTGAGTTGCTATGCATGTTCGTCTTGTCTGAAGTAAGGGTGGTTTATCATGATCAAATGGTTTGAGTATGCATATTGTTAGAGAAGAACATTGGGCCGCTAACTAAAGCCATGATCCATGGTGGAAGTTTTAGTTTGGACAACAATCCTCAATCTCATGTGAGAATATTATCTGTTGTTGAATGCTTATGCATTAAAGAGGAGTCCATTATCTATTGTCTATGTTGTCCCGGTATGGATGTCTAAGTTGAGAATAATCAAAAGCGAGAAATCCAATGCGAACTTTCTCCTTAGACCTTTGTACAGGCGGCATAGAGGTACCCCTTTGTGACACTTGGTTGAAACATATGTTATGCAATGATAATCCATGTAAATCCAAGCTAATTAGGACAAGGTGCGGGCACTATTAGTATACTATGCATGAGGCTTGCAACTTATAAAATGTCTTATGCATAACACATATGAATTATTACTACCGTTGACAAAATTGTTTCTATGTTTTCAAAATAAAAGCTCTAGCACAAATATAGCAATCCATGCTTCCCTCTGCGAAGGGCCATTCTTTTACTTTTATGTTGAGTCAGTTTACCTACTTCTTTCTATCTTAGAAGCAAACACTTGTGTCAACCGTGTGCATTGATTCCTACATACTTGCTTATTTGCATTCATCATATTACTTTGTGTTGACAATTATCCATGAGATAAACATGTTGAAGTTGAAAGCAACCGCTGAAACTTATATCTTCCTTTGTGTTGCTTCAAAACTTTCTACTAAGAATCTATTGCTTCATGAGTTAACTCCTATGCAAGTCTTATTAATGCTTGTCTTGAAAGTACTATTCATGAAAAGTCTTTGCTATATGATTCAGTTGTTTATTCATTGTTTTTACCATTGCTTCGAATCACTTCATTCATCTCATATGCTTTACAATAGTATTGATCAAGATTATGATAGCATGTCACTTCAGAAATTATCCTTGTTATCGTTTACCTACTCGAGGGCGAGTAGGAACTAAGCTTGGGGATGCTTCATACGTCTCAAACGTATCTATAATTTTTTATGTTCCATACCACTTTTATGATGATACTCACATGTTTTATACACACTTTATGTCATTATTATGCATTTTCCGGCACTAACCTATTGACGAGATGCCGAAGAGCCAGTTGCTGTTTTCTGCTGTTTTTGGTTTCAGAAATCCTACAAAGGAAATATTCTCGGAATTGGACGAAATCAACGCCCAGGGTCTTATTTTTCCACGAAGCTTCCAGAAGACCGAAGAGGATACGAAGTGGGGCCACGAGGTGGCGACACACCAAGGCGGCGCGGCCAAGGAGGGGCCCGCGCCGCCCTAGTGTGTGGGCCCCTCGTGATACCTCCAACCCTACCCTTCCGCCTACTTAAAGCCTTCGTCGTGAAAACCCCAGTACCGAGAGCCACGATACGGAAAACCTTCCAGAGGCGCCGCCGCCGCCAATCCCATCTCGGGGATTCAGGAGATCGCCTCCGGCACCCTGCCGGAGAGGGGAATCATCTCCCGGAGGACTCTTCATCGCCTCCGGATCGATGTGTGAGTAGTTCACCCCTGGACTATGGGTCCATAGCAGTAGCTAGATGGTTGTCTTCTCCTCTTGTGCTATCATGTTAGATCTTGTGAGCTGCCTATCATGATCAAGATCATCTATTTGTAATGCTACATGTTGTGTTTGTTGGGATCCGATGAATATGGAATACTATGTTATGTTGATTATCAATCTATCATATATGTGTTGTTTATGATCTTGCATGCTCTCCGTTGCTAGTAGAGGCTCTGGCCAAGTTGATACTTGTAACTCCAAGAGGGAGTATTTATGCTCGATAGTGGGTTCATGCCTCCATTAAATCTGGGACAGTGACAGAAAGTTCTAAGGTTGTGGATGTGCTGTTTCCACTAGGGATAAAACATCAATGCTTTGTCTAAGGATATTTGTGTTGATTACATTACGCACCATACTTAATGCAATTGTCTGTTGTTTGCAACTTAATACTGGAAGGGGTGCGGATGCTAACCCGAAGGTGGACTTTTTAGGCATAGATGCATGCTGGATAGCGGCCTATGTACTTTGTCGTAATGCCCGATTGAATCTCACTTTACTCATCATGATATGTATGTGCATTGTTATGCCCTCTTTATTTGTCAATTGCCCAACTGTAATTTGTTCACCCAACATGCTATTTCTTATTGGAGAGACACCGCTAGTGAACTGTGGACCCCGGTCCAATTCTTTTACATCTGAATACAATCTACTGCAATCATTGTTCTCTACTGTTCTTCACAAACGAACATCATTTTCCACACCATACATATAATCCTTTGTTTACAGCAAGCCTGTGAGATTGACAACCTCACTGTTAAGTTGGGGCAAAGTATTTTGATTGTGTTGTGTAGGTTCCACGTTGGCGCCGGAATCCCTGGTGTTCCGCTGCACTACACTCCGCCACCAACAACCTTCACGTGGCCCTTGACTCCTACTGGTTCGATAACCTTGGTTTCTTACTGAGGAAAAACTTACTGTTGTACGCACTACACCTTCCTCTTGGGGTTCCCAACGGGCGTGTGCTTGACGCGTCATCACGGTGGAGTTTTGTTTCTTGGATGACCAACTCACCAATGACCGGCCAATAAATTGGCAAGCCCCGGAGGTAGATTTCCGGTTAACCTTATCACCGGCCCAATCGGAATCCGAATAGCCAATGAGTTCAAAGGTTGACCCCTTTGGATACCATAGCCCGAGAGTAGGAGTGAGAACAAGGTGTCTTAGAATCCGTTTGACCGCCATTAAATGGCTCTCCTTGGGAGCGGATTGAAAACGAGCACACATCCCTACACTTAGCATGATATCCGGCCTAGAGGCACAAAGGTAGAGCAAGGATCCTATCATGGAGCGGTATACCTTTATGTCCACATCCTTCTCACCATCACATGAGCCAAGTTGCCCCTTTACGGGCATGGGTGTCTTCATTGGGCTTGCATTGGTCATGTTGAATTTCTTGAGCATGTCCTTCACATACTTTTCTTGAGAGATGAAGGTGCCTTTTGCAAGTTGCCTCACTTGAAAGCCTAGGAAGAACTTCAACTCTCCCATCATGGACATCTCAAATTTCCTAGTCATCAATAGCTCAAAAGCTTTGTTATGATTGGGGTTAGTTCCACCAAAGATAATATCATCAACATATATTTGACATATAAATAAGCCACCCCCTTTAACCCGCTTGGTGAAAAGGGTGGAATCGACCGTACCCATGCAAAACCCATCATGTAGTAAGAAATCCCTAAGGAACTTATACCAAGCACGTGGAGCTTGTTTGGGACCGTAGAGTGCCTTATGGAGTAAATACACGTGGTTGGGTCGGCATGGGTCTTCGAAACCCGGGGGTTGAGCCACATATGCGGTTTCTTTTAGAGGACCATTCAAAAATGCGCTATTCACATCCATTTGATATAGTTTGAAATTGTGGAAAGATGCAAATGCAAGCAAAAGACGAATAGCTTCAAGACGGGCTACCGGCGCAAAGGTATCCTCAAAATCCATACCTTCTATTTGGGCAAACCCTTGCGCCACTAACCTTGCTTTGTTTCGTATGACAATGCCATTCTCATCTTGCTTGTTCTTGAATACCCATTTGGTCCCAATAACATTGATGCGATGATCCTTGGGTCTCTCAACTAGAGACCATACTTCATTACGAGTGAAACACTCCAATTCTTCTTGCATGGCAATTACCCAATCCGGATCAACCAAGGCTTCATGTACCTTGAGTGGTTCAAAACTAGACACAAAAGCATGGTGTTGACAATAAGTGATAAGTAATGCATGGTGTCTACGAGTTACCACTCCTCTTGAGATGCTACCAAGGACTTGATCTACTTTCATGTCACTTGCCCTTGTAGCGGCCTTGATCTTCCGAATGGTTCCTTCATGATCAATGAATTCATCTCTTGCTAGTACTCGATCATGAGGGACCACTTGAGCTTGATCATGAGTTGAGGATGTTTCTTGATCATCATCATGGTCTTGCTCCGTGGTATGAGGGCTTTCTTCTTGTTCTTCGGAATGTGACTCATCTTGAGTGGAGGATGGTTCTTGAGTTGCACTTGATGGTTCGGCTTGAGTTGAGCTAGGCTCCATTTGAGCCGAGCTTGATACTTCTACTCCATCATCTTGATCATCATTATGAACTTCCATGGGCCGGATGTGTCCAATGCCCATATGCTTGATGGCACTAGATGGATCGTCATTATTACCTGCAACACATGGAACAACTTGCTCCACTTGGGAGCCATTATCCTCCAAGAACACCACGTCACAAGATACTTCAATAGTCCCAGTGGACCGGTTGTAGTATCTATAGGCATGAGAGTTTTCCGCATACCCAACAAATATACCCTCTATGGTTCTAGTTTCAAATTTACCGAGCTTTCCTTTGTTGTTTTTAACAAGACATTTGCATCCAAAGACACGAATATACATGACATTAGGCTTGTTACCGGTAAGAAGCTCGTATGGAGTTTTGTTGTGGAGAGGACGGAGGAAGAGCCGGTTGGAGTAGTGGACAGCCGTAGAGATGGCTTCTCCCCAAAAGTTGTGGGGTGAGTTGAATTCACTCAACATGGTTCTTGCCATCTCAATGATAGTCCGGTTCTTCCTTTCAACAACACCATTTTGTTGAGGGGTGTATGGCGCCGAAAACTCATGCTTGATGCCCTCATCATCAACAAACTCTTGCATGGTGTAGTTCTTGAACTCGGTGCCATTGTCGGTCCTAATCGCCTTGATCTCGGATTCATACATACGTTGAGCTTTCTTGGCAAAGGTGATGAACTCTCTATGGGTCTCGTCCTTAGACTTAAGGAGAAAGACCCAAGAGTATCTTGAGTAATCATCAACAATGACAAGTCCATACTTGCTCCCACCAAGAGTATCATAATGTGATGGCCCAAAGAGATCCAAATGAAGGAGCTCCAAAGGCCTAGATGTGGTGACAATACTCTTGATAGGATGTTTCGTCTTGCATTGCTTTCCGGGTACACATGCATTGCAAACACGATCTTTCTCAAAAGAAATGCCGGTTAGTCCCACAATGTGCTCACCCTTTAGGAGTTGTTTAAGATTTCTCATGTTAAAATGACCAAGATGGCGATGCCACAACCAACCTTCGTCATGCTTGGCCGCCATTAGACATGTGGAGGGAGAGGAGCTCTCTTTCGAGAGGTCAACCACGTAAAGGTTGTTCTCCACATATCCAACAAGGACCAATTTGAGATTGTCACTCCTAAAGACTTTCACACAATAATTAGTAAAATATGAATTGTAACCGGCATCGGCAAGATGATATATAGAAAGTAAGTTATAGCCAAGGGATTCAACAAGCATGACCGTCTCAAGGCACAAGTCCTTAGAGATTGCCACCTTGCCATACCCAAGTACCTTTCCCTTTGAGTTGTCACCAAAGGTGATGCTTGACTTCTTGTTGATATCTTCAATGAATTGATCAAGCACACCTCTTCCTCCGGTCATATGATTGGTGCATCCACTATCAAACACCCATTTTGGACCACCGGAGGAATACCCCTACAAAATCAAGTAGAGGATTTAGGAACCCATCGATTAATGGGTCCCTTTGCAATGGCAACAATATCTTTTGGTACCCCAATTGAGTACTCTCTATAAGCATAGCCATTAGGAGGGCCAACATAGTTAGCATAGACATCACCATAATAATCAATAAATAAAGCATAGTGATCGTTTGGCCCCGTGCGGTCACCAGTAGTGGCTTTGCCCTTTGAGGCTTTGCCATTGTTAGTGACCTTCTTGTTCTTATCTTGAGCGGGTTTCTCCTTCTTGTAGTTGTTCTTCTTGTAGGACTTGGAAACATATCCAAGTCCAAACTTTTGATTGTTTGACCTTTGCTTACTCAAGAGGTAATCCAATCCCATCTTGTTCTTGGCGGCGGTGAACTTTGCAAGTTCCTTTGTTAACCTAACATTTTCCTCAAGAATAGATGCTTGCTCACAAGAAGATTCATTAGGATGATAGTCGAGACCATATTTGGTCACCAAGGATTCAAGATATGCATTGGTCTCAACATGCAAAGAGAGTTCCTCTTGTAAACGAACATGTTCCTCAACAAGTTTAGCATGCTCACTAGTAAAGGAGGTGGAGGAACAAGCAAGCTTTTCAACAACAATGGGATCCTTCATTTATCCAAGAGCCTTTTCGTAGGTTTCTTGGAGTAGGTCATGGTTCTCTCCAAGTTTCTTGAGCTCATCCTTAACAAGCTTGTTAGCTCTTTCAAGGTGGTCAAGATCCCTAGTGAGAGAAGCATGAGAAACTTCAAGTTCCTCCTTTGAGGCATTGAGCTCTTGAGTCAATGATTGAGCCCTATCAATAGTTTCTAGGTCCTTAACTTTATCAAGTTCATAAGTTTCAATTTGTTGCTTAAGACCTTGAGATATGCACCTTTTGGTTTTTAGCTCTTGTCTAAGGAGATTGAATCTTCGATCTTTTTCATTCAATTGATATTCTAATTCCTCAAGGGACTCATCCTTTTCTTTGAGGGAGTCCATCAAGAAATAAAATTTGACAAGAGCTTCACCACGAAGGGTGCATCTAACATTATAAAGTTCCTTAAGCACAATTAATTCCTCTTGATTTTCAGTTTCATCATCAAGAACACTAGATAAGGAAGGTGGGGATTCCATTACCTTCGTTTCTCTTGCCATAAGACAAGAGCCAACGGTTGTAGAGGAGGGAGAGCCATCGGAGTCATCATCTTGAGTTATTCTTGCCATGAAGGAAGAACCAACATCATTCTCTGTGGAGTAATCCTTGGAGTAGTCAAATGTGAAGAGTGACCAGGGCTTAGAGAAAGCCAAACCGGCCACTCCGGCCTCCTTCTCATCATCTTCCTCTTCTTCATCGGACAAGTACTCGGCTCCAACAAAGGATCTTCCCTTGTTCTTCTTGTATCGATCGTTGATTGGGTTTGGCTTCAATCTTGGCTTGACCCCTTTGATGAACTTTGGCTTGTCTACCCTTTTCTCCACTACTAGGAAAAGGCCCATTGCCGGCGCACCTAAAAGGCCCATTGCCGGCGCACCACGAGCCCGCCGGTGCGAACGCGCCGGTGATAAATGGACACTGCCGGCGCACCAGGTAGTGCGCCGGCGATATGTCAGCTACTGCCGGCGCACCACCCAAGCTTCGCCGGCAAAGAGAAATTCCACCGGCGCACGTGCAGCTGCGCCGGCAGTAGGTCTTCCAGCACTGGCGCATGCCACGTGCGCCGGTAGTAGGGCATTTAGATGCGCCGGTAATTATATTCGAAAATTCATTTTCCAGCTTTTTTTCTAGCATATTACAATACATATTTGACAGCAGTATATATTTACAACGCAGTTCATATTTAGACAGCATTACATGCAATATGAGAAGCACATAGAGAGCCAAGTTTCATTTCGGTATCAATACACAATTACGCAAGTCTCGTTCCGGAATGTGTTGATTCATACAACACATGTGCATATGCAACACCGAACGACGAAGTTTCACAAAGTTAGAAGTCTCGGTACATAGTCGTCACAAGTATCGTCATACACCTCACAATGTAGGTCCTAACCTAAACTACAATCACATAGAACATGACCAACATGGTCATGATGACCATCATCACGAAGGCCATGGTCTTCATCCGGTTCCTCCTCATGTCCCTCATCTCTCCCGCTAGATAACGGGCGTATCTTCCTTCCGCCTCCACCCTAGTGGGGTATCCCTTGTAGCTGTTGCCGCTGAAACGGTGCACCTGTCTCCGACAGTCCTCCCGATTGTCGTAGACTCCAGAACCCTCCTTGTACACGACATATGTCGTCGGCATCTCCATTCACAAGACAAGTAAAACGTTAGTACCAATGCAATGAACAAGTGCCAACTCAAATAAGAGACAAGTAGTATGAACTAAATAGCATGTGCCTCATACTTTGTTGGTCGAAATAAATAATAACATACAGGGATGGGGTCAGTGAGGCTAGGTAGGATGCACAATAGATTGATATTTGTGGCCATCACACCAAGCCTCACTGGCCCCACCCCGGAGTGTACAAGTGACCGAACATTTTAATCATCGGCCAATGCAATTAAGAAGTGCGAACTCAAATAGAAGACAAGTAGTACGAATTAAATAGCGTGCCTCATACTTTGTCGGTCGAAACAAATATTAACATCCAGGGATGGAGTCAGTGAGGCTAGGTAGGATGCACAATAGATTGATACTTGTGGCCGTCGCACCAAGGCTCACTGGCTCCACCCCCGAGTGTACGATTGACCGAACATTCTAATCATCGGCGAACTCCAAATACGAGGCAAGTAGTGGTCGAGTAAATGCAAATAATTATTAAGCTATGTACGCTATAATCTTGAAATATATAGCGAAGTAAATGAAACTACAGACACATGTTCACATGCACATTCATACAACTAAATAAAAGCAACTAGTCGATTCTATGGGAATATATAGCAATTATTACGATACGGAAGTTCAAGGACATATCGTTCAAGCTTTAGCAAGTGTTCCCGTCGTAGGATCAGGTTGTACGCCTAGGGGGGAATGGACGGCAGCCCTCAAGCGAGTTGAACGGCCTCTCATCACGCGACATCTCCAAGCGGAGGTCTATCTCGTCATTAGGTGGTAGACCATGGCCGTAGAAGAACTCGCCAGACCTATTGTTGACATCCTGCAGGATTATCGTGCAAATGAACTGCTGGATGCGACCCCAGTTCTTTCTAATCTCTCTATCAGGGACATCCGCCATGTTTGCAAACCTGTTTCTGAGATTCTCTGGCAGCAACATGTCATCTGCGTACTTTATGTACTCCTGCATCTGAAGGATGGCGTACCACGCGTCCATCCCATTGTCGGGCGTCGACTGCCTGAGGCAGGGGAAGTTGGTTGTGTGGGTTAAGACCAAGCCTCCTCGGGATTTCCTCTCTACTTTGAGGGGGCCTGCCTTGTTGGCGAAGCCGGTGAGAGCATCATTGAGAAGGGCCCTGATGTGGGAGTAGTCTTTCTTGCGGTCCCTACCCGAGTCGAGATAGACTGCATGCGAGTGTTGCGGGTGCACGACGATGAGGGTGCAGAACTTGTCTCTGCGGAAAACACACGGATTAACCTTTGGAAATGCAAATGGAGATGTAGGATAGAATGGTGATGGGGGACTAGCGAGTGATTACTTACTCGGGGAAGTAAGGGATGAGAATGGCGCCCTTCTTAATGTTCGCCAGCATGAAATCCTCGACCTGCTGGGTGGCAATCGCGCGATCCCCAGGGTTGCAGATGATGCTCTCCCGCATATAGAAGGGGTCCATTATCGCGATGGTCGGCGTCCCCTCCTTAACAATCTGGGAAGATAAGCTAAGAGCAACTAGGCGAACCACACTAAAGTGGAGCGTTTGCATGCGATAGATGCTGAAGATGTCGTTGAACCGGATGAAGCACAAGTCCGCGGGGTACTTCTCGACGAAGTTCATGCCAGTTGGCACCTTCGCCACGAAGAGAGGGTAACCATGATCTTTTGATTTGAGAAGAAGGTTCTCCACATGCAAGACAGTCTCATGCAAGCTCCTCATATCCGGGGTGAGTTTCTTCACGACATGCTCCGGCAGCATCGGTTGACCCAAGTGATGCAGAGGTCGCCAATTGTTTGGCAACTTGTCAAGGAGTGGGACCTTGTCCTTGGATTTGGCCGCCGCCGCCTTGTCTTGGGCGTCCTTCTTATTTTGCCTCTTCCTCTTCTTGGGTTGTACTGATGGACCCTCCATCGCCGTAGTGGCCGTAGCACGGAGTGTGTTTGGGCTCAACATATTTTTGACGGCGGCGGTGGCGACCTCCTCAGGATTTTCCTCCTCATCAGCCGTTTCTTGAGAATCGAACAGCTTCTTGGAGCACACATATTTCAAGCCCGGCGCATCCTCATGGACAACTTGTGAAGACGTAGGAATATCCCATTGGAAGTTGTCACGTTCATATTCCTCGGCCTCTGGCACAGCTGGCTATTGTGGTGGGGCGCTGACCTCTGGCGCAGCTGGCCGTTCTGGTGGGGCGATGACCACGGGCGCCGCTGGCTGTCGTGGAGGGACGCTGACATGTGGCGCCGCAAGGTGCTTGTCTTTGCTTGCCGTCGACCCCGAGTAGGTGTTGATCCGAATTAGGGTCTTCGGCCATAGCAGTACCCAACCCTTCAGTGAGGCCAGATTCAACGGGCTATCGTCATCGGCACCATGCGGTTGATTAGGAGGAAACAAATCCTCATAGCCCGGTAACGCCCGATCCACTTCAACCCGGTAAACGTCATCCGCCATATCTCGTGTGTGCCACTTCTTATCCAGGGGCCGAAGGATGGACCCCCTCGCGACGTCTTTGAGTTCGTCATTTACTCTCATCAGGAAGGTGCATGGCGTTGAGAGCGCCTGCGAGAACATGTGTATGGCGTTAGAGAGAGGGCAAGGATGACGAAACTAATATATTAACTTGATGTACACATTAGTTAATTACCGTGAGGGCGTTGAGCTCGGCTAATGTCGACGGGCCAGCACATGCGGCGGCGGGCGTGCAAGTGACGGAGGGGCTGCTACCCGGCATGGACGGTGAATCCCTAGCACCAGCGACATTGCCGGCGGCCGGAGGAGTCTCGATTATAACATTGTCATTGCCGGCGGACGGCGGCACCATCGAGTTGCTGCCGTTGAAGCTAACCACTTGCATTTTCGGGGGCCTTGTTTGCCACCCTCATACCACGCTTGTAGAGCGTTGAAATCTGCTTGGACTCCAGCGGCGACTTCAGCTTTGACTTCAGGTACGAGTGTAGCTTTGAGTTGCGGTACCAGTTGCGGTACCAAACCAGCTTGGACTTGGGCTAGGATTGACTCCCTCATTTCCTCCGCCTCCCGCTGCTTCCTCTCATTACGCGCATTTTTATCGGCCGCAGACGACAAGCCATAGTGACCATGCTTGTAGCCTGTACCGGCGCCAGCCACACGGCCTCTATGCGGCCTTCTCGTCGGTGAATGCTCATTAACGATGTTTAGCGCCCGTACGAGAGGCTTGTCCCAGGCTACCCTGCCCGTCGACGCCTGGGACGAGGAGCCTTCGTCACCTTGAGAAAGTCTTTGTCTTTCTTCTTCCTGCGGAAGAAACGCGAACCATTTAGAAATGTTGCTACTATTATATGAACGATACTTGATCTAATAAAACCGGTAAATTGCTTACCAGTTTTTCTCCAACGCCAGGACCTTCTTGTCGTTCGTGAACCAAATTATGTCGGTTACGACCTTCGGGTCCGTGACAAGTTCCCCGGTTAGTTTCTTCTTATGGTACCGGGACCTGATGAATCTTCTTTCAAGCGGGTCCTTGTACTTGAGCCAGGGGTTCTCAATGCCGGCATTTACATACGCCTCGTCCTCCTTCGCCCAATAGGGCTCCTTTCCCTCGTACCCACGGCTCCCAAGGTTGTGGTTGCCGATGTTAAGCTCCCACATTTCCTTCCCCCACAACTTGCGATTCTTGGTTGCTTGTAGCTCTTCATTGGCCACAAAAGCATCAAAGTCCGCCTGGGTGGCATGCGGAAAGGCGGAGTGGACCTCTTCGAAACCTTTGCCCTCAGCAATCAACTTCCGCACCATGTACTTATAGCTGCTGAGGTGTTTGGTGAACTTCAGGAGGGCTTGTGAGTTCACAATGTTGTTGGTTTGATGACTGGAGGCGTAGTCGCCTAGGAACTTGTATCGTGCGTGCAACCTCGCAATGAGCTGGGCTCGCAAAGGCGCTTTGCTCTCAGCTCGGAGGTCCGTCTCGTTGAGATTGACGACCTCTCGGAGGATACATGCCAGTTGGTTGCCGTACCCCTTGGCAACATCCTTAGGCTCCACCGGCAAACCACTGGCGGGGTCCACCTCTTTGACTGTGTCTCTGCCGGTGCCGACCGTGTTTTGGCGCCTTGCCTTCTGCGGCCTCTTGGCTCCACTTGTCCCGGTGCCACTACTCCCGGCGGCGCCGCTAGGATCGTCGCCGCTTGTCTCGCCGCCACCCCCGGCGGCGCCGGTTGCCTCATCGCCGCTAGGCTCGTAGGTACTACCCCCGGCGGCGGCGCTTGCCTTGTTGCCGCTCGGCTCGTCGGCACTACCCCCAGCGGCATCCTCCATCTCATGGTCCTCGTCGCCACCAACACCAGCGGCCTCGGCATCCTCCTCCGTCCTAAAGAAGTGCCTATTGTAGTGCTCCTCTAACTCTTCTTGAGACGACATGGTGGCTTGCACTAATAGAAGATGAAAAAGAGTTAGAATTCACGGAAAAATTCGGCATGACCTTTGCTAAAAATTGGTCATGCCGAGTGCTAGAATTGCCGGAACGGAAATGAATCGACATTCCGGCACTCAATAGCAACTCAATCCCTGCAAATGTACAGAAATGCAAAAAGAAGACCATATACTTTAGCACCATTTCATTCTTGATCATTTAGTGTGGAGAGCAGCACCATTGCATCAGCATGCACAGCACCATATACATCAGCATACACAGCACCATATACATCAACATGCACTTAATCATTTCATATACATCATCATGCACTTAACATCAGCAGCACCATGCCAGTAGCATGCATTTCATTTTCAAACCAGAGAACAAATTCAGTAGCATGCATTTAACCAGAGACACAAAATCATTTTATATGCATACTGAATTCCTGACACAAAATCATTTCATAGCACTTACAGTAGCATAAAATAGCACTTGTTCTTACAGTAGCACCAGCTATGTTTAACAGTGTACATCAGTTGACAGCATCCATTTAAAACCAGAGAATGAACATAGCACTTGTTCTTTTTAAATGAACCAGAGAATGAACATATCACTTGTTCTTTTTAAATAAAGTAAACCTACTGCTAGTGAATAAATGTGAGGTATGCCTAACCCTAACACTTGCTACTGGTAGCATTTGATGCTTAATTAGTTTTTATGTATTCAAAAATAAGAAGCAAATACCAATGAATTTTTGCATATCAACCAATGAATTTTATATATCAACCAATTCTTGGCAGTAGGCATTTAAATGAAGAACCACTACTGCATATATAGCAGCAGTAGCAACTGCTGCTATAAGTGGAATTAAAGTGGAATTAAAGTGACATTCCTTCACCTTGTACATGCACTGGCCAATTAACTAAACAAAATCAATTTTCATTTTAGCTACTGCAAGTAAAATCAATTTTGAGCCAAACCTCTATTTCATTTTCTTTTTTTGGCAGTAGGTAATGATGCATTTTCATTTTGAACCAAATTAATTTACAACCAGTGAGCATGCATGAGCATTTTGAACTAAACAATTGAGCATTTTTAACCAGTAGCAATTATGGCAGCATTTTTGCATTTCATTCTTGTTAGGAGCATGAGCATGAGCAAGCAATTTTGCATTTCATTCATATTATTAGCATGAGCATGCAACACCTACAGTGGCAGCAATTCATTTTGTATATCAGCATTTCATTCTTGTTATTAGCATGAACCAGAGAATGCATTTCATTAGGCATTTAAATGAACCAGAGAATGCATTCTTGCTATATATGAACCCTAAAAATTTAATAAACATGAATCAAGAATGGCTAAACCAGTAGTAGCATTTGCTACTGCCGACTAGTGTTCATTTCATTTAAATGAACCATGTACTGCTAGCAAATTTTATTAACTAAACCAACATATATAAAGTTCATTTTCAACATATATAAAGTTCATTTTCTTTTTTCCTACTGCAACCTGCAACTAAATCAAGTGGCATATATATGGTTCATTTTAAAATTGGTTTAGTTTCAAACAAGAGAGCATACAACATACAGAGCTTGTACCCACTTATAATAGCATGGACTGCAACAACAAGATTATCCAGAAATTCTTCTATGCACCAACAATGTCATGCATTATTCCAATATCAGCCATTCTTCTATGAACATAAAGAACCAAAACCAGAGAACAATACTGCTAGCATTTGAAGCTACTGCTAGCTTTTCAAACCAATTTTAGCATTCAAACTTCCTTTTTGGGCAATTTCGTTGGACATCAAATTTAAATTAAGTAAACAAACTTCCTTTTTTGCTACTGCTAGCAATTAACCTCCTTATAAGCTGATATATTTCAATGAACCAGAGAATTGATGGACAGAACAGGAGGGGATCGAGCATACTGCAAGCATTTAAATGAACCCTAAATCATCAATTTCATTGCAATGCAGGGTACAGGAGGGGATCGAGCATCAATTTGAACCAATTTCATAGCAATTGGAAGAAATTTGAACGGGAAGGGGGAGGGGAGAGGGAAGTGGAGAGGGAAGCTCACGGTGGCGGCAGCGTGGTCCTCCTCCAACGGCGGCGACAGAGTGTTCCTCCTCCAACGGCGGCGGCAGCGTGGTCCTCCTCCGACGGCGGTGGCGGCGTGGTCCTCCTCCGACGTCCCCTACTCCAACGGCAGCGGCGGCGTGTATGGGGCAGGTGGTGGGGGCTGGTGGAGGGGGATGGTGGCGAACGGTCGAGGACAGCGTGGCGGGGCAGTGAAGCTCACGGCGGCGCTCACGGTGGCGGTTAGGGTTCGTCGTCGATGAATTGGGAATGGGGAGGGAGAAAGGTAGTCGCGTGCGGTTAAGTCCCAAGTATACACGGGGTACACATATTGCCGGCGCACCAGGGCTTTGGTGCGCCGGGGACAGGTGGACCCCCGGCGCACCAAAGCCCTGGTGCGCCGGCAATAAGTGTACCCCGTGTATACCTGGGACTTGGCCCAGATCACATGTTCTTTATTTCTTTTGTTTTTCTTTATTTCTTTTCTGGCCTTTTCTATTATATTTATGTTCTTATCTTTTCAAGATAATAGCCAAGAAATATGCATGAGTTATATATGCAAAAACAATTTCAAAATCTTAATTAGGCATCACAAAAAAATATGAGTTATATATACATACACAAAATATTGACCAACACAATATTAATTAGTCATACATAAAATATTGGCCATGACCATATGAGTAGTTATGAATTACACAAAATATGAGTTATAGATTGCAAATAAATTTTTACATCATCGATTGAGAAGAGTGTTTCGCTTTCTTCTTGCTTTTCTTGCTCGTCGTTGAATAATTTAGCCCCGTGTCGTGACTTCTTCTTTTGAAGGGTCGACCTAACCTCGGTAGCGTGGTCCTGCTTCTTCTTGTGGTGTATGTTGTGTCTTCCTCCTCGGATTCTTCCATCATTGGGTTTCCGACTTGTCCTTCGAAGTCTTCCTCGTTGGAGACTCCATCCATTCCGACGATGGTCCTCTTGCCTCTCCTCACGATAACACGGCTAGGCCTGGATGGGTCGGTTATGAAGAAGCATTGGTGCACGTGTTCTGCCAGTACCCATGGCTCATTCTGCGCGGTGGCGTTCGTGGACTTTGATTTGTTGGCTTCGGGTAGAAACATGGTGGTGAAATACCGGTCTTCTTTTCTGACGCTCTTAGCCCATCTGATACGGAACATCGGCACTTTCTCCCCAGCGTAGCTAAGCTCCCAGATTTCCTCGATTTTTCCGTAGTATCTAGTCTTTACGTCACCCGTCCAGGAATCCATCGTTACCCCTGAGTTCTGGTAAACACTGTTCTTGTCTTTTTCTTCCGTGTAGAATGTGTACCCGTTGATATCGTACGCTTGGTAAGTCATGATGTTGGGCGCGGGGCCATGTGACAAGGCCAATACTAGTTTATCCTTGTCAGAATCCATTGGTGGGGGATTAGCATCAATGTGGTCTTTGAACCAGCGCGCGAAAGAGGAGTTGTGCTCTCTGTATATTTCTGCTTCCGTCATCATCGGCTTGCCACTGTTCTCTATCATGGTTTTGTGCTCTTTAAACCAAGGATCGATCAAGTCAATGTGTTGTAGCGCTACTAAGTTGGCCCTGTCAAAGTCGGAACTCCGACCAGACATGTGCACGTGCAGTTTCTTCCTTCCATTTTTGTGGCCTACTCCCTCGAACCTGCAGAGGTGCTTGTTTTGAGGGAAACCAACAGGGTCCTCGATGTCTAGATAATTCGTGCAGAAAGAGATGCACTCTTCGGTGAGCCAGCCCTGTACGATGCTTCCATCCGGATGTGACCTGTTACGAACGTATCCTTTAATGACCCCATTCATTCTTTCAAACGGCATCATGTTGTGTAAGAATGCCGGCCCTAGATCGACGATATCATCCATGATATGGACCAACGAGATGGACCATCACGTCAAAGAATGCGGGCGGGAAGTACATCTCCATCTCAGCTAGGATCACCACGATCTGTTCCTGGAGGCTTGCGAGTTTCTTCACGCTTATCGACTTCCGAGTTATGACGTCGAAGAGATTCTGAGCCCGATCAGCGTTGCACGGACATGGTCATCCATTATACCTCGGATTGCAACCGGAAGAATCTGCGTCATCATCACGTGACAGTCATGAGACTTCATGCCGCTGAAGTTTCGTTTCTTGGGGTCCATGTATCTGCTTATTAGCCCGGAGTAACCGAAGGGCACTCTGACTCCTACAAGGCAATTGAAAAATTGATCGACCTCGGCCGGACTAAAAGTGAAGCAGGAGGGGGGACAGTAATAGTCTGGCTGCTTAATCCTTTTGCGCTTCTGACCGCCGTCCGCCTCCTCCTCCATTTGTCCCTCTTGGGCCGGCGGGATCTCGAAGCTCTTCCACGATGCCCAAAACTTTCAGGTCCTGTCTTGCTTTCGGCCCATCTTTGGTCCGGTCCAGCATGTTGAGAAGAGTGCCAAGCAAGCTCTCGCACACGTTCTTTGTAATATGCATGACATCAAGGCAGTGAGGTGTATCGAGAATTTTCCAGTATGGCAAGTCCCAAAACACGGACCTCCTTTTCCATACACCAATGAGCGGCGTCGTTTCCTTTTTCTTCTTCTTCTCTCCCGGCTTTTGACGAATCTTTCCCGGCGCAGGGCACTCCTTCCAACCTTTCAGTAATGTATCGATCTCTTCGCCGCTCTTCTTACGTGGAGGTCCTCGGGGTTCATTTGTACCATCGAACAGATCTCCACGCTTTCTCCACGGGTCAGTTTTCTGTAGCCACCTTCGATGCCCCATGTAAACTGTTTTCGAAGAGCCGGGATCCTTACCAAGCTGCAAAAACATCGACTCTTCCATGCACCTGACACATGCCTTGTGTCCATGGCACACCTGGCACGAAATGTAACCGTATCCGAGGTAGTCCTGCACCGTCGTGATCAACGCGGCTCTCAAAGGGAAATATTCTTCCGCGACGGCGTCCCATGTATCTACCCCTTCCTCCGCCCACAACGTTTCAAGCTCCTCCTTTAATAGTTCGAGATACATGTTGATATCGTTTCCTGGCTGTGTCGGCCCTTGAATTAGCATACTCATCTGTATGTACTTCCTCTTCATGCACAGCCAGGGCGGGAGGTTGTAGATCCATACAAACACGGGCCATGTGCTATGTGTGCTGCTCTGGTTTCCGAACGGATTGAATCCGTCCGTGCTCGCACCCAACCTGATGTTTCTGGGATCTGCCCCAAAACTTCCGAATTCATTGTCTAATGCTTTCCACTGGCTTGCATCCGAAGGGTGCGTCAGCACTGGGTGCTCAATCCGCTCTTTATCATTCAACACTGCCTCCTTTCTTTCTGCGTGCCAGCGCATGAGCTTTGCTTCCTTGCGGTCCGCGTAGAACCGTTGAAGCCGGGGGGCGAGCGGGAAGTACCACACAACTTTCCGAGGAGCTTTCTTCTTCCCTTTCTTGTACCGTTCAGCTTCACACACAGGACGTTAGGTCTTGTCCATGTGCTCCTTGCGATACATGATACAGTCGTTGATGCAGGCGTGATACTTTTCGTGGGGTAAGTCGAGAGGGCACGTGATTCTCTTGGCCTCGGCTAGACTACCAGGACACGTGTTCCCGGCAGGAAGGAGATCTTTCACGTATTCCAGGATGTCGTCGATGCTTGTGTCCGTCCATCCGTGTTTCGCCTTCATCTGCAGCACATCGAGAGCTACTCTCAAGCGAGACTCCTCCAACCCGCGACCTGAGTCGTACAACGGAGTATTCGAGTCTATCTCGAGTTGCTCAAACTTTGATTTCCGCTTGGCGCCTTTCATCTTTTCGAGAAGCAGATCTTGAAGATGAGGGTCCCGCACGACTGAAGCTAGCGGCACCTCTTCATCGTCGTCAAGGTTATTGTCGTCGTCAAGGTTATCGTCCTGTGCGACAAACTCTTCATCGTCATCAATATCATGATGCCCTCCTTCTTGCCGGCCATTTTTACCACCTGCCGCCGTCGCCCCATTGACCTCCGCGCCATCATCACTCATCCATTGAGTGTGTCCATGCATGAAACCATTAGTGAGCAGGTGCCCCTGCAATTTGCCTGAATACGGGTCAAACCATTTCCCTCGTTTGCATCTCCGGCACGGACACAATACCTCCGTGCGGTTATTTTCATACATGTCGATGATCGCGTGTTTCAGATATCTCATCACGATGCTTTCACTCATCTCGATAACCATTATCGCCTGCATGGTAAGATTACATAATTCATTAGAACCATGCATCCGTCGGTAGTTTTCACGGAAAATTTCGGCATGACCTTCCTACACGGTAGGACATAGGAGCGCCAGAAATGTGCCGAAACGGAAACTTGAAGAATCAACATTTCGGCGCAACGTTGGCAACTCATTTTCAACGCCAACACACACACAAGCACAAGCACAACATATATATATGCCACACACGAGAGCTTTTCTTCAAATGTCCAACATACATCGATTTCATTCCTTAATTTGTTCATTAATCACCTATTTGTTTGATATATTCGTTGATAAGATCGAGATGACGCGCCGCGACAATGGCGTATGGAAGCCGACTTTCTAGATCTAGATCTAGATTGAGCGGTCAATGCGGGATAGTAGATCTAGATCTACATAGGGGGATGTGGGAGATGCATGTAGGAAGGGAAGATTTGCTCAAAAAATATGATTTTGTTTGGTCAAATTGGTGAAATCGGGGATAGAAATGGGCAAAAATGAGCTGGGTTGGGAGAAGGCTCGGGTTTGTGTGGAGGAGTGGAGTGGTAGTAGTGGGGGGAGTGGTTGTTGAGCAGAAATAACTGCCCAGGTTACTGCCGGCGCACCCCTGGGCTGGTGCGCCGGCAGCACATAGCCCTTTCGGCTATATCACCCCCGGGCCAGGCCCAAGAATCATTGCCGGCGCACCAGCCCGGGGGTGCGCCGGCAATAGCGCATTTTCCGCCGGCGCACCCCTGGGCTGGTGCGCCGGCAATGATTCTTGGGCCTGGCCCGAATCGACTGCGGCCATGCTAGGATGTTTCCCCGGCGCGTCTTTCCCGGAGGTGCGCCGGCAGTAGTCCTTCATCGCCGGCGCTGCTGCAAAGTGGTGCGCCGGCAACCCTTTCCACCGGCGCATGTCCAAGGTGGTGCACCGGCACCACTTGCCTCCACCTATAGGCTTTTCCCTAGTAGTGCTCATAAGGGCACTCATTTGCAAAGTGGTTATCTTCATCACAGTTGTAGCAAGTTCTCTTCTTATTCTTGTCATTGAGGAGCATTGGAAACTTTGCCTTGTACTTCTTGGCAAAGAAAGCAAAGTCGGTAGCAATGTCACTAGTTGAAGTCATCTCTTCATCTTTTCCAAGTTCATAGTCTTCTTCTCTTCCATGGTCGGCTCTAGCTTTGAGAGCAAGGTTGTGTGACGCTTCATGCTTGTGTGAGGCTTCATCAACACGGTTCATTGCCATGAGCCTCTTTCCGGCTTTGGCCATGTTTTCATTGGCGACCACATAGGAGACTAGATCATCGGAGTTGAGATCGGCGCTCTTGGTCATGATTTGCAAGTTGAGTGCAAGGTTGGTGTCTTCTTGCTTGACAGCAATCATAGCAATGACCTTGGACTTTATGAATGCTTCATTCATCTCGAAGCTGTCATTGTACTTCTCAACACCAAGTCCCTTGACCCTTACTCTAAGAGCACCAAGCCTTGCATAAGCATCGGCCACGGATTCTCCTTCTCGAATCATGAATTGATGGGCCTCTTGCTTTGCGGTCTCATAAAGAGCTGATTGGATCAAATCGGTTCCCTCTTGAAGTACTATGATTCGATCCCACAACTCTTTAGCGGAGTCTATATCGTTGACTTGATCAAGGAGCTTGCGGTTGATGCCACTCCTAATCTTGTCACGTGCGGAGGCATTGAGTTGACGGTTGTAGAATTCGGCGGAGGTCAACCGAATGGGATCTTGTGGCACTCGGTATCCATGAACAATGATCTCCCATAACTCCACACTGCAGCTGCGAATATGAGATTCCATAGCAGATTTCCAAAAAGGAAAGTGAGTTCCATCAAAATGGGGAACGTTCCCACTATGATTTATATGAGGCATGGGTGAAGTGTTTTTGGGATAGTCATGGTTGACTTCATGATAGCTCCCTAGGGAGGCCGAAGCCCCACTAGGAGGCCCACTAGTCAAGTTCTTAAGCATGGCGGACATCTCCGCCATTTGGCTTTGTAGTTCATCCTCCTTTTTCTTCTTCTCGGCATCATATGCCAAGAATCTAGATTTCATCTCTTTAACCGAAAGGTTAGAGTCTTCATCTAGACCCTCGAATAGTTTTCCATCTCACTCTTAAGGCGGTGAAGCCCTTAATAAGAGTCCAAGCTCTAATACCAATTGAAAGTATAGAGATGGTAAACCTAGAGGGGGGGGGGTGAATAGGTTTCTACAGATTTTAATTCTTTCTTTGCAATATTAGGCTTTGCGGAATATAAAGGTGAGCCTAATGCAAACTAGGTGAAACAACCTATATGAGGATACAACTAACTCGAGCACGAAGGCTCTCACAGGCAGTTAAATCACAAGTAAGGAGTTCGGTTAGAGATAACCGATAGCACGCGGAGACGAGTATGTATTCCCGTGTTCCCTTCCTTTGCAAGAAGGTACGTCACGTTTGGAGGGGTGGAGGTCCCACGAAGGATTCCCCACGCCACGAAGGCTCACCCTATTCTCCGGAGCCTATCCCACGAAGGAATAGCTCACTCACTTGTGGTAGACTTTGAGGTAGCCTCCAAACCTTCACAATCACGGAGCAAATCCACAGCCCGGATGCTTCCAGACTCCTCTTGCCCACCTAGGGTTTCCAAGGAACCCTAGGAAGCAAGCTTCTGATGAATACAAGGGGGAATGAGATTTGGCTTAGTAGAACAGTAGATCGGGTCCTCCTCTAAGGTTTCCCCGGAGGGATTTGAGTTTGGGTGGAGGAGGATGGAGATCTGAGGCTTTTGGTGTTTCTAGCAATGGAGTATGAGAGAGAGAGCTCAAGAACAGCTTTTAGTGTAGTGCCTAACTGTTCAGAGGTAGGAGAAGGGCTATTTATAGTGTTCTTCGAAATATGGCCGTTGGTCACTTGCCACATCATCCTTTCTCCCGACAAACCCGGTCAACCGGACCACAGACCGGATCTTCCGGTTCAGAGCCCGGTCGGACCGGACCAGGGACCGGACCAGCCGGTCCAAACCGGTCAGCAGGCCGGACCCCGACCGGGGTCACTTTGCGACGTCCAGGAGCTCGTCCGGTTGGCGCCCGGTCGACCAGCCGTCACGCCGGGCCCGTCGGTCTGTAGGCCGGTTGACCGGGCAGCAGGCCGGATCAGTTCGGCGCCCGGTTGGCGCCCGGTTGGCGCCTAGTTGGCGCCCGGTCGACCGGTCGGCACGCCAGCCTGGCCGGTCGGGAGGCCGGTCTGACCGGGCAGCTGACCGGATTCCTGCTGTAGACCCCTTTTTGATTGTTGTTGAAATGGGGGGTCTCCTTCAGCCTTCTTGTTTCTTTGATACACCATTTATGCCTCTTTGCCTAATACCTGAGATTATCCTTATAGACATGTATTAGGCCAAATACTCTAGCACGGTGTCATTGTTACCAAAATAATGGATAAGGATAAAATACCCTTACAATGGGGAAAAGGAAAAAAAATATAAAGATAATTATGAACTATGGGCCCAACTGTCAGTGAGAGGAGCCCATAATCCTAGTCGTGATCGTTGTTTTCTTGGTGTGCCAAACATGTATAGGGTTTGGGGTGGAACAGGATTCATAAGTTAAGAGTGCCAATTTCGGGGATTCAAAGTTAAAGGTTTGATTTAGCTAACACCTACAAGTTCAAGGTTTGTTTTGAACTTTTTATTTTGCAATAAGTGGATGATTTGCTTCATGAACTGAATGATGTATAACTTTCATACGATACACATGCCTGGCATTACATTGTGTTCATCCAAGATGGCTTTTAATGGATGATATGAGTATGAGCAACAATAAATGTGACGTTATCTTAATTAAGACATACTACAATAAAATCTAATACTCCATTGCTTACTCTGACATAAAAGTAAGGCCGGAAGTGCATCTACTGCCTTTTCTAATGGGGTGCAAATGACTAATGAGTAATGAAAAATGATTAGGATGTAACACGTTGTTGAGTATACAGCCATACAGGGGTAATTAGTCTCAGCTAGTTGTTTGACCACAAGAAAATCGACCCCTCAAAATAAAGCCAGGAAGGTATGGCTAGAATTGGATAACCGTAGCATTTCTATAGAGTTCGTCCGGAGCGGTGTTTTTTTCTATAGTAAATGTTTTGCACGAATATATCTGCGCCTATTTGCTCTCCAGAGCTCCTCCACGATCCGGCCATGTCCATTGTGATACGCTACGAAAACAGCTATGGCAGCCACGTCCCGCCATGTCCCTGGCTGGTGGTGGCAAACATAATGGACACCGAGTTTGATGAGCTTCTTTTTTTTCTGGCACTTCAACTTGAAATTCCAATGCATCTCATTCCGATCCAATAGGTCTTACACTAGACGTCGACACAAGCTTCTACATGTAAAGAATTCGATTTTTCTTCATATTTTGTGACACGGAAGAAGCCACTATTTATAAGTGAGAGTTGGTACGTTCATTAAGTAACCAAACTATACACTGACTCAGCGATAAACAACTGCACCTGGTGCATGATCTTTATTTGCAATAACTTGATGGTTCGCTGTAACACCCCAAATTTTAGGCCTTCTCAGAAAAAATCCAAAAACAAAAACTATTTACCGTATTTGAATTTCTTTTCCATTTGACTTTCATATGCTTCTCTATTACTCAACCTTGGCACACTGAAGACTCAGAATGAATAAAGACTGGGGAGTGAGTGAAACCTCTGTATCGTACAAATTATTCGGTAAACTTAGCGTTTTGTATGAAAAATGAAAATTTTCTCCTATAGTAAATGTTTTGCACGAATATATCTGCGCCTATTTGTTCTCCAGAGCTCCTCCACGATCCGGCCATGTCCATTGTGATACGCTACGAAAACAGCTATGGCAGCCACGTCCCGCCATGTCCCTGGCTGGTGGTGGCAAACATAATGGACACCGAGTTTGATGAGCTTCTTCTTTTTCTGGCACTTCAACTTGAAATTCCAATGCATCTCATTCCGATCCAATAGGTGTTGGGGGATGACCCCCGGTATGCCAAAGGCATGTCAAACTAGATGGTTTGGGCCATCAAGATACCGGTTTAATGTTTAAGCCGGAGGACAAAGTTGTATATTTGGCTAAGTAAAGCTAAGCCGGTATCCCCAAGAGGGGTATACCGGAACCGGATAAAGAAGATACCGGAAGGAGAGCTTGTCGGCGCAGCTGGTCAAAGATTCTCTCTGGAGCTAGAAGACAAGGATGAGCTAAGCAAAGTGACTTTAATCGGAGCCCTGGCGCCAAAGAGAAGGGTGACGCTGAAAGAAGCCGGAGGACGTCAGCGTCCCTGATTAAAGAAGACCCCGGCGTTATCCATGATTAAAGTAGCTTTGTAAAGTAGTTTGTCCAGTCAAAGATGCCATTAGGGTTTCTTGCACTGTAAGCCACCCTCTCCCCTATATAAGGAGAGGGGGCACAACCTCTTACGGGCACGTCGCGTTGCGTTGCGAGACGATAGAGGAGATTAGAAGACGAACCTTCTATCCAGAAACCTGTAACCGTGTTAAGATCAATGAAGCTAGCGATCTAGAGCAGAGTTCTTCCTTTTGTCTTTCTTCTTGTTTACCTGCCTCGTGCTGTGTTCTTGAGGAAAGCAACCGGAGGTTCATCCCGTCTAGTCGCAAACCCTCCCCCGAATCCTCTAGCGTCCATTCGGCCCCAACTTAAGCCATCCAATGGCATTTGCTCGTTCCCCACGACGACAGTTGGCGCCCACCGTGTGGCAGAAAGTGGCGCTTGATGGAGTTCACATTCGGGCGGGCATCCTTGACGCCGCCGGCCAGCGAACGGTGTCCGCGCTGGTGCAGCGTTTCTACGACATGGACTTCATCAACGACAACGCGGGCTGCTTCGCCAATGGCGGCATCTTCCCCAAGAACGGCCGCATCATCGAGTTCGGCAGCCACCGCATCTACTTCGGCACCGTCCCTGTGCGCCAGCGCCTCTCGCCGGTGCTGGTGGCGCCGGATCCGCCAAGATGGCTACATGCTGGCCGTGCTCCTGGCAGCGTGGAGGTGATGATGGCAGGCGCGGTCGTCGCCGGCAAAGAAGCTGTGGAAGAAGGTGCTGGGCGTGCGGTTTCAACCCGCGCAGCCAAGCCACCGCTGGAGCGCGACCCTGACGTTGCGGGAGCATCTTCAACGCTACCGGAGGCACCACTCCAAGCGGCCATGAACGTCCTCGCCACCCCCATCGCACAGAACATCGACCCGGCAGCAGTGCAAGCGGAGCTGGAGGCGCAACGCCAGAAGCTGCTCGAGAACGGCAAGGACATCATCCGGGCGCAGCGCGAGCTGAACCTAACCCTACGTGAGTACAATGCTGCCCATGGCTTTGCTTCTGTTAGCGCGCATGCTGCTAGGGTACCGGAAAACCGGCTTAAGGCTCGCAATCTAGATCAGGATCTGCGCAAAGAGATTCTAGCCGGCAAAAGTGCCTCTGCATCTGTAAGCATCATAGAAAAGCCCAAGTACAGTAGCCCGGATAAAACTATAAGAGCTGCTAAGGCTGCGGTAGAGCTGTGCGAATCGCTTTCCGGGGAAGCTCTGGTAAAACAGCAAGAGCGCGTCCGGGACCTGCTTGAAACCATCGAGCAGCAAAATGCTGAGCATCTGGCTAAGCTGAACAAAGCTGTGGCTTCGAAGTCCACGCGTTCGACAAAGAATGCCGGTAGCAAGTCTCAGGGACAAGCATCGTCCCCTCATCCGGATAAAAGAAGGGAAAAAGAGGTGAATGCGCAGCAGATGACTGTGTATGATCCAGTCCTTGCCGGAAAACAAAAAGCCAGGCAATATGATGCCGGAAGGAAAAGCCAAGGGGCAGATCGAGGCTACGCCAAAAGGGGCTATGCCGGAAACAATCATGCCGGTAAATACGAAACCGGGAAAAATTATCAAGCGGCAAGGGCTGCATATGAAGAGGAAGATGAGATTCCCCCAAGGTACCGGCAGGCAAGGGCCGCGGTACCGGAACCTTATGATGAGGCTGACTCAACAGCTGACAGACCCGTGGCATACCGGAATCCGTTGGGAGATCGCGTGGGAGAAAGGCACCTGCCAGTACGGGATGCGAGGCACCGTTTGGACAGGGTGTACCTGTATGAAATAATTGAGGAAGAAGGACCTCCAGGTCCAAAATGTTTTGGTCCGAGGATCATGAAAGAGGGACCGCCAGTTCGCAATTTCCAGTTGCTGCGTGACACAAAAACGTACGATGGCACCACCAAGCCGGAAGACTGGCTCGCAGATTATGTCACCGCGGTCTATGTCGCTGGTGGCGGAGGAACCGTAGCCGGAGGCGGAAATCGCCGCTGGGCCGTAAGAATCATACCATCATTCCTGGTGGGACCGGCAAGAATCTGGCTGAACAATTTGCCAGCCGGAAGCATTAACGGTTGGTTGGACTTTGAGGAAGCTTTTGTGAGCAATTTTAGCAGTACCTACCGGAGGCCAAATAGGCCGCAGCAGCTCTCTCTGTGCATACATCGCCAGAATGAAACAGACCGGGATTACCTGGCCCGGTGGAACACCACAAGGAACTCCTGTGAAGGGGTGATAGAAGCACAAGCCATAGCTTGGTTTAGCAGTGGGTGCAGAAGAGGTTCACCGTTGTGGCAAAAGTTGCAACGGAACATGCCGGCAACATTGGCAGAGATGATACGTGTGGCAGATAGCTATGCATTGGGAGACCCAATGCAACCGGCAGTACAAGCTGAGCCGGAGCAAACAAACCAACCACAGCAACGCCAAGAGCCATACCGGGACAACCGGCAAAACAAACGAAGAGAAGAGTTTCCGGATCGAAGGTATGGTCCACAGCAAGTAGCCGCGGTGCAGGAAAATTCCAGCGCCAGCGGAAGCCAAAGGCAAAAAACCGGATCGCAGCCATGGGCGGGTCCTAAGAAACAATGGGTTGAGAAAAAACCATGGCAAAACAATGAGGAAAGGTACACCATGGAATCCGCAATGGACCAGCCATGCCGGTGGCACACACCAAACCCCGGAAGGCCGGCGAACCACTTAACAAAATATTGTACTTGGACCAGAAGGTTAATGGGCCAAGGCGCAGCAAAAGATGCTGGAAAATTACCGCCACCACCCCCGCTTACCGGACCAAATGCTATACCGGTGCAGCCTCAGCAAAACAGGACTCCACCACAACAAGTTCATCAGGTGGGAGACGCCAATGGCCAACCACCTCCGCCGGCACCTTTGGGCCGGAATGTTTACTATGACCCAGATATGTGCTGTGTTGTGTTCGTTACTGAGCCAACAGACAAGCAAAGCCTGCGGCGCCGTTCCATGGAAGTGAACGCGGTGATGCCGGCAGTTCCAAAATACATGCTGTGGTCTGATCAAGAGATAAGCTGGTCGTTCAAGGATCACCCGAAAATAATGCCTAATCCGGGTGGTTACGCTCTGGTTGTGGACCCAATCATGCATGGGCCAAACGCTCGAGTCAAATTCAGCAAAGTGCTGATAGACAATGGGAGCAGCATAAACATCATGTACCGGCACACCATGCACACACTTGGAATAACCGAGAATATGCTGCAGCCAACGCACACAACTTTCCACGGAATCGTTCCGGGGCTGTCTTGTTCGCCCATGGGAAAAGTCCGGGTGGATGTTTCATTCGGTGGACGTGATAATTGCCGGGTGGAAAACCTTCTGTTCGAGGTGGTGGATCTGGATAGTCCTTACCATGCACTGCTGGGGAGACCGGCATTGGCTGCTTTCATGGCCTCGACCCACACGGCATATCTCAAGATGAAGATGCCGGCACCTCGTGGACCCTTAACCGTGGTGGGGAATTATAAAGTGTCACTGGAAACCGCTTCCGCCGGATCAAATCTGGCCGAATCGCTGGTGATTGCAGAGGAAAAGAAAAGAATGCAGACCACGGTTGCGCTGGCTCAATCTTCACAGTTGAGCTTAGCGGCAATGAGTGGAAATCTGGGCACACCGGCATTCATGCCAACCAATGAAACAAAAGACATTGTGCTGGACCCGGCTTACCCTGAGCGCACCGTTCGCATCGGTGCCGGCCTCACTGAGGCATAGGAAAGCGCGCTCACCAGCTTCCTCCGTGAGAATCAGAATATCTTCGCCTGGTCTACTGATGACTTGGTGGGTGTTCCGAGGGAGCTGGCTGAGCACTGTCTAAACGTCCGGAAAGATGCTAAACCGGTAAGGCAGCCGTTGCGCCGGTTTGCTGAAGACAGAAGAAAGATCATTGGAGAGGAGGTAACAAAGTTGTTGGTTGCCGGTTTCATCGTGGAAGTGCTGCACACAGAGTGGCTAGCCAATCCGGTGATGGTCGAAAAGAAGAAAGAAGAGAACCTCGAAGCAAAAGCTCCAAAGGTATGGCGCATGTGCATCGACTACACCAACCTGAACAAGGCTTGCCCAAAAGATCCTTTCCCGTTACCCCGGATCGATCAAGTGATTGATTCCACTGCTGGATGTGAACTGTTGTCTTTCCTGGATGCTTATTCCGGTTTCCACCAAATCCCCTTGAAAAAGGAGGACCAAATAAAGACTACGTTTATCACCCCGCACGGGGCTTATTGCTATGTCACAATGCCTTTCGGTTTGCGCAACGCTGGTGCAACGTACCAGCGCTGTATGCAAAAATGTTTGTACGATCAAATCGGCAAAAACGTGCAAGTCTACGTAGACGATGTCGTGATAAAAACTAAGAAAAAAAACCTTAATCGATGATCTCCGGCAAACATTTGATAACCTAAGAAGGTTCCGGATGAAACTTAATCCGGCAAAATGCACCTTTGGTGTCCCAGCCGGCAAGTTGCTTGGTTTCCTCGTATCGAGCCGGGGAATAGAGGTGAATCCGGTAAAAATCCGGGCGATCGAAAGAATGACCATACCGCACGATCTAAAAGATGTGCAAAAGTTTACCGGAAGCTTGGCATCGCTAAGCCGGTTCATAAGCAGGTTGGGAGAAAAAGCTCTGCCCCTCTATGCCTTGATGAAATAATCCGATACATTCGTCTGGACCCCTCAGGCAGACGCGGCGTTCAAGGAGCTAAAAAAGATGCTGGCCACTGCGCCCATATTGGCTTCACCTTTGGAAAGGGAGCCCATGTTGTTGTACATAGCAGCAACAAACCGGGTTGTGAGTGTAGTGGTTGTGGTTGAAAGAGAAGAGGAAGGAAAAACCGTGCAAAGACCGGTATACTACCTGAGCGAAGTGCTCTCCCTCTCGAAACAAAACTACCCTCACTTCCAAAAAATGACTTATGGCGTGTTCATGGCCGCCACAAAGCTTAAGCACTACTTTGAGGAACACCCCATGAAGGTGGTAAGTGAAGCTCCCATTTCCGATATCATGTGTAACAAAGATGCTAGCGGCAGGATCGCGAAATGGGCAATCCAGATATCACCATATGTACCGGAGTACGAGAGAAGAGATGCCATAAAGTCGCAAGCTTTGGCTGACTTTCTTGTTGATTGGGCGGAAATGCAATATAAGCCGCCAGAGCAAAAGATAGAATACTGGAAGATGCACTTTGACGGATCCAAGCTCAAGGAAGGTCTAGGTGCCGGTGTGGTACTTACCTCACCTAAGGGAGATCATCTCCGGTATGTTTTGCAAGTACACTTCAGAGCATCAAACAATGTGGCTGAGTATGAGGCTCTAATACATGGACTCAAAGTCGCAAAAGAAATCGGTGCGCACCGAATCATTTGCTATGGTGATTCAGACCTCGTGGTGCAGCAGTGTTCCGGCGATTGGGATGCAAAAGATGCCAACATGGCTTCATACCGGTTTCACGTGCAGAAGATTTCCGGCTTCTTCGAGGGCTGTGAGTTTCACCATGTGCCGCGCGCAGAAAATGAAGCCGCGGATGCTTTTTCCAAGCTCGGATCGTCGAGGCAAGAAATTCCACCCGGAATAGCCTTGGCACACTTAAGAGACCCATCGATCAAACCAAGCCCGGAATCGGAATCAATTTTCGTACCGGAATCACATGTTGTACCAATGGATATTGACGAAGTAAACCCGGGGAATGCTCCGGTAAACTCGGGGACTGCTGCGTCTGTACCAGGAGAAGCAATGCTGGTGGATAACATGGAAGTAGATGTACCAGTATTCACAGTCCGGGAAGCACCATCTTGGGTTAAACCTATTAAGGAATTCCTGATCAACGGCACCTTGCCGGTTGACGAAAATGAGTCAAGAAGGATCCAGAGAAGGTCCAAAGCTTACACCATTATCAATGGTGAGGTGTACAAGAGAAGTGTTACCGGTGTCCTTCAAAGATGTGTGGAACCGGAAGAGGGAAAAGAAATGCTCGTGGAAATTCACCAAGGAGAATGTGGGCACCATGCTTCATTAAGGGCGCTGGTTGCAAAAGTATTCCGGCACGGCTTCTATTGGCTCACTGCTTTGGAGGATGCTGAGGATTTAGTACGAAAATGCAATGGGTGCCAGAGGTACGCCAAGCAAAATCATACCCCAGCATCCGGGCTAAAAACAATACCACTAACTTGGCCATTTGCTGTTTGGTGCCTTGACATGGTTGGTCCTTTCAAAACCGCTAGAAGCAGTTTTACCCACATCCTAGTGATGGTGGATAAGTTCACCAAATGGTTAGAAGTAAAGCCTATCGCAAAATGTGATGGGCATACAGCCGTAAAATTCTTAAAAGATGTTATCTTGCGGTATGGATACCCGCATAGCATAATTACTGACAATGGCACAAACTTTGCTCAAGGTGAGTTCAAAAGATTTTGTGAAGATAACAATATCCGGTTGGATTTGTGCTCAGTCGCGCACCCACAAGGCAATGGCCAAGTGGAGAGAACAAACGCCTTGGTACTTTCCGGTATCAAGCCCAGGCTAATTGAACCTCTTGAAAAGACACCGGGGTGTTGGCTCGATGAGCTAACATCAGTGTTGTGGAGCATAAGAACGACTCCAAACCGGTCTACCGGATACACTCCATTTTTCATGGTCTATGGGGCTGAAGCTGTAATTCCAACCGATATCATACATGACTCACCAAGAGTTCAACAATACACCGAAGAAGAGGTGAAAGAGGCAAGAGAAAATGATGTGGACTTGCTAGAAGAAGCAAGAGAGCTGGCCCTGGCAAGAACAACCATTTACTAGCAAAACCTAAGACGCTATCATAACCGCAAGGTTAACCCGAGAACATTCCGGGAAGGAGATCTGGTGTTGCGCCTAGTGCAGCGCACTGAGGGCCGGCACAAACTATCTCCCCCATGGGAAGGACCTTTCATTGTGAGCAAGGCTCTACACAATGATGCCTATTACTTGGTTGACGCGCAGGAAGCTAAGAAAGGAAAGGCGGACAGGTCAGGAGAAGAAACCAAGCGCCCATGGAATGTAGCTCTTTTGCGTCCCTTCTATGCATGAGGCTGTGTTGTAAGAAGTTCCTTTTTGTACCTTATATGCTATGAATAAAAGATGCCGGCACCCTCGATTGAATCTCGGGGACTGCCTCTACCGAAAATTGCATGTAATATGTTTATTTTTTCAGTTACCGGTTGGTTGCAGAGCATTTTTTCTTTCCGGTTTAGTAACGTGCTAAACCTACCGGAGTCTTCGACTCTGCTGCTGTCCAAAACCCGGCTTCATGGCAAGCAAGATAAACTGGTAGGAACTAAGCACGCGAACGACGAAGAGAGGAGATGGGAACAAACAATCCGGAAAGTTTAACTAACCCCGGTTATACCGGTTTTTTGTGAAAAGTTTCATATTATTTCTAAGTTCAAGAAAGTGCTTGCTTGGCAAAAGAACTTTGTGACTCATACGCCAAAAAACCCAGAGGGTAGGCATAGACAAAGCAAAAGAACCAAGTGTGCATCGGATTGAATGCCGAAACAATCTCGGAATCTTCACAGTGCAAGATAAAAAAGCAAAATTGAGAGCAAAATGCTAAGTTAGGCAAACACAACTTAATGACTTACCGGTATAGCATACCGGCGTAAATCGTTGTAGCACAACCAAAAGCCAAAAGGCTAAGTTTTAAATTACATCATAAAACCCCGGCATACCGGGTAGAATTTAACCAGCAATGTTTTAAGTTAACAGGAACAACAGGTATTTCACAAGCAAATAGTCAGCATCAGATAAATCACGCGACAGGGGCTTCAGGGGGAGCATCGCCAGCGCCAGGACCATCCAGAGGCTCGTCAACGGCTCCGGCCTCCTCCTCGCCTTCACCCTCCTCCTCTTCGCTCAGATAATCTTTGACGTCTGAGGGAGCGGCGATGAAGGTGCGCGCATCGGCGTACTCCGCGATGTGGTATGCGCGATCCTGCCGCTTAGCGGTGAGGACCGGGTCCAGATCGGTTTCGGCGTTTTCGCGCACTCCGGTGAGGGCGTCCAAGTCCAGCTCCGGGTACCAGGAGCAGGCAACGCGAAGCGCGGAGTCAGCTCCGGCACGGGCGGCAGAGCACTGCCACTCCCGGATCCTTCTGCCGGCACCCTTGAGGCGGTCGCTGATGAGGGAGAAGGTGTCTGGCACCACTTCTCCGGGCCAGAGGGTCTTGAAGAGCTGGGTGGCTACCTCAGGAATATCAGAGAGATTGCGGTCGATGGCGCGCATATGGGAGACCCGTGCGCTCAACGCAACCAAGTGGTCATAAGGGTCCGACGGCGCGCCCAGATTTTCATAGCCCTGGGCAACCCGGCGCTCTCCAACTCTTTTCGCTGCAAACCCCTGGGAGTCCGGGAAGAGCCCTACAAGGCAAAAGAAAGAAGTTAAGCAAATGCTACCGAGAGAGATAAGCTTATAAGCAGAAATCGGAAAGGAAGAAGGAAGAAGCTTACGGAGGGCAAGCGCATCAGTTTGCGTGACCAGAAGGTCGTACTCCTTCTGCTCCGCCTCCAGCCGTGCGGCCTTCTCCTCAGCAGCCTTCCGCGCCTTCGCCCCCTCCTCCAACTCAGAATTGAGCACTGCGTTGGAGTTGTTGGCATCCTCCAGAGCCTCATTCAACTTGGCCTCGGCGGCGGCTTGGGCGGCCTTCATGGCGGCGCTGTGCTTCAGCCCGACCTGGATCAGCTGCTCCTTTAGCCCGCTGGCGTAGGTCTCCTGGACGTCCAGAGCCTCGCGATGCTGCCGGATAAGCTGCTCCTTTTCGGCTAAACCCCGGAAAGAAAATGTTAACGAAATTGAAGTTGGTAAAGTAAGGAAAAGACAAGTTCACCGGAAAACAGGCAACCGTACCTTGGAGCGCAGCGACCTGCTGCCGGAGGGCTACAATGGAAGCTTCCAGAATTGCTGTTGAACAAAGAGTTGTGAGAGTTAAGAAGGAAAAGCTTACCGAAAAAAGTTACCGGAGGCACAAAGAGTTTACCTTGGCACTTCTCGTGTGCCTCAGCAAGCTCCTGGTGCTCCCATAAAAGCTCCTCAAAGAGGACCTTCCGGGCGTCAGCTGTGTGCTGTTCAAGACAAAGAGATTAGTTAGAGTTTCGCCCTAAGAACAAAGTTCTTAACCCGAAACTCGGGGACTGGGCATGCCGGTTTTGCGCGTTTCTAAGTTGAGTTTTGTGCTAAGAGCTACGCTCTCAACACGAAACTCGGGGACTGGGAAGATAGATAAGATTCAGTAAAGATAAGAGAAAAAACGGCATGAAATTAAGAAAGAGATAGAAAAGATCCAGAAGCAGGAAAACCGGAAAAAGTTGAAGAAAGTTAGTGGGACTTACCATCAGATTGTTCGTGGAATCATACCACACACTATCCAGCTCCTTGACGGCCCGGCGCAGCCGCATGAAATGCTCCTCGGAGGATCGATCTCCAGCAGGGTCAGGCAGCGGCAGCCTATCCTTGCCCATGCCGCGGGTCGCCGGGGACATGTCCGCGGCGTTCCACTTCTCCGCGTAGGGCAAAAGGTGCCCCAGCTCCCGGCCTTGGCGTTTAAATTCAGTAATCCGGCCGAGCAGGCCAGTTGCCTTCTCGCTGACGGCACTTGCGGCGCGGGAGGCGTGCAGCACCAAGGGCTGCGGTCCGCCGGAGGGGACATTGGAGGCCGTCGCCTTCCTTGATAAGCTTGGAGGTCTTGGGCGGCGGCGGAGTCAGAGTGGCGCCGGTCGGCTCGCTGCGAGGAGCTTCCGGCGGTGGCGTTGGGGCAGTTCTTGGAGAAAGGGGAGCGCTAGGCGCCTCACCCGAGTTGGAACCTCCCGGCACGGAAGTTTCCGGCGCGGGAGTCTTCTTCTTCTTTTTCGGGACGGGAGGAACCAGAGGTTCCGCCTGCCCGGCATCTTCTTCTTCGGCGCCGATGTTGCTGGCGCCTACATCTTGGGTTTCAGGAGGGGAGACAAGGTCCTCCTCCGCGCGGTGTTCTGGCGGTGTAGGGGCCGCGCGCCCCGAACTTGGAGTGCCCCCCAGAGGGGAGGCAGAGATGTTGCCGGCACCAGATGGTGCCGGGCTTGAGTGAGGAGGAGGAGTTGAGGTCCTCGCGGTACCTTCAGGGCCCTCGGGCCTTGGGCGAAGCTTGAGCGCAGGGCTAAATAAAAGAAGAAGAAAGGGTTGGAAAAAAGAAACCGAAAAAAGAACTTAGCAAAAAGAAACAAGCAAGGAAACAGGAGCTTACCCAGAGGAGGTCGGCATCTGCTTGCGCTTATAGCGCCGCATACCTACTTCCTTCTGCCCCAAAGGCTTCGTCCGGAAGCGCTTCGAGGGAGGGGCCTCGCTGGAACCGGCATCAGATGCCGGCGCCTTGTTCTTCTGGCCTTGGGCCACAAGCTTGTCCACGAACTCGTGGCCGGCCTCGGCTTGCAGCGGCGGCACATGCTCATGAACCTGCAGGATTGAGATAAGTAAGAAAACATCTACAAAAGAGCAATAATGAAAAATATGAGAAATCGAAAAAGAAAGCTACCTCGAGGATGGTCAGGTCATCCGAGGAACCGGTTGGTTTGGGCACGGACGGGCCGAGGCGCGAAGCTTTGGTCTTGCCCATCTTCAGATCCAACCAACGGATAAAAGGATCCGGATCAACAGAGTCTAAGGCACGCTTCACGCAGGGGCCTCGTCGCTCTGCGTGAATAGAGGGGAAGCGGTCCTTGACCTGAAACAAATGAAAAGAAGGTTAACAACAGCATGAACGTTACCGGTAAACCGACCCGAGTTGCATAATCTCTTACTTCTTGGGTTGGAGGGTTAGTAGTACTGAAAGGAAGAAGGCCCCATTCCCAATCATCCGGCATGGCAGTCTGGCAGATCTGCTTAGCCTTGCGGACGACGTCCCTTTTGCTGAGAGGGAGGCCGGTAATCTTGGTGGGATCGCCGGGGCTGTACATCTCGCTCATCTTGTGCTGCCGACGCTTGAGAGGAAGCACCCGGTGCGAGATAAAGGTGCGAATAATATCGTCAGAGCAGATGTTGGTTTCCTTCATCAAGCTCGCCATATAGCGTACCACCCGGTTGGTTTCCGTATGACCCGACTTCGGGTTGTAGCTCCAGTTGGCTTTGCTGGGCGGTGCCGGATTGAAGGGCGGCAGATCAATGAGATCCGCGGCGCCGTTATTCTTCACATAAAAGAAGGTCCCTTGCCATGCCCGGCATGACTCGAGACCGGCAAACTTGAAAAAGGGGCTCCCCTGACGGGAGCCGATGATGCAAGACCCGCACTGAACGGGGGGCTTGGGCGCAGGGATGTCCTTGCCCTGAACGGAATTGATCCGCAGAGCGAAGAAACGGGCAAACGTCTCACGGAGGGGATGAATGCCAACATAAGCCTCCATGAAGGTGGCAAAGCAAGAAAGATAAAAAATGGCGTTGCCAGGGAGGTGATGAGGTTGAAGTTCATAGAAATCTAAGAACTTCCGAAAAAACGGCGAAGCAGGAAGGCCGAAGCCACGCTCAAAGTGAGCGAGGAAAACAACGTGTTCACCGGGCTCAAGCTCCGGTTCAATCTCGTCACCGGGAAGCCGGCAGGTTACTCCTTCCGGAATCCTACGGGGCCGGTATAACCAGTCGATCTCGTACTCAGTAACGTTGGAGCCCATCCAGGCTCCACGGGTGACAGCGGAAGGATTTACACCGGAAGCTTGGCTAGAGCTACCGGATTCTCCGTGGCTACCGGAATCGGTATCCATCGAAGCGGAATCGGCGGATCTATCGGAAGAATGCCTACGCCGGCTACCGGAAGAAGAGGCAGAGGAGGAGGCAGAGGAAGATTCCTCGCTAGACATTGGTTTAAAGGCAGAAAAACAGAAATCCCACGGTTGGCCCTCGCGCGAAGATCTACGAGTAAGAGGAAAATCAAAGGAAAAGGGGAAATAAAAACACTGTCGACCCAAGATCTAGAAAACGAGCAAAGGGCAAGCAAACTAAGATTGGAACCGACCTGAGGCGGCACAGTCGCTAGGGAAGAAGTTCACCGGCGAAGCAGTGGGCCTGCGGTCACCGAGGAGCTCCCACGACGGCGGAGCAGAGGAAGGCGCGAGGAAGCGTGAATGCAGCGGTCGCAGCGGAGACGCTACGAGGGATTTCCGCACGGCGATGTCCGGCAGAGGAGCGGCACAAGTTCGCCGGGCGGCAGAGCTCGATCGAACGGCGGCGGACGGAGAACGGCGAAGGCGCAGAGAGCGAGGAGCACTGTGCGCGAAGGGTGGAGAATGCGAGAAGAGGAAGAAGAGGGGGTGGTTCTCCTTATAAAGAAGAAAGAAGATGGGCCGAAAACCGTCGGGCCACGGCGGTTCGCACCGCGGGCCGCGACGGTTCACATAACGGGCCGCCACGTGGCGCAATAATACACGCGAGGAAACAGAAAGCCACACGGAGGGGCACACAGATCCGAATTGGCGACGAGGATCCGCAGCGGAGCATTTAATGTGCGCGCGGGAGCCGAAGGGAAGTGACCCCTGACACTGGCCTGTCAGTCACAGTGCGCATGTCACTGATAGGCGCGGGGACCGAGAAATTCTCGACCTCGCCGAGGAGGCAATTAATGGCTGGAATACCGGAGAATAAGATACCGGGGGATACTACATAAAGATAGAAAACGTAAGTCCGGGTAAAGATGCCGAATCTGAGTTAAACGCCGGAATGATTAAACCGGAATCTTATGGTATGAGAACCTGGCATGGTCTGTAGGATAGAATCCGTCAGACTATACCAGCTTCGGGGACTAATGTTGGGGGGATGACCCCCGGTATGCCAAAGGCATGCCAAACCGGATGGTTTGGGCCATCAAGATACCGGTTTAATATTTAAGCCGGAGGACAAAGTTGTATATTTGGCTAAGTAAAGGTAAGCCGGTATCCCCAAGAGGGGTATACCGGAACCGGATAAAGAAGATACCGGAAGGAGAGCGTGTCGGCGCAGCTGGTCAAAGATTCTCTCTGGAGCTAGAAGACAAGGATGAGCTAAGCAAAGTGACTTTAATCGGAGCCCTGGCGCCAAAGAGAAGGGTGACGCTGAAAGAAGCCGGAGGACGTCAGCGTCCCTGATTAAAGAAGACCCCGGCGTCATCCATGATTAAAGTAGCTTTGTAAAGTAGTTTGTCCAGTCAAAGATGCCATTAGGGTTTCTTGCACTGTAAGCCACCCTCTCCCCTATATAAGGAGAGGGGGCACAGCCTCTTACGGGCACGTCGCGTTGCGTTGCGAGACGATAGAGGAGATTAGAAGAGGAACCTTCTATCCAGAAACCTGTAACCGTGTTAAGATCAATGAAGCTAGCGATCTAGAGCAGAGTTCTTCCTTTTGTCTTTCTTCTTGTTTACCTGCCTCGTGCTGTGTTCTTGAGGAAAGCAACCGGAGGTTCATCCCGTCTAGTCGCAAACCCTCCCCCGAATCCTCTAGCGTCCATTCGGCCCCAACTTAAGCCATCCCATGGCATCTGCTCGTTCCCCACGACGACAATAGGTCTTACACTAGACGTCGACACAAGCTTCTACATGTAAAGAATTCGATTTTTCTTCATATTTTGTGACACGGAAGAAGCCACTATTTATAAGTGAGAGTTGGTACGTTCATTAAGTAACCAAACTATACACTGACTCAGCGATAAACAACTGCACCTGGTGCATGATCTTTATTTGCAATAACTTGATGGTTCGCTGTAACACCCCAAATTTTAGGCCTTCTCAGAAAAAATCCAAAAACAAAAACTATTTACCGTATTTGAATTTCTTTTCCATTTGACTTTCATATGCTTCTCTATTACTCAACCTTGGCAAAGTTGAGGATGTTGGATTTGGTTTTCTTTTCACCTTGACGCTATGACATAATCTGATTCATTGAATTTGTCTCCCACACCAAAATGTTTCAAAATGATTTTCTTTTATTTATCCAAAGAAAAAACCTAAACTCTAGCTTTCCAAAGAAACCCTACTTTCTAAACCTCAAAAAATTCCACAAACATTAGGGAGCGATCCCTAGTACCCCTAGACACCAAATATCCAAAATATCCCATGGTCACTTTGGACTAACTTCAAAATTTTAACCCATCTTGTTTCTACCTTTTTCAAATTCCCTTTCAAAATGGTTTACCAATGAATTTATTTTTCTGATCCAATGCCCCCTTCTAGTAAAACCTTGGATCAAGGGCATAGCAAAAATCTCACCAAAATGCCAAACCCTTTTATCGTTGTTTCTGAATTTTGAAAATATTTGAATTCTCAAACTTTCTTCTCGATGGCCAAGTTGGATTATTTTAGATGCATCCTTGCATTCTATAAAAGCCACTAAAATCCCAAATCCAAAATCTTACACAAACCCTTTCAAAATTCAAAGCCATTTCTAACATGTTTTAATTTTCCAAATTTCAACATTACCAAAGTTCTGAATTTAAAAAAATGGTAGTTTACAAAAAATTTGAAAATTATGTGGGGCATCTGCTGCAAAAATCCAAACTCCAAAATCTTCCATATTGTTTCCCAAAATCCTTTCTGGATTTTCAGGGTTTACTGAATTTCCAAACTTTCTCAATTCTCAACTTTAAAATTTGAAGATGCTTCCAATTACAAAGTTGTAGCTCTCTCTCTCTCTCTCTCTCTCTCTCTCTCTCTCTCTCTCTCTCTCTCTCTCTCTCTCTCTCTCCCTCCCTCCCTCCCTCTCTCTCTCTCTCTCTCTCTCCTGCACACGGCAAACACCAAAACTGCAATTTTGGAGCACCATAGCTCCTACACGAGATCGATGCCGACCTTGGCATCGATAGACACGCTCACCACGGGTGACCACATGCACCACCGAGTTGTGGTCGTCGTCAGTGCCACGTCGCTCGCCACTCCGTAGCACGCACGCGTACGCACCTAGGCGCAACACACCACCCGTCGTCGAGATGCACCGCGCCAAGCCACTAGCCGACGCGCCGCCTAGCTACCGCACACAAATCATGCCACTGTGCGCTCGGTGGCAACAGCACGCCGTACGCCGCTTCAGCCACCGCCCACGCGTGCTCGTCAACTCCATCGATGCACTCGCTCCCACCAAGACGCTCTGCACCAAACCGGTGAACTGCATCTGCCGCATCCGCTTACCGTTGCCGTGCGTGCACCGCCCCTGCCCACTCACGCTCACCCTATAAAAGGATACACCTTGCTTCCACTTTTCCTTGCACCACCTCTCCTCCCCCTCCTTGGTCACACATGTTCGAGCATCGCCGCCGACGAGGCTTCACCTCGCTAGAGCAAGCTCAAGACTACTGCCCCTGTTGTTTTCAATTCAGCTCGACCTAGGCCACCGTTCTTTGATTCCTTGAACCCATCGAACCCCCACTCCACCCTCTTTCCAATGCAGTCATCGCTGAAGCTAGGAGATCACGCTAGCACTAACGATATCTTCCTCTGTCGCCGCCGTTGACGGAGAAGACGACCAATTCGACGTCCAGTTCACCCCGGAGGTTGACTAGGAGCTCGTTCGACGCGCTTCTCCATTATACGTCGGTCTAGGTAGGTCCTGAGCCCTCTCTCCTACTCTCTCGCCGGCGAGCTTCGCCGGTGCTCTCATGCGCGCCACGTCCTATTTTTTTTTAAAAAAAACATGATACCTATTCGGGTTAGATTCTGGTGGGGCCCACCCATCAAAGTTTCATTAATAAAAGATGTTTTCCCTTTTCTGTTTTTAGTTTTATAGTTTTAAAAATCAGGAAAATGTTCCAACTTTGGAGGGCCACCATTTTCATACGCTAGCTCATTTTGAGCTGATTCTTTTTACAGAGGTTCAGAATGAGTGAGGAGCGAAGTGGAATCATCCGTCTCGTACAGATATCGAAGTAAGGTTAGCACTTCGTATGGAAAAAGGTGAAAGTTCTCTAAATAGACGTCTTTGCACGAACATATCACTGGTGGAAAAAGGGCCAATAGTCACGGTTCGTAACGTTCCATTAATACCGGTTGTGCAACCGGTATTAAACATGCGGGACTAACCCCCCCCCCTTTAGTCGCGGTTGGTTACGAACCGCGACTAAAGGGCCATCCACGTGGGCGCCAGGCGACGGTTTAGTCGCGGTTCTCCTAGCCAACCGCGACTAAAGGCCGCCGCAGGTTTAGGGTTTTAGCCCCCCTAAACATGGTTTCTTTTTAATTTGTATTGTTTTATTTATTTTGTGTTTTATTTTAATTTTGAAGGAGTTTCACATATTCTACGGTACTACATACATGCATATGAATGTACAATTTCATACAAATTTGAAATTAGAACCAAAGAGAATTCAAGAGGAATATACAATATATATTCAATATCGGATGACCATATACAATTTTGAACAAGTTTCCATACATAATTTACTGCATCAGAAGTTCTCCGTCCTCTACATAGTGTTCTCCTTTAGGATCGATGACTTCCCTCACGAACCATCCAGCTAGTTCCTCTTGAAGTGGTCGGAAGCGAGCTTCTGGACTAAGCATCTGCCGTAGGTTATTCCTCTTGACATTGTTATCACACGGAACCCGCTCAGAGGTGTATCTCCGGATCATCTCACAAACATAGTATCCACATAGATTGGTCCCCTTTGGCTGAATATCCCCAGTCCCAAGAATTGACCTTTTAAATTGTAGCTCTTTTTTGAATTCACCGACCTTTTCATCTACGAACCGTCTCCAAACCCTACGAGGCAAAGAAAATTAAATGAACAAGAGAGTTATTAGTTACTTGATATTAGGAAATGAACGAAATAGGCCGATCGATATAGAGCGCAAATGAATGAAAATAATTACTTCTGCATCATTTTTCTCATGTCGGCCCAAAGCTTTGCATCCAGATTCAGAGAGTCATGGACGAGAACTGTGGATTCGTGAAATTGAATTACTAGCAGAATCCAGTGGAACCTGCGGACACGATACATGCACAGTCATGCATAACTCATCGATTAGCCACATACCATGCATGGAGTAAACAAAAGAGAATGTGCTCAGGACAGAAACACTCACCCAAAATGGTAAGGAAATAGAATATCACTTTTGAGTTCCTGCTTTGAAAGAAACCGCCACAGGTCTTCCTCCACGTCGGCGGGGTGATTTTTTAACACATATCCATTAACGATTTGTGGGTCAATGAACCCAAGATCATGGATGTTCCTTATTTTGCATTCCCTAAGCTTCATTCTGCATAATAGCGTACACAACGAGATAGTTAGGACAATATATACACATATATATATATATATATATATATATATATATGGAAAATAGTGGGCTACCATGGGTGGTAGCTATGCATATACATCCAACCATTAGATCTTCTATATGGAGCACATAAGGAGCACACGGTGTTAGACCACTTGGTTTTCATCCATTTTCGAACAGGCAACTCTGTTAGTTAACCATACTGTAACTCTTCTAAATACCAAAACAACAACCAGCCATGGGCACGGTTTGTACCATAGGAAAAGAACAAGTTGAACGGTTAAATTCCAAAACATCAACCATACCACGGTATGGATCGTACCTAAAGACCGTAGCAATTTTTTTTGCTAAAACAACAACCAAGTGACAGTCACGGTTGGCAGTTTCTCAGTTGACTACGTTTGGATAGCATCCGGTGTACCACACCGCAGCCGTAGCAATGCGTCGTTTTGGTTGTTTTCTTCTCACGGACCGTAAGTGACCGCAGCCGTAGCAATGCGTCGTTTTGGTTGTTTTCTCTTCATGAACAGGAAGTTTATTGTTCACACATAAGCCTCCTTGTACACATAAAAAAGGATATTATTCTGTGGAGCAGACCTGTCCTTTAGTTTAATTCATTACCAAGATCTTTCTATTGATCAGCCTCCATTATATGCCTAATATCCGTTGCTCACAAATATCGACAGGTTGTTGCTTCTCACGACATGAAACAAGAAGGCTGGGCATCTCTGACAATAGACTTCCGCCGATGCATAACATATATATTTTATCCACCCCAACCTATTGCAAGAGATTTTGGAGGTTGGGAAAAAGCAAGTATGTGAGCCAGAAGGCATCACACACGTGCATTGCCATTCGTGCCAGCACTTGGTGTTTATTTGCTGACGGCTTATTGCAGAGCTACGCGGCAGCCGTATGATCGATTTTCACAGTAACAAAAACACCATCTCCTCGTTTTTGCTCCAATCTAGATATTGCAAGGAATCTGATCTTTTTTTTTCCCGTCGCGTGTTGTAGATCCGTTTCTGCTGCATCTGGCTCTCCTCTGGTTCTGCCTCCCCTAAAACTTTTTTTTGGTGGTTCGTGTTTTTTCTGTTTTTGTCAGATTTCGCGGATAGCTCCATTCGACCGACGCGCGCCTCATCTTCCCGTGGCTGCATATGTTTTTTTTTGTTGCAAGTTGAGATTACCATCGGTTTACATTGCGCTGAGGTTTTCTAGATTCCATCCGTTCTGATTCATGTGACGAACAGCCCGATTGGATCCTCCCACCATGGATTTCGTCTCCACTGATGCGGGGCCGCCCTATGTTTGCTGATTTTTTCCTTTTATTTTTGAAATTATTTTTTAAGATCCACTAATTCGTGCAAAGAGGTGTTTCAACCTGTTCGCATGTTCTTCCGCACAAAAAAAAACTTGTTCTCATGTTTGTCTAGATCATGTAATTTTGTTGGATGGTAGAGATAGATCATTTATTTTCATTGGATGTTAGAGCAAATTGCAAAGAATGGTTCCCATATTTGTTCTTTGCACAATACATTTTCTTTCCATAGCAGAAATGCATCTTGTGATTTTAGAGTATGTTTTGTTCATTTTCCAATTCCGTGTATGCGAAAAGGAATGGTGGTTGCCATTTCTGTACAGCTATCTCGATGGGGGGCTTTTCCTCCACCATGACCAGACCGCGCGACCCTGCCCTCCGCGTCGCCATCTAGTTCCTGTCGGGGAGGCGCTGCCCTCGACCAAGTCCACACACTCGTCTGACCGCTTCTCCGGTGCGACTACTGGACGAGAGAGGAGTAGAGCTGAGGGCACGCCGCAGGCGGACGCGCTGAAAAGGTAGCATGGAATGTTAGATCATTTGAGTACTATGCACCGTACCGTCACAAGATGTAAATTTGTACATGCGCGTACTGTTTTCCCATCATCAACATGCTTACTATCATTTTTGCATTGTTTTACCACTCGTTGCTTCTAACCACCGGTGAAGGACATCAACAGCTGGCAGATAACGCTGAACAGCCATGACTACCTTGCACGAGATGGAGGTGATAAGTCGCTTGATTCAGTTGCTATGCAGCCGTAGTAAAACTGTGAAATCATAGAGAAAAGCGCAAAACAACTACGGTTCGGTTGCGGAAGTGCAGAAACACTGCACCGCTCGGCGGGCTGACACAAGTCCTTGATCCATGCCGTAGTGAAATTGTGGAATCATATAGAAAAGTGCAAAATATGCACGGCTCGGGTGAAAAAGCACTGGATCGTTTAGCGGCTGGGCAGGCTGACACAGGCCATTCTCCCATGCCGTTGAGAAACTGTGAAAATGCATGTGAAGTAGTAGCATGCTCGGTGAAGGAAATGGCCGTAAGAGTTTCTCTGTTGGCATAGTTTAAAGTTGGGGAAAAGGTATCACGGCAGCATGGGTCATCGTATGAAAGATCAAGGGAGAAGTGCAATCAATCGGCTTGGCATGAAGAGATAATCTGGCTTAATTCAGTCATTATCCTAGTTTGGTATCTTGATATAGCAGGAGCGCAATGTAAACAAAAACAAAGTTAGCAAGATTATTTTTGGATCTGCAATACACTGTACACGATTGCGTTGGCAATTTTAGAACTATGGAAGACGAACTATGCTCATGTATGTGTAATGTTTTTTCAGTTTAGCCTCATCGTCCAGAGTTAGAAAAGCACAAGCAGACCATGGTCAACCGATCCACCACAGTACGTTTTTTAAATAACAAAACCACAACCAGACCATGGTCACAGTTTGTACCTAGAAAAACGACCGTAGGCATGGAAAAATTCCAAAACGACAACCATACTACGGTATGGATCGTACCAAAATTTCAACCACGCCGTGGTAAAGATTATACCAAAACAACAAACAAAGCACGGTCACGGTTGTTTTTTGCCAACTTGTGAAAAGCATCCAACGATCACATCTTTTTTCTATCCTTGTACTTCACCATAGCCGTGATCAGTATCAGCCATCGAGAAACCGCAGCTTCTTCGTTAGAAGAAAAATTATATTAGGTGAACCACATAAAATAAAAGAGCTAACCTATAACAGGTCGATTGGAAAAAATGCCGCGGCTAATTGAACGACCACTTATCAACGACCATGGTTGTCCTTAATTACAATGTAATTCTTTTTAAATCGGACCGTTCCGTCTCAAATGTGTGAAAAAGAGTAAAAAAGACAAATTCCATACGGTATGGCACTAGGTACCGTCACCGTTGCAATGTGTCAAAACATGTAAAAAAAGCTAAATTGCACACGGATGGCTGCCTTGACCGTTGCCGAAACAATGTGTGAAATGATGTTAAAAACATGTATGTGAAAGTTGTGGCAACGTTTTTCCAACCTCTTAGTCTGCATGCAATCACGGAGCACAAACGCCCGTTTCATGAAAGTGCTCCCGGGTTTTTTATCTTGTCAGTAGTACAATCAATAACTCCTTCTATCCAATGGCTGCTACCCTATGCATAGCTACCACCCTTGGTAGAAAATCCGCGTCGATATATATATATATATATATATATATATATATATATATATATATATATATATACCAGCACTATTCTGCAACCAGTTGCAGAATAATATTCTGAGCACCGACTTGTACTTTCTTGGACAGAAGGTTGTACTTTCTGGATAACAGGGTTTAACTTTCTGTCGAACTTACCTGAACTTCCCGTTTTCTTTAGAGGTACTGCTTATACCTCGTGTTTCTCAACCGTTTGTTCAAACTATGCAAATAATATACCGTTGGATAGATAATAAAAAACCGCAACTTTTTCATGTTAACACTTTTCATAGATTTTGCACGGTTTAAATTTAATTTTGAAAATACGAAAACGCTTCTATATGGCCAGAAAACGAACTTTTAGTTCGATTTTCGAATCGCTTATCGAAACTGTGCAAATGATATACCATTGGAAAGATAATGAAATTGCGCAACTTTTTCATATTTTATGTTTTTTCGAAATCCTAACAGTTTTTGAATGATTTTGAAAATACCGAAATTCGGACGTACTCAAAAAACGAGCGGACAGTAATCTGGATGATTTGTTTCAACCGTATGTCGGAATGATGCAAATGATATGGCGTTGGAAAGCTATGGACTAGGCGCAACTTTCTTATTCCAATTGTTTTCTCTAATTCTTTACAGTTTAAAAGAATAACTCGAATTACTGTCCGCCTATTTTATGTGACGGGCATCGAGTAATTCCGCCGCGATTTCCATGCAGTATATTTAAACAATGGAAATGATATACGGTTGGAAAGGTGTCGAAATGGCGCATCTTTTTTGTATCTACCATTTTTTGCCAAATCCGAATGGTTTAAAACTAATTTTAGAAGTTTTGAAATTATGTTTCGGGTATATTTTGTGGGACAACGATTTGAATTTGATGGATTAGATCCATTTATTTGTTGTAAAATGTTGTAGGTAAGGAAATTAGACATATACTCTACCATATAAAGCTTTTGGTGACAATGATTGAAGTGGTTGGTGATCAAATCGATGAGATTTGAACAATACATTTCCGCCCCGTAAAAATAGAGCATTGAACTTCCCTCGACACGAACTTGCACTTCTTGGGAAATGCGGTTGTACTTCTCGGCGCCGTTTCACGAAAGTGTTCAGTAAAATGACTATAAGTTTCTCATACGGTGTTCGTTTGAGGTCCATGACCACACAAAATGCTCAGCACAACCACGCGCATCTGAACTTCCCACGACACGTCCTTGTACTGCTTGGCCTTCGTGGTTGTACTTCCTGGAAATGTTTTGATACTAGTGTGTTTTACAAAAACTAGCATGTGTGCTTCAAAATGATAATGTTAGATTGTCCCTATATTCTATTTTAAGAGATTCTGCACTTCCCGGATCTTAATATTTGAACTTCACAATGTTGCTATGTGAACTTATGTGGGGGAATTTTCTTGATGTAATTACCGCATGTACTTACTGTTATCTCCGCCTGTACTTCTCAGAATCACTGCTCGTACTTCCTTGCAGATGACGAGATTATTTTGTTTTTTCTACATTTGGATTTTGTTGGGTTTCTGATACTTCCTATATTAAGTGGGTGTATTGCTCGTGTTTAATGGTTGTACTTCTCATTGTCAAGTATATGAACTTCTTTACGGGTGATGGGATTATTATTGTTTTTTCCTATGTGAACTTAGGTGGGAGTATTTTTCTTTGAACACTTTTAATTCATGTAATTACCGCTTGTACTTCCTGTTGTCTCCGCCTGTACTTCTCGGAATCACTGCACGTACTTTCTCGCAGATGACGGGATTATTTTGTTTTTTCTACATTTGGACTTTGTCGGGTTTATTGTACTTTTCTATATTAAGTGGGTGTACTGCTCGTGCCGAATGGTTGTGCTTCTCGTTTTCAAGTATATGAACTTCCTCGCGGGTGACGGGATTATTTTTGTTTTTTGTACATTTGGATTTTGTCGGTTTTCTTGTACTTCCTATATTAAGCGGGTGTACTGCTCGTGTTGAATGGTTGCACTTCTCCGCATCAACTATTTGAACTTCCTCACGGATGACGGGATTTTTTTATGTTTTTTTCTAGATTTGGATTTTGTTGGTTTTCTTTTACTTCCTATAATAACTGCTTGTACTGCTCGTGTTAAATGGTTGTACTTATCTGTGTCTAGCATTTGAACTTCCTCGTGGATGACCGGAGTATATTTTTTTGTACATTTGTATTTTCTCGGTTTTCTTGTACTTCATATATTAAGCAGGTGTACTGCTCGTGTTGAATGCTTGTACTTCTCAGCGTCAAGTATTTGAACTTCCTCGTGAGTAACAAGATTATTTTGTTTTTTCTACATTGGTTTTTAGTTGTTTTTCTAGTACTTCCAATATTAAGTGGGTGCACTGCTCGCGCCAAATGGTTGTACGTCTCAACCGCAAGTATTTGAACTTCACTCCGGATGACTACATTATTTTGTTTTTTTCTACATTTTGATTTTATCGGTTTTCTTGTACTTCCTATAATTAGTGGTTGTACTGGTCGTGTCGAATGGTTGTACTTCTCATCGTCAAGCATTTGAAGTTTCTAGCGAATGACGGGATTATTTTGTTTTTTCTACATTTGGATTTTGAGTGGTTATACTTCCTATATTTGTTGCTTGTACTTCCCGTGAGATAAAAAAATTGAATGATTTATTATTTTTAATACACTACAAGGAAAATTGTGTGCTTCCTAACACTAATCAGTTGTACTTCCCAATGTTGATGTGTATACTTTCCGAGAAATGAAGTATCTACAAGTTGAATTGCCTATGATGATGCAATTGTACTTTTCGCAGTAACGTTTTGTACTTCCCCAATCATTGTACTTTCCCGATTTTACTATATGTGTTTCATGTTTGATGATTTTATCTATTTTTTGGGCATTAGTACTATACTTTTAAACCAAAGACTTGGATTTCCTATTTACTAACATGCGTGCTGCATGTATTTTTTGCACATGTTTTATCGACAAAAAAGCTCACATACGCTTGCAAACAAACAATGTTAAATTGGCAACACAAATTCACACACGGTTCTCTAAAAAATAGCAAAGAGGTGAGTCTGCAGCACAGGGGCATTGCACAATGTTTAAATACGCTTTCCCAATCATCTACGGTGAGACGCGGTTGTTTGTGACATCATATCAAAAAATGGAGGGGCTAGCGTTGGGTAGAGCTGCTCAATTCATTTCTTGTCAGCAAAACTCTACTAATGTCGTCAAATAGAGGTGGGCAGGGAGTACTTTTGTACTTTACGGTTTTTGAAATTTAACTGCTTCTGTTTAGGAAATAGAAAAACAAATGAAATATGAATATGAAAAAACACATCGGCTTTACTTCCTAGCTTTCACGGTTACCATGCTGATGATTTGTCTGTACCATCCATCCAGGGTTTGTGTACTTAGAAACGAAGTTATCTCTTCTGTAGACGCTGCCTTTTCCGTGTATTTACGAATATTTTTAGTTGTACATCCGCATAATTAAGCTAGAATTTCTAATACAGTAGATAATTTTTTATACACATTTTCACTACATAGACTTGTTCTGTCGGTGGCGAGCGAGTATACTTCATATGATAATCCATCTGTCCTTCCCACACAATTGCCTAGCTACATCCCGTTGTCTTGTACTTCCCAACGTTGAATTATTTTTACTAAGTGTACTTCTTGACGTGACAAATTTTAAATAGGAAGTACATGCCTTGCTTGAAAATTCTAGAAAAATAATTAACCCATGTAATTCCCGTCAATACTATATGTACTTACCGGGAATGAACTCTTGTACTTTCCATCGTCCATGTATACTTCCCGTCGGATAGTTTTTTTGACGATAATTTTATATTATTTTGTATGGATGAATTTAATAATTTTGGTGTACAATTTTATTATTTTTTCTTACACTTCATATGTTTTTTTTACTTCCTAGGGTTAATTGTTTGTACTTCCCGACGGCCTTACTAAATTTTTTCTAGATTACTGGGTGGGAATTTGTACTTGTAGAACCTGAAGCTCTGTACCTCTCAATGTCAACACCTTGTACTTCTCGACAAACATTTATAATTTCCGTTGGATAGATTTGGTATAAACTTTTTGATTTATTTTCATGGACTAACAGTGGGATGTGTACTTTTCCTGAAAATGAAGTTTGTGTATATATTTGTATTTAGTTTTTGCGCTTCGCGCCAGATAATTATTTAATTATTTATCTTTTTTGTTGAGCGGGATGTCAGCATTCCTACGTTCTTAACTAGCGAGTACCTCGTGTGCGCCCCATGGCTCCCTCTCTCTCCCGGCCATCTCAAAAATAAACTGTAGTGCCCGGCCATGGAGTTGGCCATCGTTGGCCATGGCACATGCAGGGGGATGCTCTGCTGACTAGGACGCTGCTGCAGTGCTGGAGTAGCGAGTGAGAGAGCAGCAGCACCCTAGCATACGGGAAGATGGTCGAGCAACGCTCCTCTAGCACCGTGGAGAAATAACTGCACTTCAGAGAGATGGAGAAGAGACAGAGAAACATGTGGTCGTGGCCAACCTCTCTGCATCGAATGCCTGCTATCTTTCTGCTCTCGACTCCTTTTTTTCTGCTCTCGACTCCTAGCTGTTGTTCGCTCAAACAAATTCAGCAATACATGTTTGCTGCAAATCAAAACTATATGTACTTTTGTTAACAACCAAGTGCGCTGCCTCTGTCAACAAATTTGTACTGCTGAGAGAAACAGAGAGAAGATCCAGAGCACCGAGCTAACGACGGGACCGGCGACTGGTCAGGATGAGGCGAGGCCTGAGGTGCTGGCCTCAGTTGGCTGCCCATGGAGCTCGAGGTATTCTCGTATTCGCAGGCCACCGCCGCGCACTCGCCATCGTGCCAAGTGCCCGAGCCGTTCCGAGAGCGCTGTTCTTGTCGTGCTAGTTTGCTAGATACAGGTGCGAACGGGATCCAACAGCAAAGAGTCGAGCCATCGCGGAGCTCACCTTTGGCGCCATGGGCTAATTTTGTGGAGGGGATGGGGCTACGAAGCCGGAGAACGCAACTGTTCATCCGCATCACCAGCAGCAGCTTACACGTATCTCCGGCGGCAGTTCACTCGCATCTCCATGGCAGTCCAATCACTAGCCAGGGAGCGTGCGGCAGTCTCCACTCGCGGTGAGGTTCAGATCAAGACGACGGAACCCGACAGAAGAAAAAGCGCACGCGAGCAGTTTACAGGGTGACATCATCCGTCGTGCAAAGGTGGGCGAAGCATGAGATTTCAGGGGAGGGCGGCGCCCGAAAATCCATCATCAGCACTTGCAGGGACGTCCACTTCGGGATCAGAGAAGTATCATTGCAGCGGTTGGGGAAGTGCTATAGCAGTGCTTGGGGAAATCTGGATCGTGCAACTCATCTGCCTGCAGCTAAACCGCCAGTACCACCTCGACGTTACCAGCTCAATGGCATCGGCGCGCGAACGTTAGCTCACCGACCATGACTGGGCGCTGCAGGGGCCGTCGATGCGGGGGCGCGGCGTCAGCCGTCGAGCGGGACACGGGGGACGGCGGACCTCCCATGCAGCATCGGGATGTAGGGGTGGGGATGCGAGGCCCAGGCCATCCGCGGGATGTCAATTCGGCGCACGAAGGCGGCAAAAGTTCAGGGCACCGCGGGCGTGGGCGCGTTCGCCGGAGGGGGAAAGGGGCGCGGCTACGGTCGCCGGAGGGGTAAAGGGGCGGGCGTGGGCCGTTTGCCGGAGGGGAAAAGGGGCGCAGCCATGGTCGCTGGAGGGAGAAAAGGGCGCGGCCGCCGGCGGGAGGACGGGATGCAGCGGCCAACGGGGGGAACTGGTCGGGAGGTTGGTGACGATGGGTTCGTGGAGACGTGGAGTAGGTTCCTTTTTCCGGGTCTGTATATTTCCAGTTCATCGCGTCCTTATACACGGAAAGGTGCTCAGAATAATATTCTGAGCATCGGTTTCAGAATAGTGTGACCCTATATATATATATATATATAGTGCAGGCAATGAACGAGATGAGGTAGAAATAGATTACTTACAGAACGTAGCAACTGATGATAGATTTGTCGAGCTCGCGCAGATTGAACAGCTGGAACAATTCACTCCGATGAACTGTTACATAGTAATGTTTGAAGTGATGCTCCTGTTTAACTTCCGCATAAATATATTCTTTGGCGTTTTTATTTTTTATGTAACCCTTGTACCAAATTAGCAGATTTTCATTTGTGGAGGTAGATCCTCTTCCTGCGCAGGCTCGACGAGAGGCCCATTCGGCACATATGTAATTACTACCTCACTCACTGGCGCCTCCTCAAGGCCTAACACTGCACGAAGAGTCATACCCATCTGGGCCGCTTGTTCTCTGGCACCCGTTACAGTCAATCCCTGTGCTGCCGCAGCTGCTATGATTGTGGGGTCCATTAGTTCAGCATCCGGACATGCGGCTTTCACTATGAGCGGGAGGATCGATTGTTTACTTTGTTCCCCGAGCTGGGCAACTCGTTTCCCTCTTATTTTACTTTCTAACTTTTTCTCGGCCTCCTCCAAGGCTTTCTTCTCCTGCTTCTCCGCCAACTCTTTCTTCTCCTTCAACATGAGTGCTTGCCTACGAAGTTCACGTGCATAGTCCTCGGGCAGATTCTTCGCGGCTTGGGACGGTGTGCTCAAAAATGACTTAGCCCACTTCTTTTGCTCATTAGAAAATACTGGCTTGGGCTCGGGCTCTCTTTTCTTATTGCAGTCCGCCTTCCATTTCTCATAATCAGCAGTCGCGGCCGCGTCGACTTCCTCGGCACTACGTTCCCAAGGCCTTGTGGGGAGAGGCTTCAGTGATGGCTCCGGTACCTTTGTGGTCTTAGGTACATAAGGGTCCGGGTTAATAGTCCAGGACTGCTTCTGCTTCTTCGACGGAGGTGGATTGGGGGGCGGCGTCTGCTTACCCGCCCGAGGCGGACTGGGGGGCGGCGACTGCTTACCCGCCGGAGGTGAATTGGGGGGCGGCGTCGGTGAAGCACCACCACCACCACCACCACCACCACCGCCACCGCCACCACCACCGTAGGGGGGTGGACTTGTTGGCCTTGGCGCCTCGCCTAGAAACTTGATAAACTTCTTTTGCCATAGAATGAACTGGCGGTAGACATCTGCAAGTCTTCTCGCCCCTTCAGGTGTAGCAATGTCAATCTCCAGGTCTTCAAACCCTTGGACTATGTCCTCCACCGTGACACGAGCATAGCCATCTTGAATGGGGTTGTTGTGGTGGAGTGCTCCAGGTAAACATGGTAAAGCACTGCCGATGGCTACCTTCATGGACATGTTCCCGATTGGATAATACAGATGACATTCTTTCATCTCCTTTACATCGTCCACGGGGTAGCGAGGAGGCTCCGGTGCAGTAATTTCGATAACCGGAGGCTCCGGTACAGTAATTTCGACATCCGGTGGGGCTCCGAAAGGCGGTATCCTCCTGGCCCCATAATATGATTGTACTGCTTCTTAGCCGCATTTGCCTTATTTTTATCCGATATGGCCTTGAATTCCTCTGATTTCTTTTGCCTCACAAATTTGGGCCAATCATCTTTCAGCTTCTCATACTGTCCGGTGAAATCCGGAGTCTTCCCCTTCTCGACTTATTGAGCCGCTAAATTTTTCTTGTATGTGCGGAATGCTGTGGCCATCTTCTGAAGAGCGAACTCTTTGACCAGCCTCCTCCTCTTACGTCCCTCAGGATCGTCGTTACCGAATTCATCTTTTTTGCGGTATTCCGGAGGTAGAACGAAATGCTCCATAACCGTTCTCCAGCATTCCTTTTTCTTTCTCTTGCTGACAAAACTGGAACCAAAACCTTCACTGGCTCATGCCATTCCTGGACGGTGATCGGGACGCTGTCTCTAACAACGACTCCGCATTGGTTGATGAACTTGGTGTACGCCTCTTCGGGCTCCAGCGGCTTGCCTTTTGGACTGATATCATCAATGGTATATATCACTCCTTGTTTCAGCGTCTTGGTTTTGCCACGCTTTGTCTTCACCGATTTTTTCGACGATCCACTGGCCGAGGGCTAAAAAAAGAAAGAGAGTCGAGTTAATACACATATTTATTGAAATCGGTAAATTTGTATCACCAGAGGCTCAATGTATATATATACCTCACCGGAGGTGGTGATTGCTAATTGCTTATCAACATCGCCGGAGGTGTTTGTCGATGGTTCACCTCCATCAACAGTACCCGTTCCTTCGTCATCACCTCGCTGACGACCTTCATCTTCACCGCCAAGGTTCAGATAAGAAGAGATATCGTCTTCTTCATCTTCTTGGGGCGGCACATAAAGAATGTCGCCGTTTATGATGCCGAAAAGATGTGCCTCGGCTTCCGGATTATAGTTATCCCTAATCGGGTCGGCTCTATCGTCCGCCATATGTGTCACCTGAAAACATGTAGTAAAAACTAATTAATTGTGTATATGCCAACATTATCACATCTCTTCTACATATAAAGAGAGAGGGCGACGAGGGACGCGAGAGGGGGGACGCGTATTAGATGTGTATATGCGGACGATCGACCTCGCCTCGCAGTGACCGCGTGACCGAGAGATCGGTGGCGGTGGCGAAAGGGCGGTGGCGGTGCCGGTCCTCTCTCTCGTAAAAAAACAAAAAAAAAACCGCGCGTATATGGAGGGGGAGGCGAGGGCCTCGCCGCCCCCTCCGTATACACGCAGGGTCGGTGGCGAAAGGGTGGCGGTGGCGAAAGGGCAGTGGCGGTGCCGAGGACAACACACATAACCCTCGCCGCCCCCTCTCGATCCCAAAAAAAAAACACCGCGCGTATACAGAGGGGGCGACGAGGGGCTCGCTGCCCCCTCCGTATACGCGCGGTGGTTAAGTCAAAAAAATTAAGACAAAATTTTTAAGTCAAATTTGAGTTTTTTTTAAGTCAAATTGTAGTTCTTTTTTGAGACAGAATTTTTAAGTCGATTTTTAGTTTTTTAAGTCAAATTTTAGTTTTTTTTTACACGATCTTTTTTAAGTCAAATTTTAGTTTTTTTACACAATCTTTTTTAAGTCAATTTTTAGTTTTTTAAGCCAAATTTTAGTTTTTTTTTACACAATCTTTTTAAGTCAAATTTTAGTTTACAATTTTAATTAACAAATTGTGAGTTAATTAATAAAAAAAAACAAAAAAAGGGGCACCGGCCACGGCCCCTTCGTCTCTCCCTCCTCATCTCTCCTCTGTACAGCGCGGCCGCGCGCGTGGCCGGAGGCCGGCGGGCCGGTGAGAGCGGCGCGCGCGGGCGGCGGGCGAGGGCGCGCGGCCACAAGACGCGGCGGGCGCGCGAGAGAGGGCGGCGCGGGCGCACGCGCGTTCATCGAGAGGACGTACGGGCGGCGGCGGCGATCACGACGCGGCGGCGACGGCGACGGCGGCGATGGCGACGATTGCAGCGTCGAGGGCGCGATGACGACGCGGCGATGGCGCGGCGATTCGATCGCGAGAGACGGAGCGGGCGAGGAAGAAGAGAAGAGGCGCCGCCCGCTCTTATTTATAGGCGTGGGGCTTTAGTCGCGGTTGGGGTCACCAACCGCGACTAAAGTACCCTTTAGTCGCGGTTGGTGACCCCAACCGCGACTAAAGCCTTTTTTTCGCCCCTTTTGCGGTTCCCGCGGAAAATGACCTTTAATCGCGGTTGGCCAGCCAACCGCGACTAAAGGCTTTTTTCAAAAAAAAATCATTTTCTAAATGTGAAAAATAAAACTAATTCATTTCTAAATGTGAAAAATACAAATAATATATCAAAAAATTCAGAAAAATAAAACTAATTCATTTCAAAATCTTAAAAATACAAATTATATATCAAAAAATCAGGAAAATAAAACTAATTCATTTCAATATGTTAAAAATACAAATAATATATCAAAAAATTAAGAAAAATAAAACTAATTCAATTCAAAATGTTAAAAATACAAATAATATATAAAAAAAATCAGAAAATAGAACTAATTCATTTAAAAATCTTAAAAATACAAATAATATATCAAAAAATTAAGAAAAATAAAAATAATTCAATGCAAAATGTTAAAAATACAAATAATATATCAAAAAATTCAGAGAAGTTCTTCCCGGCCGCCTCTGTCTTCCCACAATTTCTTCCCGGCCCGTCTTCCCGCCTGTTCTTTCCCGCCTATGTCTTCCCGCCATTTTTTCACGCCTCTATCTTCCCGCGTATCGATGCTTCTGCTTTGTCCTGTTCCTCCGATAGGGCGTCGTGCGCTACCCACGCGTCCTTATCCTGCCGACAGCTTTAGTCACGGTTGCACCCTCCAGCCGGGACTAAAGCTTACCCAAACGTACATATCCCACCGACAGTTTTGTTAGATGACACAAAAACCACATTTAGTCCCGGTTGCACCCACCAGCCGGGACTAAAGGTTAGATGACCAGCTCTGTATTACTCCTCTTCTTCCCGCCATTTCTTCCCTGTCTTCCCGCCACTTTCTTCCCGCCTCCTGTCTTCCCGCTCCCATTTTCCCGCCATTTCTCACTACATATATGTAGCCCGGCTTGGCCAGCATTATCACATCTCTGCAATCTCTCATCACTCTCTCATGGCTTCCACCGCACCCACTCTAACGTACCAGCAGGTGGAGGAGCTTTGCGCCTCGAACTACCCTTACCCACCGGGCTACCGCGTCCCCGCCGGCTGGAGCCTAAGCGCCGGAGGCGTGCCGGTCCCTCCCGTCCCTCAGGGTACTGCGCGCCGGGCGGCCATCACGAACCACTACTACCTCGATCTCACGCCGGAGTAGCGGATGAATCCCCGCTGGCATCCCGATAACCAGCATACTTGGGACGCCTTCTTCATCACTCGGCGTAACAGGGTGATAGCGTGTATACACACGTCCGTTGGGAACCCCAAGAGGAAGGTGTGATGCGTATAGAAGCAAGTTTTCCCTCAGTAAGAAACCAAGGTTATCGAACCAGTAGGAGCCAAGAAGCACGTTGAAGGTTGATGGCGGCTGAGTGTAGTGCGGCGCAACACCAGGGATTCCGGTGCCAACGTGGAACCTGCACAACACAACCAAATTACTTTGCCCCAACGTAACAGTGAGGTTGTCAATCTCACTGGCTTGCTGTAACAAAGGATTAGATGTATAGTGTGGAAGATGATTGTTTGCAGAAAACAGTAGAACGAGTATTGCAGTAGATTGTATTCAATGTAAAAGAATGGACCGGGGTCCACAGTTCACTAGAGGTGTCTCTCCCATAAGAAATAGCATATTGGGTAAACAAATTACAGTTGGGCAATTGACAAATAAAGAGAGCATAACAATGCACATACATGTTATGATGAGTAGTGTGAGATTTAATTGGGCATTACGACAAAGTACATAGACCGCTATCCAGCATGCATCTATGCCTAAAAAGTCCACCTTCAGGTTATCATCCGAACCCCCTCCAGTATTAAGTTGCAAACAACAGACAATTGCATTAAGTATGGTGCGTAATGTAATCAACAAATACATCCTTAGATATAGAATTGATGTTTTATCCCTAGTGGCAACAGCACATCCACAACCTTAGAGGTTGCTGTCACTCCCCCAGATTCAATGGAGGCATGAACCCACTATCGAGCATAAATACTCCCTCTTGGAGTTACAAGCAATGACTTGGCCAGAGCCTCTACTAGCAACGGAGAGCATGCATGATCATAAACAACACATAGATAGATTGATAATCAACATAGCATAGTATTCATTATTCATCAGATCCCAACAAACGCACATGTAGCATTACAGATAGATGATCTTGATCATGATAGGCAGGTCACAAGATCAGACAATGATAGCACAATGAGGAGAAGACGACCATCTAGCTACTGCTATGGACCCATAGTCCAGGGGTGAACTACTCACACATCAATCCGGAGGCGACCATGGCGGTGTAGAGTCCTCCGGGAGATGATTCCCCTCTCCGGCAGGGTGCCGGAGGCGATCTCCTGAATCCCCCGAGATGGGATTGGCGGCGGCGGCATCTCTGGAAGGTTTTCCGTATCGTGGCTCTCGGTACTGGGGCTATCTTCAACGAAGGCTTAAGTAGGCGGAAGGGCGGAGTCGGGGGGCTCACGGGGGCCCCACACGCTAGGGTCGCGCGGGCCCCCCTAGGCCGCGCCGCCCTAGTGTGGCGGCGCCCCGTGGCCTCACTTCGTCTCTCCCTAGGTCTTCTGGAAGCTTCGTGGAAAAATAGGCCCCTGGGTGTTGATTTCGTCCAATTCCGAGAATATTTCCTTACTAGGATTTCTGAAACCAAAAACAGCAGAAAACAACAACTGGCTCTTCGGCATCTCGTTAATAGGTTAGTGCCGGAAAATGCATAATAATGACATATAATGTGTATAAAACATGTGAGTATCATCATAAAAGTAGCATGGAACATAAGAAATTATAGATACGTTTGAGACGTATCAAGCATCCCCAAGCTTAGTTCCTACTCGTCCCGAGTAGGTAAACGATAACAAAGATAATTTCTTAAGTGACATGCTATCATAATCTTGATCAATACTATTGTAAGCACATGTAATGAATGCAATGATTCAAAGCAATGACAAATGTTATGAGTAAACAATTGAACCATATGGCAAAGGCTTTTCATGAATAGTACTTTCAAGACAAGCATCAATAAGTCTTGCATAAGAGTTAACTCATAAAGCAATAGTTTCAAAGTAAAAGCATTGAAGCAACACAAAGGAAGATTAAGTTTCAGCAGTTGCTTTCAACTTGTAACATGTATATCTCATGAATATTGTCAACATAGAGTAATATAATAAGTGCAATAAGCAAATATGTAGGAATCAATGCACAGTTCACACAAGTGTTTGCTTCTTGAGGTGGAGAGAAATAGGTGAACTGACTCAACATTGAAAGTAAAAGAATGGTCCTCCATAGAGGAAAAGCATCGATTGCTATATTTGTGCTAGAGCTTTGATTTTGAAAACATGAAACAATTTTGTCAACGGTAGTAATAAAGCATATGTATCATGTAAATTATATCCTACAAGTTGCAAGCCTCATGCATAGTATACCAATAGTGCTCGCACCTTGTCCTAATTAGCTCGGATTACCCGGATTATCATCGCAATACATATGTTTTAACCAAGTGTCACAATGGGGTACCTCTATGCCGCCTGTACAAAGGTCTAAGGAGAAAGCTCGCATTGGATTTCTCGCTTTTGGTTATTCTCAACTTAGACATCCATACCGGGACAACATAGACAACAGATAATGGACTCCTCTTTAATGCATAAGCATTTAGCAACAAATAATGTTCTCATAAGAGATTGAGGTTTGTTGTCCAAACTGAAACTTCCACCATGAATCATGGCTTTAGTTAGCGGCTCAATGTTCTTCTCTAACAATATGCATACTCAAACCATTCAACTCATGGTAAATCGCCCTTACTTCAGACAAGACGAACATGCATAGCAACTCACATGATATTCAACAAAGAAATAGTTGATGGCGTCCCTAGGAACATGGTTATCGCACAACAAGCAACTTATAAGAGATAAGATGCATAAGTACATATTCAATACCACAATAGTTTTTAGGCTATCTGTCCCATGAGCTATATATTGCAAAGATAAAGAATGGAAATTTTAAAGGTAGCACTCAAGCAATTTACTTTGGAATGGCGGAGAAATACCATGTAGTAGGTAGGTATGGTGGACACAAGTGGCATAGTATTTGGCTCAAGGATTTTGGATGCATGAGAAGTATTCCCTCTCGATACAAGGTTTAGGCTAGCAAGGTTGTTTAAAGCAAACACAAGTATGAACCGGTACAGCAAAACTCACATAAAAGACATATTGTAAGCATTATAAGACTCTATACCGTCTTCCTTGTTGTTCGACCTTTACTAGAAAATATCTAGACCTTAGAGAGACCAATTATGCAAACCAAATTTTAGCAAGCTCTATGTATTTCTTCATTAATAGGTGAAAAGTATATGATGCAAGAGCTTAAACATGAGCACAACAATTTCCAAGTATCACATTATTCAAGATGTTATACCAATTACCACATGTAGCATTTCCCGTTTCCAACCATATAACAATTTAACGAAGCAGTTCAACCTTCGCCATGAATATTATGAGTAAAGCCTAAGGACATATGTGTCCATATGCAACAGCGGAGCGTGTCTCTCTCCCACACAATGAATGCTAGGATCCAACTTTATTCAAACAAAACAAAAACAAAAACAAACAGACGCTCCAAGTAAAGCACATAAGATGTGATGAAATAAAAATATAGTTTCACTAGAGGAACCTGATAGTGTTGTCGATGAAGAAGGGGATGCCTTGGGCATCCCCAAGCTTAGACGCTTGAGTCTTCTTGAAATATGCAGGGATGAACCACCGGGGCATCCCCAAGCTTAGAGCTTTCACTCTCCTTGATCATATTGTATCATCCTCCTCTCTTGATCCTTGAAAACTTCCTCCACACCAAACTCGAAACAAACTCATTAGAGGGTTAGTGCATAACCAAAAATTTCACATGTTCAGAGGTGACACAATCATTCTTAACACTTCTGGACATTGCACAAAGCTACTGAAAGTTAATGGAACAAAGAAATCCATCAAACATAGCAAAACAGGCAATGCGAAATAAAAGGCAGAATCTGTCAAAACAGAACAGTCTGTAAAGACATATTTTTCTGGGGCACCAGACTTGCTCAAATGAGAAAACTCAAAACTAATGAAAGTTGCGTACATATCCGAGGATCACGCACGTAAATTGGCATAATTTTCTGAGTTACCTACAGAGAATTTTACCCAGATTCGTGACAGAAAGAAATCTGTTTCTGCGCAGTAATCCAAATCTAGTATCGTCCTTCGATTAGAGACTTTACTTGGCACAACAATGCAATAAAACTAAGATAAGGAAAGGTTGCTATAGTAGTAACAACTTCCAAGACTCAAATATAAAACAAAAGTACTGTAGTAAAATGATGGGTTGTCTCCCATAAGCGCTTTTCTTTAACGCCTTTCAGCTAGGCGCAGAAAGTGTGTATCAAGTATTATCAAAAGATGAAGCATCAACATCATAATTTGTTCTAATGATAGAATCAAAAGGTAACTTCATTCTCTTTCTAGGGAAGTGTTCCATACCTTTCTTGAGAGGAAATTGATATTTAATATTACCTTCCTTCATATCAATGGTAGCACCAACAGTTCGAAGAAAAGGTCTTCCCAATATGATGGGACAAGATGCATTGCATTCAATATCCAAGACAACAAAATCAACGGGGACAAGGTTATTGTTAACCATAATACGAACATTATCAATCCTCCCAAAAGGTTTCTTTATAGCATTATCAGCAAGATTAACATTCAGATAACAATTTTTCAATGGTGGCAAGTCAAGCATATTATAGATTTTCTTAGGCATAACAGAAATACTTGCACCAAGATCACACAAAGCATTACAATTAAAATCATTGACCCTCATCTTAATGATGGGCTCCCAACCATCTTCTAACTTCCTAGGAATAGAAGTTTCAAGTTTTAGTTTCTCTTCTCTAGCTTTTATGAGAGCATTTGTAATATGTTTTGTAAAGGCCAAATTTATAGCACTAGCGTTGGGACTTTTAGCAAGTTTTTGTAAGAACTTTATAACTTCAGAGATGTGGAAATCATCAAAATCTAAACCATTATGATCTAAAGCAATGGGATCATTGTTCCCAATGTTGGAAAAAAATTCAGCAGTTTTATCACGGGCTTTTAAATAGTTTTAGCAGTTTCAGGCAGTTTTGCTCACTTTGCATTAGGAGTAGAAACATTGCCAACACCAATTATTTTACCATTGATAGTAGGAGGTGCAGCAACATCTGGAGCATTAGCATTACTAGTGGTGGTAATAGTCCAAACTTTAGCTACATTATTCTCTTTAGCTAGTTTTTTATTTTCTTCTCTTTCCCACCTAGCATGCAATTCAGCCATTAATCTTATATTCTCATTAATTCTAACTTGAATGTCATTTGCTTTAGTAACAATTTTATTTTCATTATCCCTATTAGGCATAACTTTCAATTTCAAAAGATCTACATCAGCAGCAAGACTATCAACTTTAGAAGCAAGTATATCAATTTTCCCAAGCTTTTCTTCAACAGATTTGTTAAAAGCAGTTTGTGTACTAATAAATTCTTTAAGCATGGCTTCAAGTCCAGGGGGTGTATTCCTATTATTGTTGTAAGAATTCCCATAAGAATTACCATAACCGTTACCATTATTATAAGGATATGGCCTATAGTTGTTGCTAGAATTGTTCCGATAAGCATTGTTGTTGATATTATTATTTTTAATGAAGTTAACGTCAACATGTTCTTCTTGAGCAACCAATGAAGCTAACGGAACATTATTAGGATCAACATTAGTCCTACCACTCACAAGCATAGTGAAGGAGATATGCCCTAGAGGCAATAATAAAGTGGTTATTATTTATATCTTTATGTTTATGATAAAAGTTTATATATCATGCTAGAATTGTATTAACCGAAACATTAGTACATGTGTGATATGTAGACAAACAAGAAGTCCCTAGTATGCCTCTTAAACTAGCTTGTTGATTAATGGATGATTAGTTTCATAATCATAAACATTGGATGTTATTAATAACAAGGTTATGTCATTATGTGAATGATATAATGGACACACCCAATTAAGCGTAGCATAAGATCTCGTCATTAAGTTATTTGCTATAAGCTTTCGATACATAGTTACCTAGTCCTTATGACCATGAGATCATGTAAATCACTTATACCGGAAAGGTACTTTGATTACACCAAACACCACTGCGTAAATGGGTGGCTATAAAGGTGGGATTAAGTATCCGGAAAGTATGAGTTGAGGCATATGGATCAACAGTGGGATTTGTCCATCCCGATGACGGATAGATATACTCTGGGCCCTCTCGGTGGAATGTCGTCTAATGTCTTGCAAGCATATGAATGAGTTCATAAGAGACCACATACCACGGTACGAGTAAAGAGTACTTGTCAGGAGACGAGGTTGAACAAGGTATAGAGTGATACCGAAGATCAAACCTCGGACAAGTAAAATATCGCGAGACAAAGGGAATTGGTAATATATGTGTATGGTTCATTCGATCACTAAAGTCATCGTTGAATATGTGGGAGCCATTATGGATCTCCAGATCCCGCTATTGGTTATTGGTCGGAGTGAGTACTCAACCATGTCCGCATAGTTCTCGAACCGTAGGGTGACACACTTAAAGTTGGATGTTGAAATGGTAGCACTTGAATTATGGAATGGAGTTCGAATATTTGTTCGGAGTCCCGGATGAGATCCCGGACATCACGAGGAGTTCCGGAATGGTCCGGAGAATAAGATTCATATATAGGATGTCATTTTATGTGAAATAAACTGTCGCGGAAGGTTCTATGGAAGGTTCTAGAAGGTTCTAGAAAAGTCCGGAAGAAACCACCAAGGAAGGTGGAGTCCACAAGGGACTCCACCTCCATGGCCGGCCAGCCCTAGATGGGGTGGAGTCCCAAGTGGACTCCACCATAGGGGGCCGGCCACCCCCCACATGGGAGGTGGGAATCCCACCTTTGGGTGGGAGTCCTAGTTGGGCTAGGTTTCCCCCTCCTATGGAAGGTTTTGGTTTCGGGTCTTATTCGAAGACTTGGACACCAACACTTGGGATCCACCTATATAATGAGGGGCCAAGGGAGGGGGCCGGCCACCCTAAGACCACAAGCTGGCCGCCCCCCATAGAGTGGCCGGCCACCCCTCCCAAACCCTAGCCAAGCTCCTCCACTCCATATTGCCCGCATTGCTTAGCGAAGCTCCGCCGGACTTCTACACCGCCACCGACACCACGCCGTCGTGCTGTCGGATTCAAGAGGAGCTACTACTTCCGCTGCCCGCTGGAACGGGGAGGTGGACGTCGTCTTCATCAACAACCGAACGTGTGACCGAGTACGGAGGTGCTGCCCGTTCGTGGCGCCGGAACCGATCGTGATCAAGATCTTCTACGCGCTTTTGCAAGCGGCAAGTGATCGTCTACCGCAGCAACAAGAGCCTCCTCTTGTAGGCTTTGGAATCTCTTCAAGGGTGAGACTCGATACCCCCTCGTTGCTACCGTCTTCTAGATTGCATCTTGGCTTGGATTGCGTGTTCGCGGTAGGACATGTTGTTTTCTATGCAACGTTATCCTACAGTGGTATCAGAGCCGTGTCTATGCATAGATGGTTGCACGAGTAGAACACAATGGTTTGTGGGCGTTGATGCTCTTGTTATCTTTAGTTTGAGTACTTTGCATCTTTATGGCATAGTGGGATGAAGCGGCTCGGACTAACTTTACATGACCGCGTTCATGAGACTTGTTCCTCGTTCGACATGCAACTTGTATTGCATAAGAGGCTTTGCGGGTGTCTGTCTCTCCTACTATAGTAAAGATTCAATTTACTCTTCTATTGAAAACATTAGTATCAATGTTGTGGTTCATGTTCGTAGGTAGATTAGATCTCTCTCGAAAACCCTAAACCACGTAAAATATGCAAACCAAATTAGAGACGTCTAACTTGTTTTTGCAGGGTTTGGTGATGTGATATGGCCATAATGTGATGATGAATATGTATGAGATGATCATTATTGTATTGTGGCAACGGCAGGAGCCTTATGGTTGTCTTTAAATTTCATGTTGAGTAGTATTTCAAAGTAGTTGTAATAGTTGCTACATGGAGGACAATCATGAAGACGGCGCCATTGACCTTGATGCTACGCCGACGATGATGGAGATCATGCCCGAAGATGATGGAGATCATATCCGTGCTTTGGAGATGAAGATCAAAGGCGCAAGAACAAAAGGGCCATATCATATCACATATGAACTGCATGTGATGTTAATCCTTTTTATGCATCTTATTTTGCTTAGATCGCGACGGTAGCATTATAAGATGATCCCTCACTAAAATCTCAAGATAATAAAGTGTTCATCCTTAGTAGCACCGTTGCCAAGTCTTGTCGTTTGAAGCACCTCGTGATGATCGGGTGTGATAGATTCAATAAGTACATATGACGGGTGCAAGACAGTTTTGCGCATGCGGATACTAAGGTGGCCTTGACGAGCCTAGCATGTACAGACATGGTCTCGGAACACGTGATACCGAAAGGTAGAGCATGAATCATATGGTTGATATGATGAACACTTTGAGTGTTCGCCATTGAAATCACACCTTTTCTCGTGATGATCGGGTTTAGGTGCGGTGGATTTGGTTCGTGTGATCACTAAGACAATGCGAGGGATATTGTTTTGAGTGGGAGTTCACTTAGGTTTTTAATTATGTTGAATTAAAATTTGAACTCAATTTGTCATAAACTTAGTCTAAACTATTGCAAATATATGTTGAAGAGATGGCGTCCCCAATCAATTTTAATCAGTTCCTAGAGAAAGAGAAACTTAAGAGCAACGGTAGCAACTTCACCGACTGGTTCCGTCATGTGAGGATCTTCCTCTCTGGCGGAAATCTGCAATTTGTGCTTGATGCACCGCTAGGTGACCCTCCTGCAGAAGATGAATCCGATGAAGTAAAAGCTGTTTACGTGACTCGGAAAACTCGGTACTCTCAAGTTCAGTGTGCCATCCTGTGCAGTTTGGAATCCGATCTTCAAAAACGTTTTGAGCACCATGATCCTCATGAGTTGATGAATGAGCTGAAAGCTATATTCGAGACTCATGCGGCGATGGAATGCTATGAAGCATCGAAACATTTCTTCAGCTGCATGATGGAAGAAGGCAGCTCCGTTAGTGAGCACATGCTCGCCATGACCGGGCATGCGAAGAAACTCAGTGACTTGGGAATAGTGATTCCTAACAGACTGGGGATTAATCGTGTCCTTCAATCACTGCCACCAAGTTACAAGAACTTTGTGATGAACTACAATATGCAGAACATGAACAAGGAGTTACCTGAACTCTTGGCATGCTAAAAGCTGCTGAGATTGAGATCAAGAAAGAGCACCAAGTGTTGATGGTCAACAAGACCACCAGTTTCAAGAAACAGGGCAAGTCTAAGGGAAAATTCAAGAAGGGTGGCAAGAAAGCTGCCACGCCTCCTATGAAACCTAAGAACGGCCCTAAGCACGATGCTGAGTGCTATTATCGCAAGGAGAAGGGACAACTGGAAGCGTAATTGCTCCAAGTATCCTGGCTGATCTCAAGAGCGGCCTTGTCAAGAAGAAGAAAGAAGGTATATTTGATATACATGTTATAGCTGTTTCTCTCACTAGGTCTCGTTCTAGTACCTGGGTATTTGATACTGGTTCGGTTGCTCATATTTGTAACTCGAAACAGGAACTAAAGAATAAACGACAACTGCTGAAAGATGAAGTGACGATGCGCGTTGGAAACGGATCCAAGGTCAATGTGATCGCAGTCGGCACACTTCCTCTACATCTACCTTCGGGATTAGTTTTAAGCCTAAATAAATGCTATTATGTACCTGCGTTGAGCATGAACATTATATCTGGATCTTGTTTAATGCAAGACGGTTATTCATTCAAGTCTGAGAATAATGGTTGTTCTATTTTTATGAATAATATCTTTTATGGTCGAGCACCACAAAAGAATGGCTTATTTCTATTAGATCTCGATAGTAGTGATACGCATATACATAACATTGATGCTAAGCGAATTAAACTTAATGATAATTCTACTTATATGTGGCACTGTCGTCTTGGTCATATTGGAGTGAAACGCATGAAGAAACTCCATACTGATGGATTACTTGAATCACTTGACTTTGAGTCACTTGATAGATGCGAAGCATGTCTAATGGGTAAAATGACAAAGACTCCATTTTCTGGTATGATGGAGCGAGCTACTGACTTATTGGAAATCATACATACAGATGTATGTGGACCAATGAGCGTAGCATCGCGCGGTGGTTATCGTTATGTTCTAACCTTCACAGATGATCTGAGTAGATATGGGTATATCTATTTCATGAAACATAAATCCGAAACTTTCGAGAAGTTTAAGGAATTTCAAAGTGAAGTAGAAAATCAACGTAACAAGAAGATCAAATTTCTACGATCTGATCGTGGAGGTGAATATCTGAGTTATGAGTTTGGCATGCATTTAAAGAAATGCGGAATACTTTCACAATTGACACCGCCGGGAACACCTCAACGAAACGGTGTGTCCGAACGTCGTAATCGAACTCTCTTAGATATGGTTCGTAGTATGATGTCTCTTACTGATTTGCCGTTATCATTTTGGAGTTATGCATTAGAGACAGCCGCATTCACTTTAAATAGAGCACCATCAAAATCCGTAGAAACGACACCGTATGAATTATGGTTTAATAAGAAACCTAAGCTGTCGTTCCTGAAAGTTTGGGGTTGCGAAGCCTATGTAAAGAAGTTACAACCGGACAAGCTAGAACCCAAAGCGGAGAAATGCGTCTTCATAGGATACCCTAAGGAAACTATAGGGTACACTTTCTATCACAGATCCGAAAGCAAAATCTTTGTTGCTAAGAACGGAACCTTTCTTGAGAAAGAATTTCTCACTAAAGAAGTGACTGGAAGAAAAGTAGAACTCGATGAGATTGATGAATCTATACTCGTTGATCAGAGTAGCGCAGTACCAGAAGTTGTACCTGTACCGCCTACACCGGCAACAGAGGAAGCTAATGATAATGATCATGAAACTTCGAACGAGGAAACTACTAAACCTCGCAGATCGACAAGGGAACGTGCCACTCCTGATTGGTATGATCCTTGTCTAAATGTCATGATTGTGGATAACAATGATGAGGACCCTGCGACGTATGAAGAAGCGATGATGAGCCCAGATTCCAACAAATGGCAAGAAGCCATGAAATCCGAAATGGGATCCATGTATGATAACAAAGTATGGACTTTGGTAGACTTACCTGATAGCCGTAAGGCTGTCGAGAATAAATGGATCTTCAAGAGAAAAACAGATGCTGATGGTAATATTACTGTCTATAAAGCTCGACTTGTCGCAAAGGGTTTCCGACAAATTCAAGGAGTTGACTACGATGAGACATTCTCACCAGTAGCGAAGCTAAAATCTGTGAGGATTTTGTTAGCAATAGCTGCATTTTTCGATTATGAGATTTGGCGAGATGGATGTCAAAACGGCGTTCCTTAATGGAGACATTGAGGAAGAGTTGTATATGGTACAACCCAAAGGTTTTGTCGATCCTAAAAATGCTGACAAAGTATGCAAACTTCAGCGTTCAATCTATGGACTGAAGCAAGCATCAAGAAGTTGGAACCGACGCTTTGATAAGGTGATCAAAGACTTCGGGTTTATACAGTGTCATGGAGAGGCCTGTATTTACAAGAAAGTGAGTGGGAGCTCTGTAGCATTCCTGATATTATATGTAGATGACATATTATTGATCGGGAATGATATAGAACTATTAAGCAGTGTTAAGGGTTATTTGAATAATAGTTTTTCAATGAAAGACCTTGGTGAAGCATCGTATATATTAGGCATCAAGATTTATAGAGATAGATCAAGACGCCTAATAGGGCTATCACAGAGTACATATCTGGACAAGATTCTAAAGAAGTTTAGAATGGACGAAAGTAAGAAAGGGTTCTTACCTATGTTACCAGGCAAGGTATTGAGTAAAACTCAAGGACCGGCTACGGCAGAAGAAAGAGAAAGGATGTGTAACATCCCCTATGCCTCGGCGATAGGATCTATCATGTATGCCATGCTATGTACTAGACCGGATATAGCACATGCTGTTAGTTTGACTAGCAGATATCAAAGTGATCCAGGAATGGAACACTGGACAACGGTCAAGAATATCCTGAAGTACTTGAAAAGAACTAAGGATATGTTTCTTTGTTATGGAGGTGACCAAGAGCTCGTTGTAAACGGTTACACCGATGCAAGTTGGAACACTGATCCTGATGACTCTAAGTCACAATCTGGGTACGTGTTTATATTGAATGGTGCTGCGATGGCTGGGCAAGCTCGAAGCGGAGTGCACGGTGGTGAAGTCTTCAACAGAATCAGAGTACATAGCGGCTTCAGAGGCTTCATCAGAAGCGGTATGGATGAAGAGGTTCATTGTAGAGCTCGGTGTGGTTCCTAGTGCATTGGACCCATTAATCATTTACTGTGATAACATGGGTGCCATCGCCAATGCACAAGAGCCAAGATCACACAAGAGGCTGAAGCATATCAAGCTGCGTTACCACTCGATTCGCGAGTACATCGAAGATGGAGAAGTAAAGATTTGCAAAGTACACACTGATCTGAATGTAGCAGATCCGTTGACTAAAGCTCTCCCTAGGGCAAAGCATGACCAACACCAGAATGCCATGGGTGTTAGGTATATTACAATGTAATCTAGATTATTGACTCTAGTGCAAGTGGGAGACTGAAGGAGATATGCCCTAGAGGCAATAATAAAGTGGTTATTATTTATATCTTTATGTTTATGATAAAAGTTTATATATCATGCTAGAATTGTATTAACCGAAACATTAGTACATGTGTGATATGTAGACAAACAAGAAGTCCCTAGTATGCCTCTTAAACTAGCTTGTTGATTAATGGATGATTAGTTTCATAATCATAAACATTGGATGTTATTAATAACAAGGTTATGTCATTATGTGAATGATATAATGGACACACCCAATTAAGCGTAGCATAAGATCTCGTCATTAAGTTATTTGCTATAAGCTTTCGATACATAGTTACCTAGTCCTTATGACCATGAGATCATGTAAATCACTTATACCGGAAAGGTACTTTGATTACACCAAACACCACTGCGTAAATGGGTGGCTATAAAGGTGGGATTAAGTATCCGGAAAGTATGAGTTGAGGCATATGGATCAACAGTGGGATTTGTCCATCCCGATGACGGATAGATATACTCTGGGCCCTCTCGGTGGAATGTCGTCTAATGTCTTGCAAGCATATGAATGAGTTCATAAGAGACCACATACCACGGTACGAGTAAAGAGTACTTGTCAGGAGACGAGGTTGAACAAGGTATAGAGTGATACCGAAGATCAAACCTCGGACAAGTAAAATATCGCGAGACAAAGGGAATTGGTAATATATGTGTATGGTTCATTCGATCACTAAAGTCATCGTTGAATATGTGGGAGCCATTATGGATCTCCAGATCCCGCTATTGGTTATTGGTCGGAGTGAGTACTCAACCATGTCCGCATAGTTCTCGAACCGTAGGGTGACACACTTAAAGTTGGATGTTGAAATGGTAGCACTTGAATTATGGAATGGAGTTCGAATATTTGTTCGGAGTCCCGGATGAGATCCCGGACATCACGAGGAGTTCCGGAATGGTCCGGAGAATAAGATTCATATATAGGATGTCATTTTATGTGAAATAAAATGTCGCGGAAGGTTCTATGGAAGGTTCTAGAAGGTTCTAGAAAAGTCCGGAAGAAACCACCAAGGCCAGCCCTAGATGGGGTGGAGTCCCAAGTGGACTCCACCATAGGGGGCCGGCCACCCCCCACATGGGAGGTGGGAATCCCACCTTTGGGTGGGAGTCCTAGTTGGGCTAGGTTTCCCCCTCCTATGGAAGGTTTTGGTTTCGGGTCTTATTCGAAGACTTGGACACCAACACTTGGGATCCACCTATATAATGAGGGGCCAAGGGAGGGGGCCGGCCACCCTAAGACCACAAGCTGGCCGCCCCCCATAGAGTGGCCGGCCACCCCTCCCAAACCCTAGCCAAGCTCCTCCACTCCATATTGCCCGCATTGCTTAGCGAAGCTCCGCCGGACTTCTACACCGCCACCGACACCACGCCGTCGTGCTGTCGGATTCAAGAGGAGCTACTACTTCCGCTGCCCGCTGGAACGGGGAGGTGGACGTCGTCTTCATCAACAACCGAACGTGTGACCGAGTACGGAGGTGCTGCCCGTTCGTGGCGCCGGAACCGATCGTGATCAAGATCTTCTACGCGCTTTTGCAAGCGGCAAGTGATCGTCTACCGCAGCAACAAGAGCCTCCTCTTGTAGGCTTTGGAATCTCTTCAAGGGTGAGACTCGATACCCCCTCGTTGCTACCGTCTTCTAGATTGCATCTTGGCTTGGATTGCGTGTTCGCGGTAGGAAATTTTTTGTTTTCTATGCAACGTTATCCTACACATAGACATAATAGCATCAATCTTATCACCCAAGGAAGAGGTTTCTTCGACAGAATTTACCTTCTTACCTTGCGGAGCTCTTTCCGTGTGCCATTCAGAGTAATTTATCATCATATCATCAAGAAGCTTTGTTGCTGCCCCCAAAGTGATGGACATAAAGGTACCTCCAGCAGCTGAATCCAATAGGTTCCGTGAAGAAAAATTCAATCCTGCATAAAAGGTTTGGATGATCATCCAAGTAGTCAGTCCATGGGTTGGGCAATTTTTAACCAAAGACTTCATTCTTTCCCATGCTTGTGCAACATGATCAGTATCTAATTGCTTAAAATTCATTATGCTACTTCTCAAAGATATAATTTTAGCAGGAGGATAATATCTACCAATGAAAGCATTCTTACATTTAGTCCATGAATCAATACTATTCTTAGGCAGAGATAACAACCAATCTTTAGCTCTTCCTCTTAATGAGAAAGGAAACAATTTTAACTTTATAATGTCACCATCTACATCCTTATAGTTTTGCATTTCACATAGTTCAAAAAAATTATTAAGATGGGCAGCAACATCATCAAAACTAACACCAGAAAATTGCTCTCTCATAACAAGATTCAGTAAAGCAGGTTTAATTTCAAAGAATTCTGCTGTAGTAGCAGGTGGAGCAATAGGTGTGCATAATAAATCATTATTATTTGTGTTTGTGAAGTCACACAACTTAGTATTTTTAGGAGTATTCATTTTGCAATAGGAAATAAGGTAAACTAGATAAAGTAAATGCAAGTAACTAATTTTTTTGTGTTTTTAATATTGCAAACAAGATAGTAAATAAAGTAAAACTAACAACTAATTTTTTTGTGTTTTGTTTTAGTGCAGCAAAAAAAGTAGTAAATAAAAGTAAAGCAAGACAAAAACAAAGTAAAGAGATTGGAAGTGGAGACTCCCCTTGCAGCGTGTCTTGATCTCCCCGACAACGGCGCCAGAAAAAGTTGCTTGATAGCGTGTATACACACGTCCGTTGGGAACCCCAAGAGGAAGGTGTGATGCGTATAGAAGCAAGTTTTCCCTCAGTAAGAAACCAAGGTTATCGAACCAGTAGGAGCCAAGAAGCACGTTGAAGGTTGATGGCGGCTGAGTGTAGTGCGGCGCAACACCAGGGATTCCGGCGCCAACGTGGAACCTGCACAACACAACCAAATTACTTTGCCCCAACGTAACAGTGAGGTTGTCAATCTCACTGGCTTGTTGTAACAAAGGATTAGATTATAGTGTGGAAGATGATTGTTTGCAGACAACAGTAGAACGAGTATTGCAGTAGATTGTATTTGATGTAAAAGAATGGACCGGGGTGCACAGTTCACTAGAGGTGTCTCTCCCATAAGAAATAGCATATTGGGTAAACAAATTACAGTTAGGCAATTGACAAATAAAGAGAGCATAACAATGCACATACATGTTATGATGAGTAGTGTGAGATTTAATTGGGCATTACGACAAACTACATAGACCGCTATCCAGCATGCATCTATGCCTAAAAAGTCCACCTTCAGGTTATCATCCGAACCCCCTCCAGTATTAAGTTGCAAACAACAGACAATTGCATTAAGTATGGTGCGTAATGTAATCAACAAATACATCCTTAGATATAGAATTGATGTTTTATCCCTAGTGGCAACAGCACATCCACAACCTTAGAGGTTGCTGTCACTCCCCCAGATTCAATGGAGGCATGAACCCACTATCGAGCATAAATAATCCTTCTTGGAGTTACACGCAATGACTTGGCCAGAGCCTCTACTAGCAACGGAGAGCATGCAAGATCATAAACAACACATAGATAGATTGATAATCAACATAGCATAGTATTCATTATTCATCAGATCCCAACAAACGCACATGTAGCATTACAGATAAATGATCTTGATCATGATAGGCAGCTCACAAGATCAGACAATGATAGCACAATGAGGAGAAGACGACGATCTAGCTACTGCTATGGACCCATAGTCCAGGGGTGAACTACTCACACATCAATCCGGAGGCGACCATGGCGGTGTAGAGTCCTCCGGGACATGATTCCCCTCTTCGGCAGGGTGCCAGAGGCGATCTCCTGAATCCCCCGAGATGGGATTGGCGGCGGCGGCATCTCTGGAAGGTTTTCCATATCGTGGCTCTCGGTACTGGGGCTATCTTCGACAAAGGCTGAAGTAGGCGGAAGGGCGGAGTCGGGGGGCTCACGGGGGCCCCACACGCTAGGGCCGCGCAGGCCCCCCTAGGCCGCGCCGCCCTAGTGTGGCGGCGCCCTGTGGCCCCACTTCGTCTCTCCCTAGGTCTTCTGGAAGCTTCGTGGAAAAATAGGCCCCTGGGCGTTGATTTCGTCCAATTCCGAGAATATTTCCTTACTAGGATTTCTGAAACCAAAAACAGCAGAAAACAAAGAATCGGCTCTTCGGCATCTCGTTAATAGGTTAGTGTCGGAAAATGCATAATAATGACATATAATGTGTATAAAACATGTGAGTATCATCATAAAAGTAGCATGGAACATAAGAAATTATAGATACGTTTGAGACGTATCACAGGGCGCTCGCCAGGTATGAGGAGGACGGTCTGCCTCCTGGGAACTTCAACGAGGCCGGCCGTCGGCTATGGTGGTACGGCCGGACTCTACAGAGCGTCATGGACTACATCACGGCCGGCGATATCCCCCGCCTGCGCTACCCTCAGTTCGAGCCACGAGCGCCGCCCGACGACAGCGACGACGACAGCAGCGACGACAATGGCGGCAACTTAGAAGGCGACGACTACCAGTACAACGTTGGCGACTATGAAGACTACGAGTATGCATATTATACGCCTAGGCAGGAGTATGACTAAGTCACTCCAAATTTCATGTATCATCAGTGGTATTTATGGCATGGCCAATCAATTTGGGCAATGCTAGATCCACCAAATCCCATGCAATTACGTCTCCTCTAGTCCTTTTCCCATTATACGCCTAGGCAGGAGTATGACTTAGTCACTCCAAATTTCATGTATCATCAGTGGTATCTCGAATCAATCGAATCATTCGAAAATGGACACCAAACACATCACATATAATATAATTCACATGATCCATTCAACAAAGTTTGGTACAATAAATTATTGAGCCGTATCCATGGAGCATCCTCATCATTTAACTTAATGTTTGGGTCGGTGTTCACTTTGAAGGGCGGAATTTCACCAAACATATTATAATCTTCTGACATGTCTGTCTTGCCCTCCACTCCCACGATGTTTCTTTTCCCTGAAAGAACAATGTGGCGCTTTGGATCATCGCATGATGTACTGATCGTTTTCTTATCTTTCCGTTTCCTCGGTTTGCTACTCATGTCCTTCACATAGAAAACCTGAGCGACATCTTTCGCTAGGACGAATGGTTCGTCAAGGTAACCAAGATTGTTGAAATCCACCATTGTCATTCCGTATTGCTGGTCCACCTTTACCCCACCTCCTGTTAGCTTGAACCATTTGCACCGGAACAAAGGGACCTTAAAGGAGGGTCCATAGTCAAGTTCCCATATCTCCTCTATGTAACCATAATATGTGACCTTTTGCCCATTCTCGGTTGCTGCATCAAAGCGGACACCACTGTTTTGGTTGGTGCTCTTTTTATCTTGGGCGATCGTGTAAAATGTATTCCCATTTATCTCGTACCCTTGGAAAGTCGTTATAGTCGAAGATGGTGTCTTGGCCAACATGTACAGCTGATCTACAACATGATCGTCATTCATTAAATGTTTTCTCAACCAACAGCCGAAAGTCTCCATGTGGGCCTTCGTAATCCAGGATTCAGGCTTCCCCGGGTTGTCCTCGCGTAAAATATTCTTGTGTTTCTCAAAGTACGGAGCCACCAAGCTGGAATTGGTCAGAACGGTGTAGTGTGCTTCAGTCATAGAATGGCCGTCCATACATATCGTTGATTTCCTGCCGATCGTGCCTTTTCCACTTAGTCTCCCCTCGTGCCGCGATCGAGAAAGACCAATCGGCTTAAGGTCAGGAACAAAGTCAACACAGAACTCAATTACCTCCTCATTTCCATAGCCCTTGGCAATGCTTCCTTCTGGCCTAGCACGGTTACGAACATATTTCTTTAATACTCCCATGAACCTCTCAAAGGGGAACATATTGTGTAGAAATACCGGACCGAGGATGGAAATATCTTCGACTAGGTGAACCAGGAGGTGCGTCATAATATTGAAGTAGGATGGCGGGAACACCAACTCGAAACTGACAAGACATTGGACCACATCGTTCTGTAGCCGTGGTAGATCTTCTGGATTGATTACCTTCTGAGAGATTGCATTGAGGAATGCACATAGCTTCACAATGGCTACTCGAACATTTTCCGGTAGGAGCCCCCTCAAAGCAACCTGAAGCAATTGCGTCATAATCACGTGGCAGTCGTGAGACTTCAGGTTTTGGAACTTTTTGTCCGCCATGTTTATTATTCCCTTTATATTCGACGAGAATCCAGCCGGGACCTTCGTACTGCTCAGGCATTCAAAAAAGATGACCTTCTCTTCTTTGGTCAGAGCGTAGCTGGCACGACCTTGAAACCATTACGGATGCCGGTCATTAGGGTCTTTCAAATGTTGCTGGTCCTGCCGTGCTTCCTTTGTATCATTTATCTTCCCATACACGCCCAAGAAGCTTAGGAGGTTCACGCAAATATTCTTCGTAACATGCATCACGTCGATTGCAGAGCGGACATCTAGGACTATCCAATATTCTAGCTCCCAGAATATAGATTTCTTCTTCCACATGGGTGCGCGCCCGTCAGCTCCCTGCGAAACTGATTGTCCGCCAGGACCCTTTCCAAAGATGACTTTCAAATCCTTGACCATATCAAATACCTCAGCACCAGTACGTTCCGCAGGCTTTGGCCGGTGATCTGCCTTGCCATTGTAATGCTTGCCTTTCTTTCTTACTGGATGAATTTTTGGAAGAAATCGACGATGCCCAAGGTACACGTTCTTCTTTCAATTACCCAAATATTCACTTTCAGTCTCATGTAAGCAGTGCGTGCATGCATTGTATCCCTTATTTGACAGTCTGGAAAGGTTACTAAGAGCAGGCCAATCGTTGATGGTTACGAAAAGCAACGCTCGTAGGTCAAATTCCTCTTCTTTGTGCTCATCCCACACACGTACACCAGGTCTGCCCCACAACTGTAAAAGTTCATCAACTAATGGCCTTAGGTACACATCGATGTTGTTGCCGGGTTGCTTCGGACCTTGGATGAGCACTGGCATCATAATGAACTTCCGCTTCATGCACAACCAAGGAGGAAGGTTGTAGATGCATAGAGTCACGGTCCAGGTGTTATGGCTGGAGCTCTGCTCGCCAAAAGGATTCATGCCATCTGTACTTAGACCAAATCTTATGTTCCTTGCGTCAGCTGCAAAATCTTTGAACTCTCTGTCGATCTTTCTCCATTGCGTTCCATCTGCGGGGTGTCTCAACTGCCCGTCCGACTTACGGTCCTCTTTGTGCCATCGCAACAACTTGGCATGCTCTTTGTTCCTGAACAGACGTTTCAACCGTGGTATTATAGGAGCATACCACATCACCTTGGCGGGAACCCTCTTCTTGGGTTTCTGGCCCTCAACATCGTCACCATGGTCATCGCCTCTGATCTTATAACGCAATGCAGTGCATACCGGACATTCATTCAAATTCTCATATTCACCGCGGTAGAGGATGCAGTCGTTGATGCATGCATGTATCTTCAGAACCTCTAAACCTAGAGGGCAGACAACCTTCTTTGCTTCGTACGTACTGGCGGGCAACTCGTTATTCTTTGGAAACATATTCTTCAACATTTTCAGCAAGTTTTCAAATCCCGAGTCAGATAGACCTTCCTGTGCCTTCCATTTCAGCAAATCCAGTGTGCAGCCCAGCTTTTTCAGACCATTATCGCATCCGGGGTACATCGACTTTTTGTGATCCTCTAACATGCGATCCAAATTCTCCCTCTCCTTTTCAGTTTCGCAGCTTCTCCGTGCATCAGCAATGGTTCGACCAAGATCATCAACGGGCTCATCACCTGCCTCTTCTTCACCTTCCCCTTGACCTTCCCCTTCACCTTCCCCACCTTCAGCATCCTCCATGAAAGTATCACCAAAATGATCAAGATAGTTGTCATCGATGAAATCATCCCCTTCTTCATCTTCTTCCATTATAACCCCTCTTTCTCCATGCTTGGTCCAACAATTATAGCTTGGCATGAAACCCTGCCGAAGCAGGTGCATGTGAACATATCTTGAGGAAGAGTAACCCTTCTGATTCTTACAGGCAACACATGGACAGATAACAAAACCCCCTGCTTGTTCGCATTAGCCACTACGAGAAAATCTTTCAAACCCGTAGTGAACTCACCGGAGAGTCGGTTACCGTACATCCATTGCCGATTCATCTGCATTATTATAATATAAAATATATAATTAACCATCATGCATTTGTTAAACTAATTAACTAACTACAAACAATAGAAATCAAACAATGAACTACACACATATGCATATTTTATCAATGACACATGAAAGGTTCAAGTTGCTAACCGCGATCGAGGAGGAAAAAATAAATGAGGAAGCTCAAGTGTGGCTCCGACACTTCATATCATGTTTGTTTCATGCTCTTTGGGCATTTCATCAAACACCTTGTGTGCATAAGATGAACCAAAAGCAAACCTAACACCCACTTGTGAAGTTTGTGAAGAGAATGGATCCAAATGGCTAAGTGCTGGCTGCTGGATAGGTATATATAGGGGAGGGACTTTAGTCGCGGTTGGCCTGGCAAACCGCGACTAAAGGTGCCCGAAGGCCTTTAGTCGCGGTTGGCCACCAACCGCGACTAAAGCCCCTCACCTGCACCAGCTGGCCAGCGAGCGCCCTAGGCCCAGGCCTTTGGTCGCGGTTCGCCTCCCGAACCGCGACTAAATGTCCCATTAATCACGGTTCCAAATATTTGGGGACTAATGTGGCTGGATGGAAGGCCCTTTTTCCACCAGTGTATCTGCGCCTATTGCTCTCCAAAGACGAGCTTCTTTATTGTCTGATACATCAACTCGATTTCTCAGTGTATCTCGTTCCGACTAATAGTTCTTTCATTAGACATCGACACAAGCATCTACATGTAAAGTAGAACTCGATTTTCTTTCATGTTTTGCGACACAGAAGAAGCCACCATTTATAAGTGAGAGTTGGCATAATCATTAGGTAATCGATCTATAAATTCACTCGACAATCAACCAGCCAACTATACACAGTGCATCGGCTTTATTTGCAATAAGTGGATGTGCCACTTTATAGACCGAAATGTGTAACGCGGACTTTTGGCTTTCCCGTGCTACACACCCCATACACCCCAAAAATTGTAGTAATTTTAAAAAGCCAAAAAAAGAAAACCTTCCTTCACTTAGGATGATCAAGTTTGTACTCGTAAAAAATGTCTGAAAAAAAATGGTTCCCATGGTCTTCTTCACGCAAAAAAATATGACGAATAGAAAGTGAATAGTACCTGGTCATGGAGCGTTTTGAGTTTTTTTTTACCCATGATACAATGAAAGTAATTCCCTAGATAAATAATTTTATACAAGTACAATACCTAATCATCTTTGATTTCAAAAAAAGTTCGAATTTTTTAACCTTTTTTTGAATTTATTTTTATTTTTCCAAGTATGGGTGATATGGGCATTACCCTTCGGGTACCCGACATTGCTATACCCGGTACAGATTATAAAGATGAACCAGCGCAATGACTCGATAAGCTGGACCCACAAGGAATATCAACTTGGACTGCAAGAAAGAAGACTCCAATATAAATTCTACTAGCACTCTTATAAACCTAACCTTGTTGATATATAAAACCAGGCAGGGGCACCCCTTAGATCTTAGATTGAGAAACATAAAAAACATAGACGCGATACGTCTAGACATCGCAACCCGCAGATTAGAACTAAACTAGATACAACAACTCCGCCTATAGCGGCCCCCTGTACACATATATTCATATAGTGGATTGCTAGCAGGACGTAGCAATACTCCACTGCGGGGACGTGAACCTAGGTACGTTGTGCCTTCTCTCGCTCCCAGAATCTCCATCATCGTCTTCCGTCAATCCTAAGCCCCTCATGGTGGGCATTGTCGAGGAGCCGCCTCGTCAATTGGTGCCGTCTGTGGAAAGCACGATGACTAGATTCGTTATCCGGGCTGGATCCATCAAATTCATCATCATCAACATCCAAGAAGCAGTCAATAGACATCGACTGATCGTGTATGAAGACGTCAACTCCGTTGCACGTGCCATGAGTCGACTAGAAGAAAATCCTGGCCGCATCGGCTTCAGCAACCGTTCGCTCCGCACCGTCAAGTTCAGGATCAAGTTTTGATGCCATACCCTGGAGCAGCACACGCGTACACGCTTTAAGTTCCAAGGGGGAGAAGCGAAGTCTTGAAGCGATACATGCATGATCGGATCAGTTCCAATCAAGAGAAGCTTCAAGACATAAAACGATACGTGCGGAACTCAACAGCATCATCTTTGGTAGCACGGAAATCACCTGTGACCGGAATCTACCTACAACGGCAACTACAAGTCATACGGAGCTACAAGATAGCTTCAGCAGCCTTGCTTCGCTTTACTCGACGTCTCACGATCGCCTTAGCGGATTCGCTAGCACGGACACGAAACTTTCGCGGACTCTTCATCACGAACATCCGATACAAAGGACTATCAGGTTCTATATTTCCAATTAATTACTATTTATAAAATTATTTGGCCAATTTTTTTTTCTTGTGCTGTTATTTGCGCGAGAATTTGCGCACTACAGTATAACTGCAGATTGAAACAAAGCTTCGACTACTCTGCCCGGTCGACCGCGCCCGCCATCGTGCACTCGTCGCACTCGGGGGCTCGCTTGTCGCGGACACGACATTAAGGACTCGATATACTCGGGTGCTCAACAGTCGCGAATCCGCCATATTAACTACGTCTTGTTCATCGATCACGCCGGCCAAGCGCCGCGCGGCTATATCAACTATTTCTGGCCGCGCGACAACTGTGCCCGCCACATCGACTATTTCTGGCCGGGCGATTACCTCAAATGCGCCTGCCACATCGATTATTTCTGGCCGAGCGATTACTTCAACTGCGTTCGCCACATCGACTATTTCTGATTTCGCAATTACTTTGACTGCGTTCACCATGCGACCTGCTTCCACATTGGTCTCGTTGCAACTGAACTAATGGCTTCATCATCTACGGTTATCAATGGATTTGTCTTCCACGGCTATATAAATATTGACCCGATGCAATCACGGGTCAATGGCTTCATCGTCTATGGTTATCAATGGATTTATCTTCTATGACTATATAAATATTGACCCGATATACTTCCGAGTCAGTGGATTCATCGACTGTGATCTTCAATGGATATCATCTTATATAATATTGACCCGATATATTTTCGGGAGCGTTGGAATCACTCGGGGCTCCTGAAATATCTTCGGCTATTACAACTATTACTCCCATCGGGAGCGTTGGTTCGCTGGAATTCAAGCAAATATGAAGACTCTTTGTACTATTAATGATTTCATCAAGACCTCATGGAACATGTGAGTGCTGTAATTGATGATAATCAAAGGACCATAAAAAATAAGAAAAAGTACATATCGGTGGCTAGGGCTTGGACGGTGCACGGGAGGTCGGCGCTGTGGGGATCCATGGAGGCCGGCAGAGGCTGTTGGGAATGGGGAGGCGAGAGCCGGGTGGCAGAAGCTCAGAATGAGTGAGGAGTGAATTGGAATCTTCCGTCTCGTACAGATTTCGAAGCAAACTTAGCACTTCGTATGGAAAAAGGTGAAAGTTTTCTAAATAAACTTCTTTGCACAAATATATCTGCGCCTATTGCTCTCCAAAGACGAGCTTCTTTCTTTCTGATACTTCAACTCGATTTCCCAGTGTATCTCGTTCCGATTAATAGCTCTTTCATTAGACATATCTACATGTAAAGTGGAACTGGATTTTCTTTCATATTTTGCGACACAGAAGAAGCCATTATTTATAAGTGAGAGTTGGCACAATCATTAAGTCCTCTAATCTAAACAAACGTGTTTGCATTAAGAGGAAATTGCACAAACCACTCACATTGTTGTGTCTGTTGAACAAGCTCAGATTGAGTGAGTCGAATATTCATGTCGTACAGATTTTGTAGTAGCCTTAGCACTTCGTATGAAAAGAGGTGAAAGTGTTCTAAATAAACGCGTTTTTGCACGAACATATCTGTGCCTATTGCTGTCCAAAGACGAGCTTCTTTTTATCCTGATACTTCAACTCGAATTCCCAGTGTATCTCCTTCCCATTAATAGCTCTTTTGTTAGACATCGACACAAGCATCTACATGTAAAGTAGAATTTGATTTTCCTTTCATGTTTTGCGACACGGAAGAAACCACTATTTATAAGTAAGAGTTGGCATAATCATTAAGTAACCAGCCAACTATACACAGTGCATGGGCTTTATTTGCAATAAGTGGATGTGCCACTTTATAGGCAGACCAATGTGCATTTTTCATACAACACACATGAGTAGCATTAAATTGCATTCTTCCGGTTTATTTTTAAGCTTCGGGCGGTTTCAGCCGGTACTCGCTGACGTCGCAAGTTAGACCTTAGATGGTTAACACCACTACTTTTCCCCCTTCCCCCCGGCTTCGCCTAGACTCGAACCCGGAGGAATGTCGGCGACCTAGTTGATGTCCTCGTCCAGGGCCGTGCCGCATGGGGAGCAAGGCTTCACTAGGAAGGTTGGATGAGCTCGTTGCTGCAACCTCATGCCCGTGTTGAAAGCTCCGAGCTCCGCCATTGTCGCTACTTCGGAGAGCAAATGCTGCTAGGGGAAGCAACATTGTTGTTAGCCAACCATCGGAGGATTTTCTTGGAGCCGAGGAGCACCTCCGATACGACTCCATCGAGCTCGACAGTCCCCGCATCGAACACATCGACAAAGACACGTGACCTTCGTCGCGGCTATTGACCGTGTCGCCGTCGCGGCCATCCCCAAGTCTAGCTGATCGGCAAACCTTCCTCGTCATGTCATCTCGCTTCTCCTCAAAGAAGTAATCGACCCCGAAGTCCCCCAATCATCGGCACCACGCGTTTCTTCTCCGTCTTCGATCGGGAGCCACCGTTGATCGATCTTCCTAACGAGTTTCTCTTCCTGCGATGTTCTTGCTCTGTCGCCACTGCGTATGGTGAGCGCCTCCCCGATTCCCGCTACTGACGTGCCTTGCGGGATCACTTTGTCGCCGAGCAGAAACGCCTAGCCACTGGGCCTAGATGGTAGGTTTGACTGGAAGAAAGTCACAGGATGGGGAAAAAGGAGAAAATATTTAAAAAAGATAAATATGACTTGTGGGCCCAACTGTCAGTGAGAGGAGCCCATAATCCTAGTCGTGATCATAGTTTTCTTTGTGTGCCAAATATGTTTATGGTTTGGGGTAGAACGGGGTTCATAAGTTAAGAGTGCCGATTCTAGAGATTCAAAGGTCAAGGTTTGATTTAGCTAGCACCTATAAATTCAAGGTTTATTTTGGAGTTTTTCCTTTGCAATAAGTGGATGATTTGCTTCATGAACTGAACATATGACTTATACTAGATGAATAAGCGAGCTTTGCCTCGCCGCCTGCATGGCATCCTGACACAAAGTGGCCGGGTGTGGTAGATGTGTAAGGCATAATACGTTTATGTTCTCCAAGTTTTTACATTATGCAGAGGAAAGGATCCCATTTGACATGTGCACATCAATGTGTATCGAGAGGATGACATGGTTATAAGCAGCATGAGCATAAAATATGAATTAATGAGTGGAAGGAACTGCAATTGGTCATATGCAAAAAAAAGATGTATATGTGCAGTCACGAATAGAAGTTCTATGCATAGTTTGGAAGCATAAATATCTGAACACCAGAAAATTACATTTTCTTTATTTTGAATACGTAACAAGCAGCGATCAGCCATCTACAAATATCAGATTATATTTAATAATACTAATTGGAGGTTGTTCAATGTTTCCTATTGCATCATTAGGGGAAAAGATTTTTAATATTCAAGGACCAAAGTGGGCACAAACAGATTTATATTCATATCAAAAAGATACCCGGCGCACAATTTTTTTCCATTAAGCTATTATCTTCAAAAATCTTTACAAACAAAACTGAGTACATTTGATCTTTCAAATAACTTATCAGGAAATGTTGTCTTGTGTGCAGTGAAACATCGAAACATTAATGCACTTAGTTTATACCGGCCTGGATCTTCAAACTAAGTGACCATCATATATTAGGTTATAGTTACTGGATGTCCATGGATTGAGAGAGAAAACTCGAGCTCAAACCAATGAAATTAATGAAGTTCAAAACACACCATAACTATAATAGACATTTTTGTACCTTTGCACCTTGTTTTGATGGAAACTCATTATGAGATGTAAAACTCAACATCCGAAATGATAAACTCACTTGCATATATCAAAATTAAGACTCGGTCCTAGGAATATATTTTTCTTTTATTTTCAGCGATCAATAGGACCAGCAAAAAACTCAGTAATATACTCAAGCTAAAACTTGGAGACTGTCCAAAAAATGAGTATAAACAAAGAATCATGGCCCCTCTAACCTTCAGGGCGCAAGCATCTGAAAATGCAAATTAAGAATCAGTTAGATAGATTAGGACAGCCTCGAGTGAGCATTTATAAGGGAAACAAACAAAAATCAAAGGAAGGTCGGAACAAAACACTTGGTGTCAAGCATCGGGAAAAAGCCATGTAATGACAGATTGTGTAATTAATAAAAGGAACATTATGTCAGCGTGCTCTGAGAAACAAGAAAACTGAGTTGTTTAGTCAAAGAAGAAATCACACCCTAGTGCTTACCCCTGCAACTAAAACAGTGAAAGTAGCGGAATGAAATTATATGTATAATAGCACCAAGATACTGAAAGATATATAGTTTCACCATGAGTAAGCTCTTCACCAGTCCACGTTTGCGAGCCTAAGAACATAGTGAGAAAAGGCAGTTCCATGGTTGTCCGTATCTTGACTAAGGACAACATCGATGATTACTGAAGTCCCTAGTACTTCAGATTTCATACTAAATTGAAAAGAAAAACAATCGGATGCACCTTCACTAAGAATAGAGTACCTAGACAACATGTTTTATTTGTCAATTGCTAAAGGATAGAGTGCCAAGTTACTAAAAGTACAGGGTCAAATGTAACAGAAGTCTATTTATCTTCTAACGATTCCTCTAATAGCACTTTAAAATGAGCAGCTATTTCCTGGTTTCTCAAACAACATGAATAATATATTTTACTATGAAGAAAATTCTTATACCACACTGTATAGTTGCACATGTCAGTAAGCATTGAGCGACGACATTATGACAGTCATAAACTCAGAAGCAAATATACAACTATAAGAGGTAAATTACCACAATTTTATAGCCACAAGTCTATGTGCAAGGAAAGTAAAACTCAGCTAAATAAAAAAAATTAGGCAGCATGCTAACTTTAGATTCATCCAAACCGGTTCTTCTGTAGTTAAGCAAAACTAAATGTAAATGACTCAACCATAGCGTGATTCTGGTAATAGAACAAAAGGTAAGTTTCTCTAGCTTTTTATATTGAAACCAGATGACACAAGTTTCTCCCGAACCATGCCAAACCACACATCATCCTCGGATATTAGTTATTTTGAAGTACACAATAATGAATAAGTTGTTAGAGTTGTGTTATAGCACTATACGGATACGGTGTAGTACACCGCACATATAGCTGCCCCACATGTAATACCCTGGCAAGGGTTATTCTTGCCCCCTATATAACATGCAACCCGGCTCTCTAAGGAGGTTAATTAACCGGTTCCGCTACGTTAGTCAATATGGTATCAGAGCAATCCTCTCCATGACCTAGCCGCCGAAACCTCCCACGATCGATCTTGATCGGAAACACCAAAAACCACAAGAATTCCTCCACGATCCTCTCTCTGATCGGAAATCTCCAAGCAGTCACGATCCCCAGATCGGAAGTCTCACCATCCCTTGATCAGAAAACCCATCAGCCTCACGATCCCTTGATCGGAAAACCCAAATCTACCACGATCTGCACGATCGGAAATCTCCCTGATCGGTGCCATGGCCTCGTCTTCCTCGTCGATCGCACTGGCCGCTGTTCTGGGAAGCCCACCCTCCACCAAGCTAACCAGGACAAAGTTTCTATTCAAAACCTTGGTTGCCTCCTCTGCGCGGTGCCCAGGTCCTTGAGCTGCTTGAGGGCACAGATCCTGCGCTGGAGAAGTTCTTCGAGGTGGAAGATTCAGAGAAGAAGAAAACCCGGCAGGCCAATCCTGCGTATGCGGCCTGGCTGTCTCGGGATCAGACGGTGCTTGGGTGGCTGCTACAAACCCTCTCGCCGGAAGTCATAGCCCATGTTGTCGGCATCGACTCCTCTGCCGTCCTGTGGGCAGTTCTCACAACTATGTTCAGTGGGCGCTCTCGGTCCAAGCTTAACGAGCTGCGGGGCGCACTCACCAGCACCAAAAAAAATGATCTCACCCCGACTGCCTATTTCGCCAAGATGAAGAGCTTTGCTTCGGAATTGGCTGTTGCGGGAAAACATGTTGATGAAGATGAGATGGTGGGTTACATAGTCAATGGACTTGATGCATCTTACAACGATGTTGCTGCTAATGTCAATGGCAATGCTGACACTACCCTCGATGACCTGTATGACCAAGTCTATGCTCATGATCGACGTCAAGACATGCTCTCCTCTACTGGACAGGGTGCTGGCTCTGGATTCACCTCTTCTGCCAATGCTGCCAGCCGTCGCCGTGACTCTGACCGTGGCTATCGTGCCTCTCGCGGTGATCGCGGCAAGTCCCCTGACTATTACCGCCAGCCCCGTGGTGATCATGCCCAGTCCCCTGACCGTCGCCGTGATGGGAGCAAGTGGGAAGACCGTCGCCGTGATGATCGCTGGGAGGATCGTCGCCGCAAAGATGACCGCGGTGACCGTCGCCGTCCTGATGACCGTGACCGTCGCCGTGATGACAGAACTGATGGAAAAGGACTACGACACCGGAAGGGGCATGGCCGCGCCCCAACCCCCTATGTGTAGAGATACGTTGCATAGAAAACAAAAAAATTCCTACCGCGAGAACGCAATCCAAGCCAAGATGCAATCTAGAAGACGGGAGCAACAAGGAGATGATCGAGACTCACCCTTGAATATTTCCAAAGCCTACAAGATGAGGCTCTTGTTGCTGCGGTAGATGATCACTTGCCGCTTGCAAAAGCGCGTAGAAGATCTTGATCACGGTGCCACGATAGGGCAGCACCTCCGTACTCGGTCACACGTTCGGTGTTGATGAAGACGACGTCCTTCTCCCCGTTCCAGCGGGCAGCAGAAGTAGTAGCTCCTCCTTGAATCCGGCAGCACGACGGCATGGTGGCGGTGGCGATGGAGATCTCCGGCGGAGCTTCGCTAAGCGTTGCGGGAGAGAGGGAGGAGGTGGGGCGGCTAGGGTTTGGGAGAGGGGGTGGCCGGCCACTTGAGGGGTGCGGCCAAGCTATGGCTTTGTGGTGGCCGGCCCCCTCCCCTATGCCCCTCATTATATAGGTGGAACCCCAAGTGTTGGACTACAAGTCTTCGAATAAGACCCCAACCCAAAACCTTCCATGTAGTAGGGAAACCTACCCAAGGTGGGACTCCCACCCAAGTTGGATTCCCACCCTTCCATGAGCGGGAGGTGGCCGGCCACCTTAGGTGGAGTCCACCTGGGACTCCACCCCTAGGGTTGGCCGGCCATGGGTGGTGGAGTCCCTTCGGGACTCCGCCTTCCAAAGTGATTTCTTCCGGACTTTTCTAGAACCTTCTAGAACCTTCCATAAATGCACCGGATCATTTCCAAACTTGGAATATGACTTCCTATATATGAATCTTATTCTCCGGACCATTCCGGAACTCCTCGTGATGTCCGGGATCCCATCCGAGACTTCGAACAATACTTCGAACTCCATTCCATATTCAAGTTCTACTATTACAACATCAAACCTTAAGTGTGTCACCCTACGGTTCGCGAACTATGTGGACATGGTTGAGAACTTTCTCCGACCAATAACCAATAGCGGGATCTGGAGATCCATAATGGCTCCCACATATTCAACGATGACTTTAGTGATCGAATGAACCATTCACATACGATACCAATTCCCTTTGTCACGCGATATTTTACTTGTTCGAGGTTTGATCATCGGTATCACTCTATACCTTGTTCAACCTCGTCTCCGGACAAGTACTCTTTACTCGTACCGTGGTATGTGGTCTCTTATGAACTTATTCATATGCTTGCAAGACATTAGACGACATTCCACCGAGAGGGCCCAGAGTATATCTATCCGTCATCGGGATGGACACATCCCACTGTTGATCCATATGCCTCAACTCATACTTTTCGGATACTTAATCCCACCTTTATAACCACCCATTTACGCAGTGGCGTTTGATGTAATCAAAGTACCTTTCCAGTATAAGTGATTTACATGATCTCATGGTCATAAGGACTAGTGTAATATCCCAGGTATTGGGGTTACAAAAATAGAGGAAACAGATGTGTGCATTGCATTCATGCATAGAAAATCTGGGGAATTTTCGCGCTTTAAAGTAAAACGATCCACGAATCGAAGTTTCACTTGATCTTGGTGGAATTGAAGTAGCTCATCAAGTCAAGCGCTATAAACCTCAATGTGACTTTGTTAAAACATTGTTTTGGGTAGAGATGATTTGATCTAAGGGGTTAGATCAAATGGAATTAAAATCAACACAACAACATTTGAATCAATGATCAATTGCTTGATCTCATAACAGATCATAATAAGGTAACCCTTACCATAACATATGAACATACATCTAATTGGAAATCAAGTAACAATAACTGGAGAAACTATTCTTCACTTATCTTCTCCATATCTTAAACTAATCCATGCTCTTATCATAAACTCTATGATATCCATTCTACTTGAATCTTGGAAGCATGACATGGAGATCAACTCTAGAACTATATATTCTTCTCTATTCCAAATAATTAAGTATCAAACCTAGAGAGGTGAGAGTTCTATTATAATTATTAGAGAAGCAATAACAAACCTTGAGCTAAACCTTGGATATACATCCAAGTATACAAATCATCATCTTTAAGAGGAACCCTAGGATATTATTCAAGATATTCCTAGAGAGAGAAACCATTTATGTTAAACATAGATATTGATGATCACATCAATCCCTATGGAGCCTAACCTTAAATTAGTATTAAAGTACTTTCCAAAATGAGTGAGACCAATCATACAAAACATAGCTTTATCTATTTAAGAATAAAGGACAATAATTGAACTAGAGTATTAGGAGTACACCATAACCTAGAATAATCCATTCTTATATAAGAGAGATCAATTATGGTGTTACACACAAGTTAGTTGAGGCAACACTTGAGTTTGAGGGAGAGAACTACCCATTTACCAGATGATAATATCAACCTTATTTAAGTGAAACCCTAACAAAATATCTCAGGCATTTTCCTGGGATATAACCTATAGAGACAACCATAGCCATGTCCACCCAAGAAACTATAAGGGAGATATTATGTTTAGTTAATCAAGACAACATTTGAACATGGAAGTGAAAACCATTCCATTAGAAATACTTTAGGAAGCCCAACCTTGAACATTATAAATTGAATGATGATCATAAAACCTAAGAACTTGAGGAAATGATATCAAGAACAAGTTGATCATGTCTAACCATGATCATGCTCTTGAGATATGTGAGGATAAGATAAACCCTAATAGGATAAGTAGATATCATTCACCACATGAAATTATAGGGAGATCAATAGTAAGCAATCCTAGGCTTATATCCCAACCTTACTTGTGAACCACTTGGTGCTCACAATTAGAATCCTACCATATCTATATTTCCTAAATTAAAGAACCCAAGAGAACCTTAGAGTTAAACACTATACTTTATGTAGTGAGTAACCATACATCCATATGACCAAAGTTAACTATAAAAAAAAGAACTATAATCAATGTGGTTACTTTAATGATAAGTTGGGGATAATAATAGGAGTTAATTGGTACAAGATAAAACCAATTCTCAAATCCTTAGTAATTAGAGAAGCACATGAAATATTAAGCAAGTAACCACCTTATCATGGTTAGGGGAGATTAAACCCTAGCACATACAATATGGTGTCATCTCATCTCTACAATCCAGAATTAAATTTCAACCCTAGTTTGTGTATCACTTGGGTGATCACAAATAAAACCTAAACCCTAATTGAGATTCAAACCAGTTGCCATTAGGTGAACATGATGAGAACCCTATAATTAATCACTAATTAAAGCTCATGCTTCATTATGGAACTCAAGAATAACCTAGTGCTAAACCATTTGTTTAGAACCATGGTGGAGATCAACTACTTAATTAAGACCAACCCATAAATGCAGTAATACCTACTCTAAGTAATTCAAGGTGTTATTAAATATAATCCTAGTGCCAACTCTGAAATATGGTTGTAATAGAAATCATAAAACCCTAACAGATTGATGCTCACATAAAATCATATGTGAAGAACCAACTTCTTAAATAAGAAAACAAGTCCTAATGATAAACTCTAAAATACCTTGAGCTGGACTTACCAACTCTAATACTTCAAATAGATTGATCCACAAGAAAAGAAAAACATAAAAATAAATGAGGATATAAATTCATGCTCATTTGCTATTTTGAATAAAACACAAGTATGTAATATAATGCTTTATAAAATACTTGTTTCAAATGGATTATGGGTGTAATAGACATTTCACAACATCCAAATGGAATTAACACAATTGAGACACCTGCCAAAAATAATAGAATTCATATATGAGTTCAATTTGGTAAATTATAAAACAGAAAATGAAAACAGAAAAAGAGAAAAAGAAGAAAGGCCTCACCTGGACTTACCTGGCCGGGTAGCCCACCAGCAGCCCACGCGGCAGCCCAGCACTCCAGCCCAATCCACCGCCAAACCACAGCCCAACACTGGCCCGTAACCCTTCGCTCCAGATAAACTCGAAGAGGACGAGCACGTCTTCTTCTCGTTCGTCTCTATCTCGCCGCACGCACTGGAGAACGACACCGCGACGCCCACGCCACGTCCCGCGTCGCCGCCGCAGTTGCTGACCGCCAGCACACTCAGGAAGCCGTATAAAACGCACTGGCGTCCTCCATTTCCTCTCTGTTCGTCCAAAATCCTCCCCAGACGAAACCCTAGCTCGCTCCGGCCAACCTCATTGCCGCCGTTCAGAGCCTTCCCAAGCCTCGCCGTGACCACCACGAGGACCGCCGTCCTCGACTTGCTAAGCCTGCACCAGGAATCGAGCCGACGCGTCCTAAATCGACCTCACCGAGCCATCTTCTCCGCCCCCGGCCACCGTCTCCGCCGGCGATGGCGTCGCCGTCCGGTCACCTCTGCCTCGTCTGGGCACTCCGACGAGTTTCTGGTGAGCTCATGCACCTTGTGGACCACCCCGCACCATCCCTAGCTCGCTGTACTGCGTCGCCGTTGTGGACCTGCGAGCTCCGCCGCTCGGCCTTGCCGTCGGGCAAGCGCCGGCGACCAAAAGTGGGCGGCGCCACCACCATCAGAACCCCCGTGTCGCGTAGAGCAGCAAGAGCATCGTCGCGCGCCAGTAAATCACCTGGAGCCTCGCCGCCGTCGTGAATCCCCGCCGGCAGTGAGCTTCCAAGCCAATTGTTTGCAATTTTGACATAGTCAATGCCTACGTGGCTAATGGCCCACCAGTCATTGGCTGGGGGTACATTCTGCCCGGGTGACTTTAGCCCATTCGTTTTAAATTCTAAATTTCATTAATAGCTGAAACTTTGCAAATTTATAGGAAATTCATAAAAGCTCAGAAAAACACAAATGAGATATCAAAATTCTTATAAAAGAAAAAGCTATCCAATAAAAATATAAAATGAAATTTATATTTTTAATAAAAACTCAATTATTTAATACTTGTTATTAAAGCCTTATTTATTATTCTAAATTCAATTAAAATTCAATAATTAGTAAAAATTTCCAAAAGTAAATAAAAACCAGTAGATAAATAAAGAAAACATTTAGACTAATTTTCTTTATTTGTTATTTTGTTAAATCATAATTAGAAAGATTTAAACCCTAATTAATAATTACCTTAATTATTAATTGTTTAAAAATAATAAAATGCCTAATTCAATATTATTTTTATTTTTATTCCCTAGTTATTAATAACTTCAACTTTAAATTGAAGTTATTAATCATAGAACTACATGGTAAATAGCAAACCCCTAATTTCATATTGAATGATATTATAACCCTACCATTTCATGTGACTCCTAAAACCCTAAATTAATTAGGAACCCTAGTTCCATTATTACATGTGAACCTTAATTGTTTCTAACCTAAACCCTAGGTTAGAACCTGAGATCATGGTACCTTCTTTCAAAGCATAGAACCAGAGTCGCAACTAAATACTTGTCTTGGCCACATAAAATGTAGAAGACCTATCACTAATATATGGGTATCCCATGTATTCATCTTCATCAGACCTAGATAATTAAGTAGGGTTAACCAAGTGTAAACCCTAGATCCTATTACCAAAGCCATCAGCATTATTTATCCCTATTTAGCATCACACCATTGTGATGAACCCTAATAGCAACCATACCTACTATTTAACATTGCATAGCCCTATTCCACTAAACCCTGTCAGTATGAGATAATTATTAATCATCCTATTTAGGAGCCAATTATTCTTTACTTAATAGAACCAACAGTACAACCTAAACCATCTCAACCCTAATTGATAAACTTCTTATTATTTAAGAAGTATGTTCTTCAAAAGTTATTCTTTTGAAGTAAATAAAGAATCATCCTCAACCCTGCTTATAAGGACCTATAAACCCAAGCCAGCTATCACTAGCAAGATAAACCAACCTTGACAACCATCTTGTATGAATAATTGCTTAGAATGCCAGGCTTAACTCAACCTTACAAGCCCTTTGTGTTGATGAATCCAACTAGGTTGTGATCCATCTACTACTTACTCCAGAAACCAATTAGAACCATAGAAAACCATAGAACTCCACAACCCTAATTATCATACTTGTTCTTTATCAAAGAACATGTTCTTCAAAAGTTATTCTTTTGAAGTATATAATAATCAATCATTAACCATGACATATAGTGCTAAAACCAACCAATATTCATTACATGTTAGGATTACACCAAATCTTATTGCTATGTGCTATTAATGTTATTGTTATGATACATTGCAGCACCTGTTTATGATACCATGTAACCCCACCTGAATAAGAACCTTGTTTGTGAATCACTCTAAAAGTGCAACACACCTTAAACAAATCATTTCCACTCACTAATCCTAAATCATCGGGGTTAGGTCACGTTTAGAGCGATTGCATCTCATACTTATGCATTATTGCATCCTTGCCAATCTTTTAAACATCGTCCTTACCGGACGATGATGCTATTTCAGAATTTGGAGTTATTGCGTATCGAAGACCTTGTCTGCATAATCTTGCAGCCAAGAAAGGCAAGTTCATCACTTGCTCATGTCATTTGTGTATTTCTATCAAATTACTTGCAAAAGTATTATGGTTATCACTATTGCATAAAAATCAAAACCACTACTTTCATAACTATGAATATGACTATGTGGTGGGCAATGGAACCATGGATTGTGTTGATATGGTGGAGGTTCCATTGCACGGGCTTATATCCATCTAGGATTAAACAACAAATGTCGTCAGTGATTCTTGTGCCGTAATACCCGTGTTAACCATAAGATCTGGAGTGGGACGGAATAGTCAACCGTATTTCCACCTCTTGTACATCAACGGATTCGCTTACCGTAGACGGTTGTATCTTGCGGAGCAATTGGTGGGTGGGGAGCCCCTTCTAATTCCCCACGGTATAGCTGTTGCTTACCGTAGACGGTTGCTGCTTGCGGAACAATTTGTGGGTGGGGATCCCCTTCTAATTCCCCACGGTAATGTGGTCTATGATGGGTTGCAGCTACCGGCGAAGGAGTTTGGTTCAATCCCAGACTGTCGTCGTGGTCGGGGCCCACCCTGAAATTACGGGAATAATGGGACCGGCGAGGACCCAGGGTCGGGGTTTGCAACAAAGGGTGGGTGTGCGAGGTAGCGGAGGAATATGATTGACTATGACCTTATACCGGGCCTCACACCAAAGGAAGTGTGGACGGGGTGTACGCCCGGTTGGCACCAAGGTTAAGATCTCTTATGGGTAAAGCAACACACCTCTGCAGAGTGTAAAGAACCGTGACCTGTCACTCCCTGTTCCGGGATATGGAACTGCGAACGCGGCCGGAAAGGAGCTCCATGAAGTTCTAATAAACCGGTGAAGGCTGACGGACATAGTTCTTCTGAATAAAAGCAACCTTTTGAAGAAATGGTTATGAAAACCTGCATTGGTATTAGACTTTCTGGTCTAATGCCGTAGCTAGTGCATTAAGCACCTCTTTCCTATAATGAACTTGTTGAGTACGCTCGTACTCATCCCACTCTTAAATCCCCTGCTTAGATATGGAGGCATCGAAGGAGGATCTACCATGCAACTCGAAGACCGAGGAGTCTACAAATACTTCAAGGGGACAGGAACCTACCGGATGGGTCAAACACTACAACTACCATGGAGAAAACCTAAATTAAGTAGTAGAAGGGAACTAGCTTCCTAAACCTAGCTCCTATTTAGCTAGAATCTAGTCATAGCCTCTTTAGCTAGTCAAATACTCTATAAATAGAGTCCGTGATAAGATTAGATCACGAGTCGTTCTTTTGGAGTTTATTTGCAGTTTACCTCATTATAAAGTAGGAGGCTGTGTGGATCTTTTGTAAAGAGTCTGTGTTGTAATTCTATAGACATGCCTTGGACCCGCATATGTTTCTGTTGTACCACTCTGAGCGATATAATACGAGTGGAACGGTGTTTCATTGGTGTTATATCAGACTTGCATACTACATCATGCAGTGGTATGCCGGGTCACAACAGTTGGTATCAGAGCAAATGCTTTGACCCTAGGATTAAAACCCTTTAAATGAGACCTATAGGATTGGTAGTGTCTATAGGAAGTTGTCTTAGCTAAAACAAATACTTCTTATGACTTGAGATGGATATTCACTGGAGAATAATCCTGACACACTTGAGTCAACATTTCTTACCTAACTTACTAAGATAAAGTAAAGTTAGTCAGCTAATCCCAAACATGTAGTGCACAATTAAGTTCCTAAACAATAGATGAGTAGATCACAGTTGGTATACAATGCTTGGTAGTCCAAAGAGAGGATACAATCATAAGGAAGATATCCTATTGGAAGATGTGTACCAACACATGTTATGGTTAAGTAAGAGTTATCCAGAACTGTAATAGGAGTAATATTAAGTGACAAAGATAATTAAAATATCCTAATAGAAGATGTAGGCCAAGTTAAGTAATGAGTTAGTAAAATTATCTAGACAGGTGAAACAATTGATAGTAAGTGATAACTATGAGTCATATGAGGAAGTAAAGACCATGATGAGTCAATCATGGGAGGAAAGGAATAGTGATAGAAATGAAATATGTCTACTTACATGGTAGAGATAGTAATCATAGTGTTTCACTTGAGAGTCATTATGTGATGAACTAGAACATCACAATATTAGGAGGAGAACAATAAGAAGCCAGTTGTTCAATAATAGTGCAAGATTTGTGTTCCAAAACCATGGGAAGTGTGCCAAGCACATCATGACCATAGTTTTATGGTAGAAACAATTGGAAGTATAGGAGCTATATTTTCATAGTTATGTGTTTAGAGTAGCAATGTTAGAACCCAGATATATCATGTGAAGTAGTCCTCAACAAAATGGAAGCTAAGTTAGTACTTCCAAAGAAAATTAGGCTAACCTTAGCTATCCTAGACCACTTTGTTTCCAGTTTATCTCATTGCAATTGTGCAATTCAGGTAAATGTCAAGACAAATAGTAGAATGCCAACTATATGTGCTAAGTATCACAATATAAACCTATCTATGTGGTGTTATATACTACACATCAGAGCCTGATGTTTAGAGATGTCTTACTCAACTATTATATTCAGGCTTATGATGATGTGTATTATAAGCACAAAGCTGAATCTTCTTGGATTTTATTTGGATTTTCATTGTTTGACTAGATCCATACATGAAGTTTGACTCTGATATGCAAATGCATGTTGCAATATCAAGTTCTTACTTGATGTTATAGATCTAGAGGGTAATAGTATTCGTGTGAGGAAGTGACGAATTCTGAAGATTCTGAAGACAAGATGAAGGTTCATCAGAAGAAGGAAGCAAAATTGTGGGAAGCAACCACAATATTCAGAAGGAAGTACCAATCAAAACTCATGCTTAGCCTCAACAGAGGAGTACTTAAGTACGGGAGAAGCATGAGGGTGAGAAATCTGGTGATTATGGGAAGCTCAAGCAGATCCATAGTCAACATAGAAGAGGGAATGCATGGGAAATCACTTAGGATACTATATTCAAAGTGTCAGCTAGTGGTTTTCTTGCACCAATGAAACCTCGAAAACGGTAGATGACTTATGAAACCATAGCAGATATAAGAAGACCATAGTTGGTATCAGAAGACCATAGTTATGGTATAGGATCAATACTGCGAGATAGAGTAGAAGATGTCTCGTCCAGTTGATCAGAACCTATAATAGAATTCATTTTTAGATAACAAATAGCCACAATTGGTATCAAGTAGTCCACCATTGGATCATTTGTACCAAGAAGTTGTGAACAAATAAAATTTTGTCAGCCAAATAACTATGATCTATAATCATTTAGTCAAAGGATTCACATTGGATGTCCACAATTGATTAGATACACCACAAGGATTCTTCACGAGACGTTAGAAGAATATAAACCATAAGCTACACCTAGACCAATATTCTAACCATCAATCCAATAGTTGGAAGAAAAGGAGTTGAAGACCATAAGAAAACTCAAAGGGGTAGAGTAAAGATTGAGATGGATGTACAATAACTCAATACTTTAAGCTAGATAGAAGCAGAAGGTCTGAACTGAGAGGAAGTTCAATCTTATTTTTATAAGATTGTTGAACATTACCTTCAGAAGGATGTCAGACCAGAAGCCGAGATTCATACCTCGAGGAAGTAAGAAGTGGACTATAACTTGAGAAAGTGAGTAGTAATTACTCCTAAGTACTCAAGCTCAAGTCAGCTAATGATAATGAAGTTGGACGAAGGAAATACCGTAGATAAAATACAGCCCTAGAAGGCCAAAGACCAAAGGAGATTGACTATACCAAAACTTAAGTCCAATTGAAAGATTCCTTTCATGGAACCTAAAAGAAATAAAATAGTTAGAGGTATCAACCATAATCCATGATTGGATGGACTAAATGAGTCTAATCCATTCTTAGGGAAATAAACCATCACGACCATTTCCATGGTAAGTACCTTACCAAGTAACATTATTGCAGTTTTGGTAGCAAGGGAAAAACAAAGACCTATTTGATCAAATAGGAGAATGTTATCCAATTAACCCTCAATTAAGACTGTCAGGACAAGAAGAAGTCCCAATCATTAAATATTCAAAGAGAAAGGAAACAAGTTTATAGAGTTGAAAGAAATCAAATAATTAAAGTTAGAAGCCATGGCTCAGAGACAGGTATTATTAGATTCCCGGAAGAAAATCATAGAACTGGAGTTAGAAACTTATGTTCAGAGACAAACCATAAAGGATTCCAGGAAGAATCTGGACAAGGGATATATTCAATTATATCCAGTAAGATCAATACGGAGTTTGAGAAAAGTCGTAGTCTGCACAAGACAGATCCACACTCCGGAAACGTGAGAGAGATCAAACTTCGAGGACGAAGTTTAGTTTAAGGGGTAGAGACTGTAATATCCCAGGTATTGGGGTTACAAAAATAGAGGAAACAGATGTGTGCATTGCATTCATGCATAGAAAATCTGGGGAATTTTCGCGCTTTAAAGTAAAACAGTCCACGATAATCAAGTTTCACTTGATCTTGGTGGAATTGAAGTAGCTCATCAAGTCAAGCGCTATAAACCTCAATGTGACTTTGTTAAAACATTGTTTTGGGTAGAGATGATTTGATCTAAGGGGTTAGATCAAATGGAATTAAAATCAACACAACAACATTTGAATCAATGATCAATTGCTTGATCTCATAACAGATCATAATAAGGTAACCCTTACCATAACATATGAACATACATCTAATTGGAAATCAAGTAACAATAACTGGAGAAACTATTCTTCACTTATCTTCTCCATATCTTAAACTAATCCATGCTCTTATCATAAACTCTATGATATCCATTCTACTTGAATCTTGGAAGCATGACATGGAGATCAACTCTAGAACTATATATTCTTCTCTATTCCAAATAATTAAGTATCAAACCTAGAGAGGTGAGAGTTCTATTATAATTATTAGAGAAGCAATAACAAACCTTGAGCTAAACCTTGGATATACATCCAAGTATACAAATCATCATCTTTAAGAGGAACCCTAGGATATTATTCAAGATATTCCTAGAGAGAGAAACCATTTATGTTAAACATAGATATTGATGATCACATCAATCCCTATGGAGCCTAACCTTAAATTAGTATTAAAGTACTTTCCAAAATGAGTGAGACCAATCATACAAAACATAGCTTTATCTATTTAAGAATAAAGGACAATAATTGAACTAGAGTATTAGGAGTACACCATAACCTAGAATAATCCATTCTTATATAAGAGAGATCAATTATGGTGTTACACACAAGTTAGTTGAGGCAACACTTGAGTTTGAGGGAGAGAACTACCCATTTACCAGATGATAATATCAACCTTATTTAAGTGAAACCCTAACAAAATATCTCAGGCATTTTCCTGGGATATAACCTATAGAGACAACCATAGCCATGTCCACCCAAGAAACTATAAGGGAGATATTATGTTTAGTTAATCAAGACAACATTTGAACATGGAAGTGAAAACCATTCCATTAGAAATACTTTAGGAAGCCCAACCTTGAACATTATAAATTGAATGATGATCATAAAACCTAAGAACTTGAGGAAATGATATCAAGAACAAGTTGATCATGTCTAACCATGATCATGCTCTTGAGATATGTGAGGATAAGATAAACCCTAATAGGATAAGTAGATATCATTCACCACATGAAATTATAGGGAGATCAATAGTAAGCAATCCTAGGCTTATATCCCAACCTTACTTGTGAACCACTTGGTGCTCACAATTAGAATCCTACCATATCTATATTTCCTAAATTAAAGAACCCAAGAGAACCTTAGAGTTAAACACTATACTTTATGTAGTGAGTAACCATACATCCATATGACCAAAGTTAACTATAAAAAAAAGAACTATAATCAATGTGGTTACTTTAATGATAAGTTGGGGATAATAATAGGAGTTAATTGGTACAAGATAAAACCAATTCTCAAATCCTTAGTAATTAGAGAAGCACATGAAATATTAAGCAAGTAACCACCTTATCATGGTTAGGGGAGATTAAACCCTAGCACATACAATATGGTGTCATCTCATCTCTACAATCCAGAATTAAATTTCAACCCTAGTTTGTGTATCACTTGGGTGATCACAAATAAAACCTAAACCCTAATTGAGATTCAAACCAGTTGCCATTAGGTGAACATGATGAGAACCCTATAATTAATCACTAATTAAAGCTCATGCTTCATTATGGAACTCAAGAATAACCTAGTGCTAAACCATTTGTTTAGAACCATGGTGGAGATCAACTACTTAATTAAGACCAACCCATAAATGCAGTAATACCTACTCTAAGTAATTAAAGGTGTTATTAAATATAATCCTAGTGCCAACTCTGAAATATGGTTGTAATAGAAATCATAAAACCCTAACAGATTGATGCTCACATAAAATCATATGTGAAGAACCAACTTCTTAAATAAGAAAACAAGTCCTAATGATAAACTCTAAAATACCTTGAGCTGGACTTACCAACTCTAATACTTCAAATAGATTGATCCACAAGAAAAGAAAAACATAAAAATAAATGAGGATATAAATTCATGCTCATTTGCTATTTTGAATAAAACACAAGTATGTAATATAATGCTTTATAAAATACTTGTTTCAAATGGATTATGGGTGTAATAGTCATTTCACAACATCCAAATGGAATTAACACAATTGAGACACCTGCCAAAAATAAAAGAATTCATATATGAGTTCAATTTGGTAAATTATAAAACAGAAAATGAAAACAGAAAAAGAGAAAAAGAAGAAAGGCCTCACCTGGACTTACCTGGCCGGGTAGCCCACCAGCAGCCCACGCGGCAGCCCAGCACTCCAGCCCAATCCACCGCCAAACCACAGCCCAACACTGGCCCGTAACCCTTCGCTCCAGATAAACTCGAAGAGGACGAGCACGTCTTCTTCTCCTTCGTCTCTGTCTCGCCGCACGCACTGGAGAACGACACCGCGACGCCCACGCCACGTCCCGCGTCGCCGCCGCAGTTGCTGACCGCCAGCACACTCAGGAAGCCCTATAAAACGCACTGGCGTCCTCCATTTCCTCTCTGTTCGTCCAAAATCTTCCCCAGACGAAACCCTAGCTCGCTCCGGCCAACCTCATTGCCGCCGTTCAGAGCCTTCCCAAGCCTCGCCGTGACCACCACGAGGACCGCCGTCCTAGACTTGCTAAGCCTGCACCAGGAATCGAGCCGACGCGTCCTAAATCGACCTTACCAAGCCATCTTCTCCGCCCCCGGCCACCGTCTCCGCCGGCGATGGCGTCGCCGTCCGGTCACCTCTGCCTCGTCTGGGCACTCCGACGAGTTTCTGGTGAGCTCCTGCACCTTGTGGACCACCCCGCACCATCCCTAGCTCGCTGTACTGCGTCGCCGTTGTGGACCTGCGAGCTCCGCCGCTCGGCCTTGCCGTCGGGCAAGCGCCGGCGACCAAAAGTGGGCGGCGCCACCACCATTAGAACCCCCGTGTCGCGTAGAGTAGCAAGAGCATCGTCGCGCGCTAGTAAATCACCTGGAGCCTCGCCGCCGTCGTGAATCCCCGCCGGCAGTGAGCTTCCAAGCCAATTGTTTGCAATTTTGACATAGTCAATGCCTACGTGGCTAATGGCCCACCAGTCATTGGCTGGGGGTACATTCTGCCCGGGTGACTTTAGCCCATTCGTTTTAAATTCTAAATTTCATTAATAGCTGAAACTTTGCAAATTTATAGGAAATTCATAAAAGCTCAGAAAAACACAAATGAGATATCAAAATTCTTATAAAAGAAAAAGCTATCCAATAAAAATATAAAATGAAATTTATATTTTTAATAAAAACTCAATTATTTAATACTTGTTATTAAAGCCTTATTTATTATTCTAAATTCAATTAAAATTCAATAATTAGTAAAAATTTCCAAAAGTAAATAAAAACCAGTAGATAAATAAAGAAAACATTTAGACTAATTTTCTTTATTTGTTATTTTGTTAAATCATAATTAGAAAGATTTAAACCCTAATTAATAATTACCTTAATTATTAATTGTTTAAAAATAATAAAATGCCTAATTCAATATTATTTTTATTTTTATTCCCTAGTTATTAATAACTTCAACTTTAAATTGAAGTTATTAATCATAGAACTACATGGTAAATAGCAAACCCCTAATTTCATATTGAATGATATTATAACCCTACCATTTCATGTGACTCCTAAAACCCTAAATTAATTAGGAACCCTAGTTCCATTATTACATGTGAACCTTAATTGTTTCTAACCTAAACCCTAGGTTAGAACCTGAGATCATGGTACCTTCTTTCAAAGCATAGAACCAGAGTCGCAACTAAATACTTGTCTTGGCCACATAAAATGTAGAAGACCTATCACTAATATATGGGTATCCCATGTATTCATCTTCATCAGACCTAGATAATTAAGTAGGGTTAACCAAGTGTAAACCCTAGATCCTATTACCAAAGCCATCAGCATTATTTATCCCTATTTAGCATCACACCATTGTGATGAACCCTAATAGCAACCATACCTACTATTTAACATTGCATAGCCCTGTTCCACTAAACCCTATCAGTATGAGATAATTATTAATCATCCTATTTAGGAGCCAATTATTCTTTACTTAATAGAACCAACAGTACAACCTAAACCATCTCAACCCTAATTGATAAACTTCTTATTATTTAAGAAGTATGTTCTTCAAAAGTTATTCTTTTGAAGTAAATAAAGAATCATCCTCAACCCTGCTTATAAGGACCTATAAACCCTAGCCAGCTATCACTAGCAAGATAAACCAACCTTGACAACCATCTTGTATGAATAATTGCTTAGAATGCCAGGCTTAACTCAACCTTACAGGCCCTTTGTGTTGATGAATCCAACTAGGTTGTGATCCATCTACTACTTACTCCAGAAACCAATTAGAACCATAGAAAACCATAGAACTCCACAACCCTAATTATCATACTTGTTCTTTATCAAAGAACATGTTCTTCAAAAGTTATTCTTTTGAAGTATATAATAATCAATCATTAACCATGACATATAGTGCTAAAACCAACCAATATTCATTACATGTTAGGATTACACCAAATCTTATTGCTATGTGCTATTAATGCTATTGTTATGATACATTGCAGCACCTGTTTATGATACCATGTAACCCCACCTGAATAAGAACCTTGTTTGTGAATCACTCTAAAAGTGCAACACACCTTAAACAAATCATTTCCACTCACTAATCCTAAATCATCGGGGTTAGGTCACGTTTAGAGCGATTGCATCTCATACTTATGCATTATTGCATCCTTGCCAATCTTTTAAACATCGTCCTTACCGGACGATGATGCTATTTCAGAATTTGGAGTTATTGCGTATCGAAGACCTTGTCTGCATAATCTTGCAGCCAAGAAAGGCAAGTTCATCACTTGCTCATGTCATTTGTGTATTTCTATCAAATTACTTGCAAAAGTATTATGGTTATCACTATTGCATAAAAATCAAAACCACTACTTTCATAACTATGAATATGACTATGTGGTGGGCAATGGAACCATGGATTGTGTTGATATGGTGGAGGTTCCATTGCACGGGCTTATATCCATCTAGGATTAAACAACAAATGTCGCCAGTGATTCTTGTGCCGTAATACCCGTGTTAACCATAAGATCTGGAGTGGGACGGAATAGTCAACCGTATTTCCACCTCTTGTACATCAACGGATTCGCTTACCGTAGACGGTTGTATCTTGCGGAGCAATTGGTGGGTGGGGAGCCCCTTCTAATTCCCCACGGTATAGCTGTTGCTTACCGTAGACGGTTGCTGCTTGCGGAACAATTGGTGGGTGGGGATCCCCTTCTAATTCCCCACGGTAATGTGGTCTATGATGGGTTGCAGCTACCGGCGAAGGAGTTTGGTTCAATCCCAGACTGTCGTCGTGGTCGGGGCCCACCCTGAAATTACGGGAATAATGGGACCGGCGAGGACCCAGGGTCGGGGTTTGCAACAAAGGGTGGGTGTGCGAGGTAGCGGAGGAATATGATTGACTATGACCTTATACCGGGCCTCACACCAAAGGAAGTGTGGACGGGGTGTACGCCCGGTTGGCACCAAGGTTAAGATCTCTTATGGGTAAAGCAACACACCTCTGCAGAGTGTAAAGAACCGTGACCTGTCACTCCCTGTTCTGGGATATGGAATCGCTATGACGCGGCCGGAAAGGAGCTCCATGAAGTTCTAGTAAACCGGTGAAGGCTGACGGACATAGTTCTTCTGAATAAAAGCAACCTTTTGAAGAAATGGTTATGAAAACCTGCATTGGTATTAGACTTTCTGGTCTAATGCCGTAGCTAGTGCATTAAACACCTCTTTCCTATAATGAACTTGTTGAGTACGCTCGTACTCATCCCACTCTTAAATCCCCTGCTTAGATATGGAGGCATCGAAGGAGGATCTACCATGCAACTCGAAGACCGAGGAGTCTACAAATACTTCAAGGGGACAGGAACCTGCCGGAAGGGTCAAACACTACAACTACCATGGAGAAAACCTAAATTAAGTAGTAGAAGGGAACTAGCTTCCTAAACCTAGCTCCTATTTAGCTAGAATCTAGTCATAGCCTCTTTAGCTAGTCAAATACTCTATAAATAGAGTCCGTGATAAGATTAGATCACGAGTCGTTCTTTTGGAGTTTATTTGCAGTTTTACCTCATTATAAAGTAGGAGGCTGTGTGGATCTTTTGTAAAGAGTCTGTGTTGTAATTCTATAGACATGCCTTGGACCCGCATATGTTTCTGTTGTACCACTCTGAGCGATATAATACGAGTGGAACGGTGTTTCATTGGTGTTATATCAGACTTGCATACTACATCATGCAGTGGTATGCCGGGTCACAACAACTAGGTAACTATGTATCGAAAGCTTATAGAAAATAACTTAATGACGTGATCTTATGCTACGCTTAATTTGGGTGTGTCCATTACATCATTCATATAATGATATAACCTTGTTATTAATAACATCCAATGTTCATGATTACGAAACTAATCATCTATTAATCAACAAGCTAGTTAAGAGGCATACTAGGGACTCATTGTTGTTTACATAACACACATGTATCAATGTTTCGGTTAATACAATTATAGCATGGTGATAGCGTGTATACACATGTCCGTTGGGAACCCCAAGAGGAAGGTGTGATGCGTACAGCAGCAAGTTTTCCCTCAGTAAGAAACCAAGGTTTATCGAACCAGTAGGAGCCAAGAAGCACGTTGAAGGTTGATGGCGGCGAGATGTAGTGCGGCGCAACACCAGGGATTCCGGCGCCAACGTGGAACCTGCACAACACAACCAAAGTACTTTGCCCCAACGAAACAGTGAGGTTGTCAATCTCACCGGCTTGCTGTTACAAAGGATTAGATGTATAGTGTGGATGATGATTGTTTGCAGAGAACAGTAAAACAAATATTGCAGTAGATTGTATTCGATTAAAAGAATGGACCAGGGTCCACAGTTTACTAGAGGTGTCTCTCCCATAAGATAAATAGCACGTTGGGTGAACAAATTACAGTTGGGCAATTGACAAATAGAGAGGGCATGACAATGCACATACATGACATGATGAATATTGTGAGATTCAATTGGGCATTACGACAAAGTACATAGACCGCTATCCAGCATGCATCTATGCGTAAAAAGTCCACTTTCAGGTTATCATCCGAACCCCTTCCGGTATTAAGTTGCAAGCAACAGACAATTGCATTAAGTATGGTGCGTAATGTAATCAATAACTATATCCTCGAACATAGCATCAATGTTTTATCCCTAGTGGCAACAGCACATCCACAACCTTAGAACTTTCTGTCACTGTCCCAGATTAAATGGAGGCATGAACCCACTATCGAGCATAAATACTCCCTCTTGGAGTTACTAGCAAAAACTTGGCCAGAGCCTCTACTAACAACGGAGAGCATGCAAGATCATAAACAACACATAGGTAATAGATTGATAATCAACATAACATAATATTCTCTATCCATCGGATCCCAACAAACACAACATATAGCATTACAGATAGATGATCTTGATCATGTTAGGCAGCTCACAAGATCCGACAATGAAGCACATGAGGAGAAGACAACCATCTAGCTACTGCTATGGACCCATAGTCCAGGGGTGAACTACTCACTCATCAATCCGGAGGCGACCATGGCGGTGTAGAGTCCTCCGGGAGATGAATCCCCTCTCCGGCAGGGTGCCGGAGGCGATCTCCTGAATCCCCGAGATGGGATTGGCGGCGGCGGCGTCTCAGTAAGGTTTTCCGTATCGTGGCTCTCGGTACTGGGGGTTTCGCGACGGAGGCTTTAAGTAGGCGGAAGGGCAACGTGGGGGGCCACATGAGGGCCCCACACGCCAGGGCCGCGCGGCCTAGGGCTTGGCCGCGCCGCCCTGTTGTGGCGGCGCCTCGTGGCCCCACTTCCTTTCCCCCTCGGTCTTCTGGAAGCTTCGTGCAAAAATAGGACCCTGGGCTTTGATTTCGTCCAATTCCGAGAATATTTCCTTACTAGGATTTCTGAAACCAAAAACAGCAGAAAATAGCAACTGGCTCTTCGGCATCTCGTTAATAGGTTAGTGCCGGAAAATGCATAATAATGACATATAATGTGTATAAAACATGTGAGTATCATCATAAAAGTAGCATGGAACATAAGAAATTATAGATACGTTTGAGACGTATCAAGCATCCCCAAGCTTAGTTCCTACTCGTCCCGAGTAGGTAAACGATAACAAAGATAATTTCTTAAGTGACAATGCTACCAACATAATCTTGATCAATACTATTGTAAGCACATGTAATGAATGCAGCGATTTGAAACAATGGTAAATGACATGAGTAAACAATTGAATCATAAAGCAAAGACTTTTCATGAATAGTACTTAAAAACAAGCATCAATAAGTCTTGCATAAGAGTTAACTCATAAAGCAATAATTCAAAGTAAAGGTATTGAAGCAACACAAAGGAAGATAAAGTTTCAGCGGTTGCTTTCAACTTGTAACATGTATATTGATACGTCTCCGACGTATCGATAATTTCTTATGTTCCGTGCCACATTATTGATGTTATCTACATGTTTTATGCACACTTTATGTCATATTCGTGCATTTTCTGGAACTAACCTATTAACAAGATGCCGAAGTGCCAGTTTCTGTTTTCTGCTGTTTTTGGTTTCAGAAATCCTAGTAACAAAATATTCTCGGAATCGGACGAAATCAACGCCCAGGTTCCTATTTTCACCGGAAGCATCCAGAACACCCGAGAGCCACCAGGGAGGGGGCACATGCCCACCAAACCACATGGCGGCGCGGCCAGGGGGGGCCCGCGCCACCCTATGGTGTGGGCACCCCTTCAGCCCTCCTGCGCCGCCTCTTCGCCTATTTAAAGCCTCCGTCGCGAAAACCCTGAGACGTTCGACGAAACCCACAGAAACCTTCCAGAGCCGCCGCCATCGCGAAGCCAAGATCTGGGGGACAGGAGTCTCTGTCCCGGCACGCCGCCGGGATGGGGAAGTGCCCCCGGAAGGCTTCTCCATCGACACCGCTGCCATCTCCACCGCCATCTTCATCACCGCTGCTGCTCCCATGAGGGGGGAGTAGTTCTCCATCGAGGCTCGGGGCTGTACCGGTAGCTATGTGGTTCATCTCTCCCATGTACCTCAATACAATAATCTCATGAGCTGCTTTACATGATTGAGATTCATATGAGTTTTGTATCACTATTCATCTATGTGCTACTGTAGCAATGTTATTAAAGTAGTTATATTCCTCCTGCACGTGTGTAAAGGTGACAGTGCGTGCACCGTGTTAGTACTTGGTTTATGCTATGATCATGATCTCTTGTAGATTGCGAAGTTAACTATTGCTATGATAATATTGATGTGATCTATTCCTCCTACATATGCATGAAGGTGACAGTGTGCATGCTATGTTAGTACTTGGTTTAGTCTTTTGATCTATCTTACACTATAAGGTTACTTAAATATGAACAAATTGTGGAGCTTGTTAACTCCGGCATTGAGGGTTCGTGTAATCCTACGCAATGCGTTCATCATCCAACAAAAGTGTAGAGTATGCATTTATCTATTCTGTTATGTGATCAATGTTGAGAGTGTCCACTAGTGAAAGTCTAATCCCTAGGCCTTGTTCCTAAATACTGCTGCGTTACTACTGCTTGTTTACTGTTTCACTGTGTTACTACTGCTGCAATACTACCACCATCAACTACACGCCAGCAAGCTATTTTCTGGCACCGTTGCTACTGCTCATATATATTCATACCACCTGTATTTCACTATCTCTTCGCCGAACTAGTGCACCTATTAGGTGTGTTGGGGACACAAGAGACTTCTTGCTTTGTGGTTGCAGGGTTGCATGAGAGGGATATCTTTGACCTCTTCCTCCCTGAGTTCGATAAACCTTGGGTGATCCACTTAAGGGAAAACTTGCTGCTGTTCTACAAACCTCTGCTCTTGGAGGCCCAACACTGTCTATAGGAAAGGGGGGGAACGTAGACATCAAGCTATTTTCTGGCGCCGTTGCCGGGGACCAGAAAGCTACACAACAGGGATTTCCTCCCTCATCAACCACGCGCCAGTCCTGGACAGCATCAAGTATTTTCTGGCGCCGTTGCCGGGGAGGAAACGTAAAAGGTACTCACACTCCGTATCTCGGCTACTAAGCTATTTTCCGGCGTTGTAAGTACTCGAAGCTATTTCCTTTAGATCCTGCAATTGCATCTTTTTGTTTCTTGTTTACACTAGTTTGGCATAATGGACAACAATGAGCTTTTTACTCTATTTCCTGATTTAAGACATGGATGGTTTGATCCGAAAATTAAAAAACCCATGGAACATATTAATATGAACACTTTGAACACCATTGTTGCTAATGATATGGAAAATTCTAAGCTTGGGGAAGCTGGTTTTGATGAGCATGATCTTTTTAGTCCCGCAAGCATTGAGGAGAAAATTTACTTTGATGATACTCTACCTCCCATTTATGATGATTATAATGATAGTAGTCTTTTGTTGCCACCTGTTATGGAGGATAAATTTGATTATGATTACAATATACCTCCTATATATGATAGCTACTTTGTTGAATTTGCTCCCACTACAACTAATAAAATTGATTATGCTTATGTTGGGAGTAGTAATAATTTTATGCATGAGACTCATGATAAGAATGTTTTATGTGATGGTTATATTGTTGAGTTTGCTCATGATACTACTGAAAGTTATTATGAGAGAGGAAAATATGGTTGTAGAAATTTTCATGTTACTAAAACACCTCTCTATGTGCTGAAATTTGTGAAGCTATACTTGTTTTATCTTCCTATGCTTGTTACTTTGCTTTTCATGAACTTGTTTATTTACAAGATTCCTATGCATAGGAAGCATGTTAGACTTAAATGTGTTTTGGATTTGCTTCTTGATGCTCTCTTTTGCTTCAAATACTATTTCTTGCAAGTGCATCATTAAAACTGCTGAGCCCATCTTAATGGCTATAAAGAAAGAACTTCTTGGGAGATAACCCATGTGTTATTTTGCTACAGTACTTTGTTTTATATTTGTGTCTTGGAAGTTGTCTACTACTGTAGCAACCTCTCCTTATCTTAGTTTTGTGTTTTGTTGTGCCAAGTAAAGTCTTTAATAGTAAGGTTCATACTAGATTTGGATTACTGCGCAGTTTCAGATTTCTTTGCTGTCACGAATTTCGACCTGCCTCCCTGTAGGTAGCTCAGAAAATTAAGCCAATTTACGTGCATGATCCTCAGATATGTACGCAACTTTCATTCAATTTGACCATTTTCATTTGAGCAAGTCTGGTGCCTCGATAAAATTCGTCAATACGAACTGTTCTGTTTTGACAGATTCTGCCTTTTATTTCGCATTGCTTCTTTCGCTGTGTTGGGTGGATTTCTTTGTTCCATTACCTTCCAGTAGCTTTGGGCAATGTCCAGAAGTGTTAAGAATGATTGTGTCACCTCTGAACATGTGAGTTTTTGATTATGCACTAACCCTCTAATGATTTTGTTTCGAGTTTGGTGTGAAGGAAGTTTTCAAGGGTCAAGAGAGGAGGATGATATACTATGATCAAGAAGAGTGAAAAGTCTAAGCTTGGGGATGCCCCGGTGGTTCATCCCTGCATATTTCAGGAAGACTCAAGCGTCTAAGCTTGGGGATGCCCAAGGCATCCCCTTCTTCATCGACAACATTATCAGGTTCCTCCCTTGAAACTATATTTTTATTCGGTCACATCTTATGTACTTTACTTGGAGCGTCTGTTTGTTTTTGTTTTTGTTTGTGTTTGAATAAATTGGATTACATCATGCTTGTGTGGGAGAGAGACACGCTCCGCTGTAGCATATGGACAAGTATGTCCTTAGTTTCTACTCATAGTATTCATGGCGAAGTTTCTTCTTCGTTAAATTGTTATATGGTTGGAATTGGAAAATGATACATGTAGTAATTGCTATAATGTCTTGGGTAATGTGATACTTGGCAATTGTTGTGCTCATGTTTAAGCTCTTGCATCATATACTTTGCACCTATTAATGAAGAAATACATAGAGCATGCTAAAATTTGGTTTGCATAATTGGTCTCTCTAAGGTCTAGATAATTTCTAGTATTGAGTTTGAACAACAAGGAAGACGGTGTAGAGTCTTATAATGTTTTCAATATGTCTTTTATGTAAGTTTTGCTGCACCGGTTCATCCTTGTGTTTGTTTCAAATAAGCCTTGCTAGCCTAAACCTTGTATCGAGAGGGAATACTTCTCATGCATCCAAAATCCTTGAGCCAACCACTATGCCATTTGTGTCCACCATACCTACCTACTACATGGTATTTTCTGCCATTCCAAGTAAATACTTCATGTGCTACCTTTAAACCTTCAAAATGCTTCTCAATTTGTGTTAATGTTTTATAGCTCATGAGGAAGTATGTGGTGTTTATCTTTCAACCTTGTCATTTACTTTTGACAGACTTTCATAATGGACTAGTGGCACATCCGCTTATCCAATAATTTTGCAAAAAGAGCTGGCAATGGGGTTCCCAGCCCCAATTAATTACAACTTGCATTAATAATTCTCTTCACATGTTTTGCTCTGATTCATCAGCAAAGCAACTTAATTTTGCAAATAGACACTCCTCCATGGTATGAGATTGATGGTAGGCACCCGAGGATTCGGTTAGCCATGGCTTGTGTAAGCAAAGGTTGGGAGGAGTGTCACCCATAAATAAACAAAAACTAAAGTACATGTGTAAACAAAAGAGAAGAGGGATGATCTACCTTGCTGGTAGAGATAACGTCCTTCATGGGAGCCGCTCTTGAAAGTCTGGTTGGCGAGGTAGTTAGAGTACCCATTACCATTCGTTGACAACAACAAACACCTCTCAAAATTTTACTTTTATGCTCTCTATATGATTTCAAAACTTAAAAAGCTCTAGCACATGATTTAATCCCTGCTTCCCTCTGCGAAGGGCCTTTCTTTTACTTTTATGTTGAGTCAGTTCACCTATTTCTCTCCACCTCAAGAAGCAAACACTTGTGTGAACTGTGCATTGATTCCTACATATTTGCATATTGCACAATTATATTACTCTATGTTGACAATTATCCATGAGATATACATGTTACAAGTTGAAAGCAACCGCTGAAACTTAATCTTCTTTTATGTTGCTTCAATGCTTTTACTATGAATTATTGCTTTATGAGTTAACTCTTATGCAAGACTTATTGATGCTTGTCTTGAAGTGCTATTCATGAAAAGTCTTTGCTTTATGATTCACTTGTTTACTCATGTCATATACATTGTTTTGATCGCTGAATTCACTACATATGCTTTACAAATAGTATGATCAAGGTTATGATGGCATGTCACTCCAGAAATTATCTGTGTTATCGTTTTACCTGCTCGGGACGAGCAGAACTAAGCTTGGGGATGCTGATACGTCTCCGACGTATCGATAATTTCTTATGTTCCATGCCACATTATTGATGTTATCTACATGTTTTATGCACACTTTATGTCATATTCGTGCATTTTCTGGAACTAACCTATTAACAAGATGCCGAAGTGCCAGTTCCTGTTTTCTGCTATTTTTGGTTTCAGAAATCCTAGTAACAAAATATTCTCGGAATCGGACGAAATCAACGCCCAGGTTCCTATTTTCACCGGAAGCATCCAGAACACCCGAGAGCCACCAGGGAGGGGGCACAGGCCCACCAAACCACATGGCGGCGCGGCCAGGGGGGCCCGCGCCACCCTATGGTGTGGGCACCCCTTCAGCCCTCCTGCGCCGCCTCTTCGCCTATTTAAAGCCTCCGTCGCGAAAACCCTGAGACGTTCGACGAAACCCACAGAAACCTTCCAGAGCCGCCGCCATCGCGAAGCCAAGATCTGGGGGACAGGAGTCTCTGTCCCGGCACGCCGCCGGGATGGGGAAGTGCCCCCGGAAGGCTTCTCCATCGACACCGCTGCCATCTCCACCGCCATCTTCATCACCGCTGCTGCTCCCATGAGGAGGGAGTAGTTCTCCATCGAGGCTCGGGGCTGTACCGGTAGCTATGTGGCTCATCTCTCCCATGTACCTCAATACAATAATCTCATGAGCTGCTTTACATGATTGAGATTCATATGAGTTTTGTATCACTATTCATCTATGTGCTACTCTAGCAATGTTATTAAAGTAGTTATATTCCTCCTGCACGTGTGTAAAGGTGACAGTGTGTGCACCGTGTTAGTACTTGGTTTATGCTATGATCATGATCTCTTGTAGATTGCGAAGTTAACTATTGCTATGATAATATTGATGTGATCTATTCCTCCTACATATGCATGAAGGTGACAGTGTGCATGCTATGTTAGTACTTGGTTTAGTCTTTTGATCTATCTTACACTATAAGGTTACTTAAATATGAACAAATTGTGGAGCTTGTTAACTCCGGCATTGAGGGTTCGTGTAATCCTACGCAATGCGTTCATCATCCAACAAAAGTGTAGAGTATGCATTTATCTATTCTGTTATGTGATCAATGTTGAGAGTGTCCACTAGTGAAAGTCTAATCCCTAGGCCTTGTTCCTAAATACTGCTGCGTTACTACGCTTGTTTCTTGTTTCACTGTGTTACTACTGCTGCAATACTACCACCATCAACTACACGCCAGCAAGCTATTTTCTGGCACCGTTGCTACTGCTCATATATATTCATACCACCTGTATTTCACTATCTCTTCGCCGAACTAGTGCACCTATTAGGTGTGTTGGGGAGACAAGAGACTTCTTGCTTTGTGGTTGCAGGGTTGCATGAGAGGGATATCTTTGACCTCTTCCTCCCTGAGTTCGATAAACCTTGGGTGATCCACTTAAGGGAAAACTTGCTGCTGTTCTACAAACCTCTGCTCTTGGAGGCCCAACACTGTCTACAGGAAAGGGGGGGGAACGTAGACATCATATATCTCATGGATATTGTCAATGTAAAGCAATATAATAAATGCAATATGCAAGTATGTAGGAATCAATGCACAGTTCACACAAGTGTTTGCTTCTTGAGGTGGAGAGAAATAGGTGAACTGACTCAACATAAAAGTAAAAGAATGGCCCTTCGCAGAGGGAAGCATTGATTGCTATATTTGTGCTAGAGCTTTGGTTTTGAAAACAAGAAACAATTTTGTCAACGGTAGTAATAAAGCATATGAGTTATGTAAATTATATCCTACAAGTTGCAAGCCTCATGCATAGTATACTAATAGTGCCCGCACCTTGTCCTAATTAGCTTGGATTACCGAGATTATCATCGCAGTACACATGTTTTAACCAAGTGTCACAAAGGGGTACCTCTATGCCGCATGTACAAAGGTCTAAGGAGAAAGTTCGCATTGGATTTCTTGCTTTTGATTATTCTCAACTTAGACATCTATACCGGGACAACATAGATAACAGATAATGGACTCCTCGTTAATGCATAAGTATGTAGCAACAATTAATGTTCTCATATGAGATTGAGGATATATGTCCAAAACTTAAACTTCCACCATGGATCATGGCTTTAGTTAGCGGCCCAATGTTCTTCTCTAACAATATGCATGCTCTAACCATTAAATGAGTGGTAAATCGCCCTTACTTCAGACAAGACGGACATGCATAGCAACTCACATGATATTCAACAAAGAAATAGTTGATGGCGTCCCCAGGAACATGGTTATCGCTCAACAAGCAACTTAATAAGAGATAAAGTGCATAAGTACATATTCAATACCACAATAGTTTTTAAGCTATTTGTCCCATGAGCTATATATTGCAAAGATAAAGAATGGAAGTTTTAAAGGTAGCACTCAAGCAATTTACTTTGGAATGGCGGAGAAATACCATGTGGTAGGTAGGTATGGTGGACACAAATGGCATAGTGGTTGGCTCAAGGATTTTGGATGCATGAGAAGTATTCCCTCTCGATACAAGGTTTAGGCTAGCAAGGTTTATTTGAAACAAACACAAGGATGAACCGGTACAGAAAAACTCACATAAAAGACATATTGTAAACATTATAAGATTCTACACCGTCTTCCTTGTTGTTCAAACTCAATACTAGAAATTATCTAGACCTTAGAGAAACCAAACATGCAAATCAGATTTTAGCATGCTCTATGTATTTCTTTATTAATAAGTGCAAAGTATATGATGCAAGAGCTTAAACATGAGCACAACAATTGCCAAGTATCACATTATTCAAGATATTATACCAATTACCACATATATCATTTTCCGATTCCAACCATATAACAATTTAACGAAGAAGATTCAACCTTCGCCATGAATACTATGAGTAAAGCCTAAGGACATATTTGTCCATATGCAACAGCGGAGCGTGTCTCTCTCCCACACAATGAATGCTAGGATCCAACTTTATTCAAAAAAAACAAAAACAAAAACAAACAGACGCTCCAAGCAAAGTACATAAGATGTGACGGAATAAAAATATAGTTTCAGGGGAGGAACCTGATAATGTTGTCGATGAAGAAGGGGATGCCTTGGGCATCCCCAAGCTTAGACGCTTGAGTCTTCTTGATATATGCAGGGGTGAACCACCGGGGCATCCCCAAGCTTAGAGCTTTCACTCTCCTTGATCATAGTGTATATCATCCTCCTCTCTTGATCCTTGAAAACTTCCTCCACACCAAACTCGAAACAAACTCATTAGAGGGTTAGTGCATAATCAAAATTCACACATTCAGATGTGACACAATCATTCTTTATACTTCTAGACATTGCACAAAGCTACTGAAAGTCAATGGAACAAAGAAATCCATCTAACATAGCAAAACAGGTAATGCAAAATAAAAGGCAGAATCTGTCAAAACAGAACAGTTCGTAAAGACGAATTTTTAACAGGCACCAGACTTGCTCAGATGAGAAAACTTAAAACTAATGAAAGTTGCGTACATATCTGAGGATCACTCACGTAAATTGGCATAATTTTCTGAGTTACCTACAGAGAATTGTACCCAGATTCGTGACAGCAAAGAAAACTGTTTCTGCGCAGTAATCCAAATCTAGTATCTTACTTCTATTAGAGACTTTACTTGGCACAAAAAAACACAAAACTAAGATAAGGAGAGGTTGATACAGTAGTAAACAACTTCCAAGACTCAAATATAAAAAAAATTACTGTAGTAAAAACATGGGTTGTCTCCCATAAGCGCTTTTCTTTAACACCTTTCAGCTAGGCGCAGAAAGTGTGTATCAAGTATTATCAAGAGATGAAGCATTGATATCATTAGCTCCCCCATCTGTAGTGGTACTAAGGGCTTTGTCAATTTTAGGCCTATAATAATATTTTTTGGTTTAGGCACCTTAGAGACATACATAAACTTTTGCTCCTTACCCACATAAGCTTTCTCTTTATACTTAAGAGAAAAAGTTGAACCGAAGGTTTCCATAGCTTCTTCAAGTTCACCGATCCTATTGATTTGATTATCATGGTCAACACAAGTTCCTAGAACACTAATTCTTTCATCAATTCCTCCTAAGGATTTATCAAGTTCATCAGTTTTATCAAGCAGCATTTGCAATTTAGTTTCAATGCTTGGAAATTTTTTCTCTATGGTTTCCAATTTTTTCATAACGTCCTCAAGAGAGATTTCGCTTTTAGTTTCATTAACAGGTGGTATTCCAACTAGACTCTCGTTGATGCAACTAGCTTCTAAAGCAGGAGTACCTAGGAAATTACCCCCCGAAAGAGTATCAAGAACATACCTATTCCAACTAGATATACCAACATAAAAGTTCCTAAGTAGGATAATAGTGGAGTGTTTCTTCGTGCACCTATGATGAGCATCACTAATTCTATACCAAGCATCTTTAAAACTTTCTCCACCTTGTTGTTTAAAAGAACGAACTTCAACTTCAGGATTACTCATTTTAGCAGCAGTAAATAAAGCAAATTAGATAAAGTAAATGCAAGTAACTAATTTTTTTGTGTTTTTGATATAGCAAACAAGATAGCAAGTAAAGTAAAACTAGCAACTAATTTTTTTGTGTTTTGTTTTAGTGCAGCAAACAAAGTAGTAAATAAAATAAAGCAAGACAAAAACAAAGTAAAGAGATTGGATTGTGAAGACTCCCCTTGCAGCGTGTCTTGATCTCCCCGGCAACGGCGCCAGAAAATATGCTTGATAGCGTGTATACACACGTCCGTTGGGAACCCAAAGAGGAAGGTGTGATGCGTACAGCAGCAAGTTTTCCCTCAGTAAGAAACCAAGGTTTATCGAACCAGTAGGAGCCATGAAGCACGTTGAAGGTTGATGGCGGCGAGATGTAGTGCGGCGCAACACCAGGGATTCCGGCGCCAACGTGGAACCTGCACAACACAACCAAAGTACTTTGCCCCAACGAAACAGTGAGGTTGTCAATCTCACCGGCTTGCTGTTACAAAGGATTAGATGTATAGTGTGGATGATGATTGTTTGCAGAGAACAGTAAAACAAGTATTGCAGTAGATTGTATTCGATTAAAAGAATGGACCGGGGTCCACAGTTCACTAGAGGTGTCTCTCCCATAAGATAAATAGCATGTTGGGTGAACAAATTACAGTTGGGCAATTGACAAATAGAGAGGACATGACAATGCACATACATGACATGATGAATATTGTGAGATTCAATTGGGCATTACGACAAAGTACATAGACCGCTATCCAGCATGCATCTATGCCTAAAAAGTCCACTTTCAGGTTATCATCCGAACCCCTTCCGGTATTAAGTTGCAAGCAACAGACAATTGCATTAAGTATGGTGCGTAATGTAATCAATAACTATATCCTCGAACATAGCATCAATGTTTTATCCCTAGTGGCAACAGCACATCCACAACCTTAGAACTTTCTGTCACTGTCCCAGATTTAATGGAGGCATGAACCCACTATCGAGCATAAATACTCCCTCTTGGAGTTACTAGCAAAAACTTGGCCAGAGCCTCTACTAACAACGGAGAGCATGCAAGATCATAAACAACACATAGGTAATAGATTGATAATCAACATAACATAATATTCTCTATCCATCGGATCCCAACAAACACAACATATAGCATTACAGATAGATGATCTTGATCATGTTAGGCAGCTCACAAGATCCGACAATGAAGCACATGAGGAGAAGACAACCATCTAGCTACTGCTATGGACCCATAGTCCAGGGGTGGACTACTCACTCATCAATCCGGAGGCGACCATGGCGGTGTAGAGTCCTCCGGGAGATGAATCCCCTCTCCGGCAGGGTGCCGGAGGCGATCTCCTGAATCCCCCGAGATGGGATTGGCGGCGGCGGCGTCTCAGTAAGGTTTTCCGTATCGTGGCTCTCGGTACTGGGGGTTTCGCGACGGAGGCTTTAAGTAGGCGGAAGGGCAACGCGGGGGCCACACGAGGGCCCCACACGCCAGGGCCGCGCGGCCTAGGGCTTGGCCGCGCCGCCCTGTTGTGGTGGCGCCTCGTGGCCCCACTTCCTTTCCCCCTCGGTCTTCTGGAAGCTTCGTGCAAAAATAGGACCCTGGGCTTTGATTTCGTCCAATTCCGAGAATATTTCCTTACTAGGATTTCTGAAACCAAAAACAGCAGAAAACAGCAACTGGCTCTTCGGCATCTTGTTAATAGGTTAGTGCCGGAAAATGCATAATAATGACATATAATGTGTATAAAACATGTGAGTATCATCATAAAAGTAGCATGGAACATAAGAATTATAGATACGTTTGAGACGTATCACATGGTATATAAACATTTATCATAAACACAAAGATATATAATAACCACTTTTATTATTGCCTCTTGGGCATATCTCCAACAGTCTCCCACTTGCACTAGAGTCGATAATCTAGATTACATTGTAAGGTACCTAACACCCATGGCATTCTGGTGTTGGTCATGCTTTGCCCTAGGGAGAGCTTTAGTCAACGGATCTGCTACATTCAGATCAGTGTGTACTTTGCAAATCATTACTTCTCCATCTTCGATGTACTCGCGAATCGAATGATAACGCAGCTTGATATGCTTCAGCCTCTTGTGTGACCTTGGTTCTTGTGCATTGGCGATGGCACCCATGTTGTCACAGTAGATGACTAGTGGGTCCAATGCACTAGGAACCACACCGAGCTCTACAATGAACCTCTTCATCCATACCGCTTCTGATGAAGCCTCTGAAGCCGCTATGTACTCCGATTCTGTTGAAGACTTCGCCACCGTGCACTGCTTTGAGCTTGCCCAGCTTACTGCAGCACCATTCAATATAAACACGTACCCAGACTGTGACTTAGAGTCATCAGGATCAGTGTTCCAACTTGCATCGGTGTAACTGGTTACAACGAGCTCTTGGTCACCTCCATAACAAAGAAACATATCCTTAGTTCTTTTCAAGTACTTCAGGATATTTTTGACCGCTGTCCAGTGTTCCATTCCTGGATCACTTTGATATCTGCTAGTCAAACTGACAGCATGTGCTATATCCGGTCTAGTACATAGCATGGCATACATAATAGAGCCTACTGCCGAAGCATAGGGGATCTGACTCATCCTTTCTCTTTCTTCTGCCGTAGCCGGACCTTGAGTCTTACTCAAGACCTTGCCTGGTAACATAGGTAAGAATCCTTTCTTACTTTCGTCCATTCTAAACTTCTTTAGAATCTTGTCCAGGTATGTACTTTGTGATAGCCCTATTAGGCGTCTTGATCTATCTCTATAAATCTTGATGCCTAATATATACGATGCTTCACCAAGGTCTTTCATTGAAAAACTATTATTCAAATAACCTTTTACACTGCTTAATAGTTCTATATCATTCCCAATCAATAATATGTCATCTACATATAATATCAGGAATGCTACAGAGCTCCCACTCACTTTCTTGTAAATACAGGCCTCTCCATGACACTGTATAAACCCGAAGTCTTTGATCACCTTATCAAAGCGTCGGTTCCAACTTCTCGATGCTTGCTTCAGTCCATAAATTGAACGCTGAAGTTTGCATACTTTGTCAACATTTTTAGGATCGACAAAACCTTTGGATTGTACCATATACAATTCTTCCTCAATGTCTCCATTAAGGAATGCCGTTTTGACATCCATCTGCCAAATCTCATAACCGAAAAATGCAGCTATTGCTAACAAAATCCTCACAGATTTTAGCTTCGCTACAGGTGAGAAAGTCTCATCGTAGTCAACACCTTGAATTTGTCGGAAACCCTTTGCGACAAGTCGAGCTTTATAGACAGTAATATTACCATCAGCATCTGTTTTTCTCTTGAAGATCCATTTATTCTCGGCAGCCTTTCGGCTATCAGGTAAGTCTACCAAAGTCCACACTTTGTTATCATACATGGATCCTATTTCGGATTTCATGGCTTCTTGCAATTTTTTAGAATCTGGGCTCATCATCGCTTCTTCATACGTCGCAGGGTCTTCATCATTGTTGTCCACAATCATGACATTTAGACAAGGATCATACCAATCAGGAGTGGCACGTTCCCATGTCGATCTGCGAGGTTCCGTAGCTATCTCGTTTGAAGTTTCATGATCATTATCATTAGCTTCCTCTGTTGTCGGTGTAGGCAGCACAGGAACAACTTCCGGTACTGCGCTACTCTGATCAACTTGTGAAGATTCATCAATCTCATCGAGTTCTACTTTTCTTCCAGTCACTTCTTTAGTGAGAAATTCTTTCTCAAGAAAAGTTCCGTTCTTAGCAACAAAGATTTTGCCTTCGGATCTGTGATAGAAAGTGTACCCTATAGTTTCCTTAGGGTATCCTATGAAGACGCATTTCTCCGCTTTGGGTTCTAGCTTGTCCGGTTGTAACTTCTTTACATAGGCTTCGCAACCCCAAACTTTAAGGAACGACAGCTTAGGTTTCTTGTTAAACCATAACTCATGCGCTGTCGTTTCAACGGATTTTGATGGTGCTCTATTTAAAGTGAATGTGGCTGTCTCTAATGCATAACTCCAAAATGATAACGGCAAATCAGTAAGAGACATCATAGAACGAACCATATCTAAGAGAGTTCGATTACGACGTTCGGACACACCGTTACGTTGTGGTGTTCCCGGCGGTGTCAATTGTGAAAGTATTCTGCATTTCTTTAAATGCATGCCAAACTCATAACTCAGATATTCACCTCCGCGATCAGATCGTAGAAATTTAATCTTCTTGTTACGTTGATTTTCTACTTCACTTTGGAATTCCTTAAACTTCTCAAAAGTTTCAGATTTATGTTTCATGAAATTGATATACCCATATCTACTCAGATCATCTGTGAAGGTTAGAACATAACGATAACCACCGCACGAGGCTACACTCATTGGTCCACACACATCGGTATGTATGATTTACAATAAGTCTGTAGCTCGCTCCATAATACCAGAGAATGGAGTCTTAGTCATTTTTCCATTAGACATGCTTCGCATCTATCAAGTGACTCAAAGTCAAGTGATTCAAGTAATCCATCGGTACGGAGTTTCTTCATGCGTTTCACTCCAATATGACCAAGACGACAGTGCCACATATAAGTAGAATTATCATTCAATTTAATTCGCTTAGCATCAATGTTATGAATATGTGTATCACTACTATCGAGATCTAACCGAAATAAACCATTCTTTTCAGGTGCTCGACCATAAAAGATATTATTCATAAAAATAGAACAACCATTATTCTCAGACTTGAATGAATAACCGTCTTGCATTAAACAAGATCCAGATATAATGTTCATGCTCAACGCGGGTACAAAATAACAATTATTGAGGTTTAAAACTAATCCCGAAGGTAGATGTAGAGGAAGTGTGCCGACAGCGATCACATCGACTTTGGATCCATTTCCAACGCGCATCGTCACTTCATCCTTTAGTAGTCTTCGTTTATTCTTTAGTTCCTGTTTCGAGTTACAAATATGAGCAACCGAACTAGTATCAAATACCCAGGTACTAGTACGAGAACCAGTAAGATAAACATCTATAACATGTATATCAGATATACCTTCTTTCTTCTTCTTGACAAGGCCGCTCTTCAGATCCGCCAAATACTTGGAGCAATTACGCTTCTAGTGTCCCTTCTCCTTGCAGTAATAACACTCAGCATCAGGCTTAGGGCCAGTCTTAGGTTTCACAGGAGGCGTGGCAGCTTTCTTGCCACCCTTCTTGAATTTGCCTTTAGACTTGCCCTGTTTCTTGAAACTGGTGGTCTTGTTGACCATCAACACTTGGTGCTCTTTCTTGATCTCAATCTCAGCAGCTTTAAGCATGGAGAAGAGTTCAGGTAACTCTTTGTTCATGTTCTGCATATTGTAGTTCATCACAAAGTTCTTGTAACTAGGTGGCAGTGATTGAAGGATACGATTAATCCCCAGTCTGTTAGGAATAACTATTTCCAAGTCACTGAGTTTCTTCGCATGCCCGGTCATAACGAGCATGTGCTCACTAACGGAGCTACCTTCTTCCATCATGCAACTGAAGAAGTGTTTCGATGCTTCATAGCATTCCACGGCCGCATGAGTTTAAAAAATAGTCTTCAACTCTTTTATCAACTCATGTGGATTGTGGTGCTCAAAACGTTTTTGAAGATCGACTTGCAGACTGCATAGGATGGCACACTGAACTTGAGAGTACCAAGTTTCCCGAGTCGCGTAAACATTCTTTACTTCATCGGTTTCAGTTTCTGCAGGAGGGTCACCTAGCGGTGCATCAAGCACATATTGCAGATTTCCGCCAGCGAGGAAAATCCTCACATGACGGAACCAGTCGGTGAAGTTGCTACCATTGCTCTTAAGCTTTTCTTTCTCTAGGAACTGGTTAAAATTGATTGGGGACGCCATATCTACAACATATATTTGCAATAGTTTAGACTAAGTTTATGACAAATTGAGTTCAAATTTTAATTCAACATAATTAAAAACTAGGTGAACTCCCACTCAAAACAATATCCCTCGAATTGTCTTAGTGATCACATGAACCAAATCCACCACACCAAGTTCGATCATCACGAGACAAGATGTAATTTCAATGGCGAACATTCAAAGTGTTCATCATATCAATCATATGATTCATGCTCTACCTTTCGGTATCACGTGTTCCGAGACCATGTCTGTACATGCTAGGCTCGTCAAGGCCACCTTAGTATCCGCATGTGCAAAACTGGCTTGCACCCATTGTATGCACTTGTTGATTCTATCACACCCGATCATCACGAGATGCTTCGAAACGACAAGTCTTGGCAACGGTGCTACTAAGGATGAACACTTTATTATCTTGATATTTTAGTGAGAGGGATCATCTTATAATGCTACCGTCGCGATCAAAGCAAAATAAGCTGCATAAAAGGATTAACATCACATGCAGTTCATATGTGATATGATATGGCCCTTTTGTCTTTGCGCCTTTGATCTTCATCTCCAAAGCACGGACATGATCTCCATCATCAACGGGCATGATCTCCATCATCGTCGGCGTAGCATCAAGGTCAATGGCGCCATCTTCATGATTGTTCTCCCATGTAGCAACTATTACAACTTCTTTGAAATACTACTCAACATGAAATTTAAAGACAACCATAAAGCTCCTGCCGGTTGCCACAATACAATAATGATCATCTCATACATATTCATCATCACATTATGGCCATATCACATCACCAAACCCTGCAAAAACAAGTTAGACGTCTCTAATTTGGTTTGCATATTTTACGTGGTTTAGGGTTTTCGAGGGAGATCTAATCTACCTACGAACATGAACCACAACGGTGATACTAGTGTTTTCAATAGAAGAGTAAATTGAATCTTCACTATAGTAGGAGAGACAGACACCCGCAAAGCCACTTATGCAATACAAGTTGCATGTCGAGCGTGGAGCAAATCTCATGAACGCGGTCATGTAAAGTTAGCCCGAGCCGCTTCATCCCACTATGCCACAAAGATGCAAAGTACTCAAACTAAAGACAACATAAGCATCAACGCCCACAAACCATTGTGTTCTACTCGTGCAACCATCTATGCATAGACACGGCTCTGATACCACTGTAGGGATACGTTGCATAGAAAACAAAAAATTTCCTACCGCGAGAACGCAATCCAAGCCAAGATGCAATCTAGAAGACGGGAGCAACGAGGAGATGATCGAGACTCACCCTTGAAGATTTCCAAATCCTACAAGATGAGGCTCTTGTTGCTGCGGTAGATGATCACTTGCCGCTTGCAAAAGCGCGTAGAAGATCTTGAGCACGGTACCACGATCGGGCAGCACCTCCGTACTCGGTCACACGTTCGGTGTTGATGAAGACGACGTCCTTCTCCCCATTCCAGCGGGCAGCGGAAGTAGTAGCTCCTCCTTAATCCGGCAGCACGACGGCGTGGTGGCGGTGGTGATGGAGATCTCCGGCGGAGCTTCGCTAAGCGTTGCGGGAGAGAGGGAGGAGGTGGGGCGGCTAGGGTTTGGGAGAGGGGGTGGCCGGCCACTTGAGGGGTGCGGCCAAGCTATGGCTTTGTGGTGGCCGGCCCCCTCCCCTATGCCCCTCATTATATAGGTGGAACCCCAAGTGTTGGACTACAAGTCTTCGAATAAGACCCCAACCCAAAACCTTCCATGTAGTAGGGAAACCTACCCAAGGTGGGACTCCCACCCAAGTGGGATTCCCACCCTTCCATGAGGGGGAGGTGGCCGGCCACCTTAGGTGGAGTCCACCTGGGACTCCACCCCTAGGGTTGGGCGGCCATGGGTGGTGGAGACCCTTCGGGACTCCGCCTTCCAAAGTGATTTCTTCCGGACTTTTCTAGAACCTTCTAGAACCTTCCATAAATGCACCGGATCATTTCCAAACTTGGAATATGACTTCCTATATATGAATCTTATTCTCCGGACCATTCCAGAACTCCTCGTGATGTTCGGGATCCCATCCGAGACTTCGGACAATACTTCGAACTCCATTCCATATTCAAGTTCTACTATTACAACATCAAACCTTAAGTGTGTCACCCTACGGTTCGCGAACTATGTGGACATGGTTGAGAACTTTCTCCGACCAATAACCAATAGCGGGATCTGGAGATCCATAATGGCTCCCACATATTCAACGATGACTTTAGTGATCGAATGAACCATTCACATATGATACCAATTCCCTTTGTCACGCGATATTTTACTTGTCCGAGGTTTGATCATCGGTATCACTCTATACCTTGTTCAACCTCGTCTCCTGACAAGTACTCTTTACTCGTACCGTGGTATGTGGTCTCTTATGAACTTATTCATATGCTTGCAAGACATTAGACGACATTCCACCGAGAGGGCCCAGAGTATATCTATCCGTCATCGGGATGGACAAATCCCACTGTTGATCCATATGCCTCAACTTATACTTTTCGGATACTTAATCCCACCTTTATAACCACCCATTTACGCAGTGGCGTTTGATGTAATCAAAGTACCTTTCCAGTATAAGTGATTTACATGATCTCATGGTCATAAGGACTAGGCAACTATGTATCGAAAGCTTATAGAAAATAACTTAATGACGTGATCTTATGCTACGCTTAATTTGGGTGTGTCCATTACATCATTCATATAATGATATAACCTTGTTATTAATAACATCCAATGTTCAAGATTATGAAACTAATCATCTATTAATCAACAAGCTAGTTAAGAGGCATACTAGGGACTCATTGTTGTTAATACAATTATAGCATGGTATATAAACATTTATCATAAACACAAATATATATAATAACCACTTTTATTATTGCCTCTTGGGCATATCTCCAACACTATGTGGATGTGACTTGCCAGATTTGCACGATTCATGGCCATCCCGCAAGTGATTGTTGGTGGCAGTTCAAGAATGATTCTGATGATGATGATGATGGTGGTGGAAGAGCCAACAAAAAGAGTGCCAATGTTGCATCATATGGTGTAGACTCAAATTGGTACTCTGATTCTGGTGCTACAGATCATATCACCGGTGAACTCCACAAGCTTACTACTCAAGAGAAGTACAAGGGCCGTGATCGTGTGCACACTGCTGATGGCAATGGTATGGTTATAAGTCATACTGGTTATTCAAAATTGCATACTCCCCATAGTACTTTACATCTTCATGACATACTTTATGTTCCCAATGCCTCTAAAAATCTTTTATCTGTTCATAGACTTTGTCTTGATAATAATGTGTTTATTGAGTTCCATCCTTGGTTCTTTCTTATTAAGGATCAGGTCACGCGAAGGATTCTCTTTAGAGGACCATGTCATGTTGGCCTCTATCCACTAGTGCCATTCTCTACAGGGTCATCCAAGCAAGCTTTCCTCACAATAAAGCCGTCGTCTTCTACATGGCATCCCCGCCTAGGACATCCTTCCTCCTCCGTGGTGCAACAAGTTCTTAGGAAAAATCAGATTTCATACACCCCAGAAATAAATTCTTATATTTGTGATGCCTGTCAATTAGCTAAGAGCCACCAGTTGCCATATCCTATATCTTCTAGTGTATCCACTGTTCCTTTTGAATTAGTGTTCTCTGATGTATGGTGTCCTGCACCTGCCTCTGTTGGCAAACATCTCTACTATGTAGGCTTCATTGATGATTATAGTAAATTCACATGGATTTATCTTCTTAAGAAGCGTTCTGATGTTTATCAAGTCTTTCTTAATTATCAAGCTTATGTTGAGCGCAAATTCAATAGAAAGATCATTACTATGCAAACAGACTGGGGTGGTGAATATGAAAAACTCAATGGTTTCTTTCAGAAAATTGGCATAGTTCATCATGTGTCTTGTCCTCATGCTCATCAACAAAATGGTTCTGCTGAACGCAAACACCGTCATATACTAGAGGTTGGGCTCTCTTTACTTGCACATGCATCCATGCCTCTTAAGTTTTGGGATGAAGCTTTTCTTACAGCTACTTTTCTAATCAATCTCCTTCCTAGCAAGGTAATTGATTTCCATACTCCTGCTGAAAAACTCCTTGGTGCCAAACCAAACTATGAATCTCTTCGAATCTTTGGCTGTGCATGTTGGCCCAATCTTCGTCCCTACAATAAAAGAAAGCTTGCTTTCCGTTCTACACGATGTGTTTTCCTAGGCTACAGTCCTCTTCATAAAGGTGTAAAATGTCTGGATGTATCTACTGGTCGAGTCTATGTGTCTCGAGATGTTGTCTTTGATGAGACTGTCTTTCCCTTTGCCTCATTGCATCCCAATGCTGGCTCTCGACTTAGCAATGATATTCTTCTTTTGCCAAAAGACTCTTCTTCATGTACTAGTGGGGATGCATGTTTTGATGATCATATGCCTTTACCATTTGTTCCTGTTGTTGCTAATCATACTCTGGAACACAATCCTCAGACTGGTCCAGAGGAAGGCCACTCCGATACTGAAGATTCCAGTGAAAATTTCAGTCAAAATGATGAAGATTTGAGCTCAAATGAAGCAAATTCAGATTTGGCACAAAATGAGGAGCCTGGTACCAGATCCGAGGAGGATTCTCCGCGTACCTCGGATCACTCGCATGCTGATCCCGAGGAGGATCCGCCTGGCACGCCTGGCCTCACTGCTCCCGAGGGCGGGAGCTCCCAGCTGCAGCCGTCGCAGGCGCGTGGCCGCTCCAGGTCCCGGTCCCCGCCTCGCCTGCAGGTTTACACGCGGCTTGGGCGCTCGCGTGGTCCACGCCAGTCGCTGTCTCCAACGCATGCTGGCACCGACTCCCACCACTCCGCGCCTGCCACATCGCCGACCAACACTACTGCTGACACAGCAGCACACCCTGGATCTGAAGCTACTACTCCTCCTGCTGCACATGTTGGATCCTCTGCGGCCGCTCCTGCTACTACTCTTCCTGTGGCTGGAGTCCAAACAAGGTTACAAAAAGGTATAAAAAACCCGAAATTTTACAAAGATGGCACTGTTCGCTATGGTATGCTTGCTTCTTCAGGTGAACCCCGAACACTATCTGATGCTCTCCATGATGATAACTGGCGCAAAACAATGGAGGAAGAGTATGATGCTTTGCTTCAGAATAAAACATTGGCATTTGGTTCCACCAAGTGCTACCAAAAATTTGATTGATTGCAAATGGGTGTATCGTATCAAGAAACGAGCAGATGGCACTATTAACATGTATAACGCTCGTCTTGTTGCAAAAGGTTTCAAGCAAATATATGGAATTGATTATGAAGATACCTTCAGTCCTATAGTTAAAATAACTACTATCAGAATTGTGTTAGCCATTTCAGTCTCCAGAGGCTGGAGTTTGCGGCAGCTAGATCTCAAGAACGCGTTTCTCCATGGTATTCTGGAAGAGGAGGTTTGCATGAAACAACCTCCAGGTTTTGAGAATCCCAAAGTTCCTAATTATGTTTGCAAGCTTGATAAATCTCTCTATGGCCTAAAACAAGCCCCTCGAGCATGGTATTCTCGTATCAGTTCCAAATTACACAGTTATGGGTTCTCAGCATCAAAAGCAGATACCTCTTTGTTTCTCTATCAGAAATCAGGTATTGCCATATTTGTCTTGATTTATGTTGATGATATTATTGTCACAAGTTCTTCAGATCATGCTATTAGTGATTTGCTTAAAGATCTCAATAAGGATTTTGCTATCAAGGATCTTGGAGTTTTGCACTATTTTCTGGGCATTGAGGTCAAGACAACCTCAGCCGGCCTAGTTTTGACACAAGGAAAATATGCTGCGGAATTGCTAGAAAAAGTCGGTATGCTCCAATGCAAGTCAGCACCCACACCTCTGTCCCCTACAGAGCCATTGTCTCTTGTTGCAGGAGATCTCCTTGGGTCTGAAGATAGCACACAGTATCGCAGCATCATTGGTGCCTTGCAGTATCTTACACTGACTCGTCCTGACTTGGCTTTCTCAGTGAACAAAGTATGTCAACATTTGCATGCTCCTACAACTGTACATTGGACAGATGTTAAGAGGATCCTACGATATGTTAAGGACACCATTCATCTTGGTATAAAATTTCGGCCATCTCAATCTACCCTTTTGAGTGCTTTCTCAGATGCTGATTGGGCAGGTTGTCTTGATGATATACGGTCTACAGGTGGTTTTGCTATATTCTTAGGACCAAACTTGATTTCTTGGAGTGCCAGGAAGCAAGATATTGTTTCTCGTTCAAGTACTGAAGCAGAATATAAAGCCTTAGCAAATGCCACAGCTGAAATGATATGGGTTGAAGCACTTCTACATGAGCTTGGGGTCAGATTACAGAAGAAACCTTGTTTATGCTGTGACAACATTGGTGCTACATATTTGTCTGCAAATCCAGTGTTTCATGCCCGTACCAAACACATTAAGATTGATTTTCACTTTGTTCGTGAAAGAGTGGCAAAGAAAAGACTAGAAATTCGGTTTGTTTCTAGTAAATATCAAGTTGCAGATGGCTTTACTAAAGCTCTCCCAGTTAGAAATTTACATGAGTTTAGGCGTAATCTAAATCTTGTACAAAGTTTAGATTAAGGGAGGCTGTTAGAGTTGTATTATAGCACTATACGGATACGGTGTAGTACACCGCACGTATAGCTGCCCCACATGTAATACCCTGGCAAGGGTTATTCTTGCCCCCTATATAACATGCAACCCGGCCCTCTAAGGAGGTTAACCGGTTCCGCTACGTTTGTCAATGTAAGTTTCTAATTGTTATACTATTTTTCAAATCGGTATGGGTTCTGTTATAGTCCTTAACAAATATAGTAAATTATTGATTTCGCAAAGATGGTAAATAATGCATCCTTCATCTCTCTTCCACTACATATAATTAAATACATAAGTAGTAAACAAACTTGCAACCTAGAAGACAGCAAATCTGAAATTACCAAACTGTCCATGCAAGAAGAGGGATATGCTGAAGATGGCACACAATATGTAACACTAAATGATCCCCCTTTTCCCACATGTACATATACTCATATTACTGTAAAGATAATGAATTCACTAACTTGAAAGGGAGAGATAAACACTCTGCATTCTAAGGAAACCTAGCTTGTGCATCCTCCCATAATTATATTGAACACATAAACAACGAATTCCTTTACCAACAAACAGACTCCATTCTTTTAGCAATAAGGCAGTTAAGACTATCCAAATTGGATGTCAAACAGATTATCTTGTACCAAGAGTCGCCACCGATTTCCAAGGAGATCATCTAGTAATAAAATGGAGTATTTGAGTAGCCTAGGAAGCCTGAATCACTAAAAGTAGTCCAAATTTACCTATGCGGCTGCGTGTCGTATCTCTGCAGATTTCACTATTGAATCAGTGAACAGAACATTATCTTTTTTTAAGGTACCACAGAAGCAAATAAAGATATTCTGATGATTCAGTCGAAAGCATGGAAGAAATATTCACAACTGATCTACATAAATAGCTACTTATCTTTTCACATGTAATCATGTATACATGATGTATCCTACTCCCATCCCATCACATGTGAAACAAAACAATCAGGAGCATGCTAGATTGTGTGATTTGGTTTCTCGAAACAAAATGTGTTACATGAGGAGCTGGGTGCAAATCACCTCCTACTATAACAAAATGAATAATGAATTATTAAACCCCATCTTTGCTATGCTAGCTCACAGTTTGATTAGTGTAAATTACGCAGAAGATACGATGCTATAAGCCTATATTCATTGTCTTCTCTTTAGGAACATGACTCATGACTCATATGAAAGAGAAAGCTTTGACAAAATCACAAAATTAAGCGACCCGTGCTTCAGTGCTTGTTCTCCATAATAATTGAATCAGTTTGTATGCTGATAGAACACAATTGTAAGGTTGGAAGTACTACGCAGGCATAAATATGAAACATCATCTATCTTTGTCTAAAGAAAAATAATCTCTATACATAAATCTAGAAATCCATAAAAATTGAATCTTGCTTGTGCTCCTTTTTTGTATATAGATGTAGGCACTTAAAATGATGGAGAGCTACAACACTAAACATAAGAGAAATGAATTTGTTAGGTAAAAACCGAATTCTCTTGTCTCAATTCATTGCAACCTTTCTTGGTTAAACACGCACCAGCTAGAGCATATCTTCACTATTCCAAGTATATGCATTACAAAATAAAACTAAGGCATATGCACACCATCCACAAAAGCTTGCTGAGAATCAGCACTACCAAAACCCAGGTTCAAACCACAGATCCTGAGAGCCATGCCCGTATCTGCACTTACACCACAACACATATATACAAGTACAGAAAAAAATTGGTCGCTTCTTATGATGCATTCCTACAAGCACATGATAAGCACGAGAAAGTCAGAGTCGAGAACAAACAGAATTCAGATTAGTTTCTCACATCCATTCCGAACAAAGAAAGATGCAGGCAGCCGCAGATAAGTCCCGTGACTTCACTGCTGGGCTTCTCTGAGTGGAGGCAGAAGCGGCAGGAGAGCAAGCATCTTGGCCGACGGCAAGGAACTCCTGGCCTTCTTAGTGGAACAACTACACGAGTGGCCTTGAGCAGGGGACCTCGTCCTCCTGTTGCTCGAGGGAGTGGGCGATTTCTTCTCTGCAGGTTGAAGGTCGCCGTGCCTCTGCGCGAGACATCGACCACTCTCCCACCCCTCCTTCTCCATAGCTGGATGGGGGATTTTGGGGATCTTGGAACAACTGAATAGAATGGCGTCCTCCGTGCCACCGCTCGAGCTTCCGGTTTGAGCGAAGGGGAGGGCAACCGGCCTAGTTCCGCCGCCCCGCCTGCTGATTTCATCTTGGTTGGGCGAGTGTAAGGTGCCACCGCGGCTGGGGCAAGGAAGCGGTGCCGAGGCCGAGGTCGAAGGTTCGCGGATTGGGAAGGATGGTAGAGACCTGCGACTTTTTTACAAGGGAAAATTTGCTACGGGACACCGTTATTTTCCGGTCTTTGCTAAAAAACACCGCTAAAACGTGTCTTTGCCTAGTACCATTATAATTTTAGATACGTTTGCCAAAACACACCACTTGACCCAAAACGGAAAGTTTATTTTTTCTGCTTAGGATAACCATCCACGTCCGGTTTAGTTTGGTTTTTCTGGTAGTTAAAACTTTGGCCCAGCCATCTTTAGCTTTAACGGTTTTTTTGGGGGCCCTTGTTAGTGCGTAGGTATCAATTTCTAATGAAAGAAAAGTTTTTTTTCCTTTGCCTTGTTAGTTTGTACGTATCAATCGGATGCAAAAAAAGAAAATGGCAAACATTTAGTCCCAGTCCGAGCCATATTGGAAGTACTACAAGCACCATCGGCATATTAAAATAAGAACTTGGAAAAGACACTTTAAAATGCTCAACACATCCCATAAATTCACAGGTTGAAAATAACCGAGCAGATTGACATGGTTTTGAACATAACCGAGCAGATTGACATGGTTCCAAACTCAACAAGCTGTGGGAGTTCAACTAGCAAAAGTAACAGATCGTGTATATATCCCATATGAGTTCAACTAGCAAAAGTAACACATCGTGTATATATCCTATATGAGTTCAACTAGCAAAAGTAACAGATCGTGTATATATTCGCTCTATTACATATGGCAAATCATATTGAGCTTTACTTTTTGGCCCTTTTGACCTCCAACTTGCGAGTTGTTTTCTTCATGACTTTAGGCTTAGCAGCAACTTTCGACTTAGCTGTGTCCAACCCCGATTGTTTCTTGCGGCTGAAATAATTACACACATGTAAATCACATTGGACAACAAACATCATGTAAATATTGCAAAAGAACTTGCATACTTGATTACCTTCTTGTCATGGGGCTATTGTTGGTATCATCGGTACAAGCAAGTTGTTTTGTTGGTGTGCACATTCCTTGTATAGCCGCAGAATCAAGATCTAATTGCCGCTTACGGCTGTAGAAAAGTATGAAGGCAAGTGTAAACATTTTTGCTAGCATGAAATTAGTGAAAAATTGCATTTATGATTACCTCCGTGTCATTGGGCTACTAATATCCATGGATGGAGCCTGGGCCTTCGAGGGTGTAGTACTAATATCCAGAGATGATGATTCAATGTGTGTAGATGGTGCTTCAGTCTGTTTAGATTGTGGTTGAACTTCAACTGCTTTCTTGCTCCTTTTCCTTACTCTCTTCGGTTTAGGTGGTGCAGGTGGAGGTGCATTCGGATCAAGAACGGTCTCATTGCAAGTTTTCTTCATGTGGCCCTTTTGATGGCAACGTTTGCACGTGACAGTTCTGCGTCCCTTTCCCCCTTCTTCCCATCCTTTGTATCTTCTTGTCCTTGGCCTTCCAGCTGCACGTTTTAGAATAGGGGGCCAAAGTTTAAAGCCAGGGTCTACCTTCGGCCACTGCTGCCTATCTGTCATTGGCCCTACCCAATTTTCATATGCTTTTTTGAACTTGTTAACTGAGTAGTAGTTGTCGATGTAATCTTCCATCTTGGGATTTCTCATGCTAGTGATAACATGAACAGCATGATAGCAAGGCAAACCAGTTATTTGCCACTGCCTACATGTGCATGTTCTATTTGTGAGATCCAATGCATGCCTCCACGGTTGGAGGTCCTTATCAACTCCTTGAACCTCAGCTAAAAGTGCAACGTTTTCATGATCTTTGTTAGAAAATGTGTGGATGTATGGCAATCCTCGGCTCTTAGCATTTACATCCTTGACAACACGAGGAAGAATTTTCCCACAAAGTTTATAAGAAATTCTTCTTCTCAAGTCCATTTTCTCCATTATCATCTGCCTTATTTTATCAAAAAGAGGAATGACTGGAAGAGACTTTTCTGTTCTTATCCAACTATTAAAGGATTCAGCAATATTATTGGTCACATAATCTACTTTGCTGGTTTCTGAGAATTGGTACCTTTTCCATAGGTGTTTGTGGTTATCCTCCAGCCACTGCATGGCTTCAGGAGATGCTTCAAGCATAGGATTGTAATGCTGCTCAAAGCGAAGTACTCTATACGCTCTACAAGCTGGCCACAAGTGCTTGAGGAAGACATCACCACGGAATTTTTTCATGAAGTTCTTGACTAAGTGCCGCATGCACTCTCTATGCTCCACTCCATTTGTGAAAACTTGGGTAACAGCAGCATCTATACCTTTACCCGCGTCAGTGGATATAACTAATCCAGGGGGTGACCCAATAGCCATGTGCAGCCTATCAAAAAACCATGTCCAATTATCAGTCGTCTCTGAACCAAATACACCGTATGCTACTGGAAACATCCAATGGTTCCCATCAATAGCAATGGCAGATGCAAGTTGTCCTTTCCACTTTCCAGTTAATGCTGTTGAGTCAACGCCTACATATGGTCTACAACCATACAAAAACCCGTCGACACATGCACGCAGCGCAACAAACATCCTAGTGAACCTTTGTTTTCCCTCCCCATCCTTCTCGAACTGAATGTCCACTATGCTTCCCGGATTTGTCCTCTCCAGCTCAGCTTTGAAGCTAAAAGCATCCTCAAAGCTAGCATCCCAGTCGCCTTGGAGCTTCTTGAGAGCCATTTCTTTTCCATCCCAGACAACCCAATTTGATATCTTGATTTTGTACTTCTCTTCTAATTTCTTTCGAAGTTCAGTAGGCCCGATGCTAGCATCGTTTGAGAGCCATTCTATGACCCTGTCACATACCCAATGATTATTTGCCATGCAGTTCTTTTCCACTGTCCCTGTGCTTCCGCAATTGTGTTCCCTTGGCATCTTCTTTATCTACGTTAACAAATGTACACATCAAAACCATGTTATAGAATATATTAGCAAAATATATTTATTAAAGCAAAACACTACATACCTGCCAAGTCCTGCCATCTTGAAGTTGGCTTGCATGTATCCTCCACTTGCACTTCTTAGCCTTGCAATAGCCCCTGTACCTTGTTGCCTCGGAATATGGAGCTGCAATTTCATATTCACCCTTTACTGCATATTGCCTAATTGCTTTCTTAAAGCATTTACCATCTTCAAATGTAACACCAACTTCAATTTTGGGGTTCTCAAAATCTGTCACATGGACAATGGTCTCACACCCAACTGTGTCATCCACAACTAGGTCATCATGAAATGACTCACCGGAATCATACCCATCATCTAAGTTAGATTCATCAGAGTCAGTTAGCAACTCTTTGTATTCACACTCATCATCTACGCCAACATACTCAACTTCCGCATCAACCCAATCATCAAAAACAGGTGGTTCGTCGCTGCTAGAAGACTCATGGTCATTATGAGGCTGATGTTCTGGTTTATCAACTTGAATTGAGGGATCAGTTAGATGTGGCACACAAGCAGATGTAGAACTATCCCCTTTGGAAACAACGGAAACCATAATAGGAAGCCTCCTTTCATCCCAATACATGTGTATCGCAGTCAACAACAAAGTTTCATGGTTGATTTCTGCAAAAGACTGCCTAACTTTATCCCAATAAGTGATTAACAACTTCTGACTTAGCCCATGATTTATTTCTTGATCAAGTTCTTCGCTGAAATCTTTGAAATTGACACAATCCCTGTCTACAACTTTCAGTTCATCTCTAGTTGGACGCCATACTTGTGTGCCATTATCGCAAAATTCAGCATATGCACACACCCGGACATCAATTCTGGTAGCTGAACTACAATCCATCCTGTTCAAAATAATACGGATATTACAGACTATATTCTAGAACAAAATACTCTAGTAAGACTGGATCAAGTACGTAGTAATAATCACATCAGTTGGGGTAATCTGAATTGTTACATCGCACCATCAGTACCGAATGATATAGGTATCCCAATGATATAAGCAATCCCTTGATATAACTACTGAATACTGATAAAGTGCACAAAGGTGCAGGCATCACGTAATGTTTTTGGATCATATTCAGCATTCCTTACTACTGAATAATATGAACGGGCTATCTACAACCATGAGGCGTGAGCTAGCAAATGATTTAGTGCTCAACTAAGATCAAGATACATACAGACGTGACTGGGAAACAATCTGGGCAGAAATATACCCTTTGGGCACCCAGGCTGTGTCGCCAACCATGGCCGCCAGCAGATTGTTGTCGAACGCGAGGGCACCGGCGAGTGCGGCCGAGGGCGCCGGTCCCCGGACCCCTCCTGGACGACGTACGCGTGCTCGCCGGCGGTGAGAATCAAAACGGCGGCGGCCGGCAAGATGGAGGACGGCGGTTCGTAAATCTCACTAGGGCTCGTAGCTGATACAGATGCAGGGCTTCCTCCCCTTCATCCCTACCCGTATGGAATTAAAACCAAAGTCTGGTTGGTTTTTTTCTTGTCTAACTAGATGAGAAGGAAAACCGGTTTAATTCTCAATAATCTGGTAATTTTGCAATAAAAAAATAAATATTTTCCGTTTTGGGTCATGTGGTGTGTTTTAGCAAACGTATCCAAAATTATAATGGTACTAGGCAAAGACACGTTTTATTAGTGTGTTTTAGCAAAGACCGGGAAATAACAGTGTCCCGTAGCAAATTTTCCCTTTTTACAACCGTCGATGTGTGGTGGACCCAAGTCGGGGTGGCTTCACATGAGAGACATTCCGGGCGGTAAGAAAAAACCAGGTAAACCAGCCCGAACGAACGGTCCATATGGATTCTACCCGAAATCCAACGGCTGTTAACACCCGCGACGAAAGTGCTCTCAGCAGGTTGGGTATTCAACAGGCTTAAATCTTTAAATAAATACCATGCACATGGCTGGCATAACATTACATTCATCGAAGGTGGCTTTCAATGGATGATATCAGTATGAGCAACAAAGATGGTTGGGGTTGATATAATGTGACATTAGCTTAAATAAGAAATACTACAATAAAAACCAATACTCCATTACTTACTCTGTCGTAAAAGTAAGGCTGAAAGTGCATCTAGTGCCTCACTACTGCATCTAGTGCCTCACTAGTGGAGACAGGCCCTCCTGTCCCGGTCAAGGGTTTTAGTTCAGGTTGGCCAACCGTGACTAACCAGGCGGGACTAAAGGTTGAACCTTTAATCCCGGCCGTTACCAGCTGGAACCAATAGTCCACGTGGGCGCCGCAGAGCACGCTGGGGCACCTCCTTTAGTCTCGGCTCGTAACACGGACCAGGACTAAAGAGTCTCTGCCGCGGCAGGAACTTGGGCACTTTCTGTCCTGCGGTAGAGAATTTATTTTTTTGTGTTTTATTTATTCCTTTCTTCATTTCAAAATAGTTTTTGTATATTTGTACGCATACAGGTTCGTACATACATATAAGATAACTTGTTTTACGATCGAACATATATATACAATTACATGAAAATCATAATTATCGAGACTAGAGCCCGTCTATTTGATTACACGGGCCGACATCAGTAATGGCTCTTAGCTACACTAAATCGTCATTTATCGTCTACAGCTTCTATCCTCAAAAAACCCGTCAGCTCCTCTGCAACAGCAATTGCGCGTTGCTCTGGCAGGAACTTCTCCCGTATGACCTCAAATTGTACAAGAAAAGGAGATCAATATGAATATCAATCATGATAACAAAAAGTGACGGTAATAAAATAAAGTTGTGAATGTATTGCTTACGTTGTATCTATTATTCTTGCACTTTTGCGAATGTACTCGCAAACGTAGTATCCACATATATGCGTTTCCGGTGACTGTTGGTCGCAATTTACGAGAATAAAATTTAATTAAAATAATAGTCTAGCATCATTATTGTATTTAAAATAGAAGTAAAGAGATGCACTGCCCTATCTCATACTACTTACCTGAACACTCCTAAACGTCAGCTTCTCATGAGAGATACCGTCAGTCAAGCACTTGAACCGCTTCCAAGCCCTGCCCGGCAAGTAAAATGAATTGCTAAGTTATTTGATATATCAGAAAATCATCGAAAGAGACCGATATAGCGCGAGAAGCATGTCCTGCATGATTAGCTTCATGAACTGAACATATAACTTATATACGATGCACATGCCTGGCATTACATTGCATTCATCGAAGGTGGCTTTCAATGGATGATATCTATATGAGCAACAAAGATGGTTGGGATTGATATAATGTGACATTAGCTTAATTAAGGAAAATTTTGTTAGAAATTTTTGGCAATTAAAAATATGTTTTTGAATGAAGGGAGCATATGCACCCAAGAGCTGAATTAAATTTATGAATACATTGCTTACTCTGTCCTAAAAGTAAGGCTGAAAGTGCATCTTGTGCTTTTTCTAACGGGGCTTAAATGACTAATGACAGACTATTAGGAGGCTAACGTGTTGTTGAGTATACACGGGCAATTAGTACCTGCTAGTTTTTTTAACCACAATGAACTCGCCACCTCAAAATAAAGTGAAGAAGGTATGGCTAGAATTAAATACGTGTGGCATTTCTATGAAGTCGTGTGGAGCGGTTGACCACTCTGAAGACTCAGAATGGATGAGGAGTGAGGTGTGAGTGGAATCTTCATATCGTAGGGCTTCGTATGAAAAAGAAGGGCATCTCCAAGGGAGCGACGCAAAACGGGCGTTCAAATTGTTCGCGCGCGTTTGTTTCTGTCGGTTAAAATGGTCGAAACTGACCGCGCGTCCGTTTGCGTCGGGGCTGCCTCCAGCGGCACGACACAGTTTTTTTAGTTCACATTGTTTAAACATAATTTACATAGTGATAGAAGAAAATATAAAATATAAAAACTACAAACCCTAGCCTAGTCCTTGTCGTCGATCACGACGAAGTCTAGTACCTGCCACGTCCAGTTTGCAACTGGCGGAACGTACGCCGGAGCCGCCGGTGGTGGAGGTGGAGGTTCAGGAGCCCACGGATTGAACGGCGGAGGTGGAGGCGGCGGCGGGTGCAAGGTCGAGTTCTGCAGCACCTGCTGTAGGGCATGTTCCCCCGTGAGGCCACGCGACATGAAATGGGTGGCGTATCGGGGCAGCGGTGGCTGCACCGGTCGGTCCACTTGCGAGACGAGGACACTGAGCCTCTCAATCTCCTTGTCGGTCATGTTCGGCGGGAAGTCGACCTTTCGGCCCACCGCCATGGCCAACTGCCAGTTGTGGAAGACGCAGACGATGAAGTCGTCGCTGTCGTCCTTCGCCTCCTCGTTCTGGTAGACCAGCGCGTACGCATCGTCGTCGTCCTCATCCTCGTCGTCGTCATGTGGAGGCGTCGGCGGGTGCCATGTTCAACGATGAGGCGGCGGGTGCGCGAACGGGAAGTCTCGGTCACTGAGAAAGCCCGCCTTCCTCCTCGGATCCTCCTCGGTATGACGCTAGGTGTGCAACTGATACGAGCTGACGGCGAAGGCTAAATTGTCGTGGAGGTCCGGCGGCAGGTAAGCTCGCCTGCGCCGGATCTCGGCGCTCCTCTCTGCCTCGCGACGAGGCAGCAGCGGGACAGGCACCCGGTGGTAGCTGAGCCGCCAGCCGCCGCCAGGAAGGTGCACGTGCCTCCAGCGATTGCACGCCAGCCAGTTGGCGTGCAGCACCAGCGCCACCTCGACGGGCAGTGGCACCCTGTTCGGCCGCGTGTCCTTCTTGGTGCCGCTGCCAGACGCCTCAGAGTCATGCTTTTTTCTTTCCCATGGTGGATGTGGCGACGCACGGTGGTGAGGGTTGGAGCGGAGGTGTCCGTGGTCTAGGCAATGGTAGGAATGATATCTGGCGCCTTTTTAAAAGTTGGGCGCACGCGGGACACGATGTCGTTGATGGCGAAGCAGAAGTCCATCCGCCACCCGCCAGTCCTGCTGCGGAAGAGAAAGCGGCGCTATTGATGGCGAAGGTTGCGGCACAGACGTGGAGGAAGACCGCCGAAGCGACGGTCGCGGAAGCGATGCGATTGAAACAGGTCGCTTCCAAGCGGGCCGTGGGAAAAGCATGCGGACACTCGGCACAACCGCGCAGCATCTGCGGAGACGCGTCCGAGACGCAAATATGCGTCGCGTTTGCGTCTCTGTGGATGGCACGGTCACTATATGTCGGATCGCTGGGTCTGGTCCTAGACGCATTTTTCGACCGCGCGAACGCAAACGATCGCTCAACGCTTGTTTGCCTCGCCTTGTTGGAGATACCCTAACGTAGGGAGGTGGGGCTTGGACAATGCACGGGGGTCAGCGCCGTTCGGATCCATGGAGGCAGATGTTGTAGGCGAGAAGTTCGAGGGAGTGAAGTCTTCGAGTGAGTACAACAACGTCGAAAACTCAGCGCTTCCTACGAAAGATGAGAGATTTCTTCAAATAAACGGTTTTCACAGACGTATCCGCACATGTAGCTCTCCAGAGCTCCGCCTTAGAGCAAGTACAATAAATCCTAGTCAGCTGGCTATAAGGATTAAAATAATATATTATTATTTAGATGGAGGAGAGAGAGGAGGAGAGAGAAGGAGAGTGGGCTCTTATTAGGCTGGTGCCAACGCGGGCGAGAGCTGGGGCGGTATCGCCCGCGACGGGGCGATAGCGGGGCGAGTTGGCGGCGAGATGGCAACGCGGGGCGACAGATCCACCGCCCGGCGGTACCTCCCGCGCTGGCGCGGAGAGGGGGGCGAGAAGGGGGCGAGAGCGGGAGTGGCGCGCTGGCGGGTAGGGGTGGTAGCGGGGCGAGAGCGGGTGGCGCGATTTGATTCGTCCACGTCAGCAAGCCGTTGGGTGATGTGGAGGAGAGAGAAGTGAGAGCTGGGACTATAGCCCGTGCACTGGCACCGTGTGGTGAGAGTGGGGTGAGAGTGGGCTGAGAGTGAGGGTAAAAGCTGATGTGACGAGGCTATAACCTGTGATGCATTGGCACCAGCCTTATGCAAGAGCCAGCTCTAGCATGTGCTCCTAGGCACTTTATGAGAGTGAAAGTTAGGCCATACATTGATAAAATACTATATTTTTATAGCTCACTATTATATATGTTAGCTCTAAATTGACTATAAATGATATGACACTTGGCTTATAGCCAACAACTGCCTACACTGTTGAAATTGCTCTCGACATCGGTGACATTCTACGAAAGCTCTCGTGGCAGCCACGTCCAGCCATGTCCCTGGCTGATTGCGGCGAACATAATAACGGACCGGGCACCGTTGACGAGCTGCTTGATTCTGTAGCGGTTCAACTCGAATTCCCAGTGCATCTCATTCCAATCAATAGCTCTTACACTCGACATCGAGTTCACCATGTAAAGCACAACTCGATTTTTCTTCATGTTTTGCGACACAAGAAGCCACTATTTATAAGTGAGAGTTGGCATGTTCATTATTTGCAATAAGTGGATGAATGGCTTCATGAACTGAACAAATGTACATCTTTCATACGATGCACATGCCTAGCCTTACATTGCATTGCATTCATCGAAGGTGGTTTTCCATGGATGATAAATATCAGCAATAAGGGGATTTATATATATGAGACATTAGCTTATAATTAAGAAATACACGTACAATAAAAACGAATATATTACTTACTCTGTCACAAAAGTAGGGCTGAAAATGCATCTAGATCCTTTCTACTTGGGTTTAAATGATTAACTACAAACGATTAAGAGATTAACGTGATGGGAGCATACACGGGAAATTAGTCCCAGCTAGTTGGTTTAACCACAAGGAAATCGACTCCTCAAAATAAAGTGGAGAATGTATGGTCTAAAATTGAAGACGAGTAGTGTTTCTAAAGAGTCATTAGGAGTGGTGTTGATGAATCTGAGGACTTAGAAGAAATCTCAAAGATGCAGGGTTTTTCTAAAGATTCAGAGTTGTAGGAAAAGCCATACTATAAAGAGGTGTTAGATCTTCAAGAAAGAAAATGAAACTTAACTATCACCATACATTATCAATCTGCTCCGATTTCTCACTATCCTAAATAAAATAAAATGCAAACAAAAGATCACAACAGTTGGGAAGAACTTAATAACACCAATGCCAATGGCAGACCATGGTCAGTTTGAACAATGGCAAAAAAAAGTCACATGAGAAGAAGATTTTCGGTCCCAGAATACCTCCCTTTTCACCTTTTCTTGGCCGGCGACGTCACCTGTACTACAGGTGCAATCATCGCCAACATCCTGCTCACCCTGCCTCCGCGCCCTATCCTGAATCGAGCCTATACGCCCGTTCTCACCCCTCCGCCGCTAAGTTGTTCGCTCTGTCCACGCCACCACAACCAATGGTTGTGGTCGAGAACGTAGGGTTAGGGATTTGTGGTGAACTGCTGAATCAATCTAAGATTTTTTGTTTTCTAAGTACGGAGGACTTTAATTGTCAATTCTAGCAAAGTTGCGGGTTTTTTAATAAAAAGGGATAACCTAGCCTTGTGCCATTAGCATGTAGGGCACACACGACGTGTTATGCTCTCATGGCGTTTGACCATAAGTCAACATAACAATAACTAGGACCACACGACCCTGTTTTGCAACTATTTTAGTTAGTTTGCGCATCATGTGTATATAACTCTACGACACAGGTGAATAGCATTACCTTGAATTCATCAAAGGTGGCTTTCCATGGATGATTTCCATATGAGCAATAAAATGATTGGGATTCATATAAATGGGTTAAACTCTTAATTAAGAAAGAGTAAGACACACTTGATTTTCTGATCTTTGGTGTATAATTTCCGCTAACATTTTCAATTATAGTATTTCTACAAAATTATTATGAGTTAGAAATGAAAGATTTTGCAAATACAAATACATCAATCACATTCAAAAATCCCAATGCATAGTTTTCCGTACATATTAGTGGTCAAAGTCCTACAATATAGACTATGCAGAGTCAAGGGCAACTCAGATTTTCAGATGGATGGAGCATTAATTTGTTTAGTTTTTAACTTGTCTATGGAAACATTTGAAAAAATGTAACCTAGACCATAGAAAATCTCAAATTGCAACAATAGTTTAACAACTCTATAAGCTATAGATTAATTGTTCACTTTGAGAAAAACACTAGTGTTGATGTACTTATAGAATGCCTCTCTAGGATCCTCATCTTGGATTAGGGTTCACAACCTCCTTGGCAAGGGCCTCGGCTCGCGTCTTGTTGTATCACTTGTTGGATTCACCGGTCTGTCAAACATGATATTGCTTTTGAGATGTATCAGCATAGCCTTGGACGCCACCAAATTCATTCTTGATCCTTGTTATCACCTTTTCCTTTTAGGTATCAATGCTAAGCACGGAAATGGACAAGGGTGCACAAGAATGGCTAAGTAAGAGATCAAGGTGGATAAGATGTTACGACTTCTAGTCTAGAGTTCTATTCTGTAACTGTAGATTATATGGGGAAGGTAAAGGGATGCCGCTAAAGTCTCGAGGTTAGGAGAGGGGAACCACAATGCGGTAAGTATTATATATAGAGAAATTAGGAGGCAAGGAAAGACATGAAAGTGAAATTTATAGCATGGATGGTTGTTTCTGATGATTCTCACTGGTGCCTGATGTCTACGCACGCTTCTATTCCTGTAGACAGTGTTGGGCCTCCAAGAGCAGAGGTTTGTAGAACATCAGCAAGTTTCTCTTAAGTGAATCACCCAAGGTTTATCGAACTCAGGGAGGTAGAGGTCAAAGATATCCCTCTCAAGCAACCCTGCAATTAAGATACAAGAAGTCTCTTGTGTCCCCAACACACCTAATACACTTGTCAGATGTATAGGTGCACTAGTACGGCGAAGAGATAGTGAAATACAAGTAATATGGATGATTGTAAGTAGTAATTGCAATCTGAAATAAAGATGGCGGCAAGCAAACATGTAGCAGAACTTGTTGGAAACGGTGTTTCAATGCTTAGAAACAAGGCTTGGGGATCATACTTTCACTAGTGGACACTCTCAACAATGATCACATAAATAAATAACTTCTCTTCACTTGTGCTACTTCAAACACTCTCTTGTTGGATAACAAACACCATTCATTGTGTAAGGCTATAAAAGCACACCTCAAGCCGGAGTAAACAAGCTCCACAACATCCGGAGTTCATATTAAAGTAACCTCTAGAGTGCATAATAGACCGTTGCAATTTAGACCGAGTACTAACATAGCATACACACTGTCAATAATAGCTATGAAAGGGGGAATAGATCACTGATACGTCTCCAACGTATCTATAATTTCTTATGTTCCATGCTACTTTTATGATGATACACACATGTTTTATACACACTTTATGTTATTATTATGCATTTTCCGGAACTAACCTATTGACGAGATGCCGAAGTGTCAGTTCCTGTTTTCTGTTGTTTTTGGTTTCAGAAATCCTAGTAAGGAAATATTCTCGGAATTGGACGAAATCAACGCCCAATGATACGTCTCCAACGTATCTATAATTTCTTATGTTCCATGCTTGTTTTATGACAATACCTAAATGTTTTGTTCACACTTTATATCGTTTTGATGCGTTTTCCGGAACTAACCTATTGACGAGATGCCGAAGGACCAGTTGCTGTTTTCTGCTGTTTTTGGTTTCAGAAATCCTAGTAAGGAAATATTCTCGGAATTGGACGAAATCAACGCCCAGAACCTTATTTTTCCCGGAAGCTTCCAGAGAGCCAGAGTGGGACTATCTCTTCGCCGAACTAGTGCACCTATACATCTGACAAGTGTATTAGGTGTGTTGGGGACACAAGAGACTTCTTGTATCGTGATTGCAGGGTTGCTTGAGAGGGATATCTTTGACCTCTTCCTCCCTGAGTTCGATAAACCTTGGGTGATTCACTTAAGGGAAACTTGCTGCTGTTCTACAAACCTATGCTCTTGGAGGCCCAACACTGTCTACAGGAATAGAAGCGTGTGTAGACATCAAACACTTTTTCTGGCGCCGTTGCCAGGGAGGAAAGGTAAACGGTACTCACACTATGGTCCCAGGCAACTAAGCACTTTTCTGGTGCCGTTGTAAGTGCTCAAAGCTATTTCCTTTAGATCCTGTAATTGCATCTTTTTGTTTCTTGTTTTACACTAGTTAGGCATAATGGAAAGCAACTATGAGCTTTTTAATCTATTTCCTGAGTTGAGACATGGATTGTTTGATGCGAAAATGAAAAAACCTATGGAACATATTAGTATGAACGCTTTGAACACCATTGTTGCTAGTAATATGGAAAATTCTAAGCTTGGGGAAGCTGGTTTTGATGAGCATGATATTTTTAGTCCCCCAAGAATTGAGGAGAAAATTTTCTTTGATGATACTTTACCTCCTATTTATGATGATTATAATGATAGTGGTCTTTTGGTACCACCTACTATGGATGATAAATTTAATTCTGATTACAATATGCCTCCTATATTTGATGATAGCTACTTTGCTGAATTTGCTCCCACTACAATTAATAAGAATGACCATGCTTATGTTGGGAGTAGTAATAATTTTATGCATGAGACTCATGATAAGAATGTTTCATTTGATAGTTATATTATTGAGTTTGTTCATGATGCTACTGAAAATCTTTATGAGAGAGGAAAATATGGTTGTAGAAATTTTCATGTTACTAAAACACCTCTCTATATGCTGAAATTTTTGAAGTTACACTTGTTTTATCTTTCTATGCTTGTTGCATTATGCTTCATGAATTTTTTTATTTACAAGATTCCTTTTCATAGGAAGTGGGTTAGACTTAAATGTGTTTTGAATTTGCTTTTTGATGCTCTCTTTTGCTTCAACTCTTATTTCTTGCGAGTGCATCATTAAAACTGCTGAGCCCATCTTAATGGCTATAAAGAAAGCACTTCTTGGGAGATAATCCATGTTTTTATTTTAGTACAGCAATTTTGTTTTATATTTGAGTCTTGGAAGTTGTTACTACTGTAGCAACCTCTTCTTATCTTTATTTTATTGCATTGTTGTGCCAAGTAAAGTCTCTAATAGAAGGTTGATACTAGATTTGGATTACTGCACAGAAACAGATTTCTTGCTGTCACGAAATTGAGGCGCCACGTCTGTAGGTAACTCAGAAAAATATGCCAATTTACGTGCGTGATCCTCAGATATGTACGCAACTTTCATTAGTTTTGAGTTTTCGCATTTGAGCAAGTCTGGTGCCCCAGAAAAATTCTTCTTTACGGACTGTTCTGTTTTGACAGATTCTGCCTTTTATTTCGCATTGCCTGTTTTGCTATGTTTGATGGATTTCTTTGTTCCATTAACTTCCAGTAGCTTTGTGCAATATCCAGAAGTGTTAAGAATGATTATGTCACCTCTGAACATGTGAATTTTGATTATGCACTAACCCTCTAATGAGTTTGTTTCGAGTTTGGTGTGGAGGAAGTTTTCAAGGATCAAGAGAGGAGGATGATACAATATGATCAAGGAGATTGAAAGCTCTAAGCTTGGGGATGCCCCCGTGGTTCATCCCTGCATATTTCAAGAAGACTCAAGCATCTAAGCTTGGGGATGCCCAAGGCATCCCCTTCTTCATCGACAACATTATCAGGTTCCTCTAGTGAAATTATATTTTTATTCCGTCACATCTTATGTGCTTTACTTGGAGCGTCTGTTTGTTTTTGTTTTTGTTTGTTTGAATAAAATTGGATCCTAGCATTCATTGTTTGGGGGAGAGACACGCTCCGCTGTTGCATATGAACACATATGTTCTTAGCTTTATTCTTAATGTTCATGGCGAAGGTTGAAACTGCTTCGTTAATTGTTATATGGTTGGAAACAGAAAATGCTACATGTGGTAATTGGTATAATGTCTTGAATAATTTGATACTTGGCAATTGTTGTGCTCATGTTTAAGCTCTTGCATCATGTACTTTGCACCTATTAGTGAAGAAATACTGTAGAGATTGATGAAATTTGGTTTGCATGATTGGTCTCTCTAAGTCTAGATATTTTCTGGTGAGGGTTTGAACAACAAGGAAGACAGTGTAGAGTCTTATAATGCTTGCAATATGTTCTTATGTAAGTTTTACTGTACCGGTTCATACTTGAGTTTGCTTCAAACAACCTTGCTAGCCTAAGCCTTGTATTGAGAGGGATTACTTCTCGTGCATCCAAAATCCTTGAGCCAAAAACTATGTCATTTGTGTCCACCATACCTACCTACTACATGGTATTTCTCTGCCATTCCAAAGTAAATTGCTTGAGTGCTACCTTTAAAATTCCATTCTTTGTCTTTGCAATATATAGCTCATGGGACAAATAGCTTAAAAACTATTGTGGTATTGAATATGTACTTATGTGTTCTATTTTTAATAAGTTGCTTGTTGAGCGATAACCATGTTCCTGGGGACGCCATCAACTATTTTACCCTTGTTGAATATCATGTGAGTTGCTATGCATGTTCGTCTTGTCTGAAGTAAGGGTGATTTATCATGATCAAATGGTTTGAGTATGCATATTGTTAGAGAAGAACATTGGACCGCTAACTAAAGCCATGATCCATGGTGGAAGTTTCAGTTTGGACAACAATCCTCAATCTCTCATGAGAATATTATCTGTTGTTGAATGCTTATGCATTAAAGAGGAGTCCATTATCTGTTGCCTATGTTGTCCCGGTATGGATGTCTAAGTTGAGAATAATCAAAAGCGAGAAATCCAATGCGAACTTTCTCCTTAGACCTTTGTACAGGCGGCTGATGTCTACGCACGCTTCTATTCTTGTAGACAGTGTTGGGCCTCCAAGAGCAGAGGTTTGTAGAACAGCAGCAAGTTTCCCTTAAGTGAATCACCCAAGGTTTATCGAACTCAGGGAGGAAGAGTTCAAAGATATCCCTCTCAAGCAACCCTGCAATCACGATACAAGAAGTCTCTTGTGTCCCCAACACACCTAATACACTTGTCAGATGTATAGGTGCACTAGTTCGGCGAAGAGATAGTGAGATGCAAGTGATATGGATGTATATGAGTAGTAATAACGATCTAAATAAAATATGGCAGCGAGTAAACATGCAACATAACAGTAAATAAACGGAGATTCGATGTTTGGAAACAAGGCCTAGGGATCATACTTTCACTAGTGGACACTCTCAACATTGATCACATAATAAAACCACTCTACACTCTCTTGTTGGATGACAAACACCATTAATTGTGTAGGGCTACAAGAGCACCTCAATGCCGGAGTTAACAAGCTCCACAACATTCGATGTTCATATTTAAATAACCTTAGAGTGCATGATAGACCAACGCAATTATACCGAGTACTAACATAGCATGCACATTATCAACATCAGCTATGAAAGGGGGGATAGATCACATCAATACTATCATAGTAATAGTTAACTTCATAATCTACAAGAGATCACAATCATAGCTTATACCAAGTACTACATGATGCACACACTGTCAACATTACATCATGGAGGAGGAATAGACTACTTTAATAACATCACCAGAGTAACACATAGATGATATTCAACTAGATCACAAAGAGAGAGATGAACCACATAGCTACGGTAGAGCCCTCAGCCCCTAGGGAGAACTACTCCCTCCTCATCATAGGAGACAGCAGCGGCAATGAAGATGGCGGTGGTGTCGATGGAGATGCCTTCCGGGGGCACTTCCCCGTCCCGGCGGCGTGCCGGAACAGAGACTTTTGTCCCCCGAATCTTGGCTTCGCGATGGCGGCGGTTGCGTAACTTTTCTCGTCCCGTGGCTTATTCGTATCAAAGATTTAGGTCAGGGGGCTTCTTATAGGCGAAGAGGCGGAGTCAGAAGGGTTACGGGGGCGCCACACAATAGGGGGGCGCACCCCCCCTTGGACCGCGCCGGCTGACTGCCTACAACTAGCGCGTGGTTGACGAGGGAGGAAATCCCTGTATTGTAGCTTTTTGTTCCCCGGCAACGACGCCAGAAAATAGCTTGATGTCTACGCCCCCTCCTTTTCCTGTAGACAGTGTTGGGCCTCCAAGAGCAGAGGTTTGTAGAACAGCAGCAAGTTTTCCCTTAAGTGGATCACCCAAGGTTTATCGAACTCAGGGAGGAAGAGGTCAAAGATATCCCTCTCATGCAACCCTGCAACCACAAAGCAAGAAGTCTCTTGTGTCCCCAACACACCTAATAGGTGCACTAGTTCGGCGAAGAGATAGTGAAATACAGGTGGTATGAATATATAGTAGCAGTAGCAACGGCACCAGAAAAGTGCTTTGCCCAGGACAGTAAACAAGCAGTAGTAACGCAGCAGTAGTAACGCAGTAAAACAATAAACAAGCAGCGATAGCAGTATTTAGGAACAAGGCCTAGGGATCATACTTTCACTAGTGGACACTCTCAACATTGATCGCATAATAAATAACTCTTTCTCATATGTGCTACATACACTCTTTTGTTGGATGATGAACACATTGCGTAGGATTACACGAACCCTCAATGCCGAAGTTAACAAGCTCCACAATTCAATGTTCATATTTAAATAACCTTAGAGCATAATAGATCATTGCAAAATAAACCAAGAACTAACATAGTGCACACACTGTCCACATTACACTATAAGGAGGAATAGATCACATCAATACTATCATAATGATAATTAACTCCACAATCTACAAGAGATCATGATCATAGCCTACGACAAGAACCACACGGTGCACACACTAGTCACCTTTACACCATGCAGGAGGAATAGACTACTTTAATAACATCACATGAGTAGCACACAACTAGTAGCGATACAAAGCTCATATGAATCTCAATCATGTAAAGCAGCTCATGAGATCATTGTATTGAAGTACATAGGAGAGAGATTAACCACATAGCTACCGGTACAGCCCCGAGCCTCGATGGAGAACTACTCCCTCCTCATGGGAGCAGCAGCGGTGATGAAGATGGCGGTGGAGATGGCAGCGGTGTCGATGGAGAAGCCTTCCGGGGGCACTTCCCCGTCCCGGCGGCGTGCCGGAACAGAGACTCCTGTCCCCCAGATCTTGGCTTCGCGATGGCGGCGGCTCTGGAAGGTTTCTGTGGGTTTCGTCGAACGTATCAGGGTTTTCGCGACGGAGGCTTTAAGTAGGCGGAAGGGCAGCCTCGGAGGGGGCCTGGGGGGGCCCACACTATAGGGCGGCGCGGCCCCCCTCTGGCCGCGCTAGGGTGTGGTGTGGGGCCCCCAGGGCTTCCCTCTGGCGGCTCTCGAGTGTTCTGGATGCTTCCGGGCAAAATAGGAACCTGGGCGTTGATTTCGTCCAATTCCGAGAATATTTCGTTACTAGGATTTCTGAAACCAAAAACAGCAGAAAACAGCAACTGGCCTTTCGGCATCTCGTCAATAGGTTAGTTCCGGAAAACGCATAAATATGACATAAAATGTGCATATAACATGTAGATATCATCAATAATGTGGCATGGAACATAAGAAATTATCGATACGTCGGAGACGTATCAGCATCCCCAAGCTTAGTTCTGCTCGTCCCGAGCAGGTAAAACGATAACAAAGATAATTTCTGGAGTGACATGCCATCATAAACTTGATCATATTGTAAACATATGTAATGAATGCAGCGATCAAAACAATGTATATGACATGAGTAAACAAGTGAATCATAAAGCAAAGACTTTTCATGAATAGCACTTCAAGACAAACATCAATAAGTCTTGCATAAGAGTTAACTCATAAAGCAATAAATCAAAGTAAAGGTATTGAAGCAACACAAAGGAAGATTAAGTTTCAGCGGTTGCTTTCAACTTATAACATGTATATCTCATGGATAATCGTCAACATAGAGTAATATAATAAGTGCAATATGCAAGTATGTAGGAATCAATGCACAGTTCACACAAGTGTTTGCTTCTTGAGGTAGAGAGAAATAGGTGAACTCACTCAACAATAAAAGTAAAAAGAATGGTCCTTCAAAGAGGAAAGCATCGATTGCTATATTTGTGCTAGAGCTTTGATTTTGAAAACAAGAAACAATTTTGTCAACGGTAGTAATAAAGCATATGCATCATGTAAATTATATCCTACAAGTTGCAAGCCTCATGCATAGTATACTAATAGTGCCCGCACCTTGTCCTAATTAGCTTGGACTACCGGATCATCGCAATACACATGTTTTAACCAAGTGTCACAATGGGGTACCTCCATGCCGCCTGTACAAAGGTCTAAGGAGAAAGCTCGCATTTTGGATTTCTCGCTTTTGATTATTCTCAACTTAGACATCCATACCGGGACAACATGGACAACAGATAATGGACTCATCTTTAATGCATAAGCATGTGGCAACAATTATTATTCTCATATGAGATTGAGGATATATGTCCAAAACTGAAACTTCCACCATGAATCATGGCTTTAGTTAGCGGCCCAATGTTCTTCTCTAACAATATGCATGCTCCAACCATTAAGGTGGTAGATCTCTCTTACTTCAGACAAGACGGACATGCATAGCAACTCACATGATATTCAACAAAGAATAGTTGATGGCGTCCCCAGAAACATGGTTATCGCACAACAAGAAACTTAATAAGAGATAAAGTGCATAAGTACATATTCAATACCACAATAGTTTTTAAGCTATTTGTCCCATGAGCTATATATTGCAAAGGTGAATGATGGAGTTTTAAAGGTAGCACTCAAGCAATTTACTTTGGAATGGCGGAGAAATACCATGTAGTAGGTAGGTATGGTGGACACAAATGGCATAGTGGTTGGCTCAAGGATTTTGGATGCAGGAGAAGTATTCCCTCTCGATACAAGGTTTAGGCTAGCAAGGTTATTTGAAACAAACACAAGGATGAACCGGTGCAGCAAAACTCACATAAATGACATATTGTAAACATTATAAGACTCTACACCGTCTTCCTTGTTGTTCAATCTCAATACTAGAAATTATCTAGACCTTAGAGAGACCAATTATGCAAACCAAATTTTAGCATGCTCTATGTATTTCTTCATTAATAGGTGCAAAGTATATGATGCAAGAGCTTAAACATGAGCACAACAATTGCCAAGTATCACATTATCCAAGACATTTTACCAATTACTACATGTATCATTTTCCAATTCCAACCATATAACAATTTAACGAAGAGGAAACTTCGCCATGAATATTATGAGCTAAGAACACATGTGTTCATACGAACCAGCGGAGCGTGTCTCTCTCCCACACAAGCATGATGTAATCCAATTTATTCAAACACAAACAAAAACAAAGGCACACAGACGCTCCAAGCAAAGTACATAAGATGTGACGGAATAAAAATATAGTTTCAGGGGAGGAACCTGATAATGTTGTCGATGAAGAAGGGGATGCCTTGGGCATCCCCAAGCTTAGACGCTTGAGTCTTCTTGATATATGCAGGGGTGAACCACCGGGGCATCCCCAAGCTTAGACTTTTCACTCTTCTTGATCATAGTATATCATCCTCCTCTCTTGACCCTTGAAAACTTCCTCCACACCAAACTCAAAGCAACTCATTAGAGGGTTAGTGCATAATCAAAAACTCACATGTTCAGAGGTGACACAATCATTCTTAACACTTCTGGACATTGCCCAAAGCTACTGGAAGTTAATGGAAGAAAGAAATCCATCCCACATAGCAAAAGAGGCAATGCGAAATAAAAGGCAGAATCTGTCAAAACAGAACAGTCCGTAAAGACGAATTTTAAAATGGCACCAGACTTGCTCAGATGAAAATGCCCAAATTGAATGAAAGTTGCATACATATCTGAGGATCACTCACGTAAATTGGCATAATTTTCTGAGTTACCTACAGAGAATTTTGCCCAGATTCGTGACAGCAAAGAAATCTGTTTCTGCGCAGTAATCCAAATCTAGTATGAACTTTACTATCAACGACTTTACTTGGCACAACAAAACACAAAACTAGGATAAGGAGAGGTTGCTACAGTAGTAAACAACTTCCAAGACACAAATATAAAACAAAGTACTGTAGCAAAATAACACATGGGTTATCTCCCAAGAAGTTCTTTCTTTATAGCCATTAAGATGGGCTCAGCAGTTTTAATGATGCACTCGCAACAAATAGTATTTGAAGCAAAAGAGAGCATCAAGAGGCAAATTCAAAACACATTTAAGTCTAACATGCTTCCTATGCATAGGAATCTTGTAAATAAACAAGTTCATGAAGAGCAAAGTAACAAGCATAGGAAGATAAAACAAGTATAGCTTCAAAAATTTCAGCACATAGAGAGGTGTTTTAGTAACATGAAAATTTCTACAACCATATTTTCCTCTCTCATAATAACTTTCAGTAGCATCATGAGCAAACTCAACAATATAACTATCACATAAAGCATTCTTATCATGAGTCTCATGCATAAAATTATTACTCTCCACATAAGCATAATAAATTTTATTAGTTGTTATGGGAGCAAATTCAACAAAGTAGCTATCATTATTATTCTCATCAAGTGTTGGAGGCATAGTATAATCACAACAAAATTTGCTCTCCATAGTAGGTGGCACCAAAAGACCACTATCATTATAATCATCATATATGGGAGGCAAAGTATCATCAAAGAAAATTTTCTCCTCAATGCTTGGGGGACTAAAAAGATCATGAAAACCAGCTTCCCCAAGCTTAGAACTTTCTATATCATTATCAACAATGGTGTTCAAAGCGTTCATACTAATATTACTACCAGCATGCAAATAAGATTCCATAGGTTTTTTAATTTTCGCATCAAACAATCCATGTTTTAAATCAGGAAATAGAATAAGAAGCTCATTCTTGTCCATTATGCCAAACTAGTGTAAACAAGAAACAAAAAGATGCAATTGCAGGATCTAAAGGAAATAGCTTCGAGTACTTACAACAGCGAAAATAGCTTAGTAGCCGAGATCCGGAGTGTGAGTACCTTTTACCTTTCCTTCCCGGCAACGGCGCCAGAAAATAGCTTGACTGCCTACAACTGGCGCGTGGTTGACGAGGGAGGAAATCCCTGTATTGTAGCTTTTTGTTCCCCGGCAACGGTGCCAGAAAATAGCTTGATGTCTACGCCCCCTCCTTTTCCTGTAGACAGTGTTGGGCCTCCAAGAGCAGAGGTTTGTAGAACAGCAGCAAGTTTTCCCTTAAGTGGATCACCCAAGGTTTATCGAACTCAGGGAGGAAGAGGTCAAAGATATCCCTCTCATGCAACCCTGCAACCACAAAGCAAGAAGTCTCTTGTGTCCCCAACACACCTAATAGGTGCACTAGTTCGGCGAAGAGATAGTGAAATACAGGTGGTATGAATATATAGTAGCAGTAGCAACGGCACCAGAAAAGTGCTTTGCCCAGGACAGTAAACAAGCAGTAGTAACGCAGCAGTAGTAACGCAGTAAAATAGTAAACAAGCAGCGATAGCAGTATTTAGGAACAAGGCCTAGGGATCATACTTTCACTAGTGGACACTCTCAACATTGATCGCATAATAAATAACTCTTTCTCATATGTGCTACATACACTCTTTTGTTGGATGATGAACACATTGCGTAGGATTACACGAACCCTCAATGCCGGAGTTAACAAGCTCCACAATTCAATGTTCATATTTAAATAACCTTAGAGCATAATAGATCATTGCAAAATAAACCAAGAACTAACATAGTGCACACACTGTCCACATTACACTACGAAGGAGGAATAGATCACATCAATACTATCATAATGATAATTAACTCCACAATCTACAAGAGATCATGATCATAGCCTACGACAAGAACCACACGGTGCACACACTAGTCACCTTGACACCATGCAGGAGGAATAGACTACTTTAATAACATCACATGAGTAGCACATAACTAGTAGCGATACAAAGCTCATATGAATCTCAATCATGTAAAGCAGCTCATGAGATCATTGTATTGAAGTACATAGGAGAGATATTAACCACATAGCTACCGGTACAGCCCCGAGCCTCGATGGAGAACTACTCCCTCCTCATGGGAGCAGCAGCGGTGATGAAGATGGCGGTGGAGATGGAAGCGATGTCGATGGAGAAGCCTTCCGGGGGCACTTCCCCGTCCCGGCGGCGTGCCGGAACAGAGACTCCTGTCCCCCAGATCTTGGCTTCGCGATGGCGGCGGCTCTGGAAGGTTTCTGTGGGTTTCGTCGAACGTATCAGGGTTTTCGCGACGGAGGCTTTAAGTAGGCGGAAGGGCAGCCTCGGAGGGGGCCTGGGGGGCCCACACTATAGGGCGGCGCGGCCCCCCTCTGGCCGCGCTAGGGTGTGGTGTGGGGCCCCCAGGGCTTCCCTCTGGCGGCTCTCGGGTGTTCTGGATGCTTCCGGGCAAAATAGGAACCTGGGCGTTGATTTCGTCCAATTCCGAGAATATTTCATTACTAGGATTTCTGAAACCAAAAACAGCAGAAAACAGCAACTGGCCTTTCGGCATCTCGTCAATAGGTTAGTTCCGGAAAACGCATAAATATGACATAAAATGTGCATATAACATGTAGATATCATCAATAATGTGGCATGGAACATAAGAAATTATCGATACGTCGGAGACGTATCAGCATCCCCAAGCTTAGTTCTGCTCGTCCCGAGCAGGTAAAACGATAACAAAGATAATTTCTGGAGTGACATGCCATCATAAACTTGATCATATTGTAAACATATGTAATGAATGCAGCGATCAAAACAATGTATATGACATGAGTAAACAAGTGAATCATAAAGCAAAGACTTTTCATGAATAGCACTTCAAGACAAGCATCAATAAGTCTTGCATAAGAGTTAACTCATAAAGCAATAAATCAAAGTAAAGGTATTGAAGCAACACAAAGGAAGATTAAGTTTCAGCGGTTGCTTTCAACTTATAACATGTATATCTCATGGATAATCGTCAACATAGAGTAATATAATAAGTGCAATATGCAAGTATGTAGGAATCAATGCACAGTTCACACAAGTGTTTGCTTCTTGAGGTAGAGAGAAATAGGTGAACTGACTCAACAATAAAAGTAAAAAGAATGGTCCTTCAAAGAGGAAAGCATCGATTGCTATATTTGTGCTAGAGCTTTGATTTTGAAAACAAGAAACAATTTTGTCAACGGTAGTAATAAAGCATATGCATCATGTAAATTATATCCTACAAGTTGCAAGCCTCATGCATAATATACTAATAGTGCCCGCACCTTGTCCTAATTAGCTTGGACTACCGGATCATCGCAATACACATGTTTTAACCAAGTGTCACAATGGGGTACCTCCATGCCGCCTGTACAAAGGTCTAAGGAGAAAGCTCGCATTTTGGATTTCTCGCTTTTGATTATTCTCAACTTAGACATCCATACCGGGACAACATGGACAACAGATAATGGACTCCTCTTTAATGCATAAGCATGTGGCAACAATTATTATTCTCATATGAGATTGAGGATATATGTCCAAAACTGAAACTTCCACCATGAATCATGGCTTTAGTTAGCGGCCCAATGTTCTTCTATAACAATATGCATGCTCCAACCATTAAGGTGGTAGATCTCTCTTACTTCAGACAAGACGGACATGCATAGGAACTCACATGATATTCAACAAAGAATAGTTGATGGCGTCCCCAGAAACATGGTTATCGCACAACAAGCAACTTAATAAGAGATAAAGTGCATAAGTACATATTCAATACCACAATAGTTTTTAAGCTATTTGTCCCATGAGCTATATATTGCAAAGGTGAATGATGGAATTTTAAAGGTAGCACTCAAGCAATTTACTTTGGAATGGCGGAGAAATACCATGTAGTAGGTAGGTATGGTGGACACAAATGGCATAGTGGTTGGCTCAAGGATTTTGGATGCAGGAGAAGTATTCCCTCTCGATACAAGGTTTAGGCTAGCAAGGTTATTTGAAACAAACACAAGGATGAACCGGTGCAGCAAAACTCACATAAATGACATATTGTAAACATTATAAGACTCTACACCGTCTTCCTTGTTGTTCAATCTCAATACTAGAAATTATCTAGACCTTAGAGAGACCAATTATGCAAACCAAATTTTAGCATGCTCTATGTATTTCTTCATTAATAGGTGCAAAGTATATGATGCAAGAGCTTAAACATGAGCACAACAATTGCCAAGTATCACATTATCCAAGACATTTTACCAATTACTACATGTATCATTTTCCAATTCCAACCATATAACAATTTAACGAAGAGGAAACTTCGCCATGAATATTATGAGCTAAGAACACATGTGTTCATACGAACCAGCGGAGCGTGTCTCTCTCCCACACAAGCATGATGTAATCCAATTTATTCAAACACAAACAAAAACAAAGGCACACAGACGCTCCAAGCAAAGTACATAAGATGTGACGGAATAAAAATATAGTTTCAGGGGAGGAACCTGATAATGTTGTCGATGAAGAAGGGGATGCCTTGGGCATCCCCAAGCTTAGACGCTTGAGTCTTCTTGATATATGCAGGGGTGAACCACCGGGGCATCCCCAAGCTTAGACTTTTCACTCTTCTTGATCATAGTATATCATCCTCCTCTCTTGACCCTTGAAAACTTCCTCCACACCAAACTCAAAGCAACTCATTAGAGGGTTAGTGCATAATCAAAAACTCACATGTTCAGAGGTGACACAATCATTCTTAACACTTCTGGACATTGCCCAAAGCTACTGGAAGTTAATGGAACAAAGAAATCCATCCCACATAGCAAAAGAGGCAATGCGAAATAAAAGGCAGAATCTGTCAAAACAGAACAGTCCGTAAAGACGAATTTTAAAATGGCACCAGACTTGCTCAGATGAAAATGCCCAAATTGAATGAAAGTTGCATACATATCTGAGGATCACTCACGTAAATTGGCATAATTTTGTGAGTTACCTACAGAGAATTTTGCCCAGATTCGTGACAGCAAAGAAATCTGTTTCTGCGCAGTAATCCAAATCTAGTATGAACTTTACTATCAACGACTTTACTTGGCACAACAAAACACAAAACTAGGATAAGGAGAGGTTGCTACAGTAGTAAACAACTTCCAAGACACAAATATAAAACAAAGTACTGTAGAAAAATAACACATGGGTTATCTCCCAAGAAGTTCTTTCTTTATAGCCATTAAGATGGGCTCAGCAGTTTTAATGATGCACTCGCAACAAATAGTATTTGAAGCAAAAGAGAGCATCAAGAGGCAAATTCAAAACACATTTAAGTCTAACATGCTTCCTATGCATAGGAATCTTGTAAATAAACAAGTTCATGAAGAGCAAAGTAACAAGCATAGGAAGATAAAACAAGTATAGCTTCAAAAATTTCAGCACAGTAACATGAAAATTTCTACAACCATATTTTCCTCTCTCATAATAACTTTCAGTAGCATCATGAGCAAACTCAATAATATAACTATCACATAAAGCATTCTTATCATGAGTCTCATGCATAAAATTATTACTCTCCACATAAGCATAATAAATTTTATTAGTTGTTATGGGAGCAAATTCAACAAAGTAGCTATCATTATTATTCTCATCAAGTGTTGGAGGCATAGTATAATCACAACAAAATTTACTCTCCATAGTAGGTGGCACCAAAAGACCACTATCATTATAATCATCATATATGGGAGGCAAAGTATCATCAAAGAAAATTTTCTCCTCAATGCTTGGGGGACTAAAAAGATCATGAAAACCAGCTTCCCCAAGCTTAGAACTTTCTATATCATTATCTACAATGGTGTTCAAAGCGTTCATACTAATATTACTACCAGCATGCAAATAAGATTCCATAGGTTTTTTAATTTTCGCATCAAACAATCCATGTTTTAAATCAGGAAATAGAATAAGAAGCTCATTCTTGTCCATTATGCCAAACTAGTGTAAACAAGAAACAAAAAGATGCAATTGCAGGATCTAAAGGAAATAGCTTCGAGTACTTACAACGGCGAAAATAGCTTAGTAGCCGAGATCCGGAGTGTGAGTACCTTTTACCTTTCCTCCCCGGCAACGGCGCCAGAAAATAGCTTGACTGCCTACAACTGGCGCGTGGTTGACGAGGGAGGAAATCCCTGTATTGTAGCTTTTTGTTCCCCGGCAACGGCGGCAGAAAATAGCTTGATGTCTACACCCCCTCCTTTTCCTGTAGACAGTGTTGGGCCTCCAAGAGCAGAGGTTTGTAGAACAGCAGCAAGTTTTCCCTTAAGTGGATCACCCAAGGTTTATCGAACTCAGGGAGGAAGAGGTCAAAGATATCCCTCTCATGCAACCCTGCAACCACAAAGCAAGAAGTCTCTTGTGTCCCCAACACACCTAATAGGTGCACTAGTTCGGCGAAGAGATAGTGAAATACAGGTGGTATGAATATATAGTAGCAGTAGCACCGGCACCAGACAAGTGCTTTGCCCAGGACAGTAAACAAGCAGTAGTAACGCAGCAGTAGTAACGCAGTAAAACAGTAAACAAGCAGCGATAGCAGTATTTAGGAACAAGGCCTAGGGATCATACTTTCACTAGTGGACACTCTCAACATTGATCGCATAATAAATAACTCTTTCTCATATGTGCTACATACACTCTTTTGTTGGATGATGAACACATTGCGTAGGATTACACGAACCCTCAATGCCGGAGTTAACAAGCTCCACAATTCAATGTTCATATTTAAATAACCTTAGAGCATAATAGATCATTGCAAAATAAACCAAGAACTAACATAGTGCACACACTGTCCACATTACACTATGAAGGAGGAATAGATCACATCAATACTATCATAATGATAATTAACTCCACAATCTACAAGAGATCATGATCATAGCCTACGACAAGAACCACACGGTGCACACACTAGTCACCTTTACACCATGCAGGAGGAATTGACTACTTTAATAACATCACATGAGTAGCACACAACTAGTAGCGATACAAAGCTCATATGAATCTCAATCATGTAAAGCAGCTCATGAGATCATTGTATTGAAGTACATAGGAGAGGGATTAACCACATAGCTACCAGTACAGCCCCGAGCCTCGATGGAGAACTACTGCCTCCTCATGGGAGCAGCAGCGGTGATGAAGATGGCGGTGGAGATGGCAGCGGTGTCGATGGAGAAGCCTTCCGGGGGCACTTCCCCGTCCCGGCGGCGTGCCGGAACAGAGACTCCCTGTCCCCGCATCTTGGCTTCGCGATGGCGGCGGCTCTGGAAGGTTTCTGTGGGTTTCGTCGAACGTATCAGGGTTTTCGCGACAGAGGCTTTAAGTAGGCGGAAGGGCAGCCTCGGAGGGGGCCTGGGGGGCCCACACTATAGGGCGGCGCGGCCCCCCTCTGGCCGCGCCAGGGTGTTGTGTGGGGCCCCCAGGGCTTCCCTCTGGCGGCTCTTGGGTGTTCTGGATGCTTCCGGGCAAAATAGGAACCTGGGCGTTGATTTCGTCCAATTCCGAGAATATTTCGTTACTAGGATTTCTGAAACCAAAAACAGCAGAAAACAACAACTGGCCTTTCGGCATCTCGTCAATAGGTTAGTTCCGGAAAACGCATAAATATGACATAAAATGTGCATATAACATGTAGATATCATCAATAATGTGGCATGGAACATAAGAAATTATCGATACGTCGGAGACGTATCACCGGCCACATGTGTGGTGGCCCTGTGGCTCTCCTCTGGTCCCTCTCGGGTGTTTTGGAAGCTTCGTGGAATTATAAGATGCTGGGCGTTGATTTCGTCCAATTCCGAGAATATTTCTTTACTAGGATTTCTGAAACCAAAAACAGCAGAAAACAGCAACTGGCCCTTCGGCATCTCGTCAATAGGTTAGTTCCGGAAAACGCGTCAAAACGATATAAAGTGTGAACAAAACATGTAGGTATTGTCATAAAACAAGCATGGAACATCAGAAATTATAGATACGTTGGAGACGTATCAGCATCCCCAAGCTTAGTTCCTACTCGTCCTCGAGTAGGTAAACGATAAAAAGAATAATTTCTGTAGTGACATGCTACTTACATAATCTTGATCATACTATTGTAAAGCATATGTAATGAATGCAGCGATTCGAAGCAATGGTAAAGACAATGAGTAAACAACTAAATCATATAGCAAAGACTTTTCATGAATAGTACTTTCAAGACAAGCATCAATAAGTCTTGCATAAGAGTTAACTCATAAAGCAATAGATTCAAAGTAAAGGCATTGAAGCAACACAAAGGAAGATTTAAGTTTCAGCAGTTGCTTTCAACTTGTAACATGTATATCTCATGGATGATTGTCAACACAAAGCAATATAACAAGTGCAATAAGCAAGCATGTAAGAACCAATGCACATAGTTGACACAAGTGTTTTCTTCTAAGATAGAAAGAAGTAGGTAAACTGACTCAACATAAAGTAAAAGAAAGGCCCTTCGCAGAGGGAAGCATGGATTGATATATTTGTGCTAGAGCTTTTATTTTGAAAACATAGAAACAATTTTGTCAACGGTAGTAATAAAGCATATGTGTTATGTATAATATATCCTACAAGTTGCAAGCCTCATGCATAGATTACCAATAGTGCCCGCACCTTGTCCTAATTAGCTTGGATTTACATGGATTATCATTGCATAACATATGTTTTAACCAAGTGTCACAAAGGGGTACCTCTATGCTGCCTGTACAAAGGTCTAATGAGAAAGCTCGCATTGGATTTCTCGCTTTTGATTATTCTCAACTTAGACATCCATACCGGGACAACATAGACAATAGATAATGGACTCCTCTTTAATGCATAAGCATTCAACAACAGATAATATTCTCATGAGAGATTGAGGATTGTTGTCCAAACTGAAACTTCCACCATGGATCATGGCTTTAGTTAGCGGCCCAATGTTCTTCTCTAACAATATGCATACTCAAACCATTTGATCATGATAAATCACCCTTACTTCAGACAAGACGAACATGCATAGCAACTCACATGATATTCAACAAAGTGAATAGTTGATGGCGTCCCCAGGAACATGGTTATCGCTCAACAAGCAACTTATTACGAAATAAGATACATAAGTACATATTCAATACCACAATAGTTTTTAAGCTATTTTTCCCATGAGCTATATATTGCAAAGACAAAGAATGGAATTTTAAAGATATCACTCAAGCAATTTACTTTGGAATGGCGGAAAATACCATGTAGTAGGTAGGTATGGTGGACACAAATGGCATAGTTTTTGGCTCAAGGATTTGGATGCACGAGAAGTAATCCCTCTCAATACAAGGCTTAGGCTAGCAAGGTTGTTTGAAGCAAACTCAAGTATGAACCGGTACAGCAAAACTTACATAAGAACATATTGCAAGCATTATAAGACTCTACACTGTCTTCCTTGCTGTTCAAACCCTCACCAGAAAATATCTAGACCTTAGAGAGACCAATCATGCAAACCAAATGTCAACAAGCTCTAGAGTATTTCTTCACTAATAGGTGCAAAGTACATGATGCAAGAGCTTAAACATGAGCACAACAATTGCCAAGTATCAAATTATTCAAGACATTATACCAATTACCACATGTAGCATTTTCTGTTTCCAACCATATAACGATTAACGAAGCAGTTTCAGCCTTCGCCATGAACATTAAGAATAAAGCTAAGAACACATGTGTTCATATGAACCAGCGGAGCGTGTCTCTCTCCCACACAAGCATTTATTCAGAGAATGAAAATAACAAAAACGAAAATAAAAACACACAGATGCTCCAAGTAAAGTACATAAGATGTGGCCGAATAAAAATATAGTTTCAATAGAAGAAACCTGATAAATTGTTGATGATGAAGGGGATACCTTGGGCATCCCCAAGCTTAGATGCTTGAGTCTTCTTGAAATATGCAGGGATGAACCACCGGGGCATCCCCAAGCTTAGACTTTTCACTCTTCTTAATCATATATCATCCTCCTCTCTTGACGCTTGAAAACTTCCTCCACACCAAACTCAAAACAAACTCATTAGAGGGTTAGTGCATAATCAAAATTCACATGTTCAGAGGTGACACAACCATTCTTAACACTTCTGGACATTGCACAAAGCTACTAAAAGTCAATGGAACAAAGAAATCCATCCAACACAGCAAAAGAGGCAATGCGAAATAAAAGGCAGAATCTGTCAAAACAGAACAGTCCGTAAAGATGATTTTTTTAGAGGCACCAGACTTGCTCAGATGAGAAAATTCAAAACTAATGAAAGTTGCGTACATATCTGAGGATCACTCACGTAAATTGGCAGATTTTTCTGAGTTACCTACAGATAACACTGCCCAAATTCGTGACAGAAAGAAATCTGTTTCTGTGCAGTAATCCAAATCTAGTATCAACCTTCTATTAGAGACTTCACTTGACACAACAATGCAATAAAATAAACATAAGGAGCTTCCAAGACTCAAATATAAAACAAAATTTCTGTAGTAAAATAAAAACATGGGTTATCTCCCAAGAAGTGCTTTCTTTATAGCCATTAAGATGGGCTCAGCAGTTTTAATGATGCACTCGCAAGAAATAAGAGTTGAAGCAAAAAGAGAGCATCAAAAGCAAATAAGAAACACTTTTAAGTCTAACCCACTTCCTATGAAAAGGAATCTTGTAAATAAACAAATTCATGAAGAACAAAGTGACAAGCATAGGAAGATAACACAAGCGCAACTTCAAAATTTCCAGCATATAGAGAGGTGTTTTAGTAACATGAAAATTTCTGCAACCATATTTTCCTCTCTCATAAAGATTTTCAGTAGCATCATGAACAAACTCAACAATATAACTATCACATAAAGCATTCTTATCATGAGTCTCATGCATAAAATAATTATTACTCTCCACATAAGCATAATCAATTTTATTAGTAGTAGTGGGACCAAATTCAACAAAGTAGCTATCATCAAATATAGGAGGCATATTGTAATCATAATTAAATTTATCCTCCATAGTAGATGGCACCAAAATACCACTATCATTATAATCATCATAAATGGGAGGCAAAGTATCATCAAAGTAAATTTTCTCCTCCATGCTTGGGGGACTAAAAATATCATGCTCATCAAAACCAGCTTCCCCAAGCATAGAATTTTCCATATCATTAGCAACAATGGTGTTCAAAGCGTTCATACTAATATGTTTCATAGGTTTTTTAATTTTCGCATCAAACCATCCATGTCTTAACTCAGGAAATAGATCAAAAAGCTCATAGTTGCTTTCCGTTATGCCTAACTAGTGAAAAACAAGAAACAAAAAGATGCAATTGCAGGATCTAAAGGAAATAGCTTCGAGCACTTACAACGGCACCAGAAAAGTGCTTGGTTGCCTGGGACCAGAGTGTGAGTGCCTTTTAACTTTCCTCCCCGGCAACGGCGCCAGAAAATAGCTTGATGTCTACGCACGCTTCTATTCTTGTAGACAGTGTTGGGCCTCCAAGAGCAGAGGTTTGTAGAACAGCAGCAAGTTTCCCTTAAGTGAATCACCCAAGGTTTATCGAACTCAGGGAGGAAGAGGTCAAAGATATCCCTCTCAAGCAACCCTGCAATCACGATACAAGAAGTCTCTTGTGTCCCCAACACACCTAATACAATTGTCAGATGTATAGGTGCACTAGTTCGGCGAAGAGATAGTGAGATGCAAGTGATATGGATGTATATGAGTAGTAATAATGATCTGAATAAAATATGGCAGCGAGTAAACATGCAACAGAACAGTAAATAAATGGAGATTCGATGTTTGGAAACAAGGCCTATGGATCATACTTTCACTAGTGGACACTCTCAACATTGATCACATAATAAAACCACTCTACACTCTCTTGTTGGATGACAAACACCATTAATTGTGTAGGGCTACAAGAGCACCTCAATGCCGGAGTTAACAAGCTCCACAACATTCGATGTTCATATTTAAATAACCTTAGAGTGCATGATAGACCAATGCAATTATACCGAGTACTAACATAGCATGCACACTGTCAACATCAGCTATGAAAGGGGGGATAGATCACATCAATACTATCATAGTAATAGTTAACTTCATAATCTACAAGAGATCACAATCATAGCTTATACCAAGTACTACATGATGCACACACTGTCAACATTACATCATGGAGGAGGAATAGACTACTTTAATAACAACACCAGAGTAACACATAGATGATATTCAACTAGATCACAAAGAGAGAGAGATGAACCACATAGCTACGATAGAGCCCTCAGCCCCTGGGGAGAACTACTCCCTCCTCATCATAGGAGACAACAGCGGTGATGAAGATGGCGGTGGTGTCGATGGAGATGCCTTCCGGGGGCACTTCCCCGTCCCGGCGGCGTGCCGGAACAGAGACTTCTGTCCCCCGAATCTTGGCTTCGCGATGGCGGCGGATGCGTAACTTTTCTCATCCCGTGGCTTATTCGTATCGAAGATTTAGGTCAGGGGGCTTCTTATAGGCGAAGAGGCGGAGTCGGATGGGTTACGGGGCCGCCACACAATAGGGGGGCGCCCCCCCTTGGGCCGCGCCGGCCACATGTGTGGTGGCCCTGTGGCTCTCCTCTGGTCCCTCTCGGGTGTTTTGGAAGCTTCGTGGAATTATAAGATGCTGGGCGTTGATTTCGTCCAATTCCGAGAATATTTCCTTACTAGGATTTCTGAAACCAAAAACAGCAGAAAACAACAACTAGTCCTTCGGCATCTCGTCAATAGGTTAGTTCCGGAAAACGCATCAAAACGATATAAAGTGTGAACAAAACATGTAGGTATTGTCATAAAACAAGCATGGAACATCATAAATTATAGATACGTTGGAGACGTATCAGCGGCATAGAGGTACCCCTTTGTGACACTTGGTTGAAACATATTTTATGCAATGATAATTCATGTAAATCCAAGCTAATTAGAACAAGGTGCGGGCACTATTGGTAATCTATGCATGAGGCTTGCAACTTATAGGATGTCTTATACATAACACATATACTTTATTACTACCATTGACAAAATTGTTTCTATGTTTTCAAAATAAAAGCTCTAGCACAAATATAGCAATCCATGCTTCCCTCTGCGAAGGGCCATTCTTCTACTTTATGTTGAGTCAGTTTACCTACTTCTTTCTATCTTAGAAGCAAACACTTGTGTCAACTGTGTGCATTGATTCTTACATGTTTACCTATTGCACTTGTTATATTACTTTGTGTTGACAATTATCCATGAGATATACATGTTACAAGTTGAAAGCAACTGCTGAAACTTAAATCCTCCTTTGTGTTGCTTCAATGCCTTTACTTTGAATCTATTGCTTTATGAGTTAACTCTTATGCAAGACTTATTGATGCTTGTCTTGAAAGTACTATTCATGAAAAGTCTTTGCTATATGGTTCAGTTGTTTACTCATTGTCTTTACCATTGCTTCGAATTGCTGCATTCATCTCATATGCTTTACAATAGTATGATCAAGATTATGATAGCATGTCACTTCAGAAATTATCCTTTTTATCGTTTACCTACTCGAGGATGAGTAGGAACTAAGCTTGGGGATGCTGATACGTCTCCAACGTATCTATAATTTCTTATGTTCCATGCTTGTTTTATGACAATACCTACATGTTTTGTTCACACTTTATATCGTTTTGATATGTTTTCCGGAACTAACCTATTGACGAGATGCCGAAGGGCCAGTTGCTGTTTTCTGCTGTTTTTGGTTTTAGAAATCCTAGTAAGGAAATATTCTCGGAATATGACGAAATCAACGCCCAGAACCTTATTTTTCCCGGAAGCTTCCAGAGAGCCAGAGTGGGACCAGAGGGGAGCCCTGGGGGCCCCACACATGGTGGCAGCGCGGCCCAAGGGGGCGCGCCCCCCTAGTGTGAGGAGGCCCCGTGGCCCCTCCGACTCCGTCTCTTCGCCTATTTAAGCCGTCGTGACCTAAATCTTCGACACGGATTGACGAAACTTCAGAAAACCTTCCAGAGCCGCCGCCATCGCGAAACTCCAATTCGGGGGACAGAAGTCTCTGTTCCGGCACCCTGCCGGGATGGGGAAGTGCCCCCGGAAGCCATCTCCACCGCCATCTTCACCGCCATCGCTGTCTCCATGATGAGGAGGGAGTAGTTCTCCCCCGGGGCTGAGGGCTCTACCGTAGCTATGTGGTTCATCTCTCTCTTTGTGATCTAGTTGAATATCATCTATGTGCTACTCTAGTGATGTTATTAAAGTAGTCTATTCCTCCTCCATGATGTAATGTTGACAGTGTGTGCATCATGTAGTACTTGGTATAAGCTATGATTGTGATCTCTTGTAGATTATGAAGTTAACTATTACTATGATAGTATTGATGCGATCTATTCCCCCTTTCATAGCTATTGTTGACGGTGTGCATGCTATGTTAGTACTCGGTATAATTGCAATGGTCTATCATGCACTCTAAGGTTACTTAAATATGAACATCGGATGTTGTGGAGCTTGTTAACTCCGGCATTGAGGTGCTCTTGTATCCCTACGCAATGAAAGGTATTTGTTATCCAACAAGAGAGTGTAGAAGTAGCATAAGAGAAGAGAACTTATTTATTTATGTGATCAATGTTGAGAGTGTCCACTAGTGAAAGTATGATCCCTAGGCCTTGTTTCCAAACACTGCAATCATCGCTTATTTACTGTTCTGCTACATCTTTACTTCCTGCAATATTACCACCATCAACTGCACGCCAGCAAGCTATTTTCTGCCGCCGTTACTACTGCTCATATTCATTCATACCACTTGTATTTCACTATCTCTTTGCCGAACTAGTGCACATATACATCTGACAAGTGTATTAGGTGTGTTGGGGACACAAGAGACTTCTTGTATCGTGATTGCAGGGTTGCTTGAGAGGGATATCTTTGACCTCTTCCTCCCTGAGTTCGATAAACCTTGGGTGATTCACTTAAGGGAAACTTGCTGCTGTTCTACAAACCTCTGCTCTTGGAGGCCCAACACTATCTACAGGAATAGAAGTGTGCGTAGACATCACCCAATATCTTATATTTCAAGGAAGCTTCCAGAGCACCGAAGAGGGGCCAGAGAAGAGCCAGGTGGGCCCCACACATGGTGGCGGCGCGGCCCAGGGGGGGCGCACCCCCCTGGTGTGTGGAGCCACCATACCCCCTCCGACTCCGACTCTTCGCCTATTTAAGCCTTCCTGACCTAAAACATCGAGAGGAATAAGCCACGGTACGAGAAACCTTCCAGAGCCGCCGCCATCGCGAAGCCAAGATTCAGGGGACATAACTCTCTGTTCCGGCACGCCGCCGGGACGGGGAAGTGCCCCCGGAAGGCATCTCCATCGACACCACCGCCATCTTCATCACCATCGCTGCTTCCATGATGAGGAGGGAGTAGTTCTCCCTCGAGGCTAAGGGCTGTACCGGTAGCTATGTGGTTAATCTCTCTCCCATGTACTTCAATACAACGATCTCATGAGCTGCCTTACATGATTGAGATCCATATGATGAGCTTTGTGTCACTATTACTATGTGCTACTCTAGTGATGTTATTAAAGTACTCTATTCCTCCTTCATGATGTAATGTTGACAGTGTGTGCGTCATGTAGTACTTGGCGTAGGTTATGATTGTAATCTCTCGTAGATTATGGAGTTAACTATTACTATGATAGTATTGATGTGATCTATTCCCCCTTTCATAGTCTGTCGGTGACGGTGTGCATGCTATGTTAGTACTCGGTATAATTGCAATGGTCTATCATGCACTCTAGAGGTTACTTAAATATGAACATCGAATGTTGTGGAGCTTGTTAACTCCGGCATTGAGGTGCTCTTGTAGCCCTACACAATGAATGGTGTTTGTTATCCAACAAGAGAGTGTAGAAGTAGCATAAGAGAAGAGAACTTATTTATTTATGATCAATGTTGAGAGTGTCCACTAGTGAAAGTATGATCCCTAGGCCTTGTTTCCAAATACTGCAATCATCGCTTATTTACTGTTTTACTGCATCTTTACTTCCTGCAATATTACCACCATCAACTGCACGCCAGCAAGCTATTTTCTGGTGCCGTTATTACTACTCATATACATCCATATTACTTGTATTTTACTATCTCTTCGCCGAACTAGTGCACCTATACATCTGACAAGTGTATTAGGTGTGTTGGGGACACAAGAGACTTCTTGTATCGTGATTGCAGGGTTGCTTGAGAGGGATATCTTTGACCTCTTCCTCCCTGAGTTCGATAAACCTTGGGTGATTCACTTAAGGGAAAACTTGCTGCTGTTCTACAAACCTCTGCTCTTGGAGGCCCAACACTGTCTACAGGAATAGAAGCGTGCGTAGACATCAAGCACTTTTCTGGCGCCGTTGCCGGGGAGGAAAGGTAAACGGCATTCACACTCCGGTCCCTGGCAAGCAAGCACTTTTCTAGCGCCGTTGCCGGGGAGGTAAGGTAAAAGGTATTCACATCCTCCGACTACTAAGCTATTTCTTAGCATTGTTGCCGGTGTGTGAGTGCTCGAAGCTATTTCCTTTAGATCCTACAATTGCATCTTTTTGTTTCTTGTTTACACTAGTTAGGCTTAATGGAAAACAACCAAAAAATTAGAGATCTTTATAGTATTTATCTTGAATTAGGACATGATGTGTTTGAAGAGAGAATTAAAAAACCCATGGAACTTTGTTTGCAAAATAGCAATGTTATTAGCATGAACTCTTTGAACACTATTATTGCTAATGCTATGGAAGAATTTAAGCTTGGGGAAGCTGGTTTTGATGAGCATGATATTTTTAGTCCCCCAAGCATGGAGGAGAAAATTTACTTTGATGATACTTTGCCTCCCATTTATGATGATTATAATGATAGTGGTATTTTGGTACCACCTACTATGGAGGATAAAGTTTATTATGATTATACTATGCCTCCTATATTTGATGATGAGAATAATAATGATAGCTACTTTGTTGAATTTGCTCCCACTACAATTAATAAGAATGACTATGCTTATATTGGGAGTAATAATTATTTTATGCATGAGACTCATGATAAGAATGCTTTATGTGATAGTTATATTGTTGAGTTTGTTCATGATGCTACTGGAAATTATTATGAGAGATGGAAACATGGTTATATGCATCTTAATAATATTAAGTTTTCCCTCTATATGTTAAAATTTTTGAAGTTACTCGTGTTTTATCTTCTTATGCTTGTCACTTTGTTCTTCATGAATTTATTTGTGTATAAGATTCCTATGCATAGGAAGTGGGTTAGACTTAAATGTGTCTTGAACTTGCTTCTTGATGCTCTCTTTTGCTTCAACTCTTATTTCTTGCGAGTGCATCATTAAAATTACTGAGCCCATCTTAATGGCTATAAAGAAAGCACTTCTTGGGAGATAACTTATGTTTTTATTTTTTGCTACTGTTTTGTTGTGTCTTGGAAGTTGTTACTACTGTAGCAACCTCTCCTTATATTTATTTTATTGCATTGTTGTGCCAAGTAAAGTCTTTGATAGTAAGGTTGATACTAGATTTGGATTACTGCGCAGAAACATTTTTCTTGCTGTCACGAAATTGAGTCGCCCCGTCTGTAGGTAACTCAGGAAAATATGCCAATTTACGCGCGTGATCCTCAGATATGTATGCAACTTTCATTCAATTTGAGAATTTTCATCTGAGCAAGTTAAGTGCCCCAGAAAAATTCGTCTTTACGGACTGTTCTGTTTTGACAGATTCTGCCTTTTATTTCGCATTGCCTGTTTTGCTATGTTGGATGGATTTCTTTGTTCCATTAACTTTCAGTAGCTTTGTGCAATGTCCAGAAGTGTTAAGAATGATTATGTCACCTCTGAACATGTGAACTTTTGATTATGCACTAACCCTCTAATGAGTTTGTTTCGAGTTTGGTGTGGAGGAAGTTTTCAAGGGTCAAGAGAGGAGGATGATATATGATCAAGAAGATTGAAAACTCTAAGCTTGGGGATGCCCCCGTGGATCATCCCTGCATATTTCAAGAAGACTCAAGCATCTAAGCTTAGGGATGTCCAAGGCATCCCCTTCTTCATCAACAATTTATCAGGTTTCTTCTATTGAAACTATATTTTTATTCGGTCACATCTTATGTACTTTACTTGGAGCGTCTGTGTGCTTTTATTTTCGTTTTGTTATTTTCATTCTCTGAATAAATTCATGCTTGTGTGGGAGAGAGACACGCTCCGCTGTTGCATATGAACACATATGTTCTTAGCTTTATTCTTAATGTTCATGGTGAAGGTTGAAACTGCTTCGTTAATTGTTATATGGTTGGAAACAGAAAATGCTACATGTGGTAATTGGTATAATGTCCTGAATAATTTGATACTTGGCAATTGTTGTGCTCATGTTTAAGCTCTTGCATCATGTACTTTGCACCTATTAGTGAAGAAATACCGTAGAGCTTGTTAAAATTTGGTTTGCATGATTGATCTCTCTAAGTCTAGATATTTTCTAGTGAAGGCTTGAACAACAAGGAAGACAGTGTAGAGTCTTATAATGCTTGCAATATGTTCTTATGTAAGTTTTGCTGTACCAGTTCATACTTGTATTTGCTTCAAACAACCTTGCTAGCCTAAGCCTTGTATTGAGAGGGAATACTTCTCGTGCATCCAAATCCTTGAGCCAAAAACTATGCCATTTGTGTCCACCATACCTACCTACTACATGGTATTTTTCTGCCATTCCAAGTAAATACTTCGTGTGCTACCTTTAAACAATTCAAAAGTTATTACCTCTTATTTGTGTCAATGTTTTATAGCTCATGAGGAAGTATGTGGTGTTTTATCTTTCAATCTTGTTGGGCAAGTTTCACCAATGGACTAGTGGCTTCATCCGCTTAAACCATAATTTTGCAAAAAGAGCTGGCAATGGGGTTCCCAGCCCCAAATTAATTAACCTTAATAGACACTCCTCCATGGTATGTGATTGATGGAAGGCACCCGAGGATTCGGTTAGCCATGGCTTGAGAAAGCAAAGGTGGGGAGGAGTGTCATCTCTAAATAAAACTAAAATAAATAGACACTCCTTCATGGTATGTGATTGTTGGAAGGCACCCGAGGATTCGGTTAGCCATGGTTTGTGAAAGCAAAGGTTGGAAGGAGTGTCACCCAAAAATAAAAATAATCATGGGAGCCGCTCTTTGAAGGTCTGTCTGGCAAGGGGGTCAGAGTGCCCACTACCATTCGTTGACAACAACAAACACCTCTCAAAACTTTACTTTTATGCTCTCTATATGATTTCAAAACTTGAAAAGCTCTAGCACATGATTTTATCCATGCTTCCCTCTGCGAAGGGCCATTCTTTTACTTTTATGTTGAGTCAGTTTACCTACTTCTTTCTATCTTAGAAGCAAACACTTGTGTCAACTGTGTGCATTGATTCTTACATGTTTACCTATTGCACTTGTTATATTACTTTGTGTTGACAATTATCCATGAGATATACATGTTACAAGTTGAAAGCAACTGCTGAAACTTAAATCTTCCTTTGTGTTGCTTCAATGCCTTTACTTTGAATCTATTGCTTTGTGAGTTAACTCTTATGCAAGACTTATTGATGCTTGTCTTGAAAGTACTATTCATGAAAAATCTTTGCTATATGATTCAGTTGTTTACTCATTATCTTTACCATTGCTTCGAATCGCTGCATTCATCACATATGCTTACAATAGTATTGATCAAGATTATGATAGCATGTCACATCAGAAATTATTCTTTGTTATCGTTTACCTACTCGAGGACGAGTAGGAACTAAGCTTGGGGATGCTGATACGTCTCCAATGTATCTATAATTTCTTATGTTCGATGCTACTTTTATGATGATACACACATGTTTTATACACACTTTATGTCATTATTATGCATTTTCCGGAACTAACCTATTGACGAGATGCCGAAGTGCCAGTTCCTGTTTTCTGCTGTTTTTGGTTTCAGAAATCCTAGTAAGGAAATATCCTCGGAATTGGACGAAATCAACGCCCAATATCTTATATTTCAAGGAAGCTTCCAGAGCACCGAAGAGGGGCCAGAGAAGAGCCAGGTGGGCCCCACACATGGTGGCAGCGCGGCCCAGGGGGGCGCGCCCCCCTGGTGTGTGGAGCCACCAGACCCCCTCCGACTCCGACTCTTCGCCTATTTAAGCCTTCCTGACCTAAAACATCGAGAGGAATAAGCCACGGTACGAGAAACCTTCCAGAGCCGCCGCCATCGCGAAGCCAAGATTTGGGGGACATAACTCTTTGTTCCGGCACGCCGCCGGGCCGGGAAAGAGCCCCCGGAAGGCATCTCCATCGACACCACCGCCATCTTCATCACCATCGCTGCTTCCATGATGAGGAGGGAGTAGTTCTCCCTCGAGGCTAAGGGCTGTACCGGTAGCTATGTGGTTAATCTCTCTCCCATGTACTTCAATACAATGATCTCATGAGCTGCCTTACATGATTGAGATCCATATGATGAGCTTTGTATCACTATTACTATGTGCTACTCTAGTGATGTTATTAAAGTACTCTCTATTCCTCCTTCATGATGTAATGTTGACAGTGTGTGCATCTGTTGCGGTCAAAACCCACCGGCGAGCAGCGACGGGCAACACAGTAGAGCCGGGAACAACTTAGGGTTGCGGCTGGCCCTGGTCCCTCCGAGCGACGGCCCGCAAAGCCTCTGGTACGTACGTCCGATGCTGATGCAAAGGCGTGCCACCTGACCTATAGCTGGTCAGGAAGGTGATGGAGATGCCTCGCTTAGTTTCCTGCATGGCATACACGTAAACATTAAATACGAGCCTCGATCGGCTCTCAGGTTATCCTGTGGATCGGCTCAAGGAGCCGATCCACCCATGATTCGTATGAGGTGCACGAATATATGGTGGTCCTGCTTGATCAAGATAAAGCTAACAAGATCTACGACGATTTAGGGTTTTCACCGCATAATCGGATCATCCTACTCACGATTGGGCCTCGCGGCCACGCACGGTGATCGTAAGCCGATCCTAGACAAGGCCTAAAAACCAACACGAGGTTGATCCCCGGAACATCCTGTCTAGGACTAGCAAACGACACCCTACGTGCCGCTGGATCCTCCAACCCTTTGTAAGGCCTAACTATTGCAGATATTAAACTAATCCTTGAAGGACAAGGAGCAACCGTAACGGATCGGATTTACTAAATAAAGATCAAGCGGGGTGCCGCCCCCACACCTAAGATAGGTGTGAGGGCGGCTAGATATGCAAGGGTTGCACTACGATAGCATATGATACGAAGAACAATGCTAACCCTAACATATCTACGATAACTACGTTGCTCGCCATCAAAAAGGCTTCAGTACGAGCAACGCGTGAACAACATAAAGCTTGTGCTGCCTAGATCGCAAGATGCGATCTAGGCAGCATGATGCTTACCGGTAGAAACCCTCGAGACGAAGGAGTTGGCGATGCGCCGAGATTGATTTGTGGTTGAACGTTGGTTGTTGTTTATTTCATAAACCCTAGATACATATTTATAGTCCAGGGGACTTTCTAACGTGGGAATAATCCCCACCGTGTACGAGACAAACTCTAACTTTTAATCTAAGATGCAATCTACTATAATACAGATACACGGGCAATCTAGCCCAAACTCTTCGTGCAAGGCCGCTTCAGAGATCTTCCACATATAATCTTCCAAGCCCATCTTGATCGCGGCCCACCCCTGACTCGGTCAAATTCCGGTGATAACACATGCCCCCCTGGTTTTGGAATTGATAATTCCAAAATCACTCTGTTTCTTCTTCGTCGGGTCATGTCATGGCAGAGCAGAACCGTCGCAGCACTCTTCATCATGATGCCCTGCCTTCTCAACTATTCCGCGTGATTTGACCGTTGTCTTTGGGCACCGCCTCCTCGGAAACTGCTGTGGCATTGAATTTCTACCATAGCCCCTCTATTTAACCGCTCTGAGCAGTTTACCACTTTATCACCTTGCTCTGTTCTGGCCATTGGCACCCAAAAAACCCCCAATCTCCCATAGCCATGTCTTCCTCTTCTTCCTCTTCCACCTTGTCGGTCTTCTCTGACTCCTCCTCATCTCGCGAGCCGACGCCGGAGTGGGGCTCGTTGGCGGCGCACGACATTCTCGCCCCAACGACGTGGGACAAGGAAGAACACGATTCCTCCATCTGGTCTGAGGATGACAAATCCCTGACCGACGGAGAGGGCGACCTTCAATTCCTCGTCGAAGGGGAAGAGGAGGCGGAGAGCGAGGATGACCGCTTCTCCTGGGACGATTTTACCTCCTCTGAGGAAGAGGCGGAGGAGGACGACGACGACTCCCTCGAAGGTTACCCACCAGCGAAGCGCCTCCGCACCTGGTGGGACGACGACAGCAATGACGACGATGAGGAAGATGAGGCTCCCGTAGAAGGCTACGGAAGCTCTGATGAGGAGCCTCTCAGCAGCTGCGCCGGAGGCAGCGACGACGAGGGCAGCAACGACCCCTAGATTAGGGATCAGTAGTAGTAGTTGACTTTTTCCCTCTTCTTCCCTGAGCAATCGGCTCTTTCTTTGTAAGAAATCCCTCTATTAATGAAGAAAATATCCCTCAATTAATTTCGCTTCCTTGTCAACTTTGCCGATCGTCGAATGGAGTTGTCGTACAGAGAGCCGATAGCAGAACATCGGCTCGCATTGCGATCTGAGGCCAAGCTGTTGCCTAAACACGCGGTCCAACAGGCCTCAATAGGCCTAATTCTCGTCCAAACCATCAGATTGAACTCCTCAGCAACCCACTAGGAGATTCGTCTCACACACCATGATCTCTGGTCTGAACCGATTCCTGTTAACTTGCTAATTTGAGCTTATTCCTCTAGAGTCGATATCAGCGTATCGGCTTTGTTATTCTGAAGTCGATGCCCGTGCATCGGCTGTATTTGCATACTGTTATCTCCATATGTTTTCTCACGTCGATGTCTGCGCATCGGTGTGATTTTTTTTTACTGGCCGATTAAAATCGGCCCCCATATCTTACTGCCCATCATCCCACATGCTTGGGAAATACTTCTTGAGGTGTTGACCATTGACAGCTACTGGGAACTTCTCGCCGTCCAACTCTTCCAACATGTATGCATTACCCTTCAAGGCCTGGACAACTTTGTACGGACCGTGCCAATTAGGAGACCATTTGCCATATGCCTTGTCCCTGGTTCCTAACGGCAACACAGCTTCCCATACTAGATCACCAACTTGAAACTCCTTTGGTCTAACCTTCTTATTGTAGGCACGAGCCACCCTGGCTTTGTTCTCCTTAATCTTCTCCAACGACCAAAGCCTAAGTTCTGTTGCGTCCTCAATAGTGTCACTCATCAAGGCTGCATATTCTTCAGCTGTCAGATCATTCTGAAACGTGACACGTCTTGATCCAGCCGTAATTTCCCAAGGTAATACGACTTCCTGTCCATAGACAAGCTAGTACGGTGAAGTATTTATAGCTCCATGGCACGACATGCGGTAGGCCCATAACGCTTCTGATAACTTCTCATGCCAATCCCTAGGATTCTCGTCAATTTTCCTCTTGATCAGCTTGATTAGGCTCTGATTGAACGCTTCAGCTTGCCCATTAGCTTGAGCATAGTACGGAGATGATCGGATCAGTTTAATCCCCGTGTCATCGCAGAACTTCCTGAATTCTTTAGAAACAAAGACCGAACCTCCATCGGTCGTGATAGTTTGGGGAATTCCGAACCTATGAATGACGTGTTCTTTCACAAACTTGATCACATCTTCTGATTTCACCTTCTTCATAGGGACAGCTTCCACCCACTTGGTGAAGTAATCTGTGATAACCAAAATCCATTCATGTTTTTTGCTCGACGCCGGATGGATTTTGCCGATCATATCCATGCCCCACCCCCGAAACGGCCAAGGCTTGATGATAGGGTTCATCGCTGATGTTGGTACCATCTGAATCTTCCCGAACATCTGGCACGCTTGGCACCCCTTGTAATAATTGAAGCAATCTTCAAGCATGGTGGGCCAATAAAACCCTGATCGTCTGATTAGCCACTTCATCTTATGAGCCGACTGATGAGTTCCACAGGCGCCTTCATGCACCTCATGTAAGAGCCGATTAGACTCAGTTGGTCCCAGGCACTTGAGTAGCAACCCTTCCAACGTCCTGTAGAACATGTCGTCTCCTATGAGGACATACTTCATGGCTTTGTATCTTATCCGTTTAGGTGCCCCCCGAGCCGAATCTTTTAAGTAATTGAAGATTTCGGCTCTCCAATCATCCTGTTCCAGGAATTGTACCTGAACTTCCGACCCGTCAGCTATATCTATGTAGCCTGACGCCATTTGTGCGAGATTGTTGGCCTCGGTGTTTTGGGATCTTGGGACCCAATTAAAGTTGATGTACCGAAACTGTGTCATCAACTCACGGCATTCCATCCAATATGGGAAAAGCGATTCACTCTCGCACTTATATTCATCCGTGAGTTGGTTAATCACCAACTTGGAGTCTCCAAAAGCTCATCGCTTCCGCCTTCGGCTTCCAAAGAGCAACTCCATTCCCTTACGTATTGCCTCATATTCTGCTACGTTGTTGGTGCAAGGGGTAGATAATCTGATGGAGAAGGAGTATTCTGCCCCCCGAGGCGACATGAGCAGAATGCCGATGCCACAACCATCGTCGCAAGCCGATCCATCGAAGAACATAGCCCATGCACGTATAGATAGTGCTGCTATATTGGTACTGATCCGTTCAGCGATAAGATCGGCCAACGCTTGTCCCTTGACTTCTTTCGCAGGCTGATACCGGAGATCGAACTCTGACAACGCAAACATCCACTTACCAAGTCGGCCTTTCAAAACAGGGGCCGACAACATGTGCTTGACAACATCTGACTTGCATATGACGATGATCTCTGCCGTCAAAAGGATGTGATGAAGCTTGGTGCAGGTAAAGAACAGGCAGAGGCAAAGTTTCTCGACCTCAGGATATCTTGTCTCCGCGTCCAGCATCCTCCTGCTGAGGTAGAAAACGACCTTTTCAACGCCCTCGTCGAGTTGCACCACTACCGAAGCGATGGATGTATCAGCTACTGACAAGTAGATGTAGAACGGCCTGTCTTGCTGGGGCGGAACTAGCACAGGCGGCTGATGTCTACGTTCCCCCTCCTTTCCTGTAGACAGTGTTGGGCCTCCAAGAGCAGAGGTTTGTAGAACAGCAGCAAGTTTTCCCTTAAGTGGATCACCCAAGGTTTATCGAACTCAGGGAGGAAGAGGTCAAAGATATCCCTCTCATGCAACCCTGCAACCACAAAGCAAGAAGTCTCTTGTGTCCCCAACACACCTAATAGGTGCACTAGTTCGGCGAAGAGATAGTGAAATACAGGTGGTATGAATATATATGAGCAGTAGTAACGGTGCCAGGAAATAGCTTGCTGGCGTGTAGTTGATGGTGGTAGTATTGCAGCAGTAGTAACGCAAAGAAACAAGAAACAAGCGGAGTAACGCAAAGTATTTAGGAACAAGGCCTAGGGATTACACTTTCACTAGTGGACACTCTCAACATTGATCACATAACAGAATAGATAAATGCATACTCTACACTCTTGTTGGATGATGAACACATTGCGTAGGATTACACGAACCCTCAATGCCGGAGTTAACAAGCTCCACAATTAATGCTCATGTTTAAGTAACCTTATAGTGTAAGATAGATCAAAGGACTAAACCAAGTACTAACATAGCATGCACACTGTCACCTTCATGCATATGTAGGAGGAATAGATCACATCAATATTATCATAGCAATAGTTAACTTCGCAATCTACAAGAGATCATGATCATAGCATAAACCAAGTACTAACACGGTGCACACACTGTCACCTTTACACACGTGCAGGAGGAATAATACTACTTTAATAACATCACTAGAGTAGCACATAGATAAATTGTGATACAAACTCATATGAATCTCAATCATGTAAAGCAGCTCATGAGATTATTGTATTGAGGTACATGGGAGAGAGATGAACCACATAGCTACAGCGGAGCCCTCAGCCTTGGGGATGGATTACTCCCTCCTCATCATGGAGGCAGCGATGGCGGTGAAGATGGCGGTGAAGACGGCGGTGGAGATGGCTCCGGGGCAATTCCCGTCCGGCAGGTGCCGAAACAGAGTTCTGTCCCCCGAATTGGAGTTTCGCGATGGCGGCGGCGCCCCTGGAGTCTTTCTGGAGTTTCGTCAATTGGTACTGCGTTTTTAGGTCGAAAGGGCTTTTATAGGCGAAGAGGCGGCGCAGGGGGGCACCTGGGGGCGCCACACCCTAGGCCGGCGCGGCCTAGGCCTGGCCCGCGCCGCCATGTGGTGTGGTGGCCCCCTGGCCCCTCTCCGACTCTTCTTCGGTGTTCTGGACGCTTCCGGGAAAAATAGGAGGTTTGGCGTTGATTTCGTCCAATTCCGAGAATATTGCCCGAACAGCCTTTCTGGAACCAAAAACAGCAGAAACAGAACTGCACTGTGGCATCTTGTTAATAGGTTAGTTCCAGAAAATGCATGAAAATGATATAAAGTGTGAACAAAACATGTTGGTATTGTCATAAAACAAGCATGGAACATCGGAAATTATAGATACGTTGGAGACGTATCAGCATCCCCAAGCTTAGTTCCTACTCGTCCTCGAGTAGGTAAACGATAAAAGATAATTTCTGAGGTGACATGCTACCAACATAATCTTAATCATACCATTGTAAAGCATATGAGATGAATGCAGCGATTCGAAACAATGTAAATGCAATGAGTAAACAAGTGAATCATATAGCAAAGACTTTTCATGAATAGTACTTTCGAGACAAGCATCAATAAGTCTTGCATAAGAGTTACTCATAAAGCAATAAATTCATAGTAGAGACATTGAAGCAACACAATGGAAGATTAAGTTTCAGCGGTTGCTTTCAACTTGTAACATGTATATCTCATGGATAGTTGTCAATGCAAAGCAATATAACAAATGCAATAAGCAAGTATATAAGAATCAATGCACAGTTCACACAAATGTTTGCTTCTTGAGGTGGAGAAAGATAGGTGAACTGACTCAACAATAAAAGTAAAAGAATGGTCCTTCAAAGAGGAAAGCATCGATTGCTATATTTGTGCTAGAGCTTTTATTTTGAAAACATGAAACAATTTTGTCAACGGTAGTAATAAAGCATATGTATCATGTAAATTATATCTTACAAGTTGCAAGCCTCATGCATAGTATACTAATAGTGCCCGCACCTTGTCCTAATTAGCTTGGACTACCGGATCATCACAATGCACATGTTTTAACCAAGTGTCACAAAGGGGTACCTCTATGCCACTTTGTACAAAGGTCTAAGGAGAAAGCTCGCATTGGATTTCTCGCTATTGATTATTCTCAACTTAGACATCCATACCGGGACAACATAGACAACAGATAATGGACTCCTCTTTTATGCATAAGCATGTAACAACAATTAATAATTTTCTCATATGAGATTGAGGATATATGTCCAAAACTGAAACTTCCACCATGGATCATGGCTTTAGTTAGCGGCCCAATGTTCTTCTCTAACAATATGCATGCTTAACCATAGGGTGGTAGATCTCTCTTACTTCAGACAGGACGGACATGCATAGCAACTCACATGAAATTCAACAATGAATAGTTGATGGCGTCCCCAGTGAACATGGTTATCGCACAACAAGCAACTTAATAAGAGATAAAGTGCATAATTACATATTCAATACCACAATAGTTTTTAAGCTATTTGTCCCATGAGCTATATATTGCAAAGGTGAATGATGGAATTTTAAAGGTAGCACTCAAGCAATTTACTTTGGAATGGCGGAAAATACCATGTAGTAGGTAGGTATGGTGGACACAAATGGCATAGTGGTTGGCTCAGGATTTGGATGCATGAGAAGTATTCCCTCTCGATACAAGGTTTAGGCTAGCAAGGTTGTTTGAAGCAAACACAAGCACGAACTAGTACAGCAAAACTCACATAAAAGACATATTACAAGCATTATAAAACTATACATCGTCTTCCTTGTTGTTCAAACATCTTACTAGAAAATATCTAGACTCTGGAGAAACCACTCATGCAAACCAAATTTTAACAAGCTCTATGTATTTCTTCACTAATGGGTGCAAAGCATATGATGCAAGAGCTTAAACATGAGCACAACAATTGCCAAGTATCACATTACCCAAGACATTTTAGCAAATTACTACATGTATCATTTTCCAATTCCAACCATATAACAATTTAACGAAGAGGAAACTTCGCCATGAATATTATGAGCTAAGAACACATGTGTTCATACGAACCAGCGGAGCGTGTCTCTCTCCCACACAAGCATTTATTCAAACACAAACAAAAACAAAAGCATACAGACGCTCCAAGTAAAGCACATAAGATATGACCGAATAAAAATATAGTTTCAAGAGAAGGAACCTGATAATTTGTCGATGAAGAAGGGGATGCCTTGGGCATCCCCAAGCTTAGACGCTTGAGTCTTCTTGAAATATGCAGGGATGAACCACCGGGGCATCCCCAAGCTTAGAGCTTTCACTCTTCTTGATCATAGTATATCATCCTCCTTTCTTGACCCTTGAAAACTTCCTCCACACCAAACTCGAAACAACTCATTAGAGGGTTAGTGCACAATAAAAATTAACATATTCAGAGGTGACACAATCATTCTTAACACTTCTGGACATTGCATAATGCTACTGGACATTAGTGGATCAAAGAAATTCATCCAACATAGCAAAAGAGGCAATGCGAAATAAAAGGCAGAATCTGTCAAAACAGAACAGTTCGTATTGACGAATTTTAAAATGGCACCAGACTTGCTCAAATGAAAATGCTCACATTGAATGAAAGTTGCGTACATATCTGAGGATCATGCACGTAAATTGGCTTAATTTTCTGAGCTACCTACAGGGAGGTGGACCCAGATTCGTGACAGCAAAGAAATCTGGAACTGCGCAGTAATCCAAATCTAGTACTTACTTTTCTATCAACGGCTTTACTTGGCACAACAAAACACAAAACTAAGATAAGGAGAGGTTGCTACAGTAGTAAACAACTTCCAAGACACAAATATAAAACAAAGTACTGTAGCAAAATAACACATGGGTTATCTCCCAAGAAGTTCTTTCTTTATAGCCATTAAGATGGGCTCAGCAGTTTTAATGATGCACTCACAAGAAATAGTATGTGAAGCAAAAGAGAGCATCAAGAGGCAAATCCAAAACACATTTAAGTCTAACATGCTTCCTATGCATAGGAATCTTGTAAATAAACAAGTTCATGAAAAGCAAAGTAACAAGCATAGGAAGATAAAACAAGTGTAGCTTCAAAAATTTCAGCACATAGAGAGGTGTTTTAGTAACATGAAAATTTTTGCAACCATATTTTCCTCTCTCATAATAGCTTTCAGTAGTGTCATGAGCAAACTCAACAATATAACTATCACATAGAGCATTCTTATCATGAGTCTCATGCATAAAATTATTACTACTCCCAACATAAGCATAGTTATTCTTATTAATTGTAGTAGGAGCAAATTCAACAAAGTAGCTATCATTATTATTCTCATCAAGTGTAGGAGGCATAGTATTATCATCATAAAAATTACTCTCCATAGTAGGCGGCACTAAAAGACCAATATCATTATAATCATCATAAATAGGAGGCAAAGTATCATCAAAGAAAATTTTCTCCTCAATGCTTGGGGGACTAAAAAGATCATGCTCATCAAAACCAGCTTCCCCAAGCTTAGAATTTTCCATATCATTAGCAACAATGGTGTTCAAAGCGTTCATACTAATATCATTGCTACTAGCATGCAAATGAGATTCCATAGGTTTTTTAATTTTCGCATTAAACCATTCATGTCTTGACTCAGGAAATAGAATAAAAAGCTCACAGATGTTTTCCATTATGCCTTACTAGTGTAAACAAGAAACAAAAAGATGCAATTGCAGGATCTAAAGGAAATAGCTTCGAGTACTTACAACGCCGGAAAATAGCTTAGTAGCCGAGATACGGAGTGTGAGTACCTTTTACCTTTCCTCCCCGGCAACGGCGCCAGAAAAGTGCTTGATGTCTACGTTCCCCCTCCTTTCTCAGAGATGTTGTTGGGCCTCCAAGAGCAGAGGTTTGTAGAACAGCAGCAAGTTTTCCCTTAAGTGGATCACCCAAGGTTTATCGAACTCAGGGAGGAAGAGGTCAAAGATATCCCTCTCATGCAACCCTGCAACCACAAAGCAAGAAGTCTCTTGTGTCCCCAACACACCTAATAGGTGCACTAGTTCGGCGAAGAGATAGTGAAATACAGGTGGTATGAATATATATGAGCAGTAGTAACGGTGCCAGGAAATAGCTTGCTGGCGTGTAGTTGATGGTGGTAGTATTGCAGCAGTAGTAACACAGTAAAACAGTAAACAAGCAGTAGTAACGCAGTATTTAGGAACAAGGCCTAGGGATTACACTTTCACTAGTGGACACTCTCAACATTGATCACATAACAGAATAGATAAATGCATACTCTACACTCTTGTTGGATGATGAACACATTGCGTAGGATTACACGAACCCTCAATGCCGGAGTTAACAAGCTCCACAATTAATGCTCATGTTTAAGTAACCTTATAGTGTAAGATAGATCAAAGGACTAAACCAAGTACTAACATAGCATGCACACTGTCACCTTCATGCATATGTAGGAGGAATAGATCACATCAATATTATCATAGCAATAGTTAACTTCGCAATCTACAAGAGATCATGATCATAGCATAAACCAAGTACTAACACGGTGCACACACTGTCACCTTTACACACGTGCAGGAGGAATAATACTACTTTAATAACATCACTAGAGTAGCACATAGATAAATTGTGATACAAACTCATATGAATCTCAATCATGTAAAGCAGCTCATGAGATTATTGTATTGAGGTACATGGGAGAGAGATGAACCACATAGCTACAGCGGAGCCCTCAGCCTCGGGGGTGGATTACTCCCTCCTCATCATGGAGGCAGCGATGGCGGTGAAGATGGCGGTGAAGACGGCGGTGGAGATGGCTCCGGGGGCAATTCCCCGTCCCGGCAAGGTGCCGAAACAGAGTTCTGTCCCCCGAATTGGAGTTTCACGATGGCGGCGGCGCCCCTGGAGTCTTTCTGGAGTTTCGTCAATTGGTACTGCGTTTTTAGGTCGAAAGGGCTTTTATAGGCGAAGAGGCGGCGCAGGGGGGCACCTGGGGGCGCCACACCCTAGGCCGGCGCGGCCTAGGCCTGGCCCGCGCCGCCATGTGGTGTGGTGGCCCCCTGGCCCCTCTCCGACTCTTCTTCGGTGTTCTGGACGCTTCCGGGAAAAATAGGAGGTTTGGCGTTGATTTCGTCCAATTCCGAGAATATTGCCCGAACAGCCTTTCTGGAACCAAAAACAGCAGAAACAGAATCGGCACTGTGGCATCTTGTTAATAGGTTAGTTCCGGAAAATGCATGAAAATGATATAAAGTGTGAACAAAACATGTTGGTATTGTCATAAAACAAGCATGGAACATCGGAAATTATAGATACGTTGGAGACGTATCAGCGGCGTCGTCAGATACCGCTTAATCTCATCAAACGCCTGTTGCTGTTCTGCCCCCCAGTGAAACTCGTCGTCAGATTTAGTTTTCACCAGCGCCATGAACGGCTCGATTCGTCCTGACAGATTAGAGATGAATCGTCGGACGAAATTGATCTTGCCGATGAGACGTTGGAGCTCCTTCTTCGTGGTTGGCGGCTGCATGGTACGCACCGCCTCCTGACTTTTCAGGCCGATCTCAATTCCCCGTTCATGAACCAGAAAACCTAGGAATTGACCAGCCGTCACGCCAAAAGCACATTTCTTCGGATTCATTCTCAGTCCGAATTTCCGAGTTCGGTCTAGGACGCGCCGTAAATCATCCAAGTGTCCCTTCATGGAGACAGATTTGACTACCACGTCGTCGATATAGATCTCCACCAACTTACCGATCAGAACATGAAATATATAATGCATGGCTCGTTGGTACGTTGCACCAGCATTCTTCAACCCAAAGGTCATGACCACATATTCAAACAAGCCTACTGCCCCTGGTACTCTGAATGCGGTCTTGTGTATGTCTTCCGGAGCCATGAAGATCTGGTTATAGCCGGCGTTGCCATCCATGAAGCTCAACACCTTGTGGCCAGCAGCGGCATTTATCAACGTTTCTGCCACAGGCATCGGATACTCGTCCTTTGGAGTGGCTCTATTGAGATCTCGGAAATCGATGGCCACACGCCATCGGCCGTCCTTCTTCTCTACAGGAACGATACTGGAGATCCACTCAGCATACCTGCATGGCCTGATGAACCCGGCGGCCAACATTTTCTCGATCTCTTTCTTGACTTCTTCCAGAATTTCGGCCCTCATCTGACGTGCTCGTTGTTGGAACGGCCGAAATCCTTTCTTAAGGGGGAGCCGATGTTCAATGATGCTCCTGTCCAACCCAGGCATCTCCGTGTAATCCCATGCAAAGCAATCTGGGTATTCCTTTAACAGAGCTATCATCTGTCCCTTGAGCTGTGGATCTAACTTCTTGCTGATAAAAGTCGGTCACGGCTTATCCCCAGGACCAATGTCGACTTCCTCTAGCTCATCAGCCGATGTAAACCCATACCCTAGCTTTCCGTCCCCTGTGAGGTCGACGCCACATACTGGGAGAGCAGGTGGTACGGATAATACGGGCCGATCGCTAGAATCGGCTTCCATCTTGATCATCACCAGGATCTTTTGGCAGTGTCGGGGCCGATCGCGTGGAGCAGCTTCTTCCTTATCTTCGCTATGAGAGCAGCTGCCCTCGTCTCTACCCTCATCAGGGCGGTGCCCCAGTTCCACCATGTTGATGTTGAACGAGTACCTTGGCTGGCACCTCCCAGGGTAAGTGTCCTTAACCCTGTCAACGGCGCATGACGGTGAATTAGGCACTTCTGGTGCCGCCAATGTGAATGACGACGGTGGACGGGACTGAAGTGGCACTTTTCCTTGGTAGGTCCCGAGAGGTGGTCCTAATAGAGAGTGCTGATACTTCATGACCTCCTTGATCATCCGAAAGGCGACATGCTCCAAAGTATTCACCAGGCTCTCATAATGGCGATGCAATGAGTGAGTCACCATGCCGCTAATCTCCTGGCGCAGGGACCTGGTACGTTCTTCTGACGGGACGGATAGGTCCACTCCATCGAGCGCGCCTTCTGGTGAGAACCCCTTCCACCTGATGCCATGTGAACGGGTTCTGTGAAACGAGCCGATGAGGTCGGCTTCGAGGATTGCTTTGACCTCGTCATACTTCTTCTTGAGCTCGTCGGTTAGATCCTCGTATGTGATTGGTGTGCCGTCCGCCATCTCAGATGTAGATGGCGATGTGGTTGATGTCGAAGCTCGTCCCACCGGGTGTGCCAGAATGTGTTGCGGTCAAAACCCACCGGCGAGCAGCGACGGGCAACACAGTAGAGCCGGGAACAACTTAGGGCTGCGGCTGGCCCTGGTCCCTCCGAGCGACGGCCCGCAAAGCCTCTGGTACGTACGTCCGATGCTGATGCAAGGGCGTGCCACCTGACCTATACCTGGTCAGGAAGGTGATGGAGATGCCTCGCTTAGTTTCCTGCATGGCATACACGTAAACATTAAATACGAGCCTCGATCGGCTCTCAGGTTATCCTGTGGATCGGCTCAAGGAGCCGATCCACCCATGATTCGTACGAGGTGCACGAATATATGGTGGTCCTGCTTGATCAAGATAAAGCTAACACGATCTACGACGATTTAGGGTTTTCACCGCATAATCGGATCATCCTACTCACGATTGGGCCTCGCGGCCACGCACGGTGATCGTAAGCCGATCCTAGACAAGGCCTAAAAACCAACACGAGGTTGATCCCCGGAACATCCTGTCTAGGACTAGCAAACGACACCCTACGTGCCGCTGGATCCTCCAACCCTTTGTAAGGCCTAACTATTGCAGATATTAAACTAATCCTTGAAGGACAAGGAGCAACCGTAACGGATCAGATCTACTAAATAAAGATCAAGCGGGGTGCCGCCCCCACACCTAAGATAGGTGTGAGGGCGGCTAGATATGCAAGAGTTGCACTACGATAGCATATGATACGAAGAACAATGCTAACCCTAACATATCTACGATAACTACGTTGCTCGCCATCAAAAAGGCTTCAGTACGAGCAACGCGTGAACAACATAAAGCTTGTGCTGCCTAGATCGCAAGATGCGATCTAGGCAGCATGATGCTTACCGGTAGAAACCCTCGAGACGAAGGAGTTGGCGATGCGCCGAGATTGATTTGTGGTTGAACGTTGGTTGTTGTTTATTTCATAAACCCTAGATACATATTTATAGTCCAGGGGACTTTCTAACGTGGGAATAATCCCCACCGTGTACGAGACAAACTCTAACTTTTAATCTAAGATGCAATCTACTATAATACAGATACACGGGCAATCTAGCCCAAACTCTTCGTGCAAGGCCGCTTCAGAGATCTTCCACATATAATCTTCCAAGCCCATCTTGATCGCGGCCCACCCCTGACTCGGTCGAATTCCGGTGATAACAGCATCATGTAGTACTTGGCGTAGGTTATGATTGTAATCTCTCTGTAACATCCCAAGTTTCAACAACAATAAACAAGAAAGAGAAATTCCCCAAAACCCAAAATTTGCAATTAACAAAAACTTTTTCCATGCATATAGTGTCACTTATAGATATATGCATTTGAGTGATATTCTTTTGTGCAATTGCCATGATGAGTGTTAGTATGATTAAATATGGTTATATGAACACTAAGCAAGATCACTAAACCCTAATTTGAGGGGAAATAGAGAAAATGAGAAAAACTCATTTCTCACTCACATACACAATATGCATTTTAGCAAATCCTCAACCAAGGCCAAGATTGCTTGCCCCTTTGCTTCTAAAATGCTTCAATGTGATAAACTAACACTTTTGCATCCTTGGATCAAGATTCAAATCAAAAGAAATCAAGATTTCATCATACATGTGATAATGGTCACTTAGCCCAAAATTATTTTCTTCACCACTTTACCCCTCTGTATTTCTCAAATCTTAAACTAAGCAAGGTCAACTAAAGCTAGGTCATCCAAGACCATGTCAAGGTGAGTAACTTTGATGTTGACCACCCTCCCTAAAGTTGACTAGGTTGACCAGAATAAGAGGGCAAAGAGGGAACCCGAGAGAGAGAAGAAGATCACCTCAAATTTGAAAAGTTGCAAATCACTTCCAAATTGAGTGCCACCACCACCAATACATCACAATAATTATATAAATGAGATTCACCAAAGAGATTTTCAAATTTCAAAATAAAATTTCATGCGGGCATTTTGTCGAACAGGTGGCAGGCAGCTTCTAGAATTGTTGTTACATGCTATTATCCACCAGATTTTGACCTAAACCACTTTTGGTTTGTGATCATCAGCCTCCCCTACACCCCCTGCCTCTAGCCCAGTACTTGCATGGCTGATTAAAGTGGAGGAGAAACCCTAAAACATGCCAAACAATGCCATGCCAGCCACCTTTGGCACTCCTCTCCCTGGCCTCTCCCTCGTCGTTTCTCCATGTCTGCGAGCATCTCTGATGCATAAGGACCAAGCCTGTACCCCTCACTCGATCGCCATTGCACGGCACTGCCCAGAACGCCCGCGTCCAAAACGTGCCAGGACGTGCCAGCCGGCGTGGTGATCACGCCCTGGACGCGCAAGGACGCCACGCACTCGACCGCTACCGTCCTCGCCCTGCATCCCTATCACCGCGTCGAGCATCGCCTCTGCACCCTCTACAAGCTAGACGAACGCCCGTGCCTGCCCTGCACCGTCGCCGTCGCCCTAGACTAAAATGATGCCGCGCGCCCCATGATAGACATTGCCAGCGCTCGAGCTCTCCCATCACTCTTTTCTCTGTCTCGATACAGGTTGAGCATCTCCAGTACACCGGCTAGCCGTAGCCGTCCTTCGCTTGCCCTTTCGCTCACTGGAAATGCCACGCCATGGCCGCGCCCTTGCAGCACCCCGCGGCACCCCTCGCCACTATAAATAGAGGCCCTCCCAGCAAGCTCTCCTCACACCAATCGACTCCCCTCTCACCACTGATCTTCCTCACCACCTTAGCTCGTTCGATTGCTGCCGGAGAAGAAGCAATTTCAAGATCGGAGCCGCCGGGGGACGCAGCTCACCGTCGACGATTGGCGCCACCCCGAGCCCCGCCGCTGCTCCCAAGCTCTTCCCCATCTACTACACCTTCACCGCGCATACTGCCTGAGTCCTGCATCGGCCTGGTAGGCTCTCCGACCCCCTACTGCCGCCGTGACCTCGTCGGAATCCCGTCGGTGACGACGACGCTCACCCGCCGTCGATCCTCCCTCTAATCCTACGGTCGAGATAGAAAATACCGTTTCGCCGTTTAAATAGGCGCCGACAGGTGGCCCCCACCTTGTCGGGCGGCCCGAGCGCGCCAGACGCGTGTTGGGCTGCGAAGTGGGTTTCCTAACCGTTTCGGCCCATTAGATTTTCCCGCGTGGCCCAAAAATTCAAATAGGATTTAATCTATTTAGTTCAAATTCAATACTGAGGTTAACTTCAAAATTAAATATCTTGAGATCTACTACACCAAATTTACCCAATTTTATATATTTAGAAAGCTCATAAAATTATCTAAATAATGCCACTGGCCCCATCTCCATTTTCTTTGTAGATTTAATTTGACAAAAAAGACAAGACAGGGACTTTTGCACTTTCAAACTTTATTTAAAATTCAACCAGAATAGTTTTTGAAGTAATTCCAATTCTAATAAATCACAAATGATGTCCTCTAATTGATTATGCAATAACATAGCCCTGTTGTTTGTATGATCATGGACTAGATCAAATAAAATGGCTATGTAGTCATTTCTAGAGCATTTTAAAGTGGAATTCAAACTCAACCCCAATATGAGAATTACCTCTCATTTAAATTTTGATCCTAAGTACTAATAACCAGGGGGAATGACTTAGGCTAATGAACCCTTGAGAATTATTACTTAGAGATTTTAATTCATTTAAAGGTTAAGTTTTAAAACTATGTGAAGTATAGCACTTCAATTAAATTGAACTCACATATAATAGATATGAAATGTTGACTTTGGGTCAACCTATATTTCATACCTTATTATTATATGAAGAGATTAAATCTTAATAAGAGGTAATGAAAAGGAATGAATTCTTTTAAAGATCTACTTACCAAATTTAAGATTTAGGAATAATGAGAGGAAATTATTTTTCTCCTAAATAATAATTCATCAAATAACCCACCATGCCATGTTTGATTGATAATAGGACTAGAGTGTGAACTCTTTGAGTGTTTCTAGTCTAGTATGAAAGCTTGGTTTAGTATTTATACCTCGTATTCGTATATAGACGCTAGTACCGAGGAATACCAAGAGGAGGAGGGCTACTCTCAGGAAGAAGAAGAGAACTTCGATAACTACCCAGCTCAAGGCAAGCTAACCCTTGCTGAAAACAAGTGCTTAGCTCTACAAGAGCAAAGGCATCTTCACACTTTACTTTTAAGTATTACCTATCCCATGTTTTTACTTACTCTTGCTTTTGCTTATTTTTATTTAAATTACTTTTTGATTTATGATTTCCCTTGTCCAGAATAGAACAAGAGCATCAAAGTTAGCCTAAGCAAATAAAGCTAGGTAGCACCCCCTCATGACTAGTTGCTATTGCTAAGAACTAAAATTGACTACTCTAGATGGGAACATTTGTGAATTGAACTAAAGTGAAAGATTTTTGAAGGTGAATATGACCTTGAGGAGATGGTGATTTTTGATAAAATAGATGATTGAGTTTGAATGCGATACCCTTCCAATTATACAAGTACCCCCACAATACCTGATTATGGGTAGGGCTTAACTAGAAGCTTGTGTATTTTAGTATGGGTTCCCTCTGAACAAACATCATAGGGGTTACGTTGCGGCTGCCTCCGTTACTTGTGGATTGATGTTGAAATGAGGTGAATGTACGGCCCAAGCCCTGTGCAGTTCCCGGGTTAACTGCGGTTTCCACCGGGAGGCCAAGCTCATGGGGAGAGGTGCTCATACTAGCATATATAAGTGAAAGGTTTCGATTGATGATCCGCGTACTGTGTTACGATGATTCGAGGTTACCCTCGACGGATGAAATCAAAAGTTGTGGCACAAGAGTACAACCTCTGCAGAGTGTTAAACCTATTCGAATAGTCGTGTCCACGGTTACGGACGATTGGAAAGGCCATACTATCTCCGTTATCATTAAAATGTTTTGGTTCTAGAAATGAATGGTGGTTTGAAAGGTGACATTATGGTGATCCATAATGAGTTGTGGGAATGACACTAATGTTCCCACTTGAGTTAGTCTAGCACATGATAAGGCTTTACCAAAGATTTATGAAACTAAAACTTGGCTTTATGCAAATAAACCTAGAGCTTAGCATCCCCTTACACTTAATGAGTTTTTATCTTAGAGTTAGTTTGCGAGTACTTTAAAAGTACTCATGGCTTTGCCCTGGCTATTCAAATGCCAGACTATGAAGGTGAGCCCCAGTACCAGGATGACGGACAACAGGATGTCTACGATAACTAGGATCGTCTCCTAACGTCAAGCGTTGCCTGTGGAATAGCTCGTCCACTACTACTTCACTTCCGCTACTATTTGTGATGTTGAACAATATATTCGTGTAATATTGGATCATGTGATCTATGGTTGTAAGACAATATGTGTTGTAATAAATGATGACTCTATGCTACTTACTATTATGTCTCGCAAAAACATTATTCCTGGGATTGCGATGTACGGCATAATAGGCATCTGGACTTAAAAATCCGGGTGTTGACAAGTTGGTATCAGAGCCATTGTTTGACCTTAGGAGACCCTAGTTAGAATGGACGTTCAAAAATTTAGCTTCAAATTCCATGATTTGACTAGTTATGAAAATCTTATTCACCTCCTTACCTTGAAGAGTCTTTTACAAACTTTAAATTCATGCCCTTCTTCTAAGAGAATTAAAAATTGGAACACTTGCACTTATCTAACTTAATCATCTCATCCCTCTACAGATGGATCACGTCGTGGACGCGCAGCCCTTTCTCCAGACTGAGTTCTATCAGTTGGGGAACGGTGGAGAGATCATCTTCGAGAGGGACCTCTTCTCCCTCTCCGAGTTCCTCCGGCGCCCACCACCGGAAGTCTTTGGCGGAATGCTGAATGACCAACCCGGTGGTCAACTTCAGTGGGTGATCATGGTGGACCTTCGTGGAAGGTTCACGCTCCCAATGAGCGCAAGGATCCAGTTCTCCTTCAGGGAGAACAACTGGGCGGATGGTCTCGCAAGGGGACTTCAGGAAGGACTCGCACGTCTGTGCGGGCAAAACTTCATGGACTTCACCGACAGTCGCTTTGTGCACTATGCAAGGCACAACTCACTCGGAGTGCCAATGAACCTGCCGTCACACCCGCAGCTTCGCCACCATGTTGATCATCTTGACTTCATGCTGAGCGAGACCCGCATCGACCTCGACAACTCCCGCGAATACGCCAACCACACTCACATCCAGTTGGCGCAGCAGGCGGAGACCATCAAGGTCATCGCCGGAGAACGCAGGGCACTTCGCCGTGCCAACCAGAAGAAGGATCACGCCATCAACCGCCTGAAGGCCAGGATCGCCACTCTGATGGCGACCATCGCTGCACAAGCTGAGCAGATCCAGGAGCTAGAAGGCGAAGGTGAAGGGGAGAACATCCAGGGGGACGGCTACTCCTACGTCAGCAACGACGACGATTACGAGGAGGAGGAAGACGACGACCTGGAGTTCCACCCTTACGAGGATGGCCACGAGCACCTCGATGCCGGGGTAGACAATGTCTACCCTATCAACGTCGATGGCGAGTAGTCCCGTCTGAGCACTTGCGCCCCGTGTTATGTATTGGCCCTTTGTACCCGCCCCATGTATCGTAGTTTGTTGAAAGGGTTCTTAAAACCCTCCTGAACATTTGGCTTGTAATATGTGCTACCTCCATGACTATGTTTGTGTGTGTGTAATATTATTATTATTATGAATCAAGTTTAAGTTGTATTTTATCCCAAAATGAGCCATAGACATTTCCCTCTTATCTCATGATCCCTATCACTGTTCAGATGGCACCCCCAACTCGCAACATGACTCAGGAGGCAATGCTGCAGATGTTGCAACAGATGTTGGCTGATAGAGAAGTTGAGAGAGCTGAACGGCAAGCCAACCTAGCTGCACTTCAACAACTTGCTCAGGGAAATCAAGGCCACGGAAACCACGACCACCCAGGGTCAAAGCTGAAAAACTTCCAGAACACTAACCCACCTGTGTTCAACAAGACAGAGGAACCCCTCGATGCTGATGATTGGCTCCAGACTATGGAGAACAATCTCGAGGTTGCCGGAGTGGAGGACAACGAGAAGGTGTTGTTCGCCACCCACTATCTGGCTGGACCTGCACGTGCCTGGTGGACAAGTACCCGCGCCTTACACGCGGGGAACCTGATGACTTGGGAAGACTTCAAACTCAAGTTTAGCAAGTATCATGTGCCCCCGGGTTTGATTAAGAAGATGAGGGATGAGTTCAGGGAACTGAAGCAAGGCAGAATGACCGTGGTAGAATACCGCGACAAGTTCCTTACTTTGTCAAGGTACGCCCCGGATGAGACGGACACCGTCGAGAAGAGGAAGGAAAGGTTTCTGAATGGACTGCATGATGAGATGCAGACTGTGCTGATCAACATCCCCTTTGCTGACTTAGAAGCACTCGTTGACTCCGCCATTCAGATGGAGGGGAAGATACACCAAGCCAATGAGAACCGCAAGCGCCGTATGATGAACCAGAGTGGGCCCAGCAACAATCACAAGTATCGCCCCAACTCAGGTGGAGGGTTCGCCCCAAGAAACAACAAGCCCCCGATGCAAAATCCACGTCCGAGTTATCAGAACCGGAGTGGAGGAAACCCCAAGTCAGGAGGACACAACAACTACAACAACAACAGCAACTTCAACCGCGCCCCACCTCGCGCCCCCAACAATAACTCCAACACTGCTCCAAGGACTGGGAGCAACGCTGTTCCCATCACCCCCAAGGACAAGTCCACCTACAACTGCTACGAGTGCGGAGTAGCTGGGCACTTCTCCTATGAGTGCCCCAAGAAGCTCGCCAAGATTGCCGCCAACACCTCGGGCCCTGCGCAGCAGCAGCGTCGTGTCACCACCAACAAGAAGTTCGCCCCCAACAACCCGAACAACCGCAACGGCCGCCTCTACGACATGAATGCAGAAGAAGCTTGATGACCCACAAGTATAGGGGGTGTATCGTAGTATCTTCGATAAGTAAGAATGTCGATCCCAACGAGGAGCAGAAGGTGTTGACAAGCAGTTTCGATGAAGGATTCACTGTAAATGCTCACAGACAAGTATTCAGGGGGGTTTGATGTAACAGTTGAATAAAGTACGAGTATGTAAAGTGCGAGAGTAATAATTGCAGCGAGTGGCCCAATCCTTTTTAGCACAAAGGACAAGCCGGTTTGTTTACTTATAATGACCAAACGTTCTCGAGGACACACGGGATTTTAGTCTAGTGCTTTCGCTACATACGGCTAAATAATCTTCATTGTTGTGATAAGTGTTGTGTGGGTGAACCTATGCTAATGTACCGCCCTTCCTAGGACTAATACATACTTGTGATTATACCCCTTGCAAGCATCCGCAACTACAAGAAAGTAATTAAGAATTAAATCTAACCACAGCCTTAAACTCTGAGATCCTGCGATCCCTCCTGCATCGATATACCAACGGGGGTTTAGGTTTCTGTCACTCCGGCAACCCCGCAATTGGCAAACGAATACAAGATGCATTCCCCTAGGCCCATAAATGGTGAAGTGTCATGTAGTCGACGTTCACATGACACCACTAGAAGAATAACACCACAACTTAAATATCACACCATTGAATATTACTCAACCATAGTTCACTACTAACATTTAGACTTCACCCATGTCCTCAAGAACTAAACGAACTACTCACAAGACATCATACGGAACATGATCAGAGGTGATATGATGATGAATAACAATCTGAACATAAACTTGGTTCAATGGTTTCACTCAATAGCATCAACAACAAGTAGGAATCGATACCGGGAGAGTTTCCCCTATCAAACAATCAAGATCAAACCCAAATTGCTACGGCGGTGGCGGTGTCCAGCGGTGATGACGGCGGTGATGATGGTGGAGATGATGATGATGGTGATGGCGATGATGTCCAGCTCGATGACGGTGTCGATGGCGTCGATTTCCCCTCCCGGAGGGAATTTCCGGCGGATTCCCGCCCGCCGGAGAGCTCTTTTCTCTCTGGTGTTCTCCGCCCCGCAGGCGGCTGTAACTCTTCGCGAGGTACCCTCTCGTGGCTTAGGTCTTCGGGACGAAGGGTTTGGCGAAGAAAAGGAGGCAAAAGGGTTGTGGGCCCCAGGACCATAGGCCGGCGCGGCCAGGGCCTGGGCCGCGCCGCCCTAGGGTGTGGGCCCACCCTGGCTGCTCCTGGCTCCTCCTTCTGGCTTCCTTCGTCATCTTGAAAAATAGGATTTTTGGTATAATTTCCTTCCAGAGTTGATCTTCCAAAATATTGCGTTCTGACGGTGCTTTTTCCAGCAGAATCCTGGCTCCGGTGTTCGATCCTCCAATAATGATGAAACATGCAAAAGATGAAATAACATAAGTATTGTGTCCCAATATGAAATATATCAATGAATAACAGCAAATTATGATATAAAATAGTGATGCAAATTGGATGTATCAACTCCCCCCAAGCTTAGACTTCGCTTGTCCCCAAGCGAAACTGAGCTCGATAGACATGACCACATGTTTATGGAGTGAAGAGTCGATAAATAAAATACGGACAAGAAGCATCATATTCATTCACACAGGACATTATAGTAAACAACCTCTTATAACTCATATTGAAACAAGTATAAGGTAATCACAAGTAAAGGTGCATGAGAAATCATGATTGGTGATGGCAAACTTCGTTCTTGGTCAGAGAACAATTAACAGATTATATCTCATTGAGCAGCGCTCCCATGTTAAAGTTTATAAGGCACAACTTGCATACTCAATCATAATGGTTTTCTCATGATCATTGATAACTTGCAAAGCTATATTCATTCAGATAAAACTTGTACTAAACAAAGAAGAATAAAAGACATGATGTAGCAAATCACAATATAATGGTTTGATCACAACTACTCAAATGCTTGCTTGAGATGGAGGGAAATAGGTTTACTGACTCAACATAAAGTAAAAGACAGGCCCTTCGCAGAGGGAAGCAGGGATTAAATCATGTGCTAGAGCTTTTTCAATTTTTGCAATCATATAAAGAGAATAAAAGTAACATTTTGAGAGGTGTTTGTTGTTGTCAACGACTGGTAGCGGGTACTCTAACCCCCTTGCCAGACAACCTCCTAAGAGCGGCTCCCATATTATTTTCATTTTGTGTGGCACTCCTTCCAACCTTTCTTTCACAAACCATGGCTAACCGAATCCTCGGGTGCCTGCCAACAATCTCATACCATGAAGGAGTGCCTTTTTATTTTAGCTTTATTATGATGATGACACTCCCCCCAACCTTTGCTTACACAAGCCATGGCTAACCGAATCCTTCGGGTGCCGTCCATCAATCACATACCATGGAGGAGTGTCTATTTAGTTTAATCAATTTGGGACTGGGAATCCCATTGCCAGCTCTTTTTGCAAAATTATTGGATAAGCGGGTGAAGCCACTAGTCCATTGGTGGAAGTTGCCCAACAAGATTGAAAGATAAAACACCACATACTTCCTCATGAGCTATGAAACATTGACACAAATAAGAGATACTAAGTTTTGAATTGTTTAAAGGTAGCACATGAAGTATTTACTTGGAATGGCAGAAAATACCATGTAGTAGGTAGGTATGGTGGACACAAATGGCATAGGTTTGGGTTAAGGTTTGGATGCACGAGAAGTATTCCCTCTCAGTACAGGTCTTTGGCTAGCAAGGTTAATTAGCAAGCATAAGAGTCGAGGGAAACAAACAAATATACATGTGATAGAAACAATCATGCATCTTCCTTGTAAGCACAAACAATTTTAACTTCAGAATAGTAAGCTATGAGCTAACAAGAAAGACAATGAAACATCTACATGTATTTCTCTTTTCTATTTAAACCTCAAAGTGTTGTTGCTATTGACCAATGCTAAGTTTGCCAAAAACAAATAGATTTATTCAATGCTCCCAAAGTGATACCAATACTAACAACAAGGTGAATCATATAGTAGAGATTGCAAACTAAAATAAGATGTGCAATATGTAAATGATAAGACTTCTCATTAATATTCCATAACGATAACTCACACCAAGGGATACATAGATAACCAAATAAAGGAGAGATACTTCCAAACGCAACCCATCTTATATGATAACTTCCCTACTCATGATATGACACTACTTGACAATAAAAGTAAAAGGTAGTGATAATGTGATACCGCGGCACTCCCCCAAGCTTGGAACAAACCAAGGGGATGCCAATACCGATGATGAATTACTCCTTCGGTGATGGTGGTGATGAATTCCTGACAAGCTTCTCAATAAGCTCCTGAAGGTCGTCAATCCTGTATATGAGATTGCGAATCATCTCTGAATTGTGCTCGACGCGGTTAAAGAGTCTGTCCGATGGCGAGTCCCAGCTCTGGGAGTTATTTCCCCACTCTTCAGCCTCAGGCTCCTTCTCTCCTGCAGTGTTAGAGTGATCTATATCCCATTGGCTAGGCAATGCTGCCTTGGGAGTCCCTTCAATTTGATTATTGAAAATTAGATTGTGGAAGGGGTGATGAGTGCCTGATGGAGATGTTTTCGGAGCTAGGTAATGACGTGGGACTGCTCCTCCAGTGCGAATTCTTGCGCTCTTGTTTGCACAAAAAGGGTTGTCCACCACCTTGATGCTTGCGATGGTAGCACGCGGGCGTGCGCGCGAGTCTTCCTCCACCTCTTCTTCATCTTCTTCCTTGACGTCATTGTCTTCCTCTTTCCACCCGAGATCTCGATCATCTTCATCCGGAAACTCCTTGCCCTTGTTCTTGGAGACCATGGTGCTTCTAAACCAAAAACAGATCCTGGCAGAAACAGCTCGAAACAAAACACGTCGAGAAAACGATATACGGACCTCCAGGGGTCCGGGGGATTATATAGCAAAAATTTTCACGACAAACGGAAAGTACCAGATCGAACCAGAGTCGGAAAGGGGCGACGGGGCGGCCAAACCATAGGCCGGCGCGGGCCCAGGTCAGGCCGCGCCGCCCTATGGTGGCACCCCCTCGTGCGTCCTTTCCACTCCGTTTCGAACTCGTAATTTCTCATATTTTCCAAAAACAGCAAAAATATAGTTCGGAAAGTAAATTGCGTACTTTTCATTACCAGTACTGTTACCTATTCAAAGTCGAGTTCTGGCGGACTATCAATTTGCCCTTTGATGTAGGCCTCCGGTGTTTCCACTTGAATAATATCAACATCAACATTATAAGAATCACCCGAGATATAATGCTTGAGTCTTTGTCCATTCACCACTTGCGTAGCATTGCCTTGGAGCGAGCTAATTTTGATTGCTCCTGAACGATACACCTCCTCGACAACATCTGGTCCTTCCCATTTCGAGAGTAATTTCCCTGCAAAGAATCTGAGACGAGACCGATACAATAGGACTTTATCCCCAATATTAAATTCTCTTTTGATAATCCTCCTATCATGCCATTTTTTAACTTTCTCTTTAAAAAGTTTAGCATTTTCATATGCTTCACTTCTCCATTCATCTAGAGAACTCAATTGCAACAACCTCTTATCACCGGCAAGTTTAGGATCTTTATTTAATTCTCTAACAGCCCAATAAGCTTTGTGCTCTAGTTCTAAAGGTAAATGACAAGCTTTCCCATAAACTATTTTATAAGGTGACATTCCCATGGGATTTTTATACGCAGTTCTATAAGCCCAAAGTGCATCCTTCAATTTACTAGCCCAATTCTTTCTAGTTTTATTAACGGTCTTTCCCAAAATAGATTTAATCTCTCTATTTGATAATTCTACTTGACCACTAGTTTGAGGATGATAAGCAGAAGCAATTCTATGATTAATACCATACTTAGCAAGAGTTTTTAAAATGAGAACCTCCATCAGTCATAATATATCTAGGTACTCCAAATCTAGGAAAAATAATATCTAAGAGCATTCTTAAAGAGGTCTCACCATCAGCACTTTTTGTAGGTATAGCTTCCACCCATTTAGTAACATAATCAACAGCAACAAGTATATGAGTGTTACCTTCCGAAGACGGAAAAGGTCCCATAAAGTCAAATCCCCAACAATCAAACGGTTCAATAACAAGAGTATAATTCATAGGCATTTCATTGCGTCTGGAGATATTACCAACCCTTTGGCATTCATCACAAGATAAAATAAACTTTCTCGCATCCTTGAAGAGAGTTGGCCAATAAAAACCTGATTGTAAAACCTTTTGCACGGTTCTTTCTCCAGCGTGATGTCCTCCATAAGCACTACCATGACATTTACTCAATATTTCTTGTTGTTCATACTCAGGAACACATCTTCGCATAATACCATCCACTCCTTCTTTATATAAGTGTGGGTCATCCCAGAAATAATGCCTCAAGTCATAAAAGAATTTCCTCCTTTGCTGAGCTGAAAAGGTTGGAGGCAAGTACTTGGAAACAATAAAATTAGCATAATCAGCATACCAAGGACTGTCTCGCGAGCTCACCTTTATTACAGCCAATTGTTCATTTGGAAAACTATCATTAACAGGAACAGGATCATAAGCAATATTTTCCAATCTAGACAAATTATCAGCAACAGGATTATCAGCACCTTTCCTATCTACAATATGTAAATCAAATTCTTGCAAAAGAAGTACCCATCTAATAAGCCTCGACTTAGCATCTTTCTTTGTCATTAGGTATCTAATTGCAGCATGATCAGTATGAATAGTAACTTTTGAATCAACAATATAAGATCTAAATTTATCACAAGCAAAAACTACAGCTAATAATTCTTTTTCAGTTGTAGCATAATTTCTTTGAGCAGCATCAAGAGTTTTACTAGCATAATGAATAACATTCAGTTTTTTATCTACTCGCTGTCCAAGAACAGCGCCTACAAGAAAATCACTAGCATCACACATAATTTCAAATGGTAAGTTCCAATCAGGGGGTTCAACTATAGGAGCAGTTGTTAAGGCTTTCTTAAGAGTTTCAAAAGCTTCCTTACAATCATCATCAAAAACAAATGGTACATCTTTTTGAAGAAGATTAGTAAGAGGCTTTGAAATCTTGGAGAAATCTTTAATAAATCTCCTATAAAACCCAAGATGACCAAGAACACTACGAATACCTTTAACATCCCTCGGATAGGGCATCTTCTCAATTGCTTCAACTTTAGCTCTATCAACTTCAATACCTCTCTCAGAAATTTTATGTCCCAATACAATTCCTTCATTAACCATAAAGTGGCATTTCTCCCAATTAAGAACAAGGTTAGTTTCTTCACATCTCTGCAAAACTTTATCAAGGTTTCGCAAGCAACTATCAAAAGAATTCCCATAGACGGAAAAATCATCCATGAATACCTCTACAATACTTTCACAAAAACCATGAAAAATAGCAGACATGCATCTTTGAAAAGTAGCAGGAGCATTACATAAACCAAAAGGCATGCGTCTATAAGCATAAGTTCCATAAGGACAAGTAAAGGTGGTTTTCTCTTGATCTTTAGCTTTAACAGCAATTTGTGAAAACCCGAATAACCATCAAGAAAGCAAAAATGAGTATTCTTAGACAATCTTTCTAGCATTTGATCAATAAATGGTAAAGGGTAATGATCTTTCTTAGTAACTTTATTAACTTTTCGAAAATCAATGCACATTCTATACCCTACAACTACTCTTTGAGGAATGAGCTCATCATTATCATTAGGCACAACAGTCATACCTCCTTTCTTGGGAACGCAATGCACAGGACTAACCCATCTACTATCAGCAATAGGATATATAATACCAGCTTCAAGAAGTCGTAATACCTCATTCCTTACCACTTCCTTCATCTTCGAATTAGACGATCGCTGAGGTTCAACAACGAGGCTTTGCATCATCTTCCATATTAATAGCATGTTGGCATATAGACGGAGAAATCCCCTTCAAATCATCAAGAGTGTAGCCAATAGCGCCTCGATGCTTCTTCAATATTTCCAATAACCTTTCTTCCTCAATCTCTGAAAGCTTAGAACTAATAATAACAGGATATATTTTCTTATCATCAATATGAGCATATTTAAGATTATCGTGTAAAGGCTTTAAATCAAAAACAGGATCTTCCTTTGGTGGCGGTGTTGTACCCAAATCTTCCACCGGTAAATCATGCTTGAGAATAGGTTGGCGAAGAAAAATTTCCTCAAGCTCATCTCTTTCTTTCCTAAAAATTTCGCTCTCGCTATCCTCCAAATGTTGCTGCAAAGGATTATTAGGAACAAGAACAATAGATGCACATTGCTCCATTTTAAAATCATTACTAGGCAAATCAGCTTTATAAGGAGTTTTAGTAAATTTAGAGAAGTTAAACTCATAAGATTCACCAGCAAATTTAGTCAAAATTTTCTCTTTCTTGCAATCTATAATAGCTCCACAAGTATTTAGAAAAGGTCTACCAAAAATAATAGGACAATAATCACTTGCAGCAGAACCAAGTACCAAAAAGTCAGCAGGATATTTAATCTTACCGCATAAAACTTCCACATCTCGAACAATACCAATTGGAGAAATAGTTTCTCTATTAGCCAGCTGAATAACCACATCAATATCTTCAAGTTCACAAGAATCAATTTCGTGCATAATCTCCGTGTAAAGCTCATACGGAATAGCACTAACACTTGCACCAATATCACATAATCCATAATAACAATGATCACCAATTTTAACAGATATCATAGGAACACTAGCTTGTTTGGGTTTATTAGGATGTGAAACAATATTAGAAGAATCTTCACAGAAAATAATATGACCATCCTCCACATTTTCAGTCACAAGATCTTTAACTATTGCAACAGCAGGTTCAACTTTTATTTGTTCTTCAGGTTCTACAGGTTTCTTTTCACTTTTATGAACCGCACTATTTATAACAGAGTACTCTTTCATTTTAGCAGGGAAAGGAGTTTTTTCAATATAAGCTTCAGGAATAACACGATCAGCAGTTTCAACTACAACGCATTTATTAATAGATGAATCAATTTTATCTTTATACGGTTCATGATACTTATCAAAATTCTTCTTTGGCAATTCATAATGAGAGGCAAAAGCTTTATAAAGATTTACAGCAACTTGAGAATCAAGACCATATATAGCACTCATATTACGAAATTTATCAGTATCCATAAAAGCTTCAATGCATTTATAATCATAAATTATACCTGATTCTCTATCCTTGTCGTTCTCCCATCCTTCAGTATTTTCTTGGATCCGATCAAGAAGGTCCCTTTTAAACTCTTCTTTGTTGCGTGTAAATGATCCAGAACAAGAAGTATCCAGCAAGGTCTTGTCTTGAAAAGAAAGTCTTGCATAGAAATTATCAATAATAACATTACCAGGAAGCTCATGAATGGGGCATTTGAGCATTAAAGACTTCAATCTCCCCCAAGCTTGGGCGATGCTCTCTCCATCATGAGGCCAAAAATTATATATGCGATTCCGATCCTTATGAATTTCACTTGGAGGATAGAACTTAGAATAAAACCGGGCACAATATCATTCCATTCAAGAGAATCCCCATTATCCGATAATTTATACCAATGCGCCGCCTTACCGGACAGCGACAAAGAGAATAGTTTCTTTCTCACTTCATCCATAGCAATACCTGCACATTTGAATAACCCGCATAATTCATGCAAAAACAGTAAATGATCACCAGGATGGACAGTTCCATCCCCTTCATAGCGGTTATCCATAACACGTTCAATAATTTTCATAGGTATTTTATATGGTATCACTTCCTCACATGGCGCCTCATCCACTACCGTTGCAGTAGTAGTAGATTTCCCAAATAAAAATTGAAGAGAAGATCTCTCCATAATGACTTATAGCAGCGGGCAGAAATAAAATCAGCACAACAAGAAAGGTTTTCCTTACCAATTCCACTTACCAATAGCGCTTCACTCCCGCAACGGCGCCAGAAAATAGTCTTGATGACCCACAAGTATAGGGGGTGTATCGTAGTATCTTCGATAAGTAAGAATGTCGATCCCAACGAGGAGCGAAGGTGTTGACAAGCAGTTTCGATGAAGGATTCACTTGTAAATGCTCACGAGACAAGTATTCGGGGGGTTTGATGTAACAGTTGAATAAAGTACGAGTATGTAAAGTGCGAGAGTAATAATTGCAGCGAGTGGCCCAATCCTTTTTAGCACAAAGGACAAGCCGGTTTGTTTACTTATAATGACCAAACGTTCTCGAGGACACACGGGATTTTAGTCTAGTGCTTTCGCTACATACGGCTAAATAATCTTCATTGTTGTGATAAGTGTTGTGTGGGTGAACCTATGCTAATGTACCGCCCTTCCTAGGACTAATACATACTTGTGATTATACCCCTTGCAAGCATCCGCAACTACAAGAAAGTAATTAAGAATTAAATCTAACCACAGCCTTAAACTCTGAGATCCTGCGATCCCTCCCTGCATCGATATACCAACGGGGTTTAGGTTTCTGTCACTCCGGCAACCCCGCAATTGGCAAACGAATACAAGATGCATTCCCCTAGGCCCATAAATGGTGAAGTGTCATGTAGTCGACGTTCACATGACACCACTAGAAGAATAACACCACAACTTAAATATCACACCATTGAATATTACTCAACCATAGTTCACTACTAACATTTAGACTTCACCCATGTCCTCAAGAACTAAACGAACTACTCACAAGACATCATACGGAACATGATCAGAGGTGATATGATGATGAATAACAATCTGAACATAAACTTGGTTCAATGGTTTCACTCAATAGCATCAACAACAAGTAGGAATCGATACCGGGAGAGTTTCCCCTATCAAACAATCAAGATCAAACCCAAATTGCTACGGCGGTGGCGGTGTCCAGCGGTGATGACGGCGGTGATGATGGTGGAGATGATGATGATGGTGATGGCGATGATGTCCAGCTCGATGACGGTGTCGATGGCGTCGATTTCCCCTCCGGAGGAATTTCCCCGGCGGATTCCTGCCCGCCGGAGAGCTCTTTTCTCTCTGGTGTTCTCCGCCCCGCAGAGGCGGCTGTAACTCTTCGCGAGGTACCCTCTGTGGCTTAGGTCTTCGGGACGAAGGGTTTGGCGAAGAAAAGGAGGCAAAAAGGGTCGTGGGCCCCCCAGACCATAGGCCGGCGCGGCCAGGGCCTGGGCCGCGCCGCCCTAGGGTGTGGGCCCACCCTGGCTGCTCCTGGCTCCTCCTTCTGGCTTCCTTCGTCATCTTGAAAAATAGGATTTTTGGTATAATTTCCTTCCAGAGTTGATCTTCCGAAATATTGCGTTCTGACGGTGCTTTTTCCAGCAGAATCCTGGCTCCGGTGTTCGATCCTCCAATAATGATGAAACATGCAAAATAGATGAAATAACATAAGTATTGTGTCCCAATATGAAATATATCAATGAATAACAGCAAATTATGATATAAAATAGTGATGCAAATTGGACGTATCAAAGCTCAGGAAGCCCCAGACGTTGTGCTGGGTATGTTCTCTGTTAACTCAATACCCGCCAGAGTGCTGTTTGATTCTGGAGCATCGCATTCATTCATTACCGAAGATTTTGCATGCACTAGTAAGATTCAACCCATCAGTTTGAAGCATGTCATGATAGTTCAAATTCCTGGATCGACAACTAAAGCTAGAAAAATTTGCAAAGATGTGCCAATCAGAATACATGAAATAGAATTCTATGCAAATTTGATTGTTCTGGGAGCCAAAGGTTTGGAAGTAGTCCTGGGAATGGACTGGATGGCGAAACATCATGGACTGATTGATTGTGCCAAGAAGGCCATCACCATGACTAGTAGCACCGGAATAATAGTCGAACACATATCCGAAAAGATGCCCCGAAAATTTACCTGTAACCAAAGCCTAGCCAAACCCACCTTGGATCAGATCAGGGTCGTTTGTCGATATCCTGATGTGTTCCCGGATGATTTACCCGGTATGCCCCCAGATCGGGATATCGAGTTTATCATCGAGTTAATCCCCGGAACCGGACCTATAGCCCAGAGAGCCTACAGCATGAACTCGGCAGAGTTAGTGGAACTGAAGAAGCAACTGGATGATATGCTATTCAAAGGTCTGATTCAACCAAGTGCGTCACCCTGGAGATCGCCAGTTTTGTTTGTGGATAAAAAGGACGGTGCCACTCGTTTGGTTACGGACTATCGTAAGCTTAACGATGTCACCATCAAGAACAAGTATCCATTGCCCAAGATAGAAGATCTGTTTGACCAGCTGACCGGAGCCCGAGTATTCTCAAAGATTGATCTGCGGACAGGATACCATCAGTTGAAGATTCGTGCCACCGATATCCCCAAAACTGCCTTTACCACCAGATATGGATTGTATGAGTACAATGTCATGTCATTTGGATTGACCAATGCCCCCGCTTACTTCATGAATCTCATGAATAAGATCTTTATGAACTTCCTGGACAAGTTTGTGGTTGCCTTCATCGACGACATCCTCATATACTCCAAGTCCGAGGAAGAACATGAGCAACATTTGGAAGTGGTCCTAGATACCCTTCGGGAACATCAGTTGTATGCCAAGTTCAGCAAGTGTGAATTCTGGTTGAAAGAAGTAGGATTCTTGGGTCACATCTTGTCAGCCGGAGGAATTGCCGTTGACCCTGCAAAAATCAAGACTGTTGAAGAATGGAAAGCCCCCACCACTCAGACCGAAGTCCGTGCTTTTCTTGGATTGGCGGGATATTACCGCCGATTCGTTGAAGGGTTCTCGAGTATAGCCAGACCAATGACCCAATTGTTGAAGAAGGACCGGAAGTTCGAATGGACCGACAAGTGTGAAGAGAGCTTTCAACAGCTCAAGTTAAGTTTGACAACAGCCCCAATATTGGTGATGCCGGATATTACCAAGCCCTTCGATGTGTACTGTGACGCCTCCAAGATTGGTCTTGGATGTGTGCTGATGCAAGAAGGCAAAGTGATATCTTACCTATCAAGACAGCTGAGGCAGCATGAACAGAACTATCCAACCCATGACTTAGAGCTAGCAGCGGTGGTGTTAGCACTGAAAGTATGGCGTCATTACCTCATGGGTAATCGATGCGAGGTTTACTCGGATCACAAGAGCCTGAAGTATATCTTCACACAGAAGGAGCTGAATATGAGACAGCGCAGATGGATAGAGTTAATCAAAGATTACGACATGGAAATCCACTATCACCCCGGCAAGGCCAATGTGGTAGCGGATGCTTTGAGTAGACTGCCGTGTCAGTTGAACTCCATGTTAGCAATTGAGCAACCCAGCCTGTTTGAAGAGTTTGAACAGTTTAGACTTGAACTGGTTAGCGAAGGATACCTCGCCAGCATTGAACTCCAACCCACCCTGATTAGTCAGATCAAAGAAGCTCAGAAAGGAAATGCTAGCATTGACGGAATCAAGAACCAAATAGCCGCCGGAAAAACACCCGGATTCACCGTAGATGAAGAAGGAGTGCTATGGTATAACAAGCGCCTTTGCGTGCCGTCAGACTCAGAATTGAAGCAAGTTATTCTGAAAGAAGCTCACGACACCCTATACTCCATTCACCCCGGAGGAACCAAGATGTACCAGGATTTGAAGGAGCAATTCTGGTGGCATGGAATGAAGAGAGAAATTGGAAGCTACATCGCCAAGTGTGACATCTGTCAAAGAGTCAAAGCAGAACATCAACGCCCCGCAGGACTGTTGCAACCCCTACAGATTCCCGAATGGAAGTGGGATTCCGTAGGAATGGATTTCATCACCAGACTGCCCAAGTTTAGTAAAGGAAATGATTTCCATCTGGGTAGTGGTCGACAGACTGACCAAAGTCGCCCACTTCATCCCCGTCAAGACCACCTATCAAGGACCGAGACTCGCAGAGCTATATATCTCAAGGATAGTCAGCCTGCACGGAACCCCGAAGTCGATAGTATCCGACAGAGGATCCCAATTCACTTCCCGATTCTGGCAGAAAGTACATGAAGGACTCGGAACTCGTCTGAATTTCAGCACAGCCTATCACCCGCAGACAGATGGACAGACTGAAAGAGTCAACCAGATACTAGAAGATATGTTGAGAGCATGTGTGCTAGAGTATGGATCTAAGTGGGAAGACTGCTTGCTGTACGCAGAATTCTCATACAACAATAGCTACCAAGCCAGCTTGCAGATGGCCCCCTTCGAAGCACTGTATGGAAGGAAGTGCCGTACCCCTCTGAATTGGTCGGAAGTAGGAGAGAGTCAAATCTTTGGACCAGATATTCTCCGAGAAGCCGAAGAGAAGGTTCACAAGATTCGTGAGTACCTCAAGACAGCCCAATCAAGACAGAAGAGCTACGCCGACAAGAGACGCCGAGAGATGACCTTCGAGATCGGAGATTTCGTATATCTCAAAGTGTCCCCTCTTAAGGGAATGCAGAGATTTCAACTTCGAGGAAAGCTCGCACCCCGATATGTTGGACCTTTCAAGGTCCTGAGTCGCCGAGGAGAAGTATCCTATCAGCTGGAGTTACCGGAAGAAATGTCAGCGGTGCATAATGTGTTTCACATCTCGCTACTCCGGAAGTGTTTAGAAGTGCCTGAGAAGACCGAAGTTTTCAAGAACATCGACCATCGAGCTGTCGATATCAACTCAGATCTGACATACCGCGAAGTACCTATTCGCATCTTGGAAGAAGCATTCAGAACCACCCGTACTCGAAGTATCAAGTTTCTGAAGATCCAATGGAGTAACCACACCGAAGAAGAAGCCACCTGGGAGAGAGAAGACTTTATGAGGACTGAGTACCCAGATCTCTTTAGTACCTAGTTTTCTCAGATCTCGGGACGAGATCTTTTGTAATGGGGAAGGGTTTGTAACATCCCAAGTTTCAACAACAATAAACAAGAAAGAGAAATTCCCCAAAACCCAAAATTTGCAATTAACAAAAACTTTTTCCATGCATATAGTGTCACTTATAGATATATGCATTTGAGTGATATTCTTTTGTGCAATTGCCATGATGAGTGTTAGTATGATTAAATATGGTTATGTGAACACTAAGCAAGATCACTAAACCCTAATTTGAGGGGAAATAGAGAAAATGAGAAAAACTCATTTCTCACTCACATACACAATATGCATTTTAGCAAATCCTCAACCAAGGCCAAGATTGCTTGCCCCTTTGCTTCTAAAATGCTTCAATGTGATAAACTAACACTTTTGCATCCTTGGATCAAGATTCAAATCAAAAGAAATCAAGATTTCATCATACATGTGATAATGGTCACTTAGCCCAAAATTATTTTCTTCACCACTTTACCCCTCTGTATTTCTCAAATCTTAAACTAAGCAAGGTCAACTAAAGCCAGGTCATCCAAGACCATGTCAAGGTGAGTAACTTTGATGTTGACCACCCTCCCTAAAGTTGACTAGGTTGACCAGAATAAGAGGGCAAAGAGGGAACCCGAGAGAGAGAAGAAGATCACCTCAAATTTGAAAAGTTGCAAATCACTTCCAAATTGAGTGCCACCACCACCAATACATCACAATAATTATATAAATGAGATTCACCAAAGAGATTTTCAAATTTCAAAATAAAATTTCATGCGGGCATTTTGTCGAACAGGTGGCAGGCAGCTTCTAGAATTGTTGTTACATGCTATTATCCACCAGATTTTGACCTAAACCACTTTTGGTTTGTGATCATCAGCCTCCCCTACACCCCCTGCCTCTAGCCCAGTACTTGCATGGCTGATTAAAGTGGAGGAGAAACCCTAAAACATGCCAAACAATGCCATGCCGGCCACCTTTGGCACTCCTCTCCCTGGCCTCTCCCTCGTCGTTTCTCCATGTCTGCGAGCATCTCTGATGCATAAGGACCAAGCCTGTACCCCTCACTCGATCGCCATTGCACGGCACTGCCCAGAACGCCCGCGTCCAAAACGTGCCAGGACGTGCCAGCCGGCGTGGTGATCACGCCCCAGGACGCGCAAGGACGCCACGCACTCGACCGCTACCGTCCTCGCCCTGCATCCCTATCACCGCGTCGAGCATCGCCTCTGCACCCTCTACAAGCTAGACGAACGCCCGTGCCTGCCCTGCACTGTCGCCGTCGCCCTAGATTAAAATGATGCCGCGCGCCCCATGATAGACATTGCCAGCGCTCGAGCTCTCCCATCACTCTTTTCTCTGTCTCGATACAGGTTGAGCATCTCCAGTACACCGGCTAGCCGTAGCCGTCCTTCGCTTGCCCTTTCGCTCGCTGGAAACGCCACGCCATGGCCGCGCCCTTGCAGCACCCCGCGGCACCCCTCGCCACTATAAATAGAGGCCCTCCCAGCAAGCTCTCCTCACACCAATCGACTCCCCTCTCACCACTGATCTTCCTCACCACCTTAGCTCGTTCGATTGCTGCCGGAGAAGAAGCAATTTCAAGATCGGAGCCGCCGGGGGACGCAGCTCACCGTCGACGATTGGCGCCACCCCGAGCCCCGCCGCTGCTCCCAAGCTCTTCCCCATCTACTACACCTTCACCGCGCATACTGCCTGAGTCCTGCATCGGCCTGGTAGGCTCTCCGACCCCCTACTGCCGCCGTGACCTCGTCGGAATCCTGTCGGTGACGACGACGCTCACCCGCCGTCGATCCTCCCTCTAATCCTACGGTCGAGATAGAAAATACCGTTTCGCCGTTTAAATAGGCGCCGACAGGTGGCCCCCACCTTGTCAGCGCGGCCCGAGCGCGCCAGACGCGTGTTGGGCTGCGAAGTGGGTTTCCTAACCGTTTCGGCCCATTAGATTTTCCCGCGTGGCCCAAAAATTCAAATAGGATTTAATCTATTTAGTTCAAATTCAATACTGAGGTTAACTTCAAAATTAAATATCTTGAGATCTACTACACCAAATTTACCCAATTTTATATATTTAGAAAGCTCATAAAATTATCTAAATAATGCCACTGGCCCCATCTCCATTTTCTTTGTAGATTTAATTTGACAAAAAAGACAAGACAGGGACTTTTGCACTTTCAAACTTTATTTAAAATTCAACCAGAATAGTTTTTGAAGTAATTCCAATTCTAATAAATCACAAATGATGTCCTCTAATTGATTATGCAATAACATAGCCCTGTTGTTTGTATGATCATGGACTAGATCAAATAAAATGGCTATGTAGTCATTTCTAGAGCATTTTAAAGTGGAATTCAAACTCAACCCCAATATGAGAATTACCTCTCATTTAAATTTTGATCCTAAGTACTAATAACCAGGGGGAATGACTTAGGCTAATGAACCCTTGAGAATTATTACTTAGAGATTTTAATTCATTTAAAGGTTAAGTTTTAAAACTATGTGAAGTATAGCACTTCAATTAAATTGAACTCACATATAATAGATATGAAATGTTGACTTTGGGTCAACCTATATTTCATACCTTATTATTATATGAAGAGATTAAATCTTAATAAGAGGTAATGAAAAGGAATGAATTCTTTTAAAGATCTACTTACCAAATTTAAGATTTAGGAATAATGAGAGGAAATTATTTTTCTCCTAAATAATAATTCATCAAATAACCCACCATGCCATGTTTGATTGATAATAGGACTAGAGTGTGAACTCTTTGAGTGTTTCTAGTCTAGTATGAAAGCTTGGTTTAGTATTTATACCTCGTATTCGTATATAGACGCTAGTACCGAGGAATACCAAGAGGAGGAGGGCTACTCTCAGGAAGAAGAAGAGAACTTCGATAACTACCCAGCTCAAGGCAAGCTAACCCTTGCTGAAAACAAGTGCTTAGCTCTACAAGAGCAAAGGCATCTTCACACTTTACTTTTAAGTATTACCTATCCCATGTTTTTACTTACTCTTGCTTTTGCTTATTTTTATTTAAATTACTTTTTGATTTATGATTTCCCTTGTCCAGAATAGAACAAGAGCATCAAAGTTAGCCTAAGCAAATAAAGCTAGGTAGCACCCCCTCATGACTAGTTGCTATTGCTAAGAACTAAAATTGACTACTCTAGATGGGAACATTTGTGAATTGAACTAAAGTGAAAGATTTTTGAAGGTGAATATGACCTTGAGGAGATGGTGATTTTTGATAAAATAGATGATTGAGTTTGAATGCGATACCCTTCCAATTATACAAGTACCCCCACAATACCTGATTATGGGTAGGGCTTAACTAGAAGCTTGTGTATTTTAGTATGGGTTCCCTCTGAACAAACATCATAGGGGTTACGCTGCGGCTGCCTCCGTTACTTGTGGATTGATGTTGAAATGAGGTGAATGTACGGCCCAAGCCCTGTGCAGTTCCCGGGTTAACTGCGGTTTCCACCGGGAGGCCAAGCTCATGGGGAGAGGTGCTCATACTAGCATATATAAGTGAAAGGTTTCGATTGATGATCCGCGTACTGTGTTACGATGATTCGAGGTTACCCTCGACGGATGAAATCAAAAGTTGTGGCACAAGAGTACAACCTCTGCAGAGTGTTAAACCTATTCGAATAGCCGTGTCCACGGTTACGGACGATTGGAAAGGCCATACTATCTCCATTATCATTAAAATGTTTTGGTTCTAGAAATGAATGGTGGTTTGAAAGGTGACATTATGGTGATCCATAATGAGTTGTGGGAATGACACTAATGTTCCCACTTGAGTTAGTCTAGCACATGATAAGGCTTTACCAAAGATTTATGAAACTAAAACTTGGCTTTATGCAAATAAACCTAGAGCTTAGCATCCCCTTACACTTAATGAGTTTTTATCTTAGAGTTAGTTTGCGAGTACTTTAAAAGTACTCATGGCTTTGCCCTGGCTATTCAAATGCCAGACTATGAAGGTGAGCCCCAGTACCAGGATGACGGACAACAGGATGTCTACGATAACTAGGATCGTCTCCTAACGTCAAGCGTTGCCTGTGGAATAGCTCGTCCACTACTACTTCACTTCCGCTACTATTTGTGATGTTGAACAATATATTCGTGTAATATTGGATCATGTGATCTATGGTTGTAAGACAATATGTGTTGTAATAAATGATGACTCTATGCTACTTACTATTATGTCTCGCAAAAACATTATTCCTGGGATTGCGATGTACGGCATAATAGGCATCTGGACTTAAAAATCCGGGTGTTGACACTCTCGTAGATTATGGAGTTAACTATTACTATGATAGTATTGATGTGATCTATTCCCCCTTTCATAGTCTGTCGGTGCTTGCGCACAGTTGATGTGGGCGTAGTAGCTTCCTTGTGACGGTAAAGCACTCGTCTGTTGGGAACCCCAAGAGGAAGGTATGATGTGTACAGCAACAAGTTTTCCCTCAGTAAGAAACCAAGGTTTATCGAACCAGTAGGAGCCAAGAAGCACGTTGAAGGTTGATGGCGGCGAGATGTAGTGCGGCGCAACACCAGGGATTCCGGCGCCAATGTGGAACCTGCACAACACAACCAAAGTACTTTGTCCCAACGAAACAGTGAGGTTGTCAATCTCACCGGCTTGCTGTAACAAAGGATTAGATGTATAGTGTGGATGATGATTGTTTGCAGAAAACAGTAAAACAAGTATTGCAGTAGATTGTATTCGATGTAAAAGAATGGACCGGGGTCCACAGTTCACTAGAGGTTTCTCTCCCATAAGATAAATAGCATGTTGGGTGAACAAATTACAGCTGGGCAATTGACAAATAAAGAGAGCATGACAATGCACATACATGATATGATGAGTATTGTGAGATTCAATTGGGCATTACGACAAAGTACATAGACCGTTATCCAGCATGCATCTATGCCTAAAAAGTCCACCTTCAGGTTATCTTCCGAACCCCTTCCAGTATTAAGTTGCAAACAACAGACAATTGCATTAAGTATGGTGCGTAATGTAATCAATAACTACATCCTCGGACATAGCATCAATGTTTTATCCCTAGTGGCAACAGCACATCCACAACCTTAGAACTTTCTGTCACTGTCCCAGATTTAATGGAGGCATGAACCCACTATCGAGCATAAATACTCCCTCTTGGAGTTAAGAGTAAAAACTTGGCCAGAGCCTCTACTAATAACGGAGAGCATGCAAGATCATAAACAACACATAAGTAATAGATTGATAATCAACATAACATAGTATTCTCTATCCATCGGATCCCAACAAACACAACATATAGCATTACAGATAGATGATCTTGATCATGTTAGGCAGCTCACAAGATCCGACAATGAAGCACATAAGGAGAAGACAACCATCTAGCTACTGCTATGGACCCATAGTCCAGGGGTGAACTACTCACTCATCAATCCGGAGGCGACCATGGCGGTGTAGAGTCCTCCGGGAGATGATTCCCCTCTCCGGCAGGGTGCCAGAGGCGATCTCCTGAATCCCTCGAGATGGGATTGGCGGCGGCGGCGTCTCTGGAAGGTTTTCCGTATCTTGGCTCTCGGTACTGGGGCTATTATCGACGGAGGCTTAAGTAGGCGAAGAGGTAGGTCAAGGGGCGTCACGAGGGGCCCAGATGGCAGGGCCATGCGGCCAGGGGCCAGGCTGCGCCGCCCTATCATCTGGCTGCCTCGTGGCCCCACTTCGTTTCATCTTCGGACTTCTGGAAGCTTCGTGGAAAAATAGGACCCTGGGCGTTGATTTCGTCCAATTCCGAGAATATTTCCTTACTAGGATTTCTGAAACCAAAAACAGCAGAAAACAGCAACTGGCTCTTCGGCATCTCGTTAATAGGTTAGTGCCGGAAAATGCATAAATACGACATATAATGTGTATAAAACATGTGAGTATCATCATAAAAGTAGCATGGAACATAAGAAATTATAGATACGTTTGAGACGTATCAAGCATCCCCAAGCTTAGTTCCTACTCATCCCGAGTAGGTAAACGATAACAAAGATAATTTCTTAGTGACAATGCTACCAACATAATCTTGATCAATACTATTGTAAGCACATGTAATGAATGCAGCGATTTGAAACAATGGTAAATGACATGAGTAAACAATTGAATCATAAAGCAAAGACTTTTCATGAATAGTACTTCAAGATAAGCATCAATAAGTCTTGCATAAGAGTTAACTCATAAATCAATAATTCAAAGTAAAGGTATTGAAGCAACACAAAGGAAGATGAAGTTTCAGCGGTTGCTTTCAACTTGTAACATGTATATCTCATGGATATTGTCAATGTAAAGTAATATAACAAGTGCAATATGCAAGTATGTAGGAATCAATGCACAGTTCACACAAGTGTTTGCTTCTTGAGGTGGAGAGAGATAGGTGAACTGACTCAACATAAAAGTAAAAGAAAGGTCCTTCAAAGAGGAAAGCATCGATTGCTATATTTGTGCTAGAGCTTTGGTTTTGAAAACAAGAAACAATTTTGTCAACGGTAGTAATAAAGCATATGTATCATGTAAATTATATCTTACAAGTTGCAAGCCTCATGCATAGTATACTAATTGTGCCCGCACCTTGTCCTAATTAGCTTGGATTACCGGGATTATCATCGCAATACACATGTTTTAACCAAGTGTCACAAAGGGGTACCTCTATGCCGCCTGTACAAAGGTCTAAGGAGAAAGTTCGCATTTGATTTCTCGCTTTTGATTATTCTCAACTTAGACATCCATACCGGGACAACATAGACAACAGATAATGGACTCCTCTTTAATGCATAAGCATGTAGCAACAATTAATTTTCTCATATGAGATCGAGGATATATGTCCAAAACTGAAACTTCCACCATGATTCATGGTTTTAGTTAGCGGCCCAATGTTCTTCTCTAACATTATGCATGCTCTAACCATTAAATGAGTGGTAAATCGCCCTTACTTCAGACAAGACGGACATGCATAGCAACTCACATGATATTCAACAAAGAGTAGTTGATGGCGTCCCCAGGAACATGGTTATCGCACAACAAGCAACTTAATAAGAGATAAAGTGCATAAGTACATATTCAATACCACAATAGTTTTTAAGCTATTTGTCCCATGAGCTATATATTGTAAAGGTGAAGAATGGAAATTTTAAAGGTAGCACTCAAGCAATTTACTTTGGAATGGCGGAGAAATACCATGTAGTAGGTAGGTATGGTGGACACAAATGGCATAGTGGTTGGCTCAAGGATTTTGGATGCATGAGAAGTATTCCCTCTCGATACAAGGTTTAGGCTAGCAAGGTTATTTGAAACAAACACAAGGATGAAGCGGTGCAGCAAAACTCACATAAAAGACATATTGTAAACATTATAAGACTCTATACCGTCTTCCTTGTTGTTCAAACTCAATACTAGACATTATCTAGACCTTAGAGAAACCAAACATGCAAATCAGATTTTAGCATGCTCTATGTATTTCTTCATTAATAGGTGCAAAGTATATGATGCAAGAGCTTAAATATGAGCACAACAATTGCCAAGTATCACATTATTCAAGATATTATACCAATTACCACATATATCATTTTCCAATTCAAACCATATAACAATTTAACGAAGAAGAAACTTTCACCATGAATACTATGAGTAAAGCCTAAGGACATACTTGTCCATATGCAACAGCGGAGCATGTCTCTCTCCCACACAATGAATGCTAGGATCCATTTTATTCAAACAAAACAGAAACAAAAACAAACAGACGCTCCAAGCAAAGTACATAAGATGTGACGGAATAAAAATATAGTTTCACTAGAGGAACCTGATAATGTTGTCGATGAAGAAGGGGATGCCTTGGGCATCCCCAAGCTTAGACGCTTGAGTCTTCTTGATATATGCAGGGTTGAACCACCGGGGCATCCCCAAGCTTAGAGCTTTCACTGTCCTTGATCATAGTGTATATCATCCTCCTCTCTTGATCCTTGAAAACTTCCTCCACACCAAACTCAAAACAAACTCATTAAAGGGTTAGTGCATAATCAAAATTCACATATTCAGAGGTGACACAATCATTCTTTATACTTCTGGACATTGCACAAAGCTACTGAAAGTCAATGGAATCGAAAAATCCATCAAGCATGACAAAACAGGCAATGCAAAATAAAAGGCAGAATCTGTCAAAACAGAACAGTTCGTAAAGACGTATTTTTAACAGGCACCAAACTTGCTCAGATGAGAAAACTTAAAACTAATGAAAGTTGCGTACATATCTGGGGATCACTCACGTAAATTGGCATAATTTTCTGAGTTACCTACAGAGAATTAGACCCAGATTCGTGACAGCAAAGAAAACTGTTTCTGTGCAGTAATCCAAATCTAGTATCATCCTTCTATTAGAGACTTTACTTGGCACAACAATGCAATAAAACTAAGATAAGGAGAGGTTGCTACAGTAGTAAACAACTTCCAAGACTCAAACATAAAATAAAAGTACTGTAGTAAAAACATGGGTTGTCTCCCATAAGCGCTTTTCTTTAACGCCTTTCAGCTAGGCGCAGAAAGTGTATATCAAGTATAATCAAGAGACGAAGTGTCAACATCATAATTTGTTCTAATAATAGAATCAAAAGGTAACTTCATTCTCTTTCTAGGGAAGTGTTCCATTCCTTTCTTTAGAGGAAATATATATTTAATATTACCTTCCTTCATATCAATGATAGCACCAACAGTTCGAAGAAAAGGTCTTCCCAATATAATGGGACAAGATGCATTGCATTCAATATCCAAGACAACAAAATCAACGGGGACAAGGTTATTGTTAACCATAATACGAACATTATCAACTCTCCCCAAAGGTTTCTTCGTAGAATCATCAGCAAGATTAACATCCAAATAACAATTTTTCAAAGGTGGCAAGTCAAGCGTATCATAAATTTTCTTAGGCATAACAGAAATACTTGCACCAAGATCACATAAAGCATTACAATCAAAGTCATTGACCTTCATCTTAATGATGGGCTCCCAACCATCCTCTAGCTTCATAGGGATAGAAGTTTCGCGATTTAGTTTCTCTTCTCTAGCTTTTATGAGAGCATTTGTAATATGTTTCGTGAAAGCCAAATTTATAGCACTAGCATTAGGACTCTTAGCAAGTTTTTGTAAGAACTTTATAACTTCAGAGATGTGGCAATCATCAAAATCTAAACCATTATGATCTAAAGCAATGGGATCATTGTCCCCAATGTTGGAAAAAATTTCAGCAGTTTTATCACAGCGATTTAGCTTTAGCGCTTTCAGGTAGTTTTTCGCGCTTTGTATTAGAAGTGGAAACATTGCCTACACTAATTCTTTTACCATTGATAGTAGGAGGTGCAGCAACATGTGTAGCATTAGCATTGCTAGTGGTAGTAATAGTCCAAACTTTAGCTACATTATTCTCTTTAGCTAGTTTTTCATTTTCTTCTCTTTCCCACCTAGCATGCAGTTCAGCCATTAATCTTATATTCTCATTAATTCTAACTTGGATGGCATTTGCTGTAGTAAAATTTTTATTTTCATTATCCCTATTAGGCATAACTTTCAATTTCAAAAGATCAACATCAGCAGCAAGACTATCAACTTTAGAAGCAAGTATATCAATTTTCCCAAGCTTTTCTTCAACAGATTTGTTAAAAGCAGTTTGTGTACTAATAAATTCTTTAAGCATAGCTTCAAGTCCAGGGGGTGTATTCCTATTATTGTTGTAAGAATTCCCATAAGAATTACCATAACCGTTACCATTATTATAAGGATATGGCCTATAGTTGTTACTAGAATTGTTCCGGTAAGCATTGTTGTTGAAATTATTATTTTTAATGTAGTTTACATCAACATGTTCTTCTTGAGCAACCAATGAAGCTAACGGAACATTATTAGGATCAATATTTGTCCTATCATTCACAAGCATAGACATAATAGCATCAATCTTATCACTCAAGGAAGAGGTTTCTTCGACAGAATTTACCTTCTTACCTTGTGGAGCTCTTTCCGTGTGCCATTCAGAGTAATTAATCATCATATTATCAAGAAGCTTTGTTGCTTCACCAAGAGTGATGGACATAAAGGTACCTCCAGCAGCTGAATCCAATAGGTTCCGCGAAGAAAAATTCGGTCCTGCATAAAAGGTTTGGATGATCATCCAAGTAGTTAGTCCATGGGTTGGGCAATTTTTAACCAAAGATTTCATTCTTTCCCATGCTTGTGCAACATGCTCAGTATCCAATTGTTTAAAATTCATTATGCTACTCCTCAAAGATATAATTTTAGCAGGGGGATAATATCTACCAATAAAAGCATCCTTGCATTTAGTCCATGAATCCATACTATTCTTAGGCAGAGATAGCGACCAATCTTTAGTTCTTCCTCTTAATGAGAAAGGAAACAATTTTAATTTTATAATGTCACCATCTACATCTTTATACTTTTGCATTTCACAAAGTTCAACAAAATTATTGAGATGGGCAGCAGCATCATCAGAACTAATACCAGAAAATTGCTCTCGCATAACAAGATTCAGTAAAGCGGGTTTAATTTCAAAGAATTCTGCTGTAGTAGCAGGTGAAGCAATAGGTGTGCATAAGAAATCATTATTATTTGTGGTTGTGAAGTCACACAACTTAGTATTTTCATGAGTATTCATTTTAGCAATAGTAAATAAAGTAAACTAGATAAAGTAAATGCAAGTAACTAATTTTTTTTGTGTTTTTAATATAGCAAACAAGATAGTAAGTAAAGTAAAACTAGCAACTAATTTTTTTGTGTTTTGTTTTAGTGCAGCAAACAAAGTAGTAAATAAAATAAAGCAAGACAAAAACAAAGTAAAGAGATTGGATTGTGAAGACTCCCCTTGCAGCGTGTCTTGATCTCCCCGGCAACGGCGCCAGAAAAAGAGCTGCTTGCGCACAGTTGACGTGGGCGTAGTAGCTTCCTTGTGACGGTAAAGCACTCGTCTGTTGGGAACCCCAAGAGGAAGGTATGATGTGTACAGTAGCAAGTTTTCCCTCAGTAAGAAACCAAGGTTTATCGAACCAGTAGGAGCCAAGAAGCACGTTGAAGGTTGATGGCGGCGAGATGTAGTGCGGCGCAACACCAGGGATTCCGGCGCCAACGTGGAACCTGCACAACACAACCAAAGTACTTTGTCCCAACGAAACAGTGAGGTTGTCAATCTCACCGGCTTGCTGTAACAAAGGATTAGATGTATAGTGTGGATGATGATTGTTTGCAGAAAACAGAAAAACAAGTATTGCAGTAGATTGTATTCGATGTAAAAGAATGGACCGGGGTCCACAGTTCACTAGAGGTGTCTCTCCCATAAGATAAATAGCATGTTGGGTGAACAAATTACAGTTGGGTGATACGTCTCCGACGTATCGATAATTTCTTATGTTCCATGCTACTTTATTGATGATACCTACATGTTTTGTACACATTATATGTCATATTTATGCATTTTCCGGAACTAACCTATTGACGAGATGCCGAAGTGCCAGTTCCTGTTTTCTGCTCTTTTTGGTTTCAGAAATCCTAGTAAGGAAATATTCTCGGAATTGGACGAAATCAACGCCCAGATCCCTATTTTTCCCGGAACCTTCCAAAACACCCAAGAGCCGCCAGAGGGCAGCCCTGGGGGCCCCACACGCCACCCTGGCGTGGCCAGAGGGGGGGCCGCGCCCCCCTAATGTGTGGGCCCACCAGGCCCCCTCCGAGGCTGCCCTTCCGCGTACTTAAAGCCTCCGTCGCGAAAACCCTACCACGATCGACGAAACCCGCAAAAACCTTCCAGAGCCACCGCCATCGCGAAGCCAAGATCTGGGGGGACAGAAGTCTCTGTTCCGGCATGCCGCCGGGACGGGGAAGTGCCCCCGGAAGGCTTCTCCATCGACACCACCGCCATCTTCATCACCGCTACTGTCTCCCATGAGGAGGGAGTAGTTCTCCATCGAGGCTAAGGGCTGTACCGGTAGCTATGTGGTTCATCCTCTCTCTATGTACTTCAATACAATGATCTCATGAGCTGCCTTACATGATTGAGATCCATATGATGATGATTGTAATCTAGATGTCGTTATGCTAGTCAAGTGAATTTTACTTATGTGATCTCCGGAGACTCCTTGTCCCACGTGTGTAAAGGTGACAGTGTGTGCACCGTGTGGGTCTCTTAGGCTATATTTCACAGAATACTTATTCACTGTTATGAATGGCATAGTGAAGTGCTTATTTATATCCCTTTATGATTGCAATATGTTTTGTATCACTATTCATCTATGTGCTACTCTAGTGATGTTATTAAAGTACTATATTCCTCCTTCATGATGTAATGGTGACAGTGTGTGCATCATGTAGTACTTGGCATAGTTTATGATTATGATCTCTTGTAGATTATGAAGTTAACTATTACTATGATGGTATTAATGTGATCTATTCCTCCTCTCATAGTATGAAGGTGACAGTGTGCATGCTATGTTAGTACTTGGTATAGTTGTGTTGATCTATCATGCACTCTAAGGTTATTTAAACATGAATATCGAATGTTGTGGAGCTTGTTAACTCCGGCATTGAGGTGCTCTTGTAGCCCTACACAAATAGCGGTGTTCATCATCCAACAAGAGAGTGTAGAGTGGTTTTATTATGTGATCAATATTGAGAGTGTCCACTAGTGAAAGTAGTATCCCTAGGCCTTGTTTCCAAATACTGCAATCTCCGCTTGTTTACTGTTTTACTGCATGTTTACTTACTACACGCCAGCAAGCACTTTTCTGGCACTGTTACTACTGCTCATATATATTCATACCACCTGTATTTCACTATCTCTTCGCCGAACTAGTGCACCTATTAGGTGTGTTGGGGACACAAGAGACTTCTTGCTTTGTGGTTGCAGGGTTGCATGAGAGGGATATCTTTGACCTCTTCCTCCCTGAGTTCGATAAACCTTGGGTGATCCACTTAAGGGAAACTTGCTGCTGTTCTACAAACCTCTGCTCTTGGAGGCCCAACACTGTCTACAAGAATAGAAGCTCCCGTAGACATCAAGCACTTTTCTGGCGCCGTTGCCGGGGAGGAAAGGTAAAAGGCACTCATACTTCGGTTCCAGGTAACAGTACTTTTCTGGCGCCATTGCATCTTTTTGTTTCTTGTTTACACTAGTAAGGCATAATGGACAACAATGAGCTTCTTATTCTATTTCCTGATTTAAGACATGGATGGTTTGATCCGAAAATTAAAAAACCCATGGAACATATTAGTATGAATACTTTGAACACCGTTGTTGCTAATGATATGGAAAATTCTAAGCTTGGGGAAGCTGGTTTTGATGAGCATGATCTTTTTAGTCCCCCGGGCATTGAGGAGAAAATTTACTTTGATGATACTTTACCTCCTATTTATGATGATTATAATGATATTGGTCTTTTGGTTCCACCTGTTATGGAGGATAAATTTGATTATGATTACAATATGCCTCCTATATTTGATGATGAGAATAATAATGATAGCTACTTTGTTGAATTTGCTCCCACTACAACTAATAAAATTGATTATGCTTATGTTGGGAGTAGTAATAATTTTATGCATGAGACTCATGATAAGAATGCTTTATGTGATAGTTATATTGTTGAGTTTGCTCATGATGCTACTGGACATTATTATGAGAGAAGAAAATATGGTTGTAGAAATTTTCATGTTACTGAAACATCTCTCTATGTGCTGAAATTTTTGAAGCTACACTTGTTTTATCTATCTATGCTTGTTGCATTATGCTTCTTGAACTTGTTTATTTACAAGATTCCTTTTCATAGGAAGCATGTTAGACTTAAATGTGCTTTGAATTTGCCTCTTAATGCTCTCTTTTGCTTCAAATACTATTTCTTATGAGTGCATCATTAAAACTGCTGAGCCCATCTTAATGGCTATAAAGCAAGAACTTCTTGGGAGATAACCCATGTGTTATTTTGCTACAGTACTTTATTTTATATTTGTGTCTTGGAAGTTGTTTACTACTGTAGCAACCTCTCCTTATCTTAGTTTTGTGTTTTGTTGTGCCAAGTAAAGTCGTTGATAGTAAGGTTCATACTAGATTTGGATTACTGCGCAGAAACAGATTTCTTTGCTGTCACGAATCTGGGCAAAATTCTCTGTAGGTAACTCAGAAAATTATGCCAATTTACGTGAGTGATCCTCAGATATGTACGCAACTTTCATTCAATTTGAGTATTTTCATCTGAGCAAGTATGGTGCCTCAATAAAATTCATCTTTACGGACTGTTCTGTTTTGACAGATTCTGCCTTTTATTTCGCATTGCCTCTTTTGCTATGTTGGATGGATTTCTTTGTTCCATTAACTTTCAGTAGCTTTGTGCAATGTCCAGAAGTGTTAAGAATGATTGTGTCACCTCTGAACATGTGAATTTTTGATTTTGCACTAACCCTCTAATGAGTTTGTTTTGAGTTTGGTGTGGAGGAAGTTTTCAAGGGTCAAGAGAGGAGGATGATACAATATGATCAAGAAGAGTGAAGAGTCTAAGCTTGGGGATGCCCCCGGTGGTTCACCCCTGCATATATCAAGAAGACTCAAGCGTCTAAGCTTGGGGATGCCCAAGGCATCCCCTTCTTTATCGACAAATTATCAGGTTCCTTCTCTGGAAACTATATTTTTATTCGGTCACATCTTATGTACTTTACTTGGAGCGTCTGTTTGCTTTTATTTTTGTTCTTGTTTGAATAAATGCATGCTTGTGTGGGAGAGAGACACGCTCCGTTGGTTCATATGAACACATGTGTTCTTAGCTTTTAATTTTCATGGCGAAGGTTGAAACTGCTTCGTTAATTGTTATATGGTTGGAATTGGAAAATGCTACATGTAGTAATTGCTAAAATGTCTTGGATAATGTGATACTTGGCAATTGTTGTGCTCATGTTTAAGCTCTTGCATCATATACTTTGCACCTATTAATGAAGAAATACACAGAGCATGCTAAAATTTGGTTTGCATAATTGGTCTCTCTAAGGTCTAGATAATTTCTAGTATTGAGTTTGAACAACAAGGAAGACGGTGTAGAGTCTTATAATGTTTACAATATGTCTTTTATGTGAGTTTTGCTGCACCAGTTCATCCTTGTGTTTGTTTCAAATAACCTTGCTAGCCTAAACCTTGTATCGAGAGGGAATACTTCTCATGCATCCAAAATCCTTGAGCCAACCACTATGCCATTTGTGTCCACTATACCTACCTACTACATGGTATTTCCTGCCATTCCAAGTAAATTGCTTCATGTGCTACCTTTAAACCTTCAAAATGCTTCTCAAATTGTGTTAATGTTTTATAGCTCATGAGGAAGTATGTGGTGTTTATCTTTCAACCTTGTCATTTACTCTTGACAGACTTTCATAATGGACTAGTGGCACATCCGCTTATCCAATAATTTTGCAAAAAGAGCTGGCAATGGGGTTCCCAGCTCCGATTAATCAAACTTCATTAATAATTCTCTTCACATGTTTTGCTCTGATTCATCAGTAAGCAACTTAATTTTGCAAATAGACACTCCTCCATGGTATGAGATTGATGGTAGGCACCCGAGGATTCGGTTAGCCATGGCTTGTGTAAGCAAAGGTTGGGAGGAGTGTCACCCATAAATAAATAAAAACTAAAGTACATGTGTAAACAAAAGAGAAGAGGGATGATCTACCTTGCTGGTAGAGATAACGTCCTTCATGGGAGCCGCTCTTGAAAGTCTGGTTGGCGAGGTAGTTAGAGTACCCATTATCATTCGTTGACAACAACAAACACCTCTCAAAATTTTACTTTTATGCTTTCTATATGATTTCAAAACTTGAAAAGCTCTAGCACATGATTTAATCCCTGCTTCCCTCTGCGAAGGGCCATTCTTTTACTTTTATGTTGAGTCAGTTCACCTATCTCTCTCCACCTCAAGAAGCAAACACTTGTGTGAACTGTGCATTGATTCCTACATACTTGCATATTGCACTTGTTATATTGCTTTGCATTGACAACTATCCATGAGATATACATGTTACAAGTTGAAAGCAACCGCTGAAACTTCATCTTCCTTTATGTTGCTTCAATACCTTTACTTTGAATTATTGCTTTATGAGTTAACTCTTATGCAAGACTTATTGATGCTTGTCTTGAAGTACTATTCATGAAAAGTCTTTGCTTTATGATTCATTTGTTTACTCATGTCATTACCATTGTTTTGATCGCTGCATTCATTACATATGCTTACAATAGTATGATCAAGGTTATGATGGCATGTCACTCCACAAATTATCTTTGTTTATCGTTTACCTGCTCGGGACGAGCAGGAACTAAGCTTGGGGATGCTGATACGTCTCCGACGTATCGATAATTTCTTATGTTCCATGCTACTTTATTGATGATACCTACATGTTTTATACACATTATATGTCATATTTATGCATTTTCCGGAACTAACCTATTGACGAGATGCCGAAGTGCCAGTTCCTGTTTTCTGCTATTTTTGGTTTCAGAAATCCTAGTAAGGAAATATTCTCGGAATTGGACGAAATCAACGCCGAGATCCCTATTTTTCCCGGAACCTTCCAGAACACCCGAGAGCCGCCAGAGGGAAGCCCTGGGGGCCCCACATGCCACCCTGGCGCGGCCAGAGGGGGGCCGCGCCCCCCTAGTGTGTGGGCCCACCAGGCCCCCTCCGAGGCTGCCCTTCCGCCTACTTAAAGCCTCCGTCGCGAAAACCCTACCACGATCGACGAAACCCGCAAAAACCTTCCAGAGCCGCCGCCATCGTGAAGCCAAGATCTGGGGGACAGGAGTCTCTGTTCCGGCACGCCGCCGAGACGGGGAAGTGCCCCCGGAAGGCTTCTCCATCGACACCACCGCCATCTTCATCACCGCTGCTGTCTCCCATGAGGAGGGAGTAGTTCTCCATCGAGGCTAAGGGCTGTACCGGTAGCTATGTGGTTCATCTCTCTCTCTATGTACTTCAATACAATGATCTCATGAGCTGCCTTACATGATTGAGATCCATATGATGATGATTGTAATCTAGATGTCGTTATGCTAGTCAAGTGAATTTTACTTATGTGATCTCCGGAGACTCCTTGTCCCACGTGTGTAAAGGTGACAGTGTGTGCACCGTGTGGGTCTCTTAGGCTATATTTCACAGAATACTTATTCACTGTTATGAATGGCATAGTGAAGTGCTTATTTATATCCCTTTATGATTGCAATATGTTTTGTATCACTATTCATCTATGTGCTACTCTAGTGATGTTATTAAAGTACTCTATTCCTCCTTCATGATGTAATGGTGACAGTGTGTGCATCATGTAGTACTTGGCGTAGTTTATGATTATGATCTCTTGTAGATTATGAAGTTAACTATTACTATGATGGTATTAATGTGATCTATTCCTCCTCTCATAGTATGAAGGTGACAGTGTGCATGCTATGTTAGTACTTGGTATAGTTGTGTTGATCTATCATGCACTCTAAGGTTATTTAAACATGAATATCGAATGTTGTGGAGCTTGTTAACTCCGGCATTGAGGTGCTCTTGTAGCCCTACACAAATAGCGGTGTTCATCATCCAACAAGAGAGTGTAGAGTGGTTTTATTATGTGATCAATATTGAGAGTGTCCACTAGTGAAAGTAGTATCCCTAGGCCTTGTTTCCAAATATTGCAATCTCCGCTTGTTTACTGTTTTACTGCATGTTTACTTACTACACGCCAGCAAGCACTTTTCTGGCACTGTTACTACTGCTCATATATATTCATACCACCTGTATTTCACTATCTCTTCGCCGAACTAGTGCACCTATTAGGTGTGTTGGGGACACAAGAGACTTCTTGCTTTGTGGTTGCAGGGTTGCATGAGAGGGATATCTTTGACCTCTTCCTCCCTGAGTTCGATAAACCTTGGGTGATCCACTTAAGGGAAACTTGCTGCTGTTCTACAAACCTCTGCTCTTGGAGGCCCAACACTGTCTACAAGAATAGAAGCTCCCGTAGACATCATTGGGCAATTGACAAATAAAGAGAGCATGACAATGCACATACATGATATGATGAGTATTGTGAGATTCAATTGGGCATTACGACAAAGTACATAGACCGCTATCCAGCATGCATCTATGCCTAAAAAGTCCACCTTCAGGTTATCATCCGAACCCCTTCCAGTATTAAGTTGCAAACAACAGACAATTGCATTAAGTATGGTGCGTAATGTAATCAATAACTACATCCTCGGACATAGCATCAATGTTTTATCCCTAGTGGCAACAACACATCCACAACCTTAGAACTTTCTGTCACTGTCCCAGATTTAATGGAGGCATTAACCCACTATCGAGCATAAATACTCCCTCTTGGAGTTAAGAGTAAAAACTTGGCCAGAGCCTCTACTAATAACGGAGAGCATGCAAGATCATAAACAACACATAAGTAATAGATTGATAATCAACATAACATAGTATTCTCTATCCATCGGATCCCAACAAACACAACATATAGCATTACAGATAGATGATCTTGATCATGTTAGGCAGCTCACAAGATCTGACAATGAAGCACATAAGGAGAAGACAACCATCTAGCTACTGCTATGGACCCATAGTCCAGGGGTGAACTACTCACTCATCAATCCGGAGGCGACCATGGCGGTGTAGAGTCCTCCGAGAGATGATTCCCCTCTCCGGCAGGGTGCCGGAGGCGATCTCCTGAATCCCCCGAGATGGGATTGGCGGCGGCGGCGTCTCTGGAAGGTTTTCCGTATCGTGGCTCTCGGTACTGGGGCTATTATCGACGGAGGCTTAAGTAGGCGAAGAGGTAGGTCAAGGGGCGTCACGAGGGGCCCAGATGGCAGAGCCGCGCGGCCAGGGGCCAGGCCGCGCCGCCCTATCATCTGGCTGCCTTGTGGCCCCACTTCGTTTCATCTTCGGACTTCTGGAAGCTTCGTGGAAAAATAGGACCCTGGGCGTTGATTTCGTCCAATTCCGAGAATATTTCCTTACTAGGATTTCTGAAACCAAAAACAGCAGAAAACAGCAACTGGCTCTTCGGCATCTCGTTAATAGGTTAGTGCCGGAAAATGCATAAATACAACATATAATGTGTATAAAACATGTGAGTATCATCATAAAAGTAGCTTGGAACATAAGAAATTATAGATACGTTTGAGACGTATCAGTCGGTGACGGTGTGCATGCTATGTTAGTACTCGGTATAATTGCAATGGTCTATCATGCACTCTAGAGGTTACTTAAATATGAACATCGAATGTTGTGGAGCTTGTTAACTCCGGCATTGAGGTGCTCTTGTAGCCCTACACAATGAATGGTGTTTGTTATCCAACAAGAGAGTGTAGAAATAGCATAAGAGAAGAGAACTTATTTATTTATGTGATCAATGTTGAGAGTGTCCACTAGTGAAAGTATGATCCCTAGGCCTTGTTTCCAAATACTGCAATCATCGCTTATTTACTGTTTTACTGCATCTTTACTTCCTGCAATATTACCACCATTGATGTCTACGCCCCCCTCCTTTTCCTGTAGACAGTGTTGGGCCTCCAAGAGCAGAGGTTTGTAGAACAGCAGCAAGTTTTCCCTTAAGTGGATCACCCAAGGTTTATCGAACTCAGGGAGGAAGAGGTCAAAGATATCCCTCTCATGCAACCCTGCAACCACAAAGCAAGAAGTCTCTTGTGTCCCCAACACACCTAATAGGTGCACTAGTTCGGCGAAGAGATAGTGAAATACAGGTGGTATGAATAAGCAGTAGTAACGGTGCCAGAAAATAGCTTGCTGGCGTGTAGTTGATGGTGGTAGTATTGCAGCAGTAGTAACACAGTGAAACAGTAAACAAGCAGTAGTATTTAGGAACAAGGCCTAGGGATTAGACTTTCACTAGTGGACACTCTCAACATTGATCACATAACAGAATAGATAAATGCATACTCTACACTCTTGTTGGATGATGAACACATTGCGTAGGATTACACGAACCCTCAATGCCGGAGTTAACAAGCTCCACAATTCAATGTTCATATTTAAGTAACCTTAGAGTGCATGAAAGATCAATTCGACTAAACCAAGTACTAACATAGCATGCACACTGTCACCTTCATGCATATGTAGGAGGAATAGATCACATCAATACTGTCATAGCAATAGTTAACTTCGCAATCTACAAGAGATCATGATCATAGCATAAACCAAGTACTAACACGGATGCACACACTGTCACCATTACACCGTGTAGGAGGAATAAAACTACTTTAATAACATTGCTAGAGTAGCACATAGATAAATTGTGATACAAAATACATTGCAATCATAAAGAGATATAAATAAGCACCTCACTATGCCATTCATCAGTGAATAAGTATTCTGTGAAATATAGCCTAAGAGACCCACACGGTGCACACACTGTCACCTTTACACACGTGGGACAAGGAGTCTCCGGAGATCACATAAGTAAAACTCACTTGACTAGCATAATGACATCTAGATTACAAGCATCATCATATGAATCTCAATCATGTAAAGCAGCTCATGAGATTATTGTATTGAAGTACATAGGAGAGAGATGAACCACATAGCTACCGGTACAGCCCCGAGCCTCGATGGAGAACTACTCCCTCCTCATGGGAGCAGCAGCGGTGATGAAGATGGCGGTGGTGATGATGGAGAAGCCTTCCGGGGGCACTTCCCCGTTCCGGCAGCGTGCCGGAACAGAGACTCCTGTCCCCCAGATCTTGGCTTCGCGATGGCGGCGGCTCTGGAAGGTTTTCTCTGGTTTCGTTGAACGCAATAGGGTTTTCGCGACGGAGGCTTTAAATAGGCGAAGAGGCGGCGCAGGAGGGTCGAAGGGGTGCCCACACCATAGGGTGGCGCGGGCCCCCCCCCCTGGCCGCGCCGGCCTATGGTCTGGGGGGCCTGTGCCCCCCCTCTGGTCCTTCTCGTGTGTTCTGGATGCTTCCGGTGAAAATAGGAACCTGGGCGTTGATTTCGTCCAATTCCGAGAATATTTCGTTACTAGGATTTCTGAAACCAAAAACAGCAGAAACAGAACTGCACTTCGGCATCTTGTTAATAGGTTAGTTCCAGAAAATGCACGAATATGACATAAAGTGTGCATAAAACATGTAGATAACATCAATAATGTGGCATGGAACATAAGAAATTATCGATACGTCGGAGACGTATCAGCATCCCCAAGCTTAGTTCTGCTCGTCCCGAGTAGGTAAAACGATAACACAGATAATTTCTGGAGTGACATGCCATCATAAACTTGATCATACTATTTGTAAGCATATGTAATGAATGCAGCAATCCAAGACAATGGTAATGACATGAGTAAACAAGTGAATCATATAGCAAAGACTTTTCATGAATAGCACTTCAAGACAAGCATCAATAAGTCTTGCATAAGAGTTAACTCATAAAGCAATAATTCAAAGTAAAGGTATTGAAGCAACACAATGGAAGATTAAGTTTCAGCGGTTGCTTTCAACTTGTAACATGTATATCTCATGGATAGTTGTCAATGCAAAGCAATATAACAAGTGCAATAAGCAAATATGTAGGAATCAATGCACAGTTCACACAAGTGTTTGCTTCTTGAGGTGGAGAGAAATAGGTGAACTGACTCAACAATAAAAGTAAAAGAATGGTCCTCCATAGAGGAAAAGCATCGATTGCTATATTTGTGCTAGAGCTTTGATTTTGAAAACATGAAACAATTTTGTCAACGGTAGTAATAAAGCATATGTATCATGTAAATTATATCTTACAAGTTGCAAGCCTCATGCATAGTATACTAATAGTGCCCGCACCTTGTCCTAATTAGCTTGGACTACCGGATCATCACAATGCACATGTTTTAACCAAGTGTCACAAAGGGGTACCTCTATGCCGCCTGTACAAAGGTCTAAGGAGAAAGCTCGCATTGGATTTCTCGCTAATGATTATTCTCAACTTAGACATCCATACCGGGATAACATAGACAACAGATAATGGACTCCTCTTTTATGCATAAGCATGTAGCAACAATTAATTTTCTCATATGAGATTGAGGATATATGTCCAAAACTGAAACTTCCACCATGGATCATGGCTTTAGTTAGCGGCCCAATGTTCTTCTCTAACAATATGCATGCTCCAACCATAAGGTGGTAGATCGCTCTTACTTCAGACAAGACGAACATGCATAGCAACTCACATGAAATTCAACAAAAGGTAGTTGATGGCGTCCCCAGGAACATGGTTATCGCACAACGAGCAACTTAATAAGAGATAAAGTGCATAAGTACATATTCAATACCACAATAGTTTTTAAGCTATTTGTCCCATGAGCTATATATTGCAAAGGTGAATGATGGAAATTTAAAGGTAGCACTCAAGCAATTTACTTTGGAATGGCGGAGAAATACCATGTAGTAGGTAGGTATGGTGGACACAAATGGCATAGTGGTTGGCTCAAGGATTTTGGATGCATGAGAAGTATTCCCTCTCGATACAAGGTTTAGGCTAGCAAAGTTATTTGAAACAAACACAAGGATGAACCGGTGCAGCAAAACTTACATAAAAGACATATTGTAAACATTATAAGACTCTACACCGTCTTCCTTGTTGTTCAAAGCTCAATACTAGATATTATCTAGACTTTAGAGAGACCAAATATGCAAACCAAATTAGCAAGCTCTAGGTGTTTCTTCATTAATGGGTGCAAAGCATATGATGCAAGAGCTTAAACATGAGCACAACAATTGCCAAGTATCACATTACCCAAGACATTTATAGCAATTACTACATGTATCATTTTCCAATTCCAACCATATAACAATTTAACGAAGAAGAAACTTCGCCATGAATACTATGAGTAGAAACTAAGGACATACTTGTCCATACGCAACAGCGGAGTGTGTCTCTCTCCCACACAAGCATTTATTCAAACAAAACAAAAACAAAAACAAACCGACGCTCCAAGCAAAGTACATAAGATGTGATGGAATAAAAATATAGTTTCAGGGGAGGAACCTGATAATGTTGTCGATGAAGAAGGGGATGCCTTGGACATCCCCAAGCTTAGACGCTTGAGTGTTCTTGATATATGCAGGGGTGAACCACCGGGGCATCCCCAAGCTTAGACTCTTCACTCTTCTTGATCATAGTATATCATCCTCCTCTCTTGACCCTTGAAAACTTCCTTCACACCAAACTTCTCATAAACTTCATTAGAGGGGTTAGTACATAATCAAAAACTCACATGTTCAGAGGTGACACAATCATTCTTAACACTTCTGGACATTGCTCAAAGCTACTGGAAGGTAATGGAACAAAGAAATCCACCCAACACAGCGAAAGAAGCAATGCGAAATAAAAGGCAGAATCTGTCAAAACAGAACAGTCCGTAAAGACGAATTTCTAATAAATACTTACATTGCTCAGATCAGAAAACTCAAAACTAATGAAAGTTGCGTACATATCTGAGGAACACGCACGTAAATTGGCATATTTTTCTGATTTTTCTACAGAGAAAACAGCCCAGATTCGTGACAGATAGAAATCTGTTTCTGCGCAGAAATCCAAATCTAGTATCAACCTTCGATTAGAGGCTTCACTTGGCACAACAAAACACAAAACTAAGATAAGGAGAGGTTGCTACAGTAGTAGACAACTTCCAAGACACAAATATAAAACAAAGTACTGTAGCAAAATAACACATGGGTTATCTCCCAAGAAGTTCTTTCTTTATAGCCATTAAGATGGGCTCAGCAGTTTTAATGATGCACTTGCAAGAAATAGTATTTGAAGCAAAAGGGAGCATCAAGAAGCAAATCCAAAACACATTTAAGTCTAACATGCTTCCTATGAAAAGGAACCTTGTACATAAATAAATTCATGAAGAGCAAAATGACAAGATCAGGAAGATAAAACAAGTGTAGCTTCAAAAATTTCAGCACATAGAGAGGTGTTTTAGTAACATGAAAATTTCTACAACCATATTTTCGTCTCTCATAATAACTTTCAGTAGCATCATGAGCAAACTCAACAATATAACTATCACATAAAGCATTCTTATCATGAGTCTCATGCATAAAATTATTACTCTCCACATAAGCATAGTCAATTTTATTAGTAATAGTGGGAGCAAATTCAACAAAGTAGCTATCATATATAGGAGGCATATTGTAATCATAATCAAATTTCTCCTCCATAACAGGTGGTAACAAAAGACTACTATCATCATCATAAATAGGAGGCAAAGTATCATCAAAGAAAATTTTCTCCTCAATGCTTGGGGGACTAAAAATATCATGCAAACCAGCTTCCCCAAGCTTAGAACTTTCTATATTATTATCAACAATGGTGTTTAAAGTGTTCATACTAATATTACTACCAGCATGCAAATAAGATTCCATAGGTTTTTTAATTTTCGCATCAAACAATCCATGTTTTAAATCAGGAAATAGAATAAGAAGCTCATTCTTGTCCATTATGCCAAACTAGTGTAAACAAGAAACAAAAAGATGCAATTGCAGGATCTAAAGGAAATAGCTTCGAGTACTTACAACGGCGAGAATAGCTTAGTAGCCGAGATCCGGAGTGTGAGTACCTTTTACCTTTCCTCCCCGGCAACGGCGCCAGAAAATAGCTTGATGTCTACGCCCCCTCCTTTTCCTGTAGACAGTGTTGGGCCTCCAAGAGCAGAGGTTTGTAGAACAGCAGCAAGTTTTCCCTTAAGTGGATCACCCAAGGTTTATCGAACTCAGGGAGGAAGAGGTCAAAGATATCCCTCTCATGCAACCCTGCAACCACAAAGCAAGAAGTCTCTTGTGTCCCCAACACACCTAATAGGTGCACTAGTTCGGCGAAGAGATAGTGAAATACAGGTGGTATGAATAAGCAGTAGTAACTGTGCCAGAAAATAGCTTGCCGGCGTGTAGTTGATGGTGGTAGTATTGCAGCAGTAGTAACACAGTGAAACAGTAAACAAGCAGTAGTATTTAGGAACAAGGCCTAGGGATTAGACTTTCACTAGTGGACACTCTCAACATTGATCACATAACAGAATAGATAAATGCATACTCTACACTCTTGTTGGATGATGAACACATTGCGTAGGATTACACGAACCCTCAATGCCGGAGTTAACAAGCTCCACAATTCAATGTTCATATTTAAGTAACCTTAGAGTGCATGAAAGATCAATTCGACTAAACCAAGTACTAACATAGCATGCACACTGTCACCTTCATGCATATGTAGGAGGAATAGATCACATCAATACTGTCATAGCAATAGTTAACTTCGCAATCTACAAGAGATCATGATCATAGCATAAACCAAGTACTAACACGGATGCACACACTGTCACCATTACACCGTGTAGGAGGAATAAAACTACTTTAATAACATTGCTAGAGTAGCACATAGATAAATTGTGATACAAAATACATTGCAATCATAAAGAGATATAAATAAGCACCTCACTATGCCATTCATCAGTGAATAAGTATTCTGTGAAATATAGCCTAAGAGACCCACACGGTGCACACACTGTCACCTTTACACATGTGGGACAAGGAGTCTCCGGAGATCACATAAGTAAAACTCACTTGACTAGCATAATGACATCTAGATTACAAGCATCATCATATGAATCTCAATCATGTAAAGCAGCTCATGAGATTATTGTATTGAAGTACATAGGAGAGAGATGAACCACATAGCTACCGGTACAGCCCCGAGCCTCGATGGAGAACTACTCCCTCCTCATGGGAGCAGCAGCGGTGATGAAGATGGCGGTGGTGATGATGGAGAAGCCTTCCGGGGGCACTTCCCCGTTCCGGCAGCGTGCCGGAACAGAGACTCCTGTCCCCCAGATCTTGGCTTCGCGATGGCGGCGGCTCTGGAAGGTTTTCTCTGGTTTCGTCGAACGCAATAGGGTTTTCGCGACGGAGGCTTTAAATAGGCGAAGAGGCGGCGCAGGAGGGTCGAAGGGGTGCCCACACCATAGGGTGGCGCGGGCCCCCCCTGGCCACGCCGGCCTATGGTCTGGGGGCCTGTGCCCCCCCTCTGGTCCTTCTCGTGTGTTCTGGATGCTTCCGGTGAAAATAGGAACCTGGGCGTTGATTTCGTCCAATTCCGAGAATATTTCGTTACTAGGATTTCTGAAACCAAAAACAGCAGAAAACAGGAACTGGCACTTCGGCATCTTGTTAATAGGTTAGTTCCAGAAAATGCACGAATATGACATAAAGTGTGCATAAAACATGTAGATAACATCAATAATGTGGCATGGAACATAAGAAATTATCGATACGTCGGAGACGTATCAACCATCAACTGCACACCAGCAAGCTATTTTCTGGCGCCGTTATTACTACTCATATACATCCATATTACTTGTATTTTACTATATCTTCGCCGAACTAGTGCACCTATACATCTGACAAGTGTATTAGGTGTGTTGGGGACACAAGAGACTTCTTGTATCGTGATTGCAGGGTTGCTTGAGAGGGATATCTTTGACCTCTTCCTCCCTGAGTTCAATAAACCTTGGGCGATTCACTTAAGGGAAAACTTGTTGCTGTTCTACAAACCTCTGCTCTTGGAGGCCCAACACTGTCTACAGGAATAGAAGCGTGCGTAGACATCAATCACATCAATACTATCATAGTAATAGTTAACTTCCTAATCTACAAGCGATTACAATCATAACCTACGCCAAGTACTACATGGGGCACACACTGTCAACTTTACATCATGGAGGAGGAATAGACTACTTTAATAACATCACTAGAGTAGCACATAGATTAATAGTGATACAAAGCTCATGATCACATAAAGATCACACCATAGGAGAGAGAGATGAACCACATAGCTACCGGTAGAGCCCTCAGCCTCGGGGGAGAACTACTCCCTCCTCATCATGGGAGACAGCAACGGCGATGAAGATGGCGGTGGTGTCGATGGAGATGACTCCGGGGGCAATTCCCCGTCCCGGCGGCATGCCCGAACAGAGACTTCTGCCCCCTGTTATCACCAGAATTTAACCAGATCAGAAGGTGGGCCGTGATTTAAACGGGCTTGGAAGCTATGTACGTAAAACGGTCACGAATCGGCCTTGTACGAGAATTCGGGCCAAGTGGCCCGTGTATCTGTAAATTATAGTAGATTCCGTGTTGGTTAGGATTAAAACAGAGTTTAGCTCGTGCACGGTTGGGATTATTCCCAAATTAGAAAGTCTACGGACTATAAATATGTATCTAGGGCTATTTGAGAAAGAAGACGATCACGTTCACAACAAATCAATCTAGGCGCATCGCCACCCCTTGTTTCGAGGGTTTCTCCCGGGTAAGCATCATGCTGCCTAGATCGCATTGTGCGATCTAGGCAGTATCAGTTTATTCGTTCTTGGTGTTGCTCGTGCTGAAGCCTTTTTGATGGCGAGCAACACCCTTATCTCAGATGTTTTGGGGTTGACGACGATGCTTTGACGATGTACTTGTTTAGCTACGCTATCCCTCAATATCTGGCTGTCCTTACACCTATGCTAGGTGTAAGGGCAGCATTCTGCTTGTTCTTTAGCTAGTAGATCTAGTCTGTTATAGTTGCTCCTTGTTCTTCAAGGATTGGTTTGATATCCGTATAGTTAGGCCTTATAAACGGGTTGAACGATCCGGTAGCGCGTAAGGCGTGGTTTATGGAGTCCTAAAGGGATTGTTCCGGGGATCAACTTCATGTTGGTTTTTAGGCCTCTTTAGGGCCAGTTTTCCTATCATCTTACGTATCTGCTAGGCTCAACTACGCATAGGATGTTCCGGTTATGCGGTGAAAACCCTAGACTGTCGTAGATTAGTTTAGCTTGTTTTTGATTAAGCAGGATCCCCATGTTAATGTAAAATCTAACGTGTTCCATGGGGCAATCGGCTCTTAGAGCCGATCCACAGAGTAACCTAAGAGCCGATCGGGGCTCGTATTTAATGTTTACGTGTTTGCCACGCAGGAAATTAAGTCGAAGCAATCCATCACCTTCCTGACCAGGTATAGGTCAGGTGGCACGCCCTTGCATCAGCATCGGACGTGTGTACCAGGAGCATTGCGGGCCGTCGCCCGAGGGACCAGGGCCAACCGCAGTCCTGGGAGCCTCCCGGCTCTACGGTGTTGCTCGTCGCTGCTCGCCGGTGGGTTTCTGACGGTAACACATTCTGGCACGCCCGGTGGGACGGTCAACAACAACGGCATCGACATCTTCCTCTGAGATGGCGGACGAGCCAGTCAAGTACAAAGAGTTGCCTGAGGATCACAAGAAGAAGTATGATGAGATCAAAGCCATCTTCGAAGCCGATCTCATCGGCTCTTTCACAAAGACCCGTTCGCATGGCATCAGGTGGAAAGGGTTCTCACCCGACGGTGCTCTCGATGGAGTAGATCTGTCTACCCCTTCAGAGGAACGCACCAGAGCTCTGCGCCAAGAAGTTAATTACATGGCGGCTCATTCTCTTCACCGGCACTCTGAAAGCCTGGTGAACACTTTGGAGCGCATCGCGGTCCGTGTGGTTCAGGAAATAATGAAGCACCAATACTCCCCGTCAGGCCCGGTCCTAGGGACTCACCAGGGAGAACTGCCGTTCCAGACCAGGCCGCCGCTACCGTTCGCGCTTGCAGCTCCAGAGCCACGGGGTTCGCCGGCTTTCGTCGTCTACAAGATTGGAGGCGATCCTGCTGATTACCAGTTCATGCTGGAACCACCTAAGGAAATCCCGCACGGATACACGTGCATGTATGTGCCAGATTGCAACAATTTGGCGCGCACGAACCAGATTACAGCAGGAGGAATTTCTGGAGCCACAGGAGGAATTTCTGGAGTCACAGGAGGAATTGCTGGAGGAGACGCCGATAAACAGGCGTGGCTAGCCAAGTACGCCACTGCAGCAGATCAGCAAAGTTCAGCCCCTGCAGCTCCTACAGTGGACCAGATCAGTGCGATCTTGAGAGACCAGTTCGGCATGGTGCCAAAGAGAAGGGCAATCGGCTATTCCAAGCCGTATCCTAATGAGTATGATCTAATACCACTGCCATCTAAATATCGGCTCCCAGAGTTCTCAAAGTTCAGTGGGTCAGAAGGCTCTAGCTCAATTGAACATGTGAGCCGATATTTGGCACTGTTGGGCATGATTTCAGCATCAGACCAGCTACGCGTGAGATTTTTCGCGCAGTCTCTCACAGGATCGGCTTTTGGGTGGTACACCTCGCTGCCCCCAGACTCAATCCGAACGTGGAAGCAGATGGAAGAACAGTTCCACATACAATATCACTCAGATTCTTCCGAAGCTGGCATTGCCGATTTGGCACAAGTGCGACAGAGGCGTGGAGAGACAGTGTCAGAGTACATTCAGCGCTTCAGAACTGTGAGGAACCGATGCTATTCGGCTCGTTTAAATGAGAAAGAAGTCGTTGATCTGGCAGTGGTAGGTCTTGTATCGCCAATCAAGGACATGGCTTCTCAGGCAGAGTATACCTCCCTGGCGCATATGGTGCAGAAACTATCATTATATGAACATCGCCATCCAGAATTGTACCAGGACAAGTTCAAACGCCCAGTAAGCCTGATCGAGGTAGAAGAAGATGAAGATTCGGCAGGAGATCAGGAAGTGGCTGTGGCTAAATGGGCTCGGGGGGCAAACCCCGTGTCCTGCAAGTGGGTTAAACCACAAGGTCCTGCAAGAGGGTTCGACTTCGACGTGAGCAAAGCTGAGCAGATTTTCGATCTCTTGCTTAAAGAGAAGCAGCTGAAGTTACCCGAAGGCCATAGAGTCCCTACGGCCCAAGAGATGAACGGAAGGCCATACTGCAAGTGGCATCATTCGTTCACACATACCACCAGCGACTGCAAAGTGTTGCGTCAACAGATCCAAATGGCGATAGAGCAAGGCCGTCTGATTTTCAGCCAGTATGCCATGAAAGTGGACACGCAACCGTTCCCTGCTGTCAACGTGGTGGAGTATAGTTACCCCACGAGGCGTCAGCCAGATTTCTCGTTCAGTATCAACATGGCAGGGCCTGTATACCACTCTGGCAAGGACAAAGAAGAGAGCAGTCGTTCTCGTGGCAAGGACCAGGAGGAGGCCGGTTCACGTGATCGGCCCCGATACGATGACAAACGGTACGTGACCGAGGATCAAGTGAGAAGCGTGCGGTACCAACGACCACTCTTAGAGCACCTTCTTAACAAATATGAACATCAGCATGACTAACGCCGACGGTATGATACAGCCGATGACGTAGCTCATCGGCCTAACGTAAACGGTAGAAAGTATCATCGGTGTAATAGAGATGACGAAAGATATGAGCGCCGTACCAGGGGAAGGTCAAGAGAGCAAGAAGACATGGACCGTCATTGGGACTGCCCGTTCTTTAAACATTGCTGGGATTCAGGAATGAGCCGATTGCCGACAATCGAAAGCTGCCCAGAGTGTAGATCAAAGAAGAAGTACGCGGCAGATGTGTCAGTGTTCAAACGTCTAGGACCTCTCCCGCATCGGAACAAACAAGCTGAGTCCTCCCGAGAGGAAGACCTCGAGGAGTTAGGCGATGATGAAGAAGAAGAAGATAGATACCACCGGCCAAGGTGGTGCCCTGACGGACTCAGTCATTCTCAGAAACGCAGAGTACAGCGGCTACGCAGCTTGGAGTAAGTCGAGAGGTTATACCTGCACACGTTGAGAAAGGCACGACCCGATCTGGCCGCGAAAATTCAGCAAACTTTGGACGAGGAGGGCCGCCCACAGAAGCAAAAGTGGCGTCCCAAACCGAAGAAAGCCGATGATAAGACATCGGCTGGCGCCAACATGGTGTTCATACTTCCGTCAGAATTTTGCGCTCCAAGATCAGAAGAGGCATCTGTGGCGCAACTTGACTGCGGCCCACGGCCAGTTGTCTTTGAAAAGCCACGAGAAAGAAGCTACAGACATCTGAAGGCCTTGTACGTGAAAGGATATATCAACGGGCAGCCTGCCAACAAGATGATGGTTGACACGGGAGCGGCAGTCAACATAATGCCGTACTCCATGCTACGTCGCCTGGGACGCTCTAGCGCAGATCTGATCAAAACCAATGTCACATTGAGCGACTTCAACGGCCAAGCATCAGAAGCGCAAGGTGTTCTAAGCGTGGATCTGACAGTAGGCCGATCCCTACGTCGTTCTTCATCGTCGATAGCAAGAGCACCTACGCCGTCCTGCTAGGGAGAGATTGGATTCACGCCAATTGCTGCATTCCATCCACAATGCACCAATGCTTGATACAGTGGGATGGCGATGAGGTGGAGGTCGTCCATGCAGATGACACAGCCGAAATTTCAACGGCTGGCATGTACGCGGTGGACCAAGAGCCGCTCTCTGGAGTCAATCTGGACGGGTGTGAGCGCATTGAGGTTACAAAAAACGGGGTGAGGCTGGTCTTATCCACTGGCCTGACAGTGTAACCGCACCAAAGTCACTAGACATGTGTAGCAAGGCCGATCCCGGCGATCGGCCCCAAAAAATAAGAATAAGTTGTAAATCCGTATTAAGCAGTGCAATGAAAAAGGAGGCCGATTTAGGCAATCGGCCCATATTACCCTTATCATATATTATGCCTGTGTTCAGCATTGATCTAGCCGGTGATGGAAAGCTAGGATATGGGTTTACATCGGCTGATGAGCTAGAAGAGATCCACATTGGTCCTGGGGATAAGCCACGACCAACATTTATCAGCAAGAAGTTGGATCCACATCTGAGGAGTCTGATGATAGCTCTGTTGAGAGAATACCCAGATTGTTTTGCCTGGGATTATACAGAGATGCCCGGGTTAGACAGGAGCATCATCGAGCATCGGCTCCCTCTTAAGAAAGGATTTCGGCCGTTCCAGCAACGAGCACGACAGATGAAGGCCGAAGTCTTAGAGGAAGTCAAAAAAAGAGATCGAGAAAATGTTGGCTGCAGGGTTCATCAGGCCATGCAGGTATGCTGAGTGGATTTCCAGTGTCGTACCTGTGGAGAAAAAGGACGGCCGAATGCGCGTCACCATAGATTTTCGGGATCTCAACAGAGCCACTCCAAAGGATGAGTATCCAATGCCGGTAGCAGAAACATTGATCAATGCAGCTGCTGGTCATAAAGTGTTGAGTTTTATGGATGGCAACGCCGGTTACAACCAGATTTTTATGGCTCCAGAAGATATACATAAGACTGCATTCAGAGTACCTGGATCAGTGGGCTTGTTTGAATATGTGGTCATGACTTTTGGATTGAAGAATGCCGGCGCGACGTACCAAAGAGCCATGAATTACATTTTTCATGATCTGATCGGCAAGTTGGTAGAGATCTACATCGATGATGTGGTAGTCAAGTCTGTCTCGATAGAAGGACACTTGGAGGATTTGCGACGTATTTTGGACCGAACTCGGAAGTTTGGACTAAGAATGAATCCTAAGAAGTGTGCTTTTGGTGTGATGGCCGGTCAATTCCTGGGCTTCTTGGTTCATGAACGAGGAATCGAGATCGGCCTGAAGAGTCAGGAGGCAGTGCGCACATTGAAGCCGCCTACCACGAAGAAAAACTGCAATGTCTCATCGGCAAAATCAACTTTGTCAGAAGGTTCATCTCCAACCTATCGGGGCGGATCGAGCCGTTCATGGGATTAGTAAAAATCAAAGCCGACGAGGAATTTCACTGGGGGGCAGAGCAACAGCAAGCGTTCGACGAGATTAAAGAGTATCTAACGAAGCCACCTGTGTTGGTGCCGCCCCAGCAAGACAGACCATTCTTTATCTATCTATCAGTAGCCGATACTTCTATCGCCTCAGTAGTGGTGCAAGTCTACGATGGTTTGGAGAAAGTCGCGTTCTACCTCAGCAGAAGGATGCTGGATGCAGAAACCAGGTACCCTGAGATCGAAAAGTTGTGCCTTTGCCTGTTTTTTACCTGCACCAAGCTTCGTCACGTTTTGCTGAACGCGGAGATTATCATCATATGCAAATCAGACGTCATCAAACACATGTTATCGGCTCCTGTGTTGAAAGGCCGACTCGGCAAATGGATGTTTGCATTGTCAGAATTTGATCTCCGGTATCAGCCTGCAAAGGCAGTCAAGGGACAAGCATTGGCCGATTTAATTGCTGAACGAATCAACACTGACATAGCCGCACTATCTGTACGTGCATGGGCCATGTTCTTCGATGGATCGGCTTGTAGTGATGGTTGTGGCATCGGCATTCTACTCGTGTCGCCTCGGGGGGCAACGTACTCCTTCTCAATCAGGTTATCCACCCCTTGCACCAATAATGTCGCTGAGTATGAGGCAATACGCAAGGGAATGGAGTTGCTTTTGGAAGCCGGGGCAGAAGCGGTGGAAATCTTTGGAGATTCAAAGTTGGTGATTTCCCAGCTCACAGAGGAATACAAGTGCGAAAGTGAATCACTCTTTCCATTATGGGTGCAATGCCGTGAGCTGATGGCACAATTTAGGTACATAAACTTTAATTGGATCCCAAGGTCACAGAATACCGAGGCCAATAACCTTGCACAGGTAGCGTCAGGCTACAAGGACGTAACAGATGAAGACGATGTTCAAGTGCAGTTCCTGGAGCAGGATGATTGGAGAGCCGATATCTTCAATTACTTGAGAGATTCGGCTCGGGGGGCACCTAAACGGATAAGGTACAAGGCCATGAAATATGTCCTTATAGGAGACGACATGTTCTACAGGACTTTGGAGGGATTACTTCTCAAATGCTTGGGACCAGCCGAGTCGAATCGGCTCTTACACGAAGTACATGAAGGCGCCTGTGGAACTCACCAATCGGCTCATAAGATGAAGTGGCTGATCAGACGATCAGGGTTTTACTGGCCCACCATGCTTGAGGACTGCTTCAGGTACTATAAGGGATGCCAAGCGTGTCAGATGTTTGGTAAGATGCAGATGGTGCCCGCATCAGCAATGAACCCCATCATCAAGCCTTGGCCATTTAGAGGTTGGGGCATGGATATGATCGGCAAAATCCATCCTGCATCGAGCAAAGGCCGATGTTGTCAATTTTGTGAAAGAACATGTCATTCATAGATTCGGAATTCCCCAGACTATTACGACCGACGGAGGTTCGGTCTTTATTTCTAAAGAGTTCAGAAAGTTCTGTGACGACATGGGAAATAAGTTGATCCGATCGTCTCCATACTATGCTCAAGCAAATGGGCAAGCTGAAGCGTCCAACCAGAGCCTCATCAAGTTGATTAAGAGGAAAGTTGACGAGCACCCTAGACGTTGGCATGAAGTATTGTCAGAAGCTTTGTGGGCTTATCGTATGTCATGTCATGGGGCTATAAAAACTTCGCCATACCAGCTGGTTTATGGACAAGAAGCCGTATTGCCTTGGGAAATTACGGCTGGATCGAGACGTGTTACGTTTCAGAATGACCTAACATCTGAAGAATATGCGGCCCTGATGAGTGATACTGTTGAGGATTTAACGGAACTAAGACTTTGGTCATTGGAGAAGATTAAAGAGAATAAAGCTAAGGTAGCTCACGCATATAATAAGAAGGTGAGACCAAAGGAGTTTCAGGTTGGTGATCTAGTATGGGAAGCTGTGTTGCCATTAGGAACTAAGGATAAAGCATATGGCAAATGGTCTCCTAATTGGCACGGTCCGTACAGAGTCGACCAGGTTTTGAAGGGTAATGCATACATGCTCGAGCAGTTGGACGGGGTTAAATTCCCGGTAGCTGTCAATGGACAACATCTCAAGAAATATTTCCCAAGCATGTGGGATGATGGACAGTGAAATATGGGGGCCTATGCATAAAATCGGCCGGTAAAAAAAATTGTATACATGTTACAGCCGATGCACGGACATCGACTTCAGACTAAAAAGCCGATGCGCAGCCATCGACTCTAGAGGAACAAGCGCAGCAGATTATTTTCAGGCCAGAGACCGTGGCATTGGGATGATTCTCCAATTCAAATTCGTGGAGGGGTTGGATCTGTGCGTTTGAGATTTAAAGTTTGCACGGTTGCAAATTGGACCTGTTCAAACACAATTTGAGGGATCTGAGTTTATTTTCTCAAACGGAGGTTGCAGATTATCGTGAGAATAGGCAACTGAATCGGCAAGTTGGCCTGAATCGCGTGTTATGAGAAAAGCCGATGCGCGGCCATCGGCTCTCTGCACATTAATTTACTTGGACAATCGGCGCAATTGATGAAAGCAGAATCGATATAGGAACATTTTCTTCATTAATAAAGGGATTCCTTACAGGGGAAGAGCCGATTGCTCGAGGGAGGAAGAACAAAAGGAAGGTCTATTGACCAATCTACTACTACTACTAGTCCTATACTAGTATGGGCCATCGCTTCCCTTGTCGTCGTCGTCGAAGCTTTCGTCAGCACTGCTGCCGGCGGGCTCCTCGTCGCTGCTGCTGTAGCCCTTGGCGGGGGCTTGATGTCTACGTTCCCCCTCCTTTCCTGTAGACAGTGTTGGGCCTCCAAGAGCAGAGGTTTGTAGAACAGCAGCAAGTTTTCCCTTAAGTGGATCACCCAAGGTTTATCGAACTCAGGGAGGAAGAGGTCAAAGATATCCCTCTCATGCAACCCTGCAACCACAAAGCAAGAAGTCTCTTGTGTCCCCAACACACCAAATAGGTGCACTAGTTCGGCGAAGAGATAGTGAAATACAGGTGGTATGAATAAGTATGAGCAGTAGCAACGGTGCCAGAAAATAGCTTGCTGGCGTGTAGTTGATGGTAGTAGTATTGCAACAGTAGTAACGCAGTAAAACAGTAAACAAGCAGCGATGGCAGTATTTAGGAACAAGGCCTAGGGATTACACTTTCACTAGTGGACACTCTCAACATTGATCACATAACAGAATAGATAAATGCATACTCTACACTCTTGTTGGATGATGAACGCATTGCGTAGGATTACACGAACCCTCAATGCCGGAGTTAACAAGCTCCACAATAATGCTCATATTTTAGTAACCTTTAGTGTAAGATAGATCAAAAGACTAAACCAAGTACTAACATAGCATGCACACTGTCACCTTCATGCATATGTAGGAGGAATAGATCACATCAATATTATCATAGCAATAGTTAACTTCGCAATCTACAAGAGATCATGATCATAGCATAAACCAAGTACTAACACGGTGCACACACTGTCACCTTTACACACGTGCAGGAGGAATAAAACTACTTTAATAACATTGCTAGAGTAGCACATAGATAGTAGTGATACAAAACTCATATGAATCTCAATCATGTAAAGCAGCTCATGAGATTATTGTATTGAGGTACATGGAAGAGAGATGAACCACATAGCTACCGGTACAGCCCCGAGCCTCGATGGAGAACTACTCCCTCCTCATGGGAGCAGCAGCGGTGATGAAGATGGCGATGGAGATGGCAGCGGTGTCGATGCAGAAGCCTTCCGGGGGCACTTCCCCGCTCCGGCAGCGTGCCGGAACAGAGACTCCTGTCCCCCAGATCTTGGCCTCGCGATGGCGGCGGCTCTGGAAGGTTTCTGTGGGTTTCGTCGAACGCATCAGGGTTTTCGCGACGGAGGCTTTATATAGGCGAAGAGGCGGCGCAGGAGGGCTTCTGGGGGGCCCACACCATAGGGCGGCGCGGCCCCCCCTCTGGCCGCGCCAGGGTGTGGTGTGGGGCCCCCAGGGCTCCCCTCTGGCGGCTCTCGGGTGTTCTGGATGGTTCCGGGAAAAATAGGAACCTGGGCGTTGATTTCGTCCGATTCCGAGAATATTTCGTTACTAGGATTTCTGAAACCAAAAACAGCAGAAAACAGGAACTGGCACTTCGGCATCTTGTTAATAGATTAGTTCCAGAAAATGCACGAATATGACATAAAGTGTGCATAAAACATGTAGATAACATCAATAATGTGGCATGGAACATAAGAAATTATCGATACGTCGGAGACGTATCAGCATCCCCAAGCTTAGTTCTGCTCGTCCCGAGCAGGTAAAACGATAACACAGATAATTTCTGGAGTGGCATGCCATCATAACCTTGATCATACTATTTGTAAAGCATATGTAGTGAATGCAGCGATCAAAACAATGTGTATGACATGAGTAAACAAGTGAATCATAAAGCAAAGACTTTTCATGAATAGCACTTCAAGACAAGCATCAATAAGTCTTGCATAAGAGTTAACTCATAAAGCAATAATTCAAAGTAAAGGCATTGAAGCAACACAATGGAAGATTAAGTTTCAGCGGTTGCTTTCAACTTATAACATGTATATCTCATGGATATTGTCAACATAGAGTAATATAACAAGTGCAATATGCAAATATGTAGGAATCAATGCACAGTTCACACAAGTGTTTGCTTCTTAAGGTGGAGAGAGATAGGTGAACTGACTCAACAATAAAAGTAAAAGAATGGTCCTCATAGAGGAAAAGCAGGGATAAATCATGTGCTAGAGCTTTTCAAGTTTTAAAATCATATAGAGAGCATAAAAGTAAAGTTTTGAGAGGTGTTTGTTGTTGTCAACGAATGGTAATGGGTACTCTAACTACCTCGCCAACCAGACTTTCAAGAGCGGCTCCCATGAAGGACGTTATCTCTACCAGCAAGGTAGATCATCCCTCTTCTCTTTTGTTTACACATGTACTTTAGTTTTTGTTTATTTATGGGTGACACTCCTCCCAACCTTTGCTTACACAAGCCATGGCTAACCGAATCCTCGGGTGCCTACCATCAATCTCATACCATGGAGGAGTGTCTATTTGCAAAATTAAGTTGCTTTGCTGATGAATCAGAGCAAAACATGTGAAGAGAATTATTAATGCAAGTTGTAATTAATTGGGGCTGGGAACCCCATTGCCAGCTCTTTTTGCAAAATTATTGGATAAGCGGATGTGGCACTAGTCCATTATGAAAGTCTGTCAAAAGTAAATGACAAGGTTGAAAGATAAACACCACATACTTCCTCATGAGCTATAAAACATTAACACAAATTGAGAAGCATTTTGAAGGTTTAAAGGTAGCACATGAAGTATTTACTTGGAATGGCAGAAAATACCATGTAGTAGGTAGGTATGGTGGACACAAATGGCATAGTGGTTGGCTCAAGGATTTTGGATGCATGAGAAGTATTCCCTCTCGATACAAGGTTTAGGCTAGCAAGGCTTATTTGAAACAAACACAAGGATGAACCGGTGCAGCAAAACTTACATAAAAGACATATTGAAAACATTATAAGACTCTACACCGTCTTCCTTGTTGTTCAAACTCAATACTAGAAATTATCTAGACCTTAGAGAGACCAATTATGCAAACCAAATTTTAGCATGCTCTATGTATTTCTTCATTAATAGGTGCAAAGTATATGATGCAAGAGCTTAAACATGAGCACAACAATTGCCAAGTATCACATTACCCAAGACATTATAGCAATTACTACATGTATCATTTTCCAATTCCAACCATATAACAATTTAACGAAGAGAAAACTTCGCCATGAATATTATGAGCTAAGAACACATGTGTTCATACGAACCAGCGGAGCGTGTCTCTCTCCCACACAAGCATTTATTCAAACAAAAACAAAAACAAGAACACACAGACGCTCCAAGTAAAGTACATAAGATGTGACCGAATAAAAATATAGTTTCAAGAGAAGGAACCTGATAATTTGTCGATGAAGAAGGGGATGCCTTGGGCATCCCCAAGCTTAGACGCTTGAGTCTTCTTGATATATGCAGGGGTGAACCACCGGGGCATCCCCAAGCTTAGAGCTTTCACTCTCCTTGATCATGTTGCATCATACTCCTCTCTTGATCCTTGAAAACTTCCTCCACACCAAACTCGAAACAACTCATTAGAGGGTTAGTGCACAATAAAAATTAACATATTCAGAGGTGACACAATCATTCTTAACACTTCTGGACATTGCCCAAAGCTACTGGAAGGTAATGGAACAAAGAAATCCACCCAACACAGCGAAAGAAGCAATGCGAAATAAAAGGCAGAATCTGTCAAAACAGAACAGTCCGTAAAGACGAATTTTAAAATGGCATCAGACTTGCTCAGATGAAAATGCTCAAATTGAATGAAAGTTGCGTACATATCTGAGGATCACTCACGTAAATTGGCATAATTTTCTGAGTTACCTACAGAGAATTAGGCCCAGATTCGTGACAGCAAGAAAACAGTTTCTGCGCAGTAATCCAAATCTAGTATTGACTTTACTATCAAAGACTTTACTTGGCACAACAAAACACAAAACTAAGATAAGGAGAGGTTGCTACAGTAGTAAACAACTTCCAAGACACAAATATAAAACAAAGTACTGTAGCAAAATAACACATGGGTTATCTCCCAAGAAGTTCTTTTCTTTATAGCCATTAAGATGGGCTCAGCAGTTTTAATGATGCACTCGCAAGAAATAGTATTCGAAGCAAAAGAGAGCATCCAGAGGCAAATTCAAAACACATTTAAGTCTAACATGCTTCCTATGCATAGGAATCTTGTAAATAAACAAGTTCATGAAGAGCAAAGTAACAAGCATAGGAAGATAAAACAAGTATAGCTTCAAAAATTTCAGCACATAGAGAGGTGTTTTAGTAACATGAAAATTTCTACAACCATATTTTCCTCTCTCATAATAACTTTCAGTAGTGTCATGAGCAAACTCAAGAATATAACTATCACATAAAGCATTCTTATCATGAGTCTCATGCATAAAATTATTACTCTCCACATAAGCATAATCAATTTTATTAGATGTTGTGGGAGCAAATTCAACAAAGTAGCTATCATTATTATTCTCATCAAGTGTTGGAGGCATAGTATTATCACAACAAAATTTACTCTCCATAGTAGGTGGCACCAAAAGACCAATATCATTATAATCATCATAAATAGGAGGCAAAGTATCATCAAAGAAAATTTTCTCCTCAATGCTTGGGGGACTAAAAAGATCATGAAAACCAGCTTCCCCAAGCTTAGAATTTTCCATATCATTAGCAACAATGGTGTTCAAAGTGTTCATATTAATATGTTCCATGGGTTTTTTAATTTTCGGATCAAACCATCCATGTCTTAAATCAGGAAATAGAGTAAAAAGCTCATTGTTGTCCATTATGCCAAACTAGTGTAAACAAGAAACAAAAAGATGCAATTGCAGGATCTAAAGGAAATAGCTTCGAGTACTTACAACGGCGGAAAATAGCTTAGTAGCCGAGGTCCGGAGTGTGAGTACCTTTTACCTTTCCTCCCCGGCAACGGCGCCAGAAAAGGTGCTTGATGTCTACGTTCCCCCTCCTTTCCTGTAGACAGTGTTGGGCCTCCAAGAGCAGAGGTTTGTAGAACAGCAGCAAGTTTTCCCTTAAGTGGATCACCCAAGGTTTATCGAACTCAGGGAGGAAGAGGTCAAAGATATCCCTCTCATGCAACCCTGCAACCACAAAGCAAGAAGTCTCTTGTGTCCCCAACACACCAAATAGGTGCACTAGTTCGGCGAAGAGATAGTGAAATACAGGTGGTATGAATAAGTATGAGCAGTAGCAACGGTGCCAGAAAATAGCTTGCTGGCGTGTAGTTGATGGTGGTAGTATTGCAGCAGTAGTAACGCAGTAAAACAGTAAACAAGCAGCGATGGCAGTATTTAGGAACAAGGCCTAGGGATTACACTTTCACTAGTGGACACTCTCAACATTGATCACATAACAGAATAGATAAATGCATACTCTACACTCTTGTTGGATGATGAACGCATTGCGTAGGATTACACGAACCCTCAATGCCGGAGTTAACAAGCTCCACAATAATGCTCATATTTTAGTAACCTTTAGTGTAAGATAGATCAAAAGACTAAACCAAGTACTAACATAGCATGCACACTGTCACCTTCATGCATATGTAGGAGGAATAGATCACATCAATATTATCATAGCAATAGTTAACTTCGCAATCTACAAGAGATCATGATCATAGCATAAACCAAGTACTAACACGGTGCACACACTGTCACCTTTACACACGTGCAGGAGGAATAAAACTACTTTAATAACATTGCTAGAGTAGCACATAGATAGTAGTGATACAAAACTCATATGAATCTCAATCATGTAAAGCAGCTCATGAGATTATTGTATTGAGGTACATGGAAGAGAGATGAACCACATAGCTACCGGTACAGCCCCGAGCCTCGATGGAGAACTACTCCCTCCTCATGGGAGCAGCAGCGGTGATGAAGATGGCGATGGAGATGGCAGCAGTGTCGATGGAGAAGCCTTCCGGGGGCACTTCCCCGCTCCGGCAGCGTGCCGGAACAGAGACTCCTGTCCCCCAGATCTTGGCATCGCGATGGCGGCGGCTCTGGAAGGTTTCTGTGGGTTTCGTCGAACGCATCAGGGTTTTCGCGACGGAGGCTTTATATAGGCGAAGAGGCGGCGCAGGAGGGCTTCTGGGGGGCCCACACCATAGGGCGGCGCGGCCCCCCCTCTGGCCGCGCCAGGGTGTGGTGTGGGGCCCCCAGGGCTCCCCTCTGGCGGCTCTCGGGTGTTCTGGATGGTTCCGGGAAAAATAGGAACCTGGGCGTTGATTTCGTCCGATTCCGAGAATATTTCGTTACTAGGATTTCTGAAACCAAAAACAGCAGAAAACAGGAACTGGCACTTCGGCATCTTGTTAATAGATTAGTTCCAGAAAATGCACGAATATGACATAAAGTGTGCATAAAACATGTAGATAACATCAATAATGTGGCATGGAACATAAGAAATTATCGATACGTCGGAGACGTATCAGGGCTCCGTACTCCTCCTCATCGTCGTCGTCGTCGTCTGACCCGGTGCGGAAGCGCTTCGCCGGCGGGTAGTCCTCGAGGGAGTCGTCGTCCTCCTCCTCTTCTTCCTCCTCGTCGGAGGAGGTGAAGTCATCCCAGGAGAAGCGATCGTCCTCGCTCTCCGCCTACGATTCCCCATCGGCGAGGAATTGAAGGTCGTCCTCTCCGTCGGTCAAGGATTTGTTATCCTCGGACCAGACGGAGGAGTCATGGACTCTTTGTCCCATTCCTCTGGGGCTTTGATGTCGTACGCCGCCATCCAATCCCATTCCGGCGTAGGCGCGCGGGAGGAGGAAGAAGAAGACTGGAAGGAGAGACCCGATGAAGCGGAGGAGGAGGAGGAGGAGGAAGACATGGCTACAGAAGAAGGGGTTTTTTTGGGCCGATGGCTAGTACAGAGCAAGGGGATGAAGAGGTGAACTGTTCGGCGCGGTTAAATAAAGGGGATATAGTGGAGATTTAATGCCACAGCAATTTCCGAGGAAGTGGTGCCAAAGAACTGTCAAATTGTGCAGAGAAGTTGAGAAGGCAAGGCATCATGATGAAGGATACTGCAACGGTTCTGCTCTGCCACGACATGACCCGACGAAGAAAAACCAGAGTGGTTTTGGAATTACCATTACCAAAACCAGGAGGGCATGTGTTATCACCAGAATTTAACCAGATCAGAAGGTGGGCCGTGATTTAAACGGGCTTGGAAGCTATGTACGTAAAACGGTCACGAATCGGCCTTGTACGATAATTTGGGCCAAGTGGCCCGTGTATCTGTAAATTATAGTAGATTCTGTGTCGGTTAGGATTAAAACAGAGTTTAGCTCGTGCACGGTTGGGATTATTCCCAAATTAGAAAGTCTACGGACTATAAATATGTATCTAGGGTTATTTGAGAAAGAAGACGATCATGTTCACAACAAATCAATCTAGGCGCATCGCCACCCCTTGTTTCGAGGGTTTCTCCCGGGTAAGCATCATGCTGCCTAGATCGCATTGTGCGATCTAGGCAGTATCAGTTTATTCGTTCTTGGTGTTGCTCGTGCTGAAGCCTTTTTGATGGCGAGCAACACCCTTATCTCAGATGTTTTGGGGTTGACGACGATGCTTTCACGATGTACTTGTTTAGCTACGCTATCCCTCAATATCTGGCTGTCCTTACACCTATGCTAGGTGTAAGGGCAGCATCCTGCTTGTTCTTTAGCTAGTAGATCTAGTCTGTTATAGTTGCTCCTTGTTCTTCAAGGATTGGTTTGATATCCGTATAGTTAGGCCTTATAAACGGGTTGAACGATCCGGTAGCGCGTAAGGCGTGGTTTATGGAGTCCTAAAGGGATTGTTCCGGGGATCAACTTCATGTTGGTTTTTAGGCCTCTTTAGGGCCAGTTTTCCTATCATCTTACGTATCTGCTAGGCTCAACTATGCATAGGATGTTCCGGTTATGCGGTGAAAACCCTAGACTGTCGTAGATTAGTTTAGCTTGTTTTTGATTAAGCAGGATCCCCATGTTAATGTAAAATCTAACGTGTTCCATGGGGCAATCGGCTCTTAGAGCCGATCCATAGAGTACCCTAAGAGCCGATCGGGGCTCGTATTTAATGTTTACGTGTTTGCCATGCAGGAAATTAAGTCGAAGCAATCCATCACCTTCCTGACCAGGTATAGGTCAGGTGGCACGCCCTTGCATCAGCATCGGACGTGTGTACCAGGAGCATTGCGGGCCGTCGCCCGAGGGACCAGGGCCAACCGCAGTCCTGGGAGCCTCCCGGCTCTACGGTGTTGCTCGTCGCTGCTCGCCGGTGGGTTTCTGACGGTAACACCCCCGAAACGGAGTTTCGCGATGGCGGTGGCGCCCCTGGAGTATTTCTGGAGTTTCGTCGATTGTGTAGGGTTTTTACGTCGCGAGGGATTATATAGGCGAAAGGGCGGCGCGAGGGGTGCCTGGGGGGCCCACCCCATACCTGGGCGCGCCCCCCTCCTTGGCCGCGCCGCCAGGTGGTGTGGGGCCCCCTTGGCCCTTCTCCGCCTCCCCTTCGGTGTTCTGGGTCCGTCTCGGTAAAATAGGAGGTTTGGCTTTTGTTTCGTCGAATTTCGAGAATATTGCCCGAACAGCCTTTCTGGAACCAAAAACAACAGAAAACAGGAACTGGCACTGCGGCATCTTGTTAATAGGTTAGTCCCGGAAAATGCATAAAATCATTATAAAGTGTGAGCAAAACATGTAGGTATTGTCATAAAACTAGCATGGAACATCAGAAATTATAGATACGTTTGAGACGTATCAAGCATCCCCAAGCTTAGTTCCTACTCGCCCTCGAGTAGGTAAACGATAACAAGAATAATTTCTGAAGTGACATGCTACTATCATAATCTTGATCAATACTATTGTAAAGCATACGAGATGAATGAAGTGATTCAAAGCAATGGTAAAGACAATGACTAAACAACTGAATCATATAGCAAAGACTTTTCATTAATAGTACTTTCAAGACAAGCATCAATAAGTCTTGCATAAGAGTTAACTCCTAAAGCAATAAATTCTTAATAGAAGGTTTTGAAGCAACACAAAGGAATATATAAGTTTCAACAGTTGCTTTCAACTTCAACATGTATATCTCATGGATAATTGTCAACACAAAGTAATATGATGAATGCAAATAAGTAAGTATGTAGGAATCAATGCACACAGTTGACACAAGTGTTTGCTTCTAAGATAGAAAGAAGTAGGTAAACTGACTCAACATAAAGTAAAAGAAAGGCCCTTCGCGAGAGAGCGAGGATTACTCATGTGCTAGAGCTTTTATTTTGAAAACATGGAAACAATTTTGTCAACGGTAGTAATAATTCATATGTGTTATGCATAAAACATCCTATAAGTTGCAAGCCTCATGCATCGAATACCAATAGTGCTCGCGCCTTGTCCTAATTAGCTCGGATTTCCATGGATTATCATTGCATTACATATGTTTCAACCAAGTGTCACAAAGGGGTACCTCTATGCCGCCTGTACAAAGGTCCAAGGCGATAGATCGCATTTGATTTCTCGTTTTTGATAGATCTCAACTTGAGGACATCCGTACCGGGACAACATAGAAAACAGATAATGGACTCCTCTTTAATGCTTAAGCATTCAACAACAGATAATATTCTCATAAGAGATTGAGGATTAATGTTCAAACTGAAACTTCCACCATGATACATGGCTTTGGTTAGCGGCCCAATGTTCTTCTCTAACAATATGCATACTCAAACCATTTAATCATGACAAATCACCCTTACTTCAGACAAGACGAACATGCATAGCAACTCACATGATATTCAACAAAAGTGTGATAGTTGATGGCGTCCCCAGAAACATGGTTACCGCTCAACAAGCAACTTATAAGAAATAAGATACATAAGCTACATATTCTTTACCACAATAGTTTTTAAGCTACTTTCCCATGAGCTATATATTGCAAAGACAAGGAATGAAATTTTAAAGGTAGCACGCAAGAAATTTACTTTGGAATGACAGAGAAATACCACATAGTAGGTAGTTATGGTGGACACAAATGGCATAAGTTTTGGCTCAAGGTTTTGGATGCACGAGAAGCATTCCCTCTCAGTACAAGGCTTTGGCTAGCAAGGTTGTTTGAAGCAAACACAAGTATGAACCGATCTGACAAAACTTACATAAGAACATATTGCAAGCATTATAAGACTCTACACTGTCTTCCTTGTTGTTCAAACACTTTTACCAGAAAATATCTAGACCTTAGAGAGACCAATCATGCAAACCAAATTTTAACAAGCTCTACAGAAATTCTCCACTAATAGGTTCAAACTACATGATGCAAGAGCTTAAACATGATCTATTTGAGAGCTCAAAACAATTGCCAAGTATCAAAATATTCAAGATAATATACCAATTACCACATGAAGCATTTTCTGTTTCCAACCAAATAGCAATAAATGCAGCAGCTTTTAACTTTTGCCATGAACATTAAAAGTAAAACGAAGAACACAAGTTCAATGAAAAAGCGGAGCGTGTCTCTCTCCCACACATGGAATGCTAGGATCCGATTTTATTCAAACAAAAACAAAAATAAAAGCATACAGACGCTCCAAGTAAAACACATAAGATGTGACGGAATAAAAATATAGTTTCACTAGAGGTGACCTGATAAGTTGTCGATGAAGAAGGGGATGCCTTGGGAATCCCCAAGCTTAGACTTTTCACTCTTCTTGATCATATTATATCATCCTCCTCTCTTGATCCTTGAAAACTTCCTTCACACCAAACTCAAAGCAATCTCATTAGAGGGTTAGTACATAATCAAAAATTCACATGTTCAGAGGTGACACAACCATTTCTAACACTTCTTGACATTACCCAAAGCTACTGAAAGTTAATGGAGCAAAGAAATCCATTCCACACAGTAAAAAGAGGCAATGTGAAATAAAAGGCAGAATCTGTCAAAACAGAACAGTCCGTAAAGACGAATTTTTTCGAGGCACTTAACATGCTCAGATGAAGAAGCTCAAATTGAATGAAAGTTGCGTACATATCTGAGGATTACTCATGATGTTTCGCAGATTTTTCTGAGTTTCCTACAGAGAGATCTACTCAAATTCGTGACAGCACGAAATCTGTTTCTGCGCAGTAATCCAAATCTAGTATCAACTCTACTATCAAAGACTTTACTTGGCACAACAATGCAATAAAATAAAGATAAGGAGAGGTTGCTACAGTAGTAACAACTTCCAAGACACAAATATAAAACAAAAATTGCAGAAGTAAAATAATGGGTTGTCTCCCATAAGCGCTTTTCTTTATAGCCATTAAGATGGGCTCAGTAATTTTAATGATGCTCTCGCAAGAAATAAGAGTTGAAGCAAAAGAGAGCATCAAAAACAAATAAGAAACACTTTTAAGTCTAACCCACTTCCTATGAAAAGGAATCTTGTAAATAAACAAGTCATGTAAGCATAATGCAACAAGCATAGAAAGACAACACAAGCGCAACTTCAAAATTCTCAACATAAAGAGGGGAAACTTAATATTATTAAGATGCATATAACCATGTTTCCTGATACGTCTCAAACGTATCTATAATTTCTTATGTTCCATGCTAGTTTTATGACAATACCTACATGTTTTGCTCACACTTTATAATGATTTTATGCATTTTCCAGGACTAACCTATTAACAAGATGCCACAGTGCCAATTCCTGTTTTCTGTTGTTTTTGGTTCCAGAAAGGCTGTTCGGGCAATATTCTCGGAATTCGACGAAACAAAAGCCAAACATCTTATTTCACCGAGACGGACCAGAACACCGAAGGGGAGACGGAGAGGAGGCCCAGGGCCCCCAGACCACAGGGCGGCGCGGCCTAGAGGGGGGCGCCCAGGTGTGGTGTGGGCCCCCCAGGCACCCCCATGCGCCGCCTCTTCGCCTATATAATCTCTCGTGACGTGAAAATCCTACACCAATTGACGAAACTCCAGAAAGACTCCAGGGCGCCGCCACCATCGCGAAACCTAGTTTCGGGGGACAGAAGTCTCTGTTCCGGCACGCCACCGGGACGGGGAATTGCCCCCGGAGTCATCTCCATCGACACCACCGCCATCTTCATCGCCATTGATGTCTCCCATGATGAGGATGGAGTAGCTCTCCCCCGAGGCTGAGGGCTCTACCGGTAGCTATGTGGTTCATCTCTTTCTCCCATGTACTTCAATACAATGATCTCATGAGCTGCCTTACATGATTGAGATCCATATGATGAGCTTTGTAATCTAGATGTCGTTATGCTATTCAAGTGGATTTTACTTATGTGATCTCCGGAGATTCCTTGTCCCACGTGTGTAAAGGTGACAGTGTGGGCACCGTGTGGGTCTCTTAGGCTATATTTCACAGAATACTTATTCACTGAGTTATGATTTGAGTTGGATGTCTCTATGAAATTGTGGTGTGTCAGTACCTCCTATGAATGCTCACAGTGACAACGTGGGGTGTTTATTAGTACTTGGGAATACATCTTTAAGGTTTGCTTTTGCAGCCCTACATGGTGAATTAGTGTTCGTTATCCGTCCAGAGAGTAATTCAGAATAGCATAGTGAAGTGCTTATATTTATATTCCTTTATGATATCATTGTTGAGAGTGACCACTAGTGAAAGTATGATCCCTAGGCCTTGTTTCTAAGCATTGAAACACCGTTTCCAACAAGTTCTGCTACATGTTCGCTTCCTACCATCTTTATTTCAGATTGCAATTACTACTTACAATCATCCATATTACTTGTATTTCACTATCTCTTCGCCGAACTAGTGCACCTATACATCTGACAAGTGTATTAGGTGTGTTGGGGACACAAGAGACTTCTTGTATCTTAATTGCAGGGTTGCTTGAGAGGGATATCTTTGACCTCTACCTCCCTGAGTTCGATAAACCTTGGGTGATTCACTTAAGGGAAACTTGCGGCTGTTCTACAAACCTCTGCTCTTGGAGGCCCAACACTGTCTACAGGAATAGAAGCGTTGAAAGATCGAGATGTCGCCTAGAGGGGGGGTGAATAGGCAATTACAAACTCTTGCGGATTTATCTTGTAAGAATGCGGAATTAAACTAATGTTTAGTTTACAAGCACAAACCCTAAATATGCTAAGCTCAACTAAGTGTAACAATGGCAACTAGAGCTAAGCAAGATAGACACAAGATATATGTAGCACAAGTGATAGCAAGATATATGTACTTCAAGCACGATGGCTATCACAAGGAAAGAGAGCTCGGGTATAGAAATAACCGAGGCACGCGGAGACGAGGATGTATTCCCGTGTTCCCTTGCTTTGCAACAAGGTACGTCACGTTTGGAGGAGTGGAGGTCCCACGAAGGATTCCCCGCGCCACGAAGGTTCACCCTATTCTCCGAACCACACCCACGAAGGATAATGGCCCTTTCCTTATGGTTAGCTTTTCCTCCGCTCCGGAGATGGCAAGCTCCACAACCACTTCACAAGCTCCACGAAGGAGAAGCCCGGGCCTCTTCACAATCTTCTTGAAGAGATCACCGGAGCACCAACCGCCAAGCCAACTAGGAGGTTTCCCTCCAAGAGTAACAAGCTCACGGTCTCTCACTCGAACTAATCGTGGTGGAGAGCTCAACACTATGCAATGATGCAAAGCAAGAACACTAGAGGTGTTCAAATCCTTCACTCTCAAATCCCACCCAAACAACAAATGCTAGGATGAGATTAGAGAGGAAGAACAAAGGGGAAAGTCAACAAAAGACTCCAAGATCTAGATCCCAAGAGATTCCCTCACTTAGAGAAGAAATGGATTGGTGGAAGTGTAGATCTAGATCTCCTCTCTTAGATCCCTCAAGAATGAGCAAGAAAGGTTGGAGGAATCAAAGAGGAGAGCAAGTTCTTCAAATGCAACAATGGAGGAGAGAGAATGGGAAGAACTAACTTGCTCAAGGTGGAAGAAGGGCTATTTATAGTGTCACTAGAAATATGGCCGTTGCTCACTTGACACATCAGCTTTCTCCCGAGAAACCCGGTCAACCGGACCACAGACCGGACAGCCCAGCGCAGGGGCCGGTCCGACCAGACCAGGGACCGGACCCGCCGGTCCAAACCGGACGACAGACCGGATCATGACCGGACCCTCGAAGTGACGCGCAGTACTCCCTCCGGTTGCGATCAGCGCAGAGCTCGGTTGGCGCCGGGGCGCCAGTCGGGAGCCCGGTCGGACCGGGCCAGGGACCGGACCCGCCGGTCCAAACCGGGCGGCAGACCGGACCTTGACCGGGAGAGCAGGAAAACATGTTATACAAAAACTGTGATAACTTTTGTGTCCGGACCCCGATTGACATGAAACCAATTTTGTTGGAAAGATAACGACGAATAGAACCCCAACAAAAACTGGAAATATGGAGACTCCTCACAGAACATTTTAGATGATTTTAGAGAGGGAGTCTCCCACCGTCAAGAAACGGTGAAGACGTCCAAACTCGAAAACGCAATAGAAGATGCATGCGGATTCCGTTTTCGATGAACTTGGGCTTGTTGTAAAGCTAGCAACAAGCTCAAGAACCTCACACAGAGAAACACCAAGAAGCAATAGGGATATGCAAAGTATGCAAAGTATTGAGCTCCCTAAGACGATGCGATCAAGTTACCCAACCGAAAGCCCCTCTTGATAGTGCGGCTATCTATCCTATAATCCGGTCTCCCAACAACCACCTTGAGACCGGTAAAAGGAAAACCTAGCAAGGCCATACCTTTGCCTTGCGCATCCCGCTTGATCTTGATGATAGCTCTTCAAGCTCCACTCAAGCCGGAATGCCTCACTTGATCATCGTCGCTTCGTGAAGACTCACAAATGCTCCCCCATACACCATGATGGGAAAGCTCTATTGATGCACATCTTCACATGTCCATTATTACCAAATGGACGGCAAACTTCAAGCATGTGATCCACTTGAGATGCTCATCTTGAACTTGCCAAACTCAACCTTGTACCTTCTCATACTCTCATAAGATAGAGCATGGCTAATATTGAGTTCCACATAAGAACTCCATCTTCATTTCTTCTTCTTGATCATATCACATATGTATCTTCAAACCGATGATCTTGATGCCAATACACAAGGTATACCTTTATCTTCATGGCATCCATACTTGAATCCAACACATGGAGAGCAAGTAGTACCTATGGAATATTCCTTCATATAAACTCAATGAAAACATTAGTCCATAGGGGTTGTCATTAATTACCAAAACCACACATAGGGGCAATGTACCCTTACAAGCGTGCGTAGACATCATTTCCCTCTCTCATAATAACTTTCAGTAGCATCATTGATGAAATCCACAATATAACCATCACTTAAAACATTCTTATCATGGTTCATATGCATAAAAGTATCATTAATTTTGGCATAAGAAGAACCCGTCTCATTAATAGTAATTGGAGCAGGATCATTATCAAGAATTTGAACATGGTAAACAAGTTGCATACTAAGGGAATGGTTTTTGGCAATACCATCATAACTATGACAAGTTTCATAAGGATAATTATAACCTGTGTCATAGCATTCTTTATAATAATTGTCAAAGATTGGAGGCATAGTGTCATCATAAGAAATAGAATAGTTATCTTCCACAGTATGTTCATCTGTAACCATACCATCATTGTTACTAGAAGGAGATGTATCAAACATATAATTATCAGTAGCAAAAGGATTTTCAAACACCTCATCCCCAAGCTTAGAGCTTTCTATATCATTATGGGAATGAGCATGGATAGTACTAATACTATGGCAATTATTAACAACATCATGTTCAGAATTAGTTTTCCAGAGATTTTCAATATCAAAAGTAGTGTGCTCTTCTAAATCATGATCACTAATGTAGGTAAAGGGCATAGGAAGATCATTGTACTCAGATTCATTATTATAATAATCATTAGGAGCAACATACTTACGGTTACCTATCGTTATCTCATACACGCGGGGATATGCCGTTACCTCTTTCTTTTTATTCCCCCTCTTCTTCTTCTTTTTCGTTTCCTTCTTCTTCTTCTTTTCCTTCTCCTCGTTCCCTTCTTTAGGAGGAAGAGGCTTGAAGGGAGGCTTCTCCACATAACCTGATTTATTTCCAGAAACAATAGAAGAAACTTGGGAGGATTCCTCCTTTTCATTAATAAGTTCAAAACACACAGCGGTCCTATCATATTTTGGCAAAGTGTCATCTTCTAAAATATTTTGTATGTAAGTATTTGTATGGAAATTATCAATGCAATAAGAAAGACACCCATGCAGGACACTATTAATATCAAGAGCACTCATATCCACCAAAGAAGTTTTTCTCAATAACTCTTCACACTCCAAAAATAATGTAAGTTCATCATGCTGTATAGGAGTGATTTTATCATCACAATACAAATTCGCAGCACTTATGAGGTTCGAATTATCATTTGAGGAGCATTGAAAATTAAAATGACCCACTCTATGGCAAAGTTCACAAATAAAAGGATAGAGGGCACAAACTTTTTCACCAAGATCATCTAGAGCCCTAGACCACTTTCTAGTTTTTTCATTCCTGTGATGGATACAATATTCTTCTTCAATTTTATTCTTTTCACAAGGTCTATGAATTCCACAAAAATTAACATGCTTATAGGAAATAGCATTTTCAGAAGTTTGGGCATGTTTATTGCAATCATTAACAACAATTTCATTTTCCATGCAAGTGTCTTTAAAAGGTTCATGATACATGTACCAATTTTCTTTAGGAACATTAATATGAGAAGCAAAGGCTCTATAACAATCGACCATAATTTGAGGATCAAGACCATATTTAGCACTAAGCTCTTGAAAATCAACAGTTTGAGCGAAAGACTTAATGCAATCATACTCGTAGTTTATACCTGATTCTTTACCTTTGTCATTCTCCCAATCTTCAGTATTGCTTTGAATTCTTTCAAGAAGATCCCATCTAGCTTCAACCTCCTTGCTTATGAAAGATCCCTCCAAAAAGGCATCTAGATAGTCCTTGTGATGTCCTGAAAGCCTTGCATAAAAATTATTAGTAATAACATTACGGGGGAGCTCATGAATGGGACATTTGAGCATTAGTGACTTCAATCTCCCCCATGCTTGGGAAACACTCTCTCCATCACGAGGATAAAAGTTATAAATGTAATTCCTATCAATATGCACTTCATGAGGAGGATAAAATTTAGAATAAAAGAGAGGCACAATTTCCTCCCAACCAAGAGATCGACCATTGTTCAGCATCTTATACCATTCCGCAGCTCTGCCCTTCAGAGATATAGAGAATAGCTTGCTCTTAACTTGGTCCTTTGAAATACCTGCATTCTCGAACAACTCGCATAATTCATGTATAAAGAGTAAATGATCACTAGGATGGACAGTCCCATCTCCAAAATAGCAATTGTTCATAGCAAGTTCAATAATTTTCATAGGTATCTTGAAGGGAATACTTTCAGTAGGTGGATTTTGAATATCACAAGCATCATTCGAATCACCACATATTGGAGACAAAGCATTATCAGGGCAAAATATTTCTTCCAAAGCTGAGGAGCAAAAAAGATTATTTTTATATAAAATAGCTTCCCCAAGCTTAGACTTTTCCATAGCATTAGCAGTAATTGCGTTCATACTAATAATATTGCTACTAGCATGCAAATAAGGTTCCATAGGTTTTTTAATTTTCGCATCAAACAATCCATGTCTTAACTCAGGAAAAAGATTAAAAAGCTCACTAAATTTTTTGTTGTTTTTCATTATGCCTAACTAGTGAAAAATAAAAACAAGAAACAAAAAGATGCAATTGCAGGATCTAAAGAAAATAGCTTCGAGCACTCACACACCGGCAACAGTGCTAGGAAATAGCTTAGTAGTCGGAGGATGTGAATACCTTTTACCTTACCTCCCCGGCAACGGCGCCAGAAAATAGCTTAGTAGTCGGAGGATGTGAATACCTTTTACCTTACCTCCCCGGCAACGGCGCCAGAAAACAGCTTGATGTCTACGCACGCTTCTATTCCTGTAGACAGTGTTGGGCCTCCAAGAGCAGAGGTTTGTAGAACAGCAGCAAGTTTCCCTTAAGTGAAACACCCAAGGTTTATCGAACTCAGGGAGGTAGAGGTCAAAGATATCCCTCTCAAGCAACCCTGCAATTAAGATAGAAGAAGTCTCTTGTGTCCCCAACACACCTAATACACTTGTCAGATGTATAGGTGCACTAGTTCAGCGAAGAGATAGTGAAATACAAGTAATATGAATGATTGTAAGTAGTAATTGCAATCTGAAATAAAGATGGCAGCAAGCAAACATGTAGCAGAACTTGTTGGAAACGGTGTTTCAATGCTTAGAAACAAGGCATGGGGATCATAGTTTCACTAGTGGACACTCTCAACAATGATCACATTAATAAATAACTTCTCTTCACTTGTGCTACTTCAAACACTCTCTTGTTGGATAACAATCACCATTCATTGTGTAAGGCTATAAAAGCACACCTCAGGCCGGAGTAAACAAGCTCCACAACATCCGGAGTTCATATTAAAGTAACCTCTAGAGTGCATAATAGACCGTTGCAATTTAGACCGAGTACTAACATAGCATACACATTGTCAACAATAGCTATGAAAGGGGGAATAGATCACATCAATACTATCATAGTAATAGTTAACTTCCTAATCTACAAGAGATTACAATCATAACCTACGCCAAGTACTACATGATGCACACACTGTTAACTTTACATCATGGAGGAGGAATAGACTACTTTAATAACATCACTAGAGTAGCACATAGATTAATAGTGATACAAAGCTCATGATCACACAAAGATCACACCATGGGAGAGAGAGATGAACCTCATAGCTACCGGTAGAGCCCTCAGCCTCGGGGGAGAACTACTCCCTCCTCATCATGGGAGACAGCAACGGCGATGAAGATGGCAGTGGTGTCGATGGAGATGACTCCGGGGGCAATTCCCCGTCCCGACGGCGTGCCGGAACAGAGACTTCTGTCCCCGAAACGGAGTTTCGCGATGGCGGCGGCGCCCCTGGAGTCTTTCTGGAGTTTCGTCGATTGTGTAGGGTTTTTACGTCGCGAGGGATTATATAGGCGAAAGGGCGGCGCGAGGGGGTGCCTGGGGGCCCACCCCATACCTGGGCGTGCCCCCCTCCATGGCCGCGCCGCCAGGTGGTGTGGGCCCCCTTGGCCCTTCTCCGCCTCCCCTTCGGTGTTCTGGGTCCGTCTCGGTAAAATAGGAGGTTTGGCTTTTGTTTCGTCGAATTCCGATAATATTGCCCGAACAGCCTTTCTGGAACCAAAAACAACAGAAAATAGGAACTGACACAGCGGCATCTTGTTAATAGGTTAGTCCCGAAAAATGCATAAAATCGTTATAAAGTGTGAGCAAAACATGTAGGTATTGTCATAAAACTAGCATGGAAAATCAGAAATTATAGATACGTTTGAGACGTATCAGTGCCTCCAAAAAAAATTAGTGGTGGCCCAATTAACATATATACATGGGAAAGGGGCAGTCAGTAACAACTATCAAACATGCTTTTGGTAAAAAAAAAACTATCGAACATACTTCAACCATGGTAAGGGGTGGAAGAGGCGGGATAAAATAGTGCGACCGCGGGCACCAATTCCCTTTAATAGGAAAGAAATCTCGCAATAGTTGATGTTATGCTCGGATAGTTTTAATCGTCATATTTTGTCTAGTCGTGTATGTTATGTATTATTGCGATAAATTTACCATGTCCACACATGATGGAACTAATCAGTATGTTCGGTGTGAAAAAAAAAAAGGGGGAGCAAAGAAGGACCAAAATGAGAAACCTGGAAGTACGGCGGTAAAATGAGAAACTCTCGATTCATCGTCTCTGGTCTGCTCTCTGGAGGAAATCGAAACGACACTAAGCCGTGAACCCTCATCTTGCAGCCAAAAATGAGTTGTTTTTTATCCTTCCATGTCCATGATTGTGGTGAACTATGATAAACCTATTGTTGGAAGAACAGGAGTAAGGCCAACACACTTACAAAATTTTCAAAATTATCATTCGTGTGCTATATCATGGCAAAGAAAAAACACAAAGTTTAATTTATTCATTCTCAAAACATCAGTCTTACGTTAGAGTTGTATGTATTTATACTATCTACGTACCCGTACTTTCCCACGGAAATAAAAAAATGACAGCTTGATGTTTAATTAACAAATACATGTATCCACATTCAACATTATATATTGCAAAGTACATGTCGCATAAGTTTTCTTCTTCTAAAGTAAACCTTCCTTATGTAAGCTGTTTTCAAACTTTCATAAATCATAATTTTTTTTACTTCTCAATCATAAAATAAATCATATATTTCACAATTCCTCTCTTTCTTGTCTTCGTTTCCACAAATGGGGTGGTGTTAGAGGAGGTGGGATGAATGAATGTGGCAAAATATTTCTAGTGGTTTCAAATATGTTAGGGTGATCGTACAAGATATAAAAAAGTGCGATGAACCACCGCCACTAGCTATCTGTTAATACTTCCTCTATCCACAAACAAATGGGCCGGGGTATGAATTTAGTCAAAATTCAAAGCTATATGGAAGGGAATATCAACAACTACACTATTGAATATATAAATTACGATAATATATCTCACAAGGGTTCTATTTGATCTGCATATTTCTGTATACTAGGAGGCATTGGCGCGGCGGCACGCCGCGCCCGTGTGCCTAATATCTGAAGAATGCTGGCAGAGTTGTGTGTAGCTTTCTGCAAAGTTCGAAGCGGACGTGGGCACATAGTATGGAAGGCAACATCGATATAGTTGTAACAATAATATGCATATGTATGTACAATAAATTACACGGTGGAGGCCAAGCAGATAATCAGGCCTTCACGTCTGTAACATTATACCTCATGTAGTATAGGAGGACATGTACAAACATGAAAAGCTCAAAAGAATGCAAAAGGTAAACTGCTTTCATTCTCATAATCAATTCGAAGCATAGGTTGTATACAGTTTGACAGACGTAAGCTGAAAAATATATACATAGCTTATAATCTGTAGTTGTATCTCCTGTTGGAAGAACCCCGTGACAGCACACACAAAATGCCCTATGTCAGTTACCCTTAAGTGTATCTTCAGACCTCAATGATTTGTGTTGTTGTAGATTAGAAGGGCCAAGACCGGAATTGATCCGGATAGTTCTTAAAAATAAGCTAATCTAGGTACTTCTCAAGACCATTCCAGTACTGTGCAAGACCACGCTGGTCACCAACTGAAACATCATGTCTGCATGTTCGAAACTATTGAACTATAATAGTCTGAATCCTACTTCCAGTGTGATCACTATTACTAAAGCTTTTCTTTGGCTGCGTGATGGACAAGTGAACAACTATCACACTATAACATTCTGAATTCTACTTCCAGTATGCTCATTGTACTAAAGCTTCTCTTTGGCAGCCTGATGAATAAATGAACACCAAAGAGTTGTAAAAACAAATTACACACAGACTCTGGATCATCACTAAGAAAACTAATCAAAATGGTAAACAGCAATATATGAACAGGAAGTAGAGAGGACAGCCTGAAGATGGTCTTCAACACATTGACTGGAAAAATACAAAAAACAAAGAAATCTAAGGGGCTGCATTAGCTTTTTAGAATAATCGGCACTACTTTGAGCTTCTAATATATACCACTGTGAGCTCTTATGATATTTCCTTGATGGTATACTAATACTGATAGTAACATGAGGAATGAAACCAAATCAACAATGGTCTGTTAGAACTGGGTACGATGCTGTGTTACTATGGTTATATCTAGTTAAGCTCAAAAGATGCAGAACATAGTATATTTGGATGTACATAGTCCCAAAGTGTAGTTGTATCACATCATAGATCTTAACTTTCTGATATTGTCTTTTCATTGCAGCAAATTGCAGATTCTATAATCAATAAACCGGAAGCACAACCTGCTCCTACAGAAAGCAGTATGTAGACGCACATCCAAACGCCGCCGACGATTTGCTACAGGTCTCTGAGAAGTTGTGAAAGGAGTAGCAGCTGAAACCAAAAACAAAGAAGAATCAGCAAACAACCAATAAAAGTAAAACAGTTACAGAGGTACAGCAAAAGCAGAAAAAGCTCAAACTGTGAAACAACGGATCAACTGCTATGGCAAGATCGACCACAGCAGGAGCATCAGAATGAATGGGTCAGAAACCTGAGAACCATATGCAACAGGCGAAGATGACCTACCCAAATCACCAGCCACTGAAAGGACAACAGACCAAGAACCCCGACATTGCAGGGAGGGCGCATGGGCAGCATCACCCATACGAAGCAAACTGTCAGACGAAGCAAAACCATGAATCAAGGACGTAAAAGCAGCATACATGAAAGGATTCCCATGCAAGCAGGAGAAGTCAAGATAAACAGAGAGAGAGAGGGAGGGAGAGGAAGAGGGAGGGAGAGAGGGAGAGAGAGAGAGTAAACACACATGGACCCATATTAATACTATCTTACCGGTTGGCTTATCAGGAAGTACATACGTACTGTGAACTCTAGTTTTAAGTATTGTATTCAGTAAGAAATGATATAAGACCATGGATGAACTACCTAGGTAGATTGATATAAATCTGTGTATAGCAGCTGACTATTTCAGATAATGATTTGCCAAAAAGAGAAAACCCAATTGGAGAAGAAGCCTCATCGACCTTTCATAAAATACAAAAACATAAATGGATAAGCTCATGAAAGAAAAAATTATATAAAGAAGATCAGCTTTGGCTATATATTATAAAATCATCAAGAGAATGCCAAGGCAAACATTATAAAAGAGTATCTCCATGCCAAAGAAGAATGAACACGACATAGGGCTTCTGCAATCTGAAACAAAATAGGCACCACATTATTAGTTATCAATTGTCTGTAAGCCAAATAGGCACCGCACAATTAGTTTTCAACTGTCCATGGTAAGAGAATGATGCACCAATGGCAGATTCAGTGGTACTGGTAACTAAATGGAAAGCTGCAAATGAAACAGCCACTATACATATATATGAGACGTGGGTGTAGTTACACTATATATGATAAATACTTCCTACTCCTGGGTGTAACTACACCCATCTCTCGTATACGATCATATAAAAGTATATATGATACTTTATCAATTTGAGTATGTTCATATATTGTATCTAAGATACTCCATACCAACTTTGGTGAAAAAAAATTAAATACACCCATAGTTTGCACTATATATACAAAATACATGCATATTTATACGTAAAAAAATAGTGTACGTAAAAAAGTGTACATACTACCTACAAAATAGTATATATACTACCAAAATATTCTTATATACTTCATACTACATGTATATACTCTTCGGTATGGTAGATACTACCTAAATTGTGTGAAACACACGTGGGAGTAACTACACCTGGGTGTAGTATGAATATGTCATATATATATATATATACACTACAAGAAATCTGCCATAATATGACGTTTTTTTTATGACTGGAAATCAAAATGTCATAGCTTTATGACGTTCCTAGCTTTGACCGTCGTTGGCTGTTGAAGGGGGGCAAAACCTTAGAAAATAGTGACGTCTTGGGGCAAAAACGTCGTTAGCTGCTGAAACGAAAACGTCATAATCTCGTGGTGCACTATTCCTAGCACCCAATTATTTCGCGCCTTCTCAAAATTCCGCTCGAAATTTTCGCGCCTTCGTACCAGTTCTGAAACGGACACACATCACAAGCTCGTGCGCCCGGTCCGAATTTTTCGCGCCTTCCATCCGAGTTTATTGCGGCCAGGACAGCACCCGCGCAAACCCAACTAGCCAAAATCCACCCGACCCCACCTATCAGGCGCTCTTCGCATCCCACGTCCTCACAGAAGAAACACACCTCCCCGCCACGTCACTGATCCGCGCCACCATTCTCCACCCATCCCGACCATCCATCTCCATCCAACAGCCCACACCGCGCATCACGCGGATCGCCCCCATCTCCCCTCCCTTCGCCCCGCAATAAATTAATCCCATCCACCAACCACGCGCGTCACACGGATCATCACCACCCAACCACCACCACGCAATTCGTCAACCTCGCCGGAGAAGACAGCAGGCGATGTTGGGCAGCGGCAAGGACGGCAAGGGGCTGGGCAAGGGCGGCGCGAAGCGGCACCGGAAGGTGGTCCGCGACAACATCCAGGGCATCAGCAAGCCGACCATCCTGCGCCTTGCGCGGCGCGGCGATGTGAAGCGCATCTCGGGCCTCATCTCTGAGGAGACCCGCAGCGTGCTCAAGATCTAGGCGGGAGATCCGTGGAGGCTGCGCCGGCGTCGCGGTTTCAGTGGCCCGAGATCGACATCGTGTTGAGACCATCCGGCATGGTTCTACGCTACGCGCCGGCGCCGGGGCGACGGCCTATGCAGATGGAGATCGAGGAAGAGCCCTGTGGCACGCGCCGGCGTTGGGGTCGAAGGGGCGAACGCCGGTGATCCTGGAGAAGGAGCGACCGTCTGGCTAGATTAGAGATTTCTAGCAGATGCGTCCGTCTAGATTAGAGATTTCTAGCAGATGTTGATTAGGTTTCATGCTAGATTAGAGATTTCTAATAGATGATGTTGTTTTGTCCCCGAGGAGGTCCCCTGCTGTAGTTGTTCGTGGTTTGTTCTAGCAGATGTCGTTGTTTGCCTCGTGATGGTTGGATGTACTAGTCGAGCATAATATTGTGATGGTTAGATGGTTGGAACGGAATCGGAATTCACCCTTCAATTTCCCTGCTAACAGTTGACTCCCCGATTCTGTTGCTATGTAGAAAATCAACTAGATATCTCTCAAAGAAAACATATTGACATGTAGAAAATAAAATGCCAAAATGTTGGGCTTGGCCCATATAGTCCTCCAGAATTGTTAAGGAAAAAAACATAAACAGGCCGAATTATTAGGCTCAGCCCATGTATAGCATAGAAATGGACCGGGCTGAATTATTGCCACGTAGGACTAGCCACGTAGGATCTGACGTGGCCTGGTTGGTTTCAGAACGTCATAGAAGTCTATGACATTCCTGCAAAAAAACGTCACTTTTGATCATTACTGACTCTCAGCTTTTGACGTTCTCAAAAACGTCAAAAAAACGTCAAAAACCAACTATTGTGACGTTTCAGTGACACCTTTATTTTGTCAACTTATGGCAGATTTCTTGTAGTGATATATATATATAGTACTCCCTACCCACAAAGAATAGACCATACCATCAATGCACGTAGATCGAAACTTACCATTGTGATGTAGATTTTCTTATACATGTGATAGGGATTGTAAGTAAAATCAAGAATAAAACAACCCGAGCTGCAAAAGGAAATAGGAAATCATGGGAAAGGAGGAGGACTGTGAATGAATTTTTCTTTGGCAGACAATGGCATGTGTACCTAACTTTGGTTATTCAAAGCCTATATAATCATATGAGCTTGATTTTGGTGAGTGGATACTAAGATAGAAGATAGTCCATATTTCTTAAACTTCTATTTCTTTGATTTGTAGTGCTACAACCGGTGGTAACTGGTAGAGAATGAAGTCCTACAAACCAGACAAAAAGAGTACATGCGCGTGGATAAATAATCAACAAACTTACAAAAGATTCAAAATTTCTCTATCTTTTATAATTTTTAGGCATCACCTGATAGTGTATTCTGGCGCATTCCCACATTTTCAACAAATCGCAGTGAACTGTAAATATGTTAGGAAAAACTTTCACAATTGAATTGGTCTAACGTAACAACATGGTCTGATGATAATTCGTGGTTTCAGAACCAACATGCTGCAAGGAATGCATGTCGGTGAGAGCGACCATAATCCATACCTACTTCGAATATCAACAGACTTGAGTTATCAAATGTGTGTTGTTCTATTTTCCTTACCCACCGTATTTGTAGTAGGTATTTCGTCGAACACGTAGCATGCACATATGGAAAAAAAAGTGTCCCTGTTTGATCAACACAAATACGGAGAGAATCAATGGAGCGCTCTGAAATCAAATGAAAGCAATAATGGGAGAGAGGGGGACACATTACAGCTCATGGAAGATATTTGCCTGTGCGGACATCACCTTGTCTACCGCCTGCATGGTACTTGCAGCAATGCAAGTTTCGTTCAGCAGCCAAGCTGAACCTAAAAAAGCACAGGAAAACCATAATCAGTAAAATCAAAATTAGAGGAAAACATCATTGAACCAAAACAGATCGAGACTTCGAGAGTCCAAAAAGAAGCAAAATATGGCACATGAAGAGAGGGAAAAAGGAGGCATCGCGGCAGTTCTCCTCCCAGGCGGTGGAATTTTTTTTTGAGAATTACGGGGGGGGGGGGGGGGGGGGGGATAATTCCCCACCGCTTGTTATATTACTCGAGTTGACTTTAGCAGTCACAGCTTACATACAGGGAGAGAGAAGTGCAGGGGGATTTTTAGAGCATGGCATACAAAGAACTAAACAGCAGCAGCGAGGATAGAGTTCCGAAGACTATCTAAGCTTCCACGGTCCTCGATCTTGTACCGCCAGCGCCAAATCGTAAGATCATCACCGGCCCGACGGAGCACAAGGCGTGCGGTGGAGGGCTTGGCGTTGAAAACGAGGTCATTCCTCGCCTTCCAAATCGACCATAATATCGCTGCGATGCCAGCGCGCCAGGTAGAAGAGTCAACGGCAGTCGGGGAAGCGAGGTCCCAAATGGAGAAGTCATCGCGAGGGATGGACACCCCTAGCCTGGCCCAGACCTCCACGGAGATGGGGCAGTCGAAGAAGAGATGCCTCCGGGTCTCAGTGTCAGAACATGCCGCGCAGGAGTCGGTAGGCGCGCAGTTCTTGTAGAAGAGGTTGGCTCTCGTGCTGAGCCTATCGATGTCGGCGAGGTACGCGGAGATGCTGATCTTCGCGGGAAGATTCAGCTCCCAAGCCTTACATGCCGACGCATCAGGAGCACGACGCGGAGAGAGCATGCGGTAGGCCTCGCGAGAGCTGAACGGAGGGGTCGAGGGAGAGTCGATGAAGCGGAGATCCTGCCCGTCGAGGAGGGTGACGGTGTCCACGTAGCCCTGGACAATGGCCAGCTCCCGCACGGCGGTGGAGGACAGCCGGGGCTACAGCGAGAAGCCCGAGGTGACGACCGTGGCCACAGTCGCATGTGGCCTGGTGACGTGGGAGAAGAGCGCCGCGTAACGCTCGGCAAGCGGCCCACCGGGGAGCCACCTGTCAAGCCAGAAGGAGGTGGTGGTGCCCCTCACAACGCCGGCGCGTGTAATGGCACGGTAGAACGGGAGGCATTCCCGCACAATGCCGTCGAGGAAGGACGGGGTAGAAGTCGTGTCGCCGAGGTCGCGCCCTGAGTGTTGCCGATACCAATCTTTCCAAGGAAGCGAGTCAGTCTGGTGGAGTTTATGGACAAAGTTTAAGAGAAGGCACCTGTTCTGCCGGTGGAGATCCTTAACGCCAAAGCCACCCTCCTGTTTAGACAACAAAACTTTATCCCAAGCAATTAGACAACGAGCACCCGAGCAAGAATCCTTGCCGGTCCAGAAGAAGGCGCGCCTCCTCTTATCTATACTTTCGAGCACACCCTGTGGAAGCAAAAACGAGCACATATAGTAGGTAGGAAGGTTGTTCAGCACGGCATTACATAACACAAGGTGCCCACCAGAAGAGAGGAGGACAGCACGCCACCCCGAAAGGCGGCGGTCAAAAGAAAGAATAAGCGGGGCGTAGGCCGAGATGGGGAGTTTGGTAGGGGAAAGCGGGAGACCGAGGTAGGGCTGGGGGAAGGAGGAGATGGGACACCCGAGGGAGGATGCCATGAGAGTCTCATCCCGAGGAGGGATGTTTATAGGGATAAAACAAGATTTGTGGAAGTTAATCGCGAGCCCGGTGGCCGCACCGAAATCGTCGAGAACAAGCTTGAGATGCGACGCGGCCCCAACATCGGGTCTGCAGATGATAAGCGTGTCGTCAGCATACTGGAGGACGGGGCAGGGGGTGGTGGGGGATAGGGGGTGTGACAGCAGGCCGAGGGTAAACGCGTTGCGAATCAGGCGCTGGAGGACATCCGCAACGATGATGAAGAGGTAGGGGAGAGCGGGTCCCCCTGACGGAGGCCATTTTTACAGCGGATCCAATCCCCGGGAACCCCGTTGAGGAGCACCGCAGTATGGCCGGTACGGAGAATACGTTCCATCCAATCACACCAGAGCTCGTCAAACCCCCGAGCCCGAAGGATGGTCAGGAGGCTATCCTAGTTGACCGAGTCGAAGGCCTTTTTAAAGTCGATTTTGAACACAAGGGTCGGGGCTTTGCGCAGGTGGCAGCATCTGATGATATCAGCCGCATAGACGATGTTTTCTGAGATCCGGCGCCCAGAGAGGAAACCAGTCTGGTCAGCGTCAACCAGGGAGTGGATGGTAGCCTGTAACCTTGTTGTCGGGACCTTTGTGATGGCTTTCATAATGCAGTTTTGGAGGGAGATAGGGCGAAAAAGGGAAGGGTTATTTGCACCGTCGATTTTTGGGAGGAGGACGAGGAAGGCTCGGTTTATGCGGGTGAGGTCGATGTCGCCCTCGTAGAAGGAGTCAAAGACAGCAAAAACATCCGGGGCCACCGTATCCCAAAAGGAGGAGAAAAAGGAGGGACCAAAACCATCAGGACCCGGACTAGACAGCTTGTTCATGGAGAGGAAGGCCAACTTAATCTCATCGCGGGTAAAAGGGGCGTGATGCGTGTGGTTGGCACGTCCGTTGGGAACCCCAAGAGGAAGGTGTGATGCACACAGCGGCAAGTTTCCCTCAGTAAGAAACCAAGGTTTAATCGGACCAGTAGGAGTCAAGAAGCACGTTGAAGGTTGATGGCGGCGAGATGTAGTGCGGCGCAACACCAGTGATTCCGGCGCCAACGTGGAACCTGCACAACACAACCAAAGTACTTTGCCCCAACGAAACAGTGAGGTTGTCAATCTCACCGGCTTGCTATAACAAAGAGTTAACCGTATTGTGTGGAAGATGATTGTTTGCAGAAAACAGTAGAACAAGTATTGCGATGGGATTGTATTTCAGTAAAGAGAATTGGACCGGGGTCCACAGTTCACTAGAGGTGTCTCTCCCATAAGACGAACAGCATGTTGGGTGAACAAATTACAGTTGGGCAATTGACAAATAAAGAGAGCATGACCATGCACATACATATCATGATGAGTATAGTGAGATTTAATTGGGCATTACGACAAAGTACATAGACCGTCATCCAACTGCATCTATGCCTAAAAAGTCCACCTTCAGGTTATCATCCGAACCCCCTCCAGTATTAAGTTGCTAACAACAGACAATTGCATTAAGTATTGCGCGTAATGTAACTAGTGACTACATCCTTGAACATAGCACTAATGTTTTATCCCTAGTGGCAACAGCACATCCATAACCTTAGAGGTTCTTGTCACCCCTCCAGATTCACGGAGACATGAACCCACTATCGAGCATAAATACTCCCTCTTGGAGTTACTAGCATCAACTTGGCCAGAGCATCTACTAATAACGGAGAGCATGCAAGATCATAAACAACACATAGATATAACTTTGATAATCAACATAACAAGTATTCTCTATTCATCGGATCCCAACAAACGCAACATATAGAATTACAGATAGATGATCTTGATCATGTTAGGCAGCTCACAAGATCCGACAATGATAGCACAATGGGGAGAAGACAACCATCTAGCTACTGCTATGGACCCATAGTCCAGGGGTAGACTACTCACACATCACACCGGAGGCGACCATGGCGGCGTAGAGTCCTCCGGGAGATGATTCCCCTCTCCGGCAGGGTGCCGGAGGCGATCTCCTGGATCCCCCGAGATGGGATCGGCGTTGGCGGCGTCTCTGGAAGGTTTTCCGTATCGTCGCTCTCGGTACTGGGGGTTTCGTCACGGAGACTTTTTATAGGCGGAAGGGCAGGTCAAGAGGCGGCACGGGGGCCCCACACCACAGGGCCGCGCGGCCAAGGGGGGGGCCGCGCCACCCTAGGGTGTGGCCCCTCCGTGGCCCCTCTTCGTCTCTCCTTCGGACTTCTGGAAGCTTCGTGAGAAAATAGGCCCCTGGGCTTTGATTTCGTCCAATTCCGAGAATATTTCCTTACTAGGATTTCTGAAACCCAAAACAGCAGAAAACAGCAACTGGCACTTCGGCATCTTGTTAATAGGTTAGTTCCAGAAAATGCACGAATATGACATAAAGTGTGCATAAAACATGTAGATAACATCAATAATGTGGCATGGAACATAAGAAATTATCGATACGTCGGAGACGTATCAGCATCCCCAAGCTTAGTTCTGCTCGTCCCGAGCAGGTAAAACGATAACACAGATAATTTCTGGAGTGACATGCCATCATAATCTTGATCATACTATTTGTAAAGCATATGTAGTGAATGCAGCGATCGAAACAATGTATCTGACATGAGTAAACAAGTGAATCATATAGCAAAGACTTTTCATGAATAGCACTTCAAGACAAGCATCATTAAGTCTTGCATAAGAGTTAACTCATAAAGCAATAATTCAAAGTAGAGATATTGAAGCAACACAAAAGAAGATTAAGTTTCAGCGGTTGCTTTCAACTTGTAACATGTATATCTCATGAATATTGTCAACATAGAGTAATATAATAAGTGCAATAAGCAAATATGTAGGAATCAATGCACAGTTCACACAAGTGTTTGCTTCTTGAGGTGGAGAGAAATAGGTGAACTGACTCAACATTGAAAGTAAAAGAATGGTCCTCCATAGAGGAAAAGCATCGATTGCTATATTTGTGCTAGAGCTTTGATTTTGAAAACATGAAACAATTTTGTCAACGGTAGTAATAAAGCATATGCATCATGTAAATTATATCTTATAAGTTGCAAGCCTCATGCATAGTGTACTAATAGTGCCCGCACCTTGTCCTAATTAGCTTGGACTACCGGATCATCACAATGCATTGTTTTTACCAAGTGTCACAAAGGGGTACCTCTATGCCGCCTGTACAAAGGTCTAAGGAGAAAGCTCGCATTGGATTTCTCGCTATTGATTATTCTTCAACTTAGACATCCATACCGGGACAACATAGACAACAGATAATGGACTCCTCTTTTATGCATAAGCATATACCAACAATTAATAATTTTCTCATTTGAGATTTGAGGATTGTTGTCCAAAAAGAAACTTCCACCATGGAGCATGGCTTTAGTTAGCGGCCCAATGTTCTTCTCTAACATATGCATGCTTAACCATATGGTGGTAGATCTCTCTTACTTCAGACAAGACGGACATGCATAGCAACTCACATGAAATTCAACAATGAAAAGTTGATGGCGTCCCCAGTGAACATGGTTATCGCACAACAAGCAACTTAATAAGAGATAAAGTGCATAATTACATATTCAATACCACAATAGTTTTTAAGCTATTTGTCCCATGAGCTATATATTGCAAAGGTGAATGATGGAATTTTAAAGGTAGCACTCAAGCAATTTACTTTGGAATGGCGGAAAAATACCATGTAGTATAGGTAGGTATGGTGGACACAAATGGCATAGTGGTTGGCTCAAGTATTTGGATGCATGAGAAGTATTCCCTCTCGATACAAGGTTTAGGCTAGCAAGGCTTATTTGAAACAAACACAAGGATGAACCGGTGCAGCAAAACTCACATAAAAGACATATTGAAAACATTATAAGACTCTACACCGTCTTCCTTGTTGTTCAAACTCAATACTAGAAATTATCTAGACCTTAGAGAAACCAAATATGCAAACCAAATTTTAGCATGCTCTATGTATTTCTTCATTAATGGGTGCAAAGCATATGATGCAAGAGCTTAATCATGAGCACAACAATTGCCAAGTATCACATTACCCAAGACATTTATAGCAATTACTACATGTATCATTTTCCAATTCCAACCATATAACAATTTAACGAAGGAGAAACTTCGCCATGAATACTATGAGTAGAAACCAAGGACATACTTGTCCATATGCTACAGCGGAGCGTGTCTCTCTCCCATAAAATGTGAATGCTAGGATCCATTTTATTCAAACAAAACAAAAACAAAAACAAACCGACGCTCCAAGAAAAAGCACATAAGATGTGATGGAATAAAAATATAGTTTCAGGGGAGGAACCTGATAATGTTGTCGATGAAGAAGGGGATGCCTTGGGCATCCCAAGCTTAGACGCTTGAGTCTTCTTAGAATATGCAGGGGTGAACCACCGGGTGCATCCCCAAGCTTAGAGCTTTCACTCTCCTTGATCATGTTGCATCATACTCCTCTCTTGATCCTTGAAAACTTCCTCCACACCAAACTCGAAACAACTCATTAGAGGGTTAGTGCACAATATAAATTGACATATTCAGAGGTGACACAATCATTCTTAACACTTCTGGACATTGCATAATGCTACTGGACATTAATGGATCAAAGAAATTCATCCAACATAGCGAAAGAGGCAATGCGAAATAAAAGGCAGAATCTGTCAAAACAGAACAGTTCGTATTGACGAATTTTAAAATGGCACCAGACTTGCTCAAATGAAAATGCTCAAATTGAATGAAAGTTGCGTACATATCTGAGGATCATGCACGTAAATTGGCTTAATTTTCTGAGCTACCTACAGGGAGGTGGACTCAGATTCGTGACAGCAAAGAAATCTGGAACTGTGCAGTAATCCAAATCTAGTACTTACTTTTCTATCAACGGCTTAACTTGGCACAACAAAACACAAAACTAAGATAAGGAGAGGTTGCTACAGTAGTAAACAACTTCCAAGACACAAAATAAAAACAAAGTACTGTAGGTAAAAACATGGGTTGTCTCCCATAAGCGCTTTTCTTTAACGCCTTTCAGCTAGGCGCAGAAAGTGTGTATCAAGTATTATCAAGAGACGAAGTGTCAACATCATAATTTGTTCTCATAATGGAATCAAAAGGTACCTTCATTCTCTTTCTAGGGAAGTGTTCCATACCTTTCTTGAGAGGAAATTGATATTTTATATTACCTTCCTTTATATCAATAACAGCACCAACAGTTCAAGAAAAGGTCTTCCCAATATAATGGGACAAGATGCATTGCATTCAATATCCAAGACAACAAAATCAACGGGAACAAGGTTATTGTTAACGGTAATGCGAACATTATCAACTTTCCCCAAAGGTTTCTTTGTAGAATGATCAGCAAGATTAACATCCAAATAACAATTTTTCAGCGGTGGCAAGTCAAGCATATTATAAATTTTCTTAGGCATAACAGAAATACTTGCACCAAGATCACATAAAGCATTACAATCAAAATCTTTAACCTTCATCTTAATGATGGGCTCCCAACCATCCTCTAGCTTTTTAGGAATAGAGGCTTCGCGCTCTAATTTCTCTTCTCTAGCTTTTATAAGAGCATTTGTAATATGATGTGTAAAAGCCAAATTTATAGCACTAGCATTAGGACTTTTAGCAAGTTTTTGCAAGAACTTTATAACTTCAGAGATGTGGCAATCATCAAAATTCAAACCATTATAATCTAAAGCAATGGGATCATCATCCCCAATGTTGGAAAAAATTTCAGCAGCTTTATCAAAGGCGATTTAATGAGTTTTAGCAGATTTCGAGCAGTTTTTCGCGCTTTGCATTAGAAGTGGAAACATTGCTAACACCAATTCTTTTATTAGTATGAGTAGGAGGTGCAGCAACATGTGTAGCATTAGCATTACTAGTGGTGGTAATAGTCCAAACTTTAGCTATATTCTTTTCTTTAGCTAGTTTTTCATTTTCTTCTCTATCCCACCTAGCACGCAGTTCAGCCATTAATCTTATATTCTCATTAATTCTAACTTGAATGGCATTTGCTGTAGTAACAATTTTATTATGATGATTCTCATTAGGCAAAACTTTTGATTTTAAAAGATCAACATCAGCAAGACTATCGACTTTAGAAGCAAGTATATCAATTTTCCCAAGCTTTTCTTCAACAGATTTGTTAAAAGCAGTTTGTGTACTAATAAATTCTTTAAGCATGGCTTCAAGTCCAGGGGGTGAACTCCTATTATTGTTGTAAGAATTCCCATAAGAATTACCATAGCCGTTGCCATTATTATAAGGATATGGTCTATAGTTGTTACTAGAATTGTTCCGGTAAGCGTTGTTGTTGAAATTATTATTTTTAATGAAGTTTACATCAACATGTTCTTCTTGTGCAACCAATGAAGCTAATGGAACATTATTAGGATCAATATTAGTCCTATCATTCACAAGCATAGACATAATAGCATCAATCTTATCACTCAAGGAAGAGGTTTCTTCGATAGAATTTACCTTCTTACCTTGTGGAGCTCTTTCCGTGTGCCATTCAGAGTAATTGATCATCATATTATCAAGAAGCTTTGTTGCTTCACCAAGAGTGATGGACATAAAGGTACCTCCAGCAGCTAAATCCAATAAATTCCGTGAAGAAAAATTTAGTCCTGCATAGAAGGTTTGGATGATCATCCAAGTAGTCAGTCCATGGGTTGGGCAATTTTTAACCAGAGATTTCATTCTTTCCCAAGCTTGAGCAACATGTTCAGTATCTAATTGTTTAAAATTCATTATGCTACTCCTCAAAGATATAATTTTAGCAGGGGGATAATATCTACCAATAAAAGCATCCTTGCATTTAGTCCATGAATCAATACTATTCTTAGGCAGAGATAGCAACCAATCTTTAGCTCTTCCTCTTAATGAGAAAGGGAACAATTTTAGTTTAATAATATCACCATCTACATCTTTATATTGTTGCATTTCACATAGTTCAACAAAATTATTAAGATGGGCAGCAGCATCATCAGAACTAACACCAGAAAATTGCTCTCGCATAATAAGATTCAGTAAAGCAGGTTTAATTTCAAAGAATTCTGCTGTAGTAGCAGGTGGAGCAATAGGTGTGCATAAGAAATCATTATTATTTGTGGTTGTGAAGTCACACAACTTAGTGTTTTCAGCGTTGGCCATTTTAGCAACAGTAAATAAAACAAACTAGATAAAGTAAATGCAAGTAAACTAATTTTTTTTGTGTTTTAGATATAGCAAACAAGATAGCAAATAAAGTAAAACTAGCAACTAATTTTTTTGTATTTTGATTTAGTGCAGCAAACAAAGTAGTAAATAAAACTAAGCAAGACAAAAACAAAGTAAAGAGATTGAGAAGTGGAGACTCCCCTTGCAGCGTGTCTTGATCTCCCCGGCAACGGCGCCAGAAATTTGCTTGATGCGTGTGGTTGGCACGTCCGTTGGGAACCCCAAGAGGAAGGTGTGATGCGCACAGCGGCAAGTTTCCCTCAGTAAGAAACCAAGGTTTAATCGGACCAGTAGGAGTCAAGAAGCACGTTGAAGGTTGATGGCGGCGAGATGTAGTGCGGCGCAACACCAGTGATTCCGGCGCCAACGTGGAACCTGCACAACACAACCAAAGTACTTTGCCCCAACGAAACAGTGAGGTTGTCAATCTCACCGGCTTGCTGTAACAAAGAGTTAACCGTATTGTGTGGAAGATGATTGTTTGCAGAAAACAGTAGAACAAGTATTGCAGTAGATTGTATTTCAGTAAAGAGAATTGGACCGGGGTCCACAGTTCACTAGAGGTGTCTCTCCCATAAGACGAACAGCATGTTGGGTGAACAAATTACAGTTGGGCAATTGACAAATAAAGAGAGCATGACCATGCACATACATATCATGATGAGTATAGTGAGATTTAATTGGGCATTACGACAAAGTACATAGACCGTCATCCAACTGCATCTATGCCTAAAAACTCCACCTTCAGGTTATCATCCGAACCCCCTCCAGTATTAAGTTGCTAACAACAGACAATTGCATTAAGTATTGCGCGTAATGTAACTAGTGACTACATCCTTGAACATAGCACTAATGTTTTATCCCTAGTGGCAACAGCACATCCATAACCTTAGAGGTTCTTGTCACCCCTCCAGATTCACGGAGACATGAACCCACTATCGAGCATAAATACTCCCTCTTGGAGTTACTAGCATCAACTTGGCCAGAGCATCTACTAATAACGGAGAGCATGCAAGATCATAAACAACACATAGATATAACTTTGATAATCAACATAACAAGTATTCTCTATTCATCGGATCCCAACAAACGCAACATATAGAATTACAGATAGATGATCTTGATCATGTTAGGCAGCTCACAAGATCCGACAATGATAGCACAATGGGGAGAAGACAACCATCTAGCTACTGCTATGGACCCATAGTCCAGGGGTAGACTACTCACACATCACACCGGAGGCGACCATGGCGGCGTAGAGTCCTCCGGGAGATGATTCCCCTCTCTGGCAGGGTGCCGGAGGCGATCTCCTGGATCCCCCCGAGATGAGATCGGCGTTGGCGGCGTCTCTGGAAGGTTTTCCGTATCGTCGCTCTCGGTACTGGGGGTTTCGTCACGGAGACTTTTTATAGGCGGAAGGGCAGGTCAAGAGGCGGCACGGGGGCCCCACACCACAGGGCCGCGCGGCCAAGGGGGGGGCCGCACCGCCCTAGGGTGTGGCCCCTCCGTGGCCCCTCTTCGTCTCTCCTTCGGACTTCTGGAAGCTTCGTGAGAAAATAGGCCCCTGGGCTTTGATTTCGTCCAATTCCGAGAATATTTCCTTACTAGGATTTCTGAAACCAAAAACAGCAGAAAACAGCAACTGGCACTTCGGCATCTTGTTAATAGGTTAGTTCCAGAAAATGCACGAATATGACATAAAGTGTGCATAAAACATGTAGATAACATCAATAATGTGGCATGGAACATAAGAAATTATCGATACGTCGGAGACGTATCAGGGCGCTGAGGGACACAGGAAGCGAGGGACCGGCGGGATAGAGCGACCTAAGGTCGAAACGCCAGGAGGTAGGGCTAACGGCACCTAGGAGCTCAGAGTAGTAGGCCTTAAGAATGACCTCTTTGCCAGGGTGGGACGTGGTTGTCACACCATCCACCACGAGAGAAGCGATGGAGTTACGGCGAAGGCGACAGGTGGCCGAGGTGTGGAAAAACTTGGTGTTCTCGTCCCCTTCGAGGGCATAGCGAATCTTCGCCCTGATCCTCCAGTAGAGAGACCTCTCCTTAACCGCCAGGTGGAGCGAGTTCATGGTGAGAGTGCGAAGACGGTTCTCAAGAAAGGACAGGGGGCGCGATTCCTCCAGAATGTCCAGGAGATTAATAAGAAGCATGCAGTCCTGTTCTCTGAGGAGAGAAGGGGAACGCCGTTTTGCCCAAGCCTTACAGCGAAATCTGCATTGGCGTAGACGGGCAACAAGCTGGGAGGTGGGGTCGGTTCTGGAGGTTCCCCGCCAGTTGCAAGCAATGATGCTACGGAAACTGGCATGGAGCCCCCAGGCAGCGTCGTACCGAAAGATGCCACGCTTGGGGATAGCGGTGGAAATTGTGGCGATTAACGGAACATGGTCAGAGGTGTCTCTGGTGAGGGAAGAGAGAGAGGAGGAGGGGAAGCGGTCATTCCAAGCCTGATTGATGAAAACCCGATCCAGACGAATAAGGGTAGGGTTTTCATGGCGGTTTGACCAGGTATAGCTGCGGTCAGACAGGGGAAGCTCAATCAGGCAGAGGTCGTGAATAGTATCATTAAACATGGTAGCCTCCGAAAGGGAAAAATTTTCGTTGTTGCGGTCGGAGGGATCCCTGGTGAGATTGAAGTCACCAACGATGATCCACGGGACATTATCGCTAGGCTCGTGAGTAGCGAGGTGTGTCAGAAAACTTTCTTTTTCAGCGCGATCACAGGGGGCATAGACGTTGGTGAAACGGAAACTCGAGGCGTCGCAGTTAAATGTCGTCGTGGTGAACGAGCAGATGCCATAGGATGGCTTAGATTGGGGCCGAATGGACGCGAGAGGATTCGGGGGAGGGTTTGCGATCAGGTGGGAAGAGATTCCGGATGGTTTCCTCAAGAACTTGGCCAAGGCCAGAGGTTGAAGAAGAAAGACACAAGGAAGAACTCCCTCTAGATCACCATTTTCATTGATTCATGAGTTACAGGCTCTGCCTTACTACACACACGCGTACTTACTTGCCCGTGAAGATGGGCTGCCCCCTCTCCTTATATAGGGGAGAGGGTGGCTTACACTGCAAGAAACCCTAATGGCATCTTTGACTGGACAAACTACTTTACAGAGTTACTGTACAAAGCTACTTTAACAGGCTACTGTACAAAGCTACTTTAATCATAGATGACACCGGGGCCTTCTTTTATCATAGAAGCGGACGTCTTCCGGCTTCTTTGGACGTCACCTCTCTCTTTGGCGCCAGGGCTCTGAATAAAGTTACTTTGCTTAGCTCATCCTTGTCTTCTTGCTCTGAAGAGAATCTTTGACCAGTCCTGCCGACAGGCTCTCCTTTCCGGTATCTTCTATACCGGGTTCCGGCATACCCCTTTGGGGATACCGGCTTAGCCTTGCTCTCCCGGATTCCTACTAGGCTTCCGGTAAGAACATTAAACCGGTATCTTGATGGCTTAGACCATCCGGTTTGGCATGCCTTTGGCATACCGGGGGTTATCCCCCCAACATTAGTCCCCGAAGCTGGTATAGCCTGGAGGATTCTATCCTACAGACCATGCCAGGTTTTCATCTTTTTTAAGATACCGGTTTAATCACTCATGTCTTGAGCTTAGATCCGGCACCTTTACCCTTGTTCCTTTTCTTCTCTTTGTAAGGCTCGTTCCGGCATCTCTTTTTTCCGGCACCACGTGTCTTTGCTCCTTCCTCGGCGAAGTCGAGAATATATCGGGCCCCGCGCCTGTCAGTGACATGCGCACTGTAACTGACGCGCCAGTGTCCGCTGTCACATCGTTTCGACTCCCGCGCACGCATTTAATGCACCGCAGCGGATCCCACTACCTCTTCGGGATCCCGCGTGCGCCTCCGTGTGGCCTCCGTTTTCGCGCGTGTATCCCTCCGCCACGTGGAGGCCCAAGGCGCGAACCGTCGCGGGCCGCGAGGCGAACCGCCGCGGCCCAGCGGTTCCACGCCCACTTTCTCTCTCTTATATAAACGCAACTGCCCGTTCCTCTTCATCTTCTTCGCATTCTTCTCCTTCGCGCACAGAGCTCCACGCCTCTGCGCCTCCGCCGCTCTCCGTCCGCCGTCGCCCGTTCAAGCTCCGGTGCCCGGCGAACTCACGCCGTGCCGCCGCCGGACTTCGCTGTGCGGAGATCTTCGGCAGCAACTTCTTCGCGTCCGCCGCATTTGTGCTTCTTCGCGAGCTTCTCCGCCTCGCCGTCGACGGTGCTCGCCGGCGGCTGCAGACCCGCTTCTCCGCCAGCAAACTCTTTCCCCAGCGACCGCGCCGCTCAAGGTTGGTACTAATTTCTCTTTACTCGCCGTTCGCTTGCTTTCCAGATCTTGAGCCTTTGGTGTTCTTATTTGCTCCTTTTTCTTTGGTTTTCCTCTTACTCGTAGATCTTCACGCGGGGTTCGAGTCTGGGATTTCTGTTTCTCCACCTACCCTCGCGATGTCCGACGAGGAATCCTCCTCCGCATCCTCTTCTTCCCTTTCTCTTAAGCGCCGTAGACCTTCTCCCGGTGAATCTACGGCCTCAGATCCAATGGAAACCGATTCCGGCAACCAGCAGGAATCCGGTAACCCCCAAGAGTCCGGCGGCAACCTAGAATCCGGTAGCTTTAGCCAAGCTTCCGGTAGCCAAGAGGCCAGCAGCTCTGGCCAAGCCTCTAGCAGCTCCAGCCAATCTTCCGGCGAGGAGCCTTCCCCACCCACTCGCGGAGCCTGGATGGGCTCCAACGTTACTGAGTTCGAGATTGATTGGCTGTACCGGTCTCGAAGGATTCCGGAAGGAGTTTCCTGTCGGATTCCGGATGACGAGATCGAACCGGATCCGGAAGATGACGAGTTTGTTGTTTTTCTTGCTCACTTTGAGCGTGGCTTCGGCCTTCCCGCTCTACTTTTTCCGGGAGTTCCTAGATTTTTACGAACTCCAACCTCACTCACCTTCCTGGCAACGCCATTTTCTATCTTTCTTGCTATGCCACCTTCATGGAGGCTTACATCGGCATTCGTCCCACTCGTGAGACGTTTGCCCGCTTCTTCAACTTGCGGATCAACTCCGTCCAGGGCAAGGAAATTCCTAAGCCCAAGCCGCCCGTGCAGTGCGGCTCCTGCATCGTCGGCTCCCGCCAAGGGAGCACTTTTCTTAAGTTTACCGGCCTCGAGTCTTGCCGCACCTGGCAAGGAACTTTCTTCTACGTGAAGAACACCGGCCGCGCCGATCGCATCAATCTTCCTCCATACCAAGAGGGGCCCCCAGCAGAGCCAACTGGAGCTACAACCCAAGGACAGAACATGCCGAAACCAACCGGGTAGTGCGCTTCTTGGCCTCTTTGAAGAAGGAGACCAACATCTGTCCCGACGATGTCATCCGGACTTTCATATCGCGCCGGGTGCTTCCTCTTAAGCGCCGCGCACATAGGATGAGCGAGATGTATGGCCCAGGCGATCCTACCAAGATCACAGGCCGTGCTCTCAGCAAGAAAGATGTTGTTCTCAAGGCTAAGCAGATTTGTCAAACTGCTATGCCTTTTACTTGGGAATGGGGCCTCCTTCCCCTCAGTTCCTCTAACCGTCCGACCCAAGAAGTAAGAGATTGCGCAACTTGGGGTTGTCTTTGCCGGTAAGTTTCTGCTTTTGCTAACCTTCTTTTACCTTGTTTCGGGCCAGGGACCGCTTCCCTCTATCCAGGCAGCCGCGAGGACCTCTCCGGAAGCGTGCCTTTGACTCCTTCGACCCGGATCCCTACATCTTTTGGAAGGATCTGAAGATGGGGAAGACCCCGGCTGCGCGCCTTGGCCGGGACCCGCCGGAGCCCACCGGAAACCCCGAGGAGCTGGTTGTGCTCGAGGTATTTTCTTTTTCGGCTTCTTATACCTTGCCATTATCGCTTTCTTGCGAATTGCTTCTTAGCCATATCCAACTCACAGATCCACGAGCGCGTGCCGCCCCTACGCGCCGAGGCCGGCATTGAGTTTGTGGACAAACTCATGGCCCAGGGCCAGAAGAACAAGCAGCCGGCATCTACTGCCGGCTCCAGCCATGCTCCTCCCTCCAAGCGCTTCCGGACGGAGCCCGTGGGGGAGAAAGAAGTGGGCGTGCGCCGCTACGGGCGCAAAGCGATGCCAACCGCTTCCGGGTAATTTCATTTTCCGGCTTGCCTCCTTTTTGCTAAGTTCCTTTTCCGGTTGCTTTTTCTCAACCACCTGTCTTTTCTCTTTCTCTCAGCCCCGCTCTCAAGCTTGGCCCAAGGCCATCGGGCTCTGAGGGATCCGCAAGGACCTCAACCCCTCCTCCTCGTTCAAGCCCGGCACCATCCGGGTGCCGTATACCTCTGCCTCCCTTTCGGGGCACAACAAAGTCGGGCGTGCGGCCCCTTCACCGTCAGATCACCGCACGGAGGAGGATCTTTCCTTCCTCCCGGAACACCAAGACACCGGCGCCAGCAACACCGGCGCCGGAGAAGAAGAAGCTGCCGGGCGGGCGGAGCCTTTTGCTCCTCCCGTCCTCGAAAAGACAACTTCCGCGCCGGAATCTTCCGCGCCGGAATGCTCCAAGACGGGTGACGCTCCTAGCGCTCCCCCTTCTCCACGCACCATCCTCATGCCTCCGCCTGAGGCTCCTCGCGCCCAGCCCTCCAAGGCCGCTCCTGGCGCGCCGCCGGCCAAGACTTCCGGGGCCTCTTCTACCGCGCCGCCGCCCAAGCCCTCCAAGCTCATCAAGGGGAAGGCGACGGCCTCCAGCGCCCCTTCGGGCGGCCGGCAGCCCTTGGTGCTGCACGTCTCCAAGGCTGCCAAAAGCGCCAGCATGAAGGCCACCGGCCTCCTCGGCCGCATTACGGAGTTCCAGCGCCAAGGCCGGGACCTGGGGCACCTCCTGCCGTATGCCCAAAAGTGGAACGCCGCGGACATCACTCCGGCGACCCGCGGCATGGGCAAGGATCGGCTGCCGGCACCTGATCCTGTCGGGGATCGGTGCTCTGAGGAGCACTTCATGCGGCTCCGGGCTGCCGTAAAAGAGCTTGACAGCGCGTGGTATGACTCCACGAACAATCTGACGGTATGTTCTACTAACTTTCAACTTTTGCCGGTTTCTTTGTTTCCGGTTCTGCTTTATCTTTTCCTTAGTTTCATGCCAGTTTCTCTCTTGTCTATCTTCCCAGTCCCCGAGTTTTGTGGTGAGAGCGCAGCTCTTAGCGCAAAACTTAACTTAAGTTTTTAGCGTGAAACCGGCACTGCCAGTCCCCGAGTTTCGGGTTAAACATTTTCTCCTTAACCCTTTATTTTCTTTAGTAACGCGCAACACCGGCACTGCCAGTCCCCGAGTTTCGGGTTAAGAACTTTGTTCTTAGCGCAAAACTTTATCTTAAAAACGCGCAAAACCGGCACTGCCAGTCCCCGAGTTTCGGGTTAAGAACTTTGTTCTTAGCGCAAAACTTAACTCATTTCTTCTTTTTCTTGAACAGGTCACCGCTGACACCCGGAAGGCCCTCTTCGAGGAGCTTTTATGGGAGCACCGGGAGCTCGCTGAGGCACACGACAAGTGCCAAGGTAAGTTTTTTATTCTACCGGCATCTTTGCTACCGGAAACCTTTTCTCCTTGTGACGCTTACAATCTCTGTTCAACAGTGATCCCGGAAGCTTCCATCGACGCTCTCAAGGAGCAGCTCGCCACGTCCCAACGTACTATTTTTTCCTTTCTCCTTTGAACTTGGTTTCTTTTCAGTTTTACTAGTGTAACCTTGCTAACACTCATTTTTCCGGTTACAGGGGAGAAGGATGAGCTCAGTCGGCAGCACCAGGAGGAGCTGAACGCCCTCAAGACCAGCTACCAGGAGCTCAAGTCTCAGCTGATTCAGCTGGGGCTTGACCACGCCAAGGTCCTCAAAGCCGCTGAAGTGACCGCAGCGGCCAAGTTGGACGAGGCTCTGGAGGATGCTTGCAATGCCACTGTGGTGTTGCGGGCAGAGCTGGAGGAGATGGCCAAGGCCCGGAAGGGTGCCGAGGAGAAGGCCGCGCGGCTGGAGGAGTTGCATAAGGAGTGCGATCAGCTGATCCTGCAGACCGACACACTCGCCCTCCGTAAGTTCTTTTCTTTTACACTTTGATTACTGCACACAAGCCTTTCTTCCTTCGATCCCATTTTCTTTCCGCTATCTTTCCGTCCGGTCTCTCTTCTTCCGGATTCTTTTCTCTCTGGTCTCTTTTTCTTCCGGTCACTTTTTCTTCCGGTCTCTTTTTCTTCCGGATTCTTTTCCTTAAGCTTTTTCTTTCTTTGCACAGGCCTCTTTCCGGACTCGCAGAGGTATGCCGTCAAGAAGGTCGACGCGCAGCGCAAGGACAAAGGCCAAGCGGATCTTACCGTGCCATGGACGCCCAAGGACCATCTGGTCGCGCTTAACGCGCGGGTGTCCCATATGCGCTGCATAGACCGCAATCTTTCGGACATCCCTGATGTAGCTACCCAGCTATACAGGACTTTATGGCCTGGCGAGGAGGTGCCGGACACCTTCACCCTTATCAGCGACCGCCTCAAGGGTGCCGGCAAGAGGATCCGCGAGTGGCAGTGCTCTGCTGCCCGCGCTGGAGCGGACTCCGCCCTCCGCGTCGCCTGCTCCTGGTACCCGGAGCTCAATCTGGACGCCCTTACCGGCGTGCGCGAAGGCGCAGAAACGGATCTGGACCCGATCCTCTCCGCCAAGCGGCAGGATCGCGCGTACCGCATCGCGGAGTATGCCGACATGCGCACCTTCATCCCTCCTCCTCCTGGCGTCACGGACTATCTCGACGAGGAGGAGGATGAAGCCGAAGAAGAGCTTCTGGACGACGCTGATGCCGGTGCTGCTCCTCCCGAAGCCCCTGCTGCGTGATTACTCTCTTTGAAATGTTTGCCTGCTATCTGTTCGTTGGTCCTGCTTATCTTTGAAACAATGTTCGTTAAATTCTGCCCCGGAATGCCGGGGTCTATGATGTAAGACTTTAAGTTTGCCTGTGGTTGTGCTACAACATTTCCTGCCGGTAAGTTATACCGGTAGCTAAGTATTTCTAAGTTTGCTTTAGCACATTTGCTTTTGGTTTTAACTTTATCCTGCACTGCAAAGATTCCTCAATTGTTTCCGCATCCAATTTGATGCATACTTGGTTCTTTTGCCTTGGCTCTGCCTGCCTTCTCTGGGCGTTCTTTGGCGTATGAGCACAAGGTTCTTTCACCAAACAAGCATCTTCTTGAACTTAGAAATAACTTTGAAATTTTGCAAAAAACCGGTTTAACCGGGGTTAGTTAAACTTTCCGGATTGTTCTTTCCTGCTCTCCCTTCCCGCAGTTCATGTGCTTATCCCCTACCGGTTTATCTTGCTTGCCATGAAGCCGATTTGCGGACAGCAGCAGAGTCGAAGACTCCGGTAGGATTTAGCACACTACTAAACCGGAAAGAAAAAAACATTCAATAAGCAACCGGTAAACTGAAAAAATAGACAGGTTACATGCAACTTAAGTTGGGGTAGTCCCCGAGATTCATTCAAGGTTCCGGCATCTTTTATTCATAGCATATAAGGTACAATAAGGAACTTCTTACACCACCACTTCAAGAGTAGAAAGGGCGCAACAGAGCTACGTTCCATGGACGCTTGCTCTCCTCTCCGGACCTGTCCGCCTTTCCTTTCTTCCACTCCTGTGCATCGATCAAGTAGTATGCATCATTGTGAAGCACCTTGCTTACAATGAAGGGACCTTCCCATGGTGGCAAGAGCTTATGCCGGCCTTCAGTGCGCTGCACCAGGCGAAGTACAAGATCTCCTTCCCGGAAAACTCTCGGGTTAACCTTCCGGTTATGATAGCGTCTTAGGTTTTGCTGGTAAATGGCTGTTCTTGCCAAAGCCAGCTCTCTTGCTTCTTCTAGCAAGTCCACATCGTTTTCTCTGGCCTCTTTGACCTCCTGCTCAGTATAGAGCTGTACCCTTGGTGAATCATGAATGATATCGGTTGGTATCACCGCTTCTGCTCCATAAACCATGAAGAAAGGAGTGTATCCGGTAGACCGGTTTGGGGTTGTTCTTATACTCCACAGTACTGATGGTAGCTCATCGAGCCAACATCCCGGTGACTTTTCCACCGCATCAATGAGTCTGGGCTTGATACCGGAAAGCACCAAAGCATTCATTCTTTCCACTTGGCCATTGCCTTGTGGGTGTGCCACTGAGCACAAATCCAGCCGGATGTTGTTGTCTTCTACGTAACCTTTTGAACTCACCTTGAGCAAAGTTGGTTCCATTATCAGTGATGATGCTGTGCGGGTATCCATACCGCAAAATGACATCTTTTAGGAATTTCACCGCTGTATGCCCATCACACTTTGCGATAGGTTTTACTTCTAGCCATTTGGTGAACTTATCCACCATGACCAAGATGTGAGTCATGCTGCTTCTTGCAGTTTTGAATGGGCCAACCATGTCCAGGCACCAAACAGCAAATGGCCATGTTAGCGGTATTGTTTTTAAACCGGATGCTGGGGTATGGTTTTGCTTGGCGTACCTCTGGCAGCCGTTGCATTTTCTTACCAAATCCTCATCGTTCTCCAAAGCAGTGGGCCAATAGAACCCATGCCGGAAAACTTTTGCTACCAGCGCCCTTGATGAAGCGTGATGCCCACATTCTCCTTGGTGAATTTCCTCAAGCATTTCTTTTCCTTCCTCCGGTTCCACACATCTTTGAAGGACACCGGTAACGCTTCTCTTGTACACCTCACCATTGATGAACGTGTAAGCTTTGGACCTTCTTTGTATCCTCCTTGATTCATTTTCGTCAGCCGGCAAGGTGCCGTTGATCAGGAATTCCTTAATAGGTTTAACCCATGACGGTATCTCTCGAACCAGAAACACCGGTGCATCTATTTCCATGCTATCCACCAGCATCATTTCTTCCGGTATGGGTACAGCAGTCCCCGAGCTTGCCGGAGCAGTCCCCGAGCTTGCCGGAGCAGTCCCCGAGCTTGCCGGAGCAGTCCCCGGGTTCCCTTCATCGATATCCATGGGTACTACGTGTGACTCTGGTACAAAAATTGATTCTGACTCCGGGCTTGGTTTGATCGATGGCACTCTTAGGTGAGCCAAAGCTATTCCGGGAGGAATTTCTTGCCTAGATGAGCCCAGCTTGGACAAAGCATCCGCGGCTTCATTTTCTGCTCGCGGCACATGGTGAAACTCACACCCTTCGAAGAATCCGGCAATCTTTTGCACGTGAAACCGGTACGAGGCCATGTTGGCATCTTTTGCATCCCAATCTCCGGAACACTGCTGTACCACAAGGTCTGAATCTCCATAGCAAATGATCCGGTGTGCACCGATTTCTTTTGCGACCTTAAGCCCATGGATCAAAGCTTCATATTCAGCGACATTGTTTGATGCCCTGAAATGCACTTGCAAAACATAGCGGAGGTGATCTCCTTTTGGGGAAGTGAGCACCACACCGGCACCTAGACCTTCCTTGAGCTTGGATCCATCAAAGTGCATCTTCCAGTATTCTATCCTCTGATCTGGCGGTTTGTACTGCATCTCCGCCCAATCAACAAGGAAATCAGCCAAAGCCTGTGATTTTATGGCATCTCTTCTTTCATACACCGGCACGTATGGTGATATCTGGATTGCCCATTTCGCAATCCGGCCGCTGGCATCTTTGTTGCACATGATGTCGGAAATTGGTGCTTCACTTACCACCTTCATGGGGTGCTCCTCAAAGTAATGCTTGAGTTTTGTGGCGGCCATGTACACACCATAAGTCATTTTTTGGAAGTGAGGGTAGTTTTGTTTTGATAGGGAGAGCACCTCGCTCAAGTAGTATACCGGCCTCTGGACGGTTTTTTCTTCCTCTTCTCTTTCAACCACAACCACTACACTCACAACCCGGTTTGTTGCTGCTATGTATAACAGCATAGGCTCTCTTTCTAGAGGTGAAGCCAGTATAGGTGCTGTGGCTAACATTGTTTTTAGCTCTTTAAACGCTGCGTCTGCCTGAGGGGTCCAGACGAACGTGTTAGATTTTTTCATGAGAGCATAGAGTGGCAGAGCTTTTTCTCCCAATCTGCTTACAAACCGGCTCAGCGATGCCAAGCTTCCGGTAAACTTCTGCACATCTTTTAACTCTCGAGGGATAGCCATTCTTTCTATTGCTCGGATCTTTACCGGATTAACCTCTATGCCCCGGCTTGATACCAGGAAACCGAGCAGCTTGCCGGCAGGGACACCAAAGGTGCATTTTGCCGGATTGAGTTTCATCCGGAACCGTCTTAGGTTATCGAACGTTTGCCGGATGTCATCGATTAAGGTGTTCTTTACCTTAGTTTTTATCACGATGTCATCCACATAGACTTGTACGTTTTTCCCAATTTGATCAAACAAGCATTTTTGCATACAGCGCTGGTACATTGCACCAGCGTTGCGCAAACCAAAAGGCATAGTGACATAGCAATAAGCCCCGTGCGGGGTAATGAACGCAGTTTTTATTTGATCTTCCTTTTTCAAGGGAATCTGGTGGAAACCGGAATAGGCATCCAGGAAGGACAACAACTCACACCCAGCAGTTGAATCAATCACTTGATCGATTCGTGGCAAGGGAAAAGGATCTCTTGGGCAAGCCTTGTTCAGGTTGGTGTAGTCGATGCACATGCGCCACACCTTCGGAGCTTTTGCCTCCAGGTTCTCATCTTTCTTCTTTTCAACCATTACCGGATTGGCCAGCCACTCTGTGTGCGTGACTTCCACAATGAATCCGGCAACAAGCAGCTTGGTTACCTCTTCTCCTATGATCTTTCTTCTGTCTTCACGAACCGACGCGATGGTTGCCGCACCGGCTTGGCATCTTTCCGGACGTTTAGAGAGTGCTCAGCCAGCTCCCTCGGAACACCTACCAAATCATCAGTTGACCAGGCAAAGATATTCCGATTCTCACGGAGGAAGCTGACGAGCGCGCTTTCCTATGCTTGGTCAAGGCCGGCACCGATACGAACGGTGCGCTGCGGGTAAGCTTCGGATCCAGCACAATGTTCTTTGTTTCATTGGTTGGCTTGAATGCCGGTGTGCCCATGTTTTCACTCATTGCCGCTAAGCTTATTTGTGAGGATTGAGCCAGCGCAACAGCTGTTTGCATTCTTTTCTTTTCCTCCGCGATCACCAGCGATTCTGCTAGGTTTGATCCGGCAGATGCAGTTTCTAGTGAGATCTTATAGTTTCCCACCACAGTCAGTGGTCCACGAGGTGCCGGCATCTTCATCTTGAGGTAAGCCGTATGAGTGGTGGCCATGAAAGCAGCCAACGCCGGTCTCCCCAGCAATGCATGGTAGGGACTGTCTAGATCCACCACCTCAAACTCCAGATTCTCCACCCGGCAATTGTCACGTCCTCCAAATGCCACGTCCACCCGAACTTTTCCTATCGGGGCACAGGACAAGCCAGGAACGATCCCATGGAACGTTGTGCGCGTTGGCTGAAGCATGTTTTCTGTTATGCCCAGCGTTTGCATGGTGTGCTTGTACATGATGTTGATGCTACTGCCATTGTCTATCAGCACCTTGCTGAACTTCACTCGAGTCTGCGGCCCTTTCATGATCGGGTCCACAACAAGAGCATATCCACCCGGATTCGGCATGATCTTAGGGTGATCCTTGGATGACCAGGTAATTTCCTGATTGGACCACATCATGTACTTGGGAACTGCCGGCATCACAGCATTGACCTCCATGGAGCGCCGGTGTACACTTTGCCGGTCTGTTGGCTCAGTGACAAAGACAACACAGCACAAATGCGGATCTTCGTAAACATTCCGGCCTAAAGGTGCCGGTGGAGGTGGCTGGTTATCATTTTGCTCCACCCGGTTAACTTGCTGGTACTGCTGCCGGTTTGGCTGCACCGGTAAGGCGTTTGCCCCGGTAAGTGGTGGTGGTGGCGGTAGCTGTTGTTGCTGCTGCGGCATGTCTTGCGGTGGCCGCGCATCTTTCACTGTTCCTTTTTGCATCAAGTACTTGGTCCAGGTACAATCCTTCGTCAGATGGTTTGACGGATGTGCCGGATTCGGCGTGTGCCACCGGCAAGGTTGATCCATGGCAGCTTCCATGGTGTATTTCGCGGGTTCTTGCCAATTCTTCTTCTGGACCCAAGGTTTCTTTTCCACCCATTGTTTCTTAGGACCCGCCCATGGCTGCGATCCGGTTTTTTGCCTCTGGCTGTCGCTGGCCTCAAAGTTTTCCTGCACAGCAGCAACTTGCTGCGGACCGTACCTTCGATCCGGAAAATCTTCTCTTCTTTTGTTATTCCGGTTGTCCCGGTGCTGTTCGTGGCGCAGCTGTTCCGGCTCCGGTTGCACTGCCGGCTGCGTTGGGTCTCCCAACGCATAGCTATCCGCCACACGTATCATTTCTGCCAACGTTGTCGGCATGTTGCGCTGCAACTTTTGCCACAACGGTGAACCTCTTCTGCATCCACTGCTAAACCAAGCAATGGCTTGTGCCTCGATCACCCCTTCACAGGAGTTCCTTGTGGTGTTCCACCGGGCTAGATAATCCCGGTCTGTTTCGTTCGGGCGCTGCACGCACAGAGCAAGTTGCTGCGGCCTGTTTGGCCTCTGATAGGTGCTGCTGAAATTGCTCACAAAGGCCTCCTCAAAATCCAGCCAGCCATTTATGCTTCCTGCCGGCAAGTTGTTTAGCCAGATTCTTGCCGGTCCAACCAAAAACGATGGTATGATCCTCACGGCCCAACGCCGGTTTCCTCCTCCTGCTACGGTTCCTCCACCGCCTGCAACGTATACCGCGGTCACGTAATCCGCGAGCCAATCTTCCGGCTTTGTGGTGCCATCATATGTTTTTGTGTCACGGGGCAACATAAAGTTGCGAACTGGTGGTTTTTCTTTCATGATCCTTGGGCCAAAGCACTTCGGACCCGGAGGACCTTCCTCCTCGATCATTTCTGACAAGTACACTCTATCCAGACGGTGCCTCGCATCCCGTTCCGGTAAGTATCTCTCTCCCAAGCGTTCTCCCAATGGGTTCCGGTATGCTGCCGGTCTGGTGGAATCGGCTTCATCGTAACATTCCGGTACCGCGGCCCTTGCCTGCCGGTACCTTGGGGGATCTATTTCCTCCTCCTCGTACGCTGCCCTTGCAGCTCGATAGTTTTGCCCGGTCTCATATCTACCGGCATGATTGTTTCCGGCATAGCCTCTGGCGTAGCCTCGCTCTGCCCCTTGGCTTTTTCTACCGGCATCGTGTTGCCCGGCTTGTTGCTTTCCGGCAAGAACCGGATCGTACACAGTCATCTGCTGCGCATTCACCTCTTTTTCTCTCCTTTTATCCGGATGGGGGGACGATGCCTGCCCATGGGACTTGCTACCGGCATTCTTTGTTGAACGCGCGGATTTTGAGGCCGCTGCCTTGTTCAGCTTAGCCAGCTGCTCAGCATTTTGCTGCTCTATGGTTTCCAGCAGCTCTCTGACACGCTCTTGCTGCTTTACCAAAGCCTCTCCGGAAAGCGACTCGCACAGCTCTACTGCAGCCTTAGCAGCTTTTATAGTTTTGTCCGGGCTGCTATACTTAGGCTTTTCCACGATGCTAACAGATGCAGAGGCACTCTTGCCGGCAAAAATCTCTTTGCGCAAATCTTGATCTAGGTTGCGAGCTTTTAGCCGGTTTTCCGGCATCCTAGCAGCATGCGCGCTAACAGAAGCAAAGCCATGGGCAGCGTTATACTCACGTACGGTTAGGTTCAGCTCGCGCTGCGCCCTGACGATGTCCTTGCCGCTCTCCAGCATCTTCTGGCGCTGCGCCTCCAGCTCCGCCTGAGCTGCTGCCGGGTCGATGTTCTGCGCGATGGGGGTGGCGAGGACGTTCATCGCTGCCTGGAGCGGTGTCTCCGGTGGCGCGGATGATGCTCCCGCTGCGCCTGCGCCACGCTCCAGCGGTGGCTTAGCCGCACGGGTCGAAACCGCGCGACCGGCACCTTCAGCCGCAACCTCCTTTCCTGCACCAGCCACACCGGTCATCATTACCTCAACGCTGCCGGCGGCGCGGCCAGCACAAAGCCATCTTGGCGGGTCCGGTGCCACCAGCACCGGCGAGAGGCGCTGGCGCACGGGGACGGTGCCGAGGTAGACGCGGTGGCTGCCGAACTCGATGATGCGGCCGTTCTTGGGGAAGATGCCGCCGTTGGCGAAGCAGCCCGCGTTGTCGTTGATGAAGTCCATGGCGTAGATGCTCTGCACCAACGCGGACACCGTACGCTCGCCGGAGACCTCGAGGACGCCCGCCCGAATGTGAACTCCATCAAGCGCCACTTCCAGCCCCACGGTGGGCGCCAACTGTCGTCGTGGTGAACGAGCAGATGCCATAGGATGGCTTAGATTGGGGCCGAATGGACGCGAGAGGATTCGGGGGAGGGTTTGCGATCAGGTGGGAAGAGATTCCGGATGGTTTCCTCAAGAACTTGGCCAAGGCCAGAGGTTGAAGAAGAAAGACACAAGGAAGAACTCCCTCTAGATCACCATTTTCATTGATTCATGAGTTACAGGCTCTGCCTTACTACACACACGCGTACTTACTTGCCCGTGAAGATGGGCTGCCCCCTCTCCTTATATAGGGGAGAGGGTGGCTTACACTGCAAGAAACCCTAATGGCATCTTTGACTGGACAAACTACTTTACAGAGTTACTGTACAAAGCTACTTTAACAGGCTACTGTACAAAGCTACTTTAATCATAGATGACACCGGGGCCTTCTTTTATCATAGAAGCGGACGTCTTCCGGCTTCTTTGGACGTCACCTCTCTCTTTGGCGCCAGGGCTCTGAATAAAGTTACTTTGCTTAGCTCATCCTTGTCTTCTTGCTCTGAAGAGAATCTTTGACCAGTCCTGCCGACAGGCTCTCCTTTCCGGTATCTTCTATACCGGGTTCCGGCATACCCCTTTGGGGATACCGGCTTAGCCTTGCTCTCCCGGATTCCTACTAGGCTTCCGGTAAGAACATTAAACCGGTATCTTGATGGCTTAGACCATCCGGTTTGGCATGCCTTTGGCATACCGGGGGTTATCCCCCCAACATTAAACACAAGGTCGAGCGAGAGAGTGTGGCGGGAGGAGAAAGAGTCTACGAAAGCAAAAATATTATGGTCCCAAGCCGAGAGGAGACCACCAGAGGATCCCACCGCATCGATGGCACGGTTGTCGCGGAGATTGGGAGGAAGGAGGGAAGCGATTTTTTGGGCCGAAAGAGAGCTCAGTTTGGTTTCCTGTAGAGCAACCAGGCCGGGCCTGGCGGCGGCAAGGTCAGCACAAACCGAGGTACACTTGTCGTCCTCACCCAGCCCGCGAACATTCCAGGTCTCAACAGCAAAGCAAAGCGTACTCATATCGTAACATAAGGACACCGATTGGAACACATACGATCATAGGTAGGCAGCTCAGTCCAATTAGAGGAAAACACCGTTACAGGTTTAAGACGAAACAAATAAAGGAAAAAAGGGGGTGATGCTCCATCCGACTGACGGAAGCAAGGACTGCTGCTTAAGCTAAGGTAGATGATCAGAGATCGGGGAGCATGGGCGGCCCTCACGCGAGAAAGCTCCCGAAGAACACGACGATGGAGCGGCATCATCCAGAACCGGAGGACACCGGGGCAGCGCTATCAAGAGCGTCGGGGTCGACGCCGCAAGCAGCAGCAAGGGCACGGAGGCGCGGGGCAGGGATAGCATCAGGAACCCCATCACCCACGAAGCCAGCAGCCTTAGCCGCAGCTCGCAGCCGAGGGGAGCCACCGGTGAGGTCGAAGCGGGAGGCCTTCACGGCTTTGGCTTTGGACAACATGTTGGAGAACATGGGAGGCTCTTTGGCAGCCAACCTAGAGCTACGGCGGGCTTTGAACGCCGAATCGGCCGCGCGCTTGGAGCGAACCCTTTGCTTGCGCGCCGCATCTTCATGGTCATCGTCGCCATCGGGAAAAACGGCCTCCGCGTGGCATGGAGCAGCCGGCGCGCGAGTAACAGACAGGGGGGTAACTCCATGCCCGTCGTCGACGACGGCGTTGTCCAGAGGCGTGGCCGGGATGGCCAGTGTGTCGTACCACTGGATGAGGAGCACGGGAGGGTTAGGCAGGGTTTCACAGGTTTTAACGAGGTGATCAACAGAGAGAGGGGGACAGGATTCACCTGCTCAGCATCAAGCCCAGACTCGGGGAATTGGGCTGCAAGCCGACGGGCCAGGATGCGGTCCCAGATCGCCACAGGTGTGCTCTGGGCCGCAGGGGAGAAGTGGCCAAGCTCGAAAGCAGGAGGCACGTCGTCGATGTCCTCGAGCGCCGCAGCGCGCGCGAAGCTGGCTTGACGATGCTCCACGATACGCCGCCACAGAGAGGCAACCGAAGAGTTCTCGCCGCGTCCACGCACCGCCGGAGGCGAGCCGTGGACGGAGTCCTCATCGATGTCATCCATGCGCGTCGTCCGAGCTCCGTCGCCACGCCCGCCGCCCCCGACCAGGTCGTCGAAGTGGCTAAAAGGCCTGGTGGACAGGTCCTCCTCAAACGGTCAGCATCGCACGGCACGAAAGTGCACCTCCGCCGAGCTCTGGCCATGGCAGTCATGCATGATCAACGTGTTCGGCACCTCGCCGCCCTAAGCCAGCTTGAGGACGAGCCTAACCGCGGAAAAATCGATTTCCGCGAGGCAAAGCGGGTCGATGCAGCACACGCTGCCAATCAAGCGGAAAGCATTGCGGATGCCGCCCTCGCCCCAGTGCTCAACGGGGAAGCCGCTGGCGGTGACGAGCGCGAGGCGCTCGAAGCGCCAAAAGAACCGGTTGCCCCCCTCCTCCGGGCGCTCCAGCCTGATGGTGTGGCCTTCGAAGGGGAGGGGAAACCGGGACATGGCAGCGGCCCGCTCCTGCTCCGACGCGAAGAGCACCATGAGCGTGCCGTAATCGCTGGCCGCGAGCCCAATATGCGGGTTCCCACCGATCTCCTCGAAAGCTCGACGCAGGAGGAAGCCGGGGGACGCGGCAGCAGGCTCAAACAAGGCATAGGCGAGGCGACGGCTGATGGAGACGTTGGCAGCGGGCGGCATGAAGATCTCGGCAACGTCATGCCCACCAAGAGGGAGCTGCGGCTGCAGCGTCGCGGGGGGATCACGGCGGGCCGCCATGGGCGCACCGTCGCCGGCTCCAGAGCCACCAAAGGCCGGGGTCGATCGGTGCGCGTCGGAGGCCGGCGAGTCCACAGGCGCCACACCCCTAGGATAGGGCGTGGGAGGGCGGAAGGCGACACGGGGCACCGCGGGGACGACGCTCCTAGGGGACGGCGGGGAGGACGGGCGCGAGCCGGACAGACGCAACCTGGGGGTCGAGGGCAAAAGATGGTCAGAGAGAGAGGAGAGGCAGGGGCAGAGCGGCAGTAGGTTAAGGGGGGCAGCTCACATGTTCGGCGACGGTGACCGACCCGACCACACGCAGCGCAACGGAGAGGATCACGGCAGCCAAGAACGCGGTGCTCCGGCGAGAGGCACCGGTAGCAGAGGCGGCGCCCACGAACAGGAGAGAAGACGAGCCTGGTTTGCGTGTTTTTGCGGGTGGAGGAGATGTTGGAGAGGAGGGCATCCTTATAGGACCGAGGCCCGTGCTCAGAGGCGTGCGGCAGCGACCCCATGCCCGCACCAGAGTCGACGCCGGAGTGGAGATCAGCAGAAAACAAGGAGGGTGCGCGGGATCTCGCACGCGGTGAAGAAAAAGAGGCGACATCCTCTCCGCAGACGTCGTCGACCTCCCTTTGCCCGCAGGGAAAAAGCACACGCCCGGCACAAGGGGATGGGCTGGCCGGAGGCGTGGCAGGCGCCGAGGTCCTAGGTTGGGGGAGTAGGGGCGTAGAGGCCATGGACGAGCTGCAGCAGGATTCGAGGGGAGCTACAGGACAGGGCGGGTCAACGGGCGCGCAGGCCATAGCTTTATCCACTCTGTCCACGAGGGAGCCAGAAACGTCCACGGGAGCGGGGCCCACCTCGTCCAGGGCAGCCTCGAAGACCGCCACATCGGACAGGTTTGACCCAGGAGCGGGGGTGCAGTTTGACTGCGCGCAAAACAGGATCATGGCGGAGCAAGGAGGCCATGCAGGCAGCAGCTTCACCACCGCCGTGGCCTCGCGCGCGGAGAAGTGCAAGAAGAAGCTGGATTGGCCCATCCTGATAGTGCGCAGCCAACGATCAGGCTGCGGATGAAGGGAGAAGCCGCCACCGTCGAGAACACAGCGCCGCCATGGCTCCGGACAGCGAAGGCGTCGGGGAAGGAGGTGAAATGGTAGTTTAGGGCATTGGCGACGGAGAAAGAGTTAAAACGAGGGGATAGGGAACCAGGTGTGATCCAAAACCGGCTGAACTCACAAGAACCTCCAATGGCCGAAGCAACCAACGAGTGGAACGACCAGAGTACAGAGTCAAGGAAAGCCGCACCTGGGGTCCGGTGCAACGCGCCATCCTTCTTGGGCACAGCGGGAGATTCAGGGCGGCGGCGCTCGTTGCTGTCACGACCTGGGACAGCCGAGATGTTGTCCAACGCAGGGGCGGCGGCTTCGGCACCAGGAGCACCGGTCACCATGGTCTCCGCTATCGTGAGGACGGCATCGACGTCAGGCGGTGGAATTCATGGGTCCGCCCCAATTGGAAGCTGGAGGCGCGCCGGCCGTGGAGGGCCTGTTCGTCGCCAACGGCGGATGTTGCCGTTAGAAAATATCAAGCCGCCGTCCAGCGGTGAGAGGGGCCACCTCGCGGTGGAATTCATGGGCAGCCTCAGGCCCATCTGGGAGCTCTCCGCCGTGCCGGCTATGGCGGGCATCTTCGTCGGCCACGGCGATGGGGCGTGCGAGGCGGGGGGTAAAAGGAGAGAGTGGAATACGTTAAGGAGGTAAGCACTTGGGAGCCAGCAGTTGGAGAAGCCGAGACGAAGAAGAATAGAAGTGGATTTTTGGGAAGAGACAACATCGTGGAAGATGAATCTGGAGAGAAGTAAGCGGTCATTGGTGGGGTCCAGCTACTGATGTTTCTAGTTTGCACAAGAGAGAAATATCTGGTAACTCAATGACTACCCGTAATTGCGGAGAATTTTTTTTTGCCATCGCAGTCTCGCAGATAACCACCGGATACAACGCAAAAGTGGGAGCAACCGGCAGAGTATGCCTAAATAACCGGCAACCGGAAGGAAATCTGCCCTAAAAATAAAGGGAAAAGAAAAAAAAATGGATGGTAAGAGTCCACCGACCGTAACAACTGAACATGTGTCACTAAACGGCTGAAGCCTCGATCGTGAAAATAGCGCATCAACAGTAACCAAATCTCTCACGGATCGCTGATATGTTTAACTTTTATATAGTGTATAATATGCATGGTTAAACATAGAAAGCTTTGAATTCTTACTACATTTGTATGTCATGTATTTCTGGATGGAGGGATTAGTAAGAAGATAGTCAACTTAATACTTAAGCTAGGCATATCACCAGTAATGTTGGACAGGATCCTAGGTGTTGGTACACATAACATGTGGTAAGAAACTTAGCACTTTAGACAACTTAGGCATATTATTACTTTGTTAGATTAAGAGAATGTTGTAGACAACAACTAAAGGCAATTGTGCATATGATATGATGTAGGCGACTTATCTAAATTGGTCGGTAAAATAGAATATTGTTGGATATATATTTGTACACGTGTTATGTTGTAGGAAACTTAGCATCCATGGTAGGTAATTTAGAAGAATCTTCATATGAAAGTGAAATTTCTCCAAATAAACATTTTGCACAAACATATCGACACATATTGAGATCTCCAAGGCTTTACATCGGTGGTAAGCTACGAGGACGCCAACGGCAGCCGGATTAGTACAACATTCGTCTTGCAACCGAGAATGAGTTACGTTTTATCCCGCCATGTCCATCGTTGTAGTGAACATGATAACTTGAGTATTCTGTGTCACTTCAACTCGAAGTCCCAGTGCATCTCATTCCAAGTCGTATGTCCTACACCACACATGGACAAGAGTGCCTACATGTGAAGCAGAACTTCATGCCCTTTCCTTCCTGTCTCATGATACAAAAAGAAGACAGTATTTATAAGTGATAGTTGGATCCATCATTACGTATCCGAACTATACATTGACTCCATCATCAACCAAGCAACCACATAGAGTGCATGAGCTTCATTTGCAATAAATAGATGATTCACTTCATGAACCGACATTGTGAGCAATAGAGATGAATGTGGTTCATATAAATGGGACAATTGATCGAGTAAGAAAAACACATAGAAAAACTACTTCTAACCATGAATGTTGTTGTTATGTTCTGCATTAGTGCAACAAATTTGCCACGACGATGAATTAATCGGCCCAATCATTTGTATTGACCGAAGGACCAATGTTGAACAAAAAGGACCGAACTGAGAAGCCCGGAAGCAACAGGGGGTAAAACGGGAACCCGCAAGCACACTAACGACCACCTCTCCCTTCCCTTTCCCACACTCGAGTCGTCGTCTCTCTGCTCCGGTCTCCGGAGGAAAAGCGAAACAGCACCCAGCACCCAACCCCACACGCCAATTCGGAATCCTTTTTCCCCTTCCGCCTCCCACCTCCGGCGCTTCGTCCCCGCGATCCCGCCGCCTGCGTCCCCCGATCGTCCACCTTCCTGCCGAGGTAAGTCTCGTCTCGTCTCGGCTCGCGCCGCCCAATTCAGCTCCGAATCGCTCGGCTTCCGGGGACGGGCCGCAATGGTTTTAATTGGTTGGTTGTTGGTTTCTTGCGCGATTAGGCGTTGGATAGTCGATTTTCGCGTCACGGTTTGGGCCGTTGTTGCGATTAGGAGGTGGAATTTTGGAGGGAGCCATCGAGCGATCGAGTCTTGGATGGACTTTGGAGATGCTTCTGCGTTTGTACGGGAAAAGCTTACATCTAGGTCATGGTATAGCTGTTTTGAGTGAAATGGGTAGATTTCACAGTTTAGTAGAGAAAAAAATCTGTTATTTATAGCAATTTTTTGCGGGGATATTTATAGCAATTTTTTGCGGGGATATTTATAGCAATTTTTGGGTCCTTGCTGTAGAAAGAAGTAACTTCTATCTATATATATATTTAGCCTAGAGTTACGTGTGGTGCGTGTGTCTGATAGCTCATTTCAAAGCCTCAGGTATATTGCTGTGGTCGCCAGGGCTAGCGGGCGCGCCGAAGAGGACATTTCCTGCGGGAGGAGGATGTGCAACTAATCTGCAGCAGCAGCTCAGACTGTATCATTCTATCTTTTGACGACATGGCTGAGGGGGCAAGGTTTCATGGTATGATTGGCGGTGGTGGCAGAAAGGAGATGCAAGGAAACCAGTTCGACGGCTTCCACAACATGCCCTACTATCACAAGATCGACGAAGGCTCCCACATGTCGGTGGACAGCGCCGACAACTACAACCTGTCCAACTACGCCGGTGGCTCCGTCACCATGATGTCGGTGGGTGGCGACAGCAGCGTGGCCTCGAACGAGTCCCGCACCGTCATACTTAAGCACCCGGGCCTCCGTGATGCCCCGACCGCGAGCTACTCGGTCGGCAGTAGCGTCTTCCGCCCCAACCGTGTGGCCGCGCACACGCTCAACGAGGATGCCTTGGCTAGGGTCTTGATGGACCCGAACCATCCGACGGAGATACTCAGTAAGTACCAGCAGTGGGCCATTGATCTGGGGAGGTTGGACATGGGGGTTCCTTTCGCGCAAGGGGCCTTTGGGAAGCTGTACAGGGGGACATACATTGGCGAGGATGTTGCCATTAAGCTGCTAGAGAAGCCTGACAACGACACAGAGAGAGCGCAATCGTTGGAACAGCAGTTTGTGCAAGAAGTTATGATGTTGTCCACGCTGAGGCACCCGAACATTGTAAGGTTCATAGGGGCTTGCAGGAAGTCAATCGTGTGGTGCATTGTTACTGAGTATGCAAAAGGTGGCTCGGTCCGGCAGTTCCTGGCAAGAAGGCAGAACAAGCTGGTACCTCTGAGGCTGGCTGTCAAACAAGCGTTGGATGTAGCTCGGGGAATGGCATATGTGCATGCCTTGGGATTTATACACAGGGATCTAAAGTCAGATAATCTTCTGATTGCAGCAGACAGGTCCATTAAGATTGCCGACTTTGGAGTTGCTCGTATCGAAGTGAAAACAGAGGGGATGACACCAGAGACAGGAACCTACCGCTGGATGGCACCGTAAGTTATTTGCCTCTCTGTTTCTTATTTAGATAAGTTTATCTTAATATATTTTAATCAAAGGTGTTTGACATTTAACATATGTTCACATGCCAAAATCTGTATTTGAAACATTCATTGTAGAACATTCAGCTATTTGTCAATAATCTGTTACCGCATAGTGGCATTTACTAACTCTGACTATGCAGAGTCTTATGTTTCACAAGACACCTTAATTTGTCATTTGACTAACAGCCTTCTGTTGCATCCCTGAAATGATTTCTATTGTAACATGGTTCCAGTCTCTTGTCTATACAAAGTATGGTTCGACATAATCCAAATCGAGGTATTTCTGAGTTGGCAATTTTTTGGGGCTACCGAAAAAGTGTATTTTTGTAATTAGGTATACATATCCTCTGTGGACGCAATTTTCGTAAAAAAGGGCTACAGGAAAAAGACAAATTTTGGCTAAAAATATGAGTTTTTATTCATATATACAGCCACATTTTTTTTGTTTCTATAGCCCAAAATAGAATTCCTTTAAACATATGTGTAGGTATCAGTGGAAAAAATGATTTTCTGAAATTCAAAAGTACAAATTTCGATTTTTTTTAAAATCCGGGCACTCTCGTGCCTGGGTGCTGCAAAGCCTCGTTCATGAGCTAGTGGTTTGTATTGTTTGTGTGCAGGGAAATGATTCAGCATCGACCTTACGATCATAAAGTTGATGTCTACAGCTTCGGGATCGTCCTGTGGGAGCTTATAACTGGCATGCTTCCTTTCACAAACATGACAGCAGTTCAGGCTGCTTTTGCTGTCGTAAACAAGGGTGCTCGTCCCGTGATCCCACAAGATTGCCTACCTTGCCTGAGCCACATCATGATGCGCTGCTGGGACGCGAACCCTGAGGTCCGCCCACCATTTACTGAGATCGTCAGCATGCTCGAGAACGCGGAGGTGGAGGTCATGAGCCATGTCCGTAAAGGACGCTTCCGCTGCTGTGTCGCTGAACCCATGACCACCGACTGAGATTATAGCAGGGTAGATGATCGCACCGGGGATTAGAGAACAAAAGCAGGGAAGAATCGAGAATGAGGCGATCTCATTGAATTCAGTGGTGCCTAGTAGGCTTTATCAGTGTGCATTCTGTCTTGTGTAAGTTGCACACCTCAAGTAAATGTAATCTCTTCTGAAATATCAATGTCGCTGTGTATGCTAACAAGATCTAATGGAGCTTTCATATGTTAATATAATTTTTATTTGCTCTTCTAGTAACCCAAGTTTCTGCTCCTCATCTGCACCTTCAGTATTAATCTTTATTTTGGCCTTGTTCGGTGCTTGTTATTTGGAGATTGTAGTGCCTGCCATTGTTTGCATGCCCCAGATTTCATATGATTCCTACTTGGTTGGTCACCTGCCAATTGAATCAGTCACTGTCACCTGGTCCAAATTTATGTTCCAAAGTGTTGATGCTGTTTGAGAAATTTTAACAAAGTGCAAGTGGGCTGGCGGTTTCTATTTGGACTCCACACCTTGTTGAGCTGTTCTGACTTCTGACTCAATATCAGCCACATACTGGCCTGATCCAGGGAGATTTATATCAACAACACGGGCAAGACGGTTCTGCATCTCTGTGTACGAGCTGTCTGATTTGTTTGCTCTCAGGAGACAAGATCGTTTTCTTTACCTGAAATTATATGATTAATCTGTTTTGATGTATGTGTGCTCACGTTTCTAGAGAGAATAGAATAATCGTAATTTAAATTGAGGATAAGTCCAATTGGGCTGTTCTTTTCTCACTTCACAACAAGACAATTGGGTTTTATTTGCACAACGAATATCACATCATCATACACCTGTTCTAGTTATTTGCTGCAATACCAATGGAAATTACAAGCGCAATGGCTGATCAGGGAGAGCAAAAAAATTATAGTCAACACATCATGAGACAACTCATGTCCAGATTTATCAGTAAGACTTTCAAAAGAAATCAACAATTGACAGCAGGGTTGTAGAATAGTATATAGGTAACATTAGCACTCCAGTAGGTTGATAGGAGCAGTTCTTGCATAAGCTCTTGCTGCTGATCTAACTCAGCAATGGCTCATCCGTTTCACACATCAATTCATCGGGTTTAGACCGAAGAAAGTGGACTCGTAGCCATTGCTGCTGCCGTCTAAGGTAAAACGGACAAGCTGAGATGACGGTGCCATAGGCTGGTGCCCTTCGACGAAGGACGCCGACGCAGAGCTCCCTCCATGTGACGGAGGCAGGGCCCTGCTGTTTTGGCTGGCACCGGTGAACTGGACGAGGCAAGATGCTTGCAGTATAGGATCAGGTAATCCACAAGAACTAGCTGACAGAAGAGAGAGAGCACGCTGAAGATCCGGTGCTCCACCTAATTTTGAAGCAGATAAAGATGAGTCCGGACCTGCAAAATCGATCTATCAGTCAGTCAATCAATGAATTGAAAGGATTCTCTCATCAAAGAATGGCCAGTGAAGAACATCCAAGTATTGGTAGCAGAGATATCTGAAAAGATAAATGCAAAGCGTGTGGTTCATATGCATTTGAACTATTGAGCAGTACTGCTGGCAAGCAAACTGCGGTACATTTGGTAGTATGTAACTCGTTCCCCATGTTGAAATACCAGTATATGGCCCACCTTTCCTGGCCAGCTTAAGCTTTTGGTTTAATTGGTTGGAGCATGAAACTCAGCAGTCCATTATTTACTACTGTATTATGGACCTTCGAGAATGGAGATGTCAAAATTTTGGAGTTCCTAAGCTGATTTCTGTATATTATCTAAGATCTACAGATTTTGTAGCTTCAAATGTGCGATGATTAGGAGAATTTTTGTATCAAATTTTGGATGTCCAGGACTAACGTAACTGTGGAACTATACGTATCAGCTATACAAAAAATCCAGGTGCAAGTTATTCAAATATAATATGGTAGTTAAAGCCGTCAGCGGAAAATTATGATGTAGCTCGTCAGGAGCAGAAAAAAGAACTTAAGTCAAACTAATGCAGGCAGAACAACTCTACAAAGCACAAATGTTGTCCCATAATATTGCATAAGCCTTTCTTTTTCTCTAAGACTCCATTTCATTTAATCATTTTTTTTCCTGATTCTTAGATCCTTCCATCACTAATTTGGATCCAAGACGATTTCTTATGAACCATTCGACCCAAGATTTACAACCACATCTATCAATGATGATATTTTTTCCAGGGGACAAATTTCCAGAGAAGAGTTCCTACATGTAAATCCTGTTTCGAAGCTATAAATGCTGGTGAGAAGCAGGAGTTCAAAGTGAGTTTTGCCTTGTAAGATCCGCATGTCATACCGATGAGTCAAGGCCAACAAGTATCTCCCTAAGTTTGAGTGGGTCGGACCCTTTTGGACCAGAGTTTTGCATCTTTGATTGAAAGGATTTTCTTAGGAATTTTATACAATTGTAATACTCAGGAAATTTTCCTATGCTGGTCCTGGTTTGCAGGATTTGTAATCCATATGAGTTTTTTTCCTATGGGTGTACTCCATTTCAAAAGGAATTTCCATTGACTCAAATCACTTAGAATGATTCCTACATTTTCCCTATGTGCACTTTTTTTGGAATCTTGCAATTCAAACATCTAACACTTTCTACATAGGCAAATACGCTGAAGCACCTAAGAAAACAGATTGCATGCAGTTTCTTCATTGATGTCAACATTTCAGCAATAGCAAGAAAATGATTGACAAACGATACCTTTCATTGATAATAGCCCATCTATGTCATGACTCAGTGTTGGAACAGCATGAGGTAGACGAGATTTATCCAGATTTTCTTGTCCATTGATTGATACTTCTCTTATTTCCTTTACTTGTGGGAGCTTGAAGTCAGACGGGCTGTTCCATGGAGAAATGGCAAACGGCCTTACATGGCTAAGCGGAGCTTTGTCCCAAACAAAACTTATTTGCCGTCTATCATCTGTAATGAGAAATAACAAAAGTATTTAATTTGACAAACGATATAAGAACGTACAAGACTTACTGAAGACAATTTCTGACTAATCACGGTATAAACGAAAGCTGAAACCCATGCCTAGATCAAACTCAATTTCATGAATAAGTTCAACTTAAATAGCATAAAACAGAAATCTTAGTGCTATGAGACAAGCAAGGATTTTTCGCTGTTGCAAATCTTGCATAATTACCCACTTAATGTATGGATAAATTACCAAATATCAACGATGATGGCAGCCTTGCCGGTGCAAAGGAGAATGCATCTGGCTGTTGCTTCCGGCGCCGAGCATTGTGATCCGACAGTCGCCTCCGGCAGCTCCTCTTCTTCAGGTCAAACTCCGTCAGTGGATGGAACCTTGATCACCAAAACCCAAGCAATCAGCAAAACCACACACTACATAAGCTACTTATATAGTGCTAATCGCCATCCAAAACTATACACAGAAGATAAATCTTCACACAGTAATTGAATCACAGTAGCCACTGCACAACAGAATTTCATTCCAAAACTGCACAGGCACAGGACAAGTGCCATGCCAAAACCGGAAACACGCATTGCGCAACCATTCACCCATGTACTCCGTAGTACGGTTCTCCGCAGGTAGACAGTACTATGTAATCATGGGAAGGAAGCATCTTCGCTTCCCAAATCGGGAAACAAGCCGTACGAACACGATGTAACCAGAAGACTAAAAAGCACCAAGATTGTGAGATACACAAAAGACAGAAGCTTGCACGGATTAATCAGCCGACTAAGCACGCAATTATAGCATAGCGCGATGCATCCTGGTTTAAGGAATCGGGTGAATTTAAAGAATAGGTACGAGCTTGTTGAAGCTCTGCGCTTCGGAAATTCCAGGAATGAGAGGCACACGCAAAGTCGCGCAAAAGCAATCGCAGAAAGGTGCGAGCTTGAGAACCTTTGAATAGAGAGCAATCGGAAGGACGGGAAAAGCGCAGCTCCGGCGAGGAGCCAAACAGAGTGCAAGAACACGACTCCGGCGAACAAACTCGGAACGTCAGGAAACACCCACCGGCTGCACTGCTGGCAGAAGCGGCGCTCCTGGCCGGCGACGACGACGCGGGGAGACTTGGTGTGGGCCTCGCAGACGCGGTGCTTCCGGTGGTACTCCTTCGCGGCGCGGAGCTCGACGCCGCAGCCCTCCACCTGGCACCTTGCGTTTCCTCCACCTCCTCCTCCTCCGCCGCTTCCCTCTTCCCCCACCGCCACCTTGGCCCGCTTCTCCTTCCCGCGCCTTCCTGCTGCCTCGCCCGAGGAGCCCGGCGCGGCGGCGTCGGCCCAGTCCCAGAGGAGGTGAGGCGAGGAGGACGGGGTGGGCTTCGAGGCCGTCCACTCCATGCCGGACGCGGGTTTGGTTGGTCAGCTTGGGATTTGGGGATCGAAGAGGAGATGAACAGTGTGGACTGTGCAGGAGAAGAAGCGAAGAAGCAGAGATGGGGAAGAGACTTGGAATAGAAAAATGAAGTCTTTTTCCAGTGTTGGGTCCCTTTTCTCTCTCATCTTTTTTCCTTTCTTGTTCTTTTCCTCTATTTTTTGCTCCATTTTTTATGATAGAGTTCCTATAAGTGGATTGTCGAATTGTTTAGGATGCTCTATCTACTTAATATTAACTGGTTTTTAGAATAATTCTTTGAATGAAATAAATATTACATGCAAAAAAGGAGATTGTTTATTTCTAGGTCACTACAAATTTCTATAAGTATATCCAAGTGCCAGGGTAACTAGCGGTCACCTGCGCGTTTTTGTTTTTTACCGCGAAACTAGAGATGCAAGTGGGCCAAGATTAGGATACCCTCTACCTTCTTTGGTTTTAAAAATGAACTAACAGATTTGGATGACATCATCATTTTAGTTCAATTTTAAAGTGTACCCTAGTGTTGTACGGCTTGCATATATACGTGAAACGACAACGTCATCACACTTTCTCCCCACACCCTAGTTCTTCCTTGCCGCCGGTGAACCAATGACGGCTGAACTGCATGCATCTACCACCCGTAGCCTCTGTCGAACATGTGTCGCATCTCAGCCCCGTTCTCTCACATATCCGCCTCTACCGATAGGACCATGTGTCGGTGCAGTGGTGGGGCCATGCTGGATTTGGGCCTGCCGGGAGTAGAGAATGCACGGTGCAAGAACGATTTTTTTTCCAAAAAAACCGGGACAACATCCCATCCTCGTCCACCTCAACCATATATTACTTACACACTAGAAACTATTGTATCATTCTAAAAAATAATTGTACATTATATCAAGGCTGCAACTTTGGTGCCGTGGTACATGCAAGTTAAAGCCACTTGCAGTTAAAAATATTTACAACGGATAATTGCCAAAACATAGGAAAAAAATCTTAAACTACGGTTATACAAATCAACCAATATAAAAAAAAACTTTATAGAACATACAAGTATCTAAGATCACATGTAACTCATTTGAATCCAATGTGCTCCCACTTTTTGATGTCTTCTTATCTGCTAGCTGGAGCTAGTAAGCACCCATTTCACAAGAGCTTGGCGCGAGAGGCTGATCGTTGGATGAGCACAAAAGACAGGAAAAAACCAGTGTAAGAATGCAGTTTGTTTGCATTATCATGAACGTCTAGTTGATAGAATTGTAAAAAAAACATGGTTTAAGTACGTAATTGTACATAGTGACCAACATAAATTATGAGTTTCTTAATTTAATAGCATGGTCAACAAATGATATTTTATGTTTGTAGCCATCATGTATGACGGTTGTGCCGACAGGAGTGCACTGAGGAGAAAAAGGAGAAAAACGTTATACAATCACATCCAGAAGAGGACGAGTGATTAATCGTCATCTGGCCGAAGTGGTTCATCTCCAGTACCATCAATGCATTGTGAAGAGAACATGTGCTCACGTTTAGAGGAGCATATATACACACTAGTCTATTGAATGCCGACATACCAGATGATTTTGAAAGTTCGTCTCTTCTCTTGATCAAAGTCTTCAGTGAACAGTGTAGCGCCTACGTTGCGGAAATTGGTGTTTATTGTTTAGAGTTGCAAGAAATGGATCTTGCATAAGATTTTTTATTATTGAAGGAGGAAGACCCCTGGCCTCATGTAGAAAGATATGTATGTATATTATGCATAAAAACCCTCCATAAAATTGTTTAGAAACTGTACATGCTTGAAACAAGATGTATAGTCATATGGTATAGGAGTTGCGCTATTTGACCCCCAGGCTGCAGAATAGTTATTCTACACCCACCCTCTATCTTTGCAACCGTAAATGATTTTTACGTCACACAATTTTTTTGTTACTTCGGTAGTGGAACAGAACATAAGAAAAAAATAGACATGTCAAAAGTAAATAAAATTACGTGACGTACAGAAATATGACGTAAAATACATATTTTTGGTGTTTTTTCCACTGTAATAACTGATACAATGTGTGGTTATGTCATTTTTTTATTGCGAGTCAACATGAACGTAATTATTTGTATAAAAAACATAATTTTATGAGTGTAACAACATAAAATTATGTTGGGTGCAAAATAAATTTATGCACCCTGGGAGTCAAATAGCATTACAATTTAGTAGGAGTATGATGTTCTTAATGCTTTCAGAGCCAAACTATTTTCACCTTTCAACAAGAGTTTTCACTATTATAAAGCGTAAAGAAGAAAAGAACAATGAAAATTTTAATGCCCGGTGACCCTTTATTTTCAATGCTATTATTGAGAGTCTGAACTTGAGAGAAATATCTCTCTTGGGAAGGCAATTCACATGGGCTAATAGACAACATAATCCAACTTATGAGAAGTTTGATAGGATCCTGGCTAGCATTGAATGGGAGAAAAATTCCTCTAGTGTCGGTGAAGGCTCTCACCACTCCTTATTGATTCGGGGGAGCATGTTTTTTTGGGAAACAAATTTGTTTTTTCTTTCGATTAGCATGGTTAAAACAAGAAGGTGTTTTTTTAGATGGTGGCTAGGGAGTGGAATATGATAACTCGAGGAGATAATCCTATTGAAGTTTGCAAAATAAAATTTGACACATCCGACAATACCTCAGTGGTTGGGCAAACAAATTGAGTGGCTCTTACAGAATTGAGAAAGAACATTTACTTAGTATTATTGACATACTTGATCTTTAGGCCGAAACAACTCCTCTTCCCGACAATGAAAGGAAGTCTATGCGCGATGTTCAAGATGAGCTCACCAAGCTGAGGTGGGAGGAGGGGCGCCAAGGGCGAAGGTTAAATATATTCAAGAGGGTGGGGATAATACTGAATACTTTCCTCCAAATTGATAATGGCAAACACAGAAGAAAGAAAAAAAATAGCCTTAACAAGACAAAGAGACGATAATAGGCCAAGAAAACCTAAAAAGTTACATACATATGTGTTGTGTTCATGAGACGGAGGATACCGAGGGTTTGCACCCCCTTTTTTATTCAGCAAGTGGGCACTAGGCGCTACAAATGGGATCAAGCAAAATACGAACACACCAAAATTTTCCCCTAGGTGTTTAGGGCGCAAGATGCGAAACCCCTAGGTTGTCTTCCGAGTTAGCATGCTTTTTTGTAAACAAAATTCCTTTTTTTTCTTTCGAGTTAGCATGATTAAAACAAAAAGGTTGTCCAATCTTCTTGATAGATGAACAACTTACACACGGAGCTGAGACTCCCTCTCCTTTCGCCTCCGATACAGCCTTTTTCCCTCCTTCCTCCAAGCCTCTCTTCTCTAAAAAATACCTTCTCCTCTCCAAAGAACACCCTCTATTTTTTCCTATCAGCACTAGTTCCTGCTTTTATATTGTATAAGGGGAAACCACAAAGGGTTGTGCATGCAACGCAAGTGGCAGCCAACGACGCCACCGACAGTGAGGGAAAATCGCTGCCCAAAGCCCATGTGCTCAGGTCAGTGTCTAAGGGACACCCTCGATCCGTCTTAACGACATGCACCCTCCACCACCAGTGCAGAGGCTACCGCTCCTCCACTGCATCAAAGCTAGCAGGCGGCGCATGGACGGTACGCCAGGTGGTTGACATGCACTCCCGGGATGGGACACGTCGCATCTCTCGGGAACCTATGGTGGGTGACTGATACGTGCATTTTACATCGTCAATATAGTGACTTATATGATTAGTTTTGAATTATATTTGCCACGATCCATCATTATTTATGCCTTTTTAGTTGATTTATGGGATTTTCCTACAAAGTCCCATCCATTGGTATTTAATTTCTTGGAGGGAGAAAACCTCTTTTTTCGTATTTTGTTGTTTCAGTGACCTTCTGGACGCATAAAAATAAAAGGAAAAAAATACTTGATCAGTTTTTCATCAAGAGAAAGACAGTGGGCAAAGAAGCATGATAGGGGAGCCACGAGGGCCAAATGGGACCAGATGGCGTGCCCTCCTCAGTAGGGCGCGCCACCTAGGCCCGTCTTGGCCTCGAGTGTTGTCTCGGTCCCTCATTTTTACAAATGCCTCTGCCTTGCTAGAAAATGTACGCCATGTTTTTCCCAAGATTTACAGAGGAGGGATGGAGGCGAAAGTCCTCTCCTACTCTAGGAGAGGGCAGATCCTGCACCACCAGAGCCTCCGGTGAGGGGGGAAAACAATGCCATCGTCATCCCCACTCCTCCATGGCATAGGGGGAGGCCTCTCCATCAGCACCATCATCGTCACCATCTCCATCTCCAAGATCCACCTCGATACCCTCATAGTTTGTGATTGATTAAACCCCATGTATTGTTTAAGTGTTATTTCCATGTTTGTGATTGGCAACTTGTGTTTATTTGGTGGAGATATTATATCTTTAGATTGTGTTGTAATCCATATGCCTCTAATCCATGTCATGTTTGGTACTTGTGAGTAGATACCCATGTTCCTGAGGGCATAGGATGAATTGGCTATGATTTCCATATAATATGCAATGAGTATTTGGTCAAGTTTTTAACCTAGTTTGATGTGGTTCTATGATGGTTTTATGCGAATGTTGACTGCATATTAATTCACCTATATGGGCTCATAGGGTTGCACTATGATGTAATTATGAGGGTTGGAAGGGACGGAATGACAAGAAACCATCTTCCAATACTTCGAGTTGCATTAGAGGAGTTTATGTCGGGGGCCAATGAACTAACTGCTATGGTGGGATATTTATGTCTTAATGATTCCTATACTTTCTCATGAAAATGGCTCTAGGGTCCATCATAAGGGGTGTATTTGCTCATATCTACGGCTGCACCTAATTTAGGCTCCACCCTAACGGAATGAAACTTGACAAGATATTCACCATGTTGTGTAGAAATCTAAATGCTAAGTAAATACATGCCACCCTTGGGAACGCTTTCACATATAAATTCACGCACACACACACACACACACTTGATATTTTCCTCTTGTTGCATAGAGAATTGGGCTTTCTCCCATTGAGAGCATTTACTTGTTTCTATTTACTTTCAGTACTTTATTTTATTTTAAACTACAAACCCAAAACACCAAAACCACTGCACCCTTTTATTGTTTTACTTGTCAAACTTACTAACCAATACCTTGAGCTCCTCGTGGGTTCGAACCTTTATTATTGAAAAGTACTACAACTGATCTCCTGCACTTGGGAGCCATCAAGACACTTGTAGCGCTGTTGCCCGGGGAGCGTCGTGATATTGGTAAGTTCTTTGGTAAGGAAACTTCTATTGTTTTTTCTATTTAGTATTTGTTTTATCATGGCTTTCTTAGGACGTGAGGATATGAAACTAACTCTATATGAATATGTTCATGTTGTCGAGAAAAAGGTTGAAAACCCTCCTAAACCAAAAGTGGCATATCAAATCCCTATTGGTATTGCCAAAAAAGGCTATGAAACTAACTTTTGCAGGGGATGGAAGCTAAACTGCTATGGGGCATTTACATTCCATTGAAGATCTATGTTATCTATTTAAACTTGTTGGTATTCCTCATGATGAAGTTAAAAGGAAGTTATTATATTTATCTCTTTCTGGTAATGCTCGCATATGGTTTAGATCTATGGATGATAAATACTGCCTTGATTGGGAATATCTGAGGAAGGCTTTCTATCTCAAGTACTATACTCCTAAAGAAGCTTATGATGATCATGTCATATTTATAACTTTTGGCTTCATGTTGGAGAAATTATTGCTCAAGCTTGGGGAGATTGAATGAACTCATTTGTAAGAATCAATTTCTATGTGAGATTACCTCAACATCTTACCGACTTTCTGGATAATTCATCTGAAGGAAGTTTCACTAATAGAACTCAAAAAGAAGCAAAGGACTTATTGGATACCATTTCTAAAAATACTGATGCTTGGGATCTTCATAAAGGTAATGAACCCTACATTGAATATGAATATTGATGTGTAGAGAACTTCTCTACGACTATATTATTTAAAGAGATAAGTAATAGGTTTGGCCTTCATCCTCATGTTTTGGTAGAAGTTACTAAATATTTTTCTAACCATCTGAATGTCCCTAAAAAGGATATGATGTTTATGTTGAGCCTTATAAATACTCTACAGTTGTTCCTAAAGTAGTGAAACGGGTTAATCAAGTATCATCTGTCAAAATTGAAGAATATGTTGAAACTCCTCCATATCCAAGCAGGTAAAGGAAAATTTACTCACTACTGTTGCAAACAAGAGTGCTAGAAGATGTAGTGAACCATATGAACAAATTGAAGTTTAGCATCAAATTTTGGCCGTTAAAAAATTGAATGAAGAAACTCCTTGTGATGATTATCTATGTGAAGATTCCACCAAGGTAATTCAAGGTGACACCACCAAAGTTGGTAAACCTATTATACCATTTGCTATTGGAACTTCATGTTATCATGGTATATGTGATATTGTTGCAAGTATAAGTGTGGTACCATATCCTCTATATCTTGAAATCAAGCTCGACATTGTTTCCATACACATGGAAGAGATAGATATAACTATCCAACTTGCTAATAAAGAGTATATTTGTCCTCTAGGTATGGTTAGAGATGTTGAAGTATTAGTTGAAAATATCAAATACCCAGCATATTTTATTGTGATTCGTTGCTCCCAAGATTCATTTTGCCTTATAATATTTTGTAGACCATTCTTACATACTATGGGTGCTGAAGTTTACCAAAAGAGAAGGTATTCATTAAATGTGTTGGTGAAAGACTAGAATTTAACTTTTCAAAATTTACTGATAAGCATTTAGAAAAAAAAAATTCAAAAGATACAGTGGAAACTCTTGCTTCTGTGGCATTCGCTTCATCGGACGCGATAGAAAGATATGCACTTAATCAGGATGAGCCATTTAGTGATGAAGTGAAAGAAGTATTAGAAAAAATACTATCTCAGCAACTAGCACAACTACAGTTACATATTCCACCTGATGATCTAGGAGAATTACCCCCACCAAAAGAAGATCCTAGTTTTGAACTTAAACATTTGCCTAAAGATATGAAATATGCATTCTTTGATGAGAACAAAATGTATCCTTTTATTATTAGTGCCAGCCTTTCAATTGAAGAATAAACAAAGTTACTTGAAATGCTGAGAGCTCATAGGCCAGCCATTGGCTATTCACTGGATGACTTGAAAGGTATAAGCCCCGCTTTATGCATGCATAAAATTAACTTGGGAGAAGATGCAAATCTTGTTGTTGACTATCAACAACATCTTCATCAAAAAATGAAAGAAGTAGTAAGGCAAGAGGTAATCAAAATCACTGAGGCAGGTATTATCTATCTCATAGCTGATAGTAAATGGGTAAGTCATGTTCATTGTGTGCCTAAAAGGGTGGAATCACTATGGTTCCAAATGATAAAAATGAACTTCTGGCCCAGCGTGCTGTTACTGATTATAGAATGTGCATTGATTTTAGAAAGATAAACAAAGCTACTCGTAAATACCATTATCGTTTGCCATTTATTGATCAGATGCTAGAAAGATTATCTTAACACACTCACACTTTTGCTATCTAGATGGTTATTTAATTTTCTCCCATATTTCGGTGCACACAGATGATCAGGAAAAGATAACCTTCCAATGTCCCTTCGGTACTTTTGCTTATAGGAGAATGCCATTCGGACAGTGCAATGCTCCTGCTACTTTTCAAAGATGCATGAATGCTATATTTTCTGATTATATTGAGAAAATAATGGAAGTATTCATGGATGACTTTTCTGTGTATGGTACTGATGCATGTAAAATGCATACATGAACTTTATCCTTTATCATATTGAATTCCCACATATTTGCGACAAATATGATGATAATACCGTGTTTTACATTTATTTATGAGGATTTACCAATGATCCCCTTTATTTAGTTTATAACTCTGCAGAACAGGAATTCCCTATTTCGCGTATTTTTCACTTTCAGAGGCCTATACGGAGTCAAATTGACCTGGGATTTTTGGAGCATCACTTTTTCATCGGGAGAAGCACCCTAGAACTGGAGCACACCTGGATGGGCCTGAGGCCCAAAAGAGGTCAGGTGGCACGCCCAAACATGTAGGGCGCGCCACCCACCCTCTTTCGGCCATCGATCGTCCAATTGACTTGATTCTTTCGCTCATTGACGTATTTTGACCTAAAAATCACTATATATATGGCCCCGGAGAGTTCTCGGGACGAGAGCACCGTAGAAGACAGAAAAACGAAAACAGAAGCTGCAACAATGAAAATTGGAGGGGGAAACTCCGCCGGGATCACCTCCGGTGGACTCCACCCCCCTCCGGTGTGGTCATCTTAATCAACATCATCATCTCGATCACCATCTACAGAACCACCATCTTCATCTACCCCTTTTAATCTATTGGCAAACATGATATATGGTGCAATATATTGTTTTCCCATGATCTATTGTATCTCTATGTTGATGTTTGAGTAGTGACCTGTTCTTGGCAATTGTTATATAGTTTGTTGCTGGTTACATATAAGTATTTGTTATCTTCTATGATGATATTTTGTGCTGATATATGTGTGCACACATATGTTGGGGAATGCATGAGATTGTCACCGTTGCATGATGATAGGAGGAGGGACAACTGGAGCTTGATAGAAACCATGTCCCAGTTGTTAGCTAGATTCATGTTGTATTAATTCATGGTTAATCAACGGGGGATATAACTATGGGGACCTTTAAACTTACAGTGATGGTTGGACTTTATGTCTTAATAATTCCCAAGTTTGTTCTTAATTGGCCTTGGGATCAATCACTATTGGTGTAATTGCTCATGTTTATGGCTACACCTATCTATGGCTCCTCTCTAGAACAAACTACAAAAAGACAATCTTTGTGCTTCACTAATTATGACAACCACACAAATGAAGTAGAAATTTGCTAGAACAGTTACTCTCTTGAGTTAATTCCTTTTACTTCACTTCATCTCATTTTACTTTACTGCACTTTACTTTTCTTGCATTAGTTTTACTTCTTGCATTTTAATTTCAGATCGAACTTATAGTTTTATAGTAGAAATCTCTCCACACACACACAAACACACTATAGATCCTAGCTTTGCATAAAAAGTCATATAAGTGGGTTATAGGGCGTTAGAGAATATATAGTTTACCTTCAGCTCCTCGTGGGTTCTATACTCAGATACTTATTGAATTGTACTACGGCGATCCCCTGCACTTGGGGGTTATCAAGTTACTTTTCTGGCACCGTTGCCACGGAGTGTAGCGCTAAATTTAAAGGTGTGATCATTTTTATCCTTAATTATTGTATAACCAACTTCATTGATAATATATATGTAGTTGACTTTAAAAAGAGGAGCACGGCTGCCCAAGAGAGCACTAATATTTTTCAGGGAGAAGATGATGAAAGCATAAGCTTGGGGATGCCCATGCATACCGAAGAGGAAGACAAATAAGAACAAAATAAGGAGGATGACAAAAGCATAAGCTTGGGGATGCCCATGCAACCCCAAGAAGAGAATGAAGAAGAACAAGAGGAGGAAGAATGGAGTAGCTATCCATCTCCAACTCCCAACAATGGTAACACACAAATTCCTATGAACACCCCTTCTTATAATTTATATGATGATCCTCTATGTGATATAAGTTTGTATAATTTATGGGGGGGGGGTCATGTTGATGTAAAATAAATAGATGATACCATAAGCTCATTAGATGATTTGTCTTTATGTTGTGATTCTATTCACAACTATGCTATTGAGTCTACTTTTCATGCTTGCAAATATTATGAAAGAGGAAGAGATAAGAGCCCTCTTTATGTTTCCATGTTATTTAAAATTCAAGCTAATGATCATTATATGCACTGGCTACCATTAAGTTGCGGTTATTTATTCATATATAAAATGCCAATGCATAGGAAGAGAGTTAGACTTAAAATTTAATGGTTTCAAATCTTGTGGTGTGCTCCATATGCTTTCAAATAAAATTTAATTTGAGCACACCTTTATTTCATTATTAAATTGTAAAATAACTTTACTTATTATTACATATAAATTATTTTATAAGTCTTAATAAAAATAAAAATAAACTATGGAAGAGTAAATGAGAAGGATGAGCAATGAAAAAACTATGTCTTATTAATTCCCTTGTTTGTTTTTCTTAATAATTCACTTGTTTGTTCTCAATAGCAATTACTTTATGTCTTAATAATTCCCTTGTTTGTTCTTAATTGGCCTTGGTATCAATCACTAGTGGTGTAATTTCTCATGTTTATGGCTACACCTATCTATGGCTCCTCTCTAGAAGAAACTATAAAAAGACTATCTTTGTGCTTCACTAATTATGACTACCACACAAATGAAGTAGCAATTTGCTAGAAACACTTACTCTCTTGAGTTACTTCCTTTTACTTCACTTCATCTCATTTTACTTTACTGCACTTTACTTTTCTTGCATTAGTTTTACTTCTTGCATTTTAATTTCAGCACTTATAGTTTTATAGTAGAAACCTCTCCACACACACAAACACACTATATCGTAGCTTTGCATAAAAGGCAATATAAGTGGGTTATAGGGCTTTAGAGAATAGATAGTTTGCCTTCATATCCTCGTTGGTTCGACACTCAAATACTTATTGAATTGTACTACGGTGATCCCCTACACTTGGGGGCTATCAATCACTAACTATGTTAAAGCTTGTGAAAAATGTCAACGCGTTGGAAACATTGGTAAGCGAAATGAAATACCTATGAACTATTCTCTGACTCTTGAACCATTTGATGTATGGGGATTTGACTTTATGGGACCATTTTCGTCATCAAAAACAAAACACACTCACATTTTGGTTGTAGTGGACTATGTTAGAAAGTGGGTGGAAGCAATTCCCACAAAAAGTGCAGATCATGCTACATCAATGAAGATGCTTAAAGATTCATATTTCCCCATGTTTAGAGTAGCTATATTTTTAATTACTGATGGTGGTTCTCACTTTATGCATGGAGTCTTTAGGAAAAATTTAGCTAAGTATGGTGTAAATCATAGGGTACCATCCCCATATCAGCCTCAAACTAGTGGTCAAGTTGAACTAAGTAGTAAGGAAATCAAACACATTTTGGAAAAGACAGTCAATAGAGCTAGGTCTGATTGGCCAACCAAAATTAATGGTGCTTTGTGGGCTTATAGAATTGCTTTTAAAAATCCTATGGGTATGCCTCCTTGCAAAATGGTTTATGGTAAAGCATGTCCCCATAGAATTAGAATATAAAGCTAGATGGGCAGTTAAACAACTCAACTTTGATTTTTAAAGAGAAACTGAAGATTTGGCATGATAGAAAAATAAAGAGAAAGGAATTTAAAGTAGGAGATCAAGTATTATTGTTCAACTCTCATTTCGAGTTCTCTACAGGGAAGTTAGCATCAAAGTGGCAAGGTCCATTAGTTGTGTAGGAGGTGTATCGCTCTGGAGCCATCCGTCTTCATGGAGACTACAAAGGTAAACCCTATGCTATTAATGGACAACATCTTAAACATTATATTGCAGGTCAAAAGTTCGTTGGAATGGTGGAAGAGTTAAATCTCCAGAGTCCCGAGGCCATAATCGTAAAAAATATGCCCTGCCAGATATCAGAAATAGATAAAAATTAAGTTCAGGTGCGTAACAATCTCGAAATATCTTCATCTTTTAGGAAAGTCATTATTTTTGGAAAATAAAAGCGTGCAACGAAACATTTGGACGAAACAGAGTCCTGAAGGGAGAAAGAGTCCAGGTGGCGCGCCACCATGGCTCTTTCACCCCTCCGAAGTCCGTTTCGCCTCCGTTTCGACTCTAGCGCTTTGTCTTACCCTAAAAACCGTCAATATATACCCCTCTCTGCTGATCTAATCTCGCATCGAGTCTTTTCGAGCGAACATTGTTTTATGTCCCTGTCTTTCTGATCTATCTCCATCAAAAGCCTTCAGCATGTCCTTGGATACTCCTACCAAGCTCCTCCATGCAAGAAGATGATGATGAGTTTGACGGTCTCAACCCCACATCCATGTGGAAGAGAGCAAGAAGAGAAAGGACTACTCCGACGGGGAAGAAGATGATGATGATGTGGGCAAACAAGAACAACAAGAAGAAGATGATGAAGATGAGGACGAAGAGGAGGGAGAAAAAGATCACAAGGACATCACCAACGATGTACACAAGGGGAAGCTTCATCCTCCTCCTGTACCCCTTGCTGTAGTGAGGGTGGTGCCACCTCCTAAGAAGACGAGGCAAACTGCTCGCGTGAGCACTGGCGGGAAAGCTCCTAGACACTGTCTTGCTTCTAGAAATCATGTTATTAATCTTCGCTGCAGGGAATGCATGAGAGTTCTGGCCAAGGATCTCCCAGGAGAGTGGGATCATCATCTACCCAAGAGGAATGAGAGAGGATCAGCCCTAGAGTGGAAACCTAGCAAGAAGAAGATTGAAGGGAAGCTTTGGGAAGATCTTGCGAAGTATACTGAGCAATTTCAGCAAGCCTATGACCTCATGATGAGCGTGCTCCAAGATCTTCAGATCCATCATGATCCAAAAGGCCAAGAGAATGAGAAGAATACATAAGATCTACATCAACACTCAAGCTTGGGGGAGTTTTATCTAGTCTTTTATGCCTTTTAGTTTATCATATTGCTTTTAGTCGTGATCTTTAGGTTGGTTTTTCTTTTATCTATCAGGTTTCGATTTTCTCATAGCTTGAAAAGCTCTTAGAGCATTATCATTTATCCTTGTTGAGTGGTTTTTGAATAAATTATGAAGTATGGTGTCATCCATGATTCTTTCGTTTGGAGATTTATGGGTAACATTCATGAAGATGTGTGCCTCGTATCTAGAAGTTTCAGTTACATCGTGTATTGAATTAGATTAGCTTGAGTGTGTTGGACAAGCATACAACTTCTCAAACAAACAAAAACTTGCAACAAAGGAAAGATCCATGCAAGTGATGTTTACAAACAAAGAAAAAAAGAATAACTTGAATTTGGGGTAGAGATATGGTTTTGTAGAAAAATAGTTAGGAATAGATGAAGACAATGGGACATGAGATACTCTTGTAGTACTTAGTAATCAACGAGTGAACTGAGGTTCATGGATATTTCAATACATATACTCTACGAAAAGTGTATGAAAGGCAGGCACCGGGGGATTCAACTAGCCATGAAAAGTGAAAGGCAAAGGTTGAGTAGAGCATATGACATGATTGAAATATCCATGAATAAGGTTTATACTGGTTACGAAGAGGCAATACCGTACTGATGCCATTTGAAAGATGGTGAAAGTGTTTGACAAAGTCAAACTTCATGTCTATCTTGTTTCTTGATAAACTCTCTTCTTTTGTCTAGTTGTTCTATGAGAGTTTATCTTCATTGCAAAGGCAAGAGTAAAATCAAACAGAGCAAGTTAAAAAGCCATGCATAGCAATATCAAAGAGAAAACATAAATTTGAGACTTGTTCAATTGTCCAAATGCAATGGTTGGTTTTGTTCAAAATCAAGTGGTAGTTGCTAAAACTCCTATTTGATGCAGCCCACATTTGTATGGTTGTTAGTTCATAAATATTTTAAGACAAGTGAATATGCATAAGTTAATGATGTCATGCTCGTATTTTATTATCAACCATAAGCTCATTGATACATGATATGATCTATTCGCTTATTTGCTCGAGGACGAGCTAAGGTTTAAGCTTGGGGAATTGATACGTGCATTTTACATCATCAATATAGTGACTTATATGATTAGTTTTGAATGCTATTTTCCATGATCCATCATTATTTATGCCACTTTAGTTGATTTACGGGACTTTTCTACAAAGTCCCTTCCGGTGGTATTTAATTTACGAGAGGCAAAAACCTCCTTTCTGAAGGTGACAACAAAGGCAGGGTGGAGGAGTTTCATCGTTGGAAGAAGCACTATTTGTGCAGATATCTCATTTGTATAGCTAGGAACTGAATCTATGTTGTGATACATGTATACATGTTTTGTATGAAATGTAAAATTAAATAAAAATAAGTTTTGCAATGTTGAGTTATGGCCTACTCTATAGCTAGGTATTGAAAAACGTCTGCGACACTTGCTGAAATCAAACAGCCGGTTGAAACAAACGTGTGCCACACACGCCTAAAAAAACAACGTCGTTTGCAATCTTCCATTCGGCTGACGGTCTAGTACGGAATATCGTGTGCGACGCGTGTTCTTTCGCACACGATTTCTTAAAGAGAACCATTTACGATATTTCACCCAGTCGCAGCCCGTGTGCGTTGTTGAGGCTGATAGCCCATCGTTGCGTAGTGACGGTTAGGTTTATGTGTGCAACATCCTATTTCAGCCGTGTGCAACGGCCCTATCTGTACTAGTGTACATCTGAAATTTTGTTCATAATTTTTTTTTTAAAATTGTAAAAGTGAATTTTTGAATCCTATAAAATAAAGAGAACACTGGAGCTCGGGAGGCAGAACTCCCTACTTCTACTACGAGCTTGCAAATTTTAATACAAGGAAACGATCATTTTTGAGCCATGAAAAATAAACAAATTGTGGTGCTCTTGATACTGAGTCTACACATTTTCCAAAAAAAAAAAGTAGGTAAATCAGATAAAGTATGTTATCTAACTGGTGGTAAGCTAGCAATCCAGCTGTTATTAGAGTACTTAATTTTGTTTCTATACAGTTGAGAGGGGCTGGTGATGGGTGACTGGTGAGTGTGAGTGCCAGCTGCGTCTCCTTCTGCATAAAGAATGGAGGCCACAGGTCGTTTTCCCCCTCACTTTTTCTTTTCTTTTCAGATTATTTTTCCTTCCCCTTTTGATTGATAGAAAAGGAGAGATGGATGGATGATGACGTGTGTGATGCAGTATGGAGGTGTCTGTAACACGGACACTAGTTGTATTCACCAGAGGCATTGCATTATCTTGTAATGCCTGCTCCGTTTTATCTTCAAATTAATGCAAGTCAATGGGATTCTGGCTTAGTTAATGATTTGCAAGAACAAGTACAGTCTTTAACTTCTCAGACGATGGAAAGCTATATGATCGAATGTCCTAGCCAGTTGTTTAACATAGACGGTAGACCTACAGCCTGCACTTGACCTTTACAACAGACGTCAGGTTCTCCAGAGGCATCAAATAGGAAGGGAAAAAAATCTCACCTTTAAACTACATCTGTAGAACTGAACTTTAGACGCCCCCTATTTTTATATAAGATTCGAGAATTGAAAAATCCCGAGAGGTAAACAACAGCTTAGCACATATCAAAAACTCATCTTAATTCACGGAACTTTACTAGTAACTAAAAGAATTAAAGACTTTTTTAACTAGTAGTGAATAAACGAAGATACCTAAATATAGAACAGGTTATGTCCCTAAATGCTTCTATGGACATGCATATAGCTAGGCTTTTACGCACCTCTGAAGTATTGGTTTTGCTCGCCAATGATATCCAAAGTGAATTGACACTAAAGATTCATTAGATAATTTAAGTTCATTTGTTGATGAATGTTTAAATATCCTTTTTGGGGGACCCCTTCTTACATATCTATTATAGATTCTTCTGTTCTTTAAAAGGGTATTTCCAAAATAAGGGGAGAAAAAAAGATTGCACGCAATGCCTAATATATAATAAAAGTTAATAAACACTAAATTTTCTTGTACACCATATCATTTTACTAAAAACTAAAATCCATTAATATACTTTTTAATGATGGGATCAGGTAAGTGCAAGCTAAAATGCCATGGATCCATCTTTTCGATGGCAAGCATTTGACAAAAAAAAAAAATTGACTTGTAGAGACAAACAGAAAATAGCTCCTAGATCACATGAAGGGCGGCCCTCATATTTATAAACGTGAATCTTAATAATTTGTTCTCTTTCATCTTCTAGTTTTCTTAGTATTGAAGCATCCACCTCCCTAATTTAATATAACACATATTTGAAGAAATATATCTACCAAGTTATTTTTCATAACTTAATTTTAGGATATTCAGATAAATCTGCCAAAATTTCAATAATTTGGAAGACAATAAATCATCGTAGTTAATAGAAGCATCTTCATTCGCATAAGTATAAGCAAGTTTAACCATTTTAAGATCCCAATCTTCGGCCTCTCTAATGGAGAGCAATGTGAGTAAAGGTGAACTTCTGTTTCTTGGATTCACCCAACAAATATTTTCCGGTAGAGCTTAAATATTGGGAGAAACATTACAATTAATAGCTTTGTTTCTTCATGGTACATAACTTTTATTCCGGTAAGGTCGCAAAATGTATCCTAATCTACCCATAATTATCATTAATTTATTTACATTTCCACCATATCTTGGAGTTGATCTCCCTTTTCTTATTTTGATCATTGATTTCTCCCAAGTGCAAGAGATAGTTATAACACGTCTCAGTGTGAAAGTATAGGGTATTGAACCTCCGGAGCAAGAATGGGTAAAGTAATTTATTCTCTCAAACTAGAATGTCACAATTCTATTTTTTGATGCACTAAACAATTACGAAACTATAGTGATAGATTTATTGCTTGAAAGTAAAATGCGAAAACAATAAATGTAAAGAAGCTCTTTTCAGGGATGGCACATTCCTCCAAATTGCAAGAGGACAAGCCGAAGTTTTACTCTTATGTAGAAAACGGTCCTAGGATCATGGGTGATTTCTTCCCCTCTCTTTCTCTCCAATAATAACGGTGGTATATATTATATAAAGCACAATTATGAGCAATGGATCATACACAAGTGTCATGTTATATAGTGAAACATGTCCTATTATCAACACATGCCTAAGCATGCATTGTTAATACTTTCCTAAGCAAGTGGATCCTTCACATGCTTAGATTTGAATGGCTACACTTTTAAGTGACGACATAGAATATTGCCTCAAGTTTCATGGCATATATTTGAGAACTACAATACCCTTGATGCACACTCCGAGGTCATGAGCTTCAAGTACTTCGGTCTCTTTCAATCCCTAGATATGCAGCTACCATATGATGAGGTTGCTATTACTATCACTGATGCTATTATTTTCACTTAGCTGCACCTTTCCGCCACCAGACCATCTAATAGACACCATACTCTCATATTATACTGCAAGGCTTCTAACACAGAAGAATCACATAGATTAATTCTAGGGTTAATCCATAATTAGGTTCACCCAGGTACATGAGGATCTACACACTTAGTGAGTGATCCCAAGGCCACGTCCATGAGGAATCAAGTGATGTATTAAGACTAATATACAACCACCACATAAAGTTTCTAGATACCCATAATTTCCCTATAACATGCATCTAAAGAACTAGTTCATGGTTTTTGTTAAATCCATAGATTTCTTAAGGGTTGGGCAAAAAATCAAAGTGGAAAGTATAAAAAAGAAAAAGAGAGATTGTTAAATATCATTGAGAGTCTTGACTTGAAAGCAGAAACAACTTTATTGAATACAAATGAAAGGGAGAAATTAAAAAAGGCCAATGATAGTTTGAACAAATTAGGAAGAGAGGAGGAGTCTAAATGGGCCCAAAGAGCGAAAGTTAAACATATTCAAGAAGGGGGAAATAATACGAGGTATTTCCACTTAATAGCGAATGGTACACACCAAATTTTTTTCCAATTAGAGCAACAAGAAGGGACTATTGTTGGGGAAGATAATTTAAAGGTCTATATTACTGAATTCTATAAGAAATTGTTTGAAGCACCGGCACCAACCAATATTTCTCTAGTTGAAGAGGAGTTTCAGGATATTACTCAGATTTCATCAAGAGAATGAGATCTTGACGGTTCCTTTTACTGAAAAGGAGGTGTTTGAGGCAATTTCTCAAATGGAATTGAATAAAGCTCCTGGACCAGATGGCTTTCCAGCTGAGTTTTATCAAAAAAATTGGAAAGTCATAAAAGATGATTTGATGGCTCTGTTTTCTCAGTTTACCAATGGGGATTTGCCTCTTTATAAACTGAATTTTGGTGTTATCACATTACTACCCAAGAAGGAGAATGCGGTCCAAATTCAACAATATAGACCTATATGTTTGCTGAATGTATGTTTTAAGATTTTCACTAAAGTTGGTACGAATCGAATCTCGGGAATTGCCCCAAGAGTGATTAAACCAACTCAATCAGCTTTTATGCCAGGAAGGAATATTTTGGAAGGGGTAGTCATACTTCATGAAACAATCCATGAGCTACATACTAAGAAAATGGATGGGGTGTTATTTAAAATCGACTTCGAAAAGGCTTATGATAAGGTGAAATGGCCTTTTTTACAACAAACTTTGAGAATGAAAGATTTTGCTCCTGAATGGGGTAGATTAGTGCAACAATTTGTCCATGGAGGTAGTGTTGGCGTCAAGGTGAATGATGATATTGGTCATTATTTCCAGACAAAGAAAGGTCTAAGGCAAGGGGATCCTTCATCTCCGATGCTTTTCAATATTGTAGTGGATATGCTTGCCATCCTAATTGAACGAGCAAAAGAGGATGGTCAAGTAGGAGGGTTAATTCCTCATTTAGTTGAGGGACGACTCTCTATATTACAATACGCAGATGATACTATCCTATTCTTGGAACATGGCCTTAATAAAGCAGTTAATATGAAATTAATTTTGTGCCTCTTTGAAGAGTTGTCGGGCCTCAAGATTAATTACCATAAAAGTGAGATTTTTTGTTTTGGAAAGGCAAAGGAGGAGGAGGATCAGTATAAGCAGATCTTTGGATGTGATGCTAGACAACTCCCGTTTAGATACTTGGGTATTCCAATCCATTACAAAAAAACTCAGGAATTCGGATTGGTATCCGGTGGAAACTCGGTTTGAGAGTAAATTAGGATGCTGGAAAGGGAAGTTACTATCCTATGGTGATAGGTTAGTTCTTATTAATTCAGTGTTAACTAGCTTACCAATGTTTATGTTATCTTTCCTGCAAATACATGTTGGGGTAAGGAAACGTTTGGACTTCTACAGATCTAGGTTCTTTTGGCAGTCTGACGAAAACAAAAAGAAATACCGGCTTACAAAATGGAACATTATATGTCGACCCACAGATCAAGGGGGATTATGTATTGAGGTTCTCAAAATCAAGAATAGATGTTTACTGAGTAAATGGTTCTTTAAAGTTCTTAACGAAGACGGGTTGTGGCAAGAGTTGCTACATAACAAATACCTAAGACATAAGACGTTATCGGAGGTACAAGCTAAGCCTACTGATTCCCCATTTTAGAAAGGATTGATGGAGGTCAAACAAGAGTTTTTTTCCAGGGGTCTTTCAAAGTGGGTAATGGTACGACCATACGCTTCTGGGAAGATACCTGGTTAGGAAATACTTCTTTGGCCCAGCAATATCCGTCCTTGTATAATATTGTACATCATAAGAATGTCACAGTTGCACAGGTGCTTGCCCAACCACCTTTGAATATTACATTCCGAAAGGTATTGAGTGGTAGTAAATGGACCTCCTGGTTACAATTATGCAGGAAACTCATGATGGTTACTTTGAATAATGAGGATGACCGTTTTGTTTGGAAGTTGACATCTAATGGGGTGTTTTATGTCAAGTCGATGTATGAAGATCTTATGTGTGACCATGATACGTCTCCGACGTATCGATAATTTCTTATGTTCCATGCCACATTATTGATGTTATCTACATGTTTTATGCACACTTTATGTCATATTCGTGCATTTTCTGGAACTAACCTATTAACAAGATGCCGAAGTGCCGATTCTTTGTTTTCTGCTGTTTTTGGTTTCAGAAATCCTAGTAAGGAAATATTCTCGGAATTGGACGAAATCAACGCCCAGGGGCCTATTTTTCCACGAAGCTTCCAGAAGTCCGAAGACGAAACGAAGAGGGGCCACGGGGTGGCCAAACCCTAGGGCGGCGCGGCCCCACCCCTGGCCGCGCCGGCCTATGGTCTGGGCCCCCCGTGCCGCCTCTTGACTTGCCCTTCCGCCTACTTAAAGCCTCCGTGACGAAACCCCCAGTACCGAGAGCCACGATACGGAAAACCTTACTGAGACGCCGCCGCCGCCGATCCCATCTCGGGGGATCCAGGAGATCGCCTCCGGCACCCTGCCGGAGAGGGGATTCATCTCCCGAAGGACTCTACACCGCCATGGTCGCCTCCGGTGTGATGTGTGAGTAGTCCACCCCTGGACTATGGGTCCATAGCAGTAGCTAGATGGTTGTCTTCTCCCCATTGTGCTATCATTGTCGGATCTTGTGAGCTGCCTAACATGATCAAGATCATCTATCTATAATTCTATATGTTGCGTTTGTTGGGATCCGATGAATAGAGAATACTTGTTATGTTGATTATCAAAGTTATATCTACGTGTTGTTTATGATCTTGCATGCTTTCCGTTACTAGTAGATGCTCTGGCCAAGTAGATGCTTGTAACTCCAAGAGGGAGTACTTATGCTCGATAGTGGGTTCATGCCTCGCATTGACACAGGACGATGTGAGAAAGTTCTAAGGTTGTGTTGTGTTGTTGCCACTAGGGATAAAACATTGATGCTATGTCTAAGGATGTAGTTGTTGATTACATTACGCACCATACTTAATACAATTGTCTGTTGCTTTGCAACTTAATACTGGAGGGGGTTCGGATGATAACTTTGAAGGTGGACTTTTTAGGCATAGATGCAGTTGGATGGCGGTCTATGTACTTTGTCGTAATGCCCAATTAAATCTCACTATACTCATCATGATATGTATGTGCATTGTCATGCTCTCTTTATTTGTCAATTGCCCAACTGTAATTTGTTCACCCAACATGCTGTTTATCTTATGGGAGAGACACCTCTAGTGAACTGTGGACCCCGGTCCAATTCTCTTTACTGAAATACAATCTACTGCAATACTGTTTTACTGTTTTCTGCAAACAATCATCTTCCACACAATACGGTTAATCCTTTGTTACAGCAAGCCGGTGAGATTGACAACCTCACTGTTTCGTTGGGGCAAAGTACTTTGGTTGTGTTGTGCAGGTTCCACGTTGGCGCCGGAATCCCTGGTGTTGCGCCGCACTACATCCCGCCGCCATCAACCTTCAACGTGCTTCTTGGCTCGTCCTTGTTCGATAAACCTTGGTTTCTTTCTGAGGGAAAACTTGCTGCTGTGCGCATCATACCTTCCTCTTGGGGTTCCCAACGAACGTGTGAGTTACACGCCATCAAGCATATTTTCTGGCGCCGTTGCCGGGGAGATCAAGACACGCTGCAAGGGGAGTCTCCACTTCTCAATCTCTTTACTTTGTTTTTGTCTTGCTTAGTTTTATTTACTACTTTGTTTGCTGCACTAAATCAAAATACAAAAAAAATAGTTGCTAGTTTTACTTTATTTGCTATCTTGTTTGCACTCTATATCAAAAACACAAAAAATTAGTTACTTGCATTTACTTTACTTAATATCATGCATGTTTTTATTTCACTAGTTAAGCATAATGGAAAACAACAAAAATATGAGAGACCTTTATGAACTTTATCTTGAATTAGGACATGATGTGTTTGAAGAGAGAATTAAAAAACCCATGGAACTTTATATGCATGTTAATGGGAATGTTATTACTATGAATGCTTTGAACACCATTGTTGCTAATGCTATGGAAAATTCTAATCTTGGGGAAGTTGGCTCTGATGAGCATGATCTTTTTAGTCCCCCAAGCATTGAGAAGAAAATTTTCTTTTATGATTACAATATGCCTCCTATATATGATGATAGCCACTTTGTTGAATTTGGTCCCACTACAACTAATAAAATTGATTATGCTTATGTGGAGAGTAATAATTTTATGCATGAGACTCATGATAAGAATGCTTTATGTGATAGTTATATTGTTGAGTTTTCTCATGATACTACTGAAAGTTATTATGAGAGAGGAAAATATGGTTGTAGAAATTTTCATGTTACTAAAATGCCTCTCTATATGCTGAAATTTTTGAAGCTACACTTGTCACTTTGCTTGTCACTTTGCTCTTCATGAACTTGTTTATTTACAAGATTCCTATGCATAGGAAGCATGTTAGACTTAAATGTGTTTTGAATTTGCCTCTTGATTCTCTCTTTTGCTTCAAATACTATTTCTTGGGAGTGCATCATTAAAATTACTGAGCCCATCTTAATGGCTATAAAGAAAGCACTTCTTGGGAGATAACCCATGTGTTTATTTTACTACAGTATTTTTGTTTCTATTTTGTGTCTTGGAAGTTGTTTACTACTGTAGCAACCTCTCCTTATCTTAGTTTAGTGTTTTGTTGTGCCAAGTAAAGCCGTGAGAGTGAATTTGGTGTACAGATGGGTTGGTGTGCATGCATCTAATACCGTTGGATTTTATTGCCCACCGTTGGATTCTGGCTACCAAACTGACGGCAACTACACGGTTCTGAAGACTTTTTTAATCGTCTGTTCTTTTCGTGTTGTTGACAGGCGACGTGTTGTTTTCTGATTGGCTCAGACACGTCACATGTATATCATATTCCTAGCAGCGTGGGGACATGGCCTTCCTCTGCCCTTGCGCTCATGGAAAGCAGCGCGCGCGTGGACGCGTGGTAAGGGGAAGAAGAATAGCGGATTCAGCGACGGAGACATGGTCCACCGGCGCGGTGCGCGACATGGCGCTTTCGTCCGGCGTGCAGGCGGTGGACAACTCGGGGGCTGAGAGCAGCGGCGAGGTGCGCCTGCTAGCCACGGCCAACCCCGAGCTACTCCGGCGGCGCCTCCACAAGAAGGTCGACCTGCTGCTGCCCTCCTGCAAAAAGCAGGGCGCCAGCGGCAAGAAGGGGCGACCTGCTCGACGATGTTGCGCTCTAGGCTCCGCTCGTGGAACTGCTATGGGGCGGTGGCGCCCTCTTCGATCCGGGTCTTCCTTGGTGCCCTGGACGGCTGGACCTCCTCTCCCCGCCGGCGCCGGTGGTCGGCGAGCGCCGGAGTGAGGGGAAAATGGGCAGCAGCGACCCCCTCGAAGGTCGCTGACCACCGGCGATTGCTGGCGTCCGCTCCACCGCGCGTCGTTCGCCTGGGCCTCACCTTGTGCGCCACTTCTCTCGTGGCAGCATCCGCGTCGACGGACATTACCAGGAGCACTCTTCATCGTCGCAGGAGTCGAAGATGTCCAACCAGGCGTCCTTGATTTGGGGGAAAATGAGATCAATTGTATTTGGGATTTTATTTCGATTTGGGATCTGCTCGTGGCCGGTTTTATATGGATCCATTTGGGTTATTTGTGCACGATTTCCAGTACGCTGCTGAATTTCTTGAAATAATGTGAAAATTCGTTCGTTTTGTTGGGTCTGATTCGCTTGTGGTAATGGGAACAATAGCAGTGGCCCGTCCCTCGCTTTGCCTGGGCGGCGCGAGCTTGACCGCTGAAGGCTTGGTCCGGGTGCTGGGTCAAAGCGAAGGGAGAAGACGATTTTCTTGCCCACGTCTTTACATCGCATCACATTAGCTAACGAACAGCACCAGGCTATCCCTTTCACAAACGGCTGAAATAACGGTGTTAGACACGTGTTAGATAGGAAGCCCGTGCTCACGTACCCATGTGATCACCGGGATTCATCCGAAAGTTCATACTAGATTTGGATTACTGCGCAGTTCCAGCTTTCTTTGCTGTCACGAATCTGGGCAAAATTCTCTGTAGGTAACTCAGAAAATTATGCCAATTTACGTGCATGATCCTCAGATATGTACGCAACTTTCATTCAATTTGAGCATTTTCATTTGAGCAAGTCTGGTGCCATTTTAAAATTCGTCAATACGAACTGTTCTGTTTTGACAGATTCTGCCTTTTATTTCGCATTGCCTCTTTTGCTATGTTGGATGAATTTCTTTGATCCACTAATGTCCAGTAGCATTATGCAATGTCCAGAAGTGTTAAGAATGATTGTGTCACCTCTGAATATGTCAATTTATATTGTGCACTAACCCTCTAATGAGCTATTTCGAGTTCGGTGTGGAGGAAGTTTTCAAGGATCAAGAGAGGAGTATGATGCAACATGATCAAGGAGAGTGAAAGCTCTAAGCTTGGGGATGCCCCGGTGGTTCACCCCTGCATATATTAAGAAGACTCAAGCATCTAAGCTTGGGGATGCCCAAGGCATCCCCTTCTTCATCGACAACATTATCAGGTTCCTCCCCTGAAACTATATTTTTATTCCATCACATCTTATGTGCTTTTTCTTGGAGCGTCGGTTTGTTTTTGTTTTTGTTTTGTTTGAATAAAATGGATCCTAGCATTCACTTTATGGGAGAGAGACACGCTCCGCTGTAGCATATGGACAAGTATGTCCTTGGTTTCTACTCATAGTATTCATGACGAAGTTTCTTCTTCGTTAAATTGTTATATGGTTGGAATTGGAAAATGATACATGTAGTAATTGCTATAAATGTCTTGGGTAATGTGATACTTGGCAATTGTTGTGCTCATGTTTAAGCTCTTGCATCATATGCTTTGCACTAATTAATGAAGAAATACATAGAGCATGCTAAAATTTGGTTTGCATATTTGGTTTCTCTAAGGTCTAGATAATTTCTAGTATTGAGTTTGAACAACAAGGAAGACGGTGTAGAGTCTTATAATGTTTTCAATATGTCTTTTATGTGAGTTTTGCTGCACCGGTTCATCCTTGTGTTTGTTTCAAATAAACCTTGCTAGCCTAAACCTTGTATCGAGAGGGAATACTTCTCATGCATCCAAAATACTTGAGCCAACCACTATGCCATTTGTGTCCACCATACCTACCTACTACATGGTATTTTCCGCCATTCCAAAGTAAATTGCTTGAGTGCTACCTTTAAAATTCCATCATTCACCTTTGCAATATATAGCTCATGGGACAAATAGCTTAAAAACTATTGTGGTATTGAATATGTAATTATGCACTTTATCTCTTATTAAGTTGCTTGTTGTGCGATAACCATGTTCACTGGGGACGCCATCAACTATTCATTGTTGAATTTCATGTGAGTTGCTATGCATGTCCGTCTTGTCTGAAGTAAGAGAGATCTACCACCTTATGGTTAAGCATGCATATTGTTAGAGAAGAACATTGGGCCGCTAACTAAAGCCATGATCCATGGTGGAAGTTTCAGTTTTGGACATATATCCTCAATCTCAAATGAGAAAATTATTAATTGTTGTTACATGCTTATGCATAAAAGAGGAGTCCATTATCTGTTGTCTATGTTGTCCCGGTATGGATGTCTAAGTTGAAGAATAATCAATAGCGAGAAATCCGATGCGAGCTTTCTCCTTAGACCTTTGTACAGGCGGCATAGAGGTACCCCTTTGTGACACTTGGTTAAAACAAAGGCATTGTGATGATCCGGTAGTCCAAGCTAATTAGGACAAGGTGCGGGCACTATTAGTACACTATGCATGAGGCTTGCAACTTATAAGATATAATTTACATGATGCATATGCTTTATTACTACCGTTGACAAAATTGTTTCATGTTTTCAAAATCAAAGCTCTAGCACAAATATAGCAATCGATGTTTTTCCTCTATGGAGGACCATTCTTTTACTTTCAATATTGAGTCAGTTCACCTATTTCTCTCCACCTCAAGAAGCAAACACTTGTGTGAACTGTGCATTGATTCCTACATATTTGCTTAATGCACTTATTATATTACTCTATATTGACAATATCCATGAGATATACATGTTACAAGTTGAAAGCAACCGCTGAAACTTAATCTTCTTTTGTGTTGCTTCAATGCTTTTACTTTGAATTATTGCTTTATGAGTTAACTCTTATGCAAGACTTAATTGATGCTTGTCTTGAAGTGCTATTCATGAAAAGTCTTTGCTTTATGATTCACTTGTTTACTCATGTCATATACATTGTTTTGATCGCTGCATTCACTACATATGCTTTACAAATAGTATGATCAAGATTATGATGGCATGTCACTCCAGAAATTATCTGTGTTATCGTTTTACCTGCTCGGGACGAGCAGAACTAAGCTTGGGGATGCTGATACGTCTCCGACGTATCGATAATTTCTTATGTTCCATGCCACATTATTGATGTTATCTACATATTTTATGCACACTTTATGTCATATTTGTGCATTTTCTGGAACTAACCTATTAACAAGATGCCGAAGTGCCGATTCTTTGTTTTCTGCTGTTTTTGGTTTCAGAAATCCTAGTAAGGAAATATTCTCGGAATTGGACGAAATCAACGCCCAGGGGCCTATTTTTCCACGAAGCTTCCAGAAGTCCGAAGACGAAACGAAGAGGGGCCACGGGGTGGCCAAACCCTAGGGCGGCGCGGCCCCACCCCTGGCCGCGCCGGCCTATGGTCTGGGCCCCCCGTGCCGCCTCTTGACTTGCCCATCCACCTACTTAAAGCCTCCGTGACGAAACCCCCAGTACCGAGAGCCACGATACGGAAAACATTACTGAGACGCCGCCGCCGCCGATCCCATCTCGGGGGATCCAGGAGATCGCCTCCGGCACCCTGCCGGAGAGGGGATTCATCTCCCGGAGGACTCTACACCGCCATGGTCGCCTCCGGTGTGATGTGTGAGTAGTCTACCCCTGGACTATGGGTCCATAGCAGTAGCTAGATGGTTGTCTTCTCCCCATTGTGCTATCATTGTCGAATCTTGTGAGCTGCCTAACATGATCAAGATCATCTATCTGTAATTCTATATATTGCGTTTGTTGGGATCCGATGAATAGAGAATACTTGTTATGTTGATTATCAAAGTTATATCTACGTGTTGTTTATGATCTTGCATGCTTTCCGTTACTAGTAGATGCTCTGGCCAAGTAGATGCTTGTAACTCCAAGAGGGAGTACTTATGCTCGATAGTGGGTTCATGCCTGCATTGACACCTGGGACAGTGACAGAAAGTTCTAAGGTTGTGTTGTGCTGTTGCCACTAGGGATAAAACATTGATGCTATGTCTAAGGATGTAGTTGTTGATTACATTACGCACCATACTTAATGCAATTGTCTGTTGCTTTGCAACTTAATACTGGAGGGGTTCGGATGATAACTTTGAAGGTGGACTTTTTAGGCATAGATGCAGTTGGATGGCGGTCTATGTACTTTGTCGTAATGCCCAATTAAATCTCACTATACTCATCATGATATGTATGTGCATTGTCATGCTCTCTTTATTTGTCAATTGCCCAACTGTAATTTGTTCACCCAACATGCTGTTTATCTTATGGGAGAGACACCTCTAGTGAACTGTGGACCCCGGTCCAATTCTCTTTATCGAAATACAATCTCTTGCAATACTGCTTTCGTTTTCGCAAACAATCATCTTCCACACAATACGGTTAATCCTTTGTTACAGCAAGCCGGTGAGATTGACAACCTCACTGTTTCGTTGGGGCAAAGTACTTTGGTTGTGTTGTGCAGGTTCCACGTTGGCGCCGGAATCCCTGGTGTTGCGCCGCACTACATCCCGCCGCCATCAACCTTCAACGTGCTTCTTGGCTCCTCCTGGTTCGATAAACCTTGGTTTCTTTCTGAGGGAAAACTTGCTGCTGTGCGCATCATACCTTCCTCTTGGGGTTCCCAACGAACGTGTGAGTTACACGCCATCAGACCATACCCCTTTTTTGAGAAAGTATCTCTGAAAGGTTAAAATACCGCTTAAGATTAAGATTTTTATGTGGTTTATGAGTAATAAAGTACTGTTAACCAAGGATAATTTAGCTAAACGTCATTGGAATGAGTGTACAAAATGTGTTTTCTGTGGAGAACAGGAGACTATTCAACACCTTTTTATTGAATATCCGTTAGCTAAGCTCTTATGACGTACGGTTAACTTCACTTATGATCTTCCACCTCCGACCAATATTACTAATATGTTTGGTAATTGGCTAAATGGAGTAGATAGACAATCTAAGGCTTTTATCCGGATTGGAGTGTCTGCTTTATGTTGGTCTATTTGGAGGGTCAGAAATGATATAATTTTAATAAAAAAGTCTCTTTTCATTTCTTGCAGGTTATCCATATGGTCTCCCATTGGGTCCAGCTCTATGCCCTACTTTCCCCGGAGGGGCAGCGGGATGCCATGGCTTCTGGATGCACATGGCTCCTGATGGTCGCTCAGGATATCTTGTGCCAGGCTGGTTGGCGACATACTAGAAGGCTATGTTGTAGTCATAGTATGTTTTGTTTTTTCGATGGTTGATTATTGTATCAATCCTCGGTGATGCGTGAGTTGTAAACAATATTTTCTTGAACCTTATTTTAATAAATGGCCGTGTGCATCGTCATGATGCAGAAGCCGGGGTATACCCCCATTTCGAAAAAAAAGTTCATGGTTTTTGTCATCTTCGGCCAACCCGCATCGACTTCAAAAAGCTATAGTGAAATTCTATCGTATATGCAACGACATGACAAGATGCATCTATAAATATATCTTAATAACAACAAGTTCATCAAATCATAAGTAATGATCCACCATGGGAACTATATCTATAGTGGCATAATCATGCATGTAGGGCATCTCATATGGTCTAATACAAACTAGAGCACATGGAGAGACTGGTTAGGTTACTACCAAAAACTCATAGTACAAGGATTAGACTACTCCTCCTTCATGGTGGAAAGAAATAAGGGGGCGATGGGAATGAGGAGAGCCGGACAAAGGCAATCCTGGCAACTCCCCTCCCCCCTCCAATTCTACTCTTGCGGTGGATTACAAACTCTCCACTTTTGTGTTTCTCCATCGGGATCCATCTGTTGTGAAACAAATTCTCCAGAGGTATATATATATAGTTTTAGGTCAAAACAAAGGCGATAGGATGAAAAACAATGCAACTGGGCCCTCGAGGCACCAGATCCCTATGCTGGTGCATCCAGGGAAGGCATCCATTTCGTGGGCCCCCATTCTCAGCATGTTAGGCCCAGAGGTCCTACTTTCTCTTGTTGGATTTTTGTCGAAATTTCCGAAACTATTTTTTTACTTTGCCGTTTCTTGAGTTCTGCAGCTCTCTAGAAGTCAAAAACATTAACAAGATGTTTTTCTCTTTCAAGAGTTAAATGCCAAAATAATGGGATTTCCTGCAAAATTTCATAAATCATTAAGATTTGTGGTATTAACTCCTAATATGGTGCAAATATGTTGTATATTAACTTAAATATCACAGATGCATTTCCAACGTATCAATCAGGGAAATTTCATTTTCAATAATTTCCAACTTATCCATAGATAAAGACATATTCTTTCCAAAATAGCTATTTTATCATAATATTGGCACTATGGTTCTATCATGTCATCACTAGGTATGTTGACTTGTTGAGGATAATCTTACTTATTTTGCATACACTTCATCAAAAGCATAACCAAAGAAAAATCTTCATTTTAGTTTCTAAAAAAGGTTTTTTGATCAAGCTTTGAATTGTAATAGTAGAATATAAAGGATAATCTCCTAAGAAAATTCCTCCTAGAATAAAATCGATGATACGTTTAAACCAAGTACTCGTGTCAACATAAACTTTTCCACGTAAGATATGCATAGGGTACTTTATGGGTGGTTCATTATGCTTTTAGTTTTAAACCAAACCTATTTCAAAGTTCATTCTCTCTTTGTTTCAAACTCAGAATTTCCATTTTGCAAATACAAGAGCTCCTAGAAAGGCATTAATGGTGACTAAAATATAGATAGAATACACGATTTGTTTGTGTTTTGGTTTGGTAATAAAAGCAACAATTTAGATGCAGCTAAAGGAACAAAATGTATATAGGATTATTACTAAGAAAAATAAACACAAAGATGTGTGAACTAAATCAAATGTAAGGCCTATAAGGATGAGCCTAACTCAAACCTCCTGAACAACCCTTATTGCTAGGGATGTTCAGCTTCGTAATTTACCTCCTTGACAACGACACAAAGGTTTGTAGGACAACAGTTGGGCCACCTAGCACAGAGGTTTGTAGGACAACATAAGGAGCATAAAATGGGGATCTAGTATGCATCTAGAAATAACATCTACTTCAGTTCATAAACGGAAGTCTCCATCATCGCGATGTCTGGCATCAACGCGAAGATGTGGTCATCCCTGAGCAAATCCGTATGTCATGATCATCTTGTTGTTGGTTCATGTGCTTGTGTCCTATCCAATATTTATAGATGTGTTAGTGCAATACTTCGTACATAGCAACCCTGACACTAATCTCCCTCCTATAACAATAATAGGATAAACCACTCCCTTTTTACCGTTCAACGTGAGGCCGTCGAAGGAAGTACCAGCAGAGACGCATGTGCTTTAACCTTTGGTCACTAAGTTAATTACACCCCGGCTTCGCTCCATCTAATGCACACCGTTCTCTCTATTGTACCCTCATCATAATCTGGTCAAAATAAAACTAAAAAATGGAGATCTAGTATGCATCTAGCAATAACATCTAATTCAATTCATAAACGGAAGTCTTCATCATCGCGATGTCTAGCATCAACGCGAAGATGTGGTCATCCCTGAGCAAATCTGTATGTCATGATCTTGCTGTTGGTTCATGTGTTTGTGTCCTATCCAATATCGTAGATGTGTTAGTGCAATACTTCGTACAAACTCACATGTATGCGTACAGATCAATACATATTCGCATTGTTTTCATGGTATTAACATGAATCAAAATAATTTGGAAATACCTAGTAATTATTTTAACACCTAATATGTTGGAAGAGATTCCACGAACCTCGTGTACTGAAAAGTGAGAACCTAGGATAGTTGAATGAATTGTGGCTAAGGCCATGCCGGTCGTGAGATGTTCCGCGAAACGCTACTCGTCATTGACCTATGGGAAGAAATACCAAAGCATGAAAGGATTAGCGAGAACAATTGGCTTCAAGGAGTAGACCACAAGGGTGCATCAAGATAGAAATGTAGCAATGCCATCTTTTGTTCAGACAACACTGTCTTCATTGTCTAGACACTGCCACCAAAGGACACGAAAAACTAACAAAGAGATACCTAAACCACATGCCTGACATTGACCCGCGGTTTTTTCCCTTCCTTCAGACGCCAAATCTACCATTGAAAGGGCGGCCATCAAAGTTTTAGTACTAAAGTGTAACCGATTGACCGTCGGATGTAGTTTCTTCCCGTTGAATCCGCTGTTGACTTACTTTATATTTTTAGTACAAAGAGAACACTAGTCTTCTCGAGAACTCATGAACTATGCTTCTCCCTCCGATTCATAATAAGTATCACGATTTTTGTTTAAATTAGCTTAAATTTAAACTAAACCCTGGCACAGAAAGACAACGACAAAGGTACTTCGGAATTCATGGGCATTTGAGCTAATGTAAATAGGCAACCAACGAGTTGTCGATGGAGCAATTATAGCCATGAATTGAATTTAATTGGATCGTGACCAGAGAAGAAAGAGCCAACACAAACTGGGCCACCTATCTCTGTCATCGTTTGGTGCCGGGCCACGTCTCATAACACCAGCAATCCCTTTTTTTATCAATTGCAACAGGACAAAAATCCAACGGGAAACCTTTACTGAAAATCCAATGAAAAGAAGAGAAAAATAACAGGAAAGGGATAACCCAATAAGCACGCGACTCATGTAAATTCACCGAAGTTCACTGGTCCGAGGTCATTTGGTCAGCTGTGGAGAATGTAGCTTTGCTCGGCTTCGGTGCGATCTTACAGTCAGAGTATGCTCGGCTTCAGGGAACAAAAGCATGATCCAGATCACCAAATGTCTCTTCTGAGATTTCTTCTCTCTGTCTTACTACAAACATGCGTCTTCTCCGTGATGGTTGCACTGGTTAACTGAAGAAATGAGCTGAGCTTTATCGAAAAAAAGAAGAAGAAATGAGCTGAGACTGTCTTAACACCAGGTACTTCAAGGTGATTACCTTACCTTGATAACATGACCTCGTCAGATGGTCAGACAAGTGGCCCATTATTAGATGAGACACTGCATAATAATGCTCACGTGCTTTGATCATTAAGTCGGTAGCTTCATGTTTTGCATTGCAGGGCATGCAGCAGGAGAGCATGCCCATTTGTGGCTGAAGAGACGCGCCACCTTCCAGTTCTCGGTTGCATTCAGGTGCCAACTGACAACCGAAAATAGCAGTACATCGTGTCAGACCTACAGGGGAACGCCTCGCACTACAGGCCTACAGAAGCAATTCAATATTGTTGCCGCCCTTCGTGCCAGCAGCTGATTTTTTTTCCCATATGAAGCAAACTGCTCCGGGTTCTACTATCATGACGGAACAATGTCTGTCTTGATCCCAGAAAGAGATGCCCTCTAAAGAGCAAAACAAAAGAAAACGAAAACGAAGGCAAAAAAAAACTACAGGAAAACGTTAATAAGCACTCAGCTAGTACCTCCCACTGTCCCACATTCACCTGAATATTACAACCAGCACCGAAACATTCCAAGACATAAACCTCCCAAACCTAGAGCTTTTAACAGCTACATACATCAGTCATGAACTCTTCCTTTTCATCCAACGCAAGGCCCGGTTCCCTGACGATGACGAAGACGACCGCCATCATCCTTGACTGAAGCTTAGCTTAGAGCATCTCCAGTCGCGTCCCCCAAATGACGTTTGGGGGACCGCGGACAAGAAATGAGGAAAAAAGTTGTCCAGTCGTGTCCCCCAAAGCTAAATAGCACCTTATTTTGTGTCCGGCGTCCCCGGTATGCCGGACACAAAAACAGCGTCCACATGCATGCATGCAGTCCCTAGTCCCCACATGTCATTCTCTTTTCCCACACTTTCTCTCACCTACTTTTCCCACATGGGGTGGTCCCCTCTATTAAAATGCATGTATACAGACGCTGTTTGAGGGACGCGGCTGAGAAGGGTCTCTTTTTTATACAGATTTTTAGTCTCTTTTTGTCCGGCGGTCCCAAACGTGCCCCAAATCGTTAGTGTCAAACGTTTTTTGAGGGACGCGACTGGAGATGCTCTTACAGCTCCTCATCAGATGACTCCTACACAAAGCTTGGATCCCCAACCACATGAATGTTTGTTTTCCCCATAAAACATTTAGCAACCCACCTTAGGTATTGAGTGAAATCGCCATCCCTACTAGGAACCCAATCGATAAGCTAACAATTGACCAAATGTATTTTTTCGATAAAGAGAATATATTAATATCAAAGGATATCAATTGCACCCAGCCTCTGCAACAACGCAATGCCCTAAAACATTACGGATACACACAACCAAAAAAGAGAAAAAAAAACTAAGAAATAAAAATCCTGCTAGAGTATCCCAACCCTAGCAACAGTAATAGAACCACTACCAAGACAACACCTGAGACTCTTCAAAAGAGACACCTCCAATAAGGGAACAATGCACTAGCGTCGTCGTTGCCCGATCAAAGATCTTAGATTTTCACCCTGAAGATAGTCTCCACTCTCAAAACAATCCCTTCAACAAGGACATTGCCATGCACAACCAGTTAAGGCCAGACCTTTGGTTTTCACCCTGAAAGGTAAGACTACGAACTTCACATGTGCTGCCACCCCCACTTCTATACCACAGCTGCGAAGTCCGGAGCACCAAGCAAGCCCTCAGCCCAAAGTCTTGAACCTCCATTAGCTAGTCCTCCAATCCGGCCTTCATGATATTCTCTTCTTCTGACTTCACCATGGATCAACTGTCACTTGGTGTCAACACAGAAAAGAGCTTCGCGCCGCTCTCTCTAGACCAAACGCTCAGAATAAAAGCATGGGTGCACACGATCGAATACCACCAATCCAGTAAACTCCAGGCAATAGAAGCGCTGTTACACTTGCCAGCGGCGCCTTCCGAAACGCAACACTCCGGCTAGATCATGAAGGCTAGGCCTCTGGCAGGTCTTCATCTTCACCCAAGAGAGACCCTAGGACCACCGCCTTTATTTAGGTCGGGCCCCCACGCCGGCGACCATCCCAGGCTGGCCATGGTTGCCGACGTAGACACCAAGCAGATCGCGTAGTCCGGAGACACCGCACACACCTGGGCACCGCCGCAGCCGAACGCCAGCCATCCACCGCCACCCGCCAAGAGGCGAGAAGAAGGGGACCTAGGGTTTCCCCCGCAGCCCGCCCCCACCCCTACCTCCACCGCCGGCAGGGCACACCACCTCCACGTCGTCCGTCATGCCGTCGCCGAGCCGAGGCCAAGCGCCGCCATCGAGGCCCCAGACGATAGGGCCGCGCCCTAGCCCGAGGAAGGCGTCTCGTGCCTGACCCCACGCGAGAGGGAACGAAGCAATCCTCGCCGGCGCCGGCTAGGCTTGCCTGTCCGCGCCCCTGGCGGCGGCGAGGGAGGGGAGGAGGGCAGCGGCGCGGTGGAGATCCCCCCAGCTGCCGCACGGGGGCGGCACGAGAGGGAGTTACGGGAGGGAGTGCTGGATACCGATTGAAGAAATCAGCCCATTATTGAATATTACAATTGTCTACGACCAAATATATTTGGCTGCAGGACATAATAACAAAGATAAATGATGAATAATCTCCAATTCATCACAAACCTACACTAAGATCACCCTGCCACCCCATTTTTTCCATGTTATCTTTAGTTGTAAAAGCATTATCACAAATCACACAGGGCCATACTTCAATTTTGGGGGAATTTTTTTATGTCCACAAATATTTAACTTTTGGAGGAATTTCATAAGTGAATGTAAGTGTATAGTTATCCTACATCGTACTTTCATTTTTTTTTTTGGACCAACCGCTTCGGTAGATGCAATTCAACAACTTTCAAGTTGCAACCAGATGTTTAGGATTCAAGACCCAATTGAGGCAATAAATAATTGTGGCCTTCCCCAATGATGACTCCAAAGCAACATAGATTTTGAGCGGCGGAATTTGAGTACAATGATGGCCCTATCTCTTCATATGGGCTTTTGTTTCTACTTATTGATGCATACAAGTATAACATGTTATATTCGAGGTCTTGGTTCACGTATCTCATACCGCAACTTAGAAAATATTTTTTTGCCTTATTTTGTCCAGGTTTAGGCCTTATCGAGCCACACTTAAGAGGGAGAGATGGCTGTTGGAGTATTTTTCGCAGTCTAGATGAGAAAAATTGCTTGCCTTCATTGGGCTACTTTTAGGCCTTATCGAGACATATGTGAAGCAGTTGTTGAGTTATAAGTGCATTTCTTTCTTTTCTCTGTCATCTTATGCTTACGACCAAGTTGGTTTAGTGCATTCAATTCTACATGGTATATATTAGAGTAAAAAGATTTTGAGTTTAAGATCCAAGTGCGGCAGTTGAAGACCCAACTTTCGGTCCGTGTTTAGCCCCGAGGGGGCCATTTTTATTTCCTAATCACAAGCCAATGGATGTAGGCCACGGAGCAAGAGCTTATTGTTCTACGAGATGTCGAGATGCATGTCGCATGTCTAACAGCTCGAGCTTTCTCAAGGTCATGGTTTGTCTCCACCTCCTTTTTTTTCAGAATTTCGACTTTCCTTTATGGGGAGAACTAGCAAGTAGACGAGCGCTCGGTAGGGGAGCGCGTTGACGCGCGTTGGACTCAGGCATGATGCCTTCACATCCCCTTTTTATGTCTTTTACAGTTACTTTTGGTGAAGACATGTTGTAATTTGACATTGGTTTAAAATATTTCATTTTGAATATTTCTAAGAGCGCAATAAGTGGTGAAAACATTTCGAAACTGGGATGCTTACTTCGCAGAAAGGAAAATCTTGTTGCTCGCGTTTTCAGCGATTTTTTTCACTGAGGCTTTTGCCGCCTAAGAAGACTGAAGATACAGCCCAGCCCAGCCCATCATTCGTATGACCTGTCTTACTGCTCTAATTTCCTAGGCCCAAGTTCATGGACCTGGAAATATAGAAGTATGTGAATGATCATTGGGCATTAGACCCAGTTAACACCTAAAAGTATGCACTTCACGCCTGAGGTGAAGTTGGCCCATAAACACCAAAAACCTGGCATGGACAACTTCCGTAAAAAAGACAAACTGTGATTGCATTATTTGGGCATGAAGTTCAGCCTTGCGTTATAGACTTCTCGGGGGGGGGGGGGGGGGGGGGGGGATCCAATTTCCCCTTTTTATTACACATAAGCATCTAGGCTGTAAACGAAAAACAGTCTCAGCAAGCGAAACGAGAATGTTTCACCAAAAGCAATGGAAAACGAGGTTACCCCGGTTGTAAAGAAAAATCATCCAAAGCAGCTCGAGTCAAAGAGAGCATGGTCACACGCACTCAAGTTTCAGCAAGGGGCAACAGAAAGTACAGCTACGAATGGCCACTTTGGGAAGGGATTACCATTTCTTTTCAACCATGGAGAGTGATCGACCACCCATGGCATGGGAGTTACATCGAAGTCGACAGGAATGGACTCTTCAGACACCGAAATCTCACAGCCGTTAGTCGTCACAGAGGCCATCCCAGGTATGTAGCGTGGGTGAAAGGTAAAAGGGAAAGTGAAAGAGAAAACGACCATCGTTCTTGACCGGAGACCAGAAGGACCGGCGGCTGGCCGGCCGACCGGATCCCTCTAGGTTCAACGCATGCATTTACACATGTGTGTGAGCTCTGAAACTAGTTATCAGTTGGAGTAGATGTTCATCGGACGACACGTATCTTAAACGAAGGCAAAGTTACATGTATCATAATCGGTCGACGAGATTAGCAGTTAGGATGTTCATCCGACGATTTAAAAAATGCTCCAAAAGAGGTTTTCGTGTTGGATGTAGATGAGCTACAGCCCAGTAAGACATCTCATATAGTCTACAATTTTCTGAAATCTCAAGGTTCATCATGTTGCCAGCTTGGGAACAGCTTTGGAGGATAAAGTTTAATCTCACATTGCTAGTTGGGACGGAGTTAGAATGGTATATAAGGGCTGCTCTTCTAGTTCTTCCAAGTGAGTGAGAAAAGAAGGAGTCCTCGCGCTCGAGTTCGAGTTCGAGACACACTCAAGGAAGCCTAATTTTTTTTGCTTGGTGCACCAACTGAGTTGGGTACGTGCCGACCTGCATGTGCATGCTCGCCGTGTGTCCTTGGCTTCCTACGCGTGGCAACGCGGTCGGGTCGGCTCTCTTCTCAGGCTATACTAGGAGACAGAACAGATCTGGAGACTCACACACACAGAACTCTCTCTCTCTCTCTCTCACGAAAAGTTCCTTTTATTGCGCTACTTTCTAGTCTTCCCTATCCCGGTGACCGCGTGCACAACCGTCCGGGAGAGCAGGCCTCCGAAACCCCTTCCGTCGAGATCCTACAACGGGAGGCGGGCGATAAGGTTTTTGGGGAGCGTCTCGGCACGACTGCTCGTTGTTGTTCGTGTTCTTCTTCGCCGGTTCGACTGCTTCTTCGACAAATCTAACTACACCATGGGCGACATCATCGACGGTCATGGTGGCGCTGCTGCTGCTGGTGCGACCTTCCCGGTCTCGACATATGTGTTTTTCCTCTCCTACCTTGCACTGCTACTTGTTCCATGTTCAGATCTGATGCATGTGCTTAGTCTGATGTGTATGGTTAAGTATGCTAGTGCTTCCATAACGTAGCTTTCGGTAATTAAACTCGCACGGAAATTGCCTAATACTCTAACAATCAAAAAACCTTATCTGCTTAGGCAATTTTCACCATCTGGTTTTACTGTTGCGCTCAAACCGAGCGCGTTTACAGGTTCTCATTTAAAGAGATGGCAGACTAATACCCTCTTGTGGCTCACTGCTATGGGCGTGCACCGGGTTGAGAATGGTGCTCCCAGAGGTCCGCTTACTCCTGATGAGGATAAAGCGTTCGGGGAGAGGCCACCGTACTCATTGTGGGTGATGTCCTAAGTGTGCTTGGAGACAAGTTGGTTGATGCTTATCTGCACATCCGAAATGGGAAGGAAATGTGGAATGCACTGGACGCTAAGTTTGGTGCAGCCGATGTCGGAGGTGAACTATATGCTATGGAGCAGTTCAATGACTGCAGAATGGTTGAGAACCGATCTGTAGTAGAACAGGCTCACGAGATACAGATCATGGCAAAGGAACTTGAGCTCCTCAAGTGTGTGCTACCGGACAAGTTTGTCGCGGGATGCATTGTCGCTAAGCTTCCCCCTTCGTGGAGGAACTTTGCCACTTCTCTGAAACATCAAAGGAGTGAGTTCTCTGTTGAGAATATCATTGGATTTCTGAATGTTGAGGAGAAGGGGAGGGAAAAAGACAAATACACTGAAGGAACTGAGGGACGTTCTGCTGCCAATATGGTGCAGAAAAATGCCCACAAGTCCAAGGGAAAGAACAAGGGAGTCTCCCATCTGACTACCAACATTAAGAAGAAGGGGAAAACGAAGAAGAAAGATCCTTATTGGGTGTGTGGCGAGATGGGCCATTGGGCTCATCGTTGTCCACAACGCAAAGGAAAGAAAGGTCAGGCTGGACAGAACTCAAATTCTGTCAACATGGTCATTGGCAACACAGAGGAAGGAACTGCAGGGCATGGTAATATATTACTTATTGTTCTTTCTGTGTTTTAGCCCACAGAATGGTGGGTTGATACAGGTGCTAATGTTCATGTCTGTGCTGACATCTCCATGTTTACCTCTTATTAGGCCCGAGGTTCCTCAGTAATGATGGGAAATGGGTTACATGCTACTGTTCATGGTGTTGGCACGGTAGATCTGAAGTTTACTTCGGGCAAGATCGTGCAATTGAAGAACATGTTGCATGTCCCTTCTATCAAGAAGAATCTCGTTAGTGGATCCCATCTTATGAAAGATGGGTTTAAGTTGGTGTTTGAGTCCAATAAAGTTGTACTATCTAAGTATGGAACCTTTGTTGGAAAGGGCTATGAATGTGAGGGAATATTTCGCTTCTCTCTAGAAGACTTATGTGATAGTGTTGTGAACCATGTAAGCACTAGTGTTAATGAGACTAATGTTTGGCATTCATGACTTTGTCATGTTAATTTCGGTTGCATGTCGCGGCTTGCTGATATGAGTTTAACTCTGAAATTCACCTTTGTCAAAGGCTCTAAGTGCCATGCTTGTGTGCAAGCAAAACAGCGCACAAGCCTCACAAGCCTGCGAAGGAAAGAAACTTGGCACCACTAGAGCTCATACATTCAGATCTATGTGAGATGAATGGTGAGTTGACAAGAGGTGGAAAGAAATATTTCATGACTTTGATTGATGATTCCACTAGGTACTGTTATGTGTATCTCCTGAAAACTAAAGATGAGGCTCTTGATTTCTTTAAAATCTATAAGGCTGAAGTTGAGAATCAACTTGAAAGAAAGATAAAAAGGATTCGGTCCGATCGTGGTGGAGAACACTCTTCTAACGAGTTCAATTTATTCTGTGCGGAACATGGTATAATCCATGAGAGGACGCCTTGATAACGCGTGAAGCACACGTCCGTTGGGAACCCCAAGAGGAAGGTGTGATGCGTACAGCAGCAAGTTTTCCCTCAGTAAGAAACCAAGGTTATCGAACCAGTAGGAGATGAAGGCCACGTGAAGGTTGTTGGCGGAGGAGTGTAGTGCGGCGCAACACCAGGGATTCCGGCGCCAACGTGGAACCTGCACAACACAATCAAAATACTTTGCCCCAACTTAACAGTGAGGTTGTCAATCTCACCGGCTTGCTGTAAACAAAGGATTAAATGTATGGTGTAGAGAATGATGTTTGCTTGCAAAGAACAGTAAAGAACAGAGATTGCAGTAGATTGTATTCAGATGTAAAAGAATGGACCGGGGTCCACAGTTCACTAGTGGTGTCTCTCCCATAAGACAAATAGCATGTTGGATGAACAAATTACAGTTGGGCAATTGACAAATAGAGATGCATACATATCATGATGATTACTATGAGATTTAATCAGGGCATTACGACAAAGTACATAGACCGCTATCCAGCATGCATCTATGCCTAAAAAGTCCACCTTCGGGTTAGCATCCGCACCCCTTCCAGTATTAAGTCGCAAACAACAAACAATTGCATTAAGTATGGTGCGTAATGTAATCAACACAAATATCCTTAGACAAAGCATTGATGTTTTATCCCTAGTGGCAACAGCACATCCACAACCTTAGAATTTTCTGTCACTGTCCCAGGTTCAATGGAGGCATGAACCCACTATCGAGCATAAATACTCCCTCTTGGAGTCACAAGTATCAACTTGGCCAGAGCCTCTACTAGCAACGGAGAGCATGCAAGAACATAAACAACATATATATGATAGATTGGTAATCAACTTGACATAGTATTATATATTCATCGGATCCCAACAAACGCAACGTGTAGCATTACAAATAGATGATCTTGATCATGATAGGTAGCTCACAAGATCTAACATGATAGCACAATGAGGAGAAGACAACCATCTAGCTACTGCTATGGACCCATAGTCCAAGGATGAACTACTCACGCATCAATCCGGAGGCGGGCATGGTGATGTAGAGCCCTCCGGTGATGATTCCCCTCTCCTGCAGGGTGCCGGAGGCGATCTCCTGAATCCCCCGAGATGGGATTGGCGGTGGCGGCGTCTCTGAAACTTTTTCCGTATCGTGGCTCTCGGTAATAGGGTTTTCGCGACGGAGAGTTTAAGTAAGCGGAAGGGCAGGGTCGGTGGAGGCATGAGGGCCCCACACCATAGGGCAGAGCGAGCCCCACCCTGGCCGCGCGGCCCTGTGGTCTGGGCACCTCGTCGCCCCACCTCGTATGCTCTTCGGTCTTCTGGAAGCTCCGTGGAAAAATAAGACCCTGGGCGTTGATTTCGTCCAATTCCGAGAATATTTCCTTTGTAGGATTTCTGAAACCAAAAACAGCAGAAAACAGGCACTGGCGCTTCGGCACCTCGTTAATAGGTTAGTGCCGGAAAATGGATAATAATGACATAAAGTGTGTATAAAACATGTGAGTATTGTCATAAAACTAGCATGGAACATAAGAAATTATGGATACGTTTGAGACGTATCACGCCTCCCAATTACCCACAATCCAATGGGATTGTGGAAAGGAAAAACCGTACTCTAACAGATTTGGTTAACGCCATGTTAGATGTTTCGGATTTATCCAAGGAATGGTGGGGGGAGGCTATATTGACTTCGTGTCATGTCCTAAACCGTGTTCCAACCAAGAATAAAGAGATTACCCCATATAAGGAATGGGAAAAGAAAAGACCAAAACTCTCCTACCTACGAACTTTGGGCTGTTTGGCTAAGGTGAATTTTCCAATCAATAAGAAGCGAAAGCTTGGATCAGGAACCATGGACTGTGTCTTTCTTGGCTATGCTGCCAATAGCATTGCTTATAGATTCTTGTGGTGAAATCTGGAGTAGAAGACATGAATGTTGGCACCATCTTTGAGTCAAGAGATGCTACATTCTTTGAGGATATATTTCCTATGAGAGATATGCATGGCATGTCTAGTTGAGAATCTGATCCAATTCATGAAACTCCTATGGAGTTTAGCGAATCTGACGATGAGAGTTCAGATTCTAATGAGGATGACAATGAAGCTCCAACAAGGAGTAACAGACAAAGGACTGCAAAGTCTTTTGGTAATGATTTCATTGTGTATCTTGTGGATGATACTCCCACTACCTTTTCAGAAGCTCTCGCATCTCCTGATGCAGACTACTGGAAGGAAGCGGTTCAAAATGAGATGGATTCCATCTTGGATAATGTAACGAGGGAGTTAACTGAGCATCCTTATGGGTGCAAACCTGTAGGATGTAAATGGGTATTTAAGAAGAAGCTTCGAGATGATGGCACTATTGAGAAGTATAAATATCGGCTTGTAGCCAAAGGCTATACCCAAAAGGAAGGTGAAGATTTCTTCGATACCTACTCACATGTGGCGAGATTGACCATAATTCGAGTACTACTGTCATTGGCTGCCTCACACGGTCTTCTCATTCATCAAATGAACATTAAGACGGCTTTCTGAAAGATCGAGATGTCGCTGATGTCTACGTTCCCCCTCCTTTCCTGTAGACAGTGTTGGGCCTCCAAGAGCAGAGGTTTGTAGAACAGCAGCAAGTTTTCCCTTAAGTGGATCACCCAAGGTTTATCGAACTCAGGGAGGAAGAGGTCAAAGATATCCCTCTCATGCAACCCTGCAACCACAAAGCAAGAAGTCTCTTATGTCCCCAACACACCTAATAGGTGCACTAGTTCGGCGAAGAGATAGTGAAATACAGGTGGTATGAATATATATGAGCAGTAGCAACGGTGCCAGAAAATAGCTTGCTGGCGTGTAGTAAACAAGCAGTAGTAACGCAGCAGTAGTAACACAGTAAAACAGTAAACAAGCAGCGATAGCAGTATTTAGGAACAAGGCCTAGGGATTACACTTTCACTAGTGGACACTCTCAACATTGATCACATAACAGAATAGATAAATGCATACTCTACACTTTCGTTGGATGATGAACACATTGCGTAGGATTACACGAACCCTCAATGCCGGAGTTAACAAGCTCCACAATAATGCTCATGTTTAAGTAACCTTATAGTGTAAGATAGATCAAAAGACTAAACCAAGTACTAACATAGCATGCACACTGTCACCTTCATGCATATGTAGGAGGAATAGATCACATCAATATTATCATAGCAATAGTTAACTTCGCAATCTACAAGAGATCATGATCATAGCATAAACCAAGTACTAACACGGTGCACACACTGTCACCTTTACACACGTGCAGGAGGAATAGAACTACTTTAATAACTTTGCTAGAGTAGCACATAGATAGTAGTGATACAAAACTCATATAAATCTCAATCATGTAAAGCAGCTCATGAGATTATTGTATTGAGGTACATGGGAGAGAGATGAACCACATAGCTACAGCGGAGCCCTCAGCCTCGGGGGTGGATTACTCCCTCCTCATCATGGAGGCAGCGATGGCGGTGAAGATGGCGGTGAAGACGGCGGTGGAGATGGCTCCGGGGTCAATTCCCCGTCCGGCAGGGTGCCGAAACAGACAGTTCTGTCCCCGGGTGGAGTTTCGCGACGGTGGCGGCGCCCACGGAGTCTTTCTCGAGTTTCGTCAATTGGTACTGCGTTTTTAGGTCGAAAGGGCTTTTATAGGCAAAGAGGCGGCGCGGGGGGCACACAGGGCGCCACACCCTAGGCCGGCGCGGCCTAGGCCTGGCCCGCGCCGCCATGTGGTGTGGTGGCCCTGGCCCCTCTCCGACTCTTCTTCGGTGTTCGACGCTTCCGGGAAAAATAGGAGGTTTGGCGTTGATTTCGTCCAATTCCGAGAATATTGCCCGAACAGCCTTTCTGGAACCAAAAACAGCAGAAAACAGGAACTGGCACTGTGGCATCTTGTTAATAGGTTAGTTCCGGAAAATGCATGAAAATGATATAAAGTGTGAACAAAACATGTTGGTATTGTCATAAAACAAGCATGGAACATCGGAAATTATAGATACGTTGGAGACGTATCAGCATCCCCAAGCTTAGTTCCTACTCGTCCTCGAGTAGGTAAACGATAAAAGATAATTTCTGAGGTGACATGCTACCAACATAATCTTAATCATACCATTGTAAAGCATATGAGATGAATGCAGCGATTCGAAACAATGTAAATGCAATGAGTAAACAAGTGAATCATATAGCAAAGACTTTTCATGAATAGTACTTTCGAGACAAGCATCAATAAGTCTTGCATAAGAGTTACTCATAAAGCAATAAATTCATAGTAGAGACATTGAAGCAACACAATGGAAGATTAAGTTTCAGCGGTTGCTTTCAACTTGTAACATGTATATCTCATGGATAGTTGTCAATGCAAAGCAATATAACAAATGCAATAAGCAAGTATATAAGAATCAATGCACAGTTCACACAAATGTTTGCTTCTTGAGGTGGAGAAAGATAGGTGAACTGACTCAACAATGAAAGTAAAAGAATGGTCCTCCATAGAGGAAAAGCATCGATTGCTATATTTGTGCTAGAGCTTTGATTTTGAAAACATGAAACAATTTTGTCAACGGTAGTAATAAAGCATATGCATCATGTAAATTATATCTTATAAGTTGCAAGCCTCATGCATAGTGTACTAATAGTGCCCGCACCTTGTCCTAATTAGCTTGGACTACCGGATCATCACAATGCATTGTTTTTACCAAGTGTCACAAAGGGGTACCTCTATGCCGCCTGTACAAAGGTCTAAGGAGAAAGCTCGCATTGGATTTCTCGCTATTGATTATTCTTCAACTTAGACATCCATACCGGGACAACATAGACAACAGATAATGGACTCCTCTTTTATGCATAAGCATATAACAACAATTAATAATTTTCTCATTTGAGATTTGAGGATTGTTGTCCAAAACTGAAACTTCCACCATGGATCATGGCTTTAGTTAGCGGCCCAATGTTCTTCTCTAACATATGCATGCTTAACCATATGGTGGTAGATCTCTCTTACTTCAGACAAGACGGACATGCATAGCAACTCACATGAAATTCAACAATGAATAGTTGATGGCGTCCCCAGTGAACATGGTTATCGCACAACAAGCAACTTAATAAGAGATAAAGTGCATAATTACATATTCAATACCACAATAGTTTTTAAGCTATTTGTCCCATGAGCTATATATTGCAAAGGTGAATGATGGAATTTTAAAGGTAGCACTCAAGCAATTTACTTTGGAATGGCGGAAAATACCATGTAGTAGGTAGGTATGGTGGACACAAATGGCATAGTGTTGTTTGGCTCAAGGATTTGGATGCATGAGAAGTATTCCCTCTCGATACAAGGTTTAGGCTAGCAAGGTTGTTTGAAGCAAACACAAGCATGAACTAGTACAGCAAAACTCACATAAAAGACATATTACAAGCATTATAAAACTATACATCGTCTTCCTTGTTGTTCAAACATCTTACTAGAAAATATCTAGACTCTAGAGAAACCACTCATGCAAACCCAAATTTTAACAAGCTCTATGTATTTCCTCACTAATGGGTGCAAGGTATATGATGCAAGAGCTTAAACAAGAGCACAACAATTGCCAAGTATCACATTATTCAAGACATCACACCAATTTCTACATGTAGCATTTTCCAATTCCAACCATATAATAATTTAACGAAGCAGTTTCAACCTTCGCCATGAATATTATGAGCTAAGAACACATGTGTTCATACGAACCAGCGGAGCGTGTCTCTCTCCCACACAAGCATTTATTCAAACACAAACAAAAACAAAAGCATACAGACGCTCCAAGTAAAGCACATAAGATGTGACCGAATAAAAATATAGTTTCAAGAGAAGGAACCTGATAATTTGTCGATGAAGAAGGGGATGCCTTGGGCATCACCAAGCTTAGACGCTTGAGTCTTCTTGAAATATGCAGGGATGAACCACCGGGGCATCCCCAAGCTTAGAGCTTTCACTCTTCTTGATCATAGTATATCATCCTCCTTTCTTGACCCTTGAAAACTTCCTCCACACCAAACTCGAAACAACTCATTAGAGGGTTAGTGCACAATAAAAATTAACATATTCAGAGGTGACACAATCATTCTTAACACTTCTGGACATTGCATAATTCTACTGGACATTAGTGGATCAAAGAAATTCATCCAACATAGCAAAAGAGGCAATGCGAAATAAAAGGCAGAATCTGTCAAAACAGAACAGTTCGTATTGACGAATTTTAAAATGGCACCAGACTTGCTCAAATGAAAATGCTCAAATTGAATGAAAGTTGCGTATATATCTGAGGATCATGCACGTAAATTGGCTTAATTTTCTGAGCTACCTACAGGGAGGTGGACCCAGATTCGTGACAGCAAAGAAATCTGGAACTGCGCAGTAATCCAAATCTAGTACTTACTTTTCTATCAACGGCTTTACTTGGCACAACAAAACACAAAACTAAGATAAGGAGAGGTTGCTACAGTAGTAAACAACTTCCAAGACACAAATATAAAACAAAGTACTGTAGCAAAATAACACATGGGTTATCTCCCAAGAAGTTCTTTTCTTTATAGCCATTAAGATGGGCTCAGCAGTTTTAATGATGCACTCGCAAGAAATAGTATTTGAAGCAAAAGAGAGCATCAAGAGGCAAATTCAAAACACATTTAAGCCTAACATGCTTCCTATGCATGGGAATCTTGTAAATAAACAAATTCATGAAGCATAATGCAACAAGCATAGAAAGATAAAACAAGTGTAGCTTGAAAAATTTCCGCACATAGAGAGGTGTTTTAGTAACATGAAAATTTCTACAACCATATTTTCCTCTCTCATAATAACTTTCAGTAGCATCATGAGCAAACTCAACAATATAACTATCACATAAAGCATTCTTATCATGAGTCTCATGCATAAAATTATTACTACTCCCAACATAAGCATAGTCAATTTTATTAGTTGTAGTGGGAGCAAATTCAACAAAGTAGCTATCATTATTATTCTCATCATCAAACATAGGAGGCATATTGTAATCATAATCAAATTTATCCTCCATAACAGGTGGTACCAAAAGACCACTATCATTATAATCATCATAAATAGGAGGCAAAGTATCATCAAAGAAAATTTTCTCCTCAATGCTTGGTGGACTAAAAAGATCATGCTCATCAAAACCAGCTTCCCCAAGCTTAGAATTGTCCATATCATTAGCAACAATGGTATTCAAAGTGTTCATACTAACATGTTCCATGGGTTTTTTAATTTTCGGATCAAACCATCCATGTCTTAACTCAGGAAATAGAATAAAAAGCTCACAGATGTTTTCCATTATGCCTTACTAGTGTAAAACAAGAAACAAAAAGTTGCAATTGCAGGATCTAAAGGAAATAGCTTCGAGTACTTACAATGGCGGAAAATAGCTTAGTAGCCGAGATCCGGAGTGTGAGTACCTTTTACCTTTCCTCCCCGGCAACGGCGCCAGAAAAGTGCTTGATGTCTACGTTCCCCCTCCTTTCCTGTAGACAGTGTTGGGCCTCCAAGAGCAGAGGTTTGTAGAACAGCAGCAAGTTTTCCCTTAAGTGGATCACCCAAGGTTTATCGAACTCAGGGAGGAAGAGGTCAAAGATATCCCTCTCATGCAACCCTGCAACCACAAAGCAAGAAGTCTCTTGTGTCCCCAACACACCTAATAGGTGCACTAGTTCGGCGAAGAGATAGTGAAATACAGGTGGTATGAATATATATGAGCAGTAGCAACGGTGCCAGAAAATAGCTTGCTGGCGTGTAGTAAACAAGCAGTAGTAACGCAGCAGTAGTAACACAGTAAAACAGTAAACAAGCAGCGATAGCAGTATTTAGGAACAAGGCCTAGGGATTACACTTTCACTAGTGGACACTCTCAACATTGATCACATAACAGAATAGATAAATGCATACTCTACACTTTCGTTGGATGATGAACACATTGCGTAGGATTACACGAACCCTCAATGCCGGAGTTAACAAGCTCCACAATAATGCTCATGTTTAAGTAACCTTATAGTGTAAGATAGATCAAAAGTCTAAACCAAGTACTAACATAGCATGCACACTGTCACCTTCATGCATATGTAGGAGGAATAGATCACATCAATATTATCATAGCAATAGTTAACTTCGCAATCTACAAGAGATCATGATCATAGCATAAACCAAGTACTAACACGGTGCACACACTGTCACCTTTACACACGTGCAGGAGGAATAGAACTACTTTAATAACTTTGCTAGAGTAGCACATAGATAGTAGTGATACAAAACTCATATAAATCTCAATCATGTAAAGCAGCTCATGAGATTATTGTATTGAGGTACATGGGAGAGAGATGAACCACATAGCTACAGCGGAGCCCTCAGCCTCGGGGGTGGATTACTCCCTCCTCATCATGGAGGCAGCGATGGCGGTGAAGATGGCGGTGAAGACGGCGGTGGAGATGGCTCCGGGGGCAATTCCCCGTCCGGCAGGGTGCCGGAACAGAGAGTTCTGTCCCCCGAATTGGAGTTTCGCGACGGTGGCGGCGCCCCTGGAGTCTTTCTGGAGTTTCGTCAATTGGTACTGCGTTTTTAGGTCGAAAGGGCTTTTATAGGCGAAGAGGCGGCGCAGGGGGCACTGGGGCGCCACACCCTAGGCCGGCGCGGCCTAGGCCTGGCCCGCGCCGCCATGTGGTGTGGTGGCCCCCTGGCCCCTCTCCGACTCTTCTTCGGTGTTCTGGACGCTTCCGGGAAAAATAGGAGGTTTGGCGTTGATTTCTTCCAATTCCGAGAATATTGCCCGAACAGCCTTTCTGGAACCAAAAACAGCAGAAAACAGGAACTGGCACTGTGGCATCTTGTTAATAGGTTAGTTCCGGAAAATGCATGAAAATGATATAAAGTGTGAACAAAACATGTTGGTATTGTCATAAAACAAGCATGGAACATCGGAAATTATAGATACGTTGGAGACGTATCAGTCGCCTAGAGGGGGGGTGAATAGGCAATTACAAACTCTTTCGGATTTGTCTTGTAAGAATGCGGAATTAAACTATCATTTAGTTTACAAGCACAAACCCTAAATATGCTAAGCTCAACTAAGTGTAACAATAGCAACTAGAGCTAAGCAAGATAGGCACAAGATATATGTAGCACAAGTGATAGCAAGATATATGTACTTCAAGCACGATGGCTATCACAAGGAAAGAGAGCTCGGGTATAGAAATAACCGAGGCACGCGGAGACGAGGATGTATTCCCGTGTTCCCTTGCTTTGCAACAAGGTACGTCACGTTTGGAGGAGTGGAGGTCCCACGAAGGATTCCCCGCGCCACGAAGGCTCACCCTATTCTCCGAACCACACCCACGAAGGATAATGGCCCTTTCCTTATGGTTAGCTTTTCCTCCGCTCCGGAGATGGCAAGCTCCACAACCACTTCACAAGCTCCACGAAGGAGAAGCCCGGGCCTCTTCACAATCTTCTTGAAGAGATCACCGGAGCACCAACTGCCAAGCCAACTAGGAGGTCACCCTCCAAGAGTAACAAGCTCACGGTCTCTCACTCGAACAAATCGTGGTGGAGAGCTCAACACTATGCAATGATGCAAAGCAAGAACACCGGAGGTGTTCAAGTCCTTCACACTCAAATCCCACCAAAGCAACGAATGCTAGGATGAGATTGGAGAGGAAGAACAAGGGGTAAAGTCAACCAAAGACTCCAAGATCTAGATCCCAAGAGATTCCCTCACTTAGAGAAGAAATGGTTTGGTAGAAGTGTAGATCTAGATCTCCTCTCTCAAATCCTCAAGTATGAGCAAGAATGGTTGGAGGAATCAAGGGAGAGAGCAACTTCTTCAAATGCAACAATGGAGGTGAGAGAAAGGGAAAGAAGCAATTATCTCAGGTAGGAGAAAGGTATTTATAGTGGGGGAAGAAGAAATAACCGTTGGGGAAGAAACAGGGTGAAAAATGCATAAAAATCGGACTGAAAAAGTGCCCAGCCGGTTGCCAGGCTGGCCGACCGGCCTGGGCGCTGAGGAGCCCGGTCGGCAGCCTGGTCCGACCGGCCCAGCAACCGGGCGGCAGCAGATCGCGCGCTGGGCGGCAGGAAGGCTCAGGGCCGCGCGGGCGCGCCAAGGCCGCGTGATGGGCCGAAGGCGGAGAGGCGGCCCGGTAGCGCACGGTGGCGCGGGGAGCAGGCCGCGCGGGGGCTTGAAGCCCATCCGGCGGGAGGCCGGTCCGGCCGGGGCTCGCACCGGGCGGGCCGGTCGGTGGCCGCGCGCTGGGCCGGACAAGGCAGCAGGCCGGTCAGACCGGGCGGCAGCCGAGCGGGCCGGCGCGCAGCCCGGCGGACCGGTCGCCAACCGGCTGCCCCGGGTGGGCCGGCGTGCAGCCCGGCGGACCGGTCGCCAACCGGCTGCCCCTCTTTTCTTTTTCCTCTTTTTCTTCTTTTTCCTTTTCCTTTAATAACTAGAGCTCCCGAACTCCGATTGACATGAAACTAATTTCGTTTGGAAGATAACGACAAATGCTATCCTATAAAAAGTGCAAACTCAAGAATCTGTGGAAGGGAATTTTATCATGAATATAAAAGGTAGAACCTTATATCATGAATAACCGGTAAAATTACCCAACCTAGAAAATGCCATAGAAGATGCATGCAAACTCCGTTTTCGATGAACTTGGGCTTGTTGTAAAGCTAGCAACAAGCTCAAGCACCTCACATAGAGAAACACCAAGAAGCAATAAGGATATGCAAAGTATGCAAAGGATTGAGCTCTCTAAGACGATGTGATCAAGTTACTCAACCGAAAGCCCCTCTTAATAGTGCGGCTATCTATCCTATAATCCGGTCTCCCAACATCCACCTTGAGACCGGTAAAAGAAAAAACCTAGCAAGGCCATACCTTTGCCTTGCGCATCCCGCTTGATCTTGATGATAACTCTTCAAGCTTCACTCAAGCCGGGATGCCTCACTTGACCAATGTTGCTTCGTGAAGACTCACAAATGCTCCCCCATACACTATGATGGGAAAGCTCCATTGATGCACATCTTCACTAGTCCATTATCACCAAATAGATGGCAAGCTTCAAGCATGTGATTCACTTGAGATGCTCATCTTGAACTTGCCCAACTCAACCTTGTATCTTCTCATACTCACATAAGATAGAGCATGGCTAATATTGAGTTCCACATAAGAACTCCATCTTCGTTTCTTCTTCTTGATCATATCACATATATATATCTTCATACCGATGATCTTGATGCCAATACACAAGGTATACCTTTATCTTCATGGCATCCATACTTGAATCCAACACATGGAGTACAAGTAGTACCTATGGAATATTCCTTCATATAAACTCAATGAAAACATTAGTCCATAGGGGTTGTCATTAATTACCAAAACCACACATAGGGGCAATATACCCTTACAATCTCCCCCATTTTGGTAATTGATGACAACCACAATAAGAGGGTTTATATAATGAATATTAGAAACAAGTACGCAACTTATCCGAGAATAAGTTGTATACAAGAGGTTGTATTTGATATGGTCAAGTAACACAAAGCTACTAGCCCATATCAAAACCGGATCTACTCACACAACTACAACAAATGCACGGGATGTGAGTAGAACCAATATATATAGAGAAAACTCCCCCACAATGTATGCACGTGTGATGAACATGAATTCATTGCATACATTGTCAAGATTAACCTTTGGGACAATTTCCACTATATATATACAACCATGCAAGACATATAAATATGGAATGCATGAGAGGCAAAACACTTAAGCACAAACCAAACTTAAGTATAAAACCATTCCCTTTAAACCCTCTAACCTTCTCCCCCATTGGCATCGATTGTCAAAATGGGTGAAAAATTTAGAAGGCCAATATAATGTGAGTTCCTCCCCAAAGTGTGCACTTTTCATAATTTGAGTGGAATCAAGTGCACATATCCAATGACGAATACTTGAAGGAAGTCAAACTATATTGAGGATCAAAGATTGCATAAAGATAACATGGTGAAGTGAGCTTCAACAAATAAAGCAAGCAATCAAAGATCCAATTGGACAAACAAAGATATCATGATAAGAGAGATATAGTGCTCTAAATAAAATAAGAAAGCTCCCCAAGGTTTGTGCACAATTTATAATGTTTGCATTTGAATACAATATGCACAAACATGGAATCCTCACTCCCTATATATCATTTAGAACGCAACTAGGATAAAGAGAATATGCTTATCAAGAACAACTTTAGTCCAATAATTACGAGATATGAGTGCAAGAAGGAAAACAAATAAACCAAGCACTCATAAGTCTCCTTTACCAACACCACTAAGAAATAAAGGATAAAAGATGGTCGGCAAAGAACAAAGATATCAAGGTGATGGATTAACGCTCTTATGTATATAAGTTTCTAAAGTGGACAAAATGATCCATAAAGAAACATGCACACACAAGAGGTTAACAAAATAAATAGGACTAGATATCTAAGATGAAGTAATAACATATACCAAAGGATGTTTGCTTAAAAGCATATATAGCCTATGGCTCCACTTTTCACTTATGGTATATGAAAGAACTTCAACCAAATAAAATCTCAAAAACATCACAACTAACAATAAGGGAAGTAAGGCTAGTTGGAATGTTTTGAGAAAGGCAACAAGTATCACAAATACGGATTTATTTCACAAATTCATCAATATTGCACACAAGAGCTCTTTGAGGAATTGATATGCAATAAATTGCTAGAGGGCATATTTGTGATAGGTGAATCATAAAATATGATATATATATATAACCTATCATATGCATCTTCTCAAATTACTCAAATGTTCAATAAGAAGTTGTATATTTTAAAAGGGTTTTTCAAGAACCGCAATATTTTCGAAATAAATAATTTCATGCCAAGATACAACCTACAAGAGGTTGGATGCTATATGAGAATGCATGAATAAGATACTTGTACCGAGATAGCAATGGCTTGATGTAGTAGATAAGAGTTCATCGATCATCCTAGCTTGACTCCAATTCTCATATGGTGACAACACCTTCCCTATAGATGAGACAAGCCTCCATTGCATCTCCAATGTACCTAAAACATCATTCAAGTACATCTTGGTCCCCAAACTTATTGGGTCCAACATGGTTAAACTAACCACAATATATAGGACACACTCCGTATAAACATGTGCATATTTAGATGAAATTTGAATTTCATGCACATCTTAGCCATTTAGGATTTGATGGAGTATATCCTACATAATGGATCAAAAGAAAGAAAGCATGCTACAAGTATAAACGAATTACATATAAGCATGCACCAAAACTTTTAAAGATCCAAGAAAGATATACTTTGGACAAAACACCAAAAGAATTAAATAAGGCATAGAGGTGTCACAAAACAAATTTGTTGTCCAAATTATATCTAAGAAGCAAATCAAAAGATTTGTTCAACAAAGTTCAACAAATGAACTAAGAAGAAACCATTGAGCATAAAGGATGAAATAAAGCAAACATGCTCAAAGATTTTATCTCATTTAAGCAAATAAAACATGTAAGAAGGAATGAGATAGCAAAACTCCCAAAAGAGCAAGGTTCAAACAAATAAACCAAACCCTCTACACTTTTCACAATGGCACAATGTATCGTAAGGAAAAGGTTTGTCTTCCAAAACAAACACTTGATATGAATTAAGAGAATTTATCAAAAGGTTTTTCAAAGGGACAAGGAAGACACATGGGAGCAACAAAGATTTCTTGGAAAAATAAGTAAATAAGAAGCAATCCAAGGTGAAGATGATCCATGAATTCAACCACATACAAGGTTATCAATTGTCAAAGACAATGGGTATATTGGAAATAATTTCCGGTGGTGAATTGACAGTGATAGTAAGGATCAACTTCACAATAAAAGGCATAGGATAAGTATATAGAATTAAGCACTATGCACGGATGAAGATTCTTGATAGCTTCAACTAGTCAAACAATCACGCACGACAATGATTAGAATAACTTGAAGCAATCGGTGTCCCAAATAAAATATAGAGATATGTATTTGAGGAAAACCGTACCAAGAATTTATTACTCAAACAAGAATCCATAAGATGAGCAATAAAAGCTTTTTAATAGAGGTGGAGCTTGTTTGAGCAAACATGTCACCTAGGAACAAGATAATTAAGATCATCAACTCTAAGTGGCATAACCTCATATGTTCACATTTTCTAGGCTTGTGATATGTACAAAACATATTACTCCCCCATAACGTGATAAAACATTTCTTCTAAACAAGAGGCAACTAAAATTCGACTAGAGATGATTAATGGACATTTAGAATTTGAATTTCTCATGAGTATGACACACCACATAGTGACTAGATAATCTGGTAATATCAATACTAAGTGGTGGTACCCATGTACATACATTTTAGAGAAGGAGAGATGCACAATGCATATCACTCCCCCAAAATGGGATGTTCCATTAATCACTTAAAGAGAGCCAAATAAGATGTCATTAAGATGCATTAGGCTCACAACAATACACAAGTATATGATGAGTCAAACAAACATACTTGAATACACAAGATAGGTAAGTAAGACACAACACATACACACACATATTTGATACAAAACCAAACATGCAAAGGGGCAAGTAACTTACAATAAGTATGATGAGTTGAAGTATAAGTTACCGCAAAGAGGAACATTGGATATAAGATATAGATGATAATCCATACGACTTGGCTTGGTCAAAATATAATATATGAAGATCCCTTAATTCTTCATGAAGTAGCCAAGTCTCCAATGCCCTCCACATGCACCTATTGATCACGTTTGAGCTTTTTGGTTCCCAACCAAGTTGGGTCCTAAGAGGTTAGTCACAATAGGCTTGGCAACCCAAATGGTCCTTTTCTTGAGACCACTTTGAGTTCCAACAAACTTGGCAAACACATTGCCATCCTTATCCTTCCCTAGAGAATAATCATCATCAACAATTATAGGGTTAGGTAAGGTACCACTTAAACATGAAGAAGCAAAGTGCCCCTTCACACGGCATAAGTAGCAAGTGTTCCCCTTTCTCTTCTTTATTGATTTCTTCTCTTGGGGAACAACATCTTGATTCTTCTTGGGAAGTGGCCTATCTTCAACTTGAGGTCGAGCATGAGCTTGACCTTGACCTTGTGGCCGTTTCCCTTGTTGTTTCTCACTCAAGTGCTTCTTCTTCTTCAATGGGAATGATCTAACATGATGCCCTTCAACCTTGCACTTGAAGCAAACCAACTTGGCCGGATCCTTGACTTTGTCTTGGCCCTTCTTCTTGTTGCTCTTGCTCTTGGACTTGTTCTTGTTATTGGAGTTGAATCCAAGTCCACTCTTGTCATTGGGAGATTGTTGCACACTTAGCATCTTGTCAAGTGCGGATTTCCCTTCATGACGCTTTTCCAAGTCTTTCTTCAAAGAAAGGACTTGCGCCTCGAGCTCTTTTATTTCCTCTACATGGTTAGTAGAAATACAAGTACTAGAGGAAGTAGAAGCTTCATTGTTGGAGCAACAAGGCAAAGTAAGTAATCCAACACAAGGTGTATCACTAGTTTGGCTAGATGGATTACAAGGACTAGCACATGGCAATATAACATTTTGGGTAGAGGTTGTGCTAATGTCCACATGAGGCTCACAAGATGTTACCTTAGTGATACTAGCCTCATGAGCTAACTTTAGCTCATCGTAGGAAGTTAGAAGATCCTCAAGAGAGTGTGAGAGCGTTTTATTGCTTCCTTCCAATTCCCTACAATTGCTAGTTAGCAACTCAAGTTGAGCCCTTAGCTCAACATTCTCCTTTAAGGTAGATGCTTCACAAGAATTAGAGTTAGTAGCACAAGCATCAACAATAGTTTTCTCATTTTCATGCATATAGGATTCAATTTTTTGTGTAAGCATAAAATTAGTATGCTTCTCATCTTTTAGCTCATGCTTGAGGAGAGTGAATCTCATTTCCTCATTTTCAACATGGGACTCCAACTCCACTATGGTTTCCCTATATTTATTCAAGGTATCCATAGAGTGTTCGAGATTAGCACGAGCTTCTTTATTACCATGAAGAGAAGCATATACCATTGCCATATTATGCACCAAGGTATTATATTCTTCATCATTCTCATCATTAGAGGATGTGTTAGGAGTCAAAGTAGGAGATACCTTTGATCCTTTTGCCATAAGGCACATGTGCAAACCGGAGAATGAAGATGAAGATATTCTTGAATCCTCATTTGAAATTGTGTCTTGATCCATAGAGTGTTCGGTTTCCTCTACATTGTTAGTCAACAACCAACTAGAGGAAATAGAAGCATTTTGATTATGGGAACAAGACAAGGTAAGCATATCATCATGAGATCTATGTAAGCAATTTACACATGATATGCAAGGACTATCAACACAAGCATGTAGATTATTTTCAATGCTACATGTGTTTAAGTCCAAAAAGGAAGCATTGCAATGGGATAGAGATGAAGAATCATCACTATTGAGCACAATATCAACATTGCAATTTTCCTCACCACTCACCATATCATTACCTCGTGTCTTGCTACACGTTGGTGAAGTGGAAGAAGATGATAACTCATCACGACCGGAGGTGGAAGCAACTTGGAGCTCTTCATGATGTGAAGGGGAAGAGAGCTCCTCGGAGTCACCACCGACCAATTGAGAAGTGGATCCACCAAACATTTCCTTAAGCTTGATCCACATCTCATGAGACGATTTTCGCTTTATATATATCAAGAACCTACGAAAATCGGGTCTCAAGGAGAATAAAAGCTCATTAGATACTTGAGCTTCAAGATGTAAGTTTTTCTCATCCTCTAAAGATAGATTTTCAGAATCCATCGGAGGAGAAAAACCGACATCTAGAAATTGCTCTATATGTGGACACAAGGTCCGAAGATTACAAAGCAAGCAATTTCGCCACAAAAGATAATTTGTGCCATTAAAGATAATTGTGTCATTGTGCACTATACTAGCCGACATCTTTACTCTCAAGGCGGTGAAGCCTAAAACAAGGAGAGACCTTGCTCTAATACCAATTGAAAGATCGAGAGGTCGCCTAGAGGGGGGGTGAATAGGCAATTACAAACTCTTTCGGATTTGTCTTGTAAGAATGCGGAATTAAACTATCATTTAGTTTACAAGCACAAACCCTAAATATGCTAAGCTCAACTAAGTGTAACAATAGCAACTAGAGCTAAGCAAGATAGGCACAAGATATATGTAGCACAAGTGATAGCAAGATATATGTACTTCAAGCACGATGGCTATCACAAGGAAAGAGAGCTCGGGTATAGAAATAACCGAGGCACGCTGAGACGAGGATGTATTCCCGTGTTCCCTTGCTTTGCAACAAGGTACGTCACGTTTGGAGGAGTGGAGGTCCCACGAAGGATTCCCCGCGCCACGAAGGCTCACCCTATTCTCCGAACCACACCCACGAAGGATAATGGCCCTTTCCTTATGGTTAGCTTTTCCTCCGCTCCGGAGATGGCAAGCTCCACAACCACTTCACAAGCTCCACGAAGGAGAAGCCCGGGCCTCTTCACAATCTTCTTGAAGAGATCACCGGAGCACCAACCGCCAAGCCAACTAGGAGGTCACCCTCCAAGAGTAACAAGCTCACGGTCTCTCACTCGAACAAATCGTGGTGGAGAGCTCAACACTATGCAATGATGCAAAGCAAGAACACCGGAGGTGTTCAAGTCCTTCACACTCAAATCCCACCAAAGCAACGAATGCTAGGATGAGATTGGAGAGGAAGAACAAGGGGGAAAGTCAACCAAAGACTCCAAGATCTAGATCCCAAGAGATTCCCTCACTTAGAGAAGAAATGGTTTGGTGGAAGTGTAGATCTAGATCTCCTCTCTCAAATCCTCAAGTATGAGCAAGAATGGTTGGAGGAATCAAGGGAGAGAGCAACTTCTTCAAATGCAACAATGGAGGTGAGAGAAAGGGAAAGAAGCAATTATCTCAAGGTAGGAGAAAGGTATTTATAGTGGGGGAAGAAGAAATAACCGTTGGGGAAGAAACAGGGTGAAAAACGCATAAAAATCGGACTGAAAAAGTGCCCAGCCGGTTCCCAGGCCGGCCGACCGGCCTGGGCGCTGAGGAGCCCGGTCAGCAGCCTGGTCCGACCGGCCCAGCAACCGGGCGGCAGCAGATCGCTCGCGCTGGCGGCGGGAAGGCTCGGGCCGCGCGGGCGCGCCAGGCCGCGTGATGGGCCGAAGGCGGAGAGGCGGCCCGGTAGCGCACGGTGGCGCGAGGGAGCAGGCCGCGCGGGGGCTTGAAGCCCATCCGGCGGGGAGGCCGGTCCGGCCGGGGCTGCACCGGCGGGCCGGTCGGTGGCCGCGCGCCGGGCCGGACAAGGCGAGCAGCCGGTCAGACCGGGCGGCAGCCGAGCGGGCCGGCGTGCAGCCCGGCGGACCGGACGCCAACCGGCTGCCCCGGGTGGGCCGGCGTGCAGCCCGGCGGACCGGTCGCCAACCGGCTGCCCCTCTTTTCTTTTTCCTCTTTTTCTTCTTTTTCCTTTTCCTTTAATAACTAGAGCTCCCGAACTCCGATTGACATGAAACTAATTTCGTTTGGAAGATAACAACAAATGCTATCCTATAAAAAGTGTAAACTCAAGAATCTATGGAAGGGAATTTTATCATGAATATAAAAGGTAGAACCTTATATCATGAATAACCGGTAAAATTACCCAACCTAGAAAACGCCATAGAAGATGCATGCAAACTCCGTTTTCGATGAACTTGGGCTTGTTGTAAAGCTAGCAACAAGCTCAAGCACCTCACATAGAGAAACACCAAGAAGCAATAAGGATATGCAAAGTATGCAAAGGATTGAGCTCTCTAAGACGATGTGATCAAGTTACTCAAACGAAAGCCCCTCTTAATAGTGCGGCTATCTATCCTATAATCCGGTCTCCCAACATCCACCTTGAGACCGGTAAAAGAAAAAACCTAGCAAGGCGATACCTTTGCCTTGCGCATCCCGCTTGATCTTGATGATAACTCTTCAAGCTTCACTCAAGCCGGGATGCCTCACTTGACCAATGTTGCTTCGTGAAGACTCACAAATGCTCCCCCATACACTATGATGGGAAAGCTCCATTGATGCACATCTTCACTAGTCCATTATCACCAAATAGATGGCAAGCTTCAAGCATGTGATTCACTTGAGATGCTCATCTTGAACTTGCCCAACTCAACCTTGTATCTTCTCATACTCACATAAGATAGAGCATGGCTAATATTGAGTTCCACATAAGACGGACTTCGTGAGCTCTTGACGGACTTGCCTATGGTTGAAAAACCAATACCGGCTATCCTCATGAACTATGATAATCAAACTGTGATTATCAAAGTGAAAAGTTTTAAGGATAATATGAAAAGTTCCAAACATGTCAAGAGGAGATTGAAGTCTCTCCGAAAACTGAAAAACTCTGGAGTGATAGCATTGGATTATGTCCAAAGTGCTAAGAATCTGGCAGATCCTTTCACAAAAGGAGTATCAAGAAACATGATAGACCTTGCATCGAGGGAGATGGGTTTGACACCCACGTGAGTTGCCGAGGGGGTAACCCAAACCTATGTGATCGGAGATCCTGTGAATTAGGACCTGAGAAAACAAACTGGAGCAACTGAGTTGAGAGAAAATCTATATACTCCCACTCCGCTGTAGATGCAAAATTCTCTCATAGTTACTGTAAGGCAGGTTGACAATGTCTTAATGTGTTCTGTGCGGCTCTTGATGAGCGAAGACGCTGTCCTACAGGGCGATCTTTGAAGAACACACCTGTATGAGTGACACTACTGGTCATAGTGTGGGAGATTTGGTGAATCTCTAGTAAGCTCATGAAGGGCCAAGGAGTATGATTTATAAGCTCCACCCGAGTGGAAGACTATGGTAGCCTAGTACCGTGCCGACATTGAGTGAAACTTGCTGCACAAGACTGACAATTCAAGGCATAGTCCATCGTTTTGTTGTAGTCAAACGTAGCTCCTTGCCTAAGTGGAAGTTCAACTTAACAGTATAACCATCTGATGTGCCTCTGAGATCTGGTGGGGAATTGTTGGATGTATATGGGCTGCAGCCCAGTAAGGCAGCCCATGTAGCCTACAATTATTGAAATCTCAAGGCCCATCACGTTGGCACCTTGGGGACAGCCATGGTGGACAAAGTTTAGTCCCACGTTGCTAGTTGGGAGGGAGTTGGAGTGGTATATAAGGGCTGCTCATCTAGTCCTTCCAAGTGAGTGAGAAGAGAAGGAGCCCTCGCGCACTCCTCCTCCTCCGCCCGCCCCGCCTCGTCACGCAAACACGTCGCGTTTCCTGACTCGAGTTCGAGTTCGAGACACACTCAAGGAAGCCTAATTTTTTGCTTGGTGCACTAACTGAGTTGGGTACGTGTCGACCTGCATGTGCATGCTCGTCGCCTGTCCCTGGCTTCCTACGCGTAGCAACACGGTCGGGTCGGCTCTCCTCCCAGGCTATACCAGGAGACAGAAAAGATCTGGAGTCACACACACAAAACTCTCTAGGCTGTCTCTCTCACGAAAAGTTTCTTTTGTTGCGCTACTCTCTAGTCTTCCCCATCCCGGCGACTGCGTGCACAGCCGTCCGGAAGAGCAGGCCTCCGAAACCCCGTCCGTCGAGATCCTGCACCGGGAGGTGGGTGATAAGGTTTTTGGGGAGCGTCTCGGCGCGACTGCTCGCTTCTGTTCGTGTTCTTCTTCGCTGGTTCGACTGCTTCTTTGATAAATCCGACTACACCATGGGTGACATCAACGAAGGTCATGGTAGCGCTGCTGCTACTGGTGGTGCGACCTTCCGGTCGCAATGTATGTGTTTTTCCTCTCCTACCTTGCACTGCTACTTGTTCCATGTTCAGATCTGATACATGTGCTTAGTTTGATATGTATTGTTAAGTATGCTAGTGCTTCCATAATGTTGCTTTCAGTAATTAAACTCACACGGAAATTGCCTAATACTCTAACATTTCGTTCAGTTATATTAATATAGCAGCCACACACGGTATAACTGTTGGGACCCCGGAAACAAGCACACCCAAATAAAACCAAAAGGAAAGAAAAAATTGAAGTCAACAACACTCTATTGACGAAAACAGCGAGACCCGCCACCGTTGCGCCCTCCGGAGAATTCCCACCACGATCCTTGCACTTTGGCCGCATTCCAAGCAACACCTTTAGGAAGGGATGCGGCGACAACAATGATGATGTCGGACTAGTCTTCGGGTTCCCTCGATACGCATAGGGGCGGGGGGAACGAGTACATCTGCTGCCCTTCAAGAAGGAAAGCCGGCGCCCACGGGCATCACCGCATCGGTGTCGATCGTCCAGCAAGGATTTCTCCTAACCCCAAAGAAACCACGACCCTGGACACTCCAACGTGCTCCACAAAGCTCGCTGCCCGTCAACTTGCGCCACCAATGTCTTGGAATCACCACCGTTGTCTCACCGTGAACACCGTAACGCGACCAACGGGAACGAGAAGAGATAGCCGGGAAGGGCGGCTGAATAGCAGCCACACGGAAGGGCACAACCTCCACCGCTATTGGCAGTAACCGACCGGACGCAGCAACCGGAGCAGACCAGGCCCTCCAGGCCCAGCCGAGGCTAGGCGTGCTCGTGAAGCCCCCGACGCCGTGTTGCAGAAGCGCGCCGCCATTCAGACCACCCCCGAGCGGGCCACTCCTCTGACCACCAGAGAAGGCACCGACACAGGCAGACATGGCCCACGAAGACCCATATCTGGGCCCGGTGGGCACAACCAACAGCGATCGCACCAACCCGTTGCCAAGGGGCCGCGTCGATGTCACCGCGTCACCTGGAACCGCGCGATCCAGGAGGATCCGCGGCCAGTGAAACGCCATCGGCATAGGAGCATCGCTGCCGGCTGGGTGGGAACCCCGTGCCTCCCATGCTAGCGTGCGGGTAAGGATGAGGCCGCCGGTGCCGGCACCGAGGGCTTTGCCCGGTGGACTGCGCCGACGTCATAAGAGGGGGGGGGGGGGGGGTGTCGAGGGCAGGGATGTGGCTCGCTCGGGAGTGGAGGTCGCCCGCGGGGGACGGAGCGGGACAAAGGTTTTTTTTTCTATCGGCTGCCTCTCAAATTCTGAAAATATTTGTGAGGTGATCAACGATTAAGGCAAACACTAAATCTTAAGTTAACAATTTTAAGGAAAGCTCTAAATCTTGAGTTAGAAATTCGAAGTTTTGATATTGATGCATGAAGCTAATTTATCGCGCTGTCAGCTCGTTACAACACATTTCGAAAAATTGCAGCATCTTGCTAAACATAGGATAATTGAGAAAAAATAATATGACAATCATATCCACGATTGAGTTGAAAATAGAGTAATAAGGTTCGTGCAATTTAGCAAATAAATAATATGAGTTACAAGTAGTTAAACTGCTTTTAAAACTCAGGGGCGAAGCCAAGATTTAAGTAAAGCTCACAACTAATTGAGTCTATATGAATTAGATGAGAGAGATTCTAAGTGTAAAAATAGACCCAGGCCAAACTTGAAGTCGACAAAATTACTAGTCGACGAAAGAATCTCCAAAACTCTAGATCTCCAAAAAGTCCAAACTCTAGGTTCCCTTGGTCTTCTACCTCTCCGCTCCTACTTAAGTTGGGAGAACATAGCTGTGTCACTCAATGCTTGCTTTATGTCATCCATGTAGTAGAGGCAAGATCATTGGTATGATCCGCACTTTATCTAAGACACAAAATAACTGCCTGAGCGGACCCTCGGGAACTCTTGATTAGTTGCTAATGATCATCATTGTTCAAAGATGACACTACGAAAGTGCAAAAGGAAAAGCGAAGGATCGACATATTAGACACTTCGGTAGATTTCCTTCCGGAAAGGCTTTCAGAGCGTGTTTTCGTTCACCACTAGGCACTAGTGTATTGGGAGCCATTGACAAACAAATCAACCATGTTCACACGCAATGTTTGGCTCATGTACAATGTGTATCCATACCTTTGGGAGATTAAATAGTCTCTACATCATGATTAGAAATTAAAGTTCGGAATACCACATGTAAGGCTGGAACACAAGCTTTAGTTTGTTCATACATGCATGGTACGTCTTTAATCATGTCAGGCCAAAGATGACCATTTTATGCTAATAATATGTTAGTGATTATTTTGCAGTAACAATATTGGTTTATCAAATATAAAAGAACACAAATAAGTGTAATTTCTTTGCAATAGGTGATGGTATTAATCACGATAAAGGAGGAAATACTACTGGAAAACGTCAAGGTGCCGACAGCTAAAAGTTGTGTCGATGCCTTTTTATCGGGCCGTCGGCAGAAATTCCGAACAGGTCAGGCCGCGAAGAAGACCGTCGGCACAGAAAAGTATGTGCCAACGGCAACCGTCGGCACAGAAAAAGGCCATTGGCACATGCATGGGCTGTGCCGACGGCAAAAGATTTTTTCCCTCCACACCCCCCCCCCCCCCCCCTCCCTCCTGTGTGGATCGATATCGCCTTTTCAGTTTTGGAAAAGAAACGATAGAAAATTCAAAAAAATAAAATCCTCCGAGATGACCATGTGTTATGTCATCTAATTTTAAGAGAAATTATAAAACATTAATTTTGATGTATTTTGCAAAAAGTTTATTTCTCAGTAAAATGGCATCATATTTGCATACACCATCAGAAAAAAAGTACAATATATCAAAATAATCCTACATCCGAATTCACTAGGGTTTACCCAGTTGCCATTTTTTTAGATTCTAAAAATTCTAAAGGGATGGAACACAAATAAGTGTAATTTCTTTGCAACGGGTGATGGTATTAATCACGATAAAGGAGGAAATTAACAACTCTCATGCCCCTTTGCATAACTTTTGTTGCGGACTATATATATTCATGGTTTCCAACCTTCCACCACGAACTTGTATCTCGAACATATCTGAGAACTGATTCATGGGGTTTAGTAGAGAACTTAAGAGTCAAATTTGGGTCAGGGCACATGCTTTATGTTGGGCGTTTGGAATTTTCGAAAAGATAACAGTTGTCCATAACAAAATAATAGTTTCCAATTTCACGCAGGTTATTCATATCGATACACATTGAATTTTTATGGGACACTCTCTTGTATGTGTGTATGTGAGGGAGTCCCTAGTCTCAGGGGCCAACAACTTGTAGATGATATCACAAACTATGTTCAACCATTAATGTTTATTGTTGTTGCTCTAGCCCTAGGGTAACACATTTTATTTCCTTCTAAAATGAATTGAATTTCTGCGGTTATTAAAATGGTTGTGTGCATCCGTTGATACAATTGACGGAGGTCCTAACTCCTTTTCGAAAAAAAATGTGTACATCTATAACCTAGATAGAACATCATGAAAAAGATGAAAACAGACACTTAAAGGAGTTTGCCTCTTAGTTTTTTTACTTGCTAGCTAACTAACTATGCTTAGAATCTTAGAATAGTAGCTAATTAGGGATTGCATGATGCATGAGTGCTAGTAAAGGTGAACCTTCCTAATAATTAAGGGAAGTGTTGTCCTTGTCGACCTACCTAAGGGGCATCTACGAATGTGTGCTTGAAATGTAAGCTAACATAGTCTAGTGGATATGATTTTTTTGCTTAATTATTAATCCATCCAGCTAAAGGTTAAATTCTAACTTTACTTAGCGTACTATAGCGTTTTATTAAGCGTCAACTTGCTTTTGCACGTGACCTCTAATATTAAATTTGCCAGCTATATATATAGTTCCTCCGTTTCAGTTTACTAGTCCTATGTGTATCCCTAGATCGTTAATTTGATCAACTTAACATAAGATATATATATTACAAAAAATGTACCATTAGAAACTTTAGGTTTTATACTTTTTAATGTTATAATTTTTGTGTTATATAATTTATATTATATAGATTAAATTGACGATCTAGGTACACGTGCATGCCTAGTAAACTTCTAGTGCATTATTTTGTAGATACGTGAGTTTCTAGTGGTTAGTATTCCTCCGATCATAATTTCTACGATAAAGAACTGAAATTTACCCGCAAAAAAAAGAACTGAACTTTACCTGCTGTTGCTTTATGTCCCGTTTGAAATAGAGCACGGGAAGAAAAATTGGACAATTCGCTACATGTTCTGTAAATTGTATCCCAAACAAGTCATTTGGTTATGTGGGCTGTATTTTTATGTGCTTATCGTGTTACCGTACCTTGTAATTGATTCTGTATGATGTATCTATCATGTATTTATGTCGTTTGGTATATTATTCTGGTTATAATTGGCCAATGCAACGCTAAGATTCTCCAAAACTACATGAAAGTTTATCTGAGAGACGTCACAGGTTTTTCATGCCCGAGATCCTTAAGTCGATTAGTTGACTTTAATATATAAGTGTTGTCATTTCGCTCAGCATCCATGATAAAGACAAAACATGGTTATTTGGCAGACGGGATAAGGACTGCTAGCCACTAACTTTTACATCGAACGAAATTGTGTATATGCTCAAATAGGGCTGCTACCTTATTGCGTTGTTCTTGAGAATATTATCTTTATTCTCCCACTTCCATGCAGAAAAGAATGCTGCTATTACTGATCATGAGAAAGTTACAAGCATTTTGAACCATGATGTTGATGTATGTTTTTTTGCTTCGCCATTATCTTAGAAACGTAAATTGGGATGTTCATGCGGAACATAATGTTCCAAAAGTTAAACAATGTATAAAACAAAATTTAGTCCAGACATGTAGGAATAGCACTAATATTTAAAGTGTTGAAAGAGTCAATACCCTCTTTTTCCCAGAAAATAGGTCATGTTACATTTTTTAGGATTTTCTAAAAATATAGCTTCCCTTAGCCTCTTCCCACCCCGATCTCCTACATTTAACCTTGCATGGAAGGCTTTAGGAGGGACACAACATTCCCGTCGATAGTGAGGCGTCTGTAGTGTCTTCGTCAATCTCAAGAACTGACCGCCAGCTCAGTCTTTCCAAAAATAGTCTTTTGAAGGTTCTCATAAGGGTAGGGTGTACGTGCTTGCATTAATAAGGGTTAGTGTTTGCGTGTATATATGAGTGTTTGTGTTTGTGCTGTTTTCTCAAAAACAAATTAGTTCACTAGACTTCGGTGTGCCTGGTAGCCTCATTTACATTTAGAGAGTTTGGAAGGGGTGAAATAAGCATGCTTTCACGAATAGGCTATGTTGAGGGAATTGCACTCTCCGTACACCGGAGATGTTACAACAGGCTTACCACTTCACCGTAGACCCTAAAGATTCAACAACACCATCACCATAGGGAAAGAACTAGGCCTTTTTGTTCCACCCCCTTTACTCATTCACTATGTAAATAACTTTACATTCTCTAATTATTTGAATGGCAAACAACCCCTTTTACTGATTTTTTTCTTTGTATTGCTATGGATAACTCTATCGTTGATATCTAAAATTTTCGGCACTAGGAGTCATGGCACCCACACTTTCTCTATCGATTTCTTATGGCGTAAGGAAAGCCACCAGAGAGTTACAATTGTCCAAATAACAACACATTTGGGGAATGTTTGAGAAGAATCTTTGCTTAATTGTCAAAGAAGGAAGCATCTATTCCCTTGCAGATAAAGAAAATGGCAGAGAGGGCAGCACACGGACGCTTTACAATGTTCTTACTCATCCTGTCTCCTTTTGGGGCCCACTGGAGGCTTCAAGACAAACCCTAGCAAGTTTTGACCTTCCTAAACTCTCAACATTTTTGTTTGGATTTGGAGTTGGTGGCTTGTGACGTATGCATGCATGCATATACATGTAGAGGGGACAGTCTTCTGTCCTACTAAAGAGCTAGCTAGCGAGATATTGCATGAAGAAGAATTTATGCTCATTTGATTCGATGCAGCATATATCAACATCCATTGGAAGATCTTTTGAGAAATAAGAAAGAAAATCACATCATTCAAGTTTGGAGGAGTTAAAAAGAAAATAAACATTGTTGGGAGTACGTACAGAGATTTGATCGATTCGGGTAAAAAAAAAACTCAGTTGTGCAAAAAAACAAACATTTGATGAATTCATCTCTCGTGGCCAACAGGTCCTAACAATTAAATCAGCTCCAAACAAAAGGGTGTTTGAGACATTTCATACATGAATGATCAACGGGGCCGGTTATCTGACACGCATCACAATTCACAAGGTCCCCATCAGCAATATAAAGAAGAGAAAGGGACAAGCCAAAGACGCATGTCATGATGAGCAGCCAGCTCCCTTAGCTCCAATGATGGTTTGGTTACATCCTTAGTTTCCAAACTGCCTGATGCTCGGGGCTCAATGTATTCTAACTCTCACAAAATCGGCGACCATTCATCTCACTACAAGAGATGGGGGACACTAGTAGAAAAATGGCCTTTAGTCGCGGTGCGCAACTGCCATTAGTCGCGGTTGCGCAACCGCGACCAATTGGTCGCGACTAAAGGCCCCCCCCTTTAGTCGCGGTTCCTTACGAACTGCGACTAAAGGCCCGTCCACGTGGGCCGCAGGCGAGCGCCAGGGCGGAGGACCTTTAGTCGCGGTTCTTCTGGCCAACCGCGACTAAAGGCCTCCGCAGGGTTTAGGGCTTAGCCCCCCCTCCCCCTAAATCTGGTTTCTTTTTAATTTGTATTGTTTTATTTCTTTTGGGTTTTAATTTTGAAGGAGTTTCACATATTCTACAGTACTACATACATGCATATGAATGTACAATTTCAAACAAATTTGAAATTAGAACCAAAAAGAATTCAAGAGGAATATACAATATATATTCAATATCGGATGACCATATACAATTTTGAACAAGTTTCCATCCATAATTTAGTGCATATGAAGTTCTACGTCCTCTACATAGTGTTCTCCTCTAGGATCGATGACTTCCCTCGCCAACCATCCAGCTAGTTCCTCTTGAAGTGGTCGGAAGCGAGCTTCTGGACTAAGCGTCTTCCGGAGGTTATTCCTCTTGATGTTGTTCTCACACTGCTGGTCCCGCTCATTGGTGTATCTCCGGATCCTCTCATAAACATAGTATCCACATAGATTGGTCCCCGGTGGCTAAATATCCCCAGTCGTCCGCACTGCCATTTTAAATTGTAGCTCTTTTTTGAATTCACCGACCTTTTGATCTACGAACCGTCTCCAAACCCTACGAGGCAAAGAAAATTAAATGAACAAGAGAGTTATTAATTAGTTACTTGATATTAGGAAATGATGAACGAAATAGGCCGATCGATATAGAGCGCAAATGAATGAAAATAATTACTTTTGCATCATTTTTCTCATGTTGGCCCAAAGCGCCGGATCCATATTCAGAGAGTCGTGGACGAGAACTGTGGAGGTGTGAAATTGAATTACCATCAGAATCCAGTGGAACCTGCGGACACGATACATGCACAGTCATGCATAACTCATCGATTAGCCACATACCATGCATGGAGTAAACAAAAGAGAATGTGCTCAAGACAGAAACACTCACCCAAAATGGTAAGGAAATAGAATATCACTTTTGAGTTCCTGTTTTCTAAGAAACCGCCACAGGTCATCCTCCACGTCGGCGGGGTGGTTTTCTAACACATATGAATTAACGATTTGTGGGTCAATGAACCCAACATCATGGATGTTCCTTATTCGCATTTCCCGCTTCTTCATTCTGCATAATAGCGTACACAACAAGATAGTTAGGACAATATATATATATATATATATATATATATATATATATATATAGTGCAGGCAATGAACGAGATGGGGTAGAAATTAATAAATCACTTACAGAACGTAGCAACTGATGATAGATTTGTCGAGCTCGCGCAGATTGAACAGCTGGAACAATTCACTCCGATGAATTGTTATATAGTAATGTTTGAAGTGATGCTCATATCTAACTTCCGCATAAATATAGTCTTTGGCGTTTTTAAGTTTTATGTAACCCTTGTACCAATTTAGCAGACCTTTCATTTGTCGAGGTAGATCCTCTTCCTGCGCAGGCTCGACGAGAGGGCCATTCTTCACATATGTAAATACTACGTCCTTCATTGGCGCCTCATCAAGGCCTAACAGTGCACGAAGAGTGATACCTAAGTCTGCCGCTTGTTCTCTGGCACTCGTTACAGTCAATCCATGTGCTGCCGCAGCTGCTATGATATCGGGGGCATCCGGACTGGCGGCTTGCACTATGAGCGGGGCAATCGATTGTTTACTTTGTTCCCCGAGCTGGGCAACTTCTTTCCCCCTTTCTAATTTTTTCTCGGCCTCCTCCAAGGCTTTCTTCTCCGCCAACTCTTGGTTCCTCTTGAACGCGAGTGCTTGCCTACGAAGTTCACGTGCATAGTCGTCAGGCAGATTCTTCGCGGCTTGGGACGGTGTGTTCAAAAATGACTTAGCCCAGCTCTTTTCCTTGTCAGAAAATACTTGCTTGGGCTCGGGCTCTCTTTTCTTCTTGCAGTCCGCCTTCCATTTCTCATAATCAGCAGCCGCGTGTGCGTCGACTTCCTCGGCACTACGTTCCCAAGGCCTTGTGGGGAGAGGCTTCAGTGATGGCTCTGGTAACTTTGTGGTTGATACGTCCAAAACGTATCTACTTTCCCGAACACTTTTGCTATTGTTTTGCCTCTAATTTGTGTATTTTGGATACAACTAACACGGACTAACGCTGTTTTCAGCAGAACTGCTCTGGTATCTCGTTTTTGTGCAGAAATCCAACTTTCGGGAAAATCCTCGGAATTTATGCAGAAGGCCCTATTTTCCCAGGAAACTAACGGAGCCAGAAGGGCAATTGAAGTGGAGGCCCGAGGGCCCCACACCATAGGGCGGCGCGGCCCAGGGGGGGCCCACGCGGCCCTGTGGTGTGGCCCCCTCGGCCGGCCTCCGACGCCCTCCTTCGGACTATTTATCGGCCTCGACCTAAAAACACACGGAGAGAAGTCGAAGTCGCCAGAAACCCTCCAGAACGCCGCCACATCGCGAAACTCCGTCGCGGGAGCCAGAAGTCTCCGTTCTGGCACTCCGCCGGGACGGGGAATTGGAGGAGATCATCACCGCCATCACCGCCAACGCCTCTACATCAACCAGCCATGTTTCCCCCATCCATGTGTGAGTAATTCCCCCGCTGTAGGCCGAAGGGGATGGTAGGGATTGGATGAGATTGGTCATGTAATAGCATAAGATTGTTAGGGCATAGTGCCTAGTGTCCGTAGTTGGTACTTTGATGATATTGTTGCAACTTGTTATGCTTAATGCTTGTCACTAGGGCCCGAGTGCCATGATCTCAGATCTGAACATGTTATTGTTTCATCAAGATAATCATTGTTTATGGTCTTACCTATAAGTTGTATACACATGTCGCTGTCCGGAACCGATGGCCCCGAAGTGACAGAAATCGGGACAACCGGAGGGAATGGTAGCGATGTGAGGATCACATGTGTTCACGGAGTGTTAATGCTTTGCTCCGGTACTCTATTAAAAGGAGTACCTTAATATCCAGTAGTTTCCCTTGAGGCCCGGCTGCCACCGGCTGGTAGGACAAAAGATGTTGTGCAAGTTTCTCATTGCGAGCACGCACGACTATATATGGAACACATGCCTATTGATTGCTTTGTACTTGGACACTGTTTTATTATTATCTGCAAATGCCCTGCTATGATTGTTACATGAGTTTCTCTCATCCATGCAACGCCCGTCATCCGTCCCCGTGCCTACAGTATTTTAATCCTGCTGTTTACTAAAATCACTACTGCTGTCTCTGTTACTCTGCTGTTATTTCACTACTGCTATCGCTATAAACCTGTTACTATCGATAAACCCTTGCGAGCAAGTCTGTTTCCAGGTGCAACTGAATTGACAACTCCGTTGTTAAGGCTTCCAAGTGTTCTTTGTCTCCCCTTGTGTCGAATCAATAAATTGGGTTTTACTTCCCTCGAAGACTGTTGCGATCCCCTATACTTGTGGGTCATCAAGACTATTTTCTGGCGCCGTTGCCGGGGAGCATAGCTTTATTTGGAAGTTCACTTGGATTAATATTGTTCGCTGCAAATTCTCCATCATGGGTAAACCTCGCGATACTAAGATCGCCATATTACCATCCACTACAAGAAAAGGTACAATTCTGAATACCTCTGCTGCTCTTGATTCACCATCTGTGATTGATAAACTTGTTTCACCGCCACATGCTTCGCATGCGGGTACATCTGCTGAATCTGAACACTCTCATAATATTGATAATGTTTCTGCTGTGCTTGATGATAGTGGTTCATTGGGATCTTTTCTAGATGCTACAATTGCTAGGTCTAGACAAATTGAAAATACTGAAACTCCTAATGCTACTACACCTGTTAGTTCACCTGAACTTGGTTATTTTAGTGATGATCCTGAGGAAGATTATGTGGAGCTTAATGATGATTTTATTGAAAAATGCAATGCTACTACTGATGCAAGAAAAATTAAAAAGTTGCTTGCAGAACATGCTGTTAGATATAAACTGTCTCCTGATCCTAAGTTTGCCACATCTCCTATAAACATTAGGGATAAAGATTATGATTTTTCTCTTGATCTATCTCATATAGCTATTGTTGAGAAAACACCCTTTTGTGGTACTGAAAAAGAAAGTGCTGTTGAACACATGACTGAGCTATCTACTCTTAGTAGCTTGTTTTCTGATGATGTTAAGATGCGTACTTACTTTGTTGCTAAAATATTTCCATTCTCATTAAAGGATGACGCTAAAACTTGGTATAATAATTTGCCACCTAATTCTATTAAAAGTCCGAAAGAATTGCTTGATGTTTTCTTCCGCAAATACTTTCCTGCTAGTGCTCAACATATTGCTTTGCAGAGAATTTATAATTTTAATCAGGAAGATGAAGAGAAATTGCCTGAGGCTTGGTCGAGATTCTGCTCTCTTATTAGAGCTCGACCTGAGCATGATTTGGAAAAGCATGATTTACTTGATATATTTTATAGTGGACTAACCATTGAGTCTAGGGCATACCTGGATAGTTGTGCTGGTTGTGTTTTCAGGAAAAGAACTCCAGACGACGCTGAAGAATTATTGGCTAAAATAAGCCGGAATCATGATGATTGGACTACGCCTGAACCGACTCCAACTCCAATATTGAAGAAGCGGGGTTTAATTAAATTGAATGATGAAGATATGAGGGAAGCCAAGAAGTCTCTCAAGGAGAAAGGTATTAAATCTGAAGATGTGAAGAATCTACCTCCTATTGAAGATATATGTGAGATAATTCCCCCTTCATCCATGATTGAGGTAAACTCCCTTCAACGCTTTACTAGGGAAGATATTCCGTATTCGAAACCTCCTGCACAATGCTTAGATGAGTTTGATAATTATATTGTTAAGCAAGAAAATTTTAATATGAGAGTAGAGAATCATTTAATGGAAAATTCTCAAGCTATTAGTGAATTGCATGATATTGTGGAGAGAACCTCCAATGATGTTAAGATGCTTGTTAAACATTTTCAAATGATTCAAACTCAAATTGATCAACTCACTAAAGTGCAAAATGACTTGTTAGGGAATAATTCTAAAGAGAAACATGCTTATGAAGTAACAACTAGAGGTGGTGTCTCTACCCAGGATCCTCTATATCCTGAAGGGCATCCCAAAAGAGTTGAACAAGATTCTCAACGCATTGAACCTAGTGCTCATTCTAGGAAGAAAAAGAAGAAGAAACATAAAAATGTTGTAGAATCCTCTGAACCTGTTAATGATCCTAATAGTATTTCTATTTCTGATGCTGAAACTGAAAGTGGTAATGAACATGATAATGATAATGATAATGATAAGAATGATACTCCGATAAAGAAGAGGTTGAAGAAGAACCTGAAAAGCATGCTAAAAATAAAAAGTACACTAAAGAAGATTTTATTGCTGAGAAACATGGTAATGAAAGAGAACCTTGGGTGCAAAAGCAAATGCCTTTTCCTGCTAAGAAATTAAAATCAAAGGATGAAGAACACTATAATAAATTTTGCGATTGGATGAAACCTTTATTCTTGCAAATCCCTTTGACTGATGCTATTAAATTGCCTCCTTATTCAAAGTATATGAAAGATATTGTTACTAACAAAAGGAAAATCCCCAATGAGGAAATTTCCACTATGCTTGCTAATTACTCTTTCAATGGCAAAGTTCCGAAGAAGTTGGGCGACCCAGGTATACCTACTATTCCTTGTTCTATTAAGAATAATTATGTTAAAACTGCTCTATGTGACTTGGGAGCTGGTGTTAGTGTTATGCCTTTTTCTCTTTATAAGAGACTTTACTTAGATAAGCTGATACCTACTGATATATCTTTGCAAATGGCTGATAAATCTACTGCTATTCCTGTTGGTATATGTGAGAATGTTCCTGTTCAAGTTACTACTAACTGCTTGATATTAACTGATTTTGTTGTGTTGGAAATGCCGGAAGATGATAATATGTCTATTATTCTTGGGAGACCTTTTCTTAACACCGCAGGGGCTGTTATTGATTGCAACAAAGGAAAGGTTACTTTCAATGTTGATGATAGGGAGCATACCGTTTATTTTCCTAAGAAGATTGAGAAAGCGTGTGGAGTTAATACTATTTCTAATGTGAGAACTATCAAAGTGGGAACTATTGATTGTCCTATATATGAGCCTAAAGAAGAATATCAAACTCTCGTGATTGGATCCATATCAATACAATTCAAGGTAACATGATTGATTTGAGGTTTATTTCTTCTTATGTTATGTAAAAACTATTCGGTGACAAGACTTGATCAACCTTGTTAACAAATACTTTTTATATGCATAGAAGAGGTAAAGAACATATCTTTCTTCCTCCACTTGCTCTAGTTGCTGTAGCACTTTTAATTTGCAAAGTTCTTTAGTTATTTGAAGATTTCGAAATTTTTCCTGGCCAGTAATAATAAACTAAATACCCAGAAATGTGCGTTTTTCAAAGTTTTCAAAAATTCACAAAAATTATACCGTTGGTCCTATTTTTCGACGAGGCACCTGGGAACACCAGAGGATGACCTATGGGGCACCAGAGGGCGCCAGACCACAGGCCGGCGCGGCCAAGGAGGTGGCCGCGCCACCATGTGGTGTGGGCCCCCCTCTGCCCCACTTTGTCATCTCTTTCGCCCAGAGCAGTCTCTCTCCCGAAAAAACTCGTACCAAGTTCCTCTCACTCACGTTTTTGCTCCAGAGCTCCAGATTTTTCGATCTCTTTGCTCAGCCCAGATTTCTGTCTGAAATTTGGCACATTTGCTCTTCGGTATGTGACTCCTCCACCCATCCAAGTAGAATTTCGTTTGGTTGAGTATATCTTGAATATTTTGCTGCTGTAGGTAACATGTTTAGTGAGCTTGCATGCTTGTTCTAAGTGGTAGAAACTAGTTTTGATGCATGATTAGTACTCTAGCAAGTTCCTATGGTAGTTTCCCTCAATTATATGTCACCAAATCAAAAATTTTATGTCATTTGTTGAAAATTTCAGAGAAGCTATGAAGAAGTTTAGCTTTGGAGAGTTGTTCAAGAAGGGGACAACCAGCACCGGGAGGCCTTCTAGGGCCGCCACCCGGATTAGGCAATCATACAATGAAGACATCCTCGCGCCTAGCTTCGCGCCTGAAGAGGACAACGGTCCTCCTAATGCTTCTACTTTTCCATGTTATGATTTTCTAAGGAATGCAGGGATACTGGAGGATTTCTTAACCCTTGTCAACAGGGCAGGGTTAACCACTTATATGGGCGATGAAAGGGAGCAATACTACTTGCTCACCAAAATCTTCGTCGAGAGTTTCCAGTTCAACAACAAACACTATGAGCCAACAGTTGCGTTCAGGATTTATGGTAATACTGTGACTATGCCATTGAAGGATTTTTGTTGTGCCTTGGATATTGCCCCTGTAGGTACAGCAAGTAGGATTGATGACAACCCCCGGGACTTGCTGGAGCTCTACCGTGGGATCACCGACGATGATTGTCGCACCATTCAGCGGGGCAAGATAAGGAACATTCAACTCCCCGCCATTAAATATTTTGCATACTACATTGCTACTAGCATTCTTGGTAGGGAGAACACTAGTAATATCTCTAGCTACCATCTTGCTTTTCTGAATATTGCACTTACTGGTCAAACCTCCTATCACCTTGGTGCTCTTATTGCTCGCCGCCTAACTACCAGGGGGCCTATTTTTGGAGGAACCATTGCACTGCGCGTTTTAACATATCTTAATCTTCCTATTGATCCTAATGATGTGCCATTGGCCCCTAGGAGACTTGATATTACTGCTATGAAGAGTCATCATTTTGTTACTACTGACTCTACTTTAGATAGTATGGTGTATAGAATGTTGTTTTCTGACGGGGAGGAGAAGGAAATCCCTCTTCCCCAACCTAGTTTGTTGAGTATTGACAGGCAGTCATGGTCGTGCACTAAGGAGGAGGTGGATGAACATTTGAAGATAAGAGATTTCCACCAGCAACATGACTCCGAGGACATCGGGACCTCCTACGACCACACCGTCACATATCCGGGTGCTTCTTCTAGCACATACCCGGAATACGACCCATCTTCATATTACGGAGACACTACCTCATGGGATCGATGGGATTGAACTCCACTTAGGCCAAAAGCCTAAGCTTGGGGGGAGGTATACCGGCATCACTCATTCTTTGCATATTATGGTTGCTGGATACTTGTACATACTTTTTTTGTTCGTTTGAGTGGTTTTCTAATGAGAGGAAGATGATATTTGGGGAAGTGCTGCCTGAAAACAGATTCTGGAACGTTACCGTAAAAATTCTCAAAAATAGCCAGAGCGTCATTTTGAGCTGCCAATTTTTTTGCAGGTTCCCCAGGTTGTTATCTAACTTTCATTAGTTGAACACTTTTCGATCTGAGCAACGTAAGATTTTTGTAAAAATCGATTTCTGTACTGCTGTCAGGTTTTGGCAGATTTCTGTCATCCTGTTGTTATGTGTTTCTTTTAGTTTGCTATTTCTTGTTTTTGCTTTGTTTCTTTCCCAAAACACAAAAAGACCAAAAATATTTCTGTTGCTTCTCTTCACCATTTGTTTGCTTTAGTTTCTTGCATTTGTTTCACTTTATTTGCTATTGCTAGTTTGCTATAAGAAAACCCAAAAAGATTTTGCTTTGTTTGTTTGTTTCCTCTTGTTCTTATTTGCAATTTGAAAACACCAAAAATATTTGCTGTTCTTCTCTGGTTTGTAAAGTTCTTTATGAGTTCAATGGTCTTCGGTGGCTGGAGCGTGGTTTTCATTTCATATTATCCAAGCTGCACAAGTGAAAAGGCAATAATGACGATCTACGACAATTGGATTGTGGTGAGAGGCTGGTATGAACTCTATTTGTTTTCATTTTTGTACATATACTCATCCATGTGAGCATGCTTAGTTGGTTCATGTGAGGTATATGTTATTTGGGAGAGTCTAGTAGTTCATAACCTCTCATGTTTAGCTCCAATTTATTAATATGAGTAGCATGTCATGTATGTTTGTTTGCGTTGTTTTATTCATAAGTAAGTATGGCATTGTGGTATCCTCCTCTGAATAATTCATTTATATCGACTTGGCACATGCTCACGCATGCATATGACTGAACAAAAAGTCAATTAAGCCTCGATGATTTATATTGCTTCAGAGTTCTTGTATCACTTTTATGCCTCCGTTAATTTATTTTGCCGCAAGCATGATTATGACGATTCTTTGCTCTCTTGATTTGTCGCTCCCTAGTCTATTGCTAGCCTTCACTTGTACTGAGCGGGAACGCTGCTCGTGCTTCCAAACACATGAAAACCAAGTTATTCCAGAGTGTCCACCATAAATACCTATGCATGGCATTTCAAACCATTCCAAGTAAATTCTCATGCGCTACCTTTAAAACCTTCAAAATGCTTCTCAATTTGTGTTTATGTTTCATAGCTCATGAGGAAGTATGTGGTGTTTAGCTTTCAACCTTGTCATTTACTTTTGACGGACTCTCATATGGACTAGTGGCACATCCGCTTATCCAATAATTTTGCAAAAAGAGCTGGCAATGGGATTCCCAGTCCCGAATTAATTAACTTAAATCGACACTCCTCCATGGTTTGTGATTGTTGGACGGCACCCGAAGGATTCGGTTAGCCATGGCTTGTGTAAGCAAAGGTTGGGGGGAGTGTCATCATCATAATAAAACCAAAATAAAAAGGCACTCCTTCATGGTATGAGATTGTTGGCAGGCACCCGAGGATTCGGTTAGCCATGGTTTGTGAAAGAAAGGTTGGAAGGAGTGCCAAATAAATATGCAATAATTCATGGGAGCCGCTCTTGAAAGTCCGGTTGGCGAGGTAGTTAGTGTACCCATTACCATTCATTGACAACAACAAACACCTCTCAAAATAATTTTACTCCTGTCTTTATAAAAATGAAAAGCTCTAGCGCATGTTAATCCCTGCTTCCCTCTGCGAAGGGTCAATCTTTTACTTTTATGTTGTGTCTCCATTATTTCTTTGAGCACTATCTTGAGAGCACAACTGTCATTCTTAGTATAATATGCTTGTCTCAAAATATGATTGATTGTGGTATAACTTTGATGCATTTATCTTTTGACAATCACTACTTCTAGTCTTTCTATGAACTCCAAAGGTGCCCGGGCATTTATGTTTTGCCAACCAAATACAGGCAAGCGAGATACCACTTTATCATGCTCTCTTATGAACATTACAATTCTGCTTATATACATGATTCATGATGCTTCTTATTAATTGTTGGTACCTCTCCATGATTGACATAGCTGTTAGATGATCTTATTTGCATATATCTCATTATGAACTGCTCGAGTATTAGCCATAGCATGAGAATATATACATCATATGAGCAAATGTGTTCGTGAAAGTTCTTTTATCGCTCAGTTGTTAACTGAATTGCTTGAGGACAAGCAATAAGCTAAGCTTGGGGGGAGTTGATACGTCCAAAACGTATCTACTTTCCCGAACACTTTTGCTATTGTTTTGCCTCTAATTTGTGTATTTTGGATACAACTAACACGGACTAACGCTGTTTTCAGCAGCTGCTCTGGTGTCTCGTTTTTGTGCAGAAATCCAACTTTCGGGAAAATCCTCGGAATTTATGCAGAAGGCCCTATTTTCCCAGGAAACTAACGGAGCCAGAAGGGCAATTGAAGTGGAGGCCCGAGGGCCCCACACCATAGGGCGGCGCGGCCCAGGGGGGGCCCGCGCGGCCCTGTGGTGTGGCCCCCTCGGCCGGCCTCCGACGCCCTCCTTCGGACTATTTATCGGCCTCGACCTAAAAACACACGGAGAGAAGTCGAAGTCGCCAGAAACCCTCCAGAACGCCGCCACATCGCGAAACTCCGTCGCGGGAGCCAGAAGTCTCCGTTCTGGCACTCCGCCGGGACGGGGAATTGGAGGAGATCATCACCGCCATCACCGCCAACGCCTCTACATCAACCAGCCATGTTTCCCCCATCCATGTGTGAGTAATTCCCCCGCTGTAGGCCGAAGGGGATGGTAGGGATTGGATGAGATTGGTCATGTAATAGCATAAGATTGTTAGGGCATAGTGCCTAGTGTCCGTAGTTGGTACTTTGATGATATTGTTGCAACTTGTTATGCTTAATGCTTGTCACTAGGGCCCGAGTGCCATGATCTCAGATCTGAACATGTTATTGTTTCATCAAGATAATCATTGTTTATGGTCTTACCTATAAGTTGTATACACATGTCGCTGTCCGGAACCGATGGCCCCGAAGTGACAGAAATCGGGACAACCGGAGGGAATGGTAGCGATGTGAGGATCACATGTGTTCACGGAGTGTTAATGCTTTGCTCCGGTACTCTATTAAAAGGAGTACCTTAATATCCAGTAGTTTCCCTTGAGGCCCGGCTGCCACCGGCTGGTAGGACAAAAGATGTTGTGCAAGTTTCTCATTGCGAGCACGCACGACTATATATGGAACACATGCCTATTGATTGCTTTGTACTTGGACACCGTTTTATTATTATCTGCAAATGCCCTGCTATGATTGTTACATGAGTTTCTCTCATCCATGCAACGCCCGTCATCCGTCCCCGTGCCTACAGTATTTTAATCCTGCTGTTTACTAAAATCACTACTGCTGTCTCTGTTACTCTGCTGCTGTTATTTCACTATCGCTATCTGCTATAAACCTGTTACTACTGATAAACCCTTGCGAGCAAGTCTGTTTCCAGGTGCAACTGAATTGACAACTCCGTTGTTAAGGCTTCCAAGTGTTCTTTGTCTCCCCTTGTGTCGAATCAATAAATTGGGTTTTACTTCCCTCGAAGACTGTTGCGATCCCCTATACTTGTGGGTCATCAGTGGTTCTTGGTACATAAGGGTCCGGGTTAATAACCCAGGACTGCTTCTGCTTCTTCGCCGGAGGTGGATTGGGGGGCGGCGTCTGCTTACCCGCCGGACGAGGACTGGGGGGCGGCGTCTGCTTACCCGCCGGAGGTGAATTGGGGGGCGGCGTCGGCTGACGTGAAGGAGGTGTAGGTGAAGCACCACCACCACCACCGCCACCGCCGCCACCACCACCACCGTAGGGGGGTGGACTTGTTGGCGCCTCGCCTGGAAACTTGATAAACTTCTTCTGCCATAGAATGAACTGGCGCTTGACATCTCCAAGTCTTTTCGCCCCTTCAGGTGTAGCAATGTCAATGTCCAGGTCCTCAAACCCTTGGACTATCTCCTCCACCGTGACACGAGCATAGCCATCTTGAATGGGGTTGTTGTGGTGGAGTGCTCCAGGTGGTAAAGCACTGCCGATGGCTACCTTCATGGACATGTTCCCGATAGGATAATGCAGATGACATGCTTTCATCTCCTTTATATCATCCACGGGGTAGCGAGGAGGCTCCGGTGCAGTAATTTCGACCACCAGAGGCTCCGGTGCAGTAATTTCGATCGTCGGTGCACCAGCCGGTGAGGCCTCCGTGGAAGCCACGCTGCTTCTTCTCTGCTGCTGGCTTCCGAGATCCATTGGATGATCTTCATGCTGCGCCCGAGCTGCATCTCTTTCGGCTACTAGTACACTCACGGTTTTCTTCATCACATCCATTTCCGTTACCAACTGCGCCACAACATCTGCATCCCGATCCATCTTTCTCTTACGGCTTCTGTAACCGTACGGGTCATCGTTCTGGGGGAACCCTACTTTCCACGGAATGGGCCCCATGCCTCGTACACGTCCTCCGTGTTCAGGATTCCCGAGGGCTTTTGTCAGGGCGTCGTTCTCTCTGTTGAACTTGATCCTCCCCTCTTGAGCATCCCTCATTGCCTCAATAAGCTTTTGGGTGGGTTTAATTATTTTGCCCTGATAAACACACTCCCCTGTCTCCGGGTTCAGCGATCCCCCATGCCCGTACCACCAGCTTTTGGCCCTTGGGTCCCATCCCTCCGTACCTGGACGGATTCCTCGCGCCCTCAGCTCGTTCTCCATCTTCTCCCACCTAGGCTGCCAAAAGCGATACCCTCCTGGCCCCATAATATGATTGTACTCCTTCTTGGCCGCATTATCCTTATTTTTTTTGATATTTCAAGGAACTACTCCGATTTCTTTTGCTTCACAAATTCTGGCCAATCATGTTGCAGTTTCTCATATTGTCCTTTGAAATCCGGAGTCTTGCCCTGCTTGACAAAGTCATGGGCTAGATTTTGCTTGTATTTCCGGAATGCGTTGGACATCTTAGAAAGAGCGAACTGTTTGACTAGCTTGCACCTCTCCTTGTTTTCCTGAATCTTGTTACCCTTCTCATCGTATTTGCGGTATTCCGGAGGTAGAACGAAATGTTCCATAAGCTTGTTGAAGCAATCTTTTTTTGTTCTCTTATCGACAAAAGTGAAACCAAGACGTGCCTTCTTTGGCTCATTCCACTCCTGGACGGTGATCGAGACGTTGTCTCTAACAACGGCTCCGCATTGGCTGATAAACTTGGTGGCGTTCTTGCTGGGCTCCAGCGGCCTGCCGGTTGCTTCCTCGACAACCTCGATGGTGCATGTTTCGTTTGGTTTCATCGTCTTGGTTGCGCCACGCTTTGACGACGTACTCGATTTTTTCGACGATCCGGCCGAGGGCTAAAATAAGAAAGAGAGTCGCGCGCGTTAGTACACACATATTTATTCAAATCAGTTAGTTTGTATCACCAGAGGCTCAATGTATATATATACCTCGGCGCCGGAGGTGGTTGCTACTTCCAATTGAAGATCGTCGTTTATCGACGTTCCTTCGGCATCATCTTGCTGACGGCGCCCTTCATCTTCACCCTCAAGGTTCAGATAAGAAGAGATATCATCTTCTTCTTGTCCGGTCGGCACATATAGAATATCGCCTTTTATGATGCCGAACATATGGTCTTCAAGGTCCGGATCATAGTTGTCCAGAATCGGGTCAGCTCTATCGTCTGCCATATGTCAGTCCTGAAAACATGTAGTCAAAACAAATTAATTGTGTATATGCATTATCACATCTCTTCTACATATAAACAGAGAGGGCGACGAGGGAGGCGAGAGGGGGGACGCAGTGACCGCGTGACCGAGAGACCGGTGGCGGTGGCGAAAGGGGGGACGCAGTGACCGCGCGCGTGACCGAGAGACCGGTGGCGGTGACCGAGAGGGCGGTGGCGGTGCCGAGGACACATAACCCTCGCCGCCCCCTCTCGATCCCAAAATAAAATAATTCTTGTTAATTAAGTTAAAAAATTTGTTAAGTTAAAATTTTGTTAAGTCTAAATTTTGTTAAGTAAAATTTTTCTTAAGTCAACATTTTGTTAATTTAAGTAAAATTTTTGTTAAGTTAAATTTTTGTTATGTCAAAATTTTGTTAAGTCAAGATTTTGTTAAGTATACAAAATTTTGTTAGTATACAAAATTTTAGTTACAAAATTTTGTTAAGTCAAGATTTTGTTAAGTATACAAAATTTTGGTAGTATACAAAATTTTAGTTACAATTTTTTGTTAAGTATACAAAATTTTAGTTACAAATTTTTGTTAAGTATATATATATATAATTTTAGTTACAAATTATCAAGTTTTACTTTTTTCTGTTAATTTACCGTTTTTGTTAAACTAATTAACTAGTTAAAATTAAAAAGAACAAAAAACACAAAAAAAGAAAAAAATCCGGCCCGGCCTCTCTCGATCTCCTTTCTGGCGCGCGGGCGGCGTCCTGGCAGCGTCTGGCGCATGCGTGCGGGCGGCGGCGGCGGGCGCGTGCGGAGGCGCGTGCGGGAGGCGCGTAGGGCGGCGCTCGGCGGCGGTGGGGAAGAACACGCGCGGCGCCGCGGCAGCGCGCGCGCGACAAGACACGGCGGGCGCGGCGACATACGGGAGATGGTGTCGTCGGCACGAGAAGAGGGCGTCGACGGCGCGAGAAGAGGGCGGCGGGCGGCGCGGCGCGCGTCGTCGTTAGCGGCGAAGCGGGCGGCGGCGTCGATCGGGCGCGTCGTCTGCAGAGAAATCGCGCGGAGAAGACGAGAATGGAGGCGACGGTTCGGGCGCGATTATTTATAGCCCCCCCCCTTTAGTCGCGGTTGGGAGGCGACCCGCGACTAAAGGGTAACCTTTAGTCGCGGGTCGCCTCCCCAACCGCGACTAAAGGGTATTTCGGCGGGTTTTTCAGTTCCCGCGCGCAGCGACCTTTAGTCGCGGTTGGCCTGGCCAACCGCGACTAAAGGTATTTTTGAAAATACTTTTCTTTTTCAAAATCACAAAAATCAGAAAAATAAAACTAATTCAATTCAAATTCTTAAAAATACAAATAATATATCAAAAAAATCAGAAAAATAAAACTAATTCAATTCAAATTCTTAAAAATACAAATAATATATCAAAAAAATCAGAAAAATAAAACTAATTCAATTCAAATTCTTAAAAATACAAATAATATATTAAAAAAATCATAAAAATAAACTAATACAATTCAAATTCTTAAAAATACAAATAATATATCAAAAAAATCAGAAAAATAAAACTAATTCAATTCAAATTCTAAAAAATACAAATAATATATCAAAAAAATCAGAAAAATTAAACTAATTCAATTCAAATTCTTAAAAATACAAATAATATATCAAATAAATCAGAAAAATAATATATCAAAAAATTCTTTCTTCCCGCCACTTTCTTCCCGCCACTTTCTTCCCGCCTCTTTCTTCCCGCCACTTTCTTCCCGCCACTTTCTTCCCGCCACTTTCTTCCCGCCTCTTTCTTCCCGCCACTTTCTTCCCGCCACTTTCTTCCCGCCACTTTCTTCCCGCCACTTTCTTCCCGCCTCTTTCTTCCCGCCTCCTATCTTCCCGCTCCCATTTTTCCCGCCATTTGTCACTACATATAGGTAGCCCGGCTTGGCCAGCATTATCACATCTCTACAATCTCTCATCACTCTCTCATGGCTTCCACCGCACCCACTCTAACCTACCAGCAGGTGGAGGAGCTTTGCGCCTCAAACTACCCTTGCCCACCGGGCTACCGCGTCCCTGCCGGCTGGAGCCTAAGCGCCGGCGGCGTGCCGGTCCCTCCCGTCCCTCAGGGTACTGCGCGCTGGGCGGCCATCACGAACCACTACTACCTCGACCTCACGCCGGAGCAGCGGATGAATCCCCGCTGGCATCCCGATAACCAGCATACTTGGGACGCCTTCTTCATCAATCGGCGTGAGAGGGCGCTCGCCAGGTATGAGGAGGACGGTATGCCTCCTGGAAACTTCCACGAGGCCGGCCGTCGGCTATGGTGGTACGGCCGGACTCTGCAGAGCGTCATGGACTACATCATGGCCGGCGATATCCCCCGCCTGCGCTACCCTCAGTTCGAGCCACGAGCGCCGCCCGACGACAGCGACGACAGCAGCGACGACGACGCCGGCAACTTAGAAGGCGATGACTACCAGTACAACGGCGGCGGCTATGAAGACTACGAGTATGCATATTATACGCCTAGGCAGGAATGACTAAATCACTCCAAATTTCATGTATGCAGGAGTATGACTTAGTCACTCCAAATTTCCTGTATGCAGGAGTATGACTTAGTCACTCCAAATTTCATGTATGCAGGAGTATGACTTAGTCACTCCAAATTTCCTGTATGCAGGAGTATGACTGAATCACTCCAAACTTCATGTATCATCAGTGCTATCTCGAGTCAATTGAATCATTCGAAAATGGACACCAAACACATCACGGGTAATATAATTCACATGATTCATTCAACAAAGTTTGGTACAATAAATTATTACACATCATTTCTTCCCTTGTGTCCCTGCTTGCTTACGATTGTGCCGTATCCATGGAGCATCCTCATCATTTAACTTAATGCTTGGGTCGGTGTTCACTTTGAAGGGCGGAATTTCAGCAAACATATTATAATCTTCTGACATGTCTGTCTTGTCCTCCACTCCCACGATGTTTCTTTTCCCTGAAAGAACAATGTGGCGCTTTGGATCATCGCATGATGTACTGATCGTTTTCTTATCTTTCCGTTTCCTCGGTTTGCTACTCATGTCCTTCACATAGAAAACCTGAGCGACATCTTTCGCTAGGACGAATGGTTCGTCAAGGTAACCAAGATTGTTGAAATCCACCATTGTCATTCCGTATTGCTGGTCCACCTTTACCCCACCTCCTGTTAGCTTGAACCATTTGCACCGGAACAAAGGGACCCTAAAGGAGGGTCCATAGTCAAGTTCCCATATCTCCTCTATGTAACCATAATATGTGACCTTTTGCCCATTCTCGGTTGCTGCATCAAAGCGGACACCACTGTTTTGGTTGGTGCTCTTTTTATCTTGGGCGATCGTGTAAAATGTATTCCCATTTATCTCGTACCCTTGGAAAGTCGTTATAGTCGAAGATGGTGTCTTGGCCAACATGTACAGCTGATCTACAACATGATCGTCACTCATTAAATGTTTTCTCAACCAACTGCCGAAAGTCTCCATGTGGGCCTTCCTAATCCAGGATTCAGGCTTCCCAGGGTTGTCCGAGCGTAAAATATTCTTGTGTTTCTCAAAGTACGGAGCCACCAAGCTGGAATCGGTCAGAACTGTGTGGTGTGCTTCATCGGAGAATGGCCGTCCATACATATCGTTGATTTCCTTCCGATCGTGCCTTTTCCACTTAGTCTCCCCTCGTGCCGCGATTGAGGAAGACCAATCGGCTTAAGGTCGGGAACAAAGTCAACACAAAACTCAATTACCTCCTCATTTCCATAGCCCTTGGCGATGCTTCCTTCTGGCCTAGCACGGTTACGAACATATTTCTTTAATATTCCCATGAACCTCTCGAAGGGGAACATATTGTGTAGAAATACAGGACCGAGAATGGAAATCTCATCGACTAGGTGAACCAGGAGGTGCGTCATAATATTGAAGAAGGATGGCGGGAACACCAACTCGAAACTGACAAGACCTTGGATCACATCGTTCTGTAACCGTGGTAGAACTTCTGGATTGATTACCTTCTGAGAGATTGCATTGAGGAATGCACATAGCTTCACAATGGCTACTCGAACATTTTCCGGCAGGAGCCCCCTCAAAGCAATCGGAAGCAATTGCGTCATAATCACGTGGCAGTCGTGAGACTTCAGGTTTTGGAACTTTTTCTCCGCCATGTTTATTATTCCCTTTATATTGGACGAGAATCCTGACGGGACCTTCATACTGCTCAGGCATTCAAAAAAGATGACCTTCTCTTCTTTGGTCAGAGCGTAGCTGGCACGACCTTGAAACCGTTCCGGATGCCGGTCATCAGGGTCTTTCAAACTTTGCTGGTCCTGCCGTGCTTCCTTTGTATCATTTGACTTCCCATACACGCCCAAGAAGCTTAGGATGTTCACGCAAATATTCTTCGTAACGTGCATCACGTCGATTGCAGAGCGGACTTCTAGGACTTTCCAATATTCTAGCTCCCATAATATAGATTTCTTCTTCCACATGGCTGCGTGCCCGTCAGCTCCCTTCGGAACTGATTGTCCGCCAGGACCCTTTCCAAAGATGTGTAGGATAACGTTGCATAGAAAACAAAAAATTTCCTACGGCGAACACGCAATCCAAGCCAAGATGCAATCTAGAAGACGGTAGCAACGAGGGGGTATCGAGTCTCACCCTTGAAGAGATTCCAAAGCCTACAAGATGAGGCTCTTGTTGCTGCGGTAGACGATCACTTGCCGCTTGCAAAAGCGCGTAGAAGATCTTGATCACGATCGGTTCCGGCGCCACGAACGGGCAGCACCTCCGTACTCGGTCACACGTTCGGTTGTTGATGAAGACGACGTCCACCTCCCCGTTCCAGCGGGCAGCGGAAGTAGTAGCTCCTCTTGAATCCGACAGCACGACGGCGTGGTGTCGGTGGCGGTGTAGAAGTCCGGCGGAGCTTCGCTAAGCTACGCGGGCAATATGGAGTGGAGGAGCAAAGCTAGGGTTTGGGAGGGGGTGGCCGGCCACTCAAAGGGGGCGGCCAGCTTATGGTCTTGGGGTGGCCGGCACCCTCCCTTGGCCCCTCATTATATAGGTGGATCCCAAGTGTTGGTGTCCAAGTCTTCGAATAAGACCCGAAACCAAAACCTTCCATAGGAGGGGGGAAACCTAGCCCAACTAGGACTCCCACCCAAAGGTGGGATTCCCACCTCCCATGTGGGGGGTGGCCGGCCCCCTATGGTGGAGTCCACTTGGGACTCCACCCCCACTAGGGCTGGCCGGCCATGGAGGTGGAGTCCCTTGTGGACTCCACCTTCCTTGGTGGTTTCTTCCGGACTTTTCTAGAACCTTCTAGAACCTTCCATAGAACCTTCCGCGACATTTTATTTCACATAAAATGACATCCTATATATGAATCTTATTCTCCGGACCATTCCGGAACTCCTCGTGATGTCCGGGATCTCATCCGGGACTCCGAACAAATATTCGAACTCCATTTCATAATTCAAGTACTACCATTTCAACATCCAACTTTAAGTGTGTCACCCTACGGTTCGAGAACTATGTGGACATGGTTGAGTACTCACTCCGACCAATAACCAATAGCGGGATCTGGAGGTCCATAATGGCTCCCACATATTCAATGATGACTTTAGTGATCGAATGAACCATTCACATACATTACCAATTCCCTTTGTCTCGCGATATTTTACTTGTCCGAGGTTTGATCTTCGGTATCACTCTATACCTTGTTCAACCTCGTCTCCTGACAAGTACTCTTTACTCGTACCGTGGTATGTGGTCTCTTATGAACTCATTCATATGCTTGCAAGACATTAGACGACATTCCACCGAGAGGGCCCAGAGTATATCTATCCGTCATCGGGATGGACAAATCCCACTGTTGATCCATATGCCTCAACTCATACTTTCTGGATACTTAATCCCACCTTTATAGCCACCCATTTACGCAGTGGTGTTTGGTGTAATCAAAGTACCTTTCCGGTATAAGTGATTTACATGATCTCATGGTCATAAGGACTAGGTAACTATGTATCGAAAGCTTATAGCAAATAACTTAATGACGAGATCTTATGCTACGCTTAATTGGGTGTGTCCATTACATCATTCACACAATGACATAACCTTGTTATTAATAACATCCAATGTTCATGATTATGAAACTAATCATCCATTAATCAACAAGCTAGTTTAAGAGGCATACTAGGGACTTCTTGTTTGTCTACATATCACACATGTACTAATGTTTCGGTTAATACAATTCTAGCATGATATATAAACATTTATCATAAACATAAAGATATAAATAATAACCACTTTATTATTGCCTCTAGGGCATATCTCCTTCAAGATGACTTTCAAATCCTTGACCATATCAAATACCTCAGCACCAGTGTGTTCCGCAGGCTTCGGCCGGTGATCTGCCTTGCCGTTGTAATGCTTGCCTTTCTTTCTTACTGGATGACCTTTCGGAAGAAATCGACGATGCCCAAGGTACACGTTCTTCTTACAATTTGGCAAATGTACACTTTCAGTCTCATGTAAGCAGTGCGTGCATGCATTGTATCCCTTATTTGACAGTCCCGAAAGGTTACTAAGAGCAGGCCAATCGTTGATGGTTACGAAAAGCAACGCTCGTAGGTCAAATTCCTCTTCTTTGTGCTCATCCCACACACGGACACCAGGTCTGCCCCACAGCTGTAAAAGTTCATCAACTAATGGCCTTAGGTACACATCGATGTCGTTGCCGGGTTGCTTCGGACCTTGGATGAGCACTGGCATCATAATGAACTTCCGCTTCATGCACAACCAAGGAGGAAGGTTGTAGATGCATAGAGTCACGGGCCAGGTACTATGGCTGGAGCTCTGCTCGCCAAAAGGATTCATGCCATCCGTACTTAGACCAAATCTTATGTTCCTTGCGTCAGCTGCAAAATCTTTGAACTCTCTGTCGATCTTTCTCCATTGCGTTCCATCTGCGGGGTGTCTCAACTCCCCGTCCGACTTACGGTCCTCTTTGTGCCATCGCAACAACTTGGCATGCTCTTTGTTCCTGAACAGACGTTTCAACCGTGGTATTATAGGAGCATACCACATCACCTTGGCGGGAACCCTCTTCCTGGGTTTCTGGCCCTCAACATCGTCACCGGGGTCATCGCCTCTGATCTTATAACGCAATGCAGTGCATACCGGGCATTCATTCAAATTCTCGTATTCACCGCGGTAGAGGATGCGATCGTTGATGCATGCATGTATCTTCGAACCTCTAAACCTAGAGGGCGAGACAACCTTCTTTGCTTCGTACGTCTTTGGCGGGCAACTCGTTATTCTTTGGAAACATATTCTTCAACATTTTCAGCAAGTTTTCAAATGCCGAGTCAGCTACACCTGCATGTGCCTTCCATTTCAGCAAATCCAGTGTGCAGCCCAGCTTTTTCAGACCATCATCGCATCCGGGGTACAGCGCCTTCCTGTGATCCTCTAACATGCGATCCAAATTCTCCCTCTCTTTTTCAGTTTCGCAGCGTCTCCGTGCATCAGCAATGGTCCGACCAAGATCATCAACGGGATCATCACGTGCCTCTTCTTCACCTTCCCCTTCACCTTCCCCTTCACCTTCAAAGATCCTCCATGAAAGTATCACCGAAATGAGCAAGATAGCTTTCATCAATGAAATCATCCCCTTCTTCATCTTCTTCCATTATAACCCCTCTTTCTCCATGCTTGGTCCAACAATTATAGCTTGGCATGAAACCGTGCCGAAGCAGGTGCATGTGAACATCTCTTGAGGAAGAGTAACCCTTCGATTCTTACGGTTAACACATGGACAGATAACAAAACCCCCTGCTTGTTCGCATTAGCCACTACGAGGAAATCTTTCAAACCCGTCTTGAACTCGCCGGAGAGTCGATTACCGTACATCCATTGTCGATTCATCTGCATTATTATAATATAAAATATATAATTAACCATCATGCATTTGTTAAACTAACTAGCTACAAACAATATAAATTAAACAATGAACTACACACATGCATATTTTATCAATGACACATCAAAGGTTCAAGTTGCTAACCGCGATCGAGGAGGAAAAAATAAATGAGAAAGCTCAAGTGTGGCTCCAACACTTCATATCATGTTTGTTTCATGCTCTTGGGGCATTTCATCAAACACCTTATGTGCATAAGAGGAACCAAAAGCAAACCTAACACCCACTTGTGAAGTTTGTGAAGAGAATGGCTCCAAATGGCTAAGTGTTGGCTGCTGGATGGGTATATATAGGGGAGGGGCTTTAGTCCCGGTTGGCCTGGCCAACCGCGACTAAAGGCCTTCGGGCACCTTTAGTCGCGGTTGGCCAGGCCAACCGCGACTAAAGACCCCCACGTGCACCAGCTGGCCACCGAGCGCCCTGGGCCCAGGCCTTTGGTCACGGTTCGCCTCCCGAACCGCGACTAAAGGTCCCATTAGTCGCGGTTCCTATAGCTTCGCGACTTATGGGGCTCACCGGAAGCCTGTTTTTCTACCAGTGGGATTTGTTGACGAAAACCCTGGTGACAAAAATGCATACCGTCATGGATGTGTCCTTATAGGTGACGAATTCATCTTTCGTCAAGCATTTAAGGTAATGCTTGACGGTATGATTTTTCGTCAAGAAAAAATCGTCACCCATTACCCAAGCGGGAAGGGCTTCCATCGTGTCTGTTAATAGGTGACGAAATCAAAGATCGTGGTGACGAAATAATACTAAGTTACTTTATTAAATGTTATTAGTTTTATATATCATGCGTGACCCACTTGTCAGGAACATATTTAATTAAGTAAAAATTGTGGTTTGGAAGAATCGAACAAGGGCTTCGGCGTGACCGACGCAGAGTCTTACCGCTAAGGTAGATATGGAATTTTGATCTGGATCCGTAAGTAGTCTATTCTATATATTTATTTCAATGGTGTGATCTAGATGTTACGACATAATAATTCCCTTATTAATATTTATGTCGGCCGAGGGTGCCTCGTTTAAGTCGCGCCGCTAGCAGACACGGCCTATATAGGTGCTCTTGCTAACAGTCGAATCGACTAGGGTTCTCGTCGAGGTGAGAAGAATTCCGTGAAGGCTCCATTGTGGTGGCGGCGAGACGCATCATCGGTGAGTTCTCCTGATTGTTCGTTAGGTCTAGATTTTTTAATCAGTTGTCAAGATCTGTTCTGAAGAACGTTGGCATGTTCTTAACTGAATTGTAGGCAATGGATCGAAGTTGGATAACTGATGGCACCAAGAAGTTCACAACAAAGTACATGGCAGGTGTTAGGGATTTCATCAAGTTTGCGCGAGAACACTTGGACAATACAGATGAACCAATCTTGTGCCCTTGCAAGGACTGCCTAAATCTGATACGTCAGATATAAAAACGATCGAGGATCACCGCAATTGTTCGTATGTCCATGACGTATACAAGATGGACTAGACATGGGGAAGATTTTAGTGATGACGAAGGGCGGGATAGAAACGATGATGGTGCGTATGATAGTGACAACGATGAAGAGGAAGACAATGGTGATTGTTATGTTGATGATTCATCTAGTATGATCGATGAACTGCAGAAGTCTGGAAATAAAGGTCCTGACCTGCCAAATCTGTATGCTAATCTAATTGAGTCGTGAAAAATAACTTTATGAGGGATGCACCTCTTTCACTAGGTTGTCGTTCATTATTAAGCTCCTTCATGTCAAATCATACAGCCGGATAACAAACAGAGGATTTGATCTCTTACTTCAGCTTTTACATACAGCTTTGCCAGATGTGGACTTTCCCAAATCATATGCTGATGCTAAGAGTGTTCTTTCTGATGTTGGGCTTGGTTATGAGACAATTCATGCATGCAAGTTTGATTGTTCTTTATTTTGGGGAGATCACAAGGATGATACGAACTGCCATGTTTGTGGATTATCAAGATATAGAGACCCTACTGGAAAAAAGAAAATCCCTCACAAGGTGTTAAGGTACTTTCCTATAATTAAAAGGTTGCAGAGACTATTTGTTAAAAAGGAAATGTCGACACATACTAGATGGCACAAAGAGAAGAGGGTTGTTGAGCCCAATGTACCGAGGCACCTGCTGATGGTGAGGCATGGAAGCACTTTGATGGCAAGTTTGATTGGTTTGCTAAAGATCCTCGTAACATAAGACTAGGTTTTGCCACAGACGGCTTCGATCCTTTTGGAAGTATGAGTAATCCTTACAGTATGTGGCCTGTTTTTGTGATTCCTTACAACTTCCCACCATGGATGTGCATGGATCAATCGAATTACATGATGGCATTGCTAATCCCCGGAAAGTATTCCCCAGGGAAAGATTTTCATGTATTTATGCAGCCACTGATAAAAGATATGATGCAGCTATGGAGTGGTGTGGAGACATTTGATGCATGCACGAGAGGAATATTTCCCATTGCATGCTGCGTTTCTTTGGTCTATTCATGATTATCCTGGATATGCCACTATGTCGAGGCCGAAGCACAAGAGGATTTCATGCGTGTGTGCATTGCGATGAGAATCCTTGCGCTGAACCTTTGAAAAACAAAATTGGATATATTGGGCATCGGCGATTTCTTGATAAAGATCACCCATACAGGAAAAGCAGACTTTTCAATGGTACAACTGAGACTAGAGATCCACCAAGGAAGTACACACCCAAAGAGGTAGCTGCGAAGGTAGAAAGGGTTAAGGATTTTGAACATGGGAAAAATCCAATAAGTAGAAAGCGGAAGCGTGCAACTGTACCCGGTGAACCAACATGGCACCTGAAAGTCAGCTTACATCATCTACCGTCTTTGGCGAACTTAAGATAGCTCACAACTTAGATGTGATGCATATTGAGAAGAACATATGTGACAATATTGTTGGTACACTACTTGAACTTGAGGGCAGGAATAAGGACACTGTTAGTGCTAGAATTGATTTGAAGAAATTCAAAATGTGGAAGAAGTATTGGTTGAAGAAAATTGTGAAGGATGATGATGATGCAGCAGTAACTTATGCGAAGCCCCCTGCACCGTGGACGCTTTCGAAGGAACAGAAGAGACATTTGTGTAGGTATTTGGCAAACACTAGGTTCCCGAGATGGTTATTGCGCAAAGCGGGGAAGATGTGTGAATATTGATGGTTGTAAGGTTACCGGTATGAAGACGCATGATTGCCACATACTTCGCAGCGAGTGTTGCCGGCTGGGCTCAAGGGAATTGCATCTAAGGAAATGTATGTGGCTATTGCAGAGCTAGGAAGATTTTTAGGGAGCTGTGTGCCAAAACCCTGAAAGTTGATGTGCTGAATCGATTGAAGGTTGAAATTGTTGTGATCCTATGCAAACTTGAGAAGCTCTTCCCCCAGCTTTTTTTGATGTAATGGTGCACTTAGCTATTCATCTTCCTGAGGAGGCTCTTTCGAGGGGTCCTGTTCATTATGGTTGGATGTATCCAATTGAGAGAAGATTAGGTTATCTAAAGTCTACGGTCCGTAACAAAGCAAGGCCAGAAGGTTCTATCGCAGAGAGCTACATTGTTGATGAGTGTTTGATTTTTTGCTCTAGATTTTTCAAGGATGGCACAGAAACAAGATTTAACAAAGATGATAGGAACCAAGACATACGGAGAAAACCTGATCCTGACGAGATGGAAGTATTTTCAGTTGGAGCTAAAGGTCTTGGGAAATCCATTTTGAAACATTTTGACAAGGAATTTGACAAAATGGTTTGGTATGTGCTGAACAACTGTGACGATGTAGAACGTTATATCAAGTAAGTAGTTAGCTTCACTTTAATAACTACTTCTCAATGTTGCAGACATAATTGTCCTGTATTTCATATGTGTTTTTTCTATGTTTCAGTGAATTCCGACAAGAATTGGGAGGTAGGGGTGTGCGTGACATCGAGGAGACGGTTCAGAGAGAGTTTGCAGGTTGGTTTGCAAACCATGTGAGACAGTTGGACAATGCATCAGAAGATTTAAAGTCTCTGGCTCTTTGGGCCGGACCGGCGTGTAGTAGTATACGCTGGTTGCAACGTAAAGGGTGCGAGGTTTCGCACGCTTACTCGGGATAAAGACCTGAAGACTCAAAATTCGGGCGTAGCGACTAAGGGATCTTTTGGTGATGCAGATGAGACCGACTACTATGGTGTTCTGCAAGAAGTTCTTGAACTGCAGTACGGGACTAACAAACACGGTGACAGGTCCGTGTACTTGTTTCGTTGCGACTGGTTCGACCTTGCGGGCAAGGGTTCCAAGATAAAAGATGATGGTTTTTTTAAAAGTGTTAACATTTCTATCCTATGGTTCAAGAATTCACCATTCATATTGGCCAGTCAAGCTGAAACATGCTTCTATTTGGAGGATACAAAGTTTGGTGATCCGTGGAAAGTGGTGCAGAAGTTCAGCCATAGACATGTGTACGACGTTCCAGAATTAGAAGATGGTAACGATGATGCATTTGTACGGAATGAAGACGCATACCAGGAGGATGAAGGTTCAGTCGACCATACATTTCATGATGTTGTCGACCTAGACGAGGAAGCAGAGGTGGAAGCAGAGGAGGATGATCATCGTGCTGCTGAAGTTGTACGTATTCATGATGCTCGTACAATCCGTGAACTAGAGAATGGGGAAGATAGTCCCAATGTTGACATGGATATGAGCGAAGATGAACTAGAGAATCAGGAAGATAGTCTCATTTTGGAAGAGAACATACATGATGACGAGGGAAAAAATTCAGAAGAAGATAGTGATTTAGATTGATAGAAACATGTAATGCATACAACTATATGTTTTGTTCCAAACATTTGAAATGTTCTTATTTAGATGTTTACGATCTCGAACTTGTCATTGAATTATCCAGAAGGGTTTAAGAGCAAATTAATATAAGCAAAAAATATGGACAAATATAAGAAAGCCAACATGTCGGTAACATAACTTTGACAATGGTTTTAATTAATCGACACTTGACACGATTACAACCAGCAGCACGATATGACTAACTATTGTTTTAACACAAGCAAAATCGACAATCGCATAAAGAGTCTTACAACTTAATCTAAACCTAAAGGGGCTGCATAGTTGGACACACGGGCACCACGAATCACGGACTAGCTACTCCAGATCGATTTCAGGCACATGGGTAGCAAACAAGTAAACCCCTGCATTTCCCAGGTAAAGCAAGAACAGCATCTTGTCACCCATCTGAAGGTGCTTTTCCTTGTCCATGAACTCCTTCCACCCAGCAGCGACGAGACGACCATCGTCTCGAAGAAATTGCGTAGGACGCATGCACCAAAGAAATCTGGGATGGCACACAATACTGATTGCACCATATTGTTCCATATCTTTAGGAACCAAACGGCTAGGGATTTTCTGTTCCAACAGTAGGGACATAGTTTAGTTAACACTTGTACGTAATGTAGGTCGCAAACTTAATGAAATGATATGATCTACTGCTTACCACGTGTTTGTTGTAATTTTCGCTGTTTGTCCAATTCAGAGTATGCAGCATTGGGACAACTAGTGCTCCTTGATCATAATCTCCAGCATTGTGGTACTCAACAAGGTAGTCCAAGTTGTCCACCTGAAGAATGACGGTATGCATCATCCTTCAATTTATCATTGTTCCATCAGTACTACTGAGCGAGTCAACAATGTCACGCTTCGTACGGGACAACTGGTAGTAAGCTGCATAATTAAAATAACTGACATAAGATGGAATAATTAATATGATCAATCATTCTGTCCAAAGGTGGAAAATTACCTGGATGGATTAGTGGTTCAGTTCCAGTTATTACAAGAGTATCCTGACCAGATGAGTTAACTCTGAAAATTAACTCCATGCCAACCTTAAAATTGTACACTCTAGCAAATTCGTTCCAAAATCTTCCGTTGATATAGGTTCTGCCAGCTCTGTTGGTAACATTAACAACAAATGCATGGCCATCTTTGGTTTTGAGTGCAGCTTCAAAAGTTGTCCTGTGGGAGGTCTGGACACCATACTTCTTAAGGAAATACGGTCTATAGTAGCAAGGGATGACCTAAATTCAGTAGAGTTAATACAAAAGTAAGTTAAATATGCGTCTACTCGGATAATCACCGAGTCTCAGATCTTGGACTTCTATCAGCACATATCTGAACTTCTATCAGCACATATCTGAACTTCTATCGGTATAGGACTGAACTACCGATACCTCTATCTCTAACAGCTACAACTATCGTAAAACTGGTATGAACGTAAAAGTTATCACAACTATCGTAAAACTCAACCATAAATAAGCGGTTAATACATATGGTGACCAACAATTATTACACACATCTGAATAATAGTACTAAACTAGCAATAACTACTAGGATCACGTGTTAAACTTTGATGTGGCGGCGAATTAATAAAACATCTGAATGAATTTGAAACTTATAAGTGCATGTACCGTCTTCTCCTCAAAACCATCTTGTAGTGTTTGCACGAAAAAACCTAACGCGACTCCCCCTCCGCCGCACATCCCCTTCTTGTCAAAGCAAACTGGACACTGCAAAAAATATGAAGAAAGATTACAAATCGGAAACAACGATCGATCGCGAGACGTACATGTTATTTACGTACTCCACTAGTAGGCGCCATCCTTGGTCTCGACGCGGAGCGAGAGTCTTACAAGTCTCGCCGGCGAGAGACGTGGCGAGCTATGGCGGCGAGAGACGTGGCGAGATCTGGCGGCGAGAGACGTGGCGAGATCTGGCGGCGGCTGAAGGAGGTCGTGATATGATGGCAAGTTATATCGTGGAGTAAATTTCGGTAGGTCAATAGGAGTGCAAATGGGCGGTGCTGGGTTTTGACGTGACAACACGATCGAATGCGCGTCAGTTGGACTAGACCCGCGTCAGTTTTCTCTTCGTCTACCGTGTCAATATTCGCACGGAGTAATTAAGGGGGATGATATTTATCCCCTTCCCCCTCCCCTACCGTCTCAATATTCGCACCGCATCCTGGTTTCCACACTTCTCGTCGTCTCCTCTCCCTCATTATCTTCGTCTCCCGCCGCTGCGTCGCCATGGACATGGATGAGCAGCAAATGTACAACTGGACTAGCACGCGCGCAGTCCACATCCACGACGAGGAGGACCTGGAGGTGGTCTACACCAACGACCCCTGGGAAGTGCGCCGCGTCCTCGACATGTACACGGAGTGGCTCATGGAGGACGAGCACAAGTTCGTCGGCCTCGACTTCGAGTACACCAACCATCGAGCCGAGGACGAGAACAAGATCGCCGTGGTTCAACTCTGCATGCGTCGACATGTGCTGGTGTTCCACTACGCAGCGTAAGAACTAATCCCCTTTTTTAATCTTTCGATTGGGGTTTTTTACTTGCCGCCGTTCTGTCTCTCTTTGATTTTCGTTAGACATTGTTCCCGAAAATCAGTACATTCCCGATCTAAATCTGCTAGACATTGTTCCAGAAAAGCAGTACATTCCCGATCTAAATCTGCTACACATTGTTCCCGATTTATTAATTTGTTTCATCTTCGTCTCCTCTGTAGGTTCTTGCATATTTGTAACTGATCTGTGACTAGTACATTACTTTGTTTACTGCAGTGCTAACTGGTGGGAGTCTCCGGCTATCTGCGATTTCTTTCGAGAAGGCGCTACGTTTGCGAGTGTTGACATCCGTGGTGACAAGAGAGTTCTGTGGAGGACATGGCACATGGAGATTCCTTCTGAGTACTACGTCGATCTCCAGGACGAGTACTTCAAGTACACTGGTCATGCGAGGGCTGGCATGGCTACCATGGCAGCAAGACTCATTGATTCATGGTTCGGTGATATGAAGAAGAAGTTCCACCACCATCGGCACAGACTGTGGGGGGACTTCCCACTTCCAAATATGAACATCGAGTATGCAGCCATTGATGCTTGGGTCTCGTACGAGCTCTACCGCAAGATCGTGGTCGACAGAGTCCTGCTGATGGTGGATTGATCATCTCTTCTGCTGCATGACCCCCTGATCTTTTGGTTTGGTCTCCCTCCTGCGTGAGGTGCTTTTGGCTAGTAGTCCGTTCTTTTCAAACTGTAAATATTTTGCCATGATATGTTAACAATTGTCTTGGGTGGTTTCAATTTTATGTTGTGTACATCCTAGTACTTCAAAGTGCTAGTAAACTAAATGTTCAGAGCAGTAGAGTTCTTCAAAATCAAAACATACCAGACGTAAAAATCACCAAAAATTGTGATTCAAATTTTCTTTATGACTTTTACTCATTTATCTGAAATTTTTCATGATTTGGCACCCTTATGCACATTGTGATATGACACCTTGGTTGCTATGGGTTTTGATTTTTTGGAGTTGGTGGCATGGTGTCCCCATGGTGGACATGTGTCGAACGAGGGGTTTTCGGACGAAAAGAGGGGAAATCGCCAAAAACTCACCAAACCACCATGGATTTGGGGCATGATTTGGCACCCTTGTGCACATTGTGATATGACACCTTGGTTGCTATGGGTTTTGATTTTTTGGAGTTGGTGGCTTGGTGTCCCCATGGTGGACATGTGTCGAACGAGGGTTTTTCGGACGAAAAGAGGGGGAAATCGCCAAAAACTGACCAAACCACCATGGATTTGGGGCATGATTTGGCACCCTTGTGCACATTGTGATATGACACCTTGGTTTCTATGGGTTTTGATTTTTTGGAGTTGGTGGCTTGGTGTCCCCATGGTGGACATGTGTCGAACGAGGGGTTTTCGGACGAAAAGAGGGGGAAATCGCCAAAAACTCACCAAACCACCATGGATTTGGGGCATGATTTGGCACCCTTGTGCACATTGTGATATGACACCTTGGTTGCTATGGGTTTTGATTTTTTGGAGTTGGTGGCATGGTGTCCCCATGGTGGACATGTGTCGAACGAGGGGTTTTCGGACGAAAAGAGGGGGAAATCGCCAAAAACTCACCAAAGCACCATGGATTTGGGGCATGATTTGGCACCCTTGTGCACATTGTGATATGACACCTTGGTTGCTATGGGTTTTGATTTTTTGGAGTTGGTGGCATGGTGTCCCCATGGTGGACATGTGTCGAATGAGGGGTTTTCGGACGAAAAGAGGGGGAAATCGCCAAAAACTCACCAAACCACCATGGATTTGGGGCATGATTTGGCACCCTTGTGCACATTGTGATATGACACCTTGGTTTCTATGGGTTTTGATTTTTTGGAGTTGGTGGCATGGTGTCCCCATGGTGGACATGTGTCGAACGAGGGGTTTTCGGACGAAAAGAGGGGGAAATCGCCAAAAACTGACCAAACCACCATGGATTTGGGGAATGATTTGGCACCCTTGTGCACATTGTGATATGACACCTTGGTTGATATGGGTTTTGATTTTTTGGAGTTGGTGGCATGGTGTCCCCATGGTGGACATGTGTCGAACGAGGGGTTTTCGGACGAAAAGAGGGGGAAATCGCCAAAAACTGACCAAACCACCATGGATTTGGGGAATGATTTGGCACCCTTGTGCACATTGTGATATGACACCTTGGTTGCTTTGGGTTTTGATTTTTTGGAGTTGGTGGCATGGTGTCCCCATGGTGGACATGTGTCGAACGAGTGGTTTTCGGACGAAAAGAGGGGGAAATCGCCAAAAACTGACCAAACCACCATGGATTTGGGGAATGATTTGGCACCCTTGTGCACATTGTGATATGACACCTTGGTTGCTATGGGTTTTGATTTTTTGGAGTTGGTGGCTTGGTGTCCCCATGGTGGACATGTGTCGAACGAGGGTTTTTCGGACGAAAAGAGGGGGAAATCGCCAAAAACTGACCAAACCACCATGGATTTGGGGCATGATTTGGCACCCTTGTGCACATTGTGATATGACACCTTGGTTGCTATGGGTTTTGATTTTTTGGAGTTGGTGGCATGGTGTCCCCATGGTGGACATGTGTCGAACGAGGGGTTTTCGGACGAAAAGAGGGGGAAATCGCCAAAAACTGACCAAACCACCATGGATTTGGGGAATGATTTGGCACCCTTGTGCACATTGTGATATGACACCTTGGTTGCTTTGGCTTTTGATTTTTTGGAGTTGGTGGCATGGTGTCCCCATGGTGGACATGTGTCGAACAAGGGGTTTTCGGACGAAAAGAGGGGGAAATCGCCAAAAACTGACCAAACCACCATGGATTTGGGGAATGATTTGGCACCCTTGTGCACATTGTGATATGACACCTTGGTTGCTATGGGTTTTGATTTTTTGGAGTTGGTGGATTGGTGTCCCCATGGTGGACATGTGTCGAACGAGGGGTTTTCGGACGAAAAGAGGGGGAAATCGCCAAAAACTGACCAAACCACCATGGATTTGGGGCATGATTTGGCACCCTTGTGCACATTGTGATATGACACCTTGGTTGCTATGGGTTTTGTTTTTTTGGAGTTGGTGGCATGGTGTCCCCATGGTGGACATGTGTCGAACGAGGGGTTTTCGGACGAAAAGAGGGGGAAATCGCCAAAAACTCACCAAACCACCATGGATTTGGGGCATGATTTGGCACCCTTGTGCACATTGTGATATGACACCTTACTTGCTATGGGTTTTGATTTTTTGGAGTTGGTGGCTTGGTGTCCCCATGGTGGACATGTGTCGAAAGAGGGTTTTTCGGACGAAAAGAGGGGAAAATCGCCAAAAACTCACCAAACCACCATGGATTTGGGGCATGATTTGGCACCCTTGTGCACATTGTGATATGACACCTTGGTTGCTATGGGTTTTGATTTTTTGGAGTTGGTGGCATGGTGTCCCCATGGTGGACATGTGTCGAACGAGGGGTTTTCGGACGAAAAGAGGGGGAAATCGCCAAAAACTCACCAAACCACCATGGATTTGGGGCATGATTTGGCACCCTTGTGCGCATTGTGATATGACACCTTGCTTGCTATGGGTTTTGATTTTTTGGATTTGGTGGCATGGTGTCCCCATGGTGGACATGTGTCGAGCGAGGGGTTTTCGGAAGAAAAGAGGGGAAAATCGCCAAAAACTGACCAAACCACCTTGGATTTGGGGCATTTAAAGTCACCACATTACCCTACAACAGAAGTTTCACTTGGAAAAAGGTTTGACAACCTCTTAGTGCAATTAGGTCAACCTAGGTTTCACCAAACACTCAAACTTTCATATAAAATTGAAAATTTGTTGAAATCTTTCCAAACCTTGTGTATTGGCCAATGTGTGGCTAACACTTTCCATGGAAAATAACAAACTAGAAAAAAATTTGTTTCCCTACCAAAGCACTCACAAAAGTGAGGTGCGTAGTGAAAGATTATGCCCGTCTACCTCGAACGGGCAGTTCTTGACCATTTTTTGAGGTACATAACTTGAAATGGACTGAAATTTGGCATAAGGGTGCATCAACATGTGGGTAATGACGCTAGCATGCTATCTTGGCAGTTTGGTTTGAAAATTTTCAAAAATTCATCCCCTAAACTCAAGAAGAGGCTATGTGTGATCACTAATTCGTATTTCAAATATTTTAGAGTTTTTAATACCCATACTGAAAATTCTGTGCCAGCCCATCCGTCATGCGTGGGACCCATGTCAAAGTAATGGGAAAGTGGACTGACTACATGCAGCAATCCACGTTTTCACACCCACGCGTCAGACAGAGGAACCCAAACGGCAGCACCTACTGTATATCCATCGGCCCCATCGTCTCTCCCACCCGCAACTTCTATTCCCCAATCTCTGGCGAAAAACCCTGCTTGCACCTCCACCAGCGCAACACCGACCTCCCCTTCCACCGAAGATCCCGAAGATGAAGCGTGTTCGCGGAGACGAGCCGGAGGCGAGTGCGGTCGTCAACGTCGACAGAGGCGACGGCGAGGGTCCGGTAGTAGTCGACGTCGCGGAGGCGGGATCTTCTTCCGGAACTGGAGCCGCTCTTCGCCGCGCCATGACTGTGGAGGGCTCCGCCCAACCGGCCGTGGTCGCCGTCGCTGATGAGGCCAAGGGAGACGTCCTCGCTCCCGCGGCACAAGCAGATGACCAGGGCTTCGATCCGAATGACCCGTTCTACCGCCACTCCAGGCAGTATCGCGAGCTATATGGCCCCAGAGAGTGCGACGAGTTCGAAGAGGAGGCCTCCGACAACTGCAGCGAGGTACTCTACTATTCCGATCGATCCCCTGTTTTTCTTGATCTTACTGTTCACCATAGGGTTTGCTCATAGGGTAGATTGATTTGCCCTGTCTGCGACTTCTTGTACAAATTGATGATTATATGGTTCTTGCTCATCTGATTTATGGTTTGTAGTTACTAGATCTGTAATATTTGATGCACATCTTGATTCAACTGTAATGATTCCTTTTGTGTGATGAATCATACCTGCTTAGTGTAACGCTCACTGCATTTTAAACTTAAATTCAGCCGAATATGAATCATACCAGAGTGATTATGATTACAAGAATTATATTATAGGTACTATTAATTGATCTGATACATGGATTTTATAATCACCATTTGTCTTAAACTGGTGCTTATTTATACGATGAAACCATAGTGTGTACATCATTTTTATTTGGGGAACAAATGAATTATCAGTTGCATGTAATTTATGACCATAATTTTTGTTCAATTCCTGCTTATTGACGTCATGAATCCATATTGTTTTATGAATCAGTACATCTTCAGGGAACAAATGATTGATCCCTGATCCATGAAATTTATAATCACCATTTTCTCTTAAATTGGTGCTTAGTTATAATACTGAAATAATGATTGGACTACCCATGAACAAGTTGTGACAACAGTTTAAATTGGTGGTTATTTATATTAGTGAAGTAATTATGTATGGTTGGATCTGGATCATAAATGTTGATTCTACATGATTAATTCTTAATAATGTTCATACAAAAATATTTAATGCTTCAATTGTATTTCAGTTAATTTCCTTCTCTCACTTCTTCTTTACTTTCAAAATCGCAGGAAGACTCTGAGGACGTTGACAGCGACAAGGAGGACCGCGACCGGAAGAGCCGCTTCGTTCGAAGAAGGCGAAGACTGGCCAGATCCCTTTCCGTCGTAACGGAAAGCCACATTGCCCATTCTGCGGCAGGGTTTTCCCGAACGATCTCGAGTGTCTGATCCAGCACGCGACGGGAGCTGGAAAAGGTAGCAAGCAGAAGCACAAGCCTGCTAGCAAGGCGAAGCACGCTGCCTTTGGCAAGTTCCTCGGGGACTACGTCCGGACTGGCCTCATCCCGCGCGTCGGTCCAGCTGTTGGCCCTCATGTTCTCCACTAAATTTAGTTTCTGTTTAGTTGTTCCCCTGGAGGTTCATGGTTAAACTATGTCATGTTTCAAAGACTATGTTCTACATTTGTTATTTGGAACCTGGGCAATCATACCCAGTTGTTTAACTTCCAGCCTAGTGGGCTTGTTCTGTTTTTCCCAAGGCCCAGGGAAGTACATATTAATTTGCAAAAAATGAACAATTAAAATCAGTGAAAATTGAACTGGCGGTAGAAAAAATGCAGACCAAATAGTCAATCGTAAAGTGTACCCCCTACATAATCCCACTATACAATCCCTTCACACAAGAGCGGCCAGGGTAGCGAAATGACATAAACACACAATGGGCACACACAAATTGTAGACTAAAACAATTATATCATATGATAAAGATTATATCATATGATATCAACTGAAACTTCAATACCACCACGGCTGCCCTGGTTGAAAAGAATGAGAACAACATTCCCAGATTCAAAGTTATACTCCTTAGTAAACTCCGACCAGCAGAATCGAACTTCATCCTTCCATCGTAGTAGTGTAGTATGCACCACGAGGGTGGTAGCCATAGTCATCAACAAAAAAACATGCCTCCCCGCTTTCAGAGATATTCAAGGACCTAACAACTTCCTTCGGTATATGCTGAATAATAAAAATTAAATTATATATGGGAAGGATATAAAGGATAACTAAGATTACATAAAGAAAAGGAGAATTATACCAGTCCATTGCCCTTCAAATCGGTATTCGTCAAGGTGTGCACAAAAACAACACCAAGACCAAGACCACGCTCACGGAGAAGTTGTTCCTTCTTCAATGTGTGAGCAGTAGTAAGGATAACACCGTTAGGGTGGACGACCTCAGTTGGAATTTCTGCATACAAATTTAAAATTAATAAAAGAATAAAAAAAGAGGAGATATAACATTAGTTATATTAAAAAAATGGGCAACACATGGTAAAGGATAAAACAGAATTACCATCGACACGATGCTTTTCAGTGCCATCAGGACCTTCTGCAAAAATCCCAAACAGTTCAGGAGCACTATCAAACCCAAACATGATACAGTCACCAACTTTCAGGTCGTAGTCATGAAGAAATTTTTGGTATCCACTACCAAAAACACGTGTCTTCGAACTGCCTTTCTTAACATGAAATTTGTACTTCACTTCATCCGATGTAACGACAAAAAAGATATTACCAACAAGGTTGTTGAACTGCCTCCTCACAAAACAAGGCACAGTCTGAAAAAACAGTAGAACAAAAATGCAGAAAATAAGGATATAGTCTAGAATCTGTCAACAAAAAAGATACATTCTAAAAAAGGATATATACCATAAAGTCATCAAATCTGCTTCCAAGATAACAACGAAATGAACTGAGAGTCTCCCGCCTCTGCTGACAATGATTGCCCATCGAACCACAAACAACACAGTTCATCCTGTGTATATTTAGCAATTACCAAAGCTAGTAAAAAATACAGGTAGGTAGGGCATATTCATAGAAATCTATCCATAGATCTGAAACCATACACACATATATCCATAGATCTGAACAAACAAGATTATTCAGAGGACAAAAAGGATTTTCAACAAACAGAGAAAAAGGAGGTGAGGTGAAGTAGTGACATGTAAAAACATATTTTCCTACCTCTCAAAACAAACGAAAATCTTCAGAGAGAAAAGAGTTTTTCAGCACAAAAGAGAGAGAAAGAAGATGAAGGAGACTTGCTTCACCGCATGAACAAGGGAGGGCAGAAGGCAAAACCAACCAGGGGCATTATAAATACAATAAGTAGTAGTAACTGCCTACAACCGCTATTTAATGAGGCTGTGGGGTAGATGGTGGTTGCTATCCTGTAAGTTCAAAAGTCAAACACAAAGTATCTCATGCAAAAATGGAGCCCACTGCTATTATGTAATCTCTGTCAATAAGTTCACAATGGCAAAACATCAGCACACTGAAAAATACATTGAATCATAAAGTTGCACTTCAAAATTATTTAAAACCATATGATTTACAACTTCAAATGTACAACAAAATGTTGACTACATGCCTTTGTTCGGACTATAGGTTAGGTCAGAACAATTATGGCATGTTAGTCATTTTTTCAACATACATAAAAAACAAATGCTCATTTGTGGACGAAGTGCACAATTATACCAAAGTAGGCATCACTTCAACACATCAAACTACACCAAACCTCATGAAAAATTTAAATTTGAATTTTCCACATGAATGTCACAACATTTACTCAGTCCCACTAGTTACTGATGATTTTACATTGAATTTAGCATTTATTATGAGTTTTACTCGTTTTCTGTCATTTTTTAATAAAAAAATCAACAAACACCTAAAATTGTCAGAAAAATCTGAAACTCCTTAGGCACACATACCTACCCTTCATGACCACTCACAAAAATTTGCAGCTCAATCTGAGTCTTTGAAGTGCAGCTTGCTTGAAAAAGAGCCCTTCACCGACATGATCGATGTGGGTCCACACATGGATCGACCCAACCAACATGAGGTTCCACAAGTGTTTTCAGACAAAATCTCACATGTGTGAACAATAACATGTATATGTGGGATGTGTTCTCACATATACCTCACATGCAAAAGGTTTTACAACTTCCGGGGTCGACGATTCGACCGTTATGCCGAAAATGCCCTCACTTGTGTAAATTCACATCAAACTACACCAAACCTCATGAAAAATTTAAATTTGAATTTTCCACATGAATGTCACAACATTTACTCAGTCCCACTAGTTACTGATGATTTTACATTGAATTTAGCATTTATTATGAGTTTTACTCGTTTTCTGTCATTTTTTAATTAAAATATACATGTACAGTTCCATTTTCAGAGTAATATTTTTTCTTTCACGGCAAAAACTTGTTCCCTCCAAATTGTAGTACGCCGGCTGCCAAAACGCCCAAATGTTTTGTTCCCTCCACTCCTCCCGCGCACCCCACCTATCAAATATTTCGCCCTCCCTTATATACGTCGTGCCTCTACCCCATGATTTACGAGCATCTTAACTACCCACCCCCCCGACCTCATCCTCTCGTGCTCACCCCGATCCGGTGTCTTCGCTGGACGTTCTTCCATCTCGCATCTATCTCCCCGGCCGGTGGTCACCATGGCCGGCAGTCGTCGAAACGTCGGGGGGAAGGAAAATCGCGCACACACGCCGAAGAAGGCGACCGGCTCGAAGAAACGCCAAGGTAAATCTGTCGGTGATCGGCTTGTTGTTGTGTTTTTCGGATGGTTAGATCGAGAGATCGGTTTTACATGTCTACCACGCCCGTTTGACCTATATCTAGATCTTGCATATTTGATAGATCCAATCCCGACATCATACGTATATGGTTTATCGTTTTTATTGCAGAGACAATCATGCCGTGCTATACAATCTTTGCCATCCCGCTGCTGTACAATCTTTTGCATAGACAATTGTTTGCCGAAACACTTAACTGAACTAATTCCAGCCGTTGCCAAAAACAGCCTGACGAGCTACAGTGAACAACGATATTGCTTCAGACTTTTATTCCTCAGTTTCAGAGGGAAGCAGAGTTTGATCTAGAACAATTGTTTGCTGTTTTCTATGGAACTAGTTAGTTTGCACGTGCAATGCACGTCTTAACAATGTAATGAAGTTTTTTTAATCATGTACTTTGTTTCATCAGTCTATTTATTTCCACAATTTTTGTTTATCTATGTCTTTCAAAAGTCAAAAATCAAATTTCAGCACATATCTGAACTTCTATCAGCACAAATCTGAACTTCTATCAGCACATATCTGAACTTCTATCAGCACATATCTGAACTTCTATCGGTATAGGACTGAACTACCGATACCTCATTACGTGCATACCAAGCCCGCCAAGCAACCAGAAGGGTAGTATCCACCATGTGAGGTGGTAGTTGTCCAATAATGATCGAAACCAGCTATCAACGGACATGCATAATTCGGTGTGCGAGGGAGTCTCATGTGTCAATTATTTGTTACGAGTAGATATCTAAAAGCACATGATGTCCCTTAGCCTGGCATATGCCCCCTCTTATGTTTTGTTCGCCGACATCATACGTAGACTCTTATGTTTTCAATCATTTGCTTTGTACAATATTTTGCAAAGACAATTATTTGCTGTTTTCTATGGAATTGGCCCCCTCTTATGTTTTGTTCACGCTCCGCTCTTCCGATTATTTCAGCGGAGACACAAAACCCCGTCAAGCCGGCATATGAGCTTGCCAAGGAGAAACAAATGCAAGAAAATGTAGTACGCATGGAAAAAAAATTCGCTGAAAGATATGGACCTGGCCACAAATTTCAGAAAGATTTCACTGGTTTTGCACGTACATTAGTGTATGGTGGGGTACAAATAGGAACTAGTAACAATCTAAAGGACACAGACTGCGAAGAGATGGAGGTCGAAGAGGACCCTTCGTATGAACCGAATCCGTAAGAGATAGCTACTGCCGATGATGATCTTCATTCAGATGAGGATCGCGCGCATCGGCAAAACTTCAGCTCGGATCTGTGGAACTATGTCTGAACTATGATAGGAAATACGTACATGCTAAATGTTTCCTACTAATGTAGCCTCTACTTTGCTTGCAGATAGTTGCTTCTTCTGCAATAGTTGCACAGAAGAAGCGATCCATACCTGAAGTTGCACCATCCAACATTGCAACAAGATCAATGGCAACAATCGAACCTGAAGCTGGGTCATCCGATGAGCCGACGGCCCTTTGCTGGTCTGAACACTGAAGGAGCACCCTCACCTAACCAGATCATGACATCTGGAGGCAGCACCTCATCTCCTGAGGACAATCAAATTGTAAACTTTGAGCGGCAAGGTATGAAAATTTGTAAAAACTAAACACTGTACCGCATATTTTCATATAAAAGAGAATCATTTCATATCTCTTCTTTCAGAGACATTGACAACATCTGGCGGTAGTAAGAGAAAGAGAGGTGGACGCAGACGTACCATGGGCCATGGACTACATGAGTACACATGAAGACATGGTGGCAATAAGATGCCAATTGAATTCACTGCTGGTGTCAGGAGACCCAAGGATTATGTCCAGTCAGCAAAGCTGAGCAATGAGATTGGTATTCACATCCGTGAAAAAATGCCGCTTGCAACACACTGGACACAGTACAAGAAAGATGAAACACTCAAACATGTCATTCCTCATGCTATAAGTACAGTAGCGGTGAGTCCTGTACAATCTTGGTTTAACCTAATTAGTATGCTACATGATCAACTATCTAAGAATCTACTGATTAATGCATCACTATTTTGAAGGGAAAGTTTAATATGGACAAAAATGATGAGGTGGCTCAAGATGTGTGCACTGATATGCTGCAAGTTAGTATTCGGCAGTTCCGATATAGGCTTAAAAAGGAGTATTGGCCGAAAATTAAAAATCTCACACTGGAGCAAGCATATCTCAAGAAGCCAGATCATGTAGAAGAGAAAAGCTGGAAAGAACTGGTGAAAAGATGGTTTGATGAGAAGTACCAGGTACATAAACGTTATTCCTTTCAATAACAGCTACTGAATTCTTACATTTCTACGATCTGGATAAATAAAATGCATGTCTTGAACATAGGGACTGTGTGTAATAAATGGAAAGAACAGAGAAGTCTGTGAAACAGTTCCGTACCACCGGATCTCGAAGCTATGTTGCTCACCGGGAACATCTAGTAAGTGTTCTGAATTTCCCAATACAGTTCATACTGTCATACACAAAGTTTACAATGGTAATGTGCATTCTACATTTTTTCAAGCAGAAGGCTAAGCAGCAGGAAGAAGAAACCTCTCCAATTGAATTTTTTAGAATCACACACACTAACAAGGATAACATTATGAGTGCTGAAGCAAAAAGTGCATATGTAAGAAATATTTCTTATTAGCACAATATAATATAATCCAGTTTTGTATGTTGTCCATGCAATGATTGTAATCTTTATGCAGGATCAAATGGTGGCAAAAAAAGCGGCGCCACGCAATGAAGATGAACCTGATTTGACTGATTTGCAAATTGTTCAGCTAGTTCTGAGCGAGAAAAGCCCATCCACCACCTGCAACAGCACATTCCTACCAAGATTGGGCGTCGCAACAAGTTCCAGGAAGTCTTCTGTCTCAGCTACACGCATCCGAGAGCTACAACAAAGATCGCAGATCAAGAGCAGAACTCCATACGAGCAGCTGAAACGTACCACGGTGAGATGCGAGCAAGACTGCAAGAACAAGATGAAAAATTTGAAGAGATCAGGAAGAAGCATGAGGAAGAACTTGAAGCTGTGAAGAAAGCCCAAGAAGAAAAGACTCTGGCTTATGAAAAGAGGCTGACAGAAATGGATGCCGTGCTTAATTTGCTCTTGAGGACATCCCAGCCACCATCCATGTCTTAATCCCAGGGCAACTAATCTATTGCACCACCATCCTACAACATTATTAATCATAGGTCTTTTAATTTCTTTGTGTTCCAATTGTAATTTTCTTATGAATCTTTCGGTCTGTGAGAGACATATATACTTCTTGTGCCACCATTTAAGTATGATATTTATTGTCTACTTTTTGATATTTCGCCAGTTTTTTTGTTTCCCAAATTTCGCAAATAATTCAAATGCTCTCAAATTTTGTCAAATTCAAAAGGTGACGGAAAATGTCACAACGTCACTATTAAATGAAACCACGTGGCACCAATTTCTGGTCCCACTTGTCAGAATTTGTGGGTCCCACCAGTCAGCATTATTGGGACCCAAATGTCGGCAACAACCTGGTCCCACTTGTCTGAATTTTGTGGATCCCACCGGTCAGAATATTGTGGGTCCAGCTTGTCATAATATTTTGTGGGTCCCACCAGTCAGCACCATGCCGGTCCCACATGACAGATATCCATGTCAGCGCCGTCAGACCCATGTTGTCAGAAGCCAAATGGACCCACATGTAAGACCACGTATGCTTTTTTTGGACCAATCAGAAACTTCCCAAGATTTAGATATTGACGAAAGTTGCTATTTTTCGTGACAAACCTGTCTGTCAACAATGAACCTTTGATGTTGACGAATTTGCAGGTCGTCACCATCAAACATTTGACGTTGACGAAAAAATGCATACCGTCACCCCCGATATTTTATGATGGAGCTTCCTTGACGAACCCCATGACGATCAAATTTTGTCACCGCGAAGTAATCCTTGACGAAAATTGGCCTTAACATGACAAAAGTGATTTGTCAAAAAAATTGTTTTCCTTTGTAGTGTCTAGAGCTGATTATAGAGTAATTATTAACTACATGCAATTGTCTTTAAAGCAAAAAAAAAAAACAAAATTTGGAAAATTGTACGTGACTATATTATTTCTGAAACATCGTCAAAAAAATATTATTTCTGAAAAGGATGTTTAGACGCATACTCTCTACATCAAAGGGATGCATAGGACCTTTATTATTAATTATTTATTCAAAATGTGGCAAGAACATACATCAAACAACGGCCTTGTGCCTTAGACTCATAACAACGTTCTATCAGCTAGATCCGGGGGCATCATCGAGTCACTGTGGCGAATTAGGAGCACACATCCGGTCCAACAGACTCTCAACGCACACACACATGCACGCGCTCCAAGAGCCGTCACAAAATTACATATTGCCAACCTATTTTCAAGGCAGAGATCCGCATAGTCCTCGTCAGACTTGCCGTCGATGCCTCCATGGCACTAAACAACACCTTCGCCATGCACGCATCCGTCATCACATGTATGTTGCCGAGTCTCCATTGCACAATGCCTCCGAGACCCTTTGTCTTCAACTCAGAAGAAGCCACGCCGCTCAACCCATGGACCCCTCCAGCCAGCATCTTCTCCAAAAGGATGTCCCAAGAGGGAGAGCGGTGCCGATCGCAATCAACTACAAGAACAATGGGATCTACTAGACGATGCCTCCATATGGGGGGAAAGACACTCAAAGCGCCACCATCGTCTGATCCAAGGATCTATAGGGTTTCCCAGAGACTCGCAAACCACTATGACTTAGTACCTCTCCCACGAACAATGCATCCGTTGAGATACAAGGCACCCAAAGGTGTCGAAAGCCAAAAAAAAGTTTTCACCTTGGAGGTAACATGCATTACCTAGTCGTGCTCACCTTTTCTCATTACCTACGTCGTCGCCATCTGGCAATCCTAGCACCGCACATGGCCTCTGCCACCACACAACAAGGGCGTCGACGGTGTGTCCGATAGCAACGACACGCCACCGCTGGTGCATCGCGTCGCCATAGCTGATCCGGGGCCGCCGCCCTGGGATCCAAATTCGTCGAATCAGAGTGGGGCAGACGTCCCTAGCACCTTTGGGAATTGGTGCATGCCGTCACCGCAACTGAGGCCGGTAGTAGAGATGGCATCGATGCATACGATGGCCTCCCGGCACACGCGATGGCTTCTCTCCCCTGAGCCGCCCTAGCAGAGGACATGGGGTCAGGCAACAGAGTTGAGGAGGTGGTAGGTTGCGGGGGAGGGGGCGCTGGTGGGCGGCATTTCTTGGGGTTGGGGCGGCGGTGCGTGGGAGTCCTATGTGATATATATGTTCTTTGGATTCTTTTCAAAAAAAAGAAGTCCTTTGAATTAGGTTGTGGAGATCAACAAAACATGATTAATTGTAAGGTTACGTGAATTGGTACATAGATGCAGTGACCGGAATTCTAAGTCCTCACTACCTTTGGCACAAGATGCATACATATACTTTTTTACGGAACTTTATGGCAATTCTTATCTTGGTCCGTATAAAATATGGCTTAGCTATAAACAAAATTAACTCTTTTTTGGCCTATACTTTGCACAAAGTTCTTAGAGTTTGCACGTAACATATGACGTTTTTCGAAATGGACGTAACATATTACTATATGAGTATATAATACAACCCAAATATATCCTAACTTATTCGGCCAAGTACTAGCTAGGTTAGTTACCCATGTATATTCCTTGCTATTAATCCAGTAGCTAGCTTAGCTAGATCTTGTGGAGAACAATATAGCACACACCGCATTTGTCTCTGTTATCGTACTAACACGATGCATGCCGCCATGCACACTGTCGTTGCCTAATCGACGGTACCCCGGAGGAGGGATCCTCACGAGGGGGAGAAGAAGTAGGGGCCATAGGGCGGAGTGCACACGGGACGGTGGTACGCGATTTACCCAGTTTCGGAACACCTGCACGACGACAGGGCCTACTGCTGCTTGTCTGGAATTATCTGGGCGCTTTCGCGTTGTTACAATGAGTTGTGGTTGTGCCGCTTCTAGCTCGAGATCTCCCCTCAGGGCTCCCGGGATCCGGCTTATGTAGGCGCACGGATCTAGGGTTTACATGGAGAGTCCTAGCCGGATTACAGGTTGCCTAACTACGGTACAATGTCTTGCCGTGTACGTCAAGGATCCGCCTTCCACCTACGTCGTACTGGATCCGGGTTCTTCATGGGCCTTCACGGATCTGACTCCTGGCATAGACCTCTTCGGATCCGGGTACCTCTGTAGGTCGGTTCGGATCCGGATACCTCTGTAAGGCGGTTCGGATCCGGCTACCTTCCTAGGGCGGTTAGGATCCGGGTACCTTCGTAGGGCGGTTCGGATCCGGCTACCTTCGTAGGGCGGTTCGGATCCGGCTCCTTGTTCCTGGGTTGGACATCTTCCATCTTGATCAACAACAACTGGGCCGCCCGGTGGGCCATATGCCATCACCACCATCTGTGGGCCACCCGGGCTTGCCGGAATCGGACCATGTCGATGGTATACCTATGAAGTATATCCACAACAGTAGCCCCCGGAGTTCTCCAAGATTTACCGTTCTTCCATCCAGTTCAGCTTGCGCATGTATCTTCATCCTTTGGCTGGAATGAATAATAGAGAATATTGAAGGACTCCAAACTTCATATCTCCAACCAAGTATTGGTCGGAAACTTCATGATCCAATGGTCAGATTCTTCGGAGACACCATCCAACATAATCTTCGGTATGGATCCGACTAGCCAAATGTAGGTTCGGATCTGACTAGCCAAAATATAGGTGCGGATCCGACTACCAAAAAATTAGGTGCGGATCCGGCTACCAAAAATTAGTTGCGGATCCGGCTGCCAAAAATTGAGGTGCGGATCCGACTACTAAAAATTAGGTGCGGATCCGGCTGCCAAAAAATTGAGGTGCGGATCCGACTACTAAAAATTAGGTGCGGATCCGGCTGCCAAAAATTGAGGTGCGGATCCGGCTACCAAATATTAGGTGCGGATCCGGCTACCAAAAAATTATGTGCGGATCCGACTAGTTAGCCAGATTTTCGCAATCTTTGAAAATTTTCTTGACATAGCCATATGTATGTAGCCCCCGAGCGTTGAGTCGGCTTGCTCCAAGGAGACTCGATGCTCAGAAACTTAGCCCCCAAGCGTCATTTCCGACTTGTTGCTCCAAAGAGAACTTCATCGATGTAGCCCCCGAGCGCCAAGGTGAATTTACTTGAAAATCCGGCTTGGTACTCTTAGAGTAGCTTTATCTTTATATGTGACTTAGGAATAGCGTAAATCCCAAGCATCTAGGCGGAAATTTCCAGCACTGATACCCGAAAGGAAACACACTTTTCACCTAAGATCAAACCGCAGCCCCCGAGGGTTGGTTCCGGCTAAGCATAGCGGAATCAAGACTCAAGTTGCTTTTCCAGCTGTGCACGCCATGGATCCGCCTAACCTCGGGGGACTGTTGTACGTCCAAGTGTCATGTACCTGATACATAAACATAAAAACATATTTGTATTAAATTGTTTCTTTGATCATGTTCAACGAACAAATGTAAGGCGGAACAAAAACGGCCTTTGAACAAATGTTTTAAAGCTGAAACTATGCAGCAGTTGAACAACATAAAACTGTCAAGGCGGAAAAAACTCGACTATCTTGAACAGTTAATGTAATTTATATGTTTTAAGCAAGTGCTGGTTTATCCGTTCTTCTGGTTCATATGCTTGACTTTTCGCGAGACGGCGAACTTTAAACACAGAACATCTGCTGAGGCGATAGCGCTTAATAGCGAAACAATCAAGAACCTCAGAAACAGAGGCCGGTTTTAAGTACCGAAATGTCACTACTATGGAATCCACATATAAACAACAGAAAACGTGTAGGCCAGAAAACTCAAGCTAACGCCCGAAAGCGGAATTTTTGCAGCGTACTGGAGCCTTAAGCGGCAAAAACAGTACAAAGTTTTTCACGAGCGCGAGGCAAATCGTGGGAAAGATATGACCAACAGTGAAAGCGGTAAAAGACTCAGGATATGAGTGAACCAATCTTAATCTCATGATCATAAAATATTAAAATATTAAATATAAATAGGACTTAGCTGTTTGTAGCGGAGTCAACGTCGGTCGTGGCGGTTTTTCTTCGGCGTTCCGTCGAGCCGGTGCGAGATTGATTGTCGCAGTGGTCCTGTCGGTGCGGATCCACCTACCAAAATTTAGGTGTGGATCCGACTTCCAAAAATTTAGGTGCGGATCCACCTACCAAAATTTTGGTATGGATCCGGCTACAAAAAATATAGATGCGGATCCGACTACCAAAAACGTAGGCACAGATCCGGCAACCAAAAATATAGGTGCGGATCCGACTACCCAAAACGTAGGCGCGGATCCGGCAACCAAAAATATAGGTGCGGATCCGACTACCAAAAACGTAGGCGCGGATCCGGCAACCAAAAACATAGGTGCGGATCCGACTACCAAAAACGTAGGCGCGGATCCGCAACCAAAAACATAGGTGCGGATCCGACTACCAAAAACGTAGGCGCGGATCCGTTAACCAAAAACATAGGTGCGGATCCGACTACCAAAAACGTAGGCGCGGATCTGGCTACCAAAACCAGAATTTGAAATTTCCGGGTCTAAGGCGGATTCTTCCGTGAAAAGCTCCAGCGACTCGGATCGGATCTTTGCAGCTGCGTCCTGCTCGGCGGCGGTCGTAGCTACATTACTTACCAGTGCGTTTCCGTCGAAATCAACGGTTTCGCCGATGAAGATGTGTATGCCGCCAACTGGGACGATGGAGAGCTTGACAGGGTTTGTCTTGGCCGGAACCCAGCACTCGTCCGGAGGGACGATCGGAAGGTTTCCGGCGTAAAGGACGCGCCCCACAGCGATGGTGTCGTCGTAGCTTTCCATGGCGGAACCCTCCCGGTTCCGGCCTCCAGACGCCACAGGCCCCACGGTGGGCGCCAACTGTCGTTGCCTAATCGACGGTACCCCGGAGGAGGGATCCTCACGAGGGGGAGAAGAAGTAGGGGCCATAGGGCGGAGTGCACACGGGACGGTGGTACGCGATTTACCCAGCTTCGGAACACCTGCACGACGACAGGGCCTACTGCTGCTTGTCTGGAATTATCTGGGCGCTTTCGCGTTGTTACAATGAGTTGTGGTTGTGCCGCTTCTAGCTCGAGATCTCCCCTCAGGGCTCCCGGGATCCGGCTTATATAGGCGCACGGATCTAGGGTTTACATGGAGAGTCCTAGCCGGATTACAGGTTGCCTAACTACGGTACAATGTCTTGCCGTGTACGTCAAGGATCCGCCTTCCACCTACGTCGTACTGGATCCGGGTTCTTCATGGGCCTTCACGGATCTGACTCCTGGCATAGACCTCTTCGGATCCGGGTACCTCTGTAGGTCGGTTCGGATCCGGGTACCTCTGTAAGGCGGTTCGGATCCGGCTACCTTCCTAGGGCGGTTAGGATCCGGGTACCTTCGTAGGGCGGTTCGGATCCGGCTACCTTCGTAGGGCGGTTCGGATCCGGCTCCTTGTTCCTGGGTTGGACATCTTCCATCTTGATCAACAACAACTGGGCCGCCCGGTGGGCCATATGCCATCACCACCATCTGTGGGCCACCTGGGCTTGCCGGAATCGGACCATATCGATGGTATACCTATGAAGTATATCCACAACACACACAGCTTGTTTGTTTCTAGTGTATGTCAAAAGAAGTGAAAAAGAGAGTACTAACCAATTATGTGGGGCCGTGTGAAGACAAAATGATGCATAAACTGTTTAGAGCAGGTTTGATGTATAGCCAGCTGATAGATATAAAAATTATCATGTCATCCATAGGCACTAAAGATTTACAAGTGTATTACATAATCCACCTCACACTCTCATAGTGTCTAGTAGTGTTGCGGCTAGCGCTTGAATTTAGAACCTACTATTTCACTATTTCATGTCTCTTCCCGGCACATAGTCAAAAATGACGTATAAGCATATTTATAGCATACGATTGTACTTCCTCTTAGACAGTTTAGTACGGCGTTCAAGGTTACTTCCTACGAGGTTCAGCCCATTGGCCTCATGGAGTCATGGTCAGTCGTGTTGCCTTTGTAACTCAAGATTGACTCTAATGAGCATCTTTCATCCTCTCGTAGAGTTTTTGTCATTTCCTCTCCTTTTGGCAGTCCATCATCACCGATCCTTCTATACTTCTCCAAGTTAATTACTCCTCGCACTACCGGAAAATCTGTCGTTGACGTGCGCCTAGATTTTGCCGTGCGGCAACACACGGCAAAGAAAGGAATGCCATGAGCCTACAAATCGTGTGCACGGCATAGACAAACAGCACGGCACATTAGTCGAAAGCACACGGCAAACACAAAGCGCACGGCAAATCCTGTAGAAAGCGCACGACAAAGGACGAGACTGACACACGGCAAAACCGGCCGCACGGAATACTGACATGCTAGGCCCACATCAACAGCCAATGTAACATTGCATCCTAACGGAAAGGGTTTGCCGTGCATGCCGTCACGCACGGCAAACATTTTGCATTTTTATATTTTCATTCGTCACTATATTTTCCCGCGGAAATTTGATTTGAGCACGCGTTTGAGCTGGCGGGCATGTTTGCAAAGTTTGCCGTGAGACATCTTCTGCAAGGAGCACACGGCAAACAGCGACGCACGGCGCAGTGCCGGCACACGGCACAGAATAACTCACGGCGAAGCGCAGACACACGGCATAGATGGACACACGGCGAAGGCACGGCTCACAGTGAAACATAGGCGCATGGAAAACTGCGCGCGGACGGCGCACGGCGAAGGAGTGGCTCGCGGCAGACTGTGCCTCGGACCTACCGTCTGGTTTCGTCGACGGTGAGACGTCGTGAGGTGCTTTACTTTGCCGTGTAGCTCAGCAGTACATGGCAGAATTTCTTCCGTGCGGGGCTGTCGATGCGTTTCCGTGGCGTTCTCTGCCGTGTGCACTTTGCCGTGTGCAAACTCACGGCAAAGATTTTGCCGTGCGTTTTAAGCGTTTTGCCGTGTGTCCTGGGCACATGGCACATCTCAGTTTTCCGGTAGTGTCGAATGAGTAACCACGGTCCACGGGTGGGAGTGATTTGCCAAGGTTGTGATATGTGTTGATATCTTTAATCAAAGGGAGCTGCTTGGATGCGTTGGATGTTGCTTTCACATGGCAGTTGATAAGTTGAGTGGCTCAACCAGAGGAGGCTGCTTAGGGTGCAACATGTAATCTTCCAGTTTTTTTTTTTTGGTTCTAGTCCTTGTTATAATTTTTATTGTTATGAATTATGATCTACCTTTTCACCTTTTTAATGAAATGGCAGAGCCCCCTCCTTTGCGCCAAATGGCATACTTCATAATAAATAAACCAGTAGTGTTTTTTTTCGTGGTAGCCAAATTTGGAAATGTTCGATTTGTAAAAGTTCTACATCTTTTATCAGGGATAAAAAATATTAAAAAATATATTTCATGATAATTTTGTCATCCGTTTCGTCAAACATGTACTACCTTCATTCCTGAAAAGAAGGCCTATAATTTTTCTTCTTCGGAAGTCAAAGAACGTAAAGCTTGATTAAGTTGTGAGGAAAAAAAACATATACATTTTCTGTACCAAATGAGTGAAATTAGATACATAAGGAAATATAGTATTTTAGCTGCTGATACTTTTTCCGAAGACTTCGTCAAAATATACATGTTTGACTTTTGGGAAAATTTTATACACCTTCTTTTCAGGAACTTGGTATAAAATAATTATATATTATTGAAGTATACATTATATATCTGTCCTCCCTATATGGTTAACATTTATGTGATCTAACCAAGATTTTGGTTTCATCTTTCCGGTCTTGAACTCCTAACCATTTCCATATTTATTTCATGCATTAGCTAGCTCACCAAAATGTTTATGAACTAATCAAAGATATATAGGTAGCCCATTTATGAAAATTGCAATAATATAAAGGCCGTATGCATTGGTTGATGCAGAGGCTGGTGCGGTTATGCTTCCATTTCGGGGGGGGGGGGGGGGGGGGGGAAACAGTCCTTCAACATGTACTCGAAGTGTATTAGTCATATTTTTTTTAGTATGATGTTATGTCTATGGTCCACTAGGTACGAGGCAGTGTGCTAGGAGAGAACCATTTTTTCAATACTCATGCATGTTTTATCCATCGAGTTGGTGCTACAAGATTCGTGTTGTGATGTTTCACCGAGTTTCGCAATGTTTTTTTAGAACTGCAAGTAAACTGCATAGATTTGCACGCAATAAAACTTGGTGAAATAATCTACGCTAGAACATTTCTTCCAAATTTTTCCTAATCATACCAGACTAAGCTCCTTGTGATCGACCGATTGAGCTAAAAGAGTTAACATTGGCAACAACATGATTGGAATTTCGAATCAAGTTTGTGCATGGCAAATCACAATAACTAAAAAAACACAGCTGATCTAGCTAGTACTGTTGTATTGTGATCCAAATTCATATACTAAAGGGAGGCTGTACGGATCGTTGGCACCACCTATATATACATCTTGTAAGCCGCCGGCTAGGGTTTATCAGATTATAAGATAACCCACGGCGTTTGTAAACACCTCCCGATATAGTCAAGTTTTGCTGGCTGGCGCCCGTGGTTTTTTCCCCTTCTGTGTTGGAAGGGGTTTTCCACGTTAAATCTTGTGTCCCCTGCGTGTGTTCTTGTTTCGTTCTTTGTTATTTGCTTGTCGCTTTTATAACAAGTGGTATCAGAGCCCGTGTTTCAATCTAGGGTTTTGCGACATGTCTTCCTTGAAGTTCGATCTACCGCAGCTGGATTACACCACTATATTTTCTCTGTGGCAAGTGAAGATGAGGGCGATACTTACCCAATCTTCTGATCTGGATGAAGCTCTTGATGGATTTGGCAAGAAAGATGCCAAGTCCTGGACCGACGATGAAAAGAGGAAAGACCGTAAGGCTTTTTCATTAATTCAGCTTCATCTATCCAACAATATCTTGCAGGGAGTGCTTGCTGAGAAATCCGCAGCGGCGCTGTGGTTAAAACTGGAATCGATCTGCATGTCCAAAGATCTAACCAGTAAGATGCACGTGAAGATGAAGTTGTTCTCGCACAAGCTGCAAGAAGGTGCGTCAATGATGAATCACCTATCGATCTTTAAAGAGATCGTTTCTGATTTGCTGTCCATGGAGGTAAAGTATGATGATGAGGATCTCGCTCTTATACTGTTAGTCTCGTTGCCTAATTCTTTTGCGAATTTTTGAGACACCTTATTATACAGACGTGATGAACTAACCCTTGCCGAAGTTTATGAGGCCCTCCAGCAGAGGGAAAAGATAAAATCTATGGTGCAAGCAGAGGGTTCGTCATCTAAGGCAGAAGCACTGCAGGTCCGAGGCAGGACCGACAACAGAAACAACAACTACAACAGAGATAAGAGCAAGACCAACAGAGGTCGCTCAAAGTCCAAGGGACGTGATGGTAAGTTCTGCAAGTATTGTAACAAAACTAGCCACAATATTGATGATTGTTGGAACTTGCAGAACAAAGAGAAAAGAAACGGTACTTACCAACCGAAAAACAAATCTGAGGGTGATGGTAAGGCTGCTGTTGTTTCAGTGATAATTCTGATGGCGATTGCCTAGTTGTGTTTGCTGGTTGTGTTTCTGGTAATGATGAGTGGATCCTTGATTCTGCATGTTCGTTTCATATTTGCTGTAACAAAGACTGGTTTAGTTCTTATGAGTTTGTGCAGAGTGGAGATGTTGTGCGTATGGGAGATAACATCCCACGTGAGATCGTGGGCATTGGCTCCGTTCAGATCAAGATGCATGATGGCATGACACGCACTCTGACAGATGTGAGACACATACCTGGCATGGCCAGAAATCTGATCTCTCTCAGTACCCTTGATGTTGACGGGTACAAACACTCTGGTTCTCGCGGAGTTCTGAAGGTATCAAAAGGTTCTCTCGTTCACATGATTGGTGATATGAATTCTGCAAAGTTATATGTTCTTAGAGGTAGCACTTTGTCCGGTATTGCTGCTGCTGTTATTCCTGATGAACCTGGTAAAACTAACATGTGGCATATGCGTCTTGGACATATGAGTGAACATGGCATGGCAGAATTGCACAGGAGAGACCTGCTAGATGGCTGCATTTTGAGTAAGTTTGAGTTCTGTGAGCACTGCATTTTTGGTAAGCATAAAAGAGTTAAATTCAATGCTTCCGTTCATACCACCAAAGGGATTTTAGATTATGTGCATGCTGATGTGTGGGGACCTTCCCGCAAGACTTCTCTTGGTGGTGCAAATTACATGCTTACTATCATAGATGATTACTCCAGAAAAGTGTGGCCTTTCTTTCTGAAACATAAATCAGATGTGTTTGATGCTTTTAGAAAGTGGAAAGTTATGGTAGAGAAGCAAACAGAAAAGAAAGTTAAATTGCTTCGTACTGACAATGGCATGGAGTTTTGTTCTACTGTTTTCAATGATTATTGCAGCGATGAAGGCATTGTCAGGCACCACACCATCCCATATATTCCTCAGCAGAATGGTGTGGCGGAGAGGATGAACAGAACCATCATCTCCAAGGCTCGCTGCATGTTGTCCAATGCTGGTATGCATAGACGTTTCTGGGCTGAAGCAGCCTCCACCGCTTGTTACTTGATAAACAGGTCACCTTGCATTCCGCTTGATAAGAAAACTCCTATTGAGGTATGGTCTGGTTCACCTGCTGATTATTCACAGTTGAGAGTTTTCGGTTGCACTGCTTATGCTCATGTTGATAATGGAAAGCTAGAGCACAGGGCTGTTAAGTGTGTGTTTCTTGGTTATGGTTCAGGAGTTAAGGCATATAAGTTATGGAATCCTGGAACTAAGAAAGTTTTGCATAGCAGGAATGTAGTCTTTAATGAGGCTGTCATGTTTTATAAGAGTTCATCTACAGATGTTACTGATGCTGTTGATTTTTCTGATAATTCTGATGATGAACAATAGAGGATTAGCGTGCAGGTGGAGCACGTGGAGGAGAAAGAAAATGATATTGCTGAAAATGATAACACTGTTGTTCAGCACTCACCACCAGTTTTGCAGCAAACAAATAGTTCCATTGCTGCTGATAGACCGAGGCGTAACAAAGGTCCACGTCCTCGTTTAATTGAAGAATGTAATCTTGTTCATCATGCTTTGAGTTGTGCTGAACATGTGGAGCATGATACTGAACCTGCTACATATACTGAGGCCGTTGCATCCGTTGACCACGTGAAGTGGATTTCTGCTATGCAAGAGGAGATGCAATCACTTGACAAGAATGACACGTGGGATGTTGTGCCCTTGCCTAAACAAAAGAAGGTTGTCCGCTGTAAGTGGATATTTAAAAGAAATGAAGGTTTGTCTCCTAGTGAGCCTCCGAGGTTTAAGGCAAGGTTAGTAGCAAAAGGTTTCAGCCAAATTCCAGGTATTGATTATAATGATGTATTCTCTCCGGTTGTGAAGCATAGTTCCATTCGTGCATTCTTTGGTATTGTGGCTATGCGTGATCTTGAGGTTGAGCAGCTAGATGTAAAGACTGCTTTTCTGCATGGTGAGCTTGAGGAGGAGATATACATGGACCAACCTGAAGGTTTTGTTGTGCCTAGTAAGGAGGATCTTGTTTGCAAGTTGAAGATGTCCCTTTATGGTTTGAAACAGTCTCCAAGACAGTGGTACAAAAGGTTTGATTCATTTATGCTTGCACATGAGTTTAAGAGATCTAAGTATGATAGTTGTGTTTATATCAAGTTTGTTAATGGATCACCAATATACTTGCTGTTATATGTTGATGATATGTTGATTGCTGCCAAGAGCAAGAAAGAGATCACTACTTTAAAGTCACAGTTAAGTAGTGAGTTTGAGATGAAGGATCTTGGTGCTGCTAAGAAAATACTAGGTATGGAAATTACAAGAGACAGAAGATCTAGTGTGTTATTTCTTAGTCAGCATAATTACATTCAGAAAGTTCTTCATCGTTTTAATATGCATGATGCAAAGTCTGTTAGTACACCAATTGCTTCTCACTTCAAATTGTCAGCATTGCAATGTCCTAGTACTGATGAAGATATTGAGTACATGTCTCGAGTTCCATATTCTAGTGCTGTTGGTTCCTTGATGTATGCCATGGTTTGTTCTCGTCCTGATTTATCCTATGCTATGAGTTTGGTCAGTCGATATCTTGCTGATCCTGGTAAAGAACATTAGAAAGTTGTTCAGTGGATTTTCAGGTACCTTCGTGGCACATCCAAATTAAGCTTGCTTGAAGTTTGGCAAGACCGGTGAGGGACTCGGTTGCTATGTGGATTCAGATTTTGCTGCCGATTTGGATAAGAGAAGATCCCTCACAGGTTATGTGTTCACTATTGGTGGATGTGCTGTGAGTTGGAAGGCAACGTTACAATCTGTTGTTGCCCAATCTACGACCGAAGCAGAATATATGGCAATTAATGAAGCTGGCAAAGAGTCTGTTTGGTTGAAAGGTTTGTATGCTGGGCTTTGTGGAGATGATTCTTGCATTAACTTGTTTTCTGACAGTCAAAGTGCAATATACCTTACTAAAGATCAAATGTTCCATGAGAGGACAAAGCACATTGATATCAAGTACCATTATATTCGCGACATTGTTGCTCAAGGTAAACTGAAGGTATGCAAGATAAGTACTCATGATAATCCTGCTGATATGATGACAAAGCCAGTTCTGTTTCCAAGTTTGAGCTTTGCTCGAGCTTGGTTGGTATAACTGTTTAGCCCAAGTGGCTGTTGGCGCCAGCAAGTGTTTTTTCCTTTGTTGTTGTCACGCCCCGAGACCGGGCCTGGACGAGACAGCCGCCGCGCGCCTATAAACCGAGAGGCTTATACTCGCGCAAGGGTAAAAATGCAGGCTTAAAACCAGCACAGTGGATCTCGAGAAACTCAACTATTCATATTTTCTTTACAATTACACAAGAATTACAACTAGATTCTCTATATCGCTTCCCACCCGCTGGTCCAGCCTAATCTTCAATCGACGAACTCTTCTGCTGCGCAACTCTGGTAAAAACATTGTGGAGCTGGGGTGAGTACGATAAGTCATACTCAGCAAACCGATTATACACAATCATATAAATGTAAAATACAAATGCTCTTCGAAAAACAAAAGATGGTTAAAGTATTAGGCAAATTAAAAACGCATGGTGCCACACATGAAAGTAAGTTTCCCAACCCGGGAATCATAGGGGTGAAATTCACACTTTTACACTCTGCAGAGGGGTACTCCGACATCGACAGTCTTGACTAGGTTGCGCTAGTCAGGCAGTGTTCTTATACCCGCTAAGACCCGGACACTCTGACCTACTGATGCCGGTCGCTCCTACGGATCCATCACCGATACGTTCCCGAACAGAGGCCGTCCCCAGCGGAGAACACAGATAGTCCCATACCTGAACTATGATCGGTACAATATGTTTACCTTCGTAGCACCAAGTTTGCTCTTATAAAAACATGTATCTCTCATGTTGATCACTTTCTATCGATATCCGCGCTAATGCCCGATTCGTACCGGTGGCTCCAGCGGATCCATCACCGCGTAACGACACCGACGAATTAGCCCACGAATATCTCCGATACCATCTACCAACTACTATATCATGTATTTAACAACAATATGTATTCTACAAAAATACATGAAGGGTATAAAGCAGCTTGCCTTGATAAAAGATGATAGTCCGCTCTATCAAAGAATATTCCCACAATCAGCATACTTCTATATATATTTGCACTAGTAGAAACTTAACAGCACCTCCCGCTCTCTACTTCCATCGCCTCCAAAATTATACAAAGACAGTATATATCCACGCATGCAACGGCTCTTCTCTACTAATAACGCCCCCTTCAAGATAAACCCTCGCCTAGACATCGCACCTCTCTCTCTATTTCTAACTTTCTATCTCTCACCGGCGTAACCTCCCTCGATCTGTCTATTTCTTTCTAGCATGATACTATCGGTGGACATTGTAGCTAGCTAGTGTGTCCGGGCAGCAGCACCTATTTATAGGAGGAGCACTAAGTGGATGAAATATCTGAGCTGCGTGCACTACTACAACTTACTCTCCTATCTCTACGTGCCACGTATAAGCTGACTCATTTTCCCTAGACATGCAGAGGTCCACGCAGTTTCTTCGACCGACTAGGCATTGCCGACCTGGTCCACTCCATCTACAGTAGTATTAAGTTACGTTGCAGCTCTGGACTTTGGTCACTAAATATCTAGTACTGCTGGGCTCATGCATGAACCACACTTCTATTCTTGCCTCGTCTTACTTGTACGACTAGCTAGTCAGCTATTTCTAATTAAACCAGGATTCTTAGTAGTATCGAACCATGCACAAACAAATCAGGTTCTACTTTATTTTTCTTATTGCATGTAAATGTTATCATCCAAATTAAATGCTAGAGATTAGCACAAATCAAAATAATTAGAAACAAATAGCATTTAATCCCTAATTAAATAATAACTCGAAAAAATCGGATTACCACAGTTGTTCAGGAAATTGTTGAAGTTCATGCTACAAGATGGAATTTGTCTCAAGGTGGAGTTTGTTGTATTGTGATCCAAATTCATATACTAAAGGGAGGCTAACTTCTGACGAGCGGAGCGAGGCCAGCCCCCCGCGGTACGGTGCGGATCGTTGGCACCGCCTATATATACATCTTGTAAGCCGCCGGCTAGGGTTTATCAGATTATAAGATAACTCACGGTGTTTGTAAACACCTCCCGATATAGTGAAGTTTTGCTGGCTGGCGCCCGTGGTTTTTTCCCCTTCTGTGTTGGAAGAGGTTTTCCACGTTAAATCTTGTGTCCCCTGCGTGTGTTCTTGTTTCGTTTTTCGTTATTTGCTTGTCGCTTTTATAACAAGTACTATGTATTTTCTTCCGATATTATTTTAGCATAGGTACATCTATGAACAGTGTAGATACTCAGATAGTACCACTACACCCATAAAAATCATCGTCTAGTGTACGTACGTATCAGTGTATCACTACACTAGGCAACTTCAAAAGACCCCACGTCTCTCATCTTTTTCAAAAGGGAGGGGGAGGCGGAGCCTTCGAGCTGAGCTGCTTTTCTGCGCGGCAGGATAGAATATCACCCATGGGGGCTTTGTAGGTGAAGACTCCTGGAGAGAGAGAGAAGAAAGAGATGGGGGAGAAAAAAGAAGCAAATTAAAGCCACACACCTCCAACCAAGCAAGCAATAGAAAGAGAAAGCCAAGAAAGAAGACATCACCCCAACGCAAACCTAGATAGACCAGCAGCACGTACCAGCACAAGGACAACAAGAAGAAGGTCGCCTCCTCGTTGCGCGGGAGGCGAACGATCGAACCCTATTCTTTGTGCTTGAATCTCCAATCCAATCCGCTAGACTTAATTCGGGAGATCTAGAGAGAGAGAGGGAGAGAGGGTGGAGGTGAGAAGAGAATAGAAGAAGAATGTTCTCTTCCAAGAAGGCCACTAGCAGCAGCAGCGCTGGAGCGGTGGCCGTGCAGGGCTCCAACGTGAACGAGAGAGGGGGCATCTGCGTGCAGGGTGATTCAGGCCTCGTTCTCACCACCGACCCCAAGCCCCGCCTCCGGTGGACCGTCGAGCTCCACGAGCGCTTCGTCGACGCCGTCGCCCAGCTCGGAGGCCCCGACAGTACGACTCCATAAGCCTTCATATGTACTATGGTTAATTCGATCATATAACTGAGAATTTTGCGTTTGATTTAGAGGCGACACCCAAGACTATTATGAGGGTCATGGGAGTCAAGGGGCTCACTCTTTACCACCTCAAGAGCCACCTTCAGGTGCGTTTTAAGTGTGTTGTTGCACCCTCTAGTTAGGGTTAGGTTTAATCTCTCTCTCTCTCTCTGTGTACCTCTCTCCCTCTCTCATGCTGACTAATCCATATGGTTTTCGCATGAACAGAAATTCAGGTTGGGGAAGCAGCCACACAAGGACTTCAACGATCATGCTGTTAAGGATGGTAAGATCGAGAGACAGTTCATGCGCAAAAAAAAAAGAGCTCACTTGTTCTCCCTTCTCGTGCAATTCAGTTGTGCAGATAAATTTGGCATATCCAATATAGCATTTTCCAACTGCATCTATATGGTCATGTCATATCTTCGTGTTACTGAAATGTTGCTCAAATTTTCGCAGCTGCAGCAGCAATGGAGATGCATAGAAACGCGGCCTCTTCTTCAGGCATGATGGGTAGAAGCATGAACGAGTAGGTTAATTAATGAATATAAGCAGTAAAATTTGCTTTGTGTTCACTCATATCCCAATTATGAAGCTTTTCATGCATATGCTCAAGTAGTCTCCTGACCCTTTCACCTTTCGCAATTCCCATCTTGTGGATCTTAATTTCAGCCGCAACGTGCACATGAACGAGGCCATCAGAATGCAAATGGAGGTGCAAAGAAGGCTGCATGAGCAACTAGAGGTGATTAATCAACCAAGAATCAAAGTATGCATGGATCTATGGATCCAAAAATATCGTGAATTTCTCATCAAGTTCCTATTTCCCCTCCTTTTAAAAGCATTAGGAAGTTTACTCAACTCCACTTTTATTCCCATGCTGATCCTTATGCTCATCTACTTTAGTTGCATGCAATGCAGCAATGGACGTTCTTATTCAAAGCTTAATTACCTACTCAATTAGCACTAACCGTATTGCTTTATACTAGTCCTAATTAGCTAATGCATGCATGGATATGGGTTTGGCATGCAGGTGCAGAAGCACCTCCAAATGAGGATTGAAGCCCAGGGAAAGTACATGCAGTCCATCCTGGAGAAAGCATACCAGAGCCTCTCGTCCGGCGACGTCGCGGTGAACCCTGCCGGAGGGTACAAATCCCTAGGCAGCCACGGTGGTGTCCTCGACGTGTGCTCCATCAAGGACATTAGCACAGCTTCCATGGGCTTCCCGTCTCTGCAGGACCTGCACCTCTACGGAGGCGGGCACCTAGACCTGCAGCAGCAGCATGCGCCAATGGAGAGCTTCTTCTCGTGCAGCGATGGCGGTGGCGGCCTTGGGTCGTTGGGGAAGAAAAGGTCCGGCCAGTATGCCGGCGGGAAGAGCCCCATGCTGTGGGGCGACGATGACGACGAGGATGAAAAGGGCGACCAGCTCCTCCAGATGGCGCCGCCGATGATGGACGACATGGACTCCATCGCCGGCGTGTACGACGCAAAGTCGATGATGACCATGTCCGGCGACTCGGCAGGAAGCAGGGGCTACGACGGCAGTGCGGGGTCTAAGCTTGAGAGGCCGTCGCCGCGGCGGCTGCACATGGGAGGCCAGAGCCCGTCGGTGATATACGGGTAATGAAATGAACCAAACAATCGAGTTAAGTTAACTAGAGCTTTTTGTTTAACAGGTGCATGTGGCTAAATAAGTATAGCTTAAGTGCATGGACTTAAAATGGGGAACTATAGAAGAAATTACGCGTCATTGGTCGATCAGGGTGATCTTACGGATATAGTGATGCATCACACATGTCTATGGTGATGCTCAAGGTCTAACTAAGATGATCTGTTATGTAATTGTACGTGTTCTTATTTAAATACGATGGGTGTAATTAAATGTGTAACCTAATTATTTTTGCAATCTTGCATTCTGAGAGTGCAATGTAAGTTTTCACTGATCCTGGGGCATTGTATGTATATCGGTACAAACATGTTAATTAGTGGAACTCGCCTATACTTGTACTAGTTGTATGTGTGCGGAGTAGTTGTGAATCTATACTTATTGGTTGGGTCGGGAAACATGTGTATATTTCTGAATTCTAGCACATTTGTTGTATGACTTAAGGTGCAAATGTGACTTCAAATCTTGCCCTCGTATCAACATTCTTTTTAGAAACGGGTTAGCAAACAACCCTACTATTGCAAGATTTTATATGTTGCCTTCGTATCAGAACTTATAATAAGATGGTAAAAACATATAATAAAGTTGTACGTATCCATATATGCATACAGATGTCCAAATTAACCAAATTATTTCAAATCCAAAAACTTGACAAAATATAAAGAATATGTGTTCACATTCATGCGGCTAGATAATGCCGAGTATATATACATATTATTGCTGATGCACAACCTCGTCGATTTAGAAACAATAATCCATTAGATGACCGAGGAATAAAATCTTCTCCCTCCGATTTGGGGTCTTAGTTTAAATTTGTACTACTACCTCCATACCATTTTATATGGGTATTACGCATTTTGAGAAAAAAAAATTGACTATAAATTTGGTCAAAAAATATGAGATATATTCCACAAAATTTATACCATTGATTCATATTTAAAAGAAATTTACAATAGTACAATTTTTTTGATATCTATCTTATATTTTATTGACCAATAGTAGTTAAAGTTGTTTCTCGAAATATGTAATACCCCTATAAACCGGCATGGAGGGAGTACTCCCTTAATAAAACCATGACACTTATTATGGATCATAGGAAATAACATATATGTATCTGCGCCACTACTCTAGGTAATATATATAATTTTCCTTGTCTTAAAAATTGTACCATACGAAGAATCCTATGTTTTGAACTATAATTTAACATGTATTTGAAAGCATGCATGGTTTCTAAAATACGATTCAACATGCATCCTCGTGAAAATCAGCATGCAAAGATGAGATGCTACTTTGTAAATTGATCCTGAAAAGCCATTACAAACGTGAGTATTATGTGGAATCATTGAAATTGAATTGGAGCAAAGCCAGGGCATGAAGACTATATTACTACTGATGTCTAAGGATTTTTTTTTTTAAATAGAAGCCTAGGACAAAACAATGTACATGCACTCAGTACCTGAGGTGTGGACCCTGAGGTGTGGGCCTAACAGAAATTAAGATTCTACATCTACAGTATATAAAGAGGAAAGATGAAAAAAGGAAGGAGATGAAAACAAAGTGTGGGTTGGGATGCTCATAGTTCATGCACGCAAGGGATGTGTTTTTGACAATTTTATTTGATTATAACCGAGTAGCAAATGATCTCCTAAGTAGGCCATATAACATCTATATTCTCTCTGTTGTAATTTTGTCTAGTTGCTCCTCATAAACCCTAGCCGCTGCGTCTCTTCCAACCTATTGTCTCCTCTAGCCTCGGCCAGCGATCGTAGGGTCTCGGCCTCCTCTGCTTGCCACTCCAGCGATGGGAGGGGTGCGAACCTCGGACCTATGCTCGGCGTTGTAGTTAGGTCCCTAAAGTTAGGGTGTGGGCATGCAATGGTGGCGATGTGCAGAACTAAAATAAGGTGTCCCCGTCTCCTTATCGACCTTGTCAGTGGTGATCCCGCTAGAGGCATTGATGAGGATGTGGAATCCGCCCCTCGTTTCTCCCTTGGAGTACTGGATATTGCTTTGTCTACGTATGTGGTAGTTTGTCTTAGTGGCGTTGTCCTTAGGCATTAGTCTTGACCGTCAATGGTTGGCTAGCCTCAGTAATGTCTGGCCAGACCTAGAGCGTCGCTCATGCCCTTTCCTGCATTTTCTTCTCCGAGCAATAGTTTTCTTCGCAAATCATGGCCTTCTCTGACATCTTCTGGTTTGCATCAGCGACTTCCTGACTCTACAACCATGTTATCCTGACTATGGTGGTGTTCCAGAGATCAAAAGGTGCCACTGAGCTCGGCTGATGGCCTGCTGTTGTTGGATGTCATTTTCAGTTTATGTAAGGGTTTGTTATGCTTAGCATATGGCCTTTTCGCAAATAAAAATTTACTCGAGAGGTTTTTGTAGTTAATTCAGGAATGCATCTATCCGTGCGTGCATAATGATATGCATGATTCGGGATTTTGGATAGAAATCCAACACACAAGAAAAATACAAATTAATACTGAAAACTCCAAATATGGGCATTTAGATAGAAATTCGGAACATGCATGAGAAAAAAGACTCAATCAATGTGAATGAGTGTAAGAAACTGTTTTACCGGATGCAAAAATTCCAACACAATTGGTTCCGGTCCATAGGAGTCTGATTACACCAATCGTTTGATCTAGAAGTTATCTTTTTTTTCGAAATGATCTAGAAGTTATCTATAAGAATAAAATGCAATGAAGTATGTCTTGTATAACTCGTACATAATATGTTGGTCAAATCAACATTTTTTAGATAAACATGATTGCAGTGACCCACAACGACCAGACTACAACAGTAATAGATAGAAAAAAACTAAAACTGAAACTGGACCAACAAAGGAGACACTACCAAGTCGACCTACTAGAAAATAAGAATTTGTCCTCGATCGGGTTAATGCATCAGGAAGCGACATCTGCTTGCAAACACCCACAACCTAGCTTCACGTTTTGATCTGATCAATGATTTGCTGCACCGGTTTGAATATGCTTTTAAATACTCTTCCGTCCTCTCTCCATATGCTCGAGAAAGTTAGGATTATAAGGGAATTCAGACGTTTCTGATATTTTTTCTGAAGGAGACCTCTCGACTGCTTTCACCAGTTTCGAAGGCTCGGGTTAGCAGCATGAACTATTTGCAGAAAACCTCACCCCATGCAAGAAGTGAAACCCAGATAATTCCGACGACCGCGCAGCTAACAAACAAATCCTTCGTGTCTTCAGCCAAATTCCAGTAAAAGCATCGAAGGAAGTACGCATTTTTTTCCAGACAATCTGCAACCCATATTCTCTCTCGGACAATTGGCATTTCAATCACATGTACTGTTCATATACCATCTTGTCCGGGTGTGGTAAAAAAGGAAAACAACAGACGTAGATGCAGTTTACCGAGTAACATAGGAGTATACTCTCTTTATATGTGGTCGATAGATATGTGATGCATGGGGAGATTTCAAGGAAGCTTCTTCTGGAACCATACCAGGAGTATACCGCAGCAGCAGGAGCAAGTTCCAAAAGCAACTGCAGCAGTCCTAGCACTAGATCAAGGGCACAACTTCCGAGGGAAATCATCTTGGGTTTCACCAAAGCAGGTCGCCTGCAGGCCAGGCCCTCTGGTGGCCTCGGTTTCAGCCTTGTCGGTGGGTCCCCTGCGCAAGAGACAAGCAGCCTTTTGCCCTTTGGAGGTGAAAGGCAAAGGTAGCGCAGCCAACTGTTTGACGGGAGAAGATCAAGGAAGGAAGCTTCGTTTATTCCTTCCACCTGCTACTCTACTCTACTCCTGAAGCTGATCGATCGGTGTAGCAGGAGCGTATACCATACGGTTTGCTGGCTGGCCCACCTGCCTGCCTGCCCAGGGGCCAGGGGCTGCGCTCGATCTGGCCTGGCTAGGTGTGCCTCGGTATGCGGGAAAGACGAGATACGACCCGGATCCTCTCCGCTTTCGGTATTTGGTACATTATCTTCTTTCGAAAATGTGAGAGATTATATCGGCTCATGGTAGTAGTATGAAACTGGTTTCGGCCTAATTCATGCGTCCCCAACAACTGCAAGTTATTGCTCCCTCAGTTTCGATGAACAAGACGAATCTTGTCTTCCGTGTTTTTTCTTTAACCAAGAATAACTTCAAACAAATATATAAAGATTATTGGTACTCCCTTCTGTTAGGCTGATCTCCGCCATGTACGAGCCCAACGGCTCGACGTGCCCTTTGACCGCGTCCACATCGGGGGCACTCAACCGTTCACTGGTTGGTGGACCCTGTCACCTGTGCTATATATAGTGGTGGGAGCCTGTGGCACGCATCACGAGGTTGCCCTGAGCTGCCGCCCCACTGAGACACCCACCGATTAGGACTTTCGCAGTGCCGACGAGAAGCTCCGCCGCCACCACTCCCTCATCCATCCGCCATCGTCACCGTGACCATCAGCTTAGAAACAAATTACAAACGGTGACAACATGAATCGCTACTACTAAATCCGTCTTAAAATATATTCTCACGACTATAGGTGTTTGGAACGGTAGCCAAAATTTCCGTGGATGAAGCCCGTGTTAATGTCCTGGACACAGTACAAGCAGGCGATACTACAAAGCACTAGCAGCATATTATTGATGATCTGTGAGACTTGGCCTTGCGATTCCTATACCAATCAAACATTGGCTGCAGGCTGCAGCATCATAAAAATTCAACTCCTCCCTCCGATCCTAAATGCGTGTCGCATGTTCAATGACCCTAAACAGACTTTAGCCTATATTTTGCCTAAATTTGGGACAAGTATATGGGGCTGGAGAGAGTAGCACTTTAGAGGAGCTTGTTCTGTACTAAATGAACATCGTGATACTATCTTTTTGAAACGGGAACATTGTGATAACTATCGATAACTGAAGTTTTGAAATTAAGCCATTGATAGCTATTGATACTGAAGTTTGAGACGAAGCCACTATTTATGTTCCACGTCATTCATTTACAACTGATTACAACCTTTTTATTCCGCCGTGGCTTAATTACTCTCTTTATTCCAGCCTTCTACTATGTTCTCCAGGAGCCTCCACGGTACACTCTTCTCTTACAACTCAGCATCCCTTCCCGTACTCTAGACCTAGACCTGACAGCGCACCAGCACCGTGGTTCAGGCACCAGTAAAGGTCAACGTCAAGCATCAACTCAGGTTGCCCATGCATACATACTTGATCTGCACCACGGTAAAGTAAATGAGCATCGATGATTGACGTCAAAGGTAGCTTACGAATTTGTATACCAACCTCCAGGTAGTCATCCATGCCATATTTTGACCCCTCTCGCCCAAGGCCAGATTGCTTAACCCCGCCAAATGGTGCTACCTGGAAATTATGTGAAATATATATGTCGATACGCTGTAGGACAGAAAACAGGGAATTGAGCAGCAATTCTGTTTGGCGCTTTCTTACCTCTGTTGAAATCAATCCCTCGTTCACACCAACAAGCCCGTACTCAAGAGCTTCGGAAACACGCCATGACCGAGGTATGCTCTTTGTAAACATGTATGCGGCTAACCCTGCAACATCACTGATAATGAGGCTGCCATACTCGATGCAAAAAAGAACTAGGAAATGGCCCCCAGGTTTCAGCATATTTCAGAAAGATAGCCCTAAACTGAGACTGGGACATCACTGAAATGAAAATTGCTACTGCTAGGATTTTTCTTAAGATGGTACTCAACATTAGAGGGTCACACATCACAGATTAGTTTCCAGTATCAATGTTGTATCATTCTCTACTAATGTTTACTGACTGAAGCATACTCTGCTGCAGATTTTTTATGAGGGCAGTATAAAAAAGGGAGATGCGAAAAATGTCACAAGTGCACTTGGGCCAGATAGTGAACCTGCATTCGTGTCATTGGCTAACTGGATTGCTTCTTCCTCGGTTTTGAATGGTATAAGTGGTGCAACTGGACCAAAAACTTCTTCCCTGAAACAAAAGATAGCATTAACCTTGTCAAATCATCAAGACTACAGATATGAACAAGATTGTTAACCGCAAAGGACTAGCCCAAGGATTTAACTGTTTCATGACATAGAAGTAAAAACTATTCAGTGAAGAAAAGAGGGCTATGATGTATAAACTTGAACTCTACCTGAAAAGAAGCATATCACTGCTGACGTTCCCTACCACAGTTGGCTCATAAAATGACATCCCAAGGCTGTGCCTTTTACCACCGAGTATGATATTGGCTCCCTACAGAAGGATTAAGTGATACTTTACCACGCAGTTGCAAAGAATTATATTCATCAACTGAGGCATGGGAACAAACAAGGTGCTGGTCTTAACTGAAGCAAGCAAGGATCATAAATTCCAAGCTAAACCAAGCCTTACCCATGTTATCATTATTCAGGAATGATTGTAGATACCAACTCTAGTGCGGTTTCAATAACCAGAATCAGCCACGGAAAAAAGTTGCTACAAATATATATAGATATATGTTGGAGTTCTTAGGGTATATAAGTTAGATACCAGACAAGCATTGGTACAGAATCATGTTTTCTTGTGGGTGAAGCATTGGTACAGAATCATGTTTTCTTGTGGGTGGGTGGGGGCAGTTAGGTGGGGTTAACCAGAGTTCACCAAAGTTGCAGTCTCTCAACCAAGTGCTTTCTGATGCACGGTTTTAGGAACCATGACAGACAATCCAGCTGGGGGCAGGAATTGGTCCAGTTATAGATCTTGGGACTCCCTTTTAATTTCAATAGAAAAAAGTGGACACCATTATAGTGATTTGAGATTACCTTTGATGTAGCATCATCTAGGAACTTCTCTACCTATAGGAGAAAAGGTAAACAAATAAAACATATGAAGACTTAGAGCAAAGACGGAAAAAGATGCCGAACAATCTTGAGAAATTACTGTAAGTGCAAGATGCTAACCTTTTGAACAGAAGCTTCATTGATTAGTGGACCCTGCACATGAAATAAACTGTAAGATCTAAATGAGGTAGAAAAACAAGAGAACAGAGCATATCACAAGCAAATCAAGCATTATTCATTATGATGCAACATGAAGGTGAACGGCAAGGGTATCTTTGGACCACCGGATTCCGAACACAAAAGAATAGGAGGAACGTAAGATTGAGATGTCATGGCTTGTGGAATCCGACAGGATACCGAAGTACAAGATTATGCAAAAATGGCTCTTTATGTGATCTAACCTAAAGAGAGAGAAGGTTCATCCGTTTATGCAAGACACAGTAAATTTGCTGTGTGATCTAACCTCTTGCTACCAGAAATAAAGTGTCAGAAAGCAACCTAAGAAATTTCAGTAGTCTCCTTTCTTTGGTCCAAACGGATTTCATAAGAAAAGAATCCTATTGATTGAAGTCCTAAAAAATATCCTATGGAAGTCCGTCAATGCAAAGAAGACCTAAGTACTGCAAAATTAGGTATTTTTATAGCTCATATACATTGCATGAGAAAACACAGTTCAAGCACTTAACACAAGAAACACCTAGCTTAAACTGTGTAGCTCAATATGTACCAGTCATACTCAACACACTTACATACCTGTGATGTACTCTCTTCTAGCCCATTACCAACCTGCAGACTCTGAACAGCCTTGACAAATGCACTTGCAAATTTTTCGTAGATACCTATATATGCAAACCAACCCTCATTTGTTCAAACGGAACAAAGAGGCCCCAGTAACATCTACATGACATAAGTAATCACTTTACCTTCCTGCACCAGTATCCTGTTTGCACATACACATGTCTGTCCACTGTTACGAAACTTGGCAGCAAGCTGTACCAAATGAAAATGGTGAATATGCATCTATCATAATTCAAAATGATACAAGTTACCCATTTCAAGTTTTTCAACAGCTACGTATGTTAATAGAAGAAGTACAAAACGTGTTATATATGAAACAAATTTCAATTAGCCATTGTCAAGAAGAATTGTTCTTATTTTCTTTGTCATATAGAGATGTTATTATACTCTAAAACAGTAATATGGATAAGCTTTTATTTACTCTTGTTGTCTCAAACAGGTTATGCACTTTGGCATTAGGTTTTGTGTTTGATCTGAACTTTATTATAGCCATTTTGTCTTCGGTAACTGAGGGCCACTGGATGTATCTTCCTTCCATGCAAACAGAAACCTTCCATGTAGTGAGGTGTGGACAGAACATAACTAAGGGTTAATAGTGTTTGAACTGGCAGTTGCAAAATAAGTTCTAGGCTGATAAGAATTAGGATGCTTGAACATATGCGTTTGGATCAAGGATTAGTGTTATCACTTGTTTCCCCTATGTGATTGAAGGATGGCCACTTGTGACCATAAGGCTATACGAACACGCTTATGGCAGGAAAATTTGTGATGGCGCGGGAACAGGGGAGGGGTCTACCATATGCACTACCCAATATGCTGGCAAGGCAGCTGCATTACCTAGCAGCTCAGTAAAAATAGTCAAAAACTACATGTTACCCAAGAAAACAGAGCATTTACGAGTTTACATGTTAAAACCGTAGCATTTAGGAAAACAATAGACATTATGTGAGTCTTAGACATTATGTAGAAATTCACCATAACTACGATGGTGTTCATCAACCTCAAGAGCTAAAGATGATGTTAGTGGTCTGTATGGTAGTGGAAATACAAACACTGATCCCAAAAGAGTTGCAGAAGGGAGAAAAAGCTAGTTTTTACTTACACTGCCTTTAACAGCAACCTCAATATCTGCATCATCGAAAACAATGCAAGGTGCATTCCCACCAAGCTCCAAAGAAACCTACAGGAGAATTATTCTTGTGAGCGTCACGTTGGGAGGTAGCACAATGAAGTGAAGCAATAAAAGCTGTGCAGAAACATTCCCAATAAGATTTAAAGAAAAAATATGCATATATCATGAATAAAATTCCAACAAAAGATGACATCATGGTGGCAAAGCAATATATTACTAACATGCGGTATAATGCTATTAATAGCCGCCAGGCAGCAGTTAGGGTACTTAAAAGTGAGAACTCTATAAAGGGCAGGGCATACCCAGTGCTCAAAGCTCCCACACATTGTGGGGTCTGGGGAAGGGTATTTATAGGGGCAGCCTCTATATCCAACACATTTCAAGAATAAAATGGCATTATGAGTCTGGTTTTGAAACGAACAGGCCCGGAAAAGCACCACCAGGGTGGTTCCAAAAATTGGGTGGTTTTCAACTATTTTATTGTTTCACGTTGAGTCTGATTTTCAATATTTAATGTTTGGGATGCACCTAATAAGAAATAATTAATATACAAATTCCAGGCTAACTTGCCTGCACTAGATGGTATCTAGGGCCTAAATCGGACAAAAACTTGTCCTAAGACATAAGGTAGGGGCCAGTTACTCCTGGATTTCTGAAGTCTTTTGCACAAATCTCTTACATGTTCACCAAAAAGTAGGATAGTTATTGCAATATTCGATCAAACCAAATCAACAGAGCAATGTATGGCAATCCGACATGCTCTAATACAAGACAGCTCTATGGATACACAGGAAATTCAAACTCCAGGGCTCGCAGATGAAGAGTAATTTCTTCCCAATTAGTTTCTCAAGACATACCTTTTTCACAGTATTTGCTGATCCAGCCAAGAGTTTTTTACCTACAGCTGTTGATCCCGTGAATGTAATCTTTCTGACCTATAAAAGAAAACATTTTATCATGTAAAACACAATACTCCTACTTAACATATATATATAATTAAAATTAAAATTGCAAAAGAATAAGGAAATAAACCTGTGTACTCTGTGTTAGTGCATCACCTATCTCAGGAGCATTACCCATCACAACATTCAGCGCACCCTGGATTAAGGAATATGACCAAAATAGATGCCATGAATTTCAGATAACAATAACAGACAAATAACTTGGCATGTCGTGGTAAAAGATGGGAATAACAATGTAATCTAATGCACCTGAGACCTGGTCTTTTCCCTAATAAGTTTAGTTATCTAATTTGCTAGGTAACTGAGAACATAACGTGAATAGCCGAGAACCTCTTCGGTTCTAAGTCCTTACTTTGTCTTAGTCATTACAGAAAGTTAGGAGTAATTTATTTGAAAAAAGAACTTCGACAAGTGCAGTAATATTGAAACAGAATAGATAGTGATACGCAAATATGATTGGAATTGTAGAGAACTTGAGAGAATTACAGCAGGTATTCCAGCTTGAAGAGCAAGGTCTGCTGCAGCTAATGCTGTCAGAGGTGTGAACTCTGACGGCTTGACAACAACAGTGCATCCACAAGCCAATGCTGGTCCAACCTGAGTGTAACCATGTATAAGAAAATGCACAACCATAGTAACTTTTCATTTGAACATCTGAACAAATGGAAAATGGAGAAGTGTAAAGTTTTGCTTCAAACCTTTCTGGTTATCATCGCTAAAGGAAAATTCCATGGTGTAATAGCTCCAACTACCCCAATAGGCTGTAGAAAATAATCGTTATGACATCATGTTTACCTCACATGTAAAAGTGACCATAGTAGACAAATATCAAAACACAAAAACATTTGCTCAGTGCATCAGGTCAAGAAAACGTTCTGAGAAATTTGAGTATCGGTTCAAAAGAACGAAAGGTGGAAAATGTACGAACTGATGGCGAAATTTTGAGTACCTATTTAGAAATTTAACTTGATAAAATGAAAGGTGCAAAATGTACAAACTGATGGTGAAATAATTTAAACAAATATAGAAGTAAAGGATATATTGAGGTTTAAATGATTAAGACAAGGCACGGGCATGATAAATTTTAAAAGCCATTAGCATATTACCTGCTTCAGAACCAATATTCTGCGGTCAGCCAGGGTAGGTGGAATAATATCACCATATACACGTTTTGCTTCCTCGGCAAAATATTCTATGAAACTTGCACCATAATTTACCTGAATTGACGATTAGCAACAATCAGTCTACCACAACCCTTTATGATGATAAGATCCAGCTAACTAATATTAGTGCACGATTTCAGCAAGTACCTCCCCAAGGGCTTCTTTCATAGGCTTCCCCTGCTCCAGTGTCATGAGAAGTGCAAGTTCTTCCTTGTGTGAAATAAGTAGATCATGCCTTTGTTGAATATACATAGTGAGAAGAATATTCCAGGTGATACTATATTCATGCTATTATTAACATTTGATTCGTGCAAACTACCATTTTCTTAGTGCCTTGCTCCTTTCACTCGCAGTGAGTTTGCTCCAAGCTACAAAAAGAAAAGGGTGACATATAGAAGGCGGGTGACAAAACAAAGCCATACAAATATACAAAGAAAAAATAATTGCTTAGTCATACAAATACATATAGAAGGCGGGTGACAAAACAAAGCAATCAATTGCTTAGTCATACAAATACTTATAGAAGGCGGGCGACAAAACAAAGCAATCAATATGAGTGTCCTGCCAGGCACTGAAAATCATAACTAAACTTAATTAAGATAAGGAAGGTTTGCAATCAATGAGTGTCCTGCCAGGCATTAGATTTTTGGGGATTTTTTGAAATGAACATTTCCGAAAAACAATCATATATTCACCTCATTTGGAGACACTGTAGTGATCTTGAATTTCTTATGAGATTTTTGTAGTTACCAAAGGTGACTGAATTAACCGTATTATAAATCAATACAACTAGTAAGCCAGATAGAAAGCATTTTATGATATGCAGAAGATATTAGTTGATTGTGCAGACAACAGTCACATGTGAGCAAAGTTCACTTTATTCATAACATTCCCTCCAGTGATAGTCTTCGTCAGATGCAGAAGGAATTTTAGTTGCATATACTAAGAGTATGAGCATGTTCCAAGGTTTGACTATGACACTTGCAAAACATTATTTGAGCAGCACCCAAGCATAAAAACTGAATCCAGTGACGTGTTAGACATACAGTAAAATGTAGTGTTCGCGGAAGCTATTGCATCGGATGTTTCTCTGTTGCCCATGCAGGCAACATTAGCAAGGACCTCGCCAGTTGCTGGATTTTGCACCTACGAGAACATAGATTAGAGAACTGATATAGTATAAACAGTGAGTAGAGGTATTCCAGTACCAACATATCATTGATTTCTCACACTGTTATCCTACGCAGCAAACTGAGAAGAGGCAAGACCAGCTAAGTTCCAACACTATTTTCATGACTATTACAGTGGCATCAAAGGATCTGATTGGTAATAGAGGGCACATCCATGCTAAAGAATCAAGATTAACCCCCATAGCCCCAGCCGTTATCAGGCAAGAGGAAAATTCTAACAGCACTAACGTCTTGGGAATGGGACCGAAATTTCAAGCAGCATATTCAGAGCTCATAGATGCAGCTAAGCGTATGCTGCTGTTTGAGCATCAATGTCACTGGTGGAGCTTTTCCATCTCAACACTGGTTCATCAGCATAATTTATGTACTCCTCTCGTCAGACTCCCTTGTTATTTTCGTAACAAACACATGTTTACACGAAGTGCATAATTCTGTTTAGCACACTCCACCAGAGAGTCTTACAGTGTCGCCCACAACCTGCTCGCCTGATTACCCCAGTGAGGAAACAGTGTGTTCACTAAGCTAAGCACACACGACTAAAACGTACAGGGCAAAATCGCAGTCCAACAGCACGAACTGAGGATTCGGCACCAATATTCCAACTCCCACCCATCCCATGCCACACGGAATCTTGGAGCACAACCGAGCAATAACACCTGATTACCTTGAAGTAACCGCGCCAGCCAACAAGCTTCGCGGAAGCACCAATACGGTGTGATGGAGGGAGTGAAGAGTAGTCACCTCGAGGGTCTTCCCGTCGTAGGCGTCAACCCACTTGCCGCCGATGAGGCCTTGCGTCCTGAGCAGCCCCGCCGCCCGGATCTTCTCCATCGCCGCGGCCGCGTTCACGCTGCCCATCTGCTCACCTCACCCAGAAAACGAAACGAAAAAAACTCGATGGACTGAGCACAACAGCACGGCAGTGATCCTCCCCGTGCCGGCGGGAGGGCGAGAGGTATGAAGGAGCGCAGGCGAGTGCGGCTGGGGGGAAAGAGGGCGTACGTGGCGGCGGCTGGTGAGGCGCGAGGAGGCCGCCGAGGAGGCGAGGATGTGGCGGGCGCCGAGCGCCGCCGCGCGTCGCATCGTCATCGACATCTGGAAGCGCCGGGGAAGGAGACGACGAGTGAGGCAGCGGGCCACCTCGTCAGACTGAGGATTTGTTTTCCGAGATGAAAGCAAGTAGCCCACGGGTACAGCACAAGCACTTTACACGTGGGCTGCTGAGCTGTGCAGATTTTGGAATTTTGAACGTTCAGAGATAGCGACCTCCCAACCTCGGCAGTCGGCACAAATCTAAAGGTATAATTGATGTCCCCGTAGGGGTCTCGCAAGGATTTGAGATTCTCCACCGTCCGATCTAACACGTGGCAAAATCTGATCCGTTCTTTTCTGCTTTAGTGGTTGGGTGGTTCACTAGGCGTGCGTTTGGTTGGTGATCCAACTAGGGATGGGATTGGACCATCCCTGTTTTACGTGTGTTTGGTTATAAAGTGCGTGGATGGAACCGTCCACATGCAAGGAATATTCTCTCCAGATGCTGACCCAACTCATCCCCAAAAATCGGCCGAACCTCCTCATCCCACTTTTTCTAACAGCGTGGACCGCCTCCTAATTACTTCTCTCGCCCCTAATGAGCGCTGCCGACGGGATTTCTTCTCCCATGTTCAACCCGGCTACCGCCGCCGTCCCGTTCTTCCCCATCTACATCACCACCAGATGGCCGCCTCCAAGCCACGTCGCCCTTCTCGGCGGCTGGGCATGGCCGGGCGGCGGCTAGGCCCGATCGGCCGGCGGGGGCTGGGCACGGCTAACGGGGCGGCGGCGCGGGGTTGGGCACGGAGTTGGGCACAACTGACCGGGCGGCGGCGCGGCATCGGTGGTCGGTGAATGGAGCTCGGGTTCCGCCCCGAGCAGATCGAGAGCAGGGAGCTCTGCAGGTCGTCGTTCCCCACCATAGGCGCCTCCTCCAGTGCGTCGGCGGCCGGCGGCTATTCCCCATTTTTTGTGTTATAAGCTAATAACTGTAATTTAACTTGGTAACCCGGCCGCTATTGAATAATATGAGCTAAGGACATTTCATCCCATCTGTGAAATCCTTGGAACCAAACAAAACAAGGGAGCAACTAATTGGGACCATCCCCATCCACATAATCCATCCCATCCAATCCCATACACGTTTGTCCACCAACCAAACGCACGCTAGCTAACCCCCATGCACCGCGCTATTCTACCCGCATCAGGTTGTATTTGGGCCCCAGCTTCGCGCGGACCCGCCCGTCAGTCAGTGTGGGTGAAATGGGATCCGGTCCACCGTGTTGTGGCTTGGGCCGAGGCTGCCGGTTGGTTCTGCCCGCTCGTCGCGAGATAGAGACATGGAACAGCCGTGGGCTACCCGCCTCACTCTGGCTGTGGGCCTCATCATCGTCTGGGCCCGTCTATCGGTGTAATTGGCTCAACCAAGGGACATACACACAATTGGCTCAACTGAGAGAGGATGAAAATATCTCTGCCTCCACGTTTTCTCTCTCCCTCCCAAACCTTATCCTCTCCCGTCCTAACCTTCCTGGCGACGGCGAAGGCGACGGATACCGGAAGAAGCGGCGGCAGAGTGGGAAGCCAGCGGTGGGGAACGAAGAGCCCTCTCCACAGGGACGGCGCAGGAGCGCAGCAGGGGCCGACGTGGCAGGGCGGCGCGGGCGACCTCGGTTACTCCGGCGAGGACGGCGCGGTCCTGCAGGAGTGTTGAAGGACGGCCAACGGGGGCGGTGCGGGTGAGCTCCTCCAGGGCGGCGCGGTCGAACTCCGCCATGGCGAGCTCCGGCAGAGAGAGCTACGACTTGGGATAGGTTCGTCCTCTCTCTCAAATCCCGCCCCGCGTCCCTGCCTTCGCGAAGCCAGCACCACCACGCCTCTGCTACGCGTGCAGGCAGCAACACCTCAGCCTGCTCGGCCCTAGGCCGACAACAACCACGTGCGGCCGCGGGCGAGGATTCGCTGCTCAACCGCACCCTTTTTCGCTGGGCAGGGGAGCAGAAGGCAGGCACGAGCATGCGGGCGCAGCGCCGCCGTCCGCCGCCGTCGCCGTCGCCCGGACACAGCGGGAGCAGCGCCGCCATCCGCCGCCTCCCTGGGCCACCGATGCCCTGCCGCTTCTGTCCTCACCTCTGCCTCGAGTTCGTCTTCTGTTCACGGTGGCTCGTGTCATGGTGGTCCGCGGTAACCTCATCATCCCTTGGTATACAACTTCCCTGTTTTTCTTTCCCCAACCCTGACATTCCTCTCTCCCTAAGATCTACATGTTTGTTTATTATGAGATTGCAGTTTTGTTTGTGTGAAGAAGCTGCTTCTGCAAATGACTGTGGCAAAGACTACCCATGCAAGATGACCATGTGTGTGTATCTTTTATTCAGGTTCATCTTCATTTTCTCTGTTCAGTGCGTATATTGTTGCTTGTATCAGTATGCTCAGGTTGTAGTTTAACATCAGAAATGAAGGCATGCCATAGTTTTTCTAAAAATATCACGTTACTAAGATCCATTAAAGATAATGATTAGAGAATTAATTTACCTCTTGCCAGCCTCTGAAAAATATTTGATTGTATGTCTTTATTGCTGCTGCTTCGTCATTGCCATTGCTGCGATAAGCATTGCCTCACGCTCATGCTGTTGTCGTTGGGAGAAGCATCGCCTCGCGTTGTTGAGCCCGCAGGCATGCCTAGATTTCTTCATTCATGGCTTGCATCGGTCCAAAAGTGCTAGGTAAAAGTTTATCCTTCTATCATTTGTTCATCTCTAGACCCACTCTGTCAGGCAAAATTACCAGACTGTCTAGCATATAGAAATCCGAAATTTGTCTACCAGACGGTATCTAAAATTTGCAGCCCCAGCAAAAATTGAAACATTTTCATTCCCTGTTTACATGGAAATAAAGTAATAATATGTGGGTATGTTTGTGCTCTGCCAACCCAATTGTATGCTCTATCTTTTTTGAGATGCATTTTCTTTATCTTTTCATTTTCCTTGCTGATATCATTATTTTATTTCACTCTTTCATGCAGAGGGGTTGCAAAGGAGATTGCGGTGAAGTCCTGCAATGCTCTTCTCCTCAAGGTTTGTTTGGTTTGAGATACATTATTTTTATTGTAGCGTATAACTTTGTTAGCTCAAGAATTGTGTATGTAAGTTAACCACAGTGTACTTGAGGCTGTGAGAATATCAATACTGGTTGGCTGTGGTGTGATGACCAGTCACCGGAGGTAGATTTCAGGGTCACCTTCTTGTGATCTCTTGTTGCTACATGAAATTGAGAGGGATAGAATTTTTTATCTCTTTTGTGGAAAATAGGATATGGGCTTGAAATTTGTAGTTATGCTTGTCCCTTATGTACAATGCATATTGCCGATTAAGTGTTATGTGTAGCTAGGATTTATGCGAGTCGTGCTAGAGAAAGGAAGTTGTGCCACAAACAAAAACAGTACATCTTCATATGGTTCCTGGTAGGATTCAATTGCTGGTACTTATATGCAACTGTTCTGTATTACTAAATGTTCTTGGACTTTAAATATACTTGGACTTGATTCTGTCCGTGCAGTCCGTCTAATATACTAACTAACCTACCTATTACATAAAGGCAAAAGAAAGCTTTATCCTCTCATCCTTTTGGTTTACTTGGCTCAATACCTCTATTATAATGCTTTAAAGTAATTTTCTTGACTTTACAATATTCGAGAAGAAGTCAGATGGCAAGGCCTGCTCGTATTGCATATCTTTGTTTCTTGTATACTGTTTTGCATCATGTGTCAAGCCAGTGGTCAGTTTTTGGCGTTTGTTCTTATGATTGTTTCCATTTTTAAGGGCAAGTGAAATACTAAAATTAGAACACGTCATCAGAAATATATTGAAATGCTAATCTGTAATATTAAGTACAATATTATTTAGGATGCTCCAGGTATACTAGCCATGATTCTGCGAGGAGAAGTAATTACCTTTATTGTTGATCTGTTAACTTGTTCATACCATTTTTAATCCATGTTCAGATGCCGTCTAGGATTTGCTAGAAACAATAAACCGTGGCTTGGGTCCAACTAAGTTGGTTTAGAGGGTATATAGTGTGTAACAATTTGTGCTGAGGTGAGTAGATGCTTGACCACAAATTATGAACTTAACCTTTTTTAGAGTGTTGAGAAGTTGTTACAGAGCATTGTCACTACCGACCATATTGATTAATTTTGCATGAGCATATTTAAGTCACCAAGAGCAAGCTACTTCAGGGATGTATTAATAAAGTATTGTCACTGTATAGTCAGGTTATTTTATATTGGTTGGATGAGATTTGTTTCTAATCTATACTCAACAGTCAGGACTGCAAAAGTTTATCCTACCTTTCTAATCAAAACTCAAGAGTCAAACAACATAAATCTTATATATATTATGTGTGTCCGATCAAATGGTAGCATTGTGTTTCCTTTTTTCCCTTTGCATCCTGTTATTTAAAAAGATTATTGTAGTATTGTTTCTTCTTTTTTGTTTGAGGATGTAGCCCCTAGCTAACTAAAACCATTAGTCACCGTCTGGTTTACAGAGTGCTAAAAATGAGAATTCGTCCTCATTCTTGTAATATTGATTGAACTTTTTATACATCTCTAACTAGCAATACGGTAAATAGCTATATTTTTTATTCCTCAAGGCATATATGGCCAATAGCTATATTTATTCAATATCAGTTTAGAAATTCTTCTGGCTTCTCTCTGGCTTCTTCAAGACAGTTTGGGTGTTTCTGTTCCCAATCCTCTATATTGTCGTGGCCATCATATTTGCTGAGGTTGTGCATACCCGCAATCTTGGACTGCTGATCCATGGCCTTACTGATTATGATTCAAGCAAGCGCCTTCTCCTTCACCGTCGTGTTGCTGCTAGCCATCTCAGTCTATACTGCATTCATGTATCACATGCTAAGGCGCAATGGCCATACCTGCAAATATGGTATTTTCCTTACTTATCCCATGTGAAAGTTCTTGGTTATTAGGGCCAGTGTTGATGCCAAGTGGTTAGATAATGGTACCTAAAGAGGTAGTTTGATTTGGTCCAAGCAGAATTAACTTCATATGCTTTTAATGTTGTGAAACATGAATCCATATATACTGCTCATGGCCGAGTTCTCGGTAGACGTAGCAGCGCAGCCATTGCAGGCGCTCAACATTGTATTGCATAACATCATGGAATAACAACTTTCCTTGCCTTTTTATTTGTTACTTTGCTTTCTTATTTCGAATAGAAATTTATACTATTTCTGTGTACTTATGCAGGTACTCTGGCTTGGTAAGCCAATCCTTATTGTGGAAGATTGTGAAACCCATGAAAGTATGCATGGGTATCCGAGGATCGGCTGGGTTTTACCAGCGTACCTATGCAAAGTGAATTTCACCATCTTCATCAAGCTGGATACATCAAGGATCTACAATATGTGTCCAACACTTGCTCCCAGTTTTGTAAGTTGATGATTATCACACTTCTAATATTTGGTATATATAATATACACTCTACTCCTTGAATTAAAAAATGTGGAAATGCATTACATGCCTAATAGCAACTAGAGAAGAGGCACAGTTAAATGTTCAGACATTTCTACTTGAATCCATCTGTTCTTTACTGTTAGGTTTAATATTTAACTTGCTTCACCTGATGCTGTGCTTTTCTGCAAAACATGATGTAGTGATTCAGGTATTTGGCTGTTTATTACTGAACTTCGGTACTGTTTATTGAACATTCACATAGGGTATTCTATAAATTATATTCCATGAAAATTCAGATTTTGCAAATGGTTTTATGGTTTCCTTAGTTGACTTGCTTGCTGGCAATTATAGGAAATATATGTGTTTCAGGATTAAGTATACTTTGCAGATGCACGAGACAGGACATTTATTTCGACGGTTCTATTTTTACATTGCCTAGGATCTTATTATGTCTGCTATGATGTTGCCTCTGGAATATTTTGATGCTTTCAAGCTGCAAATATACTTTTATGGGCTTATCTTCTAATTCTACTGTAGGTATGTAAGCTATGTTGCTTTTTCTTTTTCATGGGCAAAACACCTACTGCACAGTTATTGTTTTGAACAAGTGCTAGCAAAATAAGCACTGTAACAGCTACATGTAGTGTTCAGTTAATATTTAGGAATACCTCTCTTGGTTACTTCCTTATCTCCGTATTGTTTTGTCTATGGACTGTAGGTCATGTCAGGGAGTGTATTAAATTGTATTTTACCATGCTTTTTTTCATAGTTTTTCATGCTATTCCATGGTAGATTAAATTGTATTTCACCATGCTATAGGTACCTGGTCCGTAGGTTCCTCGACAGGTAACTGTCCGGTGGAAAGACGTTGGGATGAAGTAGTCGAGAAAGGTATGAAGTCACGTTGCAGCCATGGATTCTCCGCCCCATGTTTCTCTGCAGCGCATCGGGATGATGTCTTCGCCTTCGTCACACCACAGGTAGGTATTTGATTCGTCCTTGCCTTGGCTCCCCACTCCCTTGAATATCTCTTCCTAATTCCACAACTTTTTTTCCCATCCATTGTGAGGTTGCAGGTGTGTGCATAAGCCGTTTGTGTAAATGCATAAAGGCAAAGATTGCTCCGGGAAGAAATGTTAACACCTCAACTTGGATTTGTAAGTTGTGTGTTCTCTCAGATGCATTCCTCTTGATGATTTACATGAGTTTCAACATGGATTTCTTAGTTTATATTAATCACATGTTCTCCTATTGTCATGAACTTCAGGAAATGAAACCTTTTTGTACATTCTAATTCTTTTTATCAGTGATGATGAAGTGGAATATTTTATTATTAACAAGGTTGGACTTCAGGAAATGAAACCTTTTTGTTCTCTCAGATAGTGGACTACAAGGTTGGACATATTTAATAAACTTTCATAGTCAGGTATCTCAACTTCAAGAATTTGTTCGCCAAATTATTCTTATGTTCGATATGCTGTGTGGTACTGGTTGTAGATGAAGTTTTTTTTTAATTTGCACGATCTCCAGTATGCAACTCTTACCTTTCTATATGACTATGTAAGTAATATATTAAAAATATATAATGGTACCATCACCATCTACCTGATCGGTAGTTTTTGCATTACCTTCATGGTGTGGAGTCCCTGATCAAGGCCATGGCGCCGTGGAGCTCATGCTTAAGGTAAGGAGGAAATTCGTGCATGTATGTTTTTGGGAATGTGTTCAAAATAACCAAACAGTATAATAATTTATTCCATGATTCAACGAGTTTTCTTCCATTAATGGGTGTCGATTTAGTAACTATGATATTAAAACACAAATTACAGCTATAGTTTGAATGTAATTTATCTCATTTGGTTCTGTTCTTGGAGATATATTGCCAACAGGTATAAATGTTATGACCATATTATCATTTCAGATTGCATATACTATATCCTACAAGAATCCTGTTGATGGATTTGGTTTTCGATTCAAAACCAAAGAACATACATTCTTATTTTGTACATGCGTTTTTTTAAAGATTTTCAGCTGTTTGCTATCATATCTAAACAAATGGATGCTTATCTTATTTTGTTCAGAGAGAATGCTATACCTGTGTTGCATAGAAAACCGATTCCTTCACTGGAGGAATGAGCGCTTGAGGAGCTCCTCTTCACTAGCAACAAGGTGAGGATATCTTCAGTGTTGTTTGGTTCTGCGTTGGTTAATTTCCTGCGGATTGAAGGGCCTAAGCGGCGTCTTAGCTGAGTGTTGGAACTGTTGATAAGATAAATGTTAGGGAATGAGCATATACTAGATGTCGATCTTCTAAAATTAAATCTGTCAGCAAAAGATCTTAGATCATCCCGTTTTCTGGTGTACCTGTACCAAGGCAATTTCAGTAGTTCACTCGTGCCAACTATTTATTTGGCAACCTGTAGAAAAGCAACCTAAAATGAAACTGAACTACAAAACATGTTGGAACTGTTGATAAGAGAAGTATTGTAAGTTGAAACATAAACTGTTTTTATGGAGTGATGTTTGTAGTTTATATTCTAGATAGACATTAGAGAAAATTAACCGAGTAGATGGTCAAGCTTGTGAGTATTGAGGGAAGGTTCTCTCTTGTCCGAGTACATGTACTCCGATCATGTGCATCGTTTTCAGAGAAATAAGCTGTTAGGAGTTTAGAGTCTTGAGCGAAGGTTCTCTGGTGACCGAGTACATGTACCATGTACATGTACCACGTATTCAGAGAAACGAGACGTTTAGAGTTTAGTGTCTTGATGGAAGGTTCTTTGGTGACTGAGTACATGTACAATGTTTTCAGAGAAATGAAATGCTAGCAGTTCAGAGAAACGAAATGCCAAGAAATAACTCCACTAACATATACGTACATTTTAACACATGAGATATTTTCTTCTATTGTAATTAATACACATTGTTTTGATCCTGCAGCTAGCATACCATACTTTCTTTAGAATTTTAAGATCATGTTTAGAACATATCAAGTGACTGATTCTTTTTTGGGTTGCTCGCTCATTGCCAAGATAGGTGTGCTTTGCCTCTCCTACATATTCAATTCTCAATGCTACATACTGATGTGCAGTATTATCAGTAAATACCTTTGTAATAAAAATATATCATGCTTTTTCTACATTAAATTAGCCGCACACAAAAATTGCTTAAATAGCAAGTAATTGTGTCTGGATTAAATTTGCTTTACTATGAACCTTTTTTTATTTTTTTGCAGTGTCATCAATTGTGTTGGACCACATAATATTTTTAGATGTATAAATAATGCCTTAACCAAAAAATTGTACTGCAGATGGATATATTTTTCACTCATTGCAGTACACAGTACCACACATGTCTTTTGAAGGTAAGCTTCTAATTTTATTTCTTTGCCGACCATGTCGTATAAATGGCTTCATATGAATATCTGCAGTGCCAATCTATCCAATAGCACAAGTGATTACTTTGTTAATCCTTTTAGTTCCCATCTCCATTTTACTCAATGCATGCACTATTTTTTGTAGCTCACATTTACAGTACTTCCTGAAGTTCATATTGCTTACAGATGGATTTGGCGCATGTTTCCATACTGATAATTTTAGTTAAGCTGCAGATAATTGTACTCTATATGCTTGATGAGAAATTTATCTAGATAATTCTATGCAGAAGCCAATTCTTCTTGCCATATAATAAGTGGGAATACTGCACTCTTACTCCAATGGCAGCAAATTTTCTCGAAAACTCCAATGGCAGAAAAAATGCAAGCTGGAACAGGCTGATGCTATGAGCATTAGATGTTTTAGCTACGACGCACCAGGGAAAAAAATAGAATGTGCTTTTACACCAATTGGAGGTGTCTCGAGAAAATAGAGAAATTCTATCTGTTTTGTATATGCGATAAATTGGAAGTTCTTGCTAACCCTTTCTTTGGGTGAAAGTTTTGTTGAAAATAAAGAAATTGTATCCCTTTTTTCCGTATACAATGACAGTGAAAGGTACATAATAGAAGAATTGCATTTCTATGCCACATGGGGCTGGTAATTTGTCGCTCATATGGTCATATTCTTAATCTCGAAGATAGTTTCATGTTTTCGTCGTGCATTCACATTGATTCTTCCCAAATCTACCTGTTCTACATCATGTAGACGGAATTTAGATTGTACTCAATGACATGATTTTCTTATCTGCTATACTGCTTTTAGTAATGTCTGCTAAATGATGTGTTGACGAGCCCACTCCTATGTTTTGTAACGGAAACTGTACTTATCAGCCTTAGATACATCCTACCAGAATGATAACACTAAGGAAATTTTGTTTGATTCACATTTATGAATTGTCACATGGTCAGTGATATGTGTACCCTATTTCCGTGTTTACTCTATATGTACTTAGTGCTTTTGTTTGCTAGGTTTTGATTGTTTCTATTTAAATTCATGCAATGCTACTGCTTGGTATTCACATTAACCAACTAATCAATAATAATATTAGGATTTCGAAATAACGGTTTATCATTCATTTGTGTAAATGCTATCATAGCGCCATTTCAGCTTATTGTCAATTGTACTACAAAATGATAATCAGTGTGAAATACCATGGTCGCGCGCCAAAAACGGTAATCAGTGCGAAATACCGGGGTCGCGCGCCAAGGCGCGCATCAAAATCTAGTTATTGCAAGTCCAAGTGGTACTGACATGAGTTTTGAAGAATTTGAAGATTTACTTGTTTTTAAACTTTATCTTGGCGCCCACGTAGTCCTATCCTGTAAAATGGATTTGTTTATCATAAAGAGATTCGTTGTTACTGATCCTGCTTTACCTTAATTGTTATTGAAATCATCTGAAATGCAGTGATTGAAAACCTTCTGAAGCAGTGCAATCATTAGAAAATCCGGCCATTTTAGGGTGTGTGGTGCTCACTAAACCTGCTATTGGACGGGATCAGACATAGATCTTATATGATCTCGATCTTGAGCGAGTTTCACCATGCTCCACCAATTGTTCCAAACTGGCGAGGAAATAACCACATTGATTAAGAAAGTCAAATGTTGAAAGAGTGGATCTAATACTAATAATACAACACTTCTCTCGATACAGCAACATGTTGTTAGGTTGGTTTTGGTGTGCGTCTATAGTTCCTCGGAAAGTATCTCATGTCAGAAGGAAGGATCTGACCCGATTCAAAATGACAAAACAAAGAGAATATGCTAGGGGCGCGTGAAAGTCGAAAAAGGATGCTCACTTCGCTACTCAGCAAGGGTGAAAGAATGACAAAGAGAATGGCATAACAGAGGATGGGAAGGCCCCAATCGCCTAAAGAGTGTGTTTCCCTCAACATCCACCCAGAGGGGGGCTCGCTCTCGCGAAACAACTTTAGCGATGACCAGGGTTCGTACTATTGCTGATGAACTGACCATCCTACCTCCTCTACCTTTTTGACAGCCCATCTTTTTGTCTCAGCAGAGCCACAACATGAGCCAAGTATGCAACAACAATCCAACGACGCGTATGTTTGGAGGCTAACCTAGGCATCCATAGTTCTCCTCCCAAAGATAAAAGAAACCAACACCGTCGAGGATTTCAGGCCAATCTGTATCATCTCGATATTCATGAAAATTGTTTTTAAAAACTTCGAAGATTTACTTGTTTTTAAACTTTATCTTGTAACCGCTGAAGACGCTCGCGTGGTCCTACCATGTAATATTTTCTACAGTAATTTAAATATATACATATATGTATATGTGCTAGAGAAGGATACCTCCCGCGTTGCAGCGGGAATGTTCTAAGGAATTACATTGTATAAAGGAAATTGGATAATACATATAAATACGAAAAATTTCATAGAAATATGCAAGACTTAATTGGTCAAAATAGTAGAGATGCTCAATTTAATTTACCTTAAATTTTTGTAGATGGCTATAGATTGGTTAGGTGGAAAAATAGGACATGGATAGCTTTCATGGATACATCAATAATGAATGTTAGTGGGGATAATATGGACATTTGATTGGATAACGGAATAGATGATGTGGATAGCTTGCATGTAGAGATAGACTAACATTAATTATAGTTAGACTAGTCATAGTGGGGAGTAACATACAGTAGTGTCATGCATATGACACTACTCTATGTTACTACATTCATAATGCATCCACCACCATCTTAGTTACTATCTTGCCAATCATCTTAATTAGTTACTATCTTGCCATGTCATCAATTTGGATGGTATCTTGCCAATCATCTTTTCGTAACTTAGATGTAGTATCATGCATGAGTGTATTAATTAGGCTGTAGACTCATTCAATCTTGAAAATGTTGGAGATATGCCCAAGAGGCAATAATAAAATGGTTATTATAATATCTTTGAGTTTATGATAATGTTTACATATCATGCTATAATTGTATTAACCGAAACATTGATACATGTGTGTTATGTGAACAACAAGGAGTCCCTAGTAAGCCTCTTGTATAACTAGCTTGTTGATTAATAGATGATCATCGTTTCATGATCATGAACATTGGATGTTATTAATAACAAGGTTATGTCATTATATGAATGATATAATGGACACACCCAATTAAGCGTAGCATAAGATCACGTCATTAAGTTATTTGCTATAAGCTTTCGATACATAGTTACCTAGTCCTTATGACCATGAGATCATGTAAATCACTTATACCGGAAAGGTACTTTGATTACATCAAACGCCACTGCGTAAATGGGTGGTTATAAAGGTGGGATTAAGTATCCGGAAAGTATGAGTTGAGGCATATGGATCAATAGTGGGATTTGTCCATCCCGATGACGGATAGATATACTCTGGGCCCTCTCGGTGGAATGTCGTCTAAATGTTTTGCAAGCATATGAATAAGTTCATAAGAGACCACATACCACGGTACGAGTAAAGAGTACTTGTCAGGAGACAAGGTTGAACAAGGTATAGAGTGATACCGATGATCACACCTCGGACAAGTAAAATATCGCGTGACAAAGGGAATTGGTATCGTATGTGAATGGTTCATTCGATCACTAAAGTCATCGTTGAATATGTGGGAGCCATTATGGATCTCCAGATCCCGCTATTGGTTATTGGTCGGAGTGAGTACTCAACCATGTCCGCATAGTTCGCGAACCGTAGGGTGACACACTTAAAGTTGGATGTTGAAATGGTAGAACTTGAATATGGAATGGAGTTCGAATATTTGTTCGGAGTCCCGGATGAGATCCCAGACATCACGAGGAGTCCCGGAATGGTCCGGAGAATAAGATTCATATATAGGAAGTCATTTTATGTGATTTAAAATGATCTGGAAGGTTATATGGAAGGTTCTGGAAGGTTCTAGAAAAGTCCGGAAGAAACCACTAAGGAAGGCGGAGTCCCGGTGGGACTCCACCTCCCATGGCCGGCCAACCCTAAGGGGAGGAGTCCCAAGTGGACTCCCCTAAGGGGGCCGGCCACCCCCTCCCAAGGAAGGGTGGGAATCCCACCTCTAGTGGGAGTCCTAGCTTGGGTAGGTTTCATGTGATATGGAAGGTTTTGGTTTGGGGTCTTATTCGAAGACTTGTAGACCAACTCTTGGGTGTTCCACCTATATAATGAGGGCCAAGGGGAGGGGGCCGGCCACCCCAACAAGCACAAGGTGGCCGCACCACCTCAAGTGGCCGTCGCCCCCCTCTCCCCAAACCCTAGCCGCCCCACTCCTCCACATCCCGCACGCTTAGCGAAGCTCCGCCGGGTTTCTCCACCACCACCGACACCACGCCGTCATGCTGCCGGATTAAGGAGGAGCTACTACTTCCACTGCCCGCTGGAACGGGGAGGTGGACGTCGTCTTCATCAACAACCGAACATGTGACCGAGTACGGAGGTGCTGCCCGTTCGTGGCGCCGTGATCAAGATCTTCTACGCGCTTTTGCAAGCGGCAAGTGAACGTCTACCGCAGCAACAAGAGCCTCATCTTGTAGGCTTTGGAATCTCTTCAAGGGTGAGACTCGATAATCCCCTCGTTGCTACCGTCTTCTAGATTGCATCTTGGCTTGGATTGCGTGTTCGCGGTAGGAAATTTTTTGTTTTCTATGCAACGAATCCCTACAGTGGTATCAGAGCCGTGTCTATGCATAGATGGTTGCACGAGTAGAACACAATGGTTTTGTGGGCGTTGATGCTCTTGTTGTCTTTAGTTTGAGTACTTTGCATCTTTGTGGCATAGTGGGAAGAAGCGGCTCGGACTAACTTTACATGACCGCGTTCATGAGACTTGTTCCTCGTTCGACATGCAACTTGTATTGCATAAGAGGCTTTGCAGGTGTCTGTCTCTCCTACTATAGTGAAGATTCAATTTACTCTTCTATTGACAACACTAGTATCACCGTTGTGGTTCATGTTCGTATGTAGATTAGATCTCTATCGAAAACCCTAAACCACGTAAAATATGCAAACCAAATTAGAGACGTCTAACTTGTTTTTGCAGGGTTTGGTGATGTGATATGGCCATAATGTGATGATGAATATGTATGAGATGATCATTATTGTATTGTGGCAACCGGCAAGAGCCTTATGGTTGTCTTTAAATTTCATGTTGAGTAGTATTTCAAAGTAGTTGTAATAGTTGCTACATGGAGGACAATCATGAAGACGGCGCCATTGACCTTGACGCTACGCCGACGATGATGGAGATCATGCCCGAAGATGATGGAGATCATGTACGTGCTTTGGAGATGAAGATCAAAGGCGCAAAGACAAAAGGGCCATATCATATCACATATGAATTGCATGTGATGTTAATCCTTTATGCATCTTATTTTGCTTAGAACGCGACGTAGCATTATAAGATGATCCCTCACATTAATATCAAGATAATAAAGTGTTCTCCCCTCGTATGCACCGTTGCCAAAGTTCGTCGTTTCAAAGCATCTCGTGATGATCGGATGTGATAGATTCAACGTTCATATACAACGGGTGTAAGCCATGTTGCACACGCGGAATACTTGGGTTTGCTTGACGAGCCTAGCATGTACAGACATGGCCTCGGGACAACGGAAACCGAAAGGTTGAACACGAGTCATATGGATGATATGATCAACATGTTGATGTTCACCATTGAAGCTACATCATCTCACGTGATGATCGGTTTTGGTGTAGTGGATTTGGATCGTGTACCACTTAACAACTATGAGGGATGTTGTATTAAGTGGGAGTTCATTAGTAATTAGATTAAAACATGAACTAATTATCATGAACATAATCTGAGTAGTATTTTGAATTAATTTTGTAGTATTGGCATCCGTTTTCTACCATGCGCTAGTCTTGTGATTGAGATAGAAATACTGTTAAAATCTGACAAGAAACTTTACGGACTCGTACCATATTGTTAAAAAAAAACAAGAAATGATTAAGTCCTATTGCAAACTTTTAGTAAACCTCACATTGTTGATTCAAAGAGCTATGGTTTCAATTAGTACCTAAAGTTATCTTGTCTCCATGAAACTTGAAGTTCAAATCTGTTTGAAAAGTAAGGAGCTGAAAATTTAGTTTTCAGAAATAATCAAGGTATGAGATATATGTGATATCTAAGACCTTATTGCAAGATGATAGAATATAATTTGGTGAGACTACATAAACTCATAAGTTTTATGGGAATGTACGAAGGTTGAAGACGCAAGGCGTCCCAATCCTCCAACTATTGGGGCACTAACAATATTCGCATATCCATGAAGTAATCGTCCTTAGTATGCATCGTTGCTAAGACTCGTCGTATCGAAGCATCACGTGATGATCGGGTGTTATAGATTCTACGTGTGCATACAACGGGTGCAAGCCAGATTTGCACATGCGAATACTGAGGTTAAAACTTTATGAGCCTAGCATGTACAGACATGGTCTCGGAAAGTCATCATGATACAATGGATAAAATTATGAGTGAAATTGTTTCAATCATATTACAAGGTTACTAATAGTGAAATCCGGAACACTTGTCATATGATGATCAACTTCAAGGTAAAAACCTCAAGGTTATTGGTATTTGACCAACAAACCTAGAAGTTATTGATGTTGAAGTGTCTTTCTGAATAATGAGGAAAGCTAAAAGAGAAACTACAAAAGATTATTGGCAGAAAGAAAGAAAAGACTAGAAAGTCTAGCTCCGGTGTATATAAATGATATACATGTTATGGATGTATTCCTCGTTTGGTCACACAATGAAATTCTTGGGTATTTGTACCATATTGGTTGGTATGAAGTGTCATACAAAACAACGCAATACAAGAATACAATGGCCTAAGTGACTGACAAGGAATATGATAGGAATGCACGTCTGGAACAAAAATAAAAGTGTTATTATGTTCATCATTGGCATTCTATCTAGCCCTTAGAATTTATAATAAAGAACTTAATAATTGTTATTTTGCCCTTGTCAAATAAAAACAATGAGTTGTTCAAATTATGACATTACTCCATGTACGATGGATAAGTTATTTTAATGGTGAAACACACATACATAACACTGACGCTAAAATGCCGTAAGGCAAATGATTTGAATTCCACTTATTTGTGGAACCGCCATTTAGGTCATGTTGGAAAGGAACGCATGAAGAAACTCCATGCAAATGGATTATTGGAGTCATTTGATTTATGAATCATTTGGCGCTTGCAAATCTCTTCTAAAAGGAATGACTGAAATACCGTTCATAGGTCAAGTTTTGAACGGGCAACTAACTTAGTGGAAACATACATGATGATGTATATGGTTCACTGGGCATAGTTGTGTGCGGGAGATTCTTCTACTTCATGAAAACTTCAAACAATGAATTGAGTATATATATGTGGATATATTCGATAAGGAAGAAGTTTGAAACATTTGAATGGATTCAAATAAATTTCAGCATGAAGTGGAAATCATCGTAATAGAAAAATCAAATATCTATGATTGGATCATTGGGAAAATATTTGAATTACGAGTTTTAGCGAACATCTAAGAGAGTCATGAAATTGTTCTACAACTCACATTTCTTGGAGTATCATAATGATGATATAGTATCCGAGAGATGTATCCAAACCTTGTTGGATCAATGATGCGATAAAATATTGATGCCATTATATTTGGTGGATTATGCTTTAGTGACTACCGCTTTTACACTTAATAGAGCATCATCATGATCCGTTGAAATGACACCATACGAGTTATGGCATGGGTATGAATCCTAATAGTCTTTTCTTAAATTTTGGTATGCATAGCATAAGTAAATAAGTTTACAACCAAAATCGGATGAATGTCTTTGTTGGTTATCCCAGAGAATTGATTGGGAATTCTTCCCACTATGGAGACAAAGACAAAAGTGTTTGTCAATGTTTCTTGTTTCCAAGAAATTGTTTCTAGTGAAGTATTTGAGTGGGAGGACAATATAATTTGATAAGGTTTATGAACCTGAGCATAATGATCAGAGTAGCGCAGCATTGGAATTGGTTCCGGAAGCGTCCACGATGATCATGGTTCCCATGACTACAAAGTGTTTTAGCCATGGAGATCGAAGTACATATTGAACCTTGTAGGTATGGTTTACTTTGTGATCAAATAAATGATTTGTGGACAAAGGATTGAGTTTGAACAATGATAAACCAACTACAAACAAAGAAGTTATGATGGGCCCTGACTCCGTTAAAATGGCTATATGCCATGAAATCCAAGATAGATGAATACTTTTTTGGATCTATGAAATTGATGGACTTGGATGAAATATCCTTGAAGAAGTTCAACTTGTTGAAAATTTGTTTACGACAAAGTTCAAAGAGTTGACTACGATAAGATTAGATCTTCCGTAGCAATGCTTATAGTCTATGTGGATTATTCTAGTAATCGCTACATATTTCTTTTATGAGATATGCTAGTAGGATGGCAAAATACATTACTTAACAGAAGTATGTATTAAAGGTGTATACAAGATACAACCAATTGTTTTGCTAGTTCATGGAATACTAGATAGGTATACGAACTTCAATTGGATGAAGTAAGTATCGCGGAGTTGGAATCTTCACCAGATGAAATAGTCAAAGAGTTTTTGATTTCATCAGAGACGGTGAAGAGGCTTGCATTTACAAGAAATTAAGTGGGAGCGCTAAGACATATTTATAATACTTTATGTAGATGACATATAGTTGATTATAAATGATGTAATTAAATACTTGATTAAAAGGTTTCATTGAAAAATTAACTTCAATGAAAGGATATGGACTGAAACAAATTTAGTGTCAAGATCTATGAAGATAGATTGAAACACATAATAAGTTTAAGTCAAAGTACATAGAATGGATATTGAAGAAGTTCAATATAGAAATATTAATAAAATGTTCTTGTCATGTGAAGTTTTAACAAGACTTGAGTGTATCTGATACTCAATGAGTAAAAACACATGAGTGATTATGGATCACGAATAATATGTACACAATCAGATGTCCTGTGCTCTAAAATGTTGTGAGCATATACCAGAATGATTCATGAGATGATCATTGGACGACAGTAAGAGTATCCTTGAGTACTTTAGAAGAACCAAGGATATATATAGTTTTGTATGGAGAAATGACAAACAAATCGCTGTAAGGTGATTACACCGATATTTGTTTTGTCACATATAAAAAATAGAATTTCAATCTCAAATTAGACTAAGTGTTGTTTTAAAGGTAGCACAATGAGCTAGAAGTTGTCTATGTTAGATTTAGAAGAGTTCTAAATATTGTGACGGATTCTACAAACGAAGGCAGAGTATGTCATTGTTTTGACAATGACTGAGGATGTTAAGTCAAGAGGTTATTTGAGAACTTGGTGTAGTTCTGATAGTGTCAGAACTTTGAAGCTATATTATGTATGACAATATTAGTGACATATTTCAGACTGCGGAATTAAGGTTCCACCAGAAGACCAAAACATATTTAATGCCAACTCATTTGGAAAATAAGTGATGCGTTAAGACGCAAATGAATTGCAAAATACATACGTATCTGAGCATGTCAGAATCGTTGATTAAAACTTTTCCCATGAGCAAAACATGATAAAGCACCGGAAGGCCAAGGTGTTATATCTTTACAAATGTAAACTAGATTATTGACTCTAGTGCAAGTGGGAGACTGTTGGAGATATGCCCAAGAGGCAATAATAAAATGGTTATTATAATATCTTTGAGTTTATGATAATGTTTACATACCATGCTATAATTGTATTAACCGAAACATTGATACATGTGTGTTATGTGAACAACAAGGAGTCCCTAGTAAGCCTCTTGTATAACTAGCTTGTTGATTAATAGATGATCATCGTTTCATGATCATGAACATTGGATGTTATTAATAACAAGGTTATGTCATTATGTGAATGATATAATGGACACACCCAATTAAGCGTAGCATAAGATCACGTCATTAAGTTATTTGCTATAAGCTTTCGATACATAGTTACCTAGTCCTTATGACCATGAGATCATGTAAATCACTTATACCGGAAAGGTACTTTGATTACATCAAACGCCACTGCGTAAATGGGTGGTTATAAAGGTGGGATTAAGTATTCGTAAAGTATGAGTTGAGGCATATGGATCAACAGTGGGATTTGTCCATCCTGATGACGGATAGATATACTCTGGGCCCTCTCGGTGGAATGTCGTCTAAATGTCTTGCAAGCATATGAATAAGTTCATAAGAGACCACATACCACGGTACGAGTAAAGAGTACTTGTCAGGAGACGAGGTTGAACAAGGTATAGAGTGATACCGATGATCACACCTCGGACAAGTAAAATATCGCGTGACAAAGGGAATTGGTATCGTATGTGAATGGTTCATTCGATCACTAAAGTCATCGTTGAATATGTGGGAGCCATTATGGATCTCCAGATCCCGCTATTGGTTATTGGTCGGAGTGAGTACTCAACCATGTCCGCATAGTTCGTGAACCGTAGGGTGACACACTTAAAGTTGGATGTTGAAATGGTAGAACTTGAATATGGAATGGAGTTCGAATATTTGTTCGGAGTCCCGGATGAGATCCCAGACATCACGAGGAGTCCCGGAATGGTCCGGAGAATAAGATTCATATATAGGAAGTCATTTTATGTGATTTAAAATGATCCGGAAGGTTCTATGGAAGGTTCTAGAAGGTTCTAGAAAAGTCCGGAAGAAACCACTAAGGAAGGCGGAGTCCCGGTGGGACTCCACCTCCCATGGCCGGCCAACCCTAAGGGGAGGAGTCCCAAGTGGACTCCCCTAAGGGGGCCGGCCACCCCCTCCCAAGGAAGGGTGAGAATCCCACCTCTAGTGGGAGTCCTAGCTTGGGTAGGTTTCATGTGATATGGAAGGTTTTGGTTTGGGGTCTTATTCGAAGACTTGTAGACCAACTCTTGGGTGTTCCACCTATATAATGAGGGCCAAGGGGAGGGGGCCAGCCACCCCAACAAGCACAAGGTGGCCGCACCACCTCAAGTGGCCGGCGCCCCCCTCTCCCCAAACCCTAGCCGCCCCACTCCTCCACATCCCGCACGCTTAGCGAAGCTCCGCCGGGTTTCTCCACCACCACCGACACCACGCCGTCGTGCTGCCGGATTCAAGAGGAGCTACTACTTCCGCTGCCCGCTGGAACGGGGAGGTGGACGTCGTCTTCATCAACAACCGAACGTGTGACCGAGTACGGAGGTGCTGCCCGTTCGTGGCGCCGTGATCAAGATCTTCTACGCGCTTTTGCAAGCGGCAAGTGAACGTCTACCGCAGCAACAAGAGCCTCATCTTGTAGGCTTTGGAATCTCTTCAAGGGTGAGACTCGATAATCCCCTCGTTGCTACCGTCTTCTAGATTGCATCTTGACTTGGATTGCGTGTTCGCGGTAGGAAATTTTTTGTTTTCTATGCAACGAATCCCTACAGAAAAGTGTGATGTTATGGTAACATAGCTAGTTACCACAACCATCTTAGTTACTATCTTGCCATGTCATCAATTTGCCTAGTTGGCAATGTATGTAACTCTATGTTACTATCTTAGTTACTCCCACTATGAGTAGTCTTAGTGGGATTTTGCTTTATCACAAGTATAGATATGACATTGATTGTCAAAAAAAAGTCCAAGAGACGCAAACGAGTAGGGAAGGGAAAAGGGTCAGCAATGACGACAAGGACCTCATGACCTCGCCTCCACACCTCGCATTGTCGCTGCTTCGCCGCCTCTAGACTGCTCATATGTTGAACCACCACCGTTGGTCGAGAGGGATTGGTAAAGTTGAGTGTCGGCCATATATAGATTGGCATTTGTTACGTGGTGCTATAGCACCGGTTAGTCTACGGTAGTACTCCCATGTCTGAACACAGAATTTTTGCAAAAATGGAAAGTTGTCCCAAAAGCTGAAAGCCACGGTTACCACAAAATAGAAACAAGGATAACATTCTGCACATGTGGCCATCCACTTGCCATCATATTTGCAGGAGCATGTATGTTCTCCATACACAGACACAAAACCGAGCCCCACCGCTTTGTTAGCATGTAAAAAATTAAAATTTAGCTACACAAAGTTACATCCCGAAAGATATACTAGTATTTGTGATTTTAATTAAGGATGTAAAAAAGTAACAGCGGTGGATTAAAAAAGAAAATAAATACATCCAGATCTGAGGAACTTACTATTTGTTACATCCAAATCATCGGGGGGGGGGGGGGGCTACTAATCAAGATTTAGATGTAGAAAAAGAAAATAATTACATCCAAATCTGAGAAAACTACTATTTGTTACACCTGAAATCCTCGGAAACCTACTAATCAAGATTCTAGATGTAGAAAAGGGGAAAAAAGCACATCCACCGCTACAAAAATACAACCAGAACTAGGGGGTTACTATCGCTACATCCATGAATGCGGAACTAGGGGAAACAGGCGCGCACGTGGTGAAGAGGAGGACAGCCGCGGGGCTCCACGCCGATGTGTGTGGGTGAAGGGGAGGCGGCTCAGGTGGTTGATCTGTATGCGTGTTGGAGTCTTCCGATGGATGAGAAAAATCAATGTATGGGGGGTAGGTCATACGTGCGTATTGCTGGCAGGACCCACCTCCTGATTCTCTCACGTGAAAAGGATCGCTCGATTTCAATCTACGGTGCACATGAGGGAGCACTCCGTAAGGCCGGATAGTGCTACGACATGTAATAGAAATTGGGATATGGATTGCCTAATTTATTTCATTGGTTCAAATGTTTTGTTGCATGGAGAATATGGCATGCTCACCACAAGTCCACAATGTCATTAGCACCTTGCATATCATTTCCTTAGACATAGTACTAATGAAATTTAGTAGCCAGTGTGAGCCTGTGTTCATCACCGAACTAAGATCATGGAGATGCCACTTATCATCCATATAGTTCCATAATTTCTTTGCAAGGGTACGGCAGAAAAAAGGGTGAAAACCGTGCTCGGGTTCCACTCCGCACACTGGGCATGTATCGGTAACCTCTAGATTGTGTTTGTGTTTATTCCTCTAGGTAGGAAGTGAATCGATGGCAAGGTGCAAGGAAAAGTGTTGCACTTTAGGTGGGGCATCAGATTTTCATACAAGATCACATATGTTCCGCATACCATTTAGAGTCGAGCTAGATGAAATCGCTAATGATCTCCAAGTTTCATCCATGGCCAAGCCATAGGGACTCTGAACTGCGAAGAGGTCATGCTTTGAGGCGCCCATGCAAGATGATCAGCATCAAAACTCAATGAGGGTTTTATCTTAAATATCTCAATAACATGTGGTTGAAAAAATACTGGTTGATCATATAAACAAGCCACTATCCAAACTGATTAATGAGTTCTGAAACAAAGCGTAGAAGACCCCTCCTCTTTGCTGACATCGGCCTATAAGATGTAGATCTAGGAATTCATGGATCTGTCTAGATTCTAATACTTTGATCGGTGCCAACATGCCAAAGTTAACCCCTTCTTTAGAAGGTTCAAACCATGCGAGATCGCTTTCCATGTAGACGAGGCATTCCCAGTGAACACCGTGTCCTCAATCCTTCCATTAGGGTAATACTTCGCTTTAATACCCTAGCACAAAGACTATCAGGCTGAACAATAAGTCTACATGCCTGACAAGCGAGGAGTGCTTGTTTAAACACACGAAAGTCATGGAAACTGAGATCACCTTGCTTTTTTAGCCTTTGTAGTTTCTCCCATGCACGCCATGTGTTTTGATTTCCCCATCCTTTGCTCCCTAGTAGAAATTCCTCTCCAATTTCGTTAAATCAATGCATGCCGAAAATGGTAGCTTGAAGACTCCCATTAGATATGTTGGCAAGGCTTGTGCTACTGATTTGATGAAAACTTCTCTACCAACTTGGGCAAGATGCACATCACCTATAATGTCCCAGGTTTAGAGACGATCGAGGGGTAGAATTTAGAAAGGGATGTGCATTGCATCGTAAAATCTGGGGAAATTTCGCGCTTTTAAAGAAAAACTGCATTGAAGGGGGACAAGTTTCTCTCTCGACACCTTACAGGGTTAGGGTTTCAAGAGTGCGATAAACTTGGACCTCACTTAACTCAATTAGGGTTTTCGAGAAGAGAGGAGAATATATGGATCCCAATTTAAGTTGCATGATTGAATTGAAACAAGTTGTGTTTGAATTAATTCAAACATCAATTGAATAAATCATAATTTAAATTGAGATAATTCATTAAAAAAATAGATAATCAAATATATATAAAATTATATCACACATAAGCAAAGCTCAATAGAGAAACCATGAGCTTTATTGATTACCACACAATTTACATTGTCATTTACAATATTCCAAATGGATTATGAATATTACAATACATTACAGAGAATGAATAATGGAAAATAGAAAAGGAAAATAACAATATACATAAATGGCTAAACTACTAGCTAATTCTTCAAGAAGTTCTTGATCAACTCATGATGAAGAACCTCTTGATCATCATCTTTAGCCCTGCATAAAGAAACAACAAAGACAAACACATTGGTTAGGCCAAGTGGCAAAGCCACTTGGCAGATTAGAGAAAAATTGGAAACTTGGTGGATAATACCACAACTCTGCCGAGCTGATCCACCACCAGCACAAGTTCCAACCAGAGCACACATGCAGCTCACAAGGCATGTTGCATGCTTAACAACACACAAGGCCAGGGAAGAGTCACCAAGTGACCAGGCAAGTGCTGTCGACCAAGGGAGTGAAGAGAGACAGAGTATAAAACCTTTTCACATCCAAGAACCCTAGCAGCTCATCGACAGATTCACCAAAGGCTAAGAACACCAAGAGCAGGAAGAACAGCCAGAGTTGTTCAACCTCTTCCAAAACCACCAGAAACTAATCAAGCCAAGCCCAACAGGAGGAGCAGGGCAAGCCTCACACATCAACCAGAAGCAAACCTCTACACCAACACACTTTCTAGGAGTTGGAGTGAGGTATACCCATGAATCATGAGCAAGCAATGTTTTGCTCATACTAATCCAACATATGCATAAATCACGCAAGCCAAAAGGGTTGAGACACCCTGTTTGTATCATCATTTGGCTACCAGCCATAAGATGCAAGCAAAATAAGGGTAAAACCATTAGGAATGTAACCAAGGGAACACTGATTAAGCCAACAGAATTAAAAGTGACATAACCAGGGAAATCCAGCAAGGAACTAATCCCTATCTAGCCACCCAGATTCACATAGCACCACACAGCTAGCAAAACCATCAGAATATTGGACAGTTATCTGTCCAGTATGATTTCAACATCAAATAACCTAGCAGCCTATGGAAGACTAGCAGGATTAGTGCACATAAGCATTCACTAGAGGTAGGAGCAACCATTTCCAGCAGACAAAGTCTGCTAGGGTCACAACAGCTACCTAGCCACACAGGAAAGTCACTACAGCATCACATCATCACCCAGAAGGGTTCAGTATGAGCTAGGGTACCCAACCAGTGGTTGGCATCCCTCTAGCTACATCAAAACCATCAATGAGATCATCACTGCTCAGCAGTTCAAATCATTTATCTATTCAATTAATCAGAGCAACACAGATAAATGAAACAGATAAGCAAATCAAGCAATAGCAGTAACTTGAGCAAGCACAAGCTTACACCAGCACATGCTTGTGTGTCACACAGACACAAGGGAGAGCATCAATAAGACACAGACATAAAACAGCAGTCAAATACCAAGCAACTGATGATCATATGATCATCAGGGCTGGACAAGATCATGCTAGAGCCAAGCCTAGCAATAACAGCAGCATAAGAATTGAATTCAAACATATACAAGAACCAACAGGAGGTCCTGGTGATCAAATGATCATCCACAGCCACACTTAATCAACCCATGTATCACAGATAAATAAATAGAAGCAGTATAATTGTATCCAGAAGCACATCATCATGGGATGGAGCTGTCTAGTCAACAGCTATGCTCAATGGAGCATTTCCATGAATTAGAGCACAATGAACAAACCCACCAGAGGCACTGGCACTTGCTATAAGCAAGAACTACTCACAGTAGTGAGCCAGGAGGGCCAGAGCAATGGTATAGCACAAGTAATTAAGCAACAGCAATGGCTAGGACTGCTCAGGTGAGCATCTAGATAGATAGTAGCATGCACAACCACATGAATGAACAGAGACAGTAAGCCAGGGCATGGAATAAGCAATACCAAAGCATAGAACAGGGCAAGTAGAGCAGCAACAGCTATTATCCATGGCACATATAGCAGCAGCAGCTAGCACACCATGGCACAACAAGAGGTAGCATGGCACATAGCATATAGGCGCAGGAGCAGCAGCAGCACAACAACCTGGACGCCAAGGCATCCAGTGAAGGAGGAGGAGGAAGATCACATGAGAGAGAGATAGAGAGGAGTAGAACACTTACAGGCGAAGCAGACGGCAGTCGCGGCCATGGCGGCACACGCCGGGCGAACGGCGTCGCCAGGCCAGGCCAGGCCACGGCAACGCCGCAGCGTCCAGCACCACCACAGCATCAGGAACACCGGCGAGCGGCGCATCACCGCAGACCCTTGCGGCCGTGTCGCAGATGAGTTGGGGGCGAATGGTGGCGACGGTGAAGCACAGATCGACGCGGACCGATAGGTGCGCCGTCGAGCGGCCGTTCATTTGCGACCAATCTCGTCGCCAGGGATGGCCGGAGACGGCCGGAGTAATTCGGCGACGACTGCGGCGACCGCAGATCGCTAGAGCGACGGGAGAGAATTAGGGTTAGTACGAAACGGCGTCTATGGGCGCGACTGGGTCGGTTGGACCGAGCCCAGTGGGCTGGTCCAACCTAACCAGTTCGGCAGCCTGACAGGTGGGCCCGAAGGGGTATTTTTGACATTTCCTAAATACCAAATTAAGTGAATCTTTCACTGGATTTTATAAATAAAATATAGCTCTAAAAAATAAAGAAAAATATGAAAACTACTCAGTATAAAATTCTCTATCATAATAAAATATGAAAAGGAATTTTTGGAGACAAATAAGATTAAGTCCTAATTTGATGAATATTATAATCATTTAAACACTCTATATTTTCAATAATGAAAATAAGTCCATAAATTCATTTGGACTTTAAAAACACCTTGACAACATTTCAAGGTAGTATTTTACCCTAAACAGAGTATCCCTAAATTATTCTTAGCAATTATCTCTTACATGAAATGATAAGACATCGGAAAGGGGGGAACAAACCCTAAAAGCTGAACCATGCATAATTGCTTCTTTAACCATTGCCCTTATCGGACAATGATGCTATTTTTCAGCAACAGAGGATCAGGGTCAATCCAAAGCATCCAACTGCATTACATCGCAGTTGCCAGGCAAGTTCATCGCTTGCTCATGTCATTCGAGTATTTTTATCAAATTACTTGCAAAGTACTATGTTATCACTCTTGCATAAAAAGCAAAACCACTATTTTCATAACTATGAATATGACTATGTGGTTGGCAATGAAACCATGGAATGTGTTGATATGGTGGAGGTTCCATTGCAATGGGTTTATATGCATCTAGGATTAAACAACAAATGTGATCCAGTGATTCTTGTGCCGTAATACCAGTGTTAACCATAAGATCTAGAGTGGGACGGAGTAGTCAATTGTATTTCCACCTCTCGTTCATCAACGGATGCGCTTACCGTAGACACTTGATCCCGAGGGACAAGCGGTAAGGTGGGGAACCCGTTAAAGTCCCCACGGTAATGCGGTCTATGATGGGTTGCATCTACCGGCGAAGGAATTTATGGTAGAGCCCTGAATTGTTGTCGTGGTCGGGGGCCATCCTTAGTTGGTATAAGTACACCGGCGAGGACCCAGGGTCGGGGATTGCAACAAAGGGTGGGTGTTCGAGGTAGCGGAGGAATATGATTGGCTAAGACCTTATACCGGGCCTCACACCAAAGGAAGTGTGGACGGGAAAGCTGCCCGGTTGGCACCATGGTTAAGATCTCTTATGGGTAAAGCAACACACCTCTGCAGAGTGTAATGAATCGTGACCTGTCACTCCCTGTTCCGGGTTTGAAACGCGAACGCTACCGGAAAGGAACTTCATGAAGTTCTAGTAAACCGGTGAAGGCTGACGGACATAGTTCTTCTAAATAAAAGCAACCTCTTGAAGAAATGATTATCAAAACCTGCATTGGTATTAGACTTTCTGGTCTGATATCGTAGCTAGTGCATTAAACACCTCTTTTCTATAATGAACTTGTTGAGTACGCTCGTACTCATACCACTCTTAAATCCCCTGCTTAGATTGCCTGAATCATCTTGAGGAGGACACCGACAACCAGGAAGGAGCAGAAGAAATTTTCTATGAAGAGCCAGACCTCTCCGGAGGTATAGAAGGTGTAGACTACATCATAGTCTACGGCGCCGGGAACGGTTCCGAAGGAGAACAAGCATAGAGTACCTTACTAGTAGTGGTAGCCGAGCAGTGTGAAACCTTTGGTAGTTAGCTGCTCGATGAGAATAAATGTATGACCTGCTAAGACTTATATATTGTAAGCTAAGATGGGCTCGCCTCGAACCCAGGAGTATTCCTCTCAAGACCCAGGAGGAACTCCGAGATGATATGTATATATGGCTTGTAATAATAAATGAATGAGTTATGGATCTGCTATGTTCTGTTGTACTACTCTGAGGGATGTAATATTTGCGGATTGGTACTTCGTGAATGTTATATCAACGACTGGCATACTACAACATGCAGTGGTATGCAGGGTCACCACAGTTGGTATCAGAGCAAAAGCTTTGGCCTTAGGTTGGAACCTAGTAAATGGGACAGAACATTAGGAGTCAAATAGGATTAGTAAAGAATTCTCAAAAAATATGGTGTATATTCACTTGAGAATAAAACAATCATATCTTTTAGTGCGACAATTCTTTATTATCACTATTATGATGCATCATTACTAATAATATATTCTTTCTTATCTACAGCCTAAAATGGCCAGTTCACGTTCCAGACGTAACGTGAAAGTGAAGGAATCAACTCTGAACGATTATGACGGAGGACTCGCTGACATTCTCCATGCAATGTTACTCGAATTTGGGTGCCATCCCCAAATCCGAGTAATGAAATACATGTACTACGATGGTACAGTATTGGCGAAGTGTAGGGTAGGATTACAACTCTTAGAATCCCTAGGAATGAGTGCAGTGATGCCAGCAGGAGAGGCTAGGACCATAAGAACAACCTATCACATAGCCATAATGAAAGCCATCACAGATATTCAGGAACATAAGACCAAGGAGCTTATTGGTTCTGAATTCGCACATATTCCACATATGGAGGAGGAAGATGATCCTATATTGAACCACTTTAAGTTTGCAAAGCGAAAACCTGCAGAAGCCTCTAAGTACATGGATAACTGCCGAAACCTACTGACATTGTTCTTTCAGTTGAACCGACATCTGTCGGGGGCAATTGACACAATGTTGGATGAATTCACTGAGCCCAAGGAGGAGTCGAATGGAAAGGGACCAATGGAGGGTGAGGTTCACTCACCAGTTTATTCAGCTGGTGATTTTATTAGTATTGACCATCCAGATTCACAAACCACACCTATAACACCTAGGTACTTTCCTAGTAGCTCCCAAGGTGGATATGAGGGCGGAGAGGAATCCGGAAACCATCAGCGTTCCGAGTCTCCTATTGAGAACTCCACAGGTTGGCGTTGGGGATCACTCATGGGAACTTATGGTGATCCAGTGAGATGTAATTCCGAGAGAGATGAGGACGCCACAACCCAGTATCAGAACCATCAGTACAGTAGGGGAGATTATGAGGAGTATCCGATAATGATAGAGTCGGACACAGATGGAGGAAATACGTATGATGGAGTCACGGGGGAGTACACCCCAGGGGAGGATTATGCTGCATTGAATAATCAGTTCATGACAACAGATTTCTCCCTGGGATCATCCTCTGATTCTAACTACCAGCCGACTGGAAAACCCTATGTCCCAGACTCTATCAGGAGGACTACTCGCTCGACCGGATGGAAGCCTGGGATGTACCGGGAATGAAGCCACGACTAGAGACCACCACGGGAGGCGAGACTACAATACAGTTGTACCACATGTATTGTAGTATGTAATATTTGTATAGGTTGTAATTATACTTCAATAAGTGAGTTTGCATACTCACACTACTACTGAGTATTGGAATAAACCACTTAAGTATGTATATACATGGTATATGTTTTGTATGATTTGGATTTGCTTCTTGATTTCCATTGCGTGAATACTTCTGTGCACAAAGTTGAGCTCAGAAAACTTGCGCATGGAGTAACTATGAGTACCACTTTGTGTTACAGAACTAGGGGAAGATGTCGGGAATGTTAGGCGACGAGAGTGAAGCACAACGCCTCGAGCGCGAGGCAAAGCAGAAGGAGGAGGCGGATGAAGCCACCAGAAATCAGTTTCCACCACCACCACCCATGACGCAGCAGAATTTCCTCCAATACATGCAAATGTTGGAGGAAAGACAACGTCTGCCTATGGAGCAGCAGAATAAATTCTTCCAAGAATTGCTGCAACAGAACCGGGTAGAAAGGCCTGAGAACCCGGGTGTTACCTTGTCAGATTTCCAGAACACCAAGCCAATCTCATTCGCCTACGCGCCTGAACCTATGGACGCGGAGGATTGGCTGATGGATACCGAGCGAAAGCTCAACACTGTTGGATGCAATGACCTGGAGAAGGTCGGATATGCTACACACTTGTTGTGTGGACCCGCCGCATCATGGTGAGATAATATCGTTGCTGTTTACCCAGCTGAAAAGGTTTTCACCTGGGAGGAGTTCAAGAGGAAGTTCAGGGAATCCAATGTCCCTGAAAGTATAGTTGAGTTAAAGCGTCGAGAGTTCGAGAGTCTCGAATAGAAAGATAAGACCATCCTGACTTATGTCAGGGAGTTTTCAGGATTGTCCCGTTATGCTGTTGAAGAGGTCAACATGGAGGACAATAAGAAGAAGAGGTTCATGAGAGGATTGAATCATCAGTTTAAAGTACAGCTCCGAATGTTGAGAGCTATTGAGTTCCAGGAGTTGGTGGATGCAGCCATCACTCTTGAGGATGATTTCAAACAACTGCAAGAAGAGAAGCGGAAGAAGGCCAGATTTGAGCCTAAGAAGTTCATTAGCAACAAGCCCAACACCAGCTTGAGTTTCAAGCCAAGATACAACAACAACAACAACAACAACAACAACAACAACAACAACAACAAAAGGAACCAAGGATTCCAGCCTGCAAACCAGATTGTTTGCCGAATCTGTGGAGTAAAGGGTCATTATTCCAAAGATTACATGAGGCCCAAAGTGATTTGCTTTGGATGTCGTCAGGAGGGGCACATGTTGAGAGATTGCCCTAGTAAAAAGAATGGAGGAGGACAGTCAGGAGGCGGAGGAAACCGAAGTGGGAATTCCGGAGGGAATTGGAAAACCAAGAAGCCCTTCGGAAAGTTGAACTGCACCAGTCTAGAGGAGGTGGTGAACTCCGATCAAGCAGTGATAGGTACGCTTCAGATACTCACTCACCCAGGCAAAGTAATTTTTGATACTGGTGCAACTACATCATTCATTTCTCAACAATTAATCATCAAACATGGGATTAGTTGCACTAAGTTAGATACACCTATCACCATACTATCTGCGGGGGGAACGATAGTAGTAACCCACATTAAACAGGTACAAGTCATTATGATCTATAAATGTGCGTTTCACGCAGACCTGTTCGTTCTACCTATGAAGGACATAGATGTCATTCTTGGTATGAACTGGTTAGAGGCAAATGGAGCCTTGATAGATTGTTCGAACAAGACAGTGTCTTTGAAAAGCCCAGATGGAGGCAGAATGATTTACCAAGGTGACAAACATACTCAGATAGAAGTAGAGTTACAGTTGAATAGCATGAAGGAAGTAAAGCTTGAGAACATCCCAGTAGTTAATGAATTCCATGATGTTTTTCCTAAGGAATTACATGGAATGCCACCAGATAGGGAGATAGAGTTCACTATCGACCTAATTCCAGGAACAGCTCCGATTGCTAAGGCACCATACAAGATGGGGCCTAAGGAGTTGAAAGAACTCAAGGAACAATTGGATGACCTAGAACATAAAGGATTCATTCAGGAGAGTATTTCACCATGGGGATCACCAGTAATATTCGTGGATAAAAGGGATGGAGGTCGAAGGATGTGCGGAGACTACAGGAACTTGAACAATGTTACTATCAAGAATAAGTATCCACTTCCTAGAATACAAGATCTGTTTGATCAAGTTAGAGGAGCAGGAGTCTTTTCCAAGATTGATCTGAGATCAGGATACCATCAGATAAAGATCAAGAAGGAAGATGTTCCAAAAACTGCCTTTGTCTCAAGGTATGGACATCATGAGTATTTAGTAGTACCTTTTGGATTAACCAATGCCCCAGCAATATGCATGAATCTCATGAATAAGATCTTCATGCCGTGTCTGGACAAGTTTGTCATCGTATTCATCGATGATATTTTGATTTACTCCAAGGATAAAGCTGAACATGCGGAGCATCTTAGGATAGTGTTGCAAACACTAAGAGAACATCAACTCTATGCCATATTCAGCAAATGTGAGTTTTGGATAGACCAAGTAGAATTCCTTGGTCATGATCAGCAAGGATGGGATATCAGTAAACCCAAGCAAAGTAGCAGCAGTTTTAGAATGGGAAGCACCAAAGAATGTCAAGGAAATCCGATGATTCTTAGGAATGGCAGGATACTATCGGAGATTCATCGAAGGATTCTCTAAGATAGCAGGACCAATGACCAAGCTGTTAGGGAAGAACACATCGTTCGTATGGTATGATGAGTGTGAGCAAAGTTTTCAGACTCTAAAGGAGAAGCTCACCACAACACCGGTGTTAGCAGTTCCGGAAGTTGGCAAGGATTACACTGTGTATTATGACGCATCCAAGCATGGATTAGGTTGCGTACTCATGCAAGATCGGAAGGTAATATCTTATGGATCGAGGCAACTCAGACATGAAGTGAACTATCCAACACATGATCTAGAACTAGCAGCGGTTGTATTTGCACTAAAAACTTGGAGACATTTTCTCTATGGAGCCAAGTGTGAGCTCTATACCGATCATAAGAGTCTCAAGTACTTCTTCACTCAGAAGGAACTAAACATGAGACAGAAAAGATGGCTTGAGTTAATCAAGGACTATGACCTGACCATCAATTACACTCTAGGAAAGGCTAACGTTGTAGCGGATGCCTTAAGTAGAAAGAGTACTGGAGGATTAGAACCAGAAATAGCACCGGAGTTGAAGAAGGAAATAAGCCAAGCATAGATACAACTTTGGGAAAAGGAAGCACATGAAGGACTATCAGCACTACAAGTTGCAGATGAGTTAAGTGTGAACAATGAGATTATCATGGGTCAACTTGATGATCCATTCATCATGGAGGAAATGAGAAGGATCGATGAAGGAAGACCATCAGAATTCCACCGAGGAGAGTCGGGATCATTATGGTTCCAGAAAAGGATTTGCGTTCCAGATAACGCCGAGATCAAGGAAGTTATACTTAGAGAAGCTCATCAAACACCATATTCAATCCATCCAGGAAGTACAAAGATGTACATGGATTTAAAAGAGTTATTCTGGTGGAATAACATGAAGAGAGAAATTGCACAATATGTGGCGGAATGCCATACTTGTCAAAGGGTGAAAGCAGAACATCAAAGCCCAGCAGGACCATTACAACCTTTACCAATCCCAGAATGGAAGTGGGAAGAGATAGGAATGGATTTCATCACCGGACTACCCATGACCAATAAAAAGAAGGACATGATATGGGTAATCGTGGACCGGTTGACGAAGAGTGCACATTTCTTAGCCGTAAACCAACAGGACAAGGGATAAAAACTCATAGATCTCTACATCAAAGAGATAGTAAGTAAACATGGAGTTCCCAACAAAATAGTGTCAGATCGAGGATCTGTGTTCACCTCAGCCTTTTGGAAGCAACTCCATGAAGCTTTAGGATCCAAATTAGACTTTAGCACTGCATATCATCCTCAGACGGGAGGACAAACGGAAAGGACAAACCAGATACTTGAGGATATGCTTAGGGCTTGCGCCCTAGACTTCGGAGGATCATGGGAGGAACACTTACCACTAGCAGAGTTTTCGTACAACAACGGCTACCAAAGCAGCATCAAGATGGCACCGTTTGAAGCTCCGTATGGAAGGAAGTGTAGGTCACCTATTTGTTGGTACAAGGCTGGTTCAAGCAAGGAGTTTGATCCAGATTATGTAAAGGAAAAGCAGCAGATCATTGATGTCATAAGGGATAGACTCAAAATAGCCCAAAGCCGACAGAAGAGTTATGCAGATCAAAAGAGAAGGACATGGGAACCAAAAGTCGGAGACATGGTTTATCTTAAAGTAAGTCCGATGAAAGGTCTCCAGAGATTCAGAGTGATGGGGAAACTTAGCCCTAGATACATCGGACCTTTCAAGATACTGAGTCAGAACCGAAGGTTAGCCTTTGAATTAGAACTACCGGGAAGATTAGCCCAGGTACACAATGTGTTTCATGTGTCGCAACTCAGCAGATGTTTAAAGACCCCAGATGAGCCAGTATCCCATGATGAGCTGGATCTTCAGCCAGACCTGACTTATATAGAGAAGCCAGCCAGGATTCTCGAGGAGAATTGGAAACAACTCAGGAATAGAGCTATTAAGTACTGCAAGATACAATGGAAGCATCAACCGGAGAGAGAAGCCACCTGGGAAAAAGGACTTAAGAAAGACATACCCAGAACTGTTCATGTATTACAACCACAACTTCGGGACGAAGTTTTCTTTAAGGGGGAAAGGCTGTATTGTCCCAGGTTTAGAGACGATCGAGGGGTAGAATTTAGAAAGGAATGTGCATTGCATCATAAAATCTGGGGAAATTTCGCACTTTTAAAGAAAAACTGCATTGAAGGGGGACAAGTTTCTCTGTCGACACCTTACATGGTTAGGGTTTCGAGAGTGCGATAAACTTGGACCTCACTTAACTCAATTAGGGTTTTCGAGAAGAGAGGAGAATATATGGATCCCAATTTAAGTTGCATGATTGAATTGAAACAAGTTGTGTTTGAATTTCAAAATTCAAACATCAATTGAATCTATCATAATTCAAATTGAGATAATTCATTAAACAAATAGATAATCAAAAAAAAAAAAATTATATCACACATAAGCAAAGCTCAATAGAGAAACCTTGAGCTTTATTGATTACCACACAATTTACATTGTCATTTACAATATTCCAAATGGATTATGAATATTACAATACATTATAGAGAATGAATAATGGAAAATAGAAAAGGAAAATAACAAGATACATAAATGGCTAAACTACTAGCTAATTATTCAAGAAGTTCTTGATCAACTCATTATGAAGAACCTCTTGATCATCATCTTTAGCTCTGCATAAAGAAACAACAAAGACAAACATATTGGTTAGGCCAAGTGGCAAAGCCACTTGGCAGATTAGAGAAAAAATGGAAACTTGGTGGATAATACCACAACTCTGCCGAGCTGATCCACCACCAGCACAAGTTCCAACCAGAGCACACATGCAGCTCACAAGGCCTATTGCATGCTTAACAACACAGAAGGCCAGGGAAGAGTCACCAAGTGACCAGGCAAGTGCTGTCGACCAAGGGAGTGAAGAGAGACAGAGTATAAAACCTTTTCACAGCCAAAAACCCTAGCAGCTCATCGACAGATTCTCCAAAGGCTAAGAACACCAAGAACAACAAGAACAGGAAGAACAGCCAGAGCTGTTCAACCTCTTCCAAAACCACCAGAAACTAATCAAGCCAAGCCCAGCAGGAGGAGCAGGGCAAGCCTCACACAACAACCAGAAGCAAACCTCTACACCAACACACTTTATAGGAGCTGGAGTAAGGTATACCCATGAATCATGAGCAAGCAATGTTTTTCTCATACTAATCCAACATATGCATAAATCACACAAGCCAAAAGGGTTGAGACACCCTGTTTGTATCATCATTTGGCTACCAGCCATAAGATGCAAGCAAAATAAGGGTAAAATCATTAGGAATGTAACCAAGGGAACACTGATTAAGCCAACAGAATTAAAAGTGACATAACCAGGGAAATCCAGCAAGGAACTAATCCCTATCTAGCCACCCAGATTCACATAGCACCACACAGCTAGCAAAACCATCAGAATATTGCACAGTTATCTGTCCAGTATGATTTCAACATCAAATAACCTAGCAGCCTATGGAAGACTAGCAGGATTAGTGCACACAAGCATTCACTAGAGGCAGGAGCAACCATTTCCAGCAGACAAAGTCTGCTAGGGTCACAATAGCTACCTAGCCACACAGGAAAGTCACTACAACATCACATCATCACCCAGAAGGGTTCAGTATGAGCTAGGGTACCCAACCAGTGGTTGGCATCCCTCTAGCTACATCTAAACCATCCATGAGATCATCACTGCTCAGCAGTTCAAATCATTTATCTATTCAATTAATCAGAGCAACACAGATAAATGAAACAGATAAGCAAATCAAGCAATAGCAGTAACTTGAGCAAGCACAAGCTTACACCAGCACATGCCTGTGTGTCACACAGACACAAGGGAGAGCATCAATAAGACACGGGCATAAAACAACAGTCAAATACCAAGCAACTGATGATCATATGATCATCAGGGCTGGACACGATCATGCTAGAGCCAAGCCTAGCAATAACAACAACATAAGAATTGAATTCTAACATATACAAGAACCAACAGGAGGTCCTGGTGATCAAATGATCATCCACAGCCACACTTAATCAACCCATGTATCACAGATAAATAAATAGAAGCAGTAGAATTGTATCCAGAAGCACATCATCAAGGGATGGAGCTGTCTACTCAACAGCTATGCTCAATGGAGCATTTCCATGAATTAGAGCACAATGAACAAACCCACCAGAGGCACTGGCACTTGCTATAAGCAAGAACTACTCACAGTAGTGAGCCAGGAGGGCTAGAGAAATGGTATAACACAAGTAATTAAGCAACAACAATGGCTAGGACTGCTCAGGTGAGCATCTAGATAGATAGTAGCATGCACAACCACATGAATGAACATAGACAGTAAGCCAGGGCATGGAATAAGCAATAGCAAAGCATAGAACAGGGCAAGTAGAGCAGCGGCAGCTATTATCCATGGCACATATAGCAGCAGTAGCTAGCACACCATGGCAGCACAAGAGGTAGCATGGCACGGAGCATATAGGCGCAGGAGCAGCAGCAGCACAACAACCTGGACGCCAAGGCATCCAGTGAAGGAGGAGGAGGAAGATCAGATGAGAGAGAGGAGTAGAACACTTACAGGCGAAGCAGACGGCAGTCGCGGCCATGGAGGCCACGGCGGCACACGCCGGGCGAACGGCGGCGCCAGGCCAGGCCAGGCCACGGAAATGCCGCAGCGTCCAGCACCACCATAGCAGGGTACGGCGACGCCACAACATCAGGAACACCGGTGAGCGGCGCATCGCCGCAAACCCTTGCGGCCTGTCGCAGATGAGTTGGGGGCGAACGGTGGCGACGGTGAAGCACAGATCGACGCGGACCGATAGGTGCACCATCGAGTGGCCGTTCATTTGCGACCAATCTCATCGCCAGGGATGGCCGGAGACGGCCGGAGTAATTCGGCGACGACGGCGGCGACCGCAGATCGCCACAGCGACGGGAGAGAATTAGGGTTAGGACGAAATGGTGTCTACGGGCGCGACTGGGTCGGTTGGACCGAGCCCAGTGGGCTGGTCCAACCTAACCAGTTCGGTAGCCTGACAGGTGGGCCCGAAGGGGTATTTTTGACATTTCCTAAATACCAAATTAAGTGAATCTTTCACTGAATTTTATAAAATAAATATAGCTCTAAAAATAAAGAAAAATATGAAAACTACTCAGTATAAAATTCTCTATCATAATAAAATATGAAAAGGAATTTTTGGAGACAAATAAGATTAAGTCCTAATTTGATGAATATTATAATCATTTAAATCACACTCCATATTTTCAATAATGAAAATAAGTCCATAAATTCATTTGGACTTTAAAAACACCTTGACAACATTTCAAGGTAGTATTTTACCCTAAACAGAGTATCCCTAAATTATTCTTAGTAATTACCTCTTACATGAAATGATAAGACATCGGAAAGGGGGGAACAAACCCTAAAAGTTAAACCATGCATAATTGCTTCTTTAACCATTGCCCTTATCGGACAATGATGCTATTTTTCAGCAACAGAGGATCATGGTCAATCCAAAGCATCCAACTGCATTACATCGCAGTTGCCAGGCAAGTTCATCACTTGCTCATGTCATTCGAGTATTTTTATCAAATTACTTGCAAAGTACTATGTTATCACTCTTGCATAAAAAAGCAAAACTACTATTTTCATAAATATGAATATGACTATGTGGTTGGCAATGGAACCATGGAATGTGTTGATATGGTGGAGGTTCCATTGCAATGGGTTTATATCCATCTAGGATTAAACAACAAATGTCGTCCAGTGATTCTTGTGTCGTAATACCCGTGTTAACCATAAGATCTGGAGTGGGGTGGGGCCCCCTTGTCTCCCCTCTGGTCCCTCTTCGGTGCTCTGGAAGCTTCCGTGGAAAATAGGACCCTGGGCGTTGATTTCGTCCGATTCCGAGAATATTTTATTTGTAGGATTTCTGAAACCAAAAACAGCAGAAAACAACAACTGGCTCTTCGGCATCTCGTCAATAGGTTAGTGCCGGAAAATGCATAATAATGACATAAAGTGTGTATAAAACATGTGAGTATCATCATAAAAGTAGCATGGAACATAAGAAATTATAGATACATTTGAGACGTATCAAGCATCCCCAAGCTTAGTTCCTACTCGCCCTCGAGTAGGTAAACGATAACAAGGATAATTTCTAAAGTGACATGCTATCATAATCTTGATCAATACTATTGTAAAGCATATGAGATGAATGAAGTGATTCGAAGCAATGGTAAAAACAATGGATAAACAACTGAATCATATAGCAAAGACTTTTCATGAATAGTACTTTCAAGACAAGCATCAATAAGTCTTGCATAGAAGTTAACTCATAAAGCAATAGATTCTTAGTAGAAAGTTTTGAAGCAACACAAAGGATGATTAAGTTTCAGCAATTTCTTTCAACTTGTAACATGTATATCTCATGGATAATTGTCAACACAAAGTAATATGATGAATGCAAATAAGCAAGTATGTAAGAATCAATGCACACGGTTGACACAAGTGTTTTCTTCTAAGATAGAAAGAAGTAGGTAAACTGACTCAACATAAAGTAAAAGATAAGGCCCTTCGCAGAGGGAAGCATGGATTGCTATATTTGTGCTATAGCTTTTATTTTGAAAACATAGAAACAATTTTGTCAACGGTAGTAATAATTCATATGTGTTATGCATAAGACATCCTATAAGTTGCAAGCCTCATGCATAGAATACCAATAGTGCTCGCACCTTGTCCTAATTAGCTTGGATTTACATGGATTATCATTGCATAACATATGTTTCAACCAAGTGTCACAAAGGGGTACCTCTATGTCGCCTATACAAAGGTCCAAGGAGATAGATCGCATTTGATTTCTTGTTTTTGATAGATCCCAACTTTTAATGTTCATGGCGAAGGTTGAAACTGCTTCGTTCATTGTTATATGGTTGGAAACAGAAAATGCTTCATGTGGTAATTGGTATAATGTCTTGAATAATTTGATAGTTGGCAATTTTTGTGCTCAAATAGATCATGTTTAAGCTCTTGCATCATGTACTTTGCACCTATTAATGAACAACTACCATAGAGCTTGTTGAAATTTGGTTTGCATGATTGGTCTCTCTAAAGTCTAGATATTTTCTGGTGAGGGTTTGAACAACAAGGAAGACAGTGTAGAGTCTTATAATGCTTGCAATATGTTCTTATGTAAGTTTTGTTGTACCGGTTCATACTTGAGTTTTCTTCAAACAACCTTACTAGCCTAAGCCTTGTATTGAGAGGGAATACTTCTCGTGCATCCAAATCCTTGAGCCAAAAACTATGCCACTTGTGTCCACCATACCTACCTACTACATGGTATTTCTCTGCCATTCCAAAGTAAATTTCTTGAGTGCTACCTTTAAAATTCCATTCTTTGTCTTTGCAATATATAGCTCATGGGAAAAATAGCTTAAAAACTATTGTGGTATTGAATATGTCGCTTATGTATCTTATTTCTTATAAGTTGCTTGTTGAGCGATAACCATGTTCCTGGGGACGCCATCAACTATTTCACCTTTGTTGAATATCATGTGAGTTGCTATGCATGTTCGTCTTGTCTGAAGTAAGGGTGATTTATCATGATCAAATGGTTTGAGTATGCATATTGTTAGAGAAGAACATTGGGCCGCTAACTAAAGCCATGATCCATGGTGGAAGTTTCAGTTTGGACAACAATCCTCAATCTCATACGAGAATATTATCTGTTGTTGAATGCTTATGCATTAAAGAGGAGTCCATTATCTGTTGTCTATGTTGTCCCGGTATGGATGTCTAAGTTGAGAATAATCAAAAGCGAGAAATCCAATGCGAACTTTCTCCTTAGACCTTTGTACAGGCGGCATAGAGGTACCCCTTTGTACACTTGGTTGAAACATATGTTATGGAATGATAATCCATGTAAATCCAAGCTAATTAGGACCAGGTGCGGGCACTATTGGTATACTATGCATGAGGCTTGCAACTTATAAGATGTCTTATGCATAACACATATGAATTATTACAACCGTTGACAAAATTGTTTCTATGTTTTCAAAATAAAAGCTCTAGCACAAATATAGCAATCTATGCTTCCCTATGCGAAGGGCCTTTCTTTTACTTTTATGTTGAGTCAGTTTAGCTACTTCTTTCTATCTTAGAAGCAAACACTTGTGTCAACCGTGTGCATTGATTCCTACATACTTGCTTATTTGCATTCATCATATTACTTTGTGTTGACAATTATCCATGAGATAAACATGTTGAAGTTGAAAGCAATTGCTGAAACTTATATCTTCCTTTGTGTTGCTTCAAAACTTTCTACTAAGAATTTATTGCTTTACGAGTTAACTCCTATGCAAGTCTTATTGATGCTTGTCTGGAAAGTACTATTCATGATAAGTCTTTGCTATATGATTCAGTTGTTTATTCATTGTCTTTACCATTGCTTCGAACCACTTCATTCATCTCATATGCTTTACAATAGTATTGATCAAGATTATGATAGCATGTCACTTCAAAAATTATCCTTGTTATCGTTTACCTACTCGAGGGCGAGTAGGAACTAAGCTTGGGGATGCTTGATACGTCTCAAACGTATCTATAATTTCTTATGTTCCATGCTACTTTTATGATGATACTCACATGTTTTATACACACTTTATGTCATTATTATGCATTTTCCGGCACTAACCTATTGACGAGATGCCGAAGAGCCAGTTGTTGTTTTCTGCTGTTTTTGGTTTCAGAAATCCTACAAAGGAAATATTCTCGGAATTGGACGAAATCAACGCCCAGGGTTTTATTTTTCCACGAAGCTTCCAGAAGACCGAAGGGGATACGGAGTGGGGCCACGAGGGCCCGTACCCATAGGGCGGTGCGGCCAGCATGGGGCTAGTGCCGGCCTATGGTGTGGGGCCCCTGCGCCGCCTCCAACCCTGCCCTTCCGCCTACTTATAGCCTTCGTCGCGAAAACCCCTGTACTGAGAGCCACGATACGGAAAACCTTCCAGAGACGCCACCGCCGCCAATCCCATCTCGGGGGATTCAGGAGATCGCCTCCGGCACCCTGCCGGAGAGGGGAATCATCTCCTGGAGGACTCTTCATCACCATGATCGCCTCCGGATTGATGTGTGAGTAGTTCATCCTTGAACTATGGGTCCATAGCAGTAGCTAGATGGTTATCTTCTCCTCCTGTGCTATCATGTTAGATCTTGTGAGCTGCCTATCATGATCAAGATCATCTATTTGTAATGCTACATGTTGTGTTTGTTGGGATCCGATGAATATGGAATACTATGTCAAGTTGATTATCAATCTATCATATATGTGTTGTTTATGATCTTGCATGCTCTCCGTTGCTAGTAGAGGCTCTGGCCAAGTTGATACTTGTAACTCCAAGAGGGAGTATTTATGCTCGATAGTGGGTTCATGCCTCCATTAAATCTGGGATAGTGACAGAAAGTTCTAAGGTTGTGGATGTGCTGTTGCCACTAGGGATAAAACATCGATGCTTTGTCTAAGGATATTTGTGTTGATTACATTACGCACCATACTTAATGCAATTGTCTGTTGTTTGCAACTTAATACTGGAAGGGGTGTGGATGCTAACCCGAAGGTGGACTTTTTAGGCATAGATGCATGCTGGATAGCGGTCTATGTACTTTGTCGTAATGCCCGATTGAATCTCACTCTACTCATCATGATATGTATGTGCATTGTTATGCCCTCTTTATTTGTCAATTGCCCAACTGTAATTTGTTCACCCAACATGCTATTTCTTATTGGAGAGACACCACTAGTGAACTGTGGACCCCGGTCCAATTCTTTTACATCTGAATACAATCTACTGCAATCATTGTTCTCTACTGTTCTTTGCATACAAACATCATTTTCCACACCATACGATTAATCCTTTGTTTACAGCAAGCCGGTGAGATTGACAACCTCACTGTTAAGTTGGGGCAAAGTATTTCGATTGTGTTGTGCAGGTTCCACGCTGGCGCCGGAATCCCTGGTGTTGCGCCGCACTACACTCCACCACCAACAACCTTCACGTGTTCCTTGACTCCTACTGGTTCGATAAACCTTGGTTTCTTACTGAGGGAAAACTTGCTACTATACTCATCATACCTTCCTCTTGGGGTTCCCAACGGACGAGTGCTTTACCGTCACAAGGAAGCTACTTTCTGGCACCGTTGCAATCCAACTCCCACGTCAGCAGGAACCCATTAAAGTCCCCACGGTAATGCGGTCTATGATGGGTTGCATCTACCGGCGAAGGAATTTATGGTAGAGCCCTGAATTGTTGTCATGGTCGGGGGCCATCCTTAATTGGTATAAGTACACCGGCGAGGACCCAGGGTCGGGGATTGCAACAAAGGGTGGGTGTTCGAGGTAGCGGAGGAATATGATTGGCTAAGACCTTATACCGGGCCTCACACCAAAGGAAGTGTGGACGGGAAAGCTGCCCGGTTGGCACCATGGTTAAGATCTCTTATGGGTAAAGCAACACACCTCTGCAGAGTGTAATGAATCGTGACCTGTCACTCCCTGTTCCGGGTTTGAAACGCGAACGCTACCGGAAAGGAACTTCATGAAGTTCTAGTAAACCGGTGAAGGCTGACGGACATAGTTCTTCTAAATAAAAGCAACCTCTTGAAGAAATGATTATCAAAACCTGCATTGGTATTAGACTTTCTGGTCTGATATCGTAGCTAGTGCATTAAACACCTCTTTTCTATAATGAACTTGTTGAGTACGCTCGTACTCATATCACTCTTAAATCCCCTGCTTAGATTGCCTGAATCATCTTGAGGAGGACACCGACAACCAGGAAGGAGCAGAATAAATCTGCTATGAAGAGCCAGACCTCTCCAGAGGTATAGAAGGTGTAGACTACATCATAGTCTATGGCGCCGGGAACGGTTCCGAAGGAGAACAAGCATAGAGTACCCTACTAGTAGTGGTAGCCGAGCAGTGTGAAACCTTTGGTAGTTAGCTGCTCGATGAGAATAAATGTATGACCTGCTAAGACTTATATATTGTAAGCTATGCTGGGTTCGCCTCGAACCCAGGAGTATTCCTCTCAAGACCCAGGAGGAACTCCGAGATGATATGTATATATGGCTTGTAATAATAAATGAATGAGTTATGGACCTGCTATGTTCTGTTGTACTACTTTGAGAGATGTAATATTTGCGGATTGGTACTTCGTGAATGTTATATCAACGACTGGCATACTACAACATGCAGTGGTATGGAGGGTCACCACATCACCCCACATCAACAAACACTTTGTTAATTATGCTTGCACATTTTGAAGCTTTCCTCTCGACATACCACCATCAGGGGTCGGAAGTCCCAAGTATTTTTCATCAAATGTCAGGGAAGTAACACTAAGTAAGGGAATTGGCTCAAAAACGTCGACCAATGATTTCATCATGGAGATAGAAGGCATTCCAACAACAAAGTAATACATGAGAGGCTCTTTATCGTGTTCTACGACGAAGGATGAACATGGCACATGCGATGACACAAATGAAAATATCTTTTATCGAGGTTATAGAGGACCACGAGTAACCTTACCAACACAAACCAAAGATATCACACAGTGGTCTGCTTCACATACAAAATTGTTGGTCGTGAGCTACGAATAATAATCATTGATAGCTATACCCTAGAGGGGCTATGTAGGTGAGTTTTCTTTGATTCATTCAATCATCTATGGTGGACAAGTATTTGGAGCTAACATATCAAAAGGCTATTCATTTGGAGGAAGGTACATAGTAGCATGAAGAATAATTTGCATGTATAGTTCATATAGTACAATGTATGATGCCGAAATCAACAGCCTGTTCAGCATCCTACGAAACGGACGCGGAACCCATCTCCCATAACCCCTCCCGTGACGCTCCCCAGGGCACCGTCGGGGGGGCGATCCCTCTCCTTCCGCCGCCCCTCCCTCTGTGCTCTCTCCCTCCGCCGCTGCCGTAGGCGCTGGCCACGGTGGCTGCGGGCCCCAGCGCCAAAGTGCCTGGGGGGTTGTTGGAGGCAGCGACCGATGATGGCGGCTGGGGCAGCGACCACCGACTTCGACGTGCTCCGCGTCTAGGGCGGCGGCCCTGGACATGCGGCGGCGGCTCCACCTCCACGGCCTCCGGCGATGGATGGGGGAGGCGGCGGCTGTTGGATCTTGGGCCCGCCGAGATCCATCGTCGGCTTCTGCTGGCGGCGCGAGGAAGGGGGCGGCGATCTGCGGGGCGAGGATGGTGTGGTTGCGGTTACCGCCGTCTACCGAATTCTCCTTCGTCGTCGTCGGTCAGCAGATGGCGGCGTGAGGGCATGTTTGTCTTCTTCGGGTTTGAAGGTGGTGGTCCTAGGGTTCTTCTTCTGCGTAGATGAAGACCTACTGGATGCCGATCATGTTCATCTAGCCGGAGTGTTGAGTTCCGGAAGGCTCCATCGGCGAATGGAACAACACATCTTTTGCCTGTAATTTGCTTGATCGGGTGGTATTCGGTCGCGTGCACCCATGCTTTTATTCTGACTGTTTGATTCTGTTGGGAGCGGCGCGAAGCTCTTTTTCTGTGTTGACATCAAGTGACTATGGATCCATGATGAAAGTCATAAGAAGAGAATATCATGAAGGCCGGATGGGAGGACTAGCTAAGGGAGGTTCAAGTCTCCGCGATGTTGAGGGACTTGCTTGGTGTTCCGGGCTTCACATCAGCGGTATGAATATGGGGGCGATAGCACAGGTGAACTTCAGAGTCCTACCTTTCAGGGTGAAAACCCAATGCCTGACCTTAACTGGTTGTGCCTGGCAATGACCTTGTTGGAGGCATTGTTTTGAGAGCGGGGACTATCTTCAGGGTGAAAACCTAAGATCTTTGATCGGGCGACGACGGTGTTGGAGCACTGTTCCCTTCTTGGAGGCGTCGCTTTTGGAGAGTCTGTATTTCAGGTGGTGTCTTAGTTTTGTTTCTTAGTTTTCTTTTCCATTTTTCTTTTGTATTGAAATATAAAAGAGTCTGGAACCTCCTCTTCGTCTTCCGGAACCTCCTCCGCCGCGTCGCTTTTGGAGAGTCTGTACAGGGGCCTGGGGGTGGCCCGCGCCCCCCTATCTCCTCGCCGCCTCTTCGACCCTCTGACGCCGCCTCTTCGCCTATATAAAGGTCCTCGACCTAAAACCTCGATACGAAAAAAGCCACGGTACGAGAAACCTTCCAGAGCCGCCGCCATCGCGAAGCCAAGATCTGGGGGACAGGAGTCTCTGTTCCAGCACGCCGCCGGGACGGGGAAGTGCCCCCGGAAGGCTTCTCCATCGACACCACCGCCATCTTCATCAACGCTGCTATCTCCCATGAGGAGGGAGTAGTTCTCCATCGAGGCTCGGGGCTGTACCGGTAGCTATGTGGTTCATCTCTCTCCTATGTACTTCAATACAATAATCTCATGAGCTGCCTTACATGATTGAGATTCATATGATGATGCTTGTAATCTAGATGTCATTATGCTAGTCAAGTGGATTTTACTTATGTGATCTCCGGAGACTCCTTGTCCCACGTGTGTAAAGGTGACAGTGTGTGCACCGTGTGGGTCTCTTAGGCTATATTTCACAGAATACTTATTCACTGTTATGAAGAGCATAGTGAAGTGCTTATTTATATCTCTTTATGATTGCAATGTGTTTTGTATCACAATTTATCTGTGTGCTACTCTAGTGATGTTATTAAAGTAGTTTATTCCTCCTGCACGGTGTAATGGTGACAGTGTGTGCATCGTGTAGTACTTGGCGTAGGCTATGATTGTGATCTCTTGTAGATTATGAAGTTAACTATTGCTATGATGGTATTGATGTGATCTATGCCTCCTTTCGTAGCGTGAAGGTGACAGTGTGCATGCTATGTTAGTACTTGGTTTGGTTATGTTGATATGTCATGCACTCTAAGGTTATTTAAATATGAACATTGAATATTGTGGAGCTTGTTAACTCCGGCATTGAGGGTTCGTGTAATCCTACACAGTTAGTGGTGTTCATCATCCAACAAGAGGGTGTAGAGTCTAGCATCTATCTATTTATTCTGTTATGTGATCAATGTTGAGAGTGTCCACTAGTGAAAGTATGATCCCTAGGCCTTGTTCCTAAATACTGCTATCGCCGCTTGTTTACTGTTTTATCAGATCTGTATCGCTGCAATATTACCACCATCAACTACACGCCAAAGAAGCACTTTTTTACGGCACCGTTGCTACTGCTCATACTTATTTATACCACCTGTATTTCACTATCTCTTCGCCGAACTAGTGCACCTATTAGGTGTGTTGGGGACACAAGAGACTTCTTGCTTTGTGGTTGCAGGGTTGCATGAGAGGGATATCTTTGACCTCTTCCTCCCTGAGTTTGATAAACCTTGGGTGATCCACTTAAGGGAAACTTGCTGCTGTTCTACAAACCTCTGCTCTTGGAGGCCCAACACTGTCTACAAGAATAGAAGCTCCCGTAGACATCAAGCACTTTTCTGGCGCCGTTGCCAGGGAGGAAAGGTAAAAGGCACTCATACTCCGGTTCCAGGTAACAGTACTTTTCTAGCGCCATTGTGTTTGTGCTCGAAGCTATTTTCTTTAGATCCTGCAATTGCATCTTTTTGTTTCTTGTTTACACTAGTTAGGCATAATGGACAACAATGAGCTTCTTGTTCTATTTCCTGATTTAAGACATGGATGGTTTGATCCGAAAATTAAAAAAACCATGGAACATATTAGCTGAACACATTGAACACTATTGTTGCTAATGATATGGAAAATTCTAAGCTTGGGGAAGCTGGTTTTGATGAGCATGATCTTTTTAGTCCCCCGGGCATTGAGGAGGAAATTTTCTTTGATGATACTTTGCCTCCTATTTATGATGATTATGATGATATTGGTCTTTTGGTGCCACCTACTATGGAGAGTACATTTGATTATGATTACAATATGCCTCCTACACTTGATGAGAATAATAATGATAGCTACTTTGTTGAATTCGCTCCCACTATTACTAATAAAATTGATTATGCTTATGTGGAGAGTAATAATTTTATGCATGAGACTCATGATAAGAATGGTTTATGTGATAGTTATATTGTTGAGTTTGCTCATGATACTACTGAAAGTTATTATGAGAGAGGAAAAGATGGTTGTAGAAATTTTCATGTTACTAAAACACCTCTCTATGTGCTGAAATTTTTGAAGCTACACTTGTTTTATCTTCCTATGCTTGTCACTTTGCTCTTCATGAACTTGTTTATTTACAAGATTCCTATGCATAGGAAGCATGTTAGACTTAAATTTGTTTTGAATTTGCCTCTTGATGCTCTCTTTTGCTTCAAATACTATTTCTTGCGAGTGCATCATTAAAACTGCTGAGCCCATCTTAATGGCTATAAAGAAAGAACTTCTTGGGAGATAACCCATGTGTTTATTTTGCTACAGTAACTTTGTTTTATATTTGAGTCTTGGAAGTTGTTTACTACTGTAGCAACCTCTCCTTATCTTAGTTTTGTGTTTTGTTGTGCCAAGTAAAGTCTTTGGTAGCAAGGTTGATACTAGATTTGGATTACTGCGCAGAAACAGATTTCTTTGCTGTCACGAATCTGGGCAAAATTCTCTGTAGGTAACTCAGAAAATTATGCCAATTTACGTGAGTGATCCTCAGATATGTACGCAACTTTCATTCAATTTGAGCATTTTCATTTGAGCAAGTCTGGTGCCTCAATAAAATTCGTCTTTACGGACTGTTCTGTTTTAACAGATTCTGCCTTTTATTTCGGATTGCTTCTTTTGCTATGTGGGATGGATTTCTTTGTTCCATTGACTTCCAGTAGCTTTGAGCAATGTCCAGAAGTGTTAAGAATGATTGTGTCACCTCTGAACATGTGAGCTTTTGATTATGCACTAACCCTCTAATGAGTTTGTTTCGAGTTTGGTGTGAAGGAAGTTTTCAAGGGTCAAGAGAGGAGGATGATATACTACGATCAAGAAGAGTGAAAAGTCTAAGCTTGGGGATGCCCCGGTGGTTCATCCCTGCATATTTCAAGAAGACTCAAGCATCTAAGCTTGGGGATGCCCAAGGCATCCCCTTCTTCATCGACAAATTATCAGGTTCCTTCTCTTGAAACTATATTTTTATTCGGTCACATCTTATGTACTTTACTTGGAGCGTCTGTTTGTTTTTGTTTTTGTTTTTATTTGAATAAATGCTTGTGTGGGAGATAGACACGCTCCGCTGGTTCATATGAACACACGTGTTCTTAGCTTTTAATTTTCATGGCGAAGGTTGAAACTGCTTCGTTAATTGTTATATGGTTGGAAACGGGAAATGCTACATGTAGTAATTGCTAAAATGTCTTGGATAATGTGATAGTTGGCAATTGTTGTGCTCATGTTTAAGCTCTTGCATCATATACTTTGCACCTATTAATGAAGAAATATATAGAGCTTGCTAAATTTGGTTTGCATAATTGGTCTCTCTAAAGTCTAGATAATTTCTAGTATTGAGTTTGAACAACAAGGAAGACGGTGTAGAGTCTTATAATGTTTACAATATGTCTTTTATGTGAGTTTTGCTGCACCGGTTCATCCTTGTGTTTGTTTCAAATAACCTTGCTAGCCTAAACCTTGTACTGAGAGGGAATACTTCTCGTGCATCCAAATCCTTGAGCCAAACACTATGCCATTTGTGTCCACCATACCTACCTACTACATGGTATTTCTCTGCCATTCCAAGTAAATACTTCATGTGCTACCTTTAAACCTTCAAAATGCTTCTCAATTTGTGTCAATGTTTTATAGCTCATGAGGAAGTATGTGGTGTTTTATCTTTCAATTTTGTTGGGCAACTTTCACCAATGGACTAGTGGCTTCATCCGCTTATCCAATAATTTTGCAAAAAGAGCTGGCGCGGGGTTCCCAGCCCCCAATTAATTAACCTTCATTAATAATTCTCTTCACATGTTTTGCTCTGGTTTATCAGTAAGCAACTTAATTTTGCAAATAGACACTCCTTCATGGTATGTGATTGTTGGAAGGCACCCGAGGATTCGGTTAGCCATGGCTTGTGTAAGCAAAAGGTTGGGAGGAGTGTCATCAATAATGAAACTAAAATACATGTGTAAACAAAAGAGAAGAGGGATGATCTACCTTGCTGGTAGAGATAACGTCCTTCATGGGAGCCGCTCTTTGAAAGTCTGCCTGGCAAGGGGGTTAGAGTTCCCACTACCATTCGTTGACAACAACAAACACCTCTCAAAATTTTACTTTTATGCTCTCTATATGATTTTAAAACTTGAAAAGCTCTAGCACATGATTTATCCCTGCTTCCCTCTGCGAAGGGCCTTTCTTTTACTTTTATGTTGAGTCAGTTCACCTATTTCTCTCCACCTCAAGAAGCAAACACTTGTGTGAACTGTGCATTGATTCCTACATACTTGCATATTGCACTTGTTATATTACTTTGCATTGACAACTATCTACGAGATATACATGTTACAAGTTGAAAGCAACCGCTGAAACTTAATCTCCCTTTGTGTTGCTTCAATACCTTTACTTTGAATTATTGCTTTATGAGTTAACTCTTATGCAAGACTTATTGATGCTTGTCTTGAAGTACTATTCATGAAAAGTCTTTGCTTTATGATTCATTTGTTTACTCATGTCATTACCATTGTTTTGATCGCTGCATTCATTACATATGCTTACAATAGTATGATCAAGGTTATGATGGCATGTCACTTCAGAAATTATCTTTGTTATCGTTTACCTGCTCGGGACGAGCAGGAACTAAGCTTGGGGATGCTGATACGTCTCCGACGTATCGATAATTTCGTATGTTCCATGCCACATTATTGATGATATCTACATGTTTTATGCATACTTTATGTCATATTTATGCGTTTTCCGGAACTAACCTATTGACGAGATGCCGCAGTGCCAGTTCCTGTTTTCTGCTGTTTTTGGTTTCAGAAATCCTAGTAAGGAAATATTCTCGGAATCGGACGAAATCAACGCCCAGCATCCTATTTTTCCACGAAGCTTCAAGAACACCCGGGAAGGACCAGAGTTGGGCCATAGGGGCCCCAGGAGGGTGGCCGGCGCGGCTTGGGGGTGGCCCGCGCCCCCCTATCTCCTCGCTGCCTCTTCGACCCACTGACGCCGCCTCTTCGCCTATATAAAGGTCCTCGACCTAAAACCTTGATACGAAAAAAGCCACGGTACGAGAAACCTTCCAGAGTCGCCGCCATCGCGAAGCCAAGATCTGGGGGACAGGAGTCTCTGTTCCGGCACGCCGCCGGGACGGGGAAGTGCCCCCGGAAGGCTTCTCCATCGACACCACCGCCATCTTCATCAACGCTGCTGTCTCCCATGAGGAGGGAGTAGTTCTCCATCGAGGCTCGGGGCTGTACCGGTAGCTATGTGGTTCATCTCTCTCCTATGTACTTCAATACAATAATCTCATGAGCTGCCTTACATGATTGAGATTCATATGATGATGCTTGTAATCTAGATGTCATTATGCTAGTCAAGTGGATTTTACTTATGTGATCTCCGGAGACTCCTTGTCCCACGTGTGTAAAGGTGACAGTGTGTGCACCGTGTGGGTCTCTTAGGCTATATTTCACAGAATACTTATTCACTGTTATGAAGAGCATAGTGAAGTGCTTATTTATATCTCTTTATGATTGCAATGTGTTTTGTATCACAATTTATCTGTGTGCTACTCTAGTGATGTTATTAAAGTAGTTTATTCCTCCTGCACGGTGTAATGGTGACAGTGTGTGCATCGTGTAGTACTTGGCGTAGGCTATGATTGTGATCTCTTGTAGATTATGAAGTTAACTATTGCTATGATGGTATTGATGTGATCTATGCCTCCTTTCGTAGCGTGAAGGTGACAGTGTGCATGCTATGTTAGTACTTGGTTTGGTTATGTTGATCTGTCATGCACTCTAAGGTTATTTAAATATGAACATTGAATATTGTGGAGCTTGTTAACTCCGGCATTGAGGGTTCGTGTAATCCTACACAGTTAGTGGTGTTCATCATCCAACAAGAGGGTGTAGAGTCTAGCATCTATCTATTTATTCTGTTATGTGATCAATGTTGAGAGTGTCCACTAGTGAAAGTATGATCCCTAGGCCTTGTTCCTAAATACTGCTATCGCTGCTTGTTTACTGTTTTACTATATCTGTACTGCCTGCAATATTACCACCATCAACTACACGCCAGCAAGCACTTTTCTGGCACCGTTGCTACTGCTCATACTTATTTATACCACCTGTATTTCACTATCTCTTCGCCGAACTAGTGCACCTATTAGGTGTGTTGGGGACACAAGAGACTTCTTGCTTTGTGGTTGCAGGGTTGCATGAGAGGGATATCTTTGACCTCTTCCTCCCTGAGTTCGATAAACCTTGGGTGATCCACTTAAGGGAAACTTGCTGCTGTTCTACAAACCTCTGCTCTTGGAGGCCCAACACTGTCTACAAGAATAGAAGCTCCCGTAGACATCAGGGACTATTGTCGGCAACCCGAAGGTCGTAGGCTAGACAAACCTAGATATCACATCTGGCATAAGCCTAACCTAGATCTCTAGGGCCTACAGGGTGAGAATCGGTAACACAACAGTGACTCTACGACTGAAAGCAAATATATTACAACTCTTAGCAGAGTTAAGATCCAAATTTATTACACGCAGAGGTCACTGACCGCAATTCAACAAGCAACGGAAAGCAAATTATGTTATCTAGATAACAAGACTGCAAAGGGCCTAAGAGGCCATAACATAAGGCGACGTCCCAGCCCATAAGTCTCAGGCTGCCGCCTGGGGAAGTCCGAACTACTCGTCGATGTCGAGGTAGAACCCACCATCAGTTGAAAGGACTTCGTCTGAAACAAAGCATGCAAGGCTGAGTACAGGGACTCAACAAGACTTAGTACAACCTGTTAGCAAAGCGGGTATGTGAGGCTTTATGTGGAGCTTATTTTGCAGAAAGCCAGTTTTCCTTTGTAAATAGGAGGGAGCAGAGGCTCGTCTATTCAGACCATTTTCAAAAGGGATAAGAGAGCGATATCAATTGTAGCTCTAAGATCATCATGTTGAATCCACCGAATCTTCATCATCACCTGAACCTATTGACATAGGCATCCCCAATGGGCCTGCCGAAGATGGTACCCGGGGTTTACTAGAAGCCCACGACTCGAAGAATAAAGAGATTCGGAAGCCCAAGTTATTATTAAAGAAAGATAGAATTGTATTAGGAATACTACTTGTAATCTCGCGGAACGGGTTGGAAACCCTCCCAGACTCTGTAACTTGTGTATTACGAATCCCTCGGCTCTGCCTCCTATATAAGGGGGAGTCGAGGGACAAAGAGAGGATCGATTCATTGTTTCACGCAACCCTAGTTTTCATAATCGTCGAGTACTTTTCGGCTGAAACCTTCGAGATCTACTTGCCCTCTACTTCCAACTAAACCCTAGTCTACAATACGTAGGCATTGATAAGTTAATCCCTTGTAAATTGGCGCCGTCTGTGGGAATTAGAGGTGTCAAGGATCTGATCTCGATGGCACGTTCAAGTTCATCGACTTCGTCAACTGCAAGCAACGCGATGGATAGAGGTAAACAGATCGAAACTGGTCTAGTTGATTTTGTACCTCACCCGCCCTCCCGTTTGGATGCATATACGTATATGGAGGAGCCCATGGAGATGACGTTCGGAAGGTTCCACTTTCGCGTCGAGAAAGAAGGAGCGTATCGTCTCGAAATTCCGATCTCGTCGGGATTATCAGCGGTCGATCCCGATTTTTCAAGTTCAGCATCATCAATCGAGTCAGGCGACGAGGAGACTTCGTCGCCACGCTTCATCAGCACCAGGGCAAGTGAAAAACTTGCCAAGATTTTCAGCGACATGTCCTTCGAGTCATCCGCGGACTCTGATATAAGCGATGTCTCAAGCAGCATCGACGGCTTCAACTTCATCGACAGATCCACTACTGTTGGAAAGGTCTTCACCAATCTCTTTGATGGTGTCACCAAACCCAGCAAAGTTCAAAATCCAAAATATCATCAGATCTATGCCATCGGAGAACCAAGTCGTGATCAGGAGGAGACATCAGAGGCTTTCGACGATTTGGGAAATCCATACGTCGATCCCGCTGATCTTAGGCGCGGTCTAGGCACTAAATATGTTGGGTCTACGCCGCGTTTAAGGGCTCAACTTCCACAAGAAGCGTGGGATAGAGCCGCAAGAGCTATGGATGGTACAGAACCAATGACTACAACTGCTACGTCGGAAGAGTTGCAAGCGTATCAATATAGACTCGCTCGCGTCGGAATAGAATTGGAAAAACGGACAGCTGCTCTGAACAGAAGGCAAGAAGCGGCTTCTGCGTCAAGCAGGCGAAGGGCGGATTTAAGTCGACAATCTGGCACTTCGGGAGATAGTCACAGAGCAGCTCGAAATAGAGCAAGATCTCGACTGCAAGATATACCTGAGGCAGATAGGGAGAATCTGGTCCAAAACCTCGACATGTCCTTTATGTCGATAGACACGAGGGGGAATATTATCCCTAAGACTCCAGAAGCTGGGTACATGGTGATGCAGGCTTTCATCCTCGCATCCAAGCCACCTCCTGGAGATCCACGAGAAGCATTGTACAATATGGCCATGGCAGGAGCTGGAGTCATGGGGACGGCGTTTTTAAATTCGCCTCCCGAAGGATCAGCAAGACAAAATAGCCCATGACCTACTGCAGCAGCACCAGGTCCCGAGAGAACAAGCAGAGCAAGAGATACAGCAACACAAGCACGAGTGGATAGAGCACGACAAAATAGAAGGGAACGTCGGCACTCCCCAGAAATGGATGATGAGGACATGTGTGGGCTACCATGCTTTACACAGAGGGTTCGGAAAACTCGAGTTCCTTCAGGGTTTAAGTTACCTGATAATTTCAAAAAATTCGATGGCCTACAAGATCCCGAGGATTGGTTAACTGACTATCTCGAGACAGTAAAGCTAATAGGCGGAACCAGAGCAACAGCCATGCAGAGTATTCAAGTGCACCTGAGTGGAGCCGCAAGATCTTGGATAAAGAAGCTTCCTCCAGGTTCTATCGACAGCTGGGATAGTTTTGAGGATGTGTTCGTTAAAAATTTCCGATCTACCTGCAAAAAGCCTGCATCACTAGAAGAGTTAAGATCATGTCGACAAAAGCATGATGAATCAATGAGAAAGTACATCCAGAGGTGGAACATCATTAAAAACTCGGCAGAGAACATATTTGACGAGAGAGCAATAGATGCATTCGTGGCAGGAATTCGGCGAGGAGACTTTGTCGAAGACTTGGGGAGAACCAACCCAAGGACAGTTTCGGCACTGATGGAGATAGCAAACAGATGGGCAGATGGAGAAGATGTTGTCCACAACAAACGACACAGGTCACCGGAGGAGGACCGTAGTCAAAATTTTCAAAATAGACGGCGATTTCCTCGGCAATTCTCGAGTTATGACGCTCCTGGCCAAATATCGGCTGGTTTCAGGGGAAGCGCTGGAGGAAACAATAGAGATGAATATCAAAGGAGTAACGAGCAACGAGGCGACAATAGAGATGACTCCCGGAATAACATGCAAAATAGTGGACCAAGGTTTCAGAGACCTTTTGTATCTCCCGAGGATATGATGAACGGGCCATGTCAGATGCATTTCTATGTCGACAATAATGGGAAAAGGCAGTCAGGACATCTACAGAAAGACTGTCGCAATTTTCAAGCAATGTTAAGGTTTGCAGGGCATGCCAATGCTCAAGCAACGAACAGAAACCCCCAGGGGCCTAGGAGTGAGATACACCTGCCACCCCCTCCCGCAATTACGGACGAAAATTGGCACCAGCTCAGAATAGCGGCAGCACCACAACCGCCTCCATACGTTGATCGCAACTCCAACGGTGCAGTGTCGATGATTCAGAAGGCTAGGCCATCCAACAGAGCTCAGAAAGTAATCTCGCGACAAGTATTCATGGCAGAGAAGATGCCTCCACCGACGATTGAATACTTAAATTGGTCAGGAAAGGACATTGGCTTCACAATTGTGGATCACCCGCTGCAAGTTCCTCGACCAGGGCAGTCAGCACTTATCTTACCAGCAGTGATCGCAAGATTCAACGTTTCTCGAGTATTCATAGATGGAGGCAGTAGTCTAAACCTTATGTACGCGGATACACTAAGGAAGATGAACATATCCCTAGCAAATCTGAAACCAACTGATACACGTTTTCATGGTATCACACCAGAAAAGCCAAGTTATCCGTTGGGGAGAATCAATCTCGACGTTCAGTTTGGGACCCGAGAAAATTACAGGATAGAAAGGCTGGAGTTTGAAGTCGTGGATTTCCCGTCACAGTATCACGCCCTGTTGGGACGACCAGCATATGCCAGGTTTATGGCAGTACCACATTACACGTACCTGTTATGGAGGCTACCAGGACCTAAGGGACCAATCATAGTCAAAGGAAGTTTTGTGTTAGCTGATAAATGCGACAAGGATTTTCATCGACTGTCAGAAACTTTCGGGATGCAGGCAGAGTATATGGCATCAAGGCTCACAACCGATTATGATGTACTGCCAGATGTAGGAAGGCCTCTCAGGGAGCCAACTTTTAACACTACGAAAGATTCCAGGGAGGTGCAGATTCACCCGACAGATCCAAAGAAAACGACGTCCATCGCAACAGACATGGACCTCGCATAGGAAAGCGTGCTCGTCGAGTTCCTCCGTGAGCACTGGAAAATCTTCGCATGGTGTCCAGCTGACATGCCAGGAGTACCCAGGGAACTTGCCGAGCACCACTTAAACTTGGATCCAATTGCGGGACCAATTAAACAACCATTGCGGCGTTTTTTGGAACCAAACCGCAAAGCTATGCTGTCAGAGATTGATTGACTCAGAGAAGCTGGTTTCATCAAAGAACTACATACAGAGGCCACGTGGGTAGCTAACCCAGTGTTGGTGCCGAAAAAAAACACGAAAGTCCTTTGCATGTGCGTCGATTTCACGTGTCTCAATAAACATTGTCCAAAGGATCACTTTCCCCTCTCGAGGATCGATCAAATTATCGACTCCACGGCAGGATGCGAACGTCTTTCCTTCCTGTATGCATAGTCTGTTTATAACCAGATCAGATTAAAAGAAGAAGATGAAGTAAAGACAACGTTCATAACACCTTATGGCGTGTTTTGCTACAGAACAATGCCTTTTGGCTTGAAAAACGCGGGAGCAACATATCAGCGGATGATGCAGAAGTGCTTAGCAACACAGATTGGGAAAAACGTACAAGTGTATATTGACGATGTCGTCATAACATCAAAAAAGGGGACAACTTTGATCGAGGATCTCAAGGAAACTTTCGACAACCTTGACAAGTTCTGCCTCAAATTGAACCCGACGAAGTGTTCTTTCGGCGTCCCTGCAGGAGAACTTCTCGGGTTCCTAGTTTCAGCAAGAGGGATTGAAGCTAATCCAGAAAAAATTCAAGCTATCCTAACAATGAGGAAGCCAACAAAGTTGAAAGAAATACAGCAGTTAACTGGGCGAGTCGCAGCTTTAAGCAGATTCGTCGCCAGGCTGGGAGAAAAGGCGTTACCATTCTACGCCTTGATCAAACAAGGAGAGAAGTTCCAGTGGAACGAAGAGGCAGACAGAGCTTTCGAGGATCTCAAGCGCACAATTTCGACACCACCAATCCTGGTGGCGCCTAAAGAGAAGGAACCCCTCCTGTTGTACATTGCATCCACACCTCAGGTGGTCAACACGGCACTTGTCGTCGAAAGAGAAGAAGAAGGAAAACTCCATGGAGTGCAGAGGCCGGTATACTTCATCAGCGAAGTTTTATCGCCTTCAAAACAGCGGTACCCGCAATACCAGAAGCTGGCATATGGAGTGTTTACAATGGCAAGAAAATTGTGGCACTATTTTTCGGCGCATCCGATAATTGTGGTCAACGAGGCGCCTTCATCCAACATACTAAACAACCCAGAAGCTACGGGTCGTGTCTCCCTTTGGGGAATAGAACTTTCCCCTCGGGACATCACGTATGAAAAAAGAAAGGCAATAAAGTCGCAAATTCTACCAGATTTCATTGCAGAGTGGATGGAGCTACAAAATACAGGACCTCCGGATTTATCGAGAACCTGGACTATGAACTTCGACGGGTCCAAGAGATTAGAGGGAGCTGGAGCAGGTGTGATACTAATATCACCTGAAGGCGATAAATTAAAGTATGTCTTACGGATGACATTTCCAAACGCGTCTAACAATGAGGCAGAATACGAAGCTCTCATACACGGGATGAAGATGGCAAAGGCTTGTGGTGCAACTCGACTAAAAATATTTGGCGACTCTCAATTGGTGGCTCAGCAAGTCATGAACCAATGTGATGCAGTCAATGATAGTATGGTAGCATACAAGGAAGTGTACAATGAGCTCGAAAAATTGTTTGATGGATGCGAGGTAAATCACATCAGCAGGTTAAGCAACGATGAAGCCGATGTTCTCGCAAACATCGGTCGCAGTGTCTCGCGATTCCACCAGGCGTATTCTGGGAAGAGATAGCAGAGAGATCTACAAAGCCGAAGAAAGCAAAGAAGAAGGAGAAGGATGACACCTCTGGGGCTACAAAAGAAATACCAGAAGAAGATGAGGAACAGGACCTCGTAATGATGGTGCAAATTCCATGGATGTAGGTATACATATCATACATCCTAAGGAAAGAAATACCCAACGATCCAGTTGAAGCAAGGAGAGTTATCAGACGATCCAAAACCTTTACTGTGGTGAAAGGGGAGCTGTACAAACGAAGTATTTCGGGGGTGTTACAAAGGTGCGTCACACCCGAAGAAGGAAGGATGATCTTAAAAGATGTGCACGAAGGAATCTATGGTCATCACGCAAGCAGTCGAGCTATAGCAGCCAAAGTTTTCAGAGCAGGATTTTATTGGCTGACAGCAATCGAGGATGCGAAAGAAATAGTCCGTACTTGCGATGCGTGCCAGAGATTTGCCGCAAAACCTCACTCTCCGGTAGCAGAACTGATGCCAATACCGTTGTCTTGGCCCTTTGCTCATTGGGGCCTTGATATGGTAGGAAAACTACACAAAGCTTTGCCAGGAGGATACGAGTATATGCTCGTCGCTGTTGATAAATTCACAAAGTGGATAGAAGCGAAGCCGATAAATTCGCCGGACGGAGCGTCTGTCGTTAAGTTCGTGAACAGTATCGTCTTCAGGTTTGGAGTACCTCATAGCATCGTCACGGACAATGGTAGTAACTTCACATCCAAGGAATTCAAGGCATATTGTGCAGAGGTAGGCATCAAACTACACTTTGCATCAGTTGCGCACCCGCAAACCAACGGTCAAGTCGAGAAAGCCAATGGCATTATCTGCAATGGTATCAAGAAGCGTTTGCTAGCACCATTGGAAAAAGCTCGACATACTTGGCCTGAAGAGTTACCCAGTGTATTATGGAGTATTCGAACAACACCAAATACGGCGACACAAGAAACACCGTTTTTTCTGGTCCATGGAGCGGAAGCAGTGTTGCCAATAGAAATAGAGCATGATTCTCCAAGAGTTACAGAGTACGACAAAGAGGCCTCTACAAAAGCACTGGAAGATGATGTCGATGCACTAGATGAAGCTCGAGACGAAGTATTATCACGAGTCACTAAGTACCAGCAAGACCTGAAAAATTACCATAGTCGACATCTGCGCCCGAGATCTTTTCAGGTCGGCGATCTAGTTCTTCGGCTCACACAAAAAAGTCACGAGAAAATCGAGTCGCCATGGCTTGGCCCTTACATCGTCACAGAAGTAATCGAAGGAGGAGCATACAGGATAAAGGACAAGAAGATAGGGGTTGCCGAGCAAAACCCCTGGAACGTGGCGCAACTCAGGTGGTTCTACGCCTAGAGTCGAAATATAGTTCATCCTCTGTTAAAATACAATGTACTGAAATGCCCACGAGTTTTCAGACGCACTCTTTTCCTTTTCAGGGCACCGAGTGGGGCTGGAAAAGTTTTTAATGAGGCGGGCTCGCGGTGCTGCAATATAGCAAAGATATTGATGACTTACATTACATCCTCTTTTTTGACACACTCGAGGGCTCACGCCCAGCAATTACAATATAGCTCTTCAAATTACAAAAAGATAGTTTTGCCTTGGTGCAAAGCACCTCGCAAATCAATACAAGATAGTGATCAACAAAAAGCTCGGGGGCTCATAACCCGTGGTAACAAAATATATATACTCTTGCAAAATAGCAAATTCATCGAGACGTAAAAAATAAGTTTGAGCTCCAGCCAAAGGCTCGGGGGCTTTTACAAGATAGATTATACTTTACAATATAGACAACTTCATCATCAAGAAGAATTCAGCACAAAAAATATATATGACTTCCCGCAATATAGTACAATTCAGTTGATTCCTAATATATTATCTATGGATAGACCTTGGTTACTTGCAGCAGTTGTCGTATGTTCAGCATAGCTACCTTTTACAAAGAACTCAGAGTCCATCCGAAGAAGTTCGTCCATCATTTCTTCGGCTACATGAGTTATAATATCGTTGATTTTGTCGATGTTCCTCTTTCGCTTCGACTGCTTGGCCAGACATTTGGCGACAATCTTCGTCAGATCTAACTTCGGGTAGCAGATCTGTATCATAATCATGGCGAATCTTGCCCCAGCAGACAGTTGAGCTCGCACAAAATTATGGATACGAGGGGCATCCCGGAATTTCTCCATCAGAGCGGGAAGAGTGTCCGGTATTTCGTTCCGAGGAAACATGGTACTATAAACTTGTTATCACCAGAATTTGACCAAGTCAGAGGTGGGCCGCGATCAAGATGGGCTTGAAGATTATATAATGAAGAAATACGTGAATCGGCCTTATATGTGGAGTTTGGGCTAGTTTGCCCTTGTATCTGTAATATAGTAGATCGCATCTTAGATTAGAAGATAGAGCTTGACCCGTGCACGGTTAGGTGCACGCCTAAATTAGAAAGTCCCCTGGACTATAAATATGTATCTAGGGTTTATGGAATAAACAACAACCAATGTTCAACCAAACAAATCAATCTCGGCGCATCGCCAACTCCTTCGTCTCGAGGGTTTCTATCGGTAAGCGACATGCTGCCTAGATCGCATCTTGCGATCTAGGCAGCACAAGCTCCACGTTGTTCATGCGTTGCTCGTACTGAAGCCTTGTTGATGGCGAGCAACGTAGTTATCATAGATATGTTAGGGTTAGCATAGTTCTTCGCGTAACATGCTATCGTAGTGCAACCCTTGCATGTCTAGCCGCCCTCACACCTATCTTAGGTGTGGGGGTGGCACCCCGCTTGATCATTATTTAGTAGATCTGATCCGTTACGGTTGCTCCTTGTTCTACAAGGATTAGTTTAATATCTGCAATAGTTAGGCCTTACAAAGGGGGGGAGGATCCAGCGGCACGTAGGGTGTCGTTCGCTAGTCCTAAACAGGATGTTCCGGGGATCAACTTCGTGTTGGTTTTTAGGCCTTGTTTAGGATCGGCTTATGATCACCGTGCGTGGCCGCGAGGCCCAACCTGGAGTAGGATGATCCGATTATGCGGTGAAAACCCTAAATCGTCGTGGATCTCATTAGCTTTATCTTGATCAAGCAGGACCACCATATATTCGTGCACCCCGTACGAATCATGGGTGGATCGGCTCCTTGAGCCGATTCACAGGACAACCTGAGAGCCGATCGAGGCTCGTATTTAATGTTTACGTGTATGCCATGCAGGAAACTAAGCGAGGCATCTCCATCACCTTCCTGACCAGGTATAGGTCAGGTGGCACGCCCTTGCATCAGCATCGGACGTGTGACCAGAAAGGCTTTGCGGGCCGTCGCTCGGAGGGACCTCAGCCAGCCGCAGCTCTAGGTTGTTCCCGGCTCTACGGTGTTGCCCGTCGCTGCCCGCCGGTGGGTTTCTGACGACAACACATTCTGGCACGCCCGGTGGGACCACATCGGCTTGAGAGCTCGAGGAAATCGGCATTGGTCATGTCTGCAGAGCCGATGTTCAGGTATAGTTATGTGGATAACTGCAGAACCGATATCTGCAGTTACCTGACAGATTCGGCTCGGGGGGCACATAATCAGATAGACAGATGCTATGAACATGTGCGATACATGTGCAGTGAAATATTGGGGGCCGATAGAAAAATCGGCCAGTAAAAAAAAATTCTCATGGTATACAGTCGATGCACAGCCATCGACTCTAGTACAATTACACAAGATCTACCAGCTGCGTGTTCAATATACGGATTTCGTCCAAGTCGGTTTTCAGTTCAGCCTCAAGGCCAACCTCCAACCTTTTACTCATTAGGCCGTTGGTGTTTCGTCTACAATATCGGCTTTCAAAGGAAGAAAAGGTGATCGGCTCCGGTGGATCTACCGTCGGCCTGGCTAAGTTGGCCACCTTCTCAGTTACGCTCGTAGGAATGGCTAGGACCTCTGCATGGTGGCTGTCTCAATTGCCTGAGTTCGAGGCCCTTGGACTGAACTGTGTGTCCTCGCCACTGTTCTCACCTTAACTGAGGCTCGGGGGGCAGCTGATTTGGTAGACACTCTGTTTTTGGAAGCTGATTGGAGTGTCATCGGCTGACCCTGCATCATAGCCTTCTTCGAAAGCGGCGAGTTGTTACAGAAGAAGACTACTAGAGCTGCGGAAAGGAGCCTGAAAGGGAAGCCGTCGTCATCTATAGGGTCTGGACCGTCCTGTTGCTGCAAGAAGATGAAGGAGACTGGATTCTCAAAAGAGCCGATGAACAGCCATCGGCTATAGGATTGCAAAGTATTATGGTCAGATGTTAACATGGCAGGGTCTGTTTACCGCCATGGCAAAGACAAAGAAGAGAGCAGTCACTCTGGTGGCAAGGACAAAGAGGAGGCCGGTTCAAGTGATTGGGGTCGATATAAATGATAAAAGGTACAACAATGAAGACGGTATAGAGTCTTATAATGCTTTCAATATGTCTTTTATGTGAGTTTTGCTGTACCGGTTCATACTTGTGTTTGCTTTAAACAACCTTGCTAGCCTAAACCTTGTATCGAGAGGAAATACTTCTCATGCATCCAAAATCCTTGAGCCAAACACTATGCCACTTGTGTCCACCATACCTACCTACTACATAGTATTTCTCCGCTATTCCAAAGTAAATTGCTTGAGTGCTACCTTTGAAATTTCTATTCTTTATCTTTGCAATATATAGCTCATGGGACAAATAGCTTGAAACCTATTGTGGTATTGAATATGTACTTATGCATATTATTTCTTATTAAGTTGCTTGTTGGGCAATAACCATGTTCCTGGGGACGCCATCAACTATTTCTTTGTTGAATATCATGTGAGTTGCTATGCATGTTCGTCTTGTCTGAAGTAAGGGTGATTTATCATGATCAAATGGTTTGAATATGCATATTGTTAGAGAAGAACATTGGGCCGCTAACTAAAGCCATGATCCATGGTGGAAGTTTCAGTTTGGACAACAAACCTCAATCTCTTATGAGAATTTTATCTGTTGTTGAATGCTTATGCATTAAAGAGGAGTCCACTATCTGTTGTCTATGTTGTCCCGGTATGGATGTCTAAGTTGAGAATAATCAAAAGCGAGAAATCCAATGCGAGCTTTCTCCTTAGACCTTTGTACAGGCGGCATAGAGGTACCCCTTTGTGACACTTGGTTAAAACGTATGCTATGCTATGATAATCCATGTAAATCCAAGCTAATTAGGACAAGGTGCGGGCACTATTGGTATACTATGCATGAGGCTTGCAACTTGTAGGATATAATTTACATAACTCATATGCTTTATTACTACCGTTGACAAAGTTGTTTCTTATTTTCGAAATAAAAGCTCTAGCACAAATATAGCAATCCATGCTTCCCTCTGCGAAGGGCCTTTCTTCTACTTTTATTGTTGAGTCAGTTTACCCATTTCCTTCTATCTAAAAAAGCAAACACTTGTGTTAACTGTGCATTGATTCCTACATACTTGCATATTGCACTTGTTATATTACTTTATGTTGGCAATATCCAGAAGATATACACAAGACTGCATTCAGAGTACCAGGTGCGCAGTGGGCTTGTTTGAATATGTAGCCATGACATTTGGACTGAAGAATGCCGGTGCAACGTACCAAAGAGCCATGAACTACATATTTCATGATCTGATCGGCAAACTGGTTGAGATCTACATTGACGATGTGGTGGTCAAACCTGTCTCCGTAGAGGGACACTTGGAGGATTTACGACGCATCCGGGACCGAACTAGGAAATTCGGACTAAGGATGAATCCAAAGAAGTGTGCATTTGGAGTGACGGCCGGTCAATTCTTGGGCTTCTTGGTTCATGAACGCAGAATGGAGCCGCCTACCATGAAAAGGGAACTACAGTGTCAAATCGTGCAGAGAAGTTGAGAAGGCGAGGCATCATGATAAAGGATACTGCGACGGTTCTGCCACGACATGACCCGACGAAGAAAAAGCAGAGTGATTTTGGAATTATCAATTCCAAAACCAGGGGGGCATGTGTTATCACCAGAATTTGACCAAGTCAGAGGTGGGCCGCGATCAAGATGGGCTTGAAGATTATATAATGAAGAAATACGTGAATCGGCCTTATATGCGGAGTTTGGGCTAGTTTGCCCTTGTATCTGTAATATAGTAGATCGCATCTTAGATTAGAAGATAGAGCTTGACCCGTGCACGGTTAGGTGCACGCCTAAATTAGAAAGTCCCCTGGACTATAAATATGTATCTAGGGTTTATGGAATAAACAACAACCAACGTTCAACCAAACAAATCAATCTCGGCGCATCGCCAACTCCTTCGTCTCGAGGGTTTCTATCGGTAAGCGACATGCTGCCTAGATCGCATCTTGCGATCTAGGTAGCACAAGCTCCACGTTGTTCATGCGTTGCTCGTACTGAAGCCTTGTTGATGGCGAGTGATACGTCCCCGACGTATCCATAATTTCTGTCGTTCCATGCTTGTTTTATGACAATACTTACATGTTTTGCTTGCACTTTATGATGTTTTTATGCGTTTTCCGGAACTAACCTATTAACGAGATGCCACAGTGCCAGTTCCTGTTTTCTGCTGTTTTTGGTTCCAGAAAGGCTGTTCGGGCAATATTCTCGGAATTGGACGAAATCAACGCCAAACCTCCTATTTTTCCCGGAAGGCTCCAGAACACCGAAGAAGAGTCGGAGAGGGGCCAGAGGGCCACCAGACCATAGGGCGGCGCGGCCTGGCCTTGGCCCGCGCCACCCTATGGTGTGGAGCCCCCAGGTGCCCCCCTGCGCCGCCTCTTCGCCTATAAAATCCCTTTCGACCTAAAAACACCGTACCAATTGACGAAACTCCAGAAAGACTCCAGGGGCGCCGCCGCCATCGCGAAACTCCAATTCGGGGGACAGAACTCTGTTCCGGCACCCTGCCGGAACGGGGAATTGCCCCCGGAAGCCATCTCCATCAACGCCACCGCCTCCGCCATGCTCCGTGAGTAGTTCCCCCATGGACTACGGGTTCTAGCAGTAGCTATGTCGGTATACTCTCCCCCATGTACTTCAATACAATGGTCTCATGAGCTGCCTTACATGATTGAGATTCATCTGATGTAATCGGTGTTGTGTTTGTTGGGATCCGATGGATGATACATTATGATTAGTCTATCTATAAAGTTTGTGAAGTTATTGTTGCTGCAATCTTGTTATGCTTAATGCTTGTCACTAGGGCCCGAGTGGCATGATCTTAGATTTGAGCTCTATACTTATTGCTTAGATTGTATCTACAAGTTGTATGCACATGTCACTGTCCGGAACCAATGGCCCCGAAGTGACAGAAATCGGGACAACCGGAGGGGATGGTAGTGATGTGAGGATCACATGTTTTCACGGTGTGTTAATGCTTTGCTCCGGTACTCTATTAAAAGGAGTACCTTAATATCCAGTAGTTTCCCTTGAGGCCCGGCTGCCACCGGCTGGTAGGACAAAAGATGTTGTGCAAGTTTCTCATTGCGAGCACGTACGACTATAATTGGAAAACATGCCTACATAATTAATAAGCCTGATGTTCTATCTTAATGCTTTGATTCCTATCAATTGCCCAACTGTAATTTGTTCACCCAACACTTGTCACTTATTGGAGAGTTACCACTAGTGTAGATCGCTGGGAACCCCGGTCCATTTTTCATCATCAAATACTTGTTCTACATGTCATCATATTACCTCTCGTGTTACTATTATCACTGCTGTGTTACTATTACTACTGCTCTCATATTATCGCTACTTTCACATCACCCCCTGTTACTAGTGCTTTTCCAGTGCAGCTGAATTGACAACTCGATTGTTAAGACTTATAAGTATTCTTTACCCCCCCTTGTGTCGAATCAATAAATTTGGGTTATACTACCCTCGAAGACTATCGCGATCCCCTATACTTGTGGGTTATCAAGACTGTTTTCTGGCGCCGTTGCCGGGGAGGCATAGCTCTACTCATAAGTTCACCTGGGGAGTACACTCTACCTCTCTCTCTGTTTTATTTTATTTTGTTTTGCTTAGTTTACTTTTGTCTAGTTTATTTTTGCTTAGTTTATTTCTGTCTAGTATTAGTTTGCGTAGTTTACTTTTGCTTAGTTTATTTTTGTCTTGTTTTATTTGTCTCATATACCCAAAAATCCATAAAAATTTGAAAAACCGAAAAATTAAAAACTGCTGTTATGGGAGAACCAACAACCTACTTGGAGCTCATAGAATGTTATAATAATTATAGGAAATCAAGAGCTGGTGAAGTAATGAGTGCTATGATAGAAAAAGTGAATACAATTGCTAAAATCTTGCTTAAACGCCATGATATAAACTGTTGCTCTCAACAGGATACTAAACATCTTAAATTTCAATGTGGCTTTAGTGAGGAATTTTTAATTAAAAACTATAATCGGAATTGCTATATTCATTATGGGTTCGAAGAGGTAGAACAATTTGTCGTGTTTATGGGAGCCTCTGAGATCGAATCCTTCATGGTTGAGAATTATGAAACTTGTGTTGTTTGTAAGGACCTTAAAGATTATGTCTCTTCTATCCTTAATTGTTGCATAGAATGCTTCGGTAATAATCCTTATATCATTGATTATAAAGAGAGACACATTAATGCACAAGAATGCACTCACAATTTGCAGGAACCGGTGGAAGAAGAAATTGATGAACCTGAAAGCTCATTGGATGAAAAAGAGGAGGAAATTGATGAACCTGAAAGCTCATTGGATGAAAAAGAAGAGGAGAGCGACGAACAAAAGGAGGAAGAATGGATTAGCTACCCATGCCAACCTTCTAATGAGAGTAACTCTTTATCCCTTACACTATTTGATTGTCCTCCATGCTTACCGGAAGAGGTTGAATGTTATGTTCCTGTGGATTCTCTTGAAATAGTCCCTATGAGTAATACTTGTGAGAATGATTATGCTACTGTTATTTATGATAATCCATGCTATTTTGATAAATCTTATGATAATGCTTTGTTTGTGCCTGATGTCGAAATGCATGGTACTAAAGAATTTTACTTGGCAAATGTTTATGATAAAGCTCTAGATGATGGTCCTATGTTACTTGATAATATTAATTGTGCTACTAATGAAAATGGGATTGGAGAGTTATTGACTTTATCTATGTGTCCCATATCTCTTGAGATTGATCAACTACCTTGTTATATTATTAATAAAAGTAAGTTTGAAAGCATTAAATCCACTATTCTTGAACTTGATAAAAATTATATGTTTGTGGATCATGAAAAGTATGCTGCATGTGATAGCTATATTGTTGAGTTTGTTCATGAAGCTACTGAAAATTATTATGAGAGAGGAAAACATGGTTGTAGAAATTTGCATGGTACTAAAACACCTCTCTATGTGCTTAAAATCTTGAAGTTACTCTTGTTTTATCTTCGTATGCTTGTCACGTTGTTCTTCATGAATTTATTTGTGTACAAGATTCCTATTCATAGGAAGCATGTTAGGCTTAAATGTGTTATGGATTTGCTTCTTGATGCTCTCTTTTGCTTCAAATACTATTTCTTGCGAGTGCATCATTAAAACTGCTGAGCCCATCTTAATGGCTATAAAGAAAGCAACTTCTTGGGAGATAACCCATGTGTTATTTTGCTACAGTATTTTGTTTTATATTTGTATCTTGGAAGTTGTTTACTACTGTAGCAACCTCTCCTTATCTTAGTTTTGTGTTTTGTTGTACCAAGTGAAGCCTCTAATCGAAGGTTGATACTAGATTTGGATTTCTGCGCAGAAACAGATTTCTATCTGTCACGAATCTGGGCTGTTTTCTCTGTAGAAAAATCAGAAAAATATGCCAATTTACGTGCGTGTTCCTCAGATATGTACGCAACTTTCATTAGTTTTGAGTTTTCTGATTTGAGCAACGGAAGTATTTTATTAAAATTCGTCTTTACTGGCTGTTCTGTTTTGGCAGATTCTGTCTCTGTTTTTTGCATTGTCTCTTGCGGACTTTAAGCGAGCTTTTCTAGACGTAGAGAGCTGTAGCTAATGTTTTATTGAGTTCTTGCAATGTGCCACTACAGGACCAAGGTGGATTCAAATTTTTTGAGTACTAACCCCTCTAATGAAGTTTATGAGAAGTTTGTTGTGAAGGAAGTTTTCAAGGGTCAAGAGAGGAGGATGATATATGATCAAGAAGAGTGAAAAGTCTAAGCTTGGGGATGCCCCCGTGGTTCATCCCTGCATATTTCAAGAAGACTCAAGCGTCTAAGCTTGGGGATGCCCAAGGCATCCCCTTCTTCATCAACTTATCAGGTTCCTCCCCTGAAACTATATTTTTATTCAGTCACATCATATGTGTTTTACTTGGAGCGTCTGTGTGTTTATTTTCATTTTGTTTTTGTTTGAATAAGATGGATCCTAGCAATCCTTGATTGGGAGAGAGACACGCTCCGCTTTTTCATATGAACACTTGTTCTTCGTTTTACTTTTAATGTTCAATGATAAAAGTTGGAAGCTACAATACTTATTGTTTGGTTGGAAACAGAAAATGCCTCATATGTTGTGGATAATTTGATACTTGGCAATTGTTTTGAGCTCTCAAGTAGATCATAAGTTTTTGCATGTAGTTTAAACCTATTAGTGGAGAACTACCGTAAAGCTTGTTAAAATTGGTTTGCATAATTGATCTCTCTTAAGGTCTAGATATTTTCTGGTAAAAGTGTTTGAGCAACAAGGAAGACAGTGTAGAGTATTATAATGCTTGCGATATGTTCTTATGTAAGTTTTGCTGTACCGGTTCATACTTGTGTTTGCTTCAAACAACCTTGCTAGCTTAAGCCTTGTATCGAGAGGGAATACTTCTCATGCATCCAAAATCCTTGAGCCAACCACTATGCCAATTGTGTCCACCATACCTACCTACTATGTGGTATTTCCTGCCATTCCAAAGTAAATTGCTTGAGTGCTACCTTTAAACAATTCAAAATTTATCACCTCTGATTTGTGTCAATGTTTTATAGCTCATGAGGAAGTATGTGGTGTTTAGCTTTCAACCTTGTCATTTACTTTTGACGGACTCTCATATGGACTAGTGGCACATCCGCTTATCCAATAATTTTGCAAAAAGAGCTGGCAATGGGATTCCCAGTCCCAAATTAATCAAACTAAATAGACACTCCTCCATGGTATGTGATTGTTGGACGGCACCCGAAGGATTCGGTTAGCCATGGCTTGTGTAAGCAAAGGTTGGGAGGAGTGTCATCATAATAAAACTAAAATAAAAAGGCACTCCTTCATGGTATGAGATTGTTGGCAGGCACCCGAGGATTCGGTTAGCCATGGTTTGTGAAAGAAAGGTTGGAAGGAGTGCCACCCAAAAATAAATATGCAATAATTCATGGGAGCCGCTCTTGAAAGTCCGGTTGGCGAGGTAGTTAGTGTACCCATTACCATTCGTTGACAACAACAAACACCTCTCAAAATTTTACTTTTTATGCTCTCTATATGTTTTCAAAACCAAAGCTCTAGCACAAATATAGCAATCGATGCTTTCCTCTTTGAAGGACCATTCTTTTACTTTATGTTGAGTCAGTATACCTACTTCCTTCCACCTTAGAAGCAAACACTTGTGTTAACTGTGCATTGATTCTTACATACTTGCATATTTGCATTCATCATATTACTTTGTGTTGACAAATATCCATGAGATATACATGTTGAAAGTTGAAAGCAACCGCTGAAACTTATATCCTCCTTTGTGTTGCTTCAATGCCTTTACTATGAACTTATTGCTTTATGAGTTAACTCTTGTGCAAGAATTTTGATGCTTGTCTTGAAAGTACTGTTCATGAAAAGTTTTGCTATATGTTATCTATTTGTTAGCAACTATAGATCATTGCCTTGAGTCACTTCATTCATTTCATATGCTTTGTAATAGTATGATCAAGGTTATGTAAGTAGCATGTCACTACAGAAATTATTCTTTTTATCGTTTACCTGCTCGGGACGAGCAGGAACTAAGCTTGGGGATGCCGATACGTCCCCGACGTATCCATAATTTCTGTCGTTCCATGCTTGTTTTATGACAATACTTACATGTTTTGCTTGCACTTTATGATGTTTTTATGCGTTTTCCGGAACTAACCTATTAACGAGATGCCACAAGTGCAGTTCCTCGTTTTCTCTGTTTTTGGTTCCAGAAAGGCTGTTCGGGCAATATTCTCGGAATTGGACGAAATCAACGCCAAACCTCCTATTTTTCCCGGAAGGCTCCAGAACACCGAAGAAGAGTCGGAGAGGGGCCAGAGGGCCACCAGACCATAGGGCGGCGCGGCCTGGCCTTGGCCCGCGCCACCCTATGGTGTGGAGCCCCCAGGTGCCCCCCTGCGCCGCCTCTTCGCCTATAAAATCCCTTTCGACCTAAAAACACCGTACCAATTGACGAAACTCCAGAAAGACTCCAGGGGCGCCGCCGCCATCGCGAAACTCCAATTCGGGGGACAGAACTCTGTTCCGGCACCCTGCCGGAACGGGGAATTGCCCCCGGAAGCCATCTCCATCAACGCCACCGCCTCCGCCATGCTCCGTGAGTAGTTCCCCCATGGACTACGGGTTCTAGCAGTAGCTATGTCGGTATACTCTCCCCCATGTACTTCGATACAATGGTCTCATGAGCTGCCTTACATGATTGAGATTCATCTGATGTAATCGGTGTTGTGTTTGTTGGGATCCGATGGATGATACATTATGATTAGTCTATCTATAAAGTTTGTGAAGTTATTGTTGCTGCAATCTTGTTATGCTTAATGCTTGTCACTAGGGCCCGAGTGGCATGATCTTAGATTTGAGCTCTATACTTATTGCTTAGATTGTATCTACAAGTTGTATGCACATGTCACTGTCCGGAACCAATGGCCCCGAAGTGACAGAAATCGGGACAACCGGAGGGGATGGTAGTGATGTGAGGATCACATGTTTTCACGGTGTGTTAATGCTTTGCTCCGGTACTCTATTAAAAGGAGTACCTTAATATCCAGTAGTTTCCCTTGAGGCCCGGCTGCCACCGGCTGGTAGGACAAAAGATGTTGTGCAAGTTTCTCATTGCGAGCACGTACGACTATAATTGGAAAACATGCCTACATAATTAATAAGCCTGATGTTCTATCTTAATGCTTTGATTCCTATCAATTGCCCAACTGTAATTTGTTCACCCAACACTTGTCACTTATTGGAGAGTTACCACTAGTGTAGATCGCTGGGAACCCCGGTCCATTTTTCATCATCAAATACTTGTTCTACATGTCATCATATTACCTCTGTGTTACTATTACTGCTGCTGTGTTACTATTACTACTGCTCTCATATTACTGCTACTTTCACATCACCCCTGTTACTAGTGCTTTTCCAGGTGCAGCTGAATTGACAACTCAGTTGTTAAGACTTATAAGTATTCTTTACCTCCCCTTGTGTCGAATCAATAAATTTGGGTTATACTACCCTCGAAGACTATCGCGATCCCCTATACTTGTGGGTTATCAGCGAGCAACGTAGTTATCATAGATATGTTAGGGTTAGCATAGTTCTTCGCGTAACATGCTATCGTAGTGCAACCCTTGCATGTCTAGCCGCCCTCACACCTATCTTAGGTGTGGGGGCGGCACCCCGCTTGATCATTATTTAGTAGATCTGATCCGTTACGGTTGCTCCTTGTTCTACAAGGATTAGTTTAATATCTGCAATAGTTAGGCCTTACAAAGGGGGGGAGGATCCAGCGGCACGTAGGGTGTCGTTCGCTAGTCCTAAACAGGATGTTCCGGGGATCAACTTCGTGTTGGTTTTTAGGCCTTGTTTAGGATCGGCTTACGATCACCGTGCGTGGCCGCGAGGCCCAACCTGGAGTAGGATGATCCGATTATGCGGTGAAAACCCTAAATCGTCGTGGATCTCATTAGCTTTATCTTGATCAAGTAGGACCACCATATATTCGTGCACCCCGTATGAATCATGGGTGGACGGCTCCTTGAGCCGATTCACAGGACAACCTGAGAGCCGATCGAGGCTCGTATTTAATGTTTACGTGTATGCCATGCAGGAAACTAAGCGAGGCATCTCCATCACCTTCCTGACCAGGTATAGGTCAGGTGGCACGCCCTTGCATCAGCATCGGACGTGTGACCAGAAAGGCTTTGCGGGCCGTCGCTCGGAGGGACCTCAGCCAGCCGCAGCTCTAGGTTGTTCCCGGCTCTACGGTGTTGCCCGTCGCTGCCCGCCGGTGGGTTTCTGACGACAACAAAACTAGAGACAAGGTTCTTGTACAGAAATCAAGGAACTCATGAACTTGACAAGCGCGGTCCTGAAATCTGACAATTTCTCGGGTACGTTCTGGAGTAGCCCAGAACAGAGAATCATGGTCAAGTGCAAGATTAACAAGGAGATTTGTCCTTGTGTCTACACGTTGGTCCTCAGCAGCAGTGTCCAGAAAGAAACCTATTTGGCGACAGCACAAGAATTTCAAAGGAGGAAACAGGGAAAAAATAGAGGAAGTTTTAATTTACAAAACATACCTGTCATATCCAAACTTGCTTCAGTCATCAGCTCGAGCATAAAATTCTCTCGGGTGGTAGCCTTTGCAGCTTCAGAAATGGCAGCTTCTTTGGCAGCTATGGCCTCTTGAGCCTGCTGCAGTGCAACCTTCTCCTTCTCGGATGATTTTCGAGACTGGTCCATTATTATAAGTGTTTGTTTCTTCATATACTGAAGCTGTTGACGAAGTTCCTCCAAATCTTGCGCTGAACTTTTACTCGAAGAGTCTTCACCAAATTCACGTTCAACAGGCATTTTCTTCGAGTGGGAGGAAGTAGGAAAAACGTCGGGGGGACGTAGAGTTGAAGTGTAGTTATCAAATATCAACTAAAAATAAAAGTTTCGACATCAACCATCAAGCAAAATAGATTTCCATTGATTCTCCACATATTTACAAGGTATTACATAAGGAGGATATCCTATCGAACTACTGAGGGAGATGTCGCCAAAGCTATTTTGGTGACAGCATCAAAATAAAAGAGAAAACAAAAGAAAGATAGGGTGGTCTACTTGACCTCCGGCTTCGACGAACTGGGAGCAGGGGTTGGTTTGCAGCCAAGGAAGGCAAGGATCGGATTTGACTTAGGCTTGGCAGCCTTAATCAAAAACTGCCATTTCTTCGTTTCCATTTCCTTTATATCGCCAACTTTAGCCCAGTCAACGTCCTGTTGGCTGTCAGCAACCAGAGCAATGGTGCCTTCGACGCCAATCTTCAGGCCTTCTTGGCGTAGTTTGAGCCCAAGATCTTCTTGAGAGTTGAAGCACTTGGCGAGAGTTGTGAAAACCTTGGGCTCTTCTTTCTTCGGGAAAAAATAAGGAAAAAGACGCGACATACCTGCTCTAGCTTTAGCAAGGCCTTCGCATGCTTCTTCTCCATGAAATTCAAGAAGAGAAAGCTCGTCAAGAAGCTGATCACCTTCAGGACACTCCAAGTCAAAATCTTGATGTGTTTTCCCTACAAGGAAGCAAAAGAAAGATCGTCAAAGATTGTGCAAGGATAAATTTGACAACCCGAAGAAGTAGCAGAGATTTGAGTACTTACTGACAAAACGACGACTCTACGACTGCAAACGACTGAGGATTTCATTTTCACGAACAGCTTGCTAGGATATATTGTCGTTCAAAGCAGTTTCCGCTTCATGAAGTCTTTGTCGCAGATCTTCGATAATAGTGGCATCAGATTCAGCTTTCTTGAGAGCCTTTTCCTTTTGCTCCAGTTTACGAGCAAGAGAATCAGCACGCTTGTTGCCCTCTACAAGTTTTTCTGACAAAATAGTTGACATCAATCAAATTCATGATAAGAAATGATGGAGAGGTCATTTACCAGAAGAAATAGCAAAATAGTACCTTCGGCTTTTTTAGCATGGTCACGGTACCCAACGAATTGGGTACCGAGACGGATGAATTCCTTCATCAAAGGCTAACCAAAGAAAAAAGAAGGAAGCATCAATAAAATAAAAAGTTCGACATCAAAAAGTAAAAGAGAAGCGAAAAAATAAAAAAAGAATCGACAGCATCGAAAATAGTCGGCATAGAAGAAAAGAGGGGAGCAACTTACATCATCCAGAGGAGGAGTCGTGGAGCTACCAGGTAGTAAGGTAGGCTCCTTGGTTAGTTCGACCCTCGCCCTCTTGGGCGAAGGGGCACGGGGGCTTGCAGGTGGAGTAGGATGCTCCATGTTTTGCTGAGGAGGCGAGGTTTCATCTCCATCAGGCTGAGCTTCAGAAACAACTAAAGTACGCGATGTACTCGTTCGAGCAGTCGCGTTGATACGTCTCAAACGTATCTATAATTTCTTATGTTCCATGCTACTTTTATGATGATACTCACATGTTTTATACACACTTTATGTCATTATTATGCATTTTCCGGCACTAACCTATTGACGAGATGCTGAAGAGCCAGTTGCTATTTTTTGCTGTTTTTGGTTTCAGAAATCCTACAACGGAAATATTCTCGGAATTAGACGAAATCAACGCCCAGGGTCTTATTTTTCCACGAAGCTTCCAGAAGACCGAAGGAGAGACGAGGTGGGGCCACGAGGCGCCGCCACCATAGGGCCGCGCGGCCCAGGAGGGGCCCGCGCCGCCCTATGGGGTGGGCCCCTCGTTAGCCCCCCGACGCTGCCCTTCCGCCTAGTTATAGCCTTCGTCGCGAAAACCCCAGTACCGAGAGCCACGATACGGAAAACCTTACTGAGGCGCCGCCGCCGCCAATCCCATCTCGGGGGATTCAGGAGATCGCCTCCGGCACCCTGCCGGAGAGGGGAATCATCTCCCGGAGGACTCTTCATCGCCATGATCGCCTCCGGACTGATGTGTGAGTAGTTCACCTCTGGACTATGGGTCCATAGCAGTAGCTAGATGGTTGTCTTCTCCTCTTGTGCTATCATGTTAGATCTTCTGAGCTGCCTATCATGATCAAGATCATCTATTTGTAATGCTACATGTTGTGTTTGTTGGGATCCGATGAATATGGAATACTATGTTATGTTGATTATCAATCTATCATATATGTGTTGTTTATGATCTTGCATGCTCTCCGTTGCTAGTAGAGGCTCTGGCCAAGTTGATACTTGTAACTCCAAGAGGGAGTATTTATGCTCGATAGTGGGTTCATGCCTCCATTAAATCTGGGACAGTGACAGTAAGTTCTAAGGTTGTGGATGTGCTGTTGCCACTAGGGATAAAACATCAACGCTTTGTCTAAGGATATTTGTGTTGATTACATTACGCACCATACTTAATGCAATTGTCTGTTGTTTGCAACTTAATACTGGAAGGGGTGCGGATGCTAACCCGAAGGTGGACTTTTTAGGCATAGATGTATGCTGGATAGCGGTCTATGTACTTTGTCGTAATGCCCGATTGAATCTCACTTTACTCATCATGATATGTATGTGCATTGTTATGCCCTCTCTATTTGTCAATTGCCCAACTGTAATTTGTTCACCCAACATGCTATTTCTTATTGGAGAGTCACCACTAGTGAACTGTGGACCCTGGTCCAATTCTTTTACATATGAATACAATCTACTGCAAACATTGTTCTCTACTGTTCTTCGCATACAAACATCATTTTCCACACCATACATTTAATCCTTTGTTTACAGCAAGCCGGTGAGATTGACAACCTCACAGTTAAGTTGGGGCAAAGTATTTTGATTGTGTTGTGCAGGTTCCACGTTGGCACCGGAATCCCTGGTGTTGCGCCGCACTACACTCCGCCACCAACAACCTTCACGTGTTCCTTGACTCCTACTGGTTCGATAAACCTTGGTTTCTTACTGAGGGAAAACTTGCTGCTTTACTCATCATACCTTCCTCTTGGGGTTCGCAAAGGACGAGTGCTTTACCGTCACAAGGAAGCTACTTTGGCGCCATTGCAATCCAACTCCCACGTCAACTACGCGTAAGCAGCTCTTTTTCTAGCGCCGTTGCCGGGGAGATCAAGACACGCTGCAAGGGGAGTCTCCCACATCCAATCTCTTTACTTTGTTTTTGTCTTGCTCTACTTTATTTTATTTTGTGCTTTGTTTGCTTTCTTATATCAAAATACAAAAAAATTAGTTACTTGCTTTTACTTTATTTATTATCTTGTTTGCGTTCTCTATATCAAAAACACAAAAAAATAGTTACTTGCATTTACTTTATTTACCTTTTGTTTATTTCATCATGCTTTCCTCTAAGTTCACTCTGAAAGATATACCGGTAGGGCAAGGATCTATCATTAGAAGAGATAATATAGAAGAATTTTTCACTCATGTTAGTATGGTTGAAGATTGACACTTGGTAGAACTTGCTCCTACTTATGAAATTGCTACTGCCTCTTTAGTACACATGTTGGAAGCTAGATTTGTTAATCTCAATCCTATAATGCAACATATGTTTCTTACACTCTCTGATATGGAAATAGGAGAAAAGAGAGATTTTGTTTTAGAGGTCCTTCTTAGAGAATTTGGTGATATAGCTAAAGAAGCTAGAAAAGTTTTTATTAAGCATAAGAGGCTTGGCTTTTATACCGATTTTGCAAAAATACTTGAAAAGATGGACATGGATAGATTAAAGTACACTAATAACGTCAATGGTGAGGGGGAGATTAAAGCACCGATACCTTGCAAGCTCTTGGGAATGCATGAGGCTCTAGAAAAGAATTTTGATTGGATTGTTCCTGAAAATTTATTTGATGAGGATAGTAAGCCTAAAAGTAATGAAAAAGGAGCCTCTGAAACTTACATAGATAAGATACAATGCATTGTTGAAAAAACTCCAAACCCCGTTGTTAATGCTTCATCTCTTGATAATACTTGATTCACACTTTCTGCGCCTAACTGAAAGGCGTTAAAGAAAAGCGCTTATGGGAGACAACCCATTATTTTACTTCTGCACTTTTGTTTTATATTTGAGTATTGGAAGTTGTTACTACTGTAGAAACCTCTCCTTATCTTTATTTTATCGCATTGTTGTGCCAAGTAAAGTCTTTGATAGTAAAGATGATACTAGATTTGGATTACTGCGCAGAAACAGAATTCTTACTGTCACGAAATTGAGCAGCCCCGTCTGTAGGTAACTCAGAAAAATCTGCCAATTTACGTGCGTGATTCTCAGATATGTACGCAACTTTCATTCAATTTGAGCATTTTCATCTGAGCAAGTTAAGTGCCCCATAAAAATTCATCTTTACGTACTGTTCTGTTTCGACAGATTCTGCCTTTTATTTTGCATTGCCTGTTTTGCTATGTTTGATGGATTTCTTTGTTCCATTAACTTTCAGTAGCTTTGTGCAATGTCCAGAAGTGTTAAGAATGATTATGTCACCTCTGAATATGTGAATTTTTGATTATGCACTAACCCTCTAATGAATTTGTTTTGAGTTTGGTGTGGAGGAAGTTTTCAAGGATCAAGAGAGGAGGATGATACAATATGATCAAGGAGAGTGAAAACTCTAAGCTTGGGGATGCCCCCGTGGTTCATCCCTGCATATTTCAAGAAGACTCAAGCATCTAAGCTTGGGGATGCCCAAGGCATCCCCTTCTTCATCGACAACTTATCAGGTCACCTCTAGTGAAACTATATTTTTTTTCCGTCACATCTTATGTGCTTTACTTGGAGCGTCCGTATGTTTTTATTTTTGTTTTTGTTTGAATAAAATCGGATCCTAGCATTCTTTGTGTGGGAGAGAGACACGCTCTGCTGTTGCATATGAACACATGTGTTCTTGGCTTTACTCTTAATGTTCTTGGCGAAGGTTGAAACTGCTTCGTTCATTGTTATATGGTTGGAAACAGAAAATGCTTCATGTGGTAATTGGTATAATCTCTTGAATAATTTGATACTTGGCAATTTTTGTGCTCAAATAGATCATGTTTAAGCTCTTGCATCATGTACTTTGCACCTATTAATGAAGAACTACCATAGAGCTTGTTGAAATTTGGTTTGCATGATTGGTCTCTCTAAAGTCTAGATATTTTCTGGTGAGGGTTTGAACAACAAGGAAGACAGTGTAGAGTCTTATAATGCTTGCAATATGTTCTTATGTAAGTTTTGCTGTACCGGTTCATACTTGTGTTTGCTTCAAACAACCTTGCTAGCCTAAGCTTTGTATTGAGAGGGAATACTTCTCGTGCATCCAAATCCTTGAGCCAAAAACTATGCCACTTGTGTCCACCATACCTACCTACTACATGTTATTTATCTGCCATTCCAAAGTAAATTGCTTGAGTGCTACCTTTAAAATTCTATTCTTTGTCTTTGCAATATATAGCTCATGGGAAAAATAGCTTAAAAACTATTGTGTTATTGAATATGTAGCTTATGTATCTTATTTCTTAATAAGTTGCTTGTTGAGCGATAACCATGTTCCTGGGGACGCCATCAACTATTACACCTTTGTTGAATATCATGTGAGTTGCTATGCATGTTCATCTTGTCTGAAGTAAGGGTGATTTATCATGATCAAATGGTTTGAGTATGCATATTGTTAGAGAAGAACATTGAGCCGCTAACTAAAGCCATGATCCATGGTGGAAGTTTCAGTTTGGACAACAATCCTCAATCTCATATGAGAATATTATCTGTTGTTGAATGCTTATGCATTAAAGAGGAGTCCATTATCTGTTGTCTATGTTGTCCCGGTATAGATGTCTGAGTTGAGAATAATCAAAAGCGAGAAATCCAATGTGAACTTTCTCCTTAGACCTTTGTACAGGCGGCATAGAGGTACCCCTTTGTGACACTTGGTTGAAACATATGTTATGCAATGATAATCCATGTAAATCTAAGCTAATTAGGACAAGGTGCGGGCACTATTGGTATACTATGCATGAGGCTTGCAACTTATAAGATGTCTTATGCATAACACATATGAATTATTACTACCGTTGACAAAATTGTTTCTATGTTTTCAAAATAAAAGCTCTAGCACAAATATAGCAATCCATGCTTCCCTCTGCGAAGGGCCATTCTTTTACTTTATGTTAAGTCAGTTTACCTACTTCTTTCTATCTTAGAAGCAAACATTTGTGTCAACTGTGTGCATTGATTCCTACATACTTGCTTATTTGCATTCATCATATTACTTTGTGTTGACAATTATCCATGAGATATACATGTTGAAGTTGAAAGCAACCGCTGAAACTTATATCTTCCTTTGTGTTGTTTCAAAGCTTTCTACTAAGAATCTATTGCTTTATGAATTAACTCATATGCAAGTCTTAATGATGTTTGTCTTGAAAGTACTATTCATGAAAAGTCTTTGCTATATGATTCAGTTGTTTATTCATTGTCTTTACCATTGCTTCGAATCACTTCATTCATCTCATATGCTTTACAATAGTATTGATCAAGATTATGATAGCATGTCACTTCAGAAATTATCCTTGTTATCGTTTACCTACTCGAGGGCGAGTAGGAACTAAGCTTGGGGATGCTTGATACGTCTCAAACGTATCTATAATTTCTTATGTTCCATGCTACTTTTATGATGATACTCACATGTTTTATACACACTTTATGTCATTATTATGCATTTTTCGGCACTAACCTATTGACGAGATGCCAAAGAGCCAGTTGCTGTTTTCTGCTGTTTTTGGTTTCACAAATCCTACAAAGGAAATATTCTCGGAATTGCACGAAATCAACGCCCAGGGTCTTATTTTTCCACGAAGCTTCTAGAAGACCGAAGGAGAGACGAGGTGGGGCCACGAGGCACCGCCACCATAGGGCCGCGCGGCCCAGGAGGGACCCGCGCCGCCCTATGGGGTGGGCCCCTCGTCAGGCCCCCGACGCTCCCCTTCCGCCTACTTATAGCCTTCGTCGCGAAAACCCCAGTTCCGAGAGCCACGATACGGAAAACCTTACTGAGGCGCCGCCGCCGCCAATCCCATCTCGGGGGATTCAGGAGATCGCCTCCGGCACCCTGCCGGAGAGGGGAATCATCTCCCGGAGGACTCTTCATCGCCATGATCGCCTCCGGACTAATGTGTGAGTAGTTCACCTCTGGAATATCGGTCCATAGCAGTAGCTAGATGGTTGTCTTCTCCTCTTGTGCTATCATGTTAGATCTTGTGAGCTGCCTATCATGATCAAGATCATCTATTTGTAATGCTACATGTTGTGTTTGTTGGGATCCGATGAATATGGAATACTATGTTATGTTGATTATCAATCTATCATATATGTGTTGTTTATGATCTTGCATGCTCTCCGTTGCTAGTAGAGGCTCTGGCCAAGTTGATACTTGTAACTCCAAGAGGGAGTATTTATGCTCGATAGTGGGTTCATGCCTCCATTAAATCTGGGATAGTGACAGAAAGTTCTAAGGTTGTGGATGTGCTGTTGCCACTAGGGATAAAACATCAATGCTTTGTCTGAGGATATTTGTGTTGATTACATTACGCACCATACTTAATGCAATTGTCTGTTGTTTGCAACTTAATACTGGAAGGGGTGCGGATGCTAACCCGAAGGTGGACTTTTTAGGCATAGATGCATGCTGGATAGCGGTCTATGTACTTTGTCATAATGCCCGATTGAATCTCACTTTACTCATCATGATATGTATGTGCATTGTTATGCCCTCTCTATTTGTCAATTGCCCAACTGTAATTTGTTCACCCAACATGCTATTTCTTATTGGAGAGACACCACTAGTGAACTGTGGACCCCGGTCCAATTCTTTTACATCTGAATACAATCTACCGCAAACATTGTTCTCTACTGTTCTTCGCATACGAACATCATTTTCCACACCATACATTTAATCCTTTGTTTACAGAAAGCCGGTGAGATTGACAACCTCACTGTTAAGTTGGGGCAAAGTATTTTGATTGTGTTGTGCAGGTTCCACGTTGGCGCCGGAATCCCTGGTGTTGCGCCGCACTACACTCCGCCACCAACAACCTTCACGTGTTCCTTGACTCCTACTGGTTCGATAAACCTTGGTTTCTTACTGAGGGAAAACTTGCTGCTTTACTCATCATACCTTCCTCTTGGGGTTCCCAACGGACGAGTGCTTTACCGTCACAAGGAAGCTACTTTGGCGCCGTTGCAATCCAACTCCCACGTCAACTACGCGCAAGCACGCGTCAATAGGTTGATCTTCATCCTCGTCGCCGCTACAATAAAAGGCGACAATATAAGAATCAACATAGACAAAAAACATCGAGAGCAAAACAACAAAGAGCAATAGAGAACTTACGAGCTGACAAGGGCATCCTCGTAAGGATTGAAAGTTGTCTTCTTTTCAGAAGGACCAACTTCTTCGGCAGGAGGTGCGGTGGCCTTGGAGGTGCCAGAATCGGCACCTTCATCCCTTTTTCTTTTGTTCCTTGGAGAAACAGCGGAAGGAAGGGAGCGTGTCGAGGCAGTGGCCTCAGAATCGGCTTCTTTTTCAGAGGAAGCCACGGATTTTTCAGAACCCGCGATTTCACTCTCAGGAAGAGAAGTACCCTGGTTGTCATCAGTGACAACAGTACGTTCTTCGACTTCTCCCCCTTCAGGAAGAGGAGGAAGAGAAGCTAGAACAGGATGGTTCTGCGAACAGACATGGAGTGTCGACAAAAAGTTATGCAAAAAAATGCTAGCAAGATAGTAGTCGACAAATACTAAAAACTTAAGAAGACAATATAGTAATCCAGAGGAAAATTTACCTCGGGAAGGGGATTGGTGCCACTATATGGCTTAATACGGCAAGAGGATGGAATGGTATCCTTCTTGCTGAGTGACGAGATTCTTCGGATTAGTTTCTCCAAATCCTTCACAGGAAGGTCTTTGGAGAGCCTGTCGACGTCTTCTTCACCAGCGTACATCCAAAGGGGATTTTTGCAAGCTTGGGGAGGCTGCACTCTAATCCTAAGGAAGTAGGCTGTGATTTGGATACCCGACAGTTCCTTGCCACGGGTGTTCTGGAGCTCATGAATACGATTCATCAGCGCCTCTGCCGCCAATTTCTCTTCTTCGGTGGCTTCAGCATCCCAGGAACGGCGGCGAAGAATCTTAGCTCCTCCGTTGAAAGGAGCAATATTATTCTCCACTGAGTCGGAGCTTTCTTCGTGCACATAGAGCCATCTCTTGCGCCACCCTTGGACGGAGTCAGGGAACTTGACGTCGAAGTACTCGACATCAGAGCGCACGCAAATGACAACGCCGCCGATGTTATAGGCGACGTTGTGAGAGCCATTGCGGCGGAGGCAAAAAATACGCTTCCACAGAGCCCAATTAGGTTGGACTCCGAGGAAGCATTCACAAACTGTTATAAAAATCGACACGCGAAGGATGGAATTGGGCGTCAGCTGATGCAGCTGAAGCCCATAGACAAAGAGGAGACCTCGAAGAAACTCGTGGATAGGGGGAGAAAGACCACGGATGATATGGTCAACGAAACTGACCCGGTATTCAATTGGAGGCGATGGATAGCTCTCTTCCTTGGGGGGAGCGCAGCCCGTTCTCCTTCTTTGTGAACCCAAGCTTCTTCAGCAGGTTCATATCCTGATTGGAGATCTTGGATCTCTCCCACTCCAGATCTTCAGTGGCCATCTTGGACTCAGGAGTGCTATGCCTGGTGAGCCGCACGCGTGGTGGCATCAATGAGAATGGAGGAGTAAGGCGCGAGCGTGTTTGAGTGCAAAAGGCAATGGGCGCAATGGAGGATTTTTTGCAGAGTAACAGCAGAAGTGCGGCGCGAGCGAAAGTATAGAAGGAGGAAGACGATGACCTTAATATAAAGGTGCAGTGAATCGACGCACCGTTGGATGAAGAGATTACGGGATAGATGGTGTACACGTGGATAAGGGGTAAAAAAGTAATTTCATTAAGAAGAGAAAGAACTGGCGCTACAGTACGTGCGCCAGGAAAAGTGGAGGACGTGTGTCCCCCACTTGCACGACGTGTCAACTTGATGAGCAATTTGGGCCCGCAAGGCAGAGAGAGCGCAGTTCTCGCGTTTTCCCGATACAGTAATCGTGGCCGTCGTCAGCAGTGATGTCACCTTAACAAGAAAAAAATTCGGCTATGAAGCTTCGTAAGAATGGTGATAGCAGAAGATTGTTGATTATTTCGGGAGCCTTTGATCAAATACAAGTTTTTGCCCAAATGCTCGGGGGCTACTTTAGAAAAAAGAAAAAAAGCTCCAGTATGACAAAATAGAAATGGCGAGAGCCTATGATCAAACGCAAGCATTTGTTCATAGCCTCGGGGGCTACTCCCATCGGGAGCGCTGGTCGCGCACCCGATATATATCAAAATCTCGAGAGAGGTTGACAATATAGCGGCATAAGATGTTGAGCCTACAACCAAGCACAAGTCCTTGGCTGTAGCCTCGGGGGCTACTCCCATCGGGAACGCTGTTCGTGTGCCCGATGAAATCATAAAAATATATAGTGAGCATATTTCAAGTTATACAAATAAGTCGAAACATACTCCCATCGGGAACACAATATAAGTCATCCGTTGACTCAATAAAATGTGCTATTCCAACAGCCGAAAAAGCACTCGACAATATATTCTCAGAGCGCCAAAAGTTGCGAATAAATCTCTGAATGCCGCAAAACTTTGCGAAGGTAAGACCCCAGATCCGTTCTGAGCGGCGTGGCGCCGTCTCTGACGTCGGTTTGCTACTTTTTTTCGTATCAACAGATGCGAAGAAAAATCCTAACGGACGCGTTAGGTTCCCGATAAAACATGACTGGGACTCGATAGAATGGTAAGACCTTAAGAGGCACCTGTCGAAGTTTACACCAGTATCCCGAGATCATGTCCAGGGACGTGATCTTGAAGTAGGTTTTTGCGGATTGCCACTAGAGCAGTTAACTAGTACCTGATCCGTCAGATGAACTAGCCCCAATTACCATTATCCCTGTACAATATAGAATTGTGTATCTAAAGATATACGATAAATCTGGCAGAGTTATTGAATAACTAAAGTTGGATATTTTCCATGATTCTTCGATTCAAGCAAAATCTCGGGGGCTACTGACATAGGCATCCCCAATGGGCCTGCCGAAGATGGTACCCTAGGTTTACTAGAAGCCCACGACTCGAAGAATAAAGAGATTCGGAAGACCAAGTTATTATTAAAGAAAGATAGAATTGTATTAGGAATACTACTTGTAATCTCGCGGAACGGGTTGGAAACCCTCCCAGACTCTGTAACTTGTGTATTACGAATCCCTCGGCTCCGCCTCCTACATAAGGGGGAGTCGAGGGACAAAGAGAGGATCGATTCATTGTTTCACGCAACCCTAGTTTTCATAATCGTCGAGTACTTTTCGGCTGAAACCTTCGAGATCTACTTGCCCTCTACTTCCAACTAAACCCTAGTCTACAATACATAGGCATTGATAAGTTAATCCCTTGTCACCTATCACCTAGGATCACCCCCTCGACACCCTGAGAAGGGATCCTTATTCGCACATAGATATCAAGTTTTACGATCAAGTTCAAGTTGTCTATGATCATCACGTTCTTTCCCAAGTCGTCCTTAACCGTGAACATGGCTTTTCGAAAAGATTTACCCTGCAGGGGTGTACAACTTTACCCACACACGTCGACCGACTCTTAGCGCCGTCATGTACACGCTTCCTTGGCATGCCGGCAGAGGGTGGTCGACCAAAACCTTTCCCTTACTTCGCCTATTCCATGAGTCAAACTAACTGGGGAGCTCCGTCATCGTAGGTAGCCATTCTCCGAGACGGTCCCGGTCATTATGCGCAGGGGATCCCGTTCAATGCCTCCAGCATCCTTCACCCTAGCCACGCCCTGTATGATGCACTTTGAAAACCTTTTCCACCTTTTCCCCGCGTATGGAAAATGGAACTCGCAAACTAATTGACTCATGGGTAAGCTAGGTAAGTTCAGGCCAAGGGGTTCCCATGGGCCCCGTGTGGTTGTACGCTCATTCTTGGTTCCGAAGGCGAGAACCTCAGGTCCTAGTATCGACGAGAACGGGTCAAATCATCACATCCCCATGTGGCGGCCCATCCAAGCCTTTAGCATGTTTATTAACATCATCTCTGATCTTACCACGTCATCCTGACAAACTAGGTTCATTCGTAGCTCTGATTCATCAACCAGATGGATCAGACTTCAATAGCTAATCATGGCTAAGCATAACACAAATACGGCTCTAGCGATGCGAACGAGCTCAGACCTAGTTTTGCTGGGAGCGGTGGATCAGTAAATCTGGGCTACAAGGATGGAATATGCACACATAGGATATCTACAACTGCCGATAAAACATATTTGAAGCGGATGCAATATGTAAGAACCAGAAGTAAAGCATTTCGAAACCATATATGAAGCAGGTTAGGGCTTGCCTTGTCCCTCGTTGTTCGGGTGCTGCTCTTCGGTGGCGTTGATCTCAGGCTCGCGTTCGGTCCCCATCGATGAAGAACCAAACACCGGAAAGGAAGAGCACAATCAAGACATGGTATAATGCAATGCACATACAATATGATGACATGTCATATTAAAGGGATTCGGTTAACCCTAGGTGCATCGATGGAATTTGGAGGGGTTCGGCATCGATTCCGACACATGAGAGGGGTCGAATTAGGGTTTATACTAAGGCTTGATGTTTAATTGGTCCAAGCATGTATGAAACATGGATAACTAAATAGGAAATGTTTTTCTGATCATTTTGGTATATTATTTTATATTTTTCCGATTTAAAATGAATTACTTATGAATTTCCAGAATTTAATTCATTTTAAATCAATTTCTGAAAATTATACAAAAATAATAAAAGTTGGACCCACATGTCAATTTATTTCTATTTACAGAAATACAGAAATGATTATCAGAAAATACAAAAAATAGGAAAAATGGACTAATGACGTCACGCTGACGTCATGCTGATGTCAGCGGTGCCGTTGCTCACTGGGAGCTCGGGTGCTGCTGCAATCCGGCGATTCGAGCCGAAATCGCAGGCGCGCGCAGGGGGGAATTGGGCGGGGTGACGCGGTGAACCGTTTGGTGGTGGCGCCGCCTGCTATTGGCCGCCGGAGCATCACCGGCGACGAGCGCGAGCGGCGACCGGGACAGGTGCTGCGTTGCGGGCGCGATACAGGGGGAAAGAGAGGGAGGCGAGGGCGCCAGAAGGTGCAACATCTAACCGTGGTGGCGATGGTGAGGTCGGCGATGGCTGGGGAGCCTCACCGGCGGCGAATCTGACGGCGGCCGGCCGTCTCTGCAAGGGTTAGGGTTAGGTCTTGGAGCTGCGGGGGAGCGCGGGAGAGGGGAGAAGTGGGGGCTAGGGTTCGGGGCGACGGCCGGCGAGTCTTTATAGACGCCGGGGGGCGGCGGGGCACATCGTGGCTGCAAGAGCCATCGGGTGGTCGGCGTGTGGCCACCTCCTGCTTCGTTACGCGGGGAAGAAAGGGGATTTTTACAAACCCCCCCTGACGTGGGCATTACCCTTCGGGTAACCGACATTGCCCTATCCTGTGCGATCTAACTGGAGGCCCATGAAGGTACTCGATGGCAAGGCGGGCCACTTGGATGGCGCAGCAGAAGATTCCTTGACGGGCAAGACAAAGAAGGAGCCGAACAAGGAAAGTCTAGATCTAGAACTACTGTAAACCTAGTTGTACTCGGTTAGACCTCTTGGGACCTGGCCTCCTATATAAAGGCCAGGAGAGGGGCTGCCGAGGGACACGATCAATCATAGCAATCTTAGCCACCAAAAGTCTAGAGCTAGGTCGCAGCAGCACTAAGCCTCTCGACGAGATCTCAGCCGAACCCTTCGGCACCCCATTGTAACCCAATATTTTCATAATCAAGATCAGACAGGCAGGACGTAAGGGTTTTACCTCATCGAGGGCCCCAAACCTGGGTAAATTGCTCTCCCCGCTTGTCTATGAACCGATGTCTCGTGTCAGCCTACAGGATTCCATCAACCCTAAGCCCCAATCGGAGGGCATTGCCGAGGAGTACCCTCGACAATTGGCGCCGTCTGTGGGAACCCTGTCGGCACAAGATCGGTCATCGGCAGATCCAGTTATGTCATCGGCAGCTTCATCGACACCGTCATCGCCAAGTCTGGGAAGCTCGATTCGCTTCGGCTCCTATGAATTCACCCCGCACAGCGACTTGTCTCGCTCGACCTTTTCTGATCTACAAGGAAACATGGAGATGACCTTCGGCAGCGTCCACTACAATGTCAACTCGGAAGGAGTCCTTCGACTGCTGGAACCACTTGCCTCCAGATCGTCAGGTCCAAGCACGTCGTCATCAGTCGACCTTTTGGCTGGTCTGACAGGCTCAACGAACTCTCCCGTGCCATGGACTCCTCGTTCGATGTCTTCCATGTCGGTTGGATCCGACAATCCCGCCTCTTCGGAGATGACCTCATACTACTGCTTGAACTACGATACCAGGCACGGGCTAGGATCAAGCGACACACCGTTCATCTGCAATGCCCAGTACTCATCGGGAGAGGACAGTGTCGACAGCATCATCCAAGGTGCCACCCGGAGAACGACACACCACCAGGTTTATGTTGCCAATAATACGGGAAACACAAGGAACAGGGGGGACGGAGATCACACCCCCCGCTCCAGCAGACGAGCAAGTTTTGGGAACAGCGCCAGTAAAAACAACAGCGATTACACCATCAGCAACAGCCGTCATCCATCGCCAAACACATTCTTCCATGAGGCCTCATGTTGGCAAATCCTGGAGGAGTTGACGGGGAAGGTAACCGTGGTCGAGGCTACACCAACAGGTCCACATCGTCGAGCCGATCCAGCCTGGCGAGCGCCACGAGTGCGCCGTCTATGGCGAGCACCGCGAGCTGCCTCACACCTCGGAGCGCCCGTGAGTTGGGTCCCGTCAAGCGTGGGTGGAACGTCCGACTAGGAAGCGGTCCATGAGACTCAAGGGCATCGCAGATTCGCAGCCAACGCACCGGGCGGTAGAACGGTGACCATTAGCAAAGTGGAAAAGAGGGGAAGGAAGAAGTCTAAATTTCTGTTTAATTTTAGAGTTTTTTGCAAAAAGAATAATGCCACGTGTCAGCTGTAGGTTGACTTTGTACCAATTTGCACCCGTAAGACAAGTCTATGTACCTTTAAACCACAAATTTCAACTTATTGTACTAATTTGCACATGGTGGACAAGTTTATGTACCACTGGTGTTATTGCCTCAGAAGGGATAGAAGGAAAGAGGATTAGAATGGATTGGGTGAAGTCACTAATTTACGAGGAGTGGGCAGCAGCCAAAGCAGTCGTGCTTAACAACACACCGCTCCCTGCAGGAACCTCGGTTGGAACCCTCAACGCTTATCGCTCCATATTGGAGGAAAACCAGGAGCGCCTATCGAAAGAGCAGGCCACCCTCGAGAGACGCCTATCCATTGCAGACCAATCTAGTGAACGACGGAGAGGCTCACGAGGAAGCGCCTCTCGAAGCACTCAAGGGGCAGGCAAGCACCGATCAAGATTATCTAGGCTCTCGGAAGATGACGCTAGAGAAATAACGTCGAATCTGACCAAGTCCTTTATGACCACGGACACCGCGGGCATGCCACGAACCGTCGCGGGAGCGACCGCCAATCTCGCAGCATACCTCATCAATCAGCGCCCTGAAGGTTCTATGGCCCAAGCCCACCGAGGTGCCCTAGAAAGTCTCGCAATATTGGGAGACAATCTGGTCCCGCGGAAGGAAAAGACCACGTTACAGGCCAGCGGCTCAAAGCATCACGCGAGAGATGCTCGAGATGAAATCACACAGAGCAGAATCGACAAAGCAAGGCGACGACGCGCCGCTAGGGAGGAATACGACAGTGATTCTTCGGACGAGAGCCAGGAGAATGACGGCGAGCTAAGGGGGGGGGGGCGATTGTTTAAGCTACAAGATCCGCGAGGCGATGCCACCCAGAAAGTTCAAACCTACCCCTACTGACGCCGCCAAATACGATGGGCAACATGAGCCGAGGTCCTGGATAGACGACTACTTGCAGACTGTGATTCTGCACAAAGGAAATCAGATAGCACCAATGCAATGCTTGCAGCTTTACCTGAAGGATTCAGCACGAGCTTGGTTAAGAGGCCTGCCGAAGGGTTCCATCAAATCATGGGACGACCTAGTAGACGCGTTCGTTGCCAATTTCCAAGCAACATACAAAAGGCCCGTCGGGATTGAGGAGTTACGGCATTGCCAGCAAAAGCAGAAGGAATCGATGCGCGCGTACATCGGGAGATTCACCAAGCTCCTAAACGCTGCCGAAGATGTTTCTGTCGATAGAGAAATCGATGCCTTCAGTGATGGCATCCGACGTGAAAGCTACATAGAGGAACTCGGACGCAAAAAGCCAAAAACCATAACCAAGATAATGGAAATCGCCAACAGCTGGGCTGATGGTGAGGACAACGTACGAAAGCCTCGACAGCGCAGTGATGACGAAGACGACGACCAGCCGAAGCACGACTCGGGTGGACGAAGGGACCGCCACAGGAAAAGGAAAAACCGCAGTTACGACGATAGTAACTTGGTAGCCGTAGGATACTCTGATCGGCAGGACGATCGGTATGACGATAGACGAGACGATCGGCAGGATGGCAATCAAACAACTCTGGAAACCGTGGCAACTACAAACCACGACCACAGAGGACTCCCGAGCTACCCTACGCTGAGCAGATCAACACTCCCTGCTACTTGCACTCGTACGTTGATTCTAAAGACAACAAAACAAAGTCAAGCCACCTGCTCAGAGATTGTAGGCAGTTCATTGACATGCAGAAACTCATCCAGCAGCAGCAACAGCCACCACCACCACCACCACCTCCGCCGCAGCATCAGGTCCAGCAGGCTCAACCTCACCAACCCAATGAGGCGTTTCGACCACCACGTGGGCAGATGAGCATGATCCACAGGACAGGTGTTTCAAGAAGAGAAATGAAGAAGCTCACCCGAGAAATCAATCTGGCAGAAAGTATCATGGCGAACGTCCCTGAGTATGTCGATTGGTCGTCTCAGAACATTACGTTCAGCCGAGCAGATCACCCGATGACCATACCAAAACCAGGACACGCTGCCTTAGTAGCCGAGGCACAGATTGGGGGGTTCAAGATGAGCAAAGTTTTCATGGATGGTGGAAGTGGACTAAACCTGATATTCGTCGACACAATCAAGAGTATGGGGATCACCATGAGAATGCTAGAAGAAACAGACACCTGTTTTCATGGGATTCTCCCTACTTCACCGACGTACTCTCTTGGTAAAGTTTACCTGAACGTCGTCTTTGGCAAACCCGACAACTTCAAGAAGGAAAAGATCGAGTTCGAAGTCGTGAACTGGGAATTGCAGTATCACGCTATACTCGGAAGACCAGCTTATGCCAAGTTCATGGATGTACCGCACTACGCATACCTCAAGCTGAAAATGCCTGGGAGCAACGGGACAAACATCACAGTCTATGGAAGTTTCTCACGCTCGGACAATTGTGATCGCGACTTTCAGAGGATTGCTGCAAAGTTTGGGCTGAAACAGGAAATCACCGATCTCCCTTCCAAGTCATCGTCACGCGATAATAAGGAAGAAAAACATGTCAGTGAGACGAAGAAGAAGCCAGCCGACCTTGCTCCAGAAGCTTCGGCAGCAAAAGCTTCGGCAGCTGATGGCACAGAAGACATAGGAGACAACAAGACACTGGCAATCGCTGTCAAGAACCCTGGTGAAATCAACGATGCTTCGATAACCACTAACGTGGTGGACAAGCCGGAAGATGAGAAGAACCCCTTCCTTCCTTAAGCGGTTCACTAGTGTTTAGTTTTCCCTTTCTTTTAAACAGGGCTCTCCTTTTTTCGCCCCTTAGTCCCGTGTTTCTTTTATTAATGAGAACTTAAGTTTTGATTCCTTGAAAAGCATTGCAGTAATTCGGAGCACCCAAACCGCATCATCGTAAACCTTGCTTACACCCCTTGGCGAACGACGGTGCAGCGTAGCACGCGGCAAAAGATCGTGCTCCGAAAAAGCCTCTACGAGTGCTAAAGGATGCAAAATAAACAAGGGCGCTAACCTTTCCCTCCGCTATAGATGCCTCTACGAGCGCCGTAAATAGCGAGAGTTTGGAAATACATATGACACAACCCACGTTCGATATTTCACTTATGGAAATATCGTAAAACAACGGGCTCATCGGCAGAGTTAATGCTCCCGATATATTCGGGAGCTGCTCTCCGAACATACATCGGTTGAAAGCAAAGTTGCACATACAACGGGTTTAGCAAGACCTGCAACACGAGCTGATCACTCAAACAATTTGCTGACCAACGAATACACATACGTTTAAACGGGCAATTAAGATTTGCTCCTTCAAAATTTGCCAACGGCATTAACACGGTAAAAGTACATATACATGTATCTACTGAACAAAAAAGTTTCAACTACGCAATCCAAACGCTTGGATGAAGTAGCCAAATTACCTATTTACAATAAGAACTTAACCCTGAATTACTCTTGCAGAGTTTCTCTTTCTTCAGATACCTTCGAATCCTTTTCAAGCTTGTCCACAATTATATTGGCGGGCAACACTACCTTCGGGTACAGCGTCTCCAAATCACCAACCGCGTTGGCGATAGTCAGCAGATTTGCCGAAGGATAGCGTGCAAGGACAAGGGCAAGTGTAAATCTGGCCCCTGCAAAAACCTGATCTTGCACCAAGTCTCGAATTTTCTTGGTATTCCCAAATTCAGACATCAGAGTCAACAGCGTAGGAGGGACCGCATTCAAGGGGAACATCATCCTCCAAATTACCCTTAAGGCTTTGTAGCACTTGTCGAAGAAATGGTGGACCTGCTGGACCCGATCTTGGAACTGCGCGACAGCCGAAGCTTTCGAGTGCTCCCTCCAAAAATCTCATCGGCTGATGAAAGCTGGGTTAACGCGTTAACGCGCTCATGAATTCGCTTGTTCTCTTCAGCACGGTTCAGAGCTATGACTAGTAAAGGAATCAACGGAAGATCAGACAATGCATTTCTGACAAAGAATAATAAGCACAAAGGATTAGAGAACTTACAGTTCAAGCTTTCGGTGGCCTTATGCAGCTCAGTAAGAGCATAGCGCTCTACGTCGGCTGCAATCTCGCCCTTCTTCTTGACAATGGCAGCCAAGGCATAGGTATTGCGCAAGTCCTTTTCCAGCTACGCGATCCGATCCTTCATACGCTGAATTCGATCATCTTCAGAAAGAGCACCCGAAGAATCATCAACAAATGCAGGCACTGGGAAAACTTGCAAGGAACAGCATCAAAACCATGACGGATCACATCGTTTCAGCTTCGGAAGTTACTCCCATCGGGAGAGTACAAGTAAAAAATGTCATAGCAAGGGTGTACTAGCAACATTGCTAGCACGGAGTTTATTACAACCACAAGTTTTGCGACAGAACATTGTTTCACATCAACTCAAAGATAAGTTTGTTACAAAAATCAAGGGGCTTGGGTCTGGGTCGATAAACTGGGGCCAGCCGATGTTTTCCTTGATGAAACCAGCTCGAGGAGCTGGCATGCACACTTAAGGGCTGGCGTTTTGAAGATGCTTAAATCAATGAACCTCCCATCTTGCTCTCTCGGCAGCTCCCTAGACATCTGATACGTCTCAAACGTATCTATAATTTCTTATGTTCCATGCTACTTTTATGATGATACTCACGTGTTTTATACACATTATATGTCATTATTGTGCATTTTCCGGCACTAACCTATTAACGAGATGCCGAAGAGCCAGTTGCTGTTTTCTGCTGTTTTTGGTTTCAAAAATCCTAGTAAGGAAATATTCTCGGAATTGGACGAAATCAACGCCCAGGATCTTATTTTTCCACGAAGCTTCCAGAACACCGGGGGAGATACGAAGTGGGGCGACGAGGCGACGCCACACTAGGGCGGCGCGGCCCAGGCCCTGGCCACGCGGCCCTGGCGTGTGGGCCCCTCGTGGCGCCCCCTGACCTACCCTTCCGCCTACATAAGCCTTCGTCGATAATAGTTCTAGTACCGAGAGCCACGATACGGAAAACCTTCCAGAGACGCCGCCGCCGCCAATCCCATCTCGGGGGATTCAGGAGATCGCCTCCGGCACCCTGCTGGAGAGGGGAATCATCTCCCGGAGGACTCTTCACCGCCATGGTCGCCTCCGGATTGATGTGTGAGTAGTTCACCCCTGGACTATGGGTCCATAGCAGTAGCTAGATGGTCGTCTTCTCCTCATTGTGCTATCATTGTTAGATCTTGTGAGCTGCCTAACATGATCAAGATCATCTATCTGTAATGCTACATGTTGCGTTTGTTGAGATCCGATGAATATGGAATACTATGCTATGTTGATTATCAATCTATCTATGTGTTGTTTATGATCTTGCATGCTCTCCGTTGCTAGTAGAGGCTCTGGCCAAGTTTTTGCTTGTAACTCCAAGAGGGAGTAATTATGCTCGATAGTGGGTTCATGCCTCCATTAAATCTGGGACAGTGACAGAAAGTTCTAAGGTTGTGGATGTGCTGTTGCCACTAGGGATAAAACATCAATGCTATATCTAAGGATGTATTTGTTGATTACATTACGCACCATACTTAATGCAATTGTCTGTTGTTTGCAACTTAATACTGGAGGGGGTTCGGATGATAACCTGAAGGTGGACTTTTTAGGCATAGATGCATGCTGGATAGCGGTCTATGTACTTTGTCGTAATGCCCAATTGAATCTCACACTACTCATCATAACATGTATGTGCATTGTCATGCCCTCTTTATTTGTCAGTTGCCCAACTGTAATTTGTTCACCCAACATGCTATTTCTTATGGGAGAGACACCTCTAGTGAACTGTGGACCCCGGTCCATTCTTTACATCGAATACAATCTACTGCAATACTTGTTCTACTGTTTTCTGCAAACATCATCATCCACACTATACATCTAATCCTTTGTTACAGCAAGCCGGTGAGATTGACAACCTCACTGTTAAGTTGGGGCAAAGTAATTTGGTTGTGTTGTGCAGGTTCCACATTGGCGCCGGAATCCCTGGTGTTGCGCTGCACTACACTCCGCCGCCATCAACCTTCAACGTGCTTCTTGACTCCTACTGGTTCGATAACCTTGGTTTCTTACTGAGGGAAAACTTGCTGCTGTACGCATCACACCTTCCTCTTGGGGTTCCCAATGGACGTGTGCTTTACCGTCACAAGCAACTCTTTTTCTGGCGCCGTTGCCGGGGAACTGAAGAAAAGTTACACTACAGAGATCTCTAACTCCCACGTCAACTTCACGCCAGCAACTCTTTTTCTGGCGCCGTTGCCGGGGAGATCAAGACACGCTGCAAGGGGAGTCTTCCACCTCCAATCTCTTTACTTTGTTTTTGTCTTGCTTTACTTTTATTTACTACTTTGTTTGCTGCACTAAAACAAAACACAAAAAAATTAGTTGCTAGTTTTACTTTATTTACTGTCTTGTTTGCAATCTCCATATAAAAACACAAAAAAATTAGTTACTTGCATTTACTTTATTTACCTTTCGCTTATTTCATCATGCTTTCCTCTAAGTTCACTCTCAAAGGCATACCGGTAGGGCAAGGGTCTATCATTGGAAGAGATAATATAGAAGAATTTTCCACTCACGTTAGTATGGTTGAAGATTTTAAAGATAGACATTTGGTAGAACTTGCTCCTACTTATGAAATTGCTACTGCTTCTTTGGTACACATGTTGGAAGCTAAATTTGTTAATCTCAATCCTATAATGCAACATATGTTTCTTACACTAGGTGATATGGAAATAGGAGACAAGAGAGATTTTGTTTTAGAGGTCCTTCTTAGAGAATTTGGTGGTATAGCTAAAGAACCTAGAAAAGTTTTTATTAAGCATAAGAGGCTTGGTTTGTTCACTGATTTTAAAAGAACACTTGAAAAGATGGACATGGATAGATTAAAGTACACTAATAATGTCAATGGTGAGGGGGAGATTAAAGCACCAATACCTTGCAAGCTCTTAGGAATGCATGAGGCTCTAGAAAAGAATTTTGATTGGCTTGTTCCTAAAAATTTGTTTGATGAGAATAGCAAGCCTAGAAGTAATGAAAAAGGAGCCTCTGAAACTTACATAGATAAAATATAATGCATTGTTGAGAAAACTCCAAACCCCACTATTGATGCTTCATCTCTTGATAACACTTGATACACACTTTCTGCGCCTAGCTGAAAGGCGTTAAAGAAAAGCGCTTATGGGAGACAACCCATGATTTTACTACAGTACTTTTGTTTTATATTTGAGTCTTGGAAGTTGTTACTACTGTAGCAACCTCTCCTTATCTTAGTTTTGTTGCATTGTTGTGCCAAGTAAAGTCTTTGATAGTAGAGTTGATACTAGATTTGGATTGCTGCGCAGAAACAGATTTCTTACTGTCACGAATTTGAGTCGCCCCGTCTGTAGGGAACTAAGAAAATTATGCCAATTTACGTGCGTGATCCTCAGATATGTACGCAACTTTCATTCAATTTGAGCATTTTCATCTGAGCAAGTTTAGTGCCCCAGAAAAATACGTCTTTACGTACTTTTCTGTTCTGACAGATTCTGCCTTTTAATTCGCATTGCCTGTTTTGCTATGTTTGATGGATTTTTCTATTCCATTAACTTTCAGTAGCTTTGTGCAATGTACAGAAGTATTAAGAATGATTATGTCACCTCTGAACATGTGAATTTTTGATTATGCACTAACCCTCTAATGAGTTTGTTTCGAGTTTGGTGTGGAGGAAGTTTTCAAGGATCAAGAGAGGAAGATGATACAATATGATCAAGGAGAGTGAAAGCTCTAAGCTTGGGGATGCCCCGGTGGTTCATCCCTGCATATTTCAAGAAGACTCAAGCGTCTAAGCTTGGGGATGCCCAAGGCATCCCCTTCTTCATCCACAACATTATCAGGTTCCTCTAGTGAAACTATATTTTTATTCCATCACATCTTATGTGCTTTACTTGGAGCGTCTGTATGTTTTTGTTTTTGTTTTGTTTGAATAAAGTTGGATCCTAGCATTCATTGTGTGGGAGAGAGACACGCTCCGCTATTGCATATGGACAAATATGTCCTTAGGCTTTACTCATAATATTCATGGCGAAGGTTGAACTGCTTCGTTAAATTGTTATATGGTTGGAAACGGGAAATGCTACATGTGGTAATTGGTATAATATCTTGAATAATGTGATACTTGGCAATTGTTGTGCTCATGTTTAAGCTCTTGCATCATATACCTTGCACCTATTAATGAAGAAATACATAGAGCTTGCTAAATTTGGTTTGCATAATTGGTCTCTCTAAGTCTAGATATTTTCTGGTGAGGGTTTGAACAACAAGGAAGACAATGTAGAGTCTTATAATGCTTGCAATATGTTTTTATGTGAGTTTTGCTATACCGGTTCATACTTGTGTTTGCTTTAAACAACCTTGCTAGCCTAAACCTTGTATCGAGAGGGAATACTTCTCATGCATCCAAAATCCTTGAGCCAAACACTATGCCACTTGTGTCCACCATACCTACCTACTACATGGTATTTCTCCGCCATTCCAAAGTAAATTTCTTGATTGCTACCTTTAAAATTTCTATTCTTTATCTTTGCAATATATAGCTCATGGGACAAATAGCCTAAAAACTATTGTGGTATTGAATATGCACTTATGCATCTTATCACTTATAAGTTGCTTGTTGAGCGATAACCATGTTCCTGGGGACGCCATCAACTATTTCACCTTTGTTGAATATCATGTGAGTTGCTATGAATGTTCGTCTTGTCTGAAGTAAGGGTGATTTATCATGATCAAATGGTTTGAGTATGCATATTGTTAGAGAAGAACATTGGGCCGCTAACTAAAGCCATGATCCATGGTGGAAGTTTCAGTTTGGACAACAAACCTCAATCTCTTATGAGAATATTATCTGTTGTTGAATGCTTATGCATTAAAGAGGAGTCCACTATCTGTTGTCTATGTTGTCCCGGTATGGATGTCTAAGTTGAGAATAATCAAAAGCGAGAAATCCAATGTGAGCTTTCTCCTTAGACCTTTGTACAGGCGGCATAGAGGTACCCCATTGTGACACTTGGTTTAAACATATGTTATGCAATGATAATCCATGTAAATCCAAGCTAATTAGGACGAGGTGCGGGCACTATTGGTATACTATGCATGAGGCTTGCAACTTGTAGGATATAATTTACATGATACATATGCTTTATTACTACCGTTGACAAAATTGTTTCTTGTTTTCAAAATAAAAGCTCTAGCACAAACATAGCAATCAATGCTTCCCTCTGCGAAGGGCCTTTCTTCTACTTTCATTGTTGAGTCAGTTTACCCATTTCCTTCTATCTCAAGAAGCAAACACTTGTGTTAACTGTGCATTGATTCCTACATACTTGCATATTGCACTTGTTATACTACTTTATGCTGACAATATCCATGAGATATACATGTTATAAGTTGAAAGCAACCGCTGAAACTTAATCTTCCTTTGTGTTGCTTCAATGCCTTTACTATGAATTTATTGCTTTATGAGTTAACTCTTATGCAAGACTTATTGATGCTTGTCTTGAAAGTACTATTCATGAAAAGTCTTTGCTATATGATTCAGTTGTTTACTCATTACCTCTACCATTGTTTCGAATCGCTGCATTCATTACATGTGCTTACAATAGTATTGATCAAGATTATGATAGCATGTCACTTAAGAAATTATCTTTGTTATCGTTTACCTACTCGGGACGAGTAGGAACTAAGCTTGGGGATGCTTGATACGTCTCAAACGTATCTATAATTTCTTATGTTCCATGCTACTTTTATGATGATACTCACATGTTTTATACACATTATATGTCATTATTATGCATTTTCCGGCACTAACCTATTAACGAGATGCCGAAGAGCCGATTCTTTGTTTTTCTGCTGTTTTTGGTTTCAGAAATCCTAGTAAGGAAATATTCTCAGAATTGGACGAAATCAACGCCCAGGATCTTATTTTTCCACGAAGCTTCCAGAACACCGGGGGAGGTACGAAGTGGGGCAACGAGGCGACGCCACAATAGGGCGGCGCGGCCCAGGCCCTGGCCGCGCGGCCCTGGCGTGTGGGCCCCTCGTGGCGCCCCCTGACCTACCCTTCCGCCTACATAAGCCTTCGTCGATAATAGTTCCAGTACCGAGAGCCACGATACGAAAAACCTTCCAGAGACGCCGCCGCCGCCAATCCCATCTCGGGGGATTCAGGAGATCGCCTCCGGCACCCTGCCGGAGAGGGGAATCATCTCCCGGAGGACTCTTCATCGCCATGGTCACCTCCGGATTGATGTGTGAGTAGTTCACCCCTGGACTATGGGTCCATAGCAGTAGCTAGATGTTCGTCTTCTCCTCATTGTGATCTCATTGTTAGATCTTGTGAGCTGCCTAACATGATCAAGATCATCTATCTGTAATGCTACATGTTGCGTTTGTTGGGATCCGATGAATATGGAATACTCTGCTATGTTGATTATCAATCTATCTATGTGTTGTTTATGATCTTGCATGCTCTCCGTTGCTAGTAGAGGCTCTGGCCAAGTTTTTGCTTGTAACTCCAAGAGGGAGTAATTATGCTCGATAGTGGGTTCATGCCTCCATTAAATGCAGGACAAGTGATGAAAGTTCTAAGGTTGTGGATGTGCTGTTGCCACTAGGGATAAAACATCAATGCTATATCTAAGGATGTATTTGTTGATTACATTACGCACCATACTTAATGCAATTGTCTGTTGTTTGCAACTTAATACTGGAGGGGGTTCGGATGATAACCTGAAGGTGGACTTTTTAGGCATAGATGCATGCTGGATAGCGGTCTATGTACTTTGTCGTAATGCCCAATTGAATCTCACACTACTCATCATAACATGTATGTGCATTGTCATGCCCTCTTTATTTGTCAATTGCCCAACTGTAATTTGTTCACCCAACATGCTATTTCTTATGGGAGAGACACCTCTAGTGAACTGTGGACCCCGGTCCATTCTTTACATCGAATATAATCTACTGCAATACTTGTTCTACTGTTTTCTGCAAACATCATCATCCACACTATACATCTAATCCTTTGTTACAGCAAGCCGGTGAGATTGACAACCTCACTGTTAAGTTGGGGCAAAGTAATTTGGTTGTGTTGTGCAGGTTCCACGTTGGCGCCGGAATCCCTGGTATTGCGCTGCACTACACTCCGCCGCCATCAACCTTCAACGTGCTTCTTGACTCCTACTGGTTCGATAACCTTGGTTTCTTACTGAGGGAAAACTTGCTGCTGTACGCATCACACCTTCCTCTTGGGGTTCCCAACGGACGTGTGCTTTACCGTCACAAGCAACTCTTTTTCTGGCGCCGTTGCCGGGGAACTGAAGAAAAGTTACACTACAGAGATCTCTAACTCCCACGTCAACTTCACGCCAGCAACATCTCTTCGATATCGGCCTTGAAGCCATGACCCATCATAAGTTGGAAGGCTAGGAGGGCACCATAGGTACGCGAAGTGCGTTTGAATACCTCGATAACCTCCTTGGTGTCGACTGCGAAGGCATCGATCAGCTGCCCCAGAGTCTTGTCTTGACTGATCTTGGGGAAAATCATCGAGTGCATCCGCGCCATGGCACCTTTGCCCTTTTCAAGAAGCTCCCGTGTAAGCTGGTGGGAGGCGAGAGTCATCGACACACCGTTTGCCGGAGAGTTGTTTGGAATCTTGTCCAAAGCATTGGCAGGGATGTCGGCGGCCTCTGCAAGAGAATGAAATAGAAAAAGATTACTGACAAAGAACCAAATTCATAAAGTAATAATCGACAGAGAAGCACAAACAGGAATTACCAAGCAAAGCCAAGGAAGACCGGCGAAGAAGATCATCTTTTTCGGCCGCCCGAGCTTCGGCGACCAGCCTAGACGCTTCCTCCTCCTTCAGCTTCTCCTTCAGCTTGCCGAGTTCCTCCTTGAGGGAGTCGACTTCTTGGCGAGCTGCGGCGGCTATTTTGACTACACCGTCCAGTTTCGAGGAAGAAGATTTAACTTCCTTCTGCAGCCGAACCTTGTCTGCCTCAAGGGAAGTAAATTGGGAGGCGAAGGCCTCCAAAGAAGATATAACGCCCCACAGATCCTTAAGGAAAGGGGAAAAATAGATGTTTGACAAAGAATCATTAATCAAGGCACATTCAGGCAAATTCGCGTTGCAATCGAAAAAGACTTACGGGTTTTCCTGAAGGAGGGGTCGTGGCGGCAGCAGGAATATCATTCCCCCCTAGAAAGGGAGGAAGCAGTCGATACCTGGGCTGCGGGGGCTACCGTAGGAGCCGAAGCTTCGGAAGCCGCGACATCCGGCGGAACGGCGCCAGACCTGGCCTTCTTAGACGGAGGCTCAATAAAACCTTCGTCACTATGAAAGGGGATGGTTGGCACAAGTTAAAAAAGAAAAGTGAATGATGGAAGCAGAGTACAAATCCTAGGAAGAAGGCGCTTACATGTCGAAGAGATCATCTTCATCGGCGAAGCCGCCGGTTGATCTCTTCGCGGGTAAAGCTTTGGTCTCCTCCACAGCTGCATTAACAAAGGCATCATGATCAGCATCGTCATCACGCACTGATCCTGCCGTGTCGCAAGCATCATTGGCTGGGGGAGGAAGATCGGTGTAGATAGCCTCAGAATCTATCGGGTCATCGTGTTCGTTCTTTGAGCTCGTGTACTCGGCAGTATGAAAATCAACAGGGGTTGAGGAACCTCTTCCCTCGGAAGTGTCGTTTGGTAAATCATGCAAGTTATCAGAAGCTATGGGGACCTGTCGAAGAAAAGAACAAATAATAACAATAGTAGTTTTGTCGACAAAGTGGAACAGGGTAATAAGAGTATGAGAAGGAAAATTTACCTCTGACGGTGGATGATCGGCATCAAGAGGGGAATAAGAAGATATCAACGGGATCGAGTCTTCCTGGCTAAAGAGAGTGAGGCGACGAACTTCATCAAGAAGCTCCTTTTCCGATAATTCAGCGATGTTTATCCTGGTTTCATCCTTTGGACCCGAATACAACCACATCGGACGAACCCTGGCCATGACTGGCTGGACTCGACGTTTCAAGAACACCGCGGCCACCTCTGTGCCGATCATAGTTTGGCCATCAACTTCTTTGATCCGAAGGAATTTGGCAAATAACTCGTCGGCTGCTGTCCTTTCGTCGGGAGAGAGGATGTTCTTCCAAGAATGCTTAGGCTTGGCTTCAAGGACGTCGGCAAAGCAAGGAAGCTGGGACTCGGTTGTTGAGGAATCCTTAACATAAAACCATTTCAGTCTCCATCCTTGCACGGATTCTCTCATTGGGAAACTGAAATAGTTGACCTCTGAACGGAAAACAAACCCCACTCCCCCAATGACAAAAGATCCATTGCTACTGCTGTATCTCTTTACGAAGAAAATTTTCTTCCACAACCCAAAGTCAGGCTCGATGCCCAAGAATGCCTCGCAGAGGGTGATGAACACAGCAACGTGGAGGATTGAGTTAGGGGTGAGTTGCCACAGCTGGATTTCGTAAGTCCACAGAAGACGATGAAGGAATTCGTGGGCAGGAAGCGAGAGACCCCGATACAAGAACGACAAGAACATCACGGTAAAACCAGCAGGAGGATTGGGCCGAGAGATCATACCTGGAAGAATCACATTCCCCTCGTCGGAGGAGATTAGCCCGAGGCTTCGGGCCCTCTTCTCATCACGCTTCGTGATGGAGGACGCTAGCCAATCTCCGGGTTTGTCTATCGGGCTTGGCGGCGCTGGCAGCGCCAGAGCTGGGGGGGGAGCATCTGGAGCGCTCCTCTTCAGAAGATTCGAGGAGGCCTTGGCGGCGGCGCCACCACTCGTGGAGCTGGCGGCGGCAGCGAGGTTCTTCTTCTTCACCATTGCAAGATCTGGAGAAGATCTAAAAACGGTGGTGGCGGCGCATCGGTTGTGTAAGAGAGAGGTAGAAGGACAGGAAGATGCTACGGTGAATATGGGAGAATACTAAGGATTTTGTCATGTGAAGATTTTAAGTAAGGGAGAACTTGAGGACTGCGTGGGCACGTGTCGTTGCTGCCAGTTCATTAAGGGGACCTTTTTCCCATTGGTGATCAAGGAAATCGAGGAGGTGCCTTGGTAACCGTACGAGAAAGGCGGATATTACTTAAAAATATGGCTAGGCAGAGGAAGGATGGGCCCAGCGGGTCGCGTCTTGTCAGTCAAAATCAAAGTGTCAATAACATCATCAGTGACGTCATGAGGAACGCTCGAAGCATTCGAAGGACTGTAAAAGGTATCGGATGGTGAACTTGAGTCTATGTACGGATTGCGAGCATCCACACCTAGACTCGGGGGCTACTCCCATCGGGAGCGCTTGACGCGCACCCGATAAAATGAGGACTCAAAGATATTCCTGTGAAGAAATGTTCGAAGAAAATGATGGACTGCTCAGCTTGAGTCTGCACCCGGTTGCAAGCGCCCGTGCCCAGACTCGGGGGCTACTCCCATCGGGAGCGTTGGACGCGCACCCGATAGAACTTTTTTGCACTCCAGGATCATGCCCGGTGACTTGATTCTGTGTAGGGTGACGATGTTTTGCCATCGGCAGTTAACCAGCAAAAGTTGGGCACGTTACTCATTATCCCTTACGCGCGGAAAATATATCGGATGACCTATGAAGACCTGCAGAAAAACTTCGGTAGAGAAAAATGTTCGAGTGGTACAACTTGAGTCTACGCACAGATTGCAAGCATCCGTACCTAGACTCGGGGGCTACTCCCATCGGGAGCGCTGACGCGCACCCGATAGAAGAAGATGATGCTGATGCAAGATGGACAAAAACAATCAAGGAGAAGAACATTAAGTGGAGGCATGCTTTAGTCTCTACCCGAACTATTTTCGGCTAGACACTCGGGGGCTACTGACGTGGGCATTACCCTTCGGGTAACTGACATTGCCCTATCCTGTGCGATCTAACTGGAGGCCCATGAAGGTACTCGATGGCAAGGCGGGCCCCTTGGATGGCGCAACAGAAGATTCCTTGAGGGTCAAGACAAAGAAGGAGCCAAACAAGGAAAGTCTAGATCTAGAACTACTGTAAACCTAGTTGTACTCTGTTAGACCTCTTGAGACCTGGCCTCCTATATAAAGGCCAGGAGAGGGGCTGCCGAGGGACACGATCAATCATAGCAATCTTAGCCACCAAAAGTCTAGAGCTAGGTCGCAGCAAAACTTAGCCTCTCGACGAGATCTCAGCCGAACCCTTCGGCACCCCATTGTAACCCAATATTTTCATAATCAAGATCAGACAGGCAGGACGTAAGGGTTTTACCTCATCGAGGGCCCCGAACCTGGGTAAATTGCTCTCCCCGCTTGTCTTTGAACCGATGTCTCGTGTCAGCCTACATGATTCCATCAACCCTAAGCCCCAATCGGAGGGCATTGCCGAGGAGTACCCTCGACACCCCCCCCCGCGGGAGTTGCTGGGCTGGTGGGTGATGACCCACAAGTATAGGGGGTGTATCGTAGTATCTTCGATAAGTAAGAATGTCGATCCCAACGAGAAGCAGAATGTGTTGACAGCCAGTTTCGATGAAGGATTCACTGTAAATGCTCACAGACAAGTATTCAGGGGGTTTTGATGTAACAGATGAATAAAGTACGAGTAAGTAAAGTGCGAGAGTAACAATTGCAGCGAGTGGCCCAATCCTTTTTAGAACAAAGGACAAGCCGGTTTGTTTACTTATAATAACCAAACGTTCCTGAGGACACACGGGATTTTAGTCTAGTGCTTTTGCTACATACGGCTAATTAATCTTCATTGTTTTGATAAGTGTTGTGTGGGTGAACTTACGCTAATGTACCGCCCTTCCTAGGACTAATACATACTTGTGATTATACCCCTTGCAAGCATCCGCAACTACAAGAAAGTAATTAAGATAAATCTAACCACAGCCTTAAACTCTGAGATCCTGCTATCCCTCCTGCATCGATATACCAACGGGGCTCAGGTTTCTGTCACTCCGGCAACCCCGCAATTGGCAAACGAGTACAAGATGCATTCCCCTAGGCCATAAAGGTGAAGTGTCATGTAGTCGACGTTCACACAACACCACTAGAAGAATAACACCACAACTTAAATATCATAACATTGAATATTACTCAACCATACTTCACTACTAACATTTAGACTTCACCCATGTCCTCAAGAACTAAACGAACTACTCACGAGACATCATATGGAACATGATCAGAGGTGATATGATGATGAATAACAATCTGAACATAAACCTTGGTTCAACGGTTTCACTCAATAGCATCAATAACAAGTATAAATCAACACCGGGAGAGTTTCCCCTATCAAACAATCAAGATCAAACCCAAATTGCTACAGCGGTGACGATGTGCAGCGGTGGGAGACGGCGGTGATGATGATGAAGATGATGATGATGGTGATGGAGATGATGTCCAGCTCGATGACGGTGACGATGGCGTCGATTTCCCCCTCCGGGAGGGAATTTCCCCGGCGGATCTCAGCCTGCCGGAGAGCTCTTTTCTCTCTGGTGTTCTCCGCCTCGCAGAGGCGGCTGTGTCTCTTCGCGACCTATCCCCTGGAGCTTAGGTTTTCGGGACGAAGACGTTCGCGAAGAAAAGGAGGCGAGAGGGGGCTGTGGGCCCCCTCCTCACAGGGCGGCGCGGCCAGGCCTTGGGCCGCGCCGGCCTATGAGGTGGGCCCACCTCGGGTCCCCTCGGCTCCCCCTTCTGGCTCCCTTCGTCTTCTGAAAAAATAGGATTTTTCATATAATTTCCGTCGACTGTTGATCTTCCGAAATATTGCATTCTGACGGCGCTTTTTCCAGCAGAATCCTGACTCCGGTGCGCGATCCTCCAATAATCATGAATCATGCAAAATAGATGAAATAACATAAGTATCATCTCCAAATATGAGACAAGTGAAAGTGGTTTTCTCTTGATCCTTAGTTTTAACAGCAATTTGTGAAAACCCAGAATAACCATCAAGAAAGCAAAAAATGAGTATTTTTGGATAACCTTTCTAACATTTGATCAATAAAAGGCAAAGGGTAATGATCTTTCTTAGTAACTTTATTAACTTTACGATAATCAATGCACATTCTATACCCTACAACTACTCTTTGAGGTATGAGCTCATCATTATCATTAGGCACAACAGTCATTCCTCCTTTCTTCGGAACACAATGCACAGGACTAACCCATCTACTATCAGCAATAGGATATATAATACCAGCTCCAAGAAGTCTTAATACCTCATTTCTTACCACATTCTTCATCTTAGGAATTAGACGACGCTGAGGTTCAACAACAGGCTTTGCATCATCTTCCATATTAATGGCGTGTTGGCAAATAGAGGGAGAAATCCCCTTCAAGTCATCAAGAGTGTAGCCAATAGCACCTCGGTGTTTCTTCAATATTTCCAATAACCTTTCTTCTTCAAACTCTGTAAGCTTAGAACTAATATTAACAGGATATATTTTCTTATCATCAATATGAGCATATTTAAGATTATCAGGTAATGGTTTTAAATCAAAGACAGGATCTTCCTTTGGTGGCGGTGTTGTACCCAGATCTTCTACCGGTAAATCATGCTTAAGAATAGGTTGACGAAGGAAAATTTCATCAAGCTCATTTCTTTCTTCCCTAAAATCTTCACTCTCACTATTCTCCAAATGTTGCTGCAAAGGATTATTAGGAGCAAGAGCAATAGATGCACACTGTTCAACTCTATAATCATTATTAGGCAAATCAGCTTTATAAGGAGTTTTGGTAAATTTAGAGAAGTTAAACTCATAAGATTCACCAGCAAATTTAGTCAAAATTTTCTCTTTCTTGCAATCTATAATAGCTCCAAAGGTATTTAGAAAAGGTCTACCAAAAATGATAGGACAATATTTACTAGCAGCAGAATCAAGTACCAAAAAGTCAGCAGGATATTTAATCTTACCGCATAGAACTTCCACATCTCGAACAATACCAATTGGAGAGATAGTCTCTCTATTAGCGAGCCGAATTACCACATCAATATCTTCAAGTTCACAAGAACCAATTTCGTGCATAATCTCCGTGTAAAGCTCATAAGGAATATCACTAATGCTTGCACCAATATCACATAAACCATAATAACAATGATCTCCAATTCTAACAGATAGCATAGGAACACTAGCCTTCTTAGACTTATTAGGATGTGAAACAATATTAGAAGCATCTTCACAGAAAATAATATGACCATCCTCCACATTTTCAGTCACAAGATCTTTAACTATTGCAACAGCAGGTTCAACTTTTATTTGTTCTTCAGGTTCTATAGGTTTCTTTTCACTTTTATGAACCGCACTATTTATAACAGAGTACTCCTTCATTTTAGCAGGGAAAGGAGTTTTTTCAATATAAGCTTCAGGAATAACATGATCAACAGTTTCAACTACAACACATTTATTTATAGATGAATCAATTTTATCTTTATACGGTTCATGATACTTATCAAAATTCTTCTTAGGCAATTCATAATGAGAGGCAAAAGCTTTATAAAGATTTGCAGCAACTTGAGAATCAAGACCATAAGTAGCACTCATATTACGAAATTTATCAGTATCCATAAAAGCTTCAATGCATTTGTAATCATAATTTATACCTGATTCTCTATCTTTGTCGTTCTCCCATCCTTCAGTATTTTCCTGGATCCGATTAAGAAGGTCCCTTTTAAACTCTTCTTTGTTGCGCGTAAAATGATCAGAACAAGAAGTATCCAGCAAGGTCTTGTCTTCAAAAGAAAGTCTTGCATAGAAATTATCAATAATAACATTACCAGGAAGCTCATGAATGGGGCATTTGAGCATTAAAGACTTCAATCTCCCCCATGCTTGGGCAATACTCTCTCCATCATGAGGCCAAAAATTATATATGCGGTTCTGATCCTTATGAATTTCACTTGGAGGATAGAACTTAGAATAAAACCGGGGCACAATATCATTCCATTCAAGAGAATCCCCATTATCCAGTAATTTATACCAATGCGCCGCTTTACCAAACAGCGATATAGAGAATAGTTTCTTCCTCACTTCATCCATAGCAATACCTGCACACTTGAACAAACCGCATAATTCATGTAAGAACAGTAAATGATCTCCAGGGTGGACAGTTCCATCCCCTGTATAACGGTTATCCACTACACGTTCAATAATTTTCATAGGTATTTTGTATGGTATCTCTTCCTCACCTGGCGCCTCATCCACTACCTTTGCAGTAGTAGTAGATTTCCCAAATAAACACTCAAGAGAAGATCTCTCCATAATGAATTATGGCAGCAGGCAGAAATAAAATCAGCACAAACAGTAGAAATTTCCCTTACCAATTCCACTTACCAATAGCGCTTCACCCGGCAACGGCGCCAGAAAATAGTCTTGATGACCCACAAGTATAGGGGGTGTATCGTAGTATCTTCGATAAGTAAGAATGTCGATCCCAACGAGGAGCAGAAGGTGTTGACATGCAGTTTCGATGAAGGATTCACTGTAAATGTTCACAGACAAGTATTCAGGGGGTTTTGATGTAACAGATGAATAAAGTACGAGTAAGTAAAGTGCGAGAGTAACAATTGCAGTGAGTGGCCCAATCCTTTTTAGAACAAAGGACAAGCCGGTTTGTTTACTTATAATAACCAAACGTTCCTGAGGACACACGGGATTTTAGTCTAGTGCTTTCGCTACATACAGCTAATTAATCTTTATTGTTTTGATAAGTGTTGTGTGGGTGAACCTATGCTAATGTACCGCCCATCCTAGGACTAATACATACTTGTGATTATACCCCTTGCAAGCATCCGCAACTACAAGAAAGTAATTAAGATAAATCTAACCACAGCCTTAAACTCTGAGATCCTGTTATCCCTCCTGCATCGATATACCAATGGGGGCTCAGGTTTCTGTCACTCCGGCAACCCGGCAATTGGCAAACGAGTACAAGATGCATTCCCCTAGGCCCATAAAGGTGAAGTGTCGTGTAGTCAACGTTCACACGACACCACTAGAAGAATAACACCACAACTTAAATATCATAACATTGAATATTACTCAACCATACTTCACTACTAACATTTAGACTTCACCCATGTCCTCAAGAACTAAACGAACTACTCACGAGACATCATATGGAACATGATCAGAGGTGATATGATGATGAATAACAATTTGAACATAAACCTTGGTTCAACGGTTTCACTCAATAGCATCAATAACAAATAGAAATCAACACCAGGAGAGTTTCCCCTATCAAACAATCAAGATCAAACCCAAATTGCTACAGCGGTGACGATGTGCAGCGGTGGAGACGGCGGTGATGATGATGAAGATGATGATGATGGTGATGGAGATGATGTCCAGCTCGATGACGGTGACGATGGCGTCGATTTCCCCCTCCGGGAGGGAATTTCCCCGGCGGATCTCAGCCTGCCGGAGAGCTCTTTTCTCTCTGGTGTTCTCCGCCTCGCAGAGGCGGCTGTGTCTCTTCGCGACCTATCCCCTGGAGCTTAGGTTTTCGGGACGAAGACGTTCGCGAAGAAAAGGAGGCGAGAGGGGGCTATGGGCCCCCTCCTCACAGGGCGGCGCGGCTAGGCCTTGGGCCGCGCCGGCCTATGAGGTGGGCCCACCTCGGGTCCCCTCGGCTCCCCCTTCTGGCTCCCTTCGTCTTCTGGAAAAATAGGATTTTTCATATAATTTCCGTCGACTGTTGATCTTCCGAAATATTGCACTCTGACGGCGCTTTTTCCAGCAGAATCCTGACTCCGGTGTGCGATCCTCCAATAATCATGAATCATGCAAAATAGATGAAATAACATAAGTATCATCTCCAAATATGAAATATATCAATGAATAACAGCAAATTATGATATAAAATAGTGATGCAAATTGGACGTATCTGTGGGGTGCGGCCTGGGCCGACTTGGGCCAGGTTGGGTGCGGTCAGAGAGAAAATAGAGGGAGGGAGAGATGGGCTGCGGCCCAGGGAGAGAGAGAGAGGGTTTCTCCCCATTTTTTCCCTTTTTCTTTTTCTGATTTTCTATCTCCTTTCAAAATCAATTTTCAAATCTTTTTTTGAAAGAAGTTTGAAACCTCAAATTTTCCAGGGAAGTAATAAACACACATGGACTTGTTGAACAGGAACAATGCCATGTTGTCCATTTTGAAAAACTTGCAAGATTTGAATGAGGAAGAAAAGAGAAGGGTTTGCATAATTGGAAACAATTCAACTTTGATGCAAATTTTGCTCAAATTCAAACTGCATGCATGCACATGAACACTCATTTATTCATAAAGACAAGGTTGGGATGTTACAACTCTACCCCCCTTACAAGAATCTCGTCCTCGAGATTCCCTGATTTTAGAAAAGAAGGAAGGGTACTCAGATCGTAAATGATCTTCTCGTTCCCAGGTTTCTTCTTGCTCAGAATGATTAGACCACTGAACTTTCAGGAACTTGATGCTCTGACGTCGAGTTTTACGCTCGGCTTCATCAAGGATACGAATAGGATGTTCTCGATAAGTTAGATCCTCTTGAAGGTCAAGAGTCTCGTGATCAACACCACAGATAGGATCTTTGAAGCAACACTTGAGTTGGGACACATGGAAGACATCATGAACTTCAGGAAAATGGAAGGTAACTCCAACTTGTAAGAAACATTACCACGCTTGGCAAGGACGCGGAAAGGACCAACATAGCGAGGAGCTAGTTTGCCTTTGATACCGAAGCGACGGACACCCTTGAGAGGAGTGACTCGAAGATAAGCTTGATCACCAATTTCATACTTCACTTCTTGATGATGGCGATCATAGTAGCTCTTTTGACGCGACTGAGCAGTTTTCAGACGCTCGCGAATGATGCGAACTTGATCTTCTGCTTCATTGATTATATCTGGTCCAAAGAATTTTCTTTCTCCAGTTTCGGACCAGTTCAAAGGAGTTCTACACCTTCTGCCATACAAAGCTTCATAAGGTGCCATGCCCAGGCTAGATTGGAAGCTATTGTTATAGGTGAACTCGGCAAATGGAAGGCACTTTTCCTAATCTTTACCGAAGGATATAACACAGGCCCTGAGCATGTCTTCAAGAATTGATTCACTCTTTCGGTTTGACCACCGGTTTGAGGATGATAGGCTGTGCTGAAGGAAAGACGAGTTCCCATAGATTTTTGAAGACTTTCCCAAAATTTGGAGGTAAACAAACTTCCACGATCAGAGATGATCTTCTTGGGAACACCATGAAGATCGACTATCCAGGATATGTATAGATCTGCTAGTTGACTAGCACGAATATCTTCCTGAACAGGAAGGAAATGAGCAACCTTGGATAGATGGTCAACCACTACTCGTATATCATCTTTTCCATTTTTGGTCTTGGGGAGACCGGTAATGAAATCCATGCCAATTTCATCACATTTCCACTCTGGGGTAGATAGAGGTTGGAGAGTGCCAGCAGGTCTTTGATGTTCAGCTTTTACGCGACGACAAACGTCGCATTCAGCAACAAACTTAGCGATCTCTTGCTTCATCCCAGGCCACCAGAATCTTTGGCGGAGATCCCGATACATCTTGGTACTACCAGGATGGATGGGGAGGGGTGATTCATGAGCTTCTTTAAGGATTGGCTCTTTGAGATCTGATTTATCCGGCACGACTAGACGCTTACCGAAGTAAACGGTACCTTGATCATCGATGGAGAAACATTTAGCAACTCCGCTAGCAATGTTCTTCTTGATCTCGGTAATGCCAGAATCTTGCTTCTGAGCCTTATGGATCTGGTCTTCAAGAGAAGGCTTCACCTCTAAATTAGCAAGGAACCCACTAGGAACAATCTCAAGGTTGAGTTTTGCAAGTTCCTCATAGAGAGAAGGTTGTGCCTGCTTAACCATCAGATTGTTGCAATAGGACTTCCTACTTAGCGCATCAACAACGACATTGGCTTTGCCGGGCTTATAGTTGAGACCCAAGTCATAATCTTTGATGACTTCGAACCATCTTCTCTGTCTGAGATTCAGATCCGGTTGGGTGAAAAGATACTTCAGACTTTGATGATCCGAGTACAACTCGCAACGATTACCATAAAGGTAAGGTCGCCATTGCTTAAGAGCATGGATCACAGCTGCAAGCTCGAGATCATGAGTAGGATAATTGAGCTCATGTGTCTTCAACTGTCGAAAGGCATAGGCCACGACATGGCCATCTTGCATCAACACACATCCGAGCCCTTGGAGAGAGGCATCGCAATAGACAACGAAGTCTTTGCTTGTGTCCGGAAGGACGAGCAGAGGAGCAATAGTCAGCTTGGTTTTCAAAACCTGGAAACTTTCTTCAGCCTTTTCTGAACATTCGAACTTCTTATCTTTCTTGAGAAGATCGGTCATTGGCTTGGCAATCTTGGAGACATTTTCAATGAATCGGCGGTAATAACCCGCCAGACCGAGAAAACTTCGAATCTCCTTAGCTGACTTAGGTGTCTTCCAGTCAAGAACGGCTTGAACTTTATCTGGAATGACTGCAACACCTTTTTCAGAGATAACATGACCAAGGAAGATGAGCTCATTTAACCAGAACTCACATTTGGAAAACTTGGCGTAGAGACGGTGATCACGAAGTTTGGTGAGCACCAGACGAAGATGTTCATCATGTTCATCTTCGGTTTTGGAGTAGATCAGAATATCGTCGATGTAGACCACGGCGAACTTGTTGAGATACTCCATGAAAACAGAGTTCATGAGCCACATAAAAGTGGCAGGAGCATTTGTGAGGCCAAAGGACATGACAGTGTACTCGTAAAGACCATAACGTGTTGTGAACGCTGTCTTTGGAATGTCCTCCTTTCGGATTTTGATTTGATGGTACCCTGATCTCAAATCCATCTTTGAGAAGACTGTGGCACCGGACAACTGATCAAAAAGATCATTGATTATAGGAAGAGGGTATTTGTTCTTGATTGTCACTGCATTGAGCGGACGGTAATCAACAACCAGCCGCGGAATGTTGGTATCTCTCTTCTTGACATAGAGGGCAGGGCAACCCCAGGAAGAAGTACTGGGTTGTATGAAGTTCTTCTCTTCTAACTCCTCTAACTATTTTTTCAATTCAACCAACTCTTCCGGAGGCATACGATATGGTCTCCGGGAAACAGGGGCAGTTCCGGGAACCAACTCAATGACAAAGTCCACACTTTGATCAGGTGGCATGCCAGGTAACTCTTCAGGAAAGACATCTGGAAAGTCACGGACCACCCAGACATCAGAGATTTCTGGTTTAGGCAGGGCTTCAATGGCATACAACTCGGCTTCAGGGGTAAACCTTGCTGATGGAGGTATTGCGGATGGAGCCCAGTACAGAACATTTTTGCCGGAAAGATTGGTTAGTACAACAGACCTAGTTGCGCAATCAATGACAGCCTTATGCTTTACTAGCCAATCCATGCCCAAGATGACATCAATGTCAGTTGACTTGAGGGCAATGAGAGAGGTGGGGAACCACACTGGCCCTATACTGATTATAACCTCAGGGGTAATCCAAATGGTTTGCCAATGAGAACCAGGAGTGGTGATCTCTAGAGGGGAGGGCATTGTCTCGAAGGGTATATCATGCTTTCTTGCAAACTCTTGAGATATGAATGTATGCGATGCTCCAGAATCAAACAGAACTGTACCTAGGATTGAGTTTATATAGAGCGTACCCATTAGGACGCTTGGATCCTCTTCAGCCTCATCAGCAGAGACATGGGTGAGACGAGCACGACCAGAGGAATATTTTTCATCCTTCTTGGGCTGAGATTATCCACGACCAACAGACTTCTGGGGGGGCTCCTTTGAGTAGTGGCCAGGCTGGCCACAAGAGTAGCAAGCACCACTAGGCACTGTACCCATGGCAGGGCGATAGCTTGAACCACTAGAGGGTGGCTTTGAGTTATTGCCAGAAGACCTTGGTGCATAGGGAGCACGAGGTACAACATTGTAAGGGATCCAGACTCGGCGCTTCTTGTTGGTAGAGGAAGACGCACGAGAATCACCTTCTTCATGCTTCTTGGATTTTTCCATATCCTTCCTTCCATTCTCCATCAGAAGAGCACGGTTATGCAGGTCTTGGAATGACTGGAAGGTGAAAGGCAGCATCTCATAGCAAAGCTCAGGGTTAAGTCCCTTGCGGAACAGATCTTGCTTGTCAGCATCATCAACCACATCACGGGGTGCATAGCGAGACAAGTGAGTGAACTCACATCCATACGTCTCCACATCCAGCTTCCCCTGACTGAAGTCCAGGAATTCCCTCCTTTTGATGTCCATGACAGTCTTGGGGATATAGGCCGCATGGAAAGCTGTGACGAACTCTTCCCAGGTAACATCATGTCCTGGCGCTTGAAGAGCCAGAAAACCTTCCCACCAAGAACCAGCGGCACCTTCTAACTGGTAGGTGGCGAAGTTCACGCGTTCACCTGGTGGAACATGAAGAACGTTGAACTTGCGTTCGATGGTGCGAAGCCAATCATCAGCATCAAGAGGCTCCTTGGGGTGGGTGAAGACAGGAGGCAGTGCACGGATGAAGTCCCCAAGTGTAACACAGTTGTCGGGACGACATTCTGTGTTTTGAGCTACACGCTCCAGGAGTTGTTCATTCCTCAGGCGGTTGGTCTCAATGTTGTTAAGAACCTGCGCCATTGTGGGAGGTGGCGGCAGTTCCGGTTCATCATTGTTTTGTCCACGTCGGTTACGACCACGACCACGACCAGCCATCCTGAAGAGAAAGACAAAGACCATGAGAAATAGATTCCTTGGAAAGGATTCAACGAAATGATAACATTCACTGAATGGAAGGAGCAAGATTCAGATCAACTGATGTAACTTTGGGAACACTGAGTTAAGCAACCAAGTACGGAGTACTTTTAGAGAAAACAACCCAAACCCGTAGATCCTATAAGTTTGGAAATATCAGGGTAGAGGTAAAACCTTTTTCAATCAAAACAAGGTAAGATGACTCAGCATTAGAGTGACACCAGATAAGGAGTAAAAAGAATCCTATTCAGATGTTTTTGCAAATACTTTTAGGTTTCAAATAGTTTTCACAACTACTAGACTCAACATCGACCAGTCGAAAGGGTTTCCTATAGGCAGTCCTGCTCTGATACCAAAACCTTTCGCGACCCCGGAGGTCAGGGCTAGACAAACCCAGATATCACATCTGGCATAAGCCTAACCTAGATCTCTAGGGCCTACAGGGTGAGAATCGGTAACACAACAGTGACTCTACGACTGAAAGCAAATATATTACAACTCTTAGCAGAGTTAAGATCCAAATTTATTACACGCAGAGGTCACTGACCACAATTCAACAAGCAACGTAAAGCAAATTATGTTATCTAGATAACAAGACTGCAAAGGGCCTAAGAGGCCATAACATAAGGCGACGTCCCAGCCCATAAGTCTCAGGCTGCCGCCTGGGGAACTCCGAACTGCTCGTCGATGTCGATGTAGAACCCACCGTCAGTTGAAAGGACTTCGTCTGAAACAAAGCATGCAAGGCTGAGTACAGGGACTCAGCAAGACTTAGTACAACCTGTTAGCAAAGCGGGTATGTGAGGCTTTATGTGGAGCTTATTTTGCGGAAAGCCAGTTTTCCTTTGTAAACAGGAGGGAGCAGAGGCTCGTCTATTCAGACCATTTTCAAAAGGGATAAGAGAGCGATATCAATTCTAGCTCTAAGATCATCATGTTGAACCCACCGAATCTTCATCATCACCTGAACCTATCACCTAGGATCACCCCCTCGACACCCTGAGAAGGGATCCTTATTCACACATAGATATCAAGTTTTACGATCAGGTTCAAGTTGTCTATGATCATCACGTTCTTTCCCAAGTTGTCCTTAACCATGGACACGGCTTTTCGAAAAGATTTACCCTGCAGGGGTGTACAACTTTACCCACACGCGCCGACCGACTCTTAGCGCCGTCATGTACACGCTTCCTTGGCGTGCCGGCAGAGGGTGGTCGACCAAAACCTTTCTTTTACTTCGCCTATTCCATGAGTCAAACTAACTGGGGAGCTCCGTCATCGTAGATAGCCATTCTCCGAGGCGGTCCCGGTCATTATGCGCAGGGGATCCAGTTCAATGCCTCCAGCATCCTTCACCCTAGCCACGCCATGTATGATGCACTTTGAAAACCTTTTCCACCTTTTCCCCTTGCGTATGGCAAATGGAACTCGCAAACTAATTGACTCATGGGTAAGCTAGGTAAGTTCGGGCCAAGGGGTTCCCATGGGCCCCGTGTGGTTGTACGCTCAGTCTTGGTTCCGAAGGCGAGAACCTCAGGTCCTAGTATCGGCGAGAACGAGTCAAATCACCACATCCCCATCTGGCGGCCCATCCAAGCCTTTAGCTTGTTTATTAACATCATCTCTGATCTTACCACGTCATCCTGACAAACTAGGTTCATTCGTAGCTCTGATTCATCAACCAGATGGATCAGACTTCAATAGCTAAGCATGGCTAAGCATAACACAAATACGGCTCTAGCGATGCGAACGAGCTCAGACCTAGTTTTGTTGGGAGCGGTGGATCAGTAAATCTGGGCTACAAGGATGGAATATGCACACATAGGATATCTACAACTTCCGATAAAACATATTTGAAGTGGATGCAATATGTAAGAACCAGAAGTAAAGCATTTCGAAACCATATATGAACCAGGTTAGGGCTTGCCTTGTCCCTCGTTGTTCGGGTGCTGCTCTTCGGTGGCGTTGATCTCAGGCTCGCGTTCGGTCCCTATCGATGAAGAACCAAACACCAGAAAGGAAGAGCACAATCAAGACATGGTATAATGCAATGCACATACAATATGATGACATGTCATATTAAAGGGATTCAGTTAACCCTAGGTGCATCGATGGAATTTGGAGGGGTTCAACATCGATTCCGACACATGAGAGGGGTCGAATTAGGGTTTCTACTAAGGCTTGATGTTTAATTGGTTCAAGCATGTATGAAACATGGATAACTAAATAGGAAATGTTTTTCTGATCATGTTTAATTGGTACAAGCACGTCAGCGGCGCCATTGCTCACTGGGAGCTCGGGTGCTGCTGCAATCCGGCGATTCAAGCCGAAATCGCAGGCGCGCGCAGGGGGAAATGGGCGGGGTGACGTGGCGAACCGTTTGGTGGCGGCGCTGCCTACTATTGGCCACCGGAGCATCGCCGGCGACGAGCGCGAGCGGCGGCCGGGACAGGTGCTGTGTTGCGGGCACGATACAGGGGGAAAGAGAGGGAGGCGAGGGCGCCAGAAGGTGCAGCATCTCACCGCGATGGCGATGGCGAGGTCGGCGACGGCCGGGGAGCCTCACCGGCGGCGAATCGGATGGCGGCCGGCCGTCTCTGCAAGGGTTAGGGTTAGGTCTTGGACCTGCGGGGGAGCGCGGGAGAGGCGAGAAGTGGGGGCTAGGGTTCGGGGCGGCGGCCGGCGAGTCTTTATAGCTGCCGGGGGGCGGCGGGGCACATCGTGGCCGCCGGAGCCATCGGGTGGCCGGCGTGCGGCCACCTCCTGCTTCGTTACGCGGTGAAGAAAGGGGATTTTTACAAAAAAAAAACCCGCGGGAGTTGCTGGGCTGGTGGGGTGCGGCCTGGGCTGACTTGGGCCAGGTTGGATGCGGCCAGAGAGAAAAGAGAGGGAGGGAGAGATGGGCTGCGGCCCAGGGAGAGAGAGAGAGAGGGTTTCTCCCCATTTTTTTCTTTTTTTCTTTTTCTGATTTTCTTTCTCCTTTCAAAATCAATTTTCAAATCTGTTTTTGAAAGAAGTTTGAAACTCAAATTTTCCAGGGAAGTAATAAACACACATGGACTTGTTGAACAGGAACAATGCCATGTTGTCCATTTTGAAAAACTTGCAAGATTTGAATGAGGAAGAAAATAGAAGGGTTTGCATAATTGGAAACAATTCAACTTTGATGCAAATTTTGCTCAAATTCAAACTACATGCATGCACATGAACACTCATTTATTCATAAAGACAAGGTTGGTATGTTACAACTATCTTCAGGGTGAAAACCTAAGATCTTTGATCGGGCGACGACGGTGTTGGAGCACTGTTCCCTTCTTGGAGGCGTCGTTTTTTTGAGAGTCTACAATTCAGGTGTTGTCATGGTGGTGAATGTATTGCTGTTGTTAGGTCCGTGATACTATAGCGGGATTTTTGTTTCTTAGTTTTCTTTTCCTTTTTTGGTTGCGTGCATCCGTAGTGCCATTAGGGTGGTGCGTTGTTGCAGAGGCTGGGTGTAATTGGTATCTCTCGACATTAATATATTTCCTTTATCGAAAAAAACAATTAACATGTGTGACTTAATTGCCGCAACAATACCGCAGGATTTACGGGTAAGTCAATCCCCCTAGTAATGGTGTTTGTGTCATCAAAACCCAACTCAGTGCGGCAATGCCTCACATAATCGTACAATCAAGTAGACGTTATCCTGTTTATGACATTAGTAAACACTCATCTTTAGAAAAACTTCAACTTTGAAACAAGAAATAAAACTAGGGATTTCTATTTTCGTGCCCCCGGTTTCTTAGTTGTGCTCAGTTTTCCCCAGCTCCTTAGTTTTTCCTCAGTTTTCCCCAAGACCTTGTCTGAAACCATCACAGGTGCTGTAAACGGCCGGTTGCCCGACGGTTGACCATTATCTTCTGACTAGTGGGGCCACGTAGAGCCCGCAAAGACACGTCAGACCATCCATCTTTGTTTGACCGTAAGCATCGCTGTATCCATGACCAAAACGCGCACGAGTGGGGCTTCGATATATCGAATGACAAGTGGGCCATGGCGCTGATACAAGGGGCAATACACGGGTAGGAATAGATTTTTAAACGGAGCTCTACAGCGATGGCACAGAGGAGGTGGCCTACGGGGTGCCGAGATGAGATCGACGTCCACAAAGAACTGCATGAGGCGAGACCAGACGCATTAGATAGATATGAACTAGACGCGTTTAACCATGCAAAGAAGAGAAGAAATGGTCGACGACATCGACGACTACCTCAAAACTTTGACTGACCGTGTCCGACACGAACGCGAGCAATGTCGAGAAAACTAGTGTCTCTCCTTTCTGGCGTGTATAGATGGGTGCTAGAAGAGTGTGGTGGCGAAGGGAAAGACCTTGTGGTGGTCTGTGGCGTCTAGAATAGCGGGGCGGCGTGGTCGTGCCCACAGTGGCGTGCATGCATGTTTTGCATTGGCATCAGTATGTACGTTCGGCATTGGCCTCGGCGGTATCTGTGGTGTGTCAGTGATCGAATGAGGGGAAGGGATTGAGGGTGCATCCCGACGGTGACCTAGCAGTGGCGGCGAACATAGCCGTTCTGACCATGCCGATATCGGCATCGGCATCGTTTGGAGGCTGTGGTGCTCTAATCAAGGTGGGATTTGTTTCTTGTACGCCAAAAGTGATTTGAAACAAGTTTCGTGTTGAAGGTTAGGTAACGAAAGTTTGTAACTAAGCCCAAAATTATACTAGCGCCATGGTGAGGTTCTTTTTGATAGAGCTATACGGTTGGGCAAACTTTTTTGACACTATTTAGATGGGGTTCCTTGTTGTTACACGTATGGCATCATGTATGGAAAATTTGGGGTCATTTGGAGATGTTCGAAAAAATCACTTTGCTTAAACGCATGCCGTTTCGTCTCACTGAAACCAGCTTTTCTAACAAGGTGATTTATTCTACCTTCTCTAAATGACCTCAAATTTCATACAGCTGATCTTCTATACATAGATAGATAGATTGTTTCGTTTTTATATTTTTCAATTTTTTTTATTTCCCTTTATAATACCTAATTGATTTTCAGGTCAAAACCTCGAAAAACAGCATCATGTATGGCATCATTTTCGCCCTAAATTTCAAATTTTGTTAAACTTTCCCTTTTAGATATTCCTTGTTGTTATAGATATGGCATAAAGTATGCCAAATTTGGTTAGGTCTCACTGAAACCAGCTTTTGTAACAAGTTAGGTTTTTTCGACCTTCTCAAAAGGGATTTTTTCTACCTTCTCTAAATGACCTAAAAAATCATACAGACGATCTTCTATACAAAGATAGGTAGATTGTTTCGTTTTTACATTTTTTTGAACTTTTATTTCCCTTTATAATACCCATTTGTTTTCAGGTCAAAACCTCGAAAGTTAACATAAGTAGATGGTGAACCCTTCCAAACTTCAAATACAGAGATAGATAGATTGGTTCGTTTATCATTTTTACCGTGAATAGTAATGGCTACAAGAAATCGGTGATGGTTTATCATTTTTTGCGTGAAAAGTAATGGATACAACAAATCGGTGATGATTTATCATTTTCTTCGTGGCTACAACAAATCGGTGATGGTTTATCATTTTTTTCGTGAAAATTAATGGCTACAAAAAATCGGTGATGGTTTATCATTTTTTGCGTGAAAATTAATGGCTACAACAAATCGGTGATGGTTTATCATTTTTTTCGTGAAAAGTAATGCCTAAAAGAGTTTATAATTTTTAGCGCGTGAAAATGATAGAGAGAGGGGTTATCCTGCCCGTTAGCATACTTAGAGAGTGGAAGGTAACCGCCGACAGAGAGAGAGAGAGAGAGAGAGAGGGGTTATCCTGCCCGTTAGATCATACGATCAACGATCGGCGGGCACGATCCGCGTGACATGGGCTAGACCAATCAGGGCAATGTTGCACGTGTGAGAGAATTTGTGGAGGGAGAGGGCAAAACTGAGTAGTATCAAGAAACCAAGGGCACCTATGTAATAAACAGACTAAGGGATTCAAATATGAGATTTAAAAAATGGAAAATGCGTGTTTTATACAATGAAACCCATCTTGGCCTATCTCAAACTATTTGCAATACAAATATACATGAGTGTGAGAATTGTGGCCTCATTTATACAAAGTATGTTTTGGGGAAAGCTGTTTTGGGAAGGGCTTATTGTGGAAAACCATGCACCTTCATAGCTACTAGGTGATTTGAGAAGGCCTTTGAGAAGTGGCAATTTGTGGTAAAACTTGATTTATCTATGACTTATCTATGTTTTGGGAACTGGCAATTTGTGGTAAAGACTCCATGAGTATGTGCCACTATTTTTCGGAATTTTTTGCACACTAAATGACTCATTTAACTAGTTAATCCCATTTGTTGACTGTCTGTTGACCAGCTACTTGAGGGTAAAACTGAGCATATTGCACTAGCCAGTATTAGCACTCAAGGGGAAAACTGAGTACACAAAAAATGCTAGTATAATACTCGAGGTTATACCTGAGTATATCTAAATTTCCAGGGTTAGACTCGAGGTCGCGTGTTGCGGTGCAGAAATGGAAGACGTGCAATTGTTGACGCGTAGACGCGGGTCCCGGTGCAGAAGTCGAAGACGTGCAATCGTGGACGCGTGTCGCATTGCAGAAGTCCAAAACGTGCAGACGTGCAGCGGTGGACGCGTAGGACGTGGGTCGCATTAACCACCCCTTGCCTTTATAGACGCCTCCTCTCACTATCTCTGTCACTCTCACTCGCCTACGTAACGCCGCCTCTCTCACGTCCCATCATCTTCTCCAAAGCAAAAAACCCTCTCCCTCTCCCTCTCCTCTGCCGGCGAGATGGACAAGGAGAATGCCAATCTCATCGTCCACGGCGCCCTCGGCTCCAAGCGCGGCGCCTCCCTCTTCGACGCCGTCCCGTCAACGGACGTCGCCGCCTCCTCCGCCGGTGCATCGGAGGCTGCTACCGCCGGTCGCGGTCAGATCCCGCCGGGATATGACCCCTACGAGTATGTGTCGTACGTCCCGCCCCCGAACCCCTACGACACCTCCATGGAGGACGCATGGAACGAGGTAACTACGGTTTGCTTCCTTTTTTGTTCTTTTTGAACCCTATTTTTGCTGGTGTAGATGGATCTGTGGATGGATGAGTATTGGGCTAATATTTGCGCCGATTTTATTCCATTTTGCTTTGATCCCTCCTTGATTTCGTTTAAGATTTGGGGTTCGGCCGTTCGGTTAATTTATGTAAGTAATAATGGGATCTCAATCAGTTAATTTATGCAAGTAATCATAGGATCTCAATCAGTTATTTTATGCACGAATCAAAAGATATCAACCGTTTAATTTTGCAAATAATCTGGAATGTGTTCAGATTCAGATCTAGAATCTGTTTCTTTGCCTATGATGAATCGGTGGGCACAGATTTTTACAGGGAGGGTTCAGCGAAGCATTTGTGTGTACAAATCTGTTGTGCATGAGCTTTGGTTCGCTAACTACATCCCTGTAGACATATAATCGTGTCCACTCTAACTGAGGATGCCTCTGTTTTTCCTAACTTTGTTATCATGCACGTTAGTCATCGTTGCAACTCATTCACTAATAGTTCTCGTTTGATATGGATCAGCTATCTGGCAGCGACGTCGGCAGCGACGACGAGCACCATGACATCAAGACTCGCCAGGTGCTGCGGAGGCTGCAGGTCGGCCAGTACGTCTCCTACTTCGCCGTCGCCAAGGGTGTCTACAGGTGCCCCTTCTGCACTAGGAGGCTCGGCGGCACTGACTTCAACTGCCTCCTCACGCATGCCGAGAACATCGGCAACACCAACCCCAAGGTCGGCGCGTCGGTGAACCCCCACTCCTTCCGCGCCAAGCACTTGGCGCTCGACATGCACCTCCGCAGCATCCAGCGGGTGGAGATCTCCGCCGGGCGCATGCCTCCGCTCAAGCCCAAGGCTCCCAAGGGGAGCAACAAGTGGAGGCAGAGGCAGATGGGGTAGGCGGAGTCCTGGACGTGTGCTGCTGCTGCCTCCTCCATTTTGTTGTTGGGATCCCTTTGTTGTTAGCTAGGGATCCCTCGTTGTTATGTTGTTAAAATGATGGTGCTGTGAAGAACCTCGAACCCTACTATGTTTGGCTGCTGAATGCAGCTTATTATCTAGGGAGGGATCCCTATTATCTATCCCTATTCTACTATATGACTTTGTGAATTTATCGTACATTCCCTGTAGATTTGCTTCTAGATTTAACTACATATGGACCAGATGGAGTACTAGATTGGGCTCCCTACTAGATTTGCTGCCATATTGGGCAAACAACGAGGGCCAAAAGGCACAAATAATAACTGAAAAAAGACAGAAATGCAAGCTTCTCTAGATTTGATACTAATTAGGTGAAAAAAGGCAGAGAGAAGGAGGCAGAAAAGGTACTCTTAAAAGGGAAATGCCAATGGCCGAGAGAGACAAAACCCAGCTAATGCTCACGTGCAACCAAACGCTATCTCGTCCTGTCCCACGCGGTCCCTTTCTACCAGCCCCACGCGACGCGGGCCCACACGACGCGACCCACACATCAGCACGGAACGGTCAACTTAACGGGAATCCTGCCGTCTGAGCTGCTTCTGCGGGTTTCACACAAGCACTTGGGGAAAATTGAGGAAAAACTAAAGAGCTGGGGAAAACTGAGCACAACTAAGGAACCGAGGGCACAAAAATAGAAATCCCATAAAACTAATGTAAGAAATCCAAACTCCAGCTAGCTATCTAGCGACAAGTTCACAAATCGCCACTCGACTACGTTCCTCGTCCTGAAAAACTCTTTTTTCTGGCGCTTCTTTCCACATATGAATTCACCATTACTGGGGTGGTAAATCCCGTAGCTGCCGTCGCAAATGGAACACTCCTTTTTGAAGCGCTTCAGCGGGTCTTCTGCTAACACGAATGAACAAAAAAAATTACTAACGATATATGTAAAAAAAAGAGTTAAAACAACATAATATATGCAATAGTTGCCTCCGAGCCGTCCAGGTTTTGAATGCAAATGACAGGGATAGATCTGAATGTTGGAACCTATATATGCAGGCTCAGGATATTCTGAGGGTCTACGGTGGTATCACAGTAATGAAAGTAGGTCGTTTAGGCAATGCTGCAGCTCATAGACTTGCTTCCTTAGGGAAGTCAAGTGCTGGTGATTCTCTATGTAATGCAGCACCGCCCTGTGTGGCGGAGATTGTTGCAAACGATGTAACCTAACTTTGTTGAAAGCGACAGGTTCCAGACGCACTCTTTTCCTTCTAGGGTACCGAAGAGGGCTGTAAGGTTTTTAATGAGGCGGCCTGTCTGCTTAATATATACTGTGATTCCCTCCAAAAAAAAAAATGCAATAGTTACACATGGCAATGACGCGGAAATCTTGATGTTCGATGTTATTCTGATGCACGAATAAATGGCATGGCTCAGTGTGGCGTGTGCAAATCTCTGTCTTTAGAAGGTTTGGTCTATGCTGAAGTGATACAAGTGGTCAGTAGTAGAGTCACTCACCAAGTATGATGCATGTTTCAACAGAAGGTCTGTTAAGGCAGTCGTAGTGCATCTCAGCGAAGAAGCGTTGTTCGGGGGTATCGGGTGGAGCACCCTTCCTGCGAGCCAGAAAGTTGACATGGACCCAGATCGCATCTCTGAAACCAACGATTGAAGATTTCAGAGGCTTGACAGCATCATACTCTGCACCCTGAAAACATAGATAACATGGACTGAGTGAGTCTACAGAATCACTATCAACAGTAACTGGTGAAAGCTAGAACCAAACAAGGGTTGCTGAGGAGGGAAACGATCTGTTGTTACCGGGTTGGCGGAATTGTAGTGGCGGAGGGCATGGTGGGCATGGGGGCGAGCCATGAAGGCGTCGTGGTCTCTGCATGCAATTTATGTAATTGTTATCACGTCACAATCCAACAAACAATACAGTTTCAATCTCGGAGGGGATAAAAGAAGAAGAAGAATACTCTTTGGTGGGCATGCGGTCGCGGTGCACAACACAGTGCGGATGCGTGCGCTCGTACTCGTCCATCCATGTTTTATGAGAGCAGTCCCGTGCCTTCAAGACAGCTGCGGTGGCGATGGCCGTAGAGAAAGCAACAGCAGCGTAGCCCGCGTAGGAGAAGCCGGATCCCATCGATGCGATTGAGGAAGAGGCAGGTACAGTTGGCAGACTGTCAGACAATAATATAGGAGGGGCAGCGAGATCACGTTCAGGTTGGTAACCGAGTTCTAATCGGATCGGCAATCCCAACCCAACTTATCCTTCATCCCTTGATTGGAAATCGGATCTAAATTCGCCGTCTGCCGGAACGGATCGAGAATTCGAGATGAGGCTGGAAGTCTGGGATGCCTTTGGCAGTTAGGTCGGGAGGAGTGACACTGGGGGTGGCCGGGTGGATCGCCGCCGGTGAGAGCTAAAAGCGACGGAAGACGGCCACGCGTGACTGCCGCCATGCGTTTTAGGAGACGGCCGGGTCGCCGCCTCCCCGGATGGGGACCGACGCCGCAGCAGCAGCGCTCCGATTCCAGATTGGAGCACGGCGATATTAAAGGAGCCCGTAGGTATAGGTGTCACATGTAACATCCACTCTCTGAGATTGGTGAGGAATTGTTTAATATAAAACTAATAATTAAAACATAAGTAAAGCTTTTTTTAAACTAAAGTGATACATGGAAAATATTGTGAAACAGTCTCATAACAAGTGAAACTGATGACATCATTGCTGACGTCACTACGGTTTGTTTCACAAAAATATTAGTGTTTCAGTTATGTTTCATATTTGTTTCACAATTTTATGAAAAAATTGGCCAGCACATGGTTGACGTCATTGCTGACGTCACTCCGGTAGGTACCGACGCCTGTAAAAACAAGTTTTCGTTCCAGATTGCTAGTGAATTTTTACTCGGTATGGGTAGGATTAGGGTCAAACGAATATGACTAGTTGAATGCTCGTGCGTTGCTACGGCCCCTTAACTTTTTCTATCGTACATATCACATGTTTAAATATAAATGGACATAATCGTTCATTTATATATAAAAATCTATAAATTACTCCTTTCAATTCATATTAATTGACTCAACTTTATCTAGATACAAATATATCTAGTGAACAAATGCATCTAGATACATCATCCATATATGGTTGGAAAGGAGACAAAAGGTGCATGAGGAGAGTGTTCAAACACCTTTCCGATCAGCCATGTCGATAACAATTATGTCAAGAAATTACATGATTGCAATGAAGAGATCGAATGCGAAGCAAAGTGAAGGGCACATAAAGCCGATGGAAGGCAAATTGATGATAAATGTTGATGCAACCTTTGATGTTGATTCTGGAAGAGGAGTGATAGGTGTGGTAATTAGAGACTACACGGGACAATGCATTGCATCAGCTCAAAGATTTCTTCGCATGTTGTTGATGATCCTATATATGGCAGAAGCCTATGCTTTTCGGGAGGGGCTAGTGTTGTCACAATAGATTGGAAGTAATAATTTCACTTTTGCAAACTGATTGCATTCAGGTGGTGGAAACGATGAAGGATGAAGGTTTCTCGCGATGTCCTCGGCTGCAATTTATGACGACCGCAAGATTCTTCGGAGCGGTTTTGATAACGTCTCAATAGAACACTGTAATTGGGAAGCTAATCAGGTTGCTCACAAGCTTGCTAAAGAAGCTTTTGTTTTTGGTAATTCTTGTACTTGGGTCGATGAACCGCCTAGTTTCAGTCTTAGCAAGCTCACAAATGATGTAATTGTATTATCTTATCAATAAAGCATGCCAAATGGCTTTCTCTCAAAAAAGAATTAGGTCAACTAATTTTGATTGAAGGAAGTATTAAAAAGATAAAATCTATGTGACAAAACTTACCATTAAGGAAGCTGCACAAATTTGGTCCACTGCCTTCTTCTGCTAAGGACCTCTTTATAAATGATGTTCTCTACTGTTGTTTCCAAGGAATCGGTCGCTATTCCCGTAGGTTCATACCAACAATAGGGTTGGTATGCCCTTGTGCCTTGTTCATTATCACAAACTTAAACCAAATATTTTTATACGGTTGTGTTAATTAGAGCTCGATCAACTCTAGAACAGTTGAATTCGTATCACGATTCGTGCACGTTAAAATTGCACAAGGGTTGTAATTGATGCCAAAAAATCTATCTGCACATGAATGATCATTAACTTAATTCTTGATAACATTATCTTGTATCAAGTTGAGCATCTTGATATGTTGCAAATGTATCTATAATTTTTGATGCTCCTTACTTGTTTTACACCAATTTCTATATGTTTTGTTTACACTTCGTGACACTTTTATGTTTTTTCTGGAACTAACCTTATTGACAAGATGCCACAGTGTCAGTTCCTGTTTTTGTATTTCAGAAAAGTTGTACATGAAATATTCTCAGAATTGGACGAAACGAAAGCCGAAGTTCCTATTTTACTGTAACGAAGACGGAGTCCAGAGGAGAGACGGATACGAGCCAGGAGGCGTCCACGCCATGCCTAGGCACGGGCCACCCCTGGCCGCGCCTAGGGGTGGTGTGGGCCGCTCGGGCACCCACCGACCTCGCCCTTCCGCCTATAAATTCATTTGATCGGGAAAAACCTAAATACCCGAGCCTCCATCCACGAAAAGTTACGTCGCCACCGCCATCGTTGACCCTAGACCGGGAGGGTTCTGAAGCTCTTCCCGACACCCTGCCGGAGAGGGAGATCATCACCGGAAGCCTCTACATCGCCATGCCCGCCTCCGAAGTGATGTGTGAGTTGTTCATCTCTGGACTACGGGTCCATAGCAATAGCTAGATGGTTGTCTTCTCCACTTTATGCTTCATGTTTAGATTTTGTGAGCTGCCTATCATGATCAAGATCATCTTTATGTAATGCTACATGTTGTGTTTGCTGGGATCCGATGAATATTGAATACAATGGTTGGGATTGATTATATACTTGTCATATGTTATTTGTGATCTTGCATGCTCTCCGTTGCTAGTAGATGCTCTGGCCAAGTATGTGCTTGTGACTCCAAGAAGGAGTATTTATACTCGATAGTGGGTTCATACTTCTAGTAATCTGGGAAAATGACAATAACTTCTACATTTTTAGATGTGCTGTTGCTACTAGAGAGAAAACAATAATGCTTTATCCAAGGATAATTTTATTGTTTACTTTAGACACTTTACTTAATGCAATATTCTGTTTCTTGCAACTTAATACTGAAAGGGATGCGGATGCTAACCGAAAGGTGGATTATTAGTCATAGACGCAGTTGGATTACGGTCTATGTATCTTGTTGTAATGCCCAAATGAATCTCATAGTAATCATCTTGTCATGTATGGTATTTATTCTGTCGATTGCCCAGCTGTAATTTGTTCACCCAACATGTTATTTATCTTCATGGAGAGACACCTCTAGTGTACTGTGAATGTCAACACCCGGATTTTTAATTCCAGATGCCTGTTATGCCATACATCGCAATCCCAGGAATATTGTTGTTGCGAGACATAACAGTTGAATATCATAAGTCATCATTCATTACATACCATAGTCGTCTTACAAATTCAGATCACATGATCCATATTACACGAATAGTTGATCTATGGATCAACAAACATAAAGTTCATAGCGGAAGCGTAAATAGAAGGGACTCTTTAGTCCACAGGCCAACGTCTGACGTCAGAAGATTCCCTAGTTGTCGTAGACGTCCTGGTTGTAGTCCTCTGGGTAGTTCTGCTCCTCTTCATAGTCTGGCCATTTGAATAGCCAGGGACACAGCCGTGAGTACTTTAAAGTACTCGCAAACTAATACTAATGTAAGTACTAACAATTCTAGTAAGGGGGTGCTAAGCTCTAGTTTATTTTGCATAAAGCCAATTTTAGTTCACAAGTATTTGAGAAAAGACTTATTCAGGTGCTAACTAACTCAAGTGGGAACATTAGTGTCATTCCCACCATTTAAGTAGTGATTTCAATTCAATTCACCACTTCACAATTCATGTCACCGACATTTCAATTTTTTTTGACATTGGACACTGTATGGCCTTTCCAACCGTCTGTAACCATGGACGCGGCTATTCGAATAGATTTACACTCTGCAGAGGTTGCACACTTGTGCCACAACATTTGATTTCATCCATCGGGATTACCCCGAATCATCGTAACTCAGTACGCGGATCATCAACCATAACCTTTCACTTACATACCCTAGTATGAGCACCTCTCCCCATGAGCTTGGCCTCCCGGTGAAGACCAACTGTCAACCCGGGAACTGCACAGGGCTTGGCCGTACAATTCACCTCAATTCACATCATTTCTCAACAACGGAGGCATCCTCGGCATAACCCCTATGATGTGTGTTCAGAGGGAACCCATACTAAGATGCATAAATTTCCAGTTAAGCCCTACCCATAATCAGGTATTGTGGGGGTACTCAATATTGGAAAGGTATCGCATTCAAAACCAATATCCTTTTTATCAAAAATCACCATCTTCTCTTGGTCATATTCACCTTCAAAAATCATTCAATGGAATGACTCCTCATTCCAAGGTTTCAAATTTCTTTCAAAGTCACATGTTCCCATCTAGTGTAGTCAAGTTTGAAATATTTAGCACTAGCACTAGTCATGAGGGGTGCTAATCTTGCTTGGCTAGCTTGAGACTATATTAACTACTCTAGTAACCTTCTTTACTTCAGACCAAAGTTAACTATAAAAGTAACTCTTTGAGAAAACAATTAAAAACTTGTAAGGTAAAAACTTGGGATAGGCTTATGGTAAGAAAGGTAAGACTAATGGTGCCTTGCCCCAAAGGGGCTTTGCACTTTGCAAGAATATTAGCTTGCAACCATATAACTTGCAAAAGTCTAGCTTGCATTGGTGTTAGCTTGCCTTGGTTGTTGAGGTGATCAAAGTGCTCTTCTTCTTCTGGGTAGAATCCTTCCTCTTCCTGGTATTCTCCGGCACTAGCGTCTATACACGAATACGAGGATACAATCACCAGGCAATACTTAAGTAGTCTTAATTAGCCTTAATGGCTCACTCCAAATGATCTAGCATCACTACTTAGCATTGTTACCAAGAATTAATCTAGGGTTTTCTTTCTTAGGGTTAGAGAAATAATTTCCTCTCATTACATATGTAAATGATAGTTTCCATATGGTTCTTGAGGAATAATTTCCTCTCATTGAATCTTCTTAAGATTTAATTTCTCAAACAATCATACATGAAATCATATTGACCTATGTCAACCATTCATCATCATTATTTGAGAAAATGATTTAAATGAGGTAGACCACCTCATACTATTTAATAACGCCTATTATGATTTAATATCTCCAAGCATTTCATATGATATTATTTGACCAGGGGTCCAACTTCATATGAATTCATTTGAGACAAGATTTAAATGAAGTATAACACTTCATATAATTTACATAATAGTTTTGGACAATATCAACTAACTCAAATAGCCATAAAGTCCTTTATTTACTTTGGGCCATGATCACTCAAGGTAACCATACCATATTTTTGCATAAACAATTAGTGTAAGTGAAATGTGAATTATAGCAATTGGATTTACTCAAAAATTCAAATTGGTTGATTTTTAAGATTTATTTAAAGTCACAAAAGTCTCTGTCTTGTTATTTTCATCACATTAATTCTGCACAAGAAATCAAGGTGGGACCAGTGAGGTTGGATAGATATTTTTACAAGCTTTCAAACAACATAAAATTCATCAATTTTGGTTGGGTAGATTTGAAACTATTTAATTTCTAAGATAGGACCAGTATTTGAATTAAACTGAAAAGGATTAAATGAATTTGAAAACTTGGGCTTGAGCGGGAAAGTTAACAGGCCGAAACGAGGGAAACTAACTGGGCCAGCCCAGCTAGTGCTGTGGCCAACTGACAGAGGGGCCCGCACGTCAGCGACAGAGGCTTACCGAAACGGTACTGGTGATCGTGAGCCACAGGATTAGAATGAGATCGTGCGGCTGTGCCTCGTCGTCGTCGTCGTCGGGGAGAAGGGGTCGCTGCCGCGGCGGAGGTAGGGGGTCGGCGGCGCTCCTGGACGCCGGCGAGGGGCGGCGACGAAGCAGGGTGACGTTGTCGATGACGGGGAATCGACTGGTAGCAGCAGCGTCGCTCGGGGAGGCGTAAATCGACGGCGGCTTCTGCGTCGGCTTGCAGTTCTCCGGCGTGCAATTGGGCGGCGGTGGTCGCTGATTCGGGGTGGAGAGGGTGCGAGGAGATCGAGAGGAGGGAGAGGAGCAAGGTTTGTGTGGAGAAGGAGGCGCGGGAGACGGTGTATTTATAGTTGCGCATGGTGCCCGTGGGTCTGCGGCGAGGGCGGCAGCTGCGCGGCGGTTCCGGCGAGTAATCGGGGTAGGCTAGGGCAGGGTTGCATAGGCGGCGGCAAAGCGAAGCTAGTGAGCCTGCTGGCTAGGTGGGGGACGGCCAGGGGAGCTCGTGCGACTTCAGGGTCTGGCGGCACAGACGCGGAAGATCGGCGAGCTGGTCATCGGCGAAGGTGCTCGTGCGGGGCATGGAGCATGTCTGGCGGGCGCTGGTCGTCCAGTGGAGCGAACTGGTGAAGGGAGAGAGCGAGAGGGGCCCTGGGTCGACGGCGCACGTGTCCGCTCTGCGGCGTCCAGGGCGTGCCGATGCGCACCCTGGCGCGTTCTGGGCGCCACGAACACGGCGCGTTCCCGGCGGTGCCGTGTCGTTCTCCGACCAGGGTTGGTCCAGGCTGGTCCGGTAGGGCTAGGGGGAGCTGCTGGACATGGTTGCAGGTGCTAGAGAGGTGAGGAGCTAGGGTAGGCTGGGTGTGTGCCAACATGGCCGGCATGGCATAGCCATGCCATGATTTGGCTAGTTTCTAGGGTTGCTATGTCTAGAATAGGGGGAGAGGGGACAGGGGAACAAGGTAGAGCTCAAGTGGTGGCTTAGGGTGGGCTAGAGCACTATTTCAAATAGTGTTGGAATTTATGCCTATTTGCAATTTGAAAAGTCTTGCCAAATTTGGTTTAAAAATTTGAAAATGGTGCATTTGCCTAAGTTGCAATTGACCAGGGAGAAACATGGGTGTTGGTGGAATTTTTAAAAATCAAAGAATAGCCAAAATTGGCAAAGTGAGATTGTTGCATGTGATAAAAAGTTCCAACTTTGGATGAGCATAGAATTTTATACAAAGTGAATTTGGCATGGTGGTCTTTAGCAAAGTTGTTCTCCTTCATGTGCTCTTGGATGAGGTGCAAAGAGTTGGTAAAGTTTAGTGTGAAATTTTTGAATTGCAAGGGCTCAAAGTAGGGACCAGATTATAAATGGCAGATTTGACCATTATCATATGTGATCCCATTTTGAGTTTGAAATTCATTTGAAAAGTGTTTCTTTGATTCCAAAAGTTGTAATAAGGGTTTAGTATCATATTACAACTAATGGTGAAGACCAAAATGATCTAGGTCAAAGATTTGGAAATATGGCATAAACCACATGTGAGGGTTTTGTCATTTTCTAACTTTTATTCTTTTATTTTTCTTTGCTTCACTTAAGCAAGTGTGAGGTTTATTTGGTGTTAGATTGAGTTGGGAAAAAGGTTCAAACCATTTTTGGGCCATGGGGGTGCCTAGGTCAAGATTTAATATTTTGGCTAAGTGTCACATATGCCTCTATGCATATGTTTGGTTTTATTTTGTTTCTCACTTGAATTGGTTGGTAAGTACTTGGTTGAGTGTGTTGAGGTATTTCAATTCATCTACTCAAGGTAGACAAAGCAAAGCTCATTATTTGCAAAAAGTAGCCATAGGCTTGCATATGCCTTTTTCTTTATTAAGATCATTTCTTTTTATTTTGTTTTCCAAAGGTTGGTGCTAAGAGAGATGAGGTTTAGGGTTTAGTGGGGTTCACCATGGTTCACCACCATTTAGCAAAATAAGGAAGGTAGGGTTCATGATTTACATATTAGGGCTACATGCCCACATATGTCTTTTTCTTTTATTTTGGGTTCCTCAAAATAGATCCAAAAGATTTTAGGGTTTTTCTTATTTGATTTCTTTCTCTTTTATTTTATTTGGTTGGTGATCTTCACTTGATCACTTTAGTGTTTTAGGGTTTTGGAAATGTGTGCGAAGTAATAAACAAACAAACATGGCAAAACACAAGTATTAGGTATGAGCACTATGCTTAGCACTCTATGTAAGAAAAGTTTTTGTTGGTTCTCATTTTTGAAAAAAAAGGAAATTCATTTTCTATTTGTTTTGAAATTTGGGGTGTTACAAACCCTTCCCCCTTAAACAAATCTCGTCCCGAGATTTTTAAGAAAAGTTAGGTTCCCAAGAGAGATTGGGCGATATGATTTAACAGGAAACATACTTGGCATGGCCTGAGGTGCTTCTTGGGCTTCTGTGGCAGTCATGTTGTAGAGGCGGCCGTTGTTGTTGTTCAGGTTCCTTCTTGCGGCAAAGCGGCGCTGGTTCTGAGCAGGTGCAGCGGTGTTGGCGGCAATCTTGGCTAGTCTCTTGGGGCACTCATTGGAGTAATGCCCAACCACTCCACATTCATAACAAGTGATGGTGGCCTTGTCCTTGGTGGCGATGGGGATGGCATTGCTTCCAGTCCTAGGGCCAGTATTGTTGTTGTTGTTCCCGTTGTTGCTGTTGCTGTTGGGGTTGGTGTTGTTGTGGTTGTTGGGGTTGGTGTTTGATACGTCTCCGACGTATCGATAATTTCTTATGTTCCATGCTTGTTTTATGACAATACCTACATGTTTTGTTCACACTTTATATCGTTTTGATGCATTTTCCGGAACAAACCTATTGACGAGATGCCAAAGGGCCAGTTGCTATTTTCTGCTGTTTTTGGTTTCAGAAATCCTAGTAAGGAAATATTCTCGGAATCGGACGAAATCAACGCCCAGCATCTTAGAATTCCACGAAGCTTCCAGAACACCCGAGAGCCATCAGAGAGGGGTCACAGGGGGCCCACACATGTAGGCGGCGCGGCCTGATAACCCACAAGTATAGGGGATCGCAACAGTCATCGAGGGAAGTAAAACCCAAATTTATTGATTCGACACAAGGGGAGGTAAAGAATACTTATAAGCCTTAACAACTGAGTTGTCAATTCAGCTGCACCTGGAAAAGCACTAGTAACAGGGGTGATGTGATAGTAGCAGTGATATGAGAGCAATAGTAACAGTAACACAGCAGCAGTAATAGTAACACAGTGGCAATGGCACCAGAAAATAGTTGATACTACTTCCAGTGACATGTAGAACAAGTATATGATGATGAGAGATGGACCGGGGTTCCCAGCTATCTACACTAGTGGTAACTCTCCAATAACAAGTGACAAGTGTTGGGTGAACAAATTACAGTTGGGCAATTGATAGGATTGAAATAGCATTAAGATAGAACATCAAGATTATTAATCATGTAGGCATGTTTTCCATATATAGTCGTACGTGCTCGTAATGAGAAACTTGTACAACATCTTTTGTCCTACCAGCCGGTGGCAGCCGGGCCTCTAGGGAATCTACTGGAAATTAAGGTACTCCTTTTAATAGAGCACCGGAGCAAAGCATTAACACTCCGTGAAAACATGTGATCCTCATACCTAAGTCTTTCCCTCCAGTTGTCCCAATTTCTGTCACTTTGGGGCCTTTGGTTCCGGACATACACATGTACATACAACTTGTAGATACAATCTAAGCAATAAGTATAGAGCTTAAATCTAAGATCATGCCACTCGGGCCCTAGTGACAAGCATTAATCACAACAAGATTGCAGCAACAATAACTTCACAAACTTTATAGATAGACTAATCATAATGTAACAATCCATCGGATCCCAACAAACACAACACCAATTACATCAGATGAATCTCAATCATGTAAGGCAGCTCATGAGATCATTGTATTGAAGTACATGGGGGAGAGAATACCAACTAGCTACAACTAGAACCCGTAGTCCATGGGGGAACTACTCACGGAGCATGATGGAGGCGGTGGCGTTGATGGAGATGGCTTTCGGGGGCACTTCCCCGTCCCGGCAGGGTGCCGGAACAGAGACTTCTGTCCCCCGAAACGGAGTTTCGCGATGGCGGCGGCGCCCCTGGAGTCTTTCTGGAGTTTCGTCAATTGGTATCGAGTTTTTAGGTCGAAAGGGCTTAAATAGGCGAAGAGGCGGCGCAGGAGGGGCAACAGGGTGGCCCCACACTAGGCCGGCGCGGCCAGGGTGGAGCCCGCGCGGCCCTGGCGTGTGGTCGCCGCCTGGCCCGCCTCCGACTCTCCTTCGGTGTTCTGGGGTCTTCCAGAAAAAATAAGATACTGGGTCTTCGTTTCGTCGAATTCCGAGAATATTGCCTGAACAGCCTTTCTGGAACCAAAAACAACAGAAAACAGGAACTGGAACTTCGGCATCTTGTTAATAGGTTAGTTCCGGAAAATGCATAAAAACATTATAAAGTGCAAGTAAAACATGTAAGTATTGTCATAAAACAAGCATGGAACATCAGAAATCAATAATATCTATAAAGTTCATCCCCACTAAAATCATTTAATGTTTGCAAGCGGATACATGGTGCAGCCACATCATCCCAATTATTTCTATCCATTGGATTTCAAATATAGGGTCATAGTTATCTTAGCGCTGGCCGATTTCTCCTCTCATGCGGTCTCAAGTCGATTGTATTGATTTCAACGAGCATTCTTCTGTTACAGTAGGGTTGATGTAGCACTCGCACTACTCCTCATTCATAACTCCCACTCATCCCCGTTTCTTTCAAGGCTCTGTATCTCTCTTAATTGGCAACTGAAAAGGCATTGAATTGGCTGTCAATTGAAATTTCATTATTATCTCTTCCACTATCATGACTAGTAAGTGTGCACGTGCACGCACGTCTCAACAATTACATATTACATTCAATAAATACTTTTAAACTATAAAATCGCTCATAATATATTTTTAAAATGTCATTTAATGTATTCAGATAGTCAGTTTGGCATTCCGGATATATTAACACCTGACCACACTTGTTATTCATTAGTACAAAAAAGACTATTACACCAGCCACTATGTACATGTTCCTTATCTTGTTTGTCATATTCCAACTCTCTTCCCTAGCTCTCATCCTGGATGCCACCAATTGAATTCTTGCACAATGAAATTGACATATGACCCACTGCAGTAGTTATACTAACCTCCCCGCAAAAAATTGAATCCTTCCACAATGAAATTGACATATATATGGCCTACTGTAGTAGTTATACTAACCTCCCCGCAAAAAAATTAGTTACACTGACCTAAAGAATATCGAACAATGAGTCCTAAATCACCAAATATATGTTCAGATGTACCCTCTAACAAAAAATACCTTTCCAAGGATGTATCATAAGAAGGCCCTAAATAATCTCTTCCAAGTGTGTATCACAATTAATATTGATCCTCTAAACCAAATGAAACAACCCTGCATATTAAGAAAACCGATCAATTACTAATAGAAGAAAATTGAAACCTGCAATCATATATATATAGTCAAGAAGACAAGAACATTCACAACTTGCATTCCCGTGCAAAAAAAATACAGAAATCACATGGAGAGTTCACTGCACACTATTGGTTGACAGTGGTTGTGCCCCAGATGGTCATCCATCTAATAAAATAGGACGCATCTCTTTACCAGTAAAATAACAACACAAAGAAAAATCCAATGAATATTGCCAATAATATCTGCCTAAAAAATCTCCTATATGATAAACTCTCATAAAAATCGGACCGTGGATCACATTTAGGTTTGGGTTTGCAGTAACAACATTTGAGATGATATAGTTTTTCATACAAGAACAAGGTTGACTGTTCAAGCTAAAGTACCATACCCATTTAAGTATGGAAGTACCCATCCTGTTATTTAGATGAAATGATTATCGTTCTTAAAAAAAACATCACCGAACTCACTCTGAGTAATAAGGCCCAGTGGTTTCAGTGTGCAGTGGCTCCATGTATGAGATACTTGTGGCTCTAATAAAATCAATAAATATATCTTTTGGTTTTTAACTACTAAAACAAATCTAACTATACCAATCGTTAACCATAGAAGGACTCGCCCAATATTAAAATCGCTGGCCCCGGTCAATATGCATTGTTTCAGATGAAATACAGATGTGCATTGCAAGTTTGCAACGCAACTCATACCGTCAGAGCCAACGAATGGTCTCATCGTCCTATCCTAATTTCCCAAGACACAAAAAAGGCGAAAAAAGTGACCAATATTTGGTCAGAAGGTACTGCTATAAAATGCAGTACCTCATTAACAAATAACAATGGTCCATTGCATCTGAAGAGGAAGCTTCACCAGGTGATCAAACTTCGTTCCAATTACGATTGGAATAAACGTCTGCGAAGAAGTTTAAAACAAAATTATGTTCAGTACAGTACCAAGAACCATGAATGATGTCCGTTTTTTTTATCTACAGAACCACTAAAAAGTATATGATCAAAATTCCCATATTTACAGTCACTGATCTAGCTGTAGTATCGCTGTATCAGAGAGCACTAACGTGCACAGAATAAAATCCAAATAGCCGAAGACAAAATACAGCAACGCAAGAACCTTATTCCATTTCCTTAACCTCTTGTGTACCAATATATAATACTGCAGAAACCAATTAAAAGCAGCAATAAGTTCCTAGTGTTGAAAAGTCCAATGAACTTGGAATTAATTATCTAAGCTTAAAATGATGTGAAGCTGATCTGGATACTAACTTGTTGAGCGTGCACCGGCTTGTGAGATTTAACATGAACAAGAATGCCAAGGAGTCCCTGCACATGATCACGATGTGGTTGATGGACGGCTCTCTACTGCATCCATTAATTCCGCAAGGAAAAGACAAACATTCAAGACTGCGTACTTGTACCAATCGCAGTCACAATTAGATGCTTGTATCTGCACATAGTACATTAGTACCTACCACACTTCCCGGATGTCGACGGCGATCCTAGTTCCCCGAATTGCCAACGTCTGTCCATCAGATTCAGGCCCGTCATTTGCAAGTCGTTCTCCTCCCCATCTCCGGCATACTTAACCTGAATAAATCAACATCCATGGCAAGTCAAAGTTACCTGGATGTTCTTGTGATTGGATCAGGCCATGCAACTTCATGGTAGGGCGATGCGAAAGGTGAGGTGCTTCACGGCGAGGTGCGGGCTGACGGCGCGACGTTGTCTCCCCCCGGTGACTGATCTCTGGAGATGGTGGTGGTGAAGGGGGTCCGACCTGATAAACATTGCATTCCCAGCGGAGCTCCTCGGGGAAATTGCGGCGGCAGGCAGCAGGCGGCTAGGTCTGCATCACCAGGAGAACGTTGGCGTCCAGTCCAAGCATCGGCCAAAGGAGCGTCGCGCGTGCGTGAGCGATTTACAGCATGATTTTCGGATCTAAGGTGTAACTGACAAATGGAAAGTAACATAAATTTTGGGAGTGGATGGGAAGGGAGAACAAACAATTGTGGACCGAGCGATGTAGGAAGTTAGACGGTCTAGATTTAATTTTCCTACGGCACTTCGTGCCTTTATAAGTAGTAGAGATGAGTCAACCAATCCACTTCCCCTTCCTCCTTTATATTGACTTTCCCATAGGTAATCTCACGTTCAATCACAGCGTGCACTTGCCGATTCCCATATTGTGTCCAAGAGCACATCATACTCATATACCTTCCCAATCCTCTTCCATGATCCACCGTCTCCCCCATCTAGAGTCATCACCTCTTCCATTGGTCGACCTGGGGCTAGCAAGAAACATATGAGAGTCAACGCAGTCTGCAAAAACGGTGTTCCTCTCTTTGATTTGTTCTTGGTGAGGCCTGCTTCGGTTGATTTCTCCACAATTTTTTCCTCCAAATTGAATCTTGCTGATGATTCTCATCCACATGGCAATCTCCTACACGGTTTATTCTTGGGTGGAATTCTTGACCAACTGAATGGATGTGGCTTCCTAAATCTCCATCATTTTCATGACCTTTTTCGTGCCTCTTTCAGTTGCTAAATAGCTAATATGTGATCGATTAATTTAGAAGCTTGGGTCCTGGCCATCCCAATTTGGCCGTATGTGTAATATTTTTTAAATGGTATCCTATACATCTCTACATGAAGAATGCACGGAGCATCTTTTATCAAGCTTATTAATCTTCAGGGGTTATTTTATTCGGTGGTTCTCTTCCAAGTTCCAACTCAATCTGTGCGCTCTCTAGAAAGTAAGCTGACACAGTGCTTATGTACCTTGGAAATTATATTCTTGATTTCTACATGAGAAGAAATAAGGTACCTCGGCAAGGTTATCTTTTTTATCTAAGAGTTTTATCTAATGTGTGGCTGGAGATTACTATCTTCTGGGCTACCGCCAATGTTTAGCGACTGGGTAGGCACTAATACATGTGCTGTATGAGATACCTTATAGTGGCAAGTGCTACAGAACGACTTCCAAAGACCTTTCACATGATTTTTCTCTTCCCAAATCATGTACAACATGCTACAGAACGACTTTCAAAGACTTTTCACATGACATTTCGAAGAGAGTCCCGATCGATACGAGTGTATGACCATGATGATTTCATGTTCTCATGTTTATATATCTTACCACCTTCTGTTGCAATTGATATGTCACTTATCTTGATTGAGGCTCAACATAAATCGTAGTAAAATAAAATTTAGTTTTTTGTATTTGGGGAGTCCCTACAGCTATAATATTTTAGCATTTGGATATCAGTAATCTAAGCGCTTACTGCCAATGGATTGAATGCAACTAGAATTACATTCTCACACAACATGAATTTCCGCTGCAAAGCGCGGGGTTTCATCTAGTTATGGATACGTTGGAGACGTATCAGCATCCCCAAGCTTAGTTCCTACTCGTCCTCGAGTAGGTAAATGATAAAAAGAATAATTTATGTAGTGACATGCTACTTACATAACCTTGATCATACTATTATAAAGCATATGAGATGAATGAAGTGACCCAAGGCAATGATCTATAGTTGCTAACAAATAGATAACATATAGCAAAACTTTTCATGAATAGTACTTTCAAGACAAGCATCAAAAGTCTTACATAAGAGTTAACTCATAAAGCAATAGATTCAAAGTAAAGGCATCGAAGCAACACAAAGGAAGATATAAGTTTCAGAGATTGCTTTCAACTTTCAACATGCATATCTCATGGATAATTGTCAACATAAAGTAATATGATGAATGCAAATAAGCAAGTATGTAAGAATCAACGCACAGTTGACACAAGTGTTTGCTTCTAAGATGGAAGGAAGTAGGTAAACTGACTCAACATAAAGTAGAAGAAAGGCCCTTCGCAGAGGGAAGCAGGGATTAAATCATGTGCTAGAGCTTTTTAAGTTTTGAAATCATATAGGGAGCATAAAAGTAAAATTTTGAGAGGTGCTTGTTGTTGTCAACGAATGGTAATGGGTACTCCAACTACCTCGCCAACCAGACTTTCAAGAGCGGCTCCCATGAAGGACGTTATCTCTACCAAAGAAGGTAGATCATCCCTCTTCTCTTTTGTTTACACATGTACTTTAGTTTTTATTTATGGATGACACTCCTCCCAACCTTTGCTTACACAAGCCATGGCTAACCGAATCCTCGGGTGCCTTCCAACAATCTCATACCATGGAGGAGTGTCTATTTGCAAAATTAAGTTGCTTACTGATGAATCAGAGCAAAACATGTGAAGAGAATTATTAATGAAGTTAATTAATTGGGGCTGGGAACCCCGTTGCCAGCTCTTTTTGCAAAATTATTGGATAAGCGGATGTGCCACTAGTCCATTATGAAAGTCTGTCAAGAGTAAATGACAAGGTTGAAAGATAAACACCACATACTTCCTCATGAGCTATAAAACATTGACACAAATAAGGAGTGATAAAGTTTTGAATTGTTTAAAGGTAGCACATGAAGTATTTACTTGGAATGGCAGGAAATACCACATAGTAGGTAGGTATGGTGGACACACATGGCATAGGTTTTGGCTCAAGGTTTTGGATGCACGAGAAGCATTCCCTCTCAGTACAAGGCTTTGGCTAGCAAGGTTGTTTGAAGCAAACACATGTATGAACTAGTACAGCAAAACTTACATAAAAACATATTGCAAGCATTATAATACTCTACACTGTCTTCCTTGTTGCTCAAACACTTTTACCAGAAAATATCTAGACCTTAGAGAGACCAATCATGCAAACCAATTTCAACAAGCTCTACGGTGGTTCTTCACTAATAGGTTTAAACTACATGATGCAAGAACTTAATCATGATCTACTTGAGAGCTCAAAACAATTGCCAAGTATCAAATTATTCAAGACAATATGAAGCATTTTCTGTTTCCAACCAAATAACAACAAGTGCAATAGCTTCCAACTTTTGTCATTGAACATTAAAAGTAAAACGAAGAACAGGTGTTCATATGAAAAAGCGGAGCGTGTCTCTCTCCCAAACAAGGATTGCTAGGATCCGATCTTATTCAAACACAAACAAAACGAAAATAAACACACAGACGCTCCAAGTAAAGCACACAAGATGTGACTGAATAAAAATATAGTTTCAATAGAAGAAACCTGATAAGTTGACGAAGAAGGGGATGCCATGGGCATCCCCAAGCTTAGACGCTTGAGTCTTCTTGAAATATGCAGGGATGAACCACGGGGGCATCCCCAAGCTTAGACTTTTCACTCTTCTTGATCATATATCATCCTCCTCTCTTGACCCTTGAAAACTTCCTTCACACCAAACTTCTCATAAACTTCATTAGAGGGTTAGTGCATAATCAAAAATTCACATGTTCAGAGGTAACAACAATCATTCTTAACACTTCTGTACATTGCCCAAAGCTACTGAAAGTTAATGGAACAAAGAAATCCATTCAACACAGTAAAAGAGGCAATGCGAAATAAAAGGCAGAATCTGTCAAAACAGAACAGTCCGTAAAGACGAATTTTTCTGGGGCACTTAACTTGCTCAAATCAGAAAACTCAAAACTAATGAAAGTTGCGTACATATCTGAGGATCACTCACGTAAATTGGAAGATTTTTCTGAGTTACCTACAGAGAATCATACCCAGATTCGTGACAGCAAGAAATCTGTTTCTGCGCAGAAATCCAAATCTAGCATCAACCTTCTATTAGAGACTTCACTTGGCACAACAATGCAATAAAATAGAGATAAGAAGAGGTTGCTACAGTAGTAACAACTTCCAAGACACAACAAAACAGTAGCAAAATAAAGACATGGGTTATCTCCCAAGAAGTGCTTTCTTTATAGCCATTAAGATGGGCTCAGCAATTTTAATGATGCACTCGCAAGAAATAAGAGTTGAAGCAAAAGAGAGCATCAAAAAGCAAGTTCAAAACACATTTAAGTCTACCCCACTTCCTATGCATAGGAATCTTGTACACAAATAAATTCATGAAGAACAAAGTGACAAGCATAAGAAGATAAAACAAGAGTAACTTCAAAACTTTCAGCATATAGAGAGATGTTTTAGTACCATGCAAATTTCTACAACCATATTTTCCTCTCTCATAATAATTTTCAGTAGCTTCATGAACAAACTCAACAATATAACTATCACATAAAGCATGTCTTTTATGATCCATAAACGCATAATTTTTATCAAGCTCAAAAATAATGGGATTAAAACTTTCAAACCCACTTTTATCAATAATATAACAAGATGATTGATCATTCTCAAGAGATATGGGACTCATAGATAAATTCAAGAACTCTCCAATCCCATTTTCATTAGTAGTACAATTAATATTATCAAGTAACATAGGACCATCATCTAGAGATTTATCATAAACATTTGCCAAGCAAAACTCTTTAGTACCATGCATTTCGACATCAGGCACAAACAAAGCATTATCATAAGATTTATCAAAGTAGCATGGATTATCATAGATAACAGTAGCATAATTATTCTCACAAGTTTTACTCATAGGGAATATTTCAAGAGAATGCACAGGAACATAACATTCAACCTCCTTTGGTAAGCATGGAGGACAATCAAATAGTGTAAGAGATAAAGAGTTACTCTCATTGGAAGGTTGGCATGGGTAGCTAATCCATTCTTCCTCCTTTTGTTCATAACTCTCCTCTTCTTTTTCATCCAATGAGCTTTCAGGTTCATCAATTTCCTCCTCTTTTTCATCCAATGAGCTTTCAGGTTCATCAATTTCTTCTTCCACTGGTTCCTGCAAATTGTGAGTGCATTCTTGTGCATTAATGAGTCTCTCTTTATAATCAATGATATAAGGATTATTGTTGTAACTTTCTATGCAAAAATTAAGGATAGAAGAGACATAATCTTTAAGGTCCTTACAAACAACACAAGTTTCATAATTTTGAGCAATGAAGGATTCTATCTCAGAGGCTCCCATAAATAAGACAAATTGTTCTACCTCTTCGAACCCAAGATGAATATAGCTATTCCAATTATAGTTCTTAATTAAAACTTCCTCACTAAAGCCACATTGAAATTTAAGATGTTTAGTATCCTGTTGAGAGCAACAGTTTATATCATGGCGTTTAAGCAAGATTTTAGCAATTGTATTCAATTTTTCTATCACATCACTCATAACTTTACCCGTTCTTGATTCTCTATAATTATTATAAAATTCTATAAGCTCCAACATGGTTATGCGTTTTTCCATAGCAGCAGTTTTTACTTTTTCGGTTTTTCAATTTTTTATGGATTTTTGGATATATGAGAAAAATAAAACAAGACAAAAAGAAACTAAGCAAAATAATACTAGACAGAAATAAACTAAGCACAAATAAACTAGGCAAAAATAAACTAAGTAAAACAAAATAAAATAAAACAAAAACAGAGAGAGAGGTAGAGTGTACTCCCCAGGTAAACTTATGAGTAGAGCTATGCCTCCCCGGCAACGGCGCCAGAAAATAGTCTTGATAACCCACAAGTATAGGGGATCGCAACAGTCTTCGAGGGAAGTAAAACCCAAATTTATTGATTCGACACAAGGGGAGGTAAAGAATACTTATAAGCCTTAACAACTGAGTTGTCAATTCAGCTGCACCTGGAAAAGCACTAGTAACAGGGGTGATGTGATAGTAGCAGTGATATGAGAGCAATAGTAACAGTAACACAGCAGCAAGAATAGTAACACAGTGGCAATGGCACCAGAAAATAGTTGATACTACTTCCAGTGACATGTAGAACAAGTATATGATGATGAGAGATGGACCGGGGTTCCCAGCTATCTACACTAGTGGTAACTCTCCAATAACAAGTGACAAGTGTTGGGTGAAGAAATTATAGTTGGGCAATTGATAGGATTGAAATAGCATTAAGACAGAACATCAAGATTATTAATCATGTAGGCATGTTTTCCATATATAGTCGTACGTGCTCGCAATGAGAAACTTGTACAACATCTTTTGTCCTACCAGCCGGTGGCAGCCGGGCCTCTAGGGAATCTACTGGAAATTAAGGTACTCCTTTTAATAGAGCACCGGAGCAAAGCATTAACACTCCGTGAAAACATGTGATCCTCATACCTAAGCCTTTCCCTCCAGTTGTCCCAATTTCTGTCACTTTGGGGCCTTTGGTTCCGGACATACACATGTGCATACAACTTGTAGATATAATCTAAGCAATAAGTATAGAGCTTAAATCTAAGATCATGCCACTCGGGCCCTAGTGACAAGCATTAATCACAACAAGATTGCAGCAACAATAACTTCACAAACTTTATAGATAGACTAATCATAATGTAACAATCCATCGGATCCCAACAAACACAACACCGATTACATCAGATGAATCTCAATCATGTAAGGCAGCTCATGAGATCATTGTATTGAAGTACATGGGGGAGAGAATACCAACTAGCTACAGCTAGAACCCGTAGTCCATGGGGGAACTACTCACGGAGCATGATGGATGCGGTGGCGTTGATGGAGATGGCTTTCGGGGGCACTTCCCCGTCCCGGCAGGGTGCCGGAACAGAGACTTCTGTCCCCCGAAACGGAGTTTCGCGATGGCGGCGGCGCCCCTGGAGTCTTTCTGGAGTTTCGTCAATTGGTATCGAGTTTTTAGGTCGAAAGGGCTTAAATAGGCGAAGAGGCGGCGCAGGAGGGGCAACAGGGTGGCCCCACACTAGGCCGGCGCGGCCAGGGTGGAGCCCACGCGGCCCTGGCGTGTGGTGGCCCCCTGGCCCGCCTCCGACTCTCCTTCGGTGTTCTGGGGTCTTCCAGAAAAAATAAGATACTGGGTCTTCGTTTCGTCGAATTCCGAGAATATTGCCTGAACAGCCTTTCTGGAACCAAAAACAACAGAAAACAGGAACTGGAACTTCGGCATCTTGTTAATAGGTTAGTTCCGGAAAATGCATAAAAACATTATAAAGTGCAAGTAAAACATGTAAGTATTGTCATAAAACAAGCATGGAACATCAGAAATCAATAATATCTATAAAGTTCATCCCCACTAAAATCATTTAATGTTTGCAAGCTGATACATGGTGCAGCCACATCATCCCAATTATTTCTATCCATTGGATTTCAAATATAGGGTCATAGTTATCTTAGCGCTGGCCGATTTCTCCTCTCATGCGGTCTCAAGTCGATTGTATTGATTTCAACGAGCATTCTTCTGTTACGGTAGGGTTGATGTAGCACTCGCACTACTCCTCATTCATAACTCCCACTCATCCCCGTTTCTTTCAAGGCTCTGTATCTCTCTTAATTGGCAACTGAAAAGGCATTGAATTGGCTGTCAATTGAAATTTCATTATTATCTCTTCCACTATCATGACTAGTAAGTGTGCACGTGCACGCACGTCTCAACAATTACATATTACATCCAATAAATACTTTTAAACTATAAAATCGCTCATAATATATTTTTAAAATGTCATTTAATGTATTCAGATAGTCAGTTTGGCATTCCGGATATATTAACACCTGACCACACTTGTTATTCATTAGTACAAAAAAGACTATTACACCAGCCACTATGTACATGTTCCTTATCTTGTTTGTCATATTCCAACTCTCTTCCCTAGCTCTCATCCTGGATGCCACCAATTGAATTCTTGCACAATGAAATTGACATATGACCCACTGCAGTAGTTATACTAACCTCCCCGCAAAAAATTGAATCCTTCCACAATGAAATTGACATATATATGGCCTACTGTAGTAGTTATACTAACCTCCCCGCAAAAAATTTAGTTACACTGACCTAAAGAATATCGAACAATGAGTCCTAAATCACCAAATATATGTTCAGATGTACCCTCTAACAAAAAATACCTTTCCAAGGATGTATCATAAGAAGGCCCTAAATAATCTCTTCCAAGTGTGTATCACAATTAATATTGATCCTCTAAACCAAATGAAACAACCCTGCATATTAAGAAAACCGATCAATTACTAATAGAAGAAAATTGAAACCTGCAATCATATATATATAGTCAAGAAGACAAGAACATTCACAACTTGCATTCCCGTGCAAAAAAAATACAGAAATCACATGGAGAGTTCACTGCACACTATTGGTTGACAGTGGTTGTGCCCCAGATGGTCATCCATCTAATAAAATAGGACGCATCTCTTTACCAGTAAAATAACAACACAAAGAAAAATCCAATGAATATTGCCAATAATATCTGCCTAAAAAATCTCCTATATGATAAACTCTCATAAAAATCGGACCGTGGATCACATTTAGGTTTGGGTTTGCAGTAACAACATTTGAGATGATATAGTTTTTCATACATGAACAAGGTTGACTGTTCAAGCTAAAGTACCATACCCATTTAAGTATGGAAGTACCCATCCTGTTATTTAGATGAAATGATTATCGTTCTTAAAAAACACATCACCGAACTCACTCTGAGTAATAAGGCCCAGTGGTTTCAGTGTGCAGTGGCTCCATGTATGAGATACTTGTGGCTCTAATAAAATCAATAAATATATCTTTTGGTTTTTAACTACTAAAACAAATCTAACTATACCAATCGTTAACCATAGAAGGACTCGCCCAATATTAAAATCGCTGGCCCCGGTCAATATGCATTGTTTCAGATGAAATACAGATGTGCATTGCAAGTTTGCAACGCAACTCATACCGTCAGAGCCAACGAATGGTCTCATCGTCCTATCCTAATTTCCCAAGACACAAAAAAGGCGAAAAAAGTGACCAATATTTGGTCAGAAGGTACTGCTATAAAATGCAGTACCTCATTAACAAATAACAATGGTCCATTGCATCTGAAGAGGAAGTTTCACCAGGTGATCAAACTTCGTTCCAATTACGATTGGAATAAACGTCTGCGAAGAAGTTTAAAACAAAATTATGTTCAGTACAGTACCAAGAACCATGAATGATGTCCGTTTTTTTATCTACAGAACCACTAAAAAGTATATGATCAAAATTCCCATATTTACAGTCACTGATCTAGCTGTAGTATCGCTGTATCAGAGAGCACTAACGTGCACAGAATAAAATCCAAATAGCCGAAGACAAAATACAGCAACGCAAGAACCTTATTCCATTTCCTTAACCTCTTGTGTACCAATATATAATACCGCAGAAACCAATTAAAAGCAGCAATAAGTTCCTAGTGTTGAAAAGTCCAATGAACTTGGAATTAATTATCTAAGCTTAAAATGATGTGAAGCTGATCTGGATACTAACTTGTTGAGCGTGCACCGGCTTGTGAGATTTAACATGAACAAGAATGCCAAGGAGTCCCTGCACATGATCACGATGTGGTTGATGGACGGCTCTCTACTGCATCCATTAATTCCGCAAGGAAAAGACAAACATTCAAGACTGCGTACTTGTACCAATCGCAGTCACAATTAGATGCTTGTATCTGCACATAGTACATTAGTACCTACCACACTTCCCGGATGTCGACGGCGATCCTAGTGCCCCGAATTGCCAACGTCTGTCCATCAGATTCAGGCCCGTCATTTGCAAGTCGTTCTCCTCCCCATCTCCGGCATACTTAACCTGAATAAATCAACATCCATGGCAAGTCAAAGTTACCTGGATGTTCTTGTGATTGGATCAGGCCATGCAACTTCATGGTAGGGCGATGCGAAAGGTGAGGTGCTTCACGGCGAGGTGCGGGCTGACGGCGCGACGTTGTCTCCCCCCGTTGACTGATCTCTGGAGATGGTGGTGGTGAAGGGGGTCCGACCTGATAAACATTGCATTCCCAGCGGAGCTCCTCGGGGAAATTGCGGCGGCAGGCAGCAGGCGGCTAGGTCTGCATCACCAGGAGAACGTTGGCGTCCAGTCCAAGCATCGGCCAAGGGAGCGTCGCGCGTGCGTGAGCGATTTACAGCATGATTTTCGGATCTAAGGTGTAACTGACAAATGGAAAGTAACATAAATTTTGGGAGCGGACGGGAAGGGAGAACAAACAATTGTGGACCGAGCGATGTAAGAAGTTAGACGGTCTAGATTTAATTTTCCTACGGCACTTCGTGCCTTTATAAGTAGTAGAGATGAGTCAACCAATCCACTTCCCCTTCCTCCTTTATATTGACTTTCCCATAGGTAATCTCACGTTCAATCACAGCGTGCACTTGCCGATTCCCATATTGTGTCCAAGAGCACATCATACTCATATACCTTCCCAATCCTCTTCCATGATCCACCGTCTCCCCCATCTAGAGTCATCACCTCTTCCATTGGTCGACCTGGGGCTAGCAAGCAACATATGAGAGCCAACGCAGTCTGCAAAAATGGTGTTCCTCTCTTTGATTTGTTCTTGGTGAGGCCTGCTTCGGTTGATTTCTCCACAATTTTTTCCTCCAAATTGAATCTTGCTGATGATTCTCATCCACATGGCAATCTCCTACACGGTTTATTCTTGGGTGGAATTCTTGACCAACTGAATGGATGTGGCTTCCTAAATCTCCATCATTTTCATGACCTTTTTCGTGCCTCTTTCAGTTGCTAAATAGCTAATATGTGATCGATTAATTTAGAAGCTTGGGTCCTGGCCATCCCAATTTGGCCGTATGTGTAATATTTTTTAAATGGTATCCTATACATCTCTACATGAAGAATGCACGGAGCATCTTTTATCAAGCTTATTAATCTTCAGGGGTTATTTTATTCGGTGGTTCTCTTCCAAGTTCCAACTCAATCTGTGCGCTTTCTAGAAAGTAAGCTGACACAGTGCTTATGTACCTTGGAAATTATATTCTTGATTTCTACATGAGAAGAAATAGGGTACCTCGGCAAGGTTATCTTTTTTATCTAAGAGTTTTATCTAATGTGTGGCTGGAGATTACTATCTTCTGGGCTACCGCCAATGTTTAGCGACTTGGTAGGCGCTAATACATGTGCTGTATGAGATACCTTATAGTGGCAAGTGCTACAGAACGACTTCCAAAGACCTTTCACATGATTTTTCTCTTCCCAAATCATGTACAACATGCTACAGAACGACTTTCAAAGACTTTTCACATGACATTTCGAAGAGAGTCCCGATCGATACGAGTGTATGACCATGATGATTTCATGTTCTCATGTTTATATATCTTACCACCTTCTGTTGCAATTGATATGTCACTTATCTTGATTGAGGCTCAACATAAATCGTAGTAAAATAAAATTTAGTTTTTTGTATTTGGGGAGTCCCTACAGCTATAATATTTTAGCATTTGGATATCGCAATCTAAGCGCTTACTGCCAATGGATTGAATGCAACTAGAATTACATTCTCACACAACATGAATTTCCGCTGCAACGCGCGGGGTTTCATCTAGTTATGGATACGTTGGAGACGTATCAGCATCCCCAAGCTTAGTTCCTACTCGTCCTCGAGTAGGTAAACGATAAAAAGAATAATTTCTGTAGTGACATGCTACTTACATAACCTTGATCATACTATTATAAAGCATATGAGATGAATGAAGTGACCCAAGGCAATGATCTATAGTTGCTAACAAATAGATAACATATAGCAAAACTTTTCATGAATAGTACTTTCAAGACAAGCATCAAAAGTCTTACATAAGAGTTAACTCATAAAGCAATAGATTCAAAGTAAAGGCATCGAAGCAACACAAAGGAAGATATAAGTTTCAGCGATTGCTTTCAACTTTCAACATGCATATCTCATGGATAATTGTCAACATAAAGTAATATGATGAATGCAAATAAGCAAGTATGTAAGAATCAACGCACAGTTGACACAAGTGTTTGCTTCTAAGATGGAAGGAAGTAGGTAAACTGACTCAACATAAAGTAGAAGAAAGGCCCTTCGCAGAGGGAAGCAGGGATTAAATCATGTGCTAGAGCTTTTTAAGTTTTGAAATCATATAGGGAGCATAAAAGTAAAATTTTGAGAGGTGCTTGTTGTTGTCAACGAATGGTAATGGGTACTCCAACTACCTCGCCAACCAGACTTTCAAGAGCGGCTCCCATGAAGGACGTTATCTCTACCAGCAAGGTAGATCATCCCTCTTCTCTTTTGTTTACACATGTACTTTAGTTTTTATTTATGGATGACACTCCTCCCAACCTTTGCTTACACAAGCCATGGCTAACCGAATCCTCGGGTGCCTTCCAACAATCTCATACCATGGAGGAGTGTCTATTTGCAAAATTAAGTTGCTTACTGATGAATCAGAGCAAAACATGTGAAGAGAATTATTAATGAAGTTAATTAATTGGGGCTGGGAACCCCGTTGCCAGCTCTTTTGCAAAATTATTGGATAAGCGGATGTGCCACTAGTCCATTATGAAAGTCTGTCAAGAGTAAATGACAAGGTTGAAAGATAAACACCACATACTTCCTCATGAGCTATAAAACATTGACACAAATAAGGAGTGATAAAGTTTTGAATTGTTTAAAGGTAGCACATGAAGTATTTACTTGGAATGGCAGGAAATACCACATAGTAGGTAGGTATGGTGGACACACATGGCATAGGTTTTGGCTCAAGGTTTTGGATGCACGAGAAGCATTCCCTCTCAGTACAAGGCTTTGGCTAGCAAGGTTGTTTGAAGCAAACACATGTATGAACTAGTACAGCAAAACTTACATAAAAACATATTGCAAGCATTATAATACTCTACACTGTCTTCCTTGTTGCTCAAACACTTTTACCAGAAAATATCTAGACCTTAGAGAGACCAATCATGCAAACCAATTTCAACAAGCTCTACGGTGGTTCTTCACTAATAGGTTTAAACTACATGATGCAAGAACTTAATCATGATCTACTTGAGAGCTCAAAACAATTGCCAAGTATCAAATTATTCAAGACAATATGAAGCATTTTCTGTTTCCAACCAAATAACAACAAGTGCAATAGCTTCCAACTTTTGTCATTGAACATTAAAAGTAAAACGAAGAACAGGTGTTCATATGAAAAAGCGGAGCGTGTCTCTCTCCCAAACAAGGATTGCTAGGATCCGATCTTATTCAAACACAAACAAAACGAAAATAAACACACAGACGCTCCAAGTAAAGCACATAAGATGTGACCGAATAAAAATATAGTTTCAATAGAAGAAACCTGATAAGTTGACGAAGAAGGGGATGCCTTGGGCATCCCCAAGCTTAGACGCTTGAGTCTTCTTGAAATATGCAGGGATGAACCACGGGGGCATCCCCAAGCTTAGACTTTTCACTCTTCTTGATCATATATCATCCTCCTCTCTTGACCCTTGAAAACTTCCTTCACACCAAACTTCTCATAAACTTCATTAGAGGGTTAGTGCATAATCAAAAATTCACATGTTCAGAGGTAACAACAATCATTCTTAACACTTCTGTACATTGCCCAAAGCTACTGAAAGTTAATGGAACAAAGAAATCCATTCAACACAGTAAAAGAGGCAATGCGAAATAAAAGGCAGAATCTGTCAAAACAGAACAGTCCGTAAAGACGAATTTTTCTGGGGCACTTAACTTGCTCAAATCAGAAAACTCAAAACTAATGAAAGTTGCGTACATATCTGAGGATCACTCACGTAAATTGGAAGATTTTTCTGAGTTACCTACAGAGAATCATACCCAGATTCGTGACAGCAAGAAATCTGTTTCTGCGCAGAAATCCAAATCTAGCATCAACCTTCTATTAGAGACTTCACTTGGCACAACAATGCAATAAAATAGAGATAAGAAGAGGTTGCTACAGTAGTAACAACTTCCAAGACACAACAAAACAGTAGCAAAATAAAGACATGGGTTATCTCCCAAGAAGTGCTTTCTTTATAGCCATTAAGATGGGCTCAGCAATTTTAATAATGCACTCGCAAGAAATAAGAGTTGAAGCAAAAGAGAGCATCAAAAAGCAAGTTCAAAACACATTTAAGTCTACCCCACTTCCTATGCATAGGAATCTTGTACACAAATAAATTCATGAAGAACAAAGTGACAAGCATAAGAAGATAAAACAAGAGTAACTTCAAAACTTTCAGCATATAGAGAAATGTTTTAGTACCATGCAAATTTCTACAACCATATTTTCCTCTCTCATAATAATTTTCAGTAGCTTCATGAACAAACTCAACAATATAACTATCACATAAAGCATGTCTTTCATGATCCATAAACGCATAATTTTTATCAAGCTCAAAAATAATGGGATTAAAACTTTCAAACCCACTATTATCAATAATATAACAAGATGATTGATCATTCTCAAGAGATATGGGACTCATAGATAAATTCAAGAACTCTCCAATCCCATTTTCATTAGTAGTACAATTAATATTATCAAGTAACATAGGACCATCATCTAGAGATTTATCATAAACATTTGCCAAGCAAAACTCTTTAGTACCATGCATTTCGACATCAGGCACAAACAAAGCATTATCATAAGATTTATCAAAGTAGCATGGATTATCATAGATAACAGTAGCATAATTATTCTCACAAGTTTTACTCATAGGGAATATTTCAAGAGAATGCACAGGAACATAACATTCAACCTCCTTTGGTAAGCATGGAGGACAATCAAATAGTGTAAGAGATAAAGAGTTACTCTCATTGGAAGGTTGGCATGGGTAGCTAATCCATTCTTCCTCCTTTTGTTCATAACTCTCCTCTTCTTTTTCATCCAATGAGCTTTCAGGTTCATCAATTTCCTCCTCTTTTTCATCCAATGAGCTTTCAGGTTCATCAATTTCTTCTTCCACTGGTTCCTGCAAATTGTGAGTGCATTCTTGTGCATTAATGAGTCTCTCTTTATAATCAATGATATAAGGATTATTGTTGTAACTTTCTATGCAAAAATTAAGGATAGAAGAGACATAATCTTTAAGGTCCTTACAAACAACACAAGTTTCATAATTTTGAGCAATGAAGGATTCTATCTCAGAGGCTCCCATAAATAAGACAAATTGTTCTACCTCTTCGAACCCAAGATGAATATAGCTATTCCAATTATAGTTCTTAATTAAAACTTCCTCACTAAAGCCACATTGAAATTTAAGATGTTTAGTATCCTGTTGAGAGCAACAGTTTATATCATGGCGTTTAAGCAAGATTTTAGCAATTGTATTCAATTTTTCTATCACATCACTCATAACTTTACCCGTTCTTGATTCTCTATAATTATTATAAAATTCTATAAGCTCCAACATGGTTATGCGTTTTTCCATAGCAGCAGTTTTTAATTTTTCGGTTTTTCAAATTTTTATGGATTTTTGGATATATGAGAAAAATAAAACAAGACAAAAAGAAACTAAGCAAAATAATACTAGACAGAAATAAACTAAGCACAAATAAACTAGGCAAAAATAAACTAAGTAAAACAAAATAAAATAAAACAAAAACAGAGAGAGAGAGGCAGAGTGTACTCCCCAGGTAAACTTATGAGTAGAGCTATGCCTCCCCGGCAACGGCGCCAGAAAATAGTCTTGATAACCCACAAGTATAGGGGATCGCAACAGTCTTCGAGGGAAGTAAAACCCAAATTTATTGATTCGACACAAGTGGAGGTAAAGAATACTTATAAGCCTTAACAACTGAGTTGTCAATTCAGCTGCACCTGGAAAAGCACTAGTAACAGGGGTGATGTGATAGTAGCAGTGATATGAGAGCAATAGTAACAGTAACACAGCAGCAGTAATAGTAACACAGTGGCAATGGCACCAGAAAATAGTTGATACTACTTCCAGTGACATGTAGAACAAGTATATGATGATGAGAGATGGACCGGGGTTCCCAGCTATCTACACTAGTGGTAACTCTCCAATAACAAGTGACAAGTGTTGGGTGAACAAATTACAGTTGGGCAATTGATAGGATTGAAATAGCATTAAGACAGAACATCAAGATTATTAATCATGTAGGCATGTTTTCCATATATAGTCGTACGTGCTCGCAATGAGAAACTTGTACAACATCTTTTGTCCTACCAGCCGGTGGCAGCCGGGCCTCTAGGGAATCTACTGGAAATTAAGGTACTCCTTTTAATAGAGCACCGGAGCAAAGCATTAACACTCCGTGAAAACATGTGATCCTCATACCTAAGCCTTTCCCTCCAGTTGTCCCAATTTCTGTCACTTTGGGGCCTTTGGTTCCGGACATACACATGTGCATACAACTTGTAGATACAATCTAAGCAATAAGTATAGAGCTTAAATCTAAGATCATGCCACTCGGGCCCTAGTGACAAGCATTAATCACAACAAGATTGCAGCAACAATAACTTCACAAAATTTATAGATAGACTAATCATAATGTAACAATCCATCGGATCCCAACAAACACAACACCGATTACATCAGATGAATCTCAATCATGTAAGGCAGCTCATGAGATCATTGTATTGAAGTACATGGGGGAGAGAATACCAACTAGCTACAGCTAGAACCCGTAGTCCATGGGGGAACTACTCACGGAGCATGATGGAGGCGGTGGCGTTGATGGAGATGGCTTCCGGGGGCACTTCCCCGTCCCGGCAGGGTGCCGGAACAGAGACTTCTGTCCCCCAAAACGGAGTTTCGCGATGGCGGCGGCGCCCCTGGAGTCTTTCTGGAGTTTCGTCAATTGGTATCGAGTTTTTAGGTCGAAAGGGCTTAAATAGGCGAAGAGGCGGCGCAGGAGGGGCAACAGGGTGGCCCCACACTAGGCCGGCACGGCCAGGGTGGAGCCCGCGTGGCCCTGGCGTGTGGTGGCCCCCTGGCCCGCCTCCGACTCTCCTTCGGTGTTCTGGGGTCTTCCAGAAAAAATAAGATACTGGGTCTTCGTTTCGTCGAATTCCGAGAATATTGCCTGAACAGCCTTTCTGGAACCAAAAACAACAGAAAACAGGAACTGGAACTTCGGCATCTTGTTAATAGGTTAGTTCCAGAAAATGCATAAAAACATTATAAAGTGCAAGTAAAACATGTAAGTATTGTCATAAAACAAGCATGGAACATCAGAAATCAATAATATCTATAAAGTTCATCCCCACTAAAATCATTTAATGTTTGCAAGCTGATACATGGTGCAGCCACATCATCCCAATTATTTCTATCCATTGGATTTCAAATATAGGGTCATAGTTATCTTAGCGCTGGCCGATTTCTCCTCTCATGCGGTCTCAAGTCGATTGTATTGATTTCAACGAGCATTCTTCTGTTACGGTAGGGTTGATGTAGCACTCGCACTACTCCTCATTCATAACTCCCACTCATCCCCGTTTCTTTCAAGGCTCTGTATCTCTCTTAATTGGCAACTGAAAAGGCATTGAATTGGCTGTCAATTGAAATTTCATTATTATCTCTTCCACTATCATGACTAGTAAGTGTGCACGTGCACGCACGTCTCAACAATTACATATTACATTCAATAAATACTTTTAAACTATAAAATCGCTCATAATATATTTTTAAAATGTCATTTAATGTATTCTGATAGTCAGTTTGGCATTCCGGATATATTAACACCTGACCACACTTGTTATTCATTAGTACAAAAAAGACTATTACACCAGCCACTATGTACATGTTCCTTATCTTGTTTGTCATATTCCAACTCTCTTCCCTAGCTCTCATCCTGGATGCCACCAATTGAATTCTTGCACAATGAAATTGACATATGACCCACTGCAGTAGTTATACTAACCTCCCCGCAAAAAATTGAATCCTTCCACAATGAAATTGACATATATATGGCCTACTGTAGTAGTTATACTAAACTCCACGCAAAAAATTGAGTTACACTGACCTAAAGAATATCGAACAATGAGTCCTAAATCACCAAATATATGTTCAGATGTACCCTCTAACAAAAAATACCTTTCCAAGGATGTATCATAAGAAGGCCCTAAATAATCTCTTCCAAGTGTGTATCACAATTAATATTGATCCTCTAAACCAAATGAAACAACCCTGCATATTAAGAAAACCGATCAATTACTAATAGAAGAAAATTGAAACCTGCAATCATATATATATAGTCAAGAAGACAAGAACATTCACAACTTGCATTCCCGTGCAAAAAAAATACAGAAATCACATGGAGAGTTCACTGCACACTATTGGTTGACAGTGGTTGTGCCCCAGATGGTCATCCATCTAATAAAATAGGACGCATCTCTTTACCAGTAAAATAACAACACAAAGAAAAATCCAATGAATATTGCCAATAATATCTGCCTAAAAAATCTCCTATATGATAAACTCTCATAAAAATCGGACCGTGGATCACATTTAGGTTTGGGTTTGCAGTAACAACATTTGAGATGATATAGTTTTTCATACATGAACAAGGTTGACTGTTCAAGCTAAAGTACCATACCCATTTAAGTATGGAAGTACCCATCCTGTTATTTAGATGAAATGATTATCGTTCTTAAAAAAAACATCACCGAACTCACTCTGAGTAATAAGGCCCAGTGGTTTCAGTGTGCAGTGGCTCCATGTATGAGATACTTGTGGCTCTAATAAAATCAATAAATATATCTTTTGGTTTTTAACTACTAAAACAAATCTAACTATACCAATCATTAACCATAGAAGGACTCGCCCAATATTAAAATCGCTGGCCCCGGTCAATATGCTTTGTTTCAGATGAAATACAGATGTGCATTGCAAGTTTGCAACGCAACTCATACCGTCAGAGCCAACGAATGGTCTCATCGTCCTATCCTAATTTCCCAAGACACAAAAAAGGCGAAAAAAAGTGACCAATATTTGGTCAGAAGGTACTGTTATAAAATGCAGTACCTCATTAACAAATAACAATGGTCCATTGCATCTGAAGAGGAAGCTTCACCAGGTGATCAAACTTCGTTCCAATTACGATTGGAATAAACGTCTGCGAAGAAGTTTAAAACAAAATTATGTTCAGTACAGTACCAAGAACCATGAATGATGTCCGTTTTTTTATCTACAGAACCACTAAAAAGTATATGATCAAAATTCCCATATTTACAGTCACTGATCTAGCTGTAGTATCGCTGTATCAGAGAGCACTAACGTGCACAGAATAAAATCCAAATAGCCGAAGACAAAATACAGCAACGCAAGAACCTTATTCCATTTCCTTAACCTCTTGTGTACCAATATATAATACTGCAGAAACCAATTAAAAGCAGCAATAAGTTCCTAGTGTTGAAAAGTCCAATGAACTTGGAATTAATTATCTAAGCTTAAAATGATGTGAAGCTGATCTGGATACTAACTTGTTGAGCGTGCACCGGCTTGTGAGATTTAACATGAACAAGAATGCCAAGGAGTCCCTGCACATGATCACGATGTGGTTGATGGACGGCTCTCTACTGCATCCATTAATTCCGCAAGGAAAAGACAAACATTCAAGACTGCGTACTTGTACCAATCGCAGTCACAATTAGATGCTTGTATCTGCACATAGTACATTAGTACCTACCACACTTCCCGGATGTCGACGGCGATCCTAGTTCCCCGAATTGCCAACGTCTGTCCATCAGATTCAGGCCCGTCATTTGCAAGTCGTTCTCCTCCCCATCTCCGGCATACTTAACCTGAATAAATCAACATCCATGGCAAGTCAAAGTTACCTGGATGTTCTTGTGATTGGATCAGGCCATGCAACTTCATGGTAGGGCGATGCGAAAGGTGAGGTGCTTCACGGCGAGGTGCGGGCTGACGGCGCGACGTTGTCTCCCCCCGGTGACTGATCTCTGGAGATGGTGGTGGTGAAGGGGGTCCGACCTGATAAACATTGCATTCCCAGCGGAGCTCCTCGGGGAAATTGCGGCGGCAGGCAGCAGGCGGCTAGGTCTGCATCACCAGGAGAACGTTGGCGTCCAGTCCAAGCATCGGCCAAAGGAGCGTCGCGCGTGCGTGAGCGATTTACAGCATGATTTTCGGATCTAAGGTGTAACTGACAAATGGAAAGTAACATAAATTTTGGGAGTGGACGGGAAGGGAGAACAAACAATTGTGGACCGAGCGATGTAGGAAGTTAGACGGTCTAGATTTAATTTTCCTACGGCACTTCGTGCCTTTATAAGTAGTAGAGATGAGTCAACCAATCCACTTCCCCTTCCTCCTTTATATTGACTTTCCCATAGGTAATCTCACGTTCAATCACAGCGTGCACTTGCCGATTCCCATATTGTGTCCAAGAGCACATCATACTCATATACCTTCCCAATCCTCTTCCATGATCCACCGTCTCCCCCATCTAGAGTCATCACCTCTTCCATTGGTCGACCTGGGGCTAGCAAGCAACATATGAGAGCCAACGCAGTCTGCAAAAACGGTGTTCCTCTCTTTGATTTGTTCTTGGTGAGGCCTGCTTCGGTTGATTTCTCCACAATTTTTTCCTCCAAATTGAATCTTGCTGATGATTCTCATCCACATGGCAATCTCCTACACGGTTTATTCTTGGGTGGAATTCTTGACCAACTGAATGGATGTGGCTTCCTAAATCTCCATCATTTTCATGACCTTTTTCGTGCCTCTTTCAGTTGCTAAATAGCTAATATGTGATCGATTAATTTAGAAGCTTGGGTCCTGGCCATCCCAATTTGGCCGTATGTGTAATATTTTTTAAATGGTATCCTATACATCTCTACATGAAGAATGCACGGAGCATCTTTTATCAAGCTTATTAATCTTCAGGGGTTATTTTATTCGGTGGTTCTCTTCCAAGTTCCAACTCAATCTGTGCGCTCTCTAGAAAGTAAGCTGACACAGTGCTTATGTACCTTGGAAATTATATTCTTGATTTCTACATGAGAAGAAATAAGGTACCTCGGCAAGGTTATCTTTTTTATCTAAGAGTTTAATCTAATGTGTGGCTGGAGATTACTATCTTCTGGGCTACCGCCAATGTTTAGCGACTGGGTAGGCGCTAATACATGTGCTGTATGAGATACCTTATAGTGGCAAGTGCTACAGAACGACTTCCAAAGACCTTTCACATGATTTTTCTCTTCCCAAATCATGTACAACATGCTACAGAACGACTTTCAAAGACTTTTCACATGACATTTCGAAGAGAGTCCCGATCGATACGAGTGTATGACCATGATGATTTCATGTTCTCATGTTTATATATCTTACCACCTTCTGTTGCATTTGATATGTCACTTATCTTGATTGAGGCTCAACATAAATCGTAGTAAAATAAAATTTAGTTTTTTGTATTTGGGGAGTCCCTACAGCTATAATATTTTAGCATTTGGATATCAGTAATCTAAGCGCTTACTGCCAATGGATTGAATGCAACTAGAATTACATTCTCACACAACATGAATTTCCGCTGCAACGCGCGGGGTTTCATCTAGTTATGGATACGTTGGAGACGTATCAGCATCCCCAAGCTTAGTTCCTACTCGTCCTCGAGTAGGTAAACGATAAAAAGAATAATTTCTGTAGTGACATGCTACTTACATAACCTTGATCATACTATTATAAAGCATATGAGATGAATGAAGTGACCCAAGGCAATGATCTATAGTTGCTAACAAATAGATAACATATAGCAAAACTTTTCATGAATAGTACTTTCAAGACAAGCATCAAAAGTCTTAAATAAGAGTTAACTCATAAAGCAATAGATTCAAAGTAAAGGCATCGAAGCAACACAAAGGAAGATATAAGTTTCAGCGATTGCTTTCAACTTGCAACATGCATATCTCATGGATAATTGTCAACATAAAGTAATATGATGAATGCAAATAAGCAAGTATGTAAGAATCAACGCACAGTTGACACAAGTGTTTGCTTCTAAGATGGAAGGAAGTAGGTAAACTGACTCAACATAAAGTAGAAGAAAGGCCCTTCGCAGAGGGAAGCAGGGATTAAATCATGTGCTAGAGCTTTTTAAGTTTTGAAATCATATAGGGAGCATAAAAGTAAAATTTTGAGAGGTGCTTATTGTTGTCAACGAATGGTAATGGGTACTCCAACTACCTCGCCAACCAGACTTTCAAGAGCGGCTCCCATGAAGGACGTTATCTCTACCAGCAAGGTGGATCATCCCTCTTCTCTTTTGTTTACACATGTACTTTAGTTTTTATTTATGGATGACACTCCTCCCAACCTTTGCTTACACAAGCCATGGATAACCGAATCCTCGGGTGCCTTCCAACAATCTCATACCATGGAGGAGTGTCTATTTGCAAAATTAAGTTGCTTACTGATGAATCAGAGCAAAACATGTGAAGAGAATTATTAATGAAGTTAATTAATTGGGGCTGGGAATCCCGTTGCCAGCTCTTTTTGCAAAATTATTGGATAAGCGGATGTGCCACTAGTCCATTATGAAAGTCTGTCAAGAGTAAATGACAAGGTTGAAAGATAAAACACCACATACTTCCTCATGAGCTATAAAACATTGACACAAATAAGGAGTGATAAAACTTGTACAACATCTTTTGTCCTACCAGCCGGTGGCAGCCGGGCCTCTAGGGAATCTACTGGAAATTAAGGTACTCCTTTTAATAGAGCACCGGAGCAAAGCATTAACACTCCGTGAAAACATGTGATCCTCATACCTAAGCCTTTCCCTCCAGTTGTCCCAATTTCTATCACTTTGGGGCCTTTGGTTCCGGACATACACATGTGCATACAACTTGTAGATACAATCTAAGCAATAAGTATATAGCTTAAATCTAAGATCATGCCACTCGGGCCCTAGTGACAAGCATTAATCACAACAAGATTGCAGCAACAATAACTTCACAAACTTTATAGATAGACTAATCATAATGTAACAATCCATCGGATCCCAACAAACACAACACCGATTACATCAGATGAATCTCAATCATGTAAGGCAGCTCATGAGATCATTGTATTGAAGTACATGGGGGAGAGAATACCAACTAGCTACAGCTAGAACCCGTAGTCCATGGGGGAACTACTCACGGAGCATGATGGAGGCGGTGGCGTTGATGGAGATGGCTTCCGGGGGCACTTCCCCGTCCCGGCAGGGTGCCGGAACAGAGACTTCTGTCCCCCGAACAGAGACTCGCTGCCATATTTTATTCAGATTGCTATTACCACTCATATCCATCCATATTACTTGTATTTCACTATCTCTTCGCCGAACTAGTGCACCTATACATCTGACAAGTGTATTAGGTGTGTTGGGGACACAAGAGACTTCTTGTATTGTGGTTGCAGGGTTGCTTGAGAGGGATATCTTTGACCTCTTCCTCCCTGAGTTCGATAAACCTTGGGTGATCCACTTAAGGGAAACTTGTTGCTGTTCTACAAACCTCTGCTCTTGGAGGCCCAACACTGTCTACAGGAATAGAAGCGCGCGTAGACATCAAGCTATTTTGTGGCGCCGTTGCCGGGGAGGAAAGGTAAAAGGTACTCACACTCCGGTCCCAGGTAACCAAACACTTTTCTGGTATCGTTGTGAGTGCTCGAAGCTATTTCCTTTAGATCCTGCAATTGCATCTTTTTGTTTCTTGTTTACACTAGTTAGGCTTAATGGAAAACAACAAAAAAATTAGAGATCTTTATGAACTTTATCTTGAATTAGGACATGATGTGTTTGAAGAGAGAATTAAAAAACCCATGGAACTTTGTTTGCAAAATAGCAATGTTATTAGCATGAACTCTTTGAATACTATTATTGCTAATGCTATGGAAAATTCTAAGCTTGGGGAAGCTGGTTTTGATGAGCATGATATTTTTAGTCCCCCAAGCATTGAGGAGAACATTTACTTTGATGATACTTTACCTCCTATTTATGATGATTATAATGATAGTGGTCTTTTGGTGCCGCCTGTTATGGAGGATAAATTTGATTATGATTACAATATGCCTCCTATATTTGATGATGAGAATAATAATGATAGCTACTTTGTTGAATTTGCTCCCACTACAACTAAAATTGATTATGCTTATGTGAAGAGTAATAATTTTATGCATGAGACTCATGATAAGAATGCTTCATGTGATAGTTATATTGTTGAGTTTGCTCATGATGCTACTGAAAATCTTTATGAGAGAGGAAAATATGGTTGTAGAAATTTTCGTGTTACTAAAACACCTCTCTACATGCTGAAAATCTTGAAGTTACACTTGTGTTATCTTTCTATGCTTGTTGCATTATGCTTCATGAACTTGTTTATTTACAAGATTCCCTTTCATAGGAAGCATGTTAGGCTTAAATTTGTTTTGAATTTGCCTCTTGATGCTCTCTTTTGCTTCAAATACTATTTCTTGCGAGTGCATCATTAAAACTGCTGAGCCCATCTTAATGGCTATAAAGAAAGAACTTCTTGGGAGATAACCCATGTGTTTATTTTACTACAGTACTTTGTTTTATATTTGTGTCTTGGAAGTTGTTACTACTGTAGCAACCTCTCATTATCTTTATTTTATTGCATTGTTGTGCCAAGTAAGGTCTTTGATAGTAGAGTTGATACTAGATTTGGATTACTGCGCAGAAACAGATTTTTGTCTGTCACGAATTTGAGTCGCCCCATCTGTAGGTAACTCAGAAAAATATGCCAATTTACGTGCGTGATCCTCAGATATGTACGCAACTTTCATTCAATTTGAGAATTTTCATCTGAGCAAGTTTAGTGCCCCAGAAAAATTCGTCTTTACGGACTGTTCTGTTTTGACAGATTCTGCCTTTTATTTCACATTGCCTCTTTTGCTGTGTTGGATGGATTTCTTTATTTCATTAACTTTCAGTAGCTTTGTGCAATGTCCAGAAGTGTTAAGAATGATTGTGTCACCTCTGAACATGTGAATTTTTGATTATGCACTAACCCTCTAATGAGTTTGTTTCGAGTTTGGTGTGGAGGAAGTTTTCAAGGGTCAAGAGAGGAGGATGATACAATGTGATCAAGAAGAGTGAAAACTCTAAGCTTGGGGATGCCCCCGTGGTTCATCCCTGCATATTTCAAGAAGACTCAAGCGTCTAAGTTTGGGGATGCCTTGGGCATCCCCTTCTTCATCGACAACTTATCATGTCACTTCTCTTGAAACTATATTTTTATTCGGTCACATCTTATGTACTTTACTTGGAGCGTCTGTTTGTTTATATTTTTGTTTTTGTTTGAATAAATGCATGCTTGTGTGGGAGAGAGACACGCTCCGCTGGTTCATATGAACACATGTGTTCTTAGCCTTTAATGTTCATGGCGAAGGTTGAAAGTGCTTCGTTAATTGTTATATAGTTGGAAACGGGAAATGCTACATGTGGTAATTGGTATAATGTCTTGAATAATGTGATACTTGGCAATTGTTGTGCTCATATAGATCATGTTTAAGCTCTTGCATCATATACTTTGAACCTATTAGTGAAGAAATACATAGAGCTTGCTAAAATTTGGTTTGCATGATTGGTCTCTCTAAGGTCTAGATATTTTCTGGTAAGGTGTTTGAACAACAAGGAAGACAGTGTAGAGTCTTATAATGCTTGCAATATGTTCTTATGTAAGTTTTGCTGTACCGGTTCATACTTGTGTTTGCTTCAAACAACCTTGCTAGCCTAAGCCTTGTATTGAGAGGGAATACTTCTCGTGCATCCAAAATCCTTGAGCCAAAAAATGTGCCATTTGTGTCCACCATACCTACCTACTACATGGTATTTTCTGCCATTCCAAGTAAATACTTCGTGTGCTACCTTTAAACAATTCAAAATGTTTCTTAATTTGTGTGAATGTTTTATAGCTCATGAGGAAGTATGTGGTGTTTTATCTTTCAATCTTGTTGGGCAACTTTCACCAATGGACTAGTGGCTTCATCCGCTTATCCACTAATTTTGCAAAAAGAGCTGGCGCGGGGTTCCCAGCCCCAATTAATTAACTTTGTGTTATCACCAGAATTTAACCGGATCAGGAGGTGGGCCGTGATTAAGATGGGCTTGAAGAATATACATGGAAGATATACATGAATCGTCCTTGTACACGAAGTTTGGGCCAAGTGGCCCATGTATCTGTAATCTATAGTAGGATACGTGTCGGTTAGGATCAAATTAGAGTTTATCTCGTGCACGGTTGAGATTATTCCCAAATTAGAGAGTCTACGGACTATAAATATGTATCTAGGGCTATTCGAGAAAAAGGACGATCACGTTCACAACAAATCAATCTAGGCGCATCGCCACCCCTTGTTTCGAGGGTTTCTCCCGGGTAAGCATCATGCTGCCTAGATCGCATTGCGCGATCTAGGCAGTATCGGTTTATTCGTTCTTGGTGTTGCTCGTGCTGAAGCCTTTTTGATGGCGAGCAACACCCTTATCTCAGGTGTTTTGGGGTTGACGTCGTTACCTTCACGATGTACTTGTTTAGCTACGCTATCCCTCAATACCTGGCTACCCTTACACCTACGCTAGGTGTAAGGGTAGCATCTTGCTTGTTCATTAGCTAGTAGATCTAATCTATTATAGTCGCTCCTTGTTCTTCAAGGATTGGTTTGATATCCGCATGGTTAGGCCTTATAAATGGGTTGAACGATCCGGTAGTGCGTAAGGTGTGGTTAGCGAGATCCTAGAGGGATTGTTCCGGGGATCAACTTCATGTTGGTTTTTAGGCCTCTTTAGGGTTAGTTTTTCCTATCATCTCACGTATCTGCTAGGCTCAGTTACACATAGGATGTTCCGATTATGCGGTGAAAACCCTAGACTATCGTAGATTAGTTTAGCTTGTTTTGATCAGGTAAGATCCCCATGTTAACGTAAAATCCAACGTGTGTCATGGGGCAATCGGCTCTTAGAGCCGATCCACAGAGCAACCTAAGAGCCGATCGGGGCTCGTATTTAATGTTTACGTGTTTGCCACGCAGGAAACTAAGTCGAAGCAATCCATCACCTTCCTGACCAGGTATAGGTCAGGTGGCACGCCCTTGCATCAGCATCGAACGTGCGTGCTAGGAGCATTGCGGGACGTCGCCCGAGGGACCAGGGCCAGCCGCAGTCCTGGGAGCCTCCCGGCTCTACGGTGTTGCTCGTCGCTGCTCGCCGGTGAGTTTCTGACGGCAACACATTCTGGCACGCCCGGTGGGACAGTCAACAACAACGGCATCGACATCTTCTTCTGAGATGGCAGACGAGCCGGTCAAATACGAAGAGCTGCCTGAGGAGTTCAAGAAGAAGTATAATGAGATCAAATCCATCCTCGAAGCCGATCTCATCGGCTCTTTCACAAAAACCTGTTCACATGGCATCAGGTGGAAAGGGTTCTCGCCCGATGGTGCTCTTGATGGAATAGATCTGTCTACCCCTTCAGAGGAGCGCACCAGAGCTCTGCGCCAAGAACTTAACTATATGACAGCTCATTCTCTTCATCGGCACTCTGAGAGCCTGATAAACACTTTGGAGCGCGTCGCAGTCCGCGTGGTCCAGGAAATAATGAAGCACCAATACTCCCCGTCAGGCCCAGTCCTAGGAACTCACCAGGGGGAACTGCCGTTCCAGACCAGACCGCCGATACCGTTCGCGCTTACAGCTCCAGAGCCGCGTGGTTCGCCGGCTTTCGTCGTCCACAAAATTGGAGGCGATCCTGCTGATTACCAGTTCATGCTGGAGCCACCTAAGGAAATCCCACACGGATACACGTGCATATATGTGCCAGATTGCAACGATTTGGCGCGCACGAACCAGATAACAGCAGGAGGAATTTCGGGAGTTACAGGAGGAATTGCTGGAGGAGACACCGATAAACAGGCGTGGCTAGCCAAGTACGCCACCGCAGCAGATCAGCAAAATTCAGCCCCTGCAGCTCCTACAGTGGACCAGATCAGTGCAATCTTGAGAGACTAGTTTGGTATGGTACCAAAAAGAAGGGCAATCGGCTATTCCAAGCCGTACCCAAACGAGTATGATCTGATACCGCTGCCACCCAAGTATCGGCTCCCTGAGTTCTCAAAGTTCAGTGGGTCTGAGGGCTCTAGCTCAATTGAGCACGTCAGCCGGTATTTGGCACAGTTGGGCATGATCTCAGCTTCAGACCAACTGCGCGTCAGGTTCTTCGCGCAGTCCCTTACAGGATCGGCTTTTGGGTGGTACACTTCGCTGCCACCAGACTCAATCCGGACGTGGAAGCAAATGGAAGAGCAGTTCCACGTATAGTATCATTCAGGAGCCTCCGAGGTTGGCCTTGCCGATTTGGCACAAGTGCGACAGAGGCGTGGAGAAGCAGTGTCAGAGTACATTCAACGCTTCAGGACCGTGAGAAACCAGTGCTATTCGTCTCGTTTGAGTGAAAAAGAAGCCGTTGATCTGGCAGTGGTAGGTCTTACGTCGCCGATCAAAGACATAGCTTCTCAGGCAGAATATACCTCCCTGGCTCACATGGTGCAGAAACTATCATTATATGAACAGCGCCATCCAGAATTATACCAGGACAAGTTCAAACGCCCAGTAAGCCTGATCAAGGTAGAAGAGGTTGAAGACTCGGCAGGAGATCAAGAAGTGGCCGTGGATGAATGGGCTCGGGGGGCAAACCCTGTGTCCTGCAAATGGGTCAAACCACAAGGTCCTACGAAAGGGTTTGACTTCGACGTGAGCAAGGCAGAACAAATTTTCGATCTCTTGCTCAAAGAAAAGCAGCTGAAGTTACCAGAAGGCCATAGAATCCCTACGGCCCAAGAGATGAGCGGAAGGCCTTACTGCAAGTGGCATCATTCGTTCACACATACCACCAGCGACTGCAAATTGTTGCGTCAGCAGATACAGATGGCGATAGAACAAGGCCGTCTTATTTTCAGCCAGTATGCCATGAAAGTGGACACGCACCCGTTCCCTGCTGTCAACATGGTGGAGGGTAGTCACCCTGCGAGGCACCAGCCAGATTTTTCGTTCAGTATCAACATGGCAGGGCCTGCATACCACTCTGGTAGCGACAGAGAAGAAAGCAGTCGTTCTCGTGGCAAGGACAAGGAGGAGGCCGGTTCTCGCGATCGGCCACGATACAATGACAAACGGTACGTAACCGAGGATCAAGTGAGAAGCGTGTGGTACCAGCGACCACTCTCAGACCACCTTCTTAACAAATATGAACGTCAGTATGACCAACGCCGACGGCACGATACAGCCGTTGACGTAGCTCATCGGCCTGACATAAACGATAGAAGGTATCATCGGTATGATAGGGATGACGAAAGATATGAGCACCGTACCAGGGGAGGGTCGAAAGAGCAAGAGGACGTGGACCGGCACTGGGACTGCCCGTTTTTTAAACATTGCTGGGACTCAGGAATGAGCCGATTACCAACAATCGAAAGCTGCCCAGAGTGCAGATCAAGGAAGAAATACGTGGCAGATGTGTCAGTGTTCAAGCGTCTAGGACCTCTCCCGCGTCAGAACAAACGAGCTAAGTCCTCTCGAGAGGAAGATTCTGAGGAGTTAGACGATGAAGGAGAAGAAGATAGGTACCACCGACCAAGGTGGTGCCCTGACGGACTCAGTCATTCTCAAAAGCGCAGGGTACAGCGGCTACACAGCTTGGAGGAAGCCGAGAGATTATACCTGCACACATTGAGGAAGGCACGGCCCGATCTGGCTGCCAAGATTCAGCAAACTTTGGATGAGGAGAGCCGCCCACAAAAGCAAGAGTGGCGTCCCAAACCAAAGAAAGCCGATGATAAGACATCGGCTGGCGCCAACATGGTGTTCATACTCCCGTCAGATTTTTGCGCCCCGAGATCAGAGGAAGCATCTGTGGCACAACTAGACTGCGGTCCACGGCCAGTTGTCTTCGAGAAGCCACGAGAAAGAAGCTACAGGCATCTGAAGGCCTTGTACGTAAAGGGATATATCAACGGACAACCTGTCAGCAAGATGCTAGTGGACACAGGAGCGGTAGTCAACATAATGCCATACTCCATGCTACGTCGCCTGGGACGCTCTAGCGCGGATTTGATCAAAACCAACGTCACATTGAGTGATTTCAACGGCCAAACATCAGAAGCGCAAGGTGTTCTTAGCGTGGATCTGACGGTAGGACGAAAAACCATCCCCACGTTGTTCTTCATCGTCGACAGCAAGAGCACGTACGCCGTCCTACTAGGGAGAGATTGGATTCACGCTAATTGCTGCATTCCATCCACAATGCACCAATGCCTGATACAGTGGGATGGCGATGAGGTGGAGGTCGTCCACGCAGATGACACAGCCGAAATTTCAACGGCTGGCATGAGTGTTTGGGATGCGGTGGACCAAGAGCCGCTCTCTGGAGTAAGGCTGGACGATTGTGAGCGCATTGAGGTTACAAAAAACGGGGTGAGGCTGGTCTTATCCACTGGCCTGACAGTGTAACCGCATCAAAATCACTAGATATGTGTAGCAAGGCCGATCCATGCGATCGGCCCCAAAAAATAAATGGTAAATCCGCATCAAGCAGTGCATTGACAAAGGAGGCCGATTCAAGCAATCGGCCCATATTACCCTTATCATACATTTTGCCTGCGTTCAGCGTTGATCTAGCAGGTGATGGAAAGCTAGGGTATGGGTTTACATCGGCTGATGAGCTAGAAGAAATTGACATTGGTCCTGGGGATAAGCCACGACCAACATTTATCAGCAAGAAGTTGGGTCCACATCTGAGGAGTCTGATGATAGCTCTGTTGATAGAATACCCAGATTGTTTTGCCTGGGATTATACAGAGATGCCCGGGTTAGACAGGAGCATCATCGAGCATCGGCTCCCTCTTAAAAGGGGATTTCGGCCGTTCCAGCAACGAGCACGACAAATGAGGGCTGAAGTTTTAGAAGCAGTCAAGAAGGAGATCGAAAAAATGTTGGCTGCAGGTTTCATCAGGCCGTGCAGGTATGCTGAGTGGATTTCCAGTGTTGTACCCGTGGAGAAAAAGGACGGCCGAATGCGCGTCGCCATAGATTTTTGGGATCTCAACAGAGCTACCCCAAAGGATGAGTACCCAATGCCGGTAGCAGAAACCTTGATCAACGCAGCCGCTGGTCATAAAGTGTTGAGTTTCATGGATGGCAATGCCGGTTACAACCAGATTTTTATGGCTCCAGAAGATATACACAAGACTGCATTTAGAGTACCAGGAGCGGTGGGCTTGTTTGAGTATGTGGTCATGACTTTTGGGTTGAAGAACGCCGGTGCAACATATCAACGAGCCATGAATTACATCTTTCATGACCTGATCGGCAAGTTGGTGGAAATCTACATCGATGATGTGGTAGTTAAGTCTGTCTCGATGGAAGGACACTTGGAGGACTTGCGTCGTATTTTGGACCGAACTAGGAAGTTCGGACTAAGAATGAATCCCAAGAAGTGTGCCTTTGGTGTGACGGCCGGTCAATTCCTAGGTTTCTTAGTTCATGAACGAGGAATCGAGATCGGCCTGAAGAGTCAGGAGGCAGTGCGCACAATGAAGCCGCCTACCACAAAGAAAGAGCTGCAGTGTCTCATCGGCAAAACCAACTTCGTCAGAAGGTTCATCTCCAACTTGTCAGGACGGATCGAGCCATTCATGGGATTGGTGAAAATCAAAGCCGATGAAGAATTTCACTGGGGGGCAAAGCAGCAGCGAGCGTTCAACGAGATTAAGGAATATCTAACGAAGCCACCTGTGTTGGTCCCGCCTCAGCAAGACAGACCATTCTTTATTTATCTATCAGTAGCCGATACTTCTATCGCCTCAGTAGTGGTGCAAGTCTATGATGGTCTAGAGAAAGTCGCGTTCTACCTTAGCAGAAGGATGTTGGATGCAGAAACCAGGTACCCTGAGATTGAAAAGTTGTGCCTCTGCCTGTTCTTTACCTGCACCAAGCTTCGTCCTATTCTGCTGAACGCGGAGGTTATCATTATATGCAAATCAGACGTCATTAAACACATGCTGTCGGCTCCTGTATTGAAAGGCCGACTTGGTAAGTGGATGTTTGCGCTATCAGAGTTCGATCTCCGGTATCAACCAGCGAAGGCCGTCAAGGGACAAGCGTTAGCCAATCTTATTGCTGAACGAATCAACACGGATGTAGCAGCCCTGTCAGTTCGTGCTTGGGCCATGTTTTTCGATGGATCGGTTTGTGAAGACGGTTGTGGCATCGGGATACTGCTCGTATCGCCTCGGGGGGCAACATATTCTTTCTCCATTAGGTTACCTACCCCTTGCACCAACAATGTTGCTGAGTACGAAGCGATATGCAGAGGTATGGAGTTGCTTATAGAAGCCGGTGCAGAAGCAGTGGAAGTATTTGGAGACTCCAAGTTGGTTATTTCCCAGCTCACAGAAGAATACAAATGCGAGAGTGAGTCCCTATTCCCATTATGGATGCAATACCGCGAGCTGATGATATAGTTCAGGTATATAAATTTCAATTGGATACCAAGGTCGCAAAATATCGAGGCTAATGATCTAGCCCAGACGGCATCAGGCTACAAGGACGGTGCGGACGGAGCCGATGTCCTGGTATATGCCTTGGAACCGGATGACTGGAGAGCCGATATCTTCAATTACTTGAAAGATCCGGCTCGGGGGGCACCTAAACGGATAAGGTACAAAGCCATGAAGTATGTCCTTATAGGAGATGATATGTTCTACAGGACTCTGGAAGGATTACTTCTCAAGTGTTTGGGAACAGCCGAGTCGAATCGGCTCTTACACGAGGTACATGAAGGCGCTTGTGGAACCCATCAATCGGCTCATAAAATGAAATGGTTGATCAGGCGATCGGGGTTCTACTGGCCCACCATGCTTGAGGATTGCTTTAATTATTATAAAGGGTGTCAAGCATGTCAGATGTTTGGGAAGATTCAAATGGTACCTGCATCAGCAATGAATCCCATCATCAAACCATGGCCGTTTCGAGGTTGGGGCATGGATATGATCGGCAAAATCCATCCTGCGTCAAGCGGAGGCCACGAATGGATTCTGGCCATCACAGATTACTTCACTAAATGGGTGGAAGCTGTCCCTATGAAGAAGGTAAAATCGGAAGATGTTATCAAATTTGTGAAGGAGCACATCATTCATAGGTTCGGGGTCCCCCAGACTATTACGACCGATGGAGGTTCGGTCTTTATTTCTAAAGAGTTCAGAAAGTTCTGTGATGACATGGGAATTAAGTTGATCCGATCATCTCCATACTATGCTCAAGCAAATGGGCAGGCTGAAGCATCTAACCAGAGCCTCATCAAGTTGATCAAGAGGAAAGTTGATGAACACCCTAGACGATGGCATGAAGTATTGTCAGAAGCTTTGTGGGCTTATCGTATGTCATGTCATGGGGCTATAAAAACTTCACCGTACCAGCTAGTTTATGGACAAGAAGCCGTATTACCTTGGGAAATTACGGCTGAATCGAGACGTGTCACGTTTCAGAACGACCTAACATCTGAAGAGTATGTGGCCCTGATGAGTGATACTATTGAGGATCTGACAGAACTTAGGCTTTGGTCACTTGAGAAGATTAAAGAGAATAAAGCCAAGGTAGCTCGTGCATACAATAAGAAGGTGAGACCAAAGGAGTTTCAGGTTGGTGATCTAGTATGGGAAGCTGTATTGCCGTTAGGGACTAAAGATAAAGCATATGGCAAATGGTCTCCTAATTGGCACGGTCCGTACAGAGTCGACCAGGTCTTGAAGGGTAATGCATACATGCTCGAACAGTTGGATGGGGTTAAGTTCCCAGTAGCTGTCAATGGACAACATCTCAAGAAATATTTCCCAAGCATGTGGGATGATGGACAGTGAAATATGGAGGCCGATGCATAAAATCGGCCAGTAAAAAAAAAATTTACATGTTACAGCCGATGCAAGGACATCGACTTCAGACCAAAAAGCCGATGCATAGCCATCGACTCTAGAGGAATAAGCGCAACAGATTATCTTCAAGCCAGAGACCGTTATTTTCAAGAGATGGATCTGTGCGTTTGAGGTTTAAAGGTGGCATGGTCTCGAATTAGACCTGTTTGAACGACAATTTACCACCGTGGATCTGACCGTGGATCTGAGTTTATTTTCTCAGACAGAGGTTGCAATTATCGTATGAATAGGCAACTAAATCGACAATCTGGACTGGGCTGCGTTTTATGAGAAAAGCCGATGCACTACCATCGGCTCTTTGCACATTAACTTACCTCGACAATCGGCAAAATTGACAAGGAAGCAAAATCAATAGAAGAATATTTTCTTCATTAATAAAGGATTTCTTACAAAGAAAGAGCCGATTGCTCAGGGGAGGAAGAACAAAAGAAAGGCCTATTGGCCAATCTACTACTACTACTACTAGGCCTATTCTACGGGCCGTTGCTGCCCTCGTCGTCGCCATCGGAGCTCTCGTCGGCGCTGCTGCCGGCGGGCTCCTCGTCGCTGCTGTAGTCCTTGGCGGGGGCTCCGTACTCCTCCTCGTCGTCATCATCGTCGGTGTCGTCGCACGACCCGGCGCGGAAGCGTTTCGCCGGAGGGTAGTCTTCGAGGGAGTCGTCGTCGTCCTCCTCCTCTTCATCCTCCTTGTCGGAGGAGGTGTAGCCATCCCAGGAGAACGAGTCGTCCTCGCTCTCCGATTCCGGTTCCCCATCGGCGAGGAACTGGAGGTCTTCATCTCCGCTGGTCAAGGACTTGTCGTCCTCGGACCAAACGGAGGAGGCATGGTCCTCCTGATCCCACTCCTCTGGGGCGCACTCGTTGTGCGCCGCCATTGGATCCTGTTCCGGCGTGGACGCGCGGGAGGAGGAAGAAGAGGACTGGAAGGAGAGTCCCGATGAGGCGGAGGAAGAGGAAGAGGAAGACATGGTTGCAGAGGGAAAGAGGTTTTTTTTGGGCCGATGGCTAGTACAGAGCGAGAGGATGAAGAGGCGAACTATTCGGTGCGGTTAAATAAAGGGGATATAGTGGAGGTTTAATGCCACAGCAATTTCCGAGGAAGTGGTGCCAAAAAAACTGTCAAATCGTGCAGGGAAGTTGAGAAGGCAAGGCGTCATGATGATGGATGCTGCAACGGTTCTGCTCTGCCACGACATGACCCGACGAAGAAAACCAGAGTGGTTTTGGAATTACCATTGCCAAAACTAGGGGGGCATGTGTTATCACCAGAATTTAACCGGATCAGGAGGTGGGCCGTGATTAAGATGGGCTTGAAGAATATACATGGAAGATATACATGAATCGGCCTTGTACACGAAGTTTGGGCCAAGTGGACCATGTATCTGTAATCTATAGTAGGATACGTGTCGGTTAGGATCAAATTAGAGTTTAGCTCGTGCACGGTTGAGATTATTCCCAAATTAGAGAGTCTACGGACTATAAATATGTATCTAGGGCTATTCGAGAAAAAGGACGATCACGTTCACAACAAATCAATCTAGGCGCATCGCCACCCCTTGTTTCGAGGGTTTCTCCCGGGTAAGCATCATGCTGCCTAGATCGCATTGCGCGATCTAGGCAGTATCGGTTTATTCGTTCTTGGTGTTGCTCGTGCTGAAGCCTTTTTGATGGCGAGCAACACCCTTATCTCAGGTGTTTTGGGGTTGACGTCGTTACCTTCACGATGTACTTGTTTAGCTACGCTATCCCTCAATACCTGGCTACCCTTACACCTACGCTAGGTGTAAGGGTAGCATCTTGCTTGTTCATTAGCTAGTAGATCTAATCTGTTATAGTCGCTCCTTGTTCTTCAAGGATTGGTTTGATATCCGCATGGTTAGGCCTTATAAACGGGTTGAACGATCCGGTAGTGCGTAAGGTGTGGTTAGCAAGATCCTAGAGGGATTGTTCCGGGGATCAACTTCATGTTGGTTTTTAGGCCTCTTTAGGGTTAGTTTTTCCTATCATCTCACGTATCTGCTAGGCTCAGTTACGCATAGGTTGTTCCGATTATGCGGTGAAAATCCTAGACTATCGTAGATTAGTTTAGCTTGTTTTGATCAGGTAAGATCCCCATGTTAACGTAAAATCCAACGTGTGTCATGGGGCAATCGGCTCTTAGAGCCGATCCACAGAGCAACCAAAGAGCCGATCGGGGCTCGTATTTAATGTTTACGTGTTTGCCACGCAGGAAACTAAGTCGAAGCAATCCATCACCTTCCTGACCAGGTATAGGTCAGGTGGCACGCCCTTGCATCAGCATCGGACGTGCGTGCTAGGAGCATTGCGGGCCGTTGCCCGAGGGACCAGGGCCAGCCGCAGTCCTGGGAGCCTCCCGGCTCTACGGTGTTGCTCGTCGCTGCTCGCCGGTGAGTTTCTGACGGCAACACTTTCATTAATAATTCTCTTCACATGTTTTGCTCTGATTCATCAGTAAGCAACTTAATTTTGCAAATAGACACTCCTCCATGGTATGAGATTGTTGGAAGGCACCCGAGGATTCGGTTAGCCATGGCTTGTGTAAGCAAAGGTTGGGAGGAGTGTCACCCATAAATAAAAACTAAAGTACATGTGTAAACAAAAGAGAAGAGGGATGATCTACCTTGCTGGTAGAGATAACGTCCTTCATGGGAGCCGCTCTTTGAAAGTCTGTCTGGCAAGGGGGTTAGAGTACCCACTACCATTCGTTGACAACAACAAACACCTCTCAAAACTTTACTTTTATACTCTCTATATGATTTCAAAACTTAAAAAGCTCTAGCACATGATTTTATCCCTGCTTCCCTCTGCGAAGGGCCATTCTTTTACTTATTGTTGAGTCAGTTTACCTACTTCTTTCTATCTTAGAAGCAAACACTCGTGTTAACTGTGCATTGATTCTTACATGTTTACCTATTGCATTCATTATATTACTTTGCATTGACAACTATCCATGAGATATACATGTTACAAGTTGAAAGCAACCGCTGAAACTTAATCTTCCTTTGTGTTGCTTCAATGCTCTACTTTGAAAATATTGCTTTATGAGTTAACACTTATGCAAGACTTATTGATGCTTGTCTTGAAAGTACTATTCATGAAAAGTCTTTGCTATATGATTCAATTGTTTAATCATTGTCTTTACCATTGCTTTGAATCGCTGCATTCATCTCATATACTTTGCAATAGTATGATTAAGATTATGTTGGTAGCATGTCACTTTAGAAATTATCTTTGTTATCGTTTACCTACTCGGGACGAGTAGGAACTAAGCTTGGGGATGCTGATACGTCTCCGACGTATCGATAATTTCTTATGTTCCATGTTTGTTTTATGATAATACCTACATGTTTTGTTCACACTTTATATCGTTTTGATGCATTTTCCGGAACTAACCTATTGACGAGATGCCAAAGGGCCAGTTGCTGTTTTCTGCTGTTTTTGGTTTCAGAAATCCTAGTAAGGAAATATTCTCGGAATCGGACAAAATCAACGCCCAGCATCTTAGAATTCCACGAAGCTTCCAGAACACCCGAGAGCCATCAGAGAGGGGCCACAGGGGGCCCACACATGTAGGCGGCGCGGCCCAGGCCCTGGCCGCGCCACCCTATTGTGTCGTCGCCTCGTCAGCCCTCCGACTCCGCCTCTTCGCCTATTTAAAGGTCCCTGACCTAAAACTTCGATACGAATAAGCCACGGTACGAGAAACCTTCCAGAGCCGCCGCCATCGCGAAGCCAAGATCTGGGGGACAGGAGTCTCTGTTCCGGCACGCCGCCGGGATGGGGAAGTGCCCCCGGAAGGCATCTCCATCAACACCACCACCATCTTCATCAACGCTGCTGTCTCCCATGAGGAGGGAGTAGTTCTCCATCGAGGCTAAGGGCTGTACCGGTAGCTATGTGGTTAATCTCTCTCCTATGTACTTCAATACAATGATCTCATGAGCTGCCTTACATGATTGAGATTCATATGAGTTTTGTATCACTATTCATCTATGTGCTACTCTAGTGATGTTATTAAAGTACTCTATTCATCCTTCATGATGTAATGGTGACAGTGTGTGCATCATGTAGTACTTGGCGTAGTTTATGATTATGATCTCTTGTAGATTATGAAGTTAACTATTACTATGATGGTATTAAAGTGATCTATTCCTCCTTTCATAGTATGAAGGTGACAGTGTGCATGCTATGTTAGTACTTGGTATAATTGTGTTGATCTATCATGCACTCTAAGGTTAATTAAATATGAATATCGAATGTTGTGGAGCTTGTTAACTCCGGCATTGAGGTGCTCTTGTAGCCCTACACAGCTAGTGGTGTTCATCATCCAACAAGAGAATGTAGAGTGGTTTTATTATGTGATCAATGTTGAGAGTGTCCACTAGTGAAAGTACGATCCCTAGGCCTTGTTTCCAAATACTGCAATCATCGCTTGTTTACTGTTCTGCTGCATCTTTACTTCCTGCAATATTACCACCATCAACTGCACGCCGGCAAGCACTTTTCTGGTGCCGTTACTACTGCTCATATACATTCATACCACCTGTATTTCACTATCTCTTCGCCGAACTAGTGCACCTATACATCTGACAAGTGTATTAGGTGTGTTGGGGACACAAGAGACTTCTTGTATTGTGGTTGTAGGGTTGCTTGAGAGGGATATCTTTGACCTCTTCCTCCCTGAGTTCGATAAACCTTGGGTGATCCACTTAAGGGAAACTTGCTGCTGTTCTACAAACCTCTGCTCTTGGAGGCCCAACACTGTCTACAGGAATAGAAGCGCGCGTAGACATCAGTGTTGTTGTGGTGGTTGGGGTTGTTGTTGCCTCCGGGCTTCGGGGGTCCTCCGTGGTTGTTGGTGTAGTTTGGGCGGTAATTCTGAGCAGTGGGCTTGTTGTATTTTGGAGTATATCCTCCGGATGAGTTGTTGCGGTACTTCTGGGTGTTGCTGGACCCATGCTGGTTCATCATCCGGCGCTTGCGGTTCTCGTTGGCTTGGTGAAGCTTGCCCTCCATCTGGATGGCGGAGTCTACCAGGGCTTCTAGGTCAGCAAAGGGAATGTTGACCAGTACAGTCTGCATCTCGTCATGGAGTCCGTTCAGAAATCTTTCCTTCCGCTTCTCATTGGTGTCGGTTTCGTCCGGGGCGTACCTTGACAGAGTGAGGAATCTGTCGCGGTATTCTACCACGGACATTCTTCCTTGCTTGAGTTCGCGGAACTCGTCTCTCATCATCTTGATCAGTCCTTGGGGCACATGGTACTTGCTAAACTTCAGCTTGAAGTCTTCCCAGGTCATCATCTGTCCCGCATTCATTGCGCGGGCGCTTGTCCACCAGGCTCGTGCAGGTCCTGACAGGTAGTGGGTGGCGAACAGTACTTTCTCTGTGGCTTCTACTCCCGCAACTTCCAGGTTGTTCTCCATTGTCTGGAGCCAGTCATCGGCATCGAGGGGCTCTTCGGTCTTGCTGAAAATGGGTGGGTTGGTGTTCTGAAAGTTCTTCAGTTTTGACCCAGGGTGGTCGTGGTTTCCATGGCCATTGTTGTTCTGAGCGATCTGTTGCAGGGCAGCTATGTTGGCTTGGCGTTCAGCTCTCTCGGCTTCGCGGTCTGCCATCATCATCTCCAGCATTTGCATCATGGCGTCTTGGTTGGTGTTGCGGGTTGGTGGGGCCATCTGATCATTGAGGTAGATGCTAAGATAAGAGGGAAATTTCTATGGTTTGTTTGGGATTTATAGTTCAAAAAGTTCAAAACTTGAAAACTTGAGTAGTGTTGCGGGGGTAAAAACCAACAACACTTTTTCATTCATACCAAACATCACACATTACAAATCTAACACACCGTTGGTTTGAAGAACCATTCATTCGCTCTACGATATAAGGGGATCCTGATACAACTCACACCTACTTAAGTGCTGGGGTGATACTACTCTTCGGGGTGGATTCTTCGTCTTCACGGGTGATGTGCTTGGCGAGAGGCGAGGGCGTTGTCCAAATCCCTGCGGGTTTTGTACAGCCGGAAGTCCTGGTGTGCTACATAGTGGTTCATCTTCGTGTGTGGTGGCATGGTCATCGATCTTCCCATGGAGTCATGTCTTGGGTAGTAGATGAAGCGAGTGTTCTTGATCTTGTTCTCATTTTGTCCACACAGACGGGAAATTGCTTCTTGCATAGCCCTGACTAGTCCTTCCTTCCAAGTGTTTCCCGTTACAGAAAACCAGATGGTTTCCCATACCGGGGCTCCAAGCTTTCTTTGTAGATCAGCAGAAACTTCCCACCGAGGTGGTCCTCCGGAGTGATTGTTGAGGGGTGTTCCGAAGAACTCGGGATACGGGCGTCCTAGATAGTCCACTAGGTTCTTCAAGTCTTTCTCGAACATCAGGTTTCCTCCGTGACCAAGCTGATAGAACTCCCATTTGTACTCCATCTATGAACAATGAGGATGAGTAAGTTAAAGAAGTGGTCAAGTGTGTAAAGTTTTAGGTAGTTCTCAAAGGAAAAAGTAGAGCATGAAATTCTCAGTTTGAAAAGGATCTCAAGGGTAAGAGTGAGAATAAGCTTTCATAAATATTCACTTTATTGGTTTTGAAACTAAGTTTTGCAGACGTCCATTCTAACTAGGGTCTCCTAAGGTCAAACAATGGCTCTGATACCAACTTGTCAACACCCGGATTTTTAATTCCAGATGCCTGTTATGCCATACATCGCAATCCCAGGAATATTGTTGTTGCGAGACATAACAGTTGAATATCATAAGTCATCATTCATTACATACCATAGTCGTCTTACAAATTCAGATCACATGATCCATATTACACGAATAGTTGATCTATGGATCAACAAACATAAAGTTCATAGCGGAAGCGTAAATAGAAGGGACTCTTTAGTCCACAGGCTAACGTCTGACGTCAGAAGATTCCCTAGTTGTCGTAGACGTCCTGGTTGTAGTCCTCTGGGTAGTTCTGCTCCTCTTCATAGTCTGGCCATTTGTATAGCCAGGGACACAGCCGTGAGTACTTTAAAGTACTCGCAAACTAATACTAATGTAAGTACTAACAATTCTAGTAAGGGGGTGCTAAGCTCTAGTTTATTTTGCATAAAGCCAATTTTAGTTCACAAGTATTTGAGAAAAGACTTATTCAGGTGCTAACTAACTCAAGTGGGAACATTAGTGTCATTCCCACCATTTAAGTAGTGATTTCAATTCAATTCACCACTTCACAATTCATGTCACCAACATTTCAAAAAAAATTGACATTGGACACTGTATGGCCTTTCCAACCGTCAGTAACCGTGGACGCAGCTATTCTAATAGATTTACACTCTGCAGAGGTTGCACACTTGTGCCACAACATTTGATTTCATCCGTCGGGATTACCCCGAATCATCGTAACTCAGTACGCGGATCATCAACCATAACCTTTCACTTACATACCCTAGTATGAGCACCTCTCCCCATGAGCTTGGCCTCCCGGTGAAGACCAACTGTCAACCCGGGAACTGCACAGGGCTTGGCCGTACAATTCACCTCAATTCACATCATTTCTCAACAACGGAGGCAGCCTCGGCATAACCCCTATGATGTGTGTTCAGAGGGAACCCATACTAAGATGCATAAATTTCCAGTTAAGCCCTACCCATAATCAGGTATTGTGGGGGTACTCAATATTGGAAAGGTATCGCATTCAAAACCAATATCCTTTTTATCAAAAATCACCATCTTCTCTTGGTCATATTCACCTTCAAAAATCATTCAATGGAATGACTCCTTATTCCAAGGTTTCAAATTTCTTTCAAAGTCACATGTTCCCATCTAGAGTAGTCAAGTTCGAAATATTTAGCACTAGCACTAGTCATGAGGGGTGCTAATCTTGCTTGGCTAGCTTGAGACTATATTAACTACTCTAGTAACCATCTTTACTTCAGACCAAAGTTAACTATAAAAGTAACTCTTTGAGAAAACAATTAAAAACTTGTAAGGTAAAAACTTGGGATAGGCTTATGGTAAGAAAGGTAAGACTAATGGTGCCTTGCCCCAAAGGGGCTTTGCACTTTGCAAGAATATTAGCTTGCAACCATATAACTTGCAAAAGTCTAGCTTGCATTGGTGTTAGCTTGCCTTGGTTGTTGAGGTGATCAAAGTGCTCTTGTTCTTCTGGGTAGAATCCTTCCTCTTCCTGGTATTCTCCGGCACTAGCGTCTATACACGAATACGAGGATACAATCACCAGGCAATACTTAAGTAGTCTTAATTAGCCTTAATGGCTCACTCCAAATGATCTAGCATCACTACTTAGCATTGTTACCAAGAATTAATCTAGGGTTTTCTTTCTTAGGGTTAGAGAAATAATTTCCTCTCATTACATATGTAAATGATAGTTTCCATATGGTTCTTGAGGAATAATTTCCTCTCATTGAATCTTCTTAAGATTTAATTTCTCAAACAATCATACATGAAATCATGTTGACCTATGTCAACCATTCATCATCATTATTTGAGAAAATGATTTAAATGAGGTAGACCACCTCATACTATTTAATAATGCCTATTATGATTTAATATCTCCAAGCATTTCATATGATATTATTTGACCAGGGGTACAACTTCATATGAATTCATTTGAGACAAGATATAAATGAAGTATAACACTTCATATAATTTACATAATAGTTTTGGACAATATCAACTAACTCAAATAGCCATAAAGTCCTTTATTTACTTTGGGCCATGATCACTCAAGGTAACCATACCATATTTTTGCATAAACAATTAGTGTAAGTGAAATGTGTGAATTATAGCAATTGGATTTACTCCAAAATTCAAATTGGTTGATTTTTTAGATTTATTTAAAGTCACAAAAGTCTCTGTCTTGTTATTTTCATCACATTAATTCTACACAAGATATCAAGGTGGGACCAGTGAGGTTGGATAGATATTTTTACAAGCTTTCAAACAACATAAAATTCATCAATTTTGGTTGGGTAGATTTGAAACTATTTAATTTCTAAGATAGGACCAGTATTTGAATTAAACTGAAAAGGATTAAATGAATTTGAAAACTTGGGCTTGAGCGGGAAAGTTAACAGGCCGAAACGAGGGAAACTAACTGGGCCAGCCCAGCTAGTGCTGCGGCCAACTGACAGAGGGGCCCGCACGTCAGCGACAGAGGCTTACCGAAACGGTACTGGTGATCGTGAGCCGCAGGATTAGAATGAGATCGTGCGGCTGTGCGTCGTCGTCGTCGTCGTCGTCGGGGAGAAGGGGTCGCTGCCGCGGCGGAGGTAGGGGGTCGGCAGCGCTCCTGGACGCCGGCGAGGGGCGGCGACGAAGCAGGGCGACGTTGTCGATGACGGGGAGTCGACTGGTAGCAGCAGCGTCGCTCGGGGAGGCGTAAATCGACGGCGGCTTCTGCGTCGGCTTGCAGTTCTCCGGCGTGCAATTGGGCGGCGGTGGTCGCTGATTCAGGGTGGAGAGGGTGCGAGGAGATCGAGAGGAGGGAGAGGAGCAAGGTTTGTGTGGAGAAGGAGGCGCGGGAGACGGTGTATTTATAGTTGCGCATGGTGCCCGTGGGTCTGCGGCGAGGGCGGCAGCTGCGCGGCGGTTCCGGCAAGTAATCGGGGTAGGCGAGGGCAGGGTTGCATAGGCGGCGGCAAAGCGAAGCTAGTGAGCCTGCTGGCTAGGTGGGGGACGGTCAGGGGAGGTCGTGCGACTTCAGGGTCTGGCGGCACAGACGCGGAAGATCGGCGAGCTGGTCGTCGGCGAAGGTGCTCGCACGGGGCATGGAGCATGTCTGGCGGGCGCTGGTCATCCAGTGGAGCGAACTGGTGAAGGGAGAGAGCGAGAGGGGCCCTGGGTCGACGGCGCACGTGTCCGCTCTGCGGCGTCCAGGGCGTGCCGATGCGCACCCTGGCGCGTTCTGGGCGCCACGGACACGGCGCGTTCCCGGCGGTGCCGTGTCGTTCTCTGACCAGGGTTGGTCCAGGCTAGTCCGGTAGGGCTAGGGGGAGCTGCTGGACATGGTTGCATGTGCTAGAGAGGTGAGGAGCTAGGGTAGGCTGGGTGTGTGCCAACATGGCCGGCATGGCATAGCCATGCCATGATTTGGCTAGTTTCTAGGGTTGCTATGTCTAGAATAGGGGGAGAGGGGACAGGGGAACAAGGTAGATCTCAAGTGGTGGCTTAGGGTGGGCTAGAGCACTATTTCAAATAGTGTTGGAATTTATGCCTATTTGCAATTTGAAAAGTCTTGCCAAATTTGGTTTGTGCACTATGGTTTAAAAATTTGAAAATGGTGCATTTGGCTAAGTTGCAATTGACCAGGGAGAAACATGGGTGTTGGTGGAATTTTTAAAAATCAAAGAATAGCCAAAATTGGCAAAGTGAGATTGTTGCATGTGATAAAAAGTTCCAACTTTGGATGAGCATAGAATTTTATACAAAGTGAATTTGGCATGGTGGTCTTTACCAAAGTTGTTCTCCTTCATGTGCTCTTGGATGAGGTGCAAAGAGTTGGTAAAGTTTAGTGTGAAATTTTTAAATTGCAAGAGCTCAAAGTAGGGACCAGATTATAAATGGCAGATTTGACCATTATCATATGTGATCCCATTTTGAGTTTGAAATTCATTTGAAAAGTGTTTCTTTGATTCCAAAAGTTGTAATAAGGGTTTAGTATCATATTACAACTAATGGTGAAGACCAAAATGATCTAGGTCAAAGATTTGGAAATATGGCATAAACCACATGTGAGGGTTTTGTGATTTTCTAACTTTTATTCTTTTATTTTTCTTTGCTTCACTTAAGCAAGTGTGAGGTTTATTTGGTGTTAGATTGAGTTGGGAAAAAGGTTCAAACCATTTTGGGGCCATGGGGGTGCCTAGGTCAAGATTTAATATTTTGGCTAAGTGCCACATATGCCTCTATGCATATGTTTGGTTTTATTTTGTTTCTCACTTGAATTGGTTGGTAAGTACTTGGTTGAGTGTGTTGAGGTATTTCAATTCATCTACTCAAGGTAGACAGAGCAAAGCTCATTATTTGCAAAAAGTAGCCATAGGCTTGCATATGCCTTTTTCTTTATTAAGATCATTTCTTTTTATTTTGTTTTCCAAAGGTTGGTGCTAAGAGAGATGAGGTTTAGGGTTTAGTGGGGTTCACCATGGTTCACCACCATTTAGCAAAATAAGGAAGGTAGGGTTCATGATTTACATATTAGGGCTACATGCCCACATATGTCTTTTTCTTTTATTTTGGGTTCCTCAAAATAGATCCAAAAGATTTTAGGGTTTTTCTTATTTGATTTCTTTCTATTTTATTTTATTTGGTTGGTGATCATCACTTGATCACTTTAGTGTTTTAGGGTTTTGGAAATGTGTGCGAAGTAATAAACAAACAAACATGGCAAAACACAAGTATTAGGTATGAGCACTATGCTTAGCACTCTATGTAAGAAAAGTTTTTGTTGGTTCTCATTTTTGAAAAAAAAAAAGAAATTCATTTTCTCTTTGTTTTGAAATTTGGGGTGTTACAGTGAACCCCTATCCTTTCTTTTACACTGCAAATACATGTTATTTTTATTGCCAATTCCCACGGCAACAGCTCTTTTACTGTTCTTTTTTATGTCACTACAAACAAACATCTCTTTCAACACTATACGTTTAATACTTTGTTTTCAGCAAAACCAGTGAGGTAGACAACCTCACTGCAAGTTGGGGCAAAGTATTTTGGTTGTGTTGTGTGTAGGTTCCACGTTGTTGCTGACGCCGGTAGTGCGTCCTGCCAAAGTCAGCTAGCAACACCTTAAGAAGTGATTTTTCTCTCCTACTGGTCGATTAAAACTTGGTTTCTTACTGGTGGAAAATTTGCTACTGTGCTCATCATACCTTCCTCTTGGAGTTTCCTAGCGGTGTGCTTTGCACAACATCAAGCTCTTTTTCTGGCGCCGTTGCTGGGGAGTAATCAAGACATTCCATGAAGCCCGGTCAACCGCCATCAAAAGCTTTTTCTGGCGCCGTTGCCGGGGAGAAAGAGAATTTCTGCAAGGGGAGTCTCTCATTTCCAATATCTTTACTTTGCTATTGTTTTGCTTAGTTTATTTTACTTTGTCTTGTTTGTTTCTTTATATCAAAAACACACACAAAAATTAGTTTCTAGTTGTTATTTTGTTGCTTTATTTTTAGCTCATTATGCTGATCCCTAAGTATGTTCTGAAAGACCTATCAATAGGTAGTGGTTCTATAATTGGGAGAGATAACATTGACGAATTCTTTAATCATGTTAGTAAGCATAAAGATATTGAGGAAAGATCCTTAGTAGAACTTGCTCCTAATTATGAAACTATTGCAGCTTATTTAGCTCAAATGTTGGAGGCTAGGTTGGTTAACCTTAAAACCCCATAATGCAGCAAATATTTCTTAAACTTCATGAAGTTGAGGATGATGAAAAGAGAGATTTTATTCTAGAAACTTTGCTTAAAGAATTTAGAGATGTTGTTATAGAAGCTAGAAAAGTCTTTGATCGGTTTAAGATGCTAGGATCATGTGTAGATGTTACTAGTACACTTGAAAAGATAGACAAAACCAAACCTAAAAATAGGGAGGAAATCAAAATACCAATACCTTTCAAACTCGCAGGAATGCATGAAGCTTTGGAAAAGAATTTTGATTGTATTATTCCTGAAAACCCATTTGATGAAAGTAGTGAACCCAAGAATGTTGAGAGAGGGTGTTCTAAAACTTATATGGATAAAATACAATTCCTTGTTGAAAATACTTCTGGCATTGATCGTGATGCTTCTTCACTTGAAAATACTTGATTCAAACTCTTTTTCTGGCGCCTAGCTGAAAGGCGCTAAAGAAAAGCATTCTTGAGAGATAACCCATATTTTATTTCTGTAATTTTTCTTTTGTTGAGTCTTGGAAGTTATTACCTCTGTAATAACCTCTCATTATCCTTTTTATTTCATTTTTTTGCCAAGAATAACCTCTAATAGGAAGAAAATAAGATTTGGGGAAGTTGCTATCCTAAAACAGATTCTACGTTGTCACAAAAATAACTTGTATTCCCAGCCAGAATGTCGTATTGACCTGATAAGTTTTGAGCATATCCCCCGGGTCATTATCTAACTTTCATTAGTTTTGCACTTTTCGATTTGAGCAACAGAGGATTTTCGAAAAAATCGGTCTTTACCTGTTGTTCTATTTTGACAGATTTCTGCCACTATTTGCATTTGCCTCTTAATCTTTTTTCTTTTTGAGTTCTTTTGAGAAAAAGAGATTTTAAAATAAGTTGCTACATTATCTAATGTTTTAATGGATGTTTGACTTATGTTAGAACTGAACCAAAATGGGTTTGCTATTTCGATTGCACTAATGCTGCTAATGAAAATTGTGTGAAGTTTTATATGAAGGGATTTCTATTTTCGTGCCCTCGGTTCCTTTGTTGTGCTCAGTTTTCCCCAGCTCCTTAGTTTTTCCTCAGTTTTCCCCAAGTCCTTGTTTGAAACCCGCAGAAGCAGCTCAGACGGCAGGATTCCCGTTTAGTTGACCGTTCCGTGCTGACGTGTGTGTGGCCGCGTCGTGTGGGCCCGCGTCGCGTGGGGCTGGTAGAAAGGGACCGCGTGGGACAGGACGAGATAGCGTTTGTTTTCACGTGAGCAGGAGCTGGGTTTTGTCTCTCTCGGCCCAAATTGGCATTTGTAAGAGCACCTTTTCCCCTCTTTCTCTCTCTGTCTTTTTCACCAAATTAGTATCAAATCTAGAGAAGCTTCTATTTCTGTCTTTCTTCAATTATTTATGCCTTTTGGCCCTCGTTTTTTGCCCAATATGGCAGCAAATCTAGAAGCTAATATATGATAAATTCATAGCAGCATAATCAGAAAACTAAGTATAATACATAAACTGCATACAGCAGCCAAAAGCAGCCAATAACGTTGTTAATGTTCACGACAAACTAAGCTGAAAAAAATACAAGACGCACGCAATGTATGGCCAACAAGAAGATTCCTCATTGCTCATATATTTCTTCGTCGCCCCGTTCGTGCATTATCCCAAGGAAATATTCATTGAACTCCTTCCATCTGCAGTGTGCGGCCAATACATCCTCCAAACGGTATGGTCTGTGTTCATTTCTCAGACCGTAGTTTCCCATTCTATCCACATATCGTGGCCACTCATCCCAGGCCTTTGTAGCATGAATGTACTCTCTGATATAACCCAAATCGGCTTAGTAGATGCAGCCAGGTCGAAGTGTCGGGTGCACTCTGGTGTCGACGGAGATACACCGGATATAATGCAAGAAGAAGGCATGACTGCCAAAGTTACTGACCGGATGGAGAGAGCGGCTCTGAGTGTCCACACGGTACACCAATGGTTGGTCCTCCGAAAGCATGTTGTCCAACAACACAAGCAGCAGATCACCATCCGACTTCAGAAGATAGAACTTGTCATTTCCAAGTTGTGAAAATGAAATTTGTGTCTCCATCTTGACAGTGCTCGCGCGCTGCTGCAACTGTGCATTGGTGCACACAATTCTTCCGGACTCGAAATTGTCCACAGCTATTGCATACAGTCCACCATTGAACAGGGTAATGCAACACAAACCATGGTTCTCGATCGAAAATCCTCCATCTCCCCAATCTTCATATATATCCTTAGTTGGAGTGCTCTCATCGATCCAACTAATTTCATTCGGGTAATGATACGTCTCCAACGTATCTATAATTTCTGATGTTCCATGCTTGTTTTATGACAATAGCTACATGTTTTGTTCACACTTTATATCGTTTTGATGCGTTTTCCGGATCTAACCTATTGACGAGATGCCAAAGGGCCAGTTGCTGTTTTCTGCTGTTTTTGGTTTCAGAAATCCTACAAAGGAAATATTCTCGGAATCGGACGAAATCAACGCCCAATATCTTATTTTTCCCGGAAGCTTCCAGAGCACCGAAGAGGGGCCAGAGGGGAGCCAGGGGGGCCCCACCCCACAGGGCGGCGCGGCCAAGGGGGGGCGCCCCCTAGTGTGTGGGACCCCCGTGGACCCTCCGACTCTGCCTCTTCTCCTATAAGACTCTTCGTGACCTAAATCTTTGACACGGATTGATGAAACTCCAGAAAACCTTCCAGAGCCGCCGCCATCGCGAAACTCCAATTCGGGGGACAGAAGTCTCTGTTCCGGCACGCCGCCGGGACGGGGAAGTGCCCCCGGAAGGCATCTCCATCGACACCACCGCCATCTTCATCACCGCAGCTGCTTCCCATGATGAGGAGGGAGTAGTTCTCCCCCGAGGCTGAGGGCTCTACCGTAGCTATGTGGTTCATCTCTCTCTCTTTGTGATCTAGTTGAATATCATCTATGTGCTACTCTAGTGATGTTATTAAAGTAGTCTATTCCTCCTTCATGATGTAATGTTGACAGTGTGTGCATCATGTAGTACTTGGTATAAGCTATGATTGTTATCTCTTGTAGATTATGAAGTTAACTATTACTATGATAGTATTGATGTGATCTATTCCCCCTTTCGTAGCCTGACGTTGACAGTGTGCATGCTATGTTAGTACTCGGTCTAAATTGCGTTGGTATATCTTGCACTCTAAGGTTACTTAAATATGAACTCCGGATGTTGTGGAGCTTGTTAACTCCGGCATTGAGGTGCTCTTGTAGCCCTACACAATGAATGGTGTTTGTCATCAAACAAGAGAGTGTAGAGTAGTTTCAGTTATGTGATCAATGTTGAGAGTGTCCACTAGTGAAAGTAGGATCCCTAGGCCTTGTTTCCGAACATCGAATCTCCGTTTATTTACTGTTCTATTGCATGTTTACTCGCTGCCATATTTTATTCAGATTGCTATTACCACTCATATTCATCCATATTACTTGTATTTCACTATCTCTTCGCCGAACTAGTGCACCTATACATCTGACAAGTGTATTAGGTGTGTTGGGGACACAAGAGATTTCTTGTATCGTGATTGCAGGGTTGCTTGAGAGGGATATCTTTGACCTCTACCTCCCTGAGTTCGATAAACCTTGGGTGATTCACTTAAGGGAAACTTGTTGCTGTTCTACAAACCTCTGCTCTTGGAGGCCCAACACTGTCTACAAGAAAGAAGCCAATTGTGGACAGCAAACTATTTTCTGGCGCCGTTGCCGGGGAGGTAAGGTAAAAGGTATTCACATCCTCCGACGACTAAGCTATTTCCTAGCACTGTTGCCGGTGTGTGAGTGCTCGAAGCTATTTCCTTTAGATCCTGCAATTGCATCTTTTTGTTTCTTGTTTTTATTTTTCACTAGTTAGGCATAATGGAAAACAACAAAAAATTTAGTGAGCTTTTTAATCTTTTTCCTGAGTTAAGACATGGATTGTTTGATACGAAAATTAAAAAACCTATGGAACCTTATTTGCATGATAGTAGCAATGTTATTAGTATGAATGCAATTACTGCTAATTCTATGGAAAAGTCTAAACTTGGGGAAGCTAGTTTTTATGATCTTTTTAGCTTCCCATCTTTAGGGGAGAAAATTTGCTCTGATAATACTTTATCTCCCATATGCGATAACTCTAATGATGCTTGTGATATTTTAAATCCACCTACTGCAAGTACTGCTTTCAAGATACCCATGAAAATTATTGAACGTGCTATGGATAACCGTTATGAAGGGGATGGAACTATCCATCATGGAGATCATTTACTGTTTTTGCATGAATTATGCGGGTTATTCAAGTGTGCAGGTATCTCTATGGATGAAGTGAGGAAGAAACTATTCTCTATTTCGCTGTCTGGTAAAGCGGCGCAATGGTATAAATTGCTGAAGAATAGTCATTCTCTTGGTTGGGAGGAAATTGTATCTCTCTTTTATTCTAAATTTTATCCTCCTCATGAAGTGCATATTGATAGGAATTACATTTATAATTTTTATCCTCGTGATGGAGAGAGTATTTCCCAAGCATGGGGGAGATTGAAGTCACTAATGCTCAAATGTCCCATTCATGAGCTCCCCCGTAATGTCATTATTAATAATTTTTATGCAAGGCTTTCAGGACATCACAAGGACTATCTAGATGCCTGTTTGGAGGGATCTTTCACAAGCAAGGAGGTTGAAGCTAGGTGGGATCTTCTTGAAAGAATTCAGGAGAATACTGAAGATTGGGAGAACGACAAAGGTAAAGAATCAGGTATAAATTATGATTATGAATGCATTGAAACTTTTATGGATACTGGTAAATTTCGAAATATGAGTGCTACTTATGGTCTTGACTCTCAAGTTGCTGCAAATCTTTATAAAGCTTTTGCCTCTCATTTTGAATTGCCTAGGAAGAATTTTGATAAGTATCATGAACCTTTTAAAGATGCTTGCATGAAGGATGAAATTGCTGATAATGATTGCAATGAACATGCTCAAACTCCTAAGAATGCTATTTCCTATAAGCATGTTATTTTTTGTGGAATGCATAGACATTGTGGAATTAATCAAATCGAAGATGAATATTGTATCCATCATAGGAATGAAAAAACTAGAAAATGGTCTAGGGCTCTAGATGATCTTGGTAAAAAAGTTTGTGCCCTCTATCCTTTTATTTGTGAACTTTGCCATAGAGTGGGTCATTTTAATTTTCAATGCTCCTCTAATGATAATTCGAACCCCGTGAGTGCTGCAAATTTGTATTGTGATGATGAAATTACTCCTAATCAGCATGATGAACTTACTTTATTTTTGTGGTGTGAAGAGTTATCAAGAAAAATCTCTTTGTTACATGTGAGTGATCTTGATATTGATGATGTCCTGCATGGGTGTTTTTCTTATTGCATTGATAATTTCCATACAAATACTTACATACAAAATATTTTAGAAGATGACACTTTGCCAAAATATGATAGGACCGCTGTGTGTTTTGAACTTATTAATGAAAAGGAGGAATCCTCCCAAGTTTCTTCTATTGTTTCTGGAAATAAATCAGGTTATGTGGAGAAGCCTCCCTTCAAGCCTCTTCCTCCTAAAGAAGGGAACGAGGAGGAGGAAGAGAAGAAGAAGAAGAAGAAGAAGAAGAAGAAGAAGGGAACGAAGAAGAAGAAGGGGAATAAAGAGAAAGAGGTAACGGCATATCCCCGCGTGTATGAGATAACGATAGGTAACCGTAAGTATGTTGCTCCTGATGATTATTATGATAATGAATCTGAGTACAATGATCTTCCTATGCCCTTTACCTACATTAGTGATCATGATTTGAAAGAGCACAGTACTTTTGATATTGAAAATCTCTGGGAAACTAATTCTGAAAATGATGATGTTAATAATTGCCATAGTATCAGTACCATCCATGCTTCCTCCCATAATGATATAGAAAGCTCTAAGCTTGGGGATGAGGTGTTTGAAAATCCTTTTGCTACTGATCATTATATGTTTGATACATCTCCTTCTAGTAACAATGATGGTATGGTCACAGATGAACATACTGTGAAAGATAACTATTCTATTTCTTATGATGACACTATGCCTCCAATTTTTGATAATTATTATAAAGAATGCTATGATATGGGTTATAACTATCCTTATGAAATTTGTCATAGTTATGATTGGATTGCCAAAAACAATTCCCTTAGTATGCAACTTGTTTACCATGTTCAAATTCTTGATAATAATCTTGCTCTAATTACTATTAATGAGAAGAACTCTTCTTATGCCAAAATTAATGATACTTTTATGTATATGAACCATGATAAGAATGTTTTAAGTGATGATTATATTATGGATTTCATCAATGATGCTACTGAAAGTTATTATGAGAGAGGGATACATGGTTATATGCATCTTAATAATATTAAGTTTTCCCTCTTTATGTTGAGAATCTTGAAGTTGCGCTTGTGTTGCCTTCCTATGCTTGTCACTTTGTTCTTCATGAATTTTTTTATTTACAAGATTCCTTTTCATAGGAAGTGGGTTAGGCTTAAATTTGTTTTGAATTTACTTTTTGATGCTCTCTTTTGCTTCAACTCTTATTTCTTGCGAGTGCATCATTAAAACTACTGAGCCCATCTTAATGGCTATAAAGAAAGCACTTCTTGGGAGATAACCCATGTTTTTATTTTGCTACTGTTTTGTTGTGTCTTGGAAGTTGTTACTACTGTAGCAACCTCTTCTTATCTTTATTTTATTGCATTGTTGTGCCAAATAAAGTCTTTGATAGTAAGGTTGATACTAGATTTGGATTACTGCGCAGAAATAGATTTCTGTCTGTCACGAAATTGAGTCGCCCCGTCTGTAGGTAACTCAGAAAAATATGCCAATTTACGTGCGTGATCCTCAGATATGTATGCAACTTTCATTCGATTTGAGAATTTTCATCTGAGCAAGTTTAGTGCCCCATAAAAATTCGTCTTTACGTACTGTTCTGTTTTGACAGATTCTGCCTTTTATTTCGCATTGCCTGTTTTGCTTTGTTTGATGGATTTCTTTGTTCCATTAACTTTCAGTAGCTTTGTGCAATGTCCAGAAGTTTTAAAAATGATTGTGTCACCTCTAAACATGTGAATTTTTGATTATGCACTAACCCTCTAATTAGTTTGTTTCGAGTTTGGTGTGGAGGAAGTTTTCAAGGGTCAAGAGAGGAGGATGATATATGATCAAGAAGAGTGAAAAGTCCCTGCATATTTCAAGAAGACTCAAGCGTCTAAGCTTGGGGATGCCCAAGGCATCTCCTTCTTCATCAACAATTTATCAGGTTCTTCTATTGAAACTATATTTTTATTCGGTCACATCTTATGTACTTTACTTGGAGCGTCTGTGTGCTTTTATTTTTGTTTTGTTATTCTCCGAATAAAATCATGCTTGTGTGGGAGAGAGACACGCTCCGCTCGTGCATATGAACACTGGTGTTCTTAGCTTTACTTTTAATGTTCATGGCGAAGGTTGAAACTGCTTCGTTCATTGTTATTTGGTTGGAAACAGAAAATGCCTCATATTGTCTAGAATAATTTGATACTTGGCAATTGTTTTGAACTCTCAAGTAGATCATGATTAAGCTCATGCACCATGTAGTTTAAACCTATTAGTGGAAAACTACCGTAGAGCTTGTTGAAATTGGTTTGCATGACTGGTCTCTCTAAGGTCTAGATATTTTCTGGTAAAAGTGTTCGAGCAACAAGGAAGACAGTGTAGAGTCTTATAATGCTTGCAATATGTTCTTATGAAAGTTTTGCTGTACCGGTTCATACTTGTGTTTGCTTCAAATAATTTTGCTAGCCTAAGCCTTGTACTGAGAGGGAATACTTCTCGTGCATCCAAATCCTTGAGCCAAAAACTATGCCATTCGTGTCCACCATACCTACCTACTACATGGTATTTTCTGCCATTCCAAGTAAATACTTCATGTGCTACCTTTAAACAATTCAAAATTTATCATCTCTTATTTGTGTCAATGTTTTATAGCTCATGAGGAAGTATGTGGTGTTTTATCTTTCAATCTTGTTGGGCAACTTTCACCAATGGACTAGTGGCTTCATCCGCTTATCCAATAATTTTGCAAAAAGAGCTAGCAATGGGGTTCCCAGTCCCAAATTAATTAACATTAATAGACACTCCTCCATGGTATGTGATTGATGGAAGGCACCCGAGGATTCGGTTAGCCATGGCTTGAGAAAGCAAAGGTGGGAGGAGTGTCATCTCTAAATAAAACTAAAATAAATAGACACTCCTTCATGGTATGTGATTGTTGGAAGGCACCCGAGGATTCGGTTAGCCATGGTTTGTGAATGCAAAGGTTGGAAGGAGTGTCACCCAAAAATAAAAAATTCATGGGAGCCGCTCTTTGAAGGTCTGTCTGGCAAGGGGGTTAGAGTGCCCACTACCATTCGTTGACAACAACAAACATCTCTCAAAACTTTACTTTTATGCTCTCTATATGATTTCAAAACTTGAAAATCTCTAGCACATGATTTTATCCCTGCTTCCCTCTGCGAAGGGCCATTCTTCTACTTTATGTTGAGTCAGTTTACCTACTTCCTTCCATCTTAGAAGCAAACACTTGTGTCAACTGTGCATTGATTCTTACATACTTGCTTATTTGCATTCATCATATTACTTTGCGTTGACAATTATCCATGAGATATACATGTTGAAGGTTGAAAGCAACTGCTGAAACTTGTATCTTTCTTTGTGTTGCGTCAATACCTTTACTTTGAATTTATTGCTTTATGAGTTAACTCTTATGCAAGACTTTTGATGCTTGTCTTGAAAGTACTATTCATGAAAAGTTTTGCTATATGTTATCTATTTGTTAGCAACTATAGATCATTGCCTTGAGTCACTTCATTCATCTCATATGCTTTACAATAGTATGATCAAGATTATGTAAGTAGCATGTCACTACAGAAATTATTCTTTTTATCGTTTACCTACTCGAGGGCGAGTAGGAACTAAGCTTGGGGATGCTGATACGTCTCCAACGTATCTATAATTTCTGATGTTCCATGCTTGTTTTATGACAATACCTACATGTTTTGTTCACACTTTATATCGTTTTGATGCGTTTTCCGAAACTAACCTATTGACGAGATGCCGAAGGGCCAGTTGCTGTTTTCTGCTGTTTTTGGTTTCAGAAATCCTACAAAGGAAATATTCTCGGAATCGGACGAAATCAACGCCCAATATCTTATTTTTCCCAGAAGCTTCCAGAGCACCGAAGAGGGGCCATAGGGGAGCCAGGGGCCCCACCCCACAGGGCGACGCGGCCAAGGGGGGCGCCCCCTAGTGTGTGGGACCCCCGTGGCACCTCCGACTCCGCCTCTTCGCCTATAAGACTCTTCGTGACCTAAATCTTCGACACGGATGGACGAAACTCCAGAAAACCTTCCAGAGCCGCCGCCATCGCGAAACTCCAATTCGGGGGATAGAAGTCTCTGTTCTGGCACGCCGCCGGGACGGGGAAGTGCCCCCGGAAGGCATCTCCATCGACACCACCGCCATCTTCATCACCGCTGCTGCTTCCCATGATGAGGAGGGAGTAGTTCTCCCCCGAGGCTGAGGGCTCTACCGTAGCTATGTGGTTCATCTCTCTCTCTTTGTGATCTAGTTGAATATCATCTATGTGCTACTCTAGTGATGTTATTAAAGTAGTCTATTCCTCCTTCATGATGTAATGTTGACAGTGTGTGCATCATGTAGTACTTGGTATAAGCTATGATTGTGATCTCTTGTAGATTATGAAGTTAACTATTACTATGATAGTATTGATGTGATCTATTCCCCCTTTCATAGCCTGACGTTGACAGTGTGCATGCTATGTTAGTACTCGGTCTAAATTGTGTTGGTCTATCTTGCACTCTAAGGTTACTTAAATATGAACTCCGGATGTTGTGGAGCTTGTTAACTCCGGCATTGAGGTGCTCTTGTAGCCCTACACAATGAATGGTGTTTGTCATCCAACAAGAGAGTGTAGAGTAGTTTCAGTTATGTGATCAATGTTGAGAGTGTCCACTAGTGAAAGTAGGATCCCTAGGCCTTGTTTCCGAACACCGAATCTCCGTTTATTTACTGCTCAATTGCATGTTTACTCGCTGCCATATTTTATTCAGATTCCTATTACCACTCATATTCATCCATATTACTTGTATTTCACTATCTCTTCGCCGAACTAGTGCACCTATACATCTGACAAGTGTATTAGGTGTGTTGGGGACACAAGAGACTTCTTGTATCGTGATTGCAGGGTTGCTTGAGAGGGATATCTTTGACCTCTACCTCCCTGAGTTCGATAAACCTTGGGTGATTCACTTAAGGGAAACTTGCTGCTGTTCTACAAACCTCTGCTCTTGGAGGCCCAACACTGTCTACAGGAAAGAAGCCAATTGTGGACAGCAGGTAATGTGAGCAAACTAAGACCATAGTCGGGGATTTGATTACAGCGACTGAATCCTGAAAAACAGATGGCATCTGCGCCTCAAACATAGTGTTCGATGCCTTTGTGAGTGGGCTCAGAAGCCGTATCTTGTGCAGCGGGTTCTTCTGGGCAAGCACGATGATGCCACGGCAAAAGCCGACGAAGTAGTATCTAAAATATATTGATGAAGATAACATTCACCACTAAGATTGAAAATAAGAATTTCTCGCGAAAAAAAGATTGAAAATAAGAATAGATTAACCCTATAGATATGGATGAATTTGAAGGAATTTGAACCTTGCACGAACTTCCGATAGATCTATAGTGACGTAGCGGGATGTGCCGAGTTGGAGGAAGGTGAACTCAGCGGCGCGTGGAAGGGCGTGGTCTACCATGATCCATTCGTGCAGGTGCACGTCGGGCTCAGGTAAACCTGAGCGCCAATTTCTACAGACTTGCCTCATAGCAGAGTAGGCGTCGACGTACTCCTCATTCGCCAGTAAGCATTCGCCGATCTTGTGAAGTGGTCTGTCAGCCATGAGAGAGGCCCAGCTCACGGAGGCGCCGCGCTTGGATGCGCCGCCCTCGAAGGCGACGGGCTCGGCGGCGACGGGCTCGGATGCGACGGGCTCGGAGGCGACGGGCTCGGAGGCGATGGGCTCGGAGGCGACGGGCTAGGGGGTGATGGCCGCCGGCGCATTCTTCTTCTCCATCGCCGGCAGGGCTCGTACGGCGGTTGGGGTTTTTCCTTCGATTTGGAGAAGTTGATGGGACGTGAGAGGCGTGGTTTCGTGCGTGAGCAAGAATGAGACGTACTGTGTGCAGAGGGAGGGAGAGAGGGGCTTACGCGTCCTAAATGCGACCCGCGTCCTACGCGTCCACTAGTGCACGTTTGCACCGCGACACGCGTCAACAATGGCACGTCTTCCACTTCTGCACCGCAACACGCGTCCTCGAGTCTAGCCCTGGAAATTTAGATATACTCAGGTATACCCTCGAGTCATATACTAGCATTTTTTATGTGCTCAGTTTTCCCCTTGAGTGCTAATACTGGCTAGTGCAATATACTCAGTTTTACCCTCAAGTGGCTGGTCAACAGAGAGTCAACAAATGGGATTAACTAGTTAAATGAGTTATTTAATGTGCAAAAAATTCCGAAAAAGAGTGGCACTTACTCATGGAGTCTTTACCACAAATTGACACTTCTCAAATCATAGATAAATCAAGTTTTACCACAAATTACCACTTCTCAAATCACCTAGTAGCTATGAAGGTGCATGGTTTTCCACAATAATCCCTACCCAAAATAGCTTTGCCCAAAACATACTTTGTCTGAATGAGGACAAAATTTCACAATCATGTATATTTGTATTGCAAATAGTTTGAGGTAGGCCAAGATGGGTTTCATTGTACAAAACACGCATTTTTTATTTTTTAAATCTCATATTTGAATCCCTTAGTCTGTTTACTACTCACTTGCCCTTGGTTTCTTGATACTACTCAGTTTTGCCCTCTTCCTTCACAAATTCTCACAAACGCCCAACATTGCCCTGATTGGTCTAGCCCATGTCACGCGGATCGTGCCCGCCGACCGTTGATCGTATGATTTAACGGGCAGGATCGGATAACCCCTATATATCTCTCTCTGGTCGGGGCCACCACCCTCCCTCTCTCTCTCTGTCGGCGGTTAGCTTCCACCCTCTATATATGCTAAAGGGCGGTTACCCAGTACGCTAAAGTTTGGTTTTCTGCATTATTTTTCACGAGCTAAATTATAAACTCTTTTAGGCATTATTTTTCACGCAAAAAATGATAAACCATCACCGATTTGTACTTTTCACGCAAAAAATGATACATCATCACCCATTTGTTGTAGCCATTAATTTTCATGCAAAAAATGATACACCATCACCCATTTGTTGTAGCAATTACTTTTCACGCAAAAAATGATACACCATCACCAATTTGTTGTAGCCATTACTTTCCACGCAAAAAATGATACACCATCACCAATTTGTTGTAGCCATTACTTTCCACGCAAAAAATGATGAACAATCACCGATTTCTTGTAGCCATTATGGTAAAATGATAAACTATCACGAATTACCATTTCTTTTAGGCATTACTTTTCACGGTAAAATGATAAACTATATCACGAAGTTCCATTTCCGTCAAGATAGTCCGTATTACTTTTTTGTTGAGATATACTCCCTCCGTCCACAAATAAGTGTACTTCTAGCTTTTGTACTAAGTCAAATATTTTAAGTTTTGACCAACCGTAAATAAAAAAGTAGCAACATATATGATGAGATTTTGGTATAATTTGAAACTACATTTCAAAACGAATCTCGGGATACTAAATTAGTGTCATAAATGCTACTAATTTTTCCTATATATGTGGTCAAAGTTTAAAAAGTTTGACTAAACACAAAAGCTAGATGACTACCCCCACAACGGTCATGTCCTCCTTAATTTATTGTGTAAACCCCCACAACGGTCACCTCCTCCTTAATTTATTGTGTAAACCCCTACAACGGTCATCTCTCCCTTATAAACACCCACAACGGCCATCCCTTGTGTCAATAGGTTCTGCCTCTCTCTTATTCGTTCACATACACTTGATCCATTGCCATGGCTTCCACGTCTCAGACGCGGACCGGAAGGGGAAGGGGCGGCCGGGGTGGTGGATCATTTCATCATTGCCACCACCATCGTCAATACTGCCATTGATCATAGAGGAGTTCTTCATCGTCGTCTATGAAGACCCTTTGGTCAAGAAGGTACGTACGCGTTCCCACATATATGATGCATGTGATTGATTATGGGCATGTTCTAAAAAACCTTTAATTTCAAACGATCGGCGCTCGATCTCTTTGCAGGCACTCCCAAAAAAGTTTGCGGACTATCTTGACGGCCAGGAGCCAGCTAAGGTGTATCTGCGAGCAGCTGACTGTGGTCCTCGTCTCTGGACCGTGGAGGTCCTATTTGACGGTCAAGGCCGGATGTACCTCGACAAGGGCTGGGAGAATTTCTCCATCGTGCACGGTGTGGATTTCGGCTGCTTCGTACACTTCAAATATGAAGGCGATGATGTGCTCACAGTGAAGGTGTTCGACGGAACAATGTGCAGGAAGTACTACTACTCGGACGACGAAGATACTGACGATGAAAGCGACGACGACGTGAAGCCATGCATCCATCCCCTTTAGATAAGGGGATTATGACCAAGAATATATATGTAGCTTCATATGCATCGATTTAGAGATCTAGCTATTTTCCTATATATTATGCATTTAAAAAATTATATCGCAATTTTCACCATGATTCGAGCACCACAGCCTCCAAACGATGCCGATATCGGCATGGTCAGAAAGGCTATGCTCGCCACCACTGCTAGGTCACCGCTGGGAAGCACCATGTTTAGCATAAGATTCACTTTAGATTAAGCTGCGAAAATAGTCACCTGCTATTGGATGAGGCAGCCCCACAGAGCGGCTCTATATGATATTCTCTAAATAAATAGACGACCCCAGCGGTCATTGGCTGCGGAGACCCCACATAGCGGCTCTATATGATATTCTCTAAATAAATAGACGACCCCAGCGGTTATTGGCTGCGGAGGCCCCACAGAGCGGGAATATATGATTTTCTCTAAATAAATAGACGACCCCACTGGTCATTGGCTGCGGCAGCCCCACAGATCGGTTATATATGTATTTTCCTGAGAAATAGACGACCCCATTGGTCATTGGTTGCGGCAGCCCTATAGAGCGGCCCCATTTGTCATTGGCAGCACCGCGTATACAATCAGGAAATAAAACGGCCCACGCGTCAGAGACAGATGGATGGCTACCCATCAGCATGAGACGGTCAGAGAGGAACTGCCCTCTGTGCAGCCCCACCCGTCAGATTAACGGTAACGGTAAGGCCTCTGACCTGACGGCAACCCTCTCATCCGAGCGTCTACGAGGGGTTTCAAACTAGAGGGAGGGGAAAACTGAGAAAAAGTTAAGCGGTTGGGGAAAACTGAGCACGACTAACGAACCAGGGGTACGAAAATAGAAATCCCTTATATGAAGGAAGTTTTCAAGTTTAGAAAGAGAAGAATGATGTGATGAGATGAAGTATGGATACAAGCTCAAGCTTGGGGATGCTCATCTCACCCCAAGAAATATTCAAGAGGTACAAGCGTTAAATCTTGGGGATGCCCAAGGCATCCCCTTCTTCATCAACAAAGTATCAGGTCATCTTTTAAGACGCTATATTTTTATTGCTTCATATGGTATGTGTTGTTCTTGGAGCGTCTTTATTTTTTTTTGTTTTTTTTTTGCTATAGCATATGGTTGGATCCCAGCATATTTGTTTTGGAGAATGACACACTCCGTTTCCATTGCATAAAACACTCTAGTTTTCACTCTTATTGTTCGGTGAGTGTTCTCTTTTGCTAGTACTGCGTTTAGCTCTGGTTTTCCACTCTTATTTTGTTCATATATTGTTATTTTTCTTTAGTTAGGTATGATTATCTCTCTAGTATTTATTGATTATTATTTATGAGAGTTGTTTCAAATAAATTTATTGGTGTTGGAGACGAGTAAAATGTTTCATGCTTATAGTGACACAAAAGGAAGCTTGTTTAGACTGTGGCTTATACTTTAGCATGTCATGTTAGAAGTTATTTTAATTATATGCTTGGTAGTTATTGTTTTAGCATGACTTGTCTCAAATAGCTGAGAGTGCTTAATGTGTCATTGAAAGAATCATGTGTTGTTTCCACCATACAAAAGCATAATATTGTGGTTTTCACCTTTGATGCTCTATTGGGTTGACTTGGCACATGTTTACACCATGCTATGACTACAAACCAGTCACCTAAAGCCACTATGATTATTTAATTTTTGACTTGTAATATCACTTTATGCTTTGATTAATAATGTTTTGTCGCTATGCATGATTATGGCCATTATTGGTCTCTTAGTTGGTCACTCCCAGTCTTTTGCTAGCCTTCACATGTACTGAGTATGTGCTCTACTCGTGCATCCAACTCCTACAAACCAAAGTTTCCAATTGTGTCCACCATACCTACCTATATGTGGTATTTCACAGCCACTCCAAAGTGAATTGCTTGTGTGCTACCTTTCAACCTTCAAAAATTATTACATGTTTTGTGTTCTTGTTTTAGCTCATGTTGAAGTGTTGAATGATTTATTATCTCTTTCATGTTTATTTTGGCTTCACACCTTAACTAGCATGCATAATGTTCTAGTCCTTAATATTGAAAAAAGAGCAGGCAAGTGGGTGCCCAGCCACTAAAATATAAAATGAACCAATAACCAAAATCTCCTAACACTATGTACTTGAGAAATCATGAAATTAGCTTGTTCAAACAAAGGATAAGAGGAACTTTATTGTTCTCTCTATGGGAGCCGCTCTTGAAGCTATTAAACATGAAAATATGATAGATCATTTGATGTCATTCGTTGACATAGACATACATATCTTTCAAAATATATTTTCAACACCTCTATTTTATTCAAAATAAAAAACTCTAGCACATGATTAATCTTACTTCCCTCTGTGCAGGGCCTTTCTTTTACTTTAATATTGAGTCTTCATCTTCTAACTTTATGCACCAATTAACAGAGCATAGTTGTCATTCTGAGTATAATGTGCATAGTCCCAAAATTTATTATTGATTGATTCATGATTATGTTATTGCTTGTTCTCAAATTACTTGTATCTATTCACACTTTGAACTTTAAAGGTGTCCTGGCATTTATGTTTTGCTATTTCATAAAGGACAAGTAGAATACCACTTTGTTATGTTTTCTCTATGCTCAAAAACAAACAGTTGCGTTCAGTGCATTGTTATTCATGATCTTTTGTTTGAGTTACTTCTCATGTTCTAACATAGTTGCTAAGTTCTACTGTTAGAATTATATCTATCACGCCTATGTTTAGAGTACTTTGATCCCAGCTCACAATGCTTTTATAATAACTTGATCTAGATTGTGTTGGCTGCATGTCACCTCAAAAATTATTTTTATTATTACTTACCTACTTGAGGATGAGTAGGAGTTAAGCTTAGGGATGCTGATACGTTGCAAACGTATCTATAATTTTTGATGTTCCGTGCTTGTTTTACACCAATTTATATATATTTTGTTTACACTTCGTGACACTTTTATCCATTTTCTGGAACTAACATATTGACAAGATGCCACAGTGTTAGTTCTTGTTTTCTGCTGTTTTTTATATTTCAGAAAAGTTGTACAGGAAATATTCTCGGAATTGGACGAAACGAAAGTCGAAGTTCCTATTTTACTGTAATAAAGATGGAGTCCAGAGGAGAGACGGAGACGAGCCAGGAGGCATCCACGCCATGCCAAGGCGCGGGCCACCCCCTGGCCGCGCCTAGGGGTGGTGTGGGCCCCTCGGGTGCCCATCGACCTCGCCCTTCTGCTTATAAATTCATCTAATCGGGAAAACCTAAATACTCGAGCCTCCATCCACGAAAAGTTCCATCGCCGCCACCATCGTGGATCCTAGCTCGGGAGGGTTCTGAAGCTCTTCCCGGCACCCTTCCGGACAGGGAGATCATCACCGGAGGCATCTACATCGCCATGCCCGCCTCCGAAGTAATGTGTGAGTAGTTCATCTCCGGACTACGGGTCCATAGCAGTAGCTAGATGGTTGTCTTCTCCACTTTATGCTTCATGTTTAGATCTTGTGAGCTGCCTATCATGATCAAGATCATCTTTATGTAATGCTACATGTTGTGTTTGCTGGGATCCGATGAATATTGAATACAATGGTTGAGATTGATTATATACTTGTCATATGTTATTTGTGATCTTGCATGATCTCCGTTGCTAGTAGATGCTTTGGCCAAGTATGTGCATGTGACTCCAAGAGGGAGTATTTATGCTTGATAGTGGGTTCATGCCTCTAGTAATCTGGGAGAGTGAAAATAACTTCTAAGGTTGTAGATGTGTTGTTGCAACTAGGGAGAAAACAACAATGTTTTATCCTAGGATAATTCTACTATTTACTTTAGACACTTTTGAAAGTATAGAGATGGTAAACCTAGAGGGGGGGGTGAATAGGTTTCTACAAATTTTAATTCTTTCTTTGCAATATTAGGCTTTGCGGAATATAAAGATGAGCCTAATCCAAACTAGGTGAAGCAACCTATATGAGGATACAACTAACTCGAGCACGAAGGCTCTCACAGGCAGTTAAATCACAAGTAAGGAGTTCGGTTAGAGATAACCGATAGCACGCGGAGACGAGGATGTATTCCCGTGTTCCCTTGCTTTGCAACAAGGTACGTCACGTTTGGAGGAGTGGAGGTCCCACGAAGGATTCCCCGCGCCACGAAGGCTCACCCTATTCTCCGGAGCCTATCCCACGAAGGAATAGCTCACTCACTTGTGGTAGACTTTGAGGTAGCCTCCAAACCTTCACAATCTTGCCCGGAGCAAATCCACAGCCCGGATGCTTCCGGACTCCTCTTGCCTACCTAGGGTTTCCAAGGAACCCTAGGAAGCAAGCTTCTCAATGAATACAAGGGGGAATGAGATTTGGCTTGGTAGAACGGTAGATCGGGTCCTCCTCTAATGATTCCCCGGAGGGATTTGAGTTTGGGTGGAGGAGGAGGGAGATCTGAGGCTTTTGGTGTTTCTAGCAATGGAGTAAGAGAGAGAGAGCTCAAGAACAGCTTGTAGTGTAGTGCCTAACTGTTCAGAGGTAGGAGAAGACCTATTTATAGTGTTCTTCTAAATACGGCCGTTGGTCACTTGCCACATCAGCAGATTCTTCGAGATACCCGGTCAACCGGATTTGGCGCCGGACAGGCCGGTCCACAGCCCGGTCAGACCGGGCCACAGACCGGGCCGGCCGGTTTCCAACCGGAGCTGGGACCGGGTCTTGACCGGGCAGGCTTCTGAGCTTACTGGATGGCGCCCGGATGTCACAGACGCAGAAGTCCGATTCTTGACCGGGCCGCTCGGTCTGGTGCCGGTCGACCGGCCATGGACTGAGCAGCCGGTCCGAAACCGGGCTGGTGACCGGACGCAGACCGGAGGGCTCGCCTTCTTTCTTTGGAACTTGCCCGGATGGCACCGGTTCAGTGGTCCGGTTGGTGACCGGGCTGTCCGGTGCCGAGGGCCGGTCCGGCCGGATCGTGGACCGGCCAGGCTCTGAAAAACTAGCTGATTTTTCGTCGAATTGGGGGGGTCTCCCGTTGCCTTTTGTTCCATTGCTACACCATCATACCTCTTTGGCTAATACCTGAAAGTCATCTTGTAGGCATGTATTAGTCCAAATACTCCAGCACGGTGTCATAGATACCAAAATAATGGATAAGGGTAAAATACCCTTACAATCTCCCCCTTTTTGGTATACGATGACAAACCGAGCTAGAGTAACACATAGATATTATGATAAGCTCTAAACCTTGATTCCATATAAGATATTACGACAGCTCCCCCATAATGTGTGCACTTGGAGAATTTGCGTTTGAATGCAAAGTGCACTATTTGTGGAATATGAGAAGCTCCCCCAATATCTTTAGGAAACAAGCATGGTATGGACAAGTATATCAACATATATAAGCATAAAGCATGATTATCCTAACATAGAGTAGCACACATAATAGTCGTCCATACATATCCATACATGAATTATTCAAAGCAGCAAATGGTTCTTGAGAAATCAAAGCAAATATGCACAAGCCATATAAAATCCAAATAAAGCAACTCCCATGGCTTGTGACAACGAAAGAACCCCGTAATTCTAGACTCTACTCTCTTCTCCCCCTTTGGCATCGGAACACCAAAAAGGCGAAGAAAAGAGGAGAGATGCTAGCGTCCCATCAATAGAAATGGGGCCCCGCGGATGGAGAGTTGCCATCACCATCCCCATCGTCATCCTCTTCATCGGCATCCTCTTCATCATCATCCTCATTGCCTTCATCCTCTTCATCATCATCATCAGCAGGAGGTGCACGAGCAAATCTAGGAGTAGGTGTCAACACCTGGATTTTTAAGTCCAGATGCCTATTATGCCGTACATCGCAATCCCAGGAATAATGTTTTTGCGAGACATAATAGTAAGTAGCATAGAGTCATCATTTATTACAACACATATTGTCTTACAACCATAGATCACATGATCCAATATTACACGAATATATTGTTCAACATCACAAATAGTAGCGGAAGCGAAGTAGTAGTGGACGATCTATTCCACAGGCAACGCTTGACGTTAGAAGACGATCCTAGTTATCGTAGACGTCCTGTTGTCCGTCATCCTGATACTGGTGCTCTCCTTCAAAGTCTGGCATTTGAATAGCCAGGGCAAAGCCATGAGTACTTTTAAAGTACTCGCAAACTAATTCTAAGATAATTACTCATTAAGTGTAAAGGGGTGCTAAGCTCTAGGTTTATTTGCATAAAGCCAAGTTTTAGTTTCATAAATCTTTGGTAAAGCCTAAATCATGTGCTAGACTAACTCAAGTGGGAACATTAGTGTCATTCCCAAAACTCATTATGGATCACCATAACGTCACCTTTCAAACCACCATTCATTCCTAGAACCAAAACATTTTAATGATAACGGAGATAGTATGGCCTTTCCAAGCGTCCGTAACCGTGGACACGGCTATTCGAATAGGTTTAACACTCTGCAGAGGTTGTACTCTTGTGCCACAACTTTTGATTACATCCGTCGAGGGTAACCTCGAATCATCGTAACACAGTACGCGGATCATCAATCGAAACCTTTCACTTATATATGCTAGTATGAGCACCTCTCCCCATGAGCTTGGCCTCCCGGTGGAAACCGCAGTCAACCCGGGAACTGCACAGGGCTTGGGCCGTATATTCACCTCATTTCAACATCAATCCACAAGTAACGGAGGCAGCCGCAGCGTAACCCCTATGATGTTTGTTAAGAGGGAACCCATACTAAAATACACAAGTTTCTAGTTAAGCCCTACCCATAATCAGGTATTGTGGGGGTACTTGTATAATTGGAAGGGTATCGCATTCAAACTCAATCATCTATTTTATCAAAAATCACCATCTTCTCTTGGTCATATTCACCTTCAAAATCTTTCACTTCAAACCATTTCACAAATGTTCCCATCTAGAGTAGTCAATTTTTAATTGCTTAGCACTAGCCACTATGTGAAGGGGGTGCTATCTAGCTTTATTTGCTTAGGCTAACTTTGATACTCTTGTTCTAATCTAGACATGGGAATCATAAATAAAAAGGGTACTTTGAAATAAATAAGCAAAAGCAATTGTAAGTAAAAACATGGGATAGGTAATACATAAAAGTAAAGTGTGATGGTGCCTTTGCTCTTGTAGAGCTAAGCACTTGTGTTTAGCAAGGGTTAGCTTGCCTTGAGCTGGATAGTTATCGAAGTTCTCTTCTTCTTCCTGAGAGTAGCCCTCCTCTTCTTGGTATTCCTCGTTACTAGCGTCTATATACGAATACGAGGTATAAATACTAAACCAAGCTCACATGCTAAACTAGAGGCACTCAAAAATAGTTCACACACTAGTCCTATCATCAATCAAACATGGCATGGTGGATTATAGGATTGGTCTTTATTAGAAAGAAAAATAATTTCCTCTTATTATTCCTATTTCTTAGATTTGATATGTAGGTCTTTAAAGGATTCCATTTCTTTGCATTACTTAATATTAAGATTTAATCTCTCCATATAATAATAGGGTATGAAATATAGGTTGACCCCAAAGTCAACATTTCATATCTATTACATGTGAGTTCAATTTAATAGAAGTGTTACACTTCCCATAGTTTTAAAAACTTAGCATTTAAATGAATTAAAAATCTCTAAGTAGAATTCTCAAGGGTTCATTAGCTTAAGTCATTCCCCCTGGTTATTAGTACTTAGGATCAAAATTTAAATGAGAGGTAATTCTCATATTGGGGTTGAGTTTGAATTCCACTTAAAAATGCTCTAGAAATGACTACATAGCCATTTTATTTGATCTAGTCCATGATCATACAAACAACAGGGCTATGTTATTGCATAATCAATTAGAGGACACCATTTGTGATTTATTAGAGTTGGAATTACTTCAAAATCTATTCTGGTTGATTTTTAAATAAAGTTTGAATGTGTAAAAGTCCCTGTCTTGTCTTTTTTGTCAAATTAAATCTATAACGAAAATGGAGATGGGGCCAGTGGCATTGGATGGGTAATTTTATGGGCTTTCCAACGGTATAAAACTTGCTAGATTTGGTTTGGTAGAATTTAAACTATTTAAGTTTTACTAAACATTCAGCAGAGCAATTTGAATTAAAGAATAAACCAGATTTGAATTTTTGGGCTGGGCGGGAAAAGTAAATGGGCCGAAACGAAATTCGGCAGCACTTCGCAGCCCAACACGCGGCTGGCGCGCTCGGGCCGCGCTGACAGGGTGGGGGCCACCTGTCGGTGTCTATTTAAACGCCGAACCGGTATGTTCTATCTCGACCGTAGGATTAGAGGGAGGATCGACGGTGTGGGAACGTCGTCGTCCCCGGCGGGATTCCGACGAGGGCACGGCGGCAGTAGGAGGTCGGGGAGCCTACCAGGCCGATGCAGGACTCAGGCAGTATGCGCGGTGAAGGTGTAGTCGATGGGGAAGAGGTTGGGAGCAGCGGCGGCGCTTGGGGTGGCGCCAATCGTCGACGGTGAGCTGCGTCCCCCGGCGGCTCCGATCTTGAAATTGCTCCTCCTCCGGTGGCAATCGAACAAACTAAGGTGGTGAGGATGATCAGGGGTGAGAGGGGAGTCGAGTGGTGTGGGAGGAGCTTGCTGGGAGGGCCTATATTTATAGCGGCGAGGGTGCCGTGGGGTGCTGCAAGGGCGCGGCCATGGCGTGGCGTTTCCGGCGAGCGAAAGGGCAAGCAAAGGACGGGAGCGTGTAGGCCTTGTCCTGGAGATGCTCAAGGAGTAGCTGGCGCGGCAAAAGGGGGATGGGATCGCTCGGGCGCGTGCAATGTCCATCACTGGGCGCGCGGCATCATTTCGTCTCGGGCGCCGGCGACGGTGCAGGGCAGGCACGGGCGTTCGTCTAGCTCGTAGAGGGTGCAGAGGCGGTGCTCGATGCGGTGCTAGGGATGCAGGGCGAGGACGGTGGCGTGCAAGTGGACGACGTCCTTGCGCGTCCAGGGCGTGATCACCACGCCGGCTGGCACGTCCTGGCGCGTTTTGGACACGGGCGTTCTGGGCAGGGCCGTGCAATGGCGATCGATTCAGTGGTACGGGCGTGATCCTTATGTATCATAGATGCTCAAGGACATGGAGAAACGACGAGGGAGTGGCCAGGGAGATGGGTGCCAAAGGTGGCCGGCATGGCATTGTGTAGCATGTTTTAGGGTTTCTCCTCCACTTTAATCAGCCATGCAAGTACTGGGCTAGAGGCAGGGGGTGTAGGGGAGGCTGATGATCACTTTGCCAAAGTGGTTTAGGGTCAAAACTGCTGGATAATAGCATGTATCACTTAGTCTAGAGGCTGCCTGCCACCTGTTCGACGAAATGCCCGCAAGAAACTTTCTTTCGAATTTTGCAAAACTTTTTGGTGATTCTCATTTATATAAATATTGTGATGTATTGGTGGTGGTGGCACTCAATTTGGAATTGATTTGCAAGTTTTCAAAATTTGGGGTGATCTTCTTCTCTCTCTCGGGTTCCTTCTTTGCCCTCTTATTCTGGTCAACCTAGTCAACTTTAGGGAGGGTGGTCAACACCAAAGTTACTCACCTTGACATGGTCTTGGATGACCTGGCTTTAGTTGACCTTGCTTAGTTCAAGATTTGAGAAATACAGAGGGGTGAAGAGGTGAAGAAAATATTTTTGTGAGATGTGACCATTATCACATGTGTGAAGAAAATTTGATTTCTTTTGGTTTGATTCTTGATCCAAGGATGCAAAAGGGTTAGTTTATCACATTGAAGTATTTTAGAAGCCATGGGGCAAGCTAACTTGGCCTTGGTTGAGGATTGGTTATTTTACATAGAGGGTATGTGAGTGAGAGAGGGGTTTTTCCCAATTTCTTTATTTCTCCCCAATTTAGGGTTTAGTGAACTTTGTTAGGGTTCACAAAGCAAGGTTTACACATACTAACACTCATCATGGCAATTGCACAAAAGAAAACACTCATATGCATTTATCTATATGTGGCCCTATATGCATAGAAAAAGTTTTTGTTAATTGCAAAATTTGAGTTTGGGGAGTTTCTCTTTCTTGTTTATTATTGTTGAAACTTGAGATGTTACAAACCCTTCCCCCTTACAAAAGATCTCGTCCCGAGATCTGAGAAAACTAGGTACTAAAGAGATCTGGGTACTCAGTCCTCATAAAGTCTTCTCTCTCCCAAGTGGCTTCTTCTTCGGTGTGGTTACTCCATTGGATCTTCAGAAACTTGATACTTCGAGTACGGGTGGTTCTGAAAGCTTCTTCCAAGATGCGAATAGGTACTTCGCGGTATGTCAGATCTGAGTTGATATCAACAGCTCGATGGTCGATGTTCTTGAAAACCTCGGTCTTCTCAGGCACTTCTAAACACTTCCGGAGTAGCGAGATGTGAAACACATTGTGCACCGCTGACATTTCTTCCGGCAACTCCAGCTGATAGGATACTTCTCCTCGGCGACTCAGGACCTTGAAAGGTCCGACATATCGGGGTGCGAGCTTTCCTCTGAGTTGAAATCTCTGCATTCCCTTAAGAGGGGACACTTTGAGATATACGAAATCTCCGATCTCGAAGGTCATCTCTCGGCGTCTCTTGTCGGCGTAGCTCTTCTGTCTTGATTGGGCTGTCTTGAGGTACTCACGAATCTTGTGAACCTTTTCTTCGGCTTCTCGGAGGATATCTGGTCCAAAGATTTGACTCTCTCCTACTTCCAACCAATTCAGAGGGGTACGGCACTTCCTTCCGTACAGTGCTTCGAAGGGGGCCATCTGCAAGCTGGCTTGGTAGCTGTTGTTGTACGAGAATTCGGCGTACGGCAAGCAGTCTTCCCACTTAGATCCATACTCTAGCACACATGCTCTCAACATATCTTCTAATATCTGGTTGACTCTTTCGGTCTGTCCATCCGTCTGCGGGTGATAGGCTGTGCTGAAATTCAGGCGAGTTCCGAGTCCTTCATGGACTTTCTGCTTAATCGGGAGGTGAATTGGGATCCTCTGTCGGATACTATCGACTTCGGGGTTCCGTGCAGGCTGACTATCCTTGAGATATATAGCTCTGCGAGTCTCGGTCCTTGATAGGTGGTCTTGACGGGGATGAAGTGGGCGACTTTGGTCAGTCTGTCGACCACTACCCAGATGGAATCATTTCCTTTACTAGACTTGGGCAGTCCGGTGATGAAGTCCATTCCTACGGAATCCCACTTCCATTCGGGGATCTGTAGGGGTTGCAACAGTCCGGCGGGGCGTTGGTGTTCTGCTTTGACTCTTTGACAGATGTCACACTTGGCGATGTAGCTTCCAATTTCTCTCTTCATTCCATGCCACCAGAATTGTTCCTTCAAATCCTGGTACATCTTGGTTCCTCCGGGGTGAATGGAGTATAGGGTGTCGTGAGCTTCTTTCAGAATAACTTGCTTCAATTCTGAGTCTGACGGTACGCAAAGGCGCTTGTTGTACCATAGCACTCCTTCTTCATCTACGGTGAATCCGGGTGCCTTTCCGGCGGCTATTTGGTTCTTGATTCCGTCAATGCTAGCATTTCCTTTCTGAGCTTCTTTGATCTGACTAATCAGGGTGGGTTGGAGTTCAATGCTGGCGAGGTATCCTTCGCTAACCAGTTCAAGTCTAAACTGTTCAAACTCTTCCAACAGGCTAGGTTGCTCAATTGCTAACATGGAGTTCAACTGACACGGCAGTCTACTCAGAGCATCCGCTACCACGTTGGCCTTGCCGGGGTGATAGTGGATTTCCATGTCGTAATCCTTGATTAACTCTATCCATCTGCGCTGTCTCATATTCAGCTCCTTCTGCGTGAAGATATATTTCAGGCTCTTGTGATCCGAATAAACCTCGCATCGATTACCCATGAGGTAATGACGCCATACTTTCAGCGCTAACACCACCGCTGCTAGCTCTAAGTCATGGGTTGGGTAGTTCTGTTCATGCGGCTTCAGCTGTCTTGATAGGTAAGATATCACCTTGCGTTCTTGCATCAGCACACATCCAAGACCAATCTTGGAGGCGTCACAGTACACATCGAAGGGCTTGGTAATGTCCGGCATAACCAGTATTGGGGCTGTTGTCAATCTTAACTTGAGCTGTTGAAAGCTCTCTTCACACTTGTCGGTCCATTCGAACTTCCGGTCCTTCTTCAACAATTGGGTCATTGGTCTTGCTATACTCGAGAATCCTTCAACGAATCGGCGGTAGTATCCCGCCAATCCGAGAAAAGCACGGACCTCGGTCTGAGTGGTTGGGGCCTTCCATTCCTCAACAGTCTTGATTTTTGCGGGGTCAACGGCAATTCCTCCGGCTGACAAGATGTGACCCAAGAATCCTACTTCCTTCAACCAGAACTCACACTTGCTGAACTTGGCATACAACTGATGTTCCCGAAGGGTATCTAGGACCACTTCCAAATGTTGCTCATGCTCTTCCTCGGACTTGGAGTATATGAGGATGTCGTCGATGAAGACAACCACAAACTTGTCCAGGAAGTTCATAAAGATCTTATTCATGAGATTCATGAAGTAAGCGGGGGCATTGGTCAATCCAAATGACATGACATTGTACTCATACAATCCATATCGGGTGGTAAAGGCAGTTTTGGGGATATCGGTGGCACGAATCTTCAACTGATGGTATCCTGTCCGCAGATCAATCTTTGAGAAAACTCGGGCTCCGGTCAGCTGGTCAAACAGATCTTCTATCTTGGGCAACGGATACTTATTCTTAATGGTGACATCGTTAAGCTTACGATAGTCCGTAACCAAACGAGTGGCACCGTCCTTTTTATCCACAAACAAAACTGGTGATCTCCAGGGTGACGCACTTGGTTGAATCAGACCTTTGAATAGCATATCATCCAGCTGTTTCTTCAGTTCCACTAACTCTGCCGGGTTCATGCTGTAGGCTCTCTGGGCTATGGGTCCGGTTCCGGGGATTAACTCGATGATAAACTCGATATCCCGATCTGGGGGCATACCGGGTAGATCATCCGGGAACACATCAGGATATCGACAAACGACCCTGATCTGATCCAAGGTGGGTTTGGCTAGGCTTTGGTTACAGGTAAATTTTCGGGGCATCTTTTCAGATATGTGTTCGACTATTATTCCGGTGCTACTAGTCATGGTGATGGCCTTCTTGGCACAATCAATCAGTCCATGATGTTTCGCCATCCAGTCCATTCCCAGGACTACTTCCATTCCTTTGGCTCCCAGAACAATCAAATTTGCATAGAAATCTATTTCATGTATTCTGATGGGCACATCTTTGCAAATTTTTCTAGCTTTAGTTGTTGATCCCGGTATTTGAACTATCATGACATGCTTCAAACTGATGGGTTGAATCTTACTAGTGCATGCAAAATCTTCGGTAATGAATGAATGCGATGCTCCAGAATCAAACAGCACTCTTGCGGGTATTGAGTTAACAGAGAACATACCCAGCACAACGTCTGGGGCTTCCTGAGCTTCTTCTGCATTCATGTGGTAGAGGCGGCCGTTGCGGTTGTTCGGGTTGTTGGGGGCGAACTTCTTGTTGGTGGTGACACGACGCTGCTGCTGCGCAGGGCCTGAGGTGTTGGCGGCAGTCTTGGCGAGCTTCTTGGGGCACTCATAGGAAAAGTGCCCAGCTACTCCGCACTCGTAGCAGTTGTAGGTAGACTTGTCCTTGGGGGTGATGGGAACAGCGTTGCTCCCAGTCCTTGGAGCAGTGTTGGGGTTATTGTTGGGGGCGCGAGGTGGGGCGCGGTTGAAGTTGCTGTTGTTGTTGTTGTAGTTGTTGTGTCCTCCAGACCTGGGGTTTCCTCCACTCCTGTTCTGATAACTCGGACGTGGATTCTGCATCGGGGGCTTGTTGTTTCTTGGGGCGAACCCTCCACCTGAGTTGGGACGATACTTTTGGTGGTTGCTGGGCCCACTCTGGTTCATCATACGTCGCTTGCGGTTCTCATTGGCTTGGTGTATCTTCCCCTCCATCTGAATGGCGGAGTCAACGAGTGCTTCTAAGTCAGCAAAGGGGATGTTGATCAGCACAGTCTGCATCTCATCATGCAGTCCATTCAGAAACCTCTCCTTCCTCTTCTCGACGGTGTCCGTCTCATCCGGGGCGTACCTTGACAAAGTGAGGAACTTGTCGCGGTATTCCACCACGGTCATTCTGCCTTGCTTCAGTTCCCTGAACTCATCCCTCATCTTCTTAATCAAACCCGGGGGCACATGATACTTGCTAAACTTGAGTTTGAAGTCTTCCCAAGTCATCAGGTTCCCCGCATGTAAGGCGCGGGTACTTGTCCACCAGGCACGTGCAGGTCCAGCCAGATAGTGGGTGGCGAACAACACCTTCTCGTTGTCCTCCACTCCGGCAACCTCGAGATTGTTCTCCATAGTCTGGAGCCAATCATCAGCATCGAGGGGTTCCTCTGTCTTGTTGAACACAGGTGGGTTAGTGTTCTGGAAGTTTTTCAGCTTTGACCCTGGGTGGTCGTGGTTTCCGTGGCCTTGGTTGCCCTGAGCAAGTTGTTGAAGTGCAGCTAGGTTGGCTTGCCGTTCAGCTCTCTCAACTTCTCTATCAGCCATCATCTGTTGCAGCATCTGCAGCATTGCCTCCTGAGTCATGTTGCGAGTTGGGGGTGCCATCTGAACAGTGATAGGGATCATGAGATAAGAGGGAAATGTCTATGGCTCATTTTGGGGTAGAATACAACTTAAACTTGATTCATAATAATAATATTACACACACACAAACATAGTCATGGAGGTAGCACATATTACAAGCCAAATGTTCAGGAGGGTTTTAAGAACCCTTTCAACAAACTACGATACATGGGGCGGGTACAAAGGACCAATACATAACACGGGGCGCAAGTGCTCAGACGGGACTACTCGCCATCGACGTTGATAGGGTAGACATTGTCCATCCCGGCATCGAGGTGCTCGTGGCCATCCTCGTAAGGGTGGAACTCCAGGTCGTCGTCTTCCTCCTCCTCGTAGTCGTCGTCGTTGCTGACGTAGGAGTAGCCGTCCCCCTGGATGTTCTCCCCTTCTTCTTCACCCTCCAGCTCCTGGATCTGCTCAGCTTGGGCAGCGATGGTCGCCTTCAGAGTGGCGATCCTGGCCTTCAGGCGGTTGATGGCGTGATCCTTCTTCTGGTTGGCACGGCGGAGTGCCCTGCGTTCTCCGGCGATGACCTTGATGGTCTCCGCCTGCTGCGCCAACTGGATGTGAGTGTGGTTGGCGTATTCGCGGGAGTTGTCGAGGTCGATGCGGGTCTCGCTCAGCATGAAGTCCAGATGGTCAACATGGTGGCGAAGCTGCGGGTGTGACGGCAGGTTCATTGGCACTCCGAGTGAGTTGTGCCTTGCATAGTGCACAAAGCGACTGTCGGTGAAGTCCATGAAGTTTTGCCCGCACAGACGTGCGAGTCCTTCCTGAAGTCCCCTTGCGAGACCATCCGCCCAGTTGTTCTCCCTGAAGGAGAACTGGATCCTTGCGCTCATTGGGAGCGTGAACCTCCCACGAAGGTCCACCATGATCACCCACTGAAGTTGACCACCGGGTTGGTCATTCAGCATTCCGCCAAAGACTTCCGGTGGTGGGCGCCCGAGGAACTCGGAGAGGGAGAAGAGGTCCCTCTCGAAGATGATCTCTCCACCGTTCCCCAACTGATAGAACTCAGTCTGGAGAAAGGGCTGTGCGTCCACAACGTGATCCATCTGTAGAGAGATGAGATGATTAAGTTAGATAAGTGCAAGTGTTCCCAATTTTAATTCTATTAGAAGAAGGGTATGAATTTAAAGTTTGTAAAAGACTCTTCAAGGTAAGGAGGTGAATAAGATTTTCATAATTAGTCAATTCATGGAATTTGAAACTAAGTTTTTGAGCGTCCATTCTAACTAGGGTCTCCTAAGGTCAAACAATGGCTCTGATACCAACTTGTCAACACCTGGATTTTTAAGTCCAGATGCCTATTATGCCGTACATCGCAATCCCAGGAATAATGTTTTTGCGAGACATAATAGTAAGTAGCATAGAGTCATCATTTATTACAACACATATTGTCTTACAACCATAGATCACATGATCCAATATTACACGAATATATTGTTCAACATCACAAATAGTAGCGGAAGCGAAGTAGTAGTGGACGATCTATTCCACAGGCAACGCTTGACGTTAGAAGACGATCCTAGTTATCGTAGACGTCCTGTTGTCCGTCATCCTGATACTGGTGCTCTCCTTCAAAGTCTGGCATTTGAATAGCCAGGGCAAAGCCATGAGTACTTTTAAAGTACTCGCAAACTAATTCTAAGATAATTACTCATTAAGTGTAAAGGGGTGCTAAGCTCTAGGTTTATTTGCATAAAGCCAAGTTTTAGTTTCATAAATCTTTGGTAAAGCCTAAATCATGTGCTAGACTAACTCAAGTGGGAACATTAGTGTCATTCCCACAACTCATTATGGATCACCATAACGTCACCTTTCAAACCACCATTCATTCCTAGAACCAAAACATTTTAATGATAACGGAGATAGTATGGCCTTTCCAAGCGTCCGTAACCGTGGACACGGCTATTCGAATAGGTTTAACACTCTGCAGAGGTTGTACTCTTGTGCCACAACTTTTGATTACATCCGTCGAGGGTAACCTCGAATCATCGTAACACAGTACGCGGATCATCAATCGAAACATTTCACTTATATATGCTAGTATGAGCACCTCTCCCCATGAGCTTGGCCTCCCGGTGGAAACCGCAGTCAACCCGGGAACTGCACAGGGCTTGGGCCGTATATTCACCTCATTTCAACATCAATCCACAAGTAACGGAGGCAGCCGCAGCGTAACCCCTATGATGTTTTTTAAGAGGGAACCCATACTAAAATACACAAGTTTCTAGTTAAGCCCTACCCATAATCAGGTATTGTGGGGGTACTTGTATAATTGGAAGGGTATCGCATTCAAACTCAATCATCTATTTTATCAAAAATCACCATCTTCTCTTGGTCATATTCACCTTCAAAATCTTTCACTTCGAACCATTTCACAAATGTTCCCATCTAGAGTAGTCAATTTTTAATTGCTTAGCACTAGCCACTATGTGAAGGGGGTGCTATCTAGCTTTATTTGCTTAGGCTAACTTTGATACTCTTGTTCTAATCTAGACATGGGAATCATAAATAAAAAGGGTACTTTGAAATAAATAAGCAAAAGCAATTGTAAGTAAAAACATGGGATAGGTAATACATAAAAGTAAAGTGTGATGGTGCCTTTGCTCTTGTAGAGCTAAGCACTTGTGTTTAGCAAGGGTTAGCTTGCCTTGAGCTGGATAGTTATCGAAGTTCTCTTCTTCTTCCTGAGAGTAGCCCTCCTCTTCTTGGTATTCCTCGTTACTAGCGTCTATATACGAATACGAGGTATAAATACTAAACCAAGCTCACATGCTAAACTAGAGGCACTCAAAAATAGTTCACACACTAGTCCTATCATCAATCAAACATGGCATGGTGGATTATAGGATTGGTCTTTATTAGAAAGAAAAATAATTTCCTCTTATTATTCCTATTTCTTAGATTTGATATGTAGGTCTTTAAAGGATTCCATTTCTTTGCATTACTTAATATTAAGATTTAATCTCTCCATATAATAATAGGGTATGAAATATAGGTTGACCCCAAAGTCAACATTTCATATCTATTACATGTGAGTTCAATTTAATAGAAGTGTTACACTTCCCATAGTTTTAAAAACTTAGCATTTAAATGAATTAAAAATCTCTAAGTAGAATTCTCAAGGGTTCATTAGCTTAAGTCATTCCCCCTGGTTATTAGTACTTAGGATCAAAATTTAAATGAGAGGTAATTCTCATATTGGGGTTGAGTTTGAATTCCACTTAAAAATGCTCTAGAAATGACTACATAGCCATTTTATTTGATCTAGTCCATGATCATACAAACAACAGGGCTATGTTATTGCATAATCAATTAGAGGACACCATTTGTGATTTATTAGAGTTGGAATTACTTCAAAATCTATTCTGGTTGATTTTTAAATAAAGTTTGAATGTGTAAAAGTCCCTGTCTTGTCTTTTTTGTCAAATTAAATCTATAACGAAAATGGAGATGGGGCCAGTGGCATTGGATGGGTAATTTTATGGGCTTTCCAACGGTATAAAACTTGCTAGATTTGGTTTGGTAGAATTTAAACTATTTAAGTTTTACTAAACATTCAGCAGAGCAATTTGAATTAAAGAATAAACCAGATTTGAATTTTTGGGCTGGGCGGGAAAAGTAAATGGGCCGAAACGAAATTCGGCAGCACTTCGCAGCCCAACACGCGGCTGGCGCGCTCGGGCCGCGCTGACAGGGTGGGGGCCACCTGTTGGTGTCTATTTAAACGCCGAACCGGTATGTTCTATCTCGACCGTAGGATTAGAGGGAGGATCGACGGTGTGGGAACGTCGTCGTCCCCGGCGGGATTCCGACGAGGGCACGGCGGCAGTAGGAGGTCGGGGAGCCTACCAGGCCGATGCAGGACTCAGGCAGTATGCGCGGTGAAGGTGTAGTCGATGGGGAAGAGGTTGGGAGCAGCGGCGGCGCTTGGGGTGGCGCCAATCGTCGACGGTGAGCTGCATCCCCCGGCGGCTCCGATCTTGAAATTGCTCCTCCTCCGGCGGCAATCGAACGAACTAAGGTGGTGAGGATGATCAGGGGTGAGAGGGGAGTCGAGTGGTGTGAGAGGAGCTTGCTGGGAGGGCCTCTATTTATAGCGGCGAGGGTGCCGTGGGGTGCTGCAAGGGCGCGGCCATGGCGTGGCGTTTCCGGCGAGCGAAAGGGCAAGCAAAGGACGGGAGCGTGTAGGCCTTGTCCTGGAGATGCTCAAGGAGTAGCTGGCGCGGCAAAAGGGGGATGGGATCGCTCGGGCGCGTGCAATGTCCATCACTGGGCGCGCGGCATCATTTCGTCTCGGGCGCCGGCGACGGTGCAGGGCAGGCACGGGCGTTTGTCTAGCTCGTAGAGGGTGCAGAGGCGGTGCTCGATGCGGTGCTAGGGATGCAGGGCGAGGACGGTGGCGTGCAAGTGGACGACGTCCTTGCGCGTCCAGGGCGTGATCACCACGCCGGCTGGCACGTCCTGGCGCGTTTTGGACACGGGCGTTCTGGGCAGGGCCGTGCAATGGTGATCGATTCAGTGGTACGGGCGTGATCCTTATGTATCATAGATGCTCAAGGACATGGAGAAACGACGAGGGAGTGGCCAGGGAGATGGGTGCCAAAGGTGGCCGGCATGGCATTGTGTAGCATGTTTTAGGGTTTCTCCTCCACTTTAATCAGCCATGCAAGTACTGGGCTAGAGGCAGGGGGTGTAGGGGAGGCTGATGATCACTTTGCCAAAGTGGTTTAGGGTCAAAACTGCTGGATAATAGCATGTATCACTTAGTCTAGAGGCTGCCTGCCACCTGTTCGACGAAATGCCCGCAAGAAACTTTCTTTCGAATTTTGCAAAACTTTTTGGTGATTCTCATTTATATAAATATTGTGATGTATTGGTGGTGGTGGCACTCAATTTGGAATTGATTTGCAAGTTTTCAAAATTTGGGGTGATCTTCTTCTCTCTCTCGGGTTCCTTCTTTGCCCTCTTATTCTGGTCAACCTAGTCAACTTTAGGGAGGGTGGTCAACACCAAAGTTACTCACCTTGACATGGTCTTGGATGACCTGGCTTTAGTTGACCTTGCTTAGTTCAAGATTTGAGAAATACAGAGGGGTGAAGAGGTGAAGAAAATATTTTTGTGAGATGTGACCATTATCACATGTGTGAAGAAAATTTGATTTCTTTTGGTTTGATTCTTGATCCAAGGATGCAAAAGGGTTAGTTTATCACATTGAAGTATTTTAGAAGCCATGGGGCAAGCTAACTTGGCCTTGGTTGAGGATTGGTTATTTTACATAGAGGGTATGTGAGTGAGAGAGGGGTTTTTCCCAATTTCTTTATTTCTCCCCAATTTAGGGTTTAGTGAACTTTGTTAGGGTTCACAAAGCAAGGTTTACACATACTAACACTCATCATGGCAATTGCACAAAAGAAAACACTCATATGCATTTATCTATATGTGGCCCTATATGCATAGAAAAAGTTTTTGTTAATTGCAAAATTTGAGTTTGGGGAGTTTCTCTTTCTTGTTTATTATTGTTGAAACTTGAGATGTTACAGTAGGACCACCAAAGTACAGAGAAGGATCAAAGTTCTGGAACATCTCATCAGAAAGAAGAGGCATCTCCCAGTTTGGTGCGTGGACAGGCTCCAACTCAGGGCCAGGAGGAGGGATAGGCACATTCCTAGCAGCCATGAACTCATTTTGGCGCCTCCTTGTCTCTTGGTTCAAAGAGAGACTTTGATGTGCAACATCATTTGTATTTTTGCACATCTGCCATAAGCAAGAGAAGAACCGTGCGACACCATGCTGTGGGCGACTAGAGGAGCTGGAGCTAGCATGGTCATGGCGTGCCTTGGACCGGCGCTCAGAAGGCATCATTTCAGGAACATCCGGGCTATCACCTTGGGCAGGTACTTTGAAAGCTTCCATCCTGACCCGCTCACCTTGAGTATTGAAAGGTGCGGGCACAACCTTGTTGATGAGCAGCTGAACGTACTGGGCAAGATTAGGAGTCAACCTCTCGCGAACACAGCGCCGTAACTCACAGTAGATGAGATCACAGCCATCAATAAGTTGCCGGTGCTCAGGGTGACAGTAGTACATCAAGTTCAGATGATATGCACGGCATTCACTTGTGTCGCCGGACTTGCTGATGAGAGTCTCACGGAATAGCTTGGCAAGTAAGAGGTAGGAGTAGTACATCCCAGAGATGGTGGGAGGTCCAGGTGTGGGTTCCGGCGGATAGCAAACGGCAATGTCCCCACGGTTGAACTTCTGCTGAGAATATATCTTGAAACCAGAAGCACGCCCTCCACCAAACCCCAAAGCTTCACAGAAATCAAGATAGTTGCAAGTGTATTTCTGTTTGCCAGTCATCCAAGTCATAGTCCGAGCTGCATCATCATGGAAAAAGACTGTGCAGTGAAACTGTCTCACCAAGGTTGGACAATAGCACCCATCAGTAGGTGTCAAGCACATAAGATCATACAACCCCATCCGCCTCAAGGTCGCAACCACAAAGCGAAACTTGGTGGCTTCATACATTCCAATGACATCCTTGATGGCCTTGGGCATAACAATGGTGCCTTTCTTCATGTGCTCGCGGGAGTTATAGAAGTCATCCCACATGACTTGCTGTGTGTTGGTCCAGAAAAATTGATCTCCCCCTGTGTAAGTGGGTTCCTCAAAGCGGTAGGGGTTGGACTCTCTGAGTCTTCTCCATGCCCCAATATGTACATCACCAACATGGAAATCTGGCAGTACCTCATCACCATCCTGTGCTGCATGTTTATCTTTCCTCTTATTGGCAGATGTCTTGGTTCGGCCTCCAGTTGAGCTGCCACCCGTAGTCTGAGGAGCACGACCAGTAGAGCGCCGTGGTGGAACCCCGGAGCGCCTCCCTCGCTTGGCAACAGTGCCACGGTCCGCATCAGTCCATTCATCACCTGTGAATCAGCAAAATAGGGCGAGGATAGCAAAGAGGTAAGTGTACATGTCATCAGCATATGTGAGGAAGCCAAAAGCATAGCCTATATTCAAGTGTTTCGACGAGATCATGCGAAAAAGCTGGGCGAGCCGGCGCAGGGGCCGGTCCGACCGGACGACAGACCGGACGAGCCGGTTGGCCATCCGGTTGACCGGGCGCTGCGCCGGACCAGCCGGTCGAGAGGCCGGTCGACCGGGCTGTAGACCGGGTCATGCTGAGTTGTGATGTTTGCCCAGAAATTCGACACAAAATCATGCAAAAACTCACAAACTTGAACATAGATTATACCAGGAGAGTGAACAATGTGCATAGGAGGGGTGTGACACTCTAGGTGGCATGAGGACTTACTAACCCTAACCCTAACCCTAACTTTTCTCAACTTTCCTCAACAATGGGCAATGGGAGAGGGAAAGCAAGAGGGAGAGGGATAGGGAGAAAGATTTACCCGAAGACATCGTCCTCTTTGCCCAAGTGAGCAAGAAGAACTCGTGAAGAAGGCTTGAGGACCAAATCCCCACGATCTCCCAAACTAGCTTGAGAGGGACCAAATGCTTTGGTGAAGATGCTTGAGAGATCCCGATCTATGGTTGTGTGAAGTTTGGGGAGAATCTAGTGGTGGGAAGTGCCTAGGGCATGGTGGAGATGGTGGAGGCGGCGGCCATGGAGGTTTGAGAGGTGGGGGATAATGAGGAAGAAGATCCCCAAGGGGTATCCTCTCCAAAACATAACAGCCCGCACGGCCGGTCGGGCGCCCGGTCGACCGGGCCAGTGACCGGATGATCCGGCGCACAGGCCGGTCCGACCGGGCCAGTGACCGGCCAGTGTCAATTTTCCCAAAAATGTGTCATTTTGCCTCGTTTTGCCCCTATTCTTTGTGTAAATGTGTGTGAGTGCTCATATGATGACATGTACATATAGATAGATAGATGATGATGAGATGAGCATAGACATGGGGTTGGAAAACACAAAGTTCTCTAGGCATACCCATTGGAGTGAAAATGCAAACAAGATACAAATAGCTACAATGGGCATGATTCGAAGTATATCAAGAATCATAAGAGCATTTTGAAATAGTTTTTGCAATAAGATCATTTGGCCTTATATAGTCAAATCAAGTTGTAATGAAGGCTCAATGAGGGGCGGGGGATTACTCCCCCTATGTGAAAGCGCAAATGTCATGAGACCTCGAAGAGACATGCTTGGGTCCATATAATGACATTGGGTCTATTAATGTTGCACACATAGGTATGCATCATACCAAGATATGGTAGAATGACTATCCCCATATGTGCTATGCCTCTAAGCTAGATAGCAAGATAAATGCAAGAATATAGTGCAAGAAGTTAATCAATCCAAGTTTTTAGGATCAAGAATACCAAGTTCTCCTCTCAAGTTAAAAAAGCGGGCTTCATCCAAAGGCTTAGTGAAAATATCCGCCAATTGGTAGGTTGTTCCCACATGAGTGAGATCAATATCCTTATTGGCAACATGATCACGTAGGAAGTGATGGCGAATGTCAATATGTTTGGTGCGACAATGTTGTGCGACAATGTTGAACCGGGTTGTTGGCGATCTTTATTGCACTTTCATTGTCACAAAGAAGAGGCACCGTACCAAGAGACACACCATAGTCTTTCAAGGTTTGCTTCATCCATAACAATTGAGTGCAACAAGATGCCGCGGATATGTATTCGGCTTCGGCGGTGGATAGGGCGGTGGAGTTTTGTTTCTTGGATGACCAACTCACCAATGACCGGCCAATAAATTGGCAAGCCCCGGAGGTAGACTTCCGATCAACCTTATCACCGGCCCAATCGGAATCCGAATAGCCAATGAGTTCAAAGGTTGACCCCTTTGGATACCATAGCCCGAGAGTAGGAGTGAGAACAAGGTATCTTAGTATTCGTTTGACCGCCACTAAATGGCTCTCCTTGGGAGCGGATTGAAAACGAGCACACATCCCTACACTTAGCATGATATCCGGCCTAGAGGCACAAAGGTAGAGCAAGGATCCTATCATGGAGCGGTATACCTTTATGTCCACATCCTTCTCACCGTCACATGAACCAAGTTGCCCCTTTACGGGCATGGGTGTCTTCATTGGACTTGCATTGGTCATGTTGAATTTCTTGAGCATGTCCTTCACATACTTTTCTTGAGAGATGAAGGTGCCTTTTGCAAGTTGCCTCACTTGGAAGCCTAGAAAGAACTTCAACTCTCCCATCATGGACATCTCAAATTTCCTAGTCATCAATAGCTCAAAAGCTTTGTTATGATTGGGGTTAGTTCCACCAAAAATAATATCATCAACATATATTTGACATATAAAGAGGCCACCCCCTTTAACCCGCTTGGTGAAAAGGGTGGAATCGACCGTACCCATGCAAAACCCATCATGTAGTAAGAAATCCCTAAGGAACTCATACCAAGCACGTGGAGCTTGCTTGAGACCGTAGAGTGCCTTATGGAGTAAATACACGTGGTTGGGTCGGCATGGGTCTTCGAAACCCGGGGGGTTGAGCCACATATGCGGTTTCTTTTAGGGGACCATTCAAAAATGCACTTTTCACATCCATTTGATATAATTTGAAATTGTGGAAAGATGCAAATGCAAGCAAAAGACGAATAGCTTCAAGACGGGCTACCGGCGCAAAGGTATCCTCAAAATCCATACCTTCTATTTGGGCAAACCCTTGCGCCACTAACCTTGCTTTGTTTCGTATAACAATGCCATTCTCATCTTGCTTGTTCTTGAATACCCATTTGGTCCCAATGACATTGATGCGATGATCCTTGGGTCTCTCAACTAGAGACCATACTTCATTACGAGTGAAACACTCCAATTCTTCTTGCATGGCAATTACCCAATCCGGATCGACCAAGGCTTCATGTACCTTAAGTGGTTCAAAACTAGACACAAAAGCATGATGTTGACAATAAGTGATAAGTAATGCATGGTGTCTACGAGTTACCACTCCTCTTGAGATGCTACCAAGGACTTGATCCACTTTCATGTCACTTGCCCTTGTAGCGGCCTTGATCTTCCGAACGGTTCCTTCATGATCAATGAATTCATCTCTTGCTAGTACTTGATCATGAGGGACCACTTGAGCTTGATCATGAGTTGAGGATGTTTCTTGATCGTCATCATGATCTTGCTCCATGGAATGAGGATCTTCTTCTTGTTCTTCGGATTGAGACTCATCTTGAGTAGAGGATGGTTCTTGAGTTGCACTTGATGGTTCGGCTTGAGTTGAGCTAGGCTCCACTTGTGGCGTGCTTGAGACATCTACTCCATCATCTTGATCATCATTATGAACTTCCATGGGCCGGATGTGTCCAATGCCCATATGCTTGATGGCACTAGATGGATCATCATCATTACCTGCAACACATGGAACAACTTGCTCCACTTGGGAGCCATTATCCTCCAAGAACACCACGTCACAAGATACTTCAATAGTCCCGGAGGACCGGTTGTAGTATCTATAGGCGTGAGAGTTCTCCGCATATCCAACAAATATACCCTCTATGGTTCTAGTTTCAAATTTACCGAGCTTTCCTTTGTTGTTCTTAACAAGGCATTTGCATCCAAAGACACGAATATACATGACATTAGGCTTGTTACCGGTAAGAAGCTCGTATGGGGTTTTGTTGTGGAGGGGACGGAGGAAGAGCCGGTTGGAGTAGTGGACGGCCGTAGAGATGGCTTCTCCCCAAAAGTTGTGGGGTGAGTTGAATTCACTCAACATGGTTCTTGCCATCTCAATGATAGTCCGGTTCTTCCTTTCAACAACACCATTTTGTTGAGGGGTGTATGGCGCCGAAAACTCATGCTTGATGCCCTCATCATCCACAAACTCTTGCATAGTGTAGTTCTTGAACTCGGTGCCATTGTCAGTCCTAATTGCCTTGATCTCGGATTCATACATACGTTGAGCTTTCTTGGCGAAGGTGATGAACTCTCTATGGGTCTCGTCCTTAGACTTAAGGAGAAAGACCCAAGAGTATCTTGAGTAATCATCAACAATGACAAGTCCATACTTGCTTCCACCAAGAGTATCATAGTGTGATGGCCCAAAAAGGTCCAAATGAAGGAGATCCAAAGGCCTAGATGTGGTAACAATACTCTTGATGGGATGCTTCTTCTTGAGTTGCTTTCCGGCTACACATGCACTACAAACACGATCTTTCTCAAAAGAAACACCGGTTAGTCCCACAATATGCTCACCCTTTAGGAGTTGTTTAAGATTCCTCATGTTAACATGACCAAGGCGGCGATGCCACAACCATCCTTCGTCATGCTTGGCCGCCATTAGACATGTGGAGAAGGAGGGGCTCTCTTTCGAGAGGTCAACCACATAAAGGTTGTTCTCCACATATCCAACAAGGACCAATTTGAGATTGTCACTCCTAAAGACTTGCACATAATATTTAGTGAAATATGAATTGTACCCGGCATCGGCAAGATGATATATAGAAAGTAAGTTATAGCCAAGGTGTTCAACAAGCATAACCGTCTCAAGGCACAAGTCCTTAGAGATTGCTACCTTGCCATACCCAAGTACCTTTCCCTTTGAGTTGTCACCAAAGGTAATGCTTGACTTCTTGTTGATATCTTCAATGAATTGATCAAGCACACCTTTTCCTCCGGTCATATGATTGGTGCATCCACTATCAAACACCCATTTTGGACCACCGGAGGAATACCCCTACAAAATCAAGTAGAGGATTTAGGAACCCATCGATTAATGGGTTCCTTTGCAATGGCAACAATATCTTTTGGTACCCAAATTGAGTACTCTCTATAAGCATAGCCATTAGGAGGGCCAACATAGTTAGCATAGATATCACCATAATAATCAACAAATAATGCATAGTGATCGTTTGGCCCCGTGCGGTCACCACTAGTGGCTTTGCCCTTTGAGGTTTTGCCATTGTTAGTGACCTTCTTGTTCTTATCTTGAGCGGGTTTCTCCTTCTTGGAGTTGTTCTTCTTGTGGGACTTGGGAGTATATCCAAGTCCATACTTTTGATTGTTTGACCTTTGCTTACTCAAGAGGTCATCCAATCCCATCTTGTTCTTGGCGGTGGTGAACTTTGCAAGTTCCTTTGTTAGCCTAACATTTTCCTCAAGAATAGATGCTTGCTCACAAGAAGATTCATTAGGATGATAGTCAAGACCATATTTGGTCACCAAGGACTCAAGATATGCATTGGTCTCAACATGCAAAGAAAGTTCCTCTTGTAAACGAACATGTTGCTCAACAAGTTTAGCATGCTCACTAGTAAAGGAAATGGAGGAACAAGCAAGCTTTTCAACATCATTGGGATCCTTCATTGATCCAAGAGCCCTTTTGTAGGATTCTTGAAGTAGATCATGATTCTCTCCAAGTTTCTTGAGCTCATCCTTGACAAGCTTGTTAGCTCTTTCAAGGTGGTCAAGATCCCTAGTGAGAGAAGCATGAGCAACTTCAAGTTCCTCCTTTGAGGCATTTAGCTCTTGGGTCAATAATTGAGCCCTATCAATAGTTTCTAGGTCCTTAACTTTATCAAGTTCATGAGTTTCAATTTGTTGCTTAAGGCCTTGAGATATGCACCTTTCGGTGTTTAGCTCTTGTCTTAGGAGATTGAATCTCCGTTCCTTCTCATTCAATTGATATTCTAATTCCTCAATGGACTCATCCTTTTCTTTGAGTGAGTCCATCAAGAAATCAAACTTGACAAGAGCTTCACCACGAAGGGTGCATCTAACATCATAGAGTTCCTTAAGCATAATTAATTCTTCTTGATCTTCGTTTTCATCATCAAGAACACTAGATAGGGAAGGTGGAGGTTCCATTACCTTGGTTTCCCTTGCCATAAGACAAGAGCCAATGATTGGAGAGGAGGGAGAGTCATCGGAGTCATCATCTTGAGTTGTTCTTGCCATGAAGGAAGAGCCAACATCATTCTCCGTGGAGTAATCTTTGGAGTAGTCATATGTGAAGAGTGACCCGGGCTTAGAGTAAGCTAAACCGGCCACTCCGGCCTCCTTCTCCTCATCTTCCTCTTCTTCATCGGACAAGTACTCGGCCCCAACAAAGCTCTTCCCTTGTTCTTCTTGTACCGATCGTTGATTGGGTTCGGCTTCAATCTTGGCTTGACCCCTTTGATGAACTTTGGCTTGTCTACCCTTTTCTCATAAGGGCACTCATTTGCAAAGTGGTTATCTTCATCACAATTGTAGCAAGTTCTCTTCTTCTTCTTGTCATTGAGGAGCATTGGGAACTTGACCTTGTACTTCTTGGCAAAGAAAGCAAAGTCGGTAGCAATGTCACTAGTTGAAGTCATCTCTTCATCTTCTTCAATTTCATAGTCTTCGTTGCTTTCATGGTCGGCTCTAGCTTTGAGAGCAAGGTTGTGTGATGCTTCATGGTTGTGTGAGGCTTCATCAACACGGTTCATTGCCTTGAGCCTCTTTCCGGCTTTGGCCATGCTTTCATTGGCGGCCACATAGGAGACTAGATCATCGGAGTTGAGATCGGCACTCTTGGTCATGATTTGCAAGTTGAGTTCAAGGTTGGTGTCTTCTTGTTTGACGGCAATCATAGCAATGACCTTGGATTTTATGAAGGCTTCGTTCATCTCGAATCCGTCATTGTACTTCTCAGCACCAAGTCCCTTGACCCTTACTTTCAGAGCACCAAGCCTAGCATAGGCATCGAACACGGATTCTCCATCTCGAATCATGAACTGGTAGGCCTCTTGCTTTGCGGTCTCATAGAGAGCTGATTGGATCAAATCGGTTCCCTCTTGGAGTACTACGATCCGATCCCACAACTCTTTAGCGGAGACAATGTCATCGACTTGATCAACAAGCTTGCGGTTGATGCCACTTCTAATCTTGTCACGTGCGGATGCATTGAGTTGACGGTTGTAGAACTCGGTGGAGGTCAACCGAGTAGGATCTTGTGGCTCCCGATGTCCATGAACAATGAGCTCCCATAGCTCCACACTGCAGCTGCGAATATGAGATTCCATAGCAGATTTCCAATGTGGAAAGTGAGTTCCATCGTAATGGGGAACGGTCCCACTATGGTTTATATGAGGCATGGGTGAAGTGTTTCTGGGATAGTCATGGTTAACATCATGGTAGGTTTCCTTAGAGGCCGAAGCCCCACTAGAAGTTCCACCCGCAGTTAGGTTCTTAAGCATGGCAGTCATTTCTGTCATTTGGTTTTGTAGCTCATCCTCCTTTTTCTTCTTCTCGGCATCATATGCTAAGAATCTAGATTTCATCTCTTTAACCGAAAGGTTAGAGTCGTCATCTAGACCCTCGAAGAGTTTATCCATCTCACTCTTAAGGCGGTGAAGCCCTTAATAAGAGTCCAAGCTCTGATACCAATTAAAAGTATAGAGATGGTAAACCTAGAGGGGGGGTGAATAGGTTTCTACAAATTTTAATTCTTTCTTTGCAATATTAGGCTTTGCGGAATATAAAGATGAGCCTAATCCAAACTAGGTGAAGCAACCTATATGAGGATACAACTAACTCGAGCACGAAGGCTCTCACAGGCAGTTAAATCACAAGTAAGGAGTTCGGTTAGAGATAACCGATAGCACGCGGAGACGAGGATGTATTCCCGTGTTCCCTTGCTTTGCAACAAGGTACATCACGTTTGGAGGAGTGGAGGTCCCACGAAGGATTCCCCGCGCCACGAAGGCTCACCCTATTCTCCGGAGCCTATCCCACGAAGGAATAGCTCACTCACTTGCGGTAGACTTTGAGGTAGCCTCCAAACCTTCACAATCTTGCCCGGAGCAAATCCACAGCCCGGATGCTTCCGGACTCCTCTTGCCTACCTAGGGTTTCCAAGGAACCCTAGGAAGCAAGCTTCTCAATGAATACAAGGGGGAATGAGATTTGGCTTGGTAGAACAGTAGATCGGGTCCTCCTCTAATGATTCCCCGGAGGGATTTGAGTTTGGGTGGAGGAGGAGGGAGATCTGAGGCTTTTGGTGTTTCTAGCAATGGAGTAAGAGAGAGAGAGCTCAAGAACAGCTTGTAGTGTAGTGCCTAACTGTTCAGAGGTAGGAGAAGACCTATTTATAGTGTTCTTCTAAATACGGCCGTTGGTCACTTGCCACATCAGCAGATTCTTCGAGATACCCGGTCAACCGGATTTGGCGCCGGACAGGCCGGTCCACAGCCCGGTCAGACCGGGCCACAGATCGGGCCGGCCGGTTTCCAACCGGAGCTGGGACCGGGTCTTGACCGGGCAGGCTTCTGAGCTTACTGGATGGCGCCCGGATGTCACAGGCGCAGAGTCCGGTTGCTGACCGGGCCGCTCGGTCTGGTGCCCGGTCAGACCGGGCCATGGACCGGAGCAGCCGGTCCGAAACCGGGCTGGTGACCGGACGCAGACTGGAGGGCTCGCCTTCTTTACTGGAACTTGCCCGGATGGCACCGGTTCAGGGTCCGGTTGGTGACCGGGCTGTCCGGTGCCAGGGCCGGTCCGACCGGATTCGTGATCGCCAGGCTCTGAAAAACTAGCTGATTTTTCGTCGAATTGGGGGGGTCTCCCGTTGCCTTTTGTTCCATTGCTACACCATCATACCTCTTTGGCTAATACCTGAAAGTCATCTTGTAGGCATGTATTAGTCCAAATACTCCAGCACGGTGTCATAGATACCAAAATAATGGATAAGGGTAAAATACCCTTACAACTTTACTTAATGCAATAATCTATTGCTTGGAACTTAATACTGAAAGGGGTGCGGATGCTAACGGGAAGGTGGATTATTAGTCATAGACGCAGTTGGATTACGGTCTATGTATCTTGTTGTAATGCCCAAATGAATCTCATAGTAATCATCTTGTCATGTATGGTATTTATTCTATCAATTGCCCAGCTGTAATTTGTTCACCCATCATGTTATTTATCTTTATTGGAGAGACACCTCTAGTGAACTGTGGACCCCGGTCCTTTCTTTTACAGTGCAAATACATGTTCTTTTTATTGCCAATTCCAACGACAATAGCTCTTTTACTGTTCTTTTTTATTTCACTGTAAACAAACATCTCTTTCCACACTATATATTTAATCCTTTGTTTTCAGCAGAACCGGTGAGATTGACAACCTCACTGTAAGTTGGGGAAATGTATTTTGGTTGTGTTGTGTGCAGGTTCCACGTTGTTGCTGACACCGGTAGTGAGCCCTTCCAAAGTCAGCTAGCAACACCTTCAGAAATGATTTCTTTCTACTACTGGTCGATTAAACCTTGGTTTCTTACTGAGGGAAAACTTACTATTGTGCTCATCATACCTTCCTCTTGGGGTTCCCTAACGGTGTGCTTTTCACAACATCACATCTCAAGAGGATCACATGCTTGAAGCTTGTCGTCAATTTAGTGATAATGGACATGTGAAGATGTGCTTAATGAAGCTATCCCATAATGGCGTATGGGGGAGCAAATCATGAGTCTTCACGAAACAACAATGATCAAGTGATGCACTCTGGCTTGATGGAACTTGAAGCGTTGTCATCAAGATAAAGCGGGGTGCGCAAGGCAAAGGTATGGCCTTGCTAGGTTTTCCTTTTACCGGTTTGAAGGTGGTTGTTGGGAGACCGGGTTATAGGATAGATAGCCGCATTATCAAGAGGGGTTTTCGGTTGGGTAACTTGATCACATCGTCTTAGGAAGCTCAATCCTTTGCATACTTTGCATATACCTATTGCTTCTTGGTATTTTCTCTATGTGAGGTTCTTGAGCTTGTTGCTAGCTTTTCAACAAGCCCAAGTTCATCGAAAACGGAATCCGCATGCATCTTCTATTGCGTTTTCGAGTTTGGACGTCTTTACCATTTATTGACATTGGGAGACTCCCTTTCTAAAATCATTATAAAATATTCTGTGAGGAGTCTCAATATTTCCAACAAAATTGGTTTCATGTAAATCGGAATTCGGGAGCATTTTCTGTTTAAAAGAAAAGGAAGAGGTTTTTCAGGGGGGGTCCCGAAATCCGGCCCACCGTCCGGCCTCGCCGAGCCAGCCACCGGTCTGCCCGGTTGGGACCGGCCACTGGGCTCGTGCACACCGGCCAGCTCCAGGGGGTCTCCCGGCCCAAGTCCGGCACCCTGCCCGGTCGACCCCCCCCCCCCACCCCACCCCCGCCGCGCGCCGGTTGGCCCTTTTTGCTGCCGACCTATCCGGAGCCCGGCCTGGTGGACTAGCTAGCCGGCTGGGTCGTTTTTCTGCCCATCTTTTTCCCCAACGGCTCTTTTTCTTCTAGGCTATAAATAGGCCTTCTTCCACCTTGCGCTGAGTAAGTTCTTCCATTCTCTCTCTTCCATTATTGACTTTGAAGAACTTTCCCTATCTCTTGATTCCACCCCCATGATTCTTGCTCATTCTTGAGGGATCTAAGAGAGGAGATCTAGATCTACAATCCCCACTTCCATTTCTCCTCTAAGTGAGGGGAACTCTTTGGATCTAGATCTTGGAGTCATTTGTTGATTTCCTCCATTGTTCTTCCTCTCTAATCGCATCCTAGCATTTGTTGCTTTGGTGGGATTTGAGTGTGAAGGATTTGAATACCTTTGGGAAATCTTTCGTGGGATCCCCACCTCTCCAAACGTGACGTACCTTCTTGCAGAGGAAGGGAACACGGGAATACATCATCGTCTCCGCGTGCCTCGGTTATTTCTATACCCGAGTTTACTTTCCCTTGTGATAGCCATCGAGGTTGAAGTATTTATTATATCTTGCTAGCACTTGTTGTTTATATATATATATATTGTGTCTATCTTGCTTAACTCTAGTTATTGTTGCTGCATTTAGTTGAGCCTAGCATATTTAGGGTTTGTGCTTGTAAAATAAACGTTAGTTTAATTTCGCATTCTTACAAGCCAAATTCGTAAGAGTTTTTAAATCGCCTATTCAACCCCCCTAGGAGGAATCTCATCCTTTAAGTATTTGAATTCAAAACCGATCAATATCCGATCCGATCCGAATCCAAGATAATTATATATGGGACGAAAAAATCCGATCCGTTTACACCCCCCCGTACTCACATTTTTGTTTCTGGCATTAATAAGCTCTAGCTTTATGTTGACTGAGATCATGTCACATATGGAGTAGCTTCTTTGATGAAGCTAAATACACTGTCAAAAACTCAAAATCTCAACCGGCCAAGGTCACCAAACTCACGTCCTAAATGCATACCAAAATCCTTTTATCCTCATAACAAATGCAACACCGAGTAGATGAGTGAGAAAACCCACTTCGAATGAACATGCTCAATCATTTTATAAACTCTGGCATAAGAAAGCACTTTCTGCCACTTTATTTTAGTCATTACATGCTGGAAATGGTGACTCGAGAATACTCCACATTTAATACTTATATACAATCATTTCTCTCGCACACTTAAGGCGCACACACACAAGCATTGAATAAATACACACAAATAACACTCTCAAGCTTATACTACATCACACATTAACATATATCATGGTGTACGAATATTGCACATAGTACGGTATGAACCTCGCAGTTGACCTTTGGTAGGAGCTTCAATCTTCATAGTAACTGTAATGCCTTGCTTCTTTTCACATTAGCGTAGAGAAATTTATCTTGAAGCCTGATAATGTCCGCAATTTCGGGCCTGACCTGGAGATTAAGATCCCAAGAGTAGATGGAAAGCTCCATTTTCTCTAGATTGGGGCACGCTTGACCCATAATAATAATTTCAAGCACGTCTACGTCCAGCTTCAGTTCCTTCAGACTCTGAAACCCATCGGTTAAGGAGAGACATTTCCCCTCCAAGGACTCACGGAACAGAGCTAGAGAGGCCAGAAGAGGCAGCTCACTTAGTTTGTTGATGAATTCTTGCGACACCTTGGTATTCTTCAGAGACAGCTTAGTCAGGCTTGGGAAGTAAAATCGCTTACTCCAATCTGAAGATGACAAAGTCTTCCCCTTCAAAACCATTACCTGGAGACGCGTATAGTTGGAGCAAGCAAACAAATCCAAGGAAATTTCATCACCGCTAATACTTAGGAGCACGAGGTACTTGAGCGCATAGACAGGCACCAAGGCATGCGCATTTCGAGCGGTGAGGCCCGAGATGTACAAGGACTGAAGGCGCTTCATGCTGGCAAAGGTTGTTGCGTCCCAGCTGCCACCATCATCGTCGGGCTTTACGGCCTGCAGTGTCTGCAGCTGCTCCAAGTTGCCGACTCGCCTAGGCAAGACGATTGATCCAAACACATGCCGCAGGGTCCGAATCTTCCAAAACTCCGATGGAAGTCTGGTGACATCCGTGCCTCGGACGTCTAGTGTCTGGAGACGTGTGAGCTTCCCAACCGAGGCTGGTATCTCGCCAAGGGAGCATGAGGTGATGCCAAGGTAGTGCAAGTGCACCACGCTCCCAATTTCAGAGGGAAGCTTGTTGCCAATCTCAAGGCCGTCCAGGTAGATGACACGGAGGAACCGAGATCCTTTCAAGAGTTTCCGCATGACCTCGCTAGAGTCGGCCTTTCTGGAGAAGGGGCTGCATGTGGCTCCATCATGGGTCCTGCTGCTATCTTCCCTGGTTTCTGCACTGCCTTGGGGTTCTTCTTTCTCGAAGTTGGACATGATGGACCGCAGCTTGGGCAAAGGGTCAGCGAGAGCAGCATACTTGTCCGTGTGATTCTGCAGGGAAAGGCGGCGAGCAGTGGATAGTGTGGGGAGATCATCGCCGTGGTGGATCTCGACAAAGTTTGCCTCTTGTGCCTCAAGAACCAGGAAGTCATGGACTTTGGTTTGTACTGTCACACGCTCGTCCCCAGGAGCAGCATTCTCCAGTGGTGGAAGGTTCATGAGTCGCCGATGGATCAGCTCGTGCAAGTAGCGCTCGCCCACCTTCTCCATTGTCTTGCCCTCTTTTGGTCTCAGGAACCCCTCCGCCATCCACTTGCACACTAGGGAACGTGCCTTCACAAGTGTGCTCGCCGGGAAGCCGGCAAAGTAGAGGAAGCAAGATTTGAGGTCATGTGGGAGGTCGTCAAAGCACATGGACAATATGTTGTCCAGCCGCTTTGATTCACTGGACTTTCCCTCGAGGTGCTTAAACACTTTTTCCCATTCACCAGGGTACTCCTTCGTCCGCAGAAGGCCGGACAAGAGCACAATTGCCAGTGGCAGGCCACCGGTGACGTTGAAGATGAACTGGGCGTGCTTTCCTTTGACAGCTTCCTCGATCACACTGCCACAGTGCTTCTCTTTGTCGTCCATGAAGAGTGTTGCCAGGAACAAATTGACACTTGTGTTTTGTTCTTCAAAGTGATCAAGCGCAATGTCCTTTGGTTCAAAGGAGGCAGGTGGTGGTTCTAGATTGGTCGCCTGTGTGATTCTCACAACTCTGCTCTCGGCTATGTCCGTTGGGAGGAAGTCTAGCATGTAGCTCCACTCCGTGCTATTAACTTCACCATCTATAACCAACAGGTACCTGTGATTTTCCAATTCCTTCCGCAACATTTCCCCAAGTTTCTCTTTGGGGCACCTAAGTGGGCCCTCTACCAAACGTAGAAGGATTAGCTTCATGATGTTGGAGGCACTGAGATTGGGTGCACATGTCACCCATGCCTTCACTTCAAAATAACGCTTGGTAGAGGACTTCTCGTATCTCTCCTTCACAAGCTTTGTTTTGCCGACACCACTCTTTCCTGTCACAGAGATCACCATTGGGCGCTTAGTTTCATCTGAAATAAGTGCAGATCCCAGATCTGCTAGCTGGGCCTCTCGTCCCACCAAAGGTAGCACAAAATCATCCCTGCAGTTCAGTTTTTGTATCTGTTAGGATTCTGTTTTCTATCCTCACATTAACAAGCTAGAGAACTAAATAAGAATCTGCATGTTTTTTTCCAAGGTGCAAATTCTAATATAATCTGCAGAAGAAAATTGAGAAAGATTTTGAGCCTCTATTATCAATCAGAAAAGGGTGCAACCTACAGCAGGCTAGTAGTCTACTGTGAGCGAATGCTAATTATCTTTTGGCCTCGGTCATCTTGAGGTGTGTGTGATGATCATGCGGTGCATGTTCATGTGCCAAGGTGTATCACATATTCACTATCTTGATACATATTGAGATGGTAGCGACGTGGAAAAGCAAAAAAAAAAAACATTCATATGGCTGTCTATTCCCCATCATATTATGCATAGTTGAAAATTGCGAAATATGTGCAGTAACATGATCATGGGAGTGTGAACTACTCGGATGAAAGAAGAAGAGCATAAACTACCCACAGCTTTTCAGCAGTAGATGATATGGCACTGGATGGTCTCCAAGTGGTGATTGACATGGTGTCACTTCCATCTTCGATTTTGTACTTTCCCTTGTTCTCGACGATGCTCTCAAGCCTTGTGTTGATCATTTTGATCCTCCTCGAAAGGTCGTGCCGGACACGTACTTGTGTGGTGAAGCCACTGAAGAACTTGAGGATGGCATGGCTCCAGGTTGGGTACCTTCATTCAGAAACAATGTATATTTATCTATTGACCGGCTCACCTTCTTTTAAAAGAAAAGGAATCAAGCTCATCTCAAACTAAAAAAATGATCGACCCAATGATGGTGCATATACGTAGATCTAAGATGTATCACATATTCACACTGCAAGTCTACAACGACTTGAAACATTTGATAACTGTGCCCATTTGAAAGCTTGTATTTCATTTGAACATTTTATATGTGAGCCCAATAGAACATTGGAAAAAAGCATTGAATTTATTGGTGGAAAATAAGACAGATCTTAAACTGAAAACCACACACATCTGTAGTTGTTTACTACTTGCACTTGTATAATGAATTTAGGTCCCTTTTCAAACAAAGGAAAAACGTATTTGCTTTCTCTTTGTTTGCAAAAAAAGAAATTGCCATCCTAAGTTCCTTTGAAACTCATATGGAATGGGCTATATTTCTTAGCATTTTTTAAGAAAATTAATCATGAGTTCCTACTTGATGTTTTCTTCAATTTGTGCCGATATTTCTTTTATTTTTTATGTGGCATCCAAACAAGAGTTTTTAAGTTCTCTATGGTTCTGGCTACTATAGGAATCCACGATATGTGGCATCTCAACTCCTACTGTTCTCTTAATCCTGGGTTCGAAAACAGGCCTTAGTTTATAACATTAATTAGTATGTGTGTTAATGTGTTATACGAATCTTAAGGCCTTGTGCACCCCCTCCAATGGTGCAGCCCTTTTTTTCTACAACATCACACAAGTTTGAACAAAGGCCAAATTTAACTCAATTTAAACAAACATAGTTCAATAGAAACTAAATTTAAAATATTCTAATTCCAATCGTCATCGGAGGAGTCGAGGACAATGGCGGCGGTCTCCCTGGACGCGCGCATGACCACCATAGTGCCCACTGCCCAGCCATTTGGCAACATCATGGGGCGCTTGCTTGATGAGCTGTGGTGGCTTGACGTCCTCCTCTTCGGACTTTGCCGCCGCCTCCCAATTAACAGACCCGTTGGGGCCACAGTCCTTGGGAGGGCTCCCATCTTGATGGCGAAGGTCTGTTCTGACACACACAGGGCCTCCTCCAAGCCCAGCCACTCCTCCTCAGGCTCAGGATAGGGCACTGCTTGACGGGCGGCGCTAGTCACGTTGGAGGAGGCTTCGGACCAGAGCCGGAGTCGCTCCGCTGCGTTCCACCGTTCCAACGAAAACCCTTGGCCGGCAAATTGGTGCTCGGCTTCGTGTCCTACACGAAGAGCCTGCTCCAAAATGGCGCATTCTACACATACTAGGGTCTGTCCGTACATCGCGGGAAAGTTCGCCTAGCTAGTGTCAGCCGACCTCGACAGCGCGGGCTGGACCCTTGAGCGGCGGCGGCATGGGCACCCCTTCTCTTGAGGTGCCACCCTTAGGTCAGTGGCAGGCCGACGGCGCTGGGAATCCGGTGACAGCCAACTCATGCGCCGTCTCTGTGTCCACGGGCGCGTGGCCAAATTCGGCGCGGTTTGAGTCGGTCTCCGCGTCGTGCTTCGGCATCTTGGTGACGATGGCAAATGGTCTACGCAGCAAGAGGGTGATGGCAGGAGAGGGGAGGTAGAGAGGTTGCGGGATTTGGAGCGGCGCGGCGGTTCAAGCCTAGCGTGGATACAGATGGATGGCGTGGTAGGTGAGGTAGTTGGGGGTTATGGGTGGAGACACAATACGCCAGAGTCGCTAACAGCATGGCCATCACTGACGAGTGGGCCCGTGTGCGACGTGGTGGCCGCGTCCGCACACCCCTATCTGCCCAAATGTTGTGAGGGCACCTTCAGGGTGTTCTGACAATATAGGCCCACAAAATGGCAGATGGGCAGACCCGCTGGGGCGTGAAATTTTGTCCAGACCCCGAATACACCTGGGGGGCCTTTTCGGGGCACTGCTATCACAACTAATTATCAAATTCAACACAAGACTGTAGTAAATTGGTAATTATATCAAAATGTCATGTTGGTAACCAAACCTCTACATGCCGTGGTAGTAAATTGTTTACTGGTTGGATAACTACATCATTCATATGGTGGGAACTATAACTTGGAGAACTTGGTAACTACATTGGAACCATGGAGATAACTTCAACCAAAAAAAGCTACTAGATTACTACACCAGTACAGGTGTTGATAACTGTAGCTTAAACAAACGGATAGCTGATGTACTGGTATATGTAACATGGTCACGTGGGCAACTATCTTAATATCATGGTAATAACTATAACACTAACCATAGGCAAGGGTAATTACAATGGTGGCATGTTGGTAACTGTAACCACCTCACTAAGAACATTGCGTTGTACATGCCCTTACGGTGGTAATTGTTTCTAGTTAGTAACTACACCAACCCAAAAATGGATAATCTTTGCAAAACCACTTTATATCAATTCAGCTAACTACCCCCAAAACCCAACTAATTTGCGAGATACGAACAGTGTCCAATTACAGCAGCAACGAATGTTGTGAATGCCAATAGTAAAATTAACCTAGAGGTAAGAAGTACCTCGCCTGGGATCTATTGCTCGTCGAAGCAAGGCGACCTTTGAACCCCTACCGCATCATCCTTTCGAACAGTCAACACGCGACCCACCCAGCCTGAACACACCGCAAACACCGTACCGCAGGACACGGCGTCCCACGGAACTCCCTTATGCCCAGCCCGGCTGTCATGACATAATTTTCCTGTCCACTGGAGAGTTGTACAAGTTTGGCATCCGGGGCGGACATTTCGTCGAACACCCAGCGCGCAAAATCCAGAACGGCGCTGACCTTGCCACCTCGGTAAGGTGAGCTACTCCAGTTTCAAGCCGAAGCGCTCCCCACCATGCCGCCGTTCCCCGAAAACCTGCCGTTGCTTCAATGCCAGACGCTGTGGCCGGACATGGCGACATCGCCGTTGCCACGCGTCCCTTGGTCCATGTCCCGATGTCCGCCTCTATTCCCTTGGAGCAGGAGCTCTGGCCGCACTGCGGGGGTGCTGTTGGGAGGAGGACTGGAGAGGGGCGGCTCATCTCAAGGAATTCGCCCCCGAGGCGTGGCGGAGCTGCCCGGCGAAGGCGGGAGAAGACCGTGCAGAGGAGGCGCGGGGAGAGAGCGGAGCGCCGTCGAGAGCGCTGCCAGGACGGGGATGTGGGAGAAGGGGGGCAGAGAGGGAAAAGTGGCATCGTCGGATGCAAATCAGACGGCCGTCGAGCATTCACATCGTAAGAGCAGCTAACGAACGTTCATTGTTTAGAAAATCCGAATTTATATGGGATGAACTACATAGCGCAAGTGAAGTAAACAAAAGTTAGTTTAGACACGTTGCCATAACTTATATCGTTTACCAGTTCTGTGAATAATGAATAAAATGACCAATAATATTAGTTTTAAATCTTAGAAACAGAGTTTCAGTTTTTAAACCATATATTTATGGAAATTATAAATTGCCCTCTAAGCCTCTAACTCGTTGGATAGTTAAATTATGTTCACTGTTTAAGAGATAAAATATGTTTTCAAGTTATTTAGCACCATACAATAACACATTACTTGCTACCAGGGCATGCACATGTGGATTCAAGGGTACCCAGGTGAATACCAAAATTGTTCGGCGAACCTTCTAATTTCATATTAAAGAGCCATACAAAATATACTTTGTATAAAACACCATTCTTTAACTATTTTTTTCATTGTTCTTGGTAATCTTTTATTTTTGAGTCTCCGGTTAAAATAGCTATATTGCTTATAGCCGTGAAGATTTCTAAAGCTACGTAAGGCTATCGCGGGCTAAGGCCATACAACTGATTTGCTAATTTATGGGGAAAATTCAATAGTTCAGCAGCATATAATCATATGTAGTATGTACATCAATAATTCAAAAATGCATAACATAATAATATAGTCACATAAGAGATGCACATAACCAAAACATAGTTCACATATAAGGGAAAGGGAGGGTGTCCGGGTTCAGCAACGATGAAGGTTAACAACGAGGCCGGCTAGGTGTGGCAGCGATGCGCTCCGCCATGTCGCCTCTCGTCCTGATTGATTTGAGAGATAAGGGAAAGGGATATTTTGTGGCTAGGGTTAGCCGCGCGGGAATTTTGCCCGCGAATTGAGCCGCTCTGATTTTTTTTGCGCCAGTTTGTTTTAGCCCTGCTGAGCGGGGAAATAACTGCTATTGGGCTAAATTAAGGCTAAATAGCTATAGGTGGGCTATTAGCGGTTATTTTCTTTTTTAGATTCCGAAGGCTCTAGCCGTAGTCGCAGGTCTCACGAAAGGCTATATATAGATGGGCTGTTAGCGGGCTATTAAACGGAGTTTTGAGTACACATCGACAAAATCTCGGGTCTGCCAATGGTTGCTAGCCAATATCTTTCTCTGGAACTATTACGGATCTATTTTATAGCAAGATACATTTTAACTTCGATACAAATACTGTGACAACTTTTTTAAAATCATTGGATGGTAATTTTGAAGATGAAAAAAGTTGTAAAAACAAAACGTGAGATCAAGTTTCAGATCTATTGTAAAAATAAAGTCGACAGTACAAAACGAAACCATGAGCTTGGCCCGCTCAATCGCGACAACCGGCTCGGCCGTTGCCTCGGCCTTGACACGCAAGTGGAAGGGCGGACAAAGACCGACGCTGGACGTCAACGAGGACGTGCTACCTGGTTGATCCTGCCAGTAGTCATATGCTTGTCTCAAAGATTAAGCCATGCATGTGCAAGTATGAACCAATTTGAACTGTGAAACTGCGAATGGCTCATTAAATCAGTTATAGTTTGTTTGATGGTACGTGGGTTCACAGTTTAAGAGTAGAATACTTTTGAAACTACAAAGTACTATCGAAGCTTGATGGGCGCACATATATACCTGGAGAGGTCGACCTGAAGGAAATATTGGTCGACGGCATCCTCGGCGTCAAAGACGGCGTCGCGTGTCTTCTGCAGGCAGACCCTGATGAGCTCGTCGTTCTTGGCGCGGCGCCGGGGCTCGGCGTCGCGGAGAAAGGCCTGCATCCACATGAGCTTGTCGCGGAGGCTCCGGACGTCGTCGTTCACCGCCATCATCGCCCGTGCCTCGCTCATCGCCAGCTCACTACAGGAAAACGATTATGTGCCGACGGCTAGAAGATACGCCGACGGCCATTTATCGGGGCCGTCGGCACATAGTCTGGAACCATCTGCCCTCTGAGGAGACCGTCGGCGTAGCAGCATAGGTGCCGACGGCCACCGTCGGAGTAACAAAACCGTCGACGTAGCTCCAGTGGTGCCGACGGCCACCGTCGGTTCCAAACGGCCGTCGGCACAGCTACTGAACACGTGGCCTCGGCGTCACTCACCCTAACGGTCGGCAGACGTCGTGAGTTGTGCCGACGGCTAGGCCGTCGGCATAGCTCACAGATATTTTCCAACTATTCTAGTTCCCTCTTTAATTTCAACTAGGTAAATGTTTTCAGGCCCATCAACGAGCATGTGCGAGCTGTGCGATTGAACAGGGCCCCCAAATCTCAGGCCCATGGTCGAGCGGTCGCAACCTCCATCTCTTGCAGCGCATGCTATCTCTCGAAGTCTAACCGTGGCTGAGTTTTCGCCTAATCTAGATCAGATCGATCGACGAACGATGGCGCGATGGCGCCGAGGGCGGAAAGATCTTGACCTAGACGGGTGCGGGGGCCTCCCAATCCGCGGTGGTTGTTTACTCGTTCGGCCATGGCGGAAAGGTAGGCTAGCTACGCGAAGGGGACAAGGTAGCGGTAGGGATCCTAGCTATAAATGGAGGGAAAATTGTTTTTAGGTCTAGGACGCGTCATTTTATGTGCTAAATATTTTCCGTTTCGCGCGTTGGCGGACGGGTGCACCCGCGCACCCGGTACGGCCATACCGCATGTCCCGGCGGCCCCGTTTTGCAAAGTTGGCAAAGTAAACTGAGCCAAAAAAGTCGAGCGGAGCCGCGTGGCGTTATTTTATGTGTCCTATTAACCACTGCAAAAGACGGAATTGGGATACGACAATTATCTTGAAAAACCCTTCACGAATAGGGCTATCACGTCTGGAGTTCTATGGCTTTTAGGGGAAATGAGTAGGAAACGGCCCGTTTCACCACATAGTTTGTTGGAACGAGGCCATATTTGACACGTTAGGCCTTAGGATGGGAAGCAAGGCCCCGGTCGCGGATTTCCAATCCAATCCTTTGGTCGTGGATCTGTGCCGACGGCCACACCGTCGGCGTAGTTACGAACATGCTCCGGGGTACTGGAGCTATGCCGACGGCCAGGCCGTCGGCGTATCTCGACAGTCGTCGAGCACGCTGGTGACGCCACGTGCAACAGAGGAGCCGACGGTCCGGCCGTCGGCGTATCACCGACGCCGTCAGACGGCCGTCTCCGTGGAAATACGTTGCCGACGGTTGAGCTGGGCCTACGGCCGCTACGCCGACCGGAGATACGCCGACGACTCTACGCCGACGGCCACCGTCGGCACAACTGTACGCCGATGGCCGGTGGCCGTCGGCATATAACCGTTTTCCTGTAGTGGCTCCTGCAGCCTTCCCACCAAAGGCCCCATCACCGCCTCCGCCATCTCGATTAATTTGCTCCTCGCTAGCTAGCTAGCAAGCTCTCGGTATGATCGATATCGGGCTCTATCCGTGCTACTAGCTCGATCGCCCGCTGCAAATGCATGTAGCCGGCCAGAAGGCCAGGACTGCTATTTATACACGCGCTAGCTTGGCCGCTGTGCACCAGCTCACTGGCTAAGCTACTTGGAGTGGCGATCGAGGGTGGCACATAGAACAATTGTACGAATACGAAAGGTAAAGAGGATCCATCAGATATAGTATGTTGCTTGATGCCATATTTTATGCTTTTCCTCTGACAAAACGTGATGCTTTACAGCCTAGTGAAATTTCTTATACATCAAGATTTTTTATTTTAAGTTGGGAGTGTCCATCAAGATATATACGTAGGAAATAATGTGTCGTGCAGCTATTCAAATTGCTCGATATTATTAATATCTGGAATGCATGTACATGGAATTGTTTCTTGTTATTTTTGGCATGGAATTGTACTTGCTAGAATAGTTCAATGTACAAGGACATCGCCTAGGCGGGTTGTAAAAACTTCTACTTGAGTGCTAAACAAGGCGGAATAAAACTACTCAAGGTTTACTTGTTTAGCACAAAGCCTATCTACTAGGGTTTGCATAAGTACACCAACAACCTATGTTAAGCATGATGAGCAACAAGGTGATAACGAACTAGATATAGAACATCAAGCATGACGGATATCACAATGTAAAGCGCATAGGTAAAAGAGCTCGGGTTGAGAAGTAACCGGTGCACGAGGAGACGGCGATGTATCCCGAAGTTCACACCCAAGGATGCTACGTCTCCGTTGGAGCGGTGTGGAGGCACGAGGCACTCCAATGAGCCGCTAGGGCCACCGTATTCTCCTCGAGCCTTTCCACCAAGGGGAAAGCCTCGATCCACTAAGGGACCCTTGAGAGTGGTCACCGAACCCGTACAAACTTGGGCAAACACCCAAGTATCAAGCTTGAGGCAACTCCACAACACGGAGGCTCTCAAGTACAAGGCCTCAAAGGCTACAACACGCCACACCGGCGACAAGGTCACAAAGACTCCAACGCGCCACAACCGGCTCCAAAACCACAAAGGCTACCACACTCCACAAAGGCAACAACGCCACAAAGGCTACCACGCCACAAAGACGACAAGGCCACAAAGGCTACAAGGCCACAAAGGCTACAACACCACAAAGGCAACAAGGCCACGAATGCAACAACATCACTAAGGTCAACAAGCCCTCTACGAGACCGAAACCCCGGAGAGAACTCAAACCGATGCGCCTAATGCAATTTCTAAGAACACCACTAAGATACCCAAGTTCTTCTCTCCCAAATTCCAACAAAGCTACAATAGCTATTGGGGGAATAAGGGAGGAAGAACAAATATGAGGAGGAACACCAAATTAATCCAAGATCTAGATCTAGCAAGATCCCCTCACTTGGAGAAGGATTCAATTGGTGAAGCACTAGATCTAGATCTCCTCTCTCCTTTCCCCCCAAAAACATGCAAGAAATAGTGGGGGGATCAAGATGATGGTAAAGCTCTTCAAGGTCAACAATGTAGGAGAGAGAGTAGGTGAGAAGAAATAGCTTGATCGGAGGTGGGAGAGAGGTATATATAGGGGCCCCAGAAATATAGTTGTTGGGGCAGAAAAACGGTCAGAAAACACGACCGAGCGGTACTACCGCTTGTCGAAGCGGTACTACCATTCACGCGCAAACTGTGCAGAAAACAGGCAGAAAACGACCCAAAGCGGTACTACCTCTTGTGAAAGCGGTACTACCTCTCGAGCGGTACTACCGAGTAGGTACCGGCCCAATACCGAACCGGATCCGAGGGCTCACAGAGACCAAGCCGGTACCTGACCGGTACTACCGCCCTTCTTCTTTTTTCCTCTAAACTGCGATACGGAAACGGCAATAACTCGAGCTAGGAAACTCCGATTGAGGTGAAACCAATTTTGCCGGAAAGAGGATGACAAGAGATACCTCCACACATGGTGAAAACATGGAAACAAGTGGATGATGATTTTCTTATGGTCATAGAGGTTTAACCTCTCAATATGGTAAATCGGGAAAATCATCACCCTCGCACATGCAACATGCGATGCATCAGGAATCCGTTTCCGATGAGCTAGAGCTTTTCATGAGAATGAACACAAGATCTAACCCATCTCATGGATAAGAACCAAGAACAACCAAGAAACATGATGCAATGCATGCAAGGTTTGAGCTCTCTCCGATGATGCGACCCATTATCCTATCGAGCACAAACCTTGTCCTTGCGCGCTTCACTCGAGTCAGCAACTCCGTATTCATCCTCTTCAACCTTGTACATGCCACCATCTTATTCCAACATACACGCCACCGTGTTCATCCATCTTGTACGCACGCCACCGTCTTCATCCCTCTTCATCTTCTACACCGTCTTCGTCTCTCTTCGACGCCGTCTTCATCCGTCTTATTCATTGTACTCGATCTTCTTCATCTCGCAACCTTCAGGCCAACAAATGGCTATGGACATGTCCTAAGATTGATTCTCAATACAACCGTTAGTCCATAGGGATTGTCATCTGTTGGAAATATGCCCAAGAGGCAATAATAAATGGTTATTACATATCTTTGTGTTTATAATAATGTTTACATATCATGCTATAATTGTATTAACCGAAACATTGATATATGTGTGTTATATAAACAACAAGGAGTCCCTAGTAAGCCTCTTGTAAAACTAGCTTGTTGATTAATAGATGATCATAGTTTCATGATCATGAACATTGGATGTTATTAATAACAAGGTTATGTCATTATGTGAATGATGTAATGGACACACCCAATTAAGCGTAGCATAAGATCACGTCATTAAGTTCATTTGCTATAAGCATTTGATACATAGTTACCTAGTCCTTCGACCATGAGATCATGTAAATCACTTATGCCGGAAGGGTACTTTGATTACATCAAACGCCACTGCGTAAATGGGTGGTTATAAAGGTTGGATTAAGTATTCGGAAAGTATAAGTTGAGGCATATGGATCAAGAGTGGAATATTGTCCATCCCGATGACGGATAGATATACTCTTGGACCTCTCGGTGGAATGTCGTCTAATTAGCTTGCAAGCATATGAATGGTTCATAAGAGATGACATACCACGGTACGAGTAAAGATTACTTGTCAGGATACGAGGTTGAACGAGGTATAGAGATACCGATGATCAAACCTCGGGCAAGTAAAATATCGCGTGACAAAAGGAATCGGTATCGTATGTGAATGCTTCATTTGATCACTAAGTCATCGTTGAATATGTGGGAGCCATTATGGATCTCCAGATCCCGCTATTGGTTATTGTTTGGAGAGAAGTCTCAACCATGTCTGCATAGTTCGCGAACCGTAGGGTGACACACTTAAGGTTTGATGTCGTTTAAGTAGATATGGAATATGGAATGGAGTTCGAAGTTTTGTTCGGAGTCTCGGATGGGATCCAGGACATCACGAGGAGCTCCGGATGGTCCGGAGAATAAGATTCATATATAGGAAGTCACTTTCCAAGTTTGGAAATGATCCGGTGAATTTATGGAAGGTGGTTTCTAGAATTATCCGGAATAAATCACTATGGAAATAGGAGTCCCGGAGGGACTCCACAAACCCTAACCAGCCAACCAAGTGGGAGGGTGGAGTCCATGGTGGACTCCACCTCCTTGGCCGGCCAAGAAAAGGGGGAAGGAAAGAGTCCCTGTCCCTCTAGGTTTCGTCCATAAGGCAGTTTTTCTGTTGGGGTCTTATTCGAAGACTTTGGGCAAACCCTTGGGGTTCCACCTATATAATGAGGAGGAGAGGGAGGGGCTGCCCATGGCTTGGCCGCACCACCCCTGCCCCCTTGAGGCCGGCGCCCATAGCCCCCTCTCCCCAAACCCTAGCCTCCCCTCCTCCACATACAACTCCTGCAGCGCATAGGCGAAGCCCTGCCGGAGTTCTCCACCACCACCGCCACCACGTCGTCGTGCTGCCGGGATTCCGAGGAGGATCTACTACTTCCGCTGCCCACTGGAACGGGGAGAAGGACGTCGTCATCAACACCGAACGTGTGACCGAGTACGGAGGTGCTGCCCGACTGTGGCACCGTCAAGATCTTCTACGCGCTTTCGAAAGCGGCAAGTGATCGACTACAGCAACAACGAGATCTAATCTCGTAGGCTTTGGAAATCTTCGAGGGTTAGTCTCATGATCTTCTCATTGCTACCATCTTCTAGATTGCATCTTGGCTTGGTTTTTGTTCTTGCGGTAGGAAATTTTTCGTTTTCTATGCTACGAATCCCATCAGTGGTATCAGAGCCGTGTCTATCCATAGTTTGGTTGCACGAGTAGAACACAATTGTTTTGTGGGCGTTGATACTTTGTTGTCTTTAGTTTGAGTACTTTGCATCTTTATGGCATAGTGGGATGAAGCGGCTCGGGCTAACTTTACATGACCGCGTTCATGAGATTTGCTCCACGCTTGACATGCAACTTGTATTGCATAAGTGGCTTTACGGGTGTCTGTCTCTCCTACTAGAGTGAAGATTCAATTTACTCTTCTATTGACAACACTAGTATCACCGTTGTGGTTCATGTTCGTAGGTAGATTAGATCTTACTCGAAAACCCTAAACCACGTAAAATATGCAAACCAAATTAGAGACGTCTAACTTGTTTTTGCAGGGTTTGGTGATGTGATATGGCCATAATGTGATGATGAATATGTATGAGATGATCATTATTGTATTGTGGCGACCGGCAGGAGCCTTATGGTTGTCTTTAAATTTCATGTTGAGTAGTATTTCAAAGTAGTTGTAATAGTTGCTACATGACGTGAACAACCATGAAGACGGCGCCATGGACCTTGACGCTACGCCGACGATGATGGAGATCATGCCCGTTGATGATGGAGATCATGTTCGTGCTTTGGAGATGAAGATCGAAGGCGCAAAGACTAAAGAGCCATATCATATCACATATGAATTGCATGTGATGTGAATCCTTTATGCATCTTATTTTGCTTAGATCGCGACGGTAGCATTATAAGATGATCCCTCACATTAATATCAAGATAATAAAGTGTTCTCCCCTCGTATGCACCGTTGCCAAAGTTCGTCGTTTCGAAGCATCTCGTGATGATCGGATGTGATAGATTCAACGTTCATATACAACGGGTGTAAGCCATGTTGCACACGCGGAATACTTGGGTTTGCTTGACGAGCCTAGCATGTATAGACATGGCCTCGGGACAACGGAAACCGAAAGATTGAACACGAGTCATATGGATTATATGATCAACATGTTGATGTTCACCATTGAAGCTACATCATCTCACATGATGATCGGTTTTGGTGTAGTGGATGTGGATCGTGTACCACTTAACAACTATGAGGGATGTTGTATTAAGTGGGAGTTCATTAGTAATTAGATTAAAACATGAACTTATTATCATAAACATAGTCTGAGTAGTATTTTGAATTAATTTTGTAGTATTGGCATCCGTATTCTACCATGCGCTAGTCTTGTAATTGAGATAGAAATACTGTTAAAATCTGACAAGAAACTTTACGGACTGGTACCGTATTGTTAAAGAATCAATAAGTAATTAAGTCCTATTGCAAGCTTTTAGTAAACCTCACATTGTTGATTCAAAGAACTATGGTTTCAATTAGTACCTAAAGTTATTTTGTCTCCGTGAAACTTGAAGTTCAAATCTGTTTGAAAAGTAAGGAGCTGAAAATTTAGTTTTCAGAAATAATCAAGGTATGAGATATATGAGATATCTAAGACCTTATTGCAAGATGATAGAATATATTTTGGTGAGACTACATAAACTCATAAGTTTTATGGGAATGTACGAAGGTTGAAGACGCAAGGCGTCCCAATCCTCCAACTATTGGGGCACTAACGATATTCGCATATCCATGAAGTGATCGTCCTTAGTATGCACCGTTGCTAAGACTCGTCGTTTCGAAGCATCACGTGATGATCGGGTGTTATAGATTCTACGTGTGTATACAACTGGTGCAAGCCAGATTTGCACATGCGAATACTGAGGTTAAACTTTACAAGCCTAGCATGTACAGACATGGTCTCGGAAAGTCGTCATGATATGGTGGATAAAATTATGTGTGAAATTGTTCATCATATTAAAAATTACTAATAGTGAAATCCGGAACACTTGTCATATGATGATTGACATAGGCATCCCAAATGGGCCTGCCGAATATAGTACCCGGGGTTTAATGAAGGCCCACTACCCGAAGAATAAGAAGATTCGAGAGCCCAAGATGTATTTAAGGGAAAGATAGAGCTGTAATAGGAAGTGTTATTTGTAATCTGGCGGGATGAGTTAGAAACCATCCCGGACTCTGTAAACTTGTATAGCACGAATCCCTCGGCTCCACCTCATATATAAAGGGGGAGTCGAGGGATAAAGGATCAATCGAATCATTGTCTGCAAACCCTAGTTTTCATATTCGTCGAGTACTTTCCGGCTGAAACCTTCGAGATCTACTTACCCTCTACTTCCAACTAAACCCTAGCCTACAATCCATAGGCATTGACAAGTTGATACCTTGTCAATTGGCACCGTCTGTGGGAACTAGAGGCGTAAGGAGCTGATCTCGATGGCACGCTCAAGATCTTCGGCATCGTCAACCGCAAGCAACACAATGGATCGAGGTAAACAGATCGCTGCTGGTCTTGTCGATTTTGTTCCTCACCCACCCTCCCGTTTGGATGCATATGCGTATCTGGCGGAGCCCATGGAGATGACGTTCGGAAGGTTTCACTTTCGCGTCGAGAAGGAAGGATCGTATCGTGTCGAGATTCCGATTTCGTCGGGATCGTCGGTGATCGATTCAGATTTTTCAAGCTATGCATCGTCAACCGAGTCAGGAGAAGAAACCTCGGTGACACGTTACGTCAGCACCAGAACAAGAGAGAAACTCGCCAAGATCTTCAACGACATGTCGTTCGAGTCATCTGCGGACTCATATATAAGCGATGGCTCAAGCAATGTCGACAGTTATGACTTTATCGACAAATCTATCACAAAGGCAAGGTCTTCATCAATCTCAACGATGATGTCACCAAACCCAACGTAGATCTGAGTACAAAGTATCATCAGATTTACGCCATTGAAGATCAAGAGGAGACATCCGAGGCTTTCGACACCGGGGAAATCCATACGTCGATCCCTCTAATCTGCGGCAAGGCCTGGGCAACAAATACGTCGGGCCAGAGCCGCGAGATAGAGTTCAACTTTCACAAGCAGCGTGGGACAGAGCCGCGAGAGCTATGAACGGCACAGAACCAATGGCTACCACGGCCACACCAGAAGAACTGCAAGCATATCAATATAGGCTCGCACGAGCCGCCAGGGAATTGGAAAAACAGACAGCTGAGTTGAACAGGAGAAAGGAGGCAGCTTCTGCATCCAGCAGGAGAAGGGCAGATTTAAGTCGACAATCTAGAACTACGGGTGATAGCCATCGGGAGGCGCGGAACAGAGCAAGATCAAGGCTGCAACACATACCTGAAGCAGAAAGAGAGCACTTGGTTCAGAACCTCGACATGTCCTTCATGTCGATAGATACAAGAGGAAACATCATCCCTAAGACACCAGAGGCTGGGTATATGGCGACACATGCTTTTATCCTTGCGTCTAAACCACCTCCAGGTGATCCGAGGGAAACATTGTACAATATGGCGGTAGCAGGAGTTGGAGCTATGGGGACAGCGTTTGTATCAACGCCTCCCGAAGGAGCGGCAAGGCAAAATAGTCCACGACCTGCAGCAGCAACAGCGGCAGCAAGACTCGAAGGGCCAAATGGAGCAAGAGACACGCAAAGACAGCAAGAGTCGACAGAGCGCGGCAAAGCAGAAGGGATCATCGGCAATCTCCGGAATTGACCGACGAAGATATGTGTGGCTTGCCATGCTTTACGAGGAGAGTCCGGAAAACTCGAGTCCCCTCAGGATTCAAGTTACCCGATAATTTCAAGAAGTTCGACGGCCTTCAAGATCCAGAGGATTGGCTAGTCGACTATCTAGAGACGGTGAAGCTCACAGGAGGAACTAGGGCAACAGCCATGCAAAGTATCCAGGTGCATTTGAGTGGAGCCGCACGATCTTGGATAAAGAAACTCGCTCCAGGATCCATCGACAGCTGGGAAAGTTTCGAGGATGTGTTCGTCAAGAACTTTAGATCCACGTGCAAAAAACCCGCGTCGTTAGAGGAGTTGAGAGCGTGTCGACAAAAGCCGTATGAGCCAATGAGGAAGTACATCCAGAGGTGGAATATCATTAAAAACTCGGCAGAAAATATATCCGACGCAGAGAGCAATAGATGCGTTTGTCGCGAAGTCGAGGCGTGGAGATTTCGTCGAAGACTTGGGAAGGACCAATCCAAAGACAGTATCCGCGTTAATGGAGATAGCAAATAAATGGGCAGATGGAGAAGACGCTGTCCACAACAAACGACACAGGTCACCAGAGGAGGACCGCGGTCGAAACTATCAACCGAGGCGAAGATTTCCTCGGACGTACCAGAACTACGACGCTCCAGGACAAATTTCGGCAGGTTTTCGGACAAATACAGGAGGAAGCAACAGAGATGATTACCAGAAGCAAGTGAGCAGCGAGGTGATAACAGGGATGATTCACGCAACAGGCAAAATAGCGGGCCTAGGTTCCCAAGACCTTTCGTGTCCCCCCGAAGAGATGATGAATGGACCGTGCCGTATGCATTTTTCTCGACAAAGAACGGAAAAAGACAAATGTGGCACTTGCGGAAGGATTGTCGAAATTTTCAAGCAATGTTGCGGTATGCGAGAGAACGCCAATGCGCGGCAGCACAGAGAAATCCTCGAGAACCCGTAAGCGAGATTCACTTGCCGCCTCCTCCCGCGATTACAGACGACAATCGGCATCGGCTCGAGAATAGCGGCAGACTCGCACCACCACCTTATGTTGATCCTAATTCCAATGGAGCAGTGTTGATGATCCGAAGGAAGACCGTCCAATAGAGCTCGTAAAGTAATCTCACGACAGGTGTTTATGGCGAGAGAAAATGCCTCCACCAACAGTTGAGTACCTTAATTGGTCGGGACAAGATATCGGCTTCACAATAGCAGATCATCCGCAGCAAGTTCCTCGACCGTGGGGCGCAAGACTTATTCTCGCCAGCTTATCGCGGGATTTGATGTCTCTCGAGTGTTCATAGACGGCGGCAGCAGCTTAAACCTTATGTATGCAGATACATTGAGGAAGATGAACATATCCTTAGCAAACTTGAAATCAACAGACACAAGGTTCCACGGCATCACACCGGAGAAACCAAGTTATCCATTGGGAAAGATCAATCTCGACGTTCAGTTTGGGACCCGAGAAAATTATAGAATCGAGAGGCTCGAGTTTGAAGTCGTGGATTTTCCGTCGCAATATCACGCTCTGTTGGGACGACCAGCATATGCTAGATTTATGGCAGTACCACACTATACATACTTGTTGTGGAGGTTGCCTGGACCAAAGGGACCAATCACAGTTAAAGGAAGCTTTGCCTTAGCCGATAAGTGCGACAAGGATTTCCACCGGTTGTCAGAAACCTTCGGGATGCAAGCTGAGTACTTGGCGTCAAAAAGCATGACTGATTACGACGTACTGCCAGACGTTGGAAGGCCAAACAAAGAATCAACTTTCAGTACCGAGAAAAATTCAAAAGAGGTGCAGATTCACCCGACAGACCCAAAAAAGACGACATCTATCGCAAACGACATGGATATCGCATAGGAAAGCGCGCTCGTCGAGTTCCTCCGTGAGCACTGGAAAATCTTCGCATGGTGTCCAGCTGACATGCCAGGAGTACCCAGGGAACTTGCCGAGCACCACCTAAACTTGGATCCACTAGCAAGACCAATCAAACAACCTTTGCGGCGTTTTTCGGAACCAAACCGCAAAGCCATGCTGTCAGAAATTAATCGACTACAAGAAGCTGGTTTTATCAAAGAGATATTCACAGAAGCCACATGGGTAGCAAATCCTGTGTTGGTGCCGAAGAAAAACACTAAGGTCCTTCGCATGTGCGTCGACTTTACGTGTGTCAATAAACATTGTCCAAAGGATCACTTTCCCCTCCCGAGGATCGATCAAATTATCGACTCCACGGCTGGATGTGAACGTCTTTCCTTCCTGGATGCATATTCTGGTTATAACCAGATCAGATTGAAAGAAGAAGATGAAGTAAAGACCGCATTTATTACACCTTACGGCGTGTTTTGTTACAGAACAATGCCCTTTGGTCTAAAAAATGCGGGAGCAACATATCAAAGGATGATGCAGAAGTGTTTGGCGACACAGATTGGGAAGAACGTGCAAGTATACATTGATGATGTCGTCATAACATCAAAAAAGGGGGCAACGCTGATCGAGGATCTCAAGGAAACCTTCGACAACCTTGATAAGTTCTGCCTCAAACTGAACCCGACGAAGTGTTCCTTTGGCGTCCCAGCAGGAGAACTTTTGGGGTTTCTAGTCTCAGCAAGAGGGATTGAAGCAAATCCCGACAAAATACAGGCTATCGTAACAATGAGGAAGCCAACAAAGTTGAAGGAGATACAACAGCTAACGGGGCGAGTCGCAGCTTTGAGTAGATTCGTCGCTAGGCTGGGAGAAAAGGCACTGCCGTTCTACGCTTTGATAAAACAAGGAGATAAATTTCAGTGGAACGAAGAAGCCGACAGAGCTTTCGAGGATTTGAAGCGCACAATTTCGACACCGCCAATTCTGGTGGCACCAAAAGAAAGGGAACCCCTCCTGCTATATATCGCAGCCACACCCCAAGTGGTGAGCACGGTGCTAGTTGTCGAAAGGGAAGAAGAAGGAAAACTCCACGGCGTGCAGAGGCCAGTATACTTCGTCAGCGAAGTTTTATCGCCATCTAAACAAAGGTATCCGCAGTACCAAAAGATAGCATATGGAGTATTCACGACAAAGACGAAAATTGCGCCACTATGTTTCAGCACCTCCGATCATAGTGGTCAATGAAGCTCCCTTGTCAACTATACTGAACAACCCAGAAGCTACGGGTCGTGTCTCCGTTTGGGGAATAGAACTTTCCCTCGGGACATCACGTATGAAAAAGAAAAGCAATAAAATCGCAAATCGCCGGACTTCATCGCAGAGTGGATGGAGTTGCAAAATACAGGACCTCCAGATTTATCGAGAACTTGGACCATGAACTTCGACGGGTCCAAAAGACTGGAAGGAGCTGGCGCAGGAGTAGTACTCATATCACCTGAAGGCGACAAGTTGAAGTACATCCTCCGGATGACGTTCCCTAACGCATCTAACAATGAAGCAGAATATGAGGCTCTCATACATGGAATGAAGATGGCGAAAGCCTGCGGAGCAACTCGACTAAAAATCTTTGGCGACTCACAGCTGGTGGCACAGCAAGTTATGAACCAATGTGATGCAGTCAATGATAGCATGATGGCATACAGGGAGGTATACAACGAACTCGAGAAGTTGTTCGATGGATGCGAAGTAAACCATATTAGCAGATTGAGCAACGACGAAGCCGATGTTCTTGCAAACATCGGGTCACAATGCCTTGCAGTCCCGCCTTGGTGTATTCGGGAAGAAATAACAGAGAGATCCACTAAGTCGACAAAATCAAAAAAGAAGGAGAAGAAACCCTCGGGGGCTACCAAGGAAAAGCAAGAGGACGAAGAAGAAGATCAGGACCTGGTCATGGTGATACAGATACCGTGGATGCAGCCGTACATATCATACATCCTGAGGAAAGAAATACCCGACGATCCAGTCGAGGCAAGGCGAGTAATTCGACGCTCCAAAGCTTTCACGGTGGTCAAGGGAGAATTGTATAAGCGAAGTATTTCAGGCGTCTTGCAAAGGTGCGTCACACCAGAGGAAGGAAGAATAATTCTGAAGGATGTACACGAGGGAATATGTGGCCACCACGCAAGTAGTCGAGCTATCGCAGCGAAAGTTTTTCGAGCAGGATTCTACTGGTTGACAGCAATCGAGGACGCCAAGGACATAGTAAGAACTTGCGACGCGTGTCAAAGGTTTGCCGCAAAACCTCACTCTCCAGCAACAGAGCTAGCACCAATACCATTGTCATGGCCCTTTGCTCAATGGGGACTTGATATGGTGGGTAAGTTACACAAATCCTGGCCAGGAGGAAAGGAGTACATGCTAGTAGCTGTCGACAAGTTTACAAAATGGATAGAAGCGAAGCCGATAAATTCACCAGATGGAGCATCCGCAGTAAAATTCGTAAAAGGCCTCGTCTTCAGATTTGGAGTGCCCCATAGCATCGTCACAGACAACGGCAGTAACTTCACATCCCATGAATTCAAAGATTATTGTGAAGAGGTGGGTATCAAGCTGAACTTTGCGTCAGTTGCACATCCTCAAACCAATGGGCAAGTCGAGAAAGCCAATGGTATCATCTGCAATGGCATCAAGAAGCGCTTGTTAGGACCACTGGAAAAAGCTCGACATACCTGGCCGTAAGAACTACCAAGCGTGTTGTGGAGCATCCGAACAACACCAAACACAGCAACGCAGGAAACTCCGTTTTTTCTGGTTCATGGAGCAGAAGCAGTACTACCAATCGAGATAGAGCACAACTCTCCACGTGTCGATGAATATGATGAAGAAACATCGAGAAGAGCGCTAGAGGACGACGTCGACGCACTTGATGAAGCTCGAGATGAAGTATTATCTCGGGTAACCAAATATCAACAGGACTTGAAGAATTACCACGATCGACGTTTGCGGCCAAGATCTTTTCAGGTGGGCGACCTAGTTCTTCGGCTCACGCAAAAAGTCATGAAAAACTCGAGTCACCATGGCTTGGCCCTTACATCGTCACGGAAGTAATCGGAGGAGGAGCATATAGGATAAAGGACAAGAAGACAGGGGTAGAGGAGCCAAACCCCGGAACGTGGCGCAACTTAGGCGGTTCTACGCCTAGAGTCGAAATATAGTCCTTGTAAAACTTCAATGTACTGGAACGCCCGCGAGTTTTCAGACGCACTCTTTTCCTTTTTCGGGGCACCGAGTGGGGCCGGAGAAGGTTTTTAATGAGGCGGGCTCGCGGTGCTGCAATATAATAAAGATAGTGACAATATAACTTTTCTTCTTTATCGACATGACCAAAATCTTTGCTCCGACGAATTTCAATATAGTTCATCGACAAAAGAAAAACCTTGCCTTGGTATTCAAATACCTCGTGAGTCAATAAAAATACAAAATAGTACTCAGTAAAAAGCTCGGGGGCTCATATTCACCTTAAATATATATATGCCTTGGTTTAAAACCTCGCAAATATACAAATATAGTAAAGAGTCACCGAAACACTCGGGGGCTAGCCAAACAGAGAAATATAATGATTGCTTTACAATATAGTCATGGATTACAAAGAAGAAATATCTACAAGAAGAAAATAACTAGTCTTGATTCAGTATGTCATCAAGAGTAACCCTGTTTTCCTCAGGAGCAGCACCAAGAAAATCGGCATAATGGCCATCGGCAAAAAAGTCGGCATCCATCCGAAGCAGGTCCCCAATCATTTCTTCGGCTATGGGCGTAACCTTCGTGTTAATCCTATCAACACCAACTCTCCGACGTTTTACCTTTTGGTGAACCTTCTCGACAACCTGGGTAAGGTCAAGTTTCGAGTGGCAGATCTGGAGCATGATAAGAGCAAATATGGCGCCAGCTACTAGTTGAGCTTTGACAAAATCATGGATACTGCGAGCATCCTTAAACCTTTCCATCAATTCAGGAAGAGTTTTTGGTTGGACGTTCCGAGGAAACATGGAGTTGTAAACCATGGACAAGGTCTTGGTACAGAAGTCAAGGAAATCACGAGTTTGAGAGGTGCGATCTTGAAATCTGACAATTTGGCGGGTCCTCTCCGGGGTAGCCCAAAACAAAGAACCATGATCCAGGGAAAGATTAACAAGGAGGTTTGTCCTAGCACTTACTCTCTCTTCCTCGGCAGCAGCATCAGTAAAGGCACCTATCAAAACAAAGAAGTGGAAACCTTTAAGAGACAATAGCATGAAGATGAAAGATATCGAGAGGATGAAACAGGCATACCCGACATATACAGACTGGCTTCATTCATTAATTCGAGCATGAAATTTTCTCGAGTAGTCGCCTTTTCAGCCTCGGAAGCAGCAAATTCCTTGGCAGCCACGGCCTCGCGAGCTTGCTGGAGAGCAACTTTTTCGGCTTCAGATGACTTGCGAGATTGTTCCATCATCACAAGTGTTTGCTTCTTTGCATACTGAAGCTGCTGTCGAAGTTCGTCCAGTTCTTGCGACAAGGTATCGTCGACAGGTGCAGTATCAGCAAAAGCTCTCCTCGCGTGAGAAGAAGAAGGCGACACATTGGAAGGAGCGGAAGTTGGAGTATAGTTATCAAATATCAACTGAAATATAAACAGGATAAAATCAAACGACAAGCAAAGATAGAATTTTTCATTAATCTCTTGGAATAATTACAAGGGCATTACAGTGGAGCTAAGGAAATACGTGTCGCTAAACGACTACTTTGGCGACAACAGCAAAAGAAACAAAGAAAAACAGAGGCATGCAACTAGACCTCCGGCCTTGACGAGCTAGGAGTCGACGCTGGCTTAATCCCGAGATAGGCCAAGATCTTCTTCGTGTTGGGCTTGGCTGCCTTGATCAGCGACTTCCACCTTGATTGTTCTATTTGCTCGGTGTCGCCAACTTTCATCCAGTCGATAGTCTGTCGACTGTCAGCAACCAAGGTGACAGTGTTTTCAACGGCAACCTTCATATTCTCTTGGCGCATCTTCAGTCCAAGGTCTTCCGGTGTATTGAACATCTTGGCAAGGTTGAGGAAAGTCGCAGGCTCCTCCTTCTTCGGGAAGAAGTAGGGGAACAATGCCGACAATACTGCGTTAGCATTCGATACACCTTCACGAATCTCGGACCCATGAAGCTCCAGATAGGAAAGTGCGTCAAGGACCGGATCATCGACAGGATTCGTCAGGTCAAAATCCTGGTTTGTTTGGACTGTCAAGGAAACAAAGTATTAGTGAAAAGACAAGAAACAAAGATTCTCCTAAAAATAGAAGGGAGCAGTAAAATTACCGAAAGTACGGCGACTCTGAGTCTTCAGGCGCTTGAGGATTCCTTCTTCACGAGAAGCTTGCGCAGCTTTGTGCTCATCTAAAGCAGCTGTAGCATCCTTAAGCTTTTTCTGCAGTTCCTCGACACCAGCAGCTTTCGCCTTGGCTTCATCAGCTTCGGTCTTGGCTTTGCTAGCAGCGAGGTCCGCTTTCTTGCGAGCCGCCTCACTTTGCTCAAGTTTTCGAGAAAGTGCGTCGGCGCGTTCGTTAGCCTCTGCAAGTTTCTGTCGAGATATGAAAAAAAGAGAGGAGAAAGATCAAAAATCGCGACAAGCACCAAGAGTAAAAAATCAAGGAAAAACAGCAAGTACAAAAGTCGTTACCTTCGGCTCTATTAGCATATTCACGGTACCCAATAAATTGGGAACCGATGCGGAGAAGATCCTTGATCATAGGCTGTTCAACGTGAACACAAAAAGAAAAACATCGGCATGAAAAAGAGAAAAGGTGTGAAAAAACAAAATAAGAAAAATATAGATGTCGACAGGCTTACATCATCTAGGAGCAGAGTCGACGAACTGCCCAACTGAGGGGCAGGTTCAATAATCTTTTCAACCCTTGCCCTTTTTGGTGAAGGAGCAAGGGGGCTTGATGGCGGAGTAGTGGTGACGACGTTTTGTTGAGGAGGCGAGGTTTCTTCTCCTTCAACTAGCGTGTCTGAGGCAAGTACAGTACGTGACGTGCTTGTCCGAGGAGCCACGTCAGTAGTTGGAACTTCTTCCTCATCATCGCTAATAATCAAAAAATCGGCAGCATAAAAAGCAAGACAAGCTAAATATTTCGAGTACAAAAATAGAGAGACATAAAGACGACTTACGAGCTGATGAGGGATTCAGCATAAAGATCGTAAGTTGCCTTCGGATGAGAAGGAACAACTTCTTCAGCCTTAGAGGTGCCAGAATCTTCAACATCAGTCCTTTTCCTTTTGTTCTTGGGAGAAACAGCAGGAGGAAGGGATTGCGTCGATTCACTGGCTTCAGACTCAACTTCTTTTTCATGAGAAGCCGCAGATTTGTGAGAACCCGTGACTTCACTTTCACGAATAGAAGAACCTTGAGTATCTTCGGCAACGATGGCCTGTTCTTCGACTTCTCCACCCTCCGGAAGAGGAGGAAGGGAAGTCATGGTAGGATGGTTCTGTAAAAAATAGTGACCAGAAGGAAAATTAAAAGAGATGACAATATAATGAGGTGCAGAGAAAGTGCAAAATAAGGTAAAAAATCGGCAAGACAAAATACCTCGGGGAGTGGATTAGCGGCGCTGTACGGTTCCACGCGACAAGAGGAAGGAATTGGGTCTTTACCCAAAGTAGAAAGTCTTCGAATCAACTTCTCCAAGTCCTTGGTGGAAAGATCACCGGAGATTCTGTTGGCGTCATTTTTACCAGAATATGTCCAAAGGGGATTTTTGCGAGCCTGAAGAGGCTGCACTCTAATCCTAAGGAAATAGGCAGTGATTTGAACACCAGAAAGCTCTTTGCCTCGAGTGTTTTGAAGCTGGCGAATACGAGACATGAGCGCCTCTGTCGCCTTTTTCTCTTCCTCGGAAGCTTCGGCATCCCAGGAGCGGCGGCGCTGAATTTTGGCACTTCCGTCGAAAGGAACTATGTTGTGCTCAACGGAGTTGGCGCTTTCTTCGTGAATGTAGAGCCACTTTTTGCGCCATCCTTGGACAGAATCAGGAAATTTGACGTCGAAATAGTCGACATCAGTGCGAACACAGATAACAACGCCACCTATGTTATAAGTGACGTTGTGGGAGCCATTGCGGCGGAGGCAGAAGATGCGTTTCCACAGAGCCCAATTGGGAGGGATTCCGAGGAAGCATTCGCAAAGTGTGATGAAAATAGAAATGTGAAGGATGGAATTGGGAGTCAATTGGTGCAATTGAATCCCATAAACAAAAAGAAGACCGCGGAGGAAATCGTGGATTGGGGTCGAGAGGCCGCGGATGAGATGATCAACAAAACTAACCCGATACTCCATTGGAGGCTTGGGGTAGCTTTCTTCGCTAGGGAAGCGGATGGCGTCCTCCTTCTTCATGAGGCCAAGCCTCTTCAGCATGTTGGTGTCTTGGTTGGAGATTTTGGATCTCTCCCATTCAAGATCCTCGGCGGCCATCTTGGATTCCGGAGTGCTGTGGCGAGTCAGACGCGCGCGCGGTGGCATCAATGGCAATGACAGAGCAATGTGTGTGAGTGCGGAAAATCAGAGAAAGATTGGGCGCAGGAGAAGTTTTGCGAAGAGGAACAGGTGAGCGGCGCAAGCGAGGGGATGAACGGAGGTTGAAGAAAGGTTTATATAAGGATCGGGTGAAGCAGTGTGCCGTTGGATGAAGAAATCGTATGGTGAGAATAGATCTTCTAGATACAAGGGTAAAAAGGTATTTTTACTGAGATAGGCGTTACTGTACGTGCGCCGTAAATGCGGAGGACGTGTGTCCCCCACTTGCACGACGTGTCAACGTGGTGGAAGCAATGGACCCACAGGGCAGAAAAATCACGACTATTCGAGAAGGATGAAGTAAATTTGGTTAAGGGAAGCATGTCGATAAGAAAAGTTAAAGAAGATTGGCGACAGGAAGAATTATTCAATACTTCGGGAGCCTTTGATCAAAAACAAGTTTTTCCCCAAATGCTCGGGGGCTACTTCGACAAAAAGTAAAAATTCGACTATGACAATATAGAAATTATGGAGCCTACAACCAAGTACAAGTTCTTGGCTGTAGCCTCGGGGGCTACTCCCATCGGGAGCGCTGTTCGCGCACCCGAGGGATAAAAAAAGAAGAAAAAGATCATATTGAGAAATAATGACAATATAGCGATAAGGTGGACTAAAATGTTGAGCCTACAACCAAGCACAAGTTCTTGGCTGTAGCCTCGGGGGCTACTCCCATCGGGAACGCTGTTCGCGTGCCCGATGAAATTAACAAAGCAAAAATAGAAAAGCAAGAGAGTATATTTCGAGTTGTAGTTAACTCTACATATACTCCCATCGGGAGAGCAGTATAAGTCATATTTGACTCGATAAAATGTGCCATTCCAACAGCCGGAAAAGCACTCGACAATATATTCTCAGAACGCCGAAGTTGCGATCAATTTCTGAATGCCGCAAATTTGCGAAGGTAAGACCCCAGATCCGTTCTGCTGGGCGTGGCATCGCCGAAGACTCGCTCACTACTTTTATCCGTATCAACAGATACGAAGAAAAATCCTAACGGACGCGTTAGGTACCCGATAAATTTGACTGGGACTCGACAGAATGGTAAGACCTTAAGCGGCACCTGTCGAAGTTTACACCAGTATCCCGAGATCATGTCCAGGGACGTGATTTTGAAGTAGGTTTTTGCGGATTGCCACTAGAGCAGTTAACTAGTACCTGATCCGTCAGATGAACTAGCCCCAATTACCAGTATCCCTGTACAATATAGAATTTTATGTGAAGAAATATAAAAAAAAGTTAAAGCTTTCGGGTAAACGTAAACAGTGGAGATTTTCCCTGACTCTACGATTCAAGCAAAATCTCGGGGGCTACTGACATAGGCATCCCAAATGGGCCTGCCGAATATAGTACCCGGGGTTTAATGAAGGCCCACTACCCGAAGAATAAGAAGATTCGAGAGCCCAAGATGTATTTAAGGGAAAGATAGAGCTGTAATAGGAAGTGTTATTTGTAATCTGGCGGGATGAGTTAGAAACCGTCCCGGACTCTGTAAACTTGTATAGCACGAATCCCTCGGCTCCACCTCATATATAAAGGGGGAGTCGAGGGACAAAGGATCAATCGAATCATTGTCTGCAAACCCTAGTTTTCATATTCGTCGAGTACTTTCCGGCTGAAACCTTCGAGATCTACTTACCCTCTACTTCCAACTAAACCCTAGCCTACAATCCATAGGCATTGACAAGTTGATACCTTGTCAATGATCAACTTCAAAGTAAGAACCTCAAGGTTATTGGTATTTGACCAACAAACCTAGAAGTTATTGATGTTGAAGTGTTTTTCTGAATAATGAGGAAAGCTAAAAGAGAAACTGCAAAAGATATTTTGGCAGAAAGAAAGAAAATACTAGAAAGTCTAGTTCAGGTGTATATAAATGATATACAGGTTATGGATGTATTCCTTGTTTGGTCACATAATAAAATTCTTGGGTATTTGTACCAGATTGGTTGGTATGAGATGTCATACAGTACAACACAATACAAGAATACGATGACCTAAGTGACTGATAAGGAATATGGTAATAATGCACGTCTGGAACATAATAAAGTGTTATTATGTTTGTCGTTGGCATTCTACCTAGCCCTTAGAATTTATAATAAAGAACTTAATAATTGTTATTTTGATCTGGTCAAATGAAAACAATGAGTTGTTCAAATTATGATCTTACTCCATGTACGATGGTTAAGTTATTATAAATCTTAATGGTGAAATACACATACATAACACTGACGCTAATATGCCGTAAGGCAAATGATTTGAATTCCACTTATTTGTGGAACCGCCATTTAGGTCATGTTGGAAAGAAACGCATGAAGAAACTCCATGCAAATGGATTATTGGAGTCGTTTGATTTTTGAATCATTTGGCGCTTGCAAATCTCTTCTAAAAGGAATGACTAAAATACCGTTCATAGGCCAAGATTTGAACGGGCAACTAACTTAGTGGAAACATACATGATGATGTATATGGTTCACAAGGCATAGTTGTGTGCGGGATGATGTCTACGTTCCCCCTCCTTTCCTGTAGACAGTGTTGGGCCTCCAAGAGCAGAGGTTTGTAGAACAGCAGCAAGTTTTCCCTTAAGTGGATCACCCAAGGTTTATCGAACTCAGGGAGGAAGAGGTCAAAGATATCCCTCTCATGCAACCCTGCAACCACAAAGCAAGAAGTCTCTTGTGTCCCCAACACACCTAATAGGTGCACTAGTTCGGCGAAGAGATAGTGAAATACAGGTGGTATGAATAAGTATGAGCAGTAGCAACGGTGCCAGAAAATAGCTTTCAGGCGTGTAGTTGATGGTGGTAGTATTGCAGCAGTAGTAACACAAAGTGAAACAAAGAAACAAGCGAGTAACGCAAAGATTTAGGAACAAGGCCTAGGGATTACACTTTCACTAGTGGACACTCTCAACATTGATCACATAACAGAATAGATAAATGCATACTCTACACTTTTGTTGGATGATGAACACATTGCGTAGGATTACACGAACCCTCAATGCCGGAGTTAACAAGCTCCACAATAATGCTCATGTTTAAGTAACCTTATAGTGTAAGATAGATCAATAGACTAAACCAAGTACTAACATAGCATGCACACTGTCACCTTCATGCATATGTAGGAGGAATAGATCACATCAATATTATCATAGCAATAGTTAACTTCGCAATCTACAAGAGATCATGATCATAGCATAAACCAAGTACTAACACGGTGCACACACTGTCACCTTTACACACGTGCAGGAGGAATAGAACTACTTTAATAACTTTGCTAGAGTAGCACATAGATAATAGTGATACAAAACTCATATGAATCTCAATCATGTAAAGCAGCTCATGAGATCATTGTATTGAGGTACATGGGAGAGAGATGAACCACATAGCTACAGCGAAGCCCTCGGCCTCGTGGGTGAATTACTCCCTCCTCATCATGGGGGCAGCGATGGCGGTGAAGATGGCGGTGAAGACGGCGGTGGAGATGGCTCCGGGGCAATTCCCCGTCCGGCAGGTGCCGGAACAGAGAGTTCTGTCCCCCGAATTGGAGTTTCGCGATGGCGGCGGCGCCCTGAGTCTTTCTCGGAGTTTCGTCAATTGGTACTGCGTTTTTAGGTCGAAAGGGCTTTTATAGGCGAAGAGGCGGCGCAGGGGGCACTGGGGCGCCACACCCTAGGCCGGCGCGGCCTAGGGCCGGCCCCGCGCCGCCATGTGGTGTGGTGGCCCCTGGCCCCTCTCCGACTCTTCTTCGGTGTTCGGACGCTTCCGGGAAAAATAGGAGGTTTGGCGTTGATTTCGTCCAATTCCGAGAATATTGCCTCGAACAGCCTTTCGGAACCAAAAACAGCAGAAAACAGAACCGGCACCGTGGCATCTTGTTAATAGGTTAGTTCCGGAAAATGCATGAAAAAGATATAAAGAGTTAACAAAACAAGTTGGAAATCACAGAAAACAACCATGGAACATCTGAAATTATAGATACGTTGGAGACGTATCAGCATCCCTAGCTTAGTTCCTACTCATCCTCGAGTAGGTAAACGATAAAAGATAATTTCTGAGGTGACATGCTACCAACATAATCTTAATCATACCATTGTAAAGCATATGAGATGAATGCAGCGATTCGAAACAATGTAAATGCAATGAGTAAACAAGTGAATCATATAGCAAAGACTTTTCATGAATAGTACTTTCGAGACAAGCATCAATAAGTCTTGCATAAGAGTTACTCATAAAGCAATAAATTCATAGTAGAGACATTGAAGCAACACAATGGAAGATTAAGTTTCAGCGGTTGCTTTCAACTTGTAACATGTATATCTCATGGATAGTTGTCAATGCAAAGCAATATAACAAATGCAATAAGCAAGTATATAAGAATCAATGCACAGTTCACACAAATGTTTGCTTCTTGAGGTGGAGAAAGATAGGTGAACTGACTCAACAATAAAAGTAAAAGAATGGTCCTTCAAAGAGGAAAGCATCGATTGCTATATTTGTGCTAGAGCTTTTATTTTGAAAACATGAAACAATTTTGTCAACGGTAGTAATAAAGCATATGTATCATGTAAATTATATCTTACAAGTTGCAAGCCTCATGCATAGTATACTAATAGTGCCCGCACCTTGTCCTAATTAGCTTGGACTACCGGATCATCACAATGCACATGTTTTAACCAAGTGTCACAAAGGGGTACCTCTATGCCGCCTGTACAAAGGTCTAAGGAGAAAGCTCGCATTGGATTTCTCGCTATTGATTATTCTCAACTTAGACATCCATACCGGGACAACATAGACAACAGATAATGGACTCCTCTTTTATGCATAAGCATGTAACAACAATTAATAATTTTCTCATTTGAGATTGAGGATATATGTCCAAAACTGAAACTTCCACCATGGATCATGGCTTTAGTTAGCGGCCCAATGTTCTTCTCTAACAATATGCATGCTTAACCATAAGGTGGTAGATCGCTCTTACTTCAGACAAGACGGACATGCATAGCAACTCACATGAAATTCAACAAAGAGTAGTTGATGGCGTCCCCAGTGAACATGGTTATCGCACAACAAGCAACTTAATAAGAGATAAAGTGCATAATTACATATTCAATACCACAATAGTTTTTAAGCTATTTGTCCCATGAGCTATATATTGCAAAGGTGAATGATGGAATTTTAAAGGTAGCACTCAAGCAATTTACTTTGGAATGGCGGAAAATACCATGTAGTAGGTAGGTATGGTGGACACAAATGGCATAGTGGTTGGCTCAAGTATTTTGGATGCATGAGAAGTATTCCCTCTCGATACAAGGTTTAGGCTAGCAAGGTTGTTTGAAGCAAACACAAGCACGAACTAGTACAGCAAAACTCACATAAAAGACATATTACAAGCATTATAAGACTATACATCGTCTTCCTTGTTGTTCAAAACACCTCACTAGAAAATATCTAGACTCTAGAGAAACCACTCATGCAAACCAAATTTTAACAAGCTCTATGTATTTCTTCACTAATAGGTGCAAGGTATATGATGCAAGAGCTTAAACATGAGCACAACAATTGCCAAGTATCACATTATTCAAGACATCACACCAATTTCTACATGTAGCATTTTCCAATTCCAACCATATAATAATTAACGAAGCAATTTCAACCTTCGCCATGAATATTATGAGCTAAGAACACATGTGTTCATACGAACCAGCAGAGCGTGTCTCTCTCCCACACAAGCATGATGTAATCCAATTTATTCAAACACAAACAAAAACAAAAGCATACAGACGCTCCAAGTAAAGTACATAAGATGTGACGGAATAAAAATATAGTTTCAGGGGAGGAACCTGATAATGTTGTCGATGAAGAAGGGGATGCCTTGGGCATCCCCAAGCTTAGACGCTTGAGTCTTCTTAGAATATGCAGGGGTGAACCACCGGGGCATCCCCAAGCTTAGAGCTTTCACTCTCCTTGATCATGGTATATCATCCTCCTCTCTTGACCCTTGAAAACTTCCTTCACACCAAACTCGAAACAAACTCATTAGAGGGTTAGTGCATAATCAAAAACTCACATGTTCAGAGGTGACACAATCATTCTTAACACTTCTGGACATTGCATAATGCTACTGGACATTAGTGGATCAAAGAAATTCATCCAACATAGCAAAAGAGGCAATGCGAAATAAAAGGCAGAATCTGTCAAAACAGAACAGTTCGTATTGACGAATTTTAAAATGGCACCAGACTTGCTCAAATGAAAATGCTCAAATTGAATGAAAGTTGCGTACATATCTGAGGATCATGCACGTAAATTGGCTTAATTTTCTGAGTTACCTACAGGGAGGTGGACCCAGATTCGTGACAGCAAAGAAATCTGGAACTGCGCAGTAATCCAAATGTAGTACTTACTTTTCTATCAACGGCTTTACTTGGCACAACAAAACACAAAACTAAGATAAGGAGAGGTTGCTACAGTAGTAAACAACTTCCAAGACACAAATTTAAAACAAAGTACTGTAGCAAAATAACACATGGGTTATCTCCCAAGAAGTTCTTTCCTTTATAGCCATTAAGATGGGCTCAGCAGTTTTAATAATCCATTCGCGGGAAATAGTATTTGAAGCAAAAGAGAGCTTCAAGAGGCAAATTCAAAACAAATTTAAGTCTAACATGCTTCCTATGAAGAGGAATCTTGTACACAAATGAATTCATGAAGAACAAAGTGACAAGCATAAGAGGATAAAACACGAGTAACTTCAAGATTCTCAACATAAAGAGGGGAAACTTAATATTATTAAGATGCATATAACCATATTTCCCTCTCTCATCATAACTTTCAGTAGCATCATTGATGAAATCCACAATATACCCATCACTTAAAACATTCTTATCATGGTTCATATGCATAGAAGTATCATTAAATTTGGCATAAGAAGAGTTATTCTCATTAATAGTAATTGGAGCAAGATTATTATCAAGAATTTGAACATGGTAAACAAGTTGCCTATTAAGGGAATTGTTTTTGGTAATCCAATCATGACTATGACAAGTTTCATAAGGGTAGTTAGAACCTATATCATAGCATTCTTTATAATAATCATTAGAGATCGGAGGCATAGTGTCATCATAAGAAATAGAATAGTTATCCTTCACAATCGGTTTATCTGTGTCCACACCATTATTGTTATTAGAAGGAGATGTATCAAGAACATAATGACCAGTAGCTAAAGGATTTGCAAACACCTCTTCCCCAAGCTTAGAGCTTTCTATATCATTATGGGAGGAAGCATGGATAGCACTGACACTATGGCAATCATTATCATCATCATTTTCAGAATTAATTTCCCAGAGATTTGCAATATCAAAAGTAGTGTGCTCATTCAAATCATGATTGCTAATGTATGTAAAGGGCATAGGAAGATCATCGTATTCAGATTCATTATCACAATAATCATCAGGAGCAACATACTTACGGTTACCTATCGTTATCTCATATACGCGGGGATATGCTGTTACCTCTTTCTTTTTATTCCCCTTATTCTTCTTCTTCTTCTTCGTTCCCTTCTTCTTCTTCTCCTTCTCCTTTTCCTCGTTCCCTTCTTCAGGAGTGAGAGGCTTGAAGGGTGGCTTGTCCGCATAACCTGATTTACTTTCGAAACAATAGAAGAAACTTGGGAGGATCCCTCCTTTTCATTAATTAGTTGAAAACACACAGCGGTCCTATCATATTTTGGCAAGGTGTCATCTTCTAAAATATTTTGTATGTAAGTATTTGTATGGCTATTATCAATGCAATAAGAAAAGCACCCATGCAGGACATCATCAATATCAAGATCACTCATATGTAACAAAGAGATTTTTCTCGACAGTTCTTCACACCCCAAGAATAGAGTAAGTTCATCATGCTGATTAGGAGTAATTTCATCATCACAATACAAATTTGCAGCACTCATTGGGTTCAAATTATCATTGGAGGAGCATTGAAAATTAAAATGACCCACTTCATGGCAAACTTCACAAATAAAAGGATAGAGGGCGCAAACTTTTTTACCAAGATCATCTAGAGCCCTAAACCACTTTCTAGTTTTTTCATTAGCATGATGGATACAATATTCATCTTTGATTTGATTAATTCCACAAGGTCTATGTATTCCACAAAAATTAACATGCTTATAGGAAATGGCATTCTTAGGAGTTTGAGCATGCTTATTGCAATAATTAACAACAATTTCATTCTTCATGCAAGCCTCTTTAAAAGGTTCATGATACTTATCAAAATTATTTTTAGGCAATTCAAAATGAGAAGCAAAGGCTTTATAAAGATTTGCAGCAACTTGAGAGTCAAGACCATAAGTAGCACTCATATTTCGAAATTTATCGGTATCCATAAAAGCTTCAATGCATTCATAATCATAATTTATACCTGACTCTTTACCTTTGTCGTTCTCCCATCCTTCAGCGTTGTCCTCAATCCGATCAAGAAGATCCCACCTAGCTTCAACCTCCTTGCTTGTGAAAGATCCCTCCGAACACGCGTCCAGATAGTCCTTGTGTTGTCCTGAAAGCCTCGCATAAAAATTGTTAACAATAACATTACGGGGGAGCTCATGAATGGGACATTTGAGCATTAGTGACTTCAGTCTCCCCCACGCTTGAGAAATACTCTCTCCATCACGAGGATAAAAGTTATAAATATAATTCCTATCAATATGCACTTCATGAGGAGGATAAAATTTAGAATAAAAGAGAGATGCAATTTCCTCCCAACCAAGAGAATGTCTATTCTCCAACAATTTATACCAATGCGCCGCTTTACCAGACAGTGAAACAGAGAATATCTTCTTCCTCACTTCATCCATAGAGATACCTGCACACTTGAATAACCCGCATAATTCGTGCAAAAACAGTAAATGATCTCTAGGATGGACAGTTCCATCCCCTTTATAGTGGTTGTCCATAACACATTCGATAATTTTCATAGGTATTTTATACGGAATACTTTCAGCAGGTGGATTTAAAATATCAGAAACATCATTAGAGTTATCGCATATGGGAGATAAAGCATTATCAGAGCAAAATATTTCTTCCAAAGCTGAGGAGCAAAAAAGATTATTCTTATATAAACTAGCTTCCCCAAGCTTAGACTTATCCATAGTATTAGCAGTAATTGCATTCATACTAATAACATCGCTACTAGCATGCAAATAAGGTTCCATAGGTTTTTTAATTTTCGCATCAAACAATTCTAAATCAGGAAAAAGATTAAAAAGCTCACCAATTTTTTTGTTGTTTTCCATTATGCCTAACTAGTGTAAACAAGAAACAAAAAGATGCAATTGCAGGATCTAAAGGAAATAGCTTCGAGCACAAACACAATGGCGCCGTAAAAGTACTTTACCTGGAACCGAAGTATGAGTGCCTTTTTACCTTTCCTCCCCGGCAACGGCGAGAGAAAAGTGCTTGATGTCTACGTTCCCCCTCCTTTCCTGTAGACAGTGTTGGGCCTCCAAGAGCAGAGGTTTGTAGAACAGCAGCAAGTTTTCCCTTAAGTGGATCACCCAAGGTTTATCGAACTCAGGGAGGAAGAGGTCAAAGATATCCCTCTCATGCAACCCTGCAACCACAAAGCAAGAAGTCTCTTGTGTCCCCAACACACCTAATAGGTGCACTAGTTCGGCGAAGAGATAGTGAAATACAGGTGGTATGAATAAGTATGAGCAGTAGCAACGGTGCCAGAAAATAGCTTTCAGGCGTGTAGTTGATGGTGGTAGTATTGCAGCAGTAGTAACACAGTGAAACAGTAAACAAGCAGTAGTAACGCAGTATTTAGGAACAAGGCCTAGGGATTACACTTTCACTAGTGGACACTCTCAACATTGATCACATAACAGAATAGATAAATGCATACTCTACACTTTTGTTGGATGATGAACACATTGCGTAGGATTACACGAACCCTCAATGCCGGAGTTAACAAGCTCCACAATAATGCTCATGTTTAAGTAACCTTATAGTGTAAGATAGATCAATAGACTAAACCAAGTACTAACATAGCATGCACACTGTCACCTTCATGCATATGTAGGAGGAATAGATCACATCAATATTATCATAGCAATAGTTAACTTCGCAATCTACAAGAGATCAAGATCATAGCATAAACCAAGTACTAACACGGTGCACACACTGTCACCTTTACACACGTGCAGGAGGAATAGAACTACTTTAATAACTTTGCTAGAGTAGCACATAGATAATAGTGATACAAAACTCATATGAATCTCAATCATGTAAAGCAGCTCATGAGATCATTGTATTGAGGTACATGGGAGAGAGATGAACCACATAGCTACAGCGAAGCCCTCAGCCTCAGGGGTGAATTACTCCCTCCTCATCATGGGGGCAGCGATGGCGGTGAAGATGGCGGTGAAGACGGCGGTGGAGATGGCTCCGGGGGCAATTCCCCGTCCGGCAGGGTGCCGGAACAGAGAGTTCTGTCCCCCGAATTGGAGTTTCGCGATGGCGGCGGCGCCCCTGGAGTCTTTCTGGAGTTTCGTCAATTGGTACTGCGTTTTTAGGTCGAAAGGGCTTTTATAGGCGAAGAGGCGGCGCAGGGGGGCACCTGGGGGCGCCACACCCTAGGCCGGCGCGGCCTAGGCCTGGCCCGCGCCGCCATGTGGTGTGGTGGCCCCCTGGCCCCTCTCCGACTCTTCTTCGGTGTTCTGGACGCTTCCGGGAAAAATAGGAGGTTTGGCGTTGATTTCGTCCAATTCCGAGAATATTGCCCGAACAGCCTTTCTGGAACCAAAAACAGCAGAAAACAGGAACTGGCACTGTGGCATCTTGTTAATAGGTTAGTTCCGGAAAATGCATGAAAATGATATAAAGTGTGAACAAAACATGTTGGTATTGTCATAAAACAAGCATGGAACATCGGAAATTATAGATACGTTGGAGACGTATCACGGGAGATTCTTCCACTTCATGGAAACTTCCAACAATGAATTGAGTATATATATGTGGATATATTCGATAAGGAAGAAGTTTGAAATATTTGAATTGATTCAAATAAATTTCAGCATGAAGTGGAAATCATCGTAATAGAAAAGTCAAATATCTATGATTGGATCATGGTGGAAATATTTGAATTACGAGTTTTAGCGAACATCTAAGAGAGTTATGAAGTTGTTCTACAACTCACGTTTCTTGGAGTATCATAGTGATGATGAAGTATCCGAAAGACGTATCCAAACCTTGTTGGATTAATGATGAGATAATATAAATTAATGCCATTATATTTTGTGGATTATGCTTTAGAGACTACCGCTTTTACACTAAATAGAGCATCATCATGATCCGTTGAAATGACACCATACAAGTTATGGCATGGGTATAAACCCTAATAGTTCTTTCTTTAAATTTTGGTCTAAGAGTTTACAACCAAAATCGGATGAATGTCTTTGTTGGTTATCCCAAAAAATTGATTGGGAATTCTTTCCACTATGAAGTAAAAGACAAAAGTGTTTGTTAATGTTACTTGCTTATTTCCAAGAAATTGTTTTCTAGCGAAGTATTTGAGTGGGAGGACAATAGAACTTGATAAGGTTTATGAACCTGAGCATAATGATCAGAGTAGCGCAGCATCAGAAATTGGTTCCGGAAGCGGCCACGACGATCATGGCTTCCATGACTACAAAGTATTTTAGCCATGGAGATCGAAGTACTTATTGAACCTTGTAGGTATGGTTTACTTTGTGATCAAATAAATGATTTGTGGACAAAGGATTGATTTTGAACAATGATAAACCAACTACAAACAAAGAAGTTGTGATGGGCCCTGACTCCGTTAAAATGGCCATGCGCCAAGAAATCCATGATAGATGAATACTTTTTGAAAGTAAATGGATCTATAAAATTGATGGACTTGAAGAAGCTTGACCTGTCGAAAAGTTGTTTACGACAAAGTTCAAAGAGTTGACAACGATAAGATTAGATCTTCCGTAGAAATGCTTATAGTCTATGTGGATTATGCTAGTTGTTGACGCGTAAAGCACACGCCCGTTGGGAACCCCAAGTGGAAGGTGTGATGCGTACAACAGCAAGGTTTCCCTCAGTAAGAAACCAAGGTTTATCGAACCAGTAGGAGTCAAGGAACACGTGAAGGTTGTCGGTGGCGGAGTGTAGTGCGGCGCAACACCAGGGATTCCGGCGCCAACGTGGAACCTGCACAACACAATCAAGATACTTTGCCCCAACTTAACAGTGAGGTTGTCAATCTCACCGGCTTGCTGTAAACAAAGGATTAATCGTATGGTGTGGAAAATGATGTTTGTATGCGAAGAACAGTAAAGAACAATGTTTGCAGTAGATTGTATTCAGATGTAAAAGAATTGGACCGGGGTCCACAGTTCACTAGTGGTGTCTCTCCAATAAGAAATAGCATGTTGGGTGAACAAATTACAGTTGGGCAATTGACAAATAAAGAGGGCATAACAATGCACATACATATCATGATGAGTAAAGTGAGATTCAATCGGGCATTACGACAAAGTACATAGACCGCTATCCAGCATGCATCTATGCCTAAAAAGTCCACCTTCGGGTTAGCATCCGCACCCCTTCCAGTATTAAGTTGCAAACAACAGACAATTGCATTAAGTATGGTGCGTAATGTAATCAACACAAATATCCTTAGACAAAGCATTGATGTTTTATCCCTAGTGGCAACAGCACATCCACAACCTTAGAACTTTCTGTCACTGTCCCAGATTTAATGGAGGCATGAACCCACTATCGAGCATAATTACTCCCTCTTGGAGTTACAAGTATCAACTTGGCCAGAGCCTCTACTAGCAACGGAGAGCATGCAAGATCATAAACAACACATATATGATAGATTGATAATCAACATAACATAGTATTCCATATTCATCGGATCCCAACAAACACAACATGTAGCATTACAAATAGATGATCTTGATCATGATAGGCAGCTCACAAGATCTAACATGATAGCACAAGAGGAGAAGACAACCATCTAGCTACTGCTATGGACCCATAGTGCAGAGGTGAACTACTCACACATCGATCCGGAGGCGATCATGGCGATGAAGAGTCCTCCGGGAGATGATTCCCCTCTCCGGCAGGGTGCCGGAGGCGATCTCCTGAATCCCCCGAGATGGGATTGGCGGCGGCGGCGTCTCTGGAAGGTTTTCCGTATCGTGGTTCTCGGTACTGGGGTTTTCGCGACGAAGGCTTTAAGTAGGCGGAAGGGTAGGTTTAGAGGCGGCGCGAGGGCCCCACACGCCAGGGCGGCACGGCCCCACCCTTGGTTGCGCGGCCCTAGTGTGGCGGCGCCTCGTCGCCCCACTTCGTAATCCGTTCGGTCTTCTGGAAGCTTCGTGGAAAAATAAGACCCTGGGCGTTGATTTCGTCCAATTCCGAGAATATTTCCTTTGTAGGATTTCTGAAACCAAAAACAGCAGAAAACAACAACTGGCTCTTCGGCATCTCGTCAATAGGTTTGTGCCGGAAATGCATAATAATGACATAAAGTGTGTATAAAACATGTGAGTATCATCATAAAAGTGGCATGGAACATATGAAATTATAGATACGTTTGAGACGTATCAAGCATCCCCAAGCTTAGTTCCTACTCGCCCTCGAGTAGGTAAACGATAACAAGGATAATTTTTTAAGTGACATGATATCATAATCTTGATCAATACTATTGTAAAGCATATGAGATGAATGAAGTGATTCGAAGAAATGGTAAAGACAATGAATAAACAACTGAATCATATAGAAAAGACTTTTCATGAATAGTACTTTCAAGACAAGCATCAATAAGACTTGCATAGGAGTTAACTCATAAAGCAATAGATTCTTAGTAGAAAGCTTTGAAGCAACACAAAGGAAGATATAAGTTTCAGCAGTTGCTTTCAACTTCAACATGTTTATCTCATGGATAATTGTCAACACAAAGTAATATGATGAATGCAAATAAGCAAGTATGTAGGAATCAATGCACACAGTTGACACAAGTGTTTGCTTCTATGATAGAAAGAAGTAGGTAAACTGACTCAACATAAAAGTAAAAGAATGGGGCCCTTCGCAGAGGGAAGCATGGATTGCTATATTTGTGCTAGAGCTTTTATTTTGAAAACATAGAAACAATTTTGTCAACGGTAGTAATAATTCATATGTGTTATGCATAAGACATCTTATAAGTTGCAAGCCTCATGCATAGTATACTAATAGTGCCCGCACCTTGTCCTAATTAGCTTGGATTTACATGGATTATCATTGCATAACATATGTTTCAACCAAGTGTCACAAAGGGGTACCTCTATGCCGCCTGTACAAAGGTCTAAGGAGAAAGTTCGCATTGGATTTCTCGCTTTTGATTATTCTCAACTTAGACATCCATACCGGGACAACATAGACAACAGATAATGGACTCCTCTTTAATGCATAAGCATTCAACAACAGATAAAATTATCATATGAGATTGAGGATTGTTGTCCAAACTGAAACTTCCACCATGGATCATGGCTTTAGTTAGCGGCCCAATGTTCTTCTCTAACAATATGCATACTCAAACCATTTGATCATGATAAATCACCCTTACTTCAGACAAGACGAACATGCATAGCAACTCACATGATATTCAACAAAGGTGAAATAGTTGATGGCGTCCCCAGGAACATGGTTATCGCTCAACAAACAACTTATTAAGAAATAAGATACATAAGCTACATATTCAATACCACAATAGTTTTTAAGCTATTTTTCCCATGAGCTATATATTGCAAAGACAAAGAATGGAATTTTAAAGGTAGCACTCAAGCAATTTACTTTGGAATGGCAGATAAATACCATGTAGTAGGTAGGTATGGTGGACACAAGTGGCATAGTTTTTGGCTCAAGGATTTGGATGCACGAGAAGTATTCCCTCTCAATACAAGGCTTAGGCTAGCAAGGTTGTTTGAAGCAAACACAAGTATGAACCGGTACAGCAAAACTTACATAAGAACATATTGCAAGCATTATAAGACTCTACGATGTCTTCCTTGTTGTTCAAACACCTCACCAGAAAATATCTAGACTTTAGAGAGACCAATCATGCAAACCAAATTTTAACAAGCTCTATGGTAGTTCTTCATTAATAGGTGCAAAGTACATGATGCAAGAGCTTAGACATGATCTATTTGAGCACAACAATTGCCAAGTATCAAATTATTCAAGACATTATACGAATTACCACATGTAGCATTTTCTGTTTCCAACCATATAACAATGAACGAAGCAGTTTCAACCTTCGCCAAGAACATTAAGAGTAAAGCCAAGAACACATGTGTTCATATGCAATAGCGGAGCGTGTCTCTCTCCCATATAAAGAATGCTAGGATCCGATTTTATTCAAACAAAAACAAAAATAAAAACATACGGACGCTCCAAGTAAAGCACATAAGATGTGACGGAATAAAAATATAGTTTCACTAGAGGTGACCTGATAAGTTGTCGATGAAGAAGGGGATGCCTTGGGAATCCCCAAGCTTAGATGCTTGAGTCTTCTTGAAATATGCAGGGATGAACCACGGGGGCATCCCCAAGCTTAGAGTTTTCACTCTCCTTGATCATATTGTATCATCCTCCTCTCTTGATCCTTGAAAACTTCCTCCACACCAAACTTAAAACAAACTCATTAGAGGGTTAGTGCATAATCAAAAATTCACATATTCAGAGGTGACATAATCATTCTTAACACTTCTGGATATTGCTGTTATCACCAAAATTTGACCAAGTCAGAGGTGGGCGACGATCAAGATGGGCTTGAAGATTATATATGAAGAAAATACGTAGATCGGCCTTATATGCAAAGTTGGGCTAGATTGCCCATATATCTGTAATATAATAGATCGTATCTTAGATAGAGTTTTACCCGTGCACGGTTAGGTGCACGCCTAAATTAGAAAGTCCACTGGACTATAAATATGTATCTAGGGTTTATGGAATAAACAACAACCAACGTTCAACCAACAAATCAATCTCGGCGCATCGCCAACTCCTTCGTCTCGAGGGTTTCTACCGATAAGCGACATGCTGCCTAGATCGCATCTTGCGATCTAGGCAGCACAAGCTCCACGTTGTTCATGCGTTGCTCGTACTGAAGCCTTGTTGATGGCGAGCAGCGTAGTTATCATAGATGTGTTAGGGTTAGCATAGTTCTTCGCGTAACATGCTATCGTAGTGCAACCCTTGCATGTCTAGCCGCCCTCACACCTATCTAAGGTGTGGGGGCGGCACCCCGCTTGATCATTATTTAGTAGATCTGATCCGTTACGATTGCTCCTTGTTCTACAAGGATTAGTTTAATATCTGCAATAGTTAGGCCTTACAAAGGGGTGGAGGATCCAGCGGCACGTAGGGTGTCGTTCGCTGGCCCTAAACAGGATGTTCCGGGGATCAACCTCATGTTGGTTTTTAGGCCTTGTTTAGGATCGGCTTACGATCACCGTGCGTGGCCGCGAGGCCCAACCGTGAGTAGGATGATCCGATTATGCGGTGAAAACCCTAAATCGTCGCAGATCTCATTAGCTTTATCTTGATCAAGCAGGACCACCATATATTCGTGCACCTCGTACGAATCATGGGTGGATCGGCTCCCTGAGCCGATTCACAGGATAACCTGAGAGCCGATCGAGGCTCGTATTTAATGTTTACGTGTATGCCATGCAGGAAACTAAGCGAGGCATCTCCATCACCTTCCTGACCAGGTATAGGTCAGGTGGCACGCCCTTGCATCAGCATCGGACGTGTGACCAGAAGGCTTTGCGGGCCGTCGCTCGGAGGGACCTCAGCCAGCCGCAGCTCTAGGTTGTTCCCGGCTCTACGGTGTTGCCCGTCGCTGCCCGCCGGTGGGTTTCTGACGACAACACATTCTGGCACGCCCGGTGGGACAGCTTCTACATCAACCACATCGCCATCTACATCTGAGATGGCGGACGGCACGCCAGTCACGTACGAGGATCTGACGGACGAGCTCAAGAAGAAGTATGACGAGATCAAAGTCATCCTCGAAGCCGACCTCATCGGCTCATATCACCGAACCCGTTCACATGGCGTCAGGTGGAAGGGGTTATCACCGGAAGGCGCACTCGATGGAGTGGACCTATCTGTCCCGTCGGAGGAACGCACCAGGGCCGTGCACCAGGAGATTAGTGGCATGGTGACTCACTCGTTGCATCACCATTCTGAGAGCCTGGTGAATACTCTGGAGCATGTCGCCGTTCGGATGATCAAGGAGGTCATGAAGAATCAGCACTCGCTATTAGAACCAGCTCTCGGGACCTACCGAGGAAAAGTGCCACTTCAGTCCCGTCCACCGTCGTCATTCACATCGGCGGCACCAGAAGTGCCTAATTCACCATCGTGCGCCGTTGACAGGGTTAACGACACTTACCCTGGGAGGTGCCAACCCGGATACTCGTTCAACATCAACATGATAGAACTGGGGCACCCCCCTGATGAGGATAGAGGCGAGGGCAACTGCTCTCATAGCGAAGATAAGGAAGAAGCTGCTCCACGCGATCGGCTCCGACACTGCCGAAAGATCCTGGTGATGATCAAGATGGAAGCCGATTCTAGCGATCGGCCTGTATCATCCGTACCACCTGCTCTCCCGGTATATGGCGTCGACCTCACAGGGGACGGAAAGCTAGGGTATGGGTTTACATCGGCTGACGAGCTGGAGGAAGTCGACATTGGTCCTGGGGATAAGCCGCGACCGACTTTTATCAGCAAGAAGCTAGATCCACAGCTCAGGGGACAGATGATAGCTCTGTTAACAGAATACCCAGATTGCTTTGCCTGGGATTACACGGAGATGCCTGGGTTGGACAGGAGCATCATTGAGCATCGGCTCCCCCTTAAGAAAGGATTTCGGCCGTTCCAACAACGAGCACGTCAGATGAGGGCCGAAATTCTGGAAGAAGTCAAGAAAGAGATCGAGAAAATGTTGGCCGCCGGATTCATCAGGCCATGCAGGTATGCTGAGTGGATCTCCAGTATCGTTCCTGTGGAAAAGAAGGACGGCCGATGGCGCGTGGCCATCGATTTCCAAGATCTTAACAGAGCCACTCCAAAGGACGAATATCCAATGCCCGTGGCAGAAACGTTGATAAACGCCGCTGCTGGCCACAAGGTGTTGAGCTTCATGGATGGCAACGCCGGTTATAACCAGATTTTCATGGCTCCGGAAGATATACACAAGACCGCATTCAGGGTACCAGGGGCAGTAGGCTTGTTCGAGTACGTGGTCATGACCTTTGGGTTGAAGAATGCTGGTGCAACGTACCAACGAGCCATGAATTATATATTTCATGATCTGATCGGCAAGTTGGTGGAGATCTATATCGACGACGTGGTAGTCAAATCAGTCTCCATGGAGGGACACTTGGACGATCTACGGCGCGTCCTGGACCGAACTCGGAAATTCGGGCTGAGAATGAATCCGAAGAAGTGCGCTTTTGGCGTGACGGCTGGTCAATTCCTGGGTTTTCTGGTTCATGAACGGGGAATTGAGATCGGCCTGAAAAGTCAGGAGGCGGTGCGTACCATGCAGCCGCCGACCACGAAAAAGGAGCTCCAACGCCTCATCGGCAAAATCAATTTTGTCCGACGATTCATCTCTAACCTGTCAGGACGAATCGAGCCGTTCATGGCGCTGGTGAAGACTAAATCTGATGACGAGTTTCACTGGGGGGCAGAACAGCAACAGGCGTTTGATGAGATTAAGCGGTATCTGACGACGCCGCCTGTGCTAGTTCCGCCCCAGCAAGACAGGCCGTTCTACATCTACTTGTCGCATGGCGACACGTCCATCGCTTCGGTGGTGGTGCAACTCTACGATGGCGTTGAGAAGGTCGTTTTCTACCTCAGCAGAAGGATGCTGGACGCGGAGACAAGATATCCTGAGGTCGAGAAACTTTGCCTCTGCCTGTTCTTTACCTGCACCAAGCTTCATCACATCCTTTTGACGGCAGAGATCATCGTCATATGCAAGTCGGATGTCGTCAAGCACATGTTGTCGGCCCTGTTTTGAAAGGCCGACTTGGTAAGTGGATGTTTGCGTTGTCGCAATTTGATCTCCGGTATCAGCTGCGAAAGCGATCAAGGGACAAGCGTTGGCCGATCTTATCGCTGAACGGATCGGTACCAATATAGCAGCACTATCTATACGTGCATGGGCTATGTTCTTCGATGGATCGGTTTGTGACGATGGTTGTGGCATCGGCATTCTGCTTGTGTCGCCTCGGGGGGCAGAATACTCCTTCTCCATCAGATTATCTACCCCTTGCACCAACAACGTAGCAGAATATGAGGCAATACGTAAGGGAATGGAGTTGCTATTGGAAGCCGGAGCTGAAGCAGTAGAGCTTTTTGGAGACTCAAAGTTGGTGATTAACCAGCTCACGGATGAATATAAGTGCGAAAGTGAATCGCTTTTCCCATATTGGGTGGAATGCCGTGAGTTGATGACACAGTTTCGATACATCAACTTTAATTGGGTCCCAAGATCCCAAAATGCTGAGGCCAACAATCTCGCACAAATGGCGTCAGGCTACATAGATACAGCTGACGGATCAGAAGTTCAGATACGATTTCTGGAACAGGATGATTGGAGAGCCGAAATCTTCAATTATTTAAAAGATTCGGCTCGGGGGGCACCTAAACGGATAAGATACAAAGCCATGAAGTATGTCCTTTTAGGAGACGACATGTTCTACAGGACGTTGGAAGGGTTGCTACTCAAGTGCCTGGGACCGACTGAGTCTAATCGGCTCTTACATGAGGTGCATGAAGGCGCTCGTGGAACGCATCAGTCGGCTCATAAGATGAAGTGGTTGATCAGACGATCAGGGTTTTATTGGCCCACCATGCTTGAAGATTGCTTCAATTATTAGAAGGGGTGCCAAGCGTGTCAGATGTTCGGGAAGATTCAGATGGTACCAGCATCAGCGATGAACCCCATCATCAAGCCTTGGCCGTTTCGGGGGTGGGGCATGGATATGATCGGCAAAATCCATCCGGCGTCGAGCAAAAAACACGAATGGATTTTGGTCATCACAGATTACTTCACCAAGTGGGTGGAAGCCGTCCTTATGAAGAAGGTGAAATCGGAAGATGTGATCAAATTTGTGAAAGAACACGTCATTCATAGGTTCGGAATTCCCCAAACGATCACGACCGATGGAGGTTCGGTCTTTGTTTCTAAAGAATTCAGGACGTTCTGCGATGACATGGGGATTAAACTGATCCGCTCATCCCCATACTATGCTCAAGCTAATGGACAGGCTGAAGCGTCCAATCAGAGTCTAATCAAGCTGATCAAGAGGAAAATTGACGAGAACCCTAGGGATTGGCATGAGAAGTTGTCAGAAGCATTATGGGCCTACCGCATGTCGTGCCATGGAGCTATAAAGACTTCGCCGTACCAGCTCGTCTATGGACAGAAGCCGTATTGCCTTGGGAAATTACGGCTGGATCAAGACGCGTCACGTTTCGTAATGATTTGACAAATGAAGAATATGCAGCTTTGATGAGCGACACTATTGAGGACGCAATGAGCTTAGGCTTTGGTCGTTGGAGAAGATTAAGGAAAACAAAGCCAGGGTGGCTCGTGCCTACAATAAAAAGGTTAGACCAAAGGAGTTCCAAGTTGGTGATCTAGTATGGGAAGCTGTGTTGCCATTAGGAACCAGGGACAAGGCATATGGCAAATGGTCTCCTAATTGGCACGGTCCGTACAAAGTTATCCAGGCCTTGAAGGGTAATGCATACATGCTGGAAGAGTTGAGCGGCGAAAAGTTCCCAGTGGCTGTCAATGGTCAACACCTCAAGAAATATTTCCCAAGCATGTGGGACGATGGGCGATAAGATGTGGGGGCCGATTTAAAAATCGGCCAAGAAAAAATCACAGCCGGTGCGCAGACATCGACTTGAGAAAACGTATGGAGATAACAAGATGCAAATGCAGCCGATGCACGGGCATCGACTTCAGAAAAACAGAGCCGATACACCGATATCGACTCTAGAGGAATAAGCTCGTATTAGCAAGTTAACGGGATCGGTTCAAGCCGTAAATCATGGTATGAGAGACGAATCTCCTAATGGTTGCCGAGGGATTCGATCCGATGGTTTGGACGAGAATTAGGCCTGTTGAGGTGTTTAGGCAACAGCTTGGCCTCGGATAGCAATATGAGCCGATGTTCGCTATCGGCTCCCTCGTACGACGCCGCCATTCGACAATCGGCAAGGTTAACGAGGAAGCGAAATTAATTAAGGGATTTTTCTTCATTAATAGGGGAATTCCTTACAAAGGAAGAGCCGATGGCTCAAGGGAGAAGAGGGCAAAAGCCAACTACTACTACGGATCCCTAATCTAGGGGCCGTTGCTGCCCTCGTCGTCGCCGCTGCCTCCGGCGCTCGCCGAGAGAGGCTCCTCATCAGAGCTTCCGTAGCCTTCTATGGGGGCTTCATTTTCCTCATCGTCGTCCTCGCTGTCGTCGTCCCACCAGGTGCGGAGGTGCTTCGCTGGTGGGTAACCTTCAAGGGAGTCGTCGTCGTCGCCCTCCTCCTCCGCCTCTTCCTCGGAAGAGGTGAAATCGTCCCAGGAGAAGCGGTCGTCTTCGCTCTCCGCCTCTTCTTCCCCTTCGACGAGGAATTGAAGGTCGCCCTCTCCGTCGGTCAGGGATTTGTCATCCTCAGACCAGATGGAGGAATCGTGTTCCTCCTTGTCCCACGTCATCGGGGCGAGAATGTCGTGTGCCGCCAACGAGCCCCACTCCGGCGTCGGCTCGCGGGAGGGGGAGGAGTCATAAAGGACCGACGAGGAAGAGGAGGAAGAGGAAGACATGGCTATGGGAGATTGGGGGTTTTTTGGGTGCCGATGGCCAGAACAGAGCAGGATGATGAAGTGGCAAACTGCTCAGCAGTTTCCGATGGGGCGGTGCCCAAAGACAACGGTCAAATCACGCGGAATAGTTGAGAAGACAGGGCATCATGATGAAGAATGCTGCGACGGTTCTGTTCTGCCATGACATGACCCGACGAAGAAAAAACGGAGTGATTTTGGAATTGATAATTCCAAAACCAGGGGGGCATGTGTTATCACCAAAATTTGACCAAGTCAGAGGTGGGCCACGATCAAGATGGGCTTGAAGATTATATATGAAGAAAATACGTAGATCGGCCTTATATGCAAAGTTGGGCTAGATTGCCCATATATCTGTAATATAATAGATCGTATCTTAGATAGAGTTTTACCCGTGCACGGTTAGGTGCACGCCTAAATTAGAAAGTCCGCTGGACTATAAATATGTATCTAGGGTTTATGGAATAAACAACAACCAACGTTCAACCAACAAATCAATCTCGGCGCATCGCCAACTCCTTCGTCTCGAGGGTTTCTACCGATAAGCGACATGCTACCTAGATCGCATCTTGCGATCTAGGCAGCACAAGCTCCACGTTGTTCATGCGTTGCTCGTACTGAAGCCTTGTTGATGGCGAGCAGCGTAGTTATCATAGATGTGTTAGGGTTAGCATAGTTCTTCGCGTAACATGCTATCGTAGTGCAACCCTTGCGGGTCTAGCCGCCCTCACACCTATCTTAGGTGTGGGGGCGGCACCCCGCTTGATCATTATTTAGTAGATCTAATCCGTTACGATTGCTCCTTGTTCTACAAGGATTAGTTTAATATCTGCAATAGTTAGGCCTTACAAAGGGGTGGAGGATCCAGCGGCACGTAGGGTGTCGTTCGCTGGCCCTAAACAGGATGTTCCGGGGATCAACCTCGTGTTGGTTTTTAGGCCTTGTTTAGGATCGGCTTACGATCACCGTGCGTGGCCGCGAGGCCCAACCGTGAGTAGGATGATCCGATTATGCGGTGAAAACCCTAAATCGTCGCAGATCTCATTAGCTTTATCTTGATCAAGCAGGACCACCATATATTCGTGCACCTCGTACGAATCATGGGTGGATCGGCTCCCTGAGCCGATTCACAGGATAACCTGAGAGCCGATCGAGGCTCGTATTTAATGTTTACGTGTATGCCATGCAGGAAACTAAGCGAGGCATCTCCATCACCTTCCTGACCAGGTATAGGTCAGGTGGCACGCCCTTGCATCAGCATCGGACGTGTGACCAGAAGGCTTTGCGGGCCGTCGCTCGGAGGGACCTCAGCCAGCCGCAGCTCTAGGTTGTTCCCGGCTCTACGGTGTTGCCCGTCGCTGCCCGCCGGTGGGTTTCTGACGACAACAATTGCACAAAGCTACTGAAAGTTAATGGAACAAAGTAATCCATCAAACATAGCAAAACAGACAATGCGAAATAAAAGGCAGAATCTGTCAAAACAGAACAGTACGTAAAGACGAATTTTTCTGGGGCACTTAACTTGCTCAGATGAAAATGCTCAAATTGAATGAAAGTTGCGTACATATCTGAGGATCACGCACGTAAATTGGCAGATTTTTCTGAGTTACCTACAGACGGGGCTGCTCAATTTCGTGACAGTAAGAAATCTGTTTCTGCGCAGTAATCCAAATCTAGTATCATCTTTACTATCAAAGACTTTACTTGGCACAACAATGCGATGAAATAAAGATAAGGAGAGGTTGCTACAGTAGTAACAACTTCCAAGACTCAAATATAAAACAAAAGTGTTGTAGTAAAATAATGGGTTGTCTCCCATAAGCGCTTTTCTTTAACGCCTTTCAGCTAGGCGCAGAAAGTGTGAATCAAGTATTATCAAGAGATGAAGCATCAACATCATAATTTGTTCTAATAATAGAATCAAAAGGTAACTTCATTCTTTTTCTAGGGAAGTGTTCCATACCTTTGTGGTGACCTTGCATACCACTGCATGTTGTAGTATGCTAGTCGTTGATATAACATTCACGAAGTACCAATCCGCAAATATTACATCCCTCAGAGTAGAACAACAGAACATAGCAGGTCCATAACTCATTCATTTATTATTACAAGCATAATATACATATCATCTCGGAGCTCCTCTTGGGTCCTAAGAGGGATACTCATGGGTTCGAGGCGAACCCAACTTAACTTATAATACAGGAGTCTTACTAAGATATACATTTATTTCCTCGAGCAGTTAAGTACTAAGAGTTCGTACTGCTCGGATACTACTACTACTTATCGGTCTAAGCTTGCTCTCCTCCGGAACCCTCCCCGGTTCCGTAGAATATAAGGTAGTCTACACCTTCGACACCTCCAGAGAGGTCTGGTTCTTCATAGCCGATGATGTCGGCTCCTTCAGGGTTGTCGTTGTCCTCCTCCGATGGTTCAGACAATCTAAGCAGGGGATTTAAGAGTGGTATGAGTACGAGCGTACTCAACAAGTTCATTACAGAAAAGAGGTGTTTAATGCACTAGCTACGATATTAGACCAGAAAGTCTAATACCAATGCAGGTTTTGATAAACATTTCTTCAAGAGGTTGCTTTTATTCAGAAGAACTATGTCCGTCAGCCTTCACCGGTTTACTAGAACTTCATGGAGCTCCTTTTTGGCCGCGTTCGCACTTCCATATCCCAGAACAGGGAGTGACAGGTCACGGTTCTTTACACTCTGCAGAGGTGTGTTGCTTTACCCATAAGAGATCTTAACCTTGGTGCCAACCGGGCAGCTTTCCCGTCCACACTTCCTTCGGTGTGAGGCCCAGTATAAGGTCATAGCCAATCATATTCCTCCGCTACCTCGCACACCCACCCTTTGTTGCAAACCCCGACCCTGGGTCCTCGCCGGTCCTCTTACACCAATTAAGGATGGACCCCGACCGCGACAACAGTTCTGGGCTCTACCATAAACTCCTTCGCCGGTAGCTGCAACCCATCATAGACCGCATTACCGTGGGGAGTTAGAATGGGATCCCCACCCTCCGGTTGTTCTCGCAAGATACAACTGCTACGGTAAGCGCATCTGTTGATGTACAAGAGGTGGAAATATGATTGACTATTCCGTCCCACTCCAGATCTTATGGTTAACACGGGTTTTACGGCAGAAGAATCACTGGACGACATTTGTTGTTTAATCCTAGATGGATATAAACCCTTGCAATGGAACCTCCACCATATCAACACAATCCATGGTTCCATTTCCCACCACTTAGTCATATTCATAGTTATGAAAATAGTGATTTTTGCTTTTTATGCAATAGTGATAAACATAGTACTTTGCAAGTAATTTGATAAAAATACTCGAATGAAATGAGCAAGTGATGAACTTGCCTGAACACTGCAAAGTGTTGCAGTTGGATGGTGTGGACTGACCCTTGTCCTCTGTTGCTGAAAAATAGCATCATTGTCCGATAAGGGCAATGGTTAAAGAAGCATTGATGCATGATTCCAGTTTTAGGGTTGTTCCCCCCTTCCGATGTCGTTATTATTTCATGTGAGAGGTTAATACTAAGAATAACTTAGGGAGACTCTATTTAGGGCAAAATACAACCTTGAAATGTTCTCAAGGTGTTTTTAGAGTCCAAAAGAATTTATGGACTTATTTTTATTATTGAAAATAAAATGTGTGATTTAAATGATTATTTAAATCATCAAATTTGAACTTATTCTTGTTTAACTTCAAAAATTCTATTTCATATTTTATTATGATAGAGTTTTTTATACTGAGTGGTTTTCATATTTTTAATTATTTTTCTAGAGCTATAATGATTTTATAAAATTTGGTCAAAGTTTGTGTTTTTAAATGAATTTGGAAATGACCAAATTACCCCTGGGCCCACCTGTCGGTGTAACCCAGTGGGGTTAGGTCGAACCGACCCACCTGGTCCGGCTCGACCAGCCTCACTCCTCTCTCTCTCTCTCGTGCGCGTCCAAAACCCTAACCCTAACCCTCTCTCTGGCGACCTGCGTCGCCCTCGCCGTCGCCGCTCGATTCCGGCCGACTCCGGCAGTGTTGGCCCCCGCCATGGTGCGCAATTGACGCGGCTCTTGATGGCGTGTCGATCTATCCGCGTCGATTTGATGCGGGCGACCTGGTGCGCTCATCCTCGACCCTCTCTGGTGCTAGGGTTACGGTCCTCGCCGGCGATGCGTGTCGGCGGACGCTCCAGATATCCCTGGGCTGCTCGGTGGCTTGCTAGTGAGGTGCTGGATGCGGTGGCGCTCGGCATGGCCTGGCCTGGCTGCGGCTTGGCGCTGCCGTGGCCTTGTCTGTGCCGCCACAGCCGCCATGGCTGCGTCAACAGCTTCTTGCCCCCAGGTTTGCTCGCCTCCTTCACTCTCTTACCTGTTCTTCCTCCTCTCCTTCCTCTGAATGCCTTGGCATCCATCTCCTGGGTTTGCTGTCTTTGCCAGTACACCCGTATTTGCTCCTCCGCTGGTATGCTGTGTTCATGGCCATCTTATGCCTTTGCTATAACTGCTGCTGTTTGCGTGCCATGCTCTGCCTAGCTCTATTGCCATGCTGGTACTGATGTTCTCATCTCTCTGGCTTATACCTGTGAGCTTGCTATTATTGATGCTGTATTCATATGTGTTTGCTCATGAGCATCTTGTAATGCTCATGGACTGCTAAGTTGCTTCTGTTATGCTTCTGGTCATGCTACAATTTATTCAATTGCTTGCTTGCTGGCTCTGGTTGTTACTATGGCTTATTTATATGTGTGTGCCATCCATATATGTATCCCTGGTTGGATTACTTGAGTAATTATTGCTTGAGCAAGGTCAGTGATGTGTGCTATTCATGTCTAGCTTGATCTAGTGGTACATCATGTATTTGATGTGCTTCTGGATACAATTATGAATCATTTATTTGATTATCTGTGAAGCAACTGTTGATGAATTGGGGTTATGTAAGTTATATGATTCATGGATTGGTGCTAGGTTGGCTCTAGCATGTACTTGCATGCTCTGTTAGGCCCTGATGATCACATGATCCTCAGTTGCTTGGTGATTTTCTGCTGTCATATGGCTTGTGTTCCACTGATGCTCTTCCTTGGCCTGTGTGGCACTCAAGCCTGTGCTGGTGCATGCTCTTGCTTACCCCAGCACCTGCTGTTGCTTGCAGTGATCATCTGGATCATTTGCAATGGTCTGGTGCACTGTTTAATTATGCGTCTCATTTATCTGGGTAGTTTAACTTGATTGAATAGATAAATGAGGTGAACTGCTGAGCAGTAATGATCTCATGGATGGACTTGATGTAGCTAGAGGGATGCCAATCACTGATTGGGTACCCTAGCTCATGCTGAACCCTATTGGGTTGTGATGCAGTGGCTTAGTGAGTGCTCCTATGGGTTTGAGGTAGCCCTGACAGTTCTTTGTGATGTCCAAGGGTGGCTCCCCTTTTCTGTGGCTGTTGTTGTGACTCTCTCATGCTATCTGGTTGATCCATGGCTGGATTACCAGTAGCTTTTGATGTTGAAAACAAAATAGACATTTAGATGTCTATTCTGATGGTGTAACTAGCTGTGTGGTGCTAGGTGAGTTTGGATGGCTAGTTAGGGATTAAATCCATGTTGGATTTCTCTGGTAGTGCCACCATGCTGACACACCAATGTTCCCTTGGGTGATTTCCTTCTGGCTAATCTTCAGTTTGCTTGCACCAAATGGTTTAGTAGCCAGATGATACAAACAGGGTATTCTACCCCTTTTGGCTTCTGTGATATTTGCATATGCTTAATTATGAGCAAAACAGGGTTTTGCTCAGGTTGATCTTGTTTATACCTCACTCCAGCTCCTAGATGGTTTGTTGTTGTAGAGGGTTGCTTCAGTGCTTTGTGAGTTGCTTGCCCTGCTCCTCCTTGCAAGCCTGTGGTGCTTGATTTGGTGCTGTGATGGTTTTGGGATGTGCTGAATGCAGCGATCTTTGTTCTTCCTGTTCTTGTGTTTTTGATTTCTGGTGGACTTACCCAGTGAAGTCTGTCGATGAACTGCTGGTTCTGGCGGTGGAAAAGGTTTTATATGAACCTTGCTTTGCTCTCTTTGTCGACAGCTTGGCATGGCAACCCTTGGTGACTCACTGTCCTGTGTGTGTGTGTTGTGCTGCATGCACCCTGCCTGATGAGCAGTTTGGCTGTGTGTGTGTACCAGATGCTTGGTATCTGGCTTCGTACTTGGCTATGAGATGATCAGCTCGGCAGAGCTTGATCATATCTACTCAATTTCCATTTTCTTTCTAACCTGCCAAGTGGCAATGCCACTTGGCATAACTAGTGCTTTTCTTTGTTGTGTGCAGGGAATCAATATGATAATCAAGTGAAGATCAAGTTCAAGCATCTGTGGAGATTACCTTGTAGTTTTAGGATAGAATTTGACATTGTACTTTTCTTTCTTTTTCTTTTCCATTTTGCCAATTCTTGTAATGTGTTGTACTCCCTCCGTCCCGTGGAAAATGTCGGAGCGGCTAGTCATTCTAACTTTTACAGAAAACCCCCCAGATACTCAGTTCTTCTCCGTTTTGAACCTTCAGATCTGAAATCCAAGTTCTGTTCTTCTCCTCCCTGGCCGTCCTCGCCGTTCCTCGCATCCGGCCGCATCTCCACCGCCGGCTGCTCCCTAGCGGAGGACGCGGAACTCTGCCGCATGGGCTCCCCGAGCTGGTGGGGCGCAGAGGAGCCCCTGCCCGACTTGGCCTGCCCCCTGCCGCCTCCTCCGCCCGACTCGCCCTTAGGGCCCTCCTCCGACTGCGTCCGTCAGCTCGTTCGCCTGGGCTTCATCCTTGAGCTCGCCCGCCTGGGCTACGTCTGCAAGCAAGAGGATGAAGAAGAAGCTTAATTCTTGCAAGCTAATCCAACAACATCCTTTTTTTTCGCGAAATCTTCCCACAGCATCCTCTACCACCACCTGGGAAGGTTCGAGGTCTGCCACAGCCTGTCAACATCTATAAATGCATCCCATCCACGGCGGAGGACTGTCTTACTCGTATGCTTGAAACCTCAATAGGATGCATATCGCCATTAGGAGATTCTAGTTCGATGGTTATTGAGATCATGCATGTTAAACTTTGTGAACAAAAAAATTTTGGGCACATTGAGACACAGAAATTATAATGGGCACCATGCCATGTCTAAAATCAGCAGCCATATGCCTACGGAAACATTTTATGTTTTTATCCATATGGTCAACATATCTCTTGCAACCACCACAATATTTCTTCACCAGCGAAGCTAGTCCAGCCATGTGAACTGAAATTTGCAGCTAATGTCAATTGCATATTGAACAGAGTAATGAGAAATCAAACTCTAGACATTAGCACACCAGTAATATCTCGTTCCTAAAGAGTAGATGACTGTTCTCGTTTTATGTTACTCTTCAGTCCTTTCACATGTCTCCTAGAGGTTCCTTCTACCATTAAAACAAACAAAAAATACAGAAAATGTTTCTACTGAAAACTGTGCAGAGCTCAGAAAATTTGCAATCTTGCCACCCTACACTACATTTCTGCAGAAAGAAAGAAAATGTGCAAAGATATCAACGCTACCAAGTACATTGTGGAACAAATCAAAGCAAGTAATGTTGTCTTTTATATGCTGACATCCAAAAGCTCAGATTGTAGCAGCATTGCCCGTGGCGGCAGCATGGCGGAGAGCCAGCCAGCAAGGAAACAATATGCTTCATTCCTGTCTTCACTAAATCAGTGTCAAGTAAACAGCGTCAATACAATATGATAGAACTAGCTAATGTATACGGTTAACATTAATTATTCAGAGTAGGAGTACAATACAATGTCACAGCTTTAAATTGTAAAACAGTAAAGCTGAAGAAGCCTACCTTTTGACTCGTAGTGTAGACTTAAATCTGGATACTAAATCTTGTGTAGTGACTGGAGCCACAGCAAGATGAACAGTCCTCATAGGAGATACAGGCACGGGAACTTTTTGAGGAAACAGTGGCATTTGATGTAGGTTTTGAGGAAGATGGTGTCTCCTCCTTGATGCCTGATGCTTTGGTGCCCTATGCAAAGAACAATCATTTTAATATTAATCTAAAGAAGAGCATACATGTCCATGGAAATGAGGGTTTGGCATCCGAACAATCATTTTAATACTATAATCTAAAGAAGAACAATCATTTTAATACCACCAGATGTTTTTGCATCATCGCCGCCTAGCTAAATATCACTACTCATGAGCATGAGAATGTTTACTCATCAGGAGATGGGGAAGGCGAAGATGATATGTCTAAGCCGGCCGGACAGTGGCGAAGCTTGACCAAAATCTTAGAAGAGGCGAAGCTACAAAAATGAGATTGAAAAAAATTCGAATGCCAAATCATATGACAACAACATGCTCAAATCCGTAGCATTTTGAGAAAATTATATAATATGCCGTGCTTGTTCACAAAATACATTTCTATCATCAACATACGCATAAGCTACTTCAAAACAAAATAATCTTTATACTGAACCATGGACCTTCACATTTGTCATCGCTACTTCCTAGCTACACAATGAAACAACAATCTGTGATCAACAATTTTAGTGTACTGCTAAATCTATAAAGTAGCTAGAATTTTCCCCAATTCTAATATGCAAGAATCAGAGTTATTAAAGCAAGAACTAAATTCGTACTGCGGTAGGAAAGGGGAATTTACCTGAAACTTGAAGGCAGGGAAAGAGTTCGTCGGATGGCCGGAGACCGGAGAGATGAGGGGCCGGCACCCGGCAGCCTGCAATTGCGACCGCGAGTCCACAAGCGTGAGTCCCTGCTGGCCTGTTCACCGTGCGGCCAAGAGGAGGCGCGATGGAGGCCGTGTGACCGCCGCCGCCGGCCAATCACGTTCACAGCACCATATGCTCAGTCGCCGCCCAAGTTCACGAACAGAGACACCAGAGAGAGAAACCGTTGATTGCTGTAGCATACCAATGAGATTGGGAACGACGGGAAAGAGGGCCGGACGTTCTCCAAGCCGCGTCGCCACCACCCACTGCTGCGCCGCCGTCGACCATGGAGGAAAAAGGTGGAAGCTTCGTCCGCCTCGTCGCACCCAGCACCACAGCACCAGCTCATCGCCTCCCTCGTCGCCATGAACTCCAGATCGAGCGCCTCTTCTCCTAAGCGAAGCCGCTCCACCTTTATCTGGTGCCGAACCGCCGGAGTACGCCGACCGTCCGAATCGCGGGAGAAATAGTCGATATTTAGCTACGGGGGAGTGGATGGAGGCGCGGTGGAGTGGAGGAGGGAGCGCAGGAACTAAGCGGGGAATAGAGCGGGAGGAGGCGCGGAGCTCCGCGGCGCGGGCGACGGCGGGGTGGCCGCCTATGGAGTGGCGAGCCGGCGACGGAGCGGCGGAGGGAGGGGAAGGGGACGCGCGGAGGGGAAGGAGATGATGCGGAGGACTGCAGGTTTGGTCGGAGAAACTAGGATGGCGTTTTTGCAAAACGGGGGTCGCGACATTTTCCGCGGGACGGAGGGAGTACTACAAGAAGGCCCAGGAGGGCCCAAAACCCTACCACGAAACAGAAAAACCTTTGGCAATATGCAAAGGGCCCCCAGGCCACCAACCCCTCAAAACTTTTCTTTAGCAAAAAGAGCCGAGCCGAGGAACCACCACCAAACCCAAGGAGAAACTCGGTGCGACAGAGGTGGGGCGGCGCCGAGCCAGCGAGCGAGCGATCCCTCCTCCACCTCCCTCTCCGCCGCCGTCGTCGCGTGATCATGGCCATGGCCACCTCCAGGTTGCTCTGGGCCTCCCGCGCCGCCTCCTACCTCAAGATCTCCACCTTCCCCAGGGCCTTCTCCACCGGTACATCTCCATTCGCCACCTTGCCCGCACCGTTTACTGTTCGCGCCTGTATCTCGTGATTCGTGCCGCGTGTGTCCCGGGATCACGGGTAGTTGGTTTAGGAGCGGCGCGATCTTGTCCTCCTGCGGCCCGATTTGGGGAGATTTAGTGGTGATTTCAGTAGTGACTCCGTTGTGTGCCTCGGAGTTTATCCGGGAGATGAGATAGTGGGGTGTAATGCAAACGTTATTTTTTTTTTCTGGTTGTTTTATTCCTTTCCCGGTGGCAGATTATATCTTCTCCGTAAAACAGGATCCGTGTTGAAGTTCAACGTTTTTTGCCCGATTCGGTGGTGAAGTTCAACGTTTCTGCATCTGGATTTCCATTTTTGTGCTCATTTTAGCAGAGGGGGCGATTTCTGCGATTCAGGGTAGCGTGGTCTGATTTCTGCTGATGTGATTTTTGTTTGATGCATTTGAAAACCGCATAAGGGAAGATTGGTTTAGGACTCCATAGTCCACATGAAAGTTTCTGCAGTAGGCTTGCGAAAATTATTTTAAGAAAATGAATACAGATAAGGATCTGTTTACGCACTATCATATGCATGGAGTATGAAGTAGAGAAACTGATGGAATGAGCCCAAGAAAAAGTTTCTGTATAAATAGACACCTGCCTTGTGTGCATAGTTCAGGGTGAACAATAATTGGAATGCTTATGGAACTTTCTGTGTTCACTGTTGAACCCATTAACTGCATTGCTGTTTGCTGATGCTGCCACTCAGTATTTAACACGCCTTGTGCCATCTTTCTTGCCTTTTCCAGTGCTCAAGGATCTGAAGTATGCGGAAACTCATGAATGGGTCAAGGTTGAGGGTGATTCGGCAACCGTTGGAATCACAGACCATGCCCAGGTTGATATACTGATGCATTTGACCCCTATGAACAAATTTCCGTGTTAGACATCTCATATGTTATAGGAGTATTTTTTTAAGATGTATGAACTGTTCAGTCAGCATATGCTTATGCTGATAGTGAGTTGTTTGGGCCTCCAGGACCATTTGGGTGATGTTGTGTATGTGGAGCTACCAGAAGTTGGCGCCTGTGTAACTCAGGGAAGCAACTTTGGTGCTGTTGAAAGTGTGAAGGCAACCAGTGACATAAACTCGCCAGTATCTGGAGAGGTCGTTGCAGTGAATGAAGAACTTCATGAAAAACCAGCATTGGTAAGTTTCAGCTTATGATAATTTGGCACTCTGTGAGCAAATCCTTCGTTGTCGATTGAAGTGTGGTATGACATGTATGCTGGCTCTTTTTTTTTGCAACACAGGTCAACGGAAGTCCATATGAGGGCGGCTGGATTATCAAGGTCAAGGTCAGTGATGCAGGTGAGCTCAACTCGCTGATGGATGACGAGAAGTACTCAAAATTCTGCGAGGAAGAGGACAGCAAGCATTGAGCAATGTTGGTGGCTTCTAAACATGGAGAATCTACACTTCCTACCACCTGCTGTCTCAGCCCAGAAAGGAGCAGAACATGGAATAAATGGCATTTGCCTACCCTAGAAGGGCTTGCAAGATCCAAAATCTGTATATGACTTGAGTTCCTTTGTTTTACTGCGATCGTTTTGTCCCAAATTTTAGCTCTGTTTTGACCAATTGGTATTCAAAAATCTTTCTGCATGCTGATGATAGTAATCTGCTATAAGATCAGGATACTGCCTAAACTGTGGCAAACTTCAAAAAATTCAGAGACGATGCTACAGCAGACCAATCCATATAAGCGTTAAAACTCTTCAAAAATCAGCATCATAAATCTCCTTCAGTCCTAAACTACTGTCATGTTTTTTACACCACACAAAGCAATAATTTTACCAAGTCCTGATAATATGCTAGCATAAAAGATGTTACTTATTAGCGTTGAAACTTGTCATGACGAATCAATTCATGTCATCCTGTGTTATATGAGGTATTAACAAATCATGCTGGCCGAAATTGAAGAGCTTAGACTCCGCATAGCTACCTATAGTTTGGACCAACAATATTATGTAAGTGGTTAATGGCCAATTGCATCTATAATGGCAAGACAAAGAGTGACATGGTGAAAATGTGTTCCGGCCCTGAACTGTTCAGATCAGGCAAACAATCATAAAAACAGTCTTTGGCACTAATCGTAGTGATGAAATATCAGGCACAGCCAACATATCAAAATATAGTTTGACGGCTGAGTAACATATCAAACTTGCAACATATAGCCTTGTTGAGAATGTATAAACAAAGCAATGAAGAATCGAGCTATATAAATCATTGGCAACATAAGATTCTTTTACGGAAACGCAGCATACAAGATCAGAAGAACATGGACATGGTGGTGGGCCAATAACCTGGATACCAGGACACGTTTAAAACAAAATTAAAATCAATACCAAACTACTATTCATACAGGTTTAGATCAGAATCCTAAAAGATGAAAAAGAAAGTGCGGCTGGTATTTGGCATTGGAGTTTCATCAAGAAACTGCACAAAACAAGGCACCCAATCTACAGGCCACGAGGAGGAAGAGTCTTTTCTCACGCCTTGATGTTCCATTTGTGCGCTGATCGTGGCCCAGCTGTAATGCCCTCGTAGTATTGTGATGGTAACTTTCCCTTGTTCCATTGCTTCACAAACTTGAGGAAGATATCACGAGCAGACTCTGAAGAAAGATCAGAGAAATATTTGCCCTTTTCTTCCTTCAACCATTTGGCGAACTCATTGCTCTTTGCAAAGTAGTCATCTTTGGATATTTCTTTGAAATCCTGTTTTGGCAAGAAAAAAAAATGAAAGTCATGTCAATCGCTTCTGCTTTGGCAAGGATATATGCACCTAACAGGCACATTCAAATACATCTGTTGCACACTTTTTCAACAGTCTACTACTTTTGATTAATTAGAGTGAAATGAGATGCAACTAACATCATACTCTAGTCTGTAGGTGCACAAATTATGGTTCTCACAATCCATTCAGGGGTGTAGATACTACAATCCTTTCATTACGGATATAAAAATAGCAGGGAATAAGGCAAAAACTGTTAAATGGCCCCAACAGATTGTGTGCTGCTATTACTCTAGGTGCACAAATTATTATGGTTCTCAAGATCCGTCAAGGGGTGTAAATACCTTTCACCACAAACTTAAAAGTAGCAGGGAATAAGGCAATAACCATTAAAATAAGCTAAAGCACATAAATTACTATTCAGCCTCAACATATCTTGTGCTGCTATACAGCCTTCAGATGCGAAATAAAATCTGGCAAGTTTCAATGGAAATCCATTATCCAGGACAATACAACAGCCTTGCATGTTAGTTATGACAATTTTCGAAATTTACAATATCTTAGCCCGAAACATTTACCTGGAAAGGGGCCGGTTCAGTTCTAAGAATGCTTCAATGACACCTTAAAAAATATGGTTTGGACAGTTTTGCCAGTTAGGTTGATACATTGGTTTGGAGGTGATTCACTTATTTAATTCAGCCTACTAGCTGTGCTTTTTAGTGGTTTTGCCAAACCACATTTGCTCAGCCCTACTTCATCTGGTTCTGTTCAGGAATATTCAATATTGTCCATTCCATTATCAGACCTGTGCAAACGTTCAAGCTTCTACAAATATATATTCATCTATGGAAAAGGACTACCATGGATCTAACAGGACCAGATGCTTGATTAATCACATGCAAACTGCTTGATACTTCGATAAAACAACCGTCTAGAGAACTCACAGGATCCTTGTCTTTTCGCTTGCTCTTCTCCTTCTCCTTGGAACGCTTCTCCTTTGAATCCCTCTCTGTCAAGACACAAATACAGAGTCACATACACATCATCATCAAATGAATCTAACACCATATGTATATGATCAAGATCAAACAAATGCACGCCTATTTCGGCACTATGAAAAGAGTAGCATTTTCTCAGTTCATAGTGCATATAAGCTTAGTTTACACCATCGTTCGTTACATATTCCCAAGGGTCAAGCCAGTTGTGGTTTCGGTGGAAATAGGAAATTATGGAGTCTATCTGGAGCGCCCTTGTCCCCCCTAGACAAGGTTTTTGCTTGGGAACTTGGTACTGAGAGCCTTGCAGTGCAGGAAAACCGATGGATATTCGCAAGGTCCAGTTGTGGTTTGGGTGGAATAGGAAAATATGGAGTCTATCTGGAGCGCCCTTGTCCCCCCTAGACAAGGTTTTTGCTTAGGAACTTGCTACTGAAAGCCTTGCAGTGCAGGAGAACCGATGGATATTCGCAAGGTCCAGTTGTGGTTTGGGTGGAAATAGGAAAATATGGAGTCTATCTGGAGCGCCCTTGTCCCCCTAGAGAACTTGCTACTGAAAGCCTTGCACTGCAGGAAAACCAATGGAGAAGGAATATGGACACAAACCCAACTTGCAATATTTTTGGTTTGAGAGTGAGGACAATCATCATGCGCTGATTTATCGCAAAAAAAACCCCGTGCTGTTATGTTTGCGCTTAGGACTGTTCGGAATTTACCACCTGAAGGGAATTTTCTGAATAGTGGTCTGGAGTCGCTGTTCAAAACGGTTCATGATCAAGACCCTCTAGAGGAAAACATTGAAGGCAAGATCTATTAATAATCCCAACCCTTTTATTGCCTGAGCAACAGAGATTACATCTAGTTACAGCCTTACAAGTACAAGTTTATCTACACCACTCCATGGTGAGGTTTTCGAGAAATAGTCTACACCACTCCATGGCGAGGTTTTCGAGAAATAGAGAAGAGGATAAATCTTCGAGTCCATTATCGGTGGTAAACACTAGAAACATAGACTTGTCAATTACTCCCATCGGGAGCGTCTATTGTGCACCTGACAAAAGTATCAAAATTCGGGTAAACCTGAACCCGACAACTTCAACTAGTGCAACATCCAAACAAGGCAGTCGATATAAAATTATTCTCGGAACGCGTCTGCCGCGATAATATGTTAGAATGTCGTGCTCATAAGCATGAAGGTAAGACCCCAAGATCCATCCTATGAGGCCTAGCACTCGCACAAGCCGCGGTCTGCTAGATAATTTCCATATCAACAATATGATGAAAAATCCCGACAGATGAGTTGGATACCCAAAACATAAAACTAGAATTCATAACTCGATAAGACTTTCGCGGTCCGAACTGAATTACACCAGCACATACCAGATTCGAGTCTAGGGACTTAAGTTTGACGTAGGTTCACAATGTTTTTGCCCAAAAACAATTAGCTGGTTCCTGATCTGTTAGAGGGGCTCATTTACCAATATCCCCATAACAAGAAGTTATTTACTTGAAACTCCAGGCTCGTTGTACAAATGAATAAGTTAAAGTTTGGAGGTTTAACCCAAGTATGTGACTCGAGTAGAATTTTGGGACCTGACATGGGCATACCTTATTGAGCCTATTGCATTGGTATCCCTGGTACATATTTGGGAATAAGCCCATGAAGCCCAAAGTCTTAGCACAGGGGTTAGACGTGGACAATAAGGAAAATCCCAAATGAGACGACATAAGCATAGCCTTATTAGGACACTTGTAAACCGACCGAACTGGGCTCTGATACCCAACCTCTCATATAAAGGCTTGCCTCATAATCAATACATCACCAGACCACCTAGTTTGTTTGATAAGCCGACGAAATCACCAGCACAACTCTTTCCCCGAAACCCTATTTCCACATCCATGAATATTGCCGAGGTTAACCATCATCACCAAGTACACCTTCAAGAATATCATTCTAATGTTCTATTAAAATGTCTCCCGGATATCTTAATGAGTTTTTATCCCAATCTGAACTTAATTACCTCTTCTTGATGTTTGTGTCTCCTTTGATCTCCTTAAAGTGTGAACGAGCCGAACCACTCACCCACTAGCGGTCTATGGGTGGGATGGTTGTGGCCCACCCATATCTATAGGTTTTCCCTTAGAATTTAGCATAGTTTTGGCCCATTAGGAGCAAAAACTCTACTTACAAGACTAGCCCACCCATTATTTTGGCTCTCCAGACTACACTCACCTACTTATCCCCATTTCACACGGCAAACCCTAACCTACCATATCCCCCTCGTCCTCCTCGTCCTCTCCCTCCTCCCGCCGCCATCACCCTAAACAAGCCCCAGTATTCCTACCCCTTCCCCATCGCTCTTCCTACTGTTGCTTTCGGGAAAAAACAAGATGGAGAACACAAAGCGTAGATAAATCAAAGGTAAAAAGGTGTCGGATATACTTGGAATTTTTTTTAGTGCTTCATATTTTTAGTACTTTTCCCCAGATCTAGATCTATCAAATTATATTGCGTGTTTTCGGTTGTTTATATAAGCCACAATTTCTAAAACCAATCTCTAAACCCACCCGACGTCTTTTCAGGTTCCCCAAGAGTCGAGCTACTGCGTTCATTGTGTTCTTTGGTAATATCGCAATTGTTGTTCTCAGAGAGGAGAATAAGGGTTTCATCGAGGAATAGTTCATAGCCATCAAAAAGGTAAGTAAAATTGTGGTTGGTAATTTTCTCAGATCTACATGTTTGAGAGTATACTGTGGTATATTTCCTGTATTGGTAAGATTCTGTCAATCTCTTTTTCTTTGAAGCAAAAGTTTCTATAACAAGGTTTGGTACCATAGAAAAAGAAACATGTTTATATTTTTTAATGTTTTAAAAAAGTTTTCTTTATATATATATATTTGGGGAATTTCGTTGCATTGGCCGGTCTTTCTTAGAGTTTATTTGTTCTGGGTCTAGAACACGTGATGTTCGTTGTTATTATTGTGATAAACAGTACTGAAAAAAGCAATCGCCTCTGGTCTGGACAGTGGCGATTGCTTTTTTTCACAACAATTATTGTGATAAACAATTATTTCCCAACTTGATGCCGTTGCATTCCAATTTTGCTTATGAACGTGTTTCCAATTGTGGACAGTAAAGATGACGTCGCAACAGGCTGTGAGCCTTTATGAGCCCGTGGCGAAACGGACCCGCGCCGCTATGAAATGGCGAGACTGGAAGAACCTGCCGACCGATCTGGTCATGGACATCGCCGACCGACTGCTCACCTTGGACGTCGCCGAGTACCTCCGCTTCCGAGCTGCGTGCAAGCCCTGGCGTGACTGCACCGACAACCCCCGCGCGAGCGATGGAATGGACGCCCGCTTCCGCCCGCGCGACTGGATCGTGCTCTACCGCTGCGGCCACCCGTCGGGCCGCACCCTCGTGAACGTGGCCACTGGTGCCCGCGCCAACGTCGACTTCCCCGAGCTCGCCACCAACCACCAACTAGGCACTGCCGACGGTCTCCTCGTCCTCCTCCACGAGGGCGGCAACGACGTCAGTGTCCTCAACCCGCTCACCGGCGCGCTCATCCGGTTCCCGCCCCTCACCGTCGACCCGGCCGACCACCCCTCATGCTTACCGACGCGCTTGCTCCGGGTGGACCCAAGAGTGATCACCGGCGCGGGCATCGACGACTCAACGTCCCCGTGCACGCTCATGCTCTGCCTCCGACCGGGGGCGTATCCGATCGTCTGCGCCAAGCCCGGAGACGAAAACTGGGCGTACGCGCGCGTCGCCAAGCAGGGCATCGCCCACATGGTATCACTAGTCCAGTCGCCGGTGACCTTGGGAGGGCGTTGCTACTTCACGACGGTGTCCGGCAGGATAATGTCGCTGGATCTGAGCTCGGGGTCTCGATGGCCTCTCATGAATTTCTTCCTCGACGAGGACCCGCCGGTGACCGCACAAACCACCTCCTTCCTCGTCCGGTCCCAGGACAGGATGATGATGGTGCGCTACATGTTCGGTGCCAACCTGATTCGGGGAGGTGGCTACAACGCGACAGAGATATTCATGTGGCGCGGACGCCAAGCCCGCGTGGAGGTGTTTGAGGTGGACATGGCGAGGAGACGGCTAGTCCCCCAGAGCGGGGTCGGCAACGACCATGCAGCCTTCCTCGCGGGGGCTGGCTCTGTCATGGTGTCCACAAAGAAGTTCCCTAAGATCGCCGCCAATTCGGTATACCTCAACTATTATCTGCAACAGCTTGGTCATTTCCGTGCCTACCGCTTCCAGGATCGGACGACTACGCAGCCTAGAGCCCGCAAAGGTCGAAATCGCGAGCTTGATCTTTGTGCTTGCCACTGGGAGCTGGAAGATTATCTGATCCTCAACGTGGCGAACAGTGGTCGTTGATTCTGGACCTGTTGCATTTACATACTTCTTAATAGTTCGAATGTTTCCATAATGTTCAATCCTGTAATGGATGTCGTTGTATTGATCGATCTGTCAACAACTTTTCACAAATACTAGTATTCTATTTCTTTATCCCATTTACAGACCCGGATGATCAAACCATATGTTACAATTAAATTCTGAACTTATTGTACTTCTCTATATTCATGGCTGAGCACTCCTCTGCATATTGTAACTGTATTGCTTGCTGACAGACACGGCAGCGGAAAGTAGATTAGGGATATTATGCAGAACCTGCACCTATCTACTGTTTGTTGTTCATCGGAAGAAAATCAAACGGCTGTACTCATTTGATTTGTCATTTTTGGTTCTTAAATTGTGTCTCAAATTAGGATTTCCTCCAAGTGTGACTGAATCCCTACAACATAACAATATACTCCACGAAATCACACCAGACAGTAGGCACCATATTTTCTGCCGCCTGTCAACCAACATCTTACTTGATCTTTTCTCACTTGCCATCCATAGTTTAGTCATTATGTACAGAGCAAGCACTCGCTGTCAAGGTTCAAAAAAGCGCTAAGCGCTAAGCGAGCAGTGAGGCTCTGCCTAGAGGAACTACTGCTTAAGCGAGCTTAAGGGCCGCTTAAGCGTGCATGGCAAAACAGGCATATGTAAATCTAAAATAGAAAATATTGAATAACCTCACTTAGTTCTGTGTTATTTCTGGTCCAACAAAAGGCCCAACATGATGCCTCTTGCTTCTCAGGTCGTAGCCAAACACATGACCCCCTCCAAAAGGCCCAATAACCTCACGCACTGCAAATAAATCGATCCCCTCGTGCTTTCCAGCCTCCCAGATCCCAGGTCATAGCCGCCACTCACGCACGCCTGCCTCTCTCACTTTGATCCCCTCGATCTGGACTAGAAGGGGACGAGGGGAACGAGCTGCTGGAGGAAGGGGACCCTGTCTAGGTGGCCTTGAGGAAGATCTAGAGGGCGGCACGAAAGAGTAGCTTGACCACTGGCGCGGAGGAGCTCCAGTGTTGTCGCCTCTTGCTTCTGCCTCGACGCGGGAGTAGAATTGGGATGCGTACGGAATTGCTAACCCTAACCCTCTTGCTTCTGCCTCGACAATGCGTGAGAGCCCGCCTCCACAGCTCCTCCTTGCTTTTCCTCTCGCTCAGGCCGAAAGCTGAGCGGAAGGGCTCCGCTTAGCTCTAATCTACGCTTAAGCGTACGCTCAGGAACGCTTTTTTGAACCATGGTCTGGATTGATTCCCTTCTCTCCTGCCAAAACAGATGATCATGCACACGCCAAGAAATTTATTGCTCCAATTCTCAGTGATGGCAAGGCAATTATTTTGGCTTCAATACTTTCAAATTTTTTATACAAAATTATGTTGTCTCCTTCTTCCAAGTTATAATCGAAAAGTTAAATCTCCTATCCAGCACCACTTGCTTTCCTGAGCAGAAGGCCAGTAATGAATCATTTGATCAGGCCTTGTCAGGCAAAAATAAATGATGATGCTAGTTCTGAATTGATGGGTGCTTCTGCTAGTATTGGCGCAATTGTTAGAGATTGTGCAGGTGTGACAATACTGTCGGCTTGGATTTTTTTTGGGCCACTGTCTGAGCGTTGAAGAGGCCGAGCTGATGGCTTGTGTTCATGGTCTGAAGGTGAGTCTGGTTCCTCTTTTTTCAGGAGATATAGTTTGTCAAAATTAAAAGGTCGCTTTCTGGTGAGTTAGCTCCTTCCTTTGTATAGGAGTAGATCATAGATGATAATAACAGTTTGCTTTCACAATATATCTTGGGAGGTTTTTCTAAGTGGACAGCACCAGGCAGAAAACACACGCTACACACAGATTAAGATAGCGCAGGTGGAACTAACTTAAGCATGCTTTTTTTTCACTGTAAAATAACCTAAGCATGGTTTCATTCAGTTGGAGAGAACAGGAAGTAATGCAGGTCCTAGAGGCAAAAGAAACCCTACCTTTGTCTTTGCCCCTGTCGCCGTGCTTCTTCTTCCTCCTCCTCCTCTCTTCCTCCTCGTCGCTGCCGCGGCTGCTCCTCCTGCTCTCCTTCTTGTCCCGCCTCTTCTTCCGCTCCCTCTCCTCTTCCTCCCCTGAGCAAGCAAATCAACAAGCAGAGCAGACCAAGGAAAGGAATCAGCGCACGCGCGCGCGGAAACAGAGGAAGGGGGCCGGTCGAGTGGAGCGACAGGAAATCGGGCACCTGAGGAGGCGGAGGAACGGCGCTTCCTCGACTTGCCCTCGCCGCTGCCCATCGTCGCCGCCGGCCTTCTGCTCTCCTTCTCCGCCTCCGAGCGAAGGGGACGAATAAAACACACACACCGCCTTTTCTTAGGGTGGGTTGGGTCCAGGGAGAAATGAGGCCTGTGTACTCAAAGCCCACCGTTATATCTCGGCCCAGTAAATTACCAGCTGGATCCTCTTCCATCGTGATCAACCTCACCTAATATTATGCTCAAAAAAAAAAACCTCACCTAATAAATTATGCAACGTTTTGCAAAAAGAAAAGCCCCTATAACAATCCTAATTCCGTTTTCAAAGCCTAGACACAGTAATGGGACACATAGATCAACCTCACCCACCTACATCATCTCCTCTCTCTTCCTCTTCCCCACCTAAGAGCATGTCTAGCAGGCTCCTCAAAACGCTGGTACCCCGTATTATTCCGGCGGGATAGGGGGTAAGGGCGAAATGGACCGTCTAGCAGGCCCCGTATTCAGGCCGCACGTATCGGCAGAATACAAGGCCCGTCAAACCCACCCCGCTGCCCCCTACAAATAGAGGGTGAAGGTGCGAGTGGGGTTCCAACCCCTCACTCGCAACCCTAGCCCCGTCGTGCGCCGCCACCACTCCGGCGAGCAATTCCCACGTGCACGCCGCCGCATTTGCGCCACCGCCAGCCATGAGCGCATAGCGTACGAGCAGCCTCTCGCCCGCCGCCGGATCGAAGCGTTCCCGCGAGCCGGCCATGGTGGAGGAGGCGTGGCACCGCCACTGCAAATTCACCTTCGTCGGGAGTCGGCGTGCGGCGTGCAAGTACGTCGGGTCCGAGTGGATGTCGTCGACGCTCCGGGACTTCGCGGAGGGCGGCCGCTACCACAATGTCGACCCACCGTTGAAGCCGATGAGCAGCGGCGAATTCGAGAAGTGGGGAGCGCGTGGGAGCAGGAGCGCGCGTGGAAGGCCGCGTGGAAGGGGAGATCCAGCGGAGGAGCGCCGCGAGCCGGCGACGAGGAAGAGGAGGCGGAGGAGGGGGAGGACCCCCTCTTCTTAGAGGCGGTGGCCGTGTCCAAGATGGACGCCGCCGAGAAGGCGCGGGCGGACGCGGAGGAGGTGGCGCAGGCCATCGTCGCCGTCGAGGAGCTGAAGGCTCGGGAGGCCGCCGCCACTGCAAAAATCATCATACTCGATGACTAGGCGCATCCCTAGCATTGTAGAAGTCGCGATCCAGTAGGATCGCGCAAATTTGTTTATCCTCTATCTATGATCTATGTGAAGAACTATTTATGTATTCTCCTGGGTTTTACACTTTTTTAAATACGGGGTGAAATAAGGAGTCTACTAAATAAAATGGTTCGTGCGTGCCAATTTTTTTGGTACAGGCCTGTATTCGCTCGATACGGGGCGAGCGAATGCAGGGTCTGTTAGACATGCTCTAAGTCCACCCGCACGCCGCCCCATTCTTACTCCGCTTGTGCAGCCGCGCCTCGTCGCGCTCGTGTAGCCCTAGGCTCAGTGGCTGCACCTCTTCTCTCCTGCTGAATCCACTACGGGATCGACATCGAGCAGTGCGGCATAGCGGTCCGACCAGAGGAACCTAGGGAGAACGGGGATGGTCGTACCGCATAGGTTGCCTTCCCCTTGAGCCGCCGTAGGGAGCAAGTCGTTCATCCACGGCGAGCTAGGCAGCCTCCGTGTGTTCATGCAGGTGCGCGCTCGCCGTCCTCCCCTCCATGCGCGCCCACTGCTCGCAAGGTTCTCTCCACTGCTGCTCATGGTGGCAGCAAGACACAGTGGGCGGCGACACTGAATGCCCTAGAGCAGTGCTTGGAGAGGTGCCGGCCCAGATCGGCTTTGGTAGAAGCAGATGTGTGCGCGACACTGTGTGCCGGCGACACCGCCGCCATGCTCGCACTCGATGAGGCAACATCAGGAAGGGCACCGGGAAAGCAGGGGGCGGATTGGGCGGGGCGGTTGACAACCTTTTGCTGTGGTGGGCCAAAGCAAGGCGCGGGGATGCGGAGGCCCAGGACGGAGCAGTGGGCGAAGTGTAACACCCCTGCCAACCCCGGCAATTCCTATATGCCGACCAGGTCGGCACCTGCACCGCGCCGCACACCCCCGCGCGCGGTGTGGGCCGGCCCGGTTAGGCGATTTTTCCCTGTTTTTTCTCCTTTTCCTTTTCTTTTCTGTTTTCTGTTTTCTTTTTTTCTTTTCTGTTTTCTTTTAGTGTATCTTTTTTCTCACGTTTTATTTTCTGTTTAAAAATAATTTTCGAAAATAATCAAATTTGAAAAATGGTCAAGTTTTGACAAAATTTGAAAGAATTTCGAAATTTGAAAAAAAATCGTGAACGAATTTTGAAATTTGAACAAATTTTAAGTTTTGAACGATTTTTAAAATTTGAACGAATTTCGTATTTTGAACAAATTTTTAATGTTGAACGAATTTCCAAATTTTGGGAGAATTTTGAAATTTGAACAAATAAATTTCGAACAATATTTGAGATTTGAATGAATTTCGAAATTTGAACAAATTTTAATCTTGAACGAATTTCCAAATTTCGGAATAATTTTCAATTTTGAACAAATAAATTTCAAACGATTTTTAAAATCCGTAGACAGAAAATTTTAAACAAAATTTTCAGAAACATTAACTATTCAGGAGGGAGCAGAAACAGTTCAGGCGGAACAAAGATTATGGGCCAGGCCCAAAACGCCAAGAGGGTGTGCGGCACCTCACCTGCCACCGACCAAGTCGGTGTAAAGCAGCCCCTGTCCGAGCCTCTTACCCATGGAAGCTCTCTAGGATATTTAGACTAGCCTCACATATCAACACATGTCTTTCATGTGCACTTTGTTCTCACTCGTGCGCATCCGGAAAGATTTCTCGGTCAATCACCCATCCTCAAATCGCTCCAAGCCAAGCACGCTTAACCTCAGAGTTTTTGGGATTTGCTTCCGAAAAGAAGTTACAACTTATTGGTATGAGTATTTTATCAATCCTATTAAGCTCTGGGCCAAGATGTCACACGGAGCCACGACGCCACCGACCAGACCTGGGCTCGGGGCCGGCCAGAGCTCACTGTCCATGTTGTGGGAGACCAGACGGAGGAGCACACATTATCGGCGTGCTAAAAAGGTGGCGGCGACCCAACATCCCGAAAGGGGCCAACGGAGGGGAAGCGGTGCATCCGGCAGCGGGGATGAGGAAGAGTCGAGGAGCGCGGTCCAAGCAACGCGTAGGGAAACCTTATCTCTTAGGCAATTTTGCATTTTAGCCCAATTTTTTATTATTAAAAAATATTCACTTGTCAATGGTACAATCCTGGCATATGGGGTCCACAACAGCGCAAACATTAGCGAATGTGGACCAGTACCATAACTCAGTGACTTAGATGAGCGCTACACCGTAGGTAGTAACCGTATATGATGTATTCCTAAGGTCGGTGACCGTATTGATTTGGGTTCCCAAGTTTCGGTACTACATTACATTTTACTCTTTAGCAGACCATCACTTAACTCCAGAATCTAAGATGACTCCCGGGCGAGCACTCGACCAACCATACCTATATTGCCTTCCCTGTAGAGGCATCAAACCCAGTGTCAACATCAATCTTAATCCATCTCAAAGGAACATTTATCTTAATCGACCCGTGCGATGGAGGAACACACTGCATAGCACTTGTGGACACAAACTGATGATCATCCAGAAAGGATCACCCTCACATTTCTTCTGTTTTGCATCAAAAGCAGAACGTGGCAGCCCTGCAAGGAATTCCAGCAGTTGTCTAGGAAAGCAACAGAATCTGAAGATGAAGCATCCCCATTCCTGATTGTTGCCCTCACAGGTTCACGAAAACACAAGTGAACACTTAATACAATGCATTCCTCCACGCACCAATGTATTTCAAGTTTCAAAGGAGAAGGCCCATCAGTTTAAACAAGAGGAATGTAACTTGGCATCCCAACTACCAAGCTATCAGCCCAGAATTTGGTGCTAATTAGACAGTCATGCATTGCAGCAGTAGTACAAGTAAACAAGAGGTAACGATGCAAGCTGTAAACTGGCCTGGGGAATCTTTGAATGGCCGATGCATGACAGTTGGCTTATCTGCCTTGTTTTGTGAGACTGGGTGAATCAAAAGTATGTATGGGAGGTTCGTCGAACAATGAAGTTTTGGAGCTAGATATAACCTTGGTCGCAATAAATTTTATTGTATCAGGGCTATATGACATTATGACCATTACCAGAAGCATCATATCATAATTATGACCACAAGAAGCTTCATTAAAGCTACAATTTACATAGTATGTCACAATCATATAGGCCCATAAATCATAATCGCAAAGTAACTCTAGCTGCATGATTTTCTTTCCACAAGATTCTGCTAGTGGTTCTAAAATATTAAAAAGGAGCGGTTTCCTTTGAGTAACACTCCCTACATTTGGGTTCACAAGGCATTTAGATATTCTCCTAAGTCGAACTCGTTTTATATTTACCAAAGTAATACAACAATATCAATATCTAAAATACCAGTTGAGGTGAACATATACCAACGAAAAAAAAAAGGTATTTGTTGTTGGTGAACTTCATATTATGACTTCAATTTTTATTCTCCCATATACATCCAAAATGCAAAGAAGATTAGCATCGATTGTAATCCAATATAAGTAAAAGAGAAAGGGGACAGGGGTGGAAAATCCCATATACAGCCAAAATGCAAAGAAGATTAGCATCGATTGTAATCCAATATAAGTAAAAGAGAAAGGGGACAGGGGTGGAAAACCTGAATCTGCATCTCCAATCCCAACCCCTCCTCTTACAACATGACCTATCCGATCTTTCAAAGCTCAAAAAGGGGAACAAAGGCTCGTAATCATAAATCAAGGTGCATTACCATAATACAAGTCATTTTTACGCGCATATTTTACAGTTTGCCAAGAACAACTGTGCACACCAAAATTGAAAAGAAATACGTTGAATAATCTCATTATTTGGAACACTACTATCAATCACAGATGAAGTTGATTATAGCCATAATACTCCACCCATCCTATCTCGGTTACAGTACTACGAGTGGAAAATACACTGCTATCAATCACAAATCAATGGACAAAATCTAGACTGGTAGCATTTATGTAATGAAGCTGGTGCTCAAGGAAGACTATGCCAGCAGACAGCAGCTGCAAATTTTGTTGCACAATAAAAAAAATGAGGTACAAATATCAGTATATCACTGGATGATCTACAGATTTAAGGAATAATACCACTGGATAAAGAACTCTAGAATTTTTACTGAAAGGAAACATCATCCAAATGAATGCCATTACAAAAGCACTCTTCAATATCATTTGCATGTTAAAAAAAGTAGTAGTAATAACTAAACTTAAGCATGAACAAAGTGGTAGTGAGCATAATCTTAAAAAGGTAATTATCCTCAAGGGCAAAATAAGGCATAAAAACGTGTCACTAATATCCCAATATCTCGTAATTACCCAGACATTTACCGGCTATCCAAATGCCTCTTTCAAGGGCCAGCCTGGAAGGCTGGAAAGAAATTCAGTACCGTTTAATACACTGGAATTGGACAAAAAATTAGCCATCCAAGCAGGACGTACTGTTTGTAGGCAATGTCTACTTGTGCAGCAAAGTTTACCAGAGGTTGAAACAAAAAACAACGAAACCACAACATTCCCTTCTCCATCCCCTCGTTCCACTTGGGCATTCTGCAGGTTCTGTACAGATGCGCTTCCATATCTGGTAAAATGGCTCACAGGCAGCAGCTTCTTTGCAGAGGATCCATCGTAAAACAACATCACTGGTCTTTATATGTCAACAACCTCTGTACGAGCTGGAGTAAGATACTTGGAGATGGTAGTGGGGATGTAAGTGGACTCCATGCTGTACACACACCGTGGTGTGAATTCGGTCACTCCTTTCAGCACCTTCTTCTTCGTGTCCACAGCGATCACCCATGCATCCTTCTCCATCTCATCGATCTTGGCCATGAAGTAGACAATGTCACTGTCCTCAGACAAGCTGATTGTGGGGTGGCCAATGTGGAGCCTCTCCAATGTTGTGGCGTCTTCATCAATGTCCCTTGGCAATGTAGGCAGCAATGCTGCCATGTCCGCTGGGACGGTGATACGGGAAGACCTAAGCTTAGAGTGCATGTGCCAGCCGGACCTGCCAGCTGCTGCCGTCGTGCTCCACCTGACAACCGTCCAGCCAGCTGAGAAGTAGGTGCCATGAAGCCGCTTTGGGCGAGGGCCTGGCCTGACGTGGATCTGCACCTCAACATACTCAATGCGACCATGGACTGCTGCAACAGTCCTATAACGCCGTGAAGTGCCACGCAGAATGTTTTTCTTCTTAACTGGCCCAGCGTCGGGCAGCGGGATGTAGCGAACCAGCCGGCTGGTGGGGGTGTCCTCCATGCCTCCCAACACATCACAGAGGATGATGCCGCGCTCAAGGTCAATCCAGCCCATGGTGCCAACATCTCCTCCGATGTTTATCACCACAGAGCTCTCATGTGCTGCAAGCTGGTCCTCAAACTGCTGGTCCGCCAAGACAGCAACCTTGCGGTCCCAAGTATTACTCTGAGAGTCGTACGTGTAGAGATTGTAGCGACTCATTCGGGGTTTCAGATCATGGGTACGAAGTGCGGCGATCTTGTATGCGTCCAAGTTGTCACCGCAGCTTTGGTGATGGCCATCGGGGCAGTTGGCGCGGTAGCGCAGGAAGCCAACCTCCTCATTATGGAAGTAGTATGAGACAGTGTGAAGGAACAGGGTTGGCCCTGGATGGCAGACCTTCTCCAGCACCGGCGGCGCTGTGTCGAATGCGAGAGGGGCCCGGTAGACGTAGTAGTCCTGGTTGGAGCGGTGAGAGCCGTGCGCCAGGAGAAGTAGGGCGAGGTTACCCTCTGACGCGACCAGCCTAGGCTCCGAGCTGAACTCGGTGGGTGTGTTGGCGGTGCAGGCTACGCAGAAATGGGAGACGCCCGGCGGCTGGGCGAGGAAGAAGCTCACCTGCACCTCCCTGCCGTCCCTGGTCAGCGAAGAGGCGGTGGTGTTGTTCTGCTCGTCGACGATGTAGGCGGATGTGTCGACGAGGGCTTCTTCCACGGTGCAATCATTGCTGAGTTTGGGCCCCGGAGCCGGCAGCCGCAGGGAGGCTTCCAGATAGCGCTTCATGGACATGGATCCTTTCGTCCTCGATCAAGATTTTTCCAGAAGAGGATATCTGCTTCCTGTCGATGTAGGTGATGTTCAAAACGGGGAGCTGGACTCAGAGAATCAATCGGGAGGGGAGGGGAGGGGGCGGAGTTCTAGTCGGATAGAATCAGAGTGGATCTAAATGAGTGAAAGAAGGGGGAGTGGGAGGACGAAGCAGGAGACGCTCGGAGGCGGAGCGAGGAACAAGGTTGACCTGCCGTCCCCGGTGAGGGCGTACGCGGTGGTGCGGTTGCGCTCGTCCACGGTGGTGAGGGCGGTGGCGGTGGCGGCGGCGGGCGGCGCTTGACGTGGGGGCGGACCGGCGATGGCTTCTTCTTCCTCCTCCGCTTCTCTTCGTCCTCGCCGCTGCCTCCGCTTCTCCTTCTTCTCCCGCCTCTTCTAGACAAGAAATCGGGCTCCTGAGGAGGCGGAGGAACCCTCGCCGCTGCCCATCGTCGCCGCCGGCCTTGTATTCTCCTTCTCCGCCTCCGAGTGATGGGAAAGAATGCGACCTGTTGGTGTGGGCTGAGGTCTCGTGTTGGGTCCAAGGAAAAATGAGGCCTGCATACTCAAAAGCCAATCATACATCTCGGCCCAGTAAATACCAGCTGGATCCTCTTCCATCGTGATCTCAGTTCAATTCGATCCTCATCTCACAATTAACTAGGAATACAGTGCGGGAGGAGGATTTTATTGTTGATGGCATTTATCGTTTGAAGAGGAACACTAATGATGATATAAGAGACAAAGCATAGATAAGTTTTAAGAAAGAAGAGACTGCTGCTTGTGGTGGATTTATTATTACCTATATAAAAGGTAACCCCATCTGCTGAAATTTTAGCGTTTTGAGTACTGTTCACGCACAGTTTCCTCCAATTAGCGATCGACGCGTACGCTCGGTTTTTTTCTTCTCCAGATTGTACACAGTCAAAAGGCCGGGCTCGGTGAAAGGCCATCGAGCCATCCAGATATTTCTCCTCGAGGCGACTAACCATGCTCGCCGAGCAACCACGCGTCATCGATCTGGATGGTTCGGTCCAAGCGGTGTCTACTATTTCCCCATTGAAGCGGTAGGGCGGTCGCTTTGCACGTGTCTTCTTCTCTCACATCCTCTTTTCTTCCCCATTGCCATCCTCCACGTCGCCCTCTCTGGTCACCATGCTACCTACCGAGCTGCATGACATGCTCCTGAGTCGGTTGATGGCGTCGATGAGGAGTTCGGGGATCTCCTTTTCTTCCCGCTAGCGGCGCGGTGGAGGAAGAGGCAGCCATCCCCGTGGTCGGCCCCCTCTCTCAGGTGGAGAAAAGGCATGCGCGTGGTCGCTGGCGGAGCGGCGGGATTGGATTGGGGGTGGAGCTCCAGCATCCTCTCTCAGCGGAACCGGCGCTGAAGGCCGGCGGTCTCCTCTCTCCCTTGCGCCATGCACTACATGATGGACCAAGCATGGAGGCAAACAACTGCCGGGAAAAGTTGACTTACGGAGGCAATTTAACTGCTAGTACAAGCTTACTGCCGGAATAGAAGCAAGGTGGCAGGTGAACTGCCGCCAAAGATTTTGGATCAAGGGCAATTAACTGCCGGCGCAAGTCATGGCGGGGAAACTGCCGGAACAGATGCATTGAAGGCACCTCATCTGCCGGCACAATTAGGCACGTGGGAGCGAAATTATTGGCGCCGCGCGGGAGGGAAATTGTGGCGCGTGAATGAAATTGTGGCGCGTGAATGAAATTGTGACGCGGCGAGCGACATACCCTAATCCCCAAATCCCCAAATCCCCAATATCTCAGAAAACCGCCCGCCCTCTCCTCCCGCCTGCTGGCCGCCGCCGCCGCGCACACCCGCTCGCGCCTCCACGCGCCGCCCACCCGCTCGCCTCCACGCGCCGCCGACCTGCTTGCGGCCGCGCTCGCAGACCGCCGACCTGCTTGCGGCCGCGCTCGCAGATCGCCGACCCGCTCGCGGCCGTCGCACACTGCGCCCAACCGCCGTCGCCCACCCGCCGGTGTCGCCGCTGCAGCTGCCCGCCGCCGCAGCTGCCCGCCGCCGCCACCTCTTCCTCCGCCCTAAGCCGTCTGCGGTACCTCCTTCTTCCTCCCTCTTCCTCCCCGTCCCCTCCTTCTCTCTTGTACGTGTTTGTACCAGGGGCGGGCGCAGGATTTCGACAATGGGTATTCAAAGTCAATAATTTTTTCGCCAAAATTTGGTTAGAAAATCCAAAACATGAAGTCCTACAATTTCTTGTACTTATTTGTTGTTTGTGAGGCTTCTTTATCTTACTACTACAGACATCGCGAACTTAGAAGCTTATTTCTTGCTCAGCGTGGAAAGCTAGAGACGATTAGGCGAGAGTTTTCTTTAGTGAAATCAGGCCTCGGTGCGTTACTAGCTATGCTTCGATGCCTCTTCTGAGTTTTTCCTCAGTGGTAGGATCCCATGGTGTTTTTTAGTTGGGCTAATTCTTGCGGGAAGCTGTTAGGTTTTCGCCTGGACGTGGTTTGATCGCAGGAGTCCTCTACGCTGCAGCGCGTGAGGAGCACACGTACCGTGCACATGCGCTGAAAATAAGCCAAATACAGAAAGTAGTACCTCATACGTACCGTATATATACAAAATGTTTTGCCAAAAATAATGGGTATTCATCTGAATACCCTTGAATTGAGCTGAGCCCGCCCCTGGTTTGTACTGGTGCGTGGCTGGCCGGCCGGGAAACCAGAGGCGATTTGGTGCCCCAATTGTGGAAACCGTTTGCGCCCCCAATTGTAGAAACCGTTTGCAAATGAACAATATATAACCCTCTGTTTGGATGTCTGACATTTGGGGGCGTGGAATTAAATTGAGCTCAATACCAAATCAGCTACTGTATTGAAATGAACTCAAATTCCAATTCAGAAGTTTGGTTGTGCACGGTATTACTAGATGGAATCATGTGAGTAGTCAATTCTAAATTTATGTTTGGATGTCCACCTAGTTGAATTCAATCATCTTATCTGCTGCTCATACCGTCGAAACACCTCACTCCTTGTTCCTTCCTATTTCTTTCCGTCCAGCCAAGAGAAACACAAAATAATCTTTCTTGTACAGTAATTGATTTAACCAGAAAAAGTACAACTAGTTAAGCAGAGCATGCTGTTACAACATACGAATGACCAAAGCAGACCATATTTTGTATGCAAATAGATTTGAGTCAGAAATTCTATCCCTTCCGAAGTTCTAAAAAAAAAGAGTCAGAAATTCTACACAAAAAAAAGTGACACAAGCTTCCCCTTCTTCTCCTGCCCTCCACACTCGAGCTTGACCGTTTTATTCCGATTTGGTGCACTGCAGGTCTTGTCCAAGGAAAACTCCAGGTTGCTGTCCGAGGAGAGCTCTAGGTTGCTGTCCGAGGAGAGCTCCAGGTTGCCGTCCTAGCAAGACCAATACGCAAAGAAGGTAATTTTCCCCCTATGTTTCCTCTTTTGCTTTGTTATAGAGTAGTGACATGTTTTGATGAGTGATGCTGCTTATGTTTCATTAACTGTGTGCATTTCTTTTGTGAATACTATGACGAGTGGTGATATTTTTGCTTATGTTATATTTGCGTTGCATTTGTTATAGGTCTATCTTATTGTAACTAATAAAAATGGACAAGATATGGATGGGTGAGGCTAGGCACACAACACCTTATACTGATGGTGTAGCTCGATTTATTCAGTTTGCTTTTACACATTCAGCAAGAGGAAATACAATATTATGCCCTTGTAGGAATTGTTATAATTGTTCTTGGCATGAAGCTGATGTTGTCCGTGAGCATTTGATATGTGATGGGTTTGTTAATGGATATACAAGATGGGAATTTCATGGGGAGGCCACTCTTCCACCTAATGTGGATCATATTGATGTTGGTGAAGAGGAACCAGTAGAGGAGGAGTGGGATGATGATTTCGAAGAATATGATGAGATGGCTGGCATGATTAGAGACATGAGACACGCTGAAGGGGATTTTAGTGATAGATGCGATGATGAGGGTCTTAGTGATAATGGTGATGAGAGTGAAGCTCTTAGACTTTTAGCAGAATACAATAGTGAGGAGCTTTATCCAGGGAGCACCGGTTTCTCAAAGTTACGTTTCATGGTTAGATTACTTCACACCAAATCCATGGGTGGTTGGAGTGATAAAAGTTTTGACATGTTGCTAGAACTGCTAAGAGAGGCCTTCCCTAAAGGCTCAAAGCTGCCTAAAAATTTCTATGAAGCTAAAAAAATGGTAAAATGTTTTAGTCTTGAATATGTTAGCATCCATGCATGTGAGCATGATTGTGTTTTATTCCGGAAGAATCTTAAAGATGCTGAGGTTTGTCCTGTATGCAAAACTTCTCGTTGGAAGTCTATAAAGAAGAAGCCTGATGGGAGACATGTACATAAAGTCCCTAGAAAGGTTCTTCGGTATTTCCCAATAAGCAAGAGGCTGCAACGGCTGTTCATAACACCCAAGAGTGCAACAGACTGCAGGTGGCATGACGAAGGACGCACAAAAGATGGGCTTCTACGCCATCCTGCAGATTCACCAGCTTGGAAGCATTTTGATTCTGAACATCCAACATTTGCTGCTGATAGTCGCAACATTAGGTTGATTATAGCAACAGATGGGTTTAATCCCTTTGTGGTGTTTGACTTGAACAAAAACTGCAGTTTCAAATATCAGGCAAACTAGCTGAGCTACGATTACTTAATGTCTAGCGTAGAGATAGGTGCTTTTTGTACATCACTGTATACTTGGATGCAAGCTAACAACATGGACTGCCATTTGCTTGTTTGTGTTTCGAAACGAACACTAACCAGGGGCAAGTCAGTTGATTTTGGGTAGTGTAAATGTTTTAGCCTAACACTACCCAGGTCCTCTTGGCTCTTGGTTGCTGCTTAGCTTTGCTGCGAGCCTCTGTATTGAAGTAGCGTAAAATATACTAGGATGCAATGGCGCGGCGACACGCCGCGCCCGTGGAATTAATCTTTTAGCATATTCATAGTCAGTGCTAATTCTTTTGGCACTAGTAGAAAAAGGGGTCTTTCGTCCAACCCTTTAGTACCGGTTTCCTTACGAACCGGTACTAAAGGGTGCATTAGTACCGGTTGCACTGCCCAGACCTTTAATACCGGTTCGTGACAGGAACCGGTACTAAAGGTGTCACGAACCGGTACTAAAGGTTTTTCCTGCTCCCCACGCACCTCCACACCCCCCCCTCCCCCCCCCCCCCCCGTGGATCGCCTTTTTTAGCACTGTAAAATAGAAAAGAAAATGATAGAAAATTCAAAAAAAAAATTTGTTTTCAGATTCTTGTATGTTATGCAACCTACTATTCGGAGAAATTAAGAAATTCGAATTTTCACTTTTTTTGCAAAAAAAGTTAAAAAAATGGTAAAACCGCAATAACTTTTGCATACGACGTCGGAAAAAAACGTATAATATATCAAAAAAATCCTGAGAAAAAGTTACATCCGATAGCCAAATTTTAGATTCTCAAAATTCCAAATGAAAATATGAAAGCAGGAAGATTTTAGGTTTTTTCCAAAAATTTAGAATTTTATATATTTTTTATTTTAAAAAAATTAAAATTAATAATTATAAGATTTTTTGAATCCCAGAATATTACTATTACTTTTATCAAATTATAAGATTTTCAAATTTTCAGGTTTAAAGTTTGGAAAAAAAATATTAAAAATTTAAAAAATAAATAAAAATAATACAAATTAAAAAATTAATTTTATTTATTTATTCAACATTATTATTACATCATTACTTTTGTTTATTAAAAAAATTATTTGCAATACAAATAATAAAGAAGTGTCACATTGACCAACATGTTAATAGGATTGATATGATACTACTATCAATAACATGCGCACGAAGCACTTGGAAGTGGGACGGAAAGGAACCCGGAAGTTAAGCGTGCTAGTGTTGGAGTAGTGTGAGGATGGGTGACCGACCGGGAAGTTTGACCAAGGGTAAGTAATTGACTAGAGATTAAGTGTAGTTAGAGACTAACGGAAATATTAGAAATTGCGAAAGAAAAGGGAGTGAAAAATAATTAGAAAAAATGGATAAAAAAAATTAAACGAAATATCCTTTTTGTGAAAAAAAACATAAAAAAAGATCTCCAGCCCCGCGGGCACTAAAGGATGGAGGCCTTTAGTGCCGGATCTTTAGTACCGGTTCCAAAACCGGTACTAAAGGCCCTTTCGAACCGGTATAAAAGGGGGGTTTCTCTACTAGTGTGGAGTGTACAGAGATCATTTGTGTTGAGAAGTGTGTAAAGCACGTTAGTTCTCTCACACAGGGTGCTATCGACTTGGATGTTTATTAGAAATTAACTTAAGTAGACAATATAAGGGATAACAGAGGATGTTGCAGGGCTACTGCATATTTAGAATGCATTACACACTGGAGACCAACCGACGCCGATACATCTTTCTACTGGTCTGCCATTGCCAGTACATGTTCTTCGTGGGGAAGGCTAGGCCCCACAGATTCATCTTTTTGCTAGCAGAGCCAGACGGTTTTCATGGGTTTACTAAGCACAGGCGAGGCAGAAGCAAGCTGGAGCCTCGGCCAGCTATCGAAGATGATGTTCTTGCCTGGTGCAGGGGCCTCCGCGGGGAGGTTGAGATCAAAGGCAAAACTTGCGGGCTCAGCGCAGGAACCTGGTGCTTGAGACTCTTGCGATGAGAATGAAAAAAATCTGCGCCATGCCTCTACTGTCTCTGTCTTCTGCTGCCGCAAGATGGTCGGAGGGGGTTTGAGGCTTCAGCTGGTCGTCAAAGAAGTCGTGTCGGCGTCTGCACGCTCGTCGCAGCAGATCTGGTGCTTTGGCTTCTCGACAACGAAAAATTTGGCTGAACGAAGTATGTTGCGGCTCAACGAATTTTGTACAACCATTTTATAACAGGTAGCAACAACAGTCTCCACGAAACATTATTATGCACCGCAGAAGTCCATATGTACGAATCGGAAGTCTTGGAGAAGCTCCCAAACCTGATCTGAAATATACTACTGCCCAGGTCGATCCATGTTGAGTCCATAGCTCCAAGATGTGTCAGGCTTGAACAAATACTTGAACAAATACTGGCTGCTGCCGCCGGACGCACGTGGTGAGAGGTGGCCATCTTGCATCGTCGAACACAATTCAATCAGGAGTTCGGCATAAAAAGGTATCTATCTCCCCAGGAAGGAAAAAAAAAACACATTGAACAGTAAGATTACTTGAGTTCTCAATCTCCATACAGTTATATGTACATATGAAACTATTTGTTTATAGGATGCCAAATAGGTCATCAACACTTCGCAAAATAGAAAGGAAAACTGTGGCAGGAAGGCAGCCACATAGCAAAATCCGGTAACCTAGTTCGCGATTCATTAGTAATATGAAGAACACTTACGGACCAGAATTGCTTAATTACCGATCTGAAACTTACTGAAGCTATGGATTATTATAGTCTTACAACTGCAAGGTGAAGAAGATCAGTTGGTAATATGAGCTCAACCTGCAAGGTGAAATGGCCTCACAACTTTAAAAGAGATTCAAATGGAGAAGTGAAACATTACACTACAAAAAACATATATCTGATCCTTATATCGAAAGTACATGAGGAAATGTAGAGGTAGCTACATCTGTGCAGTTTATGTTAAACAAAGCTAATAAGTTGCACTTTTAATTACTTTACACGGTGGAGATAACAATAGCCAAGAGAAACTATAACTTAACTTGAAAGTAGCAAAAGTTGGAATCACGTAAGTGTACAAAACTATAACTCAACTGACTCCTGAAATTAAAGTAAAGAAATACATATTTTGCAAACAGACATGACTGGTGGTTTAACAAATTGACCCAAGAATATTGTTATGCACCATCGGGTAATCCTTAATTCTACACTGTCAAATTTCCGTACTGATAATAATTAACCAACACTATTAAGTATTCAAACACAATCATAAAAGAAATGCGATATCAGAGTAACTTTGTCTCCACAGATTATGCAAATAACAACAAATACTGACATCTCTATAGTTAATGTATTTGTTATAACAAACTGCTTTATTGCTTTTAGCTGAAAGTTAGTTATCCCTATGAAATGCTTAAGTAAGTAATAACCCCTACTCTAGGCACAATTTAGTTCATATGGAGCTTAAAATTCACCAACCATGTATGATATAGCGGCAGGCTGCGCTACCAATGTTAATAGAGTAAGTTCTGAATTGATACTACATTAATAATGATAAAGATATTGAAATTGCACAGGTGATTAAGCCTACTTTATGTCAATAATACGAAGAAGTTCATTATTAGATGACAAAAAAAACATAGATCAGCAGCACGAACCACAAAAGAAAAAGAAGTCAACCCTGACCTCAGGCTTTCAACTGTAGGGCATATCTCATGCTTATACATGCAACCCTGTTCAATATGTGATAACTGATAAGGAAAACAAAGTAAATGATATGGCCATTCCCGATCAATTTAAATAAATTCAGCTTTCTCCGAACTATGGTGGGGTGCTGATAACCTGTGATAAGAGAGAACCTATAAGTCCCAAATGAAAAAAAAAATATTTGCATGAAGGATAAACTTCTAATCAATGGATGAAAAAATATATAGCGAGGTAAATCAAGAACATATGTAGAAGTCATACGTAGAGAAATCACATGAATCAACTAACCTGCATGCCAAGGCTTTTTTATATGTCAGTATGTCACCAAGGCCAGAGCAGGAAAAATTAACTTGAGTCAACTAACCCACTCGCCATAAAATGAAAAGGAAGTGTCATAAGCCTAGATAAGAGGCAATGCGTGCAAGTATGGCAAACATGCTGTGGTAGTAAGTGATACACTTGGAAGCTGCAGGAATGGTATGAAAGTACATGGTTTATAGCTTGAAATTCTTATCACTAAGCGAAAGAGGCAGAAATGGGTTAATCATGAGAAACATAATGCACAAGTGGTGTATGTCAGCTTTCATTAGAATGAAACAGTAGTGATATATTATATTTCGTAATTATCTGTGTGCAAAAATAATTAAAATTACTACCATTGTCTTTCCCCTCGCCACTGAATCCGATATCAGTATCATCCCTGACACGACCTTACTTGCTCATCCATGTTACTACCTTTTGTCTATGTTTTACTTCCTAACCAGTAAGTTAGATTAGGCCAGTTTAAAATCAGAGGCTACAGATCAGCACTAACTAAAATGATCCATTTCCATACACATAATAGTTTCCTGGATGTACGCTACAGGTATATAATGCCCTTAAGGTAAGATCAGAGGCGACACAAAAAAAAAAATCATTTACTGATGTTATAGCTTAACTGTTTACAAACTTGTAAAGCAATTTTCACTTGTCTTCTGAAGCAATTAAATGGACTTGATAATGTAGTTAAATCTCTTGCGAATTTCTTTTCAATAATATTTAACAATTTATAGTTTCTCTCTATTGTGAATTGCCAAGAACGATCTCCTCGGTTGCTTTGTGAAACTTGCAAATAAATAATAGGAAGGTATAAAGGGGAACACAGGTGTGCAGTAACTCATCAAAAATAAAATCCCTAGATATACAACAGTCATTGTTGTTCAATCCAGTAATTGTAATAACCGAGGAGAAATGCAACCACGAAGAGAAGCAACAGTCTCTTATGTAACTGATCAAAATATGCAAATATATGCCCCCAAAAGGGAGGGAATACCTGTAGCATTTGTGGATTGGTTAGTTAACAACAATGTTCAGTAGTAAATGGATCAAGGTTTGCAATGAAATATATATATATGTCACTTGCAAGCCAAAAATAATACACTAAAATATTGTTGTAATGCCGAATGTGATTGAGCATGTAGGCTTTTCTCTTCCGGGGGAATAAATACGCCAGATGATAAATAATAGGTGGAGTTCTCTATCCAGCTTCCTTGGAAAGAAAATGAAGCAAGAAGATTTTGACTACTCAATGGAAATCAGATAAGTTTGAATGCACCCTGGTCATTTTGTCAAGTCATGTTCTTGGAAAATGGAAACATAGGGCAAGGCATGGTAAGTAAGCAAAATGTAGAGTATGTTTTGCAGACAGTAACTGGAAAATAATATGTACTATTTGACTCCACTTGCCAGTAATTACCGTGGCACACGAGAATCACTTGAGTCACACAGGACGTTAGGAAAATCTCATATCTGAAAGAATGATTACCTGCATCCATCTCAGAAAATGATGGCTAGAATGGAAATTGACATGGCTTCTGCAGCAATCACGCAGAATGAAATCTAATGTGTTTCCTTTCATCGGCTAAATAACCTAGCAGCACATCAATTTGGGAAAAAACAGAACCTGCAAAAAAAAAAATGCAGCGATATTGTTTCAGTAAAAAAAATTAGAGGAACACAGCACCAACATATGTGAAAACTTTCACCCAAGCCTTTGCGAACTGCACTGTAAAGAGGAAACATGGCGAATTGGGTCGGGACGCACCAGCCATGTGATGGCCAGAGAAAACTCACCTGTACGCCGATCTGGTGGCGGTGGACAGAGGACTTGGTCTCCCCGTGGCGCCGCAGCAGGGGAGGAAGATCCAGACCGGCACGCGTGCCCTGGAGTGCGAGCATGCCATGACCACCGCCGTCGGGATAAGGCTGCTAGAGAAGAAGTGCCCAGAACCCGGCGGTCCGCGCGAAGGAAGTTGCCGTTGATGGGGCTGGGACGCCACGATGGAGGGGAGACGACGGAAGCGCCTCCACCAATACATACGCCGGCCAGGACGACGGGGAAGGCGCGACCACCGCCAAGACACTCCTCATAACCTCGCAGCCTGACGACCGCACCGGCCGGGAAGATAAGCCCGTGTCATCGGAAGGGTAGGCCACGACAACAAAGAAATAGGAAGAGGAAGGGGAGGTGGACGCCCACGCTGTAAATAGAAATAGGAAGAGGAAGGGGCGGCCGCCGCCCGCCGGGGCTGGGGAGAGGTCGACTGCGACGGCAAACTGGAGATTTTAGAGCAGCTCCGCCCCACGCATAAAGATTGGGCAGGTATGGGCATACATGTGGAAGCTAGTGGAAGAGATAGGGGAGATATGCCTGGATATTAGGAGATGGTTCGGGAGACGATCTGTCGCACCGCTTTGACGGCACAAACTCACCCCATTAACCGGTGTGGACTGGGTAAAGCTAACTAAAAAAAAGGAAATTTACCGATAGAATGGAAACTGTCAATATTAAACGCCGCGAACTGGCCCCTGCCGGTAGCCGGTTGCCCGATCGCTCCAAGAAAAAAGGAAGAAAAAAGTCACCAAAGGCAAAGAAAAATAACTGTGCACGTGTCGCTGGGAAAAGGAACCTAAACCATCCAAAATTCTTCATCTACAGTGCCCCAATCAATTAGGGAGTGCTAAATTGTCCAACTTTTATATAGGTTATAATTACTTTTATGTTTAAAAAACCTGACAGTGAACTGATGAATTAGTGGTCTGATCGGTAAAATCCTGAACCACATGCATGTGCAACCAGGGGCGGAGCTGGCTCTCAACCGACCCTGATGCACCAGTTTAATGTAGAATACAATTGTAAAGCAAAATTGACCACACAAAAAATGCCTCAGCTTCTTACAAATTTTAATGTATATCTGGTAGGTAGATACATCCGAATTTTAATAAAGTTAAGATATTTTAGTGGATGAAGGGAGTAGAATAAAATCTTTGGATGTTGCTAAAACACAGGTGCACAACAAAGACAACGGCGCCGCCAAGCCGGCGGAGAAGCAGCCCGTGCAGGTCGGTGCCCCCCCACCCCGGTTTTGGTCCCGTATCCCCTATCCCGTGTTCTGTGGCTCAGGTTTCAGCTTGCGGGTTCCGTGCGGCTGGCTCAGTGTGGCTAGTGGCTACTGACAGTCGAGAGTCGAAACTATCATAGCCTCCAAATCTCCTAGTTATCGAGGTGCTGCTGCTGTAGAGTGTAGCGAGTAAAGAAGATGGCATGGCCTTTTTGCTTCTTTGTTCGGCACAACATGTTGTGCATACCATTATCACGTTGAATTAAGTTTAGGAGCAGCTCCACTACTGCAACCATTTTATCACAGGCACCTGTGTTGCTAGGAAACCAGATTAATCTGGAGTCTAGTTACAGATTAATCTTTGGATGTTGAGATAGTTTCTTTTTCGTTTTTGTTTGATCGATCGAGCCGAGCCACAGCACAACAAAGACATCGGTGTTGAACTATTGATCCGTGTGTGGATGTGCGCGCGGTTGGTGCCTTTTTTCTCGAGAATCGTGGGCATGTAGTTTCAACAAATATACTCTGATTCACCGCTTTGTGCCATGCCGCGTGAGTACATGCCCGGGCGTGTGACTGCAAGATGAGGCTGTTCGCTCAGCCATCGTCTAGACCCTGATGCACAAGTCTGGGCCAAACCTGATGCACGACTCTCTTTTTGACGCCAAGTGCTAGTAATTTTTTTCTTACCGTATGCCTGTGCATCAGGGAAGCCTCATTGAGCTCCGCCCCTGTGTGCAACATTGCTAGTTCAATTTGTTTCTGTGTTTCTGTGATGCACTTTTCTCAATATAACCTGATGTACTTGCATTACTAAGCTCACAAGTAGCACTAAATTTTTCTTGTTCGTCTGTGATCCTGAACCACATGCATGTGCAACGTTGCTAGTTCAATCCTGAATCAGTGGAGCTGGAGGGAGAAATTCCCTGATGCACAAACAAGCTTGCAACGTTGCTAGTTCAATTTTCTTGTCTGTGATGAACTTTTCTCAATATAACCTGATGCACATGCAAGACTATAAGAAGAAAACAGGAGCTTTGACAGTGAGCTTTCTTCAATGTTTCTTTGCTCAATTTTATGTATGTGCAAACAGTGAGCTTGGACGCATCATGACTAGTTGGTAAAATGCATATTCAGCTAACTGTGAGTTTCGGACATGGCAAGTTGTTGATCAGCTATTGACTGTTTTGTTTATGACATTATGTGAATTACTATGACAAATTGCAAGTATTTCAGACTAGTCACATTTTATTGATCTTCTCATTTATTTCAGGTCAACAGGAATGCAGACTAGTTCGTACCATGCAAGGCGCGCCGTGATGACACTGGTGGTTGGATGAGATCTCTTTTTGTTTTCCACCTGAAGTGTCTTGAAATAATTATGAATGTTGCACTGCTAGTGGGCTGATGTATTAGTCGCAATATAACTGGCATATGTATGCAATGTCGAGTCAGACTTCGAATCTCTATATGTATGATCAGACTATGAATCTATCTATGTGATCAGACTATTCTGAATGACCTGATATTATTTCTGAATTCATGTGTATGTCAGTTTGATGACCTGATTTTGATTCTGAATTCATGTGTATGCGACATGTTTGATGACCTGATGTTGTTTCTGAATTCATCTGTATGCGACATGTTTGATTTTGCCAATGGGCTTAGATGACCACATATGTGAATTGATATTGGCAGTGGGCCTAGAATGGCCAGCATGTAGAAATTGTGGCGATTTGTCTGCCGGTAGGATGTTTCAGGCAATCTAACTGCCGGTAGAGATATTTGTGGCGGAAAAACTGCCGGTAAGATGTTTCAGGCAATAAAACTGCCGGTAGAAATATTTGTGGCAGACAAACTGCCGGTAGAAATGTACGGGCAGCATAGCTGCCGGCGTAGGGTACGTGCCGGCAAAGAATTATCCTCGGGCAGCTAGCCTGCCGGTACAGAATTGTCTGCCGGCACATGTCTTTGCCGTCAGCATTATAGAGGGCAGATATGTCTGCCGGCACAGACTACTTGCCTCCATAAGCTGCTTACGCCGGCAGTTTTATAGCCTCCATGCTTGGTCCATCGTGTAGTGATGGGGGGCGGACAGGAAGCGGGAGGAGGGAAGCGGCGGGTGCGTGTCGGCCTTCTTCTCCACCCCAGCCTAGAGCACCACGGCTCTGATAGTCCTGTGAAGCACCCTCCCCGACGGCCAGCTCGTGTGATTCGGCAAAACAGACCACCAACTGCAGGTCGATCTCTTTTCCCCAATGATTTCTACATCGTTTGAAGTCCCCATTGTTCCGTAGATCGAAGGGATTATAGTTGGTCCTGAGTGATTGGCACAAAAGGTCCAAGCATACTAGGTGCTCTGGTTGTGATTTTGGTGCCTAACAGATATTTGTTGCTGTGCGTAAAAGAACCAAATCAGTATATTTTCAGATTTCCCATTTGGTCCATGAAAACTGAACTGATTTAAGATCAAATTAGTCACACTGATAAAGTGGACGAGCCACCTTCTATGAATGCAAATTGACATAAGAAAACCCCCTTCCATCAGTCTGTTTTTCTATTAATATGTAGGCTAAACATATACATGATTTCAACTGTGAAATAGTGTGAACTGGGACCTAAATCTCATGCTCTCATTTTTTTTACTATATATAAGTTTCTACTGTACATATTACATTTCATCTACTGTATTTTCCGAAGTTATATGACGATAACTTTTATCTTGCCGCAGGTGTTAGGTTTTTTTTTTGAAATATCGTCTCTCTCACCCCCTCGGTTTGAGGCATTGAGTACTGGAAAGAGTAATCCTGGTCAATTTATTTTCTACTTTGCGTACGCAATTTAATCTGATGTGATTACATCCTATTCTTGCTTACATTTGGTTTTTAATACCACATCAATTTAATCGGATGTGATTACATCCTATTCGTGCTTACATTTTGTTTTTAATACCACATCATTACCGTGCGGAGGTAACCTGGCTGACAATGCTATTTTTGTTCTCAAATGTGAGCTGGAGCTTGGATTTTACACTATCCGGTTGTTTACACTATCCGGTTGTTGGAGCACGAAAGACTGACTAACGCTTGGCTTTATTTGCTTTTCATGCCATCAAAGGTTGATTGGAGGAAAAAGGTTCCAGCAAACTAAGAAACGAAAAGGTTCAGTCCTCTGTCTAAGGTAAACCCTTGCCTTCAAATATTCCTTACGAAATGATGTCACTGTTGTTGAGAATCAGTTATGTCGGTAGCAAGGATATATTATTTAGTTGGATTTTGTTTTCTTTGCAAACTGCTACTGGGTACGTTGGTATGTTATTAGCTTTTGGTCAAATTAAGTTCTTTTCTTACCCTATTTTTCTGAGAACAAATAAGAAGCAATAAAATGAGGCTGCGTATCTCCATGGAATAGCTAGAAGATATAGATATGAGAGTGTATCTTTTACATGTATGAGTCAGGCAAGGCATCCCGATGATAACTATATTTCGCCGAATTTGGTTTACATGGTGGCTATTCGTAAGTTCTCTTCAGAAGTAATCTTGCACCCTAAGCCTGATACCTACTTTGTATCCCTCCTGCATGCATGTGAGTTCATTGAACAAAATATGAATGTTCAGGTACGGTTCGAGTTGTTAAATCACACCATTCCTGTTCCACCTTAAACAGGATTATCTATGCATGTTCCTGTAAAACAATTCTTAGCTATTTCGCTTAAAGAATGGATTGGCAATGGAGAAGTAGAATTGTTGGAGGGCTGACTGCATAATTCAGTAGGGTTTGTAGTCTCTCAAATTGTCTATCTTGAGTTAAGTTGTCTGCCCTGCAATTTAAACTCAGTGCCCATAACTGAGTGTGTACTGAGTTCATTTGGTTCCATTTTGATTGAGTTTGTTTTGGGTATAGATGAAAGTATGCACAACGATAAGAAATAAAGCTATTTGTCCATCTGCAATGTGATTGACTGGTTATGACTTTCTTGAGTAAACAATTTATCATGTAGATAAGACAACAGTTTGCACATCGAACTTTGTTCTCTTAATTACAGACTCTGCTTTCAAACAAATTTGCTATTTCTTATGTACATATGTTCGCTGACTAATAGTTTCTACACTGTCTAATTATAATCAGTCACTCATACTATTTAGGTGCCAAATATGAAAATACTAAAAAATACTACATCTTTACCTATGTTCTAGCGTCAGGCATTACTCGAATGACCAGTCTAGACATGTATTATTTTCTATTTCCGTTATTCTTACATACTACAATAGTTTATCTGATTTGCACACAAAGAACCTCATATTTAACATGAATCATACTTGCAGTTGCATTTTGTTTTATATTCATATGATACTTGGAAAGCTCAGGTAATTTATTTGACTTCAGAGAACACTTTATACCAGCAGGTGCATTTGTTTTATTTTTATTGTACCTTTGAGAGGACGAAAGTGAAATTTTTGTTGTACCTTTGAGAGGACGAAAGGGACGAGCACGATGATGGCAATAGCATCCATGAGTTCGCCCACCGGAAGTACCACAAGCTCGGTGAGTTTGGAGGCGGCCTCGGTCTCGAACTTCGATTGCCTCTCCTCTGCGGCCCTCCTGGAGATGGACGCCTCTGGGTTCCAGCCAGACCAGCAGCACTGCAACAATTTACAGTAAGCCGTGTTCTGTATTGCGAGCTGCAATAGATTACTCATGGAAAATTTTCAACAATACAATGTGTCGCCTACATGTTGGTCCTTCATTTTGGTTACCTCTGGTTTTGAGTAGTGCACAGAACAATGTCCACATGGACATGTTGATCATCAGAAGTGAAGAATCAAGAGATCATCATAAGTGAAGAATCAAGATGCAATCAATATGTGGATTATAGATATGCCTGTGCGTGCAAGAGTTTTCAGATCACCACTGGCATCAAAGAGTAACTTCAGGTTAGTTATTGCTTTCAAGTTGCATAGCTCCTGTCAGACTAGAGACCACTCCTAGATTTTGTATTTACCATGGCATCGCTAGAACAATGATCGGTATTTCTTAAATGTAGTCCTTGGCTAAAAATACTCTCTCCAGCAAAGAATATCGTGTTAGCAAATCCGATGCTACAGATTTCTATATTGATTCTAAGATGGATTCTCAAATTACGTCAGAGAAGAAACAGTGTCAGCTGTCTTGAAAATTTAAGGAGAAAGAAGAAATCTGTGCTGCCCAGTGCCCTCCAGCAGAAGGTACGAGCTAAAATAGCTGATGCTGTTAATAGCTAATTACCTGCAAAGCCAGCCATAAATATCCACACTGCCCTTATGCAAATAGTGGTTGGAGCCAAACTTCGACAACAGCACTAATCAGACTCCAAGGTTGCAGTTCTTAAGCAAACTGTTCGAGAGAACGAACCGAGATTGCTTTCTTTCTACACCTTTTCTTGCTTCAGATTGAGAAGCTAGGAATGAAAAGATTTACCAGGCAACGTTGCCAATTAACGTTTCCATGCATATGGTGCAGGATGTTTGCATAACTGGTGATACCATGAGGCACGGCGATGACCATGTATCATGGATGGCCTATCACATACCTACAGTTGTGTGCCTTCACGGAACGGCCGGCAATCGCTTGATGGGTCGCTGCCCTCTTGCTGGGCGGCTACTCGAAGAAGATATGTATCCCCGTGGCTTCTGGACCTACCATTCCTGCACTTTAGTTGGTTGATGCGATGGAGGGCGCCGAGGAGATGCTCTGGACCTGACACAAGAGGAGCGGCCACCGCGTGACACCATGCCAATTACCGTCGACCGTGGTGTTTGCTTGGGACCGGAAGCACAAGAACCACAAGCACCGTGGAGCCTAGCTCAAGCCCGCGAGTGCCAGAATGGGACCGGCCGGACGTAGCTGGAATTTGGTGCGGAAGGTGGCACCTGCTGTAGAATGGGGCAAGAACTGAAAAGTGAGAGGAATGCAGGGATCAGGAAAGAGAGTGAGAACAAGAGTTTCTTTTTCAAACAAAATTGTGGGAAATCTACAACTAGATTTGAAAAGAAAATACTTGGATATGTAATTTCAATCGTGGTTGTGGACAGTAATTACCCCCCGATATTTCATTAGTAGTGCTTAATTTTTCAACGGTGATTAAAATAAAATCCAACATCTATTCGCTCTTTTATTTGAGGAAAATAATGTTGTGTTCTTCTACGGTAACATCGAAAAAATATACTTACTCCACCATCCATCACATTTTCACATTGGATGACCTTCTTCAATAGTAACTTTAGAAATATAGATCTACTCCATCACCCGTTGCCTCTTCCGACCGGAAAAATAATACCGTTTCCGTTCGTAGCAACACCGAAAACAAAAGAACTTCACCATCCACCGCCTATTTCACATGCAGTACTTCAGCAACCCATATATTTTTTAATTTCTACAATATTTCAACCAATGATCTAGAAACAAAAGCACTCCACCATCTGCCGCCTATTTCACTGGCACTTTCGCGCTACTTCAGCAATCCAAATATTGTATTATTTCTACAAAATTGTAACCAACGATCTTGATACCAAGGGTGCGGTCGAGTTTTAAAAAAGAATCCTACACTCTTAAACCTAAAAATACCGTTTTTAAAAAAGTACGTCGCACCATAGACAACAAGGGCGCGGCATGCGCCGCGCCGCAAATTTCCTAGTTTATATCATAGAGGAATTGGTTTGTTTGCATAAGGTTCCTGTGCAACAGTGCGAGGCGAAGTTACACGCAGGAACAAGTACAATAAAGGGTGGTACATGAGGGGAGATACATGGGTGATACATGAGGGGAGATATATGCGTTACACTGATAGGCTTTTAAATGGGAGGGTAAAAAAGTGACTGGAGGATGGGCTCTGTTGGTCCTGTGGTGTTGATCATTCATTTTTTGAGATTTTTTTTTTTTTGAAACGGAGGTAAAAGCTTTGCCCCAATCTATTAATTAAGAAGAAAGTGCCCAATTTTTAGGAGAAAATCGGGAAAATCAACAACACACACATAGCACCCCGGTCAACCTGGCTACCCACATGAAGCACATACGTCATCGAGGAGAAAAACCATCGTTGAGGATGTCAACAAGCGTCATCGTCGTCACTCCTCCACGAGACAGCGATTCCGACTTCACCTTAGACAACCGCCATCAAGACCCTCGCCGCAAACGACATCGGAACCCAAGTGAGCCTATGCCAAACAATCGACCCCCAAGCACGTCGAGGAGGAGGCAGCTCCGACTTCAACCGTGACCTTCACAGGAGAAGTTGCACGCCTTGCACCGACGCAAGCACCAATCAAGTGGCATCGTTGCCACAAGTCGCCTCGCAGCTCCGACTTCACCATCACGGCAGGGGTGACGAAGGACATGCCGCAACTCCGATCCTCTCACCATTGTCATCGTCGCGACGCAACCCATGACGCCAACACCATCCAACTTCCCATGCCAAACAGTCAACCCCCAAGCACGTCGAGGAGGAGGCAGCTCCGACTTCAACCGCGACCTTCATAGGAGAAAGTTGCACGCCTTGCACGACGCAAGGACCAATCAAGTGGCAGCGTTGCCACAAGTCGCCTCGCAGCTCCGACTTCACCATCACGGCAGGGGTGACGAAGGACATGCCGCAGCTCCGATCCGCTCACCACTGTCATCGTTGCCACCCAGCCCACAACGCCAACACCAACCATCCTCCACGGGTCCCTCCGACCTAAGCAGCTCCAAATCGATGCCCTCAAGAGGGAAGACGACACAAGAGCGCCGCCATCGACCGATCACGGCGGATCTAGGTATTTCCCCGGAGCTTTCCCAGACAGGATGGCAAAACATCACCTCGGCGATGCCTTCAAGAAGGAAGCGGCGCCCGAAGCCGTCGCCATCGCCGGCCTCGGCCAGCTGCCGGCCGGCCAGCCACCGAGGACAAGGCATTTGCCCGGAGCTTGTCGCGCCATCATGCTTCGTGCTTTTGGCCAGACCCACCTTCAACCCTCACCGCCCATCTCCATCATGGCCGCCACACCCGCCCCGGCCCTGGGCAGCACCACCGGCCGTCCTCTGCATGCTGCCGGCCGGAGAGGGGAATTACATTTTCGGCATCGATAGCTTCCTGCGACTTTCGCGACGACAACACATCGTTTGCCTAATGTATTGGTAATTGCAGAAGGGAGGAAGTTGGCTCACCCTTTAGTGGTTTCCTTTTTTTCGAGAGCACGCGCAAAACGCACCAAGATTCCTGTGATACTATAAGTGGTGAGATGATACATAAAAAGCAAAATGGATCAATATAAGTTGTCTTTGTAACCATTTGAAATTCAGATACATCAAAACTGGGCAACGGTCATTCCTACAAATAGCACAATCATGTTGTATTCATTAGAGGCTAAATGAAGGGCTTCTACACAAAAGCTCTCGGCATATTCTCCCCATTGAGTAAAAACAGTTTACCGCATAAAAACATGTTCATTATCAGTATGTATGTACTTACATACCGCTTTAAATATGTTCTTTACAAAGTGCCATACCTTGCGTCTTGTAAGTAAACCATAAGTAAATGATATGTGAGTTTACATATTACATAGAATTATTAGATTCCAGCGCATAATCATTCCCAAGTCTATGCTAAGAATAGTTACAAAATGTTGAATCTTGCGAAGCCTAAAGTATCAAAAATTAAAAATATGATCATATAGATCAATGAATAACTCATCACCAAATTCAAGCAACATGTTCTCATTGACCCTATCCTTAAATAAATATATAATCAATTCATTCAATCATAGCTCACCTCTAAATAAAATAACCCTCAGCAAGGCCAGATATTTTTTGTACTGAAGTGAAGACTGTGAGAGAGATGTGCCTAAAACAAATAAATAATGCCAGCTTGTAAGCAAAAAATTGAATAATAGTGGAAAAAGAAAAAAAATAAGTAACTAATTAAACCTTCTAATCTGACACAGCAGCCCGTGAGTAAAAAAATAAAAAAAAATCAATAGCGGAAAGAAAAGAAAGTAACTGGACACCTTGTGATCTAATATAGCTCACCTTCTTTTTTGCAGAAAATATGTGACAAAAAAAAATAATATTGAATCCTATTTGATTGCGAGGAAAGCTAAGGCACTAAGTATGAAAGCCACATAAGTATAATGGTACATTCTGCAGATTGAGTTATTGAGGAGGTCGTTGTGTAGCAAGAGAAAGCAACAGAAATTCAATTCGGCTCCCGGGTGCGTATGCCCCCTCTACCAAAAAATATATTTCGAAATGTCAAAAAATTTAGATAAAAAATTCTACATGTACATCTCCATAATGTATGTGCATTCGCTAAGTTTCACGAAAAAATCAATATTTTTGTGGTCTATGTAAAAAGGAGAAACTTTATCTTGTGAAAAGCATTATTTTTAGCACTGAATTTTGTCTTTTTTACACACATCACATGATAAGTCAATTTTTTATGAAACGACTTTATGAGCGCGTAGCACGTGAAGATGTACGTACAAATTTTTAGTTTCAATTTTTTTTAAATTTAAAATGTACATAAGATGCATTTCAAAATATAGGGAGCATATGCACCCATGTTCTAAAACACCACTCCCGAGAAAGCAATCGACAATTAGCATTCCAAGAGGGAATAGCCCTATTTTCACATGAATCCTCTTCAGTTTATGTATTTTCCCGCAATTTACAGGTCTATCTCCTCTCACTTTCTACACGGCCAGAAGCTAATCACAGTATGAGTGATCACAAAATTAGGAACTAAAAGATCATATTTTGGTAGATGCTGTGATAGAATAGAATTTGTGCATGCCATCTCCAACTGAAGCGCCACCGGACAATGCGACTTGTAACCGCGCATGTGTAAGCCATGGGCGATAGCAGCCAAAGGAAGAAAACATACAATCATGCAAGCACAATTTACGAAACAAACATAGTGTCTACTCACACAAATTCATGTGCAACGTATCTGAAAGAAAACTTATACGGCAATAATTTGAGGGAAAAAGCATATAGCTGTAAAGAGCTCCCTGATGCTGATTTCATCATGGGCGTAAATAGCTTGCAAACCAACTGTATGACCATTAGTTTGTTAGCAGTGTATCCTTACTAAATTTGGTTGTGTCTGTATTAACGATAAGAACTGCCAAGTTACTGAATGCCCACGCACACAATATGCAGCCTGAAAACATGCATGCAAATTACAAAAGGAAATCAAAGTAGGGTGATTGAATCAGTAACAGCAAACAATGCAAAAGGCAAAGAGAAGACTGGTACTGTCAGAAAAGCCTAACTGACTCTTCCCAGCCAACACCTCTGTCGGCACGCATAGTGCCTTTTCCATCCTCTTCCTTCTCCTTTGAGGGGAAATATCACTGGATGATCTACAGATTCAAGGATACAACTGGATAAATAACTCTAGAATTTCTACTGAAAGGAAACATCAACCAAATGATACAATTACAAAAGCACCACAAGCACCATTCAATAGCATTTGCATGTTAAAAATGTAATAACTAAACTTAAGCATGAACAAACTGGAAGGGAGCATATAAATTCTTCGAAAGGTCATTATTATCAAGGAAAAAAGTAAGACATAAACATCGGGCATTTACCGGCTATCCAAATGCCTCTTTCAAGGGCCAGCCTGGAAGGCTGGAAAACAAATTCAGTACCGTTTTGTACACAGGAGTTGGACAAAAAACAGGCATCTAAGAAGCACGTACTGTTTCTAGGCAATGTCTACTTGTGCAGCAATACTTGCCGGAGGTTGAAAGAAAAAAAAAAAGTATTCCATTCTCTGTCCCCTCGTTCCACTTGGGCATTATGAAGGTTCTTTACAGATGCACTGCCATATCTGGTCAAAGGGCTCACAGGAAGCAGCTTCTTTACAGAGGATCCATCGTAAAACAACATCACTGGTCTTTACATGTCAACAACCTCTGTACGAGCTGGAGTAAGATACTTGGAAATGGTAGTGGGCATGTAGGTGAACTCCATGCTGTACAAACTCCGTGGTGTGAATTCTGCCACTCCTTGCAGCACCTTCGTCTTTGTGTTCACAGCAATCACCCATGCCTCCTTCTCCATCTCATCGATCTTGGCCATGAAGTAGACGATGTCACTGTCATCACCCAAGCTGATTGTGGGGTGACCAACGTGGAGCCTCTCCAAGGTTGTGGCGTCATCATCAATGTCCTTTGGCAACGTAGGCAGCATCGCTGCCATGTCCGCAGGGACGGTGATATCGGAAGAACTGAGCTTAGAGTGCATGTGCCAGCCAGAACTGCCAGCTGCTGCCGTCGTGCTCCACCTGACAATCGTCCAGCCAGCTGAGAAGTAGGTGCCATGAAGCCGCCTCGGGCGAGGGCCTGGCCTGACGTGCATCTGCACCTCGACATACTCAATGCGGCCATGGACTGCTTCAACGGTCCGATAACGCCGGGAAGGGCCACAAAGAATATCTTCCTCCTCAACTTGCTCCGTGTCCGGCAGCGGTATGTAGCGAGCCAGCCGCCTGGTGGAGCTGTCCTCCTTCCCTCCTAAGACATCGCAGAGGATGATGCCATGCCCAAGGTCAACCCAGCCCATGGTGCCAGCATCCCCTCCGATGGTGATCACCTTCAGGCAATGATGTGCTGCAAGTTTGTCCTCGTCATACTGCTGGTCCGCAAAGACAACAGCCTTGCGGTCCCAGGTGTTGGTCTGAGAGTCGTAGGTGTAGAGATTGTACCGGCTCTTTCGGCGAAGATCATGGAGTGCGGCGATCTTGAAGGCGTCGAAGCCGTCGCCGCCGCTGTGGCGGCAGGGATTGGGGCTGTCGTTGGGGCGGTTGGTGCGGTAGCGCAGGAAACCAACCTCCTGGTCGTGGAAATAGTATGAGCCATGGTGAAGGAACAGGCCTGGTTCAGGATGCGGGATACGCTGCAGCGTCGGCGGCGAGGATCCGCCAACAACGGACGCAGCCTGGTAGACGAAGTAGTCATCCTTGGCGGGGTTAAGGCCGTGCGACGAGACAATCAGTGCGAGGTTACCCTCGGTCGCGACCAGCTTAGGCTCGGAACTGAACACGGTGGGCGTGTTGTTGGTGCAGGATATGCAGAAATGGGAAACCCGCGGCGGGCGGGCGAGGAAGAAGGTCACCTGCACCTCCCAGCCGTCCCCGGTGAGGGAAGAGGCCGTGGTGTTGTTCTGCTCGTCGACGATGTAGGCTGATTTGTCGACGAGGGCTTCTTCCACGGTGGAAGCATCGCTGAGTTTGGGCCCCGGAGCCGGCAGCCGCAGGGAGGCTTCCAGATAGCCCTTCCTTAACATGGATCCTTTTGTGACTTGATCAGAATTTTGCCCGTGAATCTAGGCAGTCGGGAGAAGAGGATATCTCGATCGAAGGCGGATCTTAAGGGGTCCAAAGGAGTCAACGAGGAGGGGGGTGGGAGGACGAAGCTGGAGACGATCGAAGGCGGGGCGAGGAACCAGGAGAAGAAGGTGACCTGCGTACGCGGTGGTGCGGTTGAGCTCGTCGACGGCGGCGGCGGGCGGCGCGAGACAGGAGGTGGACCGCGATGGCTAGAGGAGGAGGATGGGCGGCCCTTGTGGTTAATGTATTGGGCCTTTGTGAGGGCATCAAGCGCTCCACCCATGTTTGATAAGAAAACGTGTTACTCCAGCCTAGCCAGAGGGGTCCGGGTCCTCCTCCTCCCTCGCGCCCCCTACTTCCTTAGCGCTCACGTTATTTCTTAGCTTGGCCGGCCCAACTTCGAGTGGAATCTTATTTCTGCTCGCGTGAGTTGTCCTTAGTGGGCTGTTTTCAGTTAGTTCGGGCTGCTAGTGCTGCCACTGTTGGCCGGTGGGTTTATAAAACGGTGTATTTTTCTGCCAACTTCCGATATAAGACTATTCTCCTGGAAGGCCGAACGAAAAACAATTCGGGTACACGCTGTCGCGAAGAATGGCCGATGTTGGGCTGGATACGGTAGTCGGCCCAATTATTTGGATACGCTGTTGTTACTCCTTGTACGCAGACTTCTGGGCGAGATTGGTATTTAAGCTGGTCCGTATCGTCTTGGCTGCCCGAGGTGGGACTAAACAAAACAGCCCGAACTGTGTTGCGTTGACTGGCTGGGCGCTGCCCGCCACTCGCTGGCTGTTGCTGACATGCGCTGCTCCCACGCACTAAATGTCAGCTAGCTATTCCCGCTAGCTCGCTGCTCATGTGTACGTAGGTCTTGCATGGAAAGAACATAGTACTGCACGCTTCACTGATTGGTCTGCTTTTCTCTTCACACATACCTAGCTCGTAGTTGCTTGTGTCACACTTATGGAAAAAAAACATGCATGTATAGACATAAAGAGAAACAGTACCCAAAAATTCCTATCTTTTAGACCAAGCATATAGTCATATGTAAAAAGTGAGCATCAAAAAATATAATTTGCACAAACTTCAAAACCAAAATAAAAAAATTGAGGGAAAAAATCATTTATAATGCACTCGGAGACGGAGGGGAACAACATCCTAAACAGAGGGGAACAACAAGCTATACAGAGGGGAACAACATCCTAGACGGAGGGGAACAACAACTTAGACGAAGGGGAACAACAAACTATACAGAGGGGAACAACAAACTATACAGAGCGGAACAACAAACTATACACAGGGGAACAACATCCTAGACGGAGGGGAACAGCAAACTATACAGAGGGGAACAACATCCTAGACGGAGGGGAACAACAAACTATACAGAGGGGAACAACATCTTAGACGGAGGGGAACAACAAACTATACAGAGGGAAACAACAAACTATACAGAGCGGAACAACAAACTATACACAGAGGAACAACATCCTAGATGGAGGAGAACAACAAACTATACAGAGAGGAACAACATCCTAGATGGAGGGGAACAATAAACTATACAAAGGGGAACAACATCTTAGACGGAGGGAACAACAAACTATACATAGGGGAACAACAAACTATACATAGGGGAACAAGAAACTATACACAGGGGAACAACATCCTAGACAGAGGGGAACAACAAACTATACGGAGGGGAACAACAAACTATACAGAGAGGAACAACATCTTAGACGGAGGGGAACAACAAACTATACAGAGGGAAACAACAAACTATACAGAGTGGAACAACAAACTATACACACGGGAACAACATCCTAGACGGAGGGGACCAACAAACTATACAGAGGGGAACAACATCCTAGACGGAGGGGAACAACAAACTATACAGAGAGGAACAACATCTTAGACGGAGGGGAACAACAAACTATACAGAGGGAAACAACAAACTATACAGAGTGGAACAACAAACTATACACAGAGAAACAACATCCTAGACGGAAGGAACAATAGAGAACATCACAGGAAATAAGAAAATACCCGCGGGAACAAAAGGAACAACTCAGTATACATTACGGAACAACCGAGAAACATTACTGGGAACAAAGAACGTACTAAGAAAGAATTTGAAGGAGAAGAAAAAGAAGGAAAAAACAAGAACCTACTAAGCTGCAGGTAGTGAAATGAAGAAAAAAAATCCGAAAAAAACTGCAGTAAAAGCATTAGGAAACAGCAATTTCTATATAAAAAGTATGTTACTTCAAAGTTGAACAAACATCGCGTGTAGCCGTGACGCGAGTTCGAATTGTGAGCATGTCGATTTGTTTTTGCCTTTTCTCGCGACAAACAACGAGGGTGGAGGTTGACGAGCTACATGGGCCAAGCCCACGATTGAAACCCTTCAGCGAAACGGTGCTCGGAAGCGTGCTACCGAGTCGTTTCCAGCCAGAGGTATGAAATGTTATCGAGCCTCATCGTGACATGCCGGGTCAGGCCGTGCAAACCGTCGTGTGTGGCTATGCCATGCCACCCGGCCCGATGGCCAGCATTACTCAGCCTAGTAACACATTTTCAAACACCTTTTTATTTAAAAAAAGTATTGTTTCACATAACATGCACATCAATTCACTGAAGTATCCTCACAAAAAAATCAATTCACTGAAGTCATTCAAGACCGGTTGTTGTTCATATTGTAGAACTTTTTGAAGAAATTTAAATAGGGCATCTTCACACGAGTGTGGACTTTTGTAGGACGGGCTACACATAGCTTGGTTTTTTTTAAAAAAAATCGAAAATGGCATTCTAAGTTTCAAAAAAATCCGACAAAAAAATCTAGATGTAGGCAATGTTGAGTTTATCATTGTGTAAAATGTGTACCCTAGATGCCATATATTCAAGGCAGCAGAAAAATAACAAAATCTGAAAGATTTTGAGATTGTGAGAGTTTGTATTATTCACTATTATAGATATCAGAATTTATCATTTTTCATAGCCTTGAATATAAGGTATTTCGAGTTGCAAATTTGCATGCTCGTAGAACACAAGATTGTCTACATCAAGATTTGTTTTCATATTTTTTTGAAACTTAAAAATATTATTTTTGAATTTTTTAAAAAACGAGCTACATGTAGCTCAAGCTAAGTTTGTTGTTTTCCATCTTCAGACAGTAAGACACTTACGGTACAACGTTGTCTACCCAGGGGCGGTGCCCAATAGGCCGACCCTGATGCACACGCGTACGGATCAAAACTTAGAAAAGGCCTTAGGGCATCTCCAACCGGGCGACCCATCCCGCGCCCGCGTGTACGGATGGGTCCAGCCGGACAAAAACCCGGCCCAGCGCGCGGACCCATCCCTAAAACGGATGCCTGTGGCGTCCGGATCGACGCAAACCCGGCCTAAATCTTGACCGGGTTTGCGTGGCCGCGGACGCGAAAGGCTGGTCGCTCGCGTCCGCCCCTTGTCCGCCCCTGGCCCACGTGTCATAGGCATAAATAATATTTTTCATTAAAAAGAACTCATTACATTTTTTTTAGCTACTACTTCTATCCTAAATACGTACGGGGCCGGCGGCCTCGCCGGCGACTCCTCGCCGGCTCGCCGTCGGGGCCGTGGATTTCACTCGACGCGGGCGGCTCAGACGCGTGAGGATTCCACTCCGCCTTACTACGGGCTGGGTGGCGCGTCGGCGGCGGCGCTGGCGTCGGCGGCGGCGCGGGCGGCGGCGCGGGCCTCGGCAGCTTGGACGGAGGCCATCATCCTCCTCCTTTCCGTCCGCGCAACTCGGGCGCGCTCGCGCTCCGCCTCCTGCGGCGGAATCATCCGCTTCCCGCATATCTCCACCTCCTGCAGAGCGGCGCGTTCCACAGCGGTGCGCGCCTCCATGCGGACGCGGGCGGGGGCCCGGGCCTCGTGGTTCTCCTGCCGCCGGCGCATGCGCTCTTGCCGGCCGCGCTCCGCCGACTCAGCATCCTCCCGGCGCGCCGCTCGGGGACGGCATCCGGATGAGGTGACGGGCTGCTCGCATAGCGAGCAGCTCGTTCTTCTGGCCGAGGAGGTCGCCTAAGCGGCGGCGGCCGGCCCGCCAGATGCCCTCGTGCTCCTTCGTCACGCGCGTGAGGTCGGCGAGTCGCTCCTCGATGGCGGCGTTGATGTTCGCCAGTGCGAGGTCCTCCTCGTTGACGGGCTCCTCCGCGGCGGCCGTCCCCTCCTCCGCGGCCTCGTACAAGCCGTCCGCGGTCTCGTGCCAGCCCTCCGCGGCCGCCTCCACCATCTCCGCGTCACCGGCCTTCTGTGCCGCCGCCTCGGCAGCGACGCGGAGCGCCTCATCGTCGGCGACCCACCGCGAGTCCGCGCGCTCCTCCTCCACCGTCCGCGGGAACCTGGCCCGGGCGGCGAGGGAGAGCTTGGCCCATGTGGCCTGCAGGGTGCGCGGCATGGCGACGGAGAAGGTGGAGGGGAGAGGATGGTGTTGCGGTCTTTGTGAGACCGCCGCCGTCTTTTATAGCCGGCGGCCTGGCGGGAAACTTGGGCGGTCGCTCGCGCCAATGGCGTTTTCGCGCGCGCGGGAACCTTGGTGCGCGCGGGAACTTTCCCGCGCGTTCCACCGCCCACCATGGCTGTCCCGTCGAGGCCTGCCATGGCGCAGCGCCGCGCAAGGAAGACGAACCACGTGGCGTCTCTTTGGGTCGCCGCGTTGGGCGCAGCGTGCGACCCAAACGGACACGCGGACGCGGGGCGCTGTCCGCGTGTCCTGGCGGCGATCCAAACGGCCCAAAACGGACGGCCCAGCGCGTCCTTTTGGGTCGCCCGGTTGGAGATGCCCTTACATCCTATAAAGGCATGTGCATCAAGGTGGGTTGGATGTGGTGCATCAGGGTGGCCAGAATCAGCCCATTCAAGGCCTGCTGACGTAAGTCCCGCGTTCCCAAGCGAGGTGAGCATGCCACTCCTACGGGGCCTCCTATACAACGACCGGGTCGGTGTGGACGCGGTGCCGCACACCCCCCAACCCGGTGGTTGTGTAGTGGGCCGCGACACATTAGGTAAGGTCATTTTTATTTTTCTTATTCTTTTCTGTTTACATATTTTTGTTTTTAAAAAGAAGAATTTTTTAATCCGTTTTTAAATATGGAAGTTTAATTTTTTTGTCTTTTTTTAAAATAATTTTTTAGAATATCTTTTTCAAAGTTTGAATATTTTTTAGATTGAATATTTTTCAAAATTTGAACATTTTTTAGAATGAACAATTTTTAGAATGAACATTTTTTCAAAAATTCGATTTTTCCAAAATTTGAACATTTTTTGAAAATGAACATATTTTAAATTTGAACATTTTTCGATTATGAACATTTTTCGGATACGAACATTTTTTAGCTTTGAACATTTTTCGTTTGAACACTTTTCAAATTTGAATGTTTTTCGAATTTGAACTATTTTCAAATTTGAATTTTTTCGGTTTTGAACAAAAATAAAAATAAACAGAAAAGAAAAGGAAACAGAAAAGAAAAGGAAACAAAAAAGAAAACCGAAAAAAGAAAAAATAGAAACATAAAACGAAAACGAAAAAAAGGTGAAAATGGGCAAGACCCAATACCCGACCAGGGTATGCTGTGCCTGGTAGGCACTGACATAAGCATTCCGAATGGGCCTACTGAAGATGGTACCCGGGGTTTACCGAAGGCCCATGAAGTCGAAGAATATGAAGTTCGGAAGCCCAATTAGTTGTTAAGGGAAGATAGTTGTATTAGGAATAAAGAGATTTGTAACTTTAGGGGTTGAACTCAGAGAGTCTCCCGGAGTCTGTAAACTTGTGTAATACGAAACCCTCGGCTCCGCCTCCTATATAAGGGGGAGTCGAGGGACAAAGAGGGGATCGAATCATTGTTCATGCAACCCTAGTTCTCATAAGCAGTTGAGTACTTTTCCGGCTGAAACCCTCGAGATCTACTTGCCCTCTACTTCCGACAAAACCCTAGTCTACAACTTGTAGGCATTGACAAGTCGATACCTTGTCAATTGGCGCCGTCTGTGGGAATTAGAGGCGACAGGATCTGATCTCGATGGCACGTTCGACATCATCAACATCTTCGGTAGCAAGCAACGCGATGGATCGAGGTAAACAGATCGAAACCGTCCTAGTCGATTCTGTTCCTCACCCGCCCTCCCGTTTGGATGCATATGCGTATCTGGAGGAGCCCATGGACATGGCGTTCGGAAGGTTCCACTTCCGCGTCGAAAAGGAGGGATCTCATCGTCTCGCAATATCGGATTCGTCGAGATCGGTTGCAGTTGATTTCGATTCGTCGAGATCGGTATCATCGTTCGAGACCGACGACGAGGAGGTTTCGTCGACAAACCCCACCAAGCTCGCCTCAAGCGGAGAACTCATCAAGATCTTCAACAACATATCCGTCGGGTCGTCTGCGGACTCAAATATAAGTAGCGACTCGGACAGCATCGACAGCTTCAACTTCATCGACAGATCCACTATTGTTGGAGAGGTCTTCACCGATCTATATGACGGTGTCACCAATCCCGACAAAGATCAAAGGTCAAAATACCATCAAATCTACGCAATTGGAGATACAAGTCGCCCACAAGAAGAAACATCAGAGAACTTCGATAACGCGGGAAATCCGTATGTCGATCCCGCGGATCTTACACGAGGATTGGGAACCAAATATATTGGACCTGGAACACGAGAGATGGTGCAATTTCCGCAGGCAGTGTGGGATAGAGTTGCGAGAGCTATTGATGGCACAGAGCCAATGACTGTAATGGCGACAGCTGAAGAGTTACAAGCATATCAATATAGACTCGCCCGTACCAGGCGGGAGCTCAAAAAGCAGAAAATTGAGCTGGATAAGAGGCAAGCCGCGGCTTCCGCGTCGAGCAGACGAAGAGCGGAGTTGAGCCGACAATTAGGTACTTCGGGAGATAGTCACAGAGCAGCTCGAAATAGAGCAAGATCTCGGCTGCAAAATATACCTGAGGCTGACAGGAAGAATTTAGTTCAAAACCTCGACATGTCCTCTATGTCGATCGACACGAGGGGGAATATTATTCCCAAAACACCATAAGCGGGATACATGGCGACACAAGCTTTCATCCTTGCATCCAGGCCACCTCCCGGAGATCCAAGAGAAGCGTTGTATAACATGGCCATGGCAGGAGTTGGAGCCATGGGAACAGCGTTCGCAAGCACGCCTCCCGAAGGATCCGCAAGGCAAAATAGTCCACGACCCGCTGCAGCAGGGCATGATCCCGCGAGAACAAGTGGGGCAAGATACACAGCAACGCAAGCAAGAGTGGACAGAGCGCGACGGGAAAGAAGGGAACGTCGGCACTCGCCAGAGGTTGATGAAGAAGATATGTGCGAAATCCCGTGCTTTACGAGACGAGTCCGCAGAACTCGAGTTCCATCAGGGTTTAAGCTACCCGATAATTATAAAAAATTCGATGGATCACAAGATCCTGAGGATTGGCTAATTGATTATCTCGAGACGGTAAAGTTAGTGGGCGGAACTAGAGCAACAGCTATGCAGAGCATTCAAGTGCACTTGAGTGGTGCCGCACGATCGTGGATAAAGAAGTTATCTCCTGGGTCTATTGATAGCTGGGAAAGTTTCGAGGATATATTTGTAAAGAATTTTCGATCCACGTGCAAGAAGCCTGCATCATTGGAGAAATTGAGGGCCTGTAGGCAGAAATACGACGAGTCAATGAGAACGTATATCCAGAGGTGGAACATCATCAAAAACTCGGCAGAAAATATATCTGACGAGAGAGCGATAGATCCATTTGTTGCTGGTATTCGAAGGAGGGACTTCGTCGAGGATTTGGGAAGAACCAACCCGAAGACAATAACAGCACTCATGGAAATAGCGAATAGGTGGGCGGATGGAGAAGATGTTGTTCACAACAAACGGCAAAGGTCGCCTGAGGAAGACCGCAGTCGAAAATTTCAAAATATGCGACGATTCCCTCGACAGTTCTCAGATTACGATGCTCCAGGCCAAATATCGGCTAGTTTTCGAGGAAATAATGGAGGAAACAATCGCGATGATTATCAAAATAGTGGCGAGCAGTGCAGCGACTACAAGGACGGCTCCCATCCAAGTAGGCAAATGGTCCAAGGTTCCAGAGGCCGTACATATCTCCCGAAGATATGATGAACGGACCATGCCAAATGCACTTTTATCTCGACAACAATGGAAAGAGACAGTCAGGACACTTGCAGAAAGACTGTCGAACTTTTCAGGCATTGAACAGGTTTGCAGGGCATGCCAACGCACAGGCAGCAAATAGATACCCTCAGGGGCCAAGGAGTGAGGTTCACCTTCCGCCTCCTCCCGCAATTACGGACGAAAATCGGCATCAGTTACGAATAGCGGCAGCTCCACAGCCACCGCCTTACATCGACACCAACGGTGCGGTCTCGATGATTCAGAAAGTCAGGCCATCTAATAGAGCTCAGAAAGTAATTTCGCGACAAGTTTTCATGGCCGAGAAGATGCCGCCACCAACAATAGAGTATCTGAATTGGTCGGGACAGGACATTGGCTTCACCATAGCGGACCACCCGCAGCAAGTTCCTCGACCAGGGCAATTAGCTTTAATCTTACCAGCGGTGATTGCAGGATTCGATGTATCGCGAGTGTTTATAGATGGAGGCAGCAGTTTAAACCTCATGTACGCAGATACATTGAGGAAGATGAATATATCCCTGGCAAACTTAAAACCAACGGATACGCGTTTCCATGGTATCACACCGGACAAGCCGAGTTATCCACTGGGAAAGATCAATCTCGATGTTCAGTTTGGAACCCGAGAGAATTACAGGATAGAAAGGCTGGAGTTCGAAGTCGTGGATTTCCCATCACAGTACCATGCTTTATTGGGACGACCTGCATATGCCAGATTCATGGCAGTACCACACTACACATATCTGTTGTGGCGGCTCCCTGGACCTAAGGGACCAATTACAGTGAAAGGCAGTTTTGCGCTAGCGGACAAGTGCGACAAGGATTTTCACCGGCTATCGGAAACTTTCGGGATGCAGGCAGAATATATGGTGTCAAAACTGACAACAGACTACGACGTGTTGCCAGATGTCGGGAGGCCTCTCAAGGAGCCAACCTTTGATACCACCAAGAACTCGAAGGAAGTACAAATACACCTGACAGATCCCAAGAAGACGACAGCTATCGCCACAAATATGGACCTCGCATAGGAAAGCGCGCTCGTCGAGTTCCTCTGTGAGCGCTGGGAAATCTTCGCATGATGTCCAGCCGACATGCCAGGAGTACCCAGGGAACTTGCCGAGCACCCCCTTAACTTGGATCCATTGGCCATACCAATTAGACAACCTTTGCGGTGTTTTTCGGAACCAAACCGCAAAGCTATGCTGTCAGAAATTAATCGACTCAGAGAACCTGGGTTCATCAAAGAGATATACACATAAGCCACGTGGGTAGCAAACCCAGTGCTGGTCCCGAAGAAAAACACAGAGGTCCTTCGCATGTGCGTCGACTTCACGTGTCTCAATAAACATTGTCCAAAGGATCACTTTCCCCTCCCAAGGATCGATCAAATTATCGACTCCACGGCAGGTTGTGAACGTCTTTCCTTCTTGGATGCATATTCTGGTTACAACAATATTTGACTAAAGGAAGAAGATGAAGTCAAAACAGCTTTCATTACCCCCTATGGCGTGTTCTGCTACAGAACAAGGCCCTTCGGGTTGAAAAACGCGGGTGCAACATATCAGCGGATGATGCAAAAGTGCCTTGCCACGCAGATTGGCAAGAACGTTCAGGTGTAAATTGACGATGTCGTCATAACAAAAAAAAGGGGTCAACTTTGATCGATGATCTCGGGGAAACTTTCGACAACCTCGACAAGTTCTGCCTCAAGCTAAATCCGACGAAGTGCTCTTTTGGCGTCCCTGCAGGAGAACTTCTCGGGTTCCTGGTGTCAGCAAGAGGAATCGAGGCTAACCCAGAGAAAATTCAGGCCATCGTAACGATGCGGAAGCCAACAAAGTTAAAAGAGATACAACAGTTAACTGGACGAGTTGCAGCTTTAAGCAGATTCATCGCCAGCCTAGGAGAAAAGGCGTTACCATTTTACGCCTTGATTAAGCAGGGAGAAAAGTTCGAGTGGAATGAAGAAGCAGATAGAGCTTTCGAGGATCTCAAGCGCACAATCTCGACACCACCAATATTGGTGGCACCAAAGGAAAAAGAACCTCTTCTGTTGTATATCGCGGCCACACCTCAGGTGGTCAGCACAGCACTTGTGGTGGAGCGCGAAGAAGAAGGGAAACTCCATGGAGTACAGAGGCCGGTGTACTTCATTAGTGAAGTTTTATCTCCTTCAAAACAGCGATACCCGCATTATCAGAAGCTGGCGTACGGAGTATTTACAACAGCAAGAAAGTTGCGCCACTATTTCTCGGCACACCCGATAATAGTGGTCAATGAGGCGCCTTTGTCCAATGTACTGAATAACCCGGAAGCTACGGGTCGTGTATCCCTTTGGGGAATAGAGCTTTACCCTCGGGACATCACATATGAAAAAAGAAAAGCAATAAAGTCGCAGATATTGCCAGACTTCATCGCAGAGTGGATGGAGCTGCAAAATACGGGACCCCCAGATTTGTCGAGAACTTGGACTATGAATTTCGACGGGTCCAAAAGGTTAGAAGGAGTTGGAGCAGGCGTGATACTAGTTTCACCCCAAGGAGACAAGTTAAAGTATATACTGCGGATGACGTTCCCTAATGCCTCTAACAACAAGGCAGAGTACGAAGCGCTGATACATGGGATGAAGATGGCGAAAGCTTGTGGTGCGACCCGATTAAAAAAATTCGGTGACTCCCAATTAGTGGCTCAACAGGTGATGAATCAATGCAACGCAGTCAATGATAGTATGATAGCATACAAGGAGGTGTACAACGAACTTGAGAAGCTTTTCGACGGGTGATGTCTACGCCCCCTCCTTTTCCTGTAGACAGTGTTGGGCCTCCAAGACAGAGGTTTGTAGAACAGCAACAAGTTTTCCCTTAAGTGGATCACCCAAGGTTTATCGAACTCAGGGAGGAAGAGGTCAAAGATATCCCTCTCATGCAACCCTGCAACCACAAAGCAAGAAGTCTCTTGTGTCCCCAACACACCTAATAGGTGCACTAGTTCGGCGAAGAGATAGTGAAATACAGGTGGTATGAATATATATGAGCAGTGGCAACGGCACCAGAAAAGTGCTTTGCCCAGACAAGAAACAAGCAGTAGTAACGCAGCAGTAGTAACGCAAAGAAAAACAAGAAACAAGCAGCGATAGCAGTATTTAGGAACAAGGCCTAGGGATCATACTTTCACTAGTGGACACTCTCAACATTGATCACATAACAGAATAGATAAATGCATACTCTACACTCTCTTGTTGGATGATGAACACCACTAATTGCGTAGGATTACACGAACCCTCAATGCCGGAGTTAACAAGCTCCACAATATTCGATGTTCATATTTAAATAACCTTAGAGTGCATGAAAGATCAACACGACTAAACCAAGTACTAACATAGCATGCACACTGTCACCTTCACACTATGTAGGAGGCATAGATCACATCAATACCATCATAGCAATAGTTAACTTCATAATCTACAAGAGATCATAATCATAGCCTACGCCAAGTACTAACACGGATGCACACACTGTCACCATTACACCGTGCAGGAGGAATAAAACTACTTTAATAACATCACTAGAGTAGCACATAGATAAATTGTGATACAAAACACATTGCAATCATAAAGAGATATAAATAAGCACTTCACTATGCCATTCATAACAGTGAATAAGTATTCTGTGAAATATAGCCTAAGAGACCCACACGATGCACACACTGTCACCTTTACACACGTGGGACAAGGAGTCTCCGGAGATCACATAAGTAAAATTCACTTGACTAGCATAACGACATCTAGATTACAAGCATCATCATATGAATCTCAATCATGTAAGGCAGCTCATGAGATTATTGTATTGAAGTACATATGAGAGAGATGAACCACATAGCTACCGGTACAGCCCCGAGCCTCGATGGAGAACTACTCCCTCCTCATGGGAGACAGCAGCGTTGATGAAGATGGCGGTGGTGTCGATGGAGGAGCCTTCCGGGGGCACTTCCCCGTCCCGGCGGCGTGCCGGAACAGAGACTCCTGTCCCCCAGATCTTGGCTTCGCGATGGCGGCGGCTCTGGATGGTTTCTCGTACCGTGGCTTTTTCGTATCGAGGTTTTAGGTCGAGGGGCTTCTTATAGGCGAAGAGGCGGCGTCAGAAGGTCAACGAGGCGACGACACCATAGGGCGGCGCGGCCAGGGCCTGGGCCGCGCCAGCCTATGCTCTGGTGGGCCTGTGGCCCCCCTCTGGCCTCTCTCGTGTGTTCTGGATGCTTCCGGGGATTCTAAGATCTTCGGCGTTGATTTCGTCCGATTCCGAGAATATTTCCTTACTAGGATTTCTGAAACCAAAAACAGCAGAAAACAGGAACTGGCACTTCGGCATCTTGTTAATAGGTTAGTTCCAGAAAATGCACGAATATGACATAAAGTGTGCATAAAACATGTAGATATCATCAATAATGTGGCATGGAACATAAGAAATTATCGATACGTCGGAGACGTATCAACGGGTGCGAAGTAAATCATATCAGCAGACTCAGCAATGATGAAGCCGACGTTCTGGCAAACATCGGGTCGCAGTGTTTAGCAATACCACCTAGAGTATTTTGGGAAGAGATAAGTGAAAGATCGACCAAGGCGAAAAAACAGCCAAAGAAGAAGGAAAAAAACGAGAAAGGCTCGGGGGCTCCAGCAATAATAGATGCAAGTATATTGGGAGATGAGGAAGAGTCACATGAGGTGATGGTAGTACAAATTCCTTGGATGCAAACTTATATCGCATATCTCTCAAGGAAGGAAATACCCGAAGATCCAGTAGAAGCAAGGCAAATTATTCGACGATCCAAAGCCTTCACTGTGGTTAAGGGCGAGCTTTACAAAAGGAGTATATCGGGAGTCCTGCAGCGGTGTGTCACACCCGAGGAAGGACGATTGATGTTAAAGGAGGTACACGAAGGTGTGTGTGGACACCACGCGAGTAGTCGAGCTATAGCAACCAAGGTCTTCAGGGCAGGATTTTACTGGCTAACAGCAATGAAAGATGCAAAAGATATAGTGCGTACCTGTGATGCCTGTCAAAGGTTTGCCGCGAAACCACATTCTCCGGAGCAGAGTTGATGCCAATACCACTGTCATGGCCCTTTGCTCAATGGGGTCTTGATATGGTGGGAATGTTACATAAAGCATGGCCAGGAGGATACGAGTACATGCTCGTAGCTGTCAACAAGTTCACGAAGTGGATCGCGGCGAAGCCGATAAATTCACCAGATGCAGCGTCGGCAATCAAATTCATCAAGAGTATCGTTTTTCGGTTTGGAGTTCCTCATAGCATTGTCACAGACAACGGTAGCAACTTTACATCCAAGGAGTTCAAGGCATACTGCGCAGAGGTAGGCATTAAACTACAGTTTGCCTCGGTGACACACCCGCAAACCAATGGTCAAGTCGAGAAAGCAAATGATATTATCTGCAATTGCATCAAGAAGCGCCTGCTGACACCATTGGAAAAAGCTCGACACACCTGGCCAGAGGAGTTGCCAAGCGTGTTATGGAGTATACGAACAACACCAAATACAGCGACACAAGAAACTTCGTTCTTTCTGGTCCATGGAGCTGAGGCAGTGCTGCCGATAGAAATAGAACACAATTCCCCGAGAGTGGCGGAATTTGATGAAGAAACTTCGAGAAGGGCACTGGAGGATGATGTCGATGCACTTGACGAAGCTCCGGATGAGGTATTGTCAAGAGTCACCAAATACCAGCAAGACCTGAAGAACTACTAGAGTCGACGAGTGCGACCACGGTCTTTCCAGGTGGACGACCTAGTCCTGCGGCTTACGCAAAACAACCATGAAAAACTAGAGTCGCCATGGATAGGCCCGTACATCGTCACAAAAGTAATTGAAGGAGGAGCATACAAAATAAAGGACAAGAAGACAGGGATCGAAGAATCAAATCCTTGGAACGTGGCGCAGCTTAGGCGTTTTTACGCCTAAGTCGAAATATAGTCCTATGTGTAAACATACAATGTACTGAAACACCCGCGAGTTTTCAGACGCACTCTTTTCCTTTCAGGGCACCGAGTGGGTATGGAAGGTTTTTAATGAGGCGGGCTCGCGGTGCTGCAATATAATAAAGATATTGGTGATATACATCTCTTTCTTCGACAGGCTCGGGGGCTTGTAACCCGCAAAGTATAATATATATACTCAAGTTTACAATATATAGATTTCAAAGATATTTTGCCTTGGTCTAAAAAACCTCGCAAACCAATAAAAAGAATATAGTCGCCGACAAAACGCTCGGGGGCTAAAGGGAAAAAAAATACAAAATGTCTTACAAAGATAGCATTTACAATATACAGGGTCCTTTTATACAAGAAAATTTCGACAATAAAAATAACTAGTCGTGACCCAACAGGTCATCTATGTTAATTCTTTCGTCATCAGCAGAGGCACTCATATGTTCAGCATAGTTACCCTTCACGAAGAACTCCGCATCCATTCGAAGCAAATCATCCATCATTTCTTCGGCTACAGGCGTGACAATCTCGTTGATCTTTTCGATATTCCTTCTTCGCCTTTTCAGTTTAGCATGGCATAATTCAACGATCTTAGTCATATCCAATTTTGGATAGACGATCTGCAGCATGATCATAGCAAATCGGGCTCCCGCAGTTAATTGGGCTCTCACAAATTCATGGATCCGAGGAGCATCCCGGAACTTGTTCATGAAATCAGGAAGAGTCTTCGGTGGGGCGTTTCGAGGAAACATAGTGTTGTAAACCAGAGCCAATGTCCTCGCACAGAAATCAAGGAAGTCACGAACTTGACCTGCGCGATCTTGAAATCTGACGATTCCTCGGGTACGATCCGGCGTTGCCCAAAAACTGGAACCATGTTCCTGGGCAAGCCTAATAAGATGAGTGGATCTCGCCTCCACACGTTGATCTTCGGCGGCAGTATCCAAAAAAGAACCTATTCAACCAAAGCGCATAGATAAGAGACAAGAAGAAAATAGATTGGCAAAACCTCGAGGACAAGAAGCGTACCCGCCATATCCAGGCTTGCGTCAGTCATCAGCTCGAGCATATAGTTCTCTCGAGAAGCAGCTTGGGCAGCTTCGACGACTGCGGTCTCTTTCAGAGCCAAACTTCCTGGGCTTGATGGAGTGCCTGTTTATCTTTCTCGGATGACTTTCGGGATTGCTCCATTACTATAAGTACTTGTTTCTTCATCGCTTGAAGCTGTTGTCGAAGTTCGTTCAAGTTCTGATCAGGTTCAGCACTCGAAGAATCTTCGATGAGATTATCAGCGAAAGTTTTCTTCGCAAAGGAAGAAGCGGGCAAGGCATCCGAGGAACGAGGAGGCGCGGTATAGTTGTCAAAAACCAACTGGAAAGAAAATATCGACATCAATAACTTGGCAAGATAGCACTTCATTGATTCATGATGAATATTTACACGCACGTTACAAAATAGAGGGTTCCTAGTGAACCAATGATAGATTGTCGCAACAGCTGCTGCGGCGACACTAACAAAAGAGGAAGAAAAAAAGAAATCAGAGACAAGATGGTCTACTTGACCTCCGGCTTTGAAGCACTAGGGGAAGGAGTTGGTTTGTATCCGAGGAAGGAGAGGATTTTCTTCGAGCTCGGCTTGGCAGCCTTAATCATTGACTGCCACTTCTTCGTCTCCATGTTCTTCACGTCACCAACCTTCGCCCAGTCGACGCTTTGTTGGCTCTCGACAACCAATGCAATGGTGCCTTCAACGCCAATCTTCAGGTTTTCTTGTCGAAGAGCTAGCCCAAGATCTTCCTTCGGAATGAAGCGCTTGGCAAGCGCAGCAAAAGTGTTGGGCTCATCTGTCTTCGGGAAGAAGTAGGGGAAAAGCCGCGAAAATGCCGCCTTGGCATCAGCGATGCTCTGGCGCACTTCATCTCCATAAATTTCGAGGAGAGTGATGACCCACAAGTATAGGGGATCGCAACAGTCTTCGCGGGAAGTAAAACCCAATTTATTGATTCGACACAAGGGGAGACAAAGAATACTTGAAAGCCTTAACAGCGGAGTTGTCAATTCAGCTGCACCTAGAAACAGACTTGCTCGCAAGAGTTTATCAGTAGTAACAGTTTTATAGCAGTGGCAGTAGTGAAATAAAAGCAGCAGAGTAACAAAGACAGCAGTAGTGATTATAGTAAACAACAGGATTAAAATACTGTAGGCACAGGGATGGATGAACGGGTGTTGCATGGATGAGAGAAACTCATGTAACAATCAAGGTAGGGCATTTGCAGATAATAATAAAATGGTATCCAAGTACTAATCAATCAATAGGCATGTGTTCCATATATAGTCGTACGTGCTCGCAATGAGAAACTTGCACAACATCTTTTGTCCTACCAGCCGGTGGCAGCCGGGCCTCTAGGGAATCTACTGAAAATTAAGGTACTCCTTTTAATAGAGCACCGGAGCAAAGCATTAACACTCCATGAACACATGTGATCCTCATATCACCGCCTTCCCCTTCGGTTGTCCCAATTTCTGTCACTTTGGGGCCTCGGGTTCCGGACGGCAACATGTGTATACAACTTGCAGGTAAGATCATAAAACAATGAATATCATCATGAAACAATAACATGTTCAGATCTGAGATCATGGCACTCGGGCCCTAGTGACAAGCATTAAGCATAACAAGTTGCAACAATATCATAAAAGTACCAATTACGAATACTAGGCACTATGCCCTAACAATCTTATGCTATTACATGACCAATCTCATCCAATCCCTACCATCCCCTTCAGCCTACAGCGGGGGAATCACTCACACATGTATGGGGGAAACATGGCTGGTCGATGGAGAGGCGTCGGTGGTGATGATGGCGACGATCTCCTCCAATTCCCCGTCCCGGCGAGGTGCCAGAATGGAGTTTCTGGTCCCGAGATGGAGTTTCGCGACGGTGGCGGCGTACTGGATGGTTTCTGGCGACTTCGACTTCCCGTCTCGCGTTTTTAGATCGAAACCCTTAAGTAGTCCAGAGGGGGGCGTCAGAGGCTGGCCGAGGGGGCCACACGCTAGGGCGGCGCGCCCCCCCTACAGGCCGCGCCAGCCTATTGTCTGGGGGGCCTGGGCCTCCCCCAGGCCTGCCCTTCTGGCTCCGTGATTCTTCTGGAAAAATAAGCCCTTCGACATAAATTCCGAGGATTTTCCTGAAAGTTGAATTTCTGCACAAAAACGAGACACCAAAGCAATTCTGCTGAAAACAGCGTTAGTCCGTGTTAGTTGTATCCAAAATACACAAATTAGAGGCAAAACAATAGCAAAAGTGTTCGGGAAAGTAGATACGTTTTGGACGTATCAACTCCCCCCAAGCTTAGCTTATTGCTTGTCCTCAAGCAATTCAGTTAACAACTGAGTGCGATAAAAGAACTTTCACGAACACATTTGTTCATATGATGTAAATATTCTCATGATATGGCAAGTACTTAAGCAATTCATAATAAGATACATGCAAATAAAATCATCTAATAGCTGTGTCAATCATGGAAAAGGTACCAACAAATTAACAATAAGCATCACGAATAATGTCTATCGGCAGGATTGCAATGTTCATAAAAGGATATGATAAAGTGGTATCTCGCTTGCCCGTATTTGTACAGCAAAACATAAATGCTCGGGCACCTTTGAAGTTCATGGAAAGAATGGAAGTAGAGATTATCAAAGATAAAATCATCAAAGTTATACCACAATTAATCACATTTTGGGACAAGCATATTATACTAAGAATGACAGTTGTGCTCTCAAGAAAGTGCTCAAAGAAAGGATGGTGACTCAACATAAAAGTAAAAGATTGGCCCTTCGCAGAGGGAAGCAGGGATTAACATGTGCTAGAGCTTTTCATTTTTCTAAAGACAGAAGTAAAATGGTTTTGATAGGTGTTTGTTGTTGTCAACGAATGGTAATGGGTACTCTAACTACCTCATCAACCAGACTTCCAAGAGCGGCTCCCATGAAGGACGTTATCTCTACCAGCAAGGTAGATCATCCCCCTTCTCTTTTGTTTACACATGTATTTTAGTTTCATTATGGATAACACTCCCCCAACCTTTGCTTACACAAGCCATGGCTAACCGAATCCTCGGGTGCCTTCCATCAATCACATACCATGGAGGAGTGTCTATTTGCAATTTAAGTTGCTTACTGATAAATCAGGGCAAAGCATGTGAAGAGAATTATCAATGAAAGTTAATTAATTGGGGCTGGGAACCCCGTTGCCAGCTCTTTTTGCAAAATTATTGGATAAGCGGATGTGCCACTAGTCCATTGTGAAAGTCCGTCCGGAGTAAATGACAAGATTGAAAGATAGACACCACATACTTCCTCATGAGCTATAAAACATTAACACAAATTGAGAAGCATTTTGAAGGTTTTAAAGGTAGCACATGAGAATTTACTTGGAATGGTTTGAAATGCCATGCATAGGTATTTATGATGGACACTGATGGCGTGTAACTCACACGTTCGTTGGGAACCCCAAGAGGAAGGTATGATGCGCACAGCAGCAAGTTTTCCCTCAGAAAGAAACCAAGGTTTATCGAACCAGGAGGAGCCAAGAAGCACGTTGAAGGTTGATGGCGGCGGGATGTAGTGCGGCGCAACACCAGGGATTCCGGCGCCAACGTGGAACCTGCACAACACAACCAAAGTACTTTGCCCCAACGAAACAGTGAGGTTGTCAATCTCACCGGCTTGCTGTAACAAAGGATTAACCGTATTGTGTGGAAGATGATTGTTTGCGTAAAAACAAGAGAACAAGTATTGCAGTAGATTGTATTTCAGTAAAGAGAATTGGACCGGGGTCCACAGTTCACTAGAGGTGTCTCTCCCATAAGACAAACAGCATGTTGGGTGAACAAATTACAGTTGGGCAATTGACAAATAAAGAGAGCATGACAATGCACATACATATCATGATGAGTATAGTGAGATTTAATTGGGCATTACGACAAAGTACATAGACCGCCATCCAACTGCATCTATGCCTAAAAAGTCCACCTTCAGGTTATCATCCGAACCCCCTCCAGTATTAAGTTGCAAAGCAACAGACAATTGCATTAAGTATGGTGCGTAATGTAATCAACAACTACATCCTTAGACATAGCATCAATGTTTTATCAATAGTGGCAACAGCACAACACAACCTTAGAACTTTCTGTCACTGTCCCAGGTGTCAATGCAGGCATGAACCCACTATCGAGCATAAGTACTCCCTCTTGGAGTTACAAGCATCTACTTGGCCAGAGCATCTACTAGTAACGGAAAGCATGCAAGATCATAAACAACACGTAGATATAACTTTGATAATCAACATAACAAGTATTCTCTATTCATCGGATCCCAACAAACGCAACATATAGAATTACAGATAGATGATCTTGATCATGTTAGGCAGCTCACAAGATCCGACAATGATAGCACAATGGGGAGAAGACAACCATCTAGCTACTGCTATGGACCCATAGTCCAGGGGTAGACTACTCACACATCACACCGGAGGCGACCATGGCGGCGTAGAGTCCTCCGGGAGATGATTCCCCTCTCGGCAGGGTGCCGGAGGCGATCTCTGGATCCCCGAGATGGGATCGGCGTTGGCGGCGTCTCCGGAAGGTTTTCCGTATCGTGGCTCTCGCATCGGGGGTTTCGTCACGGAGGCTTTAAGTAGGCGGAAGGGCAAGTCAAGAGGGGGCACAGGGCCCCAGATGACAGGGCGGCGCGGCCAAGGGGGGGGGGCCGCGCCGCCCTAGGGTTTGGGCAGCCTGTGGCGCCACTTCGTTTCGTCTTCGGACTTCTGGAAGCTTCGTGGAAAAATAGGCCCCTGGGCTTTGATTTCGTCCAATTCCGAGAATATTTCCTTACTAGGATTTCTGAAACCAAAAACAGCAGAAAACAGCAACTGGCACTTCGGCATCTTGTTAATAGGTTAGTTCCAGAAAATGCACGAATATGACATAAAGTGTGCATAAAACATGTAGATAACATCAATAATGTGGCATGGAACATAAGAAATTATCGATACGTCGGAGACGTATCAGCATCCCCAAGCTTAGTTCTGCTCGTCCCGAGCAGGTAAAACGATAACACCGATAATTTCTGGAGTGACATGCCATCATAATCTTGATCATACTATTTGTAAAGCATATGTAGTGAATGCAGCGATCAAAACAATGTATATGACATGAGTAAACAAGTGAATCATAAAGCAAAGACTTTTCATGAATAGCACTTCAAGACAAGCATCAATAAGTCTTGCATAAGAGTTAACTCATAAAGCAATAATTCAAAGTAAAGGCATTGAAGCAACACAAAAGAAGATTAAGTTTCAGCGGTTGCTTTCAACTTGTAACATGTATATCTCATGGATATTGTCAACATAGAGTAATATAATAAGTGCAATAAGCAAGTATGTAGGAATCAATGCACAGTTCACACAAGTGTTTGCTTCTTGAGATGGAGAGAAATAGGTGAACTGACTCAACATTGAAAGTAAAAGAATGGTCCTCCATAGAGGAAAAGCATCGATTGCTATATTTGTGCTAGAGCTTTGATTTTGAAAACATGAAACAATTTTGTCAACGGTAGTAATAAAGCATATGCATCATGTAAATTATATCTTATAAGTTGCAAGCCTCATGCATAGTGTACCAATAGTGCTCGCACCTTGTCCTAATTAGCTTGGACTACCTGGATTATCACCGCAATACATATGCTTTAACCAAGTTTCACAAAGGGGTACCTCTATGCCGCCTGTACAAAGGTCTAAGGAGAAAGCTCGCATTTGGATTTCTCGCTTTTGATTATTCTCAACTTAGACATCCATACCGGGACAACATAGACAACAGATAATGGACTCCTCTTTTAATGCTTAAGGATTCAACAACAATTAATTCTTTTCTCATTAGAGATTTGAGGATGTTTGTCCAAAACTGAAACTTCCACCATGGATCATGGCTTTAGTTAGCGGCCCAATGTTCTTCTCTAACAATATGCATGCTCAAACCATTCAACTCAGTGTAGATCGCCCTTACTTCGTACAAGACGAACATGCATAGCAACTCACATGAAATTCAACAATGAAAAGTTGATGGCGTCCCCAAGAAACATGGTTATCGCACAACAAGCAACTTAATAAGAGATAAAGTGCATAATTACATATTCAATACCACAATAGTTTTTAAGCTATTTGTCCCATGAGCTATATATTGCAAAGGTGAATGATGGAATTTTAAAGGTAGCACTCAAGCAATTTACTTTGGAATGGCGGAAAATACCATGTAGTAGGTAGGTATGGTGGACACAAATGGCATAGTGGTTGGCTCAAGTATTTTGGATGCATGAGAAGTATTCCCTCTCGATACAAGGTTTAGGCTAGCAAGGCTTATTTGAAACAAACACAAGGATGAACCGATGCAGCAAAACTCACATAAAAGACATATTGAAAACATTATAAGACTCTACACTGTCTTCCTTGTTGTTCAAACTCAATACTAGAAATTATCTAGACCTTAGAGAAACCAAATATGCAAACCAAATTTTAGCATGCTCTATGTATTTCTTCATTAATGGGTGCAAAGCATATGATGCAAGAGCTTAATCATGAGCACAACAATTGCCAAGTATCACATTACCCAAAACATTTATAGCAATTACTACATGTATCATTTTCCAATTCCAACCATATAACAATTTAACGAAGAAGAAACTTCGCCATGAATACTATGAGTAGAAACCAAGGACATACTTGTCCATATGCTACAGCGGAGCGTGTCTCTCTCCCATAAAGTGAATGCTAGGATCCATTTTATTCAAACAAAACAAAAAACAAAAACAAACCGACGCTCCAAGAAAAAGCACATAAGATGTGATGGAATAAAAATATAGTTTCAGGGGAGGAACCTGATAATGTTGTCGATGAAGAAGGGGATGCCTTGGGCATCCCCAAGCTTAGACGCTTGAGTCTTCTTGATATATGCAAGGGTGAACCACCGGGGCATCCCCAAGCTTAGAGCTTTCACTCTCCTTGATCATGTTGCATCATACTCCTCTCTTGATCCTTGAAAACTTCCTCCACACCAAACTCGAAACAACTCATTAGAGGGTTAGTGCACAATATAAATTAACATATTCAGAGGTGACACAATCATTCTTAACACTTCTGGGCATTGCATAATGCTACTGGACATTAGTGGATCAAAGAAATTCATCCAACATAGCAAAAGAGGCAATGCGAAATAAAAGGCAGAATCTGTCAAAACAGAACAGTTCGTATTGACGAATTTTAAAATGGCACCAGACTTGCTCAGATGAAAATGCTCAAATTGAATGAAAGTTGCATACATATCTGAGGATCATGCACGTAAATTGGCTTAATTTTCTGAGCTACCTACAGGGAGGTGGACCCAGATTCGTGACAGCAAAGAAATCTGGAACTGTGCAGTAATCCAAATCTAGTACTTACTTTTCTATCAACGGCTTAACTTGGCACAACAAAACACAAAACTAAGATAAGGAGAGGTTGCTACAGTAGTAAACAACTTCCAAGACACAAAATAAAAACAAAGTACTGTAGGTAAAAACATGGGTTGTCTCCCATAAGCGCTTTTCTTTAACGCCTTTCAGCTAGGCGCAGAAAGTGTGTATCAAGTATTATCAAGAGACGAAGTGTCAACATCATAATTTGTTCTCATAATAGAATCAAAAGGGTACTTTATTCTCTTTCTAGGGAAGTGTTCCATACCTTTCTTGAGAGGAAATTGATATTTTATATTACCTTCCTTCATATCAATAATAGCACCAACAAATAAGAAAAGGTCTTCCCAATATAATGGGACAAGATGCATTGCATTCAATATCCAAGACAACAAAATCAACGGGGACAAGGTTATTGTTAACGGTAATGCGAACATTATCAACTTTACCCAAAGGTTTCTTTGTAGAATGATCAGCAAGATTAACATCCAAATAACAATTTTGCAGCGGTGGCAAGTCAAGCATATTATAAATTTTCTTAGGCATAACAGAAATACTTGCACCAAGATCACATAAAGCATTACAATCAAAATCTTTAACCTTCATCTTAATGATGGGCTCCCAACCATCCTCTAGCTTTTTAGGAATAGAGGCTTCACGCTCTAGTTTCTCTTCTCTAGCTTTTATGAGAGCATTTGTAATATGATGTGTAAAAGCCAAATTTATAGCACTAGCATTAGGACTTTTAGCAAGTTTTTGCAAGAACTTTATAACTTCAGAGATGTGGCAATCATCAAAATTCAAACCATTATAATCTAAAGCAATGGGATCATCATCCCCAATGTTGGAAAAAATTTCAGCAGCTTTATCACGAGCAGTTTAATAGCTTTAGCAGTTTCAGGCAATTTTTCGCGCTTTGCATTAGAAGTGGAAACATTGCTAACACCAATTCTTTTATTATTAATGGTAGGAGGTGCAGCAACATGTGTAGCATTAGCATTACTAGTGGTGGTAATAGTCCAAACTTTAGCTACATTCTTCTCTTTAGCTAGTTTTTCATTTTCTTCTCTATCCCACCTAGCACGCAGTTCAGCCATTAATCTTATATTCTCATTAATTCTAACTTGAATGGCATTTGCTGTAGTAACAATTTTATTATGATGATTTTCATTAGGCAAAACTTTTGATTTCAAAAGATCAACATCAGCAGCAAGACTATCGACTTTAGAAGCAAGTATATCAATTTTCCCAAGCTTTTCTTCAACAGATTTGTTAAAAGCAGTTTGTGTACTAATAAATTCTTTGAGCATGGCTTCAAGTCTAGGGGGTGAACTCCTATTATTGTTGTAAGAATTCCCATAAGAATTACCATAGCCATTGCCATTATTATAAGGATATGGCCTATAGTTGTTACTAGAATTGTTCCGGTAAGCATTGTTGTTGAAATTATTATTTTTAATGAAGTTTACATCAACATGTTCTTCTTGTGCAACCAATGAAGCTAACGGAACATTATTAGGATCAATATTAGTCCTATCATTCACAAGCATAGACATAATAGCATCAATCTTATCACTCAAGGAAGAGGTTTCTTCGACAGAATTTACCTTCTTACCTTGTGGAGCTCTTTCCGTGTGCCATTCAGAGTAGTTGATCATCATATTATCAAGAAGCTTTGTTGCTTCACCAAGAGTGATGGACATAAAGGTACCTCCAGCAGCTGAATCCAATAAATTCCGTGAAGAAAAATTTAGTCCTGCATAGAAGGTTTGGATGATCATCCAAGTAGTCAGTCCATGGGTTGGGCAATTTTTAACCAGAGATTTCATTCTTTCCCAAGCTTGAGCAACATGTTCAGTATCTAATTGCTTAAAATTCATTATGCTACTCCTCAAAGATATAATTTTAGCAGGGGGATAATATCTACCAATAAAAGCATCCTTGCATTTAGTCCATGAATCAATACTATTCTTAGGCAGAGATAGCAACCAATCTTTAGCTCTTCCTCTTAATGAGAAAGGGAACAATTTTAGTTTAATAATATCACCATCTACATCTTTATATTTTTGCATTTCACATAGTTCAACAAAATTATTAAGATGGGCAGCAAGATCATCGTAACTAACACTGAAAATTGCTCTCGCATAACAAGATTCAAGAAAGCAGGTTTAATTTCAAAGAATTATGCTGTAGTAGCAGGTGGAGCAATAGGTGTGCATAAGAAATCATTATTATTTGTGGTTGTGAAGTCACACAACTTAGTATTTTCAGCGTTGGCCATTTTAGCAACAGTAAATAAAACAAACTAGATAAAGTAAATGCAAGTAAACTAATTTTTTTGTGTTTTTGATATAGCAAACAAGATAGCAAATAAAGTAAAACTAGCAACTAATTTTTTGTATTTTGATTTAGTGCAGCAAACAAAGTAGTAAATAAAACTAAGCAAGACAAAAACAAAGTAAAGATATTGAGAAGTGGAGACTCCCCTTGCAGCGTGTCTTGATCTCCCCGGCAACGGCGCCAGAAAAAGAGCTGTTGCCGTGGGAGGCAATTCTCTGTGGTGTAGCTTTTCTTCAGTTCCCCGGCAACGGCGCCAGAAAAAGAGCTTGATGGCGTGTAACTCACACGTTCGTTGGGAACCCCAAGAGGAAGGTATGATGCGCACAGCAGCAAGTTTTCCCTCAGAAAGAAACCAAGGTTTATCGAACCAGGAGGAGCCAAGAAGCACGTTGAAGGTTGATGGCGGCGGGATGTAGTGCGGCGCAACACCAGGGATTCCGGCGCCAACGTGGAACCTGCACAACACAACCAAAGTACTTTGCCCCAACGAAACAGTGAGGTTGTCAATCTCACCGGCTTGCTGTAACAAAGGATTAACCGTATTGTGTGGAAGATGATTGTTTGCAGAAAACAGTAGAACAAGTATTGCAGTAGATTGTATTTCAGTAAAGAGAATTGGACCGGGGTCCACAGTTCACTAGAGGTGTCTCTCCCATAAGACAAACAGCATGTTGGGTGAACAAATTACAGTTGGGCAATTGACAAATAAAGAGAGCATGACAATGCACATACATATCATGATGAGTATAGTGAGATTTAATTGGGCATTACGACAAAGTACATAGACCGCCATCCAACTGCATCTATGCCTAAAAAGTCCACCTTCAGGTTATCATCCGAACCCCCTCTAGTATTAAGTTGCAAAGCAACAGACAATTGCATTAAGTATGGTGCGTAATGTAATCAACAACTACATCCTTAGACATAGCATCAATGTTTTATCCCTAGTGGCAACAACACAACACAACCTTAGAACTTTTACATCCTTTGTCCCAGGTGTCAATGCAGGCATGAACCCACTATCGAGCATAAGTACTCCCTCTTGGAGTTACAAGCATCTACTTGGCCAGAGCATCTACTAGTAACGGAAAGCATGCAAGATCATAAACAACACGTAGATATAACTTTGATAATCAACATAACAAGTATTCTCTATTCATCGGATCCCAACAAACGCAACATATAGAATTACAGATAGATGATCTTGATCATGTTAGGCAGCTCACAAGATCCGACAATGATAGCACAATGGGGAGAAGACAACCATCTAGCTACTGCTATGGACCCATAGTCCAGGGGTAGACTACTCACACATCACACCGGAGGCGACCATGGCGGCGTAGAGTCCTCCGGGAGATGATTCCCCTCTCCGGCAGGGTGCCGAAGGCGATCTCCTGGATCCCCCGAGATGGGATCGGCGTTGGCGGTGTCTCTGGAAGGTTTTCCGTATCGTGGCTCTCGGTACTGGGGGTTTCGTCACGGAGGCTTTAAGTAGGCGGAAGGGCAAGTCAAGAGGGGGCACAGGGGCCCCAGATGACAGGGGGGCCGCGCCGCCCTAGGGTTTGGGCACCCTGTGGCCCCACTTCGTTTCGTCTTCGGACTTCTGGAAGCTTCGTGGAAAAATAGGCCCCTGGGCTTTGATTTCATCCAATTCCGAGAATATTTCCTTACTAGGATTTCTGAAACCAAAAACAGCAGAAAACAGCAACTGGCACTTCGGCATCTTGTTAATAGGTTAGTTCCAGAAAATGCACGAATATGACATAAAGTGTGCATAAAACATGTAGATAACATCTATAATGTGGCATGGAACATAAGAAATTATCGATACGTCGGAGACGTATCAGACACTCTGGAATAACTTGGTTTTCAGGGGTTTGGAAGCACGAGCAGCGTTCCCGCTCAGTACAAGTGAAGGCTAGCAATAGACTGGGAAGCGACAATCAAGAGAGCAGTAACTGTCATAATCATGCTTGCGACAAAATAAATTAATGGAGGCATAAAAGTGATACAAGAACTCTGAGGTGAAGTAAATCATCGAGGCTTAATTGACTTTTGTTCAGTCATATGCATGCGTGAGCATGTGCCAAGTTAATTCAAGTGGATTATTCAGAGGAGGATACCACAATGTCATATCTATCTATGAATAAAGCAATGCAAGCAAATATTTATGACATGCTACTCATATTAATAAATTGGAGCTAATCATGAGAGATCATGAACTACTAGACTCTCTTAAATGACATATACCTCACATGAACCAACTAAGCATGCTCACATGGATGAGTATATGTACAAAAATGAAAACAAATAGAGTTCATACCAGCCTCTCACCACAGTCGGATTGTCGTAGATCGTCATTATTGCCTTTTCACTTGTATAGCTTGAATAATATGGAATGAAAACCAAGCTCCAACCACCGAAGACCACTGAACTCCATAATGAACTTTACAAAACCAAAGAAGAATAGCAAATATTTTTGGTGTTTTCGAATTGGAAACAAGAACAAAAGGAAACAAGCAAACAAAGCAAAATCTTTTTGGATTTTCTTATAGCAAACCAATGATAGCAAATAACGCAAAATGAAAGCAAGAAACCAAAATAAACAATTGGTAAAGAGAAACAACAGAAATATTTTTGGTCTTTTTGTGTTTTAGGAAAGAAAGAAAACAAAAACAAGAAAATGAAAACTAGAAGAGCCACATAAACACAAAGTAACAGAAATCTGCCAAACTTGACAGCAGTACAGTAATCGATTTTTAAGAAAATCTTCCGCTGCCCAGCTCGAAAAGTGTTCAACTAATGAAAGTTAGATAACAACCTGGGGAACATGCACAAACATTGGCTTCGCAAAATAACGTTCTGGCTGTTTTTGAGAATTTTTTTGGTATCAGTCCAGAATCTGTTTTCAGGCAGCACTTCCCAAATATCATCTCCCTCTTATTAGAAAACCACTTTAAGAAGCTAAACAAGTATGTACAAGTATCCAGCAACTATAATATGCAAAGAATGAGTGATGCCGGTATACCTCCCCCCAAACTTAGGCTTTTGGCCTAAGTGAAGATCAACCCCAGCGAGGGTCAGGATTCCACGCCGGTGGATCATACATGGCGTAATCATAATAAGGTCCCGGTGCAGAAGAAAAGGGTGAAGGCTCCTCATGCCCAACATGTTGATGCGAAGAACTTGCTGCATCGGATGACGAGTCGAGGTGTTCCTCGGCCTCCTCCGTGCCATCTCTTGCATGATGGCCATCTCCCTCTATATATGCATTCAGTTCACCTTCCGTGACTGACCAATCCTTCCTGGAATCAAGGTTAAACAGAACAGGTGCAGGCAATCCTACTAGTTTTTCAGTTTTCTTAGTTGTTCTCCAAGTTTTCTTGTAAAATGTTATCTTGTAAGACAGGTTACTCAAATTAGACAAATCATAAACAAATTCATGCTTAATCATGGAGACTATGTCAAGTTTCTCTATGGAGAGCTGAATATCAAGATGGTGAGGTTCTACACCGTGCATAGCTAATAAGCGAGAAGCGATGAGACCTCCACAAATTCCGCCCTTCTCACGGTTAGTAGCAATTCTATAGGCTATCAAAGCACCCAAATTATAAGTCCTATCACTTTGTAATGCAGCAGCTAGAAAAGCTAAATCCTGGATAGATAACTTACTTGCATTCTTTCTAGCAAGAACGCACTTGGTGATGAAATAAGCAAAGTAGCGAATAGCTGGGAGTTGAATACTACTGATTTTACCACCATCCTCTGAGAAGTTTCTTCCATGACAAATCATCTTGTAGAGACTCAAGAGCTTTGATACGTCTCCGACGTATCGATAATTTCTTATGTTCCATGCCACATTATTGATGATATCTACATGTTTTATACACATTATATGTCGTATTTATGCATTTTCCGGCACTAACCTATTAACAAGATGCCGAAGAGCCAGTTGCTGTTTTCTACTGTTTTTGGTTTCAGAAATCCTACAAAGGAAATATTCTCGGAATTGGACGAAATCAACGCCCAGGGTCCTATTTTTGCACGAAGCTTCCAGAAGACCGAAGGGGAAAGGAAGTGGGCCCACGAGGCGCCGCCACAACTGGGCGGCGCGGCCCAGCCCTAGGCCGCGCGGCCCTGGTGTGTGGGGCCCTCGTGTGGCCCCCCGCGTTGCCCTTCCGCCTAATGAAAGCCTTCGTCGCGAAACCCCCAGTACCGAGAGCCACGATACGGAAAACCTTACTGAGGCGCCACCGCCGCCAATCCCATCTCGGGGGATTCTGGAGATCACCTCCGGCACCCTGCCGGAGAGGGGAATCATCTCCCGGAGGACTCTTCACCGCCATGGTCGCCTCCGGAGTGATGAGTGAGTAGTTCACCCCTGGAATATGGGTCCATAGCAGTAGCTAGATGGTTGTCTTCTCCTTATGTGCTTCATTGTTGGATCTTGTGAGCTGCCTAACATGATCAAGATCATCTATCTGTAATTCTATATGTTGTGTTTGTCGGGATCCGATGGATAGAGAATACTATGTTATGTTGATTATCAATCTATTACCTATGTGTTGTTTATGATCTTGCATGCTCTCCGTTATTAGTAGAGGCTCTGGCCAAGTTTTTACTCTTAACTCCAAGAGGGAGTATTTATGCTCGATAGTGGGTTCATGCCTCCATTAAATCTGGGACAGTGACAGAAAGTTCTAAGGTTGTGGATGTGCTGTTGCCACTAGGAATAAAACATTGATGCTATGTCCGAGGATGTAGTTATTGATTACATTACGCACCATACTTAATGCAATTGTCTATTGTTTTGCAACTTAATACTGGAAGGGGTTCGGATGATAACCTGAAGGTGGACTTTTTAGGCATAGATGTGTCAACACCCGGATTTTTAAGTCCGAATGCCTATTATGTCATACATCGCAATCCCAGGAATATTGTTGTTGCGAGGCATAATAGTTAAGTATCACAGTCATCATTCCTTACAAACCATAGATCTTACAAATTGGAATCACATGATCCATATTACACGAATAGTTGATCTATTGATCAACGAACAAACACAGGTTCATAGTTCAACATAGCGGAAGCGTAAGATACAAGGACTCTCTAGTCCACAGGCCAACGCTTGACGTCGGAAGGCGCTTAGTTGTCGTAGGCGTCCTGCTGGTCATCTCCTTGTTCATCTTCATACTCTGGCCATTTGAATAGCCAGGGACAAAGCCGTGAGTACGTTGAGTACTTGCAAACTAATACTAATGTAAGTGCTAGACATTCTAGTAGGGTTTGCTAAGCTCTAGTTTATTTGCATAAAGCTAGTTTTAGTTCACAAAGTTTTGAGAAAAGCTTACTCAAGTGCCAACTAACTCAATGGGAACATTAGTGTCATTCCCACCATTCAAGTGGTGATTTCAATTCAATCCACCACAAGTCAATGCACCACCACCTTTCAACATCATTTTCAAAGATATGACATCGGAAACTGTATGGCCTTTCCAACCGTCCGTAACCGTGGACGCGGCTATTCGAATAGGTTTACACTCTGCAGAGGTTGCACACTTGTGCCACAACATTTGATTTCATCCGTCGGGATTTCCCCGAATAATCGTAACACAGTACGCGGATCATCAACCATAACCTTTCACTTACGAACCCTAGTATGAGCACCTCTCCCCATGAGCTTGGCCTCCCAGTGAAGACAGTCAGTCGACTGGAACTGCACAGGGCTTGGGCCGAACATTCACCTCATTTCGCATCATATCGTATCGTTTCTTTTGTGGTAGAGGCAGCTTTCGGCATAACCCCGATGACGCTTGTTTAGAGGGAACCCATACTAAGACGCATAAACTTCCAGTTAAGCCCTACCCATAATCAGGTATTGTGGGGGTACTTGATAATTGGAAAGGTATCGCATTCAAACCAACGTCATTTTTTATCAAAAATCACCATCTTTTCTTGGTCATATTCACCTTCAAAAATCATTCAATGGAATGCATCTTCATTCCAAGGTTTCAAAATCCTTTCAAATTCACAAGGTTCCCATCTAGAGTAGTCAAGTTTAGTTCATTAGCACTAGCTCTAATTCATGAGGGGTGCTACCTTGCTTTGCTTGGAAGAGACTAACTCACTACTCTAATAACCAACTTGTACTTTGACCAAAGTTAACTATAAAAGTAACTCCTTTAGAAAACAAGTAAGAACTTGTAAAGTAAAAACTTGGGATGGGTTCACATAAGGAAAGATAAGAAACATGGTGCCTTGCCCCAAGGGGGCTTTGCACCTTGCAAGATTATTAGCTTGCAGTAACTTGCAAGAGTAAAGCTTGCCTTGGTAGTTCTCAAACTGTTCCTCCTCCTCCTCTTGGTAGCAACCTTCTTCTTCGGCGTACTCTCCGGTGCTACCGTCTAAATTTGAATACGAGTATAATTACTCACTAATTCAATGGCTATTCCATACATCACAAATAAACACACAAACTACTCTATGCACACCAAATAAATAAACTAGGGTGCAAGGGTTGGGGGATTTAAATGGACTTTGTATTTCATATGTAAATGATAGTTTCCATAGGGTTCTTGAGAAATAATCTCCTCTTATTGAAATCTTCTTAAGATTTAATCTCTCCAACAATCATGGATGAACTCATATTGACCTAAGTCAAATGTTCATCATCATCATTTGGGAAAATGATTTAAATGAGGTGGATCACCTCATACCATTTAAATAACATTCTATTTGATTTAAATCTCAAGTAATTCATATAAGAGAGTTTGGGACCAGGGGTCCAAACATCCCATGAATTCATGTGAGACAAGTTTAAATGAAGTATAAGACTTCACACAATTTAACCTTAATAGTTTTGGATAATATCAACTAGTTAAACTAGTCAAAATATCCATTCATTAAACCATGGCATGATCATGCAAGGTGACCACACCATTTTATTGCAAAAACAATTAGTGTAAGTCAAATGTGAGCTATTAGAGTTGGAATTAACTTAATATCTATTTTGGTTGATTTTTAAGAATTATTTGAATAGGGAAAAGTCCCTGTCTTGTTATTTTTGTCAAATTAATTCTACAAAGAATTTGACCATGAGGCCAGTGGCATGTTGTAGGGAATTTCAGTGGCTTTCCAACAATATCAAATTCAGTAAATTTGGTTTAGCCAATTTGAAACTATTTAATTTCAAAGTTTGGGGCAGTATGGAAATTTGGATGGAAATGATTTAAACGAATTTTGAATTAAAGGGCCGGCGGGAAAACGAAGCTGGGCCGATTTGAATTAAAACGGCCCACTCCAGCCCACCACGGTCCACAGACGCGCGGCGTGCTGACAGCGTGGGGTCCACGCGTCAGTGGCTGTTAAAACCCGAACCGGTATGGGTGAAGCTGGGGCGTAGGATTAGATGCAAATCGAACGGTCGAGGTTCATCGTCTTCTCCGACAAGAACCCGACGTGCTGGCGGCGGACCTAGGGGGTGGGAGTGCTAACCAGGGCTCCCGCGGTGGCTGGCAGTGTGCGTGATGTAGATGTGGACGACGGCGGTTCTCCTGGTACCGGCGGCTTGTCCTGGGGCGGCTCCAATCGACGGCGAGCTGCGGCGGCGATCACGGGCAGTGAGGCTTCAATTGGACGGCGGCGGTTGACATAGGCATCCCAAATGGGCCTGCCGAATATAGTACCCGGGGTTTACTGAAGGCCCACTACCCGAAGAATAAGAAGATTCGAGAGCCCAAGATGTATTTAAGGAAAAGATAGAGTTGTAATAGGAAGTGTTATTTGTAATCTGGCGGGATGAGTTAGAAACCGTCCCGGACTCTGTAAACTTGTATAGCACGAATCCCTCGACTCCACCTCCTATATAAAGGGGGAGTCGAGGGACGAAGAATCAATCGAATCATTGTCTAAAAACCCTAGTTTTCATAATCGTCGAGTACTTTTCGGCTGAAACCTTCGAGATCTACTTACCCTCTACTTTCAACTAAACCCTAGCCTACAATCCATAGGCATTGACAAGTTGATACCTTGTCAATTGGCGCCGTCTGTGGGAACTAGAGGCGTAAGGAGCTGATCTCGATGGCACGCTCAAGATCTTCGACATCGTCAACCGCAAGCAACACAATGGATCGAGGTAAACAGATCGCTGCTGGTTTTGTCGATTTTGTTCCTCACCCACCCTCCCGTTTGGATGCATATGCGTATCTGGCGGAGCCCATGGAGATGACGTTCGGAAGGTTTCACTTTCGCGTCGAGAAGGAAGGATCGTATCGTGTCGAGATTCCGATTTCGTCGGGATCGTCGGTGGTCGATTCCGATTTTTCAAACTATGCATCGTCAACCGAGTCAGGAGAAGAAGAAACCTCGGCGACACGCTACGTCAGCACCAGAGCAAGAGAGAAACTCGCCAAGATCTTCAATGACATGTCGTTTGAGTCATCTGCGGACTCATATATAAGCGATGGCTCAAGCGATGTCGACAGTTATGACTTCATCGACAAATCTCTCACAGTGGGCAAGGTCTTCATCAATCTCAACGATGATGTCACCAAACCCAACGTAGATCTGAGTACAAAGTATCATCAGATTTATGCCATTGAAGATCAAGAGGAGACATCTGAGGCTTTCGACAGTCTGGGAAATCCATACGTCGATCCCTCCAATCTGCGACAAGGCCTGGGCAATAAATACGTCGGGCCAGAGCCGCGAGATAGAGTTCAACTTTCACAAGCAGCGTGGGACAGAGCCGCGAGAGCTATGAACGGCACAGAACCAATGGCTACCACAGCCACACCAGAGGAATTGCAAGCATATCAATATAGGCTCGCACGAGCTGCCAGGGAATTGGAAAAACAGACAGCTGAGTTGAACAGGAGGAAGGAGGCAGCTTCTGCATCCAGCAGGAGAAGGGCAGATCTAAGTCGACAATCTAGAACCACGGGTGATAGCCACCGGGAGGCGCGCAACAGAGCAAGATCAAGGCTACAACACATACCCGAAGCAGAAAGAGAGCACTTGGTCCAAAACCTCGACATGTCCTTTATGTCGATAGATACAAGAGGAAACATCATCCCTAAGACACCAGAGGCTGGGTATATGGCGACACATGCTTTTATCCTTGCATCTAAACCACCTCCAGGTGATCCAAGGGAAACATTGTACAATATGGCGGTAGCAGGAGTTGGAGCTATGGGGACAGCGTTTGTATCAACGCCTCCCGAAGGAGCGGCAAGGCAAAATAGTCCACGACTGCGGCAGAAGAACAGCGGCAGCACCTGAAGGGCCAAGTGGAGCAAGAGACACAGCAGCACAAGCAAGAGTCGACAGAGCGCGGCAGAGCAGAAGGGATCATCGGCAATCTCCGGAGCTGACCGACGAAGATATGTGTGGCTTGCCATGTTTTACGAGGAGAGTCCGGAAAACTCGAGTCCCCTCAGGATTCAAGCTACCCGATAATTTCAAGAAGTTCGACGGCCTTCAAGATCCAGAGGATTGGCTAGTCGACTATCTGGAGACGGTGAAGCTCACAGGAGGAACCAGGGCAACAGCCATGCAAAGCATCCAGGTACATTTGAGTGGAGCCGCACGATCTTGGATAAAGAAACTCGCTCCAGGATCCATCGACAGCTGGGAAAGTTTCGAGGATGTGTTCGTCAAGAACTTCAGATCCACGTGCAAAAAACCCGCGTCGTTAGAGGAGTTGAGAGCGTGTCGACAAAAGCCAGATGAGCCAATGAGAAAGTACATCCAGAGGTGGAATATCATCAAAAACTCGGCAGAAAATATATCTGACGAGAGAGCAATAGATGCGTTTGTCGCAGGAGTCGCGTGGAGATTTTGTCGAGGACTTGGGAAGGACCAATCCAAAGACAAGATCCGCGTTAATGGAGATAGCAAATAAATGGGCAGATGGAGAAGACGCTGTCCACAACAAACGACACAGTCGCCGAGAGGAGGACCGCGGTCGAAACTATCAACCGAGGCGAAGATATCCTCGGACGTACGTAACTACGACGCTCCCGGGACAAATTTCGGCAGGTTTTCGGACAAATACAGGAGGAAGCAACAGAGATGATTACCAGAGAAGCAGTGAACAGCGAGGTGATAACAGGGATGATTCACGCAACAGGCAAAATAGCGGGCCTAGGTTCCCAAGACCTTTCGTGTCCCCTGAAGAGATGATGAACGGACCGTGCCAGATGCACTTTTTCCTCGACAGCAACGGCAAAAGACAGTCAGGGCACTTGCAGAAGGACTGTCGAAATTTTCAAGCAATGTTGCGGTATGCAGAGAACGCTAATGCGCGGGCAGCACAGAGAAATCCTCGAGAACCCAGAAGCGAGATTCACTTGCCGCCTCCTCCCGCGATTACAGAAGACAATCGGCATCAGCTTAGAATAGCGGCAGCACCTGCACCACCACCTTATGTTGATCCTAACTCCAATGGAGCAGTGTCGATGATTCAGAAGGGAAGGCCGTCCAATAGAGCTCAGAAAGTAATCTGACGACAGGTGTTTATGGCAGAGAAAATGCCTCCACCAACAGTTGAGTACCTTAATTGGTCAGGACAAGATATCGGCTTCACAATAGCAGATCATCCGCAGCAAGTTCCTCGACCAGGGCAGTCAGCACTTATTTTGCCAGCAGTTATCGCGGGATTTGATGTCTCTCGAGTGTTCATAGACGGCGGCAGCAGCTTAAACCTTATGTATGCAGATACATTGAGGAAGATGAACATATCCTTAGCAAACTTGAAACCAACAGACACAAGGTTCCACAGCATCACACCGGAGAAACCAAGTTATCCATTGGGAAAGATCAATCTCGACGTTCAGTTTGGGACCCGAGAAAATTATAGAATCGAGAGGCTCGAGTTTGAAGTCGTGTATTTCCCGTCGCAATATCACGCTCTGTTGGGACGACCAGCATATGCTAGATTTATGGCAGTGCCACATTATACATACCTGTTGTGGAGGATGCCTGGACCAAAGGGACCAATCACAGTCAAAGGAAGCTTTGCCTTAGCCGATAAGTGCGACAAGGATTTCCACCGGTTGTCAGAAACTTTCGGGATGCAAGCTGAGTACTTGGCGTCAAAAAGCATGACTGATTACGACGTACTGCCAGACGTTGGAAGGCCAAACAAAGAATCAACTTTCAGTACCGAGAAAAATTCAAAAGAGGTGCAGATTCACCCGACAGACCCAAAAAAGACGACATCTATCGCAAACGACATGGATATCGCATAGGAAAGCGCGCTCGTCGAGTTCCTCCGTGAGCACTGGAAAATCTTCGCATGGTGTCCAGCTGACATGCCAGGAGTACCCAGGGAACTTGCCGAGCACCACCTAAACTTGGATCCACTAGCGAGACCAATCAAACAACCTTTGCGGCGTTTTTCGGAACCAAACCGCAAAGCCATGCTGTCAGAAATCAATCGACTACAAGAAGCTGGATTTATCAAAGAGATATTCACAGAGGCCACATTGGTAGCAAATCCCGTGCTGGTGCCGAAGAAAAACACTAAGGTCCTTCGCATGTGCGTCGACTTTACGTGTCTCAATAAACATTGTCCAACGGATCACTTTCCCCTCCCGAGGATCGATCAAATTATCGACTCCACGGCTGGATGTGAACGTCTTTCCTTCCTGGATGCATACTCTGGTTATAACCAGATCAGATTGAAAGAAGAAGATGAAGTAAAGACTGCGTTTATTACACCTTACGGCGTGTTTTGCTACAGAACAATGCCCTTCGGTCTAAAAAATGCGGGAGCAACATATCAGAGGATGATGCAGAAGTGTTTGGCGACACAGATTGGGAAGAACGTGCAAGTATACATCGATGATGTCGTCATAACATCAAAAAAGGGGGCAACGCTGATCGAGGATCTCAAGGAAACCTTCGACAACCTTGATAAGTTCTGCCTCAAACTGAACCCGACGACGAAGTGTTCTTTCGGCGTCCCAGCAGGAGAACTTCTGGGGTTCCTAGTCTCAGCAAGAGGGATTGAAGCAAATCCCGATAAAATACAAGCTATCGTAACAATGCGGAAGCCAACAAAGCTGAAAGAAATACAACAGCTAACTGGGCGAGTCGCAGCTTTGAGCAGATTCGTCGCGAGGTTGGGAGAAAAAGCGCTGCCGTTCTACGCTTTGATAAGACAAGGAGATAAATTTCAGTGGAACGAAGAAGCCGACATAGCTTTCGAGGATTTGAAGAGCACAATTTCGACACCACCAATTTTGGTGGCGCCAAAAGAAAGGGAACCTCTCCTGCTGTATATCGCAGCCACGCCCCAAGTGGTGAGCACGGTGCTAGTTGTCGAAAGGGAAGAAGAAGGAAAACTCCACGGCGTGCAGAGGCCAGTATACTTCGTTAGCGAAGTTTTATCGCCCTCAAAACAAAGGTATCCTCGGTACCAAAAGATAGCATATGGAGTGTTCACGACAGCACGAAAATTACGCCACTATTTTTCGGCACACCCGATCATAGTGGTCAATGAAGCTCCTTTGTCAAATATACTGAACAACCCAGAAGCTACGGGTCGTGTCTCCCTTTGGGGAATAGAACTTTCCCCTCGGGACATCACGTATGAAAAAAGAAAAGCAATCAAGTCGCAAGTTCTGCCGGACTTCATTGCAGAGTGGATGGAGTTGCAAAACACAGGACCCCCAGACTTATCGAGAACCTGGACCATGAACTTTGATGGATCCAAGAGACTAGAAGGGGCTGGCGCAGGAGTAGTACTCATATCACCTGAAGGCGACAAGTTGAAGTACATCCTTCGGATGACGTTCCCTAACGCATCTAACAATGAAGCAGAATATGAGGCTCTCATACACGGGATGAAGATGGCGAAAGCCTGCGGTGCAACTCGACTAAAAATCTTTGGCGATTCACAGTTGGTGGCACAGCAAGTTATGAACCAATGTGACGCAGTCAATGATAGCATGATGGCATACAAGGAGGTGTACAACGAGCTCGAGAAGTTGTTCGATGGATGCGAAGTAAATCATATTAGTAGATTGAGCAACGACGAAGCCGACGTTCTTGCAAACATCGGGTCGCAATGCCTTGCAGTCCCGCCAGGTGTATTCTGGGAAGAGATAACAGAGAGATCCACTAAGTCGACAAAATCAAAAAAGAAGGAGAAGAAACCCTCGGGGGCTACCAAGGAAAAGCAAGAGGACGAGGAAGAAGATCAGGACCTGGTCATGGTGATACAAATACCATGGATGCAGCCGTACATATCATACATCCTCAGGAAAGAAATACCCGATGATCCAGTTGAGGCAAGGCGAGTAATTCGACGCTCCAAAGCTTTCACGGTGGTCAAGGGAGAATTGTATAAGCGAAGTATTTCAGGCGTCTTGCAAAGGTGCGTCACACCCGAAGAAGGAAGAATAATTCTGAAGGATGTACACGAAGGAATATGTGGCCACCACGCAAGTAGTCGAGCTATTGCGGCCAAGGTCTTTCGAGCAGGATTCTACTGGTTGACAGCAATCGAGGACGCCAAGGAAATAGTAAGAACTTGCGACGCGTGTCAAAGGTTTGCCGCAAAACCTCACTCTCCAGCAGCAGAGCTAGCACCAATACCATTGTCATGGCCCTTTGCTCAATGGGGACTTGATATGGTGGGTAAGTTACACAAATCCTGGCCAGGAGGAAAGGAGTACATGCTAGTAGCTGTCGATAAGTTTACAAAGTGGATAGAAGCGAAGCCGATAAATTCACCAGATGGAGCATCCGCAGTAAAATTCGTAAAAGGCCTCGTCTTCAGATTTGGAGTGCCCCACAGCATCGTCACAGACAACGGCAGTAACTTCACATCCAATGAATTCAAAGATTATTGCGAAGAGGTGGGTATCAAGCTGAACTTTGCGTCAGTTGCACATCCTCAAACCAATGGGCAAGTCGAGAAAGCCAATGGCATCATCTGCAATGGCATCAAGAAGCGCTTGTTAGGACCACTGGAAAAAGCTCGACATACCTGGCCAGAAGAACTGCCAAGCGTGTTGTGGAGCATCCGAACAACACCAAACACAGCAACGCAGGAAACTCCGTTTTTCCTGGTTCATGGAGCAGAAGCAGTACTACCAATAGAGATAGAGCACAACTCTCCACGTGTCGCTGAATATGATGAAGAAACGTCGAGAAGAGCATTGGAAGACGACGTCGACGCACTTGATGAAGCTCGAGATGAAGTATTATCTCAGGTAACCAAATATCAACAGGACTTGAAGAATTACCACAGTCGACGTTTGCGGCCAAGATCTTTTCAGGTGGGAGACTTAGTTCTTCGGCTCACGCAAAAAAGTCATGAAAAACTCGAGTCACCATGGCTTGGCCCTTACATTGTCACGGAAGTAATCGGAGGAGGAGCATACAGGATAAAGGACAAGAAGACAGGGGTGGAGGAGCCAAACCCCTGGAACGTGGCGCAACTTAGGCGGTTCTACGCCTAGAGTCGAAATATAGTCCTTGTAAAACTTCAATGTACTGAAACGCCCGCGAGTTTTCAGACGCACTCTTTTCCTTTTTCGGGGCACCGAGTGGGGCCGGAGAAGGTTTTTAATGAGGCGGGCTCGCGATGCTGCAATATAATAAAGATAGTGAGGATATAACTTTTCTTCTTTATCGACATGATCAAAGTCTTTGCTCCAACGAATTTCAATATAGTTCATCGACAAAAGAAAAGCCTTGCCTTGGTATTTAAATACCTCGTGAGTCAATAAAAATACAAAATAGTACTCAATAAAAAGCTCGGGGGCTCATATTCACCATAAAAATATAAATGCCTTGGTTCAAAACCTCGCAAATATACAAATACAGTAAAGAGTCACCGAAACACTCGGGGGCTAGACAAACAGAGATTGCTTTACAATATAGTCATGGATTACAAAGAAGAAATATCTACAAGAAGAAAATAACTAGTCTTGATTCAATATGTCATCAAGAGTAATTCTGTTTTCCTCAGGAGCAGCACCAAGAAAATCGGCATAATGGCCATCGGCAAAAAAGTCGGCGTCCATCCGAAGAAGGTCCTCAATCATTTCTTCGGCTATAGGCGTAACCTTCGTGTTAATCCTGTCAACACCAACTCTCCGACGTTTTACCTTTTGGTGAACCTTCGCGACAACCTGGGTAAGGTCAAGCTTCGAGTGGCAGATCTGGAGCATGATAAGAGCAAATCTGGCGCCAGCTACTAGTTGAGCTTTGACAAAATCATGGATACTGCGAGCGTCCTTGAACCTTTCCATCAATTCAGGAAGAGTTTTTGGTTGGACGTTCCGAGGAAACATGGAGTTGTAAACCATGGACAAGGTCTTGGTACAGAAGTCAAGGAAGTCGCGAGTTTGAGAGGTGCGATCTTGAAATCTGACAATTTGGCGGGTCCTCTCTGGGGTAGCCCAAAACAAAGAACCATGGTCCAGGGAAAGATTAACAAGGAGGTTTGTCCTAGCATTTACCCTCTCTTCCTCGGCAGCAGCATCAGTAAAGGCACCTATCAAAACAAAGAAGTGGAAACCTTTAAGAGACAATAGCATGAAGATAAAAGATATCAGAGGATGAAACAGGCATACCCGACATATCTGCACTGGCTTCATTCATTAATTCGAGCATGAAATTTTCTCGAGTAGTCGCCTTTTCAGCCTCGGAAGCAGCAATTTCCTTAGCAGCCACAGCCTCGCGAGCCTGCTGGAGAGCAACTTTTTCGGCTTCAGATGACTTACGAGATTGCTCCATCATCACAAGTGTTTGCTTCTTCGCATACTGAAGTTGTTGTCGAAGTTCGTCCAGTTCTTGCGACAAGGTATCGTCGACAGGTGCAGTATCAGCAAAAGCTCTCCTCGCGCGAGAAGAAGAAGGCGAAACATTGGAAGGAGCGGAAGTTGGAGTATAGTTATCAAATATCAACTGAAATTTAAACAGGACAATATCAAACGACAAGCAAAGATAGAGTTTTTCATTAATCTCTTGGAATAATTACAAGGGCATTACAGTGGAGCTAACGAAATACGTGTCGCCAAATGACTACTTTGGCGACAAGAGCAAAAGAAACAGAAAGAAAAACAGAGGCATGCAACTAGACCTCCGGCCTTGACGAGCTAGGAGTCGACGCTGGCTTAATCCCGAGATAGGCCAAGATCTTCTTCGTGTTGGGCTTGGCTGCCTTGATCAGCGACTTCCACCTTGATTGCTCTATTTGCTCGGTGTCGCCAACTTTCATCCAGTCAATAGTCTGTCGACTGTCAGCAACCAAAGCGACCGTGTTTTCAACGGCAACCTTCATATTCTCTTGGCGCATCTTCAGTCCAAGGTCTTCCGGTGTATTGAACATCTTGGCAAGGTTGAGGAAAGTCGCAGGCTCCTCTTTCTTCGGGAAGAAGTAGGGGAACAATGCCGACAACACTGCGCTAGCATTCGACACACCTTCACGAATCTCGGACCCATGAAGCTCCAGATAGGAAAGTGCGTCAAGGACAGGGTCATTGACAGGATTCGTCAGATCAAAATCCTGGTTTGTTTGGGCTGTCAAGAAAACAAAGCATTAGTGGAAAGACAAGAAACAACGATTCTCATAAAAATAGAAGGGATCAGCAAACTTACTGAAAGTGCGGCGACTCTGAGTTTTCAGGCGCTTGAGGATTCCTTCTTCACGAGAAGCTTGCGCAGCTTTGTGCTCATCTAAGGCAGCTGTAGCATCCTCAAGTTTTTTCTGCAATTCCTCGACACCAGCAGCTTTCGCCTTGGCTTCATCAGCTTCGGCCTTGGCTTTGCTAGCAGCGAGGTCGGCTTTCTTGCGAGCCGCCTCACTTTGCTCAAGTTTTCGAGCAAGTGCGTCGGCGCGTTCGTTGGCCTCTGCAAGTTTCTCTGTCAAGATATGGAAAAAAGAGAGAAGAAAGATCAAAAATCGCGTCAAGCAACAGGAGTAAAAAAGCAAGGAAAAACAGCAAGTATAAAAGTCGTTACCTTCGGCTCTATTAGCATATTCACGGTACCCAATAAATTGGGAACCGATGCGGAGAAGATCTTTGATCATAGGCTGTTCAACGTGAACACAGCAAGAAAAAACATCGGCATGACAAAGAGAAAAGGTGTGAAAAAACAAAATAAGGAAAATATAGATGTCGACAAGCTTACATCATCTAGGAGCAGAGTCGACGAACTGCCCAACTGAGGGGCAGGTTCAACAATCTTTTCAACCCTTGTCCTTTTTGGTGAAGGAGCAAGGGGGCTTGATGGTGGAGTAGTGGTGACGACATTTTGTTGAGGAGGCGACGTTTCTTCTCCTTCAACTAGCGTGTCTGAGGCAAGTACAGTACGTGACGTGCTTGTCCGAGGAGCCACGTCAGTAACTGGTACTTCTTCCTCCTCATCACTGTTGATCAAAAAATCGGCAGTATAAAAAGCAAGACAAGATAAATATTTCGAGTACAAAAATAGGGAAAGATAAAGATGACTTACGAGCTGACGAGGGATTCAACATAAGGATCATAAGCTGCCTTCGGATGAGAAGGAACAACTTCTTCAGCCTTAGAGGTGCCAGAATCTTCGGCATCAGTCCTTTTCCTTTTGTTCCTTGGAGAAACAGCAGGAGGAAGGGATTGCGTCGATTCACTGGCTTCAGACTCAACTTCTTTTTCATGAGAAGCCGCAGATTTGTGAGAACCCGCGACTTCACTTTCAGGAATAGAAGAACCTTGAGTATCTTCGGCAACGATGGCCTGTTCTTCGACTTCTCCACCCTCAGGAAGAGGAGGAAGGGAAGTCATAGTAGGATGGTTCTGTAAAAAAAAAAAAATAGTGACCAAAGGAAAATTAAAGAGATGACAATACAATGAGATGCAGAGAAAGTGCGGAACAAGATAAAAACTCGGGAAGACAAAATACCTCGGGGAGTGGATTGGTGGAGCTGTACGGTTCCACGCGACTTGGGGAAGGAATTGGGTCTTTGCCCAGACGAGAAAGTCTTCGAATCAACTTCTCGAAGTCTTTGGTGGAAAGATCACCGGAGATTCTGTTGGCGTCATTTTTACCAGAATACGTCCAAAGGGGATTTTTGCGAGCCTGAAGAGGCTGCACTCTAATCCTAAGGAAGTAGGCAGTGATTTGAACACCAGACAGCTCCTTGCCTCGAGTGTTTTGAAGCTGACGAATGCGAGACATGAGTGCCTCTGTCGCCTTTTTCTCTTCCTCAGAAGCTTCGGCATCCCAGGAACGGCGGCGCTGAATTCTGGCACTTCCGTCGAAAGGAATTATGTTGTGCTCAACGGAGTTGGCGCTTTCTTCGTGAATGTAGAGCCACTTTTTGCGCCATCCTTGGACAGAATCAGGAAACTTGACGTCGAAATAGTCGACATCAGTACGAACACAGATAACAACGCCACCTATGTTATAAGTGACGTTGTGGGAGCCATTGCGGCGGAGGCAGAAAATGCGTTTCCACAGAGCCCAATTGGGAGGGATTCCGAGGAAACATTCGCAAAGCGTGATGAAAATAGAAATGTGAAGGATGGAATTGGGGGTCAACTGGTGCAGTTGAATCCCATAAACGAAAAGAAGGCCGCGGAGGAAATCGTGGATTGGGGTCGAAAGGCCGCGGATTAGATGATCAACAAAACTAACCCGGTACTCCATGGGAGGATTGGGGTAGCTTTCTTCGCTAGGAAAGCGGATGGCGTCCTCCTTCTTCATGAGGCCAAGCCTCTTCAGCATGTTGGTGTCTTGGTTGGAGATTTTGGATCTCTCCCACTCAAGATCCTCGGCGGCCATCTTGGATTCCGGAGTGCTGTGGCGAGTCAGACGCGCGCACGGTGGCATCAACGGCAATGGGCAGAGCAATGTAGGTGCGTGCGGAAGATCGGAGAGAGTTGGGCGCAGGGGAAGTTTTGCGAAGAGGAACAAGTGAGCGGCGCAAGCGAGGGGATGAACGGAGGTTGAAGAAAGGTTTATATAAGAATCGGGTGAAGCAGTGTGCCGTTGGATGAAGAAATCGTGTGGTGAGAATGGATCTTCTAGATACAAGGGCAAAAAGGTATTTTTACTGAGATAGGCGTTACCGTACGTGCGCCAGAAAAAGCGGAGGACGTGTGTCCCCCACTTGCACGACGTGTCAACGTGGTGGAAGCAATGGACCCACAGGGCAGAAAAATCACGACTATTCGAGAAGGATGAAGTAAATTTGATTAAGGGAAGCATGTCGACAAGAAAAATAAAAGAAGATTGGCGACAGGAAGAATTATTCAATACTTCGGGAGCCTTTGATCAAAAACAAGTTTTTGCCCAAATGCTCGGGGGCTACTTCGACAAAAAGTAAAATTTCGAGTATGGCAATATAGAAATTGCGGGAGCCTACAACCAAGCACAAGTCCTTGGCTGTAGCCTCGGGGGCTACTCCCATCGGGAGCGCTGTTCGCGCACCCGAGAGATAAAAAAAAAAAAGAAGGAAGAGATCATATTGGGAAGTAATGGCAATATAGCGACAAGGTGGACTAAAATGTTGAGCCTACAACCAAGCACAAGTTCTTGGTTGTAGCCTCGGGGGCTACTCCCATCGGGAACGCTGTTCGCGTGCCCGATGAAATTAACAAAGGAAAAATAGAAAAGCAAAAGAGTATATTTCGAGTTATAATTAACTCTACATATACTCCCATCGGGAGAGCAATATAAGTCATATTTGACTCGATAAAATGTGCTATTCCAACAGCCGGAAAAGCACTCGACAATATATTCTCAGAACGCCGAAGTTGCGATCAATTTCTGAATGCCGCAAATTTGCGAAGGTAAGACCCCAGATCCGTTCTGCTGGGCGTAGCATCGCCAAAGACTGCGCTCTACTACTTTTATCCGTATCAACAGATACGAAGAAAAATCCTAACGGACGCGTTAGGTACCCGATAAATTTGACTGGGACTCGACAGAATGGTAAGACCTTAAGCGGCACCTGTCGAAGTTTACACCAGTATCCCGAGATCATGTCCAGGGACGTGATTTTGAAGTAGGTTTTTGCGGATTGCCACTAGAGCAGTTAACTAGTACCTGATCCGTCAGATGAACTAGCCCCAACTACCAGTATCCCTGTACAATATAGAATTTTATGTGAAGAAATATAAAAAAGTTAAAACTTTCGAGTAAAAATAAACAGTGGAGATTTTCCCTGACTCTACGATTCAAGCAAAATCTCGGGGGCTACTGACATAGGCATCCCAAATGGGCCTGCCGAATATAGTACCCGGGGTTTACTGAAGGCCCACTACCCGAAGAATAAGAAGATTCGGGAGCCCAAGATGTATTTAAGGAAAAGATAGAGTTGTAATAGGAAGTGTTATTTGTAATCTGGCGGGATGAGTTAGAAACCGTCCCGGACTCTGTAAACTTGTATAGCACGAATCCCTCGACTCCACCTCCTATATAAAGGGGGAGTCGAGGGACGAAGAATCAATCGAATCATTGTCTAAAAACCCTAGTTTTCATAATCGTCGAGTACTTTTCGGCTGAAACCTTCGAGATCTACTTACCCTCTACTTTCAACTAAACCCTAGCCTACAATCCATAGGCATTGACAAGTTGATACCTTGTCAGCGGTGGCTAATCGAGGCAGTGGAGTGGCTCAGGTGGTTGGGTGAGAAGAGGGGAAGGCGATGGTGTGCTCAGATCGACGAGGAGGGGTCTCCTTTTATAGGGACGCGAGGGTGCTGCGGGGCCGTGAAGAAGTCGACCATGGCGCGGCTTCTCCGGCGTGCTATCGAGCTAGGCGAGGTGGTGGCAGTGTTCTACGGCTCCTGGCGATGCTATTGGCGGTGACAGCGGGGTTGGGCGGTGGCTAGGTTGGTCGCATTGCTTCCGTGTCCGTCGCGTCCGCGGCGGACCAGGGTTCTCTTCTCCGGCGACGGCGGTTGCGGGTCGTGGTCGAGGGCATGTCTGGGAGCGTTGCGGTGTCACGGTGATGCTCAACGTGCTCGCAGGGGGTCCAGGGGGTGCTCGAGGTCGTGGCGCGGCGCGTGTCCAGTGCGTGCCCGTGGTGTGCACGCGCTCGATGCGAGCGGCGTCCAGGGCGCCATGGACGCGTGCTGGTCTGGCCGATGCCGGGCTCCTCCTCGACAATGGCCGGTGCTAGGTGGTCCAGTAGAGTGAGGTGGAGGGCAAGGACATGGTGGCCAGGGTTGGCGAGCAAGGGGGAGAGGGGAGGCTCGGCATGGTGATGCCATGGCCGACATGGCCATGCCATGCAAGCTATCTCCTCCTCCTTAGCTCCACTATGTGTCATTCATAGATGGAGGGAACTAGGGGACCATTTGGGGTTGGTTAGGGTAGGTTTGTTTGAGTAGATCACTATTTGCTATAGTGTGTGAATAGTGTTCAATTTTGGAAAATACAAAAATATCCAAAATGGAAAAATTCAAATGGTGAATGTTTTTGAAAAGTGAGTGTTGAGATAAGTTGTAAAAGACCAGAGGTGAATGGAGGTGGTGGTGGAAAAATTTGAATTCAAGATTTGGCCAAAATGGCTAAGTGGAGATTGTTGAACTTGTTAAAAAGTTAAGACTTTGGATGAGCATAGCTAGTGATCAAAGATGAATTTGGCAGGGTGGTCTTCATCAAAGTTGTTCACCTTGATGTTGACTTTGAACTGGTGCAAAGGGTTAGCAAGCATTGGTTTGGGAAAATTGAATTGCAGGGGCTCAAAGTGGTGATCAGACTAAAATTGGCAGATTTGGCCATCATCACATGTGAGTGGGAAAAGTGTTTGAAATTCATTTGAATTGTGCAACCCTGGTTCCAAAAGTTGTAATAAGTGTTTAATAACATTATTCAACTAATGGTGAAGACCAAATAGGTCTAGGGTCAAAATTTATAAAAAATGCCATAGGGCATATGTGAGGGTTTTTAGGGTTTTCCAAATATTGGAATTTCTTCCTCTTTGATATTATTTGGTTGGTGATCTTCATATGATCACTCTAGGGTTTTAGAGCATATCAAATACAAGTAATAACAATCATCATGGCATATCACTCAAATGCACAAGTCCTATGCATGGTACTATATGCAAAAGAAAAGTTTTTTGTTGGTTTGAAATTTTGCTTTCTGGAATTCTCTAACTTTCTTTTCATTGAAATTTGGGGTGTTACAAACCCTTCCCCCTTACAAAAGATCTCGTCCCGAGATCAAAAAGAAAGTTAGGTACTAAAGAGATCTGGGTATTCCTTCTTCATGAAGTCTTCGCGTTCCCAGGTGGCTTCATCCTCGGTATGGTTGCTCCATTGGATCTTCAGAAACTTGATGCTTCGGGTGCGGGTGGTTCGGTAAGCTTCTTCCAAGATGTGAATCGGCACTTCGCGGTAAGTCAGATCCTTGTTGATATCCACCGATCGGTGATCGATGTTCTTGAACACTTCGGTCTTCTCAGGGACTTCAAGACATTTCCGGAGAAGTGAGATGTGAAAAACGTCGTGCACAGCCGACATTTCTTCAGGCAACTCCAGTTGATAAGATACTTCACCTCGGTGGCTGAGGACTTGAAAAGGTCCCACATAGCGAGGTGCAAGCTTTCCTTTCAGCTGAAACCTTTGCATCCCTTTCAAGGGGGATACTTTGAGATAGACGAAATCTCCGATCTCAAAGGTCATCTCCCGACGTCTCTTGTTGGCGTAGCTCTTCTGTCTGGATTGCGCAGTCTTGAGGTACTCGCGGATCTTGTGAACCTTCTCTTCGGCTTCACGAAGAACGTCTGGGCCGAAAACTTGACTTTTTCCAACTTCTGACCAGTTCAGGGGGGTACGGCACTTCCTTCCGTACAAGGCTTCAAAGGGGGCCATCTGTAGGCTGGCTTGATAACTATTGTTGTAGGAGAATTCTGCGTAAGGTAGGCAGTCTTCCCACTTGGATCCGTATTCCAGTACGCATGCTCTAAGCATGTCTTCCAGTATCTGGTTTACTCTCTCAGTCTGTCCGTCGGTCTGAGGGTGATAAGCGGTGCTGAAATTTAGGCGAGTGCCTAGTCCTTCATGCACCTTCTGCCAGAACCTTGAGGTGAACTGTGATCCTCTATCTGACACTATCGATTTGGGGGTTCCGTGCAAAGCGACTATTCTGGAGATGTAAAGTTCAGCCAACTTGGGGCCTTGATAGGTGGTTTTGACGGCGATGAAATGGGCGACTTTGGTCAATCTATCGACCACTACCCATATGGAATCATTGCCTTTGCTGGATTTGGGCAGTCCGGTGATAAAGTCCATTCCTACGGAGTCCCATTTCCATTCTGGAATCTGAAGGGGTTGCAACAGTCCAGCGGGTCTTTGGTGTTCTGCCTTGACTCTCTGATAGATGTCACACTTAGCGATATAGCTACTGACCTCTCTCTTCATTCCGTGCCACCAAAATTGTTCCTTTAGGTCCTGGTACATCTTGGTACCTCCGGGGTGGATTGAGTAAAGGGTGTCATGGGCTTCTTGTAGGATGACTTGTTTCAAGTCAGAGTCCGATGGTACGCAGAGACGTTCTTTGTACCAAAGCACTCCGGCTTCATCTACGGTAAATCCGGGGGCTTTTCCTGCGGCTATCTGTTTCTTGATTCCGTCAATGCTAGCGTTGTCTTTCTGGGCTTCCTTGATCTGACCAACCAAGGTGGGTTGCATTTCTATGCTGGCTAGGAATCCTTCACTCACAAGTTCCAGTCTGAACTGTTCAAACTCTTGGTGCAAACTGGGTTGTTCGGTTGCGAGCATGGAGTTCAACTGGCACGGCAGTCGACTCAAAGCGTCCGCTACCACATTGGCCTTGCCGGGGTGGTAGTGAATCTCCATGTCGTAATCCTTGATTAATTCGATCCATCGGCGTTGTCTCATGTTCAACTCCTTCTGGGTGAAAATATATTTGAGGCTTTTGTGGTCGGAGTAGATCTCGCATCGATTACCCATGAGGTAATGACGCCAAACTTTCAAGGCTAAGACCACGGCTGCAAGCTCGAGGTCGTGGGTTGGGTAATTCTGCTCATGTTGCTTGAGTTGTCGTGACAGGTAGGATACAACCTTGCCTTCTTGCATAAGCACGCATCCAAGTCCAGTCTTGGAGGCGTCGCAATATACGTCAAAGGGCTTTGCGATATCTGGCATGATCAGGATTGGGGCTGTTGTCAGTCTACTCTTGAGCTGTTGAAAGCTCTCTTCACACTTGTCGGTCCACTCAAACTTTCTGTCCTTTTTCAGCAGTTGGGTCATTGGTCGAGCGATGCTCGAGAAACCTTCGACAAATCTGCGGTAATATCCGGCTAATCCAAGAAAAGCACGGACCTCAGTTTGTGTGGTTGGGGCTTTCCATTCCATAACAGTTTTGATCTTGGCGGGATCTACGGCAATTCCTCCTGCAGACAAGATGTGTCCGAGGAATCCAACTTCTTCCAGCCAAAACTCACACTTGCTAAACTTGGCGTACAACTGGTGCTGTCTAAGGGTTTCTAGAACAATCTCCAAATGCTGTTCATGTTCCTCTTCGGACTTGGAGTAGACCAGAATGTCGTCGATGAAAACAATGACAAACTTGTCCAAAAAGTTCATGAAGATCTTATTCATGAGATTCATGAAATAAGCGGGGGCATTGGTCAATCCAAACGACATGACGTTGTACTCATACAACCCATATCTGGTGGTAAAGGCAGTTTTTGGAATGTCGGTGGCCCTGATCTTCAGTTGGTGGTATCTAGTTCTAAGATCAATCTTCGAGAAAACTCGGGATCCGGTGAGTTGGTCAAACAAGTCTTCGATCTTGGGTAAGGGGTATTTGTTTTTGATGGTGACATCGTTAAGCTTACGATAGTCTGTGCATAAACGATTTGCACTATCTTTCTTGTCGACAAACAAGACGGGGGATCTCCAGGGGGATGCACTTGGTCTAATCAAACCTTTGGCTAACATGTCATCTATTTGCTTCTTCAGCTCCACAAGTTCGGCTGCGTTCATGCTGTAGGCTCTCTGGGCGATGGGTCCAGTTCCGGGGATTAACTCAATGATAAACTCGATATCCCGGTCCGGGGGCATACCGGGTAGATCATCTGGAAACACATCAGGGTAGCGACAAACGACCCTGATTTGATCCAGAGTTGGCTTGGATACACTTTGGTTGCAGGTAAATTTTCTGGGTAGTCTTTCAGAGACGTGCTCAACTACGATACCGGTGCTGCTAGTCATGGTTATGGCTTTCTTGGCGCAGTCTATCAATCCATTGTGCTTGGACATCCAGTCCATTCCTAGGACAACTTCCAAACCTTTGGTTCCAAGTATGATTAGATTTGCAAAGAAATCTACATCATGGATTTTGATTGGCACATTTTTGCAAAATTTTCTGGCTTTGGTGGTTGATCCGGGGATTTGAACTATCATAACATGCTTCAAACTGAGGGGTTGAATTTTACTTGTTGATGCAAAATCTTCGGTGACAAAGGAATGCGATGCTCCGGAATCAAACAACACTCTAGCAGGGTGTGGTTGACAAAACATACCCAAAGACAACATCCTGTGCTTCCCGGGCTTCTTCGGCGTTCATGTGGTAGAGGCGGCCGTTGCGGTTGTTGGGGTTGTTGGGGACGAACTTCTTGCCGGTGGAGACACGGCGTTGCTGCTGAGCAGGAGCAGCGGTGTTGCCGGCGAGCTTGGCAAGACGCTTAGGACACTCGTTGGAGTAGTGCCCCACTACACCACACTCATAACAAGTGATAGTGCTCTTGTCCTGCTTGTTCGCAACGGGAATGGCATTGCTCCCGGTTCTGGGGTTGGTGTTGGTGTTGGTGTTGTTGGTGTTAGGGGCTCGGGGTGGAGCGCGGTTGTAGTTGTTGTTGTTGTTGTAGTTGTTGTTGTAGCCTCCTGGCTTGGAGTTTCCTCCACTCCGGTTCTGATAACCGGGGCGAGTTCGCATCGGGGTTTGTTGTGTCTCGGAGTGAAACCTCCGCTTGAGCTAGGGCGAAACTTTTGGGGGTGGCTTGATCCACTCTGACTTGCCATGCGGCGCTTGCGGTTCTCATTGGCTTGGTTTAACTTGCCCTCCATCTGGATGGCGGAGTCAACAAGGGCTTCGAGGTCGGCGAAGGGGATGTTGACAAGGACAGTCTGCATCTCATCATGCAGTCCGTTCAGGAATCTCTCCTTCCTCTTCTCAACGGTGTCAGTCTCATCAGGGGCATACCTTGACAAGGTGAGAAACTTGTCGCGGTACTCAACCACCGTCATGCGACCTTGTTTCAGTTCACGGAATTCATCCCTCATCTTCTTGATAAGACCCGGGGGTACATGGTACTTGCTGAACTTGAGTTTGAAATCCTCCCAAGTCATGAATTGACCTCCGTTCATGGCACGGGTACTTGTCCACCAAGCGCGAGCTGGTCCAGCGAGATAGTGAGTGGCGAACAACACCTTCTCGTTGGCTTCCACTCCAGCTACTTCCAGATTGTTTTCCATGGTTTGGAGCCAATCATCGGCGTCGAGGGGCTCCTCGGTCTTGCTAAACACCGGAGGGTTGGTGTTCTGGAAGTTCTTGAGCTTGGATCCGGGGTGGTCATGATTTCCATGGCCTTGGTTGGCGATGTTCTGCAAGGCGATGATGTTGGCTTGGCGCTCGGCTCTCTCGGTTTCCCGGTCTGCAAGCAGGGTTTGCAGAAGTTGCATCATCGCGTCGTTGGTGCGATTCGGAGGGGCCATCTGAAGATATAGAAGATCATGAGATAAGAGGGAACATTCTATGGTTCATTTTGATTATGCTTGAAAAACATTTGAAAACTTGTAATCTTTTCATGACAAACATAACATTCATTCATTCATTCATGCAACACATAGTACAAACTACACACATACTCCAATGGTTTTAAGAACCATTCTCATGCTACGATACAAAGGACGGGATACAACTCACACCTACTATAAGTGAGACTAGTGCAACTACTCCTCATCATCGATATCGATCGGGACGTAGTCATCGGGTCCTGCCTCCAGGAACTCGTAGTCCTCCTCCTCGGTGTTCTCGTCCTCCTCAAAGTCATCGTCATCGCTCAGAAAGGCGTCTCCTCCTTGGATGTCGATGCCTCCATCGTCATCCTCCAGCTGAAGAATCTGATCCTCCTGGGCCTTGACAGTGGCCTCAAGTGACGCGATCCGGTCGCGAAGGCGGCGAATCGTAGCGTCCTTCTTGGCACGCTGCTGGCGAAGGTTCCTGCGATCGTTGTTGAGTAGCTTGATCGCCTCACCCTGCTCGATGATGTGAGCATGGGTCTGGTTCGCGTAAGCGCGAGAGGCGTCTAGGTCCCTCTGAGTCTGGTAGAGCATGAAGTCCAAGTGATCCACATGGTGCCTCAACTGGGGGTGCAGTGGCACATCCATGGGTCTTCCGTCAGAGTTGCGCCTCGCGAGATGCGCAAAGCGTTCCTCATGAAGGGCTTCCGCATTCTGTCCGCACAGACGAGCAAGTGCTTCCTGAAGAGCACGTGCAAGCCCGTCGAGCCAGTTGCTTTCCCTGAAAGAGAAAAGGATCCTCTCCGAGGTGGGAGGCTCCAGCTTGCCCCTCAAGTCGGCAGTGATAATCCACTGCAGTTCCCCTCCCGGCTGGTCGTCCACCTGAATCCCGTGAAACTCGGGGTGTGGGCGGCCAAGGTGATCCGACAGGGAGTCGAGGTCATGCTCGAAGATCAAGCTTCCTCCGTTTCCAAGCTGATAAAACTTGGTGTTGAGGGGTTCATTCGGCTCCATCTGAAAGAGAATTGGATGAGTAAGTTAGAGAGTGCAAAGTGTGGCAAAGTTTTAAGTTGATTCAAATAAGATAGAACATGATTCATCAAATTTTGGCAAAGTCTCAAAGACAAGAGTGTAGTAAATTTTCACAAATAATTTCTTTCATTTGATTTCAAAGTTAAATTTTTCAGAACGCCCATTCTAACTAAGGTCTTCTAAGGTCAAACAATGGCTCTGATACCAACTTGTCAACACCCGGATTTTTAAGTCCAAATGCCTATTATGTCATACATCGCAATCCCAGGAATATTGTTGTTGCGAGGCATAATAGTTAAGTATCACAGTCATCATTCCTTACAAACCATAGATCTTACAAATTGGAATCACATGATCCATATTACACGAATAGTTGATCTATTGATCAACGAACAAACACAGGTTCATAGTTCAACATAGCGGAAGCGTAAGATACAAGGACTCTCTAGTCCACAGGCCAACGCTTGACGTCGGAAGGCGCTTAGTTGTCGTAGGCGTCCTGCTGGTCATCTCCTTGTTCATCTTCATACTCTGGCCATTTGAATAGCCAGGGACAAAGCCGTGAGTACGTTGAGTACTTGCAAACTAATACTAATGTAAGTGCTAGACATTCTAGTAGGGTTTGCTAAGCTCTAGTTTATTTGCATAAAGCTAGTTTTAGTTCACAAAGTTTTGAGAAAAGCTTACTCAAGTGCCAACTAACTCAATGGGAACATTAGTGTCATTCCCACCATTCAAGTGGTGATTTCAATTCAATCCACCACAAGTCAATGCACCACCACCTTTCAACATCATTTTCAAAGATATGACATCGGAAACTGTATGGCCTTTCCAACCGTCCGTAACCGTGGACGCGGCTATTCAAATAGGTTTACACTCTGCAGAGGTTGCACACTTGTGCCACAACATTTGATTTCATCCGTCGGGATTTCCCCGAATAATCGTAACACAGTACGCGGATCATCAACCATAACCTTTCACTTACGAACCCTAGTATGAGCACCTCTCCCCATGAGCTTGGCCTCCCAGTGAAGACAGTCAGTCAGCCTGGGAACTGCACAGGGCTTGGGCCAGACATTCACCTCATTTCGCATCATATCGTATCGTTTCTTTTGTGGTAGAGGCAGCTTTCGGCATAACCCCGATGACGCTTGTTTAGAGGGAACCCATACTAAGACGCATAAACTTACAGTTAAGCCCTACCCATAATCAGGTATTGTGGGGGTACTTGATAATTGGAAAGGTATCGCATTCAAACCAACGTCATTTTTTATCAAAAATCACCATCTTTTCTTGGTCATATTCACCTTCAAAAATCATTCAATGGAATGCATCTTCATTCCAAGGTTTCAAAATCCTTTCAAATTCACAAGGTTCCCATCTAGAGTAGTCAAGTTTAGTTCATTAGCACTAGCTCTAATTCATGAGGGGTGCTACCTTGCTTTGCTTGGAAGAGACTAACTCACTACTCTAATAACCAACTTGTACTTTGACCAAAGTTAACTATAAAAGTAACTCCTTTAGAAAACAAGTAAGAACTTGTAAAGTAAAAACTTGGGATGGGTTCACATAAGGAAAGATAAGAAACATGGTGCCTTGCCCCAAGGGGGCTTTGCACCTTGCAAGATTATTAGCTTGCAGTAACTTGCAAGAGTAAAGCTTGCCTTGGTAGTTCTCAAACTGTTCCTCCTCCTCCTCTTGGTAGCAACCTTCTTCTTCGGCGTACTCTCCGGTGCTACCGTCTAAATTTGAATACGAGTATAATTACTCACTAATTCAATGGCTATTCCATACATCACAAATAAACACACAAACTACTCTATGCACACCAAATAAATAAACTAGGGTGCAAGGGTTGGGGGATTTAAATGGACTTTGTATTTCATATGTAAATGATAGTTTCCATAGGGTTCTTGAGAAATAATCTCCTCTTATTGAAATCTTCTTAAGATTTAATCTCTCCAACAATCATGGATGAACTCATATTGACCTAAGTCAAATGTTCATCATCATCATTTGGGAAAATGATTTAAATGAGGTGGATCACCTCATACCATTTAAATAACATTCTATTTGATTTAAATCTCAAGTAATTCATATAAGAGAGTTTGGGACCAGGGGTCCAAACATCCCATGAATTCATGTGAGACAAGTTTAAATGAAGTATAAGACTTCACACAATTTAACCTTAATAGTTTTGGATAATATCAACTAGTTAAACTAGTCAAAATATCCATTCATTAAACCATGGCATGATCATGCAAGGTGACCACACCATTTTATTGCAAAAACAATTAGTGTAAGTCAAATGTGAGCTATTAGAGTTGGAATTAACTTAATATCTATTTTGGTTGATTTTTAAGAATTATTTGAATAGGGAAAAGTCCCTGTCTTGTTATTTTTGTCAAATTAATTCTACAAAGAATTTGACCATGAGGCCAGTGGCATGTTGTAGGGAATTTCAGTGGCTTTCCAACAATATCAAATTCACTAAATTTGGTTTAGCCAATTTGAAACTATTTAATTTCAAAGTTTGGGGCAGTATGGAAATTTGGATGGAAATGATTTAAACGAATTTTGAATTAAAGGGCCGGCGGGAAAACGAAGCTGGGCCGATTTGAATTAAAACGGCCCACTCCAGCCCACCACGGTCCACAGACGCGCGGCGTGCTGACAGCGTGGGGTCCACGCGTCAGTGGCTGTTAAAACCCGAACCGGTATGGGTGAAGCTGGGGCGTAGGATTAGATGCAAATCGAACGGTCGAGGTTCATCGTCTTCTCCGACGAGAACCCGACGTGCTGGCGGCGGACCTAGGGGGTGGGAGTGCTAACCAGGGCTCCCGCGGTGGCTGGCAGTGTGCGTGATGTAGATGTGGACGACGGCGGTTCTCCTGGTACCGGCGGCTTGTCCTGGGGCGGCTCCAATCGACGGCGAGCTGCGGCGGCGATCACGGGCAGTGAGGCTTCAATTGGACGGCGGCGGTGGCTAATCGAGGCAGTGGAGTGGCTCAGGTGGTTGGGTGAGAAGAGGGGAAGGCGATGGTGTGCTCAGATCGACGAGGAGGGGTCTCCTTTTATAGGGACGCGAGGGTGCTGCGGGGCCGTGAAGAAGTCGACCATGGCGCGGCTTCTCCAACGTGCTATCGAGCTAGGCGAGGTGGTGGCAGTGTTCTACGGCTCCTGGCGATGCTATTGGCGGCGATAGCGGGGTCGGGCGGTGGCTAGGTTGGTCGCATTGCTTCCGTGTCCGTCGCGTCCGCGGCGGACCAGGGTTCTCTTCTCCGGCGACGGCGGTTGCGGGTCGTGGTCGAGGGCGTGTCTGGGAGCGTTGCGGTGTCACGGTGATGCTCAACGTGCTCGCAGGGGGTCCAGGGGGTGCTCGAGGTCGTGGCGCGGCGCGTGTCCAGTGCGTGCCCGTGGTGTGCACGCGCTCGACGCGAGCGGCGTCCAGGGCGCCATGGACGCGTGCTGGTCTGGCCGATGCCGGGCTCCTCCTCGACAATGGCCGGTGCTAGGTGGTCCAGTAGAGTGAGGTGGAGGGCAAGGACATGGTGGCCAGGGTTGGCGAGCAAGGGGGAGAGGGGAGGCTCGGCATGGTGATGCCATGGCCGACATGGCCATGCCATGCAAGCTATCTCCTCCTCCTTAGCTCCACTATGTGTCATTCATAGATGGAGGGAACTAGGGGACCATTTGGGGTTGGTTAGGGTAGGTTTGTTTGAGTAGATCACTATTTGCTATAGTGTGTGAATAGTGTTCAATTTTGGAAAATACAAAAATATCCAAAATGGAAAAATTCAAATGGTGAATGTTTTTGAAAAGTGAGTGTTGAGATAAGTTGTAAAAGACCAGAGGTGAATGGAGGTGGTGGTGGAAAATTTTGAATTCAAGATTTGGCCAAAATGGCCAAGTGGAGATTGTTGAACTTGTTAAAAAGTTAAGACTTTGGATGAGCATAGCTAGTGATCAAAGATGAATTTGGCAGGGTGGTCTTCATCAAAGTTGTTCACCTTGATGTTGACTTTGAACTGGTGCAAAGGGTTAGCAAGCATTGGTTTGGGAAAATTGAATTGCAGGGGCTCAAAGTGGTGATCAGACTAAAATTGGCAGATTTGGCCATCATCACATGTGAGTGGGAAAAGTGTTTGAAATTCATTTGAATTGTGCAACCATGGTTCCAAAAGTTGTAATAAGTGTTTAATAACATTATTCAACTAATGGTGAAGACCAAATAGGTCTAGGGTCAAAATTTATAAAAAATGCCATAGGGCATATGTGAGGGTTTTTAGGGTTTTCCAAATATTGGAATTTCTTCCTCTTTGATATTATTTGGTTGGTGATCTTCATATGATCACTCTAGGGTTTTAGAGCATATCAAATACAAGTAATAACAATCATCATGGCATATCACTCAAATGCACAAGTCCTATGCATGGTACTATATGCAAAAGAAAAGTTTTTTGTTGGTTTGAAATTTTGCTTTCTGGAATTCTCTAACTTTCTTTTCATTGAAATTTGGGGTGTTACAAGATGCATGCTGGATAGCGGTCTATGTACTTTGTCGTAATGCCCAATTAAATCTCACAATACTCATCATATCATGTATGTGCATTGTTATGCCCTCTCTATTTGTCAATTGCCTGACTGTAATTTGTTCACCCAACATGCTATTTATCTTATGGGAGAGACACCTCTAGTGAACTGTGGACCCCGGTCCATTCTTTTACATTAAATACAATCTACTGCAATACTTGTTCTACTGTTTTCTGCAAACAATCATCATCCACATTATACATCTAATCCTTTGTTACAGCAAGCCGGTGAGATTGACAACCTCACTGTTTCGTTGGGGCAAAGTACTTTGGTTGTGTTGTGCAGGTTCCACGTTGGCGCCGGAATCCCTGGTGTTGCGCCGCACTACATCCTGCTGCCATCAACCTTCGACGTGCTTCTTGGCTCCTCCTGGTTCGATAAACCTTGGTTTCTTTCTGAGGGAAAACTTGCTGCTGTGCGCATCATACCTTCCTCTTGGGGTTCTGATGGCGTGTATTTCACACGTTCGTTGGGCAACCCCAAGAGGAAGGTATGATGCGCACAGCAGCAAGTTTTCCCTCAGAAAGAAACCAAGGTTTATCAAACCAGGAGGAGCCAAGAAGCACGTTGAAGGTTGATGGCGGCGGGATGTAGTGCGGCGCAACACCAGGGATTCCGGCGCCAACGTGGAACCTGCACAACACAACCAAAGTACTTTGCCCCAACGAAACAAAGGAGGTTGTCAATCTCACCGGCTTGCTGTAACAAAGGATTAACCGTATTGTGTGGAAGATGATTGTTTGCAGAAAACAGTAGAACAAGTATTGCAGTAGATTGTATTGCAGTAAAGAGAATTGGACCGGGGTCCACAGTTCACTAGAGGTGTCTCTCCCATAAGACGAACAGCATGTTGGGTGAACAAATTACAGTTGGGCAATTGACAAATAAAGAGAGCATGACCATGCACATACATATCATGATGAGTATAGTGAGATTTAATTGGGCATTACGACAAAGTACATAGACCGTCATCCAACTGCATCTATGCCTAAAAAGTCCACCTTCAGGTTATCATCCGAACCCCCTCCAGTATTAAGTTGCTAACAACAGACAATTGCATTAAGTATGGTGCGTAATGTAACTAGTGACTACATCCTTGAACATAGCACTAATGTTTTATCCCTAGTGGCAACAGCACAATACAACCTTAGAACTTTCTGTCATCGTCCCTGTGTCAATGCAGCATGAACCCACTATCGAGCATAAGTACTCCCTCTTGGAGTTACAAGCATCTACTTGGCCAGAGCATCTACTAGTAACGGAGAGCATGCAAGATCATAAACAACACATAGATATAACTTTGATAATCAACATAACAAGTATTCTCTATTCATCGGATCCCAACAAACGCAACATATAGAATTACAGATAGATGATCTTGATCATGTTAGGCAGCTCACAAGATCCGACAATGATAGCACAATGGGGAGAAGACAACCATCTAGCTACTGCTATGGACCCATAGTCCAGGGGTAGACTACTCACACATCACACCGTAGGCGACCATGGCGGCGTAGAGTCCTCCGGGAGATGATTCCCCTCTCCGGCAGGGTGCCGGAGGCGATCTCCTGGATCCCCCGAGATGGGATCGGCGGCGGCGGCGTCTCTGGAAGGTTTTCCGTATCGTGGCTCTCGGTACTGGGGGTTTCGTCATGGAGGCTATTTGTAGGCGGAAGGGCAGGTCAAGAGGTGGCACGGGGGCCCCACACCACAGGGCCGCGCGGCCAAGGGGGGGGGCCGCGCCGCCCTAGGGTGTGGCCCCTCCGTGGCCCCTCTTCGTCTCTCCTTCAGACTTCTGGAAGCTTCGTGGAAAAATAGGCCCCTGGGCTTTGATTTCGTCCAATTCCGAGAATATTTCCTTACTAGGATTTCTGAAACCAAAAACAGCAGAAAACAGCAACTGGCACTTCGGCATCTTGTTAATAGGTTAGTTCCAGAAAATGCACGAATATGACATAAAGTGTGCATAAAACATGTAGATAACATCAATAATGTGGCATGGAACATAAGAAATTATCGATACGTCGGAGACGTATCAGCATCCCCAAGCTTAGTTCTACTCGTTCCGAGCAGGTAAAATGATAACACAGATAATTTCTAGAGTGACATGCCATCATAACCTTGATCATACTATTTGTAAAGCATATGTAGTGAATGCAGCGATCAAAACAATATATATGACATGAGTAAACAAGTGAATCATAAAGCAAAGACTTTTCATGAATAGCACTTCAAGACAAGCATCAATAAGTCTTGCATAAGAGTTAACTCATAAAGCAATAATTCAAAGTAAAGGCATTGAAGCAACACAAAAGAAGATTAAGTTTCAGCGGTTGCTTTCAACTTGTAACATGCATATCTCATGGATATTGTCAACATAGAGTAATATAATAAGTGCAATAAGCAAGTATGTAGGAATCAATGCACAGTTCACACAAGTGTTTGCTTCTTGAGGTGGAGAGAAATAGGTGAACTGACTCAACATTGAAAGTAAAAGAATGGTCCTCCATAGAGGAAAAGCATCGATTGCTATATTTGTGCTAGAGCTTTGATTTTGAAAACATGAAACAATTTTGTCAACGGTAGTAATAAAGCATATGCATCATGTAAATTATATCTTATAAGTTGCAAGCCTCATGCATAGTGTACTAATAGTGCCCGCACCTTGTCCTAATTAGCTTGGACTACCGGATCATCACAATGCATTGTTTTTACCAAGTGTCACAAAGGGGTACCTCTATGCCGCCTGTACAAAGGTCTAAGGAGAAAGCTCGCATTGGATTTCTCGCTATTGATTATTCTTCAACTTAGACATCCATACCGGGACAACATAGACAACAGATAATGGACTCCTCTTTTATGCATAAGCATATAACAACAATTAATAATTTTCTCATTTGAGATTTGAGGATTGTTGTCCAAAACTGAAACTTCCACCATGGAGCATGGCTTTAGTTAGCGGCCCAATGTTCTTCTCTAACATATGCATGCTTAACCATATGGTGGTAGATCTCTCTTGCTTCAGACAAGACGGACATGCATAGCAACTCACATGAAATTCAACAATGAATAATTGATGGCGTCCCCAGTAAACATGGTTATCGCACAACAAGCAACTTAATAAGAGATAAAGTGCATAATTACATATTCAATACCACAATAGTTTTTAAGCTATTTGTCCCATGAGCTATATATTGCAAAGGTGAATGATGGAATTTTAAAGGTAGCACTCAAGCAATTTACTTTGGAATGGCGGAAAATACCATGTAGCATAGGTAGGTATGGTGGACACAAATGGCATAGTGGTTGGCTCAAGTATTTTGGATGCATGAGAAGTATTCCCTCTCGATACAAGGTTTAGGCTAGCAAGGCTTATTTGAAACAAACGCAAGGATGAACAGGTGCAGCAAAACTCACATAAAAGACATATTGAAAACATTATAAGACTCTACACCGTCTTCCTTGTTGTTCAAACTCAATACTAGAAATTATCTAGACCTTAGAGAAACCAAATATGCAAACCAAATTTTAGCATGCTCTATGTATTTCTTCATTAATGGGTGCAAAGCATATGATGCAAGAGCTTAAACATGAGCACAACAATTGCCAAGTATCACATTACCCAAGACATTTATAGCAATTACTACATGTATCATTTTCCAATTCCAACCATATAACAATTTAACGAAGGAGAAACTTCGCCATGAATACTATGAGTAGAAACCAAGGACATACTTGTCCATATGCTACAGCGGAGCGTGTCTCTCTCCCATAAAGTGAATGCTAGGATCCATTTTATTCAAACAAAACAAAAAACAAAAACAAACCGACGCTCCAAGAAAAAGCACATAAGATGTGATGGAATAAAAATATAGTTTCAGGGGAGGAACCTGATAATGTTGTCGATGAAGAAGGGGATGCCTTGGGCATCCCCAAGCTTAGACGCTTGAGTCTTCTTGATATATGCAGGGGTGAACCACCGGGTGCATCCCCAAGCTTAGAGCTTTCACTCTCCTTGATCATGTTGCATCATACTCCTCTCTTGATCCTTGAAATCTTCCTCCACACCAAACTCGAAACAACTCATTAGAGGGTTAGTGCACAATATAAATTGACATATTCAGAGGTGACACAATCATTCTTAACACTTCTGGACATTGCATAATGCTACTGGACATTAGTGGATCAAAGAAATTCATCCAACATAGCGAAAGAGGCAATGCGAAATAAAAGGCAGAATCTGTCAAAACAGAACAGTTCGTATTGACGAATTTTAAAATGGCACCAGACTTGCTCAAATGAAAATGCTCAAATTGAATGAAAGTTGCGTACATATCTGAGGATCACACATGTAAATTGGCGTAATTTTCTGAGCTACCTACAGGGAGGTGGACCCAGATTCGTGACAGCAAAGAAATCTGGAACTGTGCAGTAATCCAAATCTAGTACTTACTTTTCTATCAACGGCTTTACTTGGCACAACAAAACACAAAACTAAGATAAGGAGAGGTTGCTACAGTAGTAAACAACTTCCAAGACACAAAATAAAAACAAAGTACTGTAGGTAAAAACATGGGTTGTCTCCCATAAGCGCTTTTCTTTAACGCCTTTCAGCTAGGCGCAGAAAGTGTGTATCAAGTATTATCAAGAGACGAAGTGTCAACATCATAATTTGTTCTCATAATAGAATCAAAAGGTACCTTCATTCTCTTTCTAGGGAAGTGTTCCATACCTTTCTTGAGAGGAAATTGATATTTTATATTACCTTCCTTCATATCAATGATAGCACCAACAGTTCGAAGAAAAGGTCTTCCCAATATAATGGGACAAGATGCATTGCATTCAATATCCAAGACAACAAAATCAACGGGGACAAGGTTATTGTTAACGGTAATGCGAACATTATCAACCTTACCCAAAGGTTTCTTTGTAGAATGATCAGCAAGATTAACATCCAAATAACAATTTTTCAGCGGTGGCAAGTCAAGCATATTATAAATTTTCTTAGGCATAACAGAAATACTTGCACCAAGATCACATAAAGCATTACAATCAAAATCTTTAACCTTCATCTTAATGATGGGCTCCCAACCATCCTCTAGCTTTTTAGGAATAGAGGCTTCGCGCTCTAGTTTCTCTTCTCTAGCTTTTATGAGAGCATTTGTAATATGATGCGTGAAAGCCAAATTTATAGCACTAGCATTAGGACTTTTAGCAAGTTTTTGCAAGAACTTTATAACTTCAGAGATGTGGCAATCATCAAAATTCAAACCATTATAATCTAAAGCAATGGGATCATCATCCCCAATGTTGGAAAAAATTTCAGCAGCTTTATCACAAAAGCGTTTCAGCAGTTTTAGCAGTTTCAGGCAGTTTTTCGCGCTTTGCATTAGAAGTGGAAACATTGCTAACACCAATTTTTTTATTAGTATGAGTAGGAGGTGCAGCAACATGTGTAGCATTAGCATTACTAGTGGTGGTAATAGTCCAAACTTTAGCTACATTCTTCTCTTTAGCTAGTTTTTCATTTTCTTCTCTATCCCACCTAGCACGCAGTTCAGCCATTAATCTTATATTCTCATTAATTCTAACTTGAATGGCATTTGCTGTAGTAACAATTTTATTATGATGATTCTCATTAGGCAAAACTTTTGATTTCAAAAGATCAACATCAGCAGCAAGACTATCGACTTTAGAAGCAAGTATATCAATTTTCCCAAGCTTTTCTTCAACAGATTTGTTAAAAACAGTTTGTGTACTAATAAATTCTTTAAGCATAGCTTCAAGTCCAGGGGGTGAACTCCTATTATTGTTGTAAGAATTCCCATAAGAATTACCATAGCCGTTGCCATTATTATAAGGATATGGCCTATAGTTGTTACTAGAATTGTTCCGGTAAGCATTGTTGTTGAAATTATTATTTTTAATGAAGTTTACATCAACATGTTCTTCTTGTGCAACCAATGAAGCTAATGGAACATTATTAGGATCAATATTAGTCCTATCATTCACAAGCATAGACATAATAGCATCAATCTTATCACTCAAGGAAGAGGTTTCTTCACGTAATTTACCTTCTTACCTTGTGGAGCTCTTTCCGTGTGCCATTCAGAGTAATTGATCATCATATTATCAAGAAGCTTTGTTGCTTCACCAAGAGTGATGGACATAAAGGTACCTCCAGCAGCTGAATCCAATAAATTCCGTGAAGAAAAATTTAGTCCTGCATAGAAGGTTTGGATGATCATCCAAGTAGTCAGTCCATGGGTTGGGCAATTTTTAACCAGAGATTTCATTCTTTCCCAAGCTTGAGCAACATGTTCAGTATCTAATTGTTTAAAATTCATTATGCTACTCCTCAAAGATATAATTTTAGCAGGGGGATAATATCTACCAATAAAAGCATCCTTGCATTTAGTCCATGAATCAATACTATTCTTAGGCAGAGATAGCAACCAATCTTTAGCTCTTCCTCTTAATGAGAAAGGGAACAATTTTAGTTTAATAATATCACCATCTACATCTTTATATTTTTGCATTTCACATAATTCAACAAAATTATTAAGATGGGCAGCAGCATCATCAGAACTAATACCAGAAAATTGCTCTCGCATAACAAGATTCAATAAAGCAGGTTTAATTTCAAAGAATTCTGCTGTAGTAGCAGGTGGAGCAATAGGTGTGCATAAGAAATCATTATTATTTGTGGTTGTGAAGTCACACAACTTAGTATTTTCAGCGTTGGCCATTTTAGCAACAGTAAATAAAACAAACTAGATAAAGTAAATGCAAGTAAACTAAATTTTTTTTTTGTGTTTTTGATATAGCAAACAAGATAGCAAATAAAGTAAAACTAGCAACTAATTTTTTTTGTATTTTGATTTAGTGCAGCAAACAAAGTAGTAAATAAAACTAAGCAAGACAAAAACAAAGTAAAGAGATTGAGAAGTGGAGACTCCCTTGCAGCGTGTCTTGATCTCCCCGGCAACGGCGCCGAAAATGTGCTTGATGGCGTGTATTTCACACGTTCGTTGGGCAACCCCAAGAGGAAGGTATGATGCGCACAGCAGCAAGTTTTCCCTCAGAAAGAAACCAAGGTTTATCGAACCAGGAGGAGCCAAGAAGCACGTTGAAGGTTGATGGCGGCGGGATGTAGTGCGGCGCAACACCAGGGATTCCGGCGCCAACGTGGAACCTGCACAACACAACCAAAGTACTTTGCCCCAACGAAACAGTGAGGTTGTCAATCTCACCGGCTTGCTGTAACAAAGGATTAACCGTATTGTGTGGAAGATGATTGTTTGCAGAAAACAGTAGAACAAGTATTGCAGTAGATTGTATTGCAGTAAAGAGAATTGGACCGGGGTCCACAGTTCACTAGAGGTGTCTCTCCCATAAGACGAACAGCATGTTGGGTGAACAAATTACAGTTGGGCAATTGACAAATAAAGAGAGCATGACCATGCACATACATATCATGATGAGTATAGTGAGATTTAATTGGGCATTACGACAAAGTACATAGACCGTCATCCAACTGCATCTATGCCTAAAAAGTCCACCTTCAAAGTTATCATCCGAACCCCTCCGGTATTAAGTTGCTAACAACAGACAATTGCATTAAGTATGGTGCGTAATGTAACTAGTGACTACATCCTTGAACATAGCACTAATGTTTTATCCCTAGTGGCAACAGCACAACACAACCTTAGAACTTTCTGTCACTGTCCCAGGTGTCAATGCAGGCATGAACCCACTATCGAGCATAAGTACTCCCTCTTGGAGTTACAAGCATCTACTAGTAACGGAGAGCATGCAAGATCATAAACAACACATAGATATAACTTTGATAATCAACATAACAAGTATTCTCTATTCATCGGATCCCAACAAACGCAACATATAGAATTACAGATAGATGATCTTGATCATGTTAGGCAGCTCACAAGATCCGACAATGATAGCACAATGGGGAGAAGACAACCATCTAGCTACTGCTATGGACCCATAGTCCAGGGGTAGACTACTCACACATCACACCGGAGGCGACCATGGTGGCGTAGAGTCCTCCGGGAGATGATTCCCCTCTCCGGCAGGGTGCCGGAGGCGATCTCCTGGATCCCCCGAGATGGGATCGGCGGCGGCGGCGTCTCTGGAAGGTTTTCCGTATCGTGGCTCTCGGTACTGGGGGTTTCATCACGGAGGCTATTTGTAGGCGGAAGGGCAGGTCAAGAGGCGGCACGGGGGCCCCACACCACAGGGCCGCGCGGCCAAGGGGGGGGGCCGCGCCGCCCTAGGGTGTGGCCCCTCCGTGGCCCCTCTTCGTCTCTCCTTCGGACTTCTGGAAGCTTCGTGGAAAAATAGGCCCCTGGGCTTTGATTTCGTCCAATTCCGAGAATATTTCCTTACTAGGATTTCTGAAACCAAAAACAGCAGAAAACAGCAACTGGCACTTCGGCATCTTGTTAATAGGTTAGTTCCAGAAAATGCACGAATATGACATAAAGTGTGCATAAAACATGTAGATAACATCAATAATGTGGCATGGAACATAAGAAATTATCGATACGTCGGAGACGTATCAGGTTCCCAACGAACGTGTGAGTTACACGCCATCAAGCTCCTGCGGAAGTCCCCTTATCTTCTCGCATGATCCCCATTGTGGCACTCTAATTGCTGCACAAAAATCATCAAATGGCAAGTTGACAATTTTATTATAAATTTTGTATCGAACCATGGGGTTAGATTGAGACCAATTGAATTCAAAATCCTGAACCACAGACATGGTCAGTTTTGCATATTGGTATGGTTCACCAACAACAAAACTTTCCAACCCTGCATTGGAAATTGGTTTTTGAACATCTCGCAGGATTCCTGCACTCCTCATAAAATCAACGCACGGATAGTAAGAGGGGTATACTCCCTCTTCGCGGTTAACTCTCATAACTTGTTGCACCTCCAATTCTTGTTGGTTTAGTTGATGACTATTCCACTCCATTTTCTGAAATTTTTCAACAAACAATATAAAATTTGATTTGGTGTCATATAATTGAGGGAAACTACTATAGGAACTTGCTAGAGTACTAAACATGCATCAAAACTAGTTTTTACCACTTAGAACAAGCATGCAAGCTCACTAAACATGTTACCTACAGCAGCAAAATATTCAAGATATACTCAACCAAACGAAATTCTATTTGGATAATCGAAGGAGTCACATACCGGAGAGCAAATGTGCCAAATTTCAGACAGAAATCTGGGCTGAGCAAAGAGATCGAGAAATCTTGAGCTCTTGAGCAGAAACGCGAGTGAGAGAAAGTGAGTACGAGTTTTTTCGGGAGAGAGAGTGCAATGAGTGGAAGAGATGATGAAGTGGGGCAAGGAGGGCCCCACACAACAGGGTGGCGCGCCCCCTTCCAGGCCGCACCGGCCTGTGGGGTGCCACCCTGGGGTGCCCCACTGGTCATCCCCAGGTGTTCCCAGGTGCCTCTTCGAAAAATAAGACCAACGGTATAATTTTTGTGAATTTTTGAAAACTTTTGAAAAATGCACATTTCTGGGTATTAATTTATTATTACTGGGCAGAAAAAGATTTTGAAATCTCTAATTAATTAAGGAACTTTACAAAATAAAAGTGCTACAACAAGTAAAACAAGTGGAGGAAGAAAGAAAGAAATGTTGTTTAGCTCTTCTATGCATATAAAATATATTTGTTAACAAGGTTGATCAAGTCTTGCCACCAAATAATTTTACATGTCATAAGAAGAAATAAACCTCAAATCAATCATGTTACCTTGTATTGTATTGATACGGATCCAATCACAAGAGTTTGATATTCTTCTTTAGGCTCATATATTGGACAATCAATATCTCCCACTTTGATAGATCTCAAATTAGAAATTGTATTAACTCCACATATTTTATCGATCTTCTTGGGAAAATAAACAGTATGCTCCTTGTCATCGACATTGAAAGTAACTTTTCCTTTATTGCAATCAATAACAGCCCCTGCGGTGTTAAGAAAAGGTCTCCCAAGAATAATAGACATATTATCATCTTCAGGCATTTCCAACACAACAAAATCAGTTAATATTAAGCAGTTCTGAGTAACTTGAACAGGAACATCCTCACATATACCAACAGGAATAGCAGTAGATTTATCAGCCATTTGCAAAGATATATCAGTTGGTATCAACTTATCTAAATAAAGTCTCTTATAAAGAGAAAAAGGCATAACACTAACACCCGCTCCCAAATCACATAGAGCAGTTCTAACATAATTATTCTTAATAGAACAAGGAATAGTCGGTATACCTGGGTCGCCAAGCTTCTTTGGAACCTTGCCATTGAAAGAGTAATGAGCAAGCATAGTGGAAATCTCCTCATTAGGAATTTTCCTTTTGTTAGTGACAATATCTTTCATATACTTTGAATAAGGAGGCAATTTAATAGCATCAGTCAAAGGGATTTGCAATAATAAAGGTTTCATCCAATCACAAAATTTATTATAGTGTTCTTCTTCCTTTGATTTTAGTTTCTTAGCAGGAAAAGGCATTTGCTTTTGAACCCAAGGTTCCCTTTCATTACCATGTTTCTTAGCAATAAAATCTTCCTTAGTATACTTTTTATTTTTAGCATGCTTTTCAGGTTCATCTTCAACCTCTTCTTTATCAGAAGCGTCATTCTTATCATTATCTCTATCATGTTCATTACCACTTTCAGTTTCAGAATCAGAAATAGAAATACTATTAGGATCATTAACAGGTTCAGAGGATTCTACAACATTTTTATGTTTCTTTTTCTTTTTCTTAGAAGGAGCACTAGTTTCAGTTCATTGAGAATCTTGTTCAAATCTTTTGGGATGCCCCTCAGGATATAGAGGATCCTGGGTAGAAACACCGCCTCTAGTTGTTACTTCATAAGCATGTTTTTCTTTAGAATTATTTTTTAACATGTCATTTTGCACTTTAGTGAGTTGATCAATTTGAGTTTGAACCATATGAAAATGTTTAACAAGCATATTAACATCATTGGAGGTTCTCTCCACAATACCATGCAATTCACTAATAGCTCGAGAATTTTCCATTAAATGATTCTCTACTCTCATATTAAAATTTTCTTGCTTAACAATATAATTATCAAACTCATCTAAGCATTGAGTAGGAGGTTTCGAATACGGAATATCTTCCCTAGTAAAGCGTTCAAGAGAGTTTACCTCAATCATGGATGAAGGGGGAGTTATCTTACATAAATCTTCTATAGGAGGTAAATTCTTCACGTCTTCGGATTTAATACCCTTCTCTTTAAGAGATTTCTTGGCATCCCTCATATCTTCATCATTTAATTTAATCATACCCCTCTTCTTCAATATTGGTGTCGGGGTTGGTTCAGGTGTAGACCAATCATCATGATTCCGGCCTATTCTAGCCAATAATTCTTCAGCTTCGTCTGGAGTTCTTTTCCTGAAAACACAACCAGCACAACTATCCAAATATGCTCTAGACTCAATGGTTAGTCCACTATAAAATATATCAAGTAAATCATGCTTTTCCAAATCATGTCCAGGCCGAGCTCTGATAAGAGAGCAAAATCTCGCCCAAGCTTCAGGCAATTTCTCTCCATCTTCCTGGTCAAAGCTATAAATTTTCTGCAAAGCAATATGTTGAGCACTAGCAGGAAAGTATTTCCGAAAGAAAACATCAAGCAAATCACTTGGACTATCAATAGAACCAGGAGGCAAACTATTATACTAAGTTTTAGCATCATCCTTTAATGAGAAAGGAAAAAATTTAGCAACAAAATAAGTATGTTTCTTAACATCATCAGAAAACAAGCTACTCAGAGTAGATAGCTCAATCATGTGTTCAACAACACTTTCTTTTTCAGTACCACAAAAGGGTGTTTTCTCAACAATAGCTATATGAGATAGATCAAGAGAAAAATCATAATCCTTATCCTTAATATTTATAGGAGATGTGGCAAATTTAGGATCAGGAGACAGTTTATATCTAATAAAGATGTTGTGCAAGCAACTTTTTAATTTTTCTTGCATCAGTAGTAGCATTGCATTTATCAATAAAATCATCATCAAGTTCCACATAATCTTCATCATGATCATCACTAGAGTATTCAACAGACTCAGGTGAATTAACAGGTGTAGCAGCATTTTCATTAGGAGTTTCAGCATTTTCAATTTGTCTAGACCTAGCAATTGTAGCATCTAGAAATGATCCTAACGAACCATCATTATCAAGCACAGCAGAAGCATCATCAAAATTATAAGAGGAATTTTCAGATTCAGCAGAAGTACCAGCATGTGAAGCTTGTGGTGGTGAAACAAGTTTATCTATCACAGATGGTGAATCAAGAGCAGCAGAGGTACTCAGAGTTGTACCTTTTCTTGTAGTGGATGGTAATCTGGCGACTTTAGTATCGCGAGGTTTACCCATGATGGAGAATTTGCAGCGAACAATATCAATCCAAGTGAACTTCCAAATAAAGCTATGCTCCCCGGCAACGGCGCCAGAAAATAGTCTTGATGACCCACAATTATAGGGGATCGCAACAGTCTTCGCGGGAAGTAAAACCCAATTTATTGATTCGACACAAGGGGAGACAAAGAATACTTGAAAGCCTTAACAGCGGAGTTGTCAATTCAGCTGCACCTGGAAACAGACTTGCTTGCAAGAGTTTATCAGTAGTAACAGTTTTATAGCAGTGGCAGTAGTGAAATAAAAGCAGCAGAGTAACAAAGACAGCAGTAGTGATTATAGTAAACAGCAGGATTAAAATACTGTAGGCACAGGGATGGATGAACGGGCGTTGCATGGATGAGAGAAACTCATGTAACAATCAAGGTAGGGCATTTGTAGATAATAATAAAACGGTATCCAAGTACTAATCAATCAATAGGCATGTGTTCCATATATAGTCGTACGTGCTCGCAATGAGAAACTTGCACAACATCTTTTGTCCTACCAGCCGGTGGCAGCCGGGCCTCTAGGGAATCTACTGGAAATTAAGGTACTCCTTTTAATAGAGCACCGGAGCAAAGCATTAACACTCCGTGAACACATGTGATACTCATATCACCGCCTTCCCCTTCGGTTGTCCCAATTTCTGTCACTTTGGGGCCTCGGGTTCCGGACGGCAACATGTGTATACAACTTGCAGGTAAGATCATAAAACAATGAATATCATCATGAAACAATAACATGTTCAGATCTGAGATCATGGCACTCGGGCCCTAGTGACAAGCATTAAGCATAACAAGTTGCAACAATATCATAAAAGTACCAATTACGGATACTAGGCACTATGCCCTAACAATCTTATGCTATTACATGACCAATCTCATCCAATCCCTACCATCCCCTTCAGCCTACAGCGGGGGAATTACTCACACATGGATGGGGGAAATATGGCTGGTCGATGGAGAGGCGTCGGTGGTGATGATGGCGACGATCTCCTCCAATTCCCCGTCCCGGCGAGGTGCCAGAACGGAGTTTCTGGTCCCGAGACGGAGTTTCGCGACGGTGGCGGCATACTGGATGGTTTCTGGCGACTTCGACTTCCCGTCTCGCGTTTTTAGATCGAAACCCTTAAGTAGTCCAGAGGGGGGTGTCAGAGGCTGGCCGAGGGGGCCACACGCTAGGGCGGCGCGCCCCCCTACAGGCCGCGCTAGCCTATTGTCTGGGGGGGGCTGGGCCTCCCCCAGGCCTGCCCTTCTGGCTCCGTGATTCTTCTGGAAAAATAAGCCCATCGACATAAATTCCGAGGATTTTCCTGAAAGTTGAATTTCTGCACAAAAACGAGACACCAGAGCAATTCTGCTGAAAACAGCGTTAGTCCGTGTTAGTTGTATCCAAAATACACAAATTAGAGGCAAAACAATAGCAAAAGTGTTCGGGAAAGTAGATACGTTTTGGACGTATCAGAGAGAAAGGGCTTCGAGGAGGCGATCATCTTCGGGCTTTTCAAGTTCATATTCCTGGCTCGTCTTCCCTGCTGAAGCAAATTCCAGATTACTGACAAGCATACGCAAACATTAAAAACAACCCGAGGAAAGTGATGGGTACTTACTGACAAAGCGTTGATTTTGCGACTCCAAGCGAGCGGCGATATCAGCTTCACGAGCGAGCTGTTGGGATGTGTGCTCACTCAAGGCATTTTCAGCGTCATGGAGTCTCTTTCGCAGACTCTCAACTGAGGCAGATTCTAGCTTCGCTTTCTCACGGGCTTTTTCGCTCTTTGCCAGCTCGAGAGCAAGATCATCGGCGCGCTTATTAGCTTTGGTGAGAGCCTCTGGTAAAATACAGCAACAAAAGTTACAACAAAGTAGCAAAGAAAAAATTGTTCGACAAGGAAAAGATAAGAGAAGTACCTTTCAAACTATTCGCATGGTCGCGGTTCCCAACAAATTGATTACCAAGACGAATAAATTGTTGCATCAGAGGCTGAGAAAACGAAAAAGGGATAAGAAAGCCAGAAGAAGAAAAGTTCAACAACAACAAAAATGGGTGGTAAGGCCACTTACATCATCCAGAGCGGAAGTCGACGAACTCCCGGGCAGAAGGTTTGATCCTTAGACAGGTTCAACCCTCGCCTTCTTCGGCGAAGGGGCACGGGGCTGCCGGGAGGAGTCAAGTTCCCTATATCCCGCTGAGGAGGTGAGGTTTCTTCGGTAGCAGGGCGAGTCTCGGAAAGCACCAAGGTATGTGACGTGCTCGTGTGAGCAGTCACATTAACAATGGGGTCCTCTTCTTCGTCGCCACTACGCATCAAAAGATAGTATGAGGATATGCATAAAAAGCAATATAGCAAAAAATACAAAAGGCGATGTGAACTTACGAGCTAACAAGAGCATCGTCGTAAGGGTTGAAGGCTTTCCCCTCTTTTTCGGGAGAAGTCTCCTCGACAGGAGATTTTCCCGCTTTGGAGGTGCCGGAATCTTCGAGTTCCTCCCTCTTCCTCTTATTCTTCGGGGAAGCAGCTGAAGGGAGCAAACGCGAAGACTCGGAAGCCTCGGTTTCATTTTCTTTTTCAGAGGAAGCCGTGGATTTGTGAGAACCCGCAACTTCACTCTCAGGGCGAGAAGTGCCCTGATTATCGTCAGTGACGATGGTTCGTTCTTCGACTTCCCCGCCCTCAGGGAGGGTAGGAAGAGAAGATAAAACTTGATGTTTCTACAAGATGACAAGATATGTCGAAAATAAGTTATACAAGGGAAGTCAGCAAAATAGTAGTCTACAAATGTTAAAAACTCGGAAGGGCAAAAAAAAAAGTTCACCTTGGGGAGGGTGTTGGTGCTGCTGTACGGCTCGACGCGGCAAGATGATGGAATGGTGTCTTTCTTGCTCAGCGACGAAATCTTCCGGACAAGCCTCTCCAAGTCTTTTATTGACAGATCCTTGGAGAAGCGATCCACGTCTTTCGCGCCCGCATACATCCAGAGAGGGTTCTTGCGAGCCTGAAGAGGCTGCACCCTAATCCTAAGGAAGTACGCAGTTATCTGAATACCCGACAGCTCTTTGCCGCGGGTATTCTGGAGTTCATGAATGCGCTTCATCAGTGCATCTGTCGCCGTTTTCTCTTCATCGGACGCTTCCGCGTCCCACGAACGACGACGAACGATTTTTTCGCCACCATCAAAAGGAGCGACATTGTACTCCTGCACGTCATTGTGCGCCTCCTGGACATAAAGCCATCTTTTGTGCCACCCTTGAACAGAGTCAGGGAACTTAACATCGAAATATTCGACATCTGGGCGGACGCATATAACTACACCACCTACATTGTAGGCGGTGGTGTGGGAGCTGTTGCGGCGGACAAGAAATATGCGTTTCCACAGGCCCCAGTTGGGAGGGGTATCGAGAAAGCATTTGCAGAGGGTGATGAAGATGGAGATGTGAAGGATGGAATTGGGGGTGAGATGATGGAGTTGTAGACCGTAAACAAAGAGCAATCCACGAAGAAATTCGTGGATCGGAGTAGCTAGGCCGCGGATGAGGTGGTCGACAAAAGTTACCCGGTATCCAATGCGTGGCGTGGGGTAGCTCTCCTCGCCGGGGAAGATCAGTGTCTTCTCCTACTTCGTGAACCCGAGCTTCTTGAGCAGGTTCACATCTTGATTCGAGATCCTAGATCTCTCCCACTCGGAGGACTGCAGGCCTTCCTTCGCCATGGGGGAGGTGTGCTTGGTGAGCCTAGACCGCGGCGACATCTAGTGGGGTTGAATGCAGTAGGGAAGTAAGCACGGGCACATGAGCGTATTTGGCAATGGGGATTTTGGAGAGAGAGAGAAGCAGAGGTGCGGCACAGCGAAGGGGAGAACGGAGGAAGAAGAAGGTCTTTTATAGTCAATCTGCGAATCGAAGCACCATCGGATGATATGAGAACGGATTGGATTCTTTACACGTGGTTCAAGGGGTAAGAATGTACAGCGTGCGTGCCAGAAAAAGCGGAGGACATGTGTCCCCCACTTGCGCAACGTGTCAACGTGCTGCAGATTTTGGGTCCACGGGTCAGTGACAAGATAGAACTCGCGTTTTCCCGATACCGCGGTTGTGGCTATCGTCAGCACTGATGTCACTTTAGCAAAGAGAAATTTCGGCTGCGGTGTTATGAAAATTGGTGATAATGAGGAATTGATGAAAATCTCGAGAGCTTTTGATCAAATACAAGTTTTTGATCAAATGCTCGGGGGCTACTTTAGAAAGAAGAAAAACCTCGGGTATGGCAAGAAAGAATAGGCGAGAGCCTATGATCAAATGCAAGCATTTGTCCATATGCTCGGGGGCTACTCCCATCGGGAGCGCTGGTTGCGCACCCGAGAAAAATAGCAGAAAGATGACAATATAGCAATAAAAGGTGTTAAAATGGTGAGCCTACAACCAAGTCCAAGCACTTGGCTGTAGCCTCTGGGGCTACTCCCATCGGGAACGATGTTCGCGTGCCCGATGAATTTAGAAAACAGCATGACTGGTATATTTCGAGTTATACAAATAACTCTTCATATACTCCCATCGGGAGGACAAGATAAAAATATACAAGTCATCTGTTGACTCGCATAAATGAGCTATTCCATCAGCCGAAAAAGGCACTCGACAATATATTCTCAGAGCGCCTTAGTCACGAATAAATCTCTGAATGCCGCAAAACTTTGCGAAGGTAAGTCCCCGGATCCGTCCTGTGCGGCGTGGCACCGTCTCTGACGGCGGTTTGCTACTTTTTTCCGTATCAACATATATGAAGAAAAATCCTAACGGACGCGTTAGGTACCCGATAAAACATAACTGGAACTCGACATCTGGTAAGACCTTAAGCGGCACATGTCGAGTTACGCCAGTATCCCGATATCATGTCCAGGGACGTGATCTTGAAGTAGGTTTTTGCGGATTGCCACAAGAGCAGTTAACTAGTACCTGATCCGTCAGATGAACTAGCCCCAATTACCGTTATCCCTGTACAATATATGACTGTTCTATTAAAGATATGTGCTAACTCGAAGAAGTTATTTGATAATAGTAAAGTTGGAGATTTTCCCTGATTCTCCGATTCAAGCAAAATCTCGGGGGCTACTGACATAGGCATTCCCAATGGGCCTGCTGAAGATGGTACCCGGGGTTTACCGAAGGCCCATGAAGTCGAAAGAATATGAAGTTCGGAAGCCCAATTAGTTGTTAAGGAAAGATAGTTGTATTAGGAATAAAGAGATTTGTAACTTTACGGGTTGAACTCAGAGAGTCTCCCGGAGTCTGTAAACTTGTGTAATACGAAACCCTCGGCTCCGCCTCCTATATAAGGGGGAGTCGAGGGACAAAGAGAGGATCGAATCATTGTTCACGCAACCCTAGTTTTCATAAGCAGTCGAGTACTTTTTCGGCTGAAACCCTCGAGATCTACTTGCCCTCTACTTCCGACAAAACCCTAGTCTACAACTTATAGGCATTGCCAAGTTGATACCTTGTCAGGCACCGACCTGGTCGGTGTATAGGTTTTCGCACTCCTACTGATGAGTCCCCTTCTGGCGTCTATCGAGTATCGACACATCCTCTCATACGATACGACGGTTCGTGTATAAGTATAGAGGAGAGGACATTGTTGCAACCTGGGTTCTCGAATCGCATCGATCAACGGGGAAACAACGGAAGTAAGGAGAAATCAGGCCCTCCACGACTCCGCCCTAAGAGCATCTCCAGCCGCGTCCCCCAAAGCGTCCCCAAAACGGCGCCGAATTTAGCATTAGAGGACGCTTTTTCTTCGTGCCGCGTTTGGGGACGTCGCTCTCCAGCCACGTCCCTCAAACATAAATTAAGATTTTTAAATTTTAATCAAAAATAAGTCAAATTCATTTAATCTTGAATATATTACATAAATTTGAACGAAATTTGATGAAATTTAAACCTGAACTCTAATATAGTAGTAGTTGCAGCGGCCAGAGGGGTCGTAGTACTGGTGGAAGTTGTAAATGCCGTCGTCGATGACGTCCTGCTTGTCGCGCTCGTCGGGCTCGTCCTTCACTGCCCCGCTGGCCCAGCTTCGCCTTCGTTGGTGAAGTCGACGAGCAGCATCCCAGCGTCGCGGATGGATGGCGGTCGCCACGTCAAGGTCGCCCCTCCAAGCGTCCTTGTCATTCAACGACGCCATGTACGCCGCCTGCAACCCTGGGCAGTCCTCGGGGTCATTGCTGCTGGCGATGAGGCGCTGCCGCCACTCAACTCTGCCATCTGGGCGGCCTTCGCGGCTTCCTCGTCGTCCTACTCCTCCTTCACCTCCGGCTTCGTAACGAGGAGAGCGCCTCCGGCGCGCCACTGCTGCTCCCGCGCTAGTTCGCATATGTTGATGTTGTTGCCGTCGTGCATCCGAATCGCGTGCGGCGTCGCGTACTCGGGCTCCTCCTTCACCTCGCGCTTCGGCACGTTGTACGGCGTGGCGCGGTGCGAGGAAGGCGTCGATCGTGCCAGCCCTGAAGAAGAAGAGTTCAAGGAGGACGAGTACATCCTCCTCGGTTGCCAGCGCGTTGCGGTCAGAGGAGATAGCGGCGGAGAAGCTGGCATCTCCAACCTTGCGGCGCCCCTGTGGATGCCGTCGACGACGTTCGAGAGGGTGCGCCCAGGAACGCCCCAGAAAAGGACGTGCCCCTCCTTGTTCCACGTGTTCCTCCGGCTGACGAGGCCGTCGGTGTTGTTCATGTCGGCGTCGTACTGCGCCTAGAAGAAGTCCGCCCACCAGTCATCATTGCCGGTGGGCGCCCAGGTGGGATCGGCGCGCTCCTCGGCGTTGAGGCGAGTGCGCTGGGTCCTAATCGGGTCCCTCCAGCGATCGGTTCCCGGCGGCGGCGGGACGCCGATCCTGTTGACGATCATCCTCCAGTCGCCGCTGCTTGGCAGGCGCATGTCCGGCGGGACAGGGTACCACGCGCGGTACAACGCCCACGCCTCCGCCACCGTGAGGCTGCCGGGCCCGAAGCCGTTCGCCGCGAGGATGTTCTTGCGGGAGGACGACATTGGCGTTGAGGCGAGAGGAAGGAAGGAGGTGCGGCGAGATTAGAATGGGGAACATGGCAAGAGGAAGGAGGGGCGCCCTTTATTGTACATCGGCGGCAGGCGACGCGGCAGCGGGGCGTTGGCGCAATAAACGCCCGCGCAGATGGCCACGCGGCCATGCATGACGAGACGTTTTACTGCGTCGCCTGGGAAAGCTGGCGCCATTAACATCACTTGACCAGAGGTAGGCGACGGGATTTATACTTCCGTGTCAATGGCGCGTCGGGCCCGCCACTCCCCGGCTCGCTTCTCCCTATGCCCGGCGTGCCCGGAGCGTCCCGTGTGGACCGGAGGATGGGTTCAGGAGGAGTCAGGACGCCGGACACCTGTATTGGGCCGCGTCGGATGGAAAGGGCTTTTGAGCCGCGTAACTGGTAACGAAAAATATTCGGTGCATCCAAAAATCTATGGGAGACGTTTTGGAAGACACGGTTGGAAATGCTCTCAGTGTCTCGGCGACCGATCCCATACGCACTGACGCGGTAGCCCCTGAATCGGGCGATCACCATACGTCGCCCAACCCTATCCTGTCTGCCCTTGGTCTGTGCCCGCCCTCCATCAATCAATAGTTCTGCAAAATCAACTTGGTAATTCCCTATATTTCTTCTATCTCTTTTACGAAAATGGTTGCTACTAGTCTACTAGATGAAGCGCCAAGACAAATGTAGCTACCAGGGATATAAATCTTGAGGATGATTTTGTGCAGGGTGTTCATATATGCATGATGTATCATTTTGTTTGTCAAATTTTAGAGTCTCGTGTAAATCAACTATTTGCCAAATGCAGATATATAATGGACAGATTTCTTCTCGAAAGAAAAGCACAAGATGTTCCTAAGACATGAATTGGAAAGAAGAGAATCATTATGATCTAGGCAAGAGAAAATTGATAGAAAAATATTATCTCAATTTAAAAGAATTTGCGGTATGTTGATACCACTTTTTTGTATTTATATGTTGCCTTTTATTACGTCATATCATCTATGTTACATAGTATAAAATATTCATTTAAATAGTAGATTATCACTCAAAAAATTTACGCCATAGTGAAGTAGTGCATCAGGGTGTGACTTGACCTTCAGCTCCGCCCCTGGTCTACCGTTCTTTTTATTAAGTGTGGTATCTTTCCAGTGCACATTTCGTAATTTATTTTACCTATGCTGACATCATCTACTTCCCCTTTCATGTGTTTCATCTTATAGTGCCTCTGCTATCACCACGTATTCGACTAGCTCGATTTGTGATGGCTCCCAAGTGCAGGAGATTAATCATAGTACTTTTTAATAAAAAAGGTTGTCGAACCCACGAGGAGCTGAAGGTATTGGTTAGCGGATTTGACAAGTAAACAGTAATAAAGATGCAACAGTTTTGGTATATTGAGTTTATAGTTTTCAATAAAATAAAATGTGAAAAGTAAATAGCAATATGCAAATAGTCTTCGACAAGTAATATTCCTCTATGCAGCAAAATGAGAAGCTCAAGTGTGTGCGCTTATATGAGACAAGTGTTTCCGAGTGCAGCGTGGATTTACTAGCATTAGAGTTCTACACAACATGGTAAATATTGTGTCAATTTCATTCCCCTAGGGGCGGAGCCTAAATTAGGTGCAGCCATCGATATGAGCAAATGCACCCCTTATGATGGGTCCTAGAGCAATTTTCATGTGCAAGTATATATGAATCATTAAGACGTAAATGTCGCACCATAGCAATAATATCATTGGTCCCCGACATAAACCCCTCTAATGCAACTCAAAGTATTGGAACGGTTTTTATCATTCCGTCCCTTCCAACACTCATTTATTACATTAAAGTGTAGCCCTATGAGCCATATAGGTGAAGTAATATGCAGTCGACGTTCTCATAAAACCATCATAGAACAACATGAAGATAAAAACTTGACCAGATACTCATTGCACATCATATAGAATCATAGCCATATCATCCTATGCCCTCAGAAAGATGGGGAACTACTCACAAGTGTCAAACATATTATGGACCAGAGGCATAATGATTAACACAATGTGAATATATAATATCTTCACCAAATAATGACAAAGTACCAATCACAAACATGCAACTAGCCCTTAAAAAATATCCGTGGTGCAATTAACACAAACTATGAGGGCGATGAAGTCGATCTCGTAGATGGTGTAGTGGTGATGATGGTGCTGATGGAGATGCCTCTCCCTACATCAAGGAAGAGTGGTGATGATGATGACATAGATTTCCCCTTCACCGGAGGCACTGGTGCGGCATGATCTGCCATCTCCCGGAATAGGAGATCGAGGACTTTCGCCTCCTCCATTGTCTCAATAAATCTTGGCAAAATATGTCTTAGATTTTTGGGCGAAACGGAGGCGTTAGTATAAAGGGGGGCCCAAGACAATGCTCGAGGCCAAAACGAGCTAGGTGGTGCGCCCTAGTATGGTGGGCGTGCCACATGGTCTCTTTTGGACCTATGGCCCACCTCGTGTGCTTCTTTGGCCCACGATACTTCTCTAGGTGAAAATCTAATCAGGTATTTTTTTCCTTCGATTCTTAGGTGTCCAGAAGGCCCGTGAAACAATAAATTACGAAAAAATAGGTTTTCTACCTCCCAGGAATTAAATACCAATGAAGGGGACTTTGTAGGAAAGTCCTGGAAATCAACTAAAAATGCATAAATAATGATGTATGATGGCAGATATCAATAAAAACTAAATATATATGTAATAATATTGATCATGTAAAATGTACATATCAACTCTCCCAAGCTTAAACCTTTGCTCGTCCTCGAGCAAATAAGCGAATTGATCGTATCATGCATCAATAAGCTTGTGGTTGATAAATAGAAATACGAGCATTGCATCATCAACTTATGCATATTCAATTGTCTTGTAAAATTTCTGAACTAACAAGCATACAAATGTGGACTCCATATGATAGAAACTCTAGCAACTACCCCTTACCATTTGAACAAGACTAACCATTGTATGTTGGACAATTGATCAAACAATGTTTCATGTATATCGTCATCTCGATATGCTTGGCTTTTACCAGCTTTCTTTTTCTTTTAACATGCCTTTGCAATGAAGATAAACTCACATAGAGCAACTATTTACAAGAAGAGAATTTTCTAAACAACAAGATAAGCATGAAGTTCGACTCTGTCAAACACTTTGACATATTTTCAATGGGATCTATTAATAGTCTTGTCCCCTAGTAACCAATATATAAACCTTATTTATGGATCTTTCAATCATGTCATATGCTTTACATCTACCTTTGTCTTTCACTTTTCATGGCTAACCGAATCCTCGAGTGCCGACCTTTTCATTCACAAACTTGTTTTAAGCATATGTATTAAAATATCCATGACAATCAGTTTACCCGTTGATTACTTAGTAGTACAAGAGTATGCCATGCCCCCTTGTCATCATCTCTTCCCGACTATTTGTTCTCCAAGACCACATCTCCACCACAATGTAACACCCCAGGTTTTCAGACGATTGTGTGGTAGAACTAGAAAGGGATGTGCACTGCATCGCAAAAACTAGAAAAAAATGAGCATTTAATTGCATAAAACCTAAGGGGGTCGAAGTTTCTCCCTCGTTACCATTAGGGTTTAGGGTTTCCGTCCTCACGGGGATGCCGCATGTATCGATTCAACCGATGACTCGGAGATGTCGACGATCTCCGTCCTCTTCCGCTTCTTTGAAACCTCCTCCTCCTCGTGAGATGTCGCAAAGGGGAGGGAAACTTTGATGTTGGATGCCTCGTATTGCGCGTCCTCCTCCTCATCATCATCGCCCTGCGGGGTGATGTCGGTTTCAGTTGCCTCGCTTCAGTAGTGATGACGGCTACTAGCAACGCCAAAAAGATCTTCATACGTTGGGACTCCAAGTGCAGAGTATTGTATCAAGAAAGTATCTTCCCCACAAGGGTGACTCGAGGGTTTATATCGAATTCTCGGGGAACTGGATGGAAAAGTATTCTCTTCTCTCTTCTTCAAGCAATCCTGCAAGTAAGTAAATGCCTTGTGTCCCCAACTCCACCGTGTGGTTGTCAAGCACAAAGTTTCGCGTAAGTAAATAACACAAGTAGTAATAAAACAAGTAGTAAACTAAACTAGATAAAGCAACTAAGTAAAAACTGTAAAGAGATTGATTGTTTTTGGTGTTTTAGATGCAAATAAGAAAAGTAAATATTTTTTTATTTTCGGAATAAAATAGTGCAACAAATAGAAAACAATGTAAATGCACTATAAAGGTGTTTCTTATGATAAAAAGTGGACCGAGATTCATGGATTTACTTGACTATTCTCTCGTAAATTTGTGGTGGACAAAAGGCAATTTATCAATAAGATATGAAGGTAAAAATAATATTATATGTAATATCAGAATTAATATGGGCATCACGTCCTAACATAGAAATGATGCAACACACCTCTCTTATGCTCCACAAGAATAAAACTTCATCAATCATGCATTAAGAATTAACAGAGCATAGAAATAAGTACTTTGACATGAAGTTTGAATATCAAATATGCTACCTTGAACAAACAAGATCATCATTACTATCATATGAGGAACATAGCACATGCATTCACTTAATCCCTAGTGAGGTAGAAAAGAAAGGCAAAACCATAATAGCTCTTGAACATATTGTTACTATCCAATTACTAAAACCTTGCTACTCCATCTAACACACACATCACCCCACACACGCTCTTCCATAGATGTTGGATCAGAACATAAACTTAAGAAAGGTTACATAATATGCATCTAGCAATACATCTTACAAATATAATAAGACCAGATCTCATATAGCAATATCATAGAACAAGGATCCACTACATAGGTATTACAAATATGACCATAATCATGATAGGCAGCTCATATGGCACTAAGTACTATGAAGAACATGACATAAATAGGTCAAGCTACTGCCACAAACCCGTAGTCCAGAAGTGGACTACTCCCTCTTGATCATGGTGATGATGATGAAGACATTGGAGAAGGTGGAGATCCCTATGGCGATGATCCCGGTGGAGTTCCCCCCTCCAATCTTCTCTGCAGCAGCCTCTGTTTGGTGTTTCTATCTTTCTGCGGCGCTCCCCTCCTGAGAACTCTTCGGGGCCATATATATAGTCGTTTTTAGGGCAAAATACGTCGGTGGGCGAAAGAAACTGGGCAATCGGACGATCGAGGGGCGAACAGAGGTGGGTGGCGCGGCCAGCTTCTTGGGCCACGCCACCTATGCTCGTTCAGCCCTCGGGCCTCTCCAGGTGTGCTTGAAAAGTCCGTTGTGTTATTCCCAACGAAAAAATGATGCTCCAAAAATCCCAGGTCAATTTGACTCCGTATAGGTCTCTGAAAATGGAAAATACGCGAAACAGGGTTTTCTTGTTCTACAGGGTTATAAACTAAATAAAGATGACCATTGGTAAATCCCCATAAATTAATGTAAACCATGGTATTATCATCATATATGTTGCAAATATGTTGGAATTCAATATGATAAAGGACAAAGTTCATGTATGCATTTTACATAGAAATTTTTGCTGTAGATTTTTTTTTTGGACAGATTCTGCCTTGTTTTGTTAGATCTATTCTTTTGAGTATCAAATCGGTGTTTTAATTGGATCTTGTGATATGCTAGAATGAGCAGAACATTATGCTATCTCTGGTTCACGAAGATATAATTTTATTCTTCAGTAAAATAGCAGCAAGCATAATTTATTTGTACCTCTAATGTCACCCATAGAAAAGAATGGGCAGAAAAGTCTGTGTTGAAGTTTTTTCACAAGGAATGGAGGAATATCACACTAATATGATTCAAGTATGATGAAGATCATAAGCTTGGGGATGCCCATGCAACCCAACTTGGAAAAATTCGGAGCTACCAGTAAAAATACAAAAATCATGCACTAAAAAGTGAAGCGCAGGAATCAGCAACTCCATATTATGTTTGCAACTTTAAACATCAAATGGGTAAAAACTTGATACTTTATTTTAAAACCCAGAGAGTAAATTAAAAGAAAACTAACATGATACATCAAGCATGCAAAAACACAAATAAAAACATCTCGGGTTGTCTCCCGTAAAGTGCTTTCTTTATAGCCATATAGCTAGGCTTACTTACTTGATTCAAGTGACATGGAATTTTTGTGGTAGCATAAATGTTGCCTCCATCTTACTTGGAAAGTGTTCCATACACTGCTTATGAGGGAACTGAAACTTAACATTCCCTTCCTTTGAATCAATGATAGCCCATGTTGTTTTCAGAAAAGGTCTTCCCATGTCCATAACAATGAAATCAATAGGTACATATGTCATATGTAATTCAAACATTACATCTTTTACTTTGCCTAATGCCTATGTGGTTGAAGCATTTTTCCATATTTTTAAGGTTTAGTAAATCATATAACTCTTTAGAGATAACATAAACACTAGATCCTAGATCAAGAATAGCATGCTGTGTTTCTTTGTCAATAGATATTAAAATCTTGGGAATCCACACATCCCCAAGCTTAGGTGGTATCATGGCCTCATTATTATACATCTGAATCTTTTCTTTAATAACATAGCTGGCAATATAAGAACCAAGCCCAACTTCATTAACATTGATAGTAGGATCTGTTGCAAAATTTTCAAATAGCAATCAATTCATTGAAGCTACTTCTATCAAGATCCAAGAGTGGTTCCCTAGCTTCACTAAGCATTTTAATTTCTTCAACATGTTCATCATTGGTAAGCATAAGAGTTTCTTTTTCATCCATAGCATTCAAAGTTTTCCAATATCTATCTACAACTTCTTGCACATATTTTATTGTTTCTTCATGGTTCTTTTGTTGCAAGATATTTTTAAAAGAGATAAGAGATAACTTCTTGTGTTAAAAATTCAAATTTATCAATCAAATCATCTTGTCTTTCAAATTTTTCTATGAATTATTTATTCAATTATTTTTGTGAAGCAATAAAGATCTAGTGGTATTTTCTAATTCATTAGAGTTATTACCACTAGCATATTTGTTGGGTACATAGGGGGCCGACCATAGCTATTGTTGTAATTATTCACATACCCATTGTTGCCAAAGTACCTTATAAAATTAACATCCACATTTTCATTATTGTTGCCAACTAAATCTTGTAAAGGGACATTATCATTATTTTGTTTAGCTATGCAAGCAAGGATGGCATTAATTTTACTAGATATATAAAGGATTTTCTTCTTCAATTGAATGCACCTTCTTTGTGGGATTAGGTGCTCTTTCAGTGTGCCATTGACTATGATTATGCAACATGATTTCTAATGTGGCTTTAGCTTCAGGTACAGATTTTCCCATAAAAGCACCTCCCACAGCAGAATCTATCATGCTTCTAGACATTATGTTTAACCCATTATAGAAAGAGTGTAGGATAGTCCATTCATTAACTCGATGTGATGGGCAAGTTCTAAGCATCTTTTAATTCTTTCCCACGTTGTTGCCACATGTTCATTATCCTTTTGTCTAAAGGACAATATGCTTTTTCTATTTTGTATGATTTTAACATGTGGATAGTACTTTTTAATGAAAGCCTCTTTAAGATCATCAGAAGAATTAATACTACGAGTAGGTAAAGACAATAACCATTCTTTGGCTTTTCCTTTAAGAGAAAGTGGGAATAATTTAACCTTAACAATATTGTTCTCCACATTTGTAAATTTTTGCATGTCACAAATTTTATAGAAATCATGTAAATGCATAGAGGCATCTTCACTACAATTACCACAAAATTGTTCCCTAGTTATAAGATTTAATAACCCATGACTTACTTCAAAGCTTTCAACAGTTATCTCAGGTGTAGTAATAGGCTTAGCAATAAAATGATCATTAGGAGTGTTTGTGTAATCACACAATTTAGTATTTGTTTCCCCCATGATTTTCAGAAGATAGTTGTCACTACTTTTTATGTGTTTTTCAATTTTTTAAGAAAGAGAACTAACTAGCAAAAACTAAAAACAAGCAAAAAAGACTAAAAATAAGATAAATAAAATATGATGCAAAATCTAAAAGAGATAGGAGAGCTCATATATAGTGATGTTACCTCCCCAAGCTTGGGCGAGAAACAACGCCAAAAAATCTCTTGCAGTGCTTAGAGCTTCTTGCGCAGCAACCACTGAGATGTAACTCTTCTTAGTTCCCTAGCAGCGGCGTCAGAAAATCCTCTTGATGACGGCTATTAGCAACGCCAAAAATATCTTGATACGTTGGGACTCCAAGTGCAGAGTGTTGTGTCAAGGAAGTATCTTCCCCACAAAGGTGACTCAAGGGTTTATATCGAACTCTCGGGAAACTGGATGTAAAAGTATTCTCTTCTCTCTTGTTCAAGCAATCCCGCAAGTAAGTAAATGCCTTGTTCCCAACTCCACCGTGTGGTTGTCAAGCACAAGGTTTCGCAAGTAGTAATAAAACAAGTAGTAAACTAAACTAGATAAAGCAACTAAGTAAAAACTGTAAAGAGATTGATTGTTTTTGGTCTTTTGGATGCAAATAAGAAAAGTAAATATTTTTGTATTTTTGGAATAAAATAGTGCAGCAAATAGAAAACAATGTAAATGCAATATAAAGGTGTTTCTTATGATAAAAAGTGGACCGGGGTTCATGGGTTCACTTGACTATTCTCTCGTAAAGTTGTGGTGGACAAAAACAATTCATCAATGAAATATGAAGGTGCAAATAATTTTATATGTAAGATTAGAATTAATATGGGCATCACGTCCTAACATAGAGATGATGCAACACACCTCTCTTATGCTCCACAAGAATGAAACTGTATTAATCTTCCATTAAGAATTAACGGAGCATAGCAATAAGTACTTTGACATGAAGTTTGAATGTCAAATATGCTACCTTGAACAAACAAGATCATCATTACTGTCACATGATGAACATAACACATGCATTCACTCAATCCCTAGTGAGGTAGCAAAAGAAAGATAAAACCATAATACCTCTTGAACATATTGTCACTATCCAATTACTAAAACCTTGCTACTCCATCTAACACACACATCACCTCACACATGCTCTTGAATAGATGTTGGATCAGAACATAAACTTAATAAAGGGATACATAATATGCATCTAATAATACATCTCACAAAAATAATAAGATCGGATCTCATATAGCAATATCATAGAACAAGGATCCACCACATAAGTATTACAAATATGACCATAATCATGATAGGCAGCTCATATGGCACTAAGTACTATGAAGAACATGAGAGAAATAGATCAAGCTACTGCCACAAACCCGTAGTCCAGAGGTGGACTACTCCCTCTTGATCATGGTGATGATGATGAAGATGTTGGAGAAGGTGGAGATCCCTCCGGCGGTGATCTTGGTGAAGTTTCCCCTCTAATCTTCTCTACAACAGCCTCCGTTTTGGTGTTTCTGTCTTTCTACGTCACTCTCCTCCCGAGAACTCTTCGGAGCCATATATATAGACGTTTTTAGGGAAAAATACGTCGGTGGGCGAAAAAATCAGGGCAATCAGACGACCGAGGGGTGAACGGAGATGGGTGGCGCGACCAACTTCTTGGGCCATGCCACCTATGCTCGTTCGGCCCTCGGGCCTCTCCAGGTGTGATTCAAAAGTCCATTGTGTTCCCCCCGACGAAAAAATGATGCTCCAAAATCCCTGGTCAATTTGACTCCGTATAGATCTCTGAAAGTGAAAAATACACGAAACAATATTTTCCTGTTCTGCAGGGTTATAAACCAAATAAAGGGGATCATTGGTAAATCCCCATAAATAAATGTAAAATATGTTGTTATCATCATATATGTTGCAAATATGTGGGAATTCAATATGATAAAGGACAAAGTTCATGTATGCATTTTACATGCATGAAGTAGCGACTGCGGCCTCAGGCACAGCTCCACCTTCAGGAAGAGGAGGGAGAGATGACAGGAAGCGATGGTCCTGAAAGACACAAAGAACAAATGAAGAACAAGTTAATAAGTAGTTGCAGGAAACTAAGGAAGAAGGTAGACAAAACGTACCGGAGGCAGGGGATGGTCCCTATTGAAGCGCTCAGCTTGACATGAGATAGGCACTTCATCGGCTGTGGTCAGGGTGGTCAGCCAACGAACCATCTTCTTCACCTCATCTTTAGTAACATCATCTTTAGAAACACGGGTTTCATCGGTTGAACCCGCGTAGTTCCACATCTGATGTACTCTGGCCTGCAGGGGCTGAATGTGCATCCGCGTGAAAATAGCCATAAGCTGGAGGCCCGAGAGTTCCTGGCCCATCGTCGACTGGAGGGCCTGGATCTTCTCCATCATCGACTCCATCTCTTCCAGCTCAGCAGGAGTCAGGGGATAACCCCAGGACTTTAATTTCTTCACTTCAGCGGCAGCATCAACGGGAGAAAGTCCATATTTTTGCCCATCGGCTGGCGTGTTCTTAACGTAGAACCACTTCTTCGCCAGTCTTTGTTAGAATCCTTCATACGAAGGTCGAACTAGCCGGCTAGGCCTTTCGTCGAGATAATGGCGCTACCAACGTCGTGGATGGCGGCCTGAGAGACATTGCACCGAAGGCAGAAGATGCGGTGCCAGAGCCCCCAATGGGGGTCGATGCCAAGAAAGCATTCACATAGCGTGATGAAGCACGCGATGTGAAGGATGGAGTTGTGTGTGAGCTGGTGAAGCTGCACACCATAGACAAAGAGCAGTCCACGAAGGAACTCCTGGACTGGGAGAGAGAGGCTGCGGAAAAGAAACTGAGTGAACATTACCCGAAAGTTCACTCGTGGACGAGGAATGACCTCCTCGTTGGGCATCATCACCTCAATGGTGATGTCGAGGAGCCTGGTAGCGCGCAACTTGTTGAGGTCGGCCTTGTTGAAGGTCGACGCGGTCCATCCGATGGCCTTATGCTTCGCCGCGGCGTCGCTGCTGCTACCCGCACGCTTCCCCTTCGACTTGCACATGGCGCAGGCTGTGGTGTCGAAAGATGGAGGTGTAAGAGCTACACTAGAAACAGGAGCGGCGACGCGAGGAAGAAGAACATGAAGAAGAGATGAATGGGAAGACTAGTACTGTACGAGGGTGTTTCTCCCCTTTATATGTCAAAGAGCAAGAGGAGGGCACCGTCCGATTGCAAGGGACGGTTCGTATGGCTTCAATCTAGGGCACCACGTGTCAAACCAAGTGGAGAAAGTTACCACAGTAACTCCACGCACCGCAGAAAAAGGGGAAGTTACTGCCCAGCGGGCCGGTCGCTTTGATTCTCGCGCGGTCGTGGGCGTCAAATCAAGCGACGTGGCAAACACTGCCGCCCATCATCATGAAGAGGGCCCACAAGTGACTAGTCATGTCAAGCATCGCGCCAGAATGCAGTCAAGCACGCCATTGTCGTCAGCACTGACGTCATGGTTTATTCAAAATTTGAGACAAACAACGAAAAATCATCGTGTGTGTACATAACAAGAAAAAATCCATCGGGAGCGCTGAGTGCATACTAAGCGGAAGGAACACTCGAAGATGCTTCTTTGAGCCTATGCTCGAGTACTCATACTCGGCCATAGCCTCGGGGGCTACTTCCCACCGGGAGCGTTGAATGCGCACCCGATGAAATTGGCATCATCCGGGAGGAATAAGGTAAGTCTTTAATTTGTATCATAGTTATCTTCATGTGCAGGATTCTCTAGCCTATACTCAACTACAAGTACTCGAGAATAGCCTTGGGGGATACTCCCATCGGGAGCGCTGGCCACGTATCTGATGAAAACTTGGAGCTATGTGAAGATGAAATGGTTCGATCCTATACTCGACTACAAGTACTCGAGTATAGGCTCGGGGGCTACTCCCATAGGGAGCGCTAAACGCGCACCCGATAGAAATCAAGAAGAGTCAAAATCAATCATAAGTCAGGTGTAAAGCCTCAGATACATGATCAAGTGGTAAACACTTAACGATCATTCAAGTCGATCGGAGGTCAAGCGTAAAGCTTCGAATACATGTTTAAGTGGTAAACACTTAACGAACATTTCTTCGTCCCTTACTCCCATCGGGAGTGCACGCATCTAGAATAAATTTAACCCGATAATTTCGGGAACTCCAAAAATCAAACTTGGCATCTGATAAATAATAAATACAAAAGCCTGAGCCGCGTCTTCGTGAGCTTCCAGATGCCATGCTAGACCATGAAGGTAAGACCATCGGAATCATGGCCTGTGAGGCCTAGCACCGTCACAGACTACGCTCTACTAGAAATATCCGCATTGTCAGCAATGTGATGAATAATTCTGATGGACGCGTTACGTAAAACTCTTATCCTGGAACTCAGAACACGATAATACCCCCGCGCCCCGAGCTGAGTTCCCCATGTTTCCGAATTCGTGTCCGGGGACGCGAGTTTGAAGTAGGTTCCCCGCATTTTCCCAGGCAATTAACTGATTCCCGATCTATTCAGATGCATCAGGCTAGTTTACCAATATCCTACGATTATAATATTTATTTATACAGGAAATAGCGGAATATTTCTTCATGATCAAAGACATAAGAAGTCAAAGAAAGAAGGAATCGAGGTTTTGAGATTCGACCCGAGTCTGTGACTCGAGTAGAATCTCGGGGGGCTACTAACATGGGTATACCGTATCAGGCTATGAGCGTTGCTATCCCTGGTACAAAGCCCATGAAGGAATAGATGAAATTCCATGAATAAGTCCGGAGGAATCTGAAGGAACCTCATTAGGAAATATAAGCTTATATCGGGTGAACCGACATGAACTGTAACTCGACCTCGAGCTGGAATCTGAGACCCATCCCGTTATATAATGTCTGGGAGGAGCCACCGAGGTGGGCATATCGAATCAGAGCAAACACCCCTGTAACCCTAGTTCCACATATTGTAATCTCGGTGATTCGACCTTGATAGTAATATCCGTCGACTGCCTAAGTTTGGCTGACCGGTCTGTTGATTCACCGATGTCCTCCTTCCTGAAACCCAAGTCCATCATAATGGGCATTGACGAAGTCAACCCTTTGTTAGAAAGTACGATAAATTTCGACATGACCTCTTTTGAAATTAGGGTTTCGAAAGGGAGCTGAATTTGAATTGATATTCAAATTTGAAATTTGATTTTGAATGGACTCATAAATGAATATTGAAATCATTACAGAAATAGAAATACAATTTGAATTCAAATAATAATAGAACATAAGTGAATATTTGAATTCAAAATACAAATAGCTCAATAGGGAAAACCTTGAGCTTTATTGATAATCACACACAAATACGTCTTTACAATATTCAAAAATATTACAAATATATTCTGGAAATGAATAAGTAAATAAAAATAGAAACTACAATGCTACAAATATAAACCCTAGTCTAAAATCCTAGCTACCGTTCTCTGCCTTTGATCTTCCATTCCCTTGATCTTCTATTCTTGAATCCCTGCAAAATGAAACTAAAATACAAACAAAAGAACAAATGGCAATACCACTTGGCTGTCAAAAGAAAGTTCACCACCAGGATAATATCAAACCAGCTGAGTTGATCCACTCAGCTCAAGCACCAGGCAAGCACATGTAGGGATTCGTAGCATAGAAAACAAAAAAAATTCCTACCGCGAGAACGCAATCCAAGCCAAGATGCAATCTAGAAGATGGGAGCAACGAGGGGATGAACGAGTCTAACCCTTGAAGATTTCCAAAGCCTACAAGAGGAGGCTCTCGTTGCTGCGGTAGACGATCACTTGCCGCTTTCAAAAGCGCGTAGAAGATCTTGACGGTGCCACAATCGGGCAGCACCTCCGTACTCGGTCACACGTTCAGTGTTGATGAAGACGACGTTCTTCTCCCCGTTCCAGCGGGCAGCGGAAGTAGTAGCTCCTCCTTGAATCCGGCAGCACGACGGCGTGGTGGCGGTGGCGATGGAGATCTCCGGCGGAGCTTCGCTAAGCATTGCGGGAGAGGTGGAGGAGTGGGGCGGCTAGGGTTTGGGGAGAGGGGGTGGCCGGCCACTTAGGGGTGCGGCCAAGCTATTGGCTTGTGGTGGCCGGCCCCCTCCCCTATGCCCCTCATTATATAGGTGGAACCCCAAGTGTTGGACTACAAGTCTTCGAATAAGACCCCAACCCAAAACCTTCCATGTAGTAGGGAAACCTACCCAAGGTGGGACTCCCACCCAAGTGGGATTCCCACCCTTCCATGAAGGGGGGTGGCCGGCCCCCTTGGTGGAGTCCACCTTGGACTCCCCCCTCTAGGGTTGGCCGGCCATGGGGAGGTGGAGTCCCTCCGGGGCTCTTCCTTCCTTAGTGATTTCTTTCGGACTTTTCTAGAACCTTCTAGAACCTTCCATAAATGCACCGGATCATTTTCAAACTTATAAAATGACTTCCTATATATGAATCTTATTCTCCGGACCATTCCGGAACTCCTCGTGATGTCTGGGATCCCATCCGAGACTTCGAACAATACTTCGAACTCCATTCCATATTCAAGTTCTACTATTACAACATCAAACCTTAAGTGTGTCACCCTACGGTTAGCGAACTATGTAGACATGGTTGAGAACTCTCTCCGACCAATAACCAATAGCGGGATCTGGAGATCCATAATGGCTCCCACATATTCAACGATGACTTAGTGATCGAATGAACCATTCACATATGATACCAATTCCCTTTGTCACGCGATATTTTACTTGTCCGAGGTTTGATCATCGGTATCACTCTATACCTTGTTCAACCTCGTCTCCTGACAAGTACTCTTTACTCGTACCGTGGTATGTGGTCTCTTATGAACTTATTCATATGCTTGCAAGACTTTAGACGACATTCCACCGAGAGGGCCCAGAGTATATCTATCCGTCATCGGAATGGACAAATCCCACTGTTGATCCATATGCCTCAACTCATACTTTCCGGATACTTAATCCCACCTTTATAACCACCCATTTACGCAGTGGCGTTTGATGTAATCAAAGTACCTTTCCAGTATAAGTGATTTACATGATCTCATGGTCATAAGGACTAGGTAACTATGTATCGAAAGCTTATAGCAAATAACTTAATGACGTGATCTTATGCTACGCTTAATTGGGTGTGTCCATTACATCATTCATATAATGATATAACCTTGTTATTAATAACATCCAATGTTCATGATTATGAAACTAATCATCTATTAATCAACAAGCTAGTTAAGAGGCTTACTAGGGACTCATTGTTTGTTTACATAACACACATGTATCAATGTTCGGTTAATACAATTATAGCATGGTATATAAACATTTATCATAAACATAAAGATATATAATAACCAATTTTATTATTGCCTCTTGGGCATATCTCCAACAGTCTCCCACTTGCACTAGAGTCAATAATCTAGTTTACATTTGTAAAGATATAACACCTTGGCCTTCTGGTGCTTTATCATGTTTTACTCACGGAAGAGGTTTTAGTCAACGGTTCTGACACACTCAGAAACGTATGTATTTTGCAATTCATTTGCGTCTTCACGCATCACTCATTTTCCGAATGAGTCGGCATTAAATATGTTTGGTCTTCTGGTGGAACCTTAATTCCGCGGTCTGAAATATGTCACTAATATTGTCACACACAATATAGCTTCAAAGTTCTGACACTATCGGAACTACACCAAGTTCTCAAAGAACTTATTGACTCAACATCCTCAATCATTGTCAAAACAATGACATACTCTGCCTTCTTTTGTAGAATCCGTCACAATATTTAGAACTCTTCTAAATATAGCATTGTGCTACCTTTTAATAACACTTAGTATAATTGAGACTGAAATTTTTATATGTGACCAAACTAATATCGGTGCAACACTTTACAGCGATTTTGTTTGTCATTTCCCATATAAAACTATATATTTATCCTTGGTTCTTCTAAAGCACACATGGATATTCTTACTGTTTGTCAATGATCATCACATGAATCATTCTGGTATATGCTCCTAACCTTTTAGAGCTCAGGACATCTGATTGTGTACATATTAATTGTGATCTAACATCACTCATGTGTTTTTACTCATTGAGTGTCAGATACACTCAAGTCTTGTTAAAACTTCACATGACAAGAACATTTTCTTAATATTTCTATATTAAACTACTTCAATATCCTTTCTATGTACTTTGACTTAAACTTATTATGTGTTTCAATCTATCTTCATAGATCTTGACACTAAATATGTTTCAGTCCATATTCTTTCATTGAAGTTAATTCTCAATGAAACCTTTTATAATCAAGTATATAATTACATCATTTATAATGAACTATATGTCATCTACATAAAGTATTATAAATATGTCTCAGCGCTCCCACTTAATTTCTTGCAAATGCAAGCATCTTCATCGTTTCTGATGAAATCAAAAACTCTTTGACTATTTCATCCGGTGAAGATTCCAACTCCGTGATACTCACTTCATCCAATTGAAGTTTGTATACCTATCTAGTATTCCACGGACTAGCAAAACTCTTGGTTGTATCTTGTATACATCTTTAATACATACTTCTGTTAAGTAATGTATTTTGCCATCCTACTAGCATATCTCATAAAAGAAATATGTAGCGATTACTAGAATAATCCACATAGACTATAAGCATCGCTACGAAAGATCTAATCTTATCGTAGTCAACTCTTTGAACTTTGTCATAAACTACTATTTGACAAGTCGAGCTTATTCAAGGATATTCCATCCAAGTCCATCAATTTTATAGATCCATTTACTTTAAAAAAAAAATTCATCTATCTTGGATTTCATGGCGTATAGCCATTTTAACGGAGTCAGGGCCCATCATAACTTCTTTGTTTGTAGTTGGTTTATCATTGTTCAAAATCAATCCTTTGTTCACAAATCATTTATTTGATCACAAAGTAAACCATACCTACAAGGTTCAATAGGTACTTTGATCTCCATGACTATAACATTTTGTAGACATGGGAGCCATGATCGTCGTGGTCGCTTCCGGAACCAATTTCGATGCTGCGCTACTCTGATCATTATGCTCAGGTTCATAAACCTTATCAAGTTCTATTGTCCTCCCACTCAAATACTTCGCTAGAAAACAATTTCTTGGAAATAAGCAAGTAACATTAACAAACACTTTTGTCTTTTACTTCATAGTGGAAAGAATTCCCAATTAATTCTTTGGGATAACCAACAAAGACATTCATCCGATTTTGGTTGTAAACTTATTTACCTTATGCTATGCATACCAAAATTTAAGAAAGGACTATTAGGGTTCATACTCATGCCATAACTCGTATGGTGTCATTTCAACGGATCATGATGATGCTCTATTTAGTGTAAAAGCGGTAGTCTCTAAAGCATAATCCACAAAAATATAATGGCGTCATTTTATTTTATCTCATCATTGATCCAACAAGGTTTGGATACATCTCTCGGATATTCCATCATCACTATGATACTCCAAGAAACGTGAGTTGTAGAACAACTTCATAACTCTCTTAGATGTTCGCTAAAATTCGTAATTCAAATATTTCCACCATGATCCAATCATAGATATTTGACTTTTCTATTACGATGATTTCCACTTCATGCTAAAATTTATTTGAATATATTAAAATGTTTCAAACTTCTTCCTTATCGAATATATCCACATATATATACTCAATTCACTGTTGGAAGTTTTCATGAAGTAGAAGAATCTTCCGCACACAACTATGCCCAGTGAACCACATACATCATCATGTATTTTTCCACTAAGTTAGTTGCCCGTTCAACTCTTGGCCTATGAACGGTATTTTAGTCATTCTTTTTTAGGAAAGATTTGCAAGCGCCAAACGATTCAAAAATCAAATGACTCCAAAAATCCATTTGCATGGAGTTCCTTCATGCGTTCTTTTCTAACATGACCTAAATGGCGGTTCCACAAATAAGTGGAATTCAAATCATTTGCCTTATGGCATTTTAGCGTCAGTGTTATGTATGTGTGTTTCACCATTAAGATTTATAATAACTTATCCATCGTACATGGAGTAATGTCATAATTTGAACAACTCATTGTTTTCATTTGACCAGAGCAAAATAACAATTATTAAGTTCTTTATTATAAATTCTAAGGGCTAGATAAAATGCCAATGACGAACATAATAACACTTTATTTTTTGTTCCAGAAGTGCATTCCTATCATATTCCTTGTCAGTCACTTAGGCCATAGTATTCTTGTATTGCGTTGTTTTGTATGACACTTCATACCAACCAATATGGTACTAATACCCAAGAATTTCATTGTGTGACCAAACTAGGAATACAACCATAACATGTATATCATTTATATACACCTGAGCTAGACTTTCTAGTCTTTTCTTTTCTTTCTGCCAAAATATCTTTTGTAGTTTCTCTTTTAGTTTTCCTCATTATTCAGAAAATACTTCACCTTCAATAACTTCTAGGTTTGTTGGTCAAATACCAATAAACTTGAGGTTCTTACTTTGAAGTTGATCATCATATGACAAGTGTTTCAGATTTCACTATTAGTAACTTTGTAATATGATGAACAATTTCACTCATAATTGTATCCATCAATTCATGATGACTTTCCGAGACCATGTCTGTACATGCTAGGCTCGTAAAGTTTAACCTCAGTATTCGCATGTGCAAATCTGGCTTGCACCCATTGTATGCACACGTAGAATCTATCACACCCGATCATCACGAGATGCTTCGAAACGACAAGTCTTAGCAACGGCGCATACTAAGGACGATCACTTCATGGATATGCAAATATCGTTAGTGCCCCAATAGTTGGAGGATTGGGACGCCTTGCGTCTTCAATCTTCGTACATTCCCATAAAACTTATGAGTTTATGTAGTCTCACCAAATTATATTCTATCATCTTGTAATAAGGTCTTAGATATCAAATATATCTCATACCTTGATTATTTCTGAAAACTAAATTTTCAGCTCCTTACTTTTCAAACAGATTTGAACTTCAAGTTTTATGGAGACAAGATAACTTTAGGTACTAATTGAAACCATAGCTCTTTGAATCAACAATGTGAGGTTTACTAAAAGTTTGCAATAGGACTTAATCATTTCTTGATTCTTTAACAATACGGTACCAGTCCGTAAAGTTTCTTGTCAGACTTAACAGTATTTCTATCTCAATTACAAGACTAGCGCATGGTAGAAAAACGGATGCCAATACTACAAAATTAATTCAAAATACTACTCAGACTATGTTTATGATAATTAGTTCATGTTTTAATCTAATTACTAATGAACTCCCACTTAATACAACATCCCTCATAGTTGTTAAGTGGTACACGATCCAAATCCACTACATCAAAACCGATCATCACGTGAGATGATGTAGCTTCAATGGTGAACATCAACATGTTGATCATATCATCCATATGACTCGTGTTCAACCTTTCGGCTTCCGTTGTCCCGAGGCCATGTCTGTACATGCTAGGCTCATCAAGCAAACCCAAGTATTCCGCGTGTGCAACATGGCTTACACCCGTTGTATGTGAACGTTGAGTCTATCACATCCGATCATCACGAGATGCTTCGAAACGACGAACTATATCAACGGTGCATACAAGGGGAGAACACTTTATTATCTTGATATTAATGTGAGGGATCATCTTATAATGCTACCGTCGCGTTCTAAGCAAAATAAGATGCATAAAGGATTAACATCACATGCAATTCATATGTGATATGATATGGCCCTTTAGTCTTTGCGCCTTCGATCTTCATCTCCAAAGCACGGACATGATCTCCATCATCAACGGGCATGATCTCCATCATCGTCGGCGTAGCGTCAAAGTCCATGGCGCCGTCTTCATGGTTGTGCACCTCATGTAGCAACTATTACAACTACTTTGAAATACTACTCAACATGAAATTTAAAGACAACCATAAGGCTCCTGCCGGTTGCCACAATACAATAATGATCATCTCATACATATTCATCATCACATCATGGCCATATCACATCACCAAACCCTGCAAAAACAAGTTAGACGTCTCTAATTTGGTTTGCATATTTTACGTGGTTTAGGGTTTTCGAGTGAGATCTAATCTACCTACGAACATGAACCACAACGGTGATACTAGTGTTGTCAATAGAAGAGTAAATTGAATCTTCACTATAGTAGGAGAGACAGACACCCACAAAGCCACTTATGCAATACAAGTTGCATGTCGAGTGTGGAGCAAATCTCATGAACGCGGTCATGTAAAGTTAGCCCGAGCCGCTTCATCCCACTATGCCACAAAGATGCAAAGTACTCAAACTAAAGACAACATAAGCATCAACGCCCACAAAACCATTGTGTTCTACTCGTGCAACCATCTATGCATAGACACGGCTCTGATACCACTGTAGGGATTCGTAGCATAGAAAACAAAAAATTTCCTACCGCGAGAACGCAATCCAAGCCAAGATGCAATCTAGAAGATGGGAGCAACGAGGGGATGAACGAGACTAACCCTTGAAGATTTCCAAAGCCTACAAGAGGAGGCTCTCATTGCTGCGGTAGACGATCACTTGCCGCTTTCAAAAGCGCGTAGAAGATCTTGACGGTACCACAATCGGGCAGCACCTCCGTACTCGGTCACACGTTCGGTGTTGATGAAGACGACGTCCTTCTCCCCGTTCCAGCGGGCAGCGGAAGTAGTAGCTCCTCCTTGAATCCGGCAGCACGACGGCGTGGTGGCGGTGGCGATGGAGATCTCCGGCGGAGCTTCGCTAAGCATTGCGGGAGAGGTGGAGGAGTAGGGCGGCTAGGGTTTGGGGAGAGGGGGTGGCCGGCCACTTAGGGGTGCGGCCAAGCTATTGGCTTGTGGTGGCCGTCCCCCTCCCCTATGCCCCTCATTATATAGGTGGAACCCCAAGTGTTGGACTACAAGTCTTCGAATAAGACCCCAACCCAAAACCTTCCATGTAGTAGGGAAACCTACCCAAGGTGGGACTCCCACCCAAGTGGGATTCCCACCCTTCCATGAAGGGGGGTGGCCGGCCCCCTTGGTGGAGTCCACCTTGGACTCCCCCCTCTAGGGTTGGCCGGCCATGGGGAGGTGGAGTCCCTCCGGGACTCTTCCTTCCTTAGTGATTTCTTCCGGACTTTTCTAGAACCTTCTAGAACCTTCCATAAATGCACCGGATCATTTTCAAACTTATAAAATGACTTCCTATATATGAATCTTATTCTCCGGACCATTCCGGAACTCCTCGTGATGTCCGGGATCCCATCCGAGACTTCGAACAATACTTTGAACTCCATTCCATATTCAAGTTCTACTATTACAACATCAAACCTTAAGTGTGTCACCCTACGGTTCGCGAACTATGTAGACATGGTTGAGAACTTTCTCCGACCAATAACCAATAGCGGGATCTGGAGATCCATAATGGCTCCCACATATTCAACGATGACTTAGTGATCGAATGAACCATTCACATACGATATCAATTCCCTTTGTCACGCGATATTTTACTTGTCCGAGGTTTGATCATCGGTATCACTCTATACCTTGTTCAACCTCGTCTCCTGACAAGTACTCTTTACTCGTACCGTGGTATGTGGTCTCTTATGAACTTATTCATATGCTTGCAAGACTTTAGACGACATTCCACCGAGAGGGCCCAGAGTATATCTATCCTTCATCGGAATGGACAAATCCCATTGTTGATCCATATGCCTCAACTCATACTTTCCGGATACTTAATCCCACCTTTATAACCACCCATTTACGCAGTGGCGTTTGATGTAATCAAAGTACCTTTCCAATATAAGTGATTTACATGATCTCATGGTCATAAGGACTAGGTAACTATGTATCGAAAGCTTATAGCAAATAACTTAATGACGTGATCTTATGCTACGCTTAATTGGGTGTGTCCATTACATCATTCATATAATGATATAACCTTGTTATTAATAACATCCAATGTTCATGATTATGAAACTAATCATCTATTAATCAACAAGCTAGTTAAGAGGCTTACTAGGGACTCGTTGTTTGTTTACATAACACACATGTATCAATGTTTCGATTAATACAATTATAGCATGGTATATAAACATTTATCATAAACATAAAGATATATAATAACCACTTTTATTATTGCCTCTTGGGCATATCTCCAACAGCACAGAGTTTACTCAGGACAGTACATGTCTGACAACACTTACACACAACTTAGTCACGAAGTGACTCACAGGCTTGTGTGTCGACCAAGGGAGAAGCCAACCAGTGCTATAAATAGCATTTTATACCAACTCATCCATCGGCACACCCCACAGAACCACCAGAACCAAAACCACCAGGAACAACATCAGTTGTTCGTAGATGTTCTTCTTCAAGAACAACTCACAACAACTCAAATGGGGCCATAAATCAAGCACCAGGAGCAGTAGGAGCTAGGAGGAGAAGGACAAGCTCAACATCAACAACAGCAGAAGCAAATCCACTACATCAACAAACTATAATCTAGGATCTGGAGTGAGGTATACCAATCTCAAGAACAGACCCAGGGTTCTGTTCTTAAATGCACTTGCATGTCCAACAGGAAACACACACAGAGGGCAGTAGCCAACTCATAGTTGATCATCATTTGGTCATAAACCAAGTGAGGTTGGCAAGAAAAGAAACTGCTAGGGATCAATACTGATCTAGTAGCTATGGTTGTGCAAGCGCAGAACTAGTAGCAGCATAGCCAAGAGTTAAAACCAGAAGAGTGCCAAATCACTGGAAGCTTACAAGATTCACCTAGTCACACTAGCCCATTTAAAATAATCAACATAAAAGGGATTGTCCTCATATTTAGTTCACAGTGGCAATCATAAATATGATCACCTACTGTGAACTTGTCCATCCACACCAAAGCCACACTTTTCTATAGTTGTGAGAGCAACCAGAAGCAACCGTGAATCACTGTTGAGGTCACATCAGTCACAAGCAAATCCAACATCAAATAAACCAAGTCATCATCACCAAAAGAGGTTCGGACTATTTTATAACCTCCAATAGATCTTGGAGATCATATAACTTAAGATCAATTTAATTGAATCATCACTGCCTAAGAAGTTCATCAATAGTTCATCAATATTTAAGCCCAATAACCCTCAACAAGCAAATATATGATAAGCAACCCTAGTTCAGATAGGCAACAACATTTTAGAAATGCAACTAGTAAAATAACAGGGAGCACCACAATCCTTATTTATGAATTGTTATGCTTCCATAAGCATCTCAACACTAGCAAAGACATCTAGCCACTAGCAGCCAGTGTCCAAATGGATCACTGGAGATATACAGAAATCACTCCAAGCTATAGCAGCCACAACAACATCAATAGCCACTAACTCAACAATCATCCATTAGCAACAAGTGCTCATGTGAATACCGAATAAGTTATAGGAATTATAGCAAGCTACACATAGCAGTAGAGCTAATAGTAGTACCACTAGAATACACAGAAGCAAGAGCATCTGCATAGTAAGTCAACATCACGAGGAGTCACAAGGCCAGGCTCATCACTAGAGCCACTAGGGGAAGAGAGTTCGGAGCAGACAGAGAGGGAATCGAGGAATGCCTGCAGCAGCAGCACCATGGAGGCATCCATGGCGGCATGGTGACACATGCCGATCACGGCGGCGCCAAGCCGCGACCAAGTTGGGGCCATGCCAAGCACCACCACCACCAGAGCATCGTCGAGCATCACCAGCGCGTCCAGGGACGGTAGCTCGGCGAAGATCGCCGCAACTAATGAAACCTTAGCCATGGGCAGGGTTGCATGCGAGCACAAGAGGGGCGTCTTTCAAATCGACGCGGACAGAAGTGCGCGGAATTGTGAGGCGCGTCGACCGAGACCGTCGGCGTGGCCTAAAACCACCGGAGTTGACCGGAGCAAGTCGGTGATGGCGGATGCGATTCGGGTGTCTCAGGAGCGAGAGGGGATTAGGGTTAGGGAAAAGAGAGAGGCACGCGCGGGTCTGAGGCTGATGGGCCTAGCCAGGGCGAGCTGGTCCGGTCTAACCGGTTGGTTGACCTGACCAGTGGGCCCAAGATTATTTTGGTCTTTGACCAAGGGTTTTTCTTAAATAAATTTAGGAAATCTTTTAAAGCCATAGGAAAAATCCTAAAAATTAATGAAAAATAGGAATAATACCCTAAAAATCATCCTCTATTCAGAAATGAATTCTAAAGAAACTTTTAAACACAATTTAAAAGGATAAAAGAATAAAGGAGTATATTTTAATATCAAAATCCAAGGAAATTTAATTCTTTAACATGAAGAAAATAGTAAAACATTTCTTATTTTCTTGACAATGAAGAAATACAAGAAAATCTTAAAAACTATTTTCTAAAAGGAATAAAAAGGTTTTCTTTGAAAAGAATTTCTTTAAACTTCAAATAGTATTTTATAACTCATAAGGAGTATAAATAAACCTTAAATCGTATTAAACTCAATCTTTTATAGTACAATAACTTTTGAAGTTCAAAAGTAAAACCTGACATCCAAGTGGGGGTAGTCACAACTAAAACTAGAAAGCATGCATCATTTGGATCTTTAAATATTGCCCTTATCGGACAGTGATGCTAATTTTCAGAAACCGAGGTCTAGGGTCAGTCCAAACAATCCAACTGCACTACCTTGCAGTATCTAGGCAAGTTCATCGCTTGCTCATGCCACTTGATTATTTTTATCAAATTACTTGCAAAGTACTATACTTATTACTCCTGCATTGAAAAGTAAAATATTACTTTTCCAATTATGAATATGACTATGTGGTGGACAATAAAACCATGGTATGAGTTTGGTGGAAGTTCCATTGCAACTGGGTTACTCATCTAGGATTAATAATCAATGTCGTCTAGTGATTCTTGTGCCGTATAATCCGTGTTAACCATAAGATATATAATTGCTCTAGGAAAGTCAGCTATATCTTTTTTTTTACTTTCACATATCAATGGGCCATTAATAGGGGTTGCCTAGATCGTGCTATCGATAGGGTAAAGGAGGGAATGCAGGTTCTGCTCGGTCTACCTTTTAATAAAGGAGAGAGCAGACTTATTAAAGACCTACGAAGGATTGTAAGGGTTGGTCCGGGTCGTGCTATCTATAGAGTATGGGGCGGGGCATGCGGATGTCAGAACGGTCTACCATTAGGGTAAAGGGGATGACAATGACATATGCCTTAGGGTGGAAGGGTGGACGGGTTTGCACACCCGGTTGGAAACAAAGATAAGTTCTCTTATGGGAGTGTATCAAATTATTGCTTGTCACTCCCTGTTCCAGGTTTGGAACTGCGAACGTAGCTAGAAAGAAACTCCATGAAATTCTAGACACCCGGTAAAGAGGCTGACAGACATAGTTTTTCATAATATAAGCAACCTTTAAAGAAATGTTTATGAAAACATGCATTGCCTATGACTTTCTAGTCTATGGATGTAGCTAGTGCATCAAACTCTTCTTTCCCTATAATAAACTTTGAGTCCGCTCGTACTCACCTTTAAATAAAGTATTAACGAAATAACAGTGTTTCTCGGTCGTCTTAAATGTAAATGCTCCTCGATAAATGAATTTTATTATCACATGCATGCATCGTCTATGCATTGAGCTAAATACGCCACAGATGAACCAACTCCCACACACACGACACACAGCTCGAATCTTACACATATATAGTTCCCAAATTAACTATTTCCTCCTCTTCCATGCTTCAACGAACAACCAATCTTCCACCCAATGTGATCGTCTTATTCCACCATCCAGCAGCAGTCCATCAGCCGATCAGCGCACGCATCATGATCATCAAATTTCTGCAAACAATATGTGTACAAGTTTCACACAATCAAACACTTGGCCATGATTGAGTCCATGCATGTGTACTTGGTCGATTGATTCATAATCAGTTACCAAAGGTGGAGGCCGTGGCCGGCGTGGAGACTGCTGCAGGCCGGGTCCTGCAGGTTGGGCTGCGTCGGCTGCAGCCGGAAACCGGCGGCTTCGGCAGCTTGGAGCTGCAGCTGCGGGGATGTCAGCTGCAGCGCCGTGCTCGAAGACTCCTCACCACCGTAGTAGGGCGTCGGTGGGAAGGCCGGCGTCAGCATCGACAGCACTGGCGGCATCCCCACCATCTTCGGCTCACCGCCCACGCCATGCTGGTTCTCGCTGATCTATAGAACAAGAACCCAATAAGATGAAGCACCGCTATCTAATCATTGTAATTCACACATGCATGCATATATAGTTTGCTTTCAACAAAATTTTGGATTGATTCATTACCATGCGGCACAGGAAACTGTTCTGATCTTCCAAGATATGCTCCTGTTGATTGTTCAACCAGTACAAAGAGATTAACCATTTCATGCATACACCAGAACAGCAGATGGAATCCGTTTCAAAAAACAAAAGAATAGCAGAGATGGAAATGAAATAATCTGTTACCTTGCGACGCAAGTTGTCAAGCTGCTGGTTTAGGAGCTGATGCTGCAAGAAGCCAAGAACACATGCATTAACCGGGTAATTAGCACATCAATGGTGAAACTAGTTCGTAATAATTAGTACGTGTGATGCAAGCCTGGAAGGGCAGTAGCTACTAAATATTTGACTGGATAAATATCATATCATGGCATGAATTATCATACTATCTACCTTTCTTGTGCGAACTTTGCTGACGGAGAACTCAAGCTGCTGCTCTATGTCATTGATGTCGGCGAGGGAGAGGGAGGCGAGATCGTCGCCGGTGTACCTCCGGATGCCACTTTCCAGCTTCTCCATCTCGTTCCTCATCCGTGTCATCTCCACAAATATTTGCTGCATCCATGAATGCACAATGATAATAAATTCACCGGTGAAATCAGTTAGTAGAGCAACTAAATAGTACTGAAAAAGCAATCAACAATTCAAATGAGTATATATTTATTTTGTTTACCTGATCGTGGTTAATCTCCTCAAATTGACTGTTGCTGGTGTTCTGGTACTGCTCAATGAGATCCCTCAAGCTAAAAGAACAGGTAGTATAACAAGTATGTTAGTTAAACAATCCACTTAACTAGTTTTTTTTACCTGCACTTAACTAGTGTTTTGGTGATGACAACTTTAGCTTAGTTGTGTGGTATTTGACTAATTCATGGAAAACAGGGTCTTATTGTTGACAAACATCAGATAGATTACATGGAAAACCAATCTCGATTTGTGGATTTTCTTGATGCATGCCATGCATACATGTATCATGTTAAATGTAAGATAAATTTTGTTATGAAGACCCCATATGTTAGAGATTATAGCTAGGCAACTAGCTGAACGAATTTATTACTAACAAGATCGAGCTTCTACCAAAAGGTGCTCTAGTCACATAATACTATGTCTTTAGATTCACAGTAAGAGATATGAGCTTTATGATTATATATATGACTTCATGTCCAAATTACTGTTTTGGTTCTGGGTTTTATGCTGAATATAAGCAGATGACACATGACAGGCACATGTGCATGCATGTTGTTTATCAACAATTTAGCCTCGACTGATCTGAATAATGAGCTTGAATATAACTTCGAAATAAACATACAGTTTGGACTTCCGAATGCGTGGTTTTCTGAAAGTTTAACACATTTCAATCCGTGGTATTTTAACAGATTAACACATAACCCTTGATCCACACAGAGACACAGACCAACAAATTAATCCAAGGCCTTGAGACGACATGCTAAAGAAAAAGACAATAGCTCTCTTCGCAAAGAAAATCGTAAAATAAAAGCAACAAAAAAACAATACAAAGTAGAAAAACATACTCCAATTTTAGTTCGCGCACACCAAATTAACAGCGTAAACCATCTGCTAGTAGATCCGGTGGTACTCCCAAAGTCAAAAGAAAGAAAGAAGAACGTGGCAGATCATGGAAGAACATACGTGCACGCAGGGCTGGAGTACTCGAACATCCTGCCGGTGCTGGAGAAGACGACGACGCCGACGCGGGCGTCGCAGAGCACGGCCAGCTCGTTGGCCTTCTTCAGCAGCCCTCCCCGGCGCTTGGAGAAGGTCACCTGCCTGTTCGTCGCGTTCTCGATCCGCTTGATCTCGATCTTCCCGCGACCCATCACGATCGATCCAAACAGGAAACACGCCAAGTTAATCCCTTTCTGCGTCTCCTGCGCCCCTTGATTTCTCTCCTTCTAGCTGCAGGAACAAGATCGGATAAAAAGGAAGAAGGGTTAACCATGTTCATGGGAGCTCCCGTGCATCATATTAACTGGATCTAGCTAGGGCGCATTCATTCTAGTATTTGCCACAGAAAGAAATCGCTCGAACCATATTAGAACTATACAATTACAAATATATCGAAATTTCCACTCAGAAATTAGAACTAGCCAGATGCGGCCCTCTTAATTTGCCAAAAACCAAAGAACACGCTAGTCCAAGCTAATTATAAAAGAACACACTCAGAAGTAGAAAATTTCAACTGATTCTGCAAACAAGAAATAAGCATTCCTTTTCGTACTGATCATAAGGATGGAGAGACAGGAGGGGGAGTAGCTAGTAGCAGTGGTGATATGCGCATTACCTTGTGCAGTTCTTGCTTCAAAGGCTAAGGCAGAGGTGCAGAAGGAGAGACATATATAGAAGGATAGTAAGGTGCAGTACTACTGCCACTTGCTGGCTGGCTAGCTAGGTCTACACTCTCCTCACGTCATCATGCCTGTACAACAGGTCAACAGTCCAAGTAAACGAAAAGGTAAATGGTCAGCAGTAATAATTAGCTAACTGGCAGTGAATAACTATCTTTTGCTTGCATTTGTTTTGTGTGTTTGCTCCCGTGGTTGTCCACTTGCGATGTTCTGACACACGTTTTGACTAATTATTTCCTTGATAGGATTACACACAAATAATGCTCAGTTTACGTGCTGTTAGAGCAACTCTAACAGATACTATAAAATTTCGTCCCTTAAAACGTGTAGAATGGCCATCGAGAAGTTGTTTTGAGGTTTGAAAAATCATGCGGTAGAACAGAAACCATAATCAAAACCGTAATTTTTTTAAATGCACTGGCGGCAAAATTAAGTGAACTGCGCAAAGAACATACATAGATCATAAATTAAAATTAACATAGTTCTACTGCACACATCGACACTTCATCCGCCAAAGCCACTGCTCCCCGTCATCAGAGTAGCGTCGAGGTAGTCCCCAGGAAGGAGAGCCTCCTTGTACGCCTATTCGAGCCTCTCGGTGACAACGCTGGAGCTCACCGCAACCACGAGGGAGGGCGGCGGATCCACACTGTTGTTCGTGTATCGGTGGCGCCTGCAAACCTGTGCGGTGTTCAACCGCACCGCATGTGTGGCCTCCTCGGTGAGCGTGCAAGGTTCGGCGATGAAAAGCACACGCTCGGCGGGGGTGCCCACATCTTATATGACGAGGATAAGTCCACCGGCCACATCTGCGAGCGGCGCTTTTGGATATGCTAACCACGGTCACGGATTTTGCCGGAGACGCATGGAAACAGCGGCTAGAGGCGGTGGTACAAATGGCAACGAGGGTGGGGAGACAAAGAGAGGGTAGGGGTTTTGGCTGGTTGCACCCTTTATTTTTAGCGGCTTGACGGCAGGGAATACGGTGTATTTTATTTTGTTTTAAGGGCCAGCCTATTATACGGGCTATGTTTGAGCCCTAAAAACTATAAACCCGCCGAAATATTTAAGCATCAGTGATAGAGTTGCTCTTATATTTTTGCTCTCTTTCGGGAGCATACCCTAGCCTGGTGATCAAATCTCTGCAAACACTTTCATGTGTATTAGTCTAAATTTCAAGATCTGAATGTTCTGCAATACTGAAGGTTACACTCAACCCAGTCACTAGATAATTGGGAGTCAAATTATGACCACAGTCCACATGAGCATGACCAGTGCATGCAATGATACAACCTGCGAGATGCACGAGAGACTTTCATACGCTGCAGGCCACCACACACACAAACACACAAAATTCAGACGCTGCACAACTATGTTTGCTTCATGTAGCTGGCTAGGCAACGAACGGTCTGCATGGCCCTCAAAGGCACCACGGAAAGCAACGTCCTGATGAGCTCGGTGTGTGTGGACGTGTAACCGCCCTCTGACCGTGATGGCCCCAGCTGGCAGGATTCCTGAGGTGGCCTTGGCCAGAGACAGTGACACTTGCCACTGCACCCAAGAAACAAACCCTAGATAGCTAGCAACACCGTATTGACCACAGTGGCTGCATTGCTTGCCTTCATGGGGATTGCCACCTTGTTGCACATGGGGTGCTAGCTGGGATGTGCTCCCGTTTGGGAATGGGGGAATAAAATGTGGCAGAGATTTCCTCTGGGTCATTTGGGTCCATCTCCATCATATACCATGCATTGTGCCTGCTTGGATATGGTTCATTTCATATAGTTCCATGGTTGTTTTTTTACCTTTTGTGAGGACCTACACAAATATGTAACCATGCATGATGTAGTGTGAAGTTTCGTGAGGCTTTGCATTTTAATTACTCACATAGCCCATATGAATTACTACTGAATGTTACATACTGTAGCGTATGATCGACCAAACTCGAGAACTTGGAATGAACAGATGGTTAGAGAATGTTGTCTACCTATTGATGCGGCGGCTATTCTTGCTATAAAACTTCCGGCCAGGCCCTGTGACGATTTCATTTCTTGGCTACCTGAACGGAATGGGATTTTTTCAGTTCGATCAGCCTACAGACTTGGTATGCAGCCTTTGATTGAGTCTCTGAGTGCAGGTCAGAGTAGTTCAGCCCCATCTGGAGACCGGAGCATTTGGGATATTGTCTGGAAAGCAAAGGTTCCTAACAAATTAAAGGTTTTTGCTTGGAGAGCGGCAACGTCTACCCTAGTTGTTCGCTCGGGACTTAACCGGCGGATGCCAGAGGTTGACAGCACGTGTACTGTCTGTGGCGTAGCAGCCGAAGATGAACATCACGCCCTTGTTACTTGTACTTTGGCGAGAGCTCTTCGTGAAGGGATGAGACAATTCTGGGATCTGCCTAGTGAGGAGGCTTTTTTGTTTAGAGGGACCGACTGGCTGCTTGTTTTGCTTAGTAATTCATCTCAGTCTGCAAGGTCAAGGATCATTTTTCTTCTCTGGCGAGTTTGGCACCATCAGAATAATGTCGTTCATGGTGACGGACGGGCCTCCGTCTCTGCCTCGGTTTCTTTTATACGGAACTACCTGGATAGTTTCACCTCGGCTTGTGGCACGGTGTCGGACCCGAAGGGGAAAACGCCGGTTTGTTTTGCGCCTGTTTATAGTTCTGAGGGTTTATCGGTGGTGAACCGGTGGACAGCTCCAGCCATTGGCTCCCTCAAAGCCAATGTTGATGCGGCATGGGACGCAGCGAGCCGTATGGCAGGGATCGGCGTTGTCATTCGGGACCATACTGGTTACACGCTGTTATCGGAATGGAAGCATTTACCATGGTGTTCGAGCGCTGAAGAAGCAGAAGTCTTGGCTTGTATTGGGGGATTACATCATCTTATTGGCATGTCATGTGAATTTGCCGTGTTGGAGACAGATTGTCTAAGGACCATTGATGTTATGAAGAACAATCTGGTTGATAGATCATCGAGCTGGTGCCTGTACAGAGAAGGGCAGGAGCTGCTTAAGGTCTTCCGATCCATTTCTGTTTTGAAGGTGGATCGGGGGAATAATAGGGTAGCGCATGGATTGGCGCAGCTAGGCAAGAAGGGTGATTCCGGAACTATGCTAGATTCTGTTCCTGCTGCTTTGGCGGGCTTAGTTAGAAAGGATTGTAACCGGGTCGATGAGCCTTAGGTGCTTAGGTTTGTTTTGCCTGATGTAACCATTCTGTAACTCTTTGAGCAGCAAGTTTCTTACGCACTCTTTTCCTTACCAGGGTACCTAAGGGGACTGGAAGGTTTTTAATGAGGCGGCTTGCTTGCGTATATATATTATGGTTCATCTTCAAAAAAAATGATCGACCAAACACATCATTTAAAAAAAATCGTGTGGATGAAGTCATGGGTCAAGCAGGGATGCACTCGCAGTATGCTTTGGTTTTCATTGTGCCTGCTTCGATACGGTTCATTTCATATGGATCCGTGATGTTTTTTTAGATGATATCGATCCATGCATGGAGAGTTGTCAAGTTTCACGAGGTTTTGATTTTAGTTACTCTTATATAGTGCATATGAATTGACAATTCAATGTTAATTATTGCAGTGCATTTTGACAAGACGTGCCATTTTCGTTTTCCTTTTTCATTTGGATCAAGTCATGGGTTTTCTTACTTTGGCAATATCATAGATTCTGAGAGGCGCAATACACTGAGATTTTTGGGTGTCATCCGGGTCAACTCCCTATATTGTATCTCAAAATTCTGATCAATTATTGTAAGTTCCGTTACTCAAAATGGGAAAAGGTTGAATAAAGATTAGAGAAGTGGCTCGCCGGTTGGAACACGAAGTATCTATCTTCTGGTGGACCGCTTATCCTTATCAACTTTGTTCTCTGCATTACGTTTTCTATATGGATGCCGTTCTTTCAATCACCAAAGGATGCGTTACAAAGGTTAGATTATTTCAAATCGATATTTGTTTCTAACAAAGTATAGTAAAAAGGAAGAAGACTAAAGGGAACATTGCTTTCCTCCCATAAGACCAATGTTGTTTACGAGTTTAGGATCTTGATGTAAAAAATATTACACTCCTCAGTGAAAACGCTATTCACACCTCGTACTTAGGATGGTACATGGAAATATCAACCATGTGATTAGTGTTAAGGTTCCAAAGCGATTTCACATATCCAGTTGAAACCTATAGACTCTCACTTTTTTTTTGATAATGGGCGCTTTATTACTCATAAAAAGTAATTACACCCGACCTCTGCATAGCTAAGATGCACACAGCCGTTTAAAAAGTCTCAAAAGTCTGGAGTGCTAAAAAAGACGAATTACATATTAGACATGAGCAAATGTAAAACGCCTAAGGTAAAGGCGGGCACTTCTAAATTGGTCTGGCAAAAATTAACTAATTTTTTTCTAGTTTGGAACTTCTCCAATAAGGATGGATTTCATTCGAGGTTATGGGAGGACCCTTGGTCAGGCAATTTGCCTCTATAAGATCGACATTTGTTCCGTAGTTTTTTTTTTTTTTGACCAAAAACAGTAGGAGAGGCTCCTACTGTGATATATTATAGATATAATATTTACATCATCTCGGGTGCATACACCCACTTACATAGGTCTAGAGATACAATAAAATCAAAGTCTACTAATATAAGAAGAGATTGTGTTTTGTAGGTTTTGGTTAACCTTAAACCTTAGGAGTTCTAAATCTGCTATTACTCTTGCCTTCCAGGAAGCTCTTGAACGATTTATGGGGTTAGCTTCTCCTCCAAACGTAACCTTTCGGAGGGTTCTAGTTGGTCAATTGTTAGCTATGTGGAATGCTTTGTTGGGTCGACTAGAGTCGGTTCACTTAAGGTGCAAAAGAGTTTAGGTGTGTCTAGATCTCTGCAATTGCACTTTAACTTGCATTAATTCATAGTTTCATGTTGATTAATGATAAGATTTGTGGAGGCTAAATGGTCCCCTAAAATTTAAACCGTTCGGTATTTGATGAGAGGAGTGGTTTTTGTCTTGACGAAGGATAAAATTGCTAACCCTCATTGGCAAGGACATACATAAAAATGTGTTTTTGCCATGATGATGCATGAGTCGATCAAATATCTCCTTTTAATGCAAATTCGTTTGAGGGGTGTGGTTTTCTCTATAAGTGGCTTCAAATCTACACCCATCTAGCGAATGTCAGCAATATATTTAGTAATTGGTTGTGGGGAATTTCATAAGAAGTTTTCTTAACAAATCCTGGTGAGGACGGTGGCCTTGTGTTCGGCTATTTCCCTATGCAAGAATGATATATTATGTTCGATAAAAAAAAGTTTCTTCTTCACTTCATGTTATACACTCATGTACATTGCCTGTGTGGCTATGTACATGGTCTACTTCAGCGCCCAGAACAAGGAGCTCTTTACAATTGCATATACTCAGTTGGAGCGAGTAGCTAAGGAGGTGTTTACCCTCCATGGATGGCGGTTTAATCTTCGGATCGACCCCCTGTCATCCTAGGTGGACTTTAATTTGTTATCAAAGTATAACTTTTGTTTCTTTGTTATGTCATTAGATCGTGTTGGGATGCGTGCATCCTAGTCCTGCTGAGACTATGTGTAAACTCTTTGTGATTATATCGCCTTTATTATTCATAAAGCTCCCTTTATACAAAAAAGAAAACTTGTGATAGCTACCATGACTAATATGGATGCTCTTGTAGGCATTACTAAGGTATATATATTAGTATCAAATGTGTAGGGTACTCTTTAAGATATTTAGTTAACCACTGATTTGATAAGAATAAAAAGAGAAGTTACATCTCTTTTTTTAGCAAGCAAAAGTATGAAAATCATCTGTAATTAATTGAGTAAATATTGGAGAAAATAAAGTTTCCCCAAATATCTTTACTTCTTGAGGCTAGATATAGTTACCATTGAAGGTTGTATGCCCCAAAATTAATGCATATGCATAAGCTCACTGTATTCATGTTCATGCAAAAAAAAAACGTTCAAGTTTCATGTTAGAAATGCTTTCTTTTAAACAATCATGTTGGAATTGAAATGTTAACAGTGCCGTTTCTGAGCATGTGCACAAACAGCAAACACTGCAAGCACAAAAAAACTTCGTTTCAGAACTGTGTAAGCATGCTAGTTAATTTTTAGATCGTTGCACACGTCCAAAAGTAAATGTTAGTAAATGAGCATTCTCACCCACATTCACACACGAGAGCCAAAAGTAAATTTTCCATTTGCACATTGCATACCTATCCTCGAGGGCTGTCTATATAGAGAAGGATATGGTCGAAAACTCGGAAGTCAGCCCGAGCTTGGGTGCTCCGTTTATCCTACTTCCATCGAGCCATTCGTTCCCTTGACGTACGTCATATATCATGGTGTATAATTCTGTGCACACGGGCGAGACGAATACATAGCCTGAGCATGCCAACCACCTCACTGCTATGCATCCTAGCAAATCAGGATGAAAAGGTGACAGGCAACGCGTTTGCATTGTACCAAGTTCCTGGACTGCACCCTGTCCTCTTCTTGTGTTGAAACATGTGACGCCTGTGTTCATACGATGTGTGTATATATAGGCACCCAATGTCCGAATTTTTGGCACATGTATGCTATGCACCCTATAAATTCTAAAATTCAGGGTAATTTTAAATACTGAAACAAAATTTTGAATCCTCCTGAAAACAAAAGATGATCAAATATTGTACTCGTATAAAAATATTTATGCTCTAAATAATTTCATGGTATTCTGGATAAAAAAAGTAAAATTTTGACAAATATAGCGTGGATCGTGCCTAGACTGTTCTCATTTCGAGCCAAAACATTTTTTTATCCAAGTACAATATTTAATCATCTTGCTGGCTCCAATTAGAGCATCTCCATCGGCGGCCCCCAAATAGGCGTCGGCAGCTGCACCGGCACTCGCGTATGGGGGATGCCGGCACGGCTTCCTCCATTTGGGGAAGGCTTCCCCACATCGGCGGCCACAATAGGATTTTTTGAATAAAAAACACACAAACATGGATAGAAATTCAAATTTAAGGTTTTCGAATACAAGTATAGGCTAACATCCGGCCACCAAGTCGCCGTCATTCATCATAATCCGGCACCCAAAAAATAGTTTGTGCTTCAATGCCAAATGATCACAGGAAGGGCGTCAACGGAGGCTGCACCTAGACAACATCCTCCCCGTCAGCGATCACCTGCGGCACCTCGTTAGTGGACGCCGGTGGAGACATGCATGGGAGCCGGCGCAGCCATGCTCGTCGATACAAATGTCGATGTCGGCATGTACACCGGCGCAGGCAGGTGTATCGATGGTGTCGATGCTACCATGGACGCCGCCGCAGCTTGCGTCACCATCACCTCCTTGCCGATGCGCTCGCGGTACATCTCGAGGCACACCCTCGCCAATAGATCCATGCTCGCCATGTCCGCCATCAAGATCTTCGATTCTTGAGTCATCTTGGCCAATGATAGCTGCGTCGCTTCATTCATGGCTTTCATGACGCCGGCTTGAGCTTCCATCTTGGTCGCCTCCACCTTCTCCCTCTCGAGCCCAATCTTCACATCTTGCTTCTCTAACATTGCCTTCCACATGGCGGCGCCCCTATCCTCCGCCGCCTTATTCTTGATGGAGAAGGAGGACACCATCTTCTCGATGGAGGCGTCGATGGTGGCTAATGTTGGCGCCACATTCCTCTCGGCCATGGCTTTCTTGTTGCCAGGGCCGGCTGCGACTGGTCCATCTTCTCCAACGTGGTTCTTGTCATTGAGAGTGAGGCAGACGGCGTCCCACTTCTTGCAACCCTCAATCTTTGTGAAGCAATGCATGAAGGGGAAGTCCTTGTCGCCATTTTGATGCTTGTACATGGTGAGGGCGTTGAGAATCTAGCAAATGCATGAAGAGCCTGCAATTCATGAATACAATGACATGAAGCTATCAAATGGTAGACATGAATACAGTGCCAATACATACCCAATACACCATCGTTTTGCCGCTCTCGGCACGGTTCTTCACCTTCTCATAGTAGCCATTAAACATGTTGCATGCCTTCTTGATGAGGTTCCAACGGTGAGACATGACGAACTCGTTCTGGATCATGTGGAGGGTGGCGTACTCACCAAAATTCTTCCTCGCATTGAATTGATCAAATATGCTTTTGTAGTACTTGCCGCCGGATTGATTGGCGCCGGTGATGGGGCAGAACCTTACCAGATTCCACGTGTCGACGAGGCACATGTCCTCTAGGGAGTTCCACTTCGGCCCTCAAGTGTCGACGGCCTTCTTCTTCCTCATCTTCTTGTTCTTCGTGGACATGCCGGTGTCGATGTCGATCAGCTCCTCCTCGGCTACCTCATCAGCGTCCTCGTCGATCTTCTCGCTGTCCACCTCATCTCCTTCCTCGTAGTCGTCGCCCAATTCACCGTAGTCATCCTCCTCGAAGACGGGCTCGTAGGCGTGGCCGTGGCGGATCATGCCACTCAGGATGTCAATGCCGTTCACCTAGCAAACCAATCAAAAGGCTCACATTTTGCTCCCGGAGCTCTATTATATGTGCACAAGCCATGGTTCAAGGGAAAACTTACATCTTCGTCCTCCATGGCGGCCCCGGATGCGCTGCCGAACACATGGTGGGTGCTCCTGCTGTCACCGCTGAACAGGCTGCGGGGGAGACCAGTGCGGTCAGTCACGTGGCCGGCGCTACCTCCTGATGCGCGGCGCAGATCCGGCGTGCCATTGTTAATGTCGCTATTGAGGTCGATGGTGAAGCGTATGGCGTTGCTACCCCTCGGTGCCGACGCCCGCGAGTACGTCGCGTTCGGGTCGACGGTCATGTCGATGTCGGCATACTCGGGGGAGTAGCGGGCGCACCCCTCCATCTACGAGAAATGCATCTGCGATATCGATGGAGGCTCGGCGAAGTAGGCCGTCGAGGAGGGAGAGGCGCTTCTCGAGAACGCACCGCCGCCTGCCATGCTGCGGCCAGTGAGGGGGTAGCAGCCGCTTTCGGCTTTGGATGGCATGCCACCCAAGCTCAGGCACATCTCCATCGTGGCTGCCGTCGCCACTTCCTCAACTGCTTTCGCATCGCTCGCGAGGCGACGCCGTCTACGGTCCACCGTCAAGATGGAGTAGCGCCTCTTCTCGTCGTCCCACTACTTCTGCGTCATGTGCGCTGGCTTCTCCTTCGGCGCCACCACACGCGGTTTCGCCGTAGCCTTCTTCTTCGGTGACATGGTGGCGAGGGTTTTGCGGCAAGGATTTTGCATCATGGGAGCTGGATGGATGCGGGAGATAGAGCGGCGAGCGGTAGGGGGGAGATTTTGGGGAAACTTGTAGGGATTGGGCTCGTGTGGATGATAGGCGGAGCCCACTCGTTGAATCTGACGTGGTGCTGGCGTGCCCGTTCGGCGCCCCGCACAAAGGGGTCAGCACGGGGTTGTTGACTGTTTTATTGGGCTCGAAACAGCGCCGGCGCTTTTTGGGACGCGCCGGAGTCTGTGTGCCAAAAAAAAACTATTTCATGTTGATATTTTTGCACCGTACAATATGGCATTGTCAAAATCCAGGAATTTTTTGTCGGACTGTTTTGAAACTCTAAAATGCTGGTTTGGAAAAATAATCTCCACGGAGGCAACTTTCAAAAACCTAGTTAGTAGCTATAGCTTAACACAACAGGTCCAAGATGTGCCAAACTTCGGTACATGTTGCACCTGCTCAACCACACAGCCGGATTTAATTGATTTAATTCCCATACTGCCGACCATCCATATTCATTCAATATCTTACGGGAGATGTACACAACGTGCAGTGGTATAGCAAATTTCAGCCAATTCTTCATACTAAAAAATAAAAACATTAAATGCTCATGGATTAACCTCAGCCACACATTCATCGAGTGCACCCAAGCTCGGGTGTAATTCGTCCGCACTGAGGATATGGTTTCCATTTATGATGCACTGATAGAGAAAAGAAACAGCCTCTCGTTACATCATGTGGTGGAGTACAAGTGCAAAACAGTTCACAATAATTGCCCCTTCTTTTCTGCCACTGATTAAGCTTAGGTGGAATCAAATGGCAGCAGAAATGGAAAAGGTTTGTGGTGAGGAGGTTTAGTAAAAAATGTTCCAACAGCCAACACCACTTTACAGCAATGACAAGGGCATCGATGTGCCAACTGCAAGTTGTCAGGAAAGATGAAGTTTTCTTTTTTTTTTTCAGATGAGAGATTATGTGATGAGAAGAAGTAAACATGTTCGACTAGCACTTTCTTTAAACATGTTGCTTAACTTTGGGTGCAAATTTAATAGTTGTCATAAATGAAGTCTAAATAGTAGTTCCAACAATTCAAGAGACAAGCTAAGAACATCACCTTGCATGTCTCTGTTAGGTGTACAAGTCAAGCTACGAGCAGACATGATTTGCCGTCCATTCTTCTGTCTTACACATATCACAGTTTCCTCAGGTTGTAGCTTATTAAGTAGCTGCTCTTTCTTCAGAGCTATGAGTAGCTATGAAGTTGGTATATGCAGTATGCTTATGAACAAAAATCTGAATGCACTCAAGGATAATCTTGTACGAACGTACTGCACACATGCATTTCAAGACTCAAATGAAATAAGCTGCGAAATGGAAATGTACATGCACCAACACACGTTTCAACAGTCGCTATGTAAAACACAATACTTTTTGCCCCTCAGTATTCCTCAAACAGGGGGTAGACAGGCAGTTCTATCTTTTTCACACAGGCATAGGATCCACTATGAAGAAAGGAACCAATCTGTTTACCGTGCTGGACTAGTCTTCACGCTCTGGTGACTACCAGTTCAGGAAGGCAGGATTCTTGCAAGGGCAACATGATGATTGGCAAATGAGGCAAACCAGCAGAGGTATGACATCAACCTCCACCAATCTTTTTTTTCTTACAGGGCTCTCCATAGGAGAGCATTCGGAATATTGGATTATAGGCTTGGGGGGAAAGAAAGTACTTTTCACTAAATCAGTTGCAAATCACCTAACAAATCACAATCATTTTCCTACCGCTGTCATACCAGCGTCGAAACTACCATCAATAACCCTAAGACCTAATCAGAAGTAACTGTTCCAGCCAACAATGATGGGCATAAATTAACAGAAGCCTGAATTTAGAGGCCTTTAGTTCACAATCATGTCATGACTTCATTGTAACATCTACTGAGACTGCTGCGGCTCTTCAGGGGTCTCGACCTGTTGCCCTTGAGGCTGCTGCCACGCATACGTCGCTGGGTGACCCTGCTGTCCACCATACATCATTCCTACTCCGGGCACCTGTTGCGCTGGCATGTAGTAATAAGGAGGATAGGTATCAGCTGGTGCCCCTACAGCAGGTGGCAAGCCCACCCTCGGAAGCCCAAGGCCCTCCTCCTTCATGTCATCCCTAGGAATGATGTCCACCAAGAAGTCATAGATGTCAGTCCTTGTAATAGCAGCTGCAATGTCATTTTTCTGCAAGGTCCTGCGCTTGTTCTCCTCAGTGTGCATCCATGACCTGAGTGTTAACTCTAAGATAAATACCTCACACGCCTTTGCAAAGACAACAGGAGCTTCTGCAGAGATCATTCGGACATCCTCGTCAGCCTTCATTATCTTTTTTATCCTAGCTAGTGGTAAGGTGTGGTTCTTGAAGTCAGCTGCCTGCTCGATCTCCTCCATTTGGCTAGCCCAGAACTCACGGAGTTGCTGCTGCTGCTGTTGCTGCAGTTGTTGGTGGAATTGCTGGGCTTGTTGATAAACCAGTTGGTGCTGAGCACTGAGTTGAGCTGGATTAGTGGGGAATGGCATTGTTGACTGTGAGCCGGGAGGAATGGCACCCGGAGCTCCAGCTACCATGGTTGGAGGTGGATAGGCACCAGCAGGAGGATATGATTGTGACCCAGCAGTAGCAACACCAATCACAGGCTCAGGTTGCGAGGATGGCTCCATGTGAGATCTTGTTCCCCCAAAAATCAATTATCTTTCAAACTCTGGAGAAAACAGTTGCAGGTATTAATCAACTTGTTTTTCATCTCAATTAATCAGAAAACGGATAAACTACTGGAATTTTGCCAAATATATTGTAGATGAATCTGAACTCCTCCTTATATGACTGAAGCTCTGTTTTAAAATATTTTCAGAACAGATATGAACTCAAGATTTCATCTTGATAGGTCCATCACAGTATTCCAAAGAGAAAATTATTAGCGCCACACACAGAAAAAGTGAAATTAAAATGCAAAGCACCATCACCAACACAGGCAGAAGTGGAATAAAATCAAACAGACAATGTAAATCGTAATCACAACTTTCCATCAATCTTGTCACATTATGTGTGGTCGGAAGGCAAATTTTCTTTTTATACTCTATCCAAGTCCAGTATCAATAAATTTGAAAGTGTGTGTATGCACATGCCAACAAACAACAAATAGTATGGACAGATGCAGAAGAGTCCAATTTATGAATTACTTCAACAAAGCAAGTTACATGAATCCGCGTGAACCACACATACAGTTCAGAGCCTCAGACCATCCATGTATAGCATACACCAAATGTCTGAGGATTTTCTGTGCAAGCAGGTCCCCCGGGTGACACGCAAAAGCTACATAAACCCACACCTTCAGTTAGGACTTGGGAGTGTCTACCAAAAGGGTGGTTCGGGTAGCTACATATTCCTCCTAAATTAGTAAGGCAGTGCCATACATTTGCATTAACCAGAAGAAGCTGTGAATTAAGTCAATATCACACCCAGATCCAGATGACAAACCTTGTAAAGCTTAAATAAAGTCAAAGTGAAGTGACGTGACGTGTAAAAGAAAACTTTCTTTATTTCCTGATGGCACAGCTTATGTATACAAACTTTGATGACGGAAAGAACAAAGTTAGTTTAATTAGACCTACTACATCATCAAGTTTGTCACGCACGACCAAGACGCCAAATGGTTTACGCTGTCTTCTCATCAACACTTTTCACCATCACTAAAAAATGGCTTATTGTGTCCCGCAAGTAATCTAAAGGCAGATAACAACTACCTTTAATAGGATATCTTTCAAGGAAAATAGCAATTGGGCAGCTTCAGATCGTTCACATGTATGGCGTGGGCAAAGGAGGACCTTGTGTATGCCGTGTCACCATGACATTCGGACACAGCTGGGCATCACTGAATACCTTCCAAAACCCAGACTCATAAAAGCATGCAACCAAAAACGTGGTTTCCAATACCTTGGTATAATTTAATGCTTAGGAGGTACCAAGGGGATGAACCTACGCCAATACTCATTTGTCGAAGCCCGAGCTTCTCCGGAGCCAATCCCAACTAAGCACGTCGCACAGTTAAGTTTGTCTATTTCGCAAGCTTACTGAATTTGCACTGAAGAGTGTGCACAATAAATCTCTGAAGTCTATTTGCATGGATAGAAATAGCACACAAAATTGAATACGCCACGTACATCCAGTTTCTTAGCTCTCATATCTACAAGGATCGAGCCTGTCACACAGTTCAGCAACCTGGAGAAGAAAATAAAAACTGCTGCGCATGTACAATTGCACAGAATAGGCTCAGCAAGCTGCCCATGCCTGAAAAATCGCAGAGAAACAAACAACCATACCTACGAGAAAATACCGCTGGACGTATAACTGAATCTAGCTTAGAATTACGGATCGCTCGGATGCATGCCCTGTAACAGTGCCAACGCCTGGCCAGGGTGATGGACCGATGACTACTGAGGAGTTACTCGAAGAGCAGGGCACCCATAATTTTAGCACAAACACCGCCAATTTCAACCACGGATCACTCAGGCACGTGCCGTAGAACAGTTCCAAGGCTTGGCCAAGGTGATGGGCCGATAGTTACCGACGATTTAACCGACTCCTCCCTCGAAGATCTCCAATAATTCTAGTACGAACGCTACTAATTTCAAAAGTGAACCCGTCTCCAAATCGCGCTAATCCAACGAACTCGGCAAGCACGGAAACTGCTAACATATAGCACAGGGAGCACACGTAAAACGGGAGAGAAAATTCCGGCCAATCTAAGCACGCATGCATGCGGTAACCGGACGGGATCAGGCCCGGCTTAGCCGAGGATTAGGGGGAAAGTGGAACGGAAGCAGGGTCGTTACCGATAAACCGCCGGATCTCCTGGAGGCCGGATGCGACTGCGGGCGGCGCCGGCGAGCAGGGCGGTGGTGGAGGGGCGCCCTACTTGGCTGGTAGATTCTCCGGAGCCCTCGGCGGAGCGGAGGCGGAGAGAGACGGGGTCGCCCTTGGTCAAGGACGAGGAGGAGAAGAGTCAAGGACAGAGAGACGAGACTAGTGTAGCAGGGTTAATTATGGTGATGGGCTTAGAAGCAAGATAAGCCTCGGCCTTGATGATGGCGTCACGTTGAAGCGAGATTAACCCGGCCCGTAATTAGCCTGTATAGGCCAGAATTTGACGGCGCCACGTACAGACCGTGGGCCTTCCAATTGCATGCCGTTTGGGCCTTCGCAATTGTTTATGTTGCGGAAGAGATTTTCTTATTTCTTCCATGTACAAGAAATATCGAAATATTGGAGTTTCTCGTACCTCAAAACTAGCTCAAGGTCGGTAGAAGTTAAGTATTAACAAAATTTTACAGCCCGAGTTTTAATTCAACACGTGCTAAGATTAGCCGGATTTTAGCTCAAAACTAGCATAGGGAGTATGAAGCCGAGCTAACTAACTCGAACTCAGTTTGCAGCCCTAAATGCAACCCATAGTCCTCCATAGGAACCTTTTTTTTTTACAGAAAAGGGTCGCGAAAGACCTAGAAACTGCATTACTCAGCGGTGGTAACAATACAAATTACAACAAGGCTCTCGAGAGATACAAAAACTACAACAAGACCTAGGATTCCTTCAAAACAGACCCTACAAAGATTGAGAAAAAAAAAAGCAATTGAGTCCACTTTCTTCATCACCACAAGCGTTGCTTGACCTGCGATTCCGATGACCCATCCCAGCTCCGGGGGCAAAACCTCATGGTCTAGGAAGAGCTTGCTCTGCATCATCGAGGTTGAAAGGCCTCCACATAAGGAGGTTGAAGATGCACCTGCGCATACACTGCACTGGCTCGTGGAGTGGACGCCCTTGGCCAGAGATCACCGCGGCCAAGCTTGCCGTTGTGTAGGAACTCCACAAAGCAGCTTCATGATCTTTCACTGGCACTCCAGATCCCAACACAGCTGCCCACCTTCGCCTCCATGGCGGCCAGGACAAGGGAGCTCGGCGTGAGGAAGAGCACCAACGAGACTGCCCTTATTTAAGAGGATTCTGCAAGATCCCTCCCTAGATCTCAATCTCCACCACAGAGCTTCGTCGGAGAACGACACCCACAGCCACCCGAAACCGGCCTCCTCCCCCATCCCCTCTAGCCGGCACCTCATGGCATCTGATGTGACGAAACCACGACATACATCCTAGAGGGAATGCAACTTGGGCTACAGAAAAAAAGCTCCAAACTTGTGAGTGGCTCCACATCAACTTATTTTTTTAGCTCGACTCGAGTTTCGCTCAGGAAGAAAAATGAGCCAAGTATGAGTGCTTTATTTAGCTTAAACCGAAAGAGAAACAAGCTGGTCTCGAGCCAACGATAGCTCTGCTCGACTTAGCTTGATAGACTGAAAAATATAAATGCGCATCATAATTATGTTACATATTAAAAGAAAATATGTCATTTACAATGTGGATTGAATTGTTTCCTTATATTGTTGATGGAATTTTCTGTCCGCATGTTTTGGAAGAGATTTGTTTATTTCTTCCATCTACAAGAAATATGAAAAACTATAGTTTCTTGTAGCTCAAAACTAGCTCAAGGTATTTACAAGTTAACCATCAACCAAATTTTGCAGCTCGAGTTGTAATCCAACACGAGCGGAGCTTGCTCGGATTTTAGTACGAGGCTGAGCTAATTGACTCGAGCTGAGTTTGCAGCCCTAAATGCAACCCATAGGAACCTCTACGCACACACACGCGCCGATCGCCTGTTTGTGAATCTGGATGTCAGTGGCACAACCCTGTAAAATTACAAACGGACTGCATCGGCAAGATTCCACAGGACGCTGCCGTTGCACGTCCATGTCATCGTTATCGTTGGCAAAGGCAGGCAGGCAGGCGGCAGGCATCTTCTCGTCCGCCCCCACATCCCCGAACCGGTGCGGTGGTGGTGACACTGACAGATCACTGAAAGACGTGACCGCAGGCAGAGGTAAATTCATTCGATTCGATCAGGGCCAATAATTGCGCCACCACCACCCCGACCGTCACTTATTCGCTTCCCACGGCGTCGCCGTCACCGCCGGGTACCACCCCACCGCGCGCATTCATTGCTCCGCAGGCCGCAGTACTCCGTACGTACGCCTCGCCGTCTGCATTTCTGCAGCTGAGGAATCAAACAAACCATCTTTTGTTCGTGTGCGTCTCCGATCCAGTATGCAAGCTCGACTGATCCAGCAATGGCCTACTACTATATTAATTTACAATGAATCGTCTCGATTCCACGGGCTTTCCCTTCGGATCGGGAAAGTTTTCGATGCTTTCCAGAGGTTGAGGAAAAGAGCATGAAGAGAAAAGGTGAGCTAAAAACAAGCAGTGCAGCACAGAGGCTAATGATCTGCTAGTGGCTCGCGGCGGTTGGCCGGGCGGCGGTGACGATGATGCCGGCGGGCGCTGCAACGGCTCCCGCGACGGACGAGGAGGTGGTGATGGCGGCGCCGGGCGCGAGCACGAAGCGGGAGGAGAAGGTGTAGCTGTAGTAGAGGCTGCTGGCGTCCGGGTCGCCGAAGCCGGTGTGGTCGAAGTTGCGCGCGTAGCTCAGCGGATCGTACTGGCACCCGCGGAGCGCCTCCGCCGACGCCGATGGCGGCCTGGCCGCCGCGCACAGCGCCTGCCTGCCCTGCCGCCGCAGCCGCCGCACCAGCCGCCCCAGCCCGCACCCGCCGCCGCAGCACCGCCGCGCCGCGGGGCCGACCACGCCGCCGCCTCGGCAGGACGCAGCGCCGGCGCCGCTGCCGGCTTCTACCATCGCCGCTTGCTTGCTCCCTGTGGTGTGGCGTCGTGCGCGCAGCACTGGAGTGCAGTGCGGCTCAGCTCGGGGACTTGTGCCGGGCGCGTGTGGGTTGTTGGTAGGTAGGCGTGTCCGTGAAGACCGTGGCCGTGGCCGTGATTTATAAAGAAGGAATCCAACCGTGAGCGCGGCGCACCTCCATCCAGTCCAAGAGAGCGAATATCGTCTGAAACGAGCCATGAGCCAGTCGGAGAGCACCGAAAATAGGCAACAAGTTCAGGGTTCATAGAATCACCCAGCAGCTAATCTTTCAAGGAAGGCATCTAAATCTACAGTTAGTTTAGCCTGCGAACGCTATAGAGATGAGATGACGGTAAATCTGTAATTTGAGCTGCTAACATCTGGCTCGATCATTTGGGTTTCCTTTGGATCTGGAGTGTGGAGTGGAGGGGAGGGAACAAAACGGTGGGCAGTACGGTTGGCAGTGGCACCCACGCGGGTCGGCATCGGCAACGGCAAGGACGCCGGCATGGCATGGGCCTCCCTTGTCGCAGAGCAAAGCGTGACAGCAAGCCACGTCGTCCCTACTCGCCCGTCCCGATCTGATCTAGTCCCTCTCTCTCTCTCGCTTGCTCATTTGGCAATGGGCAGTGGCACACAATTCACAGCTGTGCGCTCTCGGATTAGCTTCCAAGCACACCATTGCCAGGTTGCCATTTCGACCGAGTTCAGCTTGCTGACTGTCCACTGCAGTTTTATCCACCCTTTGCAACAACTTCCTTACAAAAATAAATAGAACACTCGTCTTAAGTTCGGCAGTGCTTGATGCCACTTTCGATCCTCCGACGTAACGTAGCTTGTGTAGGAGAAATCTTGAAAAAACTCAGACATTTGAAGAAGCATCGGTTCGAAGATGTCAGTGACCACGATCTTGCGAGTTTAAAGTCCCGGGGAAGCTAGTACCAAGGTGGGATGGAAGATAATCTCAACTCCAAACAGACAAAGAGAAAGGAGAAACGGTAAGTTCCTCGATGAAGTCGTACTTGGCTGAGCTTCATTAGGTGGAGGTGGAACTCGAAGATACCAGTACGCTGCGACATCATCCCCTCCATAGGACACTATCGTCGTAGACCGACACTTTTCACGCCAAACCTAATGTCCGTCGATCGACTCCAAACTCCAGCCTATCCACGCTCTTCCGAGGAAGAGGCACTTTAGGGTACAATTTACTAGTCATGTTGGCTAGTAGTAGTGATTCATATGATCATATCCACTACTGAATGCATGGTTATTTTGTGCAATCAGATTTGGTAGTTTCTAGAGGCAATTTTCTTTAACTATAATTGCACGAGATTTAGTTTGATATATGTACATCTTGGGATGGGTATTCCAATCATACTTAATTATCGTGCATTCATGTGGCTTGATCAAGCTCCATTACTTCTGTTTACTCTAATTCATGAAATTCATTTGAGTTGAGATCAGGTGTACATTATCGGATAGAGCCGTAAGACTAGCCACAATGGGAGTATCATAGGTAGTATCATGCATGCCATGTAGGCAAAAATCTTATGTGGCACGTCAATTAATGAGGAGAGATGTGAGAGTAGCATCATAGGTAGATACGGTATCATAGCACGTAAAACTAGAAATTTTAGTGGCAAACACATCATGTACAAATATTTGCATTGAGATTCTACAAAACATTAAATAGGATGGAACTATGATACTAATTCATGATACTATGCATTGTAGGTGTTGTATCATAAACTAGTATCATATGCATGATACTAGTCTATGATACTTCCCATTGTGACTAGTCTAATGATTTGGCATACCCATGTGTTCTATAATAAAAGATGTTATTATATTTTTGAAAACTTTTATAATATGTTATTATAACGTACTAAATTAATATAGCGCTATAAATAAGAGTTGTCGAAATTCTTGGCAATTTTGGCTACCCATGTTTCCCTGAAAGCTATGGGCTGTCTAATGATGGCAAGCCCGAGAGGACACGTGGTGCCATCGCGATGGATCCCACTTTTTTTTTTTGGCTCCGGCCCCACCCTCGCATCGCGCCACGAGATTCACACGTCCTTCGCTCTTTCACGCGTGCGTCTCCTCCCTCACGTCGCTGGATGATGGGCCTCCACGCCTCCTAGGCCCTTGCAACATAGACGCTTGGTAGGGAATTGGTCGGGCGAGCGGTTCTGAGCGTGGGAGTCCTCTGGTTCCGTCACATGCTCAACCCTGCCAATGTCCGACGTAGCCTAGGCCAGTTGTTGTCGTATGCGGGTCCCGACTCGACGCGATCCTGGGTGTACCCTCGACTGACGCTCACGCCCATCGTATAAACTTTTCTCTATTCTTGTTTGTTATAGATCAAAAAGTTATTAATCACAGTCGTGTAGGTAATTATTTATCTTGTTTCTCTACGATTTGTAGATTCTCCTATACGAAAACTGATGTAAGGAAGGTTAAAACAAGAAAATTAAAGGAATGTTAAGCTAAAGAAACGAGTGTGGTGTTTTAGAGGCCGAGATGCATGTAGCTTTTTATTTTCAAAGACATAGAATTGGTATTTCAAAGTTTTAAAAAAATCTGAAATAAAATCCTAGAGGTTGCCCATGATGTATGCTTCAATGGTGCAAAATCTCGATTCAAACTGATTTGTATTCTAGGCTACAGGAAATTTAGTAGTCTTGAAATATGTACTATTCACTATAAAATTTGTCAGAATTTGTTATTTTTGTGTAGCTTAGAATATAAAGTAGTCTGTATTGAGATTTTACATCATTATAGTATACATCATTAGGTATCTCCAGAGTTTTAATTCAGATTTTTTAAAATTTCAAAATACCAATTCTAAGTGTTTGAAAATAAAAAGCTCCGTGTAGCTCGGCCTTCCTTTGAAGTTTTTATAAGGAAACTAGTTATTATAAGGAAGGCGTCTGGGTGAGAGACTTGACCTCGTGTTGCATCTACCAAATTTAATCTTTAATGGAAAAAAATACTAGTCCTTTAATCAACAAATATTTATCAATCTGGACCACATGATCAGTTGGGCTAGATGGTTAAGGTTTACCCGTCCTTACCGTAAAAAGCCTCCCTAGGAAAACATCGATACAGGTTGAACGACTTTATTCTCATCTTCATCAATGCCCCTACACTACACCGGATGCAAAGAACTGGAAAACCTCATGAGACCGTGCACCGAGCCAAGGTTCGTCCACCCTTCAGCCACCCTAGAGTATATTTAGGTTGTCAATTTGACCAATATGAATTGTAGAATACAAAAATTATGTCATTAGAATGTAGAACACTTAAATTTTCTAATGATGTACAGTATGTTTTATAATATATACATTTTATTACGTTAATTAAATTTACGTCCTAGGAATACATAGAGGTCTTATAATCTCCAACAGAGGAAGTACTATCTAGTGTAGAACGTAGTAGTAGAATATTACTCGACAACTCGCCGTATGCAGATTAAAATCGATCCGGCTGATAATACTAGTACTACTAAACTTTTCTTTACGTGACATGGAGTACTGAACTGAACTGGATTGGGTTCGGGCTACCTAGAAGAAACGTTGCTTCGAGCAAACGCCTCCATGATTAGGTGTTTTTATAAGGTCAGAGGAAAAAGGTCCGACACTTTAATCCAGTCCTCCGAGGCATCCGGTAAGACGGCCGGGATGCCCATCATCCCAGGCAGGCTGATGAGCATATCTGGCCATGGGCAGCCCGGCCCGACGGCCCGGCCCGGGCCCGGCCCGAAAAACTCGGGCTTGGGCCAGAAATGTTGGCCCGACTGCCGGGCCGGGCCGGGCCTGGGTAGCCCGAAAACTCACTTTAACACTACGGCCCGGCCCGCGGCCCGATGGCCCGACGGGCTTGGTGGGAATTTGGTCGGGCCGGGCCGGGCTTGGGCCGGATTATTTTGCGTCGGGCCTACCTCGGGCCGGCCCGAGGCCCAGCCCGGCCCGACACATGCCCAGGTATACTGATGAGCCACCACAACATATTAAGATTTTGATTTTTACATACAAATCTAAAATTATTTATGTCCAGCCCCAGGAATCATATTCATCTGATCTGATTTGCTTCGGATGCTTGGTGAACGGTAGGCGTTCTTAAGACCAAGTTCACGTGCCTGTACAGTTTTCTTGCTTGCTGTTTAGAACAATAACCAATCAACCATACTTGCTAATGGCTAGGACCCAGATTGTGATTGGCACTTTGGCAGAAAGACCTGTTAGGGTCACAATCCGATGAGTGAATCTATGGAGCAAGCTCACGGGAACTCTTTGTGCTAAACTGGGTGGAATAATCAGATGCAGCTAAGCATCACAGTTCGGGCCTACCTAGTCAAGAGATTTGTCCTTTAGGATGCTTCAACTTGATAGAAGGATGAATTCCGCTTTGGGGAATCTTTGCCGTGTTTAGGTTTGGTTCAACATGAGAAGTTGAGAAACTCATAACAATGCACCCTCGGTAGGCCGTGTGGTTAAAAAAAAATGAAATACAGCCTGGCTCGCTTCACTATACAGTGAAGCTTGAATATACGGCACCAATGAGGCCAACGACCATTCATTAGAAACAAACCTCCAAATTTACATCTGACCACTCATGTAAGAAAAGAACCTGCAAATTTACATCCTCCAACCTCGAAAAATAATCGAAACTTTTTCATGAAGACTATTGTTAGAAATCAGATATTCTATACAAGGACGCATATGTTTTAAAACAAGTTCTACTTATCCAAAGATGAGGTGATCACCTGAGACTTCAATGAAACAGCGAATTCTTGTATGAAAAAAATGCACTTCACTATTTACTAAATGCAGAAGAACGACGATATTTCAAGATTCAACAGAGAACAGAAGCAGGGGGCATATGACTCTATGAACACTGACTCTAAGTCTCTATCAATCACACCTGTCCGAGTTACCAATTACACGTGAGCAGCATGGTGAGCGGATATCCCCTGTATCTCAAGTTGCCCATGCAAGTTCTTCGCTTGTCACTGTCGAATCCTTGGGGATGAAATCTGAAATTCCGCAGAGCACCGATAAGCCTTCATATATACTCTAAATGATACCAGAGCAGAAGCCTTACTAACAGTACCCTTTTCAAATATAATGTAACAGAGAAACAAAAGTTTGTTAATTACAGATGAATTATTTCAATTCAGGTTACCTTCAGTTACAAGATCAGTGAAAACAAGGCTTTGCTAGTTACTGCCTGCAGCCTGCATTCCACAAAGAAAAGGAAGTTATATGCTTGGCTACAGTAGCCCGGTATATTAGTCTTGCTGCAATCTTATGCATAGAATGGAAAAAAAATGGTTCAGTCATCTCATTTACTATTGTTTTCGCATTTATTGATTAAATTGGTAGAAAATGAGGATCAATAATAAGGTGCAATGATGGAATTCAACTGCTGTTCATCTACCAGTTCCTAGCAGCTTTTAGAGGCACAGGGCTAGCAGTTCGGTAGTACATGTATGCTACAGAGTACTGGTTGGCTAGCATGGCATTGACATCCATCCTTGGTAGGGAACGGGGTAGGTATATCTGTCTGTGTCTCATGATGCCCGCTTGTTCTGCAGCAACCCTACAAGGAAACAAACTGTACCTAGAAAAGTGGACATTTTGGATAGACAACCATGTGAGTCATTGCAAGTTAGCAGCACGGATGTTCTGGCTTTTAGGCCAACGTTGTAGGTTTTATGTTGTTTGGGCTTTTGTTTTCAGTTGAAATGTTACCTGTAAGACTCAATCTGGACGAAAAACAGCTATGCTATCTTTCATAAAAAGTACACTGCTAGTTATGAACTAGATACAAATACGCAAACCAGACATTTGTGGGGTAACGGCATGAATTGGCGCACAATACCAGAAAAAATTAGAATACAACGAGATCCTTCATGCTACAATAATTGTTTGAGATTTCAGTAAGAGTAGACTACAAGAACCATAAACATCTGTTGCTGACAAAAATCTGAAGTAGCAAAACAGAGTAGACAGAAATGCTTAGAAAGAATAGATACCTTTAGTAACGAAAACAACACGAACACATCAGAGAACTTCATAAAATACAACAGCTCGCTTGGTCCCTGAAAAAGTAAATTTGCTAGTTTGATTAGCGACTGCAAGTCATGTTCAAACCAAATCCATTTAAGATGATGTCCGTCTTAAAACCTAGTAGTGTTTTGCAGTTACGAACAGATGTTACATATGTTATGGATACATGTTTGAATATGTTAGTGTTGGTTGGCTATTTGGATAACCAAGTTTTTATAGGTAAATAAAACCCACTTTATAAATCCTAATCTCATGTTGAGTTAAACAACGAGAAAAGGCATACTTCTTTGGATCTTCATAGTGCCTTAAAGCCTCCAGAAATTTCTTCCAATATGGGCCAGTCTCCTGAAGGTTCACTTTGTCAGGTCCCCCAAGATAAGCTTGAACAATGAATTCATGGCTCCTCTCCCTGAACGGAGGATCATAGAATGTGTCAAATTATCGTTTTTATTGTGCACTGAGATGAAATTTATTGTCCATAATCGTATTAGACTGACCTTCCTTCATACTGCGACAACCATCCCAAGTAAGCCAATCCAAAGTACATTGATGCAAAAGGATTGTAGAGATCATCTACCGAGCTGACTGTGTATGTTGTATAGCCACAATCTCTGCATGCTCAAATGCAAAACTGAGTGAGGACAACTACATGGAAACTGTAATACTCCCTTCGATCCATAATAAGTGTAAATGTGGATCGGAGGGGGTAGCAAAGTTGAACAACAAAAGTGCCAATGTGGCTTCTGATAGCCTATGAAACCAACTTGAAACAGATAGATTCCACGTTATTAGATCAATATTTGCTCTAAAATATGATTTGCTGATTCAATAACAGAAAGTAGGGGACCAAAAGAATTCCCCTATTACGTTTTGAACTTGGATTCACCATATACGTAATGTATGAAACAGTGTATACTAAAAAAGAAGTTCAGCTATCATGCGTAAAAACAATATAAAAAGTAAAGCAACGATGACTGGTAAAACAAAGAATTTTAGGTTCATCTGCACAAACACTGTCATTTAAAATGTTAAGATCCTTGTCAGATTCCACAATCACCTCACCAGATCTGTTTGGATAAAATGTACAGCTAGATTGCTAGCGAAAGCAGAATGGTAAATATAATGTAGCACTCACTTGTAAAGCCATGCAGCAGTAGGATAATCTATTCCCATCAATCCTGTCCGTGAACGTACTCCTTGGACAAAGCGCATACTGCACACCTCTGCAAGAGCAGCTAGAGCTTCCTATGTCCATTTAAACCAGAATAGAGGTTTAAGAAGTTGTTTAGGATGCAGGGGCTCATAGAACTGGGCATAGGGAATTCAAATGATATGTTTATTGTTACTTGGACAGCCCAACAGGCACCTATATTATAAGCAATACTACTGGTAATTTTAAAAAGGAGGCATTTACATAATTTTCAAATGTTTATATGAAGAGAGAAATAACGGAAATTTTCTTATAACTAAACAACAAGAAATGCACCGATTAACAAATTGACACATTATGACGATATCATGTTCACTAGAAGAGCGTACACAGATTTAGCGACCCAACACTTACCGGCTTTACTCCTCTTGAGCTCAAATGGCGAGATATGATTATTTCAGCAACAGCCTGAGATCAATTCAGAATTGCGTGAGTGTATGATGGATGGAAACTGCGCGTTGCTAGATAAATTTCGCTTTTACATGAAACAGTCAGAAGACTACACCGATACAGAGTCAAGGCGATTGTATCTAATGACACCTGTTACATGGCATCCACATGATCGGTTCTTGTAATGGTATTAAAGTCAGAATCTTACTAGTATAAGAAGGTGGAGAAGTTTAAATGTAGCTTTACTTACAAACATATGTTAATTAAGTTATAGTATGGCAGATAGGGAAGCCCACTTAGTGGAAGGAAATGTGAAGTAACTGTACAACTATTCATAATCAAGCATACCTTCACTTCAACTCGGGAAAGATATGGTCTCTTCTTGGCATCATGAGAAAATCGGACATTTCCACGTCTCTCACCAGAATTTGTCCACTCCTTCTTCACGTCAGGATGACTCCACATTGCACCCATATCTTCCTCTGATACTTTGGAATCCCAATGTATCAGCTGTGTCCCTGACACAAAGATGATAACAAGATGAGACATTGCATGTTTTAAGAAGCTTCTCTGGAATTAAAATAGGGGTCAGCATTGAGAGTACATATGTTATTTTGTGTTTTGATTATATTTCAACATTATGGATCTAAAATAAATAAATATAATCAACAAAGTAAAATGTAACCTGCACTTGCGGAATTTTCTAGGAGCTGAGGAGTTAGCTCATTGAAACTGTCTGGTTGTCTGCCAACAAATTAGTAAGGAACAGTTTGTCAACAAGTTTGAACCTGGATCTGAGGTAAAACAAAGGAACAGCTTTTGTGCAAAAACATAACTACTGAATTTTAATTCAGTGAATAGTCTCGACACTTCTATCCTAATGGAGATTTGATGGGTTTTAACTTATAAGGAGTTGAACATGTAACCAATATATAGCTAAGGGCATGCATAGTGCACTGCAAGATGCTTTTATGTGGGTGCTTACAGAGAGAATATATATCAGCATCAGTAAGCATACATGCAAGAGTCATCCTCTTGAATGCAAGCACACATACTATTAAGATTAGCACCTTATCAGTCATAACTCATACTAAGTTGCAAGAAAACAGTTTTCTTTCGTTAAGCAACTCTTTGATTAGTAAGCACTTAACGACACAATCGTCAAAGAAACATCCAATGGACTGTCGTAAAAAACAAAAACCTGGATATTTCATTAGCTTGATACTTTGACATGTCCGGTGAACATAAATGATTAATTAAGAAATCAACCAAATATTAGTGGTGTCCAATGTAGGTTACTACAGTCTACGCTCTGTAGTCCACTATAATAGTAGGTTAGTACATGGTGATTTTCTGGCCCCATTTGTAGGGGTTAAACTTAAGATGATTTTTGGCTTAAAGTCCAGTTGTTTCCAGGAGCTCAAATCCTCAAAGAATGGTACCCAAACCCGAGGGCTTACTAAGCTTACAAACGAAGCTCAAAACCTTAAAGACCGTACTGAACATTGAACAACATAACAAAGTTAAAAGTTGAATATGAAGAGAGATTATTAAGAATGAAACCTCATAGAAAGCAGTGTCTCTTTCACATAAAGATAACGTTGGAAAATGGGTGCAGATGACTTGTGATTAGCTTTCTTTTTGCCTCCTTTGTAAGCTCGAGCGACGAACTCTTCAGTTCTTTCTCTGAAGCATTTTGCCAAATAATTGTGTTTAGTAGTAGAAAGATATGAGACAATAGTGCCAATTGAATGTAACAAGCACAAGCTACCAAACAAATACATACTTTTCATCACATGAGAAGAGCCACTTTGCATAAGCAGCACCAAAGTAGACATTTATGAAAGGCCAGTAGAGCAAATCAATATTCTCTCCGAGTTCAATGTCATAATTCTTGTAACCCAGTTCCCTTATCAAAAGTGATGAAAACAAGAATTTTCAGTGTAAGAACACAGATGAGTAAGGAAGATAGTAAAATTAAGTTAACCAGGCCTGTTGAGTACCTGCCAAGCCATTGAGCAACTTCAGGTGTCACCTGCATTATGCCCATCTTTGTCTCCTTAGTCTTGCGATCATAGTTATCCACAAAGAGTCTCCTTCCACTTGCAATTTCAGCTAGGGCACCTATCATATACTGTGCAAAAGAAGTAACATGCTTAGCAAAGTCCACCAGAATAGTTATCACTTAACAATAACAAGATAGCTGTACTCGTTCACCACGATAGTCATGTTTCATAGTCGCATCAATTCTTACTCTTCTACAAGAGTCTATGTGTTGGGAAGCATATGTTAGCACACAGTTGTAATGCAGCAGTGAATTTTTCAACTATATACACAAATGCAAACAATGGTATAACATAGAGAAATAAAATCATTACCGGGTCTAGCTGAGATTTGAAATGCCTATGAACAGTGATTGCAGCCACTGCCTGAAAGGATCAATGAATGCATCTAAGAATAGTTCAAATCCATCATTATGCAAGCAACAAACAGAATAATTGCTGAAAATAATAGACTCCTACTTTGTGATTTTCTTTCTCATAGCTCAGAAAACTCCAGCACTGCAGTAATAAACTTCTAAACAGTAATTTATCCACTACGGTGAATATAGCGAGAAACCAGCATGTTTGCCAACTTATCTCACAGGACTACAGGAGTGATAGCATTTTATCTTGTTTACGCTTCAGCAGAAAATTCATAGTCACTACTGATAGCCTACTTTTAATGCCACACACTATAGCATATTAATTTGAATGGAGATGATTGCTGATACGAATTAACCAAATAATGGATATACAGGATATGTCAGACCTTATTTTAGGAACTGGTGGACATTCTGAAACAATAAAGGTTGGAAAACCAGATATAGCAATCTAGCGAACAGCACGAGTTATTCAACATCTAGTACTAACAAAGGTTTACAGAGTTAGGCTGATAACCCACCATCATTTCAGTTTGTGTTAGATATGCCTCACCATCAGGATCCCTTGACAGGTGAACTTTCTGTCCCTTCTCTTCCCCAGCGTCGATCCACTCTTTACTTACATGAGCATCTGCCCACATCAGTCGCATATCATCCGGATCCAAGCAGTCGTCCCAATATTTAAAGCTCACAGTCATTTTCTGCTAATCAATAGTTGTTTCTGTCGATCTACATTGAAAACAAAAAACGAGTGAAAAACTGAAAATCGGATGCCATATGGTTATAACCTTTCTCAAAGCACAAACAATCCCAACGACCTAATTGGCTGTTTGTTCTGAACTTACGGACTGGGTGAGGCAGTTTTGACAGGATAACAGGTCAGTAGATACATTGGAACCAATACTTGCACAAAATGCAATCACATAATAAGAGGAAAGAGTATGCATTGACTGACTGCATGAGAATAGATGTGAGGGAATCCGAGTGTTTGTAATGCAAACTGCGCACTCACTTGAGATGAAAATTCGTCCTATCAGGTATATTTATGCACCATACGGCAGCATATAACAAACACAACAAAGTAAACGTGACATGAAACTAATCACTGAAAATGAGTAGTAGTATGGTGAACAAACACGCCAGATATCACAGTATGTTAAGTGCAGGTAGAAGTAATCACCAAAATAAGTACAGAGGATTCAGCAAGTCACACCACAACCATGCGAACTACCGAGCCAATACCCACTCAAAATGAACAATTCAGTCAAAAGCAATTAGAGAAAATAGCTCCACAAAATTGTACAACTCCCACAAAATCTCATGGGAGTATGTGACGATCGAATCGACAGGCACAAAGCACCTCATGGTCACTGTTTCCACGGATGTTTTATCTTAAGTTCATAAATTGAGCAGCGTCTCCAACTAAATAAAAACTAAAGTTCAGTCAGCAGAAACACTAGATCAGTAAATGTTCAACTCGGACCAAATTCTGCGAGGGGACGACGGACCAACCAGCCAGCAGCAGCAGCATTGCGTGATCGTACCGGTCACGCCATAGCTTTGTACACACGCTGCACCTGTAGCAACCGCATTGTCCTCATCGGCCCGCCACCAAACAGAACGAGCGCGCCGAGCATCCCACGCAACAACAGCAAAACAAAAAACAAAAAAACGCACCTCGACGTCTCGCGGTCTTAACCGGAATCTCCACGCACGACAAGGCAGAAAAAACCGGTAAAAACGAAATCACTAGACGATACGAAACACCTCGCTCCGACGCTCGAGCGCCGAAGGAAACGGGGGCTGCGGCGGGACGGCAACGGGAGCTCACCGGGGCGCGCGGAGTCAGGCAGGAGGGGATCGGAGGGGCTCCCGCCGCTGGCTCCTTCCGATCCGAAGTGGGTGGTGGAATGGGGAATTGGAGAGAGGGAGAGAGGCGCGCGCGTAAAGTGGAAGAATGGAGAGGATGGTGGTGGCAATGGCGAGTGCGCTACAGTTTAAACGTAGGCCCGCGGTGACACGTGTCGGGTAGTTAGATCTCTGATTTTGTTTTGTTGGGGAGATCAGATCATCAATCGAATGGAACTTTTTTACTCGCTCCGATCCATAATACTATAGCTCTAAATATTGCCACAGATTCAATAAATTATACGCACACATTAGCTAATAATTTGCCTAAATCTATTCCCAAAAAATGTTTACCTAAATCTACGGCAAGTATTTAGGACTGGAGAACTATTTGCTTTTTGAATTGTAGGGAGTTACACGATTTTGGACGCGCTACGCTAATACTAAATGAAATATTCTTTTATTGTGAGATACTCCCTCCGTTCACTAATATAAGATGTTTTAGCTTTCAATGAATTTTGTATCTAGTCTACTCTTAGTGTGTAGATTCACTCATTATGGTGTGTATCTAACTCACCTTAAAATTGTAAAAGGTCTTATATTTATGAACAGAGGGAGTATAATGATTTTATCGACTGCGACTCTACGAGACTTTAGAAGTAATTTCAGTCATTTCAAGGACATGTTCAGAAGTCCTCCAAAATCTGTCAAAATCCAGGTAACACTGATGTCTACGTTCCCCCTCCTTTCCTGTAGACAGTGTTGGGCCTCCAAGAGCAGAGGTTTGTAGAACAGCAGCAAGTTTTCCCTTAAGTGGATCACCCAAGGTTTATCGAACTCAGGGAGGAAGAGGTCAAAGATATCCCTCTCATGCAACCCTGCAACCACAAAGCAAGAAGTCTCTTGTGTCCCCAACACACCTAATAGGTGCACTAGTTCGGCGAAAAGATAGTGAAATACAGGTGGTATGAATATATATGAGCAGTAGCAACGGTGCCAGAAAATAACTTGCTGGCGTGTAGTTGATGGTGGTAGTATTGCAGCAGTAGTAACGCGGTAAAACAGTAAACAAGCAGCGATAGCAGTATTTAGGAACAAGGCCTAGGGATCATACTTTCACTAGTGGACACTCTCAACATTGATCACATAACAGAATAGATAAATGCATACTCTACACTTTTGTTGGATGATGAACGCATTGCGTAGGATTACACGAACCCTCAATGCCGGAGTTAACAAGCTCCACAATTTGTTCATATTTAAGTAACCTTATAGTGTAAGATAGATCAACACAACCAAATAGATCACATCAATACCATCATAGTAATAGTTAACTTCACAATCCATAAGAGATCACGATCATAAACTAAGCCAAGAACTACATGATGCACACCCTGTCCACTTTACACCATGCAGGAGGAATAGAATACTTTAATAACATCACTAGAGTAGCACATAGATGAATTGTGATACAAAACTCATATGAATCTCAATCATGTAAAGCAGCTCATGAGATCATTGTATTGAAGTACATAGGAGAGAGATTAACCACATAGCTACCGATACAGCCCCGAGCCTCGATGGAGAACTACTCCCTCCTCATGGGAGCAGCAGCGGTGATGAAGATGGCGGTGGAGATGGCAGCGGTGTCGATGGAGAAGCCTTCCGGGGGCACTTCCCCGTCCCGGCGGGGTGCCGGAACAGAGACTCCTGTCCCCCAGATCTTGGCTTCGCGATGGCGGCGGCTCTGGAAGGTTTCTGTGGGTTTCGTCAATTGGTGTCGAAGTTTTAGGTCATGACGGCTTAAATAGGCGAAGAGTCGGAGTCGGAGGGACCACGGGCTGCCCAAACCATAGGGGGGCGCGCCCCCCCCCTTGGGCCGCGCCGCCCTAGGGTGTGGGGCCCCCCTGGCACCCCTCTGGTCTTTCTCCGGTGCTCTGGAAGCTTCGCGTATTTCTAAGACTTTCGGTGTTGATTTCGTCCGATTCCGAAAATATTTCCTTACTAGGATTTCTGAAACCAAAAACAGCAGAAAACAGCAACTGGCCTCTCGGCATCTTGTCAATAGGTTAGTTCCGGAAAACGCATAAAAACGATATAAAGTGTGAACAAAACATGTTGGTATTGTCATAAAACAAGCATGGAACATCGGAAATTATAGATACGTTGGAGAGGTATCAGCATCCCCAAGCTTAGTTCTGCTCGTCCCGAGCAGGTAAAACGATAACACAGATAATTTCTGGAGTGACATGCCATCATAACCTTGATCATACTATTTGTAAAGCATATGTAGTGAATGCAGCGATCAAAACAATGGTAATGACATGAGAAAACAAATGAATCATATAGCAAAGACTTTTCATGAATAGTACTTCAAGACAAGCGTCAATAAGTCTTGCATAAGAGTTAACTCATAAAGCAATAATTCAAAGTAAAGGCATTGAAGCAACACAAAAGAAGATTAAGTTTCAGCGGTTGCTTTCAACTCATAACATGTATATCTCATGGATATTGTCAACATAGAGTAATATAATAAGTGCAATAAGCAAGTATGTAGGAATCAATGCACGGTTCACACAAGTGTTCGCTTCTTGAGGTAGAGAGAAATAGGTGAACTGACTCAACAATAAAAGTAAAAGAATGGCCCTTCGCAGAGGGAAGCAGGGATAAATCATGTGCTAGAGCTTTTCAAGTTTTAAAATCATATAGAGAGCATAAAAGTAAAGTTTTGAGAGGTGTTTATTGTTGTCAACGAATGGTAATGGGTACTCTAACTACCTCGCCAACCAGACTTTCAAGAGCGGCTCCCATGAAGGACGTTATCTCTACCAGCAAGGTAGATCATCCCTCTTCTCTTTTGTTTACACATGTACTTTAGTTTTTATTTATTTATGGGTGACACTCCTCCCAACCTTTGCTTACACAAGCCATGGCTAACCGAATCCTCGGGTGCCTACCATCAATCTCATACCATGGAGGAGTGTCTATTTGCAAAATTAAGTTGCTTACTGATGAATCAGAGCAAAACATGTGAAGAGAATTATTAATGCAAGTTGTAATTAATTGGGGCTGGGAACCCCATTGCCAGCTCTTTTTGCAAAATTATTGGATAAGCGGATGTGCCACTAGTCCATTATGAAAGTCTGTCAAAAGTAAATGACAAGGTTGAAAGATAAACACCACATACTTCCTCATGAGCTATAAAACATTAACACAAATTGAGAAGCATTTTGAATTGTTTAAAGGTAGCACATGAAGTATTTACTTGGAATGGCAGAAAATACCATGTAGTAGGTAGGTATGGTGGACACAAATGGCATAGTGGTTGGCTCAAGGATTTTGGATGCATGAGAAGTATTCCCTCTCGATACAAGGTTTAGGCTAGCAAGGTTATTTGAAACAAACACAAGGATGAACCGGTGCAGCAAAACTCACATAAAAGACATATTGTAAACATTATAAGACTTTACACCGTCTTCCTTGTTGTTCAAACTCAATACTAGAAATTATCTAGACCTTAGAGAGACCAATTATGCAAACCAAATTTTAGCATGCTCTATGTATTTCTTCATTAATAGGTGCAAAGTATATGATGCAAGAGCTTAAACATGAGCACAACAATTGCCAAGTATCACATTACCCAAGACATTATAGCAATTTACTACATGTATCATTTTCCAATTCCAACCATATAACAATTTAACGAAGAAGAAACTTCGTCATGAATACTATGAGCTAAGAACACATGTGTTCATACGAACCAGCGGAGCGTGTCTCTCTCCCACACAAGCATGATGTAATCCAATTTATTCAAACACAAAACAAAAAACAAAAACAAACCGACGCTCCAAGCAAAGCACATAAGATGTGATGGAATAAAAATATAGTTTCAGGGGAGGAACCTGATAATGTTGTCGATGAAGAAGGGGATGCCTTGGGCATCCCCAAGCTTAGACGCTTGAGTCTTCTTAGAATATGCAGGGGTGAACCACCGGGGCATCCCCAAGCTTAGAGCTTTCACTCTCCTTGATCATAGTATATCATCCTCCTTCTTGACCCTTGAAAACTTCCTTCACACCAAACTCGAAACAAACTCATTAGAGGGTTAGTGCATAATCAAAAACTCACATGTTCAGAGGTGACACAATCATTCTTAACACTTCTGGACATTGCCCAAAGCTACTGGAAGGTAATGGAACAAAGAAATCCACCCAACACAGCGAAAGAAGCAATGCGAAATAAAAGGCAGAATCTGTCAAAACAGAACAATTCGTAAAGACGAATTTTAAAATGGCACCAGACTTGCTCAGATGAAAATGCCCAAATTGAATGAAAGTTGCGTACATATCTGAGGATCACTCACGTAAATTGGCATAATTTTCTGAGTTACCTACAGAGAATTAGGCCCAGATTCGTGACAGCAAGAAAACAGTTTCTGCGCAGTAATCCATATCTAGTATTTACTTTTCTATCAAAGACTTTACTTGGCACAACAAAACACAAAACTAAGATAAGGAGAGGTTGCTACAGTAGTAAACAACTTCCAAGACACAAATATAAAACAAAGTACTGTAGCAAAATAACACATGAGTTATCTCCCAAGAAGTTCTTTCTTTATAGCCAATAAGATGGGCTCAGCAGTTTTAATGATGCACTCATAAGAAATAGTATTTGAAGCAAAAGAGAGCATCAAGAGGCAAATTCAAAACACATTTAAGTCTAACATGCTTCCTATGCATAGGAATCTTGTAAATAAACAAGTTTATGAAGAGCAAAGTAACAAGCATAGGAAGATAAAACAAGTGTAGTTTCAAAAATTTCAGCACATAGAGAGGTGTTTTAGTAACATGAAAATTTCTACAACCATATTTTCCTCTCTCATAATAACTTTCAGTAGTGTCATGAGCAAACTCAACAATATAACTATCACATAAAGCATTCTTATCATGAGTCTCATGCATAAAATTATTACTACTCCCAACATAAGCATAGTTATTCTTTTTAATTGTAGTAGGAGCAAATTCAACAAAGTAGCTATCATTATTATTCTCATCAAGTGTAGGAGGCATAGTATTATCATCATAAAAATTACTCTCCATAGTAGGCGGCACTAAAAGACCAATATCATTATAATCATCATAAATAGGAGGCAAAGTATCATCAAAGAAAATTTTCTCCTCAATGCTTGGGGGACTAAAAAGATCATGCTCATCAAAACCAGCTTCCCCAAGCTTATAATTTTCCATATCATCAGCAACAATGGTGTTCAAAGCGTTCATACTAATATCATTGCTACTAGCATGCAAATAAGATTCCATAGGTTTTTTAATTTTCGCATTAAACCATTCATGTCTTGACTCAGGAAATAGAATAAAAAGCTCACAGATGTTGTCCATTATGCCTTACTAGTGTAAACAAGAAACAAAAAGTTGCAATTGCAGGATCTAAAGGAAATAGCTTTGAGTACTTACGGCGCCGGAAAATAGCTTAGTAGCCGAGATCCGGAGTGTGAGTACCTTTTACCTTTCCTCCCCGGCAACGGCGCCAGAAAATACTTGATGCTGTCCAGGACTGGCGCGTGGTTGACGAGGGAGGAAATCCCTGTTGTGTAGCTTTCGGTCCCGACAACGGCGCCTTAAAATAGCTTGATGTCTACGTTCCCCCTCCTTTCCTGTAGACAGTGTTGGGCCTCCAAGAGCAGAGGTTTGTAGAACAGCAGCAAGTTTTCCCTTAAGTGGATCACCCAAGGTTTATCGAACTCAGGGAGGAAGAGGTCAAAGATATCCCTCTCATGCAACCCTGCAACCACAAAGCAAGAAGTCTCTTGTGTCCCCAACACATCTAATAGGTGCACTAGTTCGGCGAAGAGATAGTGAAATACAGGTGGTATGAATATATATGAGCAGTAGCAACGGTGCCAGAAAATAACTTGCTGGCGTGTAGTTGATGGTGGTAGTATTGCAAAGAAAAGAGTAATCACAAAAAACGATGAAACAAGCAGCGATAGCAGTATTTAGGAACAAGGCATAGGGATCATACTTTCACTAGTGGACACTCTCAACATTGATCACATAACAGAATAGATAAATGCATACTCTACACTTTTGTTGGATGATGAACGCATTGCGTAGGATTACACGAACCCTCAATGCCGGAGTTAACAAGCTCCACAATTTGTTCATATTTAAGTAACCTTATAGTGTAAGATAGATCAACACAACCAAATAGATCACATCAATACCATCATAGTAATAGTTAACTTCACAATCCATAAGAGATCACGATCATAAACTAAGCCAAGAACTACATGATGCACACCCTGTCCACTTTACACCATGCAGGAGGAATAGAATACTTTAATAACATCACTAGAGTAGCACATAGATGAATTGTGATACAAAACTCATATGAATCTCAATCATGTAAAGCAGCTCATGAGATCATTGTATTGAAGTACATAGGAGAGAGATTAACCACATAGCTACCGATACAGCCCCGAGCCTCGATGGAGAACTACTCCCTCCTCATGGGAGCAGCAGCGGTGATGAAGATGGCGGTGGAGATGGCAGCGGTGTCGATGGAGAAGCCTTCCGGGGGCACTTCCCCGTCCCGGCGGGGTGCCGGAACAGAGACTCCTGTCCCCCAGATCTTGGCTTCGCGATGGCGGCGGCTCTGGAAGGTTTCTGTGGGTTTCGTCAATTGGTGTCGAAGTTTTAGGTCATGACGGCTTAAATAGGCGAAGAGTCGGAGTCGGAGGGGCCACGGGCTGCCCAAACCATAGGGGGGCGCCCCCCCCCCCCCTTGGGCCGCGCCGCCCTAGGGTGTGGGGCCCCCCTGGCACCCCTCTGGTCTTTCTCCGGTGCTCTGGAAGCTTCGCGTATTTCTAAGACTTTCGGTGTTGATTTCGTCCGATTCCGAAAATATTTCCTTACTAGGATTTCTAAAACCAAAAACAGCAAAAAACAGCAACTGGCCTCTCGGCATCTCGTCAATAGGTTAGTTCCGGAAAACGCATAAAAACGATATAAAGTGTGAACAAAACATGTTGGTATTGTCATAAAACAAGCATGGAACATCGGAAATTATAGATACGTTGGAGACGTATCAAACACATAAAGCTCAGTTTCAGCTATTTCCTCAATATGCGAATTGTAGCTCAGTTCGCTCCAAGAGCGCTATCCAGTAGCGGAGAGGATCCAAACAGGTCCTAAAACTCGGCAATACAAGTCTCCATTAGGTCATTGGACATTATGCTATAGTGTGAAAAGGCACGAGCGTGTATAAGACATTTCTTAAACGTCCTGCTCAAAGAGAAGCAAACGACCATTGTAGCACCTGTTGCAATTTTCTGTGTAGAATACCATTGACTTCTTTTTTTTCTAAAAAGAATACACGTTTACTTGTATTCTAGACCCATTAATAAACATCAAAAGCATGGCCTTGGTGCTCTAAACACGCAAGGCTTTCGCATAAATCATGACGTTCTCATGTATCCAAAGCTAGCTGGCTTTAATTTCTCCAGAAGTTTTAATGGCATCAATTTTATATTTGGTTTATAGTATCACAAACCACACAAAATGTTTAGGTTCAAGAAGAAACCACAAAATGTTTTCTTGCATACTCCTTCCGTTCCTTTCTATAATGCCTATTGTTTTTTAGCATTTGTTTCAGAATATAAGAGTAAAGCTATGTTTTTTTTGCAAAGAACCCCTTCCACCGATCAGGTCAAGTCTAGAAAATGTGGAAACCGATCTGGTCATGTATTTCTGAGATCTGTTTTCAGTTTCCTATTTTGTCTGTGATATCGTTAGGGGGTTTTGTGTGAAAAAATGGCTCGCACTAATTTCCGTGCCAAAAAACAGTAGGCACTATAGAAAGGAACGGAGGGAGTATAATATAGAGTGCTAGACGTCAGCGGACTAGTGCATTAGCCGGTTTGACGGCTCATTCATGCATGGATAACCCATCATGCTAAAAACATCCCGAACTTACATTTTTGTGTGTAGTCCAATGAATCTCTAAATATTTACAGTAAATGTGTTGGTAAGTACGGGTGAGTTAGACTAATTTATGGGTATGCGATGCATACCCAATAATTTTGCTAGAAAAAATATTTACATCTACAAGCCTTACTAATTTTGACTAAATATTTAAGAAAAAAATATCTACATCTACAATATCCAATGGACATATTAAGAAATTATATTTTATGGTGAATTTACTTATACTGATTTAGGGGATTTAGGGTGTGTTTGGTAGCCCGGGCCAATAGAGAAGTGCTATCTACCCTCATACAAGGTGATCCTAGCTAAGTTGAGCACATATTTCTCATGTGTTTGGTAGCTCGCACGAATAGAGACATGTTGAGTGTGTCCGTTGTTTGGTGGGTTGTGTGTGGTGAGAATAGCTGGGGAGGTCTAAAGTTTGCACAAAAATCCCTGCATAGAAAATGAAACACAAACATGCCCTTGTATACAAAATAAAAAGCAATCAAGTCCCTGTAAATAGAAATAAAAGCAATCGGGTGCCTAAAAACTCAATCGAGTCCCTAGCAATTTTGGGCTAGAACTCCGGCGAGGCAGCTCCGGTGAGAGAGCTCCAGCGAGGCGAGGCAGCTCCGCCAGCAGCAGCTCGCTGCTTCCCATGGTCGGGTGTCCACTAAATCGATCCGATGGTTGTATAGCTCGCCGTCGCCCGTGTGAAGACCAGCAACAGTCATGGGTGCATCGGGAGAACGGGGGCTACTACTGCTACCGCTACTTATGCTCCTACTTCAACTGTTACTTCTGCTCCTACTTCTACCGCTACCGCTACTGCAGCTACTGCTCACGTATGAACAGTGCACATGAACAGTGCACCTTACATTTCAGGCGATTTGCACAAAAATAACCCAAAAGTGAAAGAAAAGCACAGAATGACCCTCCGGCGAAACTATTTCACCAATCTAACCCTTTTGTGTGGCGCCCCTCCCACGGGCGCCACACATGCCCATGTGGCTCCCCTCATGCCGGCGCCACTGACCCAGCCGACGTGGCCCCCTCGCCGCTGAGCTGGTGCGCCCATCCGACGTGGCAGCATGTGTGGCGCCCCTCCCAACGGCGCCACACATGCCAACTTATATCAAGTTTTGGGTCGAAAACATCCAGGGGCTCCGGAACCTCTGGGACTTAGCCGTTTTGCGAGGCTCGATGTGTGGCGCCGACTCCACTGGCGCCACACTAGCATATGTGGCGCCGATGCCACGGGCGCCACACATAGAGGCTCGCGAAAACGGCTAAGGACTTATCGTCCGGAGCCCCCTGGATGTTTTCGACCCAATGTTGATATAAGTTGGCATGTGTGGCGCCGATGCCACGGGCGCCACACAAGCACTTGTGGCGCCAGTTGGAAGGGCGCCACACATTGACTTTTGTTAAAAACATGAAAAATCCTACCAAACTCCAACAGTTACGAGTACAACATTGGACACAACAAGTAGCAATTTCATGACATACACATATAACACTTCATAGGTCACATTGGAGCACGTAGATTCAAACAACAAGTAGCATTACAGACCATGGTTCGACATGACATAGGGTTCACAAATCGATACTTATGAATATAGAGTTCACAACAACACGTGGGCACATCCTAGTAGCGTCCTCGACGTGCCGTCCTCGCGGGCTGCTTCCGGACGGCCATCCTCTTCGTCCGCTGCCGTGGCTGCTCCTGCTGCTGCTCCTGCTGCTCCTGCTCCTGCTCCTCCTCCTCCTCCTCCTCATCCTCCTCCTCCTCCTCTGAAGAGAACGGCTCGTCGTTCCTCATCCTCGACATATCTGATCTCCGCCGCGGCCCCTCATCCTCCTCAGTGACAACCTTCTTTCCTCGGCTGACATAATCTTCCGGAGTGTACCGGTTTGGACCCTTGCCCCTTGGCTTCAACTGGTAAGCTGACCGTGCGGCTTGCTTGGAGGTACGCTTTGGAAGTATGGCTTGACTCAGAATTAGCTCGTCCTCAGGAATCTTCACAAACACGAACACATGAGATTACAAAGTTGAAATTAGGAAGAACATGTTTGACAGCAACAAAATAGTCCATACCTCCCGCTCTTCTGAAGAGGAAGATGTAGCGATTTCGGCTTCTCGGCAACCTAGCAAGCTGGCTAACCGCCGCATCTTTCGTGCAGTGTTCTGCGTCATCCCGTTCATGGTTACAAATCCACCACATCATAGTATCGTACATTCAAAGTTGGTGATCATACCTTAATGAAATACCGCAACGGTCGGACAGGCTTGTCATCTCTCCCGCTCTGCTCCCACATAACCTCGCACTCCTCAGCTGTTTTTTCGATCTCCTTCCGCTGTGACAAATATAGCATACACAATTGAAGCGTTCACATGGCAATGTAGATGATGTACTAGTTACTGAGAGAATAGAATACCACGAAGTTCAGCTCGGAAGCAATAGAAGTCGATCTCCCTCTGCGAGCAAATCTGTCGTGCTGGCTTTGCCCAACCTCATCGAATCGGATGGGGTCGTCCAAGATCTCCTCAGGATAGCGTGCTTAACTAACTCGATACGCGTGTTCTCATGGAACCACTCGAGGTAGTTGTTGAAAGCGGCGAAGTTGTGAGGCACAATCTGCTCAGGGCCAGCATTCCGTGCCGCTTCCAAACACTGTTGGAACGCTGCGATGTGGCCGCTATGATGGACTGGCCAATTTGTGATCTTCCTCTGCCGCTGCCTATCAAGCCTGCAAGAATCAACAAGTTAGTTTGTACCTCTTCTATCAAGAATCTTCCATCGCATGATTCCAGAAGTTTACCTATGAAGCGCCTTGTCCGTGTCTTGCCACACTGGTGGGCACTCCTGATACAGCCCAAACTGTCTCATCACTCTTTGCGGCTGGTGGTGTTCAACAAGCCACATGCATATGAGTGGGCAGCGCATACGCGTAACCGCGCCTCCTCCGTGCACTTGTGGTTGAGGTCGATCATCGACGCGCCAATACGGTAGTAGCTACCATATGGCTCCCATTCCACCCGCAGCATACAAACATCTCGTAATTTAGAACATGCCGGTAGAATCAATGAAAACTAGGATTGCAAAAGAGTGATCGGTTACCTGCTCAGCGGTAAGAGTGTCCAACTCCGCAGTTGTACCGCATGTACATGATCTTTGGATCGCCCGACATCTCCGAGACATTGTCCCAAAGGTATGCCCAAGTGGGCTCCCGATCAGGAAAGTGAGGGTAATGAGGCCATGGCCTCTCGTTGAGTACCCTAGGCCGCCCAACTGATAGGCGGTCCCAGCTCCATACGGAAAGTAGGAGCATGCATCCACCAATACCGCCGCTCCCAGTCCTGCTCCCAGTTCTGCGACAAGCTTCGTCCAACTGCGCACGTAAGACATTTGGTTAGTACTCTGTCTAGCACACTACTATAGGAAAATAGTACATAGAGCAAATCATCACCTGCCGGTAGAGGTAGGCAAGTGCCGCTGTTCCCCAACTCCAACGGCCATCCAACACCGTTAGCGCCTTCAGCCAACACCAATGGGCCAGCTTCCCCCCACTGTCAGGAAAGAGAGTCCTCGAAATCATGTACCATAAGTACACGCGGGCGTACGTCCTCCGAGTGTCCTCGTCGGCCTCTTCCGGGCATTCTCCAAAGTTAGTCCTGATCCATTCGAAAGACGCGCCGGCGGGAGCTCTCTTCTTTGGATCTGCTGGCGGCGGAGGAGCCCTGCCAATAAGCACCTCCATCTGCTGGCGCCACCCATCAGAAGCTGTGTTCATACACAGTGGCTCGCCCTGAATAGGTAGTCCAAGGATCATGGAAACATCCTGGAGAGTAGGGGCCATCTCGCCGGCCCTCAAGTGGAAGGTGTGAGTCTCCGGCCTCCACCGGTCGACAAGGGCGGTGAGTGCCGACGGGTTCATGAGTGGACCCCCACGGCTTACAAGGGATATGAACGGGAGAAGACCGGTAGGCCGGATGAACTCCGTGTACCTCTCGTCGTACGGTATATCCGATGTGCCATGGTAACGAATCTTCAAAGGTTGAAGATCCGTTCCCTTCTCCGTCATATGAACAGCCCGGTGCACCCTGTCGTACTCTTCATCCAGAAGCCACACCATCCTACATGTATGAGCAACACATACAACATATTATGAGCCATTCATACCAAATATGAGCAACACATACATGAGAATATATCCAAATAAGCCATCACACATACATTCCTAACAAATATGAGTTATTCCATCAAGAATACTAGGCATATGTAACACATATGAATTTCGTAAAACATACCATTCCTAGCCGCATAATTTCGTAAAATTTCATTCAACACATCTAGGGTTCCTACATATCTAGGGTTCCTACATATCTAGGGTTCCTACACATACACATTCAACACATACATAGCCATTTCAAATCTAGTTTCCATGTCTAGGGTTGATGTACAAATCTAGCAAGATCTATGAAATTAGTGGATGAATGTGAGGGATTCGAAGGGGATTACCTTGAGGAATGGATGGGGAAGAGATTGGCCGGTCAGATCTGACGAATTTGTGCCCGATTTGTTGGGGGAGAGAGGGAGGGAGGAGGAGGAACCGCCGGCCGCCTTGGGGGAGAGAGGGGGGAGGAAAAGAAACAGAGAAGAAGATGGTCGGGCTGGGCGCGGGCGCGGGCGCCACACTTAAGTGGATGTGTGGCGCCCGTGGCATCGGCGCCACACAGGCAAGTGTGGCGCCCGTGGGGTCGGCGCCACACATCGAGCCTCGCAAAACGGCTAAGTCCCAGAGGATTTGTCTCACAGTATGTTTGGGCAATTCCAAGTGCATGTGTGGCGCCGTTGGGAGGGGCGCCACACATGCTGCCACGTCGGATGGGCGCACCAGCTCAGCGGCGAGGGGGCCACGTCGGCTGGGTCAGTGGCGCCGGCAGGAGGGGAGCCACATGCGCATGTGTGGCGCCCGTGGGAGGGGCGCCACACAAAAGGGTTAGATTGGTGAAATAGTTTCGCCGGAGGGTCAGTCTGTGCTTTTCTTTCACTTTTGGGTTATTTTTGTGCAAATCGCCTACATTTCACGTGTATGAACAGTGCACGTGAACAATGCACCTTTTTTACTTTTTATTTAATTTTTTATAGCAATTTTGTAATTTTTAAGTAATTTTTCACGGCATTTGGGGTAGAAATATTTAGATTCCGTGGTAGTTCGTCGCTGTAACTATCTATATTTTTCAAAAAATAATTTTTTTGGTAGATATCTTCACCGTTAGCAGTAATTTACCGATGCTAACTATGAAAGGTATCGTGAACTACCTAATAGTAACTATTCGAGGTTGCATAATTCCATGACGGTAATTTTCCAATGGCTAACATGCGTGGTATTTTTTTCCACGAATCTGCCTCAATTGTGGTTCTAGACATTATTTATCCACCTATAAGTTTTCAGCAGTACATAATTCTTTAACGATAATTTTTAAAAACTCCAATATTCTTCCCTCTTTTATCTAGAGAAATTATGTTGTGTTCTTCTACGATACCATCAAAAAACTATACTTACTCCATTGTTCGTCATTTTATTCTGTACCAAATAAAAAATACTCCACCATCCGCTGCGTCTTCTTGTCGATGAAAATAATACTTCCTTTTCTCCCGCATATCCGAAAAACTTGCTTCTTCATACGTCATATCTTTCAACCTGTGTGTTGTCTTTGCTAGGAGCACTACATCTACTCTGTAGTTCTACTAGCATACTACCCTATTTTTCCATCGGCCTATGTTTTTTCGTACAAACCTCTTTTTTCATCGCTTCACGATTAGAGTTTCCCTCTTTTCTGGTTCCTTCCATTTTACCACCGAAAATACAACTTATAATAGCAAAGGATATTTTTAATATGTTTCAAACAAATGGTTTTACACTTTTATCCTTCATGTCTTTTCCCGATAGAGGAGTTTCACTTTCAACTTTCTTCTGCCTCTTCTTGCCGCAGTTGCGAGAAAATCGCTCTATTTTTTCCAGCAATTCCTATGAGCGCTAAAAAAAATAAACCATGTCGCTACATTACCAGTTTTGTGTTTTTTTGATCCGTGCTTCCATATCAGGTAACTCACGTGGTTTAGTATTTCTAAAATACTATGAAAAACTGTCTAACAGCCAAGGGCGCGGCATGCCACTGTGACAAACTTTTAATAAAAATAAATCCATCTTCGATCTGCACAAAGCTCCAGTGCTCACGCATCAGCTTCGTGGTTTGCACCGCACCTGCCGCTCGCATGATGCTTGCACTACTGAGAAAAGGCTTATAGTTGCAACCGCACTCGTGAAGCAAAACTGGACATCCGCCGGTGGTAAGCTGAACTACTGACGGGCAAAAAAAAGACCGTCAGCGGTTCATCGTTTTATGGTCTCCGCGTCGTCTATTAAGAGCATCTCCACTCGTCCCCCGACGAGGCCCCCGAGCGACGTTTTTTTCCATCCGGACGGTGAAATTCGGCCCAGTCGCGCCCCCGGTTCCTCGTTTTCGTCCGGATTTGGCCCTTCATCCATCCGGCGAGCCCACGCCATCCCCGGCCCCCTGGGGCGCGCTCGGGGACTCCGGACGAAAGATTTTGGCGCGAAACGTCGTGTGGACCCGCGTAGTCGGCGACTGGAAAACCAAATCCTGTCGATTTTCCCTCCAATTTGCTTGCATATCCCCATTCCCTCCAATTTGCTTGCATATCCCCATTCTCTCCCGCCGAAATTCCCCAATCTCCTCGTCTTCCAGCTCCAGTTCCCGGCGGCGTCTTCTCGTCCACCACCACTCTCCTCCTCGTCTTCTCGTCCACCACAATGCCGCCGAAGGCGCCGGCGAGGAAGATGCGGGCGAAGAAGACGAAGCCGCCGGGCATGTCGAACGCCGAGTGGGCGGCGGATGAGAAACGGCGCGAGGTGGAAACAAGCGGCAGGGCGGAGAGGGTGAAAAGAGCCGCCGCCAAGAGGGCGGCGGCGGCCCAGGACGAACAAGCGAGGATGATCAGCATGGCCATGAGCGGCGGCAGCATGTTCCCCGGCCAATGGCCGACGCAAGGTACAACCAGTTCCCCGTCGTCCTTCTCCCCTTCGCTGTACTCGCCGTCACCGACTGCCGTGTTCCAAGAGGGCGCCTACGTCCCACCGTCCAGGTCCACGCCGTCGCCGCCCGAGCTTGACGTCGGCGGCGGCGGCCAGTTCGAGGGCACCTCGCCGGCCCTGCGACGAGGGCCGCTCGCGTTCGGTGCGATGGCGGCGCCGAACGAAGAGGAGATCCACGAGATGATCACCTCCGGCTCCGCCGCCGCCGCTGCGAGCCCGGGGTTTTTCATGGCCGCCACCGCTGCGTGCCCGGGGTTCTTCACACAAGAGGAGGCGAGGGCGACGGCCGCCGGCGGGCGCGCAACGAGCATCGGGAGGATGTTGCCGACGGAAGCCAAGCCGTCGAAGAAGAAGACGAGGAAGAAGAAGAGCCAACACAAGCCGCCGCCAACCTGTCGAAGGGGAAGAAGAAGAGGAAGAAGGACTCGCCGCCTGCCGAACCGCGTATCAAATGGACGCCGAAGGAAGAGGAGTGCCTCGCCGAAGCTTGGAAGACCGTGTCCACGAACGGCATAATCGGGGCCAATCAGTCGTTCGACACATACTGGCTTCGAGTGAAGCAGGCATACGAGGAGCGCAAACTCGTCGATCCCTACTTCAACAAGACGAACATGAACGTGTACCGGGGAGACAAGGCAATGGCCACCCATTGGGGGATCATGCAGACGGCGTGCAACAAATGGCACGGCATACAGGAGGAGTGCGACAAACGGCCGATCAGCGGCCACGACTTGGAGTAAAAGGTATGCTCCGTCGACCCTGCATCACCGAGGTACATCGTCGTTAGCTGACCCGTATCGCCGTGCTCTTTTTTCCCCAGCTGCGCCGAGCTTTGGACATGTACACGGACGACACCGGCCTGCAGTTCAAGTTCCTCAACGTCTACGCCCGCCTCGAGAATTGCGAGAAGTGGAAGGAAACTCACACGACCCTCTCGAAGAGCAAGACCGAGCAGTACAACCCCGACGCTCCGGCGGCTTGCGCGGCGGAAGGGCGCCCTGAACTCGGCCAGAAGAAGCTGAAAGAGCTCAAACGGACGGACAATCCCGCCGACAGGATGCAGGCGTCGATCGACAAGTGCTGGGCCGACTTGAGGTCGCACGCCGATGGGAGGAACGACAAGTTCGACGGCAGGTGGCGGGAGATGCTCACCAACCAAGGCGTCCGGATCGCCCTACTGAAGACGACGGCGGCGGCGAAGAAGAGGAACACAGACTTGGCGTTCCTCATGGGCGGCGGCGACATGGAACTGATGGACGAGGAGACGAGGAATTGGTACCAGGGCCACCGCAGCGACATCCTCCGAGCCACTCCGGCCAGTCCTTCGTCGTCTCCGCCGGCTCCTACCTCGTCTACCTCACCATCTACCTCGTCGACTGCGGCTGCTTCGACGTCCACTGCCGCTGCTTCCTCGTCGCCCGCCGCAGCCGCTTCGGCCACGGCGTGTGACGAAACTGGTCCGTCGGACACCGCCGTGCCGGCCGGGACTACCGACGAGCCTGTCTCCGTGTAATTTCCCTCCGATCGCCGATCTGTGGCTGATCCTTTTGCTCCTTTTGCCGATCAACTGGCCGTACTTGTAGCGCGGGACGGCGATTTGTTTGAATTTAAACTCTATCCGCCGAACTCCGGGTGGATGACTGAAAATACGGTACTCCCCACGACTTAATTTTGTCCAATCCGGCGGTTGTTTCGTCCGGATTTGGGCGTGGGGAGCGCCAACGAGTGGGGATGCTCTAGTTTTCTCCCCTAGCGAAAAAACTAGGGTTTCTCCCTCCTCTGGCGGCGCTTTGGCGATCCCGGAGTTTTGATCCTTCCATCGATCGAGCGGCCTATTCCTTTCGTCGCTAAGCGGTGGGTAAGGGCAAGGAGATCTCGAGTGATGTCTACGCAGGGAAAGCATGAGGAGAAGATGGCAGATGAAGGAGAATCAAGTGGGGCATCGACAGAAAAGAAAGAGGAAGTGGAGGATCTCATACGACGGCTGCACCTTCATGAGGACGAGATTGAAGACTTTGTCTGGGAAGAAGAAGCAGAAGAACCAGATTTCAAAGCGAAGTGGTTAGCGATCGCGAGAGTTCACACATCAAAGTTAGGGTTCAGTCAAAGTGCCCTATTTGCTGACATGCGATCGTCGTGGAATCCGGCGAAGGAGGTAACCTGGAGGAGGGTAGATTCAAATCTCTTTACTATACAATTCAATTGCTTAGCAGATTGGAATAAAGCTTTGCATCAGGGGCCATGGCTGTTCAGAGATCGGGCTTTAATCATTGAGGAATATGATGGTTTCACAAATCCGAGAACTGTAAAACTAGACAGAGTGGGGGTGTGGGCGCAAGTTCATAAACTGCCTGATAATTATCTGAAGGCGCCAATTATAAAAGGGATGTGTCGTAATGTTGGAGAGGTGACCGAGGTTCAGATTAAGTTACCGTCGGGGTTCGTTGGAAGTTTTGTTCGTATAAAGGTGAGATTGGATGTGAATAAGAAAATTAGCAGATTCGCATCGGTGACAAGAGATGGGAAGAAAGAATATTTCGAGGTGAAGTATGAGAAGATGCCAGTGTTCTGTGCGTGCTGTGGCATGATCGGTCACTGGGATGAGGAATGTGGCACGGGAGAACATGAAATATCAACGCTTGAATGGGGTGATTTTATGCTAGCGGATGGCGGCAAAGGGAGAGGTCGGGGTAGAGGCTCAGGCCGTGGCAGGAGTGGTGGAGGTAGAGATGGTTTTCCGTGGGGTCGAGGCATGGGCAGAGGTCCGAACCCTTTTCCGAATGAGGGAGATGGGGGAGAAGGTAACTTTCCATCAGATATGGAGTATGAGGGGCATGTCATCCATAATCCTTTTATTAGGAAGAGGATAGCGGAGAATTCTGCAAGAGGGATAGGAGCATCGGAAACGGCTGTGGTTGATCCCAATACAGGAGGTGGTGTGCTGGCTATGGTTGGTCAGTTTGAGGGTGGAAAGGAGATTGGTAACACTACTCCCCAGAAAAACCTGAATAAAAAGAAGGTTCGCCTAATGATGATGGCGAGACACCTGAAACAAATGAGAATATATTGGCGGCACCCCTCGAGGGTGACCGCCAGGAGCAATGAAAATCCTAGGACTCGGCCTTGTTGGGGCTGCGGCAGTTATTGCGCTTGTGAATCTTCAGAAGCGTAGAGGTGCGGATGTTTTATTCTTATCTGAAACTCATTTGGATACTTGGCCAGCAGAATGTTTACGGAGAAAGTTGAACATGGATCATAAAATAGTGGTAGCAAGCGATGGTAGAAGTGGTGGTCTTTTATTACTTTGGAAAAAGAGGTGGTAGTTGGTCTTCGGTACAAAATGGAAAACTTCATAGATGTTACCATAGGTAGTGGCCTGGAGAATATTTGGAGATTCACTGGTTTATATGGTGAACCAAAATGGCAGGATAAATACAAGACATGGCAGCATCTTCGTGATCTACATGCTCAGAGTTCCATGCCATGGGTTGTGATGGGGGATCTGAATGAAATTCTTTATCCATTTGAAAAAGAAGGGGGAAATCCTAGACCTCTTCGATACATGCAAGCTTTTCGGGATGCACTTACGGATTGCAATCTTCATGATCTTGGGTACATTGGAGATAAATTTACATGGCACCGAGGCAAAATCCGAGAGAGACTTGATCGGGTCCTGATTAATGATGCTTGGAAGAATAAATTTACGGGGGCTAGTCTAGAGAATTTGCCATATAGTCGATCTGATCACCGTCCTTTGCTTCTGTTATTAGAGGAGCAGGAATCACATGATACTTATGGACCAAGGGTCTTGAGATTCGAGGCGAGGTGGCTAAAAGAAGGTCGGTTCAAGGAAGTGGTTGAAGGGGCATGGGAATCTGCACTACATATACATGGTCTTGATCTGGCGGGCAGGTTAGCCCGGGTTCATGATCAGCTACATCGGTGGGATCGTACAGTACTCAAAAGTACTAGCAAGTGTATTAAAACAGCACAACGTGATCTTGAAAAAGTGGCGAGAGGAGCACTTACTGATGAAAACATTGCTCGACAGAAGGAGCTAGCAATAGAAATTGAAAATCTTTTGGTTCAGGAAGAAATTCACTGGGCTCAACGGAGTCGAGTAAACTGGCTCCAATACGGTGACAAAAATACATCGTACTTTCACAACTCTGCAAAGGCTCGTAGACAAAGAAATAGAGTGAAGAGGTTGAAGGATGAAAATGGAGTCTGGAGGGAAGGAACAGCATATCTAAATCCTATGATTTCTGATTATTTTTCAGGGCTGTTCTCTACTGAAGTTTATGATATTGATCCAACTCTTCTACAGAAAATCTATCCCCGTGTGACAGCCAATATGAATGACTCTCTACGTCGACCATACACGGCTGAAGATGTCCGAAAAGCTTTGTTCTCGATTGGGGATATGAAGGCACCTGGCACAGACGGTCTTCATGCGATTTTTTTCAAAAAATGTTGGCATATTGTGGGTGAAGTTTTAACCCAAGAGGTGTTGCAGGCCATTAATGATAAGGTAATCCCTGTAGGTTGGAATGATACTGTTATTGTGTTGATTCCAAAAGTGGAGACTCCTGAATCTATTTCCCAATATAGACCAATTAGTCTATGCAATGTTCTATACAAGGTTATATCTAAAATGATTGTTGTTCGTATTAAGCATATTTTAGATGAAGTTATTTCACCCGTACAAAGTGCCTTTGTTCCTGGCAGAATGATCACAGACAATATTCTTGTGGCATATGAAAGTTTGCATACTATGAAGAACAAAAAGAATGGAAAGGAGGGATACTGTGTTGTTAAATTGGACATGCACAAGGCCTATGATCGTGTAGAATGGATTTTTCTTGAGAGAATGTTAATGCAATTGGGCTTTCATCCTGAGGTGGTTGAGCTGCTAATGGCTTGTGTGAAATCTGTGAAGTATAAAGTGAGATATAATGACCAAGAAACAGAGGGTTTTATTCCAACCAAGGGACTGAGACAGGGGGATCCTCTCTCTCTCCCTACCTGTTCCTGATTTGTGCGGAGGGTTTATCGAGTTTACTAGCTCATCAAGAGGAGGTTCGTGGTATTGAAGGGGTAAAGGTGTGCAGAAATGCACCATCAGTGTCACATCTTTTATTTGCTGATGATTCCTTAATCCTAATGAAGGCAAACATAGTTAATGCAACCTCGTTGAGACAAGTGCTTGATCAATATTGCACAAATTCGGGACAATTGGTGAGTGAAGGGAAGTGTAGTATTTACTTCAGCCCCAATGTTGATGTTCTTACTAAGGCTGATATATGCTCTGAGCTGAATATTATGACTGAAGCCTTATCTGATAGATATTTGGGTCTTCCTGTTATGGTGGGGATAGACAGAAGTGATAACTTTATGTATCTGTTGGAAAGAGTGATAGCCAGGCTGAATGGTTGGAAGGAGAAAACAATGTCAATGGGAGCAAAAGAAATTTTACTCAAAGCTGTAATTCAATCTATATCTGTCTTTGCGATGGGAGTTTTTAAAATACCAAAGAATATTTGCAAATCCATTACTGATGCTATGGCAGCATTCTGGTGGGGTGATACTGAGGATCAGAAGAAGATGCATTGGAGGGCATGGTGGAGAATGTGTATTCCAAAAATTGATGGAGGGATGGGATTTCGTGATCTCCATTCTTTCAATTTGGCGATGTTGGCAAAACAGACATGGAGACTCCTCAATAATCCAACCAGCCTATGTGCTTCCATTCTTCAAGCAAAGTACTACCCAGATGGAAATTTGTTGGCTGCGGGGCCTAAGAAAGGGTCTTCTTTTACCTGGCAGAGCATAATTAGTGGCATACAAACTTTCAAGAGAGGCCATATCTGGCGTGTGGGTGATGGCACAAGGATCAATATATGGAGAGATCATTGGGTACCAGGGAGTGTTACACGTAAAATTGAAACTAACCGTGGTAATTGTTTACTGAGGACAGTTGATGAGCTTATTGATCCATCGTCTGGCGTTTGGGATGAACAGTTAATCAGGGACAATTTCAACCCTTTGGATGTTAGAAGAATTCTACAGATTCCCATTAGCCAGGATTTGGGTGATGACTTTGTAGCTTGGCACAAGACTAGTAATTTTTGTTTCTCTGTTCGATCTGCCTACTACTCAGAATGGAAGCATCAGTTTGGTCTGAAAATCAGAAGCAATGTTGGACAAGGCTCATCATCTATAAATCCAGTATGGGGAATTGTTTGGAAACTGCAAGTTCCATCTAAAGTCAAAAATTTTATCTGGAGAGCTTTACATGGTTTGGTCCCTGGAATGTCTATATTAGCAAATCGATATATCAAAGTGCCAGCTCAATGTCCTATTTGTAAGATGGGGGCTGAGGATATTCTGCACTTGATCTTTACATGTAACGGAGCAAAGGAGGTTTGGACGGCCCTAGGTCTGAATGATTTTATCATGCAATGGTCGAAACTGGATAAATCTGGGAGTGTTGTGCTTGAGGAGATATTACGCTCAGATTTGAATCACCCGCCTTTACTTGGTCCCCTGAGTCTGAAGGAGACAGTGGCGGTGGCGGCTTGGTATATATGGTGGCAGCGGCGAGAAGGAGTAAAGGGAGAAAAGGTGGCTTCACCAATCAGCTCAGCATTCTCGATTAAAGCCCTGAGTATGAATTTTTCTCTAGCAGAACAGAGAGCAACACCGAAGGTGGTAACATGGAGTAAACCTCCAGCTCGAAATTATAAGCTTAATATAGATGCATGTTTTTTCTCGAATGGTACAGGGGCTGCGGCAGCTGTTATTAGAAATGATCATGGTGAGGCGATTGGAGGCGGGACGTGGCCTTTACTGGATATGTTAAGTCCAGCAACTGCTGAAGCAATGGCGTTGAAAAATGGCTTGATGTTACTTGAAAATATTGGATGTTCACCGGTAGTGGTGGAATCTGATAGCTTAGACTTGATTACAGCATGCAATGGAGAAATTGAGTTATGGAGCCCTTATGCGTAATCGCATTTGTTTTCAAATTGCTCGAAGAATTGGGAGGATATCTTTTCAGCATTGTCCCAGAGAGGCAAACAAGACGGCGCATAATCAAGCTAGATTAAGTTTTGAGTCTAATATTTTTTGTATTTGGGATAGTAACCCTCCTTCATCTGTTTTAACACATGTGCTGAACGATGTAACTGTACTAAATTTGTGAAGCAGCAAGTACCAGACGCACTCTTTTTCTTACCAGGTTACCGAAGGGGACTGGAAGGTTTTTAATGAGGCGGCTTGCTGACTTAATATATTGGTTTTCAAAAAAAAAACGAGTGGGGATGCTCTAAGGGTGGGCCTTGGGCCATCAATCGAAGTCCAATATCGTTACGGCCCTGCGCAAGCAACAAAGGAAGGGACGCAGAGGGGAGCCCCTATTCCCCGCCCTTAGCGTTACCTACGTGGGGCTCCGCTCAAGTTACCTATACTTGGGCCTGGCCCATTTATGCTAGCGTGGCTTCTTTACTCCCACGTTCAGTCTATCGCTGACAGGTAAACTGTATTCCTTTTGCTCCGGTTTTCTGGAGTTTTTTTTTTAATATTCGGATTTTGAATAAATTTAAAAAGTTCAAAATTGAAAAATGTTCAAATCCAAAAAATGTTCAAAACATCAAAATTGTTCGGATTAAAAAATGTTTAAATTGTAAAAAAATCAAATTTGGAAAATGTTCAAATATGAAAAGGTTCAAATTTTGAAAATGTTCAAATTTAAAAATTGTTCAAAATTGTAAAATGTTCAAATCCAAAAAATGTTCAAAACATCAAAATTGTTCGGATTAAAAAATGTTTAAATTGTAAAAAATCAAATTTGGAAAATGTTCAAATATGAAAAGGTTCAAATTTTGAAAATGTTCAAATTTAAAAATTGTTCAAACGTAAAAATGTTCGAATATAAAATTCGTTCAATTTTGAAATTTGTTTACATTTAATTTTTTTCCATATTTTGAAATTGTTCATATTAGATGAAAGAAAGTAAACAAAAAAACAGAAACAGAACAAATCGAAAATGAAAAATCTGAGAAGAATGAGAAGAAAAACCAAGAAAGAAAATGGAAAAACCGAAGAAGTACCGGGAAGGCACGAAGACAGGAACACATAGCTCGACCTGATCCAACGCGAAGAACGTGAAACAAAGCTCCATCGCTGGTAATGGGCCGGCCCAGAATAGGAACACCCCTGTGCGGCGAGCCAGATACAGCCCGCAATAGGCGGAGAATAGGGTTTCCCGACGCAGAGGCTACTTACTTTTACCTGAGAGACGGAGACGGTATCGATGACCAATTGTAATCCAATTACTCGACCTATTTCTACTGTTCTTCTCCTCCACGACAACAACTTCTGAACAATAACTGGACTACATATACTCCTGTTCTTCACCTTTTGCCGTGCGAGTTTATTATCCAAGTACGCGTATTTGTTGGCTACTAAAACGCGCTGATCGCCTGTGTCCTCTATGTTGACGTGATCGATCGTCGGACGAAACCCAACTATAGCAAGCAATGGACGTCCCCACGGACGTGCTGGTGAAGATACTGCTGCTACTCTCGCCAATCTGCCGGCGGCGGCTCCGACTCGTCTGCCGGCTCTGGCGCGACCTAGTCCACGAGCGCACCCCCAAGATACAGATCGCCCCGGCCAGGCCTCTCATCGAGACGGTGTATCCCCGTGCATACATCGTCGACGACGTCCAAGGGCGTGGCGGATGCACTCCGCTGTGGACGACGGGCCACGACGAAGCGTACACGGCGATGCAGCTAGTCGGCAGCTGCAACGGCCTGCTGTGCCTGTGCGACAACCACAGACCCGGTGGCGCCATAACCTTGGTCAACCCTGCCACCGGCGAGGCTCTGGGCCTCCCGCCGATCCCAGGCGCCGGCCGGTTGAGGCGCCCCAAGACCGGCTGGCATCACGCATACGGCTTCGCGTACCACTCGGTCACGGGGCAGTACAAGATCGTGCGTGCCTCGTCCGACGAAGACAAGGTGCAGGTGTTCGCGCTCGGGGAAGCCTCGTCGTGGAGGGATGTGCCAGCCCCTGATGGGAGATGCAGGCTCGACGCCGGCGTCGTCGGCCTAGACGGGGCAGCATACTGGGTCGCCCTCAGCGAGAAGGGAGCCGAGAGAATCATGTCGTTGGATCTCGAGGACTGCTCCGTCGCGTCCATCGAGTCACCGCCGGAGCCTATCCGCCACCTGGCGGAGGTGCGTGGGAAGCTGGCCGCCGTCATTAGTGATGGCGTCATGGCGCATGAGAAGATCCAGGTAGCATATATTTTTCTTTTGACATTGTTCGTTTACTGATGTACATTCACTATATGTGTCTTTCCTCAATCGATTGCCATTGTTATAGGTGTGGATTCTCGAGGGTGAGGGGATGGAACGAAGCTGGAACCATCGTTACAGCGTGCAGCTGCCACGACGAGGACTGCAGGAGCATCCGCTGCCGAGGCCAGGGCAGCGGCTCGCGCGGCCACACCTGGGTCATGGCATGTCCACCATCCTGACGCACGGGACATGGCTGGGCGATGTGCTGGTCCTATATGAGCACACGCCCACAAGCTCGCCGTGCATGCACTAGTGCGGTGCAGAACCATCCGTGGAAGCCACGGCCGTTATTAGACTGCAACAACAGAGGCCGAATTTACAGGACGTTCGCGTACACGGAAACCACGGAGCCGCTCAGCGCTTATAAGCTTTGGTGACCCAGGTTGCTCGCGCGAGCAGGCGACGAACCCTAGTCCCAAAGGACCCTCATCCCCCTGTGTCCCTGGCGGCCCGACGGTGCAGAGCCGAGGAGGACGTCAAGCGGGTAGGGTGGGCACAGCGGAGCGGCGGAGCATGGCCTGGAGCCCTGGAGGCGCAGTGGAGCTGCTAGAAGCGAGGCGGCAGTGCTGGCCCGATGCTGCGGCTGTTACGTGAACGGCTGTGTGTGGCGGCTGTTCCGTGGTGCAGGCCATCCCACGGACGCGCGGGAGGTGGATGGTGAACCGATGCTGACGTTTCTCGGCGTGCAGGAGGCAGGACGTGCTCTCGGTCGTGTGGGTGTGTAGGTGGACCGCGGCTGCAAAGGTAAGCTGCTCCGGCAGCGGATGATGTTGTCCTAATCCGGTGGGCAAGGACGGATGAGTGCGATGATCCGAACGAAAGTCCTGCCCGTCACCTGTAGGTGCCGGCCGGCGGCGACGGCGCCCTTGCGTCTACTGCTTTGGTAGTTATTTTTGAACAAAAGGTTTGGTTACTCGGTTTTAATATATCTCAGTCAACTGAGAATTTCTTAAGTCTAAGTCACTTACAAAAAGGTACTTGAGTTACACTTTTCTGTTAAAAAGTACAATTCCAGAAATTTGCAACTTTTCTGAGGTGACTAAGACTTAAAAAAATCTCAGTCAACTGAAAGGCACGAATGAGATTTTCTTATGTCTCAGTCGACCTAAGAACCGTTGGATAATTCTGTAAGATTCGTGCAAACTGAACAAAGACGAGAAAAAGAATAGCGCGGGCGCGTGGAGTCGAACCCATTGCAGCACCAGATCAATACCGGCAAGCCACTAGCTCTTAATGATAAGGAATCACTATGACAGTTTTATATAGATAATTTCACTGGTTTGTTTCCATATAGTTCAAAGAGCATATTAGACTGCATTTGTTATGATACTTTTTTTGTTTTTTCTTTTGCTTTCTTTCTCATTATTTATATTATATGTATACCTTTTTATTTCATTTCCATGTTGACCTTTAAAGAAACTAGATTTAGTTGTGCGCCTTGGCGCACGACCCCGTAGAATTCGCACCAACTTATACGATGATTAAAATTAGATGGGAAATGATAATATATAAAAATTTGAATTACCAATTTCAAAGTCCTTAGCTCGTGAAGTTCAACACAGACTAAGCATTGGGTGGTATATTGAATCAGATGCATAGTGTGTAATATTTGACTAACAAAAATCACAATCTGTTTCTCATAAGTATATAATGCCATAGGTTCGGAAATAGCTACATATTAGATAGCACTTTTCTAGGTAACTAAGCCACAACCATAAACTGGAGGTTCATAGGAATGAGAAAATTTTAGGAATAGTTAGGCCTTTGCTAGAAAGAATAGAAATAATCGAGCACACCCCGTCCCTCAGCAATACACAGTTTTGTAGATCACTATATTGATGATGGAAAAAAAAGCAACATCACATAAGTAGCACACGGGGACTGTTGCAGGAAACTGGTCAATCATCATCACAAAAGAAATACATGATCCTTGGCACACGCCCCGTCCCTCAGTAATACATAGTTTTGTAGATCACTATATTGATGATGTAAGAAAATCTATTATAAGCAAGCAGCATAGACCTGCTGGTTCACAACATAACACTTGCTTTTCAAATCACAACAATCATTTAATATACTTCAAATCACAAACTTTATTTCTTTTAACTAACTGGGAACAAGTAAATAAGAGGGAATTAGATCTCTAAGATGAAGTGCCAATTTCTAAGAGGGGCATGCACAATATACGTGGTGGCCCAGATCGGGCTCCAGCAAGCCAATTCGCAAGGCAAACCACAATTGCCGGCTCGCGCCACCCGGAGGTGCACACCACCACAGCACTGTCCGCAAAGCCACCGCTGAACAGGCCATGCCATGGCGTCTGGCATCCACGGCGTGCCAGGCCTGAGGTGGTCGTCCCGCACCGACGACCTGCGCAGCTGGAGCATCATCAGATTGTAGCTCAAGTAAAATTACCACTTGCAGCAATGATGGATCTCAGTTGAGCTCAGTCTTGAGGAACACGTTGGGATCATCATAACGACTACTTGCACTATTATGTTAGTTAAAGTTTAGTAGAAAACACAAAATATATCTCAACAATGACTATGTACTTGCGTAAGGATAGCGGTAGCACGAGCAACCAATGTTTAGCAGCTAATTAGTGGTACATAACAACATAGGAGTATCGTATTTTGTTACTGAACCTTCCACAAACTGGCCGTCATCCGTTGAATCTTCAGACAACAAATCTAATACAGAAACATAATAGTCAGGGCTGTAGCATTATAGATTGGGACATGGAAGAAGTAATCTACATCAGATGGCAAAACACCCGGAAAAAATAATGTCCAGCAAGCGTGCATCTGTGCTCGCTTTCAATTTACAAAAATTGAATGATTAGGTGGAGTGGAAACCTGAACATTACACGCTATCTACTGATGGTTGACTATGAGCATGGTTTCGTTCACATAGAAATGGAACCTGTGCATAAATCCTTTTGCGTAATAACACACAAAGTTATTCCTGTAATTTTAACAACATAGAACTACTGGAAACCAGTATGTAAGGCTGACAACGGGAGCAAGTAAAACCCAGTCAAGAAGGAGAACTAAAAATGCCAAGAAATTATAAGAGCACTCACCTGGACCCTAGGTTGTAGAGTTCGAGGGAGACAGCGAGCCTGGAGTGGGTGAATGCTACCTTGCTGTGTGCGGTGGACCCTGCTGCTCACTCCACTCGTCGCTGCAGAACGCCACCTCGCCCCTGCATCACACGGACATATAGACATAGGAAGAATTCAGGCATCATGTCACACCTCAAAAACATCTCTAATTCTCAATTCAAGCATCGTGTCACATCACAAACATCTGATTTTCCAGCCAAGGATTTTTAATCCATCTTAATGTACTCAGGAAACCATCTATAACTTTGGTTGATGGTAGATTGTGACAATTAAACAAACACCGGCGCTAATCAGATGGTACCGCCACCAAGTGACCAGATTTGTATGAATAATCAAGCAAGAACTCATATGATTGGTGGGTTAATTTTGCTTAATGCGCGTATTCTAAAAAGAAATGTTTAATGTGTCTTTAGGGGAGTACAGTATGTTAGCCTTGACTCGAAATCTAAAATATCTCCCAATAGTTTTATATTCTGGAACAACACATAGCAGATCTTGTCCAAGAAATGGCACATGTTTAATTGAGATGCATTCATAAAAAATAGATTTCTGAAGACGACTAAAAGAATAATACGCCTATCACACACAACGGAGAATGGTATGATCCAGCTAAATACAGTTGACACTATCAAATGAGATAAGCTTTTCTCCAGCTGTAAATAAGGGATGCTACCACGAGTGTTACCACCTGAAGAAGAAGCTCGCTCCTCTATCAATACCGTTGCTGGAATGCCACCTGAAGAATGGTTGTTCCTGATATTAACTTCAGCCCACCTACTGAATAAGGTCAGAATTTAGAGGAAGAAGAGGAAGCAAACAATGCATCAGATCTTAATTTCCACTTCACTTAATCAAGAATAATTCAGTGTACTGTTGGAGTAAATGACAATATAACTGAATACTACAACACTACTCCAACAACTACAAAGAGAAATTATAACACTCATACATCAAGTACTCCTACATCAAGAATTTTTGCTTGTTCACTAAACAATTACCTCACTTTTCAGCTACTCAAACATGAATCATCACAGCTCAGAGGAGAACAGCACAACAAGCATGAAGCATGGTACTACACGACCAGTAGAAAACATGCAATTTACAGCTGCATTACACTACACTTCTGCAGGAAAATGCCCCTAAAATTAAGGAGTATATAAGAAGTACACCACAGCCAACTTTACTTTTAGATATTTAGACGAAGATACAAATTCTCCTATAGACAATAAGGAGTATGCAAGGAGTATATAAGAAGTACACTATGATCTAACCTGTTCTTATAAAGCTCGAAGGACTAATGTAGTGAAGCTCTTAAATCAACAGTTATCTCCAGCAGTATAGAACCACTGAAAAAAGGCGCATATGAAGCTGAACGAAGAGAACTTGTACAATGCATTTACTTGCTTCCTGCAATTATCATACTCAAATCTTGTTAGTAGGAAAAAAACCAGCGGGTGTTCAATTCAAACATAGATGCAGACAGACAGTAAAATGCAGACAAAAGATATATGCCAATGTTTTGAAGTGCAGCATGATAAATATGCAATTTTTCAGTATGTCGAAGTACTCAGAACAAACAACACGAGCAATTTGGGAGTAGGTCACAGTAGATTAATGCAGTTGAATCATGCAGTGACCGTAAATCTACCTTTGTACTAAGCATGCCCCAAGAAAGAACCAGCAATATAAATTACTCTAGAGGAGTTACTACTGTATTCCAAATAGACAAACAAAAAATGGTGTAGAAATGATGCATGCAGTAGGCACTGAAACTCATGTGTCGATTCGGACGGCGTGTACCACTCCTAACATGGACACGCATGAGTAGGCATACTGCATCAACATTCGTTGTGTGCATATAGTAGATAATCTTGCAAGTTAATAGTTGGTACATGGATAAGCACTTACAATGGTTAAGACTGCCTTGCAGATAGATATGTGTTGGATATACCATAAATAAAGAAGATGAGAAACATCAAACCTCGGTAAAAAAGAAGAAGCAATAATCCTAGGGAAATAACATAAAGAGCATAGAAACTTATTGTGGTTTTGTCTCTCTGCACTTGCACGTAGTAGACATGATCTTTCAACAGTTGTAACCACCAAATGTGACATTCAACATCCCTAGACTGGGCAAATATGGTTTAGCACCTGAAAATCCAAAACAGAGCCACAACATAGAAAAGATTAGAAGATTAATTCAAGAACCCAATTATGAAGGATGCACATAAATAAGCACTAAAACATAGGTTAGTTGCCTATTTTTCTGGCCTAATGTAATGCTAAATTTAATTTGCATCAAAAAACCAAGTAAGTTCTGTCTAGAAGGATAAATAGCGGAAACATTCTAACTACAGGACAGAACACCTTATATAATGCCCAGTTGCCCACAAAAATTGGTTGGGAGGAAGAAATCAGAGGAAAAAAACATTACCAGACAACTCTTGTACATCCCAACAAAATACATAATTCAGTACAAAGAATTACATTTTGTAATAGAAATACAAATATTAGTCTTAAGAAATGATATACACATATAAATCAAGACCTACATTTTGTAATAGAAATTCTTTCCGATTCAAGATGTGCTTCAACCATTAATAGAAACTTCAAACATAGATTGATACAATGCATCAACGTCAACCAAAAACTATATTTATGGTCACTGAGAACTTCAAGTTTGGAATATAGAGGTTTATCTAACCACCCGACTCACAAATAGATTACTACTTTCTTATTTACATGTGGTAATATCCATAAGCAATATCCGCCATATCGTCCACATCCATCAGAGATCAAAGTCGGATCACACACAAATAATCAAAGGAGAGTAAATGAGAGAATGGGTAGACCATCATTACACCCTCAGATCCAATGCAACAACATTGGTGGATTGAGAGGCCATTACCAATAACTTCATATAATTTTGGATCAACCAATTTAAAGGCATAGACAGTGAAGTGCAACTTAAATTGATCACAGTCCATTTAGATGTGTGAAATGCATAAAATATCATAATTTTTTCAAGTCTTACGAACTTTTCTAGCTAACACAAACCCAGATCCGTTTAGTAACCTAGGTGTAGATTTCAGTTTTTCTAGTGCCTGAAGTCAAATAGTTTGTGATAAAATAAAGGTTGATTCACTAAAATACATTTCAACACATAAGTGAATCTAACCTGTGATATCTTTATAATGTCCTATTAACTTTTGAAGAACGATGGTGGGTCAGAAACCTGGCAAACCATCAAACTACCATCAGATGAACCATAAGCAAGCACATCTCAGTATTGTAACTGCCAAGAGTAAAATCAATAATGGATGAGTATACTACTCAATTAACTCAGGAGTATGAGAAAACTTCATCTTTAACAAGAACAAAATGTATAACTATGATAAAATAACCTGATGCTTTGCAGTTATCGAAGATGCAATGCATTCGAACAAAAGAGAATGCAAGTTCACCAAATCTGACATGGCACCCAGGTTCACTGCTTTGAACTGACACCTACGGTGCGGCTTAACACACCGTCGTTATTTCTGAGGTCCTGCAGCAAAGAAGTTACATGTATCAGCCTTCACACCAACATCCGTACTGCTGTAATTTTAGAGCTCAACACATTAGGCACACCTTGGAACTAAGATGATTATAGAAGTGTATGCAAAACAAGGTTCGGTTCAGTAAACCTGTTCATTTATGCTGACATTCATTTCTTCACAGTGCTAATGCAAATGTGTTTCTCTATGTAAAAAATGACAATTTGGTGGGCATCACATTAACGCAAGTATAATGAAAAAGTAGCATAACCCGTAGAGGGCTTGGTGAACTGTACCTCGTTCTCAAATAGATGAAAGTTAAGTTAGCAAGAGACCTCCTAGGATTGTTCCGCTGCCTTGGTCGACAAAGAGATAATGTTAGGCACCACAATAGCCGTGATGGGCTCGAAATAGTCTACCAAACTGTGACAAACCCCATGAGTATTGTATATCTCATTCATGTGACTTGATCTACGTACCATCACGTCATTCTTACATCACTCATGAGAAATAAAACAAACTCCAACAGAGGGATGAAGCCTTACATGTTGTTGATCTCGATCTACTCTAGGAAGACAAATCGGTTCTTGAGAAGAGTCATATTGTGCTGCAAAGCAAGCAAAAATAAAATAAAAAACTAACAGGTGATAAGAAGGCCTCGTACCATGCCTATCTACAACAGAAATAAGGGGATCCACACAAACAAAGACAGAGAAGAAGAGAGAGGAACCTGGCCGTTGGTGGATGGAGATGTGGCTAAGAGGGTTGAAGAGCAGCAGCAACATCGCCACCAGGGGACCGTGCTTCTGGCCAATACCAAGCATCCCCGCGCCGGTCGCCATCTTCCCGCGTGCTCCTATCGTGCTCCGCCTCCTCATCCATGGCGTCCTTCTGCCCTTTTCCTCTCCCAGCTTCAGCCATGGAGACAACCAGGAGGTGGGTAACGAGAAAAGGGGAAGAACACATGGGAGAGGGGGTTGTCGTTGGGGGCTGGTGGGGGAGAAGAGGAGGCGAGATGGGTCGGGCAGGGAGGAGGAGAAGGGCGGGCGGCGGCCAGGGAGCCGGAACTGAGCCGCCCGAGGAGGGAATTGGGGAGCACAAGCACGGGAAGGATTGGGGCATGGGGCTAGGGTTTCCTTCGTGGGATTCCCATTTTATACCACCACGGTAAAAAATGAACGGCTTAGATTTGTTTGAGGTAAAATCAATGGCTAGTCAAATCTGATTTACCTAGTTGCCCCATGGGGTTGCATCAATTATACCTTTAGATGTGCAACTAACTCGTAAAAAAAGTGCAACCATGATTTATTTGTATTTTATTTTTTGTTATTTATGTTGGTATTTTTTGTCATTTAAATATATTTAAATTTTCTCCATAATTGCACCGTTTGTCAACAAAAGTACAACCAGTATTTTTCTAATTTTTATAATATTATTTTACAAGTCACACTTTTATTTTCTCAAGATCGTTCATTAACGAGTGGTTTTTTTTTTCAATATACATGCACTTTTCTCAAGAAATACTTAAATCCATCTGATTTCAATATGAGTTGCATTTTTCTCGAGAAATGTGCAACTAGCAATCGGTTATTGATATGATTTATATTTTTCTATAGAAATGTGCAAGTAGAAGTTTTTTATAGGAATCGCAATTTTCTCCAATAATGTGTAAACTAGAAACCGAATATTGGGTATGAGTTGCACTTTTCTCAAGAAATATGGAATTAGCAACCTATATTCGATGTGAGTAGCATTTTTCTTAAGAAATGTGCAACTCCATTCGATTTCAATATATGTTGTACTTTTTCTCGAGAAATGTGAAACTAGCAATCGTTTATTGATATGGGTTACACTTTTCTATAGAAATGTGCAACTAGATTTTTTTTTGTACGAGTTGCACTTTTCTCCAACAATGTGTAAACTAGCTACCGATTTTTGGTATGAGTTGCACATTTTTCAAGAATATGCAATTAGCAACCTATATTCGGGTGCAACTCCATCCGATTTCAATTTGAGTTGCATTTTTTCTCGAGAAATGTGCAACTAGCAACTGGTTATTGATATGAGTTACGCTTTTCTATAGAAATGTGTAACTAAAAGTTTTTGATACGAGTTGCACATTTGTCCAACGATGTGTAAAACTAGCGACCGATTTTTTTCTATGAGCGTGCAACTAGCATATTTTTCTGGTTTCCATATGTTTGTCTTTTTTTGCTTGTTCTTCTATTTTAAATCATTGGCACTTTTGAGTTAAATTTTAGAAAATGTCTATTTTTTTTATTCGAATGAAGCCCAGTGATTAGGGGGTACGTGAGCACCCCCTAACTACTCAACACGTGTCTAACGTCATCCATTAATCCGTTAACACTATTGGCTGTTGTCCTGTCTAGCCGGCGCACTCGATGGTCAGGTATGCAATGATTGAATCTTTGACCACGTCCAATCCACCCGACCTCCCCTCACCAAATCCTTCTCCCCTCACCTCGCTGGCTCGTCCTCCCCTACTCCTCCTACCTTGCCGACGGCAGCCTGTCCGCTCCGTGCTCGGCGGCGGCCTCCCCTGCGCTAGCCGGCGAACCCCTCGAGCTCAGCCACGCGCAGCCTCCCCGACGCGTTCTCGTCGACAGCTGTGGCCGCGGAAACCTCCTCCCCGTGCTCGTCGGCGCGCCCCCGACGGGATTGGCGGCGGCAGAAGGCTCCTCCGCGCACTCGATGGCCCGCAGCCTCTCTGATGCGTGCACGTTGGTGGCGGCGGCGGTAGAAGGCACTCGCGCGCGGCGGCGCTCGGCCTCCCCCGATGCGTGCGGTAGTGGCCGGGAAGACAGCGTGAGCTCCGCCGCCGTGTGCCCCGTCTCGAGGAGCGCCCCCAATTTGCTGCCGCCAGCCCTCCCGCGGGAGTCCACCTGCGTCCATGGCGTGGCCGGGATCGTGCGGACGCGGTTTTCAGCGTGGCCGGGATTGTCCGCTGGCGCATCTCCCGCTCCGTGTCGATTCCGCGTACAGCTCCAGCCCTCCGCTGCACATTGATTCGATTTGAGGTGCGGGCGCGGCGGCAGTTTCGACCTCCGGGTCGTGGGGTGCTCTGGAGACCCCAATATTTTCTTTTCTTTGCAGGAGACCCCCATTTTCCCCAAATCAAGGGCGCCCATCTTCAATTCGCGCCTGCGAGGGGACGGGGCTTGCCTGTGCCCGTCTAGTGCGACCATCCGTGCGGCATCAGTCTTGGACGGCATCGAGCGGCACCTACTCCCCAACCCTCAGCTCAGGTTGTTCCCAAAAAAAAAAAGACGACACAGCCCCCTCTCGTATACGAATCCTTCCGTAATACAAGCACAGCAACAAAAGTAAACAGAAAATAGGAGATCACTGATCCCATCTTGCGGGAAAACATCCACAGAATATACAGCGCCCGCCAAAATCCAATCTCCTGCTGATGCAAATAGAAAGAAACCGAAGGTTGAACCCAATCAAATCAACACAGGCAAATTCCAATTGAACAACCCAGGAATCGTAACTTCATACACATGCTCCAATTGAACAAAGCAGCAATCAGCTGTAGTCGCTGATGAATTCTTCAAGTAATCATGAGCATGATGATGGGATTGATGGCGATGAATCTCATGGACAGCAAGAGATCTGACCGGCGCCATCGTATGCGCTACGTCTTTAGTTGGGAGGCTCGCCGCCACACGAACCAGGCAGCGCCTCACTGCCGCGACTAGTCCGGTTCCTTGCGGTGGTTGGGTTCCTTTCCGCTTCCTCCTTCCATCAGATCGGTGTTGAGAGTGACAGATAACTCGAGAGAGTCTCAGAGAAAAGGATTTGGAGGAGGGAGATTGGATTGGGAGGAAGAAGAGATCAGGAAATAGGGGCGGATAGGTCTAGAAAGGCATAGAAGCCAGACGCCATAGAGGACACCGCTCTCCGTTTCCGCGAGAGACAACTAATTAATTGTTGGTTTCGCGCTAGCTATAGACCGACCAAGCACCCGAGCTCGAGTTCAGACTTCAGACCCAGGAAGAATATACGTATGGGGATGGATGAGCAATCGTATACGGGAGAGCATACATGTGGGGTTGTGTCGTCCTTTTTTTACGAAACAACCTGAGCTGGGGGTACGGGAGTAGGAGTCGCTCGATGCCGTCCAAGCCTGATGCCGCACGGATGGTCGCATGAGACAGGCACAGGCAAGCCCCGTCCCCTGCGAGGAAGCTGTGCCACCCCCTGCCCACGAAGCAGGGCCCATCCCGGTCCCGTTCGAGGTCCACGTGCCACGACCGCCCCGCGGGGTCCCGCAGCGTGGCCATGGCGAAGCCCGGCGGGATGTCCAGGCGCGCCGCGAACTTGGGCGGCAGGCTCTGCAATCGATAATGCAGAGTAGTAATCGGTTTTGTAGATCGATCATGTCCAGGGGATGTTTGTGACGATCATGGTGGTACCTACCAAGGTGGATGTGAAGGGGCTGCTGGGGATGAGGACCTTGAAGAACTTTTGCCGGCGTACCGGACAGCCGCCGCCGCCATGCGATGCAGCCATGAGACCCTCCAACGACTTGGTACCACGCGTATCCCTAGAATAGTTTAGCACCAATGTACTACCGTAGAAGCGCCTCAGAACAACTAGCACAAAGGCATGGAGGTAGAAGTAGATTTCACGTCCGTTTGATCGCCGTGAGCATCTACTCGCGGAGAGCGAATCTAAAAGCAAATCCAAAAAGTGTTTAGGGGGTGCTCACGTATCCCCCTGATCACCCAATCCGCTCTTTTTTTATATTTTTGTTGAAGTGCCAATACTAAGCTAAGTGGAATATACGATATATTCTGCAAATAGCTAAGTGCCAAATGCGTTAGTTAGCTTCGTCCAAATTAAATGGATGTACGATATATTCTGCAATAGGTAGGAAGCTAGCTAGCAATGCTACTGTGCATGCGCATCGTAGAAGTGGGCTGATGCTGCTCGCTGCATGCTCGTACGGCGTCGACTGAGACGTAACGATTTCTCAGTCGACTGCTCCCTAGCTAGTCAGGATCAGCGAGAGGGTCCCCCACCTTGTTTCTCCCGTGGCATCATCGTGTTTGGATACATGGCTTGGAGGTTCTATGTAACATAATTAAGTATATTTTTTGCTGGTTTTCGAGGTTGATCTTCAGGAACGCAATGTATGCTATCGCCGGTGAGTCGACAACACCCTTTGAGGACCGACCAAATCACGCCATGTACTTGTCATCTCCTTAGTTTAAAATAGCCGGTTATCTCATTTAGCCGCGATATTTTTCGAGGCTATGAAAGGCAATATTCAGGCTATTTTATTTAGCAATTTTTTAAATGTTTTGGAATATTTCAGTCATATCTAATTAAAAAAACAAAAACTATGATTTAAACACGATCCATGACAATTTATTGAACCATTCAAAGAAAAAAAGAGTATTAAATTATTCAACTCACAAGTTTTATCTAATCATATTGAACGCAAATTTCAAAAAAAAAAGAAAAAAAAGAAGAGAAATTTAAAATGCATGAGGTTTAGCGGCTAAATTTGAGACTAATTAGGGCCTAATTCCCGGGCATTCCCCGTTTCTACCGGTTTCCGTCGGTTCCTCGAACCAGGCCGTTGGCGAGAGGTTTAACTGGTTTGGTGCGGTGTAGACCGTAAAAACACGACGCGCTCTCACGGGCTGGTGCGGTTTGGTTAGGCGGTGCAAACTGGTTTGACACCGGCTGAAAAATCAACACACATGCAAGCAGCTGTTACCGCGGCGAGTCGGCAATGGCTGGGCTCCCTTAACCGGACGAGACCAAGCATGCAGAACTGCAAGTCCAGTGCACAGGATCGATTTCGGCCGCTACGCCCGGAGCTGTCGACGGAGCGCGACCGGCAACAAGTTCGCTGACAACTGGCGGCGGAGGACGGAGACATGGCGCTGCTGCTTGACAGGTAATTCTCCCCGTCGTGACATGATGCTCAGGGCAGCGTCGTTGACGACGCCGATAACGCAGCGCCGGCGTGGGCTGCGTCCATGAACCGGGAGTACTCCATACTGCTCATGACCATGGCGCAGCACGCCGAACAGATCAACCTCGACATGTTCGTGCTCGAGAACCAGATTCTCGTCCCCTTCTTGCGCCAGGCTGAAGCCCCGGCATTCCGTCGAGCAGGTTGTGCTCAGATGTTTCGACGACGTGTTCCTGAAGCGGGCGCGCCTCCCCTGCCATGGCGTAGGCCACGAATTCCACATGTCCTGCATCTCTTCTACTGGTCCCTCTTATTGGAGACCAAGTACTCCATCTTCTACAAAGCCGCTGAAACTCAAGATCAAGAAGGACCCAGAGCCTGCTCCATGGAGTTGTGGCACTCAGCGGTGAGGTTTCGGCTGGCGTCGGCATCGGGGGAGTCCGGCCGGCGAGCCCCAGCGGGCCTTGTTTGGTACTAGAGTTTTTGTGGGGATAATATTCTAGAGTATTGGGTGAAACCCCTACCTTCACCCAATCCCCACTAATCCCCACAAAACATCATCCCAAGAAATCCCTAATCCCCATTTCTTTGAACTTTCATTTGGTAGGCAGGGATTGTTGCAGGGATTGTTGCAGGGATTGGTGCACAAAAACAATAAAAATTAGCAAGGCAAATCAACAAAACGTTAGCAAAGATCTGATTTTTTATGTCATAGGCCACACGTCAACTTTGAACTGAAACTTCAGATTCAGTCATAACACGAAGCCACTTTCGATTCAGGTCACAAAAATACTACAAGCCCATCAAAATTGCATTTCCTGGTTTTTAAAATTAAATTTCAACATATTATATAATGTCAAAAAAATCCGATAAAAAATGTTACGGATACATCTTGATGTTCTATGTGTTTGCAAAGTCGTTTCACGAAAAATCGATACTTTTTGTGTCATGTGTAAAAAAGTTAAAATTTAGTGCTAAATATAAGCTCTTCACAAGACGTTTTGCTTGTCATTTTTACACAGGACACCAAACCTACCGGTTTCGCGCGAAACTTGGCATACACATATGGATTGTTGACATATACGCGTGAAATTTGTGTTCGTATTTTTTGTGATATTTTAAAATGTTTTTCTCTGTAGCAGGAGCATATGCACCTGAGATCAAAATTGCATTTCCGTTACACACGTTGATTTAAATAACATGAAGCCCATCACAAGTTCCATTTACCTAACATTAGACGTGTCCCTGACTGGACAAAAGTACTAAATTCAGATTACATGGAAGCATTGCCGTTGCAAAAACAAGACCACATAGGCATCGCATACATCATGTTCAAACTCATACTTGCCGATTAGCAGCTGCAGGTACATTTCAAAATGATGGGTGGATGATGCCCTGCAGTCCAACACAAATAACTACCGATCAAAGGTAGAAGAAGAAACTTGACCTGAAATTCAATGAACCAGATTAATTATTTCACATGGAAGAAACTTCATGCAAAAATGCAGAAGAATATTCAGTTTATGTTTTCACTTTTCAGTTTCCATGAACAAGCATAAGTTGATGGTATGCACATATTTCTTAGAAGATGGCAGTGATATACACTTTCTGCTTGGAGAAACAAACACAAGATGGATGATTAAAAAACTTCTAAGCACTAAGCACAGTATGTGTTTTCGTTACTTCTTAGTATTACCATAAAGTATATTTCAAGCTTCAGCTCTTTGGTTCCAAGAGTTTCTGCTGCAAAACCTCAAGCAAGAGACTTGAAGAGAGCAACCTTAAATGTCACACTTGTAGAAGAGAAAAACCTATGCTTGTTTACATGAAAATACTGGGCAGTGGCTGTTTACACATAGCAACTTACAGGCTACAAATGCACACTCCAATGTACTACTTGTGGAATTTATTCAAGCTGGTGAGGATGATGCTCAGAATACCTCACTTCTTCCGTGACCATATATCCTTAGTTTACAATTTCTTTGGCTAGTTGAGCATGGTAAGAAACAAAAGCAATTTATACCTAAGCTGTGCACCATGGTCACCTGCCAGTCAAGTTCATTTTCTTGACATATTGTAGCTAGATTTTACTAACTGAGGTAACTATCAGGAAAGATTAGAAACGGCAGGTGGAAAATACAATAAGATACATAGTTTTGATCCTTGATGTCAGGAATGACAGCGCAAGCAACAGGGTGATAAAGAACTCAGGTCACACAGCCTGCTACTACAGTAATTGGCAAACAAACTCTTCCTGCACATAAGCAACTGCGAGCATAACCATCAACTAAAAAAACCAAGAGTACATTGTGTGTGCTAGCTGTAAGTTGTAGTAACGGTACTAGATGTCAGGAAATAGTGGTGCTGGACTAATGATACTACTAGCAAATGATAATTATAATGGAAGGTTGTAACTTGTACTGGAACGTATATTCAATGGTCTAGTACTAGTGGCTGTACTCTAGCTTCCAGGAAAGCAAAAGACAAAATATTACCTCATGGTAACTTGGACATCTCTGTTATTCCCTGTCATAAACAAAAAATACATCAGTTTTAGTAACTAACAATTAGACAGTACTGCTCTTATCTGTTATACAACTAGTACCAGGTTAATTAACCATGAGAGTATATATACAGAACTTGCAAAAAAAGAGTTTATACATATTAACCATGATGATGATAATTAGTTGCCGCCGGAACCAGAGCGGAAATACTACTCACATAGCAGTGAACACAAGAGCATGAAGGTACAAATGCAAACATCTGCATATGTAGTTTATAACTGAATTCTGGTAGCTAAAATCAATTCTAATAACATGACAATTCCCAAATTTCACAGACGGATTCATTATAATATCATTATCACCATAAGGACAAACTTATTTGGCACCATGACTTAATTATTTCTTGGGGCAGTAAGCATGGATGAGGATTATGTGCGCAATGGGGGCTGTCCCAAAACCTACTGTCTAGCTTAACTATCTCAGTTTCTTTCTAGATGCAAGTGCACTGAATTCAAAACCCACATCTGGCCCATAATAACAGCTTAACACACCAGTAACTCCCATTAACATAAACACTTCCTAATCTCAAAATATCAAAATCCATTTCAACACAACGAATCCCCAGTCCCAAGTCAGTTACAAAGGACCAAATTTCACAACCAAATTCTCACGCAATCATACAAAAAGAGATAAATCATAGCATGAATTCCTCACAACTGTGCAGCAAGGTACCACATTTATTCAACCAAGCCATACATTGCCCATATCAGGTGAAGCTATGGATGGGGATTACGTGCGCAATGGGCTGTAGATGGTGCACATGCATCTCAAAAGAGTCCAGGAAAGGGAGATACGGGCTGTAGATGGTGAAATGGAGCGCAACAGCCCGACCGCCTGCCCCATTCCTCTCCCGCCTCCGATCAGTCGGACACTGCGATCCTAGCGCGATTTCTCTCCCAGAGCTCGTCCAGACCTAGCACCAGAGAGGGAGAAATAGAAGGGGGTTACCTGAGAGGATGCAGACTCGAGTACAAGACCGGCGGGAGGTGGCGTCGCCGGTCAAATACCAAGAACGGTGGCGATCTGATGTGGAGCGCTAGGCGGGATCCATCCTTGCGTGCGCCGGCAAGGTTCTCCGCCTCTCCCGCCCCTCCTGCAGTTCTAGCCGCCGCTCCGCTCGCTGTTCGCCGCCGTTACGCTCGACGCTCGCCGCCGCTTTGCTCGCTCGCCGCCGTCGCTTGCGGTAGGGTTTCGGTCGGGGACGAGCGAGGACGGGGATAATACGCGAGGTCCAGGTCCGGGATTCGGCCCAAGTCAAAAAATGGGTCGGGGACGGGGTTAATCGGGGATGGGCGGGGATTATTTGGCCCAAAACTCCTCTACCAAATGGGCTTTCGGGGATTAGCGGGGTTTCGGAAATGGGCCGGGATAATACTCTCCCATCCCTGCAAATACACTTGTACCAAACGAGGCCAAATGGGCTTTCGGGGATTAGCGGGGTTTTGGAAATGGGCCGGGATAATACTCTCCCATCCCTGGAAATACACTTGTACCAAACGAGGCCTGACGGGGATGAGCATCCCGTGCTTGTCATCCACCAGTACGGCGCGGTGATACTGTACAACAGTACAAGATGCCAGGCGAAGTGTGTAGGGCGCGACGTACGTCCCGTGTGATCGACGGGTTGGCCGGTTTACCTGGTTATTACAACCCCGTATCAGCCCAGCAAAGACTTTTGTTTATCACGGTTTCAATGTGTAAACCGGCTTAACCCAACATACACCGGTGATTCGGTGCGGTGCGGTCTGGCGTGATGGTTTTCACAGTTTCAAACCAAACTGTGTCCGGGGTTAGGGCTAAATATGGCTACAGCCGGCTATTAGTGTTTTTTTTCCTTTTTAGCCTATAAATGGTATAGACGCAACGGTGAATCTCCCAAAAGGCTATAGCCGAGCTATAGCTAGGCTATAGCCGGCTATTTGAAACTTACGTTGTGGTGCTCGTGCGACACGGATGAGCGAAGTGTTGTTGCAGCGAGTTAGGCAGTGTGGATGATTGAAACCAGAAATTTTCGGACTTTATTGCCTCGGGAGAAATGGCGAGCCTCGTCTCCACTCTTCCTCATCATCGTTTAGTCGTTCTCTCTCTCTCTCTCTCTCTCTCTCTCATGGGGTGAAGACAATTGTACACCTACCACCCTAGCTCTCACTCTCGATCGATGGCGAGGCAGCGGAGATTAGTGGGTGTGACGGATCTCCAAGAAGTCGTGGAGGTGTGCGCAGGAGGCAGTCGAAGGTTTGGACATGGCGGTAGTGGGGAGGGCCACTGTGAGGCTGCATAGTGGCCATGACTTGCATCTCGGTAAGGAATTATGTACATGCATATTCCATAAATTCAAATCCCCCCATTTTCCTCTTTCTCTAGCAGCAATTGTTTTTTCCCATTGTTTTTTCCTAGGTTAACCTGCCTCGTGTGATGGTGCGGTTCCGATAGGTGTGTTTTATTTGCTTCATTCGCGTGGTTTGATCTTGAGGTTCAAGTGTTGGTGCGGATCCGATAGATATGTTCTACTTGCTTCATTCTTATGATTTGGTCTTGAGGTTCAAGTTTCAGGTATCCTATCTTCTTACAAAAATGTCAATGATGATGTCCATTAAAATTATTTGGAAGATACAAGAAAAAGCATAACGATGACACAATGATTTAATTTATATTTTCTTGAAGAGCACCACGATATAGCTTTGAACAGAAATTCTTAAAACTACTCACGAGAATGAGAGAATAACTTGCCAGCAATGCATCCGGCAAGGCAAGGCCGACGCCCGCTTTGTGCCGAGGTCACTGACGACTGACCTTGGCGAGTTGCGACGGTAGAGAATCCCGCTGGCTTCGTGGCGTCTTTTTAACAGTGGGAAAGCGCAAAGGAGGATAAAGGGAAAGCACCTGCAATTGCAGCTTGCCAACGCAAGACACATAGCCGACCTCGCTGGTCCTGGCTGCTCGACTTCCTTTACCTTTTTGTGTTTGTGCATGGTTTATTTCTGCGCACGACAAAGGCACACGACAAAGATTCATTGCCATGCCGTTTTTGTAGGATAACGTTGCATAGAAAACAAAAATTTTCCTACCGCGAACACGAAATCCAAGCCAAGATGCAATCTAGAAGACGGTAGCAACGAGGGGATTATCGAGTCTCACCCTTGAAGAGATTCCAAAGCCTACAAGAGGAGGCTCTTGTTGCTGCGGTAGACGTTCACTTGCCGCTTGCAAAAGCGCGTAGAAGATCTTGATCACGATCGGTTCCGGCGCCACGAACGGGCAGCACCTCCGTACTCGGTCACACGTTCGGTTGTTGATGAAGACGACGTCCACCTCCCCGTTCCAGCGGGCAGCGGAAGTAGTAGCTCCTCTTGAATCCGACAGCACGACGGCGTGGTGTCGGTGGCGGTGGAGAAGTCCGGCGGAGCTTCGCTAAGCTACGCGGGAGATATGGAGGAGAGGGGGGCGGCTAGGGTTTGGGAGGGGGTGGCCGGCCACTTCAAGGGGGGCGGCCAGCTTGTGGTCTTGGGGTGGCCGGCCCCCTCCCTTGGCCCCTCATTATATAGGTGGATTCCCAAGAGTTGGTCTCCAAGTCTTCGAATAAGACCCGAACCAAAAACTTCCCATAAGAGGGGGAAACCTAGCCAAGCTAGGACTCCCACCAAAGGTGGGATTTCCACCTCCCATATGGGGGGGTGGCCGGCCCCCTAAGGGGGAGTCCACTTGGGACTCCTCCCCCACTAGGGTTGGCCGGCCATGGAGGTGGAGTCCCATGTGGACTCCACCTTCCTTGGTGGTTTCTTCCGGACTTTTCTAGAACCTTCTAGAACCTTCCATAGAACCTTCCGCGACATTTTAATTCACATAAAATGACATCCTATATATGAATCTTATTCTCCCACCATTAGGAACTCCTCGTGATGTCCGGGATCTCATCCGGGACTCCAAACAAATATTCGAACTCCATTCCATATTCAATTTCTACCATTTCAACATCCAACTTTAAGTGTGTCACCCTACGGTTCGTGAACTATGCGGACATGGTTGAGTACTCACTCCGACCAATAACCAATAGCGGGATCTGGAGATCCATAATGGCTCCCACATATTCAACGATGACTTTAGTGATCGAATGAACCATTCACATATAATACCAATTCCCTTTGTCACGCGATATTTTACTTGTCCGAGGTTTGATCTTCGGTATCACTTTATACCTTGTTCAACCTCGTCTCCTGACAAGTACTCTTTACTCGTACCGTGGTATGTGGTCTCTTATGAACTTATTCATATGCTTGCAAGACATTTAGATGACATTCCACCGAGAGGGCCCAGAGTATATCTATCCGTCATCGGGATGGACAAATCCCACTGTTGATCCATATGCTTCAACTCATACTTTCCGGATACTTAATCCCACCTTTATAGCCACCCATTTACGCAGTGGTGTTTGGTGTAATCAAAGTACCTTTCCGGTATAAGTGATTTATATGATCTCATGGTCATAAGGACTAGGTAACTATGTATCGAAAGCTTATAGCAAATAACTTAATGACGAGATCTTATGCTACGCTTAATTGGGTGTGTCCATTACATCATTCATATAATGATATAACCTTGTTATTAATAACATCCAATGTTCATGATTATGAAACTAATCATCCATTAATCAACAAGCTAGTTTAAGAGGCATACTAGGGACTTCTTGTTTGTCTACATATCACACATGTACTAATGTTTCGGTTAATACAATTATAGCATGATATATAAACATTTATCATAAACATAAAGATATAAATAATAACCACTTTATTATTGCCTCTAGGGCATATCTCCTTCAGTCTCCCACTTGCACTAGAGTCAATAATCTAGATTACATTGTAATATACCTAACACCCATGGCATTCTGGTGTTGGTCATGCTTTGCCCTAGGGAGAGCTTTAGTCAACGGATCTGCTACATTCAGATCAGTGTGTACTTTGCAAATCTTTACTTCTCCATCTTCGATGTACTCGCGAATCGAGTGGTAACGCAGCTTGATATGCTTCAGTCTCTTGTGTGACCTTGGTTCTTGTGCATTGGCGATGGCACCCATGTTGTCACTATATATGACTAGTGGGTCCAATGCACTAGGAACCACACCGAGCTCTATAATGAACCTCTTCATCCATACCGCTTCTGATGAAGCCTCTGAAGCCGCTATGTACTCCGATTCTGTTGAGGATTTCGCCACCGTGCATCGCTTCGAGCTTGCCCAGCTTCGCAAAGCACCATTCAATATAAACACGTACCCGCATTGTGACTTAGAGTCATCGGGATCGTTGTTCCAACTTGCATCGGCGTAACTTGTTACAACGAGCTCTTGGTCACCTCCATAACAAAGAAACATATCCTTAGTTCTTTTCAAGTACTTCAGGATATTCTTGACCGCTGTCCAGTGTTCCATTCCTGGATCACTTTGATATCTGCTAGTCAAACTAACAGCATGTGCTATATCCGGTCTTGTACATAGCATGGCATACATGATAGAGCCTACTGCCGAGGCATAGGGGATCTGACTCATCCTTTCTCTTTCTTCTGCCGTAGCCGGACCTTGAGTCTTACTCAAGACCTTGCCTGGTAACATAGGTAAGAATCCTTTCTTACTTTCGTCCATTCTAAACTTCTTTAGAATCTTGTCCAGGTATGTACTCTGTGATAGCCCTATTAGACGTCTTGATCTATCTCTATAAATCTTGATGCCTAATATATATGATGCTTCACCAAGGTCTTTCATTGAAAAACTATTATTCAAATAACCCTTTACACTGCTTAATAGTTCTATATCATTCCCAATCAATAATATGTCATCTACATATAATATCAGGAATGCTACAGAGCTCCCACTCACTTTCTTGTAAATACAGGCCTCTCCATGACACTGTATAAACCCGAAGTCTTTGATCACCTTATCAAAGCGTCGGTTCCAACTTCTCGATGCTTGCTTCAGTCCATAAATTGAACGATGAAGTTTGCATACTTTGTCAGCATTTTTAGGATCGACAAAACCTTTGGGTTGTACCATATACAACTCTTCCTGTTGCGGTCAAAACCCACCGGCGAGCAGCGACGGGCAACACAGTAGAGCCAGGAACAACTTAGGGCTGCGGCTGGCCCTGGTCCCTCCGAGCGACGGCCCGCAAAGCCTCTGGTACACACGTCCGATGCTGATGCAAGGGCGTGCCACCTGACCTATACCTGGTCAGGAAGGTGATGGAGATGCCTCGCTTAGTTTTCTGCATGGCATACACGTAAACATTAAATACGAGCCTCGATCGGCTCTCAGGATATCCTGTGAATCGGCTCAAGGAGCCGATCCACCCATGATTCGTATGAGGTGCACGAATATATGGTGGTCCTGCTTGATCAAGATAAAGCTAATGCGATCTACGACGATTTAGGGTTTTCACCGCATAATCGGATCATCCTACTCACGATTGGGCCTCGCGGCCACGCACGGTGATCGTAAGCCGATCCTAGACAAGGCCTAAAAACCAACACGAGGTTGATCCCCGGAACATCCTGTCTAGGACTAGCAAACGACACCCTGCGTGTCGCTGGATCCTCCAACCCTTTGTAAGGCCTAACTATTGCAGATATTAAACTAATCCTTGAATAACAAGGAGCAACCGTAACGGATCGGATCTACTAAATAATGATCAAGCGGGGTGCCGCCCCCACACCTAAGATAGGTGTGAGGGCGGCTAGATATGCAAGGGTTGCACTACGATAGCATATGATACGAAGAACAATGCTAACCCTAACATATCTAAGATAACTACGTTGCTCGCCATCAAAAAGGCTTCAGTACGAGCAACGCATGAACAACATAAAGCTTGTGCTGCCTAGATCGCAAGATGCGATCTAGGCAACATGATGCTTACCGGTAGAAACCCTCGAGACGAAGGAGTTGGCGATGCGCCGAGATTGATTTGTGGTTGAACGTTGGTTGTTGTTTATTCCATAAACCCTAGATACATATTTATAGTCCAGGGGACTTTCTAATTCAGGCGTGCACCTAACCGTGCACGGGTCAAATTCTACCTAAACAACACGTATCCTACTATATTACAGATACACGGGCCAACTAGCCCAAACTTTGCATAATAGGCCGATTCACGTATTTCTTCCATATATATATTCTTCAAATTCATCTTGATCACGGCCGACCTCTGACTCGGTCAAATTCTGGTGATAACACATGCCCCCCTAGTTTTGGAATTAGCAATTCCAAAATCACTTTGCTTTTCCTTCGTTGGGTCATGTCGTGGCAGAACCGTTGCAGTATCCTTCATCATGATGCCTTGCCTTCTCAACTTCTCCGCGTGACCTGGCAGTTTTCTTTTATTTCTTTTGGGCACCACTTCCTCGGAAACTGCTGTGGCATTAAATTTCCACTATATCCCCTTTTATTTAACCGCTCCGCACAGTTTACTTCCGCATCTCCTTCGCATTAGCACTCCAAAAGCCCTCCTGTGCCACCATGTCTTCTTCCTCCTCTGCTTCATCGGACCTTTCCAGCCAGTCCTTTTCTTCCCGCGAGCCGACACCGGATCCGAACCCAGCGGAGGTCCACGCGGCCAACACCCGCCGTGCCATTGAGGCCGGGGAGGAGTCTAACCATGACTTCTCCATCTGGTCAGAGGACGACAAGTCCCTAACCGACGGGGAAAGCAACCTCCGCTTCCTCGCCGACGGGGAAACGGAGGAGGAGAGCGACGATGATCGCTTCCCCTACGATGACTTCACCTCCCCTGAGGAGGAGGAGGAGGAGAAGGAGGAGGAGGAGGAGGAGGACAACACCCCCTCCAACGAGCCGCCGGCCAAACGGTTCTGCCCCTAGCCGGGGAACCTCAGCGACTTCGACAGCGACGACGACGACGCTGACGAGGAGGACGAGGACAACGAAGGCCCGGTCGGCGGCCACTGGAGCAGCGACGACGAGCCCGCCGGGAGTAGCGCCGGCAGCGGCGATGATGGCGAAGACGAGGGCAGTGACGGCCCGTAGATAGGACTTCTAGCATAGGACCAGTAGTAGTAGATGGGGCAATGTACCCCCTAGTATTTCCTTTTGAGAGCAATCAGCTCTTTATGTAAGAAATCTTGCTAATCAATGAAGAACTTCTCCCAATTTGATTTTGCCGATTTCCTTTGAGCTTAAATTAGCCGATTTTGCTTTATACTGACCTTGCCGATTTGTCCCCTTAGCCAATGCGTACTGAGCCGATAGCAACGCATCGGCCCTTTAAAAATCCATCCTTCAATTCTTCAACTGATGATTTCGAGATCTGGTGGACAATGTGAAGTCTTCAAGAGAGCCCTTTAAATTTCTCTCACCAGTTTCAGCGACCCTCTTCTGCGAGCATTCATCATTTTGTAAAGAAGATTGCAATGAAGGATCAACCGATGTCGCCTCAATCAGCTTCTAAAAAACAGAGCAACTACCAGACCAGCTGCCCCCCGAGCCTCAGTTAAGGCGAGAATGTCGACGAGGATGCACCAAAACCGATCACCTTTCTTTCCTCGAAAGCCGATATATCTCTTCTGACAGCACCGCTGAACTAGCACCAAGGGCTGAAAAATACTTGACAAGAAGGTTCAGGCACCAGAATCGGCTCAAGGTAGCTGAGGAAGCTCTCAATGTTTACTCCCTCGAGGGAGCATAAGATCCCACAGCAGAACTTGACTTGGTGAAGATCCGCACTTTGAACACACAGCAAATCCTGCGTAGTCATACTTTGTTTCTCAGTTCTAAAGTCGATGTCCTTGCATCGGCTGTATGTCATTGATGCTGATTTTTTGTTTTTTTTTCTATCAGCCCCCAATGTTCCACTGCACACAGGTTCATCTGCACCTGTTCATCTGATTAGATGCCCCCCGAGCCGAATCTGCCAGGTGACTGCAGATATCGGCTTTGTGGTTAGCCAAGGCACTGTATTTGCACGTCGGCTCCGCTAGGGTTCGTGTGGACTCTCATCCGCCGACGTGACCGCTGCTCAATAGATCAACGTTGAACGTAAGCAGAACCTGTGGTGAAGATAATTTTGGCCGATTGCTGAAAATCGGCCTCCATATTGATCGAAACGCTCAATGAAGGTCTTGTAATTTTCCTTCATAGATTTTTTGGGGCCGATCACAAAGATCAGCCTCGCCACGTTTGCTCATTGGTCTGCTCTAGTTACATGGTCAGGCCAGTGGATAAAACCAGCCTAACCCTGCCCTTTGTCACGTCGATGCGCTCGCAGTCGTCCAAATTGATACCTGAGAGGGGCTCTTGTCCTGCTGCTTCCCACGCGTTCATGCCAGCCGTTGAAATTTCGGCTGAGTCATCGGCCTGGACGACCTCTACCTCATCTCCATCCCACTGTATTATGCATTGGTGCATCGTGGAGGGAATGCAACAGTTGGCGTGGATCCAATCTCTTCCTAGCAGAACAGCATAGGTGCTATTGCTATCGACGACGAAGAACGTCGTAGGGATAGTTTTCCTTCCTACGGTCAGATCCACGTTCAGATCACCTTGTGCGTCAGACGCTTGGCCGTTGAAATCGCTCAATGTCACGTTGGTCTTGATTAGATCCGAGCTAGAGCGTCCCAACCGACGTAGCATAGAGTAGGGCATAATGTTGACTGCCGCTCCGGTGTCCACCAGCATCTTATTGACAGGCCTCCCATCGATATAACCTCGCAAGTACAAGGCCTTCAGATGTCTGTAACTTCTTTCCCGTGGCTTCTCAAAGATAACCGGCCGTGGGCCGCAGTCAAGTTGTGCCACAGGTGCCTCGTCTAATCCTGGAGCACTGAACTCCGAAGGAAGGATGAACACCATGTTTGTGCCAGCCGATGTTTCATCATCGGCTTTCCTCTGCTTGGGGCGCCACTCCATTTTCCGTGGACGACCCTCTTCATCCAGGGTTCGCTGAACTTTCGCAGCCAGATCAGGTCGCGCCTTCCTTAGCGTATGCAGGTATAACCTTTCGGCTTCCTCCAAGCCACGTAATCGCTGAACCCTACGCTTTTGGGAACGGCTGAGTCCGTCAGGGCACCACCTTGGCCGGTGGTACCTGTCTTCTTCTTCTCCCTCGTCTTCTGAATCCTCGAGATCTTCCAACCGAGGGGACTCAGCGCGTTTGCTTTGTGTTGGGAGAGGCCCTAGACGTTTGAACACGGACACGTTGGCTGCCTCCTTCTTCTTCTGGTTGCATTCTGGGCAATTGCCGATTGTAGGCAATCGGCTCATTCCTGAATCCCAGCAGTGTCTGAAGAAGGGGCAGTCCCAATGCCTATCTTCGTCGCCTTGCTCCCTTGTCTTTTCCTTGGCACGGCGCTCGCACTCCTCCTCATCGCGATCATGCCGACGGTGTCTTCTGGCTTCTCTAGCCAGACGATCTCTTTCATCATCATCGCTGGATCGTCGGCGTTGGTCATACTGACTCACATACTTGTTGAGGAGGTGATCAGAGAGGGGTCGCTGATATCTTATGTTCTTCACTTCTCCCTCTGTGACGTAGCGCTTGCCATCATGACGGAGCCGATCGCGTGGAGCGGCCTCCTCTGTGTCCTTGCTACGAGAGCAGCTGCCCTCGTCTCCATCCTTGCCAGAGTGGTGCCCAGGTCCTACCATGTTGATACTGAACGAGGATCCTGGCTGGCAACCTTCAGGGTAAGTGCATTCCACCAAGTTAACGGTGGGGAAGGGGTGAGTGTCAACCTTCATGGCGTACTGGTTGAAAATTAGACGTCCTTGTTCTATCGCCATTTGTATCTGCTGACGCCACACCCTGCAGTCGTTGGTGGCATGGGAGACCGAGTTATGCCATTTGCAGTATGGCTTTCCGTTCAGCTCCTGTACCGTGGGGATTTTGAGGCCTTCGGGTATCTTCAACTGCTTCTCCTTGAGTAAGAGGTCGAAGATTTGCTCAGTTTTGGTCACGTCAAAATCAAACCCCCTGGGCGGGCCTGGTGGCTTTACCCATTTGCAGGACACGGGGGTTGCCCCCCGAGTCCATTCAGCCACTGCTACCTCTTGATCTCCCGCAGAAACTTCGTCTTCATCTGCCTCGACCAGGACCACTTGGCGCTTGAATTTGTCCTGGTACAAGTCCGGGTGGCGCTGTTCATATGCCGACAGTTTCTGAACCATGTGCGCCAGTGAAGGGTAGTCTGCTTGAGAGGTCATGTCCTTGATTTGTGATACAAGGCCCACCACTGCCAACTCGATTGCTTCCTTTTCAGTCACACGAACCGAATAACATCGGTTCCTAAGATTTCTGAAGCGCTGGATGTATTCTGCCACAGTTTCTCCACGCTTCTGACGTATTTGTGCTAGATCGGCAAGGCCAGACTCGGAAGCGTCTGAGTGATACTGCATGTGGAACTGTTCTTCCAACTGCTTCCAAGTCCGGATCGAGTCTGGTGGCAACGAAGTGTACCACCCGAAAGCCGATCCCGTGAGGGACTGTGCGAAGAACCTCACGCGTAGTGGATCCGACGCTGAGGCCGTTCCTAGCTGTGCCAAATATCGGCTCACATGCTCGATGGAGCTGGAACCATCTGATCCACTGAACTTGGAGAAATCAGGGAGCCGATATTTGGGTGGTAGCGGGACCAACTCGTACTCGTCGGGGTACGGCTTGGAATAGCCGATTGTCCTCCTTTTCGGCACCATGCCGAACTGGTCTCTCAGGATCGTACTGATCTGATCCGCGGTGCTGGCTGCAGGAGTCGAACTCTGAAGATTCGCCGGGGTGGCGTACTTAGCCAGCCATGCTTGCTTTTCCAGCTCTGAGCCAACTGCAGGAGCTGGGCTCTGGAGGTTCGTCGGAGTGGCGTACTTAGTTAGCCACGTTTGCTTCTCAAGATCTGTCGCTGACGCTCCTCCTGTTTTCCCAGAAGTCCCTGATGTTGCGGCCTGGTTTGTGAGCGCCCAGCTACCGCAGTCTGGCACATATGTGCACATGTACCCGTGAGGGATCTCCTTAGGCGCCTCCTGCAAGAACTGGCAATCACTAGGGTCACCACCGATCTTGTAGACGACGAATGCCGGTGAGTTCGGCACTTCTGGTGCTGCCCACGCAAATGGCAGCGGTGGACGGGACTGGAGTGGCAACTCTCCTTGATGTGTCCCGAGAGCTGGTCCTGACGGCGAGTACTGATGCCTCATGATCTCCTGGATCACCCGAAGAGCGACACGCTCCAAGGTGTTCACCAGGTTCTCAGAGTGGCGGTGCAACGAGTGAGCCACCAAGTAGTTGATCTCCTGACGTAGGGACCTGGTGCGTTCTTCTGACGGGGCAGAGAGGTCTATCCCATCGAGTGCACCATCAGGCGTGAACCCCTTCCACCTGATGCCATGTGAACGGGTCCTGTGAAACGAGCCGATGAGGTCGGCTTCGAGGATCGTTCTGACCTCATCATACTTCTTCTTGAGCTCCTCGGTCAGATCCTCGTACGTGACTGGAGTGCCGTCCGCCATCTCAGATGTAGATGGCGATGTGGTTGATGACGAAGCTTTTTCCACCGGGCGTGCCAGAATGTGTTGCGGTCAAAACCCACCGGCGAGCAGCGACGGGCAACACAGTAGAGCCGGGAACAACTTAGGGCTGCGGCTGGCCCTGGTCCCTCCGAGCGATGGCCCGCAAAGCCTCTGGTACACACGTCCGATGCTGATGCAAGGGCGTGCCACCTGACCTATACCTGGTCAGGAAGGTGATGGAGATGCCTCGCTTAGTTTCCTGCATGGCATACACGTAAACATTAAATACGAGCCTCGATCGGCTCTCAGGTTATCCTGTGAATCGGCTCAAGGAGCCGATCCACCCATGATTCGTACGAGGTGCACGAATATATGGTGGTCCTGCTTGATCAAGATAAAGCTAATGCGATCTACGACGATTTAGGGTTTTCACCGCATAATCGGATCATCCTACTCACGATTGGGCCTCGCGGCCACGCACGGTGATCGTAAGCCGATCCTAGACAAGGCCTAAAAACCAACACGAGGTTGATCCCCGGAACATCCTGTCTAGGACTAGCAAACGACACCCTGCGTGCCGCTGGATCCTCCAACCCTTTGTAAGGCCTAACTATTGCAGATATTAAACTAATCCTTGAAGAACAAGGAGCAACCGTAACGGATCGGATCTACTAAATAATGATCAAGCGGGGTGCCGCCCCCACACCTAAGATAGGTGTGAGGGCGGCTAGATATGCAAGGGTTGCACTACGATAGCATATGATACGAAGAACAATGCTAACCCTAACATATCTAAGATAACTACGTTGCTCGCCATCAAAAAGGCTTCAGTACGAGCAACGCATGAACAACATAAAGCTTGTGCTGCCTAGATCGCAAGATGCGATCTAGGCAGCATGATGCTTACCGGTAGAAACCCTCGAGACGAAGGAGTTGGCGATGCGCCGAGATTGATTTGTGGTTGAACGTTGGTTGTTGTTTATTCCATAAACCCTAGATACATATTTATAGTCCAGGGGACTTTCTAATTCAGGCGTGCACCTAACCGTGCACGGGTCAAATTCTACCTAAACAACACGTATCCTACTATATTACAGATACACGGGCCAACTAGCCCAAACTTTGCATAACAGGCCGATTCACGTATTTCTTCCATATATATATTCTTCAAATTCATCTTGATCACGGCCGATCTCTGACTCGGTCAAATTCTGGTGATAACACTTCCTCAATGTCTCCATTAAGGAACGCCGTTTTGACATCCATCTGCCAAATCTCATAATCGAAAAATGCAGCTATTGCTAACAAAATCCTCACAGATTTTAGCTTCGCTACAGGTGAGAAAGTCTCATCGTAGTCAACTCCTTGAATTTGTCGGAAACCCTTTGCGACAAGTCGAGCTTTATAGACAGTAATATTACCATCAGCATCTGTTTTTCTCTTGAAGATCCATTTATTCTCAACAGCCTTTCGGCTATCAGGTAAGTCTACCAAAGTCCATACTTTGTTATCATACATGGATCCCATTTCGGATTTCATGGCTTCTTGCCATTTGTTGGAATCTGGGCTCATCATCGCTTCTTCATACGTCACAGGGTCCTCATCATTGTTATCCACAATCATGACATTTAGACAAGGATCATACCAATCAGGAGTGGCACGTTCCCTTGTCGATCTGCGAGGTTCAGTAGTTTCCTCGTTCGAAGTTTCATGATCATTATCATTAGCTTCCTCTGTTGTCGGTGTAGGCGGTACTGGTACAACTTCCCAGATCGCGCTACTACGATCAACGAGTATAGATTCATCAATCTCATCGAGTTCTACTTTTCTTCCAGTCACTTCTTTAGTGAGAAATTCTTTCTCAAGAAAGGTTCCGTTCTTAGCAACAAAGATTTTGCCTTCGGATCTGTGATAGAAAGTGTACCCTATAGTTTCCTTAGGGTATCCTATGAAGACGCATTTCTCCGCTTTGGGTTCTAGCTTGTCCGGTTGTAACTTCTTTACATAGGCTTCGCAACCCCAAACTTTCAGGAACGACAGCTTAGGTTTCTTATTAAATCATAATTCATACGGTGTCGTTTCTACGGATTTTGATGGTGCTCTATTTAAAGTGAATGCGGCTGTCTCTAATGCATAACTCCAAAATGATAACGGCAAATCAGTAAGAGACATCATAGAACGAACCATATCTAAGAGAGTTCGATTACGACATTCGGACACACCGTTACGTTGTGGTGTTCCCGGCGGTGTCAATTGTGAAAGTATTCCGCATTTCTTTAAATGCATGCCAAACTCATAACTCAGATATTCACCTCCGCGATCAGATCGTAGAAATTTAATCTTCTTGTTACGTTGATTTTCTACTTCACTTTGGAATTCCTTAAACTTCTCAAAAGTCTCGGATTTATGTTTCATGAAATAGATATACCCATATCTACTTAGATCATCTGTGAAGGTTAGAACATAACGATAACCACCGCGCGATGCTACACTCATTGGTCCGCACACATCGGTATGTATGATTTCCAATAAGTCAGTAGCTCGCTCCATAATACCAGAGAATGGAGTCTTAGTCATTTTTCCCATTAGACATGCTTCGCATCTATCAAGTGACTCAAAGTCAAGTGATTCAAGTAATCCATCGATATGGAGTTTCTTCATGCGTTTCACTCCAATATGACCAAGACGACAGTGCCACATATAAGTAGAATTATCATTCAATTTAATTCGCTTAGCATCAATGTTATGTATATGTGTATCACTACTATCGAGATCTAACAGAAATAAGCCATTCTTTTCAGGTGCTCGACCATAAAAGATATTATTCATAAAAATAGAACAACCATTATTCTCAGACTTGAATGAATAACCGTCTTGCATTAAACAAGATCCAGATATAATGTTCATGCTCAACGCGGGTACAAAATAACAATTATTGAGGCTTAAAACTAATCCCGAAGGTAGATGTAGAGGAAGTGTGCCGACAGCGATCACATCGACTTTGGATCCATTTCCAACGCGCATGGTCACTTCATCCTTTAGTAGTCTTCGTTTATTCTTTAGTTCCTGTTTCGAGTTACAAATATGAGCAACCGAACCAGTATCAAATATCCAGGTACTAGTACGAGAACCAGTAAGATAAACATCTATAACATGTATATCAGATATACCTTCTTTCTTCTTCTTGACTAGGCCGCTCTTCAGATCCGCTAAATACTTGGAGCAATTACGCTTCCAGTGTCCCTTCTCCTTGCAAAGAATAGCACTCAAGCATCGGGCTTAGGGCCGGTCTTAGGTTTCACAGAGGCGTGGCAGCTTTCTTGCCACTCTTCCTGTTCTTGCCTTTAGACTTGCCCTGTTTCTTGAAGTCAGGTGGTCTTGTTGACCATCAACACTTGGTGCTCTTTCTTGATCTCAATCTCAGCAGATTTTAGCATGGAGAAGAGTTCAGGTAACTCTTTGTTCATGTTCTGCATATTGTAGTTCATCACAAAGTTCTTGTAACTAGGTGGCAGTGATTGAAGGACACGATTAATCCCCAGTCTATTAGGAATCACTATTCCCAAGTCACTGAGTTTCTTCGCATGCCCGGTCATGGCGAGCATGTGCTAACTAACGGAGCTGCCTTCTTCCATCATGCAGCTGAAGAAGTGTTTCGATGCTTCATAGCATTCCACGGCCGCATGAGTCTCAAATATAGTCTTCAACTCATTGATCAACGTGGTGCTCAAAACGTTTTTGAAGATCGGCTTCCAGACTGCATAAGATGGCACACTGAACTTGAGAGTACCGAGTTTTCCGAGTTGCGTAAACAGCTTTTACTTCATCGGTTTCAGTTTCTGCAGGAGGGTCACCTAGCGGTGCATCAAGCACATATTGCAGATTTCCGCCATTGAGGAAAATCCTCACATGACGGAACCAGTCGGTGAAGTTGCTACCGTTGCTCTTAAGCTTTTCTTTCTCTAGGAACTGGTTAAAATTGATTGAGGACGCCATATCTACAACATATATTTGCAATAGTTTAGACTAAGTTTATGACAAATTGAGTTCAAATTTTAATTCAACTTAATTAAAAACTAGGTGAACTCCCACTCAAAACAATATCCCTCGCATTGTCTTAGTGATCACACGAACCAAATCCACCGCACCTAAGTCCGATCATCACGAGACAAGGTGTGATTTCAATGGCGAACATTCAAAGTGTTCATCATATCAATCATATGATTCATGCTCTACCTTTCGGTATCACGTGTTCCGAGACCATGTCTGTACATGCTAGGCTCGTCAAGGCCACCTTAGTATCCGCATGTGCAAAACTGGCTTGCACCCGTTGTATGCACTTGTTGATTCTATCACACCCGATCATCACGAGATGCTTCGAAACGACAAGTCTTGGCAACGGTGCTACTAAGGATGAACACTTTATTATCTTGAGATTTTAGTGAGAGGGATCATCTTATAATGCTACCGTCGCGATCTAAGCAAAATAAGATGCATAAAAGGATTAACATCACATGCAGTTCATATGTGATATGATATGGCCCTTTTGTCTTTGCGCCTTTGATCTTCATCTCCAAAGCACGGACATGATCTCCATCATCAACGGGCATGATCTCCATCATCGTCGGCGAAGCACCAAGGTCAATGGCGCCGTCTTCATGATTGTCCTCCATGTAGCAACTATTACAACTACTTTGAAATACTACTCAACATGAAATTTAAAGACAACCATAAGGCTCCTGCCGGTTGCCACAATACAATAATGATCATCTCATACATAGTCATCATCACATTATGGTCATATCACATCACCAAACCCTGCAAAAACAAGTTAGACGTTCTCTAATTTGGTTTGCATATTTTACGTGGTTTAGGGTTTTCGAGTAAGATCCAATCTACCTACGAACATGAACCACAACGGTGATACTAGTGTTGTCAATAGAAGAATAAATTGAATCTTCACTATAGTAGGAGAGACAGACACCCGCAAAGCCACTTATGCAATACAAGTTGCATGTCGAGCGTGGAGCAAATCTCATGAACGCGGTCATGTAAAGTTAGCCCGAGCCGCTTCATCCCACTATGCCACAAAGATGCAAAGTACTCAACTAAAGATAACAAAAGCATCAACGCCCACAAACCATTGTGTTCTACTCGTGCAACCATCTATGCATAGACATGGCTCTGATACCACTGTAGGATAACGTTGCATAGAAAACAAAAAATTTCCTACCGCGAACACGAAATCCAAGCCAAGATGCAATCTAGAAGACGGTAGCAACGAGGGGATTATCGAGTCTCACCCTTGAAGAGATTCCAAAGCCTACAAGAGGAGGCTCTTGTTGCTGCGGTAGACGTTCACTTGCCGCTTGCAAAAGCGCGTAGAAGATCTTGATCACGATCGGTTCCGGCGCCACGAACGGGCAGCACCTCCGTACTCGGTCACACGTTCGGTTGTTGACGAAGACGACGTCCACCTCCCCATTCCAGCGGGCAGCGGAAGTAGTAGCTCCTCTTGAATCCGACAGCACGACGGCGTGGTGTCGGTGGCGGTGGAGAAGTCCGGCGGAGCTTCGCTAAGCTACGCGGGAGATATGGAGGAGAGGGGGGCGGCTAGGGTTTGGGAGGGGGTGGCCGGCCACTTCAAGGGGGGCGGCCAGCTTGTGGTCTTGGGGTGGCCGGCCCCCTCCCTTGGCCCCTCATTATATAGGTGGATTCCCAAGAGTTGGTCTCCAAGTCTTCGAATAAGACCCGAACCAAAAACTTCCCATAAGAGGGGGAAACCTAGCCAAGCTAGGACTCCCACCAAAGGTGGGATTTCCACCTCCCATATGGGGTGGCCGGCCCCTAAGGGGAGTCCACTTGGGACTCCTCCCCCACTAGGGTTGGCCGGCCATGGAGGTGGAGTCCCATGTGGACTCCACCTTCCTTGGTGGTTTCTTCCGAACTTTTCTAGAACCTTCTAGAACCTTCCATAGAACCTTCCGCGACATTTTAATTCACATAAAATGACATCCTATATATGAATCTTATTCTCCGGACCATTCCGGAACTCCTCGTGATGTCCGGGATCTCATCCGGGACTCCGAACAAATATTCGAACTCCATTCCATATTCAATTTTTACCATTTCAACATCCAACTTTAAGTGTGTCACCCTACGGTTCGTGAACTATGCGGACATGGTTGAGTACTCACTCCGACCAATAACCAATAGCGGGATCTGGAGATCCATAATGGCTCCCACATATTCAACGATGACTTTAGTGATCGAATGAACCATTCACATATAATACCAATTCCCTTTGTCACGCGATATTTTACTTGTCCGAGGTTTGATCTTCGGTATCACTTTATACCTTGTTCAACCTCGTCTCCTGACAAGTACTCTTTACTCGTACCGTGGTATGTGGTCTCTTATGAACTTATTCATATGCTTGCAAGACATTTAGACGACATTCCACCGAGAGGGCCCAGAGTATATCTATCCGTCATCGGGATGGACAAATCCCACTGTTGATCCATATGCTTCAACTCATACTTTCCGGATACTTAATCCCACCTTTATAGCCACCCATTTACGCAGTGGTGTTTGGTGTAATCAAAGTACCTTTCCGGTATAAGTGATTTATATGATCTCATGGTCATAAGGACTAGGTAACTATGTATCGAAAGCTTATAGCAAATAACTTAATGACGAGATCTTATGCTACGCTTAATTGGGTGTGTCCATTACATCATTCATATAATGATATAACCTTGTTATTAATAACATCCAATGTTCATGATTATGAAACTAATCATCCATTAATCAACAAGCTAGTTTAAGAGGCATACTAGGGACTTCTTGTTTGTCTACATATCACACATGTACTAATGTTTCGGTTAATACAATTATAGAATGATATATAAACATTTATCATAAACATAAAGATATAAATAATAACCACTTTATTATTGCCTCTAGGGCATATCTCCTTCAGTTTTTTGCCGTGTCACCTTTGCCTGCATAATGTTTTTTTACCTTACCGAACAATGATGCTATTTTAAAATTTGGAGTTATTCCGTATTGAAGTCCTTGCCTGCATAATCTTGCAGTCAAGAAAGGCAAGTTCACTCTTATTCATACCATTTGATTTTTTTATCAAATTACTTGCAAAGTACTATACTTATCACTGTCGCATTGAAAAACAAAAGCTTACTTTTACAATTATGAATATGGCTATGTGGTGGACAATGGAACCATAGTTTAAGTTGATGGTAGAGTATCCATTGCAACTGGGAAAGAATTCACCTAGGATCAACAACAAATGTCGTCCAGTGATTCTAGTGTCGTGTATTACATGTTAACCAAAGATCTATAATTGCTCTAGAGAAGTTAGTTGTACCTTTTTTTTTCCGTTCGCATATCAACAGACACTAGGCCTTGCTGTGAGCCTAGAGAGGCCCAACGGTTGGGAAATCCTTTAAATCCCCATCCGGCAGGATGACTGGTCATTAGTGTCTATGGTGGACTGTACGATCTGGCTCGAGATTTGATAAGATAATCAGTCAGAGCCAGTGATTTACAACATGATGGGTATATGGGGTCGCGGAGAAGGACAGTGATTGACTTGGATCTTACACGTGGTCTCACACCAAGGAAGTGTGGGTGAGGCTCATGACTCGATTGGCAACAAGGATAAGGTCTGTTATAGGTAAAGTAACACACATCTACAGAGTGTATTGAATTGTGACTTGTCACTCCCTGTTTCGGGAAGGAACTACGAACGCATCAGGAAAGGAACTCCACGAAGTTTTGGTCAACATGTGAAGACTAACATACATACTTTTTTCAGAATAAAAACTACCTTTTAAAGAAATGATTATAAAAACTTGCATTTGCTTATGATTTTCTAGTATGTGGCTGTAGCTAGTGCATGATAAACCTATTTCTATTATTGAACTTGCTGAGTATGCTCGTACTCATCCATTCCCTCTTGAACCCCCTGCTTAGATATAAAGTCTCCGAAGGAGAAACTACCGTGGAACTCGAAGACAAAGGAGTCAACTACAACAAGATGGAGAACCCAATCAATGAAGTCAATGGAGTTAACTTCTACATCAGCTAGGGTGAAAACCTAGAGTAGTAATAGAAGGGAACCATTTCCCTAATCGTAGCACCTAAGTAGCTAGAGTTCTATCAGATTTCTTTAGCAAGTCAGGTACCTCTAGAGCTCGAGTTAGCATAAGTTAGTCTACGAGTTGTTATTTTGAAGCTTTATTTGCAGTTTTACCTCATTGTAAAGTAGGAGGCTATGTTGATCTTCCGTAAAGAGTTTATGTGTACTTCTATAGACATGCCTTGGACTCGCGTATGTTTCTATTGTACCACTCCGAGGGATGTAATACTAGTTGAACGGTGTTCCATTGGTGTTATGCCAACGACTTGCATACTACACCATGCAGTGTTATATTGGGTCACCGCAATCTCCACCTTCTCCAACGTTTCCACCATCATCACCATGATGGAGAGGGAGTAGTCCACCTCTGGACTATGTGTTTGTGGCAGTAGCTTGATCTATTTATTTTTTATTCGTTATAGATGTAGTACCATATGAGATGCCCAACATGATTATGGTCATATATGTAATTTCTATATGGTGGATCTTTGTTCTATGATATTGATATATGAGATTGGAACCTATTATGTGTAAGATGTATTGATAGATGAATATCAGGTACCCCGTTCTTAAGTACTTATTCTGATCCAACGTGTATGCAAAAACATGTGAGAGGAGAAGTGTGTATTAGATGTAGTAGCATGGTGGTAGTAATTGAACAATGACAACAAATTTAAGATCTACTATGTTATTTACCTTTTTTGCTGCCTCACTAAGTGAATACATGTGCTATGATTATCATGTGAGAGTGTGATAATCTTGTTTATTCAAGGTAGCATATTTTAGATTCGAACATTTTGTCAAATTATTTAAGGTTATATTATGTTATTTTAATTCAAGATTATTTAAAGTTTTCCCTTTCTTGAGGAGTATATGAGAAATGTGTTGCATCATCTCTAAATTGGGATGTAATATCCATATGAATGATTATCAAACACACGTTGAAGTTCCACCAATATTATGTCATTGATGAATCGTTACTGTCCATTACAACTTAAAAAGAGAGTAGACAACTGAATCATGAACCCAGTCCATTTTAAATCATTAGAAACACATTTTCAACACTATTACCACACTTTACATTTACCACTATTATTTAGTCCGAAAATAACAAAAAATACTTTCTCCCTTGATCATGACTCATGAGGGCCCGTTTCGGTGGACAGGATTGTCCGCCTCGGGTAGATATTTGGTAAATTCTATGTATTGCAAGCTATCGCAAGGGGAGTCATTGGCACATTTTCGGGACATCTAGGAGGCTAAGGTGCCTCTTAACATTAAAATTTTCTTTTAACAGTTGGTTCTTGACAATCTGTCCTCCAGTCAGCAGATAGCTATCTACCATGGGCCATCGAGCGGTGCTTGTGCCTTGTGTGGTGCCCCTGAAGATGCAGTCCATATTTTCTTTTCTCGCTACTTGGCAAAGTTTTCTTGGAGCATGATGTGGCAACTGCTTCGCCCAATTTCATGCCATTCTATCTAGTTTTGGTTGGATACGCGCAGATTATTGCGGGTGCCATTTTTAGCGCAATCTTAGGCTTTGTGGCATATTCGTAATAAGCGTATGATTGAGAACAAAGTAATTGACTACCTCACTAACATCATTTACAAAATTATGATTTTCTTAAAGCTGGCATCGGGTCCAAGGCAAAGGAAATAAGGAGAGCTTAAGCTGGATGGTGAACGAGCTGCGGACCTGTACATATTCATGGGGCCAAGAAACAGAAGCCCAAACCAACATGTTGATTGAGATGGATAGATCCTTTAGTCTGGTGTCGCTTGGCATGTTGTTGGGAGGCCGACCAGTGCTACTCTTATGTCTTAGTTTGCTCGTGTCATGCGTGTGTTAATCTGTTTGGCTAAGGTGTATGCCCCAACTATTTGTGAACCTCGAGCATTTATTAATTTAAAATCAGGCTTCCAATGTCTTTTACTAAAAAAGAAACGACACATATAGAAGGATTGGTCAATATAAAACCATAACATGGCTACTGTGAAAATTTTCAATGTTAGCAACTGATGAAATTTGGTATCATCCAAATCTGTTGCATTTCCTTAGTTGCTCGTCCTTGAGCCTCATTCAACTCCAAGTTTGCGCTCGGGTATTCCACATTTACACCTATACGCATATTAGCTACTCGGTGTTAAAACAAGTATAATTTTTTTTCTAGATATGAATATATCTACAACCAAAATGCATATAGATACATCCGATTTCTGATAAAACTGAGACTCTTATTTTGGCTAGGTTCGCATGTCAAATACCTATTTTAATTTTTGTTGTTGAAAAACTACCTAGGCTGAGGCACATGGTTGCAAATCCCATTAATTTTCATATAGATACATTTTAATATAGTTGCTGACATGTGGGACTCATCTAATAGCATGCTTGACTTTCCCCTCTCCCCTATCAAATGCCACCTCCCCCATATTATTCACCAGAACCTGGCAGACCGCTGGACAATGCAATGCAGAAGAAAATCATCGACACCATCATCTTCCTACTCGTCCCATTAATAATTCGTTCTCTGCTACTTGTCGGCACCGTCGCTGTGGCACAGTGCTAGCTTTGCACGGGGCTAGGACCGACTGGTTTCTAGCAGCTGAGCCTTGCGCCTACTACACCGGCGAGGGTGTGGATCTGCTGATGTACCCCTGGTTGGGAGGGACGCCAAGGAGGCCACACGGCGCGGCAAGAGCCCCCTAGCTCGGCCATGGCAGGTCTCCTCTGGGCGGTCATGGTGCGGGTCATTGTATCACGTGGCTAGCAAAGGCGAGATGAGCGACAAGGCGCTCCCGGGAGGAAAATTCCTGGCGAGAGGAGCAAGAACTCGGGCGTCCTCGAGTCTCCAAGCGGGAGGTAGACAGTGGGCAGCCATGGGGACGCATCGGATGGGAGCCGACATCGACGCAGATCGAGTTGCCGTCATCGAAGCCAGGCCTCTAGCTTATCCTCCTGATCGGTGCTCAGCCTCCACGCGGCGGTGGCTGAGCAGGAAGAGGACGACGACTGATTTGGGCAGGACAAAAGAGAGGGCAAGAAGAGAGAGTTAGAGCATCTCCACTCGTCTCCCCGACGAGGCCCCCAGGACCGCGTTTTGTCATCCGGACGGCGAAATTCGGCCCAGTCACGTCCCCGGTTCCTCGATTTCGTCCGGATTTAGGCCTAAATTCATCCGGCGATCCCACGCCATCCCCGGCCCCCCGGGGAGCACTCGGGGAGTCCGGACCAAACGAAAGCGCGGGAAACGCTGAGGAAAGTTCCCGCGCGTCTGGTGGCCCCAACTTGTCGGCGAGGGACACCGATCGTCGTCCTCATCGCATCGTCTTCCGCGCGCTGTAAAAGCCTGCCGCCGGTCAGCATTCGCCGGCCGCGTAGCTTCCACGCGGTGAGTTAATGTCGTCGCATCGTCTTCCGCGCACGCATCGTCTTCCACGCGGCATTAATCGCCGGCACCCGCCGCGCCTATATAAGCCGCTCCGCTCGCCGCGACGTCCCTGCTCCACTCTTCCTCCATTCTCCCTCCACTCACCCTCCACCGATGGCGTTCTACGACGACGATGGCGCAGCCAACAACGGCTTCCCCCGCCGATCGCTCCACGCGTGGGAGGGGCACCTCCTCCACCAGGCGGGGTACCCCTGCCCGCCAGACACGAGGCCCCTCGGCGGCGGGTGGCGGCTAAGCGCTGGTGGCGTGCCAATCCCGCCGCCGCCCCAGGGCCACGCCCTCGACGTCGCCATCGAGGAGGCGCGGATGGCGATGACGGAGGAAGAACGCGCCGACCCGTGCCACCACCCCGAGAACTACACTCGGTGGAACTTATTCTTTCTCCGGCGGTGGGAGCGCGAACTGGCGTCCTACGACGGCCCGCCACCTCCGCCTCCGCGCAACAACGCCGCGGGTCGCCGGCGTTGGTGGGGCGCGCCGAATAGGACGCTCCATAACGTCCTCGAGCACATCGAGGGCGGCAACTCGCCGAGGCTCATGATGCCCCCTCCATCGAGGGCGTCAACCAGCCGCCAACGGGGAAATAGCTGGCAGCCACGGCGCATGGCTGCCAGTTCCTCGTCGTCCGGTTCGGCGGTGAGGTCGATCTCCAGGTCGGCGCCATCCTTGGCGCCGGTGAAAAAGGAGCCGGATTCCCCGCCGAGCCACCGCACACGCGGCGGCGGCGGCATCGTCATCCGCGAGCCATCGACGGCACAAGGACGACGCCGCCCCAAGCGCGAACATGACACCTCCGGCGAGCGGAAGCGCAAACCGACGAAGGTGAAGGTGGAGGAGGCCGAAAGCGCCGAGGACGCCGCCATCCTCGAGGCCGTCATCGCGAGGTCCCTCCAGGACCTCGTCCCCGCCGAGAACGCCATGCCGCTCGACCAGGCCCTGCGCCTGGTCGAGGGAGCAGTGGGAGAAGGAGGAGGTGGAGCGGGAGGCGAGGCTCCTCCAGGACGTCGCTCGCTACCGGCGGCCTGCGACTCCTCCATCCGGCGCCGCCGTCCCCGTCGTCGACCTCGAAGCCTCCGACGACGACCTGTACATGCCATCGCCGTCCCCGCCTCGCACCAGTGGCCGGTGGGGAGACGCCGGCCAAGGCAGCAGCCAGGCGGCTTCGGCGCCGCCACAGTTTGACGATGATGGCAGCGACTACACGGTGTTCTACCGCCATTTCGGCATGTAGAGCGACGTGTTTTTTATATTTACAGTTGTATTCCCCTAGCCGAATTCGAAATATAGTCGAATTCGGTCTCTATGTATGATCTTCGCCCTCTATATAGTAAATATCATTAAATTTAGTCTAAATTTATGCCGTAGTTTGTCAAGTTTCCGTTTTTCAAATTTAGATCGCCGTCTTCGCCTGAGATCGCGGCTGGGAAAGTACTCCTCCCCACGCCAAATTTACGTCCAATCCGGACGTAAATTTCCCTGGATTTCGGCGTGGGGAGGGCAAACGAGTGGAGATGCTCTTACAAGTGGGGCCTACATCCACCCACATGTGTCACTATGGCAGGCGGAAAGCTTTCAAAATGTGTTTAGGCTGATGCTAGCGCAATCCATGAGTCCATTCCTTCAATTTAGTAGGTTTTTGAAATAAATAGCAAAAAAGGCACCGGGGTGATAAATTAGCCAGTTTTTTTTAAAAAAAGTTAATACCACATATATTCATAGTAACAAATAGTAGAGATACACGAGCTAACTCCAACGATTACAAAATAAAGTGTAAAAGATACTAACAAATCTTCAAGGTCTTCAAATTCTTTCTTCTTACAGAACACAAGCTTGTACTCTTCTGAAGGCAGCCAAAGATAGATAATGAACCATAGACGACAAAAACGAGAAAAGATCCAAAATCGATCTGGCGAAGCAGGATCTGAAGGCCCATACCTAGATGATTGTAATATTTCAACACCACCATTAACATCGGAAAGGAGATATTGTCGTTGAACAAAAGCCCGAAGATCACTTATTACCACTGGTATAAAAAGGGGCTTTAGTCCTGGTTGGCAACTGCCATTAGTCGCGGTTGCGCAACCGGGATTAAATATGCGCGACTAAAGCCCCCCCCTCCCCCCCCCCTTTAGTCGCGGTTGCTTACGAACCGCGACTAAAGGCACGTCCACGTGGGCGCCAGGCGACCGTCGGGGCGGAGGACCTTTAGTCGCGGTTCTTCTGGCCAACCGCGACTAAAGGCCGCCGCAGGTTTAGGGTTTTAGCCCCCCCCCCCCCCCCCTAAATCTGGTTTCTTTTTAATTTGTATTGTTTTATTTCTTTTGTGTTTTATTTTAATTTTGAAGGAGTTTCACATATTCTACAGTACTACATACATGCATATGAATGTACAATTTCAAACAAATTTGAAATTAGAACCAACAAGAATTCAAGAGGAATATACAATATATATTCAATATCGGATGACCATATACAATTTTGAACAAGTTTCCATACATAATTTACGGCATCAGAAGTTCTACGTCCTCGTAATAGTGTTCTCCTTTAGGATGGAGGACTTCCCTCATGAACCATCCTGCTAGTTCCTCTTGAATTGGTCGGAAGCGAGCTTCTGGACTAAGCGTCTTCCGCAAGTTATTCCTCTTGACGTTGTTATCCGACGGCGTCCGCTCAGAGGTGTATCTCCGGATGAACTCACAAACATAGTATCCACATAGATTGGTCCCCGGTGGCTGAATATCCCCAGTCAGTGACCTTTTAAATTCTAGCTCTTTTTTGAATTCACCGACCGTTTCATCTGTGAACCGTCTCCAAACCCTACGAGGCAAAGAAAATTAAATGAACAAGAGAGTTATTAGTTACTTGATATTAGGAAATGAACGAAAGAGGCCGATCGATATAGAGCGCAAATGAATGAAAATAATTACTTTTGCAGCATTCTTCTCATGTCGACCCAAAGCTTTGGATCCATATTCAGAGAGTCCAGGACGAGAACTCTGGAGGTGTGAAATTCAATTACGAGCAGAATCCAGTGGAACCTGCGGACACGATACATGCACAGTCATGCATAACTCATCGATTAGACATACCATGCATGGAGTAAACAAAATAGAATGTGCTCAAGACAGAAACACTCACCCAAAATGGTAAGGAAATAGAATTTTACTTTTGAGTTGCTGCTTTGTAAGAAAAAGCCACAGGTCTTCCTCCACGTCGGCGGGGTGTTTTTCTAACACATATCCATTAACGATTTGTGGGTCAATGAACCCAATGATACGTCTCAAACGTATCTATAATTTCTTATGTTCCATGCTACTTTTATGATGATACTTACATGTTTTATACACATTATATGTCATTATTATGCGTTTTCCGGAACTAACCTATTGACGAGATGCCGAAGGGCCAGTTGCTGTTTTCTGCTGTTTTTGGTTCCAGAAATCCTAGTAAGGAAATATTCTCGGAATCGGACGAAATCAACGCCCAGCATCTTAGGATTGCATGAAGCTTCCAGAACACCCGAGAGCCGCCAGAGGGGGGCCACAGGCCCACCAAACAGTAGGCCGGCGCGGCCAAGGGGGGGGCCCGCGCCCCCCTGTTGTGTCGTCGCCTCGTTGACCTTCTGACGCCGCCTCTTCGCCTATATAAAGGTCCCTGACCTAAAACACGATACGGAAAAGCCACGGTACGAGAAACCTTCCAGAGCCGCTGCCATCGTGAAGCCAAGATCTGGGGGACAGGAGTCTCTGTTCCGGCACGCCGCCGGGACGGGGAAGTGCCCCCGGAAGGCTTCTCCATCGACACCACCGCCATCTTCATCAACGCTGTTGTCTCCCATGAGGAGGGAGTAGTTCTCCATCGAGGCTCGGGGCTGTACCGGTAGCTATGTGGTTCATCTCTCTCCTATGTACTTCAATACAATAATCTCATGAGCTGCCTTACATGATTGAGATTCATATGATGATGCTTGTAATCTAGATGTCATTATGCTAGTCAAGTGGGTTTTACTTATGTGATCTCCGGAGACTCCTTGTCCCACGTGTGTAAAGGTGACAGTGTGTGCACCGTGTGGGTCTCTTAGGCTATATTTCACAGAATACTTATTCTCTATTATAAATGGCATAGTGAAGTGCTTATTTATATCTCTTTATGATTGCAATGTGTTTTGTATCACAATATATCTGCGTGCTACTCTAGTGATGTTATTAAAGTAGTTTATTCCTCCTGCACTGTGTAATGGTGACAGTGTGTGCATCGTGTAGTACTTGGCGTAGGCTATGATTGTGATCTCTTGTAGATTATGAAGTTAAATATTTCTATGATGGTATTGATGTGATCTATGCCTCCTTTCGTAGCGTGAAGGTGACAGTGTGCATGCTATGTTAGTACTTGGTTTGGTTATGTTGATCTGTCATGCACTCTAAGGTTACTTAAACATGAATATCGAATATTGTGGAGCTTGTTAACTCCGGCATTGAGGGTTCGTGTAATCCTACACAATTAGTGGTGTTCATCATCCAACAAGAGGGTGTAGAGTCTAGCATCTATTTATTTATTCTGTTATGTGATCAATGTTGAGAGTGTCCACTAGTGAAAGTATGATCCCTAGGCCTTGTTCCTAAATACTGCTATCGCTGCTTGTTTACTATTTTACTGCATCTTTACTTCCTGCAATATTACTACCATCATCTGCACGCCAGCAAGCACTTTTCTGGTGCCGTTACTACTGCTCATATTCATTCATACCACTTGTATTTTACTATCTCTTCGCCGAACTAGTGCACCTATTAGGTGTGTTGGGGACACAAGAGACTTCTTGCTTTGTGGTTGCAGGGTTGCATGAGAGGGATATCTTTGACCTCTTCCTCCCTGAGTTCGATAAACCTTGGGTGATCCACTTAAGGGAAACTTGCTGCTGTTCTACAAACCTCTGCTCTTGGAGGCCCAATACTGTCTACAAGAATAGAAGCACCCGTAGACATCACCCAACATCATGGATGTTCCTTATTATGCATTCCCTAATCTTCATTCTGCATAATAGCGTGCACAACAATATAGTTAGCACAATATATATATAGTGCAGGCAATGAACGAGATGGGGTAGAAATAAATCACTTACAGAACGTAGGAACTGATGATAGATTTGTCGAGCTCGTGCAGATTGAACAGCTGGAACAATTCACTCAGATGAACTGTTACATAGTAATGTTTGATGTGATGCTCATGTCTAACTTCCGCATAAATATAATCTTTGCCGGCGTTATTTTTTATGTAACCCTTGTACCAACGTAGCAGATTTTTCATTTGTGGACGTAGATCATCTTCCTGCGCAGGCTCGATGAGAGGCCCATTCGGCACATATGTGATTGCTACCTCACTTATTGGCGTCTCCTCAAGGCCTAACACTGCACGAAGAGTCATACCGATCTGGCCCGCTTGTTCTCTGGCACCCATTACAGTCATTCCCTGTGCTGCCGCAGCTGCTATGATTGTGGGGTCCATTAGTTCAGCATTCGGACCGGCGGCTTTCACTATGAGCGGGGGGATCGATTGTTTACTTTGTTCCCCGAGCTGGGCAACTCGTTTCCCGCTTTTTTTACTTTCTAATTCTTTCTCGGCCTCCTCCAAGGCTTTCTTCTCCTGCTTCTCCGCCAAGTCTTTCTTCTCCTTCAACATGAGTGCTTACCTACGAAGTTCACGTGCATAGTCATCAGACAAATTCTTCGCGGCTTGGGACGGTGTGCTCAAAAATGACTTAGCCCACTTCTTGTCCTTCTCAGAAAATACTGGCTTGGGCTCAGGCTCTCTTTTCGCCTTCACATCCGCCTTCCATTTCTCATACTAAGCAGTCGTGGCCGCGTCAGTTTCCTCGGCACTACGTTCCCAAGGCCTTGTGGGGAGAGGCTTCAGTGATGGCTCCGGTACCTTTGTGATTTTAGGTACATAAGGGTCCGGGTTAATAGTCCAGGACTGCTTCTGCTTCTTCGCCGGAGGTGGATTGGGGGGCGGCGTCTGCTTACCAGCCCGAGGCGGACTGGGTGGCGGCGTTTGCTTACCCGCCGGAGGTGAATTGGGGGGCGGCGCCGGCTGATGTGAAGGAGGTGTAGGTGAAGCACCACCACCACCACCGCCACCGCCACCACCACCACCGGAGGGGGGTGGACTTGTTAGCATTGGCGCCTCGCCTGGAAACACTATGTACTTCTTTTTCCATATAATGATCTGGCGCTTGACATCTCCAAGTCTTCTCTCCCCTTCGGGTGTAGCAATGTCAATCTCCAGCTCCTCAAACCCTTGGACTATTTCTTCCACCGTGACACGAGCATAGACATCTTCAATGGGGTTATTGTGGTGGAGTGCTCCAGGTGTACAGGGTAAAGCACTGCCGCTAGCTACCTTCATGGAACATATGCCCCCCGCTGGAATATGCAGATCACATTCTTTCATCTTCTTTACATCATCCACGGGGTAGTGAGGCTCCGGTGCACGAATCTCAATCGTCTGTGCATTAGCACCAGCCGAGGTAGCACCAGCCGAGGCCAGCAAGGGTGCATTAGCACCAGGCGGGGCTTCCGTGGAAGCCACACTGCTTCTCCGCTGCTGGCTACCGAGATCTTCATGCGGCCCTGCAGCAGCCGATCCTTCTTTTGCTAGTTCATACACCATCTGCTTCACCTCATGGAGTTCCGATGCCAACTGATGACCCACAAGTATAGGGGATCGCAACAGTCTTCGAGGGAAGTAAAACCCAAATTTATTGATTCGACACAAGGGGAGGTAAAGAATACTTATAAGCCTTAACAACTGAGTTGTCAATTCAGCTGCACCTGGAAAAGCACTAGTAACAGGGGTGATGTGAAAGCAGCAGTAATATGACAGCAGTAGTAACAGTAACACATCAGCAGTAGCAGTAATATGAGAGCAATGGCACCAGAAAATAGTTGATACTACTTCTAATGTCATATAGAACGAGTATATGATGATGAGAGATGGGCCGGGGTTCCCAACTATCTACACTAGTGGTAACTCTCCAATAACAAGTGTTGGGTGAACAAATTACAGTTGGGCAATTGATAGGATTGAAATAGCATTAAGACAGAACATCAAGATTATTAATCATGTAGGCATGTTTTCCATATATAGTCATACGTGCTCGCAATGAGAAACTTGTACAACATCTTTTGTCCTACAAGCCGGTGGCAGCCGGGCCTCTAGGAAATCTACTGGAAATTAAGGTACTCCTTTTAATAGAGCACCGGAGCAAAGCATTAACACTCTGTGAAAACATGTGATCCTCATATCTAAGCCTTCCCCTCAAGTTATCCCGATTCTTTGTCACTGGGGCCTCGGGTTCCGGACATAGACATGTGCAAACAACTTGTAGATACAATCTAAGCAATAAGTATAGAGCTTAAATCTAAGATCATGCCACTCGGGCCCTAGTGACAAGCATTAAACACAACAAGATTGCAGCAACAATAACTTCATAAACTTTATAGATAGACTAATCATAATGTAACAATCCATCGGATCCCAACAAACACAACACCGATTACATCAGATGAATCTCAATCATGTAAGGCAGCTCATGAGATCATTGTATTGAAGTACATGGGGGAGAGAGTACCAACTAGCTATAGCTAGAACCCGTAGTCCATGGGGGAACTACTCACGGAGCATGATGGTGGCGGTGGCGTCGATGGAGATGGCTTCCGGGGGCACTTCCCCATCCCGGCGGCGTGCCGGAACAGAGATTTTGTCCCCCGAATTGGAGTTTTGCGATGGCGGCGGCGCCCCTGGAGTCTTTCTGGAGTTTCGTCAATTCGTGTCGAGGTTTTAGGTCACCAGGGCTTAAATAGGCGAAGAGACGGAGTCGGAAGGGCCACGGGGCCCCCTCACAGTAGGGCCCCCCCCCCCCTAGGCCGCTCCGCCACCATGTGTGGGGCCCTCAGGGCTCCCCTCTGGTCACACTCTGGCTCTCTAGAAGCTTCCGGGAAAAATAAGGTTCTGGGCGTTGATTTCGTCCAATTCCGAGAATATTGCCCGAACAGCCTTTCTGGAACCAAAAACAGCAGAAAACGGGAACTGGCACTGTGGCATCTTGTTAATAGGTTAGTTCCGGAAAACGCATGAAATCATCATAAAGTGTGAGCAAAACATGTAGGTATTGTCATAAAACTAGCATGGAACATCAAAAATTATAGATACGTTGGAGACGTATCACCAACTTTCCCATAAAATCTGCATCCCGATCCGTCTTTCTCTTACGGCTTCTGTAACGGTACAGGTCATCGTCCTGGGAAAACCCGACGGACCACGGAATGGCGCCTTTGCCTCGTACACGTCCTGGGTGTTCAGGATTCCCGAGGGCTTTTGTCAGCGCGTCATTCTCTCTATTGAACTTGATCTTCCCCTCTTGAGCATCCCTCATTGCATCAATAAGGGCTTGCGTGGGTTTAAGCGCTTTATTCCGGTGAACACACATCCCTGTCTCCGGGTGTAGCGTTCCCCCATGCCCGTACCACCAGCTTTTGGCCCTTGGGTCCCATCCCTCTGTACCTAGAGGGATTCCTCGCGCCCTCTGGTCGTTCTCCATATTCTCCCACTTAGGCTCCGAAAAGTGGTACCCTCCTGGCCCCATAATATGATTGTACTCTTTCTTAGCCGCTTTTTCCTTGTTTTTTCAATATTTGAATGAACTGCTCCGATTTCTTTTGCCTCACAAATTCTGGCGAATCATCTTTCAGTTTCTCATATTGTCCTTTGAAATCCGGAGTCTTGTTCTTGTTGACATAGTCACGGGCTAGATTTTGCTTGAATTTCCGGAATGCGTCGGCCATCTTATGAAGAGCGAACTGTTTGACTAGCCTCCTCCTCTCACGTCCACCCGGAATCTCGTTACCGAATTCATCGAATTTGTTGTACTCCGGAGGTAGAACGAAATGTTCCATAAGCTTTTTCCAGCAATCTTTTTTTGTTCTCTTGTCGACAAAACTGAAACCAAGACGTGCCTTCTTTGGCTCATTCCACTCCTGGACGGTGATCGGGACGTTGTCTCTAACAACGGCTCCGCATTGGTTGATAAACTTGGTGGAGGTCTTTTGGGGCTCCAGCGGCTTGCTGGTTGCACTGACAACCTCGATGGTATGTGTTTCTCCTTGTTTCAGCATCTTGATTGCGCCATGCTTTGATGACGTACTCGATTGTTTCGACGATCCGGCCGAGGGCTAAAAAAAGAAAGAGAGTCGCGCGCGTTAGTACACATATTTATTCAAATCACTAAGTTTGTATCACCAGAGGCTCAATGTATATTGATAACCCACAAGTATAGGGGATCGCAACAGTCTTCGAGGGAAGTAAAAATCCAAATTTATTGATTCGACACAAGGGGAGACAAAGAATACTTATAAGCCTTAACAACTGAGTTGTCAATTCAGCTGCACCTGGAAAAGCACTAGTAACAGGGTGATGTGAAAGCAGTAGTAATATGAGAGCAATAGTAACAGTAACACAGCAGAGCAAGAATACGTAGGCAATGGCACCAGAAAATTGTTGATACTACTTCTAATGGCATATAGGACCGAGTGAGTATTTGATGATGAAAGATGGACCGGGGTTCCCAGCTATCTACACTAGTGGTAACTCTCCAATAACAAGTGTTGGGTGAACAAATTACAGTTGGGCAATTGATAGGATTGAAATAGCATTAAGACAGAACATCAAGTTTATTAATCATGTAGGCATGTTTTCCATATATAGTCATACGTGCTCGCAATGAGAAACTTTCAACATGCATATCTCATGGATAATTGTCAACACAAAGTAATATGATGAATGCAAATAAGCAAGTATGTAAGAATCAATGCACAGTTGACACAAGTGTTTGCTTCTAAGATGGAAAGAAGTAGGTAAACTGACTCAAGATAAAGTAAAAGAATGGCCCTTCGCAGAGGGAAGCAGGGATTAAATCATGTGCTAGAGCTTTTTAAGTTTTGAAATCATATAGAGAGCATACAAATAAAGTTTTGAGAGGTGTTTGTTGTTGTCAACGAATGGTAGTGGGCACTCTAACTACCTCATCAACCAGACTTTCAAGAGCGGCTCCCATGAAGGACGTTATCTCTACCAGCAAGGTAGATCATCCCTCTTCTCTTTTGTTTACACATGTATTTTAGTTTTATTTATAGATGACACTCCTCCCAACCTTTTGCTTTCACAAGCCATGGCTAACCGAATCCTTGGGTGCCTTCCAACATTTCACATACCATGAAGGAGTGTCTATTTGCAAAATTAAGTTGCTTACTGATGAATCAGGGCAAAACATGTGAAGAGAGTTATTAGTGAAGGTTAATTAATTGGGGCTGGGAACCCCATTGCCAGCTCTTTTTGCAAAATTATTGGATAAGCGGATGAGCCACTAGTCCATTGGTGAAAGTCTGTCAAGAGTAAATGACAAGGTTGAAAGATAAAACACCACATACTTCCTCATGAGCTATAAAAAATTGACACAAATAAGAGATAATAAAGTTTTGAATTGTTTAAAGGTAGCACATGAAGTATTTACTTGGAATGGCAGAAAAATACCACATAGTAGGTAGTTATGGTGGACACAAATGGCATAGGTTTTGGCTCAAGGTTTTGGATGCACGAGAAGCATTCCCTCTCAGTACAAGGCTTTGGTTAGCAAGGTTGTTTGAAGCAAACACAAGTATGAACCGGTACAGCAAAACTTACATAAGAACATATTGCAAGCATTATAAAACTCTACACTGTCTTCCTTGTTGCTCAAACACTTTTACCAGAAAATATCTAGACCTTAGAGAGACCAATCATGCAAACCAAATTTCAACAAGCTCTACGATAGTTCTCCACTAATAGGTTTAAACTACATGATGCAAGAGCTTAAACATGATCTACTTGAGACCTCAAAACAATTTGCCCAGTATCAAATTATTCAAGATAGTATGAAGCATTTTTCGTTTCCAACCAAATAGCAATAAGTGTTGCGGCTTTCAACTTTCGCCATGAACATTAAAGTAAATTAAGAACACAAGTGTTCAAATGAAAAAGCGGAGCATGTCTCTCTCCCACACAAGGATTGCCAGGATCCGAATTTATTCAAACACAAACAAAAATAAAAACACACAGACGCTCCAAGTAAAGCACATAAGATGTGACCGAATAAAAATATAGTTTCACTAGAGGTGACCGGATAAGTTGTTGATGAATGAGGGGATGCATTGGGCATCCCCAAGCTTAGACGCTTGAGTCTTCTTGAAATATGCAGGGATGAACCACGGGGGCATTGATGACCCACAAGTATAGGGGGTGTATCGTAGTACTTTCGATAAATAAGAGTGTCGAACCCAACGAGGAGCAGAAGGTGTTGACAAGCAGTTTCGATGAAGGATTCACTGTAAATGCTCACAGACAAGTATTCAGGGAGTTTTGATATAGCAGATAAATGAAGTACAAGTAAATAAAATGCGAGAGTAATAGTTGCAGCGAGTGGCCCAATCCTTTTTAGCACAAAGGACAAGCCGGTTTGTTTACTTATGATGACCAAACGTTCTTGAGGACACACAGGATTTTAGTCTAGTGCTTTCGCTTCATACAGCTGATTAATCTTCATTGTTTTGATAAGTGTTGTGTGGGTGAACCTATGCTAATGCATCGCCCTTCCTACGACTAATACATACTTGTGATTATACCCCTTGCAAGCATCCGCAAATACAAGAAAGTAATTAAGATAAATCTAACCACAACCTTAAACTCTGAGATCCTGCTATCCCTCCTGCATCGATATACCAACGGGGGTTTAGGTTTCTGTCACTCCGGCAACCCCACAATTAGAAAACGAATACAAGATGCATTCCCCTAGGCCCATAAAGGTGAAGTATCATGTAGTCGACGTTCACATGACACCACTAGAAGAATAACACCACAACTTAAATATCAAACCATTCAATATTACTCACCATAGTTCACTACTAACATTTAGACTTCACCCATGTCCTCAAGAACTAAACGAACTACTCACGAGACATCATATGGAACATGATCAGAGGTGATATGATGATGAATAACAATCTAAACATAAAACTTGGTTCAATGGTTTCACTCAATAGCATCAATAACAAGGAGTAATCAATACCGGGAGAGTTTCCCCTATGAAATAATCAAGATTCAACCCTAGATGTTATAGCGGTGACGAGGTGCAGCGGTGGAGATGACGGTGACGATGGTGGAGATGATGATGATGATGATCCCAATGAAGTCCAGCTCGATGGAGGTGGCGATGGCGTCGATTTCCCCCTCCGGGAGGGAATTTCCCCAGCGGATTTCAGTCTGCCGGAGAGCACTTTTCTCTCTGGTGTTTTCCGCCCCGCAGAGGCGGCTGTGTCTCCTCGCGATTATTCCCCGTACCTTATGTTTTCGGGTAGATGAAGTACGCGGAAGAGAGGCGGCCGAGGGGGGCTGTGGGCCCCCTCCCCACAAGGCGGTGCGGCCAGGCTGGGGCCCGAGCCGGCCTATGGGGGGCCCATGGCGGCCCTCCTCAGCCCCTCCTTTTGGCTGGCTCCCTTTTCTGGAGAAATAAGACCTTCGGTGTAATTTCCGTCAGTTGTTGATCTTCAGAAATATTGCATTCTGACGGTGCTTTTTCCAGCAGAATCCTGACTCCGGTGAATGATTCTCCAATAATCATGAAACATGAAAAATAGGCGAAATAACATAAGTATCATCTCTAAATATGAAATATATCAATGAATAACAGTAAATTATGATATAAAATAGTGATGCGAAATGGACGTATCAACTCCCCCCAAGCTTAGACTTCGCTTGTCCCCAAGCGAAACTGAACTCAGTAAACAAGACCACATGTTTATGGAGTGAAGAGTCGATAAATAAAATACGGACAAGAAGCATCACATTAATTTACACAAGACATTCTAGTGAACAACTTCCTCATACAATTCAACTTGAAACAAGTAGAAGGAAATCACAAATAAAGGTGCATAGGAAATCATAGTTGGTGATGGCAAACTTCGTTCTTGGTCAAAGAACAATTAACAGATTGTACTTATCTGTCGAGCAACGCTCTTATATTAAAGCTTATACGGCAAAACTTGCATACTCAATCATAATAATCTCCTCATAATCATTGATAACTTTTAAAGCTATATTCATTCGGATAAAACTTGTACTAAACAAGGAAGAATAAAAGACATGATTACATAGATCACAATATAATGGTTGGATCACAACAACTCAATTGCTTGCTTGAGATAGAGGGAAATAGGTTTACTGACTCAACATAAAAGTAAAAGACAGGCCCTTCGCAGAGGGAAGCGGGGATTAAATCATGTGCTAGAGCTTTTTAAGTTTTGAAATCATATAGAGAGCATAAAGGTAAAGTTTAAGAGGTGTTTGTTGTTGTCAACGAACGGTAGTGGGTACTCTAACCCCCTTGCCAAACAGACTTCCAAAGAGCGGCTCCCATGAAGGACGTTATCTCTACCAGCAAGGTAAATCATCCCTCTTCTCTTTTGTTTACACACGTACTTTAGTTTATTTAAGGATGACACTCCTCCCAACCTTTGCTTTCACAAGCCATGGCTAACCGAATCCTCGGGTGCCTTCCAACATTTCACATACCATGGAGGAGTGTCTATTGCAAAATTAAGTTGCTTACTGATGAATCAGGGCAAAACATGTGAAGAGAATTATTAATGAAAGTTAATTAATTGGGGCTGGGAACCCCGTTGCCAGCTCTTTTTGCAAAGTTATTGGATAAGTGGATGAAGCCACTAGTCCATTGGTGAAAGTTGCCCAACAAGATTGAAAGATGAAACACCACATACTTCCTCATGAGCTATGAAACATTGACACAAATAAGGGATGATAACTTTTGAATTGTTTAAAGGTAGCACATGAAGTATTTACTTGGAATGGCAGGGATATACCACATAGTAGGTAGTTATGGTGGACACTGATGGCATAGGTTTGGTTTAAGGGTTTGGATGCACGAGAAGTATTCCCTCTCAGTACAGGTCTTTGGCTAGCAAGGTTGATTAGCAAGCATAAGAGTTGAGGGAAACAAGCAAATATACATGTGATTGAAACAATCTTGCATCTTTCTTGTAAGCACAAATAATTTTAACTTCAGAATACTAAGCTCATAGCTAACTAGAAAGAAAGATAATGAAATAACATATCTACATGTACTTCCTCTTTTCTACTTAAACTCAAAGTGTTGTTGCTATTGACCAATGCTAAGTTTGCCAAAACCAAATAGATTTACTCAATGCTCCCAAAGTGATACCAATACTAACAACAAGATCAATCATATAATAGAGATTGCAAACTAAAATAAGGTTTGCAATATGTAAATGATAAAACTTCTCATTAATATTCCATAACGATAACTCACACCAAGGGATACATAGATAACCAACTAAAGAGAGATACTTCCACACTGCAAACTATCTTATATGATAACTTCCCTACTCATGATATGACACTACTTGATAGTAAAAAGATAAAAGGTAGTGATGATGTGATACCGCGGCACCCCCCCCCCCAAGCTTGGAACAAACCAAGGGGGTGCCAATACCAATGATGAATTACTCCTTCGGCGGTGGTGGTGATGAATTCTTGCCATCATCAGACTTCCAAGGAAGAGGCTCCCCATCAACAAACGATATCTTGGTATCAGGAATCCTGAAACTAGCAGCATAGCTTATGTGTTTAAACCTGTTTTCATACTCATAGTTTTGATTCTGAACATCATAAAGTTGAGCTTGGAGTTTGTTGGTGGTGTCATGAAGCAAGAGGATATCGTCCCACAGCTTTGCAGTCTCCATCTTGTGTCCATCAATAAGTTCAGACACAATTTTGTGGAAGATGTCCACTTCACGCTCAGCCATCTTCTTGTAGTTGAAGACCTCTTGTTCTAATTTCTCCATCATGTCCTCCAAACCTCCTTCTCCTTTAGGACCCCGGACATCTTCAATCTGCAATTCTCCATCTACGAGCAACACTTCCTTGGGGTGCATCTTCAGCTCGTTCATATACGGGTTGACGACGCTCTCAAAGAAGCTGTCCTTCGGAGTTCCCGACGAAGACATGGTGGATCTAGATCTGAAAACAGTATCTGGCAGAAAACAGCTCGAAACAAAACACGACGAGAAAATGATATACGGACCTCCAGGGGTCCGGGAGATTATATAGCAAAAAAATTCACGACAGAAGGAAAGTACCAGGTCGAACCAGAGTTGGAGAGGGACTCCGAGGAGCCGTCCTCATAGGGCGGCGCGGCCAGGCTGGGGCCCGCGCCGGCCTATGGGGGCACGCCCTCGTGCGTCTCCTCCTCTCCGTTTCGATCTCGTAATTTTTCATATTTTCCGAAAATAGCAAAAACATTGTTCGGAAAGTTAAACGCGGACTTTTTATTACCGTAATCTTACCTATTCAAAGTCGAACTCTGCAGAACTGTCAATTTGACCTTTAATGAAAGCTTCCGGAGTCACCACTCGAATAACATCAACATCTTCATTATAAGAATCTCCAGAAATATAGTGCTTGAGCCTTTGTCCATTCACTACTTGTGTGGCATCACCTTTCAGAGAACCAATCTTAATTGCCCCTGAACGATACACCTCCACAATAACATATGGTCCTTCCCATTTTGAGAGCAATTTCCCTGCAAACAATCTGAGACGAGACCGGTACAATAGGACTTTGTCCCCAACATTAAATTCTCTTTTGATAATTCTTCTATCATGCCATTTCTTAACTTTCTCCTTAAAAAGTTTAGCATTTTCATAAGCTTCACTTCTCCATTCATCTAGAGAACTCAATTGTAGCAATCTTTTCTTACTGACAAGTTTAGGATCTTTATTTAGTTCTCTCACAGCCCAATAAGCTTTGTGCTCTAGTTCTAAAGGTAAATGACAAGCTTTCCCATAAACCATTTTATAAGGTGACATACCCATAGGATTTTTATAAGCATTTCTATAAGCCCACAATGCTTCCTTCAACTTACTAGCCCAGTTCTTTCTAGTTTTATTAACGGTCTTTTCCAAGATAGATTTAATCTCTCTATTTGATAATTCTACTTTCCCACTAGTTTGAGGATGATAAGCGGAAGCAATCCTATGATTAATACCATATTTAGCAAGAGTTTTTCTAAAACCACCATGAATAAAATGAGAACCTCCATCAGTCATAAGATATCTAGGAACTCCAAATCTAGGAAAAATAACATCTAAAAGCATTCTTAAAGAGGTCTCACCATCAACACTTTTTGTGGGTATGGCTTCCACCCATTTAGTAACATAATCAACAGCAACAAGTATATGAGTGTTACCTTCTGAAGAAGGGAAAGGACCCATGAAGTCAAATCCCCAACAATCAAATGGTTCAATAACCAGAGTATAATTCATAGGCATTTCATTGTGTCTGGAGATATTACCAACCCTTTGACATTCATCACAAGATAAAATAAACTTTCTTGCATCTTTAAAGAGAGTTGGCCAATAGAAACCTGATTGTAGAACCTTTTGCGCGGTTCTATCTCCGGCGTGATGTCCTCCATAAACACTACCATGACACTTACTCAATATCTCTTGTTGTTCATATTCGGGAACACATCTTCGCATAATACCATCCACTCCTTCTTTATATAAGTGTGGGTCATCCCAAAAATAATGCCTCAAGTCATAAAAGAATTTCCTCCTTTGCTGAGCTGAAAAGGTTGGAGGCAAGTACTTGGAAACAATAAAGTTAGCATAATCGGCATACCAAGGACTATCTCGCGAGCTCACCTTTATTACAGCCAATTGTTCATTTGGAAAACTATCATTAACAGGAACAGGATCATAAGCAATATTTTCCAATCTAGACAAATTATCAGCAACAGGATTATCAGCACCCTTCCTATCTATAATATGTAAATCAAATTCTTGCAAAAGAAGCACCCATCTAATAAGCCTTGGCTTAGCATCTTTCTTTTCCATAAGGTATCTAATTGCAGCATGATCAGTATGAATCGTAACTTTTGAATCAACAATATAAGATCTAAACTTGTGACAAGCAAAAACTACAGCTAATAATTCTTTTTCAGTTGTAGCATAATTTCTTTGAGCAGCATCAAGAGTTTTACTAGCATAATGAATAACATTTAATTTTTTATCTACTCGCTGTCCAAGAACAGCACCTACAGCAAAATCACTAGCATCACACATAATTTCAAAGGGTAAGTTCCAATCAGGAGGTTCAACTACAGGAGCAGTTGTTAAGGCTTTCTTTAGAGTTTCAAAAGCTTCCTTACAATCATCATCAAAAACAAAAGGTACATCTTTTTGAAGAAGATTAGTAAGAGGCTTTGAAATCTTAGAGAAATCTTTAATAAATCTCCTATAAAACCCAGCATGACCAAGAACACTACGAATACCTTTAACATCCCTAGGATAGGGCATCTTCGCAATTGCTTCAACTTTAGCTCTATCAACTTCAATACCTCTCTCAGAAATTTTATGTCCCAATACAATTCCTTCATTAACCATAAAGTGGCATTTCTCCCAATTAAGAACAAGGTTAGTTTCTTCACATCTCTGCAAAACTTTATCAAGGTTTCGCAAACAGCTATCAAAAGAATTCCCATAGACAGAAAAATCATCCATGAATACCTCTACAATCTTTTCACAAAAGCCATGAAAAATAGTAGACATGCATCTTTGAAAAGTAGCAGGAGCATTACATAAACCAAAAGGCATACGCCTATAAGCATAAGTTCCATAGGGACAAGTGAAAGTGGTTTTATCTTGATCTTTAGTTTTAACAGCAATTTGTGAAAACCCAGAATAACCATCAAGAAAGCAAAAATGAGTATTTTTAGACAACCTTTCTAACATTTGATCAATAAAAGGTAAAGGGTAATGATCTTTCTTAGTAACTTTATTAACTTTTCGATAATCAATGCACATTCTATACCCTACAACTACTCTTTGAGGGATGAGCTCATCATTATCATTAGGCACAACAGTTATTCCTCCTTTCTTAGGAACACAATGCACAGGACTAACCCATCTACTATCAGCAATAGGATATATAATACCTGCTTCAAAAGTTTTAATACCTCATTCCTTACCACATCCTTCATCTTAGGAATTAGACGACGCTGATGTTCAACAACAGGCTTTGCATCATCTTCCATGTTGATGGCATGTTGGAAAATAGAGGGAGAAATCCCCTTCAAATCATCATGAGTGTAGCCAATAGCTCCTCGGTGTTTCTTCAATATTTCCAATAACCTTTCTTCCTCAAAATCTGAAAGCTTAGAACTAATAATAACAGGATATATTTTCTTATCATCAATATGAGCATACTTAAGATTATCAGGCAACGGTTTTAAATCAAAAACAGGATCTTCCTTTGGTGGTGGTGTTGTACCTAGATCTTCAACCGGCAAGTCATGTTTAAGAATAGGTTGACGAAGGAAAATTTCATCAAGCTCATTCCTTTCTACCCTAAAGACTTCACTCTCACTATCCTCCAAATGTTGCTGCAAATGATTATTAGGAGAAAGAGCAATAGTTGCACACTGTTCAACTCTAAAATCATTATTAGGCAAATCAGCTTTATAAGGAGTTTTGGCAAATTTAGAGAAATTAAACTCATAAGTTTCACCAGCAAATTTAGTCACAATTTTCTCCTTCTTGCAATCTATAATAGCTCCACAAGTATTTAGAAAAGGTCTACCAAAAATAATAGGACAAGTCTTACTAGCAGCAGAACCAAGTACCAAAAAGTCAGCAGGATATTTAATCTTACCACATATAACTTCCACATCTCGAACAATACCAATAGGAGAGATAGTTTCTCTATTAGTTAGCCGAATAACCACATCAATATCTTCAAGTTCACAAGAACCAATTTCATGCATGATTTCCGTGTAAAGCTCATAAGGAATGGCACTAATACTTGCACCAATGTCGCATAAACCATAATAACAATGATCACCAATTCTAACAAAGAGCATAGGAACACTGGCTTTCCTAGACTTATTAGGATGCGAAACAATATTAGAAGCATCTTCACAGAAAATGATATGACCATCTTCTACATTTTCAGTCACAAGATCTTTAACTATTGCAATAGCAGGTTCAACCTTTATTTGCTCTTCGGGTTCTATAGGTTTCTTTGCACTTTTATTAACCGCACTAGTTATAACAGAATACTCCTTCATTTTAGCAGGAAAAGGAGTTTTTTCAATATAAGCTTCAGGAAGAATATGATCAACAGTTTTAATTTCAACACATTTATCTATAGGTGAATCAGTTCTATCTTTGTAAGGTTCATGATACTTATCAAAATTCTTCCTAGGCAATTCAGAATGAGAGGCAAAAGCTTTATAAAAATTTGCAACAACTTGAGAGTCAAGACCATAAGTAGCACTCATATTACGAAATTTATCAGTATCCATAAAAGTTTCAATGCATTCATAATCATAATTTATACCTGACTCTCTATCTTTGTCGTTCTCCCATCCTTCAGTATTCTCCTGAATCCGATCAAGAAGGTCCCATTTAAACTCTTCTTTGTTGCGTGTAAATGATCCAGAACAAGTAGTATCCAGTAAGGTTTTATCTTGAAAAGAAAGTCTTGCATAGAAATTATAAATAATGATATTACCAGGAAGCTCATGAATGGGGCATTTGAGCATTAAAGACTTCAATCTCCCCCATGCTTGGGCAATACTCTCTCCATCATGAGGCCAGAAATTATATATGCGGTTCCGGTCTTTGTGAATTTCACTTGGAGGATAGAATTTAGAATAAAATAGAGGCACAATATCCTTCCAATCAAGAGAATCCCCATTCTTCAACAATTTATACCAATGCGCCGCTTTACCAGACAGCGATATAGAGAATAGTTTCTTCCTAACTTCATCCATAGCAATACATGCACACTTGAATAACCCGCATAATTCATGTAAAAACAGTAAATGATCTCCAGGATGGACAGTTCCATCCCCTTCATAGCGGTTATCCACAACACGTTCAATAATTTTCATAGGTATTTTGTATGAAACCTCTTTCTCACCTGGCGCCTCATCCACTACCTTTGCAGTAGTAGTAGATTTTCCAAATAGGAATTCAAGAGAAGATCTCTCCATAATGAATTATGGCAGCAGGCAGAAATAAAAATAGCACGTACAGTAAAAGTTTCCCTTACCAATTCCACTTACCAATAGCGCTTCACTCCCTGGCAACGGCGCCAGAAAATAGTCTTGATGACCCACAAGTATAGGGGGTGTATCGTAGTACTTTCGATAAATAAGAGTGTCGAACCCAACGAGGAGCAGAAGGTGTTGACAAGCAGTTTCGATGAAGGATTCACTGTAAATGCTCACAGACAAGTATTCAGGGGGTTTTGATATAACAGATAAATGAAGTACAAGTAAATAAAATGCGAGAGTAATAGTTGCAGCGAGTGGCCCAATCCTTTTTAGCACAAAGGACAAGCCGGTTTGTTTACTTATGATGACCAAACGTTCTTGAGGACACACGGGATTTTAGTCTAGTGCTTTCGCTTCATACAGCTGATTAATCTTCATTGTTTTGATAAGTGTTGTGTGGGTGAACCTATGCTAATGCATCACCCTTCCTAGGACTAATACATACTTGTGATTATACCCCTTGCAAGCATCCACAAATACAAGAAAGTAATTAAGATAAATCTAACCACAGCCTTAAACTCTGAGATCCTGCTATCCCTCCTGCATCGATATACCAACGGGGGTTTAGGTTTCTGTCACTCCGGCAACCCCACAATTACCAAACGAATACAAGATGCATTCCGCTAGGCCCATAAAGGTGAAGTATCATGTAGTCGACGTTCACATGACACCACTAGAAGAATAACACCACAACTTAAATATCAAACCATTGAATATTACTCACCATAGTTCACTACTAACATTTAGACTTCACCCATGTCCTCAAGAACTAAACGAACTACTCACGAGACATCATATGGAACATGATCAGAGGTGATATGATGATGAATAACAATCTGAACATAAACCTTGGTTCAATGGTTTCACTCAATAGCATCAATAACAAGGAGTAACCAATACCGGGAGAGTTTCCCCTATGAAATAATCAAGATTCAACCCTAGATGTTACAGCGGTGACGAGGTGCAGCGGTGGAGATGACGGTGACGATGGTGGAGATGATGATGATGATGATCCCAATGAAGTCCAGCTCGATGGCGGTGACGATGGCGTCGATTTCCCCCTCCGGGAGGGAATTTCCCCGGCGGATTTCAGTCTGCCGGAGAGCTCTTTTCTCTCTGGTGTTTTCCGCCTCGCAGAGGCGGCTGTGTATCCTCGCGATTATTCCCCGTACCTTAGGTTTTCGGGTAGATGAAGTACGCGGAAGAGAGGCGGCCGAGGGGGGCCGTGGGCCCCCTCCCCACAAGGCGGCGCGGCCAGGCTGGGGCCCGCGCCGGCCTATGGGGGGCCCATGGCGGCCCTCCTCAGCCCCTCCTTTTGGCTGGCTCCCTTTTCTGGAGAAATAAGACCTTCGGTGTAATTTCCGTCAGTTGTTGATCTTCAGAAATATTGCATTCTGACGGTGCTTTTTCCAGCAGCATCCTGACTCCAGTGAATGATTCTCCAATAATCATGAAACATGCAAAATAGGCGAAATAACATAAGTATCATCTCTAAATATGAAATATATCAATGAATAACAGTAAATTATGATATAAAATAGTGATACGAAATGGACGTATCAGGCATCCCCAATCTTAGACTTTTCACTCTTCTTGATCATATATCATCCTCCTCTCTTGACCCTTGAAAACTTCTGCCACACCAAACTTCTCATAAACTTTATTAGAGGGGTTAGTACTCAAAAAACTTTAATCCACTTTAATCCTGTAGTGACACATTGCAAGAACTCAATAAAACATTAGCTACAGCTCTCCACGTCTAGAAAGCCTTACTTAAAGTCCACAAGAGACAATGCAAAAAACAGAGACAGAATCTGTCAAAATAGAACAACCAGTAAACACGAATTTTTTAGAGGTACTTCCGTTGCTCAAATCAGAAAACTCAAAACTAATGAAAGTTGCGTACATATCTGAGGAACACGCATGAAATTTTGCAGAATTTTTAGGTTCTCCTACAGAGAGATCTACTCAAATTCGTGACAGCTAAAAATCTGTTTCTGCGCAAAAATCCAAATCTAGTATCAACTTTATATTAGAGACTTTACTTAGCACAACAATGCAATAAACATGATAAGGAGAGGTTGCTACAGTAGTAACAACTTCCAAGACACAACAAAACAGTAGCAAAATAAAAACATGGGTTATCTCCCAAGAAGTGCTTTCTTTATAGCCATTAAGATGGGCTCAGTAGATTTTAATGATGCTCACATGGAAAATAGGAAATGAAGCAAAAGGAGCATCAAAAAGAAAATTAAAAACACATTTAAGTCTAACCCACTTCCTATGCATAGGAATCTTGTACACAAATAAATTCATGAAGAACAAAGTGACAAGCATAGGAAGATAAAACAAGAGTAACTTCAAAAGTTTCAGCATATAGAGAGGTGTTTTAGTACCATGCAAATTTCTACAACCATATTTTCCTCTCTCATAATAATTTTCAGTAGCTTCATGAATAAACTCAACAATATAACTATCACATAAAGTATGTTTTTCATGATCCACAAACACATAATTTTTATCAAGCTAAAAAATAATAGGATCAAAACTTTCAAAACCACTTTTATCAATAATATAACAAGATGATTGATCAATCTCAAAAGATATGGGACTCCTAGATAAAGTCAAGACCTCTCCAATCCCATTTTCATTAGTAGTACAATTAAATTTATCAAGTAACATAGGACCATCATCTAGAGCTTTATCATAAACATTTGCCAAGTAAAACTCTTTAGTACCATGCATTTCGACATCAGGCACAAACAAAGCATTATCATAAGATTTATCAAAATAGCATGGATTATCATAGATAATAGTAGCATAATTATTCTCACAAGTTTTACTCATAGGGAATATTTCAAGAGAATCCACAGGAACATAACATTCATCCTCCTTTGGTAAGCATGGAGGACAATCAAATAGTGTAAGAGATAAAGAGTTACTCTCATTAGAAGGTTGGCATGGGTAGCTAATCCATTCTTCCTCCTTTTGTTCATCACTCTCCTCCTCTTTTTCATCCAATGAGCTTTCAGGTTCATCAATTTCTTCTTTCACATGTTCCTGCAAATTGTGAGTGCATTCTTGTGCATGAATGAGTCTCTCTTTATAATCAATGATATAAGGATTATTGCTGTAACTTTCTATGCAAAAATTAAGGATAGAAGAGACATAATCTTTAAGGTTCTTACAAGCAATACAGGTTTCATAATTTTTAGACATGAAGGATTCTATTTCAGAAGCTCCCATAAACAAAACAAATTGTTCTACTTCTTCGAACCCAAAATGAATATACACTACAAGAAAAGTTGCCATGGCCGACGAAGTTGAAGTCGCGCCGTGGTTGCTGGTGTACCATGGCCGACGATTTTGGGTCCCTCCGTGGTACATGTCAAATTTTTTTTTTCTCGTTTTTGAGGCCACCTAGCCCGACGAAAGCGGCCAAAACGTCGCGTATGGTGGCCCGGGACGTGGTGCATCTCGAAATCTCGGGTTCGCCGGCCGAGTCAACGCAAATCCGCACCGCCGAGGGATGTAGGGCCCAGATGGCAGCCTCTCTGGCATTGTTTTTTTTCTCGATCGCGCCATCTCGTTCAACGTTCTCCGATCGAGCCGTTTACGATGCAGGATCATGGGTCCCGCATGTCATCCTCTATGAACCAAAATTCTTTCTATTCTTGGATTTTTTGACCCCCGATTTCTCGGCTACTTCCTTTTTCTTTTGATCCCTTGCCGCCTTGGAAACGTTGAGACCGCTCGCTAAATGGGACCCGCATGTCATCCTCTATGTGCAATCAACTTTCTTTTCTTGGAGTTTTTTTTGGCACCTCATATTTGGTCACTTGCCTTTTTTTTTCGATCCCCTGCCGCCTCTCAAACGGTGATACCGCTGCTGCTAAATGGGACCCGCATGTCATCCTCTATGTACTATAAAACTTTCTTTTCTTGGATTTTTTTGGCACCTCATATTTGGTCACTTGCCTTTTTCTTTCGATCCCCTGCCGCCTCTCAAACGGTGATACCGCTGCTGCTAAATGGGACCCGCATGTCATCCTCTATGTACTATAAAACTTTCTTTTCTTGGATTTGTTTTGGCACCTCATATTTGGTCACTTGCCTATTTCTTTCGATCACCTGCCCCCACTCAAACGGTGATACCGCCGTCGCTAAATGGGACCCGCATGTCATCCTCTATGGACTATAAAACTTTCTTTTCTTGAATTATTTTTGGCTCCTGATATTTGGTCACTTGCCTTTTTCTTTCGATCCCCCGCCGCCTCTCAAATGCAGTGAGACCGCTGCAGCTAAATGGGTCCCGCATGTCATCCTCTATGAGCAATCAACTTTCTTTTCTTGGAGTTTTTTTTGGCACCTCATATTTGGGCACTTGCCTTTTTCTTTCGATCTCATGCCACGTTTGAAACGTTGAGGAACCCGCAGCTCATGGGACCCGCATGTCATCCTCTATGTACTATAAAAGTTCATTTTCTTGGTTTTTTCACCCTCCGATTTTGGGCAATTTCTTTTTTCTTTCGAACCCCTGCCGCCTCTCAAACGGTGATACCGCTGCTGCTAAATGGGACCCGCATGTCATTCTCTATGTACTATAAAACTTTCTTTTCTTGAATTATTTTTGGCTCCTCATATTTGGTCACTTGCCTTTTTCTTTCGATCTCATGCCACGTTTGAAACGTTGAGGAACCTCTTTGGCTCATGGGACCCGCATGTCATCCTCTATGTGCTATAAAAGTTTATTTTCTTTATTTTTTTTTTCACCCTCTGATTTTTGGCTATTTCCTTTTTCTTTTGATCCCCTGCCGCCTTGGAAACGTTGGGTAAGCTGCTGACTCATGGGACCCGCATGTCATCCTCTATGTACAATCAACTTTCTTTTTCTTTTAATCTCAAGCCGCATTTGAAACGTTGAGACCGCTGCTGCTAAATGGGACCCGCATGTCATCCTCTACGTACAATAAAGTTTCTTTTCTTGGATTATCTTTGGCTCCTAATATTTTGTCACTTGCCTTTTTCTTTCGATCTCATGCCGCCTTTGAAACGTTGAGTAAGCTGCCGCTCATGGGTCCCGCATGTCATCCTCTACGAACAATAAAAGTTTCCTTTCTTGGAGTTATTTTTTACCCCTAATTTCTGGCTATTTGCCTTTTTCTTTTGATCTCCTGCCCCCTCTGAAACGATGAGGACGCTATTGGCAGGTCGGTCCCACATGTCATCCTCTTTGAACAATAAAAGTTTCCTTTGGTGGATTTATTTTTGACCCCTAATAAATTTCTGGCTATTTCCTTTTTTTCTTTTGATCCCCTGCCGCCTTGGAATTGTTGAGAATGCTGCTGCCTCATTTTTCTTTTTGTCCAGAGCCGCATTTGAAACGTTGAGACCGCTGCTTCAAAATGGGACCCGCATGTCATCCTCTATGTACAATAAAGTTTCTTTTCTTGGATTATTTTTGGCTCCTGATATTATGTCACTTGGCTTTTTCTTTCGATCTCATGCCGACTTTGAAACGTTGAGGATGCTGCTGCCTCATGGGTCCCGCATGTCATCCTCTCAGAACGATAAATGTTTTCTTTTCTTGTATTTTTTTACCAACTGATTTTTGGCTTTTTTATTTTCGGTCCCTGCCGCCTTTGAAACGTTGACGACGCCGCTGGCTCATGGGTCCCCGATGTCACCTCCCCGTACAAGAAACATGTGATATTTTATTTTGCGACAATAAACGTTGTATTTCACTCGAGCTATTACAAACGGATAAATTAAATCTTTATATCTACATAAACAAACTTATATGTTGAATCTCCTTGTTTTTTGTTTTTGCGAAGCATAGGACTTTCCGTTTTTTTTGAGAAAAATCTGACCTTTCTGTTTTGGAGTGGGCTGAAATTGTACGAGTCAAAAGGCCCAAAGCAGATAGTTCGAAGGCCCAGATGTCCGTGATACAGCCCAATTGAAATCTTTCTTTTCTTGGATTTTTTTTCACACCCCGATTTACGGCTACTTCATTTTTCTTTCGGTCCTGTGCCGCCTTGGAAGTGTTGAGACCGCTGCTACAAAATGGGACCCGCATGTCATCCTCTATGTACAATAAAGTTTCTTTTCTTGGATTAGTTTTGGCTCCTGATATTATGTCACTTGCCTTTTTCTTTCAATCTCATGCCGACTTTGAAACGTTGAGGAAGTCACTGGCTCATGGGTCCCACATGTCATCCTCTATGAACAATAAAAGTTTCCTTTGTTGGATTTATTTTTTCCCTAATTTCTCGGCTATTTGCCTTTTTCTTTTGATCCTCGCCCCCTTTGAAACGATGACGACGCAATGGCAAGTCGGTCCCACATGTCATCCTCTATGAACATTAAAAGTTTCCTTTGATGGATTTATTTTTGACCCTAATTAATTTCTCTGCTATTTCCTTTTTCTTTTGATCCCCGCCGCCTTGAAATAGTTGAGGATGCCGCTTGCCTCATGGGTCCCGCATGTCATCCTCTCGTAAAGGTAAATGTTTCTTTTCTTGAATTTGTTTACCAACTGATTTTTGGCTTATTTTTTCTTTCGATCTCCGCCACCTTTAAAACGTTGACGACGCCGGCTCATGGGTCCCCAATGTCAGCCTCCCCATACCGCAAATCCTCTTTCTGCAAAGGTTGTATTTCTAGATAGATAAGGTGGATTCGAATCCGCCATGGTTCAGCAGCTCGGGTAAGCCTTCTTGCACTGATTAATGGAAGTAGTGTATAGCAAGGTCAAGACATGTGGCTCGGTGTAATGAATCTATTTGAATCATGTTGTGGGTTCAATCTGATAGTTCTCTAACAGGTCAGCCAAAATAGAAATTAAGTTTTTTTCTAAAACGGAAATGCAAATTAAGATGAACACAAACATTAGTTATCATAATAGCTGATCATACAGACATACTTGCTAAGAGCAAAAGCTTGCGTAGTTTTACCACCCATACAATTAATTAGCAGCTCGTATAAGATAACCTTATATAAGTATAACTACAAATGCATTTGCTAAGGGCTCATGGGGCAACGAGAACTAGACAACCACGAACTTTATGACCAGCATGTCACGGTGGCATCGAAAGATCTTGACCTTCAACTTTGATCCAATGCGAAGTTTGGCACCGTCAATGAACTTTTTCCACCTGGAAGTAATGACCAAGCGGCCATCTCGTGGGACCGACGGAGTACCGTCCCTCCACGGTGAGACCTTCACTCTCCATGACGAGGGATATCTTGCCCCTTCGGCCAGCATTGAGATCCTTGGAGATACTTTTAGGCAATTTCTGATTCAAAGCAATAGATACCACCAAAAATTAGTCAATGGCACCAATGCACCGAACCATGTGAGACTTTGAGCAGAGAAGACATCAAGATAAGAGCAGATTATCTTTGTCATATACTCACGAACATAGCCTTCAGATGCGTCCCGGTCACCACACGGGTGGCCACGGCAATGAGCCGAGACCTCGGTGATCTGGTGAGGCAGGTGCGGGAGCTGGGCTGGTACACGAGCTGGTGCTGATGCAGAGACTGCAGGCAGGTGCGATAAACGGTGCCTCTAGAGGAACCGGTGCCGATGCAGAGATCGTTGGGCAGGTGCAAGAACGGTGCAGCTAGAGGAACCAAAGGTCTGGCAGGAGCCTGCCGGGTAGGTGTAGTATATGGGGCCTCTACAGAACCAATGCCGATGTAGGGGACTGCGGGTAGATGCAAGAACGGAGCTGGTACAGGAACCGGTGCGATGCAGGAGAGTGGGAAGCCGGTGCCGGTGCCGGTGTGGTTGCCCTTTGTGACATCCGCTCATGTTCCATCGTGGATCTGCAGCTTTGATCATGTTAAACCCAGCAAGCTAGAACAGAGGGAATGGTTTAGAACAACTGCTCGGAAACGGTTATCAAAAGATATGAGTAGAAAAAGTTACATATTATATATTTGGAAGTGTCTCCAACTACGTAAGCGATTACGTATATCTGCCCGTTTGAGTTTCGATCCTCACTCGTCGCCCTTCTTCGCACCGTAGTCAAAAGCAAACTTTCTCCAATCATGTCCATACAAATATGTGATGGCCTGCGTCTTGTAGACATACACCTCATAGACCGTGTAGGTGTTCATCAATTTGCCATTGCCATGCATAGTGAAAGACCCTTCATGCGGACACATCTGGTTAATCATTGGACGAAGTTCACAAGGTACAGTCTGCATGTGAAAATTGATACAAATGTAAGAAGCAGGAAGACTAAAAACAAGACTTTACTATATGCCAATTCATGCTAAACCACTGAGAATACATACTTGTAACTCTGTGAAGGAGCTACTAGAAAGGTAGATAAAGCCATAGGAGGTGTTATATGCGGGGTATGTACATGGGCCCGCCATATTCCCGCAAGCTCGGCATCGGGATGGTGAAGGAAACATGGGAGGTACTACTGGTGCGTAGCGCTGAATGTAAGTGGAAGAATTAGGTTGTGTAAAGTGCATAGTTCAGAGCAATGCAAATGTTGACAAGCGAGTGCATAACACTATGTTACAACCTGAACAGTGAAAAATTAGTGTATGATGAATATAAGCATGCTAATTTGGTGTTTCCGAATTCCAAAAAGCATTAGACAGAGCCGGTGATAATATCAGACATAAATCATGGCATGTATATGTGGCTTAAGAAAATATACCCGAACCCTTGGATGGTTACGGCCCGGCTGGTCCTTGGACTTGAGCTTATATAAGCATCCGTAAGGTGGGGCCGATAAGAACTTGGTGGCAGCCTCTGCAGATGCCTCATCAAGAAGCAGCTTGCAATCCTTTTGACCAATGAAGGGTTAGCAGTTTCTACCGCATATGAAAATTGAAGAGCAACATACATCAGCAGTGATATATAAAATGAATCTATAAGACACTGATGCATATAGTGCTGGATGTAAGTGTAAGAATAGGTGTGTGTGTTTCTGAACTATTGGTAAGCATTAGACAAAGCCGGCAATAAACAGACAAAAATCAAATCATGTATGAGGATTAAGAAAATATACCGTCTTGAAAAGGGTACCACCCAGCTGGCCCGTGGCCTTGTGCTTGAGGAGGTTTTCTAAGATGGTGGCGGCACCATCGTCTTCACAAAGCAGCCTCATCAGATCATTTTTTATCCATTTGAGTAGAGGCACAAGTTTCATCCGCATATGAATAGCAACATAACTCATCATTGATATTTAATAAATCTATGAGATAGACTGATGCAAATAGTGCGGGTGTAAGTGGAAGAATAGGGTTGTGCATAGAGAACAGTCGACAACAATGCAAATGATTACAAAACAAGCCAATGGAAATCAACAGTTTATATACTGGATGAGACAGATCAAAAGTGAAAAATTAGTGTATGATGATTGTAAGCAAACGCAGTTGTTTCGAACTTTTGGTAAGCATTAGACAAAGCCAACAGTAATTAAACAGATAATAATGAAATCATGTATGTGGATTAAGAAAATATACCAGATTCATTAAAAGGTCACCACCCAGTGGCCCATGGCCTCGTGCTTGTAGAGGTTTTCGGAAGATGGTGCCGGCACCATCGTCCTCACAAAGCAGCCTCATTAGCCTCATTTTGCATCCACTTGAGTAAAGGCGCAGCAGTTTCAGCCTGCATAAGAATGGGAACAGATCTCAAGCAGTGATATTGAATGACTCGAGACAGATCGATGCATATAGTGCTTTGGATGTAAGTGGAAGGGTATGGCCGTGTATGGACAACAGTTCACAACAATGCAAGGGTGTGTTCGGTTCGAAACAGCGTGGAATGGAATGGAATGGTTCCATTTCAGAGGAATGGAATGGTTAAATTTTTGTTCGGTTGGGATAAATGGAGAGCGAAGAGATCGAGGTTAAACTAACCATTTGTCTCAAAATTGTAATTAACAATTGCAAATGACATTTTAATCTCAAAGTCGTAATTAACAGCGCCTAATGGTGCTCTTTTAATCTAAAAATCGTAATTAACATAATTTTTTGTTGGGTTAGGGGAACTGGAGTAGATGAACATTACTGTATGATGATTGTAAGCAAACGAATTTGGTGTTTCTAAACTTTTGGCTTCGAGATCTTATGGGTTTCAACTCTAGCCTACCCCAACTTGTTTGGGACTGAAAGGCTTGGTTGTTGTTGTTGTTGTTGTAAACTTTTGGCAAGCATAGAAAAAACCGACAATAAACAGAGAAAAATCAAGGCATGTTTTGTGGATTAAGAAAATATACCATATTCATTAAAAGATCACCACCCAGCTGGCGCGTGGCCTTGTGCTTGTATAGGCATTTAGAAGATGGGGGCGGCATCAACATACTGGCAGCCTGATCAGCCGCAGTTTTGATCTTCCTTTTGAGTAAAGGCCCTAAAGTTTCAGTCTGCATATGAATAGCAAAACAAAAGGCAGACCTCAGCAGTGATATTGAATTACTGTATGAGATAGACTGATGCATATAGTGGATGCTCTTAGCCTTTTGCAGCGTGAACACTAGCTATGGACAGACAAAAAACTAGTTAACTCAGCTTTGTCTAGATATGAATGTACTACCACCATCCAAAAGCTTAAGCCTTATTTATTTTTGAGAAATCAAAACAAGCAAAGTTTGACCAAAATTTTAGAACATTCTATCAACAAATATAATACTGTGTAGATACCGTAGGAAAATATATTTTATTATCTATACCTAATAATAAAGAAAATAAGGCTTCTTGTTGGTCCGTCTTTTACTACCCCTAAAGTTGGCTAAAATTACACACTACTGCCACCGTCAAGTTAAGAAAACGATTAGTTTTGTTAGGTTCCGTCAGCATCGCTCGTTCCACGAAAACGACCCGTCACGCCCATGGAAAGAGGCAGGCCCCGACGTGCAGCGGTGCAGGAGCTCCTAGCTTGACGGCCGGCGCTGCGCAGAGCGCTTCCCACGAGGTGGGCCATGCCACTTCCACTACCGCCGACGATAACGGGAGGACGACGACGACCATGAAGATTGGGGAACGAGAGCAGAGGGAGAGAGTGAGAGACCAACATCCTTCGCGAGTCCCATCCATCGTCTAGCGTGATTGCTCGCCGCCCTGGCCCCTGGGCCCTGGCAGCCTGCAACCGCGGCCATCCTCTCGGTCTAGGAGGGACTTCGGTATTCCCGCCGCCGGGTGGTGCCTGTGGTCTTCCCCGCGTGTCTCAGCCACACCGTGAATCCGCAGCGGCCGCCACGGGACTCCACCATGTGAAGCCACAGTAGTCCACCCCGCGCCACCGGAGTCCACCACGCCCGGGCCAGGTGCCCACCTCGTGTGGCCCTGAATTCCACGGTTTGCAGGGTTCGCGGCAGGAAGGAGATGAGACGACGCTCAACATGAAGGACTTGGGCGGCGGTGGATCTCGACGAGGCTCATGGGGTCGAGCTGTTGCAGCGAACGGATGCGCTGGTCACTGGGAAACAGAGGTGGCAGGCTGCGGTAGCCCATGCATCCGCACCTGGTGCGGCTCCTGGCGCGGCGTTGCCGCCTGCGGTGGGGCAGAAGATAACAACCACCGCACATACTGATAATCCCCTTTCCCCTTTGGCACGACCGCACGAAGGGACAGCCGAACAGAGAACCCCCAGTCGGCCGCTCGCACATGGAGAGGAGAGCTAGTGAGGGATTCTCCGGCAGGGATGAAGCAGAGGACTGCCAGCGACGGACGCTTCCAACTGGAGATGTGGCTGCAACGACAGGAGTCGCTGGCTAAAGCACCGTTCTGAACTTTTCCGGCCGTGCCGCTCTGAATCTCTCGCAGGCCTCCAGGTGGTGCGACATGCTACTCGAGGTTGGAGCTCGAGTCGATTCTCCAGCGTTGTGCCAATTCGAGTGCACTAATTTTACCGATTGCTTTATGTCCTAGATTGACCTGGTAGCTACCTTTCCATTCGATGTTCTAAATTGGGAGTGATTGGACTTTTACGGCCATCGCTTCTTGCTTCTGCTGATTCAGTGGGTGAGGCGGGTTCTGAACTTCCTACTAAACCTACGGGTGTTGTGTCTCTCCTTTGATATTTTCCCACTTTTGCTGATACTCTGGTGCAGATAGTTTATTTACTTTTCCTACTACAAAAAATAAATATGACAATTATATCATGATTCAAAAGTATACATGAAAATTTTGCAGTTCTATGTGTGTAAAATAATAGAAGATGGCTACTTCAGTCATAAGTCCGAAAAGTGCAGTTTTATTTGTTCGAAATCTTATTATTTCTTTTCAACACGGATGTTTTATACAGTGTGGAAGATCCACAATTCATTTCATTTCATGTCATTATTATTTCAATCAAAAGTGAATGATTGCAGGAAGACCATTTCCTTAACAGCTTGCTAGAGAGGTTATACAAGTTATATAGTAGTAGATACTGCAATATTCCGATAGCTAACCATCGACTGCTACAAAACGAGGACGGTCGGCGACATCGGTGGATGTGTTTTCCTCACACTCACAAACGCACCTCGAGTTTTGATTTTGGAAAATCACATTGGCTCCATGGACGACAGGTGCTAGACCACGACTTTTTCATCCAGGAAAATCATCATCCGAGCCATCAAGACATGCATCGATTAACACAAACAAAAAGGTTAAGAACAAAATCATGGGGTTGCCCCTAATCTCCCTCAGAGATCGGTGTATCTTTGGTTTCTTGGACGACGGGGTAGTGCCGGGTGAGTGATAATTTAACGAAATAAGTCGTGTTTTGGCTCCCGGGTAACATAGACCCAAGAACTTTTATGTGAAATTCACATTGAATCAAGAACTCTCAAGTCATTCAGAATCGACTGAGGTATAGATTTATATGTATGAAGAGGTATCTATTTGATTTAACGTGATGCCGTAGCAACGCACGGGTTTTGTCCTAGTCTATTTAATGATACTAGATGACCGGTTGCGCTATCGCGCAAATGGCAGAATCAAAACATGAGAGAAATGCCTAAATCAGTGCAAACGAAAGCGTATTAATAATATGCTAATGGATGACTAATACATAGGATAATCCGTTGTGCCCCAGCCCAACAAAGACCGAACTGGAGCCTAAATTGAAGCCATGCCTTACCAGTAAGTGAAATCATGGTGATAATCAGCAAGAAATAAAACGCAAATGAATCAACAGTAAATAGACAACTGATATTTTGGTTGCACACGAAGTTGATCACAAAATCACCAATAGCAGTGCACTGTCATACAACATAGATGATAGAATCAAAAAGTCACAGCATAGTAAATAGCCCATGTTGCAATAATATGTTTAGTTCTACTGTGATGCTGTCTAAGCTATAAAATACATATAAATAAGGCAAAGGGGTTAAATAGAAAATTAGGATTTGGCATTCTAACTCCAAACCGTCAAGATCTCCGGTAAGGTAGCCCCGTCCCGAACTGTTCTCTCGCCAACTGTCAGGCTGCTACAAAATTAGAGCTGAGTAGCGGATCCGTGGCCTATGCTTTGCTCGGAGAAGATGGACCGCCAAATCTGCAAAAGAAAAAGTAGAACTACGCATTATTGGTTGTCAACAGCTCTGTATAGAGAAGATAGCGCCATATAATTTTTTTTTGGCTTAGCCAGAAGCTAACACAGTAATATTATTTCCTATATGTTAGTATATCTAATTCCAAAACTTGGCTTTTCAGTTATCAGATACACTCACATTTACATTTTGTTTTTTCAGGTTTATCTAATTTTCAACTGTACCTGTGCTCTAACCAATTTTACTCTTTTGAGACTTACTATTGATCTATTCTAGAACACTCAAATTCAGAATATTGTTGGCTCTTGCGATATCTAATTTCCCATTAGAATGGAGGACCTTGCATAATCTCATGGTGCACAAGAAGTTGAACCTAGGCACAAGACAGCGATTTCACAATGTCGGCCCTTGCGACAACCAGTAGGACCTCAAAGATGAAGAGGTAAATTACCTTTGGTGGGTACTAATTGGCAAGCTGCTGCAACTGCCATGCATACTACAGGTAAATACACCCGAACCGACTGTATGCGGCTCCCAGAGGCAACTGGTACACACAAAAATGGCCAGCATAATTAGAATCAATTAACGGTGGCTAAAACAAGCCGAGTATACCAGTGAAAAAAAAACCAAAAAAGGAGAATTAGGAATAAAGACATACAAAAGGAAGAGAAGTCTGCATATGAAAATACTTGCATCGCCCTGTAATCAGAGGGTGAGTTCAACTTACACGTGCCTATTACTATTAGCTACAGAGGGTGAGTTGTATATAACTAAAGATTAAACCCAATTTGTTATTGAAACATAAATGAAAATATCACTGTTTACTTAGAATACTTACACAACCATGCGTAATTTACGAAAGCACGATGCAGCGAAACTCACCGTGAGATAATTTGACACACTTCTGCTGCAGCCAGAGACGAGCTTTAAAGCTTCCAATGCACAAGCAGCAGAAATAATTGCATGGCTGGGATGATATTCTTTACAACACCCTATAATCAGGAATGCACATGTCATGCACTCATGCCCTCTTAAATTACACGGCACACATGATAAATGTGTGGCATGTTAAGATGGAGGGACACTATTTGACTCCATTTAAAAATTCAAATCAACCGGTTAAAAGGCCAAAGATGGTGCAAGTCACTGTATAACATCATTTCGTTAAATAATAGATCCATAGAGCAGCGAGCAAATCCAGAAAGCAACTCCTAAGAAAGGCCAATATGCCATACACACGTATATTTGCAAAACCTGGAGTAAAAGGAATAACCATCATGCATTGTATGTTTAGATAAACCTACTTAAGGCCAATATGCTTTGCTATTGCTTTGCAGTCCACTGGTAGACAGACTGCAATATATGAAAAATGGTAGCTAATAATCATTTCATACTGCATAGGGTGTGTACAAAACAATAATTTTTTATAAAGCAGCCAAAGAAAGAACCTGTGAGCAATTTTACAGATCATGGAGAGAAAACAAATATTTAATGTGCCAAAAAGTATCAGATCTAATCACCATAATGTTACTGGCCAAAAAGAAAAACTGTGAGAAAATCAGCCTCCTGTGTGTTTTATTTTACAACAATCTATCTACAAAAAATATGATTACCAACAATATTAAACGCTTGGTTACATTTTAGGCATATTAACAAGAAAGGGGTGTATAAAAGGGATGAGCATTTTCTTGCCGCCCAAAATTATATATGTTGTTTTTTTAGTCTCACCTGTAGTAAAGGTACTTCCTCAACCGGAAGTTCAACACCCAGATCTCCATGAGCCACCATTTCCTATAAACATTTCAAGAAGCTCCGCTGAGAACAATTTCTTGAATGCAATTTTCATGACACAAGCGATCTAAGGAAATTTAAATGTGGGAGGGAGAACGAATAATATAGGCAATGTTCAGGGCCTTACCCCATCTAAAGCAGCAATAATTGACTGCATGTTTGGAATTGAATCAGCCCTCTGAGTTTTTGGAATGAAATGTATATCCACATTAGCACCTGGATACTAAAATAACAAATTAAATATTGAGTTATCTGCATCATGAATAAGTAAAATAAGAGAGACAAACAAATTAATAGCATTGCATCATAAATGGTATAAACTGACTTCGGAATAAGAAGGGTTTATTTAAATGTCCTCTCTAAATATGATTGTACCCAATTGCTTGTGGCAGACAATGTTGTAGACTAAAACATGGCAGGATAAAAGGAGAAGAATATCCTTTAACTAAACATGATGGATATACAAATGACATATAGGAATAATAAAGATATGTAAAGGAAATCAACAATGGTGTGTTTTGAAGAAAAAGTAAGGAAATACACAATAAGCGGATTCTTCACAGGCCAAGCAAGAACCATCCGGTTGAAGTTCACTTGGGAGTGCTAATCAAGTAGAAACAGACAATTGGAGCTAAAACAGGAATTTCAATTGTAAAATCCAGTAGCACCAAAAAATGTTTTGAGGACGTAAAACAAAAGGAACAACAGCATACATGATTAGCAGAACTAATTCTATGATCATCAGATAGCTTCCATTCCTCATGTTGTATCGTTCGTGGGTTTTAGCGGATAGAAGATCTGATAACTATGTGATGTACCATTGTTCAACATAAAGCATCCGAAGATTTATAGAGGGAGAGGGAGAGATAATAAGATAGGGTTTGACCTGCAAAGCACCAATATATTGATGTCTGACTCAAAGAGGGGAGCGGAAGACAGTTGAGGCGGCGACCATCGCCAGCTCCAAGGCGATAATATTTAAGCCTAACTACCAAATATATGGACATTCAGGGAAGCAAGCGCATATGATTGCTTGTTCTCTGAAAGTTATACCTAGAAATTACAAAAGGCCAACTACCAAAAAGAGGACAATCAAGAAGTATCTGTTTATACCAAACCCGTAGATAAAATGGTCTTTTCATTAAGACCACATTTACAAACCATAACAACAGGAATGGCACGAGTAAATCATATGCAATTAAAATAAGCAAAAACATAGCACGAGTACAAATAAATAATTTTTGGATACTTATTCATAGGAGATTAAATCAAATAACACAACTGAACCAATTAGATGGCAAGAGCTCATGAATCATAAGCCAGATCAGAGGCAAATATTAACAAAATGTCAGAGGCGAAATCTAAAAGCCAGTTGGGAGCTTCAGTAGTCAGGTGTCGACCAGTTTAAGAGTATTAATGTGGAATGGTGTAGTTGGACAGTGGAGCTACATGACACATAGATTGAGTGTGATTTAAAGCTTGTATTTAAAGCAACGCACATAACACACATACAAAACTTGAAGAATCTTGAGCAGACTATGTTCAGGCTTTGACTCATATTTCAAGCTCAAACTACATAAGCAACACCGAGAATCAATCATTGACATCTCTCAGGGGCGCTCTCTGCCTCTGTAGCAGCACACTATCTCTATTTATAAAATGAAAACCAGTAGGTAAATTAAATGCATACTCCCATACGGTAAGGAACTGATTCTGGGCCCCATGAAAACGAAATAATGTAGTTTTATTGTAAAAGGAGGAGCTTGCATAGACATTTGACAGCAAGGAGTAATTGGCCTAATCTTGACAACGAACCAGTTGTAAACATTGACATCAGACCCCTGAATCATAGACCATAAACTTGAGGGGCAAAGTACTTGTGTTCAAGCTGGAGAAGTTTGTACCCTTTTGTTTGCAGCAACCTTGGGAACAGAGCACTAATGAGCACTTTTAAAACTAATTAATCGCAAGAGGAAGCGTTATAATCCTAGCTTAACTTATTTTAATTTTATATATTTTCATAACCTCCTCATCAAGAAAACATTTTAACTAAAATAGTGTACCATCTGTGGCAAGCAATATGAACCTTCAAAAGTAGATCAATCTTGGCCATCAGGGTAGTAGCTCTGATGGATTATATTCACATGTCAAGCAAACAAAGTCTGCATGGTTATGCATCCTACCTGGGCAAAACAGATTACATTACAACAAGAGTTCTTAAACCAGATAATACCGAACATAAAGCATCAACGATACTATTGGAAAACTGAAACTGCAAGCTCACAGAAATGCCAATGACCCGCATCTTCAAAGGGTAGTATTTTACATATAAACTTATTGTGGAAAGCATAACTTATTTTACTTTATCGATGTTTTGTTAATAAAGAAGCATCCTTCTTTGATAGTGTTCTCTTAGATAAAAATACAGATTGATTCTATCTAGTTTGCAGCTCCAATTTACCATATTTCACTTGACAGAGTAATTAATGAGCAAGGGGATATCGATCAGCTGAAACACCACTTTTCTTCAGTTGCTCTGCTAGAGTTCCAAACCCCACTTTCCTCAACTAATACTGTGTGCAAAATGCAACTAATGAGTAACCGGAGTATGAGCTGTGCATTTATTCCAACATGTATGGACTATTTTGCTATTGAACGAAATACTATACACAAGAGACAACCTCTGGTACCTCATGGAGTGACAATGATGATAGTGCAATGCGAAAGAGAGTAAATTTTGCACATGAGCATTTGCAGTGGCAGCATATCTGGATAGATCTCTATATAACTTTTCCTCAACCATAAGGTACTGGAACTACATGCTGGCCAATGGCATCATATCTGAAAAGGTAACAATCTATTTTAGTCAAATGGCTGCTCAAAATAAAATTATTTAAAAAAATATGAACAAATGATTCAAATAGGCCAATATGAACCGAATAGCCACAACGACTCAATTCACCGATTCTATTCTCCCAAAAAAATCAAAGCCTTTCTGAGGTGCTGAAAGACGGCAAAGCAATCAACAACACAAGAGGCAATGGATATACACAACGGCTGGAACAAGATTCAAGCAAGCTTAAACCACATGTATTTCATTACATTACTAACTGAACCAATCCTAAACTCACCATAATATTCTCCAGAGGGGTATTTCCTCTTTTCTTATTAAATGCATTACCGGGCAAGAGATTTTACTGACAAAGAAAAGCAGAGACTTGACTCACAAGTTATCATGACAATGCAACTACTTCAAAGGCAATGTAAACCTTCTTGGTTAGATAACCATAATACTGGAAAATACTACATATATGCTAAATAGTACAAAACTTGCAGAATGCAAAATAATAAACCACCATAACCTCTCGTCGCCATACAAATGTAGAAACTAAGTTTCTTGGCACATCCTAAACGTGATCCCCGAAAACAATAATGAGAACACACAGATGCAGGAACATAGTGGTCGCCATGACATCAGCCATAAGATCCCTGCTATATCCCTTGTGTTGCTTCTTCCCATGGTGCTAAATCACACACACACCAGCCCTCCCATATCCCATCACATACCCAACAAGATTAATTGATACCCTAGTTTTATTCATCAATTAGAGTGGGAAGCAAAAAAAGTTTAAGCAGCAATGGTGAGTGTAACAAATCATACCTGATCAAGTGCCATGAAGACACTACAAGAACAGGACCGCCACTTCAGTTTGAAGGTAATTTCAAAATCAGCATCCACTACTACCTCAGAGCTGCCTAGCTGCTGCAACAATCCATAATTAGATGTGCTCAGAAAGGTTGCAACTTATAGAAACGACCAGTCGAAGATATATACTCTTTATGAACTATAGCACAATTAATTCTTGCGTTATCAAGGGTTCACAAAATAAGACATCTAACTTAAAAAAGAGGTTTTATTGTGGAGCTTTATCATGGATTGCTGCAGAAGTTCCATATAATACAAACACTATCACACCGTAAACCCTGAACTAACTCTTGCAAGGTGAAACTTTAAATAAACCAGAGTATGTTTGATAACATAATTTTGCTTTATTATATTGCTGATGAGTACAGGTAAGCAAATATAATTGATGACAGCTTGCCCACCCCTGGTTTTTCAAAACTCTTGTCATAAACCGCATGAACTAACATGCCTACTTTGCCTACAAAGTAAAATACACATATTCCTGCTATAAGATTTATCTCCACAATTAGTAAATCCATACGACATTCTAATTTTCTAAGATCTGAGCTGAAAAAACAATGCTTTGATAGACTGCATTATAAGTTTCTGTACAATCAGGAAGATGCATAAACTGTCAATAAATAACAATCATAGAAATTTCCTACATATATCTTCTTTAACAACGTCATTTTAATATTTGGCATGCATGCCATTTGTGAGCTGAAGACATGAGGACTTACATCTGACAATTTCCTATTAGCCTAGCTTTTTAACAGTTTCCTATCATCCTTACATATGCTGCCAGATGACCCGTAGAGTAACACGGACAACCTTTGCAGGCAAAAGCTCTGTACAAAATCACTATAACTAACTCTAAATATTGAGGGCATTCAAGGTATTTTTTAGGTTCTTAATCATACAAAATCTTAATAAAAAGCTCTCAAAGCATTTAAAACCAAACCATAATGGATAGAAAGAATGATTGAAATCCAAATTGTTAAGCTGTACTTATGGATTTGAAGCTCTGTAGCTAGCAGAATTATGCCTGGAGCCAGGAACAACTTCCAAAGGACCCCCACCATGATTAAGCATAACAGATTCACACTACAAATTTAATTTTACAAATGAAAATGACAAGGAACTTTTTGTTTCAAATATGCTGTTAGCTGAAAGAGTAAACATCATTCTCCAGATGGAGTAACGATACTAATAAGAACATCATAAGAAGACCCATTTTATAATAAGAATTGATACTGCAGCACCGAACCAACTCTTTATTAGTCAGGGATACAACTACAAACAAATATGGTAATTTATTTTTGTGAACTAATCTACTGCACACTGGCAAGTAATTTATTTTCGTGAACCGAGATTTATTTGAAGGAAACGGAGGTATCAAATATATATGGGTATTCCACAAATGCAAGTATTTTTGCTCCTAGTGCTTTATGAAACAAGAGGAGTTAAGATCTTAGAATGAAGAAAAGCTGCACACATGTTGTCCTTCTTGATAAAACTTTCTTCTATTATTGCACAGACCTGCACACATAAAAAAAACATCATTTGGCAATTAAAAGACAGATTGCTAGAGGGCAGGGTTGTCAAGCACACAGCTTAAAAAATTACAAATAAAGATTTTAATATCTTACAGCAGCTTGCATTGGGTTAAGACCATCATTGCACGATACCATCAGAAAACCATTGTTCCCATAAATTCCTAGAAGATGGTGACAACAATAAACCATTATCACAAGACCTAATGACTAATGAGTCTGATACTACTACTGAGAAGAGATAAAACATTACCCAAGTCAAATCAAATTTATCTAATTACTTATACATGAGGATAATAAACTGGGGAAGGTGAACAAGACATGAGCACGTGCAAGAATACCAGCTCGATGCGTGTTCGTCGTCCGCTTTATTGTGGGTGAGGTGAGGAGGGTAATGAAGCACCATTCTGTAAATGTATGTATTTTTAATGAGGTTGAATGATGTATCTCATCTCGTAAATCAAAACTCTGCAAAAAATAAATTATTTGAGTGCTTGAACCCGACAATGGAAAACCTAAAGCATCGACAATACTCCTGGCACAACTAAAATACGAAGTACAAAGAAATATCAAACAACATTGAGCAATTATCAGAAATTAAAATATAACCTAACTAACTTATAGCAAACACTCTGCAGTATTTATTCTCGATTGATTTAAACAAGAAGAGCAATACCATTTTTTAGTGCCAAACTGAACTAAATACAAAATTATAGATGGCAAATTCGCCCTCCTCCAACACAACAGTTTTGGTGAGTATTGGTCTGCTCTTAACTCTGCAAAAAAAGTACATTATGTTAGCTATTAGTTTTCTGTGGTCAAAAGAAAACGCTGGAATAAAGAAATTCAATATCTAGATACTTGTAGTTTCCAAGCAATATACATGTGCAACACCTTCGCGTTAGTTTTTTCCCCCACCCAAAATAGATGGTAATGAAGGGAACCAGAAATACCACACATCGAGCACTTGTACCTAGTAACATCACCAAAAATGCTACTCAGAACCACGATTCCAGCAAAGGTTGCCTGAATCAAGGCACACCCGGTCTCGTACTCAATTACAGTATTTCCACTGATAATGAGTATATATGAGAATATGAAGTGCATTCCGTAATAAGAGAGCGCCAGGCGAGCTAAATAGCTGTTGTATTGGAAGGGAGGTGTGTGCCATTCACACAACTACATGAATGTCCATCCATATCAAATAAGAAAACCTGTAAACCCTGCGGATCAGTGAAACAACAATAAGAACATAGTTGAAAAATACCTTAAAACAGAATTACAGACACCAAGTTCAAAGAACTCTGAAGAACCACCGAAATCTTCTGAAATGTAGGTCCTCTATCAAAGTACAAATGGCTCGAATAGCCTAACCAGCGGCCTCCATGGTGTTGTCCCTACCTAGACGTTTAAAATGTGTACAATCGAACAAAACTGCTTGCATAAAAAAAATTCCATGGTACATTAGCATGCGATCCACCAAACTAAACCGAAAACCTTGCAACGGCTATGGAGGCTTTGGTTTATCATGTTATTTGGTTCTGGGTTCATGGCAAAACAGATCCAGGGATCAAAATGAGATAAATCATCAGTGGAAAAGAAATTTATTACCACTAAGATTGGTAAAGATCATACGGAGATGCCACTTACTAATAAAGAACATGGCCTGCTCCAGGCGTCCATTGGGGGCGTTGCTGCTGTCGTCATCTAACCTACAGACATACATACATCAGATCCATATATTTAACTTGAATTCAGATGTATACACATCTAGCAGTAGCCCACAGCAGCAATAACACACACATCCCTGCATCTTGCCAGCAGCACACACACATCTAGCAGTTGCCCACAAAGAAGAATAAAGACAAGCACAAGACTCATACAATCGACGAGAGACGGAGAAAGGAAGAAGGAGCTCACCTGCGTAACAGAGACGAGACCACACCGAGGAGGAGGGGCATAGGCGACGTGCGTGTCGCTGCCGCTGGTGGATGAGATGCACGCGCGTGGCAAGCTGGACGGGAAAACCCCATTCTGCCGCTCGGCCGCGTCCAGTCACCCGCGTCGCTTCCAATCGCAGAAGCCGGCGCCGCTTCGAACCGGTTCTTCACTCGAGGCGGCCGCCCAGCGCCGGCCCGTCTCCGGCCTCGCCCGTCACCTCCGGTCGTCACAGCCACGGATCCGGGACGAGCTCATCAACGCCTACTGCCGCCCACCACCATGGTCGTCCGTACCGGCTCCGTCTTCTCGCTGGTTACCCTCCGCGCCGCTGCCATTCTCTGCGACACACTCGTCGGATTTGGATTGGGAGGAGGGAGGATGCAGGGATTGGGGACGAGGAGAGAGGAAGCGGATTGGGGAGATTTTTACCGATCTAGGTTTTCGCTTATGTTGCCCTTCGCGCGCACGGAAAAGAAGCCGACGGGAGGGACTCGCTGTTACTGCCTCTGGCTGACGGCCCCGCAGACATTCGGGCCCAGGCATCATACACTCAAAAGGAGCAGCAGCGGTGAAAAAAGAAAAGACACAACGGACGGCTGGAGGTGAAAGTGGGATCCGATTTGTACTGTGCAGGGTGAAATGAGTGCTCACGATCGTTTTGCCCCTTCAGGTGCCTCGTGCGGGCGGGTAGTCTAGGGACATTTATAGAAGAAATTAATTTTGTATTTTGCATGTTACTGATTTTTGGTAAAAGCTTAGTCAAACATGGTATAGTTTGACTTTCTAAAAATAATATAAGCCCAAAGCTTTGGGATGGAGGCAGTAGTATCTAGAGCTAAAACACATCTAGATACATCCGTATCTACAGATAGTTGAGTCAATTAATTTGGATCTGAGGGAGTATCAGATTCAGACTACATCATGGTAAGTTGGTTAAAAAAATTACCCCTGGGCGGTCCCCGCCCACTCGCAAAGCTGGCATTTCACTTCTTGTGCCGCAGATCGGGCCATGCTCCCGCAGCAGGGGGCGCTATTCTCGTTCCCCATAGCCTCAAAGACGGAACCCGGGAGGTACCAACCTGATACAGAGAATATAGAGCATGGTGTCACAGAGGCTTTACGCACAAACACCCGAAGACATGTGCTACTTTAAGCATATTCCAAACAGAACAGATTGAGGATGCAGAGAGACACTTAAAAGGTAAAGAGTGGATAAGCAAACGGAGTACTGCTTCGCGGGCTGGGGACGCAGCTCGAGCTCAGCCAACCGCCCACATGCATGGTGGCCTTACGCTCCATTGCCCCCACCGCCGAGGTCTTACCTTTCCGTACAAGCCGACAAAAGATACAAGTGAGGATCAGCAGAAACTACAAAGGTTGCAAATGTCGACAAATAAAGGAAGAACACCCCAATCCAAGCACAGGTAGCCCCCGCCCCACCCCCATCAATCACTCCCAGCTCGAGGGTGACCCGTAAAGACACCCCTTCGCCCAGAATAGGAAAGAGATGCGCAAGATATCGAGGAGAGGAAAAAAGAACCGATCTCGAGAAAGGAAAGAACATTACTAGCCCTACCTAATCCGCTTGGTCTAGATGCAGCTTGCCCCTCCAAGCTGGATGCCTGGACGGTGGAGGCGAAAGGAGGGGATCGAGCTAGCAGCTTGCATCCGTCGGCAATCGGCACTCGATCGGGAGAGAAGGGGTGCTACATAAAGGGGAGGGGTAACATATTTTATTACACAGTGAACTTACTGATGTGACTATAGTCATTACATGTCTCACTGAAACTAGGGCCCATAGCGTGGCACCCCAAATTCACTTGAAGCTGCCCGGCGGGAGACATTGGCGCGTCAAGAAACCCCCGAATTGTAGCGGGGAAATGAAACATTTCACAAAAATTCGAAATTCAAGCACACCGCCACGCGCCAAGCACGCGGCTGTTCCTTCCTCTTCCTCGGTTCCTCCTCCCCTATCCGAAAACCCCAAATCCCAAGCTCAAACCAAAAAAAATCCCCGGCCGCCATGCATGTCCTCGTTAACCCGCCGGAGATCGTTCCCGACGATGCGGACCCCCCCGCCCTGAGATCCAGAATTCCGTCCACCTCGAGGCACTGCGTGCTGTCTCGCAGCAGCGGCTTGAGGGCGCTGAAGAGGAAGTTCCGCCGGAAAGTGCTCATGGCAACCGTGCAAGCTCACCGGCGTGTTGCATCCCGAGAGGAACTGGTCAAAGCTTTGCTATTCGCCACACACAAAAAATTGCGGGCCAAGATCTGGTCAAAGCTTCGTCGATGGCTTGCCACGAGAGGCTTGGAGTCCAGAGTCAATAAACTAGCTGCTCGAGGACTGGGCGGTTTACACGGATTCATATTAACTGACTCAAGTTTGTTAGTCTAGTTAACAAATGCATCTAGATACATCCATATCTAGACAGAATTGAGTCAATTAATATGAATTAGAGGGGAGTACCTGAAAGTGTTTCATGCTACCAACTAATGCGCTGGCAGGAATCGCTGTAGAAGTAATTGTGCTACTACTCATACGATGAACTGGTTGTGTGGGTGTCGAATTTTGCAACGCGATCATCCACTGAATGCTTAATCTAGCGTCAAAGGCGTACAAATCATAACATACTACAGCACCAGAACATAAGAGTACGAATCATAAAGTAGCTCAACATTTTGCATCAGGGCTGGGTGGTCCTGAGACTACCGGGACGCCCCTGATGATCTCCGGGTGTGCATCCTCTTCAACGCAAAGCTGTGTACTCGGTCCACGGCCTCCTTCGTAGGCTGGATAATCTCGTGTGCAGGACCTTCGTCTATGAGAGGCTCGTCATCGCACCATCCACAGGTGCATCAGGGCTGGGTGGTCTTGAGACTACCCGGACGCCCCTGATGATCTCTGTCGTGCATCCACTTCAACGCAAAGCTGTGTACTCGGTCCACAGCCTCCTTCTGTAGGCTGGATAATCTCAGGTGCAGGACCTTCGTCTATGAAAGGCTCGTCATTAGTACCATCCACAGTGCATCAAACTGAGATTCATCTTCAAATCTCCCATCAAACCGAGAGACCTCTTCAACTCTATGCTTCGCAATTAGTACATCAATCGATTAGACAAACATCTAAGGGATGCAACCCGAACAAATGCCGTTTTACATATTTACCTTCTCATCCGGCACAAGACATGTCCCAGAGCTGAAACCCGTTTCCCGAAGCAAGCGCTTTTTCTCTCCTTCCCGTCCATCCATCTGCAACAAGTTAAATTTGAGTACGTAACCTTGCACAAAGAATGCAAACTATTGATTGAAACAATCAAAGATCAATATAAATAATTAACTACATATGCCAAGACACATACAAAGGTGAGCAAGATCTCGCTTCTCCCGCTAAAGGATCATTATATGGTTCACCATGCTAAACCCGCCTAACATATGTGCGGTCCATCCCAAAAATGTGTAAATGATCTGCCACTACAGGTGAGGCCTCTTCTCACCATTCATACATGTGCAACGCGGGCAATACACGTCCAGGTTGTGACCTTCATGAGCTCTAATAAACCCCATAAAGGGTTGAACACCATTTAGCTCTGAAGGGGGACATAAGTGTCCATGCAGTATCCAAGTTCTGTCCATCTGTTTAATTATGAGATACAGTGGTTGGTGATTAATTTAAGAGGAAGTAGGAAATGTATATCCATCGAGTACAAAACTATACTACATGATTATGCATTTCAGCAATCATGTCGAGTACAAAACAAAAAATGCCCATCGACATTTTAGCAAACAGATCGTGTACAAAACTCTGCCATGGCATTTCAGCAAATTAACGGATCGAGTGCAGAACTGACTCTATATGCCCACGCAAATGAACAAATTGATCGATGACAAATCGAGCGAAAAACTATAAAGTGCCAATTAGTTCGAGCATACTGACGAATTTTTTTTGCAGCATCAAGAAAATATAAATCGTTAGGCCATCTTGCCCGATACATGATTGAGCTAGAGATAGCAGCCCTACCGTGGATCAACTTGACCGCCGGTGCGTCTCGAGAAGAACGACGGGGAGGGGAAGCTTCTTCTTCGCACGGACGGGACGGGGAGGGGAATCTCTTCGCACGGACGGGGATAAGTTGTGTAGGGGTGGGTGGGGGGTCATGTGGCCGGGCCGCCGGGGTGATAATTAAGGTCGGTAGGTGGCGTTTAATGGAGTTGCGTGTGTAATTTGCCGTGCACAAGGTTGAGGAATAGGCGGTTCCCTTTGCCGCACGCACAATTCAAACTATCCCGCCCATGTAGTTTAAATTCGCCATATTTTCGTTAAATCGACATAAAGTCATGTGAGTGGGGGAAAATTAGCAAAGTTGCTTGAAAAATAGTAAAACTCTGGAATTATCCTTTAAATATGCTCTACTTCGTGTGGAAATCGGGGTGTGGAAGCATGTTGAGCTGTTTTATTTGTACTTTCTTCATTAAAACTCCCATTTTATGCACTTTGGATGGAAAGAAATCATTTGTACATAAATTTTGACAACGCCATTTGCAAACACTAATTGTTTTACATGCCAAGATGCACCCATCCACCAAATATATATGGGGCAAAAGTTTATCACAATCTAGCAGATATGCACAATTAGTGAGGGACCCCTTTTGATTTTGTGCAATTTCCACTAATTAGGTAGAGAGAAGGGGTTAATTAATTAGGCCATGTTAGGGGTTATGTGTTTTAGATTAGGTTGTGTGGATTCAAATACAACTTCTTTATTTGTGTGCTATGATTAATCAAAACTAGATTGATCGATCACAAGACACATTATTAGAGGCGCATGCCTTTGCGCACAAAGTGCATGTGTGTGTTGTTGGCCACCAATTAACGAGAGAGAGAGAGAGACAGAGAGAGAGAGGTAGAGAGAGATCTACATACGAGAGAGCGATTGAAATCCCCAAATTAAACACATATATATATGCATGGCACATTTAATTTAATTAGAGGACCGCGAGCTAAGGCACCACTGGCCTGCTTGATGCACAATTAAGTGTCATTGGCCTATATATAGGGTTTAATTAGGGTTTAGGGTTTAGGGTTAGGAGGTTAGGGTTTAGGGTCTAGGGTCTAGGGTTTAATGTTTATGGTGTTTAGGGGTTTAGGGATTAGGGATTATTTAATTAGGGTTTAAGGTTTATGGATCATCGATCGAGTGCGCACACACACATTATTAGAGGCACACGCGCCTTTGCGCATAAAGTGCATGTGTATATGTGTGTGTTTTTTTGGCCAACAACGATATATAGATGATCGAGAGAGAGAGAGAGAGATTGAAATCCCCAAGAATATGTTCGATCAAATATATATTAAAATATATGCATGAATGCATGCATGGTAGGCCATGCATGCACACTAATTATATATATATATATATTATGAGGAAACTTAATCAAATGTGTTTTCATTCGAGAGAACTTGTCAAAATTCAAGTTAATTAATTTATCATCGATAATTATATATTTAATTAATTAATCTCGTGGAGATGTTATACAACATATGATCGATATAGGCCATGTCGTATATATTAATTGGTGTTAATCTACCGTTTAATTTGCTAGCTAGCTGCTATATATAGATCGAGCATGTTTTTATTAGATCGGGTTATAGCTAGCTAGTATAGTTTAGGGTTATGTGTTTTAATGGACTAGGGTTTGATTAGCTAGGGGTTAGTTATATATATGGTTTAGGGTTAATGCATGGCACATTTAATTTAACTAGAGGACCGCGAGCTAGGCACCCCTGGCCTGCTTGATGCACAATTAAGTGTCGTTGGCCTATATATATGGTTTAATTAGGGTTTAGGGTTAGCTAGGGTTTAGGGTTTAGGGTTTAGTGTTTAGGGTGTTTAGCTAGGGTCTAGGGTTTAGTTTAGGGTGTTTAGGGTCTAGGGTTTAGGGTTTAATTAGTGTTTAGGGTGTTTAGGTTTAGGGTTTAGGGTTTAGTGTTTACTATGTTTAGGGTCTAGGGTTTAGGGTTTAGTGTTTAGGGTGTTTAGGGTCTAGGGTTTAGTGTTTAGGGTGTTTAGGGTTTAGGGGAGTTTTAGGGTTGTTTAAGGTTTAGGGATCATCGATCGAAAAGCACAATAATTATATATATATTATGAGGAAACTTAATCAAATGTGTTTTCATTCGAGAGAACTTGTCAAAATTCAAGTTAATTAATTTATCATCGATAATTATATAATTAATTAATGAATCTCAGGGAGATGTTATACAACATATGATCGATATAGGCCATGTCGTATATATTAATTGGTGTTAATCTACCGTTTAATTTGCTAGCTAGCTGCTATATATATAGATCGAGCATGTTTTTATTAGATCGGGTTATATATAGCTAGCTAGTACAGTTTAGGGTTATGTGTTTTAATTAAGTAGGGTTGATTAGCTAGGGTTAGTTATTACATATATATGGTTAGGGTTAATGCATGGCACATTTAATTTAATTAGAGGACCGCGAGGCACCCCCTGGCCTGCTCGATGCACAATTAAGTGTCGTTGGCCTATACATAGGGTTTAATTAGGGTTTAGGGTTAGCTAGGGTTTAGGGTTAGGGTTAGGGTTAGGTTAGGGTTTAGGGTCTAGGGTGGTTTAGGGTCTAGGGTTTAGGGTTTAGGGTTAGCTAGGGTTTAGGGTTAGGTTAGGGTTAGGGTACGTTTAGGGTCTAGGGTTTAGGGTTTAGTGTTTAGGGTGTTTAGGGTTTAGGGATTAGGGATTATTAGGGATTAGGGATTTAAGGTTTTAGGGGTTGTTAAGTTTAAGGTTTAGGGATCATCGATCGAGTGCGCACACACATTATTAGAGGCACCCGCGCCTTTACGCATAAAGTGCATGCGTATATATGTGTGTTTTTTGGGCCACCAACGATATATAGATGATCGAGAGAGAGAGAGAGATCGAGACTGAAATCCGGCCCCAAGAATATATATGTTCAAATATACATTAAAATATATGCACGAATGCATTGTAGGCCATGCATGCACACTAATTATATATATATTATGAGGCAACTTAATCAAATGTGTTTTCATTCGAGAGAACTTGTCAAAATTCAAGTTAATTAATTTATCACGATAATTATATAATTAATTAATGAATCTCACGGATATGTTATACAACATGATCGATATAGGCCATGTATATTTTAATTGGTGTTAATCTACGGTTTGCTAGCTAGCTGCTACATATAGAGCATGTTTTTATTAGATCGGGTTATAGCTAGCTAGTATAGTTTAGGGTTATGTGTTTTAATTAAGTAGGGTTGATTAGCTAGCTAGGGTTAGTTACATATATATGGTTTAGGGTTAATGCATGGCACATTTAATTTAATTAGAGGACCGCGAGGCACCCCCGGCTCGCTCGATGCACGTACAATTAAGTGTCGTTGGCCTATACATAGGGTTTAATTAGGGTTTTAGGGGTAAGCTAGGGTTTAGGGTTAATTAGGGTTAGGGTTTAGGGTCTAGGGTTTAGGGTCTAGGGTTTAGGGTTTGGGGTTAGCTAGGGTTTAGGGTTAGGGTTAGGGTTAGGGTTTAGGGTTTAGGGTTTAGTGTTTAGGGTGTTTAGGGTTTAGGGATTAGCTAGGGATTATTAGGGATTAGGGATTTAAGGTTTTAGGGGTTGTTTAAGGTTTAGGGATCATCGATCGAGTGCGCACACACATTATTAGAGGCACCCGCGCGCGCCTTTACGCATAAAGTGCATGCGTATATATGTGTGTTTTTTGAGCCACCAACGATATATAGATGATCGAGAGAGAGAGATCGAGATTGAAATCCCCAAGAATATCTATGTTCAAATATACATTAAAATATATGCACGAATGCATTGTAGGCCATGCATGCATGCACACTAATTATATATATATATTATGAGGCAACTTAATCAAATGTGTTTTCATTCGAGAGAACTTGTCAAAATTCAAGTTAATTAATTTATCACGATAATTATATAATTAATTAATGAATGTCAGGGATATGTTATACAACATGATCGATATAGGCCATGTATATTTTAATTGGTGTTAATCTACAGTTTGCTAGCTAGCTAGCTGCTATATATATATATATAGAGCATGTTTTTATTAGATCGGGTTAATTATATCTAGTATAGTTTAGGGTTATGTGTTTTAATTAAGTAGGTTTGATTAGCTAGGGTTAGTTACATATATATATATGGTTTAGGGTTAATGCATGGCGCATTTAATTAATTTAATTAATTAAGTGTCGTTGGCCTATACATAGGGTTTAATTAGGGTTTAGGGTTAGCTAGGGCAGATGGTTAGGGTTAGGGTTAGGGTTAGGGTTTAGGGTCTAGGGTCTAGGTTTTAGTGTTTAGGGTGTTTAGGGTTTATGGATTAGGGATTAGGGATTTAGGGTTTTAGGGTTGTTTAAGGTTTAGGGATCATCGATCGAGTGCGCACACACATTATTAGATCGAGGCACCCGCGCCTTTACGCATAAAGTGCATGCGTATATATGTGTGTTTTTTGGGCCACCAACGATATATATATAGATGATCGAGAGAGAGATTGAAATCCCCAAGAATATGTTCAAATATACATTAAAATATATGCACGAATGCATTGTAGGCCATGCATGCACACTAATTATATATATATATTATGAGGCAACTTAATCAAATGTGTTTTCATTCGAGAGAACTTGTCAAAATTCAAGTTAATTAATTTATCACGATAATTATATAATTAATTAATGAATCTCAGGGATATGTTATACAACATGATCGATATAGGCCATGTATATTTTAATTGGTGTTAATCTACGGTTTGCTAGCTAGCTGCTACATATAGAGCATGTTTTTATTAGATCGGGTTATAGCTAGCTAGTATAGTTTAGGGTTATGTGTTTTAATTAAGTAGGGTTGATTAGCTAGCTAGGGTTAGTTACATATATATGGTTTAGGGTTAATGCATGGCACATTTAATTTAATTAGAGGACCGCGAGGCACCCCCTGGCCTGCTCGATGCACGTACAATTAAGTGTCGTTGGCCTATACATAGGGTTTAATTAGGGTTTTAGGGTTAGCTAGGGTTTAGGGTTAGGGTTAGGGTTAGGGTTTAGGGTCTAGGGTTTAGGGTCTAGGGTTTAGGGTTTAGGGTTAGCTAGGGTTTAGGGTTAGGGTTAGGCTTAGGGTTAGGGTTTAGGGTTTAGTGTTTAGGGTGTTTAGGGTTTAGGGATTAGGGATTATTAGGGATTAGGGATTTAAGATTTTAGGGGTTGCTGTTTAAGGTTTAGGGATCATCGATCGAGTGCGCACACACATTATTAGAGGCACCCGCGCGCGCCTTTACGCATAAAGTGCATGCGTATATATGTGTGTTTTTTGGGCCACCAACGATATATAGATGATTGAGAGAGAGAGATCGAGATTGAAATCCCCAAGAATATATATGTTCAAATATACATTAAAATATATGCACGAATGCATTGTAGGCCATGCATGCACACTAATTATATATATATATTATGAGGCAACTTAATCAAATGTGTTTTCATTCGAGAGAACTTGTCAAAATTCAAGTTAATTAATTTATCACGATAATTATATAATTAATTAATGAATCTCAGGGATATGTTATACAACATGATCGATATAGGCCATGTATATTTTAATTGGCGTCAATCTACGGTTTGCTAGCTAGCTGCTATATATAGAGCATGTTTTTATTAGATCGGGTTATATCTAGTATAGTTTAGGGTTATGTGTTTTAATTAAGTAGGGTTGATTAGCTAGGGTTATTTACATATATATGGTTTAGGGTTAATGCATGGCGCATTTAATTAATTTAATTAGAGTAACGCGAGGCACCCCTGGGCTGCTCGATGCACAATTAAGTGATTGTTGGACGGCACCCGAAGGATTCGGTTAGCCATGGCTTGTGTAAGCAAAGGTTGGGAGGAGTGTTATCATAATAAAACTAAAATAAAAAGGCACTCCTTCATGGTATGAGATTGTTGGCAGGCACCCGAGGATTCGGTTAGCCATGGTTTGTGAAAGAAAGGTTGGAAGGAGTGCCATCCAAAAATAAAATAAAATGGGAGCCGCTCTTTGAAGGTTTGTCCGCAAGGGGTTAGAGTACCCGCTACCATTCGTTGACAACAACATACACCTCTCAAAACTTTATTTTTATGCTCTCTTTATGTTTTCAAAATAAAAGCTCTAGCACAAATATAGCAATCGATGCTTTCCTCTTTGAAGGACCATTCTTTTACTTTTATTGTTGAGTCAGTTCACCTATCTCTCTCCACCTCAAGAAGCAAACATTTGTGTGAACTGTGCATTGATTCTTACATACTTGCTTATTGCACTTGTTATATTGCTTTGCATTGACAATTATCCATGAGATATACATGTTATAAGTTGAAAGCAACCGCTGAAACTTAATCTTCTTTTGTGTTGCTTCAATACCTTTACTTTGAATTATTGCTTTATGAGTCAACTCTTATGCAAGACTTATTGATGCTTGTCTTGAAGTGCTATTCATGAAAAGTCTTTGCTTTATGATTCACTTGTTTACTCATGTCATATACATTGTTTTGATCGCTGCATTCACTACATATGCTTTACAAATAGTATGATCAAGGTTGTGATGGCATGTCACTCCAGAAATTATCTGTGTTATCGTTTTACCTGCTCGGGACGAGCAGAACTAAGCTTGGGGATGCTGATACGTCTCCGACATATCGATAATTTCTTATGTTCCATGCCACATTATTGATGTTATCTACATGTTTTATGCACACTTTATGTCATATTCGTGCATTTTCTGGAACTAACCTATTAACAAGATGCCGAAGTGCCAGTTCCTGTTTTCTGCTGTTTTTGGTTTCAGAAATCCTAGTAACGAAATATTCTCGGAATCGGACGAAATCAACGCCCAGGTTCCTATTTTCACCGGAAGCATCCAGAACACATGAGAAGGACCAGAGGGGGGGCACTGGGCCCCCAGACCATAGGCCGGCGCGGCCCAGGCCCTAGCCGCGCTGCCATATGGTGTGGCCACCCCTCCAGCCCTCCTGCGCCGCCTCTTCGCCTATTTAAAGCCTCCGTCGCGAAAACCCTGAGGTGTTCGATGAAACCCACAGAAACCTTCCAGAGCCGCCGCCATCGCGAAGCCAAGATCTGGGGGACAGGAGTCTCTATTCCGGCACGCCGCCGGGACGGGGAAGTGCCCCCGGAAGGCTTCTCCATCGACACCGCTGCCATCTCCACCGCCATCTTCATCACCGCTGCTGCTCCCATGAGGAGGGAGTAGTTCTCCATCGAGGCTCGGGGCTGTACCGGTAGCTATGTGGTTCATCTCTCTCCTATGTGCTTCAATACAATAATCTCATGAGCTGCTTTACATGATTGAGATTCATATGATGATGCTTGTAATCTAGATGTCATTATGCTAGTCAAGTGAGTTTTACTTATGTGATCTCCGGAGACTCCTTGTCCCACGTGTGTAAAGGTGACAGTGTGTGCACCGTGTGGGTCTCTTAGGCTATATTTCACAGAATACTTATTCACTGTTGAATGGCATAGTGAGGTGCTTATTTATATCTCTTTATGATTGCAATGTGTTTGTATCACAATTTATCTATGTGCTACTCTAGCAATGTTATTAAAGTAGTTTTATTCCTCCTGCACGATGTAATGGTGACAGTGTGTGCATCCGTGTTAGTACTTGGTTTATGCTATGATCATGATCTCTTGTAGATTGCGAAGTTAACTATTGCTATGATAGTATTGATGTGATCTATTCCTCCTACATATGCATGAAGGTGACAGTGTGCATGCTATGTTAGTACTTGGTTTAGTCTTTTGATCTATCTTACACTATAAGGTTACTAAAATATGAGCATTATTGTGGAGCTTGTTAACTCCGGCATTGAGGGTTCGTGTAATCCTACGCAATGTGTTCATCATCCAACAAAAGTGTAGAGTATGCATTTATCTATTCTGTTATGTGATCAATGTTGAGAGTGTCCACTAGTGAAAGTGTAATCCCTAGGCCTTGTTCCTAAATACTGCTATTACTGCTTGTTTACTGTTTTACTGCATTACTACTGCTGCAATACTACCACCATCAACTACACGCCAGCAAGCTATTTTCTGGCACCGTTGCTACTGCTCATATATATTCATACCACCTGTATTTCACTATCTCTTCGCCGAACTAGTGCACCTATTAGGTGTGTTGGGGACACAAGAGACTTCTTGCTTTGTGGTTGCAGGGTTGCATGAGAGGGATATCTTTGACCTCTTCCTCCCTGAGTTCGATAAACCTTGGGTGATCCACTTAAGGGAAAACTTGCTGATGTTCTACAAACCTCTGCTCTTGGAGGCCCAACACTGTCTACAGGAAAGGAGGGGGAACGTAGACATCAAGCACTTTTCTGGCGCCGTTGCCGGGGAAGAAAGGTAAAAAGGCACTCATACTTCGGTTCCAGGTTAAGTACTTTTCTGGCGCCATTGTGTTTGTGCTCGAAGCTATTTCCTTTAGATCCTGCAATTGCAACTTTTTGTTTCTTGTTTTACACTAGTTAGGCATAATGGAAAACAACAAAAATATGAGAGATCTTTATGAACTTTATCTTGAATTAGGACATGATGTGTTTGAAGAGAGAATTAAAAAACCCATGGAACTTTATATGCATGCTAATGGGAATGTTATTACTATGAATACTTTGAACACTATTGTTGCTAATGCTATGGAAAATTCTAAGCTTGGGGAAGCTGGCTTTGATGAGCATGATCTTTTTAGTCCCCCAAGAATTGAGGAGAAAATTTTCTTTGATGATACTTTGCCTCCTATTTATGATGATTATAATGATAGTGGTCTTTTGGTGCCACCTACTATGGAGAGTAAATTTTGTTGTGATTATACTATGCCTCCTACACTTGATGAGAATAATAATGATAGCTACTTTGTTGAATTTGCTCCCACTACAACTAATAAAATTGATTATGCTTATGTGGAGAGTAATAATTTTATGCATGAGACTCATGATAAGAATGCTTTATGTGATAGTTATATTGTTGAGTTTGCTCATGATACTACTGAAAGTTATTATGAGAGAGGAAAATATGGTTGTAGAAATTTTCATGTTAATAAAATGCCTCTCTATGTGCTGAAATTTTTGAAGCTACACTTGTTTTATCTTCCTATGCTTGTTACTTTGCTCTTCATGAACTTGTTTATTTACAAGATTCTTATGCATAGGAAGCATGTTAGAATTAAATATGTTTTGGATTTGCTTCTTGATGCTCTCTTTTGCTTCAAATACTATTTCTTGCAAGTGCATCATTAAAACTGCTGAGCCCATCTTAATGGCTATAAAGAAAGAACTTCTTGGGAGATAACCCATGTGTTATTTTGCTACAGTACTTTGTTTTATATTTGTGTCTTGGAAGTTGTTTACTACTGTAGCAACCTCTCCTTATCTTAGTTTAGTGTTTTGTTGTGCCAAGTTAAGCCGTTGATAGAAAAGTAAGTACTAGATTTGGATTACTGCGCAGTTCCAGATTTCTTTGCTGTCACGAATCTGGGTCCACCTCCCTGTAGGTAACTCAGAAAATTAAGCCAATTTACGTGCATGATCCTCAGATATGTAAGCAACTTTCATTCAATTTGAGCATTTTCATCTGAGCAAGTCTGGTGCCATTTTAAAATTCGTCTTTATGGACTGTTCTGTTTTGACAGATTCTGCCTTTTATTTCACATTGCTTCTTTCGCTGTGTTGGGTGGATTTCTTTGTTCCATTACCTTCCAGTAGCTTTGGGCAATGTCCAGAAGTGTTAAGAATGATTGTGTCACCTCTGAACATGTGAGTTTTTGATTATGCACTAACCCTCTAATGAGCTTGTTTCGAGTTTGGTGTGGAGGAAGTTTACAAGGGTCAAGAGAGGAGGATGATATACTATGATCAAGAAGAGTGAAAAGTCTAAGCTTGGGGATGCCCCGGTGGTTCATCCCTGCATATTTCAAGAAGACTCAAGCATCTAAGCTTGGGGATGCCCAAGGCATCCCCTTCTTCATCGACAACATTATCAGGTTCCTCCCCTGAAACTATATTTTTATTCAGTCACATCTTATGTACTTTACTTGGAGCGTCTGTGTGCTTTTGTTTTTGTTTGTGTTTGAATATATTGGATTACATCATGCTTGTGTGGGAGAGAGACACGCTCCGCTGGTTCGTATGAACACATGTGTTCTTAGCTCATAATATTCATGGCGAAGTTTCTTCTTCGTTAAATTGTTATATGGTTGGAATTGGAAAATGATACATGTAGTAATTGCTATAATGTCTTGGGTAATGTGATACTTGGCAATTGTTGTGCTCATGTTTAAGCTCTTGCATCATATACTTTGCACCTATTAGTGAAGAATACATAGAGCATGCTAAAATTTGGTTTGCATAATTGGTCTCTCTAAGGTCTAGATAATTTCTAGTAAGGTGTTTGAACAACAAGGAAGACGATGTATAGTCTTATAATGCTTGTAATATGTCTTTTATGTGAGTTTTGCTATACTAGTTCATACTTGTGTTTGCTTCAAACATCCTTGCTAGCCTAAACCTTGTATTGAGAGGGAATACTTCTCATGCATCCAAATCCTTGAGCCAAACAACACTATGCCATTTGTGTCCACCATACCTACCTACTACATGGTATTTCCTGCCATTCCAAAGTAAATTGCTTGAGTGCTACCTTTAAACAATTCAAAATTTATCACCTCTGATTTGTGTCAATGTTTTATAGCTCATGAGGAAGTATGTGGTGTTTATCTTTCAATCTTGTTGGGCAACTTTCACCAATGGACTAGTGGCTTCATCCGCTTATCCAATAATTTTGCAAAAAGAGCTGGCAATGGGATTCCCAGTCCCAAATTAATTAACAAAAATAGACACTCCTCCATGGTATGTGATTGTTGGACGGCACCCGAAAGATTTGGTTAGCCATGGCTTGTGTAAGCAAAGGTTGGGAGGAGTGTTATCATAATAAAACTAAAATAAAAAGGCACTCCTTCATGGTATGAGATTGTTGGCAGGCACCCGAGGATTCGGTTAGCCATGGTTTGTGAAAGAAAGGTTGGAAGGAGTGCCATCCAAAAATAAAATAAAATGGGAGCCGCTCTTTGAAGGTTTGTCTGGCAAGGGGGTTAGAGTACCCGCTACCATTCGTTGACAACAACATACACCTCTCAAAACTTTATTTTTATGCTCTCTTTATGTTTTCAAAATAAAAGCTCTAGCACAAATATAGCAATCGATGCTTTCCTCTTTGAAGGACCATTCTTTTACTTTTATTGTTGAGTCAGTTCACCTATCTCTCTCCACCTCAAGAAGCAAACATTTGTGTGAACTGTGCATTGATTCTTACATACTTGCTTATTGCACTTGTTATATTGCTTTGCATTGACAATTATCCATGAGATATACATGTTATAAGTTGAAAGCAACCGCTGAAACTTGATCTTCTTTTGTGTTGCTTCAATACCTTTACTTTGAATTATTGCTTTATGAGTCACCTCTTATGCAAGACTTATTGATGCTTGTCTTGAAGTGCTATTCATGAAAAGTCTTTGCTTTATGATTCACTTGTTTACTCATGTCATATACATTGTTTTGATCGCTGCATTCACTACATATGCTTTACAAATAGTATGATCAAGGTTGTGATGGCATGTCACTCCAGAAATTATCTGTGTTATCGTTTTACCTGCTCGGGACGAGCAGAACTAAGCTTGGGGATGCTGATACGTCTCCGACGTATCGATAATTTCTTATGTTCCATGCCACATTATTGATGTTATCTACATGTTTTATGCACACTTTATGTCATATTCGTGCATTTTCTGGAACTAACCTATTAACAAGATGCCGAAGTGCCGCTTCCTCGTTTTCTCGCTGTTTTTGGTTTCAGAAATCCTAGTAACGAAATATTCTCGAATCGGACGAAATCAACGCCTGTGTTCCTATTTTCACCTAAGCATCCGTAACACACGAGAAGGACCAGAGGGGGGCACTGGGCCCCTGCACCATAGGCCGGCGCGGCCCAGTGCCCCGGCCGCGCCGCCATATGGTGTGGCCACCCTCCAGCCCTCCCGCGCCGCCTCTTCGCCTATTTAAAGCCTCCGTCGCGAAAACCCCGAGGCGTTCGACGAAACCCACGTAAACCTTCCAGCCGCCGCCATTGCGAAGCCAAGATCTGGGGGACAGAGTCTCTGTTCGCACGCCGCCGGACGGGGAAGTGCCCCGGAAGGCTTCTCCATCGACACCGCTGCCATCTCCACCGCCATCTTCATCACCGCTGCTGCTCCCATGAGGAGGGAGTAGTTCTCCATCGAGGCTCGGGGCTGTACCGGTAGCTATGTGGTTCATCTCTCTCCTATGTGCTTCAATACAATAATCTCATGAGCTGCTTTACATGATTGAGATTCATATGATGATGCTTGTAATCTAGATGTCATTATGCTAGTCAAGTGAGTTTTACTTATGTGATCTCCGGAGACTCCTTGTCCCACGTGTGTAAAGGTGACAAAGTGTGTGCACCGTGTGGGTCTCTTAGGCTATATTTCACAGAATACTTATTCACTGTTGAATGGCATAGTGAGGTGCTTATTTATATCTCTTTATGATTGCAATGTGTTTGTATCACAATTTATCTATGTGCTACTCTAGCAATGTTATTAAAGTAGTTTTATTCCTCCTGCACGATGTAATGGTGACAGTGTGTGCATCCGTGTTAGTACTTGGTTTATGCTATGATCATGATCTCTTGTAGATTGCGAAGTTAACTATTGCTATGATAGTATTGATGTGATCTATTCCTCCTACATATGCATGAAGGTGACAGTGTGCATGCTATGTTAGTACTTGGTTTAGTCTTTTGATCTATCTTACACTATAAGGTTACTAAAATATGAGCATTATTGTGGAGCTTGTTAACTCCGGCATTGAGGGTTCGTGTAATCCTACGCAATGTGTTCATCATCCAACAAAAGTGTAGAGTATGCATTTATCTATTCTGTTATGTGATCAATGTTGAGAGTGTCCACTAGTGAAAGTGTAATCCCTAGGCCTTGTTCCTAAATACTGCTATTACTGCTTGTTTACTGTTTTACTGCATTACTATCGTCGCAATACTACCACCATCAACTACACGCCAAAGCAAGCTATTTTCTCGCACCGTTGCTACCGCTCATATATATTCATACCACCCGTATTTCACTATCTCTTCGCCGAACTAGTGCACCTATTAGGTGTGTTGGGGACACAAGAGACTTCTTGCTTTGTGGTTGCAGGGTTGCATGAGAGGGATATCTTTGACCTCTTCCTCCCTGAGTTCGATAAACCTTGGGTGATCCACTTAAGGGAAAACTTGCTGCTGTTCTACAAACCTCTGCTCTTGGAGGCCCAACACTGTCTACAGGAAAGGAGGGGGAACGTAGACATCATGCATGCGTATATATGTGTGTTTTTTGGCCACCAACGATATATAGATGATCGAGAGAAAGATTGAAATCCCCAAGAATATGTTCAAATATACATTAAAATATATGCACGAATGCATTGTAGGCTATGCATGCACACTAATTATATATATATTATGAGGCAACTTAATCAAACGTGTTTTCATTCGAGAGAGCTTGTCAAAATTCAAGTTAATTAATTTATCACGATAATTATATAATTAATTAATGAATCTCATGGTTTTGTTATACTACATGATCGATATAGGCCATGTATATTTTAATTGGTGTTAATCTACGGTTTGCTAGCTAGCTGCTATATATAGAGCATGTTTTTATTAGATCGGGTTATAGCTAGCTAGTATAGTTTAGGGTTATGTGTTTTAATTAAGTAGGGTTGATTAGCTAGGGTTAGTTACATATATATGGTTTAGGGTTAATGCATGGCACATTTAATTTAATTAGAGGACCGCGAGGCACCCCTGGCCTGCTCGATGACAATTAAAGTGTCGTTGGCCTATACATAGGGTTTAATTAGGGTTTAGGGTTAGCTAGGGTTTAGGGTTAGGGTTAGGGTTAGGGTTAGGGTTTAGGGTCTAGGGTTTAGGGTTTAGTGTTTAGGGTGTTTAGGTTTAGGGATTAGGGATTAGAGATTTAAGGTTTTAGGGTTGTTTAAGGTTTAGGGATCATCGATCGAGTGCGCACACACATTATTAGAGGCACCCGCCTTTACGCATAAATTGCATGCATATATATGTGTGTTTTTTTGGCCACCAACGATATATAGATGATCGAGAGAGAGAGATTGAAATCCCCAAGAATATGTTCAAATATACATTAAAATATATGCACGAATGCATGGTAGGCCATGCATGCACACTAATTATATATATATTATGAGGCAACTTAATCAAATGTGTTTTCATTCGGGAGAACTTGTCAAAATTAGAGTTAATTAATTTATCACGATAATTATATAATTAATTAATGAATCTTAGGGATATGTTATACAACATGATCGATATAGGCCATGTATATATTAATTGGTGTTAATCTAAGGTTTGCTAGCTAGCTGCTATATATAGAGCATGTTTTTATTAGATCGGGTTATAGCTAGTATACTTTAGGGTTATGTGTTTTCATTAAGTAGGGTTGATTAGCTATGGTTAGTTACATATATATGGTTTAGGGTTAATGCATGGCACATTTAATTTAATTAGAGGACCGCGAGGCACCCCTGGCCTGCTTGACGCACAATTAAGTGTCGTTGGCCTATATATAGGGTTTAATTAGGGTTTAGGGTTAGGGTTAGGGTTTAGGGTATAGGGTTTAGTGTTTAGGGTGTTTAGGGATTAGGGATTAGGGTTTCAGGGTTGTATAAGGTTTAGGGATCATCGATCGAGTGCGCACACACATTATTAGAGGCACCCGCGCCTATGCGCATAAAGTGCATGCGTATAGTTTAGGGTTATTTGTTTTAATTAAGTTGGGTTTGATCAGCTAGGGTTAGTTACATATATATGGTTTAGGGTTAATGCATGGCACATTACATATAGTTTAAATCTCAAGAATGTTTATACATGATAGGCCATATGTGCAAAGGATTTTTTTCCCTGTGAACTTGTCAAAATTCAAGTTTATCAAAGGCTAATGGAAACTAGTCCAAAAATTACATAGAGGACCAAAAGTACTAGACAATAACTAATAGAACCTGCAACTTTACAAAAAGGACCCCAAAACATATAGAAGAAAATCAATCGAGTCCTTCTCGACCGCACATCGATCTCTGCTCCGCATCCTTTCCAGCAACTCCGTCGCCGGGGACGCACCACTTGGGACGGTGTCGCCGGTAGTCGCCAGGACGAAGGAGAAGAAGGGCCTCAGCAACGACATATTGGCTCTGAGAAGGGCCGCTGAAAGGCCAAGATGTGCACGGGCAAGACGGATGACGCCGTCGTATGCCCCGAGCTTGTGAACTTTAGCAGCTTGACTTCCCCATTGACCAGATCTGAAGCACTGACCAAAGCAAGCCTCACCGTTAGCGCCATCACATTGATGGCACCAGATCGGGGTTTGGCCGGCAAGATCCGCCAGATTCACCATAGGCCAGATCTGAAGCCGATGACGAGATCCCCGACTCCATTGCGCCATTCTGCTCATGGGAAACACTGGATCTAAGCTTACAACAACACTAACTCCCTCGGATCCAAATTAGCCGACTCAACTTTGCTTATCTAAATATGGATGTATCCACACATGTTTTTACTCTAGATACATACACGTCTAAGGAAAGTTGAATCAATTAATTTAGTTCGGAGGGTGTACAATATACAGAGAGAAGTCGGCCTCGTCTCCGGCCGGCGAGGCCGCCGGAGAGAAAGGGGAGAGGAGCCGGGGGAGTGGGAGAGACTCGAGAGAGAAAGAGAAGAGGAAGAAATGAGAGCTCCCTGGGGAAGAACATTATTTTTGTAGTTCTGCTCGTAGCTTGAAACTGAAAATTTCGGCTGCGCGCCAAATCATCCCGCCGCATCCATTCGAAAATCCCGTGACCAGTTTTACCCTTTTAACCCTGGTCTGGAAGCTACAACCCACCGACCATGGAGGGCTCATTCGGTAACAATGAAATATCTTGCCTAGATCCCGAACCCTCCCCACAGGCCCACACCCACCCACCAACCATTCGCCCCATTAGCTCAAAAATACTCTCACACGCCAAAGCTCGACTCTCTACAAGACTAGATCTGCTTCGCCGCCGGCATACTCCTCCACGGCGTAGCCTTGATCGTGTTGGCTGTCCACCCACCTGATCCGCTCCCCCGCCGCCCTCGTCACCGACGGATCTGCTTCACCGCCGACCTCGCCACCGACAGATCTGCTTCACCGCCGACCTCGCCACCGACGGATCTGCTTCACCGCCGACCTCGCCACCGACTACCTCGGCGCAGCGGCTGTATCAACTTCACCGAATCCCTTGCCAGCCAACCAGATCTGCTTCACTAACGCCCGCTTCTATCGAAACAGGTCGATTCATCGTCTCCCGCGTTCGCCGCCGCCGGAATGCAAGTTGCCGCCCCGTCCACCCCGCCGCAGCCTTGGTTAGTACGCTGGCCCGTTAGATCGCGGTGTTTCTTTAGCCATGTTTTGTGTAGTTATTTGCGATCTCATATGCCGTTAACTTTCTTGATGTGTTGCTTCGCATGAAGTTTGTTTAAATATTGTACAAGACAAAAGCATTATCCGGTCGCTACCATCCCGTTCATTCTATCGACACTGTGTGCATCCACATATTTATAGCCTTATACCCATTCATTTGTCGCCATCGTTTTTGTATCGCATGCTATTGTCGCACCGTTTTTATAGTCATGCTATGGGCATTTCCAATCTGCTTGTTCTTATACCACGTCATTAGCTCACCGCTAGCTGCTAGCTGTTTTCTCGTGATCGCTATTCTCACACCGCTTTTCTAATCATGCTATGTGCATTTCCAATCTGCTTGCTCTTATACCTCGTCTTTAGCTTATATAGTTATTGTCGCGTGCATGTCTGGTCTTTGTATTATCGTAGACTGACTTGTCAATGTTATTTTTCCTAGGGATTGATCATGCGAACCACTTATTAGAACATCCAACATTAACAGCGGGGACGCTAGGGAAGGTTGGAATCTGAGTTCTTGGTTGGTAAATTTGGCAGTTTACTTCCGTTATTCTCTCTAACCTATATGCATTGTTCCTTATGCAAGAGATTAACACTTGGAACCCTGCCATAGCAATGCCATTCATGCTTTACTATGTTTCTCGCCTATTTGATATGCTTGTCTTGGAGAAACTGCGAAGGTGATTTGAACTCGACATTTGGTCATTCTTAATGCCGCTTTACTTTATGTGGAAAACCTTGGCATTACCCTACTCTAAATCTGAATGTCTGAAATTCGTATCTCATGCAAAGCAACATCTAGTTGGTTTTAATCGATATCCTGTAAATATTGGCTTATTCATTTGGCAGCTCAAGTTTTTTGTTATTTGAAACCAGTGACTTGGTCTTAAATGTGATATCTAAACACAGATTAAGGACAATGGAGCAGGAGGATTAGCATTTCACTTGATGGCTGAACCTAAAATGACAGCATGTTGACCACGACTAGTGCACGCAAGAGACGGACCTGCAATGAGCCAAGATGTGCTTAGTACATGCATCTTATCTTATCTTGTGCTTATTTCTCGCTACATGTCGTTATCTGATCTCTACATTGCGTAATACATGTTTGAATAGTTAATTGTTGTAACTATGTTTGCAATGTTACCGAATGCGCTTTTAATGAAGCAAATCATCATTAGAAGATAGTCGCCAAAAAAGGATCTGTAGCGACCACTCGTGCAACATTATGATGTAAGTTTGTGCTTAGTACAAGTTCCATACATTGTTTTATTTATTCTACTTGTTATTATCTTTTATCTTCATTGTTTAATATATGTTTGGATAGTTCATCTTTTAACTCTTTTTGCATTATTATCGTAATGCAGTTGTGATGAAGCAATCTTCATTAGAAGTGAGGCCCACAAAAGTTCGATATTTCTTCCGATGCATCTTCTCATAGCCGTCAACCTAGACCATTGCTTTCATCAAACAAGAATATCTCAAGGTCTGTACTTTATAAAAGACATGGTATTGTCGCTTTAAGATCTGTAGCTGATATGTTGACAAAGAGTACACAAGATTCAATCAAGGCAATTGCCAAATGTCAACGTGTTATTGATGATGCTAATAGAAGTCCTCAATGATTCTATGTAATTTTTTTGTTTGGGCACATTAATTGCCTTGTAATTTTCCTACCTGCTTTATTTGTGTATGTAATTGTGTGTATCATTGATATCGATTTTAGGCTCATGAAATGTAATGCAAGTTGACTAGTCAAACAAGTAGGGCACTACAACAGATTGGGCCGCCCACTTACGATAGTGTGGGACCCACTTTCATTTTGGGCCAGCCCACTTCTTTAGTAGGCCGGCCCTAAGCATACACGATAGTGGGATCCACATGCTTATTGGGCCGGCCCACTATCTTGTTGGGCCACCTATTTGCTATATGGTGGTCCCACATGGTAAATGGGCCGCTTTAACAGAAGGTGGGACCCACTGTGTTTTTGGCCCGGCCCACTATCTTGTTGGGCCGGCCCACTTGCTATATGGTGGACCCCACATACTAAATGGGCCGGCCTTTTAACTGGAAAGTGGGACCCAGCTGTGTTTTGGGCCCGGCCCACTCTCTTGTGGGGCCCTCCCACTTGCTATATGGTGGACCCCACATACTAAATGGGCCGGCCTTTTAACAGGAAGGTGGGACCCACCTGTGCTTTTGGCCCGGCCCACTATCTTGTTGGGCCGGCCCACTTGCTATATGGTGGACCCCACACACCAAATGGGCCGGTCCTCTAACAGGAAAGTGGGACCCACCTGTGTTTTTGGCCCGGCCCACTATCTTGTTGGGCCGGCCCACTTGCTATATGGTGGACCCCACATACTAAATGGGCCGACCCTTTAACTGGAAAGTGGGACCCACCTGTGTTTTTGGCCCGGCCCACTTGCTATATGGTGGACCCCACGCACTAAATGGACCGGCCCTTTAACAGGAAAGTGGGACCCACATGTGTTTTGGCCCGGCCCACTTGCTTCTTGGGCCGGCCCAGTTGCTGTAAGGTGGACCCCACATGTTAAATGGGCCGGCCCATTTAAGTTTTGACCAGTCAACCTTAGAGGTTAGGCCCGGCCCACGTAACTAATGGACCAGCCCAGCTATATAGTTGACCGGTCAAACTATGTCACCGGCCCGCCCGCTTAAGACGTGGCAGCCTCGTGTGGGTCTACCATCTACCACGGGGTTTCGCCGGTTAACGCCGTTAATCGCGCTAACGGCGTCGCCACGTGTCGCTTGCATGACGTCGCAGTCAACGGGCTCCCGGAAACACTTGGGCAACGGTCCGATTTTCCGTGGCGGAAGGGCGCCCAAGCGCGACGGACCGAAAAAATCGTCGTAGGACTTTGCCTGACGCAGTTTCCACAACAGAACCCATATCGTCGGGTTAGGCCCATAGGCGACGAAAAATACCCCTTAGCGGACGATTTTGAGACGTTGTCTATCAGAACTTTTCTTGTAGTGATAGCTATTCCAATTATAGTTCTTAATTAAAACTTCCTCACTAAAGCCACATTGAAATTTAAGATGTTTAGTATCATGTTTAGAGCAACAGTTTATATCATGGCGTTTAAGCAAGATTTTAGCAATTGTATTCAATTTTTCTATCACAGCACTCATGACTTTACCTGTTCTTGATTCTCTATAATTCATATATATTTCTATAAGCTCCAAATAGGTTGTGGGTTCTCCCATAACAACAGTTTTTAATTTTTCGGTTTTTCAAATTTTTATGGATTTTCGGGTATATAAGAAAAATAAAACAAGACAAAAACAAACTAGACAAAAGTAAACTAAGCAAAACAAAATAAAATAAAACAGAGGGAGAGGTAGAGTGTACTCCCCAGGTGAACTTATGAGTAGAGCTATGCCTCCCCGACAACGGCGCCAGAAAATAGTCTTGATAACCCACAAGTATAGGGGATCGCAACAATCTTTGAGGGAAGTAAAACCCAAATTTATTGATTCGACACAAGGGGAGACAAAGAATACTTATAAGCCTTAACAACTGAGTTGTCAATTCAGCTGCACCTGGAAAAGCACTAGTAACAGGGGTGATGTGAAAGCAGCAGTAATATGAGAGCAGTAGTAACAGAATAATAAAGCCAGAGCAAGAATACGTAGGCAATGGCACCAGAAAATAGTTGATACTACTTCCAATGACATATAGGACCGAGCGAGTATTTGATGATGAAAGATGGACCGGGGTTCCCAGCTATCTACACTAGTGGTAACTCTCCAATAACAAGTGACAAGTGTTGGGTGAACAAATTACAGTTGGGCAATTGATAGGATTGAAATAGCATTAAGACAGAACATCAAGTTTATTAATCATGTAGGCATGTTTTCCATATATAGTCATACGTGCTCGCAATGAGAAACTTGCATAATATCTTTTGTCCTACCAGCCGGTGGCAGCCGGGCCTCAAGGGAATCTACTGGTAATTAAGGTACTCCTTTTAATAGAGCACCGGAGCAAAGCATTAACACTTGGTGAAAACATGTGATCCTCATATGTAAGCCATCCCATCCGATTATCCCGATTCTTTGTCACTCACGGGGCCTCGGGTTCTGGACATAGACATGTGCAAACAACTTGTAGATACAATCTAAGCAATAATTATAGAGCTTAAATCTAAGATCATGCCACTCGTGCACTAGTGACAAGCATTAAACACAACAAGATTGCAGCAACAATAACTTCACAAACTTTATAGATAGACTGATCATAATGTAACAATTCATTGGATCCCAACAAACACAACACCGATTACATCAGATGAATCTCAATCATGTAAGGCAGCTCATGAGATCATTGTATTGAAGTACATGGTTGAGAGAGTACCAACTAGCTACTGCTAGAACCCGTAGTCCATGGGGGAACTACTCACGGAGCATGATGGAGGCGGTGGCGTCGATGGAGAAGAATTCCGGGGGCACTTCCCCGTCCCGGCGGCGTGCCGGAACAAAGATTCTGTCCCCCGAAACGGAGTTTCGCGATGGCGGCGGCGCCCCTGGAGTCTTTCTGGAGTATGATTGATTGATCTAGGGTTTTCGCATCGCGAGGAATATATAGGCGAAAGGGCGGCGTCGGAGGGGTCCCGAGGGGCCCACACCACACCTGGGCGCGCCCCCCTCTTAGGCCGCGCCGCCTGGTGGTCTGTAGGCTGTGGGCCTCCTCTCCGTCTCTCCTTCCGTGTTCTGGTCCGTCTCGGTGAAATAAGAGGTTTGGCTTTTGTTTCGTCGAATTCCGAGAATATTGCCCGAACAGCTTTCCTGGAACCAAAAACAGCAGAAAACAGGAACTGACACCTTGGCATCTCGTTAATAGGTTAGTTCCGGAAAATGCATAAAATCATTATAAAGTGTGAGCAAAACATGTAGGTATTGTCATAAAACTAGCATGGAACATCAGAAATTATAGATACGTTGGAGACGTATCACCCACCTCCTGTTAGCTTGAACCATTTGCACCGGAACAAAGGGTCCTTAAAGGAGGGTCCATAGTCATGTTCCCATATCTCCTCTATGTAACCATAATATGTGACCTTTTGCCCATTCTCGGTTGCTGCATCAAAGCGGACACCACTGTTTTGGTTGGTGCTCTTTTTATCTTGGGCGATCGTGTAAAATGTATTCCCATTTATCTCGTACCTTTGGAAAGTCGTTATAGTCGAAGATGGTGTCTTGGCCAACATGTACAGCTAATCTCCAACATCATTGTCATTCATTAAATGTTTTCTCAACCAACTGCCGAAAGTCTCCATGTGGGCCTTTCTAATCCAGGATTCAGGCTTCCCCGGGTTGTCCGAGCGTAAAATATTCTTGTGTTTCTCAAAGTACGGAGCCACCAAGCTGGAATTGGTCAGAACTGTGTGGTGTGCTTCAGTCATAGAATGGCCGTCCATACATATCGTTGATTTCCTTCCGATCGTGCCTTTTCCACTTAGTCTCCCCTCATGCCGCGATCGAGGAAGACCAATCGTCTTAAGGTCAGGAACAAAGTCAACACAAAACTCAATTACCTCCTCATTTCCATAGCCCTTGGCGATGCTTCCTTCTGGCCTAGCACGGTTACGAACATATTTCTTTAATACTCCCATGAACCTCTCAAAGGGGAACATATTGTGTAGAAATACAGGACCGAGGATGGAAATCTCTTCGACTAGGTGAACGAGGAGGTGCGTCATAATATTGAAGAAGGATGGCGTGAACACCAACTCGAAACTGACAAGACATTGGACCACATCGTTCTGTAGCCATGGTAGATCTTCTGGATTGATTACCTTCTGAGAGATTGCATTGAGGAATGCACATAGCTTCACAATGGCTACTCGAACATTTTCCGGTAGGAGCCCCCTCAAAGCAATCGGAAGCAATTGCGTCATAATCACGTGGCAGTCGTGAGACTTCAGGTTTTGGAACTTTTTGTCCGCCATGTTTATTATTCCCTTTATATTCGACGAGAATCCAGACGGGACCTTCATACTGCTCAGGCATTCAAAAAAGATGACCTTCTCTTCTTTGGTAAGAGCGTAGCTGGCACGACCTTGAAACCATTCCGGATGCCGGTTATCAGGGTCTTTCAAACGTTGCTGGTCCTGCCGTGCTTCCTTTGTATCATTTGTCTTCCCATACACGCCCAAGAAGCTTAGCAGGTTCACGCAAATATTCTTCGTAACATGCATCACGTCGATTGCAGAGCGGACATCTAGGACTTTCCAATATTCTAGCTCCCAAAATATAGATTTCTTCTTCCACATGGGTGCGTGCCCGTCAGCTCCCTGCGGAACTGATTGTCCGTCGGGACCCTTTCCAAAGATGACTTTCAAATCCTTGACCATATCAAATACCTCCGCACCAGTACGTTCCGCAGGCTTCGGCCGGTGATCTGCATTACCGTTGAAATGCTTGCCTTTCTTTCTTACGTTATGATGTCGGTGAAGAAATCGACGATGCCCCAGGTACACGTTCTTCTTACAATTTGGCAAATACACACTTTCAGTCTCATGTAAGCAGTGCGTGCATGCATTGTATCCCTTATTTGTCTGTCCCGATAGGTTACTAAGAGCAGGCCAATCGTTGATGGTTACGAAAAGCAACGCTCGTAGGTCAAATTACTCTTCTCTGTGCTCATCCCACACACGTACACCAGGTCTGCCCCACAACTGTAAAAGTTCATCAACTAATGGCCTTAGGTACACATCGATGTCGTTGCCGGGTTGCTTCGGACCTTGGATGAGCACTGGCATCATAATGAACTTCCGCTTTATGCACAACCAAGGAGGAAGGTTGTAGATGCATAGAGTCACGGGTCAGGTGCTATGGCTGGAGCTCTGCTCGCCAAAAGGATTCATGCCATCTATACTTATACCAAATCTTATGTTCCTTGCGTCAGCTGCAAAATCTTTGAACTCACTGTCGATCTTTCTCCATTGCGTTCCATCTGCGGGGTGTCTCAACTCCCCGTCCGACTTACGGTCCTCTTTGTGCCATCGCAACAACTTGGTATGCTCTTTGTTCCTGAACAGACGTTTCAACCGTGGTATTATAGGAGCATACCACATCACCTTGGCGGGAACCCTCTTCCTGGGTTTCTGGCCCTCAACATCGTCACCAGGGTCATCGCCTCTGATCTTATAACGCAATGCAGTGCATACCGTGCATTCATTCAAATTCTCGTATTCACCGCGGTAGAGGATGCAGTCGTTAATGCATGCATGTATCTTCAGAACCTCTAAACCTAGAGGGCAGACAACCTTCTTTGCTTCGTACGTACTGGTGGGCATCTCGTTATTCTTTGGAAACATATTCTTCATCATTTTCAGCAAATTTTCAAATCCCGAGTCAGATAGACCTTCCTGTGCCTTCCATTTCAGCAAATCCAGTGTGCAGCCCAGCTTTTTCAGACCATTATCGCATCTGGGGTACAACGACTTCTTGTGATCCTCTAATATGTGATCCAAATTCTTCCTCTCCTTTTCAGTTTCGCAGCCTCTCCGTGCATCAGCAATGGTCCGACCAAGATCATCAGCGGGCTCATCACGTGCCTCTTCTTCACCTTCCCCTTCCCCTTCACCTTCCCCTTCACCTTCCCCACCTTCAGCATCCTCCATGAAAGTATCACCGAAATGATCAAGATAGTTTTCATCGATGATATCATCCCCTTCTTCATCTTCTTCCATTATAACCCCTCTTTCTCCATGCTTGGTCCAACAATTATAGCTTGGCATGAAACCCTGCCGAAGAAGGTGCACGTGAACTTCTCTTGAGGAAGAGTAACCCTTCTGATTCTTACAGCCAACACATGGACATATAACAAACCCCCCTGCTTGTTCGCATTAGCCACTACAAGGAAACCTTTCAAACCCGTAGTGAACTCGCCGGAGAGTCGGTTACCGTACATCCATTACCGATTCATCTGCATTATTATTATATAAAGTATATAATTAACCATCATGCATTTGTTAAACTAACTAGCTACAAATAATAGAAATTAAACAATGAACTACACACATGCATATTTTATCAATGACACATGAAAGGTTCAAGTTGCTAACCGCGATCGAGAAAAAATAAATGAGAAAGCTCAAGTGTGGCTCGGACACTTCATATCATGTTTCTCTCGGGCATTTCATCGAACACCTTGTATGCATAAGAGGAACCAAAATCAAACCCACCACCCACTTGTGAAGATTGTGAAGAGAAGTGGCACCAAATGGCTAAGTGAGTGTGCTGAACGGTATATATAGGGGGTGGGGCTTTAGTCCCGGTTGGCCTGGCCAACTGCGACTAAAGGCCTTCGGGCACCTTTAGTCGCGGTTGGCCTGGCCAACCGCGACTAAAGCCCCTCCCGCGCCCCAGCTGGCCACCGAGCGCCCTGGGCCCAGGCCTTTGGTCGCGGTTTGCCTCCCGAACCGCGACTAAAGACCCCTTTAGTCACGGTTCCTATATTTTGGCGACTAATGGGGGTGGACAGAAGCCTCTTTTTCTACTAACGATGCCATCTCAATTGAGGGGAAACCAACAAGAAGAGGACTACCAAAACCCTAACATAATCTATTGAGAACACTACTTTTATTAAAAATTTCACGCATAGATCGGGTTCCCCACTCCTCTCGAGAGAAGGGGGAACCGATCTATGGAGGAGGCTGAAGTAGAGGCTGCTAGGCGGCTGTCTTTTTCCGTTCGTATTTTTTATGTTGCTGGAAAATATACCCGGGGCATGGTTGATAAATTAGCAAGTTGCATGTAATATTTTCCTTGAAATTGAGCGATAATAGAGGTTAAAATGCATATAACACCTTTTTGGTGGGGCAGTTTTATAGTAGAGCGACTCCAGGTTTATGTCTATCTCCCTAATTTTGAGGGGCTAAAACGAAAAACCTCGGGAATGCCTCAAGCCGCCACCATCCTCTTCGGGAACCTTCGGGAACCTTCGCGAAAACACCGCCCCGGCCGCCACCGCGCACCTCGCTGGGGGAAGCTCGTCTTCAAAGCCACATTTTATTTCATTTCTTCAAAACAAGGCTCAAGTCGCCACCGCCTTCCCCCGCACGCCTCCGTAACGGGAACGGCCAAACCCCTCTCCTCCTCCTCGTCCTCCCTCTCCTCCTCGTTGCTCTCTCATGCGGCCTCTCCCTCCGCTCGTCCCTCTCCGGTGCACCCGTCTCCTCCCCATGGCGGCGTCCCCGACGTCCCTCCGCGCCTCCGCGGGGGGCCTATTCTCGTCACTCGCCGGATCCCGCGCCGCCGCCAATCCCGTCAAGGTACCCGTCGCTTGCCTTCTGTAATCTGTATCAAGCCGAGGTTCCATCGAGGACTGGCACGGGGGCCGGGCCGCGGTCCGTTGATAAGCATTTCCGCCTTAAGATTCCGTTACCTTCCTAATTCTTTCGAAACTGTCTTGTGGGGTGGGGGGGGGATTCAGCCATTGGGGCAACTCGGAGCTTCCATACGAACTGGCCGTGTGATGTGTACGAGTTTGGTTCTCTGCTCTTCAGAAGTCGATTTCATCGAATTTTTGCTAAGCGTTGCTATTGGTTTAATTTTCGCAGGCGTTGGAGAACATCAGGTTCGAGAGCCTCACGGACAAGAGCAAGCTCGATGCGCAGCCGGAGCTCTTCATCCACATCGTCCCCGACAAGGACATCACCAACTCGGACCTCGTCAACAACCTCGGCACGATTGCCAGTTCTGGGACCAGGGAGTTTATAGAGAACCTCCCCGCTGGCGCGGACGTTTCCATGATTGGTCAGTTTGGTGTCGGTTTCTTCTCCGCCTACCTTGTGGCCGAGGGGGTCCTCGTCACCACCAAGCACAACGACGACGAGCAGTACATCTGGGAGTCCCAGGCTGCTGGGTCCTTTACTGCTGCCCATGACAAGTGTGGTGAGCAGCTCGGCGGGGGTGCCAAGATGGTCATCTACCTCAAGGACGAACAGGTATGAAGTCCAACCATCTTATACTCTGATGGGCGACTTTTCCATTCTTTGAGGTGATGTTTGTGCTTAGTTTTGCTCTAGATATGCTTATGATTCATCTGAACTACATGGTTTTGTGGACGGTAGATCCTAGCTGATTAGTTATTTCTCTGTTTTAAATCATGTTAGAGAAATCTCATGGTCACTGCATCCACGGATCATGATGTCCAAGATGTTCAATCTGTGTTAGCTGAGTGTTAGTCTGGGGTTTGGGTGTAATTTTCGCAGGTGTCGGACTATCAAATTTCTATCTAAACTACCGGATTTCAGTCTTGTGGGGGGATTCAGCCATTGGGGCAACTCGGAGCTTCCAGATGAACTGGCCATGTGATAGTGTACGAGTTTGGTTCCCTGCTCTTCAGAGTCGATTTCATCGAATTTTTGCTAAACGTGCGATTGGTTTAATTTTCGCAGGCATTGGAGAAGATCAGGTTCGAGAGCCTCACGGACAAGAGCAAGCTCGATGCGCAGCCGGAGCTCTCCATCCACATCGTCCCCGACAAGGACATCACCAACTCGGACCTCATCAACAACCTCGGCACGATTGCCAGTTCTAGGACCAGGGAGTTTATAGAGAACCTTCCCGCTGGCGCGGACGTTTCCATGATTGGTCAGTTTGGTGTCGGTTCCTTCTCCGCCTACCTTGTGGCCGAGAGGGTCCTCGTCACCACCAAGCACAACGACGACGAGCAGTTCATTTGGGAGTCCAAGGCTGTTGGGTCCTTTACTGCTGCCCATGACAAGTCCGGTGAGCAGCTCGGCGGGGGTACCAAGATGGTCATCTACCTCAAGGACCAACATGTATGAAGTCCAACCATCTTATACTTTGATGGGCGACCTTTCCATTCTTTGAGGTGATGTTTGTGCTTAGTTTTGCTCTAGATATGCTTATGCTTCATCTGGACTATATGGTTTTGTGGCCTGTAGATCCTAGCTGCGTAGTTATTTCTCTGTTCTAACTCATGTTGGAGAAATCTCATGGTCACTGCATCCACGGATCATGATGTCCAAGGTGTTCTATGTGTGTTAGCTGAGTGTTAGTCTGGGGTTTGGGTGTAATTTTCGCAGGTGTGAGATGCCTCTATCAAATATCTATCGAAACTGCCGGATGTCAGTCTTGTGGGGGGGGGGGGGGGGGGATTCAGCCATTGGGGCAACTCGGAGCTTCCATTCGAACTGGCCATGTGATGTGTACGAGTTTGGTTCCCTGCTCTTCAGAGTCGATTTCATCGAATTTTTGCTAAATGTGCTATTGTTTTAATTTTCGCAGGCGTTGGAGAAGATCAGGTTCGAGAGCCTCACGGACAAGAGCAAGCTCCATGCGCAGCCGGAGCTCTTCATCCACATCGTCCCTGACAAGGACATGACCAACTCGGACATCGTCAACAACCTCGGCACGATTGCCAGTTCTGGGACCAGGGAGTTTATAGAGAACCTCCCTGCTGGCGCGGACGTTTCCATGATTGGTCAGTTTGGTGTCGGTTCCTTCTCCGCCTACCTTGTGGCCGAGAGGGTCCTCATCACCACCAAGCACAACGACGATGAGCAGTACATCTGGGAGTCCCAGGCTGCTGGGTCCTTTACTGCTGCCCATGACAAGTGTGGTGAGCAGCTCGGCGGGGGTGCCAAGATGGTCATCTACCTCAAGGACGAACAGGTATGAAGTCCAACCATCTTATACTCTGATGGGCGACCTTTCCATTCTTTGAGGTGATGTTTCTGCTTAGTTTTGCTCTAGATATGCTTATGATTCATCTGAACTATATGGTTTTGTGGACGGTAGATCCTAGCTGCTTAGTTATTTCTCCGTTTTAAATCATGTTAGAGAAATCTCATGGTCACTGCATCCAGATCATGATGTCCAAGGTGTTCTATGTGTGTTAGCTAAGTGTTAGTCTCGGGTTTGGGTGTAATTTTCGCAGCTGTCGGACTATCAAATTTCTATCGAAACTGCCGGATTTCAGTCTTGTGGGGGGATTCAGCCATTGGGGCAACTCGGAGCTTCCATACGAACTGGCCATGTGATGTGTACGAGTTTGGTTCCCTGCTCTTCAGAGTCGATTTCATCGAATTTTTGCTAAACGTGCTATTGGTTTAATTTTCGCAGGCATTGGAGAAGATCAGGTTGGAGAGCCTCACGGACAAGAGCAAGCTCCATGCGCAACCGGAGCTCTTCATCCACATCATCCCCGACAAGGACATCACCAACTCGGACCTCGTCAACAACCTCGGCACGATTGCCAGTTCTGGGACCAGTGAGTTTATAGTGAACATCCCCGCTGGCGCGGATGTTTCCATGATTGGGCAGTTCGGTGTCGGTTTTTACTCCGCCTACCTTGTGGCCGAGAGGGTCCTCGTCACCACCAAGCACAACGACGGCGAGCAGTACATCTGGGAGTCCCAGGCTAGTGGGTCCTTTACTGCTGCCCATGACAAGTGTGGTGAGCAGCTCGGCGGGGGTGCCAAGATGGTCATCTACCTCAAGGACGAACAAGTATGAAGTCCAACCATCTTATACTCTGATGGGCGACTTTTCCATTCTTTGAGGTGATGTTTGTGCTTAGTTTTGCTCTAGATATGCTTATGATTCATCTGAACTATATGGTTTTGTGGACGGTAGATCCTAGCTGATTAGTTATTTCTCTGTTTTAAATCATGTTAGAGAAATCTCATGGTCACTGCATCCACGGATCATGATGTCCAAGGTGTTCAATGTGTGTTAGCTGAGTGTTAGTCTGGGGTTTGGGTGTAATTTTCGCAGGTGTGAGATGCATCTGTCAAATACCTATCGAGTTGTTGCACTGTTGCTGCAACAAATTCATCCTTAGGTGTAATGAAAAGAATCATCAAGTGGGATGAGCTGCTCTGGAACCTGACAAATTTAATTCCGCCATTATATTGTTTCCTGCATTGTTGCTGCAACAACTCCATCCTTGGATGTGGTTTCACATTTTGCTGTGTCTAAAGTTAAAATTTCCCTTTTCAGGCGTATGCTGTGTCCGCTGGAGCCGGGCCATCAGAGGTCAAGAAGGACAAGGATGAGTCGCCGCAGCAGGTGGTGGCGGTGGAGGCCAACCTCCCGGACGAGATCATCTTGGAGATCCTCTCACGCTCACAAGCCACATCCATATACCGGTTCATTCTTACATCCAAGGCGTGGAGCCGTGTTATTTCATCCAAGGCGATGCATACCCAATAATTTTGCTAGAAAAAATATTTACATCTACAAGCCTTACTAATTTTGACTAAATATTTAGAAAAAATATTTACATCTACAATATCCAATGGACATATTAAGAAATTATATTTTATGGTGAATTTACTTATATTGATTTAGGGTGTGTTTGGTAGCCCGGGTCAATAGAGAAGTGCTATCTACCCTCATATAAGGTGATCCTAGCTAAGTTGAGCACATATTTCTCATGTGTTTGGTAGCTCGCACGAATAGAGACATGCTGAGTGCGTCTGTTGTTTGGTGGGTTGTGTGTGGTGAGAATAGCTAGGAAGGTCTAAAGTTTGCACAAAAATCCCTACATAGAAAATGAAACACAAACAGGTCCCTGTATACAAAATAAAAAGCAATCAAGTCCCTGTAAACAGAAATAAAAGCAATCGGGTGCCTAAAAACGCAATCGAGTCCCTAGCAATTTTGGGCTGGAACTCTGGCAAGGCAGCTCAGGTGAGAGTGCTCTGGCGACGCGAGGCAGCTCCGCCAGCAGCAGCTCGCTTCTTCCCTTGGTTGGGTGTCTACGAAATCGATCTGGTGGTTGTCTAGCTCATCGTCGCCCGCGTGAAGACCAGCAAAACGGAGGCTACTGCTACTGCTACCGCTACTTATGCCCCTACTTCTACCACTACCGCTACTGCGGCTACTGTTCACGTATGAACAGTGCACGTGAACAGTACACCCACTAGTGGAAAATGGTGCTTTTGCACCGGTTGGTAAGGGCCATATGCACCGGATGCCCAACCGGTGCAAAGCATCCGGTGCAAAAGGCTCCCCTCTTTTGCACCGGTTCAGTTGCGAACCGGTGCTAAAGGGGCACCACGTGGCGGCTGTCGGGCGCTCGAGCGAGAGGACCTTTAAGGGTCTGCCGCGGCAGGAAAATGTCCCAAAACGCTGCCGCGGTAGAACCCCGCTACCGTAGAAAAATTTCGAATTATTTTTCACTCCCTCTTTTTTCCTTTTTTTCAGAATTTTTATTATTTTAGTTATTTCACAAGTTTAGTATCTAACTACCATTATCTCTAGTCTAATTACTTACTCGTGCTTAGACTTCCCGCTCGGTCACCCATCCTTCCACTACTCTAGCACTAGCACGCTTAACTTCCAAGTTCATTTCCATCCCGTATCCAAGTGCTTCACGCGCATGTATGTGATAGTACTATCATATCAATCCTATTAACATATCGGTAGATGTCATATTTCTTTATTGTTCGAATTTCAAATAATTCTTTTAATAAACAAAAGTAATGATATAATAATAATCTAGACTAAATAAATAAACATTAACTTTATAATTTGTATTATTTTTAATAATTTTTAATTAATATCAATTTTTAATTTTTTTTTGCCAAACCTAAAACCTGAAAATTTGAAAAACTTATAATTTCAGAGTGTAATCTTTATGCAGGATGCAATTATTAATTTTAATTTTGAAAAATATAAAATCCTAAATTTCTAGAAAAAACTAAAATCTTCCTGCTTTCATATTTTCATTTGGAATTTTGAGAATCTAAAAATTGGCTAACCGGGTAAACCCGGGTGAATTCGGATGTAACTTTTTCCCACGATGATTTTGATATATTATACGTTTTTTTTCGACGTCGTATGCAAAAGTTAATGCGGTTTTACCATTCTTCAAACTTTTTTTGAAAAAAAAATTGAAATTCAAATTTGTTAATTTTCCCTAATAGTAGGTTGTGTAACATACAGGAATCTCAAAAGATTTTATTTTTTGAATTTTCTATTATTTTCATTTCTATTTTACAGTGTTAAAAAAAACGATCCACGGGGGGAGGGTGGAGGTGCGTGGGGAGCAGAAAAACCTTTTGCACCGGTTCGTGTTACGAACCGGTGCTAAAGGTTAGACCTTTAGCACCGGTTCGTAACACGAACCGGTGCAAAAGGGTTCGCGACTGACGCCAACCCTTTAGCACCGGTTCGTGTTACGAACCGGTGCTAAAGGTCCCATACGAACCGGTGCTAATGCTCCCCGGACGTCCAGACCGCACGAATCGGTGCTAATGACCCCTTTAGCACCGGTTCGTGCCAAATCCGGTGCAAAAGCACTTTCGAGGACAGGATAAAAGCCCTTGTTTCTACTAGTGACCTTATATTTCACGCATACGAACAGTGCACGTGAACAGTGCACCTTTTTTACTTTTTATTTAATTTTTTATAGCAATTTTGTAATTTTAAAGTAATTTTTCACTGCAATTGGGGTAGAAATATTTACATTCCGTGGTAGTTTGTCGCTGTAACTATCTATATTTTTCAAAAAATAATTTTTCGGTAGATATCTTCACGGTTAGCAGTAATTTACCGATGCTAACTATGAAAGGTATCGTTAACTACCTAATCACTACTATACTATTTGGGAACAAACATCTTTTTTGTAAGAATTTTGGGCCTGTTTTATGAGTTTATGGCGTGCTGACACGTGTGCTTCTGTGTGGTTGAATCCCGTTGTTACTTTTCCGTGTGCACCTTTGGTGACATCTTAAAATTTACATATAGTTGATTATTGCCTTGTTGGTTTCACAGCGATTCTGGCTTGGGTGAGTGTAACAATTTCTACTTTTGGGGTCCATCGGCACACGGTGGATTGATACGAGTGTGACACGCGGTGCCTTTCTCGAATTTTCCTCACATCCCAAATCCCTCAGCGTCCGGCGGCGAGAACAGAAAGGAGGGTGCAAGCGGCAGCGGTGGGTGACGCGTTCCCGGCTTGGCGGCGTCCGGCGCATCCTCTGATCTGCGGCGTCCGGCGCCATCCCGTTCCACGCCGGCCACGCGATTACTTCCCCGTGCTAGACCATATGCCGCTTCTGTGGGAGATCCACGTCTTCCATTCCCTCCCGAGGCAGCTGGCAGCGCAGAGAAGGTCATCGGCGCACTCCTCTACCTCTCGGGGCTCACCCCGCGGCCGGTCTGTGGTCTCTGCATGCTCAGTCGGCCGTCCTTGGGCGATGCCCCAGTTGGCGCTCCACACGCTATAGGAGCAGTTGGAGGGGACGGGCTAGGGGAGGAGGCGGCGCGGCGGGGAAGGTCGGTCCCCAAGTTTTGCTCCGTTGTTTGGCTCTGGTAAAAATATGGTGGTTACCGCGGCCAGCGGGCGAAGCTGCTGCTGATTCTGGCGTTCACGGCGGACATCCCAACAGCCACCTTGGTTGAACCGAATATCGCCGCAAGGTGGGGATTTTTTCGTCCTCCAGATGTATCGGTTCTGCTCCAAGCCCCTCTCCTCCTTGCGATCGACAACCCTGCAGTTTGCGGCTGGGTCTTCGGCTTTAACTCCATCGAGCAGGATGCGGGCATGCCAGCGGCACCTCGGCAGTTTGTGGCGGCAAGAGAATGATGCCCCGCCCCCTTCCCGATGTCACTACTCGCTCGCTGTGCTCTCCACCTCCTACTGTTTCTCTCTCACACTCTCTCTTTCCACAGGCTGGAGCCTTGCGAACGGGCAGACCAGCGGCGCGGTCGCCGGAACAAGACGACATCCCAGCAGCGCCGGCATAGGGAAGCTTATAGACGCATCGAGGAGCAGTTACTGCCATCGGTGCTATGAGGGCGTCGTCTGTAGATGAGGCTGAGAGCGTGAGTCAGGCTCATCCCCAGCAAGATGTATTTGATGATGCAGAGAGCGGTGGTGAATGTGGAGATGCCACACACTCTGTTGCGCTCATACATCCTGCTCTCTATTCCCTGGGGAAGAGAGTTTTTATGGACGATGGCCCATCTGATTCAGTTCAATCAACATTGAAGATAAATCCGGAAGCACCTAGCTGGACTAAGAGAGGTATGTACTACTGGTTCGAATCCTAGATTTGACTTTGATGAATGTAATTCCTGGGTTAATGTATGCCGCAACCAGATGGTTAAGTAGAACGAAATTCAGTAAAATTGGCATGTGACTTGAGTAGATCATAGATACATTTAGATGAGTATAGGCTTCCTCGCATGTACTAATTTGATTCATAAAAAATCGCGACTTAATTTGTATTAAAGGGACAGTTGTGTCTACAACACTTACTTCTTTTTCCAGAAATTTAGATAAGATTGTGCAGGTGCCATGAGTAAATCATACTGTTTTGGGTACATTTTGATATGTAGGCTATTTTCTACTGTTTACCTTCCAAAAGAATTTCTGTAGCTCATATGGAGAATAAAACTGATTGTTCTTCCAGTGTGTTCCGGTTTTCTTTTAAGCTGGAAGTCAAAATTTTACATACATGACTATGTTTTCTTGACAGCTTTCAGAGAAGAAGAATAAGAACTGCCTTTTCATAACTTTTAGTTGCCAATAACCACCTATTGCTATGATCCTGATGTTAATTTTTTTCTATCATATATATATATATAAATGAGCAAGGGTCCATTTAGTTTGGCCTCCAAGTATTCCATTAGGGATTGCACATTATTGGAAACTCTACAACTCCGAGTACCTTTGATCTGCTTTGGTGCAACCTAGGTTGTGCACGAACTAAGGAATACCAATCATCATGGCTTCTTTTGTGGAACCGAAACTGATAATCAAGCTTAGAATTGATCTTCAGTTGGCCCTTCCGCTATCGGAGTGGGGTATGTAATGTATCTTAATCCAATAGACTACGCCCTTCAATTGCACATAGATACTACGCCCTGCGTCATCGTTTTTTTTGTCATCGTTTTGGTCTGCTTGATTTTGTGATAGTACATCAATTGAGGTGCTTGGTTGCAAAATTTCCTTGTGCTCTCTTAGTGACTCGGTGGAAGGGTTTCTCTAGCAGATAGAGATGGGCTTAGAAGGATCGATGAGAAGACACCCTCTTAATGATCTCTCGAGATTCAGTAGAAGCATATTGCTCCCTTTATTTAAAAATATGAAGCAGGTGGTTTCCATCGGGTGGAGGAAGAGGCGGACAACTCATTCCATTTGGTTTTCTGGCAACACTGAATCCTCACTGGAAAAAAAATAACTCTGAATGGTTAATGCAACTATGCGTGAAGAGGAACCAATAGTGTCAACACCCGGATTTTTAGGTCTAGATGTCTATTATATCATACATCGCAATCCCAGGAAGATTGTTTTTGCGAGACATAATAGTTAAGTAGCATAGAGTCATCATTTATTACAACACATACTTGTCTTACAACAATGGATCACATGATCCAATATTACACAAATAGATTGTTCAACAACACAAATAAGTAGCGGAAGCGAAGTAGTAGTGAACTATCTATTCCACAGGCAACGCTTGACGTTAGAAGATGCTCCTAGTTATCGTAGACGTCCTGTTGTCCGTCATCCTGATACTGTTGCTCCTCTTCATATTCTGGCATTTGAATAGCCAGGGACACAGCCGTGAGTACTTTAAAGTACTCGCAAACTAATACTAATGTAATACTTAACAATTGTTATAAAGGGTACTAAGCTCTAGGTTTAATTGCATAAAGCCAAGTTTAGTTCATAAACATTTAATAAAGACTCCTCTTTTTGGCTAACTAACTCAAGTGGGAACATTAGTGTCATTCCCACAATTCAATGGTGATTCAAGTCAAGTCACCCTTCAATTCATCATTCCTTTTTAAGACAAAGTTCTGACGACGGAACAGTATGGCCTTTCCAATCGTCCGTAACCGTGGACACTGCTATTCGAATAGGTTTAACACTCTGCAGAGGTTGTACTCTTGTGCCACAACTTTTGATTACATTCGTCAAGGATAACCCCGAATCATCGTAACTCAGTACGCGGATCATCAACCTTAACCTTTCACTTATATACCCTAGTATAGGCACCTCTCCCCATGAGCTTGGCCTCCCGGTGAAAACCAACTGTCAACCCAGGAACTGCACAGGGCTTGGATCGTACATTCACCTCATATTCACATCATTTCACTTGTAATGGAGGCAGCCTCGGCATAACCCCTATGATGCTTGTTAGAGGGAACCCATACTAAGACACACAAACTTCCAGTTAAGCCCTACCCATAATCAGGTATTGTGGGGGTACTTGTATAATCGGAAAGGTATCGCATTCAAACCCAATCATCAGTTTTCATCAAAATTCACCAAATCATTCATGTCATATTCACCTTCAAAACCTTTCAAAGTCATTTCATATGTTCCCATCTAGAGTAGTCAATTTTATTCAGTTAGCACTAGCCACTAATCATGAGGGGTGCTATCTAGCTTTGATTAGCTCTAAGCTAAACTTGGGTGCTCTTATTCTACTCTAGACCAAGTGAATCATGAATCAAAAATAAGCTTTAAAATACAATAAGCAAAATAATTGCAAGGTCAAAACATGGGGTAGGTTGATTAATCATAAAGTAAAGAGTGATGGTGCCTTGCTCTTGTAGAGCTTTGCACATGGTGCTTTGCAAGAGTGTTAGCTTGCCTTGAGCGGGGTAGTGGTCAAAGTTTTCCTCCTCCTCCTGTGAGTCGCCTTCCTCCTCTTGATACTCCTCGTTACTAGCGTCTATATACGAATACGAGGTACACAATCACCAAACCAAACTTATATGCTAGACTAAACACACCAAAGATTCACACACAAACCTATGCTAGCATCACATCATTCATAGCATGGTGATTTACTTGGTTTTTCCTATTTAAGGAAAAATAATATCGTCTCATTAAATCTTATTAAGATTTAATATCCTCAAATAATAATAAGGTATGAAATATAGGTTGACCAAGGTCAACATTTCATATCTATTATGTGGGAGTATAAATTAAATAAGGTGCTACACCTCATGCATTTCAAGAATAACATAGCAATGATTTAAAATCACTAAGTAATGTAATAAGAGGTTCATTAGCCTAAGGTCATTACCTCTTATTGAATCACTTAGGATCAAGATTTAAATGAGAGAGAGGCTCTCATACCATTTAAAGAATTGGAATATAAGATTTAAATGCACTAGAAATGGCTCCATAGCCATTATTTTGATCTAGTCCATGATCATACAAACAACTTGGTTATCTTTTTGTATAATCAATTAGAGGACATAAAATGTGATTTATGAGAGTTGGAATTAACTCAAAATCAATTATGGTTGAATTTTAATTAAAGTTTCAATTTGTAAAAGTCCCTGCCTTGTCATTTTTATCATTTGAAAACTACTACGAATTTGGAGGTGGGACCAGTGGCATTGGTTAGATAATTTCATGGGCTTTCCAGAGATATAAAGTTTGCTAGATTTGGTGCAGTAGATTTGAAGTTATTCAAATTTAAATTGGACACCAGTATTTGAATTGAGCTTAAACGAAGTAAACAGGATTTGAATTATTGGGCCGCGCGGGAAAAGCCTACGGGCCCAAAACGATTTAAACAGCGAAACGCAGCCCAGCAACGCAGCCTGTGCGAGTGGGCCGTCTGACGAGGTGAGGTTGTTATCACCAGAATTTGACCGAGCCAGAGGTGGGCCGCGATCAAGATGGACTTGAAGAATATACATAGAAGAGTTACGAGAATCGGCCTGTTATGCAAAGTTGGGCTAGTCTGCCCTTGTATCTGTAATATAGTAGATCGCATCTTAGATTAGAAGATAGAGTTTTACCCGTGCACGGTTAGGTGCACGTCTGAATTAGAAAGTCCCCTGGACTATAAATATGTATCTAGGGTTTATGGAATAAACAACAACCAACGTTCAACCAACCAAATCAATCTCGGCGCATCGCCAACTCCTTCATCTCGAGGGTTTCTACCGGTAAGCAACATGCTGCCTAGATCGCATCTTACGATCTAGGCAGCACAAGCTCCACGTTGTTCATGCGTTGCTCGTACTGAAGCCTTGTTGATGGCGAGCAACGTAGTTATCATAGATGTGTTAGGGTTAGCATAGTTCTTCGCGTAACATGCTATCGTAGTGCAACCCTTGCATATCTAGCCGCCCTCACACCTATCTCAGGTGTGGGGGCGGCACCCCGCTTGATCTTTATTTAGTAGATCCGATCCGTTACGATCGCTCCTCGTTCATCGAGGATTAGTTTAATATCTGCAATAGTTAGGCCTTACAAAGGGTTGGAGGATCCAGCGGCACGTAGGGTGTCGTTTGCTAGTCCTAGACAGGATGTTCCGGGGATCAACCTCGTGTTGGTTTTTAGGCCCTATCTAGGATCGGCTTACGATCACCGTGCGTGGCCGCGAGGCCCAATCGTGAGTAGGATGATCCGATTATGCGGTGAAAACCCCAGATCGTCGTAGATCTCATTAGCTTTATCTTGATCAAGCAGGACCACCATATATTCGTGCACCTCGTATGAATCATGGGTGGATCGGCTCCTTGAGCTGATTCACAGGATAACCTGAGAGCCGATCGAGGCTCGTATTTAATGTTTACGTGTATGCCATGCAGGAAACTAAGCGAGGCATCTCCATCACCTTCCTGACCAGGTATAGGTCAGGTGGCACGCCCTTGCATCAGCATCGGACGTGTGTACCAGAAGGCTTTGCGGGCCGTCGCTCGGAGGGACCTCGGCCAGCCGCAGCCCTAGGTTGTTCCCGGCTCTACTGTGTTGCCTGTCGCTGCCCGCCGGTGGGTTTTGGCAGCAACACATTCTGGCACGCCCGGTGGGACAAGCTTCTACATCAACCACATCACCATCTACATCTGAGATGGCGGACGGCACGCCAGTCACGTACGAGGATCTGACCGACGAGCTCAAGAAGAAGTACGACGAGATCAAAGTCATCCTCGAAGCCGACCTCATCGGCTCTTTCCACAGAACCCGTTCACATGGCATCAGGTGGAAGGGGTTCTCGCCTAATGGTGCACTAGATGGGATAGACCTCTCTGCCCCGTCGGAAGAACGCACCAGGTCCCTGCGGCAGGAGATAAACTACTTGGTGGCTCACTCGCTACACCGCCACTCTGAGAACCTGGTCAACACGTTGGAGCGTGTCGCTCTTCGCGTGATCCAGGAGATCATGAGGCACCAGTACTCGCCGTCAGGACCGGCTCTCGGGACGCATCAAGGGGAGTTGCCACTCCAGTCCCGTCCACCACTGCCATTTGCGTGGGCAGCACCAGAAGTGCCGAATTCACCGGCATTCGTCGTCTACAAGATCGGTGGTGACCCTAGTGACTGCCAGCTCTTGCAAGAGGCGCCTAAGGAGATCCCTCACGGGTACATGTGCACGTATGTGCCAGATTGCGGTAACTGGACGCTCGCAAACCAGGCCACAACATCAGGGACTTCTGGGAAAGCAGGAGGGACGTCAGCAACAGATCTTGAGAAGCAGACGTGGCTTACTAAGTACGCCACCCCGACGAACCTCCAGAGCTCAGCTCCTGAAGTTGGCTCAGAGCTGGAAAAGCAAACATGGCTGGCTAAGTACGCCACCCCGCCGAATCTTCAGAGTTCAACTCCTGCAGCCAGCACAGCGGATCAGATCAGCAACATACTGAGAGACCAGTTCGGCATGGTGCCGAAACGGAGGGCAATCGGCTATTCCAAGCCGTACCCCGACGACTACGAGATGATCCCGCTACCACCTAAATATCGGCTCCCTGACTTCTCCAAATTCAGTGGATCAGATGGTTCCAGCTCCATCGAGCACGTGGGCCGATATTTGGCACAACTAGGACCGGCCTCAGTGTCGGATCAACTACGCGTGAGGCTCTTCTCACAGTCCCTCACGGGATCGGCTTTCGGATGGTACACCTCGTTGCCAGCAGACTCCATCCGGACTTGGAAGCAGTTGGAAGAACAGTTCCATATGCAGTACCATTCAGAGGCTTCCGAGTCTGGCATTGCCGATCTAGCACAACTACATCAGAAGCGTGGAGAAACTGTGACAGAATACATCCAGCGCTTCAGGAATCTTAGGAACCGATGTTATTCGGTTCGTTTAACTGAAAAGGAAGCAGTCGAGTTGGCAGTAGCGGGCCTCGCAACACCGCTCAAGGACATGGCCTCCCAAGCAGACTATCCCTCACTGACGCACATGGTTCAGAAACTGTCAGCATATGAACAGCGCCACCCGGACCTGTACCAGGACAAATTCAAGCGTGCAGTAGTCCTGGTCGATGCAGAGGAAGACGAAGTTTCTGCGGGAGATCAAGAGGTAGCAGTGGCTGAATGGACTCGGGGAGGAAGCCCCGTGTCCTGCAAATGGGTAAAGCCACCAGGCCCGCCCAGGGGGTTTGATTTTGACGTGACCAAAACTGAGCAAATCTTCGACCTCCTGCTCAAGGAGAAGCAGTTGACGATTCCCGAAGGTCTCAAATTCCCCACGGTGCAAGAGCTGAACGGAAAGCCATACTGCAAATGGCATAACTCGCTCTCCCATGCCACCAACGACTGCAGGGTGTGGCGTCAGCACATCCAAGCGGCGATAGAAAAGGGGCGGCTGATTTTCAACCAGTACGCCACGAAGGTCGACACCCAACCCTTCCCCGCCGTTAACATGGTAGAGTGTACTTACCCTGAAGGTTGCCAGCCAGGGTCCTCGTTCAGCATCAACATGGTAGGACCTGGGCATCACTCTGGCAAAGATGGAGACGAGGGCAGCTGCTCTCGTAGCAAGGACACAGAGGAGGCCGCTCCACGCGATCGGCTCCGTCATGATGGCAAGCGCTACGTCACAGAGGGAGAAGTGAAGAACGTGAGATATCAGCGACCCCTCTCTGATCACCTCCTCAACAAATATGTGAGTCAGTATGACCAACGCCGACGATCCAGCGATGATGATGAAAAAGATCGTCTGGCTAGAGAAGCCAGAAGATATCGTCGGCATGATCGCAATGAGGAGGAGCACGAGCGCCGTGCCAAAGAAAAACCAAGGGAGCAAGACGACAACGACAGGCACTGGGACTGCCCCTTCTTCAGACACTGCTGGGATTCAGGAATGAGCCGATTGCCCACAATCGGCAATTGCCCAGAATGCAACCAGAAGAAGAAGGAGGCAGCCAATGTGTCCGTGTTCAAGCGCTTAGGGCCTCTCCCGCCACAAAGCAAACGCGCTGAGTCCCCTCGGTGGGCAGATCTCGAGGATTCAGAAGACGAGGGACAAGAAGAAGAAGACAGGTACCACCGGCCAAGGTGGTGCCCTGATGGACTCAGCCGTTCCCAAAAGTGCAGGGTTCAGCGATTGCGCGGCCTGGAGGAAGCCGAAAGGCTATACTTGCATACGTTAAGGAAGGCACGACCTGATCTGGCTGCGAAAGTTCAGCGAACCCTGGACGAAGAGGGTCGTCCACGGAAAATGGAGTGGCGTCCCAAGCAAAGGAAAGCCGATGGTGAAACATCGGCTGGCACAAACATGGTGTTCATCCTCCCCTCGGAGTTCAGTGCTCCCGGATTAGACGAGGCACCTGTGGCACAACTTGACTGCGGCCCACGGCCGGTTATCTTTGAGAAGCCACGAGAAAGAAGCTACAGACATCTGAAGGCCCTGTACTTGCGAGGTTATATCGATGGGAGGCCTGTAAATAAGATGCTGGTGGACACCGGAGCGGCAGTCAACATCATGCCGTACTCTATGCTACGTCGGCTGGGACGCACTAGCTCAGATCTAATCAAGACCAACGTGACATTGAGCGATTTCAACGGCCAAGCATCTGACGCACAAGGTGTTCTGAACGTGGATCTGACCGTAGGAAGGAAAACTATCCCTACAACGTTCATCATCGTCGATAGCACGAGCACTTATGCTGTTCTGCTAGGAAGAGATTGGATTCACGCCAACTGCTGCATTCCCTCCACGATGCACCAATGCATAATACAGTGGGATGGAGATGAGGTGGAGGTCGTCCAGGCCGATGACTCAGCCGAAATTTCAACGGCTGGCATGAACGCATGGGAAGCAGCAGGCCAAGAACCCCTCTCAGGAATCAATTTGGACGACTGCGAGCGCATCGACGTGACGAAGGGAAGGGTTAAGCTGGTTTTATCCACTGGCCTGACCATGTAGCTGAAGCAAAGCGACGAGCAAACGTGACGAGGCTGATCCTTGTGATCGGCCCCAAAAAATTATGAAGGAGCATTACAGAACCTTCAGTCAGCGTTTCAATCGATATGGAGGCCGATTCCAGCAATCGGCTAAAATTATCTTCACCACGTGTTCTGCTTGTGTTCAGCATCGAGCTACTGGGCAGCGGCCACGTCGGCGGATGAAAGTCAGCACGAATCCTCGCGGAGCCGACGTGCAAATGCAGTGCCTTGGCTAACCACAAAAGCCGATATCTGCAGTCATCTGGCAGATTTGGCTCGGGGGGCATATAGTCAGATGAACATGTGCAGGTAAACATGTGTAAACATGTGTGCAGTGGGACATTGTGTGCAGTGGAACATTGGGGGCCGATTAAGAAAATCGGCCAGTAAAAAAAAATTTACAGCCGATGCAAGGGCATCGACTTTAGAACTAAGAAACAAAGCCGATGCGCAGCCATCGACTCTAGTGCAATTACACGAGGTTTACCGGATCTCCACCAAATCCAGTTCAGCTGTGGGGCCCTCTGCTTCTTCGCGGGGGTAAAACAATTAGAACTTCTTCAGCTGCTTTGAGCCGATCCGGGTTCGTGAACCTTCTTGTCGAGGATTCTCAACCTTTGGTACTAGTTCAGCTGTGTTGACAGAAGGGGTATATCGGCTTTCTAAGGAGGAAAGGTGATCGGCTTGGGTGCGTCCTCTCTGACATTCTCGCCTCGAGTAAGGCTCGGGGGCAGCAGGCCTGGTGGATGCTCTGTTTAAGAGCCGATTGGGGTACCATCGGCTGGTCTTTCGTCGCAACCTTCTTCACAAATGATGAGTGTTAAAGAAGACCATTAGGTTTGGTTGGAAGAATTCAAAGGCTTCCCTGAAGATTCTACATTATCCACCAGATTTCAAAATCATCAGTTGAAGAATGGAAGGGTGAATTTTTAAGGACCGATGCGTTGCTATCGGCTCATTAACGCATTGGCAAAGGGGACAAATCGGCAAGATCAGTATAAGGAGAAATCGGCTAAATTAAACTCAAAGGAAATCGGCAAGATCAAATTGGGGAAAGTTCTTCATTGATAGATTTCTTACATAAAGAGCTGATTGCTCTCAAAAGGAAGTACTAGGGGATACATTGCCCCATCTACTACTACCGGTCCTATACTAGAGGTCCTATCTACGGGCCGTCGCTACCCTCGTCGTCGCCATCGTCGCCGCTGTCGGCGCTGCTCCCGGCGGGCTCGTCGTCGCTCCAATGGCCGCCGACCGGGCCCTCATTGTCCTCGTCCTCTTCGTCAGCGTCGTCGTCGTCGCTATCGAAGTCGCTGAGGTTCCCCGGCCAGGGGCAGAACCGCTTGGCCGGCGGCTCGTCGGAGGAGGTGTCGTCCTCCTCCTCCTCCTCCTCTTCTTCCTCCTCCACCTCCTCGGGAGAGGTGAAGTCGCAAGAGAAGCGATCATCGTCGCTCTCCTCCTCCGTTTCCCCGCTGGCGAGGAAGCGGAGGTCACTTTCCCCGTCGGTCAGGGACTTGTCGTCCTCCGACCAGATGGAGAAGTCATGGCTAGACTCCTCCCCGGCCTCAATGGCGCGGCGGGTGTTGGCTGCGTGGACCTCCGCCGGGTTCGGTTCCGGCGTCGGCTCGCGGGAGGAAGAGGACTGGGTAGAAAGATCCGATGAAGCAGAGGAGGAAGAAGACATGGTGGCACCGGAGGGCTTTTGGGAATGCTAATGCGAAGAAGATGCGGAAATAAACTGTGCGAAGCGGTTAAATAAAGGGGGATATAGTGGAAATTCAATGCCACAGCAGTTTCTGAGGAAGTGGTGCCTAAAAGAAAAAAAAAACTGCCAGGTCACGCGGAGAAGTTGAGAAGGCAAGGCATCATGATAACGGATACTGCAGCGGTTCTGCCACGATATGACCCGACGAAGGAAAAGCAGAGTGATTTTGGAATTACCAATTCCAAAACCAGGGGGGCATGTGTTATCACCAGAATTTGACCGAGCCAGAGGTGGGCCGCGATCAAGATGGACTTGAAGAATATACATAGAAGAGTTACGAGAATCGGCCTGTTATGCAAAGTTGGGCTAGTCTGCCCTTGTATCTGTAATATAGTAGATCGCATCTTAGATTAGAAGATAGAGTTTTACCCGTGCACGGTTAGGTGCACGTCTGAATTAGAAAGTCCCCTGGACTATAAATATGTATCTAGGGTTTATGGAATAAACAACAACCAACGTTCAACCAACCAAATCAATCTCGGCACATCGCCAACTCCTTCATCTCGAGGGTTTCTACCGGTAAGCAACATGCTGCCTAGATCGCATCTTGCGATCTAGGCAGCACAAGCTCCACGTTGTTCATGCGTTGCTCGTACTGAAGCCTTGTTGATGGCGAGCAACGTAGTTATAATAGATGTTTTTGGGTTAGCTTAGTTCTTCGGGTAAAATGATATCGTAGTGCAACCCTTGCATATCTAGCCGCCCTCACACCTATCTCAGGTGTGGGGGCGGCACCCCGCTTGATCTTTATTTAGTAGATCCGATCCGTTACGATCGCTCCTCGTTCATCGAGGATTAGTTTAATATCTGCAATAGTTAGGCCTTACAAAGGGTTGGAGGATCCAGCGGCACGTAGGGTGTCGTTTGCTAGTCCTAGACAGGATGTTCCGGGGATCAACCTCGTGTTGGTTTTTAGGCCCTATCTAGGATCGGCTTACGATCACCGTGCGTGGCCGCGAGGCCCAATCGTGAGTAGGATGATCCGATTATGCGGTGAAAACCCCAGATCGTCGTAGATCTCATTAGCTTTATCTTGATCAAGCAGGACCACCATATATTCGTGCACCTCGTACGAATCATGGGTGGATCGGCTCCTTGAGCCGATTCACAGGATAACCTGAGAGCCGATCGAGGCTCGTATTTAATGTTTACGTGTATGCCATGCAGGAAACTAAGCGAGGCATCTCCATCACCTTCCTGACCAGGTATAGGTCAGGTGGCACGCCCTTGCATCAGCATCGGACGTGTGTACCAGAAGGCTTTGCGGGCCGTCGCTCGGAGGGACCTCGGCCAGCCGCAGCCCTAGGTTGTTCCCGGCTCTACTGTGTTGCCTGTCGCTGCCCGCCGGTGGGTTTTGGCAGCAACAGAGGTCCACCTGTCAGCGTCTCTTAACGCAGCGAAGCGGTACGAGCTCGGTGGATCGTTGGATTAGAAAGCAGATCAACGGCGCACAGACATCGTCGTCTCCGACGAGATGCCATGGCTCTGCTGACGAGCCTAGGGGGTCGGAGGCCCTACCAGGGCTCCGGCGGTCGGCGGCGAGGTTCGCGGCGATGTTGACGACGGTGAGGAAGCTCCTGGTACAAGCGGCGAGGCGTGGGGAGGCTCCAGTCGACGGTGAGGATCTCCGGGCTCCGGCGGCTCCGATCTTCAAATTGCGGCGACTCTGGCGGTAATTGGATGAACTACTGGTGCGAGGAGAAGCAGGGAAGGGAGGGGAGTAAGATGGTGTGAATGTCTTGTGCTCGGGGCTGCTCTATTTATAGCGTTGAGTGGGTGCCGCGGGTGCTGTGAGAAGGCATCCATGGCGCGGCGTCTCCGGCGTGCGAAAGGGCAAGGTAAGGACGACGTTCGATGGGCGTCGGTGTGGCGATGCTACGCATGCCTCTGGCGCAGAGAAAAGGTGACAAGATCACTCGGGCGCGTGCTAATCATGCCGCGGTACTGGCGGCAGGTCTCCGGCGAGGACGAGGGCGACGGGGCTTCTGCGCGTCTTTGAGCATGTCTAGGAGCTAGAGGGAAGCGAGACGATGCTCGACGCAGTGGTAGGCTTTACAGGGGAGGACAGAGGCGATCGGTCAAGCGACGCCCTGGCGCGTCCAGTACGCGGTGAGCGCGCGTACTGGCGTGCACTGGCATCGTGCTGGGCATGCCTCGCCTGGCCAATGCCAGCCTCGCGCTCGATCGGGCCGTGCATGGTCGTGATCAACAAGCTCTGGGGATTCTCCAGGACAAGGTCTGGGTGAGAGAGTGAGGCCAGAGAAAAAGTGAGAGAGGGTGGCCGGCATGGCACGTCATGGAGAGAAAGGAGCTCCCTCTCCACTTTAATCAGCACCAGCAAGGACGAGGCTTGATGCAGGGGATGCAGGAGATGCTCATCATCACAAAATTAAAGTGGTTTAGCCCAATACCCACTGGATAATGAGGTGTATTGCAAAACTGCGATGCTGCCTGCCATGTGTTCGACTCAATGGCCGCAAGAAATTTTTATTCGAATTTTGAAAATCTTTTTGGTACATCTCAAACATATAATTAAAGAGGTAGAATGATGGTGGTGGTGGTCAATTTGGGGATAGTTTGCAAGATTTCAAAATGGAGATCATCTTCTCTTTGTTTCAAAGTCTCAACTTGTCAACTTTTCTGGTCAACCTGGTCAGAGTCAACACTGGTGGTCAACATCAAAGTGGTTCACCTTGACATGGTCTTGGATGAGGTGGCAAGTGTTGAACAAGTTTGGTTTAGAAATAATCAAAACCAGGGGTGCAAAGTGGGTAAGATTTTATAAAGTGGCCAAATGACCATTATCACATGTATGTTGGATTTGAAATTTCCTTTGATTTGAATCTGGTTTCTTTGAGTCAAAAGTGTGTGCTATTGATATATATGTGTTTTACAAACAATGGCCCAAGCAAAATAGGCCTTGGTGGATGATTTGCAAAAGTGGCTAAATGTGTATGAGAGGGAAAATTGAATTCTTTTCCATTTTTTTTATTTCTCTCAAATTAGGGTTGGTTGATCTTGGGTTAGGGTTTAAGCACACTTGATCAACAATAAACACTCATCATGGCAAATGCACACAAGAGGAATGCACACTATGCATAAAACTATATGTAACACTATATGCATAGAAAAGTTTTTTGTTAGTTGTGAATTTTGAGTATTTGAAAATTCTCTCTCTTTATTTATTTGGTTGAAACTTGGGATATTACAAACCCTTCCCCCTTACAAAAGATCTCGTCCCGAGATCTTAAATAAAAATTAGGTACTAAAGAGATCTGGGTATTCAGTCTTCATGAAATCTTCTCGCTCCCAAGTGGCTTCTTCTTTGGTATGGTTACTCCATTGGATCTTCAGAAACTTGATACTCCTGGTGCAGGTGGTTCTGAAAGCTTCTTCCAAGATGCGAATAGGTACTTCGCGGTATGTCAAATCTGAGTTGATATCCACAGCTCGATGATCGATGTTCTTGAAAACCTCGGTCTTCTCTGGTACTTCCAAGCATTTCCGGAGTAAGGAGATGTGAAATACATTGTGTACCGCTGACATTTCTTCCGGTAATTCCAGTTGATAAGATACTTCTCCTCGGTGACTCAGGACTTTGAAGGGTCCAACATATCGGGGTGCAAGCTTTCCTCTAAGCTGGAATCTCTGCATTCCTTTCAGGGGGGGATACTTTGAGATATACGAAATCTCCGATCTCGAAGGTCATCTCTCGGCGTCTCTTGTCGGCGTAGCTCTTCTGTCTTGATTGGGATGTCTTGAGGTATTCGCGGATCTTGTGAACCTTCTCTTCAGCTTCTCGAAGAATATCTGGTCCAAAGACTTGACTCTCTCTGACTTCCGACCAATTTAGGGGGGTACGGCACTTCCTTCCGTACAGTGCTTCAAAGGGGGCCATCTGTAAACTGGCTTGATAACTGTTGTTGTATGAGAATTCTGCGTACGGCAAGCAGTCTTCCCACTTGGATCCATACTCTAGCACACATGCTCTCAGCATATCTTCCAGTATATGATTGACTCGTTCAGTCTGTCCATCAGTCTGCGGGTGATAGGCTGTGCTGAAATTCAGCCGGGTTCCTAGTCCTTCATGCACTTTCTGCCAGAATCTTGAGGTGAATTGAGATCCTCTATCTGACACTATTGACTTCGGTGTTCCGTGCAGGCTGACTATCCTTGAGATATATAACTCGGCAAGTCTTGGTCCTTGATAGGTGGTCTTGACGGGGATGAAGTGGGCTACCTTTGTCAATCTGTCGATCACTACCCAGATAGAATCATTCCCTTTACTAGATTTGGGCAGTCCGGTGATGAAGTCCATTCCGACAGAATCCCACTTCCATTCGGGAATCTGCAGGGGTTGCAGCAATCCTGCGGGGCGTTCATGTTCTGCTTTGACTCGCTGGCAGATATCACACTTGGCGATGTAGCTTCCAATTTCTCTCTTCATTCCATGCCACCAAAATTGTTCCTTCAATTCTTGGTACATCTTGGTTCCTCCGGGATGAATGGAGTAAAGGGTGTCATGGGCTTCCTTCAGAATAACTTGCTTCAACTCTGAATCTGACGGCACACATAGGCGTCCGTTGTACCAAAGTACTCCTTCTTCATCTTCGGTGAATCCTGGTGCCTTTCCTGCAGCTATTTGGCCTTTGATCCCATCAATGCTAGCATTTCCCTTCTGGGCTTCCTTGATCTGACTAATCAGGGTAGGTTGGAGTTCAATGCTTGCTAGAAAATCCTTCGCTAACGAGTTCAAGTCTAAACTGTTCAAACTCTTGAAACAGGCTGGGTTGCTCTTCTGCGATCATGGAGTTTAGTTGACACGGCAATCTACACAAGGCATCCGCTACCACATTGGCCTTGCCGAGGTGATAGTGAATTTCCATATCATAATCCTTGATTAGCTCTATCCATCTGCGCTGCCTCATATTCAGCTCCTTCTGAGTGAAGATATACTTCAGGCTATTGTGATCCGAATAGATCTCGCATCGATTACCCATGAGGTAATGACGCCATACTTTCAGGGCTAAAACCACGGCTGCTAGCTCTAAGTCATGGGTTGGATAGTTCTGCTCATGTTGCTTCAGTTGCCTTGACAGGTATGATATCACTTTACCTTCTTGCATCAATACACACCCAAGACCAATCTTGGAGGCGTCACAGTACACGTCAAATGGCTTGGTGATGTCCGGCATGATCAATATTGGGGCTGAGGTCAATCTGCTCTTGAGCTGTTGGAAACTCTCTTCACATTTGTCAGTCCATTCAAACTTCTTGTCCTTCTTCAGTAATTGAGTCATTGGTCTTGCTATGCTCGAGAATCCTTCACCAAACCGGCGGTAATATCCCGCCAATCCGAGAAATGCACGGACTTCAGTCTGAGTGGTTGGGGCTTTCCATTCTTCAACGGTCTTGATTTTTGAGGGGTCAACGGCAATTCCTCCTGCAGACAAGATATGTCCCAGGAATCCTACTTCCTTCAACCAGAACTCACACTTGCTGAACTTGGCGTACAGCTGATGCTCCCGAAGGGTATCTAGGACCACTTCCAAATGTTGCTCATGTTCTTCTTCGGATTTGGAGTAGATAAGGATGTCGTCGATGAAGACAACGACAAACTTATCCAGGAAGTTCATAAAGATCTTATTCATGAGATTCATGAAATAAGCGGGGGCATTGGTCAATCCAAATGACATGACATTGTACTCATACAATCCATATCTGGTGGTGAAGGCAGTTTTGGGGATATCTGTGGCACGAATCTTCAGTTGGTGGTAACCAGTCCTAAGATCAATCTTAGAGAAAACTTTGGCACCGGTCAGCGGGTCAAACAGATCTTCTATCTTTGGCAAAGGATACTTGTTCTTGATGGTGACATCGTTAAGCTTACGGTAATCCGTACATAAACGAGTGGCACCATCCTTTTTGTCCACAAACAAAACTGGGAATCTCCAAGGCGACGCACTTGGTCGAATCAGACCTTTGAACAGCATATCATCCAGTTGCTTCTTCAGTTTCACTAACTCTGTCGGGTTCATACTATAGGCTCTCTGGGCTATAGGTCCTGTTCCAGGGATTAACTCAATGATAAACTCGATATCCCGATCTGGGGGCATACCGGGTAGATCATCAGGAAACACATCGGGGTATCGACAAACGACCCTGATCTGATCCAAGGTGGGCTTGGCTAGACTCTGGTTGCAGGTAAACTTTCTGGGCAGTCTTTCAGATATGTGCTCTACTAACACTCCGGTGCTACTAGTCATGGTGATGGCCTTCTTGGCACAATCAATCAGTCCCTGATGTTTCGACATCCAGTCCATACCCAGTACTACTTCCAAACCTTTTGTTCCCAGAACAATCAAATTTGCATAAAATTCTATTTCATGTATTCTGATAGGCACATCTTTGCAAATTTTTCTAGCTTTAGTTGTTGAACCAGGTATTTGAACTATCATGACATGCTTCAAACTGATGGGTTGAATCTTACTAGTGCATGCAAAATCTTCAGTAACAAACGAATGCGATGCTCCAGAATCAAACAGCACTCTTGCAGGTATTGAGTTAACAGAGAACATACCCAGCACAACATCTGGGGCTTCCTGGGCTTCTTCCGCACTCATGTGAAAGAGGCGGCCGCTGCGGTTGTTCGGGTTGTTGGGGGTGAACTTCTTGCCGTTGGCGACACAGTGTTGCTGCTGAGCAGGGCCAGAGGTGTTGGCCGCAGTCTTGGCGAGTCTTTTGGGGCACTCGTTGGAGTAGTGCCCCACCACTCCGCATTCGTAACAAGTGATGGTGGACTTGTCCTTGGGGGTGATGGGAACAGCATTGCTCCCAGTCCTTGGAGCGGTGTTGGAGTTGTTATTGTTGTGGTTGGGGGCTCTGGGCGGGGCGCGGTTGAAGTTGTTGTTGTTGTTGTAGTAGTTGTTGTTGTGGTGGCCTCCTGGCCTGGGGTTTCCTCCACTCCGGTTATGATAACCCAGACGTGAAGTCTGCATCTGGGGCTTGTTGTTTCTGGGGGTAAACCCTCCGCTTGAGCTAGGGCGAAACCTGGGGGTATTGTTCTGCCCACTCTGGTGCATCATTCGGCGCTTGCGGTTCTCATTGGCTTGGTTCAGTTTCCCCTCCATCTGGATGGTGGAGTCAACAAGGGCTTCCAGGTTAGCAAAAGGAATGTTGACCAAAACAGTCTGCATTTCATCATGCAGTCCATTCAGGAATCTCTCCTTCCTCTTCTCGGTGGTGTCCGTCTCATCCGGGGCGTACCTTGACAGAGTGAGGAATCTGTTGCGGTATTCTACCACGGTCAGTCTGCCTTGCTTGAGTTCCCTGAACTCGTCCCTCATCTTCTTGATCAAACCCGGTGGCACATGATACTTGCTGAACTTGAGCTTGAAATCTGCCCAAGTCATCATTTGCCCCGCATTCAATGCGCGGGCACTCGTCCACCAGGCTCGTGCAGGTCCTGCCAAGTAGTGGGTGGCAAACAACACCTTCTCGTTATCTTCCACTCCGGCAACCTCAAGATTGTTCTCCATAGTCTGGAGCCAATCATCAGCGTCAAGGGGTTCTTCCGTCTTGCTGAACACATGTGGGTTAGTGTTCTGAAGTTCTTCAGTTTTGACCCAGGGTGGTCATGGTTTCCGTGGCCTTGGTTGTTTTGTGCAATCTGTTGTATTGCGGCGATATTGGCTTGCCTTTCAGCTCTGTCAGCCTCCCTATCTGCCATCAGCATCTGCAGCATTTGCATCATCGCATCCTGATTCATGCTGCGAGTTGGGGGTGCCATCTGGACATGGAGATAGATCATGAGACGAGAGGGAAATTTCTATGGCTTATTTTGGGTAAAGTTCACAAAGTTTAAAACTTGAGTTCTTGATATATTAAACTTAAACACACAATCTTAGTCATTAAAGTAGCAAATATTACAAACCAACACACCGGAGGGTTTGAAGAACCCTTTCACCATTCTACGATACAAGGGACGGATACAAAGGACCGATACAAATCACGCTACGCAAGTGCTCATGGGGGACTACTCTCCATCAACGTTGATCGGGAAGGTGTTATCCATCCCGCTGTCAGGTGCTCATGACCATCCTCATAGGGGTGGAAGGCCAGGTCTTCGTCTTCCTCCTCCTCGTAGTCATCATCGTTGCTCACGTAGGAGTAGCCATCTCCCTGGATGTCTTCTCCCTCACCTTCTCCTTCCAGTTCCTGGAGTTGTTCCGCCTGGGTGGCGACAGTCTCCTTCAGGGTGGCGATCATGGCGTTGAGGCGGTGGATGGTGTAGTCCTTCTTCGAGTTCAGGCGGCGAAGATCCCTGCGCTCCTTGGCGATGACCTTGATGGTCTCCGCCTGCTGAGCCAGCTGGAGGTAGGTGTGGTTGGCGTACGTGCGGGAGTTGTCCAGCTCGGTGCGAGTCTCGCACAACATGAAGTCGAGGTGGTCCACATGGTGCCTCAGCACGGGGTGGAACGGCAGGTTCATGGGGATCCCAAGGGAGGTGTGCCTTGCGAGGTGAGCAAAGCGTTCCCCTTGGATGACCATCGAGTTCTGCCCGCACAGACGTGCGAGCGCTTCCTGCATGGCGCGTGCGAGTCCGTCCGCCCAGTTGTTCTCCCTGAGAGAGAACTGGATCCTTCCGAACATGGGGGACTCAGGCTTCCCGCGAAGGTCGGCCATGATGACCCACTGCAGCTGTCCTCCGGGCTGGTCATTGACTTGACCCCCATAGAACTCAGGAGGTGAGCGTCCAAGAAACTCTGAGAGGGCATGAAGGTCCCTTTCAAAGATCATGTCTCCGCCGTTTCCCAGCTGGTACACCTCGGTTTGGATGAACGGCTCCATCTGTAGAGGAATTTGATGAGTAAGTTAGAGAAGTGCATGTGTTCAAAGTTTTAAGTAACTTGTAAAGAAGAGCACGAAGTTGCTATTTTGAAAATGCCTCAAAGGTAAGGATATGAATATGTTTTTGTAACTATTCACTTCATTTCAATTTGAAACTAAGTTTTTCTGACGTCCATTCTAACTAGGGTCTCCTAAGGTCAAACAATGGCTCTGATACCAAACTTGTCAACACCCGGATTTTTAGGTCCAGATGCCTATTATATCATACATCGCAATCCCAGGAAGATTGTTTTTGCGAGACATAATAGTTAAGTAGCATAGAGTCATCATTTATTACAACACATACTTGTCTTACAACAATGGATCACATGATCCAATATTACACAAATAGATTGTTCAACAACACAAATAAGTAGCGGAAGCAAAGTAGTAGTGGACTATCTATCCCACAGGCAACGCTTGACGTTAGAAGATGCTCCTAGTTATCGTAGACGTCCTGTTTTCCGTCATCCTGATACTGTTGCTCCTCTTCATATTCTGGCATTTGAATAGCCAGGGACACAGCCGTGAGTACTTTAAAGTACTCGCAAACTAATACTAATGTAATACTTAACAATTGTTATAAAGGGTACTAAGCTCTAGATTTAATTGCATAAAGCCAAGTTTAGTTCATAAACATTTAATAAAGACTCCTCTTTTTGGCTAACTAACTCAAGTGGGAACATTAGTGTCATTCCCACAATTCAATGGTGATTCAAGTCAAGTCACCCTTCAATTCATCATTCCTTTTTAAGACAAAGTTCTGACGACGGAACAGTATGGCCTTTCCAATCGTCCGTAACCGTGGACACGGCTATTCGAATAGGTTTAACACTCTGCAGAGGTTGTACTCTTGTGCCACAACTTTTGATTACGTCCGTCGAGGATAACCCCGAATCATCGTAACTCAGTACGCGGATCATCAACCTTAACCTTTCACTTATATACCCTAGTATAGGCACCTCTCCCCATGAGCTTGGCCTCCCGGTGAAAACCAACTGTCAACCCGGGAACTGCACAGGGCTTGGGTCGTACATTCACCTCATATTCACATCATTTCACTTGTAACGGAGGCAGCCTCGGCATAACCCCTATCATGCTTGTTAGAGGGAACCCATACTAAGACACACAAACTTTCAGTTAAGCCCTACCCATAATCAGGTATTGTGGGGGTACTTGTATAATCGGAAAGGTATCGCATTCAAACCCAATCATCAGTTTTCATCAAAATTCACCAAATCATTCATGTCATATTCACCTTCAAAACCTTTCAAAGTCATTTCATATGTTCCCTAGAGTAGTCAATTTTATTTAGTTAGCACTAGCCAATAATCATGAGGGGTGCTCTCTAGTTTTGATTAGCTCTAAGCTAAACTTGGGTGCTCTTATTCTACTCTAGACCAAGTGAATCATGAATCAAAAATAAGCTTTAAAATACAATAAGCAAAATAATTGCAAGGTCAAAACATGGGGTAGGTTGATTAATCATAAAGTAAAGAGTGATGGTGCCCTGCTCTTGTAGAGCGCACATGGTGCTTTGCAAGAGTGTTAGCTTGCCTTGAGCAGGGTAGTGGTCAAAGTTTTCCTCCTCCTCCTAGGAGTAGCCTTCCTCCTCTTGATACTCCTCGTTACTAACGTCTATATACGAATACGAGGTACACAATCACCAAACCAAACTTATATGCTAGACTAAACACACCAAAGATTCACACAAACCTATGCTAGCATCACATCATTCATAGCATGGTGATTTACTTGGTTTTTCCTATTTAAGGAAAAATAATATCCTCTCATTAAATCTTATTAAGATTTAATCTCCTCAAATAATAATAAGGTATGAAATATAGGTTGACCAAGGTCAACATTTCATATCTATTATGTGGGAGTATAAATTAAATGAGGTGCTACACCTCATGCATTTTAAGAATAACATAGCAATGATTTAAAATCACTAAGTAATGTAATAAGAGGTTCATTAGCCTAAGGTCATTACCTCTTATTTAATCACTTAGGATCAAGATTTAAATGAGAGAGAAGCTCTCATACCATTTAAAGAATTGGAATATAAGATTTAAATGCACTAGAAATGGCTCCATAGCCATTATTTTGATCTAGTCCATGATCATACAAACAACTTGGTTATCTTTTTGTATAATCAATTAGAGGACATCAAATTTGATTTACGAGAGTTGGAATCAACTCAAAATCAATTATGGTTGAATTTTAATTAAAGTTTCAATTTGTAAAAGTCCCTGCCTTGTCATTTTTATCATTTGAAAAATAATACGAATTTGGAGGTGGGACCAGTGGCATTGGTTAGATAATTTCATGGGCTTTCCAGAGATATAAAGTTTGCTAGATTTGGTGCAGTAGATTTGAATTTATTCAGATTTGAATTGGACACCAGTATTTGAATTGAGCTGAAACGAATTAAACAGGATTTGAATTATTGGGCCGCGCGGGAAAAGCCTACGTGCCCAAAACGATTTAAACAGCGAAACGCAGCCCAGCAACGCAGCCTATGCGAGTGGGCCGTTTGACGAGGTGAGGTCCACCTGTCAGCGTCTCTTAACGCAGCGAAGCGGTACGAGCTCGGTGGATCGTTGGATTAGAATGCAGATCAACGGCGCACAGACATCGTCGTCTCCGACGAGATGCCGTGGCTCTGCCGGCGAGCCTAGGGGGTCGGAGGGCCTACCAGGGCTCCGGTGGTCGGCGGCGAGGTTCGCGGCGATGTTGACGACGGTGAGGAAGCTCCTGGTACAAGCGGCGAGGCGTGGGGAGGCTCCAGTCGACGGCGAGGATCTCCGGGCTCCGGCGGCTCCGATCTTCAAATTGCAGCGACTCCGGCGGTAATTGGATGAACTACTGGTGCGAGGAGAAGCAGGGAAGGGAGGGGAGTGAGATGGTGTGAATGGCTTGTGCTCGGGGCTGCTCTATTTATAGCGTTGAGTGGGTGCCGCGGGTGCTGTGAGAAGGCATCCATGGCGCGGCGTCTCCGGCGTGCGAAAGGGCAAGGTAAGGACGGCGTTCGATGGGCGACGGTGTGGCGATGCTGCGCATGCCTCTGGCGCAGAGAAATGGTGACAAGATCACTCGGGCGCGTGCTAATCATGCCGCGGTACTGGCGGCAGGTCTCCGGCGAGGACGAGGGCGACGGGGCTTCTGCGCGTCTTTGAGCATGTCTAGGAGCTAGAGGGAAGCAAGACGATGCTCGACGCAGTGGTAGGCTTTGCAGGGGAGGACGGAGGCGATCAGTCGAGCGACGCCCTGGCGCGTCCAGTACGCGGTGAGCGCGCGTACTGGCGTGCACTGGCATCGTGCTGGGTGTGCCTCGCCTGGCCAATGGCAGCCTCGCGCTCGATCGGGCCATGCATGGTCGTGATCATCAAGCTCTGGGGATTCTCCAGGACAAGGTCTGGGTGAGAGAGTGAGGCTAGAGAAAAAGTGAGAGAGGGTGGCCGGCATGGCACAGCATGGACAGAAAGGAGCTCTCTCTCCACTTTAATCAGCACCAGCAAGGACGAGGCTTGATGCAGGGGATGCAGGAGATGCTCACATCACAAAATTAAAGTGGTTTAGCCCAAAACCCACTGGATAATGAGGTGTATTGCAAAACTGAGATGCTGCCTGCCATGTGTTCGACACAATGGCCGCAAGAACTTTTTATTCGAATTTTGAAAATCTTTTTGGTACATCTCAAACATATAATTAAAGAGGTAGAATGATGGTGGTGGTGGTCAATTTGGGGAAAGTTTGCAAGATTTCAAAATGGAGATCATCTTCTCTTTGTTTCAAAGTCTCAACTTGTCAACTCTTTTCTGGTCAACCTGGTCAGAGTCAACACTGGTGGTCAACATCAAAGTGGTTCACCTTGACATGGTCTTGGATGAGGTGGCAAGTGTTGACCAAGTTTGGTTTAGAAATAATCAAAACCAGGGGTGCAAAGTGGGTAAGATTTTATAAAGTGGCCAAATGACCATTATCACATGTATGTTGGATTTGAAATTTCCTTTGATTTGAATCTGGTTTCTTTGAGTCAAAAGTGTGTGTTATTGATATATATGTGTTTTACAAACAATGGCCCAAGCAAAATAGGCCTTGGTGGATGATTTGCAAAAGTGGCTAAATGTGTATGAGAGGGAAAATTGAATTCTTTTCCATTTTTTTTATTTCTCTCAAATTAGGGTTGGTTGATCTTGGGTTAGGGTTTAAGCACACTTGATCAACAATAAACACTCATCATGGCAAATGCACACAAGAGGAATGCACACTATGCATAAAACTATATGTAACACTATATGCATAGAAAAGTTTTTTGTTAGTTGTGAATTTTGAGTATTTAAAAATTCTCTCTCTTTATTTATGTGGTTGAAACTTGGGATGTTACAAATAGTTTAAGTATTGTTTTATTGAGCAGCTCCAGAACATATTACATGTTCGCTTGGCTATCTATTTCAGCTTATTTCCAAAGGTGATTGCTGTAATGTCTCAACAACCTAACTAACTAAAAAAGGTTCTAGAAGGTTTCTCTCCTCTCTTTGAGAATATTTTCGTCTATCTACTGTTCTATTTGGATTTTTGGTTTGTTGTTCAGATGATTCATATGTGCATCTAGGTTGTTCTCATAGGTTTTATATTCATATTTTTTTACAGTGCCTCCGGTTGTTGTAGAGAAAATGGAATGTGCTTATATTTATTCAGTTCCTCAAAGTTTAACTCAAGTCTGAGCGACCCACTTTTTGTTTATATGCAGATTCTATGGAGTGGGCTTCAGCAAATACTTACCATCCTTATAAGTCGTGTCAACAACTCATTCCGGGTATTTGAGATTGACACTCTTTTGTATGGAAATGAATCAGCTATTTGCTTTGTCTGTGTTAATGCATATGGAAATACTATCTGGTTTGTGTGATTGTGTTCCTCTCATATCTTCTTTGTAATGTCAGTCATTTCTCTATATATGTTTACAAAAATATTATATGCACATACTACCTCTTCTATCCAACTATTGAAAAATATCTCTTTAAAGCTATTACTAACATGCAGCCATTCTCATAAGTTTTAGCAAAAGGTACTTATATGCTTCAATGATATCAGTTGGCAGTATGGTTCACAATTTGCAGAGCCAACAGAGAAGTCAATACTGTTACCGATCAAACACCAGTTTTGTTAGCTAAATATTTTTATATATTTCTTAGCTAGGGTAAGTTTTGGTCACGGTTTTAAAGGCGTTAAGGCGTCTTAGAGCGGTTAGGGGGCGCTCTGACGCCTAAGCGGTTGATTTTCCAAGGCGCATGGCAGGCGCCTTGACGCCTAAGTGGCGCCTAGGTGACGCCTTAGGGACGCCTTTAAAACCCTGATTTTTGTTACATCTGTAGTTGTACCCCTATGTTTTCAGCACTAGGTAATCTATTTGGATTAACGTTTAGATTCTCCACCTTGATGGAAATAAGAGGCCTGAGAGAAACACTACAATCAAACATACACTTGCTCCACATGGAACTACTTCAAGGAAACCAATGCTGGTCATTGCCTTATTGGCAACACTCTAAAGAATACCTACGCTGATAGATTGATGGCTGCGGCCTAAGACGTCTGAGGTCTGAACTTCCAATAGCAACACCAAAGATTTCTATGTACATACACGGCTGATCGCCGGTATTCTCTATATAAAACTTGGGTGCTCTTGCTCCAGGTACAGGTAAGGACGCTCCAGCTCTTTTTGCTTACTTCGTTTGGTTCTTTCCAGGTATAATATCGGAAATTCAATTCGGCTCCCGGGTGCGTATGCTCCCTCTACCAAAAAAACATATTTCGAAATATCAAAAAATTTGGATAAAAAATTCTACATGTACATCGCCATAATGTATGTGCATTCGCTAAGTTTCACGAAAAACCAATATTTTTTGTGGTCTATGTAAAAAGGAGAAACTTTATCTTGTGAAAAGCATTATTTTTAGCACTGAATTTTATCTTTTTTACACACGTCACATGATAAGTCGATTTTTTATGAAACGACTTTCTGAGCGCGTAGCACGTGAAGATGTACGTACAAATTTTTTGTTTCAATTTTTTTGAAATTTAAAATGTACATAAGATGCATTTCAAAATATAGGGAGCATACGGACCCATGTTCCAAAACATCACTCCCGTATAATATTATGTTTTTTTTTGCGGGGGAGGTATAATATTATGTTATTGGTCAGATGTTTTTGTTGCTACGAAAAGATTCCTACCAGCCCAGAAAATTGTTCCTTTATACTTTTTGAATGATTGTCATGTGCCCATATTAAAATTTTCTTTACTATTTTGATGTCCTTTCCCTGAAATCGTCCATGTCAGAATTTTTTCTTTACTGCTTATTTAGTTTTTATAATTCAACTACCATTTTTCATTTCACACACCATATAAATTTTCATAGTACATCTGTTGTTTGTGTACATGACAAGTTTGAGGCTATGAGCGAATCAAGAATAGTCCCCCTCTCAGTTTTAGAGATTGGCAACCAATATAGTAATTCATTCTATCCCACAGGGGATGAAAAGATCATAGAGACACTAGGAGTTGTGAATGATCTGTTTTTTTTTTGCACCAATGGGTGTGTTTATTGGTTCTCAATATAACAAACTGTTCTATTTAAGTAGTGCTTATTACATTACTCAAGAAGATAACGGTGCATTTAGTGAAGAGCTCACCATCCTCTCCTCCAACCTCGAAGATGACGGCGTAGAGCACTGACAACCCTACCATGCTACTTTAGCATCTCTGCTTAGCTTTTCTAGCTAACAAAGAGTTGGCATGTATAATAAATAGAATTTATGATCTATGATATTTATGGTCCCAGGTATATATTAGTACATCAGGCTAACCTGTTTTGTAAGTGCATTTGCCCTCCTAAGTGTCACTACTAGCTGATGCCGTGACAAACTCCTTACAACCACCATTGTTGCCTCACGGTCACGCGTGCTTATTTGCAGTACGATGATCAATATGCAATGCCAGTTATTACGATCAGATTTAATTTCTGATGCCCTCTTATTTCCTTGATTCTCAGGATTACCTTTTTATGCACATATGTTCAATGTATGATGTATCAAATTTAGTTATCAACCACCTTGAAACCCATCGTTTAAAAAGCAAAATATTCATTACTTTTATCAATTCAAGTGTGGTCTTAAAATTATTAATACCAACATATTACATGGTCGGCGCGGCGTGCCGCCGCGCCCATTAATGCTAGTAGTAACTATTCGAGGTTGCATAATTCCACGATGGTAATTTTCCAATGGCTAACAAGCGGGGTATTTTTTTTCCCACAAATCTGCCTCAATTGTGGTTCTAGACATTATTTATCCACCTATAAGTTTTCAGCAGTACATAATTCTTTAACGGTAATTTTAAAAAAACTCCAATATTGGTCCGGTCTATGGCCCGGTCAGGACCGGCTCTCACGCCAGGCGTCCTGGTGCCTGGCCCGGTCGGACCAGCTCTCACGCCAGGCGTCCCGGTGCCTGGCCCGGTCGACCATCTCTCACGCCAGGCGTCCCAGTGCCTGGCCCGGTTGACCAGGCTGCACGAAAAACTCCCAGATCTACCCAGACGGTCATATTTTGTTTGGCTATAAAAGGGGCTTCTTCCCCAACAGTTTTCCAGGGTTCTTGAGCACGTTTTTGACCACCATTGTGGAACCTCTTGAGCTTGCTTCGTCTCCCTTCCCTCCCATGATTCTTGCTCATTCTTGAGGGATCTAAGAGAGGAGATCTAGATCTACAACCTCCACCAATCCATTTCTCCTCTAAGTGAGAGAAACTCTTGGGATCTAGATCTTGGAGTCATTTGTTGATTTCCTTCTTTGTTCTTCCTCTCTAATCTCATCCTAGCATTTGTTGCTTTGGTGGGATTTGAGTGTGAAGGATTTGAACACCGCTAGTGTTCTTGCTTTGCATCATTGCATAGTGTTGAGCTCTCCACCACGATTAGTTCGAGTGAGAGACCGTTGAAAGGATCGTATGCCGCACCTAGAGGGGGGGTGAATAGGTGCTAACCAATTTTTAGTTCTTTTTCAATTTAGGCTTGACACAAAAGGTAAATTCTCTAGATATGCAACTAAGTGAATTTACCTATATGACAAGGCTAACAACTAAGCAAGATATATCTAAGCAATATAGAGATAGAATAGGATAGAGGTAACCGAGAGTGGAGCACGCGATGACACGGAGATGATTCCCGTAGTTCCCTTCCTTTGCAAGAAGGTACGTCTACGTTTGGAGGAGTGTGGTTGCTACGAAAGCCAAACCAACAGCCACGAAGGCTTCACTCAGATCTCCGGTGAGCAACGCCACGAAGGCCTAGCCCACCTCCACTAAGGGATTTCCTCGAGGCGGAAACCGGGCCTTTACAAGGTTCTTGGGGCACACATCCACAACCAAATTGGAGGCTCCCAAATCTGTTACAACACAACAATCAACAACAATACATCAACACAAATCAACTAGGGAACCAAATAGGAACACTAGCATGAGATCCCTCAAACAAGAGAGGGGGAAATGAAGAACGCTTCGGTGAGGATGTAGATCGGTGTCTTCTCCTTCGAATCTCCAAAGATCAAGAGCTTTGGTTGGGGGAGGAAGGAGATCTTGCAAATCTTGACTTTCTTGAGGTGGCTCTAATGGAGGTGGCTTGGCAGATTTCTTGTGTAATGATTGAGCAAGCAACCAAGGTAGAAGAAGGGGGGTATTTATACCTCCCCTCAAAATTGAGCCGTTGCAGCTTCCGGGGGGCCGGATATTCCGGCCTAAGTAAGGGCCGGATAATCCGCCCCCCCGGATAATCCGGCCTTCGGAACAAAACAGTGACATTATCCGGCCAAAAGTCCGGCCCTTGTACTGGTTCACATTTCTTCCAGTCCTTAGCCAAAAACGAGGGGGCCGGATATTTTGGAAATATCCGGCCCGGATAATCCGGCCCTGGTACAATACCGGGACATTATCCGGGCAAATGTCCGGCCCTTGTACTGGTTCACTTTTCTTCGAAGACTTAGCCAGAATCAGGGGGCCGGATATTTCAACAATATCCGGCCCAGATTATCCGGCCTGGCCACATTTTTCCTGTTAACTTTTGACAGACCGACCAAATCCAACACACACAAATATGAAACTATGTAATCCCTGTACCACTTAAACAAACATTAGTGTATCACATATATTGACATCAAACACACAAAACATAATGTGAGAGATGTTCTTTCAATCTCCCCCTTTTTGGTGTTTGATGACAATATACGGATTTGCAAGAGAATCACTAAAGAGACAAGCATGATGGCAAACCATAGAGGCACTCCCCCTACATGTGTGCATCTAAGTAATTTGCATTTGAATACAAATACACAACACATAGGAGTATGGTGCCTCAACACAAGAGATATCCAACATGAGCTCTAACACTAGACATTGACACATATGAAGTTGAGATAGGATGTAAGAAATCATACCCATGTGTAGATATATAATACGGAGATATAGCATCACACATAATGTAATATCCTTGATCTCAACAAATAGAAATCCGAAAACCATAACAATGTCTCACACCACATAGCACATAGTTTTAAACAGAACACAACCAAAGCAAATAGTTCAAATAAGAGGGAACACAAGCAATAAAGGAATGATAAACGCATATGCTTGTGCCCAAACCATGCAAATCCCCGAGAGAGTTCCTAATAGAACGCTTCTCCCCCTTTGGCATCGAGACGCCAAAAAGGGGACAAGCGCGATGCTACTCGCCCCATGGGGATCACTCGGAGGCATAATCATCATCGGACTCTTGCGCCTCTTCTTCTTCTTCTTCTTCATCAGTGTCAGGTGCATCCGGAGAACGACGAGAGGTGTTGGACCTTTGAAGGCAATCATCAAGATCACTCCATGGAACCTGTGCAGAGTGCCATCCACTGTAACCCTGGTGAGCTGGAGGCTGAGGCGGGGGACCTTGATCACCACTGAGCTTGTGTAGAATAACCACCTGAGTATGCTTAATCTCAGAACGCTCTCGGCTAGCTGCATAGTTCTCCTTATGGATCTCAATGTTCATGCAAAGGATGTGACGCTGAAACCAACTAAGCCGGGTCACTTGCTTCCTCATAGCCGGGACATCAGGATGACGAGCAGGAGCAACACCACTAGAACGAGCATCACCCATGAAAGTGTCAGGTGCAGGTACAGCTGAAGAGACTGGCTTAAGCTTGTAGGCCTTCTTGACATGGTGCTTCACCAAAGGATACCCACTCAAATCTTCACTATTCACAGCCACAGAGTTGTTGATGAGAAGCTGGATGTAGGGTGCATATGGTATGGTGGTCCGGGAGACCATGGCATCACGGATCTCATGGAAGATAAAGTCCATGATATCAAGAGTGTAGTCCCGTACCTCATTACCATCATGAGCACACTTAAAGCTGAGGTGCATAAGGTCCACACGGGCTCCCCGGAGAGCATCATTGTTACCACCACTTGGGAAAATGGTTGCCCGAAAGAACCGGAGTAACTGACTGTATATGGGAAGCAGCCCCTTAGTAAAACCAATTCTTCCCGCTGAGGTATAGAGATCCACAAGAGCATTATTATCTGTCTGTTGTGGTCCATGAAGATGACGACCCTCATCAACAGGAACTCCAAGAATACCAGCAAAACGGCGCAGAGTGGCACTGCAGTGAGTGGAGCCAGTCATCCATTCCATAGTGCGTTCCTCATCTTTCTTGATTGCCAAAGTGGCAAAGAATTGCTTCACCAAATCTGGGCTATAGTCACATTGAATCTTCATGATATCATGCAGGCCCATCCTTCCAGCTACCCAGATTGCATCTTCAAAGTGATTGTTTTCAGCCAGAATGTCCACATTGATAGCTTGCACGGGTCTCAGATTCTTCATGGGCTCATAGACGTCCTTGTAGATGAACACTTGCTCCATGCACCAGAATCTCCTGCCCTCTATCTCTTCATCCCTTGGAACATCTTCATACCAGTTCTTCAAGCGGATAGCGGAATAAGAGACTGGATCCATGGCCTTGTAGTTCTCCCTCACATCCTTGTTCTTCCGCCTTGAAGTGACGGACTTGCGAGGTGCATTGGGTGTAAACTCGTCACTAGATCGATCATGCCTTGGGCGTCTCCGACCACCCCGAGAAGCACCACCTGTGAGAAGCAAAGGCGGGTAGCAAAGAGAAGGTAATGCTCATAAGCCATGTAAGATACAGTAATATACTCGAGAAACATGCTATAAGTCGGTACAAATCTAGACATGATAGATTGAAGCAAGAACTGCAGCGGCGATGAAGCTCCAGGCCGGATAATCCGGGGTCCCCAGGGGGCAGCTAATCCGGCCAGGCCGGATAATCCGGCCAGCGCGGGGGCCGGATAATCCGACCCTGCGAAAGTTGCAGTTTTTTCAATCAAAAGCTTGTCTAAGACTAGATCGGCCTCATAGCATGCAAGAGGAGTACACTACACGAGATTTGGAACAACTAGACACCAATTCCACCAAGAAAATAGCACATATAAAACACAACATCTAGGGTTAGAGATTGTGAATCATACCCACATCCATTGTGGAAACCGCTTGGAGGAGAAGGTAGCTAGGGAGGAGATGCACCCGATCCACCCAAGAACTCCGAGAGGGGGCGGCCGGGGCGTCTCCGGCGAGGAGGAGGAGGTCCGGCGATCTAGAGAGGAGAAAGAGGAGAGAGAGGCGCGTGGGAGTGGTGTGAACCGTTTGCCCCCCCCCCCCCCCCCGCGGCCTCGACCTCAACCCTTTCAAGATCTGCCCAGGCCGGATAATCCGGCCCTAGATTAGGGCGGATAATCCGGCCGGGCCGGATTTTCCGGGGTCTCCTGGGGCCGGATTATCCGGGGTTCTGGAAAATTTTAGAATCACCGGGAATCCGGCCCATCTTTCGTTGGTTATTTGCATGACCCATATGTGATGTAATAAAGTATCACGTCACATATAAGGTGCAAATTTACCAATAAGATGGAGCAACCTAGATCATCCGACCGAAAAACCTCAAACTCCAAGTTTTTACCAAACATGACAAATGAGCAAGATGGAAATGGTTTATAGGAGAGAGTAGGCTTAGGTTTTAGAAGATACAAACTGTTAATGGTACATGATCACTCAAGTTTGTAAGATATGAGCAAATAAGGCCAAACTAGAGTGATTTCCCATAAGAACATGGAGATGTCAATAAAATTCAATGAAAATCCAAACAACTCCAACTCTTCACGAAGAAGAGTGTGGTGGCCTAGGCCACCATATATGAGTGTTATGGTATGGCACCGCGAAGATATATCTTGGGTCCAAACCAATACTCATCATTTAAGCTCACATATCAACATATGATATAACGAGAATGAAATCTTTAATGTTGGCATTATGGGGGGAGGGATAGCGCAATTATTTAAACCGCACTCCCCCTATTTCCATGCCCACATCTTAACCAAATAAAGTTTTGAGACGAAGGTGTGTTTGCAAGATGGTCAAGCTATACTCCTTGAATCGATGATATTTAGCTCATTCCTCAAATAAGTGAACCTTGCTTCATCAAGAGGCTTCGTGAATATATCGGCAAGTTGATCCTTGGTAGGAACATAGATAAGCTCAATATCACCCCGGGCAACATGATCCCTAATGAAATGATTCCGGATCTCAATATGCTTCGTTCTTGAATGTTGCACCGGATTATAGGCAATCTTGATAGCACTTTCATTGTCACATAATAGAGGCACTTTGTCACAAGTGACACCGTATTCCTTTAAAGTTTGCCTCATCCATAACAATTGAGTGCATCCACTTGCGGCGGCAACATATTCGGCTTCGGCGGTGGAGAGAGATATACAATTTTGCTTCTTGGAGGACCAACATACCAAGGACCTACTGTTGGGGGGATGACCCCCGGTATGCCAAAGGCATGCCAAACCGGATGGTTTGAGCCATCAGGATACCGGTTAGATGTTCATGCCGGAGTCTAAGATAGGCGTTTGGCTGAACAGGCTAAGCCGGTATCCTCAGAGGAGGGATACCGGAACCGGATAGAAAAGGTACCGGGCCACCGGAAGGAAGAGCTTGTCGGCAAGGCTGGTCAAAGATCCTCTCCAGAGCTAGAAGACAAAGATGAGCTAAGCAAAGTAGCTTTAAACGAAGGGCTGACGATAAAGAAGAAGATGACGAAGAAAGAAGCCGGAGGACGTCAGCCTCCCTGATTAAAGAAGACCCCGGTGTCATCTATGATTAAAGTAGCTTTGTAAAGTAGCCTTGTAAAGTAGTTTGTCCAGTCAAAGATGCCATTAGGGTTTCTTGCACTGTAAGCCACCCTCTCCCCTATATAAGGAGAGGGGGCAGCCCTCCTTCACGGGCGCGGAACACAAAGAGGAACACAAACCTGTAACTTGTGAGAATCAATGAACATAGTGATCTAGAGCGAGTTCTTCCTTGTGTCTTTCTTCTTCAACCTCTGGCCTTGGCCAAGTTCTTGAGGAAACCAACCGGAAGTTCATCCCACCTGATCACAAACCCTCCCCCGAATCCTCTAGCATCCATTCGGCCCCAATCTAAGCCATCCTATGGCATCTGTCTGTTCACCACGACGACAGTTGGTGCCCACCGTGGGGCTGGAAGTGGCGCTTGAAGGAGTTCACATTCGGGCGGGCATCCTCGAGGTCGCCGGCGAACGTACGGTGTCCGCGCTCGTGCAGCGCATCTACGCCATGGACTTCATCAACGACAACGCGGGCTGCTTCGCCAACGGCGGCATCTTCCCCAAGAACGGCCGCATCGAGTTTGGCAGCCACCGCGTCTACTTCGGCACCGTCCCTGTGCGCCAGCGCCTCTCGCCGGTGCTGGTGGCATCGGACCCGCCAAGATGGCTCTGTGCTGGCCGCGCCGCTGGCAGCGTCGAGGTAATGATGACCGGTGTGGTTGGTGCAGGAAAAGAGGCTGTGGGTGAAGGTGCTGGTCGCGCGGTTTCGACCCGTGCGGCTAAGCCACCGCTGGAGCGCGACGCAGGCGCAGCGGGAGCATCATCCGCACCACCGGAAACACCGCTCCAAGCGGCGATGAACGTCCTCGCCACCCCCATCGCGCAGAACGTCGATCCGGCAGTGGCTCAGGCGGAGCTGGAGGCGTAGCGCCAAAAGGTGCTCGAGAGCGGCAAGGATATCCTCCGGGCGCAGCGCGAGCTGAACCTTACCCTACGTGAGTACAACGCTGCCCATGGCTTTGCTTCTGTTAGCGCGCATGCTGCTAGGATACCGGAAAACCGGCTAAAAGCTCGCAACCTAGATCAGGATTTGCGCAAAGAAATTCTTACCGGCAAGAGTACCTCTGCATCTGTTAGCATCGTGGAAAAACCCAAGTACAGTAGCCCGGATAAAACTATAAAAGCTGCTAAGGCTGCGGTAGAGCTATGCGAGTCGCTTTCCGGATATGCTTTGGCAAAACAGCAAGAGCGTGTTAGAGAGCTGCTAGAAACCATTGAGCAGCAGAACGCTGAGCAGCTGGCTAAGCTGAACAAGGCCGCGGCCTCAAAATCCGCGCGTTCAACAAAGAATGCCGGAAGCAAGTCCCATGGGCAGGCTTCGTCCCCCCATCCGGACAGAAGAAGAGAAAAAGAAGTGAATGCGTAGCAGATGACTGTGTATGATCCGGTTCTTGCCGGAAAGCAACAAGCCGGGCAACATGATGCCGGTAGAAAAAGCCAAGGGGCAGAGCGAGGCTACGCCAGAGGAGGCTACGCCGGAAACAATCATGCCGGTAGATATGAGACCGGGCAAAATTATCGAGCTGCAAGGGCAGCGCACGATGAGGAGGAAATAGATCCCCCAAGGTACCGGCAGGCAAGGGCCGCGGTACCGGAATGTTATGATGAAGCTGATTCTGCAAGACCAGCAGCATACCGGAACCCATTGGGGGAACGTTTGGGAGAAAGATACTTACCGGAACGGGATGCGAGGCACCGTCTGGATAGAGTGTACTTGTCAGAAATGATCGAGGAGGAAGGTCCTCCAGGCCCAAAGTGCTTTGGCCCAAGGATCATGAGAGAAAAACCGCCGGTTCGCAACTTTATGTTGCCCCGTGACACAAAAACATACGATGGCACTACGAAGCCGGAAGATTGGCTCGCGGATTACGTGACCGCGGTATACGTCGCAGGCGGTGGAGGAACCGTAGCAGGAGGAGGAAATCGGCGTTGGGCTGTGAGAATCATACCATCATTCTTGGTTGGACCGGCAAGAATCTGGCTAAACAACTTGCCGGCGGGAAGCATAAACGGCTGGTTGGATTTTGAGGAGGCTTTTGTGAGCAATTTCAGCAGCACCTATCAAAGGCCAAACAGGCCGCAGCAACTTGCTCTGTGCGTACAGCGCGCAAACGAAACGGACCGGGATTATCTAGCCCGGTGGAACACTACAAGGAACTCCTGTGAAGGAGTAATCGAGGCACAGGCCATTGCTTGGTTTAGCAGTGGGTGCAGAAGAGGTTCACCGTTGTGGCAAAAGCTGCAGCGGAACATGCCGACAACGTTGGCAGAGATGATACGGGTGGCGGATAGTTATGCGTTGGGAGACCCAATGCAGCCGGCAGTGCAACCTGAGCCGGAACAGCTGCGCCACGAACAACACCGGGATAACCGGAATAACAAAAGAAGAGAAGATTTTCCGGATCGAAGATACGGTCCGCAGCAAGTTGTCTTTGTCCAGACAGAAAACTACGAGGCCGGCGGCGATCGGAGGCAAAGAACCGGATCGCAGCCATGGGCGGGTCCTAAGAAACAATGGGTGGAAAAGAAACCCTGGGTCCAGAAAAGAAACTGGCAAGAACCCGCAAAGTACACCATGGAAGCTGCCATGGACCAACCTTGCCGGTGGCACACACCGAATCCGGCACATCCGTCAAACCACCTGACGAAGGATTGTACCTGGACAAAATACTTGATGCAAAAGGGAGCGGTAAAAGATGCACAACCACCACAAGACATGCCGCGGCAACAACAGCTACCTCCACCACCGCCGCTTACCGGGGCAAACGCCTTACCGGTGCAGCCAAACCGGCAGCAATACCAGCAAGTTAACCGGGTGGAGCAAAACGATAACCAACCACCTCCACCAGCACCTTTAGGCCGGAATGTTTACGAAGACCCGCATCTGTGCTGTGTTGTTTTTGTCACTGAGCCAACAGACAGGCAAAGTATGCATCGCCGCTCCATGGAGGTAAACGCCGTGATGCCGGCGGTTCCCAAATATATGATGTGGTCCAATCAAGAAATTACCTGGTCATCTAAGGATCACCCCAAAATCATGCCGAATCCGGGTGGATATGCTCTTGTTGTGGACCCAATCATGAAAGGGCCGCAAACTCGAGTAAAATTCAGCAAGGTGCTGATAGACAATGGCAGCAGCATAAACATCATGTACAAGCATACCATGCATATGCTGGGCATAACAGAAAATATGCTTCAGCCCACGCGTACGACGTTCCACGGAATCGTTCCGGGCTTGTCCTGCACCCCGATAGGAAAAGTTCGGGTGGACGTAGCATTTGGAGGCCGTGACAATTGCCGGGTTGAAAATGTTGAGTTTGAGGTGGTGGATCTAGACAGTCCCTACCATGCATTGCTGGGGAGACCGGCATTGGCAGCCTTCATGGCCACAACTCATACGGCTTACCTCAAGATGAAGATGCCGGCACCTCGTGGACCCTTGACTGTGGTGGGAAACTATAAGGTCTCGCTGGAAACTGCATCTGCCGGATCAAACCTAGCGGAATCGCTGGTGATCGCGGAGGAAAAGAAAAGGATGCAAACAGCTGTTGCGCTGGCTCAGTCGTCACAGTTGAGCTTAGCGGCAATGAGTGGAAACTTGGGCTCACCAGCATTCAAGCCGACGAATGAAACAAAGGACATTGTGCTGGATCCGGCTTACCCAGAGCGCACCGTTCGCATCGGTGCCGGACTCGATCAAGCATAGGAAAGCGCGCTCGTCAGCTTCCTCCGTGAGAATCGGAATATCTTTGCCTGGTCAACTGATGATTTGGTGGGTGTTCCGCGGGAGCTGGCTGAGCACTCTTTAAATGTCCGGAAAGATGCCAAGCCAGTGCGGCAACCACTGCGCCGGTTCGCTGAAGATAGAAGGAAAATCATAGGAGAAGAGGTAACCAAACTGCTTGTTGCCGGGTTCATTGTGGAGGTCACGCACACAGAGTGGCTGGCCAATCCGGTAATGGTTGAAAAGAAGAAAGATGAGAATCTGGAGGCAAAAGCTCCAAAGGTGTGGCGCATGTGCATTGACTACACTAATCTGAACAAGGCTTGCCCAAGAGACCCTTTTCCTTTGCCACGAATCGATCAAGTGATTGATTCAACTGCTGGGTGTGAGTTGTTGTCCTTCCTGGATGCATATTCCGGTTTCCACCAGATTCCCTTGAAAAAGGAAGATCAAATAAAAACTGCGTTCATTACCCCGCACGGGGCTTACTGCTATGTTACTATGCCTTTTGGTTTGCGCAACGCTGGTGCAACGTACCAGCGCTGCATGCAAAAATGCTTGTTTGATCAAATCGGAAAGAACGTGCAAGTCTATGTAGACGACATTGTGATAAAAACTAAGGTAAAGAACACCTTAATCGATGACATCCGGCAAACATTCGATAACCTAAGACGGTTCCGGATGAAACTTAATCCGGCAAAATGCACTTTCGGTGTCCCTGCCGGCAAGCTGCTCGGTTTCCTGGTATCAAGCCGGGGCATAGAAGTCAATCCGGTAAAAATCCGGGCAATAGAAAGAATGGCTGTCCCTCGAGAATTAAAAGATGTGCAAAAGTTTACCGGAAGCTTGGCATCGCTAAGCCGGTTCGTAAGCAGGTTGGGAGAAAAAGCTCTGCCACTCTATGCTCTGATGAAAAAATCTGACACGTTCGTCTGGACCCCTCAGGCAGACGCAGCGTTTAAGGAGCTAAAAACAATGCTAGCCACAGCACCCATACTGGCTTCACCTCTAGAAAGAGAGCCTATGCTGTTATACATAGCGGCAACAAACCGGGTTGTGAGCGTAGTAGTTGTGGTTGAAAGAGAAGAGGAAGGAAAAACCGTCCAGAGGCCGGTATACTACCTGAGCGAGGTGCTCTCCCTCTCAAAACAAAACTACCCTCACTTCCAAAAAATGACATATGGCGTGTACATGGCCGCCACCAAACTCAAGCATCACTTTGAGGAGCACCCCATGAAGGTGGTGAGTGAAGCACCAATCTCCGACATCATGTGCAACAAAGACGCCAACGGCCGGATTGCAAAATGGGCAATCCAGATATCACCATACGTGCCGGTATATGAAAGAAGAGATGCCATAAAATCACAGGCTTTGGCTGATTTCCTCGTTGATTGGGCGGAGATGCAATACAAACCGCCGGATCAGAGGGTAGAGTACTGGAAAATGCATTTTGATGGATCCAAACTGAAAGAGGGCCTAGGTGCCGGTGTGGTACTTACTTCGCCTAAAGGGGATCACCTCCGGTATGTTTTGCAGGTGCATTTCAGGGCATCGAATAATGTCGCTGAATACGAAGCTTTGATCCATGGGCTTAAGGTCGCAAAAGAAATCGGTGCGCACCGGATCATTTGCTATGGAGATTCAGATCTTGTGGTACAAAGCGGTGTTCGGGATTGGGATGCAAAAGATGCCAACATGGCATCATACCGGTTTCACGTGCAAAAGATTGCCGGATTCTTCGAAGGGTGTGAATTTCACCATGTGCCACGCGCAGAAAATGAAGCCGCGGATGCTTTGTCCAAGCTGGGCTCATCTAGGCAAGAAATTCCTCCCGGAATAGCTTTGGCTCACTTAAGAGCACCATCGATCAAACCGAGTCCGGAATCGGAATCAATTTTCGTACCGGAATCACATGTAGTACCCATGGATATTGATGAAGGGAACCCGGGGACTGCTCCGGCAAGCTCGGGGACTGCTCCGGCAAGCTCGGGGACTGCTGTACCCATACCGGAAGAAATGATGCTGGTAGATAGCATGGAGATAGATGCACCGGTGTTTTTGGTTCAAGAGATACCGTCATGGGTTAAACCTATTAAGGAATTCCTGGTCAACGGCACCTTGCCGGCTGACGAAAATGAGTCAAGGAGGATACAAAGAAGGTCCAAAGCTTACACATTCATCAATGGTGAGGTGTACAAGAGAAGCGTTACCGGTGTCCTTCAAAGATGTGTGGAACCAAAGGAAGGGAAATAAATGCTTGAGGAAATTCACCAAGGAGAATGTGGGCATCATGCTTCATCAAGGGCGCTGGTAGCAAAAGTATTCTGGCATGGGTTTTATTGGCCCACTGCTTTGGAAAACGCTGAGGATTTGGTAAGAAAATGCAACGGGTGCCAGAGGTACGCCAAGCAAAATCATACCCCAGCATCCGGTTTAAAGACAATACCATTAACATGGCCGTTTGCCGTTTGGTGCCTCGATATGGTTGGCCCATTCAAAACTGCAAGAAGCAGCATGACTCACATCTTGGTCATGGTGGATAAATTCACCAAATGGCTAGAAGTAAAACCTATCGCAAAATGTGATGGACACACAGCGGTAAAATTCTTGAAAGATGTCATTTTGCGGTATGGATACCCGCACAGCATCATCACTGACAATGGAACCAACTTTGCTCAAGGTGAGTTCAAAAGGTTTTGTGAGGACAAGAACATCTGGTTGGATTTGTGCTCAGTGGCACACCCACAAGGCAATGGCCAAGTGGAAAGAATGAATGCTTTGGTACTTTCCGGTATCAAACCTAGACTCATTGACGCAGTGGAAAAATCACCGGGATGTTGGTTTGATGAGATACCATCCGTGCTGTGGAGTATAAGAACAACTCCAAACCGGTCTACCGGATACACTCCTTTCTTCATGGTTTATGGAGCAGAAGCGGTCATACCGACTGACATCATTCATGATTCACCAAGGGTCCAGCTCTATACTGAGCAGGAGGTCAAAGAGGCCAGAGAAAATGATGTGGACTTGCTAGAAAAAGCAAGAGAGCTGGCTTTGGCAAGAACAGCCATTTACCAGCAAAACCTCAGACGCTATCATAACCGGAAGGTTAACCCGAGAGCTTTCCGGGAAGGAGATCTTGTGCTTCGCCTAGTGCAGCGCACTGAAGGCCGGCATAAGCTTTTGCCACCATGGGAAGGTCCCTTCATTGTAAGCAAGGTGCTTCACAATGATGCATACTACTTGATCGATGCACAGGAGTGGAAAAAAGGAAAGGCGGACAGGTCCGGAGAGGAGAGCAAGCGTCCATGGAACGTAGCTCTGTTGCGTCCTTTCTACTCTTGAAGTCGTGCTGTAAGAAGTTCCTTTTTTGTACCTTAATTGCTATGAATAAAAGATGCCGGAACCTTGAATGAATCTCGGGGACTACCCCAATAAGGTTGCATGTAACTTGTTTATTTTTTCAGTTTACCGGTTGCTTATTGAATGTTTTTTCTTTCCGGTTTAGTAGTGTGCTAAATCCTACCGGAGTCTTCGACTCTGCTGCTGTCCGCAAACCGGCTTCATGGCAAGCAAGATAAACCGGTAGGGGATAAGCACATGAACTGCGAAAAGGAACAGCAGGAAAGAACAATCCGGAAAATTTAACTAACCCCGGTTTAACCGGTTTTTTGCAAAATTTCGAAGTTATTTCTCAGTTCAAGAAAATGCTTGTTTGGTGAAAGAACCTTGTGCTCATACACCAAAGAACGCCCAGAGAAGGCAGGCAGAGCCAGGGCAAAAGAACCAAGTATGCATCGAATTGGATGCGGAAACGATTTGGAAATCTTTGCGGTGCAAGATAAAAGCAAAACCAGAGGCAAATATGCTAAGCAAACTTAAGATAATTAGCTACCGGTATAACTTACCGGCATAAAATGTTGTAGGATAAGCAAAAGCGGACTTAAGGTTTTACATCATACACCCCGGCATACCGGGGTCAAATTTAACAAAGTCTGTTGTAAAGCAAGCAGGAGCAGATAACTTGTTCAGGCCGCGGGGGCATCAGGTGGAGCGGCACCGGTCTCAGCGTCTTCAGGGGGAGCAGTGCTGGCCTCGGGAGCTTCCGGCGGCACGTCCTCAGCAGCCTCATCTTCATCTCCCTCGTCTTCTTCTTCCTCATCGCTGAGGTAGTCCTTGACACCAGGAGGGGGAGGGATGAAGGTGCGGACCTCGGCATACTCAGCAAGCCGGTAGGCCCGGTCCTGCCGCTTCGCGGTGAGCGCCGAATCCGTGTCCGTGGGAGCATCTTGGTGTACGCCTTGAAGGGCATCCAGATTCAGATCAGGGTACCAGGAGCATGCGGAGCGCAGCGCCATGTCAGCTCCGGCACGAGCCACGGAGCATTGCCACTCGCGAATCCGGTGCCCGGCATCCTTGAGCCGGTTGGCAGTAAGCGTGATGTTCTCCGGCAGCTCCTCCTCAGGCCACAGCACCTTGAAGATTTGGATGGCGGCAGCTGGTAGGTCGGCAAGGAGCCGGTCGACGCATCGCATGTGTTGGACTCGCGCGGAGAGGGCGACAAGATAGTCGTACCCATCCCAGTGCGCGTCCATATTGGGAAATTCCCGCGCCACCCGATCCTCCCTCACCTTCTTCACGGCGTAGACCTGGGATTCCGGGAAATGCTCTACAGGAAGAAGGAAAAGGCATAAACACAAGACACCGGAAAAAAGCATGTCGGAAGAACAAGGAACGAAGGTACATTTTCAAAAGGAGAAAGCTTATAAGCGAAAGAAGGGGCAAGGCAGCGACTTACGGAGAGCAAGCGCGTCAATCTTCATAACCAACCAATCGTATTCCCGGTGATCAGTGGTCATGGTATCAATGAGGCGCTCCGCTGCTTTCCGCGCTTTCCTCTCCTCCTCCAGCTCTGCCGTTAGTACGGTGTTGGAGTTCGTGGAGTCCTCCACGACCTCCGCCAACCTGGCCTCAGCCGCGACCCGGGCATCCTTGAGAGCTTGCTCGTGCTGGAGCGCGGCTTGCATAGCCTGTTCCTTCAGCTCCCTCAACGCGGTCTTCTGGGCGTCCAGTGCCTCGTTGTGCTCCTTGAGAAGCTGCTCTTTCTCGCCTAAGTACCGGAAAGAAAGGTTTTAGCAAGCGACAATAGATGAAATGAAAAAAGGAACGGGTTAGCCAAAAAAGAAAGGACGGTACCTTGAAGCTTGGTAACCTGGGCCTTAAGGGCCTCGATGGTAGCTTCCGGAACAACTGTAACAAAAGGATGCGTAAATATCAAAGAAGGAAACATTCCGGTGAAAAGATGCCGGAGGGGAAAGAAACAAAACAAACCTTGGCAGTGGCTGCGGGCCTCGGCAAGGTCCCGATGCTCCCATAGAAGCTCCTCAAAGAGTTGCTTCCGGGCGTCAGCAGTGCTCTGTTCAAAGGAAGATGGTTGTGAGAAAGAAAGAAACAAGAGATCTTAACCCGAAACTCGGGGACTGGCTATGCCGGTTTCGCGTGTTTCTAGTTGAAGTTTCGCGCTAAGAGCTACGCTCTCAACACGAAACTCGGGGACTGGGAGGATAGACAAGATCCGGAAAGAAAAGAAACCGGCATCAACAAAAATATAAGAGGTTTAGCGAAACTTACCACCACATTGCTGGTGGCATCGTACCACGCACTGTCAAACTCCTTCACGGCACGTTTAAGCCGCGTGAAGTGTTCTTCAGTGCACCGAGGCCCAGCAGGGTCTGGCGCTGGAAGGCGGTCCTTCCCCAAGCCGCGGGTGGATGCAGAGATATCCGCATCGTTCCACTTTTGGGCGTAGGGGAGAAGGTGCCCCAGGTCCTTGCCCGCGCGATTCAGCGTAACGATCCGGCCTAGGACGCCGGAAGGTTTTTCCGGGACAGCAGCAGCAGCAGGACCGACGTGCAGCACCACGTCCCGCGAGCCGCCTGAGGCGTCGCCCTCCACAGCCTTGCCACGGGAAGCCTCGGGCTTGAGGAACTTGGTGATCTTGGGGGTTTCTGGCGGCGCCGTTCGCTTGGCCACGGAGGGTCCTTGGCTTGGCGGCGGTGTCGGTGTGGCCCCAGGAGGAGGAGAAGATACCGGCGCGGAAGTATCCGGCGCGGTGGGGGAAGAGCTCGGTTGCTTCTTCTTTTTCTTCGGGGGAGGAGGAACCAAAGGTTCCGCCTGCCCGGCATCTGTCTTGTCGGCGCCGATGTTGCTGGCGCCGGTGTCTTGGGCTTCTGGAGGGGAGGTGAAGTCCTCCTCCGCGCGGTGATCAGGAGGTGTAGGGGCCGCGCACCCCGAACTTGTGGTGCCTCCCGGAGGGGAGGCAGAGGTGTTGCCGGCACCAGATGGTGCCGGACTTGAGTGAGGAGGAGGAGTCGAGGTCCTTGCGGAGCCGGCAGAGCCCTCCGGCTTCGAGCCAAGCTCAAGCGCAGGGCTAAAAGAGAGAAAAAAGAGAACAAATTGGAAAAAGCAACCGGAAAAGAACTTGGTGGAAACAGAGAGACCATAAAAAGAAAAGAAGAACTTACCCGGAAGAAACCGGCATCCGCTTCTGCTTGTAGCGCTTGGTGCTAACCTGCCTCCCTCCAATGACTTCTGTTCGAGGGCGTTTGGCAGGAGGAGCATGGCTAGGGCCGGCGCCAGCAGCTGGAGGATCATTCTTCTGGCCTTCGGCCACAAGTTTGTCCAGGAATTCATCCCCAACCTCAGCCTGCAGGGGAGCCACGTGCTCATGGACCTGTGGGTTGACGTTGGCTGAGGGAATGTCTACAGAACAGAAATAACAAAAGAGTATGAGAGAACGAACAGAAAAGCTACCTCGAGCAAGATCAAGTCATCAGACGAACCAGCTGGTTCCGGCGGAGACTTGCCGAGGCGAGAAGCTGGAGTCCGGCCCATCCTCAGATCCAGCCAATGAATGACGGGATCCGGATCGTACTTGTCCAGAGGCCTTTTCCGGCAAGGGCCTCGTCGGTCTAAGTCAATCCGGGGGAAGCGAGCCCTAGCCTGAAAACAAAGGAAAAAAGAGAAATTAGTCGCAAGTATGAAAGTTACCGGTAATACGACCCGAGCCGCACAATTTCTTACTTCTTGGGATGGAGGATTTCTGGAGCTGAGAGGGCAAAGGCCCCACTCCCAGTCATCCGGCATGTCCGTTTGGCAGATTTGGCTAGCCTTCAGGACCACATCAGCCTTGCTCAAGGGCAAGCCGGTGATCTTGGTGGGATCACCGGGGCCGTACATCTCACTAATCTTGTGAGCGCGCTGCTGAAGGGGAAGCACCCGGCGGCAGATGAAGGCGCGGATGATATCCTCGGAGCAAACGTCGGTGTCCTTCATCAACTTCAACATGAAGCGTACCACCCGGTTCGTCTCGTTGTGATCCGTACCGGGGTTGTACTGCCAGTTGATCTTGGCGGGCGGCGCCGGGTTGAACGCCGGCAAGTTGATGAGGTCGACGGCGCCCTCGTTCTTCACGTAGAAGAACGTCGTCTGCCACAACCGGCAGGACTCGAGGCCGTTGAACTTAAAAAAGGGGCTCCCTTGGCGGGAGCCGATGATACAAGACCCGCATTGAACGGGGGGTTTGGGCTTGGGAATGTCCTTGCCCTGGACCGAGTTGATCCGGAGGGAGAAAAAGCGGGCAAACGTCTCACGAGCGGGACGGATGCCAATGTAGCCCTCCATGAAGGCCACAAAACAAGAAAGATAAAAAAACGGCGTTGCCGGGAAGGTGGTGAGGTTGGAGTCGATAGAAGTTAAGGAATTGGCGAAAGAAGTCAGAGGCAGGAAGGCCGAAGCCACGCTCAAAATGAGCAAGGAAAACAATGACCTCACCGGGTTCGAGCACCGGTTCGATCTCGTCACCTGGAAGCCGGCAGATGACTCCTTCCGGAATCCTCCTAGACCGGTAGAGCCAGTCAATCTCAAACTGAGTCACGTCGGAACCCCTCCAGGCTCCGCGTGTCTTATCCTTTCCGGAGGCCCGGCTAGATGTGCCGGCCTCTTGACCCCGGCTAGACGCCAGATCCATCCGGGCCAGATCTTCAGTTAGCCCGTCGGAGGTGCTACTACCTTGGTTACTAGAGGTAGCAGCGGGGAGAGACCCTTCGCTGGACATATGGATCTAGGCGGCACCGGAACCTATCGGAAAACAGTTTTCCCCAAAGAGACCCTCGCGCGAAGATCTACGAGTAAGAGGAAAAGCAAAATAAAGAAGGGATAAATACTCTACCGCCCCCAAGATCTGAAATGCAAGAAGAAAAGGGGTAAAGGCGCATCGGGCCTAACCTGAGGTGGCGGAGTCGCGGAGGAAGAGGTTCGCCGAAGAGACGGTGAGCCTGCGGCCGGCGAAGAAGTCCGTCGACGGCGAGGTGAGGAAGAACTCGAGGAAGCACGAATGCAGCGGACGCGGTGAGGGCGCTGCAGAAGGTTCCCGCACGACGAAGTCCGGCGGAAGTACGGCGTGAGTTCGCCGGGCGACGGAGCTCGAGCGAGCGACGGCGGACGGAGAACGGCGAAGGCGCAGAGGCGAGGAGCACTGTGCGCGAGGAAGTGGAGAATGCGAGAAAAGGAAGAAGGAGCGGCGGTTGTCCTTATAAAGAAGAAGGGAGGTGGGCTGAAAACCGCTGGGCCGCGGCGGTTCGCCTCGCGGCCCGCGGCGGTTCGCACCATGGGCCGCCACGTGGCGGAGAGGTACACGCGAGATAATAGGAGGCCACACGGAGGCACACACGGGATCCAAAACGGCTAGTGGGATCCGCAGCGGTGCGTTAAATGGGCGCGCGGGAGTCGAAGCGAAGTGACAACTGACACTGGCGCGTCAGTCACAGTGCGCATGTCTCTATCGTACGCGGGGCCCGAGATATTCTCGACTTCGCCGAGGAGGCGTTAAATGACTAAGATACCGGAAGAAAAGATACCGGAGAATGACTTGAAAAGAAAGATAATGAAAATCCGGGCAAAGATGCCGGATCCAAGCCCTAAGCCGGATGGATTAAACCGGTATCCAAAGACATGAGAACCTGGCATGGTCTGTTGGATAGAATCCGCCAGACTATACTAGTTTCGGGGACTAATGTTGGGGGGATGACCCCCGGTATGCCAAAGGCATGCCAAACCGGATGGTTTGAGCCATCAGGATACCGGTTAGATGTTCATGCCAGAGTCTAAGATAGGCGTTTGGCTGAACAGGCTAAGCCGGTATCCTCAGAGGAGGGATACCGGAACCGGATAGAAAAGGTACCGGGCCACCGGAAGGAAGAGCTTGTCGGCAAGGCTGGTCAAAGATCCTCTCCAGAGCTAGAAGACAAAGATGAGCTAAGCAAAGTAGCTTTAAACGAAGGGCTGACGATAAAGAAGAAGATGACGAAGAAAGAAGCCGGAGGACGTCAGCCTCCCTGATTAAAGAAGACCCCGGTGTCATCTATGATTAAAGTAGCTTTGTAAAGTAGCCTTGTAAAGTAGTTTGTCCAGTCAAAGATGCCATTAGGGTTTCTTGCACTGTAAGCCACCCTCTCCCCTATATAAGGAGAGGGGGCAGCCCTCCTTCACGGGCGCGGAACACAGAGAGGAACACAAACCTGTAACTTGTGAGAATCAATGAACATAGTGATCTAGAGCGAGTTCTTCCTTGTGTCTTTCTTCTTCAACCTCTGGCCTTGGCCAAGTTCTTGAGGAAACCAACCGGAAGTTCATCCCACCTGATCACAAACCCTCCCCTGAATCCTCTAGCGTCCATTCAGCCCCAATCTAAGCCATCCTATGGCATCTGTCTGTTCACCACGACGACACCTACCAAGAAATTGGCAAGCCCCGGAGGTTGATTTCCTATCATCCTTGTCTCCCGCCCAATCCGCATCGGTGTACCCATTGAGAATAAAACTTGAGCCTTTGGGGTACCAAATACCATATCTTGGGGTATCAACCAAATATCGAAAGATTCTCTTGAGAGCTATCATGTGGCTCTCCTTAGGAGATGCTTGATACCTTGCACACACACCAACACTCAACACTATGTCCGGTCTATGTGCACAAAGGTAAAGCAAGGATCCAATCATGGAGCGATATACCTTTTGATCCACCTCTTTACCATTGGGATCAAGTGCAAGATGACATTTGGTAACCATAGGAGTGGCAACACCTTTCATCTCGGTCATCTTGAACCTCTTGAGCATGTCTTGGAGATATTTTGCTTGGTTGATGAAGGTTCCTCCTCTCAATTGCTTGATCTCAAAACCAAGGAGGAACTTCATCTCTCCCATCATAGACATCTCAAACCTATCGGTCATAAGCTTTGAGAATTCATCATTGAAAGCTTTGTTAGTAGAGCCAAAGATAATATCATCAACATATAATTGGCAAACGAAAAGCTCCCCATTGACCCTCTTAGTAAAAAGAGTGGGATCGATTAGCCCAACATCAAACCCACGGTCTACCAATAATTCCTTAAGGTGCTCATACCAAGCTCTAGGAGCTTGTTTGAGACCATAAAGAGCTTTATCGAGCTTGTAGACATGGTTAGGAAAGTTGAGATCCTCGAACCCCGGGGGTTGCTTAACATAAACCTCTTCATGCAAAGGACCATTAAGAAATGCACTTTTCACATCCATTTGTTGTAACTTAAAGTTATGATGCGATGCATAAGAAAGAAGGATACGTATGGACTCAAGGCGGGCCACGGGAGCATAGGTTTCTCCAAAGTCAATTCCCTCAACTTGAGAGAACCCTTGAGCCACCAATCTTGCCTTGTTCCTCACAACATTGCCAAACTCATCTTGCTTGTTCTTGAATATCCATTTAGTGCCAATAACATTGCGGCACTCCATTGGATTCTCTAGTAAGGTCCACACTTTGTTGCGCTTGAAGTTGTTGAGTTCTTCGTGCATTGCTTCCATCCAATCCAAATCTTCAAGGGCTTCAAATACTTTCTTCGGTTCCACTAAGGAGATATAAGCATGATGATTGCTAAAATTAGCCAATTGCCTTCTTGTGGAAACCTTTGCCCTTACATCACCAAGAACCTTGTCATGTGTGTGTTCAAGACGCTCAAGTTGCCTTTCTCTTCTTGCTAGACGACGGGCCTCGATCTCCTCCTTGGTTCTTCTTGGCCTTGGAGGTGTCACTTGATCAACTTGATCATTTGGATCCCCGTCTTGACCTTGAACTTGAGCTTCCTCAATTGATTGGGGTTGCTCAATCTCATGTGCTTGATCTTGAACAATGTTCGGAGAAGGGCAAGAGTTGATTGGATCCTCATTGGAGCCATTATGAATGATTGGTTGATCTTGACCTTGATCTTGTCCTTGATCTTGCACATAAGAGGGAGGGTCTTGTTCTTGTTCTTGGGTTGGTGCATCATTTGCTTCACTAGGTAAGGTTTGTTGATGTTGAGAAGATGAGGGCTCCACCGTGGTAGAGCATAGTTCTTCCCGAGACGCCACACCGTGTCCCTCAATGGGGCGGAAAAATCCCACACCCATTCTTACTATGGCATCTTGAGGTATTTCATCACCTGCACAAACATCAACTTGCCCCACTTGGGAGCCATCATTTTCTTCGAACTTCACACTACAAGATTCAATGATAATCCCGGAGGATACATCAAAGATTCTATAAGTGTGAGATTCGGCACCGTAACCAACAAATATACCCTCCAAAGCTTTAGGAGCAAATTTAGACAAACGAACCCCTTTGATTTTGTAGAAACACTTACACCCGAACACCTTGAATTATGAGATATTAGGCTTGTTCCCGGTGAGTATTTCATATGGAGTCTTGTTCAAGCCCTTGCGGAGATAGAGCCGGTTAGAGGAGTGGCAAGCGGTGGAGATGGCTTCCGCCCAAAAGTTATAGCGGGATTTATACTCCGCCATCATAGATCTTGCCATATCCATAAGAGTCCGGTTCTTCCTCTCCGCAACACCATTTTGTTGAGGGGTGTAAGCAGCGGAATATTGATGTCGAATCCCCTCATCACTAAGAAAATCATTGAGTGTATAGTTCTTGAACTCGGAGCCGTTGTCACTTCTTATTGCCATAATGAGGAGGTTGTGTTTGCGTTGCACCTCGGTAGCAAAGTCAATGAATATTTGTTGAGTCTCATCTTTCGTCTTGAGAAAGTAGACCCAAGTGTATCTTGAGTAATCATCAACTATCACCAAGCAATGTTTCTTCGCACCAAGACTTGCATGAGTAACGGGACCAAAGAGATCCACATGAAGGAGCTCCAAGATCCTCTTGGAAGAGATGATAGTCTTGCTTGGATGCGGAGAGTCATGCATTTTGCCTTCAACACAAGCCCTACAAACACGATCTTTGGCAAAAGACACATTTTCCATTAGTCCCACAATATGGTTCCCCTTGTGAAGACTTTGCAAAGTTCTCATGTTGACATGGGCTAGGCGGCGATGCCACAACCAACCCACGTCCGCCTTTCTGAATAGGCACATCGCACTTGTCGTGGTGGTCCCCGAAAAGTCCACCACATACAAGTTGTGTTCGCGATACCCAACGAAAGCGACTTTTAGAGTCTTGCTCCACAAGAGGACCACAATATCTTTATCAATAAAGATGGCGAAACCCATCTTGCCAAGGGCGGAAACGGAAAGCAAATTGTAACCAAGGGTTTTGACAAGCATGACATCCACAAGAGTAATGTTGTGTGCAACCACAACCTTGCCAAAACCCAATACCTCGGATGTAGAATTATCGCCAAAGGAGACAGTGATATTATTTATGTTGGGCCTCAACTCCTTGACGAGGTTCTTGCCGCCGGTCATATGACTTGTACATCCACTATCAAGTACCCATTTTGAACCTCCGGCGGCATAGTCCTACATGAGATCAATTCTTGGATTTAGGTACCCATTTTTCAATGGGTCCTCTTTTGTTAGCAACAAGGGTCTTTGGAACCCAAATAGACCAAGCAACATAACCATCATAAGGACCAACATATTTAGCATAGACATCACCATAATAATCTTTAAAGAGAACATAGTGAGGGTTATCTATTCCCGCACCATCATCATTAATGGTGTTGCCCTTTCGGGGTTCACCATTAGCTTTCTCATGTGCGGGCTTGGTCTTTTTCTTGTTTTCCTTTTTAGCCTTGGTATTAAAACCAAGTCCCTCCTTCCCATTGTTTGACCTTTGCTTACTCAAAAGATCATCCAAGGAAAGTTTACTTTGGGGAGAGGAGGTCCTAGCAAGTTCATCTTTCAACCTAGCATTTTCCTCAATTATATTTGCATGATCACATGAAGGAGTAGAGGTACTAGGTATGTCATATGAAGCAAGCCTAATTTGAAGTTGCTCATAAGACTTGGATAAGAGAGTGTATTCACTCTTCAAAGCTTTGTGAGCTTTGTCTAGTTCATCTAGATTTTTCACAAGTTTCTCATGATCAACCTCAAATTGGGCCTTTTCCTTTTTAAGCACTTTAGACTTAGCCCTAGCAAGATCTCTAGCTTTTGTGAGCTTGTTAATTTTATCTTGAGGCTCTTCAAGAGTTTCTAGCCTCTCCTCAAGAGAAGCTATAGTTTCTTGACTTTCCTCAAGAGCATTTTTAAGAGCATGGATTTCAAGAGAATCTTCTCTCTCTATTTGACCCTTTTTCTCAAGAATATCACTTTGTTGAGCTATACGAACCATGAGATTTGAAACATGCTTTTTAGTGTTACCTTGTAGGTTGAGAATGAAATCATCAAACTCTAGCATTTCTTGTTTCACTTTTAGACTAGCATCATCAACCCCTAGATCACTAGATAAGTTAGGCATAGAGGGGTTAGGGGATGATACCTCGGAGGATTTAGCCATGAGGCAACTTTCTTCCTCCACATGAATGACCTCATTGGGGGATTCACTTGGTGATGAAGAGTTAGTGGAGAGAGAGGCAAGAGCGACCAATCCATTAGAGGTTGCATCTTCTTCATCATCAACATCATCATCTCCGGAGGTATACTCTTCTTGAGTTGATAGCACAATAGATGTGTCCAAGGAGGACCTTGCCATGAAGCAATGTGCATTCTTGATATGAGGATTCTCATTGGGAGAGTCAAAGAGAGATGAAGAGGGAATGTTGGTGGTGACGATGGCGGCCAACTCCTTTGAGCTTTCTTCATCTTCCTCACTACTAGAGCTTCCCACTTCATCAGAAGAATATTCTTCCTTTGTTACTAGCACAACTCTTGTGGGCCTCTTGCCCTTCTTGGTCTTGTTGTTGTAGAATTTCTTGTTGGAGGCTTTTGAATATTTGCCCTTTGTGTCTTTGCTCTTGTCCTTGGGAATGAGCCTCCCATTATGAAGCTCTCTATTCTCATAGGGGCATTCGGCAATGAAGTGGCGCTTGTCATCACAATTGTAGCATGATCTTGTCTTTGGACCAAAGCTAGTGAACCCACTTTTGTTGTTTCTCTTGATGTTGTCTTCCTTGGCCTTGGACGGATCAATCCAAAACGACTTTGCATGGAAGGCCATGTGGTCATGGTAGTGGCATTGCAAATCTTCCGGATAGGTCATGCTCCACGATGCCCTATAAGATTCTTGAGGAATCACTTCTTCAACGGAGTTGACCACCAAGGCAAGGTTGGAACCTTTTGCCATCCCAAGAGCACGATTGCGAGAATCATGAGAGGTTTCCTCAAGCACCTTGAGAGCTTGCATCTCGTGCACGACTTGTTGAGAGGTGAGAGAGGAATAGCATTCCCTCCCCACAAGAGTCTTGACATCAATGGGTACAAATGGCATCATGCATTCAATGTACTTCTCCTTGATCCAAGAGTCATTGATGTGGGTGGCACCAATAAGCCGGAAGGCATTGGCAACGGTGAGAAGTCTTCCATACATGTCTTCATGATTTTCATCCGGTAGCCTCATGAACCCTTCGGCTTTATTCTTAAGCGCATTATACTTGTTCCTCCTTGTGCTCTCACTTCCAATGCAACTAGCGGTCAAACCATCCCAAGCTTCCTTGGCGGTGGTGTAGTTCCGGACACGATGCAATTCCTTTGTCCCCACACTAGTTTGAATCATGTGCAAGGCGGTGTTGTTGAGTTGACTATCAACCGCTTCTCTTCTAGTCAACTTGTCGGGGTTGTATGGCTTGAAGCCCTCCAAGATGATTCTCCATAATTCATTGGAGGCACTACAAACATGAGAGCGGAACTCAAATTGCCAAGTATCGAAATTATCAATAGAAAACTTAGGTGGGTCGCCCCGAATGTTCAAATGGGGATGGGGAACCGGTATATTGGGAGATTGGAAATGTGGAGGTACTCGATTGTAGCTCTCACTCCCACTAGTTCCCTTAGGAGATGCAATGGGAGATTTGATAGTGTTTAAGTTATCACCTTCCACAGGTTTGGTAGATGAGGGTAAGTCCGAAGCCTCTCCCTCATCTAACGCACCCGTGTCTTTTACCTCTACACTAGGAGCCTTGGGAAGGGCCGGAGCCAAAAGCTCGGCAATCATCTTTTTCATGCTTTCCATTTGGGCTTCCATGGAGGACTTCAACGAATTGAAGTCTTCCACGGAGACCGTCTTGGCGGCCCCTTCCGAGGACTCCTCGTCCGGCATACTCTTAGGCGGTTAAGCCCGAAATAAGAGCCGAGGCTCTGATACCAATTGAAAGGATCGTATGCCGCACCTAGAGGGGGGGGGGTGAATAGGTGCTAACCAATTTTTAGTTGTTTTTCAATTTAGGCTTGACACAAAAGGTAAATTCTCTAGATATGCAACTAAGTGAATTTACCTATATGACAAGGCTAACAACTAAGCAAGATATATCTAAGCAATATAGAGATAGAATAGGATAGAGTTAACCGAGAGTGGAGCACGCGATGACACGGAGATGATTCCCGTAGTTCCCTTCCTTTGCAAGAAGGTACGTCTACGTTTGGAGGAGTGTGGTTGCTACGAAAGCCAAACCAACAACCACGAAGGCTTCACTCAGATCTCCGGTGAGCAACGCCACGAAGGCCTAGCCCACTTCCACTAAGGGATTTCCTCGAGGCGGAAACCGGGCCTTTACAAGGTTCTTGGGGCACACATCCACAACCAAATTGGAGGCTCCCAAATCTGTTACAACACAACAATCAACAACAATACATCAACACAAATCAACTAGGGAACCAAATAGGAACACTAGCATGAGATCCCTCAAACAAGAGAGGGGGAAATGAAGAACGCTTCGGTGAGGATGTAGATCGGTGTCTTCTCCTTCGAATCTCCAAAGATCAAGAGCTTTGGTTGGGGGAGGAAGGAGATCTTGCAAATCTTGACTTTCTTGAGGTGGCTCTAATGGAGGTGGCTTGGCAGATTTCTTGTGTAATGATTGAGCAAGCAACCAAGGTAGAAGAAGGGGGGTATTTATACCTCCCCTCAAAATTGAGCCGTTGCAGCTTCCGGGGGGCCGGATATTCCGGCCTAAGTAAGGGCCGGATAATCCGCCCCCCCGGATAATCCGGCCTTCGGAACAAAACAGTGACATTATCCGGCCAAAAGTCCGGCCCTTGTACTGGTTCACATTTCTTCCAGTCCTTAGCCAAAAACGAGGGGGCCGGATATTTCCAAAATATCTGGCCCGGATAATCCGGCCCTGGTACAATACCGGGACATTATCCGGGCAAATGTCCGGCCCTTGTACTGGTTCACTTTTCTTCGAAGACTTAGCCAGAATCAGGGGGCCGGATATTTCAACAATATCCGGCCCGGATTATCCGGCCTGGCCACATTTTTCCTGTTAACTTTTGACAGACCGACCAAATCCAACACACACAAATATGAAACTATGTAATCCCTGTACCACTTAAACAAACATTAGTGTATCACATATATTGACATCAAACACACAAAACATAATGTGAGAGATGTTCTTTCAACCGTGAGCTTGTTACTCTTGGAGGGAGACCTCCTAGTTGGCTTGGCGGTTGGTGCTCCGGTGATCTCTTCAAGGAAGATTGTGAAGAGGCCCGGGCTTCTCCTTCGTGGAGCTTTGTGAAGTGCTCTTGGAGCTTGCCATATCCGGAGTGGAGGAAAAGCTAACCATAAGGAAAGGGCCATTATCCTTCGTGGGTTTGGCTCGGAGAATAGGGTGAGCCTTCGTGGCATTGGGGAATCCTTCGTGGGACCTTCACTCCTCCAAACGTGACGTACCTTCTTGCAAAGGAAGAGAACACAGGAATACATCCTCGTCTCCGCGTGCCTCGGTTATTTCTATACCCGAGCTTATTTTCATTGTGATAGCCATCGTGCTTGAAGTACATATATCTTGCTATCACTTGTGCTACATATATCTTGTGCTTATCTTGCTTAGCTCTAGTTGTTATTGTTGCAATTAGTTGAGCCTAGCATATTTAGGATTTGTGCTTGTAAAATAAACGTTAGTTTAATTCCGCATTCTTACAAGCCAAATCCGCAAGAGTTTTTAAAACGCCTATTCACCCCCCCTCTAGGCGACATCTCGTCCTTTCATGTACTTTGATGACATATTAATCTACAGCCGCAATGAATCTGATCATACTATACATATTCGACATGTTTTGCAAGTGTTGCGTGATAATAAACTCTATGGTAATCTTGAGAAGTGCACATTTTGCAAAGATAAGGTCATATTTCTGGGTTATGTTGTCTCTAAGCATGGAGTAGAAGTAGATGTGTCTAAAACTGAAGCAATTCAAAATTGGCCTACTCCCATGAATTTGAGTCAAGTAAGAAGTTTTCATGGTCTTGCTGGGTTTTATAGAAGATTTGTGCCCAACTTTAGTACTATTGCTGCACCTTTGAATGAATTGACTAAAAAGGGTGTTGTTTTTGAGTGGGACGCAGCCCAAGATCATGCTTTTGATGAACTGAAGAGATTGTTAACTTCTGCACCGTTGCTTGCACTTCCTGATTTCAATAAGCAATTTGAGATTGAATGTGATGCTAGTGGTATTGAAATTGGTGGTGTGTTGATGCAAGAGGGTCACCCAATTGCATATTTTTTGAGAAACTTTATGGTGCTAAGTTGAACTATCCTATATATGATAAAGAATTGTATGCTTTAATTAGAGTTCTTGAGGTTTGGCAACATTACTTGTGGTCAAAATAATTTATCATACATTCTGATCATGAAGCTTTAAAATATCTGAAAGCTCAATCTACTTTGCATAAGTGTCTTGCTAAGTGGGTTGAGTTCATTGAGTCTTTTCCATACATTATTAAGCATAAGAAGGGAAAAGATAATATTGTTGCTGATGCTTTATCTAGGAGGAATATGTTATTAACTCAACTTGATGTTAAAATTTCTGGATTAGAGATACTATGTGATTTGTATGCTACTGATCATGATTTTGCTGAACCATATCGCTTGTGTGCTATTGGTAAAGCATGGGAAACATATCACATACATGATGGATTCTTGTTTCGAGCTAACAAACTATGTGTTCCAGAATCGTCTGTGCGTTTGCTCTTATTGCAGAAATCTCATGCTGGAGGTTTGATGGGTCACTTTGGGCGTGAGAAGACGCTACTCATGCTAGTTGACCACTTTTATTGGCCAAAGATGAGGCGGGATGTGGACAGGTATGTGAAGAGATGCATTACTTGCAACAAGTCCAAGTTCAAGCTGAAGCCTCACGGTTTGTATACTCCTTTACCGACACCTACTACACCTTGGGAAGATATTAGTATGGATTTTGTGTTGGGTTTGCCGCGTACTAAGAGAGACCATGATTCTATATTTGTGGTAGTGGATAGATTCTCTAAGATGTCACATTTTATTGCCTGCCACAAGAGCGACGATGCGTCGCATATTGCTAACCTGTTTTTCAGGGAGATTGTACGTCTACATGGAGTCCCGAAGACTATTGTTTCTGATCGTGACGTGAAGTTTATGAGCTACTTCTGGAAGACGCTTTGGAGAAAGCTGGGGACGAAGCTACTTTTCAGTACTACTTGTCATCCCCAAACTGATGGTCAAACCGAAGTGGTGAATAGAACATTGTCACAACTGTTGAGATCCATGATCAAGAAGAACCTGAAGGAGTGGGAAGATTGTTTTCCGCATGTGGAGTTTGCTTATAACAGGGCGGTACATTCTACCACAGAGCTGTGTCCCTTTGAGGTGGTGTATGGTTTCAAACCCATTACTCCGCTGGATTTGTTGCCTCTACCCATACATGAGAGAGTCAATATGGATGCATCCAAGAGGGCAGATTTTGTGCGAAAGATTCATGTGAAGACTAAAGAGTTGATAGAGAAGAAAGGCAAGAGCAATGCTGCAAGGATGAACAAGAAGCGCAATGAGATATTGTTCAAGCCTGGTGATATGGTCTGGGTACATTTTCGCAAGGATAGGTTCCCGAAGCTGTGGAAGTCCAAGTTGCTTCCTTGTGGTGCTGGTCCTTACAAAGTGCTTGCCAAGATCAATGATAATGCATACTCGATAGATCTTTCAATCGATGAGTTTGGTGTCAGCAATCCTTTCAATGTGGCTGATTTGACACCATATGACGGAGAAGACCTTGGAGCGTCGAGGTCGACGCCTTTTGAAGGGGGGGGGATGATGAGGACATTCCTACTACACTACTACCTCCGTCATTACAAGATGAAGATGATGCTGTTGTGAAGCTCAAGTCCAATGAAGTTAGGATTGGACCAATGACACGAGCTCGTGCGAAGCTACTTAAACAATAGGTGAATTTGTTCCTAAGAGATACTTTGATCGATGATAACTTTATACTGCCTAAGTCCTATTACTTATGTATGATCAGGTATGAAGAAGGAGCAAGCATCGCACGAGGAGGAGAGGAGCAGCTGGACAAGAAGCTGGACGTGAAGCTGGACATGGAACTGGCCATGAAGCTGAACAAGAAGACATCCCATGGAAGCGCGAGGGAGGAGAGGGAGGCATGCGCGAGGGGAGAAGAATAAGTCCAGGCCGGCGTCAGGCCCAGTCAAACCGGCCGCCACGCCGGCGCGCCCGGTCCCAGGCCCGGTCCGACCGGGCGCCAGACCGGCCCAGCCCGGCGCCGACCGGGCGCCACGCTTGTGCCAGCCGGGCCACATCCAGTAAGCCTGGACGCCTAGCCGGTTTCCACCGGGCGCCAGGTCCGGTTTCAACCGACCTGACCCGGTCCCAGGCCCGGTCGACCGGTTCCTGAGCCGGCCGTGTCTGAGTCTGTCTCGACCAGATCCCGATCTGGTCGGTTATTCTTGTAATTTTCCGACCTGAGGTCGTCCTGAACCCCTATATAAGTGCCCAGGACGCTCCCAAATTAGGTTTAGACCACATTTAAGATAAACCCTAGTTCATAGTTGATTGCTTTGCAACTCTATTGAATCCCTACACCATATTGTCTTGATTTGGTGTAATTCTGAAAGTCTTGTATGATCTGTTGTTCCATTGGGAATTAGAAGGTTGCAACTTACCGCTTCGTGGTCGGCGGCTACGTGCGCAAGTGTGAAGTTGCGAATATCTTGCAGGGTTGAGAGCTGTTGTATTGGCGACAGGGACCAATCGAGAGATCTCGTTGCGTCATACAAGTTATCATCCACTTCATCATCAAGTTATTTTGGTTGTGTTCATCCCGTGATCATCATCACCACCGTTGATTACTAAGAAGATCGGGCCACCCCATATCACAACCGCTTCTCAACTGGGAACTTCCACCTATATTGGAGAGGAGCTTGGAGCATCGCCTCTTCTTCCGGTAAATATAGAGCTAACTCGACTGTTGCTGCAATTTGGTCTTTTGGATGATTTGAAACACCGTTCTTGTCACAGTGAACAAAAGCAGCATATCCTCTTGCTGTACGCTCTGAATGATTACTCAGAGCTGGGTAATCGTTAATGCAGTATAGATTATGTCCCTGATAGATAATTGCAGTTTGTAGATTTGCAAAAAACGCCCCGATCAACATTATTGACAGACACCTCGGTAGTATGTTCCATAACATCTGCAATAAATTCCTCTGCATGATTCGCCCCTCCACTATCAGCATCACTGTGAGACATATTGAGAGGATGTTCAATAACATTAGCAGCAAATCCCTCTGTATGATTCACCTCTCCATGGTAAGCATCATTGTTGACAGGCACCTCGTATTTGCATCAAAGTCCTCTGCATGATTCACCAACCCATAATCAGGACTATTGTCAGGCAGCTCGAGAGGATATTCATTGCAGTGCATGATTTACACTTCCATCATCAGGCACCGTGATTAGGACTATTGTCAGCGCATTTGCATCATAGTCCTCTAAATGATTCACCTCTTCATGATTTCCAGACAACTCGTTACCATGTACCACAAGAAATAGAAAACAAAATTCCGTCTTATTCATGCAACCTGATGGAGCTTTAGAAATCCACCAAAGTAGCGCACACGCATTGTTCTCATGTTTAATCGGACCACAAGTAGGAGAAAACAAAAAAATTAGTCTTATTCGTGCAACTTGACAGCAGGAGAAGGTCTACATATTTCTTCAGCACAAAATTCAATCCGATTCATCTGTGAACTAGAGCACGCGCCAGCCATCTGAAATCGGGGATACTGCCATATTGGGAGTCACATTACGTTCATCGAATTTTCCCATTCCATGCTACATCGCATCCAATTTATTCGAGTTGCAACACACATGCAACTGCCATATCACCGCGATTCACGAGGCGAACTTAATGGCCAAAGAGTCGATGCATGAAGATTAGCAACTCTGTACCTTTATCGCCTACATATCAGACGCATGGGAATTGTTTTCTTGCATTTTTATGCTCCGTGTACTTTTGTGTGAACAGTTGGTTAGATTTGACTGGTCCTCCAAAATAATGGGGCAGTGCTACCTTTGTAAATTGTACTCCCTCCATTCATTAATATAAGCTGCTTTAGCTTTTCGTAGAATCATCTATTTTGATACGTATGTATCAAGTTTATTTTGGTGTGTAGATTCACTCATTTGGTTTATTTTAAAATATCTAAAACATCTTATGTTTATGAACCTAAGGACATCTCCAACGGCCGACGTATTTCGGACGCCGAAAATGTCCGCGTGCGTTCGTTTGTGTCGGTCCAAATGATCGAAATCGACCGCACGTCCGTTTGCGTCGGGTGGCTCCAGCGGCACGACGCATTTTTTTTCGATTTTGCATTTTTCGAACATAAAAACATAATTTACATAGTAAAAGAAAGGAAAATAAAAACGCTAAGAACGCCTGCACCTACTGGTTCTCGTCATCGCTGTCGATCACGACGAGCTCCGGTACCGGCAACGGCCAGTTGGGAATCGGTGGAACATACGCCGGTGCCGCCGGCGGTGGTGGAGGTGGAGCAGCCCAGGACGATGGTGGAGGTGGAGCAGCCCAGGTCGATGGTGGAAGTGGATTAGCCCACTCCGACGGTGGAGGTTGAGCAGCCCATGCCGGTGGTGGAGGTGGAGGCCCCCATGGGTTGTACGGCGGAGGCGGAGGCCCCCATGGGTTGTACGGCGGAGGTGGAGGCGGCGGTTGAACCGGTGGCGTGGCTGAGTCCTCGAGCGCCCGTCGTAGGGGCATGATGCCGGTGGCATACCGGGGCAGTGGCGGCTGCACCGGTCGGTCCACCTCTGAGACGAGGACGCCGAGCCTCACGATCTCGTCGTCCGTCATCTTCTCCGGGTACTCGAACTTCCGGCCCTCCGCCATGGCCAACTGCCATTCCTGGAAAATGCAGGTGATGTAGTCGTCACTGTCGTTCTTGGGCTTCTCGTTGTGGTAGGCCAGCGCGCCGTTCGCCAGACGCATTTTCGGCCCGCGCGCCGTTTGCCTCAATGCCCTAAGGAGTACATGCACAAGAATATATCAAGTCAGAATTTCTCTTGTCGCCGACCCTAGCGCTTAGACGAATGACAATCGGCTTTGCAGTAAAGACGAAAACCAGCTGTTCTTGTTGCGGGAAAACACAACCCAAAGTCGCTGAGGAGATCCTTGTGATTTTTCTATTGATCAACACTGGTGAATGAGCAAAGCTTGAGCGCCACCAACCCAGAGATTCGGTGGAGGCCGGGGGTTGGTAGGTACGCGCAGCAAAGCAAAGCAGAGGCGAACCTCGTCCCCGTGTGCACTGCAAGGCCACCTTTGTTATAAAAACAAGCCTCCAGCCGCCACCTTCCCCCGCCCGCCCGCCTCCGTCCGTACCCAAAGGCCAAACCCCTCTTCCTCCTCTCTGCGGTCAAACCCTAGCGAGCGAGCGCGCCCGTCCACCCCGCTCCTCCCAGATGGCGGCGCCCTCCGTCTCCGTCCGCGCCTCCGCCTCCACCGTCGCCGGATCCCGCGCCGCCGCCGATCCCGCCAAGGTATCCGTTACCTGCCCGTACGCGCACTCTCTGTATGCATAAATCCCCAGGTTCCGTTAACCACTGCTAGGGGGCGCGGTCCAGGTTGATGTGCATTTCCGCGTCTCGACTTGCTGAGATTTCGTTCCCGTCGTAATTCGCTCGCAACTGCCGGCGAATTCAGCCATCTGGGCACTTCCGACCTTCCATACAACCTGCGCAAATTGGTTTGGGTTTAAATGCTGTGTATGTACGAGTTAGTTTCCCATGCTGCTGTCCAGCATCGATTCCGTCGAATTTAGGCACGGGGACCATATCAGCTGCTCTGCGGAATTAAGTTGCAGATTGGTTTGTCTATCACCTCTCCTCTCAGTATGTGTTGCTGTAGCCCGCTCTCGCTGTTACTTTCCGCTTTTGTTTGGAATCTGTCCTAGTGTTATTGTCAGAATCAGTTCTCCTTCTCCTATGTTGGATGCTATGCTAATGCTGAACTTTTTCTGTGGTAAAGGTGTCATGCGCGAGGAGCGCGGGTTCAGCTCGTTTCGGCTGCAGCTTCCCCTCCATTGCCGCCTCCTCTTCGTCGTAAGCGCCTCTTTCTGACGCATAATTCTCACTGTCCTGTCAACTATAATACTACCAGATTATTATGACATGCTGCATCTAATTATTGTGTACTGACTCAAGTGCCAGGAGCATCGAGCCACTTCGAGCGGTTGCTACACAGGCACCCCCTGCCGTCCCACGTAAGTTGTTGGGCTCAACAAACATTTCAGCTTGCGGTGGCATTCGATGATTTTTAAAAAATATTTTAATCCTTTTTGTTTTTCTCCGCAGAATATTCAAGTGGGGAGAAGACCAAGGTTGGCATCAATGGTGAGCCTCCTGTGTACATAGTTGATGCAAAAGCTCTTGTAATCCTGATGCGATAGATTAATCCTTCCTGGTCACATTTTTTGTCCTGAATGCATATGCCATGTGTTTTTTGTGTTCTGATATACTATATCAACCAAATAAAATAGTTTAAATGTTGTCTTATAAGGTCTTCGGAATACAACTTAAGTTTTTAGTTTAGTGAGATAATCACGTCAGGCACACTGGCACTGTAAGAGTCTAAAGTAGATGAAGTAATAACCCATTTGCAATTTTTTACTGCAGGGTTTGGACGGATTGGGAGATTGGTCCTGAGAATTGCAACCAGTAGAGATGATATTGAAGTTGTGGCTGTCAATGATCCTTTTGTTGATGCTAAGTACATGGTAAGGAAACAATGGAAACTCATGTGAATGCCATATTTTTGTCATCTACACCTGACATGCACAATTAAAGTGAACTCATGGTTTTGCAATAGTTACCACTACTTTGTATTGAGTTGCATGAAACCGTGTTGTACACAATACGGGTGACATTTTTTTGCTAGTGTTTCTGTGTGCTTCATGAGTACTTTTGTTAGATTAATTTAACTGTTAGGAGATAATCGCCTCTCTCAGATAACTTGGCACACAATAATTCATGGCAACTGTGCTCATGTCTTGCCAATCACCTCAAATGAAATCCTTGCTAGGCATGGGATAGAATAGTTCTCCTACACATGCTTGTTAGTTTGTCTTGGTATGTCAATGAGTACATAGTTGTTCGTGTGGCATATGCTGATTCACTGCCATTCATCATTCATGGTGCAAAAGCATTATATGACTCGCTCTTCCAAACCACCGCCTCCTACCTTCGGTGCCCCCCTCCTCTTCATAGCTACCTACTTTCTCTCCCATTTCGGTAGAGGCAGGTGCCTCTTGAAATGGGAAAGGTCGGTGAGCATCGGTGCCATGAATGGTGTCAAATATTTTGCCACATGAGCAGTTACTGTGTTCATTGATGTGTATATAGTACACACAAAATGTTAACAAAAAGCTATACGAGACCTATCCTATCACACACCTAGTGGGGGATTCTCTAAAGGCTGTTGGTGAACACGGATGCAAAGTAACTGTGTAGCAAGGTAGCCAGGAGAGATGAACGTTTTCTAATACAGCCCCATATTCCCATTTAGTTTGATCCAAAGTATCATTCCTGTTAGTGCATTCACAATATAGTTCATGTGTTTTCACTTTCTTACACGCCGTATGCAACTTGTAACCTTTTCAGTCAATTTATAAATCTTGTTTATAATGCATTGTCCGGAGCACATGAGCTTGGATTAACCTAGGTGAAATAACAAGAACCAGTGGGATGATCTGCTCGGAAACTTGACAAATTTAAATCTGCCATTATATTATTTCCTTCACTGTTGGAGCAAAAACTCCATCCTTGCATAGTTGCATGTGGTCTCTCATTTTGTTTTTCTTTTGTTCGGTCTGTACTTGAAATTTCCCTTTTCCAGGCGTATATGTTCAAGTATGACTCCACCCATGGCCCATTTAAAGGATCCATTAAGGTTGTGGATGATTCAACCCTGGAGATCAATGGGAAGAAAATCACAATCACAAGCAAAAGGTAATTATACCAGCATTGGGCGATTGTATGCCATATTACTGTGCATTTCATATAGATGGTGTGGTCGCTGTGTCACCTTGATACAATGACAAGCAAAGTGTCTTCAACTTTACATTGAGTATACTGATTCAGAGTTTAGAACCCATTTTCGTGCACATTCATACATATGTACAATACCCATACCAGTGCATGTTTGCTGTATATACGAGCATGTTTTTCTCACTTTCATTCTGATTTTTATATGTTGGTTGTGACTGTACTTTCATTTCTGGGTTGTATATATGAAGATCATTTTCCTTTTCTCACTTTCATTCTGATTTTTATATGTTGGCTGTGACCTGTACTTTCATTTCTGGGTTGTTATTTTGGCAGTTTCCTTCACATCCTTTGTTAGCTGCATGTTCACTGAATATTCTTTATCTTTCTTTCCTCGATTTCCAGAGACCCCGCAGATATTCCTTGGGGTAACTTTGGAGCTGAATATGTTGTTGAATCTTCTGGTGTTTTTACGACGATCGAGAAAGCATCAGTACACTTGAAGGTCTGTATAACATTTCTTTCGTATTACCATCTAATTAGCAAAAAAAGCCTTTTGCAATGAACACGATGTTGATACTTTTGCTAACTTATTTGTAGGGTGGTGCTAAGAAGGTGGTGATATCTGCTCCATCTGCAGATGCTCCCATGTTTGTAGTTGGTGTAAATGAGATGAGCTACGATCCCAAGATGAATGTTGTTTCTAATGCAAGCTGTACCACCAACTGCCTTGCTCCTCTTGCCAAGGTTACTTTCACATTTCCTTATCCTGCTGGTTTCCTTGACTAGTATCTACTTTCTGCCAGGCTAACTGCACAATACATTCACAATTAACTGCTCTTCTGTTAATCTATCCTGCCATACTCATGATGCTCATCAACCATTATATGCAGGTTGTTCATGAAGAATTTGGCATTCTTGAAGGTCTCATGACAACTGTTCACGCTACCACAGGTTTTCTTTCTGTTCTTTGAAACCTGTCAGTTATCACAGATGGGAGTTTGGTGGTTTTGCAGTCTGTGTGGAGTAAGCGTTGCTTTGAAATTACATGCCATAACAAGCTTGTTCTTCTGTGTCCAGCCACCCAAAAGACTGTTGATGGTCCTTCAATGAAAGATTGGAGAGGCGGACGTGGTGCTGGCCAAAACATAATTCCTAGCTCTACTGGGGCAGCAAAGGTAGTTTGAGATGAATCCATATCATGTCTATTAAGATTTTCATTCTTGACTGACTGATTTTACTTTCATGGCAGGCTGTTGGGAAAGTCCTCCCTGAGCTAAACGGAAAGCTTACTGGCATGGCTTTCCGAGTTCCAACACCAAATGTCTCTGTGGTCGACTTGACCTGCCGGCTTGAGAAAAGTGCCTCATATGATGATGTGAAAGCAGCCATCAAGTATGTAGAACCATCTCATTTCTCTCACATTTCATCATTACCTGTTCGAATCTTTACATTTCACTCTCAGCTTGACTTGTCTTGTTGAGCAACCCATTAGCTTATGTATCAGTAAGTGATATAATAGTTACCAGTATAAGGTTAACACAATGCTTGCAGCCCTTCTGAGCAAACTGGAAGATGCAGAGCCGTATGATGAATACTTGAACTTCCCAGGAAGGAGGAAGTGATGAGAAAATATGTTTAAAATATGGTCCAGTTTGTTGCACTCTTTAGGTTTTGTTGTCAGTGAAAATAACAACCCAATTGTTGGTTGTCACTGAAAATAATAACCTAACTGCTGGCTAGCTAAGGATTATGTAATCAGTATTAGCTTCTCCTGCCGTCATGCATAATCTAACAGTTCTACAGTGTTGATGTCACCGTATGTAACACTGCTTTCACTATAATTAGTATTAGCTCATGTATCAGTAAGTGATATAATAGTTACCAGTATAAGGTTAACACAATGCTTGCAGCCCTTCTGAGCAAACTGTAAGATGCAGAGCTGTATGATGAATACTTGAACTTCCCAGGAAGGAGGAAGTGATGAGAAAATATGTTAAAAATATGGTCCAGTTTGTTCCACTCTTTAGGTTTTGTTGTCAGTGAAAATAACAACCCAATTGTTGGTTGTCACTGAAAATAATAACCTAACTGCTGGCTAGCTAAGGCTTATGTAATTAGTATTAGCTTCTCCTGCCGTCATGCATAATCTAACAGTTCTACAGTGTTGATGTCACCGTATGTAACACTGCTTTCACTATAATTAGTATTAGCTTCTCCTGTTGTCATGCATAATCTAATCTAACAATTGTACAGTGTCGACGCCACCATATGTAACACTGCTTTCACTATAATTGAGCTTACCCATATGCTCTAACAACTGCTGGCTAGCTAAGGATTATGTGTTAGTAATTAGTATTTGCTTCTCCTGTTGTCATGCATAATCTAACAATTTAGTGTCAATGTTACCATATGTAACACTGTTTTCACTATAATTGAGCTTATCCATATGCCCGATGTTTCAGGGCGGCATCAGAGGGTGCACTGAAAGGCATTCTCGGCTACACAGATGAAGATGTGGTATCCAATGATTTTGTTGGTGATACAAGGTAAGAATTTACTCTACTAACATATACTAGTAACATAGTTTTCGTTGTGCTGGTTATTACCAGAAAATCATTGTCTCCTTGGGTCCTCAGGTCAAGCATATTTGATGCTAATGCGGGCATGGGACTGAGTTCTTCCTTCATGAAGCTCGTGTCGTGGTATGACAACGAATGGGGCTACAGGTGAGCATCTCTCATCGCATCAAGAGTTCTTTTCCCCATTTTCTGATCTTCAGTTAACCACTTACAGAAAAAGGATCTTCAGTTGACCCTATATGTTGACCCTATATATTAATTTGCTTTCGTTTTCTTTTTTCGCTTCAGCAACCGAGTCCTGGATCTGATAGCCCACATGGCTCTTGTCACTGCCAAGCACTGATCAGTCCTTTAATAGTATAGTAGTCTGTGAAGGCTGCAGTTTTGACGGTTCTTTTCTGTTCCGTATTTATTAGCCTTTTTGTGGCTTTGAAAACAAGAAGAGATGGCTACTTGGATCCATGACTTGTTTGTAGCAGGAGACAAAGAAAATGTACCGTAGCGTTTTGAGCCCGTGGAGGGATTGTTGAGTGAATCTCATATATGTCGGTGATATGATCTGTTGCTTAAAGAAGCAAAAATAATTGTACGCTTTTTTCATATTATTTCACAACTTTAGATGGATTTGTACCAAGTTCGAAAAAACAGGATCATATCTACCAGTTTCCAAATATGAGCTTCTGTCTACCTGGAATACCGACCTTCATCTCTGTTTTTCCTGTCCTGCTAGTGTTCCATGCAAAAGCTGGCATGCTGGTTTTCACTTCCCGTTCAAATTGCTCTTCTGTAACACGTATCGTTATGGCTGTAGCGTGAATTATTCTGCAAGACTGCAACACCAGTGATGTTCCTTTTGTGGTGCATCAAGTTTGCATGTAGTTCTTTGATTTATTGCAGTACGTGCTTTCTCAATACATTATTATTTCCTTTTCTCATGGCGGATTATCTTGCTGCGACGGTCGTGTCTGCTTGACCGCTGGCATGTCGCCTGGAGCTGTTGCTGCCAGTGTGGCCCAGGGACACAGGACCAGGCTGAACTCATGGTTGCTTTCTGGATGTTGTGTATCCTCTTCCTATTTGTTGTAGCTGTGCATCTATCTTTTAGGTTTGTTGTTTTCCTCTTTGTTATTTTGAATTGATTTTTGCCAGAGATTTCCTTGCTGTTATATCTGATTTGGATTGTCAAGACTTTCTTACTTGTGTGCAGTCGGGTTCATCTCGAGTCAGTCTTGCGCTGCGTGCGTTGAAGATGCTGGTGGATAGCCATGAAGTTCTTAGTTTGACTTGGCTCTTTAAGCAGCCGACTTCAGGAATCTGTAGAGGGTACAGCCTAGTAGTGCTTCGGAGGTGGAACACCGCCTTGACAGCGACCTTTCCTCTTTCATAGGGGGTAGGTCTTTTCGGTTTTAGTCTTTTTGGTTTTTAGTCTTGGTCTTTTGGGTTTGCTTTTTGGTCATCGGTATTTCTGCCCACTCATACTCTTTGACATAGTGCAATTACCTGTCGGGCGCCATGCCACAAAGCACAAAAGGAGAAGGTGGACTACTTCTGAGGCATCGGTGCAGATGAATAAATCATGAAAAAACCAACGATGTCACCATCACTTGTACCTGGACTGACTACTAGACCCACCTGATGGAATCCAACAACAAATATAAAAGGTAAAATCTGGCACAACTTTTGCTAAATCTGGCACAACTTGCTAAATAGGGGTAACTAGTGCCAAAATGATGAAATAGAACTTAATTCACTCTTTTTTTTTGTGATCACAATTACTAGCTATATATATGATCTATCTTTCCATTGGGTATGCAATATGGTAGCTTCGAAATAATGCTTTTGATAACACAAGATATTTCTAGAGATTTCCTTATGTATACTAGAAGTTGCTGAGGTAATAACATCTTGTTTTTTCAATTTACATCCAACAATACCATTCTTTTTGAAATTTCTTAGCTATGGCAAACATATTATAAATCAACATAGTTGCATAGTAGTTATGACTGATGAGTGTATAAAAAGTGTAGATACATAATATGTATTTGCATAACACTATATACAAGCATATACATATGGACATACAATAGCAGAACAAGATACATGTATTTATTCAATCTTGTGCATGTGTGTGAAGATGTGGAATTTCAAGGTCTATTTAAGCTGTGGGGTACGAGGGCTCCATGGCAAGGCCGCACATACCCTTCTTGTCACTAATGTCCTTCTCCATTCTTAAAAATCCATTCTCACCCCATGTTGTGCCCCAAGAATTCTTCATCAACCAATACTTTGTATCATCACTAGTGGTACCATAACCGATGGCTGCAATCCCATGATCCAAATCAGTACCGCAGGAACCGGTCATCACACCACCGGAGTAGAATTGGAATGTCATGTCGCCTCCGTCCACTGCAACTGACACGGGTTGGCTTGCCACTGCCTTCATTAGGGCACCCTCATCATTGGTAGGCACATCCTCGTAGTTCTTAATTGTTGCAGCACTGCTTGATCCACTCTTGCACTTGCCGTCAGCTGCTGAATATGGATAGCTGGACTCCTTAGTGAGGCCTCCATTCTTGATAATGAACTTGAATGCATCGTCCATGAGACCGCCCTCGCAGCCCTGGTCCTCACCGTGGATATCACAATCCACCAATTCTTGCTCTGAGAGCGAGATAAGAGTGCCGGTACTTATCTTGACAATGCCCTCAGTTGCAGCAACAGCAGAAAAAGCCCAGCAACAACCTGCAAATGATTTATTGCGGCATAAGCAATCACACACACTATTTTGATGTAAAAGATCCATATGCATGTAATTAACTTGTAGCCTAAATGTACTTACCACACTGGCCTTGATCCTTGACGGGAGTGACCGCGCCCTTTGTCCTCCAATCCACTATGGTCGGGAGTGCATCCAGGCTCATATTCTCGTACCTGAATGTTGTAGGAACCTTCACCTTGTTGTTTGCAATAAACCCCTTGTTGGTCTTGGTTGCCCTAAACTCATCATTGCTAAGGTCCGCGAATTGGTTGGTGTTGAGCCAGAACTTGTGGCCTGCAGCATTGAACGACTCGATGTATCGAACATTAGCCTTAAATATCTCAAACCTCTGTGATTTCTCGGCAGCATCCTTGTACACACGACCATACTGCGCCATCCAACTCTCGTGCCTTGCCAGCATGGACAAGTCATCGTTCAGCTCTCGAGCCGCGAGGACAGAGCTAAAGAAGCAGAGACAGCCAATGATGGCAAGTAGCGAAGCCCTGGGGATGGCCATGTTTGATTAGGCCCTCTTTAGAATTGCTTGTGACCTGCAGACTGCAGTAGTGAGTATGCTTTTGTTTGCATTGTTCAGTGGAACTAAGTGATATATATACTACTCATTAGTCACAGAGGCTTGTATTATTTGTTTATAAGTAGGAAATAGGTACGGTGCGTGCACGAAGCTGTGCTGTGTGGAAAGGAGCTAGCTCCTGCGTAGCCGTGAAGGAGTATGTCCTCTCCTGCGTAGAACAGAATTAATAATTGTGCATGAGACGTGCAGTTGCTGTAACTGTGAGAACAACCCCTTGTTTACGCAGGAGTTAACACCTTCAGTATCTCCTTTAGATGACAGGGCAGTACCGGAGATTCCAAGGAAACACAGCTAGTACTTGTTTGGAGTTAATTTGCACAAAAGCTGATCCCTCTTGTATACAGATAGGAATTAAGCTGGACTCAAGAATGAGAGACAGTCACCGACTTGCTCAGGTGTATCTGAATATTCAGCTATTGATTTATGCAAGTAATTTCCTTCACTACTCCATGTTGCTCGAAAAGCTTTATTTTAGATTATTTTCAAATAGTGAGTTATAGTTTTCTGTGCAGGTGATATTCTTGTAGAGAGCAGCATCAGGATCACTGTATGAGCATCTGAAAAAATAGTGACCGATCACACACAGAAGAAACAGCCGTTAATACGAACGGCGTGTCAGAAGACTTGCATCACTGGAAAGTGTGTATGTCGTGGTACAATGGCAAACACAGAGTCTAGCACTCTAGCTGTGCTGTTCTTTTGGTAGAAACAAATTTTAAAAATATATTTTTATCTGCTAGTAGCCTTGATTTGTCTTCAAGAGTATTCCAAGGCATTTTGTTATTGCTACTCATAAGATGCATGTAAGTGCTGCCACGCTAGAAAATACGGTCATCTTACCGGAAAACAAAAACGCCAGCATGCATGGGCATATGATATTTTTGTTTTACCTTTTTTCACATGCTCAGAATATGGACATGAGAATTAACTATTCATTGGATGGTTAGCACGGAGATTATTACCCAGCCCCTAGAAATCAAACCTCACATGTGACCTTCGAGAAATGTGTCTCGCTAACGTGGATTGTTATTTCAATGAGAGTAGATGTTTCGATCAATATCGAGTGACTTTGATTCTTATGACTCCAGTTTTTGATAGTTGTCATGTGAGTGTGGTGGTGCGTGTGTATGTGTCTACGTTGTACTCGGTTTCTCAAACTAAAATTATAGTAGTAGAAATATGTAACAACCTTTTCGATATTATCAAGTACGTAGTAGGTAGCAATTTCCGAAGCTACAATACTTATTTAAGCCAATATTACAAATTCTAAATTTGGTTCGCCCCTAATGTTAGCCAATATTTTTGTAAGTGTGAATCACTAATATAATCTCTCTTTTCAATGCCAATTTGTTATCCGCTCAACCTTGACCATACCAAACTATCATTAATGCCCCTGACGGTATGTGACCTAGAATTGCATATCCAATATTTTAGTACTCACCAACATATTTTGACGAATTCATCACTACCAGGGGTAGGACATATCTCCCGCACCTTTTGTTGGGTTTGCTCTTTTTAATTAAGGAAGCATGTGTTTTGTGTGTGCCAATAAAAATCACGGCCCAACACCCCCAACGGATAAATTGTCCGCAGCCTTTCCGTTTAGACCCATTTTGACCTTAAATTTAGGTCTGATTTGCGGCAAGACATACACTATCTACGGCCACACTCTGTCCACCTCTGGCCCGCACTTCAGCATCCCACTGCCCTCCCACCTAGTGTAGCTGGTCATTTCAAATGCCACTAATGGCCCTTCCCCACCACCACAAAACCAATCTATTTCACACTAGTGCGTTGTGCCGCTCTCCTCCGCCCGCACTGTCTCTCTCCTTGTTCTTTGCGACCGGTGTTGTTGTACATCAGCGGCGGTCGCCACCACCGTTGTATGAATACGATGGAGCCGATGCATGAAGAACGACAATGAGGTTGGCGGCTCTTCGCCGGGTTCCTACCGACGTCGTTTCTTTAGCTTCCTCGTAGTTATGCCTTCCTGGACAAAGCCGGCACCGGAGTGGCGCAACAACACCATCTGCACCGACGAGGCACGCTAGTACTGGGCTAGCTACGCCTTGGAACCGGAAGACGTGCGCCAGAGCAAGGTGGGTTGAGGCTCCCCCGCCACTGTCTCATGCATCGGCCGACGAGGCGACATCCCAGATGGAGGTAGCGCCATCACCGAAAGCTAGTCAAGACCGTGCCGCCCATGCTCACCAAGATCGAGTCTGATGACTCGGAGTAGTAGTAGTAGAAAAGATATATAAGTTTATAAATTAAGTAGTAAAAAATATCATTTTTTATATGCAATGTGTTTCGGAAATGAAGGAGTAACATTTCGTCATCAGCCCCATGAACCTTTGTATTTTGGAAAGGAAGGACTAACATTTTGGGAAGAAAGAAGTAGTACTAATTTTTGCGGGAGGTACAGCCCCGTTCTAATGGATAAGGCCTATATTATTTTTGCAAAGTCAAAGTTTGACCAAGTTTTTACTACAATCACTAACATGCAAAATACAAAAGCAATATAGTTAGATATATCATGAAATATATTTTCACATGATATCTATTAAATATCATAGTTATTGATAGATTTTTCTAAAAGTTTAGTCAAACATTATTTGGATTGACTTTTGAGAAAGATATAAGCCTTATATATTGGAATGTATGGTTTATTTAATACTCCCTCTGTCTGAGCGGGAAAGAGCAGGTACCAATTAACACATGATTACCACATCCTCCGTCCGAAAATGAGTGACTTGGAGTACTCCCTCGAGTCAGGTTTATAGGTCATGCGTGTATTTCTAGTTTGACAATTTAAATAACGTAATACGATATATATATACATCAAAAGACATATGATTATAAACTTTAGATGTTATACATTCAAGTATTGATAAAAAAATTGTTTCATAAAATTTAAATTATATTGGTAAAATTAACACCTAGAAATACACAGAGGATCTACTATATACTCAACCAGAGGGAGGAGTATTAATGCCTACCAAAATTACTCAAAATTAATTCTTTACCAAATTAATGCGTTATTTGGATATGCATCCAAGTTATTTGGATATGCATCCAAGAATGTGTATGCAGTAATACCATACAAATCAACTCCGCTGTCCTATATGGCTATATAGGAGTATCCTGGCCAACAAACACCTCCTCAATTGTACCCCAACACAACAAACGAACCAACCAACATCTCAAGTGCAAGACATGGCCTACAAGATCGCCGTCGCATCTATATTGATATTGGCGTTCCTCGTATCTTGCGGTAAGCGCGAAAATACATCGTTGTGCTAATAATTTGTATGTACATCTACCCTTCTATGAGCACTTCTGATATCTCCTTTTTGTTTGTGCAGATGGCCAGTACTGCCAGACGGCTCCCGATCCCAGCTGCCCCAGTCGCGAGGCGTGCGTCGCGCGATGCAGAGCCGCCGGCAACACGGGCGGGTACTGCGAAATCAAGGGCGACGGCGACGTGGGGGACTGCAATTGCTGCAACATACCACCACCGACAGCCCGCAAAGCTGCTCCCCGTGGAGCAAAATCATTTACCTGAAGGTCTGATTTAGCAGGACAGACGCCACCTAAAAAATAATAGTACTCCGTGCTATTGGTTTCATCGAATCAAATGTACCCGTTGATTTATGTTAGGCATGGTTTTGCCTTGCTATGTTGATCATTGACCAAAGATTGGTCCAGCAACATGTGAGTTAAGCGAAAATATTCATACCAAATTTAATTTTTGAACTTCTATTTATCACCCTTACTATGAGGTATAACCCGATTGCATATGGGGACTTCAGTTTCTCCGCTCTAATTACTGAATTTCATTTTATTACACCTCCACGAATGTCACGAGGCAAACATCACCACAGCCTGTCTTCAGCAACCAACAATGCCGCGGTGTAGATCAAGCCACTCCCGCACCCCCCACCGAAGATGCTCAACGGCTGCTGTTCCACCACGCTCTCCTTTGGCCTGCACACCTCCAACGACATGAACGATGATGTGGGTTTGATTGCCTCCGGACTTAGTGCGCCCAAGGGAGCGAAGCAAGGCGGGCCGAATTATTCGGTTATCTGGAGTGTCGATGGACAATTGTTTGTTTGTGTTGAATGTGTTTCATTTTGTTTTGAATTTGTTTGTGTCGAATGTGTGTTTCATTTGTTTTCAATTTGTTTCTATGTGTTTGATCTAGTTTGATGCATATATGTGGGAGAAACGTGTTTGTGATGCCCTATTTTAGGGCATCTGAAAAACGGCAGTCGACTGCGTGCCTTATTTTAGTGCATCTAGAAATGTTGCAGCTGGTCGCGTGCCCAAAAATTGCTATTTGGTGCCAAAAAAGTAAAAAAAAAGGTGCCATATTATTCAACATCTGTTGGAGATGCTATTAGCGTTTAGCTACACATGAGGAGGAGTTCCTGGCGTCATCGGGAGATTTTTCGCCCGAGGAATGATTGCGGTGGCGAGCTAGGGTTTGATTGCCTCCCAACTTGGTGCACCTGGGGGGAGCGGAGCAAGGTGGAACGAAGGGTTTTTAATTTCTCCAATTTGCACATGCTGCAGTTCATTCCATTGCATGCTTATAAATGTTGTCGCCTTAGAAATCATCTCACTGTGAAAACGGATTTCAAATAGAAGTGTTGCTCCAGTCGTTAGAAATTAAGATGTTGTTCTGAAACATTGACCAACAGGGAAGATTCTCTCCCTTAACTATACGTTGTTAGATAGATGATGAGTCCCCTCCAGCAGCGGATTTATACGCGCTAGATAACACTCTGTTTAATTTGATCTCCTTGGAACTCGACCCCGGGTGAGCTAGCTGCGCACTCGCAAGCCTTGCCACTCAGTTCTCAAAATGAGACTAACAAAGACTAACCCATGTTGGTTTTGCTTATAGAAGAAACAACCATGAGCAGCATGGGGAGTCCGGGGACTCGAACCTAGTGGGTAGGACGCGCACTCGCTGCCACTATCAACTATCGACGCCCAGTTCTTCTATGGATGAATTGCTGCGGAAACTCGGAAAGAGACTTACGGGATAAGTTGCAAGTTGCCAATTGGTTCAAATCCTCTCACCTCTCCTGAGTCCGTAAGGGCATGTACAATGGTAGAGAAGACGTGCGTTCTCTTACACTGCCACATCAGCTAGAGAAGGCATTAGATATAAGTCATACAATGCATTATCTCTTACAACCATATCTAGCAATTAATATGAATAATTAATTTTTGGTAGGAAATTTGTTTCTAAGGGAAGACATATGTGATACAATGGAGAAAATAGTCTTTCCTTATTTTCTAAGAGATGATCCCTTAGCTAAGGGAAGATGATCTTCTCTCTCTTCATTCTCTTTCCTCCAACTAAGCAAAAATCTGAAGTGGCATCTTTAAAGGAAGGCTGACCCCATTGTACATGCCCTAATCCAACTGAATTTCTCCATGTCCTCCCATGATGGCATGATCATGCATTACTAGGCATATTTATTTTTCGGTTTCTTTCCCTTCACATGTTCCCCGTATGGTAGGAATACGCAACAATATTTTCCATAGTATCAATTTGGTAGTACTACTTGTCAAATTGAACGTTTTATTGTCCAGGCCAAAGTTGAAGGAACTGATCGTATCAAATTATCATCAATGCTGATCGTATCTGCAGATTGCATGCCGGATTTCTTCCATTACGCAAATCGGTATTTGCAGCCATATATAAACACATGCCTAACCAACACCTCAAAGCAAACCAACACGAAGCATATAATCGCCATGTCCTCAAAGATCATCATAGCCGTGGTCGCGTGCATGTTGATGTTGGCACTCCTCGTGCCCTCTGGTAAGCTAGCTCCCCACTAGCGAGCCTGTTCTTTATATGGACGTGCTTGCGATTTGAACACGTAGATTTATCACTGTTGTGGAATTTCTGACACCATATAAACATGCCTCCTCCGTTTATAAAAAAGTATCATAGATTTTTCAAAAATTAGATATATCTATATACTAAATAGTGTCGACATACCTTCGATTTTAGAGAAAAATCTAAGACATCTTTTCATACACACATAGGGTGTACATAGATAGATATTGAAATTCTAGATACTTCTTTTTGGGATAAACTACTCTGCCTTGTTATATGGCTTCACAAAATCTGCTATTTCGATTGCATGAATAGATGCGACGGGCGGCGACGATCTGATTAGATGCGACGAGGAGTGCGACAAAGGGTGCAAAGCAATAAACTGCAAGAGCGGGCGCTGCGACGTCGAACTGGGCGGCCAGTGCACCTGCTCTACCTGCAGGCACGCTCCCGTCCACCCGCCTCCGGCAGCTGCAGCTGCAGCAGGACCTCGGAACCTCGGCTCTCCGCGCGCTTGAATTTAGGGTGTATATGTGGCAGGACACGCATGCGCATATCTGGAGGATTTGTTGTGCGCGACAAGGTTTTGGAGACGATAGTATGGTTTCTGTCGGATAATACAGTTTGGTGAATGAAAGAGCTGATTAAATCTTCATATTTATCAACACATAGTTACATGTGATTTGTGGTGTTTTCTGGAAATTTACTTTTGATTTTGGGTGCATATCCTTCCTTCACTGAAAAAATATATATAAAGAATTTTGAAGGAAAGTTTCGCACATACATCTCGACATTATGTTTGTGCATGCAAGTTTCGTGAAAACCAAAAAAAAAAATTGTGGCTTGTATAAAAAAGGAAAATTAATATGTCGTGAAGACTTTTTTTTGGCACCAAAATTTATCCTTTTACATGTGACAAAAAGAAAACTTGTTTTTTGTGAAACAACTATACGAGCACGTATAATATCGAGATGTATGTGTGCCATTGTTTGTCGAAATATTATGATATTTTAAATGATTTTTAAAACCCATTTCATAAACTAGGAGAATATGCCCCGAGTGTCAAAATGCTTGTTCGTATATACACTTTTTTTAAGGCTGATCAGTGGGTATCACCACTGTGGAATTTTATTATTTTTCAAAGTTTATAAATAAAATACAGAAAGAAATTTGCTAGAGAATAGCAACCGAATAGGCCATAAGCCCAAAAAGAGAGAAAAGAAAACCCTCTATATATCTGAATCTTTCAATCCAAACTTTGAGTTCATTATAAGACTTCCTAGAAGCCTTATGTAAAAAAGAGCTAGCTCATCCTTAAATTTCTTGTTGCATCCGTAGAGACTTGGGGGATACCCTTGAAAATAAAATAATTCCTGGTTATCTGGATTGACCAAGTAGTCAGCATGATCAACTCCATGAAAAAAGACGCATGGTGAGCTAACTTGAGGCTATCTACCACTCGGAATATTAGTCTGTTGTGGAGGAGATGGTGTTGAAGAGGGACAAAGGTATTGCCAGCATATGCTAGCAAATGGGCAGTGAAAGAACAGGTGATTTCTAGTTTTGAACTCATCTTACCCACACATAATGCATGAATAATCATCCATGAAGAATTTTTTTCTTTGCAACATGGCTCTTGTATTTAGATGATTACGTATAAGGAGCCAGAAGAAAACCCTATGCTTCTAGTGGCAACATCCACTTCAAAGTCGGCACTGTTCCACCAGAGTTCATAAGAGAACTATAAACATTTGAAACCTTTGTAACCACTGAATTTCCAAAGACAGATCAATCGTCATAACCATTGCAGGCACTAAATCCAACAACATAGCTTGAAAAAGCTGAAACTGTGGCATTGCCTCTTCAGATAGTCGCAAATGAAGCTAGCCAATAGTCTACCGAGGATTTGGGTAAGGCTGACCCCAATAAGTTGATGCAGACTAACGCTCGAACCACCTCAGGTCGGTTGGTACTGAAATCTAATTTTATTGAAAAAAATTGGACTGTATTTTTAAAATTCAAACCAAATTTAAATTACTTACATTTTATTTAAAATTTTCAAATTGGAGTCTGAAATACTAAATAACCTCTGAAAAATCCAAAATTTCATGAAGCCTCGGAATTTCTTTTTCCTAGAAAAAAAAATCCCTCCCACAAGGTGGGTTTGGTGAAACCCTAAACTGGTGCCACTTCCACTCCACGTCTTAGGAATGTACCATGGTGGAGAAGGCGTGTCTTCTTTTAGCACTCCATGTCACATAGAGAAGGCAAAAAAATATAAGTGGTACAATGCATTATCACTTATTTTCATCTCTATTAATAAATGAAAACCAATTAAATTTTAGTATGAAATTGTGTTGGTAAGGAAAGGCACATGGTACAATGCAGAAAATAAGCTTCTCTTATTTTCTAAGAGATTGTTCATTAGCTAAGGAAACGCGAACTTTTTTTGTTACCTCCTAAACAAATATCCGACGTGACAACCTTAAGGGAAGGCTATCGGCACTGATTGTGCATGCCCTCAGATAGTGTGGGATGGGGAGAGTATATATGGTTAAATATGAAAGGTGTTAAAATATGCCCCAAACTGACTACCATGTAAAAACATGAAATGCATTATGCCACCTACACATTCACCACAGCTCCATCATCAGCAGCAGCATGTAACATAAAAAATGACCAAATCAAGATTATTACCTACCCACCAGGCCTCCACCATTATCCAGCTCATGATCGATACCGATGCACGTAGCTTAATTGCTTTTCACAAATATCTCAAAATGAAGATGAATCAATCCTATAAATAGGCCTTTCTCTCCATCCCTACCTCCCCACACCTCAAATCAGCCCAAGTCTCAGCAATGGTGGCTCGCATGATCACAGCAGCAACAATGGCGACGGTCCTCGCGTTGGTACTCCTCTCGTCTCCCACCGGTAAGAAACCTGCATGCAAAACACAAGAGAAATAGCATCGGTTCTCTTACATGTCTTGATCGGTGTGCCCTTGTGGTTGGAACAGGCGGAGAAGGGGTCATATGCGGCTCGCATCCCTGCGCCCCCTGCCCGGTGCCGGACATCTGCGCCGGCAGCAGCAACGACAAATGCGCCGCCTGGTGCGTCAGCGAGAAGTTCGACACGGGGGCCTGCTATGGCGACCCCAAGCAGCTGCTCATCTGCATGTGTGAGAGGTCATGCCCGGTGCCCGGGCGAGGCGCACGCCGCAGCAAGATTATGTGATCTGGTTTCCGGTTGAAGAAATCAGATGGTACAAGAAATGCCAAGAATTACGACCGATATCATGGTGGAACTTTTATTTTGTAATGTCAGTAGCATTGGTGCGGAATAATTAGTCCACATGGGATAATTTTGTGAACTGTGCCCGTTAGTCCACAAACGTACATATTGAAAGGGTCGTTGTGGAGACTATTTGAAAGTTTATACTGGTCTGTCCAAGCACCAAATTTGCATGAGATGTTTGAAAATAAAACTGAAAGGAAGATCTTACCCACAAAAGAAAAGAAAAATGAAAGGAAGATCTTACCCACCAAATGTATGCACGGAATCTTAAAAGGAAATTCAGTTTGTGTTGAGATATAGGCCGGCGGCGGTTCGGCGTGGCGGCGTGATTCCCGCACGACGGGTGGAAGGAGGTGCGGCGGTGCCGTCGTTGGCAGCAGAGCAGCACAGGCGGTGGTGCTAGGGCGGGTTGGTTCGGCCCAGATCTAGGCCCAGATTGGGGCCCATATGGGTTGGACGGGTTGTCTGCTCCGGACGCGCTGGTGATGCTCCCTGGAGGCAGAGAAGGCGCGGCGGCGGTGGCTGGGTGGCGGCGGTGCTCTGGCCGGCCTGCTGCAGCATGGCCATGGGGACTTTATGGGTCTGTGAGGACCCAGCCGGGCCAGGCGGGCCTGGTTTGACCTCGATGCCATGTCCGTTCGGCTACCGCGAAGGCGGTGGAGGTAGTTCCCTCCCGCGCGGCTGAGGCACTGCTACCCCCGACCCAGCTGCCTCTCTTCTCTGCATCTAGGCCCTGCTCCGAGGTCCATAGCTTGATGGCGAGGATGGCTTCAAGACCGCGGTGGCGTGTGCTGGTGGGTGGCAAGCTAGGTGGAGCACATCGGATCGTCCGGGTTTGTGGGTTTGGTGGGCGGAAGAAATCCTAGTCGGCATGCCCGACACCGACGCGGTGACACCTGTGGGTGTCGCCCTACCTTCCTGAAGGGCGTCGGTTGTCCCTCTTCTCCAATCCCTTCCGTGTATCGGGGGAAACCCTAGGATTAGTCCGAGCAGCAGCGGCGTTGTCGTCGTTTTCCTTGTTGAAGGTGTTGCTTGATATGCGGCGTTTCGGTGTGTGCTTGGAGTGTGGTGGAATTCTCCGGAGGGCGCAGTGGTTGCGAGTCGTCTTTGTTCTTGTCAAGCTGCCGGTGTTGGCATTATTTTCTTTTCCTCTTTCTCTTGTGTTCTTTTGGGCTTTGGTTGTGCTGCGGCCCCAGCGTGCTTATTGTATCGGTCGGTTGCTATATTAATATAGCAGGGCAAAAGCCTATTTCGAGGAGATATAGCAAAGAGAGATTGCGAACACTGAATTTTGGATCAAATAGGAAACTCACTATGGCGTTTGCTATTTGTACTTCACTGCTTGCCTCGCCCCACCAACATCAACGAGTCGTCTCATGCTCTACTCCCCAAACTCAAGTCCTTCGGCGAAGATCACGACTTCAGACTGCAGTGTCTTCATCTATGCAGGCCACGGGCTATGTGCTGGACATGGGTTACGGATGGACCCGTATACTAAAGGAATAACGGATGCAGAGTGACCTATACTAAAGGAAGTTTTTTCTATGCTCTTCCAGCCATTAGCTTGCTTTAAATTTCCTGCAAAAAACTTAAGGAAGCACAGAAGAACTTCTGTTAATGCAACACATCCTGCTGCTCTTGTATGCCATCTTGGTCATCGTTCAGTTCAGCGCTTTAGCTTGATCCAGCCATGGAGTGCATTTGTAGCAAAAGCCTTATTTCTGCTCCTGCTGGCCTTTGGCGAATCCGCTCAAAAACAGATCATCACTGCTTCTGGTAACTCACATTAAAATGTTAGTCCGATATTTTTAGACAGCAGGCAAATGTTTTGCGCTTGTTATTATACTAAGAAGAGAGAAATAACAGCAGGTTGGTTAGCTGATGAGTCATGTTGAATTGTGGGTAGAGTTGTGCAGGCAGAGCAGACGACTAGACGGTGCATTCGGAACGACAGGCTAACAGAGTGTTTCAAGTTGCAGTTGAGGTTTCAGTTGATGATAATAGAATGAGAAGAACAATGGAACAATCGATGATACATCTTTTCCAAAAACATGGGCAATGGAAAAATTTAATGAACCATAGGCGAAGCCATTGCAGCACCACGAACCGAACACACTTACAACTGAAATCGTACAGTTGACAGTTCTCGGCTCTTAATTGGTTCACAAGTTCTGAAGAGAGCAACAATGAAGAAACTCACAGTTAATATTATTCGACTACTCAACTGACATCCAGTGAAAACTGAGCTACTGTATTCCAAGCATTCTGTACTGTATATATATGTATATGCTATCCACAAGCACGTGTCAAAAATGTATCATCATTGAGTGACAAAGAGACGCTATTTCATTTCTAAAGTAGAAATGTCACCCAAAAAACAGACGGGTTATATTTCACCTTTGAATCACTCTACAGTTATCTGCAACACGGTGGTAAGTCTTGGTTTTCTATATCTCCTCAACAGCAGGGACGAACATACTACGCTAACGGATGAGAAGGCCATGCAAGCGCCGGCCAGCCACGGTGGCATCTGGAGGCCAGTGAAGGGGAAGAGAGCGCCAGCCGCCACGGGGATGGCGACTATGTTGTATGCCATGGCGAAGAAGTAGTTCCACCGGATTCGGCTGAACGTCTTCCTTGAGAGGTCGATCGCTGTGATGACGTCTTCAAGGTTGTTCCGTACCAGCACATAGTCTGCGGCCTCAATGGCGATGTCGGTCCCTGCACCAATGGCCATCCCCACATCGGCTGCTGCTAGGGCAGGGGAGTCATTGATGCCGTCTCCAACCATTGCAACGACGCTCCCATCCTTCTGGAAAGAGCGGATGACGTCAGCTTTTCCGGCAGGCATAACCTCAGCTCTCACATCTTCAATGCCAACCTGCAGGAGAAGCGCAACTGTTTCAGCACTTGTGATTTAGCTGAGCATGGCATCTCATATCAGCAATAGAAAATCAACAAATGTAAGTTCTCATGGACCACATAGGCAGCAAAATTGAGCTCATATTTATTAATATAATGCTGTGTTGAAGGATCACAAAATGAAAGGCAGATGCTTGCAGTACTACATGAGAATTCAAACCAACCTCCTTCGCAACTGCCAGTGCCGTTCTCCAATTATCCCCTGTGACCATAACTGGATAAACGCCCATCTTCTTTAGGCCTTCTATAACTACAGCAGCCTCCCTTTTCAAGGGATCAGTTACCCCCACTAGGCCAATGAAGTCACCATCATATGCTACAAGAATGCCTGTCTTTGCATTTAGTTCCATGTCTACTAAGAAACTTTCAGCTTCTTCAGGAATGTTTACACCATTTTCAGATATCAAAGTACGGTTACCCACCTACAAAAGAAATTAATGTCAAATGATTAGATTACCAGGCATATCAACTTATAATTCAAACTCTTTCGTTCAGTAGTGAAGACACATATTTCATGGTAGCTGTATCATATCACTCACCAGAATTTTCTTTCCATTGATCCAACATTGAATCCCTTTGCCAGGCAAGGCAGAAAAATCGGCGACTTCCAACAGCCACTGAGAGAATACATCTTCTTTTCTTTTCTTAACATCATCTTTTGATGAGGGGAATTTGCCAAAGAAATGGAAATGAAATGCATAGTCCAAGATAGCTTTTGCAAGTGGATGCTCACTGCTTGCCTAAATTAGGAAAAAGAACAAAGTAAGATTACGATGTTTGCACTTTGCTTCAAATAAGCACTTTGCTTCAAATAAGCAAATTCTCAGAGGAAATCTTTGCCTCACCTCTGCAGATGCTACCAATGTTAGGAAGTCCCCAACATCCATTCCCGAGAATACTTTTGTCGTTGTTACAGTGGCCTTTCCTTGCGTCAGAGTCCCAGTTTTATCAAATATAACATATTTAACATTCTGAGCCCTCTCCAGTGCATCTCCACCCTTTACAAGTACTCCATGATTGGCCCCAACTCCAGTTGCTACCATAACAGCAGTTGGTGTTGCCAGACCAAGAGCGCATGGACAGGCAATTACCACAACAGAGATGGAGAACATAAGGGAGAAAACAAAGCAATTGCTAGTTTCTGAAACCCATGAATTTGGATATGCCCCCAGAGACCCACATACAAACCTACAGAAGTCAACAATGCATGAGAAATTTAAACAATAATAGCCTGACGCCTCCAACCTCGGAGAGATGCATGAACTATGAAACTTACCATGTACAGAACGTCAGAAAGGACAATGTGATCACAATAGGAACAAAAATGCCAGCCACCTAAACAGAACATAGATAGTGTCAACATTCACAAAAAGTAATGGTTAGTGTAGCAATGTATAAAATCAAAATCAACTGCATGTTAAAAAAGGATGCACAAATCCCCAAGAAAATTTCACTAGCTTTGGTTCATGTGATATATATTCTCTAATAATAAGAACTAAAACTGTTCCTACACATCATGACTTGATAAAAAACAACCAGGTCATGCCAGGTAACAGAATGTAAGCAGTTCATGGATGAAATACAACATGAGTAATATATTTTCCATGTATAAGGCAATGAAATTACAACCTTAACACAGATCAAAGATTAGAATAGAGATAACTTAGAACATCATAAATAGACAAATGCACTCACATAATCAGCGAACTTCTGAATAGGTGCTTTGGACATCTGGGCAGTCTCAACCAGAGATATTATCTGGCTCAAAACTGTCCCTGATCCTACTTTTGCCGCTTGTATGTGAAGGATGCCATGTAGGTTCATGGTGCCTCCAATTACTGAACTGGATACTTCCTTGGAAATAGGTAGAGATTCACCAGTTACCATACTTTCGTCAACATGGCTTTTACCCCAAGTGACAACACCATCAGCAGGAATCTTTGAACCAGGCAGCACTTTTAAGACATCACCAGGATGAATCAGCAATGCATCAATCTCTTTCTCGCCATCATATTTTCCATCTGGATTCAGGGACAGTGCTATGAATTAAAGTGTGCAAGTACAATTGAAATGCAAGAGTATGTATGCAAGGCTGCAATTGGCAATCCTAAGCAATCATTTACGAATGAATATCCAATTCAAAACATAAAAGAACACGATTGTATGCAAGTAACTTGGATATGAGCTTTTTGAAACTACTAATCATTATCAGTGTATGCATGCTAAGTTACGTACAGTATGAATCAGATACCTCTGTATTTCAGAAGCAAAATGGCTGTAGCAGGGACCAGCTCTACAAGTTTCTTAATTGCATCTGATGTCCTTCCTTTAGCAAGCACCTCAAGATACTTCCCGAATAGTACAAATGTAATTATCATTGCACTTGTCTCAAAATACATCGGAGGATGAAATCCGGTGAATGCCCCGTAAAGAAGCGCACAAACTGAGTAGACATATGACGCAGTGGTGCCAAGAACAACCAATACATCCATATTTGTAGAGCCATGTCTAAGGGCCCTATAAGCTGCAACGTAGAATTTTTTGCCAATAACAAACTGTACAATGCTCACCAGCATCCACTTGAGCAGATCTCCTATCCGAAATGGTCCGCAGTGCATGAGTAGGAATGAGTTTAGGAAAGGTATGTGAGGACATACCATGCGCATAAAAAATACTGGAATCTGGTGCAAGGAAACCAGTAACAAAAGTCAGTATGCAAGTAAAACAACAATAATTCATGTAAACTGTATTTTATATCATCTCTTCATAGTAGTAATGGTAACAAACAATGGCTAATGTATCAGGGTCAGCTTTCACATCAGATGGCCTACTATCAATATACACTTACAATTACGGTGACAACTAAGATGAGGGTATGGCTACCACCAGAGAATGTAGCCTGAACTAGAGATGAGGGAATGCCATAAACCAATAGGATAGCAGGGGATAAAAACTTACACTTAGGAATAAGCTAGAGCGAAGGAGGTGAAGCATTTTTGAAGCCTCGTGCGCATCATTCGAAGCAGACCGTACATATGGATTTTGTACATGGGCTTTCAGTCTGCCACTGCTTTCCATCTCAATAGTATCCACAATTGATCTCAAACCAACAACTTCTGGATCAAATGTAATTTCAACTTCTGTTTGTGCAGAGTTTACATCAAACTGCCGCAGGCCTTCTGTTTTTTTCAGGATACCATGCAGTAAATCCACATCTCTCTCAGTATGCAACCCTGTCAAGCCTAATAAAGCCTTGTCTTGCTCGCTACTTTGTAACAGCGCAGCTTCGAAACCAGCATCCTCGATGGCCTGAACAATTTCATCTTTGCTAATGGCGGTCGGGTCGTACTCAACCTCCCCTAATGAGGTCGCTAATGCAACGACTGCTCTCTTCACACCTGGTAATTTCATTAAGATCCCTTCAACTGAGTTCACACAGGCAGCACAAGTCATTCCTCCTATCCTAAATTGGCCTGACAGAGCCTTCTGCGACTTTGGCTGAGACACAGCAGAGTCTGGGAGGATTTCCGCTTCGAAACCAGCATCTTCTATCGCTTCCACGATGTCCTCATCCTGAATGCAACAAACCATCACATTTTTAGAGTTTGGGGTTTGTCAGGTCCATTTCAGACACTTTAGGTCTAACCTAGTTAGTTGGAATAAGAAAGGTTGCAGAATGGCAACGTCGTGGACAGTTGAGATCTTTAAAGCGGACCAACCATCACAGTTTTAGAGTTTGTTGGCAACTGCAAGTTCCAGTATTGGACTAGTGGTGCTTCATGGGATTGGTGAGGAACTAGCAGGTAAGCTACAATGGAGTTTTCATAGAAAACCTTAGCTAGTCTCAGTCACTAAGAGTCAAGGACTGCACTTTTACAATTGATACTAAGAAAATGTACCAATATTTTTCCTAAATTTTGCTGTAATCCACGGGATTATCAAACTCGCCAGACTTGCTTCCAAACAAAGCAAGGTAGCAGCAGCTAATGACGGGTCGTGGCGTCCCAGAAACTCAACCCGCACGACCGATCATTTGGGTTGTCGTCTTGGAACAGCTAGATTGAACAAGGACAGGCGAGCCAAATCAAGCACGAGTTCCGCACGAAAACGAACCAGCTCGGCAATTAAGAGTGTCCATTCCGGGTCCTAACTACCCAAACCGACAAAACACAGCTGAGTTTCCCGCCTCGAGGCCCCCAATTCAGCAGCCGATCACCGACACGGCGCCAAAATCCACCCGATTACGCAGACAAAGCGCTAATTCTCGCTGCAGCGGCGCGATCCCGGGCCGCTGCATCTGCTTCGCGGCGCGGTGTCGAGGAAGGGAGAAAGAGGGATCACGGGAGCAGCAAACCTTGGCGAGCGCGGGGTCGAAGGCGACGCGGGCGCGGTTCTGGAGCAGCGAGACGGCGACGGTCCGCACGCCGCGGCGGGCGGAGACGGCGGCCTCGACGGCGCCCGTGCAGGCGGAGCAGGTCATGCCCGTGACCCGCACCTGGACCCGCCGCACGCCCGCCTCCACCTCCCCCGCCGCGCCGCCGTAGGGCCCCAGCAGCGCGACCTCCTCCATGTCGTCGTCGCGGCCGCCGGCGAGCGCCGTGAGCTGGAGGTGGGCCATGGCCGTCGGAGCCGACAACGCGATGGTCAGGAGGGGAACGGGAGACCAAGGAGGCCGGGAAAGGCGATGGTGTAATAACGCGAGACGCGAGGGGTGGGTTTGAGGTTTGACGAGGATTTGGGGGGTGTTTGTGCAAATGTTCCGGATAGTGCTGCTTTGGTGGGTAGGTAGGCGGCAGTGACGGAGCCATAAACTGGCGTTAATCTCCTTGTGATTTGGGCTGACTCGATCGTTTGAATAAGTCAAGTTGATACGATTATGTCTTCTTGCCAGGGATTTTGATTATGGATCTTGGCCAGGCCTCCATCTGCTGATCTGCCCTGACGCAGATTTGCGTCTTGTTGGCTATACTGTATTTTCTTTTTGTTTAAACCAAGTTGACTGTTTCCAATATTTGTTGTGGCTTTTGCCGAGTTTTGTTTTGTGGGTATAATAATCCCTTGCCTTCCATTGTTTGGGATGTCTAATTGCAGGTATGACGTCTGCTCATATGTCTAGGATTTCGTTAGGCCAAAACTGAGGAAGAGCTTCATCATGTATACTTTGTCCGTTTTAAATTAAATTGGCGCAATTTTTTTTATAAAAAATAGATGAACCTATACACTAAAACACGTTTTGATACATGTGTATCTAGATCAAACTTGATCGAAACTACATCAACTAATTTGGAACAAAGCTATTGTATTATTTTTTTTTTTTGGAAAGAAAGGCAAGAGATTTGGCTTAATTCACCGAATAAGAAGAAGCAAGTAGCATAAGGGATTATGCGCCAAGGCTACATCCCGAAAAAAAAAAAAAAACAAGACTACTCTCCCGGCAGTGGGAGACCCAAATGCTTAGCGCTGACAATGATCCACGATTTCGCCTCTAAATTGACGCGCATAAGAACCACTTTGGGCATGGAGCTCAAATTTTTGAATACTCTAGCACTGTGTTCATTTCCAATCTGCCAAGAAACAAGCATCACAAGGTGCCATGAACAAGGTGCAGCAACTGGGTTTTGACATTATCCAAGACGGCCCATTCCGAAGGCTACAAGGAGTGGAGATCAAGCCAATCTGTAACCATGCACCAAATCCTAAGGGAGTAGCGCCATTTTGAAGAGGAGAGCACCACTAACTTGGAGGCCGCTGGCATAGAGGGAAATCACCGCAATTAGGTCAACCCCTCTTTTGAAGGCGGTCAAATTCCAAATCTGGTTCTCGATGATGAGCCAAGGCCATTCATCTGAGTAGAAACTAATCAGAAAATTTAGGCCTTTTAAGAGGATGCGGAGGAGTAAGATCCTGAAGGAGTGAGCTTCCAAAGGATATAGTCACTAAGTTGCACTCGCGAGGTGAAGTGCCATAACCTCGCAAATTCATCGAGGTGATGGACCGAGAGAACGTTGGAGTACTCAATTTGTTGGACCCGGACATTATCATGTACTACCTCCGTTTCAAAGAATAAGACGTACACGTATTCCAAGACGAACTTTGACCATAAAAATTAAGCAACAAAATCTTGATTATATTATATGTAAATAGTATCGTTGGATTCGTATTGAAACACACTTTTTAATGATATTAATTTCATACAAATGATCTTTACCTATTTGAAGTAATTCTTGGTTAAACAAAAAGCTCGTAAAACGAGGGCGCCTTATTCCTTGAAACGGAGGTACTAGAACACACCAAACCACCAATTTTTGTTTTTGGAGAAGGCTTAATAAACTTGGGACTGATCCCATTGGCCCATGGTGCATCTTAAATGAAGCCTCATTCCCGTTCCCAATGGTAACTTTGGTCTCGGCATATAAGAAGTTCACACCTCGTTTCTGTTAGATGTATATATCTGTATATTGTAGTTTCCCCATATGTTAGGGGGCTTTCTGCATATGTGCACATGTACATGTACTATATATTGTGGCCTTTGCCCCCCGGTAATACAACAAGCATATTGCCCTAACATGATATCAAAGCAAAAAATCGATCCTCTAGTTCCCCGGCCGACGGTACTTGTTCGTCTCCTTCCGTCGCCCGTTCTTCCGCCCCCCGTCCTCGATCTGGTCGGCTCGCCAAAGCCGCCAAGTTGCTCCTCGATCCCCAGTTCTCCGCGATCTTCGCCCCGCTCACAGCGCCAGGGACGCCCTCGATCAGCGCCAGGACCCGACGCCCCAATCTCCTTCGGTCAGCGCCAGGACCCGACGCCCCGATCTCCCTCGATCAGCGCCAGGACCCGACGCCCCGATCTCCTGCGCCAGGACTGCCCGACGCCCCGATCTCCCTCGATCAGCGCCAGGACCCGACGCCCCGATCTCCTGCGCCAGGACTGCCCGACGCCCTCGCTCGATCTCCTCCGGATACTGCCCGACGATCTCCAGCGCCAGCACGCCGCCCGACGATCTCCAGCGCCAGGACGCCGCCCGACGCCCTCGCTCGATCTCCTCCAGCTCAGCGCCTCCAGCTCTGCCCCGGTCACGCCAGGCCCGTTTCTCGTCTCCTTGGAGCTCCAGGCTCCTGACACGCCCCGCCCGCTCTGCTTCCGATCCGTGCCGCCGGCTCCCGATCCGCGCCGACCGCTCCCGGATCCACGCCGCCCGTCGCGCCGCCGGCCCGTTTCTCGCCCAGTTGACTTCGATCTGCGTTAAAAAAAGTTTCAAGGTACTTTAATACCCACCAAGGATGTTCTGGTTCCGTCCATTTAATTTTCAAATTGAACATTTTTAAATGAAGCCAAAACCAACGGAAACGCAAGGCGCGGGGAAACATTTTCAAATTGAAGACACCAAGGCCGCCAAGAGAAGTAAGGCGGAGCACAGACGTCCAATTAATTTTGCATTTGCCACCGAGAACCCTATTGGTGCTTGCCGAAAACCAAACATAAATTAACTTTTCAATAGCTTGTTGGAATTCAACCGAAACATCAAACCCGGTGAGAAGATAAATAGCTTGAGATGTGAGCATCGACTTGCCCAAGGAAGTGCGGGCCTGCGATGTTGAAAGATTTCCATTGCCAAACAACAAGTTGATCGGTCACCTTGTCTTCAAGGATTTTGGAAAGACAGTACAGTATATGTTAGCGTGTGTTCAGTGTCCACTCAGATTTAGGACCCTGCATCAGCCTCCGGAACTTGCAGAACATGCCTCAACGAACAAGGGAGCGCACTAATTGGCAAATCAGTTTGATTCAATCGATCCAGTGGGTGATGTATAAGGACACTGTGTGACTGTGATCCTTTCGGGATATACTACAATCATCATCAGATTAGGTCCACAAATAACGTAACGTGATGGAGATCCTGTTTCCTCGTGGAACACGTGAGGCGCGCGCGCTCGGGACGCTCCCGCGTGCTTCCCTCGAGTTGACTGCATCGCTTGATCCATCCGGGGGTTCCGTGCTTGGTTGGGCCTTGTTTGGTATTAGTGTATCAGTGGGGATTACTGGAATAATACTCTAGAGTATTGGATGAATTACTGCTGTCACCCAATCCCCACAAAATCCCATCCCTAATCCACTAGATAGGGGTAGAGTATTGGAGATTGAAAAAAATTACACTAAAATTTGAGGAAAAAGTGGGGATAAGTGGGGATTAAACTCTCTCATACTAAAGCACCAAACATGCATTGGGATAAGTGGGATTTAAAATTTCGAGCGGATTATCCCCGCTAATCTCCACTAAAATTCTAGTATCAAACAAGGTCTTGGTGGGTATCAAAGTTCAATGCTTTCCTCGTTTCAAGGTACTTTGATACCGAAGTCTAGTCTCTAGTGTCACGAGCTACGGATCGCGCGCCTGGGAGCGACGTCAATTGCCAGGCATCCGTGCTCAAATGAGCGCACATTGCAGATTTGCAGTACTGCATGCACTGTTTACAGGTGCTTCTAGGGCCTGTCTTGGCCAGAATTAATCCTGCGTGACACTTGGACGCATGGCCACGGGACTACCTCTCGGTCATACGATCTCCAATTTCTTTTGGTTGCGTTCGTCGCAAATGCAGTTTTTATTGGTTGCCTGCATTTTTTTGTTTTAGGCTCGGAGGATGTAAGAGCATCTCCAACAGACGCGCTAAATCGCGGCACACTATATCGGCGATTGGGCGCGCTGTATACCGCTGGCGCGCGGCATAGCGAATTTGTCTTCGACAGAGGCTCTATTTTGCAGCGCGTGTTGGTGTGCGAAAAACGCACCTCCGGCAGAGGCTCTATTTTGCACAGCGCGCGCGTCACAAACTGCTAATCCGATCGTTTTTTTTTTTGAAAATTCATCAAACAAACTATGAAAATATGATCGAAAATACGAATATATTTTAAAAGTGCAACGAATACAATGCGACATTTAAACGAAAATACTAAAATAAACTACTCCTCCGACTGGTCGTCGGACTCCCAGTCGAAGTCGGAGTTGCTCAGTGTCGTGTCCGACACCGGCGTCGACGTCGTCGTCCACTGGAAGTCGGAGGAGGAGGAGGAGAGGACGATGGTCGACGGCCCTGCGCCGTACTTGTTTTCCTCCTTCCTCCTCGCCGCCGCCTCGGCCCTCGCCTTCTTCCTCGCCGCGGATTCGGCGCGGCGCTTCTCGCGGCTCGCCTTTTTCTTCGCTTTCATCGCCGCCTTCTCCTTCTCCTTCTGCGCGTAGAAGGCCTCCGTGGCGGTGACGTCCTCGGGGAAGCGGCGCGCCCATTCGAGGCGCACCGCCTCGTCGCGCTCGGCGATGAGGAGGCGTTGCTCCAGCTCCCGATGTCGGCGCTGCTGTTCGCGCGTGATCATCGGCGGCGGCGGCGCCAGCATCTCCGCTTGCTCCCGCGTGAAGACGTCGTGGAAGTTCATCGTCCGCCGGGAGCGGCCGAGCCGCCAGGCGACGGCGTCGTACGCCCGCGCCGCCTCGTGCGCGGTGTCGAACGTGCCGAGGCGGATCCTCTCCTCGCCGGAGCGGATTTCCGCGTCGAACCGGCCGCTCGGCCGCGCGCGGACACCGAGGTAGCCGGAGGAGGGGCGGCGGCGCGGAGGCATCTCGCGGAGGCGGCGCGGTCGGAGGCGGAGCGGCCGGAGGTGGAGCGGCGCGGGAGGGAGAGAGGCGAGGAGGGAGACAGACGCGTGGAGGAAGTGGCAGTTGGACGCGTTCGCGCGTGGCGTGTTTATAGCGCGCGCGGCAGCGCACGCGGCAAGTTTCCCGCGCGGGATAGCGCGAAAGCGCGCGGGCGGCAAAAAATTTAGCGCGCGCGCCTTTTTCCCGCCTCCGCTGGAGCAGCGCGGCAGCGCCCGCGCGCGGCAAACCGGCGGTTTTTTTGCCGCCTGGGACTTTTAGCGCGTCTGTTGGAGATGCTCTAAACCACTACTATTCGGTTGCTACATGTGGCACACACAAATAGCATGCGTCGCCGGCCCGCTAGCGCTCGTGTCGGCGGGTCTCCACTCTCCGGTAGCGGGAAAAGCAAGCTTGATGGCAGCCATGTCGTCCAGGGAGCCTCCCCTGCCATCACGCCATCGGGGACCCGACCCGAAGATCGTACAGTGGTAGTTCTTGTGTCGGCGCCGAAAAAGAACCAGACTACACCAAAGACAACGTGAAGAGGCAGCCGGTACTGCCAAGGACGGCATGCGCGACCTTGCCTCCTCGTACGGCCGCGATGCCCGCTCTCCCCACCAATGCCGCTGGCACCGCCAAGTGTTTGTTCAAACGCCCGCAATGTATGAATTGTTGATCCCTCTTTTTATGGTTTCAAACTTGACCATTTCTTTTAGGTAATTCAGATTTTCTTCTTGTAGCTCCGATTCGCACGCGATGCCTACTTCTTTATGTGTATTTGTTGAATGAGAATGTGGGTAAACTCGATGATCCGCCACTTCGAGAGTTTGATGGCGTGGAGGAGGGGATGGAGATGAAGAGGTGGAGGAGATAGAGGAGGCGATGTTCGATTCCTCGCAACCTACCCAACGCAAGAGAACTTTGACTTACACCAATGTGGAAGATGTTTGCTTGGTGAGGGCATGGGAGAGTGTGTCACTTCATGTCGTGTCTGGCAACGATCAAACATGGAAGACAAATTGGCAAAGGGTCGAGCGCAAAAAATATCATCTCATGCCTCCGCTTGCTTCCACACCATCACACACTTATAGATCACTCCAATGCTATTGGGATGTGATCACAGTTGATTGTAACCGTTGGAGTGGACTTTTAAAGTAAGTGAACAAAGCACCTCTAAGTGTTAAAAAGGTATAATTTATTCAGTCATGTTGTATATTGGAAGGTAGGAGTACAAACTCATTTTCCTATTATTTTCTCACATGTACACAATTTTGTATTATCCAAACTTGAGAACCAACATGCGGTTGGGTAGTTAGGAGGGCAGTGGCACCATCAGCCCACCAGAGTTCAAACCTCAGGTTTAACACTCTGGTGTCTCATTAAAGACGAAATATTCTTCAGTAGGAGGCGACGTTCCCGTCGACAGCGAGGTGTTTGTGGTGACTTCGTCAATCTCAAGACCCGTCGGATGAAGTTTCTTGGACGCAGTCTCTCGAAGGTGCTCATAGGGGTAGGGTCTGCGTGCGTTCATGGGGTGAGGGTATGTGCGTATATGTGAGCGTCTACGTCTGTTTCGCAAAAAAAAATCATCCAAACTTAATAAAACATTAAATTCCACGATTTGGGTATCAAACATGAATTGGAACCCTTTAATTCCAAAAAAAAAATACCATATACACACAAACAATTGAAATGGAAATCATTTTCTTTCCATCTTGAATTTGAAATTTTAGTCAAATTCAACTTCAAGCCCAATTCTACGCATCCAAAAACGGTGGAAAACATTCCGCCTCTCACGCGGTCACGCCCCTTTGGCCCTTTCCCCGTCCACCCTCGCCCCAAAGGCCCAAACCCTCCTTCTCCCCTTCCTCCTCCGCGTGCTGTGCGGCGGCCTCAATCGCAATGTCCTGCCCCACGATCGGTGGCCCCATCGGAGAGGACACGATGGTGCCTCCGACGATGCTGCACGGGCTGGCACCGGAGACGCGAAGCACTGAAGACGAAGCGTGCCTCACATCTACGCCTTCCTCCCCAAGTCGCCCGTCTCCACATCCCCTTCCCTCTGCTGCGCCGCCGCCGACGATGACGACAAGAACGACCGTGTCAGCCGCCTCCCCGACGACATCCTCCTCCGTGTGGTCTCCCTCCTACCCGCCAAGGACGGCGCGCGCACCACCGTGCTATCCTCACGCTGGAGACACCTCTGGCGCTCCGCCCCGCTCGTCCTCGTCGACACCCACCTCCTCCGCGGGGGTGACCGCGAGCGCCGGCCCGCCCGTGCAGGCGCCGTCACCAGCGCCGTCTTCGCCGCCCTCGAGTCACTTCCTGGGCCCTTCCCCTTCGCCAGCATCACTTGCAGCTTCATGAACACAGCCGCCCGCCGCTTGCTCATGCGCTGGTTCCAGCTCCTCGCCACCAAGGGCATCGATGAGCGTCTTCGTCAATCGCCCCTTGTTCGTGCGCGGCATGCGCCTCCCTTCCTTGCTCTTCAGCTGCGCCTCCCTCTGCCGGCTCTACATCGACGTCTGGGCGTTCCCGGACACCACCGCCCCCCCCCCCCCCCCCCGCTCGGCGTCGCCTTTCCCAACCTTCACCAGCTTGCCCTTGGCTGTGTCTTCATGGAGGACAAAGACCTCGACTTCGTGCTCGCCGTCAGCCCCATGCTGGAGATCCTCTCGTTCTTCTGAAGCCTCCCCCACCGCGCGCTCGTCTCACCAACCACAGCCTACGGTGTGTGTTGTTCTGCTTGTCCATCCTGGAGGAGGTCGCCGTGCTGGACTCCCCAAGCATGGAGCGCCTCTTCCTCTGGAGAAATTGGAATGAGCGGCATGTCAAAATTAGCGTCAAGATTGGCCATGCCCCGAAGCTACGTGTGCTGGGATACCTGGAGCCAAGAGTGCATATGCTGCAGATCGGAAACACCATCATCAAGGTATGACCAACGCCTTGTGCATGGCCGCCTCGGCCACCCCCCGACCTCTCCTCCGGACTATATTAAGCCTCTGACCCTAAAAAACAGAGGGAGGGTTCGACGTTTTTCCAGAAAGAGTTCCGCTGCTTCGCCGCCACCAGAAACCCCAATCCGGGAACCAGAAACTCCGTTCTGGCACCCTGCTAGGACGGGGAATCGGAGGAGATCATTGCCATCGCCATCACCGACGCCTCTCCAACAACCATCCATGATTCCCCCATCCATGCGTGAGTAATTTCCCGCTGTAGGCTGTAGGTGATGGTAGGGATTGGATGAGATTGTTCATGTAATAGCTATAAGATTGTTATGGGCATAGTGCCTAGTATCCGTTATTAGTATTTTTGACATTGTTGCAACTTGTTATGCTTAACGATCTTCACTTTGGGCCCTGATGCTGGCACGCAGTTAACGAGCCCGTTGGGAACCCCAAGAGGAAGGTGTGATGCGTACAGCGGCAAGTTTTCCCTCAGTAAGAAACCAAGGTTTATCGAACCAGTAGGAGCCAAGAAGCACGTTGAAGGTTGATGGCGGTGGAGTGTAGTGCGGCGCAACACAAGGGATTCCGGCGCCAACCTGGAACCTGCACAACACAACCAAAGTACTTTGTCCCAACGTAACAGTGAGGTTGTCAATCTCACCGGCTTGCTGTAACAAAGGATTAGATGTATAGTGTGGATGATGATGTTTGCAGAGAACAGTAGAACGAGTATTGCAGTTGATTGTATTCGATGTAAAAGAATGGACCGGGGTCCATAGTTCACTAGAGGTGTCTCTCCCATAAGAATAAGCATGTTGGGTGAACAAATTACAGTTGGGCAATTGACAAATAAAGAGGGCATGACCATGCACATACATGTTATGATGAGTAGTGTGAGATTTAATTGGGCATTACGACAAAGTACATAGACCGCTATGCAGCATGCATCTATGCCTAAAAAGTCCACCTTCAGGTTATCATCCGAACCCCCTCCAGTATTAAGTATGGTGCGTAATGTAATCAACAAATATATCCTTAGACATAGCCTTGATGTTTTATCCCTAGTGGCAACATCACATCCACAACCTTAGAGGTTGCTGTCACTCCCCCAGATTTAATGGAGGCATGAACCCACTATCGAGCATAAATACTCCCTCTTGGAGTTACAAGCAAAAACTTGGCCAGAGCCTCTACTAGCAACGGAGAGCATGCAAGATCATAAACAACACATAGATGATAGATTGATAATCAACATAACATAGCATTCCATATTCATCAGATCCCAACAAACGCAACATGTAGCATTACAGATAGATGATCTTGATCATGTTAGGCAGCTCACAAGATCTAACAATGATAGCACAATGAGGAGAAGACGACCATCTAGCTACTGCTATGGACCCATAGTCCAGGGGTGAACTACTCACACATCACTCCGGAGGCGACCATGGCGGTGAAGAGTCCTCCGGGAGATGATTTCCCTCTCCGGCAGGGTGCCGGAGGTGATCTCCTGAATCCCCCGAGATGGGATTGGCGGCGGCGGCGTCTCTGGAAGGTTTTCCGTATCGTGGCTCTCTGTACTGGAGTTATTATCGACGAAGGCTTAAGTAGGCGGAAGGGTAGGTCAGGGGGCGCCACGAGGGCCCCACACGCCAGGGCCGTGCGGCCAGGGGATGGGCCGCGCCGCCCTGTTGTGTGGGCGCCTCGTCGCCCCACTTCGTTTCCTCTCCGGTGTTCTGGAAGCTTCGTGGAAAAATAAGATCCTGGGCGTTGATTTTGTCAAATTCCGAGAATATTTCCTTACTAGGATTTCTGAAACCAAAACAACAGAAACAAAGAATCGGCTCTTCGGCATCTTGTTAATAGGTTAGTGCCGGAAAATGCATAAATATGACATAAAGTATGTATAAAACATGTGAGTATCATCATAAAAGTAGCATGGAACATAAGAAATTATCGATACGTTGGAGACGTATCAGGCCCGAGTGCCATGATCTCAGATCTGAACATGTTATTAATTCATGAGGATAATTATTGTTTTTGATCATGCCTACAAGTTGTATACACATATTGTTGTCCGGAACCCGAGACCCCAAAGTGACAATAATTGGGATAACCGGAGGGGATGGCTTTGATGTGAGGATCACGTGTGTTCACGGAGTGTTAATGTGAAAGGACGAGATGTCGCCTAGAGGGGGGTGAATAGGTGTTTTAAAAACTCTTAAGGATTTGGCTTGTAAAAATGCGGAATTAAACTAATGTTTATTTTAAAAGCACAAATCCTAAATATGCTAGGCTCACCTAAGTGCAACAACAACAACTAGAGCTAAGCAAGATAGGCACAAGATATATGTAGCACAAGTGATAGCAAGATATATGTACTTCAAGCACGATGGCTATAACAAGGAAAATAAGCTCGGGTATAGAAATAACCGAGGCACGCGGAGACGAAGATGTATTCCTGTGTTTCCTTCCTTTGCAAGAAGGTACGTCACGTTTGGAGAGGTGGGAGTCCCACGAATAATTCCCCAACGCCACGAAGGCTCACCTTCTTCTCCGAGCCAAACCCACGAAGGATAATGGCCCTTTCCTTATGGTTAGTTTTTCCTCCACTCCGGAGATGGCAAGCTCCACAACCACTTCACAAGCTCCACGAAGGATAAGCCCGGGCCTCTTCACAATCTTTCTTCAAGAGATCACCGGAGCACCAACCGCCAAGCCAACTAGGAGGTCTCCCTCCAAGAGTAACAAGCTCACGGTCTCTCACTCGAACTAATCATGGTGGAGAGCTCAACACTATGCAATGATGCAGAGCAAGAACACTAGAGGTGTTCAAATCCTTCACACTCAAATCTCACCAAAGCAACAAATGTTACGATGAGATTAGAGAGGAAAAACAATGGAGGAAATAGAAAAATGAACCCAAGATCTAGATCCCAAGAGATCCCCTCACTTAGAGGAGGAATGGATTGGATGAGGTTGTAGATCTAGATCTCCTCTTTCAAATCCCCCAAGAATATGCAAGAATCATAGGAGGGAATGGAGAGGAAGCAAGCTCAAGAAGGTCAACAATGGTGGTAAAAAACGTGCCTAAGAACCCTAAGAACAATGGGGAAGAAGGCCCCTTTTATATCCCAACAAAATATGACCGTTTGGGGGCAGAATCGAGCCACCCGGTAGCAGCACTCGGTAGTACCGAGCTGGCTACCGACCTACCCGGTAGCAGCACTCGGTGGACCGGGCTGTGTACCAAAACTGCGATAACTTTTGCATCCGGACTCCGATTTCGATGATCTTGGGCTCGTTGGAATCACGACTGTAAGGGTATATTGCCCCTATGCGTGGTTTTGGTAATTAATGACAACCCCTATGGACTAATGTTTTCATTGAGTTTATATGAAGGAATATTCCATAGGTGTCGAGGGTACTCCTCGCCAATGCCCTCCGATAGGGGCTTAGGGTTGATGGAATCCTGTAGGCTGACACGAGGCATCGGTTCACAGACAAGTGGAGAGAGCGATTTACCCAGGTTCGGGGCCCTCGATGAGGTAAAACTCTTACGTCCTGCCTGTCTGTTCTTTGATTATGATGACAATGGATTACAATGGGGTGCCGAATACTTCGGCTGAGATCTAGTCGAGATTGCTATTGCTAGGGTTACCTAGCTCTAAGCTTTTCTGGGCTAAGATTGCTAAGATTGGTCGTGTCCTTCGGCAGCCCCTCTCCTGGCCTTTATATAGGAGGTCAGGTCTCAAGGGTCCTAACCGAGTACGACTAGGTTTACAGTACTTTTTAGATCTAATCTTTCCTTGCTGACTGATACGTCTCCAACGTATCGATAATTTCTTATGTTCCATGCCACATTATTGATGTTATCTACATGTTTTATGCACACTTTATGTCATATTCGTGCATTTTCTGGAACTAACCTATTAACAAGATGCCGAAGTGCCAGTTCCTGTTTTCTGCTGTTTTTGGTTTCAGAAATCCTAGTAACGAAATATTCTCGGAATCGGACGAAATCAACGCCCAAGTTCCTATTTTCACCGGAAGCATCCAGAACACCCGGGAAGGACCAGAGGGGGGGCACTGGGCCCCCAGACCATAGGCCGGCGCGGCCCAGGCCCTGGCCGCGCCGCCCTATGGTGTCGTCACCCCTTCGACCCTCCTGCGCCGCCTCTTCGCCTATATAAAGCCCCTGGATCGAAAACCCTGATACGTTCGACGAAAACCACAGAAACCTTCCAGAGCCGCCGCCATCGCGAAGCCAAGATCTGGGGGATAGGAGTCTCTATTCCGGCACGCTGCCGGAACGGGGAAGTGCCCCCGGAAGGCTTCTCCATCGACACCGCTGCCATCTCCACCGCCATCTTCATCACCGCTGCTGCTCCCATGAGGAGGGAGTAGTTCTCCATCGAGGCTCGGGGCTGTACCGGTAGCTATGTGGTTCATCTCTCTCCTATGTACTTCAATACAATAATCTCATGAGCTGCCTTACATGATTGAGATTCATATGATGATGCTTGTAATCTAGATGTCGTTATGCTAGTCAAGTGAATTTTACTTATGTGATCTCCGGAGACTCCTTGTCCCACGTGTGTAAAGGTGACAGTGTGTGCACCGTGTGGGTCTCTTAGGCTATATTTCACAGAATACTTATTCACTGTTGAATGGCATAGTGAGGTGCTTATTTATATCTCTTTATGATTGCAATGTATTTGTATCACAATTTATCTATATGCTACTCTAGCAATGTTATTAAAGTAGTTTTATTCCTCCTACACGGTGTAATGGTGACAGTGTGTGCATCCGTGTTAGTACTTGGTTTATGCTATGATCATGATCTCTTGTAGATTGCGAAGTTAACTATTGCTATGATAGTATTGATGTGATCTATTCCTCCTACATAAGCATGAAGGTGACAGTGTGCATGCTATGTTAGTACTTGGTTTAGTCGAATTGGTCTATCTTACACTCTAAGGTTACTTAAATATGAACATTGAATTGTGGAGCTTGTTAACTCCGGCATTGAGGGTTCGTGTAATCCTACGCAATGTGTTCATCATCCAACAAGAGTATAGAGTATGCATTTATCTGTTCTGTTATGTGATCAATGTTGAGAGTGTCCACTAGTGAAAGTGTAATCCCTAGGCCTTGTTCCTAAATACTGCTATCGCTGCTTGTTTACTGTTTTACTGCGTTACTACTGCTGCAATACTACCACCATCAACTACACGCCAGCAAGCTATTTTCTGGCACCGTTGCTACTGCTCATATATATTCATACCACCTGTATTTCACTATCTCTTCGCCGAACTAGTGCACCTATTAGGTGTGTTGGGGACACAAGAGACTTCTTGCTTTGTGGTTGCAGGGTTGCATGAGAGGGATATCTTTGACCTCTTCCTCCCTGAGTTCGATAAACCTTGGGTGATCCACTTAAGGGAAACTTGCTGCTGTTCTACAAACCTCTGCTCTTGGAGGCCCAACACTGTCTACAGGAAAGGGAGGGGGCGTAGACATCAAGCTATTTTCTGGCGCCGTTGCCGGGGAGGAAAGGTAAAAGGTACTCACACTCCGGACCTCGGCTACTAAGCTATTTTCCGGCACTGTAAGTACTCGAAGCTATTTCCTTTAGATCCTGCAATTGCATCTTTTTGTTTCTTGTTTACACTAGTTTGGCATAATGGACAAGAATGAGCTTCTTATTCTATTTCCTGATTTAAAACATGGATTGTTCGATGTGAAAATTAAAAAAACTATGGAATCTTATTTGCATGCTGGTAGTAATATTAGTATGAACGCTTTGAACACCATTGTTGATAATAATATGGAAAATTCTAAGCTTGGGGAAGCTGGTTTTCATGATCTTTTTAGTCCCCCAAGCATTGAGGAGAAAATTTTCTTTGATGATACTTTGCCTCCTATTTATGATGATTATAATGATAGTAGTCTTTTGGTACCACCTACTATGTAGAGTAAATTTTGTTGTGATTATACTATGCCTCCTACACTTGATGAGAATAATAATGATAGCTACTTTGTTGAATTTGCTCCCACTATTACTAATAAAATTGATTATGCTTATGTGGAGAGTAATAATTTTATGCATGAGACTCATGATAAGAATGCTTTATGTGATAGTTATATTGTTGAGTTTGCTCATGTTGCTACTGAAAGTTACTATGAGAGAGGAAAATATGGTTGTGGAAATTTTCATGTTACTAAAATACCTCTCTATGTGCTGAAATTTTTGAAGCTATACTTGTTTTATCTTCCTATGCTTGTTACTTTGCTCTTCATGAACTTGTTTATTTACAAGATTCCTTTTCATAGGAAGCATGTTAGACTTAAGTGTGTTTTGAATTTGCCTCTTGATGCTCTCTTTTGCTTCAAATACTATTTCTTGCGAGTGCATCATTAAAACTGCTGAGCCCATCTTAATGGCTAAAAAGAAAGAACTTCTTGGGAGATAACCCATGTGTTATTTTGCTACAGTACTTTGTTTTATATTTGTGTCTTGGAAGTTGTTTACTACTGTAGCAACCTCTCCTTATCTTAGTTTTGTGTTTTGTTGTGCCAAGTGAAGCCTCTAATCGAAGGTTGATACTAGATTTGGATTTCTGCGCAGAAACAGATTTCTATCTGTCACGAATCTGGGCTGTTTTCTCTGTAGAAAAATCAGAAAAATATTCCAATTTACGTGCGTGTTCCTCAGATGTGTACGCAACTTTCATTAGTTTTGAGTTTTCTGATCTGAGCAACGGAACTATTTATTAAAAATTCGTCTTTACAGACTGTTCTGTTTTGACAGATTCTGCCTTTTATTTCGCATTGCTTCTTTCGCTGTGTTGGGTGGATTTCTTTGTTCCATTATCTTCCAGTAGCTTTGAGCAATGTCCAGAAGTGTTAAGAATGATTGTGTCACCTCTGAACATGTGAGTTTTTGATTATGTACTAACCCCTCTAATGAAGTTTATGAGAAGTTTGGTGTGAAGGAAGTTTTCAAGGGTCAAGAGAGGAGGATGATATACTATGATCAAGAAGAGTGAAAAGTCTAAGCTTGGGGATGCCCCGGTGGTTCACCCCTGCATATATCAAGAAGACTCAAGCGTCTAAGCTTGGGGATGCCCAAGGCATCCCCTTCTTCATCGACAAATTATCAGGTTCCTTCTCTTGAAACTATATTTTTATTCGGTCACATCTTATGTGCTTTTCTTGGAGCGTCAGTATGTTTCTTGTTTTTGTTTTTGTTGAATAAATGCTTGTTTGGGAGAGAGACACGCTCCGCTGGTTCGTATGAACACATGTGTTCTTAGCTTTTAATGTTCGTGGCGAAGGTTGAAACTGCTTCGCTAATTGTTATATGGTTGGAAACGGAAATGCTACATGTAGTAATTGCTATAAATGTCTTGGGTAATGTGATACTTGGCAATTGTTGTGCTCATGTTTAAGCTCTTGCATCATATGCTTTGCACCCATTAATGAAGAAATACATAGAGCTTGCTAAAATTTGGTTTGCATAATTGGTCTCTCTAAGGTCTAGATAATTTCTAGTATTGAGTTTGAACAACACGGAAGACGGTGTAGAGTCTTATAATGTTTACAATATGTCTTTTATGTGAGTTTTGCTGCACCGGTTCATCCTTGTGTTTGTTTCAAATAACCTTGCTAGCCTAAACCTTGTATCGAGAGGGAATACTTCTCATGCATCCAAAATACTTGAGCCAACCACTATGCCATTTGTGTCCACCATACCTACCTACTACATGGTATTTTCCGCCATTCCAAAGTAAATTGCTTGAGTGCTACCTTTAAACAATTCAAAATTTATTACCTCTGATTTGTGTCAATGTTTTATAGCTCATGAGGAAGTATGTGGTGTTTATCTTTCAATCTTGTTGGGCAACTTTCACCAATGGACTAGTGGCTTCATCCGCTTATCCAATAATTTTGCAAAAAGAGCTGGCAATGGGATTCCCAGTCCCAAATTAATTAACAAAAATAGACACTCCTCCATGGTATGTGATTGTTGGACGGCATCCGAAGGATTCGGTTAGCCATGGCTTGTGTAAGCAAAGGTTGGGAGGAGTGTCATCATAATAAAACTAAAATAAAAAGGCACTCCTTCATGGTATGAGATTGTTGGCAGGCACCCGAGGATTCGGTTAGCCATGGTTTGTGAAAGAAAGGTTGGAAGGAGTGCCATCCAAAAATAAAATAAAATGGGAGCCGCTCTTTGAAGGTTTGTCTGGCAAGGGGGTTAGAGTACCCGCTACCATTCGTTGACAACAACATACACCTCTCAAAACTTTATTTTTATGCTCTCTTTATGTTTTCAAAATAAAAGCTCTAGCACAAATATAGCAATCGATGCTTTCCTCTTTGAAAGACCATTCTTTTACTTTTATTGTTGAGTCAGTTCACCTACCTCTCTCTACCTCAAGAAGCAAACATTCGTGTTAACTGTGCATTGATTCTTACATACTTGCTTATTGCACTTGTTATATTGCTTTGCATTGACAACTATCCATGAGATATACATGTTACAAGTTGAAAGCAACCGCTGAAACTTAATCTTCCATTGTGTTGCTTCAATATCTTTACTAATAATTTATTGCTTTATGAGTTAACTCTTATGCAAGACTTAATTGATGCTTGTCTTGAAGTGATATTCATGAAAAGTCTTTGCTTTATGATTTACTTGTTTACTCATGTCATATACATTGTTTTGATCGCTGCATTCACTACATATGCTTTACAAATAGTATGATCAAGGTTATGATGGCATGTCACTCCAGAAATTATCTGTGTTATCGTTTTACCTGCTCGGGACGAGCAGAACTAAGCTTGGGGATGCTGATACGTCTCCAACGTATCGATAATTTCTTATGTTCCATGCCACATTATTGATGTTATCTACATGTTTTATGCACACTTTATGTCATATTCGTGCATTTTCTGGAACTAACCTATTAACAAGATGCCGAAGTGCCAGTTCCTGTTTTCTGCTGTTTTTGGTTTCAGAAATCCTAGTAACGAAATATTCTCGGAATCGGACGAAATCAACGCCCAAGTTCCTATTTTCACCGGAAGCATCCAGAACACCGGGAAGGACCGGAGGGGGCACTGGGCCCCCAGGACCATAGGCCGGCGCGGCCCAGGCCCTGGCCGCGCCGCCCTATGGTGTCGTCGCCCCTTCGACCCTCTGCGCCGCCTCTTCGCCTATATAAAGCCCCTGGATCAAAAACCACGATACGTTCGACGAAAACCACGAAACCTTCCAGAGCCGCCGCCATCGCGAAGCCAAGATCCTGGGGACAGAGTCTCTATTCCGGCACGCTGCCGGGCAGGAAGTGCCCCCGGAAGGCTTCTCCATCGACACCGCTGCCATCTCCACCGCCATCTTCATCACCGCTGCTGCTCCCATGAGGAGGGAGTAGTTCTCCATCGAGGCTCGGGGCTGTACCGGTAGCTATGTGGTTCATCTCTCTCCTATGTACTTCAATACAATAATCTCATGAGCTGCCTTACATGATTGAGATTCATATGATGATGCTTGTAATCTAGATGTCGTTATGCTAGTCAAGTGAATTTTACTTATGTGATCTCCGGAGACTCCTTGTCCCACGTGTGTAAAGGTGACAGTGTGTGCACCGTGTGGGTCTCTTAGGCTATATTTCACAGAATACTTATTCACTGTTGAATGGCATAGTGAGGTGCTTATTTATATCTCTTTATGATTGCAATGTATTTGTATCACAATTTATCTATATGCTACTCTAGCAATGTTATTAAAGTAGTTTTATTCCTCCTACACGGTGTAATGGTGACAGTGTGTGCATCCGTGTTAGTACTTGGTTTATGCTATGATCATGATCTCTTGTAGATTGCGAAGTTAACTATTGCTATGATAGTATTGATGTGATCTATTCCTCCTACATAAGCATGAAGGTGACAGTGTGCATGCTATGTTAGTACTTGGTTTAGTCGAATTGGTCTATCTTACACTCTAAGGTTACTTAAATATGAACATTGAATTGTGGAGCTTGTTAACTCCGGCATTGAGGGTTCGTGTAATCCTACGCAATGTGTTCATCATCCAACAAGAGTGTAGAGTATGCATTTATACGCTTACATTATGTGATCAATGTTGAGAGTGTCCACTAGTGAAAGTGTAATCCCTAGGCCTTGTTCCTAAATCTTGCTATCATTTGCTTGTTTCTTGTTTCTTTGCGTTACTACTGCTGCAATACTATCACCATCAACTACACGCCAGCAAGCTATTTTCTGGCACCGTTGCTACTGCTCATATATATTCATACCACCTGTATTTCACTATCTCTTCGCCGAACTAGTGCACCTATTAGGTGTGTTGGGGACACAAGAGACTTCTTGCTTTGTGGTTGCAGGGTTGCATGAGAGGGATATCTTTGACCTCTTCCTCCCTGAGTTCGATAAACCTTGGGTGATCCACTTAAGGGAAACTTGCTGCTGTTCTACAAACCTCTGCTCTTGGAGGCCCAACACTGTCTACAGGAAAGGGAGGGGGCGTAGACATCACTGACTGCTTCCTTGTCTTGCCCGCCAAGGTTTCCTCTGGTGCGCTGTCCAGGTGGCCCATTTAACCTTCGGGTGTCTTCATGGGCCTCCAATTAGTCAATACAGGATAGGGCAACGTCGGTTACTCGAAGGCTAGTGCCCACGTCAGTAGCCCCCGAGTGTCTAGCCGAAGTTAATTCGGGTAGAGACTAATGCATGTCTTCTCATGATATTCTTCTCCTTCATTGTTCTTGTTCATCTTGATTCTGCTTCATCTTCTTTTTATCGGGTGCGTGTCAGCGCTCCCGATGGGAGTAGCCCCCGAGTCTAGGTACGGATGCTTGTAATCCGTGCGTAGACTCAAGTTGTACTACTCGAATACTTTCCTCTGCCGAGTTTTTCGCAAGTCTTCATAGGTCATCCGATACATTTTCTTTACGCAAAGGAAAATGAATAACGTGCCCAACTTTTATTGGTTAACTGCCGATGGCAAAACAACATTACCCTACACAGAATCAAGTCCCCGGGCATGATCCTGGAGTGCAAAAAACTTTCAACGGGTGTGCACCACGTCCTCCCGATGGGAGTAATTAACGAGTCTGGGTGCTGTCACATCCCGAAATTTTCTAAATTTTGGAATATCAAATAAAAATAAATTAAATGCTTGATTGTTTGAATTTGATTGAAAATTCACAAAGAATTAAAAAAATTTAAACTTATTTACAAGTTAATTCCAAAATAGTGTTTTCAAAGACTTTTGGTTTTAAAGTATTTTCAAAATCAAACATATAGGCCAAATGTATATAATGATTATTTTGTTTTCACAAAGGGATATTAAAAAGGTTATTGAAAAATATAGTGTTTTCATAAAACTTAGCTTTGAAAAGATTTTCCAACAATGCTCTATTTTGTTCGGAGGTTTTGAAACTTATAAAACTATTTTATTTGAGAAAACATTAAACCCTAAAAGGGCACTATAGCCACATAGACATGTATGTCAAATTTTGGTTTTATAAATTTTATATTTTTGTTCCAAATTTAGTCTCATATTGAAGCATTTTTCATAACGAATCCAACGGTATCTTATTTGCATTTTTCTGATTATTTTAGATCCTTCAAAATTATGTTTAAAATTTATGGAATTACAAAAAAAAAGAAAAAGAGGTTCGGCCAGGCCAAACGGCCCACCCGGCCGAACGGCCCAGCAGCCGCCACGCGCGCGCGACGCCCGCGCAGCTGCCCCGGCCTAGCTCGCCCGCCGCTACCCAGCTCCCGCACGCGCCGCCCCTTTTTCCTTGGACGCGTCTAGGTGGCAAACGAGGGCCGATTAGTCCTAGCTAGCACTCAGCTATGATACGGAAAGTACCTAGCCCACCAATCCGGAAAAGGAAAGGCGCGGTAGCACCTATTTACCCAACGTTTTTCGTACGGGAATTAACCAAAAAGCTCACACGTGCAATTATTTTTCATTCGGGAAAATTTTAAAAAGTCATAACTTTTAGACAGTATGTCAGAAGTGTGATCCGTTTTCACCATTGACTCTCTTGCGACGAGATCTTCGAAACTAAATCTCATTTGTATATGTTTCAACAAAAAAAAATTGGAGAGCAACTTCGGTGTTGTGGCAAAACAACTTTGTGCACATAGTTGCTTACATTATTTTTTTAAATATTTTGTATTCAACTTTGTTTGATATTACTCACTTAGCAACAAGAGTCAGCAACATCATAGTACTGAGAATTGCAACTTTCACTACTAGTTTCTAGGTAAGCAACTATGTAGGATTTAGAACCAACTTAAGCATGCTAAAGAAACAACTTAGGCATGATGAACAAGAAACTAAAAAATGAAAAATCAAGTATCAGAACTTTAAAATAAAGTAGGATTTAGAAATAACTTAAGCATGCTAAAGGAACAACTTTTATCGTAACAAATAGGCAACTATAAACGGTGGCTACCCACGACAACTTTCTAACAACATTTCATTTATCCAGCTCATTTGGGAAACTTGTACACATCTTAGGCATATTCAGTACACAAATTAAGATGGTTGAACAAAGCAACTGAATTAAATCAGTATACAAATTAGCATGTTGGTGCTTAAATTATATGATAAAAATCAACTAAAAAACATGCTGGCAAAAAGCAACTTAGCTGAATTCGTTGTTGATGGGGAAACATAACTTAGGTAGATAAAAAAACAACTTAATTAGAATCAGTATACAACCGACGGACATATGGGTGTAAGACAAAACTAAAGTTACGTGATAAAAAACAACTTAGTCAGATAAAAAACAATTTAGTTAGAATCAGTCTACAACCGAGGGGCATATGTGTGCAACTCAAAACTCATGTTATATGATGGAAAAACAACTGAGGCAGATAACAAAAACAACTTTAATTAGAATCAGTATACAACCTAGTGGCATATGGGTGTAAGTCAAATCTGAAGTTAGATGATGGAAAAAAAAACTTAATATGGTAACAAAAACAACTTTACTGGGAATCAATATACAGCCGAGGAGCATGTTTGTAACTTGTAAGTCAGAACTCGAGTTAGATGATGGAAAACAACTTAGCCAGATAACAAAAAGAACTTAATTAATTCAAATCAGTATACAACCGAGGGGTATATGGTGCAAGTCAAAATTGAAGTTATATGATGGAAAACAACTTGGTCAGATAACAAAAACAACTTAATTCATATTAGTATACAATCGAGGGGCTGGTCAGATAACAAAAACAACTTAATTCATATTAGTATACAATCGAGGGGCATGTGGGTGCAAGTCAAAACTCGGGTTAGATGATGTAAAAACAACTTAGTGAGATGACAAAAGGAAATTAACTAAATTAGTATATGCAACTGAGGGGCATTTGGTTGTAAGCTAAAATATTGTTAGATGATAGAAAACAACTTATCAAGATGACAAAAAGCAACCTAGTTAAATCATTAGACAACGTTAAGCATGGTGGAACAAAAGAAACTTAATATGCAACCAGAACCATTTCTTGTAAACAACTTAATTTAGATGTTTAAAACAACTTAGTCTGATGATAAAAGTAACTTAAAGATGTTGTCAAAAGCAACGTAATGAGATGATGAAAATTAGAAAACGTCTATCGAGATGGACATTGCACATGCGTGGCTAATATAAGATGCTACAAAGCAAGTATGTGCACATAAGAAAAATGTGTGAACAAAGACTAACCTAGGACCATGAGCATAAATCCGTGAAAAAACAACTACTTGTGAGTAAACTGTCTAATTGCCTACAAGAAAAAACAAACAAACCAGTAATGCCAAGGTAATGTTGAGTAACATTTTAGGTAAAAGAAGGATGAAACAAACGTGGTAATTGACGATGAGATCAAAATTACTCTGCTATTAAATCATACAGTGTCTAAATGCAGAACAAGTGAGCAACACAAAGCTTTTCACAAATACTCTGCTACTATCATCAGGTTGTAACACAAGCTTTTCACAAATTTAACATCGTTAGTTGACAAAAAAAAAGTAGCACACACCGGTGCTCAGCTAGCACACCAGCAGCTAGCAAAACACCACGTATCAAAATCAGCTAGCCCAAACCTGCAGGCTGGAGTTGTCCGTGCGCGCCACCGCGACATGGCCACAGACTAGAACCAGCAGCAGGAGCAGCCTGGCTCTGCAATGACCAGGACTAGTAGAAGAAGCTGAGGAAGACCGGCAGGTCCGGTGGGTTGCGGTAATGGGCCTGGGTGTCGCCGACCTATCTGCGGCGCCCAGATGCACGCAGCTCGCGTCCTCGCGGGTCGGTATGCGCGCGCGTCGATGTTGGCCTGCTTGACCTCCACGGCGCGAGCACTAGCCGTATCACCAATGGAAGAGGCAATCTAGGCGGGTGGAGGTGGTCGGCCTCCTCACCGGCGTTGTGGCCGTTGCGCGCGGAGAACACGCAGTGCTCCATGGCTCGACGTGGACGCGGTGTTCCAGCAGGTCCCGAAGCGTGGGGCACCAGGAGGTCGAGGTCGTAGCTGCAGACTGCGGGGCGGCGTCGGACATGGCCGGCGTGCCTCCTCCTTGCCTTCAGCGGGCAGCCATGGCCGAACACAACGCAAGGGCGCGCAGACTGGATCTCCGAGCACCGCGCGGGTCGATCTTTGCCGCCGAGCACCGCGCGGGTCGATCTCCGCCGTCGAGCACCCCGCCCTCACTCTCGCGCGGCCTCTCTACAAATCCGCTGCGCTGATTTCGCCTCGGAGAACCTTAGAGCATCCCCACTCGTTGGCGCTCCCCACGCCCAAATCCTCCCCACGCCCAAATCCGGCGAAATTTTCGTCCGGATTGGATGAAGTTTTGGCGTGGGGAGCGCTAGTTTCCCAGCCGCGTGCCCAGGCGAAGTCGACGATGCGAATTTAAAAAACGGAAACTTGACAAACTTCGGCTAAATTCGGGTGAATATAGACTAAATTTAATGATATTTAGACTAAAACGGGCGGAGTTCATACATACAGGCCGAATTCGACTATATTTCGAATTCGGCTAGGGGAATTCAAACGCTAATTTTAAAACACGGCGCTCTACATGCCCATACGGCGGTAGAACACCGTGTAGTCGTCGCCGCCGTCGTCGGAGCCGTCGTCCTCGACCTTCGGCACCTTCGGGCTGCGCGGCACAGTTCTTCTTTGCGCCACGGCCGGCGTCTCCCACCCCGGGGATGGCTTGTACCCGATCGTCGTCGGAGGACTCGAGGTCGACGACGGGGACAGCGGCGCCGGATGGAGGTGTCGCAGACGGCGGTACCGCGCGACATCGTCGTTGGCGGTTGGAGCGGCGCGGGCGGCGAGTTGGCGTGCGGCGGCCGGGTCCGGCGGCCGCCGTGCTGCGCTCCGCCTCCTCTGGCGCTGCCGATCGCGCTGGCCCGATCCGATGCGGCGTCGTCCGCGCGCTTCTCCTCCTCCATGTCGGCAAGCGACACGGCGATCGCCTCCGCCATCGCGGCCTCCTCCGCGCGCTTCGCCTCCTCCTCGGCGAGCTGGCTTGCGGCGGCCTCTTTCTTCGTCTTCTTCCGGCCGCTCTGCGGCGCGGAAGGCTGTTCTCGGATGACGAGGGCGCCGCTGCTGCGCCCTCGGTCGCCGGCGGAGACGCCGGCTCCTTCTTGACGCGCACCGGCGTCGAAGGCGGCGTCGCCTCCTCCTCTTCACCGGCGCCAAGGATGACCTTGACGCCGATCCGGAAGACGACGAGCTGGCAGCCATGCGCCGTGGCTGCCGGGCAGCTTCCCCGACGGCGGCTCGCCGATGCCCTCGATGCCGATAGAGGGGGCATCGTGAGCACCGGGGAGTTGCCGCCCTCGATGTGCTCGATGACGGCCTCGAGTGTCCGGCCGGCGCGCCCCACCACCGTCGGCGGCCCGCGGCGTTGTTGCGCGCGCGAGCGGAGGCGGCGGGCCGTCGTAGGCCGCCGACTCCCGCTCCCACCGGCGGAGGAAGTAGGAGTTCCACCGCGTGTAGTTGTCGGGGTGGTGGCGCGGGTCGGCGCGCTCCTCGTCGGTCATCGTCATCCTCGCCTCCTCGATGGCGCCGTCGAGGGCATGGCCCCGCGGCGGCGGCGGGCTTGGAACGCCGCCAGCACTTAGCCGCCCGGCCGCCGCCGGGAGGCCTCGTGTCCGGCGGGCAGGGGTACCCCGCCTGGTGGAGGAGGTGCCCCTCCCACGCGTGGAGAGACCGGCGGGCGAAGCCGTTGTTGGATGCGCCGTCGTCGTCGTAGAACGCCATCTTGAGAGTAGAGGGAGGGAGAGTGGAGGGAGAGTGGAGCACGGGGTACGCCTCGCGGCGAGCGGACCGGCGTATATAGGCGTGGCTGGCGCGGGGATTAAATGCCGCGTGGATTGCGACGCGTCCGCGGCGAGCTGACCGGCGGCAGCCTTTAGTGCGCGCGGAAGACGATGTGTGCGCGGAAGACGAAGACATTAACTCGCCGCGTGGCCGGCGAATGCATGCCGGCGGCAGGCTTTTTACAGCGCGCGGAAGACGACGACATTAACTCGCCGCGTGGCCGGCGATTTTACAGCGCGCGGAAGACGATGCGATGAGGACGACGATCGGTTTCTCTCGCCGACAAGTTGGGGCCACCAGACGCGCGGGAAGTTTCCTCGCCGTTTCGCGCGCTTTCGTTTCGTCCGGAGTCCCCGAGCGCTCCCCGGGGGGCCGGGGGGGGGGCGTGGGATCGCCGGATGAATTTAGGCCCAAATCCGGACGAAAACGAGGAACCGGGGGCGCGACTGGGCCGAATTTCGCCGTCCGGATGGAAAAAACGCTCGCCGGGGGCCTGTTCGGGGGGACGAGTGGAGATGCTCTTAGCGAGAGAAAATTTGGAGGGGCAGAGAGGGGAACGGAAATGGATAGATGGAGAGCTCCGTCACCGTGTAGCACGTGCGCAACCAGAAACGTCACTGTCGTCGCCTGTCGGAACGGCGCGTCCTGAAGTGTTTTCATCGCGTGCATCGGACGGACGAGGAGCGAGGGCTCGTTCCTACAAACGAGCACCCGAGCACTTTTTAGCACTTGGGTTTTCCTTTTGTATTTAGTCCCACATCCGAAAACTCCTACGTGCCAACTGCCAACTGCCAACTGCACTGACTTATTGCTTGCCATTATGCCCGCCCTTACCAGACTACGTATCCATCTCCAGGGGATACGGCGGCGGGACTTCATTTAACTAGATTTATATGTGCGCCTTGGCGCACGATCCCGTGAAGTTTGTGCCAATGTTTATTTTATATAACTATGATTAAAATAAATTATCAATATGATACTAATACATTTGTTAGGTTTTAATGGAAACAATTAAGGTAAAAATCTCCATAATTACAAAGGCTCGTAATCTCAGTTATTGAAAGCGATTAGGAGCAGCAAACGGGCCAATATTTTGCACTGATAAACATCTTGTAAACTTATAGTATAAGAGAACAAGCACTCTTAGCAATACATGTGCATCACAAATACATGAGTGGGAGTAGTGTTTTGGCACATGGAAGCATATGCTCCCTCTATTTTGAAATGCATGTTACATATATTTTGAATTTTAAAAAATTGAAACGAAAAATTCGCAAGTACATCTTGATACGCGTTAACAAAGTCATTTCATGAAAAATCAATTTTTCATGTGGCCCTTTTTATATAGACCATACAAAATATTGGTTACTCACGAAACTTGACGAATGCACATATATTATGGAGATGTACATGTAGAATTTTTTGTTAATTTTTTTTGACATTTCAAAATAACAAACAATAGATATAGAACGGAAAGTGTTGTCATATAGGTCAGATGTGATAGTTACAAAAAGAGGTAGCAGAAGTACATGCACAAAATATAAGGTGCACAATGTAAAGGTGGGCGGTTCTTTGGAAAACACGTATTATGGCTTATGCAATATTCTCACGAATTATCCATTGCATACTATAAAACCACATGACATTATGTATGCAAAAAGGCATGTTCACAACATACTTATGATTTATAAACCGGTAGGTTGCACCTATCAGCAGTAAATAGTGCATCACCAGAAATAGTTCAGCAACTAAATACTAACACAATTATTAGAGTATATGTAACCAAGGACAATATAATGTGTCGCTAACAGAATCAGATCTCTAACTGTGCATGCCTTGATCGGTAATCTAAGGATTGACATTGCTATGGGCTTCCATGCATGACATCAAATCCATTTTTATACTGTCAGTATAGCTTTTGTGGATCATGCATAGAAGTTGGAGAGACTAATCTTCACCCAACATTGGCCGGACTTTACATATCTGAAAAACAAAAATTGCATGCACTATCCAAAAACAGGCTAGCGAAAGGGTAAACTGAAATGAGAGCTTGCAATTGTTAAAAGAAGATTCTTGAATGCATGAATGCCAAGATTAAAGTAAAGAAACTTAATAGGGAATCATATGATATATCATCGATATATGAGTACTTTTATGAATTTTATCAGAAAAAGTTTCGAACATATATACTGACATTAAAAGATGAATTTTAGATGTGCAAAATTAAAATGAGAAAAAGTGGACCGAAAACAGACACTCCTGAGCGTGGCACACACGACTCACCATTGTGGGGTTCCCTAATGACAATGCTACCAGGTGTGCAAGGCCTAACAAAATGTCAAATTGGCTCCAACAATTTGGTGTCTTTTGGACTGAATATTAGTGCCCACTTGGAATACTGAACTGCACACTCCCGGTTCTTTATACGTTTGCTACTGACCAACAATGCACAGTTTTCTTGCAGTTCAACAGCACCCAACGGACAATTCAACTTTTAATGCATCTATCTCACACAACGCAGGTTCATGCAGATTTGCTTTTTTACATACATACGTGACATTACCCCACATAATGACACCAGCAATGATAGCAGGACATTGCTTATACCTGGCAAAAAAATACTACAATGGCTGATCTCTACAGAGTTCTAAACGACAACACAAGAGGTGGTGACCATATCGATGGGTTTGGGGTAAAGAAAATACCCACATAGACACAAAATCTTTCTCTGGTTAGTCTATTAGGGGCAACTCAACGCTAGGGACAACATGGTCTCCAACGCTTGGTGTTCAGACAATGGTTGGCCCAGCAGTGGAATTGATCCATCATCTAGGTCTTCGCTGCAAATATTCTAGCTGGCTGTGAGACAAGGTTGGCCTAACAGAGCAAGCAGCTGCTTCTAGCATAATTACCAAATTGGCAGACGAGTCACAACGCGAACTCTGAAACTTGTTTCATCTACCTCTCGGCTTGCTTGCTGGGACCTTGGAAGCTAAGAAACGACACGGCATTTAACAACAAGCTTAGAACTCACCTTCTAGATTCCCTGGTTGATATAAACCTACAAAGCTAAGAAACGACATGGCATTTAACAGCAATTCCCTGGTTGCGTCCGAGTTCTAGATTCCCCTTACCCTCTCTCTATTCTATAGTCTTGTAACCATAAGGCAGAGGTGTCCTCTACCTTCTTTCATGTTCTAAAAAAAGTAACGTCAGAAGCACCTATATAACAAACTTTCAGTCAAAAATGAAAAAAATAAAGAAAATGAGAACTAAATTCATGGTCGATATAAACCTACAAAGAGACAATTTTTTTGGTAAGGTCTATAAGAGAATATAATGCTTCAGATAGGGCAAATTCTTTTTGCCGGTCACCTACATGTCGTTTTATGAGAGTGACTACCTGATCATTGCCTCCCTACCTAAGATGACAAACAAACTCTTACACAGGGAAATGCCTTTGGTACTGTGTAAGGGTATGGATACATCAATAGAAACGTAGCAGATGAATTTACCTGAAAGACATCAATACAGTAAATTCTTCTGAATGATGGGTTGGCTGCGTAAGTACCTAAGACCAGGTTGTTTGATAATTGAAGAAGATCTTGTAGCAACACATATGTCAGGGGAAACCTAGTTGAGAAATGATATGAATGTCATAAACAAATAGCCAAGGAGAAATACCAGTGAGATGAAAGCATGCATTTTTTCTTTCAAAAGATGACAAGGTAAACATATTTAAACAACTCGGGAGATTACAGAGTTCGATGATCTAAAAAGATAGATGTGCCTGACATTGAAGTGTAGCCAGCTAAACAGGCTGGAGGTAGAGAACCTGGTCTTGTCACACGGTATCTCTAGAGGTTGCTCATCCTGGATATAGTAGGTAGTAGTGGAGTGTTGCATCTCTTCCTTTGTAAAAAGGACAACAACTGTAAAAGAAGCGTTCATATGAATATTTAGACAACAGGTTATGTGGCCGAAATCTAAATATAGAATTCATTCATAAAAGTATTACCTTGTTCGCCAACTTCGTAAATGACTGCAAAAGATATAAAACTAATATCCGTTATAGATTGTGCCCCAACTTCCCAAATAAAGGCTACTGAATTCCTCCACCCCCACCCGGAAGTTGAGTTCAGGAGAAAAAGCTATTCCTGAAACAGGTTGGCATTCTCTCAACTTAATTGTAGCTGTATATTCTTATTTTTTAAACAATGAGCCATCTATGATGATGAAGAAGTAGGAGTTGAAACTTGAGAGTACATATGGCCCTGAAATGATGAACATCGACATCGACCAAATCAAACATCGACCGAATTTTGTATGTTCTCTTGAGACATGCGAACAGTATGCAATTTCTCTCAACCTATTGCGGCAAGTAGCGCTTGAGTCCATGAACTTTGGATAGATCCGCAGGCAAGTCCACCCAGCTATTCACACACAGAATTACAACTCTCTCAGTTTCATCACCAATCTGAGTCCATCAAAATAATAAAGGGAACGCGGTAGCATGTCCATGGCTGGGCATAATAAAAGAAACAGAAAAAACACAGTAAAACTCAGGGTATGATACGTATATATAATTAACATAAGCAGAAAAACTTTTTCTTCAATACATATGTATACGAGGGAAACAATACCTTATCGTGCTATTTATCAAAACTCCAGTTAAGTTCCACTGTGCTATTTACTTGACCTTCGTCCCTATGCATACTTTCTGCATTTTTATGTCCACACAAGTGAGTTGCCTGCACATGAGAAGCATTAATACTTTCCAACAAACAACATGAGAACTCAATCAAGGAAAATTAGCTAGAGCTAGCAAGGCAAGGGCGTACCGAAAAAGCAGCGGAGGCGCAACCTCTACACGGTTGAGCAAGGCACGGGCGTAGCAAAAATCTTGTGGTATGACCTCCTCGTGGCCGGGCATGATATTAAAGTGTGAGGGTCGAGCAAATGATGGAGTAGGGAGTAGTGGCTTGGGAGACGACGACGACCGGCCCAACTCCTCCACCGCCGTCTTCATCACCAACGTCTCGCTGCCTAATATGCACTGCATTTTACATAACCAAAAGAATCATGAAGAATGAAAATGAATAAAAATGCAGATAAAGAATCAACCATTTGTTTCGGAACTTATAAAACATATAGTTGTGTTTTGTGAATCAACCATTTGTTGTTTGCATGGCATTCATGCAGCATAATTAAGTAATGTCAAAAATGGCAATAGAATATCCAACAAGGAAAGACAGAAGAAACTGATGTACACTAATAAACTACGAGGATACAAGATCATTTGTTGTTTATGCATGGCATTCATGCAGCATAATTAAGTAATGTCAAAAATGGCAATAGAATATCCAACAAGGAAAGACAGAAGAAACTGATGTACACTAATAAACTATGAGGATACAAGATCTGGCTCCCAATTCGCACTATTCCTGAGTTGAAGTCATGTGCACACATAGTAAAACTAAAATACAGGAATGCACAAATAAACGTTGGGTGTGTAAACCGGGGATAAATGGAAGGCATAATATATTAAGCTATTTTAGCCTAAAGCAATACCAACAACAGATTAATTGTGAAATGTAAACAGAGACCCAAAGTTTGGCATGAATTCCGACACGGTGGTGTTGATCACATCAAAAAAAAATACGCTTGCAACTACAGCTGGTGAACCAGTACCAAACTAAACCATCGTAGTTGCCAAAAATATCACATTTTTCTAGCCATACAAAAAACAACTGGATGTACACTATAAGAGAAACCAAAGGAAGCATTTGTTTGGTCCATATAAGAGACGACAATAAGCTGGAAAATAAATTTAGGAGGTGAAACCTTTGCACAGATGAGCAGAAACGCAAAGCTTGTCGCTCCCGCCTCTTATCCAGCAAGCCACCAACATCTTACCGCCTTATACATTTATCTGCGGGATAAAAAAGGCTGAAAGTTCTAATATCTTAGCGTCTTGTTTTTCAAGCGTAAAATCAATTAGCATTGACATAGGTAGCTGCACTTACAGTTTGCTCCCCCAAATCCCTGCCCTGCCAATTTCACTCCATCGAGTAGCAACTTCTGCAGGTTTCTTCTTCACGAATCCGGTGTATCAATCAATTATGTTAGCAGCTCGCTTTCGCTAAAATTTCAAAAAAATGAACAGCGGAAAAGATAGACATTACATGTGTAACTGCACTGACAGTTAGCTACCCCAAATCCTTGCCCAGCCCGTATCCTCCTCCCTTTCCAATATTGGTAGTTGAGCACTTTTTAAGACCTACAATCAGCAATGCCCAAAGAACACATGTTTCTTTCTTAGGAAAATGGAGTAACACTGCATTCATCAACAATTGTGTGGGCTAAAAGGGGAGTAACAAGCTCTCTCCTTTCTTTGTCCAACAGACATAATAATACACAAACAGATAAACACATGAACAGCTAGCTATGCATTACGGTCCAAACAAAATAAAAAATCATAGCAGACGTAATTAGAGCCTAGCCAATGCAAAAATACAACACGGTCATTGTCAGTGAAATTGGACAGAAGTATGGAACATAAGCGCATACCTTAATTGCAAAACTGCAAACAGCTAGATGGAGCATAGATATTGCATACATTAATCTTGGCTAGGATTTTCATCAAACACTTTACAGGCACAAGTAAAAACGGATCTGCACAAAGCAAGATGCGATGCTTTAGCGGCTAAATCAAACATGCAGAGTCGGCCTCCACTTTTACCTCAGACTCGAGGAGAGAGAGAGAGAGAGAGAGAGAGGAGAGGAAAACCGTGTAGATCTTTAGAAAAAGAAGAAGAGGGCCGGCCAGTGTGCTAACGCGGAGGAGGCCAGGTCCTTGCGCTGCTGGCCGTTGTCCTTCCGGCCAAACCGGAGCTGAGCTGGAGGCAGAACACCCTCATCGGTCTGCATCTTCCATGCCTGCTCCCCATGTCGAGCGGACGCGGCCGACGGCGGCTCACCTGAGATGGAGTGGAGGGCAGGGATTGGGGAGGAGCACGGGAGGGGATGAGATGACGAGGCGGCGCTGCTTCCGCCGGGCAGCCCTGCGACGGCGACGGCGACGAGGGATTGGGCCAGGGAGGGGCTGGAGGTTGGGCAGAAAGGGGATTGGGGAGGAGAGGCGCCACAGTCGATTGGCGGCTAGGGTTTTCTAAGGCTGGGCTTCTTCCTTTTATATGATAGAGCGAAAAATTTGCACTGTCAAGATTTGTCGTAAGAGTGATCCGACGGCCCACAAGCAAGGATCGCTGTGAGTCCCCCTATGGGGGGCATCTATTATATCTCTTAATGTCCGTGCTACTCAGGCTTGCAGCGCAAAACCTGCCTGCAAATATCGGGTTCACCCAAGCCCGGGCACCATTCGTCCACCCTCGTCCCACATCGCCTTTCCAAGCAAAATTTCCCGAGCGTGTAGCCTATATAAAGACCTCCAAGGGCCAGCCCGAAGCACATCAGCCCGGCGCCTCCTCTCTCTCCTCGCGCAAAGCGTCTTCCTGAAAGCGAGCGATGCAGCTGTTTCACGGCGCACAATCGCGACCCAACATCCGCAACGCTATTTGGGAAAACGCCGCGACCCGACGCATCCCGCCCGGTAATAATTTTATTTCCGCTTTTTTTCGTAGATTCTCGTACGTAGCTTCGCAATTTTATTTCCTTAGATCTACACCTCCATTTAGAATAGTTGTTCTTTCGTTAAGTTTGTAATTAGATCATCTACAACTTTCGTGTAGGAAGTTTTTCCATCCGAGCAACTTGTTCGGATAACTTTTCGTACACCATTAGAACTGTAACCACTTAAGTCTAGTTTTGTAAAATTCATATTTTAAGTTCTATCCGTCGGATTTCGACAAACCCTATACCGTTGGAATCAGCAAATCACGTAGAACATGTTAGACATTTTACGTGGCAGTTTCGCCCACTTTATTTTCGCGGTACCCCTTTGTTCCATAACATCGTCTATGAAATAAATCCTACAAACTGTTTCCGAGTGATTCTTTTGGCGATACGCTTGTAATGGAATTCTCTACAACTTCCGTGTAGAATGTTCTTCTATCCGGAAAACTTCTTCTAATGACTTTTCGCGAAAAGTGCAATCCTATGACTGACTTCAACGTAGTTCCTTTAGCCAAATTAATCCTTATCATCATACCCATCTTTCAGAACCATTTAGACTCCTTTATCTTGTTCAACGATAATGCATATCCTATTCTTAGTTGTCTAGTTCACCTTATTCAAATGACAATTGAGCTATTTGAGTAAATGGTGACCAATCTTAGCTATAGATTTTTCCATGTGCAAGTGTTATGTTGAGTCACTATACTACATAGCAAATGTTTTGAACCCTTGATATCCATTAGCATCTTTAACCCACATCTTCAACATCACTCATACATATTCAACCTTATGCCCACATAATCTTATTGGCTTATATTGAACTATTCAATTTACAAATGAGTTAATTGAGTAATGCAATATATCACAAGTCCATACCCAAGCCTATGTGTAATTCATACTATTTTGAGTAATTGTTGTCGCACTTATTCAGTAGTATTGTTGTTGCACTATTTGTCACTTATGTGATTCAGTTCACATAAGCCGTTTCAAATTATTTTCATGATTTTGTAAAGCATAAAGATTCTTCAATTATATCTTGGATAGTCCATTACTTTCTAATCTTGTGAATTTCCATCCAAACTCTCACCGCCATATCCTGCAAGCCAAACCTCATGCCACACCTTAGTACCATAGAGCGATTTTCCGATTGTTCTCTTGTTTGATTTTGTTATTGTTGTTGAATGGTGTGTTTATGTTGTGCTATATTCTATGTTATAGTTTGTACGGAGAGGCACGTATTTTGATTAAGAGAAGTGAACGCGCTTCGACTACCAAAAGGCAAGTGACATTCAAATCCTACCTATTTTATTATGCATTAGTGTTTTTCAAACTAGTGTGCATGGTAGGATTTTGTTTTCAAAAGAAAAGTGTTATGCTATGCTTAGCAAACCCTAGTAGTGTGTAGCTACTCCTGAACCTATTGATAGGATACTTTATTTCTGCTCTGCAACATCAAATGCCAAATGCTGTTTCATTGTTTCGATTGTGATGGTTTGAAAAGTGAAAATTAACAACCCATAATGAATCACCTGGGTGGATTGTTTGAGTGGTGGGCGGCTGCTCAGGGCTCCGATCCCTGGGGATGGACCAGTGGACGGGTGGGTGCCTGAGAGTGCGTGGTTGAATAGTGGTTGCCACCCAGGATTAGAGAGATTATTATGTCGTCCTTGTTTTTAGATAGCTTCCAGTGCAACCACAATACATTATGGGCTCTGTCTTAGCTAAGTACTTAGTGGGAAACCTCGCCTAGGGTACCGCCAGCGGGTGGAGTTTCAGGGTACGGGCGGATCCGGTAGGTTGGGGGGCTACTAAGGAAAAGCTTCGTAGTGACCTCGTCCTGGCCTTAATGAAGATGAAGAATTTTGGCAAAAGGGCTTGGTTGTTAATTGTGGGTAAAGAGCGCAACCTCTCGAGAGTTAAAAAACCTAAGATCTTAGCCGTGTCCCCGGTTATGGACAATTTGAGCATCTAGGCAGGGAATGTACGGAGGAATCTCAACACCTTTTCTGAATGTTTTTAAAATTTGATCAACCTTGTAAAACTCATGGGAGATGTAACCATGTGATTATTCTAAAACCCATGGAGGATTTAACCATGGAGTGATTTCATAATGTCATTCAAAGATTTTCAAAATGTTTTGTTTTAAATAAAATGTAGGGTAAATTTGGCTTTATGCAAATTGTGCCTAAACTCCACTAGCCAAATATCATGTAGATAGTCATGCCCTAAAATGCCACCATATAAGTGTCATTTGCCAGTACATCATTGTACTGACCTCCATTCGTGGGGCTGCATATTCAAACGTGCAGGATTTTCTGAGGAGAAGTACGTGGTAGGATCTCGAGTCTACATTCCAACATGACTGCCTATGGCACATGAAGATGATGAAGGCTCATTGATGACTTACTTTCCGCTGTGTTTATTCTGAACATTGTTGAGCTAGTCCAAGTGACTATGCAATTTGTAAGGTTTTACTTTACCCTCTGGATCAATGATGTAGTAATTTGATACTATTGCAATGATTACTATATTTTGTAATGTGTGTGCTATCAGTGATCCCGGGAATAGCACTATACACAGGTATCCTGCCTTTATTAAAAGGTAGGGTGCTACAGAATGGTATCAGATCATAGTGTTGCCTGTAGGATCGAGACCCTAGGTTTTGATTAGAAATAGGAAGGCCCTAAAATGAAAATTTTGTCTAATCCTATTTTCAATCAAAAGGATGTTTGAATTTTGAACCTCTTGTATTCTCAGCTATTCCATCTTCAAAATTGTTTTCCTCTCAATTTAGATGACCACCTTATCAAAACTATCAACAAGGACTGATGATGGCCATGTCCCTAAAGCATGAAGAGTGATGATTCATGTGATATTCTTCGACTCCGCAAGAAGTGTTGCATGGAAGACCGATGAAGAACTTGAAGAAAGACTTTGATGCAGACTACAAAACACATGAGGATACACTGAAAGAGTAGAATAGAAACTTGATGCATCCAATATAGAAATAGACTAGACCACCATTATTTCTCTTTTAGCGAACCAACGATAAATAACAAAGTATTGATCTTACCAAATTGAGGTATGACCATACTGGTTTCTTTGTGTTTGAAACATATTGCTTGATGCTTGTTAGATGTTGTTTGTAAGATGAATTGCTTTGATCTGTTGTGTTTGGGTAGGAATCTTCTTTAGAATCCTTCTATCTATTCTCATCTATAACCAACCCAGATGTTTCCTATCAAGATGAAGAAGCGTAGAGCGTGAGATACGCAAAACCGTAGTTAGGGAACGATAGAAATGTTTTCAAAACAATTCCATAATGGGGATTGAAACATTGATTCAATTCTCCATGGATTTTTTTTATCAAACTTGTGAGGTTGACCAAGTGTTAGAATACGAGATTCAATAAATCAAATACGGAGTAATGATCTGGGTGCAGGATGGATTGATCACCATTCCTACTACTCTTATCATTCGCTTTCGTAATGTTGATTTTGCGAATCTAGAGAGACATACCTACAAAAGAGATATCGGCGAATAAGCCTAAACCTTAGGGTGGATAAATATTATACCCTTATAGTAGGCAAGTGCTGCCAAGCGTAGGACTACGTTTAGTTTTAAGCTCTAGCCACTGGATGAAATTGTGGAAGAATGTCGAAGACACCAAGAAGGAAAAGATGAAGGATGACATGAAGTTTACACATCTTGGCCTCCTGATTGACCTAAAGAGTGACCCATTAGTATCAAAAGTAGTTTAACAACCAACCATTTGGATTAGAAGCCCTTCTATGAAGGAAACCTATTCGATTCACCTTGGAGATATATGTTGTTCACTATATGTGAATAAACATTCGCCTATTGGATTTTAACCCAGAAGCCCTAAGCCATAGATGTTTTCCAAATATAACCTATTGTCAAGTCTTATCCTTGGATTAACCAACTCATACCAGAATGATCTTAGCCTACACCTAAGACCTAAGACTACCTAACAAAAGTCGCTTTTAAGGGTGGTAGAAGTCATACCCTTAGATTTACACCAGATGCCGCATGAGATGGTACTTGGAGAAGGTATCACAAGGAGCTCCCCCTGAGTATAGGCTTCTAAAAGATAATACCCCCGGGATGAGTACCCTGATATGAATGGACACGGTTGATGGAATGAACGCATATGGTTTAGTGTAACGTTTTCAAAGCCCGAGGTTAACTTCCGAAATCTTCTCGGAGATGTTCGAAAAAGAAGCAATAGTGAGTATGAACCTATTAGAAGACCTGAACCCAAAACCTTTTCTTTCTAACCTTTCTCAAATCTCGAGGACGAGATTTCTTTTAAGGGTGGTAGTCTGTCACATCCCGAAATTTTCTAAATTTTGGAATATCAAATAAAAATAAATTAAATGCTTGATTGTTTGAATTTGATTGAAAATTCACAAAGAATTAAAAAAAATTAAACTTATTTACAAGTTAATTCCAAAATAGTGTTTTCAAAGACTTTTGGTTTTAAAGTATTTTCAAAATCAAACATATAGGCCAAATGTATATAATGATTATTTTGTTTTCACAAAGGGATATTAAAAAGGTTATTGAAAAATATAGTGTTTTCATAAAACTTAGTTTTGAAAAGATTTTCCAACAATGCTCTATTTTGTTCGGAGGTTTTGAAACTTATAAAACTATTTTATTTGAGAAAACATTAAACCCTAAAAGGGCACTATAGCCACATAGACATGTATGTCAAATTTTGGTTTTATAAATTTTATATTTTTGTTCCAAATTTAGTCTCATATTGAAGCATTTTTCATAACGAATCCAACGGTATCTTATTTGCATTTTTCTGATTATTTTAGATCCTTCAAAATTATGTTTAAAATTTCTGGAATTACAAAAAAAAGAAAAAGAGGTTCGGCCAGGCCAAACGGCCCACCCGGCCGAACGGCCCAGCAGCCGCCACGCGCGCGCGACGCCCGCGCAGCTGCCCCGGCCTAGCTCGCCCGCCGCTACCCAGCTCCCGCACGCGCCGCCCCTTTTTCCTTTTGTATTTAGTCCCACATCCGAAAACTCCTACGTGCCAACTGCCAACTGCCAACTGCACTGACTTATTGCTTGCCATTATGCCCGCCCTTACCAGACTACGTATCCATCTCCAGGGGATACGGCGGCGGGACTTCATTTAATGTCCGTGCTACTCAGGCTTGCAGCGCAAAACCTGCCTGCAAATATCGGGTTCACCCAAGCCCGGGCACCATTCGTCCACCCTCGTCCCACATCGCCTTTCCAAGCAAAATTTCCCGAGCGTGTAGCCTATATAAAGACCTCCAAGGGCCAGCCCGAAGCACATCAGCCCGGCGCCTCCTCTCTCTCCTCGCGCAAAGCGTCTTCCTGAAAGCGAGCGACGCAGCTGTTTCACGGCGCACAATCGCGACCCAACATCCGCAACGCTATTTAGGAAAACGCCGCGACCCGACGCATCCCGCCCGGTAATAATTTTATTTCCGCTTTTTTTCGTAGATTCTCGTACGTAGCTTCGCAATTTTATTTCCTTAGATCTACACCTCCATTTAGAATAGTTGTTCTTTCGTTAAGTTTGTAATTAGATCATCTACAACTTTCGTGTAGGAAGTTTTTCCATCCGAGCAACTTGTTCGGACAACTTTTCGTACACCATTAGAACTGTAACCACTTAAGTCTAGTTTCGTAAAATTCATATTTTAAGTTCTATCCGTCGGATTTCGACAAACCCTATACCGTTGGAATCAGCAAATCACGTAGAACATGTTAGACATTTTACGTGGCAGTTTCGCCCACTTTATTTTCGCGGTACCCCTTTGTTCCACAACATCGTCTATGAAATAAATCCTACAAACTGTTTCCGAGTGATTCTTTTGGCGATACGCTTGTAATGGAATTCTCTACAACTTCCGTGTAGAATGTTCTTCTATCCGGAAAACTTCTTCTAATGACTTTTCGCGAAAAGTGCAATCCTATGACTGACTTCAACGTAGTTCCTTTAGCCAAATTAATCCTTATCATCATACCCATCTTTCAGAACCATTTAGACTCCTTTATCTTGTTCAACGATAATGCATATCCTATTCTTAGTTGTCTAGTTCACCTTATTCAAATGACAATTGAGCTATTTGAGTAAATGGTGACCAATCTTAGCTATAGATTTTTCCATGTGCAAGTGTTATGTTGAGTCACTATACTACATAGCAAATGTTTTGAACCCTTGATATCCATTAGCATCTTTAACCCACATCTTCAACATCACTCATACATATTCAACCTTATGCCCACATAATCTTATTGGCTTATATTGAACTATTCAATTTACAAATGAGTTAATTGAGTAATGCAATATATCACAAGTCCATACCCAAGCCTATGTGTAATTCATACTATTTTGAGTAATTGTTGTCGCACTTATTCAGTAGTATTGTTGTTGCACTATTTGTCACTTATGTGATTCAGTTCACATAAGCCGTTTCAAATTATTTTCATGATTTTGTAAAGCATAAAGATTCTTCAATTATATCTTGGATAGTCCATTACTTTCTAATCTTGTGAATTTCCATCCAAACTCTCACCGCCATATCCTGCAAGCCAAACCTCATGCCACACCTTAGTACCATAGAGCGATTTTCCGATTGTTCTCTTGTTTGATTTTGTTATTGTTGTTGAATGGTGTGTTTATGTTGTGCTATATTCTATGTTATAGTTTGTACGGAGAGGCACGTATTTTGATTAAGAGAAGTGAACGCGCTTCGACTACCAAAAGGCAAGTGACATTCAAATCCTACCTATTTTATTATGCATTAGTGTTTTTCAAACTAGTGTGCATGGTAGGATTTTGTTTTCAAAAGAAAAGTGTTATGCTATGCTTAGCAAACCCTAGTAGTGTGTAGCTACTCCTGAACCTATTGATAGGATACTTTATTTCTGCTCTGCAACATCAAATGCCAAATGCTGTTTCATTGTTTCGATTGTGATGGTTTGAAAAGTGAAAATTAACAACCCATAATGAATCACCTGGGTGGATTGTTTGAGTGGTGGGCGGCTGCTCAGGGCTCCGATCCCTGGGGATGGACCAGTGGACGGGTGGGTGCCTGAGAGTGCGTGGTTGAATAGTGGTTGCCACCCAGGATTAGAGAGATTATTATGTCGTCCTTGTTTTTAGATAGCTTCCAGTGCAACCACAATACATTATGGGCTCTGTCTTAGCTAAGTACTTAGTGGGAAACCTCGCCTAGGGTACCGCCAGCGGGTGGAGTTTCAGGGTACGGGCGGATCCGGTAGGTTGGGGGGCTACTAAGGAAAAGCTTCGTAGTGACCTCGTCCTGGCCTTAATGAAGATGAAGAATTTTGGCAAAAGGGCTTGGTTGTTAATTGTGGGTAAAGAGCGCAACCTCTCGAGAGTTAAAAAACCTAAGATCTTAGCCGTGTCCCCGGTTATGGACAATTTGAGCATCTAGGCAGGGAATGTACGGAGGAATCTCAACACCTTTTCTGAATGTTTTTAAAATTTGATCAACCTTGTAAAACTCATGGGAGATGTAACCATGTGATTATTCTAAAACCCATGGAGGATTTAACCATGGAGTGATTTCATAATGTCATTCAAAGATTTTCAAAATGTTTTGTTTTAAATAAAATGTAGGGTAAAATTGGCTTTATGCAAATTGTGCCTAAACTCCACTAGCCAAATATCATGTAGATAGTCATGCCCTAAAATGCCACCATATAAGTGTCATTTGCCAGTACATCATTGTACTGACCTCCATTCGTGGGGCTGCATATTCAAACGTGCAGGATTTTCTGAGGAGAAGTACGTGGTAGGATCTCGAGTCTACATTCCAACATGACTGCCTGTGGCACATGAAGATGATGAAGGCTCATTGATGACTTACTTTCCGCTGTGTTTATTCTGAACATTGTTGAGCTAGTCCAAGTGACTATGCAATTTGTAAGGTTTTACTTTACCCTCTGGATCAATGATGTAGTAATTTGATACTATTGCAATGATTACTATATTTTGTAATGTGTGTGCTATCAGTGATCCCGGGAATAGCACTATACACAGGTATCCTGCCTTTATTAAAAGGTAGGGTGCTACAGGTGCAGACTCAAACTTTATTCCTTCGACTGCTTATTCTGTCGAACCTTCTTTTTATCGGGTGCACGTCAGCACTCCCGATGGGAGTAGCCCCCGAGTCCAGGTTCGGATGCTTGCAATCCGTGCGTGGACTCAAATCCTTCATCCGATGAATTTTTATGTTTCCTTCGAATGCTTCCAGTTTCTCTTTTTTTTATATGACGTCATGGTTGTGGGCCGATTGACGGGATTTGACTTGACGTGTAACTGTTGTGGGCCAATTGATAGGACTTGACCTGATGGGCCCACCCTAGCTCTGCGCAGGCAGTTTTTAGGTTTTGACTAGTGCACGCGCGGCGATCGAGGCGTCTCCTCAATTTTCGCGCGACGTGGGAATAATGGGCCGCCGGTTCCACTCCTTTAAGCGCCACGTGTACAGTCAGATCTGCTCCTCCCCCCACGATGTATTGTGGAGTTATGGCCACGTCGGGGCTCAAATCCTTATGGAATAAATAGGAAGCCCCCTTTCTTTTTTACCTTTTACCCCGTTCACTGCTCATCTTCTCCTTCAAGCCTCCTGTTCTTCCTCCTCTCCATCAGAAGCTTACGTTCACCATGGGCAAAAAGAAGAGTGGCAGCACATCGGAGGCGGCCAAAGTTAGCCGTGACTGGAACGCCTCTGCCATTACCAACCGCGACATCAACAAACTTCGCGCCCTTGGCTTCATCTCCGCATCTGAGGATGACATTCGTCTCCCAGGTTCGGTTTCTCGCCCAAGTCCCCCAAAGGGCTTCACCGTCATGTTTGTCGCTTTTCTGTTCCGTGGCCTCTCTCTTCCGGCGCACGAGTTCCTTCGTTCCCTCCTTTTCTTCTACGGGATTCAGCTCTGGCAGCTGACCCCAAATTCCATCCTCCACCTTTCCATTTTTATCACCGTCTGTGAAGCCTTCCTTGGCATTGAGCCCCACTGGGGCCTTTGGAGGAAGATCTTCTATGTGAAGCGTCATAATGATAGCAACGGCCCCCCCGTTGTCGGTGGCGTTGGCTTCGTTGTCAGGAAGGAGGTCGACTACTTCGACTATCCGATGAAGGAATCCGTCCAGGGCTGGCGCAACAAGTGGTTCTACCTTCGGGACCCTGCCGTTCCTGGGCGGCGTTCAAATCTCCCTCCTTTTGACGATGTCTTGGTGGCTCACAAGAAGAAGTCTTGGAACAACGCCCTTTCTCCCGAAGAAAAGGCGACAGCCGATGAGCTATTCAAGCAAATTGTCACTTTGAAGAATTCAGGAGGCATGACGATGTGTGGTACTGAAGTAGTTTCAGTTTTCCTACAACGTCGAGTGCAGCCGCTGATGTCTCGCCCTCACCAGCTGTGGCTTTTCACTGGCAAAAACGACAAGTCGAGGGTCAACTCTGCCGACCTGTCGGCAGATGAGCTCCAGAACGAAGTTCGTCGCCTAACATGCCTCAGCACCAAGGACACCATTGTCTTGACATCGGCGCGCCCTCCTTACGATTTCAAGCATCTTCCGTCCGAGGTAACCTTATCGTTCTTCGTTTACTGTCATTACTTCTTCTTTCTGTTTGTGCCTTACATGTTTTCTATCCTTCCGCGGGTTCCCGCTGTCGCCCAATGTTATCCTCCCTCACCCGAGAGCGGAGTGGTATTAGAGGACGACGATGACGATTCTGAGGGAACCGAGGATGCTCAGCACACCCTTGAGGACAGCGATGTCCAGGAGGAGGAAACTGCTGAAGATGACGCCTTTCTCAAGAGCAGACGTCGCAAGCAGGTACATGATGATCTTATCACTTCGGCTGAATCAAGTCCTAAAGGAGGAGATAATGATGCCGACGAAGCTGCTTCGCCTCCTCCTGCTAAGAAGGGTTCAACAAGTTTCTTTGTGGACGAAGATGATCTGGACCTGTGAGCATCTATACTCTTTGTTACTTTTATTTCTTGTCGCCTTGTATGCTAACTGCACGATGTACTTAAACAGCTCTGCCGATGACGATGACGATGTTCCTCTCGCAAAGAGGGCTAAACTTGCTTCTGAGAGAGCAGCATCGGCTAAGGAATCGAACCCTTCTCCTGCCAAGTCGACACCTCCATCCCGAACGGGTGTAGAGAAGGTCCCATTATCGAGAGTTATTCCTCCTGATGATGCTCCCACCCCGCCGGCTGGCCGCGATCACGTAAGTACTTAATCTGTCTGGCTTTGCTGAATTTCCATCACCTGACTCCTCTTGTTTTTTCCTGGCTGCAGCCAATTTACGCTACAGTCGACGCTGTGGCGGATTTTGCTGAACAATTTACTCGCCTAGAGGCCGAAAATGCCCAACTTCGGAAGACTGTCAAGTCTTCGGCTGATCAAGCGGTCGAAGCCAACAGGATCGCTGCCGATGCCAAGAGTGAGAACGCCTTGTTGAAGGAGGAGGTAAAGAGGCTGAAGCGTCAGATGAAGGATGATCAAGATGCCAGGCGTGCAGCGGCGGCTGCAATTGACGAGAAGGAAGGTGTCCTCCGCGAATCCATCAAGGATTTACTGGGTAAAAAATCCTTATGGTGTTCCGCTCCTTTCTTGATGCTTTCTCCATTGATTACTGATACATCTCTTTTTCAGAGGCCGCCAATTTAACTGTCAGCCGACGTCATCAGCTTCGGGAGGATTCCACAGCCGACGCTTTGTCGCTTGCTGCTGAGTCAAACGTCCAGATTCTCAGGTTACTGCAGAAGTCCAAGGGAGCTCTGTCGAAGTTATACTCGATGATCTTCCCAAAGGCGAAGCTGGACAAAACTCTCGACGAAATGGCGGAAGCTTTCCTTGTCGATCCTTCCGAGCCTGTAGAGGTACTGAAACGTCGTAGCCGCTTGATGGGTGCAGTTCTTACTTTTCAGTTACTTATGGGCCACGGGATGGGGTCGGAATTGGAAGAGTTCTCTAAGGCGCTGCCTGCTGATGATGAAAATCATCTAGTCAACCTTGAGCCTTACAAGAGATCGGCAATAACTTGCGCCAACCGGCTTCTGAAGTTGGTGGATGAAGCACAAGCCGAGCCTATCCTTGAGTCAGCCCCCGGTTCAACGTCGGCGAATCCTTGAATCATTATTTGATTTGTTGTACATAAGATTATCGAACTCTTTTTAAATTCGGCTCTGTTGCCAAACATCCTTTTGCCTGTATGATGTGCACTCAATACTCCCGATGGGAGTTTTTATATTAATGCTTGGTCTGAACTGAGGACGTACTGCAGATTCCTTCATCTTCTTCCCGTGCCGAGCCTTTTTCGAATTCTTCGGGAAATGACGAGTCAGGCCTTGTTTGTCAGTTACGTGACCAGGTGTCTAGTCTGAATAAAGACATTACTTCCATTCGTGCAATGGCTGCCTTGGTGAAGAAGAAGGGAGAAATAGCGACCGCCGTCGAACAATACGCTCTCGATGGTCTTCATGTTGCTTCCGAAAGCCTAGGCTGTGAGTGTTTAGTCTATCTTCTAATTCCGGGTATAGCTTGAATGTTTTAACATTCGTTCCTTTTCCATTCGTAGCTTCGGATACAGCTGAAGAGGACAGGAAGATTCATGAAGAGGTTGAGGCAATGACCGACGTTGCGCACCCAACGCATGGTTTATGGCTGCATCGTCCGAAGGCCGTCATCATGGCGAAGTTTAAGTATCGGGTGATGAAGGCGCATTACTATTTTGATAAATACTATGCCCTTCTTACGATGGTTTAGCACACCTTGTTTCCTCTGGATCAGGCACCCGAAACCTTGTCTGGTTTGTTCACTCGATTCAAGTCTCCCGAGAGGATTCGGCTGCTGGTGCGGAAAGAGCTTCTAGCTGGTGCTGAGCTTGCCTTTGCTTCAATATTGGCATGTCATCCATCTTTGGATTTAAGAGCCGTGGCAAACACTGAAAGGGATTTAGGCCAGTACTATGATGTTGCTCGAGGTCCTGCTCACACCATTGTTTCTCGGATGGAATCATGCCTCGAAAAGGAACTGAAGGCCCATTGGGACCGGGGATCCCGATTATAAATGGAATAACCTTGTATTCACATAAAATTGTTTACTGCGTACGCTGCACGCTTATGTTATTTTGATTGATATTTTGTTGTCGAGTGCGGCTGAGTGATCAGTTCAACCTGCTTACTCGACGACTTCGTTGTATTTTATGCAATGTTATTGTGAAGTCGATATGTAATCTATGCAAAAGTTCGGCTTCGTCACACGGTGCACCGGTTTGAGCCTTATCTTAATGTAACCATCGACTGCAGCACTCGCGTATTTTTCGAGGCTTGGATTGGTTGTTATTATGTGTCATTAATCTTAGCTCTCGCTGAGAGTATTTGATTAATGTCATCGTGTGGGCCAGTGCTCCCGATGGGAGTTAGAGCCGATGGAAAAAGGTTCCGAACGTTACGTTCGGGTGCCAAAGCCTGAAGCAAGAAAAAGGGTAACAGAAATCTGATTAGATCTTTATTCATAATGTAAGGCAACCTTGTAGGCCGTTAAATGAAAATAATCGTATCCTATGTATAAAACCATCGCAATTGCGTGATGTTCCATGGATTCTCGACATCTTTTCCTGAGGCTGGATTTTTGAGCCGATAAGCTCCTCCTGGTATCACTTCGGTGATGATGTATGGTCCTTCCCATGGAGATTCTAGTTTCAAAGGTCTTTTTTGCTTCAACCGAAGTACCATATCTCCAACACTGAAATTTCGACTGCGTATCCGTCGACTGTGATAATTTCTCAGTGCTTGTTGGTAGACCGTTGTTCTTGCCAAGGCGATATCTCGTGCTTCGTCAAGGAGATCGACAGCATCTTGTAGCGCGATGTTGGAGGAGGACTCTGTATACGCCGTTACTCGAGGCGCTTCAAATCGGACGTCGGCTGGTAGAACTGCTTCGGCTCCGTACACCAAGAAGAATGGAGTGTATTGAGTCGACCTGTTGGGGGTGGTACGTAAACTCCATAGCACAGATGGTAATTCTTCAACCCAGGCTCCGGCTGCACCTTTAAGGCGTTTCTTTAAACCATCCCCTATTAAACCATTGATATTTTCCACCTGGCCATTGGTCTGTGGGTGAGAGACTGATGCGAATTTCAATTTGATTCCCCCATCGTCACAAAATTTCCTGAACTCCTCGGAATCAAAATTGGAACCGTTGTCTGTGACGATGCTGTGGGACATACCAAATCGACACATTATTCCTTTGAAGAATTGAACCGCCGTTTCAGCCTTTTGATTTCGCACTGGTACTGCCTCGATCCACTTAGTGAATTTGTCGACTGCAACCAGTAAGTACGTGTGTCCTCCGGGTGACGATCTTGGCAGCGGTCCAACTTGATCGAGTCCCCATTGAGCGAACGGCCATGCCAAGGGTATTGTCATTAAATCCGTTGCAGGAGCGTGTGGTTTCGACGAGAAACGTTGGCATGCATCGCACTTCATGACTAGATCCCTGGCATCCGATGATGTCGTTGGCCAGTAAAATCCTGCCCTAAAGGCTTTCGCCACAAGGGCTCTGCTTCCTGCATGATGCCCGCAGGTTCCTTCATGTATCTCGCGTAACAATGCTTTTGCATCGTCAATGGCGATGCACCTTTGGAGGATCCCTGAGATGCTACGCTTGTAAAGCTCGCCATTTATCACCGTAAAAGCCTTTGATCGTCTGACGATTCGTTTAGCTTCCACAGGGTCTTTCGGCAGCTCTTGCTTCAACAGGTAGGCTAGGAATGGTTTGGTCCATAGTGACTCGAGGAGGAGAACTTGTTCGGCAGGGAGGCCTGGCGATTCTTCAGTCGAAGGTTTTTGTAATGAGCTTTTCTCCAACTCTTCAACCGATGGTTTTGCAGACGGCTTTTCTTTGATTGATCTTTAAGCGATCACTTCGTAAAAACCTCCATCTGGAATAGGGGAACATGTGGACCCGATGTTCGCCAGAGTGTCGGCTTCCTCGTTACTGGCTCTGCCGATATGCTTAAGCTCACATCCTTCGAATTTAGCCTCCATATTCTGATACAGCTGCCGATAAGCAACCATGTTGTCACTGACTGCATCGCACAGGTTCATCGACTGCTGGACCACCAGGTTTGAGTCTCTGTAAATTTCTAGGCGCGTAGCGCCACACGCCTTCGCCATTTTCATCCCGTGTAGCAGTGCTTCGTATTCTGCTTCGTTGTTTGTCGGCAGGGAGAAGTTCATGCGTAGTATATACCTCATCTTGTCTCCCTGTGGTGATATCAGTACCACTCCTGCCCCCGCGCCTGTACTCCGTTTTGACCCATCAAAGTACATCACCCATGACCCTGACATGTCGGGTGTTGCTGGTGTTTGTGACTGGATCCAATCTGCCACAAAATCTGGGAGAATTTGGGATTTTACTGCCGTTCGGTTGACGTAAGTTATGTCGTGTGGTGCTAACTCGATGGCCCATTGAGACACTCGACCCGTGGCTTCCGGATTGGTCATTATGCTCTTCAGGGGTGCTTCGCTCACAACTTTAATCGGGTGCTCCGTGAAGTAGTGCCTCAGCTTGCGAGCCGACCTCCACACTGCATATGCCAACTTCTGGTGATGAGGATACCTCTGCCTTGCGGGGGTGAGTACTTCACTGAGGTAGTAAACGGGCCTCTGCACGCCATGAACTCTCCCTGCTTCTTCTCGCTCGACAACCAAAACGCTGCTGAAGACTTGTGCTGTGGCGGCTATGTACATCAGCAGTGTCTCCTTTTCGCGCGGGGTCACGAGCACCGGGGAGGTCGATAGGATTTTCTTCAAGTTGTCGAAGGAATCTTGTGCCTCCTTTGTCCACTCGAACTTTTCTGACTTTTTCATCAGGTTGTAGAAGGGCAAAGCTTTCTCCCCTAGTTTTGCGATAAACCTGCTAAGTGCTGCCAATCGGCCTGCCAACTGCTGCACTTGGTGCAGATTCTTTGGCGGCTCCATGTCGAGAATGGCTTTGATCTTCAAGGGATTAGCCTCGATCCCTCTGGCTGATATGAAGTACCCGAGTACTTGCCCTCCTGGCACTCCAAAGAAACACTTCTTGGGATTTAGCTTAATTTTGTATCTGTCCAGATTGTCAAAGGTCTCCCGCAAGTCATCGATGAGTGTGGCTGCGTGCCTTGTTTTCACCACGATATCGTCGATGTAGACTTCGATGTTCCTTCCAATCTGCTCCGCGAGGTAGGCTTGCATGCAGCGTTGGTAGGTACCTCCTGCATTTTTTAACCCGAAGGTCATGACGTTGTAACAGAAAATGCCGTGTGGAGTGATGAATGCGGTTAGCTCCTGGTCCTCCTTCTTCAGTTTGATCTGGTTGTACCCGGAGTACGCATCGAGGAAAGAGAGACGATCGCACCCGGCTGTAGAATCGACTATATGATCTATTCGAGGCAGTGGGAAATGATCTTTCGGGCAGTGCTTGTTGAGGCTAGTGTAATCGATGCACATGCGGAGGGCGGTTGTGTCCTTCTTCGGCACCATGACTGGATTAGCCACCCACTCAGATTCCTTAAGCTCTCGGATAAATCCCGCCTTGCGGAGTCGATTAACTTCTTCGCCGATTGCTCTTCTTTTAGGTTCGGAGAATCGCCGCATCGACTGCTGTACTGGCTTGGCTGTCGGGTCAACATTTAGGGCGTGCTCAGCGAGTTCCCTGGGGATACCTGGCATGTCGGATGGCTCCCATGCAAATATCTCCCAGCGCTCACGGAGGAACTCGATGAGCGCGCTTTCCTATGCGACATCTAGGTCAGCCGAGGTGTTGACCGTTTTCTTCGGATCAGTAGGGTGCACCTGCAGTTTCTTGGTTTCCTTTGCAGTATCGAACTCATCGGATCTTGCGTTTCGATTGTCGGCTGGTGGCTATGTGTGATCTGTAATGGCGTCGATCGTGTTGAGTTCTTCCTTGGCTCCAAACTTCGAGGCGATCTTCTGAAATTCCCTGTCGCAGTTGTCTGACCGAGCGAAGCTGCCGTGAACGGTTATTGGGGTCCCGTTGTTGCCTGGCATCTTTAGTTTCAGGTATGCATAATGAGGCACGGCCATGAACTTGGCAAACGCAGGTCTGCCGAGGATGGCGTGGTACTGAGATTCCCAGTCGACTACCTCGAACTCAACCCTTTCTTTCCTGAAATTACTGGGCGTGCCGAAGACTACGTCCAACGATGTTTTACCCAGCGAGTAGGCGGGTCGAGTCGGTATAATGCCGTGGAACCCTGTGTCGGATTCTTTTAGCATGTCGACTGTTAAACCCATTGCCCTCATTGTGCTGGCGAATAACAGGTTCAAGCCGCTTCCACCGTCCATAAATACTTTGCCCATATTGTATCCTCCAATTTGTGCTTCCAGGACAAGGGCCGCGTGACCGGGCCTTGGGACGGCCTTCGGGTGATCCGCCCTGCTGAAGGTGATGCTCTGATCTGACCAATCGATAAAATCCGGCATATCAACCATGGCAACTTCCGCGTATTTTACTTCTCGGGAGAACTTTTTGATTTCTCTTTTCGAAAAGCTGGTTTTGTGGATCATGTTGATCTGTCCACGCAGTGCTGGGAATGCCTCGACTGGTTCATATTCATCTTTTTCCATTGGCTCGTATGGTTCTGGTACATATGGCTCTGGCTGATGACCATAGGACCTTGCTTTCTCTTCCATTATGCGAACTCTTGATGTGGCTTCAGCTCTAAGATCGTCGCAGAACTGCCGAATCTCTAGGAAGTGTCGGCAGTTCCTTAACAGATGGCTGGACTTCTCCCGACCATCCTTAGGATCGAAATAAGAGTGGAGATAACATGGCGCTTCAAGTTGCTCTGTAGCTGAGAGGTGCGGAGAACGGGTGCGTCCTCTGATTGATGACATGTCATAGCATCGAGAGTGGACTACTGTTCTGCCTTCCTCTTCACGGTGCGAACTCCTTCGTCTCTTTCTTTGTCCAGCTGCGGCGTCGAGATTTTCCCGGTTGCTCTCTCGTATGCTTCTGGGCGAAGCCTTTAAGGTTGCTGCCGAAGGGACACCCTCCTGAGGCACAACCTTTGAGTGGGACGCGCCGGCCCCGGGGAGGCGAAGAAAACCTCCGGAGTCGATGACGAAGTGGACGCCACCGAAAACAGCTTCCGTGTTGCGAGACGATGCCATAGAGTTCGGGTGAAGCTCTTCGCGGCACGGCACGAATTCGAAGGATCCGCAGCGGATCGGATCTCTTGACTTTGCTAGCGTCGGTGACTCGAGTAAGAACGCCGCAGACGTAACTGGTGCTGCCGATGACCTGCCTTGTGCCGACAGATTTCACACAGACGGCGCCAATTGTCGAGGGTACTCTTCGCCAATGCCCTCCGATAGGGGCTTAGGGTTGATGGAATCTTGTAGGCTGACACGAGGCATCGGTTCACAGACAAGCGGAGAGAGCGATTTACCCAGGTTCGGGGCCCTCGATGAGGTAAAACCCTTACGTCCTGCCTGTCTGTTCTTTGATTATGATGACAATGGATTACAATGGGGTGCCGAATACTTCGGCTGAGATCTAGTCGAGATTGCTATTGCTAGGGTTACCTAGCTCTAAGCTTTTCTGGGCTAAGATTGCTAAGATTGTTCGTGTCCTTCGGCAGCCCCTCTCCTGGCCTTTATATAGGAGGCCAGGTCTCAAGGGTCCTAACCGAGTACGACTAGGTTTACAGTACTTTTTAGATCTAATCTTTCCTTGCTGACTGCTTCCTTGTCTTGCCCGCCAAGGTTTCCTCTGGTGCGCTGTCCAGGTGGCCCATTTAACCTTCGGGTGTCTTCATGGGCCTCCAATTAGTCAATACAGGATAGGGCAACGTCGGTTACTCGAAGGGTAGTGCCCACGTCAATAGGTACTTCTTGTATTCCATGTGTTGGATTCAAGTATGGATGCCAGGAAAATAAAGATACACCTTGTGTATTGGCATCAAGATCATCGATTTAAAGATACAAGGTTGTGTCGGGAAAGTTCAAGATGAGCATCTCAAGTGGATCACATGCTTGAAGCTTGTCGTCCATTTGGTGATATTGGACATGTGAAGATGTGCATCAATGGAGTTTCCCATCATGGTGTATGGGGGAGCATTTGTGAGTCTTCACGAAGCAACGATGATCAAGTAAGGCATTCCGGCTAGTGTAGAGCTTGAAGAGTTATCATCAAGATCAAGTGGGATGCGCAAGTCAAAGGTATGACCTTGATAGGTTTTCCTTTTACCGGTCTCAAGGTGGTTGATGGGAGACCGGATTATAGGATAGATAGCCGCACTATTAAGAGGGGCTTTCGGTTGGGTAACTTGATCACATCATCTTAGGGAGCTCAATCCTTTGCATACTTTGCATATCACTATTGCTTCTTGGTGTTTCTCTGTGTGAGGTTCTTGAGCTTGTTGCTAGCTTTACAACAAGCCCAAGTTCATCGAAAACGGAATCCGCATGCATCTTCTATTGCGTTTTCGAGGTTGGGTGATTTTACCGGTTATTCATGATATAAGGTTCTACCTTTTATATTCATGATAAAATCCCCTCCTACAGATTCTTGTGTTTTCACTTTCTATAGGATAGCATTTGTTGTTATCTTCCAAACAAAATTGGTTTCATTCGAATCGGAGTTCGGGGGCATTTGTTATTAAAGAAAAGGAGAAAGCAAAATAAAAATAAAAAGGGGGAAGGGGCCAGCCGGCCGACCGGCCCAGCCGCCGGCCCACCCGGTCCGCACCGGCCATGGCGCTGATGCCAGCCGGGCCCCTTACTGAGGCGGCCCCGGTCTGGTCCCGCCCAGGGTCCGGTTGCCACCGGCCTGCCTGGCCTGCGCCCCGGCCCGACCGGCCGCCTCCCTACTGGGCCGCCTCCCCCGCGCGGCCTGCTCTCCCCAGCGCGGCTCGCTCGCCCGGCGCGGCCTGTGCGCCCCTGCGCGATCGCTCGCCCCTGCTAGGCCGCCTGATGACCCACAAGTATAGGGGATTGCAACAGTCTTCGAGGGAAGTAAAACCCAAATTTATTGATTCGATACAAGGGGAGGTAAAGAATACTTATAAGCCTTAACAACTGAGTTGTCAATTCAGCTGCACCTGGAAAAACACTAGTAACAGGGGTGATGTGAAAGCAGCAGTAATATGAGAGCAATAGTAACAGTAACACAGCAGCAGTAACAGTAACACAGAGGCAATGGCACCAGAAAATAGTTGATACTACTTCCAATGTCATATAGAAACGAGTATATGATGATGAGAGATGGACCGGGGTTCCTAGCGATCTACACTAGTGGTAACTCTCCAATAACAAGTGACAAGTGTTGGGTGAACAAATTACAGTTGGGCAATTGATAGGATTGAAAGCATTAAGACAGAACATCAAGATTATTAATCATGTAGGCATGTTTTCCATATATAGTCGTACGTGCTCGCAATGAGAAACTTGCACAACATCTTTTGTCCTACCAGTCGGTGGCAGCCGGGCCTCAAGGGAATCTACTGGCTATTAAGGTACTCCTTTTAATAGAGCATCGGAGCAAAGCATTAACACTTGGTGAAAACATGTGATCCTCATATCACAGCCTTCCTCTCCAGTTGTCCCAATTTCTGTCACTTTGGGGCCTCGGGTTCCGGACAGCAATATGTGCAAACAACTTGTAGATACAATCTAAGCAATAATTATAGAGATTAAATCTAAGATCATGCCACTCGGGCCCTAGTGACAAGCATTAAGCATAACAAGATTGCAGCAACAATAACTTCACAAACTTTATAGATAGACTAATCATAATGTATCATCCATCGGATCCCAACAAACACAACACCGATTACATCAGATGGATCTCAATCATGTAAGGCAGCTCATGAGATCATTGTATTGAAGTACATGGGAGAGAGAGTACCAACTAGCTACTGCTAGAACCCGTAGTCCATGGGGGAACTACTCACGGAGCATGATGGAGGCGGTGGCGTCGATGGAGATGGCTTCCGGGGGCACTTCCCCGTCTCGGCAGGGTGCCGGAACAGAGATTCTGTCCCCCGAATTGGAGTTTCACGATGGCGGCGGCGCCTCTGGAGTCTTTCTGGAGTTTCGTCAATTCGTATCGCGTTTTTAGGTCGAAAGGGCTTATATAGGCGAAGAGGCGGCGCAGGAGGGGCACCAGGGCGCCCTCCCCATAGGCCGGCGCGGCCAGGCCTGAGCCTGCGCGGCCCTATGGTGTGGGGGCCCCAGGCCTCCCCTCTGACTCCCCTTCAGTGTCCTGGTCCGTCTCGGTGAATTATGATGTCTAGTCTTCGTTTCGTCGAATTCCGAGAATATTGCCCGAACAGCCTTTCTGGAACCAAAAACAGCAGAAAACAGGAACTGGCACTTCGGCATCTTGTTAATAGGTTAGTTCCGGAAAACGCATAAAAACATTATAAAGTGTGAGCAAAACATGTAGGTATTGTCATAAAACAAGCATGGAACATCAGAAATTATAGATACGTTGGAGACGTATCACCACCTCCAGGCCCATTCGCTCCCACGGCACAGCTTGCTCCCCGCCGGTCGGTGCCCCGGCCCAGCCGGACTGCTGGCCGGCCTCCCCAGCCCAGCATCCGGTCAGCCGTCCTGGGCCACCGGCTGGGCTGTTTTTTGCGCGATTTTAAGTGTTGTTTTCCCCAACGGTTATTTTCTCTCCCCTACTATAAATAGCCTTCTTCCACCTTGAGCTGAGGTAGTTCTTCCCCTTTCTTCACCTCCATTGTTGCTATTTGAAGAACTACCTTCCCCCCTTGATTCCTCCCATGATTCTTGCCCATTCTTGAGGATTTGAGAGAGGAGATCTAGATCTACAATCCCCACCAATCAATTCTCCTCTAAGTGAGGGGAACCCTTTGGATCTAGATCTTGGAGTCTTTTGTTGACTTTCCCCATTGTTCTTCCTCTCCAATCTCATCCTAGCATTTGTTGTTTGGGTGGGATTTGAGTGTGAAGGATTTGAACACCTCTAGTGTTCTTGCTTTGCATCATTGCATAGTGTTGAGCTCTCCACCATGATTAGTTCGAGTGAGAGACCGTGAGCTTGTTACTCTTGGAGGGACACATTCTAGTTGGCTTGGCGGTTGGTGCTCCGGTGATCTCTTTAAGAAGATTGTGAAGAGGCCCGGGCTTCTCCTTCGTGGAGCTTGTGAAGTGGTTGTGGAGCTTGCCATCTCCGGAGCGGAGGAAAAGCTAACCATAAGGAAAGGGCCATTATCCTTCGTGGGTGTGGTTCGGAGAATAGGGTGAGCCTTCGTGGCGCGGGGAATCCTTCGTGGACCTCCACTCCTCCAAACGTGACGTACCTTCTTGCAAAGGAAGGGAACATGGGAATACATCCTCATCTCCGCGTGCCTCGGTTATTTCTATACCCGAGCTCTCTTTCCTTGTGATAGCCATCGTGCTTGAAGTACATATATCTTGCTATCACTTGTGCTACATATATCTTGTGCCTATCTTGCTTAGCTCTAGTTGTTATTGTTACACTTAGTTGATCTTAGCATATTTATGGTTTGTGCTTGTAAACTAAACAATAGTTTAATTCCGCATTCTTACAAGACAAATCCGTAGGAGTTTTTAATCACCTATTCACCCCCTCTAGGCGACTTCTCCATCTTTCAACGACAACGAGCTCTACCACATTATGCATAGAAACATCATAGTCCATCCATTGAGTAAGACAAATAATATAAAAAGTTTTGCCTATCTATAAAAACATCAAACCGGTAAAACCTCCAACCATGAAAACGCAATAGAAGATGCATACGAATTCCATTTTCGATGAACTTGGGCTTGTTGTAAAGCTAGCAACAAGATCAAGAACCTCACACAGAGAAACACCAAGAAGCAACAAGATTTATGGAATGCAAAGCATGCAAAGGTTTGAGCTCCCTAAGACGATGTGATCAAGTTACCCAACCGGAAGCCCCTCTTGATAGTGTGGCTATGTATCCTATAATCCGGTCTCCCAACAACCACGTTGAGACCGGTAAAAGGAAAACCTAGCAAGGCCATACCTTTGCCTTGTGCATCCCTGATACGTCTCCGACGTATCGATAATTTCTTATGTTCCATGCCACATTATTGATGTTATCTACATGTTTTATGCACACTTTATGTCATATTCGTGCATTTTCTGGAACTAACCTATTAACAAGATGCCGAAGTGCCGATTCTTTGTTTTTCTGCTGTTTTTGGTTTCAGAAATCCTAGTAAGGAAATATTCTCGGAATTGGACGAAATCAAAGCCCAGGGGCCTATTTTCTCACGAAGCTTCCAGAAGTCCGAAGGAGAGACGAAGAGGGGCCACGGAGGGGCCACACCATAGGGCGGCGCGGCCCCCCCCTTGGCCGCGCGGCCCTGTGGTGTGGGGCCCCCGTGCCGCCTCTTGACCTGCCCTTCCGCCTATAAAAAGTCTCTGTGACGAAACCCCCAGTACCGAGAACCACGATACGGAAAACCTTCCAGAGACGCCGCCGCCGCCGATCCCATCTCGAGGGATCCAGGAGATCGCCTCCGGCACCCTGCCGGAGAGGGGAATCATCTCCCGGAGGACTCTACGCCGCCATGGTCGCCTCCGGTGTGATGTGTGAGTAGTCTACCCCTGGACTATGGGTCCATAGCAGTAGCTAGATGGTTGTCTTCTCCCCATTGTGCTATCATTGTCGGATCTTGTGAGCTGCCTAACATGATCAAGATCATCTATCTGTAATTCTATATGTTGCGTTTGTTGGGATCCGATGAATAGAGAATACTTGTTATGTTGATTATCGAAGTTATATCTATGTGTTGTTTATGATCTTGCATGCTCTCCGTTATTAGTAGATGCTCTGGCCAAGTTGATGCTAGTAACTCCAAGAGGGAGTATTTATGCTCGATAGTGGGTTCATGTCTCCGTGAATCTGGAGGAGTGACAAGAACCACTAAGATTACGGATGTGCTGTTGCCACTAGGGATAAAACATTAGTGCTATGTTCAAGGATGTAGTCACTAGTTACATTACGCGCAATACTTAATGCCCTTGTCTGGTGTTAGCACCTTCATCCGGGAGGGGGGTCGGATGATAACCTGACGGTGGACTTTTTCGGCCTAGATGCAGTTGGATGACGGTCTATGTACTTTGTCGTAATGCCCAATTAAATCTCACTATACTCATCATGATATGTATGTGCATGGTCATGCTCTCTTTATTTGTCAATTGCCCAACTGTAATTTGTTCACCCAACATGCTGTTCGTCTTATGGGAGAGACACCTCTAGTGAACTGTGGACCCCGGTCCAATTCTCTTTAGTGAAATACAATCTACTGCAATACTTGTTCTACTGTTTTCTGCAAACAATCATCTTCCACACAATACGGTTAACTCTTTGTTACAGCAAGCCGGTGAGATTGACAACCTCACTGTTTCGTTGGGGCAAAGTACTTTGGTTGTGTTGTGCAGGTTCCACGTTGGCGCCGGAATCACGGTGTTGCGCCGCACTACATCTCGCCGCCATCAACCTTCAACGTGCTTCTTGACTCCTACTGGTCCGATTAAACCTTGGTTTCTTACTGAGGGAAACTTGCCGCTGTGCGCAGCACACCTTCCTCTTGGGGTTCCCAACGGACGTGCCAACCACACGCATCAAGCAAATTTCCGGCGCCGTTGCCGGGGAGATCAAGACACGCTGCAAGGGGAGTCTCCACTTCTCAATCTCTTTACTTTGTTTTTGTCTTGCTTAGTTTTATTTATTACTTTGTTTGCTGCACTAAATCAAAATACAAAAAAATTAGTTGCTAGTTTTACTTTATTTGCTATCTTGTTTGCTATATCTAAAACACAAAAAAATTAGTTTACTTGCATTTACTTTATCTAGTTTGCTTTATTCTTGTTGCTAAAATGGCCAACGCTGAAAACACTAAGTTGTGTGACTTCACAACCACAAATAATAATGATTTCTTATGCACACCTATTGCTCCACCTGCTACTACAGCAGAATTCTTTGAAATTAAACCTGCTTTACTGAATCTTGTTATGCGAGAGCAATTTTCAGTGTTAGTTCGATGATGCTGCTGCCCATCTTAATAATTTTGTTGAATTATGTGAAATGCAAAAATATAAAGATGTAGATGGTGATATTATTAAACTAAAATTGTTCCCTTTCTCATTAAGAGGAAGAGCTAAAGATTGGTTGCTATCTCTGCCTAAGAATAGTATTGATTCATGGACTAAATGCAAGGATGCTTTTATTGGTAGATATTATCCCCCTGCTAAAATTATATCTTTGAGGAGTAGCATAATGAATTTTAAACAATTAGATACTGAACATGTTGCTCAAGCTTGGGAAAGAATGAAATCTTTGGTTAAAAATTGCCCAACCCATGGACTGACTACTTGGATGATCATCCAAACCTTCTATGCAGGACTAAATTTTTCTTCGCGGAATTTATTGGATTCAGCTGCTGGAGGTACCTTTATGTCCATCACTCTTGGTGAAGCAACAAAGCTTCTTGATAATATGATGATCAATTACTCTGAATGGCACACGGAAAGAGCTCCACAAGGTAAGAAGGTAAATTCTGTCGAAGAAACCTCTTCCTTGAGTGATAAGATTGATGCTATTATGTCTATGCTTGTGAATGATAGGACTAATATTGATCCTAATAATGTTCCGTTAGCTTCATTGGTTGCACAAGAAGAACATGTTGATGTAAACTTCATTAAAAATAATAATTTCAACAACAATGCTTACCGGAACAATTCTAGTAACAACTATAGACCATATCCTTATAATAATGGCAACGGCTATGGTAATTCTTATGGTAATTCTTACAACAATAATAGGAGTTCACCCTGGACTTGAAGCCATGCTTAAAGAATTTATTAGTACACAAACTGCTTTTAACAAATCTGTTGAAGAAAAGCTTGGGAAAATTGATATACTTGCTTCTAAAGTCGATAGTCTTGCTGCTGATGTTGATCTTTTGAAATCAAAAGTTTTGCCTAATGAGAATCATCATAATAAAATTGCTACTACAGCAAATGCCATTCAAGTTAGAATTAATGAGAATATAAGATTAATGGCTGAACTGCGTGCTAGGTGGGATAGAGAAGAAAATGAAAAACTAGCTAAAGAGAAGAATATAGCTAAAGTTTGGACTATTACCACCACTAGTAATGCTAATGCTACACATGTTGCTGTACCTCCTACTCATACTAATAAAAGAATTGGTGTTAGCAATGTTTCCACTTCTAATGCAAAGCGCGAAAAACTGCCTGAAAGCGCTAAAAGCTGCTGAAACTGCCTTTGATAAAGCTGCTGAAATTTTTTCCAACATTGGGGATGATGATCCCATTGCTTTAGATTATAATGGTTTGAATTTTGATGATTGCCACATCTCTGAAGTTATAAAGTTCTTGCAAAAACTTGCTAAAAGTCCTAATGCTAGTGCTATAAATTTGGCTTTTACACATCATATTACAAATGCTCTTATAAAAGCTAGAGAAGAGAAACTAGAGCGCGAAGCCTCTATTCCTAAAAAGCTAGAGGATGGTTGGGAGCCCATCATTAAGATGAAGGTTAAAGATTTTGATTGTAATGCTTTATGTGATCTTGGTGCAAGTATTTCTGTTATGCCTAAGAAAATTTATAATATGCTTGACTTGCCACCGCTGAAAAATTGTTATTTGGATGTTAATCTTGCTGATCATTCTACAAAGAAACCTTTGGGTAAAGTTGATAATGTTCGCATTACCGTTAACAATAACCTTGTTCCCGTTGATTTTGTTGTCTTGGATATTGAATGCAATGCATCTTGTCCCATTATATTGGGAAGACCTTTTCTTCGAACTGTTGGTGCTATTATTGATATGAAGGAAGGTAATATAAAATATCAATTTCCTCTCAAGAAAGGTATGGAACACTTCCCTAGAAAGAGAATGAAGGTACCTTTTGATTCCATTATGAGAACAAATTATGATGTTGACACTTCGTCTCTTGATAATACTTGATACACACTTTCTGCGCCTAGCTGAAAGGCGTTAAAGAAAAGCGCTTATGGGAGACAACCCATGTTTTTACCTACAGTACTTTGTTTTTATTTTGTGTCTTGGAAGTTGTTTACTACTGTAGCAACCTCTCCTTATCTTAGTTTTGTGTTTTGTTGTGCCAAGTTAAGCCGTTGATAGAAAAGTAAGTACTAGATTTGGATTACTGCACAGTTCCAGATTTCTTTGCTGTCACGAATCTGAGTCCACCTCCCTGTAGGTAGCTCAGAAAATTAAGCCAATTTACGTGCATGATCCCCAGATATGTACGCAACTTTCATTCAATTTGAGCATTTTCATTTGATTAAGTCTGGTGCCATTTTAAAATTCGTCAATACGAACTGTTCTGTTTTGACAGATTCTGCCTTTTATTTCGCATTGCCTCTTTCGCTATGTTGGATGAATTTCTTTGATCCATTAATGTCCAGTAGCATTATGCAATTTTCAGAAGTGTTAAGAATGATTGTGTCACCTCTGAATATGTCAATTTATATTGTGCACTAACCCTCTAATGAGTTGTTTCGAGTTTGGTGTGGAGGAAGTTTTCAAGGATCAAGAGAGGAGTATGATGCAACATGATCAAGGAGAGTGAAAGCTCTAAGCTTGGGGATGCACCCGGTGGTTCACCCCTGCATATTCTAAGAAGACTCAAGCGTCTAAGCTTGGGGATGCCCAAGGCATCCCCTTCTTCATCGACAACATTATCAGGTTCCTCCCCTGAAACTATATTTTTATTCCATCACATCTTATGTGCTTTTTCTTGGAGCGTCGGTTTGTTTTTGTTTTTTGTGTTGTTTGAATAAAATGGATCCTAGCATTCACTTTATGGGAGAGAGACACGCTCCGCTGTAGCATATGGATAAGTATGTCCTTGGTTTCTACTCATAGTATTCATGGCGAAGTTTCTCCTTCGTTAAATTGTTATATGGTTGGAATTGGAAAATGATACATGTAGTAATTGCTATAAATGTCTTGGGTAATGTGATACTTGGCAATTGTTGTGCTCATGTTTAAGCTCTTGCATCATATGCTTTGCACCCATTAATGAAGAAATACATAGAGCATGCTAAAATTTGGTTTGCATATTTGGTTTCTCTAAGGTCTAGATAATTTCTAGTTTTGAGTTTGAACAACAAGGAAGACGGTGTAGAGTCTTATAATGTTTTCAATATGTCTTTTATGTGAGTTTTGCTGCACCGGTTCATCCTTGTGTTTGTTTCAAATAAGCCTTGCTAGCCTAAACCTTGTATCGAGAGGGAATACTTCTCATGCATCCAAAATACTTGAGCCAACCACTATGCCATTTGTGTCCACCATACCTACCTACTACATGGTATTTTCCGCCATTCCAAAGTAAATTGCTTGAGTGCTACCTTTAAAATTCCATCATTCACCTTTGCAATATATAGCTCATGGGACAAATAGCTTAAAAACTATTGTGGTATTGAATATGTAATTATGCACTTTATCTCTTATTAAGTTGCTTGTTGTGCGATAACCATGTTCACTGGGGACGCCATCAACTATTCATTGTTGAATTTCATGTGAGTTGCTATGCATGTCCGTCTTGTCTGAAGTAAGAGAGATCTACCACCATATGGTTAAGCATGCATATGTTAGAGAAGAACATTGGGCCGCTAACTAAAGCCATGCTCCATGGTGGAAGTTTCAGTTTTGGACAACAATCCTCAAATCTCAAATGAGAAAATTATTAATTGTTGTTATATGCTTATGCATAAAAGAGGAGTCCATTATCTGTTGTCTATGTTGTCCCGGTATGGATGTCTAAGTTGAAGAATAATCAATAGCGAGAAATCCAATGCGAGCTTTCTCCTTAGACCTTTGTACAGGCGGCATAGAGGTACCCCTTTGTGACACTTGGTAAAAACAATGCATTGTGATGATCCGGTAGTCCAAGCTAATTAGGACAAGGTGCGGGCACTATTAGTACACTATGCATGAGGCTTGCAACTTATAAGATATAATTTACATGATGCATATGCTTTATTACTACCATTGACAAAATTGTTTCATGTTTTCAAAATCAAAGCTCTAGCACAAATATAGCAATCGATGCTTTTCCTCTATGGAGGACCATTCTTTTACTTTCAATGTTGAGTCAGTTCACCTATTTCTCTCCACCTCAAGAAGCAAACACTTGTGTGAACTGTGCATTGATTCCTACATATTTGCTTATTGCATCTATTATATTACTCTATGTTGACAATATCCATGAGATATACATGTTACAAGTTGAAAGCAACCGCTGAAACTTAATCTTCTTTTGTGTTGTTTCAATGTCTTTACTTTGAATTATTGCTTTATGAGTTAACTCTTATGCAAGACTTATTGATGCTTGTCTTGAAGTGCTATTCATGAAAAGTCTTTGCTATATGATTCACTTGTTTACTCATGTCATATACATTGTTTCGATCGCTGCATTCACTACATATGCTTTACAAATAGTATGATCAAGATTATGATGGCATGTCACTCCAGAAATTATCTGTGTTATCGTTTTACCTGCTCGGGACGAGCAGAACTAAGCTTGGGGATGCTGATACGTCTCCGACGTATCGATAATTTCTTATGTTCCATGCCACATTATTGATGTTATCTACATGTTTTATGCACACTTTATGTCATATTCGTGCATTTTCTGGAACTAACCTATTAACAAGATGCCGAAGTGCCGATTCTTTGTTTTCTGCTGTTTTTGGTTTCAGAAATCCTAGTAAGGAAATATTCTCGGAATTGGACGAAATCAAAGCCCGGGGGCCTATTTTCTCACGAAGCTTCCGTAAGTCCGAAGGAGAGACGAAGAGGGGCCACGGAGGGGCCACACCATAGGGCAGCGCGGCCCCCCCTTGGCCGCGCGGCCCGTGGTGTGGGGCCCCGTGCCGCCTCTTGACCTGCCCTTCCGCCTATAAAAAGTCTCCGTGACGAAACCCCCGCATCTGAGAACCACGATACGGAAAACCTTCCGGAGACGCCGCCGCCGCCGATCCCATCTCGGGGGATCCAGAGATCGCCTCCGGCACCCTGCCGGAGAGGGGAATCATCTCCCGGAGGACTCTACGCCGCCATGGTCGCCTCCGGTGTGATGTGTGAGTAGTCTACCCCTGGACTATGGGTCCATAGCAGTAGCTAGATGGTTGTCTTCTCCCCATTGTGCTATCATTGTCGGATCTTGTGAGCTGCCTAACATGATCAAGATCATCTATCTGTAATTCTATATGTTGCGTTTGTTGGGATCCGATGAATAGAGAATACTTGTTATGTTGATTATCGAAGTTATATCTATGTGTTGTTTATGATCTTGCATGCTCTCCGTTATTAGTAGATGCTCTGGCCAAGTTGATGCTAGTAACTCCAAGAGGGAGTATTTATGCTCGATAGTGGGTTCATGTCTCCGTGAATCTGGAGGAGTGACAAGAACCACTAAGATTACGGATGTGCTGTTGCCACTAGGGATAAAACATTAGTGCTATGTTCAAGGATGTAGTCACTAGTTACATTACGCGCAATACTTAATGCAATTGTCTGTTGTTAGCAACTTAATACTGGAGGGGGTTCGGATGATAACCTGAAGGTGGACTTTTTAGGCATAGATGCAGTTGGATGACGGTCTATGTACTTTGTCGTAATGCCCAATTAAATCTCACTATACTCATCATGATATGTATGTGCATGGTCATGCTCTCTTTATTTGTCAATTGCCCAACTGTAATTTGTTCACCCAACATGCTGTTCGTCTTATGGGAGAGACACCTCTAGTGAACTGTGGACCCCGGTCCAATTCTCTTTACTGAAATACAATCTACTGCAATACTTGTTCTACTGTTTTCTGCAAACAATCATCTTCCACACAATACGGTTAACTCTTTGTTACAGCAAGCCGGTGAGATTGACAACCTCACTGTTTCGTTGGGGCAAAGTACTTTGGTTGTGTTGTGCAGGTTCCACGTTGGCGCCGGAATCACTGGTGTTGCGCCGCACTACATCTCGTCGCCATCAACCTTCAACGTGCTTCTTGACTCCTACTGGTCCGATTAAACCTTGGTTTCTTACTGAGGGAAACTTGCCGCTGTGCGCATCACACCTTCCTCTTGGGGTTCCCAACGGACGTGCCAACCACACGCATCAATCCCGCTTGATCTTGATGATATCACTTCAAGCTCCACTCAAGTTGGAATGCCTCACTTGATCATTGTTGCTTCGTGAAGACTCACAAATGCTCCCCCATACATCATGATGGGAAAGCTCCATTGATGCACATCTTCACATGTCTATTATCACCAAATGGACGGAAAGTGTCAAGCATATGATCCTCTCGAGATGCTCAACTTGAACTTGCCCAACTCAACCTTGATGACGATCACCACTTGACGTCATCCTCTCATGGGCTATATGAGATCTCACTTTTGATGCATGCCCATGGAAAGATACCTAACCCACATAGACAACACAAGGGCACATATATGATGGGTTAGTTCATAAAGCATAATTGACAAGGCTTACCATACCACATGACTTCACGTGGCACATTCTTCATGCTTCACGTGTTGACCAAACTTGACTCTATTCTTCACTCCATGTATTGGTCAACCTTGTATCTTCTCATGCTCTATCATACTATCTTGAGGTGTATAAACAATTCTTTATTTGTTTGCATGCTCTAAATCTTAGTCAACCGTAACTCAACTCATGAGACTATCATGACACCGACTTAGAGCCATATCTTGAATTCTTCACATGGAATTAAGCACTCAAGATCTTGATCATCCATTGCTTATCACATAAGCTAGAGCATGGCTAATATTGAGTTCCACATAGGAACTCCATCTCCAGTTCTTCTTCTTGATCATATCACATATATATCTTCAAATCGATGATCTTGATGCCAATACAGAAGATATATCTTTATCTTCATGGCATCCATACTTGAATCCAACACATGGACTACAAGTAGTACCTATGGAATATTCCTTCATATAAACTCAATGAAAACATTAGTCCATAGGGGTTGTCACTTAATTACCAAAACCACACATAGGGGCAATATACCCTTACATAATGCTTTGCTCCGTTACTCTATTAAAAGAAGTACCTTAATTACCAGTATATTCCCTTGAGGCCCCGCTGCAAACGGGCTGGTAGGACGAAAGATGTCGTGCACGTTTCTCCTTGCGAGCACGCACGACTAAATAGAAACACATGCCTATGGTTATTTTATACTATGATGCTTTTATCATTATTACTTGCAATGTCCATGTCTTGCTTATTATATGAATTATCTTATCCATGCAGCCCTCATTCATCCACCCATATGCCTACAATATTTTAATCATGCTGTCTACTGCAATCATCGCTACTGTTGTTTTTATTTCATTACTGTTGTTACTTCACTACTACCACTACTATAAAACTGTCACTACTGATAAACCATTGCGAGCAAGTCTATTTCCAGGTGCAGGTGAGTTGACAACTCATCTGTTAAAGCTTATAAATATTCTTTGGCTCCCCTTGTGTCGAATCAATAAATCTGGATTTTACTTCCCTTGAAGATTGTTGCGATCCCCTATACTTGTGGGTCATCACACCTACAATGGTAGAGAAGACGTGCCTTATCTTATACCTCCACACCATCTACAGAAAGCAATATACACAAGTTCAAGTTGTATAATGTATTATCTCATATTGTCTTCCATATAAATCAATGTGAATTAACTAAATTTTAATAAGAAATTAATTTTATATGGGAAGACATATCATACAATGCATAAATAGCCTTGTCTTATTTGTTAAGGGATCACCCCTTAGCTATGGCAAGACAAATATTTTTCTATATTTCTCTCTTCTCCAACTAATCAAAAACACGTGGCAACTCTAAGAGAAGGTTGACATTACCCCATTCATATTATGCTTTTAGGCCTTTCTCCTCGGCCGCAAGCATAAACCAAGGCCTGAAATGAATATAAGATGATATAGTTAAACTCACATATTAACTTATGCATAATTATAGAAGAGATGTATGAATGCAGTATGCATGTATCCTAGACCAAACCACTTGTATCAAACCTTAACATATGCTACATCACACTCTTATTAAGAGATGAAACTTTGCTACAGGTTGTTGCAAGAGAACGACGTGAATCTAGATAAATAAGCCTGCTAGCAAAACACTTACAACAAAGTAATGTCATGGAAGTTTCAGCTACAAAACATAGTACAAACTAGTTTCCAAATTCAGAGATAGAAAACCTGATCATGAGTACGATAGAGGTCCATGCCCATCGTGATTTTTTTTAAAAAATTCCAATTTAATATATTGCTCCAAATAATAGTTATGGTCACACGCCCAGTAGTTAGATGAAGTGCATTTTCTACATCAAAGTTACAGAGAACACATTTGTCATTGTGGGGTTATCCACGCTTCTCAAGTCTATCCGTAGTCCAGAGAATCTCCCTTGTACGAACAACCAAGTAGCCATCTTGTATTGGAGGGATACCACATGTTCTAGATTTGCAGTAGCAAGATCGCATATGATTTTTTGTTTTCAAAAGAACCTGGTAGACTGATTTTTCTCAGAAGCAACCTTTTAAATCAGAGCTCCCGTGTCATGATCTTGGATTTGGACTACATTTTAGCACCATCTTCCTTTGGTTCAGTATTAAGTTATTTGAACCACTTGAACCCATTGGTTATATTGCAAGTTGTGTCTAGTTCGTGTGACTGATTTACACATATCATTAAGAGTGGGCTAATCATCAAGCTTATTAAGAAGACTTAGAAGTGTCATCTGAGTGTTGCAGTTGGCAACACAGTTTTTGTGTCGTGTTAGTACAACAATAACAACATCATGGACTCAACCAGAAGGTATTTATACTAAAAATTATTACTTATCTGACATTGAGTTATCACTAAATGTTAAGTAGTCTTTTGAAATCATAGTATTTACATATACAATTTCATGTAGTATTTGTTTCTTGTGTGTCTAACAATACAAACCATATAATTGTATTGGTATAATGTTACCCAAAGTTCGTTGTTGTGTGAAAACATTACTACATAATTAAGTTGAATTTAGGAAGAAGACTTCTAGTTACATACATTTAGCTAAACTAGATTTACCCTAAATCTAAGGAAAACAAATAAATTTGATAAGACACTTTCTACTAATTTGCAGCACCTAGGTGCACCACGATGCCTTATAAGTTTTCTTTTGTCTATTTGAGTATTGAGTATCTTTAGATATCTTAGTCGAGGGTTCTACAATGTATATTTCTACTAAGAACGTGTTTGGTTGGGGAATTGGTTCACACATGGCTAGTAATAGTCACATTTTATTTGGTTGATTGGGTTAGATGAGTTAATTCATTGTTTGATTGAAAGGTTAAGGGGAGGCTTGGCGATATGGAGAATGTTGTGGTGACCTCTTGGACTCTTGGTTGAGATGGCGAGATTACGCCTATTCCAACCATTTAAGTTTACTCTGTATTTTAGATTTGATCAAAGCTGAACTTTATAAAGTTTGACTAGGTATACATGAAGAAAATATCTTATAGTTTACAATACCGGAGACATCAAATATGGAACTACACTCCCATGTTTGTTTAAATAATGTCAATTTGGTAGTACAAAAAATGAGAGAAAATCTTGATCATCAAATGACAAGCGATGAAGATATGTGAATGATCGTGGCACGACTAGGGAGGGGAGGGGGTGTGAACGATCGCTATACCAATTTTAGTGCTTTTTTAGCTAGTATGCATTGTTGTTTTGCTGATCGCTGCTTTTAGTTTGGGGATCCTTGTGAAGGAGATATGCCCAAGAGGCAATAATAAAAGTGGTTATTATATATCTTTATGTTTATGATAAATGTTTATATACCATGCTATAATTGTATTAACCGAAACATTAATACATGTGTGATATGTAAACAACAAAGAGTCCCTAGTATGCCTCTTAACTAGCTTGTTGATTAATGGATGATTAGTTTCATAATCATAAACATTGGATGTTATTAATAACAAGGTTATATCATTGTATGAATGATGTAATGGACACACCCAATTAAGCGTAACATAAGATCACGTCATTAAGTTATTTGCTATAAGCTTTCGATACATAGTTACCTAGTCCTTATGACCATGAGATCATATAAATCACTTATACCGGAAAGGTACTTTGATTACATCAAACGCCACTGCGTAAATGGGTGGTTATAAAGGTGGGATTAAGTATCCGGAAAGTATGAGTTGAGGCATATGGATCAACAGTGGGATTTGTCCATCCCGATGACGGATAGATATACTCTGGGCCCTCTCGGTGGAATGTCGTCTAATGTCTTGCAAGCATATGAATAAAGTTCATAAGAGACCACATACCACAGTACGAGTAAAGAGTACTTGTCAGGAGACGAGGTTGAACAAGGTATAGAATGATACCGATGATCAAACCTCGGACAAGTAAAATATCGCGTGACAAAGGGAATTGGTATCGTATGTGAATGGTTCATTCGATCACTAAAAGTCATCGTTGAATATGTGGGAGCCATTATGGATCTCCAAATCCCGCTATTGGTTATTGGTCGGAGAGAGTACTCAACCATGTCCACATAGTTCACGAACCGTAGGGTGACACACTTAAGGTTTGATGTTAAAATGGTAGAACTTGAATATGGAATGGAGTTCGAAGATTTGTTCGAAGTCCCGGATGGGATTCCGGACATCACGAGGAGTTCCGGAATGGTCCGGAGAATAAGATTCATATATAGGAAGTCATTTTATAAGATTTAAAATGATCCGGAAGGTTCTACGGAAAGTTCTAGAAGGTTCTAGAAAAGTCCGGAAGAAATCACTAAGGAAGGCGGAGTCCCGGAGGGACTCCACCTCCCATGGCCGGCCAACCCTAGGAGGGGGGAGTCCACCTTGGGCTCCACCAAGGTGGCCGGCCAACCCCCCACATGGAAGGGGGGAATCCCACCCCAAGTGGGATTCCCACCTTGGGTAGGTTTCCCTATCACATGGAAGGTTTTGGGTTCGGGTCTTATTCGAAGACTTGTAGTCCAACACTTGGGGCTTCCACCTATATAATGAGAGGCCAAGGGGAGGGGGCCGGCCACCCCAAGACCACAGCCTGGCCGCACCCCCTTAGTGGCCGGCCACCCCCTCCCAAACCCTAGCCGCCCCCTCTCTCCTCCAACGCTCCCGCACGCTTAGCGAAGCTCCGCCGGAGTTCTCCAGCACCACCGCCACCACGCCGTCGTGCTGCCGGATTCAAGAGGAGACTACTACTTCCGCTGCCCGCTGGAACGGGGAGGTGGACGTCGACTTCATCAACACCGAACGTGTGACCGAGTACGGAGGTGCTGCCCGATTGTGGCACCGTGATCAAGATCTTCTACGCGCTTTTGCAAGCGGCAAGTGAACATCTACCGCAGCAACAAGAGCCTCATCTTGTAGGCTTTGGAACTCTTCAAGGGTGAGTCTCGATCATCCCCTCGTTGCTACCGTCTTCTAGATTGCATCTTGGCTTGGATTGCGTGTTCGCGGTAGGAATTTTTTTGTTTTCTATGCAACGAATCCCTACAGTGGTATCAGAGCCGTGTCTATGCATAGATGGTTGCACGAGTAGAACACAATGGTTTTGTGGGCGTTGATGCTCTTGTTGTCTTTAGTTTGAGTACTTTGCATCTTTGTGGCATAGTGGGATGAAGCGGCTCGGACTAACTTTACATGACCGCGTTCATGAGACTTGTTCCTCGTTCGACATGCAACTTGTATTGCATAAGAGGCTTTGCGGGTGTCTGTCTCTCCTACTATAGTGAAGATTCAATTTACTCTTCTATTGACAACATTAGTATCACCGTTGTGGTTCATGTTCGTAGGTAGATTAGATCTCTCTCGAAAACCCTAAACCACGTAAAATATGCAAACCAAATTAGAGACGTCTAACTTGTTTTTGCAGGGTTTGATGATGTGATATGGCCATAATGTGATGATGAATATGTATGAGATGATCATTATTGTATTGTGGCAACCGGCAGGAGCCTTATGGTTGTCTTTAAATTTCATGTTGAGTAGTATTTCAAAGTAGTTGTAATAGTTGCTACATGGAGGACAATCATGAAGACGGCGCCATTGACCTTGACGCTACGCCGACGATGATGGAGATCATGCCAGAAGATGATGGAGATCATGTCCGTGCTTTGAAGATGAAGATCAAAGGCGCAAAGACAAAAGGGCCATATCATATCACATATGAACTGCATGTGATGTTAATCCTTTTATGCATCTTATTTTGCTTAGATCACGACGGTAGCATTATAAGATGATCCCTCACTAAAATCTCAAGATAATAAAGTGTTCATCCTTAGTAGCACCGTTGCCAAGACTTGTCGTTTCGAAGCATCTCGTGATGATCGGGTGTGATAGAATCAACAAGTGCATACAACGGGTGCAAGCCAGTTTTGCACATGCGGATACTAAGGTGGCCTTGACGAGCCTAGCATGTACAGACATGGTCTCGGAACACGTGATACCGAAAGGTAGAGCATGAATCATATGGTTGATATGATGAACACTTTGAGTGTTTGCCATTGAAATTACACCTTGTCTCGTGATGATCGGACTTAGGTGTGGTGGATTTGGTTCGTGTGATCACTAAGACAATGCGAGGGATATTGTTTTGAGTGGGAGTTCACCTAGATTTTTAATTATGTTGAATTAAAATTTGAACTCAATTTGTCATAAACTTAGTCTAAACTTTTGCAAATATATGTTGTAGAGATGGCGTCCCCAATCAATTTTAACCAGTTCCTAGAGAAAGAAAAGCTTAAGAGCAACGATAGCAACTTCACCGACTGGTTCCGTCATGTGAGGATCTTCCTCGCTGGCGGAAATCTGCAATTTGTGTTTGATGCACCGCTAGGTGACCCTCCTGCAGAAACTGAAACCGATGAAGTAAAGAATGTTTATGCGGCTCGAAAAACTCGGTACTCTCAAGTTCAGTGTGCCCTCCTGTGCAGTCTGGAAGCCGATCTTCAAAAACGTTTTGAGCACCACGATCCTCATGAGTTGGTCAATGAGCTGAAAGCTATATTTGAGACTCATGCGGCCGTGGAATGCTATGAAGCATCGAAACACTTCTTCAGCTGTATGATGGAAGAAGGCAGCTCCGTTAGTGAGCACATGCTCGTTATGACCGGGCATGCGAAGAAACTCAGTGACTTGGGAATAGTGATTCCTAATAGACCGGGGATTAATCGTGTCCTTCAATCACTGCCACCAAGTTACAAGAACTTTGTGATGAACTACAATATGCAGAACATGAACAATGAGTTACCTGAACTCTTTGGCATGCTAAAAGCTGCTGAGATTGAGATCAAGAAAGAGAACCAAGTGTTGATGGTCAACAAGACCACCAGTTTCAAGAAACAGGGCAAGTCTAAGGGAAAATTCAAGAAGGGTGGCAAGAAAGCTGCCACGCCTCCTATGAAACCTAAGAACGGCCCTAAGCCTGATGCTGAGTGCTATTACTGCAAGGAGAAGGGACACTGGAAGCGTAATTGCTCCAAGTATCTGGCTGATCTGAAGAGCGGCCTTGTCAAGAAGAAGAAAGAAGGTTTATCTGATATACATGTTATAGATGTTTATCTCACTGGTTCTCGTTCTAGTACCTGGGTATTTGATACTGGTTCGGTTGCTCATATTTGTAACTCGAAACAGGAACTAAAGAATAAACGAAGACTACTGAAAGATGAAGTGACGATGCGCGTTGGAAACGGATCCAAAGTCGATGTGATCGCTGTCGGCACACTTCCTCTACATCTACCTTCGGGATTAAGCCTAAATAATTGTTATTTTGTACCCGCGTTGAGCATGAACATTATATCTAGATCTTGTTTAATGCAAGACGGTAATTCATTCAAGTCTGAGAATAATGGTTGTTCTATTTTTATGAATAATATCTTTTATGGTCGAGCACCTGAAAAGAATGGCTTATTTCTGTTAGATCTCGATAGTAGTGATACGCATATACATAACATTGATGCTAAGCGAATTAAATTGAATGATAATTCTACTTATATGTGGCACTGTCGTCTTGGTCATATTGGAGTGAAACGCATGAAGAAACTCCATACCGATGGATTACTTGAATCACTTGACTTTGAGTCACTTGATAGATGCGAAGCATGTCTAATGGGAAAAATGACTAAGACTCCATTTTCTGGTATGATGGAGTGAGCTACTGACTTATTGGAAATCATACATACTGATGTGTGCGGACCAATGAGCGTAGCATCACGCGGTGGTTATCGTTATGTTCTAACCTTCACAGATGATCTGAGTAGATATGGGTATATCTATTTCATGAAACATAAATCCGAAACTTTCGAGAAGTTTAAGGAATTCCAAAGTGAAGTAGAAAATCAACGTAACAAGAAGATTAAATTTCTACGATCTGATCGTGGAGGTGAATATCTGAGTTATGAGTTTGGCATGCATTTAAAGAAATGCGGAATACTTTCACAATTGACACCGCCGGGAACACCACAACGAAACGGTGTATCCGAACGTCGTAATCGAACTCTCTTAGATATGGTTCGTTCTATGATGTCTCTTACTGATTTGCCGTTATCATTTTGAAGTTATGCATTAGAGACAGGCGCATTCACTTTAAATAGAGCACCATCGAAATCCGTAGAAACGACACCGTATGAATTATGGTTTAATAAGAAACCTAAGCTGTCGTTCCTTAAAGTTTGGGGTTGCGAAGCCTATGTAAAGAAGTTACAACCAGACAAGCTACAACCCAAAGCGGAGAAATGCGTCTTCATAGGATATCCTAAGGAAACTATAGGGTACACTTTCTATCACAAATCCGAAGGCAAAATCTTTGTTGCTAAGAACGGAACCTTTCTTGAGAAAGAATTTCTCACTAAAGAAGTGACTGGAAGAAAAGTAGAACTCGATGAGATTGATGAATCTTTACTCGTTGATCAGAGTAGCGCAGTACCGGAAGCTGTTCCTGTACCGCCTACACCGGCAACAGAGGAAGCTAATGATAATGATCATGAAACTTCGAACGAGGAAACTACTGAACCTCGCAGATCGACAAGGGAACGTGCCACTCCTGATTGGTATGATCCTTGTCTAAATGTCATGATTGTGGACAACAATGATGAGGACCCTGCGACGTATGAAGAAGCGATGATGAGCCCAGATTCCAACAAATGGCAAGAAGCCATGAAATCCGAAATGGGATCCATGTATGATAACAAAGTATGGACTTTGGTAGACTTACCTGATAGCCGCAAGGCTGTCGAGAATAAATGGATCTTCAAGAGAAAAACAGATGCTGATGGTAATATTACTGTCTATAAAGCTCGACTTGTCGCAAAGGGTTTCCGAAAAATTCAAGGAGTTGACTACGATGAGACTTTCTCACCTGTAGCGAAGCTAAAATCTGTGAGGATTTTGTTAGCAATAGCTGCATTTTTCGATTATGAGATTTGGCAGATGGATGTCAAAACGGCGTTCCTTAATGGAGACATTGAGGAAGAGTTGTATATGGTACAACCCAAAGGTTTTGTCGATCCTAAAAATGCTGACAAAGTATGCAAACTTCAGCGTTCAATCTATGGACTGAAGCAAGCATCAAGAAGTTGGAACCGACGCTTTGATAAGGTGATCAAAGACTTCGGGTTTATACAGTGTCATGGAGAGGCCTGTATTTACAAGAAAGTGAGTGGGAGCTCTGTAGCATTCCTGATATTATATGTAGATGACATATTATTGATTGGGAATGATATAGAACTATTAAGCAGTGTAAAAGGTTATTTGAATAATAGTTTTTCAATGAAAGACCTTGGTGAAGCATCGTATATATTAGACATCAAGATTTATAGAGATAGATCAAGACGCCTAATAGGGCTATCACAGAGTACATACCTGGACAAGATTCTAAAGAAGTTTAGAATGGACGAAAGTAAGAAAGGTTTCTTACCTATGTTACCAGGCAAGGTCTTGAGTAAGACTCAAGGACCGGCTACGGCAGAAGAAAGAGAAAGGATGAGTAATATCCCCTATGCCTCGGCAGTAGGATCTATCATGTATGCCATGCTATGTACTAGACCGGATATAGCACATGCTGTTAGTTTGACTAGCAGATATCAAAGTGATCCAGGAATAGAACACTAGACAGCGGTCAAGAATATCCTGAAGTACTTGAAAAGAACTAAGGATATGTTTCTTTGTTATGGAGGTGACCAAGAGCTCGTTGTAAGCGGTTACACCGATGCAAGTTGGAACACTGATCCTGATGACTCTAAGTCACGGTGCTGGTACGTGTTTATATTGAATGGTGCTGCGATGGCTGGGCAAGCTCGAAGCAGTGCACGGTGGCGAAGTCTTCAACAGAATCAGAGTACATAGCGGCTTCAGAGGCTTCATCAGAAGCGGTATGGATGAAGAGGTTCATTGTAGAGCTCGGTGTGGTTCCTAGTGCATTGGACCCACTAGTCATATACTGTGACAACATGGGTGCCATCGCCAATGCACAAGAACCAAGGTCACACAAGAGGCTGAAGCATATCAAGCTGCGTTACCACTCGATTCGCGAGTACATCGAAGATGGAGAAGTAAAGATTTGCAAAGTACACACTGATCTGAATGTAGCAGATCCGTTGACTAAAGCTCTCCCTAGGGCAAAGCATGACCAACACCAGAATGCCATGGGTGTTAGGTACATTACAATGTAATCTAGATTATTGACTCTAGTGCAAGTGGGAGACTGAAGGAGATATGCCCAAGAGGCAATAATAAAAGTGGTTATTATATATTTTTATGTTTATGATAAATGTTTATATACCATGCTATAATTGTATTAACCGAAACATTAATACATGTGTGATATGTAAACAACAAAGTGTCCCTAGTATGCCTCTTAACTAGCTTGTTGATTAATGGATGATTAGTTTCATAATCATAAACATTGGATGTTATTAATAACAAGGTTATATCATTGTATGAATGATGTAATGGACACACCCAATTAAGCGTAGCATAAGATCACGTCATTAAGTTATTTGCTATAAGCTTTCGATACATAGTTACCTAGTCCTTATGACCATGAGATCATATAAATCACTTATACCGGAAAGGTACTTTAATTACATCAAACGCCACTACGTAAATGGGTGGTTATAAAGGTGGGATTAAGTATCCGGAAAGTATGAGTTGAGGCATATGGATCAACAGTGGGATTTGTCCATCCCGATGACGGATAGATATACTCTGGGCCCTCTCGGTGAAATATCGTCTAATGTCTTGCAAGCATATGAATAAAGTTCATAAGAGACCACATACCACAGTACGAGTAAAGAGTACTTGTCAGGAGACGAGGTTGAACAAGGTATAGAATGATACCGATGATCAAACCTCGGACAAGTAAAATATCGCGTGACAAAGGGAATTGGTATCGTATGTGAATGGTTCATTCGATCACTAAAAGTCATCGTTGAATATGTGGGAGCCATTATGGATCTCCAGATCCCGCTATTGGTTATTGGTCGGAGAGAGTACTCAACCATGTCCACATAGTTCACGAACCGTAGGGTGACACACTTAAGGTTTGATGTTAAAATGGTAGAACTTGAATATGGAATGGAGTTCGAAGATTTGTTCGAAGTCCCGGATGGGATTCCGGACATCACGAGGAGTTCCGGAATGGTCCGGAGAATAAGATTCATATATAGGAAGTCATTTTATAAGATTTAAAATGATCCGGAAGGTTCTACGGAAAGTTCTAGAAGGTTCTAGAAAAGTCCGGAAGAAATCACTAAGGAAGGCGGAGTCCCGGAGGGACTCCACCTCCCATGGCCGGCCAACCCTAGGAGGGGGGAGTCCACCTTGGGCTCCACCAAGGTGGCCGGCCAACCCCCCACATGGAAGGGGGGAATCCCACCCCAAGTGGGATTCCCACCTTGGGTAGGTTTCCCTATCACATGGAAGGTTTTGGGTTCGGGTCTTATTCGAAGACTTGTAGTCCAACACTTGGGGCTTCCACCTATATAATGAGGGGCCAAGGGGAGGGGGCCGGCCACCCCAAGACCACAGCCTGGCCGCACCCCCTTAGTGGCCGGCCACCCCCTCCCAAACCCTAGCCGCCCCCTTTCTCCTCCAACGCTCCCGCACGCTTAGCGAAGCTCCACCGGAGTTCTCCAGCACCACCGCCACCACGCCGTCGTGCTGCCGGATTCAAGAGGAGACTACTACTTCCGCTGCCCGCTGGAACGGGGAGGTGGACGCCGACTTCATCAACACCGAACGTGTGACCGAGTACGAAGGTGCTGCCCGATTGTGGCACCGTGATCAAGATCTTCTACGCGCTTTTGCAAGCGGCAAGTGACCGTCTACCGCAGCAACAAGAGCCTCATCTTGTAGGCTTTGGAACTCTTCAAGGGTGAGTCTCGATCATCCCCTCGTTGCTACCGTCTTCTAGATTGCATCTTGGCTTGAATTGCGTGTTCGCGGTAGGAAATTTTTTTTATTTTCTATGCAACGAATCCCTACACCTTGTGTACCTAGCATGCTAGGAACTTCCAGCTCTCAATCCAAAAGGGAAAACGAATCGGGTATAACATGCCAACCAAGACAAGATAGCAGCCCAATAGACAACCCAAAATAAATAAGCCCACGAAAACCAGGATAACGGGCCAACCAATACAAAACACAGACAAAATCTACACTACTTAAAAAGGAGGAACTTGTTCCTTATTCTGCCCACCTTTCAATACGTCTAAATTTTCATCGTACCCTTCGTGGAGCATTTATTTTCCGCACGGGCTCACCTGGGCTGAAACCCCAACCGCACCCGAAACCCTACCGCCGCAAAATTCCTCATCCTACCGCCGCCTTGCCGCACGTCTCGGTCCCATGCCCACGCCCGGCCGCCGTCTCCCTCTGCCCCCGCGCTCGGTGCGCCTCGACCACGTCATCCCCGCTGACGCCGCCGAGCTCGGCCTCGGTACGGGCGGGCTCCTGTCCGCCGCCATCGAGAACCTCGAGCGCAAGCCCGCCGCGCGGCCGACGACAAGGCCCCGCTCGCCGACCTCTCCCCGCGGGAGCTCCAGCTCGTGCTCGTCTACTTCACGCAGTAGGGCCGTGACGCCCCTACTGCGTGCTCCTCGAGGTCTTCGACTGGCTGCGTCGCGCCGACTGCATCGATGGCGAGACCATGGAGCTCATGACCGCGCCATCGCCTGCGGCTGGATCGAGCGCCTCGTGGGGGCCGGCGGCGACGTCTTCGACGTCTCCGCGCTGCTCGGGGAGGTGGACTGCGTCGGCCTGCACCCTGGGTTCAGCCGCGTCGTGAAGGCCACCGTGCTCTACTGGGACCGCAGCGAGAGGGCGCACGCTGTCGAGTTCGTCAGGGACGTGCTCAGGAGGGGTAGTGTCAGCGCGGGAGCGGACTACGACGGCAAGACTAGCGATGGCCAGGGCGGAGTTCAAATTCCACCGTCACCACGCAATCCAATTCCCCTCTCCCCAAAACATGCCAAGTTCATGACATCCCTCGCCCAAATATTATCACTAGGGTTCGTGGCCAGGAATCGACTTCCAGCACCCAGCGTTCCGCAGCGCAGGGCCCTCCCACGGATTCCTCGGCATGGGCTCCCGCAGGACCTGTTCTACATCGACTGGGAGGAGATCCTCCGCTTGGTAACCCTCCTCTCTCTCGTCAGTTACTGAAAATTTGTCTTATGTTCATGTGTATGTTCACCAATGACAACATAATAATTGGAGCATGTGTTTGTTCATGTTTGCTTGTCATGCCCATCTGTTGCCAATGCCCATTTATTTGTAGCTGCTACTTGCATACTGAGTTACTGACATGTAAATACTGGTTCTGTAACTTCTGTAGTTTTGTAGTCCGTCAGATTCTTTGGTAATGTATGGCTGAGTGAGGCATGAGGGAACCACCCAATGGACATATGGAAAGATTTATGATGGCTGGAATAGGATCAGAAATTTGTAGGCAGACTATATGCTGGTACAAATAATGTCGATCCAATTTAAACAATCAAATTATCCACTGTCTGATGGGCTTGTGGAATGGGGTGTGTAAGGGAGGTTCTCTTGTTGTATGCTCGACAGTCTCGTTTATCTCTGCGATCATTTTGATGACTTGAGAGAAGAAGAATTACGAGGAAGGTTTTGAAATGATTTGTTGCTAGATTGTCTAGGGGTACTGTAGAATGGGGATATATGCGTAAGTATATACATGTGGATTTTAGCTGTGCTTTCTTAATACCAGATACAATATACACCTAACTGGTCCGCTGCTTTATCTGGTAATCTAAGGCCTCTTCGACTAGATAGTTTAGAAGGAGAGTTGTTATGTGTGGAAGCTACTAAGTCTCTTATAGTTTCAGAATATTCATGTATTTATCTATCTGGTTAATTATGTTATTCCTGAAGAGAAAGCTAATCTACAATCTACATGTATCTTGGGCATTCTTGTTTTTGGTCTGAGGATAAGGACCTTTCTTTTGCAGATTTGTCAGCTGCAGACTACGTTCCACTTATGGGAGCAAGTTGCATCAATCACCGGAGAAGATGTTCAAGGTATGAAAATAGAAACACAGGAAAAATGATGCGTATATTCATCCCTTTTGTTAAAATTTCTTTTACTTCTATTGAATCATAATCTTATGACATATCGAGTCTGAAGTTTCAGTGGAGCCCTATACTTATTTGAGACTGACTGGTTATTGTTTATGTTGAAGGTGGATGAGCAGGAAAAGAAAATTTCAGTTGTATCAAGAGATCCATCACGTTATCGACTTGATGAAGTTGAACTCTCTTGTTGTATCCAGGAATGATTTGTATCCTCTTACATACTTCTTCTTATCTACCGTTCTAATTTGGAGTTGACATGAAGTAATGTAGTATATTTAGTTGATGCATAGGTTCACATATTGTTGTAGTGTATGGCTATATAGTTGCCAAAACAACTCAAATTCTCCATGTGCATCGCACTTATTCAAATATTCTCAGATAATTATTACTCAATTGCCATACTGTGGTAGATCTCTCATATAATCATGTCATATTTACTGCATGGTTTACCTCGTACTTTATGTTCAACAAGAGATGGAGAAAGATGATCTCTATAGGTTGTTGAAGGCTAGCTTTTTGAAACATTGATTATTTGGCAACAGGTGTCGATGTATTGTCTGAAATTTGATTATCCTGGATCCAAATAGAACTACACCTGGTTCCAGTAGGTGAGGTTTCTTTGCATTTTCTTTTTGTACCATTCACATGGTCTTTTTTAGCTATCATTTCTGCTTGGGTCACTCTTATTTACTTTGCAAGATACAACAAAGAAACTGTTTTTGTTGAGTTTCCGTTGATATAGGTTTGACTATCCAGGAGATCCGAAGACACAAGCTAGTGTCTTGATGAAATAGCGAAGCTTCACTTGTTTTATCTTGAAACTTTTGGGCACTAACCAGTTAGATATGTCAGCCATGTGTATTTAAATCACAACACTGAAAATATACTTATTTCCACATCGCAAAAACCTCCTTTTCAGCTTATTTCTTCTATTCACTGCCCGTTGTGTTTATACTTGGTCTACCTATTGCAACCTTTTCTAATATCGGAAACACCAATGTTCGATGATGGTCAATATCGGAAACACTAATAATTGTTAGGCCAAATATATAACGGAGTTGGGCTGTCTCAAGGAGTCATGAAGTATTTACAGCTTTTAGATATCTGATGTATTTGAAAAAGCTTAGTACATAAGAAAACAACATAATGCTAGCCTTGCCTCACTGTGCAGTGTAACTCTGGATTTGTGATTTTACGGCTTACAATTGAAATTTATTGATGATCATAATAATAGTGGTGTGATATTTTACTGTACTGTGCATCAAAGTTTCAAAAAATAATCAGCTAACAGGAATAGCAGAGCTTCAATGAGTTCTGAAATCCCATTACATTCTTTTATTTTGTCTTCTGTTTTACATCATGCTTTGATTTTTCTTAGATCTTTGATATTATATAATTTGTAATTGGCTAATGCAATAGTTTTATTTTTTCGATAAAGGAAATATATTAATAATGCAACAATTTTCCTGCACATATATGCACTTATATTTTACCCGCACCTATTGAACTTTCATCCTTCTAACCTTGTGTAGGAAACTTCTCAGCTGCTGAGGCCGATGTGCACAAACATAGGAATGCACTGGGACTGAAAAGCAAATGAAAACCACAAAGAACCTGTCTACATGGCTTATAGCAGATCTGTTACAATATAATACACCTGGAGGCCATAGACAACACGACGGGTTCAAGCATGTTCACAGAGTTACACAGGTAATCAGTATTCTCTGCCTGAAAATGCATGCTTCATTACTTCCAACATTTCTCAAATCATTTCATACGTAATACTATGAAACAAAGCACTTGTGATGACAAGCTGTCTATTTAATGATAATTATGCTATTTGTTCCACAGATGACGGGGCTGCTATCCATAAAGATGGAGCTTAGAGACCATGTTTAGAGCTCTGCTCTTCTGTATCAATTTAGTGTGAGCAATCAGGAAATGCCACATGCTCTATTAGCATTGTTCCATGCCTACGATGACGATGTTTTGAGTTGGATTTTCATGTTGTTTGTCTTTGGATTGCAGGTGTAGCAGTTGATGAGCTACAATTCTGTCATCCTGAGGATATACCAACATCAGAGAGCTTCTGGTTGCCACTTGTGGGTGTGACATGTACATTCGGATCAATCTTTCTCCAATCCCCACGAGCAACAGGGTTGTATGCAAGAATTCTTTGGTAGCTAGTTCATGCAATCCAGGGAAAGGTCACATACAATAGAAGATAGGTATGTAGACAAAGGCATAAAGCAGCAGAGAGGTAACTGCTACCGTACCAAGGTGTTCGTCAGTTTGTCTGGAAATACTACAAAGAGGATGAAGAAGCTGCAAGCCAAGGACACGCTGGAGTTCTTCAACGAGGTCATGGTGGAGCAGCCTCTTGCTCCTCTTCCTGACCCTCTTAGCCTCTTCGCATGGTTTGTCGAGCGCCGAGCCATGCCTTTCTCCAACAGGGTTCCCTCTTAGGCTGTCGTTTGGGCGATGATTCATGTAGTTATCATTTCTCCTCTATGGTGTTGTTGAGGTGATTAGAGTCATATGTTTTGATGACCTCGGATCAGTTTTGTCTGGTAACATTTTGAATTAATAAGAGCATTATCTCTGGGATTGGGCTTTAAGAAGATATTTTGTATGTTAGAAGTAAATTTGGCAGGGAAGTGGGGCATAAAGTGTTCATCTGTGACAAGAAAAAGGCCATTGAAGCCGATAAGGGTCCCGAGAGACAAAATGGAGAAGTAGTGTGAACTACATTTGGGAAAGAAAATCCTGTGTGGGCCTTTTTATTCAAAAATGCTGACATATTGTTTGTTAAGTGTTGATAGTTTTGAATATGAGATTAGCAGCAAACAACATTTTATCTCTACTCGATTTACAGTACATGTAATGAGAGGAACCAATTTGAATATTTAACAGTTAATTAAATAATTAAATGTATATGTTGTAGTGGCTGATGAGAATTCTAATTTGAATAAGGAGGATAATTTGTAACTTTAGGTGGAGTGAGTTGAACAAAGGTGGAACATCATATATAAGGATTGATGAGAGTTCTAATTTGAACAAGGAGGATAATTTGTAAATTTAGGTGGAGTGAGTTGACCAAAGGTGAAAGATCATATATAAGGATGAGAAAAACCTACAAAGCTTGTCTTGTGCAGTGAGAAAATAATTCTGGTGGAGCAGCATCTTACTCCCTCTGACCCATATTACTTGTTGTAGATTTAGAACAACTTTGTACTAAATCCGTAAAGTAATATGGGTAGGAGAGAGTATTATTTTTAGAATTATAACATGACTATGGCTTTTATACATATTTTTTGTGTCTATTATGTTTTCATGTGTGATAAAAGGAAAAAATTGAGACTCGTGACATCGCACGGGCATTTAACTTGCCAAAAAGGAACAAATGATAGTAAAATAGCATCTCCTATGATAATGTAAAGATGTACAAAGATGCAGCATTGGTAATAAGAAGTTAGTACAAGTCTATATATGACAATTGGGCATACCTATATGCATGCCTGATATTTAGTGTGGAGTATTTGAATACTATAAATATTCTAGCATATATTATGACTGTGTATGGTATGTAAATCCTAAAAAAAATCGCATTTCTCTACGTCTTGCTTTCCCGTGGCAACGCACGGACATTTTAACTAGTATGAATCATGTGAGAACAACATCGAGCATTTCCAGATGTTACTCAGCACTTCGTTCTCAGTCTAGCGATTCGGTAAAGCTATGCAATGACCAGGTCGGCGCCTGGTAGGCACCGCACACCCCCTCGCGCGGGTGTGGGCCTGGCCCAGGTAGGTTTTTTCCCACTTTTTCTTTTTTCATTTTTCTTTTCTGTTGTATGTTTTATTTTTCTATTTCTTTTCTTTTTTGCTTATTTTCTGATTCGAATAATTTTTAAAATAAAAAATGTTCAAATTTTAAAATTATTTAAATTTGAAAATTGTTTAAATTTGAAAAAAAAAATTGAAAATTGTTCAAATACATGAAAAAATTTCAAACTTGGAAAAATTTTAAATTTGAAAATGTGTATATTTCAATAATATTCAAACTTGAAAAGTTTTGAAATTTAAAATTTGTTCAACTTTTTAAAACATCATTTTTGTAATTTGTTCAAATTGAAAAATTGTTCAATTCATAAAATTGTTCGGATATTTCCTTTTTGTTCAAAATTTACAACATTTTGAACCGTTCAGATTTCTAAAAAATATTAGTTTTTTTGGAAGCATAAATATTTCAAAAAAATACAGAAAAAGAGGAAAAAACAAAAAAATAGTGTTACCTGTTGGGCTCGCACGGAGGGTGTGCTGCGTCCCGCACCTATTGACCAGTTTGGTGGCGAGGACCCCCCTCCCCAGCGATTCCACCTTTTTGGATGCACAGAATTCAGCCTCGGAGGCGGAATTCGAATTGGATAGGCCCAATTCGGATGTTTGGGTGGCCATACAATTAGGGCTCGCAAAGTTGACCCAATTCCAAGCCCACCTCGAGCGCCCACCCGCTCTGCCTAGCGAGTTTCTGAGGGGGAGAGCTCGGCAACGCACATAATTGTGTCGCGAACACGCATACCGCTTCGTCCATGTCTGGCGAGCGAGCGGTTCTCCCTCACGAACTCAATGCGACCGACGTGGAGATTCTCGGCAATGGCGACAACTCCTGTAAGCCTCTTCCCGTTCTCATCCTCTTCACCTCTTCCTCGCTCTTCTCTCCTCATCCCTGCTCTCCTCCAAGGCCTGCCCTCCTCTCCGCACCCCTCCCTCCTCTCCGCATCCCTGCCCTCGCCCTAGATGCGATGGGGAATGACGGCGGGATGGTTAACAGTGGTGGAAGGGGAACGAAGCCCTCTCCTTGTCGCTCCCCAAGTCGACATCTTAGCTAGGCTTCATCTGAGAGTGGCCAAATGGCTCCCAAGCTACATGTAGCTAGTTTTTATAAATAAAAAATAAAAAATGACATTTGAAATTTTCCAAAAAAATAGAACAAAAATTCTTGATGTAAATAATAATAAAGTCTACTAGTGTGCAAAAAATCAGTCAGAAGTTCGTTGTAGTTTTGTCTCAGCAAAAGTGACAAATGCGTGGATCTAGGTGTGATGAACAGTACACAATTTGAAAAGTTGAAAATTCGTCATTTTTGTGTAGCCTAGAATATAACAAATTTTTAATCGAGGTTTTTCACAATGGTAGAGTTCAACAATGTCTCCACCAGGAATTTTGTTTCCAATTTTTTTGAAACTTACAAATGCCATTTCAATTTTTCCAAAAAAAGGTCACCATGTAGCTCGGGCTCCATGTGTGGTTTCTGGGCTTCGTCTCCCCCATTCGGTTCCTCTAAATCGTGGTTGATTTTTGATATTTTTGGAGCTAATTATTTGATATTTTTATGGCCCATTTGAAGGCAATTGTTTGATGAGGATATCCCTACTACACCATTACCTCCATCACTGATAAATAAAGATGAACCTGCTGTGAAGCTCAAGTCCACTGAAGTTCGGATTGGACCAATTACAAGGGCTCGTGCGAAGCTACTTAAACAACAGGTGAACTTGTTTCTAAACGATACTTTGATTGATGAGAACTTTATACTGCCTAAGTCCTATTACTTATGTATCATCAGGTATCAAGAGGAGACGAGCATCGCACGAGGAGGAGAGGAGCAGCTGGACATGAAGACGGACGTCAAGATGGACGTGAAGCTGGACATGGAGCTGGACATGAAGATATCTCATGGACGCGCGAGGGAGGAGCGGGAGGCATGCACGAGAGGAGAAGAAGACGTCCAGGCCGGTCCAGCACCCGGTCCGACCGGCCGCCAGACCGGCCAACCCGGTCACTGACCCGGTTGACCGGGTGCCAACCGGACGCGATTTATCGTACCGGATGAAAACCGGAAAACCTCGCAACTATCCGGTTGCCGCCCGGTTGACCGGACCCCAGACCGGCCGATCCGGTCCCTGGCCCGGTTGACCGGACCCCAGACCGGCCGATCCGGTCCCTGGCCCGGTTGACCGGATTCCAGACCGGATTCGTCCGAGTCTGTCTCGACCAGATCTATTCTGGGTCGGTTATTTTTGTATCTTTTCGACCAGAACTCGTCCCGGATGCCTATATAAGTGCCCAGGACGCCCCCTAGCTGTTTTAGACCACGTTTAAGATAAACCCTAGTTCTTAGTTGTTTGCTCTAGCAAAACTATTGAATCCCTACACCATATTGCTTGATATTGTGTAGATCCTGAAAAAGTCTTGTGTGATCTGCTGTTCCATTGGGAATTAGACGGTTGCAACTTACCGCTTCGTGGTCGGCGGCTACGTGCGCAAGTGTGTGGAGTTGCGAATATCTTGCAGGGTTGAGAGCTGTTGCATTGGCGACAGGGACCAATCGAGAGATCTCGTTGCGTCATACAAGTTATCATCCACTTCATCGTCGTGTATCTCCGCTGCCATCACCCCGTGATCATCATCACCACCGTTGCTTACTGAGAAGATCGGGCCACCCCTTATCATTGTTAGATAACATCTTTTGTTCCTTGTTTATGATTGATGGTAAATGACGATCTTGTTGCCATTTTTTTGGAAGATTTTGTAAAGCAATCGGTGCTGCCTTTGATAGAAAAGTTGTGTGAAAAATATTATTAGATGATGAGTTTTTTAATATTACTATGGGTAAAAAATAATACATAAATATTTTAATATAAACATATTATTTTCTTACATGTAGACAACTTTATATTGTCTAAGCTTAATAAAACATGAAATTTCACGGTTTGCACGGGAATCACATTTGGTGCACATGAGCATCAGTGCTCCTAGTTTTCAAAATATTTAAAAATCATGTATTTATTTTCAAAAAATTGTTATATTTATTTCATGAATATGTACACATGTCCTGAATACTCGTGTCAAGTTTCGGTAGAAATTGCATTGTATTTGTCAAAAAGAAATTCTTTTTTGTAGCTTAAAATACAACATATTTTCTTCAAAATTTCTGCCGTACCTTCAGAATATTTATATCTATGCAGGTATTTATTTCATTTTTCTTTGAAATTCAAAATTATGATTTTTAAAACTAGAGGCACTGGTGTTCATGTGTCAAACACACATTTCGGTTTGCACATCCGAACATGTATTGAAATTGGGTGCCACCCTTTAATGCCAAGAACAAATACCATATACACGCAAACAACAGAATTAAAATGGAAACTATTTTCTTTCCATCTTAATTTAGAATTTCAGTCCAATTCAATTCCGAGGCTAAATTCTATGCCCTTTCCCCGTCCACAGTCGCCCCAAAGCCAAAGGCCCAAACCCTCCTTCTCCCCTTCCTCCTCCGCGTGCTGTGCGGCCGCCTCCCTCAATCGCCATGTCCTGCCCCACGACCGGCGGCCCCGTCGGAGAGGACACGACGATGCCTCCGACGATGCTGCACGGGCTGGCACCGGAGCCACGGAGCACTGAAGACGAAGCGCGCCTCACGTTCCTCTACGCCTTCCTCCCCAAGCCGCCAGTCTCCACATCCCCTTCCCTCTGCTGCGCCGCCGCCGCCGACGACGACAAGAACGACCGCGTCAGCCGCCTCCCCGACGACATCCTCCTCCGCGTGGTCTCCCTCCTCCCCGCCAAGGACGGCGCGCGCACCACCGTGCTATCCTCACGCTGGCGACACCTCTGGCGCTCCGCCCCGCTCGTCCTCGTCGACACCCACCTCCTCCCCGGCGGTGACCGCGAGCGCCGGCCCGCCCGCGCGGGCGCCGCCTCGCGCGCCGTCACCAGCGCCGTCTCCGCCGCCCTCGAGTCACACCCCGGGCCCTTCCCCTTCGCCAGCCTCACCTGCAGCTTCATGAACACCGCCGACCGCCGCCTGCTCGCGCGCTGGTTCCAGCTCCTCGCCACCAAGGGCGTCGACGAGCTCGTCATCGTCAATCGCCCCTGGTCCGTGCGCGGCCTGCGCCTCCCTTCCTCGCTCTTCAGCTGCGCCTCCCTCTGCCGGCTCTACATCGGCGCCTGGGCGTTCCCGGACACCACCGCGCTCCCGCGCGGCGTCGCCTTTCCCAACCTCCACCAGCTGGCCCTTGGCTGTGTCGTCATGGAGGACAAAGACCTCGACTTCGTGCTCGCCGTCAGCCCCGTGCTGGAGATCCTCTCGCTTTTCGGAAGCCTCACCCCACTGCGCGCTCGGCTCACCAACCACAGCCTACGGTGCGCGCAGTTCTGCTTGTCCAGCCTGGAGGAGGTCGCTGTGCTGGATTCGCCAAGCCTGGAGCGCTTCTTCCTCTGGAGAAATTGGAATGAGCGGCACGTCAAAATTAGCATCAAGATTGGCCATGTCCCCAAGCTGCGTGTGCTGGGATACCTGGAGCCAGGGGTGCATATGCTGCAGATCGGTAACACCATCATCAAGGTATGACCAACGCCTTGTGCAACTATGCATACATCCTTAGATTGAATTTCATTTTATGATACATGGACAGAACAAGGTCTAGTTCGTGTGCAGCATTTGACTTAAATGCTTACATGCAACAATGTTCTAAAACTCAGTTTACTCAAGCTAGTAGTCGTACTAGGTGCGGCACGAGTAAGATTAGCAAAGACAAGTAATTAACAGGATAAGCCAAAATTCCAGTCAATTGCTTAGGAAAAAAATCAGTTAACAGGCCGAGTATTAGATGAGCATGCATGGCTGCCTGTTTAGGATTTAGAACATTTGCTAATCGTACTTTTGCCTTTGGATGATATGGATTGATGGTTCAAACTTATCATCTCAAATTTGACATGCATTTTTTGCTGATTTGCATTTGTAAGTCAGCTTCCTCATCCCCATTTACCATTACATGATATAGACTATAATAATTTTGCTCAAGTTCTGGTCTTTCATCACTCCTTCCGTTCAGTTGAAGATTTGCATCATTTATATACAGTTACCCATTTCTTTCATTATGTGACCTCAATTTTCATGATACTAGGACCAAACTAATGTGTCTTTACTTTTAAGCCTCTGGTATACATCCTAATAGTATAATCATTTTGATTCTGTTTGATTCTACATATATATCTTAGCTGTTGATTGATCAAGAGTAAGTTCACCATCTGGTCATTCTATTTATGGCATTTTACATCATTTTATAAAAAGATGCATATCTTTGAAATGGATTTAGTTACATCTTTCAATATAGTATTATGGATTCCCTTATGTTTTTTCTTAAATACCAGGCGACTTATCTTGTTTTTTTTACATGATTCACAATATAGTTGCTAAGTTGTACAGATCATATATTCTTTAATATTTGGATGCTTATTCGTTCTGTAAATGAAAAGTTTCCTAGTTCCTTGGAGGTAACTAGGGTTTTTATACTGCTTCTTTAGTCTTTACCACTTCTCATGGAGTGCTCGAAGTCAAAAGACCTAAATACTCCTGTCCTTGAAAGTAACATATGTTATCTGCCTATGCGATACTAAGGAATAGTTTATCCTATTTTTTTGTATTGATACTTTCTTTGGTACCACTGAATTATCCGAAGAATTTTTAAATTATTTGGAGATTTGAATTCCAGATATTTATTTTCTTGAACTTCATTTTAATGCTATTGGTTTCTAATTTTTAAGATTCCAAAATTCTATAAATTTTGTGCTTTACCTTTAATCATATTTTATGTTTGTATTTGATATGGTAATGTTAGTAATGTATCTTTCAGAGACTAATAATATATACAACTTTCGTGTTCTATCCTAGCGTTGAAGGCATAGTGTTTCCATGTAAATAGTATATGTTGTGAACTTTTAACTTTACATTTATTAGACATAGTACTGATTTGCATTTATAAGTCAGCTTCCTCATCCCGATTTACCATCACATGGTAGATTATAATAATTTTGCTCAAGTTCTGATCCTTCATCACTACTTCTGTTCAGTTGAAAATTTGTATCATTGCTATACAGTTACCCATTTTTTCATGAGGTGGCCTCACTTTTCATGATAGGAGGACCAAGCTAATGTGTGTTTTACTTATAAACCTCCAGTATACATCCAAATAGTATAATCGTTTTAATTTTTTTTGATTCTACATATATATCTTAGCTGTTGATTGATCAAGGGTAAGTTCACCATCTGGTCATTCTATTTATAGCATTTTCATCATTTTATAGAAAGATGCATATTTTATTACTCACTCCGTCAAAATTGGCTCACGTAAGTTCATCATCTGGCCATACCTGAGGATCGTATAAATTGGATAGTTCAAAATAAGTTGCACGCACCTAAAAAACTACTCCCTCTGTCCCATAATATAAGATGTTAACATATTATATTATGGGACAGAGTGATATATGTTGATCCGCTATTCTAAATAGACGAATCGAGTAAAAGGCCAAGTACCGAGTCGATCACCGTATAATCGCTACATTGCAGGATGGTTAGGTGGCCGAGCAAATATCCTTCGCTGAATTTTAGTAAAAAAATGATACCAATTTCGAGTGTGATTGATTTGTGCTCTTTTTGTGCGTCGAAGGCTGAAACAAAGGCGAGCACACACACCACTGTGTCAAGCGTCCAGATGTTGGCTGTACAACTGCAATTTGGAGTCCGCAGTGAAGTCAAGATGCTTCCCAGCTTCCTCAAATGCTTTCCTAGGGTTGAGACGCTGGTTGTCGAGGTAACACCATCGCGTAGCCCTTTCATTGACATTCGGATCATCATCACTATATTGCATAAGATTGCTGCTGCATAATCTCCACTATGTGTAGCTGAACTGTTTACGGATTTCAATTGCAGTCTCTGGTACTTCGCGATCCCACTAGCAGCAACCTTAGTCCGAAGATCTGGCGGAAGACAAGTTCTATTGAGTGTGTCCAATCGCACCTCAAGACTTTGGCTTTCCATGAGGTACAAGGGGATCATAACGAGTTCGATTTCCTCATGTTTATCGCGGAGAATGCGCCGAAGTTGGAAAGGATGTTCATCGTGATGAAAAATGGCCTAAACGACACCGAGAGGCAAGTGGTGGTTGCCAGAGTGGGGGCTCTTTATTCTACTAATTGGGCTAGCAAGGACTGCAAAGTGCAATTGAAGATGAGTTGCTATCCTATAGGAGGTGGTTCTTGGAGCCTCCAAGCGGGATCAGATTTGTCAGTTGATGATCCTTTTGAGGCCTTTCCTGAAGACTAGGCGCTGGTTTCAGGTGTAGGAGTATGCTCTCTGAAGACTAGGCGCTGGTTTCAGGTGTAGGAGTATGCTCTCTGAAGACTAGACAAAGTTGCATTTTGTTGACAGTCCTGTTGGGCAGGGTTCTACTTCTAGTAGCTGCTTTATTTGCTAAATTTATATGTAATATATTCTATGGAGACTCTGGCTGCAGTTGCCGCTATCTTAATGATGACTGATATGAACAATTTCACATGGTTTCGATGACCACACACGTGAGCCAAGATTATTAGTCTTCTTTTCTGTTTGATTATCATGACCGGCACAGCATGGATGGTGCTCCTAAACCACGTCCCGCATTCCTTGATGGGCATTTATGTGTCATTCCATTGTTTACCCATTTGTACGCTGTTACATATTATTCTTCCAGTGCCAAGTGGCATCTGTAATTTGTTTGCATTTTCTCTAGTCTAGCAGTGAGATCAACAGGGATGTATTCTGTTTATGCAGATGCGTGTCTAAATATAATTGTAGAGATTATAGTTTCTGCTATGACATGATTCATCATATTTTTCATTGGCATACTGTTTTTCATTTTTTGTAATCAAAATGATTGGCCTTCTTTTTCAGCCTTTAACCGCACTCCTCTCCACACGTCGATCATTTTTTGCTTCCAGCCCTGCGGATATCTGGAAATATAACTACAAGTCTACAACTGACATTTTTTAAATGTTACAATCACAGTAAGAAGGCTGACAAGACCGCTTTGGGCCTAGGGTTGGGCCTTTTACGTAACAAGCCCGCTAGCTGTTAGAGCATCTCCACCCTCTCCCCCAAGAGGCTAGGGTTGAAAACGAAAGGGAAACTTTCCATCCGTTTCCGAAGAAAATGGAAATGGAGGGACAAATACGGAAAAGGAAGCGGCATATTGAGGAAACGAAACGGAAATGGCAATATCATAAACGGAAACGGAAAAGAAAACGAGGGAGCCCTTTCCGACAAAAACGGAAACGGCAGAGGAAATTCCGGAAAAATAAATACGGAAAATTTCCGGAAATATAACCTAGAAAGGCCTGTGCATTTAGCAGGCCTACATTTACACATGAAACCAGGCTTGGCCACGTATCAAGTCCACTAAGTACTCTAACCCTAATCAATATGTACAATTGTGTGTGTGCATGCAGCTGTTAAACTATGTGAGTTACTTTATGTGAATTGCCGCTTGTCGAAGTTAAATGTTATATCTTGTTTTATTGTCTTTTTCCTTATGTGTGTCTTTTGGTCTACAAACCAAGGTATCATGCCGCATTGTGTATTCGCAAATATTCGTTTTCGTAATGTATCCGCTACGTATCCGTTTTGTATTCATATCCGATGATTTCCGTTTTCACATTCGTTTCCGGGGATTCCGATTCCATTTTCGATTTCGACAAGATAGAGGGAAATAGAAACAATAAAACATGTTTTCGTCCGTTTCCGTTTCATTTTCAACCCTACAAGAGGCCATCTAGAACCCCTTTTAATCGCTGGCTGCCTTTTTCTCTCACCCCCCCCCCCCCCCCCCCGCACCAACAACCAAATTTTCGCCGGATTGGGCCATTTTTCCGCCGGCGATCGTAGACCAAACCCAACGAGTTAGGGGGGGGGGGGGGGTCAGGGGCTCCGGAGGAAGTAAAAAAAGCAAGTTGGCGAGATGTCAGCGTCCTAGCGCACTCCCCCTACCCCCACCCCAGATTCGCTCTCCCCACCTCTCCGCCACCGCGTCATTGCCTCCACCACCGCCTCCCCTCTGCTTCTCCCCCTTCCATAGAAAAGTTGTTCAACGCCGCCCCAACATTCCGCCCTGCTACCCGCGGCTGTTCGCCGGTGCAGAAACTCCACGGTCGGCCACGTTTTCGCCATGCCCGCGAGATGTTCGGCCTTTTTCTTGCTAGGCCATGGAATGGGGCTCTGACGACGATGACAAGGAGGCTTTCGCCGAGCTGATGGAAGAGGAGGCCGAGGTAAACATCGCGGAGGACAAGGAACATATGCAGATCCTCACCTACCTGGCCGGCCTATGTGCGCAGAATGAGAAGCCTCACCGTGGCGGCTCAGCGCGAGGTCGCCGGAAGTCCATTTGCTTGGTAGGGAATGTACAAGGGCCACAAGGGAGGTTGCAGTGTCATACTTGAAGCAGTGGACACTCAAGATTACTTGGATTTGGCACTCCTTCGGAATGGCCGGATCGCACAACGATATCAATGTGTTGGATCGTTCCCCTATCTTTGCCAAGCTTCTTGAGTGACATGCTCCCCTAGTGGACTTTGGGATCAATGGGCACCACTATAACAAGGGATACTATTTAGCAGATGACATCTATCTAAGGTGGTCAATATTTGTGAAGACTATCTCGAGCCCTCTTCGTCCAAAACATTCCAACTATGCCACACAACAAGAAGCTTGCATAAAGGATGTCGAGCGGGCATTTGGTGTGCTCCAATAGAGATTTGCAGTTGTCCGGTTTCCCGCCATGACATGGTCGAAAACTCAAATATGGGAGGTGATGAATGCCCATGTGTGCTTGCTTGTGGAGCCGCAAAGGTAGAAACTAGTTTGATGTGTTCTAACTAGTGTTTACAAACTTGTTAAATTATAAGCTTGTTTTGTTGAACTATTTGCTTTGTATTACTTTGTATGCCGAACTATGTATCACTTTTGGCTCAAAACCAGCCGAACTATGTGTCATTTTTTTTACCTCAATTCAGCCCATAACTCACCGGCTAGGGCCGACCGATGCAAGTGTCTGGAAGCTCGTAAAACCTGCCTCCAGTTCAGCGCAAAATAGCGTCGGATTTCGTCCTGGGAGGCACCTACGAGTGAAGATGTTATTATGCACGGAATCTTCTCCCCTTGTGACTCATATGGAGAATGATCTCTTGGAGGCTGGAGCATATCCCAAATGCCATCCGACGATAGTGCCGGACAAGCGCTTTGAGGCAGCCGGAAAAAAATTGTCGCGGGTTTGGAGCACCGACGCCCCTTAAAACGGCCTCCAAAAAGTACTTTCAGCGTAAGAAAAATGCAAATAATTTAAATTCTTAACATAAAATATTCAAATCGAAGTTCAAAATCTCGTAGTACGTGCAAACATGTTAAAATTCACACATGTATCATTTTTATGCATATGCTTATGTCTACATATGATTTTGAGATTTTCCGAGTGGCGTAAATAGGTGAATCGTTGCGCCACAAGCCCACAACGGCATGATAATTTTAGGAGTCGGGGGAAGAGAACCAACCTTAGATTGGGTGGTTAGGAGGATGGTTGTACCCCTAACCCACCAGAATATAAACCTCAGGTTTGACATTTGTGTGTCTCATAAAGGCGAAATATTCGTTCAGTGGGAGATGATGTTTCCGTCGACAGCGAGGCGCACGTGATGTCTTCGTCAATTTCAAGATCCAATCCGTTGACTCAGTCTTCCGGAGATGCTCATAGGGGTAGAGTATGCATACATACATTTATAGGAGTAAGTGTATGCGCGTGTACGTGAACGTCTACGATTGTACCTTGTTTCTCAAAAAATAAAAACTCTGTCCCCCAACAATTGGCAATCAATCTGCCTGTCCCCCGTGGACGAGGCACCACTGCCAAAAGATGAAAGCGCATCATCGCCTGCGAGCGCACATGCAAACTTGTGAATCTCTGAAAGCTCGCGCGATCAGGTAGTACGTGTGGTGTGGTCGTGTGGACGTCGTCGCACGACATGGATGCAGGAGGAACCTCGGCAGCGTACCGTTGCGTCGTGGGTGTCTCAGGGCATCTCCAGCCGCGCGACCCAAACGGACGCGCTGGGCCGTCCGTTTTGGGCCGTTTGGGTCGCCGCCCGAACACGCGGACAGCGCCCCGCGTCCGCGTGTCCGTTTGGGTCGCGCGCTGCGCCCAACGCGCGGACGCATCAAATTGGAGAAACACGAAAACAAAATGAAAATGGCAAATTTAAACGATATTTGATTAAACATATGTCCTATTTTGGGCAAATTTAGTACATAGCCCTATTTTGGGCAAATAAAACTAACAAAAGAAGCCCCTATATGGGCTTTTAAATTTAAACTAATTTAAAAACCCTCTATTAGGGTTTGGTCGGCGGCGCGGTGGCCGCCGGTGCGCCGCCTAGCCCCTGTGGGCGTCGTCGGCGACGTCGTCGTCGTGGACGACGACCCCGGGCGGCGAGGCGCTGTTGTGGCTCGACCGCGCCGGGGCTGCGGCCACGGAGACCACGGGGCCTCCTCCCACGGCGAGTGGGGGTCCGGAGCCACCCGCGCCGCCTCCTCTGGAGGCGCTGCGCCTCTCTGCCCGGCGGCGGCGCACAGCCTCCCGGCGCCGCCTCCTCCGGCGGCGGCACTGTCCTCTGGCGGCGCTGCTCGTCGGCGCGGCGCTGGCCTCCTCCCGCCGTGCCGCCTCCTCCTCCTCCCGTCGCGCTGGCGGGCCTGGGCGTAGAGCTCCCGGCCCTCCGCCTCCTCGACCTCTGCCGGGCCGCCTCCTCCATCTCGGAGGTGCGAATGGCCGCATGGAGGTGCGGCCATTTCGCCTCCTCCTCCACCGCCGAGATGATCGGGCGGCGCGGAGGTCCGGGTCCTCCTCCGAGGACTCCGGCTTGGGCTCGATGAGGAGAGGCGGCGGTTGCGGCAATGCCGCACCGCCGCGGGCGGCCTCTCCGATGTGGAGGCCGCCGCGGTTCCCTCCGGCCCGCAGCGCCGGCGGCCGACGCCGACTGCTGCTGGCCTCGTCGTCATTGGCTCTGGGAGCGAACCGTCGCTTCGGGGCCATGGCGGCGGTTTTGCTCGGGGAGTGGAGTGGGGACTGGAGTGGAGGGCCAGATCCCCTCCAGTCCCCATTTATTAGACTCCCTGGTCACCGACAGGTGGGCCCAAGGGAGACGAGGCGACCAGCGCGCGGACACGAGCGGACGGCGCGTGCCATCCGCGGCCACGCAAACCTAGCCCAGATTTGGGCCGGGTTTGCGTCGTTCCGGACGCCGCGCCGTCCGCTTTTGCGGTGCGTCCCCGCGTTGGGCCGGGTTTTTGTCCGTTTCGACCCATCCGGACGCGCGGGCGCGGGATGGGTCGCCCGGTTGGAGATGCCCTCACATAGTCACATGCATGAAGAAGGATTAGCGTTCTACGCGCCTTCGAGACCCCCAGAGATCTCTTCTTCTTCTGCCCTAGCAGCTATGCTCAGCATTTCTGCTGTATCTCCCGACGCTGCCCCTTTGTTCCAGAGTTGGTGCATAGATCGTAGATGGTTTGGCTGCAACCATGTCGAGATTTCTGAGATGACTGTGTGTCTGCCGTACGGGCTCGCTTGCTCCAGGAAAACGAAATAGTCTTCATTGTTTGCTTACCAGCGTTAAGCAGCGTCTGTGTGCATGTGCAGTTCTCACTGATGCATGTACTACGCCCACTTCCATTTCCTCTGCCCTGAGGAAAAGCTCGAAAGTTATGTTCAGACAAGAGCAGGATACCTAAAAATTGCTTTACCAGATGGCCAGTTCAGCGACCAAGATCGATGCTGACGGCCATGGGCAGGCAGAGAATGAGGTTTACTTAAGCATGTAAGATCTGTGCTAATTTGCTATTTAGTTAACTCCTACTTCAACTCCACACCATATCCTCGGATGCGTATATCCATGGTCACATTGTTCATCACACTCTCTCTCAACTTGCAGTAGCATAGGCTGCATAGCTAGATGGGATCCCGAGGCTGCGAAGATGGTAGTACTACGACGATGGTCAAAGAGCACGCAGGGCAGCGCAGCGCACACAGTGTGGAGTCAGAGCATGCATGCCACCATGCATTGTAAGCTTTCACTTTAAGCCGAACGTTTCAGTTATTACGCATCACATCACATCCGTCCGTCCATGCAGCTTTGGCTTGCGCGAACGCAGATGCACCCATGATGACTGTTTAGCTGACAACGTGCTCTTAGCTTGCTCATCAGGTACACCGTACACACCTGATCGCGATAATTCGTCGTTGGTATGTGATTTTGGTCGATCAGTCAGAGGAGGGATGCTCCGGTGCTCCCCCCTAAGTGAAGTTGAGGGGTCATATTGATTTTTTTTTTTTTAAAGCGTTGGGCTAGCCCGAACCCATATCCAGCCCGTGTATACCCATATGTATGGATACGGTATATGTACGTGACGTTTTAAAAAAAAAAGGTGATCACGTGAGCAGTTAATTAAGATCTAATCCGCTTTAAACTCGCCGATCGTCGTGCATGTGTCTTCTGTTGCCGCGATCGTCGTGAGAAGAAGTTGTACTCCTCCGTCGTCGGAAACCCTAGCGCGAGCACGAGTTGGTGGTGGTAGGGTTGATCTTCCTCTCGGGAGGGATCGATCTGCCGCCGGCGCGCCGGCCGTCTCCGCCGTCGTGCACGTCCCCTTCTGTTGCCGCGATCGCCGTGAGCATTTTACTCCTAGTTGGAACCCTAGCGCGAGCCCGACGCATCAACCGAGCTGGTGGGGGTAGGGTTCCTCTTCCTCCCGGGTGGGATCTGCCGCTGGCGCGCCGGCCGTCTCCGCCGTCGCCGTTGATCGCTCCAACCAGATAAGTGTTGGCGAGCGCGGCTAGGGTTAGGGCCGGCTCCTCTTGCCCTTGAGCGTGGCCTAGCGGCTTCTTCCTCCTCGGACGCATCGATCGACCCCTGTGGTGGGTGTAGATTTACTCCGGCCGGCGCATCGATCGATTGGTAGGTACGTACATGATAACTCACCTCTTGTTGGGTCATTTTAACTTGTGAAAGAATTTGATGCGGATGTACTGAATTTGAGATTTTTGTTGTAGCTAGGAAATGGATGAGACGATGTCTGTTGTTTGTGAGGTAGAGAATGTTCCTGGAATTGGAGTTGATGGAGATGAGTCAGATAATTCTAGAACGGGGCTTGGTAATGAATCTTTGTCAGGGAGGGAGAATATTTTCGTTGGTTCAAGGTCAGATAATTCCATGAGCTCAGAGCATGGGATGGAAGCAATTATTAATGTAAGTGTATTTGATATATTCAATTTTTTTCATGGAAAGCAAATGCGAAGGATAAATGTTTTAACATTGTCATGTTATCATTGAATATGTAGATGGACGACATTGACAATGATTATGAGAGAGATATTAGTGATGATGTTGAGTTGGATGAAAACAGCAATGAGGTACATGTAGTGTAATTGTTATTTGATATGCAATGAAATGAGATTACCATTAGAAAGTGGGAAACAGTAATGAGGTACATTTACTTGTTGTCTTAAATTTTTGCAGAAATATTTGGACTTGAAAATGTGTATGACTATTATGGTGAATCCGACAGGGAGAATTGTTTTTATGATGAGTCAGCAGTTGGCAAACATTATGTGGAAGCAAAGCCGTCGAATAGCAATGAGGTACGTATTGGTTAATTATTTGTGGAAACCAAATTTTTTTTAATAGCCACATAAAAAAATTAGAGTTTGACTGCTATGTTTTTATGTGACAGTCCCATGTTGATGATGGTGATGACGCGAACCTCAGTCAAGCTTGTCAGGCAGAGGATACGATAGAGTTGTACATGATGATAAAGGAGATGACTTTTCCTAGTGAAGAAGCTGCATTCGAATTCTACAACAGCTATGCCAACGATAATGGATTCAGCATCAGATTGGATAAGGTCAGATATAGCAAAAAAATTACGAAACATAGGCGTTACAGGCGTTTTTTGTGTTCAAGGGAAGGTGAGCGTGATCCAAAGTTGATGACCGAAGAGGGACATAGCCGGAGGCTCGGACCTTGTCTCGATGCAACTGTGAGGCGCACATGACTGTGAAGCTGAATGAAAAACTTGGTTTCTGGTATGTTGATAGTTTTGATGACAAGCACAGTCATACGTTAGCAAGAGCGGATGAAACACCTTTTCTTTGGTCGCATAGAAAAATCAGAGATCATCAGAAGGCTGAGATCTTAGCTATGGGAGCTGCAGGTATTAGGAAGCACACCATAATGGATTCCATGATTAGCAGAAGTGGATGGTATGGCGGCGTTGGGTACGTCCGACGGGATCTGTACAACCTTTGCGGCAAGGAAAAGAGGAAACTACTTGCGAAGGGTGATGCTGCCACGACCATAGGCATTATGCTCAGCAGAAAGGAGAAGGACCCAAGTTTTTATTTCGACTATGACTTGGATGAAGAAGGACGGCTGAAGAGAATGTTCTGGTGTGACTCGCAGTCTGTACAGGACTATGAGGACTATGGAGATGTGCTTGTGTTTGACAGCACGTACAAGATGAATCGCTATCGTATGCCATTCATACCTTTTGTTGGTCTGAACAATCACCGTAGGACTACGGTTTTTGGTTGTGCCATAGTTTCAGATGAGAAAGAAGAAACTTATGTGTTGTTCCAGCAAACATTTCTGAAGGCAATGTGTCAGAAGAAGCCTTTGAGTGTAATTACGGACGCCGACTCAGCGATGATTAGGGCAATCCGCACTGTATTTCCCGATGTCTGGCACCGCATATGTTCTTGGCATGTTGAAAAAAATATGAAGATCCATCTCGATCACAAGTCGTTGGGCGAGTTCCGGTCTATGTTGTACTATAGCACGTCCATAGCCGAATTTGAGCAGAGATGGCAGGCTTTTTTAAAAAGATGGAAGACAGAGAACACGGAAATTTGGTTGAGGAGGATGTACAGGAAGAGGCACCTGTGGGCTGCAGCTTTTCTGACAGAGGGTTTTTGGCTTGGTATGAAGAGCAACCAGCGGAGTGAAAGTCTGAATTCCTGCCTTCACCTGCACCTTGATGGAGAAATGACTTTGGTGGACATGATATTGCACTATGAGAATTGCATTACCCGCATCCGTGAGAACGAGGCGCATGATGACTGCACGGCCTCACAGACATTACCTGTGCCCGTAACAAGCTGCAGGGATCTGGAGGTATTTGCTACCCACGTGTTTACGCCGGCAAACTTCTATATATTGCAGCTAGATTTGAGGTCAGTTGGCGGCATAGTGACTTTGGAAAGAAAGCTGGGATGTGGGTCTGAAACTTTTGTCGTGGCATGGCATAATAAACCAAAGAGGCAGTTCACCGTGGAATATACACCGGGAAATCCTAAAGAAACTATAAAGTGCAGCTGCAGGAGAATGATTCGAAAAGGACTCCCTTGCAAACATATATTCCATGTTCTATGTGTTCTGCAAATATCTGAAATTCCAAAGTGTTGTGTTCTTCGTCGGTTATCAAAAGACGCAAGAAATGGACTGCCTGCTAGGCGAACGAGTGATATGTTTGGAGTAGGTTGGTCAGGTACAGCGGATAGAATTGAATATAGCAAGGTCAGTGTGTTATCCTCGCAAGCTATGCATGCGGCATGCAAACACCCAACACTTTGGGCTCGATTCTGGGACAGTTTAAAGGACGTGATAGCAAAGGCGATTGAGTACGACAAGGAGGGTACGGTGGGTGCTGTTCCGATTTGTCTAAGCTCATTAGCAGTTGAACATGTGGAGGACCGAGAAGGAAACATGGTTAAGGTCCAGGATCCTATTAAAGTATCGAGCAAAGGTACACATAATTCAGATGATGACAACCGTCCCAAGTCTAAAAATGGAAGACCTCTATCGTACGACGAGCACAAAATTAAGTGCGGGGCTTGCAAAGAGCCAGGTCACAACCGGCGCAGCAAGAAATGCAAACTTAACAACAAGTGAGTGCCTATAAGCTGTCCTACTTACATAATTCAACAAAAGTAGCATTTTATAATTAGCATGTAATTTCCAATGCAGGTAGTACAAGAACTGTTACCATTATATATGTACTGGCGGCATCAGCAGTGGACTCATGCATCATCTTATGTTGAATGGCAACTCTTATAGCTTGTACACGAAGATTTTTCCATGTTAAGTTGCATTTAATAGTGGCCTAAGTAGTGAGCATGCATATCTGTACACTGTGATAAAATCAATACCTTTTCAGGTCTACATGTAACTACAATCAGCACTACTAATTAATTATGCACGTAAACAGTTAACGTGGCCAGGTGAAGTTTTTGAAATATTTTGAAGGTTTAGCCATTATTCAGTAAATAAAACAGAAATGACAAATAAACAAAAATTCAGCAAATGTTTCATCATTATCTCGTGGGTTGGGCTCCGGGGACAGGCTTTTGGGTTGGGTTTTTTTGTGACTGCGTGTTTACTGGGCTTTTTTACCGGCGGGCCTTGTCTTTCATTTTGTTGGGCCGTTCATATTTAAGTCTGCTTCAAGCCTCCCATTCCTGGACCGGTCGGTTCTTCTCCATCCACTAGTGTCGACTGTTCTTCTCCTCTCCTGGTCAACGTCGGAGCTTCTGGAGGTGGCCGTCTGAACCGGCTGTTGCAGAGGAGGGAACAAGGTAAATCCAAGCAGATCGGACGGTTTTAGTACTCGATCTAGTGACTGTGACGCTTTTCATCAATTCCTTGTCAGAGGAAGCCCTCTTTTTTCTTTCCTTTTCTATCCACCACCCAGATCTGGAAGTCCTTCTTTTTGTATGTGCACGTGCTGTGCGGTCCTACTGGTGTGGTCCTTTTCTCGTACTTGTTTTTTTGTCTTTGTCTTTGTATTACTTTCCCCTACTTTTCTATCCCTATTATTTATGCTGGGTCCTAATGGAGCTGTTCTCTGTATGCAGCATGTGTGTTTAAGATGAGAAAAATCGTAAAACTTATCCTCTTACTTTTCCTCTTACTCATAATGGGATTATGTATGTTTTAATATTTTTTTATAGCATCACTTATAACCATTTTAAATTGTGGTCTGCATTTCTTTCTAGTAATTATGGTCTGCATGAATTCTTAATTAGATTGTTACTTTAGGGTTTGAGTCTAATTTATATTTTTTGCACTTCATAATGGTTTAGGATTTATTTGAGTAACAATATGAACAATGTAGTAAAGTAAGCATTCAGATGTTGTTCACCTCTTTTTGGTATGCAGAGAAATTATGATATTTCATTTTTTTCCAGTGTACTCAAGAGTGTTGTTCATTTGTTGAATATGGTTTCTTGTATGAATTTAGATATGCCCATTTGTATCATTTATAATAATTTTGTATTCATATATTACATGAAGTGTCCAATCTGTGGAAACCCTGATGGTGGTTGCCACATGAAGCTGAAGGAACCAGAGTTCTTCTGCATTTCTATGCGTACAAACTTTGAAGAATACTCTGTAAGTTATTTTGATATGCTTGTTGTGTTACTGGTGTATTTAGAATCAATTCCCCATTTATTTTTCAGATTGAACAAACATCACAAGTGTGTGACTGTTGTTGTTATACATCAGTATCATTTTGGTGGATGGAAGAACTGATTGTTTTGTAATATAGCACATATATTTGAATAAAGAAATTTTTGGTGGTTGGCTTTTTTAGGTTTGCTAGCTTCATTCTTTGCTGGAAATTGTGGTGTTAGCTTGTAGACAGTACTGTAGACAATGTGAAATGAGATCACTTCACACAACCAGCAGATTTGCATTTTTATTTAGCATCCACAATCTTAATTTGCCATGCAGCTAAATATTCTATGCACGGAAAATAGGTTTGGAAGATTACTAATGTGAACTTTGTTGCAGAACATCCCTTGCTATGTTAGGAAGTATATAAACAAGTCTACTGGTAATGCCTTGACTGTTGAGTCTGGGGACAGGGGTGTTTACAGTTTTCTGCTGGACAAGATGGACAAGAAGACTCGTATTTTTGGTCCTGACTACAAGAAATTCCTCACTGATTATGATATGCATCTGAATGAGAAGATAAGATTTGATATCATAGAGGAAGAAGAAAATGTGTTTGTTACTGCACTAGACATTGAAGATTACTCCAAGGAATTATTCAAAGGTAATTTGCTGTCACTTTTTTGTTCATCTGTTGTTTGTGTTTAACAAACTGCTCTTTTTATCATGGATTTTTCTCTCATTGTTTTTTCCTGCAGAAGTTTTTTATTTTGAAGGAGATGCTAAATCCATCTTTATCTCAAAAACTGTTGAACTTAAAAATTCTGAGATCATCAATATCAACAGCCGTGTTTACGACCGTGGTCTGGGCCTTGGCGGTGTTTTTGTACATCGCCTATCTACATATGATGTTGCTTCCAATGCACTGGTAATTTCCTTGATATATGTTTTTTTCTGTTCATTTTTGAATGATTGTCTTTTTGATGTGGTTTTTTTTTTGATTCTATCACAGCGTATCCCGAAGACTATTGTATCTGTTCTTGACGTTCGTCGTAGTGGTGATATCTACTTTCTGAGGGGTGAGGATGATGATGACAGCCATGCTGTCTACTACACATCCGTTGATGGCAGAATCAGGTTTAAGTCGGGTTGGATTGACTTCTGTGTTAAGAATAACTTGGTGGCTGGCCTGTTAGTCCTGTGTTTGTTCTTTAAGATGGAGGGCATGCTTTTTATGTCTGTTGATGTGATCGAGGATGTGATCGAGGAGGAGCGGTGATCGACTGATTACTTCACGTACTTTGTTATATATTTCCAGTAAGATGTAGGGGTTTAAGTTTCAGACGATGAACCTACTACACTACTCGAACCTACTGTTTGTAAAGTGGTGGATATGTTCACTCTGGTGTCTTTTGTGCTAATCTATGTAATCGTCGCGACTATTTGAACTACCTCTCTCTTTTTATGTGAAATTGTATGTTCTTTTGCTGAACTTCAATAATCATGGAAGGATTACTGTGTTTATTATGTTTTTATGAGTGATTTGTACTGAACTATGTTCTCTTTTTATGAGTCAATTAACTCAATTCTTGTAAAGCTGATTTCTACTCGGTGGCTTCTCTTTTATGTATCCTGTTTTTTTCTTCAATTTTTTCTATATTATTGTTTGCTTTCATGTTGGTTCTCTGTACTATAGTTTTATTCTTTCCTATAATGTTTCACAATAAATCGTAATATTTTCGATTCCATTACAAATTTGTGATAACACAAAGAATTATCTTTCGTAAATGATGTTAAAATAATAAACCAACAATTTTTTTTGCATGCGTGGATGTTGAGCTTTACGTGGTGGGTATAGCATGTCTTGGGCCGATAGAGTTGGCGGCCCAATTAAATATAAAGCCTAACTCGATGGGCCGTTTCTATTTAACAAAGTGTTCCCTAACTCGCTGTTAGGGTTCGTCTGTGTTGCCTATGTCTCGCCGCGGGGGTGATCGGCGGCTGCACGCGATCGTGAACTCATCGGATAGAGCGGATCCGATGGACGGCGACCACGGATGGGCGAAGCTTACATCTGTTGTGCATTACAACAGAGGGAAGATGAAGACTGCGGCAGCACATACCCTAGTTGAGCCGGTTAGTACCTGATTATTTGCTGTTTTATAAAAGAATTCTTCCATAACCCATAATCTGATATGATGAAATATAGGATGATGACGAAGGCATGGTTCAGTTTGTTGATGTTTTGCCGCAGTACGAGTTTGATCCATTGTACTACGGTATTGAGAAGAACACAAAGAACAGGTGTGGCCACTCGGTGTTCCCTGCTCGCCGTGTTTGCAACGACGGTTACGACACTGGAAGACGGTTTTTGGGTTGTCCATATGAGGTATACTTTCAAACCATATAATTTCATGTTTGAACTTTATTTATATGCTATGTTTTCATATGATATGTTTTCTTTCAGGGAATACATACATGCGCGTATGTAGAGTGGGTTGACAGTGAATGGAAAGGAAGAGAAAGATATGTGATAGGGCAACTATCCGAGAAGATCAACAAGGTGCAGAACGAAAATGAAGACAAAGAAAAAACCTTGAAGATACAATTGAAAATGCAGAGAAAAGTGTTGAAGTCTAAGGACAATATTATTTGCTTTCTAGCAACAATGTGTGTTGCAATGTTTGGGTTAGTAGTAGGAATAATATGCAAGCATTTCAAGTAGTTGTTTTATTTGCAACATATTCAAATTAGTCAGGTGTGTAATTGGAAATGTCAAGATGAAAAAATTATTTCCAATGATGTGGTCATGTCAAAATATCATGCAAGTGTGTTTCGGTGTGTGGATGAAAAATTAAATGTGGTTTCAGATGAAATGGAAGTGTGTTTTTGTTTGTACCTGAAAAATGCTACTGTGTGTGAGTTTGTAGCTGAAAAAAGGCTACTATGCATATCCGCTCGGAACTTTAGCCCCATTTTTTGAAGCAACCTATTTTTCGACCTCCTCCAAATGTCCTCAAAATTTTCACACATGGTATGTAACAGAAATAAACATGGAATGTGATGATATTTTTATCATTATGAATATTTTTGAATTAGGATGTGGCGAAAAGGGTTTTATGGTGAATATGAGTCTAACTTGCACTAAAATAGATTCAAACACCTTGGATGGGGCCAATATTCTTGTAGAGTGAATGGTGCAGGCATGTGCAAGTGTGGCCTCACCCTAGCATGCCCATCTACCTGATTTACCCAAAAAATGCATGTTTCGGGTGTCTGGGTGCAACTAACCATGGTGTACCCCACAATATTCTTGTAAACTTAATTTTTAAATGTTTTTTATTAATAATTGATATTACATACATGGGAGCCTATAAAAAAATTTTGAGGTGATTTAGAGATGGTCGAAAAATTCACTTGCTCTACGACGGACCGTTTGGTATAACTTTATCCCCATTTTTTAAGCAAGTGATTTTTTCGACCTCCTCCAAATCACCTCAAATTTTGTAGACATGGTATGTAACACAAACAATCATGGAATGTGAAGATATTTTTCATTTTTAGATATTTTGGAAGACCTAGTGGATGCTCCATGGTTGGGAGGTGCCGATACAAGGGTTTTAGGGTCAAAATGGGTCTACCATGGAATAAAACATACCCAACCACCTTGGATGGGGCCAATATTTGGCACACTTGTGCATGCTAGTGTGCCCCACCCTTTTTTAATTTCTCTTTGTAGGTTGGTTTTTGCATTCATGGTGATCCCATGGTTGGGAGGTGCCGATACAAGGGTTTTAGGGTCAAAATGGGTCTACCATGGCCTAAAACATACCCAACCACCTTGGATGGGGCCAATATTTGGCACACTTGTGCATGGTGGTGTGCCCCACCCTTTTTAATTTCTCTTTCTAGGTTGGTTTTTGCATTCATGGTGATACCATGGTTGGGAGGTGCCGATACTAGGGTTTTAGGGTCAAAATGGGTCTACCATGGCCTAAAACATACCCAACCACCTTGGATGGGGCCAATATTTGGCACACTTGTGCATGGTGGTGTGCCCCACCCTTTTTAAATTTCTCTTTCTAGGTTGGTTTTTGCATTCATGGTGATACCATGGTTGGGAGGTGCCGATACTAGGGTTTTAGGGTCAAAATGGGTCTACCATGGCCTAAAACATACCCAACCACCTTGGATGGGGCCAATATTTGGCACACTTGTGCATGGTGGTGTGCCCCACCCTTTTTTAATTTCTCTTTGTAGGTTGGTTTTTGCATTCATGGTGATCCCATGGTTGGGAGGTGCCGATACTAGGGTTTTAGGGTCAAAATGGGTCTACCATGGCCTAAAACATACCCAACCACCTTGGATGGGGCCAATATTTGGCACACTTGTGCATGGTGGTGTGCCCCACCCTTTTTAATTTCTCTTTCTAGGTTGGTTTTTGCATTCATGGTGATACCATGGTTGGGAGGTGCCGATACTAGGGTTTTAGGGTCAAAATGGGTCTACCATGGCCTAAAACATACCCAACCACCTTGGATGGGGCCAATATTTGGCACACTTGTGCATGGTGGTGTGCCCCACCCTTTTTGGCTTTCTCTTTCTAGGTTGGTTTTTGCATTCATGGTGATCCCATGGTTGGGAGGTGCGGGTTGTATGGCTTTAGGGTCTAATTGGGTCTACCATGGCCTAAAACATACCCAACCACCTTGGATGGGGCCAATATTTGGCACACTTGTGCATGGTGGTGTGCCCCACCCTTTTTAATTTCTCTTTCTAGGTTGGTTTTTGCATTCATGGTGATACCATGGTTGGGAGGTGCCGATACTAGGGTTTTAGGGTCAAAATGGGTCTACCATGGCCTAAAACATACCCAACCACCTTGGATGGGGCCAATATTTGGCACACTTGTGCATGGTGGTGTGCCCCACCCTTTTTAAATTTCTCTTTCTAGGTTGGTTTTTGCATTCATGGTGATACCATGGTTGGGAGGTGCCGATACTAGGGTTTTAGGGTCAAAATGGGTCTACCATGGCCTAAAACATACCCAACCACCTTGGATGGGGCCAATATTTGGCACACTTGTGCATGGTGCTGTGCCCCACCCTTTTTTAATTTCTCTTTCTAGGTTGGTTTTTGCATTCATGGTGATCCCATGGTTGGGAGGTGCCGATACTAGGGTTTTAGGGTCAAAATGGGTCTACCATGGCCTAAAACATACCCAACCACCTTGGATGGGGCCAATATTTGGCACACTTGTGCATGGTGGTGTGCCCCACCCTTTTTGGCTTTCTCTTTCTAGGTTGGTTTTTGCATTCATGGTGATCCCATGGTTGGGAGGTGCCGATACTAGGGTTTTAGGGTCAAAATGGGTCTACCATGGCCTAAAACATACCCAACCACCTTGGATGGGGCCAATATTTGGCACACTTGTGCATGGTGGTGTGCCCCACCCTTTTTTAATTTCTCTTTCTAGGTTGGTTTTTGCATTCATGGTGATACCATGGTTGGGAGGTGCCGATACTAGGGTTTTAGGGTCAAAATGGGTCTACCATGGCCTAAAACATACCCAACCACCTTGGATGGGGCCAATATTTGGCACACTTGTGCATGGTGGTGTGCCCCACCCTTTTTAAATTTCTCTTTCTAGGTTGGTTTTTGCATTCATGGTGATACCATGGTTGGGAGGTGCCGATACTAGGGTTTTAGGGTCAAAATGGGTCTACCATGGCCTAAAACATACCCAACCACCTTGGATGGGGCCAATATTTGGCACACTTGTGCATGGTGCTGTGCCCCACCCTTTTTTAATTTCTCTTTCTAGGTTGGTTTTTGCATTCATGGTGATCCCATGGTTGGGAGGTGCCGATACTAGGGATAAGGTGCACGCGCCAATACAAACTTTTCCCCTAAAATTTGAGTAACAAAATCTTGATTATAATATATGTATATAGTATCGTTGGATTCACATTGAAAATACACTTTATAATGATACTAATCTAATACAAATATTAATCGTGTATTTGAAGTAATGTTTGGCAAACATATCCGCCGGCTCGATCTTAGGAGGTGCTCATAGGGGTAGGGTGTGCGTGTGTGCGTTCATAGGGGTGAGTGTATGTGCGTGTATATGAGCGTACGCGTTTGTCTTTGTGTTTCTCAAAAAAAAAAAAAAAAAAAAAAAGCACCTAAACCGATGACTTGTAGAGCAACGTGGCAAGGGAGAGGAGGCTATGGTGACGTGTAAAGCTACCTGGCGAGGGACCTGAGGCGTCCGCGCATATAAAAGCTTCGTCTCCCACATCTGCGGCCATTTCCCCCCGTTCCCCACCTCTCCGAGAATCTCTCCGCCAAAAAACCCCTCTCCCTCTCCATCTACCTCGCTCCGCCGTTAGATTATGTTATCTCATCGCCGATCCGATGGGTCGGCGGCGATGGAAGCTGCGGGAGTAGCAGTTGGCGCGGACGATCTGGAGAACTTGGCGGCCGTCGATGATGCTGCATCGGCGGAGGCGGTTGGAGGCGAAGGCGGTGGTGGAGAGTCCAGCATTACGGCGGTCGCTGCGAGGTCCACCGTCGTCGATGCCTCTGTCATCGGGTCGGTCGTCGTCGGCCCGGTGGTCGCGGCACGGGCGGATCTGGACGCGGAGGAATCTGCGGAGGAGGATTCGTCGTCCTTGGCGGAGAAGGCCGTGCCGGATCTGCTCGCTGCGCCGGCGTCCGGCGACGTCTCGGAGGTGAAGCGGACTTGCATATGGAGGTAATCGCTCGTTCTGCCCCTTTTTTCCTGTGGATTAACGGGTCTACCAGGCTACCTTATCCAAACAACATCTTAATTACTTGCTACGATAATGTTGATACTTTGGGTAGGTTATGCTCGGGGTTTACTACGACGTTATCACGGTAGCAACTATGGAGCTTAACTAATGTTCTATGCTTTGTCTTAGTGATGTTTGTTCATTTTGTTCATGTCTGCTGGATAGTTGCACAAGGATCTCTATTGTACAAATCAGAGGGAGTAGTTGATGTAAATGAACTATGCCTGATTACAAATGCATAACACAAGTTAGAATCTCAAATCATGATAGTGATTCTTAGTTTTTACACTAGGTCTAACCCTTTTAAGTATTTTACTTTTGCAATAGGTACTACTAATTGCATGATATGGTCCACATAACCTAGCTTATAAATTCCATGTTTCGGTACTTTATTATCAAATTTATTTATCGCGCCGTAGGAAAATACAGCAACTTATAAATGTTGATCAAAATCATTTCTATTACGAGAATAATAAATAAAGCATTTCTGTATGACATGATTACCATTACTTGTTTGTAATTAATAATAAGGACTTAGGAGTTAGGAGTATACATAAGATGATACAATGAAAGAATGTTAAATATGATATGGATTATTGTTTCCTTTTTGATTTTTTGGTATGCAAACTATTTTGATGACTTTTTCCTTGAGGGGATTAATGTGTGGATTTATCTTTTTGGTATGTAGGTTGGCGAAGGGTCTAGGAAGAGGAAGCGGGAGGACGTGGAACACTGTGCCTCCTCCAAACCAGCATGAGGAAGAACACATTCTGCTGATGCAGCAAACCAGGAGGAGGTGGTGTAACCTGTGCCTCCTCCAAACCAGCATGAGGAAGAACCTGTTCTGCAGATGCAGCAAACCAGGAGGAGGTGGTGGAACCTGTGCCTCCACCAAACCAGGAGGAGGAAGAACCTGCCGATGCGATGCCGCAAACCAGGAGGAGGTGGTGGTGCTGTGGATGGTCCATACCAGGACTTGGAGGAATCTGATGGCTCGGAGGTGAGCAATATATTTAGTTGTGTACCCTTCCATCTATTTCATTTTGTTTGGTTTGCATCTGTAATTGTAATTTGTACACATTGTTCTTGTCTAGTATGACTCACGGGATTCTGCGGAGTCGGTTGACGACGCAGGAACATGGGGTCATTCAAAAGGAAGCTCCTGGAGAAGCTGCATAATGGGGACCTGCCTTTCAAGAAGCGTGGGAAGTACTTGTCCATGGCACAGTCGAAGCCGAAGGGTGGCAAGCTTGATCATCTGAGGCAGCATGCCGAGGAGCTAGCCATCTCTGGCACCTCTAGGCAGATTAGGGTACAGCATTATGGACTGCTGGTGGTGCTCTCTGTCGAGGATGATGCCTAGATGTTGTGGACTGATGTGATGTTGTTGCTTTTGCTTTATGGCGTTGAACTATGTCGTAATGAGTGTTGAACAAAGTTAGTTTTGTAAATAACTAAGTTATTTACCTAGTGTGACCATCTATTATATTGATGGTCTTATTTTGTGAATATGTGTGGAACTAAGTTATGTAATTAAGTATAATGTATGTATTGGTGTCTTGATGCTTAGCTATGTCTTGCCTTTGGAATGATGGTGGTTGCATGTTACATCCATATGCATCATCTGGTGCAACTTGTCATCTGCATAATTGTGCCGAGAAAATTGCTGATGGCTTCGGAATGCGGTGGTTGCATCTTTGAGCACTTTGCGTCGCCTTGGTTGCCCTCCTCTCCACGGTAGCTATGTCTGCACCGTAATGTGCATAGTTGTAATACAAAATTACAGAATAAAAATATAAATGAGTTGAGTCGATCGGGCCGCATTAGGATAACTTAATAGTTCCGGTGGCCCAAAGATACCCAAATTGAAAAGCTAAAAAATAATGGCCGACGGCCCATCCCGCACCTATATACAAGCTCAACGCTTTCTTATACCCTAATCGTGGGATTGCCTGATAAATTATTCCCATTTTTTTGCCGTCGCCGCCTCAGAACCCTGCGTACCATTGTGGAGCTGTCGTCGGTGAGAGGTATGATAAAACCCTATGCATATCCGTCCGGAACTAGATCATCTATCTCCCCTCTGTTGCTCATCTATCTCCCCTCTATTCTCCGTGCGGTTGTTTCTGACAATTGATCAAATTGTCGACAACACATAGATCTCATACATTAGGCTGCAGCAATTATTGCCCAAGACATGCGCCATGTTAGATCTGTTTTTCATCGATGTCCCGGGCCTAATATGCATTCATTTTTGTCATCTATTTGTCGACAACACCTACATTAGCTACGATGAATCGCAATCGGTTTCTCATCTATTTGTCGACAACACCTAGATCTGCTACAGTAACTGCAATCAGATTCTCATCTATTTGTCGACAACACCTAGATCTGCTACAGTAACATGCAGTACTAAAAGATTGAATCTTGTACATTTTGAGGTCATACTATTGAAGTTGTCATGTAACATATGTCATAGATCATCATGAATGTTACATTAAATGCATTTTTTATAACTATGTTTGATCACTCGTAATGGTATGAAGGTGAACATGGACGCTCACGTACTGAAGTTGTTGCTCCTGGGGATGCGCGAGAAAGAATTACTATGAGAGGTAAGAATGATCCTTCCAACAAAAATGTTTCAGTACATATATTATTGTTCATTAATATCCAAAATTATGCATTCAGGTCCAGGAATTATGGGGAATGCAGATTTTGACTCCTTCTGTGTGTTTGCCAATCTGGTGGAGATGGATGATGAACAACTTGCTAGACTGAAGCGTGTAGTTTGTAAGCACAACCCAAGTAGACCCCTCTATGTCTTCACCATAAAAAATTCAATCATCATCAAGGGCAAAGCCAAAATGGTAATCAATTTTTGAATAAATCATAAGCCATCATTATTGTCCAAGCGTATGTCAAAATTTTTTGCTAACAAATGATTGCTCATTGACTCCTTTTGCAGTACTTCTCAAAGGCCTACACCATGGAGTACATTGTGAAGAATCTGAAATTACCATCCGAAATTCAAGTCTTTTCCAGGAATAGAAAAGTTGCTAAAGTTAGGATGGTCTTGAGCAAAGTAGGGAAAACTGCCATGATTACCTCAAATTGGATGGATGTTGTGAAGCAAAATAAGATGCAAGTTGGTGACATCTACATATTCTGGTTTCGTGGTAGCAAGGAGGGTGGTCTGAAGCTCCTAGTTGATCAACTATGAAATCACCACGTATTTTAAATGCTTACACATGACAACTGTGTCATGAAACATGGACATTAGTGTGTGCTACATATTATGTTTGATTAATTGTTAACGCATGTTTTATTGTCATGACATTAGTGTGTGCTGCATATTATGTTTCAATAATGATTTACGCATGTTTTATTGTCATGAAATAGTGGTGTTTCCTATTAATCGATCACATAAGCACTGCATAAAAAGTGGCGTCATCATGCACCAAATCTAGGCCATATTGTGCAGGGCCCGCGTAAAAAGGTAGCCCATTTCGGTGTGTTCCCACATTACGTGATTTAATTTCGGCTGGGCAGTTGCCATTTTTTGTGCAGGGCAGTTCACACCGAGTCATCTTCCCTCCCCTTCTTTCTCCTCCTCATTTGCCATTTATTCTGCAGTGCATTTCCCACCGATTCATCTTCCCTCCCCTTCTTTCTCCTCCTTTCTCCACACTGCCCTCTTCGTCTACCTCTCGAAATGGATCAGGAAAGAGAGTTCAGCAATCACAGCACTGACATGGATCAGGAAAGGGAGGTTAGCAATCAGAGCAGTGACACGGATCAGGAATGGGAGGTTACCAGTCACAAAACTGAAATCCGGAAGATTGTCGCACATCAAACTGAGATTGAGGTTGTCTACACCGACGACAACCATAAAGCAGCCGAGATTGTGGACATGTACGAGCAGTGGTTGAGCAAGGATGAATACAAGTTCATGGGCCTGGACTTCGAGTACTGCGACCCGGAGTACAAAGGTGACTATCGGATCGCCGTCGTCCAACTGGCGATGAAAGAACACGTATTGGTCTACCAATGGTCAAGGTATGTATATTTGATTTTTACAGTGGCTCTTGCAAACTTGAAATATGAAACCCGGTTTTACATAACCTCTATCATCTTGATTTGATGCTTCATGCTAGTTCATTTCTGTGATTTGATATTTTTGATGTGGTTACTTAGTTGTTATTTAGTTACTCATGTGCCTGTAGTTATGGTAAATCCCCCTCACAAACATAGTACTGGTACTCATTCATCTTTAAGGATAAAATCTGAACTTCTAAATCCATTTGAATGTACTGATATGAACCATGATATGTACTTCCATTCAAGTTCAGACAAAAAATGTTAAATGACACGTAGGAATGAAATATTATCACATAATTTCATTGCATTTCACAACTCATTTTCAGCATTTTTTCCCAACAATATTTTACCAGTTAATCTTTTCCATTTTTATGGTGGAGCAGTAGCCAACCGTGGTGTCCCAAACTCATGGATTTCCTACGCAGTGGTGTCCACTTTGCTAGCGTCGATATCAGAAATGACAGAATAGCAATGCAGCGAAGTTGGAATATTGAGATACCAATTGAGTACCACATCGATCTGCAGGACTTGTTCCAGCTTGAACGCGACAGGACTGGGATGGCTGACATGGCAGCCGCACTCATCGATATGAGCTACAAAGGAATGAAGAAAGAATTCCCATCTGTCCAGCACAAGTTCTGGGAGAAGAATCCCCTCGATGAAATTAATCTGGAGTATGCAGCCAGAGATGGGTTTGTGGCGTACAAACTGTACCATATAATCCGTCAATGCAACTATGGACAGCGCCACCGGCTACCTCCGCAAGCAACACCAACTGCATTGCAACCCAGTTCAACGGGCGGCACAAAGGCTTCTTCATCGAGCAAGGCAAAGGAAAAGAATTGGCTGGCACCAAGCGCCCAAGTGGGGATGAAGCGTGGACACACACTCGCATCAGCGATGGGCATGAATATTGGACTGCCGCGTCCTGGAGTTTTCCCATGTGTTATCAAACAAGCCCTCCTCGTTTCGTGGGGGCCACTTTGGGACAGTGGCCAGAGGAGAAGAAGCCGAAGATAGATTGGAGTGGTGCTGCCCCAAACACACCCTAGATAGATCTATGTTATGTGAAGTGTGTATGTTTATACTACGGTTTTGTAAATGGGTTGAACTACTTGACTAAATGCAAAGTGTGTGTGTGCACCTGAAAAATCTTCAACGAAATTGATGTGTGTAGGTGTAAATTTCTTGTGTGTGTGAGTGTGTAGCTGAAAAATGGCTACTATGTTGGTGTATGATTCTTTAGTTTTGCATAGCGTGTGTCTACACCTGAAAAAAATCGCACAACGAAAATGATACCGACTTGGTACACTTTGTGTTTGTGTATGTAGCTTAAATGTTACTTTCGGTGTTTGTGTGCAATCGAAAAATCATCAAGAAATCATGATCAAAAAATATGTACGTGTGTGTACGTATGTGCACCTCAATAAAACAAGAAACAAGAATATATGATTAAGCAAACAAAATAATAGGATAGCCATATGTCTTGAACAAAACGAAAAAAGTATTCATGGTCACTTGACAACATAACATAGTTGATAGAAGGAAAAAAGCTATTCATGGTCAGGAAACCTTCTTCGGGACTAAAACCTAACCACTCAAACTTTTATCTACCATTTTCTATGTCTTCTTGTTGATCCTGGAAGCGACGGACCGAATTCTCTCTTTCACCATCTCTAACGTGTTCGAAGGTGATAACATCATTTCAGCGACAATTCGTCTTCGCCTTCCATTAATTTTGATCTAAACAATATTACGAAATATGGGTTAGATGTAACACATTTTTGTTAATCCAAGGGTGTACATACAGACGATTTTTAACAAACCTGTGAAATCTCTGCAGTCATCCGGTCCCCATCCCAATGCTCCATGCATTCCATCACAAACAATCCACAAGAGTTCCTGTTGTAAATGCAAAATCTCGATAACGTTAATCCTCTCATGTATTGATCATAAACTTAAATTGGTGTAACATTAACTCACCCGTCATGTTGCTGCGGCATGTCGTACTCTAATATCGGCCACTTTGAAACGTCGGGATGATTTCCACTCGTGACTTCGTTGGCCACTTGCATGTCATCTGCACTTTGGCGCTTTGTAGAGAGATAACAGCTTATGCTAATTTGCGCAATTCAGTGTGTTAGAAGTAATGTGGACAATTTGTTTTTCACTTACAAGTGCCTCAACAGTCTCCAACGTAAACTCTAGAGGATAAAGCGAGTCGAGAACTTGGAATTCTTGCTTCGGTGTGTGCATGACAACGGTCGTCCAGTGTGTATTGCCAATGTTGAGTGGAAAATAAACCTGCAAAAAATTAGAACATATGAAAAAAATGAGATGTCATTCGGCAAGTTTATTAGCAGAGTACTACAATATTTTATAACAATCATATATTACGTACCTTGTCACGGACGGTGTATTCCGTCAACACTCTACCAACCGCGCCAGATCTTACCATCGCGCTATCCATGTTCTTGCTGGATTCTTTGGGTTTGTCTCCGGCAATTGCCCGGTCTACTAGATATTTTGATCTCCATGCGGACACAAGAAGCGATCATCCCCAACACGGAGGTTCAAATGCCCAATGTAACCATCAATGACCTGCGAATAACATAATGACATTATATGTTAATAACATACATGTAAATATTAAATGTATGGAATAGATGTGTTCTACACACTTACATCATCGGACAACCATTTTTCGTCGAGAACAACACGTAGCCGCTCAGCGTTAACTTCATCGCCCCTGGCACTCCGGTAAACATTCTTTTTTTTGTGCTGGTCTGAGCGAGATGCAATCTCGAGGAAGACTATAGCTGCGTCTACAAGTTCAGCCGTCAAATCGCATGATGCATCCGGTTTTGCAGTTTTATCTGCTCCAGATTTATCATCGAAATTCAGAGCTGCATGCATATGAAAATGATTAGCAAATACAACATTTCTTATAGAGAATATTAAAAATAATGGGACAAATAAACTACCTTTTGTGGATGAACCACGGACTTGACGCTTGGTGCGTCTGTTTCAGAGCATAGGGAGATTGAAATTTTTTGGGAATTGTTCGCTTCCTCTTCCCAGCCAACTCATCTTCCTTTGATTTACATAAGAACTTGCTAATACTTACTGCGTCGAGATCAATTTCTGAATCTGATGTCACCGGATCAGCATTTTCAATGATGAACGGATTATCCGGTGTGCTACCAACATCGCCAAATGGCTTTCCTGCTGGAGTACCATTCAGTCCACCAGCCTTGTCAGGTGTGCGCATAGCATCATTTGCATTCTTGGTAGTACCATTCTTAGCAGGCTCCTTTAATTTTTTTTCCAATTTATCAACTTCATCAGCCAGGTTCATGTCAATGATACGAATAGAATCTCCACCTCCTGCTGAATCGCTCTCTTCCTTGTACATGAACTCTTTTTTATCACGAGGGCCGTTCCGGAAAGAGTTGACATCTTCCTGGTCCTCCATGTTACCGGAAACCGGTGCGGCTGCTGGTTTGTAAGTCACGCCTTCCTTATTAAACATCTCCAATGTTCTCTGCAACACAAAAATATATAAGTTCATGAACGATTGCATTTTCAATAACAAAAGAAAATGACACAACAATTAGGCGTTTCACCTGAGCACATAAGGCAGGGATGGTAGCCAACATCTTACGCAATTGTGCATCTAGGTAACCCGTTAAACGATTTATCGAATTTCCGTCGACCGTTATCAATGGGTTTTGGAGCCGGTTTCTTTTTTGGAACAAGACTCGCGGGCTTGGCGTTATTCGATGAGCAGCCACAGGATCTGGCACAACTGGCTCCATCATCCGATACTCTTCAGTGATATTTTCATCAATCTGCACGTTATATAATGCAAGAGTTAAGTACTACAGTTTTGAATTGATTATTTACAAAATTAAGTGTGCCTATTCGTAACACTGAAATTAGTACCTTCACGTTACCACGACCTCGACCATTCTCATAGTCAAAATTGTCTCTCCGCGTGGCATTGCTTCATTCCAGTTCCTCATTAGAGGGCGCATGGACAGTTTAGGATTAAATGCACAGTCGCCTTCTAGCGGCTGACATTTTTCCCAGTACAAGTACTGCATGCATGTAAACAAAGGAGAGTAAATTAATTATCTATACGTGAAAAATGCAGTGAGATGTAGTATGCACAACACTCCGACATAAGACCATACATACCTGCAACATTCCTAAGTTCCCTTTTGGCCACTGACGGATTTGTCTACCTTTTCTTACCAGCCTAATGCTATCCAACAGAACCCTAAGAGTGAATGCATTCCAATTGATTTTTGAGATTCGGTTCACATCTTCTACTAGTGCATAGAACTTGTGTGGGACAATCTTCGTCGCCATAGGAGCAAGTACTGTTCCCAGAAGCACTAGCACTACCCTCCTCAGGAAGTCATCATCGGCAAGTTTACTTTTAATGATGTCGTCAATTAATTCGTCGATAACGATGTTACCGGTTGATTTGCTTATGAACTGTGGTGGGATGCGATGCTTCACGTCTTCACCTTCCTCGGTAAGTATTTCCCCAGCAGAAAATCCTTCATTAACCAGACCAAGGAGACACTCAACATCAACAAAACCAAGAGACACCACGCCATTGTTCTCTCCTATTTCGAATGTAGCAGTGGCAGGGTCAAAAACATCAAGCATGAACCTGGAACAAAAATGAAGATGAATCAATAAGTACTATGCAAAAATAATCCACGAATTACAAATGACATATGAACATGTGATGAAATATTACGTAATATACATGTGAGAAGGTGTACCTGATCAATATTGTACGCATCTTCACAGAAGGAATCATCATCATACTTCTTAAATTAGTTAGAGCTAGTCTAGCACGTTGATCCACGGTAAGACGGGCCATGAGCCTACACCATTTTTCGATGTTGCAGCAAACTTCACCCCTAAGCTCGTCCATTCTATCAAGGAAAAACACTATATTACGAAAGTAATATGTCACGTACAAAAAACTAAATTAAATGTGCAAGAGGGAGACTTGAATACAACATGATTTTACATACGATGCGTGGGATGACATTATTAATTGTACATACGATGTGTGAGATGATATGCTTTCAACAGACAAATCATGGTGAAATTTTATACAAAAAAATTGAGAGCAAACATCTGCCCGGCCTATATATGAAACCCCTCAATAAAATTTACATCTTAAAAACCGATAATTGCAGTGTTTGCTATTTTCATGCTACAAGAGCGATGCATATATAGGAAAACTGCTGACAAAGGATCGACTGGATCCGACGTATTCGGGCATGTCGTTTAGGTTTAAAGTTTTACTTAACCTAAACGAATTGACTACAGGTGTGCACATGCATGCACACAACCAGCACAACAACTCCAAGTCCTAATCAGATTCAACACTTAAGAAAATTATTCTAACAAGCGCAAATATGAAGACACACGGCGACTCTAGAGGAGGGCGACTCTAGAGGAGCGGCGACTCTAGAGGAGCGGCGACTCTAACTATACAAATTTTAGTTGCTTCATACGATGTAGATAGGAAGGTCTTGATGTGTACTTACTTGAAGAGGCAGTGTTGGAACCGTCTTGGTCTGTCTCCGATGAGATATAGGTGACGGTGTTGGGCCTGGCGTGGAGAAGATTCCCGGGTACGGCGGTCTCGGGTGAGGGTGCCTTGCAGATGGCGGCGGTGGCGGGGATGAGAGCCTTGGAGACGGAGGAGGCGAGAAGAATAGAGAGAGCGGCTATCGCGGGCGGTGGCGGTGGCGGTGGCGGTGGCGGCGGCTGTAGCTAGGGTTTGCACGATCTCAATGACGGCAGCACGAACACCTTTTTATAGGCCGACCACGTCGTCCGTCATTTCCGGAACATGCCATGCGCAAACCATGCACGATAAGATCGTGGCGCGCGTGAAGATCGTAATGGTGCGTTTCCATCCGCCGTTTCGGGTTGTGCCTTTTGTTAATAACATTTTTCACTTTCATTATTGTTGCATATTGCATTTTGGTTGGTCCATGTTGGGCCAACGAAATTAAACAACAAAATTATAGTCTATACTTATCATGAACAATGTTGATATGTAAATATGGACAACATTAATAAAATATGTTTTACCTTGGATGGGATCACCATTTTGACCCATTTTGACCCTAAAACCCTAGTATCGGCACCTCCCAACCATGGGATCACCATGAATGAAAAAACCAACCTACAAAGAGCAATCCAAAAAGGGTGGGGCACACCACCATGCACAAGTGTGCCAAATATTGGCCCCATCCAAGGTGGTTTGGTATGTTTTAGGCCATGGTAGACCCATTTTGACCCTAAAACCCTAGTATCGGCACCTCCCAACCATGGGATCACCATGAATGCAAAAACCAACCTAGAAACACCAAGCCAAAAAGGGTGGGGCACACCACCATGCACAAGTGTGCCAAATATTGGCCCCACCCAAGGTGGTTTGATATTTTTTAGGCCATGGTAGACCCATTTTGACCCTAAAACCCTTGTATCGGCACCTCCCAACCATGGGATCACCATGAATGAAAAAACCAACCTACAAAGAGCAATTAAAAAAGGGTGGGGCACACCACCATGCACAAGTGTGCCAAATATTGGCCCCATCCAAGGTGGTTTGATATGTTTTAGGCCATGGTAGACCCATTTTGACCCTAAAACCCTAGTATCGGCACCTCCCAACCATGGGATCACCATGAATGCAAAAACCAACCTACAAACACCAAGCCAAAAAGGGTGGGGCACACCACCATGCACAAGTGTGCCAAATATTGGCCCCATCCAAGGTGGTTTGGTATGTTTTAGGCCATGGTAGACCCATTTTGACACTAAAACCCTTGTATCGGCACCTCCCAACCATGGGATCACCATGAATGCAAAAACCAACCTACAAAGAGAAATTAAAAAAGGGTGGGGCACACCACCATGCACAAGTGTGCCAAATATTGGCCCCATCCAAGGTGGTTTGGTATGTTTTAGGCCATGGTAGACCCATTTTGACCCTAAAACCCTAGTATCGGCACCTCCCAACCATGGGATCACCATGAATGTAAAAACCAACCTACAAAGAGAAATTAAAAAAGGGTGGGGCACACCACCATGCACAAGTGTGCCAAATATTGGCCCCATCCAAGGTGGTTTGGTATGTTTTAGGCCATGGTAGACCCATTTTGACCCTAAAACCCTAGTATCGGCACCTCCCAACCATGGGATCACCATGAATGAAAAAACCAACCTACAAAGAGAAATTAAAAAAGGGTGGGGCACACCACCATGCACAAGTGTGCCAAATATTGGCCCCATCCAAGGTGGTTTGGTATGTTTTAGGCCATGGTAGACCCATTTTGACACTAAAACCCTTGTATCGGCACCTCCCAACCATGGGATCACCATGAATGCAAAAACCAACCTACAAACACCAAGCCAAAAAGGGTGGGGCACACCACCATGCACAAGTGTGCCAAATATTGGCCCCACCCAAGGTGGTTTGATATTTTTTAGGCCATGGTAGACCCATTTTGACCCTAAAACCCTAGTATCGGCACCTCCCAACCATGGGATCACCATGAATGAAAAAACCAACCTACAAAGAGAAATTAAAAAAGGGTGGGGCACACCACCATGCACAAGTGTGCCAAATATTGGCCCCATCCAAGGTGGTTGGGTATGTTTTAGGCCATGGTAGACCCAATTTGACACTAAAACCCTTGTATCGGCACCTCCCAACCATGGGATCACCATGAATGAAAAAACCAACCTACAAAGAGCCACTTAAGAAGGGTGGGGCACACCACCATGCACAAGTGTGCCAAATATTGGCCCCATCCAAGGTGGTTTGATATGTTTTAGGCCATGGTAGACCCATTTTGACCCTAAAACCCTAGTATCGGCACCTCCCAACCATGGAATCACCATGAATGCAAAAACCAACCTAGAAAGAGAAAGTTTATTAGGGTGGGGCACACCACCATGCACAAGTGTGCCAAATATTGGCCCCATCCAAGGTGGTTTGGTATGTTTTAGGCCATGGTAGACCCATTTTGACACTAAAACCCTTGTATCGGCACCTCCCAACCATGGGATCACCATGAATGAAAAAACCAACCTACAAAGAGAAATTAAAAAAGGGTGGGGCACACCACCATGCACAAGTGTGCCAAATATTGGCCCCATCCAAGGTGGTTTGGTATGTTTTAGGCCATGGTAGACCCATTTTGACCCTAAAACCCTAGTATCGGCACCTCCCAACCATGGGATCACCATGAATGCAAAAACCAACCTACAAACACCAAGCCAAAAAGGGTGGGGCACACCACCATGCACAAGTGTGCCAAATATTGGCCCCACCCAAGGTGGTTTGATATTTTTTAGGCCATGGTAGACCCATTTTGACCCTAAAACCCTTGTATCGGCACCTCCCAACCATGGGATCACCATGAATGAAAAAACCAACCTACAAAGAGCAATTAAAAAAGGGTGGGGCACACCACCATGCACAAGTGTGCCAAATATTGGCCCAATCCAAGGTGGTTTGGTATGTTTTAGGCCATGGTAGACCCATTTTGACACTAAAACCCTTGTATCGGCACCTCCCAACCATGGGATCACCATGAATGAAAAAACCAACCTACAAAGAGAAATTAAAAAAGGGTGGGGCACACCACCATGCACAAGTGTGCCAAATATTGGCCCCACCCAAGGTGGTTTGATATTTTTTAGGCCATGGTAGACCCATTTTGACCCTAAAACCCTAGTATCGGCACCTCCCAACCATGGGATCACCATGAATGCAAAAACCAACCTACAAAGAGCGAATGGGTGGGGCACACCACCATGCACAAGTGTGCCAAATATTGGCCCCATCCAAGGTGGTTTGGTATGTTTTAGGCCATGGTAGACCCATTTTGACCCTAAAACCCTAGTATCGGCACCTCCCAACCATGGGATCACCATGAATGAAAAAACCAACCTACAAAGAGAAATTAAAAAAGGGTGGGGCACACCACCATGCACAAGTGTGCCAAATATTGGCCCCATCCAAGGTGGTTGGGTATGTTTTAGGCCATGGTAGACCCATTTTGACCCTAAAACCCTAGTATCGGCACCTCCCAACCATGGGATCACCATGAATGCAAAAACCAACCTACAAACACCAAGCCAAAAAGGGTGGGGCACACCACCATGCACAAGTGTGCCAAATATTGGCCCCACCCAAGGTGGTTTGATATTTTTTAGGCCATGGTAGACCCATTTTGACCCTAAAACCCTTGTATCGGCACCTCCCAACCATGGGATCACCATGAATGCAAAAACCAACCTAGAAAGAGAAATTAAAAAAGGGTGGGGCACACCACCATGCACAAGTGTGCCAAATATTGGCCCAATCCAAGGTGGTTTGGTATGTTTTAGGCCATGGTAGACCCATTTTGACACTAAAACCCTTGTATCGGCACCTCCCAACCATGGGATCACCATGAATGAAAAAACCAACCTACAAAGAGAAATTAAAAAAGGGTGGGGCACACCACCATGCACAAGTGTGCCAAATATTGGCCCCACCCAAGGTGGTTTGGTATGTTTTAGGCCATGGTAGACCCATTTTGACCCTAAAACCCTAGTATCGGCACCTCCCAACCATGGGATCACCATGAATGAAAAAACCAACCTACAAAGAGCAATTAAAAAAGGGTGGGGCACACCACCATGCACAAGTGTGCCAAATATTGGCCCAATCCAAGGTGGTTTGGTATTTTTTAGGCCATGGTAGACCCATTTTGACACTAAAACCCTTGTATCGGCACCTCCCAACCATGGAGCATCCACTAGTTATTCCAGAATATCTAAAAATGAAAAATATCTTCACATTCCATGATTGATTGTGTTACATACCATGTCTATAAATTTTCAGGTGATTTGGAGGAGGTCGAAAAAATCACTTGCTTAAAAAATGGGGCTAAAGTTATACCAAACGGTCCGTCGTAGAGCAAGTGATTTTTTCGACCATCTCTAAATCACCTCAATTTTTTATAGGCTCCCATGTATGTAATATCAATTATTATTAAAAAAATTAAAAATAAACTTTACCATTTTATTTCAATCAGTATACTTTCAAGTATATATTTTGATAAAGGACAATTCGAAAACAAATTAATGAAAACATACAAGGTTGGGTTGATCTGCCAACCTTCAATGCATCTTTTGTACTTTTTCTGTATATGAACTTTTTACAAATTCGATTTTTTAAATTCACATATGAAATATCAGATACAAATAACATATGAAATTGATACTCTGTTTTATTCTCATGACATTGGTGGTTGCTATTCTCATCACATAGCGGCTTGCTATTCATTCATGTAACTTATCTACTATGTTTTTTAAACTATTGAATACATTATGACAGAGATCAAATTGGTACATAACTCAATATTACTGAACTATCAAATTTTCAAACAAGCAAAATTTTAGAATTACCATTTCCTTGCAAACAAGATAATATTTATGGACTACCATTTTTCCAACAGAACATGGATGGTAGATAAAAAGGCTGACAATACTTTGTAGCCATCCATAACTTCACTTATCTTATAACAAAGTGAAGAACCAGCAAAAGCAAACACAGTGTGCTACATACCATCTAGCACACTGGTACAGTGCATACATAGCTACCATAGCTAAAGTTCACCGCTAAGTCCATACATAGTTACCGCACCATAACAGAAGGTGCACACATAAACTAGCAGTTCTTAATAACATACATTACTTAACATCATCATATCTACTGATGATGTACTTCTTCACAAACTTTTTCAGGCATTCAGTCAATCCCGACCATAGTACTCCAGTACTTTCCTCGGGGCAGCATGGTTCGCCTTGTCGCGGAGATCCTTCGGGTGCACCTCCTTCACATGGCTAACAAGTCCTTCACGCATACCATCCCTAGGAACCTGCTTGGAGGATGGAACTTGCGATAGTACCTCCCATCAGGTTTCATGTAAGCACCGATTCCCTCAGCCCAGATCTTCTCCTCCACCTTCTTCTCATATGACGACACATTGTACTTGCTGACTTCATTATCGAGATGAAGCATCAGTAGTTGTACCGCAAAACAACAATGTCACAATCATATGTCACAACTATTGTACAGCAATGAGTTCAATAAACTTGTCAACCATGCACAATCAATATTGAGAATGCTCTCTTACCGACACGGCGTCCCCGGAATCGACCTCGCTGGAAATGTAGGAGTGGCCAGAGTCCTCCGAGTCATCAAACTCCTCAAACTTCCTCTTGCGGACAGAGGAGGTCTCACCAAGCTGATGGAATATATACAGATTATTATGTCAATCTAAATTGCAATCATACCAGCATAACACATATACTACAAATCCTTATTGCAATCATTACAATAACAGGCCAGTAACATTATATTTCTCCTACTATGTTAAGGTGAAACATAATTCTGTCAACCTATCATTAATACTGATCTTAATATCATGGAGTAATCATAGTCAATATTATGTTTCACCTTACCATAATGTTGCTCATAATAATAAATTTCATAGAGGAAATAGAGTCCAGATTCTATAGAGGAATGCCCCTGGAGCAGCAGTACCATAATAATAAGCAATAATTATCACCATAAGATGTTAACTAAGCAGCATTTAGGGGTTTTTAGCTTCTAACACCCATAAGTGGAGGTCCTGCCAAATCATGCCTTTTCAAATAATAGATACACATGCTATTATTCATACTGTGGTGATGTACAATTATAGTAACTACATATTTTCCCATATGTTTGTGTACAATCATGTATATATACTAATTGATAAAATTGAACATAACCTGTGACTGCATCATATTTTTTACAAAATAAATGCAGGGAACAAATTATTATGTCAATGTTGTTGCCATCATAGCAAGATAACACTCCTGGAGCACAACAACATTACCATAGATTTAGAAATCAATGTGAATCCTAAAGCAATTATGCCATCATGTAATAAAAACTTACTAATGAAGCTCTGTACCAAACAATTGATGATACTACTAACAAATAAATTGTGCACGCTGTAATCAAACCAGATAAATTGTGCACAGGGTATATAAATTGGGGTCACATGACAATAAAATCCCCCTTAACTACGAATGCACACGGATGTCAAACCAGATTAAAAAAAACCCTTGCCAACATACACAAACCATAGGCCAATCTGCTAGATCCATTTGGTCCACAGTAATCAAGCCCTTATCACAATTCATATATGATTCGTCTGTTCTTCGGTTTGATCTAACCCTAATCACCATCAAATAAGGGCAAATAAGCTGAGGAGTTGAGAGGATAGCACATACCAGAGGGTCTTCCGCCATTGGCTGCACATTCAGATCCGGCACGATCTCGCCGCCGAGTCCGTGCTCCTGCTCATCCGCCACCGTCAGCACCAAGCCTCCGCCCGACGCGGCCGCACCACGACGGCTCCATCCACCCGGCACCACATCTGCCTCCGCCACGCCGGTGTTCTTGACCAAGGTAGCGGCGGACGCCCGCGCAGTGGAGCTGCTACCCTCCATCGGCCTCCGATTCGACGGAAATGCGCGGAGAAGAAGGGATTGGAGAAGAGAACTGGCACTGGAGACGGAGTGGAGAAGACGAAGTGGCCGAGGGAGAGGGTTTTCTCCGTACCTGATTTGGGGGGGAAATGGTGGGGCGAGGGAGGCGGAGCAGCCGACGAAGGTTTTATACGTCCCTTCCGCTTCGGTACACGCACGTGACTTCGCCACGTACACGACGGTAGACCGAATACGTACAGAACAGTCGCGGGCCATACGGGCTTGTACGGGGCCTATACGTATCTGTCAGAAACGTGAAATTACGAAATTAACCCTGAATCCGAACAGGTATCTCACGATCAGAACCGTTGATGTGTTTTGACCATTCCACTTTTCGCCAGGGGGGGAGCACCGGAGCAGAAGCGCAGTCAGAGACGGCTGAGACCACCATCATCGTGTCTCGCGAAGTTCTCCCTCTCCGTGTGGCTGCAGTCGCCTTACCGACATCCAGGGTTCAGAAATTCAGATCGAAATGTCAGTGACCATCACTGGACTGAAGAATGCCTGGTCTGAAACCACCGCTGGAGTGAATTCCACGTTTTGTTGACTTAACAAGGAAGGTATAGTACGGCATACGCCAACTTGTTCGAGTAAACTGAAAGCTCTAGAGGTATTTAGAAATGGAATCATCAAGAATACGTGCCTTATACAACTCGTTTTTTTCCATTTTTATTTACCCTTGTTCAATATCCCTGTTTGCTGCCAACCAAACCCTAAACAAAGTGTCAAAAGAAAATGTCCGCAAGCTTACCGTAACCACGAACAAAGGGGCTGAATGGAACCATACTGATTGGTATGCTGCGGCCCATTGAAGGACGAGTGGGCCTTTCTTATGGGCCTTTTCTGTTTCAGGCCGTTAAAAATATCTTCCCACGTACTACCCACTTTCCGTATTATAAGGCATATAAATTTTCCTAAAGTCGAACGAGGTAAAGTTTCACCTATATAATTTACAAAAATATCTATTAATAACCCATAAAAACATGTACCTGCTTGAGTTTTATTTTAAAGAGATCTCCTTATTAGGCACATCAACAATTTAGCGGTGGACTCTTTCGCATGATTTTTTTTTTTACCTTTCTTGGGTTTTTTTTTATAGAAAACGAGTACCCTTGGTAGGTGCATGCTCAAGTTTTCAATCTCGTTTCTTTTTTGTTAAATTCGTTCTTCAATGCAACCAATGAGTGGAGATTTTTGGCACCCAGGCTTCAATGATCATGTTGTTTAAAAAATGAAAAACCACAATTATGAGGCTTTTTTTTAACATTAATCCGGGTGATGGTCCCGAGGGACACAAAAATCGTAAAAAGTGTAGATCTGATTTGTCTTTTTGTGTAACCCATGACACAAAGAATTTTGCATTGGTATTTTCATATATATAGGTTACATCATTGACTATGTCCAAGTTTATTTTTAGAATTTTTAGAAACTTGTAAATCTATACCTAATAATAATAATAAAGAAGCTAAGGTTTCTGCCAAAATTTTCGTCCAACTTTTTATTGGATGGATTTGCCCTCCCACCAAATCGCATAATACTGCACGATGCCATTAAGTACGTACCGGTTCGTGCTATATTTTCTCCATCCCGAACGAACCCACCCGTGTATTTGATCGATCCCGCAGGCCGGGCGTTCTCCCGTTGCGCTGCGAGGTAGTTGCGTTGGTGGGCCTCCGTCCGTCCAAAGGCTGCACTAGATTAGCCACCTGACATGAATATTTTGTGCTAGATAGTCCCACCTCGCTCCACCGCACCGAGTTTGGCCGGTTTATATGGCTTAAGTTTCCTCTAATCAACAAGCCTCCTCACAAAGATTCAAGCGAAGTGGAGCGAAGGATGGCGAGGGATGGGAAGAAAGTAACTACCCCAAAGGATGCCAGAGCTATTCCGAAATTTTCCCCGAAATCGGCAACTCCGAAAAAAATTATCGAGGTTGGCTGGGGGCGCTTCTGCTTGTGGTCGAACTTCCGCGTTTCCCCAAATTATGTGAGGATTTTTTCAATCAGTAGTTCAGTTTTCATGTAGCACTGAACGATTTGACATGCGAAAGTTTGGAATCAGACGAACACTAATTACTCTGTTTGTTATCTTTTCATGGCATGTGGTAATCATTATGTGAGGACCTGGCAAGCATCGCGTGTGTCAGCTTGCTATCCGCTAGCTAGCAGCTGGATTCGATGTCTACCCAATGGAGCGAAGGACACAGCGGTGGCGGTGGAAATTTCAGTTTCATTAACTTTTTAATCCTATAACCCGAATAGACCTAACTGCTATTCTAATCGGTAAAAATTATAAATGTACGCAATTTGAGTATCTTCAATTCATTTCTTCACTGCTGATTTTTAAACATATAATTATGCTATTTTCGGTGTATAATATCAATGTAGTGCATACGTTATAAATAAATATTACTTCAAGATATGTTCTAATTCCGCCGACCACAAGTTGACAAAAATTAAGGATTCAAGAAAATATCCCCCGACGCCATTATGTCGGTAGCTATTCCTAGGGGTTAAAATATAAGATCTAAAAAAATCTGTGGCAACAAACCGAGTTTTTTTAGTCGGGTTAATCGATTTTAGCAAAAATTTGTGTAGTGACAAGGTTTTTCTAAAAGATAACTTTGAAGCTCACGATCCATTTCTTTTTAATCATGCTCTTCATGAATATGAGAAAATGTGACCATTTTCGTCGATGAAGGCACAAGGTAGGAGAATTGTCAGCACAAATGATACACTATAGCGTTCGAGTTTTTGTTTCACCCGATGCAACGCACGAGCACTTCTGCTAGTAGTATAATTCTCAAAAGAACTAATGAAGGGGTCACATGTGCTGAGGAGCCAAAGACACTTTTCGACAATCCATAGCCAACATCCTCTATGTACGAACTGGTCGAGCCAATGCCTCCAAAGTTCATGCACATGCAGATATTCCATAGATATGCATGGCTATTCCTGCACAAGCCATATACATGGGTGATATCTCGAGACGCACCATCACGCTATCGCTATGCATGTAGTGGAAGGCTAGTAGCAAGGCAAATTCCATGGACAATCACGAAAACAGAAACACAATAACTTCTAGCTACTCATATGCATGGGGCATGGCTATTGCCTACATCGCACAAACTATCACACCAGATTGGTCATTTTCCGTAACTCCATCACATGGAGCTTCAAGAAATCTAGGATTGCCAGCTAACCATCTATCCTTCCCTGCGTCCTTTGTACTCTGAGGTTGTCCTGATTAATTAGCACATTTGTTGCACAATTGGGCAGTTTGTTACTCGGTTTCGTAATGGAGCAGTCCAAAGAAACAAACGGCATGATTGAACTGTTGTTATGTTGAATCAGGGCAGTCTCAACATTGCATCCCTTCTTAAAAGTGTTGCCTTAGTATTTGGTGGGTGCTTTCAGCTTGGTGGGACAATTGTTGTCTCGTCGATCTGTCGTTTGCTTCCTTCGTATTATTTTTCTATTCTAGTCTGTGTTGTATTTTTCTTTGTTTTAAACTCTCGTATGGTATGGCTAATTAATTTATTTATAAAGCGAAGCGAAGGACTATTTCAATAAACATAGTCTAGGTACGAACTTCTGAAGCCAATGCCTTCATAGTTCAAGCACATGGAGATATTCCATATACATGCATGGCTATTTCCCTAGCTATGTTTCCTGCAAAAGCCATAAATATGGGTGATAGCTCGAGACGTGCCATCACCCTAGTAGTAGCTCAGGCAAATTCTATGGATAAGCACCAAGACGGAAACACAATAACTTCCAGCTACTCATATGCATGGCTATCGCATACCAATCTGTCACACCAGATTGGCCATCTCCGTGACTCCGTCACTGGACGTACTAGTAGCAATCTAGCATGCCCACTCTAGCTTAGCCATCTATGATCTATCCCTCCCTGTGTCCTTTGTGCTCTGGGAATGATCTGATTAATAAGTGGTGAATTTTATCTATACCGATGTATGTAGATGTATTTTAGTACGTAGTTATACCTATATGTATTTTTGCAGGAAAAATATATCTGTATTTAGACAAAATTAAGTCACTTATTTACTCTATTTTTTGTAGAATTTGCTTAAACCTTGGGAATTCGATCATAATTCTGATGCAAACACACCTCCCATTCTCACGGAGTTTCCCACAGAACTACAACTACAGGAGGAGACAAGCAACAGAATGAACTAGCTAAATAGGACCATGTGCAATGGTTGACGATACCCTTCTTAAATTTAGCATATGTAGAGAATATAAAATAACATGTTATCCAATGTTGTATCTCTTAGCATTATCTCCTGTAATTATGGTTTGCATGGTCCTTAAGTTATGGCACGATTAAAAGAGCTGAACAGTGTCTGAGCTTAGACATCTCGTGCGATGAAGAAAACTATCTTGTCTTCCTTGCTATGAGATGATCTTTCAGTTAAGAAGAGACAACCCTAGCTCTATTATCCTACGTACGTAACGTCGCTAAGTTAAAACCATGATACATGCCCTAAGCAACTAGTCGTCTCTGCATGCGCAAAATTATCATAAACCGTTTTTTTAAGGAGTCATAGACGAATTTGATGACCAATTCCATCCACTCTCACATGCCTGTGCTACACTGTTACATGCTTTATTTCTCGGGTGTGACTATTTCTCAGTCGATTGAGAATTCAGATTATGCCATCAAATTTCAATTGCAACTCACATTGCAACTGATACCTAGCCCAATTTATGAAGCAAATCTAATGGTATAGGACTTGACTGATCACGAATTTAGTTCTCAGCTAACTAGCTGGTCGGGCATGATGCAAACCACCCACAGCCGTTGTCGTTGTGGTGAACAGACAGATGCCATGGGATGGCTTAAGTTGGGACCGAATGTGCGCTTGACGATTCGGGGGAGGGTTTTGGTAACAAGGGAGAGGATATGGGAAGAAATTCGGGTACATATTGATGAACTTGGCCCTTGGCCAGAGGTTGAAGAACTTACGGATTACAAGTTCCTGTTCTACTTGCTACGCTAGCCAACTTCTCTCTGGTGCGATCTCTGAGTCTAATGAGTCCTCCCGCGCAGGGGTGTGCCCCTCTCCTTATATAGGGGAGAGGGTGGCTTACAAGGGAAGAAACCCTAATGACATCTTTGATGAGCTAAGCTACTTTATAAAGCTTCTTTGACCTTGATGACACCGGTCCTGTCTTTAATCAGGGAACGATGACCTCGTCCGGTAGCTTTTACGTCACCTTCTGCTTTGGCTTCAGAGCTTCGATTAAACCTGATGTGCTTCATTCATCCTTGTCCTCTTGTCCTTCGTGGAATCTTTGACCAGAATGCCGACATGCTATAGTTGAGTTCATGCCGGTACTCCGGCCTCTCTCAAGTTTACCACGTTCCGGTATACCCCTCCTGAGATATCGGTACACTTTCACTTGGCACTAGCCAACTTAACTTGGTTATCCGGATTAATCTTTAATCCGGTATCTTGATAGTTAAAACAGGGCAAGTTTGCTAGGCCCTTGGCCTACCGGGGGCCATCCCCCCGACAGCCGTCCTCCCCATACGGCGTTCGACAAAGAGGCTTTGTCTATAGGGGGCGCCAGCTACAAAAAAAATATTGGGGGGGGGGGGGGGTCGATTTACCCAGTCCTGCCCCCATAGCACCCTCAAAACGCATTTAAATTTTAAAACGTGGTAGATAGATAGATAATTTGGCAATAACACGGCGTTGATCAAACCGAGTTCATCGAAACATAATTTATACAAACATTTTAAAAAATGAAAAAACAATTTAGAGTCACAGCCGGCGGTAGAAGACGTCGTAGTCGTCGCCTTCTTCGTTGGAGTTGTCGCTGTCCTTGGGCTCGTCCTTGGGGACCGGCGCCTGGATGATGTAGCCTTAGCCGAGATCCCCACGTCACTGCGGTGGCGAGTCCTCCAACTCGACGGGGATACCAAGGCGGCGCGCGCGCTCAGCCGCCTCCTAATTGGCCTCGGACCGCGACCACGCCGGCACGAAGTCATCCGGCGCTGGCGGGACATCGTTGAACGGCGCCAGGAGCGCCGCCCTCTGCCCCAGAAACTCCTCGGGGTCATCCGCGGCGGAGAAGTGGAGCTAGCCGGCACGGTAGTCCTCCGGTGGAGTCCACTCCGTCTCCTCCGCCTTCGGCTTCTTCAGCCTGGAGGAACCGCTATCGTCGTCCTCAAGCTTAGGACGGCACGATCCTGCCGACAGCGCCTCTCGGATGTAGAGGTCGCCGCCAGCCCGTGGCGTCCTTGGGCGTGGGCGCGGAGGAGGCCCTGGAGCCTGACGACAAGGACAAGGACGCGCTGGTCATCCTCCGTGGCACCCACCTCCTCGGGATCGTTGTAAACTCGAGCGATGGCTTGCTTCCATTGGCGACGTGCTTGAGCATCATCGTGAGGGTACAGCCGGGGGCACCAGATCCGACGGGCCGTCGCGTTGTTGTTCGTGGGCGGCGGCCCGTTTCCCTCGTAGCGGCTGAGCTCGACGTGGCTCCATGAAGAAGTTGCCCCACGCCGGGGCGTTCTCCAGATCCCATTGTGGGTCTGCGAGTTTCTCCGGCGTGAGCTTGGCGTAGTAGTGCCGGTGCATCACCTGCGTGCGCGTGTTCCCGCGATGCTCCGGCGTGAGCTCGTCGTAGTAGTGCTAGTGCACCGCCTGCGTGCACACGTTTCCGCACGGCTCCGGCTGGATCAGGATGCCTCCCCCGCTCATCCGCCACCCTGAGGGCGCGCGCATGTCCGGCGGGGCCATGTACCCCGCCCTGTAGAGCGCGCGCCCCTCATCCTCGTATAGGGTGCGGTGCCCGAAGCTGTTCGCGGCGGCATCATCTCCTTCGAATCGTTCAGCCGTGGCTGCGGTGGCTGGTGGGAGGACGACTCTACGGTTTTTTCGTGTGTGCGGCGGCTGGTGGGCGGACGGGTCTGAACTGTGCGCGGCTTGAAGGGGAAGGTGGGTAGATATACCGGTGGGCAGGCGCGTGGCGAAGGCGATGGGCCGGTGGCATCGCATTAACACCGTTGCGTGCCATTGATGCGACGCGGGAGACGAGTCGCCTGCTCGTCTACTGGCTGCCGCCGCTTGATGGAAAAGTTGCGGGCGTGCACGAGGCTTGATGCCTCATGTGCCATTGCCATGTTCTGTCGGCGCCCATGCTTGCCTTCCTGTGGCCTGTGGGTTAGAGCATCTCCAGCCGTCTCCTCCACGAGGTCCCCAACAACCGTTTTTTACATCCGGAGGGTGTTATTCGGCCCAGCCGCACCCCCGGCTCCTCGTTTTCCCCCGGATTTGGCCTTTCATCCGTCCGGACAGCCCAGGCCCACCGGGGTGCACTCGGGGACTCCAGACGAGAGAAAAGCGGGGACGGGCCCGCTCTGTCGGTGAGAGAACACACGAACCCCACCACTTTGTCGTCGCAAATCCTCCCTCACCTCCCGTTGCTCCGTCGCTGCCGGCACCACCCCTCGCCAATCCGCCGGCCGGTTGCCTCAACTCCGTCGTTCCCCCACCCAGCAGCCTATATTCCGCCGCCCGTCGTGCGCTCTGCGTATTTTCCGCCCTCCAAAAGCTCCCTCGCATCGCTCCTCGTCGACACGCCTGACAGGTGTTCGTCCAATTGCCTGGCCGAACATGGACTCCGACAAGGAGGAGGAGCAGATGTTCGCCAAGATTTTTGAAGAAGAAATGGCAGCCGCCGCCCAAGACGAGGAGCACATGCTGATCCTATCTTGCCTGTCCGGCTTGTACGCCGAGTCAGCCATTGGTCGCCGTGGTGGGTCGGCACCAGGTCGCCGGAAGTGCAAGCCGAGGCAACGAATGGAGGGCTACTGCATGCTCTACGCCAACTACTTCGCCGACGATCCATTGCACAGTGAGGCTATTTTTAGGCGTCATTTTAGGATTAGCGAGAAGCTCTTCCTAAAAATTGTGTATGCCCTTCGAGAGTACGACTCCTATTTTAGATGCAAGTTGGATTGCACCGGCATGGCAGGGTTCTCCGTCCTCCAAAAGCGCACGGTGGCTATGCAGATGTTGGCATATGGAGCTCCTGGTGATTCTACCGATGACTTTCTTCGGATGGCGGAGTCCACCGCCCTTGATTGTTTCTACCGGTTCTGCAGGACGGTGATAGCAGTGTTCGGGGACATCTACTTGAGATCATCCACTGTCGAAGATACTGCTAAGATCCTCGCTGTCAATGAAGCTGGAGGGATTTACATGGATGCTTGGAAGCATTGACTGCATGTATTGAAAATGAAAGAACTGTCGATTTGCCTGACAGGGAATGTACAAGGGTCACAAAAAAGACTGCACTGTGATACTTGAGGCAGTGGCTACCTATGATCTCTGGATTTGACACTCCTTCTTTGGTATGTCGGGATCCAACAACGGCATCAACGTCTTGCAGTGCTCGCTGATCTTCTCCAAGATTGTTGAGGGTCATGCTCCCCCGGTTAATTTTGTGATCAATGGCCGGCAGTACAACAAGAAATACTATCTTGTAGACGGTATCTATCCAAAGTGGGCAACATTTGTGAAGACTATCTCAAGCCCCGACCTCCCGAAAGATCAGCAGTTTGTCAAGGAACAAGAAGGTTGCCGAAAGGACGTCGAGCGTGCATTTGGTGTCCTCCAGCAGAGATTTGTTGTAGTCCGGTTCCCCGCTTTGACTTGGTCCAAAGATCAGATGTGGGAGGTGATGAATTGTTGTGTGTGCTTACACAACATGATTATCGAGAATGAGCGGAAGTATCCGGTTCCTCCGAGCGAGAAAGTTGCACCATATGGCAGAGATGGTCCTCTTGCACAGCCTAACCACCAGGTGCCGACATCATGGGTTGCGTTCATCGCTATGCGTCAGGAGATTCGAGACTCCACAATGCATCAAGAGCTGCAGGATGATCTGGTGGAGCACATATGGACGCTTCGAGGCAACACCAACTAGTTTTCATTTGATTTGTTTGAAAACTTGTCTTGTTTTATTGAACTGTAACGTTTATTTGTAAAAATAAGCCAAATGTTGGCAAAACATGTCAAATTCGCCGAACTATGCTGCATATTTGATTGTGGTCGTTTCCAGGGACGTTTTTTTCTTAAAAACGTCGAACACCGGGTGTCTACCGGGGAGACGGCTAGAACTTTAGCGTTCCCCGGACCAAACTTTCGTTCAATCCGGCGAAAATAGCGCCGGATTTCGGGCTGAGAAGCACCAACAGCTGGAGATGCTCTTAGAACTGTGCTTGGAGCGCCGGCAGCAAAATGACTATTGCCAGCCTAAAAAGAACTTTGGAAAGACCGACTAGAAAAAAAAAAGCCCTAGCTCAGCCGTTGGGGGAGCTTTGGAGGCTGACTGGAGATGCTCTCAAATCTGCAAAACGGCAACGTCGTCACTCCCATCCCATAGACGACGACGTGAAGCTCTACCACCTAATGTACGACGAAGGGAGAGGTCGATCGAGCGAGGACGAACTCACTCGCTAGAGTCCAAGGCAGCTGGAGAGAGAAGGGCATGTAAAACAAGAAGCAGAAAAGCAGAGGATGGTACACGAGTACCATAGTACCGTGGCAAAGCAACAACACCAACAATAAAAGCAGTTTTCTGCTGCCCTTTTCCACCGGGGCAAAGAAACAGACGTGGGGAAAAGATGGCATGATTCAACTGCTGTGACCATGCCGACCAAGTGAGATTTTTAAAACCGAAATTAAGGAATAGACTGCAATGAGACAAAAAATGTGGTTTCCAAAAAAATTAGGGGATAGAACGAATTCATGTATGGCAGAGAGGATTATTGGATTGCTACTATTTGGGAGCATATTCCGTCTATATGCTTCATGCCAGATGCCCTTCCAAGTGTAACACCATGAGCTAATTGTGAAATGATCCTCTTATTCCATACCATCGTGACATCCTCAATGAAAATTAAACTTGGACAAAAAACTTTTGTGCACTCTCTTTCAAACTAAGCTATGGATGTACGCAGCACAATTCCATACCGCTGCCACCAGAAGAAGTCGTCGGGTAACGATTGCTCGAAAGACGGCGGGAGGTGGGGCGCATGCCCCTCCCCCTCCCGCCTCCTCGGGGGACCTGCAGCCTAGCATGCCGTACGGCCTAGGACAACGTCACAGTCGGCATAGTTCGGCAACTGGGTTGGAAGCCTCGATACTTTTCGGTGGTAGTGCGGTTGCGAGGGCAGCTCTGGTGGCAGAAGGATCAAAGGAAAAAAAAAACGCTAGCCACGGTAGCAGCAGTGACTTGTGGCACGGCTTTTCACCCATTTGAGTCAAGGTACTAAGGCTTCATGCCATTTTGGCCTGCAGAATTGGGATGGTGCACGGTTGGTGCTCGACAACATAAATATTTTTTTATGAGACCATGTTTTTCCCAAGTCAGTTCTGCGCACATGAAGAGGAAGAAATGAGTCTAACATAGAGAGCTTTAACGTGGGTTTATGCGGTGCATGCGACTCTCATCGTCATCTGTCACCGAGCTCGTATGGGCACATTTTTCGGTCATGCATCGTTGATCACGTCACAACTATGCATGTGACCGTTTGTTGGAAGGCCCAACATTGTGGCCAGAGACAATTCTGGGATGTCATCTTACATGATTCTCGTGCACGAGGCTTAGTTATATCCTCTGCCGAGTGGCATGGGACACGCTGATTGCATGAGTATGGTCGTACATTTGTGCTCGACAACGTAAGGCTAGAAGAAATGAAGATGGTGGTCAAGCAGATGCAATAACATGTCTTGGTTGAGGTTTGGTGGTGCTACTTGAGCACCAGAATTGCAGATCAGGATGAAAACACCTTGTATGACTTTCCTTATTCATACCTAACAATGGGGGTGTTTTAGCATTGGTGCAATTGTGAAGGTATTGCATTTTGCTTAGTCCTACTGTTGGGGGTGAAAACACATGATCTACGTTGGTATGTTGTTGTCTTCTAGAAGGCGTTGATTTTTTAGAACATTCTCGCAGCCCTGTGTTGTGATGGCAATGTTGTTGTTCGTTAATGTGTGCATTAGATCTTGATTTTTGGTTTTAATAATGTGACCATAATCATTGTCTCTAATCGCCAATGATATGAAATTATGGTAGAGGACGGATGTGAATATGTGATTGATATCTTCTTTATATTAATATATTGGGAGTGACTAATTCTTAGTTGGCAGAGAATTAACTGTTAGGTGATGTCGAATTTCAGTTGAAACTTATGTTGTAATTCATGATTAAAATGAATCACGAAGAAATTCAATGGCCGAGGACATTTTTCTTAGTTCCGACCATTGTTGCAACTCATGATCTATCACAAATCACAAAGTAATCCAACAATTTGGGTCATTTTTTGAGTTGCAACCCATGTGTAAGTAGTAAAATTTTAGTTGTAGCCTCATGTGCAACTGCAAAAATCTATGTTGCAATCTATGTTGGAACTCATGGCTGCAAAAACTAAAACATGATCTAATCACGACGCGGTCTAATGGTGTAAAAGTTGACCGAGAGTTAACTAAATTGTGATCTTTATCAAGATAAAAGTGTGTAAATAAAAAAATGAACCCTGCACTTGATAACCCCAAGAGAGAGAAATCAGTCTAGCACCTCCCAGTGGACCCTAAGAGCAGGAGATCACTGTAGCACCTCTCAATGTGGAAGTATGGGTATCGAACCACGTGAGCAAGAAGGAAAAGCTATTTACTCTCTCCAACTAGAGTGTTGAAATTCTAGTTGTCTATGCACTAAACTAAACAAAGTAACAAAGAGGCTTCACTTGATGCTTGAAAGTAAAAAAACAAAATTGAAATTGTAAAAGTGTCTCAATCCTCTAAATGCAAGAGGAAAAGACGAATGCTTAATCTTATAGGAATAATGGACCCGAGGTTCATTGTTTCACTTGGTATTTCTCTCTCAAACAATGTTGGCTATCATGTTATGAGATGATAAAAGTACACACAATTGTCATGTTTTAATGGTTAACGTTTGTAGCAACTACATGTCCTAAACACACAATTGAAAGAAGTACATATAATGTGTGATGTGTCACGCTGCGTGAGATTATTGCCACTTTTCGACTTCATACTTCTTCACTTTTTAGCCCTAGACGAAGGATGTTGGTGGTACCGTTTCTATCACTCGGTTGTGCCATTGCTGTCACTTGGCTACACCCATCATCTACATACATCATAGTTCTTTATGTAAAAGCACACTACAACGCTATGAAAAAGGTTTTATTTGGTGTGTGCATAACACATCTCTCTCATATATACACTAAGTGTTGTAAAACACCTCGTGATGTGGGAAAACAAGGCATTACCACTAGCATTACCCAAATGCTTCCATGATATACAATAATAAACCAATCCATAGACATCATAAAGATGCTTCCAAAGTATTAACAACTATAAACTCTCAACAAAGCGGGGAATGCATAACTTGTATCATTCGATACCACGTTATCCACATAGAAATTACATAGATAGCATGCTCATATGGGCTAGAACAATGATCATAAATAGAGAGATTGGATCAAGCTACTACCATAAATACCAAGTCCAGGGGGTGCACTACTCCCCTCTCATGGTGGAGAGCGATGAGGAGGTGTTGCTAAAATAGAAGAGGAGACTGGAGTGAATCCGGCAGTGGCCCGCCCCTCCAATATTCCGCCGACGGTGGACTCCAAACTCTTTGTTTCATGGTTTTCAATATCCACCTTCGCGCTTCATGAGATCGTGATCGGGGTCCCTTTTATAGATGGTTTTAGCTCGAGACAAAGAGAACGACGTGACGATGGACAACAACGGAGCCACGAGGGTCAAATAGCTAGGTTGTGGTCGCACGAGAGGGGTATCTAGCCATGCTACCTACCCTATCTGGGCCCCCTGGCTGGCCTAGGTGGTGTCCAAGTGCTCCGAACCTTCTTCTTCCACAAAAATTTGCGTGTAAAAATTCTCAAGTCAATTTGAGTTCGCAAAGGTCTCTGAAAGTCAAAAATATGAAAACAAGGTTTTTCTGCCTTCTAGGGTTATAATACAAAAAGGGATCTTTTAGGAAAATCCCCAAAATAATTATATTGTAACACCTTATATGATTCTTATATGATATAATATGGCACAATAAACTACAAAGAACATGTATGCATTTTGCATGCATCAATCACTGCAAAAAAAAGTCACCATGGGTGATGAAGTTGAGGTACGGCTGTGGTTGTTGATGCACCATCCCCGACGATTTTTGCTATTTCCGTGGTGCATCTCAAAACTTTTCGTGCATGGTGGCCCCGGACGTGGTGCATGATAAATTCTCGAGTACGTCGGCCAAGTCAACGCAAATCCGCACCCCCGCGGAGGATAGGGGCCAGATGGCAGTGTCTCAGCGCTAGTTTTTTTCGATCGTGCCCTCTCTTTCACGTTCTCTGATCGAGCCGTTTATGTTGCTAGCTCATGGGTCCTAGATGTCATCCTCTATGAACGATAAATATTTCCTTTCTTGTATTTCTTTTACCCCTAATTTATGGCGACCATCCCCTAACATCTTTGAAACGTTGAGGACTATGCTGCAAACTGGGTCCCATATGTCATCCGCTATGTACAATAAACTTTGCATTTCGTGCATTTTTTAACCCCTAATTTCTGGCTACTTGACTTTTTCTTTCAATCTCATGCTGCTTTGTTAATATTGAGGACGTTGTTGGCTGATGGGTCTCCCATGTCATTCTCTCTAATGATAAATATTTCCTTTCTTGGATTTTTTAACCCCTAACTTCTGGCTACTTGACTTGTTCTTTCGATCTTCTGCCACCTTTGAAACGTTGATGCCGCTGCTGGCTTGTGGGTCTCATATGTTATCCTCTATGTACAATAAATGTTGCCTTTCTTGAATTTCTTTTTGATCCATAATTTCTGGCTAGTAGTATTTTTCTTTCGATTCCCTGTCGCCTTTGAAATGTTGAGGAGTTTATTGGCTCAGGGGTCCCGCATGTCATCCTCTCTGAATGATAAATGTTTCCTCTCTCGCTACTTGCCTTTTTCTTTCGATCTCCTGCCGCCTGGTTAACGTTCCGGACTCATGGGTCCCATATGCCAGCTTGCAAATGACATTGTAATGGCTTAGTTATTAACAAATAATATGTTTGTGATCATTTTGATATAATGTTTATATTTTTTAATTTTATTTATTTAGTTACAAATTATTTGAATTTGAATATTATTATTGTTCAATTTCAAATTTTGAATTATGTTTCATAATTATAACTTGTATATGATTGAGTTAAGGTTTTTGAATTGGACAGTATGTTTGAAATAGTTTGTTTGGGTGTATTTGAATCAAAGTTTCAATTTTGCATTCAAGACTGACGAAAGTCAAACCTTAATTTTGAATTCAAAAGCATGGAAATGTATTGTTTATGTTTAAGTTTTTGTGGCATAAGGTTTTAAGCACTCAAACTAAACACATTAGGCTTTCAAGTATTAGGTTTACCCTACATTTTAAAAAGGTCAAGGTCATGTCTAAATTGGATTTCAAACCCCACTCCGTGACTTAGGTCAACTTCGACATTGTAGTTCAAATGTGCCACTATGGTTCTTAAAAGTAAAAAAACACAAAATTTTATCAAATTCTAGAGATGCACGCTATGCAAATGAACAAATTTGACATATACCCTTCCAAAGGTCCTATTTTTTGGGGTGTTACAAAGGTCAATGTCATTGGTCACGTGGCAGTCACCGTTGATGGTTGTGAAAAACAACCATATTTATTGCCTATTTCTATTGGATCAAAATTGTTATTTGACTAAGTTTTAAAATTTAGATGATGAACACGAGGAGCCATGCCCTAGCCCATGCTGCCGAGATTGCTTCCATATCCGCGCCGCTCCAGGACCTCAAGGACATTGAATTCACTGAATATTATTAGAAGAACCATTATATATAGGAGGCCCGATGAACGAGAAGTCCAAACTACCAAATGGGTGAATTATCCTTAATCAACTCGACCTCACTAATGAATTTAATTTTCTTTGCAATTGAGTTGGTTTTCCTCCTTTTGTCCTTCATGATGTGCCAAAATACTTCTGGTTGATGCTTGAGTTCTTGAGCATGGTATATCAAACCGTCGGAAATGATCACTATTCCTCAGAGTATTGGGAAGTACCTGACTGGGTATATTCCCGTCTCCTGAACCGGGACTATGTTCCGAGTCTCACGGAGTAGTGCAATTGCTTTGGCTTCACCAAAAACTCACATACATATGGTGCAACAACTTTGTGCTCAATCCTACCCCTTCTCAATATTTTGATAGAATGATTCGTATTAGGCCTTCTAGACAGGGTAATCATATTGAATGTCGTGCTATTCGGTATTTTTACTATGTTATTCCTAACACCCTACGTACCTGAAGTGAATTTACAAGACACAATGATGCGTCTCAAATGTATCTATAATTTTTGATGCTCCATGCTTGTTTTACACTAATTTATACATATTTTACTCATACTTTGTTGCACTTTTATAAATTTTCCGGCACTAACCTACTAACAAGATGTCACAGTGTCAGTTCCCTGTTTTCTGTTATTTTGTATTTCAGAAAAGTTGTACAGAAAATATTCTCGGAATTGGACGAAACAACAGCCGAAGTCAATATTTTTCCGTAACGAAGACAGAGTCCGGAGGGGGGTCGAAGAAAGGCAGCAGGGCGGCCAGACCACATCTAGGCGCGACCTAGCCCGCGCCTAGGGGTGGTGTGGGGCCACTTGGCCTCCACCGACCTCGCCCTTCCGCCTACAAGAAGCCTCCCGACGCGTTAACCCTAAATCAATAAGCCTCCGTCCACGAAAAATTCCGTAGCTCCGCCGCCGTCGCAGACAAGATTCGGGGGACATAAGTCTCTGTTTCGGTACCCTGCCGGGACAGGGAATTGCCCCAGAGCCATCTCCATCGACTCCACCGCCATCTCCAACGCCGTTGTTGAATCCCATGATGAGGAGTGAGTAGTTCTCCCCTGAGGCTGAGGGCTTTACCGGTAGCTATGTGGTCTATCTATCTCTCCATGTATGATCTTTATGTGATCATGAGCTTTGTAATCTAGTTGAATAAGTAGATGATACGAGGGAAGGCATTTGGGAAGTCACAGACCACCCAGACATCGGAGATTTCTGGTTTAGGCAGGGCTTCAATGGCATACAACTCGGATTCAGGGGTAAACCTTGCCGATGGAGGTATTGCGGATGGAGCCCAGTACAGAACACTTTTGCTGGAAAGATTGGTCAGTACAATAGACCTAGCTGCGCAATCAATGAGAGCCTTATGCTTTACTAGCCAATCCATGCCCAAGATGACATCAATGTCAGTTGACTTGAGGGCAATGAGAGAAGTGGGGAACCACACTGGCCCTATACTGATTATGACCTCACGGGTAATCCAGATGGTTTGCCAATGAGACCCAGGAGTTGTGATCTCTAGCGGGGAGGGCATAGTCTCGAAGGGTATATCATGCTTTTTTGCAAACTCTTGAGATATGAATGTATGCGATGCTTGATACATCTCCAACGTATCTATAATTTCTGATGTTCCATGCTAGTTTTATGACAATACCTACATGTTTTATTCACACTTTACATCATTTATATGCATTTTCCGGCACTAACCTATTAACGAGATGCCGAAGCGCCAGTTCCTGTTTTGTGCTGTTTTTGGTTTCAGAAATCCTACACCGGAAATATTCTCGGAATTGGACGAAACGAACGCCCAGGGTCTTATTTTTCCATGGAGCTTCCAGAAGACCGAAGAGGATACGAAGTGGGGCCACGAGGCGCCCTAACCATAGGGAGGCGTGGCCAGCATGGGGCCCGCGCCGGCCTATGGTGTGGGGCCCCCGTGCCTCCTCCGACTCTGCCCTTCCGCTTATATATTCTCCCCGTCGCGAAAACCCTAAAGCACGAAGTGATATTCCACGAAGAGTTCCGTAGCCGCCGCCATCGCGAAGACAAGTTTCGGGGGACAGAATCTCTGTTCCGGCACGCCGCCGGGACGGGGAATTGCCCCCGGAGTCATCTCCATCGACACCACCATCATCTTCATCGCCGCTGCTGACTCCCATGATGAGGAGGGAGTAGTTCTCCCCCGAGGCTGAGGGCTCTACTGGTAGCTATGTGGTTCATCTCTCTCTCCCATGGTGTGATCTTTATGAATATGTAGATGTTACTCTTGTCTATTATGCACTCTAGAGGTTACTTTAAATATGAACTCCGGATGTTGTGGAGCTTGTTTACTCCAGCTTGAGGTGTGCTCTTGTAGCCCTACACAATGAATGGTGTTTGTTATCCAACAAGAGGGTGTTTGAGAGTAGCACTTATTTGTTCATCTATGTGATCGTAGGCTTTGCAATCTAGATGTCATATGCTATTCAAGTGCTTTATTATGTGAACTTTGGAGTTATTGTGACCTCGGTGTAATGGTGACAGTGTGTGCGCCGTGTGTAACTCCCTTATGAATTGTGGTGTGTTAGTACCTCCTATGAATGCTCACAGTGACAGTGTGGGGTGTTTATTAGTACTTGGGAATACGCCTTTGAGGTGTGCTTTTGCATACTTGCCCAATGAATTTGAGTTCTTTATCCAATAAGATAGTAGTATGATGAAGTGCTTATATTTATATTCAATTATGATTGCAATGTTGAGAGTGTCCACTAGTGAAAGTAGGATCCCTAGGCCTTGTTTCCAAATACTGCAAACATCGCTTATTTACTGTTTTACTGCATCTTTACTTCCTGCAATATTTACTTCAGATTGCAATTACTACTTATAATCATCCATATTAGTTGTATTTCACTATCTCTTCGCCGAACTAGTGCACCTATACATCTGACAAGTGTATTAGGTGTGTTGGGGACACAAGAGACTTCTTGTATCTTAATTGCAGGATTGCTTGAGAGGAATAATTTTGACCTCTACCTCCCTGAGTTCGATAAACCTTGGGTGATTCACTTAAGGGAAACTTGCTGCTGTTCTACAAACCTCTACTCTTGGAGGCCCAACACTGTCTACAGGAATAGAAGCGTGTGTAGACATCAATGCTCCAGAATCAAACAGAACTGTAGCTAGGATTGAGTTTATATAGAGCGTACCCATTAGGACGCTTGGATCCTCTTCAGCCTCATCAACAGACACATGGGTCAGACGAGCACGACCGGAGGAGGGGTCAACGGAATGGATCTTGGGTTAAAGGCCAGCATCATGTACTTAGATTAACACTAAGAGAACCCAGGACAATTCGGGACCTTCAGTTCAAGTCCAAGGAGAAAACACAAATAAAGGGGTAACTACTATCTGAGTGACACGGAGGACACTGCGAGGTAGTAATCACAAGGTAACTTTCAAGAAGCCATACCTAGCTTCAGAAGTATTATTCAAGGAAATTAAGAAGGAAAGGAGGCATCCAAGGTAAGAAGAAACCTTGAAGCCTAGAACAGAATTATGTGGAACCCACAAAGTAAAAACATCACGAGAAACAGATTCCTTGGAAATGATTCAATGGAATGATATCATTGATTGAATGGAAGGAACAAAGATCCAGATCAACTGATGTAACTTTAGGAACATTGAGTTAAGCAACCAAGTACGGAGTACTTGTGGAAAAAACAACCCAAACCCGTAGATCCTAGAAGTTTGGAAATAACAGGGTAGAGGTAAAACATTTTTCAATCAAAACAAGGTAAGATGACTCAACATTAGAGTGACACCAGGTAAGGAGTAAAAAGAATCCTATTCAGATGTTTTTGTAAATACTTTTAGCTTTCGAATAGTTTTCACAAGTACTAGACTCAACATCGACCAGTAGAAAGGGTTTCCTACAGGCAGTCCTGCTTTGATACCAAAACCTGTGGGGAACCCCGGAGGTCGGGGCTAGACAAACCCAGATTCACATCTGGCGTAAGCCTAACCTAGATCTCTACGACTCTACGACTGAAAGCAAATATATTACAACTCTTAACAGAGTTAGGATACAAATTTATTACACGCAGAGGTCACTGACCACAATTCAACAAGAAACGGAAAGCAAATTATGTTATCTAGATAACAAGACTGCAAAGGGCCTAAGAGGCCATAACATAAGGCGACGTCCCAGCCCATAAGTCTCAGGTTGCCGCCTGGGAACTCCGAACTACTCGTCGACGTCAATATAGAAACCACCATCAGTTGGAAGGACTTCGTATGAAATAAAGCATGCAAGGCTGAGTACAGGGACTCAGCAAGACTTAGTACAACCTTTTAGCAAAGCGGGTATGCGAGGCTTTATGTGGAGCTTATTTTGCGGAAATCCAGTTTTCCTTTGTAAACAAGAGGGAGCTGAAGCTCGTCTATTCAGACTATTTTCAAAAGGGGATAAGAGAGCGATAACCACTCTAGCTCTAAAATCATCATGTTGAATCCACCGAATCTTCATCATCACCTGAACCTATCACCTAGGATCACCCCCTCGACACCCTGAGAAGGGATTCTTATTTACACATGGACATCAAGTTTTACGATTAGGTTCAAGTTGTCTATGATCACAGAATCCATCACCAAGTCGTTTGTAACCGTGGACACGACTTTTCGAAAAGATTTACCCTGCAGGGGTGTACAACTTTACGCACATGCGCCGACCGACTCTTAATGCCACTAGTATAACACACTTCCTTGGTGTGCTGGCAAAGGGTGGTCGACCAAAACCTTTCCCTTACTTCGCCTATTTTGAGTCAAACTAACTGGGGAGCTCCATCATCGTAGGTAGCCATTCTCCGAGGCGGTCCCGGTCATTGTGCGCAGGGGATTGAGTTTAATGCCTCCAACATCCTTCACCCCGGCCACGCCCTGTATGATGCACTTTGAAAACCTTTTCCACCTTTTCCCCATGCGTATGGCAAATGGAACTCGCAATCTAATTGACTCATGGGTAAGCTAGGCAAGTTCGGGCCAAGGGGTTCCCATGGGCCCCGTGTGGCTGTACGCTCAGTCTTGTTTCCGAAGGCGAGAACTCAGGTCCTAGTATCTGCGAGAACCAGTCAAATCGCCACATCCCCATGTGGCGGCCCATCCATGCCTTTAAACATGTTTGTTAGCATCATCACTGATCTTACCACGTCATCCTGTCAAACTAGGTTCATTCGTAACTCTGATGCATCAACCGGATGGATCAGACTTCAACAGCTAAGCATGGCTAAGCATATCATATATACGGCTCTAGCGATGCAAATAGCTCAACCTAGTTTTGCTGGGAGCGGTGGATCGGGAACTTTGGGCTACAAGGATGGAATATGCACACATAGGATATCTACCACTGCCGATAAAACATATTTGAAGCGGATGCAATATGTAAGAACCAGAAGTAAAAGCATTTCGAAACCATATATGAACCAGGTTAGGGCTTGCCTTGTCCCTCGTTGTTCGGGTGCTGCTCTTCGGTGGCGTTGATCTCAGGCTCGCGTTCGGTTCCTATTGAGAAGAACCAAATACCGGAAAGGAAGAGCACAATCAAGACATGGCTCAATACAATGCACATACAATATGATGTCATGTCATATTAAACGGGTTTGGGTAACCCTAGGTGCATCGACGGAATTTAGAGGGGTTTGGCATCGAACCCGACATATGAGAAGGGTCGATTAGGGTTTCTACTAAGGCTTGATATTTAATTGGTTCAAGCATGTATAAAAGATGGCTAAACAACTAGGATTTGTTTTTCTGAACATTTTGATATATTATTTGTATTTTTCTGATTTAAAATGAATTAGTTATGAATTTCCAAAGTTTAATTCATTTTTAAATCAATTTTTGAAAAATATTGGAAAATAATAAAAATCTGACTCTCCTTCGGTGATCTGGAACCTTCCGGGGAAAATAAGATATTTGGTCTTTGTTTCGTCGAATTCCGAGAATATTGCCCGAACAGCCTTTCTGGAACCAAAAACAACAGAAAACAGGAACTGGCACTTCGGCATCTTGTTAATAGGTTAGTTCCGGAAAATGCATAAAAACATTATAAAGTGTGAGCAAAACATGTAGGTATTGTCATAAAACTATCATGGAACATCAAAAATTATAGATACGTTGGAGAAGTATCAAGCATCCCCAAGCTTAGTTCCTACTCGCCCTCGAGTAGGTAAACGATAAAAAGAATAATTTCTGAAGTGACATGCTACCAACATAATCTTAATCATACTATTGCAAAGCATATGAGATGAACGAAGTGACTCAAGGCAACGATCTATAGTTTGCTAACAAATAGATAACATATAGCAAAACTTTTCATGAATAGTACTTTGAAGACAAGCATAAAAAAGTCTTGCTTAAGAGTTAACTCATAAAGCAATAAATTCTTAATAAGAGGTTTGAAGCAACACAAAGGAAGATTTAAGTTTCAGCAATTGCTTTCAACTTTCAACATGCATATCTCATGGATAATTGTCAACACAAAGTAGTATAATGAGTGCAATAAGTAAGCATGTAAGAATCAATGCACAGTTGACACAAGTGTTTGCTTCTAAGATGGAAAGAAGTAGGTAAACTGACTCAACATAAAGTAAAAGAAAGGCCCTTCGCATAGGGAAGCAGGGATTAAATCATGTGCTAGAGCTTTTTAAGTTTTGAAATTATATAGAGAGCATAAAAGTAAAGTTTTGAGAGGTGTTTGTTGTTGTCAACGAATGGTAGCGGGTACTCTAACTACCTTATCAACCAGACTTTCAAGAGCGGCTCCCATGAAGGACGTTATCTCTACCAGCAAGGTAGATCATCCCTCTTCTCTTTTGTTTACACATGTATTTTAGTTTCATTATTGATGACACTCCTCCCAACCTTTTGCTTACACAAGCCATGGCTAACCGAATCCTCCGGTGCCTTCCAACATTCACATACCATGGAGGAGTGTCTATTTGCAAAATTAAGTTGCTTACTGATAGATCAGGGCAAAACACGTGAAGAGAATTATTAATGAAATTTAATTAATTGGGGCTGGGAACCCCATTGCCAGCTCTTTTTGCAAAATTATTGGATAAGCGGATGAGCCACTAGTCTGGTGAAAGTCTGTCAGAAGTAAATGACAAGATCGAAAGATAAACACCACATACTTCCTCATGAGCTATAAAACATTGACACAAATAAGAGATAATAACTTTTGAATTGTTTAAAGGTAGCACATGAAGTATTTACTTGGAATGGCAGGAAATACCACATAGTAGATAGATATGGTGGACACAAATGGCATAGGTTTTGGCTCAAGGTTTTGGATGCACGAGAAGCATTCCCTCTCAGTACAAGGCTTTGGCTAGCAAGGTTGTTTGAAGCAAACACAAGTATGAACCGGTACAGCAAACCTTACATAAGAACATATTGCAAGCATTATAAGACTCTACACTGTCTTCCTTGTTGCTCAAATACTTTTACCAGAAAATATCTAGACCTTAGAGAGACCAATCACGCAAACCAAATTTCAACAAGCTCTACGGTAGTTCTCCACTAATAGGTTTAAACTACATGATGCAAGAGCTTAAGCATGATCTATGAGAGCTCAAAACAATTGCCAAGTATCAAATTATTCAAGACAATATGAAGCATTTTCTGTTTCCAACCAAATAACAACAAGTGCTGCGGTTTTCAACTCCGCCATGAACATTAAAAATAAAACGAAGAACACCAGTGTTCATATGAAAAAGCGGAGCGTGTCTCTCTCCCACACAAGGATTTCTAGGATCCGAATTTATTCAAACATAAACAAAAATAAAAACAAACAGATGCTCCAAGTAAAGAACATAAGATGTGACTGAATAAAACTATAGTTTCACTAGAAGTGACCTGATAAGTTGTTGATGAAGAAGGGGATGCCTTGGGCATCCCCAAGCTTAGACGCTTGAGTCTTCTTGAAATATGCAGGGATGAACCACGGGGGCATCCCCAAGCTTAGACTTTTCACTCTTCTTGATCATATATCATCCTCCTCTCTTGACCCTTGAAAACTTCTGCCACACCAAACTTCTCATAAACTTCATTAGAGGGGTTAGTACTCAAAAACTTTAATCCACTTTGGTCCTGTAGTGACACATTGCAAGAACTCAATAAAACATTAGCTACAGCTCTCCACGTCTAGAAAGCCTTACTTAAAGTCCACAAGAGACAATGCAAAAAACAGAGACAGAATCTGTCAAAACAGAACAGCCAGTAAAGACATATTTTTAAGAGGTACCTACGTTGCTCAAATCAGAAAACTCAAAACTAATGAAAGTTGCGTACATATCTGAGGAACACGCATGAAAAGTGGCAGATGTTTCTGAGTTTCCTACAGAGAGACCTACTCAAATTCGTGACAGATAGAAATCTGTTTCTGCGCAGAAATCCAAATCTAGCATCAACCTTCTATTAGAGACTTTACTTGGCACAACAATGCAATAAAATAAAGATAAGGAGAGGTTGCTACAGTAGTAACAACTTCCAAGACACAACAAAACAGTAGCAAAATAAAGACATGGGTTATCTCCCAAGAAGTGCTTTCTTTATAGCCATTAAGATGGGCTCAGCAATTTTAATGATGCTCACATAAGGATGAGAGTTGAAGCAAAAGAGAGCATCAAAAAGCAAGTTCAAAACACATTTAAGTCTAACCCACTTCCTATGCATAGGAATCTTGTACACAAATAAATTCATGAAGAACAAAGTGACAAGTATAGCAAGATAAAACAAGAGTAACTTCAAAATTTTCAGCATATAGAGAGGTGTTTTAGTACCATGCAAATTTCTACAACCATATTTTCCTCTCTCATAATAATTTTCAGTAGCTTCATGAATAAACTTAACAATATAACTATCACATACAACATGCTTTTCATGATCTACAAACACATAATTTTTATCAAGCTCAAAAATAGTGGGATCAAAACTTTCAAACCCACTTTTATCAATAATATAACAAGATGATTGATCAATCTCAAAAGATATGGGACTACTAGATAAAGTCAAGACCTTTCCAATCCCATTTTCATTAGTAGTACAATTAATATTATCAAGAAACATAGGACCATCATCTAGAGCTTTATCATAAACATTTGCTAAGCAAAACTCTTTAGTACCATGCATTTCGACATCAGGCACAAACAAGGCATTATCATAAGATTTATCAAAATAGCATGGATTATCATAAATAACAGTAGCATAATTATTCTCACAAGTTTTACTCATAGGGAATATTTCAAGAGAATCCACAGGAACATAACATTCATCCTCCTTTGGTAAGCATGGAGGACAATCAAATAGTGTAAGAGATAAAGAGTTACTCTCATTAGAAGGTTGGCATGGGTAGCTAATCCATTCTTCCTCCTTTTGTTCATCACTCTCCTCCTCTTTTTCATCCAATGAGCTTTCAGGTTCATCAATTTCTTCTTCCACTGATTCCTGTAAATTGTGAGTGCATTCTTGTGCATTAATGAGCCTCTCTTTATAATCAATGATATAAGGATTATCGTTGTAACTTTCTATGAAAAAATTAAGGATAGAAGAGACATAATCTTTAAGGTCCTTACAAACAACACAAGTTTCATAATTTTTAGCCATGAAGGATTCTATCTTAGAGGCTCCCATAAATATGACAAATTGTTCTACCTCTTCGAACCCAAAATGAATATAGCTATTCCAATTATAGTTCTTAATTAAAACTTCCTCACTAAAGCCACATTGAAATTTCAGATGTTTAGTATCCTGTTTAGAGCAACAGTTTATATCATGGCGTTTAAGCAAGATTTTAGCAATTGTATTCAATTTTTCTATCACAGCACTCATGACTTTACCCTTTCTTGATTCTCTATAACTGTTATATAATTCTATAAGCTCCAGATAGGTTGTGGGTTCTCCCATAGCAACAGTTTTTAATTTTTCGGTTTTTCAAATTTTTATGGATTTTCGGGTATATAGGGAAAATAAAACAAGACAAAAACAAACTAGACAAAAGTAAACTAAGCAAAATAATACTAGACAGAAATAAACTAAGCACAAATAAACTAGAGAAAAGTAAACTAAGCAAAATAAAATAAAATAAAACAAAAACAAAGAGAGAGGTAGAGTGTACTCCCCAGGTGAACTTATGAGTAGAGCTATGCCTCCCCAGCAACGGCGCCAGAAAATAGTCTTGATAACCCACAAGTATGGGGGATCGCAACAGTCTTCGAGGGAAGTAAAACCCAAATTTATTGATTCGACACAAGGGGAGGTAAAGAATACTTATAAGCCTCAACAACTGAGTTGTCAATTCAGCTGCACCTAGAAAAGCACTAGTAACAGGGGTGATGTGAAAGCAGCAGTAATATGAGAGCAGTAGTAACAGTAACATAGCAGCAGTAACAGTAACACAGAGGCAATGGCACCAGAAAATAGTTGATACTACTTCCAATGACATATAGAACAAGTATATGATGATAAGAGATGGACCGGGGTTCCCAACTATCTACACCAGTGGTAACTGATGACCCACAAGTATAGGGGATCGCAACAGTCTTCGCGGGAAGTAAAACCCAATTTATTGATTCGACAGAAGGGGAGACAAAGAATACTTGAAAGCCTTAACAGCGGAGTTGTTAATTCAGCTGCACCTGGAAACAGACTTGCTCGCAAAAGTTTATCAGTGGTAACAGTTTTATAGCAGTAGCAGTAGTGAAATAACAGCAGCAGAGTAACAAAGACAACAGTAGTGATTATAGTAAACAGCAGGATTAAAATACTGTAGGCACAGGGATGGATGACGGGCGTTGCATGGATGAGAGAAACTCATGTAACAATCAAAGCAGGGCATTTGCAGATAATAATAAAACGGTATCCAAGTACTAATATATCAATAGGCATGTGTTCCATATTTAGTCGTACGTGCTTGCAATGAGAAACTTGCACAACATCTTTTGTCCTACCAGCCGGTGGCAGCCGGGCCTCTAGGGAATCTACTGGAAATTAAGGTACTCCTTTTAATAGAGCACCGGAGCAAAGCATTAACACTCCGTGAACACATGTGATCCTCATATCACCGCCTTCCCCTTCGGTTGTCCCAATTTCTGTCACTTTGGGGCCTCGGGTTCCAGACAACAATACGTGTATACAACTTGCAGGTAAGATCATAAAACAATGCATATCATCATGAAACAATAACATGTTCAGATCTGAAATCATGGCACTCGGGCCCTAGTGGCAAGCATTAAGCATAACAAGTTGCAACAATATCATAAAAGTACCAATTACGAATACTAGCCACTATGCCCTAACAATCTTATGCTATTACATGACCAATCTCATCCAATCCCTACCATCCCCTTCAGCCTACAGCGGGGGAATTACTCACACATGGATGGGGGAAACATGGCTGGTCGATGGACAGGCGTCGGTGGTGATGATGGCGATGATCTCCTCCAATTCCCCATCCCGGCGAGGTGCCAGAACGGAGTTTCTGGTCCGGAGACGGAGTTTTGCGACGGTGGCGGCGTACTGGATGGTTTCTGGCGACTTCCACTTCCCGTCTCGCGTTTTTAGATCGAAACCCTTAAGTAGTCCAGAGAGGGGCGTCAGAGGCCAGCCGAGGCGGCCACACAATAGGGCAGCGCGCCCCCCTCCTGGGCCACTGATGGCGTGTAACTCACACGTTCGTTGGGAACCCCAAGAGGAAGGTATGATGCGCACAGCAGCAAGTTTTCCCTCAGAAAGAAACCAAGGTTTATCGAACCAGGAGGAGCCAAGAAGCACGTTGAAGGTTGATGGCGGCGGGATGTAGTGCGGCGCAACACCAGGGATTCCGGCGCCAACGTGGAACCTGCACAACACAACCAAAGTACTTTGCCCCAACGAAACAGTGAGGTTGTCAATCTCACCGGCTTGCTGTAACAAAGGATTAACCGTATTGTGTGGAAGATGATTGTTTGCGAAAACAAGAGAACAAGATTGCAGAGATTGTATTTCAGTATAGAGAATTGGACCGGGGTCCACAGTTCACTAGAGGTGTCTCTCCCATAAGATAAACAGCATGTTGGGTGAACAAATTACAGTTGGGCAATTGACAAATAAAGAGGGCATGACCATGCACATACATATTATGATGAGTATAGTGAGATTTAATTGGGCATTACGACAAAGTACATAGACCGCCATCCAACTGCATCTATGCCTAAAAAGTCCACCTTCACGTTATCATCCAAACCCCCTCCAGTATTAAGTTGCAAAGCAACAGACAATTGCATTAAGTATGGTGCGTAATGTAATCAACAACTACATCCTTAGACATAGCATCAATGTTTTATCCCTAGTGGCAACAGCACACCACAACCTTAGAACTTTCTCTCACTGTCCCAGGTATCAATGTAGGCATGAACCCACTATCGAGCATAAATACTCCCTCTTGGAGTTACAAGCATCTACTTGGCCAGAGCATCTACTAGTAACGGAGAGCATGCAAGATCATAAACAACACATAGACATAACTTTGATAATCAACATAACAAGTATTCTCTATTCATCGGATCCCAACAAACGCAACATATAGAATCACAGATAGATGATCTTGATCATGTTAGGCAGCTCACAAGATCCGACAATGAAGCACAATGGGGAGAAGACAACCATCTAGCTACTGCTATGGACCCATAGTCCAGGGGTAGACTACTCACACATCACTCAGGAGGCGACCATGGCGGTGTAGAGTCCTCCGGGAGATGAATCCCCTCTCCGGCAGGGTGCTGGAGGCGATCTCCTGGATCCCCCGAGATGGGATCGGCGGCGGCGGCGTCTCAGTAAGGTTTTCCGTATCGTGGCTCTCGGTACTGGGGGTTTCACGACGGAGGCTTTAAGTAGGCGGAAGGGCAGGTCAGGAAGGGGCACGAGGGGCCCACACCCTAGGTCGGCGCGGCCAGGGGGGGCCGCGCCGCCCTAGGGTTTGGCCACCTCGTGGCCCCACTTCGTCTCCTCTTCGGACTTCTGGAAGCTTCGTGGCAAAATAGGACCCTGGGCGTTGATTTCGTCCAATTCTGAGAATATTTCGTTACTAGGATTTCTGAAACCAAAAACAGCAGAAACAAAGAATCGGCACTTCGGCATCTTGTTAATAGGTTAGTTCCAGAAAATGCACGAATATGACATAAAGTGTGCATAAAACATGTAGATAACATCAATAATGTGGCATGGAACATAAGAAATTATCGATACGTTGGAGACGTATCAGCATCCCCAAGCTTAGTTCTGCTCGTCCCGAGGTAAAACGATAAATACAGATAATTTCTGGAGTGACATGCCATCATAATCTTGATCATACTATTTGTAAAGCATATGTAGTGAATGCAGCGATCAAAACAATGTATATGACATGAGTAAACAAGTGAATCATATAGCAAAGACTTTTCATGAATAGCACTTCAAGACAAGCATCAATAAGTCTTGCATAAGAGTTAACTCATAAAGCAATAATTCAAAGTAAAGGCATTGAAGCAACACAAAGGAAGATTAAGTTTCAGCGGTTGCTTTCAACTTATAACATGTATATCTCATGGATATTGTCAACATAGAGTAATATAACAAGTGCAATATGCAAATATGTAGGAATCAATGCACAGTTCACACAAGTGTTTGCTTCTTGAGGTGGAGAGAAATAGGTGAACTGACTCAACATTGAAAGTAAAAGAATGGTCCTCCATAGAGGAAAAGCATCGATTGCTATATTTGTGCTAGAGCTTTGATTTTGAAAACATGAAACAATTTTGTCAACGGTAGTAATAAAGCATATGTATCATGTAAATTATATCTTACAAGTTGCAAGCCTCATGCATAGTATACTAATAGTGTCCGCACCTTGTCCTAATTAGCTTGGACTACCGGATCATCACAATGCACATGTTTTAACCAAGTGTCACAAAGGGGTACCTCTATGCCGCCTGTACAAAGGTCTAAGGAGAAAGCTCGCATTGGATTTCTCGCTATTGATTATTCTCAACTTAGACATCCATACCGGGACAACATAGACAACAGATAATGGACTCCTCTTTTATGCTTAAGCATGTAACAACAATTAATAATTTTCTCATTTGAGATTGAGGATATTTGTCCAAAACTGAAACTTCCACCATGGATCATGGCTTTAGTTAGCGGTCCAATGCTCTTCTCAAACAATATGCATGCTTAACCATAAGGTGGTAGATCGCTCTTACTTCAGACAAGATGAACATGCATAGCAACTCACATGAAATTCAACAAAGAGTAGTTGATGGCGTCCCCAGTGAACATGGTTATCGCACAACAAGCAACTTAATAAGAGATAAAGTGCATAATTACATATTCAATATTACAATAGTTTTTAAGCTATTTGTCCCATGAGCTATATATTGCAAAGGTGAATGATGGAATTTTAAAGGTAGCACTCAAGCAATTTACTTTGGAATGGCGGAAAAATACCATGTAGTAGGTAGGTATGGTGGACACAAATGACATAGTGGTTGGCTCAAGTATTTTGGATGCATGAGAAGTATTCCCTCTCGATACAAGGTTTAGGCTAGCAAGGCTTATTTGAAACAAACACAAGGATGAACCGGTGCAGCAAAACTCACATAAAAGACATATTGTAAACATTATAAGACTCTACACCGTCTTCCTTGTTGTTCAAACTCAATACTAGAAATTATCTAGACCTTAGAGAAACCAAATACGCAAACCAAATTTTAGCATGCTCTATGTATTTCTTCATTAATGGGTGCAAAGCATATGATGCAAGAGCTTAAACATGAGCACAACAATTGCCAAGTATCACATTACCCAAGACATTATAGCAAATTACTACATGTATCATTTTCCAATTCCAACCATATAACAATTTAACGAAGAAGAAACTTCGCCATGAATACTATGAGTAGAGCCTAAGGACATATTTGTCCATATGCTACAGCGGAGCGTGTCTCTCTCCCATAAAGTGAATGCTAGGATCCATTTTATTCAAACAAAACAAAAACAAAAACAAACCGACGCTCCAAGAAAAGCACATAAGATGTGATGGAATAAAAATATAGTTTCAGGGGAGGAACCTGATAATGTTGTCGATGAAGAAGGGGATGCCTTGGGCATCCCCAAGCTTAGACGCTTGAGTCTTCTTGATATATGCAGGGGTGAACCACCGGGGCATCCCCAAGCTTAGAGCTTTCACTCTCCTTGATCATGTTGCATCATACTCCTCTCTTGATCCTTGAAAACTTCCTCCACACCAAACTTAGAACAACTCATTAGAGGGTTAGTGACAATAAAAATTAACATATTCAGAGGTGACACAATCATTCTTAACACTTCTGGACATTGCATAAAGCTACTGGACATTAGTGGATCAAAGAAATTCATCCAACATAGCAAAAGAGGCAATGCGAAATAAAAGGCAGAATCTGTCAAAACAGAACAGTTCGTATTGACGAATTTTAAAATGGCACCAGACTTGCTCAAATGAAAATGCCCAAATTGAATGAAAGTTGCGTACATATCTGAGGATCACTCACGTAAATTGGCATATTTTTCTGAGTTACCTACAGAGAATTTAGCCCAGATTCGTGACAGCAAAGAAATCTGAAACTGCGCAGTAATCCAAATCTAGTATGAACTTTTCTATCAAAGACTTTACTTGGCACAACAAAACACTAAACTAAGATAATGAGAGGTTGCTACAGTAGTAAACAACTTCCAAGACACAAATATAAAACAAAATACTGTAGCAAAATAACACATGGGTTATCTCCCAAGAAGTTCTTTCTTTATAGCCATTAAGATGGGCTCAGCAGTTTTAATGATGCACTCGCAAGAAATAGTATTTGAAGCAAAAGAGAGCATCAAGAGGCAAATTCAAAACAAATTTAAGCCTAACATGCTTCCTATGAAAAGGAATCTTGTACACAAATAAATTCATGAAAAGCAAAGTGACAAGATCAGGAAGATAAAACAAGTGTAGTTTCAAAAATTTCAGCACATAGAGAGGTGTTTTAGTAACATGAAAATTTCTACAACCATATTTTCCTCTCTCATAATAACTTTCAGTAGCATCATGAGCAAACTCAACAATATAACTATCACATAAAGCATTCTTATCATGAGTCTCATGCATAAAATTATTACTCTCCACATAGGCATAATCAATTTTATTAGTTGTAGTGGGAGCAAATTCAACAAAGTAGCTATCATTATTATTCTCATCATCAAATATAGGAGGCATATTGTAATCATAATCAAATTTATCCTCCATAACAGACGGTACTAAAAGACCAATATCATTATCATAAATAGGAGGCAAAGTATCATCAAAGTAAATTTTCTCCTCAATACTTGGGGGAATAAAAAGATCATGAAAACCAGCTTCCCCAAGCTTAGAACTTTCTATATTATTATCAACAATGGTGTTCAAAGCGTTCATACTAATATTACTACCAGCATGCAAATAAGATTCCATAGGTTTTTTAATTTTCGCATCAAACAATCCATGTTTTAAATCAGGAAATAGAATAAGAAGATCATTCTTGTCCATTATGCCAAACTAGTGTAATAAAAACATGCATGATATTATAAAGTAAAACAAGTAACTAATTTTTTGTATTTTGATTTAGTGCAGCAAACAAAGTAGTAAATAAAACTAAGCAAGACAAAAACAAAGTAAAGAGATTGAGAATATTCTGTGGTGCACCGCCCATGCGCCACAGAATAGGTATTTTGGTGCCCCACTGATGAGGCTTTTCCTACTAGTGCTAGATGTCGTTATGCTATTCAAGTGGATGTGATCTCTGGAGACTCCTTGTCCCACGTGTGTAAAGGTGACAGTGTGTGCACCGTGTGGGTCTCTTAGGCTATATTTCACAGAATACTTGTTCACTGAATTATGATTTGAGTTGGATGTCTCTATGAAATTATGGTGTGTTAGTACCTCCTATGAATGCTCAAAGTGACAGCGTGGGGTGTTCATTAGTACTTGGGAATACATCTTTAAGGTTTGCTTATGCAGCCTTACGCGATGAACTAGTGTTCGTTATCCAACCGGAGAGTAGTTCAGAGTAGCATAGTGAAGTGCTTATATTTATATTTCGTTATGATATCATTGTTGAGAGTGACCACTAGTGAAAGTATGATCCCTATGCCTTGTTTTCAAGCATCGAATCACCGTTTATTTACTGTTTTACTGCATATTTACTTGTTGTCATATTTATTTCAGATTGTTATTACCACTCATATTCATCCATATCACTTGCATTTTACCATCTCTTAGCCGAACTAGTGCACATATACACCTGAAAAGTGTATTGGGTATGTTGGGGACACAAGAGACTTCTTGTATCGTCATTGCAGGGTAGCTTGAGAGGGATATCTCTGGCCTCTACCTCTCTGAGTTCGATAAACCTTGGGTGATCCACTTAAGGGAAACTTGCTGTTGTTCTAAAAACCTCGGCACTTGGAGGCCCAACACTGTCTACAAGAATAGAAGCGTGCATAGACATCAAGCACTCGCAATACTTCATCAAGCAGAGACCAGGCGGCGGCGGCCAGATCCAATCTCCACCGAACTCTCAGGAGACCAGGAGGCGGCGGCCAGATCCAATCTCCACTGGCATGAAATCTGGGCCCCTCTCCCTCCGCTTGCCGCTTCGGCAGCAGGAGGGGAGGGGACCTTGTTCCTCCTCCGTTTTGTAGTTAAGGCTTGGCTGTTGTGGTGCGTCGTTGGGGTGGTTGGAGCGGCGCCCGGACAAATAAATCTGCCTCAACTCCACTCCCACACCGGCGGTGACCTTCACGGCGGCGTCTCAGGGTTGTTGGCAACGTGTGCTTGTTGATCTTTCAGGTCGGCATCTTGGTCTTCTCGTCGGTCTTCAGATCTAGCGAGATCTGTTTCTCGACGTGTCACCGGCGCTTGTCGTTGTCCACGACGGCGTTGGGGGCCGGGGTGGATCTTCTGGAGCGAAGATGTTGGTCCAGAGGTGGTGGATATGCGGTTCTTCTCCGACTTCGTCGATGGGAGGCGGTGTATCTTGGTCCAAGACAGCACGGGGACGTTCCCCGGTCGACGTGCCACATCGACATGTGCCTCGCTGCTTGCAGCAGGCCTGTTCATCGACTCACAAAGCCTCGTTGGTGATGGTGCTTTTTTTGGATCTTGCAATGGTGGAGGCTCGGCGTCACTTCTTGTGTCTGTCTCGGCGTCGTTGGAATTGGGCGACGGCCGCTGGCTACGGTGGTTGCAGGAAATACTAGGGATCGTTTTGAATTTCTCGATCTTTTAGGATTTTATCTGCAAATTCAGGATAATAATTTTATCCCGGTTTGTCTTTTAGTTTCCACATGTGTTGCTTCATGTAACTTGGTTTTCGATTAGTGAAATATGTGGTTCTCAAAAAATACTTCATCAAGCAAGCACAATCAAAAAAAGTCATTCGAGGACAAAAATTCCCAGGACCATCCTGCCTCCTCTTGATAACCTTGGTAGCCATTCCAAAACCGATCTAAGGAAGCAAGATCTAAAAGACCATACATATAGAATTTTAATATTTTAACACCACTATAACGATGGGAGGTTTGATTAGTGAAAATCCGTCTTTGGTGGTTTAATTTGATTAGGGTTGTGGCGTCAAAAAATGAGGACGGGACCTCGGCGCATCAATGAGATACATATGGTCTTCTTAGGCGGAGATATGGATTTGAAACTGTACAAGTCAACCACCACCACAAAGCGAACCGAGGTACCACCGAAGCAGTTACGAGTCTTCTCATATCCTTCCTCCCATCTGCCATCGTCTTTGTTCGAGCTCGTGGTTTTTCACCCTCATGGAAGGAGCCATCTCCAGCCCTTCAAACGCGAGGTTCGCCTGTGGATACTGGCGTCGCCGTGTAGCGTACTGTATCAGTCTATGTACTGCTCTGATCTGTTGCGGTTGCTAGGATTGCCGTCGTCACCGGCGGGAACAAAGGGATCGGTTTTGAGGTGTGTAGGCAACTAGCCAGCGACGGCGTCACGGTGGTTTTGACGGCCCGGGACGAGACGAGGGGCACGGCGGCCGTGGAGAAGCTCAAAGGGCTGGGGCTCTCCGATGTCGTCTTCCATCAGCTGGAGATCACGGACGCTTCGAGCATTATTGGATTGGCCGGTTTCCTCAAGACCCGCTTTGGGAAGCTAGACATTCTGGAAAGTTTTTCGCTTCCCTTTGTACTAGTTTGTACTCCTGCTAGATGCAGAGGCTTTGTGCAACCGGCCGGTGATTGATGTATATTCTCTGTTAATTTGCAGGTGAACAATGCCGCAGTTGGTGGGGTGGAGTACCTCCAAGAACTCGATACCAACGAGGAAAAGGTAAGGTGGCGTTTTTTCTGCTTCTCCCGTAGATCAAGATGTGAGAAGTGGATCCTTTAGCTGATCCGGTGTTGCGATAAGTAGTGCTAGGCGAGTCTGTTCTTAATTTTTTGGGACACACAAAACTGAGCATGTTTACATACGACAGTTCAGTGGCCTGGATTACCACCAGAGACTCGAATGGATGGTGAAAAATGTCAACGAGACCGTCGATGGCGCAAAGGAATGTGTGCAGACAAACTACTACGGCACAAAGCATGTAATCGAAGCCCTGCTGCCTCTCCTGCAATCTTCCTCCGACGGAAGACTGGTGAATGTCTCCTCCGCTTATGGATTACTAACGGCAAGATCTCTTCAACAATCATGATATAATGATGTCCCAAATTTCCAACACCATACTTTTGTAAAGAGATTTGGAACCCTTGCTTGCAGTTTATCAACAACGAGGAGGTGAGGCAGGAACTCAACGACATTGACAGCCTGACAGAGAAGAGGCTTGACGAGCTGCTGGACAAGTTCCTCAAAGATTTCGAGGCCGGCGCGTTGGAGGCGCGTGGGTGGTCGACCGGGTTCGCGGCATACAAGATGGCCAAGGCCGCCATGAACGCGTACTCGAGGATCTTGGCGAATAGGTACCCGGAGCTCCGCGTCAACTGCGCGCACCCAGGCTACGCCAAGACCGACATGACCATGAGCTCGGGTGTCCTGACGCCCGAGGAGGGCGCCCGTAACGTGGTGAAGGTGACGCTGCTGCCGGAGGGTGGGCCGACCGGCGTGTACTTCGCCAAGGGCGAGGAGGCGTCGTTTCTGTGAGATACTTACCGTTGGCCGGCGTTCGACCGCCGCTTACTGCGACATTGCTTTAGCTAGTTTTGTGTTAGCTACACTGCTTGCTTCAGATGGAAATAATGGTATCTCACATTTTCTGTAATTTCCTGTAATGGATGATATGCGGTGTAGTCTCAGACCGAGAAAATTGGTATTTGCCATTTCCTGTGACAAGTGATATTTCTTTCTTTCTTTGCGGGGAACGAATGGCATTCATTTTTTAAGTTATATTTTAGAAATTGCTCAGTGCATGTTGCATGTGGTAGGTTTTATATGTACAACAAAAGAATCTCAGGGTAGATGCGCACCACCCACTTGCATGGTACGTTTCTCTCAAGCATAGTACTCCCTCCGTCTCAGTTTACTAGACCTCTCCGTATCACTAGGTCATTAAGTTGACCTATATAATATAAATTATACAATGTAAAAATTATATCATTAGAAAATAGAACATCTAAAGTTTTTAATAATATAATTTTTATAACATATAACTAATGCTAATTTGATCAAATTTATAACCTAGGGGTACGTACGCGCCTAATAAACGGTGAGACAGGGAGTATTGATTTCCTGAAATAGAGAAAAGATCGTCGTTCCTTTGGTTAGGTGTGTGAGAGTGCACACGAACCCCCGGGTGTGAGTCTCACGGAGTTTTTTCTATAAAAAAAGTCAACGGATGCTAGTGTCTGATTTGGTCATTTTTTTTATTCCCTAAACTATGAAGCAAGGTGTGGCGGTATGCCGTGTCCTTAGGGCATCTCCAACGCGGAGACCCAAACCCAAAAACGGACTCCGGATTGGTCCGGATGGGTCAAAACTGCATCCAGCGGGGCAACCCATCTTAAAAGCGGATACTCTCAGCGTCCGGTTTGACCCAAAACTGACGCAAATCTGGGAGCGATTTGGGTCGAGGCGGACGCGAGCGCGCGTCCATCTGTGGTCGTTCTGTCTGGCCGGACACGCGTCCTGGCCCATTTGACAGAGAGACAAAGGCAACCCAGTAGACCCCGCAGCATTCTCTCTCCTCTGTTCTCCTTTCTCCATGAAAATCGTTGGTGGAGCCGCCGGAGTTTGGCTCGCCTCGTGGAGTGCCGCCGTCGCCTACTCATGGAGGCACCCGTCGCCGCCGCCTCCCTTTTTTCACACCTGCCGGAAATCGCCGGAGGCGAAACAAGCTCCGCGCCCCCGGCGAGCTTGGAGCCGCGCCGGCGACGTCGAATGGGGCAGCGTCCGCTGCGAGCTTGCAGCCACAGCGGCGGTGCGCCACAAGGGCGGCGGCGAACAGGGGCCGCGGCGGCGGACGGGGCCGTGCACGCGGTGAGGAACGGGGCCGCGCCTCCATCCGGTCGGCCGCGTCGGCCACGGACGGGGACGGGCACAGCGTGCACGGGCGGGCGGCGCGGCGCCGGCCGCATCGGCCACGTAGCTTGCACGAGCGGGGCGACACGGGCGGGCACGGATGGCCACGGCGGGCACAGCGGGGCGGCGCCAGCCGCGTCGGCCACGGGCGTGCTCGTGCCAGCGCCACGACTCGCCGCGCCGCGCCTCGCGACGGCGAGCTGCGAGCAACCAGCGTCGCGCCCACGTCGCTGCAGGGCCGGCCACCATGCCGCTCGCCAAGAAGCCGCCGCCCCTGGTCGTCGTGCGCGCGGCGATGTGCACCCGCGCGAGGCGCTGATGGCGTGTAACTCACACGTTCGTTGGGAACCCCAAGAGGAAGGTATGATGCGCACAGCAGCAAGTTTTCCCTCAGAAAGAAACCAAGGTTTATCGAACCAGGAGGAGCCAAGAAGCACGTTGAAGGTTGATGGCGGCGGGATGTAGTGCGGCGCAACACCAGAGATTCCGGCGCCAACGTGGAACCTGCACAACACAACCAAAGTACTTTGCCCCAACGAAACAGTGAGGTTGTCAATCTCACCGGCTTGCTGTAACAAAGGATTAGATGTATAGTGTGGATGATGATTGTTTGCAGAAAACAAGAGAACAAAGATGTGCAAGAGATTGTATTTCAAGATAGAGAATTGGACCGGGGTCCACAGTTCACTAGAGGTGTCTCTCCCATAAGATAAACAGCATGTTGGGTGAACAAATTACAGTTGGGCAATTGACAAATAGAGAGGGCATGACCATGCACATACATATTATGATGAGTATTGTGAGATTTAATTGGGCATTACGACAAAGTACATAGACCGCTATCCAGCATGCATCTATGCCTAAAAAGTCCACCTTCAGGTTATCATCCGAACCCCCTCCAGTATTAAGTTGCTAACAACAGACAATTGCATTAAGTATTGCGCGTAATGTAATCAGTGACTACATCCTTGAACATAGCACCAATGTTTTATCCCTAGTGGCAACAGCACATCCATAATCTTAGAGATTTCTCACAATTCCCTGCATTCACGGAGACATGAACCCACTATCGAGCATAAATACTCCCTCTTGGAGTTACTAGCATCAACTTGGCCAGAGCATCTACTAATAACGGAGAGCATGCAAGATCATAAACAACACATAGACATAACTTTGATAATCAACATAACAAGTATTCTCTATTCATCGGATCCCAACAAACGCAACATATAGAATTACAGATAGATGATCTTGATCATGTTATGCAGCTCACAAGATCCGACAATGAAGCACAATGAGGAGAAGACAACCATCTAGCTACAGCTATGGACCCATAGTCCAGGGGTAGACTACTCACACATCACTCCGGAGGTGACCATGGCGGCGTAGAGTCCTCCGGGAGATGATTCCCCTCTCCGGCAGGGTGCCGGAGGCGATCTCCTGAATCCCCCGAGATGGGATTGGCGGCGGCGGCGTCTCAGTAAGGTTTTCCGTATCGTGGCTCTCGGTACTGGGGGTTTCGCGACGGAGGCTATTTGTAGGCGGAAGGGCAGGTCAAGAGGCGGCACGAGGGGCCCACACCCTAGGTCGGCGCGGCCAAGGGCCAGGCCGCGCCGCCCTAGGGTTTGGCCACCTCGTGGCCCCACTTCGTCTCCTCTTCGGTCTTCTGGAAGCTTCGTGGCAAAATAGGACCCTGGGCGTTGATTTCGTCCAATTCCGAGAATATTTCGTTACTAGGATTTCTGAAACCAAAAACAGCAGAACAAAGAATCGGCACTTCGGCATCTTGTTAATAGGTTAGTTCCAGAAAATGCACGAATATGACATAAAGTGTGCATAAAACATGTAGATAACATCAATAATGTGGCATGGAACATAAGAAATTATCGATACGTCGGAGACGTATCAGCATCCCCAAGCTTAGTTCTGCTCGTCCCGAGCAGGTAAAACGATAACAAAGATAATTTCTGGAGTGACATGCCATCATAACCTTGATCATACTATTTGTAAAGCATATGTAGTGAATGCAGCGATCAAAACAATGTATATGACATGAGTAAACAAGTGAATCATATAGCAAAGACTTTTCATGAATAGTACTTCAAGACAAGCATCAATCAGTCTTGCATAAGAGTTAACTCTTTAAGCAATAATTCAAAGTAAAGGCATTGAAGCAACACAAAGAAAGATTAAGTTTCAGCGGTTGCTTTCAACTTGTAACATGTATATCTCATGGATAATTGTCAACATAGAGTAATATAATAAGTGCAATATGCAAGTATGTAGGAATCAATGCACAGTTCACACAAGTGTTTGCTTCTTGAGGTGGAGAGAAATAGGTGAACTGACTCAACAATGAAAGTAAAAGAATGGTCCTCCATAGAGGAAAGCATCGATTGCTATATTTGTGCTAGAGCTTTGATTTTGAAAACATGAAACAATTTTGTCAACGGTAGTAATAAAGCATATATATCATGTAAATTATATCTTACAAGTTGCAAGCCTCATGCATAGTATACTAATAGTGCCCGCACCTTGTCCTAATTAGCTTGGACTACTGGATCATCGCAATGCACATGTTTTAACCAAGTGTCACAAAGGGGTACCTCTATGCCGCCTGTACAAAGGTCTAAGGAGAAAGCTCGCATTGGATTTCTCGCTATTGATTATTCTCAACTTAGACATCCATACCGGGACAACATAGACAACAGATAATGGACTCCTCTTTTATGCATAAGCATGTAACAACAATTAATAATTTTCTCATATGAGATTGAGGATATATGTCCAAAACTGAAACTTCCACCATGAATCATGGCTTTAGTTAGCGGCCCAATGTTCTTCTCTAACAATATGCATGCCTAACCATAAGGTGGTAGATCTCCCTTACTTCAGACAAGACGAACATGCATAGCAACTCACATGATATTCAACAAAGAATAGTTGATGGCGTCCCCAAGAACATGGTTATCGCACAACAAGCAACTTAATAAGAGATAAAGTGCATAAGTACATATTCAATACCACAATAGTTTTTAAGCTATTTGTCCCATGAGCTATATATTGTAAAGGCGAATGATGAAATGTTAAAGGTAGCACTCAAGCAATTTACTTTGGAATGGCGGAGAAATACCATGTAGTAGGTAGGTATGGTGGACACAAATGGCATAGTGGTTGGCTCAAGTATTTTGGATGCATGAGAAGTATTCCCTCTCGATACAAGGTTTAGGCTAGCAAGGTTATTTGAAACAAACACAAGGATGAAGCGGTGCAGCAAAACTCACATAAAAGACAAATTGAAAATATTATAAGACTCTACACCGTCTTCCTTGTTGTTCAAACTCAATACTAGAAATTATCTAGACTTTAGAGAGACCAAATATGCAAACCAAATTTTAGCATGCTCTATGTATTTCTTCATTAATGGGTGCAAAGTATATGATGCAAGAGCTTAAACATGAGCACAACAATTGCCAAGTATCACATTATCCAAGACATTATAGCAATTACTACATGTATCATTTTCCAATTCCAACCATATAACAATTTAACGAAGAAGAAACTTCGCCATGAATACTATGAGTAGAGCCTAAGGACATACTTGTCCATATGCTACAGCGGAGCGTGTCTCTCTCCCATACAGTGAATGCTAGGATCCATTTTATTCAAACAAAACAAAAAACAAAAACAAACTGACGCTCCAAGCAAAGCACATAAGATGTGACGGAATAAAAATATAGTTTCAGGGGAGGAACCTGATAATGTTGTCGATGAAGAAGGGGATGCCTTGGGCATCCCCAAGCTTAGACGCTTGAGTCTTCTTAGAATATGCAGGGGTGAACCACCGGGGCATCCCCAAGCTTAGAGCTTTCACTCTCCTTGATCATATTGCATCACACTCCTCTCTTGATCCTTGAAAACTTCCTCTACACCAAACTTAGAACAACTCATTAGAGGGTTAGTGCACAATAAAAATTAACATGTTCAGAGGTGACACAATCATTCTTAACACTTCTGGACATTGCATAAAGCTACTGGACATTAATGGATCAAAGAAATTCATCCAACATAGCAAAAGAGGCAATGCGAAATAAAAGGCAGAATCTGCCAAAACAGAACAGTTCGTATTGACGAATTTTATCGAGGCACCAGACTTGCTCAAATGAAAATGCTCAAATTGAATGAAAGTTGCGTACATATCTGAGGATCACTCACGTAAATTGGCATAATTTTATGAGTTACCTACAGAGAATTAGGCCCAGATTCGTGACAGCAAAGAAATTTGTTTCTGCGCAGTAATCCAAATCTAGTATGAACTTTTCTATCAACGACTTTACTTGGCACAATAAAACAATAAACTAAGATAAGGAGAGGTTGCTACAGTAGAAAACAAATTCCAAGACACAAAATAAAAACAAATTACTGTAGGTAAAAACCATGGGTTGTCTCCCATAAGCGCTCTTCTTTAACGCCTTTCAGCTAGGCGCAGAAAGTGTGTATCAAGTGTTATCAAGAGATGAAGCATCAACATCATAATTTCCCTCATCTGTAGTGGTACTAAGGGCTTTGTCAATTTTAGGCCTATAATAATTTTTCTTTGGTTTAGGCACTTTAGAAACATACATAAACTTTTGCTCCTTACCCACATAAGCTTTTTCTCCAAACTTTATAGATGAAAAGGTTGAACCCAAGGTTCCCATAGCTTTTTCAAGCTCACCAATCCTATTGATTTGATCATCATGGACAACACAAGTTCCTAGGACACTAATTCTTTCATCAATTCCTCCTAAGGATTTATCAAGTTCATTAGTTTTATCAAGTAACATCTCCAATTTAGTTTCTACACTCGGAAAATTTTTCTCTATGGTTTCCAATTTTTTCATAACATCCTCAAGAGAGATTTCAATTTTAGTTTCATTAACAGGTGGTGTTCCAAATAAACTCTCAATAATGCAACTAGCTTCTAAAGCGGGAGCGCCTAGGAAGTTACCTCCCGCGAGACAATCAAGAACATATCTATTCCAGCTAGAGATACCAACATAAAAATTCCTGAGTAGGATAGTGGTGGAGTGTTTTCTAGTGCACCTATTATGGGCATCACTAATTCTATACCAAGCATCTTTTAAACATTCTCCCCCTTGTTGCTTAAATGAACGAACTTCAACTTCAGGATTATTCATTTCAGCAGTAGTAAATAAAGCAAACTAGATAAAGTAAATGCAAGTAACTAATTTTTTTGTGTTTTTGATATAGAGTGCAAGACAGTAAACAAAAACTAGCAACTAATTTTTTTTTTGTGTTTTGATATAGTGCAGCAAACAAAGTAGTAAATAAAATAAAGCAAGACAAAAACAAAGTAAAGAGATTGGGAAGTGGAGACTCCCCTTGCAGCGTGTCTTGATCTCCCCGGCAACGGCGCCAGAAAAAGAGCTTGATGGCGTGTAACTCACACGTTCGTTGGGAATCCCAAGAGGAAGGTATGATGCGCACAGCAGCAAGTTTTCCCTCAGAAAGAAACCAAGGTTTATCGAACCAGGAGGAGCCAAGAAGCACGTTGAAGGTTGATGGCGGCGGGAGGTAGTGCGGCGGCACACCGTAGATTCGGCGCCAACGTGGAACCTGCACAACACAACCAAAGTACTTCGCCCCAACGAAACAGTGAGGTTGTCAATCTCACCGGCTTGCTGTAACAAAGGATTAACCGTATTGTGTGGAAGATGATTGTTTGCAGAAAACACTAGAACAGTATTGCAGTAGATTGTATTTCAGTATAGAGAATTGGACCGGGGTCCACAGTTCACTAGAGGTGTCTCTCCCATAAGATAAACAGCATGTTGGGTGAACAAATTACAGTTGGGCAATTGACAAATAAAGAGGGCATGACCATGCACATACATATTATGATGAGTATAGTGAGATTTAATTGGGCATTACGACAAAGTACATAGACCGCCATCCAACTGCATCTATGCCTAAAAAGTCCACCTTCGTGTTATCATCCGAACCCTCCAGTATTAAGTTGCAAAGCAACAGACAATTGCATTAAGTATGGTGCGTAATGTAATCAACAACTACATCCTTAGACATAGCATCAATGTTTTATCCCTAGTGGCAACAGCACAACACAACCTTAGAACTTTCTGTCACTGTCCCAGGTATCAATGTAGGCATGAACCCACTATCGAGCATAAATACTCCCTCTTGGAGTTACAAGCATCTACTTGGCCAGAGCATCTACTAGTAACGGAGAGCATGCAAGATCATAAACAACACATAGACATAACTTTGATAATCAACATAACAAGTATTCTCTATTCATCGGATCCCAACAAACGCAACATATAGAATTACAGATAGATGATCTTGATCATGTTAGGCAGCTCACAAGATCCGACAATGAAGCACAATGGGGAGAAGACAACCATCTAGCTACTGCTATGGACCCATAGTCCAGGGGTAGACTACTCACACATCACTCCGGAGGCGACCATGGCGGTGTAGAGTCCTCCGGGAGATGAATCCCCTCTCCGGCAGGGTGCCGGAGGCGATCTCCTGGATCCCCCGACATGGGATCGGCGGCGGCGGCGTCTCAGTAAGGTTTTCCGTATCGTGGCTCTCGGTACTGGGGGTTTCGCGATGGAGGCTTTAAGTAGGCGGAAGGGCAGGTCAGGAAGGGGCACGAGGGGCCCACACCCTAGGTCGGCGCGGCCAGGGGGGGCCGCGCCGCCCTAGGGTTTGGCCACCTCGTGGCCCCACTTCGTCTCCTCTTCGGACTTCTGGAAGCTTCGTGGCAAAATAGGACCCTGGGCGTTGATTTCGTCCAATTCCGAGAATATTTCGTTACTAGGATTTCTGAAACCAAAAACAGCAGAAAACAAGAATCGGCACTTCGGCATCTTGTTAATAGGTTAGTTCCAGAAAATGCACGAATATGACATAAAGTGTGCATAAAACATGTAGATAACATCAATAATGTGGCATGGAACATAAGAAATTATCGATACGTTGGAGACGTATCAGCCGTGCCGGCCTGGTGTCTGGGGGCCTCGGGCCTCCACCTGGCTTGCCCTTCTGGCTCCGTAATTCTTCTGGAAAAATAAGACCTTTGATACGTCCCAAACGTATCTATAATTTCTTATGTTCCATGCTACTTTTATGATGATACTCACATGTTTTGTTCACACTTTATATCGTTTTGATGCATTTTCCGGAACTAACCTATTAACGAGATGCTGAAGTGCCAGTTGCTGTTTTCTGTTGTTTTTGGTTCCAGAAAGGTTGTTCGGGCAATATTCTCGGAATTCGACGAAACGAAGACCAAACATCATAATTCACCGAGACGGACCAGGACACCGAAGGAGACCCGGAGAGGAGGCCCAGGGGCCCCACACCATAGGGCCGCGCGGGCAGGCCCCTGGCCGCGCCGACCTATGGGGAGGGCGCCCTGGTGCCCCTCCCGCGCCGCCTCTTCGCCTATAAGACCCCTTTCGACCTAAAAACGCGATACCAATTGACGAAACTCCAGAAAGACTCCAGGGGCGCCGCCACCATCGCGAAACTCCAATTCGGGGGACAGAAGTCTCTGTTCCGGCACCCTACCGGGACGGGGAATTGCCCCCGGAGTCATCTCCATCGACACCACCGCCATCTTCATCACCGCTGCTGTCTCCCATGAGGAGGGAGTAGTTCTCCATCGAGGCTCGGGGCTGTACCGGTAGCTATGTGGTTCATCTCTCTCCTATGTACTTCAATACAATAATCTCATGAGCTGCCTTACATGATTGAGATTCATATGATGATGCTTGTAATCTAGATGTCATTATGCTAGTCAAGTGGATTTTACTTATGTGATCTCCGGAGACTCCTTGTCCCACGTGTGTAAAGGTGACAATGTGTGCACCGTGTGGGTCTCTTAGGCTATATTTCACAGAATACTTATTCACTGAGTTATGATTTGAGTTGGATGTCTCTATGAAATTGTGGTGTGTTAGTACCTCCTGTGAATGCTCAAAGTGACAGCGTGGGGTGTTCATTAGTACTTGGGAATACATCTTTAAGGTTTGCCTACATGATGAATTAGTGTTCGTTATTTTGCCAGAGAGTAATTCAGAATAGCATAGTGAAGTGCTTATATTTATATCCAATTATGGTTGCAATGTTGAGAGTGTCCACTAGTGAAAGTATGACCCCTAGGCCTTGTTTCTAAGCATCGAAACTCCGTTTACTTACTGTTCTGTTGCATGTTTACTCGATGCTATATTTTATTCAGATTGCTATTACCACTCATATACATCCATACTACTTGTATTTCACTATCTCTTCGCCGAACTAGTGCACCTATACATCTGACAAGTGTATTAGGTGTGTTGGGGACACAAGAGACTTCTTGTATCGTGATTGCAGGGTTGCTTGAGAGGGATATCTTTGACCTCTTCCTCCCTGAGTTCGATAAACCTTGGGTGATCCACTTAAGGGAAAACTGCTGCTGTTCTACAAACCTCTGCTCTTGGAGGCCCAACACTGTCTACAGGAATAGAAGCGTGCGTAGACATCAAGCTATTTTCTGGCGCCGTTGCCGGGGAGGTAAGGTAAAAGGTATTCACATCCTCCGACTACTAAGCTATTTCCTAGTCTTGTTGCCGGTGTGTGAGTGCTCGAAGCTATTTCCTTTAGATCCTGCAATTGCATCCTTTTGTTTCTTGTTTTTATTTTTCACTAGTTAGGCATAATGGAAAACGACAATGAGCTTTTTAATCTATTTCCTGAGTTAAGATATGAATTGTTTGATGCGAAAATTAAAAAACCTATGGAACCTTATCTTCATGATAGTAACAATGTTATTAGTATGAATGCAATTACTGCTAATGCCATGGAAAAGTCTAAGCTTGGGGAAGCTAGTTTATATAAAAATAATCTTTTTTTGCTCCTCAGATTTGGAAGAAATATTTTGCTCTGATAATGCTTCATCTCCCATATGCGATAACTCTAATGATGCTTCTGATATTTTAAATCCACCTGCTGAAACTGTTTCATATAAAATACCTATGAAAATTATTGAACATGTTATGGATAACCGCTATGAAGGGGATGGAACTGTCCATCCTGGAGATCATTTACTGTTTTTGCATGAATTATGCGGGTTATTCAAGTGTGCAGGTATCTCTATGGATGAAGTTAGGAAGAAACTATTCTCTATATCGTTGTCTGGTAAAGCGGCGCATTGGTATAAATTGCTGAAGAGTGGGGATTCTCTTGATTGGAAGGATATTGTGCCTCTATTTTACTCTAAATTCTATCCTCCAAGTGAAATTCACAAAGACCGGAACCGTATATATAATTTCTGGCCTCATGATGGAGAGAGTATTGCCCAAGCATGGGGAAGATTGAAGTCTTTAATGCTCAAATGCCCCATTCATGAGCTTCCTGGTAATATCATCATTGATAATTTCTATGCAAGACTTTCTTTTCAGGATAAAACCTTGCTGGATATTACTTGTTCTGGATCATTTACACGCAATGAAGAAGAGTTTAAAAGGGACCTTCTTGATCGGATTCAGGAGAATACTGAAGGATGGGAGAACAACAAAGGTAAAGAGTCAGGTATAAATTATGATTATGAATGCATTGAAACTTTTATGGATACTGATAAAATTCGAAATATGAGTGCTACTTATGGTCTTGACTCTCAAGTTGTTGCAAATCTTTATAAAGCTTTTGCCTCTCATTTTGAATTGCCTAAGAAGAATTTTGATAAGTATCATGAACCTTTTAAAGATGCTTGCATGAAGGATGAAATTGTTGTTAATGATTGCAATAAACAAGCTCAAACTCCTAAGAATGCTATCTCCTATAAGCATGTTAATTTTTGTGGAATGCATAGACCTTGTGGAATTAATCAAATCGAAGATGAATATTGTATCCACCATATTAATGAAAAAACTAGAAAGTGGTCTAGGGCTCTTGATGATCTTGGTAAAAAAGTTTGTGCCAGCTATCCTTTTATTTGTGAACTTTGTCATGAAGTGGGTCATTTTAATTTTCAATGCTCTTCCTATGATAATTCGCACCCCATGAGTGCTGCAAATTTGTATTGTGATGATGAAATTACTCTTAATCAGCATGATGAACTCACTTTATTTTTGTGGTGTGAAGAGTTATCAAGAAAAATCTCTTTGTTACATATGAGTGATATTGATATCGATGATGTCCTGCATGGGTGTCTTTCTTATTGCATTGATAATTGCTATACAAATAATTACATACAAAATATTTTAGAAGAGGACACTTTGCCAAAATATGATAGGACCGCTGTGTGTTTTGAACTTATTAATGAAAAGGAGGAATCCTCCCAAGTTTGTTCTATTGTTTCTGGAAATAAATCAGGTTATGTGGAGGAGCCCCTCATCAAGCCTCTCCCCGCTAAAGAAGGGAACGAGGAAAGGAAGAAGAAGAAGAAGAAGGGGAATAAAGAGAAAGAGGTAACAGCATATCCCCGCGTGTATGAGATAACGACAGGTAACCGTAAGTATGTTGCTCCTGATGATTATTATGATAATGAATCTGAATACAATGATCTTCTTATGCCCTTTACCTACATTAGTGATCATGATTTGAAAGAGCATACTACTTTTGATATTGGAATTCTCTGGGAAACTAATTCTGAAAATGATGATGTTAATAATTGCCATAGTATCAGTACTATCCATGCTTCCTCCCATAATGATATAGAAAGCTCTAAGCTTGGGGATGAGGTGTTTGAAAATCCTTTTGCTACTGATCATTATATGTTTGATACATCTCCTTCTAGTAACAATGATGGTATGGTCACAGATGAACATACTGTGAAAGATAATTATTCTATTTCTTATGATGACACTATGCCTCCAATCTTTGATGATTATTATAAAGAATTCTATGACACATGTTATAATTATCCTTATGAAACTTGTTATAGTTATGGTGGGATCACTAAAAATCATTCCCTTAGTATGCAACTTGTTTACCATGTTCAAATTCTTGATAATGATCCTGCTCCAATTACTATTAATGAGAAGAGTTTTTCTTATGCCAAAATTAATGATACCTTTATGTATATGAACCATGATAAGAATGTTTTAAGTGATGGTTATATTGTGGATTTCATCAATGATGCTACTGAAAGTTATTATGAGAGAGGGAAACATGGTTCTATGCATCTTAATAATATTAAGTTTCCCCTCTCTATGCTGGAAATTTTGAAGTTACTCGTGTTTTATCTTCCTATGCTTGTCACTTTGCTCCTCATGAATTTATTTGTGTACAAGATTCCTTTTCATAGGAAGTGGGTTAGACTTAAAAGTGTTTCATACTTGCTTTTTGATGCTCTCTTTGCTTCAACTCTCATCCTTATGCGAGTGCATCATTAAATTTACTGAGCCCATCTTAATGGCTATAAAGAAAGCACTTCTTGGGAGATAACCCATGTTTTTATTTTGCTACTGTTTTGTTGAGTCTTGGAAGTTGTTACTACTGTAGCAACCTCTCCTTATCTTTATTTTATTGCATTGTTGTGCCAAGTAAAGTCTTTGATAGTAAAGCCAATACTAGATTTGGATTGCTGCGCAGAAACAGATTTCTTGCTGTCACGAATTTCGACCTGCCTCTCTGTAGGTAACTCAGACAAATCTGCCAATTTACGTGCGTGATCCTCAGATATGTACGCAACTTTCATTAAATTTGGGAATTTTCATTTGAGCAAGTCTGGTGCCTCAATAAAATCCGTCTTTACGGACTGTTCTGTTTTGACAGATTCTGCCTTCTATTTCGCATTGCCTATTTTGCTATGTTTGATGGATTTCTTTGTTCCATTAACTTTCAGTAGCTTTGTGCAATGTCCAGAAGTGTTAAGAATGATTATGTCACCTCTGAATATATGAATTATGCACTGACCCTCTAATGAGTTTGTTTCGAGTTTGGTGTGGAGGAAGTTTTCAAGGGTCAAGAGAGGAGGATGATACAATATGATCAAGAAGAGTGAAAAGTCAAAGCTTGGGGATGCCCCCGTGGTTCATCCCTGCATATTTTAAGAAGACTCAAGCGTCTAAGCTTGGGGATGCCCAAGGCATCCCTTCTTCATCGACAACTTATCAGGTTCCTCTAGTGAAACTATATTTTTATTCCGTCACATCTTATGTGCTTTACTTGGAGCGTCTGTTTGTTTTTATTTTTGTTTTGTTTGAATAAAATCGGATCCTAGCACTCTTTGTTTGGGAGAGAGACACGCTCCACTGTTTCGTATGAACACATATGTTCTTAGCTTCATCTTTAATGTTCATTGCGAAAGTTGGACTATTTAATTCATTGTTATATGGTTGGAAACGGAAAATGTTGCATGTGGTAAATGGTTTAATGTCTTGAACAATGTGATACTTGGCAATTGTTGAGCTCATATAGATATTGTTTAAGCTCTTGCATCATGTACCTTGTACTCATTAATGAATAACTACATAGAGCTTGTTAAAATTTGGTTTGCATGATTGATCTCTAGAGTCTAGATATTTTCTGGTTGAGGTGTTTGAACAACAAGGAGACAATGTAAAGTCTTATAATAGTTACAATATGTTCATATGTGAGCTTTGCTGCACCTTTTATACTTGAGTTTGCTTCAAACAACCTTGCTAGCCTAGCCTTGTATTGAGAGGAATTCTTCTCGTGCATCCAAATCCTTGAGCCAAAAACTATGCCATTTGTGTCCACCATACCTACCTACCACATGGTATTTCTCCGCCATTCCAAAGTACATTACTTGAGTGCTACCTTTAAAACTTCTATTCTTTGCCTTTGCAAAATATAGCTCATGGGACAAATAGCCTTAAAAACTATTGTGGTGAAGAATATGTACTTATGTGTCTTATTTCTTAATAAGTTGCTTGTTGAGCGGTAACCATGTTTTCTGGGGACGCCATCAACTTTTACCTTTGTTGAATATCATGTGAGTTGCTATGCATGTTCGTCTTGTCTGAAGTAAGGGCGATTTTCATGATCAAATGGTTTGAGTATGCATACTGTTAGAGAAGAACATTGGGCCGCTAACTAAAGCCATGATTCATGGTGGAAGTTTCAGTGTGGACAACTAATCCTCAATCTCTTATGAGAATATTAACTGTTGTTGAATGCTTATGCATTAAAGAGGAGTCCATTATCTATTGTCTATGTTGTCCCGGTATGGATGTCTAAGTTGAGAATAATCAAAAGCGAGAAATCCAATGCGAGCTTTCTCCTTAGACCTTTGTACAGGCGGCATAGAGGTACCCCTTTGTGACACTTGGTTGAAACATATGCTATGCAATGATAATCCGTGTTAATCCAAGCTAATTAGGACAAGGTGCGAGCACTATTGGTATACTATGCATGAGGCTTGCAACTTATAAGATATCTTATACATAACACATATGCTTTATTACTACCATTGACAAAATTGTTTCTTGTTTTCAAAATGAAAAGCTCTAGCACAAAAATAGTAATCAATGCTTCCCTCTGCGAAGGGCCTATCTTCTACTTTATTGTTGAGTCAGTTTGCCTATTCTTTCTATCCCAGAAGCAAACACTTGTATCAACTGTGTGCATTGATTCTTACATGTTTACTTATTGCACTTGTTATATTACTTTGTGTTGACAATTATCCATGAGATATACATGTTGAAGTTGAAAGCAACCGCTGAAACTTAATCTTCCTTTGTGTTGCTTCAATGCCTTTACTTTGAATTTATTGCTTTATGAGTAACTCTTATGCAAGTCTTATTGATGCTTGTCTTGAAAGTATTATTCATGAAAAGTCTTTGCTATATGATTCATTAGTTTACTCATTATCTTCATCATTGCTTCGAATCGCTGCATTCATATCATATGCTTTACAATAGTATGATCAAGATTATGATAGCATGTCACTTCAGAAATTATCTTTGTTATCGTTTACCTACTCGAGGGCGAGTAGGAACTAAGCTTGGGGATGCTTGATACGTCCCAAACATATCTATAATTTCTTATGTTCCATGCTACTTTTATGATGATACTCACATGTTTTGTTCACACTTTATATCGTTTTGATGCATTTTCCGGAACTAACCTATTAACGAGATGCCGAAGTGCCAGTTGCTGTTTTCTGTTGTTTTTGGTTCCAGAAAGGCTGTTCGGGCAATATTCTCGGAATTCGACGAAACAAAGACCAAACATCATAATTCACCGAGACGGACCAGGACACCGAAGGAGACCCGGAGAGGAGGCCCAGGGGCCCCACACCATAGGGCCGCGCGGGCAAGCCCCTGGCCGCGCCGACCTATGGGGAGGGCGCCCTGGAGCCCCTCCTGCGCCGCCTCTTCACCTATAAGACCCCTTTCGACCTAAAAACGAGATACCAATTGACGAAACTCCAGAAAGACTCCAGGGGCGCCGCCACCATCGCGAAACTCCAATTCGGGGGACAGAAGTCTCTGTTCCGGCACCCTGCCGGGACGGGGAATTGCCCCCGGAGTCATCTCCATCGACACCACCGCCATCTTCATCACCGCTGCTGTCTCCCATGAGGAGGGAGTAGTTCTCCATCGAGGCTCGGGGCTGTACCGGTAGCTATGTGGTTCATCTCTCTCCTATGTACTTCAATACAATAATCTCATGAGCTGCCTTACATGATTGAGATTCATATGATGATGCTTGTAATCTAGATGTTATTATGCTAGTCAAGTGGATTTTACTTAAGTGATCTCCGGAGACTCCTTGTCCCACGTGTGTAAAGGTGACAGTATGTGCACCGTGTGGGTCTCTTAGGCTATATTTCACAGAATACTTATTCACTGAGTTATGATTTGAGTTGGATGTCTCTATGAAATTGTGGTGTGTTAGTACCTCCTGTGAATGCTCAAAGTGACAGCGTGGGGTGTTCATTAGTACTTGGGAATACATCTTTAAGGTTTGCCTACATGATGAATTAGTGTTCGTTATCTTGCCAGAGAGTAATTCAGAATAGCATAGTGAAGTGCTTATATTTATATCCAATTATGGTTGCAATGTTGAGAGTGTCCACTAGTGAAAGTATGACCCCTAGGCCTTGTTTCTAAGCATCAAAACTCCGTTTACTTACTGTTCTGTTGCATGTTTACTCGCTGCCATATTTTATTCAGATTGCTATTACCACTCATATACATCCATACTACTTGTATTTCACTATCTCTTCGCCGAACTAGTGCACATATACATCTGACAAGTGTATTAGGTGTGTTGGGGACACAAGAGACTTATTGTATCGTGATTGCAGGGTTGCTTGAGAAGGATATCTTTGACCTCTTCCTCCCTGAGTTCGATAAACCTTGGGTGATCCACTTAAGGGAAAACTGCTGCTGTTCTACAAACCTCTGCTCTTGGAGGCCCAACACTGTCTACAGGAATAGAAGCGTGCGTAGACATCAACCTTCGACATAAATTCTGGGGATTTTCCTGAAAGTTGGATTTCTGCACAGAAACGAGACACCAGAGCAATTCTGCTGAAAACAGCGTTAGTCCGTGTTAGTTGTATCCAAAATACACAAATTAGAGGCAAAACAATAGCAAAAGTGTTCGGGAAAGTAGATACGTTTTGGACGTATCAACTCCCCCCAAGCTTAGCTTATTGCTTGTCCTCAAGCAATTCAGTTAACAACTGAGTGTGATAAAAGAACTTTCACGAACACATTTGTTCATATGATGTAAATATTCTCATGATATGGCAAGTACTTAAGCAATTCATAATAAGATACATGCAAATAAAATCATCTAACAGCTATGTCAATCATGGAAAAGGTACCAACAAATTAACAATAAGCATCATGAATCATGTCTATCAGCAGGATTGCAATGTTCATAAAAGGATATGATAAAGTGGTATCTCGCTTGCCCGTATTTGTACAGCAAAACATAAATGCTCGGGCACCTTTGAAGTTCATGGAAAAGATGGAAGTAGAGATTATCAAAGATAAAAGCATCAAAGTTATACCACAATTAATCACAATTTGGGACAAGCATATTATACTAAGAATGACAGTTGTGCTCTCAAGAAAGTGCTCAAAGAAAGGATGGAGACTCAATGTAAAAGTAAAAGATTGACCCTTCGCAGAGGGAAGCAGGGATTAACATGTGCTAGAGCTTTTCATTTGTAAAACAGGAGTAAAATTATTTTGAGAGGTGTTTGTTGTTGTCAACGAATGGTAATGGGTACTCTAACTACCTCATCAACCAGACTTTCAAGAGCGGCTCCCATGAAGGATGTTATCTCTACCAGCAAGGTAGATCATCCCTCTTCTCTTTTGTTTACACATGTATTTTAGTTTCATTATGGATGACACTCCCCCCAACCTTTGCTTACACAAGCCATGGCTAACCGAATCCTCGGGTGCCTTCCAACATTCTCATACCATGGAGGAGTGTCTATTTGCAAGTTAAGTTGCTTACTGATAAATCAGGGCAAAGCATGTGAAGAGAATTATTGATGAAAGTTAATTAATTGGGGCTGGGAACCCCGTTGCCAGCTCTTTTTGCAAAATTATTGGATAAGCGGATGTGCCACTAGTCCATTGTGAAAGTCTGTCAGGAGTAAATGACAAGATTGAAAGATAAACACCACATACTTCCTCATGAGCTATAAAACATTAACACAAATTGAGAAGCGTTTTGAAGGTTTTAAAGGTAGCACATGAGAATTTACTTGGAATGGTTTGAAATGCCATGCATAGGTATTTATGGTGGACACTTTGGAATAACTTGGTTTTCAGGGGTTTGGAAGCACGAGCAGCGTTCCCGCTCAGTACAAATGAAGGCTAGCAATAGACTGGGAAGCGACAATCAAGAGAGAAGTAACTGTCATAATCATGCTTGCGATAAAATAAATTAATGGAGGCATAAAAGTGATACAAGAACTCTGAGGTAAAGTAAATCATCGAGGCTTAATTGTCTTTTGTTCAGTCATATGCATGCGTGAGCATGTGCCAAGTTGATTCAAGTGAATTATTCAGAGGAGGATACCACAATGTCATATCTATCTATGAATAAAGCAATGCAAGCAAATATTTATGACATGCTACTCATATTAATAAATTGGAGCTAAACATGAGAGATCATGAACTACTAGACTTTCTTAAATGACATATACCTCACATGAACCAACTAAGCATGCTCACATTGATGAGTATATGTACGAAAATGAAAACAAATAGAGTTCATACCAGCCTCTCACCACAGTCGAATTGTTGTAGATCGTCATTATCGCCTTTTCACTTGTGTAGCTTGAATAATATGGAATGAAAACCAAGCTCCAACCACCGAAGACCACTGAACTCCATAATGAACTTTACAAAACCAAAGAAGAACAACAAATATTTTTGGTGTTTTCGAATTGGAAACAAGAACAAAAGGAAACAAGCAAATAAAGCAAAATCTTTTTGGATTTTCTTATAGCAAACCAACGATAGCAAATAAAGCAAAAGAAAAGCAAGAAACCAAAATAAACAAATGGTAAAGAGAAACAACAGAAATATTTTTGGTCTTTTTGTGTTTTAGGAAAGAAACAAAGCAAAAACAAGAAAATGAAAACTAGAAGAGTCACATAAACACAAAGTAGCAGAAATCTGCCAAACTTGACAGCAGTACAGTAATCGATTTTTAAGAAAATCTTCCGCTGCCCAAGTCGAAAAGTGTTCAACTAATGAAAGTTAGATAATAACCTGGGGAACATGCACAGAAATTGGCTTCGCAAAATAACGTTCTGGCTGTTTTTGAGAATTTTTTTGGTATCAGTCCAGAATCTGTTTTCAGGCTGCACTTCCCCAAATATCATCTCCCTTTTATTAGAAAACCACTCTAAGAAGCTAAACAAGTATATACAAGTATCCAGCAACCATAATATGCAAAGAATGAGTGATGCCGGTATACCTCCCCCCAAGCTTAGGCTTTTGGCCTAAGTGGAGATCAACCCCAGCGAGGGTCAGGATTCCACGCCGGTGGATCATACATGGCGTAATCATAATAAGGTCCCGGTGCAGAAGAAAAGGGTGAAGGTTCCTCATGCCCAACATGTTGATGCAAAGAACTTGCTGCATCGGATGACGAGTTGAGGTGTTCCTCGGCCCCCTCCGTGCCGTCTCTTGCATGATGGCCATCTCCCTCTATATATGCATTCAGTTCGCCTTCCGTGACTGACCAATCCTTCCTGGAATCAAGGTTAAACAGAACAGGTGCAGGTAATCCTACTAGTTTTTCAGTTTTCTTAGTTGTTCTCCAAGTTTTCTTATAAAATGTTATCTTGCAAGACAGGTTACTCAAATTAGACAAATCAGAAACAAATTCATGCTTAATCATGGAGACTATGTCAAGTTTCTCTATGGAGAGCTGAATATCAAGATGGTGAGGTTCTACACCGTGCATAGCTAATAAACGAGAAGCGATGAGACCTCCACAAATTCCGCCCTTCTCACGGTTAGTAGCAAGTCCATAGGCTATCAAAGCACCCAAATTATAAGTCCTATCACTTTGTAATGCAGCAGCTAGAAAAGCTAAATCCTGGATAGATAACTTACTTGCATTCTTTCTAGCAAGAACGCACTTGGTAATGAAATAGGCAAAGTAGCGAATAGCTGGGAGTTGAATACTACTGATTTTACCACCATCCTCTGAGAAGCTTTTTCCATGACAAATCATCTTGTAGAGACTCAAGAGCTCTTGCGGCGATCCCCTTATCTTCTCGCATGATCCCCATTGTGGCACTCTAATTGCTGCACAAAAATCATCAAATGGCAAGTTGACAATTTTATTATAAATTTTGTATCGAACCATGGGGTTAGATTGAGACCAATTGAATTCAAAATCCTGAACCACAGACATGGTTAGTTTTGCATATTGGTATGGTTCACCAACAACAAAATTTTCCAACCCTGCATTGGAAATCAGTCTTTGAACATCTCGCAGGATTCCTGCATTCCTCATAAAATCAACGCACAGGTAGTAGGAGGGGTATACTCCCTCTTCGCGGTTAACTCTCATAACTTGTTGTACCTGCAATTCTTGTTGGTTTAGTTGATGACTACTCCACTCCATTTTCTGAAATTTTTCAACAAACGTTATAAAATTTGATTTGGAGACATATAATTGAGGAAGACTACTATAGGAACTTGCTAGAGTACTAAACATGCATCAAAACTAATTTTTACAACTTAGAACAAGCATGCAAGCTCACTAAACATGTTACCTACAGCAACAAAATATTCAAGATATACTTAACCAAACGAAATTCTATTTGGATAATCGAAGGAGTCACATACCGGAGAGCAAATGTGCCAAATTTCAGACAGAAATCTGGGTTGAGCAAAGAGATCGAGAAATCTTGAGCTCTTGCGCAGAAACGCGAGTGAGAGAAAGCTGGTGCGAGTTTTTTCGGGAGAGAGAGTGCAATGAGTGGAGAAGATGATGAAGTGGGGCAAGGAGGGCCCCACACAACAGGGTGGCGCGCCCCCCTTCCAGGCCGCGCCGGCCTGTGGGGTGCCACCCTGGGGTGCCCCACTGGTCATCCCCAGGTGTTCCCAGGTGCCTCTTCGAAAAATAAGACCAACGGTATAATTTTTGTGAATTTTTGAAAACTTTGAAAAACGCACATTTCTGGGTATTAAATTTATTATTACTAGGCAGAAAAAGATTTTGAAATCTCTAATTAATTAAAGAACTTTACAAAACAAAAGTGCTACAGCAAGTAAAACAAATGGAGGAAGAAAGAAATGTTGTTTAGCTCTTCTATGCATATAAAATATACTTGTTAACAAGGGTGATCAAGTCTTGCCACCAAATAAATTTTACATAACATAAGAAGAATTAAACCTCAAATCAATCATGTTACCTTGTATTGTATTGATACGGATCCAATCACAAGAGTTTGCTATTCTTCTTTAGGCTCATATATTGGACAATCAATATCTCCCACTTTGATAGATCTCAAATTAGAAATTGTATTAACTCCACATATTTTATCGATCTTCTTGGAAAAATAAACAGTATGCTCCTTGTCATCGACATTGAAAGTAACTTTTCCTTTATTGCAATCAATAACAGCCCCTGCGGTGTTAAGAAAAGGTCTCCCAAGAATAATAGACATATTATCATCTTCAGGCATTTCCAACACAACAAAATCCGTTAATATTAAGCAGTTTTGAGTAACTTGAACAGGAACATCCTCACATATACCAACAGGAATAGCAGTAGATTTATCAGCCATTTGCAAAGATATATCAGTCGGTATCAACTTATCTAAATAAAGTCTCTTATAAAGAGAAAAAGGCATAACACTAACACCCGCTCCCAAATCACATAGAGCAGTTCTAACATAATTATTCTTAATAGAACAAGGAATAGTCGGTATACCTGGGTCACCAAGCTTCTTTGGAACCTTGCCATTGAAAGAGTAGTTAGCAAGCATAGTGGAAATCTCCTCATTAGGAATTTTCCTTTTGTTAGTGACAATATCTTTCATATACTTTGAATAAGGAGGCAATTTAATAGCATCAGTCAAAGGGATTTGCAGGAATAAATGTTTCATCCAATCAAAAAATTTATTATAGTGTTCTTCTTCCTTTGATTTTAGTTTCTTAGCAGGAAAAGGCATTTGCTTTTGAACCCAAGGTTCCCTTTCATTACCATGTTTCTTAGCAATAAAATCTTCCTTAGTGTACTTTTTATTTTTAGCATGCTTTTCAGGTTCATCTTCAACCTCTTCTTTATCAGAAGCATCATCATTATTTTTATCATGTTCATTACCACTTTCAGTTTCAGCATCAGAAATAGAAATACTATTAGGATCATTAACAGGCTCAGAGGATTCTACAACAGTTTTATGTTTCTTTTTCTTTTTCTTAGAAGGAGCACTAGTTTCAGTTCGTTGAGAATCTTGTTCAACTCTTTTGGGATGCCCTTCAGGATATAGAGGATCCTGGGTAGAAACACTGCCTCTAGTTGTTACTTCATAAGCATTTTTTTCTTTAGAATTGTTTTTTAACAAGTCATTTTGCACTTTAGTGAGTTGATCAATTTGAGTTTGAACCATATGAAAGTGTTTAATAAGCATTTTAACATCATTGGAGGTTCTCTCCACAATACCATGCAATTCACTAATAGCTCGAGAGTTTTCCATTAAATGATTCTCTACTCTCATATTAAAATTTTCTTGCTTAACAATATAATTATCAAACTCATCTAAGCATTGAGCAGGAGGTTTTGAATATGGAATATCTTCCCTAGTAAAGCGTTGAAGAGAGTGTACCTCAATCATGGATGAAGGGGGAGTTATCTTACATAAATCTTCTATGGGAGGTAAATTCTTCACATCTTCGGATTTAATACCTTTCTCCTTAAGAGACTTCTTGGCTTCCCTCATATCTTCATCATTTAATTTAATTAAACCCCTCTTCTTCAATATTGGTGTCGGGGTTGGTTCAGGTGTAGACCAATCATCATGATTCCGGCCTATTCTAGCCAATAATTCTTCAGCTTCGTCTGGAGTTCTTTTCCTGAAAACACAACCAGCACAGCTATCCAGGTATGCCCTAGACTCAATGGTTAGTCCACTATAAAATATATCAAGTAAATCATGCTTTTCCAAATCATGTTCAGGCCGAGCTCTAATAAGAGAGCAAAATCTCGCCCAAGCCTCAGGCAATTTCTCTCCATCTTCCTGATCAAAATTATAAATTCTCTGCAAAGCAATATGTTGAGCACTAGCAGGAAAGTATTTCCGGAAGAAAACATCAAGCAATTCTTTTGGACTATTAATAGAATCAGGTGGCAAACTATTATACCAAGTTTTAGCATCATCCTTTAATGAGAAAGGGAAAATTTTAGCAACAAAATAAGTACGCTTCTTAACATCATCAGAAAACAAGCTACTCAGAGTAGACAACTCAATCATGTGTTCTACAACACTTTCTTTTTCAGTACCACAAAAGGGTGTTTTCTCAACAATAGATATATGAGATAAATCAAGAGAAAATCATAATCCTTATCCTTAATGTTTATAGGAGATGTGGCAAATTTAGGATCAGGAAACAGTTTATATCTAACAGTATGTTGTGCAAGCAACTTTTTGATTTTTCTTGCATCAGTAGTAGCATTGCATTTATCAATAAAATCATCATCAAGTTCCACATAATCTTCATCAAGATCATCACTAGAGTATTCAACAGACTTAGGTGAATTAACAGGTGTAACAGCATTTTCATTAGGAGTTTCAATATTTTCAATTTGTCTAGACCTAGCAATTGTAGCATCTAGGAAAGATCCTAACGAACCATCATTATCAAGCACAGCAGAAGCATCATCAAAATTATAAGAGGAATTTTCAGATTCAGCAGAAGTACCAGCATGTGAAGCTTGTGGTGGTGAAACAAGTTTATCTATCACAGATGGTGAATCAAGAGCAGCAAAGGTACTCAGAGTTGTACCTTTTCTTGTAGTGGATGGTAATATGGCGACTTTAGTATCGCGAGGTTTACCCATGATGGAGAATTTGCAGCGAACAATATCAATCCAAGTGAACTTGCAAATAAAGCTATGCTCCCCGGCAACGGCGCCAGAAAATAGTCTTGATGACCCACAAGTATAGGGGATCGCAACAGTGTTCGCGGGAAGTAAAACCCAATTTATTGATTCAAAACAAGGGGAGACAAAGAATACTTGAAAGCCTTAACAGCGGAGTTGTCAATTCAGCTGCACCTGGAAACAGACTTGCTCGCAAAAGTTTATCAGTAGTAACAGTTTTATAGCAGTAGCAGTAGTGAAATAACAGCAGCAGAGTAACAAAGATAGCAGTAGTGATTATAGTAAACAACAGGATTAAAATACTGTAGGCACAGGGATGGATGACGGGCGTTGCATGGATGAGAGAAACTCATGTAACAATCAAAGCAGGGCATTTGCAGATAATAATAAAACGGTATCCAAGTACTAATCAATCAATAGGCATGTGTTCCATATTTAGTCGTACGTGCTCGCAATGAGAAACTTGCACAACATCTTTTGTCCTACCAGCCGGTGGCAGCTGGGCCTCTAGGGAATCTACTGGAAATTAAGGTACTCCTTTTAATAGAGCACCGGAGCAAAGCATTAACACTCCGTGAACACATGTGATCCTCATATCACCGCCTTCCCCTTCGGTTGTCCCAATTTCTGTCACTTTGGGGCCTCGGGTTCCGGACAACAATACGTGTATACAACTTGCAGGTAAGATCATAAAACAATGCATATCATCATGAAACAATAACATGTTCAGATCTGAAATCATGGCAATCGGGCCCTAGTGACAAGCATTAAGCATAACAAGTTGCAACAATATCATAAAAGTACCAATTACGGATACTAGGCACTATGCCCTAACAATCTTATGCTATTACATGACCAATCTCATCCAATCCCTACCATCCCCTTCAGCCTACAGTGGGGGAATTACTCGCACATGGATGGGAGAAACATGGCTGGTCGATGGAGAGGCGTCGGTGGTGATGATGGCGATGATCTCCTCCAATTCCCCGTCCCGGCGAGGTGCCAGAACGGAGTTTCTGGTCCCGAGACGGAGTTTCGCGACGGTGGCAGCGTACTGGATGGTTTCTGGCGACTTCCACTTCCCGTCTCGCGTTTTTAGATCGAAACCCTTAAGTAGTCCAGAGAGGGGCGTCAGAGGCCAGCCGAGGCGGCCACACAATAGGGCGGCGCGCCCCCCTCCTGGGCCGCGCCGACCTGGTGTGTGGGGGCCTCGGGCCTCCACCTGGCTTGCCCTTCTGGCTCCGTAATTCTTCTGGAAAAATAAGACCTTCGACATAAATTCCGGGGATTTTCCTGAAAGTTGGATTTCTGCACAAAAACGAGACACCAGAGCAATTCTGCTGAAAACAGCGTTAGTCCGTGTTAGTTGTATCCAAATTACACAAATTAGAGGCAAAACAATAGCAAAAGTGTTCGGGAAAGTAGATACGTTTTGGACGTATCAGTAACTCTCAAGTAACAAGTGTTGGGTGAACAAATTATAGTTGGGCAATTGATAGGATTGAAATAGCATTAAGACATAACATCAAGTCTATTAATTATGTAGGCATGCTTTCCATATATAGTCGTACGTGCTCGCAATGAGAAACTTGCATAACATCTTTTGTCCTACCAGCCGGTGGCAGCCGGGCCTCAAGGGAATCTACTGGCAATTAAGGTACTCCTTTTAATAGAGCACCGGAGCAAAGCATTAACACTTGGTAAAAACATGTGATCCTCATACCTACGCCTTCCCCTCCAGTTATCCCAGTTGCTGTCACTCTGGGGCCTCGGATTCCGGACATAGACATGTGCAAACAACTTGTAGATACAATCTAAGCAATAATTATAGAGCTCAAATCTAAGATCATGCCACTCATGCACTAGTGACAAGCATTAAACACAACAAGATTGCAGCAACAATAACTTCACAAACTTATATAGATAGGCTAATCATAATGTAACAATCCATCGGATCCCAACAAACACAACACCGATTACATCAGATGGATCTTAATCATGTAAGGCAGCTCATGAGATCATTGTATTGAAGTACATGGGAGAGAGAGTACCAACTAGCTACAGCTAGAACCCGTAGTCCATGGGGGAACTACTCACGGAGCATGATGGAGGCGATGGCGTCGATGGAGATGGCTTCCGGGGGCACTTCCCCGTCCCGGCGGCGTGCCGGAACAGAGATTCTGTCCCCCGAAACGGATTTTCGCGATGGCGGCGGCGCCCCTGGAGTCTTTCTGGAGTTTCGTCAAATTGGTATCGAGGTTTTAGGTCGCGAGGGACTTTATAGGCGAAGAGGCGGAGTCGGAGGGGCCACGAGGCCCCCTCCCCATAGGCTGGCGCGGCCAGGGGGCCACCCGCGCCGCCATATGGTGTGGGCCCCCTGCTGCCCGCCTCCGACTCTCCTTCGGTGATCTGGAACCTTCCGGGGAAAATAAGATATTTGGTCTTTGTTTCGTCGAATTCCGAGAATATTCCCCGAACAGCCTTTCTGGAACCAAAAACAACAGAAAACAGGAACTGTCACTTCGGCATCTTGTTAATAGGTTAGTTCCGGAAAATGCATAAAAACATTATAAAGTGTGAGCAAAACATGTAGGTATTGTCATAAAACTAGCATGGAACATCAGAAATTATAGATACGTTGGAGACGTATCACGTGCTAGAGAGTGAGAGGGGGCGAACGGAGAGCACCACGAGGACCGGAAGCTCACCACGAGTACGGGAATCTTGGCGGCGAGGCCGGAGGTGACCGGGAACGCCGGCGAGCTTCGACGGAGTCGGCGGCCGGCGACGGGGAAGATGGCTCGATTCTCCTAATTCCTTGCTCCCCTAGACGCGCGCGACGACGGAGACGATGAGGAGGACAAGGCGGTCCCAACGGTGGACTCGCCGGAGCTTGGGGAAGCCGAAATCGACGGGGGCGGCCGGCGTCTGTGAGGTTTAGGGTTAGGGTTTCCTCGCTGGAGAGCGCGAGGGAAGAGGGGAAAAAGGCTAGGGTTCGTCGGCGGCGTCCAGCGGGGCTATTTATGGCCGTCGGGGGGTGGCGGAGATGATCTTGGCCGCCGGCTCCATCGGGCGGCCGCGCTGCTGCCAGGCAGCAGCTTGGATCGGCGGGGAAGAAGCGAAAATTTGCAGAAAACTCCCTGCGGGGTGGTTGGGCCGAGGTGGGTTGGCTGTTGGGCCAGGTTGGGCTGCGGCCAGAGAGGGAAAAGAGAGAAAGAGAGGTGGGCTGAGCCCAGGGAAGAGAGGGTTTTCTCCCTTTTCTTTTTCTGGTTTTCTTTCTCTTTTCAAAATTCCAAACCAAAACTTTTTTTAAATGGAATTTGACAACTCAAATTTCCAGGGAATACTAGGACACACATGACTTATTGAATAACAACAAGTCATGTTGCTTAATTTTGAAAAACTTGCAAGATTTGAAGGAGAAAGAAATAGAGGGAAATTGCACATCAGGGTTTGATGCAAAATTTTGCCCAAATGCAAACTATATGCATGCAATGCTCATGACCACTCATTTATTTCATTAAACAAGGGTGGGATGTTACAATAAACTTTTGATCCACTTAAGGGAAACTTGCTACTGTTCTACAAACCTCTGCACTTGGAGGCCCAACACTGTCTACAAGAATAGAAGCGTCGTAGACATCACTCAATGAAGAGGAAAAGATAGTCCTTACAAGGGTTGCGATTCCAGACTCCAACATGATGCCAAAATTGGGCGCCATCCTATTATTCTACTTGAAGCATCAATCTCTCCAAAAGAGAGGTCCCACTACTTGTGGAGGAGTCACCACCGTCCTCACCAATCCCTTGTGTCTTGTTCTAGGCAAACGTGCTGGTTTCTCAACTCTTAGTTCTTGTGACATGGTCAACAAACACCAAGGTAGATATTTTACTCATATTGATGGAGATAGGTGTCTTACCACACTCCTTTGACTAACATCCTATTTTCTATGGAGGAAGGACTTCTTCATTTTCTATGCTTTAATATTTTCAAAGAGAGTGGTCTAATCTGAGTTTTGAAGGAACAAGTTCATATGGAAGAGGAATCTGAATTTGCAAGTGAAAGGTATTTCTTGCAACTCCCACTTTTGAATTATGAAATTCCGTGCTAGTTAGTTGTAATTGTTGAGCTATACTAGTGGGAGTAAGTCATGATAGTTAGAGTAAAGCTTTTATATTTTTTGTAATTAATTAAGTAAGCTTTTACTCTAGTTCTTGTAGTTAACAGAGCCTTGACAATGAAATGATTTTGTTAAATAAATAGAACAATAGAAAGTCTCTAAATGAAAGGCTTGGTGATGTTTAATTGTGTTTAGAGTTTAGCCATAGATTAATCAACTCCATAGGTTTAATAATAGACTTGATAACACTCTTTGAATGATTTGTTTGAAGGAATAAATGCTTAGCGGTAATTGAGATGCATGCTGAAGTTTGACATGTTAATTCAAGTACGATATAGCTTTATGCATGTCTACAACATTGTAACACTCCATGGGATGCTAACAACTCCGCTAGCCTATAAACGATCTTTCATGGAGCCAAGTTCTGAATTTTGGCTATGAGTTGATTAAACATATGTAGCTGCAATGCTATAATGGGTAAAATTTGGCATCCTCGTGGGTTTGTGCTGTACTTAAGCAAAAGTTGGAATACTCCTCTGGCTACTTGCGATATCAATATATCACATAAGGTACACCCTTGGTAATGCCCACGAATATCCTTCCTAGCATGTAGAGTCTGATTAAACTCACTAAACTTTCGCATCGTCCCGTACTCCCGTTACTAAAGAATTGAAATTCTAGAAAGACAAAGAATGAAAAAACTATTTGATAAGTCTTGATTTAATGATATCGGTATTCCAATGAAAAACACTCTATTGCTATGCTTATTTTGACATGATCCTTCACTATTATATGTTAATAATGATATGCTCATTGTGTTCCTTGGCAAGCTAAGAGTTAACAAGATGAATTAGATTATATCTTGATTGACTAGTTATCCCTACTTATAAAATCTTCATTAAGATTTTCTTGTCTTAACAAAGCTTGTGTAGTACTCCCCCATTCCTAGATATAATGTTTATATTTTTTTGAGAATTTATTTCAAAATATAAGGTATATTGCGTTGGACAATCTATGTGGATATTTTTTGGGGAGTTGGTTGTGTTTCCTTATCTTTTGAAAACTCTTTTATTATGCCAATTGTCTAGGATCGATCCCGCAAAAACCTTATGTATTTTTCTCTCCACGTGTGTTTCTTAATTTCAATGCCAAAAACTATACACCTTATACACTACAAGAAAAGTTGCCATGGCCGACGAAGTTGAAGTCGCGCCGTGGTTGCTGGTGTACCATGGTCGACGATTTTGGGTCCCTCCGTGGTGCATGTCAAAACTTTTTTTTTCTCGTTTTTGAGGCCACCTAGCCCGACGAAAGCGGCCAAAACGTCGCGTATGGTGGCCCGGGACGTGGTGCATCTCGAAATCTCGGGTTCGCCAGCCGAGTCAACGCAAATCCGCACCGCCGAGGGATGTAGGGCCCAGATGGCAGGCTCTCTGGCATTGTTTTTTTTCTCGATCGCGCCATCTCGTTCAACGTTCTCCGATCGAGCCGTTTACGATGCAGGATCATGGGTCCCGCATGTCATCCTCTATGAACCAAAATTCTTTCTATTCTTGGATTTTTTTGACCCCCTGATTTCTGGCTACTTCCTTTTTCTTTTGATCCCTTGCCGCCTTGGAAACGTTGAGACCGCTGCTGTTAAATGGGACCCACATGTCATCCTCTATGTGCAATCAACTTTCTTTTCTTGGAGTTTTTTTTGGCACCTCAAATTTGGTCACTTGCCTTTTTCTTTCGATCCCCTGCCGCCTCTCAAACGGTGATACCGCTGATGCTAACTGGGACCCGCATGTCATCCTCTATGTACTATAAAACTTTCTTTTCTTGAATTATTTTTGGCACCTCATATTTGGTCACTTACCTTTTTCTTTCGATCCCCTGCCGCCTCTCAAACGGTGATACCGCTGCTGCTAAATGGGACCCGCATGTCATCCTCTATGTACTATAACTTTCTTTTCTTGAATTATTTTTGGCTCCTCATATTTTTTCACTAGCCTTTTTCTTTCGATCCCCTGCCGCCTCTCAAACGGTGATACCGCTGCTGCTAAATGGGACCCGCATGTCATCCTCCATGTACTATAAAACTTTCTTTTCTTGAATTATTTTTGGCTCCTCATATTTTTTCACTTGCCTTTTTCTTTCGATCTCATGCCACGTTTGAAACGTTGAGGAACCTGCAGGCTCATGGGACCCGCATGTCATCCTCTATGTACTATAAAAGTTCATTTTCTTGGTTTTTTTTCACCCACTAATTTTTGGCAATTTCTTTTTTCTTTTGATCCCCTGCCGCCTCTCAAACGGTGATACCGCTGCTGCTAAATGGGACCCGCATGTCATCCTCTATGTACTATAAAACTTTCTTTTCTTGAATTATTTTTGGCTCCTCATATTTGGTCACTTGCCTTTTTCTTTCGATCTCATGCCACGTTTGAAACATTGAGGAACCTGCTGGCTCATGGGACCCGCATGTCATCCTCTATGTGCTATAAAAGTTTATTTTCTTTATTTTTTTTCACCCTCTGATTTTTGGCTATTTCCTTTTTCTTTTGATCCCCTGCCGCCTTGGAAACGTTGGGTAAGATGCTGACTCATGGGACCCGCATGTCATCCTCTATGTACAATCAACTTTCTTTTTCTTTTGATCTTAAGCCGCATTTGAAACGTTGAGACCGCTGCTGCTAAATGGGACCCGCATGTCATCCTCTACGTACAATAAAGTTTTTTTCTTGGATTATCTTTGGCTCCTGATATTTTGTCACTTGCCTTTTTCTTTCGATCTCATGCCGCCTTTGAAACGTTGAGTAAGCTGCTGGCTCATGGGTCCCGCATGTCATCCTCTACGAACAATAAAAGTTTCCTTTCTTGGAGTTATTTTTTACCCCTAATTTCTGGCTATTTGCCTTTTTCTTTTGATCTCCTGCCCCCTCTGAAATGATGAGGACGCTGTTGGCAGGTCGGTCCCACATGTCATCCTCTATGAACAATAAAAGTTTCCTTTGATGGATTTATTTTGAACCCCTAATTAATTTCTGGATATTTCCCCTGCCGCCTTGGAATCGTTGAGGATCTTTCTTGCCTCATGTGTCCCGCATGTCATCCTCTCAGAACGGTAAATGTTTATTTTCTTGGATTTTGTTGACCAAACGATTTTTGGCTTATTTTTTCTTTCGATCACCTGCAGCCTTTAAAACGTTGAGGACGCCGCTGGCTCATGGGTCCCACATGTCAACCTCTATGAACAATAAACGCTGAGGATGCTGCTGCCTCATGGGTCCCGCATGTCATCCTCTCAGAACGAAAATGTTTCTTTTCTTGGATTTTTTACCAACAGATTTATGGTTTATTTTTTCTTTCCATCCCCTGCCGCCTTTAAAACGTTGACGATGCTGTTGGCTCATGGGTCCCCGATGTCAGCCTCCCCGTACAAGAAACATATGATATCTTGATTATTTTGCAGACAATAAACAATGTATTGCGCTCTGAGCTATTTCAAACGGATAATTAAATCTTTATTTTTACATAAACAAACTTATATGTTGAATCTCCTTGTTTTTTTTGTCTTTGCGAAGCATAGGACTTTCCTATTTTTTTAGAAAATTCGGAACTTTCCTGTTTTGGAGTGGGCTGAAATTGTACGAGTCAAAAGGCCAAGCAGGATAGTTCGAAGGCCCGAATGTCCGGATGCAGCCCAATTGAAATCTTTCTTCTTGGATTTTTTCACCCCCGATTTCTCGCTACTTCATTTTCCTTTTGGTTCGTGTCGCCTTGGAAACGTTGAGACCGTCGCTGCAAAATGGGACCCGCATGTCATCCTCTACGTACAATAAAATTTCTTTTCTTGGATTATTTTTGGCTCCTGATATTTGGTCACTTGCCTTTTTCTTTCGATCCCGTGCAGCCTCTCAAACGGTGATACCGCTGCTGCTAATTGGGACCCGCATGTCATCCTCTATGTACAATCAAGTTTCTTTTCTTGAATTATTTTTGGCTCCTGATATTTGGTCACTTGCCTTTTTCTTTCGATCTCATGCCACGTTTGAAACGTTGAGGAACCTCGCCGGCTCATGGGACCCGCATGTCATCCTCTATGTACTATAAAAGTTCATTTTCTTTGTTTTTTCACCCTCTGATTTTTGGCTATTTCCTTTTTCTTTTGATCCTCGCCGCCTTGGAAACGTTGAGTAAGCTGCTAGCTCATGGGACCCGCATGTCATCCTCTATGTCCATAAACTTTATTTTCTTGGATTTTTTTGACCCCCTAATTTCTTGACTACTTTCTTTTTCTTTTGATCTCAAGCCGCATTTGAAACGTTGGGACCGCTGCTGCAAAATGGGACCCGCATGTCATCCTCTATGTAAATAAAGTTTCTTTTCTTGGATTATCTTGGGCTCCTGATATTTTGTCACTTGCCTTTTTCTTTCGATCTCATGCCGCCTTTGAAACGTTAAGTAAGCTGCTGGCTCATGGGTCCCGCATGTCATCCTCTATGAACAATAGAAGTTTCCTTTCTTGGAGTTATTTTTTACCCCTAATTTCTGGCTATTTGCCTTTTTCTTTTGATCCCCTGCGGCCTTTGAAACGATGAGGACGTCATGGCAGGTCGGTCCCACATGTCATCCTCTAAGAACAATATCACTTTACTATGATTGTTTTATTGTGAACACCTAATTAATTTCTGGCTATTTCCTTTTTTTTCTTTGATCCCCTGCCGCCTTGGAAACGTTGAGGATGCTGCTGCCTCATCGGTCCCGCTTGTCATCCTCTCAGAACGATAAATGTTTTCTTTTCTTGGATTTTTTTACCAACTGATATTTGGTTTATTTTTATTTTCGATCCCCTGCCGCCTTTGAAACGTTTAGTAAGCTGCTGGCTCATAGGTCCCCGATGTCGACCTCCCGTACAAGAAACATGTGATATCTTGATTATTTTGCGGACAATAAACAAGTGTATTTCGCTCGAGCTATTGCAAACGGATAAATTAAATCTTTATTTTTACAACTTATATCTTGAATCTCCTTGTTTTTTGTTTTGGCGAAGCATAGGACTTTCCTGTTTTTTTTTTTGAGAAAAATCCGAACTTTCATGTTCTAGAGTGGGCTGAAATTGTACGAGTCAAAAGGCCCAGAAGGATAGTTCGAAGGCCCAGATGTCCAGATGCAGCCCAATTGAAATCTTTCTTTTCTTGGATTTTTTTAACCCCCGATTTACGGCTACTTCATTTTTCTTTTGGTCCTGTGTCGCCTTGGAAACGTTGAGACCGCTGCGCAAAATGGGACCCGCATGTCATCCTCTATGTACAATAAAGTTTCTTTTCTTGGATTATTTTTGGCTCCTGATATTTGGTCACTTGCCTTTTTCTTTCGATCTCATGCCACGTTTGAAACGTTGAGGAATCTGCTGACTCATGGGACCCGCATGTCATCCTCTATGTACAATAAAAGTTTGATTTCTTGGATTTTTTTCACCCTCTGATTTTTGGCTATTTCCTTTTTCTTTTGATCCCCTGCCGCCATTGAAACGTTTAGTAAGCTGCTGGCTCATAGGTCCCACATGTCAGCCTGTATGAACGATAAAGCTTTCCTTTCTTGGAGTTTTTTTTGACCCCCTAATTTCTGGCTACTTTCATTTTCTTTTGATCTCAAGCCGCATTTGAAACGTTGGGACCACTGCCGCATAATGGGACCCGCATGTCATCCTCTATGTACAATCAAGTTTCTTTTCTTGGATTATTTTTGGCTCCTGATATTTGGTCAGTTGCCTTTTTCTTTCGATCTCATGCCACGTTTGAAACGTTGAGGAACCTGCTGGCTCATGGGACCCGCATGTCATCCTCTATGTACTACAAAAGTTTATTTTCTAGGGGTTTTTTTTTACTCTCTGATTTTTGGCTATTTCCTTTTTTCTTTTGATCCCCTGCCGCCTTGGAAACGTTGAGTAAGCTGCTAACTCGTGGGACCTGCATGTCATCCTCTATGTACAATCAATTTTCTTTTCTTGGAGTTTTTTTTACCCCCTAATTTCTGGCTACTTTCTTTTTCTTTTGATCTCAAGCCGCATTTGAAACGTTGGGACAGCATGTCATCCTCTATGTACAATAAAAGTTTCTTTTCTTGGATTATTTTTCACCCTCTGATTTTTGGTCACTTGCCTTTTTCTTTCGATCTCATGCCGCCCTTGAAAACGTTGAGGAACCTGCTGGCCCATGGGACCCGCATGTCATCCTCTATGTACTACAAAAGTTTCTTTTCTTGGATTTTTTTCACCCTCTGATCTTTGGCTATTTCCATCTTCTTTTGATCCCTTGCCGCCTTGGAAACATTGAGTAAGCTGCTGACTGATGGGACCCGCATGTCATCCTCTATGTACAATCAAGTCTCTTTTCTTGGATTTTCTTACCCTCTTATTTTTGGTCACTTGCCTTTTTCTTTCGATCTCATGCAGCCTCTGAAACGTTGAGGAAGCTGCTGGCTCATGGGACCCACATGTCATCCTCTATACTATAAAAGTTTATTTTCTTGGATTTTTTTCAGCCTCTTATTTTGGGCTTTTCCCTTTTTCTTTTGATCCCCTGCCGCCTTGGAAACGTTGATTAAGCTGCTGACACAAGGGCCCCGCATGTCATCCTCTATGTACAATCAACTTGCAAGATCTTGGAGCGAAAGAGCTTGTATAAGTGGGACCGATATGTCATCCTCTATGTACAATAAAAGTTTCTTTTCTTGGATTATTTTTTGCTCCTGATATTTGGTCAGTTTCCTTTTTCTTTTGATCTCATGCCGCCTCTGAAACGTTGAGTAAGGTGCTGGCTCATGGGACCCGCATGTCATCCTCTATGTACAATAAAGTTTCTTTTCTTAGATTTTTTTACCCCTGATTTTTGCTAACTTGCCTTTTTCTTTTCGATCATTTGCCGGCTTTTTTATTGAGGTCGCCGCTGGCTCATGGGTCCCACATGTCAGCCTCTATGAACAACAAACCTTTCCTTTGTTGGATTTATTTTTACCCCTAATTTACGGCTATTTGCCTTTTTTCTTTTGATCCTCGCGGCCTTTGAAACGATGAGGACGCTGCTGGCAGAGTCGGTCCCACATGTCATCCTCTATGAAGAATAAAAGTTTCCTTTTTGGATTTATTTTTGGCCCCTAATTTACGGCTATTTGCCTTTTTCTTCGATCCTGCCGACTTCGAAATGATGAGGATGCAATGGCAGATCGGTCCCACTTGTCATACTCTATGATCTTTATATGTTTCCTTTGTAGGTTTTATTTTTTACCCCTATTTTCAGGCTACTTGCCTTTTTCTTTGAAACGTTGAGGACGCTACTGTCTCATGGGTCCCACATGGCATCCTCTCTGAACGATAAACCTTCATTTCTTATTAACGACGGGTTTATCGCATTATTTTCGCAGACTAATACAAGCTCTTTCGCTCCAAGATCTTGCAAGTTAATAGAATAAATCATGGAATTATTAGGATATGTTTTAAATTTCAAATCCACTTTATGAATTTTTGAAAATACCGTGATCTATGTGGGTATGGAGCGATCAAGGATTTTCATATTGGCCATGAGCAGTTTCAAAAATTGCAACCCAATAATTCAAAATAAATACAAACAACTTTTATGTAGAATCTCCGTGTTTTTGTTTTTTGCCAATCATAGGATCTGTGGTTCTTTAGAAAAGGGCCAACATTGCATGAGCAGAAAGGCCCATTTGTAGTTATTGGGCTTCGACAGCCGGAGCAAGTAGGCCTATAGCAAATACCTTGTAGATGGCCGTTGGAACCCAAAAGTATTTGTTGCCTAGACTTAGATGCCAAACTCAGCCTTATTGACATGAACCTTGCTATGCACACGACAATTTCAGTCCGATCCGTGTACGAAACACAAGATCCAACCCTTCGTGTGAGGAAGCAGGTGGCAGCACACCTCGAGATGCTCAATCGTACATACGCATATCATATAGGAGTTGTCGTATGTACATCAGTTCTGTATTGACATGTTTTTTCTTTGGTTCACATGTGGGGTCCGCACAGTCACCTAGGTCGCACATCTACTTCCTTGCTCGTAGTTGATGCATGTTCGGTTTGGGGATGGGGTGGAACCGAACACACCCCCGTGCCAGTGGATGTACTTTACCCTTTAGCGGCGAAAAAATAGGAATGGTCCTCTCATGAGTATGATCAACAAGAGGTGGCTATATTATAAAGGACGTACACACATTGTAATTATAGTGCTAAAATAAAGTCAATCCTAAAACAGCCATGCATGGGTTATAATATGAAGGCAACACGAAATACAAAAGCAGGGCAGTGTTCAAATAAACTGATTCAAACTAGTACATACTAAAAACAGTGTACTACTTCTCAACACTTCAAGCATAATAAAAAAGTGTCACTGTTTTTTAAAGGTAACACCGAACGGGCAATGTTTAAAGCAGGCTTAAACCACATAGCCGCTTGTCGGACACTATCCCAACCATCCTTGGGAAGGCTGATAACTCCCACAGTCTCACCTTCATCTGGCTGGAGGTTGCAGCGCAAAATTTTAGGGTATTGATTATAACGAATATTCCGGTATGCTGTGTAGACGCAGTTTTTCCTCATGAATGGAACCAATGTGCCATTAGGAGCTTTGGATTCACGCTTCTTCAGGTTGGCAATGATTGGGTAATTGAGTCCGAGGAACAGAGAGTGGTCGCTGAGGCTGTTAACCTGCCTCCAAAGAAAGTCCTCGCACGTGCGGTAGATAAGGGATCCAGCTCAAAGACGTAGGTGGCAACAGGAGGATACCGCCGTAGCCGAAGCCCATTAGCAGCATAGGGAATGTCGAGGTACTTCAGCATTGGCAATCCCAATCTTGTTTACTGTAAGGATGATCATCAATCGCTTGCCATCAGCAGATGGAGCGAGGAACCACGCATACTGCTGATAATCCACAACCGGTGGCGGGATTACAAACGGGAGCATCGGGTTTTCTCGCAATATTAGAAATGGAGACGAATAGGGTGTTACCGGCAACCATATTCAAACAAAGCAGCATTGTTCATCGTTCATGCTCACGGTATAAATACGACTATGTAAGCTAAGGACATTGGTCATTCATGTGTTCAAATCGAGTGTCCAATATATCGCTTATACTGCATCCATCCCACGAAACTAGTCTAAACTTCGCCAAAACTAGACACTAGTTAGTGTATACACAGTTATATACTACCTCTGTCCCACCGAAAGTGTCTGAGATTTGTCCAAATTCAGATGTATCTAGACAGTGAAAGCATATAGATACATTCAAATTTTGACAAATATATATCATCTTAAGTTTAAGTCCTGTCTTGTAGTTAATTCCCTTTGTCTTAAGTGATCTATTAGAGAGCTTCCCGTGACCACCCGAAGGGTAAGAAATGTTTAATCGTATAAGTGGATTGCCTAGACCTTTCCATCAGTTCGGACTTTTGGTTGCGTTGGCTAGTCCATGAAGCTTGACATGGTGTCGAGCCGTGGTCTCGAGTTCGAGTCCTGGCTTTCGCAATTTATCCTAAAATTGTTGTTGCCCCCTCGGAGTCCACGTATATGCCTCTTGAGCTATACCTCCGAGTCTTTCCACATGTTGACTTGTCTCCCATCACACGTGAGGGGGTGTTGAATTGTATAAGTGGATTGCCGCCCTTGCGATCAGTTCGGACTTTTGGTTGTGTTGGTAGTGCATGAAGCTTGACAAGAAAGAAATGCTCTTTGTAGCTAACCCCAAGTCTCGGTAACATTTGCAAAATAGGTATCGATGCAGCTATCCATTCAGTAGAAGAATTTGCATTTTAGAGTTGAAGGTTCATAATCTCTTCTCTACTATTGATAGTAAAGGGTACACATGGTATTTGTTTACCTCATTTTCGCGTTCTAAAAAAGGTACGCTATATGGTTGTGCTAAGTTAAACTGATTTAAGTCTGTTCAAGTTTATCGAAAATTATACTACCAACATCTAAAACATCAATATAGGTTCATATATTACAAAAGATATTTAGATTTTCTTTTCTCGAACACATGCCTAGTCGTGCATCATTATATATTAGAGCATACAGGGGTTGTAGCAAGGCTACGAAAACTGAGAAAGCAAAAAGAAAGAACTATACGGGGGACTAGAGGCAGCTAACTTTGTTAGGCCTGCAGTGCTGAATCTTATATATATATGAGGTTGTAGATATTAATCGTAAACTTATTCAAACTTAAATATCATTGAATTAGGAAAAAGATAACCTGAGTTATTTTGAATGAGGGGACGTCACAATCACTAATGAAAGATAATTGTGGGAAACTGAAATCTATTCAAGAAAATGGGAGAAAAAATGTATCAAAAACAAAATTAATTATACCATTCTCATTGTTCACCGATATAAACAAAGAACTGTTTGATCTGCATGTAGGTACATCCAATCAAGGCTTTTCCCCGATCTCTAGAAAATATAAGCTACGCATGTAATTACAAACGATTTTCTTCTGTTTTTCTGTTTCTACGTTAACATTTGAGATACTTGTTAATTACATCCATATTCGCAGCTTGCATAGAGTTACTAATTCAGGAATGCATTCACATACGGAGTATACTATGTTTGCTGATGACTGACTAGTACTAATTCATTGCAAGCAACGGTTCATTCATATTCAGATAAAGGATGTGATCGTTAAGTCATATACTTATGAAAGTCCTTATGCATCTCTCTCGATGCGGATGGCGAGGTCTCTCGTCCTCCTTTTGGAGGCAAAATCAATTAGTTATATATGAAACAATGGGTGTAAAAGGTTATCAAAAATGGTGCCTTCATAGTGCCACGTTATCTTTTGAGATACTGGTTAATTACACCCATATTCTGCAGTGGCGTAGAGTTACTAATTCAGGAATGCAATCACATACTGAGCATACTATGTTTGTTGGTGACTAATTAGTACTACTAATTCATTGCAAGCAGCGGTTCATTCATATTCAGCAAAAGGGGGTGTGATCATTAAGTCATATAAGAAAGGTAAAATATAAACAAGGTAGTTCATGAATAACTTCATTGGTTAAGGCAGTGTATCATGCAATGCAACATAAGGACTGAAAAAATACCATTTGCGGTGTCCCGTATACGTGGAGCCGTCGGTTTCGTCCACCGCAAAAACGTGGCCACGGAGTTCAATGGCATCACGGAATTTGGATAATCAGGTGCGAGTGTAAGGGCCTCCAGCATTCTCCAGCCGCCACCCCCTTCAAGGTAGAAAATCGTTTTGTCGAACAAGGCGATGAGCTTGTAATCTGCGTACCTCCCACCTTTTGTGGGCACTTGGCGATTACAATCTTCAACAAATTAATTGCTGGACCCCAGTTAAAAGAGTATGCAGGTCGATATGAAACAATACTATGATGAATCTTCGAATCAGGTAGGGATGGAAGGGGGATATGTCGCTCGGTGTAGACGTTCACGAGGCACCACTCATGATGATCGGCGGCGGCGATCCAGTCGCCGTTCGCGCCAAGCCATTTTCTGTCGTGCATGAACGGCAGGGCGACAGAACGGCGAGGATGGTCGAGGGGCACCAGGTCGTACACGGTATCATGCAGACGAGATGCTGTCGCCAGGTCCCAGTGTTCACCGAACCAATAAGCAGGCGGAGGCATCAGCAGGCAGGGTTCATCCCAATGGTGCATCTTACCTTCATCCTTGCTGATCATGTCGTAGAGCTCCCTGGAACATGCAGCAAGTCGGACGGTGTAGGTAACGTCCAGATGCGCAGCGATGAGGTCGATGTTGTCGCCGGTGAGAGCCTCCAAGTGGCCGTCCCCGCCGCCCCGGCAAAGCCTAGAATAATCCATCACGTGAAGATGGATTTAGGTGGATGGCGGATGCAACTGCGCTTGGGGTTTTCGGAGGAGAGGGCGAGCGCTATGGAAGGAACGATGTGGCGCGCGGCCGGCCGGGGTAAGGAGAGAAAGGTATACGGAGTAGTACTAGTGATGCGGCGTGGTGGGGATCGAGATCCTGCGCGTGCGCGTGATTCTGGGAGGGTGAAGAAGAAGATTTTTTATTTTTTTTGTAACGGGGTGAAGAAGAAGATGATAGACATGCAAGGGGCAAAAACTAGGTAGTACTCTAGGCTGCTGCTGCGACTGGGCGCCGATTTGACTGTTGGTAGACTAGCACGCCACCCATCTATAAATTTGCGACGACGTTTGGTGCAGTGATGTCTCGTCACATCAGGTTGACCAGAGAGGGCTCTTTTTTTACAGTTTCCATTTCGATATATTTTTCGCCAATAATCGTAGTTCTCTACATGCCAGAGACACGTACCTTAACATGGGCAGCATGCAACCGCGCGAGCACCAAAATGGAATGAGAAATGTTTTAGAGCAGAACTTCATTTTCAATGCCTTTCCTAGCTTGGTTTGGAAACCGAACAGAGCTTCAGTGACTTGATGCTTCCAAGATACATTGTGACTGTGTCCCACCATCTACCATCCATTTGAGATCCAACGTTCCAAACTATCTCTTATTTCGAAGCTAAAAAAGAAAAACTATTCAGAAAATTTTGAAAAAAAATCCAGTAATATGTAGATTCCTTGTTTTAAAATCTATGAATATTTCATCCCATTCGGATGACTAGCTTGTGATTAAATAGATTCTTACGTACTCGAGCACTAGTTTAAACTAAATATATATTTGCTCACAAACCTATGATTCAAATCGAATGAAACTTCACCAAAATATAAATCGAAATATGCATGATTTACTGGAAGTTTTTCAAAATTTTCATGGTCCATGGGGTCCTCCAAAGTGCAAGCTTTTTTTTTCTTGGTTGGTACTTCAAAACTGAGTTTGGATGGTGGCAAGACTTGCACAAAGAGGATGTCAAAATTTTGGCCTTTGTGAACTTTGCAATCAACATCAAGTGTCGGACTCTCGAGAAAAAAATATGAGTTGGCGCCCACCTTTCTTTCAACCGTTGGTTCTCAATCCGAGGGTGGTCCAACTAGCTAACAAAATTGGCTTGGTATTCATGGTCTTGAACCAACGATTTGGCATGGCTTTCAATTGGTATGAGAGGTGATGTATGGAGGTGATTCATACGAGAGGGCAATAAAGAAATGTTTTGTCATCCTCGCAAAGCTAGTCTATTTGGAAAGAAATGAATAATTGGTTTTTCGCAACATTGCATGATACTAATTCATGATACTATGCATTGAAGGTGTTGTATCATAGACTAGTATCAGTCTACGATACTTCCCATTGTGACTAGTCTAAGTGCTTTTGCACCATGAACACTAGCTATGCACAGACCTCAAAAAACACTTCTCCATCATTCTACTATTCACACTTTCTTTTTCTAATAGAACTATGTACCATTGTTTTTAATATAATCTTGTGTCGAGAGTATATATTTCTAAAATAGTCATTTATGTTTCGCATAAGCTCAAAGAGGGGTACTTACTTATGAGAGATATCTTTCAACTAATACGTTGTAGGAGTACTTTAATTATGTGAGCTATAGTGTGAAATGCTTACTAGAACGAGTACAAAAGGTGTTTGATAACATTACAGGCCACACGCCCAAAGGTAGCCTCGCATTGTAGGAGCATTACATCAATTTAACAACTACGGAGGAGTAGCCTAGGTAGAGATAACAGGCAAAGGAAATAGTTCAACAGATAGTACAACACAACTACGGAAAGGGAGTAGCCTAGGTAGAGATAAACATGCAAATGAAATAGTTCAACAGATACAAATCTTGCATTACAACACGAGTATTACATAAAGTACATCAGCCCTTCTTTCTGGACCTGTGACGCGAAGGCAGGTTCCATTGCCGGGCGTTGGCGAAGCTTGGGATGAGCCACAACGGAACCTGCCACCATGTCCATCTAATGTTGGTTTGGAAACCAACGATGCTCTTCGTAATTCAAACCGAAGCGGCAAATTTCTGGAGAAGGAGGATATGCAAGGCCTACCGCATGGTGCGATGTGTAAACAGAGTTGCTTCTCGCCATATTTGGACGGTCATGTTCTGCCCGTCTTCTCTTGGAATGATAATCGGATAGTTCACTCCAAGGAAGAGAGAATATGATCCAAGGGAAATAATCCTCCTCCATGGCCTCGGTGGCATCAATCGACCGGTGTCCATGCCGTACACCTCGCAGCCAAGTAAACCCTTACCATACCCGCGAATAGTGCGACCATGACGACCCTCGAGGTAGCAGCAGCAGGTAAAATCCGAACCAGTCCGGTATAATCCCGCCCGTCGCAACGCCCTGGTATGGACCAGAAAAAGTCTAGAACCATCAGGAGATCGTGCTAACCACCAGGAGCCAAGATTGTACCGACCTTGTTCATCAAGTTCTGGCGGAATAGGTGCCGTGCTGATCAACAAAGGACCTTGCAAAGGAAAGCACAGCTTGAAGTCAGTTCAGCAAAACTTGATTAGTTCATTACATACATGAATAATGATGTAGCTAAAATACTGCCTCCGATCCAAATTAATTGACTCAACTGGATGTGTCTAGCTAGATATGCACAAATTAATTGACTCAAGTTTGTCTAGCTAGATGCACTGGCTAGACAAAGCTGAGTCAATTTGATTTGGATCGGAGGGAGTACTTTATTTTGACTCAAAGGCATATCGCTGCTGATTTTGATTGAATATAGAGGGGGAAAGGTACAGGCATGACACGAAAACTGCACAACAAAAAGAAAAAGGCTAAAGCTAAATCTGAAACTAGCAGGTAATAGCGAAAACACATCATATGAGATGAGAAAAATTACCCCAAGAAAGTTGATTCCATGCATAAACTTTGCCTGCCTAAGTTACAGCAAATACAATACCCTTGTGGATGATTGCATCGGAGTAGCCGTACGCTAAGAACTGGTTGTCAAGAACTGTCCATCTGCTAGAAGCACAGTGAAGGACTGCAATTGCCGCGTTGAAGATGGCAAGAACAGAGAAACTAGTATAATTTGAAGCAGCTGTTGGAACTCGGCAAATAGCTATCTTCAGCAGTTGAAGATGTTGATCATTAGACTCGAACACAAGTTTATCCGGGGTGGATTTAAACTCACTTATTGGTGGTAGAGGAATCCGGCGACCAGTGTACACATTGACAAGCTCCCAATTCCAGGGGAAGCCAAGAAGGGCGATCCAATCTCCATTCGCGCCTGCCCACATGCCCGTACCACCATCTGGAATCACGGCATCGGAAGAGATCCTGTCCAGCGGCGTCAGTTGGCACAAGGTACCCTTGCGATCTTTTGCATCATGTTGCTTGTCCTTCTGCGCACCCTGCTGCTTGAACTTGTGGACGCGGGAGAAGGGATTGTGTGCGGGCGGTACCTCAGTTTGGTGAGTATGAAGAACACAGGGCATGCCAAACGGCTGAGAGGCAGGCAGAGCTACACTTTGTGTTGCTGAATCATGATAAAACTTGCATGAACCGACGAGACTCGCGGCGGTGATGACATCGCATCGGGATGCGATTTCTTCAAGGGGGCCATCAGGAAACACCCAAGAACTGCCACTCTCATTGATCGATCTCGCCATTGGAAGGATGCGGTCAAGTGGGTGTGGGGGTGTGGGAGTGGGACGCTGGCGTTTGGGTATGAGGTATTGGAGGACAGTGCGAGCGGCAGCTGGTAGAGCGATATGGATAAAAGTCCACAACTCCTACTAGTACCATCAAACAGGTGGCTCGAGATGATCCAAAAAAGGCATGGCGGCGGTGGTGCAGGGGCTGCTGGTGTAGGCGGGGTCGCCAGAGAAGATGGAGATGAAGAAGACGGAGAAGCAGGCAAAAAAAAACAATTTGAATTGAAATCAATAATACGAGTACTACGGGCGTGCCTTCTCTCTCTGGTCTCTGCTGCACTACTGCACCTGTCGTGAAGGCGTGTGACCCGAGAAGAAGCTAATGTACTGTATACTGTCCTTGCACGCCGTGGAGCTGTATTTTGTCTCATCAAATCAGCTCTGGACAGTTTCAGCAGAGAAAAGATCCTTTGCCATCATCATGATATATTACCACGGGCCCACGGCAGTGCACATTCATCTTGTACTACCATATACTGTACTGCTCTATATGTTGCACAAACCACCACTTGGACATTTGTTTTGCAGTTTCCACCATGTGGTGGTCTAATATGTTGCAAATTTCACCACTTGGTTATCTAATCAGCTAGTTAGTCATGTTGATAGCAAAATCGACAAGTGGGTTCAACATGTCAATGCTCCAATTAATGTTTTAGAAAAAATAAATTTTTCAAAATTCATACTTCTTTTATTTAGCTATTTAAAAATGCTTATTCATTTATTTCAACAAATATTGTGCGGTCTTGAATTTTTTTCAAACAAATATTATGGCATCGGGTTCAGGACTCCTGAAAAGGACTGGCCGTGGTACGGGAACCCGAAATGATGCCCACAACATGGTCGAAAGTGGCAAGGAACCCGTCGAGGTGGATGAACTCGGGAAACCTTGGTAGAGGTAGGGATCTTGAGGAGGCCATTAGGGTTAGCCTACCCCCAATAAGCGTATGAACGAAAAAAATTCACATAAGTAGTAGCTATTATTAAAATTTCACAAATATTACGCGCTTTTGAATATTTCAAAAGTATTGTGGCGTCACGCTGGCCGTGCCCGAATTTTACCTTTCAGGCTGGATGTCACGAGCATGATCACTCAACCAACCGGGTCCAAACATATATATACAATTGGCCTCCTCGAGCCTACACCGACCAGATTGTCGCTGAAACTGGATCATATAGTTTCTATTGGGTTGATGTCCTAAGGAAATATTCCAACAACGGAAGTTGTTTGTTCGTTGTATTATATTCCTTTGGAATCTTGTTGGGCTTGTTTGGTTCGAAGAAAATTCATAGAAATTTTGTGGGATTCAAATCTCAGTGGCTCCTTTGATTCTTGAATACATGATAATTCATACTAATTCACGTGTTTTTTGTGTAGCACTACAACCAAAGAACATGCAATTCAAATTTGTGTGATTTCTCTCATATAGGATTAATTCAACATGCAATCATATTCAATTCCTACATTATTTCTATTTTAACATTTTGTACACATCATGCATGCGACCCAAACAATGCGTACATGGTGGGGGGTTGTTTCGTTGCAAAAGCAGTTGGTCACACCACAAACAAACATGCAACAATTAATCTAAATTCACGCGGTTTCCCCGCGATGCAACCAAACAATATTCGATGAAACTAAGCATGGCATAAACATATACAATACACACCATACATTTTGGCTGCTTTGATTATTCGCAAGATTTTCAAAGTGCGGGAATATGAAAATTGTATGATTAGAGAGTGATGATCATCTCCAAATATATAGGATTGAGAAACAACGGTATTTGGATCCAATAACATTTGGTTGCGTGTGAAAACCAAAAGAAATACTAGTAGTAACATACGGTTACACAATGAAGGATTTTTTGTTTTTGTATAAAAATGTATTGTCAATGAATTCTGAAAATTGCAATCCTATGAATTAAACAATCAGAAATCGTGTCAGACTAATTCCAACGTTTCGAGATTCTAGTACGGAGTATGATTTCTTTGAAGGGGCGCAGAGGGACGTGGGTAGCAATGTCTAGTCCCTGTCTTGTCTGTATACACTGTACTTACATCAGACTAGTGTTGCTCATGAAGTCTTAATCTGACGTACTCTGAAGCTAGATGCATTACCGTTTCCAGTCTCTGTCCTCGTTTTTTCGATCGGCAAAATAGACAGAAATAACCCAAAGTCGAAAAGATTGGGAAAAACAAACTTTCGACATACTAGCAAGATTGGGTTATTTTTGTCCAAATTCTCGTTTTTTTCTCTTGGCTTCCCTACCCTTGAATCCATGTCACTTACGTGTGTTGCCCATGCATGCGTCATGTCCCACACTTCAGTGAGCACAAGTAATGTGTTGTACGTACGCAAACTCCCAGCGATCTTCTTTGTCAAGAGAAGACGCATCAAGATTCAAGACCCGATCGCATTTCTTGCTTTCAGCCTGGGATCCTCCATGTAAAAGTTAGGGATTTAGATGTAATTTCATGTTTATTTTGTGTGCTGTTGTAAACTGTTGATTTTTTATGTCCATTTGAATCTTGGTCAAATCCTAGGTTTGACCTAGATTTAAACAAGTTTAAAACATGAAAATGAAAAAGTAAGCCTGGATCCACCTTAGTCAATCCAAAATGAAGCTTTTGGGAGGTTTTTGAAATTTCCATGTTTGAAACCCAAAACCACTTCTTTTCATGCTAGACTTCATAAGACATAGTTTAGGGATAGGGGTAGATACATGATTTGTCTGGTTTCAGTATGTCTAGAGCTTGTTTATCCACTTGAATGCTTACTATATGACATAAGAAGACTATGTGCTATGGTTTTTCATTTATCTAATTTTTTTGAATTTTATGCCCATTTGAATCTTGGTCAAATCCCAGGTTTGACCAGGTTTTAAACAAGTTTAAAACTTGAAAATGAAAAGGTGTAAGCATGGATCCTTTGTAGTCACTCTGAAATGAAGCTTTTGGGAGGTTCTCGAAATTTCCATGCATGCTTGAAACTCAAAACCACTTTTCTTCATGCTTGACTTCATAAGACAGAGTTTAATTAGGGTTAGGGGTAGATACACGATTTTTCTGGTTTGAATATGTCTAGACCTTGTTTATCAACTTGAATGTTTACTATATGACATAATTAAGAAGGCTATGCACGTGCTTTGGTTTTTCATTCTTTAGATTTTTGTCTGAATTTTTATGCCCATTTGAATCTTGGTCAAATCCTAGGTTTGACCAAGATTTAAATAAGTTTAAAACATGAAAATGAAAAGATAAGCATCGATCCTTCTTACTCGCTCTAAAATGAAGCTTTTGGTAGGTTTTTGAAATTTCCATGTTTGAAACCCAAAACCACTTCTCTTCATGCTTGACTTCATAAGACGAAGTTTAGGGTCGATAGGGGGTAGATACATGATTTGTCTGGTTTGAATATGTCTAGACCTTGTTTATGAACTTGAATGCTTACTATATGACATAAGAAGACTATGTGCTTTGGTTTTTTTTATTTTTTTATTTTATGCCCATTTTAATATTGGTCAAATCCTAGGTTTGACCAAGATTTAAACAAGTTTAAAACATGAAAATGAAAAGGTAAGCCTGGATCCTTCTTAGTCACTCTAAAATGAAGCTTTTGGGAGGTTTTTGAAATTTCCATGTTTGAAACCAAAAACCACTTCTCTTCATGCTTGCTTCATAAGACAGAGTTTAGGGTTAGGGGTAGATACATGATTTGTCTTATTTGAATATGTATAGACCTTGTTTGTCAACTTTTGAATGCTTACTATATATATATGTGACATAAGAAGACTATGTGCTTTTGTTTTTCATTTTTCTGATTTTTTTAATTTTATGCCCATTTAAATCTTGGTCAAATCCTGGTTTGACAATGATTTAAACAAGTTTAAAATATGAAAATGAAAAGGTAAGCATTGATCCTTCTTAGTCACTCTAAAATGAAGCTTTTGGTAGGTTTTTGAAATTTCCATATTTGAAACCCAAAACCACTTCTCTTCATGCTTGACTACATAAGACAAAGTTTAGGGTTACGGAGTAGATACATGATTTTTCTTGTTTGAATATGTCTAGACCTTGTTTATCAACTTTAATGCTACTATATGACATAAGAAAACTATGTGCTTTGGTTTTTCATTTTTCTGATATTTTTTGGAATTTTGATGCACATTTGAATCTTGGTCAAATCCTAGGTTTGACCAATATTTAAACAAGTATATATAGAACATGAAAATGAAAAGGGAAGCATGTATCCTTCTTAATTAGTCACCCTAAAATGAAGTTTTTGGGAGGTTTTTGAAATTTCCATGTTTGAAACCTAAAACCACTTATCTTCATGCTTGACTTCGTCATAAGACAGAGTTTAGGGGTTAGGGGGTAGATACATGATTTGTCTAGCTAGTTTGAATATGTCTAGACCTTCTTTATCAACTTTAATGCTTACTATATGACATATAAGAAGACTATGTGCGCTTTGGTTTTTCATTTTTCGGTTTTTTTATTTTATGCCCATTTGAATCTTGGTCAAATCCTAGATTTGACCAAGATTTAAACAAGTTTAAAACATGGAAATGAAAAGGTAAGCATCGATCCTTCTTAGTCGCTCTAAAATGAAGCTGAATTTTGGGAGGTTTTTGAAATTTCCATGTTTGAAACCCAAAACCACTTCTCTTCATGCTTGACTTCATAAGACGAAGTTTAGGGTCGATAGGGGGTAGATACATGATTTGTCTTGTTTGAATATGTCTAGACCTTGTTTATCAACTTGAATGCTTACTATATGACATAAGAGGACTATGTGCATTGGTATTTCATTTTTTGATTTTTATGCCATTTGAGAATCTTGGTAAAATCCTAGGTTTGTTGAGCAAGATTTAAACAAGTTTAACATGTGAAAATGATAAGGTAATTAAGTCTGGATCTTTCTCTTAGTAACTCTAAAATGAAGCTTTTGGGAGGTTCTTGAATTTACCATGTTTGAAACCCAAACCACCGTACTTGTTTTCATGCTTGACTTCATAAGACAGAGTTTAGGGTTAGGGGTAGATACATGATTTTTCTGGTTTGAATATGTCTAGACCATGTTTATCAATTTGAATGCTTACTATATGACATAAGAAGGCTATGTGCTTTGGTTTTTCATTCTTTCGATTTTTTTCTGAATTTTTATGCCCATTTGAATCTTGGTTAAATCCTAGATTCGACCAAGATTTAAACAAGTTTAAAACTTGACAATGAAAAGGTAATTAATCATGGATCCTTCTTAATTAACCAGCCAGTCTAATTAAAATGAAGCTTTTTGGGAGGTTTTTGAAATTTCCATGTTTGAAACCCAAAACCACACTTCTCTGCTTCATGCTTGACTTCATATATAATTAAGACAAAGTTTAGGGTTAGGGGGTACATGATTTGTCTGGTTTGAATATGTCTAGACCTTGTTTATGAACTTGAATGCTTACTATAAGACATAAGAAGACTATGTGCTTTGGTTTTTTATTTTATTTATTTTTTTTATTTTATGCCCATTTGAATATTGGTCAAATCCTAGGTTTGACCAAGATTTAAACAAGTTTGAAACATGAAAATGAAAAGGTAAGCCTGGATCCTTCTTAACTAGTCACTCTAAAATGAAGCTTTAATTTTGGGAGGTTTTTGAAATTTCCATGTTTGAAACCAAAAACCACTTCTCTTCATGCTTGACTTCATAAGACAGAGTTTATGGTTTTAGAGGGGTAGATACATGATTTGTCTTATTTGAATATGTCTAGCTAGACCTTGTTTATCAACTTTTGAATGCTTACTATATATATGTATGTGACATAAGAAAACTATGTGCTTTGGTTTTTCATTTTTCTGATTTTTTTTGGAATTTTGATGCACATTTGAATCTTGGTCAAATCCTAGGTTTGACCAAGATTTAAACAAGTATAGAACATGAAAATGAAAAGGGAAGCCTGTATCCTTCTTAGTCACCCTAAAATGAAGTTTTTGGGAGGTTTTTGAAATTTCCATGTTTGAAACCCAAAACCACTTCTCTTCATGCTTGACTTCTTAAGACATAGTTTAGGGGTTAGCGGGTAGATACATGATTTGTATGGTTTGAATATGTCTAGACCTTGTTTATCAACTTTAATGCTTACTATATGACATAAGAAGACTATGTGCTTTGGTTTTTCATTTTTCTGTTTTTTTTTGAATTTTCTGCCAATTTTGTTTGACCAAGATTTAGACAAGTTTTACACGTGAAAACGAATAAGTAAGCCTGGATCCTTCTTAGTCACTCCAAAATGTACCAATTGATAGGTGCGTTAACTTTGCTTCATGGAAAAAATAATGTCATGTAAATGAGTTAACTTGGATTTCCTACCCTTGAATCCATAGGAAACTTTGTTCTAATGCACTATAATAATCAACCGAGCTTTTACACCAGCAGGTCTGTCACTTACGTGTGGTGCCCATGCGTGAGGTCCCACACTTCAGTGAGCACAAGTCACGTGCAATAGGTACGCAAACTCCCAGCCATTTTCTTTGTCAAGAGAAGACGCATCAGGATGCGTATTGGAAGTCTGTGGGTCCTTCTGGATCCTTCGGTTGTCCCTCTCACAAAAAAAAACAAATCTCTCTCATTCTCGGCCTCGCTCGACTCGCTCGCTCGCTCGCTCGCACCTCCTTCTCACTGACAAACCCTGCACAAAAGTCAACATCATCACCAGAAAAAGGGGAGACACCATAATTCTCTCCCTTCTTCTCTCCTTCCGAGTGATCCCTCTTCCTCCGAGTTTCACTCAACGGGCAAACACACATGTGCTGCATAGTAATAATAAAAAGGTAGAAAAATCGACCTACGAATCTATAATTAAATAGGTTAAACTAGGGTTTTGCCCAGTACTACAGATCAAGGTTCAAAAAATCCAACTACGGGGTTCGAACAACCCCATTTCTAATCCAAGATTTTTTTCGACCTCATCCAATGGCCTCAAACTATAGGCCGGGTTAGCATCTAGTGCAGTATGTGTGAGAATGTATGCACTATGTGTGCTATAACTTGTGTGTCTTTCAAATTTGAACCAAATTTGAATAAGTTTGAAATATTTGAAATGGGGCTTTTGGCTTAAACGTTTGAAACCCAAAACGACTTCTCCTCATGCTAGACTTCATAAGACCGAGTTTAGGGTTAGGGGGTAGATACATGATTTGTCTGGTTTGAATATGTCTAAACCTTGTTTATCAACTTGAATGCTTACTATATGACATAAGAAGACCATGTGCTTTTGTTTTTATTTTTCTATTTTTTTTAAGAATTTTATGCACATTTGATTCTGGTCAAATCCTAGGTTCAACCAAGATTTAAACAAGTTTCAAGCATGAAAATGAAAACGTAAGCCAAGATCCTTCTTAATTAGTCACTCTAAAATATATGAAGCTTTTGGGACGTACTTGAAATTTCCATGTTTGAAACCCAAAACCAATTCTCTTCATGATTGACTTCATAAGACAGAGTTTAGGGTTAGGGGTAGATATACACATGATTTTTCTGGTTTGAATATGTCTAGACCTTGTTTATCAACTTGAGTGTTTACTATATGACATAATTAAGAAGGCTATGTGCTTTGGTTTTTCATTCTTTAGATTTTTTGTCTGAATTTTTATGCCCATTTGAATCTTGGTCAAATCCTAGGTTTGACCAAGATTTAAATAAGTTTAAAACATGGAAATGAAAAGGTAAGCATCGATCCTTCTTAGTCGCTCTAAAATGAAGCTGAATTTTGGGAGGTTTTTGAAATTTCCATGTTTGAAACCCAAAACCACTTCTCTTCATGCTTGACTTCATAAGACGAAGTTTAGGGTCGATAGGGGGTAGATACATGATTTGTCTTGTTTGAATATGTCTAGACCTTGTTTATCAACTTGAATGCTTACTATATGACATAAGAGGACTATGTGCATTGGTATTTCATTTTTTTATTTTTATGCCCATTTGAGAATCTTGGTAAAATCCTAGGTTTGTTGAGCAAGATTTAAACAAGTTTAACATGTGAAAATGATAAGGTAATTAAGTCTGGATCTTTCTCTTAGTAACTCTAAAATGAAGCTTTTGGGAGGTTCTTGAATTTACCATGTTTGAAACCCAAAACCACCGTACTTGCTCATGCTTGACTTCATAAGACAGAGTTTAGGGTTAGGGGTAGATACATGATTTTTCTGGTTTGAATATGTCTAGACCATGTTTATCAATTTGAATGCTTACTATATGACATAAGAAGGCTATGTGCTTTGGTTTTTCATTCTTTCGATTTTTTTCTGAAATTTTATGCCCATTTGAATCTTGGTCAAATCCTAGGTTCGACCAAGATTTAAACAAGTTTAAAACATGATAATGAAAAGGTAATTAATCATGGATCCTTCTTAATTAACCAGCCAGTCTAATTAAAATGAAGCTTTTTGGGAGGTTTTTGAAATTTCCATGTTTGAAACCCAAAACCACACTTCTCTGCTTCATGCTTGACTTCATATATAATTAAGACAAAGTTTAGGGTTAGGGGGTACATGATTTGTCTGGTTTGAATATGTCTAGACCTTGTTTATGAACTTGAATGCTTACTATATGACATAAGAAGACTATGTGCTTTGGTTTTTTATTTTATTTATTTTTTATTTTATGCCCATTTGAATATTGGTCAAATCCTAGGTTTGACCAAGATTTAAACAAGTTTAAAACATGAAAATGAAAAGGTAAGCCTGGATCCTTCTTAACTAGTCACTCTAAAATGAAGCTTTAATTTTGGGAGGTTTTTGAAATTTCCATGTTTGAAACCAAAAACCACTTCTCTTCATGCTTGACTTCATAAGACAGAGTTTATGGTTTTAGAGGGGTAGATACATGATTTGTCTTATTTGAATATGTCTAGCTAGACCTTGTTTATCAACTTTTGAATGCTTACTATATATATGTATGTGACATAAGAAAACTATGTGCTTTGGTTTTTCATTTTTCTGTTTTTTTTTTTTTTGGAATTTTGATGCACATTTGAATCTTGGTCAAATCCTAGGTTTGACCAAGATTTAAACAAGTATAGAACATGAAAATGAAAAGGGAAGCCTGTATCCTTCTTAATTAGTCACCCTAAAATGAAGTTTTTGGGAGGTTTTTGAAATTTCCATGTTTGAAACCCAAAACCACTTATCTTCATGCTTGACTTCGTCATAAGACAGAGTTTAGGGGTTAGGGGTAGATACATGATTTGTCTAGCTAGTTTGAATATGTCCAGACCTTGTTTATCAACTTTAATGCTTACTATATGACATATAAGAAGACTATGTGCGCTTTGGTTTTTCATTTTTCTGTTTTTTTATTTTATGCCCATTTGAATCTTGGTTAAATCCTAGATTGACTTCATAAGACAGAGTTTAGGGTTAGGGGTAGATATACACATGATTTTTCTGGTTTGAATATGTCTAGACCTTGTTTATCAACTTGAGTGTTTACTATATGACATAATTAAGATGGCTATGTGCTTTGGTTTTTCATTCTTTAGATTTTTTGTCTGAATTTTTATGCCCATTTGAATCTTGGTCAAATCCTAGGTTTGACCAAGATTTAAATAAGTTTAAAACATGGAAATGAAAAGGTAAGCATCGATCCTTCTTAGTCGCTCTAAAATGAAGCTGAATTTTGGGAGGTTTTTGAAATTTCCATGTTTGAAACCCAAAACCACTTCTCTTCATGCTTGACTTCATAAGACGAAGTTTAGGGTCGATAGGGGGTAGATACATGATTTGTCTGGTTTGGATATATCTAGACCTTGTTTATCAACTTGAATGCTTACGATATGACATAAGAACACTATGTGCTTTTATTTTTTTATTTTTTTGTGCCCATTTGAATCTTGGTCAAATCCTAGGTTTGACCAAGATTTAAACAAGTATAGAACATGAAAATGAAAAGGGAAGCCTGTATCCTTCTTAGTCACCCTAAAATGAAGTTTTGGGAGGTTTTTGAAATTTCCATGTTTGAAACCCAAAACCACTTCTCTTCATGCTTGACTTCTTAAGACATAGTTTAGGGGTTAGCGGGTAGATACATGATTTGTATGGTTTGAATATGTCTAGACCTTGTTTATCAACTTTAATGCTTACTATATGACATAAGAAGACTATGTGCTTTGGTTTTTCATTTTTCTGTTTTTTTTTGAATTTTCTGCCAATTTTGTTTGACCAAGATTTAGACAAGTTTTACACGTGAAAACGAATAAGTAAGCCTGGATCCTTCTTAGTCACTCCAAAATGTACCAATTGATAGGTGCGTTAACTTTGCTTCATGGAAATAATAATGTCATGTAAATGAGTTAACTTGGATTTCCTACCCTTGAAACCATAGGAAACTTTGTTCTAATGCACTATAATAATCAACCGAGCTTTTACACCAGCAGGTCTGTCACTTACGTGTGGTGCCCATGCGTGAGGTCCCACACTTCAGTGAGCACAAGTCACGTGCAATAGGTACGCAAACTCCCAGCCATTTTCTTTGTCAAGAGAAAACGCATCAGGATGCGTATTGGAAGTCTGTGGGTCCTTCTGGATCCTTCGGTTGTCCCTCTCACAAAAAAACAAATCTCTCTCATTCTCGGCCTCACTCGACTCGCTCGCTCGCACCTCCTGCTCACTGACAAACCCTGCACAAAAGTCAACATCATCACCCGAAAAAGGGGAGACACCATAATTCTCTCCCTTCTTCTCTCCTTCCGAGTGATCCCTCTTCCTCCGAGTTTCACTCGACGGGCAAACACACATGTGCTGCATAGTAGAAAAATTGACCTACGAATCTATAATTAAATAGGTTAAACTAGGGTTTTGCCCAGTACTACAGATCAAGGTTCAAAAAATCCAACTACGGGGTTCGAACAACCCCATTTCTAATCCAAGATTTTTTTCGACCTCATCCAATGGCCTCAAACTATAGGCCGGGTTAGCATCTAGTGCAGTATGTGTGAGAATGTATGCACTATGTGTGCTATAACTTGTGTGTCTTTCAAATTTGAACCAAATTTGAATAAGTTTGAAATATTTGAAATGGGGCTTTTGGCTTAAACGTTTGAAACCCAAAATGACTTCTCCTCATGCTAGACTTCATAAGACCGAGTTTAGGGTTAGGGGGTAGATACATGATTTGTCTGGTTTGAATATGTCTAAACCTTGTTTATCAACTTGAATGCTTACTATATGACATAAGAAGACCATGTGCTTTTGTTTTTCATTTTTCTATTTTTTTTAAGAATTTTATGCACATTTGATTCTGGTCAAATCCTAGGTTCAACCAAGATTTAAACAAGTTTCAAGCATGAAAATGAAAACGTAAGCCAAGATCCTTCTTAATTAGTCACTCTAAAATATATGAAGCTTTTGGGACGTACTTGAAATTTCCATGTTTGAAACCCAAAACCAATTCTCTTCATGATTGACTTCATAAGACAGAGTTTAGGGTTAGGGGTAGATATACACATGATTTTTCTGGTTTGAATATGTCTAGACCTTGTTTATCAACTTGAGTGTTTACTATATGACATAATTAAGAAGGCTATGTGCTTTGGTTTTTCATTCTTTAGATTTTTTGTCTGAATTTTATGCCCATTTGAATCTTGGTCAAATCCTAGGTTTGACCAAGATTTAAATAAGTTTAAAACATGGAAATGAAAAGGTAAGCATCGATCCTTCTTAGTCGCTCTAAAATGAAGCTGAATTTTGGGAGGTTTTTGAAATTTCCATGTTTGAAACCCAAAACCACTTCTCTTCATGCTTGACTTCATAAGACGAAGTTTAGGGTCGATAGGGGTAGATACATGATTTGTCTTGTTTGAATATGTCTAGACCTTGTTTATCAACTTGAATGCTTACTATATGACATAAGAGGACTATGTGCATTGGTATTTCATTTTTTGATTTTTATGCCCATTTGAGAATCTTGGTAAAATCCTAGGTTTGTTGAGCAAGATTTAAACAAGTTTAACATGTGAAAATGATAAGGTAATTAAGTCTAGATCTTTCTCTTAGTAACTCTAAAATGAAGCTTTTGGGAGGTTCTTGAATTTACCATGTTTGAAACCCAAAACCACCGTACTGCTCATGCTGGACTTCATAAGACAGAGTTTAGGGTTAGGGGTAGATACATGATTTTTCTGGTTTGAATATGTCTAGACCATGTTTATCAATTTGAATGCTTACTATATGACATAAGAAGGCTATGTGCTTTGGTTTTTCATTCTTTCGATTTTTTTCTGAAATTTTATGTCCATTTGAATCTTGGTCAAATCCTAGGTTCGACCAAGATTTAAAAAAGTTTAAAACATGACAATGAAAAGGTAATTAATCATGGATCCTTCTTAATTAACCAGCCAGTCTAATTAAAATGAAGCTTTTTGGGAGGTTTTTGAAATTTCCATGTTTGAAACCCAAAACCACACTTCTCTGCTTCATGCTTGACTTCATATATAATTAAGACAAAGTTTAGGGTTAGGGGGTACATGATTTGTCTGGTTTGAATATGTCTAGACCTTGTTTATGAACTTGAATGCTTACTATATGACATAAGAAGACTATGTGCTTTGGTTTTTTATTTTATTTATTTTTTATTTTATGCCCATTTGAATATTGGTCAAATCCTAGGTTTGACCAAGATTTAAACAAGTTTAAAACATGAAAATGAAAAGGTAAGCCTGGATCTTTCTTAACTAGTCACTCTAAAATGAAGCTTTAATTTTGGGAGGTTTTTGAAATTTCCATGTTTGAAACCAAAAACCACTTCTCTTCATGCTTGACTTCATAAGACAGAGTTTATGGTTTTAGAGGGGTAGATACATGATTTGTCTTATTTGAATATGTCTAGCTAGACCTTGTTTATCAACTTTTGAATGCTTACTATATATATGTATGTGACATAAGAAAACTATGTGCTTTGGTTTTTCATTTTTCTGTTTTTTTTTTGGAATTTTGATGCACATTTGAATCTTGGTCAAATCCTAGGTTTGACCAAGATTTAAACAAGTATAGAACATGAAAATGAAAAGGGAAGCCTGTATCCTTCTTAATTAGTCACCCTAAAATGAAGTTTTTGGGAGGTTTTTGAAATTTCCATGTTTGAAACCCAAAACCACTTATCTTCATGCTTGACTTCGTCATAAGACAGAGTTTAGGGGTTAGGGGGTAGATACATGATTTGTCTAGCTAGTTTGAATATGTCCAGACCTTGTTTATCAACTTTAATGCTTACTATATGACATATAAGAAGACTATGTGCGCTTTGGTTTTTCATTTCTCTGTTTTTTTATTTTATGCCCATTTGAATCTTAGTTAAATCCTAGATTGACTTCATAAGACAGAGTTTAGGGTTAGGGGTAGATATACACATGATTTTTCCGGTTTGAATATGTCTAGACCTTGTTTATCAACTTGAGTGTTTACTATATGACATAATTAAGAGGGCTATGTGCTTTGGTTTTTCATTCTTTAGATTTTTTGTCTGAATTTTTATGCCCATTTGAATCTTAGTCAAATCCTAGGTTTGACCAAGATTTAAATAAGTTTAAAACATGGAAATGAAAAGGTAAGCATCGATCCTTCTTAGTCGCTCTAAAATGAAGCTGAATTTTGGGAGGTTTTTGAAATTTCCAGGTTTGAAACCCAAAACCACTTCTCTTCATGCTTGACTTCATAAGACGAAGTTTAGGGTCGATAGGGGGTAGATACATGATTTGTCTGGTTTGGATATATCTAGACCTTGTTTATCAACTTGAATGCTTACGATATGACATAAGAACACTATGTGCTTTTATTTTTTTATTTTTTTGTGCCCATTTGAATCTTGATTAAATCCTAGCTAGGTTTGACCAAGATTTAAACAAGTATAGAACATGAAAATGAAAAGGGAAGCCTGTATCCTTCTTAGTCACCCTAAAATGAAGTTTTGGGAGGTTTTTGAAATTTTCATGTTTGAAACCCAAAACCACTTCTCTTCATGCTTGACTTCTTAAGACATAGTTTAGGGGTTAGCGGGTAGATACATGATTTGTATGGTTTGAATATGTCTAGACCTTGTTTATCAACTTTAATGCTTACTATATGACATAAGAAGACTATGTGCTTTGGTTTTTCATTTTTCTGTTTTTTTTTGAATTTTCTGCCAATTTTGTTTGACCAAGATTTAGACAAGTTTTACACGTGAAAACGAATAAGTAAGCCTGGATCCTTCTTAGTCACTCCAAAATGTACCAATTGATAGGTGCGTTAACTTTGCTTCATGGAAAAAAATAATGTCATGTAAATGAGTTAACTTGGATTTCCTACCCTTGAATCCATAGGAAACTTTGTTCTAATGCACTATAATAATCAACCGAGCTTTTACACCAGTAGGTCTGTCACTTACGTGTGGTGCCCATGCGTGAGGTCCCACACTTCAGTGAGCACAAGTCACGTGCAATAGGTACGCAAACTCCCAGCCATTTTCTTTGTCAAGAGAAGACGCATCAGGATGCGTATTGGAAGTCTGTGGGTCCTTCTGGATCCTTCGGTTGTCCCTCTCACAGAAAAAAAACAAATCTCTCTCATTCTCGGCCTCGCTCGACTCGCTCGCTCGCTCGCACCTCCTTCTCACTGACAAACCCTGCACAAAAGTCAACATCATCACCCGAAAAAGGGGAGACACCATAATTCTCTCCCTTCTTCTCTCCTTCCGAGTGATCCCTCTTCCTCCGAGTTTCACTCGACGGGCAAACACACATGTGCTGCATAGTAGAAAAATCGACCTACGAATCTATAATTAAATAGGTTAAACTAGGGTTTTGCCCAGTACTACAGATCAAGGTTCAAAAAATCCAACTACGGGGTTCGAACAACCCCATTTCTAATCCAAGATTTTTTCGACCTCATCCAATGGCCTCAAACTATAGGCCGGGTTAGCATCTAGTGCAGTATGTGTGAGAATGTATGCACTATGTGTGCTATAACTTGTGTGTCTTTCAAATTTGAACCAAATTTGAATAAGTTTGAAATATTTGAAATAGGGCTTTTGGCTTAAACGTTTGAAACCCAAAACGACTTCTCCTCATGCTAGACTTCATAAGACCGAGTTTAGGGTTAGGGGGTAGATACATGATTTGTCTGGTTTGAATATGTCTAAACCTTGTTTATCAACTTGAATGCTTACTATATGACATAAGAAGACCATGTGCTTTTGTTTTTCATTTTTCTATTTTTTTTAAGACTTTTATGCACATTTGATTCTGGTCAAATCCTAGGTTCAACCAAGATTTAAACAAGTTTCAAGCATGAAAATGAAAACGTAAGCCAAGATCCTTTTTAATTAGTCACTCTAAAATATATGAAGCTTTTGGGACGTACTTGAAATTTCCATGTTTGAAACCCAAAACCAATTCTCTTCATGATTGACTTCATAAGACAGAGTTTAGGGTTAGGGGTAGATATACACATGATTTTTCTGGTTTGAATATGTCTAGACCTTGTTTATCAACTTGAGTGTTTACTATATGACATAATTAAGAAGGCTATGTGCTTTGGTTTTTCATTCTTTAGATTTTTTGTCTGAATTTTTATGCCAATTTGAATCTTGGTCAAATCCTAGGTTTGACCAAGATTTAAATAAGTTTAAAACATGGAAATGAAAAGGTAAGCATCGATCCTTCTTAGTCGCTCTAAAATGAAGCTGAATTTTGGGAGGTTTTTGAAATTTCCATGTTTGAAACCCAAAACCACTTCTCTTCATGCTTGACTTCATAAGACGAAGTTTAGGGTCGATAGGGGGTAGATACATGATTTGTCTTGTTTGAATATGTCTAGACCTTGTTTATCAACTTGAATGCTTACTATATGACATAAGAGGACTATGTGCATTGGTATTTCATTTTTTGATTTTTATGCCCATTTGAGAATCTTGGTAAAATCCTAGGTTTGTTGAGCAAGATTTAAACAAGTTTAACATGTGAAAATGATAAGGTAATTAAGTCTAGATCTTTCTCTTAGTAACTCTAAAATGAAGCTTTTGGGAGGTTCTTGAATTTACCATGTTTGAAACTCAAAACCACCGTACTTCTGTTCATGCTTGACTTCATAAGACAGAGTTTAGGGTTAGGGGTAGATACATGATTTTTCTGGTTTGAATATGTCTAGACCATGTTTATCAATTTGAATGCTTACTATATGACATAAGAAGGCTATGTGCTTTGGTTTTTCATTCTTTCGATTTTTTTCTGAAATTTTATGCCCATTTGAATCTTGGTCAAATCCTAGGTTCGACCAAGATTTAAACAAGTTTAAAACATGATAATGAAAAGGTAATTAATCATGGATCCTTCTTAATTAACCAGCCAGTCTAATTAAAATGAAGCTTTTTGGGAGGTTTTTGAAATTTCCATGTTTGAAACCCAAAACCACACTTCTCTGCTTCATGCTTGACTTCATATATAATTAAGACAAAGTTTAGGGTTAGGGGGTACATGATTTGTCTGGTTTGAATATGTCTAGACCTTGTTTATGAACTTGAATGCTTACTATATGACATAAGAAGACTATGTGCTTTGGTTTTTTATTTTATTTATTTTTTATTTTATGCCCATTTGAATATTGGTCAAATCCTAGGTTTGACCAAGATTTAAACAAGTTTAAAACATGAAAATGAAAAGGTAAGCCTGGATCCTTCTTAACTAGTCACTCTAAAATGAAGCTTTAATTTTGGGAGGTTTTTTAAATTTCCATGTTTGAAACCAAAAACCACTTCTCTTCATGCTTGACTTCATAAGACAGAGTTTATGGTTTTAGAGGGGTAGATACATGATTTGTCTTATTTGAATATGTCTAGCTAGACCTTGTTTATCAACTTTTGAATGCTTACTATATATATGTATGTGACATAAGAAAACTATGTGCTTTGGTTTTTCATTTTTCTGATTTTTTTTGGAATTTTGATGCACATTTGAATCTTGGTCAAATCCTAGGTTTGACCAAGATTTAAACAAGTATAGAACATGAAAATGAAAAGGGAAGCCTGTATCCTTCTTAATTAGTCACCCTAAAATGAAGTTTTTGGGAGGTTTTTGAAATTTCCATGTTTGAAACCCAAAACCACTTATCTTCATGCTTGACATCGTCATAAGACAGAGTTTAGGGGTTAGGGGGTAGATACATGATTTGTCTAGCTAGTTTGAATATGTCCAGACCTTGTTTATCAACTTTAATGCTTACTATATGACATATAAGAAGACTATGTGCGCTTTGGTTTTTCATTTTTCTGTTTTTTTATTTTATGCCCATTTGAATCTTGGTTAAATCCTAGATTGACTTCATAAGACAGAGTTTAGGGTTAGGGGTAGATATACACATGATTTTTCTGGTTTGAATATGTCTAGACCTTGTTTATCAACTTGAGTGTTTACTATATGACATAATTAAGAAGGCTATGTGCTTTGGTTTTTCATTCTTTAGATTTTTTGTCTGAATTTTTATGCCCATTTGAATCTTGGTCAAATCCTAGGTTTGACCAAGATTTAAATAAGTTTAAAACATGGAAATGAAAAGGTAAGCATTGATCCTTCTTAGTCGCTCTAAAATGAAGCTGAATTTTGGGAGGTTTTTGAAATTTCCATGTTTGAAACCCAAAACCACTTCTCTTCATGCTTGACTTCATAAGACGAAGTTTAGGGTCGATAGGGGGTAGATACATGATTTGTCTGGTTTGGATATATCTAGACCTTGTTTATCAACTTGAATGCTTACGATATGACATAAGAACACTATGTGCTTTTATTTTTTTATTTTTTGTGCCCATTTGAATCTTGGTCAAATCCTAGGTTTGACCAAGATTTAAACAAGTATAGAACATGAAAATGAAAAGGGAAGCATGTATCCTTCTTAGTCACCCTAAAATGAAGTTTTGGGAGGTTTTTGAAATTTCCATGTTTGAAACCCAAAACCACTTCTCTTCATGCTTGACTTCTTAAGACATAGTTTAGGGGTTAGCGGGTAGATACATGATTTGTATGGTTTGAATATGTCTAGACCTTGTTTATCAACTTTAATGCTTACTATATGACATAAGAAGACTATGTGCTTTGGTTTTTCATTTTTCTGTTTTTTTTTTGAATTTTCTGCCAATTTTGTTTGACCAAGATTTAGACAAGTTTTACACGTGAAAACGAATAAGTAAGCCTGGATCCTTCTTAGTCACTCCAAAATGTACCAATTGATAGGTGCATTAACTTTGATTCATGGAAAAAATAATGTCATGTAAATGAGTTAACTTGGATTTCCTACCCTTGAATCCATAGGAAACTTTGTTCTAATGCACTATAATAATCAACCGAGCTTTTACACCAGCAGGTCTGTCACTTACGTGTGGTGCCCATGCGTGAGGTCCCACACTTCAGTGAGCACAAGTCACGTGCAATAGGTACGCAAACTCCCAGCCATTTTCTTTGTCAAGAGAAGACGCATCAGGATGCATATTGGAAGTCTGTGGGTCCTTCTGGATCCTTCGGTTGTCCCTCTCACAAAAAACAACAAATCTCTCTCATTCTCGGCCTCGCTCGACTCGCTCGCTCGCTCGCTCGCACCTCCTGCTCACTGACAAACCCTGCACAAAAGTCAACATCATCACCCGTAAAAGGGGAGACACCATAATTCCCTCCCTTCTTCTCTCCTTCCGAGTGATCCCTCTTCCTCCGAGTTTCACCCGACGGGCAAACACACATGTGCTGCATAGTAATAATAAAAAGGTAGAAAAATCTACCTACGAATCTATAATTAAATAGGTTAAACTAGGGTTTTGCCCAGTACTACAGATCAAGGTTCAAAAAATCCAACTACGGGGTTCGAACAACCCCATTTCTAATCCAAGATTTTTTTCGACCTCATCCAATGGCCTCAAACTATAGGCCGGGTTAGCATCTAGTGCAGTATGTGTGAGAATGTATGCACTATGTGTGCTATAACTTGTGTGTCTTTCAAATTTGAACCAAATTTGAATAAGTTTGAAATATTTGAAATGGGGCTTTTGGCTTAAACGTTTGAAACCCAAAACGACTTCTCCTCATGCTAGACTTCATAAGACCGAGTTTAGGGTTAGGGGGTAGATACATGATTTGTCTGGTTTGAATATGTCTAAACCTTGTTTATCAACTTGAATGCTTACTATATGACATAAGAAGACCATGTGCTTTTGTTTTTCATTTTTCTATTTTTTTTAAGAATTTTATGCACATTTGATTCTGGTCAAATCCTAGGTTCAACCAAGATTTAAACAAGTTTCAAGCATGAAAATGAAAACGTAAGCCAAGATCCTTCTTAATTATTCACTCTAAAATATATGAAGCTTTTGGGACGTACTTGAAATTTCCATGTTTGAAACCCAAAACCAATTCTCTTCATGATTGACTTCATAAGACAGAGTTTAGGGTTAGGGGTAGATATACACATGATTTTTCTGGTTTGAATATGTCTAGACCTTGTTTATCAACTTGAGTGTTTACTATATGACATAATTAAGAAGGCTTTGTTTTTCATTCTTTAGATTTTTTGTCTGAATTTTTATGCCCATTTGAATCTTGGTCAAATCCTAGGTTTGACCAAGATTTAAATAAGTTTAAAACATGGAAATGAAAAGGTAAGCATCGATCCTTCTTAGTCGCTCTAAAATGAAGCTGAATTTTGGGAGGTTTTTGAAATTTCCATGTTTGAAACCCAAAACCACTTCTCTTCATGCTTGACTTCATAAGACGAAGTTTAGGGTCGATAGGGGGTAGATACATGATTTGTCTTGTTTGAATATGTCTAGACCTTGTTTATCAACTTGAATGCTTACTATATGACATAAGAGGACTATGTCCATTGGTATTTCATTTTTTGATTTTTATGCCCATTTGAGAATCTTGGTAAAATCCTAGGTTTGTTGAGCAAGATTTAAACAAGTTTACATGTGAAAATGATAAGGTAATTAAGTCTGGATCTTTCTCTTAGTAACTCTAAAATGAAGCTTTTGGGAGGTTCTTGAATTTACCATGTTTGAAACCCAAAACCACCATACTTCTGTTCATGCTTGACTTCATAAGACAGAGTTTAGGGTTAGGGGTAGATACATGATTTTTCTGGTTTGAATATGTCTAGACCATGTTTATCAATTTGAATGCTTACTATATGACATAAGAAGGCTATGTGCTTTGGTTTTTCATTCTTTCGATTTTTTTCTGAAATTTTATGCCCATTTGAATCTTGGTCAAATCCTAGGTTCGACCAAGATTTAAACAAGTTTAAAACATGATAATGAAAAGGTAATTAATCATGGATCCTTCTTAATTAACCAGCCAGTCTAATTAAAATGAAGCTTTTTGGGAGGTTTTTGAAATTTCCATGTTTGAAACCCAAAACCACACTTCTCTGCTTCATGCTTGACTTCATATATAATTAAGACAAAGTTTAGGGTTAGGGGGTACATGATTTGTCTGGTTTGAATATGTCTAGACCTTGTTTATGAACTTGAATGCTTACTATATGACATAAGAAGACTATGTGCTTTGGTTTTTTATTTTATTTATTTTTTATTTTATGCCCATTTGAATATTGGTCAAATCCTAGGTTTGACCAAGATTTAAACAAGTTTAAAACATGAAAATGAAAAGGTAAGCCTGGATCCTTCTTAACTAGTCACTCTAAAATGAAGCTTTAATTTTGGGAGGTTTTTTAAATTTCCATGTTTGAAACCAAAAACCACTTCTCTTCATGCTTGACTTCATAAGACAGAGTTTATGGTTTTAGAGGGGTAGATACATGATTTGTCTTATTTGAATATGTCTAGCTAGACCTTGTTTATCAACTTTTGAATGCTTACTATATATATGTATGTGACATAAGAAAACTATGTGCTTTGGTTTTTCATTTTTCTGATTTTTTTGGAATTTTGATGCACATTTGAATCTTGGTCAAATCCTAGGTTTGACCAAGATTTAAACAAGTATAGAACATGAAAATGAAAAGGGAAGCCTGTATCCTTCTTAATTAGTCACCCTAAAATGAAGTTTTTGGGAGGTTTTTGAAATTTCCATGTTTGAAACCCAAAACCACTTATCTTCATGCTTGACATCGTCATAAGATAGAGTTTAGGGGTTAGGGGGTAGATACATGATTTGTCTAGCTAGTTTGAATATGTCCAGACCTTGTTTATCAACTTTAATGCTTACTATATGACATATAAGAAGACTATGTGCGCTTTGGTTTTTCATTTTTCTGTTTTTTTATTTTATGCCCATTTGAATCTTGGTTAAATCCTAGATTGACTTCATAAGACAGAGTTTAGGGTTAGGGGTAGATATACACATGATTTTTCTGGTTTGAATATGTCTAGACCTTGTTTATCAACTTGAGTGTTTACTATATGACATAATTAAGAAGGCTATGTGCTTTGGTTTTTCATTCTTTAGATTTTTTGTCTGAATTTTTATGCCCATTTGAATCTTGGTCAAATCCTAGGTTTGACCAAGATTTAAATAAGTTTAAAACATGGAAATGAAAAGGTAAGCATCGATCCTTCTTAGTCGCTCTAAAATGAAGCTGAATTTTGGGAGGTTTTTGAAATTTCCATGTTTGAAACCCAAAACCACTTCTCTTCATGCTTGACTTCATAAGACGAAGTTTAGGGTCGATAGGGGGTAGATACATGATTTGTCTGGTTTGGATATATCTAGACCTTGTTTATCAACTTGAATGCTTACGATATGACATAAGAACACTATGTGCTTTTATTTTTTTATTTTTTGTGCCCATTTGAATCTTGGTCAAATCCTAGGTTTGACCAAGATTTAAACAAGTATAGAACATGAAAATGAAAAGGGAAGCATGTATCCTTCTTAGTCACCCTAAAATGAAGTTTTGGGAGGTTTTTGAAATTTCCATGTTTGAAACCCAAAACCACTTCTCTTCATGCTTGACTTCTTAAGACATAGTTTAGGGGTTAGCGGGTAGATACATCATTTGTATGGTTTGAATATGTCTAGACCTTGTTTATCAACTTTAATGCTTACTATATGACATAAGAAGACTATGTGCTTTGGTTTTTCATTTTTCTATTTTTTTTTGAATTTTCTGCCAATTTTGTTTGACCAAGATTTAGACAAGTTTTACACGTGAAAACGAATAAGTAAGCCTGGATCCTTCTTAGTCACTCCAAAATGTACCAATTGATAGGTGCATTAACTTTGATTCATGGAAAAAATAATGTCATGTAAATGAGTTAACTTGGATTTCCTACCCTTGAATCCATAGGAAACTTTGTTCTAATGCACTATAATAATCAACCGAGCTTTTACACCAGCAGGTCTATCACTTACGTGTGGTGCCCATGCGTGAGGTCCCACACTTCAGTGAGCACAAGTCACGTGCAATAGGTACGCAAACTCCCAGCCATTTTCTTTGTCAAGAGAAGACGCATCAGGATGCGTATTGGAAGTCTGTGGGTCCTTCTGGATCCTTCGGTTGTCCCTCTCACAAAAAAAAACAAATCTCTCTCATTCTCGGCCTCGCTCGACTCGCTCGCTCGCTCGCTCGCACCTCCTGCTCACTGACAAACCCTGCACAAAAGTCAACATCATCACCCGTAAAAGGGGAGACACCATAATTCTCTCCCTTCTTCTCTCCTTCCGAGTGATCCCTCTTCCTCCGAGTTTCACCCGACGGGCAAACACACATGTGCTGCATAGTAATAATAAAAAGGTAGAAAAATCGACCTACGAATCTATAATTAAATAGGTTAAACTAGGGTTTTGCCCAGTACTACAGATCAAGGTTCAAAAAATCCAACTACGGGGTTCGAACAACCCCATTTCTAATCCAAGATTTTTTTCGACCTCATCCAATGGCCTCAAACTATAGGCCGGGTTAGCATCTAGTGCAGTATGTGTGAGAATGTATGCACTATGTGTGCTATAACTTGTGTGTCTTTCAAATTTGAACCAAATTTGAATAAGTTTGAAATATTTGAAATGGGGCTTTTGGCTTAAACGTTTGAAACCCAAAACGACTTCTCCTCATGCTAGACTTCATAAGACCGAGTTTAGGGTTAGGGGTAGATACATGATTTGTCCTGGTTTGAATATGTCTAAACCTTGTTTATCAACTTGAATGCTTACTATATGACATAAGAAGACCATGTGCTTTTGTTTTTCATTTTTCTATTTTTTTTAAGAATTTTATGCACATTTGATTCTGGTCAAATCCTAGGTTCAACCAAGATTTAAACAAGTTTCAAGCATGAAAATGAAAACGTAAGCCAAGATCCTTCTTAATTAGTCACTCTAAAATATATGAAGCTTTTGGGACGTACTTGAAATTTCCATGTTTGAAACCCAAAACCAATTCTCTTCATGATTGACTTCATAAGACAGAGTTTAGGGTTAGGGGTAGATATACACATGATTTTTCTGGTTTGAATATGTCTAGACCTTGTTTATCAACTTGAGTGTTTACTATATGACATAATTAAGAAGGCTTTGTTTTTCATTCTTTAGATTTTTTGTCTGAATTTTTATGCCCATTTGAATCTTGGTCAAATCCTAGGTTTGACCAAGATTTAAATAAGTTTAAAACATGGAAATGAAAAGGTAAGCATCGATCCTTCTTAGTCGCTCTAAAATGAAGCTGAATTTTGGGAGGTTTTTGAAATTTCCATGTTTGAAACCCAAAACCACTTCTCTTCATGCTTGACTTCATAAGACGAAGTTTAGGGTCGATAGGGGGTAGATACATGATTTGTCTTGTTTGAATATGTCTAGACCTTGTTTATCAACTTGAATGCTTACTATATGACATAAGAGGACTATGTCCATTGGTATTTCATTTTTTGATTTTTATGCCCATTTGAGAATCTTGGTAAAATCCTAGGTTTGTTGAGCAAGATTTAAACAAGTTTAACATGTGAAAATGATAAGGTAATTAAGTCTGGATCTTTCTCTTAGTAACTCTAAAATGAAGCTTTTGGGAGGTTCTTGAATTTACCATGTTTGAAACCCAAAACCACCGTACTTCTGTTCATGCTTGACTTCATAAGACAGAGTTTAGGGTTAGGGGTAGATACATGATTTTTCTGGTTTGAATATGTCTAGACCATGTTTATCAATTTGAATGCTTACTATATGACATAAGAAGGCTATGTGCTTTGGTTTTTCATTCTTTCGATTTTTTTCTGAAATTTTATGCCCATTTGAATCTTGGTCAAATCCTAGGTTCGACCAAGATTTAAACAAGTTTAAAACATGATAATGAAAAGGTAATTAATCATGGATCCTTCTTAATTAACCAGCCGGTCTAATTAAAATGAAGCTTTTTGGGAGGTTTTTGAAATTTCCATGTTTGAAACCCAAAACCACACTTCTCTGCTTCATGCTTGACTTCATATATAATTAAGACAAAGTTTAGGGTTAGGGGGTACATGATTTGTCTGGTTTGAATATGTCTAGACCTTGTTTATGAACTTGAATGCTTACTATATGACATAAGAAGACTATGTGCTTTGGTTTTTTATTTTATTTATTTTTTATTTTATGCCCATTTGAATATTGGTCAAATCCTAGGTTTGACCAAGATTTAAACAAGTTTAAAACATGAAAATGAAAAGGTAAGCCTGGATCCTTCTTAACTAGTCACTCTAAAATGAAGCTTTAATTTTGGGAGGTTTTTTAAATTTCCATGTTTGAAACCAAAAACCACTTCTCTTCATGCTTGACTTCATAAGACAGAGTTTATGGTTTTAGAGGGGTAGATACATGATTTGTCTTATTTGAATATGTCTAGCTAGACCTTGTTTATCAACTTTTGAATGCTTACTATATATATGTATGTGACATAAGAAAACTATGTGCTTTGGTTTTTCATTTTTCTGATTTTTTTTGGAATTTTGATGCACATTTGAATCTTGGTCAAATCCTAGGTTTGACCAAGATTTAAACAAGTATAGAACATGAAAATGAAAAGGGAAGCCTGTATCCTTCTTAATTAGTCACCCTAAAATGAAGTTTTTGGGAGGTTTTTGAAATTTCCATGTTTGAAACCCAAAACCACTTATCTTCATGCTTGACATCGTCATAAGACAGAGTTTAGGGGTTAGGGGTAGATACATGATTTGTCTAGCTAGTTTGAATATGTCCAGACCTTGTTTATCAACTTTAATGCTTACTATATGACATATAAGAAGACTATGTGCGCTTTGGTTTTTCATTTTTCTGTTTTTTTATTTTATGCCCATTTGAATCTTGGTTAAATCCTAGATTGACTTCATAAGACAGAGTTTAGGGTTAGGGGTAGATATACACATGATTTTTCTGGTTTGAATATGTCTAGACCTTGTTTATCAACTTGAGTGTTTACTATATGACATAATTAAGAAGGCTATGTGCTTTGGTTTTTCATTCTTTAGATTTTTTGTCTGAATTTTTATGCCCATTTGAATCTTGGTCAAATCCTAGGTTTGACCAAGATTTAAATAAGTTTAAAACATGGAAATGAAAAGGTAAGCATCGATCCTTCTTAGTCGCTCTAAAATGAAGCTGAATTTTGGGAGGTTTTTGAAATTTCCATGTTTGAAACCCAAAACCACTTCTCTTCATGCTTGACTTCATAAGACGAAGTTTAGGGTCGATAGGGGTAGATACATGATTTGTCTGGTTTGGATATATCTAGACCTTGTTTATCAACTTGAATGCTTACGATATGACATAAGAACACTATGTGCTTTTATTTTTTTATTTTTTGTGCCCATTTGAATCTTGGTCAAATCCTAGGTTTGACCAAGATTTAAACAAGTATAGAACATGAAAATGAAAAGGGAAGCATGTATCCTTCTTAGTCACCCTAAAATGAAGTTTTGGGAGGTTTTTGAAATTTCCATGTTTGAAACCCAAAACCACTTCTCTTCATGCTTGACTTCTTAAGACATAGTTTAGGGGTTAGCGGGTAGATACATCATTTGTATGGTTTGAATATGTCTAGACCTTGTTTATCAACTTTAATGCTTACTATATGACATAAGAAGACTATGTGCTTTGGTTTTTCATTTTTCTGTTTTTTTTTAATTTTCTGCCAATTTTGTTTGACCAAGATTTAGACAAGTTTTACACGTGAAAACGAATAAGTAAGCCTGGATCCTTCTTAGTCACTCCAAAATGTACCAATTGATAGGTGCATTAACTTTGATTCATGGAAAAAATAATGTCATGTAAATGAGTTAACTTGGATTTCCTACCCTTGAATCCATAGGAAACTTTGTTCTAATGCACTATAATAATCAACCGAGCTTTTACACCAGCAGGTCTGTCACTTACGTGTGGTGCCCATGCGTGAGGTCCCACACTTCAGTGAGCACAAGTCACGTGCAATAGGTACGCAAACTCCCAGCCATTTTCTTTGTCAAGAGAAGACGCATCAGGATGCGTATTGGAAGTCTGTGGGTCCTTACGGATCCTTCGGTTGTCCCTCTCACAAAAAAAAACAAATCTCTCTCATTCTCGGCCTCGCTCGACTCGCTCGCTCGCTCGCTCGCACCTCCTGCTCACTGACAAACCCTGCACAAAAGTCAACATCATCACCCGTAAAAGGGGAGACACCATAATTCTCTCCCTTCTTCTCTCCTTCCGAGTGATCCCTCTTCCTCCGAGTTTCACCCGACGGGCAAACACACATGTGCTGCATAGTAATAATAAAAAGGTAGAAAAATCGACCTACGAATCTATAATTAAATAGGTTAAACTAGGGTTTTGCCCAAGACTACAGATCAAGGTTCAAAAAATCCAACTACGGGGTTCGAACAACCCCATTTCTAATCCAAGATTTTTTCGACCTCATCCAATGGCCTCAAACTATAGGCCGGGTTAGCATCTAGTGCAGTATGTGTGAGAATGTATGCACTATGTGTGCTATAACTTGTGTGTCTTTCAAATTTGAACCAAATTTGAATAAGTTTGAAATATTTGAAATGGGGCTTTTGGCTTAAACGTTTGAAACCCAAAACGACTTCTCCTCATGCTAGACTTCATAAGACCGAGTTTAGGGTTAGGGGGTAGATACATGATTTGTCTGGTTTGAATATGTCTAAACCTTGTTTATCAACTTGAATGCTTACTATATGACATAAGAAGACCATGTGCTTTTGTTTTTCATTTTTCTATTTTTTTTAAGAATTTTATGCACATTTGATTCTGGTCAAATCCTAGGTTCAACCAAGATTTAAACAAGTTTCAAGCATGAAAATGAAAACGTAAGCCAAGATCCTTCTTAATTAGTCACTCTAAAATATATGAAGCTTTTGGGACGTACTTGAAATTTCCATGTTTGAAACCCAAAACCAATTCTCTTCATGATTGACTTCATAAGACAGAGTTTAGGGTTAGGGGTAGATATACACATGATTTTTCTGGTTTGAATATGTCTAGACCTTGTTTATCAACTTGAGTGTTTACTATATGACATAATTAAGAAGGCTTTGTTTTTCATTCTTTAGATTTTTTGTCTGAATTTTTATGCCCATTTGAATCTTGGTCAAATCCTAGGTTTGACCAAGATTTAAATAAGTTTAAAACATGGAAATGAAAAGGTAAGCATCGATCCTTCTTAGTCGCTCTAAAATGAAGCTGAATTTTGGGAGGTTTTTGAAATTTCCATGTTTGAAACCCAAAACCACTTCTCTTCATGCTTGACTTCATAAGACGAAGTTTAGGGTCGATAGGGGTAGATACATGATTTGTCTTGTTTGAATATGTCTAGACCTTGTTTATCAACTTGAATGCTTACTATATGACATAAGAGGACTATGTCCATTGGTATTTCATTTTTTGATTTTTATGCCCATTTGAGAATCTTGGTAAAATCCTAGGTTTGTTGAGCAAGATTTAAACAAATTTAACATGTGAAAATGATAAGGTAATTAAGTCTGGATCTTTCTCTTAGTAACTCTAAAATGAAGCTTTTGGGAGGTTCTTGAATTTACCATGTTTGAAACCCAAAACCACCGTACTTCTGTTCATGCTTGACTTCATAAGACAGAGTTTAGGGTTAGGGGTAGATACATGATTTTTCTGGTTTGAATATGTCTAGACCATGTTTATCAATTTGAATGCTTACTATATGACATAAGAAGGCTATGTGCTTTGGTTTTTCATTCTTTCGATTTTTTCTGAAATTTTATGCCCATTTGAATCTTGGTCAAATCCTAGGTTCGACCAAGATTTAAACAAGTTTAAAACATGACAATGAAAAGGTAATTAATCATGGATCCTTCTTAATTAACCAGCCAGTCTAATTAAAATGAAGCTTTTTGGGAGGTTTTTGAAATTTCCATGTTTGAAACCCAAAACCACACTTCTCTGCTTCATGCTTGACTTCATATATAATTAAGACAAAGTTTAGGGTTAGGGGGTACATGATTTGTCTGGTTTGAATATGTCTAGACCTTGTTTATGAACTTGAATGCTTACTATATGACATAAGAAGACTATGTGCTTTGGTTTTTTATTTTATTTATTTTATATTTTATGCCCATTTGAATATTGGTCAAATCCTAGGTTTGACCAAGATTTAAACAAGTTTAAAACATGAAAATGAAAAGGTAAGCCTGGATCCTTCTTAACTAGTCACTCTAAAATGAAGCTTTAATTTTGGGAGGTTTTTGAAATTTCCATGTTTGAAACCAAAAACCACTTCTCTTCATGCTTGACTTCATAAGACAGAGTTTATGGTTTTAGAGGGGTAGATACATGATTTGTCTTATTTGAATATGTCTAGCTAGACCTTGTTTATCAACTTTTGAATGCTTACTATATATATATGTGACATAAGAAGACTATGTGCTTTTGTTTTTCATTTTTCCGATTTTTTTAATTTTATGCCCATTTAAATCTTGGTCAAATCCTAGGTTTGACAATGATTTAAACAAGTTTCAAATATGAAAATGAAAAGGTAAGCATGGATCCTTCTTAGTCACTCTAAAATGAAGCTTTTGATAGGTTTTTGAAATTTCCATATTTGAAACCCAAAACCACTTCTCTTCATGCTTGACTACATAAGACAAAGTTTAGGGTTAGGGGGTAGATACATGATTTTTCTTGTTTGAATATGTCTAGACCCTTGTTTATCAACTTTAATGCTTACTATATGACATAAGAAAACTATGTGCTTTGGTTTTTCATTTTTCTGATTTTTTGGAATTTTGATGCACATTTGAATCTTGGTCAAATCCTAGGTTTGACCAAGATTTAAACAAGTATAGAACATGAAAATGAAAAGGGAAGCCTGTATCCTTCTTAGTCACCCTAAAATGAAGTTTTTGGGAGGTTTTTGAAATTTCCATGTTTGAAACCCAAAACCACTTAATCTTCATGCTTGACTTCGTCATAAGACAGATTTTAGGGGTTAGGGGGTAGATACATGATTTGTCTAGTTTGAATATGTCTAGACCTTGTTTACCAACTTTAATGCTTACTATATGACATATAAGAAGACTATGTGCGCTTTGGTTTTTCATTTTTTCATTTTTTTATTTTATGCCCATTTGAATCGTGGTCAAATCCTAGATTTGACCAAGATTTAAACAAGTTTAAAACATGAAAATGGAAAGGTAAGCCTGGATCCTTCTTAGTCGCTCTAAAATGAAGCTTTTGGGATGATTTTGAAATTTCCATGTTTGAAACCCAAAACCAATTCTCTTCATGCATGCTTGACTTCATAAGACAGAGTTTAGGGTTAGGGGGTTAGATACATTATTTGTCTAGTTTGAATATGTCTAGACTTTGTATATCAACTTGAATATATTATTGTACCATGTCTCCACACAGCCCAAAATGCACATATTTTCAAAAGTTTTCATGCATGAGTACTTGTAACTAGTAAAAATAGAAAGTAAAAATAGGAACCCCATGTATGAAGGATACTAAAAAGAACTCTTTCACATTTTTTGGTATAGATTATGAGTTTGCTTGGCTTCATACACAAGTGAGTACATGTCATGCAAAAATTAACACGAAATTTAGTTATCATGACCCATTTTTGGTAGGCATTGTGCATATCGCCTTGAGAAACATCTTTGCGAGCTAGTGTATTAAACGTTTATTCACATATAATGGATTTTTTTTTACTTTATTAGTGCACACAATGACAGAATCGACCAAATGTGTATGATTTTTGTGAAGGTGCTAGAAAAACAAGATGCACTACGATGAAGCATGAAAGGAGGCAAGGGGAGGGATAGTGAAGAGGTGGGAGAGACCGAGAGATGAACCGCAAGGTAATTAAAAAATTGGGGCCAAAACGATTCCAACTTCCTAGGCATTGACCAACTTTGCCCCTCTTAACCCAACGTGGCAATGAACCCGTATAAGCAACAACTTCCTCTTACTCCGCTTCTCCGAAATGGTAAGAGAACCTCTCCAGCTTAAGTGACCAATCGACATAGCTATGGCCTTCCGACTTGGCTCTGGTCGCCGCGCGCGTAGTCCTACCACCGACGAGGAAGCGGAGCATCAGCGCCGCCTTCGCTTCGTCCATCGCGCACCAAGGCATAACCCGCCCGCTCTGCACTGGCCGGTTGTTCAGCCGCGGCGGCGGCGGCGCTGGCCGTGGAGCCCCTCGCCGGCCGCTTCCGTGCGGGCCGATGGATGCAGAGGCGAGGATCTCCCACGCAACCCCGCATGCGACGCCCGCTCGGCCCTGGCCGGCTTTTCCGCCGCGCATGCCGCATGGTTTTCTTTGCCGCAGGTGAGATCCCCTTCCGGCCGGCGCGAACGATGCGGAGGCGAGGAGCTCCCGTGGCCAGCCGCCTAATCCGACCGCACTTCGGGCGGTGCCGGCCGTGGAGCCAGTGCCGTTCTTTCGAAGCGCATCACGGCGACGCCCTTTGCAGAGCAACACCGCCAAGGAGCTCGTATATAACGTGATGTTCCCGGTACTCTATAGATGCCAGGATGCTCGCAAGCTTTCGTGCGAGGCTAAGAATGCGGCGGCTGCAAATCCCAGGGATGCGGCATTGCAGCGGCGCGCCGATGAGGCTAAGGAGGCGCACGCTTTCCACTGTGCGTGCCTCGACGGGCTTAACATCCAAGCACGGCTTCGTGCAACCGCCAAACGCTGCTCCAGCCTAAGATCCAAAAATACTCCGGTGAGCATATCACTCCGGAGTAGAACAATCCAATTTCTAGTACCGTAGGAGTACTTTATTAGTGCACAAACCTGGCGAAATTAAAGGTGTGTTCTTTGTGTGTGATGTAAATCTAAAAATTTGAAGGTTATAGCAAAAACATTTCTTCACAAATATTCGATGTGTTTGCTTGGCCTTATCTATATATGCGGTGAGCATATATGGATGCCAAATCCTTTACAAACTTAGGGCTCCTTTGATTCATAGGAATATGAAGAGTGTAGGAATAGGAAAGGTGTAGGATTGGAATGTCATGCCAAGTTGAATCCTATAGGAATATGGTGTGTCTTTGATTGTAGCAAAGGAATTTTTCCATGAGGTATGAGCTAATGCTTTTTCCTATAGGATTTGTACTACAAGATTCCTGTAGGAATAATTCCTATAGGATATGTTCCTATGAATCAAATGACTTGTATAGAAATTTTCCTATAGGATCCAATTCCTACATAATTCCTATATCAATCCTATGAATCAAAGGAGCCCTTATATTTTTTAAGAGATCGATGTGCATGCATCTATCTCGCCATGGTAAATTAATGAAACAAGTTGCATATTTGCCGTAATTCCAAACTTCGTGAGCAAGATAGAGATCGAGACCTTAATTAATTATTATGGGTAGGATGCATGCATGCATGGCCATTTTCTAGGGTTTTAAAGGATACTAGAGCTTTTCTAGGTTAATTTGCAACTATATGTATATTTGTTTTCTAGTTCTGGCTGATCATTAAACTCAACATTGAGTTGTAGATTATGTGAAATTAGTACATGCCATAAAATATAGTAATTTTTTATGTACCCTACGAGGCGACGTGTGGTGTACCCTTAATTATTAATTGGTAGACATGTACCGTTGGCATGTTTGAAGAAAATTTGAATTTGGAAGAAGTTTTTTAAGTAAAATTAACGCAAGCACAAAATCATGTGTGATGGTGAAATTTCTAGAACAAATTAATACAAACCTAGTAATATGAGTTTGTTTGGCTTTCTGCCCACAAGTGAGTATTGTGCGCATGTACTTTGATGCAAAATCCCGCCATACAAAACTTTTTAGTTATCATATGACCTCAAGTTTGGAAGAGATCGTATTTTAAGCAACTTCACAAACAAGAGATTCTAACAATTATATGCATGCATGAAAGAATGATTTCCCTTTTTTATTACTCTACAAAAATGGCTAGATGTGTGTTATTTGTGAAGGAGGCCTACCAAATTTTAACAGTTGCACATTATTGTCATAATTCCACCTTTTGGAAGCAGTAGGGTAGACATGCTTTCCGCTTGGTAGGATGTGTTAGTGCCATCAATTTTGTAGATATAGGTTCAAGGATTTGTTCATCTTAATCTGCAACTATATATGGATTTTTAAGCTTTTGCCTAGTAATTAAACTCATAATTGAAATAATGTAGGTTATTTAACTACATACATGCCATAAATTCGACAGAAATACTTGGACGTGCCTTGCGAGGGTGGTAACAAACAAGAACACAATGACCAAACTTCAAATGCCAATCCACCCACCAAGCTATACGATTGGCATGTACAATCGATCGACTCCTTCTAATCAAATTTGAATACAATAGAAGAAGTTTAAAAAAAATTCAAAATGAGATCAACTTGTGCATTGAGTCATCCTTTGTTATTTATTTGCTTGTAAAAATAGAAACATAGGCATATGAATGTATTCGAAACACTTCACTTTTCAATGGGAAGGGACCCGAAGGTCCCGAGAAAAACAAAAAAGATTACAATAGTAGTACTCCTTTGAGAAGGCAGTAGAAGAAGGATCCTCGAAGAGCCAAATGCTTTTATTATCCACAGCTGTTCGGCTCTTTTCCTTCTCGTGTAAGCTATCGCGCAATGATTATACTAATGGTCGGATGGTAGTACAACCATTTTCGCAAACTTCTGCGCCCTTCGTCATGTCAAGATCGTATCCCGGTGTGCAAGCAGTCTGCTCGAATGAAATACTCCTAAGTACGTACGGTATTCCCTCCAAAGACACACCACACGGTATTCCCTCCAAAGACGCACCGTCGCCCCGATCTGCTCGAATGAAATACTCCAAAATACTTCTGCACCCTTCGTCATGTCAGCATCGTATCCCAGTGTGCAAGCAGTCTCCTATGAAATGGAGACGATATTTTGTTGAAAAGTGTCGGTGCATGCTATATACCACACTAGTATGAGAGTTTTTACAGCATTATTCCGATTTCCACAGAATGCATTAAATTTGGACGCGATGCCACACTGACAAGAGTGGTTTAAACAAGGCCATTATTTTTATTATGTTATATTACTACAATACTCCAAGGTAGCACTAGTAGCCTTCGGTTGTACTCTGCCGGTCAGCTTGCCTCATTCGACCGGACTTTATTCTTCTTCTCATATATATATACAAAATACGTCGCCGAGGTTCGATGACCGCACCGTCGCCCCTCTCCGCGCCGCCGTCTTGGGCCGCGCCACCATTCTCCCCGCCGAGTTCTCCCCCGTCCCCGACGCACCACCGTCAAGCACCACCGGACCGATCTTCGCAGGTATGTACATCTCCAACCTCCGGCAAGTACAGAGGTTCATCGGTCATTGTGTTCGATATAACCTTAATTTGGGGATCGCAATGTGAGTAACTTACTGGGTTTTCTAGGAAATGAAAACGGCGTCGCTCGATGCCTACACTGCGTCAGCGGATACATGGAAAGCGGAGACGGATGCTCTGCATGCATCGGCGGAGACATGTAAAGCGGATGTGGATGCAGATGCGGAGGCAAAGGCGAAGGCGGTGGCTAGGACGGGCCCGGGCGCTGTGGCGCTGGCAAATGCTCGTATCGAAGCTGCATTTTGTTGGAAAGTCTTGGCGCGTGCTTCGAGAGTTTCGGCGGCGCAGCCGGGAGAACCGTCGGAGGCTTCGAAGCTGGCTGCTTTGAACGCGTCGAGAGCTTGGATGGTGACTTCATCTAAGGCGGCACTTGTTGCATATGATCGTGACTCGTCAACCCCTTTGTAAGTTCTACCTTCCCCAACTGCAATGAGGTTAGATCTGGTGGATTGGGTTTTTTGCCCAAACCAGACGTGATGATGCATTGAGATGTTTTTGTATTTTTGATGATGCATTCTGCTTCTTTTGTAATTTGGGTGATTCATTATGCTTTTTAGGTAGTAATTTTTCTGATGCACTCACCTCTTCAGGAATTTTTCATGGTTTTTTTTTCTGTCAACCTAGCTAATGCTCTCTGCTGTTTAGCCAAAAGTTGGATGATGCACTGTACTGTTTACATATATTTTACTCTGATGATGCATTTTGCTCTTTTAGCCTTTTAGGTAATTTTTCTGATTCTTGAACAGTGTGGGAAATTTCGATGAAGAATTTTGCTGTCAACTTAGATGATGTATTGTGATGTTTACATTTTATTACCTATATCAAAGCTAACCCCATCTGATGTTACCACAGCGTTTTGGGTCCTGTAGAGGTCTCTTTTTCCTCCAATCGTGTTGACACGTTAGCAATTATTACTGTATATGCGAGATTGCCTTCCGTTGGTGCGTCCTATTTTTGTGGTGTTTTTTTTTTTGCAAATTAAGGGCTTCATTGATTATGCAACAGGATTACAATTGCATTGTCCTGTTTACAATATTTTGATTTTGCTGATGCATTGTGCTGTTCACATTATTTTGATTTTTCTGATGCATTGTCCTGTTTACATTATTTTGATTTTGCTGATGCATTGTGTCGTTTACACTATTTTGATTTTCTTGATGCACCGTGCAGCTTTAGGAAACTTTGATGATGAATTAGATGATGCATTTTGCTGCTTAGTCAAATTAGATGTTGCATTTTGTTTTAAAAAATAGATGATGCGCAGTGTCTTGTTTACATAATTTTGACGATGCATCGTGCGATTTGCATAATCCTACCAGCTTTCGAAGGACACCCACAACAATCAACGATCTGCCCTGGAGATGTAGTCTCTCGATTCTTGTCGTGCTTCCTCCCCATCCAACCTGCTTACTAGCTGCATCAGGCACCAAGAAAGCATGGAGGCAATGTATGGGAAGCAATTATTTCAGAAAGCTAACTGTGTCACACAACGGAGGAAACCCGTTGCTAGGGTTTTTCACCAACAACTCCGAGGACAATCGATTCATCACAGAGCATGATCTTCACCGGCCATCTTGAAGATGCGGCAATCCCGTCTCAGGTGAATGGTCCCAAAATCTATGTCCTGGGATGCCGCGATGGTATGGTGCTACTCCATTCTAATGTATCCAGTGGGTATATATCAGTCCTGGGATCCAATTAGGCAAGTTCTCACGGTGATACCGTAACCACCATTGTGGCGCAATCACACAATTGAAAGCAGCGGCTCAATTCTCTCGTTCGAGAAACAACTCGAACCGTTTACACATTGTGGCAAGTTCTCGGTTGTTTGGATAACAACTAAATGTTACGATGCACGGGCTCATATCTACTCACCAGATTCAAAAGAATGGGAGTTTCTAGCTCGATCAACTCCGATCTTTGTCGAGAGATTGACCGTAGACCGGCAACTCTCATAGGGGGTATTTTGTACTGGCCAACGAAGTCTAGATATATCATTGAGCTTGACCATGCAAAGAAGGCTCAAATATATTCAGTGCCTTCATGAGACGCATGATATATTCATGCTTAACATTCACATCTTCAAGGGACATAATGGAGATGTTGCCCTTCTTTGTTATAAGAGACTTCACCCTACAAACATGGGCCAAGTACAAGATCATCAACAGCGATCACGAGTCATGGACATGTCATATAAATTTTGAATTGGATACTTTTTTTGGCCTTGACACATCATTTCCATACAATTGGAAACATGCGGTAAGGTTACTCTGCGTATTTGAGGACAAAAATGAGCTGGTTGTACGGGCAAAGGAGGGAGTATTCCAATTAGATATGAGCAACTGGCGGTGGAGAAAGTACAATTCTGCTAGACGTTGGTGCACTTTACATCCCTACTCGGTTAGACCGGGTTAGTCATTCATATGTAACCTTTGCATTCATTTACATATGACTTTTGCTGATCAATTTGTTCATTTCCTGACGAGAACCGACTGATCCAGTGCAACATCAAGGACACGAAAAAGAACGCGCTGTCGTGAACCCATCTAATTCAAAGTTCAACATCCATAAGAGAAAAGGAAGTCGCATATGAAGGAGCAAGGCTTGTTTGGGCAAGAAGTGATAGCCCAGCTTTTGTTTGGTCTCGATGTCTTTTAGTTTTCGTTACGGTGGAAATGTCGCTGCACCATTTGTGTGTACTGCAGCTCCATAGTGCTAGCTGCTAGTACGTTGGCGCTGTCCTACGTCCGCTTGTTTTGGGGGCATAAATATGCCACGAAACCTTTGTTTTATGTGATCAAACGGTCATCTCTGCATGTATATGTTCGGGTTACGATGAAACCTTTTTTGTGATCTGTACATATATTTGAGTCGATCTGTGTTTTGTTTTATGATGGGCAGGAGTATTTGTTTTACTACACCATTGTTTATCCGAATTGTATTACTCACTCTATTCAAAAAGTTAGCGGCTCACCTTTTTCCTTCAAGATACGGATGTATCTACACACTAAAAACATATATAGATGAAACCATCTTCGGACAAAGTTTAGTCACTTATGTATGGACGGGGTAGTATTATTTATGTTGTGCTCCCAAACAAGCGAGACATCGGACAGCGCTGTTTAAAGTTCATATGTGTAATCTTATTCCCTTTGGAAGTTAAGCATTAAACTCTACTAGTACAACCGTGGTGGTCTTGTGATGTAGTACTCTTTTGATGCATTTGTGATGTAGTAGTACTTTTTTTTGAACTGGTATAGTACTATCTAAGAAGAGTACTCCCTCCGATTCACATTCATTTTACACCAAGAAATATGGATCGGAGCGAGGGAGTAAATTAAACATGGCATCTCGTGCATGAAGCTTGACAGATCGATCAGGTTGGCTAGAATGGCAATACAATGCTCCTCATTAGGCAAATGCATGCCATGTATGATAGTATACATCCAAAGAAAGAAGTCTATACCGACATAAAAAAGACTACATTGGGGATGAGAGTCAATTGGGGAATCTACAATACATAAAATCTTGCTCGTAGCTGATTTTGGCTAAGAGGGTTTTACTCACATTACACGTGCCACTTTCCTTGTCTGCAAAACAAGTTCCAATAAAGGAAGAGGAAAGAAGAGGACATTGTGGGCGAGATTGAACACCTTTTTATGTGTTAAGCTGAGGCCTTGTTTAGCTGAGGATTTCAACTTAGGCCTAACAGCTCCAAAGACACCCAGAAATAAATTTCCTTGCGCGCACCATCAAGAAAATAACAAAATTAGCACGCAAGATTAAGAACGAAGTGAATTTAAGTAACTTGGTTAGCTTTTCAAGCAATATATTCAGAGAAAGAGCACACATGTCCGGCTAGAAATAATCGTAAGAGAAGAACAATAAATCTAAGACATCCCACTTCATATGCAGAAGGGACGCGACAGCGCATGGATTCATACCTTGAGTCGACTCTGGCTCGTAGAAGGGCGGTCGCGCCTCGAGGATGCCGGCGACGTCTCCACCTCGATCTCACATGTGACTGCTTCTCGGTGGGCGGTGCGCCACGCCATGTAGAAGATCTATCAAAAGAGGAGAGCCCGATGACGCTACCGACGCCTCAACCTTGATAGCACCGGCTTGTTGCTCCGCACCGAGATGCGCCACGTGCAAGATTTAGCGGATGCGCCAATTTTAGAGATATGTCATGATCGCTGTAACAAATTTCAACATGATGATGATTTGATCCTGCACTCGGCCTAGAACATAAGTACTAGTACAGTCTCACAAATTTTTTTATCATTATACTTTGCGAGATTTAGCGGATGCGCCAAATTCAGAGATAGATCATGATCATGGTAACACAATTTTGAATGTAATGATGATTTGATGTTGCACTAGACCTTGAACATAAGTACTAGTACGGTCTCACAATTTTGTATCATTATACTTTGCAAGTTTTAGCGGATGCGCCCATTTTCAGAGGATCATGGTAACAAATTTTCAACGTGATGATGATTTGATGTTGCACTCGACCTTGAACAGAAGTACTACTACTGTCTTACAATTTCTTTATCATTATACTTTGCAAGATTTAGCAGATGCGCCAAATTCAGAGATAGATCATGATCATGGTAACAAATTTTCAACGTGATGATGATTTGATGTTGCACTCGAACTTGAACAGAAGTACTAGTACAGTCTCACAATTTTTTTATCATTATACTTTGCGAGATTTAGCGGATGCGCCAAATTCAGAGATAGATCGTGATCATGGTAACACACTTCTCGACCTTGAACATAAGTACTAGTACGGTCTCACAATTTTGTATCATTATACTTTGCAAGTTTTAGCGGATGCGCCCATTTTCAGAGGTAGATCATGATCATGGTAACAAATTTTCAACGTGATGATGATTTGATGTTGCACTCGAACTTGAACAGAAGTACTAGTATGGTCTCACAATTTTTATTATCATTATACTTTGAAAGATATAGCGGATGCGCCAATTTCAGAGATAGATCATGATCATGGTAACAAATTTTCAACGCGATGGTGATTTGATGTTGCACTCGGCCTAGAATAGAAGTACTAGTACGGTCTCACAATTTTTTTTATCATTATACTTTGCAAGATATAGCGGATACGCTAATTTCGGAGATAGATCATGACCATGGTAGTGACCAATATTCAAGGTGACGATGATTTGATTTTGCACTCGGCCTTGAACAGAGGTACTAGTACGGTCTCACAATTTTTTATCATTATACTTGGACCTTAGCGAAATTCAAAATCTCATAGCGGCAAAACTTCCCGCCTACAAAATACAAAAATTTCACACGCTTCCAAATTCCCATTCTACCCCTGTGGAGATGACAGCAAAGTCGGTTGGTGGGGGGGTCTGCCCGTCATTTTTTGGATCACCACCTCCCTAGCCCGGAAACCCTCCCAAAAAAAATTCATTTCCCTCAGACCACCCACCGGAACTTCCCAAGTCCCTCTCTCCCACCTCCACGACCACCGCACCGGAACATCCCCGCCGGACTTCCCTGGCCTACCCGAGCACTCGCGATCCTCGTCATCCGGCTGCCTGCCGGAGCCGCTTCATCGACGCCGTCATCAACCGGATCGGATCATCCCCGCTGAACCTCGAAACCATATGCTCATCTAGCAGTCTACAGCAGTCGCTTCAGCTGCGGTATCGTCCACCCCACCGGAGCCGCTTCGCCGGATCCGTTGTCCACCGCATCGGATCTTGCTCACCGACACCGCTGTGCACGAACCGGATCTGCTTCACCGGCACCGTGCATGATCTAAACTCTTCTACTGTCGCTTTTCTATTGCTTGCCTGCAAGTTCTTGTTTAATCTTGGGGGAACCTGTTTGTGCTAACGACGCGCCGTTACGTTTTTGCAGATGAGATCAGTAATCATGAAGTGTAATGGCCGTCTCTCCAACCCCAAGTAGCACATGTAGCGTACTTCATCACCGGATCTATCAACCCCAGGAAGATCTGCTGTGACTCCCACAGAGTGCTTCTCCTAATGTAAGTCCCTTGTTTTAGCGCCATGTTCTGGGTTCAGATCAAGGTTTAAAATAGCGCGCTATTTCTCCGCTAATACCACGCAATAGCATATTTGGAGGGTCTACGCTAAATTTTAGTAATTTTGCTCGCTATAGCGCTATTTGTGAAATAGCATGATATATCATGCTAAAACTTCATAGCCTTAGCGCGCTATTTTTTCAATCTAAGTTGCTTTCACTTTTCGTGGTGATGAACTACAATATGTTGGTCCCTTTTCTAGATTAGAACCTAATATCGCTAATGGTGATGATTCTTAATAAAGAATTTATATTATGTTGTTGCCTTGTGGAATACTGATGGAATACTGATGTTAGCCTTCTGAAAAATTAGAGATCTATTTGTTGTATGTGGTTATTTATGTATGATTCAGTCATTTTTTGGACTAAATATCCAACCTTTTTAGCGAAATCCTTTATTTTTAGACTATATTTAATATTTTTTCAAAATGCTATTTGAAATATAGCACGAAATTAGCACGATATAACGTCCATAGCGTTTGAAGGAGGCCGACGCTATTTTATTTAGCACGCTATTTTAAACCTTGGTTCAGATGCTTGTTTGTCTGAAGCTCTTTTAGTTCATTCCTAGCTATGACCGTAACACGTTGCTATTTTCTACTTCATTGCTAACTTTAAGCGATTGAATATTTTGGTTTGCATTCCCTGCTCTGTAGATGTAGCCATCATAACTTCTATCTTGCTCAGTCGTTGTTACAAAAATTATAGGTATTATAGTAACATCCTGCTATTATTTAGTTCATGGCCAATTTTAAGTAATTGCACATGTTGGTTCGCATTCCCTGCTCTATAGCTTTTGGCATCGTAACTTCTATATTTGGTTTACATTCCCTGCTCTGTAGATCTAGCCATCATAACTTTATCTTGCTCAGTCGTTGTTACAAAAATTATGGCCTCCTACTATGTTGTTTGTGCCAATTTTTTACTCCATGAACATGTTGGCTTGCATTCCCTGTACTACAGGTGATGCCATTTTTTGTATCTAGTTCATTGTAAGCTAACAAAGTAAGGACTTAGTTTGGCATGCTATCACTCTGCTATCTAGCCTGTAGTACAAATAAACTTGTCATGCTACTAGATAATAATTTTGCGTGCCATCTTGTTCTTCAAAAGCTGCATTATTGACTTGTTTCTCTGACTTGGCATGACGCTCACATATGGAAAGCTGAACATATTGGTTTGCATTCCCTCTTATACAAGTTCACAGGTGATCCCACTATATTCTGTATCTGGTCCATCCTAAGCTCCAGCATTAACTATCCTCTATGTGTTGCTCATTACAAGTTTATATCCCGAAACATCTTGATTTGCATCCCCTTCACTATAAGTTCAGGAGTATTATTTAGTTCACGGCCAAAATGAAGTAATTGCACTTGGCACATGTTGGTTCACATTCCCTCCTCTTTAGCTTTTGCCATCGTAACTTCTATTTTTGGTTTACATTCCCTGCTCTGTAGATGTAGCCATCATAACTTCATCTTGCTCAGTCGTTGTTACAAAATTTATAGCCTGCTACTATGTTGTTCATGCCAATTTTGTACTCCCTGAACATGTTGGTTTGCATGGGACTCGACAGTAGTAAGTCTATTTGTTTCATTCTAACATGCTCTGTTATATTGGCTGTTGGTATGCGGCATGCACTCTTTGTTTGCTTATTGTGCGCATTACAATGATCTTGTTATAACGACGAAATGATGAGTTCCAAATTCTTTGGCAAACAATATTGTAGTGTCTTTGCCTTTCCATTGTTGTTGTCTTAACTTGTAATGTCTTTGTTTCGGATATAGGTGCTGCATGGACAACTTAAAAGATTGCCGGATCCCTTCATTGTATTGCTAGGTTTAATTACCATTCAATTTCTCTGGGTTCTGTAATATTTTTTCAACGCCTTCTAGCTGATGTAATATTTAGTTAGTTTTTATAGTTCTTTCGCGCATTTTTTCTTTGGTGCTTGTGGTAAGTGAGGCTATCCGACAGAAATCAATGCTGCGTAAATATTCTCAGTATCTAAATCACGAATTCCCATCCCTTAAACGGCCCAATTAAGCGAAATCACATATGTGCCGGCCCGCAAAATCCTAAAGCGCCTATTACGCCATATAAACAAAGAACTAAACGGGCTGGCCCACTTACTTATTGGGCCAGCCCACTTGATTCTTGTGGACCCCACACTTTTACCGGGCCGGCCCACTTGCTTTAAAGTGGACCCCACCCACTACTGGGCCGGCCCACTAACTAGTTGGGCCAGCCCAATTGCTTTTGTGGTGGTCCCCACATACTAAACGGGCCGGCCCTTTAAGACGAAAGTGGGACCCACCTGTGTTTTTGGCCCGGCCCACTAGCGTGTTGGGCCAGCCCACTTGCTATATGGTGGACCCCACATACTAAATGGGCCGGCCCTTTAACAGGAAAGTGGGACCCACCTGTGTTTTTGGCCCGGCCCACTAGCGTGTTGGGCCGGCCCACTTGCTATACGGTGGAGCCCACATACTAAATGGGCCGGCCCTTTAACAGGAAAGTGGGACCCACCAGTGTTTTGGCCCGGCCCACTATGTTGTTGGGTGGCCCACTTGCTATATGGTGGACCCCACATACTAAAGGGGCCAGCCCTTTAACTGGAAAGTGGGACCCACCTATGTTTTTGGCCCGGCCCACTATCTTGTTGGGCCGGCCCACTTGCTAGATGGTGGACCCCACATACTACATGGGCTGGCCCTTTAACAGAAAGTGGGACCCACCGGTGCTTTTGGCCCGCCCATCGGCTTGTTGGGCCAGCCCATTTGATCAAATGTGGACCCCACGCACTAAATGGGCCGGCTTAGATAGCAGGAAAGTGGGACCCACATGCTAATTGGGCCGCCCAATAACTTCTTGGCTGGCCCGGTTGCTTTAATGTGGACCCCACTTTGTAAATGGGTGGCCCGATACCAGAAAGTGGGTCCCACATGTCTTGTGGGCGGCCCTTTTGCTCGTTGACCGGTCAATCGAGTGCATTCGGCCGCCCACATGCTTAGTGGGCCGGCCCATTAAAGTTTTGACCGTCAACCTTAGAGGTTAGGCCCGGCCCACGTAACTAATGGACCAGCCCAATATATAGTTGACCGGTCAAACTAAGTCACTGGCCCCGCAAACTTAATGGGCCGGCCCGCTTAAGACGTGGCGAGCCTCGTGTGGGCCTACCATCTACCACGGGGTTTCACTTAACGCCGTTAATCGCGATTAACGGCGTCTGCCACGTGTCAGTTTGCATGATTTCAGCAGTCAACGGGCTCCCGGAAACACTTGGGCAACGGTCCGATTTTCCGTGGCGGAAGGGCGCCCAAGCGCGACGGACCGAAAAAATTGTCGTAGGACTTTGCCTGACGCAGTTTCCACAACAGAACCCATATCGTCGGGTTAGGCCCATAGGCGACGAAAAATACCCCTTAGCGGACGATTTTGAGACATTGTCTATCAGAACTTTTCTTGTAGTGATATCTAGGAACGAAGGGAATATCTTGCTATTACTCTATTTATAATGAAACTTTTAGGAAGAAGAAGTGGTGGTTTCTTGAGACTACTAATTGTAAGCGAATTTGCTTTCCCGTTGTTTCAATTTAAACAGTGGATTCCTTATGATTTTTGGTTTCTTGATCGAGGACGATCAGGGTTTAAGCTTGTGCATGTTGATGGCTATGAAAAACAACCATCTTTATCCATGTTCTATCTGATATTAGAAAAGGAGTTGATGAAATATCTCTCTCACCTTACACTAATGACTAATTATTGCAAAGATGTGCAAATCCTTTCTTTTATTTCTCAGTGCGCAGATATGGACACTTTCTGTAGAGAATCAAGAGCAATTAATGAAGATTTGCAAGTTGTCTATTTTTCCATGTCAAAGAGGCCACAGAGAGATGCATTTGAGAGTTTGGCGAGCACTGGTACAACGGCAGCGTACCCGTACGACGCACCCATACCACATGTGCCACCTCCTTGACCTCGTAAAATGGTACAACTTTTGTGAAGGGTTCTATATATAATTGGAAACACAACCGTCGCAAACAAAGAGACAACATGAAGTAGCCACCTGAGATCCATTTCACCAAATCACATATGAGGAGAGGGGAACCGCTGCTCCACCACCATCTCCATCCTCCCCCCTCTCCATACCATAGATTCTACTTGTATTCTAGATCTCATCACAATTGGTGGCATTGTAAGACTATTTGGTATTGTTCTTAAGAATTTCTATACAATGTTTATGATTGTTGATCTTATCATGTGTGACTAGTCCTCATGGACCGAGGGCTGAGGCCTAGCCTCACAGCGATGTCTCCATCTAACTTTACATGGGTATTGTGCTTTAATTACTGGTAGCTCCAAATTTTAACACTTTCTATCGAGGTTTTTAAGTATACAATTACATATATTTTCACTCATTTCATGCCCCATATAGCTACAGCCATGCCTATTTTGCGTGCTTATGAGGTCTTCTTCAATTTCATATGAGCTTTGCATATTTAGTAGTTTTTGTAGGAATTTTATTATATTTCATTTCTCTTTTACATGTGTGTAGGTGGTATGGACAACTATGGGTAAAGCAAGGCAAAAGGATCAAGAGAGGGAAATATGGAAGAGCTGCAGGCACCAGACTTAGTCTTTTTAGGATAGGAAAAAGTGACATTTTTTCATCATCTCAAAATAAAAATCTAAGACCATGGTGTCGTATCTCTCGTCCATACAAGTCCAACGAGCCCAAGAACACTCAAATCGAATTTCGTATGGGGAAATGGCGGCCAATATATAGAGCCAATAGCGACCATCGGTATAGGCGAGTCCACCCTTACCATGGGATCGGACGCTCAGAAAAGTCCTTTCTGGATCCTTTTCTTCACAGAATCCGTTCATGTTTGTTTCGAGACCTTCCTTAGGTCATAGGAAATGTGGGAGGGGCTATTGGAGATCCCTTAGGCCTATATAAAGAGGGGGAGCCAAGGGAGAGAGCATCCATCACCACATACCTCCACGACAGAGCCCTGCCGCCTTGCAAACTCCATAGACGCCACATCTCCAAGATCTAGATCTCCACCAACACCTCCATACCATAAAATCAAGAATAAGAGGAGAATGAGGCCGTCACCATCACCACCACCACGTACTATGCGGCGGTTCCATCACCATCTCCATCACTCTCTCTTCTTTTAGATCTTGTATTTGTAAGATTGAACATGATGATGATCTCAATGAATCCTTCTTAATTTGTGTTATTTTTCATCTATATTTGAGTAATTGATTTGGATCTTGGTTGTGGTATGATCTAGTATGCAACCCCAGAATTTCTAACTTTATCTATTATATTACTCTCTCCTCTAGTGACAACGAGGAGATAGATGAGTTCATGTGATCCTTTGGATCAGTGTCTATTATTGACTTGCGTAGTGAAAACGCGAAGTTCTAAGTAGTATACGCCTTGTGACAAATCGGTAATCATAGGGAATCGTTTATTTATCTAAAGTATTATCCTGGGCAATTCCAATAGATGGCTACATATTTGGCCCTCTAGTACTAGTCAGAACGAATGCCTAGATACCGCCCTTCTATTCAATCCTACAAGTCCAATACCTTCTGTTTACTTTCAGTATTGCTATAATTTGTTCTTGTTAAGTTCCTTGTTATTAGTTACTTTAACCTCCCTCAAATATTGTCATACTATTGACTATAGAGTAGACAATTTCCAAATACCGTTTTGGGTGAGAACGTGGCTCAGTGACAACGTGGCTGCAGGGTTGTGTGACTGCCATTTGGAAAAAGCTCTATTGGGATGAACTTTCTAATAAATAGTTGCTGCTATAAGTGTTGCAATAACCCTTTGATTGATCGCAGGATCCAGACATCAACTTGGCGCCGTTGCCGGGGAGCATAGCGTTTGGTTATTACCTTCCCACTCGCACATAGTTTATTTCTGTTTGTTGCTATTTTACTTCTTTTACTATTTTGAAAATAAAAAAATTAGTTAATCTTTTATTGCTTGTCTTGTTATTTTATTTAATAAAAAATACAAAAAGATTGGAACTGGTAGGAAAGATGCGTGGGGAGTATGATCGTTCCTTTTCACTTTCTCGCATTACCTATCCCACTGCCAGAACAGAGAGTTGTGAAATTAAGCCAGAGAACTAATACTTATCATTCGTTGAGAACTTCACTTTGTTGTGTTCTACGGTAAGGTTGCCCGCTTGGACAAATGATGAGCTCAAATTAATATTGTTTCCATTCTCATTGAAAGGAAAGCTAAAGAATGGTTATACTCAAAACATGCTGGAGATTTCACATCATGGCAAGGTATCTCCAATGCTTTTCTGGCTTATTATTGTTCACAAAAGGAAATTTATGAGCGAAGGTTTGATATCATGACTTTCAAGCAAGGCAACAATGAAGATTTACTGCAATCCTATAATAGGTTCTTCAAATTGTTGAGTGATTGTCCACCTTATTGTTGAAAATATTTTATAGAGGCTTAAATCAATATTCTAAAGATAAATTATACATGCCGTCTCATGGTTCCTTCAATGACAAAATCGTGGATGAAGCTTGGCAGCTTCTAAACAAGATGAAATATAATTTTTGTCAATGGCTTGATGATATCGTGCATAAGGAAAAACCTCTCCCTACTGATCTAGAGAGTTCAATCAATGAGTTTTTCGAAGATGGAAATAGTAGAGGAGAAATTTCTTATGGTGACACCATAGTTAGAAATGTTGTTTCTAAAGCATTGCCTTTCATAGCTAATCATTTTCATCATATCAAAGTTGCTGCTACTAACAATGGAGAACAACTCTCTACTGTTACTCCCATATCTTCCACTTGTTGTATCATTAAGGCATGAAAGAAGGGTAGAACCAAGAAGCCTAGTGTTGAACATCTCATGCCCGTGGCAAGCTCCCGAGAAGTAGGTAAGAAGAACCTTGATTTAACTGAATCTGATCAGGTGTATACGCGCAGGGAGTGTGAGGCTCGATTGGGATGGCTTGACCTTAAGAAACAAGAAGGTAAGAGAAATCAAGAACTCATCAAGAAAACAACAAGAAGAAGAATTGAAAATAAAGTATCCATTTCTCGAACCTAATCCCTTTCCTGATTGTATGTCTTATGATGTATATGACTCTAGTGGTGATGAAGACTTATATGATTCTAGATTTCTTAATAATTGCTCTGAAGAAAATTTTGATGATTCTAGTAGTATTTGTCTAAATACTATTTTTGGGTATATTGGCAATGATGAACCTAATACGGAACCTTGTATGCCATCCATAGCTATGCCTTTTGTTTTACTAATGAGGTGCAGGACTGCCCGTTGCCACAAGGAAAACTATTGGCCCCGGAAGAATATTATAACTACACCCTCACAATGGTGGCCAATGTAAATATTCAAAGGTTGATCATGAATCCCTAACCTTCTTTTGGCAGAAGAATGAGAATACATGCTCACTATAACCAGTAAGTCAATTATCGCTTAAAGGTGAAGATCTAATTATTTATATGATGCTAGTGCACCGCAAGAGAGTGTGTCTCTGATTAGATGTTGCCTGTAGCCTAGCTCTACGGTTTTAATTAAGTTGAACACTTCTTGGTAGGCAACCCGAAAGTCTTTAGGTGTCTTTCTTAATTTTGTGTCTAGAGTCTAGTTGCATTCATGTTGCATTGGCAATTTTATATATGCATGATTTCCTATTAAGAGTTGGCTTGGGACCATTTTCAAAAGTTAGAATTGTTTGTTGCTCTAATCATGTGGTGCATATCCTGGTGAAAACTTCTCTACAAAATATATGTATGTGTTGTTTGGGTTGTACTAATGTTTCACGCCCTTAGTGAATTTTAGGAGAAGAATGAGTGGTGTTTGAGACTACAGAGTTTATCGGGCATCAGTACGGGAGCATTTTCCGATACCGCTCCTACAAAGTAACGAAGAAACCAATATTTTTTCTAGAAAAGTCACGGAAGGAATAGCGACCGTCAGTACGGCGGGATGCGGCCGTACCGCGCGCCCGTACCGACATCGCTACCCGGCGCAGAAGTTAAGAAGAATTAACGGAAGAAATAGTGAGTACCCGTACGACGCGGCTGCCCGTACCACTCGCCTGTACCAGGAGGCCAGATCGCGCAACAAGGACATGGACAAGTACCAAAAGGCAAAAAAAAAACCTCAATGTTTTTTACAAGCTTAGGTTAGTGGGTTACCTTCTACATGTTCAATTGTACCTTATTTCAGTTTACCTACCTTCGAAACTCCCTAGCCTATAATTCTTAGTAGTGTTTCATGTTTCTTTTATTTTTGTTTTCACGGTTGGGTGAACGAACTCCGTTCGTACACCGAATTGTTTGCTTTTTTACTTCGTGTGTTATTTCGCAGGATCTTGAACCTTGTGTCGAGGCATTTACGGTATGTGCCAACCGTTCAAACCCCCACACTAACCACTTGGTTTTTCAACTCAACGCTTCAACAACAAGTGTATGGTAAGACCTTCCAACTCGAACCTTGCTCACTAAATTTCTAGTAGCAAGATTTCCACCTTAAGTGGGACCTCTCCTTTTTAATTAAGCTCATATGGATGCACACTAGCGTCTCATATGTTGTCTCATTTTCACTTCATCAAATCCAAGAGTCTGTACAACTTGTAGACTTAGTTTGTTGACTTAAGAGTGGTGCTTAGGTTAATGAACCGACCTCGTGAGAATGCTTTCATCACTTGTGAGCTAACCCCGTGCTTCCAAAACCACAAAAATATTTTGTTTTCTTTTTAAGTTTCCAAGCAGGTTCTCTAGGAAGGAAATCACCACGCCATATCAAAGAATGTTCATTGAAGCAAATCTTCTTGTCCAATGAAAGAGAGTTTATTCGTACCTCAACGGTAAAGTGCATCACCTTTGCTTTAATCAAGCTTCGGGAGGTAACCACTTCTCACACTCTCTTATGAAAACTGCATTTTCTCTTTTCTTTTGGTGATCTATTCAAGCTTGGTTCTTGCAAGAGCCTAACTTGGGGAAGTTACTTTAGCATGTATAGGATCATTTGCAATGCTCTCATTCAATAAAGTTCCGAGCATGCATGTATCCCGCTGCTTTTGAATGACTTTCTTAAATGACTTATGCTTCATACTTATATAAGGGACACACTTGCTTTTTGTTAGTCTCCATAAGAGCTGAGTTAGATCTTTAATGCAGTATGTTCAAATCTTTATCGAGCTTGAGAAAAATATTGTGATCTTCTAGAATACATTGCCATGATTTCTACACTTGAGAATATCAAATATAGTAAGAAAGAATTTCAAATGAATAATTATGCGATGTTTAATTGTCTTAAGAGTTTAACCATGAATATACTAAACCCCAAAGATATGATGATAGGCTTGACATCACTTTTGAAAGGATTTGTTTGAAGTAAATGAAGACTAGCGGGAATTGAGATGCATGCCAAAACTGAAAGTCGTGAGTCAAAAGTATGATATTGCTTAAAGCTTGTATACTAATTGTTGATGCACGCCCTTCGGATGCCAACAACTCCGCTGGCCTTCGAACGACTTGCGGATGAAACATCCCAGTTTCGGCTATTGAGTTGGATGACATAGGTAGCTAGCTACTTGTGGGTAAAAATATTGGTACTCTCGAGGGTTGTGGAAAATTTTGCTAAGGCCATCAATGACCAATAGTGGAAACTATTATGGAATCCACATGAACCACCTAGAAAGTTTTGGCATGGTCTCGTTACTATTAGATGAAATTTCTTGAAAGACAATCAATATAAAATAAGTGTTTTGATAGCATTGATTTATTGATGTGGGTGTTAATGAAACACTCCATTATTATGCTTCTTTTGACATGATCTATTACTCTTAATATATAAACATATAAAAGGAGCAATAGGAGGATCACAAGTTTGATTTCAAGTTAGATTTACTTTTGACATGACACATAGAAGTTCTATGTGATCTCTTATGGACTAACATAGTTGAATCTCTTTCTCGATAACAAGCGTGAGTCTAGCTTGGGGAAGTATAGGATATCACCTCATATTTATGAGTTTTTCTACCCAAGTTTATTCTCGCTATGATTCTGTTTCACTTTTCAACTCGAGGGCGAGTAACAGCTAAGTTTGGGGAGGTTGATAGCTCCAAATTTAAACACTTTCTACCGAGGTTTTTAAGTAACAATTACTCAAATTGTCACTAATTTCATGCCCCATCTAGGTACATCCATGCCTATTTTGCGTACTTACGAGGTCTTGCTCACTTTCATGTGAGCTATGCATATTTAGTAGTTTTAGTAGGATTTGATTACCTTTCCTTTGTCTTCTACATGTGTGTAGGTGTTATGGGCCACTATGGGTAAAGCAAGGCAAGAGGATCAAGAGAGAGAAATATGGAAGAGCTGCAGGCATCAGACTTGGTCATTTGAGGAGTGGAGAAGTGATATTTTCCATCGTATAAAAAATAAAGATCTAAGACCATGGTGTTCTATTTCTCGTCCATACGAGTCCAACGAGCCCAAGAACACTCAAATCGGAGTTCGTATGAGGAAATAACGGCCAAAATATAGAGCTAATAGCGACCATCGGTACGGGCGGGTCCGCCCGTACCATCCGCCCGTACCACGCGATTGGACGCTCGGAAAAGGACATTCGAACGCGTTTCTTCACAGAATCCGTCCCGTTTGTTCCTAGACCTTCCTTAGGTCATAGGCAACGTGGGAGGGCCTATTGGAGACCTCCTAGGACTATATAAAGAGGGTAGGAGCCCAAGGGAGAGAGGACATATCACCACATACCTCCACGGCGGAGCCCTGCCACCTTGCAAACTCCATAGCTGCCACACCTCCAAGATCTAGATCTCCACCAACACCTCAACACCATCAAAGCAAGAAGAAGAGGAGAAGGAGGCCATCACCATCACCACCACCACGTACCGTGCGCCGGCTCCATCGCCATCTCCATCTCCATCTCCAACAACACCTCCATCAACACCTCCATCTCTCTCTCTTGTTTTAGATCTTGTAGTTGTAAGATTGAACATGACGATGATCTCAATGAATCCTTCTTTGTGTTATTTTTCATCTATGATTGAGTAATTGATTTGGATCTAGGTTGAGGTATGATCTAGTATGCAACCCTAGAATTTGTGGCTTTATCTATTATATTACTCTCTCCTCTAGTGACAAAGAGGAGATCTATGAGTTCATGTGATCCTTTGGACCGGAGTGTATTATTGACTTGTGTAGTGACAACGTGTTGTTCTAAGTAGTATACGCCTTGTGACAAACCGGTAACCATAGGGAATCGTTTATTTATCTGAAGTATTCTGTTGGGCAATTCCAATAGATGGCTACATAGTTGCCCCTCTAGTACTAGTGAGAACGAATGCCTAGATACCGTCATTTTATTCAATTCTACAAGTACAATCCCTTTTGTTTCTTTCAATATTGCTCTACTTTGTTCTTGTTAAGTTCCTTGTGAGTAGTTACTTTAAAACTCTCTCAAATACCGTCATACTATTGAACTATAGAGTACACAATTTCCAAATACCGTTTTGTGTGTGAACGTGGCTGCACTGACAATGTGGTTGTGGGGTTGTGTGATTGCCATTTGCAACTTGGGGCGAACTTTCTAATAAATAGTTGCTGCTACAAGTACTGCAATAACACTGTTATTGATTGCAGGAACCCAGACATCAACTACATATAAGATTTGTATGATTGTATCTTCATCTTCTATCTCAATCTAGGACTTGTCAGGTATCCAAGACCCCGATGATTGATAAAGGTAATAAGGTGACTGATGACCCACAAGTATAGGGGGTGTATCGTAGTACTTTCGATAAATAAGAGTGTCGAATCCAACGAGGAGCAGAAGGTGTTGACAAGCAGTTTCGATGAAGGATTCACTGTAACTGCTCACAGACAAGTTTTCAGGAGGTTTTGATATAGCAGATAAATAAAATACAAGTAAGTAAAATGCGAGAATAATAATTGCAGCAAGTGGCTCAATCCTTTTTAGCACAAAGGACAAGCCGGTTTGTTTACTTATGATGACCAAATGTTCTTGAGGACACACGGGAATTTAGTCTAGTGCTTTCGCTTCATATAGTTGATTAATCTTCATTGTTTTGATAAGTGTTGTGTGGGTGAACCTATGCTAATGCACCGCCCTTCCTAGGACTAATACATACTTGTGATTAAACCCCTTGCAAGCATCCGCAAATACAAGAAAGTAATTAAGATAAATCTAACCACAGCCTTAAACTCTGAGATCCTGCTATCCCTCATGCATCGATATACTAACGGGGGTTTAGGTTGCTGTCACTCCGGCAACCCCACAATTAGCAAACGAATACAAGATGCATTCCCCTAGGCCCATAAAGGTGAAGTATCATGTAGTCGACGTTCACATGACACCACTAGAAGAATAACACCACAACTTAAATATCAAACCATTAAATATTACTCAACATAGTTCACTACTAACATTTAGACTTCACCCATGTCCTCAAGAACTAAACGAACTACTCACAAGACATCATATGGAACATGATCAGAGGTGATATGATGATGGATAACAATCTGAACATAAACCTTGATTCAACGGTTTCACTCAATAGCATCAATAACAAGGAGTAATTAACACCAGGAGAGTTTCCCCTATGAAATACTCAAGATTCAACCCTAGATGTTATAGCGGAGACGAGGTGCAGCGGTGGAGATGACGGTGTCAGTGGTGGAGATGATGATGATCCCAATGAAGTCCAGCTCGATGACGGTGACGATGGCGACGATTTCCCCCCTCCGGGAGGGAATTTCCCCAGCAGATTTCTGCCCTGCCGGAGAGCTCTTTTCTCTCTGGTGTTTTCCGCCTCGAGGAGGCGGCGATGACTATCCTCGATGTGTCCCCGCACCTTAGGGTTTCTGCCAGATGAAGTACGCGAAAGGGCGATGGCTGAGGGGGTCGCGGGCCCCCTCCCCACGTGGCGGCGCGCTGGCCTTGGTGGCCGCGCCGGCCTATGGGGAGGGCCCATGGCGGCCCTCCTCAGCCTCCCCTTCTGGCTGGCTCTGTAATTTGGAAAAATAGGAGCTTCGGTATATTTTCCGTCAATTGTTGATCTTCAGAAATATTGTATCCTGACGGTGCTTTTTCCAGCAGAATCCTGACTCCGGTGAGTAATTCTCCAATAATCATGAAACATGCAAAATAGGTGAAATAACATAAGTATCATCTCTAAATATGAAATATATCAATGAATAACAGTAAATTATGATATAAAATAGTGATGCAAAATGGACGTATCAACTCCCCCCAAGCTTAGACCTCGCTTGTCCCCAAGCGAAACTGAACTCAGTAAACAAGACCACATGTTTATGGAGTGAAGAGTCGAAAATAAAATACGGATAAGAAGCATCACATTTATTAATTCACACAAGACATTCTAGTAAACAACTTCCTCATATAACTCAACTTGAAACAAGTAAAGGGAAATCACAAATAAAGGTGCATAGGAAATCATAATTGGTGATGGCAAACTTCGTTCTTGGTCAAAGAACAATTAACAGATTGTACTTATCTTTCGAGCAGAGCCTTTATATTAGAGCTTATATGGAAGAATTTACATGCTCAATCATAACAATCTCCTCATAATCATTGATAACCTTCAAAGTCATATTCATTCAGATAAAATTTGTACTAAACAAGGAAGAATAAAAGACATGATTAAATAGATCACAATATAAATGGTTGGATCACAACAACTCAATTGCTTGCTTGAGATAGAGGGAAATAGGTTTACTGACTCAACATAAAAGTAAAAGATAGGCCCTTCGCAGAGGGAAGCAGGGATTAAATCATGTGCTAGAGCTTTTTAAGTTTGAAATCATAAAGAGAGCATAAAAATAAAGTTTTGAGAGGTGTTTGTTGTTGTCAACGAATGGTAGTGGGCACTCTAACGCCCTTGTCAAACAGACTTTCAAAGAGCGGCTCCCATGAAGGACATTATCTCTACCAACAAGGTAGATCATCCCTCTTCTCTTTTGTTTACACATGTATTTTAGTTTTATTTATGGATGACACTCCTCCCAACCTTTGCTTTCACAAGCCATGGCTAACCGAATCCTCGGGTGCCTTCCAACATTTCACATACCATGGAGGAGTGTCTATTGCAAAATTAAGTTGCTTACTGATAAATCAGGGCAAAACATGTGAAGAGAATTATTAATGTAAGTTATTAATTTGGGCTGGGCACCCCGTTGCCAGCTCTTTTTGCAAAATTATTGGATAAGCGGATGTATATGCCACTAGTCCATTGGTGAAAGTCTGTCCAACAAGATTGAAAGATAAAACACTACATACTTCCTCATGAGCTATAAAAGATTGACACAAATAAGAGATAATAACTTTTGAATTGTTTAAAGGTAGCACATGAAATTTTTACTTGGATTGGCGCAAAATACCACATAATAGGTAGTTATGGTGGACACAAATGGCGTGGATTTGGTTTAAGGTTTTGGATGCACGAGAAGCATTCCCTCTCAGTACAGGTCTTTGGCTAGCAAGGTTGGTTAGCAAGCATAAGAGTTGAGGGAAAACAAACAAATATACATGTGATAGAAACAATCGTGCATCTTCCTTGTAAGCACAAACAATTTTAACTTCAGAATACTAAGCTCATTAGCTAACAAGAAAGAAAGATAATGAAATAATATATCTACATGTACTTCCCTCTTTTCTACTTAAGCCTCAAAGTATTGTTGCTATTGACCAATGCTAAGTTTGCCAAAACCAAATAGATTTACTTGATGCTCCCAAAGTGATATCAATACTAACAACAAGATCAATCATATAACAGAAATTGCAAACTAAAATAAGGTGTGCAAAAAGTAAATGATAAAACCTCTCATTAATATTCCATAACGATAATCACACCAAGGGATACATAGATAACCAACTAAAAGAGAGATACTTCCACACTGCAAACCATCTTATATGATAACTTCCCTACTCATGATATGACACTACTTGACAGTAAAAAGGTAAAAGATAGTGATGATGTGATACCGCGGCACTCCCCCCAAGCTTGGAACAAGCCAAGGGGATGCCAATACCAATGATGAATTACTCCTTCGGTGATGGTGGTGAATTCTTGATAAGCTTCTTAACAAGCTCCTTTAGCTCATCAATCTCGTAGGTGAGGTTGCAGATCAGCTCCGAGTTGTGCTCGACGCGGTTAATGAGTATGTCAGACCGCGAGTCCCAACTCTTAGAGTTGTTTCCCCACTCCTCAGCTTCAGGTTTCATCCCTCATGCATTGTTAGAACGATCCATATCCGAACAACTAGGCAATTCTGCCACAGGAATCCTTTCAATTTGACTCGTATGAATTAGAGTATGGAAGGGGTTATTGATGCCTGGAGAAGATGTCCTTGAAGCTAGGAAGCGACGTGGGACTTTTCCTCCGGTGCTAATCCGTGCACTTCTCTTGAGGTTGAACAAATTCGCCACCACCCCGATGCTTGCGACGGTGGCGCGCGGGTATACACGCGGGTCTTCCTCCACTTCTCCTTCATCTTCACTCTCGACTTCCTCTTTCAACTCGGGATCTTGAATATTTTCCTCCGAAGGCCCCTTGCTTTTGTTGTTGGAGACCATGGTGCTTCTAGATCAAAAACAGATCCTGGCAGAAAACAGCTCGAAACAAAACACGACGAGAAGACGATATACGAACCTCAGGGGATCCGGGGGATTATATAACAAAAAATTTCACGACAAAAGGAAAGCACCAGGTCGAACCTGAGTGGGAGAGGGACTCCGAGGAGCCGTCCTCATATGGCGGCGTGGCCAGAGTGGGGCCTGCGCCACCACGTGGGGACGCGCCCTCGTGCGTCTCCTCCACTCCGATTCGATCTCGTAATTTTTCATATTTTCTAAAAATAGCAAAAAATATTGTTCGGAAAGTTAAACGCGGACTTTTTACTACCAAAACTGTTACCTATTCGAAGTCGAACTCTGCATAACTATCAATTTGATCTTTGATGAAAGTTTCCGGAGTCACCACTCGAATAACATCAACATCTTCATTATAAGAATCTCCAGAAATATAATGTTTGAGTCTTTGTCCATTCACCACTTGTGTGGCATCATCTTTTAGAGAAGCAATTTTTATTGCCCCTGAATGATACACCTCCACAATGACATATGGTCCTTCCCATTTTGAGAGTAATTTTCCTGCAAAAAATCTGAGACCAGACCGATACAATAGGACTTTATCTGCAACATTAAATTCTCTTTTAATAATTCTTCTATCATGCCATTTCTTAACTTTCTCCTTAAAAAGTCTAGCATTTTCATAAGCTTCACTTCTCCACTCATCTAAAGAACTCAATTGTAGCAACCTTTTCTTACCGGCAAGTTTAAAATCTTTATTAAGTTCTCTTACAGCCCAATAAGCTTTGTGCTCTAGTTCTAAAGGTAAATGACAAGCTTTTCCATAAACCATTTTATAAGGAGACATACCCATAGGATTTTTATAAGCAGTTCTATAAGCCCACAACGCTTCCTTCAACTTACTAGCCCAATTTTTTCTAGATTTATTAACAGTCTTTTGCAAGATAGATTTAATTTCTCTATTTGATATTTCTACTTGCCCACTAGTTTGAGGATGATAAGCTGAAGCAATTCTATGATTAATACCATATTTAGCAAGAGTTTTTCTAAAACCACCATGAATAAAATGAGAACCTCCATCAGTCATAAGATATCTAGGTACTCCAAACCTAGGAAAAATAACATCTAAAAGCATTTTTAAAGAGGTCTCACCATCAGCACTTTTTGTGGGTATGGCTTCCACCCATTTAGTAACATAATCAACAGCAACAAGTATATGAGTGTTACCTTCTGAAGAAGGGAAAGGACCCATGAAGTCAAATCCCCAACAATCAAATGGTTCAATAACAAGAGTATAATTCATAGGCATTTCATTGCGTCTAGAGATATTACCAACTCTTTGACATTCATCACAAGACAAAATAAACTTTCTTGCATCTTTGAAGAGAGTTGGCCAATAAAATCCTGACTGTAGAACCTTTTGCGCGGTTCTATCTCCGGCGTGATGTCCTCCATAAACACTACCATGACACTTACTCAATATCTCTTGTTGTTCATATTCGGGGACACATCTTCGCATAATACCATCCACTCCTTCTTTATATAAGTGTGGGTCATCCCAAAAATAATGCCTCAAGTCATAAAAGAATTTACTCCTTTGCTGAGCTGAAAAGGTTGGAGGCAAGTACTTGGAAACAATAAAGTTAGCATAATCAGCATATAGGACTATCTCGCGAGCTCACCTTTATTGCAGCCAATTGTTCATTTGGAAAACTATCATTAACAGGAACAGGATCATAAGCAATATTTTCCAATCTAGACAAATTATCAGCAACAGGATTATCAGCACCTTTCCTATCTACAATATGTAAATCAAATTCTTGCAAAAGAAGCACTCATCTAATAAGCCTTGGCTTAGCATCTTTCTTTTCCATAAGGTACCTAATTGCAGCATGATCAGTATGAACTGTGACTTTTGAATCGACAATATAATGTCTAAACTTGTCAGAAGCAAAAACTACAGCTAATAACTCTTTTTCAGTTGTAGCATAATTTCTTTGAGCAGCATCAAGAGTCTTACTAGCATAATGAATAACATTCAATTTTTTATCTAATCGCTGTCCAAGAACAGCACGAACAACAAAATCACTAGCATCACACATAATTTCAAAAGGTAAATTCCAATCAGGAGGTTCAACTACAGGAGCAGTTGTTAAGGCTTTCTTTAGAGTTTCAAAAGCTTCCTTACAATCATCATCAAAAACAAAAGGTACATCCTTTTGAAGAAGATTAGTAAGAGGCTTTGAAATTTTAGAGAAATCTTTAATAAATCTCCTATAAAAACTAGCATGACCAAGAATACTACGAATACCTTTAACATCCCTAGGATAGGGCATCTTCTCAATTGCTTCAACTTTAGCTCTATCAAGTTCAATACCTCTCTCAGAAATTTTATGTCCCAATACAATTCCTTCATTAACCATAAAGTGGCATTTCTCCCAATTAAGAACAAGGTTAGTTTCTTCACATCTCTGCAAAACTTTATCAAGGTTTCGCAAACAATTATCAAAAGAATTCCCATAGACAGAAAAATCATCCATGAATACCTCTACAATCTTTTCACAAAAGCCATGGAAAATAGTAGACATGCATCTTTGAAAAGTAGCAGGAGCATTACATAAACCAAAAGGCATACGCCTATAAGCATAAGTTCCATAGGGACAAGCGAAAGTGGTTTTCTCTTGATCTTTGGCTCTAACAACAATTTGTGAAAACCCAGAATAACCATCAAGAAAGCAGAAATGAGTATTTTTAGAAAAAACCTTTCTAGCATTTGATCAATAAAAGGCAAAGGGTAATGATCTTTCTTAGTAACTTTATTAACTTTTCGAAAATCAATGCACATTCTATACCCTACAACTACTCTTTGATGGATGAGCTCATCATTATCATTAGGTACAACAGTTATTCCTCCTTTCTTAGGAACACAATGCACAGGACTAACCCATCTACTATCAGCAATAGGATATATAATACCAGCTTCAAGAAATTTCAATCCCTCATTCCTTACCACATCCTTCATCTTAGGAATTAGACGACGCTGATGTTCAACAACATGCTTTGCATCATCTTCCATGTTGATGGCATGTTGGCAAATGGAGGGAGAAATCCCCTTCAAGTCATCAAGAGTGTAGCCAATAGCTCCTCGGTGTTTCTTCAATATTTCCAATAATCTTTCTTCCTCAAAATCTGAAAGCTTAGCACTAATAATAACAGGATATGTTTTCTTATCATCAATATAAGCATACTTAAGATTATCAGGTAACGCTTTCAAATCAAAAACATGATCTAAGAATGGGTTGACAAAGAAAAATTTCATCAAGCTCATTCCTTTCTTCCCTAAAGACTTCACTCTCATGATCCTCCAAATATTGCTGCAAAGGATTATTAGGAGCGAGAGCAATAGATGCAAGTGATACGTCTCCAATGTATCTATAATTTCTTATGTTCCATGCTAGTTTTATGACAATACCTACATGTTTTATTCATACTTTATATCGTTTTGATGCATTTTCTGGAACTAACCTATTAACGAGATGCCAAAGTGCCAGTTCCTGTTTTCTGCTGTTTTTGGTTTCAGAAATCCTACAAAGGAAATATTCTCGGAATTGGACGAAATCAACGCCCAGGGTCTTATATTTCACGGAAGCTTCCAGAGAGCCAGAGAGGGACCAGAGGGGAGCCCTGGGGGCCCCACCCCACCTAGCTGCGCGGCCAAGGGGGGCGCGCCCCCCTATGGTGTGGCTCCACCAGGACTCCTCCGAGGCTGCCCTTCCGCCTATATAAAGCCTCCGTCGCGAAAACCCTAAAAGAATAAGCCACGGGACGAGAAAAGTTATGCAGCCGCCGCCATCGCGAAGCCAAGTTCGGGGGACAGAAGTCTCTGTTCCGGCACGCCGCCGGGACGGGGAAGTGCCCCCGGAAGGCATCTCCATCGACATCATCGCCATCTTCACCGCCGTTGCTGTCTCCTATGATGAGGAGGGAGTAGTTCTCCATCGAGGCTAAGGGCTCTACCGGTAGCTATGTGGTTAATCTCTCTCATGTACCTCAATACAATGATCTCATGAGCTGCCTTACATGATTGAGATCCATATGATGAGCTTTGTATCACTATTAATCTATGTGCTACTCTAGTGATGTTATTAAAGTAGTCTATTCCTCCTTCTTGATGTAAAGGTGACAGTGTGTGCATCATGTAGTACTTGGCGTAGGTTATGACTGTAATCTCTTGTAGATTATGGAGTTAACTATTACTATGATAGTATTGATGTGATCTATTCCCCCTTTCATAGCTTAAAGGTGACAGTGTGTATGCTATGTTAGTACTCGGTCTAAATTGCAACGGTCTATTATGCTCTAGAGGTTACTTAAATATGAACACCGAATGTTGTGGCGCTTGTTAACTCCGGCTTGAGGGAGCTCTTGTAGCCCTACACAATGAATGGGGTTTGTTATCAAACAAGAGAGTGTATGTAGCACAAGTGAGGAGAAGTTATTTATTTGTTATGTGATCAATGTTGAGAGTGTCCACTAGTGAAAGTATGATCCCTAGGCCTTGTTTCCAAATACTGCAAACATCGCTTGTTTACTGTTTTACTGCATCTTTACTTCCTGCAATATTACCACCATCTATACCACCTGTGTTTTACTATCTCTTCGCCGAACTAGTGCACCTATACATCTGACAAGTGTATTAGGTATGTTGGGGACACAAGAGACTTCTTGTATCTTAATTGCAGGGTTGCTTGAGAGGGATATCTCTGACCTCTACCTCCCTGAGTTCGATAAACCTTGGGTGATTCACTTAAGGGAAACTTGTTGCTGTTCTACAAACCTCTGCTTTTGGAGGCCCAACACTGTCTACAGGAATAGAAGCGTGCATAGACATCAAGCTATTTTCTGGCGCCGTTGCCGAGGAGGTAAGGTAAAAGGTATCCCCTTCTTCATCGACAACTTATCAGGTCACCTCTAGGGAAACTATATTTTTATTCCGTCACATCTTATGTACTTTACTTGGAGCGTCTGTGTGCTTTTATTTTCATTTTGTTATTTTCATTCTCTGAATAAATTCATGCTTGTGTGGGAGAGAGACACGCTCCGCTTTTTCATATGAACACTAGTGTTCTTCGCTTTTACTTTTAATGTTCATGGCGGAGTTGAAAACCGCTTCGTTAATTGCTATTTGTTTGGAAACAGGAAATGCTTCATGTGGTAATTGGTATAATGTCTTGAATAATTTGATACTTGGCAATTTTTGTGCTCATATAGATCATGTTTAAGCTCTTGCATCATGTACTTTGCACCTATTAATGAAGAACTACATAGAGCTTGTTAAAATTTGGTTTGCATGATTGGTCTCTCTAGAGTCTAGATATTTTCTGGTTAAGCTGTTTGAACAACAAGGAAGACAGTGTAGAGTCTTATAATGCTTGCAATATGTTCTTATGTAAGTTTTGCTGTACCGGTTTATACTTGAGTTTGCTTCAAACAACCTTGCTAGCCTAAGCCTTGTATTGAGAGGGAATTCTTCTCGTGCATCCAAATCCTTGAGCCAAAAACTATGCCATTTGTGTCCACCATACCTACCTACTACATGGTATTTTTCTGCCATTCCAAAGTACATTACTTGAGTGCTACCTTTAAAATTCTATTCTTTGTCTTTGCAATATATAGCTCATGGGAAAATAGCCTTAAAAACTATTGTGGTAAAGAATATGTAGCTTATGTATCTTATTTCTTATAAGTTGCTTGTTGAGCGGTAACCATGTTTCTGGGGACGCCATCAAATTTTACACCTTTGTTGAATATCATGTGAGTTGATATGCATGTTCGTCTTGTCTGAAGTAAGGGCGATTTTCATGATCAAATGGTTTGAGTATGCATATTGTTAGAGAAGAACATTGGGCCGCTAACTAAAACCATGAATCATGGTGGAAGTTTCAGTTTGGACATCAATCCTCAATCTCTTATGAGAATATTATCTGTTGTTGAATGCTTATGCATTAAAGAGGAGTCCATTATCTGTTGTCTATGTTGTCCCGGTATGAATGTCCTAAGATGAGATCTATCAAAAACGAGAAATCAAATGCGATCTATCTCCTTGGACCTTTGTACAGGCGGCATAGAGGTACCCCTTTGTGACACTTGGTTGAAACATATGTTATGCAATGATAATCCGTGTTAATCCAAGCTAATTAGGACAAGGTGCGAGCACTATTGGTATTCTATGCATGAGGCTTGCAACTTATAAGATGTCTTATACATAACACATATGATTTATTACTACCGTTGACAAAATTGTTTCTATGTTTTCAAAATGAAAAGCTCTAGCACAAAAATAGTAATCCATGCTTCCCTCTGCGAAGGGCCATTCTTTTACTTTATGTTGAGTCAGTTTACCTACTTCTTTCTATCTTAGAAGCAAACACTTGTGTCAACTGTGTGCATTGATTCTTACATGTTTACCTATTGCACTTGTTATATTGCTTTATGTTGACAACTATCCATGAGATATACATGTTACAAGTTGAAAGCAATTGCTGAAACTTAATCATCCTTTGTGTTGCTTCAATGCCTTCTACTTTGAATCCATTGCTTTATGAGTTAACTCTTATGCAAGACTTATTGATGCTTGTCTTGAAAGTACTATTCATGAAAAGTCTTTGCTAAATGATTCAGTTGTTTAATCATTATCTTTACCATTGCTTTGAATCACTTCATTCATCTCATATGCTTTACAATAGTATTGATCAAGATCATGTTGGTAGCATGTCACTTAAGAAATTATCCTTGTTATCGTTTACCTACTCGAGGGCGAGTAGGAACTAAGCTTGGGGATGCTTGATACGTCTCCAACGTATCTATAATTTCTTATGTTCCATGCTAGTTTTATGACAATACCTACATGTTTTATTCATACTTTATATCGTTTTGATGCATTTTCCGGAACTAACCTATTAACGAGATGCCGAAGTGCCAGTTCCTGTTTTCTGCTGTTTTTGGTTTCAAAAATCCTACAAAGGAAATATTCTCGGAATTGGACGAAATCAACGCCCAGGGTCTTATATTTCAAGGAAGCTTCCAGAGAGCCAGAGAGGGACCAGAGGGGAGCCCTGGGGGGCCCACCCCACCTGGTGGCGCGGCCAAGGGGGGGCGCGCCCCCCTATGGTCTGGCTCCACCAGGACTCCTCCGAGGCTGCCCTTCCGCCTATATAAAGCCTCCGTCGCGAAAACCCTAAAAGAATAAGCCACGGGACGAGAAAAGTTACGCAGCCGCCGCCATCGCGAAGCCAAGTTCGGGGGACAGAAGTCTCTGTTCCGGCACGCCGCCGGGACGGGGAAGTGCCCCCGGAAGGCATCTCCATCGACATCATCGCCATCTTCACCGCCACTGCTGTCTCCTATGATGAGGAGGGAGTAGTTCTCCATTGAGGCTAAGGGCTCTACCGGTAGCTATGTGGTTAATCTCTCTCATGTACCTCAATACAATGATCTCATGAGCTGCCTTACATGATTGAGATCCATATGATGAGCTTTGTATCACTATTAACCTATGTGCTACTCTAGTGATGTTATTAAAGTAGTCTATTCCTCCTTCATGATGTAAAGGTGACAGTGTGTGCATCATGTAGTACTTGGCGTAGGTTATGATTGTAATCTCTTGTAGATTATGGAGTTAACTATTACTATGATAGTATTGATGTGATCTATTCCCCCTTTCATAGTTTAAAGGTGACAGTGTGTATGCTATGTTAGTACTCGGTCTAAATTGCAACGGTCTATTATGCTCTAGAGGTTACTAAAATATGAACACCGAATGTTGTGGCGCTTGTTAACTCCGGCTTGAGGGAGCTCTTGTAGCCCTACACAATGAATGGTGTTTGTTATCAAACAAGAGAGTGTATGTAGCACAAGTGAGGAGAAGTTATTTATTTGTTATGTGATCAATGTTGAGAGTGTCCACTAGTGAAAGTATGATCCCTAGGCCTTGTTTCCAAATACTGCAAACATCGCTTGTTTCTTGTTTTTCGCATCTTTACTTCCTGCAATATTACCACCATCTATACCACCTGTGTTTTACTATCTCTTCACCGAACTAGTGCACCTATACATCTGACAAGTGTATTAGGTGTGTTGGGGACACAAGAGACTTCTTGTATCTTAATTGCAGGGTTGCTTGAGAGGGATATCTCTGACCTCTACCTCCCTGAGTTCGATAAACCTTGGGTGATTCACTTAAGGGAAACTTGCTGCTGTTCTACAAACCTCTGCTCTTGGAGGCCCAACACTGTCTACAGGAATAGAAGCATGCGTAGACATCAGCAAGCTGTTCAACTCTAAAATCATCATTGGGCAATTCAGCTTCATAAGGAACTTTGGCAAATTTAGAGAAATTAAACTCATAAGATTCACCAGCAAATTTAATCACAATTTTCTCTTTCTTGCAATCTATAATAGCTCCACAAGTATTTAGAAAAGGTCTACCAAATATGATAGGACAAGTCTTACTAGCAGCAGAACCAAGCACCAAAAAGTCAGCAGGATATTTAATCTTACCACATAGAACTTCCACATCTCGAACAATACCAATAGGAGAGATAGTTTCTCTATTAGCTAGCCGAATAACCACATCAATATCTTCGAGTTAGAAGAACCAATTTCATGCATGATTTCCCTGTAAAGCTCATAAGGAATGGCACTTGCACCAATATCGCATAAACCATAATAACAATGATCACCAATTCTAACAGAGAGCATAGGAACACTGGATTTCCTAGACTTACTAGGATGTGAAACAATATTAGAAGCATCTTCACAGAAAATGATGTGACCATCTTCTACATTTTCAGTCACAAGGTCTTTAACTATTGCAACAGCAGGTTCAACATTTATTTGCTCCTCAGGTTCTATAGGTTTCTTTGCACTTTTGTTAACCACACTAGTTATAATAGAATACTCTTTCATTTTAGCAGGAAAAGGAATTTTTTTCAATATAAGCTTCAGGAAGAATGTGATCAACAGTTTTAACTTCAATAGATTTACCTATAGGTGAATCAGTTTTATCTTTGTAAGGTTCATGATACTTATTAAAACTCTTCCTAGGCAATTCAAAATGAGAGGCAAAAGCTTTATAGAAATTTGCAACAACTTGAGAGTCAAGGCCATAAGTAGCACTCATATTTCGAAATTTATCAGTATCCATAAAAGTTTCAATGCATTCATAATCATAATTTATACCTGACTCTCTACCTTTGTCATTCTCCCATCCTTCAGTATTCTCTTGAATCCGATCAAGAAGGTCCCATTTAAACTCTTCTTTGTTGCGCGTGAATGATCCAGAACAAGTAGTATCCAGCAAGGTTTTATCTTGAAAAGAAAGTCTTGCATAGAAATTATCAACGATGATATTACCAGGAAGCTCATGAATGGGGAATTTGAGCATTAAAGACTTCAATCTCCCCCATGCTTGGGCAATACTCTCTCCATCATGAGGCCATAAATTATATATGCGGTTTCGGTCTTTGTGAATTTCACTTGGAGGATAGAATTTAGAATAAAATAGAGGCATAATATCCTTCCAATCAAGAGAATGCACATTCTTCAGCAGTTTATACCAATGCGCCGCTTTATTAGACAACGACATAGAGAATAGTTTCTTCCTAACTTCATCCATAGAAATACCTGCACACTTGAATAACCCGCATAATTCATGTAAAAATAGTAAATGATCCCCAGGATGGACAGTTCCATCCCCTTCTTAGCGGTTATCCACAACACGTTCAATAATTTTCATAGGTATTTTATATGGAATCACTTTCTCACCTGACGCCTCATCCACTACCGTTGCAGTAGTAGTAGATTTTCCAAATAGGAATTCAAGAGAAGATCTCTCCATAATGAATTATAGCAGCAGGCAGAAATAAAAACAGCACGTACAATAAAAGTTTTCCTTACCAATTCCACTTACCAATAGCGCTTCACTCCCCGGCAACGGCGCCAGAAAATAGTCTTGATGACCCACAAGTATAGGGGGTGTATCGTAGTACTTTCGATAAATAAGAGTGTCGAACCCAACGAGGAGAAGAAGGTGTTGATAAGCAGTTTCGATGATGGATTCACTGTAAATGCTCACAGACAAGTTTTCAGGAGGTTTTGATATAGCAGATAAATAAAATACAAGTAAGTAAAATGCGAGAATAATAATTGCAGCAAGTGGCCCAATCCTTTTTAGCACAAAGGACAAGCCGGTTTATGATGACCAAACGTTCTTGAGGACACACGGGAATTTAGTCTAGTGCTTTTGCTTCATATAGTTGATTAATCTTCATTGTTTTGATAAGTGTTGTGTGGGTGAATGATGTCTACGGGTGCTTCTATTCTTGTAGACAGTGTTGGGCCTCCAAGAGCAGAGGTTTGTAGAACAGCAGCAAGTTTCCCTTAAGTGGATCACCCAAGGTTTATCGAACTCAGGGAGGAAGAGGTCAAAGATATCCCTCTCAAGCAACCCTGCAATCACGATACAAGAAGTCTCTTGTGTCCCCAACACACCTAATACACTTGTCAGATGTATAGGTGCACTAGTTCGGCGAAGAGATAGTGAAATACAAATAGTATGGATGTATATGAGTGGTAATAGCAATCTGAATAAAATATGGCAGCGAGTAAACATGCAACAGAACAGTAAATAAACGGAGTTTCAGTGCTTGGAAGCAAGGCCTGATACGTCTCCGACGTATCGATAATTTCTTATGTTCCATGCCACATTATTGATGTTATCTACATGTTTTATGCACACTTTATGTCATATTCGTGCATTTTCTGGAACTAACCTATTAACAAGATGCCGAAGTGCCGATTTGTTTTCATTGCTTTTGGTTTCAGAAATCCTAGTAAGGAAATATTCTCGGAATTGGACGAAATCAAAGCCCAGGGGCCTATTTTCTCACGAAGCTTCCGAAGTCCGAAGGAGAGACGAAGAGGGGCCACGGAGGGGCCACACCATAGGGCGGCGCGGCCCCCTTGGCCGCGCGGCCCTGTGGTGTGGGGCCCCCGTGCCGCCTCTTGACCTGCCCTTCCGCCTATAAAAAGTCTCCATGACGAAACCCCCAGTACCGAGAACCACGATACGGAAAACCTTCCAGAGACGCCGCCGCCGCCGATCCCATCTCGGGGGATCCAGGAGATCGCCTCCGGCACCCTGCCGGAGAGGGGAATCATCTCCCGGAGGACTCTACGCCGCCATGGTCGCCTCCGGTGTGATGTGTGAGTAGTCTACCCCTGGACTATGGGTCCATAGCAGTAGCTAGATGGTTGTCTTCTCCCCATTGTGCTATCATTGTCGGATCTTGTGAGCTGCCTAACATGATCAAGATCATCTATCTGTAATTCTATATGTTGCGTTTGTTGGGATCCGATGAATAGAGAATACTTGTTATGTTGATTATCAAAGTTATGCTATGTGTTGTTTATGATCTTGCATGCTCTCCGTTACTAGTAGATGCTCTGGCCAAGTAGATGCTTGTAACTCCAAGAGGGAGTACTTATGCTCGATAGTGGGTTCATGCCTGCATTGACACCGGGGACAAGGATGAAAGTTCTAAGGTTGTGTTGTGCTATTGCCACTAGGGATAAAACATTAGTGCTATGTTCAAGGATGTAGTCACTAGTTACATTACGCACCATACTTAATGCAATTGTCTCGTTGTTAGCAACTTAATACTGGAGGGGTTCGGATGATAACCTGAAGGTGGACTTTTTAGGCATAGATGCAGTTGGATGACGGTCTATGTACTTTGTCGTAATGCCCAATTAAATCTCACAATACTCATCATAATATGTATGTGCATGGTCATGCCCTCTTTATTTGTCAATTGCCCAACTGTAATTTGTTCACCCAACATGTTGTTCGTCTTATGGGAGAGACACCTCTAGTGAACTGTGGACCCCGGTCCAATTCTCTTTCTTGAAATACAATCTCATCGCAATACTGTTCTACTGTTTTTGCAAACAATCATCTTCCACACAATACGGTTAACTCTTTGTTACAGCAAGCCGGTGAGATTGAAAACCTCAACTTTGTTTCGTTGGGGCAAAGTACTTTGGTTGTGTTGTGCAGTTCCACGTTGGCGCCGGAATCCCTGGTGTTGCGCCGCACTACATCCCGCCGCCATCAACCTTTAACGTGCTTCTTGGCTCCTCCTGGTTCGATAAACCTTGGTTTCTTTCTGAGGGAAAACTTGCTGCTGTGCGCATCATACCTTCCTCTTGGGGTTGCCCAACGAACGTGTGAAATACACGCCATCAAGCATAGATTTCTGGCGCCGTTGCCGGGGAGATCAAGACACGCTGCAAGGGGAGTCTCCACTTCTCAATCTCTTTACTTTGTTTTTGTCTTGCTTAGTTTTATTTACTACTTTGTTTGCTGCACTAAATCAAAATACAAAAAAATTAGTTGCTAGTTTTACTTTATTTGCTATCTTGTTTGCTATATCTAAAACACAAAAAAATTAGTTTACTTGCATTTACTTTATTCATCATGTTTCCTTTTAATTTTACCACAAAAAACATACCGGTAGGACGTGGGTCTATAGTTGGGAGAAATAATATAGAAGAATTTTTCAATCATGTTAGTACTATTGAAAATTTTGAAGATAGACACTTGGTAGACCTTGCGCCTACTTATGAAATTGCTGCTGCGCATTTAGTTACTTTGTTGGAAACTAAATTTGTTAATCTTAATCCTATAATCCAACACATGTTTTTCACACTTGGTGATATGGAAGAAGGGGAAAAGAAAGATTTTGTATTAGAAACCCTTCTTAGAGAATTTGGTGGTCTAGCAAGAGAAGCTAGAAAGGTGTTTGCTAAATTTAATATGCTTGGTTCTCCTACTAATTTTGTTAGTCTCCTTGAAAGGATGGATATGGATAGAATAAGATACACTAATAATATTGATGATGGAGGGGAGATAAAAGCACCAATACCATGTAAGCTCTTAGCTATGAATGATGCATTAGAAAATAACTATGCTTGGCTAGTTCCTGAAAATTTGTTTGATGAGAGTAGCACGCCTAAGACTAATGAAAAGGGAGATGCTGAAACTTATGTATCCAATATACTATGCCTAGTTGAGAAAACTCCACACCCCGCTGAGAATGCATCACCCTTCGATAATACTTGATACACACTTTCAGCGCCTAGCTGAAAGGCGTTAAAGAAAAGCGCTTATGGGAGACAACCCATGTTTTTACCTACAGTACTTTGTTTTTATTTTGTGTCTTGGAAGTTGTTTACTACTGTAGCAACCTCTCCTTATCTTAGTTTTGTGTTTTGTTGTGCCAAGTTAAGCCGTTGATAGAAAAGTAAGTACTAGATTTGGATTACTGCACAGTTCCAGATTTCTTTGCTGTCACGAATCTGGGTCCACCTCCCTGTAGGTAGCTCAGAAAATTAAGCCAATTTACGTGCATGATCCTCAGATATGTACGCAACTTTCATTCAATTTGAGAATTTTCATTTGAGCAAGTCTGGTGCCATTTTAAAATTCGTCAATACGAACTGTTCTGTTTTGACAGATTCTGCCTTTTATTTCGCATTGCCTCTTTCGCTATGTTGGATGAATTTCTTTGATCCATTAATGTCCAGTAGCATTATGCAATGTCCAGAAGTGTTAAGAATGATTGTGTCACCTCTGAATATGTCAATTTATATTGTGCACTAACCCTCTAATGAGTTGTTTCGAGTTTGGTGTGGAGGAAGTTTTCAAGGATCAAGAGAGGAGTATGATGCAACATGATCAAGGAGAGTGAAAGCTCTAAGCTTGGGGATGCACCCGGTGGTTCACCCCTGCATATATCAAGAAGACTCAAGCGTCTAAGCTTGGGGATGCCCAAGGCATCCCCTTCTTCATCGACAACATTATCAGGTTCCTCCACTGAAACTATATTTTTATTCCATCACATCTTATGTGCTTTTTCTTGGAGCGTCGGTTTGTTTTTGTTTTTGTTTTGTTTGAATAAAATGGATCCTAGCATTCACTTTATGGGAGAGAGACACGCTCCGCTGTAGCATATGGACAAGTATGTCCTTGGTTTCTACTCATAGTATTCATGGCGAAGTTTCTCCTTCGTTAAATTGTTATATGGTTGGAATTGGAAAATGATACATGTAGTAATTGCTATAAATGTCTTGGGTAATGTGATACTTGGCAATTGTTGTGCTCATGTTTAAGCTCTTGCATCATATGCTTTGCACCCATTAATGAAGAAATACATAGAGCATGCTAAAATTTGGTTTGCATATTTGGTTTCTCTAAGGTCTAGATAATTTCTAGTATTGAGTTTGAACAACAAGGAAGACGGTGTAGAGTCTTATAATGTTTTCAATATGTCTTTTATGTGAGTTTTGCTGCACCGGTTCATCCTTGTGTTTGTTTCAAATAAGCCTTGCTAGCCTAAACCTTGTATCGAGAGGGAATACTTCTCATGCATCCAAAATACTTGAGCCAACCACTATGCCATTTGTGTCCACCATACCTACCTATACTACATGGTATTTTCCGCCATTCCAAAGTAAATTGCTTGAGTGCTACCTTTAAAATTCCATCATTCACCTTTGCAATATATAGCTCATGGGACAAATAGCTTAAAAACTATTGTGGTATTGAATATGTAATTATGCACTTTATCTCTTATTAAGTTGCTTGTTGTGCGATAACCATGTTCACTGGGGACGCCATCAACTATTCATTGTTGAATTTCATGTGAGTTGCTATGCATGTCCGTCTTGTCTGAAGTAAGAGAGATCTACCACCATATGGTTAAGCATGCATATGTTAGAGAAGAACATTGGGCCGCTAACTAAAGCCATGATCCATGGTGGAAGTTTCAGTTTTGGACAACAATCCTCAAATCTCAAATGAGAAAATTATTAATTGTTGTTATATACTTATGCATAAAAGAGGAGTCCATTATCTGTTGTCTATGTTGTCCCGGTATGGATGTCTAAGTTGAAGAATAATCAATAGCGAGAAATCCAATGCGAGCTTTCTCCTTAGACCTTTGTACAGGCGGCATAGAGGTACCCCTTTGTGACACTTGGTAAAAACAATGCATTGTGATGACCCGGTAGTCCAAGCTAATTAGGACAAGGTGCGGGCACTATTAGTACGCTATGCATGAGGCTTGCAACTTATAAGATATAATTTACATGATGCATATGCTTTATTACTACCGTTGACAAAATTGTTTCATGTTTTCAAAATCAAAGCTCTAGCACAAATATAGCAATCGATGCTTTTCCTCTATGGAGGACCATTCTTTTACTTTCAATGTTGAGTCAGTTCACCTATCTCTCTCCACCTCAAGAAGCAAACACTTGTGTGAACTGTGCATTGATTCCTACATATTTGCTTATTGCACTTATTATATTACTCTATGTTGACAATATCCATGAGATATACATGTTACAAGTTGAAAGCAACCGCTGAAACTTAATCTTCTTTTATGTTGCTTCAATATCTTTACTTTGAATTGTTGCTTTATGAGTTAACTCTTATGCAAGACTTATTGATGCTTGTCTTGAAGTGCTATTCATGAAAAGTCTTTGCTATATGATTCACTTGTTTACTCATGTCATATACATTGTTTTGATCGCTGCATTCACTACATATGCTTTACAAATAGTATGATCAAGATTATGATGGCATGTCACTCCGTAAATTATACGTGTTATCGTTTTACTGCTCGGGACGAGCAGAACTAAGCTTGGGGATGCTGATACGTCTCCGACGTATCGATAATTTCTTATGTTCCATGCCACATTATTGATGTTATCTACATGTTTTATGCACACTTTATGTCATATTCGTGCATTTTCTGGAACTAACCTATTAACAAGATGCCGAAGTGCCGATTCTTTGTTTCTGCTGTTTTTGGTTTCAGAAATCCTAGTAAGGAAATATTCTCGGAATTGGACGAAATCAAAGCCCAGGGGCCTATTTTCTCACGAAGCTTCCAGAAGTCCGAAGGAGAGACGAAGAGGGGCCACGGAGGGGCCACACCATAGGCGGCGCGGCCCCCCTTGGCCGCGCGGCCTGTGGTGTGGGGCCCCGTGCCGCCTCTTGACCTGCCCTTCCGCCTATAAAAAGTCTCCGTGACGAAACCCCCGATTCGAGAACCACGATACGGAAAACCTTCCAGAGACGCCGCCGCCGCCGATCCCATCTCGGGGATCCAGAGATCGCCTCCGGCACCCTGCCGGAGAGGGGAATCATCTCCCGGAGGACTCTACGCCACCATGGTCGCCTCCGGTGTGATGTGTGAGTAGTCTACCCCTGGACTATGGGTCCATAGCAGTAGCTAGATGGTTGTCTTCTCCCCATTGTGCTATCATTGTCGGATCTTGTGAGCTGCCTAACATGATCAAGATCATCTATCTGTAATTCTATATGTTGCGTTTGTTGGGATCCGATGAATAGAGAATACTTGTTATGTTGATTATCAAAGTTATGCTATGTATTGTTTATGATCTTGCATGCTCTCCGTTACTAGTAGATGCTCTGGCCAAGTAGATGCTTGTAACTCCAAGAGGGAGTACTTATGCTCGATAGTGGGTTCATGCCTGCATTGACACACAGGACAAGGATGAGAAAGTTCTAAGGTTGTGTTGTCTTTGTTGCCACTAGGGATAAAACATTAGTGCTATGTTCAAGGATGTAGTCACTAGTTACATTACGCACCATACTTAATGCAATTGTCTGTTGTTAGCAACTTAATACTGGAGGGGGTTCGGATGATAACCTGAAGGTGGACTTTTTAGGCATAGATGCAGTTGGATGACGGTCTATGTACTTTGTCGTAATGCCCAATTAAATCTCACAATACTCATCATAATATGTATGTGCATGGTCATGCCCTCTTTATTTGTCAATTGCCCAACTGTAATTTGTTCACCCAACATGCTGTTCGTCTTATGGGAGAGACACCTCTAGTGAACTGTGGACCCCGGTCCAATTCTCTTTACTGAAATACAATCATCGTAATATCGTTTCTACTGTTTTCTCGCAAACAATCATCTTCCACACAATACGGTTAACTCTTTGTTACAGCAAGCCGGTGAGATTGACAACCTCACTGTTTCGTTGGGGCAAAGTACTTTGGTTGTGTTGTGCAGGTTCCACGTTGGCGCCGGAATCCCTGGTGTTGCGCCGCACTACATCCCGCCGCCATCAACCTTCAACGTGCTTCTTGGCTCCTCCTGGTTCGATAAACCTTGGTTTCTTTCTGAGGGAAAACTTGCTGCTGTGCGCATCATACCTTCCTCTTGGGGTTGCCCAACGAACGTGTGAAATACACGCCATCAAGGCCTAGGGATCATACTTTCACTAGTGGACACTCTCAACATTGATCACATAATAAATAAGTTCTCTTCCTTTGTGCTACATATACTCTTGTTTGATAATGAACACCATTCGTTGTGTAGGGCTACAAGAGCACCTCAATGCCGGAGTTAACAAGCTCCACAACATTCGGTATTCATGTTTAAGTAACCTTAGAGCATAATAGATCTTTGCATTTTAAGTCGAGTACTAACATAGCATACACACTGTCACCTTTACACTATGAAGGGGGAATAAATCACATCACTACTATCATAGTAATAATTAACTCCATAACCTACAAGAGATTATGATCATAACCTACGCCAAGAACTACACGATGCACACACTGTCACCATTACACCGTGAAGGAGGAATAGACTACTTTAATAACATCACAAGAGTAGCACATAGACTAATAGTGATACAAAGCTCATATGAATCTCAATCATGTAAGGCAGCTCATGAGATCATTGTATTGAAGTACATAGGAGAGATTAACCACATAGCTACCGGTACAGCCCTTAGCCTCGATGGAGAACTACTCCCTCCTCATGGGAGACAGCAGCGGTGATGAAGATGGCGGTGGTGTCGATGGAGAAGCCTTCCGGGGGCACTTCCCCGTCCCGGCGGCGTGCCGGAACAGAGACTCCTGTCCCCCAGATCTTGGCTTCGCGATGGCGGCGGCTCTGGAAGGTTTCTCGTACCGTGGCTTTTCCGTATCGAAGATTTAGGTCAGGGGGCTTCTTATAGGCGAAGAGGCGGTGTCGGAAGGGCTACGGGGGACCCACACAGTAGGGGGGCACGCCTGGCTCCTTGGTCGCGCCGCCCACACGCGTGGGGCCACCAGGGCTCCCCTCTGGTGCCTCTCCGGTGTTCTGGAAGCTTCGTGCAATTATAAGATGTTGGGCGTTGATTTCATCCAATTCCGAGAATATTTCCTTACTAGGATTTCTGAAACCAAAAACAGCAGAAAACAGGAACTGGCACTTCGGCATCTCGTCAATACGTTAGTTCCAGAAAATGCATAAATATGACATAAAGTGTGTATAAAACATGTAGGTATCATCATAAAAGTAGCATGGAACATAAGAAATTATAGATACGTTTGAGACGTATCAAGCATCCCCAAGCTTAGTTCCTACTCGCCCTCGAGTAGGTAAACGATAAAAAGAATAATTTCTGTAGTGACATGCTACTTACATAATCTTGATCATACTATTGTAAAGCATATGAGATGAATGCAGCGATTCGAAGCAATGATGAAGACAATGAGTAAACAAATGAATCATATAGCAAAGACTTTTCATGAATAATACTTTCAAGACAAGCATCAATAAGACTTGCATAACAGTTAACTCATAAGCAATAAGTTCTTAGTAGAAAGCTTTGAAACAACACAAAGGAAGATATAAGTTTCAGCAGTTGCTTTCAACTTCAACATGTTTATCTCATGGATAATTGTCAACACAAAGTAATATAACAAGTGCAATAGGTAAACATGTAAGAATCAATGCACACAGTTTACACAAGTGTTTGCTTCTAAGATAGAAAGAAGTAGGTAAACTGACTCAACATAAAGTAAAAGAAAGGCCCTTCGCAGAGGGAAGCATGGATTACTATTTTTGTGCTAGAGCTTTTCATTTTGAAAACATAGAAGCAATTTTGTCAACGGTAGTAATAAAGCATATGCGTTATGTATAAGATATCCTATAAGTTGCAAGCCTCATGCATAGATTACCAATAGTGCTCGCACCTTGTCCTAATTAGCTTGGATTGACATGGATTATCATTGCACACATATGTTTCAACCAAGTGTCACAAAGGGGTACCTCTATGCCGCCTGTACAGAGGTCTAAGGAGAAAGTTCACATTGGATTTCTCGCTTTTGATTGTTCTCAACTTAGACATCCATACCGGGACAACATAGACAACAGATAATGGACTCCTCTTTTAATGCTTAAGCATTCAACAACAGATAATATTCTCATAAGAGATTGAGGATTTGTGTCCAAACTGAAACTTCCACCATGATTCATGGCTTTAGTTAGCGGCCCAATGTTCTTCTCTAACAATATGCATACTCAAACCATTTGATCATGAAAATCGCCCTTACTTCAGACAAGATGAACATGCATAGCAACTCACATGATATTCAACAAAGGTGTAAAAGTTGATGGCGTCCCCAGAAACATGGTTACCTCTCAACAAGCAACTTATTAAGAAATAAGATACATAAGTACATATTCTTCACCACAATAGTTTTTAAGGCTATTTTCCCATGAGCTATATATTGCAAAGGCAAAGGATATAATTTTAAAGGTAGCACTCAAGTAATTTACTTTGGGATGGCAGAGAAATACCATGTAGTAGGTAGGTATGGTGGACACAAATGGCATAGTTTTTGGCTCAAGGATTTGGATGCACGAGAAGAATTCCTCTCAATACAAGGCTAGGCTAGCAAGGTTGTTTGAAGCAAACTCAAGTATAAAACGGTGCAGCAAGACTCACATATGAACATATTGTAAGCATTATAAGACTTTACATCGTCTTCCTTGTTGTTCAAACACCTTAACCAGAAAATATCTAGACTCTAGAGACCAATCATGCAAACCAAATTTTAACAAGCTCTATGTAGTTCTTCATTAATAGGTGCAAAGTACATGATGCAAGAGCTTAAACATGATCTATATGAGCACAACAATTGCCAAGTATCAAATTATTCAAGACATTATACCAATTACCACATGCAGCATTTTCTGTTTCCAACCATATAACAATGAACGAAGCAGTTTCAACCTTCACCATGAACATTAAGAGTAAAGCTAAGAACACATGTGTTCATACGCAACAGCGGAGCGTGTCTCTCTCCCACACAAGCATGAATTTATTCAAACAAAACAAAAACAAACAGACGCTCCAAGCAAAGTACATAAGATGTGACCGAATAAAAATATAGTTTCAAGAAAAGAAACCTGATAAGTTGTCGATGAAGAAGGGGATTCCTTGGGCATCCCCAAGCTTAGATGCTTGAGTCTTCTTGAAATATGCATGGATGAACCACGGGGGCATCCCCAAGCTTAGACTTTTCACTCTTCTTGATCATAGTATATCATCCTCCTCTCTTGACCCTTGAAAACTTCCTCCACACCAAACTTAAAACAAACTCATTAGAGGGTTAGTGCATAATCAAAAATTCATATGTTCAGAGGTGACACAATCATTCTTAACACTTCTGGACATTGCCCAAAGCTACTGGAAGTCAATAGAACAAAGAAATCCATCCAACACAGCAAAAGAGGCAATGCGAAATAAAAGGCAGAATCTGTCAAAACAGAACAGTCCGTAAAGACGAATTTTTTAGAGGCACTGGACTTGCTCAGATGAAAATGCTTAAATTGAATGAAAGTTGCGTACATATCTGAGGATCACGCACGTAAATTGGCAGATTTTTCTGAGTTACCTACAGAGAACCCTGCCCAAATTCGTGACAGCAAGAAATCTGTTTCTGCGCAGTAATCCAAATCTAGTATTGACTTTACTATCAAAGACTTTACTTGGCACAACAATGCAATAAAATAAAGATAAGGAGAGGTTGCTACAGTAGTAACAACTTCCAAGACTCAAATATAAAACAAAAGTACTGTAGTAAAATAAACACATGGGTTATCTCCCAAGAAGTTCTTTCTTTATAGCCATTAAGATGGGCTCAACAATTTTAATGATGCACTCGCAAGAAATAGGAGTTGAAGCAAAAGAGAGCATCAAGAAGCAAATTCAAAACAAATTTAAGCCTAACCCACTTCCTATGAAAAGGAATCTTGTAAATAAACAAGTCATGTAGGCATAATGCAACAAGCATAGGAAAACTAGACAAGCGCAACTTCAAGATTTACAGCATATAGAGAGGTGTTTTAGTAACATGAAAACTTCTACAACCTTATTTTCCTCTCTCATAATGATTTTCAGTAGCATCATGAACAAACTCAACAATATAACTATCAAATGAAACATTCTTATCATGAGTCTCATGCATAAAATTATTACTACTCCCAACATAAGCATAATCAATTTTATTAGTTGTAGTGGGAGCAAATTCAACAAAGTAGCTATCATTATTATTCTCATCATCAAATATAGGAGGTATAGTATCATCATAATAAACTTTATCCTCCATAGTAGGCGGCACCAAAAGACCACTATCATTATAATCATCATAAATAGGAGGCATATCATATTCAACATAAACTTTCTCCTCAATACCCGGAGGGCTAAAGAGATTATTTTCATCAAAACCGACCTCCCCAAGCTTAGAATTTTCTATATCATTATCAACAATGGTGTTCAAAGCGTTCATACTAATATTACTACTAGCATGCAAATAAGGTTCCATAGGTTTTTTAATTTTCGCATTAAACCATTCATATCTTGACTCAGGAAATAGTTTAAAAAGCTCACAGATGTTTTCCATTATGCCTTACTAGTGTTTAACAAGAAACAAAAAGATGCAATTGCATGATCTAAAGGAAATAGCTTCGAGCACACACATAACGGCAACAGAAAAGTACTTAGTTACCTGGGACCGGAGTATGAGTGCCTTTTACCTTTCCTCCCCGGCAACGGCGCCAGAAAAGTGCATGATGTCTACGGGTGCTTCTATTCTTGTAGACAGTGTTGGGCCTCCAAGAGCAGAGACTTGTAGAATAGCAGCAAGTTTCCCTTAAGTGGATCACCCAAGGTCTATCGAACTCAGGGAGGAAGAGGTCAAAGATATCCCTCTCAAGCAACCCTGCAATCACGATACAAGAAGTCTCTTGTGTCCCCAACACACCTAATACACTTGTCAGATGTATAGGTGCACTAGTTCGGCGAAGAGATAGTGAAATACAAGTAGTATGGATGTATATGAGTGGTAATAGCAATCTGAATAAAATATGGCAGCGAGTAAACATGCAACAGAACAGTAAATAAACTGAGTTTCAGTGCTTGGAAACAAGGCCTAGGGATCATACTTTCACTAGTGGACACTCTCAACATTGATTACATAATAAATAAGTTCTCTTCCTTTGTGCTACATATACTCTTGTTTGATAATGAACACCATTCGTTGTGTAGGGCTACAAGAGCACCTCAATGCCGGAGTTAACAAGCTCCACAACATTCGGTATTCATGTTTAAGTAACCTTAGATCATAATAGATCTTTGTAATTTAAGCCGAGTACTAACATAGCATACACACTGTCACCTTTACACTATGAAGGGGGAATAAATCACATCACTACTATCATAGTAATAATTAACTCCATAACCTACAAGAGATTATGATCATAACCTACGCCAAGAACTACACGATGCACACACTGTCACCATTACACCGTGAAGGAGGAATAGACTACTTTAATAACATCACAAGAGTAGCACATAGACTAATAGTGATACAAAGCTCATATGAATCTCAATCATGTAAGGCAGCTCATGAGATCATTGTATTGAAGTACATAGGAGAGATTAACCACATAGCTACCGGTATAGCCCTTAGCCTCGATGGAGAACTACTCCCTCCTCATGGGAGACAGCAGCGGTGATGAAGATGGCGGTGGTGTCGATGGAGAAGCCTTCCGGGGGCACTTCCCCGTCCCAGCGGCGTGCCGGAACAGAGACTCCTGTCCCCCAGATCTTGGCTTCGCGATGGCGGCGGCTCTGGAAGGTTTCTCGTACCGTGGCTTTTCCGTATCAAAGATTTAGGTCAGGGGGCTTCTTATAGGCGAAGAGGCGGAGTCGGAAGGGCTATGGGGGACCCACATAGTAGGGGGGCGCGCCTGGCTCCTTGGCCGCGCCGCCCACACGTGTGGGGCCACCAGGGGTCCCCTCTAGTGCCTCTCCGGTGTTCTGGAAGCTACGTGCAATTATAAGATGCTGGGCGTTGATTTCGTCCAATTCCGAGAATATTTCCTTACTAGGATTTCTGAAACCAAAAACAGCAGAAAACAGGAACTGGCACTTCGGCATCTCATCAATAGGTTAGTTCCAGAAAATGCATAAATATGACATAAAGTGTGTATAAAACATGTAGGTATCATCATAAAAGTAGCATGGAACATAAGAAATTATAGATAAGTTTGAGACGTATCAGTGAACCTATGCTAATGCACCGCCCTTCCTAGGACTAATACATACTTGTGATTAAACCCCTTGCAAGCATCCGCAAATACAAGAAAGTAATTAAGATAAATCTAACCACAACCTTAAACTCTGAGATCCTGCTATCGCTCATGCATCGATATACTAACAGGGGTTTAGGTTGCTGTCACTCCGGCAACCCCACAATTAGCAAACGAATACAAGATGCATTCCCCTAGGCCCATAAAGGTGAAGTATCATGTAGTCGACGTTCACATGACACCACTAGAAGAATAACACCACAACTTAAATATCAAACCATTAAATATTACTCAACATAGTTCACTACTAATATTTAGACTTCACCCATGTCCTCAAGAACTAAACGAACTACTCACAAGACATCATATGGAACATGATCAGAGGTGATATGATGATGGATAACAATCTGAACATAAACCTTGATTCAACGGTTTCACTCAATAGCATCAATAACAAGGAGTAATTAACACCGAGAGAGTTTCCCCTATGAAATACTCAAGATTCAACCCTAGATGTTACAACGGAGATGAGGTGCAGCGGTGGAGATGACAGTGTCGGTGGTGGAGATGATGATGATGATGATCCCAATGAAGTCCAGCTCGATGACGGTGACGATGGCGACGATTTCCCCCCTCCGGGAGGGAATTTCCCCGGCAGATTTCTGCCCTGCCGGAGAGCTCTTTTCTCTCTGGTGTTTTCCGCCTCGAGGAGGCGGCGATGACTATCCTCGATGTGTCCCCGCACCTTAGGGTTTCTGCCAGATGAAGTACGCGAAAGGGCGATGGCCGAGGGGGTCGTGGGCCCCCTCCCCACGTGGCGGCGCGCCGGCCTTGGTGGCCGCGCCGGCCTATGGGGAGGGCCCATGGCGGCCCTCCTCGGCCTCCCCTTCTGGCTGGCTCCGTAATTTGGAAAAATAGGAGCTTCGGTATATTTTCCGTCAATTGTTGATCTTCAGAAATATTGTATCCTGACGGTGCTTTTTCCAGCAGAATCCTGACTCCGGTGAGTAATTCTCCAATAATCATGAAACATGCAAAATAGGTGAAATAACATAAGTATCATCTCTAAATATGAAATATATCAATGAATAACAGTAAATTATGATATAAAATAGTGATGCAAAATGGACGTATCAGTGACATGAGTGGTGATATGTTGCTTCACGCGAAACCCAATGATAGTAGGGAATAACAACGGCGTCACTAATTTTAATGTTTTGGTCTATGCTTGGCACTTAATAATCATACATAACCAGCTCGACTGGAGTGGCGGGCTTGGACAATAGTCTATCGTTGATGTGGATGTCTGAGCCTATGGTATAGAAGGACGCATCGCCCACAAAAATCTAATCTGAATTGATTATGCACAACTATGCTTATTATTATCTTTTATCCCATTCATATATGTAGAACTGCAGGTGAAACCTTCGCTCTAGCCTATCTCCATACATTGATTCACAAACCCAAAGTAAACTCGATGGTCCAGTGAGATGAAGATTCTACAAGTTAACAAGGTCCTGCTTGAGTAAATCACCACATCAATTGTTTCCCAAGGATCGTTATAAACATAAGTCTTCTAGGGAAAAAATAACTATACTACATCCAATATTCCAAGCTTTGTCGAATATCATGGGTGGCTTCACCTTAAACTTTGGCTTGCGCAGATGTGATGGCTTCTTCTTTGGAGGCATGCCGGCTCTGGTGGTGTGGGAGAAGGAGTGCTCTAGGCGCGAACTAGAGTGGCGGGTGAGAGAATAGAGTGGAGATGTTTGTGATGGAAATGGGGAATATATGTAGGGTTTTGGATTGTGTAGTTGCCTCGCAGGTCCCACAGGCGATATCCGACATGGCGGCAGGTGTCGGCGCTGATGCCCTGACCCGACCCTTGATGGTAGGGGCAACATAGGTTCGCCTAGTATTTTATTGGGCTCCTAAATGTACCATCTCATTTGGGGGGGGGGGGGCTAGGGCGCTCATTGACAAGGTATTAACTTGTCAATGCCTATGGATTGTAGGCTAGGGTTTAGTTAGAAGTAGAGGGCAAGTAGATCTCGAAGGTTTCAGCCGAAAAGTACTCGACGATTATGAAAACTAGGGCTTGTAGACAATGATTCGATGATTTCCTCGTCCCTCGACTCCCCCTTTATATAGGAGGCGGAGCCGAGGGATTCGTGTTGTACAAGTTACAGAGTCCGGGAAGGTTTCTAACTCATCCCGCAAGATTACAAATAATGCTTCCTATTACAACTCTAGCTTTCCTTAAGAATATCTTGGGCTTCCGAATCTTCTTATTCCTCGGGTAGTGGGCCTTCAGTAAACCCCGGGTACTATCTTCGGCAGGCCCATTTGGGATACCTATGTCAGTAGCCCCCGAGATTTTGCTTGAATCGTAGGGTCAAGGAAAATCTCCACCGTTTATTTTTAGTCGACATCTTTGACTTTTCTATATTTTTCCTTATTGACATCTATATTGTACAGGGATAATGGTAATTGGGGCTAGTTCATCTGACGGATCAGGTACTAGTTAACTGCTCTAGTGGCAATCCGCAAAAACCTACTTCAAAATCACGTCCCTGGACATGATCTCGGGATACCGGTGTAAACTTCAACAGGTGCCGCTTAAGGTCTTACCATTCTGTCGAGTCCCAGTAAAGTTTATCGGGTACCTAACGCGTCCATTAGGATTTTTCTTCGTATCTGTTGATACGGATAAAAGTAGCAGAGCGCAGTCTTCGGCGATGCCACGCCCAGCAGAACGGATCTGGGGTCTTATCTTCGCAAACTTGCGGCATTCAGAAATTGATCGCAGCTTTGGCGTTCTGAGAATATATTGTCGAGTGCTTTTTCGGCTGTTTGAATGGCACATTTTATCGAGTCAAAGATGACTTATATTGCTCTCCCGATGGGAGTATATGTAGAGTCAATTATAACTCGAAATATACTCTTTTGCTCTTCTATCTTTCTTTTTCCTCATTCTTTCTTTCTTTTATAATTTCATCGGGCACGCGAGCAGCGTTCCCGATGGGAATAGCCCCCGAGGCTACAACCAAGGACTTGTACTTGGATGTAGGCTCCACGCCTTATGCCGACATATTTCCTTTTTTCTCCCGAAGTTTTATAATTTCTCGGGTGCGCGAACAGCGCTCCCGATGGGAGTAGCCCCCGAGGCTATGAACAAATATTTGTATTTGGTCATAGGCTCACGCCATTTCTATTTTGTCTTTCTAGATCTTTTTTCTTTTTTCCAAAGTAGCCCCCGAGCATTTGATCAGAAACTTGTATTTGATCAAAGGCTCAACCATTATTTTTCCGTGTCGTCTTTTATGAAGCTGTTGAGTCGAAATTTTTCTTCTGTCAAGATGACGTTGTTGCTGACGATAGCCACGATTGCCTGTCAAAAATTTGCGACAAGCCTTTTCTCGCTGCCATGCGGGCCCAATTAATCCACTATCTTGACACGTCGTGCAAGTGGGGGACACACGTCCTCCGCTTTTTCTGGCGCACGCACCGTAACTTCCGCAATTGTTGAATTACTTTTTTACCCTTGATGCTACGTGGCTATCATCTGTCACACATTTTCCTTGTCCAACGGCTCATCGTTTCACCGCATCCCTATATAAGTTCGTCTTCTTCCTCCTTGGGCACTTCCGCCCGCGCCGTCTTCCTTCTCTCAGCTGCAAATTTCTCCTGCGATCCACAGCTTCCTAAGCTCTTTGCCTCCCTGCTGCGAATCCTGCGCCATTGTTGATGCCACCTCGTCGCTTGACAAGGCATAGCACGCCGGAGTCCTCCATGGCCGCCGTGGATCTTGGAACGGTGGAGTGGGAAAGATCGAAGATTTCCGCTCAGGACGTCAACATGCTGAGGAAGCTGGGGATCAGCAAGAAACCCCAGGCATTACGCTTCCCCAGTGAGGAAAGCTACCCAACCCCTCCAATGGGGTACCGGGTAAGTTTTGTCGACCACCTCATCCGCGGTCTTTCCGCCCCCATTCATCCTTTTCTCCGTGGACTTCTTTTTATCTACGGTCTGCAACTCCACCACCTTACGCCAAACTCAATCCTCCATATTTCCATTTTCATCACTCTGTGCGAGGCCTTCCTTGGCGTCCAGCCTAACTGGGCGCTTTGGAAGCGCATTTTCTTCTGCCGCCGTAATGGCTCGCCCAATGTCGCCTATAATATAGGCGGCGTTGTGATATCTGTTCGACCCACTGTCGACTACTTCGACGTCAAGCTTCCTGACTCAGTTCAAGGATGGCGCAAGAAGTGGTTGTACATTCAGGAGGAGAACCATGGATGTGCGGAGGACAACATCCCTCCTTTTGATGGTGCCGAGAAAATTTTGCGCCGCCGCTCCTGGGACGCGGAGGCTACCGAAGAAGAAAGGGCGTCGACAGAAAACTTGATGGCTCGTATCCACGAGTTGCAAAATACTCGCGGCAAAGAGTTATCGGGTATCCAAATTACTGCATATTTTCTTAGGACTAGAGTGCAGCCGCTTCAGGCTCGCAAATATCCTTTATGGAGATATGCTGGCAACGAGGATGTAGATCGGCTGTCGGTAGATTTGGAGGTCAAATACTTGGAAAAGCTTGTCCGAAAAATCTCATCTCTCAGCAAAAAGGATCCTGTCCCTGCTTCTTGTCGTGTAAAACCATTCAACGCCGCCAATCCACTCCCCCAGGTAATCTTTGTCTATTGTCTTGTTGTTGCTTTGCTAACTTTTTTTTGTAACTTCTTTTCTGACGTCTCTCCCTATTTTATTTTGCAAAGAATCATCCAGACCTTGTCTCGCTTCCTCCTCTTCCTGAGGGTGGAGAAGTCGAAGAAAGGGCCATTGTCACTGATGACAATCAAGAAGCTCCATCCTTTGTGAATGAACCCGTGGATTCTCGAAAATCTGCGGGTACTTCCGAAGGTACTGCGTCGGCACAATCTCCTCCTCCCGCTGTCTCCCCGAAAGGCAAAAGGAAAAGGGATGATGTCGAAGATTCTGGCACTTCCTAAGCCGAAGAAGTTGATCCTTCACATCAGAAGGCAGCTTACGATCCTTATCTTGAATCCCTCGTCAGCTCGTAAGTCATTTGTATTTCTTCTTATTTCTGTACTCTAAATGTTTGTGTTGTCTTGCTTTTTATGCTGTCGATTTTTAATCACAGCGATGACGAGGAAGAAGTACCAAGTGTTGACGTGGCTCCTCGGACGAGCACGTCACATACTTTACTTGCCTCGGATACGCTAGTTGAAGGAGAAGAATCCTCGCCTCCTCAACGAAACGTCATCACCACTACTCCTCCATCAAGCCCCCTTGCTCCTTCGCCAAAAAGGACAAGGATTGAAACGATCATTGAGCCTGCCCCTCAATTGGGTGGCTCTTCTACTCTGCTCTTGGACGATGTAAGTTTGTTAATTTTCTTGCCAATATCTATATTTCCTCTATTTTGCTTTTTTACGCCTTCACTCTTTTTCCATACCAATGTTTTTATTTCTTTGTTCTTCTTTGACAGCCCATGATCAAAGAGCTTATCCGCATCGGATCCCAATTCATTGGGTACCGTGAGTATGCCAGCAGAACCGAAGGTAATAACTTTTTTGCTGTCGTTGTTTTTGACTTATTGCTCCTGTCGTTTGTCGCAATTTTTGACCTTTCTTTTGTATTTCGACAGAGAAACTTGCAGAGGCCAACAAACGTGCCGACGCACTTGCTCAAAAACTGGAGCAAAGTGAAGCAGCCCGCAAGAAAGCCGAACTTGTTGCTAGCGAAGCCAAAGCAGAGGCTGATGAAGCCAAAGCAAAAATTGCTAGTGTCGAGGAACTGCAGAAGAGACTTGAGGATGCTGAAGCTGCATTGAATGAGCACAAAGCCGCACAGGCTGCTCGTGAAAAGGGAATCCTCAAGCGCGTTAATTCGCAAAGTCGGTGCTTCAAAGGTAATCTTTTCGATCTCTTCTATTTTTTATATGACCTGCTTTTTCTTGTTTTTGACCAACATTTGTTTCCTGTGGCAGGCCAAACAAACCAAGAGTTTGATCTGGAGAATCCCGACAATGATCCTCTCCTTGACGCACTTTCTTATCTGGAGTTTCATGGATCCGAAATTCGGGAAGGCGTGGCGAATGCTGACGCGGGCTTGACGAAGCCGTTCCCCTACTTCTTCCCGAAGAAAGAGGAACCTACGACTTTCCTTGCCCTTGCCCGGAGCTTCAATTCATCAGAGGACCTTGGACTGAAAATGCGCCAGGAGAACATGAAGATTGCTGTCGAGAGCACTGTTGCCTTAGTTGCGGACAGCCAACAAACTGTTGATTGGATGAAGGTTGGCGACACCGATCAGATAGAGCAATCAAGATGGAGGTCGTTGATTAAGGCAGCCAAGCCCAACACGAAGAAAATCCTGGCCTATCTCGGGATCAAACCATCTTCAACTCCTAGCTCATCAAGGCCGGAGGTCTAGTTGCATGCCTCTTTATTTTTTTGCTTTCTCTGTTTCTTTTGCCCTTGTCGCCAATTTAGCTGTGGCGACAATTATCCTGGTAGTCCTTTTAGGAGAAACTTCTTTTGTAATGCCTATGTAAATATTTCTAGAAATTAATGAAATTCCCTCTGGCACTATCATTGATCCTGGCGCTTTCTTTTCCAGTTAATATTTGACAACTATTCGACCAATCCTTGTTCTGCCGATGCTTCTCCCGCTTCTTCCTTCTCGAAGAAAATGCTAATCGATGATAACCCCCTCGAAGGTTCTTCAAGCAAACATTCGTCGGAAGATTTGCAAGAACTTCGACAACAACTTCAATCCATGAAGAAACAAACTCTTGCGATGATGGAACAATCTTGGAGAGCATCCGAACAAGAAAAACTTGCTCTCCAACAAGCCAAAGAGGCTATGGCTGCCAAGGATACTGCTGTATTGGAAGCGAAAGGAGCCACTACCCGAGAAAATAGCATGCTCGAGCTAATGTTGGAAGCTAGCACAGATATGTTAGGTATGTTTTTCCAACCTCGCAATGCCTTCTCTTTATTTTGCTGTGCCCCCCTTCAAATTTCTTGCCTTGTCGCTTAATAGGCTCGGTTCTTGATGCTGCCGCCGAAGATCGAAGAGTGAACGAGAGAACAAATCTTCTCGTCAATCTTTCCCTTAACCATGGCTCTTTATTCTAGGCCTCCCCTGAACGAACCCAGCAAATTGTCAGGTTTCAAGATCGTGCTTGCCAAGTGCGCGAATTTCTCAATTTTTGCACGACAACATTAACCCTTGTTTACAAAACTTTGTTTCCTCGGAATGAAATTCCCAAGACTCTTCCTGAATTGCTGGAGGTTTTCAGAGATGCTCCCCGCATTCATAATTTTGTGCGAGCTCAGTTGACTGCTGGAGCAAGGTTCGCCATGATTATGATAAATATTTGCCACCCAAAATTAGACCTGACGAAGATTGTTGCTGATTGCCTGGCCAAGAAATCGCGGCGAAAAAATGATATTGACTCAATCAATGAGATGGTAACTCCTGTGGCTGAGTCGATGATAGATGAACTTCTTCGGAAGGACTCAGAATTCTTCGTCAAGGGGTCCTATGCTGAGCATAAAACAACCAGAGGCTTGTCCATAGATAGTATTTTAGGTTTTGACTGATTTGTACTATATTGGACAACATTATGTCTGTGTCTTTTTTGATTTCCGAAGAAATTTGTTGTATATTGTAAACTGCTCTATATTGTTGGAGCCCCCGAGCCTTCTGGCTAGAGTTGTACTGTTTTTTCCATCTCGAAGAATTTTCCTCTTGCCGTGAGGAGATATCTTTACTTTTTTCACCGAATAGGTTGCAAACCTTCGAGTATCTTTATGTTGAAGTTCTATATTTTTGTTGCGAGGTATCTTGGACCAAAGCAATAGGTTTTTTGACGTGTACACTATATTTATAATTTGGCGACGTATTTAATGTACCAAGGCGAAATATTTTGGTAAGTCTGATTTGTCTATATTGTACATATTTTGAGATTTGAAGGCGTTGAGCCCCCGAGCGTGTCGAAGAATAAGAAATATATCTCCACTATCTTTATTATATTGCAGCACCGCGAGCCCGCCTCATTAAAAACCTTTCCGGCCCCACTCGGTGCCCCGAAAAGGAAAAGAGTGCGTCTGAAAACTCGCGGGCGTTTCAGTACATTGTATTTTTACAGAGAAGGACTATATTTCGACTCTAGGCGTAGAACCGCCTGAGCTGTGCTACGTTCCAGGGGTTTTTCTCGGGAGCCCCTGTCTTCTTGTCCTTGATCCTGTATGCGCCTCCGCCGATGACTTCCGTGACAACGTAAGGTCCCAACCATGGTGATTCGAGCTTCTCAGTACTTTTTTGGTTTAACCTCAAGACCAAATCCCCAACTTGAAAAGATCTTGGTCTTAACCGTCGACTGTGGTAGTTTTTGAGGTCTTGCTGGTATTTGGTGACTCGTGAAAGTACTTCATCGCGAGCTTCGTCGAGTGCGTCCATATCATCCTCCCGAGCTTTTTGTGATGTTTCTTCGTCATACTCTGTTACCCTTGGAGAATCATGCTCTATTTCAATTGGTAGTACTGCTTCGGCTCCGTGGACGAGAAAAAACGGAGTTTCTTGTGTCGCCGTATTTGGTGTTGTTCGGATGCTCCATAAAACACTTGGCAATTCCTCTGGCCAAGTATGTCGAGCTTTTTCAAGCGGTCCTAGCAGGCGCTTTTTGAGGCCGTTGCAGATGATACCATTGGCTTTCTCGACTTGTCCGTTAGTTTGCGGGTGCCCAACTGATGCAAAGTGCAATTTAATGCCTACTTCTGCGCAGTATTCCTTGAATTCCTTGGATGTGAAGTTTGAACCATTATCTGTAACAATGCTATGAGGCACCCCAAACCGAAAAACGAGGCCTTTCACAAACTTTATTGCCGATGCTGCATCTGGTGAATTTATTGGCTTCGCTTCTACCCACTTGGTGAATTTGTCGACAGCGACCAGCAAGTACTCATACCCTCCAGGCGAAGCTTTATGCAACTTGCCCACCATATCGAGTCCCCATTGGGCAAAGGGCCACGACAATGGTATTGGTGTTAGTTCTGCCGCTGGAGAGTGAGGTTTTGCGGCAAACCTTTGACACGCGTCGCAAGTTCTTACTATTTCCTTGGCATCCTCGATTGTTGTCAACCAATAGAATCCTGCCCGAAAAACCTTGGCTGCAATAGCTCGACTACTTGCGTGGTGGCCACATATTCCTTCGTGTACATCCTTTAGAATTATTCTTCCTTCTTCGGGTGTGACACACCTTTGCAGGACGCCTGAAATACTTCGCTTGTATAATTCCCCTTTGATCACTGTGAAAGCTTTGGAGCGTCGAATAACTCGCCTTGCCTCAACTGGATCATCGGGTATTTCTTTTCTGAGGATGTATGATATATATGCTTGCATCCAAGGAATTTGTACCATCATCACAAGCTCTTGGCCCTCTTCATCCTCCGTGGTTTCTTTGAGGGGCGTCGAGGTTTTCTCTTCTTTTGCTTTTTTCTGCGCCTTTTTTGGCTTCGTGGATCTTTCCGCTATTTCTTCCCAAAATACTCCTGGCGGGATTGGGAGGCACTGCGACCCGATGTTTGCGAGAACGTCGGCTTTATCATTGCTCAATCTACTGATGTGATTTACCTCGCACCCATCAAACAGCTTCTCGAGCTCATTGTACACCTCCTTGTATGCCATCATGCTATCGTTGATTGCGTCACATTGGTTCATAACTTGCTGAGCCTCCAATTGTGAGTCGCCAAAGATTTTTAGTCGAGTTGCACCGCAAGCTTTCGCCATCTTCATCCCGTGTATGAGGGCTTCATATTCTGCTTCATTATTGGATGCATTAGGGAACGTCATCCGAAGGACGTATTTCAATTTGTCGCCTTCAGGTGATATAAGTACTACTCCTGCACCGGCTCCTTCTGCTCTCTTGGACCCATCAAAGTTCATGGTCCAAGTTCTCGACAAATCTGGTGGTCCCGTGTTTTGTAGCTCCATCCACTCTGCAATGAAATCTGGCAGAACTTGCGACTTTATTGCCTTTCTTTTTTCATACGTGATGTCCCGAGGGGAAAGTTCTATTCCCCAAAGGGAGACACGCCCTGTAGCTTCTGGATTGTTCAGTATATTTGAAAGAGGTGCTTCGTTGACTACTATTATTGGGTGTGCCGAAAAATAGTGGCGTAACTTCCTTGCCGTTGCAATTACTCCATATGCTAGTTTCTGGTACTGCGGGTACCGCTGTTTGGAAGGCGATAAAACTTCACTGATGAAATATACTGGCCTCTGCACTCCATGGAGTTTTCCTTCTTCTTCTCTTTCAACAACTAACACCGTGCTAACCACTTGGGGTGTGGCTGCAATATACAGCAGGAGAGGTTCCTTTTCTTTCGGCGCCACCAAGATTGGTGGGGTCGAGATTGTGCGCTTCAAATCCTCGAAAGCTCTGTCGGCCTCTTCGTTCCACTGGAATTTCTCTCCTTGCTTTATCAGAGCGTAAAATGGTAACGCTTTTTCTCCCAGCCTGGCGACGAATCTGCTCAAAGCTGCGACTCGCCCGCTAATCGTCGTATTTCCTTCAACTTTGTTGGCTTCCTCATTGTTACGATAGCTTGTATTTTGTCGGGATTTGCTTCAATTCCTCTTGCTGAAACTAGAAACCCTAGAAGTTCTCCTGCTGGGACGCCAAAAGAACACTTCATCGGGTTCAGCTTGAGGCAGAATTTGTCGAGGTTGTCAAAGGTTTCCTTGAGATCCTCGATCAGCGTTGCCTCCTTTTTTGACGTTATGACGACGTCGTCGATGTATACTTGCACGTTTTTCCCGATCTGTGTCGCCAAACACTTCTGCATCATCCTCTGATATGTTGCTCCCGCGTTTTTTAGACCAAAAGGCATTGTTCTGTAGCAAAACACGCCGTAAGGTGTTATGAACGCTGTTTTTGCCTCATCATCTTCTTTTAGTCTGATCTGGTTATAACCAGAGTATGCGTCCAAAAAGGAAAGACGTTCACATCCTGCCGTGGAGTCGATGATTTGATCGATCCTTGGGAGGGGAAAGTGATCCTTAGGACAATGTTTATTGAGACACGTAAAGTCGACGCACATGCGAAGGACTGTCGTGTGTTTCTTCGGCACCATCACTGGGTTAGCTACCCATGTGGCTTCTGTAGATATCTCTTTGATAAAACCAGCATCCTTGAGTCGATCTATTTCTGATAGAATAGCTTTGCGGTTTGGTTCCGAAAAACGCCGCAAGGGTTGTTTGATTGGTCTCGCGAGAGGATCCAAGTTGAGGTGGTGCTCGGCAAGTTCCCTGGGTACTCCTGGCATGTCAGCTGGACACCATGCGAAGATTTTCCAGTACTCACGGAGGAACTTGACGAGCGCGCTTTCCTATGCGAGATCCATATTTGTTGCAATGGATGTCGTCTTTTTCGGGTCTGTCGGGTGAATTTGCACCTCCTTAGAATTTTTCTCGGTATTGAAAGTTGATTCTTTATTTGGCCTTCCAACGTCCTGGGCAAGACGTCGTAGTCAGTCATACTTCTTGACGCCAAATACTCAGCTTGCATCCCGAAAGTTTCTGATATCCGATGAAAATCCTTATCGCACTTATCGGCTAAGGCGAAGCTTCCTTTGACTGTGATTGGTCCCTTTGGTCCAGGCAGCCTCCACAACAGGTATGTATAGTGTGGCACTGCCATAAATCTGGCATATGCTGGTCGTCCCAACAAAGCGTGGTACTGCGACGGAAAATCCACAACTTCAAATTCCAGCCTCTCGATTCTATAATTCTCTCGGGTTCCAAACTGAACGTCAAGATTGATCTTTCCCAATGGATAACTTGGTTTCTCCGGTGTGATACCGTGGAACCTTGTGTCTGTTGGCTTCAAGTTCGCTAGGGATATGTTCATCTTCCTCAATGTATCTGCATACATAAGGTTTAAGCAGCTGCCGCCGTCTATGAACACTCGAGAGACATCAAATCCCGCAATAACTGCTGGTAAAATAAGTGCAGACTGCCCTGGTCGAGGAACTTGCTGCGGATGATCTGCTATGGTGAAGCCAATATCTTGCCCTGACCAATTAAGATACTCGACAGTTGGTGGAGGCATTTTTTCTGCCATAAACACCTGTCGTGAGATTACTTTCTGAGCTCTATTGGATGGCCTTCCCTTCTGAATCATCAACACCGCTCCGTTAGAGTTAGGATCAACATAAGGTGGTGGTGGAGGTGCTGCCGCTATTCTGAACTGATGTCGATTGTCTTCTGTAATCGCGGGAGGAGGTGGTAAGTGAATCTCGCTCCTGGGTTCTCGAGGATTTCTCTGTGCTGCCCGAGCGTTAGCGTGCTCTGCCCACCTTAACATTGCCTGGAAATTGCGACAATCTTTCTGCAGGTATCCTGACTGTCTTCTTCCGTTGCTGTCGAGGAAAAAGTGCATCTGACACGGCCCATTCATCATTTCTTCGGGGGACACAAAAGGCCTCGGGAACCTAGGCCCGCTATTTTGCTTGTTGTTTCGAGAATCGTCCCTGTTATCGCCTCGCTGCTCACTGCTTCTCTGATAATCATCTCTGTTGTTTCCTCCTGTGTTTGCCCGAAAACCTGCCGAAATTTGTCCTGGAGCGTCATAGTTCGGGTACTGCCGAGAAAATCGTCGCCTCGGTTGATAATTTCGACCGCGGTCCTCCTCTGGCGACCTGTGCCGTTTGTTGTGGACAGCATCTTCTCCATCTGCCCATCTGTTGGCTATTTCCATTAACGCGGATACTGTCTTTGGGTTGGTCCTTCCCAAGTCCTCGACAAAATCTCCACGCCTGATTCCTGCGACAAACGCATCTATCGCTCTCTCGTCAGATATATTTTCTGCTGAGTTTTTGATGATGTTCCACCTTTGGATATATTTTCTCATTGGCTCGTCCGGCTTTTGTCGACATGCTCTCAACTCCTCCAGCGACGCAGGCTTTTTGCATGTGGATCGGAAGTTCTTGACGAACACGTCCTCGAAGCTTTCCCAGCTGTCGATAGATCCTGGAGGAAGTTTCTTTATCCAAGATCGTGCGGCTCCACTCAAATGCACCTGGATGCTTTGCATAGCTGTTGCCCTAGTTCCTCCTGTGAGCTTCACTGTCTCGAGATAATCAACTAGCCAGTCCTCTGGATCCTGAAGGCCGTCGAATTTCTTGAAGTTGTCAGGTAACTTGAATCCTGAAGGGACTCGAGTTTTTCGGACTCTCCTCGTGAAGCACGGCAAGCCACACATATCCTCGTCGTTAAGTTCTGGGGATTGCCGATGTTCCCTTCTGCCTTGCCGCGCTCTGTCGACCCTTGCTTGTGCTGCCGTGTCTCTTGCTCCACTTGGTCCTTCAGGGGCTGCCGTCATCGCTGCAGGTCGTGGACTATTTTGCCTTGCCGCTCCTTCGGGAGGCGTTGATACAAACGCTGTCCCCATAGCTCCAACTCCTGCTATCGCCATATTGTATAGTGTTTCCCTTGGATCTCCTGGAGGTGGTTTAGATGCGAGGATAAAAGCTTGTGTCGCCATATACCCAGCCTCTGGTGTCTTAGGGATGATGTTCCCTCTTGTATCTATTGACATAAAGGACATGTCGAGGTTTTGGATCAAGTGCTCTCTTTCTGCTTCGGGTATGTGTTGTAACCTTGATCTTCCTCTGTTCCGAGCCTCCCTGTGGCTATCACCCGAAGTTCTAGATTGTCGACTCAAATCTGCCCTTCTCCTGCTGGATGCAGAACCTGCCTCCTTTCTTCTGTTTAACTCAACTGTCTGTTTTTCCAATTCTCTTGCAGCTCGTGCGAGCCTATATTGGTATGCTTGCAATTCCTCTGGTGTGGCTGTGGTGGCCATTGGTTCTGAACCGTTCATAGCTCTCGCGGCTCTATCCCACGCTGCTTGCGAAAGTTGAACTCTGTCTCTCGCCGTGGCCCAACGTATTTATTGCCCAGGCCTCGTCGCAGATCGGAGGGATCGACGTATGGATTTCCCAGATCGTCGAAAACCTCAGATGTTTCCTCTTGATCGTTGTTTGGCTCTTCAATGGCATAAATCTGATGATATTTTGTATTCAGATCTATGTTGGGTTTGGTGACACCATCGTTGAGATTGATGAAGACCTTGCCCACTGTAATAGATTTGTCGATGAAGTCGTAATTGTCGACACTGCTTGAGTCATCGCTTATATATGAGTCCGCAGATGACTCAAACGACATGTCGCTGAAGATCTTGGCGAGTTTCTCTCTTGCCCTGGTGCTGACGTAGCGTGTCGACGAAGTTTCTTCTTCTCCTGATTCGGTTGACGATGTATAGCTTGAAAAATCGGAATCGACCGCCGACGATCCCGACGAAATCGGAATTTCGACACGATACGATCCTTCCTTCTCGACGCGAAAGCGAAACCTTCCGAACGTCATCTCCATAGGCTCCGCCAGATACGCATATGCATCCAAACGGGAGGGTGGGTGAGGAACAAAATCGACAGGACCAGCAGCGATCTGTTTACCTCGATCCATTGCGTTGCTTGCGGTTGATGATGTCGAAGATCTTGAACGTGCCATCGAGATCAGATCCTTACGCCTCTAGTTCCCACAGACGGCGCCAATTGACAAGGTATTAACTTGTCAATGCCTATGGATTGTAGGCTAGGGTTTAGTTAGAAGTAGAGGGCAAGTAGATCTCGAAGGTTTCAGCCAAAAAGTACTCGACGATTATGAAAACTAGGGCTTGTAGACAATGATTCGATGATTTCCTCGTCCCTCGACTCCCCCTTTATATAGGAGGCGGAGCCGAGGGATTCGTGTTGTACAAGTTACAGAGTCCGGGAAGGTTTCTAACTCATCCCGCAAGATTACAAATAATGCTTCCTATTACAACTCTAGCTTTCCTTAAGAATATCTTGGGCTTCCGAATCTTCTTATTCCTCGGGTAGTGGGCCTTCAGTAAATCCCGGGTACTATCTTCGGCAGGCCCATTTGGGATACCTATGTCACTCATTTTATGGCTGACACCCCTATAAGCCTAAATGGGTGTTATTGGGGCCGTGGGTGGTGATAGTCTCAGGACCCTCGTTTTGTAATGTGCGTCCATTGGGCATGGTACCAGTTGTTGACCGAGGTTCAACAAGCAAGGGAACAAAGAGATAAGAAAATTATGGAAATAATTACCGATACCACCCTCTAATCTTTACATTTTTTTTCGTACCCACATGGACATAACATACCATCCTATCTAACAAAAACAAAAAAATGCTAAACTGAGATTAAATTGTGTTCGAAGTCTCATATATGAGATTTTTCGGTATAGGTTCCACTAAATAGGGCAACATATCACAAATAGATTTTCACTTGTGGAAAGATGAATATTCCACCAGAAGGAACATGTCACATAACATGTGCACTTCTTCCCAGCGCAATCGATGTTAACTAATTTTTACTCTTATATTTTTCTCAAAAAAATTCACCATATTTTTAAGGTACACTAATCTCTTGTAGCTATTATAATGTAGCCAAGTAATAATAAGATCAATCCAGAAAATAGTCTCTGCTCCTCCATTATTCACTGCAAGCCCCTTGACCCAATGACCCAACCGGACGAGGAAAGAGAAATAGCTTCGGCACGAAGGATGGAGAGTGGATGAGAGATTTCCCCCTTCCATGTTCAAACAAGGGACGCATCCAACCAAGGAACCCAACACTCGTACCATGCCACCGTGACACCCAAACCCCCAACGAGTTGTAGGGGGATACCATCGCCATCATCATCATCCGATCTTCGTCTCCCTCGCACTATAAATACCTCCCCCAATGGATTCGTTGCACATTCCTTCTCCCTCTCCCTCTCTCTCCTGAACCTACAAGAAGAAGACAACCAACATCTGTATCTACGCCCTCACGCAGCACCACCACTAAACTAGAGAGAGAAAGAGAGAGAGGGGGAGACAGGAAGACAGAATTGGCCTGCCGAGAAAACAAGAGAGATCAAACCGAGAGGAGAATTGGCAAGAAAGAGAGAGGGAGTCTTGAGGAGCTAGTGAGACGAAGAGATGGGGATGAGGGTGCCTGGGTGGGTTGGGGGCCTGGTGGAGGAGAGCTTCTTCGTGGGGTGCGAGGCGCACGAGAGCCGCAAGAAGAACGAGAAGAACATCTTCTGTCTCGCCTGCTGCACCAGCATCTGCCCGCACTGCGCCCCCGCTCACCGCCACCATCCCCTCCTCCAGGTTACTACTACTTCTCTCTCCTTAATTTCACTCACTCACTCACAACTAATCTCCGTCGGCTTCGACCTATCTCTGTTCAATTCTTGGTTAATTTCTTGCTGCATGCTACCAAAATGACGCGCAATTCTTGCTCCGTTGCTCCTCTAAGCCAGCCATGGAGACGCATGATCCCCCAACAGTTTTGCTTTCTTTTTTTTTGCATGCTTTTCTTTGGTATAATCGCTCTGATTTCCTCCCTTTGTTCCCGATTATCATGTTTCTTGCGAATTTTCTTCATTCGATCTACTCCACTAATCTGGCAGGCAGCAAATCAGAGGATGAATGTTGCATGCCCCAATTAGCCCGTCTGGTTCGGGCTTAATTAACACTTGCGGTACTAGCAGGGACGAACTCCATTAAATTAATGAATCAATTCGCACACTCCTACTTGTAGACTAGAGGGAGAAGCCCAGGACGAGGTGTATCTATCAATCTACCTATCCGTCTTTGCTTTTTGTTTTGTCCTGTGCTGTCTTTTCATGTCTTGTTCCGTTCTCACTTAGATTTGGCTTAAGCTCCGATCCAAGATGGCCTATCGATCGGCCTCTCTCTAGTCTAGCTAGATATCTACTATGATTGAAGCTTAGAACTCGTTTCTATTTCGTAATTATATATGCTAATCTATCATGTACTTGCTCCGGTCCTTGTCGCTGTCGTCTTGCGAGTTCTTGGGTCATATATGCCACTTTGAGCCCTTGAATTAGGATGGTGATTGCAACATGTAACAATCACCTAATCTGCATAAAGCAAGCATCCCATAAACCGCAAACGGAGCGGGATTCTGCCTAATTTATCGCAGCTTGATGGATTCTGTGGGAGGTAATATCGGGCAAATTCCACTAGTAATTGGTTGCCTGGGTAAATTTCAGAGGGTGGTAAAAACATGGTAGGACTTGGCTTTTGTTTTTTAATCAAGAATGTAGAGATTCTCTTGCATGCAGTTGCTTTGTTCCTCTTCTCGATCTCTTTTGCTTCAATTTGCTTGTCCTCTTCCTGCCGGTTCCCCATCCCCTTTCATTTCATTGCACCTAAATTGGTTGCATGGGTAAATAAAACTCTGATGTGATGGAACCGGGGTCAATTTTTCAGTGAATTTTTACTGCCCCCTTGTCCTTTCACTAGAAATAGGCATAGTCCTACAAATCAATGCAAGTGAAATTTCACCTCTGTATTCATGCTTGTGCAAGACTTTTTGTGTGTGTTGGGAAGGTACTTTTCCACTACCTGTGTTCCCCTTTTGCCATCTTGCCAATTTACTGCAAGGTCACAATCACAATCCCCTTCTCACTTTCACCATGTTCTTCTTTCACCCACACAGCCAAGGCTTTTGATCCAAAAGTGATCTTGATGGTGAATTGCCCTTTTCACAAAGATTTTCTACTACCTACCTTTCCAAGTGAATCATTAGCATTTCCAATGAATTGATCTTTTGTCTGAGATGATTACCTCATGGTTCTAGGAAATTTTCCATTAAAAGGCCTGCTTATCCAAACTGTTTTGCCATGTATGGAAACACATCCCTGCTCTAGTGCTCTTCCACATCTGCAAAGCAGGTGGGTGTGCATGGTAAGAAATGGGGCATCTTAGGATTGTTACAGCCACCGGCAAAGCAGATTTACCATATGCGCGCATGGTAAATTGGATCCTTGTCTTTTTTACCAAAGAAAGCCTCAATGCTGTTCCTTCCTGCAACCGGGGGGCCTCCCTTGATACTGTTCATTCAAGCCACAGTGAAGTGCTAGCCACCAAAACAGCTTTCTTCTTCAGCAGCTACTTTTTTTTTACCACCACCTCGGTTGGGGTTTTTACCATCGTGCCCATGCAATGCTGCCAATTATTTGGCCATAGATGTTGTACCTAGCAGGGGTAGTTGGTCATTGCACATCGTGACCTTGGGTATGGCCGTGGTAGTACCACCACTTGGTCAAAGCATCGTCCTCCATTGATGTGTTGCCCAATAGAGGAGCACCGGCAGCCGTACCAATCCTAACCTGTACAATGAATTCCAGAATTACCCTTTCTCTTCCTGATCAGCCACAGCACGAATCATGAAGCCCACGTCTGTTTCTGATTCCAGTTGTTCTTGTGTTTCTTTCTGCATGCAATCAGGTGCGGCGATACGTGTACAATGACGTCGTCCGCCTGGGTGACCTCGAGAAGCTAATCGACTGCTCCTATGTCCAGGTGATTAACCTAATTGCGAATCAGTGTAGTAATTTTTATTTTAACAACTGCACTTTGCTTGGTGACGATGCATAATTAAACTGTATGCATGTGTGTCTCTCAGCCCTACACGATCAACAGCGCCAAGGTGATCTTCCTCAAGCCCAGGCCTCAGTCCAGGCCGTTCAAGGGCACCGGCAACGTCTGCCTCACATGTGACAGGATCCTCCAGGAGCCCTTCCACTTCTGCTGCCTCTCCTGCAAGGTAATTAATCAAGTAATTAGCACTGCAACTTCTTAGTTAATATCAGCTTACACATGCTGAATCGTCTACGTGTGTCTTCGTGTGCAGGTGGACCATGTCGTGGACCAGGGAGGGGACCTCTCCAACATCCTGCTCTACCGCGCCGGCGACGGTCTACCCTTCCCGCGCTTTGAGAACCTCCACGTCGGCGATGCCGACTCGGGCCAGGTCACGCCAAACTCGATCCTCGAGGACCCGGTGCATCACCACAATGGCTATGGCTATGGTGGTGGTGGCAGCGGCGGGTCGAGCGATAATGCAGGTAATGGCGATGGTGGTGGCGAGACGGTGGTGAAGAGGAAGAAAGGAGGAGGGTTCTTCCCCAAGATTGTGCTGTCACTGGGCAACAGGAGGAAAGGTGCACCCCACCGATCCCCTCTAGCCTGAGAAGTCCCTGGTTTGCCAGCCCCACCCCTATATATGTGTCATGCTGTTAATTACCAGTATCTAGCTAGTACTAGTAGTGTTATAGTCCTATGATTAGGCATGTAGAGAGTGTCTGGTTGGTTTGGGAGGGGCCTAATTGTGATCTAGGGCCACCTCAAGCTAGGCAAGTGTGTTCAATTAGACCGAGAGAAAGAGACCAAAGGGAAAGCAGTTCCCCCGTTACATGGCCTAGGTAGGCACGGTTTCTTGTGCGGCGCCCACCTTGCATTTGCAGGCAGGCTCCACACAAGGTGGCTACCAATTTTGTATTTTGCCGTAACAGGGGTTTACTTGCATATACCTCCACATATATATAAAAGATTGTCCCCCACATATGTATTATGATAATGCTGTTAGCGATGTTTGTACATTGGTGTCCTTATTGGAGATCAGAGTTTCAGGGCTCTTTGTTTTCATGCATGACTATGTGTGTCCCTAGATCGATCTCAAGGACTGTGTGACTTTAATTCGGCCGGCATGTGGTGCGCAGCCCCCAGCTCCGGTCCAAACTCTTCAGTCGAGCTACTAGTGAAAATGAGTGCATTGTGGAATTGTGTTTGATTTGTTTTTATTGCCGCTGTCCTTGCCGTTTTGAAAATGTCACACCGTGTGTGTTTCCTAGTGGATACCAGACTATTCATAGTGAGGGGTAATTTAGCTTATCTCCATAGTAGTAACTTTTATATTATTCCTGTTTTGCATGTTGGTAACATAACTAGTTGCCACCTCTCTATTTTTCTTCATCATCAATACATATATACGGCTTTAAACCGTGATTACAACAATTTACAGGTCAAGAAACAAAGGATTTTTTTAAAAAAAATCAGACTCTAAAATATTTGGAGAGGTTGGACGGATCGAATAGTAAACTTGAAATCCCTCGTTTGTATACTAAACTATCAAATCCCAGTCTAAACTGAAATCTGGCGCGCACTGGCAAAAGGATAATCCCGATTGGGAATACACAATGTCGCACTAACTAGATGATCTCACATGTTAGATTCGTATGCTACCCAATCCATCTCTCTTTCCATCTGAAAATTGGTGATTCCTATAGTGTCCCCCCCCCCCCCCCCCCCAGCTCCATGGTTATGAAAATTAGAGCTGCTCCAGCTTTATTTTTTATTTTAATGCTGCAGTTGCTCTAGCTTTCTGCTACAAATACGATTAGTTGCTCCAGCTTTTGGTACAAATACGTGAAGTTGCTTTCGCAGAACACAAAAACATGGATTGGTTATTTATTTACGCCCCACTGTTACCGATAAGTGACCAAAATATTACGCACGCTCTCGGGTATGTTTCCCAATGCCCAGACTCTTCCCCGATTTGACTTCACTGCAGCGTCATTCACTTCTGCCGCCACCGAATCGAGCCCACCGACAGACGAATCAACTTACCTTCAGCCGGAGTCAAACTTGTCTGAATCACTCTTGCTGCCGCGCAAATCGAGTTGTAGCTTGTTGCCGCCGCCGCCAGAAGCTTGCGTGGCCGCCTCAACCAACTTCGTCATGGGTGAGGCGGCGTCAGACGTACTGGCGGCGACAACTATACCTGGCCATGGGCAGCCCGGCTCGAGGCCCGGCCCGAAAAACTCGGGCCTGGGCCGAGAAATGTTGGCCCGACTGCCGGGCCGAGCCGGGTCGAGTCGGGCCTTGGTAGCCCGAAAACATAGTTTAACACTACGGCCCGGCCCACAGCCCGACGGGCTTGGTGGGTATTTGGTCAGGCCGGGCCGGGCTTGGGCCGGATTTTTTAGCGTCGGGCTTTCCTCGGTCCGGCCCGAGGCCCGGCCGGCCCGACATATGCCCAGGTATAGTGACAACAAGCCCTTGCAGTGGCGGCAGCGAGCTACAACTCGATTTGCGCGGCGGGGAGAACGAATCGAACAAGTTTGACTTCGGCTGAAGGTACGTCGACTCGTTCGCCGAAGTCCACTATTCAGTGGCGACAAATGTAAATCACGTTGCGATGAAGTCAAATCAGTAGAAGTCGGATGTAAATTACGGGCGCTCCGTGTTTTTATGTTTGTGTACCAAAAGCTAGAGCAACTTGCACTTAACTTTTCAAATCCGTCTCCTCTCTTGAGTGCGTAATGGATTCATAATTCTACTAGTAGCTAAATATGGATCTGAAAACTGGTTCAAAATTTCTAATTACCCGGTGTTTGGGAACGTCACCGCTGGCCTCCATAGCCATCCTCACCATCGTGGCCAGGCCAACTCCACCGCCAAGAAATACTTCGCCACATGCTGAGATGGACTTCCAGCCAATGATTTAAGCGATCACGCGGTGCGTGCTAGACATAACGAGGTGTGCTTTGTATTTTTATATTTCACGAATTCAACTTCACGCATTTGTACCAAAAGCTGGAGCAGCTCCAACTTCTCAGAACCGTGAAGCTAAGAGCATGTCTAACGGACCCCGTATTTCTCTGCCCCGTATAACGAGAGTTTTTCGCCCTGTATCAGAAAGTTGCGTGTAGCTGAACCATTCCGTATTTCGCCCCGTATTTTTAAAAATTAAAACCCGGGAAAACTATCGATAGTTCATCTTCATTGATCATACTATGGATCATACATACATAGCCGATCCTACACTGCGATCCTATCGAATCGTCAAGGATGACGAATGGCACGAACGGCCCCCTGGCAGCAGCCTCCTGCGCCTCGAATTCCCTGATGGCGGCGATGGCCGCCGCCTCCTCCTGTGCCTCCGCCCGAGCCTTCTCGGCGGCCTCCACCTCGGATGCGGCCACCGCCTGCAGGAACGCTGCCTCCTCCTCTGCCTCCTCCGCTTCCTCCTCGCCGGCTTGCGGATCGCCTCTGCTTCCTCCGCCGCTGGTGCTGCCGATGCGCGCCGCCCATGCCGCCTTCGCCGCGCGGTCACGCTCCCACTCGGCGCGCCAATTCTCGAAGGCGCCGCCGCTCATCGGCTTGAGCGGCGGATCTTCTAGGTACCATCGCCCACCCGCGGCGAACTCCCGGAGCGACTCCGGCACGTAAAGCACGCCGGCGTACCAGCACACCGCACGACAACTCCCCGCGGCGGAGCGCTTGCATTGGCGCCGCCACGCCTCCTCGACGGTGTCCGGCGAGCGGGATCGCTTCGATCCGCTCGCCGTACACGCGGAGCAGCTTCGGCGACCGGACATGGCACGCGGCGGCTTGAATGCGGACGCGAGCGGTGGGGGATTGCTCGCCGGAGCAGGATGGAGGAGGCGGCGGCGCACGTCGGAGCTAGGGTTGCGAGCCCCTCACTCGCAGCTTCGCCCGGTATAAGTAGGGGGCGGCGATGCGGATTTCCTGGCCCCGTATTCCGCTGAAACGGGCTGGCCCGAACGGCCCAAACCCCGCCTGCCCCGTATCCCGCCGGAATTTTACGGGGTGGGCGGGTTATAAGGGGCCTGTTAGACATGCTCTAAGGGGGGCACCGAAGCACACCCCCTGAAAATTAGGGGTATATGACCATGCTACACATGCAGCATCCGAGATTGGGAGGGACGGGGGCAACCGGCCAGCATTGTTTTGCTTCTTCTCTGGTCGGAAGGGACAAGGGATGTCGCGATCCATGGTCAGCCCCCAAGATCGGCCCAACTCCTAGCTCTGCTTGCCGCTATGCCCTGCCCAAGCCGGCGCACCGCACCTTGGCCGAAACTTGCTTGTCGCGGACGCGCATGGCGGTGACCATGTTGGCCGTGAGAGGAGCGACGATGACCGTGGCATGGAAGGGATGTGGAAGAGGGGCAAGAGGGTGGCATGGAAGGGATGTGGAAGAGGGGCAACAGGACGGCATGCTTACGGGGTAGGTGTTGCAGCATTCGATCAAGCTCGACGAAGCTAAGATGTCGCTGAAATCTGGAGAAGTTTGGTCTGCGATCGATGAGGAAGACGAGGTGCATGGCGACGATTTTGAGCCCCTTGATCAATTCCCTCTGTCGAGAGTGGAGAGTCGAGACAAACAATGGATAGGCAACACAATGCATAGACACGACGAAGGGATGTGGGGCTGCCCAAGGCCACGCGCAAACGACGACGTCCATGGCAAGCCCGCAGCTGAGCACCATCGCACGGCCACCACCACCGTTCGAGCAACTCGTTTGTAATAGATAATGATGCAGGGTTTTGTTGTAAAAATTGGACTAGGTAGCGTTGGGCAACTTGATCAAACAGTTCCAGAGTTTTGCTTAGACCGGGATTTAATAGTTTAGGTGCAAATAATAGGAAGTTTTAGTTTAGGGTTTCATTTCCTATTTCCCAACCCTAACCGCCGCCGCCGCCGCCGGTAGCGCCGACGGGGCAAAGACCCTCGGGGCGTGGCGGCGGCGGGGGCCTTTCCTCGCCGACGTGGGGGACGGCGGACGGGCTCTCCCCTCCTCGACGCACGCGGCGGCGGCCGGCGCGGATGGTGATGGGCGGCGGCTCTTGCGCTGCGGTCCCCCCTCCCCTCCCGTAGGCTTCCACCTGCAGCACACCGGCAGGGGCTGGTGGTGGGCGGCGGCCAGGCCCTCGGTCTGCGCCATGCCCTCCCCCCGCCTCTAGTCGGTGCGTGGAGGCGATCTCGGGCTTCTTCCGCGTCACGAGGGCAGCAGCCTTGGGTTCGACGAAGGAGGTGGTTCTCTTCTACGCCGGAGAGGGTCGGCCTGCGGTTGGTGGTGGTGGATCTTTTGCTCTATCACCGCGATCCGGAGGCGAGATGGAGGGGCATGGAAGCCGACGATGGTGTCGCCGGTGGAGGGTTGGTTTGGCCAGCCCGGGATGGTAGCCGACGTGGGGGTCCGACCTGTATAAAGGCGGCGGTCCTAGGGCCTCTCCTGCGTGAAGAGGACCTACCGGAGGCCTGGACTCGTGATCTGGCCGGTGGGTTGAGTTCCGGAAGGCTCCGCCGGCGAATGTATTTGCTGGATCGGAGGTATTCGGTCGTGCGCACCCATGCTTTTATTCCGACCGATTGGTTCTGGAGTGAGCGGCGCGAAGCTCTTTTTCTGTGTTGACATCAAGTGACTATGGATCCATGATGAAAGTCGGAAGAAGAAAATTTCATGAAGGCCGGAGGGGAGGACTAGCTAAGGGAGGTTCAAGTCTCCGCGCTGTTGAGAGACTTGCTTGGTGTTCCGGGCTTCACAGCTGCGGTATGAAAGTGGGGACGAGAACACAGGTGAAGTGCAGAGTCCTACCTTTCAGGGTAAAATCCCAAGATCTGGCCTTATTGGTTGTGCCTGGCAATGGCCTTGGTGAAGGCATTGTTTTGAGCGCGGGGACTATCTTTAGGATGAAAACCGATCGGGCGACGATGGTGTTTGAGCACTGTTCCCTTCTTGGAGGCGTCGTTTTTTGGAGAGTCTGTAATTCAGGTGTTGTCTTGGCGGTGGATGTATTGCTGTTGTTAGGCCCGACATACTATAGCGGAACTTTTGTTTCTTAGTTTTTTTTTTTTGGCTGTGTGCATCCGTAGTGTCATTAAGGTGGTGCGTTGTTGCAAACGCCGGGTGTAATTGGTATCTTCTTGATATTAATATATTTCCTTTATCGAAAAAATACGAGTTTAGGGTTTAAAATAGATTTTTCCGAAAACAAAAGGCAGCAACTTTGTTACAAAGTTGAAGAAAAATCCGTAAATTGTGAAGCTGGCCCATGCACGAAGCTGTGAGCCGGCACCTCCCCACGAATTCCGAGGCGATCCCAACACAGCATCTGGGACCGCGGGCCCTGTCGGCGCGGGAGGATCGAAAGCCAAACAGCAAACAAAATCCCATAAATTATTGGTTCTCCGTGTTTGGAACATCCATTGACTTTAGTCGTTGGTTGCCTCCCTCCGTAGCTCAATCGTATAGCGGCGACAGACACAAACTTATGACTATTGTTTGTCTTGAATGTTTTCTTATTAACTCGCAATTCTCGTAGAATTTAAGTACAGATGACATCTTAATTCTATATTTTTCTTATTTCTATAATTTTTCTATCTTATAAATCAAAGGAGCTCTAATTATGTCTAAGGCCATCTTCAGCAGTTAGACGCATTTCAGACACGATTTATATCTCTTTGGATCAAACCAACTGCACGGAAGTGCCTAGTTTTTGATGGTTGTACGTTTGGGAAGGTAGCTGCCTCGGCGGCCCGACATACTTTTTCTAACAATAGTTTTTATTAATAACAAGTAATTTAAATAACACTAAAAATATATATAAGAAAGTCTAAAAATAAAACCCTAACTAGGGTCCAACCATGGACAGCTATTGATCCTTGTCGGTGTCGACAATGTCCACAAACCGGAGGTACCCACGGCCGGGCCAGTACAAGGCCGGTTGTGGTGCCGGCGCCGCAACTTCACGCGCGGGCTGAGTGGGAGGAGGTGTTGGCCGCGCAGCTACTGGCGCGGGTGGAGCTGGAGGCGCGACACGCATAAGTGTGACCGGCGGCGTGACTAGCCTCCCTGCGCCACCGAGGAGTTCCCTCAGCTGCGTGACAAGACCATGGCACTAGCCATTCTCGCTGAGCTTGCTCTGAGCTATTGCCAGCTCGAGGTCCCCCTCCTTGTAAATTATTCCGCCGGCTAGAGCTCCGGTCAACGGTAGACGGAGCAGGCGCCAAGCCGCGGTCGAACAAGGCGTCCTCCACCTCGTCGTGACGTTCGTCCTCATCATTGAGGCCGACACCGCGCTCCTTGGTTGAAGTAGCCCGCTTGGCGGCGTGGGTGGAAGTCCCAGGTCCCGTAGGTGACCAGGTTGTAGGAGTTCAGGGCGAAGGTCGGATCGTCATGGAGATCCGGCGGTGGGATGAAGCATCGTCGATGGATCTCGTCACGACGCTCGCATCCCTCACGTGGCACCAGAGGCACTGGCACACGGCGGGAGTTGAGGTACCAACTACCCAGTAGGCTAACGTCCCGCGAGGGCACCGGCCAATTCTCGTCGAACAGGTTGCGTGCAAATTCCACCGGGATGTAGCGTCACATCCGTGGTTTTTTTCTTCTTGCCGGCACGAGACAAGTTGACCTCATGGTCGTTCCTCGTCTTGCGGAACGACCAACCCTTGCCCATGTCGGCGCTGGCGGTCGATGAGTTCCTGGACGCGGGGTAGTGGTAGTGGCGGTGACACTGGTTGTTGGCGGAGGAGTGGCTAGAACATAGCCAACCTCCTCCTCTTAAAAGGTCGGGCGCTCCCTCACCTTCATTGCTTGGCGGGATTCCCAAGCGCCGCCCCCGCACTAGCACTGGCGCGCGGAAGGCCGGCAACGCCATTAAAGGGGCGCTGAAAACCGAAGTGACACCGGCCACCAGTATTAGCGCGCAAAAGACGAAGCGCACACGATCGCTGGCCGGCGGGACCGAGGGAGAAGAGCGCGAACGCGTGTGTTAACTGCGTCGATGCATTCCGGCCGCAAATTTGAGCTGGGAATTTGTCGGTGCGAACATGTCAGTTAATTGGCGTCAAGATGTCGAGCTGGGGTTCTCCCATTTCTTGTCCGGTCCGACAGAAATTGTCACTTTCGGTCTGTTTGCATCAGGTAGCTGGAGATGCTCTAATACTATCTTATTTTCAATGAGTAAGCTGGACGCGTATTTCAAAACAAATTTAACCGAAAAAATTGAGCAACAAAATTTTGATTATATTATACGTAATTAGTATCATTGGATTCACATTGATGAACTAATGATGCTAATTTTATACCAAAAATCTCTATATATTTAAAGTAGTTCTTAATCAAAGAAAAAACACGGAAAACTTATTCATTGGACTGGAGGGAGCAGCAAATTTGACGGCCACAAACCACCAAGCAGACATGGTTTAAAAGTTCCAGCAAATTTGGCTAAAGTTTACAAAAATGATAAACATTCTAAATGGATGAAAAAGGCTATTTGATGACACATGGATGCCGGATCATCACTGGCCCATGTGAACCCTGGCCATCAGATTTGTTGGTAAACATGTTAATTCTAGATTTAGACCTTTATGTAATTGACTATATGCAAAATTGGTGCTAGTGATAAAGTGAGTAGTTTGGGCAAAGTAACAATAACTTGTGATTTGTGCTATTTTCTTGCGCCTGAGGATTTTGCAGTGCCTTAATTTTTTTTCTTAGGAAACAGTTGAACTTCAATATCAAAAAGAAAAAAAGAAACTGAACGTTATAAAACCAAAGAAAGACCTAGGAGCCATCTTGGTCCATAGCTAAGGCTGCTCATAATGAAGAGTAACTTATATCATGTTCTAGTATAAGTTACTATCTTCATAGTGGGTAGTAATTTAGATGTGGTTTCATGCAATGTGTTATTAATTATGTTGTAGACTTATATTGCTTTGGATTGTATGATATTATGGTAACATAGCCAGACACCTCACTCTCTTTCTTCTTTTATTTTCATGCCATATCACTAAAATGCCTTAAGACGTGTGATGTTACCACCTATGTTAACCCACAATGAGCAATCTAAGCCATTTGATTCGGTTGACACGGCCACGCTAATGATCGAAATTAGCAGGGCGGCTAGGTAGGTTTGCGGTTAAATAAAAGGAGATTACCGGTAATCTTCTTTTGCCTCAAGTGGGAAGGGAGGGACCAGACATGCATATGAGCATATCAGATCAGCCTGGTCCGTACAGGGTATCGTCAATGCATGCGTCCGTAGTCCGTACACTGTGGAGCACGAGCGTGGGCTTTGAAGTTTGAAGCCTGCTTGGCTTATCCCTTCCATGACCCTGTCTGGTGTCCGTGTCACGGACGTGCTAATCATGCGAAGCCAGAACTACTCTCTCCGTTTTAAAATAGATGTCCCAATAGATACGAATGTATATAGGTAAGTGGAAATTTCAGTGTGTAAATTTAGTTTTATATAATCCTTGAAAACATTTGTAGCAACACTTATAATCGCCGCAACATCTTGCTCTTCCATTCACAGCAAAACATGCTTGCGCTTGTAGTATTTTAGACACACGTATGCAACATTTGGAAATCCACGAAAAATCAAACTTGCATTTGACCTTGCGAGTGCATTCGCAACAAAAGTTATGCTACAAGTTTGTAGCAGTTTGGACCATGTATGCGGCATCGAATCTGAGAAAACATAACCTCCTGCCATCATAGATGGAGACCCCTCTTTCGTCGACTCGTCATCGCCAGGTGAAAATCCGGCTGTCCGAAGCCACGACGGCTCTATAGATCCCGCGATCCCAGTTCTGTTCTCAAGGCGTCTCCAGTGGGCCGACCTAAGAGCATCTCCAGCCGCGTCCCCCAAAGCGTCCTCCAAAGGGATTTGGAGCGCGCCGGACAAAAAATACGTTCCAGCCGCGTCCCCCAAAGCCCATTTTTGTCCGGCGCGGCCCGATACGGTGTCCGGCGCCCCGAGCCCGTCCCCGTCCCACAGGGGACGCACCGGGGACGCCGGACACAACGAAAAGCGAGGCGAGCCGAAGCGGGCCCGACACGTCAGCGGCTCAGTGAAAAATCGTCTCCCATTCCCGCCAAATCCCGCCCCTCCCGCCATATCACGCCTATCCCGCCGTGCATTTCTGGCCTCCCAACACATATCCCGCCGCCGATTCAGTTCTCCTATCCCGCCGATTTGTTTCTCCCTCCCGCCGTCCACTCGCCGCCGCAACCCTCTCCCGCCGTCCACCCGCCGCCGCTACCCTCTCCCCATTCCATGGCGCCGCCGATAGCCCCCAAAAAGATGGCCAAGAAAGCGGCCAAGAAGCCGCCGGGCAATGCGACTCAAGGGGCGAAAGCGCCGTTCGCGAAGCCGCGGAAGGCGCCGGCTCCGAAGAAGAAGTCGGAAGGATGGACCGACGATCAATGGCAGCAAGACTGTCTGCGCCGGAAGCTATCGACGGCGGAGCGGAAAGGACGGAGGGCGGCGGAGCAGGAGAAGAAGGCTGTGGCGGCGCGCCAGCACCAGCACTTAATGGCCGGGTGTGTCGCCGCCACCAACGCGAGCCCATATAGTACGAACGTGCCGGTGTACGTTCCGGGAGTGTTCTCTCCGTCGTCCTCCGCCTTCTACAACGACGGCCCCTCCGGCACTCCCGGGTGCGTGACGCCTAACTTGTCGCCCCACTACCAGGATGCGCTGCCGCATGGCGGCTTTAACCCCAACAACCTCTAGTCCCCGGCGTACGAGCAGCGCGAGCCAGGACCCGGTGCGGACGGCGACCCTTTCAGTGGCCGCAGGGGGCCGCTCGAATTCGAGGGCGCCGGTGCGGAGGGTGCTGAGGAAGAGGGCGGGAGTGAGGGCGAGGAGGATGATGAAGAGGAGCACGTGGACGACGAGGAGGATGACGAAGAGGAGGACGTGGATGACGAGGAGGGTGTCGGCGACGATGATCTCGTGGAGGTAGACGCGGACGGCGTGAAGAAGAAAAAGAAGAAGAAGGCGTCGGGCACACGAGGCCCCAAGTGGACGGTTTTGGAGGATCTTTGTCTGTGCGAGTCGTGGGCGACGGTGAGCCATGACTCCATCATCGGCGCCAACCAAAAATACGGGAAGTATTGGGCGAGGATCAAGGCCGAGTTCGATGAGCGCAAGCTCATCAACAGCGACTACAAGAAAGTGACAATGAAGAGGAGCCAAAAGGCAATGTCGACGCGATGGGCCATCATCCAGGCGTCGGTGAACTCCTTCCATGGATACCATCACGACTTAGTGACCAGAGCCGAGAGCGGCGCCGACCTCTCCCAAATGGTACGACTCTTTCTTCCATTCTCTGTAGCGCCTACATTGTGTTCGATGAAATGATTCCGCTTCCTTTGGCTAGTTTGATAGGGCCATGGAGGTTTACGCTAGGAACTCGGAAGGTCACAAGTCGTTCGCGCTGATGCATTGCTATACCAAGCTCAAAGGGAACGAGAAATGGCGGTTGACGCGCCAGTCGCTGTCCAAGGGGAAGGACGCCATTGGTCTGGACGCACCGCTGGCAACGTCGGCAGGGCGTCCTACTGGCAACAAGGCTGCCAAGGCCGCCTTGGCCGACGCCGCGTCGGCTGAGAAGACGCAGGCGTCGATCACGAAATGCCTCGCGGACGTCTCCTCGACCTTTCTCTCCCGCGACAAAAAGACTGACGAAAGGTGGGCGGAGCTGCTCAAGAGACAAGAGGAGAAGTTGGAGCTGAAGAAACGCAGGGACGACATGTCCCTGCTGAGAGCGTCGACAGAGGGAATGTCTCCGCGGACGCGGGCGGCGCACAACTTCTTCAAAGGCCAGATCCTCGACGACATCGAAGCCAAAATGGCGGCGGCCGATGCGGCGGCCCAGGAAGCGGCAGCGGCAGCAACCGCGGAGCAAGAGCCGGCTGACGCGTCTTCGACTGCTACACCATCGTCGGCCTATGCGACGGCGGCGGAGCAGACGGAGCATGCACAGCACCAGGCAGATCGCGACGAGGTCGTCGTGATCGACGGGCCTGCGTCGACTCAGGATACGTCGCCGACGACCAACCCCTTCTTCTAATTTAGCATTCACTATGGTCTGTAATATGATCGCGCGCCTAGTACTCTGATCGCGACGATTCGGCGGGAACGATCTCTTTTGAATGCATCAATTTGAATTCCTGATTGGGGCGGCGTTTGGGGGACACGGCTGGGGAGCGACGTCCCTGATACGTCTCCCACGTATCGATAATTTCTTATGTTCCATGCCACATTATTGATGATATCTACATGTTTTATGCACACTTTATGTCATATTCGTGCATTTTCTGGAACTAACCTATTAACGAGATGCCGAAGAGCCGATTCTTTGTTTTCTGTTTTTGGTTTCAGAAATCCTAGTAAAGAAATATTCTCGGAATTGGACGAAATCAACGCCCAGGGTCCTATTTTGCCACGAAGCTTCCAGAAGACCGAAGGAGAGTCGAAGTGGGGCCACGAGGTGGCCAGACACCAGGGCGGTGCGGTCCAGGCCCTGGCCGCGCCGACCTATGGTGTGGGCCCCTCGTGCCGCCTCTTTACCTGCCCTTCCGCCTACAAATAGCCTTCGTCGCGAAACCCCCAGTACCGAGAGCCACGATACGGAAAACCTTACTGAGACGCCGCCGCCGCCAATCCCATCTCGGGGGATTCTGGAGATCTCCTTCGGCACCTGCCGGAGAGGGGATTCATCTCCCGGAGGACTCTTCACCGCCATGGTCGCCTCCGGAGTGATGAGTGAGTAGTTCACCCCTGGACTATGGGTCCATAGCAGTAGCTAGATGGTTGTCTTCTCCTCATTGTGCTTCATTGTTGGATCTTGTGAGCTGCCTAACATGATCAAGATCATCTATCTGTAATACTATATGTTGTGTTTGTCGGGATCCGATGGATAGAGAATACTATGTTATGTTAATTATCAAGTTATTACCTATGTGTTGTTTATGATCTTGCATGCTCTCCGTTATTAGTAGAGGCTCTGGCCAAGTTTTTGCTCTTAACTCCAAGAGGGAGTATTTATGCTCGATAGTGGGTTCATGCCTCCATTAAATCTGGGACAGTGACAGAAAGTTCTAAGGTTGTGGATGTGCTGTTGACACTAGGGATAAAACATTGATGCTATGTCTAAGGATGTAGTTATTGATTACATTACGCACCATAATGCAATTGTCTGTTGTTTTGCAACTTAATACTGAAAGGGGTTCGGATGATAACCTGAAGGTGGACTTTTTAGGCATAGATGCATGCTGGATAGCGGTCTATGTACTTTGTCGTAATGCCCAATTAAATCTCACTATATTTATCATGTCATGTATGTGCATTGTTATGCCCTCTCTATTTGTCAATTGCCCGACTGTAATTTGTTCACCCAACATGCTTTTATCTTATGGGAGAGACACCTCTAGTGAACTGTGGACCCCGGTCCTATTCTTTACATCGCATACAATCTGCTGCAATACTTGTTCTTTACTGTTTTCTGCAAACAATCATCTTCCACACAATACGGTTAATCCTTTGTTACAGCAAGCCGGTGAGATTGACAACCTCACTGTTTCGTTGGGGCAAAGTACTTTGGTTGTGTTGTGCAGGTTCCACGTTGGCGCCGGAATCCCTGGTGTTGCGCCGCATTACATTCCGCCACCATCAACCTTCAACGTGCTTCTTGACTCCTACTGGTTCGATTAAACCTTGGTTTCTTACTGAGGGAAAACTTACTGCTGTGCGCATCGCACCTTCCTCTTGGGGTTCCCAACAAACGTGTCAATTATACGCGCATCAAGACTGTTTTCTGGCGCCGTTGCCGGAGAGATCAAGACACGCTGCAAGGGGAGTCTCCACAATCCAATCTCTTTACTTTGTTTTTGTCTTGCTTTATTTTATTTACTTACTTGTTTGCTGCACTTATATCAAAACACAAAAAAATTAGTTGCTAGCTTTACTTTATTTACTGTCTTGCACTCTATATCAAAAACACACAAAAAATTAGTTTACTTGCATTTATTTTATCTAGTTTGCTTTATTTACTACTGCTAAAATGGCCACCCCTGAAAATACTAATTTGTGTGACTTCACAACCACAAATAATAATGATTTCCTATGCACACATATTGCTCCACCTGCTACTACAGCAGAATTCTTTGAAATTAAACCTGCTTTACTGAATCTTGTTATGCGAGAGCAATTTTCTGGTGTTAGTTCTGATGATGCTGCTGCCCATCTCAATAACTTTGTTGAATTGTGTGAAATGCAAAAATATAAGGATATAGATGGTGACATTATAAAATTAAAATTGTTTCCTTTCTCATTAAGAGGAAGAGCTAAAGATTGGTTGATATCTCTGCCTAAGAATAGTATTGATTCCTGGACTAAATGCAAGGATGCTTTTATTGGTAGATATTATCCCCCTGCTAAAATTATATCTTTGAGAAGTAGCATAATGAATTTTAAACAATTGGATAATGAACATGTTGCTCAAGCTTGGGAAAGAATGAAATCTTTGGTTAAAAATTGCCCAACCCATGGACTGACTTCTTGGATGATCATCCAAACCTTTTATGCAGGACTAAATTTTTCTTCGCGGAATTTATTGGATTCAGCTGCTGGAGGTACCTTTATGTCCATCACTTTGGGGGCGGCTACAAAGCTTCTTGATGATATGATGATTAATTACTCTGAATGGCACACGGAAAGAGCTCCACAAGGTAAGAAGGTAAATTCTGTTGAAGAAACCTCCTCCTTGAGTGATAAGATTGATGCTATTATGTCTATGCTTGTGAATGATAGGACTAATGTTGATCCTAATAATGTTCCGTTAGCTTCATTGGTTGCCCAAGAAGAACATGTTGATGTAAACTTCATTAAAAATAATAATTTCAACAACAATGCTTATCGGAACAATTCTAGTAATAACTATAGGCCATATCCTTATAATAATAGTACTTAGGTTATGCTAAATCTTATGGGAATTCTTACAATAATAATAGGAACACACCCCCTGGACTTGAAGCTATGCTTAAAGAATTTATTAGTACACAAACTGCCTTTAACAAATCTGTTGAGGAAAAACTCAATAAAATTGATATTCTCGCTTCTAAGGTTGATAGTCTTGCCTCTGATGTTGATCTTTTGAAATCGAAAGTTATGCCTAATAGGGATATTGAAAATAAAATTGTTACTACAGCAAATGCCATCCAAGTTAGAATTAATGAGAATATAAGATTAATGGCTGAATTGCGTGCTAGGTGGGATAGAGAAGAAAATGAAAAACTAGCTAAAGAGAAAAATGTAGCTAAAGTTTGGACTATTACCACCACTAGCAATGCTAATGATTCACATGTTGCTGCACCTCCTACTATTAATGGTAAAATAATTGGTGTTGGCAATGTTTCTACTCCTAGTGCAAAGCGTACAAAACTGCTTGAAAATGCTAAAACTGCTGAAATTGCTTGTGATAAAACTGCTGAAATTTTTTCCAACCTTGGGGACAATGATCCCATTGCTGTAGCTCATAATGATTTAGATTTTGATGATTGCCACATCTCTGAAGTTATAAAGTTCTTACAAAAACTTGCTAATAGTCCCAATGCTAGCGCTGTAAACTTGGCTTTCACAGAACATATTACAAATGCTCTCATAAAAGCTAGAGAAGAGAAACTAAAACTTGAAACTTCTATTCCTAGAAAGCTAGAAGATGGTTGGGAGCCCATCATTAAAATGAGGGTCAATGATTTTGATTGTAATGCTTTATGTGATCTTGGTGCAAGTATTTCTGTTATGCCTAAGAAAGTCTATGATATGCTTGACTTGCCACCATTGAAAAAGTGTTATTTGGATGTTAATCTCGCTGATAATGCTAAAAAGAAACCTTTGGGGAGAGTTGATAATGTTCATATTATGGTTAACAATAACCTTGTCCCCGTTGATTTTGTTGTCTTGGATATTGAATGCAATGCATCTTGCCCCATTATATTGGGAAGACCTTTTCTTCGAACCGATGGTGCTACTATTGACATGAAGGAAGGTAATATTAAATATCAATTTCCTCTCAAGAAAGGTATGGAACACTTCCCTAGAAAAAGAATGAAGTTACCTTTTGATTCTATTATTAGAACAAATTATGATGTTGATGCTTCGTCTCTTGATAATACTTGACATACACTTTCTGCGCCTAGCTGAAAGGCGTTAAAGAAAAGCGCTTATGGGAGACAACCCATGTTTTTACTACAGTATTTTTATTTTATATTTGAGTCTTGGAAGTTGTTTACTACTGTAGCAACCTCTCCTTATCTTAGTTTTGTGTTTTGTTGTGCCAAGTAAAGTCTTTGATAGTGTTCATACTAGATTTGGATTACTGTGCAGTTTCAGATTTCTTTGCTGTCACGAATTTTGACCTGCCTCCCTGTAGGTAGCTCAGAAAATTAAGCCAATTTATGTGCGTGATCCTCAGATATGTACGCAACTTTCATTCAATTTGGGCATTTTCATTTGAGCAAGTCTGGTGCCTCAATAAAATCCATCTTGACGGACTGTTCTGTTTTGACAGATTCTGCCTTTTATTTCGCATTGCCTCTTTTGCTATCTTGGATGAATTTCTTTGATCCATTAATGTCCAGTAGCTTTATGCAATGTCCAGAAGTGTTAAGAATGATTGTGTCACCTCTGAACATGTTAATTTTTATTGTCCACTAAGCCTCTAATGAGTTGTTTCGAGTTTGGTGTGGAGGAAGTTTTCAAGGATCAAGAGAGGAGTATGATGCAATATGATCAAGGAGAGTGAAAGCTCTAAGCTTGGGGATGCCCTGGTGGTTCACCCCTGCATATTCTAAGAAGACTCAAGCGTCTAAGCTTGGGGATGCCCAAGGCATCCCCTTCTTCATCGACAACATTATCAGGTTCCTCCCCTGAAACTATATTTTTATTCCGTCACATCTTATGTGCTTTGCTTGGAGCGTCGGTTTGTTTTTGTTTTTGTTTTTGTTTGAATAAATGGATCCTAGCATTCATTGTGTGGGAGAGAGACACGCTCCGCTGTTGCATATGGACAAATATGTCCTTAGGCTTTACTCATAGTATTCATGGCGAAGGTTGAATCTTCTTCGTTAAATTGTTATATGGTTGGAATCGGGAAATGCTACATGTAGTAATTCTAAAATGTCTTGGATAATTTGATACTTGGCAATTGTTGTGCTCATGTTTAATCTCTTGCATCATATACTTTGCACCCATTAATGAAGAAACACTTAGAGCTTGCTAATTTGGTTTGCATATTTGGTCTCTCTAAAGTCTAGATAATTTCTAGTATTGAGTTTTGAACAACAAGGAAGACGGTGTAGAGTCTTATAATGTTTACAATATGTCTTTTATGTGAGTTTTGCTGCACCGGTTCATCCTTGTGTTTGTTTCAAATAACCTTGCTAGCCTAAACCTTGTATCGAGAGGGAATACTTCTCATGCATCCAAAATCCTTGAGCCAACCACTATGCCATTTGTGTCCACCATATCTACCTACTACATGGTATTTCTCCGCCATTCCAAAGTAAATTGCTTGAGTGCTACCTTTAAAATTTCCAGCATTCACCTTTGCAATATATAGCTCATGGGACAAATAGCTTAAAAACTATTGTGGTATTGAATATGTACTTATGCACTTTATCTCTTATTAAGTTGCTTGTTGTGCGATAACCATGTTTCTGGGGATGCCATCAACTACTCTTTGTTGAATATCATGTGAGTTGCTATGCATGTCCGTCTTGTCTGAAGTAAGAGAGATCTACCACCTTAATGGTTGGAGCATGCATATTGTTAGAGAAGAACATTGGGCCGCTAACTAAAGCCATGAATCATGGTGGAAGTTTCAGTTTTGGACATATATCCTCAATCTCATATGAGAACACTAATTGTTGCCACATGCTTATGCATTAAAGAGGAGTCCATTATCTGTTGTCCATGTTGTCCCGGTATGGATGTCTAAGTTGAGAATAATCAAAAGCGAGAAATCCAAAATGCGAGCTTTCTCCTTAGACCTTTGTACAGGCGGCATGGAGGTACCCCATTGTGACACTTGGTTAAAACATGTGTATTGCGATGATCCAGTAGTCCAAGCTAATTAGGACAAGGTGCGGGCACTATTAGTATACTATGCATGAGGCTTGCAACTTGTAAGATATAATTTACATAACTCATATGCTTTATTACTACCGTTGACAAAATTGTTTCATGTTTTCAAAATAAAAGCTCTAGCACAAATATAGCAATCGATGCTTTCCTCGTTGAAGGACCTTTCTTTTACTTTTAATGTTGAGTCAGTTCACCTATTTCTCTCCACCTCAAGAAGCAAACACTTGTGTGAACTGTGCATTGATTCCTACATACTTGCATATTGCACTTGTTATATTACTCTATGTTGACAATTATCCATGAGATATACATTTTATAAGTTGAAAGCAACCGCTGAAACTTAATCTTCCTTTGTGTTGCTTCAATACCTTTACTTTGATTTATTGCTTTATGAGTTAACTCTTATGCAAGACTTATTGATGCTTGTCTTGAAGTACTATTCATGAAAAGTCTTTGCTTTATGATTCAGTTGTTTACTCATGTCATTACCATTGTTTTGATCGCTGCATTCATTACATATGTTTACAATAGTATGATCAAGGTTATGATGGCATGTCACTCCAGAAATTATCTTTGTTATCGTTTACCTGCTCGGGACGAGCAGAACTAAGCTTGGGGATGCTGATACGTCTCCGCCGTATCGATAATTTCTTATGTTCCATGCCACATTATTGATGATATCTACATGTTTTATGCACACTTTATGTCATATTCGTTCATTTTCTGGAACTAACCTATTAACGAGATGCCGAAGAGCCGATTCTTTGTTTTCTGCTGTTTTTGGTTTCAGAAATCCTAGTAAAGAAATATTCTCGGAATTGGACGAAATCAACGCCCAGGGTCCTATTTTGCCACGAAGCTTCCAGAAGACCGAAGGAGAGTCGAAATGGGGCCACGAGGTGGCCAGACACCAGGGCGGTGCGGTCCAGGCCCTGGCCGCGCCGACCTATGGTGTGGGCCCCTCGTGCCGCCTCTTTACCTGCCCTTCCGCCTACAAATAGCCTTCGTCGCGAAACCCCCAGTACCGAGAGCCACGATACGGAAAACCCATCGAGACGCCGCCGCCGCCAATCCCATCTCGGGGATTACGGAGATCTCCTCCGGCACCCTGCCGGAGAGGGGATTCATCTCCCGGAGGACTCTTCACCGCCATGGTCGCCTCCGGAGTGATGAGTGAGTAGTTCACCCCTGGACTATGGGTCCATAGCAGTAGCTAGATGGTTGTCTTCTCCTCATTGTGCTTCATTGTTGGATCTTGTGAGCTGCCTAACATGATCAAGATCATCTATCTGTAATACTATATGTTGTGTTTGTCGGGATCCGATGGATAGAGAATACTATGTTATGTTAATTATCAAGTTATTACCTATGTGTTGTTTATGATCTTGCATGCTCTCCGTTATTAGTAGAGGCTCTGGCCAAGTTTTTGCTCTTAACTCCAAGAGGGAGTATTTATGCTCGATAGTGGGTTCATGCCTCCATTAAATCTGTGTTATCACCGGGATTTGACCGAGTCAGAGGTGGGCCGCGATCATGATGGGCTTGAAGATTGTACATGGAAGAATATATGTGAATCGGCCTTATATGCAAAGTTTGGGCTAGTTTGCCCATGTATCTGTAATATAGTAGGATATGTATCAATTAGATAGAGTTTGGCTCGTGCACGGTTGGGATTATTCCCACGTTAGACAGTCTACGGACTATAAATATGTATCTAGGGTTTATGAAATAAACAACAATCACGTTCACCACAAATCAATCTAGGCGCATCGCCAACTCCCTTGTCTCGAAGGGTTTCTTCCGGGTAAGCATCATGCTGCCTAGATCGCATCTTGCGATCTAGGCAGTACAAGTTTATTCGTTATCCATGCGTTGCTCGTACTAAAGCCTTTTTGATGGCGAGCAACGTAGTTATCTTAGATGTGTTAGGGTTAGCATTGTTCTTCGTATCATATGCTGTCGTAGTGCAACCCTTAGACATCTAGCCGCCCTTACACCTATCTTAGGTGTAGGGGCGGCACCCCGCTTGATCACTATTTAGTAGATCCGATCCGTTATGGTTGCTCCTTGTTCTTCAAGGATTAGTTTAATATCTGCATAGTTAGGCCTTACATAGGGTTGGAGGATCCAGCGGCGCGTAGGGTGTAGTTTGCTAGCCCTAGACAGGATGTTCCGGGGATCAACCTCGTGTTGGTTTTTAGGCCCTGTCTAGGATCGGCTTACGATCACCGTGCGCGGCCGCGAGGCCCAATCACGAGTAGGACGTTCCGATTATGCGGTGAAAACCCTAAATCGTCGTAGATCGTTTTAGCTTTATCTTGATCAAGCAGGACCACCATATATTCGTACACCTTGTGCGAATCATGGGTGGATCGGCTCTGTGAGCCGATTCACAGGACAACCTGAGAGCCGATCGAGGCTCGTATTTAATGTTTACGTGTATGCCATGCAGGAAACTAAGCGAGGCATCTCCATCACCTTCCTGACCAGGTATAGGTCAGGTGGCACGCCCTTGCACCAGCATCGGACGTGCGTGCCGGAGTCTTTGCGGGCCGTCGCTCGGAGGGACCAGGGCCAGCCGCAGCCCTAAGTTGCTCCCGGCTCTCCTGTGTTGCCCGTCGCTGCTCGCCGGTGGGTTTCTGACCGCAACACATTCTGGCACGCCCGGTGGGACAATCTTCGACATCAACCACATCGCCATCTACATCTGAGATGGCGGACGGCACTCCAGTCACGTACGAGGATCTGACCGAGGAGCTCAAGAAGAAGTACGACGAGGTCAAAGCGATCCTCGAAGCCGACCTCATCGGCTCTTTTCACAGAACCCGTTCCCATGGCGTCAGGTGGAAAGGGTTCTCGCCTGAAGGTGCGCTCGATGGAATAGACCTGTCCGCCCCGTCAGAAGAACGCACCAGGTCCCTGCGTCAAGAGATTAGCTACATGGTGGCTCACTCCCTGCACCGCCATTCTGAGAGCCTGGTGAACACTTTGGAGCGTGTCGCTTTTCGGATGATCCAGGAAATCATGAGGCATCAGTACTCTCCGTCAGGACCAGTTCTCGGGACTTACCAAGGAGAGATGCCACTCCAATCCCGTCCACCGCTGCCATTCCCGTTGACAACACCGGAAGTGCCGAATTCGCCGGCATACGCCGTCGACATGGTGGAGTGCACATACCCCGGGAGGTACCAGCCAAGATTCTCGTTCAACATCAACATGGTAGGACTTGGGCGCCACCCTGGTAAGGACGGAGACGAGGGCAGCTGCTCTCATAGCGAGGACAAGGAGGGAGCCGTTCCACGCGATCGGTCCCGACACTTCCAAAAAATCCTGGTTACGATCAAGAGGAAGGCCGATTCCAGCAATCAGCCCGTACTATCCGTGCCACACGCTCTCCCTGCATTTGGTGTCGACCTCACAGGTGACGGGAAGTTAGGGTATGGGTTTACATCGGCTGATGAGCTAGAGGAAGTCGACATCGGTCCTGGGGATAAGCCGCGACCAACTTTTATCAGCAGGAAGTTAGATCCACAGCTCAGGGGTCAGATGATAGCTCTATTAAAAGAATACCCAGATTGCTTTGCATGGGATTACACAGAGATGCCTGGGTTAGACAGGAGCATCATTGAACATCGGCTCCCCCTTAAGAAAGGATTTCGGCCGTTCCAACAACGAGCACGTCAGATGAGGGCCGAAATTCTGGAAGAAGTCAAGAAAGAGATCGAGAAGATGTTGGCCGCCGGGTTCATCAGGCCATGCAGGTATGCTGAGTGGATCTCCGATGCTCGTTCTGTAGAGAAGAAGGACGGCCGATGGCGTGTGGCCATCGATTTCCGAGATCTCAACAGAGCCACTCCAAAAGATGAATATCCGATGCCATGGCGAAACATTGATCAATGCAGCTGCTGGCCACAAGGTGTTGAGCTTCATGGATGGCAACGCCGGCTATAACCAAATCTTCATGGCTCCAGAAGATATACACAAGACCGCATTCAGAGTACCAGGGGCAGTAGGCTTGTTTGAATATGTGGTCATGACCTTTGGGTTGAAGAATGCTGGTGCAACGTACCAACGAGCCATGAATTATATATTTCACGATCTGATCGGCAAGTTGGTGGAAATCTACATCGACGACGTGGTAGTCAAATCTGTCTCCATGGAGGGACACTTGGATGATTTACGGCGCGTCCTAGACCGAACTCGGAAGTTCGGACTGAGAATGAATCCGAAGAAGTGTGCTTTTGGTGTGACGGCTGGTCAGTTCCTAGGTTTTCTGGTTCATGAACGGGGAATTGAGATCGGCCTGAAAAGTCAAGAGGCGGTGCGTACCATGTAGCCGCCCACCACGAAGAAGGAACTCCAACGTCTCATCGGCAAGATCAATTTTGTCCGACGATTCATCTCTAATCTGTCAGGACGAATCGAGCCGTTCATGGCACTGGTGAAAACCAAATCTGACGACGAGTTTCACTTGGGGGCAGAACAGCAGCAGGCGTTTGATGAGATTAAGCGGTATCTGACGACGCCGCCTGTGCTAGTTCCGCCCCAAGAAGACATGCCGTTCTACATCTACCTGTCAGTAACTGACACGTCCATCGCTTCAGTGGTGGTGCAACTCTACGAGGGTGTTGAAAAGGTCGTTTTCTACCTCAGCAGGAGGATGTTGGACGCGGAGACAAGGTATCCTGAGGTCGAGAAGCTTTGCCTCTGCCTGTTCTTCACCTGCACCAAACTGCATCACATCCTTTTGACGGCAGAGATCATCGTCATATGCAAGTCAGACGTTGTCAAGCACATGCTGTCGGACCCTGTTTTGAAAGGCCGACTTGGTAAGTGGATGTTTGCGTTGTCAGAGTTCGATCTTCGGTATCAGCCTGCGAAAGCAGTCAAGGGGCAAGCGTTGGCCGATCTTATAGCTGAACGGATCAGTACCAATATAGCAGCACTGTCTATACGTGCATGGGCTATGTTCTTCGATGGATCGGCTTGCGACGATGGTTGTGGCATCGGCATTCTGCTCGGGGGGCAGCATACTCATTTTCCATCAGACTATCTACCCCTTGCACCAACAACGTCGCGGAATATGAGGCAGTGCGTAAGGGAATGGAGTTGCTACTGGAAGCCGGGGCAGAAGCAGTAGAGCTTTTTGGAGACTCCAAGTTGGTGATTAACCAGCTCACGGATGAATATAAGTGCGAGAGTGAATCGCTTTTCCCATATTGGATGGAATGCCGTGAGTTGATGACACAGTTTCGGTACATCAACTTTAATTGGGTCCCAAGATCTCAAAACACCGAGGCCAACAATCTCGCACAAATGGCGTCAGGCTATATAGACATATCAGACGGGTCAGAAGTTCAGGTGCAGTTCCTGGAACAGGATGATTGGAGAGCCAAAATCTTCAATTACTTAAAAGATTTGGCTCGGGGGGCACCTAAACGGATAAGATACAAAGCCATGAAGTATGTCCTCATAGGAGACGACATGTTCTACAGGACGTTGGAAGGGTTACTACTCAAGTGCCTCGGACCAACTGAGTCTAATCGGCTCTTACATGAGGTGCATGAAGGCGCTTGTGGAACTCATCAGTCGGCTCATAAGATGAAGTGGCTAATTAGACGATCAGGGTTTTATTGGCCTACCATGCTTGAATATTGCTTCAAGTACTACAAGGGGTGCCAAGCGTGCCAGATGTTCGGGAAGATTCAGATGGTACCCGCATCAGCAATGAACCCTATCATCAAGCCTTGGCCATTTCGAGGGTGGGGCATGGATATGATCGGCAAAATCCATCCGGCATCGAGTAAAAAACATGAATGGATTTTGGTTATCACAGATTACTTCACCAAGTGGGTGGAGGCCGTCCCTATGAAGAAGGTGAAATCAGAAGATGTGATCAAGTTTGTGAAAGAACACGTCATTCATAGGTTCGGGATTCCCCAAACTATCACGACTGATGGAGGTTCGGTCTTTATTTCTAAAGAATTCAGAAAGTTCTGCGATGACATGGGGATTAAGCTGATCCGATCATCTCCATACTATGCTCAAGCCAATGGGCAAGCTGAAGCGTCCAATCAGAGCCTGATCAAGCTGATCAAGAGAAAAATTGACGAGAACCCTAGGGATTGGCATGAAAAGTTATCGGAAGCTTTGTGGGCCTACCGCATGTCGTGCCATGGAGCTATAAAAACTTCGCCGTACCAGCTCGTCTATGGACAGGAAGCCGTATTACCTTGGGAAATTACGGCTGGATCAAGACGTGTCACGTTTCAGAATGATCTAACAGCTGAAGAATATGCAGCTTTGATGAGTGACACTATTGAGGACGCAACAGAACTGAGGCTTTGGTCGTTAGAGAAGATTAAAGAGAACAAAGCCAGGGTAGCTCGTGCCTACAATAAGAAGGTTAGACCAAAGGAGTTTCAAGTTGGTGATCTAGTATGGGAAGCTGTGTTGCCGTTAGGAACTAGGGACAAGGCATATGGCAAATGGTCTCCTAATTGGCACGGTCCGTACAAAGTCGTCCAGGCCTTGAAGGGTAATGCATACATGCTGGAGCAGTTGGACGGCGTTAAGTTCCCAGTAGCCGTCAATGGTCAACACCTCAAGAAGTATTTCCCAAGCATGTGGGATGATGGGCAGTAAGGTATGGAGGCCGATTTTAAATCGGCCAGTAAAAAAAAAAGAAATCACAGCCGATGCGCAGACATCGACTTGAGAAAACATACGGAGACAACAGTATGCGAGTACAGCCGATGCACGGGCATCGACTTCAGAATAATAAAGCCGATACATTGTTATCGACTCTAGAGGAATAAGCTCAATTAAGCAGGTTAACGGAATCGGTTCAGACCAGAAATCATGATATTTGGGATGAATCTCCTAGTGAGTTCTTTGAAGAGTTCGATGCAACGCGTTTTGAGGTTGGAGGATGGTTTGGATGTGAGTTGGACCTGTTGGTCCGCGTGAATAAGCGACGGCTTGACCTCAAATCGCGTTTATAGTGCAAGCCGATACCACCGCCATCGGCTCTGTCTGATGACTTTGTTCGACGGTCGGTGAAATTGACAAGAAAGCAAAGTTAATTGAGGAATATTTTCTTCATTAATAGCGGTATTTCTTACAAAGAAAGAGCCGATTGCTCAGGGAAGAAAGAACAAAAGCCGACTACTACTACTAGTCCCTAATCTAGGGGCCGTTGCTGCCCTCGTCGTCGTCGTCGCTGCCGCCGGCGCAGCTGCTGATAGGCTCCTCATCGGAGCTCCCGTAACCTTCCATGGGAGCCTCATCTTCCATGGGAGCCTCATCTTCCTCCTCGTCATCATCACTGTCGTCGTCCCACCAGGCGCGGAGGCGCTTCGCCGGTGGGTAGCCTTCGAGGGAGTCGTCGTCGTCCTCCTCCACCTCTTCTTCGGAGGAGGTGAAATCTTCCCAGGAGAAGCGGTCATCCTCGCTCTCTGCCTCCTCCTCCCCCTCGACGAGGAACTGAAGGTCGTCCTCTCCGTCGGTCAAGGATTTGTCATCCTCGGACCAGATGGAGGAATCATGTTCCTCCTTGTCCCACTCCGATGCAGCGAGGATGTCGTGCGCCGCCAGCGAGCCCCACTCTGGCGTCGGCTCGCGAGATGAGGAAGAGTCGGAGAAGACTGACGAGGTGGAGGAGGACGAAGAGGAAAAGGACTGGGAAGAAAGATCCGACGAGGCGGAGGAGGAAGAGGAAGAAGACATGGCTACGGGAGATGGAGGATTTTTGGGTGCCGATGGACAGAACAGAGCAAGGGGATGAAGTGGCGAACTGTTCAGAGCAGTTAAATAAAGGGGATATAGTAGAGATTCAATGCCACAGCAGTTTCCGAGGAGGCGGTGCCCAAACAAGAAGAAAAGAAAACAACGGTCAAATCACGCGGAGAAATTGAGAAGGCAGGGCGTCATGATGAAGGGTGCTGCGACGGTTCTGCTCTGCCACGACATGACCCGACGAAGAGAATCAGAGTGATTTTGGAATTATCAATTCCAAAACCAGGGGGCATGTGTTATCACCGGGATTTGACCGAGTCAGAGGTGGGCCGCGATCATGGTGGGCTTGAAGATTGTACATGGAAGAATATATGTGAATCGGCCTTATATGCAAAGTTTGGGCTAGTTTGCCCATGTATCTGTAATATAGTAGGATACGTATCAATTAGATAGAGTTTGGCTCGTGCACGGTTGGGATTATTCCCACATTAGACAGTCTACGGACTATAAATATGTATCTAGGGTTTATGAAATAAACAACAATCACGTTCACCACAAATCAATCTAGGCGCATCGCCAACTCCCTTGTCTCGAAGGGTTTCTTCCGGGTAAGCATCATGCTGCCTAGATCGCATCTTGCGATCTAGGCAGTACAAGTTTATTCGTTATCCATGCGTTGCTCGTACTGAATCCTTTTTGATGGCGAGCAACGTAGTTATCTTAGATGTGTTAGGGTTAGCATTGTTCTTCGTATCATATGCTGTCGTAGTGCAACCCTTAGACATCTAGCCGCCCTTACACCTATCTTAGGTGTAGGGACGGCACCCCGCTTGATCACTATTTAGTAGATCCGATCCGTTATGGTTGCTCCTTGTTCTTCAAGGATTAGTTTAATATCTGCATAGTTAGGCCTTACAAAGGGTTGGAGGATCCAGCGGCGCGTAGGGTGTAGTTTGCTAGCCCTAGACAGGATGTTCCGGGGATCAACCTCGTGTTAGTTTTTAGGCCCTGTCTAGGATCGGCTTACGATCACCGTGTGCGGCCGCGAGGCCCAATCACGAGTAGGACGTTCCGATTATGCGGTGAAAACCCTAAATCGTCGTAGATCGTTTTAGCTTTATCTTGATCAAGCAGGACCACCATATATTCGTACACCTCGTGTGAATCATGGGTGGATCGGCTCTGTGAGCCGATTCACAGGACAACCTGAGAGCCGATCGAGGCTCGTATTTAATGTTTACGTGTATGCCATGCAGGAAACTAAGCGAGGCATCTCCATCACCTTCCTGACCAGGTATAGGTCAGGTGGCACGCCCTTGCACCAGCATCGGACGTGCGTGCCGGAGTCTTTGCGGGCCGTCGCTCGGAGGGACCAGGGCCAGCCGCAGCCGCAGCCCTAAGTTGCTCCCGGCTCTCCTGTGTTGCCCGTCGCTGCTCGCCGGTGGGTTTCTGACCGCAACAATCTGGGACAGTGACAGAAAGTTCTAAGGTTGTGGATGTGTTGTTGCCACTAGGGATAAAACATTGATGCTATGTCTAAGGATGTAGTTATTGATTACATTACGCACCATAGTTAATGCAATTGTCTGTTGTTTTGCAACTTAATACTGGAAGGGGTTCGGATGATAACCTGAAGGTGGACTTTTTAGGCATAGATGCATGCTGGATAGCGGTCTATGTACTTTGTCGTAATGCCCAATTAAATCTCACTATATTTATCATGTCATGTATGTGCATTGTTATGCCCTCTCTATTTGTCAATTGCCCGACTGTAATTTGTTCACCCAACATGCTTTTATCTTATGGGAGAGACACCTCTAGTGAACTGTGGACCCCGGTCCTATTCTTTACATCGCATACAATCTGCTGCAATACTTGTTCTTTACTGTTTTCTGCAAACAATCATCTTCCACACAATACGGTTAATCCTTTGTTACAGCAAGCCGGTGAGATTGACAACCTCACTGTTTCGTTGGGGCAAAGTACTTTGGTTGTGTTGTGCAGGTTCCACGTTGGCGCCGGAATCCCTGGTGTTGCGCCGCATTACATTCCGCCACCATCAACCTTCAACGTGCTTCTTGATTCCTACTGGTTCGATTAAACCTTGGTTTCTTACTGAGGGAAAACTTACTGCTGTGCGCATCGCACCTTCCTCTTGGGGTTCCCAACGAACGTGTCAATTATACGCGCATCAGTCCCACAAAGGCGGCACGAACAAAACACGTCCCCCAAACGCTCAATCCGGCGCGGTTTGGGGGACGCTTTGGGGGACGCGGCTGGAGATGCTCTAAATCGGCGATCCAAACGGTCTGTTTCTATCTGTTTGGGTCGGCCTACGGACAGAATGCGTCGTTCAGTGCACCCAGCAGCGCCACCCATTCGGTCCGCTGGCAATTTTGAAGACCTGGCCAACTGGCCACTCCATTTCAAATTGCAACACAAAACCATTGCAATTGGCAAAACAAACATATGTCATTGCCCCTCGAGGCAGCGCCAACTAGTGGCAAGTTCCTCCTAAATGTGCAAAGTGAGACAATATCATACAATTTGTCCAAAAAGTGGAAACTTTCACCCAAGTATCATCTTTTGCTTCTTCTCAATCCAAACCCTTTGCACGGGATCAGAGATGGTGGCTAAGTCCGTGAGCATGATCCAGTTCTCCTAGGCCATGATCTTGCCTTCGGCCTCCAAGACCTTGGACTTGGCATCGGCATCTATGAGCCTTGCCTTGGCCTCGACGAGATTGGACTTCTCCCAAGCCTCTTCAACCTCAAGATCTTGTCAGACTCGACCATGCACTCCTCCACCGTCTTATCCTTGGCGCTCTTCTTCGGCTTCGCCTGCTTCTTCCCGGCGGTGGTCGTGGCAGTCATGGCGGCGGAATCCATCACTTCCGTTGGCTTTCCCACCGGCTGAATTTCTGTGGAAGGGTTTTTGGCTGGAATTTGTGCTCCATTAGCGGGAGGGACCATGGTCTTCTAGGGAGGACAAGGGAGGATGCACCCACTTTCTGGCCCGACGCATCGGCGTCCCAAATTTCGGGAACGGATGGATTGGTCCACACGAGTCGGTTCGTTTGGGTCGCCCCGCTGGAGCGTGCACGGCCTTTCCGCCTATCCGCGCGGACCGTTTCGGACAGCCTGGAACCATTTGAGTCGGCCCGTTGGAGATGCCCTCACCACTCCTCGGCTTGGCACGGTTGAAAATTTTAAATTTTGAAGCTCCAACATAGTTGTGGCTTGAAGCTCTACCATAGCTATGGCTATGGCGGGAATAAGAATGTGGAAGGCGGCAGAGTTGGCAAGATACTTGGAGAGTGAAAGCATCTCCAGCCGTTGGGTTCCCCAGGCCAAAATCCGGCTCGGATGGATGTAAATCTCAACCTGGGGAGGCCCATTTTTCCAGCGGCGAGCCTAGGGGTAAGACCGAATGTATTTGAATTCAAACAGAAATCGACAAAAAACATTGAAATTTAGGAGAAATTTAGAGATATTTAATATATATATGCGAGTTTTTACAAATATAGGCCGAATTCGTAATATATTTGAATTCGGCCAGAGAAAAACATAAACTAAAATTAAAACACATCGTTCTACATACCGAAATGGCGGTAGAACGCATGTAATCGCTACCGTAGTCGTCGCTGGAGTCCCAACCATCCTACGTATGCGACGCTTGCTGGCTGCTCTTGCCGGGAGCCCAACGGTTGGACCCTTGCCCAGGGTCGCCGAGGCGTGGCGGCGACGGCATCGGCTTGTACCACTCATCCTCGCTGAAGTCCTCCATCTTGATGAGCGGCGTGCCTCTGGCGGGTGCGGCCGCGGCGGCGCGGCGGCCAGGTCGAGCTGCCGCCTCTGCTGCTCCGCCTCCTCCCTCTCCCAGTCTTGCCTGGACCAGGCGAGCGCCGCGTCCATCGGCAGTGCATTGTCGGCGGGCACGAGGTCTTGGAGAGACCTCGTGATCGCCTCGGCCACCGTCGCGTCCTCGGCCCACGTGGCCTGCTCGGTGGCGAGGTCAGACGCTGCAGCAGCCGCCGCTGCGCCCTCCTTCTTCGCCATCCTCTTCCTCCCACGCGCCGGTGACGACGAGGCGCGCACCCCCTCACGAATGACGAGGACACCGCTGATACGCCCTCTGGTTGGCGGTGGTGACGCCGGTTCCATCTTCACCTCCGTCTTCACCGTCGTCCTCGGCGTCGCTGCTGGAGGAGCGGATCTGCAGCTGCGCGTCGTCGACCTTGACGCCGTCCCCGACAAGGACGATGACGCCATGCGTCGTGGCATCCAGGAACTTTCGTGTCGGCGCGACACGGAAGGCACCGCCGCCGGTGGCGGCATCCCCATGACGGGGTAGTTGCCACCCTCGATGTGCGCGAGCACATTCTCGAGGGTGCGGCCCGGCGCGCTCCACCAGCGGCGGAGCCCGGTGGCGTTGTTGCGCGTTGGAGGAGGGGGAGGACCGTTGTACGCCGCGAGTTCCCGTTCGTACCTGCGACGGAAGAACTCGTTCCATGCGGTGTAGTTGTCGGGGAAGTAGCGCTCCTCCGCGCGCTGCTCGTCGCTGAGGGTGACGAGCACGGCGTCGATCTCGGCGTCGAGCGCGTCGCCTCCCACCGGAGGCGGCGGGATCGGGACGCCCCCCGCGCTTAGGCGCCATCCTCCAGGCGCGCGGAAGTCCGGCGGCGCCGGGTAGCCTGCCATGTGCAGAATTCGCGCCTCCCACTGGCCCAGCCAAAGCCGTTGTTCGCCGCGCCGTCGCCGTAGTCCGTCATTGCTCGCTCGAGGAGGATTGGGAGAGACTGGGCTAGGGAGAGAAGGGAGACGGCGGTGGTGAATGCGGCCAGACGCGGTAGAGGGAGCCGCTCGTGAATTCACGGCGACGACATTAACTCACCGCGTGGAAGCTACGCGTCCGCCGAAGACTGACCGGTGGCAGGCTTTTATACCGGAAGACGATGCGATGAGGACGACGATTGGCCTTTCTCGCCGACAAGTAGAGGCCACCAGGCGCGCGGGAAATTTCCTCGCCGTTTCCCGCGCTTTTATTTCCTCCGGACTCCCCGAGCGTGTCCCGGGGGTGGAAATGATATGGGCTCGCCGAATGGATGAAAGCCTAAATCCAAACGAAAATAAAAAACCGGGGACGTAGCTAACCCATTTTTCACCGAATGAAAAAAAAGCTATCGGGTGCCTCGTTCTCGTCGGGAGACGGCTGGAGAGGCTCTGATGTGCAACAACGATGGCGGGGACGGCTGTGCCGGGGCTGGTGGCAGCGTTCGCGCGCTCGCCGAGTTTACTGGACATGGTTTTGGAATCGAGAGTTGTGAATCCCAATCCCTCAACTAGCCTAGCGACGATGATCAGTAGCGTCCGGTTCGAGGCCTGAGCCTGAGTGCCTGACTGAAGTGCAGAGGGCTGCTGACGGAGCGTGCTGCCGATGACCAATCCAACGGCGGGCAGAGCAGAGGCAGCATGCCGGTCTGACCAGATTTGCATGTGTCGTTTCGAAATAAAATCGAGCGTGGCGTGGACACGAATTGCAGGCCCCCTTTGACGTGCCCGCTGCCTTCGATCACCACGGCATCTCCAGTGGGGCGACGCATATTTATATCCGTTTGCGTCGGGTATGGATATAAAAAAACGTCCGCATGTTCGCATGCGTCTGCCCCTTCTCCAGCGGCAGGGACGCATTTATTTGACCGCATGCGTGATTAGAGAGGAGAGAGGGGGAAAGATTCTGTTTATGTGGCTAGGAATAAGCGCATGCGTGATTAAAGGAGGAGAGAGAGGGCTACATGCAGCCCAACCGGACACAAACGGACGCGCGGACGCGTCCGCAGAGACGCATTCCTGACGCATATTTGGTCCACGTTTCCGTCAGGACGGACACTGCGGACGTTTTACGTCGCCCCGCTGGAAGATATTTTTTGTCCGTGCAGACGCAAACGGACGAAAAACGTACCTTTACGTCGCCTCGCTGGAGATGCCCTCAGACATCACTCTTGGACTCTGGTCAGAACAATGTGCTAGGGAAGAAGATAGCTGCCATTTGCCAGCGCCATCACCTGTACGAAATTTGGCCTTGCTCCGAAACAATTTTGATTTATTTTTGCAAAACATAAGAATTGATCACGTCTCGCCTTATCAAGCAGTGGACATGGAGGATGGAATCATGGAAGGGAGCAACTGACTGTTTACTACCAACAAGTTCCGTCACGACATTTATCTTGAACCCTCTGAAATTTATCTTGGACCATCTAGGTAGGTAAAAATAGTGAAACTGCCAACAAGTTCTGTCACGACATTTACCTTGACCCCTCTGAAATTTATCTCGGGCCATCTAGGTAAAAATAGTGAGACATACCCCCTCCATTCAATGAATAAGGTGTCTTCGTCTTCTTTGCTTTTTTAATCAAGAATTACTCAAAATGTATAAAAACCATTCATAGAGAATTAGCAACATTAGAAAGTGTTTCCCGATACGAATCCAACGATACTAAGTATGTACAATATAAACAATATTTTGTTGCTTCATTTTTGGGGTTAAAGTTCATCTTATTCATCGAAACGGATGTAGTACCAGTTAAGGTGGCTCCACTCTAATAATCTAGGATAATCTAAATCATTTTGGATCGGCTTAGTAAAAAACGGGCGAGACACATCATTTACGGTCACTGGACTTCAATAATTCTGAACACTCTAAAAATTATCGCAATACTCTTAACTCAAAATCTAGCATACCTTGTTGAAAACAAGCGACGAGTTAGGGAGAGCGGCTGTCGGTGAAAACCGAGCTACAACTTCAGTCATGGCGAGCGATGATGGCATATAAGCATTGTTAACTTGTTAAAGGTATCTCCATTGCAGCATGCATCTACTCACTCATGCTTCCGGGGAGAAACCCTAGATGTGAGTATCCTGAGCCGACAGTAGCGATGACTTCAACGTTGCTCTTCGTTATGTGGGTATTGTTTTCGGAGCAGCAACTAAATGGAAGTGACAAGAGGTGGAGCGGTGTGCATCTACCTTGTCGATGGTGACGATTCTTGGTAACGTGGAGCGGCGGGGACTCGTTGTCAGAGTGTAGGGTTCGTTACATAGAAAACAAAAAAATTCTACCGCAAAAACGAATAAAACTAAGATCCAATCTATGGAACAGCCAAGATCTAATCTATGAGATGGGAGCAACGAGATAGATGTGAAACTAACCCTCGAAGATCCAAAGCCTTAACGAGATTAGATCTCGTGGTTGATGTAGACGATCGTTCCGGTGCTGCAATCCGGTAGCACTTCCGTACTCGGGCACACGTACGGTGTCGATGACATCCTTCCTCTTCCCGTTCCAGCGGGCAGCGGAGGTGTTAGATCCCCTCGGAATCCTAGGAGCACGACGGTGTGGTGGTGGTGGAGGAGGTGAAAATCCTGCAGGGCTTCGCCAAGCCTGCACAGGAAGAAGGAGGGAGAGAGGGGCGGCTAGGGTTTGGGGGGATGATGTGCTGCGCCCCAACTCTCCCCTCCCTCTTATATAGGCGTGGGGGGCTGCCTTGGCCCCTCCTCCAAGTTCTAGGGTCGGCCAAAAAAGGGGGGCAACTTTTCCCCCAAGTTAAGTCTTTATTTTCAAGGGATTTGATCTTATCCACTTGATCCAGGCGCATGGGCCTTGGGGGGGCTGGTGTGCCTGGCCCGGCCATGTGGGCATATGTGACCCCCTCCGGTCCATATTGGTCGTTCGGGATAGGTGGGCGCCACTATGGTACCCTTCGGAACCTTCTAGAACCCCCGGTACAATACCGAAAAATCCTGAAGTTTTCCGGTAACCCTGAAAATGACTTCCCATATATGAATCTTAATCTCCGGACTATTCCGGACCTCCTCGTGATGTCCTGGATCCCATCCGAGACTCCGAACAAAATTCGGTTTCCATCTCATATTCCATATCTACCATACAACATCGAACCTTATGTGTGTCTCCCTACGGTTCGTGAACTATGCAGACATGATCGAGACTCCTCTCTGATCATAACCAATAGAGGGACCTGGAGACCCATAATGGTTTCCACATATTCAACGATGACTTCGTGATTGAATGAGCCATTAACATACGATATCGATTCCTTTTGTCGCGCGATACTTTACTTATCCGAGGTTCGATCATCGGTATCTCTATACCTAGTTCAACCTCGTTACTGATAAGTACTCTTTACTCGTACCGTGGTATATCATACGTTGTGACCTTATCACATGCTTGCAAGCTAATTAGATGACATTCCACCAAGAGGGCCCAGAGAATATCTATCCATCATCAGGATGGACAAATCCCACTCTTGATCCATGCGCCTCAACTCATACTTTCTGAATACTTAATCCCATATTTATAACCACCATTTACGAAGTGGTATTTGATGTAATCAAAGCATCCATCCGGTGTAAGTGATTTACACAATCTCATGGTCGAAGGATTAGGTTACTATGTATTGAAAGCTTGTAGCAAAACAAACTTAATTACTTGATCTTATGCTATGCTTACTATGGGTGTGTGTCCATCACATCATTCTCCTAATGACATGATCATGTTATTAATAACATCCAATGTTCATGATGAGGAAACTATGATCATCTGCTAATCAACAAGCTAGTTAAACGAGAGGCTTACTAGGGACTCTGGTTGTTTACACATAACACATGTATCAATGTTTCCACTTAATACAACTATAGCATGTGATGTAAATATTTATCATGAACATTAAGATATAACAATAACTACTTTATTATTGCCTCTCGGGTATATCTCCAACAGTCTCTCACTTGCATTAGAGTCAATAGTCTAGTTTACATTTGTAAAGATCTAACACCTTGGCCTTCTAGTGCTTATCATGTTTTGCTCACGGGAGAGGTTTCAGTCAACGAATCTGACACACTCAGAAACGTATGTATTTTGCAATTTATTTGCGTCTCCACGCATCACTCATTTTTCAAAATGAGTTGGCATTAATCATATATGTTTGGTCTTCTGGTGGAACTTTAATTCCACGGTCTGAAATATGTTACCAATATTGTCACACACAATATAGCTTCATAGTTCTGACACTACCGGAACTACACCAAGTTCTCAAAGAAATACTCGACTCAAACACCCTCGGTCATTGTCAAAACAATGACATACTTTGCCTTCGTTTGTAGAATCCGTCATAATATTTATAATTCATCTAAACCTAGCATCGTGCTACCTTTTAATGAACACTTAGCCTAATTGAGATTTGAAATTTATTTTTTATATGTGACCAAACTAATATCGGTGCAACATCTTACAGCGATTTGTTTGTCATTACCCCATATAAAACTATATATATCCTTGGTTCTTCTAAAGCACTCAGGCATATTCTTACTGTTGTCCAATGATCATCACATGAATCATTATGGTATATGCTCGTAACACTTCAGAGCACATGACATCTGATTTTGTAAATATTATTCATGATCTAAATTCACTCATGTGTTTTTACTCATTGAGTGTAAAATACACTCAAGTTTTATTGAACTTCCACATGGAAAAGAACACCTTCTCGACGTTTTCATATTGAACTACTTCAATACTCATTCTATGTACTTTGACTCAAACTTATTATGCGCTTCAATCTATCTTCATAGATCTTGATGCTAAATATGTTCTTAGTCCAGAATCCTTTCATTGAAGTTAATTCTCAATGAAACCTTTTAATCACATCAAGTACACAATTACATCATTTATAATCAATGATATGTCATCCACATATAATATTATAACTATGTCTCAGCGCTCCCACTTAATTTCTTGCAAATGCAAGCATCTTCATCGTTTCCGATAAAATCAAAAACTCTTTGATTATTTCATCCGGTGAAGATTCCAACTCTGTGATACTTACTTCATTCACTGAAGTTTGTATACCTATCTAGCATTCCACGGACTAGCAAAACTCTTGGTTGTATCTTGTATACATCCTTAATACACACTTCTGGTAAGCAATGTATTTCTGTCATCCTACTAACATATCTCATAAAAGAAATATGTAGCGATTACTAGAATAATCTGCATAGACTATAAGCATCGCTACGGAAGATCTAATCTTATCGCAATCAACTCTTTGAATTTTGTCGTAAACTTTCTTTCGACAAGTCAAGCTTGTTTAAGGATATTACATTCATGTCCATTAATTTTATAGATCCATTTACTTTCCAAAAGTATTTATTCCTTCAAAAGGTTTACCAAGCTCCAAGCTTGATTATAGATACTATCTTGGATTTCATGGAACATAGCCATTTTAACGAAGTCAGGGCCCATCATAGCTTCTTTGTATGTAGTTGGTTTATCATTGTTCAAAATCAATCCTTTGTTCACAAATTATTTATTTGATCACAAAGTAAACCATAACCTAAAAGGTTGAATAGGTACTTCGATTTCCATGGCTATAACACTTTTTAGACATGAGAGCTATGAGCGTTGTAGCCACTTCCGGAACCATTTCTGATGTTGTGCTACTCTGATCATTATGCTCAGGTTCTTGAATCTTATCGAGTTCCATTGTCCCCCCACTCAAATATTTCGCTAGAAATAATTTCTTGGAAATAAGCAAGAAACATCGACAAACACTTTTGTCTTTGACTTCATAGTGAGAAGAATTCCCATTTTGTTCTCTAGGATAACCAACAAAGATATTCATCCGATTTTGGTTGTAAACTCATTTACTTATGCTATGCATACCAAAATTTAAGAAAGGACTATTGGGGTTTATACCCATGTCATAACTCGTATGGTGTCATTTCAACGGATTATGATGACACTCTATTTAGTGTAAAAGCGGTAGTCTCTAAAGCACAATCCACAAAAATATAATGGCATCATTTTATTTTATCTCATCATTAATCTAACAAAGTTTGGATACGTCTCTCGAATACTCTATCATCACTATGATACTCCGAGAAACGTGAGTTGTGGAACAATTTCGTAACTCTCTTAGATGTTCGCAAAACTCGTAATTCAAATATTTCCACCATGATCCAATAATAGATATTTGACTTTTATATTACGATGATTCCCACTTCATGCTGAAATTTATTTGAATCTATTCAAATGTTTCATACTTATTCCTTATTAAAATGTATCCATATACATACACTCAATTCATTGTTGGAAGTTTTCATGAAGTAGAAAAGTATTCCGCACACAACTATGCACAATGAACCATATACATCATCATGTATGTTTCCACTAAGCGAGTTTCCCATTCAACTCTTGGCCTATGAACGGTGTTCTAGTCATTCTCCTTAGAAAATGATTTGCAAGCGTCAGACGATTCAAAAATTGGTTGACTCTAAATATCCATTTGCACGGAGTTTCTTCATGCGCTCTCTTCTAATTTGACCTAAACGACGGTTCCACAAATAAGTGGAATTCAAATCATTTGCCTTATGGCATTTAGCGTCAGTGTTATGCATGTGTGTTTCACCATTAAGATTTATAATAACTTATCCATCATACATGGAGTATGGTCATAATTTGAACAATTCATTTCTTTCATTTGACCAAAGCAAAATAACAATTATTAATTTCTTTATTATAAATCTGAAGGGCTAGGTAGAATGCCAACGATGGACATAATAACACTTTATTTTTGTTCCATACGTGCATTATTACCACATTCCTTGTCAGTTACTTTAGGCCATTGTATTCTTGTATTGCGTTGTGTTGTATGACATCTCATACCAACCAATATGGTACAAATACCCAAGAATTCCATTGTGTGACCAATCAAAGAATACATTCATAACATGTATATCATCTATATACAACTAAGCTATACTTTCTAGTTTTTTTCTTTCTTTGTGCCAAAATCTTTTGTAGTTTCTCTTTTGATTTTTCCTGTTATAGAAAACACTCAACATCAATAACTTCTAGGCTTGTTGGTCAAATACCAATAACCTTGAGGTTCGTACTTTGAAGTTGATCATCACATGACAAGTGTTCCGGATTTCACTGTTACTATCCTTTTAAAGTGATGAACAATTTCACTCATAGTTTTATCCATCAAATCATGATAACTTCATGATTTAAGCTATGCTCTACCTTTCGGTATCCCATGTTCCGAGACCATGTCTGTACATGATAGGCTTGTTAAGTTTAACCTCCGTATTCGCATGTCCAAATCTGGCTTCCACCCGTTGTATGCACACGTGGAATATATAACACCCGATCATCACGTGATGCTTCGAAACGACGAGTCTTACCAACGGTGTATACTAAGGATGACCACTTTATGGATATGCGAATATCGTTAGTGCCCAACTAGTTGGAGGATCGGGACGCCTAGCATCTTCAAACTTCGTACATTCCCATAAAACTTATGAGTTTATGTAGTCTCACTAAATTATATTCTATCATCTTGAAATAAGGCCTTAGATATCACATATATCTCACCTTGCTTATTTCTGAAAACAAACTTTCTAGCTCCTAAATTTTCAAACGGATCTGAACATCAAGTTTCACGGAGACAAGATAAATGTAGATACTAATTGAAACCATTGCTTTTTGAATGAGCAATTTGAGATTTACCAAAAGTTTGCAATATGACTTTAAACATTACTTGATTCTCTAACAATACGGTACCAGTCTGTAAAGTTACTTTTCAGATTTAATAGTGTTTCTATCTCAATTACAAGACTAGCGCATGGTAGATAACAGATGCCAATTCTACAAAATTAATTCAAAATACAATTTAGACTATGTTCAGGATAATTAGTTCAAGTTTTAATCTAATTACTAAAGAACTCCCACTTAATACAACATCCCTCATAGTTGTTTAGTGGCACACAATCCATATTCACTACACCAAAGTCCGATCATCACGTGAGACGATGTAGCTTCAATGGTGAACATCAACATGTTGATCATATCATCCATATGACTCATGTTCTACCTTTCGGTTTCCTGTGTTCCGAGGCCATGTCTGTACATGCTAGGCTCGTCAAGCAAACCCAAGTATTTCCGCGTGTGCAACATGGCTTACACCCATTGTATGTGAACGTAGAATCTATCATATCCGATCATCACGAGATGCTTCAAAACGACGAACTTTTGCAACGGTGCATACGAGAGGAGAACACTTTATTATCTTGATATTAATGTGAGGGATGATATTATAATGTTATCGTCGTGGTCTAAGCAAAATAAGATGCATAAAAGGATAAACATCACATGCATGAATAATGTGATATGATATGGTCTTTTCTTCTTGTGCCTTTGATCTCCATCTTCAAAGCACACGAGCATGATCTCCATCATCACCTGATATGGATATCCAGGCCTGGTACACTAGGACAGCCATTGATATGATAATTAGGTCTAAGGTTGTACCAGTATTTTATTATAGTCTTGTTATTAGGAAATAATAATGTAGCCAGGTCATGTGGTGGGCCAATTAGGGTTAAGTTAGTGTTGTGTTTGGTTTTGGGCCTATCCAAACCAAACCAGGTCAGGGCCCATAGTGGGGCGCCCCAGCCTAGCAAGGCTGGACGACCACTTCCCCACATATAAGGAGGTGGGATGGCTAGGGTTTAGGACATACAAGTTTAGACTAAAGATTAGGGTTTTCCCCATTGCGTGTGTTCACGTGTATCATCCCTCCGGGGGTACGGCGCTGCCGTTTATCTATTATATCGCTGCGAAGGTTCTTGTGTTCATCAAGGATTGTCTAGCTCAAGGTTTGAGGCGTATCGTTCATCGATCCGTTGCTTGCTGGAATCGTTCCCTCTTCTCCAGGCTGCGTTCATCGCGTTGTTGGGAGATTCTAGCTACCCGGGTTCTCGCTGTGAAAGATCGGGCAACACCCAAGGAGGATCTGCTGGGTTCCCCCATATCAGGTGGTATCAGATTTCTGGGTTGCTCACAGCGAGGTTTTGTTGATCGGTCGCATCTAGATCGGTTTGCATCGGAGGAGTTTGGCTCTCGGTCGAAGGAGGTTGGTTGGAGGAAGTTTGGAGTTGTTCTGGTGCAGTTTGCAGGTCATCCATGGCTGTTTCGGAGATCAAAATAGCGAAAATTCGCGTCTGGAATCGGGAAGAAGATGACAGATCGCGACGCGATCCGGTCTCTAGGCCGGTTGACCGGGCCCTGGACCGGCCAATGATACGTCCAAAACGTATCTAATTTCCCGAACACTTTTGCTATTAAATTTGCCTCTAATTTGTGTATTTTGGATGCAACTAACACGGACTAACGCTGTTTTCAGCAGAACTGTTCTGGTGTCTCGTTTTTGTGCAGAAATCCAACTTTCGGGAAAATTCTCGGAATTTATGCAGAAGGCCCTATTTTCCCAGAAAACTGACGGAGCCAGAAGGACAACTCAGGTGGAGGCCCGAGGGCCCCACACCATAGGGCGGCGCGGCCCAGGGGGGCCCGCGCGGCCATGTGGTGTGGCCCCCTCGGCCGGCCTCCGACGCCCTCCTTTGGACTATTTATCGGCCTCGACCTAAAAACGCACGGAGAGAAGTCAAAGTCGCCAGAAACCCTCCAGAACGCCGCCACATCGCGAAACTCCGTCGCGGGAGCCAGAAGTCTCCGTTCTGGCACTCCGCCGGGACGGGGAATTGGAGGAGATCATCGCCGCCATCACCGCCAACGCCTCTACATCAACCAGCCATGTTTCCCCCATCCATGTGTGAGTAATTCCCCCGCTGTAGGCCGAAGGGGATGGTAGGGATTGGATGAGATTGGTCATGTAATAGCATAAGATTGTTAGGGCATAGTGCCTAGTGTCCGTAATTGGTACTTTGATGATATTGTTGCAACTTGTTATGCTTAATGCTTGTCACTAGGGCCCGAGTGCCATGATCTCAGATCTGAACATGTTATTGTTTCATCAAGATATTCATTGTTTATGGTCTTACCTATAAGTTGTATACACATGTCGCTGTCCGGAACCAATGGCCCCGAAGTGACAAGAATTGGGACAACCGGAGGGGATGGTAGCGATGTGAGGATCACATGTGTTCACGGAGTGTTAATGCTTTGCTCCGGTACTCTATTAAAAGGAGTACCTTAATATCCAGTAGTTTCCCTTGAGGCCCGGCTGCCACCGGCTGGTAGGACAAAAGATGTTGTGCAAGTTTCTCATTGCGAGCATGCACGACTATATATGGAACACATGCCTATTGATTGCTTTGTACTTGGACACCGTTTTATTATTATCTGCAAATGCCCTGCTATGATTGTTACATGAGTTTCTCTCATCCATGCAACGCCCGTCATCCGTCCCCATGCCTACAGTATTTTAATCCTGTTGTTTACTAAAATCACTACTGCTGTCTTTGTTACTCTGCTGCTGTTATTTCACTACTGCTACTGCTATAAAGCATTACCTCTTGATAAACTCTTGCGAGCAAGTCTGTTTCCAGGTGCAGCTGAATTGACAACTCCGCTGTTAAGGCTTCCAAATGTTCTTTGTCTCCCTTGTGTCGAATCAATAAATTGGGTTTTACTTCCCTCGAAGACTGTTGCGATCCCCTATACTTGTGGGTCATCAAGACTATTTTCTGGCGCCGTTGCCAGGGACGGGGAAGTGCCCCCAGAAGGCTTCTCCATCGACACCGCTGCCATCTCCACCGCCATCTTCATCACCGCTGCTGCTTCCATGAGGAGGGAGTAGTTCTCCATCGAGGCTCGGGGCTGTACCGGTAGCTATGTGGTTAATCTCTCTCCTATGTACTTCAATACAATGATCTCATGAGCTGCTTTACATGATTGAGATCCATATGATGAGCTTTGTATCGCTACTAGTTGTGTGCTACTCATGTGATGTTATTAAAGTCTATTCCTCCTGCATGGTGTAAAGGTGACTAGTGTGTGCACCATGTGGTTCTTGTCATAGGCTATGATCATGATCTCTTGTAGATTGTGGAGTTAATTATCATTATGATAGTATTGATGTGATCTATTCCTCCTTCATAGTGTAATGTGGATAGTGTGTGCACTATGTTAGTTCTTGGTTTATTTTGCAATGATCTATTATGCTCTAAGGTTATTTAAATATGAACATTGAATTGTGGAGCTTGTTAACTCCGGCATTGAGGGTTCGTGTAATCCTATGCAATGTGTTCATCATCCAACAAAAGAGTGTATGTAGCACATATGAGAAAGAGTTATTTATTATGCGATCAATGTTGAGAGTGTCCACTAGTGAAAGTATGATCCCTAGGCCTTGTTCCTAAATACTGCTATCGCTGCTTGATTACTGTTTTACTGTGTTACTACTGCTGCGTTACTACTGCTTGTTTACTGTCCTGGGCAAAGCACTTTTCTGGTGTCGTTGCCACTGCTCATACTTATTCATACCACCTGTATTTCACTATCTCTTCGCCGAACTAGTGCACCTATTAGGTGTGTTGGGGACACAAGAGACTTCTTGCTTCGTGGTTGCAGGGTTGCTTGAGAGGGATATCTTTGACCTCTTCCTCCCTGAGATCGATAAACCTTGGGTGATCCACTTAAGGGAAACTTGCTGTTGTTCTACAAACCTCTGCTCTTGGAGGCCCAACACTGTCTACAAGAATAGAAGCTCCCGTAGACATCAAGCTATTTTCTGGCGCCGTTGCCGGGGAGCATAGCTTTATTTGGAAGTTCACTTGGATTAATATTGTTCGCTGCAAATTCTCCATCATGGGTAAACCTCGCGATACTAAGGTCGCCATATTACCATCCACTACAAGAAAAGGTACAATTCTGAATACCTCCGCTACACTTGATTCACCATCTGTGATTGATAAACTTGTTTCACCGCCACATGCTTCACATGCGGGTACTTCTGCTGAATCTGAAAACTCTCATAATATTGATAATATTTCTGCTGTGCTTGATGATAGTGGTTCGTTGGGATCCTTTCTAGATGCTACAATTGCTAGGTCTAGACAAATTGAAAATACTGAAACTCCTAATGCTACTACACCTGTTAATTCACCTGAACTTGATTATTTTAGTGATGATCCTGATGAAGATTATGTGGAGCTTAATGATGATTTTATTGAAAAATGCAATGCTACTACTGATGCAAGAAAAATTAAAAAGTTGCTTGCAGAACATGCTGTTAGATATAAACTGTCTCCTGATCCTAAGTTTGCCACATCTCCTATAAACATTAAGGATAAAGATTATAATTTTTCTCTTGATCTATCTCATATAGCTATTGTTGAGAAAACACCCTTTTGTGGTACTGAAAAGGAAAGTGCTGTTGAACACATGATTGAGTTATCTACTCTAAGTAGCTTGTTTTCTGATGATGTCAAGATGCGTACTTACTTTGTTGCTAAAATCTTTCCATTCTCATTAAAGGATGACGCTAAAACTTGGTATAATAGTTTGCCACCTAATTCTATTAAAAGTCCAAAAGAATTGCTTGATGTTTTCTTCCGTAAATACTTTCCTGCTAGTGCTCAACATATTGCTTTGCAGAGAATTTATAATTTTAACCAGGAGGATGGAGAGAAATTGCCTGAGGCTTGGGCGAGATTTTGCTCTCTTATTAGAGCTCGGCCTGACCATGATTTGGAAAAGCATGATTTACTTGATATATTTTATAGTGGACTAACCATTGAGTCTAGGGCATACCTGGATAGTTGTGCTGGTTGTGTTTTCAGGAAAAGAACTCCAGACGACGCTGAAGAATTATTGGCTAAAATAGGCCGGAATCATGATGATTGGACTACGCCTGAACCAACTCCAACGCCAATATTTAAGAAGAGGGGTTTAATTAAATTGAATGATGAAGATATGAGGGAAGCCAAGAAGTCTCTCAAGGAGAAAGGTATTAAACCTGAAGATGTGAAGAATCTTCCTCCCATAGAAGATATATGTGAGATAATTCCCCCTTCATCCATGATTGAGGTAAACTCCCTTCAACGCTTTACTAGGGAAGATATTCCGTATTCGAAACCTCCTGCACAATGCTTAGATGAGTTTGATAATTATATTGTTAAACAAGAAAATTTTAATATGAGAGTAGAGAATCATTTAATGGAAAATTCTCGAGCTATTAGTGAATTGCATGATATTGTAGAGAGAACATCCAATGATGTTAAGATGCTTGTTAAACATTTTCATATGGTTCAAACTCAAATTGATCAACTCACTAAAGTGCAAAATGACTTGTTAGGAAATAATTCTAAAGAAAAACATGCTTATGAAGTAACAACTAGAGGTGGTGTTTCTACTCAGGATCCTTTATATCCTGAGGGACATCCCAAAAGAGTTGAACAAGATTCTCAACGAACTAAAACTAGTGCTCCATCTAAGAAAAAGAAAAAGAAACATAAGAATGTTGTAGAATCCTCTGAACCTGTTAATGATCCTAATAGTATTTCTATTTCTGATGCTGAAACTGAAAGTGGTAATGAACATGATAATGATAATGATAAGAATGATGCTCCTGATAAAGAAGAGGTTGAAGAAGAACCTGAAAAGCATGCTAAAAATAAAAAGTATACTAAAGAAGATTTTATTGCTGAGAAACATGGTAATGAAAGAGAACCTTGGGTGCAAAAGCAAATGCCTTTTCCTGCTAAGAAACTAAAATCAAAGGAAGAACAACACTATAATAAATTTTGTGATTGGATGAAACCTTTATTCTTACAAATCCCTTTGACTGATGCTATTAAATTGCCTCCTTATTCAAAGTATATGAAAGATATTGTTACTAACAAAAGGAAAATCCCCAATGAGGAAATTTCCACTATGCTTGCTAATTACTCTTTCAATGGCAAAGTGCCAAAGAAGTTGGGCGACCCAGGTATACCTACTATTCCTTGTTCTATCAAGAATAATTATGTTAAAACTGCTCTATGTGACTTGGGAGCCGGTGTTAGTGTTATGCCTTTTTCTCTTTATAAGAGACTTTATTTAGATAAGTTGATACCTACTGATATATCTTTGCAAATGGCTGATAAATCTACTGCTATCCCTGTTGGTATATGTGAGGATGTTCCTGTTCAAGTTACTACTAACTGCTTGATATTAACTGATTTTGTTGTGTTGGAAATGCCTGAAGATGATAATATATCTATTATTCTTGGGAGACCTTTTCTTAACACCGCAGGGGCTGTTATTGATTGCAATAAAGGAAAGGTTACTTTCAATGTTGATGATAGGGAGCATACAGTTTATTTCCCCAAGAAGATTGATAAAGTATGTGGAGTCAATACTATTTTTAATGTGAGAACTATCAAAGTGGGAACTATTGATTGTCCTATATATGAGCCTAAGGAAGAATATCAAACTCTCGTGATTGGATCCATATCAATACAATTCAAGGTAACATGATTGATTTGAGGTTTATTTCTTCTTATGCTATGTAAAATTTATTTGGTGGCAAGACTTGATCAACCTTGTTAACGAATACTTTTTATATGCATAGAGGAGGTAAACAACATCTCTTTCTTCCTCCACTTGCTCTAGTTGCTGTAGCATTTTTAATTTGCAAAGTTCCTTGGTTAATTGGAGATTTCAAAAAATTTCCTGGCCAGTAATAATAAACTAAATACCCAGAAATGTGCATTTTTCAAAGTTTTCAAAAATTCACAAAAATTATACCGTTGGTCCTATTTTTCAACGAGGCACCTGGGAGCACCAGAGGATGACCTGTGGGGCACCAGAGGGTGCCACACCACAGGCCGGCGCGGCCAAGGAGGGGGGTGCGCCACCCTGTGGTGTGGGCCCCTCCTTGCCCCACTATCTCATCTCTTTCTCCCAGCATCTTCTCTCTCCCGAAAAAACTCGAACCAACTTCCTCTCACTCGCGTTTTTGCTCAAGAGCTCAGGATTTTTCGATCTCTTTGCTCAGCCCAGATTTCTTGCTGAAATTTGGCACATTTGCTCCTTGGTATGTGACTCCTCCAATGATCCAAGTAGAATTTTGTTTGGTTGAGTATATCTTGAATATTTTGCTGCTGTAGGTAACATGTTTAGTGAGCTTGCATGCTTGTTCTAAGTTGTATAAACTAGTTTTGATGCATGATTAGTACTCTAGCAAGTTCCTATAGTAGTTCCCCTTGATTATATGTCACCAAATCAAATTTTTATATTGTTTGTTGAAATTTCAGAAAATGGAGTGGAATAGATATCAATTGAACCAACAAGAATTGGAAGTCCAACAAGTTATGAGAGTCAATCGTGAAGAGGGAGTATACCCCTCCTACTACCCATGTGCAGATTTCATGAGAAGCGCGGGAATATTTGAAGATGTTCAAAGTCTAATTTCTCGTGCGGGGTTGAGTGACTTTGTTGAAGGAGAGCCAAGACAATATGCAAAATTAACTATGTCTTTTGTGCAGGACTTTAAGTTCAATTGGTCGCGATCTAACCCCACGGTTCAATATAAAATTTACAACAAAGCTGTCAACTTGCCATTCAGTGATTTTTGTGCAGCAATTAGAGTACCGCAATGGGGATCATGCGAGAAGATAAGGGGATCGCCGCAAGAACTCTTAAACCTCTTCAAGATGATTTGCTATGGAAGGAGTTTCTCAGAGGATAGTGGTAAAATCACTAGCATTCAGCTCCCGGCTATCCGCTACTTTGCCTATTTTATTACTAAATGCGTTCTTGCTAAAAAGATTGGTGGTAAACTTTCTATCCCGGATTTAGCTTTTCTAGCTGCGGCACTGCAAAGTTGTAGGACTTATAATTTGGGGGCATTGATAGCTTATAGACTTGCTACTAACCGTGAGAAAGGGGGAATTTGTGGAGGTCTCATCGCCTCTCGTTTACTAGCTTTTCATAATGTAGAACCTCATCATTTTGATATTCCATTCCCCATAGAAAAACTTGACATAGCCTCTATGATTAAACATGAATTTGTTTCTGATTCCTCCAACTTGGGTAACCTGTTTTACAAGATGACATTTTATAAGAAAGTCTGGAGAATAACTAAGAAAACTGAGAAATTAGTAAGATTGCCTGCGCCTGTTCTGTCTAACCTTGATTCCAGGGGAGATTGGTCGGTCACAGAAGGTGCACTGGATGCACACATAGAGAGAGGAGGCCGACATGCAAGAGACGACACGGAGGTCGAGGAGCACCTCGACTCATCATCCGATGCAGCAAGTTCCTCGCATCAACATGTTGGACATGTGGAGCCTCCACGCTTTTCTTCTGCACAGGAACTTTACTATGACTACTCCATGAATTACCCACCGGCGAGGAACAACGATCCTCGTTGGGGTTGAACTCCACTTAGGCCAAAAGCCTAAACTTGGGGGGAGGTATACCGGCATCACTCATTCTTTGCATATTATGGTTGCTGGATACTTATACATATTTGTTTTGTTCGTTTGAGTGGTTTTCTAATGAGAGGGAGATGATATTTGGGGAAGTGCTGCCTAAAAACAGATTCTGGACTGTTACTAGAAAAATTCGTGCGCACAGCCAGAGCGTTATTTTGAGCTGCCAATTTTTGTGCAGGTTTCCCAGGTTGTTATCTAACTTTCATTAGTTGAACACTTTTCGAGCTGAGCAACATAAGATTTTTGTAAAAATCGATTTCTGTACTGCTGTCAGGTTTTGGCAGATTTCTGCCATCTCGCTTTTCTGTGTTTCTTCTAGTTTGCTATTTCTTGTTTTTGCTTTGTTTCCTTTCCAAACCACAAAAAGACCAAAAATATTTCTGTTGTTTCTTTTCACCATTTGTTTATCTTGGTTTCTTGCATTTGTTTTGCTTTATTTGCTATTGCTAGTTTGCTATAAGAAAACCCAAAAAGATTTTGCTTTGTTTGCTTGTTTCCTTTTGTTCTTGTTTGCAATTCGAAAACACCAAAAATATTTGCTGTTCTTCTTTGGTTTGTAAAGTTCATTATGAGTTCAATGGTCTTCGGTGGCTGGAGCATGGTTTTCATTTCATATTATCCAAGCTACACAAGTGAAAAGGGCAATGATGACGATCTACGACAATCTGATTGTGGTCAGAGGCTGGTATGAACTCTATTTGTTTTCATTTTTGTACATATACTCATCCATGTGAGCATGCTTAGTTGGTTCATGTGAGGTATATGTTATTTGAGAAAGTCTAGTAGTTCATGATCTCTCATGTTTAGCTCCAATTTATTAATATGAGTAGCATGTCATGGATGTTTGCTTGCATTGTTTTATTCATAAGTAAGTATGGCATTGTGGTATCCTCCTCTGAATAATTCATTTATATCGACTTGGCACATGCTCACGCATGCATATGACTGAACAAAAAGTCAATTAAGCCTCGATGATCTATATTGCTTCAGAGTTCTTGTATCACTTTTATGCCTCCGTTAATTTATTTTGCCGCAAGCATGATTATGACAGTTACTGCTCTCCTGATTTGTCGCTCCCTAGTCTATTGCTAGCCTTCACTTGTACTGAGCGGGAACGCTGCTCGTGCTTCCAAACACCTGAAAACCATGTTGTTCCAAAAGTGTCCACCATAAATACCTATGCATGGCATTTCAAACCATTCCAAGTAAATTCTCATGCGCTACCTTTAAAACCTTCAAAATGTTTCTCAATTTGTGTTTATGTTTCATAGCTCATGAGGAAGTATGTGGTGTTTAGCTTTCAACCTTGTCATTTACTTTTGACGGACTCTCATATGGACTAGTGGCACATCCGCTTATCCAATAATTTTGCAAAAAGAGCTGGCAACGGGATTCCCAGTCCCAAATTAATTAACTTAAATAGACACTCCTCCATGGTTTGTGATTGTTGGAAGGCACCCGAAGGATTCGGTTAGCCATGGCTTGTGTAAGCAAAGGTTGGGGGGAGTGTCATCATCATAATAAAAATAAAATAAAAAGGCACTCCTTCATGGTATGAGATTGTTGGCAGGCACCCGAGGATTCGGTTAGCCATGGTTTGTGTAAGAACGGTTGGAAGGAGTGCCACATAAATATGCAAATAATTCATGGGAGCCACTCTTGAAAGTCCGGTTGGCGAGGTAGTTAGTGTACCCATTACCATTCGTTGACAACAACAAACACCTCTCAAAATAATTTTACTCCTAATTTCAAAAATGAAAAGCTCTAGCGCATGTTAATCCCTGCTTCCCTCTGCGAAGGGTCAATCTTTTACTTTTATGTTGTGTCTCCATTATTTCTTTGAGCACTATCTTGAGAGCACAACTGTCATTCTTAGTATAATATGCTTGTCTCAAAATATGATTGATTGTGGTATAATTTTGATGCTTTTATCTTTGACAATCACTACTTCTAGTCTTTCTATGAACTCCAGAGGTGCCCGGGCATTTATGTTTTGCCAATCAAATACAGGCAAGCAAGATACCACTTTATCATACTCTCTTATGAACATTGCAATCCTGCTTACATACATGATTCATGATGCTTATTATTAATTGTTGGTACCTCTCCATGATTGGTATAGCTGTTATATGATCTTATTTGCATGTATCTCACTATGAATTACTTAAGTATTAGCCATAGCATGAGAATATATACATCATATGAGCAAATGTGTTCGTGAAAGTTCTTTTATCGCTCAGTTGTTAACTGAATTGCTTGAGGACAAGCAATAAGCTAAGCTTGGGGGGAGTTGATACGTCCAAAACGTATCTACTTTCCCGAACACTTTTGCTATTGTTTTGCCTCTAATTTGTGTATTTTGGATGCAACTAACACGGACTAACGCTGTTTTCAGCAGAACTATTCTGGTGTCTCGTTTTTGTGCAGAAATCCAACTTTCGGGAAAATCCTCAGAATTTTTGCAGAAGGCCCTATTTTCCCAGAAAACTGACGGAGCCAGAAGGACAACTCAGGTGGAGGCCCGAGGGCCCCACACCATAGGGCGGCGCGGCCCAGGGGGGCCCGCCCGGCCATGTGGTGTGGCCCCCTCGGCCGGCCTCCGACGCCCTCCTTTGGACTATTTATCGGCCTCGACCTAAAAACGCACGGAGAGAAGTCGAAGTCGCCAGAAACCCTCCAGAACGCCGCCACATCGCGAAACTCCGTCGCGGGAGCCAGAAGTCTCCGTTCTGGCACTCCGCCGGGACGGGGAATTGGAGGAGATCATCGCCGCCATCACCGCCAACGCCTCTACATCAACCAGCCATGTTTCCCCCATCCATGTGTGAGTAATTCCCCCGCTGTAGGCCGAAGGGGATGGTAGGGATTGGATGAGATTGGTCATGTAATAGCATAAGATTGTTAGGGCATAGTGCCTAGTGTCCGTAATTGGTACTTTGATGATATTGTTGCAACTTGTTATGCTTAATGCTTGTCACTAGGGCCCGAGTGCCATGATCTCAGATCTGAACATGTTATTGTTTCATCAAGATATTCATTGTTTATGGTCTTACCTATAAGTTGTATACACATGTCGCTGTCCGGAACCAATGGCCCCGAAGTGACAAGAATTGGGACAACCGGAGGGGATGGTAGCGATGTGAGGATCACATGTGTTCACGGAGTGTTAATGCTTTGCTCCGGTACTCTATTAAAAGGAGTACCTTAATATCCAGTAGTTTCCCTTGAGGCCCGGCTGCCACCGGCTGGTAGGACAAAAGATGTTGTGCAAGTTTCTCATTGCGAGCACGCACGACTATATATGGAACACATGCCTATTGATTGCTTTGTACTTGGACACCGTTTTATTATTATCTGCAAATGCCCTGCTATGATTGTTACATGAGTTTCTCTCATCCATGCAACGCCCGTCATCCGTCCCCGTGCCTACAGTATTTTAATCCTGTTGTTTACTAAAATCACTACTGCTGTCTTTGTTACTCTGCTGCTGTTATTTCACTGCTGCTACTGCTATAAAACTGTTACTACTGATAAACTCTTGCGAGCAAGTCTGTTTCCAGGTGCAGCTGAATTGACAACTCCGTTGTTAAGGCTTCCAAGTGTTCTTTGTCTCCCCTTGTGTCGAATCAATAAATTGGGTTTTACTTCCCTCGAAGACTGTTGCGATCCCCTATACTTGTGGGTCATCAGCCAACCAGGTCCAAACCGGACCAGATGTTGATGCCAACCGGCCCCTATACTGAGCCGCCCAGCCGAGCGGCCGGCTGCCAGGCTGGTCAGACCGGGCCCCTGGCCGGTCATACCGGCGCCCAATCCGGTCCAACCGGTCCCTGGGCTGGACCAACCGGTCCCCAGGCCGGTCCAACCGGGCCCCTGGGCCGGGCTAGCTGCTGCTGCTGATGGTTCATCTCCGGCGCTGTCGGCTGTTGATGCTAATGCTGTTGCTGCGTTTCCGGGCGATATTCTCGGCATGAGGTGTACTCTTCAGACGAAATCAAGTGCCGTTTTCAATGATTACATTAACATACGGAAGGGGTACAGCGTCACGTATCCACACTTCAGTGGTATATACGCCATTGGGCGACTATTGAGGAGTATGAGGATTGGGAGAGGCACATGGAATTAGGTTTCAATCGCTGTCGCACAAACAATAAGGAGTTTAGTGGATATGATGCATATATTCTCGCTCACCGGCGTGTGGATGAGGAGTTGGACAATTGTTGGTGTGATGCAATTGATAGAGGCGAGTTTGCTTATACTTGGGAGGACTTCTAAACTTTTCTTCGTGATGGTTTCGTGTTACCGTATATGGAGGAGAGTGAGCAGCCGTCCGGAGTTGTGCATGCAATGAAGGAAGTGGGTAAGTGCATAGTTCCTATTCAAGAGATTGTTCCACTACCAACAGTCACTAAGGACAAGGTGATATCTTCAGAGGAGAGGAAACCTGGCTCTGATACCAAGAGCGCTACTGTGACTGTTGAGGAGGATGTACCATTGAGCGGGCAGAATATGCAACTCAAGAAGGTACAAGGTCATGCTTGCAAGACAATTGACAAGGTTCAGCGGTGGAGTTTGTTTCAGACTCAGTGCTTTATCAAGGGCAAGGCTTGCAAGTTGATGATTGATGGTGGTAGCTGTACTAATGGCATAAGCAAGGCGATGGTGGCAGCATTGGGGTTGTCTACATGGCGTCTTCCTGAACCTAAACGTCTTGAGTGGTTGAATAGCTGTGGTATGCTGAAGATTACTCACAAGGTGCGTGTGCCATTTACAGTTGATGAGTATGTTGATGAGATAGAGTGCGATGTGTTGCCATTGGAGGTGTGTGGATTGCTACTTGGGCGTCCTTGGCAATATGATCGCAATGTGACACATGCTGGGCGAGCAAATACATATTCTTTTATGCATGCTGGCAAACAGCAGACTTTGAAGCCTATGGGTGATGATCATATCAAGTCCGATGTGGAGTTAGTGGTGCGTAAGGAGAAGTTGCACAAGCCTAAAGTGCAGCAAGAGGTGCATGATGTTCCGAGCATTGATGTTGGTGATGTTTCAGCCATGCCTGTAGATGACAAGCCAGTTCTTGTTGGTGACAAGCCGGATGAAGCTACACTTGTTGTTGATGTGGATGTTGCAGCATGTCCTACAGTTCCAGTTTGTGTTGATGCTAGTATGAAGACTGATGATGTTTTTGCTGATGGTGTTTCAGTACATATGGCGCAGATGCGCGTGGGAGGAGTGGGAGGCGAGCGCGTCAGTGGAGACAGTGGGCAGCGGCACTACCGTGCCAGGAGTACCGCAGTCCAGTTTTCCGCGACACCGCGGATGCATCGAGGCAAGGATGGACGTGTGAGACATCTATGTGGCCCAGGAATTACACATCTTGTGCAGGGTCATGTGCAGCGACACAAGGGTCCATCAAAACCTCGCAAGAAGAAGGTATTGGTGCCGAAGTCCAAGCTCATGTGGAGAAGAAAGGAGGCGCCAAGTGCTGTATCAAGTCAAGCAGGCCGCGAGGGAGGATGTGGTGTGGAAGGCAAGCAAGACTTGAGGACGGCAAGGACATGTCATGTTCATATCACGTCACCTTTTTCCAGAAGACCCTCACGCGTTGGGGACAACGCTTCTTGAAGAAGGGGAGAGATGATATGGATATCCAGGCCTGGTACACTAGGACAACCATTGATATGATAATTAGGTCTAAGGTTGTACCAGTATTTTATTATAGTCTTGTTATTAGGAAATAATAGTAATGTAGCCAGGTCATGTGGTGGGCCAATTAGGGTTAAATTAGTGTTGTGTTTGGTTTTGGGCCTGTCCAAACCAAACCAGGTCAGGGCCCATAGTGGGGCGCCCCAGCCTAGCAAGGCTGGCCGTCCACTTCCCCTCATATAAGGAGGTGGGATGGCTAGGGTTTAGGACAGACAAGTTTAGACTAAAGATTAGGGTTTTTCCCCATTGTGTGTGTTCACGTGTATCATCCCTCCGGGGGTACGGCGCTGCCGTTTATCTATTATATCCGTTGCGAAGGTTCTTGTGTTCATCAAGGATTGTCTAGCTCAAGGTTTGAGGCGTATCGTTCATCGATCCGTTGCTTGCTGGATTCATTCCCTCTTCTCCAGGCTGCGTTCATCGCGTTGTTGGGAGATTCTAGCTACCCGGGTTCTCGCTGTGAAAGATCGGGCAACACCCAAGGAGGATCTGCTGGGTTCCCCCTTATCATCACCAGCATTATATTGCGCCAAGGTCCATGGCGCCGCTTCATGGTTGTACACCATCCATAGCAACTATTACAACTACTAACTCATAATAATTAAATAAAGCTATTACATGGTGATTGACACGCATGTCATGAAACAATAAAGATAACCATTAGGCTCCTGCCGGTTGCCACATTACAATAAGGATCATCTCTTACATCAAATATAAACATAATCACATAATGACCATATCACATCACATGCCCTTGCAAAAACAAGTTAGACGCCTACCATTAGGCTCCTGCCGGTTGCCACATTACAATAAGGATCATCTCTTACATCAAATATAAACATAATCACATAATGACCATATCGCATCACATGCCCCTGCAAAAACAACTTAGAGGCCTCTAATTTTCTTTGCATGTTTTACGTGGCTTGGGGCTTTCGAATAAGATCCGATCTTACCTACGAACAAGAACCACAACGCTGATACAAGTGTTGTCAAGTGGAGATTGTAAATTGGATCTTAACTATGGTGATAGAAACAGACACCCGCTGAGCCACTAATGCAATACAAGTTGCATCTCAAGCGTGGAGCAAGTCTCATGAACGCGATCATGTAAGGTTAGCCCGAGCCGCTTCATCCCCCCATCCCGCAAGATGCAAAGTACACGAAAAGAAAGCGACAACAAAAGCAGCAACGCCCATAAAACCATTGTGTTCTACTCGTGCAACATATCTACGCATAGACACGGCTCTGATACCACTGTAGGGTTCGTTGCATAGAAAACAAAAAAATTCTACCGCAAAGACGAATAAAACCAAGATCCAATCTATGGAAAAGCCAAGATCTAATCTATGAGATGGGAGAAACGAGATAGATGAGAAACTAACCCTCAAAGATCCAAAGCCTTAACGAGATCAAATCTCGTGGTTGATGTAGACGATCGTTCCGGTGCTGCAATCCGGTAGCACTTCCGTACACGGTCACACATACAGTGTCGATGACGTCCTTACTCTCCCCATTCCAGCGGGCAGTGGAGGTGTTAGATCCCCTCGGAATCCCAGGAGCACGACGGCGTGGTGGTGGTGGTGGAGGAGAAAATCCTGCAGGGCTTCGCCAAGCCTGCACAAGAAGGAGTGAGAGAGGAGCGTCCGACAGCACTTCCGTATATGGTCACACGTACGGTGTCGATGACGTCCTTACTCTCCCCGTTCCAGCGGGCAGCGGAGGTGTTAGATCCCCTCGGAATCCCAGGAGCACGACGGCGTGGTGGTGGTGATGGAGGAGAAAATCCTGCAGGGCTTCGCCAAGCCTGCACAAGAAGAACGAGGGAGAGAGGGGCGGCTAGGGTTTGGGGGGATGATGTGCTGCGCCCCAACCCTCCCCTCCCTCTTATATAGGCGTGGAGGCGGTCTGCCTTGGCTCCTCCTCCAAGCCCTAGGGTCGGCCAAAAAAGGGGGGCAACTTTCCCCCAAGTTAAGTCCCTATTTTCAAGGGATTTGAACTCATCCACTTGATCCAGCCGCATGGGCCTTGGGGGGGGGGGGGGGGTGGTTTGCCTGGACCATGTGGGCCTATGTGACCCCCTACGGTCCATATTGGTCGTCCGGGATAGGTGGGCCCCACTATGGTACCCTCCGGAATCTTCTAGAACCTCCGGTACAATACCGAAAAATCCTGAACTTTTTCGGTAACCTTGAAAATGACTTCCCATATATGAATATTATTCTACGGACTATTCTGGACCTCCTCGTGATGTCATGTATCCCATTCGAGACTCCGAACAAAATTTGGTCTCCATCTCATATTCCATATCTACTATACAACATCGAACCTTAAGTGTGTCACCCTACGGTTCGTGATGTATGCAGACATGATCGAGACTCCTCTGCAATCAATAACCAATATCGGGACCTGGAGATCCATAATTGTTCTCACATATTCGACGATGACTTCGTGATTGAATGAACCATTAACATACGATACCGATTCCTTTTGTCGCGCGATACTTTACTTATCCGAGGTTCGATCATCGGTTTCTCTATACCTATTTCAACCTCGTTACCGATAAGTACTCTTTACTCGTACCGTGGTATATCATCCCTTGTGACCTTGTCACATGTTTGCAAGCTAATTAGATGGCATTCCACCGAGAGGGCCCAGAGCATACCTATCCGTCATCAGGATGGACAAATCCTACTCTTGATCCATGCGCCTCAACTCATACTTTCTGAATACTTAATCCCATCTTTATAACCATCCATTTATGAAGTGGCGTTTGATGTAATCAAAGCATCCATCCGGTGTAAGTGATTTACACAATCTCATGGTCAAAGGATTAGGTTACTTTGTATTGAAAGCTTGTAGCAAAACAAACATAATGACTTGATCTAGTGCTATGCTTACTATGGGTGCGTGTCCATCACATCATTCTCCTAATGACATGATCATGTTATTAATAACATCCAATGTTCATGATCAGGAAACTATGATCATCTATTAATCAACAAGCTAGTTAAACGAGAGGCTTACTAGGGACTCTGGTTGTTTACACAACACACATGTATCAATGTTTCCACTTACTATAATTATAGCATGTGATGTAAACATTTATCATAAACACTAAGACATGACAATAACTACTTTATTAGGGATTTCTATTTTCGTGCCCCTGGTTCGTTAGTTGTACTCAGTTTTCCCCAGCCCCTTAGTTTTTCCTCAGTTTTCCCCTCCCTCTAGTTTGAAACCCGTCGCAGACGCTCAGACGGGAGGGTTGCCGTCTGGTCAGAGGCCTTCACCGTTACCGGTGATGGCTAGGGAGCCGCGTTGGTGTTGAATTGACCGTTTCTTTCGAACTGTGTTGATTCGTTGGCGGAGGAGCTCACCCAAAGCTTTCCACTCCGCCCGATACTGGAGGAGCTCACACACCGCCCCTCCACCGCCACGCCGTCCTGCCCTCCTACCTTATGGCGTCGTCCGCCGCCGAGCCGCCCCGCCCCCACCACCACCACCGGGAGGCGGAGAGGGCTCCACCTCCACCAGATCTAGATCTACCCCTTTCGCGGAGTTTGTATGTCCATCTGGTGTGCCAAATGTTCGCGTCAGCCGCCGAGAAGATTGGGAATCGGAGGGATCTAACGCATGGATTCCATCTGGGTAAGCATCGTCTGCCTATGTGAATTAACAGTAGGCAGTTTTTGAGCGCCAATCATTGTTGCTCAACTAACTGCGTTGCTTTTCGAATAGGATTGATCCAGTGCTGGCTTCTCGGCTGGTGGTTAGGCTGGATTCTAGCTTTACGCGTGATTCTAAACGCTATAAGAATGGGTTTTTCTTCCCTGCGGTGGTTGCAACCACCATCTCGTTGAGGAATTTGAAAGCTAACATCTGCGCTCGCCAAGACAATGGAGCTCTGACGACGCAGTTCATTTCGAATATTTGCACAACAAGGAGGGAAGATTTGTTCCACTAATTTCCGACGACGATCTGGGAATTCTTCTTGCTTTGAATGCTTCTTGCCGGTTCGGTAAAATTCGTATCCATGTGGACAGGGGCCGGGCATCATCTCTCTCTGGTGCTGGGGCATCATCAGGTGGTCGGGCATCATGTCTCTCTACTGCTGCTGCCTCTTCTAACAGTGTGCGCCGCGGCGCTCCTTGTAGGTCCACAGCAGCACCATCTGTCCCCAGTGCTAGTGGTAGCCAGATCGTTCATACGGTCGATGTGGAGGACGATGCAGACATTGAGGATCAGTCTCCTCAAGATGATGAGGATGAGTTGATGTTTCCTGAATTGGTAGATCGATGCAGTAAGCATGCAATGGAGGATCAATACATGGAAGATATTGCTTTTGGTGCTAGATTTGATGACACTGATGATGAAGAGAAGAATGAGAATGATGACAGCCTTGTTTTAGCCGATTACGAAGGTGAAGACTTGCCAACAATTGAGTGGAACAGGGAGGATCCCCAGCTTGTAGAAGGCACCGTGTTTCAAATGATGATGGACTGCCGTAATGCAATTACTACATATCACATTCTCACTAAGAATAATTTTGAGCTTGTTAAAAGTGAGCCAGGTAGGTTCACAATTAAATGCCCATACCTAAGGTGTAGGTTTAGGCTGCATGCATCCACAATGCGCAGAAGCAGCTTGGTTCAGGTACTACGCCAACCAGTTGTGTATTTAGATCACGGTGTAAAATTTGTTATCTATTACTGACATCCCTTATCATTATGTTTCAGATAAAGAAGAATAAGGAGATCCATAGGTGTCCACCTCTAGGGGAGAGCCGAGCTGAAAACAAAGCTAGCGAAGACTAGGTGGTTGGCGAGATATAATCCTAGATTGGCTGAGAGAAGATCCTTCACTTGGTCCAACAAAGACTCGTAAAAAAGGTGGTTGAGAAGTATAAAATGAAAGTACCTTACATGAGGATGTTCTATGCAAAGGAAATGGCTCTTGACAAGATCAATGGTCCATGGAATGAAAGCTTTCAGTTGCTTTACACTTTCAAAGCTGAAGTGGAGATGGCTAGTCCAGGCAGTGTTGTAGCGATAGACAAGCATACAGTTCCCTACAAATTGAAAAGCGGGAAGGTAATGCACAAGGAATGTTTCAGAAGGGCTTTTGTTTGTTTCAAAGCTTGCTGGAAAGGCTTTTTGGACGGTTGCAGGTCTTACTTGGCCGTGGATGCATCAGCTCTTCATGGCAGGTTTAAAGGACAGCTAGTTGCTGCTACTGCAGTTGATGGACATAATTGGATGTTCCCTGTTGCTTATGGGGTTTTGGAGGTTGAGTCACAGGAAAGTTGGACTTGGTTTCTGCAGAATTTGCGCGACCTTATAGGTCATCCACCAGACTTGTTATCCACACGAGACGCTTGCAAAGGTTTGGAGACTGCGGTAGAAGCAGTATTCCCTGGAGTGGAGCATAGGGAATGTATGCGACACTTGGTACAGAATTTTACAAAGAAATTCAAGGGTAAAGTTTTTACTGACAACCTATGGCCAGCTTCATACACATGCAGCTCTAGGAAGCATCTGTTTCATTTGGATGTGTTGTATAAACAAAAACCTGGGGTGAAGGAGTACTTGGATGAACATCATGGTAGGGTGTGGTCAAGAAGCCAATTCAATGAAATTTGCAAGGTAGACTATGTAACAAGTAACCTTGCGGAGAGTTTCAATTCAAAGGTCAAGTCATTGAAAGGGCTTATCTTTGTGGCAAATATTTGATAAGATTAGGCAGATGATCATGATAAAGATCGATCTGCGTCAAAGAATTGCATCCACAAATTATGTTGGCCATCTCATGCTCCCATCTTTGATTAAGTCTTTGCATGAGAGGGCAAAACAATTGAGGATGCAATGCGTCAGAAAAGGAATGGAGGCTGAGGTAACCTACACTGACAGTAAAAACAGGCAGTGGAGGTATCCAGTGAGTTTGGTTGATAGGACATGCCATTGTAGGGGATGGCAGATCCGTGGGATACCCTGCATACACGCATTGTTTTTCATGAGTGTTATAGGGGGTGAAGATGGTGAAGTTGATCAGTATGTGTCAGAGTATTTCTCTGTTGCCAAATTTAGGGCTGCATATGCTATGAATGTTCCTACCTTGTTGGGAAAAGACCAATGGATGAAAGTCGATCCAGGCTTCAAACTGTACTCTCCAGTATTGACTAGACCGGCAGGTAGGCCGAGGAAGAATAGGATCAGAGCTAGTGCAGAGGGTGGTGCACCGATTCGAAAACGTAAGTGCAAACGTTGTGGAATCCCTCGACACATTGCTAGGCTTTGTAAAAATGGAGTTGACCCAGCTTTTGAATGGAAGATCAGGCGGGAGCAGAAAATGCAGAGGAGAATGAAGCAGCAATTCAACTTGAGATTGAAGCAGCAGTTCAACATGAGGTGATTGAAGCAGCAAATGCAGAGGAGATTGAAGCAGCAGTTCAACATGAGGAGATTGAAGCAGCAAATGCAGAGGAGATTGAAGCAGCAATTCAACATGAGGAGATTGAACCGATGGATCGAGAGCGGAGGGAACAGATGGATGTAGATCTGCTTGAACCGATGGATCGAGAGCAGAGGGAACAAATGGATGTAGAATGTCTTCAACCGATGAGTCTAGAGGAGAGGGAACAATATAGTCGAGAATGCCTCGAAAGTAGTAAGGCCATGATAGAAGCTAACTTCGAAGAGTACATGGCAGAAGAAAAAGCACAAGCTTTGCAGAAGAAGAAGAACAAGAAAGAGGGCAAAAGGAAGGTAGACACCGGTAATATCCCTGGTAGGGTTACCCGGAGTAAGGTGGTGGCCCCGGCGAGTCACACCAGGAGCAAGAGAAAGATTTTATTCTGAACAACTAATTTGAATTTGTATGAACAATTTGTATTGTGGTTCCCTTTGTATTGGGGATCCCTTTGTGTTGAACAATTTGTATTGGGGTTCCCTTTGTATTGGGGATGCCTTTGTGTTAAACAATTTGAATTTGTATGAACAATTTGTATTGTGGTTCCCTTTGTATTGGGGATCCCTTTGTGTTGAACAATTTGAATTTGTATGAACAATTTGTATGCCACATTTAAGCCACATTTATCATTTTAGGGTTTTAGGGTTTTAGGGTTCAATTCAAAATAATTCAAAACATGGTGGAACCTTCCCATGGAGCCTTGTTATGTTACCTACAACCTAGAGAAATAATAATGGAAAAGGAAATATAGAGATATGAAGTTTTTATGCCAAAAGCTTCAAAACTACTTCCTAGTCCATGAGCTACTAGATATAAAGATGCAGGGCTTTCTGCTCAATACACCTCCCAAATACCCACTATGCTTACAAACTTTGTCCAAATGAGTCCAAATTCGTCACACTTGTGTATCTTTGAGTTGCAAACAATATCTAGTCGGCCAAAATGTAATATATTGTTCAAATAACACAATTTTACAATTTTTATGCCAAAAGCTTCAATTTCCCTTAGTCCGTTTATTATTTGGGTGCCCCTGTTTTACTTAGTGTTACTCAGTTTTCCCCCTCTGGGCCCACTTGTTTTACTCAGTCATACTCAGTTTTGCCCTTCCGATAAACATTTCCTCACTTTTCCCCCTCTTAGTTCTACTCAGTTTTCCTAACTTGTACTCACTGGCTGATCTCTGATTGGTCGAGATGTATGTCACACGGATCTTGGTTGGTTGAAAGCTCAACGAACGCTTGCACCATTCGATCATTTATGATCGGACGGCCTGTATCTCTCTCTCTACCACGATGGACGCATACGGAGACAAGAGCAGAGCACATACCTACCAACCCTGGCAGTCGCATATTCCAGTTGCATCCTCCTCTCTCGTATTTCCTCTCTTACTACGGCGGTCGCGGCGGCGCGGATCTAACCGTGCGTGCGGCGGCGCGGATCTAACCGTGCTTGCGGTGGCGTGCGGCGGCGCGGATCTAACCGTGCGTGCGGTGGCGTGCGGCGGCGTGCGGCGGCGCGGATCTAACCGTGCGTGCGGCGGCGTGTGGCGGCGCGGATCTAACCATGCGTGCGGCGACGCGGATCTAACCGTGCGTGCGGCGGCGCAGATCTAACCGTGCGTGCGCCGTGGATCTAAGAGTGCCGGTGAGGATCTAACCGTCAGAAATAGTTGAAATGTCTCTCTCTGTCTCACTTTCGATTCTATTCTCAGATCTGTTGAATGATGAAGAACACCAAGACGGCGGCCGTGCCGACAGTGGTCATCGATGCCACGAACATTGAAGCCATCGCCTACAACATCGCTTCGACGGCGCAGACCCAGCCTTCAATGTCGGAGCCTGTTGATGTCTCACTTCCGGTGCCGAGAGTGCGAATCGATGCCAAGACGATTGAAGCCATCGTCTACAACCGCGCTGCAAAGCCGCCGATCCAGCCCTCCGCAGATCCGTCGCTGATGAAGTACACCAAGACAGCGGCGGTTCCGACACTGGTCATCGATGCCACGAACATTGAAGCCATCGCCGATAACATCGCTTCAACGTTTGATGGCACAGATGACCACCCCTCAGCCGCCCGTCGTCCCGGCCTTTCTTGCCCATCGCTGCGCGGCCGTGTTCGACACCGCAAATTGGGATAAATTATGATAAATTTGTATTTTTCAATTTCCAAATGGGATAAAATTGTTCGAACTACTACCTCCGTCTCAAAAAAAGCTTCTCCACGTTCTTGATGTGTCCATGTACATCCGTATGTATGATTTGAATTCTATCCCAACTTGATTGGGAAGATATTGATATGTATTTGATCCGGAGGCTGGTACATGCTTTCACTTTTGGGATCCCTTCACTTTTATAAAATGTTCATGCATCCTAAATTATCGTGCGCATTACTTAGCACAAGTAGGAAATTGTACACCAAAATACAGTGCTTAGAGCCACAACAAAATACAGTGGTTAGAGCCATCTACTGAATAACAATTCTATACTAAATCGTCTACCAGAACCACATAACTGCTAGGACAGGGATGACACCTAATAAAACTGCACAGATGAATCTACTTTTCTCCTCTCCCATCACTTTAAGTTCATGTTCTAGATTTTCTACCACTTGATCAAATACGGCAAGATCTGTCTCAACTCTCAACTTCTCCTTGCGAATAAGCTCTGAATTCTTCTTTTCTTCCTCCACAATACGCTTCAGCTCGAATATCATCAGGTTTTTACGGGCCAATTCATCACCTAAATTGGCCACCTTCTCCTCCAAATCCATCCTCTGGCTACACCACTGGGTTGATTCATCTTGGTATGCAATGTACCATGGATCATCGGCTTGCACAGCTAAGCGTAACAATAATGGAAAAAAGAACAACCGAAATCACCCCAACGAGGCCATGGCGGAACTTCAAATTCAACGGTAGTACAGAGAGCTGAAGCTAGATACCTGCACTTCCGACGAGGTAGGAGAAGTAGAACGTGGCCACGACATGATCGAATCCCCACCCTCGCCGGTGTACCCGCTACGACCAGACATTGAGGATTATTTCGTACCTGCAAACTCCAATAAATTACGGGAACCGAATCGATTAGGGGGCGGGGGAGGCAGAAGCGGAGGTCTTACCAAGCTATACCAATTGGTGCGCGGAACAAATCCTGGTCATCGTGGGCGGCAGATCTGCTTGCGGCGGACTTTCCTGCGGTGGGTACAATGCGTGCGGACGAAACAAGTGCTGGAGCCATGGTTGACGTGCAGCGCCGCAGTTCGTCCGACGCCGCCGGGGGACAGAGCCGGCGGCGCGACGAGGCGCCGGCGATGGCTGCTTCGTCCGACGGTGGGGAACGAGCTGCCAGCGGTTCTCCGGTCTAGCTTAAGAATAATTAATTAGCGAACTTGTTGCTTCTCTCTATGATATTCTCTAAAGACATATATCAGAGCGGCAATATGTGAGTTTTCCTGAAAAATAGACGACCCACTGGTCATTGGCTGCGCAGGCCCCACAGAGCGGCAATATATGATTTTTTCTCTCTAAATAAATAGACGATCCCACTGGTCATTGGCTGCGGCAGCCACACAGAGCGGCAATATGTGTCTTTTCCTGAAAAATAGACGACCCCACTGGTCATTGGCTGCGGAGGCCCCACAGAGCGGCAATATATGATTTTCTCTAAATAAATAGACGACCCCACTGGTCATTGGCTGCGGCAGCCCCACAGAGCGGCAATATATGTCTTTTCCTGAAAAATAGACGACCCCACTGGTCATTGGCTGCGGAGGCCCCACAGAGCGGCAATATATTAGTTTCTCTAAATAAATAGATGACCCCACTGGTCATTGGCTGCGGCAGCCCCACAGAGCGGCAATATATGTCTTTTCCTGAAAAATATACGACCCCACTGGTCATTGGCTGCGGCAGCCCTATAGAGCGGCCCCATTTGTCATTGGCAGCACCACGTATACACTACAAGAAAAGTTCTGATAGACAACATCTCAAAATCGTCCGCTAAGGGGTATTTTTCGTCGCCTATGGGCCTGACCCGACGATATGGGTTCTGTTGTGGAAACTGCGTCAGGCAAAGTCCTACGACGATTTTTTCGGTCCGTCGCGCTTGGGCGCCCTTCCGCCACGGAAAATCGGACCGTTGCCCAAGTGTTTCCGGGAGCCCGTTGACTGCTGACGTCATGCAAACTGACACGTGGCAGACGCCGTTAACTGGCAGTTAACGGCGTTAACTGGCTGAAACCCCGTGGTAGATGGTAGGCCCACACGAGGCCTGCCACGTCTTAAGCGGGCCGGCCCATTAAGTTTGTGGGCCGGGCCAGCTGACTTAGCTTGACCGGTCAACTATATAGCTGGGCTGGTCAATTAGTTACGTGGGCCGGGCCTAACCTCTAAGGTTGACTGGTGATGACCCACAAGTATAGGGGATCGCAACAGTCTTCGAGGGAAGTAAAACCCAATTTATTGATTCGACACAAGGGGAGACAAAAAATACTTGAAAGCCTTAACAGCGGAGTTGTCAATTCAGCTGCACCTGGAAACAGACTAGCTCGCAAGAGTTTATCAGTAGTAACAGTTTTATAGCAGTAGCATAGTTAAATAACAGCAGCAGAGTAACAAAGACAACAGTAGTGATTTTAGTAAACAGCAGGATTAAAATACTGTAGGCACGGGGACGGATGAACGGGCATTGCATGGATGAGAGAAACTCATGTAACAGTCAAGCAGGGCATTTGCAGATAATAATAAAACGGTATCCAAGTACTAATCAATCAATAGGCATGTGTTCCATATATAGTCGTACGTGCTCGCAATGAGAAACTTGCACAGCATCTTTTGTCCTACCAGCCGGTGGCAGCCGGGCCTCTAGGGAAACTACTGGATATTAAGGTACTTCTTTTAATAGAGTACCGGAGCAAAGCATTAACACTCCGTGAACACATGTGATCCTCACATCACTACCATTCCCTCCGGTTGTCCCGATTTCTGTCACTTCGGGGCCATCGGTTCCGGACAGCGACATGTGTATACAACTTGCAGGTAAGATCATAAACAACGAATATCTTCATGAATCAATAACATGTTCAGATCTGAGATCATGGCACTCGGGCCCTAGTGACAAGCATTAAGCATAACAAGTTGCAACAATATCATAAAAGTAACATCTACGGATACTAGGCACTATGCCCTAACAATCTTATGACTATTACATGACCAATCTCATCCAATCCCTACCATCCCCTTCGGCCTACAGCGGGGGAATTACTCACACATGGATGGGAGAAACATGGCTGGTTGATGTAGAGGCGTTGGCGGTGATGATGGCGATGATCTCCTCCAATTCCCCGTCCGGCGGAGTGCCAGAACGGAGACTTCTGGCTCCCGAGACGGAGTTTCACGATGTGGCGGCGTTCTGGAGGGTTTCTGGCGATTTCGACTTCTCCCCGTGCGTTTTTAGGTCGAGGCCGATAAGTAGTCCGAAGGAGGGCGTCGGAGGCCGGCCGAGGGGGCCACACCATAGGGCCGCGCGGCCCCCCCTAGGCCGCGCCGCCTTATGGTGTGGGGCCCTCGGGCCTCCACTTGATTTGTCCGTCGGGCTCCCGCAGTCTTGTGGGGAAATAGGGCCTTCGGTCAAAATCCCGAGGTTTTTCCTGAAAGTTGGATTTCTGCACAAAAACGAGACACCAGAACAGTTCTGCTAAAAACAGCGTTAGTCCGTGTTAGTTGCATCCAAAATACACAAATTAGAGGCAAAACAACAGCAAAAGTGTTCAGGAAAGTAGATACGTTTTGGACATATCAACTCCCCCCAAGCTTAGCTTATTGCTTGTCCTCAAGCAATTCAGTTAACAACTGAGCGATAAAAGAACTTTCACGAACACATTTGTTCATATGATGTAAATATTCTCATGCTATGGCTAACACTTAGGCAGTTCATAATAAGGTACATGCAAATAAGATCATCCATAGCTATGTCAATCATGGAAAGGTACCAACAATTAATAATAAGCATCATGAACCATGTATATAAGCAGGATTGCAATGTTCATAAAAGAATATGATAGAGTGGTATCTCGCTTGCCCATATTTGATCAGCAAAACATAAATGCTCAGGCACCTCTGAAGTTCATAGAAAGACTAGAAATAGTGATTGTCAAAGATAAAAGCATCAAAGTTATACCACAATCAATCATATTTTGAGACAAGCATATTACACTAAGAATGACAGTTGTGCTCTCAAGAAAGTGCTCAAAGAAAGGATGGAGACACAATCATAAAAGTAAAAGATTGACCCTTCGCAGAGGGAAGCAGGGATTAACATGCGCTAGAGCTTTTCATTTGTAAAGCAGGAGTAAAATTATTTTGAGAAGTGTTTGTTGTTGTCAATGAATGGTAATGGGTACACCAACTACCTCGCCAACCGGACTTTCAAGAGCGGCTCCCATGAAGGACGTTATCTCTACCAGCAAGGTAGATCATCCCTCTTCTCTTTTGTTTACACACGTATTTTAGTTTTATTATGGGTGACACTCCCCCCAACCTTTGCTTACACAAGCCATGGCTAACCGAATCCTTCGGGTGCCGTCCATCCATCACAAACCATGGAGGAGTGTCTATTTAAGTTAATTAATTCGGGACTGGGAATCCCATTGCCAGCTCTTTTTGCAAAATTATTGGATAAGCGGATGTGCCACTAGTCCATATGAGAGTCCGTCAAAAGTAAATGACAAGGTTGAAAGCTAAACACCACATACTTCCTCATGAGCTATGAAACATAAACACAAATTGAGAAATATTTTGAAGGTTTTAAAGGTAGCGCATGAGAATTTACTTGGAATGGTTTGAAATGCCATGCATATGTATTTATGGTGGAGACTTTGGAACAACTTGGTTTTCAGGTGTTTGGAAGCACGAGCAGCGTTCCCGCTCAGTACAAGTGAAGGCTAGCAAAAGACTAGGGAGCGACAAATCAAGAGAGCGATAGCTTGTCATAATCATGCTTGCGGCAAAATAAATTAACGGAGGCATAAAAGTGATACAAGAACTCTGAAACAATGTAAATCATCGAGGCTTAATTGACTTTTGTTCAGTCATATGCATGCGTGAGCATGTGCCAAGTTGATATAAATGAATTATTCAGAGGAGGATACCACAATGCCATACCTACTTATGAATAAAACAATGCAAGCAAACATCCATGACATGCTACTCATATTAATAAATTGGAGTTAAACATGAGAGATCATGAACTACTAGACTTTCTCAAATAACATATACCTCACATGAACTAACTAAGCATGCTCACATGGATGAGTATATGTACAAAAATGAAAACAAATAGAGTTCATACCAGCCTCTCACCACAATCCAATTGTCGTAGATCGTCATTATTGCCTTTTCACTTGTGTAGCTTGGATAATATGAAATGAAAACCACGCTCCAGCCACCGAAGACCATTGAACTCATAAAGAACTTTGCAAAATCAAAGAAGAACAGCAAATATTTTTGGTGTTTTCGAATTTGAGAACAAGAACAAAAGGAAACAAACAAACAAAGCAAAATCTTTTTGGGTTTTCTTATAGCAAACTGGCAATAGCAAATAAAGCGAAACAAATGCAAGAAACCAAGATAAACAAATGGTGAAGAGAAACAGCAGAAATATTTTTGGTCTTTTTGTGTTTTAAGAAAGAAACAAAGCAAGAACAAGAAAATGAAAACTAAAAGAAACACAGAAAAGCGAGATGGCAGAAATCTGCCAAAACCTGACAGCAGTACAGAAATCGATTTTTACAAAAATCTTACGTTGCTCAGCTCGAAAAGTGTTCAACTAATAAAAGTTAGATAACAACCTGGGGAACCTGCACAAAAATTGGCAGCTCAAAATAACGTTCTGGCTGTGCGCACGAATTTTTCTAGTAACAGTCCAGAATCTGTTTTCAGGCAGCACTTCCCCAAATATCATCTCCCTCTCATTAGAAAACCACTCAAAGAGACTAAACAAGTATGTACAAGTATCCAGCAACCATAATATGCAAAGAATGAGTGATGCCGGTATACCTCCCCCCAAGCTTAGGCTTTTGGCCTAAGTGGAGTTCAATCCCATCGACCCCATGAGGTAGTATCTCCGTAGTACGACGAAGATGGATCATCTTCCGGGTATGTGCTAGAAGAAGCACCCGGATACGTGACGGTGTAGTCGTAGGAGAGCTCGGCGTCCTCGGAGTCATGCTGCTGGTGGAAATCTTGTATCTTCATATGTTCATCCACCTCCTCCTTAGTGCGCGACCATGGTTGCCTGTCAATACAAAACAAACCTGGCTGGGGAAGAGGGATTTCTTTCTCATCCCCGTCAGCAAACAACATTCTATAGACCATATTATCTAAAGTGGAATCAGTGGTAACAAAATGATGGCTTTTCATAGCAGCGATATCAAGCCTCCTAGGGGTTAATGGCACATCATTAGGATCAATAGGAAGTCTTAAATGTGTTAAAACGCGCAATGCAATAGTTCCTCCAAAAATAGGCCCCCTGTTAGACAGGCGGCGAGCAATAAGAGAACCAAGATGATAAGATGTCCGTCCAGTAAGTGCAATATTCAAGAAAGCAAGATGGTAACTAGAAATATTGCTAGTGTTCTCCCTACCAAGAATGCTAGTAGCAATGTAATATGCAAAATATTTAATGGCGGGGAGTTGAATGTTCCTTATCTTGCCACGCTGAATGGTGCGACAATCATCATTGGTGATCCCTCGATAAAGCTCCAACAAGTCCCGGGGGTTGTCATCAATCCTTCTTGCTGTACCTACAGGGGCAATATCCAATGCACAACAAAAATCTTCCAATTCCATAGTAACAGGATTACCATAGATCTTGAATGCAACTGTCGGCTCATATTGCGTATTGTTGAACTTGAAGCTCTCGACGAAAATTTTGGTGAGCATGTAGTATTGCTCCCTTTCGTCTCCCACGTAGGTGGTTAAGCCCGCCTTGTTGACAAGGGTGAAGAAATCATCCAATATCCCTGCATTTGTCAGAAAATCATAACATGGGAAGGATGAAGCATTAGGAGCCCCATTGTCCTCTTCGGGCGCGAAGCTAGGCACGATGATATCCTCATTGTACGATTGCCTAAGTCGGGTGGCGGCCCTAGAAGGCCTCCCGGTGCTGGTTGTTCCTTTCTTGAACAATTCTCCAAAGTTGAACTTCTTCATCTTTCTTTTCTGAAATTTTTCAACAAATAATATAAAATTTGATTTGGTGACATATAATCAAGGGGAACTACTATAGGAACTTGCTAGAGTACTAATCATGCATCAAAACTAGTTTATACAACTTAGAACAAGCATGCAAGCTCACTAAACATGTTACCTACATCAGCAAAATATTCAAGATATACTCAACCAAACAAAATTGTATTTGGATAATCGGAGGAGTCACATACCAAAGAGCAAATGTGCCAAATCTCAGACAGAAATCTGGGCTGAGCAAAGAGATCGAGAAATCTGGAGTTCTTGAGCAAAAACGCGAGTGAGAGGAACCTGGTGCGAGTTTTTTCGGGAGAGAGAAGATGCTGGGAGAAAGAGATGAAGTAGTGGGGCAAGGAGGGGCCCACACCACAGGGTGGCGCGCCCCCCTCCTTGGCCGCGCCGGCCTGTGGTGTGGCACCCTGGGGTGCCCCACAGGTCATCCTCTGGTGCTCCCAGGTGCCTCTTCGAAAAATAGGACCAACGGTATAATTTTTGTGAATTTTTGAAAACTTTGAAAAATGCACATTTCTGGGTATTAAGTTTATTATTACTGGCCAGGAAATTTTTTGAAATCTCTAATTAACTAAGGAACTTTGCAAATTAAAAGTGCTACAGCAACTAGAGCAAGTGGAGGAAGAAAGAGATGTTGTTTACCTCCTCTATGCATATAAAAAGTATTTGTTAACAAGGTTGATCAAGTCTTGCCACCAAATAAATTTTACATAGCATAAGAAGAAATAAACCTCAAATCAATCATGTTACCTTGAATTGTATTGATATGGATCCAATCACGAGAGTTTGATATTCTTCTTTAGGCTCATATATAGGACAATCAATAGTTCCCACTTTGATAGTTCTCACATTAGAAATAGTATTAACTCCACACGCTTTCTCAATCCTCTTGGGAAAATAAACGGTATGCTCCCTATCATCAACATTGAAAGTAGCCTTTCCTTTATTGCAATCAATAACAGCCCCTGCGGTGTTAAGAAAAGGTCTCCCAAGAATAATAGACATATTATCATCTTCAGGCATTTCCAACACAGCAAAATCAGTTAATATCAAGCAGTTATTAGTAATTTGAACAGGAACATCTTCACATATACCAACAGGAATAGCAGTAGATTTATCAGCCATTTGCAAAGATATATCAGTAGGTATCAACTTATCTAAGTAAAGTCTCTTATAAAGAGAAAAAGGCATAACACTAACACCGGCTCCCAAGTCACATAGAGAAGTTTTAACATAATTATTCTTAATAGAACAAGGAATAGTAGGTATACCTGGGTCGCCCAACTTCTTTGGAACTTTGCCATTGAAAGAGTAATTAGCAAGCATAGTGGAAATTTCCTCATTGGGGATTTTCCTTTTGTTAGTAACAATATCTTTCATATACTTTGAATAAGGAGGCAATTTAATAGCATCAGTCAAAGGGATTTGCAAGAATAAAGGTTTCATCCAATCACAAAATTTATTATAGTGTTCTTCTTCCTTTGATTTTAGTTTCTTAGCAGGAAAGGGCATTTGCTTTTGAACCCAAGGTTCTCTTTCATTACCATGTTTCTCAGCAATAAAATCTTCTTTAGTATACTTTTTATTTTCAGCATGCTTTTCAGGTTCTTCTTCAACCTCTTCTTTATCAGGAATATCATTCTTATCATTATCTTTATCATGTTCATTACCACTTTCAGTTTCAGCATCAGAAATAGAAATGCTATTAGGATCATTAACAGGTTCAGAGGATTCTACAATATTCTTATGTTTCTTTTTCTTTTTCTTAGATGGAGCACTAGTTTTAGTTCGTTGAGAATCTTGTTCAACTCTTTTGGGATGTCCCTCAGGATATAAAGGATCCTGAGTAGAAACACCGCCTCCAGTTGTTACTTCATAAGCATGTTTTTCTTTAGAATTATTCCCCAACAAGTCATTTTGCACTTTAGTGAGTTGGTCAATTTGAGTTTGAACCATATGAAAATGTTTAACAAGCATCTTAACATCATTGGAGGTTCTCTCCACAATATCATGCAATTCACTAATAGCTTGAGAATTTTCCATTAGATGATTCTCTACTCTCATATTAAAATTTTCTTGCTTAACAATATAATTATCAAACTCATCTAAGCATTGCGCAGGAGGTTTTGAATACGGAATATCTTCCCTAGTAAAACGCTGAAGGGAATTTACCTCAATCATGGATGAAGGGGGAATTATCTCACATATATCTTCTATGGGAGGAAGATTCTTCACATCTTCAGATTTAATACCTTTCTCCTTGAGAGACTTCTTGGCTTCCCTCATATCTTCATCATTCAATTTAATTAAACCCCTCTTCTTTAATATTGGCGTTGGAGTTGGTTCAGGCGTAGTCCAATCATCATGATTCCGGCCTATTTTAGCCAATAATTCTTCAGCGTCGTCTGGAGTTCTTTTCCTGAAAACACAACCAGCACAACTATCCAGGTATGCCCTAGACTCAATGGTTAGTGCACTATAAAATATATCAAGTAAATCATGCTTTTCCAAATCATAGTCAGGCCGAGCTCTGATAAGAGAGCAAAATCTCGCCCAAGCCTCAGGCAATTTCTCTCCATCTCCCTGGTCAAAATTATAGATTCTCTGCAAAGCAATATGTTGAGCACTAGCAGGAAAGTATTTACGGAAGAAAACATCAAGCAATTCTTTTGGACTTTTAATAGAATTAGGTGGCAAACTATTATACCAAGTTTTAGCGTCATCCTTTAATGAGAATGGAAAGATTTTAGCAACAAAGTAAGTACGCTTCTTAACATCATCAGAAAACAAGCTACTCAGAGTAGATAGCTCAATCATGTGTTCAACAGCACTTTCTTTTTCAGTACCACAAAAGGGTGTTTTCTCAACAATAGCTATATGAGATAAATCAAGAGAAAAATCATAATCTTTATCCTTAATGTTTATAGGAGATGTGGCAAACTTAGGATCAGGAGACAGTTTATATCTAACAGCATGTTCTGCAAGCAACTTTTTAATTTTTCTTGCGTCAGTAGTAGCATTGCATTTTTCAATAAAATCATCATCAAGTTCCACATAATCTTCATCAAGATCATCACTAGAGTATTCAACAGACTCAGGTGAATTAACAGGTGTAACCGCATTTTCATTAGGAGTTTCAGTATTTTCAATTTGTCTAGACCTAGCAATTGTAGCATCTAGAAAAGATCCCAATGAACCTCTATCATCAAGCACAGCAGAAATATTATCAATATTATGAGAGTTTTCAGATTCAGCAGAAGTACCCGCATGTGAAGCATGTGGCGGTGAAACAAGTTTATCAATCACAGATGGTGAATCAAGAGCAGCAGAGGTACTCAGAGTTGTACCTTTTCTTGTAGTGGATGGTAATATGGCGACCTTAGTATCGTGAGGTTTACCCATGATGGAGAATTTGCAGCGAACAATATCAATCCAAGTGAACTTCCAAATAAAGCTATGCTCCCCGGCAACGGCGCCAGAAAATAGTCTTGATGACCCACAAGTATAGGGGATCGCAACAGTCTTCGAGGGAAGTAAAACCCAATTTATTGATTCGACACAAGGGGAGACAAAGAATACTTGAAAGCCTTAACAGCGGAGTTGTCAATTCAACTGCACCTGGAAACAGACTAGCTCGCAAGAGTTTATCAGTAGTAACAGTTTTATAGCAGTAGCAGTAGTGAAATAACAGCAGCAGAGTAACAAAGATAGCAGTAGTGATTTTAGTAAACAGCAGGATTAAAATACTGTAGGCACGGGGACGGATGAACGGGCGTTGCATGGATGAGAGAAACTCATGTAACAGTCAAGCAGGGCATTTGCAGATAATAATAAAACGGTATCCAAGTACTAATCAATCAATAGGCATGTGTTCCATATATAGTCGTACGTGCTCGCAATGAGAAACTTGCACAACATCTTTTGTCCTACCAGCCGGTGGCAACCGGGCCTCTAGGGAAACTACTGGATATTAAGGTACTCCTTTTAATAGAGTACCGGAGCAAAGCATTAACACTCCGTGAACACATGTGATCCTCACATCACTACCATTCCCTCCGGTTGTCCCGATTTCTGTCACTTCGGGGCCATCGGTTCCGGACAGCGACATGTGTATACAACTTGCAGGTAAGATCATAAACAACGAATATCTTCATGAATCAATAACATGTTCAGATCTGAGATCATGGCACTCGGGCCCTAGTGACAAGCATTAAGCATAACAAGTTGCAACAATATCATAAAAGTAACATCTACGGATACTAGGCACTATGCCCTAACAATCTTATGACTATTACATGACCAATCTCATCCAATCCCTACCATCCCCTTCGGCCTACAGCGGGGGAATTACTCACACATGGATGGGGGAAACATGGCTGGTTGATGTAGAGGCGTTGGCGGTGATGATGGCGATGATCTCCTCCAATTCCCCGTCCCGGCGGAGTGCCAGAACGGAGACTTCTGGCTCCCGAGACGGAGTTTCGCGATGTGGCGGCGTTCTGGAGGGTTTCTGGCGATTTCGACTTCTCCCCGTGCGTTTTTAGGTCGAGGCCGATAAGTAGTCCGAAGGAGGGTGTCGGAGGCCGGCCGAGGGGGCCACACCATAGGGCCGCGCGGGCCCCCCCTAGGCCGCGCCGCCTTATGGTGTGGGGCCCTCGGGCCTCCACTTGATTTGTCCTTCTGGCTCCGTCAATATTCTGGGAAAATAGGGCCTTCTGTCAAAATCCCGAGGTTTTTCCTGAAAGTTGGATTTCTGCACAAAAACGAGACACCAGAAAAGTTCTGCTAAAAACAGCGTTAGTCCGTGTTAGTTGCATCCAAAATACACAAATTAGAGGCAAAACAACAGCAAAAGTGTTCGGGAAAGTAGATACGTTTTGGACGTATCAACTGGTCAAAACTTTAATGGGCCGGCCCACTAAGTATGTGGGCCGGGCCGAATGCACTCGTTTGACCGGTCAACAGGCAAAAGGGCCGGCCCACAAGACATGTGGGACCCACTTTCCTGGTATCGGGCCGGCCCATTTACAAAGTGGGGTCCACATTAAAGCAACTGGGCCGGCCCAAGAAGTTATTGGGCCGGCCCAATTAGCATGTGGGTCCCACTTTCCTGCTATCGGGCCGGCCCATTTAGTACGTGGGGTCCACATTTGATCAAATGGGCTGGCCCAACAAGCCAGTGGGCCGGGCCAAAAGCACCGGTGGGTCCCACTTTCCTGTTAAAGGGCCAGCCCATTTAGTATGTGGGGTCCACCATATAGCAAGTGGGCCGGCCCAACAAGATAGTGGGCCGGGCCAAAAACACAGGTGGGTCCCACTTTCCAGTTAAAGGGCTGGCCCATTTAGTATGTGGGGTCCACCATATAGCAAGTGGGCCGGCCCAACAAGATAGTGGGCCGGGCCAAAACACTGGTGGGTCCCACTTTCCTGTTAAAGGGCCGGCCCATTTAGTATGTGGGGTCCACCATATAGCAAGTGGGCCGGCCCAACACGCTAGTGGGTGATAACCCACAAGTATAGGGGATCGCGATAGTCTTCGAGGGTAGTATAACCCAAATTTATTGATTCGACACAAGGGGAGGTAAAGAATACTTATAAGCCTTAACAACTGAGTTGTCAATTCAGCTGCACCTGGAAAAGCACTAGCAACAAGGGTGATGTGAAAGTAGCAGTAATATGAGAGCAGTAGTAATAGTAACACAGCAGCAGTAATAGTAACACAGAGGTAATATGATGACATGTAGAACAAGTATTTGATGATGAAATATGGACCGGGGTTCCCAGCGATCTACACTAGTGGTAACTCTCCAATAAGTGACAAGTGTTGGGTGAACAAATTACAGTTGGGCAATTGATAGGAATCAAAGCATTAAGATAGAACATCAGGCTTATTAATTATGTAGGCATGTTTTCCGTATATAGTCGTACATGCTCGCAATGAGAAACTTGCACAACATCTTTTGTCCTACCAGTAGGTGTGGCAAGGCCTCAAGGGAAACTACTGGATATTAAGGTACTCCTTTTAATAGAGTACCGGAGCAAAGCATTAACACACCGTGAAAACATGTGATCCTCACATCACTACCATCCCCTCCGGTTGTCCCGATTTCTGTCACTTCGGGGCCATTGGTTCCGGACAGTGACATGTGCATACAACTTGTAGATACAATCTAAGCAACAATATAGAGCTTAAATCTAAGATCATGCCACTCGGGCCCTAGTGACAAGCATTAAGAATAACAAGATTGCAGCAACAATAACTTCACAAACTTTATAGATAGACTAATCATAATGTATCATCCATCGGATCCCAACAAACACAACACCGATTACATCAGATGAATCTCAATCATGTAAGGCAGCTCATGAGACCATTGTATTGAAGTACATGGGGAGAGTATACCGACATAGCTCTTTGCTAGAACCCGTAGTCCATGGGGGAACTACTCACGGAGCATGGCGGAGGCGGTGGCGTTGATGGAGATGGCTTCGGGGCACTTCCCCGTTCCGGCAGGTGCCGAACGCAGTTGTCCCCGAATTGGAGTTTCGCGATGGCGGCGGCGCCCGGAGTCTTTACGGAGTTTCGTCAATTGGTACGGTGTTTTTAGGTCGAAAGGGATTTTATAGGCGAAGAGGCGGCGCAGGGGGCACTGGGGGCTCCACACCATAGGGTGGCACGGGCCCCGGGCCGGGCCGCGCCGCCCTATGGTCTGGTGGCCCTACGGCCCCTCTCCAGGCTCTTCTTCGGTGTTCGGAGCCTTCCGGGGAAAAATAGGAGGTTTGGCATTGATTTCGTCCAATTCCGAGAATATTGCCCGAACAGCCTTTCTGGAACCAAAAACAGCAGAAAACAGGAACTGGCACTGTGGCATCTCGTTAATAGGTTAGTTCCGGAAAATGCATGAAATCATCATAAAGTGCAAGCAAAACATGTAAGTATTGTCATAAAACAAGCATGGAATGACAGAAATTATGGATACGTCGGGGACGTATCAGCATCCCCAAGCTTAGTTCCTGCTCGTCCCGAGCAGGTAAACGATAAAAAGAATAATTTCTGTAGTGACATGCTACTTACATAACCTTTATCATACTATTACAAAGCATGTGAAATGAATGAAGTGATTCAAGGCAATGATCTATAGTTGCTAACAAATAGATAACATATAGCAAAACTTTTCATGAATAGTACTTTCAAGACAAGCATCAAAAGATCGCACAAAAGTTAACTCATAAAGCAATAGATTCAAAGTAAAGGCATCGAAGCAACACAAAGGAAGATATAAGTTTCAGCGGTTGCTTTCAACTTTCAACATGTATATCTCATGGATATTGTCAACATAGAGTAATATGATGAATGCAAATATGCAAGTATGTAAGAATCAATGCACAGTTGACACAAGTGTTTGCTTCTAAGGTGGAAGGAAGTAGGTAAACTGACTCAACATTAAAAGTAAAAGAATGGTCCTTCAAAGAGGAAAGCATCGATTGCTATATTTGTGCTAGAGCTTTGGTTTTGAAAACATATAGAGAGCATAAAAAGTAAAATTTTGAGAGGTGTTTGTTGTTGTCAACGAATGGTAATGGGTACACCAACTACCTCGCCAACCGGACTCCCAAGAGCGGCTCCCATGAATTATTTTTATTTTTGGGTGGCACTCCTTCCAACCTTTCTTTCACAAACCATGGCTAACCGAATCCTCGGGTGCCTGCCAACAATCTCATACCATGAAGGAGTGCCTTTTTATTTTAGTTTTATTATGATGATGACACTCCCCCCAACCTTTGCTTACACAAGCCATGGCTAACCGAATCCTTCGGGTGCCGTCCAACAATCACATACCATGGAGGAGTGTCTATTTTGGTTAATTAATTTGGGACTGGGAATCCCATTGCCAGCTCTTTTTGCAAAATTATTGGATAAGCGGATGTGCCACTAGTCCATATGAGAGTCCGTCAAAAGTAAATGACAAGGTTGAAAGCTAAACACCACATACTTCCTCATGAGCTATAAAACATTGACACAAATCAGAGGTGATAAATTTTGAATTGTTTAAAGGTAGCACTCAAGCAATTTACTTTGGAATGGCAGGAAATACCACATAGTAGGTAGGTATGGTGGACACAATTGGCATAGTGGTTGGCTCAAGGATTTTGGATGCATGAGAAGTATTCCCTCTCGATACAAGGCTTAGGCTAGCAAGGTTGTTTGAAGCAAACACAAGTATGAACCGGTACAGCAAAACTTACATAAGAACATATTGCAAGCATTATAATACTCTACACTGTCTTCCTTGTTGCTCAAACACTTTTACTAGAAAATATCTAGACCTTAAGAGAGATCAATTACGCAAACCAATTTTAACAAGCTCTACAATAGTTCTCCACTAATAGGTTTAAACTACATGCAAAAACTTATGATCTACTTGAGAGCTCAAAACAATTGCCAAGTATCAAATTATCCAAGACATATGAGGCATTTTCTTTTTCCAACCAAACAATAAGTATTGTAGCTTCCAACTTTTATCATTGAACATTAAAAGTAAAACGAAGAACAAGTGTTCATATGAAAAAGCGGAGCGTGTCTCTCTCCCAATCAAGGATTGCTAGGATCCATCTCATTCAAACAAAAACAAAATGAAAATAAACACACAGACGCTCCAAGTAAAACACATATGATGTGACTGAATAAAAATATAGTTTCAGGGGAGGAACCTGATAAGTTGATGAAGAAGGGGATGCCTTGGGCATCCCCAAGCTTAGACGCTTGAGTCTTCTTGAAATATGCAGGGATGAACCACGGGGGCATCCCCAAGCTTAGACTTTTCACTCTTCTCGATCATATATCATCCTCCTCTCTTGACCCTTGAAAACTTCCTTCACACCAAACTTCTCATAAACTTCATTAGAGGGGTTAGTACTCAAAAAAATTTGAATCCACCTTGGTCCTGTAGTGGCACATTGCAAGAACTCAATAAAACATTAGCTACAGCTCTCTACGTCTAGAAAAGCTCGCTTAAAGTCCACAAGAGACAATGCAAAAAACACAGACATAATCTGCCAAAACAGAACAGCCAGTAAAGACGAATTTTAATAAAATACTTCCGTTGCTCAAATCAGAAAACTCAAAACTAATGAAAGTTGCGTACATATCTGAGGAACACGCACGTAAATTGGCATAATTTTTTGAGTTTCCTACAGAGAATTGGACCAAGATTCGTGACAGATAGAAATCTGTTTCTGCGCAGAAATCCAAATATAGTATCAACCTTCGATTAGAGGCTTCACTTGGCACAACAAAACACAAAACTAAGATAAGGAGAGGTTGCTACAGTAGTAAACAACTTCCAAGACACAAATATAAAACAAAGTACTGTAGCAAAATAACACATGGGTTATCTCCCAAGAAGTTGCTTTCTTTATAGCCATTAAGATGGGCTCAACAGTTTTGATGATGCACTCGCAAGAAATAGTATTTGAAGCAAAAGAGAGCATCAAGAGGCAAATCCAAAACAAATTTAAGCCTAACATGCTTTCTATGCAAAGGAATCTTGTACACAAATAAATTCATGAAGAACAAAGTGACAAGCATAAGAAGATAGAACAAGTGTAACCTCAACAATTTCAGCATATAGAGAGGTGTATTAGTACCATGAAAATTTCTACATCCATATTTTCCTCTCTCATAATAGTTTTCAGTAGCTTCATGAACAAATTCAACAATATAACTATCACATGCAGCATACTTTTCATGATCCACAAACATATAATTTTTATCAAGTTCAAGAATAGTGGAATTAAAACTTTCAAACTTTCTTTTATTAATAATATAACAAGGTAGTTGATCAATCTCAAGAGATATGGGACTCATAGAATAAGTCAAGAACTCTCCAATCCCATTTTCATTAGTAGCACAATTAATATTATCAAGTAACATAGGACCATCATCTAGAGATTTATCATAAACATTTGCCAAGCAAAATTCTTTAGTACCATGCATTTCGACATCAGGCACAAACAAAGCATTATCATAAGATTTATCAAAGTAGCATGGATTATCATAAATAACAGTAGCATAATTATTCTCACAAGTATTACTCATAGGTACTATTTCAAGAGAATCCACAGGAACATAACATTCAACCTCTTCCGGTAAGCATGGAGGACAATCAAATAGTGTAAGGGATAAAGAGTTACTCTCATTAGAAGGTTGGCATGGGTAGCTAATCCATTCTTCCTCCTTTTGTTCGTCGCTCTCCTCTTCTTTTTCATCCAATGAGCTTTCAGGTTCATCAATTTCCTCCTCTTTTTCATCCAATGAGCTTTCAGGTTCATCAATTTCTTCTTCCACCGGTTCCTGCAAATTGTGAGTGCATTCTTGTGCATTAATGTGTCTCTCTTTATAATCAATGATATAAGGATTATTACCGAAGCATTCTATGCAACAATTAAGGATAGAAGAGACATAATCTTTAAGGTCCTTACAAACAACACAAGTTTCATAATTCTCAACCATGAAGGATTCGATCTCAGAGGCTCCCATAAACACGACAAATTGTTCTACCTCTTCGAACCCATAATGAATATAGCAATTCCGATTATAGTTCTTAATTAAAAATTCCTCACTAAAGCCACATTGAAATTTAAGATGTTTAGTATCCTGTTGAGAGCAACAGTTTATATCATGGCGTTTAAGCAAGATTTTAGCAATTGTATCCACTTTTTCTATCATAGCACTCATTATTTCACCAGCTCTTGATTTCCTATAATTATTATAACATTCTATGAGCTCCAAGTAGGTTGTTGGTTCTCCCATAACAGTAGTTTTTAATTTTTTGGTTTTTCAAATTTTTATGGATTTTTGGGTATATGAGACAAATAAAACAAGACAAAAATAAACTAAGCAAAAGTAAACTACGCAAACTAATACTAGACAGAAATAAACTAAGCAAAAATAAACTAGACAAAAGTAAACTAAGCAAAACAAAATAAAATAAAACAGAGAGAGAGGTAGAGTGTACTCCCCAGGTGAACTTATGAGTAGAGCTATGCCTCCCCGGCAACGGCGCCGTAAAATGATCTTGATAACCCACAAGTATAGGGGATCGCGATAGTCTTCGAGGGTAGTATAACCCAAATTTATTGATTCTACACAAGGGGAGGTAAAGAATACTTATAAGCCTTAACAACTGAGTTGTCAATTCAGCTGCACCTGGAAAAGCACTAGCAACAAGGGTGATGTGAAAGTAGCAGTAATATGAGAGCAAAGAGTAATAGTAACACAGCAGTAATAGTAACACGAGAGGTAATATGATGACATGTAGAACAAGTATTTGATGATGAAATATGGACCGGGGTTCCAGTGATCTACACTAGTGGTAACTCTCCAATAAGTGACAAGTGTTGGGTGAACAAATTACAGTTGGGCAATTGATAGGAATCAAAGCATTAAGATAGAACATCAGGCTTATTAATTATGTAGGCATGTTTTCCGTATATAGTCGTACGTGCTCGCAATGAGAAACTTGCACAACATGTTTTGTCCTACCAGCCGGTGGCAGCCGGGCCTCAAGGGAAACTACTGGATATTAAGGTACTCCTTTTAATAGAGTACCGGAGCAAAGCATTAACACACCGTGAAAACATGTGATCCTCACATCACTACCATCCCCTCCGGTTGTCCCGATTTCTGTCACTTCGGGGCCATTGGTTCCGGACAGTGACATGTGCATACAACTTGTAGATACAATCTAAGCAACAATATAGAGCTTAAATCTAAGATCATGCCACTCGGGCCCTAGTGACAAGCATTAAGAATAACAAGATTGCAGCAACAATAACTTCACAAACTTTATAGATAGACTAATCATAATGTATCATCCATCGGATCCCAACAAACACAACACCGATTACATCAGATGAATCTCAATCATGTAAGGCAGCTCATGAGACCATTGTATTGAAGTACATGGGGGAGAGTATACCGACATAGCTACTGCTAGAACCCGTAGTCCATGGGGGAACTACTCACGGAGCATGGCGGAGGCGGTGGCGTTGATGGAGATGGCTTCCGGGGCACTTCCCGTTCGGCAGGTGCCGAACGAGTTCGTCCCCGAATTGGAGTTTCACGATGGCGGCGGCGCCCCTGGAGTCTTTCTGGAGTTTCGTCAATTGGTACGGTGTTTTTAGGTCGAAAGGGATTTTATAGGCGAAGAGGCGGCGCAGGGGGGCACCTGGGGGCTCCACACCATAGGGTGGCGCGGGCCCAGGCCAGGCCGCGCCGCCCTATGGTGCAGTGGCCCTCGGCCCCTCTCCGACTCTTCTTCGGTGTTCGGAGCCTTCGGGAAAAATAGGAGGTTTGGCGTTGATTTCGTCCAATTCCGAGAATATTGCCCGAACAGCCTTTACGGAACCAAAAGCAATGAGAAACAGGAACTGGCACTGTGGCATCTCGTTAATAGGTTAGTTCCGGAAAATGCATGAAATCATCATAAAGTGCAAGCAAAACATGTAAGTATTGTCATAAAACAAGCATGGAATGACAGAAATTATGGATACGTCGGGGTCGTATCAGTGGGCCGGGCCAAAAACACAGGTGGGTCCCACTTTCTAGTTAAAGGGCCGGCCCATTTAGTATGTGGGGTCCACCATATAGCAAGTGGGCCGGCCCAACAAGATAGTGGGCCGGGCCAAAAACACAGGTGGGTCCCACTTTCGTCTTAAAGGGCCGGCCCATTTAGTATGTGGGGGCCACCACAAAAGCAATTGGGCTGGCCCAACTAGTTAGTGGGCCGGCCCGCAGTGGGTGGGGTCCACCTTAAAGCAAGTGGGCCGGCCCAATAAAAGTGTGGGGTCCACAAGAATCAAGTGGGCTGGCCCAATAAGTAAGTGGGCCAGCCCGTTTAGTTGCTGTTTATATGCCGGCGTAATAGGCGCTTTAGGATTTTGCGGGCCGGCACATATGTGATTTCGCTTAATTGGGCCGTTTAAGGGATGGGCATTCGTGATTTAGATACTGAGAATATTTACGCAGCATTGATTTCTGTCGGATAGCCTCACTTACCACAAGCACCAAAGAAAAAATGTGCGAAAGAACTATAAAAACTAACTAAATATTACATCAGCTGCAAGGCATTGAAAAAATATTACAGAACCCAGAGAAATTGAATGGTAATTAAACCTAGCAATACAATGAAGGGATCCGGCAATCTTTTAAGTTGTCCATGCAGCACCTATATCCGAAACAAAGACATTACAAGTTAAGACAGCAACAATGGAAAGGCAAAGACACTACAATATTTTTGCCAAAGAATTTGGAACTCATCATTTCGTCGTTATAACAAGATCATTGTAATGCGCACAATAAGCAAACAAAGAGTGCATGCCGCATACCAACAGCCAATATAACAGAGCATGTTAGAATGAAACAGCAGACTTACTACTGTCGAATCCCATGCAAACCAACATGTTCAGGGAGTACAAAATTGGCATGAACAACATAGTAGCAGGCTATAAATTTTGTAACAACGACTGAGCAAGATGAAGTTATGATGGCTACATCTACAGAGCAGGGAATGTAAACCAAAAATAGAAGTTACGATGGCAAAAGCTAAAGAGGAGGGAATGTGAACCAACATGTGCCAAGTGCAATTACTTCATTTTGGCCGTGAACTAAATAATACTCCTGAACTTATAGTGAAGGGGATGCAAATCAAGATGTTTCGGGATATAAACTTGTAATGAGCAACACATAGAGGATAGTTAATGCTGGAGCTTAGGATGGACCAGATACAGAATATAGTGGGATCACCTGTGAACTTGTATAAGAGGGAATGCAAACCAATATGTTCAGCTTTCCATATGTGAGCGTCATGCCAAGTCGTGAGAAACAAGTCAATAATGCAGCTTTTGAAGAACAAGATGGCACGCAAAATTATTATCTAGTAGTATGACAAGTTTATTTGTACTACAGGCTAGATAGCAGAGTGATAGCATGCCAAACTAAGTCCTTACTTTGTTAGCTTACAATGAACTAGATACAAAAAATGGCATCACCTGTAGTATAGGGAATGCAAGCCAACATGTTCATGGAGTAAAAAATTGACACAAACAACATAGTAGCAGGCCATAATTTTTGTAACAACGACTGAGCAAGATAAAGTTATGATGGCTAGATCTACAGAGCAGGGAATGTAAACCAAATATAGAAGTTACGATGCCAAAAGCTATAGAGCAGGGAATGCGAACCAACATGTGCAATTACTTAAAATTGGCCATGAACTAAATAATAGCAGGATGTCACTATAATACCTATAATTTTTGTAACAACGACTGAGCAAGATAGAAGTTATGATGGCTACATCTACAGAGCAGGGAATGCAAACCAAAATTTTCAATCGCTTAAAGTTAGCAATGAAGTAGAAAATAGCAACGTGTTACGGTCATAGCTAGGAATGAACTAAAAGAGCTTCAGACAAACAAGCATCTCGAACCCTTAACATGGCGCTAAAACAAGGGACTTACATTAGGAGAAGCACTCGTGGGAGTCACAAAGAGATCTTCCTGGGGTTGATAGATCCGGTGATGAAGTACGCTACATGTGCTACTTGGGGTTGGAGATACGGCCATTACACTTCATGGTTACTCATCTCATCTGCAAAAACATAACGGCGCGTCGTTAGCACAAACAGGTTCCCCCAAGATTAAACAAGAACTTGCAGGCAAGCAATAGAAAAGCGACAGTAGAAGAGTTTAGATCATGCACGGCGCCGGTGAAGCAGATCCGGTTCATGCACAGCGGTGTCGGTGAGCAAGATACGATGCGGTGGACGACGGATCCGGCGAAGCGGCTCCGGTGGGGTGGACGATACCGCAGCTGAAGCGACTGCGGTAGACTGCTGGATGAGCATATGGTTTCGAGGTTCGACGGGGATGATCCGGTCCGGTTGATGACGGCGTCGATGAAGCGGCTCCGGCAGGCAGCCGGATGACGAGGATCGCGAGGGCTCGGGTAGGCCAGGGAAGTCCGGCGGGGATGTTCCGGTGCGGTGGTCGTGGAGGTGGGAGAGAGGGACTTGGGAAGTTCCGGTGGGTGGTCTGAAGGAAATGTATTTTTTTTGGGAGGGTTTCCTGGGCTAGGGAGGTGGTGATCCAAAAAATGACGGGCAGACCCCCCCACCAACCGACTTTGCTGCCATCTCCACAGGGGTAGAATAGGAATTTGGAAGCGTGTGAAATTTTTGTATTTTGTGGGCGGCAAGTTTTGCCGCTATGAGATTTTGAATTTGGCCACCGTCCAAGTATAATGATAAAAAATTGTGACACCGTACTAGTACCTCTGTTCAAGGCCGAGTGCAAAATCAAATCATCATCACGTTGAATATAGGTCACTACCATGATCATGATCTATCTTCTGGACAGAGATCCGGCTCCCCACGTTCACAGGGCACAACGTGACCCGAGGCTTCCCATCCACCATTCGTTTCAATCCAACGGCAAGGAAAGCAACAGCGTGACCCGATTAATTTCTGCTGAAAGTGAAGAGCTGCTGTGTTCTCTCGAACCTGAAGAAATAGAGAAGGGAACAGAAGATGATTTCGGTTCCGAGCGCATCTGTCCGGGCCAAAAATGTATCTGGTACAAACTCCAGCGGGACGACGCATAGTGACTGGGCCGTTCGCAGCGACGCAAACATGCCCAAATATGTGTCTCGGATCCGTCGCGCGGACGCTGCGTGGACGCGTAAAGTGTCCGCTCGCGTCTGGCGAACGTTTCATCGGGCCCGCTTGGCAGTGACCCAGCGTCGATGCGTCTTCTCAGCGGCGCCGCTTCGGCAGTCTGCGGTCGCGTAAAATGGCGATGCCTCGGGTGGCACGCGTCGTCACCTACCTCTGCGAATGGCGATGCCACGCGTGCAGCGGCTGTCGCGTGCCTCCGACCTATATAAACAGGAGCGTACGCATATCATCTCCTCCCACACTAAACCCTAGCCGCTGCCGCTCAACCTCCTACTGGGTTTTGTATAGAACTAGAACGCATAATTTAATCTCAAGTTTGATGTGCCCTGTGAACGTGGGGGCACTGGATCTATGTCCCTATCTTCTTAATCCCAATCAAAAATGCGTTGAAATATTTCAGGATTGGTGGGAGATTTTGTCGCCCGACTGAGATTAAATTAAACCACGCGTTCGACAATTCAAACTTGAGACCAAGGCTATGATACCATTTAAGTTCGAACTGATTGAAAAAGGCTATGCAATTAATTTATATAACATCCACAGGAACAACTACCAAGTTGATCCCAACCGCAGATAAATGCATCCACCAACAAAAGTAGGAACGGTGCCTTATTCTAAGGAAACATTTCACAAGACCAATGTACTCACTATGTAGTGTTCATCTCCAATTATCTATGGCATTTTCTAAGTCTTTGGGAGATTATAATGAACTTGATTGGCCTCGTGCAATAGGGCATCACATGCTTCTAATCTCGATCTCAACATGTTAACTTTTGTTCTTAGCATAGCTGTTGCAACTCGTTCTACTTGGAGTTGTTCCTCCAAAACTTGAGCAGAGAAAGACTTGGACTTGGGCTTCAAAACCCAGCATTTCGCAGGAAAGAGATATCTTTATCTTTTCCATGTTTTGCCATCTCGAATTTCATATTAGCATGACAAGTTTTGAGTTGTGTAAAAAGAAAAGTTATTACAAAGAAAAATGCAGATGGTAGATTTAATGTGTACGAACTACTTTTAATCATACAAGTTGGCATGCCTGACTATAATAAGGACCGTCTATCTTGCTAGCAGGCATAATTATTAAGGTATTATTAATGGGCTACCATGTTCATAGTCTTCGAAGAAACAGCCTTTATTGCATTACGAGCAGAAAACAGTTCACACGTGCGCTCAGATTCAAATTTTCAGCATGCAGCCGATTTATGGTTTAATTGAAGTACACATCATTATATTATTTCACACAAAATACAGCAGCCACATGGAACATATCTAATTTTAGTACAACAACAAAATTTGCAATTATTATAGACCAGGAAATTTTGAACGAAATTTTGAGCAAGTAATTAATTACGGATTGGCATCAAAGTCCACTTGATCGAACAACGAGAATCAAAGTTTATTTAGACACCTTCAATTCCCAGACACATCACAACCGGCTTACCATGACAAGTGCATAGGAGATTCTTTAGAACATTTTCTCACAAAGTTTGCCTATTTTTTAATTCATGTATCTCTTGGCGTGTGTTGGCAATTATTTCATCAAGATCTTTGTTTTCCCGCCCAAATATATCAATCGCCTCTTGGAGTGCATCCCCAAATCTCTTTGTGCAGGATTAAGTTGAGCAATAGATACCATGGGCCTATGCGAGCAATATGCACTCTCACCGCTGCTTTGTGAAACATCAATACTTGAGGCATTGGCCCTTGCTTCGGCTTTGTAGCTTTATTTGAAGCCTGAAATTTAGATAAAACAAGTTACAACATCATATGATGCAATAAAAGACCTCCAATTTCAAGAGCATCATTGAGCTGATATAACATAGCAAGCAATCCAAAATAGAGCCTCGTACATCTATTTCTTCGAACGGTTGGTGTACCGGACTCAGTGGACCAATGAGAGCACGTGCCACCGTCACCGTTGCTCGTGAAATGACCGCAACACTTGATAAATGGGTTGTCCTTACGACATTACAGCTTTGTTTGCAGGCTGAAACTAAGACAAAACAAGTTAAAATGCAATACAATACACGGCAAACAAACAAAGATCAAGTTGACATAATTTTGAAAGAACCATGGGCAGATATAACAAAGAAACCGGTTAAGCCACATGCCTCTTAGAACAAACCAAACTAGATCATGGCGATGATGTATACAATGAACCAAGCAACTAGACATCATGTGCCCAATAACGAAGCCAGGTCACCGCATTTAAGAAATCTAGCAAATAGCCAAATACAGTCAAAACATGTGCATGTTGGATTGGATACAATTAGGAAAATAATGTATGATTGATTTAAGCATGCTCGAGATAGTGCCTTCGACAACGTAGAAGGTCAATGCAACAATTAATTGTATGGCTTGTATGAAGTGCCATAACATTTAAATTAAGCATAACGAGGCATTGCTTAATCCGAGAACCGAGTGCTAGCTCGGTGGCAAGGCTTGCGAGTGCACACCCAGCCCACCCGGGTTCGAGTACCAACGGGACCGAATTAAACAAGAATGAAGCGAGATGTCGCACAAGTAGTGGCAATAGAAATGAAAAATCCATAACAGGGCCAATGACAACATTCACTTGCCAACAAAATCTAAGGATTTAGGGTCTGTTTGTTTGGGCTGCAGCTTTTGAGAAGCAAATGTAGCTGGTGGGTGTGAAAAAGCAGTGTGAGAAGCAAATGTTGGAAGCAGAGATTTGATGTCCGGTTGAAGTGCTTTTTATGGCTGCTGCTGTTGGTTTAGGAGTGAAATGTCCGAAATGCCCTGAGTGCTGAAGATGTTGAATATATGCAGATTTGAAACGAATTTGCTATTTATAATAGTTTCATTACATAATTATCATGTTTAATAACCCCAAAATACTTCAATTTATCTTTCTTTTTTGCTAAAATAATTTTGAACACTTTTTGTATCGGAATATTTTGGAGTGTTGTTTAGAATTAAATATAGCTTTTGGCTTCTAAGTTAAAGTTTTTACGGCTTTAAAAAAAGTGTAAACAATATCACAAGACATCTCACTAACCGTTAATTGATCGATCACCTTAATTTTAGGAATTAATCACCAATTGTTAATCAGCGAGGTTGCTTTAAATGGGCAGGCTCTAAGCTCTAAAATATGCTACGTATATTGAAAAGTAAGATTTGCAAAATAGCGCACAAAAGGATTTTTGCGAAGTATTGCCTTGATTGCTTGAAGTAAACGATGACATCCAAAATAAAATATATATGAATAGGATTGTCAAATCCTTCTCATCTTCACCGTCATGTGAAACCGTAGCTACCATATACAAGACAGAGAGGAAAATAAAATTGCATCGCATGAACACCGTGCTCTGTACTCAAACTACCAATTACTCGTACATCAATACTTCAATACCGTGGATTGGACGGAACTGTGGAGGAAGAATTTCCTGCAGCAGCCAGAAGCGGGTAGTGAAGAGCCTCGCGCCGGAGTGAAGATGGACCAACCGATGGAAGACCAGCTCCAGCGGTCTGCTGAATGAGAAATTGCGACCCCGCGACGCCTCGAGCACCTCCCCGTCGCCGGCGGCCGTGCTCGGATTCCTCCTCCTAGGTCGCGCCTCCTGCTCGGCGTCCTCCTCCTAGGCCGCGCTTCCTCGCTTGTCCGCCTACGCGCAGAGGAGGCGGTCGACCCGGCCCTCGGCCTCGAGGCTGACCATGGGGCCACGCATGCTATCGCGGCGGAGGCGCGCCCTGCCGCAGAGCTCCTACACCATGCTCTCTGGCGTTCCCGACGAGCTTGCAAGTGGGGACGGACTACTGGGACGGCGGCGGCGGATACTGGCGACGATGCCGGCCGGAACGACGACGGCGGTCGGGCAGGAAACCCTAACCCTATCCTTTCATTGAACGGGACAGGAAGAAGGGGAAAATGGGCACTGGGCTCTCGGGCGGGGAACGATTGGAAGGGGCGGGCCGAGTTGTACGTGAGGGCGGTTTTTCGTTGTTAGCGGCAAGTGTTAGGGGCATTTTGGTCCACCGCCGCTCGGGAGCAGAAGAAGCTCGGGAAGCAGGTCTCGCCCAACTTCCGGATTGCTAGTTCATTTAGGCACAGTGCTTCTTCAAAGCGCTTTTCTAATTGTTGGTGTTTGTTTGGGCTGCTACTTTTGGACCTCAAAAGCTCTAAAAGCAGAAGCAGAAGCCCAAACAAACAGGGCCTTAGCTTTCATATACCCTCAAAATTTAAAATAGTGTAATCCCCCGAAAGGGTATCATGGTATCATTTAATCTCAGCTATCTCACCCCTAATACCAAACATGTATAATTTAATCTCAGCCGTTCTTTTGTTTTACTCAAGAAAACATTTTTATTTTGGGAGTTTATAGAAGCACAAGCCATCGTCTACATTGGCCTTTGTGTTATGAAAAATATCATCTTCATCGTACATGGTTATGTGAAGATATTGATATATAATTCTGTGCTAGGAAAACAAATAGCAATTACTATGTTACAAGAACCATCTTCAAGCTCGAAGATACGAAGTTCATTGGTCCACCAACCAAGGCTGATAAAATATTATATATTAATTTAGTACTAATATTTCGTATTTACTCATATTAAGGTCTAACTTTTTTCCCCATGACAACCCAGTTTTGATATAAAATCTAACGGTGGCCATGTGTGGGTCACATAAAAAGTATTGCGGTAGTAAATTTATACATAGATATTGGATAATGTATTTTAAATTTCAAAAAATATGGTAGAAATATATAAATTAGATAGTCTTGCCGTGCAATATGCATGCCGCAAAAGGTAAGATAGATCCTTAAAAATTCTCGACTCTAATCACAAAAATATACATAATCCTAATGGGGTGTCCATGAAAAAGTTTTGTCACTTTCGTATTAGGGTATACTTCTATTTCATCTTGACTAAAAAACTTAATTGTAATGAACTCACATATTACTCCTTCCATTACTTCTTTTAGGGTGTATTAGTTTTTCAAAAGCCAAACTTTAGGCTTTGTGACTAATTTTAGCAAAAAATAATAATTATCAACATCAAATAAAATATGGAAATATATTTTAAAATTATATATGTCGTGACGTGCAAAGCACGTGCTACTTACTAGTAGATTACTAGAAAATGAATGAAGCAATTGAACATGGAGCGTATTATATAAACAACCAGATCATTTGAATATGGATATACCACATCATGTCAATGGGACTCAGAAAAACAAAGCTAGACATTTAAACAAGTAATATAACTATTTTTTCACAATGTTTCAAGTAGAATAGGAAGCTAGGTTAGGAATAAAGCAATCATGTTTCAAGTAGAATAGGAAGCTAGGTTAGGAATAAAGCAATAAAAAAACACGAAGTGCATCATTTCAGCTAGGATCATTTCTATCAAACTTCATGCACTAGCCATGGAACAACAGGCAAACTCAATGAAGCAACAGGCAAAAAATTAACATAATAGAATTTTAGGACTTGTTTAACATAGCCAAATCATGTAACTTATACCCAGGCATGCCGGATGCCAGATGGGTCAAAGGCAGTGTGCAATGTTCCATATGGTCATTGTTTATATTTTATTAGATTCCATTAGGCAACTTAGGTAGTGCAACATACAGAAAATGATGCAATTGAACTATGCACAGGAGGTAAATTAACATTCCAAAAAAAACAGGGAACTTACGTGAGCTTTTTTTTGAGTCACACGGACCTCATCGTGTACTTGGGCGTAAGAACACAGTGCCACACTGTTTCTCCTCTGCATGAAGGAGAGGCCAATTGTAAACAGAAACAGGATCCAAGATATAGAAGTTTGCATTAAGCAATATACAAAAAACAGCAGGTACTTACATGATTATAGGCGAGCTTTACTCTACGTTTCTGAGTGTAAGATGTGCCTGCTGCACGTGTAATAACAACAAACGATTCTGAGTCAAGGATTTGCTATAATTAAATTGACACCAAACAGTAGTAGAAACATTATGACGTGCATAAACATGTAATACAGGATCGCAGAAAGATATCAAACATGATGTAACTAGAGCAGTAGCCTACGGCCAAATAGTGAGAAATTGTAGTCGTGTCAATGGTGGACTTGTATAGCCTACCCCAACTTGTTTGGGAATAAAGCTTTGTTGTTGGTGGTGTTGTTGTTGTTGTCAATCGTGGACATGTAGAGCATTCAACGGCTCATGATTGGTGGCTCATATTTTGTAGAGTTTCAGCGAATGGGTGGGTTAGGTCACTCAGACCACGACACCTTGTATTTATATCATCTGAGTTAGGGTTACAATACCACTGGACATGGGCCTCTATGGGCCTCACACTGGATACAATATTACTACAGCGCTACTACTAAACTCACTCATGGTCCAACACACCCCCTCAAGATGATCATGGGTAAACAACCATGGCCATCTTGCAACAACATGACACATATGACAACTACGAGTAATGAACTTTCAGCATAACTCCTAGGATACATGACAGCATTGTACTTTCCATCATCTTGTCATCTCGATTCATCTCTTCATCAAGTTAAGACATCCACTTCAACCATCTGGGATACGCACAACTCCTAACCATACACATCCTCAACAACCCCGGCTGCCTCACCACACAAGTTCCGCGAACCATCCACACTCGCCTCAATGTCCTCGGCCTCTCTTCTCCACTCTGCCGACCACCGACCTCTTCCGTCTCTCCCACAAACCCCCAGCCAACTCCTGCCTCAACCATCCACTCCTCAAGCACCCATGCCTATCCCCCGGTCAGGCCTCAACCAGTCTCACCTCAGGCACGCATGCCTTTCCCCTGGACATATCCACAACCATCACCATCACCACTAAACCGCAGCCTCATCAACTCCATCACGACTCAATCGCAGCCTCATCAACTCCATCACAACATATCCTCACAGCCTCACATCTCCATTTTCTCCTCACTTCCACTCGGATGGCGCCTCGTCTGCGCGCCCTGGCCAACCTGGCAGACCGCACCTGGCCACATCGACCGGCTCGCGCTGGTCAACGTCTAGCACCAACCTCCGGCTCCGCCCTGCGCTCAAAGGCTCGGCCCACTCCGCATGCCTCCAACATCTCCCCCTCGCACAGATCCAGATCTCTCTGCCACGGATTCACTTCCTCTTCTCTCCTTTCTAAACCAAAACGATCTTGACCCTCTTCTTTGTCCCCGCGCGAGCAGCCGCCGATCTCACACAACTCGCATCACTGTGTGTGATAGCCGCAACCCACGCAGAGCACCTGATGCGGCCTCCCGCCGCCTGGATTTGTACATCTCAACGGTGGTTTTTGTGGTCAAAGGAAGAACTTGTATGGTACTGTTTGGGGCGGCTAGCACTAGCAGGAAGGAAACCTAGGCTCTGATACCATGTAGAGTTTCAGCAAATGGGTGGGTTAGGTCACGGAAAAAAAATACTTATGCGTCGTGTTTAAATCTAAAGGATGAGGTGGTTACAAACGAAAGCACTTGTAAGTTAAAAATATACTAGCACGAATTCAGAAATACAGTCAGCTGCAATACTCCTAACAGAACAAAACGCGCAGGGATGTCTGGTTACCTATGTCTGGGCGGCGTTTAGACGTGTTCCGCGTTCTTACGGGTGACGTGGAGGTCGGCGAGGGGACTGCTGTTGCGGTGGGTGCCGGGGAAGCAGATCTTGGGGGGTCGGAGAAGGACATGCTGGGCGGTCGATGAAGTGTTCAGCGTGCCGGCCGAAGTAGAAGGTCGGTGAAGCAGATGATGTGCAGTGCACGGGGACGTCGGTGTCGGCAAAGCTGGTCAGGCGCGGTGGTCGATAGAGTCGGCGAACGAGATACGGTGCGGTGGACGCCGGAGTAGGTGCAGATCAAGCGGATAGGGCAGCCTCGAGGTTTGAAGCCGTGGCAGCTTGAACGGCGAAGTGCGGCGGTGATTTTCCGGTGCGGCGGCCGTGAAGGTGGGAGGTAGGTAAGAGGAGCGGTTTCTCTGAGGGCTTGCGGGCGAAACTAGGGCGAAGCTGGGCGATAGAGGAGAAAAAGGGAATTTCGCAGTCCTTCTTTTGAGGGAAAAAAATATTCGCAGATCTGAAACTTTGCGGCGCGAGATATTTGGGCGTTGGCGGGGAATTTTACCGCTCGATGAGACTAAATTTTGCCTGCAGTAGGTAATAATAATAATAAATAGTAGGCCCTACTAGTAGTACTGTAAGTCTGTTCAGTAATCCAAGGGGGTCGAGGTAGAGGAATCCATTATGTGAATCCACATTTCAAAGTGTCCAAAAATTCTAAACTGAAATTTTACATTTATATCTAGACATTTTATGTTGGTACATAAGTTTTTTTTTTAAAAATATGTGGCTCCTGTAAAAAAGACAAATTTTGATGCTGTAACACGACTACGTACATTTTTTGCCTTTTTTGTACACACCACACAAAATGTTGTTTTTCCACGAAAACTTATGAACGAACATAGGATGTCACAATGTATACGAAAAAAATTATGTCAGATTTTTTTAACATTTATATAATTGTTTTTTTATTATTTCCAATAATCGGTGCATATGCACGTGTGTGCCAAAACGCCACCTCCAGGGGCTAGGAGTTTCTAAGCTTCTTATGGCACATCAAATAAAATGTTGTTCAATCAATAATAATAATGTGCTTATGATTGTTACTCCCTTCCACCATTAATAAAGTCCACATCGGTCTCGTGTCAAACTTTGACTCGAGATTTAGGTACCCACATGATAGTGCTAGTATCATAGCTAGTATCATACACATTGGTCCCACAAAACTGCTGATGTGGCAGCTAATTAAGTAGGAGAGAGGAGATTAGTGTAACATAGGTAGATATTGTATCATAGCGCAAACAACGAGATACATGCTTAGGGTTAGGGGTAGATACATGATTTTTCTGGTTTGAATATGCCTAGACCTTATTTATCAACTTAATTGAATGCTTACTATATAACATAAGAAGACCTTGTTTTTTTATTTTGTTTTTTAATTTTTATACGGATTTGAATCTTGGTCAAATCCTAGGTTTCACCAAGATTTGAATAAGTTTAAAACATGAATATGAAAAAGTAAGCATGCATGTATGCTTCATAATTAATCACTTCAAAATGAAGCTCTTGGGAGGGTTTTTGAAATTTCCATGTTTGAAACCAAAAACCACATATCATCATGCTTGACTTCATGAGACAGAGTTTAGGTTAGGGGGTAGATACACGATTTCTCTGGTTTGAATATGTCTAGACCTTGTTTATCAACTTAATTGAATGCTTACAATATAACATAAGAAGACTATGTGCCTTGGTTTTTCATTTTTTGTTTTTTTTAAATTATGCCCATTTGAATCTTGGTCAAATCCTAGGTTTGACCATGATTTAAACAAGTTTAAAACATGAATATGAAAAAGTAAGCATGTATCCTTCGTAGTCACTCCAAAATGAAGCTCGATCTTGAGAGGGTTTTTGAAATTTCCGTGTTTGAAACCAAAAAACCACATACTTATCTTCATGCTTGACTTCATAAGACAGAGTTAATTAGGGGTAGCTTGATACATGATTTTTCTGGTTTGAATATGTCTAGACCTTATTTATCAACCTAATTGAATGCTTACTATATGACATAAGAAGACCTTGGTTTTCATTTTTTATACCCATTTGAATCTTGGTCAAATCATAGGTTTGACCAAGATTTGAACAAGTTTAAAACATGAATATGAAAAAGTAAGCACGTACGTATGCTTCTTAGTCACTCCAAAATGAAGCTCTTGGGAGGGTTTTTGAAATTTCCATGCTTGAAACCAAAAACCACTTCTCTTCATGCATGCTTGACTTCATAAGACAGAGTTTAGGGTTAGGGGGTAGATACATGATTTCTCTCGTTTGAATATGTCTAGACCTTGTTTATCAACTTAATTGAATGCTTACTATATGACATAAGAAGACTATGTGCCTTGATTTTTTTTTAAATTTTGCCCATTTGAATCTTGGCCAAATCCTAGGTTTGACCATGATTTAAACAAGTTTAAAACATGAATATGAAAAATTAAGCATGTATCCTTCGTAGTCACTCCAAAATGGAAGCTCTTGAGAGGGTTTTTGAAATTTCCATGTTTGAAACCAAAAAACCGCGTTCTTCTCTTCATGCTTGACTTCATAAGACAGAATTTGGGGTTACGGGTAGCTTGATACATGAATTTTTTTGGTTTGAATATGTCTAGACCTTGTTTATCAACTTAATTGAATGCTTACTAGATGACATAAGATGACTATGTGCATTGGTTTTTCATTTTATTGTTTCTTTTTTTGAATTTTTATGCCCATTTGAATCTTGGTCAAATCCTATGTTTGACCATGATTTAAACAAGTTTAAAACATGAATATGAAAAATTAAGCATGTATCCTTCGTAGTCACTCCAAAATGAAGCTCGATCTTGAGAGGGTTTTTGAAATTTCCATGTTTGAAACCAAAAAACCACGTACTTCTCTTCATGCTTGACTTCATAAGACAGATTTTGGGGTTAGGGGTAGCTTGATACATAAATTTTCTGGTTTGAATATGTCTAGACATTGTTTATCAACTTAATTGAATGCTTACTAGATGACATAAGAGTTTTTGAAATTTCCATGCTTGAAAACCAAAAACCACTTCTCTTCATGCATGGTTGACTTCATAAGGTAGAGTTTAGGGTTAGGTGGTAGATACATGATTTTCCTGCTAGTTTGAATATGTCTAGACCTTGTTTATCAATTTAATTGAATGCTCACTATATGACATGAGCAGACCTTGGTTTTAATTTTTTTATACCCATTTGATTCTTCGTCAAATCCTAGGTTTGTTGACAAAGATTTGAACAAGTTTAAAACATTAATATGAAAAGGTAAGCATGCATGCTTCTTAATTAGTCACTCCAAAATGAAGCTCTTGGGAGGGTTTATGAAATTTCCATGATTGAAACCAAAAACCACTTCTCTTCATGCTTGAATTCATAAGTCAGGGTCTAGGGATATATAGGGGGTAGATACATGATTTTTCAGGTTTGAATATGTCTAGAGCTTGTTTTTCAACTTGAATGCTTACTATATGACATACGAAGACTATTTGCTAATGGAGGGAGTAAGCACTCTAGCTATGAAAAGTACCAAACGATGCATACCAAAATGATTTTTTAGAGGAATACTAGTTCAGATTATATAATTTTATATTAGCAGGCCAAAATCGAACCTCGTAGTTGGATTTTCAGAAATTGATCCGTAGTACTGGGCAAAACCCTAGTTTAGCTTATTTAATAATAGATTCGTAGGTCGATTTTTTTACGTTATTATTATTATTACTAGGCAGCACATGTGTTTGCCCGTCCAGTGAAACTCTTTCATTTCATTTTTCTTTTCCGCAAGGTCGGGAGTCGGAGGAAGAGGGATCACACGGGAGGAGACGAAGGGAGAGAGCGATCACGGGGCCCCACTTATTTATGGTGTCTATCCTTTTTCTAGTGATGTTGGCCTGTGCAGGGGTTGTCGGTGCGCAGGGGGTGCGAGCGAGCGAGAAAGGCCGAGAATGAGAGAGATGTTTTTTAGAGGGACAACCGAACGATCCTGAAGGACCCAGATTTCCAATACGCATCGAGCGCAGCTTCTGACGGGACACAAAATAAATAGGACATTACGTCTAAATCCCTCAGATTTACCTGGTAGACCCCCTGCTGAAAGCCAGAACTGCGATCGGGTCCTTACTAGGCACCGTCCGGATTGATCCTCGTCGGAGCCGGGGACGAACCACTTGGCGCGACCAAATCGCCATGGCTACAGAGCCTGCACACCATGGCCTACGAGCTGAGCTAGAAACGACCTGCCAAAACCGGCAGCCAACGGAGGTGGATAATTGGAGAGAGAGAGAGAGTGTGTGTGTTGATGCCTCTCTCTTGACAAAGAAGATGGCTGGGAGTTTGCCTACCTAGCGTACGTGACTTGTGCTCACTGAAGTGTGGGACCTCACGCATGGGAACCACACGTAAGTGACAGACTTGTTGCTCTAATAACTCGGGTGATCATTATACTGTATTAGTACATAGTTTCCTATGGATCCTTCTTAGTCACTCCAAAATGAAGCTCTTTGGGAGGGTTTTTGAAATTTCCATGTTTGAAACCAAAAATAAGAAGACTATGTGCCTTGATTTTTCATTTTTTAAAATTTTGCCCATTTGAATCTTGGTCAAATCCTAGGTTTGACCATGATTTAAACAAGTTTAAAACATGAATATGAAAAATTAAGCATCTATCCTTCTTAGTCACTCCAATATGTAGCTCTTGGGAGGGTTTTTGAAATTTCCATGCTTGAAACCAAAAACCACTTCTCTTCATGCATGCTTGACTTCATAAGACAGAGTTTAATTAGGGTTAGGGGGTAGATACATGATTTTCCTGGTTTGAATATGTGTAGACCTTGTTTATCAAATTAATTGAATGCTTACTATATAACATATCAGAAGACCTTTTTTTTTTGAACTTTTATACCCATTTGAATCTTGGTCAAATCCTTGGTTCCTCCAAGATTTGAATAAGTTAAAAACATGAATATGAAAAAGTAAGCATGTATGCTTCTTAGTCACTTCAAAATGAAGCTCTTGGGAGGGTTTTCGAATTTCCATGTTCGAAACCAAAAACCACAAATCTTCATGCTTGATTTCATGAAACAGACTTTAGGGTTAGGGGTAGATACATGCTTGATTTTTCTTGTTTGAATATGTCTAGACCTTGTTTATCAACTTAATTGAATGCCTACTATATAACATAAGAAGACCTTTTTTGTTTTTTTTTTAAATTTTTATACCCATTTGAATCTTGGTCAAATCCTAGGTTTCACCAAGATTTGAATAAGTTTAAAACATGAATATGAAAAAGTAAGCATGCATGTATGCTTCTTAATTAATCACTTCGAAATGAAGCTCTTGGGAGGGTTTTTGAAATTTCCATGTTTGAAACCAAAAACCACATATCTTCATGCATACGCTTGACTTCATGAGACAGAGTTTAGTGTTAGGGGGTAGATACATGATTTCTCTCGTTTGAATATGTCTAGACCTTGTTTATCAACTTAATTGAATGCTTACTATATGACATAAGAAGACTATGTGCCTTGATTTTTTTTAAAATTTTGCCCATTTGAATCTTGGCCAAATCCTAGGTTTGACCATGATTTAAACAAGTTTAAAACATGAATATGAAAAATTAAGCATGTATCATTCGTAGTCACTCCAAAATGAAGCTCTTGAGAGGGTTTTTGAAATTTCCATGTTTGAAACCAAAAAACCACGTACTTCTCTTCATGCTTGACTTCATAAGACAGAGTTTGGGGTTAGGGTTAGCTTGATACATGAATTTTCTGGTTTGAATATGTCTAGACATTGTTTATCAACTTAATTGAATGCTTTACTAGATGACATAAGATGACTATGTGCATTGGTTTTTCATTTTTTTTTTGAATTTTTATGCCCATTTGAATCTTGGTCAAATTCTAGGTTTGACCATGATTTAATCAAGTTTAAAACATGAATATGAAAAATTAAGCATCTATCCTTCTTAGTCACTCCAATATATAGCTCTTGGGAGGGTTTTTGAAATTTCCATGCTTGAAAACCAAAAACCACTTTTCTTCATGCATGCTTGACTTCATAAGACATAGTTTAGGGTTAGGGGTAGATACATGATTTTCCTACTAGTTTGAATATGTCTAGACCTTGTTTATCAATTTAATTGAATGCTTACTATATGACATGAGCAGACCTTGGTTTTAATTTTTTTATACCCATTTGAATCTTCGTCAAATCGTAGCTAGGTTTGTTGACCAAGATTTGAACAAGTTTAAAACATGAATATGAAAAAGTAAGCATGTATGCGTCTTAACTAGTCACTCCAAAATGAAGCTCTTGGAAGGGTTTTTGAAATTTCCATGTTTGAAACCAAAAACCACTTCTTCTCTTCATGCTTGACTTCATAAGTCAGGGTTTAGGGATATATAGGGGGTAGATACATGATTTTTCTGGTTTGATATGTCTAGACCTTGTTTATCAACTTAATTGAATGCTTACTATATGACATAAGAAGACTACGTGACTTGTGCTCACTGAAGTGTGGGACCTCACGCATGGGAACCACACGTAAGTGACAGACTTGTTGCTCTAATAACTCGGGTGATCATTATACTGTATTAGTACATAGTTTCCTATGGATCCTTCTTAGTCACTCCAAAATGAAGCTCTTTGAGAGGGTTTTTGAAATTTCCATGTTTGAAACCCAAAACAACTTCTCTTCATGCTTGACTTCATAAGACAGAGTTTAGGGTTAGGGGTAGATACATGATTTGTCTGGTTTGAATACGTCTAGACCTTGTTTATCAACTTTAATGCTTACTACATGACATAAGAAGACTATGTGCTTTGGTTTTTCATTTTTCTGATTTTTTATTTATTTTTGATGCCCATTTGAATCTTGGTCAGATCCTAGGTTTTACCAAGATTTAAACAAGTTTAAAACATGAAAATGAAAAGGGAAGCATTTATCCTTCTTAGTCACTCTAAATGAAGTTTTTGGGAGGTTTTTGAAATTTCCATGTTTGAAACCCAAAACCACTTCTCTTCATGCTTGACTTCATAAGACATAGTTTAGGGTTAGGGGTACATACATGATTTGTATGTTTTGAATATGTCTAGACCTTGTTTATCAACTTGAATGCTTACTATATGACATAAGAAAACTACGTATGTGCTTTGGTTTTCATTTTTCTGTTTTTTTTTGAATTTTCCGCCCATTTGAATCTCTGTCAAATCCTAGGTTTGACCAAGATTTAAACAAGTTTAACACGTGAAAACGAAAAGGTAAGCATGGATCCTTCTTAGTCACTCCAAAATGTACCAATTGATAGATGTGTTAACTTTGCTTCATGGAAAAAATAATGTCATGTAAATGAGTTAACTTGGATTTTCTACCCTTGAATCCATAGGAAACTTTGTTCTAATGCACTATAATAATCAACCGAGTTTTTACACCAACAGGTCTGTCACTTACGTGTGGTGCCCATGCGTGAGGTCCCACACTTCAGTGAGCACAAGTCACGTGCAATAGGTACGCAAACTCCCAGCCATTTTCTTTGTCAAGAGAAGACGCATCAGGATGCGTATTGGAAGTCTGTGGGTCCTTCTGGATCCTTCGGTTGTCCCTCTCACAAAAAAAAAACAAATCTCTCTCATTCTCGTCCTCGCTCGACTCGCTTGCTCGCTCGCTCGCTCGCTCGCACCTCCTGCTCACTGACAAACCCTGCACAACAGTCAACATCATCACCCGAAAAAGGGGAGACACCATAATGCTCTCCCTCCTTCTTCTCTCCTTCCGAGTGATCCCTCTTCCTCCGAGTTTCACTCGACGGGCAAACACATATGTGCTGCATAGTAGAGTAATAATAAAAAGGTACGTAGAAAAATCGACCTACGAATCTATAATTAAATAGGTTAAACTAGGGTTTTGCCCAATACTACAGATCAAGGTTCAAAAAAATCCAACTACGGGGTTCGAACAACCCCATTTCTAATCAAAGAATTTTTTCGACGTCATCCAAATGGCCTCAAACTATAGCATGGGCGGATCCAGACTATAGCCAAGGGGGGCAGCCGCCCCCACTCAATTTTCTGAAACCTTGTACTTAGAAATATGTTAAGCTAAAGGCTGGTTTGCCCGCACTTAGAAATGATATTTGCATCACTTATCATATGTTTGCCCATTTGAATCTTGTCAAATCCTAGATTTGACCAAGATAATTTAAACAAGTTTAAAACATGAAAATGAAAAGGGAAGCTTGTATCCTTCTTAGTCACTCTAAAATGAAGTTTGGGGAGGTTTTTGAAATTTCCATGCTTGAAACCAAAAACCACTTCTCTTCATGCTTGACTTCATAAGACAAAGTTTAGGGTTAGGGGGTAGATACATGATTTTTCTGGTTTGAATATGTCTAGACCTTATTTATCAACTTAATTGAATGCCTACTATATATATATATAACATAAGAAGACCTTTTTTTTTGAATTTTTATACCCATTTGAATCTTGGTCAAATCCTAGGTTTCACCAAGATTTGAATAAGTTTAAAACATGAATATGAAAAAGTAAGCATGCATGTATGCTTCTTAATTAATCACTTCGAAATGAAGCTCTTGGGAGGGTTTTTGAAATTTCCATGTTTGAAACCAAAAACCACGTACTTCTCTTCATGCTTGACTTCATAAGACAGAGTTTGGGGTTAGGGGTAGCTTGATACAAGATTTTTCTCGTTTGAATATGTCTAGACCTTGTTTATCAACTTGAATGCTTACTATATGACATAAGAAAACTACGTATGTGCTTTGGGTTTTCATTTTTCTGTTTTTTTGGATTTTCCGCCCATTTGAATCTCTGTCAAATCCTAGGTTTGACCAAGATTTAAACAAGTTTAACACGTGAAAACGAAAAGGTAAGCATGGATCCTTCTTAGTCACTCCAAAATGTACCAATTGATAGATGTGTTAACTTTGCTTCATGGAAAAAATAATGTCATGTAAATGAGTTAACTTGGATTTCCTACCCTTGAATCCATAGGAAACTTTGTTCTAATGCACTATAATAATCAACCGAGTTTTTACACCAACAGGTCTGTCACTTACGTGTGGTGCCCATGCGTGAGGTCCCACACTTCAGTGAGCACAAGTCACGTGCAATAGGTACGCAAACTCCCAGCCATTTTCTTTGTCAAGAGAAGACGCATCAGGATGCGTATTGGAAGTCTCTGGGTCCTTCAGGATCCTTCGGTTGTCCCTCTCACAAAAAAAAATCTCTCTCATTCTCGGCCTCGCTCGACTCGCTCGCTCGCTCGCTCGCACCTCCTGCTCACTGACAAACCCTGCACAACAGTCCAACATCATCACCCGAAAAGGGGAGACACCATAATGCTCTCCCTCCTTCTTCTCTCCTTCTGAGTGATCCCTCTTCCTCCGAGTTTCACTCGACGGGCAAACACATATGTGCTGCATAGTAGAGTAATAATAAAAAGGTATGTAGAAAAATCGACCTACGAATCTATAATTAAATAGGTTAAACTAGGGTTTTGCCCAAGACTACGAGATCAAGGTTCAAAAAATCCAACTACGGGGTTCGAACAACCCCATTTCTAATCAAAGAATTTTTTCGACGTCATCCAAATGGCCTCAAACTATAGCATGGGCGGATCCAGGACTATAGCATGGGCGGACCAAGATAATTTAAACAAGTTTAAAACATGAAAATGAAAAGGGAAGCTTGTATCCTTCTTAGTCACTCTAAAATGAAGTTTGGGGAGGTTTTTGAAATTTCCATGCTTGAAACCAAAAACCACTTCTCTTCATGCTTGACTTCATAAGACAAAGTTTAGGGTTAGGGGTAGATACATGATTTTTCTGGTTTGAATATGTCTAGACCTTGTTATCAACTTAATTGAATGCTTACTATATATATGACATAAGAAGATCGACTATGTGCATTGGTTTTTCATTTTATTGTTTTTTTAATTTTATGCCCATTTGAATCTTGGTCAAATCCTAAGTTTGACCATGATTTAAACAAGTTGAAAACATGAATATGAAAAATTAAGCATATGTCCTTCTTAGTCACTCCAAAATGAAGCTCTTGGGAGGGTTTTTGAAATTTCCATGTTTGAAACCAAAAACCACATATCTTCATGCTTGACTTCATGAGACAGAGTTTAGGGTTAGGGGGTAGATACATGATTTCTCTGGTTTGAATATGTCTAGACCTTGTTTATCAACTTAATTGAATGCTTACTATGTGACATAAGAAGACTATGTGCCTTGATTTTCCATTTTTTTTAAATTATGCCCATTTGAATCTTGGCCAAATCCTAGGTTTGACCATGATTTAAACAAGTTGAAAACATGAATATAAAAAATTAAGCATATATCCTTCTTAGTCACTCCAAAATGAAGCTCTTGGGAGGGTTTTTGAAATTTCCATGTTTGAAACCAAAAACCACATATCTTCATGCTTGACTTCATGAGACAGAGTTTAGGGTTATTGAGTAGATACATGATTTCTCTGGTTTGAATATATCTCTAGACCTTGTTTATCAACTTAATTGAATGCTTACTATGTGACATAAGAAGACTATGTGCCTTGATTTTCCATTTTTTGTTTTTTCTGAATTTTTATGCCCATTTGAATCTTGGTCAAATCCTAGGTTTGACCATGATTTAAACAAGTTTAATAAAACATGAATATGAAAAATTAAGCATATATCCTTCTTAGTCACTCCAAAATGTAGATCTTGGTAGGGTTTTTGAAATTTCCATGTTTGAAACCAAAAACCATGACTTCTCTTCATGCATGCTTGACTTCATAAGACAGAGTTTAGGGCTAGGGGTAGCTAGATACATGATGTTTCTGGTTTGAATATGTCTAGACCTTGTTTATCAACTTAATTGAATGCTTATTATATGACATAAGAAGACTACGTGCCTTGGTTTTTCATTTATTTTCATTTATTTTGAATTTTTATGTCCATTTGAATCTTGGTCAAATCCTAGGTTTGACCATGATTTAAACTAGTTTAAAACATAAATATGAAAAATTAAGCATCTATCCTTCTTAGCCACTCCAAAATGAAGCTCTTGGGAGGGTTTTTGAAATTTCCATGATTGAAACCAAAAACCACTTCTCTTCATGCTTGACTTCATAAGTCAGGTTTTAGGGATATATAGGGGGTAGATACATGATTTTTCTGGTTTGAATATGTCTAGAACTTGTTTTTCAACTTGAGCTTGTCTAGAGCTTGTTTTTAATTTTTTATACCCATTTGATTCTTCGTCAAATCCTAGGTTTATTGACCTAGATTTGAACAAGTTTAAAACATGAATATGAAAAGGTAATCATGTATGCTTCTTAATTAGTCACTCCAAAATGAAGCTCTTGGGAGGGTTTTTGAAATTTCCATGATTGAAACCAAAAACCACTTCTCTTCATGCTTGACTTCATAAGTCAGGGTTTAGGGATATATAGGGGGTAGATACATCATGATTTTTCTGGTTTGAATATGTCTAGAGCTTGTTTATCAACTTAATTGAATGCTTACTATATGACATAAGAAGACTATGTGCCTTGATTTTTCATTTTTTTAAATTATGCCCATTTGAATCTTGGTCAAATCCTAGGTTTGACCAAGATTTAAACAAGATTAAAACATGAAAATGAAAAATTAAGCCTTGATCCTTCTTATTCACTCCAAAATGAAGCTTTTGGGAGGTTTTTTGAAATATCCAGGTTTGAAACCCAAAACCACTTCTCTTCATGCATAGTTTAGGGTTAGGGGTAGATACATGAATTTTTGGTTTATAGTAAGCATTCAAGTTGATAAACAAGGTATAGACATATTCAAACTAGAAAAATCATGTATATACCCCCTAAGGCTAAACTCTGTCATATATATGAAGTCAAGCATACAAGAGGAATGGTTTTGGGTTTCAAACATGGAAAATTACAAAACCCTCCCAAAAGCTTCATTTTTTGAGTGAATAAGAAGGATCCATGCTTACTTTTTCATTTTCATGTTACTGACTTGTTTAATTCTTGGTCAAACCTAGGATTTGACCAAGATTCAAATGGGCATAAAAATTCAATAAAGAATTCAAAAAATGAAAAACCAAAGCACATAAGCTTCTTAAGTTATAGTAAGCATTCATGTTGATCAACGGAGTCTAGACACATTTAAACATTAAAAATCATGTATATACCCCAAACCCTAAACTCTGTCTAATGAAGTCAAGCACGAAGAGAAGTGGTTTTCGGTTTAATTTTTTATTTATTTTTTTTGAATTGTTATGCCCATTTGAATCTTGGTCAAATCCTAGCAGGTTTGACCAATATTTAAACAAGTTTAAAACATGAAAATGAAAAGTAAGTTTGGATCCTTCTTATTATTCACTCCAAAATGAAGCTTTTGGGAGGTTTTTTTAATTTTCCATGTTCGAAACCCAAAATGATATCTCTCCGTGCTTTACTTCATAAGACAAAGTTTAGGGGTAGGGGGTAGATACATGATTTTTCTGGTTTGAATATGTCTAGACCTTGTTTATCAACTTGAATGCTTATTATGTGACATCAAAAGACTATGTGTTTGGTTTGTTTTTTTGAATTTGTTATGCCCATTTGAATCTTGGTCAAATCCTAGGTTTGACCAAGATTTAAACCAGTTTAAAACATGAAAATGAAAAGTAAGCCTGGATTCTTCTTAGTCACTCCAAAATGAAGCTTTTGGGAGGTTTTTAAAATTTCCATGTTTGAAACCCAAAACCACTTCTCTTAATGCTTGACTTCATAAGACAGAGTTTAGGGTTAGGGGCCAAGTATATACATGATTTTTCTTGTTTAAATATGTCTAGACTTTGTTTATCAACTTGAATGCTTACTATATGACATCAAAAGACTATGTGTTTGGTTTTGATTTTTATGAATTTGTTATGTCCATTTGAATCTTGGTCAAATCCTAGGTTTGACCAAGATTTAAACCAGTTTAAAACATGAAAATGAAAATGTAAGCCTGGATTCTTCTTAGTCACTCCAAAATGAAGCTTTTGGGAGTTTTTTCAATTTCCAATGTTTGAAACCCAAAACCACTTTTCTTCATGCTTGACTTCATAAGACAGAGTTTAGGGTTAGGGGGTATATACATGATTTTTCTGGTTTGAATATGTCTAGACTCGTTGATCAACTGTAATGCTTACTATATGACATAAGAAGCTTATGTGCTTTGGTTTTTTTTTGATTTCTTTTTTGAATTTTTATGCCCATTTGAATCCTGGTCAAATCCTTTGTTTGACCAAGATTTAAACAAGTTAAAACATGAAAATGAAAAAGTAAGCCTGGCTCCTTCTTAGTCATGAAAATGAGTTAACTTGGCTTTCCAACCCTTGAATCCATAGGAAACTTTGTACTAATGCGGTATAATAATCACCCGAGTTTTTACACCAACAGGTCTGTCACTTACGTGTGGTGCCCATGCGTGAGGTCCCAAACTTCAGTGAGCACAAGTCACATGCGGTAGGCAGGCAAAATACCCGATCAATCCGGGCGGTGGCTGTTAAGGACCCGATCGCATTTCTTGCTTTCAGACTGGGGTCTACCATGTAAAAGTTTGTTCCTTTTGGATGCATCACTCGTATTTGCAAGTTTTTTGGGGGTCCCACAAATTCAGGGTAGCATCATGCCCCCCTTCCCACGCCAACACAAACAGAGTTCAACACAACCTAATTAAGCAAGGTTCAACACAGACATAGTTCAACAACCCCTAATTAAGCTAATAGGTTCACCACAAACGCTGCAGAGCAGCAAACATCAACAGAGTTCAACAAAAGATGCTGCTTTTGAAGCGATAGGAGAGACAAACATGCACAACGATTACGGAGTATATTTACCATCTTCTTCCTGTCGCCTCCTCCCGGTCCCGCTTCTTCGCTTCTTGCTGCCCATACCTTTAATCTTTGGTGGCTTGGGCTTGGGAGGAGGCACACGACCGGTCTCGATAGCTTGGTTCAATTTCTTCCTTAGGAATAGCCCATAGGCCATGTGGTTGGCTATGAAGCCGGATCGGTTAACAGTTTCCCCAACTTTGAGACAGCCGGACCCACCGGCTTCGGCATCTTTGCAGACGCTTGAAAGTCAACCTTTATGCTCTTTGTGCGAAGGGGCAGCTGTTCCTGGCACCGATCCAGGGTTCACTCCAATACTTGTCGAACTTCCCGCCTTAAGCTTGTTGAGAGTGGCCCTGGCCTTCCTATGACGCGACTCGACATCGCTGTCAACCTCATCGATAACAACCTGATACATGCCAAATAAACAATTGAAGCAAATATGTAGCAGTTGCAACTAATAATGAATATGAATCTAAAAAGATTCCGACGCTAATTCAAAACCCTATAGCGCAAAAAAAGAGGGAGAGACCATAGAGCAAATCGATACGGGGCTATGTTGAATAAGGGAGAGAGGTGAATCGGATGTGAAGCAAATATGTAGCAGTTGCAACTAATGCGAATATGAATCTAAAAAGATTCGACGCTAATTCAAAACGTTATAGCGCAAAAAAAGAGGGGGAGAGCCTTGCGCACATAGATACCGGGCTATGTGGAATCAGGGAGTGAGGTGAATCGTATCATACTTCCTCCCCCTCGTCGGCGATATTCTCGGCGGAGGTCGGCGGCGGCGGTTCAAAGATGAGTTCAACCTCGTCCTCGTCATCTAGGGATGCTACCCAAGAGAGTGGACCCATCTACCAACGACATCGGATGCCGATGAGCGACCGATGGCCCGACCTTCGGCAATGGCCTCCGCTTCATCTTTGGCATCCGCTGCGGCGATGATCGCCGCCGTTGCGGCCATGCGTGCTTTGCGGTCGCGGCTCTGGACGCCTCCTCTGCGGCTAAGGCCAGCCGCGCGGCTTTCGCTTTCGCTGCGTTGACGGCGTCGGTTGGGCTCTCCATCGGTGGAATGGGAAGGGGAAGTGAAGAGAGGGTTTTTTCCTAGTCCGTGGAGAGAGGGAGAAGTGTGGACGTGAAATGGATAAGCGACGATATTTCAAGATTTGGGAGACATAGCACGAACGGGGCAGATGACGACGCGTGGGTGCATTACCTCATACGCCTCTGTCCTAGAAAGAGCGTACGTGTGGGTTTTCAAGGCATATTAAGGATTTTATTATTACCCACACACATTTATTTTGTACTTCTCTACGAGTGTTGACCGTGCTACTACTATTTGTGTTAGTGCGCCAAAAACAAAATGTTATTTTCTAAGTGCCAAATTAATCTAGGGCGTTGGTTGTGAACCGGTGAACAAAAAAGAGATAGCCCAAAAGAGGAACACACCAAGGTACAAAAACTAGCATATATGCATGTTTCTATGTACATATATATGACCCTGGGTTTGTAGATAAAAAACATTCATATATGCGCTTACTATTAATATACATAAGTTTATGCTGATTCTCTTGGTTTAGGTATATATATGGTTAGGCATCACTACTAATTCAGAAAAAACAAAAATGTAACCCTTCAAGTGAAGTCATTTTAAGTGACCTAACAACTAAAATTCATATATAGGATTTGTATAGGAATTATGTAGGATTTAGATCACATGTGAATTTTCCCCACACTAGTTGTTTGATTCATAGGAACATATCCTATAGGAATCTTGCAGTGCAAATCCTATAAGAATAAAACATTAGGTCATACCTCATGGAAAATTTCCTTTGGCACAATCAAACACAACTCATCTTCCTATATGATTCAACTAGCCATTAAATCTCAATCCTATGTTTTTCATATTTCTATGGTTTTCCCATCCTATGAATCAAAGGAGCCTTAGGGCTTATATCTTTTTTTAGAAAGGCAAACTATGTTAAGATTGGCCAAGTTTTACGAAAAACCTTTAACATGCAAAATACAAAGTTGAGTCATTTCGTTTGAATCGGAGGGAGTACATTTGACGTTATGGTACTATTTGACAATTTGCTTGGCTCGTATTTTTTTTCGAACCAAACTTCCCCCTTCATGAAGCTTTTATTTTAGCTTCAGTGACTTGATACATCCATATATCTAGACAAAGTTGAGTCAATTCATTTGAATCAGAGGGAGTACATTTGACTATATGGGTATTGTTTGACAACTGCTTGGCACTGTCTTCTTTTTTGAACCAAACTGCCCCCTTCACGAAGCTTTTATTTTGGGATAGAGCTTCACTGACTTGATACTTCCAAGTATCACAGTGACTTGGTGCCACCATCCACCATCCATCTCAGATCCAATGTATGCGATTGACTTAGAATTTAAACTAAATAATTATTATAATTGCTCAGAAATATTTCAAGAACTTCCAGTTAATCGTGCATATTTCGATTTATATTTTGGTGAAGTTTCATTCGACTTGAATCAAAGGTTTGTGAGCAAATATATACTCCCTCCGGTTCATATTAATTGACTCTAATATGGATGTACTAGACACATTTTAGTTCTAGATACATCCATATTGAAGTCAATTAATATGAATCAGAGGGAGTATTTAGGTTAAACTAGTGCTCGTATACGTAAAAAGCACTTTAATCACAAACTAATCGTCCGAGTGGGATGAAATATTCACAGATTTTAGAACAAGGCATCTACATTTTACTGGATTTTTTTCATAATTTTTGTTTTTAGGTTCGAAATAAGAGATAGTTTGGAACGTTGGATCTCAAATGGTTGGTAGATGGTGGCACCAAGTCACAATGAGATTTGGAGACTTCAAGTCACTGCAGCTCTGTCCTTTTATTTTGACAAACTGCAGAGCCGCTGGTGCATCTATGGTTGCGTACGGCCGACGCCGTTTCTTAGCAAGGAAGTTCTTCCTATAAGTAGTAGTATCCATACTCCACTCCAAGGCATGTATAAAAAAAAGAACCCATCCCGTTCTCGTTTTCCCGATCACTCTTCTCTGAAGATGGAGGAGGCCCTCTTCTTGTGCCCCCTCTGCCTGCTGCCCTTCAAACCCCCCATATCCAAGGTCGCTCCCTTCCGATTTCATTCTTAGGTTCACCTGTGAGAAATGTCAATGACAACTGATGCCACGTACGTTGTTCCGTGCAGTGCAAGGGCGGTCATATGGGCTGTCGGCGCTGCGTCGGCGAGCTTGCGCCGAACCCGTGCAAGAAGTGCGAGCAGCCGGCGAGGTTGCCGCCGTCGAATCGATCTGGGGCAAGATTGCCGCCGTCGAATCGATCTGGGGCAATGGTCAAGTGCGTCGGCTGCCAGAGCTTGGTCGCCTCCACGGAGTCCTACAAGCACTATATCGCGTGCCTGCATGGTCCGTGCGGCTGCACAGAGGCCATCAATACCGGCTGCAGCTTCACCGGCCCGCCGCGGGAGCTCCTGGTACACCTCCAAGCATCCCACTCCATCCCAGTGTTTACGTTCCAGTATGGCATACCCGCCTGGTGCATAGTTCGTGTTCCGGTACAACCGCGGGGACACCTGTTCATCGGCAGTGGGGAAGAAGATGGTAGCGTGTTCACCATCACCGTTGGCGCGCTCGGCCCGACCACCATTGTGTCCTGTGTGTGCATCAGGTCGGCCGCGTGCTTGTTTCCGATGTACAAGGCGCAGCTGCTGGTGATTGGTCCGCCGGCGCCGGCGACGGCGATGGCTGGGACCAGTGACCTCTCGACGGACACCTTGATGGCGGTAATCGAGCCGACGAGCTCCCCGACGCCTAGCTCGATCATGTTGCAGCAGCTCACTTCTTTCCTGGCGGTGCCGCCCCGTTATGCGAAGCAGAATGGAGGGCAGCGTGTGTTGCCTATCTGCGTTTGCATCAACAAGAAGGTTATACAATAATCTTTGTTTAGTCATACTGCAATGTAGTTACTCGAAGATCGGAGGGAGTAGTTTAGTTCGAAGTAGGGTTCATTCGGATGTATTTTGGACTTGTATAGTAGTACTACTACTCCAGAACTATTAGCTAGCTAGTTGGAGTGCTAGAATGCAGCTCGGAGTATTATAGTATTTTGGCAGTACTACTAGTATATGTATGTGACTGCAAATTCAAACTAAAATGGAGTATTTCTTGCTAATGTTGTTCTTTTGGAGTCATCATTTTTTTCTGAACGTGTTAACTATGCTATTGTCTAAGGATTCGTTTAGATTTCTTTGGTTGAATTCATATTTTGTCTCTTTCTAATTTGGCAAAACTGCACTGTCATGGGCATTCTTACAAGGTCGCTGAAGTTTCGAAGTTTCTTAATGTATATTGCGTAGGGTGTACCCCCTTAACATGGATCTGTTGCATTTTTGGGTTGTATTTTTTTTTGGCAATTTTCAGGACCATAAAATAGCACGCCTTCAGTTGAAATTTGAATTAGTGGCCGATACTAGCATGGAGTAGTAAAGTTTTTTTGTACTCCCTCGGTCCCACCAAAAGTGTCTCACCTTTGTTAAAATTTAGATGGATAGATGTATTTTTTTTTGGGTGTGCCTATGTCTCAGTTGACTGAGATTTTCTTAACTCTCAGTCACCTCAGAAAAGTGCAACTGCAGTTCAAAGAAAAGTGCAACTCGGTCCAGTTGCACATTTCTGGTAGAAAAGTGCAATTGCACTTTTTTAAACGAAAATTGCAACTCAAAGCACTTTTTTTTAAGTGACTTAGACTTAAGAAAATCTCAGTTGACTGAGACATAGCAAAACCGTTTTTTTTTTTACAAAGTTGAGACAACTTTGGTGGGACGGAGCCACGGAGTCGTAGTTGATGGCGAGAAGGTTGATGCCTTGCTAGGTTGGTGTACGTTGCAAAAAGAACAAGGTTGGTGTGTATTTGTTTTATTTGTTCACCATAATACTGACATGGCCATCGATTTGATTAGACAACCCAAGAGTGGGATGTGGCACTTATTTCTTATAGGAAGCACGATTAATGTTACGTAATGATGGGGCTACTCCTATAGTCCGTCTGCTCCTACTCGGGTGTCGGGTCACGGTCACACTCTCCTCTTTTTTGAACACATTCACACTCTCCTCGAAGCTGATCGGCGAGTATATGCATAAGAGGAGGAGCGTCTCGGTTCACCTCCGTCGTCTATCCCCACTCCGCCCAGCTTCCATAGCACGCGCCTGCGTCTCCGCCATGGCGCTTTCGCATCCTATCCAGCAGTGCCTAGTTTGAGAGCCTCTGTTCTCCAACTCAAACCCCCGCCTGCCGCCATTGATCGCCATCTCTCTCCCAAAGTTCGAATCAGTAGATCTCCCAAGAAAATACCAACCCCATTGTACCACCTGCCTCATTGCGATGGCGAAATCGAGCAGGGTCTGTGGATCTGGGCTGTTTCACAAGGTGTTTACGGAAGGCCCCCTTGAAGTGCTCATCAGCCAGTGCGACGCCATCACCGCCGCGTCCCTAGTCGGTTCCTCCAAAAGTATTCTTCAGTCAGCCAAATACAGTGCCACTCTACCTGCTTCTCAGCCGTTTGGCCTTCCGTGTGTTCTCTGTTGTGACCCGGCGGATAAACCATGGGTGTTCAAGGAGGATTTGCCGGTGCACAGCAAGTGCAAACTACTGCCGCTGGACAGGTTCTCCTATGATGGCCTAATGCCACACGGTAAGGATGAGGAGCGGGCAGGCGCCAATGGAGATTGGATCGCCATGGTTGGCCCCGAAGGCAAGTGGAACCTCCTCAATGTCTACACTCATCGCAAGATTAAGCTTCCATCTTTGAGGAAGAAGTTGGAAACCACACGCAACCCACTTATATTCGAGTATCAGCGTTCTGCTATTCAACTGCAGAAGATAGCTATTTGCCAAGTTCCTACAGCTGCTAGGGGGTATAAAGATTTCTCCCTTGTCGCAATCTTCGACTTTGCAATTGCCTACCTCCATGGCGAATATCCTCGTACATGGATATTTCTTGAAAACTAGTTTCAGTACGGCGCCATATACTGCGATGCAATTATACATAACGGACTTGTGTTCGCCGTTACTGAGCTTGGAAATGTTTATGCATGGGATCCTAATCAATTTGGTAACATTTCCTCCCTATCTTTTTTATATACGTAACTTATATAGTATTTCACCTCTTATTTGTTGAACTGTCTTGGCATCTTTTGGCTTAAAGAATTCCATAGGCGCACACCATAACCCTCTTGTGGTATGGACATATTTAGAATTTAACATCTATAGGAATTTTAGTATGGTCTAATGTGCATGTTGTTCCTTAGGAAAAAGGCCCCCTAGTAATTAAGTTTCTTTATTATTACTCCCTAGAAAATTTAAGGTAGAGTAGAAATAGAATCAATAAAGCTGCCATGCAATATTGATAAAGACTTTCATTTGTTTATATTCCCCCGGTTATAGAGAATAAGGAGTACTATATTCAAACCATCTAAAATTTGGACCAATATTTTGGGGAACATGTTTTTAATCCATATGAAGTTTTACCAAGATGTTCGAAATATATTTCAAACCATCTTATGTTCGACCATTATTTTTTAAAGTACTAGTATTGGCATCCCAATATCAAATCAATATCACTAGTAGATAAATCATGAAATATATTTTTATGTGACGTGCTCTTTCCTTTTTCAAGGTCCTATAGTGCTCCCTGCTCCATTCATTCCGCGGACGGCTGGATTTGATGGCTATGATGATTTTGACTCTAATAGTCGTACATGGTGGCTGGCAAGATCTCAAGATCGTTCTAGACTTCTCCTGGTCTATGCACGTGGCGTAATGGATTTTGACGCTGACGGTGCTCCAATGTATTATTATGATAGTACCCCTTCTGTCCATTGCGGTCGCTTGTTCCACAGCTATTCGGGGTATACCTGCATTGTATTCTCGAATGACACTAGTCGGTTACTTCCAGCCAACCCGTGGGAAAGGGTTACTAATCTTGGAGACTATTCTATGTTCCTTGGGTTGAACTATCCGATTTTCATGCCAGTGGGTGGTGCAACATTTCTCCCAGGATATTTGACAAGAAGAAACTGCATCTACACCACGCCTCAGACCATTGGCTCTCAGTTTGACACATCACATCAAGAAATTTTCCGCTTCAGTCTAAATGGCGAAGACCACCAAAGCATCTCTTTCTCAAGCAGCGGTCCAGGGGCCAACTGGCATACGGGGTTTTGGTTCATCCCAAGCTACACCAACGCTATTTGATCGGAACAAAGACAATCGAGTTAGGGATATTTATGTAATAGTAGGATCATACTACTAGCTAGCTCGGTTGGTCTTGACTCCTATTTAACTATTTATAGCTAATGGACTTAGGTGATTAAGCGATGCTATTTGCATGAACCGAGGTGCTTCTTTTAATTTGATCAAATACGGTCTATGCACATGCATGGTTGTTTGGCTGTTTCAGTGTCCCTAGAGGCATACATATATACTGTTATTTAGCAATCTTTATTAAAGTACAAAGGTTTTAACCTCATGGTTCACAGAAAGTATAAACGTAGATCAACCATCTAAACATAGAAGACATTCTAGTGTATGATTCTTACATATACACATCAACATCCTATCAGAAAATCTTAATGTGAATTGTACAGGCTGTACAAACCCGTGCATCATTCTCTAGCCGGTTGCACCCAAAAACCAAATCGTGGTACTTCATAGTTGACTGTATGTAGGACAATATACAGATCCAATGCGAAGCCATGGGTATCACCTGCATGACAGAACCATATTTCACATGGTTGGAGGTACTCCATATGGCATTTAAAATCATTCCTTGTCCTTCATATGGCCCTAAAAATAGTACAGTTGGATTTGTGGGTTTTAATTTTTTATTAACACACTCAATTGATTGCCCAAACATTGATTAATAATATTATTAAGGGGTGTGATGTTGAAAGCCATAAGAACAATGTGCCAAACAATCTTTGCTAGCGGACGGTAAATGTATACCCATCAGAAATAATCAGCAGACGTGCATGTTTCTTTGGTCAGAATAACTGCTGCACCATCTTAAAAGTAAATGGCATGACCATTTATTTGATTTGATAGCGTGCAGCTAGATGGCGTACATTACTATCTCTACTTCCTTGGGTCACCCAAATCTGGAGTACTAAAAGCAAATCCTAGTGATTCATTTGACAAGACAACACAGATGCGTCCAAATTTCTCCGCCCATATTATTATAGTAATATACGAAATCTGGAGTGCGTTGCCTCGTTGCCTTCCAAGAGAAGCTGCATTCCTTGCCAAAAAAGAGAGAGAGGCTGTATTTATAACTACCTCACCGGCCGCCACTAGTACAAACCATCACTCCCTCTCCACCTCCACCTCCATCTCTTCCCTAGTAGCTCCACCTCCATATCGGCGACGGACCACAATCGCGCGGCTTCGACTTCCTCTTCGACGGCGGCGGCGACAGAGGCGTGAGGCACCTTCTCCACGGCGCATCACTCATCCTCGTCCCGCGGCAACAATGGCTGTATGTGAAATCACCATACCCTTGTGTATGGTAGAGATGATGATGTGCGGATAAAATTTTATTGGCGGTTGCTCATCCTTGTTTGAATATTTGGTGTAGATTCACATCTAGGGCAGGGTGTCAAGCGGGGTGGGTAGCGGGCTAGCTAGTTTCAGTGCGAGTGCTTTAAATCTGCTCTAATCTCAACCACTATTTGCTCTAATTTTCTGCTTTGCGGGACGATTCGCGGACGCCGCTTGCAACCCTAATCTAGGGTATTGATCCTAGTTTAGTAGACTACTAGGATTTACATGCCAATTTGTTTTTAGACTAGATCCGGATATTTGTCAATACTACTACGTACTTCTTCCGTTCGTATTTAATTGACTCTAGTTGAAAGCATCGACAGTTCATTTTCTTCTCTCCCTCGCGTCGACTAATTAAAACCGAACAGAGGGAGTATTAGGAATCCATGTGCATCCGTACTACCAGTAAGGTATTGCGTTGTTGCAGAGGCTCAGTGTAATCAATATCTTTCGATATTAATATACTCACTTTATCAGAAAATAAATTAGTAATCCATGTTCAAACTTGCTAGTTTGATCGACGTTTGATGATGATTTGTGAGGCCATGTATGGGCCTAGTTTGTTTTGCCTGGTGGTCAGTAGGCTGATGATTTTTTTTTTGCTTGGTCGATCTGTGGTCGTTCCATGGCCACTGCTGATTAAGCATTACTAGAATCAACAATTTTTTGCTTGTCTGGTGATTGGAAGTGTATGCGCTAGCACCATCGCACGATGATTAGTCTTAATGGAGATGCAGATGTCGATCAAGAGGGAGAAACATATCTTGATCATGCATTTCTCACGAGATTACTTGGTGATTGGAAGTAGAATCCACAATTTGTTGTGCAAACTTCTCAACATATGCATATATTCAATGAATTGGCTTTATGTGATCAATAGTACTTCTTATTGCAGATGGATGGAGGGGAAAGAGCGAAAAAACCAATACTTAGTGAGATGACTTCTCATTCTGTGACTTCTGATATCCCAGATAACAAGGTAAATATATAGAACGACGATTCGTAGGTGATAAAAGCAGAATCCACAATTTGTCGTGCAAACTTCTCAACATATGCATATATTTGATTAATTAGTTTTATGTGATCAATAGTATTACTTATTCCAGATGGACGTAGGGGAAGGAACGAAAAAGCGGATGCTATGTGAAATGACTTCTAAATCTGTGTGTTCTGATATCCCAGATGACAAGGTAAACATATGGACCGACGCTTGTTTTGCCGCTGCCCCTGTTAGATGGCTAGATGCTCTGGTCTAATTTCTGTTCATGTGCTTATTATTGCAGAAACATAGAGTTGAAGAAAACTCTATATTGTCTGATGACAAAGGTGAAATGGCATGCCAGTCTTTTAAACCTCCGACGCCACCTTGTTTACTGTCTATGGAGACTGATGCAGCTGGACCTGGTACTGATGAGCCTATACCTGGCATCATCGTGCCACATGAAGAAGGTTGTGGATTGGGTTTACCCCCTGCTGTAGAAACTGGTGGTGCAGCTGGAGCTGCTAGTGTAGAGCCTCTAGTGAACGGTGTCGTGCCACGGGAATTCTCTCGAATCGGAGCAAAACGGTTTACCTATTGTCAAGACCGATTTAATCGGTGCTGATGCTGGAGTTGCTAACGATGATCCTGCACCCGAAGGAGGTTTTGTATTGGTAGAACCCTTCATGACTATGCCCACAAGATCTTGACTGGTGGTGGACCTGGAGCTGGTAGGGTAGAGCCTCTAGCGAAAGGTGTCGTGCCACGAGAATCCTCTGAAGTGGATATTGGTGGTTTACCCTCTGTAGAGACTAGTGGTCTACCTGGAGCTGGTATTGTAGAGATTTCAGCAAACGGTGTTGTCCCACCCGACTCCTGTGAACTGGAGCATGTACCTGATGTGCCTTCTGTAGAACTTGACGCACCTGTAAGTAGTGGTGATGATTCCGCTGAATCTGATCAAGAAGGATCTGCATCTCTAGGACAAGATGTCAGCTGTCATTCACCTGAACCTGAGCTGAAGTCAGCAACGGTAGCTTATATAGCACGGACTGTCCTTCAAGCTCTAAAGATCCAGTTGGGTGGTTCACAGGACCAGCTACTCCAAGCCATTGTCACTACAAAAGACCAGCCAGCATGCTTCGTCATCTCCTGCATACTGTTTGACAAGCTGAAGCACTGCAACTGGCGCATTGTTCAATCCCATCAGCATGGAGAGAGGAGCTATGTTTATGTCAAGATGATTCATGCTGATTTGGTAAGGTTCCATGATAAGATGTATGGGTGGGGTGAGGCAAGAGCCACATTTTGCAGCATTCACACAGTCTTCGCTCTTGAGCCAGACCCCATGGATGCTTACCCAGTGGTGCAGCTGTCCTGACTTGATATATGTTTTATGATCAGTATGCTGCTGTCGTGGAACTGTGATGTGGAGCTACCTTTCTTATGGTTTCTAGGCTTTTGGTTTCAACATGTATTATGGAGCTTACCTTAGGACTTTCGCATGCGTTTGGCTGTTGACCTGTAATGTTTGTGGTTGGTTGTCTAATCTACTTGGCACAATCACATTGCAAAGGCAAATGTTCCTTTTCTCTTTAATTGTTATTATGACTTATGTGTTATAACCAGGCAAGAATATGCAATCTTGGTTCTCTGACCGATATATATGTACACACAACTTTTGTTCACATAATAACACTTACACGGGAAAAGAGTAGCTTTCTCTGTTGGACAAACACCAAACCACAAAAGGGTAACAACACAATATCCAAACTAGGTACGGCACCTGTTGAGCATACATGACTTTTGGCGTAAAATCACGTTAACCAACACTAGCATCATCTTGTTCTTTGCAAGGTGCTATGCTTATCAGTCTAATCCCAATACACCACCTACTTCAGGTGGCACGATGATGTCAAGTGCAGGCTCACCAGTACCAACTCTCTTGCATCAGTCTCCATTGAATGTACGCCATCACAGAGAGACACCATTAGCAATGCAAGCTGAAGGTGTTCTTATCCTCATATCAGGATCACATAATACAGGTGTCAAGCTTCATGCACTAGCCAACACAATAAAAATTCCGAACTAGGATAGCTAGGAAAAAAACATGAAGATCTTTTTTTCGAATCCCACGCTGAACATCTTTTTTTTAACTAATTAGGTAAGCTCCTGCTGACAAACATATTACAGCAACTCCAGCAGTGGCTCTATATTTTGGCGCTGTGGGCTGAATGGCTGATGCTGCGCATGGAGCCGGCAATAGCTTCACCGGAAGCTGCAAACTGTGGCGGCCAAATGCAGGGCTGAAACAGCGTATTTTCAGAGGCGCTATAAATGCAGCGCCAAAAACAGAATATAATGAAAAATAGAGTGCAGTAAAACAGAAGATCAAACAAATACTAGAAATAGACATAAAATAGGATAAAATTAGCTTGATAGATACTCCGTAGTTCATATTTTTACAAAGTAGTGCGATAAAACTAAACTAAAACTCGACATCTGACGAGTCCGGTGTCGTGCCCGACACCGGATCCGACGAGAAGAGGTCAATCCAACGGGGGTCATCCTCGCCAATGGTGGTCGGCCCGGCGAGCTGCGCTTTGATGAAGGCCCGCTTCGTCGCCTTCTCCGCCCTCCGTCGTGCGCGGTCCTCCTTCTTCGCTGCCTGCCTCGTCGCCTTCTCCGCCCTCCGTCTGCGGAAGTGCTTGTTCTCGGCGGCAACGTCCTCGGGGAAGCGGGCCGCCCACTCGCGCGCCGCCCGCTCGTCCCACTCGGCGATGCGCAAACGGCGCTCCGTCTCGCGGCGGCGGTGCTGTTCCTCTTGTCTAACGATGTACGGCGGTGGCGCGTGATCCTCGGCCTGCTGGCGCGTCCACACGTCATGGAAATTCATCGACGATCGCGGGCGCCCGAGCCGCCACGTCACGGCGTCGTACGCGCGCGCGGCCTCGTGCGCGGTCTCGTAGGTGCCGAGGCCGATGCGCTCGCCGCCGTCACGTATCTCCGCGTAATACGTACCTTTGGGGCGCGCGCGGACGCCGCGGTACCTCGTGCCCGAGACGCAGCAGTACCGCGAGCTCGACGCGAGACGAGGCATGGTGGCGGCGGCGGAAGCGGAGCCGCGGCGGCGATATTAGGCGCAGATGGGCAAATTTCAGCAACCCGTGTCCATCTTTTTTTTTGGGCAGGATTACGCCATGTACCACCTTCCAATTAGAAAATATGACTGTTCAGCCTTCCCCTGTTGGGCCCAATATTTCACTTTGGGTTGCCAACGGCCATCTACATGGTAATTGCTCTCGGCCTACTTGCTCCGGCTGTCGAAGCCCAATAACTACAAATGGGCCTTTCTGCTCATGCAATTTCGGCCCTTTTCTAATGAAACACAGATCCTATGAATGGCAAAAGAAAAAAAACGCGGAGATTCTACATAAAAGTTGTTTTTATTTATTTTGAATTATTGGGTTCCAATTTTTGAAACTGCTCATGCCCAATATGAAAATCCTTGTTCGCTCCATACCCACATGGATAACGGTATTTTTAATAATTCATAAAGTGGATTTGAAATTTAAAACATATCCTAATAATTCCATGATTTAATCTATCAACTTGCAAGATCTTGGAGAGAAAAAGCTTGTATTAGTCTGCAGAATCCTCACCGTTTCAAAGGCGGCAGTGGATCAAAAGAAAAAAGGAAGTAGCCAGAAATTAGGGGTCAAAAATAACTCCAAGAAATGAAACTTTTATTGTTCGTAGAGGATGACATGCGGGACCCATGAGCCAGCAGCTTACTCAACGTTTCAAAGGCGGCATGAGATCGGAAGAAAAATGCAAGTGACCAAATATCAGGAGCCAAAAATAATCCAAGAAATGAAACTTATTGTACATAGAGGATGACATGCGGGTCCCATTTTGCAGCAGCGGTTTCAGCGTTTCAAATGCGGTTTGAGATCAAAAGAAAAAGAAAGTAGCCAGAAATTAGGGGGTAAAAAAACTCCAAAAAAAGAAAGTTGATTGTACATAGAGGATGACATGCGGGTCCCATGAGTCAGCAGCTTACTCAATGTTTACAAGGCGGTAGGGGATCAAAAGAAAAAGGAAATAGCCAAAAATCAGAGGTGAAAAAAAAACCAAGAAAAGAAATTTTATAGTACATAGAGGATGACATGCGGGTCCCATGAGCCAGCAGGTTCCTCAATGTTTTCAAAGGCCGGTGGGGATCAAAAGAAAAAGGCAAATAGCCAGAAATTAGGGGTAAACAATAAATCCAACAAAGGAAAGGTTTATTGTTCATAGATGCTGACATGTGGGACCCATGAGCCAGCAGCGTCAAGGCAAGTGACCAAAAATCAGGGGTAAAAAAAATCCAAGAAAAGAAACTTTATTGTACATAGAGGATGACATGTGGGTCCCATGAGCCAGCACCTTACTCAACGTTTCGGAGGCGGCTTGAGATCGAAAGAAAAAGGAAAGTGACCGAATATCAGGAGCTAAAAATAATCCAAGAAAGGAAACTTTTATTGTACATAGAGGTTGACATATGGGTCCCACTAATACAAGCTCTTTCGCTCGAAGATCTTGCAAGTTGATTGTATATAGAGGATGACATGCAGGCCCCATGTGTCAGCAGCTTACTCAATGTTTCCAAGGCGGCAGTGGATCAAAAGAAAAAGGAAATAGCCAAAATAAGAGGGTGAAAAATAAATCCAACAAAGGAGAGGTTTATTGTCCATGGAGGCTGACATCTGGGACCCACGAGCCAGCAGCGTCCTCTACGTTTAGAAGGCGACTGGGGATCGAAAGAAAAAAGGCAAATAGCCAGAAATTAGGGGTACAAAATAACTCCAAGAAAGGAAGTGTTTATTGTTCATAGAGGCTGACATGTGGGACCCATGAGCCAGCAAAGTCTTCAACGTTTCAAAGGCGGCAGGGGATCAAAAGAAAAAGGAAGTAGCCAGAAATTAGGGGTAAAAAATAACTCCAAGAAAGGAAACTTTTATTGTTCATAGAGGATGACATGCGGGACCCATGCTCCAGTAGCTTCCTCAACGTTTCAAGGCGGCATGAGATCGAAAGAAAAAGGCAAGTGACCAAATATCAGGACCCGAAAATAATCGAAGAAAGAAATTTTATTGTACATAGAGGATGACATGCGGGACCCATTTAGCAGCAGCGGTCTCAACGTTTCCAAGGCGGCACGGGATCAAAAGAAAAAGGAAGTAGCCAGAAATTAGGGTTCAAAAATAACTCCAAGAAAGGAAACTTTTATTGTTCGTAGAGGATGACATGCGGGACCCATGAGCCAGCTTACTCAACGTTTCAAAGGCGGCATGAGATCGAAAGAAAAAGGCAAGTGACAAAATATCAGGAGACAAAGATAATCCAAGAAAAGAAAACTTTATTGTACATAGAGGATGACATGCGGGTCCCATTTAGCAGCAGCGGTCTCAACGTTTCAAATGCAGCTTGAGATCAAAAGAAAAAGAAAGTAGCCAGAAATTAGGGGGTAAAAAAAACTCCAAGAAAGGAAAGTTTTATCGATGAGCCAGCAGAGTCCTCAACGTTTCAAAGGCGGCAGGGGATCAAAAGAAAAAGGAAATAGCCGAAAATCAGAGGGTGAAAAAAAAACCAAGAAAATGAACTTTTATAGTACATAGAGGATGACATGCGGGTCCCATGAGCCAGCAGGTTTTTCAACGTTTCAAACGTGGCATGAGATCGAAAGAAAAAGGCAAGTGACCAAATATCAGGATCCAGAAATAATTCAAGAAAAGAAAATTGATTGTACATAGAGTATGACATGCGGGTCCCATTTAGCAGCAGCGGTATCACCGTTTGAGAGGCGGCAGGGGATCGAAAGAAAAAGGCAAGTGACCAAATATGAGGTGCCAAAAAAAATCGAAGAAAAGAAAGTTTTATTGTACATAGAGGATGACATGCGGGTCCCATGAGCCAGCAGGTTTTTCAACGTTTCAAACGTGGCATGAGATCGAAAGAAAAAGGCAAGTGACCAAATATCAGGAGCCAAAAATAATTCAAGAAAAGAAACTTGATTGTACATAGAGGATGGCATGCGGGTCCCATTTAGCAGCAGCGGTATCACCGTTTGAGAGGCTGCACTGGATCGAAAGAAAAAGGCAAGTGACCAAATATCAGGAGCCAAAAATAATCTAAGAAAAGAAATTTTACTGTACATAGAGGATGACATGCGGGACCCATTTTGCAGCAGCATCCTCAACGATTCCAAGGCGGCAGGGGATCTAAAGAAAAATGAAGTAGCCGTAAATCGTGGGGTGAAAAAAATCCAAAAAAAGAACGATTTCAATTGGGCTGCATGTGGACATCTGGGCATTCGAACTATCCTGCTGGGCCTTTTGACTCGTACAATTTCAGCCCACTCCAAAACAGGATAGTTCGGATTTTTCTAAAAAAACAGGAAAGTCCTATGCTTCGCAAAAACAAAAACAAGGAGATTCAGCATATAAATTTGTTTATGTAAAAATAAAGATTTAATTTATCCGTTGAAATAGCTCAGAGCGCAATACACTGTTTATTGTCTGCAAAATAATCAAGATATCACATGTTTCTTGTACGGGGAGGCTGACATCGGGGACCCATGAGCCAGCAGCGTCGTTTTAAAGGCGGCAGGGGATGGAAAGAAAAAATAAACCAAAAATCTGTTGGTAAAAAATCCAAGAAAAGAAACATTTTCGTTCTGAGAGGATGACATGCGGGACCCATGAGGCAGCAGCATCCTCAGCGTTTATTGTTCATAGAGGCTGACATGTGGGACCCGTGAGCCAGCAGCGTCCTCAACGTTTTAAAGGCGGCAGGATATCGAAAGAAAAAATAAGCCAAAAATCATTTGGTAAACAATATCCAAGAAAAGAAACATTTACCGTTCTAAGAGGATGACATGCGGGACCTATGAGGCAGCAGCATCCTCAACGATTCCAAGGGGGCAGGGGATCAAAGAAAAAAAAAGGAAATATCCAGAAATTAATTAGGGGTTCAAAAAAAATCCATCAAAGGAAACTTTTATTGTTCATAGAGGATGACTTGTGGGACCGACCTGCCAACAGCGTCCTCATCGTTTCAAAGGGGCAGGAGATCAAAAGAAAAAGGCAAATAGCCAGAAATTAGGGGTCAAAAATAACTCCAAGAAAGGAAACTTTTATTGTTCGTAGAGGATGACATGCGGGACCCATGAGCCAGCAGCTTACTCAACGTTTCAAAGGCGGCATGAGATCGAAAGAAAAAGGCAAGTGACAAAATATCAGGAGCAAAAGATAATCCAAGAAAAGAAACTTTATTGTACATAGAGGATGACATGTGGGTCTCATTTTGCAGCAGCGGTCTCAATGTTTGTAATGCGGCTTGAGATCAAAAGAAAAAGAAAGTAGCTAGTAATTAGGGGGTGAAAAAAATCCAAGAAAAGAAAGTTGATGGACATAGAGGATGACATGCGGGTCCCTTGAGCCAACAGCTTACTCAACGTTTCAAAGGGGGCAGGGGATCAAAAGAAAAAGGCAAGCCAAAAATCAGAGGGTGAAAAAAAATCCAACAAAGGAAACTTTTATAGCACATAGAGGATGACATGCGGGTCCCATGAGCCAGCAGGTTCCTCAACGTTTCAAACGTGGCTGATACGTCTCCAACGTATCGATAATTTCTTATGTTCCATGCCACATTATTGATGTTATCTACATGTTTCATGCACACTTTATGTCATATTCGTGCATTTTCTGGAACTAACCTATTAACAAGATGCCGAAGTGCCAGTTGCTGTTTTTGGTTTCAGAAATCCTAGTAACGAAATATTCTCGGAATTGGACGAAATCAACGCCCAGGGTCCTATTTTGCCACGAAGCTTCCAGAAGACCGAAGAGGAGACGAAGTGGGGCCACGAGGTGGCCACACCCTAGGGCGGCGTGGCCCACCCCTTGGCCACGCGGCCCTGTGGTGTGGGCCCCTCGTGCCGCCTCTTGACCTGCCCTTCCGCCTACTTAAAGCCTCCGTCGCGAAACCCCCAGTACCGAGAGCCACGATACGGAAAACCTTACTGAGACACCGCCGCCGCCAATCCCATCTCGGGGGATTCAGGAGATCGCCTCGGGCACCCTGCCGGAGAGGGGATTCATCTCCCGGAGGACTCTACGCCGCCATGGTCGCCTCCGGAGTGATGTGTGAGTAGTCTACCCCTGGACTATGGGTCCATAGCAGTAGCTAGATGGTTGTCTTCTCCCCATTGTGCTTAATTGTCGGATCTTGTGAGCTGCCTAACATGATCAAGATCGTCTATCTGTAATTCTATATGTTGCGTTTGTTGGGATCCGATGAATAGAGAATACTTGTTATGTTGATTATCAAAGTTATGTCTATGTGTTGTTTATGATCTTGCATGCTCTCCGTTATTAGTAGATGCTCTGGCCAAGTTGATGCTAGTAACTCCAAGAGGGAGTATTTATGCTCGATAGTGGGTTCATGTCTCCGTGAATCTGGAGGAGTGACAAGAACCACTAAGGTTACGGATGTGCTGTTGCCACTAGGGATAAAACATTGGTGCTATGTTCAAGGATGTAGTCACTGATTACATTACGCGCAATACTTAATGCAATTGTCTGTTGTTAGCAACTTAATACTGGAGGGGGTTCGGATGATAACCTGAAGGTGGACTTTTTAGGCATAGATGCATGCTGGATAGCGGTCTATGTACTTTGTCGTAATGCCCAATTAAATCTCACAATACTCATCATAATATGTATGTGCATGGTCATGCCCTCTCTATTTGTCAATTGCCCAACTGTAATTTGTTCACCCAACATGCTGTTTATCTTATGGGGGAGACACCTCTAGTGAACTGTGGACCCCGGTCCAATTCTCTATACTGAAATACAATCTACTGCAATACTGTTCTACTGTTTTCTGCAAACAATCATCTTCCACATAATACGGTTAACCCTTTGTTACAGCAAGCCGGTGAGATTGACAGCCTCACTGTTTCGTTGGGGCAAAGTACTTTGGTTGTGTTGTGCAGGTTCCACGTTGGTGCCGGAATCTCTGGTGTTGCGCCGCAGTACATCGCACCGCCATCAACCTTCAACGTGCTTCTTGGCTCCTACTGGTTCGATAAACCTTGGTTTCATACTGAGGGAAAACTTGCCGCTGTACGCATCACACCTTCCTCTTGGGGTTCCCAACGGACGCGTGTTGTACGCGTATCAAGCAGCTTTTTCTGGCGCCGTTGCCGGGGACTTGAAGAAAAGTTACACCACAAAGATCTCTAACTCCCACGTCAACTACGCGCCAGCGCTTTTTCTGGCGCCGTTGCCGGGGAGATCAAGAAACGCTGCAAGGGGAGTCTCCACATCCCAATCTCTTTACTTTGTTTTTGACTTTCTTAGTTTTATTTACTACTATGTTTGCTGCACTAAATCAAAATACAAAAAAATTAGTTGCTAGTTTTACTTTATTTTCTATCTTGTTTGCTATATCAAAAACCCAAAAAAATTAGTTACTCGCATTTACTTTATTATCATGTCTAGTCCCGTAGTTGTTACTCTATCACCTGAGGAATTGATCTTCACTTTTAAACAAGGAGGTGAAGAGAATTTTAAAGAAGCATGGTCTAGAATTTTTGATGCTTATAGTAAAACTGAACCTAAAATGACCTTAAGTTTGCTTCTTAGTAATTTCTATTTCGAGCTTATTCTTCGCTATAGATATGCCTTAGATGCTGTAGTGGGAGGAGATTTCCTTCATTGTGATGGGGATCAAGCTTTTAATGCCATAAGAAAATTGATTACATCATTTAGCTCCGATAATAATTTTGATCCATCTCATGCTAGCATGCATAATAGATTAAACACTATTGAAACAAATATATCCTGTTTAAAAGAAGTGTATAACCGAATTCGCGAATACTATGATTATGTTCCATTAAGCTTCGAACCTTCAATGTGGGTGCCTACCGTTAAAGCTACTATTGGTAGTGAAACTTTTCCTGCTCGTTGTGATATTATGTCCGAGTTTTGCCTCATGCCTGAAAAAAATTTATAAATCTTTGACACTTTGGGGACTTACTGAAGGGGGAGAAGAAATAACTCTTACGGATAACTCTGTTGTAATTCCTAAGGGTATAGCTGAAGGTGTTTTCACAACCTTTCTTGGAAGGACGGTATCCACTGATTATCTCGTTATTGAATGTGTAGGGACAGGACAAATCACGCTTGGAAGATCCCTGCTGAAACTCATGGGAGCAGTCATAGATGTTGGGAAAGGCACTCTAAATTTTACCTCTATACCCGGATGCGGTCATGTATTCCCTAGACCAAAGAGTAGGAATAAGAGTAAGAAAGGTAAAAGCAACACCCCTGGTAAGAATGCCGATGCATCGTCTCTTGATAATACTTGATACACACTTTCTGCGCCTAGCTGAAAGGCGTTAAAGAAAAGCGCTTATGGGAGACAACCCATGTTTTTACCTACAGTACTTTGTTTTTTATTTTGTGTCTTGGAAGTTGTTTACTACTGTAGCAACCGCTCCTTATCTTAGTTTAGTGTTTTGTTGTGCCAAGTAAAGTCGTTGATAGAAAAGTTCATACTAGATTTGGATTACTGCGCAGAAACAGATTTCTTTGCTGTCACGAATCTGGGCTGTTTTCTCTGTAGGTAACTCAGAAAATTATGCCAATTTACGTGAGTGATCCTCAGATATGTACGCAACTTTCATTCAATTTGAGCATTTTCATTTGAGCAAGTCTGGTGCCTCGATAAAATTCGTCAATACGAACTGTTCTGTTTTGACAGATTCTGCCTTTTATTTCGCATTGCCTCTTTTGCTATGTTGGATGAATTTCTTTGATCCATTAATGTCCAGTAGCTTTATGCAATGTCCAGAAGTGTTAAGAATGATTGTGTCACCTCTGAACATGTTAATTTTTATTGTCGCTAACCCTCTAATGAGTTGTTCTAAGTTTGGTGTGGAGGAAGTTTTCAAGGATCAAGAGAGGAGTATGATGCAACATGATCAAGGAGAGTGAAAGCTCTAAGCTTGGGGATGCCCCGGTGGTTCACCCCTGCATATTCTAAGAAGACTCAAGCATCTAAGCTTGGGGATGCCCAAGGCATCCCCTTCTTCATCGACAACATTATCAGGTTCCTCCCCTGAAACTATATTTTTATTCCATCACATCTTATGTGCTTTGCTTGGAGCGTCGGTTTGTCTTTATTTTTGTTTTGTTTGAATAAAATGGATCCTAGCATTCACTTTATGGGAGAGAGACACGCTCCGCTGTAGCATATGGACAAGTATGTCCTTAGGCTCTACTCATAGTATTCATGGCGAAGTTTCTTCTTCGTTAAATTGTTATATGGTTGGAATTGGAAAATGATACATGTAGTAATTGCTATAAATGTCTTGGGTAATGTGATACTTGGCAATTGTTGTGCTCATGTTTAAGCTCTTGCATCATATGCTTTGCACCCATTAATGAAGAAATACATAGAGCATGCTAAAATTTGGTTTGCATATTTGGTCTCTCTAAGGTCTAGATAATTTCTAGTATTGAGTTTGAACAACAAGGAAGACGGTGTAGAGTCTTATAATGTTTACAATATGTCTTTTATGTGAGTTTTGCTACACCGGTTCATCCTTGTGTTTGTTTCAAATAAGCCTTGCTAGCCTAAACCTTGTATCGAGAGGGAATACCTCTCATGCATCCAAAATACTTGAGCCAACTACTATGCCATTTGTGTCCACCATACCTACCTACTACATGGTATTTTCCGCCATTCCAAAGTAAATTGCTTGAGTGCTACCTTTAAAAATTCCATCATTCACCTTTGCAATATATAGCTCATGGGACAAATAGCTTAAAAACTATTGTGGTATTGAATATGTACTTATGCACTTTATCTCTTATTAAGTTGCTTGTTGTGCGATAACCATGTTCACTGGGGACGCCATCAACTACTCTTTGTTGAATTTCATGTGAGTTGCTATGCATGTTCGTCTTGTCTGAAGTAAGAGAGATCTACCACCTTATGGTTAAGCATGCATATTGTTAGAGAAGAACATTGGGCCGCTAACTAAAGCCATGATCCATGGTGGAAGTTTCAGTTTTGGACATATATCCTCAATCTCATATGAGAAAATTATTAATTGTTGTTACATGCTTATGCATAAAAGAGGAGTCCATTATCTGTTGTCTATGTTGTCCCGGTATGGATGTCTAAGTTGAGAATAATCAATAGCGAGAAATCCAATGCGAACTTTCTCCTTAGACCTTTGTACAGGCGGCATAGAGGTACCCCTTTGTGACACTTGGTTAAAACATGTGCATTGTGATGATCCGGTAGTCCAAGCTAATTAGGACAAGGTGCGGGTACTATTAGTATACTATGCATGAGGCTTGCAACTTGTAAGATATAATTTACATGATACATATGCTTTATTACTACCGTTGACAAAATTGTTTCATGTTTTCAAAATCAAAGCTCTAGCACAAATATAGCAATCGATGCTTTTCCTCTATGGAGGACCATTCTTTTACTTTCATTGTTGAGTCAGTTCACCTATTTCTCTCCACCTCAAGAAGCAAACACTTGTGTGAACTGTGCATTGATTCCTACATATTTGCATATTGCACTTATTATATTACTCTATGTTGACAATATCCATGAGATATACATGTTATAAGTTGAAAGCAACCGCTGAAACTTAATCTTCCCTTGTGTTGCTTCAATGCCTTTACTTTGAATTATTGCTTTATGAGTTAACTCTTATGCAAGACTTATTGATGCTTGTCTTGAAGTACTATTCATGAAAAGTCTTTGCTATATGATTCACTTGTTTACTCATGTCATATACATTGTTTTGATCGCTGCATTCACTACATATGCTTTACAAATAGTATGATCAAGGTTATGATGGCATGTCACTCCAGAAATTATCTGTGTTATCGTTTTACCTGCTCGGGACGAGCAGAACTAAGCTTGGGGATGCTGATACGTCTCCAACGTATCGATAATTTCTTATGTTCCATGCCACATTATTGATGTTATCTACATGTTTTATGCACACTTTATGTCATATTCGTGCATTTTACGGAACTAACCTATTAACAAGATGCCGAAGTGCCGATTCTTTGTTTTCTGCTGTTTTTGGTTTCAGAAATCCTAGTAACGAAATATTCTTGGAATTGGACGAAATCAACGCCCAGGGTCCTATTTTGCCACGAAGCTTCCAGAAGACCGAAGAGGAGACGAAGTGGGGCCACGAGGTGGCCACACCCTAGGGCGGCGCGGCCCCCCCCTTGGCCGCGCGGCCCTGTGGTGTGGGCCCCTCGTGCCGCCTCCTGACCTGCCCTTCCGCCTACTTAAAGCCTCCGTCGCGAAACCCCCAGTACCGAGAGCCACGATACGGAAAACCTTACTGAGACGCCGCCGCCGCCAATCCCATCTCGGGATTCAGAGATCGCCTCCGGCACCCTGCCGGAGAGGGGATTCATCTCCCGGAGGACTCTACGCCGCCATGGTCGCCTCCGGAGTGATGTGTGAGTAGTCTACCCCTGGACTATGGGTCCATAGCAGTAGCTAGATGGTTGTCTTCTCCCCATTGTGCTTAATTGTCGGATCTTGTGAGCTGCCTAACATGATCAAGATCGTCTATCTGTAATTCTATATGTTGCGTTTGTTGGGATCCGATGAATAGAGAATACTTGTTATGTTGATTATCAAAGTTATGTCTATGTGTTGTTTATGATCTTGCATGCTCTCCGTTATTAGTAGATGCTCTGGCCAAGTTGATGCTAGTAACTCCAAGAGGGAGTATTTATGCTCGATAGTGGGTTCATGTCTCCGTGAATCTGGAGGAGTGACAAGAACCACTAAGGTTACGGATGTGCTGTTGCCACTAGGGATAAAACATTGGTGCTATGTTCAAGGATGTAGTCACTGATTACATTACGCGCAATACTTAATGCAATTGTCTGTTGTTAGCAACTTAATACTGGAGGGGGTTCGGATGATAACCTGAAGGTGGACTTTTTAGGCATAGATGCATGCTGGATAGCGGTCTATGTACTTTGTCGTAATGCCCAATTAAATCTCACAATACTCATCATAATATGTATGTGCATGGTCATGCCCTCTCTATTTGTCAATTGCCCAACTGTAATTTGTTCACCCAACATGCTGTTTATCTTATGGGGGAGACACCTCTAGTGAACTGTGGACCCCGGTCCAATTCTCTATACTGAAATACAATCTACTGCAATACTGTTCTACTGTTTTCTGCAAACAATCATCTTCCACACAATACGGTTAACCCTTTGTTACAGCAAGCCGGTGAGATTGACAACCTCACTGTTTGGTTGGGGCAAAGTACTTTGGTTGTGTTGTGCAGGTTCCACGTTGGCGCCGGAATCTCTGGTGTTGCGCCGCACTACATCCCGCCGCCATCAACCTTCAACGTGCTTCTTGGCTCCTACTGGTTCGATAAACCTTGGTCTCATACTGAGGGAAAACTTGCCGCTGTACGCATCACACCTTCCTCTTGGGGTTCCCAACGGACGCGTGTTGTACGCGTATCAGTGGCATGAGATCGAAAGAAAAAGGCAAGTGCCCAAATATGAGGTGCCAAAAAAAACTCCAAGAAAAGAAAGTTGATTGCTCATAGAGGATGACATGCGGGTCCCATTTAGCTGCAGCGGTCTCACTGTTTGAGAGGCGGCAGGGGATCGAAAGAAAAAGGCAAGTGAACGAATATGAGGTGCCAAAAATAATCCAAGAAAAGAAAGTTTTATAGTACATAGAGGATGACATGCGGGTCCCATTTAGCAGCAGCGGTATCACCGTTTGAGAGGCGGCAGGGGATCAAAAGAAAAAAGAAATTGCCAAAAATCAGAGGGTGAAAAAAAACCAAGAAAATGAACTTTTATAGTACATAGAGGATGACATGCGGGTCCCATGAGCCTGCAGGTTCCTCAACGTTTCAAACGTGGCATGAGATCGAAAGAAAAAGGCAAGTGAAAAAATATCAGGAGCCAAAAATAATTCAAGAAAAGAAAGTTTTATAGTACATAGAGGATGACATGCGGGTCCCATTTAGCAGCAGCGGTATCACCGTTTGAGAGGCGGCAGGGGATCGAAAGAAAAAGGCAAGTGAAAAAATATGAGGAGCCAAAATTAATTCAAGAAAAGAAAGTTTTATAGTACATAGAGGATGACATGCGGGTCCCATTTAGCAGCAGCGGTATCACCGTTTGAGAGGCGGCAGGGGATCGAAAGAAAAAGGTAAGTGACCAAATATGAGGTGCCAAAAATAATTCAAGGAAAGAAAGTTTTATAGTACATAGAGGATGACATGCGGGTCCCAGTTAGCAGCAGCGGTATCACCGTTTGAGAGGCGGCAGGGGATCGAAAGAAAAAGGCAAGTGACCAAATTTGAGGTGCCAAAAAAAACTCCAAGAAAAGAAAGTTGATTGCACATAGAGGATGACATGCGGGTCCCATTTAGCAGCAGCGGTCTCAACGTTTCCAAGGCGGCAAGGGATCAAAAGAAAAAGGAAGTAGCCGAGAAATCTGGGGTGCAAAAAAAATCCAAGAATAGAAAGAATTTTGGTTCATAGAGGATGACATGCGGGACCCATGATCCTGCATCGTAAACGGCTCGATCGGAGAACGTTGAACGAGATGGCGCGATCTAGAAAAAAAACAATGCCAGAGAGGCTGCCATCTGGGCCCTACATCCCTCGGCGGTGCGGATTTGCGTTGACTCGGCCGGCGAACCCGAGATTTTGAGGTGCACCACGTCCCGGGCCACCATACGCGACGTTTTGGCCGCTTTCGTCGGGCTAGGTGGCCTCAAAAACGAGAAAAAAAAAGTTTTGACATGCACCACGGAGGGACCCAAAATCGTCGGCCATGGTACACCAGCAACCACGGCGCGACTTCAACTTCGTCGGCCATGGCAACTTTTCTTGTAGTGATGAAATCATGAAATAAAATGGCCCACACGTCAGCGATAGATGGATGGCTGCTCCGACGTGTCTCCTGACCCTACCCGTCAGCACGAGACGGTCAGGGAGGAGCTGCCCCTGTGCGGCCCCACCCGGTCAGACTAACGGTCAAGGCCTCTGACCTGACGGCTACCGGCCGTTCCAGCACTTGTGCGTGTTTCAAACTAGAGGAGGGGAAAACTGAGGAAAAACTAAGGGACTGGGGAAAACTGAGTACAACTAACGAACCAGGGGCACGAAAATAGAAATCCACTTTATTATTGCCTCTCGGGCATATCTCCAACACGGAGGTGGCATGATGATGGACTCGTGTAGGGCAGTGTCGTTGTCTATTGCCGTGGTGGCATTGATGACATGCCTAAAAGGTCAATGCGCCTTCATGATGAGGACATCGCATCTATTGATATAACCGTTATACCTATTGCCACAAAATACAAGGACCTATCACTCGAGCTCGTGCGAAACAACTTAACTATCAGGTACTTTTGTTTCTTGGAACTATTAGTCATATACATGAGAATATGATGCTTCCTAAATCAGAGGTATTTGTTACTCTTAGAAATGATGGACCTAGCATGGATGAGACGGACAAGCATTGGACCATGATCGAACATGGAGATAGCAGCAAATATGTGAGGATTGAAGAGGACGCTACGAGTGAAGATTTCGGGACTTTAAAGCCTCCATAATGATGAATGAAGAGCTTGGACGAAATATTCAAGATGATATCTCATAATTTCGTCCTAAGTATGATATGGTGTTGCGTCACCTTTACTTTTGGGCCAGGCCCATGTAAAATTCACAGAAATTATTTCAGCCACTTTTTAGAGTCTGTATTGAAGGAGAAAAGGACTCCTAGAGGTCGGTTCGGCCACCACATCTAGGGTTGGCCGAAACCCTCTCCTTTTCCACCTTAAATACCCCTAGCCATCACGTTTAGACTTGGATTTTGATTAGATTAAAAGTTAGCCAATTGATGTAACTTCGTGTACTTCTTTTAAGGCCAACGCCTAGAACAAGATCGACTATTCAGAATCCCACCTTATTCAATAAAGCTTTAATCTATATCCGCAATATCTTGATTGCATTATTAGTTCTTACTTGTTATCGATTTCAGGTAGGATTTAAGACCCTCGCTGGTCTGGCTGATCGTGCACCCGCAAGATCAGCAACTCCCGGAGATTGTCCTAGCGATTACATTTGGCGCATGAGCTTTGCAAGTGTAGTCGGATCGTCAAGCACAAACTCCACAAACAAATCAAATTATCATCATCTCATCGAAAGATCGGACACATTTGCCCTATCACTTCATCCCTCTTGAAAATGGGTCGATGATAGATGGCGGTGGCGACTTCTAGAGCGTGTGCAACGGTGCATGATGGATGTGCTCTAGGGTCGCTATTGGGTGGCTTGATGAAGCCTCCGATTTTTAAATGATGTGCGTATGTGTTCGGCCTGACATGATCACCTTCCTTATCAAGGTTGTAGTTGTTGCGATAGTTGTCGCTTGTGTGGTGGCTTTAAGTTGATATTTAGGGGGTGTTTTGTTCCCGGACACAATTTGTCAAGCAAAAGTTTGGCAATTTAGCCTTTATTTGATTTTTGCCATATTTTAGAGTAGCCGCATTTTATCATCCATATGGCCCACCTAGCATTGAGTGAATTTTTTGCCAACTTTTACCATACTTTGTGGCTTTTAAATTCTCAGCAACACTTATATGACTGCCATATTTGCTAGACTTAGAGCCTCTCCAGCCGCGTCCCCTACCTTTGGGGCACGCCGGACAAAATTTTGTACCCAGCCGTGCACCCCAAAGCCTCCTTCCATCCGACGCAACACAATATGGTGTCCGGCGCCCCGAGCCCATCCCCGCTCCACAGGGCACGCCAGGCACAACGAAACGCGAGGCGGGGAGTGGCTGACCCGACGCGTCAGCAACACATTCAAGTTTAACCTAACCGCCGCCTACCTCACGACGAAAGCTATTGACGCGCAGGGACGGTGCAGTTTTCGCAGAGGTGCATCGAAGCGTCTCGTCGCGCCTAGCTCTCTGTGCCAGCATTAATGAGCGCCACCGCTCCCCCGCCTCCCTCCAGCCTATAAAAAGGGGAGCACTCGCATCATTCCTCACGCACAAACCCTAGCGCATCTCTCCCCAACCCTAGCCGCCACCATCTCAAGAGTCAAAGCCATGGATGGTAGAGGCAGAGGCCGAGGCCGAGTCGCGGCCGTGGTCGTGGCCGCGACAGAGCTGCACGGTCTCCGTCGCCTGCGACGTCGTCGTCTTCATCGTCGTACCTGCAGGAAGATCATGAAGTGTTGTCCGAGTTCGTCGTCGTTCTCAACGGCGACCCACTACACATCCAGAGGTTGTCGGACAAGTTCGCCGAGTTCGTCGCCGGCAATGAGCCAGCCGTGCTACATCTGCGGGAGGTTGGCTGCGACTGCTGCCGGTGGCCGGTGAACATGCTCTTCGACGGGCGCGGAAAGATGTACCTCCACACCGACTGGGAGAAGTTCGCGCGCTACCACGACCTCCAAGCCGGCTGCGTGCTCACATTCTCCTACCTAGGCGATGCGGATATGAGCGTCAAGGTGTTCGACGACACGTGTTGCCGCCGGCACCACCACGGCGACGACGATGAGCAGGACGATTGAACACACCGAGTGTTCTTTCTTCGCAGAGAAAATAGGCATGGAGATTTCTGGATGTTCTTCCTCGAAAGGACCAACAGGGCTATAATTACCAACTGGATTTTCCAGTTTGGACGACTGAGAGTGTTCTTTTTTGGCAGTGAAACTACAAAATCTGTGATGCCAACACTAGTTAAGTTTCCTCATTCTTCAATGTTTTAACTATATATATTAGTTTGTGGAAACCATGTTCCAAATATATCTTAGTTTGTGTAAAACCATGTTCACAATTATGTATTAGTTTATGGAATGTTCCCCTACTAAAATAAAAATACAAAAAAAAATATTTTAATATTAAAAAACAGTTTAGGGAACGCGGCATGAATAAAATACGTCTTCCAAACGGCGCTGGGGAACGCCGGTTGGAGATGCTCTTGGGCTCAGCACAATATGGCGCGAATATAAATAAACCAGGTTATGGGCAAATGACAGTTCACTATTTGTCACGTCAGAATTAAAACGAGTATACTTGGCATGGAATCCACTTGAATTACTGTAGCCGGCCGCACCACGAGTCCACGAGCTGGGTGCTCAGGTTCCAAGCTTCCACCTAGTCAGTCTTTTCCATCGGCAAGCAGACGCGCACGATAGCTCCAACGGGCCGACCCAAATGGATACGCTGAACCGTTCGTTTTAGATCGTTTTGGTGGTCGCGCGGATATTCGGACAACGGTCCGCGTCCGCGTGTCCGTTTGGTTCGCACGCTACATCCAACACGCGGACGCATTGCAAATATGAAGTAAATCAAAAATAAAGGAAAAATTTAAACCTAAACGAAGTTTCATTAAACATATGCCCTATCTTGGGCAAATTTATACATATGCCTATTTTGGGCAAATTTAAACTACCAAAAAAGCTCTTTATATGGGCTTTAAAATTAAAAACAAATAAAAACGCTCTATTAGGATTCGAGGAGGACGAGGTGGCCGCCGGTGCGCCGCCTAGTCCCTGTGGATGTCGCCACCGTCGGCGTCGATGACGTCCCCGGGCGGCGAGGCACTATTGTGGCTCGACCGCGTCGGGGACTCCGGCCACGGCGACCACAGGGCCTCCTCCCAGGCCGAGTGCGGGTCCGGCGCCGCCCTCTGCTCCGTCGCAGCAGCCCAGAGCTGCGCCTCCTCCCTGAAGCGTTGTTCCCTCTCCTGCCACGCGAGGCGCCTGGCCTTCTGGCGCCTCTCCTGCTCCGCGAGGCGCCTAGCCTCCTGGCGCATCTCCTCCTTGCGGCGGATCCTGGCCTCCTCGCGCCGCCTCGTCGCTGCCTCCTCCCGGCGGACCTGGTCGAGCAACGACCAGGCCTCAGCGTCCTCGACTGCCTGCCGGGCCTCCTCCTCCATCGAGGAGGTGCGAATGGCCGCCGCGAGATGCGTCCACTTCGCATCCTCCACCGCCGCGGACAGAGCCGGAGCAGCAGCAGCGGCGCTGGTTGCGCCAATGCTATCAACACCCGGATTTTTAAGTCCAGATGCCTATTATGCCATTCATCGCAATCCCAGGAATATTGTTTTTGTGAGACATAATAGATTGATATCACAACACATCATTCATTACAACACATAATCGTCTTACAATAAAGGATCACATGATCCAGTCTTAATACAACATAGGGGATCTAAGGATTCAATTACAAAACACATAGCGGAAGCGCAGTAGCGGTCGTGGTCCATCTGTTCGACAGGCAACTGTTGACGTCAGGAGTAGTCCTAGTTGTCATAGACGTCCTGCTGTCCATCTTCAGGGTTCTGATACTCCTCTTCATAGTCTGGCCATTTGAATAGCCAGGGACACAGCCATGAGTACTTTAAAGTACTCGCAAACTAATACTAGTGTAAACATTATCAATTTTAGTAAAGGGGTGCTAAGCTCTAGGTTCATTTGCATAAATCCAGTTTTATTTCATAAGCACTTGATAATAAAAGACTCTTTAGTTGTCTAACTAACTCAAGTGGGAACATTAGTATCATTCCCACAACTCTGTTGTGATCAATTCAAATTCACCTTTCAAGTTCAAGTCACAAGTCACCAGTAACATGTAACATTTTTGAAAAGTTCTGATGACGGAACAGTATGGCCTTTCCAACCGTCCATAACCGTGGACACGGCTATTCGAATAGGTTTACACTCTGCAGAGGTTGTACACTTGTGCCACAACTTTTGATTACATCCGTCAGGGATAACCCTGAATAATCGTAACTCAGTACGCGGATCATCAACCATAACCTTTCACTTACATATCCTAGTATAGGCACCTCTCCCCATGAGCTTGGCCTCCCAGTGAAGACAAACCGTCAGCCTGGGAACTGCACAGGGCTTGGGCCGGACATTCACGTCATTTCACATCATTTCTTTTGTTGTGGAGGCAGCTTTCGGCATAACCCCGATGCCGCTTGTTTAGAGGGAACCCATACTAAGACACATAAACTTCCAGTTAAGCCCTACCCATAATCAGGTATTGTGGGGATACTTGTAAATTGGAATGGTATCGCATCCGAACCCAACCATCAGTTTTTGTAAAGTTCACCGTGTCATTCACAAGTCATATTCACCTTCAAAATATTTCAATAGAATGACTCATCATTCCAAGGTTTTCAAAGTCATTTCATTTCACATGTTCCCATCTAGAGTAGTCAATTTTATTTGTTGGCACTAGCAACTAGTCATGAGGGGTGCTAACTAGCTTATAGCTTTCTAGGCTAAGTTTGATGCTCCTGTGCTACTCTAGACCAAGGGAATCATGAATCAAAAGGTAACTTTGATAAATCAAATTCAATAAAGCTTGTAAGGTAAAAACTTGGGATAGGACCATTAAGCATAAAGTAAAATGTGGTGATGCCTTGCTCTTGTAGAGCTTTGCACTTTGCAAGAATATTAGCTTGCATTGGTAATAGCTTGCAATAATCTAGCAAGCCTTCAGTGGTGTATTGATCAAAGTGGTATTCTTCTTCCTGGTAGTAGACCTCCTCCTCTTGGTACTCTTCGGTACTAGCGTCTAAAAACGGATACGAGGTATACAATCACCAAACAAATCTTAAGTGCTAGACTAAGCACACAAATGGTTCACACAAGCTTATCCTAGCATCACCATAATATTAACATGTTGGTTGACTTTGTTTTATTTTTCAGAAAAATAATTTCCTCTCATTACAAATATTGATTAGGGTTTTTATTTAATTCTTTGGAGAAATAATTTCCTCTCGTTGAATCTTATTAAGATTGAATCTCCTCAATTCATAAATGTGAGATCATGTTGACCAAGTCAATACTTCACATTTATCATTTGAGAAGAAAATTTTAAATGAGATTCATCATCTCATGTAATTTAAATACTACTTTGATTTAAGATCCTCAAATGAGCAAGTATGAGACCAATCAACAAGGGTCATCACACTGCTTCATACTACTTGGGAAGATGATTTAAATGAGGTGCTACACCTCATAGATTTAAAATCCTAAATTTGAAAATGATTTAAATGAGCTAGAAATGACTACATAGCCATTATTTTGCTCTAGCCCATGATCATGCAAAGAACTAGGCTATGTTTTTACATAAACAATTAGGGTACTTGAAAAGTGAAAAATGAGAGGTGGAAACCCCCTTAAAACTATTTATGGTTGATTTTATAAATTTATTTGAATTCTGAAAACTCTCTGACTTGTTATTTTTACTATTCAAAATATACAATAGATTTTGATTTGAATCCAGTGTGGTTGGATGGAGCCTTTCATGAGCTTTCTAAATATATAAAAATTGTCAAATTTGGTTCAGTAGATTTGAAGTTATTTGATTTTCAATAAAGCATCTGAAAGATATTTGGAATAATCTAAACAGACCAAATTTGAACACATGGGCCTGTGCGGGAAAATCTACTGGGCCGGCCCAGCTATGCTTCTGCGCTCAGCGGGCCAACTGACAGCAGACCCGACCTGTCAGCGGGTTTTAAACAGCGAAGCGGTACGCGGGCGTGCGGTGCGTTGGATTAAAAGAGAATCGGACGGTGCACGATCGTCACCTTCCGCGACGGCGAGCAAACCCTGGGCGCGGCAGAGGGGGTCGACGGCGGCTGGTCGGAGGCTCGGCGAGGGTTGGCGATGTGGGCAAACAACGTTGGAGACGACGGCGAGTCGAGGGAGGGTCGAGGGAGTGGCTGAGGTGGCGCCAATCGTCATCGCCGTCTTGCTACTGCCGCGGCGGTTGTCGGTGAAATTGGAGCAACTCCGGTGGCAATGTGGAGGGGAAGAGGGTCGAGGAGAGCAAGTGAAGGGAGATGAGCGAGCCGGTGTGGAGAATTCATCCAGGGGGTGCCTCTATTTATAGGGGCGCGAGGTGCTGCAGGGCGCGGAGCAGGTCGTCGTCGTCATGGCTACGGTGGGCTAGCGTCACGGGCGAGGGTGCAACAGTGTTGGCGACAACGAGGCGGTCACGACGAGCGTCAGCGCGCTGAAAACGGGGCACGGGAGCGTGCTGGCGACGTCACGTACTGCCGGGCCTGTGGCGGAGGACGTCGACGAGAGCGTCAGCTACAGGGCGAGCGCAGGCCAATGGAGGTGTCTGGGAGGTAGGTGGTGACCTGGTGAGTGCGTAGGAGAGGGGAGAGGGCGAGGCGAGCGTGGAGTCAACGGGAGCAGATCGTGCTCTGTCGTGCCTGTGAGCACGTCCATGCCGGTCCTGGCGCGTTCTGGCTTCGTGGGCACGTCGTGGACTGGTAGTTTCATGGCCTCTCCTCGTCCTTGGCGAGTACTGGAGGGGTCAGTGAGTCGAAGCATGCTGGTTTGACATGGTTTTAAGGGCTAAGGAGGAGAGAGAGCAGGTGAGGTGTGACATGGTCATGAGGATGGCATGACTTGAATAGGGATGTGAAATGATCTTTCTGAGGTCAACTCTTGCATAGTGGTGTTCAGTGAGGTGAGGCTGGTGTGGTTGACAGGGTGGGCAAGGTTGGAGAGGGGTAGAGTGTGCACATTTGATTTTTGTCAAAGTGTATGTGACATATGCAAGGTACTAGGCATGGTTGTGTGTGATGGTGATCATGGCATGGATATGTGATGTCATGGTGGGGGTTTAGAGGTACAAAGCACTATATATGAGCTCAAGATAGAAAAAGGGGAGGTGGTACATAGTGGTTGGGGGTGGTTGTACCTTATTTTTACTCTATGTAACAATTTGATCACATGTAAAGGTCTCATTTGTGTTTGACTTTTGGCCAACTTTCTGCATGGATGGGTTCTAAATAATGTTTGGCTTCAAATAGTGGCATTGGTTTGGGTTTTGGAATTTATTTGTGAAAATTCTAAATATTTGGGTAATCTAGAATTTGTTTCAATGTTGCCACTTGGCTTGATCAAAATTTGAAATTTAGCACGAATTTGCAGGGGTGTGCTTTACCAAAGTTGTTCACCTTGATGTGGTCTTAGATGAGGTGCAAAGAGTTGAAATTGTTTAGTTTGAAAATTTCCCAATACAGGGGCTCAAAGTGGGTGTCATGTTAAAATTGGCAGATTTGACCATTATCTTATGTGAGCAAAATTTGATTTCAAATTTGATTTGATTTGTGTTTCTTTGATTCAAAAAGTGTTATAAAGTGTTTATTAACATTCTACAAGTAATGGCACAAGTCAAAATGGCTTATTTTAAAGATTTGCAAAAATGGCCATAGCCCCATATGTGTATTGCCTATTTTTATTTCCTTTTCTTTTTCTTTGATCAAAGGGCATGGTTTTGGATTCCTTGAGTGTTAGTTTAAGTTTATTAAGGGTTTCCAACCATTTTGGTAAGGTAAGGGTGGTATAAGACAAGAATTGCATTTTTGGCTATAGGCCCACATATGCCTCTATGTATATTTTTGTTTTCTTTTTATTTCACTTTAAATTTAATTGGTAAATGATAGGTTGGGTTTGTTGAGGTTTTTCAAACCATCCAACAAAATAGAACTTACCATAGTTTATTATTTGCAAAAATAGCTATTTGCTCTCATATGCTTTTTCTCTTATTTTGTTTTCTTTTTATTTTGTTTCTCTTTGATGTTGAAAAGGGTAGGGTTTAAGGTTTAATAGCATGGGTGAATGATGTCTACGGGTGCTTCTATTCTTGTAGACAGTGTTGGGCCTCCAAGAGCAAAGGTTTGTAGAACAGCAGCAAGTTTCCCTTAAGTGGATCACCCAAGGTTTATCGAACTCAGGGAGGAAGAGGTCAAAGATATCCCTCTCAAGCAACCCTGCAACCACAAAGCAAGAAGTCTCTTGTGTCCCCAACACACCTAATAGGTGCACTAGTTCGGCGAAGAGATAGTGAAATACAAGTGGTATGAATGAATATGAGCAGTAGTACGGCGCCAGAAAAGTGCTTGCTGGCGTGCAGTTGATGGTAGTAATATTGCAGGCAGTATAAATGCAGTAAAACAGTAAACAAGCAGCGATAGCAGTATTTAGGAACAAGGCCTAGGGATCATACTTTCACTAGTGGACACTCTCAATATTGATCACATAACAGAATAAATAGATAGATGCTAGACTCTACACCCTCTTGTTGGATGATGAACACCACTAACTGTGTAGGATTACACGAACCCTCAATGCCGGAGTTAACAAGCTCCACAATATTCAATGTTCATATTTAAATAACCTTAGAGTGCATAACAGATCAACATAACCAAACCAAGTACTAACATATCATGCACACTGTCACCTTCACACTACGAAAGGAGGAATAGATCACATCAATACTCATAGCAATAGTTAACTTCATAATCTACAAGAGATCACAATCATAGCCTACGCCAAGTACTACACGATGCACACACTGTCACCATTCACTAGTAGGAAAAGCCTCATCAGTGGCGCACCAAAAATGGATTCTGTGGCGCATGGGAGGTGCGCCACAGAAACGTCGCCACAAAAATAAGGTTTCTGTGGCGCACCTTCCCATGTGCCACAGAATTAAGGTTTCTGTGGCGCACGTGTTCCTAGGTGCGCCACAGAAAAGCGTGCGCCACAGAATTAGTTTTCAGTGCGCCACAGAAATTGCTTGTATTATACTCGATTTTGTGCTGCCTGCTATACACATGCAGTTTATACACAGCAATATACAGAGATACAGGTTATATACAGCAACATTCAGATATAATATAAATATCATGTACATTGCACAGATATAACATAGACATCATCATCACATTACTTAGAGCCTGATCGAGATACATATATAGTGGCAATTAAGTGTCAAATGTTTTGCATACAACTCTTAATTCATACAAATTTCACAATTTCGAGATACAAAGTAGTCTTCATCCGGTTCCTCCTTTGCTCCCTCATCTCTACCCACCAGGCTCGCTTGCATCGGGGTCTTCATATCCAGTTCGTACTATGATGAAAATGGAAGAAAGTGAGACCAACAAGTCCGATGCACAAGAGAAATGGAATAAATGCCTCATACATTGTTGGTCAACACAAATATTAACATTTAGGGATGGCGTAAGTGAGACCAAGTCCGATGCACAAGAGATTGATATTTGTGCTATCTTACCAGGCTCACTTACGCCACCCCCAAGTGTACGGGGACCAAACATTTTAATCATCGGCATTTTGAAAATCTCAAAGCAAATGGAATGACAAAATGGAATAAGTGCCTCATACATTATTGGTCAACACAAATACTATGGTCAGAAACCATAGTTGCAGTATACACCGCAGGATACTTTGCAGAAGGGCCCCCTTTCCCCGGCCGTCGTTCCGTGAACGGGTCCTTAACGACACAACAACGCTGATCTGCATCTCCGGCGCAGAACCACGGCAGTCCCAGCCGCCTCCCTTGTGGTCGCGTCTCCTGTGCTCTTCTGCATGGCCGGACCACGATTGGACTCACCGGGGGAATAATGATAATCGCCATCAACACTATCGCCAGACTCCACAGGAGCATAGCAGTTTGCAGCAGATGCCACTTTTCTTCCCTCGCCGTGCAGTGAACGAGTCTTTGGTCTTTGCATCAAGAACTCGTTCACTGGACGGCGAGAGAAGAAAAGCGGCATCTGCTGCAAAGTACTCTACACCTGTGGACTCTGACGATAGTGGTGATGGCGATTATCAGTATTTCCCCGGTGAGTCCAATCGTGGTCCGGCCATGGAGAAAAGCGCAGAGCCCATTAGACACGGCCACAAGGGAGACGGCTGGGACTGGCGTGGTTCTGCGCCGAAGAGACATGTCGGCGTTGTTGTCTCGTCAAGGACTCGTTCAACGAACGGCGGCCGGGGAAAGGGGGGCCCGTCTACAAAGTATATTGCGGCGTATAGGTGACCAAACATTCTAATCATCGGCACTAAAATGGAAGAAAGAGCCAAGTGGTATCTCAACTAGATATCATATGCCTCATACTTTGTTGGTCGAAAGAAATATTAACATTCAGGGATGGGGTCAGCGAGGCCAGGTAGGATGCACAAGAGATTGATATTTGTGCCATCGCACCAGGCTCAGTGGCCCCACCCCAGAGTGTACAAGTGACCAAACAATTTAATCATCGACACTAGAATGTTAGAAAGGCCAATGCAATTAAGAAGTAGCTAGTATGAACTAAATGGAATGCCTCATACTTTGTTGGTCGAAACAAATATGAACATCCCGGGATGGCGTTAGTGAGGCCAGGTAGGATGCACAAGAGATTGATATTTGTGCCATCACACCAGGCTCACTAGCGACACCCCGGAGTGTACGAGTGATCAACCAACCATCTAATCATCGACAAGTACAAAAACACCACCAAACCAGCAACCATGGTGACATAAGTCAAGATGCTCAAACACACATAGCATGCATGGAGCAGATGCTCCAAAGGGATTATTCATCACTTGGTATAGACCAAGTGATGCTGGCAAAAGAGAGGCCAATCAAGAACCAGTAAATCCAGTAAGTGATAGATATGCCTAAACAAGCAACAACACATAGCATATCCCAGCTAACCAGATGAGACAAGTCTTGGTAGCCAACTTAATCACCTAGCACCACCTAGCCTTTTAAAACCATCAGAAACAGTCCTTTTTCTTCAAAGGATACCACAGTGGCATTCATTTACATGATCCCCTACTGTGGATATCTCTATTTTCATCAAAGCCAACAAGAAAAGGATACCACAGTGGCATTCATTTACATGATTCCCTAATGTGAATATCTCTATTTTAGTATACCATCATAAGCATTCCATTTAAATCACACATTTTAGTATCTGTTCTTATCCAAGTTTTTGCCTCAGCCTTTGCATCATTGGCTGAGCCAAGACATCAAGCATCTGGCCAGGGAGCATTCTTTCTTTTTAGGGAACTATATGAACTATATGCACATGATCCAGTAAGCATCCCCACTAATCAGAGCATTATAAGCATAGTAGCATACCATAAGCTCACAAGAATCCATCAAGTAAATCTTCACAAGGATACCACAGTAGCATAGTAGCATACCATAAGCTCACAAGAATCCATCATTTTCTTCACAAGGATACCACAGTAGCATACCATAGTAGCATTTCATGCATTTAAATGAACCAGTAGCATCAAAACCAACCAAATGTCCAACTGGCAAGCAATACCAAGTGAGCAAGTCTTCATTACCTTGTACAGGTTCAGACATGGATTTATTTCCAACAAAGGATGGAAATCAAATTAACATCATTGAATTAAATTGAATCATTACCATCACATGGTTCATCAATAACAAGTGGCAGTAAACCTCCACAAACAACACTATCCATATGCAGGCAACAATATACTAACCACTAGCACCTTTTTATTAGCAGCATAACAATATACTAACCACTAGCAATCCAGGCTCCAAATGGAACCTTTGGAGCAGATATATATAGAGCCAATATAGCATGTCACTCCAAATGAAACTATCCATATGCAGGCAACAAAGTAATTTATTCAGATACTGCACATGAGCAGCATCACTGAATCAAAGAAACTAGCAGCAATGCATCCAGAGCAACAACATCAATGCATCCAGAGCAACAGCAATGCATCCAGAGCATCATCAGCACAACCTAGAAGCACGAGCATTTCATCGAGCACTTTGTGCTCGCGCGGGAGAGGAAGAGGGAGGGGAGGGGAGAGAGTTCACCGACGACAGGGGTGGAGGAGGAGGTTGACGACGACGGCATCGGTGGAGGAGGAGGAGGACGCGGCGGCTCCTCCACCTTCACGTGACGGCGGCCCCTCCTCGCGGTGGCCCCTCCTCGCCGTAGCGGCAGCTTGTGCTGCAGGTGGCGGGGATGGGAGGACCGTGGCGGCATCCGGCCCTCGCGGAGGAAGGCGGCGGCGACGGCGATGGCGACGACCATGGTGGCGCGCGGCGGATCGGAAGAGAGTGGAGAGGGGAGAGGGGAGAGGTGAACAGGCGGGGGAGGGCACGGGCGAGATGATATAAGTTACCTTAATTCTGTGGCGCACCAGAGCAAGTGCGCCACAGAATCAATTACTTCTATGGCGCACAGAAGCACGTGCGCCACAGAAAGAGTTATTTCTGTGGCGCAGCATGACATGTGCGCCACAGAAATACCTACACTAATAATTGGTGGTGGCAGGATGTGGGCCCCATACAATTTCTGTGGCGCAACGTTCAGCAGTGCGCCACAAAATTAAGCTATTTCTGTGGCGCACCCAGCGTGGTGCGCCACAAAATAACATTCTGTGGCGCATTTTCAGTGGTGCGCCACACAACTAAGCTCTGCCTATAAGGGTTTTCCTACTAGTGATTACACCGTGCAGGAGGAATAAACTACTTTAATAACATCACTAGAGTAGCACACAGATATATTGTGATACAAAACACATTGCAATCATAAAGGGATATAAATAAGCACTTCACTATGCCATTCATAACAGTGAATAAGTATTCTATGAAATATAGCCTAAGAGACCCACACGGTGCACACACTGTCACCTTTACACACGTGGGACAAGGAGTCTCCGGAGATCACATAAGTAAAATCCACTTGACTAGCATAATGACATCTAGATTACAAGCATCATCATATGAATCTCAATCATGTAAGGCAGCTCATGAGATTATTGTATTGAAGTACATAGGAGAGAGATTAACCACATAGCTACCGGTACAGCCCTGAGCCTCGATGGAGAACTACTCTCTCCTCATGGGAGACAGCAGCGGTGATGAAGATGGCGGTGGTGTTGATGGAGAAGCCTTCCGGGGGCACTTCCCCATCCCAGCGGCGTGCCGGAACAGAGACTCCTGTCCCCCAGATCTTGGCTTCGCGATGGCGGTGGCTCTGGAAGGTTTTCTCTGGTTTCGTCGAACGTAATAGGGTTTTCGCGACGGAGGCTTTAAGTAGGCGGAAGGGCAAGGTCGGTGGAGTCACGAGGGACCCACACAACAGGGCGGCGCGGGCCCTAGCCTGGCCGCGCCGCCTTAGTGTGGCGCCACCTCGTGGCCCCACTTCGTATCTCCTCCGGTCTTCTGGAAGCTTCGTGTGAAAATAGGACCCTGGGCGTTGATTTCGTCCAATTCCGAGAATATTTCCTTACTAGGATTTCTGAAACCAAAAACAGCAGAAAACAGGAACTGGCATGGAACATAAAGTATGCATAAAACATGTAGATATCATCAATAATGTGGCATGGAACATAAGAAATTATCGATACGTCGGAGACGTATCAGCATCCCCAAGCTTAGTTCCTGCTCGTCCCGAGCAGGTAAACGATAACAAAGATAATTTCTGGAGTGACATGCCATCATAACCTTGATCATACTATTGTAAGCATATGTAATGAATGCAGCGATCAAAACAATGGTAATGACATGAGTAAACAAATGAATCATAAAGCAAAGACTTTTCATGAATAGTACTTCAAGACAAGCATCAATAAGTCTTGCATAAGAGTTAACTCATAAAGCAATAAATCAAAGTAAAGGTATTGAAGCAACACAAAGGAAGATTAAGTTTTAGCGGTTGCTTTCAACTTATAACATGTATATCTCATGGATAGTGTCAATGTAAAGTAATATAACAAGTGCAATATGCAAGTATGTAGGAATCAATGCACAGTTCACACAAGTGTTTGCTTCTTGAGGTGGAGAGAAATAGGTGAACTGACTCAACATAAAAGTAAAAGAAAGGTTCTTCAAAGAGGAAAGCATCGATTGCTATATTTGTGCTAGAGCTTTTATTTTGAAAACATGAAACAATTTTGTCAACGGTAGTAATAAAGCATATGTATCATGTAAATTATATCTTACAAGTTGCAAGCCTCATGCATAGTATACTAATAGTGCCCGCACCTTGTCCTAATTAGCTTAGGTTAACATGGATTATCATTGCATAACATATGTTTCAACCAAGTGTCACAAAGGTGTACCTCTATGCCACCTGTACAAGGGTCTAAGGAGAAAGTTCGCATTGGATTTCTCGCTTTTGATCATTCTTCAACTTAGACACCCATACCGGGACAACACAGACAACAGATAATGGACTCCTCTTTTAATGCTTAAGCATTCAACAGTTAATATTCTCATAAGAGATTGAGGTTTTATCTCCAAACTGAAACTTCCACCATGATTCATGGCTTTAGTTAGCGGCCCAATGTTCTTCTCTAACAGTATGCATACTCAAACCATTTGATTGTGAAAACCGCCCTTACTTCAGACAAGACGAACATGCATAGCAACTCACATGATATTCAACAAAGGTAAAAAGTTGATGGCGTCCCCAGAAAACATGGTTACCGCACAACAAGCAACTTAATAAGAGATAAAGTGCATAAGTACATATTCAATACCACAATAGTTTTTAAGGCTATTTTGTCCCATGAGCTATATATTGCAAAGGCGAATGATGGAAATTTAAAGGTAGCACTCAAGCAATTTACTTTGGAATGGCGGAGAAATACCATGTAGTAGGTAGGTATGGTGGACACAAATGGCATAGTGGTTGGCTCAAGGATTTTGGATGCATGAGAAGTATTCCCTCTCGATACAAGGTTTAGGCTAGCAAGGTTTATTTGAAACAAACACAAGGATGAACCGGTCCAGCAAAACTCACATAAAATACATATTGTAAACATTATAAGACTCTACACCGTCTTCCTTGTTGTTCAAACTCTTTACTAGAAATTATCTAGACTTTAGAGAGACCAAATATGCAAACCAAATTTTAGCAAGCTCTATGTATTTCTTCATTAATGGGTGCAAAGTATATGATGCAAGAGCTTAAACATGAGCACAACAATTGCCAAGTATCACATTATCCAAGACATTTTACCAATTACTACATGTAGCATTTTCCGTTTCCAACCATATAACAATGAATGAAGCAGTTTCAACCTTCGCCATGAACATTAAAAGCTAAGAACACATGTGTTCATATGAACCAGCGGAGCGTGTCTCTCTCCCACACAAGTATTTATTCGAACAAAAACAAAAACAAAAGCACACAGACGCTCCAAGTAAAGTACATAAGATGTGACTGAATAAAAATATAGTTTCAAGAAAAGAAACCTGATAAATTGTCGATGAAGAAGGGGATGCCTTGGGCATCCCCAAGCTTAGATGCTTGAGTCTTCTTGAAATATGCAGGGATGGACCACGGGGGCATCCCCAAGCTTAGACTCTTCACTCTTCTTGATCATAGTATATCATCCTCCTCTCTTGACCCTTGAAAACTTCCTCCACACCAAACTCGAAACAAACTCATTAGAGGGTTAGTGCATAATTAAAAATTCACATGTTCAGAGGTGACACAATCATTCTTAACACTTCTGGACATTGCCCAAAGCTACTGGAAGTCAATGGAACAAAAGAATCCATCCCACATAACAAAAGAGGCAATGCGAAATAAAAGGCAGAATCTGTCAAAACAGAACAGTCCGTAAAGACGAATTTTATTGAGGCACCAGACTTGCTCAAATGAAAATTCTCAAATTGAATGAAAGTTGCGTACATATCTGAGGATCACTCACGTAAATTGGCATAATTTTCTGAGTTACCTACAGAGAATTAGGCCCAGATTCGTGACAGACAGAAATCTGTTTCTGCGCAGTAATCCAAATCTAGTATCAACCCTACTATCAAAGACTTTACTTGGCACAACAATGCAATAAAATAAAGATAAGGAGAGGTTGCTACAGTAGTAACAACTTCCAAGACACAGATATAAAACAAAGTACTGTAGTAAAATAAACACATGGGTTATCTCCCAAGAAGTGCTTTCTTTATAGCCATTAAGATGGGCTCAGCAGTTTTAATGATGCACTCGCAAGAAATAGTAGTTGAAGCAAAAGAGAGCATCAAGAGGAAAATTCAAAACACATTTAAGTCTAACATGCTTCCTATGCATAGGAATCTTGTAAATAAATAAGTTCATGAAGAGCAAAGTAACAAGCATAGGAAGATAAAACAAGTGCAACTTCAAAAATTTCAGCATATAGAGAGGTGTTTTAGTAACATGAAAATTTCTACAACCATATTTTCCTCTCTCATAATAATTTTCAGAGACATCATGAACAAACTCAACAATATAAGTATCACATAAAGCATTCTTATTCACATGCATAAAAGTATCATTACTCTCCACATAAGCATAATCAATTTTATTAGTTGTAGTGGGAGCAAATTCAACAAAGTAGCTATCATTATTATTCTCATTATCAAATATAGGAGGCATATTGTAATCATAATCAAATTTATCCTCCATAACAGGCGGTACTAAAAGACCACTATCATTATAATCATCATATATGGGAGGCATATCATAATCAACATAAACTTTCTCCTCAATACCCGGAGGGCTAAAGAGATCATTTTCATCAAAACCGACCTCCCCAAGCTTAAATTCTTCCATAGCATTAGCAACAATGGTGTTCAAAGCATTCATACTAATAACATTCCCATTAGCATGCATAAGTTCCATGGGTTTTTTAATTTTCTGTTCAAACACATCATGTCCTAATTCAAGATAAAGTTCATAAAGATCTCTCATTTTGTTGTTCTCCATTAGGCCTAACTAGTGTAAACAAGAAACAAAAAGATGCAATTGCAGGATCTAAAGGAAATAGCTTCGAGCACACACACAACGGCAACAGAAAAGTACTTAGTTACCTGGGACCGGAGTATGAGTGCCTTTTACCTTTCCTCCCCGGCAACGGCGCCAGAAAAGTGCTTGATGTCTACGGGTGCTTCTATTCTTGTAGACAGTGTTGGGCCTCCAAGAGCAGAGGTTTGTAGAACAGCAGCAAGTTTCCCTTAAGTGGATCACCCAAGGTTTATCGAACTCAGGGAGGAAGAGGTCAAAGATATCCCTCTCAAGCAACCCTGCAACCAGAAAGCAAGAAGTCTCTTGTGTCCCCAACACACCTAATAGGTGCACTAGTTCGGCGAAGAGATAGTGAAATACAAGTGGTATGAATGAATATGAGCAGTAGTACGGTGCCAGAAAAGTGCTTGCTGGCGTGCAGTTGATGGTAGTAATATTGCAGGCAGTATAAATGCAGTAAAACAGTAAACAAGCAGCGATAACAGTATTTAGGAACAAGGCCTAGGGATCATACTTTCACTAGTGGACACTCTCAACATTGATCACATAACAGAATAAATAGATAGATGCTAGACTCTACACCCTCTTGTTGGATGATGAACACCACTAACTGTGTAGGATTACACGAACCCTCAATGCCGGAGTTAACAAGCTCCACAATATTCAATGTTCATGTTTAAATAACCTTAGAGTGCATGACAGATCAACATAACCAAACCAAGTACTAACATAGCATGCACACTGTCACCTTCACACTACGAAAGGAGGAATAGATCACATCAATACTATCATAGCAATAGTTAACTTCATAATCTACAAGAGATCACAATCATAGCCTACGCCAAGTACTACACGATGCACACACTGTCACCATTACACCGTGCAGGAGGAATAAACTACTTTAATAACATCACTAGAGTAGCACACAGATATATTGTGATACAAAACACATTGCAATCATAAAGGGATATAAATAAGCACTTCACTATGCCATTCATAACAGTGAATAAGTATTCTATGAAATATAGCCTAAGAGACCCACACGGTGCACACACTGTCACCTTTACACACGTGGGACAAGGAGTCTCCGGAGATCACATAAGTAAAATCCACTTGACTAGCATAATGACATCTAGATTACAAGCATCATCATATGAATCTCAACCATGTAAGGCAGCTCATGAGATTATTGTATTGAAGTACATAGGAGAGAGATTAACCACATAGCTACCGGTACAGCCCCGAGCCTCGATGGAGAACTACTCCCTCCTCATGGGAGACAGCAGCGGTGATGAAGATGGCGGTGGTGTTGATGGAGAAGCCTTCCGGGGGCACTTCCCCGTCCCGGCGGCGTGCCGGAACAGAGACTCCTGTCCCCCAGATCTTGGCTTCGCGATGGCGGCGGCTCTGGAAGGTTTTCTCTGGTTTCGTCGAACGTAATAGGGTTTTCACGACGGAGGCTTTAAGTAGGCGGAAGGGCAAGGTCGGTGGAGTCACGAGGGACCCACACAACAGGGCGGCGCGGGCCCTAGCCTGGCCGCGCCGCCTTAGTGTGGCGCCACCTCGTGGCCCCACTTCGTATCTCCTCCGATCTTCTGGAAGCTTCGTGTGAAAATAGGACCCTGGGCGTTGATTTCATCCAATTCTGAGAATATTTCCTTACTAGGATTTCTGAAACCAAAAACAGCAGAAAACAGGAACTGGCACTTCGGCATCTCGTCAATAGGTTAGTTCCAGAAAACGCATAAATATGACATAAAGTATGCATAAAACATGTAGATATCATCAATAATGTGGCATGGAACATAAGAAATTATCGATACGTCGGAGACGTATCAGTGAACACTTCAAACAAACATCATGGCAAAAGTCATCACACACATGCATGAGCACTATTCTCCTATCTTAATTTAATAAAAGTTTTTGTTGGTTCCAAAATTTGGAAAAAGGGAAAATGAATGTTTCTTTGTTTTTGAAAATTTGGGGTGTTACAAACCCTCCCCCCTTAAACAAATCTCGTCCCGAGATTTTAAGAAAAGTTAGGTTCCTAAGAGAGATTGGGCAATTGGATTAACAGGAAAACATACTTGGCATGGCCTGAGGTGCTTTCTGTGCTTCTGTTGCATTCATGTGGTAGAGACGGCCGTTGCGGTTGTTCGGGTTCCTTCTGGCTGCGAAGCGGCGCTGTTGCTGGGCAGGTGCAGCGGTATTGGGGGCAGTCTTGCCAAGCTTCTTGGGGCACTCATGGCAAGTCACAAGATGAGAGGGAATTTTTCTAGGGTTTGTTTGGATAAGAATTTGAAAAGTTCAAAACTTGAAAACTTGAGTAGTGTTGAGGGGGTAAAAGCCAACAACACTTTTTCATTCATACCAAATGCTGGCGTGTAGGGAGTTAGAAATCCCTGGGGTGTAACAGCGCCAGAAAAGTAGCTGCTTGTGACGGTAAAGCACACGTCCGTTGGGAACCCCAAGAGGAAGGTATGATGAGCACAACAGCGAGTTTTCCCTCAGTAAGAAACCAAGGTTATCGAACCAGTAGGAGATGAAGGCCACGTGAAGGTTGTTGGTGAAGGAGTGTAGTGCGGCGCAACACCAGTGATTCCGGCGCCAATGTGGAACCTACACAACACAATCAAACTACTTTGCCCCAACTTAACAGTGAGGTTGTCAATCTCACCGGCTTGCTGAAAACAAAGGATTAAATGTATGGTGTGGAGAATTATGTTTGCTTGCAGAAAACAAAAGAGAACAATGATTGCAGTAGGTTGTATTTCAGATGTAAAAGAATGGACCGGGGTCCATGATACGTCTCCGACGTATCGATAATTTCTTATGTTCCATGCCACATTATTGATGATATCTACATGTTTTATGCATACTTTATGTCATTATTATGCGTTTTCCGGAACTAACCTATTGACGAGATGCCGAAGAGCCAGTTGCTGTTTTCTGCTGTTTTTGGTTCCAGAAATCCTAGTAAGGAAATATTCTCGGAATCGGACGAAATCAATGCCCAGCATCCTATTTTTCCACGAAGCTTCCAGAACACCCGAGAGCCACCAGAGGGGAGCCCTGGTGGGCCCAGATGATAGGGCGGTGCGGCCAGGGCCTGGGCCGCGCCCCCCTGTTGTGTCATCGCCTCGTCGACCTTCCGACTCCGCCTCTTCACCTATATAAAGGTCCCTGACCTAAAACACGATACAGAAAAGCCACGGTACGAGAAACCTTCCAGAGCCGCTGCCATCGCGAAGCCAAGATCTGGGGGACAAGAGTCTCTGTTCCGGCACGCCGCCGGGACGGGGAAGTGCCCCCGGAAGGCTTCTCCATCAACACCACCGCCATCTTCATCAACGCTGCTGTCTCCCATGAGGGGGGAGTAGTTCTCCATCGAGTCTCGGGGCTGTACCGGTAGCTATGTGGTTCATCTCTCTCCTATCTACTTCAATACAATAATCTCATGAGCTGCCTTACATGATTGAGATTCATATGATGATGCTTGTAATCTAGATGTCATTATGCTAGTCAAGTGGATTTTACTTATGTGATCTCCGGAGACTCCTTGTCCCACGTGTGTAAAGGTGACAGTGTGTGCACCGTGTGGGTCTCTTAGGCTATATTTCACAGAATACTTATTCACTGTTATGAATGGCATAGTGAAGTGCTTATTTATATCTCTTTATGATTGCAATGTGTTTTGTATCACAATATATCTGTGTGCTACTCTAGTGATGTTATTAAAGTAGTTTATTCCTCCTGCACGGTGTAATGGTGACAGTGTGTGCATCGTGTAGTACTTGGCGTAGGCTATGATTGTGATCTCTTGTAGATTATGAAGTTAACTATTGCTATGATAGTATTGATGTGATCTATTCCTCCTTTCGTAGTGTGAAGGTGACAGTGTGCATGCTATGTTAGTACTTGGTTTGGTTATGTTGATCTGTCATGCACTCTAAGGTTATTTAAACATGAACATCGAATATTGTGGAGCTTGTTAACTCCGGCATTGAGGGTTTGTGTAATCCTACACAGTTAGTAGTGTTCATCATCCAACAAGAGGGTGTAGAGTCTAGCATCTATCTATTTATTCTGTTATGTGATCAATGTTGAGAGTGTACACTAGTGAAAGTATGATCCCTAGGCCTTGTTCCTAAATACTGCTATCGCTGCTTGTTTACTGTTTTACTGCATCTTTACTTCCTGCAATATTACTACCATCAACTGCACGCCAGCACGGCGCCGTACTACTGCTCATATTCATTCATACCACTTGTATTTCACTATCTCTTCGCCGAACTAGTGCACCTATTAGGTGTGTTGGGGACACAAGAGACTTCTTGCTTTGTGGTTGCAGGGTTGCTTGAGAGGGATATCTTTGACCTCTTCCTCCCTGAGTTCGATAAACCTTGGGTGATCCACTTAAGGGAAACTTGCTGCTGTTCTACAAACCTCTGCTCTTGGAGGCCCAACACTGTCTACAAGAATAGAAGCACCCGTAGACATCAGTCCACAGTTCACTAGTGGTGTCTCTCCAATAAGATAAATAGCATGTTGGGTGAACAAATTACAGTTGGGCAATTGACAAATAGAGAAGCATATACATATCATGATGACTACTATGAGATTTACTTAGGGCATTACGACAAAGAACATAGACCGCCATCCAGCATGCATCTATGCCTAAAACGTCCACCTTTAGGTTAGCATCCGCACCCCTTCCAGTATTAAGTTGCAAACAACAGACAATTGCATTAAGTACCGTGCGTAATGTAAACAATGCAAATATCCTTAGACAAAGCATTGATGTTTTATCCCTAGTGGCAACAGCACATCCACAACCTTAGGGGTTGCTGTCACTCCCCCAGATTCAATGGAGACATGAACCCACTATCTTGCATAAATACTCCCTCTTGGAGTCACAAGTATCAACTTGGCCAGAGCCTCTACTAGCAACGGAGAGCATGCAAGATCATAAACAACACATATATGATAGATCAATAATCAACTTGACATAGTATTCCATATTCATCGGATCCCAACAAACACAACATGTAGCATTACAAATAGATGATCTTGATCATGATAGGCAACTCACAAGATCTAAACATGATAGCACAAGAGGAGAAGACAACCATCTAGCTACTGCTATGGACCCATAGTCCAAGGATGAACTACTCACGCATCAGTCCGGAGGCGGGTGATACGTCTCCAACGTATCTATAATTTCTTATGTTCCATGCTAGTTTTATGACAATACCTACATGTTTTGCTCATACTTTATATCATTTTTATGCATTTTCCGGGACTAACCTATTAACAAGATGCCAAACTGCCAGTTCCTGTTTTCTGCTGTTTTTGGTTCCAGAAAAGCTGTTCGGGCAATATTCTCGGAATTCGACGAAACAAAAGCCAAACCTCCTATTTTTCCGAGGGACACACAGAGCCAGAAGGGCAAGCCAGGGGGAGGCCCACGGCCTCCACACCATAGGCCGGCGCGGCCAAGAGGGGGGCGCGCCGCCATATGGGGTGGGCCCCTCGGGCACCCCCTCGCGCCGCCCTTTCGCCAATATATTCCTTCCGTCGCGAAAACCCTAGAACAATAAGTCATATTCCACGAAGAGTTCCGTAGCCGCCGCCATCGCGAAGACAAGTTTCGGGGGACAGAATCTCTGTTCCGGCACGCTGATAACCCACAAGTATAGGGGATCGCGGCAGTCTTCGAGGGTAGTATAACCCAATTTTATTGATTCGACACAAGGGGAGGTAAAGAATACTTATAAGCCTTAACAACTGAGTTGTCAATTCAGCTGCACCTGGAAAAGCACTAGCAACAGGGGTGATGTGAAAGTAGCAGTAATATAAGAGCAATAGTAACAGTAACACAGCAGCAGTAATAGCAATATGAGAGCAATGGCACGAGAAGATAGTTGATACTACTTCCAATGACATGTAGAACAAGTATATGATGATGAGATATGGACCGGGGTTCCCAGCGATCTACACTAGTGGTAACTCTCCAATAAGTGACAAGTGTTGGGTGAACAAATTACAGTTGGGCAATTGATAGGAATCAAAGGCATTAAGAAAGAACATCAGGCTTATTAATTATGTAGGCATGTTTTCCGTATATAGTCGTACGTGCTCGCAATGAGAAACTTGCACAACATCTTTTGTCCTACCAGCCGGTGGCAGCCGGGCCTCAAGGAAACTCTTTGGATATTAAGGTACTCCTTTTAATAGAGTACCGGAGCAAAGCATTAACACTCCGTGAAAACATGTGATCCTCACATCACTACCATCCCCTCCGGTTGTCCCGATTTCTGTCACTTCGGGGCCATTGGTTCCGGACAGTGACATGTGCATACAACTTGTAGATACAATCTAAGCAACAATATAGAGCTCAAATCTAAGATCATGCCACTCGGGCCCTAGTGACAAGCATTAAGCATAACAAGATTGCAGCAACAATAACTTCACAAACTTTATAGATAGACTAATCATAATGTATCATCCATCGGATCCCAACAAACACAACACCGATTACATCAGATGAATCTCAATCATGTAAGGCAGCTCATGAGACCATTGTATTGAAGTACATGGGGGAGAGTATACCGACATAGCTACTGCTAGAACCCGTAGTCCATGGGGGAACTACTCACGGAGCATGGCGGAGGCGGTGGCGTTGATGGAGATGGCTTCCGGGGGCACTTCCCCGTTCGGCAGGTGCCGGAGCAGTTGTCCCCCGAATTGGAGTTTCGCGATGGCGGCGGCGCCCCTGGAGTCTTTCTGGAGTTTCGTCAATTGGTACTGCGTTTTTAGGTCGAAAGGGATTTTATAGGCGAAGAGGCGGCGCAGGGGGGCACCTGGGGGCTCCACACCATAGGGTGGCGCGGGCCCAGGCCAGGCCGCGCCGCCCTATGGTCTGGTGGCCCTCTGGCCCCTCTCCGACTCTTCTTCGGTGTTCTGGAGCCTTCCGGGAAAAATAGGAGGTTTGGCGTTGATTTCGTCCAATTCCGAGAATATTGCCCGAACAGCCTTTCTGGAACCAAAAACAGCAGAAAACAGGAACTGGCACTGTGGCATCTTGTTAATAGGTTAGTTCCGGAAAACGCATGAAATCATCATAAAGTGCAAGCAAAACATGTAAGTATTGTCATAAAACAAGCATGGAACAACAGAAATTATGGATACGTCGGGGACGTATCAGCATCCCCAAGCTTAGTTCCTGCTCGTCCCGAGCAGGTAAACGATAAAAAGAATAATTTCTGTAGTGACATGCTACTTACATAACCTTGATCATACTATTACAAAGCATATGAAATGAACGAAGTGACTCAAGGCAATGATCTATAGTTGCTAACAAGTAGATAACATATAGCAAAACTTTTCATAAAGAGTACTTTCAAGACAAGCATCAAAAGATTGCACAAGAGTTAACTCATAAAGCAATAGATTCAAAGTAAAGGCATCGAAGCAACACAAAGGAAGATATAAGTTTCAGCGGTTGCTTTCAACTTTCAACATGCATATCTCATGGATAATTGTCAACACAAAGTAATATGATGAATGCAAATATGCAAGTATGTAAGAATCAATGCACAGTTAACACAAGTGTTTGCTTCTAAGGTGGGAGGAAATGGGTAACTGACTCAACATAAAAGTAAAAGAATGGTCCTTCAAAGAGGAAAGCATCGATTGCTATATTTGTGCTAGAGCTTTGGTTTTAAAAACATATAGAGAGCATAAAAGTAAAATTTTGAGAGGTGTTTGTTGTTGTCAACGAATGGTAATGGGTACACTAACTACCTCGCCAACCGGACTTTCAAGAGCGGCTCCCATGAATTATTGCATATTTATTTTTGGGTGGCACTCCTTCCAACCTTTCTTTCACAAACCATGGCTAACCGAATCCTCGGGTGCCTGCCAACAATCTCATACCATGAAGGAGTGCCTTTTTATTTTAGTTTTATTATGATGATGACACTCCTCCCAACCTTTGCTTACACAAGCCATGGCTAACCGAATCCTTCGGGTGCCTTCCAACAATCACATACCATGGAGGAGTGTCTATTTGAGTTAATTAATTTGGGACTGGGAATCCCATTGCCAGCTCTTTTTGCAAAATTATTGGATAAGCGGATGTGCCACTAGTCCATATGAGAGTCCGTCAAAAGTAAATGACAAGGTTGAAAGCTAAACACCACATACTTCCTCATGAGCTATAAAACATTGACACAAATCAGAGGTGATAAATTTTGAATTGTTTAAAGGTAGCACTCAAGCAATTTACTTTGGAATGGCAGGAAATACCACATAGTAGGTAGGTATGGTGGACACAAATGGCATAGTGGTTGGCTCAAGTATTTTGGATGCATGAGAAGTATTCCCTCTCAATACAAGGTTTAGGCTAGCAAGGTTGTTTGAAGCAAACACAAGTATGAACCGGTACAGCAAAACTTACATAAGAACATATTGCAAGCATTATAATACTCTACACTGTCTTCCTTGTTGCTCAAACACTTTTACTAGAAAATATCTAGACCTTAAGAGAGATCAATTACGCAAACCAATTTTAACAAGCTCTACAATAGTTCTCCACTAATAGGTTTAAACTACATGCAAAAACTTATGATCTACTTGAGAGCTCAAAACAATTGCCAAGTATCAAATTATCCAAGACATATGAGGCATTTTCTTTTCCCAACCAAATAAAGATAAATATTGTAGCTTCCAACTTTTATTCATTGAACATTAAAAGTAAAACGAAGAACAAGTGTTCATATGAAAAAGCGGAGCGTGTATCTCTCCCAATCAAGGATTGCTAGGATCCATCTTATTCAAACAAAAACAAAACGAAAATAAACACACAGACGCTCCAAGTAAAGCACATATGATGTGACTGAATAAAAATATAGTTTCAGGGGAGGAACCTGATAAGTTGATGAAGAAGGGGATGCCTTGGGCATCCCCAAGCTTAGACGCTTGAGTCTTCTTGAAATATGCAGGGATGAACCACGGGGCATCCCCAAGCTTAGACTTTTCACTCTTCTTGATCATATATCATCCTCCTCTCTTGACCCTTGAAAACTTCCTTCACAACAAACTTCTCATAAACTTCATTAGAGGGGTTAGTACTCAAAAAATTTGAATCCACCTTGGTCCTGTAGTGGCACATTGCAAGAACTCAATAAAACATTAGCTACAGCTCTCTACGTCTAGAAAAGCTCGCTTAAAGTCCGCAAGAGACAATGCAAAAACAGAGACAGAATCTGCCAAAACAGAACAGCCAGTAAAGACGAATTTTAATAAAATACTTCCGTTGCTCAAATCAGAAAACTCAAAACTAATGAAAGTTGCGTACATATCTGAGGAACACGCACGTAAATTGGCATATTTTTCTGATTTTTCTACAGAGAAAACAGCCCAGATTCGTGACAGATAGAAATCTGTTTCTGCGCAGAAATCCAAATCTAGTATCAACCTTCGATTAGAGGCTTCACTTGGTACAACAAAACACAAAACTAAGATAAGGAGAGGTTGCTACAGTAGTAAACAACTTCCAAGACACAAATATAAAATAAAGTACTGTAGCAAAATAACACATGGGTTATCTCCCAAGAAGTTGCTTTCTTTATAGCCATTAAGATGGGCTCAGCAGTTTTAATGATGCACTCGCAAGAAATAGTATTGGAGGCAAAAGAGAGCATCAAAAAGCAAATCCAAAACAAATTTAAGTCTAACATGCTTCCTATGCATAGGAATCTTGTAAATAAACAAGTTCATGAAAAGCAAAGTAACAAGCATAGGAAGATAAAACAAGTGTAATTTCAACAATTTCAGCATATAGAGAGGTGTATTAGTACCATGAAAATTTCTACTACCATATTTTCCTCTCTCATAATAATTTTCAGTAGCTTCATGAACAAACTCAACAATATAACTATCACATGCAGCATGCTTCTCATGATTTCCAAACATATAATTTTTATCAAGTTCAAGAATAGTGGATTTAAAGCTTTCAAACTTACTTTTATTAATAATATAACAAGGTAGTTGATCATTCTCAAGAGATATGGGACTCATAGAATAAGTCAAGGACTCTCCAATCCCATTTTCGTTAGTAGCACAATTAATAGTATCAAGTAACATAGGACCATCATCTAGAGCTTTATCATAAATATTTGCTACGCAAAATTCTTTAGTACCATGCATTTCGACATCAGGCACAAACAAAGCATTATCATAAGATTTATTAAAGTAGCATGGATTATCATATATAACAGTAGCATAATTATTCTCACAAGTTTTACTCATAGGTACTATTTCATGAGAATCCACAGGAACATAACATTCAACCTCTTTCGGTAAGCATGGAGGACAATCAAATAATGTAAGAGATAAAGAGTTACTCTCATTAGGAGGTTGGCATGGGTAGCTAATCCATTCTTCCTCCTTTTGTTCGTCGCTCTCCTCTTCTTTTTCATCCAATGAGCTTTCAGGTTCATCAATTTCCTCCTCTTTTTCATCCAATGAGCTTTCAGGTTCATCAGTTTCTTCTTCCACCGGTTCCTGCAAATTGTGAGTGCATTCTTGTGCATTAATGTGTCTCTCTTTATAATCAATGATATAAGGATTATTACCGAAGCATTCTATGCAACAATTAAGGATAGAAGAGACATAATCTTTAAGGTCCTTACAAACAACACAAGTTTCATAATTCTCAACCATGAAGGATTCGATCTCAGAGGCTCCCATAAACACGACAAATTGTTCTACCTCTTCGAACCCATAATGAATATAGCAATTCCGATTATAGTTCTTAATTAAAAATTCCTCACTAAAGCCACATTGAAATTTAAGATGTTTAGTATCCTGTTGAGAGCAACAGTTTATATCATGGCGTTTAAGCAAGATTTTAGCAATTGTATTCACTTTTTCTATCATAGCACTCATTACTTCACCAGCTCTTGATTTTCTATAATTATTATAACATTCTATGAGCTCCAAGTAGGTTGTTGGTTCTCCCATAACAGCAGTTTTTAATTTTTTGGTTTTTCAAATTTTTATGGATTTTTGGGTATATGAGACAAATAAAACAAGACAAAAATAAACTAAGCAAAAGTAAACTACGCAAACTAATACTAGACAGAAATAAACTAAGCACAAATAAACTAGACAAAAGTAAACTAAGCAAAGCAAAAATAAAACAAATTAAAAACAGAGAGAGAGGTAGAGTGTACTCCCCAGGTGAACTTATGAGTAGAGCTATGCCTCCCCGGCAACGGCGCCAGAAAACAGTCTTGATAACCCACAAGTATAGGGGATCGCGGCAGTCTTCGAGGGTAGTATAACCCAAATTTATTGATTCGACACAAGGGGAGGTAAAGAATACTTATAAGCCTTAACAACTGAGTTGTCAATTCAGCTGCACCTGGAAAAGCACTAGCAACAGGGGTGATGTGAAAGTAGCAGTAATATAAGAGCAATAGTAACAGTAACACAGCAGCAGTAATAGCAATATGAGAGCAATGGCACGAGAAGATAGTTGATACTACTTCCAATGACATGTAGAACAAGTATATGATGATGAGATATGGACCGGGGTTCCCAGCGATCTACACTAGTGGTAACTCTCCAATAAGTGACAAGTGTTGGGTGAACAAATTACAGTTGGGCAATTGATAGGAATCAAAGGCATTAAGAAAGAACATCAGGCTTATTAATTATGTAGGCATGTTTTCCGTATATAGTCGTACGTGCTCGCAATGAGAAACTTGCACAACATCTTTTGTCCTACCAGCCGGTGGCAGCCGGGCCTCAAGGGAAACTACTGGATATTAAGGTACTCCTTTTAATAGAGTACCGGAGCAAAGCATTAACACTCCGTGAAAACATGTGATCCTCACATCACTACCATCCCCTCCGGTTGTCCCGATTTCTGTCACTTCGGGGCCATTGGTTCCGGACAGTGACATGTGCATACAACTTGTAGATACAATCTAAGCAACAATATAGAGCTCAAATCTAAGATCATGCCACTCGGGCCCTAGTGACAAGCATTAAGCATAACAAGATTGCAGCAACAATAACTTCACAAACTTTATAGATAGACTAATCATAATGTATCATCCATCGGATCCCAACAAACACAACACCGATTACATCAGATGAATCTCAATCATGTAAGGCAGCTCATGAGACCATTGTATTGAAGTACATGGGGGAGAGTATACCGACATAGCTACTGCTAGAACCCGTAGTCCATGGGGGAACTACTCACGGAGCATGGCGGAGGCGGTGGCGTTGATGGAGATGGCTTCCGGGGGCACTTCCCCGTTCCGGCAGGGTGCCGGAACAGAGTTCTGTCCCCCGAATTGGAGTTTCGCGATGGCGGCGGCGCCCCTGGAGTCTTTCTGGAGTTTCGTCAATTGGTACTGCGTTTTTAGGTCGAAAGGGATTTTATAGGCGAAGAGGCGGCGCAGGGGGGCACCTGGGGGCTCCACACCATAGGGTGGCGCGGGCCCAGGCCAGGCCGCGCCGCCCTATGGTGCAGTGGCCCTACGGCCCCTCTCCGACTCTTCTTCGGTGTTCTGGAGCCTTCCGGGAAAAATAGGAGGTTTGGCGTTGATTTCGTCCAATTCCGAGAATATTGCCCGAACAGCCTTTCTGGAACCAAAAACAGCAGAAAACAGGAACTGGCACTGTGGCATCTTGTTAATAGGTTAGTTCCGGAAAACGCATGAAATCATCATAAAGTGCAAGCAAAACATGTAAGTATTGTCATAAAACAAGCATGGAACAACAGAAATTATGGATACGTCGGGGACGTATCACACGCCGCTGGGATAGGGAAATGCCCCCGGAATCCATCTCCATCGACTCCATCGCCATCTTCATCGCCGTTGCTGTCTCCCATGATGAGGAGGGAGTAGTTCTCCCCCGAGGCTGAGGGCTCTACTGGTAGCTATGTGGTTCATCTCTCTCTCCCATGGTGTGATCTTTATGTGATCATGAGCTTTGTAATCTAGTTGAATATGTAGATGTTACTCTTGTCTATTATGCACTCTAGAGGTTACTTTAATATGAACTCCGGAGTTACTCTCCACGGTGTGATGGTGACAGTGTGCGCATCGTGTGTGATTCCTTTATGAAGTTGTGGAGCTTGTTTACTCCGGCTTGAGAGGTGTGCTTTTGTAGCCCTACACAATGAATGGTGTTTGTCATCCAACAAGAGAGTGTTTGAGAGTAGCATTTATTTATTCAATTATGTGATCATTGTTGAGAGTGTCCACTAGTGAAAGTATGATCCCTAGGCCTTGTTTCTAAGCATTGAAACACCGTTTCCAACAAGTTCTGCTACATGTTCGCTTGCTGCTATTTTTATTTCAGATTGCAATTACTACTTATAATCATCCACATTACTTGCATTTCACTATCTCTTCACCGAACTAGTGCACCTATACATCTGACAAGTGTATTAGGTGTGTTGGGGACACAAGAGACTTTTTGTATCTTAATTGCAGGGTTGCTTGAGAGGGATATCTCTGACCTCTACCTCCCTGAGTTCGATAAACCTTGGGTGATTCACTTAAGGTAAACTTGCCGCTGTTCTACAAACCTCTGCTCTTGGAGGCCCAACACTGTCTACAAGAATAGAAGCACACGTAGACATCAGCGGGCATGGTGATGTAGAGCCCTCCGGTGATGATTCCCCTCTCCGGCAGGGTGCCGGAGGCGATCTTCTGAACCCCCCGAGGTAGGGTTGACGGCGGCGGCGTCTCTGGAACTATTCTCGTATCGTGGCTCTCTGTACTAGGGTTTTCGCGACGGAAGGAATAAATAGGCGAAGGGGCAGCGTTGGGGGGCGCCCGAGGGGCCCACCCCATAGGCCGGCGCGGCTAGAGGTGGGGCCGTGCCGCCAGGTGGGGTGGCCGCCTCGTGGCCCCTCTTCGTCTCCTCTTCGGTGTTCTGGAACACTCCGTGGAAAATAAGACCGTGGGCTTTTGTTTTGTCCAATTCCGAGAATATTTGTAAACTAACTTTTCTGAAATCAAAATCAACAGAAAACAGTAACTGGCACTGCGGCATCTTGTTAATAGGTTAGTCTCGGAAAATGCATAAAAACATTATAAAGTATGACTAAAACATATTGGTATTGTCATAAAACTAGCATGGAACATAAGAAATTATAGATACATTGGAGACGTATCAAGCATCCCCAAGCTCAGTTCCTACTCACCCTCGAGTAGGTAAACGATAAAAAGAATAATTTCTGAAGTGACATGCTACCAACATAATCTTGATCAATACTATTGTAAAGCATATGAGATGAATGAAGTGACTCAAAGCAACGGTATATAGTTTGCTAACAAAAAGATAATGACTAAACAAACTGAATCATATAGCAAAAACTTTTCATGAATAGTACTTTCAAGACAAGCATCAAAAAGTCTTGCATAAGAGTTAACTCATAAAGCAATAGATTCTTAATAAGAGGTTTTGAAGCAGCACAAAGGAATTTAAGTTTCAGCAATTGCTTTCAACTTTCAACATGTATATCTCATGGATAATTGTCAACACAAAGTAATATAATAAGTGCAATAAGTAAGCATGTAAGAATCAATGCACACAGTTGAGACAAGTGTTTGCTTCTAAGATAGAAAGAAGTAGGTAAACTGACTCAACATAAAGTAAAAGAAAGGAACTTCGCAGAGGGAAGCAGGGATTACTCATGTGCTAGAGCTTTTTATTTTGAAAACATGGAAATAATTGTGTCAACGGCAGTAATAATTCATATGGGTTATGCATAAAACTTCCTATAAGTTGCAAGCCTCATGCATCGAATACTAATAGTGCCCGCACCTTCTCCTAATTAGCTCGGATTTCCATGGATTATCATCGCATTACATATGTTTCAACCAAGTGTCACAAAGGGGTACCTCTATGCCACCTGTACAAAGGTCCAAGAGATAAATCGCATTTGATTTCTCGATTTTGATAGATCTCAACTTAAGGACATCCATACCGGGACAACATAGAAAACAGATAATGGACTCCTCTGTTATGCTTTAAGCATTCAACAACAATAATATTCTCATAAGAGATTCTGAGGATTAATGTCCAAGCTGAAACTTCCACCATGATGCATGGCTTTGGTTGGCGGCCCAATGTTCTTCTCTAACAACATGCATACTCAAACTATTTAACTCATGGCAAATTTCCCTTACTTCAGACAAGACAAACATGTATAGCAACTCACATGATATTCAACAAAGGTGTGACAGGTTGATGGCGTCCCCAGAAACATGGTTACCGCTCAACAAGCAACTTATAAGAACTAAGATACATAAGCAACATATTCATTACCACAATAGTTTTTAGGCTACTTTCCCATGAGCTATGTATTGCAAAGACAAGGAATGAATTTTTTAAAGGTAGCACGCAAGCAATTTACTTTGGAATGGCAGAAAAATATCACATAGTAGGTAGTTATGGTGGACACAAATGGTATAGGCTTTGGCTCAAGGTTTTGGATGCACGAGAAGCATTCCCTCTCAGTACAAGGCTTTGGCTAGCAAGGTTGTTTGAAGCAAACACAAGTATAAACCGGTACATCAAAACTTACACAAGAACATATTGCAAGCATTATAAGACTCTACACTGTCTTCCTTGTTGTTCAAACACTTTTACCAGAAAATATCTAGACCTTAGAGAGACCAATCATGCAATCCAAATTTCAACAAGCTCTACGGTAGTTCTCCACTAATAGATTTAAACTACATGATGCAAGAGCTTAAACATGATCTACTTGAGAGCTCAAAACAATTGCCAAGTATCAAATTATTAAAGACAATATGAAGCATTTTCTGTTTCCAACCAAATAGCAATAAGTATAAGTGCTGCGGCTTTCAGCTTTCGCCATGAATATGAAAAATAAAACGAAGAACACAACTGTTCAAAAGAAAAGCGGAGCGTGTCTCTCTCCAACACAAGGATTGCTAGGATCCGATTTTATTCAAACATTAACAAAAAAACACACAGACGCTCCAAGTAAAGCACATAAGATGTGACGGAATTAAAATATAGTTTCACTAGAGGTGACCTGATAAGTTTTGATGAAGAAGGGGATGCCTTGGGCATCCCCAAGCTTAGACGCTTGAGTCTTCTTGAAATATGCAGGGATGAACCACGGGGGCATCCCCAAGCTTAGACTTTTCACTCTTCTTGATCATATTATATCATCCTCCTCTCTTGATCCTTGAAAACTTCCTTCACACCAAACTCAAAGCAATCTCATTAGAGGGTTAGTGCATAATCAAAAATTAACATGTTCAGCAAGGACATAATCATTCCCAACACTTCTGGACAATTACCCAAGGCTACTGAAATTTAATGGAGCAAAGAAATCCACTCAAACACAGTAAAAGAGGCAATGCGAAATAAAAGGCAGAATCTGTCAAAACAGAACAGTCCATAAAGACGAATTTTTTCGAGGCACTTAACTTGCTCAGATTAGAAAACTCAAAACTAATGAAAGTTGCGTACATATCTGAGGATCACGCATGAATTTGTTCAGAATTTTTAGATTCTTCTACAGAGAGAAAAACGCAAATTCGTGACAGCTCAAAATCTGTTTCTGCGCAGAAATCCAAATCTCGTATCAACTTTCTATTAGAGACTTTACTTGGCACAACAATGCAAGAAAATAAAGATACAAAGGTATTGCTACAGTAGTAACAAGCACCTTGACTCAAATATAAAACAAAAATTGCAGAAGTAAAACAATGGGTTGTCTCCCATAAGCGCTTTTCTTTAACGCCTTTCAGCTAGGCGCAGAAAGTGCAAATCAAGTAATATCAAGAGAAGAAGCATCAACATCATAATTTGTTCTAATAATAGAATCAAAAGGCATCTTCATTCTCTTTCTAGGGAAGTGTTCCATACCTTTCTTAAGAGGGAATTGATACTTAATATTTCCTTCTTTCATATCAATAATAGCACCAACGGTTCAAAGAAAGGGTCTTCCCAAAACAATAGGACAAGATGCATTGCATTCAATATCCAAAACAACAAAATCAACGGGGACAAAGTTATTGTTAACCGTAATGTGAACATTGTCAATTCTCCCCAAAGGTTTCTTTATAGAATTATCAGCAAGATTAACATCCAAATAACAATATTCCAAAGGTGGCAAGTCAAGCATATCATAAAGTTTCCTAGGCATAACAGAAATACTTGCACCAAGATCACATAAAGCATTACAATCAAAATCATTGACCTTCATTTTAATGATGGGCTCCCAACCATCTTCCAACTTCCTAGGGATAGAAGCTTCAAGTTTTAATTCCTCTTCCCTTGATTTAATGAGAGCATTTGTAATATGTTTTGTAAATTCTAAGTTTATAGCACTAGCATTAGGACTTCTAGCAAGTTTTTGCAAGAACTTAATAACTTCAGAAATATGAAAATTATAAAAATTAAAACCATTATGTTCTACAGCAATGGAACCATTGTCCCCAACATTCTGAAAAATTTCAGCACTTTTATCACAAACAGTTTCAGCAGTTTCAGGCAATTTTGCACACTTTGTAGTAGAAGTAGAAAACATTGCCAACACCAATTATTTTACCATTGATAGTAGGAGGTTTAGCAACATGTGAAGCATCGACATTACTAGTGGTGGTAATTGTCCAAACTCTATCCATATTATTCTCTTTAGCAAGTTTTTCTTCTCTTTCCCACCTAGCATGCAATTGAGCCATCATTCTAATATTGTCATTAATTCGAACTTGGATAGAATTTGTTTTAGAAAATGACTTAGTATCTTTAGCTTCATCAGGCATAACTTTCAGTTTCAAAAGATCAACATCAAGAGCAAGACTATCAACCTTAGAAGCAAGAACATCAATTTTACCAAACTTTTCCTCAACAGATTTGTTAAAAGCAGTTTGTGTACTAATAAATTCTTTAAGCATGACTTCAAGATCAGAGGGTACACTTCTACTATTGTTGTAAGAATTACCATAAGAATTACCATTATTAGAAGGATATGGCCTATAGCTGTTGTTACCAAAATTATTCCTATAAGCATTGTTGTTGAAATTATTATTTTTAATGAAGTTCACATCAACATGCTCTTCTTGAGCAACCAATGAAGCTAAAGGAATATTATTAGGATCAACATGAGATTTACCATTAATAAGCATAGACATAATAACATCAATCTTATCACTCAAAGAAGAGGTTTCTTCAACAGAATTTACCTTCTTACCTTGAGGAGTCCTTTCAGTGTGCCATTCAGAGTAGTTGATCATCATATCATCAAGAAGCTTTGTTGCAGCACCCAAAGTGATGGACATAAAAGTACCTCCAGCAGCTGAATCCAATAGGTTCCTTGAAGAAAAATTTAATCCTGCATAAAAGGTTTGGATGATCATCCAAGTAGTTAGTCCATGGGTAGGGCAATTCTTTACCAAAGATTTCATTATCTCCCATGCTTGGGCAACATGTTCATTATCCAATTGCTTAAAATTCATAATGCTACTTCTCAAAGATATAATTTTAGCAGGAGGATACTATTTTCCAATAAAAAGCATCTTTACATTTAGTCCATGAATCAATACTATTTTTAGGCAAAGATAGCAACCAATCTTTAGCTCTTCCTCTTAAGGAGAAAGGAAACAATTTCAGTTTTATAATATCCCCATCTATATCCTTATACTTTTGTATTTCACAAAGTTTAACAAAACTATTAAGATGGGCAGCAGCATCATCAGTACTAACACCAGAAAATTGCTCTCTCATAACAAGATTCAGTAAAGCGGGTTTAATTTCATAAAATTCTACTGTAGTAGCAGGTGGAGCAATAGGAGTGCATATGAAATCATTATTATTTGTGCTAGTGAAGTCACACAACTTAGTGTTCTCAGGAGTACCCATTTTGGCAATAATAAAGCAAACTGAATTAAATAAAGTAAAACAAATAACTAATTTTTTTGTGTTTTTGATATAAAGAAAGCAAACAAGACAGAAAATAAAATAAAGCAAGACAATAAACAAAGTAAAGAGATTGGGTGTGAGAGACTCCCCTTCCAGTGTGTCTTGATCTCCCCGGCAACGGCGCCAGAAAAGTAGCTGCTGGCGTGTAGGGAGTTAGAAATCCCTGGGGTGTAACACCGCCAGAAAAGTAGCTGCTTGTGACGGTAAAGCGCACGTCCGTTGGGAACCCCAAGAGGAAGGTGTGATGAGCACAACAGCGAGTTTTCCCTCAGTAAGAAACCAAGGTTATCGAACCAGTAGGAGATGAAGGCCACATGAAGGTTGTTGGTGAAGGAGTGTAGTGCGGCGCAACACCAGTGATTCCGGCGCCAACGTGGAACCTGCACAACACAATCAAACTACTTTGCCCCAACTTAACAGTGGGGTTGTCAATCTCACCGGCTTGCTGAAAACAAAAGGATTAAACGTATGGTGTGGAGAATTATGTTTGCTTGCAGAAAACAAAAGAGAACAATGATTGCAGTAGGTTGTATTTCAGATGTAAAAGAATGGACCGGGGTCCACAATTCACTAGTGGTGTCTCTCCAATAAGATAAATAGCATGTTGGGTGAACAAATTACAGCTGGGCAATTGACAAATAGAGAAGCATATACATATCATGATGACTACTATGAGATTTACTTAGGGCATTACGACAAAGAACATAGACCGCCATCCAGCATGCATCTATGCCTAAAAAGTCCACCTTCAGGTTAGCATCCGCACCCCTTCCAGTATTAAGTTGCAAACAACAGACAATTGCATTAAGTACTGTGCGTAATGTAAACAATACAAATATCCTTAGACAAAGCATTGATGTTTTATCCCTAGTGGCAACAGCATATCCACAACCTTAGGGGTTGCTGTCACTCCCCCAGATTCAATGGAGACATGAACCCACTATCTAGCATAAATACTCCCTCTTGGAGTCACAAGTATCAACTTGGCCAGAGCCTCTACTAGCAACGGAGAGCATGCAAGATCATAAACAACACATATATGATAGATCAATAATCAACTTGACATAGTATTCCATATTCATCGGATCTCAACAAACACAACATGTAGCATTACAAATAGATGATCTTGATCATGATAGGCAGCCCACAAGATCTAAACATGATAGCACAAGAGGAGAAGACAACCATCTAGCTACTGCTATGGACCCATAGTCCAAGGATGAACTACTCACGCATCAGTCCGGAGGCGGGCATGGTGATGTAGAGCCCTCCGGTGACGATTCCCCTCTCCGGCAGGGTGCCGGAGGCGATCTTCTGAACCACCCAAGGTAGGGTTGACGGCGGCGGTGTCTCTCGAACTATTCTCGTATCGTGGCTCTCTGTACTAGGGTTTTCGCGATGGAAGGAATAAATAGGTGAAGGGGCAGCGTCGGGGGGCACCCGAGGGGCCCACCCCATAGGCCAGCGCGGCCAGAGGTGGGGCCGCGCCGCCAGGTGGGGTGGCCGCCTCATGGCCCCTCTTCGTCTCCTCTTCGGTGTTCTGGAACACTCCGTGGAAAATAAGACCGTGGGCTTTTGTTTCGTCCAATTCCGAGAATATTTGTAAACTAACTTTTCTAAAATCAAAAACAGCAGAAAACAGGAACTGGCACTGCGGCATCTTGTTAATAGGTTAGTCTCGGAAAATGCATAAAAACATTATAAAGTATGACTAAAACATATTGGTATTGTCATAAAACTAGCATGGAACATAAGAAATTATAGATACGTTGGAGACGTATCACCAAACATCACACATTACACAGCTAACACACCGTTGGTTTTAAGAACCATTCATTCGTTCTACGATACAAGGGGACAGATACACACTCACACTAGTGCTCTCCTGCGTAGGTGTAAATTCTACTAAGATGATCAAGTGTACAAAATTTTATGTAAAATTTCAAGGAAAAGTAGAGCATGGATTTCTTATTTTGAAAAGATTTCAAAGATACGAGAGAGAATAAGTTTTCATAAATATTCACTTCATTTGTTTTGAAAATAAGTTTTTCAGACGTCCATTCTAACTAGGGTCTCCTAAGGTCAAACAATGGCTCTGATACCAACTTGTCAACACCCGGATTTTTAAGTCCAAATGCCTATTATGCCATTCATCGTAATCCGAGGAATATTGTTTTTGCGAGACATAATAGATTGATATCACAACACATCATTCATTACAACACATAATCGTCTTACAACAAAGGATCACATGATCCAGTCTTAATACAACATAGGGGATCTAAGGATCCAATTACAAAACACATAGCGGAAGCGAAGTAGCGGTCGTGGTCCATCTATTCCACATGCAACTGTTGACGTTAGGAGTAGTCCTAGTTGTCATAGACGTCCTGCTGTCCATCTTTAGGGTTCTGATAGCACTTGATAATAAAAGACTCTTTAGTTGTCTAACTAACTCAAGTGGGAACATTAGTATCATTCCCACAACTCTGTTGTGATCAATTCAAATTCACCTTTCAAGTTCAAGTCACAAGTCACCAGTCACATGTAACATTTTTGAAAAGTTCTGATGACGGAACAGTATGGCCTTTCCAACCGTCCATAACCGTGGGCACGGCTATTCGAATAGGTTTACACTCTGCAGAGGTTGTACACTTGTGCCACAACTTTTGATTACATCCGTCAGGGATAACCCTGAATAATCGTAACTCAGTACGCGGATCATCAACCATAACCTTTCACTTGCATATCCTAGTATAGGAACCTCTCCCCATGAGCTTGGCCTCCCAGTGAAGACAAACCGCCAGCCTGGGAACTGCACTGGGCTTGGGCCGGACATTCACCTCATTTCACGTCATTTCTTTTGTTGTGGAGGCAGCTTTCGGCATAACCCCGATGACGCTTGTTTAGAGGGAACCCATACTAAGACATATAAACTTCCAGTTAAGCCCTACCCACAATCAGGTATTGTGGGGGTACTTGTAAATTGGAATGGTATCGCATCCGAACCCAGCCAACAGTTTTTGTAAAGTTCACCGTGTCATTCACAAGTCATATTCACCTTCAAAATCTTTCAATAGAATGACTCATCATTCCAAGGTTTTCAAAGTCATTTCATTTCACATGTTCCCATCTAGAGTAGTCAATTTTATTTGTTGGCACTAGCAACTAGTTATGAGGGGTGCTAACTAGCTTATAGCTTTCTAGGCTATGTTTGATGCTCATGTGCTACTCTAGACCAAGGGAATCATGAATCAAAAAGTAACTTTGATAAATCACATTCAATAAAGCTTGTAAGGTAAAAACTTGGGATAGGACCATTAAGCATAAAGTAAAATGTGGTGATGCCTTGCTCTTGTAGAGCTTTGCACTTTGCAAGAATATTAGCTTGCATTGGTAATAGCTTGCAATAATCTAGCTTGCCTTCAGTGGTGTATTGATCAAAGTGGTCTTCTTCTTCCTGGAAGTAGACCTCCTCCTCCTGGTACTCCTCGGTACTGATGTCTACGTTCCCCCTCCTTTCCTGTAGACAGTGTTGGGCCTCCAAGAGCAGAGGTTTGTAGAACAGCAGCAAGTTTTCCCTTAAGTGGATCACCCAAGGTTTATCGAACTCAGGGAGGAAGAGGTCAAAGATATCCCTCTCATGCAACCTTGCAACCACAAAGCAAGAAGTCTCTTGTGTCCCCAACACACCTAATAGGTGCACTAGTTCGGCGAAGAGATAGTGAAATACAGGTGGTATGAATAAGTATGAGCAGTAGCAAAGGTGCCAGAAAATAGCTTGCTGGCGTGTAGTTGATGGTGGTAGTATTGCAGCAGTAGTAACGCAGTAAAACAGTAAACAAGCAGCAATAGCAGTATTTAGGAACAAGGCCTAGGGATTACACTTTCACTAGTGGACACTCTCAACATTGATCACATAACAAAATAGATAAATGCATACTCTACACTTTTGTTGGATGATGAACACATTGTGTAGGATTACACGAACCCTCAATGCCGGAGTTAACAAGCTCCACAATAATGCTCATGTTTAAGTAACCTTATAGTGTAAGATAGATCAATAGACTAAACCAAGTACTAACATAGCATGCACACTGTCACCTTCATGCATATGTAGGAGGAATAAATCACATCAATATTATCATAGCAATAGTTAACTTCGCAATCTACAAGAGATCATGATCATAGCATAAACCAAGTACTAACACGGTGCACACACTGTCACCTTTACACACGTGCAGGAGGAATAGAACTACTTTAATAACTTTGCTAGAGTAGCACATAGATAGTAGTGATACAAAACTCATATGAATCTCAATCATGTAAAGCAGCTCATGAGATCATTGTATTGAGGTACATAGGAGAGAGATTAACCACATAGCTACCGGTACAGCCCCGAGCCTCGATGGAGAACTACTCCCTCCTCATGGGAGCAGCAGCGGTGATGAAGATGGTGATGGAGATGGCAGTGGTGTCGATGGAGAAGCCTTCCGGGGGCACTTCCCCGCTCCGGCAGGGTGCCGGAACAGAGACTCCTGTCCCCCAGATCTTGGCGTCACGATGGCGGCGGCTCTGGAAGGTTTCTGTGGTTTTCGTCGAACTTATCAGGGTTTTCGATACAGGGGCTTTATATAGGCGAAGAGGCGGCGCAGGAGGGTCGAAGGGGCGACCACACCATATGGCGGCGCGGCCAGGGCCTGGGCCGCGCCGGCCTATGGTCTGGGGGCCCAGTGCCCCCCTCTGGTCCTTCTCGTGTGTTCTGGATGCTTCCGGTGAAAATAGGAACCTGGGCGTTGATTTCGTCCGATTCCGAGAATATTTCGTTACTAGGATTTCTGAAACCAAAAACAGCAGAAAACAGGAACTGGCACTTCGGCATCTTGTTAATAGGTTAGTTCCAGAAAATGCACGAATATGACATAAAGTGTGCATAAAACATGTAGATAACATCAATAATGTGGCATGGAACATAAGAAATTATCGATACGTTGGAGACGTATCAGCATCCCCAAGCTTAGTTCTGCTCGTCCCGAGCAGGTAAAACGATAACACAGATAATTTCTGGAGTGACATGCCATCATAACCTTGATCATACTATTTGTAAAGCATATGTAGTGAATGCAGCGATCAAAACAATGTATATGACATGAGTAAACAAGTGAATCATATAGCAAAGACTTTTCATGAATAGCACTTCAAGACAAGCATCAATAAAGTCTTGCATAAGAGTTAACTCATAAAGCAATAATTCATAGTAAAAGCATTGAAGCAACACAAAGGAAGATTAAGTTTCAGCGGTTGCTTTCAACTTGTAACATGTATATCTCATGGATATTGTCAATGCAAAGTAATATAACAAATGCAATATGCAAATTTGTAGGAATCAATGCACAGTTCACACAAGTGTTTGCTTCTTGAGGTGGAGAGAAATAGGTGAACTGACTCAACATAAAAAGTAAAAGAATGGTCCTCCATAGAGGAAAGCATCGATTGCTATATTTGTGCTAGAGCTTTGATTTTGAAAACATGAAACAATTTTGTCAACGGTAGTAATAAAGCATATGTATCATGTAAATTATATCTTATAAGTTGCAAGCCTCATGCATAGTGTACTAATAGTGCCCGCACCTTGTCCTAATTAGCTTGGACTACCGGATCATCACAATGCACATGTTTTAACCAAGTGTCACAAAGGGGTACCTCTATGCCGCCTGTACAAAGGTCTAAGGAGAAAGCTCGCATCGGATTTCTCGCTATTGATTATTCTTCAACTTAGACATCCATACCGGGACAACATAGACAACAGATAATGGACTCCTCTTTTATGCATAAGCATGTAACAACAATTAATAATTTTCTCATTTGAGATTGAGGATATATGTCCAAAACTGAAACTTCCACCATGGATCATGGCTTTAGTTAGCGGCCCAATGTTCTTCTCTAACAATATGCACGCTCTAACCATAAGGTGGTAGATCGCCCTTACTTCAGACAAGACGAACATGCATAGCAACTCACATGATATTCAACAAAGAGTAGTTGATGGCGTCCCCAGGAACATGGTTATCGCACAACAAGCAACTTAATAAGAGATAAAGTGCATAAGTACATATTCAATACCACAATAGTTTTTAAGCTATTTGTCCCATGAGCTATATATTGCAAAGGTAGAGGATAGAAATTTAAAGGTAGCACTTCAAGCAATTTACTTTGGAATGGCGGAGAAATACCATGTAGTAGGTAGGTATGGTGGACACAAATGGCATAGTGGTTGGCTCAAGTATTTTGGATGCATGAGAAGTATTCCCTCTCGATACAAGGCTTAGGCTAGCAAGGCTTATTTGAAACAAACACAAGGATGAACCGGTGCAGCAAAACTCACATAAAAGACATATTGAAAACATTATAAGACTCTACACCATCTTCCTTGTTGTTCAAACTCAATACTAGAAATTATCTAGACTTTAGAGAGACCAAATATGCAAACCAAATTTTAGCATGCTCTATGTATTTCTTCATTAATGGGTGCAAAGCATATGATGCAAGAGCTTAAACATGAGCACAACAATTGCCAAGTATCACATTACCCAAGACATTATAGCAATTACTACATGTATCATTTTCCAATTCCAACCATATAACAATTTAACGAAGAAGAAACTTCGCCATGAATACTAAAAGCTAAGAACACATGTGTTCATACGAACCAGCGGAGCGTGTCTCTCTCCCACACAAGCATGATGTAATCCAATTTATTCAAACACAAACAAAAATAAAAGCATAGAGACGCTCCAAGTAAAGCACATAAGATGTGACCGAATAAAAATATAGTTTCAAGAGAAGGAACCTGATAATTTGTCGATGAAGAAGGGGATGCCTTGGGCATCCCCAAGCTTAGACGCTTGAGTCTTCTTGATATATGCAGGTGTGAACCACCGGGGCATCCCCAAGCTTAGAGCTTTCACTCTTCTTGATCATAGTATATCATCCTCCTCTCTTGACCCTTGAAAACTTCCTTCACACCAAACTCGAAACAACTCATTAGAGGGTTAGTGCACAATTAAAATTAACATATTCAGAGGTGACACAATCATTCTTAACACTTCTGGACATTGCATAATGCTACTGGACATTAGTGGATCAAAGAAATTCATCCAACATAGCAAAAGAGGCAATGCGAAATAAAAGGCAGAATCTGTCAAAACAGAACAGTTCGTATTGACGAATTTTAAAATGGCACCAGACTTGCTCAAATGAAAATGCTCAAATTGAATGAAAGTTGCGTACATATCTGAGGATCATGCTCGTAAATTGGCTTAATTTTCTGAGCTACCTACAGGGAGGTGGACCCAGATTCGTGACAGCAAAGAAATCTGGAACTGCGCAGTAATCCAAATCTAGTACTTACTTTTCTATCAACGGCTTAACTTGGCACAACAAAACACGAAACTAAGATAAGGAGAGGTTGCTACAGTAGTAAACAACTTCCAAGACACAAATATAAAACAAAGTACTGTAGCAAAATAACACATGGGTTATCTCCCAAGAAGTTCTTTTCTTTATAGCCATTAAGATGGGCTCAGCAGTTTTAATGATGCACTCGAAAGAAATATTATTTGAAGCAAAAGAGAGCATCAAGAGGAAAATTGAAAACATATTTAAGCCTAACATGCTTCCTATAAAGAGGAATCTTGTACACAAATGAATTCATGAAGAACAAAGTGACAAGCATAAGAGGATAAAACACGAGTAACTTCAAGATTCTCAACATAAAGAGGGGAAACTTAATATTATTAAGATGCATATAACCATATTTCCCTCTCTCATAATAACTTTCAGTAGCAACATGAGCAAACTCAACAATATAACCATCACATAAAGCATTCTTATCATGAGTCTAATGCATAAAATTATTACTCTCCACATAGGCATAATCAATTTTATTAGTAATAGTGGGAGCAAATTCAACAAAGTAGCTATCATCAAATATAGGAGGCATATTGTAATCATAATCAAATTTATCCTCCATAACAGGTGGTACTAAAAGATTACTATCATTATAATCATCATAAATAGGAGGCAAAGTATCATCAAAGAAAATTTTCTCCTCAATGCTTGGGGGACTAAAAATATCATGAAAACCAGCTTCCCCAAGCTTAGAACTTTCTATATCATTATCAACAATGGTGTTCAAAGCGTTCATACTAATATTACTACCAGCATGCAAATAAGATTCCATAGGTTTTTTAATTTTCGCATCAAACAATCCATGTTTTAAATCAGGAAATAGAAATAGAAGCTCATTCTTGTCCATTATGCCAAACTAGTGTAAACAAGAAACAAAAAGATGCAATTGCAGGATCTAAAGGAAATAGCTTCGAGTACTTACAGCGCCGGGAAAATAGCTTAGTAGCCGAGATCCGGAGTGTGAGTACCTTTTACCTTTCCTCCCCGGCAACGGCGCCAGAAAAGTAGCTTGATGTCTACGTTCCCCCTCCTTTCCTGTAGACAGTGTTGGGCCTCCAAGAGCAGAGGTTTGTAGAACAGCAGCAAGTTTTCCCTTAAGTGGATCACCCAAGGTTTATCGAACTCAGGGAGGAAGAGGTCAAAGATATCCCTCTCATGCAACCCTGCAACCACAAAGCAAGAAGTCTCTTGTGTCCCCAACACACCTAATAGGTGCACTAGTTCGGCGAAGAGATAGTGAAATACAGGTGGTATGAATAAGTATGAGCAGTAGCAAAGGTGCCAGAAAATAGCTTGCTGGCGTGTAGTTGATGGTGGTAGTATTGCAGCAGTAGTAACGCAGTAAAACAGTAAACAAGCAGCAATAGCAGTATTTAGGAACAAGGCCTAGGGATTACACTTTCACTAGTGGACACTCTCAACATTGATCACATAACAGAATAGATAAATGCATACTCTACACTTTTGTTGGATGATGAACACATTGCGTAGGATTACACGAACCCTCAATGCCGGAGTTAACAAGCTCCACAATAATGCTCATGTTTAAGTAACCTTATAGTGTAAGATAGATCAATAGACTAAACCAAGTACTAACATAGCATGCACACTGTCACCTTCATGCATATGTAGGAGGAATAGATCACATCAATATTATCATAGCAATAGTTAACTTCGCAATCTACAAGATATCATGATCATAGCATAAACCAAGTACTAACACGGTGCACACACTGTCACCTTTACACACGTGCAGGAGGAATAGAACTACTTTAATAACTTTGCTAGAGTAGCACATAGATAGTAGTGATACAAAACTCATATGAATCTCAATCATGTAAAGCAGCTCATGAGATCATTGTATTGAGGTACATAGGAGAGAGATTAACCACATAGCTACCGGTACAGCCCTGAGCCTCGATGGAGAACTACTCCCTCCTCATGGGAGCAGCAGCGGTGATGAAGATGGTGATGGAGATGGCAGCGGTGTCGATGGAGAAGCCTTCCGGGGGCACTTCCCCGCTCCGGCAGGGTGCCGGAACAGAGACTCCTGTCCCCCAGATCTTGGCGTCGCGATGGCGGCGGCTCTGGAAGGTTTCTGTGGTTTTCGTCGAACTTATCAGGGTTTTCGATCCAGGGGCTTTATATAGGCGAAGAGGCGGCGCAGGAGGGTCGAAGGGGCGACCACACCATATGGCGGCGCGGCCAGGGCCTGGGCCGCGCCGGCCTATGGTCTGGGGGCCCAGTGCCCCCCCTCTGGTCCTTCTCGTGTGTTCTGGATGCTTCCGGTGAAAATAGGAACCTGGGCGTTGATTTTGTCCGATTCCGAGAATATTTCGTTACTAGGATTTCTGAAACCAAAAACAGCAGAAAACAGGAACTGGCACTTCGGCATCTTGTTAATAGGTTAGTTCCAGAAAATGCACGAATATGACATAAAGTGTGCATAAAACATGTAGATAACATCAATAATGTGGCATGGAACATAACAAATTATCGATACGTTGGAGACGTATCAGGTACTAGCGTCTAAAAACGGATATGAGGTATACAATCACCAAACAAATCTTAAGTGCTAGACTAAGTACACAAATGGTTCACACAAGCTTATCCTAGCATCACCATAATATTAACATGTTGGTTGACTTTGTTTTATTTTTAAGAAAAATAATTTCCTCTCATTACAAATATTGATTAGGGTTTTTATTTAATTCTTTGGAGAAATAATTTCCTCTTGTTGAATCTTATTAAGATTTAATCTCCTCAATTCATAAATGTGAGATCATGTTGACCAAGTCAATACTTCACATTTATCATTTGAGAAGAAAGATTTAAATGAGATTCATCATCTCATGTAATTTAAATACTACTTTGATTTAAGATCCTCAAGTGAGCAAGTATGATACCAAGCAACAAGGGTCATCACATTGCTTCATACTACTTGGGAAGATGATTTAAATGAGGTGCTACACCTCATAGATTTAAAATCCTAAATTTGAAAATGATTTAAATGAGCTAGAAATGACTACATAGCCATTATTTTGCTCTAGCCCATGATCATGCAAACAACTAGGCTATGTTTTTACATAAACAATTAGGTTACTTGAAAAGTGAAAAATGAGAGGTGGAAACACCTCAAAAATATTTATGGTTGATTTTATAAATTTATTTGAATTCTGAAAACTCTCTGACTTGTTATTTTTACTATTCAAAATAGACAATAGATTTTGATTTGAATCCAGTGTGGTTAGATGGAGCCTTTCATGAGCTTTCTAAATATATAAAATTTATAAAATTTGGTTCAGTAGATTTGAAGTTATTTGATTTTGAATAAAGCATCTGAAAGATATTTGGAATAATCTAAACAGACCAAATTTGAACACATGGGCCTGTGCGGGAAAATCTACTGGGCCGGCCCAGCTATGCTTCTGCGCTCAGCGGGCCAACTGACAGCAGACCCCACCTATCAGCGGGTTTTAAACAGCGAAGCGGTACGCGGGCGTGCGGTGCGTTGGATTAAAAGAGAATCGGACGGTGCACGATCGTCAATCTTCCGCGACGGCGAGCAAACCCTCGGCGCGGAAGAGGGGGTCGATGGCGGCTGGTCGGAGGCTCGGCGAGGGTTGGCGATGTGGGCAAACAACGTTGGAGATGACGGCGAGTCGAGGGAGGGTCGAGGGAGCGGCTGAGGTGGCGCCAATCATCGTCGCCGTCTTGCTACTGCCGCGGCAGTGGTCGGTGAAATTGGAGCAACTCCGGTGGCAATGTGGAGGGGAAGAGGGTCGAGGAGAGCAAGTGAAGGGAGAGGAGCGAGTCGGTGTGGAGAATTCATCCAGGGGGTGCCTCTATTTATAGGGGCGCGAGGTGCTGCGGGGCGCGGAGCAGGTCGTCGTTGTCGTCAAGGCTACGGTGGGCTAGCGTCACGGGCGAGGGTGCAGCAGTGTTGGCGACAACGAGGCGGTCACGACGAGCTTCAGCGCGCTGAAAACGGGGCACGGGAGCGTGCTGGCGACGTCACGTACTGCCGGGCCTGTGGCGGAGGACGTCGACGAGAGCGTCGGCTACAGGGCGAGCGCAGGCCAATGGAGGTGTCTGGGAGGTAGGTGGTGACCTGGTGAGTGCGTAGGAGAGGGGAGAGGGCGAGGCGAGCGTGGAGTCAACGGGAGTAGATCGTGTTCTGTCGTGCCTATGAGCACGTCCATGCCGGTCCTGGCGCGTTCTGGCTTCGTGGGCACGTCGTGGTGATGCGTGCAGTTAACACACGTCCGTTGGGAACCCCAAGAGGAAGGTGTGATGCGTACAGTAGCAAGTTTTCCCTCAGTAAGAAACCAAGGTTTATCGAACCAGTAGGAGTCAAGGATCACGTGAAGGTCGTTGGTGACGGAGTGTAGTGCGGCGCAACACGAGGGATTCCGGCGCCAACGTGGAACCTGCACAACATAATCAAAGTACTTTGCCCCAACGTAACAGTGAGGTTGTCAATCTCACCGGCTTGCTGAAAACAAAGGATTAACCGTATAGTGTGGAAGATGATGTTTGTTTGCGAAGAACAGTAAAGAACAATTGCAGTAGATTGTATTTCAGATGTAAAGAATGGACCGGGGTCCACAGTTCACTAGTGGTGTCTCTCCATAAGATAAATAGCATGTTGGGTGAACAAATTACAGTTGGGCAATTGACAAATAAAGAAGGCTGTGGTGACCCGGCATACCACTGCATGGTGTAGTATGCAAGTCTGATATAACACCAATGAAACACAGTTCCACGGGTATTATATCGCTCAGAGTGGTACAACAGAAACATATGCGGGTCCAAGGCATGTCTATAGAATTACAACATCGACTCTATACAAAAGATCCACACAGCCTCCTACTTTACAATGAGGTAACACTGCAAATAAACTCCAGAAGAACGACTCGTGATCTAAGCCTATCACGAACTCTATTTGTAGAGTATTTCACTAACTACAGAGGCTAAGCATAGATTCTAGCTAAATAGGAGCTAGGTTTAGGAAGAAAGTTCCTTTCTATTGCTAATCTAGGTTTTCTCCTTGTTGGATGTGGTATCTGACTCATCTGACAGGGTCCTGTCTCTTGAAGTAGTTGTTGACTCCTCTGTCTTCGAGTTGCATTGTAGATCCTCCTTCGATGCCTCCATATCTAAGCAGGGGATTTAAGAGTGGGATGAGTACGAGCGTACTCAACAAGTTCATTATAGGAAAGAGGTGTTTAATGCACTAGCTACGGCATTAGACCAGAAAGTCTAATACCAATGCAGGTTTTCATAATCATTTCTTCAAGAGGTTGCTTTTATTCAGAAGAACTATGTCCGTCAGCCTTCACCGGTTTACTAGAACTTCATGGAGCTCCTTTCCGGCCGCGTTCGCAGTTCCATATCCCGGAACAGGGAGTGCCTGGTCACGATTCATTACACTCTGCAGAGGTGTGTTGCTTTACCCATAAGAGATCTTAACCTTGGTGCCAACCGGGCATATGTTCCTGTCCACACTTCCTTTGGTGTGAGGCCCGGTATAAGGTCTAGCCAATCATGTTCCTCCGCTACCTCGAACACCCACCCTTTGTTGCATACCCCGACCCTGGGTCCTCGTCGGTCCTCTTATACCACTTAAGGATGGACCCCGACCACGACAACAGTTTGGGACTCGTTAACCAAACTCCTTTGCCGGTAGCTGCAACCCATCATAGACCGCAATACCGTGGGGACTTTAGGCTTCCCCAGCCCACCGCTTGCACTTCGAGCGACAAGTGTCTACGGACTATGCCGTGGGGACTTTAGGCTTCCCCAGCCCACCGCTTGCCCTGACAGATACAAGTGTCTACGGTAAAGCGCATCCGTTGATGAACGAGAGGTGGAAACACTTTTGACTACTCCGTCCCACTCCGGATCTTATGGTTAACACGGATATTACGGCACAAGAATCACTGGCGACATTTGTTGTTTAATCCTAGATGGATATAAGCCCGTGCAATGGAACCTCCACCATATCAACACAATCCATGGTTCCATTGCCCACCACATAGTCATATTCATAGTTATGAAAGTAGTGGTTTTGATTTTTGTGCAATAGTGATAACCATAATACTTTGCAAGTAATTTGATAAAAATACTCAAATGACATGAGCAAGTGATGAACTTGCCTTTCTTGACCGCAAGATTATGCGAGCAAGGTCTTCGATACGCAATAACTCCAAATTCTGAAATAGCATCATCGTCCGGTAAGGACGATGTTTAAAAGATTGGCAAGGATGCAATAATGCATAAATATGAGATGCAATCGCTCTAAGCGTGACCTAACCCCGATGATTTAGGATTAGTGAGTTGTAATGATTTGTTTAGGGTGTGTTGCACTTTTAGAGTGATTCCACAAACAAGGTCCTTATTAGGGTTTTGTTGTCTTAGAAGCATAAACAAGTGGTATAATGCATAATAATAATCATACACACTCATGGAATAGTAGTTGTATAATAAGTAAAGGGCAGTTGTCAATTTTAAGTCCTATAGTGCATGGTTGATGATTATTTATTATCTATTTCAAAAGAATATCTTTTGAAGAACATGTTCTTAAATAAAGAACAAGTATGATAATTAGACTGGTGGGTTCTATGGTTGACTATGGTTTCATCTAGTTTCTGAAGTAGTTATTAGATGGATCACAACCTAGTTGGATTCATCAGCTACTAGGGCTTATATGGTTGAATTAAGTCTAAACATCTTAATTACCAATACTTATTAATAAGATGGTATATCTTATTGGTGACAGTTGGCTAGGGTGTATAGATCCCATAAAGCAGGTTTGATGATGCTTCCTTATTTTCTTCAAAAGAATAACTTTTGAAGAACATACTGCTTAAATAATAAGAAGTATTGTAATTAAGGTTGAGGTTGTTTTGTATTAGCCATTGGATTTACTAAGTAAGGGATGGTGCTTTCCTAAATAGGATGTTAATAATTATCTCACACTAATAGGGTTTAGTGTGTATGGGATATGATGTCGGTATTAGAATGGTTGCTATTGGAGTTCATCACAATGGTGTGATGCTAGTTAAGGTTAATTAAGGATGAGATCCTTGTGATAGGAACTAGGTTTGATTAAGATGAACACATGGGATGCTAATTAGTAGTGATAGGGTTCTCATATTTTATGTGGATTTGAACTAGTATTTAGTTGCTAGATATGAATCTATGATAGCTAATGAAGTGACACGATCACAAATTACTTGGGGTTTAGGTTTGGAAACCATTTAGGTTTCACACATAAAATAATGGAGCTAGGTTCTGAATGGCATTAGGGTTTTAGGATCCCGCATGAAATGATGAGTTCTTGGTTTTCTACTATATGAAACTAGGGTTTCTTAATTACCCTATAATTTTAGGATTAATAACTTCATTATCAAGTTGAAGTTATTAATGAGTTTGAAATAAAAATAATATTGTATTAGTTTTGACATTTTATTATTTTTAATGAATTTAATAATTAAGGTAATTATTAATTAGGGTTTAAATCCCTCTAATAAGGATTTAACAAATTAATAAATAAAGAAATTAGTTTTAAAATTTTCTTTATTTCTTGACTGGTTTCTATTTAATTTTTAAAGTTTTCCTTATTTATTGAATTTTAATTCAATCAAGTATAAAAGAAAAGACTTAATTAATGAGTTTAAAATAATTAAATTTTTATTAACAATAAAAATTCTATATTATATTTTTATTGGATAGATTTTCTTTTTAGGAACATTTTGATATCTAATTTGTATTTTTCTGAATTGTAATGAATTTTCTAAATTTACTTGAAGTTGCAGTATTTTTTACGGTATTTGAAATAAAACAAAAACTACTAAGTGTACCCGGCTACTACTACCTACGAGCGCAGAGACGGGTGGGCCGGTGGCCACGTCGGTGCCACGGTGGCTACGAGGGGCGCATCGTGGCCGACCGGTGGCCGATTCTTGCCGACGGCGGCGCCGATTTAGGCCACGGGAGGATGGCCGAACGGTTCCATTGGACGCGTATGGGCATGCCGAGGAAGATGGTGGTCTCGCCGCCAAGAAATGGTCACGGAGGAACTCCGCGAACCTTCCGCGGTGGTGCTAACCGGCCAATTTGCTAGATGGAGCTACGGTGGATCTATTGTAGTATTTGAAGAACCTAAAGGCGCGCGAGATCTACCTGAAGCTGAAGAAGTGGTCGTCGTAGCCCGGGATGGTCGGAGATGACGGCGAGGTCGAGTTTTCCGGCGAACCTGAGTGGAAGGGAACGGTCGATTTCGTCCGATTGAGCACGCCAATCCTCGATTCCTTCTACCAGAACAATCCTCACACTCATGCGCTTCTTATGAACTACCTATTGGTCCTTTGGGTGACCCCTACCGTCGGTGATGATCGGAGCCGGGGCGACTAGGGTTTCGGTCATGGGCGAGTTTGGAGCAGAGAGAAAGGGGAATTGAGGTGCTAGGGTTTCAGGCGGCGGCGCGGAGATCTTTATAGCCGGCTTGGGCGGCAGCGCGCATCTTGGCGTGGCCGGTGGCGGAGGAGACGCCACCGAGCTGCTTCCAGCAATGGGAGGTGGACGATGATCCTCCCCTTCGCGTGAAATGTCGTGAAGGGGTAAGTTGGGCCAGGCTGCTGGTGGGCTTGGTCTGCTGGGCTGATGCTAAGGGCTGCCGAGGTGGGCTGTTGGTGGGCTGCCACGGCCAGGTAAGCTAGGTAAGGTTTTTCTCCTCCTTTTCTTTTTCTGTTTTCATTTCCTGTTTTCCTTTTCTATTTTGTATTCTGTTTTAAATTCAATTCAAATTATTTTATACCCCTCAGGTAATTTATACTTTGAAAATTTTATTACTAAATAAAGGGCCATTGTATTTCTGAGTTATTCTGGAATAACCATTTGACATAAGTGAGCTTTCTTGTAGATTTTTAATTAAGCAAGATTTTATGCACTATTTTAATTTCTCTTATCTTGTGTATCAATTTTATTTTGAATGATTATGGTTGATGCTTTCAACCCAAAGTATTTCAGAGATTGTTCTTAGGGCTTGGTTTCTATTTGAGGAATTGGTCATTTGCATATGATTTTATGTGAGCACATATTTATTAGGGTTTTATAATTATTATTATAATCCTATTTCAATGTTATCACTATTCTTATCTTTGAAAATATCTAAAGTAGATATTGTTTCCAGAATGGTTTGGTCTTATTTACAAGGTTTAGTGGTTGATCACCACACATAGGTTTAGGTAAAGGGTTTAACACTGTGTGCTTCTTATGTTCAATAATTGAAGCATAAGATTTTATTAATATGCCACACTAGGGTTCTAGTGATATTTACCTAATGGCCATTGATTTAATTCTCAATTATGGTCTAGGTTTATATGGTAATCACCATAGTGATACCATAACTAGGGTTGAGATATAATTTTAGTTTGTATGAATGAGGTGACCCATATTGCATTGGCTAAAGTTTAATCTCCCTATCTATGATAAGGTTACTTGCTTAATACCTTATGTGCTTCTCTAATTACTAAGGATTTGAGAATTGGTATTATCTTCTACCAATTAACTACAATTATTATCCTTAATTTATCATTAAGTTAACTACATTGGTTATAGTTCTTTTTATAGTTAACTTTGGTCTCATGGATTGATGATTTCTCACCATATCAAGTATGGAGTTTTACTCTAAAGCTTTCTTAGATGAAGAATAAGTGGAATGTAGGTGTGGTAGAATTCTACTTGTGATCACCAAGTGGTTCACAAGTTAGGGTTTAGGATATAAGTCTAGGTTTGTTTACTAGTTACCTCCCTATGATTTCATGTGGGGAAATAATATCTAATAATCATATTAGGGTTTAACTTATCTTCACATACCTCAAGAGCATGATCATGGATTAGGCATGATCAACTTGTTCTTAATATCTCTACTTCAAGTTCTTAGGGTTTATGATCATCACTCAATTTATAATGATCAAGGTTTGATTCCTAAAGTATTCCTAATGGAATGGTCTTCACTTCTATGATCAAGTGTTGTCTTGATCAACTAAGCATAATATCTCCCTTATAGTTTCTTGGATGGACATGGCTATGGTTGTCTCAATTATCTTGGGTATAACACCATAGGTTGAGCTTTCTCATTTATGAATGGTTATTCTAGGGTTTATGGTGTACTCCTAATATCTCCTTAGTATCTAGACTAAGGTTTCATTTGTCTAGCTTAATTGGGTTGGTCTCTTCCTCACCTAATCAATTCAGGGGTATTATTATTATTCCATGTGATATTAGGTTATCTCACCATTCCAAAGGAAATGGTTTTCAACCTAATACTTTAATTCAAAGGTTGTCCTTTATTCTTGAATAGGTCAAGCTAGAATTGATATGAATGGGCTCTCTCACTTGGGAAGGTCTTGAATAATATCCTAAGGTTTCTCTTAAAGATGATGGTTTGAATATAATATCTTGGAATAGAGAAGAATTATATTCCTTAGTTGGATCTCCTTGTCTGGCTTCCAAGATTAAAGTAGAATGGATATCATAGGGTTTATGATAAGAGCATGGATTAGTTTAAGATATGGAGAAGATAAGTGAAGAATAGTTTCTCCAGTTATTGTTACTTGATTTCCAATTAGATGTAAGTTCATATGTTATGGTAAGGATTACCTTATTATGATCTGTTATGAGATCAAGCAATTGATCATTGAGTAAAGTGTTGTTGTGTTGATTATTAGTTCCATTTGATCTAACCCCTTAGATCAAATCATCTTTACCCAAAACAAGGTTTTAGCAAAGTCACATTGAGGTTTATAGCGCTTGACTTGATGAGCTACTTCAATTCCACCAAGGTCAAGTGAAACTTCGATTCATCGTGGACTGTTTTACTTTAAAGCGCGAAAATTCCCCAGATTTTCTATGCATGAATGCAATGCACACATCTGTTTCCTCTATTTTTGTAACCCCATTACCTGGGATATTACAGTCTCTACCCCTTAAACTAAACTTCGTCCTCGAAGTTTGATATCTCTCACGTTTCGGAGTGTGAATCTGACTTGTGCACACTACATCTTTTCTCAAACTCCTTGGTGATCTCACTGGATATAATTGAATATATCCCTTGTCCAGATTCTTCCTGGAATCCATTAGGGTTTGTCTCTGAACATTAGTTCTTACTCCAGTTCTATGATTTTTCTCTGGAATCTAATAATACTTGTCTCTGAACCATGGCTCTAACTTTAATTATTTGATTTCTTTCAACTCTACAAGCTTGTTTTCCTTTATCATTGAAAAATCAATGATGGTATTGGTAAATAGGTCTTTGTTTTCCCTTACTACCAAAATTGCAGTAATGGTGCTTAATAAGGTACTAACTATGGAATTGGTCGTGATGGTTTATTTTTCTAATAATGGATTAGACTTATATAGTCCATCCAATCATGGTTTATAATTGATACCTATTACTCTTTAGTTTCATTTAGGTTCCATGAAAGGAATCATTCAACTAGACTTTAATTTTGGTATGGTCAATCTACTTCAGTCTTTGGCCTCCTTGAGTTGTATTTGGTCTATGGTATTTCTTTCATCCAACTTCATTATACTTAGCTTACTTGAGCTTCCGTACTTCTGAGTAACTCTTACTCACTTTCTCAAATTATAGTCCACTTCTTACTTCCTCGAGGTATGAACCTCGGCTTCTGTCTGACTTCCTTCTGAAAGTAGTGTTCAATAATCTTATGAAAATAAGATCGAACTTCCTCTCAGTTCAGACCTTTTGCTTCTATCAAGCTTAAAGTATTGAGTTATTGTATATCTAACTCAATGTTTACTCTACCCCTTAGAGTTTTCTTATGGTCTTCAACTCCTTTTCTTCCAACTATTGGACTTATGGTTGGAATATTGGTCTGGTTCTAACTTATGGGTTTTACTTTTTCTAAGGTCTCGTGAAGAATGTTTGTGGTGTATCCACTCAATTGTGGACATCCAATGTGAATCCTTCGACTAAATGATTATAGATCTAACTATTTGGCTGACAAGATTTTTATTTGTTCACAAACTTTTGTTACCAATAATTAAATCGTGGACTATTTGTAATACCACTGATACCAGCTGTGGTTATTATACCAACTGTGGCTATTTGATATCTAAAAAATGGATTCTATTATAGGTTCTGATCAACTGGACGAGACATCTTCTACTTTATCTCGCAGTATTGATATTATACCAATTGTGGTCTTCTGATATCAACTATGGTCTTCTTATATCTGCTATAGTTTCATAAATCATCTTCCTTCATTTAGGGTTTATTGTTGCAAGAAAACCACTAGCTAACACTATGATTATAGTATTCGAAGTGATTTCCCATGCATTCCCTCTTCTAGGTGGATTATGGATCCGCTTCAGCTTCACCATAATCATTATATTTCTCACCTTCATGCTTCTTATGTACGAAAGTACTCCTCAATTGAGGTAAAGCATGAATTTTGATTGGTACTTCCTTCCAAAGATTGTGGTTGCTTCCCACAACTTTGTTTCCTTTATCTGATGAACCTTCATCTTGACTTCTAAATCTTCCAGATTTCGTCGCTTCCTCACACGAATACTATTACCCTCTAGATCTATAGCATCAAGTATGAACTTGATATTGCAACATGCATTTGCATATCAAAGTCAAACTTCATGTATGGATCTAGTCAAACAATGAAAATCCAATAAAATCCAAGAAGATTCAGCTTTGTGCATATAATACACACCATCATAAGCCTGAATATAATAGTTGAGTAAGACATCTCTAAACATCAGGCTCTGATGTGTAGTATATAACACCACATAGATAGGTTTATATCGTGATACTTAGCACGAATATAGGGAATTCTACTATTTGTCTCAACCTTTACCTTAATTGCACAATTGCAATGAGATAAACTTGAAACAAAGTGGTCTAGGATGGTTAAGGTTAACCTAATTTCCTTTGGAAGTACTAACTTAGCTTCTATTATGTTGAGGACTACTTCCTATAATACATTGAGTTCTAACACATGGCTACTCTGAGTACATATCTACTAGGATATCGTTCCTATACTTCTAAGTGTTTCTACTATAAGCATATGGTCATGATGTGCTTGGCACACTTCCCATATTTTTGGAACACAAATATTGCACTATTGTCTGGCTTCTTATTGTTCTCCTCCTAAATGTTTATGATGTTCTATTCCATCACATAATGATTCTCAGGTGAATCATATATGATTTCTATCTCTACCATGTAAGTAGTCATATATTATTCCTATCCCTCTTCCTTTCCTCCCATGATTGACTCATCATGGTTAATACAACCTCATATAACTTATATTCATTCCTTACTATCAGTTGTTTTTACACGTTTGGATAATTTACTTACCAATTACATGTGTTGGTACACATCTTCCAATAGGATATCTTCCTTATGGTTGTATCCTCTCTTTGGACTACCATGTATTGTATACCAACTGTGATCTACTCATCTATTGTTTAAGGACTTCATGGTATACTATATGTTTGGAATTAGTTAACTAACTTTACCTAGTAAAGATAGTTAAGAAAGGTTGACTTAAGTGTGTCAGGATTATTCTCAAGTGAATATCCATCTCAAGTCATAAGAAGTATTTGGTTTACCTAGGACAACTTCCTATAGACACTACCAATCCTATAGGTCTCCTTTAAAGGGTTTTAATCCTAGGGTCAAAGCATTTGCTCTGATACCAACTGTGGTGACCCGGCATACCACTGCATGGTGTAGTATGCAAGTCTGATATAACACCAATGAAACACAGTTCCACGGGTATTATATCGCTCAGAGTGGTACAACAGAAACATATGCGGGTCCAAGGCATGTCTATAGAATTACAACATCGACTCTATACAAAAGATCCACACAGCCTCCTACTTTACAATGAGGTAACACTGCAAATAAACTCCAGAAGAACGACTCGTGATCTAAGCCTATCACGAACTCTATTTGTAGAGTATTTCACTAACTACAGAGGCTAAGCATAGATTCTAGCTAAATAGGAGCTAGGTTTAGGAAGAAAGTTCCTTTCTATTGCTAATCTAGGTTTTCTCCTTGTTGGATGTGGTATCTGACTCATCTGACAGGGTCCTGTCTCTTGAAGTAGTTGTTGACTCCTCGTCTTCGAGTGGCATTGTAGATCCGCCCTCGATGCCTCCATATCTAAGCAGCGGATTTAAGAGTGGGATGACTACGAGCGTACTCAACCAGTACATTATAGGAAAGAGGTGTTTAATGCACTAGCTACGGCATTAGAACATAAAGTCTAATACCAATGCAGGTTTTCATAATCATTTCTTCAAGAGGTTGCTTTTATTCAGAAGAACTATGTCCGTCAGCCTTCACCGGTTTACTAGAACTTCATGGAGCTCCTTTCCGGCCGCGTTCGCAGTTCCATATCCCGGAACAGGGAGTGCCTGGTCACGATTCATTACACTCTGCAGAGGTGTGTTGCTTTACCCATAAGAGATCTTAACCTTGGTGCCAACCGGGCATATGTTCCCGTCCACACTTCCTTTGGTGTGAGGCCCGGTATAAGGTCTAGCCAATCATGTTCCTCCGCTACCTCGAACACCCACCCTTTGTTGCATACCCCGACCCTGGGTCCTCGTCGGTCCTCTTATACCACTTAAGGATGGACCCCGACCACGACAACAGTTTGGGACTCGTTAACCAAACTCCTTTGCCGGTAGCTGCAACCCATCATAGACCGCAATACCGTGGGGACTTTAGGCTTCCCCAGCCCACCGCTTGCACTTCGAGCGACAAGTGTCTACGGACTATGCCGTGGGGACTTTAGGCTTCCCCAGCCCACCGCTTGCCCTGACAGATACAAGTGTCTACGGTAAAGCGCATCCGTTGATGAACGAGAGGTGGAAACACTTTTGACTACTCCGTCCCACTCCGGATCTTATGGTTAACACGGATATTACGGCACAAGAATCACCGGCGACATTTGTTGTTTAATCCTAGATGGATATAAGCCCGTGCAATGGAACCTCCACCATATCAACACAATCCATGGTTCCATTGCCCACCACATAGTCATATTCATAGTTATGAAAGTAGTGGTTTTGATTTTTGTGCAATAGTGATAACCATAATACTTTGCAAGTAATTTGATAAAAATACTCAAATGACATGAGCAAGTGATGAACTTGCCTTTCTTGACTGCAAGATTATGCAGGCAAGGTCTTCGATACGCAATAACTCCAAATTCTGAAATAGCATCATCGTCCGGTAAGGACGATGTTTAAAAGATTGGCAAGGATGCAATAATGCATAAATATGAGATGCAATCGCTCTAAGCGTGACCTAACCCCGATGATTTAGGATTAGTGAGTTGTAATGATTTGTTTAGGGTGTGTTGCACTTTTAGAGTGATTCCACAAACAAGGTCCTTATTAGGGTTTTGTTGTCTTAGAAGCATAAACAAGTGGTATAATGCATAATAATAATCATACACACTCATGGAATAGTAGTTGTATAATAAGTAAAGGGCAGTTGTCAATTTTAAGTCCTATAGTGCATGGTTGATGATTATTTATTATCTATTTCAAAAGAATATCTTTTGAAGAACATGTTCTTAAATAAAGAACAAGTATGATAATTAGACTGGTGGGTTCTATGGTTGACTATGGTTTCATCTAGTTTCTGAAGTAGTTATTAGATGGATCACAACCTAGTTGGATTCATCAGCTACTAGGGCTTATATGGTTGAATTAAGTCTAAACATCTTAATTACCAATACTTATTAATAAGATGGTATATCTTATTGGTGACAGTTGGCTAGGGTGTATAGATCCCATAAAGCAGGTTTGATGATGCTTCCTTATTTTCTTCAAAAGAATAACTTTTGAAGAACATACTGCTTAAATAATAAGAAGTATTGTAATTAAGGTTGAGGTTGTTTTGTATTAGCCATTGGATTTACTAAGTAAGGGATGGTGCTTTCCTAAATAGGATGTTAATAATTATCTCACACTAATAGGGTTTAGTGTGTATGGGATATGATGTCGGTATTAGAATGGTTGCTATTGGAGTTCATCACAATGGTGTGATGCTAGTTAAGGTTAATTAAGGATGAGATCCTTGTGATAGGAACTAGGTTTGATTAAGATGAACACATGGGATGCTAATTAGTAGTGATAGGGTTCTCATATTTTATGTGGATTTGAACTAGTATTTAGTTGCTAGATATGAATCTATGATAGCTAATGAAGTGACACGATCACAAATTACTTGGGGTTTAGGTTTGGAAACCATTTAGGTTTCACACATAAAATAATGGAGCTAGGTTCTGAATGGCATTAGGGTTTTAGGATCCCGCATGAAATGATGAGTTCCTGGTTTTCTACTATATGAAACTAGGGTTTCTTAATTACCCTATAATTTTAGGATTAATAACTTCATTATCAAGTTGAAGTTATTAATGAGTTTGAAAGAAAAATAATATTGTATTAGTTTTGACATTTTATTATTTTTAATGAATTTAATAATTAAGGTAATTATTAATTAGGGTTTAAATCCCTCTAATAAGGATTTAACAAATTAATAAATAAAGAAATTAGTTTTAAAATTTTCTTTATTTCTTGACTGGTTTCTATTTAATTTTTAAAGTTTTCCTTATTTATTGAATTTTAATTCAATCAAGTATAAAAGAAAAGACTTAATTAATGAGTTTAAAATAATTAAATTTTTATTAACAATAAAAATTCTATATTATATTTTTATTGGATAGATTTTCTTTTTAGGAACATTTTGATATCTAATTTGTATTTTTCTGAATTGTAATGAATTTTCTAAATTTACTTGAAGTTGCAGTATTTTTCTGGTATTTGAAATAAAACAAAAACTACTAAGTGTACCCGGCTACTACTACCTACAGACGCAGACAGGTGGGCCAGTGGCCACGTCAGTGCCACGGTGGCTACGAGGGGCAGTACTGTGGCCGACCGGCGGCCAGTTGCCGACGGCGGCGCCGATTTAGGCCACGGGAGGATGGCCGAACGGTTCCATTGGACGCGTATGGGCATGCTGAGGAAGATGGTGGTCTCGCCGCCAAGAAATGGTCACCGGAGGAACTCCGGCGAACCTTCCCGCGGTGGTGCTAACCGGCCAATTTGCTAGATGGAGCTACGGTGGATCAATTGAAGTAATTGAAGAACCTAAAGACGCGCGAGATCAACCTGAAGCTGAAGAACTGCTCGACGAAGCCCGGGATGGTCGGAGATGACGGCGAGGTCGAGTTTTCCGGCGAACCTGAGTGGAAGGGAACGGTCGATTTCGTCCGATTGAGCACGCCAATCCTCGATTCCTTCTACCAGAACAATCCTCACACTCATGCGCTTCTTATGAACTACCTATTGGTCCTTTGGGTGACCCCTACCGTCGGTGATGATCGGAGCCGGGGCGACTAGGGTTTCGGTCATGGGCGAGTTTGGAGCAGAGAGAAAGGGGAATTGAGGTGCTAGGGTTTCAGGCGGCGGCGCGGAGATCTTTATAGCCGGCTTGGGCGGCAGCGCGCATCTTGGCGTGGCCGGTGGCGGAGGAGACGCCACCGAGCTGCTTCCAGCAATGGGAGGTGGACGATGATCCTCCCCTTCGCGTGAAATGTCGTGAAGGGGTAAGTTGGGCCAGGCTGCTGGTGGGCTTGGTCTGCTGGGCTGATGCTAAGGGCTGCCGAGGTGGGCTGTTGGTGGGCTGCCACGGCCAGGTAAGCTAGGTAAGGTTTTTCTCCTCCTTTTCTTTTTCTGTTTTCATTTCCTGTTTTCCTTTTCTATTTTGTATTCTGTTTTAAATTCAATTCAAATTATTTTATACCCCTCAGGTAATTTATACTTTGAAAATTTTATTACTAAATAAAGGGCCATTGTATTTCTGAGTTATTCTGGAATAACCATTTGACATAAGTGAGCTTTCTTGTAGATTTTTAATTAACCAAGATTTTATGCACTATTTTAATTTCTCTTATCTTGTGTATCAATTTTATTTTGAATGATTATGGTTGATGCTTTCAACCCAAAGTATTTCAGAGATTGTTCTTAGGGCTTGGTTTCTATTTGAGGAATTGGTCATTTGCATATGATTTTATGTGAGCACATATTTATTAGGGTTTTATAATTATTATTATAATCCTATTTCAATGTTATCACTATTCTTATCTTTGAAAATATCTAAAGTAGATATTGTTTCCAGAATGGTTTGGTCTTATTTACAAGGTTTAGTGGTTGATCACCACACATAGGTTTAGGTAAAGGGTTTAACACCAGGTGCTTCTTATGTTCAATAATTGAAGCATAAGATTTTATTAATATGCCACACTAGGGTTCTAGTGATATTTACCTAATGGCCATTGATTTAATTCTCAATTATGGTCTAGGTTTATATGGTAATCACCATAGTGATACCATAACTAGGGTTGAGATATAATTTTAGTTTGTATGAATGAGGTGACCCATATTGCATTGGCTAAAGTTTAATCTCCCTATCTATGATAAGGTTACTTGCTTAATACCTTATGTGCTTCTCTAATTACTAAGGATTTGAGAATTGGTATTATCTTCTACCAATTAACTACAATTATTATCCTTAATTTATCATTAAGTTAACTACATTGGTTATAGTTCTTTTTACAGTTAACTTTGGTCTCATGGATTGATGATTTCTCACCATATCAAGTATGGAGTTTTACTCTAAAGCTTTCTTAGATGAAGAATAAGTGGAATGTAGGTGTGGTAGAATTCTACTTGTGATCACCAAGTGGTTCACAAGTTAGGGTTTAGGATATAAGTCTAGGTTTGTTTACTAGTTACCTCCCTATGATTTCATGTGGGGAAATAATATCTAATAATCATATTAGGGTTTAACTTATCTTCACATACCTCAAGAGCATGATCATGGATTAGGCATGATCAACTTGTTCTTAATATCTCTACTTCAAGTTCTTAGGGTTTATGATCATCACTCAATTTATAATGATCAAGGTTTGGATTCCTAAAGTATTCCTAATGGAATGGTCTTCACTTCTATGATCAAGTGTTGTCTTGATCAACTAAGCATAATATCTCCCTTATAGTTTCTTGGATGGACATGGCTATGGTTGTCTCAATTATCTTGGGTATAACACCATAGGTTGAGCTTTCTCATTTATGAATGGTTATTCTAGGGTTTATGGTGTACTCCTAATATCTCCTTAGTATCTAGACTAAGGTTTCATTTGTCTAGCTTAATTGGGTTGGTCTCTTCCTCACCTAATCAATTCAGGGGTATTATTATTATTCCATGTGATATTAGGTTATCTCACCATTCCAAAGGAAATGGTTTTCAACCTAATACTTTAATTCAAAGGTTGTCCTTTATTCTTGAATAGGTCAAGCTAGAATTGATATGAATGGGCTCTCTCACTTGGGAAGGTCTTGAATAATATCCTAAGGTTTCTCTTAAAGATGATGGTTTGAATATAATATCTTGGAATAGAGAAGAATTATATTCCTTAGTTGGATCTCCTTGTCTGGCTTCCAAGATTAAAGTAGAATGGATATCATAGGGTTTATGATAAGAGCATGGATTAGTTTAAGATATGGAGAAGATAAGTGAAGAATAGTTTCTCCAGTTATTGTTACTTGATTTCCAATTAGATGTAAGTTCATATGTTATGGTAAGGATTACCTTATTATGATCTGTTATGAGATCAAGCAATTGATCATTGAGTAAAGTGTTGTTGTGTTGATTATTAGTTCCATTTGATCTAACCCCTTAGATCAAATCATCTTTACCCAAAACAAGGTTTTAGCAAAGTCACATTGAGGTTTATAGCGCTTGACTTGATGAGCTACTTCAATTCCACCAAGGTCAAGTGAAACTTCAGTTACTGTGACTGTTTTACTTTAAAGCGCGAAAATTCCCCAGATTTTCTATGCATGAATGCAATGCACACATCTGTTTCCTCTATTTTTGTAACCCCATTACCTGGGATATTACAAAGGCATAACAATGCACATACATATATCATGATGAGTACTATGAGATTTAATCAGGGCATTACGACAAAGTACATAGACCGCTATCCAGCATGCATCTATGCCTAAAAAGTCCACTTTCAGGTTATCATCCGAACCCCTTCCAGTATTAAGTTGCAAACAACATACAATTGTATTAAGTATGGTGCGTAATGTAATCAACACAAATATCCTTAGACAAAGCATCGATGTTTTATCCCTAGTGGCAACAGCACATCCACAACCTTAGAACTTTCTATCACTGTCCCAGATTCAATAGAGGCATGAACCCACTATCGAGCATAAATACTCCCTCTTGGAGTTACAAGTATCAACTTGGCCAGAGCCTCTACTAGCAACGGAGAGCATGCAAGAACATAAACAACATATATGATAGATTGATAATCAACTTGACATAGTATTCAATATTCATCGGATACCAACAAACACAACATGTAGCATTACAAATAGATGATCTTGATCATGATAGGCAGCTCACAAGATCTAACATGATAGCACAATGAGGAGAAGACAACCATCTAGCTACTGCTATGGACCCATAGTCTAGGGGTGAACTACTCACACATCGATCCGGAGGCAATCATGGCGATGAAGAGACCTCCGGGAGATGATTCCCCTCTCCAGCAGGGTGCCGGAGGCGATCTCCTGAATCCCCCGAGATGGGATTGGCGGCGGCGTCTCTGGAAGGTTTTCCGTATCGTGGCTCTCGGTACAGAGGGATTCGCGACGAAGGCTTTAAGTAGGCGGAAGGGCGGAGTCGGAGGGCTGACAGGGGCCCCACACGCTAGGGCGGCGCGACCCCACCCTTGGCCGCGCGGCCCTGGTGTGGCGATGCCTCGTCGCCCCACTTCGTAATCCTTTCGGTCTTCTGGAAGCTTCATGGAAAAATAAGACCCTGGGCGTTGATTTCGTCCAATTTCGAGAATATTTCCTTTGTAGGAATTCTGAAACCAAAAACAGCAGAAAACAGCAACTGGCTCTTCGGCATCTCGTCAATAGGTTTGTGCCGGAAAATGCATAATAATGACATATAATGTGTATAAAACATGTGAGTATCATCATAAAAGTAGCATGGAACATAAGAAATTATAGATACGTTTGAGACGTATCACGTGGACTGGCAGTTTCACGGCCTCTCCTCGTCCTTGGCGAGTACTGGAGGGGTCAGTGAGTCGAAGCATGCTGGTTTGACATGGTTTTAAGGGCTAAGGAGGAGAGAGAGCAGGTGAGGTGTGACATGGTCATGAGGATGGCATGACTTGGCTAGGGATGTGCAATGATCTTTCTGAGGTCAAATCTTGCATGGTGGTGTTCAATGAGGTGAGGCTGGTGTGGTTGACAGGGTGGGCAAGGTTGGAGAGTGGTAGAGTGTGCACATTTGATTTTTGTCAAAGTGTATGTGACATATGCAAGGTACTAGGCATGGTTGTGTGTGATGGTGATCATGGCAAGGATATGTGATGTCATGGTGGGGGTTTAGAGGTACAAAGCACTATAGATGAGCTCAAGATAGAAAAAGGGGAGGGGGTACATAGTGGTTGGGGGTGGTTGTACCTTATTTTTACTCTATGTAACAATTTGATCACATGTAAAGGTCTCATTTGTGTTTGACTTTTGGCCAACTTTCTGCATGAATGGGTTCTAAATAATGTTTGGCATCAAATAGTGGCATTGGTTTGGGTTTTGGAATTTATTTGTGAAAATTCTAAATATTTGGGTAATCTAGAATTTGTTTCAATGTTGCCACTTGGCTTGATCATAATTTGAAATTTAGCAAGAATTTGCAGGGGTGTGCTTTACCAAAGTTGTTCACCTTGATGTGGTCCTGGATGAGGTGCAAAGAGTTGACATTGTTTAGTTTGAAAATTTCCCAATACATGGGCTCAAAGTGGGTGTCATGTTAAAATTGGCAGATTTGACCATTATCTTATGTGAGCAAAATTTGATTTCAAATTTGATTTGATTTGAGTTTCTTTGATTCAAAAAGTGTTATAAAGTGTTTATTAACATTCTACAAGTAATGGCACAAGTCAAAATGGCTTATTTTGAAGATTTGCACAAATGGCCATAGCCCCATATGTGTATTTCTTATTTTTATTTCCTTTTCTTTTTCTTTGATCAAAGAGCATGGTTTTGGATTCCTTGAGTGTTAGTTTAAGTTTATTAAGGGTTTCCAACCATTTTGGTAAGGTAAGGGTGGTATAAGACAAGAATTTCATTTTTGGCTATAGGCCCACATATGCCTCTATGTATATTTTTGTTTTCTTTTTATTTCACTTTAAATTTAATTGGTAAATGATAGGTTGGGTTTGTTGAGGTTTTTCAAACCATCCAACAAAGTAGAACTTACCATAGTTTATTATTTGCAAAAATAGCTATTTGCTCTCATTCTCTTATTTTGTTTTCTTTTTATTTTGTTTCTCTTTGATGTTGAAAAGGGTAGGGTTTAAGGTTTAATAGCATGGGTGAACACTTCAAACAAACATCATGGCAAAAGTCATCACACACATGCATGAGCACTATGCTCCTATCTTAATTTAATAAAAGTTTTTGTTGGTTCCAAAATTTGGAAAAAGGGAAAATGAATGTTTCTTTGTTTTTGAAAATTTGGGGTGTTACAAATGCCAAGCCGACGCGGGCGGCCTCTCCGATGTGGAGACCGCCGCGGTTTCCCCCGGCCCTCAGCGCCGGCGGAGGACGCCGGCTGCTGCTGGCCTCGCCGTCATTTGCGCCGGGAGCAAAAGCCCTCTTCGGGGCCATGGCGTCGGTTGCGCCTGCGTGGGGAACCGTCGACTGGAGTGGAGTGGGAAGTGGACTGGACAGGGATAGATCCCTCACAGTCCACATTTAATATGATGCGCGCCCCCACCGACAGCTGGGCCCAAGGGAGGCGAGCAGGCGAGCAGGCGGACGCGACCGGACGTCGTGTGCCATCCGTGACCACGCAAACCTGACCCAGATTTGGGCCGGGTTTGGGTCGTCCCGGACACCACGGCCATCCGCATTTGCGATGCGTGGCCGCGTTGGGCCGCGGTTTTGTCTGATTTGACCCATCCGGATGCGCGGACGCGGGATGGATCGCCGCGTTGGAGATGCCCTTATACTCCTAAAATAACTACGACTTGGGTTTTATGATCTCTGAGGTCCCGTCTGAAGTCGAAGAAGTTCCAAAAGAAAGTAGCAATGAAAATGTTATAGGAAATTTTACTCCTAAATTAACTACCACTTGGGTTTAATGATCTTTGAGGTCCCGTCTGAGGTCGAAGAACTTTCAAAATAAAATTTATATTAATATGATAGCAATGAAAATGCTATAGAAAATTCTCCTATGGTGTACTTTGGATTTCAGGATATTAAGTGATCCCTCCTCCAATATCTGCTCAGGCATCTATTTTCTTTTCACTTTTTTTATAGGTAAGTCCAATACAGAATGTTCGTTTATCACTAATCTCTCATTCTCTTCAACACATAGTTTGCTGCAAATTAATTCATGCAGAGCATGCAAAAAAGCTATATTACACTCCATCCGTTTTAATTACTTCATGTTCTGGGTTTAGTCACATTCAAGCTTTGTAAAAAAAAAATCCAATAATATAAGGAAAAACATAAACATCCATAATATCTAATACACATAATATAAAAATGTACCTTATCACAATTATACAACGATAGGTTTTATATTGTTGGTGTTGATATTTTTCTGTAAATATTTGGTCAAAATTTAGAAAGTTTGACTTTAACCAAATCCAGAACGTGAACAGATTGTGAACGGGGAGGGGGGGGGGGGGGGGGGGGTTGTTCCATATTCTCGTAGGAATCGGCAAGATATGGCTTCTAATTCTCATAGTTTTTTCTATTCTCGTGTGTTTTCCTGTGTTCGAGATAGATGAGGGCTTGATGATTAATAATAATTTGGCTTGAAATACGGCCAACAAAATAGCAAGACATGCATATATAGAGTAGAAATTTTGTATGGCAAAAATTACAACAGGAAAAAGGGCCTCTTTTGTTTGTAGGATTTTAAAAACATTGGAACAGGAAGATTGTAGAAGTTGAATGCCATGGCACGTGGTTTCTATGGAAGTTGGGAACACAATAAAGAACCCTAGAGAAATTTTCCAATGACGATTGTGATTGTCCACAAAAGAATTCATGATGTCAGCCTAATGAAAAAAATTCCTATGCATGAAATTGCTTGCAAATCAGCAGGCATGGAAATTTGGTAGGTTTCCAATCCTACAGAAAAAGTAAAGTGCTCCCTCCGTTTCGTAATATAAGATGTTGTAGCAGACTGATTTAGTTTGCTAAAATGTCTTTTGCTACTGTACTGAAGAAGTATGTAGAAACAAATCTGTGGAATGGATTCTGCAAAATTTGCTATGAAATTTATTTGAACCAAAATATTCTGATTGCGAGTGTTCATCCAAATACATAGGAGTACTTCCTTTTGCAGAAAAAATCCACCAATTACCGATAAACATCTATAATATATAAATTTGAAAAATTATAAAATTATAAATAGATCATTAGACCATGATATATGCTACTGGTAAGATGTGAATCGAGATGACAATTTAGAATATTATCCAGTGAGAGAGAGAGAGAGACGTGTGTGTTTCTGCTTCATCTAGCTATCATGGACAGGCATGGATCGATCATGCGACTCGTCAAGGCACTGTATCGGAGATCCATCCAATGGAACGCAACTGCCGTCGTGGCGAACAGTAGCCGCCGCCTGCCCGGATGGGAGACGGTATGCTCCACCAAAAGACAGAAAGAAACAGTTGCATCTCTGAGCACGCACGTACGTAGCCACACGGCCGGGGCCGCGATCACTGTTCTCAAGCTGTTGATTGGACTATTCAACCCTTGGCGCATACAAGTATCTTATGATTTTAAGATATACTTTCTCCGGCTCATATTAAATGACTTTTATTTAAATATACATACATCTAATTTAAAATTTTAACTAATTTATACGAATCTAGAAAAAGTAGAGTTCGTTAATATGAACGGGAGGGAGTACTGTATATGATTGTCAATCTATGTTTATCGTGATAGTATCTTAATTCGGTACTATCTTACTAGGAACAGGATATATATAACTTAATATCTTTAGTAACTCGATATAAATTTGATACCATACGATCCCAAACTTGCAGGAAAATTTAAGGGCATAGCAACGTGGCAAGTTGAAGAGTATAAGTTGTCTGAAAGTTGCTAGATGAACTAAGTATTTAAATATCATAGCTTCCATATTAGTTTGTGAGAGATGGGTATACCGTATAAGAAAGGTGCGCGCACGTGAAAAAAGCAGTTAAGTAGTCATGTATATGTACTAGCTTCGAAGTATATGGCACTACTCTTTGTTTTAGTTCAAGTTAATTATTCTTATATCATGCATTAGATTCCGGCTAATATTTCATATGGAAATGCAATGTTTAAATGATTGGCCTCTATGAAAGACATAGAATATGCTCAAGATCTAGATTAATAATTAAATTTAAATGTATGTGATGTATATTTTTAATATATAAATATATTATTTTAATGTAAAAAAATACTACTATACGATTCTACGATATGATACTGCTGACAAGAAAATGATACTACCAAGTATCCTGATACCGAAAACCTTGTCCATCCATATAAAGTCATTGCATACCTCGTAGTGTCTCCGTAGCTACTACTCCATCCATTCATATGTATCTATCACTACAAAAACATCTAGATACATATAAATCTAGACAGATCTGAAACATTTATTTTGAAACGGTGGAGTACTAGGTAGCTACTCCGTCCCTTTCCATGATATCCGTCGTGGTTCTTAACTAAACTCATGTCAAAAAATTATGCAACAGAGGGAGTACCTTGTAACTTTTTCTGACAATACCTCGCACGTAGAATTAGCGTGTGCATGGCCATGCATGCATAGTGGCAACGTTGTCATCGAAGCTGCACGTAAGGTCTGAACTCAAATCATGGTTGATCTGAAAATACGGGGCAAAACATGGTAATGCGCAGTTAAGCAGTACTAGCATGTTTGCTACATCAAGGAGCGGCACATCTCTAACGAACTCTCCCGTGTGCCTGTACTTTTGCATGCCACCACAATTTAGCTAGGTACATGCATGCAACTTATGTACGTGGAAATGTTGAGATTTCAAAATATCCAAAGCTATAGCGGAAGTGTCGCGGAATTGTTTAAATTCACACGTATCCGGCCAAATTCACGTCAACAGAGATAAATCTGCAACACTTATTCTCGAGACGGAGGGAGTACATAAGGTATGCAAGCCATCGAGATTCATGCATGCATGAGTGTATGTAAACCTAACCACCGGTTTTTGTCGTTGTGTTTGACCAGGTCGTGTGACAGGGGCCTGATGTGGCCTGCGGATCAAGAGCTAGTGACCAATTAAGAGCACCAAGTTATGTTGGGCAGCATGCAGCAGCCGGGCCTGCAGGGTCGGTCCATGCACGCACGGATGGGACCAGCAGCCATGAGCCTGTGTCGGCTCGACTACATCGATCTGGTCGATCGAGCCCAATGTAGCGCATACTCCATGGAGTACATGATGGCTCGTGTGCACTCGTGCCATGACATGTCCTGCCTGCGTGCATGTGTACGTGCATGCGAGCGTACGTGGTCCCGATCAAACATACGAACGTGTGTGAGCTCGAGACCACACCGAGAGGTAGAGCGTCCGGGAAAGCCCAGCAAAGATATAGGAAACGAGCCTATTTTAAACTTCGATCTCGTAAAGACTTGGCGGATTGAACTTTTAAGTTGAAATCCATGTAGTTCATAGCATAAATTATTGTATCCCGGTCTAACTTGGAGCTTGAGCCTGTTTTCCAGGAAAAAAAACTAGAATTAAAAAAAATGCTAAACGATGTGACAACATCTCTCGACCAACGATTATAGGTCAAAATCAACCTCCAGACAGATGTGATGAATAGGAGGCTCCTCTACAACTAGGTAGTCTTCCAATACCTTTCCTCAAGCGGTGTTTGTGCTGTGTTGCCACTTGCCAGGAAACGGTGGCATCGGAGTTGAGCTGGACAAGATCGCGTCTATGATTTTTTTTCTAGGGTTTTTAGTACATTCTTTTGTACATGTGTGTAATTTCTTCTTTTGTTGAAGTTCTTCATGTGATTTTTGTTCCACCTCTGAATGAATACTAGGGAGGTGCCTCTGTTCAAAAGAATGAGAGATAAACCAATCCGATCCGCCACCTCCTCTCACATACGTGTCCATTCATGCATGCAACTCCTTCGAGTTCCTAGTTCTCATAGTACTTACCATCCTACCCATGCAAGAATGTTTTTGTTTAAAAAAAACCTACTAGGCAAGAGACTTGCGGTTCCATTGATATATAGCACAAAAGAATTAATCATTTTATTTACAAGAAAAGCTAAAAAGCTATGACAACAACACAAGAAGAAAAACTGAACACCAAACCGCCCAAGCTGCCAAGAACGACTACAAACATCTCAACGCAACAAAACGGAGGCGCAACACAACACCCAAGCTTGAAGTCGTCCTCCATGGTTATTGATGCATCCACTAATTCCTGAAACTCAGTGACCTTCAACATCCTCAGCTGCATCCTAAGGTATGGATGCACACCTCTCAAAAATCTCTTCTTTCTATTTTCATCCGTATTGACCTCATCTCCAGCATAACGAGACAGTGCTGAAAAGTCTCGAACATACTTCATATTGGTATTCTCTTTCTGCTCCAAATTCTCAAATTCCGTCCATTTCAGTTCCATGATACTTTCTGGAACTTGAGCATCCCTAAACTTCCTTTTAAACTCTGCCCAGGTAAACACTCTACCGACAGGGTGCACCGCCACTATGTTTTCCCACCAGGCTGCGGCGGGTTCACATAACAGATGTGTGGTGTATCTGATCTTCTCCTCGTCATTATACCCTACGGTGTTCAGCTTTCTCTCAGTATCCAGGAGCCAATCCTCGGCATCCATAGGTTCAGGTGCGGATGCGAAAGGAACTGGTTTGGTGTTCTGGAAGTCAGATAAAGTGACTCCTTGGTTCTCTGGCTTCTCCACCCTATTCTGTTGCAGAAGTTCCTGAAAGAACTTATCATGTTGTTCCAGCGTGATGCGATGCCTCTTCTCCAACATTTGCATATATTGCATAAAGTTCTGCTGCGTCATTGGAGGTGGTGGTGGTGGAAACTATGCTCCTAAAGCTGCGTCGGCTTCCTCCTTCTTCTTTGCTTCACGCTTGAGGTGTTGAACCTCACTCTCCTCGCCGCTCGGTCCGTACATTTCCCCCTAGTACTGTTACACAAAGCGAAACTCATAGTTACTCCATGCGCAAGTTTTCTGAGCTCAACTTTGTGCACAGAACTACTCACGCAATGGAAATCAAGAAGCAAACCCAAATCACACAAAACATATACCTTGTTTATACAAAAACAAGAAACATTACAATACCCTTACACTATGTGAGTATGCAACTCACTTATTGGATGTAGCGTACAAACTTACTGAACTAATATACAATATCATACATATGGTATATAGTATGTCACTTTCGCCTCCAGTGGTGGTCTACTACGCATAGTCTAATTCCTGATACATTTCCGGCATCCATCCGGTCGAACGAGTTGTTCTCCTTATGGTATCCGAAACATATGGCCTTCCAGTCGGCTGGTAGTTAGAGTCTGAAGAAGATCCCAAGGAGAAATTGGTCATCATGAAATAGTTATTCAACGATGCATATGTATCCCCCATGGGATACTCTTCTTCCTCAACAGACACATTTCCGATGTATTCGGAAGTGTTCATATCGAAATGTCCTCGCTTCCCCCCTACTTCCGGAACATTCCTCCATTTTCACCTTACATGTCTTCCCCTCTTCGGGGTCTGACTCAATAACTATGGGATTCTCTTCATAGTCTCCCACTCCATACTGAAAGTTTCTATATTGGTTTATGGCATCTTCGTCTATCTTAGGGTCATAACGAACTGGATCAGATCGAGTACCCATGAATGGTTCAAAACGCCACCCCGTAGAGTTTTCTATTGGAGTGTGGAACGTCTTGAGTTTTCGGACTCTTCTCCTGGTTCATAACCTCCATAGGAGCTACTAGGAAAATATCTGGGTGTTGGTGGATTGGATTCTGGCTCACGGGCATCTATGCTGATGTAATCACCAGTAGAATATACAGATGTATGGGGTTCCTCCTCCATAGGTTCTTTACCCTTGGGTTCCTCCTTAGGTTCAGTAAACTCCTCCAATATGGTATCAATTGCACCAACCAGATGGCGATACATTTGAAAGAACAAGGTTAATAGATTCATACAGTTATCCATATATTTGGCTGCTTCTGCATGTATCTTCCTGGCGAATTTGAAAGCGGTATGCGTACGAGCATACTCAATAAGTTCATTATAGGAAAGAGGTGTTTTATGCACTAGCTACGGCCATGAACCAGAAAGTCCAAGGCAATGCAGGTTTTTCTAAACATTTCTTCAAAAGGTTGCTTTTATTCTCAAGAGCTATGTCCGCTAGCCTTCACCGGGTGCTAGAACTTCATGGAGTTCCTTTTCAGCAGCATTCGCAGTTCCAAACCCGAAACAGTGAGTGACAAGCCACAATTTGATACACTCTGCAGAGGCGTGTTACTTTACCCATAAGAGAACTTATCATTGTTACCAGCCGAGTCTAGTTCTCGTCCACACTTTCTTGGTGTGAGGCCAGGTATAAGTCATAGCCAATCACTGGGCCTTCCCGCGACCCCGCATACCCACCCTTTTGTAATCCAATGGCCACGATTGACTCATATGATCGATCCCTGGGTCAGCCCGTTACAATACATCATAGATACAACCCGCAGTAGAAGCAATGGGTTGATTCCCCGGGGCCTCCTCCCCGCCTAAGTATCTGCATACTGGCCACCTGCGGTTGTATCTGTTCGTATGCGAGAGGGAAAAGAACAGCTGAATCCTCCGTCCCACTCCAGATCTTATGGTAAACACGAGTATTATGACGCAAGAATCACTGAACGACATTTATTGTTAATCCTATGTGAATATAAACCCATTGCAATGGAACTTCCACCAGGCTCATAACATGGTTCCATTGCCCACCACATATTCATTTTCATAATTGTAAAAGTAATATTTTGCTTTTCAATGCAGGAATGATATGAATAGTACTTTGCAAGTAATTTGATAAAAATACTCAAATGGCATGAGCAAGTGATGAACTTGCCTGAATACTGCAAGGTATTGCAGTTGGATGGTGCGGACTGACCCTTGTCCTCGGTTTCTGAATGATAGCATCATTGTCCGATAAGATCAATTGTTAAAGATCCAATTGATGCATGCTTTTGGTGTTTTTAGGTTGTTTCCCCCCAGTTGGTGTTTTTAATTTAATTCTCAGAGTTTTGGAATAAGAAATATTTGAATTTCCTCCTTAAGAGTAAAAATAATATCTTGGAATGTTTCCAAGAAGAGTTAAGTCCAATAATATTTATGGACTTGGTTGATTAAAAACATGAGGTTTATTATAAATTCCTATTTATTATTATTTTATTCTTTGGATAATAATTCTTTTACTAATCAATTTTTACTTTGGTTCATATTTTCAAATAAGTATTCGTTTGGAGTAGAGCATAATTTTTTAAAGTGGTATACATATTTTATTAGAGTTTTATATGATTTTTGGATTTAGTGTAAAGTTTCAATTTTAATAGGGTTGTGCAATTACCCTTTTGCCCCTGGGCCCACCAGTCAAACCAACCTACTGGGTTGGATTGGACCCACCCCACCTGGTCCTGCCCAACCGGCCTCATTTGATCCCCTCCTCAAACGCGACGAACCCTAACCCTAAATTGGCTCCCGCGACTCCCGTGTCACCTTCGCCATCGTCGGTCGATTCTAGCCGACTCCGACAGCCTTGCCCTCACCATGGGGTGCAATCGACGCGTCTCTCGATGGCGAAGCTTCCCGTCTGCATCGATCTGGAAAAGACGGCACCTTCCGCTCGTCCTCGACCCCTACTGCAACTAGGGTTGCGTTCGCCTCCGGTGATGCGCGTCGGGCAGACGCTCCAGGCCTTCCTGGTGCTGCTCGGCGACGTGCTGGTTGCTGTGCTGGGTGCGATGGTCCTCGGCATGGCTTGTCCTGGCCGCGGCTTGGTGCTGCCGTAGCCTAGTTCGTGCCGCCGTGGCCGCCATGGCCACGCCTTCGTGCTCCTGCTCCCAGGTACATGCTACTCCTCCCTCTCTCTTACTCCTCCTCATCTTCTTCCTCAGGATGCACGGACATCCCTCTGCTTGGTGTACTGGACTTGCCAGTACAGCTGCATCTGCTCTACTGCTACTATGGCCATGCCATTGGCCTGGCCATGCTGTTGCTAAGCTGCTGCTGCTGTGACTGTGATGCTCTGTAGGTTGTTATGTTCGTGGCTATTCCATGTTGTTCTAACTGCTGCTGCTGCTGTGCTATTAGCCATGCCCTGCTGTTGCTAGGGTTGATGTTGTTGTTGCTATACTGCTGCTATCTAATCTTGTTCTTCTCTGTGGTTACCCTGGCCAACTGCTGTAAGCAGTTTTTTGCTTATGCAAGTGCCAGTGTTGCTTGTGGATCACCTGTTATTCATTGTTGTGCTATCCTTGTGTTGCTCAATGCAGTGGTACATCAATTCTTCTTGATGTGCTTCTGGATACAATTATAAAAGGTTATATATATGTTGTTTCGTCAACTACAATTACTTGCAGTTGCTACTGCTTGTATTTGTGGCCTTGGATGATCCTGTGATCATCATCTGCTTATTGGATTATTATATACTTGTGTTATATGATGTTGTTGCTTGTCTACGAAGCTTCTCACCAAGTACTGGTGGTTGTTGTTGCTTGTAAAAGCATGACTGTTGGCTGGTGATCTATCTGATACATATGTATAATCCGTGTAGGCTTGCTGTTGGTGATTCTACATGTCTGTGAAGCTTTGCTTCCTCAATTCAGACATAAGGAATGAACTGCTGATGCAGTGATGATTTCCTATTTCATTTATACAAGTTTGGATGGAAACCAACTATAGCTGGCACCTCCACTTGTTGAACTCTCTGAAGTGATGATATGAATGTTTGGCTGGCTTTTGTGTATGGCTAGGTAGTTGTGACCCTAGCAGTGGATTTCTGCTAGATATGGTTGCTCCAGCCACTTGTATGCTTTCTGTGCAAAGATACTGGTGATCACCATTTGATTCCTGTACCATTTTCATGTTGAAAATCATATAGACACATATATGTCTATTTTTCTGATGGTTTTACCAGGCTGGTGCTGGTAGGTGAGTTTGGTTAGGCTAGCAATGGATCTAATCCATACTGGATGCTTTTGGTTGCCTCTGTGGTGATTCATTTGGGTATACCCAGTGTCCTTTGAGATTTTTTTCTCTGGCCTCTCCCTATTTTGCCAGCATCACATGGTCTAGGACCAAGTGATGATACACTTAGGGTAGCCCTACCCTATGGCTTGGGTGTGTTGTGCATATGTTGTGAAATATGAGAAAAACCATTGCTTGCTCATGAATCTTTGGTATACCTCACTCCAGCTCCTAGATGTTTGTTGTTGTAGAGGTTTTGCTTCTGTGATGGACTGGCTGGTGGTGTGCTTGTCCTTCCTCTCCTTGATTTTGATCTGCTGTGAGCTACTTCACCATTCTTGCTCAACAGTTGCCTGTTCTTGATGGAATAGGCACTGGATGGTCTCTACTGTTTACTGGTCTTGCTGTTCTACTCTTTCTGGTGCTTGTGTCGATGAATTCTAGGGTTTTGGAGCTGAAAAGCTTTTATACCCCTTTGTGCCGAGCTTCCTGGTCGACAACAATGTTGTTCACTTGGTGACTAGCCTAATTGGTTGTGTGTTGTTGGACATGCACAATGTCTTGTAAGTTGTGTGCTTCACTTGGTTGGGACTTGCTCCCTGGATGTGGATCAGCTCGGCTGATCCAAGTTGATCCCTTATTTTGCTTTATTTCTAACAGCCGTGGTGGTGCAATGCAATGCTTTGTTTTTCTTTGATGTGCAGGTTTGAAGCATCTCAAGATCATCAAGGTGTTCTTCATGATCAAGAAGATGAATAGCAGCTAGGGTTTTAGTTCTAGATACTTGTAATTTTCTTTTTATTCATTTTCTTTTCTTATTATTTGATTTATTGTAATTATATAAGGAATATTGTATTTGATAATGTATCATGTGTGTTAATTAATAAAGCTCAAGTTATCTCTATATTGAGCTTTATATTATATATATATGTCTTTTATTGTTATTTGTATATATTCAATATTATGATTTGAATTATATATTATTTAATCCAATTTGAATTGTTGGAGTTTGAATTTGAATTCAAACTCATTTCAATTTTCAAGTATCCATTTCAATCAAGATGATGCACAACTAATATGCAAAACCTAAATGCAAAGAGATCATGTCAAAGTTTATTGCACTCTCGAAACCCTAAACCCTATTTGGTGTCGAGAGAGAAACTTGATCCCCCTTTGATGTGTTATGTAATAAAGCGCAAAATTTCCCCAAATTTTATGATGAGATGCACATCCCTTCCTAAATCTACCCCGCAATTGTCTATAATCTTGGGATGTTACAAATATTTGACACGTAGCTCACCAAGCCCGAAGTCGGGTTCGCATGTCCAACGGAGCCAAGGTTGCCATGTAACTCACCGCCGCACACCACCAACTCCCTCCATGAATTCCTCTGGCCGATGGGACATATACAAGACGGAGACACCAAGAGGTGAACACGATCCCAATATCCCACATGGGATATGGGGTTCCCTTAGGAAGCTCTAGGGTGGAAAAGTGAGAGCACCGCCCTTAACAATGCCTTCCACAAGGATGCGACGTCCAAAGGCATCCTGTCGCATATTCCAGCGGGCAACTAGAGCAACTGGGCAAGGCCTTCGCTTGGCAGTCGCGAGCCGCTGTCCGGACCGGCACTACTGACCAAAGGTTAAGCCGTACTATATGCTATGCTTAAACTTTGCTAAAAATTACCCTTGCAATAATCTATCATCTATGGACCCACGCACAAGATCACAAGTGTACAATGGGATGATGGGGGGAGCTTTTTCTGCGTAGAACTGCAAATGCATGTTTCCATGCCACGGCCATATCACCTCCCATCTATCGATCTACAAACGTGCGGACCTGCAACAAGCAAGCATAGCAATTCAAATACTCCATTATTGTGCACACGAGTTGGCACCATGTTGAGTCTCATCATCAAAGTCCGGCCACTGTTGGCTTGTTGGAGCCCTGCATGGTAACAGTACTAGGGGTATACTATGCCTCCCCCCTTTCAAACTACTACGAGAGATCAATTCAATGTGGCCCATTTCCACCTGATCATCGACATGTGAATTGGCAAGTCAATTCATGTGTAGCAATGCACACACACCACCTATTCCCAAACATGGCGCTTTGTTTCATCGCTTTATAATGTGACCCTCCTAGCTAGGTTTTTTTTTTTTTAACGGTTGCAAGGATGACCAAATACTGTTGTTCTGTTAACTGTTAGATCGGTCGTTGTACTTGCACACCACCTCACAAGACGACAAGAAATTCCGTCCTAGGTTGTCTGGAGCACCATTGATTGTCGTGCAACAGGTGTGACCGTGCCGACAAGAGGCTAGAATGTGTAGATATGATGCCCGTGTTGTTCACTTTGTCGCGAAAGATAGTAGATACAGACAAAAGTGGAATATTCCAAATCTAAAGGGTGGGATATCACTGTTTCCTCGTCAATAGGAGTCTTTTTTATGTGTATTTTGTTGACCGCTAGTGCACTACCTACACGAGTGCTGCTCGATATAGAAAATAGAGACAAAGACATGTGGGTCCACTTGTCACGGTGACTCGATTGCTTTTAAATTAAGATTAATTATCATCCAATTTGAACACTCGAGGCACAATTAAAATTAGTACATCATATGAAAAAAATAGTAGCTGTCAGAATTGGCTATGATCAGGCAGCTGAGTTTCAAATTTGGTGTATTATTTGCAAACGTAAATTAAAAGGCATGAATCAGAATATTTGGAACATGAACAATAAAATCGAAACAGATACTAAACGAAATCAGAAATATATGAACTAGTTTTTTTTGCATGTAGAGGATGTATATGGGTATATGTGTACCAAGTTTCAAACTTAAATTCGAAAGTATGTAACTCGGGTGAAAAAGATAAAGTACCGATAAAAAAACACAAGTTCGAGGGTTTCACAGTGCGAGTTACAGATTTCTCCTTTTATGAAGGGCACATACATACATATTTTTCCTTCAAAACTGGTGTGCGCCCGTATCATTGTTATATTATAAAAAAAACATCCTACACTTACAAATAAGATTTTCTTGATGGTTTGAAACTCACGATAAGTTGTACCCGACTCCATCCACATATTATGGGCAGCTCCTTGGAGTTCCTCGTTCTTAGACTGCAGTCCATCACAGCCATTCACTTAAAATTTGGTTTTGCTATTTCTCAATCGATAAATAACAAATTATTAATTACACATGGAATCTAACTGACAAATAACGCTCCCTTTCATGATTCATTCTAGTTATGAGATGTAGCATAGTTGTAGCTGATATTTGATGTCATTATCTAACCAGATTTTTTTTCTGCGATGTATCTAACCAGAAATTAGTCACGTTGTACTTCAAAATATATGATCGTTGTTTGTTTGTACATTTTTCGTACCGGCCTATCGTTCACTCGACGTTTTTGCAGATAGATGGAGGTTTTCTAAAACAAAATATATGGGCCCATTTACAAGATCACTAGTGCAAGGGGTTGTCCCATGGGATGATGCGAACCTTTTTCTGCATAGAACTGCAATTCATGTCTCCTTGCCAGATCTCGTGGCTCTATCAATCTACAAACGTGCGCTCCTCCACTACCCTAGCTACCGAGCAAGCATGGCAAGACAAACAATTCAAATACTCTATTATTGTGCACACGAGTTGGCGCCAAAATCATGTTGAGTCTCGTCAATTCAACAAAGTCTGGCTACTATTGGCTTGTACTGCATCGTAACAGTAGTAGGCGTATACCATGCCTCCTCCTTTTCAAATTACCAGAGATCAATGTGCGTGGCCCAACTCCACCTGGTCGACATGTGAATTGGCAAGTCATTTCACGTGTAGCAATGCACCCTCGCCTGTTCTCAAACATGGCTTCTTGTTTCACCACTTTATAATGTGACCTTTCTAGGGTTTGTTTCTTCTTCCCATTGCACGGATGACCAAGTACTGTTGATCCGTTAACAGTTAGATCGGTCGGTGTACTTGCACGCCGTTGCACGCACGACAGGGATTCCGTGCTTGGTTGTCCGAAACACCATTGATTATCGTGCAATAGGTGTAACCATGCCGACAAACGGTTACAATGTGTAGTTATGTTGCCTATGTTGTTCCCTTTGTCACGAAAGCTAGTAGATACAGGCGGAAGTGGAATATTCCGAGTCTAAAGGGCGGGATAACAGTTGTTTCCTCGTCACTAGGAGTCTTTTTCTTTACGAGTACTTTGTTGGCTGGTAGTGCACTACCTACATGATGGCCGCTCGATGTACAAAATAGAGGCACAGACCATGTGGGTCCACTTGTCACCGTAACTCAATTAGGATTATCATCCAATGTGATTAACTAATACAGGGTTAAAATTACCATCATACTGATTTTTTCTGGCAAATGTGAATTAAAAGGCACACCACATACATTGTGCATTCCTTTGGCCCCCTCTTGTCAGCCACTCTACATCAATATTTTTTTCAACCTAAGTCTTGCATGATAAAAAGATGCAACAAATGGGCTTTAGGGGATGATGCATGTTTCCTAGTACTCTAGGTTTTTTGCCAATCCTGGAGAGGCAGCGATAACTAGCAATAACCAACTGACCTAGAGAGGCCAGCCATGCCAGAATGATTGATGTGTTGCAACAGTACGTACTCTCCTTTCGAAACCTGCGGAATCTCTATCTTGTAAGACGATGAACAGACACGCAATCCCGTCTCGTGTCCTGTCCATTCTGCTGTGACGGTCTCATCCATCCATCCAACATCTTTCTCCCTACGCTCTCATGCATGTCAGATTTACCACATGCAACGCTGTAGTTTCTCTCTCCCCCTCGTATTTGTTTTAGACCACATCCTTCATCGTACAATTATGAAAAATGTACTAGTAGGATCAGATGTGAGTAGGTTAACAACTTAGCATGATCATGTGAGTATCTTAACCTGGTAAGTGATGCATGATAGCGTTTTTTCTTTACGAATCCGATCATTTAGCAAAACTAATATGTCTCATTTGACCTTTCAGTGAAATAATTTCAATATCACACCTATGGCCGGTACCTACGAGAATGAAGCTAAAGTTATGCAGGGTTGATCCAAAAAGTTTGGTGGAAAATGGGTCAAAAGAATTCGACGCCAAACTGCGCTGACCTACTTTGGTGCCGTCTGTTGTGGCGTCGACATCACTTCGGCGCCGAACATACTTGCTGTAAGGGCTGCAAACTAGTTGAGTTCGAGCGAGCTATACTCGACTCAGCTCAACTCATACAAAAAAAATTGAGCAAGCTCAGACGGAGTCGAGTTAAATGTCAAGGCATAAAATTGACTCATCCTCAACTTGTAACGACCTCGAGTTGATCTCAACTGAGTTTCGAGCTAGCTAAGCAGGAGAGCGAAATTCTTATATTCCAAGGCAATTCTTTCATACAGTTTAAAGTACAACAACATCATAAGAAAACACAAAAATATTCTTTTCAGTAACAACCATGGTAATATAAATTTCTTCGAAAGACTATTACCCCGTGATTGTAACATGGCACAAAGACCCACAAAATATATCTAGCTAGGATGACAAATTAGAGGAAAAAGTTGATAAAAGTTCGGCATTGTGCAAAGATCGTAGGTGTTCTTGGAGCAACCATCGGCCTCGAAGTAATTCATGAAACCATGTATTATTAATGCCTAAATTTCCTCTTTTAATTCACCTTCCGGTTTTGGTTGTATGTAGAAGAAAAGAAAATTCCCATTCGGACTAAAAAATTCCCATTTATTTTCGAGACGATCACGAGTCGAACTAAAAAAAAGCGAGTCGATCTTGATCGGCTCACGAGCCTCGAGCTTTTCTTGCGGCCCTACTTGGTGTTGACCTGCATTATTTCTTCTTGTTGGTAAGATTCCGAACTGTTTTCGCCCGATCAGATGAGGCATTAGTTGTGCCTGGATAAGATTTATCAAGAACAATAACAATATGATGATAGTAAGCTGGGTGGTGCGCGAACCTGCGAATAAATTTCCTTGAAATTGGCTGGGATTTTCCACTCGGTCGTGCCAGAGACTCACAGGACGGTGTGACCCCAGCCCAAGGGAAACAGATGGAGGACCACCACAATCCACAAGATATACGCTTCAGAGTAAGCATTGGCCACGCCCCTGGACCATCGATCGATCCCAAGCTGGGGCTGCTTCTTGGAGACCATTGCTTGGATCACACAAAATAACGTGGTTCACGGGTAATCCCTCCTGATCCCCAACATTGCTTGGTTGTGATTTTTTGAAACCAGGGATTGTGTAAATAATGCTGATTGATTAGTTAGCGAATAAGTGAGATGCAGAGAGAGGACCAATGATGGTGGTGAGAAAGCTGTGGGAAACAGACGCAAGGTGGTCGGGGGCCCACTGGGCGCAACGGGGTTTGGGTGGGCCCCCACGGGCTTTACAGCGGTTGAGGCTGCAGGGGAACGGGGGGCAGCGCCCATCAGGTCCAGGCCCAGCATTCAGGTCCCAGATGAACCCCCACCGCCCACTCCATCATTGTACCCTCGCTTTGACCGCTGGTCTCCTCTCCTCCTTCCTTCTTCACCCTCTCTCTCTATATCTTGATCTTGATTGATGGCTGCAAACTTCCTGATCGATTCGTCCAAGTTCGTTTCTACATCATTACATGTCACTCTGTCTCAGTTTACTTGATGAATTATGTATCCGCATACACTTCCCATTTTCGTTAGTACTCCTTTTTTTAGGCAAACTATCGTTACTTACTCCGGCAGAGAAAATAAACCAATGCTTTATTATTTTGGGCCCTAAATTACATCAACTTTTACGGCCCAAGTAACGTAGACTGGGCTAACCAGCCCATTTCAGGCTGGCCCATCGAAATCCACAAGGTCTGTTCGAGCTGTACAGGGGGCTGCTTTACACCGACCTGGTCGGTGCCGAGCATGGAGCCGCACACCCCGGCCGTTGTTGGGCCCGGCCCACTATCCCCGACCGGCTGTTTTATTTCGCTGTTGGCTGCGGTGGCTAGCTGGGCCGCGGCCCACTAGAAGGTAACTCTCATTTCGTTTATTTCTTTTTTCTGCTGTTTCTTTTTTATTTTTCGTAATCCGGGTTTTTCCAGAAAATTTCTATTTTTCACAAACATGAAATTAAAAAAATCAAATATTTTTAAAAATATAATTTTTTAAAAAATAGAACAGTTCTCAAATTTGAAAGATTTTTAATTTTAAACGATTTTTAAGTTTGAACGATTTTTAAATTTGAACAATTTTTTATTTTGAACTATTTTTATGTTTGAACGATTTTTTGAATATGAACAAATTTAAAATTTTAACGATTTTCCTATTTAAACATTTTTCGAATTTGAACGATTTCCAGATTTGAACATTTTTTAAATTTGAACAAATTTTAGATTTGAACTTTTTAAATTTTTTTTAAAATAAAATAAACAGAAAAGAAACAAAAACAAAAAATAAAGAAACAGAAAAAAAAATAAAAGAAAAAGAAACAGAAAACAGAAAACAGAAACAGAAAACAGAAAACAGAAATAAACGTGAAACGGGCCGACCAGGCCGGTAACCACCGACCTGGTCGGTGTATAGAAATTGCGAGCTGTACACGCGAGTTCAGAAACTTCGGGAGCGACGCTCTAAGCGAAGCGTTATGATAGCTCCGCTCAGAGAGGTGCGGGTGATAGTCGTTAATGGGCTCGGCCCATTAAAGCGTAAACATCTTGTTCGTCCTACTGGTGTGCGATCTGAAAAACTGTTAAAACTGGAAAATTCTTTAGATCTAAAAAATGTTCAAAGTGAAATTCGTTCAGATTTTGAAATTGTTTCTACTAAAATTTGTTCGGATATTAAAAAAATTATATAAAAAAATATATTTTGAAATAGTTCATATCTAAAATTTGTTTGTATTCAAAAAATGTTCAAATTTTAAATTTGTTCGTATTGTCAAACTGTTCAAATTTAAAATTTGTTGGATCTCCAAAATGTTCAAATTTAAAATTTGTACGTATTTTCGAATTAATTTTTTTTTTCAAAATCTGAGAAATTCCATAAAAAAGTTCGAAATAAGAAATAGACTAAAAAATGTTCAAAATTATAAATTGTTCAAATCTTAAAAAAAATCAACCTTGAAAAAAGTTCAAAAGTGAAAAATGTTCAAAATTTAAAAATGTTCAGGTTTTTAAAATAAAAAAAATAGACCAGCAGAAAAACGAAAAAGCAAAAAAAAAACCCAAAAAAACGTAAGAACCAAAGAAAGCGGAAGAAAACTGAATAAAAACCACAAGTAACCACCAGCATCCCCCTAACGGGCCCGGCCCAAACATGTAAAATCCTGTGCGGCGCCTCAGATAGGGGCCGCAATGGGCGGAGAATAGGATCCGCGAGAAACTTCCCAGTTTATGATCACAGTGATGGGGGTATCACGCCCTCGTCCGCGCTTGACGCGTGGCAGCGCATGCGTTCAGGAAAAGAGCAACCCGGCCGAGCCAGCTTACATCCCGCGCCGCGCGTAAGTTGCCTCGCGCGTACGTCGTCGCGCGTACTCGTCCTGCGGCGCGCGCGTACTCCTTCCGGCCACGCGCGTAACTCGCCCCGCGCAGGTACGGTGGCACACATGTGCGAGTACAAGTACAAAACAGCACACGAGCAGGTACAATCACGCACAACACACGAGTACAGTTGAACACACATGCGAGTACAGGTATAGTCACGCATACGAGCAGGTACATTCGTGCACACGAGCAGGTACAGCCACGCACAACACACGAGTACAGTTGAACACACAGGCGAGTACAAGTACAGTCACGCACACGAGCAGGTACAGTCACGCACAACACACGAGTACAGTTGAACACACGAGCGAGTACAAGTACAGTCACGCAGACGAGCAGGTACAAACGCGCATACGAGCAGGTACGATCGTGAACACAAGCAAGTACATGTACGAAGTACATGGTGCACACGAGCAGTACAAATGCGCGCGTAATGCAGTACAGCACACGGGCGAGTACGATTAGCGAGTAAAGGGAAAAATTACACCAAATACACTAAAAACAAGTACTTATCGCTAAAACACGAGTACGCAGACACACCACATGTACAATCATAATATTATTGGAAGTACGAAAAAAAAGTATCTCCAAACCTATCAACATGGGATCTAGTTTTGAAGATCTCGACGCGAGGATCTCAAAAGTGAAAACGGTTCGCAATTTGGACTTACGGTTCTCAAGATATTTCATTTTGAACAATGAATCTAGAAGAAAAAGGGAAAAACTGACACAACCCAGTCTTCTCTCTCCTCCCCTATCCCCACCTTGCTTCCCCTTGCGACACGTGGCGAGCAGGGAGACCACTTCCCAGAGATTTCCTGCCACCACAGCGCGCCACTTGTCGCGTGCGGAGCGAGTTGTGTTCCCTTCGCCAAGGTTGGCCTTTTTTTAACGATTTTTCACAGTGATGGAGGCAACAAAGTTCGCTGTATACAACGAAACGATGTACAGCTCCATTCTCATCCACACGGAAACTCCAGAACCAGTCAGCTTCACGAGCGGCCTGTTGCGAGCTTCACGATGCAGAATACGGGGCGGCGCCCAGGAACGGTACGAGCGCGGCAAGGTGATGTCTCAGTAAGGTGTACACGGACTCGGTGCTCACCGCCACTACACGAGAGACCATGCCAGTTCCCTGCGGCAACCAGAAAACAGATGCTGCTACAATTTCTGTGAGCCAAGTGTGCGTGATCAGCTATGCTGCACTACTGCAGCCCTGTAGGAAGAAGGAGCGGCAACTAACCGTGCGACCGAATGGACTGCAAGAGGCGATGAGCGGGGGCGAGTAGAGGCTGAGGCCTTGCGGCGTAGCGGCTGCCACCAGAGGTAGGAGGACGCAGTTGGACAGACATCATGTTCTTCACTTCATCCTGCAACTGATCTTGTATGTGCTTAGCTTTGGCCTGCAAAGGGAAACCTCAACAGCACGGTTCAGATTCAGTCAGCCAGAGTCCAGGAAACCTTATATATAGATTGGTGGCATGCCGCAAGGCAGCACACTCCGAAGCCGATGCACAAAGGGCTGGCGACTGCGACGTTGCTGGTGCCATGGATGGTCTGGAGGGAGCCCAATCTTCAACTCAAGACCTGTGTGCCAAGATTAAAGAGGAAGCAAAAAACTGAGGTTACTGCAGGCGCAAATGGGCTGAGAGATGTCTTGCCAACAACGGACATTCACTAAACTCCCCAATCCGTGATAAATTGTGTGTAAACCTGTTAGGAGGTTAAGTAATAAAATACCCTTTATCGGAAAAAAAGGAGGTGTGTAACAAACTCTACCTTTCAATTAAATGAAACGCAAAGTTCCCTTTGCGTTTTGTTGGAAAAAAAGAACCTTAAATACATACATATATATGACTAGTTCAACATTGATTCATACATGATAAACCTTCCAGTATAATATATTTGGACATAGATTGAAACATCATAAATCTTCCAGTACAATACAGTTGAACATAGATTGATACATGATAAATCTTCTAGTACACTATACTTGGACATAGATTGAAACATCACAAATCTTCCAGTACAATACAGTTGAACATAGATTGATACATGATAAATCTTCTAGTACAATATACTTGAACATCGATTGATACATGAGACCAAACCAGTGCTGGTGATCTCAGCTTCTACCCCATTTTACCTCTCAAGGAAGCCCAGGAAACAACCACTTGCACATAAGCCCGGTCATACGGCGAGTACCAAGAAACTCTCCATTTCCTCTTGAACAAGAGGGTGCAGAAGACCACCCAGAGACCCATCACATATCCAGAACCCATGGCGGGGAAAAATGAAACCATTTCATTGCTTGCATCTCCATGGCTGTCTCCTGGAATTGGCTCGGGTTGTGATGCGCATTTCCGCGAGAGAGGAGGACCGCAGAGGCCAGGGTTGCCGATGTATATAGATGCCGGGTCTTCAAGTGTTTGGAGTTGATTTCCAGTAGGTATCCTCCCACTCAGAATGTTGTAGGACAGGTTCAGGCGACTCAGTGATGTGAGAGCCGATAAGCTTGAAGGGATTTCACCGGACAAACCATTGTGTGATAGGTCGAGTGACTCCACTTGCATTAAAGCCCCAATCTTCTCAGGAATTTTTCCGTTGAAGTTGTTCCACGATAAGTTCAGACTCTTCAATGCAGCGAGAGTGCTGATTTCTTCAGGAATCTCTCCAGTAAGACTGTTACAAGATAAATCAAGATTCACCATATATATGATTTCTCCTGTATATAATCTCTCTTGACCTTTTATGAGTACCGTCAAATTCTCAGTAATTAGTCCCTCGCCATCATCCCCTTCTCCAAAAGTGAATGCACCCCGAAGATCGTCAGCGTTGTCTCTTACTTGTGCCATGCCTGTGCAATTAACGATAGTCTTCGGTACGGTCCCTGACATATAGTTGTAGGCAAGGTCCAAATATTGAAGATTAACAACCTTCATAAGCTCGACTGGAATGTGACCATAAAACATATTGGATCTCAGTCCCAAGAATGACAAAGAAGATAGGTTCTCCCCAATCCATGATGGTAAAATCCCAGAGAATTGATTGTATCCAAGATCAAGAAAGACAAGTTGTGGGCAGTTCTTCAGAAGTGAAGGAAATTCACCTGAGAGGCTATTGTTTCTTAAGCTTAGATTGACAATACTCAGACTTGTCATGTTTGTGCTGGATTCATTGACAAGGCAATTAGTTATTGACCCATTGAGATTATTCCTTGATAGATCTAGCAACCGCAATGATCGCAACCTGCACAAAGAAGATGGAATGGCACCAGAGATCATGTTGTCATATAGAATAAGTGTTATAAGCCCTGGGGCTCCAAAGTCTATTGGTAGTGGCCCAACTACATTGTTCCGACTGAGATCTAAGCCAGTTAGATTGATGGGAAGCTTAGGTATTGGACCACCAAACTGGTTAGAACTGAAATCCATTGCTTTCGCTCTCATATATTCCATTGTTGATGGGAGAACTCCTTTTATCTGATTATTTCGGATATTGAGATACACCACTGAGGAAGCTACAATCCAAAACCAATCTGGTAACATGTCATTTATGTTTGTGCTTGACACATCAAGACTCGCTACCTGTGTTTGCCATCTAAGCCACTCCGGAAATTTAGGCCCTAGTGGGCAGGACCGAAGGTGAATCAATGTTAGACTGAAAGGAGGAATCCAAGTTGGACTCACTGTGATGGCTATGGAGTTGTCTGACAACTTCAATTCCTCCAAAACATGTAAACGTGAAAAATGGCCTTCGTGCATGACCCCATCCAAGTTGTTCGAGTAAAGGACTAACTTTCTTAGCTTTCTGAGCTCTCCTATCCACAGCGGCACATGACCAGTGAGTTTATTGCCAGAGAGATCTAGCCAGCTCAGGTTGCTCAAGGATTTTACTAGTGTACTTGGCAGGTTTCCAGTCAGATTGTTGTATGGCAGAAACAACTTTTGAAGTTTATTCCTTGAACAAATAGGTAATCGATGGAATAGTTCTGATATACTGCCGTTGATATTGTTTGTTTCAGAAACTAATACGTCCAAGTTGCATAGATTCTTCATGTTGGATGGTATCATGCCCACAAGGTTATTGAATGACAAATCAAGTTCCAACATGGAAGTCATATTACCTATCTCATCCGGAAATGGGCCATAGAAATAATTGAATGAGATATCTAGATACTTGAGGCCACTTAAATCCCAAAACCAGTTGGGTGTGCTACGTTTATGGAAGTCGTTGCCCGAAATATCTAGTGTTTCAAGAGATGTCAGGTTTGTGAGCTGAAGAGAATCAGGGCTACTTCCAAGCAGGCAAAAGGAAAGACGAAGAACTTTCAGAGTTAGAAGCATGTTCACCGCCGGAAGCCAGTGAACAGCTGTACTGAGGTTCACACCAGTCATATCCAGGTGCTCAATAGAAGTCAACCGTGACAACCACGTGATATCAGTGGAATATATGTTGTATGAGAGGGTCTCAAGATTTAAGTACCGTAAGTTGGAGAGATTACCCAGCTGTGGTGGTATCCTTCCAATGAAATTTGACCTTGATAGGTTGAGGTATCTCAACTTATGGAGAGAACCCATGAACTCCGGTATCTGTATCTTGTTGAAATTGTTGCAGCTGAGGTCGATATAGTGCAGGTGCTGTAAATCTAGAAGAGAGGAGCTTATGTTGCCAGCTAGCACCTGCCAAGGCCCATCGCCGCTTCTGCAATCAGTGCCACGGATATCAAGCCTGACAACATGGCCGGTTCTATTGCTGCAATAGATGCCCTTCCATCGGCAGCAGTCATCACCCTTCCATGACGAAAGGAGGTTGCCATGGTCTGATAGACCTGCCCTGAAGGTGAGAAGGGCAAACCTCTCACTGGCAATACAGCTGGTGATCATACCATTTGTATGGGCAAACCTCTCCTCTGTAGTGCTCTTAGCTTGAGTGAACAAAAGCAAGGCTATGGCTATTTGGATGCAGGAGAGCTGAAGCGTGTACATGGGTGAGTATGCCATGGGTATGTGTTCTTCTAGGTGTAGGACACTCCTTGGTATACCTGATATACCAAGCCTTCGAGTATTGTTTTGTGTTGTATCATTTTTTTTCTGATCACAGTGTAGGAGGCGATTGGTTAATTAGTTTAATGGTGGTGTCAAAACGACTCTTGCGGCCGGTGTGTGATGGGAGATCAGCAGCCGTAGGAGGGCGACATGTGGCGATTTGGCTGCAATTGTGTTAGTTGTAAACTTGGTGGTTAGCTTTGATTAGATATGTAGACAACTAAACTATCCGAATAACCTAATTGGTCAGTAACCACCACTCTTAGAAGTCGGAATGCCCTTTTAAAAGAGTGGTGTTTTGGAACATGGGTGCATATGCTCCCTATATTTTGAAATGCATCTTACACATGTTTTAAATTTCAAAAAAATTGAAACAAAAAATCCGCACGTACATCTTTACGTGCTACGCGCTTACAAAGTAAACGACTTATCATGTGATGTGTGTAAAAAAGACAAAATTCAGTGCTAAAAATAATGCTTTTCACAAGATAAACTTTCTCCTTTTTACATAGATCACAAAAAATATTTGTTTTTCGTGAAACTTGACAAACATTCATATATTATGGAGGTGTACATGTAGAATTTTTTGTCCAAATTTTTTGACATTTCAAAATATGATTTTTTGGTAGAGGGAGCATACGCACCCGGGAGCCGAATTGAATTTCCGCTTTTAAAACAGATGAACTCTTTGTTTGTGATAACAGTTAACAATAAGAGCCAAGTTGGGAATGAGTACACAAGAGTCAATACAAGTCGCAGCCGTCTCCCTGTCTACTATCTGGAAACACCAATTGCAGGAGGCAGTAGAAAATGCAGTGACTTCTACCAACGAAAATTTCAGATCTACACCTTGATCATGCCTTCCGTAAGAAAAGGTACTTAATTTTTTTTTAGAAAACAGCTGGTGGCGATCGGCAGCTTCCTCTGTCTGTGTATATTTGCTCTCTCAAATGTTCGCCGAGTTTGCTGTTAGCCCCTTAACTTAAACTGTAGAGTGGAGCATCTACCAACACGATGGTAAAGCCGAGTGCAGTGTTCCCACAACTATCCAATGTTAATGATTTTAGCGACTGAGATTCAGGAGATCCAGACCGCTTTACCTTATCACGACTACCTCTTTTTGAACTCTGAATTTGATGTAGAAGCGCGCGGCCTTGTTTTGATTTTCTGTTATTTCTTCGGCAATCCATTCTAATGTGTTTGAAGTTTTATTTGTTGAATCTGACGATTCATTCTTTGTTACGAACTAACTCAAAACCTGGGAAAACCACTGACAGAAATCCTCAAAGAAAATGATAATTGAGGGAAAGGTAACGTTCCTCAACTGAACAATATTCACAGAGCTGAACATATGTAGCACTACATAAACTTACCCCAGTAACACAACCATCGCACCGACGTTGTATTCCTGCATCCGCTCAGAAATACTACAATTCGAGCCCTGTTGACATGGCACAATTTTTAGCTTAAGCAATGACGAATGAGATGAATCGGCTTAATCAAGCACGTGCTAGGAGAAGGGTGTAAGTTCTCACGGAGTCAATAAAGAGATGATGATCTTTGTGCGCCGATGGCTTAAAATGAGTGCACACCTTCCATCTTCCAACCACACGACCTGACTCGTGCATGTGCGAAACACACAATGTAGCAACTCCAACCGGAAACCAAAAAAGAGAGGATGATCTTCTTCCGAAAGAATATTGGTTGACGCTCTTGTAGGAGTTGAAGTCCCATATTTCTCCACTTTCATACCGGCCATTTGTAAACCAATCTACAAGGACCAGGTTTGAACTGCCGGAAACATGGAAAACTTGGTTCTGGTAGCATCGAGAGGTTGAGAAGCAGGTTACAGGATCTGGGATAACTGCAAAGAGTACATCCTTTCCAACTGTTGCCTACTGCATGTAACAAATTATCATTATTTTCTTACCAACAAACCTACAAAAGTAACCATCTTAGAAACAAAGGGGCAAAGCCCAAAGATGTATGATTTTAATTCTGAAGAAACATTACCTCTAGAACCTGCTCGGAACATTTTAAACTCTCAGCCTTGTAACCTGAACATGTACTTGACAATCAGAAAACAAGGTCTTCTAGGAACACAGCTTTATTAATAGTAAAGATTTGGTGACTGAGCTTGTGTCTACACTAACCAGAGGCATGACAGTAAATCGGTAGAAAGTTATCCTAAACTGCTAACAACAGAGCTCGGAGATAATACTGTTGGCATCTAATTTGTCTTGCTTCAAAAAAAAAAGTTCATAGATCATAATACAAAGAAGAAATCATTTGATGACCCAAATTTGGCCCCAGCTCCGACGTTGGAGAAAGAACAGTACTCTCAAGTGCATATGATACTATTATAACAGATTATCATTTCCATGCTCAACATCGCGGTAATCAAGTATTACCATTATTACAGGAAAATGCTACCGGAGTGCGGCCACGGATTTAGTAATTGGGCCCTAAATTACATGAACTTTTATGGGCCAAGTAAAACACATAACTGGCCCAGCAAACCCTTTTGGCTGGCCAACAGAAGGCCAGATGATTCGGGGCGCGCCTACTCATCGCATTAAGCGGCGATCCGGAACGCCTCCGCTCAGGAAATCAGATGGTCCTGAGTAAGATGGGCCAGGCCCATGTTAGATACGTGCACCAGTTTACATAGTACTAGTTTCTTTGAACTCGTTTTAGTACGTGCAGACTACGTAGTAGTTTCTTTAAACTCGTTCGAGTATGTTCAGATACGAAACCGAAAATCTTCTAAGCTGAAAAAGTTTAAATTTCAATAATGTTCATATACGGAAAAGTCAAAATTTTAAAATGTTCTGAGTAAAAAGTGCTCAAATAATTATTTAAATTTAAAAATATTCAAATTTCAAAATTGTTCAAATTCCAAAAATGTTTGAATCTAAAAAAAATTCATAATAAGAAAATTCAAAACAAATTTTTTTGATATTTAAAAAATGTTCAAACTTTAAATTGTTCAAATTCGGAAAAGGCGAGCCTCAAAACCCTACATTTGAGGTGGGACCATTTACCTGGCGAGCCTAGTTCGGTCGTACATTCCAGAGTTGATCGTGTCGGTATCTATTTTCTCCAATTTTTTGGAGGTTTTTTCTTGAAAATATTCGGATTTTGAATAAATGTTTAAATTTGAAAAATGTTCAAACATGAAAATTGTTCGGATCTAAAAAATGTTCAAACATGAAAATTGTTCAAATCTAAAAAATGTTCAAACATGAAAATTGTTCAGATCTAAAAAATGTTCAAAACTATAAACTATTCTAATGTGAAAAAATGATAAATTTTGTAAATGTTCAAATTTAAAAATTGTTCAAACTTCAAAAAATATCAAATATGAAAATAGTTAAAACTCAAAAAAATCAGATTTAAAAATTGTTCAAAATAAAAATGTTCAAAGTAAAAAATTGTTCAAGTTTGAAAAAATTTCAAATCTAAAAAAAGTTCAAACTTGAAAAAAGTTCAAATTCTAAACATTCAAAATTTTAAAATTTTAAAAAAGACGTTTGATAAAACCAAGAATTGGAGTGAAAAAACCAGCTTAACCAAAAAAAAACTGAAAGAAAAAGCGAAACAGAAGAAAAACTGAAGGGAAATCCTGCCCTCGCTAATGGGCCGGCCCAGCTTACCGCGCTCTGAGCGGAGCGAAGAATAGCGCCCGCTATGAGCGGGGAATAGGTTTCGCGGATGATTCGTTTGAGCTGTACAAGCGAGTTCGTAAACTGCCCGGGCCCAGCTATGACAACAACTTCTACCCAACTGTATATATAGCTAGACATCTGTATATACCGAAAGAATTTAGAGCCCCATTCGTATCCACGTGGAAATTTCACAATAAGTTAACTCAATGATCAGCAGTCTGCTGTAAGCTTCATGGTGCAGAATATGGGGCGGCGCCAAGAAACGGTTCAAGCGCAGCCAGATGGTCTCTCAGGAAGTTGTACACAGACTCGGTGCTCACTGCCACTATCCGGGCGACCATGCCGGTTCCCTGCGGCAACCAGAAAACAGACGTTGCCACATGCTATGTGAGCCAAGTGTGCTTGATTAGCTGTGGCTGTAGTACTGTAGGAAGAAGTGGCAACAAACCATGTGACCGAATGGACTGCAAGAGGCGATGAGTGGGGGCCTCTTCTGGGAGGGTAGAGGCTGCGGCCTTGCGGCATAGCGACCTCCACCAGAGGTGGGAGGACGCAGTTGTACAGACATCATGTTCTTCACTTCATCCTGCATCTGATCCTGTATGCGCTTCAGCTTTGGCCTGCAAAGGGGATCACCAACAACATGGTTCAGATTCAGGCAGCCAGGCTATCAGTAGACACATGGTAATGTAGTTAAATGTGCATTCTGGTATCCAACAATCTCACAGGTTCCTAAAAGAAATTCACAGATACTACCTCCGTTCCGAATTATAAGATGTTTTGGATATTTCAATGTGGACTACATACGGACTGAAATGAGTGAACCAGCACACTGAAATGTGTCTAGATGCATACGCCTCAGAAAAAGAAGTTAGAACATCTTATAATTCGGAACGGACAGATACTACACAAGCTCCTGGAATATACAGCTGTACTAACTACCAATTGATTATGATTCCCAAGAACTATTACATGTACATTTCTTCAGAAGATCATTACTGCAGCTGAGTACTTTAACAATTGCCAAATGTCAAGTCTAGAAAACCTTGTAGAAAAAGAAACGACTGGTAAAAAGACATCCATGGTCGTGCATTAAGTTATTAAACCTGACCATAATGGCTATTGGAGAAAACTGGAAAAGTAATGCCATTTGATTGAAAAATATTCATAGAACTGCATATTCATGCTTTTCAGTGCAGCCTCCAACTAATTCTTGGTTAATATTTTATTAAACCTAATTAAGTAGTGCATAGCTGTGTTGTTAGTGCCATATCTGCAAATGTTGAAGAAAAAAAATATATATATATATATATGCGGGAGGAATATATGTTGTACTAGATGAGCTTACCCCAGTAACACAACCATCGCAACGACATTGTATTCCTGCATACGCTCAGCAATACTACAATTCGAGCCTTGTTCCAATAGAACCTGTTCAGACATACAAAGGTTGACATGGCACAACTTTTAGCTTAAGCAATGATGGTGAATGAGATGAATCAGCTTAATCAGGCACATGCTAGGAGAAGGGTGTAAGTTCTTACGGAGTCAATAAAGAGAGGCTGATCCTCTTCCAAGAAAATATGGTTGACACTCTTGTAGGAGCTGAAGTCCCATATTTCTCCACTTTCATACCGGCCACTTGTAAACCAATCTACAATGACCAAGTTTGAACTTCCAGAAACATGGAACACTTGCTTCTGGTAGTATCGAGCGGTTGAGAAGCAGGTTACAGGATCTGGGATAACTGCAAAGAGTGCATCCTTTCCAACAGTGGCCTACTGCATGTAACAAATTATCATTATTATTTTCTAACAACGCTACAACAGTACTCATTTTAGAAGCCAAGGGTCAAAGCCCAAAGATCGTATCCACTTTGAATAAACATTACCTCTAGAACTTGCTCAGAACATTTTAAACCCACAGCCTTGTAAACCTGAACATGTACTTGACGATCAGAAAATAAGCAGAGACTTCTGGGAACGCAGCTTTTACAGTTAACATTTGGTGACTGAGATTGTGCATACAGGTGAGCAGAGGCATGGCAGTAATTCAGTAGAAAGACTTCCTAAACTGCTAACAACAGAAGTCAGAGGTCATACTGTTTCTATCGAATTTATATATCTTCAGTACAAAAAAGGTTCATAATACAAAGAGGAAATTATTGGAAAACATGAATTTGGCCCCAGCTCCTACTTTGGAGAAAAACCAGTACTCTTGTTATGACCGGTCTGTTCGCCGGAGGGGGCCCACTGGCCCGGCCGGCCAGGCTTAGTTAGGGGCTTAGCCCAATTAGCAGATTAGGGTTTCGCAGTTTCTCTTATAAATACGAGTTGTAATCGACAAGATCAATCAAGCAATAAACATCTTTTGTTGCCGACTCCCTCAGGAGTCGGAGTTCCCAAACCCTAGCCGCCTCCCTGCCGTGTGCGCTGCCTCTCCCCAAGCCGCGCGACGGCGCCCTGCCGCCGGCGCCCTCGCCTCCGCACGCACGCCGTCCCCTCTTTCCCCTACAACCTCCGCCCTAGGCTTGGTAGATACGCTGGTTCTACCAATTTGGTATCAGAGACCTCAGTTTCGATCATGTCTTCGGGCCAGCCCACCGCCACCACCGTCGCCACCTCCGAGACGCCGCCGACCTCCACCGCCGCCGCGCACCTGCCGTCACCCTCCACGGGCGACGCGGCGCCCCTGGCGGATGCCGCCGACGCCGCTCCCCTCCTCTCGCAGCAGGAGCTCTCGACGGCCATCCGCGACCTCGCCACCGCCGTCCAGGGCATCCGCCTGTACTTGATCGGCACGCAGGGGATGACCGCTCCACCCCTGCCGCCACCCTCGCCGCGCGTGCCGGCCGCCGCGGCCCCATCCGCCCAGGGCGTGCCTATGCAGCCCTCGGCCTTGCCGCCTCCGCCGCCGTGGGCACCGTGGCAGCCGGCCCCCGCCGCGGGTCCCGCATCGCTGCCCTGTGGCGTGCCCATCCAGCGGGTGCGGTTCCCGCCGTCGCCCTCCCGGCTTCCGGCGTGGGTGACCGCGACGGAGCCCCCTCCCGTCTACTCGGCCGCACCGGCGCCTTCCCCCGTCTACACGGCCGCCGGGGACCCTCCGCGCCCGTCCTTCCCGGACCCGATGCACTCGCTCTTCGCGGAGCCCTCCGCGGGTCGCGCGGAGTACCCCGCCCAGGGCGCCGCCGGCCTCGCGCCCCCACGCTACGCCAAGCTGGACTTCGCCACGTATGACGGCGTCGAAGACCCCCTCAACTGGCTCAACCAGTGTGAGCAGTTCTTCCGGGGACAGCGTACCCTTGCTTCGGACCGGACGTGGCTCGCCTCGTACCACCTCCGCGGCGCCGCCCAGACGTGGTACTACTCCCTGGAGCAGGATGAGGGTGGCATGCCCCCATGGGACCGGTTCCGTGAGCTCTGCCTTCTCCGCTTCGGCCCCCCGATCCGCGGCAGCCGCTTGGCGGCACTTGGACGTTTGGCGTTCACCACCACGGTGCAGGACTTCGCCGACCGCTTCCAGGCCCTCGCGTGCCATGCGCCCGGCGTGACGGGCCAACAGCGCGCCGAGCTCTTCATTGGCGGCCTTCCGGACCACATCCGCGTCGATGTCGAGCTCCAGGCCCAGCAGGACCTCCAGACGGCGATGCACTACGCGCGCGCCTATGAGCGTCGCGCCCAGGCGGTTCAGCAGCCCCTGTCCCGCGGCACCCGGCCTCCTCCTACGGCCACGGCGGCCACCCGCCCCGCCCCACCTGGCCCGACCGGCCCCGCCCCCGCGGCTACGCGCACGTTCCGCCGCCTCACCCCGGCCGAGCAACTCGAACGCCGCCGCCTTGGGCTCTGCTTCAACTGCGACGACCCATATACGCCCGGCCACGTGTGCCCCCGCCTCTTCTACCTGGAGACAGTCGACGTGGAGGAGGGCAACCCGACGACCGGGACGGTTGCCGCCGCCTCCGAGACGGCCGAGCCGACCGACGCGGCTGCCACGGCCTTCGTCGTCTCTCTACACGCGCTCGCCGGCATCCGCCACGAGCGGACGATGCTGCTACCGGTCACTATCCAGGGCGAGCCTCTGGTGGCGCTGCTGGACACGGGGTCTACGCATAACTTTCTCCCCGCCGCCACTATGCGTCGCCTCGCGCTACAGCCGACGGGTGGGGATAACCTCCGCGTGACCGTGGCCAACGGTGACCGCCTTCACTGCCATGGGGTGGCCCAGCACGTACCCCTCACCATCGGCGACGAGCACTTCGTCATCACGTGCGCCGGCATCGACTTGGGCTGCTTTGACTTCATCCTTGGCGTCGACTTTCTGCGGACGCTCGGTCCCATCCTTTGGGACTTCGACGCCCTGACGATGACCTTCTGGCGCCATGGGCGCCACATTCGCTGGGAGGGTCTCGGGGGCGCCTCTCCCGCACCGCAACTTCAGCTCGTCTCCGGGGCCGACGGCGCCGAGCACCCCCTCCTGACGCACCCCCTGCAGCAGCACGGCGCCATCTTCGAGGAGCCGCAAGGCCTGCCGCCCCCACGAGCGTGTGACCATCGAATCCACCTGCTCCCGGGGTCAGCGCCAGTGGCGATACGCCCATACCACTACCCCCAGCTGCAGAAGGACGAGCTGGAGCGCCAGTGCGCGCTCATGCTGGCGGCCGGCATCATCAGGATCTCCACGTCCCCGTTCTCCGCGCCGGTGCTGTTGGTGCGCAAGTCGGATGGCACGTGGCGCTTCTGCATCGACTTCCGCGCCCTCAACGCCCTCACGCTCAAGGACAAGTTTCCGATCCCGGTGGTCGACGAGCTGTTTGACGAGCTCCACGGGGCGCGGTTCTTCACCAAGCTCGACCTCCGCTCAGGCTATCATCAGGTGCGCATGCACCCGGAGGACATCGCCAAGACGGCGTTCCGGACACACCATGGCCACTTCGAGTTCGTGGTGATGCCTTTCGGCCTCACCAACGCGCCCGCGACTTTCCAGGCCCTGATGAACGACGTACTTCGCCCATACTTACGCCGTTTTGTGCTGGTTTTTTTCGATGATATTTTGATCTACAGCGCGTCATGGGCGGAGCACCTGCAGCATATCGCCATCGTCTTCAACGAGCTTCGAGCGCATCGACTTCACCTTAAGCGCTCGAAGTGCTCGTTTGCGACGACCTCGGTGGCCTATCTCGGTCACGTCATCTCCGCCGACGGGGTGGCGATGGATGCAGACAAGGTGGCGGCTGTCGCCGCGTTCACCACGCGCCCTACGCGGGTTCCTGGGCCTCGCCGGATACTACCGGAAGTTCATCCGGGAGTTTGGCCTCATCGCCTCGCCCCTCACGCGCCTGCTGCGGCGCGATGCCTTCACTTGGGACGACGAGGCTACCGCTGCCTTCGAGGCCCTCAAGGGGGCCCTCACGACGGGTCCCGTCCTCCAGATGCCGGACTTCGACAGGCCGTTTATCGTCGACTGCGACGCCTCCGGGGCGGGATTCGGCGCCGTCTTTCACCAGGGCGACGGGCCGCTCGCCTACTTCAGCCGGCCGTTTGCTGCACGCCACCTCAAGCTTGCGGCGTACGAGCAGGAACTCATCGGCTTGGTCCAGGCCGTCTGCCACTGGCGTCCCTACTTATGGGGGCGCTCGTTCCGCGTACGTACGGACCACTACAGTCTTAAGTTCCTCTTGGACCAGCGGCTGTCGACGGTGCCCCAGCACCAGTGGATCAGCAAGCTGTTTGGCTTCGACTTCACGGTGGAGTACCGTCCTGGGCGCCTCAACACGGTGGCCGACGCCTTGTCCCGCCGCGACGCCGATCCCGACGCTGCTGAGGGAGTCTCGGAAGGACGCCTGCTATGCATCCGCTCGGGGCCCTCCTTCGCCCTCTTCGACCGCATCCGCTAGGCGACCGCGTCCGCGCCGGACGCCCAGCTGCTGCGGCAGCAGCTCGACGCGGGCGAGTTGGACGACCCCTGGCGCTTCGTCGACGGTCTTCTCCTCCACGGCCGCCGCGTGTTCGTCCCCGACCACGATGACCTCCGCCACCAGGTGCTGCTCTTGGCACATTCCGCGGGTCATGAGGGTGTCCAAAAGACACTCCACCGTCTGCGCGCGGACTTCTACGTCCCTGGCGATCGGGCCATGGTCCAGGATTGGGTGCGCTCATGTGAGACGTGCCAGCGCAACAAGACGGAGACTTTGCGCCCGGCGGCGTCTTGCAGCCACTCGACGTTCCCTCGCAGGTGTGGGCCGACATCTCCATGGACTTCATCGAGGGCCTTCCGAAGGTGGGCGGCAAGTCTGTCATCCTCACGGTGGTTGACCGCTTCTCCAAGTACGCCCACTTCATCGCGCTTGGTCATCCCTACACGGCATCGTCGGTGGCCCGCGCCTTCTTCGACGGCATCGTCCGTCTACACGGGTTTCCCTCATCCATCGTGTGTGACCGGGATCCGGTGTTCACGGGGCATGTATGGCGGGATCTCTTCCGCATGGCCGGGGTCCAACTCCAGTTCAGCACGGCGTTCCACCCCCAGACGGACGGCCAATCCGAGGTGGTCAATAAGGTGATCGCCATGTATTTGCGCTGTGTTACAGGTGATCGCCCTCGCGCTTGGGTGGATTGGCTTGCATGGGCGGAGTACTGCTACAACACCTCCTACCACTCCGCCCTGCGCGCTACGCCATTCGAGGTGGTCTACGGTCGGCCACCGCCGCCTATTCTGCCGGTGGACCCGGCGACGGCGCGGACGGAGGCAGCTGGCGAGCTCATCCGCGCCCGCGACGAGATGCTGGCCGAGGTGCAGCAGCGTCTTGTCCAGGCTCAGCAGGTCGCCAAGCACTACTATGATGGGCGTCACCGCGAGGTTGAATACGCGGTGGGTGACTGGGTGTGGCTTCGCCTGTTGCACCGCTCTCACCAGTCCCTCGACCCGCGTGCCAAGCGCAAGCTTGGTCCGTGCTATGCGGGGCCCTGCGGATTGGGACCTTGGCGTACCGACTTCAGTTGCCTGAGGGGGCCCGCATTCACGACGTCTTCCACGTGGGGCTGCTGAAGCCCTATCGCGCTGCTCCGCCGGTGGCCACCCCAGCACTTCCGCCGACGGCAGAGGGTCGTCTGCTTCCCAGCCCAGCCAAGGTGCTCCGCGCTCAGCGACGTCGTGATATTTGGCACTTGTTGGTGCAGTGGGAGGGCCTTTCCGAGGAAGAGGCGACTTGGGAACCGCGTGAGGCGTTCCAGCAACATTATCCAGACTACCAGCTCGAGGACGAGCTGTTTGCGCAGGCGGGGAGAGATGTTATGATCGGTCTGGTCTACCGCCGGAGGGGGCCCACTGGCCCGGCCGGCCAGGCTTAGTTAGGGGCTTAGCCCAATTAGCAGATTAGGGTTTCGCAGTTTCTCTTATAAATACGAGTTGTAATCGACAAGATCAATCAAGCAATAAACATCTTTTGTTGCCGACTCCCTCAGGAGTCGGAGTTCCCAAACCCTAGCCGCCTCCCTGCCGTGTGCGCCGCCTCTCCCCAAGCCGTGCGACGGCGCCCTGCCGCCGGCGCCCTCGCCTCCGCACGCACGCCGTCCCCTCTTTCCCCTACAACCTCCGCCCTAGGCCTGGTAGATACGCTGGTTCTACCAACTCTCAAGTGCATATGAAACTACAACCTAGCTTCCCAATTCCCATTGCCATGCTCAACATCACGGTGATTAAGGGTGTGTTTGGTAGCCTGAGCCAACCCAGAAATTCCCATCTCAACTGAGATTTCTAGAGAAACTTGTGTTTGTTAGGTCCGGTCAACTCATCTCAGCTATGCCCACTTCATACCGAAAAGGCTCCTCAGCCAGGCCCGATTGCGAAGCTCAAATCGAGCTTCACAACCCAGCCTGGGCGAGCTCATCCCGCAAAAATCCCCTCGCGCACCCCCAGACCCTCACCCGAACGACCTCTCCCTCCTCATTCTTTTCTTCACGCCCAAAGACACGACCACCTCCCTCCCTCGTAGCCCGGACCACCGCGCCGCCAGGCTCCGACCACCGCGCCCCCCCAGGCCCCGAAGAATGTGCCGCCGCCAGGTGCGACGTCCGCCGCCGCCCAGGGCCAACTCCCGCCGCCGCCAGGCCGTCCTCCCACCGCCGCCGGGCCGTCCTCCCGTCGCGCGTAGCGCCCCACCAGGCTCCGACCACCGCACCGCTGCCAGGGACGACTCGCGACGCCACCACCAGGGCCAATTCGTGCCGCCGCCAGGCTGTGTCCTGCCACCGCCAGGGCGTCCTCCCATCGCGGCCAAAGCGCCCCGCCAGGCCTCGACCACCGCGCCGCTAGGCCAGGGCCAACTCGCACCGCCGCCAGGCCAGTGCCAACTCGCGCCGCCGCCAGGCCAACTCCCGTCGCCGTCAGGGCATCCTCCCGTTGCAGCCAGAGCGTCGGCAAGGTCTCCACCGGCAGGATCTCCCATGAACGGACTCGATTGCTTTTTTTCATTCTTTTGAAGGTCCTTTTTGTAAAAAAATGGCCCAGTCTGTTAAACTTGTCCTAATTGAACTATTGTGTATTTTGTAAAGTGTGTAATTTATATTTATATAATCTTAACTTTGTTCAAATATCAAATTAGTGCTAAAATCAATTGTGCTGGTATCCTCACCATCTCACCTCATACAAGTGCTACCAAACAACATCTCATCTTATCTCGTCTCGTCTAATACATGTGCTACCAAACAACATCCCATCTCATCTCATCTTGGTTAGGTTCATCATGTATGAGATGAGATAGTCATTCTCGGTTGACCCGGGCTACCAAACACACCCTAAGTATTGCCATTTGTATACGAAAATGCTACCCAAGTGTGGCTAAGGCTATAATCATTATAATAGAAGACTATTTCCTACATTGTTAAGACAGTTAACTTGACACCACGAAGCTATACATACATATTTGGAGTTGTATTGCCAATTAATCCCCTGCCACACTGACGAATCTACCTGATTGTCCAGTCCAATTGACAACCAGAAACATTACAGGTAGTATTATCACCTTGGTGGAGGCCTGCGTCGTCATCGCCGCCGTGCACCCGTCGCCGACGCTCACCGTGCAGGAGATCCTATCCCCCTGAAACAACACAACATACTTTCAGAAAAGAGTTCCTTCCTGGCTACAGGCACCACCAGTTGGTCCCCTGAGAGAAAAGCGATCGAAGGAAATGAGACAGAAGGCTCACGGAGACGATGCCGCCGCCGTAGGTGAGGGAGTAGAGCCAGACGGCGCCGGAGGAGGCGGAGCCCACCTGCCATGCCATGGCGAGGTCAGTTAGGCGAGCCAATCTACCTCCTCTGTGCGCGCGGGGGAGGACGTACACACCTTGGAAGGGACGATGATCTTGAGCGGGTACTTCGCGAAGCACCGGGTGACCGCCGACCTGCCCCTCACCTTCTCCACCCGCACCACGCCCGTCGCCGTCGGCGCGGCCGGCGTCGCCGGCTCTCCGTCGGCGACCGCGTCCAGTTCCATTATTTCCCCCATGATGATAGTCAACTCGGCTACATTCCCGGCCGCAAAAAGGAGGAATAAATCAAAGTCTGGGCCGTGTTGGTATCCGTAGACACAGCATGCGTTTGCACATATGGGCCGGATTAAAGCAGGCCGTCAAGCAGGCCTTAGACTTTTATATTTTACAGGGATTTGTTTTTGGCCACAGGTGCTTGAAAAAAAACTAGTACTTCCTCTGATCTCTTTTAATTGACTCGGATTTAGTACAAATCTGAGTTGATTAAAAAGGATCGGAGGGAGTACCTATTTTCCTAAATATAAGAGGGAGTAGTAATTTTTGTTTTCGATAAAAACTATAATAAAATGTAAAAAAAATATAATGTTCCCTAGAATAGGAAAGAGTGTAATGAATTTAAAATCATCTTTGATTAAATCCAACGAGATCACGAGGCTTGTTATAATTTCCTCAAGTGTAATATTATGGAGATTAGGCATAGAGTTAAGCCTAGTCTCAAGGAGGGTATGCAAGACTGGATTGACACCTTGTAATTTTTCTTTGGAATTTGTCAATCCGCATGTACATATCCATTTGATATAAATGAAAAATGACGTAGTGGGGTCTTCCCCACTGTATTTGCGTCAAAAAAAGTGTAATGACTTTAAACACTAAAAAGTTGTTGTATTGCAACTAAGACGTGAGTATTGAGTAGTTGACCAATGAGCGAACACCTTTTCAGGTAGAGGGAAAATGAGTGAGCATCACACCATCTAATAGTAATCACTTTCTTTACCATATTTTTTGTCTGTATAATGCTATGTTTTTATTCCTTATGTGTTTGCTTTTTGATGAGACATTTTTCCTTCTATCCTAGGAGTATCGATTTATCCTGTTTTCTGTAGAAAGTATCAAATTATACAATACTATTCTTGATTAAAAAATTAAGTAACTTTAGCAGTTTACAAATGAAAAGACATTGTATATATTTTATGTGACACGTCCTATTTGAGCAATAATTGATGGTCAAATTCACTAGTGTTGTATGATGCAACAAGAACCCCTATGCCATGGTATCCAGGGATTTTGATTCATGATGGATGTGAGCTTGTAACACGGTGTAAAAGAATTATATTTCGGATCAAACAAAGTAGACAACAGTACAAAAAATGCAATAAACAACACTTAATAAGTGGAGCACTGAAAATCAAAAGTTCTGTATACAACTAAGAGAAAAAATACAATAGAAAACTAAATAGGTGTAAAAGTACTATACACAACTGTGAGAAGACACAATGGGAATAATGCAAAGCAAAATGGTACGAATACATAGAGTAAGTTGTATTAATATTATTTATATTACATTTCCGCAATTGTTTAATTTTCATTTATATATAGTAGAAAAATTGGAAATAATATGCATTAGTAGAAAAAACATAGTTGGAAATAAATATCTGAACTCATCTTTCGAGATTTAGTTTTGATGAGTGAACACCTTTTCAGTTCGAGGAAAAAATGGGTGAACACCACAGATCTAATTGTAACTAGTTCCTTTACTGATTCTTTTGGCCGTACAATGCTATGTTTTTATTCCTTGTTTGTTTATTTCTTTGTTGAGATTTGTACTTATATCTTGTTACTTTTATTGTTCTCTCTAGTTTTTCTGTAGAAAGTAGCCACATATACAGTACTACTTTGATAAAATAATTAAGTTACTTTAAAAATTTATAAATAGAAAATATTTAATACATTTTTTGTGTGATGCAACGAATTTGTCAAGAATTGATGGTCGAAATCGCTAGTGTAATATGACACAACAGCAACCCCACTGCACATGACATGGCCTCCGGAGATTTTGATTCATGATGTTTTGACCTTGTAACATGTTTTAAAAGACTTATATTTTTTTATCAGAGAAAGTACACAATAATACAAAATTGAAATGAACAACCATCAATAGGTGGATCACTCAAAATCAAAAGGTGCAATATACAATTAAGAGATCAAAAAAGTACAATAGAAAATTATAATACAAAAATAGGCGTAAAAGTACTATACACAACCGTGAGAAGACACCATAGGAACAATGTAAAACCAACTGGCATGAAGATACAATATATAATATAAAAAATCAAATTAGACAATTGAGAGAATGTAATATAAATTATGTTAAAACAACTTGCTAAAAGATACGGTACCCAAATAGGAAAAAAAATACTATGCATCAGTAGGAAAAAGACATAGTTGAAATAATATCTGAACTTACCCATCGAGATTTAGCTTTGATGGTTCCATGGGGGTAAAACAATGTTAAGAGGAGGCGAGCGTGACTACGTGATGGAAGGAGCTCTTTGACTAAGAGGATTTTGATAGGAGCTCTGGGGATTGAAAACCTTAGAAACTTCTCTATAATAGTTGCTTGATTTGAACGATTTAATTATACAAGATTATTTCTAAGAATCATAGAAGTAATTGCGGGGAACATTTTATAAGAAATTCAGCATCAACCAGACACGTTGGTAAGAACCGTTGGGTTTTTACATGACTAATCAAATAAACTTTCGTGCATACCAAATCATATAAAATTGAAACGGGCATGATATTAAGATCCCGCTCTTCTTTTTCCAATTTCTGCAGTTTTTCTTTAAACAAATCAGCGAGTGGAAGAACCACAAAAAATGAAGTCCGTCTACTTTGATTGTAGTAGCAAAAAAGGAATGTTTTCTGGTCGGAGGAATTCCTCGTAGTTGTAGTGGAGCACGCACCCGACTTGATCAGTGCGGTGTCGTGACACCTCCGGCGGTGCCATGGCACGTTCCGTGGTCTGCGGGCAACCGGCGGCTCCCCGACCGACCAGGCCACCGCCCTTCCGATCCGACGGACGATGGCCGACCTTAACCGGCGGCGTGGACGCCGATCTCACATCACATGGCGCGCACACAACAGCATCAGTATTCAGTACAGACTACACTAGTGGACGAAGGACCTTATCTATCTTTTTTTTTTTTACTCCACGACGAGGTCCACGAAGGCCGCTAGCCTTCGTCGAGCCGTCTCCGACTGTGAGAGCGCGCGCACGAGCCATGGCCACAAGCGCGGCCACCGCCGCCACGCTCCTGCCGAGGCCCAGCACCGGCGGGCACCGCCTCGCCTCCTCTTCTTACCCCTCCTCGTGGGCTGCTCACGGGAGGAGCCGCCTCCTCCCAATCAGGTACGGAAGCCATCCACCAGCTCTCCCATTGCACGGCTCCGGCTGTGGCGCCGGTGCCCACAAGGCGTTCGATCGATTTCCCCTGCGCCACCTGCCCTACTAGACAGCTTCAACTTTTAGTTCTTTGTCCGAAGTAACTGTCAATTTCACTCTGTAGCTGCCCATGATGAGCAGACCGCTTAACTCTGCCTATTCTTCCTTTCTTACTTAGTAGTGCCCGATCAGCTCTCTATTACTACACTGATATAAGATGTAATGCTTGGTGCCGGTGGTTTTCTCTATTGCAGCAATTGTGAAACAAAGTATTGCTGGTGCATGTCAAGTTGCCAGAGTATAATCTGTGCCTATCCCTTATTGCTGCTGTTTATGCAGATGCCAGTCGCCTGGCGTCGACAAAACCAAGACGAAGAGGAACTTGTTTGACAATGCCAGCAACCTTCTCACCAATTTGCTTGCTGGCGGCAACCTCAAGAATATGCCGGTTGCCGAAGGCGCTGTCACTGATCTGTTCGACCGGCCCCTATTCTATTCACTCTATGATTGGTTCCTCGAGGTGTTTATCCTGCTCTCTGTCTCGTGTTACTTACTACTGCAGCGCTTTCATCTGCTTACTGGAAGAATGTGTTAGTTGCAATCTGTGAATATTACATACATATTCGAGTGAAAACTATATATTTGTTTTCAAATCCAAACGGAAGAGAGGATACATGGCACCCAAATTTAGTAATCTTGACCAGTTGACCACCTTAATGGTATTCTCTGATTGCCATTTTTAAGGCCATATTCAAATCTTATATGTACATGAATTATGTTATCGTTTTTTCCTCTAAGTATCCTTATATGCAGCGTACGTTGATAATCATACTCAGAAAATAGCAAGCTAAACCTTTCTTTCAATTGACATCTCAGTTTGGGCTTGAAAATTTGCGTAACATGATTTGCGAGGGCATTGATCAACATTAAAACAAACTTATTCATTTGGTATATTCTATGCGGCATGCAAGTCATAGAACATGAGGCATCTCACGACCCCATTCAGAAATGCTGGACTTGAACATGAAAGTGAAATTATGCCTTTATGAGGTGTATGCCAAGATAAAAAGCAGCAGCAGGACAAGATGATATGCTAATAGTTTGTGCATGGTATTTTTGTTCCAGTTGTGTTGCTGTGATCTGAAAGAGTTTTCGCTTGAGCTAACATATCCTGTTATCCTTGCAGCACGGTTCTGTCTACAAACTTGCTTTTGGACCCAAATCATTTGTTGTTGTGTCTGATCCAATTGTTGCTAGATACATCCTCCGGGAAAATGCTTTCGCATATGATAAGGTATGTTTTCTAAATTCTAATAAATACTTTGTGAATGTATGTAAATGTATACACCGAACATCTGATACTGTAAACAAGCTCCGGCCATAATGGTTGGCACCTTATTTGAAGCATATGTTGCTTTCCCCTGATCAAGCTGCGCGCAAAACAATATTAAATACGCTTCAGGAGTAACTACTGGAGTAGCTTGGTAGTTTCTCACTTACATACTTTTCTACTTGAAATCAGGGAGTTCTGGCTGAAATTCTTGAACCAATAATGGGAAAGGGTCTTATACCTGCTGACCTTGATACCTGGAAGCAAAGGAGAAAAGGTTAGAAAGGTCGGATTTTGAATCATACTTGCATACTTGTAAGTCTTGCTTGAGTGCAGTCATACTGCATATTTCTGTACACTAGTCTAAGGTGCTGTTACTCAGTAAAAGCAGATTGACCATTCTCCAGTGATATGAATTCACTATGTTGTTCTTTTTATTTGGACTTGACAATTAAAGGTAAATTTTTTTTAGATAAAGGCGCCTCCGCCCAGGTCCATTCCATTTTTCAGAAATGAAACATATAGTTCACAAACATCATCCACTACCAGCCTACTCTAGAGGCCAAAGCTCAAACAAGCCTAAGCAACATCCCAGGATTTTTCACAAAAGGACTACAGACTACACGACCATAGGGAAAGTTCACAAACACCCATTTTTTCACTTTGTTTTCCTGGGAGCTTTTCATCCCCATTTTTCCTTTTTTGCTTCACAGTCCAATTTGCAGCTTGATCTCACCACGCACTTCCGGGGTCCCTGGACCAATCACCATTACTCCAACTTTTCTTCTCTTCATCGCCACCCGACTTGGGGAAGCTCCCGTGCTTTCAGTTCCAGCTCCACGCACCATTCTTCTATCGTCAACTTCCACCTGGCCTTGCACAGCGGAATCCATCGCCCGAGCAGCCGCGCAATCCTCCTCCATATTTCCTGCATTCCGGTCCAGATTAGTCGACCAAAAAACAATTCATTTCTCATTTTCCAGGCATTCCAAATAACAGAAGATGTCATTATATTCACCGCCCCATTAGCTTCGTTACTAACCCACAAACCAGCCACTTGTTCATAGGTGGAGCCAACCTGTTTCTTCATGATAATAGACACCTCAGTTCCAAACCAGCTTGATAATATCGCATTCAAAACACAGGTGTTCCACACTCTCTAAATCAGAGCAAAAAAAGACATCTCTTATCTTGTACTAGTTGCCTTTTTAGACAGATTATCTCTAGTAAGGATTTTGTTGTTTGAAACTAACCAAAGAAACACTTGTACTCTAGGTGGTACATTCAGCTTCCAAACTGAAGGGATAAACACAGGTTTAACACCTCTGAAGTTCACCATAGCATAAAGAGATTGGGAAGTATATTCCCTAGATGCATGTAGTTTCCAAACCAACTAATCTGGTTCCTCACTCAATTTTAATTGTTGAACAATAGCTTTTAAATCCTCCCATTGCATCAGTAACTTTTCATTGAAACATCTTCTAAAGGAGAGTTTCAACTCTAGCCCATCCCAGATATCACTAATAGTTTTTGTTTGCTCATTACAAATAACATACAACTCCCAAAAATGAATGGCCAAGCTAGTGCCGCCAAACCATTGGTCTTCCCAAAATTTAATATTTCGACCATCCCCAACCAACCACTGGTATCCAAATTTTGCAGCAGTAAAAGCCCAGAGCACACCTCTCCAAAAAGGAGAAACATTCACATTACTACAAGCAAAAATGTTTGGATGGTGTGTTCTATATTTAAACTGAATATCTTTCCACATTTTATGATTATCCAGATTAAACCTTCTAATCCAAGAGGACAGAAGAGATATATTCAGGTCTCTTATATTAGGAATCCCCAAACCTCCAAACTCTTGTTTCATGCTCACTAAATCGCAGTTAGCTAGATGGTATTTATGATGCCCTTCATAGTTATCCCACAGACAATGCGCCAATTGTGAGTTAATTGCTTTAACAGCCCACTTCGGAAATTTTAGGAACGACAATAAATAAATTGGTATACTTGCTAGGCAGGACCTGATTAGGATCAGCCTGCTAGCATGGTTTAGTAGTCGACCACGCCAACCAGCAATTCTCTTGATGACTATCAATCAAAGGCTATCTTCTTTCTTTAGCTTGCCGAAGTGCAAAGGCACACCAAGATATTTGATAGGAAACTCACTTACTTTAGACCCAAAAACTTGAGCTAAAACATTGACTTCCTCCACAGGAATATTGATAGGGACTAGATTGCTCTTATTAAAGTTTATTCTCATTCCTGAGATTTGTTCAAACAGGGAAAGCGACCATTTTAAGTTTTGGGCTTGCTCCACATTGTTCTGTAAAAATAGAAGTGTGTCGTCTGCATATTGCAGACTGAACACACCACCCGGTCTCATATTACTCAAAAGCCCAGAAATCATATTATGTCGCACCGCTTTAATAAGCATTTTTGTAAAAACATCCGCTACCAAATTAAAAAGGATGGGGGATAAGGGATCTCCTTGACGGAGCCCTTTACCTGTAAGAAAATAATTGCTCTCATGATCATTAATTCGCACCCCAACCGACCCTCCTTGCACCAGATTCTTGATTTTGTTACACCAACTTCGGCTAAAACCTCGTTGCATTAACATGCTCTCCAAAAAGGACCAGTCCACTTAATCGTATCTTTCTCATAGTCTAATTTCAAGACAACCCCCTGGTCATTTTTACTATGAACGTCATGAACAATTTCATGAGCAGAAACAACACTCTCCAAAATATATCATCCTTTAATAAAAGCTGTTTGATTAGTCGAGACAATGGGCCTTATTTTTTCAAAGAAATTACATCAGCTTACGTTGATTACATCAGCTTGTCAAGGCAATGGGCCTATATTTTTTCAAAGATATTGCATCAGCTTCTTTAGGAATCAATGTAAGCATGGCGAAGTTGATTCTAAATAAATCCGCTTCATCCTTCTCAAAATCCCTAAACAGGTTAATAAGATCTTGTTTGATGGTTTCCCAGAAATTTTGATAAAACAAAAAGGAGAAACCGTCTGGACCAGGTGCTCCATCTGCATATGAGCCAAAAACGGCCTCTTTGATTTCATCTTCAGAGAAAGGTTGGTCCAGAAAGTTATTTTCAGCCACAGTGACTAAATCATCACTTTCCCAAAAGTCTTCATCTAGGTTAATATCCATTTTATCCTCTTTCCCCAAAAGGTTTTTGTAAAAATCTACGGCAACATCTAACATCTCCTGAGTAGACTCAACCTCCATACCCTCTTTATTTTGCAAAGAAATAATTTTTTTTATCCTCCTTTGATTAGCTACCGCATGGAAATAGGCTGTATTCTTATCACCCTCCATAATGTCCTTCTCTCGAGACCTTTGTCTAGCACTAATTTCTTCCATACACCACATATGATTTAGCTCAGCACTAATGTGCTTCATCCTGTTATGATTCTCTGTAGATAGAGTTTCTGTTGCAGACATAATATCAAGGCAATATTTATATTAATACTCCACCCCTTTAGAAATTTCCTAAGTCTCCGCAGTTTAAATTGCCACACATCTATAGCTTTTCCATGAGGACAAGGTTGTTTCCAATTTTTAGTAACAAGCTCCCTAAAACCCTCTATCTCCAGCCACCACTTCTCAAAACGAAAAGGTTTTTGCGTGTGACTAATGCCACCTACTGTCAGTACAAGAGGAGTGTGGTCACTACCCGGTCGGGCTAAAGCTGACACTGTTGCAGTAGGGAAATGAGATTCCCAACATGTAGAAAGAACTCAAGGTTAAGTATGCATGCTTCGTGATATTAGATTCAGCCATGCTGACTGGCCCTAGGGCTTATTTGGACTGTTGAACCAACTAGCATGTCTTATGAATATTTTCACATACAATCCGCAGCTACCTTTATGGCGGAATTGGTCAACATAATTAAACTATTGCAGAGCTAACATGAACGTCATGTTTGCATTCACAAAACATTCTGCTGATGGTGCATTTTATCCATTCTGCGTGTTCTGCAGTTATAACTCCCGGGTTCCATGCCTTATTCATAGAAGCTATGGTGAGAGTATTTACCAAATGTTCAGAGAGAACAGTATTGAAACTTGAAGAACGTATTGAAAAGGGAGACCATAGTGACAAATCTACAATAGTGAACCTGGAAGAAGAATTCTCCAATTTGGCTCTTGATATAATTGGCTTGGGAGTGTTCAATTTTGATTTCGACTCGGTTAATAAGGAATCTCCTGTAATCAAGGTTGGTGTAAAAGCATTACGTAGTTACACTATCTGATTATCATTTCTTCCTGGGAAGTGCATGCATGGTTTTGTTATTAATATATTGAGTAAAAGTACAAAAGAATACCCATATTGCATGTTTATGATGAGTAAACATGGGTGATGCTTTTCTGCTAATTTTGTCGACCCTCCTTTTGGTGATTTTCTATTTCTGCTCTGCAGGCTGTATATGGAACTCTTTTTGAAGCTGAGCATCGATCCACCTTTTATATCCCGTACTGGAATCTTCCTTTAACTCAATGGATAGTGCCAAGACAGCGGAAGTTCCGCAGTGACCTCAAGGTTATCAATGATTGTCTTGACAATCTTATTAAAAATGCAAAAGAAACGAGACAGGTTTGTGCCAACATAAAATTTAGTCATACATGGTGCCTATTTTCTGGAATTTGTAGTAGTTTTGACATTGCTTAATATAGGAAGCTGATGTGGAAAAACTCCAGCAAAGAGACTACTCGTCGCTGAAGGTTAGCTCTTATCACTCCTTATTTTCTTGGTTCATGCTGATATTACCAGTTTGTTTTATAAAACATCTATATTATCTGGCAGTTCCTGATGTTGCCTTTATATTTGTAGGATGCCAGCTTGCTGAGGTTCCTTGTTGACATGAGGGGAGCTGATGTTGATGATCGCCAGGTAAATCGCCCTTGTAATGTTAAATTTTTAAGAATAGAACATAATCAATAACTTGTGTATTGTACCATTTATTTGCTCCTGCACAGGGAGGTTTTAATATTTTTCTGTCTACAGTTTCATATTTTCCATTTGTATTTCCACTTGAATCAGGCAAATAAGTTGACAACTTTTTTGGTTTGTGATAGCTTCGAGATGATCTTATGACAATGCTTATCGCTGGACATGAAACAACTGCAGCTGTTTTAACATGGTCTATTTTTCTACTGGCCCAGGTTCATAAATGCTTTCACTGACATGAACAGAGAGTAACATTTAAATTGCCTACTTGTGACTTCAATAACATCATACGATTGACTTTAACTTTTACAGAACCCCACCAAGATGAGAAAAGCCCAGGCAGAGATTGATGCTGTACTCGACGATGGGGCTATTACAGCTGACAAGCTCAAGAAATTGGAGTATGTTACTTATGTTACCATTTCTTGTGAATTGAACTATGTTTGATTTTTCTATACAATACTCCCTCCTTCCAAATATATATGCCCCCTCGAATTTTGAGCCTAATTTGCCATGGATTTGACAAATAAAAATTAGTTATATGCGACAAAACCGTTGGATTTGTATTCGAAAAAGTTTCCAATTGTATAATTTTGTGGCAAATAACTCATATTTTGTTAGCCAAATGAATGATTAAAGTTAGGGTTAAAGTTCGAGGGCTTGAAAAATCTATAGATTTCCATCATGTATTCTTAATGGCATATCATATGCTTCCAAAATCACCAGCTGTTACTAACTTTCCATGTCGTGTTGGTACGAGTTTACTATATAAATGCATCATAAATGGTTTTGAACTTCACATACTGCATTCATGCTGCGCTATAGGTACATAAGATTGATCATTGTTTTTTTTTCAAAAAGGTACATAAGATTGATCATTGTTGAATCTCTTCGCTTGTATCCTCAACCACCTTTGCTAATCAGACGTTCTCTCCGTCCAGATAAATTGCCAGGTACCAGTCTTTAATATATCCAGCTTTCTTTGAGCAATCAGAAAAGAAGAGTTGGTACAAAATTATTAGGAATACATGTGCCAGATATTAAAGGGCATGTGATGTGGCACTGACAGTGCTATTTTGCAGACGATGAATTCTTATAAAATTAAACTGCATTTCCTTGTTTCATGCATCGAACACATGACATAAATATACCTTTTTTTTCTAGTTACCATGTATTTTGAAACTTTTGCCATTCAACACTTGCATTCTAAGTTGTATTTATGAAGAAAAAAAACATTTGCATTCTAAGTTCTTGTCTTCTGAAAATTAACGCACACAAATCATAGGTGGGTACAATGGAGCAAATGAGGGATACGAAATACCAGCTGGAACCGATATATTTCTTTCGGTAAGATGGGGGATTGGCAAATTTAAGCTGTTTCTTTCTTTCAGATATATATTCATAATATTGGTATCAATATAATTTACCTTCATGATAAGTTTGCTATAGGTCTACTGGTCTGTGGAATATAAAATACACCAAACTTGATTCTGTTATCCTTTAGAAGTTTGTCTTATGGAAAATGCTGGCACTGCAGATATACAATCTCCATAGATCTCCATACTTTTGGAATAAACCAAATGAGTTTGAACCAGAGAGGTTTACAGTTCCAAAGATGGATGAGAACATAGAAGGTTGGGCTGGGTTTGATCCTGCCCGTAGTCCTGGCGCGATGTATCCCAACGAGGTATGCCTGAACACTAGTCTCGTCATTCTCGCCTCTACAGATTAGACCTCGTTCGTTGAAAAACCAAGTCCTTATCAAACTCCGTTTACCAGATTATAGCGGACTTTGCTTTCCTCCCCTTCGGTGGAGGACCCCGCAAGTGCGTGGGAGACCAATTCGCGCTCCTCGAATCGACAGTGGCCTTAGCCATGCTATTGCAAAAGTTTGACGTGGAGCTGCGAGGATCGCCCGACGAAGTCGAGATGGTGACGGGTGCGACGATCCACACAAAGAACGGGTTGTGGTGCAGGCTTAAGAAAAGGACTTGATTGGTCAGGCATAACTTTGCACCAAAAGCTTTTGCTTATTGTTGACTTCTCACATCATTTGCATGCTTTAGCTGGGTAAAGCAGGTTCATGTACATGGTAACACCTCTTGGGAGCTCTAGGGGCATCAATTCTATGCACCACCATCATCTGAAACATATGGCTGCAAATGCTGGGTGCTGCATGCATGCATCTAAACTGAACCACAGCACTCCATGCCAAACTGACCAGAGTATTGTGTGACGGAGAAGGTTGCTGTATGTCTCGCCTAGGTGTCCCGTTTCTTGTGAACTCAGATAACCTGATATGTTCTGTGGCGACGTGCCATTGGATACTTCTTCGCATGGAGGCAAAGGTAGGTTTCAGTCATGCTGTTGTGCCGTGTTGCGGTGGGCTGCATGCTGTGCAGGAAACAAGAAGCCCACAGAATTGAATTGAAAAACTGATGCCGATAGCGATGGCAGCGGCAAGTAAGCTACTCATACTTCTTTTCATCCGTGGATGCCATGATGTTCTATATGCCACATTTTGTTTTGTTATGAACACATTATTCCATATATATGTGTGGTTCTTGTGACAGATGAAAAATCCTTGTGGTTGGGGGTGGATTTTTGATGTGTATGTTGCTTTAGCTGGAGCCAGAATAGCACGTTTCTGTGACCTTTTGCGGTCAGCCAATTCGCTGTCGCACGAGCTGTATGCATGATAAGCAAATCTTCACAGACAACGAAAGCCTAATTCACCTTTGCTCTTGCTTCTTTTTCTTGAATTACCCTCACTCTACTTGATATGGATGGCATTGTATTTGTATCTGTGAAAAGAAAATCGAAACCATGTCTTTTTAATCAAAATTATGAACATCTGATGGTGAAGATTCGGAAACTGCTTTCCTTTTTTTTTTCCTTTACCATCTTGTCTTGTGTATATGCAGATGTTACATTCCTGGTTTCAGTTTGAGGTCTGATTCGGGTTTCTAACTCGGATCTTGGTAGAACATAATTTAAGTGGCTTCAACCCTAGCATGACGTTGAACTGCCATGTTAATTACTTGCACATCATGGGATGCTTACACCCTAAGCACCCTCTAAGATTGAACTCGATCCGGTTTAGTTGTTTAGAAAAGTTTTGCTCTTTGACCAGGTATGTGACTAATGACTTCACCTGCGACAAAAACTATGTGGCGTCATGCGGAACATTCTTCCTTCTAGAAATTTGGTGCAAAACCTAGAGGACTCCGTATTTTGTTTCTCATTTTTGCGACACACTTTTTTGTTTGCGGGTTATAGTTTATCTAAAAATGTACACCAGTCCTTTTTCGGAAAATTTCCAAATCTGCAACGTATAGTTTTCGGCTCTGGGTCCTTCTCTTTTTTCCATATATATCTTTGGCATTGTCACTTTTTTCCTGACCGCACAAACTTTTAGTCCTTCACTGATGCCATATAACGTTTCCTCTACCGGCTGCAAGGTTGAGGCTACTTCCCCATCTATAATAGGTGACTCAATTTTGTGTAGATACATATTATCCATTTTAGTTATAGACACTTCCGTATATAGAAAAGGTTGATTCATTTATTCTAGGACGTCTGAGAGAGTAGTTAACAAGGATCCATCATCCATGGACCTCTTCGAGGAAACGGCATAGACCGTTCGATCAACACAATATACTAATACTATACTATGTATATACACACATGCGTCATGGAATTGTGGAAAATGCATGCTGCCGCACAAGTACGACTTGAATTTTCAACAGGACTCGATCGTAGGGTGCGTAGCCTTTGAACGTGTATCCTTAACAACCACCCTACTCCTTGGGATTGGATGCTCCTACTGAGCTGAGGACAGTTAAACTAGCAAAGCTAGGTAGTGAGCCATCTTGACCGGTTCCTGCTTCCTTCCTCCCCGCCAATCAAGGGCTGAAAGGTCAAGGCCCTGGTGGGGTGCCACCTCACACCAAATCCTAACCAAACCCTATCCTTTCACCATCCTCAAAATTTTCTTGCGTTTGTCCTAAACCCACATGTGGTAAAACGGTAATGCGGCAGGTCACTTTCGTCGAGCAAACCGGACAAGCTGCACGAGATAGTGTGATTTCGCTCGAGCTTGACAGCTTCTAGTGAGAGTAGAGTATTGTCTTACAAAAATGGAAGCATGGTTACCTTGTATGATGTGGATTAAGTGCATCATTTTTGTGTCACTTGCTTAATTGGATGTTTTAGTAAATGATTAAGCTTTAACTTGATCAGTGGAGTTGTCTTTATGTATTTGTAAAGACAACGGGTAGACTTCAAATTACAAGGACATAACCACGTACTGCATCAATTTCATTATTCTTGTGGCAGATTTAGATGTATGCATGTATACACGTTAGAATGGAGGAGTACATAGTACAATAATAATCAAGTGAGTTAGTTACAACAGTTGGTTGCACATGCACTAGCTAGGGATGTCAATTAGCAGGGAACATGGGAGGTTCCCCGTTGGTGCAGCCCGCAAGAAAAAGAATAAATCGAGTCAACTCTTTGACTCCTGTCATGACGTAATCACATACGTTTCCTCACTCTCACTCCTACAGCATATATTTCCTAGCATTAGCAACTGGATTTTCTCATGTATTAGCTGAACTAAATAAACCATTGCTTGAAAGGTTAACAAAAACATGACCATATGTAATGTACATTTAAGCGTATATGTTACATATATGCTAGCTAGGCAGTCACGATCGCGTTGAACAATTTGAAAGCACCAACCACAGTGAGTCTATTTTCATTTGACCCTCAACTAGTCAGAGACGTGCAAACCTAGTCGATCAAAAAATAAGGTGACATAGCCTGTCGTTTTTGGCCGCACCAAATCTTGTTGACCGGCCAAAGCAACCAACAATTCCCCTTCCCCCCAATAACAACAAGCAGGCTTCTATCTCACCATGTATCCCTTGTTTTGTTTACACAAACAAGATGATCACACTTAGCAAAGCGTTCCTCCGGGCAACGTGTCCTCTTCATTTGTTGTTTATCTAGAACTGTTATTTCTGGACATGGCAAGTCATGAACCTTGGTTTTAGTTTGGAACACAAGAAAAACAGTATTTTGATTTTGAAAAACTACATATACATTTAATTGGGTATTCAGGTGGTAGTGAATTTCGGAGAACCGATACAAATTTGGTACAAACGGTGACTTTTCTAACAAATAGTGGCTTTAATATGGGAAATGCAACCCTTTTTGTCAGTGGCGGAGATCCCATTCTGGCAAGGTTTGGCCTCTACCATAGCTAATTTTGGCAGTTCATACCTTAATACTAATACGCCTATTAATTATCAAAAATCCTAGCTAGATTAAGTGACGAAACTCAGCTTGAGATATCCGTTTTTCCTCTAAGCTATGAACTTTGCCATACCATGATTTTGCTTCGACCTCCGCCACTGCTTTATGTTGACGTCCCGGCACTATTTTAGTCATCGGTGGTTTTGAGATCGATGTACACCTTTTCCCCTTCCTTACAATTTTGAATATGCCCTTTTCTTTGTCAGAATTGAAGACGTACTCCACCTTAGATTTGTTGACCCCGTGATAGTCTTGCATATATGCCCTCGTATTTTATGGTTATCATCGCGCACTGCCTCATGGATGTTCCACAAATGTTTCATCGAGGTTCTACATAGATTTCAAATAAAATTCAAAAGGTAAAAAATATATGAAACTATGCACGTGTCTATGTTTCATTGAGGATTCACATAATGTTTGAAACAAAAAAAAGTTAAAAAAAAATCACAACAGGTTCTAGCAAATATGAAAGTACGCATGTCGCTGTGTTTCATAAATGTTTCACCGAGATTCACACAGTTTTTTTTAAGATTTCAGCGAAAGTGAAACCGTATATGAAACTATACGCGCATCTGGGTTGCTTCATGAAAACGAGCATATTTGCTGAGTTTAACATAACAAACGAGTTCACTCGTACTCCATAATTCATGTTGTGGTTTTAGTTTAAATTTAAAGTAAAACTACCACAGAAATTATGGAACGGAGCGACTAACTATGAAAAGTGCAGATAGAGATTTGGTGCACATGGGCACCAGTGATCCCTTTTAAAAAAAAATTAAAAATCATATTTCTAAGTTTCAAACAAATCTGAAAATAAATCATGATGTAGCCAGTATTGTATCCCACAAATGTGTAAACTTTGAACTAGAAATAATGTGTATTTTTGTGCTACACAAAAGTAACAAATGTGTGGATCTGATTATTGTGATTCAAATCTCCAAAAAAATAATCAGACTTTGTCATTTTTGTGTACCTGAGAAAACAAAACATTTGTAATTGAGATTTCGTACGTTAGTGGGATACATCATCAACTCCTTTTAGAATGTTGTTACATATTTTTTTAATATATAAATATAATTTTTTAATCATTTAATACGATGAGAGCACTGATGCCCATGATGCAATATAACTTTTCATGAAAAGTGCCGTCTATAATATCTATATATCCTACATACAAATATACAAGCAAAGAATAAAATACAGCAAGATTTTGTCCCCCGTGACCGTGATCCGCGATCGAAGACGAATACACAGGTCGAGTCGTCGAAGTGGGGATTCAAAGGTGCACGTGCTGAAGAACAACACCCGCCGGAGCGCGCATGCCTTGGCTATCTCCGGTAGTGCACGTCCCGCCACGCGCGTCGCCGTCGGCTAGCTTTGGCCCTTTGGTCCGAAGCTTCGTGCGGCCGCCTCCTCTGCCTACTGGTCGTTTCATTTTTGCTTTGTCTGCATGACACCATGCATTATTCTCTCGTCTCTTCTTCTTCCCGGAGTTCACACCCGTGAAAAACCTCTTGCCCCGTAAAGCGCGGACAGCCGATCGTCGGAAAGTTAAATTGATGATCTAGGTGTCCTTCCGGCGCCACCAAACAGCGACGCCGGCCACTCCGGCCGTAATAAGACACAAACCGGCGCACGCCACCGAACTTGAACGTCCTTTTAGATCGAGACGGAGGCGATCTAGAGAGAGATGCTGGGATAATTAGGTCAGCTGCCTCGAGTTAACGGCGCCATCGCCGGGGTAGGGGTCACCGGCGGGAGGTGGGGCCCGCGGCAACGACCCGCTCAATGGTGGGTCGCCACCTCGGGCGCGACGCTTCCCGGAAACACCCACACGTAACGTTCCAGAAGGCGAACCTTTACCCCCATCCGAACCGTCCATTCCCCGATCCTGTCAATCCGACGGTTCAGAATCGTCTGAGCACTCCCTTTGACTCGTCGCCGGTGACCCTATAAGTAGCCACCATCCCCGACCGGCTCCAGACCTCTACTCCTCTTTACTTACTCCGGCAGGTGTTGCTACTGCTAGTGCTTAGCTAGCCATGGGCGAGACGAGCGCGAACATGGCCCACTGGGCGGGGCTCTACGGCGCCACCGCCGGCGGCAATGGCGGCTCGGCGCCGGGGGAGGGCAGCGGGGTGACGGTGTCGAGCCCGACGTCCGGCGGCTCGGGCGGGAGCCCGGCCCGGTCGGCTCCCGGAGTCGAGGCGGGCCGCGTCGGCAAGCCGGCACGGCGCCGCTCCCGCGCGTCGCGCCGCGCGCCAGTCACGCTGCTCAACACCGACACCTCCAACTTCCGCGCCATGGTGCAGCAGTTCACCGGCATCCCGTCCGGGCCCTACGGCCCCGGCGGCGTCGGCGGCCCCGTGATCAGCTTCGGCGCTGGCGGGTCTGGTGTTGGCATGCCGGTGCGCCCGTCGCCGACCTCCGCCGTGATGTCGTTCGACCACCTCGGCGGCCAGTACCAGACGCACCGGCCGGTCGCCACGTCGTCGCTGCAGCAGCAGCAGCAGAGCCAGCTCTTCCGGCCGCAGCAGCATCAGCACCAGCAGCAGCAGTTCGGCGACTACGGCAGCCTGCTCGGAGGGGGCGGCGGGGACATGTTCCTGCACGGGTTCGAGTCGTCGTCGGCGGAGGACAGGATGTTGCTGCAGAGCATACAGGCGGCGGGGTCGCAGATGATGCCGCGGCCGGCGTCCACTAACAACACCAATGGCTACAACTTCGGATGATCGATCGATCAATCTCCTGATCAATTACAGTATAATCATGAAGCATTAAATCAGAGAGGGGGAGACCAGCAAGTTTTGCTTTCTCCCCTCTGCGACGACGACGACGACGATGATGTTGCTGTCGAGTCAACTTAAAGGTTAATTTTTGCTGGCCTTGATGTAGAGAAGCAAATACTAGTGATGAAATTAAGCAGGGCTAGCTATCTGATTAAGGTTTAATCAAGACAGTAATTAGTAGTATATAGGTAGCCACACTACTTTGCAGGTTTATCAGTTTAGCTGCATGTGGAAATTGGAAGGCATGTAAATAGTTTTTAGCTTTCGGCCGGTGATGTGTATCGCATGCGCAGCAACTTGATTCGATCTTCTTCTAGATTGATTGGCCGGCCTCCATCGGCTAGCTTAGCTTGTGTGGGAAGCAAAGTTGGGGAGTGCAACCACCACCACCCATGCATGCATCTACCTGTACTATAGTACCGCTGCCGCTGGTCAAGTCGCCGCGCCTAATTTGATCACATGTTGTTTTCAAAAAATAAATGTGTCTTTTCTTTAATTCTGACGCACCTCACAAGATCGACCCACATGATGGGATCTTCAAGTAATTGTTCATGATTCTAAAAGTGATTGTTCATGTTTCCTAATATTCAATGTGTTTCATAAGTCTTTATCGTGGGTTTAGCTTAAATTTGAACTGAAAGCACAAAACGAATTACGGAAACCGAGAGAGTAACTCTGAGATCTGTTGGAGTATGTTTGGACGCAGTGAACTGGACATGTGGCCATGTGTGTCGACGGATGTAGATGGTAAGAACGACAAGCACGTCTTACTCGTCGAGCGCACGAACGAACTATCGATCGACCGATCTCAGCCGTTAGCACACACGACGTCAGCCATAAGCTCCATAGACCTCTGCCATGACGACCTGATGACGGCAAGTCAAAGTCACAAGTGTCGTGCTGCCTCCTCCAAACCGGAACTTTGAAAAGGTCAAACCCAACTCGAGTTAATTAGCCCAACTAATAAGCAGTGTTCGGATTAATTAACCATCCTGCCTCCTTCTACACGCAAATTGGGCACAAACATCTTTGATCTTTCAGCGGGTCAAGCTTTGCTTTCACACGCGTGGTAGGGGTAGATCGGTAAGTGCGGGATCGACATCATTATCTAATTATATTTTTTTGGAGCAGATAATGGGCGTGGTTACAATCGTATCCAGCCGGCAGCCCCGCTTTGCTTGCGGAGGGCGGAGTGTGACGTACGCAAGCTCCACAACACGTGTGCTCCTACTTGTTTGCTAGCTAGCCTTTTCCATTTGTTTTTCAGGGTAGCTGGGCTCACCGCTCACAGCTGCGTGGAAAGAGATCTCGAGGGTGTGAGGTGAGGTGAATTGCGACATGCCAAGTTGCCAACGTGTTTTCTGGCTAAACTACTTGTCTCAGTCTGCCTCCCGTTTTACATTGACAGGGAGTACAACACAGCTTTGAGTCGTGACGATGAGGACTGGAAGTCTCAAATGTTCAATTTTGTGTCAGCGAGAAAACATCGGTGGGCATCGGTATTACCCATTTTTTGAAAATACGGATCATAATACCCCAAAATTTTTCAAATAAATTTATTAATTTATCTAGAATTTATCAAAAATACTCAAATTTAAGTACAAATGATATAAATACCAGTATATTTCGTCCGGCGTAAAGCTTTTTTGGTGGAAACTGAAACAACTGGTTTTTGTCGAGATTTGAGAAATATTGTAGTCACTTTATTCTCCCGCTAACATTCTAAAATAAAACAGTAAATGATAAAAATGCCTCACATCATATCAAACATAAAAGGGGGTGCCCTTGTTTTTCTGAAAATGTACTCTTATTGTTGATGGCATCCTAATTAATTTAACTATGTACATGATCAGGAAAACTTGATAACCACAAGACATATGAGCTAGTCCAAGAGGCGGAACTAGGAACAACTGTTTTTTTTTTGTTTATTTGCACGTGCTTACAAGTTTTCCTTTGAATCTCGTATTCAAAATACATAGTAGTTATAGAATAAAGGATCGAACATTAATCATACATAAACATGGAGTCAAATTAAAACATATATTATTGCCTCTAGTAGAGTGTAAATCCTTCGGGATCACCTGTAACTCCAGTTCGGAGAGGTGCACCGTCGACCATCGGTGTGCTGCATGGTCGGTGAAAAATGGCGATGTGGTGGTCTGGCGGGATTGTGGCTACCGAGAGGCAAGGGACTGTATTGCAAATGTGGTGGGGCATCTAGAGAGGAAATGTGATAGTGACGACGACGTGATGGTGTGGCAGCGGCGCTTGGTCGAAGATTTGGAGGGAACGGAGATGATCCTGGGCCAGCTGGAGGGTGGCGGCATTGTTTTGTGCCGATGGAGCTTGCAGCTGTAGGCGGTCAGGGTTGGATATGTGGCGCGACACATGAGTTAAGGTAAACAATTGACATGTTTATACTAAACTTTTATATTTATTTATTCATCTTTCATGAACGTTGTCTGGGTAAACAACAGGATATTTTAAATCCTTATTTATACAATTAAGCACATCCTAAAGTGTTTGCAAAAGATTAAGAAATGTTGGTTGTTCTTATACATTCTTTTTACAATATATCATTCAAAAGTACATTTAAGCTTAGTACAGAACGTCTTTTACAGCAAAACACTATAATCAAATTTGCTTTTTTAGGGACATTAGATACTTAACTAGAAAGATCATTTTGTTAAACAAGTCACCTTTAATGTGATAAAATTTATAAAAGCACATGTTCGGCGATTAATTTTGATAGATGCATCCACTACAATATATATATGTACATTTGTGTGTTTGTTTATGTGCATGAGCATATTTCAAAAAATAGATTGACAAAGATCTTCAAAGCGTAGATTCTTGATGGAGGTTTCTAGTGTGTGAGTAGGTATAAGTAAATATGAAAATTAGGGTATATAAGGTATTTATCGAGTGCTTTACAGTAAATAGTTAGCAATACTAGTTTTTCTATAGTCACATCTATCTTAAATTTTCATTTGGGCTTAATAATCACTTACCAATAGTGGATTTTTGGGATCTAGCCACATCTATTCTACCATAAATCTTAGCCATTAAATCACTTCGCAATTAGGGTGAGTGGATTTTTGGAACATTGTTGTGCCCGAACCATTTCTAAACTTTAAGAGTAGAACTTACATAATAGAGTGATAAACGCAAGTATTAAACTTAAACTGTAATATTCTTATTCTCTTACTTTCATAAAACTTATAAAATAGTCATGCTATTTCAGTTTTACTTGGGAAAGTAAAACCCAATATATATGTGTATTAATACATAGCATTTGTAGGGACGCAATAGTATACAAAGGTAGGTGAAACATCTCTTAAATAGTATTGGGACTACAAGCTTTTGCATTACTAATATAGACAGAATGTCCTTTCGTCTCCCGAGCTCTAGTGCTCTCTACGTATAAAAAAAGATCAAATATCATATTTACATGCTTTAAAAAATCGTGAAACAAAATTGTAAAATTAGCTACTGATGTATCCACAAACGTTGAAATATAAATTCGAAATATTTTGTATTTTAACCTAAATGAAATGACAAATTTGTAAAAAAAAATAGAGATTTAAAATCACATCACTCATATCGACACTTTTTATCATTTTTGTGTAGCCTAAATATACATTGTTCCCTACTAATAGTTCACACGGTTGTGGGATATATGAGCAGCTACGTTTGGAATTATATTTTAGAAATTTTTAAAACTCATGTTTTTGAGAAAAGAATCACTGGTGCTCATATGCACTAAATATCCTCTCCTCATAGACAGGCCTTTATTCTTGGCAAAATAGTAGCATGGGGTAAACATTTTGAAGGTTTATGTCATGCCACTGTCCATCATATGCACTAAATGGTTTTTAGCCTATTTTACTCCATCCTAGCCCCCAGCGCATGCCCCTGGAGCCCAAATAGGCTGCGACCTACCAATACCTACCATAGGTCTACATTGATATGGTCTAGTGCAATCCGCGTGGCCGCGCAAAACTATTTGTGAGGAATCAATGTTGCACACCTAAGGTCACACCAAATGGGCACTACTCGACCAAGTCGGCCTATGAGATGCAATGGTTCGGTTCCATCACATCCTCCTTGGACAAAATGGTTTGGAAGGCTTGGGCCCCGCCTAAGGTCAATTTTTGCATGGCTTGCAAATCAAAAAATGATTTGGACGGCCGACCGTTTGACGAAGCGGGGGAGAATAAATTGTGGCCCTTTGCAAGCAATGCTTGGAGACCGTTCACCACCTCTTTGTCCATTGCCGCTACACAACCCGTTTATGGAGCTCCGTCAAGCAATGGTTGGAAATTGCCGAGGGCAACCAATAAGATTGGGAAAATCTCACCATCCCCGAGTGGTGGGAATTCATGGCGGGAGAGCAAGCACAAAACCGTAAGTCCATGGCTTCCATCACCCTCTTTGTCTCTTGGGAAGTATGGAATGAGCGTAATGATAGGGTATTCCACAACAAGAGCGCCCCGTTGCATGTAGTTCTAGATAGGATCAAGAGAGAGGCGCAACTTTGGGTCATCGTGGGCGCCAAAAGATTGGGTGGTACCATGCCGAGAGAGAGTAGTTCCCTGTTTTTTCTATCGCATGTACTTTCATGTAAAATACCTTCCTAATTAATAGATTGGGGCAAAAAAATTGCCCCAAAAAAATGTTTCCCGCAAAATTATTTTGGTGAGCATTCTTATCACTGGAGTCTGACTACTGAATTTTCGATTCCACAAGGACTCTCTCCTCTCCTCTCGAAGGCTCTCGCTTCTGCCCCCTTGAGAGTCGTCCACTCCGCCCCGGGCCAAACCGAAACCCTCGCCGGCGGTGATGCCGTCCAGAGAAGGTGGAGGAGAGGCGCCGGTCATAGTATAGGTTGTAGTTGTAGATCTTACCGGCTACTTGCCGTGCCGTGGCGTGTGATACGTCTCAAACGTATCTATAATTTCTTATGTTCCATGCTACTTTTATATTGATACTCACATGTTTTATACACATTATATGTCATTATTATGCATTTTCCGGCACTAACCTATTGACGAGATGCCGAAGAGCCAGTTGTTGTTTTCTGCTGTTTTTGGTTTCAGAAATCCTACAAAGGAAATATTCTCGGAATTGGACGATATTAATGCCCAAGGTCTTATTTTTCCACGAAGCTTCAAGAAGACCGAATGAGAAACGAAGTGGGGCCACGGGGCGTCGCCACACTAGGGCGGCGCGGCCTAAGGGGGGCCGCGCGACCCTAGCGTGTGGGGCCCCCGTGACTCCTCCGACTCCGCCCTTCCGCCTACTTAAAGCCTTCGTCGCGAAACCCTCTGTACCGAGAGCCACGATACGGAAAACCTTACTGTGACGCCGCCGCCGCCAATCCCATCTCGGGGGATTCATGAGATCGCCTCCGGCGCCCTGCCGGAGAGGGGAATCATCTCCCGGAGGACTCTTCATCGTCATAATCGCCTCCGGATCGATGTGTGAGTAGTTCACCACTGGACTATGGGTCCATAGCAGTAGCTAGATGGTCGTCTTCTCCTCATTGTGATATCATGTTAGATCTTGTGAGCTGCCTATCATGATCAAGATCATCTATTTGTAATCCTACATGTTGTGTTTGTTGGGATCCGATGAATATTGAATACTATGTCAAGTTGATTATCAATCTATCATATATGTTGTTTATGTTCTTGCATGCTCTCCGTTGCTAGTAGAGGCTCTGGCCAAGTTGATACTTGTAACTCCAAGAGGGAGTATTTATGCTCGATAGTGGGTTCATGCCTCCATTAAATCTGGGACAGTGACAGAAAGTTCGAAGGTTGTGGATGTGTTGTTGCCACTAGGAATAAAACATCGATGCTTTGTCTAAGGATATTTTTGTTGATTACATTACGCACCATACTTAATGCAATTGTCTGTTGCTTGCAACTTAATACCGGAAGGGGTTCGGATGATAACCTGAAAGTGGACTATTTAGGCATAGATGCATGCTGGATAGCGGTCTATGTACTTTGTTGTAATGCCCTGATTAAATCTCATAGTACTCATCATGATATATGTATGTGCATTGTTATGCCTTCTTTATTTGTCAATTGCCCAACTGTAATTTGTTCACCCAACATGCTATTTATCTTATGGGAGAGACACCACTAGTGAACTGTGGACCCCGGTCCATTCTTTACATCTGAAATACAATCTACTGCAATTGTTCTTTACAGTTCTTCGCAAACAAACATCATCTTCCACACTATACGGTTAATCCTTTGTTTTCAGCAAGCCGGTGAGATTGACAACCTCACTGTTACGTTGGGGCAAAGTACTTTGATTGTGTTGTGCAGGTTCCACGCTGGCGCCGAAATCCCTAGTGTTGCGCCGCACTACACTCCGTCACCAACGACCTTCACGTGATCCTTGACTCCTACTGGTTCGATAAACCTTGGTTTCATACTGAGGGAAAACTTGCTTCTATACGCATCACACCTTCCTCTTTGGGTTCCCAACGGACGTGTGTTAACTGCACGCATCAAGCTCTTTTTCTGGCGCCGGTGCCGGGGAGATCAAGACACGCTGCAAGGGGAGTCTCTCGCATCCAATCTCTTTACTTTGTTTTTGTCTTGCTTTACTTTATTTTATTTACTGCTTTGTTTGCTCTTATATCAAAAATACAAAAAATTAGTTGCTAGCTTTACTTTATTTACTATCTTGTTTGCGTTCTCTATATTAAAAACACAAAAAAAATAGTTACTTGTGTTTACTTTATTTACCTTTTATTTATTTCATCATGTTTCCTCCTAAGTACACTCTAAAAGACATACCGGTAGGACGAGGGTCTATAATTGGAAGAGATAATATAGAAGATTTTTTCACTCATGTTAGTACAGCTGAAGATTTTGAAGATAGACACTTGGTAGAACTTGCTCCTACTTATGAAATTGATGCTGCTTCTTTAGTACACATGTTGGAAACTAAATTTGTTAATCTCAATCCTATAATTCAGCATATGTTTCTTACACTCTCTGATATGGAGGAAGGAGAAAAGAAAGATTTTGTCTTAGAAACCCTTCTTAAAGAATTTGGTGGTGTAGCAAGAGAGACTAGAAAAGTCTTTATTAAATACAAAATGCTTGGCTCTTACACCAACTTTGCTAGTACCCTTAAAAAGATGGACATTGATAGAATAAAGTACACTAATAATGTTAATTATGGAGGGGAGATTAAGACATCAATACCTTGCAAGCTCCTAGGAATGCATGAAGCTCTAGAAAATAACTATGGTTGGCTTGTTCCTGAAAATTTGTTTGATGAGAATAGCAAGCCTAAGAGTAATGAAAAAGGAGCCTCTGAAACTTACATAGATAAAATACAATGCATAGTTGAGAAAACTCCAAACTCCTCTGATAATGCTTCATCTCTTGATGTTACTTGATTCACACTTTCTGCGCCTAGCTGAAAGGCGTTAAAGAAAAGCACTTCTTGGGAGATAACCCATGTATGTTTTTACTACAGCACTTTTGTTTTATATTTGAGTCTTGGAAGTTGTTACTACTGTAGCAACCTCTCCTTATCTTTACTTTATTGCATTGTTGTGCCAAGTAAAGTCTTTGATAGCAATGTTGATACTAGATTTGGATTACTGCGCAGAAACAGATTTCTTACTGTCACGAAATTGAACAGCCCCGTCTGTATATAACTCATAAAATTCTGCCAATTTACGTGCGTGATCCTCAGATATGTACGCAACTTTCATTCAATTTGAGCATTTTCATCTGAGCAAGTTAAGTGCCTCTGTAAAATTCGTCTTTACGGACTGTTCTGTTTTGACAGATTCTGCCTTTTATTTCGCATTGCCTGTTTTGCTATGTTTGATGGATTTCTTTGTTCCATTAACTTTCAGTAGCTTTGTGCAATGTCCAGAAGTGTTAAGAATGATTATGTCACCTCTAAATATATGAATTTTTGATTATGCACTAACCCTCTAATGAGTTTGTTTCGAGTTTGGTGTGGAGGAAGTTTTCAAGGGTCAAGAGAGGAGGATGATACAATATGATCAAGAAGAGTGAAAATTCTAAGCTTGGGGATGCCCCCGTGATTCATCCCTGCATATTTCAAGAAGACTCAAGCATCTAAGCTTGGGGATGCCCAAGGCATCCCCTTCTTCATCGACAGCTTATCAGGTCACCTCTAGTGAAACTATATTTTTATTCAGTCACATCTTATGTGCTTTACTTGGAGCGTCTGTTTGCTTTTGTTTTTGTTTTTGTTTGAATAAAATCGGATCCTAGCATTCTTTATATGGGAGAGAGACACGCTCCGCTGTTTCGTATGAACACATATGTTCTTAGCTTTATTCTTAATGTTCATTGCGAATGTTGAACTACTTCGTTCATTGATATATGGTTGGAAACGGAAAATGCCGCATGTGGTAATTGGTATATTGTCTTGAATAATTTGATACTTGGCAATTGTTGTGCTCATTTAGATCATGTTTAAGCTCTTGCATCATGTACTTTGCACCTATTAATTAAGAACTACATAGAGCTTGTTAAAATTTGGTTTGCATGATTGGTCTCTCTAAGGTCTAGATATTTTCTGGTTAAGGTGTTTGAACAACAAGGAAGACAGTGTAGAGTCTTATAATGCTTGCAATATGTTCTTATGTAAGTTTTGCTGTACCGGTTCATACTTGTGTTTGCTTCAAACAACCTTGCTAGACAAAGCCTTGTATTGAGAGGGAATACTTCTCGTGCATCCAAAACCTTGAGCCAACACCTATGCCATTTGTGTCCACCATACCTACCAACTACATGGTATTTTTCTGCCATTCCAAGTAAATACTTCATGTGCTACCTTTAAACAATTCAAAAATTATTACCTCTTATTTGTGTCAATGTTTTATAGCTCATGAGGAAGTATGTGGTGTTTTATCTTTCGATCTTGTCATTTACTTCGGACAGACTTTCACCAATGGACTAGTGGCTCATCCGCTTATCCAATAATTTTGCAAAAAGAGCTGGCAATGGGGTTCCCAGCCCCGATTAATTAACTTGCATTAATAATTCTCTTCACATGCTTTGCCCTGATCAATCAGTGAGCAACTTAATTTTGCAAAAAAGAAAAAGAAAAGAAAAAATATAGACACTCCTCCATGGTATGAGATTGTTGGAATGCACCCGAGGATTCGGTTAGTGATACGTCCAAAACGTATCTACTTTCCCGAACACTTTTGCTATTGTTTTGCCTCTAATTTGTGTATTTTGGATACAACTAACACGGACTAACGCTGTTTTCAGCAGAACTGTTATGGTGTCTCGTTTTTGTGCAGAAATCCAACTTTCAGGAAAATCCTTGGAATTTATGCAGAAGGTCCTATTTTCCCAGAATATTGGCGGAGCCAGAAGGGCAAGCCAGGTGGGGGCACGAGGGCCCCACACACTAGGCCGGCGCGGCCCAGGAGGGGCCCGCGCGGCCCTAGTGTGTGGTGGCCTCGGCTGGCCCCCGACGCCCTCCTTCGGACTACTTATTGCCTTCGACCTAAAAACGCACGGGAGGAAGTCGAAGTCGCCAGAAACCCTCCAGAACGCCGCCACATCGCGAAACTCCGTCTCGGGGACCAGAAGTCTTCGTTCTGGCACCTCGCCGGGATGGGGATTTGGAGGAGATCATCGCCATCATCACCACCGACGCCTCTCCATCGACCAGCCATGTTTCCCCCATCCATGTGTGAGTAATTCCCCCGCTGTAGGCTGAAGGGGATGGTAGGGATTGGATGAGATTGGTCATGTAATAGTATAAGATTGTTAGGGCATAGTGCCTAGTGTCCGTAATTGGTACTTTTATGATATTGTTGCAACTTGTTATCCTTAATGCTTGTCACTAGGGCCCGAGTGCCATGATCTCAGATCTGAACATGTTATTGATTCATGAAGATATTCGTTGTTTATGATCTTACCTGCAAGTTGTATACACATGTCGCTGTCTGGAACCAATGGCCCCGAAGTGACAGAAATCGGGACAACCGGAGGGGATGGTAGTGATGTGAGGATCACATGTGTTCACGGAGTGTTAATGCTTTGCTCCGGTACTCTATTAAAAGGAGTACCTTAATATCCAGTAGATTCCCTTGAGGCCCGGCTACCACCGGCTGGTAGGACAAAAGATGTTTTGCAAGTTTATCATTGCGAGCACGTACGACTATAATTGGAACACATGCCTATTGATTGCTTTATACTTAGACACCGTTTTATTATTATCTGCAAATGCCCTGCTTGATTGTTACATGAGTTTCTCTCATCCATGCAACGCCCGTTCATCCGTCCCCGTGCCTACAGTATTTTAATCCTGTTGTTTACTATAATCACTGCTGCTGTCTTTGTTACTCGTCGTTATTTCACTACCGCTATATAAAACTGTTACTATCGATAAACTCTTGCGAGCAAGTCTGTTTCCAGGTGCAGCTGAATTGACAACTCCGCTGTTAAGGCTTTCAAGTATTCTTTGTCTCCCCTTGTGTCGAATCAATAAATTGGGTTTTACTACCCGCGAAGACTGCTGCGATCCCCTATACTTGTGGGTCATCAAGACTGTTTTCTGGCGCCGTTGCCGGGGAGCATAGCTTTATTTGGAAGTTCACTTGGATTGGTATTGTTCGCTGCAAATTCTCCATCATGGGTAAACCTCGCGATACTAAGGTCGCCATATTACCATCCACTACAAGAAAAGGTACAACTCTGAGTACCTCTGCTGCTCTTGATTCACCATCTGTGATAAGTAAACTTGTTTCACCATCACATGCTTCAAATGCTGATACTTCTGCTGAATCTGAAAATTCCCCTTATAATTTTGATGATGCTTCTGCTGTGCTTGATAATGATGGTTCGTTAGGATCTTTTCTAGATGCTACAATTGCTAAGTCTAGACAAATTGAAAATACTGAAACTCCTAATGAAAATGCTGCTACACATGTTAATTCACCTGAGTCTGTTGAATATTCTAGTGATGATCTTGATGAAGATTATGTGGAACTTGATGATGATTTTATTGAAAAATGCAATGCTACTACTGATGCAAGAAAAATTAAAAAGTTGCTTGCAGAACATGCTGTTAGATATAAACTGTCTCCTGATCCTAAATTTTCCACATCTCCTATAAACATTAAGGATAAGGATTATGATTTTTCTCTTGATCTATCTCATATAGCTATTGTTGAGAAAACACCCTTTTGTGGTACTGAAAAAGAAAGTGCTGTTGAACACATGATTGAGTTATCTACTCTGAGTAGCTTGTTTTCTGATGATGTAAAGAAGCGTACTTACTTTGTTGCTAAAATCTTTCCATTCTCATTAAAGGATGACGCTAAAACTTGGTATAATAGTTTGCCACCTGATTCTATTAAAAGTCCAAAAGAATTGCTTGATGTTTTCTTCCGGAAATACTTTCCTGCTAGTGCTCAACATATTGCTTTGCAGAGAATTTATAATTTTGACCAGGAAGATGGAGAGAAATTGCCTGAGGCTTGGGCGAGATTTTGCTCTCTTATTAGAGCTCGGCCTGAACATGATTTGGAAAAGCATGATTAACTTGATATATTTTATAGTGGACTAACCATTGAGTTTAGGGCATACCTGGATAGTTGTGCTGGTTGTGTTTTCAGGAAAAGAACTCTGCATTTACGCTGAAGAATTATTGGCTAAAATAGGCCGGAATCATGATGATTGGACTACACCTGAACCAACCCCGACACCAATATTGAAGAAGAGGGGTATGATTAAATTAAATGATGAAGATATGAGGGAAGCCAAGAAGTCTCTTAAGGAGAAGGGTATTAAACCTGAAGACGTGAAGAATTTACCTCCTATAGAAGATTTATGTAAGATAACTCCCCCTTCATCAATGATTGAGGTACACTCTCTTCAACGCTTTACTAGGGAAGATATTCCGTATTCGAAACCTCCTGCTCAATGCTTAGATGAGTTTGATAATTATATTGTTAAGCAAGAAAATTTTAATATGAGAGTAGAGAATCATTTAATGGAAAATTCTCGAGCTATTAGTGAATTGCATGGTATTGTGGAGAGAACCTCCAATGATGTTAAGATGCTTGTTAAACATTTTCATATGGTTCAAACTCAAATTGATCAACTCACTAAAGTGCAAAATGACTTGTTGGGAAATAATTCTAAAGAAAAACATGCTTATGAAGTAACAACTAGAGGTGGTGTTTCTACCCAGGATCCACTATATCCTGAAGGACATCCCAAAAGAGTTGAACAAGATTCTCAACGAACTAAAACTAGTGCTCCATCTAAGAAAAAGAAAAAGAAACATAAGAATGTTGTAGAATCCTCTGAACCTGTTAATGATCCTAATAGTATTTCTATTTCTGATGCTGAAACTGAAAGTGGTAATGAACATGATAAAGATAATGATAAGAATGATACTCCTGATAAAGAAGAGGTTGAAGAAGAACCTGAAAAGCATGTTAAAAACAAAAAGTATACTAAAGAAGATTTTATTGCTGAGAAACATGGTAATGAATGAGAACCTTGGGTTCAAAAGCAAATGCCTTTTCCTGCTAAGAAATTAAAATCAAAGGAAGAAGAACACTATAATAAATTTTGTGATTGGATGAAACCTTTATTCTTGCAAATCCCTTTGACTGATGCTATTAAATTGCCTCCTTATTCAAAGTATATGAAAGATATTGTCACTAACAAAAGGAAAATTCCTAATGAGGAGATTTCCACTATGCTTGCTAATTACTCTTTCAATGGTAAGGTTCCAAAGAAGCTTGGCGACCCAGGTATTCCGACTATTCCTTGTTCTATTAAGAATAATTATGTTAAAACTGCTCTATGTGACTTGGGAGCCGGTGTTAGTGTTATGCCTTTTTCTCTTTATAAGAGACTTTACTTAGATAAGTTGATACCTACTGATATATCTTTGCAAATGGCTGATAAATCTACTGCTATTCCTGTTGGTATATGTGAGGATGTTCCTGTTCAAGTTACTAATAACTGCTTGATATTAACTGATTTTGTTGTGTTGGAAATGCCTGAAGATGATAATATGTCTATTATTCTTGGGAGACCTTTTCTTAACACCGCAGGGGCTGTTATTGATTGCAATAAAAGAAAAGTTACTTTCAATGTTGATGACAAGGAGCATACCGTTTATTTTCCCAAGAGGATTGAGAAAGCATGTGGAGTTAATACAATTTCAAATGTGAGAACTATCAAAGTTGGAACTATCGAGTGTCCTATATATGAGCCTAAAGAAGAATATCAAACTCTTGTGATTGGATCCATATCAATACAATTCAAGGTAACATGATTGATTTGAGGTTTATTTCTTCTTATGCTATGTAAAATTTATTTGGTGGCAAGACTTGATCAACCTTGTTAACAAATACTTTTTATATGCATAGAGGAGGTAAACAACATCTCTTTCTTCCTCCACTTGTTCTACTTGCTGTAGCACTCTTGTTTTGTAAAGTTCCTTAGTTAGTTAGAGATTTCAAAAAAATTCCTAGCCAGTAATAATAAACTTAATACCCAGAAATGTGCATTTTTCAAAGTTTTCACAAATTCACAAAAATTATACTGTTGGTCCTATTTTTCGACGAGGCACCTGGGAGCACCTGGGGATGACCAGTGGGGCACCCCAGGGTGGCACCCCACAGGCCGGCGCGGCCAGCAAGGGGGGCGCGCCACCCTGGTGTGTGGGTCCCCCTTTGCCCCACTTCATCATCCCTTCCTCCCATTCTCTTCTCTCTCCCGAAAAAACTCGCACCAGGTTCTTCTCACTCGTGTTTCTGCTCAAGAGCTCCAGATTTCTCGATCTCTTTGCTCAGCCCAGATTTCTGTCTGAAATTTGACACATTTGCTCTTCGGTATGTGATTCCTCCAACCATCCAAGTAGAATTTTGTTTGGTGGAGTATATCTTGAATATTTTGCTGCTATATGTAACATGTTTAGTGAGCTTGCATGCTTGTTCTAAGATGTATAAACTAGTTTTGATGCATGTTTAGTACTCTAGCAAGTTCCTATGGTAGTTTCTCTCGATTATATGTCACCAAACCAAACTTTATATTGTTTGTTGAAAAATTTCAGAAAATGGAAGGGAGTAGGCACCAACTCAACCAACAAGAATTGGAGGTGCAACAGGTTATGAGAGTTCACCGCGAAGAAGGAGTATACCCCGCTTACTACCCGTGCGTGGATTTTATGAGAAGTGCAGGAATCTTGCAAGATGTTCAAAGTCTAATCTCTCGTGCAGGGTTGGATGATTTTGTTGATGGTGAACCATGCCAATATGCAAAACTGACTATGTCTGTAGTGCAGGATTTTAAAATCAATTGGTCGCGATCTAACCCCATGGTTCAGTACAAAATTTATAATAAAACTGTCAACTTGCCATTCAATGATTTTTGTGCAGCAATCAGAGTGCCGCAATGGGGATCATGCGAGAAGATAAGAGGATCGCCGCAAGAGTTCTTGGACCTTTTCAAGATGATTTGTCATGGAAGAAGCTTCTCAGAGGATGGTGGTAAAATCAGTAGCATTCAACTCCCATCTATTCGCTACTTTGCTTATTTCATCACCAAGTGCGTTCTAGCAAGAAAGAATGGAAGTAAAATATCTATCCAGGATTTAGCCTTTCTAGCTGCTGCATTACAAGGTGATAAGACTTATAACTTGGGTGCTTTGATAGCCAACAGACTTGCTACTAACCGTGAGAAGGGAGGAATTTGTGGAGGTCTCATCGCCTCTCGTTTATTAGCTATGCATGGTGTGGAACCTCACCACCTTGATATTCAACTTCCCATAGAGAAACTTGATATAGTCTCCATGATTAAGCATGAATTTGTTTCTGATTCATCTAATTTGAGCAACCTGTCTTATAGAATAACATTTTACAAGAAAGCTTGGAGAATAACTAAGAAAACTGAAAAATTAGTAGGATTGCCTGCACCTGCTCTGTTTAACCTTGATTCCAGGGAGGATTGGTCAGTCACGGAAAGTGCAGTTAATGCACACATAGAGGGAGGAGGCCATCGTGCAAGAGACAACACGGAGGAGGACGAGGAACACCTCGACTCGTCATCCGATGCAGCAAGTTCTTCGCATCCACAAGCTGGGCATGAGGAGCCTCCACGCTTTTCTTCTGCATCGGGACTTTATTATGACTACGCCATGTATGATCCACCGGCATGGAACCCAGACCCTCGTTGGGGTTGATCTCCACTTAGGCCAAAAGCCTAAGCTTGGGGGGAGGTATACCGGCATCACTCATTCTTTGCATATTATGGTTGCTGGATACTTGTACATACTTGTTTAGTTTCTTTGAGTGGTTTTCTAATGAGAGGAAGATGATATTTGGGGAGGTGCTGCCTGAAAACAGATTCTGGACTGTTACTAGAAAAATTCGTGCGCACAGCCAGAACGTTATTTTGAGCTGCCAATTTTTTTGCGTGTTCCCCAGGTTGTTATCTAACTTTCATTAGTTGAACACTTTTCGATCTGAGCTACGGAAGATTTTTGTAAAAATCGATTTCTGTACTGCTGTCAGGTTTTGGCAGATTTCTATCATCCTGCTTTTATGTGTTTCTTCTAGTCTTCATTCTCTTGTTTTTGTTTTGTTTCTTTCCTAAAACACAAAAAGACCAAAAATATTTCTGTTGTTTCTCTTTACCATTTGTTATTTTGGTTTCTTGCTTTCATTTTGCTTTATTTGCTATCGTTAGTTTGCTATAAGAAAACCCAAAAAGATATTGCTTTGTTTGCTTGTTTTCTTTTGTTCTTGTTTCAAATTCGAAAACACCAAAAATATTTGTTGTTCTTCTTTGGTTTTGTAAAGTTCTTTATGATTTCAATGGTCTTCGGTGGCTGGAGCGTGGTTTTCATTCCATATTATTCAAGCTACACAAGTGAAAAGGCAATAATGACGATCTACGACAATCTGATTGTGGTGAGAGGCTGGTATGAACTCTATTTGTTTTCATTTTTGTACATATACTCATCCATGTGAGCATGCTTGGTTGGTTCATGTGAGGTATATGTCACTTAAGAAAGTCTAGTAGTTCATGATCTCTCATGTTAAGCTCCAATTTATTAATATGAGTAGCATGTCATGGATGTTTGCTTGCATTGTTTTATTCATAAATAGATATGATATTGTGGTATCCTCCTCTGAATAATTCATTTGAATTAACTTGGCACATGCTCACGCATGCATATGACTGAACAAAAGTCAATTAAGCCTCAATGATTTACATTGCTTCAGAGTCCTTGTATCACTTTTATGCCTCTGTTAATTTATTTTGCCGCAAGCATGATTATGACAGTTACTGCTCTCTTGATTTGTCGCTCCCTAGTCTTTTGCTAGCCTTCACTTGTACTGAGCGGGAACACTGCTCGTGCCTCCAAACACATGAAAACCAAGTTATTCCAGAGTGTCCACCATAAATACCTATGCATGGCATTTCAAACCATTCCAAGTAAATTCTCATGTGCTACCTTTAAAACCCTTCAAAATGCTTCTCAATTTGTGTTAACGTTTTATAGCTCATGAGGAAGTATGTGGTGTTTATCTTTCGATCTTGTCATTTACTCCGGACGGACTTTCACTAATGGACTAGTGGCACATCCACTTATCTAATAAATTTGCAAAAAGAGCTGGCAACGGGGTTCCCAGCCCCAATTAACTAACTTTCATAAATTTATAAATAGACACTCCTCCACGGTATGTGATTGTTGGTTGGCACCCGAGGATTTGGTTAGCCATGGCTTGAGAAAGCAAAGGTGGGGAGGAGTGTCATCTAAATAAAACTAAAATAAAAAGGCACTCCTTCATGGTATGAGATTGTTGGCAGGCACCCGAAGATTTGGTTAGCCATGGTTTGTGAAAGCAAGGTTGGAAGGAATGCCACCCAAAAATAAAATTTCATGGGAGCCGCTCTTGAAAGTCCGGTTGATGAGGTAGTTAGAGTGCCCATTACCATTCGTTGACAACAACAAACACCTCTCAAAACCATTTTACTTCTGTCTTTATAAAAATGAAAAGCTCTAGCGCATGTTAATCCCTGCTTCCCTCTGCGAAGGGTCAATCTTTTACTTTTACATTGAGTCTCCGTCCTTTCTTTGAGTACTTTCTTGAGAGCACAACTGTCATTCTTAGTGTAATATGCTTGTCTCAAAATATGATTGATGGTGGTATAACTTTGATGCTTTTATCTTTGACAATCACTATTTCTAGTCTTTCTATGAACTTCAGAGGTGCCTGAGCATTTATGTTTTGCTGATCAAATATGGGCAAGCGAGATACCACTCTATCATACTCTTTTATGAACATTGCAATCCTGCTTATATACATGATTCATGATGCTTATTATTAATTGTTGGTACTTTTCCATGATTGACATAGCTATTGGATGATCTTATTTGCATGTATCTTATTATGAACTGCCTAAGTGTTAGCCATAGCATGAGAATATTTACATCATATGAACAAATGTGTTCGTGAAAGTTCTTTTATCGCTCAGTAGTTAACTGAATTGCTTGAGGACAAGCAATAAGCTAAGCTTGGGGGGAGTTGATACGTCCAAAACGTATCTACTTTCCCGAACACTTTTGCTATTGTTTTGCCTCTAATTTGTGTATTTTGGATACAACTAACACGGACTAACGCTGTTTTCAGCAGAACTGTTCTGGTGTCTCGTTTTTGTGCAGAAATCCAACTTTCAGGAAAATCCTCGGAATTTATGCAGAAGGTCCTATTTTCCCAGAATATTGGTGGAGCCAGAAGGGCAAGCCAGGTGGGGGCACGAGGGCCCCACACACTAGGCCGGCGCGGCCCTAGTGTGTGGTGGCCTCGGCTGGCCCCCGACGCCCTCCTTCGGACTACTTATTGCCTTCGACCTAAAAACGCACGGGAGGAAGTCGAAGTCGCCAGAAACCCTCCAGAACGCCGCCACATCGCGAAACTCCGTCTCGGGGACCAGAAGTCTCCGTTCTGGCACCTCGCCGGGACGGGGATTTGGAGGAGATCATCGCCATCATCACCACCGACGCCTCTCCATCGACCAGCCATGTTTCCCCCATCCATGTGTGAGTAATTCCCCCGCTGTAGGCTGAAGGGGATGGTAGGGATTGGATGAGATTGGTCATGTAATAGTATAAGATTGTTAGGGCATAGTGCCTAGTGTCCGTAATTGGTACTTTTATGATATTGATGCAACTTGTTATCCTTAATGCTTGTCACTAGGGCCCGAGTGCCATGATCTCAGATCTGAACATGTTATTGATTCATGAAGATATTCGTTGTTTATGATCTTACCTGCAAGTTGTATACACATGTCGCTGTCCGGAACCAATGGCCCCGAAGTGACAGAAATCGGGACAACCGGAGGGGATGGTAGTGATGTGAGGATCACATGTGTTCACGGAGTGTTAATGCTTTGCTCCGGTACTCTATTAAAAGGAGTACCTTAATATCCAGTAGATTCCCTTGAGGCCCGGCTGCCACCGGCTGGTAGGACAAAAGATGTTGTGCAAGTTTCTCATTGCGAGCACGTACGACTATAATTGGAACACATGCCTATTGATTGCTTTGTACTTAGACACCGTTTTATTATTATCTGCAAATGCCCTGCTTGATTGTTACATGAGTTTCTCTCATCCATGCAACGCCCGTTCATCCGTCCCCGTGCCTACAGTATTTTAATCCTGCTGTTTACTATAATCACTGCTGCTATCTTTGTTACTCTGCTGCTATTATTTCACTACTGCTACTGCTATAAAACTGTTACTACTGATAAACTCTTGCGAGCAAGTCTGTTTCCAGGTGCAGCTGAATTGACAACTCCGTTGTTAAGGCTTTCAAGTATTCTTTGTCTCCCCTTGTGTCGAATCAATAAATTGGGCTTTACTACCCGCGAAGACTGCTGCGATCCCCTATACTTGTGGGTCAACAGTTAGCCATGGCTTGAGAAAGGAAAGGTGGGGAGGAGTGTCATCCATAAATAATAAAATTCATGTGTAAACAAAAAAGAAGAGGGATGATCTACCATGGTGGTAGAAATAACGTCCTTCATGGGAGCCGCTCTTGAAAGTCTGGTTGATAAGGTAGTTAGAGTACTGATACGTCTCAAACGTATCTATAATTTCTTATGTTCCATGCTAGTTTTATGACAATACCTACATGTTTTGTTCACACTTTATATCGTTTTTATGCATTTTATGGAACTAACCTATTAACGAGATGCCGAAGTGCCAGTTCCTGTTTTCTGCTGTTTTTGGTTTCAGAAATCCTAGTAAGGAAATATTCTCGGAATTGGACGAAATCAACGCCCAGTATCTTATAATTCCACGAAGCTTCCAGAACACCGGAGAGGGGCCAGAGGAGAGCCACAGGCCCACCACACAGGTGGCCGGCGCGGCCCAAGGGAGGGGGGCGCGCCCCCCTGTTGAGTGGAGCCTCCAGACCCCCTCCGAGGCCGCCTCTTCGCCTATATAAAGTCTCCGTCGCGAAAACCCTACAGACATAAGCGACGATACGAGAAAAGTTCCAGAGCCGCCGCCGTCGCGAAGCCAAGATTCGGGGGACATAAGTCTCTGTTCCGGCACGCCGCCGGGACGGGGAAGTGCCCCCGGAAGGCATCTCCATCGACACCACCGCCATCTTCATCGCCGCTGCTGTCTCCTATGATGAGGAGGGAGTAGTTCTCCACCGGGGCTGAGGGCTCTACCGGTAGCTATGTGGTTAATCTCTCTCTCATGTACCTGATAACCCACAAGTATAGGGGATCGCAACAGTCTTCAAGGGAAGTAAAACCCAAATTTACTGATTCGACACAAGGGGAGGTAAAGAATACTTATAAGCCTTTTAACAACTGAGTTGTCAATTCAGCTGCACCTGGAAAAGCACTAGTAACAGGGGTGATGTGAAAGCAGCAGTAATATGAGAGCAGTAGTAACAGTAACACAGCAGCTGTAGCAGTAATATGAGAGCAATGGCACCAGAAAATAGTTGATACTACTTCTAATTACATGTAGGAACAAATATATGATGATGAAGGATGGACCGGGGTTCCCAGCTATCTACACTAGTGGTAACTCTCCAATAACAAGTGTTGGGTGAACAAATTACAGTTGGGCAATTGATAGGATTGAAATAGCATTAAGACAGAACATCAAGATTATTAATCATGTAGGCATGTTTTCCATATATAGTCATACGTGCTCGCAATGAGAAACTTGCATAACATCTTTTGTCCTACCAGCCGGTGGCAGCCGGGCCTCTAGGGAATCTACTGGAAATTAAGGTACTCCTTTTAATAGAGCACCGGAGCAAAGCATTAACACTCCGTGAAAACATGTGATCCTCATATCTAAGCCTTCCCCTCCAGTTATCCCAGTTGCCGTCACTCTGGGGCCTCGGGTTCCGGACATAGACATGTGCAAACAACTTGTAGATACAATCTAAGCAATAAGTATAGAGCTTAAATCTAAGATCATGCCACTCGGGCCCTAGTGACAAGCATTAAACACAACAAGATTGCAACAACAATAACTTCACAAACTTTATAGATAGACTAATCATAATGTAACAATCCATCGGATCCCAACAAACACAACACCGATTACATCAGATGGATCTCAATCATGTAAGGCAGCTCATGAGATCATTGTATTGAAGTACATGAGGGAGAGAATACCAACTAGCTACAGCTAGAACCCGTAGTCCATGGGGAACTACTCACGGAGCATGATGGAGGCGGTGGCGTCGATGGAGATGGCTTCCGGGGGCACTTCCCCGTTTCGGCAGGGTGCCGGAAGAGAGACTTCTGTCCCCCGAATTGGAGTTTCGCAATGGCGGCGGCGCCCCTGGAGTCTTTCTGGAGTTTCGTCAATTGGTATCGATGTTTTAGGTCAGGACGGCTTAAATAGGCGAAGAGTCGAAGTCGGGGGGGCCACGGGGCCTCCTCACACTAGGGGTGGCGCCCCCCCTTGGGCCGCGCTGCCACCACGTGTGGGGCCCCCAGGGCACCCCTCTGGTCCCCCTCTGACTTTCTGGAAGGTTCCGGGAAAAATAAGACGTTGGGTCTTCGTTTCGTCGAATTCCGAGAATATTGCCCGAACAGCCTTTCTGGAACCAAAAACAACAGAAAACAGCAACTGGCCCTTCGGCATCTCGTTAATAGGTTAGTTCCGGAAAATGCATAAAAACATTATAAAGTGCAAGCAAAACATGTAAGTATTGTCATAAAACAAGCATGGAACATCACAAATTATAGGTACGTTGGAGACGTATCAGCATCCCCAAGCTTAGTTCCTGCTCGCCCTCGAGTAGGTAATAGATAAAAAGAGTAATTTCTGTAGTGGCATGCTACTTACATAATCTTGATCATACTATTATAAAGCATATGAGATGAATTCAGTGACTCAAGGCAATGATCTATAGTTGCCAACAAATAGATAACATATAGCAAAACTTTTCATGAATAGTACTTTCAAGACAAGCATCAAAAGTCTCACATAAGAGTTAACTCATAAAGCAATAAATTCAAAGTAAAGGCATTGAAGCAACACAGAGGAAGATTTAAGTTTCAGCAATTGCTTTCAACTTTCAACATGCATATCTCATGGATAATTGTCAACACAAAGTAATATGATGAATGCAAATAAGTAAGTATGTAAGAATCAATGCACAGTTGACACAAGTGTTTGCTTCTAAGATGGAAGGAAGTAGGTAAACTGACTCAACATAAAGTAAAAGAAAGGCCCTTCGCAGAGGGAAGCAGAGATTAAATCATGTGCTAGAGCTTTTCAAGTTTTGAAATCATATAGAGAGCATAAAAGTAAAGTTTTGAGAGGTGTTTGTTGTTGTCAACGAATGGTAGCGGGTACTCTAACTACCTCATCAACCAGACTTTCAAGAGCGGCTCCCATGAAGGACATTATCTCTACCAGCAAGGTAGATCATCCCTCTTCTCTTTTGTTTACACATGTACTTTAGTTTAGTTTTTATTTTTTTTATTTTTTTTAGATGACACCCCTCCCAACCTTTTTCTTTCACAAGCCATGGCTAACCGAATCCTCGGGTGCCTTCCAACAATCTCATACCATGAAGGAGTGTCTATTTGCAAAATTAAGTTGCTTACTGATGAATCAGAGCAAAACATGTGAAGAGAATTATTAATGCAAGTTAATTAATTGGGGCTGGGAACCCCATTGCCAGCTCTTTTTGCAAAGTTATTGGATAAGCGGATATGCCACTAGTCCATTGGTGAAAGTTTGTCCGAAGTAAATGACAAGATCGAAAGATAAAACACCACATACTTCCTCATGAGCTATAAAACATTGACACAAATAAGAGATAATAGCTTTTGAATTGTTTATAGGTAGCACATGAAGTATTTACTTGGAATGGCAGGAAATACCACGCAGTAGGTAGATATGGTGGACACAAATGGCATAGATTTTGGCTCAAGGTTTTGGATGCACGAGAAGTATTTCCTCTCAGTACAAGGCTTTGGCTAGCAAGGTTATTTGAAGCAAACACAAGTATGAACCGGTGCAGCAAAACTTACATAAGAACATATTGCAAGCATTATAAGACTCTACACTGTCTTCCTTGTTGCTCAAACACTTTTACCAGAAAATATCTAGACCTTAGAGAGACCAATCATGCAAACCAAATTTCAACAAGCTCTACGGTATTTCTCCACTAATAGGTTTAAACTACATGATGCAAGAACTTAAACATGATCTACTTGAGAGCTCAAAACAATTGCCAAGTATCAAATTATTCAAGACAATATGAAGCATTTTCTGTTTCCAACCAAATATCGATAAATGCAGCAGTTTTCAACTCCGCCATGAACATTAAAATAAAGCTAAGAACACCAGTGTTCATATGAAAAAGCGAAGCGTGACTCTCTCCCACACAAGGATTGCTAGGATCCGAATTTATTCAAACATAAACAAAAATAAAAACAAACAGACGCTCCAAGTAAAAGCACATATGATGTGACCGAATAAAAATATAGTTTCAATAGAAGAAACCTGATAAATTGTTGATGAAGAAGGGATCCTTGGGCATCCCCAAGCTTAGACACTTGAGTCTTCTTGAAATATGCAGGGATGAACCACGGGGGCATCCCCAAGCTTAGACTTTTCACTCTTCTTAATCATATATCATCCTCCTCTCTTGACCCTTGAAAACTTCCTTCACACCAAACTTCTCATAAACTTCATTAGAGGGGTTAGTACTCAAAAAACTTTAATCCAATTTAGTCCTGTAGTGACACATTGCAAGAACTCAATAAAACATTGGCTACAGCTCTCCACGTCTAGAAAGCCTTACTTAAAGTCCACAAGAGACAATGCAAAAAAACAGAGACAGAATCTGTCAAAACAGAACAGCCAGTAAACACGAATTTTTAAGAGGTACTTCCGTTGCTCAAATCAGAAAACTCAAAACTAACGAAAGTTGCATACATATCTGAGGAACACGCACGTAAATTGGCAGATTTTTCTGAGTTACCTACAGAGAGCCCTGCCCAAATTCGTGACAGATAGAAATCTGTTTCTGCGCAGAAATCCAAATCTAGTATCAACCTTCTATTAGAGACTTCACTTGGCACAACAATGCAATAAAATAAAGATAAGGAGAGGTTGCTACAGTAGTAACAACTTCCAAGACACAACAAAACAGTAGCAAAACAAAGACATGGGTTATCTCCCAAGAAGTGCTTTCTTTATAGCCATTAAGATGGGCTCAACAATTTTAATGATGCTCACATAAGGATGAGAGTTGAAGCAAAAGAGAGCATCAAAAAGCAAGTTCAAAACACATTTAAGTCTAACCCACTTCCTATGCATAGGAATCTTGTACACAAATAAATTCATGAAGAACAAAGTGACAAGCATAAGAAGATAAAACAAGAGTAACTTCAAAATTTTCAGCATATAGAGAGGTGTTTTAGTACCATGCAAATTTCTACAACCACATTTTCCTCTCTCATAATAATTTTCAGTAGCTTCATGAACAAACTCAACAATATAACTATCACATGCAGCATACTTTTCATGATCCATAAACACATATTTTTTATCAAACTGAAAAATAATAGGATCAGAACTTTCAAAACCACTTGTATCAATACTATAACAAGATGATTGATCAATCTCAAAAGATATGGGACTCCTAGATAAAGTCAAGACTTCTCCAATCCCATTTTCATTAGTAGTACAATTAATATTATCTAGTAACATAGGGCCATCATCTAGAGATTTATCATAAACATTTGTCAAGCAAAACTCTTTAGTACCATGCATTTCGACATCAGGCACAAACAAAGCATTATCATAAGATTTATCAAAGTAGCATGGATTATCATAGATAATAGTAGCATATTTATTCTCACAAGTTTTACTCATAGGGAATATTTCAAGAGAATCCACAGGAACATAACATTCACCCTCTTTCGGTAAGCATGGAGGACAATCAAATAGTGTAAGAGATAAAGAGTTACTCTCATTAGAAGGTTGGCATGGGTAGCTAATCCATTCTTCCTCCTTTTGTTCATCACTCTCCTCTTCTTTTTCATCCAATGAGCTTTCAGGTTCATCAATTTCCTCCTCTTTTTCATCCAATGAGCTTTCAAGTTCAGCAATTTCTTCTTTCACAGGTTCCTGCAAATTGTGAGTGCATTCTTGTGCATTAATGAGTCTCTCTTTATAATCAATGATATAAGGATTATCACTGTAACTTTCTATGCAAAAATTAAGGATAGAAGAGACATAATCTTTAAGGTCTTTACAAACAACACAAGTTTCATAATTTTTAGATATGAAGGATTCGATCTCAGAAGCTCCCATAAATAAGACAAATTGTTCTACTTCTTCGAACCCAAAATGAATATAGCTAATCCAATTATAGTTCTTAATTAAAACTTCCTCACTAAAGCCACATTGAAATTTAAGATGTTTAGTATCCTGTTTAGAGCAACAGTTTATATCATGGCGTTTAAGCAAGATTTTAGCAATTGTATTCAGTTTTTCTATCACATCACTCATAACTTTTCCCGTTCTTGATTATCTATAATTATTATATAATTCAATAAGCTCCAAATAGGTTGTGGGTTCTCCCATAACAACAGTTTTTAATTTTTAGGTTTTTCAAATTTTTATGGATTTTTGGGTATATAGAGAAAATAAAACAAGACAAAAAGAAACTAGACAAAAGTAAACTAGCAAAATAATACTAGACAAAAATAAACTAAGCACAAATAAAGTAGACAGAAGTAAACTAAGTAAAACAAAATAAAATAAAACAGAGAGAGAGGTGGAGTGTACTCCCCAGGTAAACTTATGAGTAGAGCTATGCCTCCCCGGCAATGGCGCCAGAAAATAGTCTTGATAACCCACAAGTATAGGGGATCGCAACAGTCTTCGAGGGAAGTAAAACCCAAATTTATTGATTCGACACAAGGGGAGGTAAAGAATACTTATAAGCCTTAACAACTGAGTTGTCAATTCAGCTGCACCTGGAAAAGCACTAGTAACAGGGGTGATGTGAAAGCAGCAGTAATATGAGAGCAGTAGTAACAGTAACACAGCAGTAATATGAGAGCAATGGCACCAGAAAATAGTTGATACTACTTCTAATGACATGTAGGAACAAATATATGATGATGAAGGATGGACCGGGGTTCCCAGCTATCTACACTAGTGGTAACTCTCCAATAACAAGTGTTGGGTGAACAAATTATAGTTGGGCAATTGATAGGATTGAAATAGCATTAAGACAGAACATCAAGATTATTAATCATGTAGGCATGTTTTCCATATATAGTCATACGTGCTCGCAATGAGAAACTTGCATAACATCATTTGTCCTACCAGCCGGTGGTAGCCGGGCCTCTAGGGAATCTACTGGAAATTAAGGTACTCCTTTTAATAGAGCACTGGAGCAAAGCATTAACACTCCGTGAAAACATGTGATCCTCATATCTAAGCCTTCCCCTCCAGTTATCCCAGTTGCTGTCACTCTGGGGCCTCGGGTTCCGCACATAGACATGTGCAAACAACTTGTAGATACAATCTAAGCAATAAGTATAGAGCTTAAATCTAAGATCATGCCACTCGGGCCCTAGTGACAAGCATTAAACACAACAAGATTGCAGCAACAATAACTTCACAAACTTTATAGATAGACTAATCATAATGTAACAATCCATCGGATCCCAACAAACACAACACCGATTACATCAGATGGATCTCAATCATGTAAGGCAGCTCATGAGATCATTGTATTGAAGTACATGAGGGAGAGAATACCAACTAGCTACAGCTAGAACCCGTAGTCCATGGGGGAACTACTCACGGAGCATGATGGAGGCGGTGGCGTCGATGGAGATGGCTTCCGGGGGCACTTCCCCGTTCCGGCAGGGTGCCGGAACAGAGACTTCTGTCCCCCGAATTGGAGTTTCGCGATGGCGGCGGCGCCCCTGGAGTCTTTCTGGAGTTTCGTCAATTGGTATCGATGTTTTAGGTCAGGACGACTTAAATAGGCTAAGAGTTGGAGTCGGGGGGCCACGGGGCCTCCTCACACTAGGGTGGCGCCCCCCCCTTGGGCCGCGCCGCCACCATGTGTGGGGCCCCCAGGGCACCCCTCTGGTCCCCCTCTGACTTTCTGGAAGGTTCCGGGAAAAATAAGATGTTGGGTCTTCGTTTCGTCGAATTCCGAGAATATTGCCCGAACAGCCTTTCTGGAACCAAAAACAACAGAAAACAGCAACTGGCCCTTCGGCATCTCGTTAATAGGTTAGTTCCGGAAAATGCATAAAAACATTATAAAGTGCAAGCAAAACATGTAAGTATTGTCATAAAACAAGCATGGAACATCAGAAATTATAGGTACGTTGGAGACGTATCAGTACCCCAATACAATGATCTCATGAATTGCTTTGCATGATTGAGATCCATATGATGAGCTTTGTATCGCTATTAGTCTATGTGCTACTCATGTGATGTTATTAAAGTAGTATATTCCTCCTTCATGGTGTAATGGTGACACTGTGTGCATCGTGTAGTTCTTGGCGTAGGTTATGATCATAATCTCTTGTAGGTTATGGAGTTAATTATTACTATGATAGTATTGATGTGATCTATTCCCCCTTCATAGTGTAAAGGTGACAGTGTGTATGCTATGTTAGTACTCGGTTTAAATTGCAAAGATCTATTATGCTCTAAGGTTACTTAAATATGAATGCCGAATGTTGTGGCGCTTGTTAACTCCGGCATTGAGGTGCTCTTGTAGCCCTACACAATGAATGGTGTTTGTTATCAAACAAGAGTATATGTAGCACAAAGGAAGAGAACTTATTTATTTATGTGATCAATGTTGAGAGTGTCCACTAGTGAAAGTAGGATCCCTAGGCCTTGTTTCCAATACTGCAAACACCGCTTATTTACTGTTTTGTTGCATGTTTACTCGCTGCCATATTTTATTCAGATTGCTATTACCACTCATATACGTCCATATTACTTGTATTTCACTATCTCTTCGCCGAACTAGTGCACCTATACATCTGACAAGTGTATTGGGTGTGTTGGGGACACAAGAGACTTCTTGTATCATGATTGCAGGGTTGCTTGAGAGGGATATCTTTGACCTCTTCCTCCCTGAGTTCGATAAACCTTGGGTGATCCACTTAAGGGAAACTTGCTGCTGTTCTACAAACCTCTGCTCTTGGAGGCCCAACACTGTCTACAAGAATAGAAACACACGTAGACATCAAGCTATTTTCTGGCGCCGTTGCCGGGGAGGAAAGGTAAAAGGCACTCACACTCCGGTCCCAGATAACTAAGTTATTTTCTGTTGCCGTTGTAAGTGCTCGAAGCTATTTCCTTTAGATCCTGCAATTGCATCTTTTTGTTTCTTGTTTTACACTAGTAAGGCATAATGGAAAGCAACTATGAGCTTTTTAAGCTATAGGACATGGATTGTTTGCTGCGAAAATTAAAAAACCTATGGAATCTTGTTTGCATGCTAGTAGCAATGATATTAGTATGAACGTTTTGAACACCATTGTTGCTAATGATATGGAAAATTCTAAGCTTGGGGAAGCTGGTTTTGATGAGCATGACATTTTTAGTCCCCCAAGCATTGAGGAGAAAATTTTCTTTGATGATACTTTGCCTCCTATTTATGATGATTATAATGATAGTGGTCTTTTGGTGCCGCCTACTATGGAGAGTAAATTTTATTATGATTATACTATGCCTCCTACACTTGATGAGAATAATAATGATAGCTACTTTGTTGAATTTGCTCCCACTACAACTAATAAAATTGATTATGCTTATGTGGAGAGTAATAATTTTATGCATATAGCTCATGACAAGAATGTTTCATTTGATAGTTATATTGTCAAGTTTGTTCATGATGCTACTGAAAGTTATTATGAGAGAGGGAAACATGGTTATATGCATCTTAATAATATTAAGTTTCCCCTCTTTATGTTGAGAATATTGAAGTTGCGCTTGTGTTGCCTTTTTATGCTTGTCACTTTGTTCTTCATGAATTTATTTGTGTACAAGATTCCTTTTCATAGGAAGTGGGTTAGACTTAAATGTGTTTTGAATTTTCTTCTTGATGCCCTCTTTTGCTTCAACTCTTATTTCCTGCGAGTCAATCATTAAAATTGCTGAGCACATCTTAATGGCTATAAAGAAAGCACTTCTTGGGAGATAACCCATGTCTTTATTTTACTACAGCACTTTTGTTTTATATTTGAGTCTTGGAAGTTGTTACTACTGTAGCAACCTCTCCTTATCTTTATTTTATTGCATTGTTGTGCCAAGTAAAGTCTTTGATAGTAGGGTTGATACTAGATTTGGATTACTGCGCAGAAACAGATTTCTTACTGTCACGAAATTGAGCAGCCCCGTCTGTAGGTAACTCAGAAAATTCTGCAAATTTACGTGCATGATCCTCAGATATGTACGCAACTTTCATTCAATTTGAGCATTTTCATCTGAGCCTGTTAAGTGCCTCTTAAAAAGTAGACTTTACGGACTGTTCTGTTTTGACAGATTCTGCCTTTTATTTCGCATTGCCTCTTTTGCTATGTTGAATGGATTTCTTTGTTCCATTAACTTTCAGTAACTTTGGGTAATGTCCAGAAGTGTTAAGAATGATTGTGTCACCTCTGAATATGTGAATTTTTGATTATGCACTAACCCTCTAATGAGTTTGTTTTGAGTTTGGTGTGGAGGAAGTTTTCAAGGGTCAAGAGAGGAGGATGATATACTATGATCAAGAGGAGTGAAAAGTCTAAGCTTGGGGATGCCCCCGTGGTTCATCCCTGCATATTTCAAGAAGACTCAAGCGTCTAAGCTTGGGAATGCCCAAGGCATCCCCTTCTTCATCAACAATTTATCAGGTTTCTTCTCTTGAAACTATATTTTTATTCGGTCACATCTTATGTACTTTACTTGAAGCGTCTGTTTGTTTTTTTTTTGTTTGAATAAGTTCATCCTTGTGGGGGAGAGAGACACGCTCCGCTAGTTCGTATGAACACATGTGTTCTTAGCTTTTAATGTTCATGGCGAAGGTTGAAAACTGCTTCGTTCATTGTTATTCGGTTGGTTAAGGAAATGTTGCATGTGGTAGTGGTATAATGAAACACTTGCATAATCTTGTAGATCATTGAGCTTTGATAAATTGATTCTTTGCAAACGTTTTGAGGTATTTAGATGGTAAAGCTTGCTGTTTGAATAAGTTAAAATTAGTAGTGGATTGTTGTCTTTAAGCTTGTGCCGTACTACAAACTCTACTTAAATAGTTGAAGGTGTAGTTGGACTTGATAGCTTTCCATGTCTAAGAGTTCATCGTAATAACTAAGTTGTGCTGAAGGTTGGAGTAAATTTTAATCATGCTCTTAATGTTGAATCTGCTAGTTGTTTGCAATAAGCTTGTGAGTTCTTTTTGACTAATGTTAAGCTACGGTTTTTGGCACTTTCACCATCCAAATTTGCTAGCCTCTTCGGTACTGTGCATTGCCTTTTGCTCACATTGAGAATTGTGCATACTTCGCCGGTACATCCAAACCCGTGGGAGGACTTTCTCTTGTTCTCCTACACATAAGCCTATACATCTCCTCAAAACAGCCACCATACCTACCTACCACAACATTTCCATAGCTGTTCCGAGATATATTGCCATGCAACTTCCATTTTACATTACATGCCATGTTGTCATTTATTATTTGTATATTGCTTTGCATGATTCTATACCGCTGATGTGTGGTTTACCCATGTTACGCTAGATCATTGCACATCCTGCTACACTGGCAGAGGCATACAGTTTCATACATCATGTTTTATTCATTATGAGTTATTTGTACCAAAAAGTGTGTTGTCATATTAGGATGTTGCCCCTAAAAGTGAAAAGAGCCATGGAGGCCATCAAAAAGAGAAAAAGAAAAGAAAGAAAAAAATAGAAAAGAAAAAGAAAAAGAAAAAAAGATAATAAAGAAAAAGGGGGCATCATTACTATCTTTTATCCACACTTGTGCTCATGTTTTAGCACCTGCGGTATTCATAGTCATCATTTGTGCTCATGTTTAGCACCTACACTCCATATGAGAGAGTTTTCATGTTTTACTAGTATAACTATGTGGGGAATTTACACTATAGAACTTGGGTTGTATATTCCAATGATGAGCTTCCTCAAAAGTGCTCTAGGTCTTCGTGAGCAACCAAGTTGGATGCACCCCCACTAGTTCCATTGGAGAGCTTTCATACACATATAGCTCTATGTGCATCCGTTGCATGGCAATCACTACTCCTTGCATAGCTTCGATTATAAGACTTCCTCTTGTCTAATAATCACTTATAGCTTTGTAAGACTTTCTTCCATTTGGCCTTCCAAATCCCCATTAACGTTCTTTATGCCATAACATCCTGGTGCTAATACCAAATGCTTGCGCTCACCGGTTGAGTAGACTTCGAAACAGTTGATTCATGACGTTCATGTTTATGTTTACTTGACTGAATCCTTCTTATGTTGTGAAAATTTACTTGATGCTTGGAATGAAGGATAGAACTTCTACGCTGAATACTTAACACATCTTTAATGAACTTTGTACGGTTTCATGTCTTTGAAGCAATAGTTCATGAAAACTTCTAGCTTGTTTAACTCTTGCATTATCATCTCTTATATCAATATAGACATTTGCTTTGAGTGATTTGATCTCAGTTCACATGCTTTACATCATTATTGGATCAAGATTATGTTGGTAGCATGTCACTTCAGAAATTATCCTTGTTATCGTTTACCTACTCGAGGGCGAGTAGGAACTAAGCTTGGGGATGCTTGATACGTCTCAAACGTATCTATAATTTCTTATGTTCCATGATAGTTTTATGATGATACTCACATGTTTTATACACATTATATGTCAGTATTATGCATTTTCCGGCACTAACCTATTGACGAGATGCCGAAGAGCCGATTCTTTGTTTCTGCTGTTTTTGGTTTCAGAAATCCTACAAAGGAAATATTCTCGGAATTGGACGAAATTAACGCCCAGGGTCTTATTTTTCCACGAAGCTTCCAGAAGACCGAAGGAGAAACGAAGTGGGGCCACGGGGCGCCGCCACACAAGGGCGGCGCGGCCTAAGGGGGGCCCGCGCGGCCCTAGCGTGTGGGGCCCCCGTGACTCCTCCGACTCCGCCCTTCCGCCTACTTAAAGCCTTCGTCGCGAAACCCTCTGTACCGAGAGCCACGATACGGAAAACCTTACTGTGACGCTGCCGCCGCCAATCCCATCTCGGGGGATTCAGGAGATCACCTCCGGCACCCTACCGGAGAGGGGAATCATCTCCCGGAGGACTCTTCATCGCCATGATCGCCTCCGGATCGATGTGTGAGTAGTTCACCCCTGGACTATGGGTCCATAGCAGTAGCTAGATGGTCGTTTTCTCCTCATTGTGCTATCATGTTAGATCTTGTGAGCTGCCTATCATGATCAAGATCATCTATTTGTAATCCTACATGTTGTGTTTGTTGGGATCCGATGAATATTGAATACTATGTCAAGTTGATTATCAATCTATCATATATGTTGTTTATGTTCTTGCATGCTCTCCGTTGCTAGTAGAGGCTCTGGCCAAGTTGATACTTGTAACTCCAAGAGGGAGTATTTATGCTCGATAGTGGGTTCATGCCTCCATTAAATCTGGGACAGTGACATAAAGTTCTAAGGTTGTGGATGTGCTGTTGCCACTAGGGATAAAACATCGATGCTTTGTCTAAGGATATTTGTGTTGATTACATTACGCACCATACTTAATGCAATTGTCTGTTGCTTGCAACTTAATACCGGAAGGGGTTCGGATGATAACCTGAAAGTGGACTATTTAGGCATAGATGCATGCTGGATAGCGGTCTATGTACTTTGTTGTAATGCCCTGATTAAATCTCATAGTACTCATCATGATATATGTATGTGCATTGTTATGCCTTCTTTATTTGTCAGTTGCCCAACTGTAATTTGTTCACCCAACATGCTATTTATCTTATGGGAGAGACACCACTAGTGAACTGTGGACCCCGGTCCATTCTTTACATCTGAAATACAATCTACTGCAATTGTTCTTTACTGTTCTTCGCAAACAAACATCATCTTCCACACTATACGGTTAATCCTTTGTCTTCAGCAAGCCGGTGAGATTGACAACCTCACTGTTACGTTGGGGCAAAGTACTTTGAGTGTGTTGTGCAGGTTCCACGTTGGCGCCGGAATCCCTGGTGTTGCGTGATACGTCTCCGACGTATCGATAATTTCTTATGTTCCATGCTACATTATTGATGATATCTACATGTTTTATACACATTATATGTCGTATTTATGCATTTTCCGGCACTAACCTATTAACAAGATGCCGAAGAGCCGATTCTTTGTTTTCTGCTGTTTTTGGTTTCAGAAATCCTAGTAAGGAAATATTCTCGGAATTGGACGAAATCAACGCCCAGGGGCCTATTTTTACACGAAGCTTCCAGAAGACCGAGGGGGAAAGGAAGTGGGGCCACGAGGCGCCGCCACACTAGGGCGGCGCGGCCCAGGCCTTGGCCGCGCGGCCCTAGCGTGTGGGGCCCTCGTGTGGCCCCCTGCGTTGCCCTTCCGCCTACTTAAAGCCTCCGTCGCGAAACCCCCAGTACCGAGAGCCACGATACGGAAAACCTTCCAGAGATGCCGCCGCCGCCAATCCCATCTCGGGGGATTCAGGAGATCGCCTCCGGCACCCTGCCGGAGAGGGGAATCATCTCCCGGAGGACTCTTCACCGCCATGATCGCCTCCGAAGTGATGAGTGAGTAGTTCACCCCTGGACTATGGGTCCATAGCAGTAGCTAGATGGTCGTCTTCTCCTTATGTGCTTCATTGTTGGATCTTGTGAGCTGCCTAACATGATCAAGATCATCTATCTGTAATGCTATATGTTGTGTTTGTCGGGATCCGATGGATAGAGAATACTATGTTATGGTGATTATCAATCTATTACCTATGTGTTGTTTATGATCTTGCATGCTCTCCGTTATTAGTAGAGGCTCTGGCCAAGTTTTTGCTCTTAACTCCAAGAGGGAGTATTTATGCTCGATAGTGGGTTCATGCCTCCATTAAATCTGGGACAGTGACAGAAAGTTCTAAGGTTGTGGATGTGCTGTTGCCACTAGGGATAAAACATTGATGCTATGTCCAAGGATGTAGTTATTGATTACATTACGCACCATACTTAATGCAATTGTCTGTTGTTTGCAACTTAATACCGGAAGGGGTTCGGATGATAACCTGAAGGTGGACTTTTTAGGCATATATGCATGCTGGATAGCGGTCTATGTACTTTGTCGTAATGCCCAATTAAATCTCACTATATTTATCATATCATATATGTGCATTGTCATGCCCTCTCTATTCGTCAATTGCCCGACTGTAATTTGTTCACCCAACATGCTATTTATCTTATGGGAGAGACACCTCTAGTGAACTGTGGACCCCGGTCCTATTCTTTACATCGCATACAATCTACTGCAATACTTGTTCTTTACTGTTTTCTGCAAACAATCATTTTCCACACAATACGGTTAATCCTTTGTTACAGCAAGCCGGTGAGATTGACAACCTCACTGTTTCATTGGGGCAAAGTACTTTGGTTGTGTTTTGCAGCTTCCACGTTGGCGCCAGAATCCCTGGTGTTTCGCCGCACTACATCCCGCCGCCATCAACCTTCAACGTGCTTCTTGGCTCCTCCTGGTTCGATAAACCTTGGTTTCTTTCTGAGGGAAAACTTGCTACTGTCTGCATCACACCTTCCTCTTGGGGTTCCCAACGGACGTGTGTGTATTACACGCCATCAAGCATTTTTTCTGGCGCCGTTGCCGGGGAGATCAAGACACGCTGCAAGGGGAGTCTCCACAATCCAATCTCTTTACTTTGTTTTTGTCTTGCTTTATTTTATTTACTACTTTGTTTGCTGCACTTAAACAAAACACAAAAAAATTAGTTGCTAGCTTTACTTTATTTACTTGTCTTGCTCTCTATATCAAAAAACACAAAAAAATTAGTTACTTTATCTAGTTTGCTTTATTTACTACTGCTAAAATGAATACTCCTGAAAACACTAAGTTGTGTGACTTCACAACCACAAATAATAATGATTTCCTATGCACACCTATTGCTCCACCTGCTACTACAGCAGAATTCTTTGAAATTAAACCTGCTTTACTGAATCTTGTTATGAGAGAGCAATTTTCTGGTGTTAGTTCTGATGATGCTGCCCATCTTAATAATTTTGTTGAATTGTGTGAAATGCAAAAGTATAAAGATGTAGATGGTGATATTATAAAGTTGAAATTGTTTCCTTTCTCATTAAGAGGAAGAGCTAAAGATTGGTTGCTATCTTTGCCTAAGAATAGTATTGATTCATGGACTAAATGTAAGGATGCTTTTATTGGTAGATATTATCCTCCCGCTAAAATTATATCTTTGAGAAGTAGCATAATGAATTTTAAACAATTAGATAATGAACATGTTGCTCAAGCATGGGAGAGAATGAAATCTTTGGTAAAGAATTTCCCAACCCATGGACTGACTACTTGGATGATCATCCAAACCTTCTATGCAGGACTAAATTTTTCTTCGCGGAACCTATTGGATTCAGCTACTGGAGGTACCTTTATGTCCATCACTTTGGGGGCGGCTACAAAGCTTCTTGATGATATGATGATAAATTACTCTGAATGGCACACTGAAAGGGCTCCACAAGGTAAGAAGGTAAATTCTGTCAAAGAAACCTCCTCCTTGAGTGATAAGATTGATGTGATTATGTCTATGCTTGTGAATGGTAGATCTAATGTTGATCCTAATAATGTTCCTTTAGCTTCATTGGTTGCTCAAGAAGAAAATGTTGATGTGAATTTCATTAAAAATAATAATTTCAACAACAATGCTTATAGGAACAATTTGGGTAACAACTATAGGCCATATCCTGCCAGTGGTAATGATTATGGTAATTCTTATGGTAGATATGAGGAAAAGATGCTAGAAATTGAAAGATCCACTAAGAGCTTTATGCAATCACAATATGAGCAAAATCAATTGTTTACTAAAACTATGAATGAACAATCTACCTTGTTGAAAAATATAGGAAATCAACTTGAAAACTTGAATATGGAGATTTCGGGTTTGCAAACTAAAATTTCAAATGCTGAAAACCGAATCTCATACATGTCCGCGTCACAATCCTCTTTAATTAATAAAATGGCTGCTAAACCTGAGGACATTGATAATAAGATTACTACTACAGCAAATGCCATCCAAGTTAGAATTAATGAGAATATAAGATTAATGGCTGAATTGCGTGCTAGGTGGGATAGAAAAGAAAATGAAAAACTAGCTAAAGAGAATAATATAGCTAAAGTTTGGACTATTACCACCACTAGTAATGATAATGATTCACATGTTGCTACACCTCCTACTATCAATGGTAAAATAATTGGTGTTGGCAATGTTTCTACTCCTAGTGCAAAGCGTACAAAACTGCCTGAAATTGCTAAAACTGCTGAAACTGCTTGTGATAAAAATGCTGAAATTTTTTCCAACATTGGGGGTGATGATCCCATTGCTGTAGATCATAATGGTTTGGATTTTGATGATTGCCACATCTCTGAAGTTATAAAGTTCTTACAAAAACTTGCTAAGAGTCCCAACGCTAGTGCTATAAATTTGGCCTTTACAAAACATATTACAAATGCTCTCATCAAAGCTAGAGAAGAGAAACTAAAACTTGAAACTTCTATTCCTAGGAAGTTAGAAGATGGTTGGGAGCCCATCATTAAGATGAGGGTCAATGATTTTGATTGTAATGCTTTATGTGATCTTGGTGCAAGTATTTCTGTTATGCCTAAGAAAGTCTATGATATGCTTGACTTGCCACCATTGAAAAATTGTTATTTGGATGTTAATCTCGCTGATAATGCTAAAAAGAAACCTTTGGGGAGAGTTGATAATGTTCGCATTATGGTTAATAATAACCTTGTCCCCGTTGATTTCGTTGTCTTGGATATTGAATGCAATGCATCTTGCCCCATTATATTGGGAAGACCTTTTCTTCGAACCGTTGGTGCTACTATTGATATGAAGAAAGGTAATATTAAATATCAATTTCCTCTCAAGAAAGGTATGGAACACTTCCCTAGAAAAAGAATGAAGTTACCTTATGATTCTATTATTAGAACAAATTATGATGTCGATGCTTCATTTCTTGATAATACTTGATATACACTTTCTGCGCCTAGCTGAAAGGCGTTAAAGAAAAGCGCTTATGGGAGACAACTCATGTTTTTACTACAGTACTTTTTTTTATATTTGAGTCTTGGAAGTTGTTTACTACTGTAGCAACCTCTCCTTATCATGTTTTTGTGCCAAGTAAAGTCTCTATGGTAAAATTGATGCTAGATTTGGATTGCTGCACAGAAACAGCATTGCTGTCTGTCACGAATTCACGCAGAGTCTCTGTAAAAAAATCAAAAAAATCTGCAACTTTACGTGCTTGATCCTCAGATATGTACGCAACTTTCATTAGTTTTGAGTTTTTTCGTTTGAGCAAGTTAAGTGCCCCTTCCAGGTTCGTCTTTACGGACTGTTCTGTTTTTGACAGATTCTGCCTTTTATTTCGCATTGCCTCTTTTGCTATGTTGGATGAATTTCTTTGATCCATTAATGTCCAGTAGCTTTGTGCAATGTGCAGAAGTGTTAAGAATGATTGTGTCACCTCTGAACATGTGGATTTTTATTGTGCACTAACCCTCTAATGAGTTTGCTTGAAGTTTGGTGTGAAGGAAGTTTTCAAGGGTCAAGAGAGGAGTATGATATACTATGATCAAGAGGAGTGAAAGCTCTAAGCTTGGGGATGCCCCGGTGGTTCACCCCTGCATATTTTAAGAAGACTCAAGCGTCTAAGCTTGGGGATGCCCAAGGCATCCCATTCTTCATCGACAACATCATCAGGTTCCTCTCCTGAAACTATATTTTTATTCAGTCACATCTTATGTACTTTGCTTGGAGCGTCTGTTTGTTTTTGTTTTTGTTTGAATAAAATGGATCCTAGCATTCATTGTGTGGGAGAGAGACACGCTCCGCTGTTGCATATGGACAAATATGTCCTTAGGCTTTACTCATAGTATTCATGGCGAAGGTTGAATCTTCTTCGTTAAATTGTTATATGGTTGGAATCGGGAAATGCTACATGTAGTAATTCTAAAATGTCTTGAATAATTTGATACTTGGTAATTGTTGTGCTCATGTTTAAGCTCTTGCATCATATACTTTGCACCCATTAATGAAGAAATACATAGAGCTTGCTAAAATTTGGTTTGCATATTTGGTCTCTCTAAAGTCTAGATAATTTCTAGTATTGAGTTTTGAACAACAAGGAAGACGGTGTAGAGTCTTATAATGTTTACAATATGTCTTTTATGTGAGTTTTGCTGCACCGGTTCATCCTTGTGTTTGTTTCAAATAACCTTGCTAGCCTAAACCTTATATCGAGAGGGAATACTTCTCATGCATCCAAAATCCTTGAGCCAACCACTATGCCATTTGTGTCCACCATACCTACCTACTACATGGTATTTCTCCGCCATTCCAAAGTAAATTGCTTGAGTGCTACCTTTAAAATTCCATCATTCGCCTTTGCAACATATAGCTCATGGGACAAAATAGCCTTAAAAACTATTGTGGTATTGAATATGTACTTATGCACTTTATCTCTTATTAAGTTGTTTGTTGTGCGATAACCATGTTCCTGGGGACGCCATCAACTCTTTGTTGAATATCATGTGAGTTGCTATGCATATTTGTCTTGTCTGAAGTAAGGGCGGTTTTCACAATCAAATGGTTTGAGTATGCATACTGTTAGAGAATAACATTGGGCCGCTAACTAAAGCCATGAATCATGGTGGAAGTTTCAGTTTGGACATAAAACCTCAATCTCTTATGAGAATATTAACTGTTGTTGAATGCTTAAGCATTAAAAGAGGAGTCCATTATCTGTTGTCTATGTTGTCCCGGTATGGGTGTCTAAGTTGAAGAATGATCAAAAGCGAGAAATCCAATGCGAACTTTCTCCTTAGACCCTTGTACAGGCGGCATAGAGGTACCCCTTTGTGACACTTGGTTGAAACATATGTTATGCAATGATGATCAGTGTTAACCCAAGCTAATTAGGACAAGGTGCGAGCACTATTAGTACACTATGCATGTGGCTTGCAACTTGTAAGATATAATTTACATGATACATATGCTTTATTACTACCGTTGACAAAATTGTTTCATGTTTTCAAAATAAAAGCTCTAGCACAAATATAGCAATCGATGCTTTCCTCTTTGAAGGACCTTTCTTTTACTTTTATGTTGAGTCAGTTCACCTATCTCTCTCCACCTCAAGAAGCAAACACTTGTGTGAACTGTGCATTGATTCCTACATACTTAGATATTGCACTTGTTATATTACTTTACATTGACACTATCCATGAGATATACATGTTACAAGTTGAAAGCAACCGCTGAAACTTAATCTTCCTTTGTGTTGCTTCAATACCTTTACTTTGATTTATTGCTTTATGAGTTAACTCTTATGCAAGACTTATTGATGCTTGTCTTGAAGTACTATTCATAAAAAGTCTTTGAAATTATCTTTGTTATCGTTTACCTGCTCGGGACGAGCAGGAACTAAGCTTGGGGATGCTGATACGTCTCCGACGTATCGATAATTTCTTATGTTCCATGCTACATTATTGATGATATCTACATGTTTTATACACATTATATGTCGTATTTATGCATTTTCTGGCACTAACCTATTAACAAGATGCCGAAGAGCCAGTTGTTGTTTTCTGCTGTTTTTGGTTTCAGAAATCCTAGTAAGGAAATATTCTCGGAATTGGACGAAATCAACGCCCAGGGGCCTATTTTTACACGAAGCTTCCAGAAGACCGAGGGGGAAAGGAAGTGGGGCCACGAGGCGCCGCCACACTAGGGCGGCGCGGCCCAGGCCTTGGCCGTGCGGCCCTAGCGTGTGGGGCCCTCGTGTGGCCCCCTGCGTTGCCCTTCCGCCTACTTAAAGCCTCCGTCGCGAAACCCCCGGTACCGAGAGCCACGATACGGAAAACCTTCCAGAGACGCCGCCGCCGCCAATCCCATCTCGGGGGATTCAGGAGATCGCCTCTAGCACCCTGCCGGAGAGGGGAATCATCTCCCGGAGGACTCTTCACCGCCATGATCGCCTCCGGAGTGATGAGTGAGTAGTTCACCCCTGGACTATGGGTCCATAGCAGTAGCTAGATGGTCGTCTTCTCCTTATGTGCTTCATTGTTGGATCTTGTGAGCTGCCTAACATGATCAAGATCATCTATCTGTAATGCTATATGTTGTGTTTGTCGGGATCCGATGGATAGAGAATACTATGTTATGGTGATTATCAATCTATTACCTATGTGTTGTTTATGATCTTGCATGCTCTCCGTTATTAGTAGAGGCTCTGGCCAAGTTTTTGCTCTTAACTCCAAGAGGGAGTATTTATGCTCGATAGTGGGTTCATGCCTCCATTAAATCTGGGATAGTGACAGAAAGTTCTAAGGTTGTGGATGTGCTGTTGCCACTAGGGATAAAACATTGATGCTATGTCCAAGGATGTAGTTATTGATTACATTACGCACCATACTTAATGCAGTTGTCTGTTGTTTGCAACTTAATACCGGAAGGGGTTCGGATGATAACCTGAAGGTGGACTTTTTAGGCATAGATGCATGCTGGATAGCGGTCTATGTACTTTGTCGTAATGCCCAATTAAATCTCACTATATTTATCATATCATGTATGTGCATTGTCATGCCCTCTCTATTTGTCAATTGCCCGACTGTAATTTGTTCACCCAACATGCTATTTATCTTATGGGAGAGACACCTCTAGTGAACTGTGGACCCCGGTCCTATTCTTTACATCGCATACAATCTACTGCAATACTTGTTCTTTACTGTTTTCTGCAAACAATCATCTTCCACACAATACGGTTAATCCTTTGTTACAGCAAGCCGGTGAGATTGACAACCTCACTGTTTCGTTGGGGCAAAGTACTTTGGTTGTGTTGTGCAGGTTCCACGTTGGCGCCAGAATCTCTGGTGTTGCGCCGCACTACATCCCGCTGCCATCAACCTTCAACGTGCTTCTTGGCTCCTCCTGGTTCGATAAACCTTGGTTTCTTTCTGAGGGAAAACTTGCTACTGTCTGCATCACACCTTCCTCTTGGGGTTCCCAACGGACGTGTGTGTATTACACGCCATCATTGCGCCGCACTACACTCCATCAGTAACGACCTTCACGTGATCCTTGACTCCTACTGGTTCGATAAATCTTGGTTTCATACTGAGGGAAAACTTGCTTCTATACGCATCACACCTTCCTCTTGGGGTTCCCAACGGACGTGTGTTATCAGCGTGATGCCCGAAGATGGAATCCAGATCTTGCGAGCCGGATCTGGATGCTCCTGGTTCTTCTCTTCACCGCCGTTCGTCTCCGGTGGCAGGAGGTGTGGCGGAGGCGGAGATGGGCACCAGGCGTCTTCAACAATAAGGCCCCTCCTTTTTCCCCTTTCAAGCTTTTCCTTCTGATGCTCTTCCGCGGCGTCAGACGGAGAATGGATTGGCTTTCCTCTACGCCACCGTGGTGGTGGCTGGCCGGAATTCGCCGTGATGGTCAGGCCTTTCTCAATAAGCGGCGTCTTCTTCTTCCTGGTGGTGATCTGTTGTTGCTGCTTCCCTCTCTCTGCCCTTGGTGGTGCAAAAGGAGGCTGGAAGTGGCCGGTGGATTCCTGCAGGAACGGAGGAGCTCGGGGAGATCCTCTCAAGCCTGTGATCATCCAAGCGCGAGGCAGCTGTGCCTCGGCTATCTATTGCTGATATGGCGGCAACACTGCAACCTCCACCGTGGAGGCCTCCTTCTCCTTTGCTGCGGAAGCTCGACGACGCCTTGCCACCAAGTGGTCTTGTCCCCGGTGGCTCGACGACGGCCGTTGGCAGGAGATCCTTGCCGGAAGGGAGTCCACTAGTTGCTTGCTCCTGTTCCTCGGCGGCAACGCCTGGAGGACGCCAGCGACTGGTGGTAGAGACACCCAAATCCTCGATTGCTTTGATCTAATTTTTTATAGGGTGTTCTCTGTAAAGTGCAAGCCCTTTCTTCAAGTACTAGGTTCTTAGAGCGAGTGTTGTATAAGGGGTATTTTGCAAATCTTTGTACCTACCACATTAATGAAAGAAATCCTGGGGTCTTCTAGACCCCTCCCTGAGTTCCAAAAAGAAAAAAGATTCCACAAAAATCTTATTTTGTAAGGTGAAACGAGCGTTAATCAGCATTCCTCGCCCTGCTGTACAGTCCCTTCCAGAGAAAAATTTGTTATGCTAAAAAAATCTTCTTAATAATCCATGTTTACAGCACAACAGTTGGCGATCCCAATAATTACACCAACCAGCCAGTAACCATTTCTCTGGCTCCCTGATTTCATATGGTTGCAGCTTGCAGGCTTGCAGGGATCGCCATGGCACCTTCTTCCTGATTTTCAGACATTAGTCCCGCCCAGCTGCTCTCTGTTCCTCCGTCGAAGGAGGATCCACTGCAATTATCAAGTGTTCCCTGATTTCAGCCATTAATCCCGCTCAGCTGTTCTTGGTTCCTCCACTGCCGGAGGAGAATGGTCCCCGGTGGTGAGCCAATGCTGGGCAGAGACGAGGTCCGGGAGCACGGGCGCGCCGGCCCGCCGCCACCTCTCGGCGTCGGCGGTCCTGAACCTGTCCAGCAGCAGCGCGTGCATCCCGACGGCCCGCGCCGGCGCGTAGTCCTTGCTCATGCTGTCGCCAATATGCAGCGCCTGCTCCGGCGCCACGCCGCCCGCCGCCTCCAGCGCCATCTCGTAGATCCTCCGGTCGGGCTTCTCGACGCCGGCGACGCCCGAGAACACCCCGAAGTCCCACTCCAACCCCTACATCACACAACACAAAACATACATCAAGAAACGTCGCATAATGCACAGCTGAGCCGACGCTTTCAGACGGTGTCAGCTGCTGACCTTGTTCAGTCCCAGTGCGGGCAGGACGACGTCCCTGTAACGGTGGTCGGCGTTGCTGATGATCCCGACCGTGACCTTCTCGTCGCGCAGCCATCTCAGGAAGCGTCGCGCGTCGGGGAAGACGGAGTACGGGGCAGGGGTGCCGAAAACGGAGTAGATTCGCCTGAATATCTGCTCAAATGTACCATCATCGTATTCGTATCCAGCCTACATCATGCATGAAGACACAGGAGCACAATAGCCAGTTACCTCCGGATTATCTCTGGATTGGGAAGCTGTATGAACTTGGGGGAAAAGAAAGACAGAGCACCGACCTTACCCTGGCGAAGGAGTCCCTGACGCACATCTTCCACCAGTCGACGTCGGGTATCCCGGAGGCGTGGCCGAAGCAGGGGTGCCTCCTCGCCATGTCGGCGTAGGCGACGTTGAAGCTCTGATGCATGCGCGTGTAGCCGGGGCAGGGCATCCCGGCGGACCTCGCCGCCGTGCAGTAGTAGTCGCCGAGCTGCCCCCGGTAGGCTATGAGCGTCCCGGTCACGTCCACCGTCACCAGACGCAGCCTCGACAGCAGCGTCATCGCCAGACCAACATCAAGTAGAAGGTTGGTCTGACGATTGGTTCAAGCCCAAATTCAGCTGCCATTTTGTACTTCTTGAGAAAGGGGGCCGACTCAAGTCTCCTTGCATCGCAAGAAAACTCTAGTGTGCACAGCTGGGCAAGCCAACCTCATCGGAGCTAATTATGAACCCATGGAGCGCAAGTTTTCTACCACCTCCCAAAGTTTTCTTCAAGGGAGAGTCAAGGCACCAAGGTCTAGCGCAGCAGGGCGCCAAGGAATCCAACAAATTTTGTGGAGCAAGCTAATTCTGTGGAGAACATAGTTGGTTCAAATAGTGATGGTGTAAACAGAAATTTGAGTAAATACAAAACAAACGAGATCTTTTTTAATATAAGAACAGAAATGGAATCAATATCCTCCAAACAAATACATACTATTTATGTTTTCTAGTACAACTTTTACAAGTGCTGCTGCCTAGAATAAACATCAAATACCGCTACAAACACAGCACACAGATCTACCTTGACAGTGAAGCTCACCATCAAAGAGACTACTGACAACACATGGTGAAGGACTTGGTTGTAGACGATTCCAACATGCATTGCATGCCCGCATTATACCCTGGTGTATATTTCACAATGGTGCTAATCTTTCACAAGTTTGACAACCTTCGCAATGTCTTCCTCCACATCTTCATCGTCAACAGCATCATCATCGTCACTGTCGTATTGGTCATATTGCAAAAGGCTGAAGTCCCTAGATTGCGCCTTCAGTCTTTCTTGGATTCTTTCCTTGATGGCAGTTCCCTGGAAAGTAGTTGAAATGAAGGCAGATATGAGCATCAAATTCCTACTGGTGTAGAGCAGCACTAGACTACTACTAACAGTCAAAGGTAAAACAACTAACCATTGAATGGCAACCTTCCTCGAATTTCTCTAGAAAACCAACAACCCAGCGATCTGCATTTTCAACCCACTCTTCCTGGAGTTTTGCCATTGTACTCCACTGCAAACATCAATATGCTTCACTCAGAACGTATCAACAGGTATACTTGACAAGGCTAGGTTCAGTTGAAGAGATGACCATGCGGTAGGAAAAGGATAGTATAGTGTTTCACTGGATAAATAAAGTATCGATCTGATGCATCAGATATAATCTTCAAAGAGCGTATGAACCAGATGTCGCATTCTTGACCAGAAAAGATAAATTGTACTAGATCAATGAGAAGATGTGTGTATAAAATACACATGCCATGTATCACTGTCAATTTGTCATCATGGTAACCTTGACAATACACATTGTGTGTGACATATGGCTGAAGCTGGTTGTCAGTAGGCTTTCAGCTTGAACAAAAAGCTATGGACATAACCCAATCTCACTTGTGCAATCTTTTATTACACGGCAAAACATAATTTCATAAAAGTCCTACCTAGTCTACAATGGCATCCAAAATAATATTATGCATTAGGAATCCCATGCTTAACAACTGAAAGTCAACTAATACTGCTTTGCTACTTCAGAACGTTAAATCAAACCAAGAGTCTACACATGTGAGAAAACTATATTCAATGAAAAAATCATAGTGCTAAAACAAAGGGTAGGTTAACTTTCTCCGCAAGAAAAAACAGCTAGGTCAACTGAACACAAAATAGGCATGTATCCCGGCATCAGCCAACCAATGGCGACAGAGAGAAGCTCTTAGCAATCAGTTACTCAACTTTAAAAATTCTAATTCAACATAAATTTAGATGATGTGAATACAAGTACCTTCTCCCCAACTTTTTCTTGGTGCTGCTTCACTTTGTCACGCAATGTTTTCAAGCCCATGTTTACTCTTAGTCGTTTTTCCTGATAAGATGTATAAGGGCTCAGCTGGCCAGCAAAATGCAAATGCTACTGTAGTCCAATTCAACTAGTAAAGTTTTGTCAGGGTAAGTATTGCATGCCTTCACATAACTGACACCAAGATCATTTCTGCTGTACCCTCTAGCAAGATTCCGCATAACATACTCATTATAATCTTTAACAATCCTCATTATAATATCTGAGGTTGATATCCCCTCAGTGCGCTGGGTCTCCTTAAATTTACCTAGTTTTTTTACCTGACAAAACAAGATTCTATTAGTCAGTGTCAGAAACACAACTTGTTCGAGATTATATTTGAATGGCTCAACTTGGAAACTTAAAGACTCACAAATTCATAGACATCATTACTAGCTCCACTAGCATCAGCATACCTGCATAGATTCAAATAGGAAAGATAGCACATATATGAGTTAGGAGATTTAAAGTACAGACCATTGAGTGTGCAGGTCCAAAATGTTAAATATCATTTAAAACATTTCATATCACACCATCAGAAATGTTTACTGTGGTTCCTCACATATAAGAATGAAAATAAGAAATATGGACTGCAATCACATAAACATCAAGGTAGCTCTAGACTGAATGCTTACGGCAGAGAATCATGTGCAACAAAATCAATGTTATGCTTATTCAAGAACTCTTCTGTTACCACCCATGGAGCATCAGGAATGACTTCATCAACCCACCTTGGAATATAAAATAATATATCACATTAGCATGCTACAAATGCTTAAAAGCATGTACAATGATTGCAGCTTATTGAATAAAATAAAGAGTGGCACACGATTACTTGCAGTGGCGAAGTGATTCATATCTCTCTTCCTCTGTCATAACAGTTCTTCCCTTGAATTGATGCGTCAACTCATCATTGCAGACCCCGACAAGAAGATATGCATTAGGAAACCTACAGTTGAGCAGATAGTTCAGTGTGAGAACAACTTCACACGTTACTGCAGCGCACTAAGTTGATCTCTGTAGAATGATTCGTATACATATTAAGAATGTAAAAATCCGTTTGTACTTAAATGCACGTAATCTATGGCGTCAATAGTAAGAACCGAACCTTAGGAATATTATTGAATCAAGAAAAAATCTGTAGGATGAGATTTAATAATTAAAACAGTTTCATACTTAATGAACAGAGTATAACTGCAAGAACAACGTTTCTTATGAAAGGTGTCATACAAAATCAGGTCTAATCCAAATGATATGTTTACCCTGTGTGCACATGCCACAAGTATAATAACACCACATCAAGTAAAAACTGGAATAATTTGGAAAAAGCTGCATAGATGTGAAAGATATTTTTTGCAGAAAGGAAGTAAATCGTTGCCAAATCCCATTAGTTGTTAGTGCAGAATGCAAAATGATCGTTGTGATGGGCCAAAGATACACAGAGAAAATCTAGAGGCAGATGCCGATTTTTAAGCACACAACATGTTTCCTGGTGAAAGTATTATGCCACTACATAAGGTAGGATTTGCATCTGAAGAGATCACACAGAACGAATTTCCATTCCAGTGCCGATTCAAAAGAATTGGAAGATGCTAGGTGTCCTAGAGGGGGCGGGGAAACTACTATCTGAGAGTAAAAATAGCACATCCCAAGCCTACAGCAAATTACTCCACCAGTCCATGTCAATGGAGCAGGATCAATGCACACGACCCAAAAGCCACACAAAAAAGGACGGCAAATGAAGCCAAATCACACTGAATTATTCCAGGTATGTGTCCCCCCACTGAATGATTCAAAGAGGACAAGGGTCCCGAGTCACATCACGTTAGGTAGGTAAGACGTACCAATTCCACTGAATCGGCATGACGAACGCACGAATAGCAATCACATATTTCACCAGGCGATACATGCGCTAATTACCCAAAAAAATAAGGGAGGCGACAGCGGCACTCAGATTGGTTCCTCGTCAAGCAACGTACTGATCCACAATAAGTAAACCTAATCGCGCCTGAATGGTCCGCTAAATTGGGCATCAGACGTAATGGCAAGTCGGGGGCCGTTCCTGAACCGGCAACCGCGACGAATTCCAAACGGAACGGGCAACCAGCAAACGAATCCCTCGCGCAATCCAGCGGCCGAGCGCGCCGAACAGCCTAATTAGGCGCGATCCGCAGCGGGAAGGTATGATGATGATTCGTGCGAGAAACGCCGCGAGGGGCGGGGGCAGATCGAGGCGAAATAGGTGGCGAGGAGGAGGGATTTCTCACGACTTCTTGGCCTGCTCGAGGGAGCGGGCGTGGCCGAAGTGGAAGAGGTCGTAGATGCCGTCGGCGTAGACCCGGACGGGCCTGTCCGTGATCCCCTCGGCGGCGGCGCCATTGCTGTCGGAGACCTCGACGTCCCCCTCCGCCTCCTTCCAGTCCTCCTCCTCCTCCTGCGAGGACTGCGTCGCCGCCGCCTCGGCCTTGGCGTCGGCCATGGATGGTAGGGCTCGAGGAAGGTCGGGGCGACGGGGGGAAGGGAAAGAGGAGGAGGGCGTGCGTGCGTGCGTGGTGGTCTGGAAGTTGGAAGCGTCGAGGCCAAACACATGGGGCCTGGCTCGCATGACGTGACGTGCTTCTCGGGCTCTCACTGTCAGCTGGGTCCCGGTGGTTGACGCCCATTGGTGGGACCAGGTCAGGACCGCGTCGACAGGGGACTAGGGGACACGTCAGATGTTGACGTGTACACACGCCACGAAACGACGGGTGAATTTTGCTGCCTATATTTCGTCCAAGTTGAACTACTCTCTCTAAATTTGAGCTGTTTTTATTTCGGCCGTCCATGTCAGTGATCCAAAGACCCAAAGGACGTAGAAGCTTCATTAATTCCAAGCAGTGGTGGTGTACAGAGACGGAGCCAGGATCTTAGCTCAAGGGAGGCTGAGCTAGTGCTATGTTGTGCATAAGGGGGGCTAAGCTAGCAGAAACACCATAAATAAGAAGTAATCAGGGCTAATTTTATGAAGAAAACCAAGATCATAGGGGGGGCGTAGCCCCTGCTCGTCCCCCCTTGTCTCCGTCCCTGTGGGTGTATAAAAGATTACAACGAACCCCATGAAATAGAAAATTACACATAGGTTCCTGGTTTTTGCAGAAAAGACCTCGCTAAGAAATAAGAAAACGTAATCAAGTCCTTCTCTTGCCCCACCGATGAGCACGAGGCCAGCAATGCCGCCGTCGGACTCCAAAGCGGGGACGGGGCCACTTGCTTCGAAGCCGGCGTAGAACGCGGCACCAGACCTTAGGAAGGGCCTCTGATGGAGGTTAAAACATCACCGGAATTCGTCGGCATGGATAACGGATGGCAGAGACGCCGTCGATGTGTTGCTCGAAGAGGTTGCTTCTGAAGAACTTCGACGCCACCTCCGCACCTCACCCTCCCCACGAACTCCCTTGCCTGTCGCCTGATGACCCACAAGTATAGGGGATCGCAACAGTCTTCGCGGGAAGTAAAACCCAATTTATTGATTCGACACAAGAGGAGACAAAGAATACTTGAAAGCCTAACAACGGAGTTGTCAATTCAGTTGCACCTGGAAACAGACTTGCTCGCAAGAGTTTATCGATAATGTCAGCTTTATAGCGATGGCAGTAGTGAAATAACAAAGACGAGTAACAGAGACAGCAGTAGTGATTATAGTAAACAGCAGGATTAAAATACTGTAGGCACAGGGACGGATGAACGGGCGTTGCATGGATGAGAGAAACTCATGTAACAATCAAAGCAGGGGCATTTGCAGATAATAATAAAACGGTATCCAAGTACTAATCAATCAATAGGCATGTGTTCCATATATAGTCGTACGTGCTCGCAATGAGAAACTTGCACAACATCTTTTGTCCTACCAGCCGGTGGCAGCCGGGCCTCAAGGGAATCTACTGGATATTAAGGTACTCCTTTTAATAGAGTACCGGAGCAAAGCATTAACACTCCGTGAACACATGTGATCCTCACATCACTACCATCCCCTCCGGTTGTCCCGATTTCTGTCACTTCGGGGCCATTGGTTCCGGACAGCGACATGTGTATACAACTTGCAGGTAAGATCATAAACAACGAATATCTTCATGAATCAATAACATGTTCAGATCTAAGATCATGGCACTCGAGCCCTAGTGACAAGCATTAAGCATAACAAGTTGCAACAATATCATAAAAGTAACATCTACGGATACTAGGCACTATGCCCTAACAATCTTATGACTATTACATGACCAATCTCATCCAATCCCTACCATCCCCTTCAGCCTACAGCGGGGGAATTACTCACACATGGATGGGGGAAACATGGCTGGTCGATGGAGAGGCGTCGGTGGTGATGATGGCGATGATCTCCTCCAATTCCCCGTCCCGGCGAGGTGCCAGAACGGAGACTTCTGGTCCCCGAGACGGAGTTTCGCGATGTGGCGGCGTTCTGGAGGGTTTCTGGCGACTTCGACTTCCCCCCGTGCGTTTTTAGGTCGAAGGCAATAAGTAGTCCGAAGGAGGGCGTCGGGGGCCAGCCGGGGCCGCCACACACTAGGGCCGCGCGGGGCCCTCCTGGGCCGCGCCGGCCTAGTGTGTGGGGCCCTCGTGCCCCCACCTGGCTTGCCCTTCTGGCTCCGTCGCATGCAGGAAAATAGGACCTTTCGCATAAATTCCGAGGATTTTCCTGAAAGTTGGATTTCTGCACAAAAACGAGACACCAGAACAGTTCTGCTGAAAACAGCGTTAGTCCGTGTTAGTTGCATCCAAAATACACAAATTAGATGCAAAACAATAGCAAAAGTGTTCGGGAAAGTAGATACGTTTTGGACGTATCAACTCCCCCCAAGCTTAGCTTATTGCTTGTCCTCAAGCAATTCAGTTAACAACTGAGCGATAAAAGAACTTTCACGAACACATTTGTTCATATGATGTAAATATTCTCATGCTATGGCTAACACTTAGGCAGTTCATAATAAGATACATGCAAATAAGATCATCTAATAGCTATGTCAATTATGGAAAGGCACCAACAATTAATAAAAAGCATCATGAATCATGTCTATAAGCAGGATTGCAATGTTCATAAAAGGATATGATAAAGTGGTATCTCGCTTGCCCGTATTTGATCAGCAAAACATAAATGCTCAGGCACCTCTGAAGTTCATAGAAAGACTAGAAATAGTGATTGTCAAAGATAAAAGCATCAAAGTTATACCACAATCAATCATATTTTGAGACAAGCATATTACACTAAGAATGACAGTTGTGCTCTCAAGAAAGTACTCAAAGAAAGGATGGAGACTCAATGTAAAAGTAAAAGATTGACCCTTCGCAGAGGGAAGCAGGGATTAACATGTGCTAGAGCTTTTCATTTTTATAAAGACAGAAGTAAAATGGTTTTGAGAGGTGTTTGTTGTTGTCAACGAATGGTAATGGGTACTCTAACTACCTCATCAACCAGACTTTCAAGAGCGGCTCCCATGAAATTTTATTTTTGGGTGGCACTCCTTCCAACCTTGCTTTCACAAACCATGGCTAACCGAATCCTCGGGTGCCTGCCAACAATCTCATACCATGAAGGAGTGCCTTTTTATTTTAGTTTTATTTAGATGACACTCCTCCCCACCTTTGCTTTCTCAAGCCATGGCTAACCGAATCCTCGGGTGCCGACCAACAATCACATACCATGGAGGAGTGTCTATTTGTCAATTTATGAAAGTTAATTAATTGGGGCTGGGAACCCCGTTGCCAGCTCTTTTTGCAAAATTATTGGATAAGCGGATGTGCCACTAGTCCATAATGAAAGTCCGTCCGGAGTAAATGACAAGATTGAAAGATAAACACCACATACTTCCTCATGAGCTATAAAACATAAACACAAATTGAGGAGCATTTTGAAGGTTTTAAAGGTAGCACATGAGAATTTACTTGGAATGGTTTGAAATGCCATGCATAGGTATTTATGGTGGACACTTTGGAACAACTTGGTTTTCAGGGGTTTGGAAGCACGAGCAGTGTTCCCGCTCAGTACAAGTGAAGGCTAGCAAAAGACTAGGGAGCGACAAATCAAGAGAGCAGTAACTGTCATAATCATGCTTGCGGCAAAATAGATTAACTGAGGCATAAAAGTGATACAAGAACTCTGAAGCAATGTAAATCATCGAGGCTTAATTGACTTTTGTTCAGTCATATGCATGCGTGAGCATGTGCCAAGTCGATTCAAGTGAATTATTCAGAGGAGGATACCACAATGTCATATCTATCTATGAATAAAGCAATGCAAGCAAACATCCATGACATGCTACTCATATTAATAAATTGGAGCTTAACATGAGAGATCATGAACTACTAGACTTTCTTAAGTGACATATACCTCACATGAACCAACCAAGCATGCTCACATGGATGAGTATATGTACAAAAATGAAAACAAATAGAGTTCATACCAGCCTCTCACCACAATCAGATTGTCGTAGATCGTCATTATTGCCTTTTCACTTGTGTAGCTTGAATAATATGGAATGAAAACCACGCTCCAGCCACCGAAGACCATTGAATTCATAAAGAACTTTACCAAACCAAAGAAGAACAGCAAATATTTTTGGTGTTTTCGAATTTGAAACAAGAACAAAAGGAAACAAGCAAATAAAGCAAAATCTTTTTGGATTTTCTTATAGCAAACCAACGATAGCAAATAAAGCAAAATGAAAGCAAGAAACCAAAATAACAAATGGTAAAGAGAAACAACAGAAATATTTTTGGTCTTTTTGTGTTTTAGGAAAGAAACAAAACAAAAACAAGAGAATGAAGACTAGAAGAAACACATAAAAGCAGGATGACAGAAATCTGCCAAAACCTGACAGCAGTACAGAAATCGATTTTTACAAAAATCTTCCGTTGCTCAGATCGAAAAGTGTTCAACTAATGAAAGTTAGATAACAACCTGGGGAACATGCACAAAAATTGGCAGCTCAAAATAACGTTTGGCTGTGCGCACGAATTTTTCTAGTAACAGTCCAGAATCTGTTTTCAAGCAGCACCTCCCCAAATATCATCTCCCTCTCATTAGAAAACCACTCAAAGAAACTAAACAAGTATGTACAAGTATCCAGCAACCATAATATGCAAAGAATGAGTGATGCCGGTATACCTCCCCCCAAGCTTAGGCTTTTGGCCTAAGTGGAGATCAACCCCAACGAGGGTCTGGGTTCCATGCCGGTGGATCATACATGGCGTAGTCATAATAAAGTCCCGATGCAGAAGAAAAGCGTGGAGGCTCCTCATGCCCAGCTTGTGGATGCGAAGAACTTACTGCATCGGATGACGAGTCGAGGTGTTCCTCGTCCTCCTCCGTGTTGTCTCTTGCACGATGGCCTCCTCCCTCTATGTGTGCATTAACTGCACTTTCTGTGACTGACCAATCCTCCCTGGAATCAAGGTTAAACAGAGCAGGTGCAGGCAATCCTACTAATTTTTCAGTTTTCTTAGTTATTCTCCAAGCTTTCTTGTAAAATGTTATTCTATAAGACAGGTTGCTCAAATTAGATGAATCAGAAACAAATTCATGCTTAATCATGGAGACTATATCAAGTTTCTCTATGGGAAGTTGAATATCAAGGTGGTGAGGTTCCACACCATGCATAGCTAATAAACGAGAGGCGATGAGACCTCCACAAATTCCGCCCTTCTCACGGTTAGTGGCAAGTCTGTTGGCTATCAAAGCACCCAAGTTATAAGTCTTATCACCTTGTAATGCCGCAGCTAGAAAGGCTAAATCCTGGATAGATATTTTACTTCCATTCTTTCTTGCTAGAACGCACTTGGTGATGAAATAAGCAAAGTAGCGAATAGCTGGGAGTTGAATGCTACTGATTTTACCACCATCCTCTGAGAAGCTTCTTCCATGACAAATCATCTTGAAAAGGTCCAAGAACTCTTGCGGCGATCCTCTTATCTTCTCGCATGATCCCCATTGCGGCACTCGATTGCTTTGCACAAAAATCATTGAATGGCAAGTTGACAGTTTTATTATAAATTTTGTACTGAACCATGGGGTTAGATCGCGACCAATTGATTTTAAAATCCTGCACTACAGACATAGTCAGTTTTGCATATTGGCATGGTTCACCATCAACAAAATCATCCAACCCTGCACGAGAGATTAGACTTTGAACATCTTGCAAGATTCCCGCACTTCTCATAAAATCCACGCACGGGTAGTAAGCGGGGTATACTCCTTCTTCGCGGTGAACTCTCATAACCTGTTGCACCTCCAATTCTTTTTGGTTGAGTTGGTGCCTACTCCCTTCCATTTTCTGAAATTTTTCAACAAACAATATAAATTTGATTTGGTGACATATAATCGAGAGAAACTACCATAGGAACTTGCTAGAGTACTAAACATGCATCAAAACTAGTTTATACATCTTAGAACAAGCATGCAAGCTCACTAAACATGTTACCTACAGCAGCAAAATATTCAAGATATACTCCACCAAACAAAATTCTACTTGGATGGTTGGAGGAATCACATACCGAAGAGCAAATGTGCCAAATTTCAGACAGAAATCTGGGCTGAGCAAAGAGATCGAGAAATCTGGAGCTCTTGAGCAAAAACGCGAGTGAGAGGAACCTGGTGCGAGTTTTTTCGGGAGAGAGAAGAAAGTGGGAGGAAGGGATGATGAAGTGGGGCAAAGGGGGACCCACACACCAGGGTGGCGCGCCCCCCTTGCTGGCCGCGCCGGCCTGTGGGGTGCCACCACTGGGTGCCCCACCTGGTCATCCCCGTGTGCTCCCTGTGTGCCTCGTCGAAAAATAGGATCAACAGTATAATTTTTGTGAATTTTTGAAAACTTTGAAAAATGCACATTTCTGGGTATTAAGTTTATTATTATTGGCTAGGAATTTTTTTGAAATCTCTAACTAACTAAGGAACTTTACAAAACAAGAGTGCTACAGCAAGTAGAACAAGTGGAGGAAGAAAGAGATGTTGTTTACCTCCTCTATGCATATAAAAAGTATTTGTTAACAAGGTTGATCAAGTCTTGCCACCAAATAAATTTTACATAGCATAAGAAGAAATAAACCTCAAATCAATCATGTTACCTTGAATTGTATTGATATGGATCCAATCACAAGAGTTTGATATTCTTCTTTAGGCTCATATATAGGACAATCGATAGTTCCAACTTTGATAGTTCTCACATTTGAAATTGTATTAACTCCACATACTTTATCAATCCTCTTGGGAAAATAAACGGTATGCTCCTTGTCATCAATATTGAAAGTAACCTTTCCTTTATTGCAATCAATAACAGCCCCTGCGGTGTTAAGAAAAGGTCTCCCAAGAATAATAGACATATTATCATCTTCAGGCATTTCCAACACAACAAAATCAGTTAATATCAAGCAGTTATTAGTAACTTGAACAGGAACATCCTCACATATACTAACAGGAATAGCAGTAGATTTATCAGCCATTTGCAAAGATATATCAGTCGGTATCAACTTATCTAAGTAAAGTCACTTATAAAGAGAGAAAGGCATCACACTAACTCCCGCTCCCAAATCACATAGAGCAGTTTTAACATAATTATTCTTAATAGAACAAGGAATAGTTGGTATACCTGGGTCGCCAAGCTTCTTTGGAACCTTACCATTAAAAGAGTAATTAGCAAGCATAGTGGAAATCTCCTCATTAGGAATTTTCCTTTTGTTAGTGACAATATCTTTCATATACTTTGAATAAGGAGGCAATTTAATAGCATCAGTCAAAGGGATTTGCAAGAATAAAGGTTTCATCCAATCACAAAATTTATTATAGTGTTCTTCTTCCTTTGATTTTAATTTCTTAGCAGGAAAAGGCATTTGCTTTTGAACCCAAGGTTCTCTTTCATTACCATGTTTCTCAGCAATAAAATCTTCTTTAGTATACTTTTTGTTTTTAACATGCTTTTCAGGTTCTTCTTCAACCTCTTCTTTATCAGGAGTATCATTCTTATCATTATCTTTATCATGTTCATTACCACTTTCAGTTTCAGCATCAGAAATAGAAATACTATTAGGATCATTAACAGGTTCAGAGGATTCTACAACATTCTTATGTTTCTTTTTCTTTTTCTTAGATGGAGCACTAGTTTTAGTTCGTTGAGAATCTTGTTCAACTCTTTTGGGATGTCCTTCAGGATATAGTGGATCCTGGGTAGAAACACCACCTCTAGTTGTTACTTCATAAGCATGTTTTTCTTTAGAATTATTTCCCAACAAGTCATTTTGCACTTTAGTGAGTTGATCAATTTGAGTTTGAACCATATGAAAATGTTTAACAAGCATCTTAACATCATTGGAGGTTCTCTCCACAATACCATGCAATTCACTAATAGCTCGAGAATTTTCCATTAAATGATTCTCTATTCTCATATTAAAATTATTTTGCTTCACAATATAATTATCAAACTCATCTAGGCATTGTGCAGGAGGTTTCGAATACGGTATATCTTCCCTAGTAAAGCGTTGAAGAGAGTGTACCTCAATCATGGATGAAGGGGGAGTTATCTTACATAAATCTTCTATAGGAGGTAAATTCTTCACATCTTCAGGTTTAATACCCTTCTCCTTAAGAGACTTCTTGGCTTCCCTCATATCTTCATCATTTAATTTAATCATACCCCTCTTCTTCATTATTGGTGTCAGGGTTGGTTCAGGTGTAGACCAATCATCATGATTCCGGCCTATTTTAGCCAATAATTCTTCAAATATTGCCTGGAGTTCTTTTCTGAAAACACAACCAGCACAACTATCCAGGTATGCCCTAGACTCAATGGTTAGTCCACTATAAAATATATCAAGTAAATCATGCTTTTCCAAATCATGATCAGGCCGAGCTCTAATAAGAGAGCAAAATCTCGCCCAAGCCTCAGACAATTTCTCTCCATCTTCCTGGTCAAAATTATAAATTCTCTGCAAAGCAATATGTTGAGCACTAGCAGGAAAGTATTTACGGAAGAAAACATCGAGCAATTCTTTTAGACTTTTAATAGAATCAGGTGGTAAACTATTATACCAAGTTTTAGCGTCATCCTTTAATGAGAATGGAAAGATTTTAGCAACAAAGTAAGTACGCTTCTTAACATCATCAGAAAACAAGGTACTTAGAGTAGATAACTCAATCATGTGTTCAACATCACTTTCTTTTTCAGTACCACAAAAGGGTGTTTTCTCAACAATAGCTATATGAGATAGATCAAGAGAAAAATCATAATCTTTATCCTTAATGTTTATAGGAGATGTGGCAAATTTAGGATCAGGAGACAGTTTATATCTAACAGCATGTTCTGCAAGCAACTTTTTAATTTTTCTTGCATCAGTAGTAGCATTGCATTTTTCAATAAAATCATCATCAAGTTCCACATAATCTTCATCAGGATCATCACTAGAATATTCAACAGACTCAGGTGAATTAACAGGTGTAGCAGCATTTTCATTAGGAGTTTCAGTATTTTCAATTTGTCTAGACTTAGCAATTGTAGCATCTAGAAAAGATCCTAACGAACCATCATTATCAAGCACAGCAGAAGCATCATCAAAATTATAAGAGAAATTTTCAGATTCAGCAGAAGTATCAGCATTTGAAGCATGTGGTGGTGAAACAAGTTTACTTATCACAGATGGTGAATCAAGAGCAGCAGAGGTACTCAGAGTTGTACCTTTTCTTGTAGTGGATGGTAATATGGCGACTTTAGTATCGCGAGGTTTACCCATGATGGAGAATTTGCAGCGAACAATATCAATCCAAGTGAACTTCCAAATAAAGCTATGCTCCCCGGCAACGGCGCCAGAAAATAGTCTTGATGACCGACAAGTATAGGGGATCGCAACAGTCTTCGCGGGAAGTAAAACCCAATTTATTGATTCGACACAAGGGGAGACAAATAATACTTGAAAGCCTTAACAACGGAGTTGTCAATTCAGTTGCACCTGGAAACAGACTTGCTCGCAAGAGTTTATCAGTAGTAACCGTTTTATAAAGCAGAGATAGTGAAATAACGACAGAGTAACAGAGACAGCAGTAGTGATTATAGTAAACAGCGGGATTAAAATCGTAGGCACAGGGACGGATGAACGGGCGTTGCATGGATGAGAGAAACTCATGTAACAATCAAAGCAGGGGCATTTGCAGATAATAATAAAACGGTATCCAAGTACTAATCAATCAATAGGCATGTGTTCCATATATAGTCGTACGTGCTCGCAATGAGAAACTTGCACAACATCTTTTGTCCTACCAGCCGGTGGCAGCCGGACCTCAAGGGAATCTACTGGATATTAAGGTACTCCTTTTAATAGAGTACCGGAGCAAAGCATTAACACTCCGTGAACACATGTGATCCTCACATCACTACCATCCCCTCCGGTTGTCCCGATTTCTGTCACTTCGGGGCCATTGGTTCCGGACAGTGACATGTGTATACAACTTGCAGGTAAGATCATAAACAACGAATATCTTCATGAATCAATAACATGTTCAGATCTGAGATCATGGCACTCGGGCCCTAGTGACAAGCATTAAGCATAACAAGTTGCAACAATATCATAAAAGTAACATCTACGGATACTAGGCACTATGCCCTAACAATCTTATGACTATTACATGACCAATCTCATCCAATCCCTACCATCCCCTTCAGCCTACAGCGGGGGAATTACTCACACATGGATGGGGGAAACATGGCTGGTCGATGGAGAGGCGTCGGTGGTGATGATGGCGATGATCTCCTCCAATTCCCCGTCCCGGCGAGGTGCCAGAACGGAGACTTCTGGTCCCCGAGACGGAGTTTCGCGATGTGGCGGCGTTCTGGAGGGTTTCTGGCGACTTCGACTTCCCCCGTGCGTTTTTAGGTCGAAGGCAATAAGTAGTCCGAAGGAGGGCGTCGGGGGCCAGCCGGGGCCGCCACACACTAGGGCCGCGCGGGCCCCTCCTGGGCCGCGCCGGCCTAGTGTGTGGGGCCCTCGTGCCCCCACCTGGCTTGCCCTTCTGGCTCCGTCAGTATTCTGGGAAAATAGGACCTTTCGCATAAATTCCGAGGATTTTCCTGAAAGTTGGATTTCTGCACAAAAACGAGACACCAGAACAGTTCTGCTGAAAACATCGTTAGTCCGTGTTAGTTGCATCCAAAATACACAAATTAGAGGCAAAACAATAGCAAAAGTGTTCAGGAAAGTAGATACGTTTTGGACGTATCATCGCCACCTTGGCACCTGGATCCAGGGAGAGAAACAGAGGAGGCCGGCGTGTAGAAGTAGCGAGGCCATACCTGCACCGCTCCGAATAAAATGGCCCGCCGTCGGACCCGAAGAACCTGCCACTGAGTCGGGGAGACAAGCGTAGAAGATGGCGGCGCCGACGGACCCAGTGGAGGAGCTTATTGAAGAAGCCATCCTCGGATGTTCCCCTTCCTTTGTCCATCCACCATGGACGAGCATCGAGAAGCAGACGGTCCGCGACCTAGTTGCTGCTCCCACGCAACCAAATCAGATGACGAGGGGGGGAAGAGATGGCCTTATTGGCGGAGATGCCACGCCGCCTCTTCGCCACCTGCCGCCACTCCTGCCACCGGAGAAGGACATCAGCAAAGAAGAAGGCGAGGACGGGCCGGATCTGGCCGAGGAGACCCAGCCTCCTACTCCCAGTCGCCACAGGGGCAAACGACGCAACGCGACATCCTAGACTACTATGTACAGATGGCTAGGTGCCTCCCCTTCCTCTGCTCCGATCAGCAACGCCGATGGAGAAGATTCGGGATTGGGCCAGCTTCAGCGGTGGGAGACGGTGGACTCTCAATGGGGGGTGAGAGAGAGTAAGCAAGGTTCAAGAGACACAGCTACTCCACGCAGCATTATCTACTCTTATTCCGTTGTGTTAGGAAATTCACCATCCTCCCCGAATCGACCAAAATTTATGTGTATGTCAAGGCATCTTCGCGCTTATGGGGATTAAAACACGCAAAAAAAAACGTAAGCACCCATACAAGAGTCCAAGTCTCCAAGGCTAATACGGGGCGTGGGCTCTGGGACGGAAACAGGACTGAAGTATAAGGGAAGCAATCTTAGTATGAGGTGGGCAGAACTAGCTAAAATCACAAATAAGGAGCTGCCATGGCTTGTCTTCAAAGGAAATACATGAGCATAGGGGGGGCTGCGCCCCCCCCCCCCTCGCCCCCTTGTCTCCGTCCCTGCGTGGGCTCTTGGGCGGATTAAAGAAATGATATAAAAGGAATAAAAGCAGGCAGCAAAATTGGTCCGCTACGGAAAATGTGAGATGACGTAGGGCGTTGATGCAGGAACTTTTCCAGGACTGACTATGATTCATGGCCCCTAAGGCTGGTGCCAATGCATCACCCGTTATAGCCTCGCCACGTCAGCTTTTATCCTCACTATCACCCCACTCTCACCTCACTCTCACCCCACGGTACCAGTGCACGGGCTATAGTGCCAGCTCTCACTTCTCTCTCCTCCCTACCGCCTCCCTACCGCCCCCACTAGCACCGCTATCGCCTCCCTCTCGCCCCGCTCTCGCCTCCAACGCGGGCTATAGGCGGGCGGTACCGCCCCTACCGCCGGGCGATGGAACCACCGCCCGCCGCTACCGTCTCGCCCGCCTACCGCCCCGCTACCGCCTTGCTACGGGCGGTATCGCCCGCGCTATAGCCTGCGTTGGCACCAGCCTAACTACCTGATTGTCAATCCTAGCCCCTAGCAATAGCGCCCGTGTTGTACATGCTGAATCTAGCCACGGGTTGGTCTTAGATTGGCCAAACTGTCTGGCCAACCCGCACCGCACCGGATTCGTGGTTTTACTTGGCGTCAGCATAGTAAACTGTCCAAACGGTAGTAAACCGAAAAGGGTTTATGGATTTAGAGGAGTATAGTATAGTAGGATTTTCAAACTTTTGTCATACGACTATGCTCGGCGAACATGGGTTGGTCTTTATGTGGTATTCATAATAATTACATTTTTCGCTTTAAATTTTGTTTTAGCTACTTCTTCTGCTTCATAGTTCTTTGTCGTGATTGTAGTGTAAATTTAAACGAAAAAAACATGACAGTAATTATGAACTAGAGGAAGTAAGTGGTAAATCAAGTTATCACATTGTTGTCAAATCTTGTGTGTTGTTGCCTGTTCGACGGTACCTCGGAGGAGGGATCCTCACGAAGGGGGGAAGAAGTAGAGGCCATTGGGTGGAGTGCTAACGGGACGGTGCTACACGATTTACCTAGCTTCGGAACACGATGCACGATGGCAGGGCCTAGTGATGCTTGTCTGAAATTATCTGGGCACTTTCGCGTTGTTACAATGAGTTATGGTCGTGCCTCTAGGGCTCCCAGGATCCGGCTTACAAAGGCGCCAGGATCTAGGGTTTATACGGAGAGTCCTAGCCGGAATACAATCTTGCCTAACTACGGAACATTACATTATCGTGCACATCAAGGATCCGCCTACTACCTAATATGTCGTACTGGATCCGGCTACCTTTGATGGCCCAGGCCGGATCCAACTCTAGGCGTACGTCGGTTGGGATCCGGTTCCTTATTCCTAGGCTGGACGTCCTCCATCTTGATCAACAACAACTGGGCCGCCCGATGGGCCGTATGCCACCATCATCGTTTGTGGGTGACCGAGGCTTGCCGGATCTAAGCACTTTCGATGGTACACCAATGAAATTTACCCACAACAATGTGTATTTCCAATAAATAACAATGTTGCCCCAACCCTGAACCGATGGGTGAACCTAAGCTAGAACAATCTAACAACAAAAAACAGAGATAGAAATAACCAAGTTTGGAAAGAGACATTGTGAAAGCGTGTGATGTATGCCAAAGTTAAATACTTTGGGAGGTGACAAGGGATTAACTTGTCAATGCCTACGAGTTGTATACTAGGGTTTCGCGGAAAGTAGAGGGCAAGTAGATCTCGAAGGTTTCAGCCGAAAGGTGACCGACTGCTAAAAACTAGGGTTGTGTTGACAATGAAATCGATCCCTTTCTTTATCCCTCGACTCCCCCTTATATAGGAGGCGGAGCCGAGGGCTTCATGCCATACAAGTTACAAATTCCGAGAGACTCTTTGAGTTTGTCCCGTATAGTTACATCTCTTTATTCCTAATCTATCTCTACTTTCCATATCGACACTTCAATGGGCTTCCGGGCTTTATATTCTTCGGGTCGTAGGCCTTTAGGAAACCCCGGCTAGCTTCTTCGGCATGCCCATTCGGGATGCCTATGTCAGTAGCCCCCGAGATTTTGCTTGCGTCGTAGAGTCGAGTAAAATCTCCATCGTATAACTAATTCACAGATTCTTCGGGTCATTACAAAAATTCATTTCAGATATACATATTTTGTACGGAGATAATGGTAAATGGGGTTGGTTCATCTAACGGATCAGGTACCAGTTAACTGCTCTCGTGGCAAACCGGCAAAACCTACTTCAGCGCTCCCGATGGGAGTAGCCCCCGAGGCTACAGTCTAGTATATATAACTCGTGGATTTACAGTAACGATTGATCGCCTATATTTTGTATTGACACTTTTTTCCTCTGCATAATTTATCGGGTGCGCGATCAGCGCTCCCGATGGGAGTAGCCCCCGAGGGTACAGTCGAGTATTTATACATGGTTGTAGGCTCAACTTGCATTGTTCATGCACTCTATATTTTGATTTCATAACTTCTGTTTTTCTTTATTTTATCGGGTGCGCGACCAGCGCTCCCGATGGGAGTAGCCCCCGAGGCTACAGTCGAGTATTTATACTTGGTTGTAGGTTCAACTTTCGTTACCTTTCAACAACTCTATGTTTCTGTCCTCCATATTATCCTCTTATCAGAAGTATCTCTTATCAGAAGTATGAATGACACTTCTGATAAGAGTAGCCCCCGAGCATTTGAACAAATACTTGTATTTGATCATAGGCTCGTGAAGTTATTTTGTTTGGAAAATCCACATTTTCCTCTCGCTATTTTTTTAAAGAAGGCCAGTTGAAATTTTCTTATGGCGACGTCAGCGCTGACGATGGCCACGACCTTCGCACTGGAAAGGCGCGAGTTCTGTCATTTCACTGATATGTGGGTCCGAAATCCTGCGCCATCGACACGTCGCGCAAGTAGGGGACACACGTCCTCTGCAAATTCTGGCACGCGCGTTGTAACGCCTATCCAGTAACTTCGCACTGAAAAGACTGTTGTACCCTTGGTGACACGCGTAAGGCGTAAGATCCATTCTCCTTTCATCCAACGATGCGGCATATCGTTTCCTCGCTATAAAACTTCCCCTTCGTCCTCATTCTTCCCCTTCGCTGCGCCGTTCATCTCTCTCCTCTCTCCAGTTCCGCCATTGCCGTCCCGAAGCTCTTCACGCTCGTGCTTCCAATCACCCTTCTTCTCCACCAAAGCTCGTTTCCATGTCGCCGCGCACGAAGCTGATCAAACACACAGCTCCCGGGACCAACACGCCGATGGAGAAGGTGGAGATCTCTGGATGGGAGAGATCCAAAATCTCCAACCAAGATCAGAAGACCCTCAAGAAGCTTGGCCTGATGAACACTACGCCACATATTATTTTTAATGACAGACAACTTTTGTCACCTAATATACCAAATTTGTCATGTATTACTCTCGGGTGACAAAATTTGTTATACATGCAGTTGGACAACATTATTTGCTCTTATTCCGTTGCGTTAGGAAATTCACCATCCTCCCCGAATCGACGCAAATCTTTGCGTGTCTGCTCAAGGCATCTTCACGCATATGGTGATTAAAACCGGCAAATAACCTTAGTCGTTTATGAGTGTTCATAGGACGTATATTTGGCAATGATCCACAATCAATACAAACAACAAACTCCTCTTAAGGACCAAAAGCAAAACAAACAAAAGATTAAAGACACCGTGTTCTCGTAATCTTTTAGGGGCCACCAACCATTTAGCTTTAACCGCTAGCAGAACTTAAACATTTTGTCAGATGTGTAAAACCATTGGATCGTTATATCATATAAGTCATTATCACCAAAATTCACATAGAGGTTGAATACATCCTTTCAATACTCCATTCAAAATATGCCAGATATAGACACAAAGACACTTGCTCATCAATGGGAGTTTTACGAAGAGTAAAACGCACCCGCGGTACACCAAGTTGACGAGAAAGAGCACATTGGTCACGAAGTTGTAGAATGCCGAACCACCGTCTCCAACTTGCAAAATGTGGGCACGTTGGTCACTCTGTGACGGTCTAATCCTATCATGCCTCATACAACTGATGGCATGGTGACAAGGGATGCTTGTCAACTGCCACCTCCTGCATCTGCAACTCCTTAGAAACCCTAGATCGAGTTGGGAATCATCTGTCCTAAGCAAAACCAGCTAAATCGGCTTGATTACAACCAATCTACAATCCAAATAACACCATCACAACATCTAAATCGACCGACAAATGAGACAAGAGAGTAGAACTGACTGTAGTTGGGAGCGTCTTGGCCTAGTTCTCTTCAACGAGGCGGACCTGGCTCCTCTTCACGAACGGGAGATGTGGGTGATGACCCACAAGTATAGGGGATCGCAAAAGTCTTCGAGGGAAGTAAAACCCAATTTATTGATTCGACACAAGGGGAGCCAAAGAATATTTGTAAGCCTTAACAGCGGAGTTGTCAATTCAGCTGCACCTGGAAACAGACTTGCTCGCAAGAATTTATCAGTAGCAATAGTTTTATAGCAGTAGCAGTAGTGAAATATAAGCAGCAGAGTAATAAAGACAACAGTAGTGATTGTAGTAAACAGCAGGATTAAAATACTGTAGGCATAGGGATGGATGAACGGGCGCTGCATGGATAGGATAACTCATGTAATAATCAAGACAAGGCATTTGCAGATAATAATAAAACAGTATCCAAGTACTAAACAACCATAGGCATGTGTTCCGTATATAGTCGTACGTGCTCGCAATGAGAAACTTGCACAACATCTTTTGTCCTACCAGCCGGTGGCAGCCGGGCCTCTAGGGAAACTACTGGTAATTAAGGTACTCCTTTTAATAGAGTACCGGAGCAAAGCATTAACACTCCATGAACACATGTGATCCTCATATCACAGCCTTCCCCTCCGGTTGTCCCAATTTCTGTCACTTTGGGGCCTCGGGTTCCGGACAGCAATATGTGTATACAACTTGCAGGTAAGATCATAAAACAATGAATATCATCATGAATCAATAACATGTTCAGATCTGAAATCATGACACTCGGGCCCTAGTGACAAGCATTAAGCATAACAAGTTGCAACAATATCATAAAAGTACCAACAACGGATACTAGGCACTATGCCCTAACAATCTTATGTCTATTACATGAACAATCTCATCCAATCCCTACCATCCCCTTCAGCTTACAGCGGGGGAATTACTCACACATGGATGGGGGAAGCATGGATGGTCGATGGAGAGGCGTCGGTGGCGATGATGGCGATGATCTCTTCCAATTCCCCGTCCCGTCAGGGTGCCAGAACGGAGTTTCTGATCCCGAGATTGGGTTTCGCGATGGCGGCGGAGTTCTGGATGTCTTCTGGAAAAGTGGTCGAACCCCCTCGCGTTTTTAGGTCAAGGGCTTTAAGTAGTCCAGAGGGGAGCGTCGGGGGCTGGCCGAGGCGGCCTCACCATATGGCGGCACGCCCCCCCTCTTGGCCGCACCGGCCTATGGTGTGGAGGCCATGGGCCTCCCCCTAGCTTGCCCTTCTGGCTCCGTGTGTCTTCTGTAAAAATAGGCCCTTCGCAATTATTTTCGGGGATTTTCCTGAAAGTTGATTTTTTGCACAAAAATAAGACACCATGGCAATTCTGCTGAAAACAGCGTTAGTCCGTGTTAGTTGTATCTAAAATACACAAATTAGAGGCAAAACAATAGCAAAAATGTTCGGGAAAGTAGATACGTTTTGGACGTATCAGTGGGCGCCTGAGAGCTCATCATGCTCAGCACCGATGCCGCGCCACGTGAGCTGCCGTCACCATGGCCGCCTCGCCGACGAACTCCAAATCACCCTTCTAATCTTATCTCTGTGAACGGGAGGAGTGGGGACGAACAAATGACAAGAATAATAGATTCAGGTGGTTTCTGCAAAAAATCCTACTACTGACAAGCCGTTCTAACGGCAACACAAAGGATGTTACTGCCACGTAATCAAATTCTGACGGTGGCAGTCACAGAGTGACCAGCGTGCCCAAAATTGGCAACTTGAAGACTGCGGTTCGACATTCTGCAACTTCGTGACTAACTAGTACAAATGCCCGTGCGTTGCCACGGGTCGTCAAATTTTATTTTTTAATGCACATATATAATTCACAACTCACTGTGAAAAATCAAAACAAATCGGTGATATCATAATATACTACAGAATGATAATGCCAAACGAAATAACAGGACTACATTGTTGTGTATTGAGAGACAACATATCGTGCAATGATGAGGCTTAGATAACCTAGTCTGCTAACATATCCTTATATCCAGCAAACATGAGATGATGTCTGAGATTGAAGTGCAATGGATGCATGAAGGCCCTAGAATGAATGTGTGGATAAAGAAATAAACTCAAGCTTATTTATCACACAACTAAAACCATGCAATAGTATCCAACTCAAATTCAGAAGTCAACCAGGCATAGGCAAGTACTTTCATAGTGTCAAGTTACACTTCACGGAATAAAAAGAAGGGATGCAGAAATAGTTCTAAATACCCAATTTACAGTGAAACGTGCACAAACAACACAAAAACTGTAGTTACTATACACACAATAAACACCAATCAGGAGTACTAATGACCCTATATCTGTTTCTCTATCACTGAGCGAGTTGTGTCGACTAACTACATGACATGGAACTCTGGGGCCTACGTATCAATCACTAAGAATGGTAACATTATTCTAGTGGTGTGCATGAGCTACAAGATATGGGATGATCTTAGCACCAGGGGAAAGAAAAGAAAAGGTACACCATATGGGGAGCAGCTGGAGACTAAGATCTTCTCATGGAAGTGTCTTTTCACCCTTCATTCATTCACCTGAAGATGTAGCGACCTTGGCCTGCTTCATTGACCTCCGACGAAATATCAGTTGTAGGCTTATGATATGACAAACCTCCAGGAAGGTAACCAATGGAAACGATATAATTTGGGGGTTTATGCTCACCTTTGTGGATAGAAGGGTTTGTCGAACTTTGGGAGGGGTCATGCTTGTGGCAACATGGTCTTCCTTAGATGGTTCGGCGCCTTCTCTTCCTCAATCTTCACACATATATTACATTGTGGTTAATCGTTAGAACATAAAATAAGTGATTGCAATTGCACCATTGCAACCTCCAAGAAACAGGTGGATATACCTTTTGTGTGCAAATTCATTTTCCTGTTGCAACCTCTTGCAACTGATCCCTTTTAATTTACCTGTATCGCAATGAAATGATACGTGAAACCTACTAATCAATATACTCAGATGTATGACAACATTCCCCCCGATGTATGACAACATTCCCCCCCTGAAAGGGGCATCAAGACAATAGTGATAATTTAATATTAAGCAACTATTTGATTCTCCGAGACCATGCATTTCCCATGCTTTTCCAAGGGACAAAAAGAAATCCATCCAACATGTATCACCCACGATGTTTTCAAATATCTGAAATAGGAACTACTTCCTCCATTTTAAAATAATTGTCGCAATTTTTTGTAAATACAGATGTATCTATACGCAAAACTGCATCTAGACACATCCGAATCTAGAGGACGTTGCGACACTTACTTAGGACCAAAGGTAGTACATCATTTTATTCTGACACTCTACATATTTGTTTTGCCGAAGTACCAGATAAGACATCAATCAAAATAGGAAATAGTTAATAGACCATCACGGGCGTAGCAAGTTGATGTGCATATGCAATAATGACATAATGTTAGGATTCGGAAACAGTATAAACTCTCTGCAAAAGACCGACATCTAGAGACTCAAGTTATCTCGGTCTTAATTTCTAATAAAACTATACAAATTGCATTTAAAGCCAAACAAATCCACTTGTCTAGATTCGTGGTGAACTTATACTTTATTAGCAGCAGAAATGAGAGGCTAATTTTTAGCCTCCAACATCAAGGACCTCTCAGTTCACTACTACCTTCACGGATGGACGTGAAGTCAGTTAACAGGTTCTCCATATCTGACTTGTTAAAACTTAAACATATATTGAATCCATGTCATGTCTCCATTTTTTCTCTATAGTCTTTCTGGGGTTCCACTCACCTTCGGTGTCCCTTTTAGTGACACCTCCGCTCTTTTGACATTTGTTGATGTTGTGTCAGTGGCTTGTTGCTATACTCATTCTGATCAATATCGCTCGTAGTTGTCCTGCTCAACATGGCTCTACAATCATGTGCACACCTTCTCCTATGCTTCAGAAAATCTCCAGCACCGTCATCGATGTTTCACTGTCTCATCTCCAACTCTGGCCTCTGCTCATTCACACTTTCTATTAACATGTAGGAGACCCTTAAAATGAGAATGAGAACGTGAATTTTACAGAGAAACAAAGTACTACCTCTGATCATAAATAGATGTCGGAAGTTTAACTAAATTTGGATGTACCTAGACATTCTTAGGGTGTAGATACATCCGAATTTGGACAAATCTTTCGCATCTTTTTATGTACGGAGGAAGTACTTTTGTGTATTCTGACTTCCCATTTGATCTGTTACTTTCACAACAGCCAATGTGCGTGCATTGCTAAGAGTTTGCATAAGCAAAGTATTTGATAAATCGGTAGCGTGATTTAAATTCCTGACAAATCTACAACCAATCTCGTTAGGAAATTATGTTGTACCTAACAGAGACGACTTCTAAACTGATACATAAATTCTTGAAAAAAAAGAGGAAATAGGAAAGTGGAAAGTGATGTTGTATCAATTTTGTCACAGAGAGAGGAAATAAGAATGCTCAATTTATATTATAATAACTATACGAGACAACTTGAAATATGATACATAGATTCCTTGCCAACAACATATAAAATATTTGAATACCAACCTGCATGCATTCCACATGTTAGCCTTAAAGCATGTTTCAACATTTCCTGAAAGTTTGCATAAGCACATATTTAGTCATGGCAGTAATATTATATTTAATTACCAAGCATACAACCAAAGCAATCCGGCATCCGGCCTTGATCTTGAGAGCAAAACAGAATCTTGACAGTTTTATTATTACACCTATTGAAGACAACATGAAAGAGATACATTGATTATCTATAATCAACATGCAAATAATTTTCTAATGGCATCTTACGGAGCATTATAAAATTAATGTGTACCGTCAACAACAATTGATCAATTACGAGGCCATATATTGCAAACTCCATTGTTCATTCATGACATACAGAAAACACATGGCATGATATACAAGTGAGTGAAACCGTATAAGTGTCGGTTTCTACCATTTACCATTAACCTCTGCACATAAAATCGGTTGGGCTTGCCGCGGCATAACAGATTAGCGGTATAGCACCCTGCTTGCATTGTATTCTCCTTCTACAACCTGATAATGCTATCTTGAACCAATAGCATGGGAATTTAAGCCTCGACGAGTTCTTTTCTGAAATATCAACTGAAACCAAGACTGCTTGGAACAGGGGAAACCAAGTGGGAACTTAGTCGGGACCCTAGTTTGGAGATATGCTTACACACGATGGACGCTGTAAATTCGGTTCCCAAATGTATTTTAGTCGAAGTTGATATGGACAAAAGACATGTAGACACTACAAACCGAATACACATAATACAAGTGTCCACAATTACCATGTTAGAAACTTGTTTACGGATATGATTACCATGTTTAGAGATGTATTGTTATTGAAATGATACATATACTGGCATTCAAAAATCATTTAACACCTACCTGCTCTTAAATGATGCTTATGGCTTCAACTAATTGAGCTTCAAGTTTTAATTCCCGCTCGGTAACTTCCAAGGTCAGTTCGGCCCCATCATCTTGAAGTCATGTCATTCAGATCAGCAATAACCCACAGCTTGAGGTGTGCATCGTCGGTGCCTCTCAACACGACCCCTTTAATTGATACGGTAATTCACCACGAATCCACCACGAAAATTAATAACATAAATAGCACGAGCCAAATACTGAATTGCGGGAACCTTTGGAATACACAAATAAGCTAGTTATCCAAATCATGTAGCAAATTCAAGCCTAGGACAATATGTACTTATGTAGTTGTCAAGTTCTTGATTCTTAGAAGCCTTTAGTCATTCAAAGAGATAATATGAACCTTCCTCCTCTAACTTAGTTTATGCTGTTGTCCCATTTTTCTCCGGCCCCACCAGGCTTGAAAAAAAAAGCATCCCACTCCTCTTTTGTCATATCAAAAGGCCAATCTCAATCAGCCACATTATCAAACACCACAGTTTTGAGCAAAGCAACATATCCCAGCAACATTATCAAATAAAGACAACAATTCACTCTGAATATACACCATACCTCAGTCCCCAAGCTGCATGGCGAGTAGAACAACGTACGGTAGTGCAATCTTCACATGGCTTATGTCTTTTGTCGACTCACAAAGCTCCAGTGCATATTCACACATGAAATTCATGAAGCAAGCTAAGCCGAGCAACAAAATAATACTCCAGGTGCAAGGAATGAACGGGAACAGAAACAAAAGGGAAATTTACGTCTTGAAACCAAGATCGAGAAAGGAAGGTGGCACCTCCAGATTGTGGCCCAAGCGAGAAAATTCATCGCATTGAGTCGGTTGAATGTACATACAAAGCATTTAGTAAGCCAAGATGCATTATCTCCTATAGAGATAGTAGAAGTCGATTTCACATTTAGCAATCCACTTTTATGCTTACATTTCAGCAGCATGTATATTTTTCATATCTTAAGAGCTGAAGTTGCTTAATTGAGAGCTTACATCCTCCGTACAATGATTTGAGAAAGAGCAAGTCTCCTCCTGGCTTCAACCGGCGAAGGCCAACTTTTCTTTTGAAATCAGAGTTAATGATTTTATTTTTCTACCATGGATAAAATGTCTAAGGGAAAATTTGCTATAGGACAACTGTTATTTTACGCGTTTGCCAAAACACACCGCTCGATTGTGTGTTTGTCGTACCATTACAATTTTGTGACACATTTGCCAGAACACACCACCTCGCCAAAAACGGAAAGTTTTGCACTTTTACCTGGGATGACTGGTTTTGAAGACAAAAAGCATAACTTTCCGTTTTCGGCCAGGTGGTGTGTTCTGGCAAATGTGCCACAGAATTGTAATGGTACCTGGCAAAGACACAATCGGGTGGTGTGTTTTGGCAAATGCCAGAAAATAACGGTGTCCTGTAGCAAATTTTCCCGATGTCTAAATGACATACCTTAAATACTATAGCTATGCCCTGTACAAACAAAGCAGTGCTACTCAAGTGATGTACATTGAGTATTTTTTGACAATAGGAAAATCGAGCATACTTTAGCAGTCACTCAATCGCATGAATGCAACCTCCCAAGTAGGAAGACACATTATTTATCAACGACAATGCAATGAGCAGGTAGCAAGATCTTTGGTATAGATAGAACCCCACAGGGATTTCTTTTGTCAGGTTACTTCTAATTTAACTTACCAAGAGTTACTATCAAACTATCCAACTATATGCTAGTATCCAACACATCTAACTCACAAGAGCTGGTACAGTTACCCCAAAACAACCGGGACTAACAACTGCTCTTAAATTTTTAATGAAGAAATGCAAGCTCATATGCCGACATATGCCAGTGAAAAATGCATTCCTCTACTCTATAGCATCAAACTTCCTTATCTGTATGAACTTGAGTTGATCAATACAAAGTACATCAAAAGTAGGAAGGCATCCAATTTATGTAACTTACTAATTATTATTATCAAATGCCAACGATAGATTTTTTTATTACAACAATCACTTAAGGTGCAACCAAAACAAAGTTACCTGGATTTGTGGTTGGCAAGTGGAGGCTCCTCCTTCAGTCCTTCTCCTTGCCGATAAATAGGAACTTCTCAGCTTTGAGGTCCTGGTCCATATGATGACAATGATAGGATTGGACAATGGCAGCGATGACACGGGCTAGCTCAGGTAATATTTTGAGTCAGTTACATGATAACTCTGTTTACATAAATGATGGGCATGAGATCCGATACTATATGTGACAGCCTACAAAATATCTTTGTGGCTGTCCAAAATAATGAAATTCTGCAAAGGGTAATAAAACTGTAGTGGAGTACAATGCAAGTCAATCTTCAATCAAGCAATGTAGTGAGTAGTATCTCTCTAAGAAATACCAGGCTACCAACTGGTTGAGCATGATTTCATGTCGATACCTTGAGTCAGTGGTCGTTGTTGCCAATCTATATGGGCATCTTTTAGAGAGCACAATCTTGCCAGCCTTTCTTCATTGTTCTCTTGCAGCTTTTAACTTCTCATAACACCTGATACTCATCAGACCTAATGAATTTACACAAGGACAAGAGTCAGCGGACATAGTCATATTGCAGATCTTCAGAAAAAATTCTCTCTCTCATGGAAATAATCTCCCATCACTACATTTCATGCATGCTGTTCCAGTCAAACTGATGCAGATAAATGAAGCAATACAATGAGACAAATGTGAGACAACACTGATTGATCTGTCCAGAAATCATGTATTGTACTTCTCCATTACTCCATTGAATCAAAACACCACCACCATCATCCAATCCATGGGTCTCTACACCTATATAATATATATATAGCATGTCGAATAAAAGGGAACTGTAAGTTTGGGAGGCTGAGCCATAGCCTGGAAGGATATAGTTGAATGTGGATTTCTCTAGTCTCTTAACATCTTATATAGCATCTACCACTGAGCAACAAATGGAAAAAAGATACCTCAATTAGGTACTTCCAGTGAACATATTGTACTGCAATCGTTAACCAAGTAGTTGCTATATTCTGAAATTCACAAAGAAAGAAATCTAAAATTCAGAAACTCTGTCGCCATTGCACCCACGCCTCATCTATACAATTGGAATTCACAGGCCAAACAACTAAAACACTACAGTACGTACTGTATGGAATTTTATCTTTGCATTCCGATTCAGATACCATTCTAAAGGGGACCAGATACTATATAGAGAGCATTTGCATCAAATAAATAAGAACAACAACCATTTGCCACCATATACATCAATGAAATTTGCATATGTCACTCACAACGTCTGGATCAAACAAATCAGATAAATTTGCATATGTCACTCACAAAATTTGCATATCTCATTTGCATCAATTTTAAAATAATTAAACAAACAGAAAATACTACTCACCACCATTGTTGATGGCTGTGAGGAGATTGAGCGAGCGAGGACGTCACATCCTGCCACACGGCCGGCGGAATTGAAGTGGGCAAGTTGACGGCGAGGCGGAGGGGGTGCCATCCGAGCTAGACTGGGAGCGAGGCTGGCATTCTTCTTCCTCGCAGACGTTGGGTCGTCATACAACACGGACAATGGCTTCTACTGCGTCGTGAATGGAGATAGTGGGCTTCCGTGGTAGAGAAGCCGTGCGTGCGACAATGGCAGCATGGAGATCGTGCTCGCCTCGCTTCTCTACCACTTCAACTGGGAACTCCCGGGAGGGGCGAAGCGAAGTGAGCTGGAGGAAATGGGATCACTGTGTGAAGGAAGAACAACCTATATTTGCATGCTATCGTCCGCGTGCCACTGGTTTGATTCACAATTTGCTGATTTGCAGTCACAGGTTCTTATATATAGCTCTCATCTTTATGTGACTGACTCCATCGAGTGTCAAGATATACAAGTAACCTTAAGTATCAAGTTATATGTATACACATGTGATTTCACTTCCATCATTTAAATTGTCTATGTCGTCAAAGAAAACGTTGGTCACGTTGAATTTAATAAAATTGAAAAAGAAATTAACTTTCAACCTTTTTATTGAAATCCATCCGTACGAATTAACATGTAGCGTGCTAATAATAACTAAAAAAGAATAGCAACAAGGACTATACACCACTACGATGACGGCATACATGATGCCAGGAGAAGAAACCGACGGATCTAAAAAACAAGAGAATCCCATCGATTGAGAAAAGGAAGAAGGATACTGACACCATCCAACTGACGTATGGCCGGTTCATCTGAGTACTCGAACATGGAACCAAAGACCAGAGAACGTGAGAAGAAGATAGCATGCGCGCGTGCGCGGTTAGCTGCCTGCTGGGTCGATCCATCGGTCGGCGGGAGAATATCTTGCCCGGGCCGGCTCGGCGTAGACGTCCCCCCGCGCTCCGCAATCTCCAGCGGCTCCAAAGGCAGCGCTGCTATCGGCGGCAAGGCGTCGGGCCTATTGTTAACTGATTTAGGAATGAACAACACCAGGATAGGATCAAGAAATAATCATATTTGAGAAGGAAATACCTCAAAGTTCGGCCTCGGTGGAGAGCTGGCAATCCCCGATCCGGCGTGGCAGCACTGAGACTCCGCCGGCCTGCCCAGATGTGCCTTCCAAGCCAACATCCTGGCCGGAGAGGAGGAGGCATTCAGAGGGATAGGAAGAGCTCCACATGATAGGGAAGCGGGGGGAGGCAGAGGGTGTTCGGCGGCGGCAGCTACGTGCAGCTCGTGGAATCTGCGTAGGGGGGAGGAGGATGTGGACTTCCGAGGACAGGGTTTCGGGTGCTGGGTTTCCTTTCCATTCCGACGATGTAGTTGGGCCTGGCCCAGTTGGACGCGTGCGGGACGGAAGGCTCAACGAAACGGGACGACGACCAAAAATCTTGACGTATTGAGAGATGAGGCAGAATACGGAACCTGTTCGTTCTTTTTAAATAGTGTAGAGAAATACCTCAAAGTTCGGCCTCGGTGGAGAGCTGGCAATCCCCGATCCGGCGTGGCGGCACTGAGACTCCGCCGGCCTGCCCAGATGTGCCTTCCAAGCCAACATCCTGGCCGGAGAGGAGGAGGCATTCAGAGGGATAGGAAGAGCTCCACATGGTAGGGAAGCGGGAGGAGGCAGAGGGTGTTCGGCGGCGGCAGCTACGTGCAGCTCGTGGAATCTGCGTAGGGGGGAGGAGGATGTGGACTTCCGAGGACAGGGTTTCGGGTGCTGGGTTTCCTTTCCATTCCGACGATGTAGTTGGGCCTGGCCCAGTTGGACGCGTGCGGGACGGAAGGCTCAACGAAACGGGACGACGACCAAAAATCTTGACGTATTGAGAGATGAGGCAGAATACGGAACCTGTTCGTTCTTTTTAAATAGTGTAGATGTGCTCGTTCTCGTCATCTTGGTGTACCGTGGGTGCGTTTTACTCTTTTACGAAGATAAAATCACATGGAATGATACAACTGCAAGAGGTCGGTTCAAGCCTGGCCTCTACATACAAAGATGCACACTGTCTTTCCAATAAACGCCCGATCACCATTGTGTTCTCATTCATGTCACATGAAGGATATAAGGCACAACTTTCATACATGATTCGCGAGACGTCGTAGTCATTCGATGGAATATCCACAAAGAACAGACCAGTGACACAAGATGGTAAAGGGAAGGACATCACAAGTCTAAGGGCATGAGCAATGGAGGCAGCTGTTCAACTAGGTTTGGATAAAACTTTTGACATATGCATGCTATGTTATGGTTCCATTAATATGTCTTTTTCTCAAAAGCTGATTTGGTTTTTCTCTTTCTCTTTCACATTTTCACCCAGTTTTACTTTATGGCTGAAGAGGCTGCCTCTGATGAAGAGGCTGCCTCCTTATCCGAACCTAATTTGGACCACCCAAACCAAGATAAAGGTACGAGACAACACCCCTAGGGCTATGCATTGGCCATGCCCTAACATGTCTCTGGATGGGAGCTATGTCCTTCTTTTCGATACTATGCTCCTAAATTTTTTTTAAATACGAAATGGTAACAAGAACAAATTTATTCATGTAAGTTATGTTATATCAATCACAATAATTCCTTATAAGTTCATAGTACTGATCGAACTCGAGAAATTTGTTCTTGCATAAGTTCTGGGAAGAGAGTAACTAGGCTTGAGTTTTGATAATCCATATCATAGTTCTATCATCAAACTAGGGTTTGTTTTGGGTAGTGGCCCAAATGGTTACCAATATGGATATTGGTTCAATTTTAATTTGATAAAGTTTCTTTGACATGTATTTTGATAAGGTTTGCTAGTAATTCACAAACACATAGTGTCAAGGTTAAGTACATGTTTCCAGGAAAAATAGGTGAAGTACATGCTATCGGGTAGCAAGTAGTGGTGTTGAAGACTTTAAAAGTAGCACTCCCTTTATACCGGCATATCGGGGCAATATAAACTAACTTTAACGATTAATTTTAAATATGTATCCAATGCTATAATTTTTATGGCATATATCTCATATTTTATTGATCAAATTAATGGTTAAATTTTTCTTGAAGTGTGTATTTACCTAGTATAAACCGGTATGGAAGAAGTAGTACTAGTTTCTTGATGGGCCCAGGTTGCAGTGATATGTATGCGCAACTTGAAAATACCAATCCACAAGTCTCTGTAACCTGTTGAGCGAAGCGGAGAGGCAAGGCCAACGCGCAGCAAGAACTCGGAGATGCTCCGCGCCTGCGGCGCCGCAGCTCCGGCGTCTGTGCCCGCGCTCATCAGGGCGCGCCTCGCAAATTCAAAGCCTACCTCCTCCTTCGCAGCTTCCGCCACTGCCTCCTCCGCAGTCGCCTCCTCCTCCGTCCTGGAAGAGCTCGCCGCCGACCGCAAAGGTCCTCCCCTTCCTCATTTTTGCCTACGTCATTGCTAGTCTCTGCCGGCATATTGTTGAACGGCGCGGCTGCAGGGGCATTCCTCCCCCGCGTTGCCAGTCGCGCAGAGAGGTTCATCTTCTCTATGCTCTGCATGGCTGCCAATAGGAGCGCCATGGCGACGACCTGCTTGTTGAAATGTCCAAGTGAACTGCGCATTGCTTTCCGACTTCCATGTTACGTTTCGATCTGGTTTAGCTGCACATTGCCGATATGGTTCTGTCCAGTAATAGCTTTCTGTAATTGTATGTCTAGAGAGATGCTTAGTCATTGTTCCATAGCTTGGTAGTTGGTATGCGAACTAAGACAGATGCTTGGTCATAGCTTGGTAGTTGGAACAATGACCAAGTATCTCTCTAGTCTTCCAAGAATGTTGGCAAATCTTAGAGGTTTTCCTTCCCTGAATGGGCATTTATATGGCAGCAACATCAAGGAATGATGGTAATTACAGTCTCCTCGAAATGATTCATCATTCGTTCTAAATCATTTCACGAAAGAGTTGCACGGGTTGCCACAAAGTGGAAGGTGGGCCTTGTCCAAAATGTGGCTAGATTTCGTCCATGTACTTGCGCACAGAAATCAATCAGTCAAACATCTTCCATTCTGCTTGTTTTAAGAATAGCCTATGTGCAGCTGGCACTTTTTCCTTCACTTGAACTGAAGTATGTACTAGCATTCAAACACTCTTTTTAGGTTTGGCAAGAGTGGTGTTGAAGAAGGGCAAGACTCAAATATTCCGAGATGGAAGTCCAATGGTGTACAGTGGTGCTGTTGATAGAATAATTGGCCGGCCTCCTCCGAAAACTGGCGATGTTGTTTTGGTAGCTGATGGGTCAGAGAAACCTATTGGGTGGGGTCTCTACAACTCCGTGTCTATGTTTTGTGTTCGGCTAATGCAACTAGAAGAAGAGGCAAAAAGGTGACACGATTGTTCAGGTTGTGTTGTTACTGAAGTTTTGAGAGCATGTGCTGAATTTCCCTTATTTGTGTTCTGCTCAGGGATCCAACCTCCGCATTAAATATGGAAATACTGCTCGAAGAAAGGATTACTTCTGCAGTGGATTTACGTCGTAGTTTGGGTCTCCCATCAACTAATACAAACGCGTACCGTCTCATCAATAGTGAAGGTGACAGGTATATATTGTTCCCTGGACTTATTTACTTTATTAGCAAAGATACCGTCTTGCTATCAATCATTAAAAAGAGCATGATTAGTTCAGCATTCAGCACTGTTTTCACTTCTAGGTATGTATGGACCTCCAAATTGTTCAACTTTGTACCTTAATATCTTTGTATAAACAATAAACAGTTATATTCTTCTTTGAATTCAACATGCGCATCAGAGAATATTGATCATCAACCGTGCATGGCTTGTTTGTTTTTTCTCTCCAGAACCTTATCGCATTCTTGTATTCATGCAATTTCCATAATTCTAAAACTATCAAATTTATGTTCAATGATTTGAAAATGCAGATTGTCTGGTCTGATAGTAGATATATTTGATGATGTTGCTGTGATTGCTTCATCTGCTGCTTGGGTTGAGAAATATAGACAACAAATCGAGTTCCTTGTTAACAAATTTGGTGATGTCAACTATATAAAGTGGAGGTCATCAGCTGATATTCTGAAAGAAGAAGGATTAGATATGTCAGAACAAAAAGAGCCTGCACCCTCTTCACACTCTGGATCCGTGAAGGTGAGCCTCCTGATTTTAATTTTTAAAGGATGTCTTCATTTTAAAACTTAAAAATTATGGTTCAGTGTATTGGTTTTGAGTAATTCATGTTAAATGTGGTTTAGCTTCAATTCTAGGACATTTTCTTCTGCCACACATTTTCTTGAACCGGTTTTTTCATACTCAAATAATACAGCAAGTTAGCAAGTACCAAGTTACCAACTAGTGTCGAGAGACTGATGATGTGTGTGCTGTGTGCGGGACCACATGCTCTATTCAGCATTGCAATTGCTTCACTTGTAGGATTTGACAATCTTTTATTCTTACAAATGCTGTATACTTGTATCGCTCGTTGTTGCAACACTTCAGAATTGTTTTTCTTACTTCCAGGTGATGGAAAATGGCATTGTCTATCTAGTCTCTGTGGAGGGGCAGAAGACAGGGTTTTATGCAGATCAACGGGAGAGCCGCGATTTCATATCCACACTCTCCAGGGACCAAAAGGTTCTTGACCTTTGCTGCTACAGTGGAGGATTTGCCCTGAGTGCAGCAAAGGGCGGTGCTACTAAAGTTATTGGTATAACATTGCAAGCTAGCGAACCTTTTAGTTCTATGTTCAGAAGGTTCATCACAGTTGGATTATAGTTTAATTATGTCATTAATTTCAGAAATCCACAATAGTGTGTGCCCTTTAGAGTTTTAGTGCCACTTCAGAACATTCCACAGGTTTGACTTAAAAACATTAATTTGATTAGTACATCTATTTGCAGGCATTGATTCATCAGGATCAGCACTAGACCTTGCCAATGAGAATATTCTTCTGAATAAGTTTGATCCTGAGAGAATTTCGTTCATGAAAGAAGATGCATCTGCATTCATGAAAGGTGCTATCTCAAGAAATGAGCTGTGGGACTTGGTAGTCCTCGATCCTCCAAAGTTGGCACCTCGGAAGAAGGTACATTCTATGACACATTTAGTTGTACAAGGGAGGGGGCATCTGAGTAGGGTTGCCCTTCACTATTTACCCTGGGCGTCAGCAGAACCATTTATCCCAAGTCTCAAACTGTCTACAATTCAACCTACAATGTGCTCTATGTAAGTGAAGGGGATTTTATGTCATATTTCTAGGTGCTACAAAGTGCATCCGGTATGTACAGAAGCTTGAACGCTCTTGCAATGCAAGTGGTGAAGCGAGGGGGCTTACTCATGACATGCTCTTGTTCTGGAGCTATGACCCAAAGTGGTCTCTTCCTTAAAACCGTTCAGGTACTTTGCATTGCATATCTTGGTTAACTACCCAGCGTACACGTTATCACATGGATCATTGGGTCTTATTTACCCAAATCATCTAGAATCTTATTACCATGCCAATTGAAATTTCTATCGTTGGTTAAATTTAATGATTTCCAGCCTGTCGAACTAAATATTCCTAGAAGTTTTGCAATGAATATCCATGCCCCTTTGGGGTTTCTGTTTGTTTGTTCACACGGATGATAATTAACTCACTCAATCTTGCTTCCAACTTCAAGGGTGCTGCATCAATGGCTGGTCGAAAGGTTACAGTTCTACGTCAAGCAGGTGCAGCTTGTGATCATCCCATCGATCCTTCATATCCCGAAGGCCAATATCTCAGCAATTACTTACTGCGAGTAATGTGAAACGGAAACAGCCACTCTACTGACCAGTGACCATTTCTGGAGTTGTACTTTAGTCTGATGTCATCCTTAATTCCTACAGGGTAGATCTAGGAATTTTCAGAAGAACATATGTATCTTGTAGCCCTTTATAGATTGGAATTCCTTATAGATTCTCTTAACAATTTGTATTGCAGAGTATTATTATTTTATACAGATTCAAAAATAATGCAAGAATGCTGAAAAAAGTACATTCTATGCAAAAAATAGTGTAAAATGAAATGACATGATGCAACAGCTGAAAACAGACAGCACTGGACAGGGATCAGATCATTCCATAAATCCATTTTCACTTCTGGAGAGTGCAGCTTTCAACAAAAGAAAGGTCTATGTATTTTTCAGTATATAATGTACATCTCTTCATGTCACTCGTACACACAAGCCTACTTGATACACGTACTTGACCACAGCTTGTAAATTAAAAATGCTATTTAGTACAAGATACATTGAATCATAAGACCAATTGTTTGAGGTTGAATGTGGAAATCAACTTTCAAAGCATATCAGTGGCCTGCATGGCCTGCAGGGTGTTTGTTCCATGACAAGTAATTGTTATCTCCCAATTTTCTGCAAGGGGACCAGAAAAAAAAATCAGGGATGCACAAAGATCACCATAAAGATGTAACTTCATATGATTGCTAACACCAGAACTCATAAGTCACTGACCTTGGTTTTATCAAGTACAATAAGGTGAATGCAAATGCCAGGAAGAAGCAGAGTCCACCAACAGTGAGATAGGCAAGACCAAGAAAATCATTCTTCCCACCAAGCCAGGTTGAAGTAGAAAGCACCAGCTTCTTTTTGCCACCAAAGCTATATGTGTTGTAGTTGTTCTCCAGTGTAACAGTAATAGTATCATTCTCCTTTAGGTCAACATATATCCTACCATACAGTTTTCTGAATGTAGGAAGCGCTGCAGTTCGCATCCAAACAATGAGGTCCTCTTGCTCACTCAGCTGCAAAGAAGGAAAGTAAAATAAGTAACTTCAGAGGCACAAAATGTTATCTTTCTGGCTGATCAAGAACTTGTATTGCTCTTGTCTAAATGGAAACAGATTTTAGTGAAGTCAGTTTATCTTATTGGATGGCCACAATATACTTAAGTAATAATTGCTTGTCCATCACATATGCAATAATCTAATGGTACGAAGTGAAACTAAATCCAAAAGCATACCGGTTTCGATTCATTGAGTGATTTTCCACCTATAAGAGGACCTTTCTGAAAGTTTTTTGGAAAGACATCACTTCCAAATTTGTGCTCCCTGTCACTCTTCCAAGAGATGTCGTTCTTGTCCACACTCAAGTTCTTACTATTGTGTTTGAAGCTATATGTGTCATTGAATAAGCTCCATGCAATAAGGCCACAAGGAACAATAGGCAGTCCATCTTTTGTGGTCTTCTCGGGGTCACAAAGGGTAGTCTCATTTGCCTTGCTAGCATCACTTAGCTGTGCATCATTCCGGCTCTTGACGTATCTGAATGTGGAAAATGTGATATACATATATAAGCAGGGAAAGTATAAGAATTCTCATAAACAAAGTGCAAAACAACTGGTTGAGCAAATAAAAATGAGCTTTAACTGCCAAGATATCATGTTAATGTGTCAAAAAATCAAATATTCTTTAGCCAACTGAATAATAAATTTGCAGGAGTCAATACTAAGTTCATGAACTTCATGCCCTCACATGTGTCAATGCCATAAATACATGGTGATAATCCATAAGGATTTTGATACCCTTTATAATCAGAAAAATAAAATGATTATATGCACAATGCACACATGTCATTCATTACAGAGCGAACAGTCGATTCAATTCCACTGTGCACAAGAGAACCTTTTAAGTAGGGAAGCTATCATAGAACATTCAGATCAAACCGATCCCTAACCAGCTCAAATATGTACGCCTAGGGCTAATTGACTGTCCAGATACTTCTTTGTGCGGGGCTCTTGGTGCGACATTGGTTGGAAACTAGAGAAAAGATAAGATTAAATAATTTCCTAGAGAGTTGGGTTTATTTCCTTGGAGATTTATTCTATGTAGTTTAAACAAGTTCCTTAGGGTCAAGTCAGAAAAGCAAGAATAATGATTTATTTTGTCATCGAAGTTCCGTGACCCGAGTTTTCAGTTGACCCTTCTTCCTTCTAAAACCCTACCCCTATACAAGTATGAAGTTTGGTCTTGGCCTTCTTCTGCTTAACCTCTATAGCTTTCTGAAACTAACGCTAACAAAAATGTAATGCTTTCTTCATTTCAATGCAATTGCTGCAAAAACTGGACGTAAATATTCCAGCCAAAGATCTGTTGTATTCCTATGATTCAGTGTCTTGAAATATTGGTGACCACAGATAGCACAGTACATACCTCCTATGATTCTGGTAGAAGTTATTCAGTTGGTAATATACAAAAATTGGCTGCTTCATATCCTTCGTGACCTGGAGACAACATACAATCAAGGAATATTTCAGCTAAGGATTATTTTGATTCGTGGTTATTGTTTATCATTTTCAGATTTTGGGGTTGTAGAAGCATGCAGCTAAGCTCATTACCGTCAGAGTCCTTTGGCAGGTTTTGGGTGTTGTCGCGTTCTGAATGTAGGCAAGCTTGTCTGTAACATTAGGCGGGACACATGCATCATCATATCGATCAACAATCTCAACAACCTGCAGCAAATAAAACAATAAACATTATCAGAGCTGGCAAACATATCACCGAATCAGGTGCTATAGGCATTGCGGTAATAATCCCATTTGCGCAACCAGCTTTTTGCTATTTTACCATTTGGCTAACTAAAATTTCCCTGCTTTTGCTTATAAATTCATTGCAACAGAAACCAAGCTTCAGCATACCTTGTTTGAAGCCAGCAGCGAAGCAACACCGATGGGGACAAAAATGGCGCCGACAAGAACAAATACTGAAATGACCTGTATAAACATACGCACATCAGTTTGTGAGATGCTCCTTGCTATGATCTCTCTCGGTCCGTACCAGGAAAAAGAAAGCACTATGAACCTACCCATTTTGGGGTGAGAATTGGCTTGCAGGCCGGGAGCTCCTGCTGCGTAAACTTGGAATCTGGTTTACACAAAAGGGAGTAAATACATAAATAAAAATCAAGGCGAATTTAGCAGTTCCACCCAAACTTTATATGACCATATGAAAGCTAAAGACATGGCATCCAAATTTGCAGAACATAGTTGGTGATGACTCGAGCTCTATAGCTCTGACACCAAAGTCAACTCCTGTTATTAACACAAGGGGCAGACATGATGAACAAAAACAGCTGCTCTAACATTATTACTATCCTAATAATTACAAAAAAACTAAGTTAATTAGAGTCTCATAACTCGTTAGTTAACCGGATTAAACCTCTCACAAGTTATTATATCTAAGTAGCAGAACAGCAAAGCAAGGAGAGGAAGCAACATCAGCAGGGTCAAACTTTGGAGAAACGAGATCTCACACTTGGGTTTCCTGGAGGTCCTCCGGGGCGTGTCGCCGTCCCCGGATCCGCCGTTGCTCGGCCCGGCGCCGCTGTTGCTGTTCATCATCCCACCAAATCACCACTCCACCACCCACCCGCCAAGAAACGCCTCCGCCGGCAAAGAAATCACAGCTCACCGACGCCAAGAACCAGCTTTCCGGCCGGACCCCTTCTCTTTTCTTGCGTTCCTCGCTCGGAGATGGAGCACAGAGAATGGAGGGGAATCAGCAAAGCTGGGAGCCTGCTGGTCTGGCCTGGTACGCTTTTGTTCTTCCTCTTCTTGCGAAGGTTACAAGGCAGCGTGGTTTGACTCCCAGGTCCAGGAGGGAAGAGTCGAAGGTGGGAGGAGGTGGCGGTCGTGGCTTCCGCGTTGAGCTTAGCCGGCAGAGGCGACCAATAGGATGGCGAATTAGTCCGAGTCTAGAAGGTTGTTCCAAATTTTGTTGCCTTTTTTTTTAAAGTTTGATTTTTATTTTTCAGTTCTAAATGAATTGTGTAACGGTTGAGTTCGATGGAGTGGTTGGAGAAGTTTGGCAATTGCCTGGATTGGTTGTGCTTCGTGGATCTTTCTCTGGAAATTAATATGGTGTGTTGGACTAAAACTAGGGACTAGTATTATTCATAGTTTTAAATAGCGGGCTATAGGATATAGCCGTGGCCTGTGAAAAAGGCTATAGCCAGGCTATAGCGGGCTATAGCCAGCTTTTAGCACGTGAATGCCTTTAGCCGCACCTTGCTTGAAAGGCTATAGCGGGGCTATAGTCGGCTATTTAAAACTATACTACTCCCTCTGTTCCATTCTATAGTGCCTATTGTTTTTTGGCACGGAAATTAGCGCAAGTGTATTTTTTACACAAGACCCCTAGCTAAACGATTTGAGATCAACGTAAAATTTGGGAAATCCATATATTCCTAACTTACCATAATAAATTAGGGAGTTGGACGATTTGGGAGCTGAATGGGGAGGGGGTAATTGAAAAAAAAGCTAAGCTACAACCTTATATTCTGAAACAAATGCCAAAAATCTATAGACACTATAGAAAGGAATGGAGGGAGTATTATTTAAAAAAAAACTAGGACTATACTCCAGAGCGAAAACCATCGGAACTCCAAGTTCCGATGATACTCCAAAAGTATAATGTAAAAACTGGGACCATCGGAACTTGGAGCGAAAACCGTCGTTTTGGAGTATCATACTACTACTTTTGTTTACATTCTAAGGAGAAACAGAGACATGTACTACAAATATCCCAAAACGAATAGAGCAGCCTCTATTGAAAATAAATTCATGGTGAATACAGTAAACTCAAAACCTCTCAAACATGCAAAACACGTTCACGCCAACAAATGCAATCGGCTAAGATGAATGCATACATATTATGATAGTAATATCATTGATAGTGGAGTATATAACCCAGTGTACCACATAAATTTTAAGCTTGTGCAACATAATTAGGTACTCCCATGTTCGAGTAAAGTAACGTGACAAGGTGGACCACGGAGTAGGGGATGATTAGTAGTGTCTTTAATTCGAGTGATTGGGTGGATTGGTCCAGAGTAGTTGTCGTTGCCTAATCGACGGTACCTCGGAGGAGGGATCCTCACGAGGGGGGAGAAGAAGTAGGGGCCATAGGGCGGAGTGCTCTCGGGACGGTGGTACGCGAGTTACCCAGCTTCGGAACACCTGCACGATGACAGGGCCTACTGCTGCTTGTCTGGAATTATCTGGGCGCTTTCGCGTTGTTACAATGAGTTGTGGTTGTGCCTCTAGGGCTCCCGGGATCCGGCTTATAAAGGCGCACGGATCTAGGGTTTACATGGAGAGTCCTAGCCGGATTACAGATAGCCTAGCTACGGTACAATATCTTGCCGTGTACGTCACGGATCCGCCTTCCATACTCGTCGTCCTGGATCCGGGTCCCTCATGGGCCTCCATGGATCCGGGTCACTCCTACGTCGGTACGGATCCGGCATGCTGATCCTGGGCTGGACTTCTTCCTTCATGATCAATAGCAACTGGGCCGCCCGATGGGCCACATGCCTCATCACCGTCTGTGGGCCACCCGGGCTTGCCGGATCTAGGCACTGTCGATGGTACACCCATGAAGTATACCCACAACAGTAGCCCCCAGAGTTCTCCGAGTTTCGCCTGCAGTTTCCGCCATGCTTGCTCCTTAGGTTTCCGGCATCGTCGGCAACGCGGAGAAACTTGAAGAGCTCCAACTTTGCATTTTCTTCTTTTTCCAACTTACAGCCGGAAAATGCTCTCATCCTGCGGGACTTCATCCATCGACGTTCCAAAGAACATTTCCGGGTTACTCCCTGCTCGCGAACGAGAGCCAACTTATCTTCACGCAATTACCCGGAATCTTAAAAGACTCAAACGGTTCCGCCAATTCTGGCGCCATTTTCGCGCGATTCGCGCGGTAACTTATCTCTAGCCATTTTTACCGCTAGGGTTTGGGACACGTGTCACGCATCCAACGGCGCGACGCTTGCGTTCCGACCACAGGATGCGGAACACGAATCTTATCCCCTCAGCCTATAAATATCAGCCGTCGACCCCTCTACCCCTCATTCACCCCCTTCTCACCTCTCTTCCGAGCGCCGCCCGTGAACCTCTTCTCCGCCGCGCCGGAACCCGCCGGAAAGCTGCCGGAACATCGCCGGAGCGAGCCCTCCGCCGCAGTGTTCTTCGTGTTCTTAACTCCGGCGAACCTACTGCGCGAAAAACTCGCCGCCGGCAACTCCGACCACCGCACGCGCCATTACGGTAAACCCTCGAGCTCAAACTTCGCGTCGTAGTTGGTAGGGATGAACCTGGGGAAGACGAAGTGGGATCCGACTAAGGAAAGTTTCCGCCAACCTTTTTCTTCAGATGTCTTCAACGACTCCGCCTCCGAGCTCGGAACCGATCATGGCGACGCCAATCTCCTCCGCCCCTCCTCCCTTTGTTCCCATCGTTGGATCCTTCAAAGGATTCCGGCAAGGAGACCGAGGGGACCTCCGCGCACCGGAAAAAACCTCCGGGGCGGGCCGATCGGAGCAGCAAACGAAGAAGCTGCCAAGAAGTCAAAAGCTCGGAAGCGCGACTCCGAAGCTAAGGGGAAGTGGTGGCCCTGCACCACCACCGAGATGGAATTAAAGAATCTCGAGTCGGAAGGCTTCCTGCAACCCGGAAGCCGGAGGTCGCTCCGAATGAACCAGCTCCGGCTCCAAGGGACGACGAGATGGTGCTGACGAAGGCACTAGTGGAGCGCGGATTTTCGTTTCCGCCTTCGGATTTCTTCCGGGAGATTCTGAAGACATACGGACTCCAACCCCACAACATATCTCCGAACAGCGTGCTCGCCATCGCAACCACGTCGCTCTCTGCGAAGGCCACCTCCGGGTAACCCCGCAGCTTTCTCTCTTCCAATACTACTTTTACGTGAAGAAGGAGAAGATCCGCCAAACTTCCGAGTTGGCGACTTGCGGATCTGTCACCTTCATCATCCGCCGGGCCGCGTCTACCCCCGACCGACCGCCACGAATCCGCGAGGTACCGGTCCTGCAGGGGTTTCTTCTATCCGAAGGACGCCTCCGACCCGCGAGCGACAAGAAGCTACCACCTTTCAAGAACTGCCCCGCCACCGAGCTTCCGTCATGGACGCCTGCCCCCACTTCTCCGACTCGCCTCAGCTGACCCGCGCTGTCGGGCGGATCTGCAAGCTTACGGAGGAGGGGCTGGCGGAAAGACCTAACCCTCTCTGGTTCACGAAGCGGATCCGGCCGCCGCAACATCGGGACCGCGATGTTTGAATACACAGGGCGCGACGATCCGATGCGCGCCACCAAGGATAATCTCTCCGCCGACGCCATCGACAAGAGGATCCGGGTCCTCATCAAAATCCCACGTGAACTCCACGTTCACGTATGCAACAAAGACATCCACACGGAGGGATCCGGAACTGCGGTACGTCGTCTTGACTTTGGTTTATCGCTTTTCTTCAAACTTTTGGCTAAGTGTAACTTTGAACTAGCTCGAGGCGCTTGAGGAAAATCAACTCGGAACTCTCCTCCGAGTCCCATCCACCGGCCACGCGGATCCGGAAGCCACGTCAGAGGCGGAAGCTCCTGAAGCTCCACGTCCCGCGAAGAGGAAGAAGCCAGCCCCTTCCAGCCCTCACGCGAAACGCCCCCGCGAACGCTCAGCATCGCGGCTACCCGGAAAGCTGAGGCGGAAAAGAAGCGCCTCGCTGATTAATACCAGCAACAAGGGGCAGCCTGCCATCCAGCACTTTTTCAAGCCTTCCGGGTAAGCGTCTTCTTCCGAGACCCAAGTTCTGGTTTAACACTCGCTCTTATATTTGTATGTTTTCCTGAAGTTCCGGAAGCCAGCCTCCCAAGGCCCCAAGGGTCCTTAAGAAGAAGGCCAAACCATCTCCGGCTTCCTTCCCTATCACTCCTGAGGTGGAAGTTCCGCCTAAAGCTTCATCTGCGCCAAGCCGGATCCGAAGGACATCATTAACCTTGATGACCTTCCGGAAGACCCTGCCCACCATGGCGACTCCGCCCAGGGGACCTCCTCACCCACTCCTCCACCAGATCAACCAAGTTCCGCTTTCGCAGGACCTACTGAGGAAGAGCAAGAGCAAAAGGTCAAGCTCCTCCAAGTTACCAATGCGACCCGAGTCAGCCTCGAGCCAACTCCATCCCTCCAAAAACTTTCCCTCGCCGAGCGTCACGCGGAAGTTTCCGCCATGCTGAATAAGGTATGGGGGAAGCCGGAAGAGGAGGTGGGTTATCTCGCGGAACTGGAGGACAGCCTGAAGGAATTTTTCGCCAAGCACAAGGAAGTGCGGCAGGTAATACTAGCCCCCAAGCATTGGGTGATATAGTTCCGTGTAACATGTATTAGCCGATGCTTTCTCCAAATGTACTGTTAGGCGGAAATTTAAAATGTTTATCCAAGCCTTTGAAATCTTCGCCAGCCCCCCAGATTTTAATATCCGACTAACTCTCTGCTGCTTCTCAGTCCACGCGGAAACTGCACGAAGATTTGCGCATTCACGTGCTGGAGCAAATCAAGGAGATCGAGGGACCGCGCGAACACGCGGAAAATAGCCGAAAGGCTATCCAGCTGCTTGAGACCCGACTTCAAGGTACGAGATCCGGATCTTTACTTTTTTTTGTGCTGACAGTTGTTCAGGGTGCATAACATGTTCAATTCTGCTTTCAGAAGAAACTGCCAAGCATTCCTCGCTTGATGAACTATCCGCCAAGGTCAAGGTGCTTGAGGCGGAGAACGAGTCCCTCCAAAACTTCATGAAAGAATCTTCAAGCAAAGAGGCGAGGCGAGGAAGGAGCTCTCCGAGAAGCATGCCCGTGAGAAGGCGGAACTGATCGACAAGCTGGAGAAAAGCCAAGGCCGCGTGCTCTCCATAATTGCCAAGAACAAAGCCCTAGAAGCGGAGGCGGAAGCCATTGACAAGCTTATCTTTCGTAAGCATTTTTCCGCGTCGTTGCTCCGACCACCTTGCATGTTTTCTCTGACGGAACTGAACCTCTCTCTTTCACAGCAAGCCTCGGCTTTGAGTGGACAAAGGACTCAAACCTGACGAGGACGGAGGCGTACGATGAAGCGCGGATCTCAATTGATGCGCTGTTTGGAGCCTGTCGCGGAATCGCCACGGCTCTGTCGCTGAAGAAGGCCAAAACCACAGTCATCAACACGATGACCAAACTCATGCGACAGGTGCCGGAATTCATCAAGGACCGCGAAGTCTTCAGCACGCGGAGCCGCCTCCTTAGTCTTGGCCACCTGCAAGGCTTTCTTCCCCTCACTCAACCTGGCGCAAGTTGCACGCGGAGCCCCCGAGAGTTCCGACATGAGCGCCCTCCTCGCGGAAACTGAAGGCTATGAAGAGCTGTTTGTCAGGCGAGTGGATCACTCGTTCTGGTACAACAAGCACAATCTGCCCGAAGGTTTTTCCGATGCGAGAGGAGGAAGCGGGCGAGCAGTATTATGGGGAAGGATCCGGGTCCAGCAGCGAGCACTCCGGAGAAAACTCTGGAGACGACTGCTGAAGCCGGATGCGGCGGCAGCGACGATGGCTCCAGCTACCGGCAATCAAGAGGAGGACTCCGAGTAGAGTTCTGTTTGAAACAATGAAACAAGTTGCATCATTTTGGCCCCAGCGAGGGTTTGTAATAAGACTTTAAATTCTTAAGTAGCTAGGAACGAAACGATTATGCATGGGGCGGAAACACTTATCCTGCTATCCGTTAAGTATTATGTGCATGTTTCGTTTTATGTTGGAAAGCAAGTGCTGACTTCGTTATTTTCCGGCTTGCCCGCTTGACCTTCCACGAGCCGGAAAACCTTAGCCGGAAACGCTCGCCAGCGGCGACGAAGCCCAATGGCAGTCCGTCCATAACCGCGGAAACAAGCCCCCAGGCATAGGTGCCGGAAATCGCTACTAGGAATCCACGAGTTCGCAACAGATAACAACTTAATCAGAAAACTTAAGCTTACGTCCTAAAGGACGATTTTGAAAATCACAACTTTCATACACGCCTAGGCGGAAATATCCAGCTCTGCGGTTTTAGTCGGAAAAAACATACACGATCTAAAATGAACAAGTAAAGGAGGTAAAAGACTCAAAGAGTGAACCAGAAGCTTTATTTCATTGATCATGTATAACTATTACAGAGTTTAGAACTCGGAAAAAATATATGCTAAGTGTAGAAAGGACGTAGCTGTGCGATATTCCAAGGGCGATCTGTTTCATCGTAGATGTCATCCGGATCCTCACGCTTGCGTTTCCGGTGCCAGTTAGCAGGTCTATCCCTTAGCTCGCGGAAATCAACAAGGTAATACGACCCGTTATGAAGCACTTTGCTAACGACGAAGGGTCCTTCCCATGGAGATTGCAGCTTATGGTCTTTCACCTGTCGAAGGCGGAGGACCAGGTCTCCTGCCATGAAGGAGCGTTTCCGAACTCGACGACTGTGATAACGTCGGAGCTTTTGCTGGTAGATGGCGGATCTCTGGTCAGCTAAGTTCCGAGCTTCCTCGATCAGGTCCACAGATAGCTGTCTGGCCTCGTCAGCTGTTTCTTCATTGTAGGCGGAAACTCGCGGTGAATCGTGGATGATGTCGGAGGGAAGCACGGCTTCGGATCCGTATACCAGGAAAAAAGGGGTAAACCCTGTTGATCTGTTAGGGGTAGTTCGTAAACTCCACAAAACAGCTTCCAACTCGTCAGCCCAAGCTCCGGCTGCTCGTCGCAGCGGTTCTTCAAGGCGCGGCTTAATTCCTGATAATATGAGACCGTTGGCCCTTTCAACCTGACCGTTAGATTGTGGATGAGCCACAGATGCAAGGTCCAGTCGGATCCCCATTGTGTCACAATAATCCCTTAACTCTCCTTGAGCGAAGTTTGTGCCATTATCTGTGATTATCTTTGTGTGGGATGCCGAATCTCATTACGAGGCTGCAGACGAATTTTAGTGCCGTAGCACCGTCGGCTTTTCTCACGGCTTAGCCTCGATCCATTTGCTTTGAACTTGTCAACAGCGACCAGGAGGTACTCAAAACCGCCAGGAGATGATCTTTTTAACTTACCAACCATATCGAGCCCCCAGACCGCAAACGGCCAGGTGATAGGTATGGTCTTCAGCTCTTGGGCTGGAGCGTTTGGTTGAGTAGCGTAGTACTGACAACCTCGGCAGGTCTTGACTATTTTATCAGCGTCTTCTTTAGCTGTAAGCCAATAGAAACCTAACCGAAAAGCTTTTGCAACGAGTGATCTGGGAGCGGCATGATGCCCGCAATCCCCTGCGTGGATCTCTCTGAGGATTTCAATGCCATCTTGATTGGAGACGCATTTAAGAAATACCCCTGCTGCACTTCGTTTGTAGAGCTGTCCATCAACTATTGTGTAGGTTCTTGCTCGTCGACGATACGTCGTGCGAGGACCTCGTCCTCTGGCAACTTCTGATCGATGAGGTAGTCCAGGAAAGGCTGGGTCCAAGCCGGAATGATAGCCATCACTTCCCTAGCCGGAGACACCGCCACCTCTGGGTTTTCCGGGTTAGCGCCCTTAACTGAGGGTATCCGGAGATGCTCCAGGAAAATGCCAGGCGGAATTGGTTTCCTGCCGGATCCGAGCTTGGATAGCATGTCTGCCGCTGTGTTATCGTCTCTCCTGACGTATTTGACTTCGTATCCGAGGAAGCTCTTGGCGATCTCGTCAACTTCGTCTCTGTAGGCCGCCATGACGGAATTTCTGGCGTTCCAAGTTCCGGCTACTTGCTGTGCCACCAGGTCGGAATCTCCACAGCATATGATGTGCTTGATCCCCATTTCCTTAGCGATGCGCAGACCGTGTAGTAGAGCCTCATATTCCGCCATGTTGTTAGTAGCTTCGAAGTGGATCTGCAGAACATACTGCAGTTCTTCTCCGGTAGGGGATTTCAGGGTGACTCCGGCTCCACGAGCCTTGATGCTGCTTGGATCCATCGAAGTGCATAACCCATGTCTCTGGTTCCGGCTCCGGACTTGCATCCGGAGCTTGTCCAATCTGCAACAAAATCTGCCGTAACACGGGATTTTACCGCAGTCCTTGGCTTGTAAGCGATGTCGAAGGCGGATAATTCGATGCCCCATTTAGCCGTACGTCTGTTGCGTCGGCGTTGTTGAGAATTGTTGACAGCGGAGCCTTGCTCACGATTATCGATGCTCTTGGAAATAATGCCTCAGCTTCCGGCTGCCTAGCAACACGCCATAAGCTAGCTTCTGAAAGTGAGGATATCTCTGTTTTGATTCCGTCAGCACCTCGCTAATGTAGTAGACAGGTCTCTGGACGTCATACTCATGACCTTCTTCCTTTCGCTCCACCACAATGACGAGGCTGACGACCTTGTTGGTAGCTGCCAGATAAAGGAGCATTGGCTCTAACTCTACTGGAGCTGCCAAGATAGGCGGGGAGGTGAGTATTTCCTTCAACCCTCGAAGAGCTGCATCAGCTGCGTCGTCCCAGACAAATTTGTCTGTTTTCTTCAGCAGCTTGTACAGAGGTAGTGCCTTCTCGCCAAGACGGCTAACAAACCTACTGATTGCTGCGACACAACCAGTTAGTCGTTGCACATCTTTGAGACAAGTTGGCCTTTTGATACACAGGATTGCCTTGATCTTTTCCGGGTTAACCTCAATGCCTCTGTGAGAGACTATGAAGCCAAGGAGTTTTCCGGCTGGCACGCCAAAAACGCACTTCAGCGGATTTAACATCATCTTGTACCTGCGGAGGTTGTCGAAGGTTTCTGTGAGGTCGCTGATCAAGTCGGATCCTTTCCGGGTCATGACCGCGATGTCGTCGACGTAAGCGTGCACGTTCCGGCCGATTTGGTCCTTCAGGCACCGCTGCATCGTACGTTGGTAGGTAGCACCTGCATTTTTCAAACCAAAGGGCATAGTAACATAGCAGTAAGTACCGAACGGGGTAATGAATGAAGTCGCCTTTTGGTTGGATTCCTTCATCCGGATCTGATGATACCCGGAATACGCATCAAGAAAACATAGAAGTTCCGCCCCCGCCGTCGAATCAATGACTTGGTCAATGCGCGGCAAGGGGAACGGATCCTTCGGGCAATGCTTGTTCAAGCCAGAGTAATCGATGCACATTCTTAGTATTTCAGTGTTCTTTTTGGGTACAAGGACGAGATTCACGACCCAATCGGTGTGGATAACTTCTATTACAAAACCTGCTTCTAATAACTTTGCTAGTTCCATTCCTATGGCGCGGCGCTTCTTATCTCCAAAGCGTCGCATAGCTTGCTTCACTGGTTTGGCCCCCGGATTTATGTTGAGGTAGTGCTCGGCGAGTTCCCTAGGTACTCCGGACATGTCAGAAGGTTGCCATGCGAAGATATCCATGTTAGCGCGGAGGAACTCGACGAGCGCGCTTTCCTATTTGGGGTCCATGTTGGCTCCGACTGAAACCTGCTTGGAAGAGTCACCTGGAATGAGGTCATGCTTCTTGGTTTCTATCGCGGGCTTGAAGGAGGTTTTCTGCTCGGAGATCTGCTTCTTGGTGGTCTGCATCTCAGTCGGATCCACCGTGGCTCTGTAGCCTTTCAGCTCTTCTCCGGATATCACAGACTCTGCGAAGGCGGCTTCGCCTAACTCGCACTCATGAGCCTTTTTGTAGTCTCCGGATACGGTAATCATACCTTTAGGACCCGGAATCTTGAGCTTGTTGTAGATGTAGCACGCTCTTGCGTGGAACTTGTGGTAGGTGGGCCTGCCGAAGATGACGTGGTAGGAGCTCTTGAAGGGCACAACTTCAAACGTGATCTTCTCTTCGCGGAAATTATGAACATCGCCAAAAGCCACGGGAAGTGTGATGCTGCCGAGGGAGTTTGCCTTCTTACCCGGAACCACACCATGAAACTCGGTGGTGCTATGTTTGAGCTGTTCCTTGGTGAGGTTCATCCGCTCTAGAGTCTCCAGGTACATGATGTTCAAGCTGGCTCCGCCATCCATGAGGCACTTGGAGAAGTCATACCCGTCTATGCGGGGACTTACAACCAAGGCGTAGCATTCCTTTGGCACAATTGCGGGATGATCCTTCCGATCAAATGTGCACGGAATTTCCGACCACCTGACGTACTGCGGCACAGCCGGAACTATGGCGTTCAGGATCCGGGTGGCTGACTTGGAGGCGCGTACTGTTGGGGTTCCGAGGAAAGTGTGGTAAGCCCCCACGCTCTTTTTGTCGAATGGATTGGATTTACCTGCGGCTCCTGCCTTGGGATCCGGCGAGTTATCATCCTCATCCATCGCCTCGGAACTATCGTCCTCCTTGTCTTTGTTCTTGCCCTTGCCACCTTTTCCGCGAGGCGGTGCTTCCGGCGCGCTTGTATCCGGCCTCCGGGTCGTTCTTTAGATCATTGACCCACTTGCGATTGCGGTTAGTATGAGTGGACTTCCACATGTAACCGGATCCGGATGGGCCGAGGCAGGGCATGTCTCTGTACTCCTCATAGGTTTGCGGTGCGCGGGATCCGGCGGCGGTGACCTCGGAGGTATGCTGCCGACCCTGCCGGCTCCGCTTCCGCGTCCGCGTCCTCTTCCGCCTCCTGGACCTCCGCGTTGAAACGCCATGGCGACCATCTCGGATCCGCCACTCTTCTCGGTCATCGTGGTTCTTGCGCTTATGGCTGCTGCTGCCGCCGTTGTCACGGTTCTTCTTTTGTTGGTGCAGGGGATTCTTTGTAGCTGCGAGATCACCGCCTGCGTCGTCATCGGCGGCAGTGTGATCGCTAGCGATGGTGATCATGTCATCCAACGTCAATTTATTTGCATTGACCAAGCAAGTTAGCTTGTGACGCAGCAATCCTCCTCGCTGCAAGCCCCCAATGAAGGCGTGCATTGCTGTGCGGTTGTCGACGTTCTCGCACTCGTTTCTGCATGCCAACCATCGGGTGAGGAAGTTCCTCGATGTTTCGCCCTTCTTCTGGATGCATGCCTGCAGGTCGCTTGTTGTGGCAGGTCTCTTGTAGGTGCCCCTGAAGTGTTTCTCAAAAGCGTTCTTCAGATCGAACCAGCAAAAGATGGAATTCTTCTCAAGGTCGCTGAGCCAGATCCGGGCTGGACCTACAAGGTACAACTGAAGCATGCGGCAGGCGATGTTAGGGGTTCCTCCGGCGAAGGTTACAGCATTATAGTAATCCTCAATCCAGGTATCCGGCCTTTCGGTGCCATCGTAATGCTCCAGATTTCCGGGTAGCTTGAGGTTCATCCTTGGCTTTGGTTCCTCTCGAATCATCCTGCCAAAGCACTTCGGACCAATGTAGTCGGTTCTGTACTCGTTAAGGCGGTCCCGTGCGTCGCGCGAGCCGTGGCGAGGAGACTTTGAGCGAGAGCGAGATCTCCGGCCATTGCCTCCGCCTCCACCTCCGCCGCCACCGCTAGGTGGTGGTGAGGGAGACCTGCGAGGTGGGCGGTCTGACTTCTTGCTTCCGCCATCTGAATCTCCTCGGCCTTCCTGGTGCTGACTCCGGCTCCTGTGGCTGCCTTCGCCTTGGCGCTGGCTGCCCTGGTCGTTCCGGTGAGGCTCCGGGTCATGGCTCCGACGAGGCTCTGGGTCCCGGCTCCTGCGAGGTTCTGGGTCGCGGCTCCTGCGAGGTTCTGGGTCGCGGCTCCTGCGAGGTTCTGGATCGCGGTTCCGGCGAGGCTCTGGACCGCGGTCTTCCTTCGGACACCGCCTGGGCGCGGGCGCATGAACATTGTTCTGATTCCGGCGAGGTTCCGGCGAGCGCTCCCTGTTTCTGTTTCTTGGCAGCACGTTGTCGCGGATAACAAGCGCACCATGCCCTATGGGCCTGGTGTTTCCGGCTGGACTACGGCGGCGAGGGGGTCGCGGGTAACCGTTGGGTGGAGGTGAGGGGTTGCGGTATTTGTCTCTTCCGGAGTACATCGCGTCCTTTCCCTTCCTTGGATCCGACGGAGGCGTCTGTGACGGAACGGGGATCGGATTTGGGTGCTCCCTGGCCCTTCTTCTGCGCTCCGAGGATCCGGTGTGCGATTCGCCGTCCTTCTGCGCGGTAGATACACAGTTATCCGGATTGGATTCCAACCTGCGCGAAGTATCTGCCTTGCTCTGCTGCTGCATTGCTGAAGCGACAAGTGTGCGGAGATAGTTGATGTCAACTTCTTCGTCCTTCTTCTTCAGCAATTCCGCTGCTTTCTGCATGTTGTCCTTTGGAGTTTCCAGTGGCTGGTGATCTGCGGGCGTGTTGAAGGGTATTCTGCGAGGCGGAATTGCTTCTCTAACAATTCGATCGGCCTCCGCCTGCGCATAGGTCATCTTTACCTCCCACTCAGCCCTCATGTTCTTGACCAGCTCGAGTGTGGCAGTAATCTCGCGGTCCTGTCTCTCGAAGTTTTCCGTCCAGGCTGCATGATCTGCCCTTCCTATCCTTAACGCAGCTTCGGTATCGGCGAGCCTCTTGGCTGTGGCCAGCATTTCCTTTCTGGTGGTCTCTAGGGCCTCCAGATCTGCGGCGTCGCCCGGGGTTATAGGTGTGTTAAGAACTGCTCGCGCGGCCACCTCCTCTGCTGACAAGATTTCCTCCGAGGGAGAATCCCTTTGGGGTCGCACCCGAGACATTGGAGATCCTTGATGGGATGGTTGGGGGTCAGATTGGCTGACTTGGTCTCCGGATCCGGTTGTCCCAGCGCTGCTACCGTTGCGAGAACCTGCTTAGGCTGGGCGGAGTCGACCTCGGGCTGATCACTGTATCCGTATTCCCTTATCTTGCGAACGAAGTCATCAGATTCCGTAGAGGGAGTATCTCCGGAAATTGGGCTCAGGTTGCCCAAAATCGACTCTTCAACCGGAGTCTCGCTCTCTCCGACAAGCTCGGCCGATCCGGATCCGCGTTGTGTTCCGGTGCCTCTTCTGCTCGGGACCAGCTCCGTCTTCTTGAGGGGCGGTTCCGGCGGTATGGGCCAAGAAGTGTACGAAGTGGCACCTCGCTTTTCTAACACCCGGGAGACCCGGGCGGATCTGCATTGGTCTTCCACCTTTGTTTCTGCTCAGGGGCGGATTGGGTGGGCTTTGAAATTTCCAGATCCGAGGCGGAATCTTCCTTGGGAAGCTCCTGCGTCTCAGATCGGATCTTCGCGACAGCGTCCAGCTCTGCGGCGGTCGCGTCTGCGTTACTTACCAGCGGGTTTCCGTCGGAATCGACGGTCTCCCCGATGAAGATGTGTATGCCGCCAATTGGGACGATGGAGAGCTTGACGGGGTTTGTTCTAGCCGGAATCCAGCACTCATCCGGAGGGACGATCGGCAGATTTCCGGCGTAAAGGACGAGCCCCACAGCGATGGTGTCGTCGTAGCTTCCCATGGCGGAACCCTCCCGGTTCCGGCCTCCAGACGCCACAGGCCCCACGGTGGGCGCCAACTGTCGTTGCCTAATCGACGGTACCTCGGAGGAGGGATCCTCACGAGGGGGAGAAGAAGTAGGGGCCATAGGGCGGAGTGCTCTCGGGACGGTGGTACGCGAGTTACCCAGCTTCGGAACACCTGCACGATGACAGGGCCTACTGCTGCTTGTCTGGAATTATCTGGGCGCTTTCGCGTTGTTACAATGAGTTGTGGTTGTGCCTCTAGGGCTCCCGGGATCCGGCTTATAAAGGCGCACGGATCTAGGGTTTACATGGAGAGTCCTAGCCGGATTACAGATAGCCTAGCTACGGTACAATATCTTGCCGTGTACGTCACGGATCCGCCTTCCATACTCGTCGTCCTGGATCCGGGTCCCTCATGGGCCTCCATGGATCCGGGTCACTCCTACGTCGGTACGGATCCGGCATGCTGATCCTGGGCTGGACTTCTTCCTTCATGATCAACAGCAACTGGGCCGCCCGATGGGCCACATGCCTCATCACCGTCTGTGGGCCACCCGGGCTTGCCGGATCTAGGCACTGTCGATGGTACACCCATGAAGTATACCCACAACAGTAGTATCTCCATCATCAGCATGAAGGTAGTTAGTGGTAGCCATTTTCAGAATTTGGTTGAGTAATTCGAAGACGAGAGATGGTTAGCAATAGCCAATTGTGTTTTAGTGTTCTTTTCGTAAAGTTTGTGTTTCAGTGGAGAATATTGAGTTGAACCAAAAGTATATATGACTTCCACTGGATTACACTATAAACCTAAATTTGTGCCCATGCATGCGGAAATTCAATTTTCATCGGTGCACTGCCCCATTCCTGTTTACGCGGGAAACTTTTCATTTCTGTTCTGTTATGTTATGTTAACATATTTGTTTATGTTCGTTTCTTAGAATGGACGCAAAGTTTCGTTTGTTTTATTCCTAACTAAAATGACATGGGTAGGAAATCACACCTAGTAAAAACAGGGTTGTTTAGATGCACAACATGAAGAATACAAGCAAGATTTTTCTTTTGCTCATGCAAAAAAAGAAATCAAAACAATGCCACACCATCCTCAGCATATTTTAAAATAGAGACAAAGAAAACTAAATCCATGAAAAACATGATAATCTCCTTTATACAAACCAAAAAAAAAAAACATGAAAGAAACACATGGGTTCAATCTTTGGTCTCCGTAAGTAAGACTAAGATGCATTATGGAAATTATTCAGCTCAAAAGTACCCTTAATAAATTTCACTATCTTCAAAATACTCTAGCAAGTTTAGGGCCTCAATGATTCAAATGATTTGTTTAGAAGTTCTGGAGAATTAAAATCTAAGTATTTTTTCGATATTGTTGTTTGACCTGTAGGACTGAATCTTATAGGAATTTTTAAGGAGTTATTTACACCATGTCTCATAGGATACTTTCGCCCACAACGCCCCATTGGAAATAATAGTTTGCTCTTTATGTGGTGCAATTTAAAAAACTTGGAAAGTCTAAGTGGACAATATATTGCAATAATACGTTTTGAAATCCTCAAAATCAAGCATACCCTTATATGGTTTGGACACGCACACCACCACATCATTTCGGGCCTTTAGGACCCACGGGGTGAATTTTGATAATTTGGTTGTCGGGAACCTTTCATTTGATCGAATTTTGGGCCAAAATGGACTTGCTATGATATTTAGAGCATATCTGTCGACCCCTAGGTTCTCTCTCGTTATGTATGAGTGGGGGTGTTGGGGTGTGTGTGTTGGGGGGGGGGGGGGGGGGGGTGTGAAGAATGCATAGTTCACGACAACACGAGGGCATGATGGGAGATGAATGCAATGATGTGACATGGTGATAGAGGGCGTGCGGATGGAAGTTCGGCACCCATAATGCTAGCAGCGGCGGTTGGTGGCCACTTCGAGCATTGTACTCGCTCACTGGTCGTCGTCTTCTAGTTTAACGTCAACCAGGGCATGAAGGACGGAGGAAGGTCGCTCTCGGCCACGTCGACGCGCTCCAGGAGCTCACGCAGTGATCATAGGACGATGATGTTGTTGGAGAAATGTACAGAACCAAATGCAGAAGCACAATCTACTTCAACATATGAAGAAATGTACAGGGGATTGGAGAAACCCAGAGAAAAATCCAGATGAGGAAGAACTGCATTGCACGGTCACTCGAACTGGCGGGTGAGCTATTTTCAGATTTAACCTAAGTGATGGTTTGTAGTGTCAGCCGTCTTAGGACAACCTGTCTTAGAGGCGGTTTCTATTCATAACCGCCTAAGCGATTTATCTGAGCCAGCTGTAGATCGTGTCCGAATCTAGACTGACCATTCTTAGAAGCGTGTGGTATCCAAACCCGACTCCGAAAGTTTTAGAGAGGTGCTAAATCACAACCGTTTGAGGTTTCCTCGGAGAGCCGGTTTTCAAAAAACTTGGACAAACCGGCTGAACACGCCGTCTCTAAGTAGCGAGTTTGTACTTGTGACAATAGGGTTGTAATCTAACCATGGTGTAGTTACTCCTAATTATCAACGAACCCGAGTAGTCTTTCCAATATATATACATAATATATTGTATTACATTGATCATCAATCAAGTTCTTTAGGCATGACAATGCACTGTTGAAAGAACATGGAGCCCCCATGTGTGGTTTTGGTAATTGATGACAATCCCTATGGACTAACGGTTGTATTGAGAATCAATCTTAGGACATGTCCATAGCCATTTGTTGGCCTGAAGGTTGCGAGATGAAGAAGATCGAGTACAATGAAGAAGACGGATGAAGACGATGTCGAAGAGAGACGAAGACGGTGTAGAAGATGAAGAGGGGTGAAGATGGCATAGAAGATGGATGAAGACGGTGGCGTGCGTACAAGATGGCTGAAGACGGTGGCGTGTATGTTGGAAGAAGATGGTGGCATGTACAAGGTTGAAGAGGATGAAGACGGAGTTGCCGACTCGATTGGACCGCACAAGGACAATGTTTGTGCTCGATAGGATAATGGGTCGCATCATCGGAGAGAGCTCAAACCTTGCATGCATTGCATCGTGTTTCTTGGTTGTTCTTGGTTCTTATCCATGAGATGGGTTAGAGCTTGTGTTCATTCTCATGAAAAGCTCTAGCTCATCGGAAACGGATTCTGGATGCATCGCATGTTGCATGTGCGAGGGTGATGATTTTCCTGATTTACCATATTGAGAGGTTAAACCTCTATGACCATAAGAAAATCGTCATCCACTTGTTTCCATGTTTTCACCATGTGTGGAGGTAGCTCTTGTCATCCTCTTTCCGGAAAAATTGGTTTCACCTCAATCGGAGTTTCCTGGCTCGAGTTATTGCCATTTCCGTATCGCGGTTTAGAGGAAAAAAGAAGAAGGGCGGTAGTACCGGTCAGGTACCGGCTTGGTCTCTGTGAGCCCTTGGATCCGGTCCGGTATTGGGCCGGTACCTACCCGGTAGTACCGCTCGATATGTAGTACCGCTTTCACAAGAGGTAGTACCGCTTTGGGTCGTTTTCTGCCTGTTTTCTGCACAGTTTGCGCGCGAACGGTAGTACCGCTTCGACAAGCGGTAGTACTGCTCGGGCGCGTTTTCTCACCGTTTTTCTGCCCCAATAGCTATATTTCTGGGGGGGGCTATATATACCTCTCTCCCACCTCCGACCTAGCTAGTTCTTCCCACCTACCCTCTCTCCTCCATTGTTGACGTTGAAGAGCTTTACCATCATCTTGATACCCCCACTATTTCTTGCATGTTTTTGGGGGAAAGGAGAGAGGAGATCTAGATCTAGTGCTTCACCAATTGAATCCCTCTTCAAGTGAGGGGATCTTGCTAGATATAGATCTTGGAGTAATTTGGTGTTCCTTCTCATATTTGTTCTTCCTCCCTTATCCCCCCAATAGCTTTTGTAGCTTTGTTGGAATTTGGGAGAGAAGAACTTGGGCATCTTAGTGGTGTTGTTAGCCATTGCATTAGGTGCATCGGTTTGGGTTCTCTCCGGGGTTTCGGTCTCGTAGAGGGCTTGTTGACCTTAGTGGTGTTGTTGCCTTCGTGGCCTTGTTGCCTTTGTGGTGTTGTAGCCTTTGTGGCCTTGTAGTCTTTGTGGCCTTGTCGTCTTTGTGGCGTGGTAGCCTTTGTGGCGTTGTTGCCTTTGTGGAGTGTGGTAGCCTTTGTGGTTTTGGAGCCGGTTGTGGCGCGTTGGATTCTTTGTGACCTTGTCGCCGGTGTGGCGTGTTGTAGCCTTTGAGGCCTTGTACTTGAGAGCCTCCGTGTTGTGAAGTTGCCTCAAGCTTGATACTTGGGTGTTTGCCCAAGCTTGTACGGGTTCGGTGACCACCCTCAAGGGTCCCTTAGTGGATCGAGGCTTTCCCCTTGGTGGAAAGGCTCGAGGAGAATACGGTGGCCTAGCGGCTCATTGGAGTGCCTCGTGCCTCCACACCGCTCCAATGGAGACGTAGCACCCTTGGGTGTGAACTTCGGGACACATTGTCGTCTCCTCGTGCACCGGTTACTTCTCAACCCGAGTTCCTTTACCTATGTGCTTTACATTGTGATATCCGTCATGCTTGATGTTCTATATCTAGTTCGTTATCACCTTGTTGCTCATCATGCTTAGCATAGGTTGTTGGTGCACTTAGGCAAACCCTAGTTGATAGGCTTTGTGCTAAACAAGTAAACCTTGAGTAGTTTTATTCTGCCTTGTTTAGCACTCAAGTAGAAGTTTTTACAACCCGCCTATACACCCCCCCCTCTAGGCAATGTACTTGTACATTCAATTGGTATCAGAGCTAGGGCTCTCTTATCTTGTTGGGCTTCACCGCCTAGAGAGTAATAACGTCGGCTAGAGGATTAGTGCACAATACCACTTTTACATTTGATGGCACTAGTTATGATGCTTGGAAATTCTACATGCTTGATTATTTTAGGGGCATGCACCCACATGTGGAGAAAATTCTTAATATGGGTTTTTCTCCTCCTAAGGATCCACAAAATCCATCTTTTGAGGAGAAGAAAAACTCTTATCTAGATGCTCAAGCTACTAAAGTGATTTTCCATGTTGTGAGCCATGTAGTGATCTCCTCCATCGCGCCTTTCCGGAGTGCTCATGAGTTTTGGACAAAGCTTCGAGATACATATGGTGGATCCAAGACCATTGAGGATGATCGCACTCCTTCCACTTCATCAATGTGTGGTAAGACACAAGGTAATGGTATGGTGAGTGGTGATGAACATTGCATTGTTGATAGTGAGCCTTCTCTTGATTATTCTTCATCCATATCTCATTGCAATGTTTCATCTTTGGACTTGAACACTTATAGCACTACAAATGCTTTACATGCTAGTGTTGGTAGTCATTGCATATCTTCATTCCATGATGATATGCTTGCCTTGTCTTGTTGCCATAATGAGAATACTTTGCTTTCCTCTAGTATTTGTGTGACTAACAATGTAGAGAAAACCAAGGATACTATGGGCCAAGACAAGATCTTGGATGGAGCTTCAAGTAGTTCATCCTCTTCATCATCTCACGGTTCCTACACATGCCTTATGGCTATGGCTTCAAAGGTATCTCCTTCTTTGGAACCCTCTCTTTCTAGTGATGATGAGGATGATGATATGGAAGAACTTAATGATGCTTCCTTAAACATGATGGGTGAATTGGTATTCCATTCTCTCCATGATAAGAAATTTTCTTGCTCTAACTTTATGAAAATCTTGGCTTTTGCCATTGAGAGCACAAAAATTATTGAGAAAATGGAAAAGCATGAGCGCGAGTATGCAAACGAGATTGCAACTCTTAGTGAAGCTCTTGAAGAACAACAATCCACCAATGGATCTCTTGAGGAGACCTTTACTCTAGAGCTATCTAAAGTAAAGGAATCTCGTGATAGAACTTTAGAGGTGGCACATGATTTTCGAATTAAAAATGTTGAGCTAGTAATTTCTCATGCTAAACTCCTTGAGGATTTTGAGCCTCTCAAAAATGGATCTAGGGCTATTGAGAGTGAGCTAATCAAACTCATCGAGTCACATGAGAAATTTAAGGCTCTCAACCTAATAGAGCTTGCTAAGTTGTCTTCTCCTTGTGCTATAATTGATAATGCTTGTGCTACTAACTCTACCTCTTGTGAAACATCCATCTTGAAGGAGAATGTTGAGCTAAGGGCTCAACTTGCTTTGCTAACAAGCAATTATGAGAAATTGGAAGAAAGTCATGGAAAGCTTTCTAGCTCCCATGACGATCTTCTAGTCTCTCATGATTTGCTAAAGTTAGCTCATGAGGCTATCATGTCTAAGGTAACATCTTGTGAGCCTCATGTGAGTACTAGCACTACCTCTCAAAATGCTTTTTTGCCATGTGCTAGTGATTATAGTTCACCCACTCATGATATTGATATATCTTGTGGTGAACTACCTTATACGCCTTGTTGCTCTACAAATCCATGTGCTAGTGCTAGTAATTCACCCACCCATGCTATTGCTATATCTTGTGGTGAATTACCTACCTTGCCTTGTTGCTCTAACAATGAAGCTTCCACTTCCTCTAGTACTTGTGTTGTTACTAACCATGTAGACGAAATCGAAGAGCTCGAGGCCCAAGTCACTTCTTTGAAGAAGGACTTGGTAAAGGGTCATGAAGGGAAGCAATCCCCCAATGACAAGAGTGGACTTGGATTCAACTCCAACGACAAGAAGAAGTCCACCATGCACAAGCGGAAAAAGGACCAAGGGCATGTGAAGGATCCCGCCAAGATTGTGTGCTTCAAGTGCAAGATTGAAGGGCATCATGTTAGATCTTGCCCCTTGAAGAAGAAGCCACTTGGCGAGAAGAAACGAGGGAAGCGGCCTCAAGATGGAGCTCATGGTCTACCTCAAGGTCAAGCTCATGGTCTACCTCAAGATGGAGCTCATGGTCTATCTCAAGGTCAAGCTCATGGTCTAACTCAAGATGGAGCTCATGGTCTACCTTGACTTGAAGAAAGGCCGCTACCCGAGAAGGATCAAGCCAAGACTCCCGTTGTGGACAAGTGAGAAGAAGGAGAAGAGAAGAACATGCTACATATGCCGTGAGAAGGGCCGCATCTCCTCCTTGTGCAATATTGGTAACTCATCCAACCCTATCTTGATCGATGGTGCTTATTCTCTTTGTAAGGATAAGATTGGCAATGTGTTTGCCAAATATGTTGGCACACAAAGTGGTTTCATAAAAAGAACCATTTGGGGGTTTCCAAGCCTATTGTGACTAACTTCTTAGGACCCAACTTGGTTGGGGACCAACAAGCCAAAATTTGATCAATAGGCATGATTGGAGGGCATGGAGACTTGACTAGTTCATGAAGACTTAGGGGATCTTCATCATTCTTATTTCCTCAAGTCAAGTATTATTCCGCTCATCCTTTACCCATGCTCCTCCTTGCGGTAACGAGTCCTCAAATCCTTTACTTTGAAAGTTACTCGCCCCATTTTACATGTGTTGGTTTTATACCTTGCATGTGGTTGTGTATGTTGTGCCTCCTACTTGCTTATCTTGCTTGCATGCTTATATATGTTGGGTGGCACATCATGTACAATTGTTATTATGTTGAGCCTATTGCATCTTGTTGATATCTTAGTTGTTGGCTCGTGTGATAAATTGATGGACTATCCCATTTTGGGGGAGTGATATGCTTTGTGCATTTCACAATCTTAAAATGTGCGACATGATGAATTAAAATTCTATAATATCCATTAATTATCTCACGTGGTTCTTATTTGCCTCTTGCATGAAAAATGTCTTTACCACATTATGGGGGAGTATTATGCTTCGTGCATCCTACAAACCTAGAAAATGTGAACACTTGAGGTTGTGTCACATAGAATTGATATTTTAGATTATCTTGCTTCTATGTGACATGTTGCTCAAAGAAATCCCTTTTTTGCCTAAAATGTTCTTATTGCTATTTTCTTGGATTTTGTTTGTGTGAGCTATTCTCACTACAAGAAAAGTTCTGGTAGACAACGTCTCAAAATCGTCCGCTAAGGGGTATTTTTCGTCGCCTATGGGCCTAACCCGACGATATGGGTTCTGTTGTGGAAACTGCGTCAGGCAAAGTCCTACGACGATTTTTTCGGTCCGTCGCGCTTGGGCGCCCTTCCGCCACGGAAAATCGGACCGTTGCCCAAGTGTTTCCGGGAGCCCGTTGACTGCTGACGTCATGCAACCGACACGTGGCGTACGCCGTTAAGCGCGATTAACGGTGTTAACCGGCTGAAACCCCGTGGTAGATGGTAGGCCCACACGAGGCCTGCCACGTCTTAAGCGGGCCGGCCCATTAAGTTTGCGGGCCGGGCCAGCTGACTTAGTTTGACCGGTCAACTATATAGCTGGGCTGGTCCATTAGTTACGTGGGCCGGGCCTAACCTCTAAGGTTGACTGGTCAAAACTTTAATGGGCCGGCCCACTAAGCATGTGGGCCGGGCCGAATGCACTCGATTGACCGGTCAACAGGCAAAAGGGCCGGCCCATAAAACATGTGGGACCCACTTTCCTGGTATCGGGCCGGCCCATTTACAAAGTGGGGTCCACATTAAAGCAACTGGGCCGGCCCAAGAAGTTATTGGACCGGCCCAATTAGCATGTGGGTCCCACTTTCCTGCTATTGGGCCGGCCCATTTAGTACGTGGGGTCCACATTTGATCAAATGGGCTGGCCCAACAAGCCAGTGGGCCGGGCCAAAAGCACAGGTGGGTCCCACTTTCCTGTTAAAGGGCCAGCCCATTTAGTATGTGGGGTCCAAAGTGGGCCGGCCCAACAAGATAGTGGTCCGGGCCAAAACACATGTGGGTCTCAGGATGTAAGCGGCTCATCCGCTGGACGTAAAGGGATGTACCGCTTCGGCCACATATGCGATTAGCAAATTTTGTGGCAGCCACTTCCGATTTTTGGCGGTTTTGGGCGTATCAGCGGCGCCGCAACAGCCGCTCCACGATTCTGAGTCTCCTAGTGCAACGATCGATCTTACTGGTAAAACATCACGCGCTTCGCTCGATCTGGCTCCAGCGTATAGCCGGAGCATGCCCATGCTTGTACGTACACCAGCTGGTCATTAATCAAATCAAACGCAATTTTTCTTTCTCTCTTGGAACAAAATAAACGTGTTTGGTTTCTTGCACGAATGGCATCTATACTCCCTAATTTCCTAGCAAACGTGATCTTCAGATAGTGAAGCTTCAGAATTCATTTCTTCAGATCATCATCTTTTCAGAAATGAGGAATCACTGTAAGATACATTCAGCGGGCCAATATTAATCTGAATCTCGTCAACGACACACCAACATACAGGTTTCAGTAAAACACATCATGCAATCCACCAAAAGATAACAAGATCAATGGTTATGACTTACAAGATCATTGGCAGATCCATATATAACTTACAACTGTCCAACCTATGTAGTTTGTCGATGCTGACTAGCGACTATTGTTGTGCTGAGTAGGTCTTTGTTTGACATATGAAAACAAGTGTTGCTAAACACTCCAAACAACTCAAAGGTAAACAGCTCCAAAATTACAGGGACCAAAACTAGGCTCAGTGACATGTACCCTGCAGCAATAATCAAGAAACCTGAATAGAAATAAATAGTATCATCCTATGTTCCAAACTGGCAACCATCAAGATATCAGGTACTTGCAGCTTTCAAAAATGAGGAACTACTAGAAGATACTTCAGCAGGAAACATTAATCTGAATCTCGTTAACGACACACCAACATACAGGTTTCAGTAAAGAGGCAGGCATATCGATACATGGCATTGCTGCAGCCAAAAACAAACGAGAGCATCCAGTAGAGGTAACCTCTAGAAACAGCATAAACTGTGAGCATTTCAGAGTTCTTCTTCAAGCTGAAAAAGGAAACACAGATAAATTGTGAGATCAAACAATCAGCTAACATAACACGGGCGAAATATATTGCCTGGACTGAACCAATCGATCAAATGTTCAACATCAGGATGTAAAATTAATTTGGATATTACACACCAGTACACCACAATAAGAAAATGATATACTTGAAGCATCACAAATAACCAGTGTTCCGAACCGAAAGTAAGTTTTTGCAGAACCTACTTTACTTGAGCTACAAAGCTCTACAAGGCCTGACCATAAGTAAAAATGACACACAAGACCCAAGGTCTGAAGCTAAACAATTTTTTTGTATCCGACTAAGCAAGTGTATTCATGAACAACCTAATTCCCACTTTCAAAGGTTGGCACCAACTATCAGCTAAATTCAGATAGTGTCAGGACGTGGCTGTGCTGATGCGAGTGATCGAAGCGAAGGTTCTGAAGACTAATTAGGGAAATCAAGAAAGTTACCTACGTATTTAGTACTATTATGTCCCTTTAAATCTGCAGGTCCTGCTAAGCTAGCATTATTTGGGTAATCTTAATGACAGAAGAACACTAGCTGTTCCGCACAGAAGATTAACAATATGGTGTACAGAAAGACATCACTGAACAACATTTTCCAAGAAGTATGAACCGGATTCCATCCACGCAGAGAGCACTGGTTCGAGTTACTGTCACGGTGTCACTCAAGACTTCAATGCAGAGTTGCTTAGATGTAAAAACAAGGCATAATGCCTTTTCTCTAAAACACTTAAATGCAGAACACCAAAAGTTCCTTTCTACCAGATGATTCTGAAATGGTTACACAACTAGAGTAGTCTAAAACACCATGCTCCAGAAGCTTATCAGTCCATATAAAGAAACGTCATGTTGGACATTCATCATACCCATTTTGCAAAGTATCGTTGTTAACATGGTGTATATTAAAAGAGATGGGACGAGTTGGGTACTGAGCTAGCACTCTTCCAACAATCAGTGACCAATTATGGAGAAAATCTATCAATATCTACAGCACTGATTCTGGTTCATTAGATGCATCATAGAATATATTTGGTCAGTGTAAAATCGTTGTATACGCATACACTGACTACTACAACATAGAAATTCGAGCAGCTCGTGAATCTGCATCCAATCAGCGACATGGAACATGGAAAAAACGCAATTCCCAATCAAACCTCGAAGATCCTTCTTACTAGGCTAGAGCTTTCCAAGAGGAGGGGAGGGGAACCAGAGAGTGAAGAGGAGAGATTCCTCACCGTCGAGTACGGACTTGCTCCCGCCATTGTGCGGCCCTGCTGGTGCCGGAGCGGCCACGGTCGCAGTGGAGGACACGGGGAAGGTAGTCTCCGCCAGATCCATCTGCTGTAGAGGAGGAGGACCTAGGACATGTCGACGCGGAGGAGGTGTTCGGGGGCGGCCCGGAGGAGACGCGGAGGAGGTGGTCGGGGGGCGGCGCGGAGGATACGCGGAGGAGGAGGCGGCGAGTGGCGGCGCAGAGGAGGAGGGCGACGGGATAGCGAAGGGGATGGGGATTTTTCTCTTTTCCTTCGAGGAAACAAAAACGCGGTCAGCCGCTGGGAATCGTGGACTTCACGGATCTGTCCACGTATGCCACTTAAAATTCGTGAAAATCCACTTATGCCATTTAGACTAAAATTCGCGGGCGGCGTATGTGGGCACGCGGAGTGCCGCTGCCATTTACATCCTGATGTGGGTCCCACTTTCCAGTTAAAGGGCTGGCCCATTTAGTATGTGGGGTCCACCATATAGCAATTGGGCCGGTCCAACAAGATAGTGGGCCGGGCCAAAACACAGGTGGGTCCCACTTTCCTGCTAAAGGGCCGGCCCATTTAGTATGTGGGGTCCACCATATAGCAAGTGGGCCGGCCCACCACGCTAGTGGGCCGGGCCAAAAACACAGGTGGGTCCCACTTTCCTCTTAAAGGGCCGGCCCGTTTAGTATGTGGGGTCCATCATATAGCAAGTGGGCCGGCCCAACAAGATAGTGGGCCGGGCCAAAAACACTGGTGGGTCCCACTTTCGTCTTAAAGGGCCGGCCCATTTAGTATGTGGGGTCCACCACAAAAGCAATTGGGCTGGCCCAACTAGTTAGTGGGCCGGCCCAGTAGTGGGTGGGGTCCACCTTCAAGCAAGTGGGCCGGCCCAATTAGAGTGTGGGGTCCACCGTAAATCAAGTGGGCTGGCCCAATAAGTAAGTGGGCCAGCGCGTTTAGTTGCTGTTTATATGCCGGCGTAATAGGCGCTTTAGGATTTTGCGGGCCGGCACATATGTGATTTCGCTTAATTGGGCCGTTTAAGGGATGGGAATTCGTGATTTAGATACTGAGAATATTTACGCAGCATTGATTTCTGTCGGATAGCCTCACTTACCACAAGCACCAAAGAAAAAATGCGCGAAAGAACTATAAAAACTAACTAAATATTACATCAGCTGCAAGGCTTTGAAAAAATATTACAGAACCCAGAGAAATTGAATGGTAATTAAACCTAGCAATACAATGAAGCGATCCGGCAATCTTTTAAGTTGTCCATGCAGCACCTATATCTGAAACAAAGACATTACAAGTTAAGACAGCAACTATGGAAACGCAAAGACACTGCAATATTGTTTGCCAAAGAATTTGGAACTCATCATTTCGTCGTTATAACAAGATCATTGTAATGCGCACAATAAGCAAACAAAGAGTGCATGCCGCATACCAACAGCCAATATAACACAGCATGTTAGAATGAAACAGCAGACTTACTACTGTCGAGTCCCATGCAAACCAACATGTTCAGGGAGTACAAAATTGGCATGAACAACATAGTAGCAAGGCTATAAATTTTGTAACAACGACCGAGCAAGATGAAGTTATGATGGCTACATCTACAGCGAGGAATGTAAACCAAAAATAGAAGTTACGATGGCAAAAGCTAAAGAGGAGGGAATGTGAACCAACATGTGCCAAGTGCAATTACTTCATTTTGGCCGTGAACTAAATAATACTCCTGAACTTATAGTGAAGGGGATGCAAATCAAGATGTTTCGGGATATAAACTTGTAATGAGCAACACATAGAGGATAGTTAATGCTGGAGCTTATGTAATGTCCCAGGTTTAGAGACAATCGAGGGGTAGATTTTAGAAAGGGATGTGCATTGCATAGTAAATTCTGGGGAAATTTCGCGCTTTTAATCAAAAACTGCATCGAAGGGGGACAAGTTTCTCTCTCGATACCTTACAGGGTTAGGGTTTCGAGAGTGCGACAAACTTGCATCTCACTCAACTAGTTTAGGGTTTGGAGAAGAGAGGGGAGAGTTTGCATGATTGAATTATTTATAAAGTGACATGGTTTAATTCAAACCAATGTTGAATTTGAATTTCAAATTCAAACATTAAATACTTAACCTAAATAATTCAATTGTGAGGAAATTCATTAAGTATATAATCAATAATAAACAATATGAACAATTATAATAAAGTAAAGCTCATTAGGGAAAACTTTGAGCTTTATTGATTAACACACAAGATACATTGTCTTTACAATATTCATAATGGAAATAAATGAATATTACAACACATTACAAGAATTGGTGAAATTGAAAAAAAAAGAAAAAAAAAGAAAAGTACAAGGATGTATCCTAGTCTAAATACTACAAGATCATCTTCACTTGATCTTGGATTTGATGACCTCCATGTCCATTTTGATCAATTGTTGATCCCTGCACAAAATCACACACAAAGAAGAAGAACAAATTATGCCAAGTGGCAAAGCCACTTGGCAGATTAGAAAAGAAGTGAATATGGTGGATAATATCACAGCTCTGCCGAGCTGATCCTCTCCAAGCCAAGTTCAAAGGATCTGGTACACACATACACACAAGCAGCACACACAGCATGTGTGCATGCTCAACACCAAGCCACTGAGTGTGCATGTAGCACAACACACACACACATCATCAGTGAGTCACCAAGTGTGCAGACCCAAGCTGTCGACCAGGGAGAGCAAGGGAGCACCACATATAAGCTTTTCAGAAGCAAACCCTAAGCCATATCCATCGACAGGCTTCACTGGTAAGAACACAAGAACACAAGAACAGCCACTGCTGTTCAATCTGCTAACTCACCACGACCTTTGAATCAAGCCCCACAAGATCACCGGGAGGAGCAGGGCAAGTAAACCAACCACAAGATCATCACTGAAGCAAACCCTCTATACCAACAAATCATCTAGGAGCTGGAGTGAGGTATAAACAAGATCAACCTGAGCAAAACTCTGTTTTGCTCATAAATAAGCATGTGCATAACATATACACAAGCCAGAGGGTGTGGTTACCCTGTGTGCATCATCATTTGGTGATCAAACCATTTGATACTGGCAAAAAGGGAATTAAACCAGAAGAAATCATCCCAGGGAAGAAATGGTCAAAACCACTGTATTAACACTGAGGTAAACCAAAGCATCCAGCAAGAAAAAGATTCACAGCTAGCCTACCCAACTCACCTAGCACTACATGGTTTGCTAACCATCAGACAGATAGGCCACTTGTGCCTATTTTAGTTTGTCAACAGCAAAGAGCACTGGAAATTCAACAAGGACTGCCCAGAGATGTATCCACCAAGCCACAACAAGCCACAGAGAGGGGGAGCTACCCATGACAGCATCAAAGAGCTGCCAGGGCCACCTCAACCCATAACCAAAACCTTAAGCCACCACATCATCACCCAGTAGGGTTCAGTAGAGGGCTAGGGTACCAACCAGTGGTTGTCATCCAACTAGCCCTAGCTAATTCAATTAATATGATCATCACTGCAAGGCAGTTCACATCATTTATCCATCTGGTAAAGCAAGCTAATACAGATAAATGAACTACACAAGTAATCAAAGCACCAGGACCTTGCAGATGATCCAATGGATCATTGCAAGCATCAACTGATGCTTGAGCTAGCACCATCACACACCAGGCCAAGCCTGTGTGATGCACACACATCACACAGAGAGCAACAGTGAAGCACAGACATGAAACAACATCTTTCATAAGCAACTCATGATCATATGATCATCTGAGCTTGCTAGCACTGGTTACAGATGGCTATAGCCAAGCATATTATCAGAAATTAGCCAGCTACTGAAGAAATCCAACCAAGTCATAACTGAATAAATAGATAACTGAATTAATGACTTTATGATTGTATCCAGAAGCACATCAAAGGCTTGATGAACCACTGGATCATGATACACAAGCAAGGCACATATCAAATCATCACTGAATCACACTGATAAGCCAACAGTAATGCTCAAGTGAGCATAATCATGAATTTGAACACAATGAACTAGCCCCAGGGGCACTGGCACTTGCAAATATGCAAGGATAACTACAACAATCAAGCCATGGACAGGATTAAGCACACACAATATGACCCAGTGACAGTAAAAATAATAGGAGCAAGCCATTAGGCCATGAGCATCACTGGATGCTCATGAGCAATCACAGGAGGGCCATAGCCATAGATTATCATGAACAGAAATAGCTAGGAAGCACAGTAAGCAGCATACGCATAGCTGTAGAGCAAGCACATTAGCTAGGAGCCATGGCGCATGCAGGCAGCAGCCGTGAGCACATCCACAGAGCAGCACAGGCACAAGGAACAGCAAGCAGTGGCCAGAGCTAGCTTAGAAGGAAAGGGAGAGAGGAAGAACAAGCTGTAGAGTAGTAGGGAGGCGGTGCGAGCTTACCAGTAACGGAGGAAAGCACGGCCATGGCGGCACGGCGGCACACGTCGGGCGAACGACGGCGCCAGACCATGGCCAATCCAGGCAGTCGTCGGGGCGCAGGGACTCCAGCGCAATCACGGCGGGGCACACGGCCACGCCACGGCGCCAGGCTCGTCGGCAACGACGAGATCGCGGCGATTCGCCCGCGGCCATGTCACAGGGGTGTTGGGGAAGAACGGCGGCGGCGAGGAAAAGCAGATCGACGCGGATCAATCGAAGCGCCGTCGAACGGCGGTTCGATTGATACCCATCTCACCGCCGGCGATGGCCGGAGTTGGTCGGAGAAAATCAGCGAAGGCGGCGGCGACGCGGGAGTCGCCAGAGCTCAGAGGGGTTAGGGTTAGCGCGTGCGCGAGAGGAAGGGGACGGGTGCGTCCGACCGAGCCGGACGAGCGGCTCGGGTTAGGGTTAACCGCTGGGCCGCAGCGACAGTGGGCCCAGGGGGCAAATCGATCTTTTCCAAATTTCATTAAAAACCAGAAACTTGGAAATTCAATAGAAAATTGATAAAAGCTCTAAAAAAATAATTAAAAATATGAAAATAGATCAGCATAAAATTCTCTATCTAAATAAAATATCACAGGGAATTTTTGAAGACAATTAAAGATAAGTCCTAATTTGAGGATTTAAATAATGATTTAAATCACACATATTATTTTTAATAATAAAAATAAGTCCATTAATGCAATTGGACTTTAAAAACACCTTGACAATATTTCAAGGTTGTATTTATCCTAAATAGAGTATCTCCAAATCTATCTTAGTATTAACCTCTCATAAAATAACAACGACATCGGAAGGGGGGAACAAACCCTAAAACTGGAATCATGCATAATTGCTTCTTTAACCATTGCCCTTATCGGACAATGATGCTATTTTTCAGAGACAGAGGACAAGGGTCAGTCCACACCTTCCAACTGCAAAACTTTGCAGTGTTCAGGCAAGTTCATCACTTGCTCATGTCATTTGAGTATTTTTATCAAATTACTTGCAAAGTATTATGGTTATCACTAATTGCACAAAAATCAAAACCACTACTTTCATAACTATGAATATGACTAAGTGGTGGGCAATGGAACCATGGATTGTGTTGATATGGTGGAGGTTCCATTGCACGGGTTTATATCCATCTAGGATTAAACAACAAATGTCGCCAGTGATTCTTGTGCCGTAATACCCGTGTTAACCATAAGATCCGGAGTGGGACGGAATAGTCAAAAGTGTTTCCACCTCTCGTTCATCAACGGATGCTCATTACCGGGTGCTCATGATCTTGCGAGACTTGATGCAGGGGTGGGAACCCGTAGAAGTCCCAACGGTAATGAGGTCTATGATGGGTTGCATCTGCCGGCGTAGGAATGTATGGTAGAGCCCTGCATTGACGTCGTGGTCGGAGTCCACCCTGAAATATATGGGAATAATGGGGCCGGCGTGGACCCAGGGTCGGAGTATGCAACAAAGGGTGGGTGTTCGAGGTAGCGGAGGAACATGATTGGCTAAACCTTATACCGGGCCTCACACCTAAGGAAGTGTGGACGGGAAAGCTGCCCGGTTGGCACCAAGGTTAAGATCTCTTATGGGTAAAGCAACACACCTCTGCAGAGTGTAAAGAACTGTGACCTGTCACTCCCTGTTCCGGGATATAGAGGCTATGACAACGCGGCCGGAAAGGAGCTCCATGAAGTTCTAGTAAACCGGTGAAGGCTGACGGACATAGTTCTTCTGAATAAAAGCAACCTCTTGAAGAAATGTTTATCAAAACCTGCATTGGTATTAGACTTTCTGGTCTAATATCGTAGCTAGTGCATTAAACACCTCTTTTCTATAATGAACTTGTTGAGTACGCTCGTACTCATACCACTCTTAAATCCCCTGCTTAGATTGTCTGAACCATCTGGAGGAGGACAACGACAACCCTGAAGGAGCCGACATCATCGGCTATGAACAACCTGACCTCTCTGGAGGTGTCGAAGGTGTAGACTACCTTATAGTCTATGGAACCGGGGAGGGTTCCGGAGGAGAGCAAGCTTAGACCGATAAGTAGTAGTAGTATCCGAGCAGTACGAACTCTTAGTACTTAACTGCTCGAGGAAATAAATGTATAACTTAGTAAGACTCCTGTATTATAAGTTAAGTTGGGTTCGCCTCGAACCCATGAGTATCCCTCTTAGGACCCAAGAGGAGCTCCGAGATGATATGTATATTATGCTTGTAATAATAAATGAATGAGTTATGGACCTGCTATGTTCTGTTGTTCTACTCTGAGGGATGTAATATTTGCGGATTGGTACTTCGTGAATGTTATATCAACGACTAGCATACTACAACATGCAGTGGTATGCAAGGTCACCACAGTTGGTATCAGAGCAAAAGCTTTGACCTTAGGTTGGAACCTAGTAAATGGGACAAAACGTTAGGAGTCAAATAGGATTAGTAAAGAATTCTCTAAAAAATATGGTGTATATTCACTTGAGAATAAAACAATCATATCGTTTAGTGCGATAATTCTTTATTATCTCTATTATGATGCATTATTACTAATCTTACATTCTTTCTATTCTACAACCAACTATGGCAGGTTCACGTCCGGGACAAAACGTGAAAGTGATGGATTCAACACTGAGTGAATATGAAGGAGGACTTGCAGATATTCTTCGTGCCATGTTACTTGAATTTGGGTGCGATCCCCAGATCCAAGTAAAGAAATACATGTACTACAACGCTACAGTATTGGCGAAGTGTAGGGTAGGATTAAGACTTCTAGAATCCCTAGGAATGAGCATAGTGATGCCAGCAGGTGAGGCTAGAACTACCCAAACAGCCTACCATATAGCCATTATGAGAGCCATCACTAATATACGGGAACATAAGACGAAAGAGCTTATGGGTTCCGAATTCTCACACATTCCTCATATGGAGGATTAAGATGATCCTATGCTTAACCACTTCAAATTTGGAAAACGCAAACCAGCAGAAGCCGCTAAGTACATGGACAATAGCCGCAACTTACTGTCATTGTTCTTTCAGTTGAACCGACATCTGTCGGGGGCAATTGATACAATGCTAGAGGAGTTCACTGAGCCCAAGGAGGAGGCTAAGGGGAAGGAACCAATGGAGAATGAGGTTCACACACCAGTTTATTCAGCTGGTGATTACATTAGCATCGACCATCCCGAACTACAAACCACACCCATTACACCTAGGTAATATCCTAGTAGTTCCCGTGGAGGATATGAGGGTGGAGAGGAATCCGGGAACCATCAGCGTTCCGAGACTCCTATAGAGAACTCAACAGGTTGGCATTGGGGGTCAGACACAGGAAACTCTGGCGATTCAGTCGGAGATAATGCGGAGATGAATGAGGACGCCACAAACCAGTTCCAGAACTATCAGTATAATAGGGGAGACTATGAGGAGTACCCTATACTGATTGAGTCGAGATCTTGATGGTGGAAATACCTATGGCGGAGTCACGGGGAGTATACCCGATGGGTGGATTATGATGTTTTGAATAATCAGTTCATGAACACAGATTTCTCCACAGGATCATCCTCTGATTCCGACTACCAGCCGACGGGAAGACCCTACGTTCCAGATTCTGTCAGGAGGACGACACGTTCGACCGGATGGAAGCCTAGGATGTACCGGGAGTGAAGCACGAATAGAGACCACCAAGGGAGGCGAGACTACAATACAATAGTACCACATGTATTGTAGTGTGTAATATTTGTAGAAATTTGTACATATACTTCAATAAGTGAGTTTGCATACTCACATCGTCACTGAGTATTGTAATAAGACCACTTAAGTATGTACATACATGGTATATGTTTTGTATGATTTGGATTTGCTTCTTGATTTCCATTGCGTGACTAGTTCTGTGCACAAAGTTGAGCTCAGAAAACTTGCGCATGGAGTAACTATGAGTACCACTTTGTGTTGCAGAACTAGGGGGATATGTCGGGAGCGACGGGTGAGGAAAGTGACGCACAGCGCATCGAGCGCGAGGCCAAACAAAAGGAAGAGGCTGATGAAGCAGCCGAAACCGATTTCCACCACCACCACCCATGACGCAGCAGAATTTCCTCCAATACATGCAAATGTTGGAGGAAAGGCAACGTATGACGTTGGAGCAGCAAAATAAGTTCTTCCAAGAGCTGCTTCAACAGAACAGGGTGGAGAGGCCCGATAACCAGGGAGTCACTCTATCAAACTTCCAGAACACAAAACCAATATCCTTCGCATACGCGCCTGAACCTATGGACGCGGAGGATTGGCTGATGGACACGGAGCGAAAGCTCAATACCGTTGGATGCAATGACCTGGAGAAGGTCAGATATGCAACTCACTTGCTGTGTGGACCCGCCGCATCATGGTGGCGATTCGCCCGCGGCCATGTCACAGGGGTGTTGGGGAAGAACGGCGGCGGCGAGGAAAAGCAGATCGACGCGGATCAATCGAAGCGCCGTCGAACGGCGGTTCGATTGATACCCATCTCACCGCCGGCGATGGCCGGAGTTGGTCGGAGAAAATCAGCGAAGGCGGCGGCGACGCGGGAGTCGCCAGAGCTCAGAGGGGTTAGGGTTAGCGCGTGCGCGAGAGGAAGGGGACGGGTGCGTCCGACCGAGCCGGACGAGCGGCTCGGGTTAGGGTTAACCAGCCGCAGCGACAGTGGGCCCAGGGGCAAATCAGTCTTTTCCAAATTTCATTAAAAACCAGAAACTTGGAAATTCAATAGAAAATTGATAAAAGCTCTAAAAAATAATTAAAAATATGAAAATAGATCAGCATAAAATTCTCTATCTAAATAAAATATCACAGGGAATTTTTGAAGACAATTAAAGATAAGTCCTAATTTGAGGATTTAAATAATGATTTAAATCACACATATTATTTTTAATAATAAAAATAAGTCCATTAATGCAATTGGACTTTAAAAACACCTTGACAATATTTCAAGGTTGTATTTATCCTAAATAGAGTATCTCCAAATCTATCTTAGTATTAACCTCTCATAAAATAACGACGACATCGGAAGGGGGGAACAAACCCTAAAACTGGAATCATGCATAATTGCTTCTTTAACCATTGCCCTTATCGGACAATGATGCTATTTTTCAGAGACAGAGGACAAGGGTCAGTCCACACCTTCCAACTGCAAAACTTTGCAGTGTTCAGGCAAGTTCAGCACTTGCTCATGTCATTTGAGTATTTTTATCAAATTACTTGCAAAGTATTATGGTTATCACTAATTGCACAAAAATCAAAACCACTACTTTCATAACTATGAATATGACTAAGTGGTGGGCAATGGAACCATGGATTGTGTTGATATGGTGGAGGTTCCATTGCACGGGTTTATATCCATCTAGGATTAAACAACAAATGTCGCCAGTGATTCTTGTGCCGTAATACCCGTGTTAACCATAAGATCCGGAGTGGGACGGAATAGTCAAAAGTGTTTCCACCTCTCGTTCATCAACGGATGCTCATTACCGGGTGCTCATGATCTTGCGAGACTTGATGCAGGGGTGGGAACCCGTAGAAGTCCCAACGGTAATGAGGTCTATGATGGGTTGCATCTGCCGGCGTAGGAATGTATGGTAGAGCCCTGCATTGACGTTTTGGTCGGAGTCCACCCTAAAATATATGGGAATAATGGGGCCGGCGTGGACCCAGGGTCGGAGTATGCAACAAAGGGTGGGTGTTCGAGGTAGCGGAGGAACATGATTGGCTAAACCTTATACCGGGCCTCACACCTAAGGAAGTGTGGACGGGAAAGCTGCCCGGTTGGCACCAAGGTTAAGATCTCTTATGGGTAAAGCAACACACCTCTGCAGAGTGTAAAGAACTGTGACCTGTCACTCCCTGTTCCGGGATGAGGAACTGCGAACGCGGCCGGAAAGGAGCTCCATGAAGTTCTAGTAAACCGGTGAAGGCTGACGGACATAGCTCTTTAAAATAAAAGCAATCTCTTGAAGAAATGTTTATCAAAACTTGCATTGGTATTAGACTTTCTGGTCTAATATCGTAGCTAGTGCATTAAACACCTCTTATCTATAATGAACTTGTTGAGTACGCTCGTACTCATACCACTCTTAAATCCCATGCTTAGATTGTCTGAATCATCTGGAGGAGGACTACAACCACAATGAAGGAGCCGAGATCATCGGCTACGAGGAACCAGACCTCTCAGGAGGAGTAGAAGGCGTAGACTATCTCATAGTCTACGGATCCAGAGAGGCTTCCGGAGGAGAACAAGCCTAGAGATATCTGATAAGTAGTAGTAACCGAGCAGCCCGAACTCTTAGTATTTAGCTGCTCGATGAAATAAATGTTTAGTTTAATGAGACTCTTGTATTGTAAGTTAAGTTGGGTTCGCCTCGAACCCAGGAGTAATCCTCTTAGGACCCAAGAGGAACTCCGAGACGATATGTGTATGTTAATTGTAATAATATGTGAATGAGTTATGGACCTGCTATGTTCTGTTGTACTACTCTGAGGGATGTAATATTTGTGGAATGGTACTTCGTGAATGTTATATCAACGACTGGCATACTACAACATGCAGTGGTATGCAGGGTCACCACAGTTGGTATCAGAGCAAAAGCTTTGACCTTAGGTTGGAACCTAGTAAATGGGACCAAACGTTAGGAGTCAAATAGGACTAGTAAAGAATTCTCTAAAAATATGGTGTATATTCAATTGAGAATACAACAATCATATATTTTAGTGTGATAATTCTTTATTATCTCTATTATGATGCATTATTACTAATCTTATAATCTTTCTATTTCTACAGCCAACATGGCAAGTTCACGATCGGGAAGAAACGTGAAAGTTATGGATTCCACACTGAACGAATACCAAGGAGGACTTGCAGATATCCTACGAGCCATGTTACTGGAATTTGGGTGCGATCCCCAGATTCCAGTAAAGAAATACATGTTCTATGATGGTCCGGTATTGGCCAAGTGCAGGGTAGGACTGCGACTTCCCGAATCTTTGGGAATGAGCGTAGTCATGCCAGCAGGGGAAGCTAGGACAACCAACACAGCCTACCATATAGCTGTTATGAGAGCCATAACCGACATACGGGAACATAAGACGAAAGAGCTTATGGATTCCGAGTTCTCCCATATTCCTCACAATCAGGAGGAAGAAGATCCCATGCTCAACCACTACAAATATGCTAAACGCAAACCCATAGCAGCGGCAAAATATATGGATAATAGCCGCAACTTCATATCATTACTCTTTCAGTTGAACCATCATCTGATAGGAGCAATTGATACGATGCTTGAGGAATTCACTGATCCCAAGGAGGAGAGTAGGGGGAAAGAACCTATGGAGAATGTGGTGCACACACCAGTTTATTCAGCTGGTGACTACATCAGTATTGATTCACTTGAGCGTGAACCTACACACAGTACACACAGGAACTATACGGGTAGTTCCTATGGGGGATACGAGGGCGGAGAGGAATCCGGAAACAACCAGCGTTCCGAGACTCCTATCGAGAATTCCACGGGTTGGCGTTGGGGATCGGATACTGGAACTCATAGTACTTCTGTGTATTATGATGGGGAGATGAATGATGACGCAACAACCCAGAACCAGAGCTATCCTAGTAATGAAGGAGTGGATGGAGGATATCCGACACAGGTTGAGTCGGGTATGAGTTTTGGTAATACCTATGGTGGAGCTACAGGGGAATACACCCGATGGGTGGACTATGATGCACTTAACGATCAGTTTGTAAACACTGATTTCTCCCTAGGATCATCATCGGATTCGGATTACCAGCCAACGGGGAAACCTTATGTTCCAGGTTCTATCAGGAGGACGACACTGTAGCACCCTACCTTTTAAATAAAGGCAAGATACCTGTGTATAGTGCTATTCCCAGGATCACTGATAGCACACACATTACAAAATATAGTAATCATTGCAATAGTATCAATTTACTACATCGTTGATCCAGAGGGTAAAGTAAAACCTTACAAATTGCATAGTCACATGGACTAGCTCAGAATAAACACAGCGGAAAGTAAATCAGCAATGAGCCTTCATCATCTTCATGTGCCACAGGCAGACATGTTGGAATGCAGACTCGAGATCCTACCTAGTAATCCTCTTCAGACGAACCTGCACGTTTGAATATGCAGCCCCACGAATGGAGGTCAGTACAATGATGTACTGGCAAATGACACTTATATGGTGGATGTTTTGGGCATAGCTATCTACATGATATTTGGCAAGTGGAGTTTAGGCAAATTTGCACAAAGCCAATTTTATCCTACATTTTATTTCAAATCAAAACATTTTGCAAAACTCATAATGATGTCATAAACAGTATCATGGTTACATCTCCCATGTACTATCCGACAGTTGCTACTCAAATTTTAACTTATTCAGAAAAGGTGATGAGATTCTTCCGTACATTCCCTGCCTAGAAAGCTCAAATTGTCCGTAACCGGGAACACGGCTAAGATCTTAGGTTTACTCTCGAGAGGTTGTGCACTTTCACCTTACGACCCACCCTTCCCAAGAGAAGAAATGAGACAAGATCTTTCAGAGGGAGGCTTCCACCATAACTAGCAAGACCCGTTCCCGTTTGGTAGCTAGCCACATCATCATGTCAAGCAACAAGTTTGGCCTCACAACTTACTTAATCCCGGCAGAGCCCATAATACCATAAGGCTGCACTGGAAGCTAACTAAAACATGGACGACATAGTAATCTCTTTAATCCTGAGTGGCCAACCACAAGTGCACATCTCAGGCGACGACAACCACATGACAAGTACTAGACAGAGTCATGTGGCCCTGAGTAGCCACTCAACTAATGCGCACCCTCAGGCGAAGACAACCACAAGACAAGTACTAGACAGGAGTCATGTGGCCCTGAGTAGCCGCCCACCATTCAACCAATCCACCCAGGTGTTTCATTAGGGTTGTTAATTTTAATTCCCAACACTCACAATCCAGAATGATCAAACAGCAGTGGCATTTTGTTATTGCTAGGCAACTAAGAATGCTAGCAAGGGTTCATGGTGGCTACACACTACTGGGATTGATAAGCATAGCATAACTTTCGAAAACAAATTCCTACCATGCAAACTAGTTTATAAAACTCTAATGCTTAACAAAAATAAGTAGGTATTTGAGTGTCACTTGCCTTGATCAAAGCAACCAGCACAATCACAGCAATCACAAGCACCTCCTTGATCTCCTCCAAACTCTATTCAAACAATCGCAACAAATAAACAAACATTCGATATGAACAATCATAGACATGTATGCATGCATGCTATGCAACAATTTAATCTCACAGAAGAGGTGGTGTGTAAGTGTTGCATTATGCGCTCTCTGATATGTGTCATGTTAATAAAATATTCTGGACATTTAATTTGATTTAGAAAAATCATTAACCGAGTATCTATTTAACATATAAAATCTTAATAATTAGCTACTGCAAGCATTATGTGTTGTAAAAATGTGAGTTTGACCTCCCTGGATAGGTTACAGTAATACAAAAGTAGTGCAATTGAAATTATTCGAAAACGACTTATAGAATTTGAATTATCTTCGAATTACTGATTCGGATAGATTTTACTAAAGCAAGTTTGTGCACGTATCAAAGTTGTACAAATCCTATACCAAATTGAAGTACATGTTCTGAGGATTCCAGAAAGTACAAAATCATCAAATTTGGACCAGTAGATTATTTTATAAAATTTTTATAGTGTAATCTGGTCTATTTCTCTAATTGAATTTTGATGCGAAATCTAACATAGTACCTATACTATATTACTGCATAAACGTGTAGTACATACTGTAAGCTTTCCAAAACTATAAATTTTACAAAATTTGGCCCTACGGTTGATTTTCTACGGATTTTACAAGATGGGTAACAAATCTGAGATTTAAATTTCAAATATAAAATGCGTTTGACCGAGTTGGTGAGGCGCGCTGACAGAGGCTGCCACGCGGCGCTCTCTGGTTGGCCCGTACCGATTCGGTACGGCCTTCTAATCTGAACCGCCAGATCTAGATCTAACGGCTGGGCGAAAACAAAAAGAAAAATTAAAAAAAAACAAGGCCGGGACTTACCTGGCCGGCGTCGATGGGGTGGCGGGGCGGCTCGGTATGCGATGGGTGCGGCGGGTGCGGCGATCTCTGGCGGCGGCGTAGGTGGCTACGGGGTGCGGCGGCGCACGGCGGTGAGCTTGGTAGCTACGGCGCGGCAAATGGCGGTCTAGGGCGGCGGCGTGGGGCGGCTGGAGGCGGCGCAGCCGGCGGCTACTCCGGCGAGCAATCTGCGGCTCTAGGCGGCGCGGCGGCGGGTGCGGTGTGAGGGAAAAAGTGCGGGGCGGGGCGCTTTATATAGGGCGGAGGCACGGACGTCGAGGGCGGCACGGACGTCGCGGATTGAATCCGCGTCGACCTAGTCGAAGCGACGGCGGAGGTGGAGTCCGGCCTGGACACGGGAAGAGGACGACGCCGACAGGCGGGCCCCGCTGGCGGGTGGGCTCCACCTGTGCAGTGAGGGAGAGGGCTGAGGCGGTTCGGCGGCCACGGGCCGCTTCTCCCGCCGAGTGGGCCGGTGCGGTGCGGGCCGTTTTGGGCCAAAATGGTCGGGCTGGCCCAGCTCGGCCGGTCCGATCCGTTGCTTCTTTTTTTTTTGTTCTTTTATTTTTCTTTTTTTTTCTTTTTACTGTTTTTGACAAAACTTTAGTTTTATGTATCCAAATTGACCCAAACCAATTTCTAAAATTTTGTAAAATTCAAGGCTTTGTTTTAAACAATAGAGAGCAATGTCTTGCCCCAAAATAGCATGGTAGGATAATAAAGTTATTTGCAAATAGGACATGTAGCTATGGTTGTGTCATATTAGTGCTTAACATTTTATGTGTATATGAACAAATGCAAAGATGCCATGAATGAATGCAGGTTTTTGAATTTTGAAAATCTAGGGATGTTACAGACTAACCCCCTTAAGATGAAGCACGTCCTCGGGCTTCGGAAAGGCTAGCAAATAGGTGTGGGTAATCTTCTCGAAGACTGTCTTCGCGTTCCCAAGTTGCCTCTTCCTCGGTATGGTGACTCCATTGGACCTTGCAGAACTTGATAGTTTTGGTGCAGGTATTTCTTTCAGCTCTCTCCAAGATCTTAATGGGTTTCTCCTCATACGTCAAGTCACTTTCCAGTTGAACTTCCTCGAGCGGTACTGTATCCTTCAATGGCGTTTCTGACATCTCAGGGTGACATTTCTTCAACTGACTGACATGGAACACGTTATGAACTACTGAAAGAATCTCTGGCAATTCAATCTCATAAGCTACTTCTCCTTTGCGAGATAAGATCTTGAACGGTCCGATGAATCTTGGGGCTAACTTTCCCTTGATTCCAAATCTCTTGACTCCTCGAAGGGGTGACACTCTGAGATAAACTCTATCGCCTATTTCATATGAGACATCTCTACGCTTGTTGTCGGCATAGCTCTTCATGCAGGACTGTGCCACCTTTAATCTATCCTTGATCAGTCTAACCTTTTCTTCGGCTTCCTGGATAATATCTGGTCCAAAGAAAGTCCTTTCTCCTACTCCACTCCATAGCAGGGGCGTGGTACACTTTCTCCCATATAGGGCTTCAAATGGGGACATCTCTATGCTGGCTTGGTAGCTATTGTTGTAGGAGAACTCCGCATACGGTAAACTGTCATCCCAACTAGTTCCATAGTCTATAACACAAGCTCTCAGCATATCCTCCAGGATCTGATTCACTCTCTCAGTCTGTCCATCTGTCTGAGGGTGAAATCTTGTATCTTGAACTCCAATCTAGTTCCTAAGGACTCATGCAACTGTTTCCAGAAATGCGAGGTAAATTGGGTACCTCTATCTGACACAATACTCTTAGGAACACCGTGAAGACATACTATCCTCTTCATATAGATATCTGCTAACTTAGCGCTGGTGTAAGTGGTCTTCACAGGCACGAAGTGAGCTACCTTGGTCAAACGATCTACAATAACCCAAATCGAATCATAACCGGATTTTGTTCGGGGTAATCCAGTGATAAAGTCCATACCGATTTGGTCCCACTTCCATTCTGGAACCTTCAGTGGTTGCAATAATCCTGCTGGCTTCTGATGTTCAGCCTTCACTCTGCTACACACGTCACACTTGGCTATATATTCGGCGATGTCTCGCTTCATATTATTCCACCAAAATCTCTCCTTTAGATCCATGTACATCTTGGTATTGCCAGGGTGAATGGAATAGGGTGTCTCATGAGCTTCCTGAAATATCAGCTTCCTAAGTTCTGGATCATTTGCTACGCAAATACGCTTTCCAAACCAAACAATACCCTGCTCATCTTCACTAAAACCTTTTGCTTTATCCTCCTTCAAGTTTCCTTTTATCTTCTCTATATCTTCGTCTCCCTTCTGGGTTTCTTTTATCTTATCCATCAACGTAGGTTGTACTATTAAGGATGCTACAAATCCTTCTGGTACTACTTCCAAACTAAGGTCCTTCAATGCCTGGCACAGATCTTCAGGTAGATCCTCTGTCGATAGCCAATTCAGATAAGACTTACGACTTAGGGCATCTGCCACTACGTTTGCTTTACCGGGGTGGTATTGCAAACTCAGATCGTAATCCTTGATGAGTTCCAACCATCTTCTTTGTCTCATGTTCAATTCCTTCTGGGTGAAGATGTACTTCAAACTCTTATGGTCGGTGTACACTTCACATCGTTTCCCCATCAAATAGTGTCTCCAGGTCTTCAGTGCATGCACAACTAAAGCTAACTCTATGTCGTGTGTGGGATAATTGACTTCATGTTTCTTGAGTTGCCTTGAAGCATAAGCTGCTACCTTGCCTTCCTGCATCAACACACTTCCAAGCCCTTGATGAGATGCGTCACAGTATACTTGGAACTCCTTCTCCAGATCTGGTAAACACAGAATTGGTGCAGACACTAATCTCTTCTTCAATTCCCGAAAACTGGCTTCACATGCATCAGTCCAAGCAAACTTCTTCTCTTTCTTCAGCAACTCAGTCATTGGTTTCGCAATCTTGGAGAAATTCTCAATGAACCTCCTATAGTATCCTGCCAATCCCAAAAAGCTACGAATTTCACCAACGTTCTTGGGTGGTTCCCATTCTGTCACAGCTGCTACCTTGGATGGATCAACAGCAATCCCTTCCTTGGATATGATGTGTCCGAGAAATCCTACTTCACTGAGCCAAAATTCGCATTTACTAAACTTGGCATATAGCTGATGTTCTCGGAGTTTCTCCAATATTAGGCGGAGGTGTTTCTCATGTTCCTCTTCGCTCTTGGAATAGATAAGTATGTCGTCAATGAAGACTACGACAAACTTGTCAAGGAATTCCATGAACACTTTGTTCATCATATTCATGAAGTATGAGGGAGCATTGGTTAAGCCGAAAGGCATCACCGTATACTCATATGAACCATATCTAGTGACAAAGGCTGTCTTGGGAATGTCATGTTCTCTAATCTTGAGCTGAAAATATCCAGACCGAAGGTCGATCTTGGAAAACACACTAGCTCCAACCAACTGATCAAAAAGATCATTGATTCTAGGTAGGGGGTATTTGTTCTTGATGGTAACCTCATTTAGCGAACGGTAATCCATAACCAAACGCTGGCTTTTGTCCTTCTTCTCAACAAACAGAACAGGCGCTCCCCACGGCGACGAACTCTCCCTAATGAAACCTTTTCCTAACTGCTCCTTCAGCTGTTTCTTGAGCTCCTTCAACTCATCAGTAGACATAGGGTAAGGTCTCTTTGCTATAGGGCCTGTGCCCGGAAGCAATTCTATAAGAAACTCCACATCTCTATCTGGAGGCATTCCGGGTAACTCCTCCGGAAAGACATCAGGGTATTCCTTGACTATGTGTACCTGGTCTAGGCTAACCCCCTTAAGATTTTCCAGCCTTATTTCTCCAAAGTCCAATCGGGATTTGAACCTAATTCGTTTTCCCTCGGGGGTTGTGAGAGTGATTGATTTACTCACACAATCTATGACTCCTCTATAGGTTGTCATCCAGTCCATTCCCAAAATAACATCCAATCCTTGTGATTCTAGGATTACTAAGTGGGCGACGAACTTATAGGGGCCAATTTCTAACACCAAACTTCGGCATCCCGAATTGACTATCATCTCTCCACCAGGGGAACTTACTTTAATAGTTTTTCCTATTGTTTCGGTGGGTAATCCATTTTTATTCACAAAAGCTCTTGATATGAATGAATGCGATGCACCAGTATCAAATAAAACCAATGCTGTAAATGAGTTGAGTGGAAACATACCCATCACAGCGTCAGGTTCATTCATCACTTCCTCCACGTTGAGGTGGTTCGCCTGTCCCTTCTGGAAGGTATTGGGTTTGGTAGCTTCAGCTGACTTATTCTCCGGACAGTCAGAAGAATAGTGTCCAGGCTTCTTACACTTGTAGCATGTGACAGTGGACAAGTCTCTTGGATTGTGTCGGTGTTGGCCATTATTCCCATTGTGACGGCCATTGTTTCCTCTGTGGTTCCCATTGGAATGATTTCCCCTGGATCCTCCATTGAACTTGTGACCATTGAAATTATTGCCATTCCCCTTGTTGAAATGACTATTATGCCTGTGTGAGCTATGACTTCCATTCCCATCAGAAGAATGGTGCTTCTTGTGGAATGGCTCAGTGTGACCCTTATTGCCAAACTTCCTCTTGCGGTTCTCCTCCTTCTTGATATTGTTGTCCAGGGTGATGGCTTGATCAAGTAGGGACTGGTAACTGGGTGCGTAAGCTACCGACAATGGAATCTTCAGTTCACCCTTAAGTCCATTGAGGAACTTCTCCTTCCTCTTAGCATCAGTGTCGACGTCCTCAGGGGCATACCTCGCCAAGGTACAGAAATCATCCATGTATTCCTTCAGGGTTCTCCCTCCCTGTCTCAGACTGCGGAATTCATCTCTCTTGAGATTCATAATGCCCGAGGAGATGTGGGCAGTACGGAATCCCTCCTTGAATGTTTCCCAGTCTAAGCCATCTATTGGATGGGTAAGTTGATAAGTCTCCCACCACATCGCAGCAGGTCCTTCCAGTAAGTGAGCGGTGAACCTAATCTTCTCAGCCTCCGTGCACTCACAGGTGACTAAGTCCTTGTTGACAGAGCGCAGCCAGTCATCAGCTACAATAGGTTCAGTGGCACTGGAGAACTTAGCTGGTCGGAGTCTCGTAAATCAGCGAGTCTATCCACTGGGGGTGGTGGTGGTGGTGGAGGTGGCGGCGGTGGTGGAGGTGGTGGCGGTGGTGGATTGTTGTTGTTGTTCTGGGCGGTTTGGATGAACTGGGTCATCATCTGCATGAGCTGTGCCTGAGCTGTCATCATTTGATTCAGTGCATCCTGAGTTGGGTCACGTCTTGGCGGCATCTGGTATAGTTTTAGCACAGATAAGAATAAGATAGACAGATCTAGGAAGTAAAATTTCCTACCCATGCACAAACAAGTCACACAACCAAACAGAAACATTGAAATCAGAAATTTCAAACTTTTACTTAAAACTTATCGAGTTTCGAAAATACGACTAAGATAGTAGGTACTGCCTTACATCAGATAGTAGGACAATACGAAGAAACGTAATTAACTAGAAAACCTAATAGTCTAAAGGGATCTTCTAACGTCTCTTGATCGCTCCATAGCATGCTAAGGGGTAGGACTCCTGGCTGGTCTTCCTCTTCTTCTTCTTCTTCTTCTCTTCCGCAACTGGTTCTACTTCACCATCAGAGTTAAACATTAGCCTCTCTTGAGGATCTTCTTCCTCTTTCCCAGCCGAGAGTTCTTCAATTGTTTCCTTCAGAAGCTTGTTCTCCATCTTCAAAGTATCATTCTCCTTCTTCAGCTCATCATGCTCCTTAGTTTCAATGGCCCTGTTCTCCAGCATCAGCGTTATTGTCTTCTGGACTGCCTTCGCCCAGTTGTCGCTAATGGTTATCTTCTCTTCCAGCTTCACTGGATCCTCCAGAAGGGCGATGCGCTCTTCTAGCGCCAGTCTCTTGTCATCTATGGCCAATAGCGCTGCTTCCATCTGCATATTTCTGGCGTTGGCATATTGGAGCGTCTCCCTGGCTTCAGTCACCAAGGTGGTTTGCCTTCTCAGCAGCATCTCGGTGTTAGCGGACACAAACTCCCTCTCGATCATATAGTTGCGACAAACCGATTCATTCCGAGCACCCATGCGGCGGAGTGGGGTACCATCTCCTGCACGCTCACCGAACTGATAGTAAGGCGACGTCGGGGGAATCTTACGATGGAACTTGTGGCGGATGCGGGCGATGGCGCCCTGGATGGCGATCTCCACAGAATTCTCCCAACCAGGGTAGATGTCAGAATATGTCATGCCCGGGTCATCAAGGTCATCATCACTTCCTGGAATAAAGGTCTTGATCAACCAAGCCTCTGTGTCATGTTCCTTGTACAGCTGTCTGCCCTGGATGACCGGAGGTGGTATCCCAACTAGTGATGACATATCAAACAGTATGCTGCTGAGGTAGAAAGGTGCGTCTCCGGCACAAAACGTCTCGTCGTAGTCGGCCATCTAAAATTTATAAGAGAAGGCAAGATTAGAAAGGAATTCAAAAGAATAGATAAGTGCAGAAATAATTTTCATAACTATCATTTTAAACAAGTTTGTATCCTATGGTTTTCCAATTCCTAGGGTCTCGATCCTACAGGCAACACTATGCTCTGATACCATTCTGTAGCACCCTACCTTTTAAATAAAGGCAAGATACCTGTGTATAGTGCTATTCCCGGGATCACTGATAGCACACACATTACAAAATATAGTAATCATTGCAATAGTATCAATTTACTACATCGTTGATCCAGAGGGTAAAGTAAAACCTTACAAATTGCATAGTCACATGGACTAGCTCAGAATAAACACAGCGGAAAGTAAATCAGCAATGAGCCTTCATCATCTTCATGTGCCACAGGCAGACATGTTGGAATGCAGACTCGAGATCCTACCTAGTAATCCTCTTCAGACGAACCTGCACGTTTGAATATGCAGCCCCACGAATGGAGGTCAGTACAATGATGTACTGGCAAATGACACTTATATGGTGGATGTTTTGGGCATAGCTATCTACATGATATTTGGCAAGTGGAGTTTAGGCAAATTTGCACAAAGCCAATTTTATCCTACATTTTATTTCAAATCAAAACATTTTGCAAAACTCATAATGATGTCATAAACAGTATCATGGTTACATCTCCCATGTACTATCCGACAGTTGCTACTCAAATTTTAACTTATTCAGAAAAGGTGATGAGATTCTTCCGTACATTCCCTGCCTAGAAAGCTCAAATTGTCCGTAACCGGGAACACGGCTAAGATCTTAGGTTTACTCTCGAGAGGTTGTGCACTTTCACCTTACGACCCACCCTTCCCAAGAGAAGAAATGAGACAAGATCTTTCAGAGGGAGGCTTCCACCATAACTAGCAAGACCCGTTCCCGTTTGGTAGCTAGCCACATCATCATGTCAAGCAACAAGTTTGGCCTCACAACTTACTTAATCCCGGCAGAGCCCATAATACCATAAGGCTGCACTGGAAGCTAACTAAAACATGGACGACATAGTAATCTCTTTAATCCTGAGTGGCCAACCACAAGTGCACATCTCAGGCGACGACAACCACATGACAAGTACTAGACAGGAGTCATGTGGCCCTGAGTAGCCACTCAACTAATGCGCACCCTCAGGCGAAGACAACCACAAGACAAGTACTAGACAGGAGTCATGTGGCCCTGAGTAGCCGCCCACCATTCAACCAATCCACCCAGGTGTTTCATTAGGGTTGTTAATTTTAATTCCCAACACTCACAATCCAGAATGATCAAACAGCAGTGGCATTTTGTTATTGCTAGGCAACTAAGAATGCTAGCAAGGGTTCATGGTGGCTACACACTACTGGGATTGATAAGCATAGCATAACTTTCGAAAACAAATTCCTACCATGCAAACTAGTTTATAAAACTCTAATGCTTAACAAAAATAAGTAGGTATTTGAGTGTCACTTGCCTTGATCAAAGCAACCAGCACAATCACATCAATCACAAGCACCTCCTTGATCTCCTCCAAACTCTATTCAAACAATCGCAACAAATAAACAAACATTCGATATGAACAATCATAGACATGTATGCATGCATGCTATGCAACAATTTAATCTCACAGAAGAGGTGGTGTGTAAGTGTTGCATTATGCGCTCTCTGATATGTGTCATGTTAATAAAATATTCTGGACATTTAATTTGATTTAGAAAAATCATTAACCGAGTATCTATTTAACATATAAAATCTTAATAATTAGCTACTGCAAGCATTATGTGTTGTAAAAATGTGAGTTTGACCTCCCTGGATAGGTTACAGTAATACAAAAGTAGTGCAATTGAAATTATTCGAAAACGACTTATAGAATTTGAATTATCTTCGAATTACTGATTCAGATAGATTTTACTAAAGCAAGTTTGTGCACGTATCAAAGTTGTACAAATCCTATACCAAATTGAAGTACATGTTCTGAGGATTCCAGAAAGTACAAAATCATCAAATTTGGACCAGTAGATTATTTTATAAAATTTTTATAGTGTAATCTGGTCTATTTTTCTAATTGAATTTTGATGCGAAATCTAACATAGTACCTATACTATATTACTGCATAAACGTGTAGTACATACTGTAAGCTTTCCAAAACTATAAATTTTACAAAATTTGGCCCTACGGTTGATTTTCTACGGATTTTACAAGATGGGTAACAAATCTGAGATTTAAATTTCAAATATAAAACGCGTTTGACTGAGTTGACTGGGGGCGCTGACAGAGGCTGCCACGCGGCGCTCTCTGGTTGGCCCGTACCGATTCGGTACGGCCTTCTAATCTGAACCGCCAGATCTAGATCTAACGGCTGGGCGAAAACAAAAAGAAAAATTAAAAAAAACAAGGCCGGGACTTACCTGGCCGGCGTCGATGGGGTGGCGGGGCGGCTCGGTATGCGATGGGTGCGGCGGGTGCGGCGATCTCTGGCGGCGGCGTAGGTGGCTACGGGGTGCGGCGGCGCACGGCGGTGAGCTTGGTAGCTACGGCGCGGCAAATGGCGGTCTAGGGCGGCGGCGTGGGGCGGCTGGAGGCGGCGCAGCCGGCGGCTACTCCGGCGAGCAATCTGCGGCTCTAGGCGGCGCGGCGGCGGGTGCGGTGTGAGGGAAAAAGTGCGGGGCGGGGCGCTTTATATAGGGCGGAGGCACGGACGTCGAGGGCGGCACGGACGTCGCGGATTGAATCCGCGTCGACCTAGTCGAAGCGACGGCGGAGGTGGAGTCCGGCCTGGACACGGGAAGAGGACGACGCCGACAGGCGGGCCCCGCTGGCGGGTGGGCTCCACCTGTCTGTGAGGGGAGAGGGGCTGAGGCGGTTCGGCGGCCACGGGCCGCTTCTCCCGCCGAGTGGGCCGGTGCGGTGCGGGCCGTTTTGGGCCAAAATGGTCGGGCTGGCCCAGCTCGGCCGGTCCGATCCGTTGCTTCTTTTTTTTTTGTTCTTTTATTTTTCTTTTTTTTTCTTTTTACTGTTTTTGACAAAACTTTAGTTTTATGTATCCAAATTGACCCAAACCAATTTCTAAAATTTTGTAAAATTCAAGGCTTTGTTTTAAACAATAGAGAGCAATGTCTTGCCCCAAAATAGCATGGTAGGATAATAAAGTTATTTGCAAATAGGACATGTAGCTATGGTTGTGTCATATTAGTGCTTAACATTTTATGTGTATATGAACAAATGCAAAGATGCCATGAATGAATGCAGGTTTTTGAATTTTGAAAATCTAGGGATGTTACAGACACGTTCGACCGGATGGAAGCCTGGGATGTACCGGGAGTGAAGATCGACTAGAGTCCACCAAGGGAGGCGAGGCTATAATACACAAGTACCACGTGTATTATAGTATGTAATATTTGTATAAATTTGTACATATACTTTAATAAGTGAGTTTGCATACTCACATCGACTTGAGTATTGTAATAAGACCACTTAAGTATGTATATACAGGGTATATGTTTTGTATGATTTGGATTTGCTTCTTGATTTCCATTGCGTGACTAGTTCTGTGCACAAAGTTGAGCTCAGAAAACTTGCGCATGGAGTAATTATGAGTATCATCTTGTGTTGCAGAACTAGGGGGTTATGTCGGGAACGCTAGGAGACGAGACTGAAGCGTAGCGCATGGAGCGCGAAGCAAAACAAAAGGAAGAGGCTGAGGGTGCAGCCAGAGATCAGTTTCCACCACCACCACCCATGACGCAGCAAAATTTCATCCAGTACATGCAGCTGGTGGAGGAGCGACAGCGTGTAACACTGGAGCAGCAGAACAAATTCTTTCAGGATTTGTTGCAGCAAAACAGGGTGGAGAGACCTGAGAACCCGGGAGTCACATTAGCGGACTTCCAAAACACCAAGCCTATATCTTTCGCATACGCGCCCGAGCCAATGGACGCGGAAGATTGGCTGATGGATACTGAGTGAAAGCTCAATACCGTTGGATGTAACGACCAAGAGAAGGTTCGTTATGCTACCCATCTGCTATGTGGACCTGCCGCATCATGGTGGGACAATATTGTAGCCGTTTATCCGGCTGGAAAGGTATTTACCTGGGAGGAATTCACGAGGAAGTTCAGGGAATCCAATGTCCCTGAAAGTATTGTGGAACTGAAGCGTCGAGAATTTGAAAGTCTCGAACAGAAGGACAAGGCAATCCTGACTTATGTCAGGGAATTTTCTAAACTGTCCCGGTACGCTGTTGAAGAAGTCAACACCGAGGACAAGAAGAAAAAGAGATTTCTGAGGGGGTTAAGTCCCCAGTTCAAGGTTCAGCTCCGTATGATGAGAGCGACGGAGTTTCAAGAGTTGGTGGATGCAGCCATCACTCTGGAAGATGATTTCAAGCAATTGCAGGAGGAGAAGCGGAAAAAGGCCAAGTTTGAGCCTAAGAGGTTTGTTAGTAACAAGCCTAATACCAGCTTGAGTTTCAAGCCCAGATACAACAACAACAACAACAACAACATCAACTACTACGGTAGTAGGAAGAACCAAGCATTCCAAACTGCAAATCAAATAGTTTGCAGAAGCTGTGGAGGTACGGGGCATTTCTCCAAGGACTGTAAGAAACCCAGAATTATATGCTTCGGGTGCCGTGAGGAAGGACACATGCTTAGGGATTGCCCTAAGAATAGGAATAAAGGAGGACAGTCTGGAGGAGGTGGAGGCCGAGGAGGAAACACCGGAGGCAACTGGAAGAATAAGAAGCCCTTCGGCAAGCTAAACTGTACCAGTCTGGAGGAGGTGGTCAACTCTGACCAGGCGGTGATAGGTACGCTCCAGATACTCACTCATCCTGGCAAAGTACTTTTTGATACTGGTGCAACTACATCATTCATTTCTCAACAATTCATCACCAAACATGGGATTAGTTGCACTAAGTTAGATACACCCATAACCATACTTTCTGCGGGGGGAACGATAGTAGTAACCCATGCCAAACAAAAACAAGTCATTATGATCAATAAGTGCGCGTTTGACGCGAACCTGTTCATTTTACCGATGAAGGACATTGATGTCATTCTTGGTATGAACTGGTTAGAAGCTAATGGAGCATTGATCGACTGTGTAAACAAGACGGTATCATTTAAAAGTCCCGATGGAAGTAGAATGATCTACCAAGGCGACAAACATACACAGATTGAAGTTGAGCTACAGCTTAACAGCATGAAGGAGGTGAAGTTAGAAGATATACCTGTAGTAAATGAATTCCAGGATGTGTTTCTGCGGAATTACAGTATGCCACCAGATAGGGAGATAGAATTCACTATCGACCTAATCCCAGGAACAGCTCCGATTGCCAAAGCACCATATAAGATGGGGCCCAAGGAGTTGAAAGAACTTAAGGAGCAACTGGATGACTTGGAACAAAAGGGATTCATTCAAGAGAGTGTTTCACCATGGGGATCACCTGTGATCTTCGTGGATAAAAGAGATGGAGGAAGAAGGATGTGCGGAGATTACAGGAATCTGAACAACGTCACAATCAAGAACAAGTACCCACTCCCAAGAATACAAGATCTATTTGATCAAGTGAGAGGCGCGGGAGTCTTTTCCAAGATTGATCTAAGATCCGGTTATCACCAGATAAAGATCAAGAAGGAAGACGTTCCGAAAACTGCCTTTGTCTCAAGGTATGGACACCATGAATACCTTGTAGTACCTTTTGGATTGACCAATGCCCCAGCAATATTCATGAATCTCATGAATAAGATCTTCATGCCATATCTAGACAAGTTTGTCATCGTATTCATCGATGATATCTTGATATATTCCAAGAACAAGGCCGAACATGCTGAACATTTGAGGTTAGTGTTGCAAACACTAAGGGAACATCAACTCTATGCCAAACTTAGTAAGTGTGAATTTTGGCTAGATCAAGTGGAATTTTTTGGTCATGTTATTAGTAAAGATGGAATAGCTGTTAACCCGAGTAAGGTAGCAGCAGTTCTAGAATGGGAAGCACCCAAGACTGTCAAGGAAATCCGAGGATTCCTAGGAATGGCAGGTTATTATCAGAGATTCATTGAAGGATTCTCTAAGATAGCAGGACCAATGACAAAGTTGCTAAGGAAGAACACACCATTCGTGTGGTCAGAGGAGTGTGAGAAGAGCTTTCAAACTCTAAAAGAGAAACTCACCACGGCACCGGTGTTAGCAGTTCCAGAGGTTGGCAAGGACTACACCGTGTACTGTGACGCATCCAAGCATGGATTGGGCTGCGTACTCATGCAAGATCGGAAAGTGATATCTTATGGATCGAGGCAACTCAGACCTCATGAAGTGAATTATCCAACACATGACTTGGAATTAGCAGTAGTCGTATTTGCCCTCAAAACCTGGAGACATTTTCTCTATGGAGCTAAATGTGAGCTCTATACAGATCATAAAAGCCTCAAATATTTCTTCACTCAGAAGGAACTCAACATGAGGTAGAAAAGATGGCTAGAATTGATCAAGGATTATGAACTAACAATCAATTACACTCCAGGGAAGGCAAATGTTGTAGCAGATGCCCTGAGTAGAAAGAGCACCGGAGGAGTGGAACAAGAAATATCACCGGAGTTGAGGAAGGAAATAAGTCAAGCCCAAATACAACTTTGGGAGAAGGAAGCCCATGAAGGATTATCGGCGTTGCAAGTAGCCGATGAGCTGAATGTCAACCTGAAGAATGAGATAATGATGGGTCAGCTGGATGATCCATTCATCGTTGAGGAGATGAGAAGAATAGATGAAGGAAGACCATCAGAATTTCATCGCGGGGAATCTGGATCCTTATGGTTCCAGAAAAGAATTTGCGTTCCGGATATTGCTGAAATTAAGGAAGTAATACTCCGGGAAGCTCATCAAACACCATATTCCATACATCCGGGAAGTACAAAGATGTACATGGATCTAAAGGAACTATTCTGGTGGAATAATATGAAGAGAGAGATAGCACAATATGTGGCGGAATGCCATACCTGCCAGCGAGTGAAGGCTGAACACCAGAGTCCGGCAGGGAAGTTACAACCTTTACCTATTCCAGAGTGGAAATGGGAGGAAATAGGGATGGATTTCATCACCGGACTACCCATGACCAATAAAAAGAAGGACATGATATGGGTAATCGTGGACCGGTTGACGAAGAGCGCCCACTTCTTAGCGGTAAACCAGCAGGATAAAGGAGAGAAACTCATCGATCTTTACATCAAAGAGATCGTGAGTAAGCATGGAGTGCCTAAGAAGATCGTGTCGGATCGAGGATCTGTGTTCACATCTGCATTCTGGAAGCAACTACACGAAGCTTTAGGATCCAAGTTGGACTATAGTACCGCTTATCATCCCCAGACCGGTGGACAAACCGAGAGAACCAACCAGATCTTAGAGGATATGCTTAGGGCTTGTGCCCTAGACTTCGGAGGATCATGGGAAGAACACTTACCACTAGCAGAGTTTTCATATAACAATAGTTATCAAAGCAGCATCAAGATGGCACCATTTGAAGCTCTGTATGGAAGGAAGTGTAGATCACCGATATGTTGGTATGAAGCCGGGGCAAGCAAAGAGTTCAACCCTGATTATGTCAAAGAAAAACAACAAATCATTGACATTATCAGAGACAGGCTCAAGATAGCCCAAAGTCGGCAAAAGAGTTATGCCGATCAGAAGAGAAGGACATGGGAACCACAAGTTGGAGACATGGTTTATCTTAAGGTAAGCCCGATGAAAGGACTCCAGAGGTTTGGAGTAAAAGGAAAGCTCAGTCCTAGATATATAGGACCTTTCAAGATACTGAGTCAGAACCGGGGTTTAGCCTTTGAATTGGATCTACCGGGAAGGCTAGCTCAAGTTCACAATGTATTCCATGTGTCACAACTCCGGAAATGCTTAAAGACCCCAGATGAACCAATATCACATGATGAGCTTGAGTTACAACCAGACTTGACGTACATCGAGAAGCCAGCCAAGATTCTCGAGGAGAGCTGGAAACAACTCAGAAATAAAGCTATCAAGTATTGCAAGATACAATGGAAGCATCACCCCGAGAGGGAAGCCACCTGGGAAAAAGAGGAAGACCTGAGAAAAACATACCCCGAGCTGTTCAGGTATTACAACCACAACTTCGGGACAAAGTTTTCTTTAAGGGGGAAAGGCTGTAATGTCCCAGGTTTAGAGACAATCGAGGGGTAGATTTTAGAAAGGGATGTGCATTGCCTAGTAAATTCTGGGGAAATTTCGCGCTTTTAAACAAAAACTGCATCGAAGGGGGTAAAGTTTCTCTCTCGACACCTTACAGGGTTAGGGTTTCGAGAGTGCGACAAACTTGCATCTCACTCAACTAGTTTAGGGTTTGGAGAAGAGAGGGGAGAGTTTGCATGATTGAATTATTTATAAAGTGACATGGTTTAATTCAAACCAATGTTGAATTTGAATTTCAAATTCAAACATTAAATACTTAACCTAAATAATTCAATTGTGAGGAAATTCATTAAGTATATAATCAATAATAAACAATATGAACAATTATAATAAAGTAAAGCTCATTAGGGAAAACTTTGAGCTTTATTGATTAACACACAAGATACATTGTCTTTACAATATTCATAATGGAAATAAATGAATATTACAACACATTACAAGAATTGGTGAAATTGAAAAAAAAAGAAAAAAAAAGAAAAGTACAAGGATGTATCCTAGTCTAAATACTACAAGATCATCTTCACTTGATCTTGGATTTGATGACCTCCATGTCCATTTTGATCAATTGTTGATCCCTGCACAAAATCACACACAAAGAAGAAGAACAAATTATGCCAATTGGCAAAGCCACTTGGCAGATTAGAAAAGAAGTGAATATGGTGGATAATATCACAGCTCTGCCGAGCTGATCCTCTCCAAGCCAAGTTCAAAGGATCTGGTACACACATACACACAAGCAGCACACACAGCATGTGTGCATGCTCAACACCAAGCCACTGAGTGTGCATGTAGCACAACACACACACACACACATCATCAGTGAGTCACCAAGTGTGCAAACCCAAGCTGTCGACCAGGGAGAGCAAGGGAGCACCACATATAAGCTTTTCAGAAGCAAACCCTAAGCCATATCCATCGACAGGCTTCACTGGTAAGAACACAAGAACACAAGAACACAAGAACAGCCACTGCTGTTCAATCTGCTAACTCACCACAGCACTGAATCAAGCCCCACAAGATCACCAAGAGGAGCAGGGCAAGTAAACCAACCACAAGATCATCACTGAAGCAAACCCTCTATACCAACAAATCATCTAGGAGCTGGAGTGAGGTATAAACAAGATCAACCTGAGCAAAACTCTGTTTTGCTCATAAATAAGCATGTGCATAACATATACACAAGCCAGAGGGTGTGGTTACCCTGTGTGCATCATCATTTGGTGATCAAACCATTTGATACTGGCAAAAAGGGAATTAAGCCAGAAGAAATCATCCCAGGGAAGAAATGGTCAAAACCACTGTATTAACACTGAGGTAAACCAAAGCATCCAGCAAGGAAAAGATTCACAGCTAGCCTACCCAACTGACCTAGCACTACATGGTTTGCTAACCATCAGACAGATAGGCCACTTGTGCCTATTTTAGTTTGTCAACAGCAAAGAGCACTGGAAATTCAACAAGGACTGCCCAGAGATGTATCCACCAAGCCACAACAAGCCACAGAGAGGGGGAGCTACCCATGACAGCATCAAAGAGCTGCCAGGGCCACCTCAACCCATAACCAAAACCTTAAGCCACCACATCATCACCCAGTAGGGTTCAGTAGAGGGCTAGGGTACCAACCAGTGGTTGTCATCCAACTAGCCCTAGCTAATTCAATTAATATGATCATCACTGCAAGGCAGTTCACATCATTTATCCATCTGGTAAAGCAAGCTAATACAGATAAATGAACTACACAAGTAATCAAAGCACCAGGACCTTGCAGATGATCCAATGGATCATTGCAAGCATCAACTGATGCTTGAGCTAGCACCATCACACCACCATCACACACCAGGCCAAGCCTGTGTGATGCACACACATCACACAGAGAGCAACAGTGAAGCACAGACATGAAACAACATCTTTCATAAGCAACTCATGATCATATGATCATCTGAGCTTGCTAGCACTGATTCTGAGATGGCTATAGCCAAGCATATTATCAGAAATTAGCCAGCTACTGAAGAAATCCAACCAAGTCATAACTGAATAAATAGATAACTGAATTAATGACTTTATGATTGTATCCAGAAGCACATCAAAGGCTTGATGAACCACTGGATCATGATACACAAGCAAGGCACATATCAAATCATCACTGAATCACACTGATAAGCCAACAGTAATGCTCAAGTGAGCATAATCATGAATCTGAACACAATGAACTAGCCCCAGGGGCACTGGCACTTGCAAATATGCAAGGATTAACTACAACAATCAAGCCAGGGACAGGATTAAGCACACACAATATGACCCAGTGACAGTAAAAATAATAGGAGCAAGCCAGTAGGCCATGAGCATCACTGGATGCTCATGAGCAATCACAGGAGGGCCATAGCCATAGATTATCATGAACAGAAATAGCTAGGAAGCACAGTAAGTAGCATACGCATAGCTGTAGAGCAAGCACATTAGCTAGGAGCCATGGCGCATGCAGGCAGCAGTCGTGAGCACATCCACAGAGCAGCACAGGCACAAGGAATAGCAAGCAGTGGCCAGAGCTAGCTTAGAAGGAAAGGGAGAGAGGAAGAACAAGCTGTAGAGTAGTAGGGAGGCGGTGCGAGCTTATCAGTAACGGAGGAAAGCACGGCCATGGCGGCACGGCGGCACACGTCGGGCGAACGACGGCGCCAGACCATGGCCAATCCAGGCAGTCGTCGGGGCGCAGGGACTCCAGCGCAATCACGGCGGGGCACACGGCCACGCCACGGCGCCAGGCTCGTCGGCAACGACGAGATCGCGGCGATTCGCCCGCGGCCATGTCACAGGGGTGTTGGGGAAGAACGGCGGCGGCGAGGAAAAGCAGATCGACGCGGATCAATCGAAGCGCCGTCGAATGGCGGTTCGATTGATACCCATCTCACCGCCGGCGATGGCCGGAGAAAATCAGCGAAGGCGGCGGCGACGCGGGAGTCGCCAGAGCTCAGAGGGGTTAGGGTTAGCGCGTGCGCGAGAGGAAGGGGACGGGTGCGTCCGACCGAGCCGAACGAGCGGCTCGGGTTAGGGTTAACCGCTGGGCCGCACTGACAGGTGGGCCCAGGGGCAAATCAGTCTTTTCCAAATTTCATTAAAAACCAGAAACTTGGAAATTCAATAGAAAATTGATAAAAGCTCTAAAAAAATAATTAAAAATATGAAAATAGATCAGCATAAAATTCTCTATCTAAATAAAATATCACAGGGAATTTTTGAAGACAATTAAAGATAAGTCCTAATTTGAGGATTTAAATAATGATTTAAATCACACATATTATTTTTAATAATAAAAATAAGTCCATTAATGCAATTGGACTTTAAAAACACCTTGACAATATTTCAAGGTTGTATTTATCCTAAATAGAGTATCTCCAAATCTATCTTAGTATTAACCTCTCATAAAATAACAACGACATCGGAAGGGGGGAACAAACCCTAAAACTGGAATCATGCATAATTGCTTCTTTAACCATTGCCCTTATCGGACAATGATGCTATTTTTCAGAGACAGAGGACAAGGGTCAGTCCACACCTTCCAACTGCAAAACTTTGCAGTGTTCAGGCAAGTTCATCACTTGCTCATGTCATTTGAGTATTTTTATCAAATTACTTGCAAAGTATTATGGTTATCACTAATTGCACAAAAATCAAAACCACTACTTTCATAACTATGAATATGACTAAGTGGTGGGCAATGGAACCACGGATTGTGTTGATATGGTGGAGGTTCCATTGCATGGGTTTATATCCATCTAGGATTAAACAACAAATGTCGCCAGTGATTCTTGTGCCGTAATACCCGTGTTAACCATAAGATCCGGAGTGGGACGGAATAGTCAAAAGTGTTTCCACCTCTCGTTCATCAACGGATGCTCATTACCGGGTGCTCATGATCTTGCGAGACTTGATGCAGGGGTGGGAACCCGTAGAAGTCCCAACGGTAATGAGGTCTATGATGGGTTGCATCTGCCGGCGTAGGAATGTATGGTAGAGCCCTGCATTGACGTCGTGGTCGGAGTCCACCCTGAAATATATGGGAATAATGGGGCCGGCGTGGACCCAGGGTCGGAGTATGCAACAAAGGGTGGGTGTTCGAGGTAGCGGAGGAACATGATTGGCTAGACCTTATACCGGGCCTCACACCTAAGGAAGTGTGGACGGGAAAGCTACCCGGTTGGCACCAAGGTTAAGATCTCTTATGGGTAAAGCAACACACCTCTGCAGAGTGTAAAGAACTGTGACCTGTCACTCCCTGTTCCAGGATGAGGAACTGCGAACGCGGCCGGAAAGGAGCTCCATGAAGTTCTAGTAAACCGGTGAAGGCTGACGGACATAGCTCTTTAAAATAAAAGCAATCTCTTGAAGAAATGTTTATCAAAACTTGCATTGGTCTTAGACTTTCTGGTCTAATATCGTAGCTAGTGCATTAAACACCTCTTATCTATAATGAACTTGTTGAGTACGCTCGTACTCATACCACTCTTAAATCCCATGCTTAGATTGTCTGAATCATCTGGAGGAGGACTACAACCACAATGAAGGAGCCGAGATCATCGGCTACGAGGAACCAGACCTCTCAGGAGGAGTAGAAGGCGTAGACTATCTCATAGTCTACGGATCCGAAGAGGCTTCCGGAGGAGAACAAGCCTAGAGATATCTGATAAGTAGTAGTAACCGAGCAGCCCGAACTCTTAGTATTTAGCTGCTCGATGAAATAAATGTTTAGTTTAATGAGACTCTTGTATTGTAAGTTAAGTTGGGTTCGCCTCGAACCCAGGAGTAATCCTCTTAGGACCCAAGAGGAACTCCGAGACGATATGTGTATGTTAATTGTAATAATATGTGAATGAGTTATGGACCTGCTATGTTCTATTGTACTACTCTGAGGGATGTAATATTTGCGGAATGGTACTTCGTGAATGTTATATCAATGACTGGCATACTACAACATGCAGTGGTATGCAGGGTCACCACAGCTTAGGATGGACCAGATACAGAATATAGTGGGATCACCTGTGAACTTGTATAAGAGGGAATGCAAACCAATATGTTCAGCTTTCCATATGTGAGCGTCATGCCAAGTCAGAGAAACAAGTCAATAATGCAGCTTTTGAAGAACAAGATGGCACGCAAAATTATTATCTAGTAGTATGACAAGTTTATTTCTACTACAGGCTAGATAGCAGAGTGATAGCATGCCAAACTAAGTCCTTACTTTGTTAGCTTACAATGAACTAGATACAAAACAATGGTTCCACCTGTAGTACAGGGAATGCAAGCCAACATGTTCATGGAGTAAAAAATTGGCACAAACAACATAGTAGCAGGCCATAATTTTTGTAACAACGACTGAGCAAGATAAAGTTATGATGGCTAGATCTACAGAGCAGGGAATGTAAACCAAATATAGAAGTTACGATGCCAAAAGCTATAGAGCAGGGCATGCGAACCAACATGTGCAATTACTTAAAATTGTCCATGAACTAAATAATAGCAGGATGTTACTATAATACCTATAATTTTGTAACAACGACTGAGCAAGATAGAAGTTATGATGGCTACATCTACAGAGCAGGAAATGCAAACCAAAATGTTCAATCGCTTAAAGTTAGCAATGAAGTAGAAAATAGCAACGTGTTACGGTCATAGCTAGGAATGAACTAAAAGAGCTTCAGACAAACAAGCATCTGAACCCAGAACATGGCGCTAAAACAAGGGACTTACATTAGGAGAAGCACTGTGGGAGTCACGAGATCTTCACAGGGTTGATAGATCCGGTGATGAAGTACGCTACATGTGCTACTTGGGGTTGGAGAGACGGCCATTACACTTCATGATTACTCATCTCATCTGCAAAAACGTAACGGCGCGTCGTTAGCACAAACAGGTTCCCCCAAGATTAAACAAGAACTTGCAGGCAAGCAATAGAAAAGCGACAGTAGAAGAGTTTAGATCATGCAAGGCGCCGGTGAAGCAGATCCGGTTCATGCACAGCGGTGTCGGTGAGCTAGATCCGATGCGGTGGACGATGGATCCGGCGAAGCGGCTCCGGTGGGGTGGACGATACCGCAGCTGAAGCGACTGCGGTAGACTGCTGGATGAGTATATGGTTTCGAGGTTCGGCGGGGATGATCCAGTCCGGTTGATGACGGCGTTGATGAAGCGGCTCCGGCAGACAGCCGGATGACGAGGATCGCGAGGCCTCGGGTAGGCCAGGGAAGTCCGGCGGGGATGTTCCGGTGCGGTGGTCGTGGAGGTGGGAGAGAGAGGGACTTGGGAAGTTCCGGTGGGTGGTCTCAGAGGAGAGAGTGAGGGAAATGAATTTTTTTTTCGGGGAGTTTCGGAGCTAGGGAGGTGGTGATCGAAAAAAATGACGGGTAGACCCCCCACCAACCGACTTATGCATGGACATTGTTGTCATCTTTACGAGGGTAGAATGGGAAGTTAGAGGCGTGTGAAATATTTGTATTTTTCGGGCTGGAGTTTTGCCGCTGGAATGAGATTTCGAATTTGGCTACAGTCCAAGTAATACAAAAATATGAGACCGTACTAGTACGGCCAAGTGTCACATCAAGTCATCATCACGTTGAAAATCGGTTACCACGATCATAATCATGATATATCTTGAAAATCAATTTTGAAAAGCCCTTCTGAAATATTTTGGGATTGGTACTAGGAGATTTTGCAGCTTGACTAAGAATTGATTTTGAATAAGGCTATGGTCTAAGTAATTTTTTTTCTTCGAAAAGGGGATATGACCCCAGCCTCTGCATCGTGGTGATGCACACGACCTTTATTAATAATCCAGTCGCAACAAAAGTATTTTTTTTTGCAAGGAGCAACAAAAGTATGTTGTACAGATGGTCCAAGTAATATACTCGTGATTGTAATATAAGGCCAGGGGTAGACCGGAACCATATCCTCTAACGTAGAGATGACAAGTCAGGTAAGCACAGTGCTTAAGTAGTGCAAAACGTAGAAGAAAAATCAGGAAAATGTAACAAATACTGTACGTATTTACTGTAGCAATCACTGTATATTTTTACTGTATAAAAAATCATATAAATATTAAAAAAAGATAGTCATAATTTTGATTGTTACTAATTATCGTAAATGCATATGGCTTACATATATTATGGAAGTTAATTTAGATCAAATTAGACTTAATCATGTAGATGTGGAGAAGGAAAATTAGAGAGGTGTAGCTTACCCGACTTGTGCATTTGCACGTTAGAGGATCTACTTCCGGGGTAGACCATGCTACTTAGACTACTCATAGTGGGAGTAACTAAGGAGTATTAACATAGAGCTGGTTGTGGTAACTAGCTATGTTACCATAACACTTTTCAAGATAGAATGAGTCTACATACTAACTAAAACAATCATGCATGATAGTACTACATCTAAGTTACTATGCATTATGAAGGTAGTAACATAGAGTAGTGTCATATGCATGCGGAAATTCAATTTGGCTCCCGGGTGCATATGCTCCCTCTACCAAAAAAATCATATTTTAAAATGTCGAAAAAATTAGCAAAAATTTTTACATGTACATATTCATAATATATGTTCGTTCGTCAAGTTTCACGAAAAACCAATATTTTTTGTGGTCTATGTAAAAAAGAGAAAACGTATCTTGTGAAAAGCATTATTTTTAGTACTGTATTTTATCTTTTTACACACGTCACATGACAAGTCGCAACTTTGTAAGGGCGTAGCACGAGAAGATGTACATGCGAATTTTTTGTTTCATTTTTTTTGAAATTCAAAATATGTGTAAGATGCATTTCAAAATGGAGGGAGCATATGCTCCTATGTTTCAAAACACCACTCCCGCATGCGCATGACACTACTATACGGTCACATCAAGTCATAATCACAACCAAAATCAGTTCCCATGTACTATCTCCTAAAAAAACTTAAATTTAAAAACGCGTAGCGAATATTTTGGATTTTATTGGCGGGAGATTGTAGCGCTTGACAGATATTTTCAATACTGTACTAGAAAAATTGGTAGCTTACTGTAGTACTGCCTCCTTTCAGGGATACAAGGACAAGGACCCATCAACTAAAATAATGTATGAAAATGGTCACCAATGGGCCAACTAATAGTTATACTTTTCCCATGCAGCGCAATATAAAAAATACTACAAATCAGATTAAACCTTGATTAAATATTGGTGCATCCAATCCATTCAGTTTTCATTTAATCCACATCACCAAGGAAACAACCACCAGGTACATAACAAGTGCAGATAGAAGCACCAACAAAATAGTTCAGCATCACAAACCCTTTCACACAACCAAGGGACACCTTTGGATCGGTGTTCACCGTGGTATTCAGCATCTCCCACACTTTCTCAGGATGTTGCCCAGGTGGGCTTGACTTGCTTCTAATCCTGCAGTTATACGGTGGATGACTACTCTTTGTGCAGCCACTATTGCTCGTTCCTCTTTGAGTAGTTCCTCGAGAACATAAAAAGACAATGACTTGGACCTCAACCTGCGCTTGGGCTTTGACTTGGACTTGGACCTCGACAAATTAGTTGTGAACCCAGCATTACGCAGAAATGTGTTGTTGGCTATACCATGACATTGTAGTACCTTGGAAAATGAATTCAGACATTCTTCCTGGGTTTTTTCTATACCATCTTTCTTTGGTTTTGCCAGCTCCACTTTCATGTCGGGTGAGGAGTTTTCAGTTGTTACACATGTGTAAGAGAAGAGATTATAATGTGAAGACATGTGTATGAACTACCTCTAATAATCCTACAAACTGGCATGGCTGATTACCGCATATACATTTTAGTAAGAGCATGTTACATCATATTGACATGTCTTCTATTGCTAACACGTAATAGCAGGACTATAAAAATATGCATGGATCCATGTGTAGAATTCGTAATGTGCATGATATTGCTGAGAAGTATATAAGTGAATTGTACTAGCCCTTTCAACCAGTTCGGACATTTGGTTGTGTTGGCTAGTGCATGAAGCTTGACAAATATGACAAGATATTTCTGCATACAATTGAAAACCATAACTGACATTAGTAGAGAATACTTACAATAACACTCTGTGCAAAATGTCCAGTCAAACCATTTCTGCTCGTCTGGCACACCTTGAATTGCTCAAGTAGACTCATCTCTCTGTCTATACTCTCACAGTATGCTTGCCTTGCCTTCTGATATTTTCGCAAGAGAAAATATAAATTAGTTTCACAACCACGTCACATGCCGACATGCGACAATTGAAAGTTTTCAAAAAAAATAAATAAAACAGAGACATCAATTTACGATGTATATTGTGCATCTATAAATTCTAAATGATTTACTAATTTAAATATAGTTGTACAGATAACATTCCTTACCATACGATGAGAGGTGTCCAATCAAGCTACGAGATCCTCGTACGCTGTTGTAAACGTAAATTATTACGAGCACGCATGTTACTTCGAGCGATGAACTACAAATGAAGACTTGTGAGACACATGCTTAAAAGGAATCGATAATGTGATCTTGTCTCACTTTGTCTTCACGTAACATACCAAATTCTTTTGAGCAGACCAATACTCAACAAGATCACACCATTGATCATCGAGTCATACGTAGTATAGGAGAGGTTGTTGGAATATCGCTAGGAGTCCTCCCAGCAAAGTATCTCATCTTTAGCCTATGGCGCTACTGGCGCAACGCTGAAGAGAATATGCTCCTGATAACAGTGATTACATTCTTCATGTCATCATCAAACTCAAGACATGTCTGTTTACAACAATGGGAACCGTTCATGTGTTAGATAGCTAGCCAACAGAAAGCTAGAGGGAATATGAACAAGCAACATGGTATTGTTTACGAAAATGACTTACATGTAACATGTGCGATGAAACCTTCAAAATGGGAAGGGGTGTTTACGTGTTGTTTCCATGATGGAAAGATAGGAATTTGAGTCCCGACAAAAACGCACTTTGTGATCGATGCTATATTAGATGATTCTTGTGGATCCAAAGTGGCCTTCGATACCTGCTATAAGCGATGTGATGGGAAATCTTGTTCCCATTCGGGCAATCTTATTTTTAAGTGATTTCAAAGTCGTTGGCCCCCTTCGTTTTCTTGGTCGTGGTGGAACTGCAAATTTAAGCATTACATCAAGCTATCAAGGTATTTATGTAACGGAGCATGTAAGGGAACACGTACCTAATTTGGCCCCACCATCATCTTTAAGGAAGAAGTTGTCTCTGGCAGGACTAAATGCCAGCGGGCGATCGTGATTAGTTAGGTGTTGAGAACCTCTTTGTTGAAACTGGTCTGCTGTGAATTGTTCTTGGGTAACTGGATTGGCAATTGGTGGGGAACATGTGGTTTGGTATTTGCTCCGTCTACAGCTTTTAGACCAACCGATGTGGGGTTAGATCGAAGCTTTTTATGTTGGTGTTTCGCATTACAATATTTTTGCCTGGTCATCATTTTCAACTAGATTAGAGTGACTCGAGTCTGAGACCTTGTTTTTACTCTGTTCACTGCATTTGTTTGTGATCTGACATGACCAGCTTGAACCCTTTTTATTTTTAGGTGAGCTGTCAGATATTGATCTTCCTGTTGAACTATGTTCTTCACCTTGTTGGTATTTGAAACGCCCTTACGTGAAGTCCCTGATGCCTGCCAGAGATAAACGGTACTTCAATCAACAAAATCATATACATGCTTGATACGATTATGGAACATAAGAACAGCAAGCCAAGACATGATGAAACATATGTTATTATTATGTGTTAACTGAGCAGATGATAATGCTATAACTTGGGCTGGGTTGGACAGATACATCACAGTTATTGAAGATGCAACAATAATGCCAATGAAAAGAGCGAGCAATCACCTTGGGGGTGGAGTAGGGTGCTTGACAAGGGCATCCTCTTTACTCAGGTCTCCCTCAGACTCTTGTTCAGTAGGATCAAGTTCTGAATAAGAAAATTGATTGTTATCGATGGAGACAGGAGAGGTGTTTGATTGTTCACTGGTGATGCCTATATTTTCTCTCCGGCCCTCTTTGTACTCTACTACAGTATCTTTAGCATGCATTAGAAAAAAATGCTAACGAGATTTATCATGGAACTTTGAGTAGAGCAGTAGAAGGGCAAATTAGTAGTAGCAAGTAGATGATAGCTCAAAAAGGAATAAAGCGTAGATCAAAAATAAATGATTTCCCTGTGCATGCCAATTGATGATTACAAGATTTATAAACATGCAGTTTAATAATGTCGACTAATCACTCTGCCAGCTTGACTTCTACTACGGTCATACCATAGGCATGTCACCGATGAACAGTGCCGTAACATGCACTTTCGGCCGTTGGATCGAAAATGAGTAGACAAGATCAAGCACCGTAGTGATGTACTTGTAGATGACCACCGTAGCAGATGTACTGTATCGATGCACTGTAGATTTGTCCCTGTAGCGATGCACTGTGGATTGTCCCTGTAGCGTCTACTGTTCATGTTGATCTGGCCCTCCATTTTCAGTCCAACGATCAGAACATGGTCGCATGTCACAACACTGTTCTCAGGTGACATGCCTATTGCATGTCACCTGATCTCTGTCCAGTGTTTTAGTGGGGATTAGTGGGGATAATACTCTAGAGTATTGGGTGACAGCAGAATTCACCCAATACCCACAAAACCCCATCCCCAATCCACTAGGTAGGGGTAGAGTATTGGGGATTGAAAAAATACACTAAATTTTGCGGAAAAGTAGGGACAAGTGGGGATTAAACTTGCTCATACTCTAGCACCAAACATGCATTGAGGATAAGTGGGGATTTAAAGTTTGGAGCGGATTATCCCTGCTAATCCCAGTAAAACTCTAGTACCAAACAAGCCCTAAAACAGATCGCACGAAACTGATGTTCGGAAATGAAATGCATAACGGAAGCGGCTAAACACCAACCTTCGCATGGGGAGTGGACGGCTTTACGCTTTGGTTTCGCGCGGTGGACCGGTTGGGCGCGGGGTCTACCCATTTCACCGTGCGGTAGACCAGGGAGTCGGGAAGCAGATCCGACGCAGCGGCGGAGGTGGACGGCGTCCAGAGCAGGATCCGGCGCGGTGGGCGTCGGCTACGGTGGAGCACAAATGGTGCGGTGTGCGCCTTCGTCGGGGAAGCGGCTCCGGCTTGCTTGACAACGTCTTCTCGGACACTACAGCGGCTGGTCAGGAGGCTGTGGTGGCGAGGTGGGACGGTGGTGCACTGCCGTCGTCGGGCGAGATGCTCCGATTCGGTGGGTGACGCGTGAGAGATGTGGGATTCGGCGCCTGTGCCGGTGGTATGTTTTAATGGCTGGGGTGAGATTGGCCTTGGCCCGAATAAGAGAAGAACCGCTGGGGACGTTTTTGATGAAAGGATAAGATGGGAAATTCGAACATTTGAAAATTGGAGGCGGCAACCCGAGCTATTTTCGCCGGTGTTTTGGCGCTTCGTTGAAATGGTTTGGTGGATGCGCGAAAAAAAAAATGGACGCTGTCCGACCCCATCAAGGTCTCATTTGTAAGCATGGGCGGTACGGCAGCCATCCTACCTTGATTTTTAGTGAATATCCATTCATATATATGTGTTTTTTCTGAACATTTGAGTACTTAAAACGGACTTCATATGACAAAGTTGCGCCTATTTTAGTGAACACTGCGTGGAGCCGATTTCGAAAACAAAACATGGACTAGGTACCAAAAAACATATATAGACTCGTTCTCCGCATTAAAAAGATTGATGTATCATGGATCTTAGTATATGTAAAATAACCTTGAGCTATTCATTATCATACGCGTAGAATTGAAGACTTCAGATATTTCTTTATATTTGAAAGAAACGCCATGTTTCATCCGACAACATTTATCATCTCATTGAGTTGGCGCTGATTTTATATGTGGTGACGAAAACAACTGAGGCTCCTTTGGTTTATAGGATTTAGATCCTACGGGAATTATTCTACACTATTGGTTATATTCATAGGGAACATATCCCATATGAATCTTGTACTACAAATCCTATATGAACAAAACATTAGGTCATCCCTCAGGGAAAAATCCCTTTGGTATAATCAAAGAAACTCATATTCCCATAGGATTCAAATAGACAAGATGTACATACGTTTTTCCTATCCTATGACTTAAAGGACTCCTGAAATGGCTCGACAACAAAGATCATAAATTCCGAGTTGTGCATCGAGCAAAAGATATTGAAAAAATTCTTGATCGATCGAATTACAAAATGATTTTCAAAAGAACTAAAGTTTTGCCATTGATCACATAATTGGTATGTATATAGGTTCTACTTATAATAAAATATGTTTTGGTTTATTGGGATTGCGTTAGAATTACATGCATCACAATGTCTCGGGACTATTTCGGTATTTACCTCTTCTTTTAGAGTTTGCCCTATCTAAGATTATTTCCGACATTCGCCAATGTTTGCAAGGAATGGCATGCAGTCGATTCCCACCCTGTTTTGGAAAAAATGAAGAAAAAAAAGTGAACTTGTGGCTATAAAATGATAAGCTTGAATTTTGATATGTTTAAAAAAAAACTAGCTTCAAAATATGGCCTACCATTTTATATAAAAAACCATGGGTCTTAACGAAAATGCCCAAGGTAAAATGTGCATTACCATTTTGGGGAAAGGTGCAATAAGATTTCATTTTATTGTGGGAAACAAATTGTTGTTGTTTTTTTGCCTTTTCTGAATAGCTAAAAAGGTGTCATCTTTTTTCCATACATTCCATAATGTCATAGAACATAAGCATCCGGTGTCCAGATATAGCAACAATTCAGTATGAGACAATACTAACATAGTTTCCATAAAGTACTGCTAATACATAAGAAAACAAAAGATCTAGATGATGACCCAAGAAACAACATCCTTGTATATAATAACAATCTATTGACTATATGGCGGCTTTTGCATCACCCTATCAAAATCATCTGCCTTCAAGCACGAGAGCAGAATGTTGACACGTGCTTCAACATGTTCCAAGATCCTCTTGATGATCTCATGGATATCTATATCAGCCGAATAGGAATCAAAGTTGTCAGCCACTAGCTTCTGATGAAAAAGAAACATCAGTGTTGAAGGCGTCGATCTTAGGAGTCCCCACATTTCATTACTTGCAAGACCAAGATGATCAAATTCCCTTTACTTCATAAGAATGTCTGGATCGCTGACACGATCGAAATCTTTGCTAGTACCCTCCTTTGGCCGAATTCAAATTTGCATCAGATCTTGGTGCCCATGCCTTTGGTACATGCGGGTAATTTTTTGCCAATATGTCGTGCATTGCACATAGCGTCCTACTGTACAGGGGTACTTCTACATATCTTCTTCCAAATATAATTTAATTTATTTTGGGTTGGATTCAATTTGTTTCAAAATTGTCTGATATACCATTTGTATTGGTAGGAGATGCAGCTTTGAATTTTAATCATTGTTTCTAGGTGCCACACTTGCAGGGTACAGTCAAGGATTTTATCCAATGTTTCATGTCTTGACAAATCCTTTTCGTAATGGAAGTTGAGACCCCCAGCCTCTGCATCAAAATGATGCATGATACGTCTCCGACGTATCGATAATTTCTTATGTTCCATGCCACATTATTGATGTTATCTACATGTTTTATGCACACTTTATGTCATATTCGTGCATTTTCTGGAACTAACCTATTAACAAGATGCCGAAGTGCCGATTCTTTGTTCATTGCTGTTTTTGGTTTCAGAAATCCTAGTAAGGAAATATTCTCGGAATTGGACGAAATCAAAGCCCAGGGGCCTATTTTTCCACGGAGCTTCCAGAAGACCGAAGAACACACGAAGTGGGGCCACGAGGTGGCGACACCACGTGGCGGCGTGGCCCAGGGGGGGCCCGCGCCGCCCTATGGTGTGGCCCCCTCGTCTGCCCCCCGACTCTGCCCTTCCGCCTACAAATAGCCTCCGTGACGAAAACCCCAGTACCGAGAACCACGATACGGAAAACCTTCCAGAGACGCCGCCGCCGCCGATCCCATCTCGGGGGATCCAGGAGATCGCCTCCGGCACCCTGCCGGAGAGGGGAATCATCTCCCGGAGGACTCTACGCCGCCATGGTCGCCTCCGGTGTGATGTGTGAGTAGTCTACCCCTGGACTATGGGTCCATAGCAGTAGCTAGATGGTTGTCTTCTCCCCATTGTGCTATCATTGTCGGATCTTGTGAGCTGCCTAACATGATCAAGATCATCTATCTGTAATCCTATATGTTGCGTTTGTTGGGATCCAATGAATAGAGAATACTTGTTATGTTGATTATCAAAGTTATGCTTATGTGTTGTTTATGATCTTGCATGCTCTCCGTTACTAGTAGATGCTCTGGCCAAGTAGATGCTTGTAACTCCAAGAGGGAGTACTTATGCTCGATAGTGGGTTCATGCCTCGCATTGACACAGGACAAGTGACAGAAAGTTCTAAGGTTGTGTTGTGCTGTTGCCACTAGGGATAAAACATTGATGCTATGTCTAAGGATGTAGTTGTTGATTACATTACGCACCATACTTAATGCAATTGTCTGTTGCTTGCAACTTAATACTGGAGGGGGTTCGGATGATAACCTGAAGGTGGACTTTTTAGGCATAGATGCAGTTGGATGGCGGTCTATGTACTTTGTCGTAATGCCCAATTAAATCTCACTATACTCATCATGATATGTATGTGCATTGTCATGCTCTCTTTATTTGTCAATTGCCCAACTGTAATTTGTTCACCCAACATGCTGTTCGTCTTATGGGAGAGACACCTCTAGTGAACTGTGGACCCCGGTCCAATTCTCTTTACTGAAATACAATCTACTGCAATACTTGTTCTACTGTTTTCTGCAAACAATCATTTTCCACACAATACGGTTAACTCTTTGTTACAGCAAGCCGGTGAGATTGACAACCTCACTGTTTCGTTGGGGCAAAGTGTCTTGGTTGTGTTGTGCAGGTTCCACGTTGGCGCCGGAATCCCTGGTGTTGCGCCGCACTACATCTCGCCGCCATCAACCTTCAACGTGCTTCTTGGCTCCTCCTGGTTCGATAAACCTTGGTTTCTTTCTGAGGGAAAACTTGCTGCTGTGCGCATCATACCTTCCTCTTGGGGTTGCCCAACGAACGTGTGAAATACACGCCATCAAGCTCTTTTTCTGGCGCCGTTGCCGGGGAGATCAAGACACGCTGCAAGGGGAGTCTCCACTTCTCAATCTCTTTACTTTGTTTTTGTCTTGCTTAGTTTTATTTACTACCTTGTTTGCTGCACTAAATCAAAATACAAAAAAATTAGTTGCTAGTTTTACTTTATTTGCTATCTTGTTTGCTATATCGAAAACACAAAAAAAATTTAGTTTACTTGCATTTACTGTATTCATCATGTTTCCTTTTAATTTTACCACGAAAAACATACCGGTAGGACATGGGTCTATAGTTGGGAGAAATAATATAGAAGAATTTTTCAATCATGTTAGTACTATTGAAAATTTTGAAGATAGACACTTGGTAGACCTTGCGCCTACTTATGAAATTGCTGCTGCGCATTTAGTCCGCTTGTTGGAAACTAAATTTGTTAATCTTAATCCTATAATCCAACACATGTTCTTCGCACTTGGTGATATGGAAGAAGGGGAAAAGAAAGATTTTGTGTTAGAAACCCTTCTTAGAGAATTTGGAGGTCTAGCAAGAGAAGCTAGAAAGGTGTTTGCTAAATTTAATATGCTTGGTTCTCCAACTAATTTTGTTAGTCTCCTTGAAAAGATGGATATGGATAGAATAAGATTCACTAACAATGTTGATAATGGAGGGGAGATCAAAGCACCAATACCATGTAAGCTCCTAGCTATGAATGATGCGCTAGAAAATAACTATGCTTGGCTTGTTCCTGAAAATTTGTTTGATGAGAGTAGCACGCCTAAGACTAATGAAAAGGGAGATGCTGAAACTTATGTATCCAATATAATATGCCTGGTTGAGAAAAGCCCACACCCCGCTAACGATGCACCACCCTTTGATAATACTTGATGCACACTTTCTGCGCCTAGCTGAAAGGCGTTAAAGAAAAGCGCTTATGGGAGACAACCCATGTTTTTACCTACAGTACTTTTTTTTTATTTTGTGTCTTGGAAGTTGTTTACTACTGTAGCAACCTCTCCTTATCTTAGTTTTGTGTTTTGTTGTGCCAAGTTAAGCCGTTGATAGAAAAGTAAGTACTAGATTTGGATTACTGCACAGTTCCAGATTTCTTTGCTGTCACGAATCTGGGTCCACCTCCCTGTAGGTAACTCAGAAAATTAAGCCAATTTACGTGCATGATCCTCAGATATGTATGCAACTTTCATTCAATTTGAGCATTTTCATCTGAGCAAGTCTGGTGCCATTTTAAAATTCGTCAATACGAACTGTTCTGTTTTGACAGATTCTGCCTTTTATTTCGCATTGCCTCTTTCGCTATGTTGGATGAATTTCTTTGATCCACTAATGTCCAGTAGCATTATGCAATGTCCAGAAGTGTTAAGAATGATTGTGTCACCTCTGAATATGTCAATTTATATTGTGCACTAACCCTCTAATGAGTTGTTTCGAGTTTGGTGTGGAGGAAGTTTTCAAGGATCAAGAGAGGAGTATGATGCAACATGATCAAGGAGAGTGAAAGCTCTAAGCTTGGGGATGCACCCGGTGGTTCACCCCTGCATATATCAAGAAGACTCAAGCGTCTAAGCTTGGGGATGCCCAAGGCATCCCCTTCTTCATCGACAAATTATCAGGTTCCTCCCCTGAAACTATATTTTTATTCCATCACATCTTATGTGCTTTTTCTTGGAGCGTCGGTTTGGTTTTGTTTTTGTTTTGTTTGAATAAAATGGATCCTAGCATTCACTTTATGGGAGAGAGACACGCTCCGCTGTAGCATATGGACAAGTATGTCCTTGGTTTCTACTCATAGTATTCATGGCGAAGTTTCTCCTTCGTTAAATTGTTATATGGTTGGAATTGGAAAATGATACATGTAGTAATTGCTATAAATGTTTTGGGTAATGTGATACTTGGCAATTGTTGTGCTCATGTTTAAGCTCTTGCATCATATGCTTTGCACCCATTAATGAAGAAATACATAGAGCATGCTAAAATTGGTTTGCATATTTGGTTTCTCTAAGGTCTAGATAATTTCTAGTATTGAGTTTGAACAACAAGGAAGATGGTGTGGAGTCTTATAATGTTTTCAATATGTCTTTTATGTGAGTTTTGCTGCACCGGTTCATCCTTGTGTTTGTTTCAAATAAGCCTTGCTAGCCTAAACCTTGTATCGAGAGGGAATACTTCTCATGCATCCAAAATACTTGAGCCAACCACTATGCCATTTGTGTCCACCATACCTACCTACTACATGGTATTTTCCAGCCATTCCAAAGTAAATTGCTTGAGTGCTACCTTTAAAATTCCATCATTCACCTTTGCAATATATAGCTCATGGGACAAATAGCTTAAAAACTATTGTGGTATTGAATATGTAATTATGCACTTTATCTCTTATTAAGTTGCTTGTTGTGCGATAACCATGTTTACTGGGGACCGCCATCAACTCATTGTTGAATTTCATGTGAGTTGCTATGCATGTTCGTCTTGTCTGAAGTAAGGGCGATCTACTCTGAGTTGAATGGTTTGAGCATGCATATTGTGAGAGAAGAACATTGGGCCGCTAACTAAACCCATGTTCCATGGTGGAAGTTTCAGTTTTGGACAAACATCCTCAAATCTCTAATGAGAAAAGAATTAATTGTTGTTGAATGCTTAAAGCATTAAAAGAGGAGTCCATTATCTGTTGTCTATGTTGTCCCGGTATGGATGTCTAAGTTGAGAATAATCAAAAGCGAGAAATCCAATGCGAGCTTTCTCCTTAGACCTTTGTACAAAGCGGCATAGAGGTACCCCTTTGTGATACTTGGTTAAAGCATATGTATTGCGGTGATAATCCAGGTAGTCCAAGCTAATTAGGACAAGGTGCGGGCACTATTAGTACACTATGCATGAGGCTTGCAACTTATAAGATATAATTTACATGATGCATATGCTTTATTACTACCGTTGACAAAATTGTTTCATGTTTTCAAAATCAAAGCTCTAGCACAAATATAGCAATCGATGCTTTTCCTCTATGAGGACCATTCTTTTACTTTCAATGTTGAGTCAGTTCACCTATTTCTCTCCACCTCAAGAAGCAAACACTTGTGTGAACTGTGCATTGATTCCTACATACTTGCTTATTGCACTTATTATATTACTCTATGTTGACAATATCCATGAGATATACATGTTACAAGTTGAAAGCAACCGCTGAAACTTAATCTTCTTTTGTGTTGCTTCAATGCCTTTACTTTGAATTATTGCTTTATGAGTTAACTCTTATGCAAGACTTATTGATGCTTGTCTTGAAGTGCTATTCATGAAAAGTCTTTGCTATATGATTCACTTGTTTACTCATGTCATACACATTGTTTTGATCGCTGCATTCACTACATATGCTTTACAAATAGTATGATCAAGATTATGATGGCATGTCACTCCAGAAATTATCCGTGTTATCGTTATACCGGCTCGGGACGAGCAGAACTAAGCTTGGGGATGCTGATACGTCTCCGATGTATCGATAATTTCTTATGTTCCATGCCACATTATTGATGTTATCTACATGTTTTATGCACACTTTATGTCATATTCGTGCATTTTCTGGAACTAACCTATTAACAAGATGCCGAAGTGCCAGTTGCTGTTTTCTGCTGTTTTTGGTTTCAGAAATCCTAGTAAGGAAATATTCTCGGAATTGGACGAAATCAAAGCCCAGGGGCCTATTTTTCTACGGAGCTTCCAGAAGACCGAAGAACACACGAAGTGGGGCCACGAGGTGGCGACACCACGTGGCGGCGTGGCCCAGGGGGGGCCCGCGCCGCCTATGGTGTGGCCCCCTCGTCGGCCCCCGACTCTGCCCTTCCGCCTACAAATAGCCTCCGTGACGAAACCCCGGTACCGAGAACCACGATACGGAAAACCTTCCGGAGACGCCGCCGCCGCCGATCCCATCTCGGGGATCCAGAGATCGCCTCCGGCACCCTGCCGGAGAGGGGAATCATCTCCCGGAGGACTCTACGCCGCCATGGTCGCCTCCGGTGTGATGTGTGAGTAGTCTACCCCTGGACTATGGGTCCATAGCAGTAGCTAGATGGTTGTCTTCTCCCCATTGTGCTATCATTGTCGGATCTTGTGAGCTGCCTAACATGATCAAGATCATCTATCCGTAATCCTATATGTTGCGTTTGTTGGGATCCGATGAATAGAGAATACTTGTTATGTTGATTATCAAAGTTATGCTTATGTGTTGTTTATGATCTTGCATGCTCTCCGTTACTAGTAGATGCTCTGGCCAAGTAGATGCTTGTAACTCCAAGAGGGAGTACTTATGCTCGATAGTGGGTTCATGCTGCATTGACACAGGACAAAGGACAGAAAGTTCTAAGGTTGTGTTGTGCTGTTGCCACTAGGGATAAAACATTGATGCTATGTCTAAGGATGTAGTTGTTGATTACATTACGCACCATACTTAATGCAATTGTCTCTGTTGCTTGCAACTTAATACCGGAGGGGTTCGGATGATAACCTGAAGGTGGACTTTTTAGGCATAGATGCAGTTGGATGGCGGTCTATGTACTTTGTCGTAATGCCCAATTAAATCTCACTATACTCATCATGATATGTATGTGCATTGTCATGCTCTCTTTATTTGTCAATTGCCCAACTGTAATTTGTTCACCCAACATGCTGTTCGTCTTATGGGAGAGACACCTCTAGTGAACTGTGGACCCCGGTCCAATTCTCTTTACTGAAATACAATCTACTGCAATACTTGTTCTACTGTTTTCTGCAAACAATCATTTTCCACACAATACGGTTAACTCTTTGTTACAGCAAGCCGGTGAGATTGACAACCTCACTGTTTCGTTGGGGCAAAGTATCTTGGTTGTGTTGTGCAGGTTCCACGTTGGCGCCGGAATCCCTGGTGTTGCGCCGCACTACATCTCGCCGCCATCAACCTTCAACGTGCTTCTTGGCTCCTCCTGGTTCGATAAACCTTGGTTTCTTTCTGAGGGAAAACTTGCTGCTGTGCGCATCATACCTTCCTCTTGGGGTTGCCCAACGAACGTGTGAAATACACGCCATCAATGCACATGGAATTTTTTAGTATGGTATTCAACAAAATATGATAAGATGCAAAAATCAAACCTTGGACAAATATGACACATGCTCACTTGGGTAGAAAGCCAATCAAACTGATACAAATTACATTGCAGAGTCCTTGCATGTTAAACTATATATTGTCAAACACCACATATATATTAAGGGATACATATTAATTTCGATACTACTACTTTTATGATAGAAGATTTGTAACTACAAACGTTGTGGGTTGTGGCTGCCCTCCTCAATCTACTCACTTGTCTCATCGGCAACCGTCTCCACCTCTCTACATGCACATATGGGTACAACTTCTTCACACCCGAAGAAGATTACTTGTTTCCTGTCATGCTCCGCCACTTGTAGTAGGTGTGCTCCTTTTTTAGAGATGAATTCTCTTTTAGGATGGAGATGTTCTCCTTTTTCAGAGATGAGTTCTCTTTTAGGATGGAGATGTTCTCCTTCGTTAGAGACCCGTTCTGATTTACCATGGAGAGGTTCTCCTTCGATAGAGATGAGTTCTCCTTTGATAGAGATGAGTGCTCATTCAAGAGTACGGCATACTCATTCCATAGCTTCATAGCACGGTTTACCAGATGTGAGTTCACATCTCGGAGCTTGGACGCATGGTCAATCAACTCGCGCGACTCATCCAGGAGCGACCGCCGGATTACTTGCAGAGACGCTTCATGTTGTCGTCCTTCATTAGATGGTAGATTCACAGAGCGACCCTGTGTGACACATGATATTATACTAATAAAGTGCAAGAGTGTAACTTCAATAGTAAAAATATAGTACTCCGAAAGTTTGCAGGACTTAAACTTCAATACTCATAGTAATCTGTACAAGACTAACTTCAATAGTAATTGTAATATGTATAAATTTCAATTGCAATACTGTAGTAATATGAGTACTCCGGAGCTTGGAGTAATAAAGTTTCAAACTAAGAACGAAACATGAACTAATAAAGTTTGCCCTATGCATCAATCGATGGAGAGGCTGGATCTCAAGTTCGAAAGGGGGAAAAAGACTACAGTGAAGTTTCAAGTTTGCATTGAAGTTCGAAAGTGGTAATGCAGCTAGTATTAGTGCAGTAGAAATCCCTTGTGCCTTGTTTGGTTGACGTGTTTTCACATGGTTCAGTGATTAATATCTGGGTCTTTCTTAATAAGAACACATTTTATCTGTTTGGCGTAAGAGTATTGGACAGGATCGAGTCGCGGGGATCCTCAAGAAACACTTCCGCGCACGTCGGGTGGACGTGGAACCGCAACACCTCTATGCTCTCGCGTTTCTGGTCGTTCCACATACGTGCTCCGATTGCTGCTTCTCCTTCCAGGCATCCACCCCGTTCTAGCATGGATCAGGCTGAGGGATTGATTCCAATGCAAAATCACAAGTCCTGAGGCCTGCTGGCATGGATTACGTGAATAGAAATTGGACGCTTCACTAATAAGGCCCGAGGAACCCCTCAAAAAAAACTACGAGTAATAATGCCCCAGGACAGGCTATCTCTCAAAGTTGTCCTGATCTCGCCGCAAATACTCACGCCAAAACATGGTGAATGAAGTATTTTGCATCAAATCCCCACCGAATAATACTCAGTAGGGGGCTAACTAGTTTTAAACCAATGATTAAACTACATTAACCACTGACCTCGAAGCTCTCCTCCTTGGAGAGGACCGACTCCCCGGCGACGGCGAGGTTGTCTTGCAGCTGCAGCAGGACTGTCACGTCTGAGCCCACGGAGAGGTCGTTGATCCGCTGCCGCTTGGTGGGCACATCAGACTCAACGGCGAGGCCGCCATGCGCCTGCTGCAGCAGTTGTAGGGGGGCGTGCGAGTTGGCGGCGAGGTCCTGTAGTTGCTGCTGGGGGATTACGACGGTGGGCCGCACACCTAACAGGCCCCCTTGTCCACTCGTGGGATTCATCGCCGGAAGATGGGGGTGCAGGGAGGCGCTAATACAGAGGTTGTGGATGGTACAGCCGCCGACGAGCACTGTACAGGTTGGGGCTATAGGATTTTGAAGATGAATGGGGAGAGGCGGCAGGGGCCTATAAATCGAGAGGAGTGAGGTAGCGAGAAGTGAAGTGAATGGGGAGAGGCGGCAGGGGCCTATAAATCGAGAGGGCTATAGGTTGGGACATGATTTTTTCGCAATATTTAAATTTAGATTTAAGCCGCATGTCACTAGGTGACATGCGAAAGGTGCATGTCACCTGATCTCTATCCGTGAAGGACACAGGTCACTCGCAACACTGTCCATGGTGTATCAGTAGGGACGCGAAACAAGATTGTTCAATCGTTCGTAGTGTTTTTCATTGTTCTGATTATTTTGAATTTTATGCCCATTTGAATCTTTTGGTCAAATCCTAGGTTTGACAAAGATTTAAACAAGTTTAAAATATATGAAAAGGTAAGCATGGATCCTTCTTAGTCACTCTAAAATGAAGCTTTTGGGATGTTCTTGAAATTTCCATGCTTGACTTCATAAGACAGAGTTTAGGGTTAGGGGTAGATATATACATGATTTGTTTGGTTTGAATATGTCTATACCTTGTTTATCAACTTTAATTCTTACTATATGACATAAGAAAACTATTTGCTTTGGTTTTTCATTTTTCTGATTTTTTTTTGAATTTTGATGCCCATTTGAATCTTGTCAAATCCTAGGTTTGACCAAGATAATTTAAACAAGTTTAAAACATGGAAATGAAAAGGGAAGCATGTATCCTTCTTAGTCACTCTAAAATGAAGTTTTTGGGAGGTTTTTGAAATTTCCATGTCTGAAACCCAAAACCACTTCTCTTCATGCTTTACTTCATAAGACAGAGTTTAGGGGTTAGGGGTAGATACATGGTTTGTCTAGTTTGAAACTTTGAATATGTCTAGACCTTGTTTATCAACTTGAATATGCTTACTATATGACATAAGAAGACTATGTACTTTGGTTTTTCATTTTTCTGACTTTTTTTAATTTTCTGCGCATTTGAATCTTGGTAAAATCCTAAATTTGACCAAGATTTAGACAAGTTTAACACGTGAAAACGAATAAGTAAGCCTGGATCCTTCTTGGTCACTCTAAAATGAAGCTTTTGGGAGGTTCTTGAAATTTCCATGTTTGAAACCCAAAACCACTTCTCTTCATGATTGACTTCATAAGATCGACAGATTAGTTTAGGGTTAGGGGTAGATATATACATGATTTTTCTGGTTTGAATATGTCTAGACCTTGTTTATCAACTTGAATGCTTACTATATGACATAAGAAAACTATTTGCTTTTGTTTTTCATTTTTCTGATTTTTTTGAAGTTTGATGCCCATTTGAATCTTGTCAAATCCTAGGTCTGACCAAGATAATTTAAACAAGTTTAAAACATGAATATGAAAAGGGAAGCATGTATACTTCTTAGTCACTCTAAAATGAAGTTTTTGGGAGGTTTTTGAAAATTCCATGTTTGAAACCCAAAGCCACTTCTCTTCATGCCTGACTTCATAAGATAGAGTTTAGGGGTCAGGGGGTGTAGATACATGTGGTTTGTCTAGTTTGAATATGTCTAGACCTTGTTTAACAACTTTAATGCTAACTATATGACATAAGAAGACTATGTGCTTTGGTTTTTCATTTTTCTGATTTTTTTGAATTTTATGCCCATAAATCTTGGTCAAATCCTAGGTAGAAAAATCGATATACGTATCTATAATTAAATAGGTTAAACTAGGGTTTTGCCCGATTACTACGAGATCAAGGTTCAAAAAAATCCAACTACGGGGTTCGAACAACACGATTCTAATCCAAGAATTTTTTCGACCTCATCCAAATGGCCTCAAACTATAGGGTTAGGGGGTATAGATACATGATTTGTCTGGTTTGGATATATCTAGACCCTGTTTATCAACTTGAATGCTTACGATATGACATAAGAAGACTATGTGATTTGGTTTTTCATTTTTCTGATTTTTAGGAATATTGTGCCCACCCATTTGTATCTTCATGAAATCCTAGGTTTGACACAGTTAATTTAAACAAGTTTAAAACATGAAAATGAAAAGGGAAGCATGTAACCTTCTCAGTCACTCTAAATTGAAGTTTTTGGGAGGTTTTTGAAATTTCCAAGTTTGAAACCCAAAACCACTTCTCTTCATGCTTGACTTCATAAGACAAAGTTTAGGGTTAGGGGGTATAGATACATGATTTGTATGGTTTGAATATGTCCAAACCTTGTTTATCAACTGGAATATGCTTACTATGACATAAGAAGACTATGTACTTTGGTTTTTCATTTTTCTAATTTTTTTTAATTTTCTGCGCATTTGAATCATATCTTGGTCAAATCCTAGGTTTGACCAAGATTTAGACAACTTTAACACGTGAAAACGAATAAGTAAGCCTGGATCCTTCTTAGTCACTCTAAAATGAAGCTTTTGGGAGGTTCTTGAAATTTCCATGTTTGAAACCCAAAACCACTTCTCTTCATGATTGGCTGAGTTTAATTAGGGTTTTAGGGGTAGATATATACATGATTTTTCTGGTTTGAATATATATGTCTAGACCTTGTTTATCAACATGAATGCTTACGATATGACATAAGAAGACAATGTGATTTGGTTTTTCATTTTTCTGATTTTTTTCAATATTGTGCCCACCCATTTGTATCTTCATGAAATCCTAGGTTTGACCAAGATAATTTAAACAAGTTTAAAACATGAAAATGAAAAGGGAAGCAGCATGTAACCTTCTCAGTTACTTTAAAATGAAGTTTTTGGGAGGTTTTTGAAATTTCCATGTTTGAAACCCAAAACCACTTCTCTTCCTGCTTGACTTCATAAGACAAAGTTTAGGGTTAGGGGGTATAGATACATGATTTGTATGGTTTGAATATGTCCAGACCTTGTTTATCAACTTTAATGCGCTTACTATATATATGACATAAGAAGACTATGTACTTTGGTTTTTCATTTTTCTGTTTTTTTATTTTCTACGCATTTGAATCATATCTTGGTCAAATCCTAGGTTTGACCAAGATTTAGACAAGTTTAACACGTGAAAACGAATAAGTAAGCCTGGATCCTTCTTAGTCACTCTAAAATGAAGCTTTTGGGAGGTTCTTGAAATTTCCATGTTTGAAACCCAAAACCACTTCTCTTCATGATTGACTGAGTTTAATTTGGGTTTTAGGGGTAGATATATACATGATTTTTCTGGTTTGAATATATATGTCTAGACCTTGTTTATCAACATGAATGCTAGCTTACTATACATATGACATAAGAATGCTATGTGCTTTGGTTTTTCATTCTTTTGATTTTTTTTGAATTTTTAGGGCCATTTGAATCTTGGTCAAATCCTTGGTTTGACCAAGATTTAAACATGTTTAAAACATGAAAATTAAAAGGGAAGTATGTATCCTTCTTATTTACTCTAAAATGAAGCTTTTGGGATGTTCTTGAAATTTCCATGTTTGAAACCCAAAACGACTTCCCTTCATGCTAGACTTCATAAGATCGACAGGGGGTAGATACATGATTTGTCTGGTTTGGATATATCTAGACCTTGTTTATCAACTTGAATGCTTACGATATGACATAAGAAGACAATGTGATTTGGTTTTTCATTTTTCTGATTTTTTTGAATATTGTGCCCACCCATTTGTATCTTCATGAAATCCTAGGTTTGACCAAGATAATTTAAACAAGTTTAAAACATGAAAATGAAAAGGGAAGCATGTAACCTTCTCAGTCACTCTAAAATGAAGTTTTTGGGAGGTTTTTGAAATTCCCATGTTTGAAACCCAAAACCACTTCTCTTCATGCTTGACTTCATAAGACAAAGTTTAGGGTTAGGGGGTATAGATACATGATTTGTATGGTTTGAATATGTCCAAACCTTGTTTATCAACTTGAATATGCTTACTATATGACATAAGAAGAATAATGTCATGTAAATGAGTTAATTTGGATTTCCTACCCTTGAATCCATAGGAAACTTTGTTCTAATGCACTATAATAATCAACCGAGTTTTTACACCAACAGGTCTATCACTTACGTGTGGTGCCCACGCGTGAGGTCCCACACTTCAGTGAGCACAAGTCACGTGCAATAGGTACGCAAACTCCCAGCCATCTTCTTTGTCAAGAGAAGACGCATCAAGATGCGTATTGGAAGTCTGTGGGTCCTCCTGGATCCTTCGGTTGTCCCTCTCACAAAAAAACAAATCTCTCTCATTCTCGGCCTCGCTCGCTCGCTCGCACCTCCTGCTCACTGACAAACCCTGCACAAAAGTCAACATCATCACCCGAAAAATGGGAGACACCATAATGCTCTCCCTTCTTCTCTCCTTCCGAGTGATCCCTCTTCCTCCGAGTTTCACTCGACGGGCAAACACACATGTGCTGCATAGTAATAATAAAAAGGTAGAAAAATCAACCTACGAATCTATAATTAAATAGGTTAAACTAGGGTTTTGCCCAGTACTACAGATCAAGGTTCAAACCTTGTTTATCAACTTGAATATGCTTACTATATGACATAAGGAGACTATGTACTTTGGTTTTTCATTTTTCTGATTTTTTTTAATTTTCTGCGCATTTGAATCATATCTTGGTCAAATCCTAGGTTTTACCAAGATTTAGACAAGTTTAACATGTGAAAATGAATAAGTAAGCCTGGATCCTTCTTAGTCACTCTAAAATGAAGCTTTTGGGATGTTCTTGCAATTTCCATGTTTGAAACCCAAAACGACCTCTCTTCATGCTAGGCTTCATAAGATCGACCGAGTTTAGGGTTAGGGGTAGATACATGATTTGTATGGTTTGAATATGTCCAAACCTTGTTAATTTATCAACTTGAATGCTTACTAGATGACATAACAAGACTATATGCTTTTGATTTTCATTTTTCTGATTTGTTTTTTGAATTTTATGCCCATATATTTGAATCTTCGTCAAATCCTAGGTTTGACAAAGATTTAAAGAAGTTTAAATTATGAAAATGAAAAGGTAAGCATGGATCCTTATTATTCACTCTAAAATAAATCTTTTGGGAGGTTTTTGAAATTTCCATGTTTGAAACCCAAAACCACATCTCTTCACATGCTTGACTTCATAAGACAGAGTTTAGGGGTTAGGGGTATAGATACATGATTTGTCAGGTTTGAATATGTCTAGACATTGTTTATCAACTTTAATGCTTACTATATGACATAAGAAAAATAATGTCATGTAAATGAGTTAACTTGGATTTCCTACCCTTGAATCCATAGGAAACTTTGTTCTAATGCACTATAATAATCAACCGAGTTTTTACACCAACAGGTCTGTCACTTACGTGTGGTGCCCACGCGTGAGTTCCCACACTTCAGTGAGCACAAGTCACGTGCAATAGGTACGCAAACTCCCAGCCATCTTCTTTGTCAAGAGAAGACGCATCAGGATGCGTATTGGAAGCCTGTGGGTCCTTCTGGATCCTTCGGTTGTCCCTCTCACAAAAAAAAAATCTCTCTCATTCTCGGCCTCGCTCGACTCGCTCGCTCGCTCGACTCGCTCGCTCGCTCGCTCGCTCGCACCTCCTGCTCACTGACAAACCCTGCACAAAAGTCAACATCATCACCCGAAAAAGGGGAGACACCATAATGCTCTCCCTTCTTCTCTCCTTCCGAGTGATCCCTCTTCCTCCGAGTTTCACTCGACGGGCAAACACACATGTGCTGCATAGTAATAATAAAAAGGTAGAAAAATCAACCTACGAATCTATAATTAAATAGGTTAAACTAGGGTTTTGCCCAGTACTACAGATCAAGGCTCAAACCTTGTTTATCAACTTGAATATGCTTACTATATGACATAAGAAGACTATGTACTTTGGTTTTCATTTTTATGATTTTTTTAATTTTCTGCGCATTTGAATCTTGGTCAAATCCTAGGTTTGACCAAGATTTAGACAAGTTTAACACGTGAAAACGAATAAGTAAGCCTGGATCCTTCTTAGTCACTCTAAAATGAAGCTTTTGGGATGTTCTTGAAATTTCCATGTTTGAAACCCAAAACGACCTCTCTTCATGCTAGACTTCATAAGATCGACTGAGTTTAGGGTTAGGGGGTAGATACATGATTTGTATGGTTTGAATACGTCCAAACCTTGTTAATTTATCAACTTGAATGCTTACTATATGACATAAGAAGACTATATGCTTTTGTTTTTCATTTTTCTGATTTTTTTGAATTTTATGCCCATATATTTGAATCTTGGTCAAATCCTAGGTTTGACAAAGATTTAAACAAGTTTAAATTATGAAAATGAAAAGGTAAGCATGTATCCTTATTAGTCACTCTAAAATAAATCTTTTGGGAGGTTCTTGAAATTTCCATGTTTGAAACCCAAAACCACTTCTCTTCATGATTGACTTCATAAGACAGAGTTTAGGGTTTTAGGGGTAGATATATACATGATTTTTCTGGTTTGAATATGTCTAGACCTTGTTTATCAACTTGAATGCTTACTATACACATGACATAAGAATGCTATGTGCTTTGTTTTTTCATTCTCTTTTGATTTTTTTCTAAATTTTTAGGCCCATTTGAATCTTGGTCAAATCCTTGGTTTGACCAAGATTTAAACAAGTTTAAAACATGAAAATAAAAAAGGAAGTCTGTATCCTTCTTAGTCACTCTAAAATGGAAGCTTTTGGGATGTTCTTGAAATTTCCATGTTTGAAACCGAAAACGACTTCCCTTCATGCTAGACTTCATAAGATCGACATGGGGTAGATACATGATTTGTTTGGTTTTGGATATATCTAGACCTTGTTTATCAACTTGAATGCTTACGATATGACATAAGAAGACAATGTGATTTGGTTTTTCATTTTTCTGATTTTTTTGAATATTGTGCCCACCCATTTGTATCTTCATCAAATCCTAGGTTTGACCAGGATTTAAACAAGTTTAAAACATGAAATGAAAAGATAAGCCTGGATCCTTCTTAGTCACTCTAAAATGAAGCTTTCGGGAGGTTCTTGAAATTTCCATGTTTGAAACCCAAAACCACTTCTCTTCATGATTGACTTCATAAGACAGAGTTTAGGGTTTTAGGGGTAGATATATACATGATTTTTCTGGTTTGAATATATATGTCTAGACCTGGTTTATCAACTTGAATGCTTACTATATATATGACATAAGAATGCTATGTGCTTTGGTTTTTCATTCTCTTTTGATTTTTTTCTAAATTTTTAGGCCCCCATTTGAATCTTGGTCAAATCTTTGGTTTGACAAGGATTTAAACAAGTTTAAAACATGAAAATGAAAAGGGAAGTTTGTATCCTTCTTAGTCACTCTAAAATGGAAGCTTTTGGGATGTTCTTGAAATTTCCATGTTTGAAACCGAAAATGACTTCCCTTCATGCTAGACTTCATAAGATTGACAGGGGGTAGATACATGATTTGTCTGGTTTGGATATATCTAGACCTTGTTTATCAACTTGAATGCTTACGATATGACATAAGAAGACAATGTGATTTGGTTTTTCATTTTTCTGATTTTTTTGAATATTGTGCCCACCCATTTGTATCTTCATGAAATCCTAGGTTTGACCAAGATAATTTAAACAAGTTTAAAACATGAAAATGAAAAGGGAAGCATGTAACCTTCTCAGTCACTTTAAAATGAAGTTTTTGGGAGGTTTTTGAAATTTCCATGTTTGAAACCCAAAACCACTTCTCTTCATGCTTGACTTCATAAGACAAAGTTTAGGGTTAGGGGGTATAGATACATGATTTGTATGGTTTGAATATGATGTACTTTGGTTTTTCATTTTTTCTGATTTTTTTAATTTTCTGCGCATTTGAATCATATCTTGGTCAAATCCTAGGTTTGACCAAGATTTAGACAATTTTAACACGTGAAAACGAATAAGTAAGCTTGGATCCTTCTTAGTCACTCTAAAATGAAGCTTTTGGGATGTTCTTGAAATTTCCATGTTTGAAACCCAAAACGACCTCTCTTCATGCTAGACTTCATAAGATCGACTGAGTTTAGGGTTAGGGGGTAGATACATGATTTGTATGGTTTGAATATGTCCAAACCTTGTTAATTTATCAACTTGAATGCTTACTATATGACATAAGAAGACTATATGCTTTTGTTTTTCATTTTTCTGATTTTGTTTGAATTTTATGCCCATATATTTGAATCTTGGTCAAATCCTAGGTTTGACAAAGATTTAAACAAGTTTAAATTATGAAAATGAAAAGGTAAGCATGGATCCTTATTAGTCACTCTAAAATAAATCTTTTGGGAGGTTCTTGAAATTTCCATGTTTGAAACCCAAAACCACTTCTCTTCATGATTGACTTCATAAGACAGAGTTTAGGGTTTTAGGGGTAGATATATACATGATTTTTCTGGTTTGAATATATATGTCTAGACCTTGTTTATCAACTTGAATGCTTACTATATATATGACATAAGAATGCTATATATGTGCTTTGGTTTTTCATTCTTTTGATTTTTTCTGAATTTTTAGGCCCATTTGAATCTTGGTCAAATCCTTGGTTTGACCAAGATTTAAACAAGTTTAAAACATGAAAATAAAAAAGGAAGTCTGTATCCTTCTTAGTCACTCTAAAATGGAAGCTTTTGGGATGTTCTTGAAATTTCCATGTTTGAAACCGAAAACGACTTCCCTTCATGCTAGACTTCATAAGATCGATAGGGGGTAGATACATGATTTGTCTGGTTTGGATATATCTAGACCTTGTTTATCAACTTGAATGCTCACGATATGACATAAGAAGACAATGTGATTTGGTTTTTCATTTTTCTGATTTTTTTGAATATTGTGCCCACCCATTTGTATCTTCATCAAATCCTAGGTTTGACTAGGATTTAAACAAGTTTAAAACATGAAATGAAAAGATAAGCCTGGATCCTTCTTAGTCACTCTAAAATGAAGCTTTCGGGAGGTTCTTGAAATTTCCATGTTTGAAACCCAAAACCACTTCTCTTCATGATTGACTTCATAAGACAGAGTTTAGGGTTTTAGGGGTAGATATATACATGATTTTTCTGGTTTGAATATATATGTCTAGACCTTGTTTATCAACTTGAATGCTTACTATACATATGACATAAGAATGCTATGTGCTTTGGTTTTTTCATTCTCTTTTGATTTTTTTTCTAAATTTTTAGGCCCCCATTTGAATCTTGGTCAAATCTTTGGTTTGACAAGGATTTAAACAAGTTTAAAACATGAAAATGAAAAGGGAAGTCTGTATCCTTCTTAGTCACTCTAAAATGGAAGCTTTTGGGATGTTCTTGAAATTTCCATGTTTGAAACCGAAAATGACTTCCCTTCATGCTAGACTTCATAAGATCGACAGGGGGTAGATACATGATTTGTCTGGTTTGGATATATCTAGACCTTGTTTATCAACTTGAATGCTTACGATATGACATAAGAAGACAATGTGATTTGGTTTTTCATTTTTCTGATTTTTTTGAATATTGTGCCCACCCATTTGTATCTTCATGAAATCCTAGGTTTGACCAAGATAATTTAAACAAGTTTAAAACATGAAAATGAAAAGGGAAGCATGTAACCTTCTCAGTCACTTTAAAATGAAGTTTTTGGGAGGTTTTTGAAATTTCCATGTTTGAAACCCAAAACCACTTCTCTTCATGCTTGACTTCATAAGACAAAGTTTAGGGTTAGGAGGTATAGATACATGATTTGTATGGTTTGAATATGATGTACTTTGGTTTTTCATTTTTCTGATTTTTTTAATTTTCTGCGCATTTGAATCATATCTTGGTCAAGTTTAACACGTGAAAACGAATAAGTAAGCCTGGATCCTTCTTAGTCACTCTAAAATGAAGCTTTTGGGAGGTTCTTGAAATTTCCATGTTTGAAACCCAAAACCACTTCTCTTCATGATTGACTGAGTTTAATTTGGGTTTTAGGGGTAGATATATACATGATTTTTCTGGTTTGAATATATATGTCTAGACCTTGTTTATCAACATGAATGCTTACTATACATATGACATAAGAATGCTATGTGCATTGGTTTTTCATTCTTTTGATTTTTTTCTGAATTTTTTAGGGCCATTTGAATCTTGGTCAAATCCTTGGTTTGACCAAGATTTAAACAAGTTTAAAACATGAAAATGAAAAGGGAAGTCTGTATCCTTCTTATTTACTCTAAAATGAAGCTTTTGGGATGTTCTTGAAATTTCCATGTTTGAAACCCAAAACGACTTCCCTTCATGCTAGACTTCATAAGATCGACAGGGGGTAGATACATGATTTGTCTGGTTTGGATATATTTAGACCTTGTTTATCAACTTGAATGCTTACGATATGACATAAGAAGACTATGTGATTTGGTTTTCCATTTTTCTGTTTTTTTGAATTTTGTGCCCACCCATTTGTATCTTCGTCAAATCCTAGGTTTGACCAAGATAATTAAAACAAGTTTAAAACATGAAAATGAAAAGGGAAGCATGTATCCTTCTTAGGCACTATAAAATGAAGCTTTTGGGAGGTTTTTGAAATTTCCATGTTTGAAACCCAAAACCACATCTCTTCACATGCTTGACTTCATAAGACAGAGTTTAGGGGTTAGGGGTATAGATACATGATTTGTCTGGTTGAAATATGTCTAGACATTATTTATCAACTTTAATGCTTACTATATGACATAAGAAAAATAATGTCATGTAAATGAGTTAACTTGGATTTCCTACCCTTGAATCCATAGGAAACTTTGTTCTAATGCACTATAATAATCAACCGAGTTTTACACCAACAGGTCTGTCACTTACGTGTGGTGCCCACGCGTGAGGTCCCACACTTCAGTGAGCACAAGTCACATGCAATAGGTACGCAAACTCCCAGCCATCTTCTTTGTCAAGAGAAGACGCATCAGGATGCGTATTGGAAGTCTGTGGGTCCTTCTGGATCCTTCGGTTGTCCCTCTCACAAAAAAAACAAATCTCTCTCATTCTCGGCCTCGCTCGCTCGCTCGCTCGCTCGCTCGCACCTCCTGCTCACTGACAAACCCTGCACAAAAGTCAACATCATCACCCGAAAAAGGGGAGACACCATAATGCTCTCCCTTCTTCTCTCCTTCCGAGTGATCCCTCTTCCTCCGAGTTTCACTCGACGGGCAAACACACATGTGCTGCATAGTAATAATAAAAAGGTAGAAAAATCAACCTACGAATCTATAATTAAATAGGTTAAACTAGGGTTTTGCCCAGTACTACAGATCAAGGCTCAAACCTTGTTTATCAACTTGAATATGCTTACTATATGACATAAGAAGACTATGTACTTTGGTTTTCATTTTTCTGATTTTTTTAATTTTCTGCGCATTTGAATCTTGGTCAAATCGTAGGTTTGACCAAGATTTAGACAAGTTTAACACGTGAAAACGAATAACTAAGCCTGGATCCTTCTTAGTCACTCTAAAATGAAGCTTTTGGGATGTTCTTGAAATTTCCATGTTTGAAACCCAAAACGACCTCTCTTCATGCTAGACGTCATAAGATCGACTGAGTTTAGGGTTAGGGGGTAGATACATGATTTGTATGGTTTGAATATGTCCAAACCTTGTTAATTTATCAACTTGAATGCTTACTATATGACATAAGAAGACTATATGCTTTTGTTTTTCATTTTTCTGATTTTTTTGAATTTTATGCCCATATATTTGAATCTTGGTCAAATCCTAGGTTTGACAAAGATTTAAACAAGTTTAAATTATGAAAATGAAAAGGTAAGCATGGATCCTTATTAGTCACTCTAAAATAAATCTTTTGGGAGGTCCTAGAAATTTCCATGTTTGAAACCCAAAACCACTTCTCTTCATGATTGACTTCATAAGACAGAGTTTAGGGTTTTAGGGGTAGATATATACATGATTTTTCTGGTTTGATTATGTCTAGGCCTTGTTTATCAACTTGAATGCTTACTATACATATGACATAAGAATGCTATGTGCTTTGTTTTTTCATTCTCTTTTGATTTTTTTCTAAATTTTTAGGCCCATTTGAATCTTGGTCAAATCCTTGGTTTGACCAAGATTTAAACAAGTTTAAAACATGAAAATAAAAAAGGAAGTCTGTATCCTTCTTAGTCACTCTAAAATGGAAGCTTTTGGGATGTTCTTGAAATTTCCATGTTTGAAACCGAAAACGACTTCCCTTCATGCTAGACTTCATAAGATCGACAGGGGGTAGATACATGATTTGTCTGGTTTGGATATATCCAGACCTTGTTTATCAACTTGAATGCTTACGATATGACATAAGAAGACAATGTGATTTGGTTTTTCATTTTTCTGATTTTTTTGAATATTGTGCCCACCCATTTGTATCTTCATCAAATCCTAGGTTTGACCAGGATTTAAACAAGTTTAAAACATGAAATGAAAAGATAAGCCTGGATCCTTCTTAGTCACTCTAAAATGAAGCTTTCGGGAGGTTCTTGAAATTTCCATGTTTGAAACCCAAAACCACTTCTCTTCATGATTGACTTCATAATAAGACAGAGTTTAGGGTTTTAGGGGTAGATATATACATGATTTTTCTGGTTTGAATATATATGTCTAGACCTGGTTTATCAACTTGAATGCTTACTATACATATGACATAAGAATGCTATGTGCTTTGGTTTTTCATTCTCTTTTGATTTTTTTTCTAAATTTTTAGGCCCCCATTTGAATCTTGGTCAAATCTTTGGTTTGACAAGGATTTAAACAAGTTTAAAACATGAAAATGAAAAGGGAAGTCTGTATCCTTCTTAGTCACTCTAAAATGGAAGCTTTTGGGATGTTCTTGAAATTTGCATGTTTGAAACCGAAAATGACTTCCCTTCATGCTAGACTTCATAAGATCGACAGGGGGTAGATACATGATTTGTCTGGTTTGGATATATCTAGACCTTGTTTATCAACTTGAATGCTTACGATATGACATAAGAAGACAATGTGATTTGGTTTTTCATTTTTCTGATTTTTTTGAATATTGTGCCCACCCATTTGTATCTTCATGAAATCCTAGGTTTGACCAAGATAATTTAAACAAGTTTAAAACATGAAAATGAAAAGGGAAGCATGTAACCTTCTCAGTCACTTTAAAATGAAGTTTTTGGGAGGTTTTTGAAATTTCCATGTTTGAAACCCAAAACCACTTCTCTTCATGCTTGACTTCATAAGACAAAGTTTAGGGTTAGGGGGTATAGATACATGATTTGTATGGTTTGAATATGATGTACTTTGGTTTTTCATTTTTTTCTGATTTTTTTAATTTTTTGCGCATTTGAATCATATCTTGGTCAAATCCTAGGTTTGACCAAGATTTAGACAAGTTTAACACGTGAAAACGAATAAGTAAGCCTGGATCCTTCTTAGTCACTCTAAAATGAAGCTTTTGGGAGGTTCTTGAAATTTCCATGTTTGAAACCCAAAACCACTTCTCTTCATGATTGGCTGAGTTTAATTTGGGTTTTAGGGGTAGATATATACATGATTTTTCTGGTTTGAATATATATGTCTAGACCTTGTTTATCAACATGAATGCTTACTATATATACATATGACATAAGAATGCTATGTGCTTTGGTTTTTCATTCTTTTGATTTTTTCTGAATTTTTAGGGCCATTTGAATCTTGGTCAAATCCTTGGTTTGACCAAGATTTAAACAAGTTTAAAACATGAAAATGAAAAGGGAAGTCTGTATCCTTCTTATTTACTCTAAAATGAAGCTTTTGGGATGTTCTTGAAATTTCCATGTTTGAAACCCAAAACGACTTCCCTTCATGCTAGACTTCATAAGATCGACAGGGGGTAGATACATGATTTGTCTGGTTTGGATAGATTTAGACCTTGTTTATCAACTTGAATGCTTACGATATGACATAAGAAGACTATGTGATTTGGTTTTCCATTTTTCTGATTTTTTGAATTTTGTGCCCACCCATTTGTATCTTCGTCAAATCCTAGGTTTGACCAAGATAATTAAAACAAGTTTAAAACATGAAAATGAAAAGGGGAGCATGTATCCTTCTTAGGCACTCTAAAATGAAGCTTTGGGAGGTTTTTGAAATTTCCATGTTTGAAACCCAAAACCACATCTCTTCACATGCTTGACTTCATAAGACAGAGTTTAGGGGTTAGGGGTATAGATACATGATTTGTCTGGTTTGAATATGTCTAGACATTGTTTATCAACTTTAATGCTTACTATATGACATAAGAAAAATAATGTCATGTAAATGAGTTAACTTGGATTTCCTACCCTTGAATCCATAGGAAACTTTGTTCTAATGCACTATAATAATCAACCGAGTTTTTACACCAACAGGTCTGTCACTTACGTGTGGTGCCCACGCGTGAGGTCCCACACTTCAGTGAGCACAAGTCACGTGCAATAGGTACGCAAACTCCCAGCCATCTTCTTTGTCAAGAGAAGACGCATCAGGATGCGTATTGGAAGCCTGTGGGTCCTTCTGGATCCTTCGGTTGTCCCTCTCACAAAAAAAACAAATCTCTCTCATTCTCGGCCTCGCTCGACTCGCTCGCTCGCTCGCACCTCCTGCTCACTGACAAACCCCTGCACAAAAGTCAACATCATCACCCGAAAAAGGGAAGACACCATAATGCTCTCCCTTCTTCTCTCCTTCCGAGTGATCCCTCTTCCTCCGAGTTTCACTCGACGGGCAAACACACATGTGCTGCATAGTAATAATAAAAAGGTAGAAAAATCAACCTACGAATCTATAATTAAGGGCTCCTTTGATTCAAAGGATTTGCATAGGAATTGTGTAGGATTTGGTTCCTATGGGAAAAATTCCTTTACATGTTGTTTGATTCATAGGAATATATCCTATAGGAAAAATTCCTATAGGAATCTTCTAGTGTAATTCCTATAGGAAAAAAGCATTAGCTCATACCTCATGGAAAAATTCCTTTGCTACAATCAAACAAACTTCATCTTCCTATAGGTTTTAAGTAGACATGCCATTCCAATCCTATACCTTTCCTATTCCTATGCTTTTCCTATCCTTTAAATCAAAGGAGCCCTAGTGTAATTCCTATAGGAAAAAAGCATTAGCTCATACCTCATGGAAAAATTCCTTTGCTACAATCAAACAAACTTCATCTTCCTATAGGTTTTAAGTAGACATGCCATTCCAATCCTATACCTTTCCTATTCCTATGCTTTTCCTATCCTTTAAATCAAAGGAGCCCTAGTGTAATTCCTATAGGAAAAAAGCATTAGCTCATACCTCATGGAAAAATTCCTTTGCTACAATCAAACAAACTTCATCTTCCTATAGGTTTTAAGTAGACATGCCATTCCAATCCTATACCTTTCCTATTCCTATGCTTTTCCTATCCTTTAAATCAAAGGAGCCCTAAATAGGTTAAACTAGGGTTTTGCCCAGTAGTACAGATCAAGGTTCAAACCTTGTTTATCAACTTGAATATGCTTACTATATGACATAAGAAGACTATGTACTTTGGGTTTCATTTTTCTGATTTTTTTAATTTTCTAAGATTTGAATCTTGGTCAAATCCTAGGTTTGACCAAGATTTAGACAAGTTTAACACGTGAAAACGAATAAGTAAGCCTGGATCCTTCTTAGTCACTCTAAAATGAACTTTTGGGATGTTCTTGAAATTTCCATGTTTGAAACCCAAAATGACCTCTCTTCATGCTAGACTTCATAAGATCGACTAAGTTTAGGGTTAGGGGGTAGATACATGATTTGTATGGTTTGAATATGTCCAAACCTTGTTAATTTATCAACTTGAATGCTTACTATATGACATAAGAAGACTATATGCTTTTGTTTTTCATTTTTCTGATTTTTTTTGAATTTTATGCCCATATATTTGAATCTTGGTCAAATCCTAGGTTTGATAAAGATTTAAACAAGTTTAAATTATGAAAATGAAAAGGTAAGCATGGATCCTTATTAGTCACTCTAAAATAAATCTTTTGGGAGGTTCTTGAAATTTCCATGTTTGAAACCCAAAACCACTTCTCTTCATGATTGACTTCATAAGACAGAGTTTAGGGTTTTAGGGGTAGATATATACATGATTTTTCTGGTTTGAATATGTCTAGACCTTGTTTATCAACTTGAATGCTTACTATACATATGACATAAGAATGCTATGTGCTTTGGTTTTTCATTCTCTTTTGATTTTTTTCTAAATTTTTAGGCCCATTTGAATCTTGGTCAAATCCTTGGTTTGACCAAGATTTAAACAAGTTTAAAACATGAAAATAAAAAAGGAAGTCTCAGTATCCTTCTTAGTCACTCTAAAATGGAAGCTTTTGGGATGTTCTTGAAATTTCCATGTTTGAAACCGAAAACGACTTCCCTTCATGCTAGACTTCATAAGATCGACAGGGTGTAGATACATGATTTGTCTGGTTTGGATATATCTATACCTTGTTTATCAACTTGAATGCTTACGATATGTCATAAGAAGACAATGTGATTTGGTTTTTCATTTTTCTGATTTTTTTGAATATTGTGCCCACCCATTTGTATCTTCATCAAATCCTAGGTTTGACCAGGATTTAAACAAGTTTAAAACATGAAATGAAAAGATAAGCCTGGATCCTTCTTAGTCACTCTAAAATGAAGCTTTCGGGAGGTTCTTGAAATTTCCATGTTTGAAACCCAAAACCACTTCTCTTCATGATTGACTTCATAAGATAGAGTTTAGGGTTTTAGGGGTAGATATATACATGATTTTTCTGGTTTGAATATATATGTCTAGACCTTGTTTATCAACTTGAATGCTTACTATATATATGACATAAGAATGCTATATATGTGCTTTGGTTTTTCATTCTTTTGATTTTTCTGAATTTTTAGGCCCATTTGAATCTTGGTCAAATCCTAGGTTTGACCATGATTTAAACAAGTTTAAAACATGAAAATGAAAAGGTAAGCATGGATCCTTCTTAGTCACTCTAAAATGAAGCTTTTGGGATGTTCTTGAAATTTCCATGTTTGAAACCCAAAACGACTTCGATCTCTTTATGCTAGATTTCATAAGACTGAGTTTTAGGGGTTAGGGGATACATGATTTGTCTAGTTTGAATATGTTCATAGTACTCCCTCTATAGGAACTTGGAGAAAGCAACTGTTGTGCCACACAATTTTGTTGTTTTCCTATTTTTCTTTCATGAAGCTTTACGATGTGGTTCGTGTGTGGGGATCAAGCTCGTAATCTCGTCTCAATTACACAACCAACTACTCGCTCATCCTTGCATGTAATTAACCAATATAGGAATTTGATTCCACGGAACTTTTTCAAGACATAAGTCTCCTCCTTAACTCCTCTAGTCTCTACCAAGCCGGCCGCCTCGCTACTTCCCTAGCTTCCTCCCTACAGCACTCCTCGCCCCGTACGCGAGCTAGGGTCCAGCCGGAGATGGGGCACAGCCGCCCCCGCTGGAAGAATGCTCAGAGGAAGTCCGGGCAGGAGGACAAGGGTGACGCCATCCCGGATGAACTTCTCGGGCTGGTGTTCCTGCGCCTCACCTCGCCTCTGGATCTTGTCCGCGCCGCGTTCGCCTGCAGAGCGGCGCAAGGTCATCGCGGCGGAGGACTTTCGTGTCCTCTCCGCTCGCCACGGTGCGCCATCCTCCATAGTCGCCGGCCACTACCACATCAGCTTCTCCCATTGTCACTATCGGCCGTCTGGCTTGCTGCCCCACTTCGTTCCCTCTTCCTCGTCATGTTGGGCCAGGGTCGCCGCAAATAATCTCGCGCTCGACTTCCTCCCACGGGCGCCAAACGGCGACCTCAGTTTGGAGCTCGCCGACTCTCGGGGCGGCCTCCTACTCCTTGCGGACTTCGACCACACCGAACACGGAAAGCCTTTCGAGCAGCCTTCACGTCTCGTCGTCTGCGATCCCCTGGCAGGTCAGTACGTGACGGTCCCTCCACCCCCTGCTGTTTCGCACACAACATTCGTAAGCTTGTTCCTGGGCGCCGCCCTCCATGGCGAGGACGCTGCGGCGCGCATCGGTCACAAATTACAGGGTGACGTGCCTGATCTATCATGACGGCATCCGCAAGACCTGCGTGTTCTCGCCTGGCCTGGTGGCCACGCTTGGACCTCCTCCGGCGCCATCGTGCCTCTCCACGCCACGCACACAGCCTGTCGGATATCCTCTTTGTGGGGTGCAACGCCCGTTTCTTCCAAAGGTACGTGTTCGGTGGGCTCGGAAACTTCATTCTTGCTCTCGACAGAGAATCCGGCGAGCTCTCACGCTTCGAGAGAGCTCGAGACGAGGACTGGCTTCACACCGTGCCGATTGAGATGCTGGGCGGGCCCTCGCGCGTGCTGAATTGGTACGTGCTAGAGCTTCCGTGGCCACCTACCTTCCGAGCTTGCTTATCCTAGGATTCTGGCTTCTTGGGTTGGATTAGTGTCGGCCATGGTGCTGTCGACACGGTCTGGAGGTTGAAGACGAAGGGCATCTCAAGGATTTTGTTGTAATTTCGTTTTTGTTCAGGTGTTTTGTACTATTTGATGTTTCTCTTAATGCCAGAGGGTTTATTTGCACTAGTCATACTTGACATAGCTGTACGTTTTGAAGATTACATTTAACTTGTTCATCATGATCCGAACTTGTAACATACTCTTAATGCCAGAGGGTTTATTTGCACTAGTCATACTTGACATAACTTCTAACTTGTTTTGAGTAATACGTAGTATGGTATACTAGAATAGGAGGAGTAACACTTTTCGTATTTGGGCCACACTACCTCCATTTCAAGGAATAAGGCGCACGCGTACTCCAAGACGTATCTTTTGGTCAGATTACCTTGACCATTGAATTGACAAGACAATACACAGAGCATTGGGGCGTGCTCGATGGTGCTAGCTGCGGCTATACAGACATGTGATAGGCATCGCGGAAGCGTCGCAAATAGAAAACAAATCATATTTTTTGGGGGAGGATGTTTTGGCTCCTGGTTGCGTATGCTCCCTTTAGTTTGAACTGCAACATCTATATATTTTGAAATGTAAAAAAATCCAAACAAAAAATTAATCTTTTCATCTTCACATGCTAAGAGCGCATAAAGTCTTTCCATAAAAAACTAAATTGTCGTTTGGGCTATGTAAAAAAGATAAAATTTATTGCTAAAAATAAAGCTGTTTGTAATACGGAGTACTTGCTTTTGTCTTCTTACATCAACCACAAAAAATATCGGCTTTTCACGAAACTACACGAACACACATAGATTATCGAGAAGTACATGCGGATTTTTTTGTTAGAATTTTTTGAAAATTAAAAATATGTTTTTTTGGGTCGAGGTAGCATATCCGACCAATAGCCGAATTAAATTTCCGATTTTATTGGACTGACAATTTCATCGGGAAGACATGGATGCGCGCAGACGGAGTGCAAGGCAAGGCATCGATTTGACCGGACGTACTTAGGGCAGGTCAGGCTGCCAGCGTACTTATTTCGGGCAGGTGAGGTACTAGAACTAAAAGTCCTCCTCAGCGTCTCTCTCTCTCTGTCTTTATTGAGTGTACTAGCGCGCGTTCAGGGACTCAAAGTCAGGGAAATGTTTGAGATGCAAAGTAAGAGAATATTTACTCGGTGGAGAAGGACCGGATGGAGTTTCCTTTTCTAGAACTAGAGTTCTTTTTGTACTTTTGGATGTCTTGTCTGTAGTTTCCTTTTACTTGGAGGGTCCTCCTAGCTTGCAGTCTGTAATCCCACCGTCATCATCATAATATAAAAGCAAAGGTCGCCAGTGTCCTTCGGGACATTTACGTGTTCAAAAATGTATGATTTTAGACATGTCGTCTATTTATGTGTGCGATGTTGTATCATCTATTACCATGATTAGTTTGAACGTGTCCATGTCCTAGAACAAAACTTCGGCATGATGTGTCTTTGATTGTGGCAAAGGAACTTTTCCATGAGGTATTAGCTAATGGTTTTTTCCTATAAGATTTGCACTACAAGATTCCTATATGAATAGTTCCTATGAATCAAATGACTTGTATAGGAATTTTTCCCATAAGAACCAAATCCAACATAATTCCTATGACAATCATATGAATCAAAGGAGCACGATTCCCATAGGATTCAAGTAGACATGACATCCCAATTCTATTATTTTCCTTTTCCTATGAACCAAAGGAGGCCTGACTAGTTGGCCATCTTTGAAACAATTGCCAAATAAATGCCGTGCATCCTATGGCCCCGTGAGTTTGACCTAAATTTGAAATCATGGTAAAAGGTGCTTAAAATAGGCAAATAAAAGCATGTAGTCAATTTTTTTGGATGTACTACCTAGGGAAAAATACCAAACATGCCATAATGCAAACTGTGTTTTAGAGAGTAGCCCTTCAAAAAAGTTGGCATCCACTTGTTGATTTTGCTATCGACATGACAAAATAACTGATCAGATGACCAAGTGGTAAAAATTGCAACAGATTAGACCACCACATGGTGGAAACTGCTAAAAATCATGAAAACTGCGAAGAAAAAGTTAAAGTGGTGGTTTGTGCAGCATATGGAGGATTGAGTAGTAGAAGTTGGATGTGCACTACCGTGTGCCCGTGGTAATGTTCGCCTATTATGATGATGGCAAGAAAAAACTCTGCTGAAACTGTCCCGAGCTGATTTGACGAGACAAAATACAGCTACACGGCGTGCAAGGGACGGCTATACAATACATTAGCTTCTTCTCGGGTCACACGCCTGCACCACAGGTGCAGTAAGTGCAGCAGAGACCAGAGAGAGAAGGAACGCCCGTATTATATTTGATTTCAATTCATATTGTTTTTTCCTTGCCTCTCCGTCTTCTTCACCGCCATCTTCTCGGTGTTTTCAAGAGTGATTATCAAGTGGAGAGACAATTGCATTGGGAAAGTCTCTCCACTTGATAATCTCTGTTGAAAAACTCGCACGTCTTGTGAAATGTGAAGGCTGCACGCGTGGGGAAGGGAGACGCAAACGCCGCACCGCATCATTAGTACTAGTAGTATACCTTTCTCTCCTCAGGCACCCCGGCTGGCCGCCCGCCGCAATAGTTCCTTGCATAGCGCTTGCCGTCTCCTCCAAAAACCCCCAGCGCACTTGCATCCGCCATCCACCTAAATCCACCGCCGAGTACCTTTCTGTCCTCACCACCGCCGCTGCGCCTATTCCCCTGTCCAGCAGATCCGCTCCGCTACCTGCTACACACTTCGAGCAGACGACTGCGGCGTTGCGTGTGTCGCCGCCGTGTCAGATGGAGGCGGAGCCGCTCAACTCCCGAAGGCGGGTCGAGCCAGATCGGGAAGAGCCTCCGTCAAGCCTCGACCTCATCAGCCGCCTCCCCGACGAGATGCTGCACATCATCATCTCCCTCCTGCCCATGATATCCGCTGTAAGGACAACATTGCTCTCCAAACGGTGGCGCCACCTCTGGCGCTCCGTCCCACTTAACCTCCTCGTCGGCGACAACGACCTCATCAGCCGCCTACCGGACCAGATTCTCCACATCATCATCTCCCACCTGCCCACTATATCCGCTGTAAGCACAACCTTGGTCTCCAAACGGTGGCGCCACCTCTGGCACTCCGTCCCACTTAACCTCGAGATTGACGACCAACTCGCCAAGCAAAACCACAAACGCATCGCCGCGGTCTCCAGTATCCTCGCCGCTCACCCTGGCCCCGCCAGAAGCGTGTCAATCGACCCCTTCAGAACCACTTGCAAGGTCGACACCACGCTCGACAGCTGGTTCCGGTCCAGCAGCCTATCTTGCGTCGAGAACCTCGTATTTGATCTTTGGAACAGTGATGCGCTCCTTCCCGCTGTCCGCGTTCTGCTGCGCGCCCACGCTGCGCATTGTCAGCATTTCTACTTGCTATTTGCCCGAGATTCATGCCAACTCCATGCTTCTTTTCCCCCAACTCAAAAGGCTCTTGCTCTATAACGTCTACATCTGTAAGGCGACGAACATCGACCGCCTGTTCACCCGCTGTATTGTGCTCGAGGCACTTCACCTTGAGGGGGTCCACGGGTTCACCCAACTCAACATTGAAATGCCAAATCTTCGTACAATTAGTGTGGCTAGCTATTGGAAACGCAACACCACCGAACTTATTCAGTTAGACACGGTGCAAATTATGGATGCATCTTGCCTCGAGAGATTGGTCATATGCGTTGATGATGTTCCACTACTAATCCAGGTCGCCAACGCACCAAAGTTGATGGTGTTGGGCTTTGCGTCGTACCCTGGCTGCCAACTTGTTATTGGACGCATAAACTTTTTGGTAGAACAGCCTTCTTCTTGTTGAATTAACTCACATTTTTGTTATTTTTTTTGACATATGTACCATTGTCCTGTAGAGGATGATGCCCATAAGCTTGGAAAATTCTCTGTGCATAGTGAAAAACTTGGTTCTAAAATCTGACGGCCCTCGTCTGGATCAACTACTTGCATTTCTTAGATGCTTTCCCTGCACGGAGAAGCTATATATCCAGGTAAATTCGTTGTTGTTAACTATTTACCACTATGAGCAAAAACTGTAGAGTTACATGGAGTTAACCTGTTATTAGCCTAGATCATTTGAACAATTGTACTAGAAGAACATCCACAATGGAGTTATATTATGTTGGTTCAAAACTAAACTTCTTGTCATACAATGTGTTGTATCTTGTGCATCTGTGAAGTTTCATATAAACACATGATAATATGTGATCTGTGTAAAAAAGAGAAGACATATGTAAATAGTGTGACTTACTATTTACACATCATTTGTTCTTTTTTTGTGTAGATCACATATTATCATATTTTTGGATGAAACTTCACAGAAGCACATGATAGAACACAATGTATGTCCAGACTTTTAGTTTACATTTTTTTTTGGAAACTTGGAAGTGTCAAAAGAAAAATGGGGTGCACCCGCAACTAGTTGCGGATTGGAGTTTCCCATGTTGATAACCTTTCCCCAACTTTACAATGACAATAACAGATGTAAAAAAGTGCATCTATCAAATTGGAACGTGTCAGGGGATTATGTTGTTCCACGGTCCTCAATTAACACATGATTCAACTCACCTGAGATATTCATTAGTTGATAGCTATGAAGTACTTTGTTATTGTACTGACTACTTAATTTGACTTCTTTGCAGTTTTATAGAACCGGCAATAAGGTTCATGTGCTGCATAATGAGCCACTGTCCCATTGAATGCCTTGATCTCCACCTCAAAGAAATTTCGATTTCGACTACCGAGGAAGGAGAAATGATGTTATTGTCTCCAGGTTCTTTATACAGAACACTAGAATGCTCAAAGTAATGAATTTTGGTGTAAGATATCATCACAAGAAGATCTGGTGGGATACCCAGTTCGAGCAGCTAGACCTGAAGAACACCGCTTATAGAGATGTTGATTTTCAGTTTGGATATTTACCATCCTTAGATAAGTTCAGCTCGGACGGTGTTCTTAGCTGGTTGGTACATGACTTGTCAGTGGCTGATCCCTTTGCTAGAGGGATATATGCAAGAGATGGGCCAATTTCTCGCATAGTGTTAGTTTAACTCCCTATATTTTGTACTCGGTATGAACAATATATTTTATCACTCTGTTAATGTAGTTCAGACTTGATGTTATTCTTGTGAACATGGTCTAATATTCTAATGCTTTCGCGATGTATGTACTACTAGTGATATATACGAAGCTAGCAATTGGTTGACAAAATTTACTAAAAAGCACCGTAACGCATGTTCACATTCGATTCGTCAATGCTAGTGTTCACAGAGGAAAGGTTTATTGTTCACGAGAGGTCGACATGTGGGGCCCATGAGCCACAGAGTCCTCAACGTTTCAAGGGCGGCGGGATCAAAAAAAAGGAAGTAGCCACAAATTAGGGTAAAAAATAACTCCAAGAAAGGAAACTTTTTGTAAATAGAGGACGACATGCGGGTCCCATTTTGCACGGGATCGAAAGAAAAAGGCAAGTGACCAAATATCGTGAGCCAAAAATAATCCATGAAAAGAAACTTTTATTGTACATAGAGGATGACATGTGGGTCCCATTTTGCAATAGCGGTCTCATAGTTTCCAAAGTGCACAGATCAAAAGAAAAAGGAAGTAGCCGAGAAATCGGGGTGTCAAAAAATCCATGAAAAGAAAGATTTCAATTGGGCTGCATCCGGACATCCGGGCCTTCGAACTATCGTCTTTGGAAGCCTTTTGACTCGTACAATTTAAGCCCACTCCAAAACAGGAAAGTCCAATGCTTGGCAAAAACAAAAAACAAGGAGATTCAACATATAAGTTTGTTTATGTAAAAACAAAGATTTAATTTATCCCTTTGCAATAGCTCGCAGCGAAATACACTCGTTTATTGTCTGCAAAATAATCAAGATATCACATGTTTCTTGTACGGGGAGGCTGACATCAGGGACCCATGAGCCAGCAGCGTCGTCAACGTTTTAAAGGCGGCAGGAGATCGAAAGAAAAAATAAGCCAAAAATCAGTTGGTAAACAAAACCAAGAAAAGTAAACAAAACCAAGAAAAGAAACATTTACCTTTCTGAGGGGATGACATGCGGGACCCATGAGGCAGCAGCATCCTCAAGTATTCCAAGGCGGCAGGGGATCAAAAGAAAAAGGAAATAGCCAGAAATTAAGTAGGGTAAAAAATAAATCCAACAAAGGAAACTTTTATTGTTCATAGAGGATGACATGCGGGACCCATGAGCCAGCAGCCTCAACGTTTCAAAGTCGGCATGAGATCGAAAGAAAAAGGCAAGTGACCAAATATCAGGAGCCAAAGATAATCCAAGAAAAGAAACTTTATTGTACATAGAGGATGACATGCGGGTCCCATTTAGCATTAGCGGTATCACCGTTTGAGAAGCGACAGGGGATCAAAAGAAAAAAAAGGAAATAGCCAGAAATTAATTAGGGGTCAAAAATAAATCCAACAAAGGAAACTTTTATTGTTCATAGAGGATGACATGCGGGACCCATGAGCCAGCAGCCTCAACGTTTCAAAGTCGGCATGAGATCGAAAGAAAAAGGCAAGTGACCAAATATCAAGAGCCAAAAATAATCCAAGAAAAGAAACTTGAATGTACATAGAGGATGACATGCGGGTCCCATTTAGCAGCAGCTGTATCAACGTTTGAGAGGCGGCAGGCGATCGAAAGAAAAAGGCAAGTGACCAAATATGAGGTGCCAAAAAAATCCAAGAAAAGAAAGTTTTATAGTACATAGAGGATGACATGTGGGTCCCATTTAGCATCAACGGTATCACCGATTGAGAAGCGACAGGCCATCAAAAGAAAAAAAAGGAAATAGCCAGAAATTAATTAGGGGTCAAAAATAAATCCAACAAAGGAAACTTTTATTGTTCATAGAGGATGACATGCGGGACCCATGAGCCAGCAGCCTCAAAGTTTCAAAGTCGGCATGAGATCGAAAGAAAAAGGCAAGTGACCAAATATCAACAGCCAAAAATAATCCAAGAAAAGAAACTTGAATGTACATAGAGGATGACATGCGGGTCCCATTTAGCAGTAGCTGTATCAACGTTTGAGAGGCGGCAGGTGATCGAAAGAAAAAGGCAAGTGACCAAATATGAGGTGCCAAAAAAAATCCAAGAAAAGAAAGTTTTATAGTACATAGAGGATGACATGCGGGTCCCATTTTGTAGCAGCGGTCTCAACGCTTCCAAGGCGGCACAGGACCAAAAGAAAAATGAAGTAGCCAGAAATCCAAGAAAAGAAAGATTTCAATTGGGCTGCATCTGGACATCTGGGCCTTCGAACTATCTTGCTGGGCCTTTTGACTCGTACAATTTCAGCCCACTCCAAAACAGGAAAGTTCGGATTTTTCTAAAAAAAAACAGGAAAGTCCTATGCTTCGCAAAAACAAAAAACAAGGAGATTCAACATATAAGTTTGTTTATGTAAATATAAAGATTTAATTTATCAGTTTGCAATAGCTCAGAGCGAAATACAATGTTTATTGTCTGCAATAGCTCAGTTTGCAATAGCTCAGAGCGTATCACATGTTTCTTGTACGGGGAGGCTGACATCGGGGACCCATGAGCCAGCAGCGTCGTCAACGTTTCAAAGGCGGCAGGGGATCGAAAATAAAAAAAACCAAAAATAAGTTGGTAAAAAAAATCCAAGAAAAGAAAACATTTATCATTCTGAGAGGATGACCTGCGGGACCCATGAGGCAGCAGCATCCTCAACGTTTATTGTTTATAGAGGCTGACATGTGGGACCCGTGAGCCAGCAGCGTCGTCAACGTTTTAAAGGCGGCAGGAGATCGAAAGAAGAAAAAAAAGCCAAAAATCAGTTGGTAAACAAAATCCAAGAAAAGAAACATTAACCTTTCTGAGAGGATGACATGCGGGACCCATGAGGCAGCAAGATCCTAAACGTTTCCAAGGCGCCAGGGGATCAAAAGAATAAAAGGAAATAGCCAGAAATTAATTAGGGGTCAAAAATAAATCCACCAAAGGAAACTTTTATTGTTCATTGAGGATGACATGTGGGACCGACCTGCCAACAGCGTCCTCATCGTTTCGAAGGGGGCAGGGGATGAAAAGAAAAAGGCAAATAGCCATAAATTAGGGGTCAAAAATAACTCCAAGAAAGGAAACTTTTATTGTTCGTAGAGGATGACATGCGGGACCCATGAGCCAGCAGCTTACTCAACGTTTCAAAGGCGGCATGAGATCGAAAGAAAAAGGCAAGTGACCCAATATCAGGAGCCAAAAATAATCCAAGATTTATTGTACATAGAGGATGACATGTGGGTCCAATTTTGCAGCAGCGGTCTCAATGTTTGAAATGCGGCTTGAGATCAAAAGAAAAAGAAAGTAGCTAGTAATTAGGTGGTCAAAAAAAAATCCAAGAAAAGAATGTTGATGGACATAGAGGATGACATGCGGGTCCCTTGAGCCAGCAGCTTACTCAACGTTTCAAAGGGGGCAGAGGGGATCAAAAGAAAAAGGCAAGTGACCAAATATCAGGAGCCAAAAATAATCCAAGAAAAGAAACTTGATTGTACATAGAGGATGACATGCGGGTCCCATGAGCCAGCAGGTTCCTCAACGTTTCAAACGTGGCATGAGATCGAAAGAAAAAGGCAAGTGACCAAATATCAGGAGCCAAAAATAATCCAAGAAAAGAAACTTGATTGTACATAGAGGATGACATGCGGGTCCCATTGTGCGGCGGTGGTCCCAACGTTTCAAATGCGGCTTGAGATCAAAAGAAAATGAAAGTAGCCAGAAATTAGGGGGTCAAAAAAAAACTCCAAGAAAGGAAACCTTTATCGTTCATACAGGCTGACATGTGGGACCTATGAGCCAGCAGCTTACTAAACGTTTCAAAGGCGGCAGGGGATCAAAAGAAAAAGGAAATAGCCAAAAATCCGCGTGTGAAAAAAATCCAACCAAACCAAACTTGATTGTACATAGAGGATGACATGCGGGTCCCATGAGTCAGCAGATTCCTCAACGTTTCAAACGTGGCATGAGATCGAAAGAAAAAGGCAAGTGACCAAATATCAGGAGCCAAAAATAATCCAAGAAAAGAAACTTTATTGTACATAGAGGATGACATGCGGGTCCCATTATCCAGCAGCTTACTCAACGTTTCCAAGGCGGCACATGTCAAAATGGAACATGAGGGAGCCAGAGAAAACGGGGTGGAAAAAATCCAAGAAAAGAAAGATTTCAATTGGGCTGCATCTGGACATCTGGGCCTTCGAACTATCCTTCTGGGCCTTTTGACTCGTACAATTTCAGCCCACTCCAGAACATGAAAGTTCGGATTTTTCTCAAAAAAAAAACAGGAAAGTCCTATGCTTCGCCAAAACAAAAAACAAGGAGATTCAAGATATAAGTTGTAAAAATAAAGATTTAATTTATCCGTTTGCAATAGCTCAGAGCGAAATACACTGTTTATTGTCTGCAAAATAATCAAGATATCACATGTTTCTTGTACGGGGAGGCTGACATCAGGGACCCATGAGCCATCAGCGTCGTCAACGTTTCAAAGGCGGCAGGGGATCGAAAATAAAAAAAACCAAATATCAGTTGGTAAAAAAATCCAAGAAAAGAAAACATTTATCGTTCTGAGAGGATGACATGCGGGACCGATGAGGCAGCAAAGATCCTCAACGTTTCCAAGGCGGCAGGGGATCAAAGAAAAAAGGAAATAGCCGTAAATTAATTAGGGGTTCAAAATAAATCCATCAAAGGAAAGTTTTATTGTTCATAGAGGATGACATGTGGGACCGACCTGCCAACAGCGTCCTCATCGTTTCAAAGGGGGCAGGAGATCAAAAGAAAAAGGCAAATAGCCAGAAATTAGGGGTAAAAAATAACTCCAAGAAAGGAAACTTTTATTGTTCGTAGAGGATGACATGCGGGACCCATGAGCCAGCAGCTTACTTAACGTTTCAAAGGCGGCATGAGATCGAAAGAAAAAGGCAAGTGACAAAATATCAGGAGCCCAAGATAATCCAAGAAAAGAAACTTTATTTACATAGAGGATGACATGCGGGTCCCATTTTGCAGCAGCGGTCCCAACGTTTCAAATGCGGCTTGAGATCAAAAGAAAAAGAAAGTAGCCAGAAATTAGGGGGTCAAAAAATCCAAGAAAATAAAGTTGATGGACATAGAGGATGACATGCGGGTCCCATGAGCTAGCAGCTTACTCAACGTTTCCAAGGCGGCAGGGGATCAAAAGAAAAAGGAAATAGCCAAAAATCAGAGGGTGAAAAAAAAAAGAAAATGAACTTTTATAGTACATAGAGGATGACATGCGGGTCCCATGAGCCAGCAGGTTCCTCAACGTTTCAAACGTGGCATGAGATCGAAAGAAAAAGGCAAGTGACCAAATATCGGGAGCCAAAAATAATTCAAGAAAAGAAACTTGATTGTACATAGAGGATGACATGCGGGTCCCAATTAGCAATGTATCACCGTTTGAGAGGCTGCACGGGATCGAAAGAAAAAGGCAAGTGACCAAATATCAGGAGCCAAAAATAATCCAAGAAAAGAAATTTTATTGTACGTAGAGGATGACATGCGGGTCCCATTTTGCAGCAGCGGTCTCAATGTTTCCAAGGCGACACGTAACCAAAAGAAAAATGAAGTAGCCGTAAATCGGGGTGAAAAAAATCCAAGAAGAAAGATTTCAATTGGGTTGCATCTCGGACATCTGGGCCTTCGAACTATCCTGCTTGGCCTTTTGACTCGTACAATTTCAGCCCACTCCAAAACAGGAAAGTTTCGAATTTTCTAAAAAACAGAAAGTCCTATGCTTCGCAAAGACAAAAAAACAAGGAGATTCAACATATAAGTTTGTTTATGTAAAAATAAATATTTAATTATCCGTTTGAAATAGCTCAGAGCGCAATACATTGTTTATTGTCTGAAAAATAACAAAGATAACAAATGTTTATTGTACTGAGAGGATGACATGCGGGTCCCATGAGCCAACAGCGTCGTCAACGTTTTAAAGGCGGCAGGGGATGGAAAGAAAAAATAAACCATAAATCTGTTGGTAAAAAATCCAAGAAAAGAAACATTTTCGTTCTGAGAGGATGACATGCGGGACCCATGAGGCAGCAGCATCATCAGAGTTTATTGTTCATAGAGGTTGACATGTGGGACCCGTGAGCCAGCAGCGTCCTCAACGTTTTAAAGGCTGCACGTGATCGAAAGAAAAAATAAGCCAAAAATCGTTTGGTCAACAAAATCCAAGAAAATAAACATTTACCATTCTGAGAGGATGACATGCGGGACCCATGAGGCGGCATCCTCAACGATTCCAAGGCGGCAGGGGAAATATCCGAGAAATTAATTAGGGGTTCAAAATAAATCCATCAAAGGAAACTTTTATTGTTCATAGAGGATGACATGTGGGACCGACCTGCCAACAGCGTCCTCATCGTTTCAGAGGGGGCAGGAGATCAAAAGAAAAAGGCAAATAGCCAGAAATTAGGGGTAAAAAATAACTCCAAGAAAGGAAACTTTTATTGTTTCTAGAGGATGACATGCGGGACCCATGAGCCAGCAGCTTACTCAACGTTTCAAAGGCGGCATGAGATCGAAAGAAAAAGGCAAGTGACAAAATATCAGGAGCCAAAGATAAAACAAGAAAACAAACTTTATAGTACTGAGAGGATGACATGCGGGTCCCATTTAGCAAAGCAATGTCTCAACGTTTCAAATGCGGCTTGAGATCAAAAGAAAAAGAAAGTTGATTGTACATAGAGGATGACATGCGGGTCCCATGAGTCAAGCCTTACCCAACGTTTCCAAGGCGGCAGGGGATCAAAAGAAAAAGGAAATAGCCAAAAATCAGAGGGTGAAAAAAAATAAAGAAAATAAACTTTTATAGTACATAGAGGATGACATGCGGGTCCCATGAGCCTGCAGGTTCCTCAACGTTTCAAACGTGGCATGAGATCGAAAGAAAAAGGCAAGTGCCCAAATATGAGGTGCCAAAAAAAAACTCCAAGAAAAGAAAGTTGATTGCTCATAGAGGATGACATGCGGGTCCCATTTAGCTGCAGTGGTCTCACTGTTTGAGAGGCGGCAGGGGATCGAAAGAAAAAGGCAAGTGACCAAATATCAGGAGCCAAAAATAATTCAAGAAAAGAAAGTTTTATAGTCCATAGAGGATGACATGCGGGTCCCATTTAGCAGCAGCGGTATCACCGTTTGAGAGGCGGCAGGGGATCGAAAGAAAAAGGCAAGTGACCAAATATGAGATGCCAAAAAAAAATCCAAGAAAAGAAAGTTTTATAGTACATAGAGGATGACATGCGGGTCCCATTTAGCAGCAGCGGTATCACCGTTTGAGAGGCGGCAGGGGATCGAAAGAAAAAGGCAAGTGACCAAATATGAGGTGCCAAAAAAATCCAAGAAAAGAAAGTTTTATATTACATAGAGGATGACATGCGGGTCCCATTTAGCAGCAGCGGTATCACCGTTTGAGAGGCGACAGGGGATCGAAAAAAAAGGCAAGTGACCAAATATGAGGTGCCAAAAAAACTCCAAGAAAAGAAAGTTGATTGCACATAGAGGATGACATGCGGGTCCCATTTAGCAGCAGCGGTCTCAACGTTTCCAAGGCGGCAAGGGATCAAAAGAAAAAGGAAGTAGCCGAGAAATCGGGGTCAAAAAAATCCAAGAATAGAAAGAATTTTGGTTCATAGAGGATGACATGCGGGACCCATGATCCTGCATCGTAAACGGCTCGATCGGAGAACGTTGAACGAGATGGCGCGATCGAGAAAAAAAACAATGCCAGAGAGGCTGCCATCTGGGCCCTACATCCCTCGGCGGTGCGGATTTGCGTTGACTCGGCCGGCGAACCCGAGATTTCGAGATGCACCACGTCCCGGGCCACCATACGCGACGTTTTGGCCGCTTTCGTCGGGCTAGGTGGCCTCAAAAACGAGAAAAAAAAGTTTTGACATGCACCACGGAGGGACCCAAAATCGTCGGCCATGGTACACCAGCAACCACGGCGCGACTTCAACTTCGTCGGCCATGGCAACTTTTCTTGTAGTGTCTTGGCATGGTTTTCCACATTGTGTTGCTAGCTCTATATACTCTTTGGAAAATCATGTGCTTCAAGTTATACTATTTATTGCCATGCATGATGGTGTAACAAATTGAAGCTCTCAAGAATCTCCATTTGCATTATGGTCAATTATTATCCTTTACCATATGCTTTCTTAGTTGTGAATATGATCTTGTACATACTCACAAAGTACCATATGGAAGTATTTCCTAAATACCTCTTGTCTTTGGACAATTGGTAATAAATTATGTGGTATTGTTTCGGATCATCCTCACACTTGCCTCAGGTGCTTATTTGGTATATTTCTTGCCAAGAATTTTCTTTGTGGGTTAGACTCCCATGTGTCTTCCTTGCTTCTTATGGACACCTTTATCTTACTTGAACCTTGTTAGTGTTTTGATAAACAGTGGTAGAGTGATGATCTCGCATTTGTGCATTTTGTATTCAAATGCAAAATCCTAAATAGTGCACTAATCTTAGGGGAGCTCTCCTATGTTTGTTCGAACACTCTCTTGTTTTCTAGAATTTGACTTTGGAAGACAAACCTTTTCTTTGTGGTACAATTGTGCCATCATGAAAAGTGTCGAAGGGTTTGGTTTATTTGGAACCTTGCTTTCTTTGGGGGTTGGTTATCTCATTACTTTATATTCGGTTTTTTACTTTCCTAAAATGAGATAAGTTCTTGAGCATGCTTGTTTTGGATATCATATTGCTCATTGTGTTTAGTTCATTTGTTGAACTTTGGGGTCAATCATGTGTTGATTTGATTCTTCGATATGGGTTGGACAACCTTTTGACATGTCACACCTTTGTGTGTCATCGTGTTCTATTTTGCACTTTGTCCAAGTCATATCTCCATTTGGTTCTTGAAAGTCTTGCATGCATATTTACTTTATGTACATCTTATGGCATGCTTGCTTTCGTTGATCCAATGCATAGGGAAAACTCCACCATAATCCTAAATCGGCTAAGATGTGCATGAAATTCAAATTCATATCTATATGCACATATTTACGTGGAGTTTGTCCTATGTGTTGTAGTTTCACTAACTACTAGGACCCAATTAGTTTGGGAACCACTTTGTACTTGAGTTTTGTCTTAGGTACATTGGTGATGCATTGGATGCTCGTCTCACTCATAAGAAAGAAGTGAAAGCCAAGTGATTATTGGGGACGAGCTATGATGTTATGGCAAACTCATATCTACTACATCACACCATTGCATCCGGGTAACGAGTATCAATCTACTCCATGAATGTTTACCTTGTATCCAACCATGTGGTTATCTTTGGCATGGATTGTTGCTTGAAAATGTTATGGTGTTGCAAAGCTTTTAAATGAAACCACTTTGTTGCAAATATGAGTATGTTGAGATGAGAGCATCGTTCAGGGAATATAAAAATCATTCTTATGATTCATATAATCCCAAGCATGTCAACCTTGCAATTGAATTGCATGTCTTTTCTTCAATATACTCACATGTGCAATAAAGATGACCTTGCAAATTTTGATTCTTCCATTTGGTATTTCATTTGGTGATACTTGGTTGTCTCTCTCAAAGCATCTCAACTATCTCCTTCCTTGGTGATTCTTGTGATGTCTTTGAGGTGTTTATGGTTGAAGTTGTTCAATGTACAATGAGATAAATATGAGCCTTTGGCCGTGCTATAAACCAAATATCTCATTGGTATATTGTATTACTTCATCTTTGGATAGCTTGCTCTTTTTCTTTTGTACATATCTTGTGTGTGCATGTTTCTTTGGGGATAAATATCTTCGTGATGTTTTCCACTTAGAGAAACTTATATACATGAGAGATGATACATATCTTTTGATATCCCTCTTTGTTGGAGTCCATTACTTTACTATTATATGACTCTTTGTTGGCTCCACAAAGAACTTGGTTATGAGTGCTCATGTTATTCCATTTGCATCTTCACGCACTCATATTTGATTTTGGCACAAGCTTCGATTTTACTTGCTTCTTATTAATCTTGTGTTTCTTTTTGGTTCTCATTTGATATCTTAAGAGAACCTTGTGTGGTATATGGCTATGCTTAGCAATCTCATTCATTGAAGACTATGGTGATGCTCAATGCTCATCCTTGCATTAGTCTAATAATATGCTTTGTCATGCCTCCCACACATCCATTTGGTTGAGCCTTATCTTATGTTGTCTCTTCTTGATGCTCAACCATTTGTTATGCCAAGTGATGCTTAATCTCTTCTATGATCTCTTGCAAATGTTTGTGTTTTAAATAGCAATAACGAAGTGAGGATTCCATGTTGTGCACATTGTATTCAAATAATATTATAACATGTGCACGTACCTTGGGGAGCTTCCTCATTCTATCTAAAATGCTCATGAGCGGCTATCATAAATCCTTATTTCACTTGGTATCTTTTTCCTTGAGCGATCTTGTGGGAGTAATGATTCCATATGTGTGCACCTTACTCTTCAATGCAAATTGTTTATCTTATGCACAAATCTTGGGGAGCTTCCACATATTACTTAGAGCATCCTTCTTGATCTTATCATAATATCTTTCATTTGGTTCGTTGGGTCATTGAATTGCTTGCTTCATTTGTCGAAGCTTTCTCACCTTCTTATCCTCTTGCAATCTTTGATCCTCAATATAGTTTGATCCCCTCCCGGTATTCGTCATTGAATACGTGCATTTGATTTCACTTACATTATGAGAAATGCACACCTTATGGAGGAATTCTAACTATATTGGCCTTCCGAACCTTTCGTCCATTTCGGCAATTGATACCAATGGGGGAGAAGTTTGGAGGGTTTAAGGGAATTGCTTTTGTTGGTTCTTAAGCATTTGCCTTTCATGCCTTGCATTTGTTGCTTTGCATGGTTGAATATTTAGAGGATACTCCGCTAGGCTTTAATTGCCGATATATGTAATGAAATTCAAGTTCATTCACACATGCATATATTATGGGGGAGTTTATTCTAAATATTCAACTTGGGTTGTTCGCTAAATTCCTTATCCAAACCCTCTCAAAGAGATTGTCATCAATTACCAAAATGGGGGAGATTGAAAGAACATGGAACCCCCATGTGTGGTTTCGGTAATTGATGATGATGGGATTCGTAGCACAGAAAACAAAAAATTTCCTACCGCAAGAACGAAAACCAAGCCAAGATGCAATCTAGAAGATGGTAGCAACGAGAAGATCATGAGACTAACCCTCGAAGATTTCCAAAGCCTACGAGATTAGATCTCGTTGTTGATGTAGTCGATCACTTGCCGCTTTCGAAAGCGCGTAGAAGATCTTGACGGTGCCACAGTCGGGCAGCACCTCCGTACTCGGTCACATGTTCGGTGTTGATGACGACGTCCTTCTCCCCGTTCCAGCGGGCAGCGGAAGTAGTAGATCCTCCTCGGAATCCCGGCAGCACGACGGCGTGGTGGCGGTGGTGGTGGAGAACTCCGGCAGGGCTTCGCCTATGCGCTGCGGGAGTTGTATGTGGAGGAGGGGAGGCTAGGGTTTGGGGAGAGGGGGCTATGGGCACTGGCCTCAAGGGGGCAGGGGTGGTGCGGCCAAGCCATGGGCAGCCCCCTCCCTCTCCTCCTCATTATATAGGTGGAACCCCAAGGGTTTGCCCAAAGTCTTCGAATAAGACCCCAACAGAAAAACTGCCTTATGGACGAAACCTAGAGGGACAGGGACTCTCCCCTTCCCCCTTTTCTTGGCCGGCCAAGGAGGTGGAGTCCACCATGGACTCCACCCTCCCACTTGGTTGGCTGGTTAGGGTTTGTGGAGTCCCACCGGGACTCCTATTTCCATAGTGATTTATTCCGGATAATTCTAGAAACCACCTTCCATAAATTCACCGGATCATTTCCAAGCTTGGAAAGTGACTTCCTATATATGAATCTTATTCTCCGGACCATTCCGGAACTCCTCGTGATGTCCTGGATCCCATCCGAGACTCCGAACAAAACTTCGAACTCCATTCCATATTCCATATCTACTTAAACGACATCAAACCTTAAGTGTGTCACCCTACGGTTCGCGAACTATGCAGACATGGTTGAGACTTCTCTCCGACCAATAACCAATAGCGGGATCTGGAGATCCATAATGGCTCCCGCATATTCAACGATGACTTAGTGATCGAATGAACCATTCACATACGATACCGATTCCTTTTATCACGCGATATTTTACTTGTCCGAGGTTTGATCATCGGTATCTCTATACCTCGTTCAACCTCGTATCCTGACAAGTACTCTTTACTCGTATCGTGGTATGTCATCTCTTATGAACCATTCGTATGCTTGCAAGCTAATTAGACGACATTCCACCGAGAGGGCCTAGAGTATATCTATCCGTCATTGGGATGGACAAATTCCACTCTTGATCCATATGCCTCAACTTATACTTTCCGAATACTTAATCCCACCTTTATAACCACCCATTTACGCAGTGGCGTTTGATGTAATCAAAGTACCCTTCCGGCATAAGTGATTTACATGATCTCATGGTCGAAGGACTAGGTAACTATGTATCGAAAGCTTATAGCAAATGAACTTAATAACGTGATCTTATGCTACGCTTAATTGGGTGTGTCCATTACATCATTCACATAATGACATAACCTTGTTATTAATAACATCCAATGTTCATGATCATGAAACTATGATCATCTATTAATCAACAAGCTAGTTTTACAAGAGGCTTACTAGGGACTCCTTGTTGTTTATATAACACACATGTATCAATGTTTCGGTTAATACAATTATAGCATGATATGTAAACATTATTATAAACACAAAGATATATAATAACCATTTATTATTGCCTCTTGGGCATATTTCCAACAGTCTCCCACTTGCACTAGAGTCAATAATCTAGTTTACATTTGTAAAGATATAACACCTTGGCCTTCCGGTGCTTTATCATGTTTTGCTCACGGGAGAGGTTTCAGTCAATGGATCTGACACGCTCAGAAACGTATGTATTTTGCAATTCATTTGCGTCTTAACGCATCACTCATTTTCCTAATGAGTCGGCATTAAATATGTTTGGTCTTCTGGTGGAACCTTAATTCCGCAGTCTGAAATATGTCACTAATATTGTCACACACAATATAACTTCAAAGTTCTGACACTATCGGAACTACACCAAGTTCTCAAAGAACTTCTTGACTTAACATCCTCATTCATTGTCAAAACAATGACATACTCTGCCTTCGTTTGTAGAATCCATCACAACATTTAGAACTCATCTAAATCTAGCATAGACAACTTCTAGCTTATTGTGCTACCTTTTAAACAACACTTAGCCTAATTTGAGATTGAAATTTTTTTTATATGTGACAAAACCAATATCGGTGAAACACCTTACAGCGATTTATTTGTCATTTCTCCATACAAAAAAATATATATATATATCCTTGGTTCTTCTAAAGTACTCAAGAATATTCTTACTGTCATCCAATGATTATCACATGAATCATCCTGGTATATGCTCATAACACTTTAGAGCACAGGACATCTGATTGTGTACATATTATTCGTGATCTATAATCACTCATGTGTTTTTACTCATTGAGTGTCAAATACACTCAAGTCTTGTCAAACCTTCACATGACAAGAACATTTTCTTAATATTTCTATATTGAACTACTTCAATATCTATTCTATGTACTTTGACTTAAACTTATTATGTGTTTCAATCTATCTTCATAGATCCTGACACTAAATTTGTTTCAGTCCATATCCTTTCATTGAAGTTAATTTCTCAATGAAACCTTTTAATCAAGTATATAATTACATCATTTATAACCAACTATATGTCATCTACATAAAGTATTATAAATATGTCTCAGCGCTCCCACTTAATTTCATCCGGTGAAGATTCCAACTCCGCGATACTCACTTCATCCAATTGAAGTTTGTATACCTATCTAGTATTCCACGGACCAGCAAAACTCTTGGTTGTATCTTGTATACACCTTTAATACATACTTCTGATAAGTAATGTATTTTGCCATCCTACTAGTGATACGTCTCAAACGTATCTATAATTTCTTATGTTCCATGCCACTTTTATGATGATACTCACATGTTTTATACACACTTTATGTCATTATTATGCATTTTCCGGCACTAACCACTAACCTATTGACGAGATGCCGAAGAGCCAGTTGTTGTTTTCTGCTGTTTTTGGTTTCAGAAATCCTACAAAGGAAATATTCTTGGAATTGGACGAAATCAACGCCCAGGGTCTTATTTTTCCACGAAGCTTCCAGAAGACCGAAAGGATTACGAAGTGGGGCGACGAGGCACCGCCACACTAGGGCCGCGCGGCCAAGGGTGGGGTCGCGCCGCCCTGGCGTGTGGGGCCCTCGTGCCGCCTCTAAACCTACCCTTCCGCCTACTTAAAGCCTTCGTCGCGAAAACCCCAGTACCGAGAACCACGATACGGAAAAACTTCCAGAGACGCCGCCGCCGCCAATCCCATCTCGGGGGATTCAGGAGATCGCCTCCGGCACCCTGCCGGAGAGGGGAATCATCTCCCGGAGGACTCTTCATCGCCATGATCCCCTCCGGATCGATGTGTGAGTAGTTCACCTCTGGACTATGGGTCCATAGCAGTAGCTAGATGGTTGTCTTCTCCTCTTGTGCTATCATGTTAGATCTTGTGAGCTGCCTATCATGATCAAGATCATCTATTTGTAATGCTACATGTTGTGTTTGTTGGGATCCGATGAATATGGAATACTATGTTATGTTGATTATCAATCTATCATATATGTGTTGTTTATGATCTTGCATGCTCTCCGTTGCTAGTAGAGGCTCTGGCCAAGTTGATACTTGTAACTCCAAGAGGGAGTAATTATGCTCGATAGTGGGTTCATGCCTCCATTAAATCTGGGACAGTGATAGAAAGTTCTAAGGTTGTGGATGTGCTGTTGCCACTAGGGATAAAACATCAATGCTTTGTCTAAGGATATTTGTGTTGATTACATTACGCACCATACTTAATGCAATTGTCTGTTGTTTGCAACTTAATACTGGAAGGGGTGCAGATGCTAACCCGAAGGTGGACTTTTTAGGCATAGATGCATGCTGGATAGCGGTCTATGTACTTTCTCGTAATGCCCGATTGAATCTCACTTTACTCATCATGATATGTATGTGCATTGTTATGCCCTCTTTATTTGTCAATTGCCCAACTGTAATTTGTTCACCCAACATGCTATTTCTTATTGGAGAGACACCACTAGTGAACTGTGGACCCCGGTCCAATTCTTTTACATCTGAATACAATCTACTGCAAACATTGTTCTTTACTGTTCTCCGCATACAAACATCATTTTCCACACCATACGATTAATCCTTTGTTTACAGCAAGCCGGTGAGATTGACAACCTCGCTATTAAGTTGGGGCAAAGTATCTTGATTGTGTTGTGCAGGTTCCACGTTGGCGCCGGAATCCCTGGTGTTGCGCCGCACTACACTCCGCCACCAACAACCTTCACGTGTTCCTTGACTCCTACTGGTTCGATAAACCTTGGTTTCTTACTGAGGGAAACTTGCTGCTGTACGCATCACACCTTCCACTTGGGGTTCCCAACGGGCCTGTGCTTTACGCGTCAACAAGCTAATTTCTGGCGCTGTTGCCGGGGAACGAAGAAAAGTTACACCACAAAGATTTTCAACTCCCACGTCAACTACGCGCCAGCAGCTAATTTCTGGCGCCGTTGCCAGGGAGATCAAGACACGCTGCAAGGGGAGTCTCCCACTTCCAATCTCTTTACTTTGTTTTTGTCTTGCTTTACTTTATTTTATTTACTGCTTTGTTTGCTTTCTTATATCAAAATACAAAAAATTAGTTACTTGCATTTACTTTATTTAGTTTGCTTTATTTACTACTGCTAAAATGAATACTCCTGAGAATACCAAGTTGTGTGACTTTACAAGCACAAATAATAATGATTTCATATGCACACCTATTGCTCCACCTGCTACTACAACAGAATTTTTTGAAATTAAACCTGCTTTACTAAATCTTGTTATGAGTGAGCAATTTTCTGGTGTTAGTTCTGATGATGCTGTTGCCCATCTTAATAATTTTGTTGAACTTTGTGAAATGCAAAAGTATAAGGATGTAGATGGTGACATTATAAAATTAAAATTGTTTCCTTTCTCCTTAAGAGGAAGAGCTAAAGATTGGTTGCTATCTTTGCCTAAGAATAGTATTGATTCATGGACTAAATGTAAGGATGCTTTCATTGGTAGATATTATCCTCCTGCTAAAATTATATCTTTGAGAAGTAGCATAATGAATTTTAAGCAATTGGATAATGAGCATGTTGCTCAAGCATGGGAAAGAATGAAATCTTTGGTCAAGAATTGCCCTACCCATGGACTGACTACTTGGATGATCATCCAAACCTTTTATGCATGATTGAATTTTTCTTCGCGGAACCTATTGGATTCAGCTGCTGGAGGTACTTTTATGTCCATCACTCTAGGCGCCGCAACAAAACTTCTTGATGATATGATGATTAATTACTCTGAATGGCACACGGAAAGAGCTCCGGAAGGTAAGAAGGTAAATTCTGTTGAAGAAACCTCCTCCTTGAGTGATAAGATTGATGCTATTATGTCTATGCTTGTGAATGGTAGATCTAATGTTGATCCTAATAATGTTCCTTTAGCTTCATTGGTTGCTCAAGAAGAGCATGTTGATGTGAACTTCATTAAAAATAATAATTTCAACAACCATGCTTATAGGAATAATTCTGGTAACAACTATAGGCCATATCCTTCTAATAATGGCAATGGTTATGCTAATTCTTATGGTAATTCTTACAACAATAATAGGACTATACCCTCTGGTCTTGAAGCCATGCTCAAAGAATTTATTAGTACACAAACTGCTTTTAACAAATCTGTTGAAGAAAAGCTTGGTAAAATTGATGTTCTTGCTTCTAAGGTTGATAGTCTTGCTGCTGATGTTGATCTTTTAAAATTGAAAGTTATGGCTAATGAAACTAAAGATATTAAGTAATTTGCTATAGCAAATGCCATCCAAGTTCGAATTAATGAAAATATTAGATTGATGGCTGAATTGCATGCTAGGTGGGAAAAAGAAGAAAATGCTAAAGAGAATAATGTAGCTAAAGTTTGGACTATTACCACCACTAGTAATGTTGATGCTTCACATGTTGCTAAACGTCCTACTATCAATGGTAAAATAATTGGTGTTGGCAATGTTTCTACTCCTAATGCAAAGCGTGCAAAAGCTCTGAAATCATTAAAGCGCTTGTGATAAAACTGCTGAAATTTTTCAAAATATTGGGGACAATGATCCCATTGCTTTAGATCATAATGATTGAAATTTTGATGATTGTCACATCTCTGAAGTTATAAAGTTCTTACAAAAACTTGCTAGAAGTCCTAATGCTAGTGCTATAAATTTGGCCTTTACAAAACATATTACAAATGCTCTCATTAAAGCTAGAGAAGAGAAATTAAAACTTGAAACTTCTATTCCTAGGAAGTTAGAAGATGGTTGGGAGCCCATCATTAAGATGAAGGTCAATGATTTTGATTGTAATGCTTTATGTGATCTTGGTGCAAGTATTTTTGTTATGCCTAAGAAAATCTATAATATGCTTGACTTGCCACCATTGAAAAATTGTTATTTGGATGTTAATCTTACTGATAATTCTACAAAGAAACCTTTGGGGAGGATTGATAATGTTCGCATTATGGTTAACAATAACCTTGTCCCCGTTGATTTTGTTGTCTTGGATATTGAATGCAATGCATCTTGTCCCATTATTTTGGGAAGACCTTTTCTTCGAACTGTTGGTGCTATTATTGATATGAAGGAAGGTAATATTAAATATCAATTTCCTCTTAAGAAAGGTTGTAATATCCCAGGTTTAGAGACAATCGAGGGGTATATTTTAGAAAGGGATGTGCATTGCATCGTAAATTCTGGGAAAATTTCGCGCTTTTAAAACAAAACTGCTAAGGGGGACAAGTTTCTCTCTCGACACCTTACAGGGTTAGGGTTTCGAGAGTGCGACAAACTTGTTTCTTATTCAACTAAGTTAGGGTTTTGAGAAGAGAAGGGAGATCTTGCATCACAACTTAAGTTGCATGATTGAATTCAAACTTAAGTTGCATGATTGAATTCAAACTTAAGTTGCATGATTGAATGCAAACCTAAGTTAAATTTGAATTTCAAATTCAAATATCAAATGAATATCTCATAATTAAAAAGTGAGGAAATTCATTAAGTAAATTATAAATAATAAAGCACTTGAATAATACAAATATAAAGTAAAGCTCATTAGAGAAAAGTTGAGCTTTATTGATAAACACACAAGATACATTGTCTTTACAATATTCACAATTGAAATAAAAGAATATTACAACACATTACAAGAATTGGCAAAATGGAAAAGAAAAAGAAAGAAAAGTACAATGTCAAATTCTATCCTAAAACTACAAGGTAATCTCCACAGATGCTTGAACTTGATCTTCACTTGATTATCATATTGATTCCCTGCACACAACAAAGAAAAGCACTAGTTATGCCAAGTGGCATTGCCACTTGGCAGGTTAGAAAGAAAATGGCAATTGAGTAGATATGATCAAGCTCTGCCGAGCTGATCATCTCATAGCCAAGTACGAAGCCAGATACCAAGCATCTGGTACACACACACAGCCAAACTGCTCATCAGGCAGGGTGCATGCAGCACAACACACACACAGGACAGTGAGTCACCAAGGGTTGCCAGGCCAAGCTGTCGACCAAGAGAGCAAAGCAAGGTTCATATAAAACCTTTTCCACAGTCAGAACCAGCAGTTCATCGACAGACTTCACTAGGTAAGTCCACCAGAAATCAAAAACACAAGAACAGGAAGAACATCACTGCTGTTCAACCTGTCCAAAACCATCACAGCACCAAATCAAGCACCACAGGCTTGCAAGGAGGAGCAGGGCAAGCAACTCACAAAGCACTGAAGCAATCCTCTACAACAACAAACCATCTAGGAGCTGGAGTGAGGTATAAACAAGATCAACCTGAGCAAAACCCTGTTTTGCTCATAATTAAGCATATGCAAATATCATAGAAGCCAAAAGGGGTAGAATACCCTGTTTGTATCATCATCTGGCTACTAAACCATTTGGTGCAAGCAAACTGAAGATTAGCCAGAAGGAAATCACCCAAGGGAACATTGGTGTGTCAGCATGGTGACACTACCAGAGAAATCCAACATGGATTTAATCCCTAACTAGCCATCCAAACTCACCTAGCACCACACAGCTAGTTACACCATCAGAATATAGACATCAAAATGTCTATTTTGTTTTCAACATCAAAAGCTACTGGTAATCCAGCCATGGATCAACCAGATAGCATGAGAGAGTCACAACAACAGCCACAGAAAAGGGGAGCCACCCTTGGACAGCACAAAGAACTGTCAGGGCTACCTCAAACCCATAGGAGCACTCACTAAGCCACTGCATCATAACCCAATAGGGTTCAGCATGAGCTAGGGTACCCAATCAGTGATTGGCATCCCTCTAGCTACATCAAGTCCATCCATGAGATCATTACTGCTCAGCAGTTCACCTCATTTATCTATTCAATCAAGTTAAACTACCCAGATAAATGAGATGCATAATTAAACAGTGCACCAGACCATTGCATATGATCCAGATGATCACTGCAAGCAACAACAGGTGCTGGGGTAAGCAAGAGCATGCACCAGCACATGCTTGAGTGCCACACAGGCCAAGGAAGAGCATCAGTGGAACACAAGCCATATGATAGCAGAAAATCACCAAGCAACTGAGGATCATGTGATCATCAGGGCCTAACAGAGCATGCAAGTACATGCTAGCGCCAACCTAGCACCAATCCATGAATCATATAACTTACATAACCCCAATTCATCAACAGTTGCTTCACAGATAATCAAATAAATGATTCATAATTGTACCCAGAAGCACATCAAATACATGATGTACCACTGGATCAAGCTAGACATGAATAGCACACATCACTGACCTTGATCAAGCAATAATTACTCAAGTAATCCAACCAGGGATACATATATGGATGGCACACACATATAAATAAGCCATAGCAACAACCAGAGCCAGCAAGCAAGCAATTGAATAAATTGTAGCATGACCAGAAGCATAACAGAAGTAACTTAGCAGTCCATGAGCATTACAAGATGCTCATGAGCAAACACATATGAATATAGCAGCAATAATAGCAAGCTCACAGGTATAAGCCAGAGAGATGAGAACATCAGTACCAGCATGGCAATAGAGCTAGGCAGAGCATGGCACGCAAACAGCAGCAGTTATAGCAAAGGCATAAGATGGCCATGAACACAGCATACCAGCGGAGGAGCAAATACGGGTGTACTGGCAAAGACAGCAAACCCAGGAGATGGATGCCAAGGCATTCAGAGGAAGGAGAGGAGGAAGAACAGGTAAGAGAGTGAAGGAGGCGAGCAAACCTGGGGGCAAGAAGCTGTTGACGCAGCCATGGCGGCTGTGGCGGCACAGACCAGGCCACGGCAGCGCCAAGCCGCAGGCAGGCCAGGCCACGCCGAGCGCCACCGCATCCAGCACCTCACTAGCAAGCCGCCGAGCAGCCCAGGGATATCTGGAGCGTCCGCCGACACGCATCGCCGGCGAGGACCGTAACCCTAGCACCAGAGAGGGTCGAGGATGAGCGCACCAGGTCGCCCGCATCAAATCGATGCGGATAGATCGACGCGCCATCAAGAGCCGCGTCGATTGCGCACCATGGCGGGGGCCAACACCGCCGGAGTAGGACGGAATCGAGCGGCGACGGCGAGGGCGACACAGGTCGCCAGAGAGAGGGTTAGGGTTACGGTTTCGGACGCGCGCGCGAGAGAGAGAGGAGTTAGGCTGGTCGAGCCGGACCAGGTGGGTCGGTTCGACCTAACCCCACTGGGTTACACCGACAGGTGGGCCCAGGGGTAATTTGGTCATTTCCAAATTCATTTAAAAACACAAACTTTGACCAAATTTTATAAAATCATTATAGCTCTAAAAAAATAATTAAAAATATGAAAACCACTCAGTATAAAAAACTCTATCATAATAAAATATGAAATAGAATTTTTGAAGTTAAACAAGAATAAGTTCAAATTTGATGATTTAAATAATCATATAAATCACACATTTTATTTTCAATAATGAAAATAAGTCCATAAATTCTTTTGGACTCTAAAAACACCTTGAGAACATTTCAAGGTTGTATTTTGCCCTAAATAGAGTCTCCCTAAGTTATTCTTAGTATTAACCTCTCACATGAAATAATAACGACATCGGAAGGGGGGACAAACCCTAAAACTGGAATCATGCATCAATGCTTCTTTAACCATTGCCCTTATCGGACAATGATGCTATTTTTCAGCAACAGAGGACAAGGGTCAGTCCACACCATCCAACTGCAACACTTTGCAGTGTTCAGGCAAGTTCATCACTTGCTCATGTCATTCGAGTATTTTTATCAAATTACTTGCAAAGTACTATGTTTATCACTATTGCATAAAAAGCAAAAACCACTATTTTCATAACTATGAATATGACTAAGTGGTGGGCAATGGAACCATGGATTGTGTTGATATGGTGGAGGTTCCATTGCAAGGGTTTATATCCATCTAGGATTAAACAACAAATGCCGTCCAGTGATTCTTGTGCCGTAAAACCCGTGTTAACCATAAGATCTGGAGTGGGACAGAATAGTCAATCGTATTTCCACCTCTTGTACATCAACGGATGCGCTTACCGTAGCAGTTGTATCTTGTGAGAACAACCGGAGGGTGGGGATCCCATTCTAACTCCCCACGGTAATGCGGTCTATGATGGGTTGCAACTACCGGCGAAGGAGTTTATGGTAGAGCCCAGAACTGTTGTCGCGGTCGGGGTCCATCCTTAATTGGTGTAAGAGGACCGGCGAGGACCCAGGGTCGGGGTTTGCAACAAAGGGTGGGTGTGCGAGGTAGCGGAGGAATATGATTGGCTATGACCTTATACCGGGCCTCACACCGAAGGAAGTGTGGACGGGAAAGCTGCCCGGTTGGCACCAAGGTTAAGATCTCTTATGGGTAAAGCAACACACCTCTGCAGAGTGTAAAGAACCGTGACCTGTCACTCCCTGTTCCGGGATATAGAACTGCGAACGCGGCCGGAAAGGAGCTCCATGAAGTTCTAGTAAACCGGTGAAGGCTGACGGACATAGTTCTTCTGAATAAAAGCAACCTCTTGAAGAAATGTTTATCAAAACCTGCATTGGTATTAGACTTTCTGGTCTAATATCGTAGCTAGTGCATTAAACACCTCTTTTCTATAATGAACTTGTTGAGTACGCTCGTACTCATACCACTCTTAAATCCCCTGCTTAGATTGTCTGAACCATCTGGAGGAGGACAACGACAACCCTGAAGGAGCCGACATCATCGGCTATGAACAACCTGACCTCTCTGGAGGTGTCGAAGGTGTAGACTACCTTATAGTCTATGGAACCGGGGAGGGTTCCGGAGGAGAGCAAGCTTAGACCGATAAGTAGTAGTAGTATCCGAGCAGTACGAACTCTTAGTACTTAACTGCTCGAGGAAATAAATGTATAACTTAGTAAGACTCCTGTATTATAAGTTAAGTTGGGTTCGCCTCGAACCCATGAGTATCCCTCTTAGGACCCAAGAGGAGCTCCGAGATGATATGTATATTATGCTTGTAATAATAAATGAATGAGTTATGGACCTGCTATGTTCTGTTGTTCTACTCTGAGGGATGTAATATTTGCGGATTGGTACTTCGTGAATGTTATATCAACGACTAGCATACTACAACATGCAGTGGTATGCAAGGTCACCACAGTTGGTATCAGAGCAAAAGCTTTGACCTTAGGTTGGAACCTAGTAAATGGGACAAAACGTTAGGAGTCAAATAGGATTAGTAAAGAATTCTCTAAAAAATATGGTGTATATTCACTTGAGAATAAAACAATCATATCGTTTAGTGCGATAATTCTTTATTATCTCTATTATGATGCATTATTACTAATCTTACATTCTTTCTATTCTACAACCAACTATGGCAGGTTCACGTCCGGGACAAAACGTGAAAGTGATGGATTCAACACTTAGTGAATATGAAGGAGGACTTGCAGATATTCTTCGTGCCATGTTACTTGAATTTGGGTGCGATCCCCTGATCCAAGTAAAGAAATACATGTACTACAACGCTACAGTATTGGCGAAGTGTAGGGTAGGATTAAGACTTCTAGAATCCCTAGGAATGAGCATAGTGATGCCAGCAGGTGAGGCTAGAACTACCCAAACAGCCTACCATATAGCCATTATGAGAGCCATCACTAATATACGGGAACATAAGACGAAAGAGCTTATGGGTTCCGAATTCTCACACATTCCTCATATGGAGGATTAAGATGATCCTATGCTTAACCACTTCAAATTTGGAAAACGCAAACCAGCAGAAGCCGCTAAGTACATGGACAATAGCCGCAACTTACTGTCATTGTTCTTTCAGTTGAACCGACATCTGTCGGGGGCAATTGATACAATGCTAGAGGAGTTCACTGAGCCCAAGGAGGAGGCTAAGGGGAAGGAACCAATGGAGAATGAGGTTCACACACCAGTTTATTCAGCTGGTGATTACATTAGCATCGACCATCCCGAACTACAAACCACACCCATTACACCTAGGTACTATCCTAGTAGTTCCCGTGGAGGATATGAGGGTGGAGAGGAATCCGGGAACCATCAGCGTTCCGAGACTCCTATAGAGAACTCAACAGGTTGGCATTGGGGGTCAGACACAGGAAACTCTGGCGATTCAGTCGGAGATAATGCGGAGATGAATGAGGACGCCACAAACCAGTTCCAGAACTATCAGTATAATAGGGGAGACTATGAGGAGTACCCTATACTGATTGAGTCAGATACTGATGGTGGAAATACCTATGGCGGAGTCACGGGGGAGTATACCCGATGGGTGGATTATGATGTTTTGAATAATCAGTTCATGAACACAGATTTCTCCCTGGGATCATCCTCTGATTCCGACTACCAGCCGACGGGAAGACCCTACGTTCCAGATTCTGTCAGGAGGACGACACGTTCGACCGGATGGAAGCCTAGGATGTACCGGGAGTGAAGCACGAATAGAGACCACCAAGGGAGGCGAGACTACAATACAATAGTACCACATGTATTGTAGTGTGTAATATTTGTAGAAATTTGTACATATACTTCAATAAGTGAGTTTGCATACTCACATCGTCACTGAGTATTGTAATAAGACCACTTAAGTATGTACATACATGGTATATGTTTTGTATGATTTGGATTTGCTTCTTGATTTCCATTGCGTGACTAGTTCTGTGCACAAAGTTGAGCTCAGAAAACTTGCGCATGGAGTAACTATGAGTACCACTTTGTGTTGCAGAACTAGGGGGATATGTCGGGAGCGACGGGTGAGGAAAGTGACGCACAGCGCATCGAGCGCGAGGCCAAACAAAAGGAAGAGGCTGATGAAGCAGCCAGAAACCAGTTTCCACCACCACCACCCATGACGCAGCAGAATTTCCTCCAATACATGCAAATGTTGGAGGAAAGGCAACGTATGACGTTGGAGCAGCAAAATAAGTTCTTCCAAGAGCTGCTTCAACAGAACAGGGTGGAGAGGCCCGATAACCAGGGAGTCACTCTATCAAACTTCCAGAACACAAAACCAATATCCTTCGCATACGCGCCTGAACCTATGGACGCGGAGGATTGGCTGATGGACACGGAGCGAAAGCTCAATACCGTTGGATGCAATGACCTGGAGAAGGTCAGATATGCAACTCACTTGCTGTGTGGACCCGCCGCATCATGGTTGGACAATATAGTAGCCGTTTATCTGGCTGAGAAGGTATTCACCTGGGAGGAGTTTAAAAGGAAATTCAGGGAATCCAATGTCCCTGAAAGCATTGTGGAGTTGAAGCGTCGAGAATTTGAAAGTCTCGAGCAGAAGGATAAGGCCATCCTGACGTATGTCAGGGAGTTTTCGAAGTTGTCTCGGTATGTCGTTGAGGAGGTCAACACCGAGGACAAAAAGAAGAAGAGGTTCATGCGGGGATTAAATCCCCAGTTCAAGGTTCAACTCAGAATGATGAGAGCGACTGAGTTCCAAGAGTTGGTGGATGCAGCCATCACTCTTGAAGATGACTTCAAGCAACTGCAGGAGGAGAAGAGGAAGAAGGCTAAATTTGAGCCTAAGAGGTATGTCAGCAACAAGCCTAATACTGGCTTGAGTTTCAAACCAAGGTACAACAACAACTACAACAACAACAACAACAACAGGAAGGCTCCAAGCAATCCTAACATGGCGCAAATAGTGTGCCGAAGCTGCGGGCACACAGGGCATTACTCGAAGGATTGCAAGAAGCCAAGAGTGATATGCTTTGGTTGTCGTGAGGAAGGACACATGCTTAGGGATTGCCCTAAGAAAAAGAGTGGAGGAGGTCAATCTGGAGGAGGAGGAGGAAGCCGAGGAGGAAACAACGGAGGGAATTGGAAGAACAAGAAACCCTTCGGCAAGTTAAACTGCACCAGCTTGGAGGACGTGGTTAACTCCGATCAGGCAGTGATAGGTACGCTCCAGATACTTACTCATCCTGGCAAATTACTTTTTGATACTGGTGCAACTACATCATTCATTTCTCAGTAATTCATCATCAAACATGGGATTAGTTGCACTAAGTTAGATACACCCATAACCATACTTTCCGCGGGGGGAACGATAGTAGTAACCCATACCAAACAAGGACAAGTCATTATGATCAATAAATGCGCGTTTGACGCAGACCTGTTCATTTTACCGATGAAGGACATTGATGTCATTCTTGGTATGAACTGGTTAGAGGCTAATGGAGCATTGATCGATTGTGTGAACAAGACCGTGTCTTTGAAAATCCCCGATGGAAGTAGAATGATCTACCAAGGAGACAAGCATACACAGATCGAAGTCGAGCTACAGCTGAACAACATGAAGGAAGTGAAGTTGGAGGATATACCTGTAGTAAATGAATTCCAGGATGTGTTTCCTAAAGAATTACCTGGAATGCCACCAGATAGGGAGATAGAGTTTACTATCGACCTAATTCCAGGAACAGCTCCGATTGCTAAAGCACCATACAAGATGGGGCCTAAAGAGTTGAAAGAACTTAAGGAGCAATTGGATGACTTGGAACAGAAAGGATTCATACAGGAGAGTATCTCACCATGGGGATCACCTGTGATCTTCGTGGATAAAAGAGATGGAGGTAGAAGGATGTGCGGAGACTACATGAATTTGAATAATGTTACTATCAAGAATAAGTATCCACTTCCAAGAATACAAGATCTATTTGATCAAGTGAGAGGCGCAGGAGTCTTTTCCAAAATTGATCTAAGGTCCGGTTATCATCAGATAAAGATCAAAAAGGAAGACGTTCCGAAAACAGCCTTTGTCTCAAGGTATGGACATCATGAATACCTTGTAGTGCCTTTTGGATTAACCAATGCCCCAGCAATCTTCATGAATCTTATGAATAAGATCTTCATGCCATATCTGGACAAGTTGGTCATCGTATTCATCGATGATATCTTGATATACTCCAAAGATAAAACTGAACATGCTGAACATCTAAGGATAGTGTTGCAAACACTAAGAGAACATCAACTCTATGCCAAGTTCAGCAAGTGTGAGTTTTGGCTAGATCAAGTAGAATTTCTTGGTCATGTCATTAGCAAAGATGGAATAGCTGTTAACCTGAGCAAGGTAGCAGCAGTTCTAGATTGGGAAGCACCCAAGACTGTCAAGGAAATCCGAGGATTCCTAGGAATGGCAGGCTACTATCGGAGATTCATTGAAGGATTCTCCAAGATAGCAGGACCGATGACTAAGCTGTTAAGGAAGAACACACCATTCGTGTGGTCGGAGGAGTATGAGAAGAGTTTTCAAACTCTGAAGGAGAAAATCACCACGGCACCAGTGTTAGCAGTTCCGGAAGTTGGCAAGGATTACACCGTGTACTGTGACGCTGAAGGAGATATGCCCTAGAGGCAATAATAAAAGTGGTTATTATTTATATCTCTATGTTTATGATAAATGTTTATATATCATGCTATAATTGTATTAACCGAAACATTAGTACATGTGTGATACGTAGACAACAAAGAAGTCCCTAGTATGCCTCTTAAACTAGCTTGTTGATTAATGGATGATTAGTTTCATAATCATGAACATTGGATGTTATTAATAACAAGGTTATATCATTATATGAATGATGGAATGGACACACCCAATTAAGCGTAGCATAAGATCTCGTCATTAAGTTATTTGCTATAAGCTTTCGATACATAGTTACCTAGTCCTTATGACCATGAGATCATGTAAATCACTTATACCGGAAAGGTACTTTGATTACACCAAACGCCACTGCGTAAATGGGTGGTTATAAAGGTGGGATTAAGTATCCGGAAAGTATGAGTTGAAGCATATGGATCAACAGTGGGATTTGTCCATCCCGATGACGGATAGATATACTCTGGGCCCTCTCGGTGGAATGTCGTCTAATGTTTTGCAAGCATATGAATAAGTTCATAAGAGACCACATACCACGGTACGAGTAAAGAGTACTTGTCAGGAGACGAGGTTGAACAAGGTATAGAGTGATACCGAAGATCAAACCTCGGACAAGTAAAATATCGCGTGACAAAGGGAATTGGTATCGTATGTGAATGGTTCATTCGATCACTAAAGTCATCGTTGAATATGTGGGAGCCATTATGGATCTCCAGATCCCGCTATTGGTTATTGGTCGGAGTGAGTACTCAACCATGTCTGCATAGTTCACGAACCGTAGGGTGACACACTTAAAGTTGGATGTTGAAATGGTAGAACTTGAATATGGAATGGAGTTCGAATATTTGTTCGGAGTCCCGGATGAGATCCCGGACATCACGAGGAGTTCCGGAATGGTCCGGAGAATAAGATTCATATATAGGAAGTCATATTCCAAGTTTGGAAATGATCCGGTGCATTTATGGCAGGTTCTAGAAGGTTCTAGAAAAGTCCGGAAGAAACGCACTATGGAAGGTGAGGACTCCACAAGCTTGACCAGCCAAACCCTAAAGGAGGAGTCCCAGGTGGGCTCCACCTAGAGGTGGCCGGCCACCCCACCTCAAGGAAAGGTGGGAGTCCCACCTTGAGTGGGACTCCCTCCTTGAGTAGGTTTCCCACATATGGGAGGTTTTAGTGTTGGGGTCTTATTCGAAGACTTGGACTAGAACTCTTGGGGCTTCCACCTATATAATGAGGAGGAGAGGGAGGGGGGCAGCGACTCTTGGGCTCAGCCTTGGCCGCACCCCTTAGAGGGCCGGTGCCCAACCCCCCTCTCTCCCCAAACCCTAGCTTCTTCTCCTCCTCCACTTCTCCCGCATATGCTTAGCGAAGCTCCGCCGGAGATCTCCACCACCACCGCCACCACGCCGTCGTGCTGCCGGATTCAAGGAGGAGCTACTACTTCCGCTGCCCGCTGGAACGGGGAGAAGGACGTCGTCTTCATCAACAACCGAACGTGTGACCGAGTACGGAGGTGCTGCCCGTTCGTGGCGCCGGAACCGATCGTGATCAAGATCTTCTATGCGCTTTTGCAAGCGGCAAGTGAACGTCTACCGCAGCAACAAGAGCCTCCTCTTGTAGGCTTTGGAATCTCTTCAAGGGTGAGACTCGATAAACCCCTCGTTGCTACCGTCTTCTAGATTGCATCTTGGCTTGGATTGCGTGTTCGCGGTAGGAAATTTTTGTTTTCTATGCAACGTTATCCTACAATGGTATCAGAGCCGTGTCTATGCATAGATGGTTGCACGAGTAGAACACAATGGTTTTGTGGGCGTTGATGCTCTTGTTATCTTTAGTTTGAGTACTTTGCATCTTTGTGGCATAGTGGGATGAAGCGGCTCGGACCAACTTTACATGACCGCGTTCATGAGACTTGTTCCTCGTTCGACATGCAACTTGTATTGCATAAGAGGCTTTGCGGGTGTCTGTCTCTCCTACTATAGTGAAGATTCAATTTACTCTTCTATTGACAACACTAGTATCACCGTTGTGGTTCATGTTCGTAGGAAGATTAGATCTTACTCGAAAACCCTAAACCACGTAAAATATGCAAACCAAATTAGAAATGTCTAACTTGTTTTTGCAGGGTTTGGTGATGTGATATGGCCATAATGTGATGATGAATATGTATGAGATGATCATTATTGTATTGTGGCAACCGGCAGGAGCCTTATGGTTGTCTTTAATTTTCATGTTGAGTAGTATTTCAAAGTAGTTGTAATAGTTGCTACATGAGGTGAACAACCATGAAGCCGGCGCCATGAACCTTGACGCTACGCCGACGATGATGGAGATCATGCCCGTTGATGATGGAGATCATGTCCGTGCTTTAGAGATGAAGATCGAAGGCGCAAAGACAAAAGGGCCATATCATATCACATATGAACTGCATGTGATGTTAATCCTTTTATGCATCTTATTTTGCTTAGAACACGACGGTAGCATTATAAGATGATCCCTCACATTAATATCAAGATAATAAAGTGTTCTCCCCTCGTATGCACCATTGTAACAGTTCGTCGTTTCAAAGCATCTCGTGATGATCGGATGTGATAGATTCAACGATTCACATACAACGGGTGTAAGCCATGTTGCACACGCGGAATACTTGGGTTTGCTTGACGAGCCTAGCATGTACAGACATGGCCTCGGGACAACGGAAACCGAAAGGTTGAACATGAGTCATATGGATGATATGATCAACATGTTGATGTTCACCATTGAAGCTACATCATCTCACGTGATGATCGGTTTTGGTGTAGTGGATATGGATCATGTACCACTTAACAACTATGAGGGATGTTGTATTAAGTGGGAGTTCATTAGTAATTAGATTAAAACATGAACTAATTATCATAAACATAGTCTGAGTAGTATTTTGATTTAATTTTGTAGTATTGGCATCCGTTTACTACTATGCGCTAGTCTTGTAATTGAGATAGAAATACTGTTAAAATCTGACAAGAAACTTTACGGTTTGGTACCGTATTGTTAAAGAATCAAGAATTAATTAAGTCCTATTGCAAACTTTTAGTAAACCTCACATTGTTGATTCAAAGAGTTATGGTTTCAATTAGTACCTAAAATTATCTTGTCTCCGTAAAACTTGAAGTTCAAATTTGTTTGAAAAGTAAGGAGCTGAAAATTTAGTTTTCAGAAATAATCAAGGTATGAGATATATGTGATATCTAAGACCTTATTGCAAGATGATAGAATATAATTTGGTGAGACTACATGAACTCATAAGTTTTATGGGAATGTACGAAGGTTGAAGACGCAAGGCGTCACAATCCTCCAACTATTGGGGCACTAACGATATTCGCATATCCATGAAGTGACCATCCTTAATATGCACCGTTACTAAAACTCGTCGTTTCGAAGCATCACATGATGATCAGGTGTGATAGATTCTACGTGTGCATACAACGGGTGCAAGCTAGATTTGCACATGCAAATACCAAGGTTAAAACTTTACGAGCCTAGCATGTACAGACATGGTCTCGGAAAGTCGTCATGATATGATGGATAAAATTATGAGTGAAATTGTTCATCATATTACAAAGTTACTAATAGTGAAATCTGGAACACTTGTCATATGATGATCAACTTCAAAGTAAGAACCTCAAGGTTATTGGTATTTGACCAACAAACCTAGAAGTTATTAATGTTGAAGTGTTTTTCTGAATAATGAGGAAAGCTAAAAGAGAAACTGCAAAAGATATTTTGGCAAAAAGAAAAGAAAAGACTAGAAAGTCTAGCTCAGGTGTATATAAATGATATACATGTTATGGTTGTATTCCTAGTTAAATCACACAATGAAATTCTTGGGTATTAGTACCATATTGGTTGGTATGAAGTGTCATACAAAACAACGCAATACAAGAATACAATGGCCTAAGTGACTGACAAGGAATATGATAGGAATGCACGTCTGGAACAAAATAAAGTGTTATTATGTTCGTCGTTGACATTCTATCTAGCCCTTAGAATTTATAATAAAGAACTTAATAATTGTTATTTTGCTCTGGTCAAATGAAAACAATGAGTTGTTTAAATTATGACATTACTCCATGTACAATGGATAAGTTATTATAAATCTTAATGGTGAAACACACATACATAACACTGACGCTAAAATGCCATAAGGCAAATGATTTGAATTCCACTTATTTGTGGAACCGCTATTTAGGTCATGTTAGAAAGGAACGCATGAAGAAACTCCATGTAAATGGATTTTTGGAGTCATTTGATTTTTGAATCATTTGGCGCTTGCAAATCTTTTCTAAAGAGAATGATTAAAATACCGTTAATAGGCCAAGAGTTGAACGGGCAACTAACTTAGTGGAAAAATACATGATGATGTATGTGGTTCACTAGACATAGTTGTGTGCGGGAGATTCTTATACTTCATGAAAACTTTCAAATTGAGTATATATGTGGATATATTCAATAAGGAAGAAGTTTGAAACAATTGAATGGATTCAAATAAATTTCAGCATGAAGTGGAAATCATCGTAATAGAAAAGTCAAATATCTGTGATTGGATCATGGTGAAAATATTTGAATTACAAATTTTAGCGAACATCTAAGGGAGTCATGAAATTGTTCTACAAACTCACATTTCTTGGAGCATCATAATGATGATATAATATCCGAGAGATGTATCCAAACCTTGTTGGATTAATGATGAGATAAAATATTATGACGCCATTATATTTTTGTGGATTATGCTTTAGTGACTACCGCTTTTTCACTGAATAGAGCATCATCATGATCCGTTGAAATGACACCATACAAGTTATGGTATGGGTATAAACCCTAATAGTCTTTTCTTTAAATTTTTGGTCTAAGAGTTTACAACCAAAATCGGATGAATGTCTTTGTTGGTTATCCCAGAGATTTAATTGGGAATTCTTCCCACGAGACAAAGACAAAAGTGTTTGTCAATGTTTCTTATTTCCGAGAAATTGTTTCTAGTGAAGTATTTGAGTGGGAGGACAATATAATTTGATAAGGTTTATGAACCTGAGCATAATGATCAGAGTAGCGCAGCATCGGAATTGGTTTCGGAAGCAGCCACGACGATCATGGCTCCCATGACTACAAAGTGTTTTAGCCATGGAGATCGAAGTACATATTGAACCTTGTAGGTATGGTTTACTTTGTGATCAAATAAATGATTTGTGGACAAAGGATTGATTTTGAAACAATGATAAACCAACTACAAACAAAGAAGTTTTGATGGGCCCTGACTCTGTTAAAATGGCTATATGCCATGAAATCCAAGATAGATAAATACTTTTTGAAAGTAAATGGATCTATAAAATTGATGGACTTGGATGAAATATCCTTGAAGAAGCTTGACTTGTCGAAAAGTTGTTTACGACAAAGTTCAAAGAGTTGACTACGATAAGATTAGATCTTCCGTAGCAATGCTTATAGTCTATGTGGATTATTCTAGTAATCACTACATATTTCTTTTATGAGATATGCTAGTAGGATGGCAAAATACATTACTTATCAGAAGTGTGTATTAAAGGTGTATACAAGATACAACCAAGAGTTTTGCTGGTCCGTGGAATACTAGATAAGTATACGAACTTCAATTGGATGAAGTAAGTATCACGGAGTTAGAATCTTCACCAGATGAAATAATCAAAGAGTTTTTTGTTTTCATCAGAGACGATGAAGAGGCTTGCATTTGCAAGAAATTAAGTGGGAGCGCTAAGACATATTTATAATACTTTATGTAGGTGACATATAGTTGGTTATAAATGATGTAATTATATACTTGATTAAAAGGTTTCATTGAGAAATTAATTTCAATGAAAGGATATGGACTAAAACATATCTAGTGTCAAGATCTATGAAGATAGATTGAAACACAAAATAAGTTTAAGTCAAAGTACATAGATTGGATATTGAAATAGTTCAATATAGAAATGTTAAGAAAATGTTCTTGTCATGTGAAGTTTTAACAAGACTTGAGTGTATCTGATACTCAATGAGTAAAAACACATGAGTGATTATGGATCACGAATAATATGTACACAATCAGATGTCCTGTGCACTAAAATGTTATGAGCATATACCAGAATGATTCATGAGATGATCATTGGACGACAGTAAGAGTATCCTTGAGTACTTTAGAAGAACCAAGGATATATATATAGTTTTGTATGGAGAAATGACAAACAAATCGCTGTAATGTGATTACACCAATATTTGTTTTGTCACATATAAAAATAGAATTTCAATCTCAAATTAGACTAAGTGTTGTTTTAAAGGTAGCACAATGAGCTAGAAGTTGTCTATGTTAGATTTAGAAGAGTTCTAAATATTGTGACGGATTCTACAAACGAAAGGCAGAGTATGTCATTGTTTTAACAATGACTGAGGATGTTAAGTCAAGAAGTTCTTTGAGAACTTGGTGTAGTTCCGATAGTGTCAGAACTTTGAAGCTATATTGTGTGTGACAATATTAGTGACATATTTCAGACCGCGGAATTAAGGTTCCACCAGAAGACCAAACATATTTAATGCCGACTCATTTGGAAATGAGTGATGCGTTGAGACGCAAATGAATTACAAAATACATACGTTTCTGAGCATGTCAGATCCGTTGACTAAAACCTCTCCCGTGAGCAAAACATGATAAAACACCAGAAGGCCAAGGTGTTATATCTTTACAATGTAATCTAGATTATTGACTCTAGTGCAAGTGGGAGACTGAAGGAGATATGCCCTAGAGGCAATAATAAAAGTGGTTATTATTTATATCTCTATGTTTATGATAAATGTTTATATATCATGCTATAATTGTATTAACCGAAACATTAGTACATGTGTGATATGTAGACAACAAAGAAGTCCCTAGTATGCCTCTTAAACTAGCTTGTTGATTAATGGATGATTAGTTTCATAATCATGAACATTGGATGTTATTAATAACAAGGTTATATCATTATATGAATGATGTAATGGACACACCCAATTAAGCGTAGCATAAGATCTCGTCATTAAGTTATTTGCTATAAGCTTTCGATACATAGTTACCTAGTCCTTATGACCATGAGATCATGTAAATCACTTATACCGGAAAGGTACTTTGATTACACCAAACGCCACTGCGTAAATGGGTGGTTATAAAGGTGGGATTAAGTATCCGGAAAGTATGAGTTGAAGCATATGGATCAACAGTGGGATTTGTCCATCCCGATGACGGATAGATATACTCTGGGCCCTCTCGGTGGAATGTCGTCTAATGTCTTGCAAGCATATGAATAAGTTCATAAGAGATCACATACCACGGTACGAGTAAAGAGTACTTGTCAGGAGACGAGGTTGAACAAGGTATTGGTATCGTATGTGAATGGTTCATTCGATCACTAAAGTCATCGTTGAATATGTGGGAGCCATTATGGATCTCCAGATCCCGCTATTGGTTATTGGTCGGAGTGAGTACTCAACCATGTCTGCATAGTTCACGAACCGTAGGGTGACACACTTAAAGTTGGATGTTGAAATGGTAGAACTTGAATATGGAATGGAGTTCGAATATTTGTTCGGAGTCCCGGATGAGATCCCGGACATCACGAGGAGTTCCGGAATGGTCCGGAGAATAAGATTCATATATAGGAAGTCATATTCCAAGTTTGGAAATGATCCGGTGCATTTATGGCAGGTTCTAGAAGGTTCTAGAAAAGTCCGGAAGAAACGCACTATGGAAGGTGGAGTCCCGGAAGGACTCCACAAGCTTGACCAGCCAAACCCTAAAGGAGGAGTCCCAGGTGGGCTCCACCTAGAGGTGGCCGGCCACCCCACCTCAAGGAAAGGTGGGAGTCCCACCTTGAGTGGGTCTCCCTCCTTGAGTAGGTTTCCCACATATGGGAGGTTTTAGTGTTGGGGTCTTATTCGAAGACTTGGACTAGAACTCTTGGGGCTTCCACCTATATAATGAGGAGGAGAGGGAGGGGGGCAGCGACTCTTGGGCTCAGCCTTGGCCGCACCCCTTAGAGGGTCGGCGCCCAACCCCCCTCTCTCCCCAAACCCTAGCTTCTTCTCCTCCTCCACTTCTCCCGCATATGCTTAGCGAAGCTCCGCCGGAGATCTCCACCACCACCGCCACCACGCCGTCGTGCTGCTGGATTCAAGGAGGAGCTACTACTTCCGCTGCCCGCTGGAACGGGGAGAAGGACGTCGTCTTCATCAACAACCGAACGTGTGACCGAGTACGGAGGTGCTGCCCGTTCGTGGCGCCGGAACCGATCGTGATCAAGATCTTCTACGCGCTTTTGCAAGCGGCAAGTGAACGTCTACCGCAGCAACAAGAGCCTCCTCTTGTAGGCTTTGGAATCTCTTCAAGGGTGAGACTCGATAAACCCCTCGTTGCTACCGTCTTCTAGATTGCATCTTGGCTTGGATTGCGTGTTCGCGGTAGGAAATTTTTGTTTTCTATGCAACGTTATCCTACAGACGCATCCAAACATGGATTGGGTTGCATACGCATGCAATATCAGAAAGTAATATCTTATGGATCGAGGCAACTCAGACCTCATGAAGTGAACTATCCAACACATGATTTAGAGTTAGCAGCAGTCGTTTTTGCACTTAAAACTTGGAGACATTTTCTCTATGGAGCCAAGTGTGAGCTCTATACGGATCACAAGAGTCTTAAGTACTTCTTCACTCAGAAGGAACTCAATATGAGGAAGAAAAGATGGCTTGAACTAATCAAGGATTATGATTTGACCATCAATTATACTCCAGGAAAGGCTAATGTTGTAGCAGATGCTTTGAGTAGGAAGAGCACTGGAGGAATGGAACAAGAGTTATCACCGGAGTTGAGGAAGGAAATAAGTCAAGCCCAAATACAACTTTGGGAGAAAGAAGCTCATGAAGGACTATCGGCTTTACAAGTGGCCGATGAGCTAAATGTTAACTTAAAGAATGAGATAATGATGGGTCAATTGGACGATCCATTCATCGTGGAGGAGATGAGAAGGATCGATGAGGGAAGACCATCAGAATTTCACTGAGGAGAGTCTGGATCATTATGGTTCCAGAAAAGAATTTGCGTTCCGGATATTGCTGAGATCAAGGAAGTTATACTCCGGGAAGCCCATCAAACACCATACTCTATACATCCGGGAAGTACAAAGATGTACATGGATCTTAAGGAGTTATTCTGGTGGAATAACATGAAGAGAGAGATAGCACAATACGTGGCGGAATGCCATACCTGCCAAAGAGTGAAAGCTGAACATCAAAGTCCGACAGGAAAGTTACAACCTTTACCAATCCCAGAATGGAAATGGGAGGAAATAGGAATGGATTTCATCACCGGACTACCCATGACCAATAAAAAGAAGGACATGATATGGGTAATTGTGGACCGGCTGACGAAGAGTGCACACTTCTTAGCGGTAAATCAACATGATAAAGGAGAAAAACTCATCGATCTTTACATCAAAGAGATCGTGAGTAAACATGGAGTGCCCAAGAAGATAGTGTCAGATCGAGGATCCGTGTTCACATCAGCATTTTTGGAAGCAACTACATGAAGCTTTAGGATCCAAGCTAGACTACAGCACCGCCTATCATCCTCAGACAGGTGGACAAACAGAGAGAACTAACCAGATCCTAGAGGATATGCTTAGGGCTTGTGCCCTAGACTTCGGAGGATCATGGGAGGAGCACTTACCACTAGCAGAGTTTTCATACAACAATAGCTATCAAAGCAGCATCAAGATTGCACCATTCGAAGCTCTGTATGGAAGGAAGTGTAGATCACCGATATGTTGGTATGAGGCAGGATCAAGCAAGGAGTTCAATCCTGATTATGTCAAGGAAAAGCAACAAATCATTGACATTATAAGAGATAGGCTTAAGATAGCTCAAAGTCGACAGAAGAGCTATGCCGACCAAAAGAGAAGGACATGGGAGCCACAAGTTGGAGACATGGTATACCTTAAGGTAAGCCCGATGAAAGCATACCCCGAACTCTTCAGGTATTACAACCACAACTTCGGGATGAAGTTTTCTTTAAGGGGGAAAGGCTGTAATATCCCAGGTTTAGAGACAATCGAGGGGTATATTTTAGAAAGGGATGTGCATTGCATCGTAAATTCTGGGAAAATTTTGCGCTTTTAAAACAAAACTGCATCGAAGGGGGACAAGTTTCTCTCTCGACACCTTACAGGGTTAGGGTTTCGAGAGTGCGACAAACTTGTTTCTTATTCAACTAAGTTAGGGTTTTGAGAAGAGAAGGGAGATCTTGCATCACAATTTAAGTTGCATGATTGAATTCAAACTTAAGTTGCATGATTGAATTCAAACTTAAGTTGCATGATTGAATGCAAACCTAAGTTGAATTTGAATTTCAAATTCAAATATCAAATGAATATCTCATAATTAAAAAGTGAGGAAATTCATTAAGTAAATTATAAATAATAAAGCACTTGAATAATACAAATATAAAGTAAAGCTCATTAGAGAAAAGTTGAGCTTTATTGATAAACACACAAGATACATTGTCTTTACAATATTCACAATTGAAATAAAAGAATATTACAACACATTACAAGAATTGGCAAAATGGAAAAGAAAAAGAAAGAAAAGTACAATGTCAAATTCTATCCTAAAACTACAAGGTAATCTCCACAGATGCTTGAACTTGATCTTCACTTGATTATCATATTGATTCCCTGCACACAACAAAGAAAAGCACTAGTTATGCAAGTGGCATTGCCACTTGGCAGGTTAGAAAGAAAATGGCAATTGAGTAGATATGATCAAGCTCTGTCGAGCTGATCATCTCATAGACAAGTACCAAGCCATATACCAAGCATCTGGTACACACACACAGCCAAACTGCTCATCAGGTAGGGTGCATGCAGCACAACAGACACACACAGGACAGTGAGTCACCAAGGGTTGCCAGGCCAAGCTGTCGACCAAGAGAGCAAATCAAGGTTCATATAAAACCTTTTCCACCGCCAGAACCAGCAGTTCCGACAGACTTCACTGGGTAAGTCCACCAGAAATCAAAAACACAAGAACAGGAAGAACAACACTGCTGTTCAACCTGTCCAAAACCATCACAGCACCAAATCAAGCACCACAGGCTTGCAAGGAGGAGCAGGGCAAGCAACTCACAAAGCACTGAAGCAACCCTCTACAACAACAAACCATCTAGGAGCTGGAGTGAGGTATAAACAAGATCAACCTGAGCAAAACCCTGTTTTGCTCATAATTAAGCATATGCAAATATCACAGAAGCCAAAAGGGGTAGAATACCCTGTTTGTATCATCATCTGGCTACTAAACCATTTGGTGCAAGCAAACTGAAGATTAGCCAGAAGGAAATCACCTAAAGGAACATTGGTGTGTCAGCATGGTGACACTACCAGAGAAATCCAACATGGATTTAATCCCTAACTAGCCATCCAAACTCACCTAGCACCACACAGCTAGTTACACCATCAGAATATAGACATCTAAATGTCTATTTTGTTTTCAACATCAAAAGCTACTGGTAATCCAGCCATGGATCAACCAGATAGCATGAGAGAGTCACAACAACAGCTACAGAAAAGGGGAGCCACCCTTGGACAGCACAAAGAACTGTCAGGGCTACCTCAAACCCATAGGAGCACTCACTAAGCCACTGCATCATAACCCAATAGGGTTCAACATGAGCTAGGGTACCCAATCAGTGATTGGCATCCCTCTAGCTACATCAAGTCCATCCATGAGATCATTACTGCTCAGCAGTTCACCTCATTTATCTATTCAATCAAGTTAACTACCCAGATAAATGAGATGCATAATTATACAGTGCACCAGACCATTGCAAATGATCCAGATGATCACTGCAAGCAACAGCAGGTGCTGGGGTAAGCAAGAGCATGCACCAGCACAGGCTTGAGTGCCACACAGGCCAAGGAAGAGCATCAGTGGAACACAAGCCATATGACAGCAGAAAATCACCAAGCAACTGAGGATCATGTGATCATCAGGGCCTAACAGAGCATGCAAGTACATGCTAGAGCCAACCTAGCACCCTGGTTGGATTAATTGTATCCAGAAGCACATCAAATACATGATGTACCACTAGATCAAGCTAGACATGAATAGCACACATCACTGACCTTGCTCAAGCAATAATTACTCAAGTAATCCAACCAGGGATACATATATGGATGGCACACACATATAAATAAGCCATAGCAACAACCAGAGCCAGCAAGCAAGCAATTGAATAAATTGTAGCATGACCAGAAGCATAACAGAAGCAACTTAGCAGTCCATGAGCATTACAAGATGCTCATGAACAAACACATATGAATACATCAACAATACTAGCAAGCTCACAGGTATAAGCCAGAGAGATGAGAACATCAGTACCAGCATGGCAATAGAGCTAGGCAGAGCATGGCACGCAAACATCAGCAGTTATAGCAAAGGCATAAGATGGCCATGAACACAGCATACCAGCAGAGGAGCAAATACGGGTGTACTGGCAAAGACAGCAAACCCAGGAGATGGATGCCAAGGCATTCAGAGGAAGGAGAGGAGGAAGAACAGGTAAGAGAGTGAAGGAGGCGAGCAAACCTGGGGGCAAGAAGCTGTTGACGTAGCCATGGCGGCTGTGGCGGCACAGACCAGGCCACGGCAGCGCCAAGCCGCAGGCAGGCCAGGCCACGCCGAGCGCCACCGCATCCACCACCTCACTAGCAAGCCGCCGAGCAGCCCAGGGATATCTGGAGCGTCCGCCGACACGCATCGCCGGCGAGGACCGTAACCCTAGCACCAGAGAGGGTCGAGGATGAGCGCACCAGGTCGCCCGCATCAAATCGACGCGGATAGATCGACGCGCCGTCAAGAGCCGCGTCGATTGCACACATGGCGGGGGCCAACACCGCCGGAGTCGGCCGGAATCGAGCGGCGACGGCGAGGGCGACGCAGGTCGCTAGAGAGAGGGTTAGGGTTAGGGTTTCGGACGCGTGAGAGAGAGAGAGGAGTGAGGCTGGTCGAGCCGGACCAGGTGGGTCGGTTCGACCTAACCCCACTGGGTTACGCCGATAGGTGGGCCCAGGGGTAATTTGGTCATTTCCAAATTCATTTAAAAACACAAACTTTGACCAAATTTTATAAAATCATTATAGCTCTAAAAAAATAATTAAAAATATGAAAACCACTCAGTATAAAAAACTCTATCATAATAAAATATGAAATAGAATTTTTGAAGTTAAACAAGAATAAGTTCAAATTTGATGATTTAAATAATCATTTAAATCACACATTTTATTTTCAATAATGAAAATAAGTCCATAAATTCTTTTGGACTCTAAAAACACCTTGAGAACATTTCAAGGTTGTATTTTGCCCTAAATAGAGTCTCCCTAAGTTATTCTTAGTATTAACCTCTCACATGAAATAATAACGACATCGGAAGGGGGGAACAAACCCTAAAACTGGAATCATGCATCAATGCTTCTTTAACCATTGCCCTTATCGGACAATGATGCTATTTTTCAGCAACAGAGGACAAGGGTCAGTCCACACCATCCAACTGCAACACTTTGAAGTGTTCATGCAAGTTCATCACTTGCTCATGTCATTCGAGTATTTTTATCAAATTACCTGCAAAGTACTATGTTTATCACTATTGCATAAAAAGCAAAAACCACTATTTTCATAACTATGAATATGACTAAGTGGTGGGCAATGGAACCATGGATTGTGTTGATATGGTGGAGGTTCCATTGCAAGGGTTTATATCCATCTAGGATTAAACAACAAATGTCGTCCAGTGATTCTTGTGCCGTAAAACCCGTGTTAACCATAAGATCTGGAGTGGGACAGAATAGTCAATCGTATTTCCACCTCTTGTACATCAACGGATGCGCTTACCATAGCAGTTGTATCTTGCGAGAACAGCCGGAGGGTGGGGATCCCATTCTAACTCCCCACGGTAATGCGGTCTATGATGGGTTGCAACTACCGGCGAAGGAGTTTATGGTAGAGCCCAGAACTGTTGTCACGGTCGGGGTCCATCCTTAATTGGTGTAAGAGGACCGGCGAGGACCCAGGGTCGGGGTTTGCAACAAAGGGTGGGTGTGCGAGGTAGCGGAGGAATATGATTGGCTATGACCTTATACCGGGCCTCACACCGAAGGAAGTGTGGACGGGAAAGCTGCCCGGTTGGCACCAAGGTTAAGATCTCTTATGGGTAAAGCAACACACCTCTGCAGAGTGTAAAGAACCGTGACTGTCACTCCTGTTCGGGATATGGAATCGCTATGACAGCGACCGGAAAGGAGCTCCATGAAGTTCTAGTAAACCGGTGAAGGCTGACGGACATAGTTCTTCTGAATAAAAGCAACCTCTTGAAGAAATGTTTATCAAACCCTGCATTGGTATTAGACTTTCTGGTCTAATATCGTAGCTAGTGCATTAAACACCTCTTTTCTATAATGAACTTGTTGAGTACGCTCGTACTCATACCACTCTTAAATCCCCTGCTTAGATTGTCTGAACCATCTGGAGGAGGACAACGACAACCCTGAAGGAGCCGACATCATCGGCTATGAACAACCTGACCTCTCTGGAGGTGTCGAAGGTGTAGACTACCTTATAGTCTACGGAACCGGGGAGGGTTCCGGAGGAGAGCAAGCTTAGACCGATAAGTAGTAGTAGTATCCGAGCAGTACGAACTCTTAGTACTTAACTGCTCGAGGAAATAAATGTATAACTTAGTAAGACTCCTGTATTATAAGTTAAGTTGGGTTCGCCTCGAACCCATGAGTATCCCTCTTAGGACCCAAGAGGAGCTCCGAGATGATATGTATATTATGCTTGTAATAATAAATGAATGAGTTATGGACCTGCTATGTTCTGTTGTTCTACTCTGAGGGATGTAATATTTGCGGATTGGTACTTCGTGAATGTTATATCAACGACTAGCATACTACAAGATGCAGTGGTATGCAAGGTCACCACAGTTTGTATCAGAGCAAAAGCTTTGACCTTAGGTTGGAACCTAGTAAATGGGACAAAACGTTAGGAGTCAAATAGGATTAGTAAAGAATTCTCTAAAAAAATATGGTGTATATTCACTTGAGAATAAAACAATCATATCTTTTAGTGTGATAATTCTTTATTATCTCTATTATGATGCATTATTACTAATCTTACATTCTTTCTATTCTACGGCCAACTATGGCAAGTTCACATCCGGGACGAAACGTGAAAGTGATGGATTCAACACTGAGTGAATATGAAGGAGGACTTGCACATATTCTTCGTGCCATGTTACTTGAATTTGGGTGCGATCCCCAGATCCAAGTAAAGAAATACATGTACTACAACGGTACAGTATTGGCGAAGTGTAGGGTAGGATTAAGACTTCCAGAATCCCTAGGAATGAGCATAGTGATGCCAGCAGGTGAGGCTAGAACTACCCAAACAGCCTACCATATAGCCATTATGAGAGCCATCACTGATATACGGGAACATAAGACGAAAGAGCTTATGGGTTCCGAATTCTCACACATTCCTCATATGGAGGAGGAAGATGATCCTATGCTTAACCACTTCAAATTTGCAAAACGCAAACCAGCAGAAGCCGCTAAGTACATGGACAATAGCCGCAACTTACTGTCATTGTTCTTTCAGTTGAACCGACATCTGTCGGGGGCAATTGATACAATGCTAGAGGAGTTCACTGAGCCCAAGGAGGAGGCTAAGGGGAAGGAACCAATGGAGAATGAGGTTCACACACCAGTTTATTCAGCTGGTGATTACATTAGCATCGAGCATCCCGAACTACAAACCACACCCATTACACCTAGGTACTATCCTAGTAGTTCCCGTGGAGGATATGAGGGTGGAGAGGAATCCGGGAACCATCAGCGTTCCGAGACTCCTATAGAGAACTCAACAGGTTGGCGTTGGGGGTCAGACACAGGAAACTCTGACGATCCAGTCGGAGATAATGCGGAGATGAATGAGGACGCCACAAACCAGTTCCAGAACTATCAGTATAATAGGGGAGACTATGAGGAGTACCCTATACTGATTGAGTCAGATACTGATGGTGGAAATACCTATGGCGGAGTCACGGGGGAGTATACCCGATGGGTGGATTATGATGTTTTGAATAATCAGTTCATGAACACAGATTTCTCCCTGGGATCATCCTCTGATTCCGACTACCAGCCGACGGGAAGACCCTACGTTCCAGATTCTGTCAGGAGGACGACACGTTCGACCGGATGGAAGCCTAGGATGTACCGGGAGTGAAGCACGAATAGAGACCACCAAGGGAGGCGAGACTACAATACAATAGTACCACATGTATTTTAGTGTGTAATATTTGTAGAAATTTGTACATATACTTCAATAAGTGAGTTTGCATACTCACATCGTCACTGAGTATTATAATAAGACCACTTAAGTATGTACATACATGGTATATGTTTTGTATGATTTGGATTTGCTTCTTGATTTCCATTGCGTGACTAGTTCTGTGCACAAAGTTGAGCTCAGAAAACTTGCGCATGGAGTAACTATGAGTACCACTTTGTGTTGCAGAACTAGGGGGATATGTCGGGAGCGACGGGTGAGGAAAGTGACGCACAGCGCATCGAGCGCGAGGCCAAACAAAAGGAAGAGGCTGATGAAGCAGCCAGAAACCAGTTTCCACCACCACCACCCATGACGCAGCAGAATTTCCTCCAATACATGCAAATGTTGGAGGAAAGGCAACGTATGACGTTGGAGCAGCAAAATAAGTTCTTCCAAGAGCTGCTTCAACAGAACAGGGTGGAGAGGCCCGATAACCAGGGAGTCACTCTATCAGACTTCCAGAACACAAAACCAATATCCTTCGCATACGCACCTGAACCTATGGACGCAGAGGATTGGCTGATGGACACGGAGCGAAAGCTCAATACCGTTGGATGCAATGACCTGGAGAAGGTCAGATATGCAACACACTTGCTGTGTGGACCCGCCGCATCATGGTGGGACAATATAGTAGCCGTTTATCCGGCTGAGAAGGTATTCACCTGGGAGGAGTTTAAAAGGAAATTCAGGGAATCCAATGTCCCTGAAAGCATTGTGGAGTTGAAGCGTCGAGAATTTGAAAGTCTCGAGCAGAAGGATAAAGCCATCCTGACGTATGTCAGGGAGTTTTTGAAGTTGTCTCGGTATGCCGTTGAGGAGGTCAACACCGAGGACAAAAAGAAGAAGAGGTTCATGCGGGGATTAAATCCCCAGTTCAAGGTTCAGCTCAGAATGATGAGAGCGACTGAGTGATACGTCTCCAACGTATCTATAATTTCTGATGTTCCATGCTTGTTTTATGACAATACCAACATGTTTTGTTCACACTTTATATCATTTTTATGCGTTTTCCGGAACTAACCTATTGACGAGATGCCGAAAGGCCAGTTGCTGTTTTCTGCTATTTTTGGTTTCAGAAATCCTAGTAAGGAAATATTTTCGGAATCGGACGAAATCAACTCCGGAGATCTTATAATTTCAGGAAGCTTCCGGAGCACCGAAGAAAAGTCAGAGGGGTGCCAGGGGGGCCCCACCTCACAGGGTGGCGCGGCCCAAGGGGGGGGCGCGCCCCCCTATGGTGTGGGCAGCCCGTGGCCCCTCCGACTCCGACTCTCGGCCTATTTAATCGTCCCTGACCTAAAAACCTTGAGGAGTTCGACGGAAACAGAGAAAACCATCCAGAGCCGCCGCCATCGCGAAAGTCCAATTCGGGGGACAGAAGTCGCTGTTCCGGCACCCTGCCGGGACGGGGAATTGCCCCCGGAGCCATCTCCACCACCGTCTTCACCTCCATCTTCACCGCCATCGCTGCCTCCATGATGAGGAGGGAGTAATCCACCCCCGAGGCTGAGGGCTCCGCTGTAGCTATGTGGTTCATCTCTCTCCCATGTACCTCAATACAATAATCTCATGAGCTGCTTTACATGATTGAGATTCATATGAGTTTTGTATCACAATTCATCTATGTGCTACTCTAGTGATGTTATTAAAGTAGTTTTATTACTCCTACACGGTGTAATGGTGATGGTGTGTGCATCCGTGTTAGTACTTGGCGTATGCTATGATTATGATCTCTTGTAGATTATGAAGTTAACTATTGCTATGATGGTATTGATGTGATCTATTCCTCCTACATAGTGTGAAGGTGACAGTGTGCATGCTATGTTAGTACTTGGTTTAGTCGTATTGATCTATCTTACACTCTAAGGTTATTTAAATATGAACATTGAATTGTGGAGCTTGTTAACTCCGGCATTGAGGGTTCGTGTAATCCTACGCAATGTGTTCATCATCCAACAAAAGAGTGTAGAGTATGCATTTATCTATTCTGTTATGTGATCAATGTTGAGAGTGTCCACTAGTGAAAGTATGATCCCTAGGCCTTGTTCCTAAATACTGCTATCGCTACTTGTTTACTGTTTTACTGCGTTACTCTTGCTTGTTTCTTGTCTGGGCAAAGCACTTTTCTGGTGCCATTGCCACTGCTCATATATATTCATACCACCTGTATTTCACTATCTCTTCGCTGAACTAGTGCACCTATTAGGTGTGTTGGGGACACAAGAGACTTCTTGCTTTGTGGTTGCAGGGTTGCATGAGAGGGATATCTTTGACCTCTTCCTCCCTGAGTTCGATAAACCTTGGGTGATCCACTTAAGGGAAAACTTGCTGCTGTTCTACAAGCCTCTGCTCTTGGAGGCCCAACACTGTCTACAGGAAAAGGAGGGGGCGTAGACATCAAGCTATTTTCTGGCGCCGTTGCCGGGGAGGAAAGGTAAAAGGTACTCACACTCCAGATCTCGGCTACTAAGCTATTTTCTGGCGCATTGTAAGTACTCGAAGCTATTTCCTTTAGATCCTGCAATTGCAACTTTTTGTTTCTTGTTTACACTAGTTAGGCATAATGGAAAACAACAAAAAAATTGGTGAGCTTTTTAATCTATTTCCTGATTTAGAATTGTTTAATGCGAAAATTAAAAACCTATGGAACCTTATTTGCATGCTAGTAGCGATGTTATTAGTATGAATGCAATTACTGCTAATGCTATGGAGAAGTCTAAGCTTGGGGAAGCTAGTTTTTGTGATCTTTTTAGCTTCCCATCTTTAGGGGAGAAAATTTGTTCTGATAATGCTTTATCTCCCATATGCGATAACTCTAATGATGCTTCTGATATTTTAAATCCACCTGCTGAAAGTATTCCGTATAAAATACCTATGAAAATTATTGAACGTGTTATGGACAACCACTATAAAGGGGATGGAACTGTCCATCCTAGAGATCATTTACTGTTTTTGCACGAATTATGCGGGTTATTCAAGTGTGCAGGTATCTCTATGGATGAAGTGAGGAAGAAGCTATTCTCTGTTTCGCTGTCTGGTAAAGCGGTGCATTGGTATAAATTGTTGGAGAATAGACATTTTCTTGGTTGGGAGGAAATTGCATCTCTCTTTTATTCTAAATTTTATCCTCCTCATGAAGTGCATATTGATAGGAATTATATTTATAACTTTTATCCTCGTGATGGAGAGAGTATTTCTCAAGCGTGGGGGAGATTAAAGTCACTAATGCTCAAATGTCCCATTCATGAGCTCCCCCGTAATGTTATTGTTAACAATTTTTATGCGAGGCTTTCAGGACAACACAAGGACTATCTGGATGCCTGTTCGGAGGGATCTTTCACAAGCAAGGAGGTTGAAGCTAGGTGGGATCTTCTTGATCGGATTGAGGACAACGCTGAAGGATGGGAGAACGACAAAGGTAAAGAGTCAGGTATAAATTATGATTATGAATGCATTGAAGCTTTTATGGATACCGATAAATTTCGAAATATGAGTGCTACTTATGGACTTGACTCTCAAGTTGCTGCAAATCTTTATAAATCCTTTGCTTCTCATTTTGAATTGCCTAAGAAGAATTTTGATAAGTATCATGAACCTTTTAAAGAGGCTTGCATGAAGAATGAAATTGTTGTTAATTATTGCAATAAGCATGTTAATTTTTGTGGAATGCATAGGCCTTGTGGAATTAATCAAGTCAAAGATGAATATTGCATCCATCATATTAATGAAAAAACTAGAAAGTGGTTTAGGGCTCTAGATGATCTTGGTAAAAAAGTTTGTGCCCTCTATCCTTTTATTTGTGAAGTTTGCCATGAAGTGGGTCATTTTAATTTTCAATGCTCCTCCGATGATAATTTGAACCCAATGAGTGCTGCAAATTTGTATTGTGATGATGAAATTACTCCTAATCAGCATGATGAACTTACTTTATTTTTGGGGTGTGAAGAACTGTCGAGAAAAATCTCTTTGTTACATATGAGTGATCTTGATATTGATGATGTCCTGCATGGGTGTTTTTCTTATTGCATTGATAATAGCCATACAAATACTTACATACAAAATATTTTAGAAGATGACACCTTGCCAAAATATGATAGGACCGCCATGTGTTTTGAACTAATTAATGAAAAGGAGGAATCCTCCCAAGTTTCTTCTATTGTTTCTAAAAGTAAATCAGGTTATGCGGACAAGCCACCCTTCAAGCCTCTTCCTCCTAAAGAAGGAAATGAGGAGAAGGAAGAGAAGAAGAAGAAGAAGAAGGGAACAAAGAAGAAGAAGAAGAAGAAGAAGAAGAAGAAGGAGAATAAAAAGAAAGAGGTGACGGCGTATCCCCGCGTGAATGAGATAACGCTAAGTAACCGTAAGTATGTTGCTCCTAATGATTATTGTGATAATGAATCTAAATATGATGATCTTCCTATGCCCTTTACATACATTAGAGATCATGATTTTAATGAGCACACTACTTTTGATATTGCAAATCTCTGGGAAACTAATTCTGAAAATGATGATGATAATAATTGCCATAGTGTCAGTGCTATCCATGCTTCCTCCCATAATGATATAGAAAGCTCTAAGCTTGGGGAAGAGGTGTTTGAAAATCCTTTTGCTACTGATCATTATGTGTTTGATACATCTCCTTCTAATAACAACGATGGTATGGTCATAGATAAACCGACTGTGAAAGATAACTATTCTATTTCTTATGATGACACTGTGCCTCCGATCTTTGATGATTATTATAAAGAATGCTATGATATAGGTTATAACTACCCTTATGAAACTTGTCATAGTCATGATTGGATTACCAAAAACAATTCTTTTAATATGCAACTTGTTTACCATGTTCAAATTCTTGATAATAATCTTGCTCCAATTACTATTAATGAGAATAACTCTTCTTATGCCAAAATTAATGATACTTCTATGCATATGAACCATGATAAGAATGTTTTAAGTGATGGGTATATTGTGGATTTCATCAATGATGCTACTGAAAGTTATTATGAGAGAGGGAAATATGGTTATATGCATCTTAATAATATTAAGTTTCCCCTCTTTATGTTGAGAATCTTGAAGTTACTCGTGTTTTATCCTCTTATGCTTGTCACTTTGTTCTTCATGAATTCATTTGTGTACAAGATTCCTCTGCATAGGAAGCATGTTAGGCTTAAATGTGTTTTGAATTCGCCTTTTGAAGCTCTCTTTTGCTTCAAATACTATTTCTTGCGGGTGCATCACAAAAACTGCTGAGCCCATCTTAATGGCTATAAAGAAAAGAACTTCTTGGGAGATAACCCATGTGTTATTTTGCTACAGTACTTTGTTTTATATTTGTGTCTTGGAAGTTGTTTACTACTGTAGCAACCTCTCCTTATCTTAGTTTTGTGTCTTGTTGTGCCAAGTGAAGCCTCTAATCGAAGGTTGATACTAGATTTGGATTTTTGCGCAGAAACAGATTTCTATCTGTCACGAATCTGGGCTGTTTTCTCTGTAGAAAAATCAGAAAAATATGCCAATTTACGTGCGTGTTCCTCAGATATGTACGCAACTTTCACTAGTTTTGAGTTTTCTGATCTGAGAAACATAAGTATTTATTAAAAATTCGTCTTTACGGACTGTTCTGTTTTGACAGATTCTGCCTTTTATTTCGCATTGCTTCTTTCACTGTGTTGGGTGGATTTCTTTGTTCCATTACCTTCCAGTAGCTTTGAGCAATGTCCAGAAGTGTTAAGAATCATTGTGTCACCTCTGAACATGTGAGTTTTTGATTATGTACTAACCCCTCTAATGAAGTTTATGAGAAGTTTGGTGTGAAGGAAGTTTTCAAGGGTCAAGAAAGGGAGATGATATACTATGATCAAGAAGAGTGAAAAGTCTAAGCTTGGGGATGCCCCGGTGGTTCATCCCTGCATATTTCAAGAAGACTCAAGCATCTAAGCTTGGGGATGCCCAAGGCATCCCCTTCTTCATCGACAAATTATCAGGTTCCTTCTCTTGAAACTATATTTTTATTCAGTCACATCTTATGTACTCTACTTGGAGCGTCTGTATGTTTCTTGTTTTTGTTTTTGTTTGAATAAATACTTGTGTGGGAGAGAGACACGCTCCGCTGGTTCGTATGAACACATGTGTTCTTAGTTTTTAATGTTCATGGCAAAGGTTGAAACTGCTTCGTTAATTGTTATATGGTTGGAAACGAAAAATGATACATGTAGTAAATTGCTATAATGTCTTGGGTAATGTGATACTTGGCAAGTGTTGTGCTCTTGTTTAAGCTCTTGCATCATATACTTTGCACCTATTAGTGAAGAAATACATAGAGCTTGTTAAAATTTGGATTGCATGAGTGGTTTCTCTAGAGTCTAGATATTTTCTAGTGAGGTGTTTGAACAACAAGGAAGACGATGTATAGTCTTATAATGCTTGTAATATGTCTTTTATGTAAGTTTCGATGTACTAGTTTATGCTTGTGTTTGCTTCAAACAACCTTGCTAGCCTAAGCCTTGTATCGAGAAGGATTACTTCTCATGCATCCCAAATACTTGAGCCAACCACTATGCCATTTGTGTCCACCATACCTACCTACTACATGGTATTTCTCCGCCATTCCAAAGTAAATTGCTTGAAGTGCTACCTTTAAATTTCTATCCTCTACCTTTGCAATATATAGCTCATGGGACAAATAGCTTAAAAACTATTGTGGTATTGAATATGTACTTATGCATTTTATTTCTTATAAGTTGCTTGTTGTGCGATAACCATGTTCCTGGGGACGCCATCAACTACCCTTTGTTGAATATCATGTGAGTTGCTATGCATGTTCGTCTTGTCTGAAGTAAGGGAGATCTACCACCTTATTGTTAAGCATGCATATTGTTAGAGAAGAACATTGGGCCGCTAACTAAAGCCATGATCCATGGTGGAAGTTTCAGTTTTGGACAATATCCTCAACCTCATATGAGAAAAATAATTGTTGCTACATGCTTATGCATAAAAGAGGAGTCCATTATTTGTTGTCTATGTTGTCCCGGTATGGATGTCTAAGTTGAGAATAATCAATAGCGAGAAATCCGATGCGAGCTTTCTCCTTAGACCTTTGTACAGGCGGCATAGAGGTACCCCATTGTGACACTTGGTTAAAACATGTGTATTGCGATGATCTGGTAGTCCAAGCTAATTAGGACAAGGTGCGGGCACTATTAGTATACTATGCATGAGGCTTGCAACTTGTAAGATATAATTTACATGATACATATGCTTTATTACTACCGTTGACAAAATTGTTTCTTGTTTTCAAAATCAAAGCTCTAGCACAAATATAGCAATCGATGCTTTCCTCTTTGAAGGACCATTCTTTTACTTTTTATGTTGAGTCAGTTCACCTATTTCTCTCCATCTCAAGAAGCAAACACTTGTGTGAACTGTGCATTGATTCCTACATATTTGCATATTGCATTTGTTATGTTGCTTTGCATTGACAATTATCCATGAGATATACATGTTACAAGTTGAAAGCAACAGCTGAAACTTAATCTTCCATTGTGTTGCTTCAATACCTTTGCTAAGAATTTATTGCTTTATGAGTAACTCTTATGCAAGACTTATTGATGCTTGTCTTGAAAGTAATATTCATGAAAAGTCTTTGCTATATGATTCAATTGTTTACTCATTGCATTTACATTGTTTCGAATCGCTGCATTCATCTCATAAGCTTTACAATGGTATGATTAAGATTATGTTGGTAGCATGTCACCTCAGAAATTATCTTTTATCGTTTACCTACTCGAGGACGAGTAGGAACTAAGCTTGGGGATGCTGATACGTCTCCAACGTATCTATAATTTCTGATGTTCCATGCTTGTTTTATGACAATACCAACATGTTTTGTTCACACTTTATATCATTTTTATGCGTTTTCCGGAACTAACCTATTGACGAGATGCCGAAAGGCGATTCTTTTTCTGCTGTTTTTGGTTTCAGAAATCCTAGTAAGGAAATATTTTCGGAATCGGACGAAATCAACTCCGGAGATCTTATAATTTCAGGAAGCTTCCGGAGCACCGAAGAAAAGTCAGAGGGGTGCCAGGGGGGCCCCACCTCACAGGGTGGCGCGGCCCAAGGGGGGGCGCGCCCCCCTATGGTGTGGGCAGCCCGTGGCCCCTCCGACTCCGACTCTCGGCCTATTTAATCGTCCCTGACCTAAAAACCTTGAGGAGTTCGACGGAAACAGAGAAAACCATCCAGAGCCGCCGCCATCGCGAAAGTCCAATTCGGGGGACAGAGTCATTGCTAGGCACCCTGCCGGGACGGGGAATTGCCCCCGGAGCCATCTCCACCGCCGTCTTCACCGCCATCTTCACCGCCATCGCTGCCTCCATGATGAGGAGGGAGTAATCCACCCCCGAGGCTGAGGGCTCCACTGTAGCTATGTGGTTCATCTCTCTCCCATGTACCTCAATACAATAATCTCATGAGCTGCTTTACATGATTGAGATTCATATGAGTTTTGTATCACTATTCATCTATGTGCTACTCTAGTGATGTTATTAAAGTAGTTTTATTCCTCCTACACGGTGTAATGGTGATGGTGTGTGCATCCGTGTTAGTACTTGGCGTATGCTATGATTATGATCTCTTGTAGATTATGAAGTTAACTATTGCTATGATGGTATTGATGTGATCTATTCCTCCTACATAGTGTGAAGGTGACAGTGTGCATGCTATGTTAGTACTTGGTTTAGTCGTATTGATCTATCTTACACTCTAAGGTTATTTAAATATGAACATTGAATTGTGGAGCTTGTTAACTCCGGCATTGAGGGTTCGTGTAATCCTACGCAATGTGTTCATCATCCAACAAAAGAGTGTAGAGTATGCATTTATCTATTCTGTTATGTGATCAATGTTGAGAGTGTCCACTAGTGAAAGTATGATCCCTAGGCCTTGTTCCTAAATACTGCTATCGCTACTTGTTTACTGTTTTACTGTGTTACTACTGCTTGTTTACTGTCCTGGGCAAAGCACTTTTCTGGTGCCGTTGCCACTGCTCATATATATTCATACCACCTGTATTTCACTATCTCTTCGCTGAACTAGTGCACCTATTAGGTGTGTTGGGGACACAAGAGACTTCTTGCTTTGTGGTTGCAGGGTTGCATGAGAGGGATATCTTTGACCTCTTCCTCCCTGAGTTCGATAAACCTTGGGTGATCCACTTAAGGGAAAACTTGCTGCTGTTCTACAAACCTCTGCTCTTGGAGGCCCAACACTGTCTACAGGAAAAGGAGGGGGTGTAGACATCACTGAGTTCCAAGAGTTTGTGGATGCAGCCATCACTCTTGAAGATGACTTCAAGCAACTGCAGGAGGAGTAGAGGAAGAAGGCTAAATTTGAGCCTAAGAGGTATGTCAGCAACAAGCCTAATACTGGCTTGAGTTTCAAACCAAGGTACAACAACAACAACAACTACAACAACAACAACAACAACAACAACAGGAAGGCTCCAAGCAATCCTAACATGGCGCAAATAGTGTGCCGAAGCTGCGGGTACATAGGGCATTACTCGAAGGATTGTAAGAAGCCAAGAGTGATATGCTTTGGTTGTCGTGAGGAAGGACACATGCTTAGGGATTGCCCTAAGAAAAAGAGTGGAGGAGGTCAATCTGGAGGAGGAGGAGGAAGCCGAGGAGGAAACAACGGAGGGAATTGGAAGAACAAGAAACCCTTCGGCAAGTTAAACTGCACCAGCTTGGAGGAGGTGGTTAACTCCGATCAGGCAGTGATAGGTACACTCCAGATACTTACTCATCCGGGCAAAGTACTTTTTGATACTGGTGCAACTACATCATTCATTTCTCAGCAATTCATCATCAAACATGGGATTAGTTGCACTAAGTTAGATACACCCATAACCATACTTTTCGCGGGGGGAACGATAGTAGTAACCCATACCAAACAAGGACAAGTCATTATGATCAATAAATGTGCGTTTGACATAGACCTGTTCCTTTTACCGATGAAGGACATTGATGTCATTCTTGGTATGAACTGGTTAGAGGCTAATGGAGCATTGATCGATTGTGTGAACAAGACTGTGTCTTTGAAAAGCCCCGATGGAAGTAGAATGATCTACCAAGGAGACAAGCATACACAGATCGAAGTCGAGCTACAGCTGAACAGCATGAAGGAAGTGAAGTTGGAGGATATACCTGTAGTAAATGAATTCCAGGATGTGTTTCCTAAAGAATTACCTAGAATGCCACCAGATAGGGAGATAGAGTTTACTATCGACCTAATTCCAGGAACAGCTCCGATTGCTAAAGCACCATACAAGATGGGGCCTAAAGAGTTGAAAGAACTTAAGGAGCAATTGGATGACTTGGAACAGAAAGGATTCATACAGGAGAGTATCTCACCATGGGGATCACCTGTGATCTTCGTGGATAAAAGAGATGGAGGTAGAAGGATGTGCGGAGACTACAGGAATTTGAATAATGTTACTATCAAGAATAAGTATCCACTTCCTAGAATACAAGATCTATTTGATCAAGTGAGAGGCGCAGGAGTCTTTTCCAAAATTGATCTAAGGTCCGGTTATCATCAGATAAAGATCAAAAAGCAAGACGTTCCGAAAACAGCCTTTGTCTCAAGGTATGGACAACATGAATACCTTGTAGTGCCTTTTGGATTAACCAATGCCCCAGCAATCTTCATGAATCTTATGAATAAGATCTTCATGCCTTATCTGGACAAGTTTGTCATCGTATTCATCAATGATATCTTGATATACTCCAAAGATAAAACTGAACATGCTGAACATCTAAGGATAGTGTTGCAAACACTAAGAGAACATCAACTCTATGCCAAGTTCAGCAAGTGTGAGTTTTGGCTAGATCAAGTAGAATTTATTGGTCATGTCATTAGCAAAGATGGAATAGCTGTTAACCCGAGCAAGGTAGCAGCAGTTCTAGATTGGGAAGCACCCAAGACTGTCAAAGAAATCCGAGGATTCCTAGGAATGGCAGGCTACTATCGGAGATTCATTGAAGGATTCTCCAAGATAGCAGGATCGATGACTAAGCTGTTAAGGAAAAACACACCATTCGTGTGGTCGGAGGAGTGTGAGAAGAGTTTTCAAACTCTGAAGGAGAAACTCACCACGGCACCGGTGTTAGCAGTTCCGGAAGTTGGCAAGGATTACACCGTGTACTGTGACGCATCCAAACATGGATTGGGTTGCGTACTCATGCAAGATCGGAAAGTAATATCTTATGGATCGAGGCAACTCAGACCTCATGAAGTGAACTATCCAACACATGATTTAGAGTTAGCAGCAGTCGTTTTTGCACTTAAAACTTGGAGACATTTTCTCTATGGAGCCAAGTGTGAGCTCTATACGGATCACAAGAGTCTTAAGTACTTCTTCACTCAGAAGGAACTCAATATGAGGCAGAAAAGATGGCTTGAACTAATCAAGGATTATGATTTGACCATCAATTATACTCCAGGAAAGGCTAATGTTGTAGCAGATGCTTTGAGTAGGAAGAGCACTGGAGGAATGGAACAAGAGTTATCACCGGAGTTGAGGAAGGAAATAAGTCAAGCCCAAATACAACTTTGGGAGAAAGAAGCTCATGAAGGACTATCGGCTTTACAAGTGGCCGATGAGCTAAATGTTAACTTAAAGAATGAGATAATGATGGGTCAATTGGACGATCCATTCATCGTGGAGGAGATGAGAAGGATCGATGAGGGAAGACCATCATAATTTCACTGAGGAGAGTCTGGATCATTATGGTTCCAGAAAAGAATTTGCGTTCCGGATATTGCTGAGATCAAGGAAGTTATACTCCGGGAAGCCCATCAAACACCATACTCTATACATCCGGGAAGTACAAAGATGTACATGGATCTTAAGGAGTTATTCTGGTGGAATAACATGAAGAGAGAGATAGCACAATACGTGGCGGAATGCCATACCTGCCAAAGAGTGAAAGCTGAACATCAAAGTCCGGCAGGAAAGTTACAACCTTTACCAATCCCAGAATGGAAATGGGAGGAAATAGGAATGGATTTCATCACCGGACTACCCATGACCAATAAAAAGAAGGACATGATATGGGTAATCGTGGACCGGCTGACGAAGAGTGCACACTTCTTAGTGGTAAATCAACAGGATAAAGGAGAAAAACTCATCGATCTTTACATCAAAGAGATCGTGAGTAAACATGGAGTGCCCAAGAAGATAGTGCTAGATCGAGGATCCATGTTCACATCAGCATTTTGGAAGCAACTGCATGAAGCTTTAGGATCCAAGCTAGACTACAGCACCGCCTATCATCCTCAGACAGGTGGACAAACAGAGAGAACTAACCAGATCCTAGAGGATATGCTTAGGGCTTGTGCCCTAGACTTCGGAGGATCATGGGAGGAGCACTTACCACTAGCAGAGTTTTCATACAACAATAGCTATCAAAGCAGCATCAAGATTGCACCATTCGAAGCTCTGTATGGAAGGAAGTGTAGATCACCGATATGTTGGTATGAGGTAGGATCAAGCAAGGAGTTCAATCCTGATTATGTCAAGGAAAAGCAACAAATCATTGACATTATAAGAGATAGGCTTAAGATAGCTCAAAGTCGACAGAAGAGCTATGCCGACCAAAAGAGAAGGACATGGGAGCCACAAGTTGGAGACATGGTATACCTTAAGGTAAGCCCGATGAAAGGTCTTCAGAGATTTGTAGTAAAAGGGAAGTTAAGCCCTAGATACATCGGACCTTTCAAGATACTGAGCCAAAACCGAGGATTAGCCTTTGAATTGGAACTACCGGGAAGGTTAGCTCAAGTTCACAATGTATTCCATGTGTCGCAACTCAGGAAATGCTTAAAGACCCCAGATGAGCCAGTATCACATTGATGGGGATATGCCCATAGGGGGTGGGTCGCCAGTCCCACTCGCCACAAGGACGAAGGCCCAGGAAGGACCGCCAGTCACCTAGTCGACTGGACCCGAAGGCGACTGGGCCGAAGACCCAAGGAGATTATCTGCTCGGCTGGAGAAGGAGATTACTTGCCAAAGGGTGTGGTATCCCGGATTAGTAGTAACTGATACGATTCGGAGTTATCCCCTTGTAACCCTAGGCCGGGGGTGGATATATAAACCCCCGGGCTAAACCCTAGAGGGGGCATCATCTGAGATCGGATCTCCCCTGTAAAGCTCTTGGCTCGACGCCGACTGAGCCCCCCCATTGTAATTCTCCACTGAGCAATAAGATCTAGCAGGACGTAGGCCTTTTACTCTCCGGAGGGGCTGAACCTGGGTAAAACCTTGCGTCCCTTGCACCTCGACCCGTAGATTGCGATGTTCCCTTGCCCTCGCATCAACGAAGTGCTACCCCCTGTAGCATCTGCCGTGGTTACATCCACGACAGTGGCGCCCACCGTGGGGCATGGGACATCAAGCCTCCGAGCTACGGCAAGGCCCTACTTGCCAGTACGGCGGCCGGTCGCTTCCGGCAGGATGATCGCCACCGGCAACTTCTTCCACATCCAGCCAAGCACCTACCGGCCCGCCTCGTCACCTCTCAAGCACGCCTGGATGGTGCCGATCGGCTCCATCAACCTCTTCGTCGAGTCGGCCTTGGAGGACGACGCCGACTCGGCGGCCGTGGCACCGATCGCCAACCCCATCGTCACCGCGTCAGCCGCCGACTCCGTCGTCACCATCCCAGCCGCTGACTTCGGCGTCGCGACGTTCGATGCCGACTCCGTCGCCACGGCATCGGTCGCCGGGTCCGCTGCTGTGTCCCCGACTGCTGGCTCTATCGCCGCGGCGTCGTTCAAAGACTCCATCTCCTTAGTCTCTTACCCAAGCGACTTCGAGGATGACTCCGTCCTCTCCCTCTTCGGCAGCGACTCCGACTCGGACTCCGTCGAGGCCCCACGCTACCGCTACCCGACCGCAGTCTTCATGGCAGGAGGCGAGGAGGAGCCTCCGGTCGACGCCTTCACCACCCGCCTCCCTGCAACCGCCACCGCGACCGAGATCGAGGCGCACCGGGCGGCCCTCGAAGAGCAGAGGAAGAAGGAGCTCGCCGAACGGCAGAAATTACGTCTCGAGCAAGAAGAAGCGAGGGCCGTATCCCACTATCGCCAGCAGCGCAATCGCCTGCGCATGGAGCGTGCCCGCGCGAACGATTTCCCCAGCGCGCGCCTTAACTTCGACGATCCAGACGGAGAGATTCGCGTCGCCCGAGTCCAGAACCCCGACATCCCGGAAGGAAGCCGGGCCGCCGCCGACAGAGCGGCACACGGAGCACCGCCACCACCACCACCCGAAGTCCCGCGGACGGAAGTTGATGCCAATGGCCTACCATTGCACTCGTCTCCAGCCGACAACGTCGCAGCCGCTCAAGCCGTCCTTGCGAGGCTCCCTGAAACGGGAGACGGCGCAATCCTCGTCCAGCACGCCAAGGCCCTGGTTGCCAAGGCATTGGAGCAGCAACATGCCGCCGCCGACTCGCAAGGGCAACTTTATTCGCGCACGTCCGCCAGTCGCGCGGCGTCATCGGGTGCGGCAAATCGCGCAGTCGTCAACGCCAACAACGGTCCACCTCCAGCACCGCGTGCGGCCCACTCGACCAATAACCGAATCGAGCCGCGCCCTGCGCGAGTGATGGTCGCCGCCAACGGACAGCCCGTTGATGCGCGAACTCACATCGTCAACGATCAAGAATGGCGGGCGCGAAACCGGCTGAACGACCGCTACGCCGACGAAGCCCCGCGCCAAAGCGCGTTCACTCGAGTCGGCCCCGCCTGCTTCGGGCCGATGATCAGAGGCGAGCCATACCCCGCCGGGTTCAAGGGGCCCCGCGACATCGAGAAGTACGACACACATATCGACCCCACGGTCTGGATCGATTCATACATCGAGAAGCCCTTTACGTCAGTATCTTGAAGCCCTTTTCCCATGAGCTCGAGTTACAACCAGATTTGACATACATCGAGAAGCCAGCAAAGATTCTCGAGGAGAACTGGAAACAACTCAGGAATCGAGCTATTAAGTACTGCAAGATACAATGGAAACATCACCCCGAGAGGGAAGCCACCTGGGAAAAGGAGGAAGACCTGAGGAAAACATACCCCGAACTCTTCAGGTATTACAACCACAACTTCGGGACGAAGTTTTCTTTAAGGGGGAAAGGCTGTAATATCCCAGGTTTAGAGACAATCGAGGGGTATATTTTAGAAAGGGATGTGCATTGCATCGTAAATTCTGGGAAAATTTCGCGCTTTTAAAACAAAACTGCATCGAAGGGGGACAAGTTTCTCTCTCGACACCTTACAGGGTTAGGGTTTCGAGAGTGCGACAAACTTGTTTCTTATTCAACTAAGTTAGGGTTTTGAGAAGAGAAGGGAGATCTTGCATCACAACTTAAGTTGCATGATTGAATTCAAACTTAAGTTGCATGATTGAATTCAAACTTAAGTTGCATGTTTGAATGCAAACCTAAGTTGAATTTGAATTTAAAATTCAAATATCAAATGAATATCTCATAATTAAAAAGTGAGGAAATTCATTAAGTAAATTATAAATAATAAAGCACTTGAATAATACAAATATAAAGTAAAGCTCATTAGAGAAAAGTTGAGCTTTATTGATAAACACACAAGATACATTGTCTTTACAATATTCACAATTGAAATAAAAGAATATTACTCCCTCCGTCCCGCGGAAAATGTCGCGACCCCCGTTTTGCAAAAACGCCATCCTAGTTTCTCCGACCAAACCTGCAGTCCTCCGCATCATCTCCTTCCCCTCCGCGCGTCCCCTTCCCCTCCCTCCGCCGCTCCGTCGCCGGCTCGCCACTCCATAGGCGGCCACCCCGCCGTCGCCCGCGCCGCGGAGCTCCGCGCCTCCTCCCGCTCTATTCCCCGCTTAGTTCCTGCGCTCCCTCCTCCACTCCACCGCGCCTCCATCCACTCCCCCGTAGCTAAATATCGACTATTTCTCCCGCGATTCGGACGGTCGGCGTACTCCGGCGGTTCGGCACCAGATAAAGGTGGAGCGGCTTCGCTTAGGAGAAGAGGCGCTCGATCTGGAGTTCATGGCGACGAGGGAGGCGATGAGCTGGTGCTGTGGTGCTGGGTGCGACGAGGCGGACGAAGCTTCCACCTTTTTCCTCCATGGTCGACGGCGGCGCAGCAGTGGGTGGTGGCGACGCGGCTTGGAGAACGTCCGGCCCTCTTTCCCGTCGTTCCCAATCTCATTGGTATGCTACAGCAATCAACGGTTTCTCTCTCTGGTGTCTCTGTTCGTGAACTTGGGCGGCGACTGAGCATATGGTGCTGTGAACGTGATTGGCCGGCGGCGGCGGTCACACGGCCTCCATCGCGCCTCCTCTTGGCCGCACGGTGAACAGGCCAGCAGGGACTCACGCTTGTGGACTCGCGGTCGCAATTGCAGGCTGCCGGGTGCCGGCCCCTCATCTCTCCGGTCTCCGGCCATCCGACGAACTCTTTCCCTGCCTTCAAGTTTCAGGTAAATTCCCCTTTCCTACCGCAGTACGAATTTAGTTCTTGCTTTAATAACTCTGATTCTTGCATATTAGAATTGGGGAAAATTCTAGCTACTTTATAGATTTAGCAGTACACTAAAATTGTTGATCACAGATTGTTGTTTCATTGTGTAGCTAGGAAGTAGCGATGACAAATGTGAAGGTCCATGGTTCAGTATAAAGATTATTTTGTTTTGAAGTAGCTTATGCGTATGTTGATGATAGAAATGTATTTTGTGAACAAGCACGGCATATTATATAATTTTCTCAAAATGCTACGGATTTGAGCATGTTGTTGTCATATGATTTGGCATTCGAATTTTTTTCAATCTCATTTTTGTAGCTTCGCCTCTTCTAAGATTTTGGTCAAGCTTCGCCACTGTCCGGCCGGCTTAGACATATCATCTTCGCCTTCCCCATCTCCTGATGAGTAAACATTCTCATGCTCATGAGTAGTGATATTTAGCTAGGCGGCGATGATGCAAAAACATCTGGTGGTATTAAAATGATTGTTCTTCTTTAGATTATAGTATTAAAATGATTGTTCGGATGCCAAACCCTCATTTCCATGGACATGTATGCTCTTCTTTAGATTAATATTAAAATGATTGTTCTTTGCATAGGGCACCAAAGCATCAGGCATCAAGGAGGAGACACCATCTTCCTCAAAACCTACATCAAATGCCACTGTTTCCTCAAAAAGTTCCCGTGCCTGTATCTCCTATGAGGACTGTTCATCTTGCTGTGGCTCCAGTCACTACACAAGATTTAGTATCCAGATTTAAGTCTACACTACGAGTCAAAAGGTAGGCTTCTTCAGCTTTACTGTTTTACAATTTAAAGCTGTGACATTGTATTGTACTCCTACTCTGAATAATTAATGTTAACCGTATACATTAGCTAGTTCTATCATATTGTATTGACGCTGTTTACTTGACACTGATTTAGTGAAGACAGGAATGAAGCATATTGTTTCCTTGCTGGCTGGCTCTCCGCCATGCTGCCGCCACGGGCAATGCTGCTACAATCTGAGCTTTTGGATGTCAGCATATAAAAGACAACATTACTTGCTTTGATTTGTTCCACAATGTACTTGGTAGCGTTGATATCTTTGCACATTTTCTTTCTTTCTGCAGAAATGTAGTGTAGGGTGGCAAGATTGCAAATTTTCTGAGCTCTGCACAGTTTTCAGTAGAAACATTTTCTGTATTTTTTGTTTGTTTTAATGGTAGAAGGAACCTCTAGGAGACATGTGAAAGGACTGAAGAGTAACATAAAACGAGAACAGTCATCTACTCTTTAGGAACGAGATATTACTGGTGTGCTAATGTCTAGAGTTTGATTTCTCATTACTCTGTTCAATATGCAATTGACATTAGCTGCAAATTTCAGTTCACATGGCTGGACTAGCTTCGCTGGTGAAGAAATATTGTGGTGGTTGCAAGAGATATGTTGACCATATGGATAAAAACATAAAATGTTTCCGTAGGCATATGGCTGCTGATTTTAGACATGGCATGGTGCCCATTATAATTTCTGTGTCTCAATGTGCCCAAAATTTTTTTGTTCACAAAGTTTAACATGCATGATCTCAATAACCATCGAACTAGAATCTCCTAATGGCGATATGCATCCTATTGAGGTTTCAAGCATACGAGTAAGACAGTCCTCCGCCGTGGATGGGATGCATTTATAGATGTTGACAGGCTGTGGCAGACCTCGAACCTTCCCAGGTGGTGGTAGAGGATGCTGTGGGAAGATTTCGCGAAAAAAAAGGATGTTGTTGGATTAGCTTGCAAGAATTAAGCTTCTTCTTCATCCTCTTGCTTGCAGACGTAGCCCAGGCGGGCGAGCTCAAGGATGAAGCCCAGGCGAACGAGCTGACGGACGCAGTCGGAGGAGGGCCCTAAGGGCGAGTCGGGCGGAGGAGGCGGCAGGGGGCAGGCCAAGTCGGGCAGGGGCTCCTCTGCGCCCCACCAGCTCGGGGAGCCCATGCGGCAGAGTTCCGCGTCCTCCGCTAGGGAGCAGCCGGCGGTGGAGATGCGGCCGGATGCGAGGAACGGCGAGGACGGCCAGGGAGGAGAAGAACAGAACTTGGATTTCAGATCTGAAGGTTCAAAACGGAGAAGAACTGAGTATCTGGGGGGTTTTCTGTAAAAGTTAGAATGACTAGCCGCTCCGACATTTTCCACGGGACGGAGGGAGTAATATACCTCAAAAAAAAAGTATGCAATGCTAATAGGTTTTGGGAAAGCGCACTGCAAGTACAACAGAACAAACTAGCTATTTAGAAAAAAACTACAAATGAGTGCAATGCATCGAAAATCATTTTAAATTCCATTTTCATCAAAGAGACATGCCTGCGACTCCTTGAAGGTCGACCTTTATGATTTATGAAGGCCACTTCTCTGTATAGCCGAGCGATTCCAAGGGTGTCCCGAGAGTGAGAGGGGCCACACTACACATGCCCTTCCCCATAAGGCCCACCATCTGGCGCACATGGACCTAGGCAACGCGTGCGGCAGCGGAGTGAGCAGCATGCGAACACGGATGTACATCACGTTTCAAGGTGGCAGTTTCCCCCGTCAGGACGAGTACCCGCAGGTAATTACCCGCTAAGAACCGGGGTATGGGGCAAATTTGCCCAGTGGGGATGGCAGGGTGGGTATCCGGTAGCTTAACAGGGTGGGGACGGGTATGGAAATCCCCCCATGGGGACCTGGGACCCCACATGTTACTGTAATAGAACCCAGACCCCAACCTCTCCTCACCCAGCCTAGGCCCACTGATTCCCTCACTCCTCCACGACCCAGCCGCCACGAACGCACGGCCACGAGTCCTCGTCTCATGGCTCCTCTCCTCGAACTCCTAACTCCGCTCTTCGACCTCGCTCCCTTACTCCCAAATCATGGCTCCTTCCCATTCGTTGTCACCAACTCGTCGTCCGCTCCTGCTCAGGCGGTGACAAAAGGGGAGGAGCTCTCGCCGTTAGCAGATAGGAGCTCGTCGCCATCGGCAAGCAGAAGCTCTGGTTTGTTTATAAAACACACATGTATTAGCTTTTCTTGTTAATACAATTATAGCATGAGAAAAAACCTTTATAATAAACACAATTTAGAATAATAACAATTTTGTTATTGCCTCTCGGAGTCTCGGGCATACCTCCAACATGGGACTGGACAAACGGGAGATAGAGGAGGCGACGACGACGGCTGAGGCGTTGGAGGTCACGGCGCGGACCAAGAAAACCGGCCAAACTTGTTTCTCGAAATGCGTAATTAACCATCTATCATCTATGTAAAGATGGCCATTTTGGGCAAATAATATTAATGAAGAACCATTTACTATCATGTGTCAATGATGGATGGGTGGGTGGAGGAATCCGGCGGACACGAAAACAGTTTGCGGCACGTCCATGCCTCAGTATTGTCAGCCCAAAGTTGGGACGTGAATGCATCGGTACCAACAAGTCGTACACTTTGTATCAGGCCGCCGGGATAGGGTATGTTTTTCCTATTTCCTCTCAGCGTGGACCGAACATACACGTTTGGCCGGTTTGCATCTGGCCGCTGGAAGATGTCCCAAAACAAAAGTACTCCCTCCGATTCATATTAATTGACTTCAATATGGATGTATCTAGACACATTTTAGTTCTAGATACATCTTAAAATACACGGAAGTATAAAATACAAATTGAGCTAAAACAGAAGCATAGCAGAGCACTAAGTCTTCTAAGTAAAGTATGGGACAACAAAGAGATGTTGCCACGAATCAAAACATTCGCTTGGAGAATCATTAGAAGAGCCATTCCCACAGGAGAAAGAGCATCAAGGTATTCTAGCCACATTTCTAACATTTGCTGCAGGTGTGGTCTTCAAGAAAACGATATTCACTTATTTTTTACGTGCGCCTTTGCTAGAGCTGCTTGGTTTCAATCACCTTGGTATCTTAGGATGGATTTGATAATCCAAAACTCTCAAAATTTCCATACCACTGTATTGCAGCTTCTAGCTTTAAACCACCCTCACATAAACATACCAAATATCTTTACATTCTTATGGTGCCTTTGGAAGATGAGAAATGAAAAATTATTTAACAATTTGGAAGGGCAGCCTAGTCAAGTAATCATAAGAACGAATGCTTTGCTAAACAGTTTACAAATTCAAATGCTTCCAGTTGTTCCTCAAAAAACACATGAAACTCCCTCACAGCTATTGTACTCTGGGCCTAGAATTTTTGTTGATGCAGCCTGGAAGAAAAGACCAAACGGACAGCCATCTAAAGCTGGAGTTGGAATACACATCATTTGGAAACAGGGACAACACATCACTGATGTTTTCATCTCAGCTAAGACAATGCCAGTTTCTACACCATTGCAGGCGGAGGCGGAAGGACTTCTTATAGCGGCCAACATTGCTTCTTCACTTCTTTTGCAGGATGCTTATTTCTTCACAGATAATCTCGGACTAGCAAAAGTAGTGCAAGCGCGTGGAGGAGCAGATCCAAATGTTCTGTGGGAGATCAGGAGACAAGCTGTCCAATTTCAGGAAATTATGCAACTGCTTAGACCAAAGATCTTCCATATAAACAGATCTCTGAATGCCATTGCCCACAACTGTGCTCATCAAGCAAAAACTCTACCTAGAGTTTCGCCTATTTGCTCTTGTAGCAACTCTACTCATGCAGCTTTTTCGTGCCATGTCTCTGTAGCAATAAACAGACTAAGTTTGGCAGGGCCAATGATTGTAACAGCTCAATGTCTATGAGTAATGAAATCTAGGGTGCTCAGCACCCTACCCTTGTTCAAAAAAAAAAAAGATGTGAAACACAATTACTCGTAGTGAAACTCAAAGTATGTGGAAGTACAATTATGCTGAAAGTGAAGTACACCGAGATACTCCATCAATGAAACCCAGAGTAGATAAGAGCAATTCCAATAGTATAGCCAACTGCTGGCTATAACAAGATGTCGTGTCATTTGTAATCACCATATAGCTAACATGTACAATAGTTGGCTATAAGAAAGAAGTATTTTACTAATATATGGTCCACATTTCACTCTCACAAAGTGCCTAGGAGCACGTGCAAGAGCTGACTATTGCATAGTAGCCCACCTCTCTTCTCTCTCCTCTTCTCTCTCTTCCAACTCATCTAAAATATATTATTTAATATCTTATAGTCAGCTGACTGGACTCTATTATACTTGCTCTAAAAGAAATACTCTCTCTGGTTGATATTAATGGACTCAACTTTGTAGATATACATGCATCTAATCTAAAAACTTAACTAGATATATACGAATCTAGACCAAGTAAAGTCCATTAATATGGACCGGAAGAAGTATCTTATATATATATAAATTCAAATATATTTAAATACTACTTAGTATTTAAATATATTTGAATTTTGACAAATTTGAGGCAATCTTACGGAGGAGTATTATAAAACAAACTCTTCTATTACCGCTGCTGGTAAAAAATAACATTCCCCATCGGTGACACCGTGGTCTGGGCTGACTAGTGTACAGTACAGGTGCTCGGTCCAGAAACCAAATTAATCCTCGCGTCGTATGTTCTCCGTATTACATTTGTCTAGGAATCTACCGTTGTACTCCGTACTTCGTTGCTGCTTGGGATAGTGAAATAAATTAGCTTGTCAGAGAGAAAGGACGGATCGGATCAGATTAAGTATTGATATTTTCATATTTCAAAAAAAAAAAAGTCTTGATATTTTCATATTTTTATTATATTTTCAGCAGATTCAGGACGAAGCGTATAATGGTCGAATGCAAATGTGAATGTGGATTACATCGGATTGCGGATATGAGAAGACTCGTTCGGTCAGTTTTCTTGAACTCGGTCTATCAAAGGTGTTCATAGGGGTATAGGAGTAAGTGTATGTATGTATATGTGAGCATCTACGTTTGTACTGGGTTTCGCAAAAAAAGATAGCTGATGAGACGTATTCAAGATCGAAAACAAATGATTGAGAAAAAATGCACATAAAATCAGGAGTACGTTTCTTTTATGTAAAATTTTTGATCAGAAAGTGTGTAATAGTATACTATAGCCAAACCTGCGCACTTGTTCCTACAACAAACCAAATTATGTGTTAGTAGCATACATATTTCAGCCATAAACTAACTATGTTGTCTAGATGTTCGGGTTAGAATATTTTTATAACATTATTTTCTTTGAGAACTTCGGATAATCCATAGAAAATGTCAGCTAATCCGTATCCACTGAATATTATGAATACGCTACCATATCAATTCGATATATGGTTGACCAATATCAGCATCCATATCCAATGCATTTTTGAAAGTACACACCATATGTAGATGCGGATTTGAAACGGAAATGGTTTGCACCATTTACTATAGAAAGATAACAAGTACGGTACATTCCATCTTAGTCTATGCCTAATATGGACCGGAGGGGTTAGTTGCGCTTGTAACCAAAACAAATACCCTAAAAAAACAAAATAAATATATCAAACTTGCAAGATCTAAAATTCTCAACCTTGGCAGGGATGTAAACGTAAGATCATGTTTGCTCGGTGAGTGCCGAAGCACTACTAATTTTTTTTGCTGCAGGAGCTTAGCATAAGTTATAGGATGTCCAAGTAGTCGTTTGGTGCTTAATAATTAATTAATCAGTTACCTGACTGGTGGCCTTGGAGAGCTAACGCACAAAGATTCCTTACTCCGATCACAGGTTAGATGGTGGGTTTAGTTGGGGCATCGGAATGCGTAAACAATCACCAAACGCAGGCGCAAAATGGCGAAATGCGGTCTGACTCTGATCGGACTTGCGATCAGCGGCGGTTGGTGGCCGATGGGGACGACAGTGGTAGCGGGGAGCTGGTGAGGGGATCTAGCTAGCACACAATGTCTGTTTGGAAACCAGGAATATACAAAACCATACCAAACAGTTTGATTCCCAGTCACTGAGACCAGAACTGATCGTGCGATTCAAATATTCAAATGGGGTGTACACGTGTACTGGTGGTGCTCGAGAGTCGAGAGTGATTGCCACTGCTCAAATTTGGTGCAACAATGATGGCTTGCCGAACTTCTTTGTTTCAATTTTTCAGAATTTACTCTCTGTTCGTTAACTGTTGTTAAAAGTGGATCCAGAGGGACCATTTCATATTTCACAACTCAAAAGTAGAGTAATTCAGAAAGTACATGTGGATACTCCGAAGTCGAGACAAGTGGGTTCACCACTTCACCTGCTGAGATAGCAACCGAAGCCAAAGTGATTGGCTGTTATGAAATTAATGGTCATATTTGCACATCATAAGCCAAGTGTCACCAGTTATGATTCATACTGAGATAGCAACCGTCCGCGCAGGCAGTGCATCCATATTTGCACATCGTAAGCCTAGTATTACCAGTTATGATTCACTAAGCAAAATTTCTCGTCATCAAAGCATGAAACTCCAGGGATGGTATGGAATGCAGAAATTTCATACGAACCAGTACCTATTTCAGTTGATCTTTTTCCCTTCTAAGAACTTGCAAAAAAACAGAAAACATTTTTTACATTTTTGTAAATAATAAAAAATTAAAGAACAATGCATACATGGTTATACTAATCTAGTTACTATGAGTCTTGAGTAGATGAAATTTCTCAAGTTTTCGATGAGAAAGACGACTATCTTACCGCGTGTTATTCAGAGGATGAGATAAAAAAATTGTTTTCCAAATGGAGCACAACAAAATCCGAGGACTGGATGGTTTTCCAGTAGAGTTCTATCAAAACTTCTAGGAGATAACCAAATCAGATCTGATGGCGACCATCTCAGACACTGCGCTCATGCAAAGAAGAAATATCCTTCATGGGGTAGTTACCCTGCATAAACTGGTTCATGAGTTACATCCGAAAAAGATGGATGTGATCTTTTTAAAATATCGACTTTGAAAAAGTTTATGACAAGGCCAAATGGTCTTTCCTTCAACAAACATTCAGATGAAAGATTTTACTGATGAGTGGCGTGCTCTAATACATAATTTTATTTTCAGAGAAAGTGTTGCAATTAAAGTTAACGATGATGTTAGTAGATACTTCGCGACGAAAAAAAGATTAAGACAAGGTGATCTATTATTCACTCGTGCTATTTAATAAAGTGGTTGATATGCTAGCCATAATTATTGAGCATGCAAAAGTGAACGGATATATTAATTAAAGGGGTAGTTCTGCATCTTATTAATAGTGCTCTATCTATTTTTAAGTACATCGATGGTACAATTCTATTTATGGAACACAATCTTAAGAATGCAAGATTTTTTAAGATAATTTTATCAGCCTTCAAGAAGCTATCTAGTCTTAAAATTAACTTCCATAAAAATGAATTATTTTGCTTCGGTGAGACGCAAGATGAGGCCATCCAGTATGCTGATTTTTTTGGTTGGTTCTCATTAACTCAGTACTCAGTAATATGATATTGTATATGATTTCCTTCTTCTAGTTTCATAAAGGTGTCCTGCAAAGATTGGACTATTCTGATCCAGATTCTTTTGGCAAGAAGATAATGAGAAAAAAATCAACTAACTGAACTGAAAATTGTTTGCCGTACAAAATATCAAGGAGGACTTGGTATTTAAGACCTTGTGGTAAAAAACCAAGCACTTCTTGGAAAATGGTTATTCAAGCTTTAAATTGAAGATGAGATTTGGCAAACCATCATGAAGATAAACTATGTTAGCTCAAGGGTTTTATCCTAAATTTACTGGAAACCTGGGACTCGCACTTCTGGGTTGGCCTTAGAGCGACAGAGAAGTTCTCCTTTCCATATAGGTCTTTCTCTATCAATGATGAATCTCAGATAAGGTTCGAAAAAAGTGGCTTCATAATGCCACTCTTCACAAACAATATCCTGCAATATACAATAATGTGCGTCACAAAATCGGATACTTTAGCAAGCGTGATGGGAACTTTACTTCCAAATGTGACGTTCATACGAGATCTTGTTGGTCCAAGGCTAGCATCCTGAAATGCTTTGCTTCAACATCTGGATATGGCTCAGTTGACACATGGGACTGATGAATTTGAGATTGGAAAATTATATGTGATATCCATGTATAGTGCACTGATCCAACCTGACGCGCCAGTTGATAATAATACAAAAAATAGAAAATGAAGATATTGCTGAAAACTAAAGTTTTTGTGTGGTATATTTGTAGAGGGGTAATTATCACAAAGGACAACCTTGCAAAACATAACTGGCAAGTGTGTCTTTTGTTATCATGAAGAGACTATCAAACACTTATTCTTCTGGTGCCAGTTTGCTATATCTATATGACCAGTCATCCACATGAGTTCTACCTTATATCTACCACGTGGCGTTGGATGATAAAAAATATTCTCTCTTGCAGGTTATATACCAGTGCACTGCTATACTCCGTTTATGGTCGTCTTTTCAGCGCGTGGAAAATCACGACCTATTTATTGATTTTAAGTTGATCATGTATATTGCACTTTTATATTTTGCCTTTTGTATCGTTAGATGTTGAATGTTTGTGTGGTTGTGTACATCTCAGTTATGTAGAGGCCAAGTGCAATGCTTAAATATTTTAAGTAATAAAGCATCCTTTAGATAAAAAAAATTGCACACATAGGTAAAAACGTAAAATTATCATTTGAACTATCCGCTTACCGGATGATGGTTTCTATGAGATAATTGCAGCATAATGTAATGCCATCACTGTAGGGATACTCCATTTTTGATATGGAAAAATAAGGATAGACACCCTACTCAGAGGATAGGCTGAGAGTTGAAGCGGTGTGTGTAAAGATGGAAAAGAGAGATTCACATGCTCATAACAGATGAGTTTAATATTAGAACGAAAAGTACTCGCTTAAGCATCGGAGAGTAATGCTGATGATAATTGATCTAAGCTTAGATGCAGCAAGGAAGGCAAGGGGGTGGACCAAGCTAAAGTTAAACATGTGCAAGAGTGGAGAAATAATACGAAATTCTTTCGCCTTATTGCAAAGGGAAACATGGGAAAATGCAATCTGTTAACTACATCAAGACGAGGGGACTATAGTAGACCAAGACAACCTAAATGTTTATATATTAGAATATTGCAAGAGATTGGTTAGCGCATCTGCTAAAAAAGGCTGCACCATGAGAGAAGACAAGGCTCAGATAAAAAAAAAACTATCTTTCAATACTTTTTTGAATTGGTGTATTCATTTTTTTTGCAAATACAGGCATGCAAAGAATAAGTGCCATCAACCCTAATAAAAATAATTACATGCTTTAGATGGGTAAATGACGAAGACAATTAGAGTAACATGAACAGCAGTGCCCTAATTAAGACACAACTACATACTAAGTTAGGGAGTGAGCCATAAAGGAATAAAATACAAGGTTTGTGTACTAGCAGCCCATGTTTAAAGTCAATTCATGACGGAGAATTCGCAAACAAAATTGAACTGATATGAGAGCAGGAGTGAAAGATGTACAATTGGAGATAAGTGCTTCCATTTTTCATACACCAATGTACATACGAACAACAAAATCTATTTATACCAGATCTAGTACAGCTTTGTGTGAAATGACATGCATTTGGTAGAATCTTGGAATATATGTATTTACTACTGTAATTGATGTGGTAGTACATTAGATCATCCACCTATGGAGCAATACCAAATAAAAAACACTAAATAAACCGTTATATATCTAGTAAATATAGCAACATATTAATAGTACTCACATCAACTACACATGAAGATCAAGATACAAATATCTGAAATTAATACAGAGACACTACGTAAAGCTACAAGAAAATAGAGGTTCAACATATAACTAAAAATAACAGCAAAAAATGAAAAAATGAAATACATGGACAACTATACATACCATATCTCTTCTAAATCTTAGCTCAATTAAATGGATAATTTGACATTCATTGGAATGGGTCTTGAAAGAGTACCAACGAACTAATGTGGAGTATATGAACAGTGGACTAAGTGTTACAATCAAATGGAGTATATGAACATGTATCTCTGACATGAAAAATATATAAGAGGTTTTAAAACATAATTCAGCCAGACATGACCAAATTGGAAATACTATGAAATACACTTCTCCCTACTTCTTAGCCTTCTCCCTTAGCTCAACAACAATTGATGGGAACTTCTGAACCAACTGCACGAATCCATCAGTCAGCACAGCCTCCCTGAAGTTCTTCTCGTCGGCAAAGAAAGCAATGCACTTGTCTTTCAGCTCCGGGCAGTTGTATGTCTCAGCATGACATAAAGTTGCAGCAGCGGTGTCTGCAGTCACATTGTCCCACAGCCTTCTTGCGCACATCAGCTTTAACCTATCCATGTCGTACCTGTCAGCGACGGCGAGCAAATGCCGATACACCTCAATAGCCGAGTCTCCGAGCTCGTCATCCCCAGGCAGGGCATCCGTATACATATACCGGAGGAAAGGTCTGAAGGTTGCAGGCTCAATATCATCCCCAGGCAGGGCATCGTAGATTCCGCCATGGAGCCGAGGAGCTCTGCCTTGAAGACCGGCGAGCGGGCGGCGAGCACAGCCCGGTGAGCAGTGAACTCCTCGCCATCGACGAGGAATGAAACGTCAGAACCATCGGCGCAGTCCAGGAGTCTGCCCAGGTGATCCCCTATGTCAGAGGACGGCACAGTCAGGGGATCGTCTCGCACGACTATGACTCCGTACACAATCGTGATCCACCCATTTTTCACGCACTGAGACTCGAGGTCGCTTCTCGCTTCGCGAACCGTGGCCACCCCCAGGTGTGGAAGCCCTTGGGTTGGAATGAATCCAGCAGCCTATCTGCAAGAGAAGATGGATCCCCGTCCTTGTCCAAGACGAAAACCTCAAAGATGGCCTTGACACCTGTGGCATTGCTCACGAGCTCGAGGTAGATTGAGAGGTAGTCGCCCGACTTGACCTCGCTACCGTCCCCACGCGGGTAGCAGTAAATCCTCCAGCGGTATCCCCCGGCGGAGATGACTTCGGGCTGAGCGTAGACGACGTCGCCGACGGCAAGGTTCTTTGTTTCCGCATAGTGAAGCTTGAACGGCATGAAGCAGGAATCGAACATCTTGGCCTGTGTATTGCTTTGGATGGCCAGTGGAGTACTTGAGGTAATTTAGTTGGAGTATGTCAATCTATATATATGATGGATTGATGGTTAATACAGAAGGGCGACGAACTGTTGGGCTTCCGGGTATGATAACTAACTCTTGGGTTTCTCTATGTACACCCAAGGGAGTGGTTATGAAGGTTGATCGTTTGTAGTCTTGAATGCAGGGAGACGATGACGGTGAAGGCCGTATCGGCACGCTTCGAGTTCTGAATCGTCATGGGAAGCGCGAACGGCTTTCTTGGGTGAGTAGCTGGCGGTGAGGAAGCGATCCTGGGCCCGAGAGGATCATAGGAACGTTGATTGTCATTGGTACCAACGCCCTCTAATGGCACTATTTCGTTTTGATAAAGAACAAAATTATCTAGTACCACATCCAACTCACGGTGGGCAAAAAAACCGATGACCGAAGACCGAAACCGAAAAGACCGAGACCGAACCTGAAAAGACCGAGACCGAAATGACCGATAAAATGTCGGGTAGAAAATTTTATAGACCGAATTAAGTTTGGTCAATTCGGTCATTTTGTTCTGAGTAACCGAATAGATCGAACTGGCCGAATTTTACGTAAGACTGTCCCAATCTTTAGATTTTTTGATATGCATGAGATGTGATATTCTTGAATGTTCATAAACTTCTCTAGCCTCGTTGTTACATTTTTATTTAGATTATTGAATATTTATTCGTGCCAATTGATAATAATATATGTAATGAAAAAACATCCAAAATACATCTAAAATGTTGCCAACCTTTTACTAAATAATGTCTAAGTTTTGCGTTAACAACGTCAGCCACACTATTCGGTCATGACCGAACCCGAACCCGAATTACAGGGTACCCGAATTTGTCGGGTAGTAAAAGTAACGAGTATATTTCGGTCTTCATTTTTTTCTGACCGAATTTGAAATAGACCAAAATACAAAAACCGAATTTTCGGTCATGACCGAATGCCCACCCCTACATCCAACAACAAAAATACTCTACCTATCGTGACAGAAAAGAACGGTCAACAATTGTACCTGTAAAATTAAGACATACAGTACACGTCTGAAGGGATCATAGGAGTACTATAATAATGACCGTCTCAGATTCTAATTTTATTTTATACAACTATGAAAGGAAAACCGCCTAGATACACGTGCTTGAATTTTTAGTCGCCTTTCTCTTGCACTCACTCTTTTTTCTTGGGAAACCCGACATTTTTTCCATTTATATAGAAAAGGAGTTTCCGGTTTATACATAGGAGTCTCCGGTTGCCCCGCCAAAGCGATGAACCGGATAAACACACCACAAACTCTCCAACAAATGAGCCACCACGTAAAAGCAACGCACCACAAAACTGCAAACACCACGCCAATACAAGGTAGAGAAACCAAGCCGCTGACGCCCCAACGTTTGGAGTAGGTGAAGCCCGTCTCTAGAACCTCATGAGTCATGACATTTGTACCATCCCATAAAATGAGGACCGCGGAAGTCGGGGCCTTCATCCTGACTTCCAACCACTCTACCGCACACTACAGGGTACACCAACACCAGCCTCCGGGGTGCACGACCGTGAGTTGTAGCACCGCCCTCCGTAGTCCTTGATGCACAAAGATGCCACTTGGGGTCTTTGAAAGCCTCTCCAACATCTAAATTTGATGTCGATGTCTTATACCGACAGTATTTAACATGGAGTGATAAGTTGGGCTGGTACGCTCGGTATCTAAATGAGTTTGCACAAGAGAGACTAATTTAGACAGGTTTGGGCTCCTTGAAACATGATGGTAAAGACCCTACTCCTATTGGTGGTGAGGTGTATTGCTTATGTACCATATGATAGGGTTTGTGTATGAGACTAAAGATGCCTCTCGGTAGTTCCTCCCTACCTTATATAGGTGGCCAAGGGTGGGCTTACAAGCTAACCAAGTTGGTTTACAAGTAGAGTCAGTCTTTTGGTATTCCGGGTATTACTTTGTATGTATTGTGTGCTCCAAGTTTGGTTGTTCACCTTGTATCGTAGTATGCCTCCATACTGATGGCCTTGGTCATTCTATGTTCATAGGTTAAAATTGTCCTCCATGTGGTACCCGGTGTTCTATGTACTCATACACTAGGCTCAGAGTCCTTCATGATATTCAATATCTTCTTTAAGGATCCTTTGTCGGCTAGGGTTGGCCTCGCCGCTTCTCCACCCCCCTCACTTTTATATAGTTGGTTGGTGACCCCTTGCCCAAACCGACTAGGGGGGGGGGGGGGGGGGGGAGTTGGAGTACAAGTGGAATTCTCCTACCCAAACCCAAACCGGCATAGGGGGTCCTAGTTGGGCTAGGGCTCACCCTCCCCTAGGACGATGGTGCCCATCCCGGGCTTGCCCTCGAGAACCTTTCGCAGAATATGTTGGACCTTCCAGGATGTTTCTATGACCTTCCGAAACCTTCTGTATATGCTTGAAACCACTTTGAACACCCTTGATCATATTCCGGACACCTGCGGAATAATCCAAGACTCTTAGAACCACTTTCGGGACCACTTCATCCATATGTTAAATTGCACTCACATTCGAAATGTCGCTAATCATTTAAGTGTGTGACGTACCGTATGGGTTGGATACACGTGGACATGTCTGGAGCACCTTCTACAATAATAATAAATAACTGCAACGAGTTCAACATATAATCATATAACACGAAGATCTTTATCGTGTGAAACTTCCATATTACTATCGTCATATTGCTTCTCAATACTTCGCATAACATGGTGGAAAACTATTATGATATTCTTGCTATCAGACATGTACTTTTTTACTCATTCCATATTATCGATATTCTTGTAACTAACAACTTAATTAGTCACATGTTCTACGAGACGATAACTAATATCTAAACACATGAGTGGGCCCATAGTGTATCTCTCCAGTAGCAATTCCCATAGCGATATAATGTAGAACTTCAACATATTTACTTTCCCGTATGTGTGAACAACACTTTGTTGGCATTCAATTATAAGATATTTCATCTGATTCATATTACTTGCTACTAGTATGTATGTATGTACCTAGAACTAAAATATGTCTAGATACATCTATATTAGTGGCAACTAATATGGATTGGAGAGAGCATTTGATGATCTCATAGCATCCATTTAGGCTGGTAATAGTGGGGAGTAACTTAGACTAGTAACATAGTAGTATGTCATGTTACTAGTCTAAGTTACTACCTTCATAGTGGGTAGTAACTTATATGTGGTGTCATGCATTGTATCATTTATTATGTTGTAGACTCATCTTGCCTTGAGGTGTGTGATGTTATGGTAACATAGCTAGTTACCACCTCACTCTCTTTCTTTATTTATTAGCATGCCATGTCATCAAAATGAATTGAGATGTGTGATGTTACTAGCTATGTTACTCCCACTAGCCATATGATTCACATCGTAATTCAGGTTAGTCATAAGTTGCAACATGGCTTGCAATTGAGATTTGATGACATTATCTGACTGAAAACAAAGTTAGTTCGCACTATCCTTGCGTTTTTTAACCAAAGATGCCTAAACTTTTTCCGAGAATGAACTTTAATTTTTAATCTATTCATTTCAGATCTTCGTAAAAGAATAAATTTCTTTAGATGAATAATCCATGAAGATAATCTTATATACCGCTAACGTACTAATTTACATCTTCAATTCCTTCAAAAAAAATTGACATCTTCTAAGTCTCTGTCATATGGTGAACAATGTCTTGGCCTCCTTGTGCATGGACCTGACGATGGCCGTGACCTGCTCCACCTGTCGCTCGTCGGAGCACGCCGCCACGAGCACCTTGGCCGTCCCGGCGTCCGGGTAGCACCCGGCGTCCACCATCTCCTCGAAGATCTCCAGGCACCTCCTGTACTCCTTCTTCCTCGCGTACGCGCCCATGCGGGACGTCCACGTCACCACGTCGGCGGCGATCCCCCTCTTCCCTTGCATCGCCGCGAACGCCGCCTCCATCCTCTCCAGGTACCCCGCGCGGCCGTACGCGTTCACCACCACGTTGTACGTGCTGACGTCGCAGGACCCTCCGTGTTCCATGGCGGCGAGGAGGCGCTCCATGTCGTCGAGCCGCCCGGCGCGGCCGTACGCGTTGAGCATGGCGTTGAGGGCGAAGGTGTCCGGTGTGAGGCTGGACTTGTGCAGTTGCGCCATCACCTCCTCGCACCGCGCCACGTTGCCGGACCTGGCGTGCGCCGACAGCAGCAGCATGTGCGACTTCATCGTCGGCGCCATCCCGTGCTTCTTCAGCGACTCGAACACAGCCTCCGCTTCTGCATCCATCCATCAACAATGGCGGTCGGATTCAGCATCTCGTAAGAGCAGAGCAGAGCAAGGAACGCTGGCTGGAATTGGTTTGATCAGTTTACCTCGGTGGCGACCGGCTCTTCCATAGGCGTCCACCAGGATGTTGTACGAAGCTCTGTCAGGCTCGCACCCCATGTGCTGCATCAGGGTGAAGATCTCCGAAGCGCCTTGCGGGAACCCCGCGCGGCTGCAGCGGTACATCGACAGAAGTTCAGGCTTCGAATTCAGAGCAATATGAACAGATTTCAGTCGAATTGTGGGTGGATCACCTGTAAGCCTCCATGAGGGCGTTGTAGGCGTAGACATCAGGCTCGTGCCCGGCCTGCTGCATCTCCTCGAACACCTCCTCCGCCTTCTCGCACAGCCCTTCCCTCGCGAACGCGTTCACCAGCGCCGTGTAGGTGCAGATGTTGGCCTTGCACCCGATCGATTGCATCTCGTTGAAGACCTTCATCGCCGACATTGGCTGCTTCGACTGTCAATCGAAATCCCAAAGAAATGTGAGCGCAAGCCACTGTCTCAAAGAACATTTTCAGTTCATTTCCTAGCAACATTGCCTGACCTTGCCATACACATTGATCATCAGGGTGTACGTCTCCGTGTTCGTTCGGCATCGATCCCTCTTCATCTTCTGATACACCTCGACCGCCTTCTCGGTGCATCTCGCCTTCAGCAACCCGTCGAGGTACGCGTTGTATACGGTTGCGCCTGGAAAGAAGAAACCATTTCTTCGTGAGTGAATGTCTCAGTTAACCTGAAACTTTCTTCCCCATGACAGACGGTTCAGAGCAAACTGGAGTGCCTACTTGGAGGGATCCCGTGCTCCCGCATCTCCGAGATCACGCCTTCTGCCCGGTGCAGGGACCCAACATTGCAGTAAGCTCGCAAGAGGAGGGCGTAGGTGTCCTCTGTCGGCACACACCGCGCCTCCAGCAGAGCCGTGTACATAGCCTCTGCCTTGTCCAGCTGCCGCTTCCGGCCATAGGCGTCTATGAGCAGGTTGTAGCAGATGACGTCCGGGCGGAAGGAGCTCCGGTACACGATCCACTCGCAGACCTACAGACAGTTCTGAGAAATCACACATCAAGATGTTGATCAGGGCTTAACTGAAATGGTGAAAATGCGATGAACGATCACAGCGGTGTGCTGGTCTGGGGACCTACTGTTATGATCGGATCCCACTGCCGGTTCAGCCGGAGCTGGACGGCGACGTTGAGGATGTCGTCCCACAGGCTGTGCGTGGCAGGGATGCTGTCCAGCGACTCCCAGACTTTGGCAACGTCTGTTCCCTTCTGGACGAGTTCTAAGATGTCCTGTGCCATTGGACTGAGCACGGGGAAGACTCCGTCCACAAATCCAGAGCCGTACTTCCAACCTCGGCCTCTCATTGCACCCGCTACATCAGATGAGACTCCAAGCTGTTAAACCCGTTTCAATGGCAGAAAACTCAAAAGGCAACGTCGCTTGGTTGCAGAACTTAACGCAAGCCTAAATCAAGCAAGGGATGGACAGTTACTTCTTTTCCGTGACATTTTCTTTCGGTCGAAGGTCCTCGCCTCACCATCTCTGTCAATGTAAGCGCCGTCGTATTTGTTCTTCCTTTCGCCGTAGCTATATAAGTTCACCTCTGCTTCGTGCAGGGAAGTTCCTTGCTGGATGTTTCCGCAAGCACAGATTCGCCATCTTGGTCCTGCGACCGGAGGATAATACAATGGTGACTCTATCCTCAACCTGCAACATGGTGGAGGGAAGAGATGTCAGTACAGCTGCAAAACATTCAGTACACTGGAAGAAGTAGAAAGAATCTGTTCCTTTGAGAACTTCCTGTCAAAACATTCAGAGAGGGGAACTGTTACATGGTTCTATAGAAGTGTCATCAAGAACACAGACCAAATTTAACTGCAGTTGCCTGAATTTGGGCAAAACTAAATGAACATGGAAACAACAAAGGTAAGAAGAATTCAGGAAGATAGGAAGTTGGATTACATGAGCGAAGTGTGAAAGTCTCCGCAGGCAAAGCTGCAGCTTTGAGAAGGGACAGATGACGTTGAGCTCGTGCCCGCTTCTGATAGTGGTGGAAGAGTGAGGAAAATACTGGAATATCTGCCAACAATTTTCCCTTTGGGTTGTTCTGTCTACTGTGTCATTTTTAGCCTCACAAGATCTATCGTCCGGTTGTCTTATCCAGAAGGCAAAGAAATCCTCGCTGTGGGGGCTGCGCTGGGCAGTGCAGCGCCCTTTGAGTGGACTGACTAATATATGTGGTTTTTCTCTAGTGTTTCTGTACAAATGTCAATGTGCACAATGCAAGACAGAGGTGTTTATTAGAAGTAAATTCGTGGTTATCTCGTGCATTTGTGTTTACATGATTGTAACATCGCCATGCAAGCAAGTTCTTTAGCAATGGCAATTCATGCGCTCTTTCTGAGTAACCATGATTGGCAAAACTTGCTGATATTTTTCCAAATAGAACAGGCACAACTATGCATACATAACTCTTTTGCAGACATTAATTTCTGGTACATCTGATTATTGAGAAAAACGAAATTGATTGAAGCTCGTTGCAGCTCTACTCTTTTTTCCTGTACAGTTTGGCTATAATAACCCAGCCGCTTAAGTCAAATGGCTTTTAAGTTTTAAAAACTCAAATGACTTTGAAATGTATTGTCAGTCTAAGTACATGGTTGTTGAGCAAAAGTATCCTTGTTTTTGCTTCAAAGAGAACAAGTAGCTGAAGGGCTGCGTAACTCAGAAGTCTGTAGGGTACTTGTCAGGCTTAAACCACAAGGAGAAATCAATTCCTTTCTTCTTAAGATCTTCAGTAGCAGGCCGGATCCGATCCAAAAGCTGCAGTTCAGTAATAGGATTCATCAACAACCCTATAGAAACTCTCTAAAAAATAACATAACAGAATTATCATTGTTGTAGGCAATTCATAAACCAAACAACACAAACACCCTAAACCTGGAGATCCCCTAGTATGACAAATCATGTAATGTGGACTATTAAGTTCATATGGTTTGACCCTTTGGAGAAATGAGAGTAATTCCTTGAGATATTAGTAGTAAATGTGCGTGGTTTTTAGCAAATAAGAGAACAAGCTACTTTTTTTAAACCAACCTGTTCGTGAACAGCACCATTGGAAACAAGAACAGAACGATCAAAGACGGTATACTCTCCACCATCCATGCGCGACACTACCCCACCAGCTTCTTCAACTATCTATTGAAAAAAAACAACCAAATTCGTCAAGTAATTATACTGATAAACTCCACATAGTGAGAGTTGCTTAGATCAGGAAAAAAGAATCCATCTACTGAGGATCAATGGGCAGAAATTAACTAATTGAAATCAAAAGTACATAGATAAATACATTTTAGAATACATGCAACATTGTGATACCTTTTACAATGCATCTACGTTCGATTACAGAAAATGATATCAATTGCTTTTAAAAATTAGCTCAAAACTGCTCAATTATACCTTTAAGATTATCTTTAGTTCAAACTGCTCCATATTATTTTTCAACCCGAATTATAAGAATTCAACAATATAAGAACCATCATAAACATGAAAATTATCATCTAAATGAAAAGGTTGTAAGATTTGAAAGTAAGCAAATAAGCCACTCCCAGTTTCTGCCAAACTGATGATTGTTTAGCAATTCAGATTCCAATTGTTAATTGTGGGCATTCCCATGAGGTTAAAAAGATTACCAGAACGCCAGCAGCCATGTCCCACGGCTTAAGCCGATATTCCCAGTAGGCTTCTGTAATGCCAAGACCAACATGGGACATGTCAGCAGCAGCAGAGCCTAGCCTTCGTACCCCCTGAAGGAAACTACATTAATAAAAGAAATAATAAAAGGACAAAAAAATGGGTGCATGGTATTTGGTTCCCTTGTTAGTGGACACACAGTAATACCTTTTTAATCATGGGAAGATTCACTTACCCTACTAATATCAGTAAATTCCTTGAACAAATTTATATTGGTCAGCCATGGGTCATCATGTTCATATCCAAACCCAGTAACCAGAAGAGATTGTTCCACCTAGAGAATCAATTAGAGATAACAGATTACAAATTCATTTCGGCTGGCATGAACTATCTATGTCACATGAATTATGATTGCATCCTGAAATATTTAAATTAGATAATTTGAGTCTATGACTGCTGGAAGATTTTCCTGAAGGTACACACAAGTGTTCACATATCATTACTTCTAATGTAGCATAAGAGAAAATAGGCTACCTTGTCCGTTGGACTGACATGAATCTTTTGCCCATTACAATAAGCACCATTGCCTGTTCAAGGAGCAAACAAAGCCTTAAAAAACATTTCACAGTATAGGAGAACAACTATTGTTGATCAAAGATCCTACCAGAAGATGCAGATATTGTACGAGTGCTCCAGCACATAGGCCCACCACAAAACTCCACCTAAAGGAGATAACATTTGAGTAAAATAGAGAGAAACTATTTCTAAAACCAACACTTTTTTTCTCCGGTATTCCATAATCATATGGTTCGACAATATTACATGCATATACATACCACAGTGGCAGCAGCAGGCTTTCCTCGGAATAGAACACCAATGGATACAGAAAAGCTGGGGTAACCATGTGCAAAGTTTGTTGTTCCATCTAAAGAAGAGAAATTCAATTTCGTTCAGGAAGATGATGAAAATGAATAGTATCATTTTTAGAGGGGAGACCCACATGGGCCCTGCCTTTTTATGAAAGCAACAGAGGTTCGTTACATCTGGGGATACCAGTTCAGGCAGAACGTGCAAAACAAAACAGGTAAACCAGAAAATACTACGGCACCAGGCCAAGCCAACCGAAGGTTTCAAAACGAACAAAGATCCATGTCCATGCAGGGACTTAAGCTAAAACTTAAAAAAAAAGATCATCCAATCCCACGTCTTGGTCTTGCAACGAGATACATCCTTCTACCATCATCTTTATCTTGTCCACCATTGCCCGCCATGAATTGTACCTTTTACGAAATTGAAAGGTTGTTTTGCATTTTATCTATTCCCTCTGACCCTAAATACTTGTCACAGATTTAGGCAAAATGTAGGCTAAAATATGGAACCTCCGACATGTATTTTGGGCCGGAGGGAGTAATCAAATGGCTCAGAGAAAGTGATAATGCTTCAAAATTAGATACCAAGTCTAAATGTCGAATCATTCTTCCACTTAGTAATCTACGTACAATTGTCACTTTCCAAATCAGTGGAACGGACTAACCCAGACAAGTGCACAGCTTACATCCAGAAAATTAAACAATCCTCAGAATCAGAAATACCACAAGAATCATCCAACGATACATATACTGTTCGTTAGAAAAATCCCAATTAACCCCACTACAGGAAAAAATGTTGAGTATACTATATGTAAGTTATAAAGCAGCCAAACCTAAAGGATCAATGCACCAGAGATACTCTGAGAGGGAATCTCCAATGATGCCCCCTTCCTCCCCAAGTATGAGATGGTCTTTAAAGTTCTTGGTCACAACTTCAAGAATGACAGACTCGCTCAGTTTGTCTGTGCTGAACAGAAGTACAGAATAATAAATTCACATGAAGTTCCAAGTAAAAATATAGGCCCAGGTTCATATAACAGTGGAGCCAACAGCACATGCAGAAATAAGAATATGCATGAGAAGCATTCTTACTCTGTCACCAAGTCTGCAGTCCCCTTGTATTGGATATTGCGCGGCTTATTAACAGCTTCCATTACAACCTAAATGAACGGAAGACAAGGAAATTGACTTGAGAATTTATTCATTAAAATTAGAACAAGGACATGAGGAACTTGCATCAGGGCGTGGAAGTACCACACTACATCTTACAAGAATGAGGAACTGAGCAACCCATACAGCCTCGTGTTGTATCCCCTATGTTCATCCTCTCTTGGTTAACAGATGAACCAGTATGGGCTCTCTAGATAGTCAAAATAGGCGGGGCCCTGTTGCTCTAATAATAGTCACAATATTGGATCCTGTCAAATATATCTATCCCCAGAAACCAATGAAACTAGTACTAGTTGGCATCGTAGCACATTGACCAGCACCTGCCGATTCAACTGAACGACTAGCATTTCTTCGAGACGAACTGGCTCTTATGGGTTATGGCTGCCCATGACAGACATATTTTCATAGCAACCGTCACCCCAAATCCAAGCAAGCAATTCAATCTACGAACCTTACCCCGGACGGAACCTGCAATCATCTAACTGAACCAACCCGATAAGGGAAGCCTGACGAGAGAAAAACAAAACCTCAAACGCACCTCTGCGCCGGCCTTGGCGGCGGCCTGGATGACTCCGAGCAGCTCGTCGGCGGGAATCGGGCCGGTCGTGGGGGCGGCCACCTTGGGGAACTTGCTGGGCGCGGTGGGCTGCTCCGACGCCACCGCCATGATAGGGCGCGCCTGCTTGGACCTGGAGGCGAGCCCGCGCAGGGCGAGGAACGGCGCCGGCGAGGTCCTGGCATCCCTGGGGAGGGAAGAGACGGCGGTGGTGGTGGAAGGGAGAAGATACCGTGCCATTGGTGCTGAGAGAAAGGGTAGAAAGGGTCTGATTTTCCCCTCCCGCTGCACTTCGTGTGTGTCAGGTAACCAGGTTGACACAAAAAACAAAACAAAAGAACCACACATCTTTTTTGTGATAGTTTTGAATTTTTTTGGAGGGTTAATGTGGAGCTGACACGTATGTACTTGGACAGTTTAATGCCTGAAGTGATTTTTTCCGTGTGTACTTCTGGTGCTCTCTAGGATTTGTAAGAAGACTGGAAAATATCTTTTGCCTTCCTTCCCGGTGTGGTTGTAGCATTAACGGACGGTCAAAGCGGTAGCCGCTTAACGCTGCATTGGTTCAAGCCGACTAGCCAATTTGCCCTCCTCTCGCTCATGTCGATGTCGCTCTCGCCCGCTTCGTCTGCATCCTCATCGCCATCCAGAAAGACACGAAACGCATCGTCGGGGACTGGCGGTGCAGAGGAGGAGCTCGGCGCCGTACTCCCATTCTGGGTGGAGCAGCTTCGCCCTCTCCTCTCCCTTCGAAAGCAGTTGGTGGCATGGAGCAGGCCTAATACGGCGAGGCGCTCAACAAGGAGAGCACGGTCCACCACCGAACGCCGATAGAGGACGGCGCCTACGCCCCAAGGTGAGCACCCACCCCTCCTTTGTTCCCCTCACTGTACAACCACCTTAGGCCTCGCCAGAATCAAGCAGGCCTGCTATGTCGAGCGGAGAGGCTCATAGGAGAGAGGGAAAACATGGGGAGAGGAGGCGGGAGGGTGCCTCGCCGCCGCCGCGGGCTGGCTGGACGAAGTCGCAGACGGCGGCGGGAGCGGAGGCACAGGGGAAGGGGGATTGGGAGTGTTGGCGCAGCCGCACAAGTAGCCCTCGGCCTCCATCTATCGATTTGTTGTTTCGTCGTGCAGACTCCTCTTCGGATTGGCCTTCTTGTGGTATGCTTCTTTTCTCAATCCTTTCCTCTTCCTGCTTGATTTGGTCTGCTCTTGTTGACCTTTTTCTTCCTCATGGTGATTCGTCTTTTGGTGCAGATCATCGAGTTTCGCTTCCGTTCCTACGAGCAGATGACGGATTGGTATCTATCGTGTTCATCTGCCTCGCCTTCTCTGTTGCTACATCGGCTTTTCTACTGCTCGAATCTTGGAGATGCCAACGTCGTGTAGCAGCATGGGAGGGGCCATACACCTAAAGAGCAGCAGCATCGGAATTGGTAGAGGGGACCAATTCGGTGATGGCCGGCGAGCACGGCACGGAAGGAGATCTGAGATGGCAGAATTCGTCGTGACCACAGCGGCGTTTTATTTGTCTTGCTCCACCTCCATCCTGCCTAGCTGGGGTACGAAGTTTGTCCTTCTTAGCCTTAGGCGGCAGTGAGCCACCGAAGATCTCCATTTGTCCTCCTTATCTCTTCATATTCCCTTGGCAAGATTCTGTTGCTACAATTTTTTCCTTGCTGATTGATGGTTTCAGTAAAGGTAGGTACACATCCCCTTTCTAATCTCTCATGTTTCCTCTTTCTAATCTCTCATGTTTCCTCTTGATCACGGCCACCACTTGTTGCCGGCCGGATTAATTTGTGAGCTTCATATTGATCAAAGTTATCTCCCTTCCACGGCAGATTATTCCCTATGGTGGAGGGATTCCATGAATCACCTTGCAGGCTACAAATAATTTCTTACTTTTTCTGTCTTGATGTTTGGAATGGACAAATCTACAACATCAGTGGCCTGATCTCTTATTTTGCAAAAGGTCAAAGTTTTTCTGTCCAGCGGGTCATCAACTACGATATATCACCTTCCCTTTTAGAACAAGCATTTGATCAGCAACATGATTTTTTTCTGCTCTAGGGAAGCATATCAATTTTTTTCCTTGCCGGTCAATAATGAGAGTGATACTTGGTTTTATTTCTGGACAGTTTCAGGTTTTAGTACTTCTAATGTGTAGGAAGTTCTCACTGCATATTCATACTGCATATTCATATTCAATTATCCATTCGAGTTCTTGATTCTGGAAATCATGTAGTGAACTAAAACGTATGAGATCTGCTCCAGCCCAAGAGTCTCTTTTTGGAAGATTATAGATGTGTATTGTGCAATAAACTCAAGACAGAGAAATGAGATCATTCCTTCTTGAAATGTCAGTTTGCCCAGATGCGCTAGAAATATATATGGCCAGATTTCAGAACTAGATGCGCTGGAAATATATTTGGCCAGATTTCAGAACTACAAATTTGTTCATTGTAGTATTAAAAATATGTTGGCTATCCCTTTCCATACTAAAATTATTGCCTTGGTTGCTCCGACTCAAGAACAAATCAACCAAGTCTTTACAAATGCATGAGAAGCTTCCATGAGTTCATGCATATGGTGTTACAAATAGTTAAAAAAGAATATCATGACCTAGGGCCTGGACAGAAGGACTTTGACATCTCTCTTATTTAGCTTTTGCCTCTTTTCTTGCCGTTGTAGATACTTTCTTATTATTATTTACTTTTCAAAATATTCTACAGGTTATATATATGTTTAGAGGACAGAAATCCTCATGGGCAAGCATCCAATTGATTGTGCCACCGGTATGTCCTAATTTTCTTTTCTTTTGGATGCAAAAATCTTCTATATTTGATTGCATTCTTGGGATCTTTAGAGAAGAATGGATACTTCTTTCTGTATGTTGTAAATGCCAACTAATTCTTATGCTTCTATTGTTCAATAGGAAAATGAATGCCATGTTTAGTTCATGCCTCTTGTGTACCACTTTCATATGTTCATTTTTGTTAAACCTGATCATCCTCTCACAATCTTTCACTCTCTCGATCTAGCAATAGTTGCAACCTAAGCATACTAATTTCTGTGTTTGCAAGAAGCACCATACTCTGGACTTGAAGGAACTGAACAAAAGAGACAATTTCCTATCCAGGATGTATTTTTTTATTATTTTGAAGTTTGGACAATCTATCATTACTGCTTCTCATCCTGGTGTAGGCCTAGACCAGGATTTTGGATCGGGATAATATTCTAAGTTATTTCGTTAAAGTGAATTTTTTATTTTATACACACTTACTAGGGAGGATTTTTTTTCGATAAAGGATGCTTTATTACTTTTGATAAGCAATTACATCCAGCCTCTGCATAACCAGGATGCACACTGTTCACTTACTAGGGAGGATGGCAATGAACATGTTTGTTCACAGATTACTAATTTTTTCTTACAGTTTTATTTATGCAAATAACATCATAGGGAAGTGGCCCTCTGCCTTCTACAAATAACATCACATGTTTGTATGTCTCAATGTCGGATTACTATTTTCTTGCTTTACATGTCCTACTAGAGCACCGAGAATTCCTTTCATTATTGGGTTGCTATATTGTGTTTGTGTTTTCCGAATTAGAGAGAGGGAGAGGGAGAGGGAGATAGAGAGGGGGAGAGAGGGAGCTTTAGGTACCAAAAAAGGGGACTACAAGCTTAAACATCTGCTAAAAATAGCAACAGTAACCTTAACAGTGGCCTTATTTTTCAGTTCGCCACTGAAAGAAGACGAGTTCACATGTAGATATATGCCTACATCTGTAATTTCTGAAGGGATATAGGAGGCATCAGGTAAGCAGAAATTAGAGAGTCATTAATACTCATATCGATGAACCCTCCAAGCGACGGGCGGGCCGAAACCCTAGCCGCCCGCCGCCACAAGCCCCCTTCGGTGCCCCTCCCCTCGTCGCCCCCTGAGGCTGCCGCCGGCGAAGCCGGGCGGCGCCGACGAAGGGGGCGGCGGGGCCCTAGCGCCCCCGGCGTCCCTTTGTGCTGGCCTGGAGGGTGGCTGCCCATCCTGGGTCTCGGCTGGCGGCGGCGCGCGGCGGCGCGCGCTGGAGATGCGGCGGCGGCGGTGCGAGCTGGTGCTGCAGCGGTGGTGCGGCCTGGAGGTGCGACGGCGGCGGTGACGACCTACGGCCTGGAGGTGCGTCTGCGGGCGATGGAGGTGCCATGGGCTTGGCATGGCCCGTGGTTTCTACGCCGGGGAAGGGGCAGCACGCCCGGCGTGGTGCTGCGCCGGCGGTTGCCGGAGGTGCTAGATGCAGCGGCCCCTTGGGCGGGGCCAATCTGGGATCTTTCTTCGGCTTGGAGGCCCGCAGCGGCGTGGTGGCGTCTGGAGGCGCCTCTTGGGGCGGTGGCCAGCCCTGCGACGGTAGGCGGCGCCGAGCGTTTTCTGCGGCGCGTGGATGGAGGGCTTGTCCTGGCGGGCGCGGGCTCGTCCTGTTGGAGATATGCCCAAGAGGCAATAATAAAATGGTTATTATAATATATCTTCGTGTTTATGATAATGTTTACATACCATGCTATAATTGTATTAACCGAAACATTGATACATGTGTGTTATGTGAACAACAAAGAGTCCCTAGTAAGCCTCTTGTATAACTAGCTTGTTGATTAATAGATGATCATGGTTTCGTGATCATGAACATTGGATGTTATTAATAACAAGGTTATGTCATTATATGAATGATGTAATGGACACACCCAATTAAGCGTAGCATAAGATCTCGTCATTAAGTTATTTGCTATAAGCTTTCGATACATAGTTGCCTAGTCCTTATGACCATGAGATCATGTAAATCACTTATACCGGAAAGGTACTTTGATTACACCAAACGCCACTGCGTAAATGGGTGGTTATAAAGGTGGGATTAAGTATCCGGAAAGTATGAGTTGAAGCATATGGATCAACAGTGGGATTTGTCCATCCCAATGACGGATAGATATACTCTGGGCCCTCTCGGTGGAATGTCGTCTATGTCTTGCAAGCATATGAATAAGTTCATAAGAGACCACATACCACGGTACGAGTAAAGAGTACTTGTCAGGAGACGAGGTTGAACAAGGTATAGAGTGATACCGATGATCAAACCTCGGACAAGTAAAATATCGCGTGACAAAGGGAATTGGTATCGTATGTGAATGGTTCATTCGATCACTGAAGTCATCGTTGAATATGTGGGAGCCATTATGGATCTCCAGATCCCGCTATTGGTTATTGGTCGGAGTGAGTACTCAACCATGTCCGCATAGTTCACGAACCGTAGGGTGACACACTTAAAGTTGGATGTTGAAATGGTAGAACTTGAATATGGAATGGAGTTCGAATATTTGTTCGGAGTCCCGGATGAGATCCCGGACATCACGAGGAGTTTCGGAATGGTCCGGTGAATAAGATTCATATATTTGAAGTCATATTCCATGTTTGGAATTGATCGGGTGCTTTTATGGCAGGTTCTAGTAGGTTCTAGAAAAGTCCTAAGAATGGCACTTTGGAAATTAGAGTCCCGACGAGACTCCACTAGCTTGGCCGGGCAGCCCGACAGGGACGAGTCCCAGGTGGAGTGCACCTACAGGTGGCCGGCCACCCCACCTCAAGGAAAGGTGGGAGTCCCACCTTGGGTAGGACTCCCTCCTTGAGTAGGTTTCCCACATATGGGAGGTTTTAGTGTTGGGGTCTTATTCGAAGACTTGGACTAGAACTCTTGGGGCTTCCACCTATATAATGAGGAGGAGAGGGAGGGGGCAGCCACTCTTTGGCTCAGCCTTGGCCGCACCCTATAGAGGGCCGGCGCCCAACCCCCCCTCTCTCCCCAAACCCTAGCGGTCTCTCTCCTCCACCACATCCCGCACGCTTAAGCGAAGCTCCGCCGGATTTCTCCACCACCACCGACACCACGCCGTCGTGCTGTCGGATTCAAGAGGAGCTACTACTTCCGCTGCCCGCTGGAACGGGGAGGTGGACGTCGTCTTCATCAACAACCGAACGTGTGACCGAGTACGGAGGTGCTGCCCGTTCGTGGCGCCGGAAACGATCGTGATCAAGATCTTCTACGCGCTTTTGCAAGCGGCAAGTGATCGTCTACCGCAGCAATAAGAGCCTACTCTTATAGGCTTTGGAATCTCTTCAAGGGTTAGTCTTGATCATCCCCTCGTTGCTACCGTCTTCTAGATTGCATCTTGGCTTGGATTGCGTGTTCACGATAGGAAAATTTTTGTTTTCTATGCAACGTTATCCTTCAGTGGTATCAGAGCCGTGTCTATGCATAGATGGTTGCACGAGTAGAACACAATGGTTTTGTGGGCGTTGATGCTCTTGTTATCTTTAGTTTGAGTACTTTGCATCTTTGTGGCATAGTGGGATGAAGCGGCTCGGACTAACTTTACATGACCGCGTTCATGAGACTTGTTCCTCGTTCGACATGCAACTTGTATTGCATAAGAGGCTTTGCGGGTGTCTGTCTCTCCTACTATAGTGAAGATTCAATTTACTCTTCTATTGACAACACTAGTGTCACCGTTGTGGTTCATGTTCGTAGGTAGATTAGATCTTACTCGAAAACCCTAAACCACGTAAAATATGCAAACCAAATTAGAGACGTCTAACTTGTTTTTGCAGGGTTTGGTGATGTGATATGGCCATGATATGATGATGAATATGTATGAGATGATCATTATTGTATTGTGGCAACCGGCAGGAGCCTTATGGTTGTCTTTAATTTTCATGTTGAGTAGTATTTCAAAGTAGTTGTAATAGTTGCTACATGAGGTGAACAACCATGAAGACGGCGCCATGAACCTTGACGCTACGCCGACGATGATGGAGATCATGCTCGTTGATGATGGAGATCATGTCCGTGCTTTGGAGATAAAGATCGAAGGCGCAAAGACAAAAGGGCCATATCATATCACATATGAACTGCATGTGATGTTAATCCTTTTATGCATCTTATTTTGCTTAGATCGCGACGGTAGCATTATAAGATGATCCCTCACATTAATATCAAGATAATAAAGTGTTCTTCCCTCGTATGCACCGTTGTAACAGTTAAATGCTTCGAAGCATCTCGTGATGATCGGATGTGATAGATTCAACGATTCACATACAACGGGTGTAAGCCATGTTGCACACGCAGAATACTTGGGTTTGCTTGACGAGCCTAGCATGTACAGACATGGCCTCGGGACAACGGAAACCGAAAGGTTGAACACGAGTCATATGGATGATATGATCAACATGTTGATGTTCACCATTGAAGCTACATCATCTCACGTGATGATCGGTGTTTGGTGTAGTGAATTTGGATCGTGTACCACTTAACAACTATGAGGAATGTTGTATTAAGTGGGAGTTCATTAGTAATTAGATTAAAACATGAACTAATTATCATAAACATAGTCTGAGTAGTATTTTGAATTAATTTTGTAGTATTGGCATCCGTTTACTTCTATGCGCTATAATTGAGATAGAAATACTGTTAAAATCTGACAAGAAACTTTACGGATTGGCACCGTATTGTTAAAGAATCAAGAATTGATTAAGTCCTATTGCAAACTTTTAGTAAACCTCACATTGTTGATTCAAAGAGCTATGGTTTCAATTAGTACCTAAAGTTATCTTGTCTCCGTGAAACTTGAAATTCAAATCTGTTTGAAAAGTAAGGAGCTGAAAATTTAGTTTTCAGAAATAATCAAGGTATGAGATATATGTGATATCTAAGACCTTATTGCAAGATGATAGAATAAAGTTTGGTGAGACTACATAAACTCATAAGTTTTATGGGAATGTACGAAGGTTGAAGACGCAAGGCGTCACAATCCTCCAACTATTGGGGCACTAACGATATTCGCATATCCATGAAGTGACCATCCTTAAATATGCACCGTTACTAAGACTCGTCGTTCCGAAGCATCACGTGATGATCGGGTGTGATAGATTCTACGTGTGCATAAAACGGGTGCAAGCTAGATTTGCACATGCAAATACCAAGGTTAAAACTTTACGAGCCTAGCATGTACAGACATGGTCTCGGAAAGTCGTCATGATATGATGGATAAAATTATGAGTGAAATTGTTCATCATGTTACAAAGTTACTAATAATGAAATCTGGAACACTTGTCATATGATGATCAACTTCAAAGTAAGAACCTCAAGGTTATTGGTATTTGACCAACAAACCTAGAAGTTAATGATGTTGAAGTGTTTTTCTGAATAATGAGGAAAGCTAAAAGAGAAACTGCAAAAGATATTTTGGCAAAAAGAAAAGAAAAGACTAGAAAGTCTAGCTCAGGTGTATATAAATGATATACATGTTATGGTTGTATTCCTAGTTAAGTCACACAATGAAATTCTTGGGTATTAGTACCATATTGGTTGGTATGAAGTGTCATACAAAACAATGCAATACAAGAATACAATGGCCTAAGTGACTGACAAGGAATATAATAGAATTGCACGTCTGGAACAAAATAAAGTGTTATTATGTTTGTCGTTGACATTCTATCTAGCCCTTAGAATTTATAATAAAGAACTTAATAATTGTTATTTTGCTCTGGTCAAATGAAAACAATGAGTTGTTCAAATTATGACATTACTCCATGTACGATGGATAAGTTATTATAAATCTTAATGGTGAAACACACATACATAAAACTGACGCTAAAATGCCATAAGGCAAATGATTTGAATTCCACTTATTTGTGGAACCGCCATTTAGGTCATGTTAGAAAGGAACGCATGAAGGAACTCCATGCAAATGGATTTTTGGAGTCATTTGATTTTTGAATCATTTGGCACTTGCAAATCTTTTCTAAAGAGAATGATTAAAATACCGTTCATAGGCCAAGAGTTGAACGGGCAACTAACTTTGTGAAAATATACATGATGATGTATGTGGTTCACTAGGCATAGTTGTGTGCGGGAGATTCTTCTATTTCATGAAAACCTTCAAACAATGAATTGAGTATATATGTGGATATATTCAATAAGGAAAAGTTTGAAACATTTGAATAGGATTCAAATAAATTTCAGCATGAAGTGGAAATCATCGTAATAGAAAAGTCAAATATCTATGATTGGATCATGGTGAAAATATTTGAATTACGAGTTTTAGCAAACATCTAAGAGAGTTATGAAATTGTTCTACAACTTATGTTTCTTGGAGTATCATAGTGATGATGAAGTATCCAAGAGATATATCCAAACTTTGTTGGATCAATGATGAGATAAAATATTGATGCCATTATATTTTTGTGGATTATGCTTTAGTGACTACCGCTTTTACACTAAATAGACCATCATCATGATCCGTTGAAATGACACCATACGAGTTATGGCATGGGTATAAACCTTAATAGTCCTTTCTTTAAATTTTGGTCTAAGAGTTTACAACCAAAATCGGATGAATGTCTTTGTTGGTTATCTCAGAGAATTGATTGGGAATTCTTCTCACAAGACAAAGACAAAAGTGTTTGTCAATGTTTCTTATTTCCGAGAAATTGTTTCTAATGAAGTATTTGAGTGGGAGGACAATATAATTTGATAAGGTTTATGAACCTGAGCATAATGATCAGAGTAGCGCAGCATCGGAATTGGTTTCGGAAGCGGCCACGACGATCATGGCTCCCATGACTACAAAGTGTTTTAGCCATGGAGATCGAAGTACATATTGAACCTTGTAGGTATGGTTTACTTTGTGATCAAATAAATGATTTGTGGACAAAGAATTGATTATGAACAATGATAAACCAACTACAAACAAAGAAGTTATGATGGGCCCTGACTCCGTTAAAATAGCTAGACGCCATGAAATCCAAGATAGATGAATACTTTTTGAAAGTAAATAGATCTATAAAATTGATGGACTTGGATGAAATATCCTTGAAGAAGCTTAACTTGTTGAAAAGTTGTTTACGACAAAGTTCAAAGAGTTGACTACGACAAGATTAGATCTTCCGTAGCAATGCTTAAAGTCTATATGGATTATTCTAGTAATCACTACATATTTCCTTTATGAGATATGTTAGTAGGATGGCAAAATACATTACTTATCAAAAGTGTGTATTAAAGGTGTATACAAGATACAATCAAGAGTTTTGCTGGTCCGTGGAATACTAGATAGGTATACAAACTTCAATTTGATGAAGTAAGTATAGCGGAGTTTGAATCTTCACTAGATGAAATAGTCAAAGAGTTTTTTGATTTCATCAGAAACAATGAAGAGGCTTGCATTTGCAAGAAATTAAGTGGGAGCGCTAAGACACATTTATAATACTTTATGTAGGTGACATATAGTTGGTTATAAATGATGTAATTATATACTTGATTAAAAGGTTTCATTGAGAATTAACTTCAATGAAAGGATATGGACTGAAACAAATTTAGTGTCAAGATCTATGAAGATAGATTGAAACACATAAATAAGTTTAAGTCAAAGTACATATGATGGATATTGAAGTAATTCAATATAGAAATATTAAGAAAATGTTCTTGTCATGTGAAGTTTTAACAAGACTTGAGTGTATATGACACTCGATGAGTAAAAACACATGAGTGATTTTAGATCACGCATCATCTGTCCACAATACTATATCATGTGCTATAAAGTGTTATGAGCATATACCAGAATGATTCATATGATGATCATTGGACAACAGTAAGAATATCCTTGAGTACTTTAGAAGAACTAAGGATATATATATTTTTTTTATGAAGAAATGACAAACAAATCGCTGTAAGGTGTTACACCGATATTGGTTTTGTCACATATAAAATATAATTTCAATCTCAAATTAGACTAAGTGTTGTTTAAAAGGTAGCACAATGAGCTAGAAGTTGTCTATGCTAGATTTAGAAGAGTTCTAAATATTGTGACAGAATCTACAAAAGAAGGCAGAGTATGTCATTGTTTTGACAATGACAAAGGATGTTAAGTCAAGAGGTTCTTTGAGAACACGGTGTTTTTCCGACACAGTCGAACTTTGAAGCTATATTGTGTGTGACAATATTAGTGACATATTTCAGACCGCGGAATTAAGGTTCCACCGTAAGACCAAACATATTTAATGCCGACTCATTTGGAAATGAGTGATGCGTTAAGACGCAAATGAATTACAAAATACATACGGTTCTCGAGCATGTCAGATCCGTTGACTAAAAACCTCTCTCGTGAGCAATACATGATAAAACACCAGAAGACCAAGGTGTTATATCTTTACAAATGTAAACTAGATTATTGACTCTAGTGCAAGTGGGAGACTGTTGGAGATATGCCCAAGAGGCAATAATAAAATGGTTATTATAATATATCTTCGTGTTTATGATAATGTTTACATACCATGCTATAATTGTATTAACCGAAACATTGATACATGTGTGTTATGTGAACAACAAAGAGTCCCTAGTAAGCCTCTTGTATAACTAGCTTGTTGATTAATAGATGATCATGGTTTCGTGATCATGAACATTGGATGTTATTAATAACAAGGTTATGTCATTATATGAATGATGTAATGGACACACCCAATTAAGCGTAGCATAAGATCTCGTCATTAAGTTATTTGCTATAAGCTTTCGATACATAGTTGCCTAGTCCTTATGACCATGAGATCATGTAAATCACTTATACCGGAAAGGTACTTTGATTACACCAAACGCCACTTTAGCGTAAATGGGTGGTTATAAAGGTGGGATTAAGTATCCGGAAAGTATGAGTTGAAGCATATGGATCAACGGTGGGATTTGTCCATCCCAATGACGGATAGATATACTCTGGCCCTCTCGGTGGAATGTCGTCTATGTCTTGCAAGCATATGAATAAGTTCATAAGAGACCACATACCACGGTACGAGTAAAGAGTACTTGTCGAGACGAGGTTGAACAAGGTATAGAGTGATACCGATGATCAAACCTCGGACAAGTAAAATATCGCGTGACAAAGGGAATTGGTATCGTATGTGAATGGTTCATTCGATCACCGAAGTCATCGTTGAATATGTGGGAGCCATTATGGATCTCCGTGATCCCGCTATTGGTTATTGGTCGGAGTGAGTACTCAACCATGTCCGCATAGTTCACGAACCGTAGGGTGACACACTTAAAGTTGGATGTTGAAATGGTAGAACTTGAATATGGAATGGAGTTCGAATATTTGTTCGGAGTCCCGGATGAGATCCCGGACATCACGAGGAGTTTCGGAATGGTCCGGAGAATAAGATTCATATATAGGAAGTCATATTCCAAGTTTGGAAATGATCCGGTGCATTTATGGCAGGTTCTAGAAGGTTCTAGAAAAGTCCGGAAGAATGGCACTTTGGAAAGTAGAGTCCCGAAGAGACTCCACTAGCATGGCCGGCCAGCCCTAAAGGGAAGAGTCCCAGGTGGACTCCACCTAAAGGTGGCCGGCCACCCCACCTCAAGGAAAGGTGGGAGTCCCACCTTGGGTAGGACTCCCTCCTTGAGTAGGTTTCCCACATATGGGAGGTTTTAGTGTTGGGGTCTTATTCGAAGACTTGGACTAGAACTCTTGGGGCTTCCACCTATATAATGAGGAGGAGAGGGAGGGGGCAGCCACTCTTTGGCTCAGCCTTGGCCGCACCCTATAGAGGGCCGGCGCCCAACCCCCCCTCTCTCCCCAAACCCTAGCGGTCTCTCTCCTCCACCACATCCCGCACGCTTAAGCGAAGCTCCGCCGGATTTCTCCACCACCACCGACACCACGCCGTCGTGCTGTCGGATTCAAGAGGAGCTACTACTTCCGCTGCCCGCTGGAACGGGGAGGTGGACGTCGTCTTCATCAACAACCGAACGTGTGACCGAGTACGGAGGTGCTGCCCGTTCGTGGCGCCGGAAACGATCGTGATCAAGATCTTCTACGCGCTTTTGCAAGCGGCAAGTGATCGTCTACCGCAGCAATAAGAGCCTACTCTTATAGGCTTTGGAATCTCTTCAAGGGTTAGTCTTGATCATCCCCTCGTTGCTACCGTCTTCTAGATTGCATCTTGGCTTGGATTGCGTGTTCACGATAGGAAAATTTTTGTTTTCTATGCAACGTTATCCTTCACGTCCGTGGCTCGTTCTTGGGCCGCCAAGGAGGTTTCCATGCTGGCGGTGATCTTCGGTTTCCTTTCGCGGTGATGGCTGCCCGGGTTCGCTCTGGTTGCTTTCGGCAACTATCTCGCGGGCAGCGGTGATGATCCGGACGGCGGCTTTTGTCGCGGCGACGGGGAGCCTAGGTGTGGCGGCGGGAGGGACGCTTGATGATCGTCGGGAGCTTGGAGGGGGAGAGGCGTGGTGGTTGTGCCGGTCCTTGTTGGGCGGGCGTGAGGACTTAGACTCATCGCTAGGCGAAAGCCTTGTCCTGGCGGCTGGCCAGGACCGACGACGGTGACGCCCGTGGGCGCCGCATCCTTCTTGAAGTCGTTGTCGCAGCGGTGTGTTTTTGCTCCTTCGCCCGGGTTCTCCGGGGGAAACCCCAGATCCCTTGCGGGATCGGGCGTGAGTGGCGCTTTTGTGTCGCTTTGCCTCTTGAGGCCTCGCTTTGGATGACCACCGGTCAAAGGGACCTATGGAGTGTTTTGGTGGTTTGGCGGAGGCGAGTTCGTCTTCGGCCAGGCGGGGCGCGGCCTCGGGGCCGGCGTGGTAGTTGGAGCGGTGGCTCCGGTCTTTAGCCTCCGCCTGTTGCGTTGATGTGTGGTGTCGACCTAGGTGGTCGTCGACCCGTGTGGAGCGCAGCCTCGGGGCTGGCGTGTGGTGTTGTGTTGTACGGTTTTTCGGCCAGTTTCCCTCATAAACGGGTCGGCTCTTTTCTCCTATATCAATGAAAGGCAAATCTTTTGCCCCATTTCAAAAAAAAAATCGATGAATTAAATGAATTATCACCAAATAGAGAGTCTTGTGATACTTGAAACCCCAATTGATATTTTCTTGCAACCTACAAAATAAGTACTCTTAGATTGTTGTTTATGTTATTGTATATCTTACACCGGTCCAGTTTGCATCAATGAAGGATGACTGTTTTTCTTCTCCATGTAATTGAAGTTCAAGGTGCCATCATCTCCTGCAACTTTCCATTTCCTACAGCCATTGCTACATTACATAAAACTTACATTTTATCATCATAATTTCCTTGCTAAGTGTACTGCATGAATTTCTTCATATTTCAATCTTGACACTGAAGCAACATACACTTCTTCTTTAAAGTAGATTCCTCCTGTAAGTATAATGATGACTTAATTGTATTTGATCTCGGAATTCAAACGGATTATGCTATCGTATATAGGGTTCGTCTTCCTTTCCCAAGTATAGATCCTTGCAAATGCTTGATCATTAGGTATTGTATCTAATGTTATCCCATACCGTTTGATGAAATAATGATGGATACTAAGATATTTTCCCTGTTTTGTAGCACTTCAGGTTTGGCTGATCCTCACACCATCACACCCCAACCCCCCTGGTCGTGCAGCGTTGGCTGAGTCATAAAGAGCCTAGCTAGAGGTATTCTCAAATATCTGGAGGTGGAAAATATAGGCAACACTGGCATGCAGGCCACACGGCAACCAGTATTTGATCAAAAGCTCCTTCCAGTGGTACGATTTCCCCACCAATGCCCTCCCCTTACCCAGTGACATGGGCTTCCAGCTATGTTCCTCCATCTACGTCTGCACCACCTCGGAATCCTATGTGCATAGAAAATGAGTGTGTTTTCTTGATATGGTCTTCAAATAGAGCAGGGAAGGATGCCTAAGTACAAATTTGCTTAAGTAAAGTTGACTTATCCAAGCGTTGGAGATTCAGTGTAAACTTATAATCTCACATGTTTTCTTGAGTAAAATGTCGCTATTGGGTGTCATTCTTTACATGACATCACTCTGTACTACAAGATCTACAAGATGCATTGCTTTTTGGTTATTCTACACTAATTACTGAATATTGTTAATGTGGTACATACCACCGATGTCAGTAGCAGCCATGCTGATCTACACTTGAGATGTTCATTGTCGCCGGAGCATGGAAAAAGTGCAGAACGACAGGCCATCCGTAAATAATCAAGTTTGCTCAATGCACAATGGTTTAGGAAGTTACTCCTCAGCCTAAGAATTTCCCTCTGTTTGCGTATAAGGCTTATCCATTTGATGTCAGGAAGCATGTATAGCAGATGCATACTTTAAGGTTTCCTTTATTCTGCACCACTGATGTCATTGGGGTTTTTGTGTGTCAAAATCATAAGAAGAACCTGTAAAAAAAGTTACATCAAACTAGCAAAGCATCTGTGTATGTTTTTCTTCGCCTCTATAGCAGACCTCTTCTAGCACAGGTCGTAGCTGTTGAAATGAATTTGTTTTGCTCTTAAATATATTTTTTGTATGACGTGTATATCTTGAATTGTGACATAACTAATATATTTTTCACAATACAGTGAAACTGCATTGATTTCTAGAGTAACTGAAATTTTCGTGTGCCGATATAGTGCAGGAGTCATGGTACATCAATATACATCAATATTTTACTTTTCTTGGTTGCTTCAGTTCTTCTTTTTTATTTCATATGACTCTTTATGCAAGTTAGGACTAGATGTAAATTATGTAAACACATGATACAATGCTGACCAGTGAATATACACTTTTACTATCAAATATAATCCAATCAAAAAAATTCAGTCCATTTGCCATAAAGTAATCCCAGATCATGGGAAACATGTTGTGCAGTCCTGTTGAAGAGGTATTGGGCCTGGCTGTGTGACTTACCTACTTGGCCCATGTGGCCCATGTTAGAGAGTGTTCTGAAGATGCTTTATAAGGGACTCGTTCCCTTCTTCCTGACCTAGCCGCCACAGCTCTTAGAGCATTCAAGTTAGACACTATCTCTTTGTACATCATGGTATCAGAGCAAGGGGCGATGGAGGGGCGATGGTGACTGCAACAGTGGCCTAAGGTGGAGCTGGGAGGACTGCGCAGGTGGTGGTGCTGATTCAGGAGGTGGCGTGGGTTCTGGTGGTGCTGTGCTGAGAGGAAGTGGACTGGAGGAGTGCCTGCTGGTGATGTGCAAGATGGGGGATGTGCTCACAACAGCTCTTGAGAAGCTGGCCCAGTTTCTCGTGGCCAAGAATGCTGAGAGCACTTCTGCTGAAGGGGGTGCTGCTCGTGTTTCACAAGCAGAGATGGTGCAGAACGTGGAGCTCATGCCAAATGAGGTAAAGTTAGAAGGGATGAGCAACTACCTGAGTTGGTCAAGGAGAGCATTGCTCATTCTGAGGACAAAAGGCCTGGATGGGCATGTTCAGGGAAGTGCTGCTGAACCGGAAGATAAGGGGAGTGTGATGCGTGCAGTTAACACACGTCCGTTGGGAACCCCAAGAGGAAGGTGTGATGCGTACAGTGGCAAGTTTTCCCTCAGTAAGAAACCAAGGTTTATCGAACCAGTAGGAGCCAAGAAGCACGTTGAAGGTTGATGGCGGCGAAGTGTAGTGCGGCGCAACACCAGGGATTCCGGCGCCAACGTGGAACCTGCACAACACAATCAAAGTACTTTGCCCCAACGTAACAGTGAGGTTGTCAATCTCACCGGCTTGCTGTAAACAAAGGATTAATTGTATAGTGTGGAAGATGATGTTTGTTTGCGAAGAACAGTAAAGAACAATTGCAGTAGATTGTATTTCAGATGTAAAGAATGGACCGGGGTCCATAGTTCACTAGTGGTGTCTCTCCCATAAGATAAATAGCATGTTGGGTGAACGAATTACAGTTGGGCAATTGACAAATAAAGAAGGCATAACAATGCACATACATATATCATGATGAGTACTATGAGATTTAATCAGGGCATTACGACAAAGTACATAGACCGCTATCCAGCATGCATCTATGCCTAAAAAGTCCACTTTCAGGTTATCATCCGAACCCCTTCCGGTATTAAGTTGCAAACAATAGACAATTGCATTAAGTATGGTGCGTAATGTAATCAACACAAATATCCTTAGACAAAGCATCGATGTTTTATCCCTAGTGGCAACAGCACATCCACAACCTTAGAACTTTCTCACATCGTCCTGCATTCAATAGAGGCATGAACCCACTATCGAGCATAATTACTCCCTCTTGGAGTTACAAGTATCAACTTGGCCAGAGCCTCTACTAGCAACGGAGAGCATGCAAGAACATAAACAACATATATGATAGATTGATAATCAACTTGACATAGTATTCAATATTCATCGGATCCCAACAAACACAACATGTAGCATTACAAATAGATGATCTTGATCATGATAGGCAGCTCACAAGATCTAACATGATAGCACAATGAGGAGAAGACAACCATCTAGCTACTGCTATGGACCCATAGTCCAGGGGTGAACTACTCACACATCGATCCGGAGGCGATCATGGCGATGAAGAGCCCTCCGGGAGATGATTCCCCTCTCCGGCAGGGTGCCGGAGGCGATCTCCTGAATCCCCCGAGATGGGATTGGTGGCGGCGGCGTCTCTGGAAGGTTTTCCGTATCGTGGCTCTCGGTACAGAGGGTTTCGCGACGAAGGCTTTAAGTAGGCGGAAGGGCGGAGTCGGAGGAGCCACGGGGGCCCCACACGCTAGGGCCGCGCCGCCCTAGTGTGGCGGCGCCCCGTGGCCCCACTTCGTTTCTCCCTCGGTCTTCTGGAAGCTTCGTGGAAAAATAAGCCCTGGGCATTGATTTCGTCCAATTCCGAGAATATTTCCTTACTAGGATTTCTGAAACCAAAAACAGCAGAAAACAAAGAATCGGCTCTTCGGCATCTCGTCAATAGGTTAGTGCCGGAAAATGCATAATAATGACATATAATGTGTATAAAACATGTGAGTATCATCATAAAAGTAGCATGGAACATAAGAAATTATGGATACGTTTGAGACGTATCAAGCATCCCCAAGCTTAGTTCCTACTCGCCCTCGAGTAGGTAAACGATAACAAGGATAATTTCTGAAGTGACATGCTATCATAATCTTGATCAATACTATTGTAAAGCACATGAGATGAATGCAGCGATTCGAAGCAATGATGAAGACAATGAGTAAACAAATGAATCATATAGCAAAGACTTTTCATGAATAATACTTTCAAGACAAGCATCAATAAGACTTGCATAAGAGTTACTCATAAAGCAATAAATTCTTAGTAGAAAGCTTTGAAACAACACAAAGGAAGATATAAGTTTCAGCGGTTGCTTTCAACTTCAACATATTTATCTCATGGATAATTGTCAACACAAAGTAATATAACAAGTGCAATAGGTAAACATGTAGGAATCAATGCACACAGTTTACACAAGTGTTTGCTTCTAAGATAGAAAGAATAGGTAAACTGACTCAATAATAAAGTAGAAGAATGGCCCTTCGCAGAGGGAAGCATGGATTACTATATTTGTGCTAGAGCTTTTCATTTTGAAAACATAGAAGCAATTTTGTCAACGGTAGTAATAAATCATATGTGTTATGTATAAGACATCCTATAAGTTGCAAGCCTCATGCATAGAATACTAATAGTGCTCGCACCTTGTCCTAATTAGCTTGGATTAACACGGATTATCATTGCATAGCATATGTTTCAACCAAGTGCCACAAAGGGGTACCTCTATGCCGCCTGTACAGAGGTCTAAGGAGAAAGTTCGCATTGGTTTTCTCGCTTTTGATTATTCTCAACTTAGACATCCATACCGGAACAACATAGACAACAGATAATAGACTCCTCTTTAATGCATAAGCATTCAACAACAGTTAATATTCTCATAAGAGATTGAGGATTTGTGTCCAAACTGAAACTTCCACCATGATTCATGGCTTTAGTTAGCGGCCCAATGTTCTTCTTTAACAATATGCATACTCAAACCATTTGATCATGAAAATCGCCCTTACTTCAGACAAGACGAACATGCATAGCAACTCACATGATATTCAACAAAGGTAAAAGTTGATGGCGTCCCCAGAAACATGGTTACCGCTCAACAAGCAACTTATTAAGAAATAAGAACATAAGTACATATTCTTCAGCACAATAGTTTTTAAGGCTATTTTCCCATGAGCTATGTATTGTAAAGGCAAAGGATAGAATTTTAAAGGTAGCACTCAAGTAATGTACTTTGGAATGGCAGAGAAATACCATGTGGTAGGTAGGTGTAACATCCCAAGTTCAACAATAATAAAATCAAGAGAGAGTTTCCATTACTCAAATTTTGCAACAAACAAAAACTTTTTCTATGCATATAGTGCCACATATAGACTTATGCATTTGAGTGAATTTCTTTTGTGCAATTGCCATGATGAGTGTTAGCATGATTAAATATTGTTATATGAACACTAACCAAGATCACCAAACCCTAAATTGAGGAGAAATAAAGAAAATGGGAAAAACTCATATTTCACTTACATACACCATATGCCAAAATTCAAATCCTCAACATAGGCCACCATTACTTGCCCCATTGCTTCTAAAATACTTTAAAGTGACAAACTAACACAAATGCATCCTTGGAGCAAGAATCAAATCAAAAGAAATCAAGATTTCATCATACATATGATAATGGTCACTTAACCCAAAAATATTTTCTTCACTACTTTACCCCTCTGTATTTCTCAATTCTTAAACTAAGCAAGGTCAACTAAAGCCAGGTCATCCAAGAACATGTCAAGGTGAGTAACCTTGATGTTGACCACCCTCCCTAAAGTTGACTAGGTTGACCAGAATAAGAGGGCAAAGATGGAACCCGAGAGAGAGAAGAAGATCACCTCAAATTTGAAATGTTGCAAATCACTTCCAAATTGAGTGCCACCACCACCAATACCTCACATTAATTATATCATTAAGATGTACCAAAAAGAATTCCAAAATTCGACAAAAATATTCATGCGGGCATTGTGTCGAACAGGTGGCAGGCATCAAATCCAAATTTAGACACACACTATTGTCCACTGGTTTCTTCACTAAACCACCTTTAAACTTGATCATTGCACTCCCCTACGACCCCTGCTTCACCCCAGTACTTGACCTGATCGAGTAAAGTGAGAGGAGGGAGAAGAAAAACCCTAAAACAAAGCCTACCGTGGCCATGCCGGCCACCTTTGGCATCTCCACCTCTGGCCACCATTCTAACCTATCCTCTTGTCCTGGAGCATCTCTGTGACACGAGGACCTCGACGGTACACAGCCCCTGCTCGCCAAGGCTCGGCATTGGCCAGGACACGCGTGCCCAAACCATGCCAGGACGTGCCAGCCGGCGTGGTGATCACGCCCTGGACGCGCCAGGACGCCACGCACTCGATCGCTACCGTCCTCGCCCTGCATCCCTACGCCTGGAACGAGAACCGCCTCTGCGCCCTCTACCACCTAGACACACTCGATCGACTGCGGCCGCCTCGTCACCGTCGTCCTCGCCGGCGAAGTACCGCGGGTACCGCAGCACTCGAATCGATTTCCTGGACGATTCCTTCGTCTTTTCTCCGCGCCAGCTAGCCGTTGAGCATCGCCAGGACGACGCCTACACGCAGCCGTCCTTCACTTGCCCCTTGGAGCGCCAGAAGCGCCGCGCCATGGCCGCTCCTCCACAGCACACTCGGCCTCTTCCCTCCCTCTATAAATAGCGACGATCGGCGCCTCCTCTCTTCACACAATCCACTCCCCTCACCTCACTGAGTCTCCTCCACCCATCAATTTCACCAGACCTCGCCGGAGTTGCTCGAATCGCGAGCTCAAGACCGCCGGAGCCCGCGAAAGCCCTGCTTCGATTGGCGCCTCCCCGAGCGCCGCCGCTGCCCCAAGCTCTTCCCCATCTACTACACCTTCACCGCGCTTACTGCCAGACACCTGCAACGGCCTGGTAGGCTCCCCGACCCCCTAGGCTCGCCGCCAGTGAGCTCGCCTCTCGCCGGAGACGACGATGCTCACACGCCGTCAATCTCCTTTCTAATCCTACGGTTTAGATCCAGCGTACCGCTTCGGCGTTTAAAGAGGCGCCGACAGGTGGCCCCCACCTTGTCAGCGCGGCCCGAGCGCGCCAGACGCGTGTTGGGCTGCGAAGTGCTGTTAAATTTCGTTTCGGCCCAGTAACGCTTCCCGCCTAAGCCCAGGAATTCAAATCTAGTTTAATCTTATTCAAATTTGCTCTGCTGAAGGTTTAGTAAATTTTGAATAGTTTGAATTCTGCCAAACCAAATTTAGCAAACTTTATACCGTTGGAAAGCCCATGAATTTATCTATCCAATGCCACTGGGCCCACCTCCAAATTCGTAGTAGATTTAATTTGATAAAAATGACAAGACAGGAACTTTTGCACATTCAAACTTTATTTAAAATTCAACCAGAATAGATTTTGAAGTAATTCCAATTCTAATAAATCACAAATGATGTCCTCTAATTGATTATGCAATAACATAGCCCTGTTGTTTGTATGATCATGGACTAGATCAAATAAAATGGCTATGTAGTCATTTCTAGAGCATTTTAAAGTGGAATTCAAACCCAACCCTAATATGAGAGCTACCTCTCATTTAAATTTTGATCCTAAGTACTAATAACCAGGGGGAATGACTTAGGCTAATGAACCCCTGAGAATTATTACTTAGAGATTTTAATTCATTTAGATGTTAAGTATTAAAACTATGTGAAGTATAGCACTTCAATTAAATTGAACTCACATATAATAGATATGAAATGTTGACTTTGGGTCAACCTATATTTCATACCTTATTATTATATGAAGAGGTTAAATCTTAATATTAGGTAATGCAAATAAATGAATTTCTTTAAAGACCTACACACCAATTTTAAGAAATGAGAATAATGAGAGGAAATTATTTTTCTCCTAAATAAGAATTCATCAAATAAACCACCATGCCATGTTTGATTGATAATAGGACTAGAGTATGAACTCTTTGAGTGCTTCTAGTTTAGTATGAAAGCTTGGTCTAGTATTTATACCTCATATTCGTATATAGACGCTAGTACCGAGGAATACCAAGAGGAGGAAGGCTACTCACAGGAAGAAGAAGAGAACTTCGATAACTACCCAGCTCAAGGCAAGCTAACCCTTGCTAAACACAAGTGCTTAGCTCTACAAGAGCAAAGGCACCATCACACTTTACTTTTATGTATTACCTATCCCATGTTTTTACATACATTTTTCCTTTGCTTATTTATTTCAAAGTACTTTTGATTTATGATTTACTTGGTCTAGAGTAGAACAATATTTGGAAATAGATTAGCACAACTCAAAGCTAGATAGCACCCCTCATATAGTTGCTAGTGCTAATCAATTAAAATTTGACTACTCTAGATGGGAACATGGTGAAGAAAAATGACTTTGAAAGAAAGTAAAGTGAAGGTGGATGTGAACAAGAGAAGATAGTGATTTTTGATAAAATTGATGATTGGGTCTGAATGCGATACCCTTCCAATTATACAAGTACCCCCACAATACCTGATTATGGGTAGGGCTTAACTGGAAACTTGTGTATTTTAGTATGGGTTCCCTCTAAACAAACATCATAGGGGTTACGCCGAGGCTGCCTCCGTTAAATGTGGAAGGATGTTAATATGAGGTGAATGTACGGCCCAAGCCCTGTGCAGTTCCCGGGTTGACTGCGGTTTCCACCGGGAGGCCAAGCTCATGGGGAGAGGTGCTCATACTAGCATATATAAGTGAAAGGTTTCGATTGATGATCCGCGTACTGTGTTACGATGATTCGGGGTTATCCTCGACGGATGAAATCAAAAGTTGTGGCACAAGAGTACAACCTCTGCAGAGTGTTAAACCTATTCGAATAGCCGTGTCCACGGTTACGGACAATTGGAAAGGCCATACTATCTCCGTTATCATTAAAATGTTTTGATTCTAGAAATGAATGGTGGATTGAAAGGTGACATTATGGTGAACCATAATGAGTAGTGGGAATGACACTAATGTTCCCACTTGAGTTAGTCTAGCACATGATAAGGCTTTACCAAAGATTTATGAAACTAAAACTTGGCTTTATGCAAATAAATCTAGAGCTTAGCACCCCCTTATTACACTTAATGAGTAATTATTATTAAGTTGGTTTGCGAGTACTTTAAAAGTACTCATGGCTTTGCCCTGGCTATTCAAATGCCAGACTATGAAGGAGAGCACCAGTATCAGGATGACGGACAGCAGGACGTCTATGATAACTAGGATCGTCTTCTAACGTCAAGCGTTGCCTGTGGAATAGATAGTCCACTACTACTTCGCTTCCGCTACTATTTGTGATGTTGAACAATATATTCGTGTAATTTTGGATCATGTGATCTATGGTTGTAAGACAATATGGGTTGTAATAAATGATGACTCTATGCTACTTACTATTATGTCTCGCAAAAACATTATTCCTGGGATTGCGATGTACGGCATAATAGGCATCTGGACTTAAAAATCCGGGTGTTGACAAGTTGGTATCAGAGCCATTGTTTGACCTTAGGAGACCCTAGTTAGAATGGACGTTCGATAAACTTAGTTTCCAAAATAATAACTTGAATAGTTATGAAAAATACAATCATATCCTTACCTTCGATCTTTTAAACTAGCCAATTCATGTTCTTATTTATAAGTTGCTTAAAATTTTGAACACTTGCACATCTCTAACTTGCTCATCCATCCCTCTACAGATGGATCCTATCATCCCCACGGAGCCCTTCATCCAGACTCAAGTGTACGACCTGGCGAACGGTGGGGATCTGATCTTCGAGAGGGATCTGATGGCCCTCTCACAGTTCCTCGGACGCTCGCCTCCCGTGTTCTACGGAGGCCAGATCTCTGACCAAGCTGGAGGCCAACTCCAATGGCTCATCATGGCTAGCCTCCCGGGGAAGCCGGAGTCCCCCATGTTCCGCCAGATTCAGTTCTCTCTCCGAGAGAACAACTGGGTGGATGGACTCACCCGCGCTCTACAGGAGGCTCTCGCTCGTCTGTGCGGGCAAAACTCGGTGGCGATCGAAGGAGAGCGCTTTGAGCACTTTGCAAGGCACTCCTCTCTCGGGCTGCCCCTCAGCCTGCCGTTCCACCCGGTGCTCAGGCACCACGTGGATCACATGGACTTCATGCTGTTCGAAACTCGTGCTGAGTTGGACAACTCCCGCTCCGCCGCCATCCACACCCAGGACCAGCTGAACAAGTATGCGGAGACCATCAAGGTCATCGCAAAGGAGCGTAGAACTCTCCGCCAGCTGGTCGTGAAGAGGGACTCTACCATTCACCGCCTGAAGGCCAAGATCGCCGTCCTGAAGGAGACCATCGCCACTCAGGCGGAGCAGCTCCAGATCCTCGAAGGAGAGGGACAAGGGGAGGACATCCAAGGGGATGGCTACTCCTACGTCAGCAACGACGATGACTACGAGGAGGAAGACGAGGGAGACCTGGACTTCCACCAGCACCTGCCTGCCGGGATGGACACCATCTTCCCGCTCCGCATCGATGGATAGCTTCCATCCCCCTTATGAGCACTTGCGAGTATGAGATGTATCGGTCCTTTGTATTCGCCCCATGTATCGTAGTTTGTTGAAAGGGTTCTTAAAACCCTCCTGAACATTTGGCTTGTAATAATTGCTACCTCCATGACTATGTTTGTGTATGTATAATATTATTATTATGAATCAAGTTTTAAGTTGTGTGAAATTTCATACCAAAATAAGCCATAGAAATTTCCCTCTTATCTCATGATCCATATCACTGTTCAGATGGCACCCCCAACCCGCAACGAAACCACAATGATGCAACTGCTGCAATAGATGATGGCAGAAAGAGAAGCTGAGAGAGTTGACCGTCAAGCCAACCTAGCTGCACTTCAACAGATTGCTCAGGGCAATCAAGGCCACGGAAACCACGACCACCCAGGGTCGAAGCTGAAAAACTTCCAGAACACTAACCCACCGGTGTTCAGCAAGACCGAGGAACCCCTCGATGCTGATGATTGGCTCCAAACTATGGAGAACAATCTCGAGGTTGCCGGAGTGGAGGACAACGAGAAGGTGTTGTTCGCCACCCACTATCTGGCTGGACCTGCACGTGCCTGGTGGACAAGTACCCGCGCCTTACATGCGGGGCAAATGATGACTTGGGAGGATTTCAAACTCAAGTTTAGTAAGTATCATGTGCCCCCGGGTTTGATCAAGAAGATGAGGGATGAGTTCAGGGAACTGAAGCAAGGCAGAATGACCGTGGTGGAATACCGCGACAAGTTTCTCACTTTGTCAAGGTACGCCCCGGATGAGACGGACACCGTCGAGAAGAGGAAGGAGAGGTTCCTGAATGGACTGCATGATGAAATGCAGACTGTGCTGATCAACATTCCCTTTGCTGATCTAGAAGCCCTTGTTGACTCCGCCATTCAAATGGAGGGGAAGATACATCAAGCCAACGAGAACCGCAAGCGCCGTATGATGAACAAGAGTGGGCCCAGCAACAACCACAAGTATCGCCCCAGCTCAAGTGGAGGGTTCGCCCCAAGAAACAACAAGCCCCCGATGCAGAATCCACGTCCGGGTTATCAGAACCGGAGTGGAGGAAACCCCAGGCCAGGAGGCCACCACAACTACAACAACAACAACCACCACAACAACTTCAACCGCGCTCCACCGCGCGCCCCCAACAACAACTCCAACACCGCTCCAAGGACTGGGAGCAATGCTATTCCAATCACCCCCAAGGACAAGTCCACCTACAACTGCTATGAGTGCGGAGTGGCTGGGCACTTCTCCTATGAGTGTCCCAAGAAGCTCGCCAAGACTGCCGCCAACACCTCAGGCCCTGCGCAGCAGCAGCATCGTGTCACCACCAACAAGAAGTTCGCCCCCAACAACCCGAACAACCGCAACGGCCGCCTCTACCACATGAATGCAGAAGAAGCTCAGGAAGCCCCAGACGTTGTGCTGGGTATGTTCTCTGTTAACTCAATACCCGCAAGAGTGCTATTTGATTCTGGAGCATCGCATTCATTCATTACCGAAGATTTTGCATGCACTAAGTAAGATTCAACCCATCAGTTTGAAGCATGTCATGATAGTTCAAATACCCGGATCCACAACTAAAGCTAGAAAAATTTGCAAAGATGTGCCAATCAGAATACATGAAATAGAATTCTATGCAAATTTGATCGTTCTGGGAGCCAAAGGTTTGGAAGTAGTCCTAGGAATGGACTGGATGGCGAAACATCATGGATTGATCGATTGTGCCAAGAAGGCCATCACCATGACTAGTAGCACCGGAATAATAGTTGAACACATATCTGAAAGGATGCCCCGAAAATTCACTTGTAACCAAAGCCTAGCCAAACCCACCTTGGATCAGATCAGGGTCGTTTGTCGATATCCTGATGTGTTTCCGGATGATCTACCCGGTATGCCCCCAGATCGGGATATCGAGTTTATCATCGAGTTAATCCCCGGAACTGGACCTATAGCCCAGAGAGCTTACAGCATGAACCCGGCAGAGTTAGTGGAACTGAAGAAGCAACTGGATGATATGCTATCCAAAGGTCTGATTCAACCAAGTGCGTCACCTTGGAGATCGCCAGTTTTGTTTGTGGATAAAAAGGACGGTGCCACTCGTTTGGTTACGGACTATCGTAAACTCAACGATGTCACCATCAAGAACAAGTATCCGTTGCCTAAGATAGAAGATCTGTTTGACCAGCTGACCGGAGCCCAAGTATTCTCGAAGATTGATCTGCGGACAGGATACCATCAATTGAAGATTCGTGCCACCGATATCCCCAAAACCGCCTTTACCACCAGATATGGATTGTATGAATACAATGTCATGTCATTTGGATTGACCAATGCCCCCGCTTACTTCATGAATCTCATGAATAAGATCTTTATGAACTTCCTGGACAAGTTTGTCGTTGTCTTCATCGACGACATCCTCATATACTCCAAGTCCGAGGAAGAACATGAGCAACATTTGGAAGTGGTCCTAGATACCCTTCGGGAGCATCAGTTGTATGCCAAGTTCAGCAAGTGTGAGTTCTGGTTGAAAGAAGTAGGATTCTTGGGTCACATCTTGTCAGCCGGAGGAATTGCCGTTGACCCCGCAAAAATCAAGACTGTTGAAGAATGGAAAGCCCCAACCACTCAAACCGAGGTCCGTGCATTTCTCGGATTGGCGGGATACTACCGCCGATTCGTTGAAGGATTCTCGAGCATAGCAAGACCGATGACTCAATTGTTGAAGAAGGACCGGAAGTTCGAATGGACCGACAAGTGTGAAGAGAGCTTTCAACGGCTCAAGCTAAGATTGACAACAGCCCCAATACTGGTTATGCCGGACATTACCAAGCCCTTTGATGTGTACTGCGACGCCTCCAAGATTGGTCTTGGATGTGTGCTGATGCAAGAAGGCAAGGTGATATCTTACCTATCAAGACAGCTAAAGCAGCATGAACAGAACTATCCAACCCATGACTTAGAGCTAGCAGCGGTGGTGTTAGCACTGAAAGTATGGCGTCATTACCTCATGGGTAATCGATGCGAGGTTTACTCGGACCACAAGAGCCTGAAGTATATCTTCACGCAGAAGGAGCTGAATATGAGACAACGCAGATGGATAGAGTTAATCAAGGATTATGACATGGAAATCCACTATCACCCCGGCAAGGCCAATGTGGTAGCTGATGCTTTGAGTAGACTGCCGTGTCAGTTAAACTCCATGTTAGCAATTGAGCAACCCAGCCTGTTTGAAGAGTTTGAACAGTTTAGGCTTGAACTGGTTAGCGAAGGATACCTCGCCAGCATTGAACTCCAACCCTCCCTGATTAGTCAGATCAAGGAAGCACAGAAAGGAAATGCTAGCATTGACGGAATCAAGAACCAAATAGCCGCCGGAAAAGCACCGGGATTCACCGTAGATGAAGAAGGAGTGCTATGGTATAACAAGCGCCTCTGCGTGCCGTCAGACTCAGAATTGAAGCAAGTTATTCTGAAAGAAGCTCACGACACCCTATACTCCATTCACCCCGGAGGGACCAAGATGTACCAGGATTTGAAGGAACAATTCTGGTGGCATGGAATGAAGAGAGAAATTGGAAGCTACATCGCCAAGTGTGACATCTGTCAACGAGTCAAAGCAGAACACCAACGCCCCGCAGGACTGTTGCAACCCCTACAGATTCCCGAATGGAAGTGGGATTCCGTAGGAATGGACTTCATCACCGGACTGCCCAAGTCTAATAAAGGACATGATTCCATCTGGGTAGTGGTCGACAGACTTACCAAAGTCGCCCACTTCATCCCCGTCAAGACCACCTATCAAGGACCGAGACTCGCAGAGTTATATATCTCAAGGATAGTCAGCCTTCACGGAACCCCGAAGTCGATAGTATCCGACAGAGGATCCCAATTCACCTCCAGATTCTGGCAGAAAGTACATGAAGGACTCGGAACTCGTCTAAATTTCAGCACCGCCTATCACCCGCAGACAGATGGACAGACTGAAAGAGTCAACCAGATACTAGAAGATATGTTGAGAGCATGTGTGCTAGAATATGGATCTAAGTGGGAAGACTGCTTGCCATACGCAGAATTCTCGTACAACAACAGCTATCAAGCCAGCTTGCAAATGGCCCCCTTCGAAGCACTGTACGGAAGGAAGTGCCGTACCCCTCTGAATTGGTCAGAAGTAGGAGAGAGTCAAATCTTTGGACCAGATATTCTCCGAGAAGCCGAAGAGAAGGTTCACAAGATCCGCGAGTATCTCAAGACAGCCCAATCAAGACAGAAGAGCTACGCCGACAAGAGACGCCGAGAGATGACCTTCGAGATCGGAGATTTCGTATATCTCAAAGTGTCCCCTCTTAAAGGAATGCAGAGATTCCAGCTTAGAGGAAAGCTTGCACCCCGATATGTCGGACCTTTCAAAGTCCTGAGCCGCCGAGGAGAAGTATCTTATCAGCTGGAGTTACCGGAAGAAATGTCAGCGGTGCACAATGTGTTTCACATCTCGCTACTCCGGAAGTGTTTAGAAGTACCTGAGAAGACCGAGGTTTTCAAGAACATCGACCATCGAGCTGTGGATATCAACTCAGATCTGACCTACCGCGAAGTACCTATTCGCATCCTGGAAGAAGCCTTCAGAACCACCCGTACCCGAAGTATCAAGTTTCTGAAGATCCAATGGAGTAACCACACCGAAGAGGAAGCCACTTGGGAAAGAGAAGACTTTATGAGGACTGAGTACCCAGATCTCTTTAGTACCTAGTTTTCTCAGATCTCGGGACGAGATCTTTTGTAAGGGGGAAGGGTTTGTAACATCCCAAGTTCAACAATAATAAAATCAAGAGAGAGTTTCCATTACTCAAATTTTGCAACAAACAAAAACTTTTTCTATGCATATAGTGCCACATATAGACTTATGCATTTGAGTGAATTTCTTTTGTGCAATTGCCATGATGAGTGTTAGCATGATTAAATATTGTTATATGAACACTAACCAAGATCACCAAACCCTAAATTGAGGAGAAATAAAGAAAATGGGAAAAACTCATATTTCACTTACATACACCATATGCCAAAATTCAAATCCTCAACATAGGCCACCATTACTTGCCCCATTGCTTCTAAAATACTTTAAAGTGACAAACTAACACAAATGCATCCTTGGAGCAAGAATCAAATCAAAAGAAATCAAGATTTCATCATACATATGATAATGGTCACTTAACCCAAAAATATTTTCTTCACTACTTTACCCCTCTGTATTTCTCAATTCTTAAACTAAGCAAGGTCAACTAAAGCCAGGTCATCCAAGAACATGTCAAGGTGAGTAACCTTGATGTTGACCACCCTCCCTAAAGTTGACTAGGTTGACCAGAATAAGAGGGCAAAGATGGAACCCGAGAGAGAGAAGAAGATCACCTCAAATTTGAAATGTTGCAAATCACTTCCAAATTGAGTGCCACCACCACCAATACCTCACATTAATTATATCATTAAGATGTACCAAAAAGAATTCCAAAATTCGACAAAAATATTCATGCGGGCATTGTGTCGAACAGGTGGCAGGCATCAAATCCAAATTTAGACACACACTATTGTCCACTGGTTTCTTCACTAAACCACCTTTAAACTTGATCATTGCACTCCCCTACGACCCCTGCTTCACCCCAGTACTTGACCTGATCGAGTAAAGTGAGAGGAGGGAGAAGAAAAACCCTAAAACAAAGCCTACCGTGGCCATGCCGGCCACCTTTGGCATCTCCACCTCTGGCCACCATTCTAACCTATCCTCTTGTCCTGGAGCATCTCTGTGACACGAGGACCTCGACGGTACATAGCCCCTGCTCGCCAAGGCTCGGCATTGGCCAGGACACGCGTGCCCAAACCATGCCAGGACGTGCCAGCCGGCGTGGTGATCACGCCCTGGACGCGCCAGGACGCCACGCACTCGATCGCTACCGTCCTCGCCCTGCATCCCTACGCCTGGAACGAGAACCGCCTCTACGCCCTCTACCACCTAGACACACTCGATCGACTGCGGCCGCCTCGTCACCGTCGTCCTCGCCGGCGAAGTACCGCGGGTACCGCAGCACTCGAATCGATTTCCTGGACGATTCCTTCGTCTTTTCTCCGCGCCAGCTAGCCGTTGAGCATCGCCAGGACGACGCCTACACGCAGCCGTCCTTCACTTGCCCCTTGGAGCGCCAGAAGCGCCGCGCCATGGCCGCTCCTCCACAGCACACTCGGCCTCTTCCCTCCCTCTATAAATAGCGACGATCGGCGCCTCCTCTCTTCACACAATCCACTCCCCTCACCTCACTGAGTCTCCTCCACCCATCAATTTCACCAGACCTCGCCGGAGTTGCTCGAATCGCGAGCTCAAGACCGCCGGAGCCCGCGGAAGCCCTGCTTCGATTGGCGCCTCCCCGAGCGCCGCCGCTGCCCCAAGCTCTTCCCCATCTACTACACCTTCACCGCGCTTACTGCCAGACACCTGCAACGGTCTGGTAGGCTCCCCGACCCCCTAGGCTCGCCGCCAGTGAGCTCGCCTCTCGCCGGAGACGACGACGCTCACACGCCGTCGATCTCCTTTCTAATCCTACGGTTTAGATCCAGCGTACCGCTTCGGCGTTTAAAGAGGCGCCGACAGGTGGCCCCCACCTTGTCAGTGCGGCCCGAGCGCGCCAGACGCGTGTTGGGCTGCGAAGTGCTGTTAAATTTCGTTTCGGCCCAGTAACGCTTCCCACCTAAGCCCAGGAATTCAAATCTAGTTTAATCTTATTCAAATTTGCTCTGCTGAAGGTTTAGTAAATTTTGAATAGTTTGAATTCTGCCAAACCAAATTTAGCAAACTTTATACCGTTGGAAAGCCCATGAATTTATCTATCCAATGCCACTGGGCCCACCTCCAAATTCGTAGTAGATTTAATTTGATAAAAAAGACAAGACAGGAACTTTTGCACATTCAAACTTTATTTAAAATTCAACCAGAATAGATTTTGAAGTAATTCCAATTCTAATAAATCACAAATGATGTCCTCTAATTGATTATGCAATAACATAGCCCTGTTGTTTGTATGATCATGGACTAGATCAAATAAAATGGCTATGTAGTCATTTCTAGAGCATTTTAAAGTGGAATTCAAACCCAACCCTAATATGAGAGCTACCTCTCATTTAAATTTTGATCCTAAGTACTAATAACCAGGGGGAATGACTTAGGCTAATGAACCCCTGAGAATTATTACTTAGAGATTTTAATTCATTTAGATGTTAAGTATTAAAACTATGTGAAGTATAGCACTTCAATTAAATTGAACTCACATATAATAGATATGAAATGTTGACTTTGGGTCAACCTATATTTCATACCTTATTATTATATGAAGAGGTTAAATCTTAATATTAGGTAATGCAAATAAATGAATTTCTTTAAAGACCTACACACCAATTTTAAGAAATGAGAATAATGAGAGGAAATTATTTTTCTCCTAAATAAGAATTCATCAAATAAACCACCATGCCATGTTTGATTGATAATAGGACTAGAGTATGAACTCTTTGAGTGCTTCTAGTTTAGTATGAAAGCTTGGTCTAGTATTTATACCTCGTATTCATATATAGACGCTAGTACCGAGGAATACCAAGAGGAGGAAGGCTACTCACAGGAAGAAGAAGAGAACTTCGATAACTACCCAGCTCAAGGCAAGCTAACCCTTGCTAAACACAAGTGCTTAGCTCTACAAGAGCAAAGGCACCATCATACTTTACTTTTATGTATTACCTATCCCATGTTTTTACATACATTTTTCCTTTGATTATTTATTTCAAAGTACTTTTGATTTATGATTTACTTGGTCTATAGTAGAACAATATTTGGAAATAGATTAGCACAACTCAAAGCTAGATAGCACCCCTCATATAGTTGCTAGTGCTAATCAATTAAAATTTGACTACTCTAGATGGGAACATGGTGAAGAAAAATGACTTTGAAAGAAAGTAAAGTGAAGGTGGATGTGAACAAGAGAAGATAGTGATTTTTGATAAAATTGATGATTGGGTCTGAATGCGATACCCTTCCAATTATACAAGTACCCCCACAATACCTGATTATGGGTAGGGCTTAACTGGAAACTTGTGTATTTTAGTATGGGTTCCCTCTAAACAAACATCATAGGGGTTACGCCGAGGCTGCCTCCGTTAAATGTGGAAGGATGTTAATATGAGGTGAATGTACGGCCCAAGCCCTGTGCAGTTCCCGGGTTGACTGCGGTTTCCACCGGGAGGCCAAGCTCATGGGGAGAGGTGCTCATACTAGCATATATAAGTGAAAGGTTTCGATTGATGATCTGCGTACTGTGTTACGATGATTCGGGGTTATCCTCGACGGATGAAATCAAAAGTTGTGGCACAAGAGTACAACCTCTGCAGAGTGTTAAACCTATTCGAATAGCCGTGTCCACGGTTACGGACAATTGGAAAGGCCATACTATCTCCGTTATCATTAAAATGTTTTGATTCTAGAAATGAATGGTGGATTGAAAGGTGACATTATGGTGAACCATAATGAGTAGTGGGAATGACACTAATGTTCCCACTTGAGTTAGTCTAGCACATGATAAGGCTTTACCAAAGATTTATGAAACTAAAACTTGGCTTTATGCAAATAAACCTAGAGCTTAGCACCCCCTTATTACACTTAATGAGTAATTATTATTAAGTTGGTTTGCGAGTACTTTAAAAGTACTCATGGCTTTGCCCTGGCTATTCAAATGCCAGACTATGAAGGAGAGCACCAGTATCAGGATGACGGATAGCAGGACGTCTATGATAACTAGGATCGTCTTCTAACGTCAAGCGTTGCCTGTGGAATAGATAGTCCACTACTACTTCGCTTCCGCTACTATTTGTGATGTTGAACAATATATTCGTGTAATTTTGGATCATGTGATCTATGGTTGTAAGACAATATGGGTTGTAATAAATGATGACTCTATGCTACTTACTATTATGTCTCGCAAAAACATTATTCCTGGGATTGCGATGTACGGCATAATAGGCATCTGGACTTAAAAATCCGGGTGTTGACAGTAGGTATGGTGGACACAAATGGCATAGTTTTTGGCTCAAGGATTTGGATGCACGAGAAGAATTCCTCTCAATACAAGGCTAGGCTAGCAAGGTTGTTTGAAGCAAACTCAAGTATAAAATGGTGCAGCAAGACTCACATATGAACATATTGTAAGTATTATAAAACTTTACATCATCTCCTTGTTGTTCAAACACCTTAACCAGAAAATATCTAGACTCTAGAGACCAATCATGCAAACCAAATTTTAACAAGCTCTATGTAGTTCTTCATTAATAGGTGCAAAGTATATGATGCAAGAGCTTAAACATGATCTATATGAGCACAACAATTGCCAAGTATCAAATTATTCAAGACATTATACCATTTACCACATGCGGCATTTTCCGTTTCCAACCATATATCAATGAACGAAGTAGTTCAACCTTCGCAATGAACATTAAGAATAAAGCTAAGAACACATGTGTTCATATGCAACAGCGGAGCGTGTCTCTCTCCCACATAAAGAATGCTAGGACACGATTTTATTCAAACAAAACAAAAAATAAAAGCAAACAGACGCTCCAAGCAAAGCACATAAGATGTGACTGAATAAAAATATAGTTTCACTAGAGGTGACCTGATAAGTTGTCGATGAAGAAGGGGATGCCTTAGGCATCCCCAAGCTTAGATGCTTGAATCTTCTTAAAATATGCAGGGATGAACCACGGGGTCATCCCCAAGCTGACTTTTCACTCTTCTTGATCATATTGTATCATCCTCCTCTCTTGACCCTTGAAAACTTCCTCCACACCAAACTCAAAACAAACTCATTAGAGGATTAGCGCATAATTGAAAATTCATATATTCAGAGGTGACATAATCATTCTTAACACTTCTGGACATTGCACAAAGCTACTGAAAGTTAATGGAACAAAGAAATCCATCAAATATAGCAAAACAGGCAATGCGAAATAAAAGGCAGAATCTGTCAAAACAGAACAGTCCGTAAAGACGAATTTTTCAGGGGCACTTAACTTGCTTAGATGAAAATGCTCAAATTGAATGAAAGTTGCGTATATATCTGAGGATCACGCACGTAAATTGGCAGATTTTTCTGAGTTACCTACAGAGAACCCTGCCCAAATTCGTGACAGCAAGAAATCTGTTTCTGCGCAGTAATCCAAATCTAGTATTGACTTTACTATCAAAGACTTTACTTGGCACAACAATGCAATAAAATAAAGATAAGGAAAGGTTGCTACAGTAGTAACAACTTCCAAGACTCAAATATAAAACAAAGTGCAGAAGTAAAATAATGGGTTGTCTCCCATAAGCGCTTTTCTTTAACGCCTTTCAGCCAGGCGCAGAAAGTGTGAATGAAGTGTTATCAAGAGATGAAGCATCGACATCATAATTTGTTCTAATAATAGAATCATAAGGTAACTTCATTCTCTTTCTAGGGAAGTGTTCCATACCTTTCTTGAGAGGAAATTGATATTTAATATTACCTTCCTTCATATCAATGGTAGCACCAATAGTTCGAAGAAAAGGTCTTCCCAATATAATGGGACAAGATGCATTGCATTCAATATCCAAGACAACAAAATCAACGGGGACAAGGTTATTGTTAACCATAATACGAACATTATCAATCCTCCCCAAAGGTTTCTTTATAGCATTATCAGCAAGATTAACATCCAAATAACAATTTTTCAATGGTGGCAAGTCAAGCATATCATAGATTTTCTTAGGCATAACAGAAATACTTGCACCAAGATCACATAAAGCATTACAATCAAAATCATTGACCCTCATCTTAATGATGGGCTCCCAACCATCTTCTAACTTCCTAGGAATAGAAGTTTCAAGTTTTAGTTTCTCTTCTCTAGCTTTTATGAGAGCATTTGTAATATGTTTTGTAAAGGCCAAATTTATAGCACTAGCATTGGGACTTCTAGCAAGTTTTTGTAAGAACTTTATAACTTCAGAGATATAAAAATCATCAAAATCTAAACCATTATGATCTACAGCAATGGGATCATTGTCCCCAATATTTTGAAAAATTTCAGCAGTTTTATCACAAACAGTTTCAGCAGTTTCAGAAGTTTCGGGCAGTCTCGCACGCTTTGCACTAGGAGTAGAAACATTGCCAACACCAATTATTTTACCATTAATAGTAGGAGGTTTAGCAACATGTGAATCATTATCATTACTAGTGGTGGTAATAGTCCAAACTTTAGCTACATTATTCTCTTTAGCAAGTTTTTCGTTTTCTTCTCTTTCCCACCTAGCATGCAATTCAGCCATCAATCTTATATTCTCATTAATTCTAACTTGGATGGCATTTGCTGTAGTAACAATCTTATTATCATTATCCTTATTAGGCATAACTTTCAATTTTAAAAGATCAACATCAGAGGCAAGTCTATCAACCTTAGAAGCAAGAATATCAATTTTATCAAGCTTTTCCTCAACAGATTTGTTAAAAGCAGTTTGTGTACTAATAAATTCTTTAAGCATGGCTTCAGGACCAGAGGGTACATTCCTATTATTGTTGTAAGAATTCCCATAAGAATTACCATAACCATTACTATTAGCAGAAGGATATGGCCTGTAGTTGTTACCAGAATTATTCCTATAAGCATTGTTGTTGAAATTATTACTTTTAATGAAATTCACATCAACATTATCTTCTTGAGCAACCAATGAAGCTAAAGAAACATTATTAGGATCAACATTAGATCTACCATTCACAAGCATAGACATAATCACATCAATCTTATCACTCAAGGAGGAGGTTTCTTCGACAGAATTTACCTTCTTACCTTGTGGAGCTCTTTCTGTGTGCCATTCAGAGTAATTGATCATCATATCATCAAGAAGCTTTGTAGCCGCCCCCAAAGTAATGGACAGAAAGGTACCTCCAGCAGCTGAATCCAATAGGTTCCGCGAAGAAAAATTCAGTCTTGCATAAAAGGTTTGGATGATCATCCAAGTAGTTAGTCCATGGGTTGGGCAATTCTTCACCAAAGATTTCATTCTCTCCCATGCTTGAGCAACATGTTCATTATCCAATTGCTTAAAATTCATTATGCTACTTCTCAAAGATATAATTTTAGCGGGAGGATAATATCTACCAATAAAAGCATCCTTACATTTAGTCCATGAATCAATACTATTCTTAGGCAAAGATAGCAACCAATCTTTAGCTCTTCCTCTTAAAGAGAAAGGAAACAATTTTAATTTTATAATATCACCATCTACATCCTTATACTTTTGCATTTCACAAAGTTCAACAAAATTATTAAGATGGGCGGCAGCATCATCAGAACTAACACCAGAAAATTACTCTCTCATGACAAGATTTAGTAAAGCAGGTTTAATTTCAAAGAATTCTGCTGCAGTAGAAGGTGGAGCAATAGGTGTTTTATAGGAAATCATTATTATTTGTGCTAGTGAAGTCACACAACTTAGTGTTTTCAGGAGTATTCATTTTAACAGTAGTAAATAAAGCAAACTAGATAAGGTAAATGCAAGTAACTAATTTTTTTGTGTTTTTGATATAGAGAACGCAAACAAGACAGTAAATAAAGTAAAGCTAGCAACTAATTTTTTGTGTGTTTTTGATATAAGAGCAAACAAAGTAGTAAATAAAACAAAGCAAGACAAAAACAAAGTAAAGAGATTGGATGTGGAAACTCCCCTTGCAGCGTGTCTTGATCTCCCCGGCAACGGCGCCAGAAAAAGTGCTTGATGCGTGCAGTTAACACACGTCCGTTGGGAACCCCAAGAGGAAGGTGTGATGGGTACAGTAGCAAGTTTTCCCTCAGTAAGAAACCAAGGTTTATCGAACCAGTAGGAGCCAAGAAGCACGTTGAAGGTTGATGGCGGCGAAGTGTAGTGCGGCGCAATGATACGTCTCCAACGTATCGATAATTTCTTATGTTCCATGCCACATTGTTGATGTTATCTACATGTTTTATGCACACTTTATGTCATATTCGTGCATTTTCTGGAACTAACCTATTAACAAGATGCCGAAGTGCCAGTTCCTGTTTTCTGCTGTTTTTGGTTTCAGAAATCCTAGTAACGAAATATTCTCGGAATCGGACGAAATCAACGCCAAAGATCTTAGAATCCCCGGAAGCATCCAGAACACACCAGAGAGGTCAGAGGGGGGCCACAGGCCCACCAAACTACAGGCTGGCGCGGCCAGAGGGGGGGCCGCGCCGCCCTATGGTTTGGCCAGCCCTTCGACCCCCTGGCGCCGCCTCTTCGCCTATATAAAGCCCCTGACCTAAAAACCTCGATACCAATTGACGAAACTCCAGAAAGACTCCAGGGGCGCCGCCGCCATCGCGAAGCCAAGATCTGGGGGACAGGAGTCTCTGTTCCGGCACCCTGCCGGAGTGGGGAAGTGCCCCCGGAAGGCTCCTCCATCGACACCGCTGCCATCTCCATCGCCATCTTCATCACCGCTGCTGCTCCCATGAGGAGGGAGTAATTCACCCCCGAGGCTGAGGGCTTCGCTGTAGCTATGTGGTTCATCTCTCTCCCATGTACCTCAATACAATAATCTCATGAGCTGCTTTACATGATTGAGATTCATATGAGTTTTGTATCACTACTATCTATGTGCTACTCTAGCAAAGTTATTAAAGTAGTTCTATTCCTCCTGCACGTGTGTAAAGGTGACAGTGTGTGCACCGTGTTAGTACTTGGTTTATGCTATGATCATGATCTCTTGTAGATTGCGAAGTTAACTATTGCTATGATAATATTGATGTGATCTATTCCTCCTACATATGCATGAAGGTGACAGTGTGCATGCTATGCTAGTTGTCAACATCCGGATTTTTAAGTCCAGATGCCTATTATGCCATTCATCGCAATCCCAGGAATATTGTTTTTGCGAGACATAATAGATTAATATCACAACACATCATTTATTACAACGCATAATTGTCTTACAACACGGGATCACATGATCCAGTCTCATTACAATACTAGTTGATCTATGGATCAATTACAAAACACATAGCGGAAGCGAAGTAGTGTAGTAGTAGTCCATCTATTCCACAGGCAACTGTTGACGTCAGGAGTGATCCTAGTTGTCGTAGACGTCCTGCTGTCCTTCTTCCGGGTTCTGGTACTCCTCTTCATAGTCTGGCCATTTGAATAGCCAGGGACAAAGCCATGAGTACTTTAAAGTACTCGCAAACTAATACTAATGTAAGTATTATCAACTATAGAAGGGGATGCTAAGCTCTAGTTTCATTTGCAGAAAGCCAGTTTTATTTCATAAACACTTTAATAGTCAAAAACCTTCATTTGCTCAACTAACTCAAGTGGGAACATTAGTGTCATTCCCACAACTCCGTTGTGATTCAAAGTCAAAGTCACCTTTCAATTCAAATCACAAGTCACAATTCACCTGTCACATTTTTGAAAAAAATGGTCTGATGACGGAACAGTATGGCCTTTCCAACCGTCCATAACCGAGGACGCGGCTATTCGAATAGATCTACACTCTGCAGAGGTCGTACACTTGTGCCACAACATTTGCAATAATCCGTCAGGGTTAACTGGCCCTGATTTACCACACTCCGTGTGCGGACTACCAATCATAACCTTTCACTTACATATCCTAGTATAGGCATCTCTCCCCATGAGCTTGGCCTCCCGGTGAAAACCAACTGTTAACCCGGGAACTGCACAGGGCTTGGGCCGGACATTCACCTCATATTCACGTCATTTCATATCACTTCACTTTTGTAGAGGCAGCCTCCAGCATAACCCCGATGACGCTTGTTTAGAGGGAACCCATACTAAGATACATAAACTTCTAGTTAAGCCCTACCCCTATCAGGTATTGTGGGGGTACTTGCAAAATTGGAAAGGTATCGCATCCAAACCCAACCATCAGTTTTTGTAAAATTCACCAAGTCATTCACCAGTCACATTCACCTTCAAAATCTTTCAATAGAATGACTCATCATTCCAAGGTTTTCAAAGTCATTTCAATTCACAAGTTCCCATCTAGAGTAGCCACTTTTGATACTGAGCACTAGCAACTAGTCCTGAGGGGTGCTAAATATCTTGGAGCTTGCTAGGCTAAGTTTGATACTCTTGTAGTATTCTATCTCTAGACCAAAGTTAACTATAAAAGCAAGTTATAAATAATCAAAAACAAAAGCTTGCAAAGTAAAACTGGGAAATAGGATCATAAGCATAAAGTAAAGAGTAATGGTGCCTTGCTCTTGTGGAGCTTTGCACTTGGGTAGTCTTGCAAGAATATTTGCTGGCCAAAAAAAATGGTTTGCAAGGATGTTAGCTTGCAATAGTCTAGCTTGCAAAGGTGTTAGCTTGCCTTGAGTGGTGTACTGATCAAAGTGGTCTTCTTCTCCTTCTTCTTGGTAGAAAACCTCCTCCTCTTGATAGTCCCCGGTACTAGCGTCTAAAAACGAATACGAGGATACAATCACCAAACAATTCATTGGCTATTCCAAACATCACATAAATTCACACAAACTATTCTATGCACACAAATAATACAATTTGGTGCATTGGTGGTCTTGCTTTGAGGAAGAATAATTTCCTCTTATTTTATATGTAAAAGAGATAGTTTCCATATAGTTCTTGAGGAATAATTTCCTCTCATTGAATCTTCTTTAAGATTTAATTTCTCAAACCATTACTCATGAATTTATGTTGACCTAAGTCAACCATTCATCATCATCATTTGAGAAAATGATTTAAATGAGGTAGGGTTACCTCATATCATTTAATAGTGCCTATTATGATTTAAATCTCCAAGTATTTCATGTGAGAGTATTTGACCAGGGGTTCAAACTTCACATGAAAGTACTTGGGACAATATTTAAATGAAGTGAGACACCTCATATAAGTTACACAAGTAAACTAGCATTACTCTTTACTATTAGGTGGGTAAGTGTGTTGTTTTCTTATTTAGGAAAAAAATCTCCTCTCATACTAAATAAGGTGTTACTTTTAATTACTTAGAGAAATAACTTCTTCTCATTGTCTTATTAAGATTTAACTTCTCTTATGCATAATATGTGACCTAGGTTGACCAAAGTCAACCTCTTCACACTTATCATTCAAGAAAAAGATTTAAATGAGGTTCCATACCTCATGCTATTTAATTCCTATTAATATCCTCAAGGGAGCATATATGAGACCAAACCATAAGGGTCATCACATTACTTTAGGCCACTTGGGTAGGATGATTTAAATGAGGTGCTATACCTCATAGATTTGAATCCTAATTTTGAACATACTTTAAATGAGGTGGTGCACCTCATGTATTTTAATAACACAAGTAAAGATTTAATTTCCTCAACTAATTCAGTATGAGATTTAGCTAACCATGGTATCTACCTCATGTTGAATTAGTTGAGACAAGATTTAAATGAGAAGGAATCTCTCATACAATTTAAATACTATTTTTGAAAAAGTTTAAATGAGCTAGAGATGGCCAGATAGCCATTATTTGAGTTTAGCTCAAGATCATATGAAACAACCATAGTATTTTATTACATAATAAATTAGACCACATCAAATGTGATTTTTGAGAGGTGGAACCACCTCAAAATAGTTTATGATTGATTTTTAAGAATTGTTTGAAGTTTGAAAGGTTACTGATTTGTTATTTTTACTATTCAAATTCTACAATCAATTTTGATTTGAATCCAGTGTGGTTGGATGGGGCCTTTCATGAGCTTTCTAAATATATAAAATTGGTTGAATTTGGCTCAGTAGATTTGGATCTATTAAATTTTGAATCTAGTATCAGATTGTAAAATAAATGAAAAAGAATTAAACTATTTTGAATTCAAACGGGGGCGGGAAACCTAAATGGGCCGGCCCAACTTCGCTGGCGACGCGGGCGGGCCGCGGCGATGCTGGGGTCCACCGTCGGGGCGTTTAAAACGCCGAACCGGTAAGCTGTGTTGTGGACCGTAGGATTAAAAGGGGATCTAACGACGCAGGGTCGTCGTCGACGTCGACGAGCGACGGCGCAGGCACGGCAAGGGTTTGGGGCTAGCGGCTTACCGGAGCTCCGGCGAGGCTCGGCGAGGCGCTGCGGTGGTGTTGTCGAGGACGAGGAGGCAGAGGGTGGTCGCGGCAGAGCTTGGGGTGGAGGAAATCAACGGCGGCGCTGAGCTTCCGTGGCGGCGGACTCCGTCCAAATTCCGGCGGCCTCGGGCTCAATCGAGGTGGAGAAAGGGTCTAGGAGATCGAGGAGAAGGAGGAAGCTGCGAGGTGCTGAACTCGTCTAGGGGGAGTCGGTATTTATAGGGGCGAGGGTCGGCCGAGGGTGCGGAGCAGGTCGACGGCGAGGACGTCGTTCCACGGCGACGAAGGGGTAAGGAATGGGCGTAGCGTGTTCCTTGTGTCACGGTGAGCGCGACGGGCATCCATGCGAGGTCAGGGGAGGAAAGGTCGCGTCGTCATCGTCCTCGAGTCCTGGCAGTATGGTGGCGGAAAGTCGTGGAAGGTGACGACGGCGACAGTGCTCGAGCTGGGAGATGGGGGTGTCTGGGGGCTTACTGGTACCGTGGCGATGCTCCGTGCAGAAGCTGAGGTCAGGGGGAGGTTGGAGGCGACGAGGCATGGCGATGCTCTGGCGCGTCCAGGGGACGTCACCATGCGCACCGTGGCACGCGTGGGCGTTCTCTGGGCGTGTCTGGGCGCGCTGGTCCTGGCCAATGTCGACGTCCTCTCGAGTCAGCAGGTGTATGGTCGTGATCAGTAGAGTGAGGGCAAGCTCAGAGACATGCTGAGGTGATTTGGATGGGAGAGGAGAGGGGGTGAGCATGTGGGGTGACATGGAGCTCGGCATGGTTGTGTTCTGGTCAAAAATGGTCCAAGGCAAGTGGTGGCAATGATTGACACTGGTCCTGAGGGGTGAGGTGAAGTGCCAAAGCAGCAGAGAGGGTCAGAGATGGACTTGGTCCAACCAAAAATCAGTATGGGCTCAAATCTAAGTGCTGCCCACAAGGTGTTTGTGAAAATGGCCGAAAGAGAAAAGTTTTCAAATTTTGAAAATTCCTTTGGTGGATCTCAAACATATATTCATAGAAGTGGAATGGTGGTGGTGGTGGTCAATTTGGTGAAGAAATGCAGAATGGCAAAAGTGAGATGATCTTCTCTTTATTTCAAAGTCTCCACTTGGCAGCACTATACTGGTCAACCTGGTCAACTTCAGTAGGGATGGTCAACATGGAAGTTGTTGACCTTGACATGGTCTTGGATGACATGGTCATAGTTGACCAAGTTTGGTTGAAGAAAAGTCAAATGCAGGGGTGTAAAGTAGGGAAGAAAATATAAAAGTGACATATGACCATTATCATATGTGAATTGGATTTGAGAATTCCTTTGATTTGATTCTTGTTTCTTTGATACAATTGTGTTTGTTTATCATATATAAGTATTCTACAAGCAAGAGATCAAGCCATGGTGGCCTTGCTTGAAGATTTGCAAATTTGGCTCTATGTGTATTTGAGTGAAAATGGGATTTTCTCACCAATTGATTTCTCTCCATTTACTTTGACTTTTGTTGACTCAAATGTGATTCTTATTAGTTTAGAAACATTTTCGAACCATTGAATCCATTCAAAAAGGTCTTGATCCAAGATTTGCAAAATTGGCCATAACACATAAGAGGTGATGTGTTAAGTTTTATTATTTTTGAAAAGGGTTCACCTTGCTTCACTTGGACATGGGTTAGGGTCAATTTGGTGTTATATTAGGTTTGGAGAAGGTTTCACACCATTTGGTCAAGGTAGAAAAGCATAGGTCAAGATTTGGTGAAAAGGGCTATGGTTCTCATATGCCTCTATGCATATGTGGCATTGATTTTTGATTTGAGTGTTCTTGGCCCAAAGGGTGTTGTTGAGGGTTGAAATGGTATATGGAAGTGATCCATCCATTCACAATAAGTCCTAGGGTCAAGATTCTTAATTCCACAAATTGCACTTTTCTCACATATGCCTCTATGGCATTTTTAGTTTCTTTTTATTTTCTTTGGAAACCACTTGGATTTGGTTTGGTAAGTACTAGGTAAGGTGTATGAAGATTTTCCAAACCTCTAAGCAAGGTAGAAAGGCTTAGGGTAAAGTTTTATAAAAATAGCCATAGGCACATATGCCTCTTTCTTATTTAATTTCCTTTTTATTTTATTTTATCTAGTAGTGGTGAAAAGAGGGGTGAGGTCTAGGGTTTAGTGGGGTTCACAAAGGTTCACCACCATTTAGCAAAATTAATAAAGGTAGGGTTCAAGAATTACCTATTGGGGGTTATATGTTCCCAAAGGTCTTTTATTTTATTTTGGGTTTCTCAAAAAAGATCCAATTGATTTAAGGAGAAGCTTAGGGTTTAAGGTTTTCCTTATTTGATTTCTTTCTCCTTTGTTTTATTGGGTTGGTGATCTTCACTTGATCACTTTAGGGTTTTAGGGTTTAGCACATAAGCATAAAAACACTCATCATGGCAAGACACAAGATTTAAACAAGATTTATATGTATCAATCTTATTTTAAAAAAAAGTTTTTGTTGGTTCCAAAATTTGGAACTAGGGAAATTCATTTTGTTTGTTTTGAAATTTTTGGGTTGTTACAAACCCTTCCCCCTTAAACAAATCTCGTCCCGAGATTTTAAGAAAAGTTAGGTTCCTAAGAGAGATTGAGCATTTTATTAACAGGAAGACATACTTGGCATGGTCTGGGGTGCTTCCTGAGCTTCGGTGGCAGTCATGTGGTAGAGACGGCCGTTGTTGTTGTTCTGGTTCCTTCTTCCTGCGAAGCGGCGCTGTTGTTGAGCAGGTGCTGCGGTGTTGGCGGCAATCCTGGCAAGCTTCTTGGGGCACTCCTTGGAGAAGTGACCCACAACTCCACATTCATAGCAGTTGACGGTGGACTTGTCTTTGGGGTTGACGGGAACAGCGTTGCTTCCAGTCCTCGGGGCAGTATTGGGGTTGCTGTGGTTTCCATTGTTGTGGGTGTTGGGGCGGTTGGTGTTGTTGTTGTTGTTCCCTCCGGGCTTCGGGGGTCCTCCGTTGTTGTTGGTGTAGTTGGGGCGATAATTCTGGGCAGGGGGCTTGTTGTATCTTGGGGTGAATCCTCCAGAGGAGGTATTGCGATACTTCTGATTATGGTGGGGTCCATTCTGGTTCATCATCCGGCGTTTGCGGTTCTCATTAGCTTGGTGGAGTTTCCCTTCCATCTGTATGGCTGAGTCCACGAGGGCTTCTAAGTCAGCGAACGGAATGTTCACTAACACAGTTTGCATCTCGTCGTGCAGTCCGTTCAGAAATCTTTCCTTTCTCTTCTCATTGGTGTCGGTCTCATCCGGGGCGTACCTTGACAGAGTAAGAAACCTGTCGCGGTATTCCACCACGGACATTCTTCCTTGCTTGAGTTCACGGAACTCGTCTCTCATCTTCTTGATCAGTCCTTGGGGCACATGGTACTTGCTAAATTTCAGCTTGAAGTCTTCCCAGGTCATCATCTGTCCTGCATTCATGGCACGGGTGCTTGTCCACCAGGCTCTGGCTGGTCCTGCTAAGTAGTGCGTGGCAAACAGCACTTTCTCTGCGGCTTCAACTTGCGCAACTTCGAGGTTGTTTTCCATGGTCTGGAGCCAGTCATCAGCATCTAGGGGTTCTTCAGTCTTGTTGAACATCGGAGGGTTGGTGTGCTGAAAGTTCTTCAGCTTTGACCCCGGGTGATCGTGGTTTCCATGGCCTTGGTTGTTCTGAGCTATCTGTTGCAGTGCAGCAATGTTGGCTTGACGTTCAGCTCTCTCGACTTCTCGGTCGGCAAGCAGGGTTTGCAGCAGTTGCATCATGGCATCTGGGGTGGTGTTGCGGGTTGGTGGGGCCATCTGAACATTGAGGTAGATGATAAGATAAGAGGGAAATTTCTATGGTTTGTTTTGTTAAATTTTTAAAAGTTCACAAATTAAAATTTGAGTAGTGTTGCGGGGGTAAAAACCAACAACACTTTTTCATTCATACCAAGCATCACATATTACAAATCTAACACACCGTTGGTTTGAAGAACCATTCATCGCTCTACGAGACAAGGGGGATCCTGATACAACTCACACCTACTTAAGTGCTGGGGTGATACTACTCTTCCGGGTGGATTCTTCTTCTTCACGGGTGAGGTGCTTGGCGAGAGGCGAGGGCGTTGTCCAAATCTCTGCGGGTTTTGTACTGCCTGAAGTCCTGAGGGGCTTCATAGGGGTTCATCTTTGGTTGTGGTGGGGGCATGGTCATCGGTCTTCCCATGGAGTCATGCCTTGGGTAGTAGATGAAGCGAGTGCTCTTGATCTTGTCTTCATTTTGTCCACACAGACGGGAAATTGCTTCCTGCATAGCTTTGTCTAGTCCTTCCTTCCAAGTGTTTCCCGTTACAGAAAACCATATGGTTTCCCATACCGGGGCATCAAGCTTCCTTCGTAGATCAGTAGAGACGTCCCACTGAGGTGGTTCTCCTAACTGAGCCTTGAGGGGTATTCCGAAGAACTCGGGATACGGGTGTCCTAGATAGTCCACTAGTTGCTTCAACTCCTTTTCGAAATTTTTGTCGTCTCCGGATCCAAGCTTATAGGACTCCCATTGGTACTTCATCTGTGAGCAAGTAGGATAAGTATGTTTAAAGAAGTAGTCAAGTGTGCAAAATTTTAGCTAGTGCTACAAGGAAAAAGTAGAGCATGAATTTCTTATTTTAAAAAAGATTTCCAAGGTTAAGGGTGAGAATAAGTTTTTCCCAAATATTCACTTCTTTGGTTTTGAAACTAAGTTTTACAGAACGTCCATTCTAACTAGGGTCTCCTAAGGTCAAACAATGGCTCTGATACCAACTTGTCAACATCCGGATTTTTAAGTCCAGATGCCTATTATGCCATTCATCGCAATCCCAGGAATATTGTTTTTGCGAGACATAATAGATTAATATCACAACACATCATTTATTACAACGCATAATTGTCTTACAACACGGGATCACATGATCCAGTCTCATTACAATACTAGTTGATCTATGGATCAATTACAAAACACATAGCGGAAGCGAAGTAGTGTAGTAGTAGTCCATCTATTCCACAGGCAACTGTTGACGTCAGGAGTGATCCTAGTTGTCGTAGACGTCCTGCTGTCCTTCTTCCGGGTTCTGGTACTCCTCTTCATAGTCTGGCCATTTGAATAGCCAGGGACAAAGCCATGAGTACTTTAAAGTACTCGCAAACTAATACTAATGTAAGTATTATCAACTATAGAAGGGGATGCTAAGCTCTAGTTTCATTTGCAGAAAGCCAGTTTTATTTCATAAACACTTTAATAGTCAAAAACCTTCATTTGCTCAACTAACTCAAGTGGGAACATTAGTGTCATTCCCACAACTCCGTTGTGATTCAAAGTCAAAGTCACCTTTCAATTCAAATCACAAGTCACAATTCACCTGTCACATTTTTGAAAAAAATGGTCTGATGACGGAACAGTATGGCCTTTCCAACCGTCCATAACCGAGGACGCGGCTATTCGAATAGATCTACACTCTGCAGAGGTCGTACACTTGTGCCACAACATTTGCAATAATCCGTCAGGGTTAACTGGCCCTGATTTACCACACTCCGTGTGCGGACTACCAATCATAACCTTTCACTTACATATCCTAGTATAGGCATCTCTCCCCATGAGCTTGGCCTCCCGGTGAAAACCAACTGTTAACCCGGAATCGCACAGGCTTGGGCCGGACATTCACCTCATATTCACGTCATTTCATATCACTTCACTTTTGTAGAGGCAGCCTCCAGCATAACCCCGATGACGCTTGTTTAGAGGGAACCCATACTAAGATACATAAACTTCTAGTTAAGCCCTACCCCTATCAGGTATTGTGGGGGTACTTGCAAAATTGGAAAGGTATCGCATCCAAACCCAACCATCAGTTTTTGTAAAATTCACCAAGTCATTCACCACCACATTCACCTTCAAAATCTTTCAATAGAATGACTCATCATTCCAAGGTTTTCAAAGTCATTTCAATTCACAAGTTCCCATCTAGAGTAGCCACTTTTGATACTGAGCACTAGCAACTAGTCCTGAGGGGTGCTAAATATCTTGGAGCTTGCTAGGCTAAGTTTGATACTCTTGTAGTATTCTATCTCTAGACCAAAGTTAACTATAAAAGCAAGTTATAAATAATCAAAAACAAAAGCTTGCAAAGTAAAACTGGGAAATAGGATCATAAGCATAAAGTAAAGAGTAATGGTGCCTTGCTCTTGTGGAGCTTTGCACTTGGGTAGTCTTGCAAGAATATTTGCTGGCCAAAAAAAATGGTTTGCAAGGATGTTAGCTTGCAATAGTCTAGCTTGCAAAGGTGTTAGCTTGCCTTGAGTGGTGTACTGATCAAAGTGGTCTTCTTCTCCTTCTTCTTGGTAGAAAACCTCCTCCTCTTGATAGTCCCCGGTACTAGCGTCTAAAAACGAATACGAGGATACAATCACCAAACAATTCATTGGCTATTCCAAACATCACATAAATTCACACAAACTATTCTATGCACACAAATAATACAATTTGGTGCATTGGTGGTCTTGCTTTGAGGAAGAATAATTTCCTCTTATTTTATATGTAAAAGAGATAGTTTCCATATAGTTCTTGAGGAATAATTTCCTCTCATTGAATCTTCTTTAAGATTTAATTTCTCAAACCATTACTCATGAATTTATGTTGACCTAAGTCAACCATTCATCATCATCATTTGAGAAAATGATTTAAATGAGGTAGGGTTACCTCATATCATTTAATAGTGCCTATTATGATTTAAATCTCCAAGTATTTCATGTGAGAGTATTTGACCAGGGGTTCAAACTTCACATGAAAGTACTTGGGACAATATTTAAATGAAGTGAGACACCTCATATAAGTTACACAAGTAAACTAGCATTACTCTTTACTATTAGGTGGGTAAGTGTGTTGTTTTCTTATTTAGGAAAAAAATCTCCTCTCATACTAAATAAGGTGTTACTTTTAATTACTTAGAGAAATAACTTCTTCTCATTGTCTTATTAAGATTTAACTTCTCTTATGCATAATATGTGACCTAGGTTGACCAAAGTCAACCTCTTCACACTTATCATTCAAGAAAAAGATTTAAATGAGGTTCCATACCTCATGCTATTTAATTCCTATTAATATCCTCAAGGGAGCATATATGAGACCAAACCATAAGGGTCATCACATTACTTTAGGCCACTTGGGTAGGATGATTTAAATGAGGTGCTATACCTCATAGATTTGAATCCTAATTTTGAACATACTTTAAATGAGGTGGTGCACCTCATGTATTTTAATAACACAAGTAAAGATTTAATTTCCTCAACTAATTCAGTATGAGATTTAGCTAACCATGGTATCTACCTCATGTTGAATTAGTTGAGACAAGATTTAAATGAGAAGGAATCTCTCATACAATTTAAATACTATTTTTGAAAAAGTTTAAATGAGCTAGAGATGGCCAGATAGCCATTATTTGAGTTTAGCTCAAGATCATATGAAACAACCATAGTATTTTATTACATAATAAATTAGACCACATCAAATGTGATTTTTGAGAGGTGGAACCACCTCAAAATAGTTTATGATTGATTTTTAAGAATTGTTTGAAGTTTGAAAGGTTACTGATTTGTTATTTTTACTATTCAAATTCTACAATCAATTTTGATTTGAATCCAGTGTGGTTGGATGGGGCCTTTCATGAGCTTTCTAAATATATAAAATTGGTTGAATTTGGCTCAGTAGATTTGGATCTATTAAATTTTGAATCTAGTATCAGATTGTAAAATAAATGAAAAAGAATTAAACTATTTTGAATTCAAACGGGGGCGGGAAACCTAAATGGGCCGGCCCAACTTCGCTGGCGACGCGGGCGGGCCGCCTGACAGTGGGGTCCACTGTCAGGGCGTTTAAAACGCCGAACCGGTAAGCTGTGTTGTGGACCGTAGGATTAAAAGGGGATCTAACGACGCAGGGTCGTCGTCGACGTCGACGAGCGACGGCGCAGGCACGGCAAGGGTTTGGGGCTAGCGGCTTACCGGAGCTCCGGCGAGGCTCGGCGAGGCGCTGCGGTGGTGTTGTCGAGGACGAGGAGGCAGAGGGTGGTCGCGGCAGAGCTTGGGGTGGAGGAAATCAACGGCGGCGCTGAGCTTCCGTGGCGGCGGACTCCGTCCAAATTCCGGCGGCCTCGGGCTCAATCGAGGTGGAGAAAGGGTCTAGGAGATCGAGGAGAAGGAGGGGAAGCTACTGAGGTGCTGAACTCGTCTAGGGGGAGTCGGTATTTATAGGGGCGAGGGTCGGCCGAGGGTGCGGAGCAGGTCGACGGCGAGGACGTCGTTCCACGGCGACGAAGGGGTAAGGAATGGGCGTAGCGTGTTCCTTGTGTCACGGTGAGCGCGACGGGCATCCATGCGAGGTCAGGGGAGGAAAGGTCGCGTCGTCATCGTCCTCGAGTCCTGGCAGTATGGTGGCGGAAAGTCGTGGAAGGTGACGACGGCGACAGTGCTCGAGCTGGGAGATGGGGGTGTCTGGGGGCTTACTGGTACCGTGGCGATGCTCCGTGCAGAAGCCGAGGTCGTGGGGAGGTTGGAGGCGACGAGGCATGGCGATGCTGCGGCGCGTCCGTGGGACGTCACCATGCGCACCGTGGCACGCGTGGGCGTTCTCTCGGGCGTGTCCGGGGCGCGCTGGTCCTGGCCACTGTCGACGTCCTCTCGAGTCACCAGGTGTATGGTCGTGATCGGTAGAGTGAGGGCAAGCTCGTAGACATGCCGAGGTGATTTGGATGGGAGAGGAGAGGGGGTGAGCATGTGGGGTGACATGGAGCTCGGCATGGTTGTGTTCTGGTCAAAAATGGTCCAAGGCAAGTGGTGGCAATGATTGACACTGGTCCTGAGGGGTGAGGTGAAGTGCCAAAGCAGCAGAGAGGGTCAGAGATGGACTTGGTCCAACCAAAAATCAGTATGGGCTCAAATCTAAGTGCTGCCCACAAGGTGTTTGTGAAAATGGCCGAAAGAGAAAAGTTTTCAAATTTTGAAAATTCCTTTGGTGGATCTCAAACATATATTCATAGAAGTGGAATGGTGGTGGTGGTGGTCAATTTGGTGAAGAAATGCAGAATGGCAAAAGTGAGATGATCTTCTCTTTATTTCAAAGTCTCCACTTGGCAGCACTATACTGGTCAACCTGGTCAACTTCAGTAGGGATGGTCAACATGGAAGTTGTTGACCTTGACATGGTCTTGGATGACATGGTCATAGTTGACCAAGTTTGGTTGAAGAAAAGTCAAATGCAGGGGTGTAAAGTAGGGAAGAAAATATAAAAGTGACATATGACCATTATCATATGTGAATTGGATTTGAGAATTCCTTTGATTTGATTCTTGTTTCTTTGATACAATTGTGTTTGTTTATCATATATAAGTATTCTACAAGCAAGAGATCAAGCCATGGTGGCCTTGCTTGAAGATTTGCAAATTTGGCTCTATGTGTATTTGAGTGAAAATGGGATTTTCTCACCAATTGATTTCTCTCCATTTACTTTGACTTTTGTTGACTCAAATGTGATTCTTATTAGTTTAGAAACATTTTCGAACCATTGAATCCATTCAAAAAGGTCTTGATCCAAGATTTGCAAAATTGGCCATAACACATAAGAGGTGATGTGTTAAGTTTTATTATTTTTGAAAAGGGTTCACCTTGCTTCACTTGGACATGGGTTAGGGTCAATTTGGTGTTATATTAGGTTTGGAGAAGGTTTCACACCATTTGGTCAAGGTAGAAAAGCATAGGTCAAGATTTGGTGAAAAGGGCTATGGTTCTCATATGCCTCTATGCATATGTGGCATTGATTTTTGATTTGAGTGTTCTTGGCCCAAAGGGTGTTGTTGAGGGTTGAAATGGTATATGGAAGTGATCCATCCATTCACAACAAGTCCTAGGGTCAAGATTCTTAATTCCACAAATTGCACTTTTCTCACATATGCCTCTATGGCATTTTTAGTTTCTTTTTATTTTCTTTGGAAACCACTTGGATTTGGTTTGGTAAGTACTAGGTAAGGTGTATGAAGATTTTCCAAACCTCTAAGCAAGGTAGAAAGGCTTAGGGTAAAGTTTTATAAAAATAGCCATAGGCACATATGCCTCTTTCTTATTTAATTTCCTTTTTATTTTATTTTATCTAGTAGTGGTGAAAAGAGGGGTGAGGTCTAGGGTTTAGTGGGGTTCACAAAGGTTCACCACCATTTAGCAAAATTAATAAAGGTAGGGTTCAAGAATTACCTATTGGGGGTTATATGTTCCCAAAGGTCTTTTATTTTATTTTGGGTTTCTCAAAAAAGATCCAATTGATTTAAGGAGAAGCTTAGGGTTTAAGGTTTTCCTTATTTGATTTCTTTCTCCTTTGTTTTATTGGGTTGGTGATCTTCACTTGATCACTTTAGGGTTTTAGGGTTTAGCACATAAGCATAAAAACACTCATCATGGCAAGACACAAGATTTAAACAAGATTTATATGTATCAATCTTATTTTAAAAAAAAGTTTTTGTTGGTTCCAAAATTTGGAACTAGGGAAATTCATTTTGTTTGTTTTGAAATTTTTGGGTTGTTACACTAGTACTTGGTTTAGTCTTTTGATCTATCTTACACTATAAGGTTACTTAAATATGAGCATTATTGTGGAGCTTGTTAACTCCGGCATTGAGGGTTCGTGTAATCCTACGCAATGTGTTCATCATCCAACAAAAGTGTAGAGTATGCATTTATCTATTCTGTTATGTGATCAATGTTGAGAGTGTCCACTAGTGAAAGTGTAATCCCTAGGCCTTGTTCCTAAATACTGCTGCGTTACTACTGCTTGTTTACTGTTTCACTGTGTTACTACTGCTGCAATTCTACCACCATCGACTACACGCCAGCGAGCTATTTTCTGGCACCGTTGCTACTGCTCATACTTATTCATACCACCTGTATTTCACTATCTCTTCGCCGAACTAGTGCACCTATTTGGTGTGTTGGGGACACAAGAGACTTCTTGCTTTGTGGTTGCAGGGTTGCATGAGAGGGATATCTTTGACCTCTTCCTCCCTGAGTTCGATAAACCTTGGGTGATCCACTTAAGGGAAAACTTGTTGCTGTTCTACAAACCTCTGCTCTTGGAGGCCCAACACTGTCTACAGGAAAGGAGGAGGAAAGTAGACATCAAGCTATTTTCTGGCGCCGTTGCCGGGGAGGAAAGGTAAAAGGTACTCACACTCCGGACCTCGGCTACCAAGCTATTTCCCGGCGTCGTAAGTACTCGAAGCTATTTCCTTTAGATCCTGCAATTGCAACTTTTTGTTTCTTGTTTACACTAGTTAGGCATAATGGAAAACATCTGTGAGCTCTTTGTACTATTTCCTGAGTCAAGACATGAATGGTTTAATGCGAAAATTAAAAAACCCATGGAACATGTTAGCATGAATACTTTGAACACCATTGTTGCTAATGATATGGAAAATTCTAAGCTTGGGGAAGCTGGTTTTGATGAGCATGATCTTTTTAGTCCACCAAGCATTGAGGAGAAAATTTTCTTTGATGATACTTTGCCTCCTATTTATGATGATTATAATGATAGTAGTCTTTTGGTACCACCTACTATGGAGAGTAAATTTTGTTGTGATTATACTATGCCTCCAACACTTGATGAGAATAATAATGATAGCTACTTTGTTGAATTTGCTCCCACTATTACTAATAAAATTGATTATGCTTATGTGGAGAGTAATAATTTTATGCATGAGACTCATGATAAGAATGCTTTATGTGATAGTTATATTGTTGAGTTTGCTCATGTTGCTACTGAAAGTTATTATGAGAGAGGAAAATATGGTTGTAGAAATTTTCATGTTACTAAAACACCTCTCTATGTGCTGAAATTTTTGAAGCTATACTTGTTTTATCTTTCTATGCTTGTTGCATTATGCTTCTTGAACTTGTTTATTTACAAGATTCCTATGCATAGGAAGCATGTTAGGCTTAAATTTGTTTCATACTTGCCTTTTGATGCTCTCTTTTTGCTTCAAATACTATTTCTTATGAGTGCATCATTAAAACTGCTGAGCCCATCTTAATGGCTATAAAGAAAAGAACTTCTTGGGAGATAACCCATGTGTTATTTTGCTACAGTACTTTGTTTTATATTTGTGTCTTGGAAGTTGTTTACTACTGTAGCAACCTCTCCTTATCTTAGTTTTGTGTTTTGTTGTGCCAAGTGAAGCCTCTAATCGAAGGTTGATACTAGATTTGGATTTCTGCACAGAAACAGATTTCTATCTGTCACGAATCTGGGATTTTCTCTCTGTAGAAAAATCAGAAAAATATGCCAATTTACGTGCGTGTTCCTCAGATATGTACGCAACTTTCATTAGTTTTGAGTTTTCTGATTTGAGCAACGGAATTATTTATTAGAAATTCGTCTTTACGGACTGTTCTGTTTTGACAGATTCTGCCTTTTATTTCGCATTGCCTCTTTTGCTATGTGGGATGGATTTTTTTGTTCCATTAAACTCCAGTAGCTTTGAGCAATGTCCAGAAGTGTTAAGAATGATTGTGTCACCTCTGAACATGTGAGTTTTTGATTATGTACTAACCCCTCTAATGAAGTTTATGAGAAGTTTGGTGTGAAGGAAGTTTTCAAGGGTCAAGAAAGGAGGATGATATACTATGATCAAGAAGAGTGAAAGCTCTAAGCTTGGGGATGCCCCGGTGGTTCATCCCTGCATATTTCAAGAAGACTCAAGCGTCTAAGCTTGGGGATGCCCAAGGCATCCCCTTCTTCATCGACAAATTATCAGGTTCCTTCTCTTGAAACTATATTTTTATTCGGTCACATCTTATGTGCTTTGCTTGGAGCGTCTGTATGTTTCTTATTTTTGTTTGTGTTTGAATAAATTGGATTACATCATGCTTGTGTGGGAGAGAGACACGCTCCGCTGGTTCGTATGAACACATGTGTTCTTAGCTCATAATATTCATGGCGAAGTTTCTTCTTCGTTAAATTGTTATATGGTTGGAATTGGAAAATAATACATGTAGTAATTTGCTATAATGTCTTGGGTAATGTGATACTTGGCAATTGTTGTGCTCATGTTTAAGCTCTTGCATCATATGCTTTGCACCCATTAATGAAGAAATACATAGAGCATGCTAAAATTTGGTTTGCATATTTGGTCTCTCTAAGGTCTAGATAATTTCTAGTATTGAGTTTGAACAACAAGGAAGACGGTGTAGAGTCTTATAATGTTTACAATATGTCATTTATGTGAGTTTTGCTGCACCGGTTCATCCTTGTGTTTGTTTCAAATAAGCCTTGCTAGCCTAAACCTTGTATCGAGAGGGAATACTTCTCATGCATCCAAAATACTTGAGCCAACCACTATGCCATTTGTGTCCACCATACCTACCTACTACATGGTATTTCTCCGCCATTCCGAAGTAAATTGCTTGAGTGCTACCTTTAAAATTCCATCATTCACCTTTGCAATATATAGCTCATGGGACAAATAGCTTAAAAAACTATTGTGGTATTGAATATGTAATTATGCACTTTATCTCTTATTAAGTTGCTTGTTGGGCGATAACCATGTTCACTGGGGACGCCATCAACTACTCTTTGTTGAATTTCATGTGAGTTGCTATGCATGTTCGTCTTGTCTGAAGTAAGAGCGATCTACCACCTTATGGTTAAGCATGCATATTGTTAGAGAAGAACATTGGGCCGCTAACTAAAGCCATGATCCATGGTGGAAGTTTCAGTTTTGGACATATATCCTCAATCTCAAATGAGAAAATTATTAATTGTTGTTACATGCTTATGCATAAAAGAGGAGTCCATTATCTGTTGTCTATGTTGTCCCGGTATGGATGTCTAAGTTGAGAATAATCAATAGCGAGAAATCCAATGCGAGCTTTCTCCTTAGACCTTTGTACAAAGTGCATAGAGGTACCCCTTTGTGACACTTGGTTAAAACATGTGCATTGTGATGATCCGGTAGTCCAAGCTAATTAGGACAAGGTGCGGGCACTATTAGTACACTATGCATGAGGCTTGCAACTTATAAGATATAATTTACATGATGCATATGCTTTATTACTACCGTTGACAAAATTGTTTCATGTTTTCAAAATCAAAGCTCTAGCACAAATATAGCAATCGATGTTTTTCCTCTATGGAGGACCATTCTTTTACTTTCATTGTTGAGTCAGTTCACCTATTTCTCTCCACCTCAAGAAGCAAACACTTGTGTGAACTGTGCATTGATTCTTACATACTTGCTTATTGCACTTATTATATTACTCTATGTTGACTATTATCCATGAGATATACATGTTATAAGTTGAAAGCAACCGCTGAAACTTAATCTTCCTTTGTGTTGCTTCAATGCCTTTACTTTGAATTATTGCTTTATGAGTTAACTTTTATGCAAGACTTATTGATGCTTGTCTTGAAGTGCTATTCATGAAAAGTCTTTGCTTTATGATTCATTTGTTTACTCATGTCATTACCATTGTCTTGGATTGCTGCATTCACTACATATGCTTTACAAATAGTATGATCAAGATTATGATGGCATGTCACTCCAGAAATTATCTTTGTTATCGTTTTACCTGCTCGGGACGAGCAGAACTAAGCTTGGGGATGCTGATACGTCTCCAACGTATCGACAATTTCTTATGTTCCATGCCACATTGTTGATGTTATCTACATGTTTTATGCACACTTTATGTCATATTCGTGCATTTTCTGGAACTAACCTATTAACAAGATGCCGAAGTGCCAGTTCCTGTTTTCTGCTGTTTTTGGTTTCAGAAATCCTAGTAACGAAATATTCTCGGAATCGGACGAAATCAACGCCAAAGATCTTAGAATCCCCGGAAGCATCCAGAACACACCAGAGAGGTCAGAGGGGGGCCACAGGCCCACCAAACTACAGGCTGGCGCGGCCAGAGGGGGGGCCGCGCTGCCCTATGGTTTGGCCAGCCCTTCGACCCCCTGGCGCCGCCTCTTCGCCTATATAAAGCCCCTGACCTAAAAACCTCGATACCAATTGACGAAACTCCAGAAAGACTCCAGGGGCGCCGCCGCCATCGCGAAGCCAAGATCTGGGGGACAGGAGTCTCTGTTCCGGCACCCTGCCGGAGCGGGGAAGTGCCCCCGGAAGGCTCCTCCATCGACACCGCTGCCATCTCCATCGCCATCTTCATCACCGCTGCTGCTCCCATGAGGAGGGAGTAATTCACCCCCGAGGCTGAGGGCTTCGCTGTAGCTATGTGGTTCATCTCTCTCCAATGTACCTCAATACAATAATCTCATGAGCTGCTTTACATGATTGAGATTCATATGAGTTTTGTATCACTACTATCTATGTGCTACTCTAGCAAAGTTATTAAAGTAGTTCTATTCCTCCTGCACGTGTGTAAAGGTGACAGTGTGTGCACCGTGTTAGTACTTGGTTTATGCTATGATCATGATCTCTTGTAGATTGCGAAGTTAACTATTGCTATGATAATATTGATGTGATCTATTCCTCCTACATATGCATGAAGGTGACAGTGTGCATGCTATGCTAGTACTTGGTTTAGTCTTTTGATCTATCTTACACTATAAGGTTACTTAAATATGAGCATTATTGTGGAGCTTGTTAACTCCGGCATTGAGGGTTCGTGTAATCCTACGCAATGTGTTCATCATCCAACAAAAGTGTAGAGTATGCATTTATCTATTCTGTTATGTGATCAATGTTGAGAGTGTCCACTAGTGAAAGTGTAATCCCTAGGCCTTGTTCCTAAATACTGCTGCGTTACTACTGCTTGTTTACTGTTTCACTGTGTTACTACTACTGCAATTCTACCACCATCGACTACACGCCAGCGAGCTATTTTCTGGCACCGTTGCTACTGCTCATACTTATTCATACCACCTGTATTTCACTATCTCTTCGCCGAACTAGTGCACCTATTTGGTGTGTTGGGGACACAAGAGACTTCTTGCTTTGTGGTTGCAGGGTTGCATGAGAGGGATATCTTTGACCTCTTCCTCCCTGAGTTCGATAAACCTTGGGTGATCCACTTAAGGGAAAACTTGCTGCTGTTCTACAAACCTCTGCTCTTGGAGGCCCAACACTGTCTACAGGAAAGGAGGGGGAAAGTAGACATCACGCAACACCAGGGATTCCGGCGCTAACGTGGAACCTGCACAACACAATCAAAGTACTTTGCCCCAACGTAACAGTGAGGTTGTCAATCTCACCGGCTTGCTGTAAACAAAGGATTAGATGTATAGTGTGAAAGATGATGTTTGTTTGCGAAGAACAGTAAAGAACAATTGCAGTAGATTGTATTTCAGATGTAAAGAATGGACCGGGGTCCACAGTTCACTAGTGGTGTCTCTCCCATAAGATAAATAGCATGTTGGGTGAACGAATTACAGTTGGGTAATTGACAAATAAAGAAGGCATAACAATGCACATACATATATCATGATGAGTACTATGAGATTTAATCAGGGCATTACGACAAAGTACATAGACCGCTATCCAGCATGCATCTATGCCTAAAAAGTCCACTTTCAGGTTATCATCCAAACCCCTTCCGGTATTAAGTTGTAAACAACAGACAATTGCATTAAGTATGGTGCGTAATGTAATCAACACAAATATCCTTAGACAAAGCATCGATGTTTTATCCCTGGTGGCAACAGCACATCCACAACCTTAAAACTTTCTGTCACTGTCCCAGATTCAATGGAGGCATGAACCCACTATCGAGCATAATTACTCCCTCTTGGAGTTACAAGTATCAACTTGGCCAGAGCCTCTACTAGCAACGGAGAGCATGCAAGAACATAAACAACATATATGATAGATTGATAATCAACTTGACATAGTATTCAATATTCATCGGATCCCAACAAACACAACATGTAGCATTACAAATAGATGATCTTGATCATGATAGGCAGCTCACAAGATCTAACATGATAGCACAATGAGGAGAAGACAACCATCTAGCTACTGCTATGGACCCATAGTCCAGGGGTGAACTACTCACACATCGATCCGGAGGCGATCATGGCGATGAAGAGCCCTCCGGGAGATGATTCCCCTCTCCGGCAGGGTGCCGGAGGCGATCTCCTGAATCCCCCGAGATGGGATTGGCGGCGGCGGCGTCTCTGGAAGGTTTGGGTTTCGCGACGAAGGCTTTAAGTAGGCGGAAGGGCGGAGTCGGAGGAGTCACGGGGGCCCCACACGCTAGGGCCGCACGGGCCCCCCTTAGGCCGCGTCGCCCTAGTGTGGCGGCGCCCCGTGGCCCCACTTCGTTTCTCCCTCGGTCTTCTGGAAGCTTCGTGGAAAAATAAGCCCCTGGGCGTTGATTTCGTCCAATTCCGAGAATATTTCCTTACTAGGATTTCTGAAACCAAAAACAGCAGAAACAAAGAATCGGCTCTTCGGCATCTCGTCAATAGGTTAGTGCCGGAAAATGCATAATAATGACATATAATGTGTATAAAACACGTGAGTATCATCATAAAAGTAGCATGGAACATAAGAAATTATGGATACGTTTGAGACGTATCAGTGTGCAGACTGGAAGAAATGGAGTGCGACAGACTCCTTGATTTTTGCTTGGCTGCTGAACTCTTTGACCCCCTGTATTGTTGCTTCAGCTGAGGGGCTTCCAAATGCTGCGGAGGTTTGGAGTACTTTGTCGAAAATGTACTCGGGAAAGGGAAATCTGATGCTGATGGCGTAGATTGAGGATGCTGTGCACGATTTGCGTCAAGGTGAGAAGGACCTGATGGTGTATGTGGCTGAGTTGCAGCGTCTCTGGTCTGATTTGGATCACTGTGATCCCCTAGAGCTTCCTCATTCAGAGTGTGTGGTGACTGTTAAACAATATGTGGAACGCCGCCGTGTGATGAAGTTTCTGAAGGGGCTGAACTCCTATTTTGAGAGCAGACGTGCTACCTTACTGCACCAGCCCAAGCTTCCTTCCCTTGATGAAGCTATCTCAGCCATGTCACAAGAGGAGGTCCGTCTAAAATCTGCTGGACGCAGCGAACAGTCTCTGCAATCTGCCTTTGCAATGACAACAAGGAATGAAACAAGAGACTGTTTTACCTGTGGAGAATCAGGGCACTTGAGCAGATTCTGTACTTCATCAATAAGGGGAAGAGGAAGAGGATACAACTACAGAGGTGGCGGTTACAACCACAGAGGTGGTCGTGGTTGGGTTGGCAACAACAACAGAGGTGGCCGTGGCTGGCCGGGTTGCTGGTCCTTGGCATGGAGAAGGGGCTCATAGGGCAAATATGGCTGCATCAAGTGAAGGCAAACAACCTGTAACCAGAGAGCCTAGAGAGGGATCAGAAGCTACTACTTCAAGCTTTGGCAACTTCGCCAACTTTGTCGACACCAATAAAGGTAATACTAAAAATGCATCAGTAGCAGCACATTCAATTAATAGAGGCTGGGTATTAGACTCAGGGGCATGTTAAACATGTTACTGGAAATCTGAAGGAATTTGAGTCCTATATTCAATATTCTCCTACACATCAGGAAACTATACATACATCAGATGGCACAGCACAACCTATTAGAGGAGTTGGGACAGTTAAATGTAATCCTGTTATTGAACTATCATCGGTGTTATATGTGCCTGCCTTTCCTGTGAACTTAGTGTCTCTCAGTGCACTGGTTGATCAGATTGACTGTCAAGTGACCATTAACAGATATATGTGCTCGATACAGGAGAGGGTGACGAGCAGGAAGCTTGGGACTGGGACCAGGCATAGCGGACTGTGGTACATGGACCGCAGCGTGCCAAGCGAGGATGGGAATCAAGGACTAGTGGTTGTCACTGAAGACAAGGAGACTAGAGCTCTAATCCATCACTGTCGAATGGGACATGTCTCTTTTGACAAAATGTATCAAATATTTCCTGATTTAATGAGGGGTGTTGACAGAAGCAAGCTCAAGTGTGATGCTTGTGAGTATGCCAAACATACTAGAACCTCTTATGTGAGTAAGGGGATCAGAAGTATCTCTCCGTTTGTGTTGGTTCATTCTGATGTATGGACATGTCCAGTGGTATCTATAAGTGGCGCAAAGTATTTTGTAACCTTTATTGACTGTTACTCACGGATGACTTGGATCTACCTCATGCGACACAAGGATGAAGTGTTCTTGTGTTTCAAAAAATTCTATGCTCTTGTGCAGAATCAGTTCAATGTACAAATACAAGCTATTCGCACTGACAATGGTACGGAATATGTTAACAAAATATTTGGTGCTTTCATGTCTGAGCAGGGAATCTTGCATCAAACATCATGTCCAGATACACCTCAACAGAATGGTGTGGCTGAAAGGAAAAATCATCACATACTGGAGGTTGCTCGGGCCTTAATGTTCACCATGAATGTGCCTAAATTTCTCTGGAGTGAAGTGATACGTCTCAAACGTATCTATAATTTCTTATGCTCCATGCTACTTTTATGATGATACTCACATGTTTTATACACATTATATGTCATATTTATGCATTTTCCAGCACTAACCTATTGACGAGATGCCGAAGAGCCAGTTGCTGTTTTCTGCTGTTTTTGGTTTCAGAAATCCTAGTAAGGAAATATTCTCGGAATTGGACGAAATCAACGCCCAGGGTCCTATTTTTCCACGAAGCTTCCAGAAGTCCGAAGAGAAAACGAAGTGGGGCCACGAGGCGGCGACACACTAGGGCGGCGCGGCCTGGGCCTTGGCCACGCCGGCCTGTTGTGTGGGGCCCTCGTGTGGCCCCCTGACCTGCCCTTCCGCCTAGTTAAAGTCTTCGTCGCGAAACCCCCAGTACCGAGAGCCACGATACGGAAAACCTTCCAGAGACGCAGCCGCCGCCAATCCCATCTCGGGGGATTCAGGAGATCGCCTCCGGCACCCTGCCGGAGAGGGGAATCATCTCCCGGAGGACTCTTCATCGCCATGATTGCCTCCGGATTGATGTGTGAGTAGTTCACCCCTGGACCATGGGTCCATAGTAGTAGCTAGATGGTCGTCTTCTCCTCATTGTGCTATCATGTTCGATCTTGTGAGCTGCCTATCATGATCAAGATCGTTTATTTGTAATCCTACATATTGTGTTTGTTGGGATCCGATGGATATTGAATACTATGTCAAGTTGATTATCAATCTATCATATATGTTGTTTATGTTCTTGCATGCTCTCCGTTGCTAGTAGAGGCTCTGGCCAAGTTGATACTTGTGACTCCAAGAGGGAGTATTTATGCTCGATAGTGGGTTCATGCCTCCATTAAATCTGGGACAGTGACAGAAAGTTCTAAGGTTGTGGATGTGCTGTTGCCACTAGGGATAAAACATTGATGCTATGTCTAAGGATATTTGTGTTGATTACATTACGCACCATACTTAATGCAATTGTCTGTTGCTTGCAACTTAATACCGGAAGGGGTTCGGATGATAACCTGAAAGTGGACTTTTTAGGCATAGATGCATGCTGGATAGCGGTCTATGTACTTTGTCGTAATGCCCTGATTAAATCTCATAGTACTCATCATGATATATGTATGTGCATTGTTATGCCTTCTTTATTTGTCAATTGCCCAACTGTAATTTGTTCACCCAACATGCTATTTATCTTATGGGAGAGACACCACTAGTGAACTGTGGACCCCGGTCCTATTCTTTACATCTGAAATACAATCTACTGCAATACTTGTTCTTTACTGTTCTTCGCAAACAATCATCTTCCACACAATACGGTTAATCCTTTGTTCACAGCAAGCCGGTGAGATTGACAACCTCACTGTTACGTTGGGGCAAAGTATTTTGGTTGTGTTGTGCAGGTTCCACGTTGGCGCCGGAATCCCTGGTGTTGCGCCGCACTACACTCCGCCACCAACAACCTTCAACGTGCTTCTTGGCTCCTCCTGGTTCGATAAACCTTGGTTTCATTCTGAGGGAAAACTTGCTACTGTCTGCATCACACCTTCCTCTTGGGGTTCCCAACGGACGTGTGTTAATTGCATGCATCAAGCTCTTTTTCTGGCGCCGTTGCCGGGGAGATCAAGACACGCTGCAAGGGGAGTCTCCACTTCCAATCTCTTTGCTTTGTTTTTGTCTTGCTTTACTTTATTTACTAATTTGTTTGCTGCACTTAAACAAAACACAAAAAATTTAGTTGCTAGCTTTACTTTATTTACTGTCTTGTTCTCTATATGAAAAACACAAAAAAATTAGTTACTTGCATTTACTTTATCTAGTTTGCTTTATTTACTATTGCTAAAATGAATACCCCTGAAAATACTAAGTTGTGTGACTTCACAAACACTAATAATAATGATTTCCTATGCACACCTATTGCTCCACCTGCTACTACAGCAGAATTCTTTGAAATTAAACCTGCTTTACTGAATCTTGTTATGAGAGAGCAATTTTCTGGTGTTAGTTCTGATGATGCTGCTGCCCATCTTAATAATTTTGTTGAACTATGTGAAATGCAAAAGTATAAGGATGTAGATGGTGATATTATAAAATTGAAATTGTTTCCTTTCTCATTAAGAGGAAGAGCTAAAGATTGGTTGCTTTCTTTGCCTAAGAATAGTATTGATTCATGGACTAAATGTAAGGATGCTTTTATTGGTAGATATTATCCTCCCGCTAAAATTATATCTTTGAGAAGTAGCATAATGAATTTTAAGCAATTAGATAATGAACATGTTGCTCAAGCATGGGAGAGAATGAAATCTTTGGTAAAGAATTGCCCAACCCATGGACTCACTACTTGGATGATCATCCAAACCTTCTATGCAGGATTGAATTTTTCTTCGCGGAACCTATTGGATTCAGCTGCTGGAGGTACCTTTATGTCCATCACCTTGGGGGCGGCTACAAAGCTTCTTGATGATATGATGGTCAATTACTCTGAATGGCATACTGAAAGGGCTCCACAAGGTAAGAAGGTAAATTCTGTTGAAAAAACCTCCTCCTTGAGTGATAAGATTGATGCTATTATGTCTATTATTGTGAATGGTTGATCTAATGTTGATCCTAATAATGTTCCTTTAGCTTCATTGGTTGCTCAAGAAGATAATGTTGATGTGAACTTCATTAAAAATAATAATTTCAACAACAATGCTTATAGGAATAATTTGGGTAACAACTATAGGCCATATCCTTCTTACAACAATAATAGGAGTGTACCCTCTGGTCTTGAAGCCATGCTTAAAGAATTTATTAGTACACAAACTGCTTTTAACAAATCTGTTGAGGAAAAGCTTGATAAAATTGATATTCTTGCTTCTAAGGTTGATAGACTTGCCTCTGATGTTGATCTTTTAAAATTGAAAGTTATGCCTAATAAGGATAATGAAAATAAGATTTTTACTACATCAAATGCAATCCAAGTTAGAATTAATGAGAATATAAGATTAATGGCTGAATTGCGTGCTAGGTGGGATAGAGAAGAAAATGAAAAACTAGCTAAAGAGAATAATGTAGCTAAAGTTTGGACTATTACCACCACTAGTAATGTTAATGATTCACATGTTGCTACACCTTCTACTATCAATGGTAAAATAATTGGTGTTGGCAATGTTTCTACTCCTAGTGCAAAGCGTGCAAAATTACCTGAAATTGCTAAAACTGCTGAAACTGCTTGTGATAAAACTGCTGAAATTTTTTCCAACATTGGGGACAATGATCCCATTGCTGTAGATCATAATGGTTTAGATTTTAATGATTGTCACATCTCTGAAGTTATAAAGTTCTTACAAAAACTTGCTAGAAGTCCCAATGCTAGTGCTATAAATTTGGCCTTTACAAAACATATTACAAATGCTCTCATAAAAGCTAGAGAAGAGAAACTAAAACTTGAAACTTCTATTCCTAGGAAGTTAGAAGATGGTTGGGAGCCCATCATTAAGATGAGGGTCAATGATTTTGATTGTAATGCTTTATGTGATCTTGGTGCAAGTATTTCCGTTATGCCTAAGAAGATCTATGATATGCTTGACTTGCCACCATTGAAAAATTGTTATTTGGATGTTAATTTTGCTAATAATGCTACGAAGAAACCTTTGGGGAGAGTTGATAATGTTCGTATTATGGTTAACAATAACCTTGTCCCCGTTGATTTTGTTGTCTTGGATATTGAATGCAATGCATCTTGTCCCATTATATTGGGAAGACCTTTTCTTCGAACTGTTGGTGCTACTATTGATATGAAGGAAGGTAATATTAAATATCAATTTCCTCTCAAGAAAGGTATGGAACACTTCCCTAGAAAAAGAATGAAGTTACCTTATGTCAACACCCGGATTTTTAAAGTCCGGATGCCTATTATGTCATACATCGCAATCCCAGGAAATTGTTGTTGCGAGGCATAATAGTTAAGTATCACAGTCATCATTCATTACAAACCATAATGTCTTACAAATTGGAATCACATGATCCATATTACACAAATAGTTGATCTAAATGATCAACGAACAACACAAGTTCATAGCGGAAGCGTAAGATACAAGGACTCTCTAGTCCACAGGCCAACGCTTGACGTTAGAAGCTCCTAGTTGTGGTAGACGTCCTGCTGATCGTCATCCTCGTACTGTTGCTCGGCTTCATAGTCTGGCCATTTGAATAGCCAGGGACAAAGCCGTGAGTACTTTAAGTACTCGCAATCTAATACTAAAGTAAGTACTAACATTACTATTGAGAGTGTTCTAAGCTCTAAATTTATTTGCATAAAGCCAATTTTATTTGATAAACATTTTTGTAAACAACTCCCCAAGTGCTAACTAACTCAAGTGGGAACATTAGTGTCATTCCCACAACTCAGTTGTGATTCAAATTCCAAGTCACCTTTCAAGTTCAAGTTCAAAACACCAGTCACATAGATATAAATTCTGATGACGGAAACAGAATGGCCTTTCCAATTGTCCATATCCGCGGACGCGGCTATTCGAATAGTTCTACACTCTGCAGAGGTTGCACACTTGTGCCACAACATTTGATTACATCCGTCAGGGATGAAACCCCGAATAATCGTAACTCAGTACGCGGATCATCAACCGTTAACCTTTCACTTACACACCCTAGTATAGGCACCTCTCCCCATGAGCTTGGCCTCCCGGTGAGAACCAACTGTTAACCCGGGAACTGCACAGGGCTTGGCCGTACAACTCACCATCAATTCACATCATTTCTCAACAACGGAGGCAGCCTCAAGCATAACCCCTATGATGTGTGTTCAGAGGGAACCCATACTAAGACACATAAATTTCCAGCTAAGCCCTACCCATAATCAGGTATTGTGGGGGTACTCAAAAATTGGAATGGTATCGCATCCAACTCAATCATCAGTTTTTAGCCAGAAATCACCAAGTCAAAGTTTCAGTGTCATATTCACCTTCAAAATCTTTCAATGGAAATGACTCATCATTCCAAGGTTTTCACTATCATTATTTCATCAACACCTGTTCCCAGCTAGAGTAGTCATTTTTAATATTTAGCACTAGCAACTATGTATGAGGGGTGCTAAGTATTTGCTTTGCTTCTAGGCTAAGTTTGATACTCTTGTACTAGCCCAAAACTAACCAGGTAAATCATAAATCAAAAGTACTTTGATAAAACAAAGGTAAATAAAGCTTGTAGAGTAAAACTGGGAAAATAGGATCATAAACATAAAGTAAATGGGGTAATGCCTTGCTCATGGTGAGCTTTGCACTTTGCAAGAGTATTATCTTGCCTTGGTTGGGAAACTGGTCAAAGTGGTCTTCTTCTTCTTGGAAGTAGACCTCCTCCTCCTCCTGGTACTCCTCGGTACTAGCGTCTAAAAAATACGAATACGGAGTACACAATCATCACACCAAATTAATTTATTAAACTAGGCACAACCATGGTTCACACACTTAACTAGCATCACATATTACTATTATGTTGGTGGATGTGTTTTTCTTATTACTTAAGAAAAATAAATTCCTCTCATCCTAATCTTAAATGTTACTTTGAATTATTCAGAGAAATAATTTCCTCTCATTATCTTATTAATATTTAATTTCTCTTATGCATAATATGTGACCTAGGTTGACCCAAGTCAACCTCTTCACACTTATCATTTGGAGAAAATGATTTAAATGAGGTGAGCACCTCATACAATTTAATTCTAGCATATCAAAGATTTAATATCACCAACAATTCCTATGAGACCTACATGACCAGAGTCTCTACTTCATTTGGAATTGTTGGTGACAAGATTTAAATGAGAGAAATTCTCTCATAAGATTTCTTAATAGTTTTGGACAATATCTTTGACTAGAAATAGCCATAAAGCAATTTAAATTAACTAAGCCATGATCATTCAAAATAAGCATGGCATATTTTTGTAGAAACAATTAGTATAAGTGAAAAGTGAATTATTGGAGGTGGAATTAACTGAAAAGCATTTATGGTTGATTTTTAAGAATTATTATAAGGCAGAAAAGTCCCTGCCTTGTTTATTTTGTCATTTTAAATCTACAATATAACTATGGTTAAATCCAGTGGCATTGTGTAGATAATTTCCTAAGGTTTCCAAAAATATAAAGTTTGCAAAATTTGGCCAAGTAGATTTGTCCCTATTGAATTTCAAAGTTTGAATCAGATTAGGGTATTTTTCTATTTTCAAAATTTGAATTCAAACCGTGGGCTCGCGCGGGAAATAACTGGGCTGCAGGGAAAAAGAGAAATGGGCCGGCCCAGTACTGCGTCCAGCGCAGCGGGCCAGCTGACAGTGTGGGGACCACATGTCAGTGTGTTTAAACATACCGAAACGGTACGAGGGAGGTGGACCGTAGGATTAGAATTGGATCGGACGAACGACAGACGTCGTCGTCTCTGGCGAGAAGGGCGAGTACTGGCGGCGATGGCAGGGGGTCGACGGCTCACCGGCGGCGCGGCGAGGGTCGTCGAGGCGTGGCGAGGACGTTGGCAAGGTAGGGGAAGCAGCCTGTAGCAGTTGCGTCTCCAATGGCGGCCTCCTGCTCCGGCGACTCCGTGTACTGGCGGCGGCGTCGATCTTGCGATTGGAGCAGTGGGGTGGCTAGCTGGTGAAATTGAGCGGTCGTGGAGAGCTGTGAGGATGAGTGGAGGGTGTTGGCGTGCTCAGTTCAGTGGGAGGGGCTCCCCTTTTATAGCGGCGAGAGGTGGCAGTGGGGCGGAGCGGCAGTCATCAACGGCGTCGTCGTTCCAAGGGCGCCAAGGGGCAAGTGATGGGCGCGGCTTGTTGCTGGAGCACTGGCGAGGGTGACGAGCGTGATCGTGGCTCCGCAGAGGCTCTGTGGCGCTGGCGCGCTTGATGGGAGTGCTCGGGCCATGGCGGGCTGTCGTGGATGCTCTCGTCATCTGCGGCGTTCCCGCGGCCCCGTGCGCGTGTCCAGGCGACGCAGGGTGAGGTGGGGTGTCGACTGGCGCTGAGAGCAAGTGTGGAGGGGACGCAGGGCCGTGGGCGTCGTCACGCTTTGGCGCGTCCAGGGTGAACGCCATGCGCGCCCTGGAGCGGCATGGGCGAGTTCTGGGTGCCACTGGGCGCTCGTGTCCTGGCGTCTCTGGTGCCTGGCTTCGTCGGGTCAGTGGCTGGGCAGGGTCAGGTGAGTGAGAGGGAGCCAGTGGACACGGGAGTGCAGGCCAGAGGTGACCAGGTGAGGAGATGGCATGAGGGTGGCATGCCATGCCACGGCATGGCATGTTTTAGTTGATTAGATCAAACAATGGCCATTGCAAGTGGTGGAACTGATGTTGTGAAGTGAGAGGAGGGTCCAGGGGTTGCTGTGGTGGCTCAGGTTGGACCAAGTCCTCTCCAATTTCCAGCATGGGCATCATTTGATACCCTGCCTGCCAAGTGTTCGATCAAATGCCCGAAAGAGAAATATTTGTGAATTTTGAAATTCTTTTTGGTGGGTTGGAATCATATATTAAATGGAGCATTTTGGTGGTGGTGGTGATGAAAATGGAAAAGAGATGCAAAATCACATTTTGCATATGATCTTGCATATGTGAATTTGTTCCAACTTTGCTTGCTTCCCATTTGAAATTGGTAATGAATTTGGGGTGGTGACTTTGGGCAAAGTTGAAAAGCTTGATGTTGTCTTGGATGAGGTGAAGAGAGTTGACAAAGGTTAGAAGTGAAAAGTAAAAATCCAGGGGCTCAAAGTGGCCATCAGGGTAAAAATGGCACATATGACCATAATCACATGTGAGCTCCATTTGGATTCAAATTTGTTTTGAAATGAGTTGGATTGATTTCAAAGGTGTTAATAAGTGTTTAGTAACCATTTACAAGTAATGGTGCAAACCAAATTGGCCTAGATCAAAGATTTGTAAAAATGGCATAGGCCTTATGTGAGGGTGAAGGGGATTTTTAGAATTCCTTTTCTATTTTACTTTTATTTGACTTTGGGTGATCAAGTGATCATTGTTAGGGTTTTGGAATGAGAGTAACACATAAACAAGCATCATGGCAAAAGCACACTCCAATAAATTAATAAGGTGAGCTAATATGCATAGTCCTATATGATGAGAAAAAGTTTTTGTTGGCTCTGAAATTTGGATTCTTGAACTCTCTCTCTTGTTCATTTTATTGAAACTTGGGATGTTACAAACCCTTCCCCCTTACAAAAGATCTCGTCCCGAGATCTAGAGAAAACTAGGTACTAAAGAGATCGGGGTATTCTTTCTTCATCTCTTCCTCGCGTTCCCAAGTTGCTTCTTCTTCGGTGTGATTACTCCATTGTATCTTCAGGAACTTGATACTTCTGGTGCGGGTGGTCCTGAATGCTTCTTCAAGGATGCGAATCGGCACTTCGTGGTATGTTAGATCCTTGTTGATATCAATGGCTCTGTGGTCGATGTTCTTGAATACTTCGGTCTTTTCCGGCACTTCCGAAGTAGTGAGATGTGAAACACATTGTGTACGGCGGACATCTCTTCCGGCAGTTCCAGCTGGTATGAGACTTCTCCTCGGCGACTCAGAATCTTGAATGGTCCGACATATCTGGGGGCGAGCTTTCCTTTGAGTTGGAATCTCTGCATTCCTTTGAGGGGTGAGACTTTGAGATACACAAAGTCTCCGATCTCGAACGTCATCTCTCGGCGTCTCTTGTCGGCGTAGCTCTTCTGTCTTGACTGGGCAGTCTTGAGGTACTCGCGGATCTTGTGCACCTTCTCTTCGGCTTCGCGGAGAACATCGGGGCTGAAGACTTGACTATCTCCGACTTCCGACCAGTTCAGGGGGGTACGTCATTTCCTTCCGTACAGGGCTTCAAAGGGGGCCATCTGTAAGCTGGCTTGATAGCTATTGTTGTAGGAGAATTCTGCATATGGTAAGCAGTCTTCCCATTTGGATCCGTACTCTAGCACACAGGCTCTTAACATATCTTCTAGGATCTGGTTGACTCTCTCAGTCTGTCCGTCAGTCTGCGGGTGATAAGCGGTGCTGAAATTCAGACGGGTTCCTAGTCCTTCATGCACTTTCTGCCAGAATCTTGAGGTGAATTGTGATCCTCTATCTGACACAATTGACTTCGGGGTTCCGTGCAGGCTGACTATTCTGGAGATGTATAACTCTGCAAGCTTTGGGCCTTGGTATGTGGTCTTGACAGGGATGAAATGTGCAACCTTGGTCAACCTATCAATGACTACCCAAATGGAGTCATTTCCTCGGCTAGATTTGGGCAATCCTGTGATAAAGTCCATACCGACAGAATCCCATTTCCACTCCGGAATCTATAAGGGTTGCAACAGTCCTGCGGGTCGTTGATGTTCTGCTTTGACTCGCTGACAGATATCACACTTGGCGATGTAGCTTCCTATCTCTCGCTTCATTCCGTGCCACCAGAATTGTTCCTTCAGGTCTTGGTACATCTTGGTTCCTCCGGGATGAATGGAGTACAGTGTATCATGAGCTTCCTTCAAAATGACTTGCTTCAACTCTGAATCGGACGGTACACAAAGGCGTTCGTTGTACCAAAGAACTCCTTCTTCATCTACGGTAAATCCTGGTGCCTTTCCTGCAGTTATCTGACTCTTTATTCCGTCAATGCTGGCATTTCCTTTCTGGGCTTCCTTTATCTGGCTCATCAAGGTGGGTTGGAGCTCAATGCTGGCGAGGAATCCTTCGCTTACTAGCTCTAGTCTGAATTGTTCAAACTCTTGGTACAGGCTTGGTTGCTCTATTGTGATCATGGAGTTCAACTGACACGGCAGTCTGCTCAAGGCATCCGCTACCACATTGGCCTTGCCGGGGTGGTAGTGAATTTCCATGTCGTAATCCTTGATTAATTCGATCCATCTGCGCTATCTCATGTTCAGCTCCTTCTGGGTGAAAATGTACTTCAGACTCTTGTGATCTGAATATATCTCGCATCGATTACCCATGAGGTAATGACGCCAAACCTTCAGGGCTAACACTACGGCTGCTAACTCCAAGTCATGAGTTGGATAGTTCTGTTCATGTTGCTTCAGTTGCCTTGATAGGTAAGATATCACTTTGCCTTCTTGCATCAACACACATCCAAGACCAGTCTTGGATGCATCACAATAGACATCAAATGGCTTGGTGACATCGGGCATGATCAGTATTGGGGCTGTGGTTAATCTGAGCTTGAGTAGCTGAAAGCTTTCTTCACATTTGTCATTCCAGTCAAATTTCCGGTCCTTCTTCAGCAGTTGAGTCATTGGTCTTGCGATGCTTGAAAATCCTTCAACGAATCGGCGGTAATATCCCGCCAATCCTAGAAATGCTCGGACTTCAGTCTGGGTGGTTGGGGCTTTCCATTCCTCCACGGTTTTGATTTTTGCGGGATCTACCGCAATTCCTCCTGCAGACAAGATGTGTCCTAGGAATCCTACTTCTTTCAACCAAAACTCACATTTGCTAAACTTGGCGTACAACTGATGCTGCCTAAGGGTTTCTAAGACCACTTCCAAATGTTGCTCATGTTCTTCTTCTGATTTGGAGTAGATAAGGATGTCGTCGATGAAGACAACGACAAACTTATCCAGGAATTCCATAAAGATCTTATTCATGAGATTCATGAAGTAAGCGGGGGCATTGGTCAGTCCAAAAGACATGACATTGTACTCATACAGTCCATATCTGGTGGTAAAGGCAGTCTTTGGAATATCTATTGCGCGGATCTTCAGTTGATGGTAACCTGTCCTCAGATCAATCTTTGAGAATACTTGGGCACCGGTTAGCTGGTCAAACAGATCTTCTATCTTCGGCAGGGGATATTTGTTCTTGATGGTGACATCGTTAAGCTTACGATAATCCGTAACCAAACGAGTGGCACCGTCCTTTTTATCCACAAACAAAACTGGTGATCTCCAAGGCGACGCACTTGGTCGAATCAGACCTTTGTACAGCATATCATCCAGTTGCTTCTTCAGTTCCATTAACTCTGCGGGGTTCATGCTATAGGCTCTCTGGGCTATAGGTCCCGTTCCGGGGATTAACTCGATGATGAACTCGATATCCCGATCTGGGGGCATACCGGGTAGATCATCCGGAAACACATCAGGGTATCGACAGACGACCCTGATTTGATCCAGAGTTGGCTTGGCTACACTTTGGTTGCAGGTGAATTTTCGGGGTAGTTTTTCAGACAAGTGTTCTATTATTATTCCGGTGCTACTAGTCATGGTGATGGCCTTCTTGGCGCAGTCTATCAATCCATGATGTTTCGCCATCCAATCCATACCCAGGACTACTTCCAATCCTTTTGTTCCCAGAACAATCAAGTTTGCATAAAAGTCTATTTCATGGATTCTGATGGGTACATCTTTGCAAAATTTTCTAGCTTTAGTTGTTGATCCAGGTATTTGAACTACCATGACATGTTTCAAGCTGATTGGTTGAATCTTACTAGTGCACACAAAATCTTCTGTAACGAACGAATGCGATGCTCCAGAATCAAACAACACTCTTGCTGGTATTGAGTTAACAGAGAACATACCCAGCACCACGTCAGGTGCTTCCTGGGCTTCCTCAGCATTCATGTGGTAGAGGCGACCTCCGCGGTTGTGCGGGTTGTTGGGGGCGAACTTCTTGCCGGTGGAGACACGGCGTTGCTGCTGAGCTGGTGGTGCGGGGTTGCCTGCGAGCTTGGCGAGCCTCTTGGGACACTCATTGGAGTAATGCCCCACTACACCACACTCATAGCAAGTGATGGTGGTCTTGTCTTGCTTGTTCGCGACGGGGATTGCATTGCTCCCGGTCCTTGGCGCGGTGTTGGTGTTGTTGTTGCTGTTGTTGTGGTTGGGGGCTCTCGGCGGAGCGCGGTTGTAGTTGTTGTTGGTGTTGTTGTTGTAGTGGCCTCCTGGCCTGGGGTTTCCTCCACTCCGGTTCTGATAAACCGGACGTGACATCTGTGCATTGGGCTTGTTGGTCCTGAAGCCTCCGCCTGAGTTGGGGCAATACTTTGGGGCATTGCTAGGCCCACTCTGATTCATCATGCGGCGCTTGCGGTTCTCGCTGGCTTGGTGCAGTTTGGCTTCCATTTGTATGGCGGAGTCAACAAGGGCTTCGAGGTCGGCAAAGGGGATGTTGATCAACACAGTCTGCATCTCATCATGTAGTCCATTCAGGAACCTTTCCTTCCTCTTCTCTGTAGTGTCGGTCTCATCCGGGGCATACCTTGACAGTGTGAGAAACTTGTCGCGGTATTCCACCACGGACATCCGGCCTTGCTTCAGTTCACGGAACTCATCTCTCATCTTCTTTATCAGACCCGGGGGCACATGGTACTTGCTGAATTTGAGCTTGAAATCAGTCCAAGTGATAAACTGTCCCGCGTTCATGGCACAGGTGCTTGTCCACCAAGCTCTTGCTGGTCCTGCTAAGTAGTGCGTGGCAAACAGCACTTTCTCATTCTCTTCAACTCCAGCTACCTCTAGATTGTTCTCCATAGTTTGGAGCCAATCATCTGCATCAAGTGGTTCCTCAGTCTTGCTGAAAACTGGCGGGTTGGTATTCTGGAAGTTCTTGAGCTTGGATCCTGGATGATCATGATGGCCTTGATTGTTGTTGGCAAGCTGTTGAAGTGCTGCAATGTTGGCTTGCCTTTCAGCTCTTTCTGCTTCTCTATCTTCCAGCATAACTTGCAGCATCTGCATCATAGCGTCTTGATTCGCGTTGCGAGTTGGAGGGGCCATCTGAGCATTGAGATTGATCATGAGATAAGAGGGAAATTTTTTTCTATGGCTTGTTTTGTTTTTAAGTTCAAAAGCTTAAAACTTGAAGTCTTTTCATGATGACACAAACATACATTCAGTCATAGCAAACAACACACATTACAAGCTAACACACTAAGGGTTTTAAGAACCCTTCTTCTCCAAGCTACGATACATGGGGCGGGATACAACTCACACCTACGATAGTGCATAAGTGAACTACTCCTCATCCTCATCAACATCGATGGGGGTGTGGTCATCATCTTCGTCGTCCAGGAAGTCGTAGTCTTCCCCCTCGGTGTTCTCATCCTCCTCGAAGTCGTTGTCGTCACTCAGGTAGTTGCTTCCTCCCTGAATGTCTTCTCCATCTTCCTCCATCTTCTTCATCTGCTCCTCCTGGGCCTTGACAGTGGCCTCGAGCGCTGCTATCTTCGCACGGAGGCGAGTGATGGTGGCATCTCTCTTCGCCCGCTGCTGGCGGAGGGTCCTGCGGTCGTTGGCGAGCATCTTGATGGCGTCTCCCTGCTCGATGATGCGGGCGTGAGTCTGGTTGGCGTACTCAAGGGAGTGGTCGAGATCCTGCTGCGTGTGGTACAGCATGAAGTCGAGATGCTCCACATGGTGCTTCAGCTCTGGGTGGGATGACATGTCCATGGGCTCTCCAGCAGAGTTACGCCTCGCGAGGTGAGAAAAGCGAGGGTGCTTGAGTGCCTCCCCGCTCATCCCGCACAAGCGTGCGAGTCCCTCCTGAAGGGCGCGGGCAAGTCCGTCCAGCCAGTTGCTCTCCATGAAGGAGAAGAGGATCCTCTCAGAAGTGGGAGGCTCCATCTTGCCCCTCAAATCCGCAGTGATGATCCACTGCAGTTCGCCTCCTGGCTGGTTCGCGATCTGGGCTCCGTGGAACTCCGGGTGCGGGCGACCAAGGTGGTCGGACAGGGCATTGAGGTCGTGCTCAAAGATCAAGCTTCCCCCATTCCCGAGCTGATAGAACTTCGTGTTCACGGGCTCCATCTGAAAATGAAGTAAAGGATTAAGTTAGAGAAGTGAACAAGTGTGGCAAAATTTTAGTTATATTTCTAAGGAAGAGCATGACTTCTTGTTTTTCCAAAGAACTCAAGGAGAAGACAAAGACTTAAATTTTCAGAAATACTTCATTCCTTTTTGAATCTAAATTTTTCAGAACGTCCATTTCTAACTAGGGTCTCCTAAGGTCAAACAATGGCTCTGATACCAACTTGTCAACACCCGGATTTTTAAAGTCCGGATGCCTATTATGTCATACATCGCAATCCTAGGAAATTGTTGTTGCGAGGCATAATAGTTAAGTATCACAGTCATCATTCATTACAAACCATAATGTCTTACAAATTGGAATCACATGATCCATATTACACAAATAGTTGATCTAAATGATCAACGAACAACACAAGTTCATAGCGGAAGTGTAAGATACAAGGACTCTCTAGTCCACAGGCCAACGCTTGACGTTAGAAGCTCCTAGTTGTGGTAGACGTCCTGCTGATCGTCATCCTCGTACTGTTGCTCGGCTTCATAGTCTGGCCATTTGAATAGCCAGGGACAAAGCCGTGAGTACTTTAAGTACTCGCAATCTAATACTAAAGTAAGTACTAACATTACTATTGAGAGTGTTCTAAGCTCTAAATTTATTTGCATAAAGCCAATTTTATTTGATAAACATTTTTGTAAACAACTCCCCAAGTGCTAACTAACTCAAGTGGGAACATTAGTGTCATTCCCACAACTCAGTTGTGATTCAAATTCCAAGTCACCTTTCAAGTTCAAGTTCAAAACACCAGTCACATAGATATAAATTCTGATGACGGAAACAGAATGGCCTTTCCAATTGTCCATATCCGCGGACGCGGCTATTCGAATAGTTCTACACTCTGCAGAGGTTGCACACTTGTGCCACAACATTTGATTACATCCGTCAGGGATGAAACCCCGAATAATCGTAACTCAGTACGCGGATCATCAACCGTTAACCTTTCACTTACACACCCTAGTATAGGCACCTCTCCCCATGAGCTTGGCCTCCCGGTGAGAACCAACTATTAACCCGGGAACTGCACAGGGCTTGGCCGTACAACTCACCATCAATTCACATCATTTCTCAACAACGGAGGCAGCCTCAAGCATAACCCCTATGATGTGTGTTCAGAGGGAACCCATACTAAGACACATAAATTTCCAGCTAAGCCCTACCCATAATCAGGTATTGTGGGGGTACTCAAAAATTGGAATGGTATCGCATCCAACTCAATCATCAGTTTTTAGCCAGAAATCACCAAGTCAAAGTTTCAGTGTCATATTCACCTTCAAAATCTTTCAATGGAAATGACTCATCATTCCAAGGTTTTCACTATCATTATTTCATCAACACCTGTTCCCAGCTAGAGTAGTCATTTTTAATATTTAGCACTAGCAACTATGTATGAGGGGTGCTAAGTATTTGCTTTGCTTCTAGGCTAAGTTTGATACTCTTGTACTAGCCCAAAACTAACCAGGTAAATCATAAATCAAAAGTACTTTGATAAAACAAAGGTAAGTAAAGCTTGTAGAGTAAAACTGGGAAAATAGGATCATAAACATAAAGTAAATGGGGTAATGCCTTGCTCATGGTGAGCTTTGCACTTTGCAAGAGTATTATCTTGCCTTGGTTGGGAAACTGGTCAAAGTGGTCTTCTTCTTCTTGGAAGTAGACCTCCTCCTCCTCCTGGTACTCCTCGGTACTAGCGTCTAAAAAATACGAATACGGAGTACACAATCATCACACCAAACTAATTTACTAAACTAGGCACAACCATGGTTCACACACTTAACTAGCATCACATATTACTATTATGTTGGTGGATGTGTTTTTATTATTACTTAAGAAAAATAAATTCCTCTCATCCTAATCTTAAATGTTACTTTGAATTATTTAGAGAAATAATTTCCTCTCATTATCTTATTAAGATTTAATTTCTCTTATGCATAATATGTGACCTAGGTTGACCCAAGTCAACCTCTTCACACTTATCATTTGGAGAAAATGATTTAAATGAGGTGAGCACCTCATACAATTTAATTCTAGCATATCAAAGATTTAATATCACCAACAATTCCTATGAGACCTACATGACCAGAGTCTCTACTTCATTTGGAATTGTTGGTGACAAGATTTAAATGAGAGAAATTCTCTCATAAGATTTCTTAATAGTTTTGGACAATATCTTTGACTAGAAATAGCCATAAAGCAATTTAAATTAACTAAGCCATGATCATTCAAAATAAGCATGGCATATTTTTGTAGAAACAATTAGTATAAGTGAAAAGTGAATTATTGGAGGTGGAATTAACTGAAAAGCATTTATGGTTGATTTTTAAGAATTATTATAAGGAAGAAAAGTCCCTGCCTTGTTTATTTTGTCATTTTAAATCTACAATATAACTATGGTTAAATCCAGTGGCATTGTGTAGATAATTTCCTAAGGTTTCCAAAAATATAAAGTTTGCAAAATTTGGCCGAGTAGATTTGTCCCTATTGAATTTCAAAGTTTGCATCAGATTAGGGTATTTTTCTATTTTCAAAATTTGAATTCAAACCGTGGGCTCGCGCGGGAAATAACTGGGCTGCAGGGAAAAAGAGAAATGGGCCGGCCCAGTACTGCATCCAGCGCAGCGGGCCAGCTGACAGTGTGGGGACCACACGTCAGTGTGTTTAAACATACCGAAACGGTACGAGGGAGGTGGACCGTAGGATTAGAATTGGATCGGACGAACGACAGACGTCGTCGTCTCCGGCGAGAAGGGCGAGTACTGGCGGCGATGGCAGGGGGTCGACGGCTCACCGGCGGCGCGGCGAGGGTCGTCGAGGCGTGGCGAGGACGTTGGCGAGGTAGGGGAAGCAGCCTGTAGCAGTTGCGTCTCCAATGGCGGCCTCCTGCTCCGGCGACTCCGTGTACTGGCGGCGGCGTCGATCTTGCGATTGGAGCAGTGGGGTGGCTAGCTGGTGAAATTGAGCGGTCGTGGAGAGCTGTGAGGATGAGTGGAGGGTGTTGGCGTGCTCAGTTCAGTGGGAGGGGCTCCCCTTTGATAGCGGCGAGAGGTGGCAGTGGGGCGGAGCGGCAGTCATCAACGGCGTCGTCGTTCCAAGGGCACCAAGGGGCAAGTGATGGGCGCGGCTTGTTGCTGGAGCACTGGCGAGGGTGACGAGCGTGATCGTGGCTCCGCAGAGGCTCTGTGGCGCTGGCGCGCTTGATGGGAGTGCTCGGGCCATGGCGGGCTGTCGTGGATGCTCTCGTCATCTGCGGCGTTCCCGCGGCCCCGTGCGCGTGTCCAGGCGACGCAGGGTGAGGTGGGGCGTCGACTGGCGCTGAGAGCAAGTGTGGAGGGGACGCAGGGCCGTGGGCGTCGTCACGCTCTGGCGCGTCCAGGGTGAACGCCATGCGCGCCCTGGAGCGGCATGGGCGAGTTCTGGGCGCCACTGGGCGCTCGTGTCCTGGCGTCTCTGGTGCCTGGCTTCGTCGGGTCAGTGGCTGGGCAGGGTCAGGTGAGTGAGAGGGAGCCAGTGGACACGGGAGTGCAGGCCAGAGGTGACCAGGTGAGGAGATGGCATGAGGGTGGCATGCCATGCCACGGCATGGCATGTTTTAGTTGATTAGATCAAACAATGGCCATTGCAAGTGGTGGAACTGATGTTGTGAAGTGAGAGAAGGGTCCAGGGGTTGCTGTGGTGGCTCAGGTTGGACCAAGTCCTCTCCAATTTCCAGCATGGGCATCATTTGATACCCTGCCTGCCAAGTGTTCGATCAAATGCCCGAAAGAGAAATATTTGTGAATTTTGAAATTCTTTTTGGTGGGTTGGAATCATATATTAAATGGAGCATTTTGGTGGTGGTGGTGATGAAAATGGAAAAGAGATGCAAAATCACATTTTGCATATGATCTTGCATATGTGAATTTGTTCCAACTTTGCTTGCTTCCCATTTGAAATTGGTAATGAATTTGGGGTGGTGACTTTGGGCAAAGTTGAAAAGCTTGATGTTGTCTTGGATGAGGTGAAGAGAGTTGACAAAGGTTAGAAGTGAAAAGTAAAAATCCAGGGGCTCAAAGTGGCCATCAGGGTAAAAATGGCACATATGACCATAATCACATGTGAGCTCCATTTGGATTCAAATTTGTTTTGAAATGAGTTGGATTGATTTCAAAGGTGTTAATAAGTGTTTAGTAACCATTTACAAGTAATGGTGCAAACCAAATTGGCCTAGATCAAAGATTTGTAAAAATGGCATAGGCCTTATGTGAGGGTGAAGGGGATTTTTAGAATTCCTTTTCTATTTTACTTTTATTTGACTTTGGGTGATCAAGTGATCATTGTTAGGGTTTTGGAATGAGAGTAACACATAAACAAGCATCATGGCAAAAGCACACTCCAATAAATTAATAAGGTGAGCTAATATGCATAGTCCTATATGATGAGAAAAAGTTTTTGTTGGCTCTGAAATTTGGATTCTTGAACTCTCTCTCTTGTTCATTTTATTGAAACTTGGGATGTTACACCTTATGATTCTATTATTAGAACAAATTATGATGTTGATGCTTCATCTCTTGATAATACTTGATTCACACTTTCTGCGCCTAGCTGAAAGGCGTTAAAGAAAAGCGCTTATGGGAGACAACCCATGATTTTACTACAGTACTTTTGTTTTATATTTGAGTCTTGGAAGTTGTTACTACTGTAGCAACCTCTCCTTATGTTTATTTTATTGCATTGTTGTGCCAAGTAAAGTCTTTGATAGTAAAGTCAATACTAGATTTGGATTACTGCGCAGAAACAGATTTCTTGCTGTAACGAATCTGGGAAGAATTCTCTGTAGGTAACTCAGAAAAATCTGCAAATTTACGTGCGTGATCCCCAGATATGTACGCAACTTTCATTCAATTTGAGCATTTTCATCTGAGTAAGTTAAGTGCCCCTGTAAAATTCGTCTTTACGGACTGTTCTGTTTTGACAGATTCTGCCTTTTATTTCGTATTGCCTGTTTTGCTATGTTTGATGGATTTCTTTGTTCCATTAACTTTCAGTAGCTTTGTGCAATGTCCAGAAGTGTTAAGAATGATTATGTCACCTCTGAATATGTGAATTTTTGATTATGCACTAACCCTCTAATGAGTTTGTTTTGAGTTTGGTGTGGTGGAAGTTTTCAAGGATCAGGAGAGGAGGATGATACAATATGATCAAGAAGAGTGAAAAGTCTAAGCTTGGGGATGCCCCCGTGGTTCATCCCTGCATATTTCAAGAAGACTCAAGCATCTAAGCTTGGGGATGTGATACGTCCCCGACGTATCCATAATTTCTGTCGTTCCATGCTTGTTTTATGACAATACTTACATGTTTTGCTTGCACTTTATGATGATTTCATGCGTTTTCCGGAACTAACCTATTAACAAGATGCCACAGTGCCAGTTCCTGTTTTCTGCTGTTTTTGGTTCCAGAAAGGCTGTTCGGGCAATATTCTCGGAATTGGACGAAATCAACGCCAAACCTCCTATTTTTCCCGGAAGGCTCCAGAACACCGAAGAAGAGTCGGAGAGGGGCCAGGGGGCCACCACACCACAAGGCGGCGCGGGCCAGACCCTGGCCGCGCCGGCCTAGGGTGAGGCGCCCCCAGGTGCCCCCCTGCGCCGCCTCTTCGCCTATAAAATCCCTTTCGACCTAAAAACACCGTACCAATTGACGAAACTCCAGAAAAGTTACTGTGGCGCCGCCGCCATCGTGAAACTCCAATTCGTGGGACAGAAGTCTCTGTTCCGGCACCCTGCCGGGACGGGGAAGTGCCCCCGGAAGCCATCTCCATCAACGCCATCGCCTCCATCATGCTCCGTGAGTAGTTCCCCCATGGACTACGGGTTCTAGCTGTAGCTAGTTGGTATTCTCTCCTCCATGTACTTCAATACAATGATCTCATGAGCTGCCTTACATGATTGAGATTCATCTGATGTAATCGGTGTTGTGTTTGTTGGGATCCGATGGATGATACATTATGATTAGTCTATCTATAAAGTTTGTGAAGTTATTGTTGCTGCAATCTTGTTATGCTTAATGCCTGTCACTAGGGCCCGAGTGGCATGATCTTAGATTTGAGCTCTATAATTATTGCTTAGATTGTATCTACAAGTTGTATGCACATGTCACTGTCCGGAACCAAAGGCCCCGAAGTGACAGAAATCGGGACAACCGGAGGGGATGGCGGTGATGTGAGGATCACATGTTTTCACGGAGTGTTAATGCTTTGCTCCGGTGCTCTATTAAAAGGAGTACCTTAATATCCAGTAGTTTCCCTTGAGGCCCGGCTGCCACCGGCTGGTAGGACAAAAGATGTTGTGCAAGTTTCTCATTGCGAGCACGTACGACTATATACGGAAAACATGCCTACATAATTAATAATCCTGATGTTCTTTCTTAATGCTTTGATTCCTATCAATTGCCCAACTGTAATTTGTTCACCCAACACTTGTCACTTATTGGAGAGTTACCACTAGTGTAGATCGCTGGGAACCCCGGTCCATCCCTCATCATTATATACTTGTTCTACATGTCATTGGAAGTAGTATCAACTATTTTCCGGTGCCATTGCTCTCATATTGCTATTACTTTTCTGTGTTATTCTTGTTACTACTGCTCTCATATTACTGCTACTTTCACATCACCCCTGTTGCTAGTTCTTTTCCAGGTGCAGCTGAATTGACAACTCAGTTGTTAAGGCTTATAAGTATTCTTTACCTCCCCTTGTGTCGAATCAATAAATTTGGGTTATACTACCCTCGAAGACTGTTGCGATCCCCTATACTTGTGGGTCATCAAGACTATTTTCTGGCGCCGTTGCCGGGGAGGCATAGCTCTACTCATAAGTTCACCTGGGGAGTACACTCTACCTCTCTCTCCGTTTTATTTTATTTTGTTTTGCTTAGTTTACTTTTTTCTAGTTATTTGTGCTTAGTTTATTTCTGTCTAGTATTAGTTTGCTTAGTTTATTTTTGTCTAGCTTATTTCCGTCTTGTTTTATTTTCCTCATATACCCAAAAATCCATAAAAATTTGAAAAACCAAAAAATTAAAAACTGCTGTCATGGGAGAACCAACAACCTACTTGGAGCTTATGGAATGTTATAATTGTTATAGAGAATCAAGAACTGGTAAAGTAATGAGTGCTATGATAGAAAAATTGAATACAATTGCTAGAATCTTGCTTAGACGCCATGATATAAACTGTTGCTCTCGACAGGATACTAAACATCTTAAATTTCAATGTGGCTTTAGTGAGGAATATTTTATTAAGAGCTATAATCGGAATTGCTATATTCATTATGGGTTCGAAGAGGTAGAACAATTTGTCTTATTTATGGGAGCCTCTGAGATAGAATCCTTCATGGTTGAGAATTATGAAACTTGTGCTATTTGTAAGGACCTTAAAGATTATGTCTCTACTATCCTTAATTCTTGCATAGAATGCTACAGTAGGAATTCTTATATCCTTGATTATAAAGAGAGACACATTAATGCACAAGAATGCACTCACAATTTGCAGGAACCGGTGGAAGAAGAAATTGATGAACCTGAAAGCTCATTGGATGAAAAAGAGGAGGAAATTGATGAACCTGAAAGCTCATTGGATGAAAAAGAAGAGGAGAGCGACGAACAAAAGGAGGAAGAATGGATTAGCTACCCATGCCAACCTTCTAATGAGAGTAACTCTTCATCTCTTACACTATTTGATTATCCTCCATGCTTACCGAAAGAGGTTGAATGTTATGTTCCTGTGGATTCTCTTGAAATATTACCTATGAGTAAAACTTGTGAGAATAATTATGCTACTGTTATATATGATAATCCATGCTACTTTGATAAATCTTATGATAATGCTTTGTTTGTGCCTGATGTCGAAATGCATGGTACTAAAGAATTTTGCTTGGCAAATGTTTATGATAAAGCTCTAGATGATGGTCCTATGTTACTTGATAATATTAATTGTACTACTAATAAAAATGGGATTGGAGAATTCTTGACTTATTCTATGAGTCCCATATCTCTTGAGATTGATCAACTACCTTGTTATATTATTAATAAAAGTAAGTTTGAAAGTTTTAATTCCACTATTCTTGAATTTGATAAAAATTATATGTTTGGAAATCATGAGAAGCATGCTGCATGTGATAGTTATATTGTTGAGTTTGTTCATGAAGCTACTGAAAATTATTATGAGAGAGGAAAATATGGTAGTAGAAATTTTCATGGTACTAATACACCTCTCTATATGCTGAAATTGTTGAAATTACACTTGTTTTATCTTCCTATGCTTGTTACTTTGCTTTTCATGAACTTGTTTATTTACAAGATTCATTTGCATAGGAAGCATGTTAGACTTAAATGTGTTTTGGATTTGCCTCTTGATGCTCTCTTTTTCTTCAAATACTATTTCTTGCGAGTGCATCATTAAAACTGCTGAGCCCATCTTAATGGCTATAAAGAAAGCAACTTCTTGGGAGATAACCCATGTGTTATTTTGCTACAGTACTTTATTTTATATTTGTGTCTTGGAAGTTGTTTACTACTGTAGAAACCTCTCCTTATCTTAGTTTTGTGTTTTGTTGTGCCAAGTGAATCCTCTAATCGAAGGTTGATACTAGATTTGGATTTCTGCGCAGAAACAGATTTCTATCCGTCACGAATCTGGGTCTAATTCTCTGTAGGAAACTCAGAAAAATATGCCAATTTACGTGCGTGTTCCTCAGATATGTACGCAACTTTCATTAGTTTTGAGTTTTCTGATTTGAGCAACGGAAGTATTTCTTTAAAATTCGTCTTTACTGACTGTTCTGTTTTGGCAGATTCTGTCTCTGTTTTTTGCATTGTCTCTTGTGGACTTTAAGCAAGGCTTTCTAGACGTAGAGGGCTGTAGCTAATGTTATATTGAGTTCTTGCAATGTGCCACTACAGGACCAAGGTGGATTCAAATTTTTTAAGTACTAACCCCACTAATGAAGTTTATGAGAAGTTTGGTGTGAAGGAAGTTTTCAAGGGTCAAGAGAGGAGGATGATATATGATCAAGAAGAGTGAAAAGTCTAAGCTTGGGGATGCCCCCGTGGTTCATCCCTTCATATTTCAAGAAGACTCAAGCGTCTAAGCTTGGGGATGCCCAAGGCATCCCCTTCTTCATCAACTTATCAGGTTCCTCCCCTGAAACTATATTTTTATTCGGTCACATCATATGTGCTTTACTTGGAGCGTCTGTGTGCTTTTATTTTTGTTTGTGTTTGAATAAATTCGGATCCTAGCAATCCTTGTTTGGGAGAGAGACACGCTCCGCTTTTTCATATGAACACTTGTTCTTCGTTTTACTTTTAATGTTCAATGATAAAAGTTGGAAGCTATAGCACTTATTATTATTTGGTTGGGAAAAGAAAATGCCTCATATGTCTTGGATAATTTGACACTTGGCAATTGTTTTGAGCTCTCAAGTAGATCATGATTAAGTTTTTGCATGTGGTTTAAACCTATTAGTGGAGAACTACCGTAAAGCTTGTTGAAATTGGTTTGCATAATTGATCTCTCTTAAGGTCTAGATATTTTCTGGTAAAGTGTTTGAGCAACAAGGAAGGCAGTGTAGAGTATTATAATGCTTGCAATATGTTCTTATGTAAGTTTTGCTGTACCGGTTCATACTTGTGTTTGCTTCAAACAACCTTGCTAGCCTAAGCCTTGTACTGAGAGGGAATACTTCTCATGCATCCAAAATCCTTGAGCCAACCACTATGCCATTTGTGTCCACCATACCTACCTACTATGTGGTATTTCCTGCCATTCCAAAGTAAATTGCTTGAGTGCTACCTTTAAACAATTCAAAATGCTTCTCAATTTGTGTTAATGTTTTATAGCTCATGAGGAAGTATGTGGTGTTTATCTTTCAATCTTGTTGGGCAACTTTCACCAATGGACTAGTGGCTTCATCCGCTTATCCAATAATTTTGCAAAAAGAGCTGGCAATGGGATTCCCAGTCCCAAATTAATTAACCTAAATAGACACTCCTCCATGGTATGTGATTGTTGGACGGCACCCGAAGGATTCGGTTAGCCATGGCTTGTGTAAGCAAAGGTTGGGAGGAGTGTCATCATAATAAAACTAAAATAAAAGGGCACTCCTTCATGGTATGAGATTGTTGGCAGGCACCCGAGGATTCGGTTAGCCATGGTTTGTGAAAGAAAGGTTGGAAGGAGTGCCACCCAAAAATAAAAATAAAATGGGAGCCGCTCTTTGAAGGTTTGCCTGGCAAGGGGGTTAGAATGCCCACTACCATTCGTTGACAACAACAAACACCTCTCAAAACTTTACTTTTACGCTCTCTTTATGTTTTCAAAACCAAAGCTCTGGCACAAATATAGCAATCGATGCTTTCCTCTTTGAAGGACCATTCTTTTACTTTATGTTGAGTCAGTTTACCTACTTCCTTCCATCTTAGAAGCAAACACTTGTGTTAACTGTGCATTGATTCTTACATACTTGCATATTTGCATTCATCATATTACTTTGTGTTGACAATATCCATGAGATATACATGTTGAAAGTTGAAAGCAACCGCTGAAACTTAAATCTTCCTTTGTGTTGCTTCGATGCCTTTACTTTGAATCTATTGCTTTATGAGTTAACTCTTGTGCAATCTTTTGATGCTTGTCTTGAAAGTACTATTCATGAAAAGTTTTGCTATATGTTATCTATTTGTTAGCAACTATAGATCATTGCCTTGAGTCACTTCATTCATTTCATATGCTTTGTAATAGTATGATCAAGGTTATGTAAGTAGCATGTCACTACAGAAATTATTCTTTTTATCGTTTACCTTTCGGGACGAGCAGAACTAAGCTTGGGGATGCTGATACGTCCCCGACGTATGCATACTTTCTGCTGTTCCATGCTTGTTTTATGACAATACTTACATGTTTTGCTTGCACTTTATGATGATTTCATGCGTTTTCCGAACTAACCTATTAACAAGATGCCACGGTGCAGTTCCTGTTTCTGCTGTTTTTGGTTCCAGAAAGGCTGTTCGGGCAATATTCTCGGAATTGGACGAAATCAACGCCAAACCTCCTATTTTTCCCGGAAGGCTCCAGAACACCGAAGAAGAGTCGGAGAGGGGCCAGGGGGCCACCACACCACAAGGCGGCGCGGGCCAGACCCTGGCCGCGCCGGCCTAGGGTGAGGCGCCCCCAGGTGCCCCCCTGCGCCGCCTCTTCGCCTATAAAATCCCTTTCGACCTAAAAATACCGTACCAATTGACGAAACTCCAGAAAAGTTACTGTGGCGCCGCCGCCATCGCGAAACTCCAATTCGGGGGACATAAGTCTCTGTTTCGGCACCCTGCCGGGACGGGGAAGTGCCCCCGGAAGCCATCTCCATCAACGCCATCGCCTCCATCATGCTCCGTGAGTAGTTCCCCCATGGACTACGGGTTCTAGCTGTAGCTAGTTGGTATTCTCTCCTCCATGTACTTCAATACAATGATCTCATGAGCTGCCTTACATGATTGAGATTCATCTAATGTAATCGGTGTTGTGTTTGTTGGGATCCGATGGATGATACATTATGATTAGTCTATCTATAAAGTTTGTGAAGTTATTGTTGCTGCAATCTTGTTGTGCTTAATGCTTGTCACTAGGGCCCGAGTGGCATGATCTTAGATTTGAGCTCTATAATTATTGCTTAGATTGTATCTACAAGTTGTATGCACATGTCACTGTCCGGAACCAAAGGCCCCGAAGTGATAGAAATCGGGACAACCGGAGGGGATGGCGGTGATGTGAGGATCACATGTTTTCACGGAGTGTTAATGCTTTGCTCCGGTGCTCTATTAAAAGGAGTACCTTAATATCCAGTAGTTTCCCTTGAGGCCCGGCTGCCACCGGCTGGTAGGACAAAAGATGTTGTGCAAGTTTCTCATTGCGAGCACGTACGACTATATACGGAAAACATGCCTACATAATTAATAATCCTGATGTTCTTTCTTAATGCTTTGATTCCTATCAATTGCCCAACTGTAATTTGTTCACCCAACACTTGTCACTTATTGGAGAGTTACCACTAGTGTAGATCGCTGGGAACCCCGGTCCATCCCTCATCATTATATACTTGTTCTACATGTCATTGGAAGTAGTATCAACTATTTTCCGGTGCCATTGCTCTCATATTGCTATTACTACTGCTGTGTTACTGTTACTATTGCTCTCATATTACTGCTACTTTCACATCACCCCTGTTGCTAGTGCTTTTCCAGGTGCAGCTGAATTGACAACTCATTTGTTAAGGCTTATAAGTATTCTTTACCTCCCCTTGTGTCGAATCAATAAATTTGGGTTATACTACCCTCGAAGACTGTTGCGATCCCCTATACTTGTGGGTCATCAGGATGCCCAAGGCATCCCCTTCTTCATCGACAACATTATCAGGTTCCTCTAGTGAAACTATATTTTTATTCAATCACATCTTATGTGCTTTGCTTGGAGCGTCTGTTTGTTTTTATTTTCGTTTTGTTTGAATAAGATCGGATCCTAGCATTCTTTGTTTGGGAGAGAGACACGCTCCGCTGTTTCGTATGAACACATGTGTTCTTAGCTTTATCTTTAATGTTCATTGCGAAAGTTGGACTATTTCATTCATTGCTATATGGTTGGAAACGGAAAATGCCGCATGTGGTAAATGGTATAATGTCTTGAATAATGTGATACTTGGCAATTGTTGTGCTCATATAGATCATGTTTAAGCTCTTGCATCATGTACCTTGCACCTATTAATGAATAACTACATAGAGCTTGTTAAAATTTGGTTTGCATGACTGGTCTCTCTAAGTCTAGATATTTTCTGGTTGAGGTGTTTGAACAACAAGGAGACGATGTAAAGTCTTATAATGCTTACAATATGTTTATATGTGAGTCTTGATGCACCGTTTTATACTTGAGTTTGCTTCAAACAACCTTGCTAGCCTAGCCTTGTATTGAGAGGAATTCTTCTCGTGCATCCAAATCCTTGAGCCAAAATCCATGCCATTTGTGTCCACCATACCTACCTACCACATGGTATTTCTCCGCCATTCCAAAGTACATTACTTGAGTGCTACCTTTAAAACTTCCATTCTTTGCCTTTACAATATATAGCTCATGGGACAAATAGCCCTAAAAACTATTGTGGTGAAGAATATGTACTTATGTGTCTTATTTCTTAATAAGTTGCTTGTTGAGCGGTAACCATGTTTCTGGGGACGCCATCAACTTTTACCTTTGTTGAATATCATGTGAGTTGCTATGCATGTTCGTCTTGTCTGAAGTAAGGGAGATTTTCATGATCAAATGGTTTGAGTATGCATATTGTTAGAGAAGAACATTGGGCCGCTAACTAAAGCCATGAATCATGGTGGAAGTTTCAGATTGGACATAAAACCTCAATCTCTTATGAGAATATTACCTGTTGTTGAATGCTTAAGCATTAAAAGAGGAGTCCATTATCTGTTGTCTATGTTGTCCCGGTATGGGTGTCTAAGTTGAGAATGATCAAAAGCGAGAAATCCAATGCGAACCTTCTCCTTAGACTCTTGTACAGGCGGCATAGAGGTACCCCTTTGTGACACTTGGTTGAAACATATGTTATGCAATGATAATCCGTGTTAATCCAAGCTAATTAGGACAAGGTGCGGGCACTATTGGTATACTATGCATGAGGCTTGCAACTTATAAGATATCTTATACATAACACATATGCTTTATTACTACCGTTGACAAAATTGTTTCTTGTTTTCAAAATGAAAAGCTCTAGCACAAAAATAGTAATCCATGCTTCCCTCTGCGAAGGGCCATTCTTCTACTTTATTGTTGAGTCAGTTTACCTATTCTTTCTATCTTAGAAGCAAACACTTGTGTAAACTGCGTGCATTGATTCTTACATGTTTACCTATTGCACTTGTTATATTACTTTGTGTTGACAATTATCCATGAGATATACATGTTAAAGTTGAAAGCAACCGCTGAAACTTATATCTTCCTTTGTGTTGTTTCAAAGCTTTCTAATAAGAATTTATTGCTTATGAGTTAACTCTTATGCAATACTTATTGATGCTTGTCTTGAAAGTACTATTCATGAAAAGTCTTTGTTATATGATTCAGTTGTTTACTCATTATCTTCATCATTGCTTCGAATCGCTGCATTCATCTCATGTGCTTTACAATAGTATTGATCAAGATTATGATAGCATGTCACTTCAGAAATTATCCTTGTTATCGTTTACCTACTCGAGGGCGAGTAGGAACTAAGCTTGGGGATGCTTGATATGTCTCAAACGTATCTATAATTTCTTATGTTCCATGCTACTTTTATGATGATACTCACATGTTTTATACACATTATATGTCATATTTATGCATTTTCTGGCACTAACCTATTGACGAGATGCCGAAGAGCCAGTTGCTGTTTTCTGCTGTTCTTGGTTTCAGAAATCCTAGTAAGGAAATATTCTCGGAATTGGACGAAATCAACGCCCAGGGTCCTATTTTTCCACGAAGCTTCCAGAAGTCCGAAGAGGAAACGAAGTGGGGCCACGAGGCGGCGACACACTAGGGCGGCGCGGCCTGGGCCTTGGCCGCGCCGGCCTGTTGTGTGGGGCCCTCGTGTGGCCCCCTGACCTGCCCTTCCGCCTACTTAAAGTCTTCATCGCGAAACCCCCAGTACCGAGAGCCACGATACGGAAAACCTTCCAGAGACGCAGCCGCCGCCAATCCCATCTCGGGGGATTCAGGAGATCGCCTCCGGCACCCTGCCGGAGAGGGGAATCATCTCCCGGAGGTCTCTTCATCGCCATGATCGCCTCCGGATCGATGTGTGAGTAGTTCACCCCTGGACCATGGGTCCATAGCAGTAGCTAGATGGTCATCTTCTCCTCATTGTGCTATCATGTTCGATCTTGTGAGCTGCCTATCATGATCAAGATCGTTTATTTGTAATCCTACATATTGTGTTTGTTGGGATCCGATGGATATTGAATACTATGTCAAGTTGATTATCAATCTATCATATATGTTGTTTATGCTCTTGCATGCTCTCCGTTGCTAGTAGAGGCTCTGGCCAAGTTGATACTTGTGACTCCAAGAGGGAGTATTTATGCTCGATAGTGGGTTCATGCCTCCATTAAATCTGGGACAGTGACAGAAAGTTCTAAGGTTGTGGATGTGCTGTTGCCACTAGGGATAAAACATTGATGCTATGTCTAAGGATATTTGTGTTGATTACATTACGCACCATACTTAATGCAATTGTCTGTTGCTTGCAACTTAATACCGGAAGGGGTTCAGATGATAACCTGAAAGTGGACTTTTTAGGCATAGATGCATGCTGGATAGCGGTCTATGTACTTTGTCGTAATGCCCTGATTAAATCTCATAGTACTCATCATGATATATGTATGTGCATTGTTATGCCTTCTTTATTTGACAATTGCCCAACTGTAATTTGTTCACCCAACATGCTATTTATCTTATGGGAGAGACACCACTAGTGAACTGTGGACCCCGGTCCTATTCTTTACATCTGAAATACAATATACTGCAATACTTGTTCTTTACTGTTCTTCGCAAACAATCATCTTCCACACAATACGGTTAATCCTTTGTTCACAACAAGCCGGTGAGATCGACAACCCCACTGTTACGTTGGGGCAAAGTATTTTGGTTGTGTTGTGCAGGTTCCACGTTGGCGCCGGAATCCCTGGTGTTGCGCCGCACTACACTCCGCCACCAACAACCTTCAACGTGCTTCTTGGCTCCTCCTGGTTCGATAAACCTTGGTTTCTTTCTGAGGGAAAACTTGCTACTGTCTGCATCACACCTTCCTCTTGGGGTTCCCAACGGACGTGTGTTAATTGCACGCATCATGAAGCTGTCCTGACTGCAACTTATTTGATCAACCGTACGCCATTGAGGGTGACAGGTATGAAATCACCATGTGAATTAATTCTGAAGGATAATACATTTGTTGTTCCTCCAAAACTATTTGGATGCACATGCTTTGTTAGAGATCACAGGCCCTCAGTGAGCAAACTGGATCCTCGAGCTCTGAAATGTATTTTTCTCGGGTATTCTTCTGGACAAAGAGGTTACAAGTGTTGGAGCCCTTCAGAACGAAGGAGATTTGTGAGCATGGATGTCACTTTTCGGGAATCTGAACCAATTTATGGAGAGAAGACTGATTTGAGCATATTATTCGAAGATCTTGACCATTTTCCAACTCACGGGACTGGTCAAGAGGGGGAGAGTGAACTGATGCAGGGGGAGACAATCTCAAAACCACAACCTCAACCAATAGTGGGTCTCATTCCAGGAAGACAGGATGGAGATGGAGAAGGCCAGAATTTACCGCAGAGATGGAGAAGGCTGAATGAGGAACAAAATCTTCAAGTTTATAGTAGAAGACAGGTGGGTGCGCAACATGTTCAGGGGGAGCAACAAGAGTTACAAGTTGAACATCAGGACAACTCTGAGATCGTTTCATCGAGTGAAAGTCAAGTTGACCGGGACTCGACAACGATGGGAGAAGGACAAACGGATCTACCAATTGCTTTAAGGAAAGGAACTCGGGCTTGTGTTGGGAGACTACAGAAAAAGTATGATGAATGCGACATAGGCAACTTTGTGTCATATGAAGCCCTGTCTCCTTCCTACAAAGCATTTGTTGCTTCCCTACAGTCAGTATCTATTCCAACTGACTGGAAGGTAGCAAAGGAGGACAAAAAATGGCATGCTGCCATGTTGGAAGAACTACATGCATTGAGAAAGAATAAAACTTGGGAGTTAGTAACTCTTCCAATAGGAAAAAGGGCTGTCAGTTGTAAATGGGTTTACACTGTGAAACAAAATGCACAAGGAAAGATTGAAAGATACAAGGCAAGACTTGTGGCAAGAGGGTACACCCAGACCTATGGCATCGATTATGATGAGACCTTTGCACCAGTGGCGAAGATGAACACAGTGAGGATTTTGATATCATGTGCAACAAATTTTGGGTGGCCGTTACACCAACTTGATGTTAAGAATGCTTTTCTACATGGAGATCTGCATGAAGAAGTTTACATGGAAATTCCACCTGGCTTCTCTTCAGCTGAAACCACAGGCAAGGTATGTAGACTGAAAAAATCTCTTTATGGACTGAAACAGTCCCCGAGAGCTTGGTTTGACAAATTCAGGCGTGCAGTCTGTGACATGGGATACAGACAGTGCAATGGGGACCATACAGTGTTTTATAGACATTTTAAGGGAAAGATTACTATTCTTGCGGTGTATGTGGATGATATCATTATTACCGGGGATGACGAAAGAGAGATAGCAAGGCTAAAGAAGTGTTTGAGTAAGGCCTTTGAAGTAAAGGATCTTGGCCGACTAAAGTACTTTCTTGGTATAGAAGTGGCCAGGTCAGCAAAAGGAATAGCTCTGTCTCAAAGAAAGTATACTTTGGATCTTCTCAGTGATGTTGGTATGCTGGGCTGTCATGCAGCTTCAACCCCAATCGATCAAAATCATAAAGTGACGGCACAATCAGGGGATCATGTGGATAAAGGGAGATATCAGAGACTAGTTGGGAGGCTGTTGTATCTATGTCATACACGACCAGACATTGCCTTTGCAGTGAGTGTAGTGAGCAGATATATGCTTGAGCCTAGAAGTGAACATCTTGAAGCAGTCTACAGAATCTTGCGATACTTGAAAGGAACTCCAGGAAAGGGCTTGTGGTTCAAGAGCAACGGACATCTTGATGTCGATGGATACTGTGATGCTGATTGGGCAAGTTGCCTAGATGACCGAAGATCAACTTCAGGGTATTGTGTTTTCCTTGGAGGAAACTTGGTGTCATGGAGGAGCAAGAAACAACAAGTGGTTTCCAAATCAACAGCTGAAGCAGAATATAGGGCCATGTCTCAAGGGCTGAGTGAAATGTTGTGGGTAAGGAATCTGTTAAGTGAACTAAAGGTGTTGAAGAATAGCTGCATAAATGTATGGTGTGACAATGTGTCTGCTATTAACCTAGCACATAACCCAGTGCAGCATGACAGAACAAAGCATATTGAGATAGACAGATTCTTCATCAAAGAAAAACTCGATGATGGGATCATTAAGATAGAGCATGTCAGATCAGCGCAACAAATTGCAGATTGCTTAACCAAAGGTTTGGGAACCAGAGAATGCAACCTGGCATGTGACGAGATGGGAATGATAGATATCTATCACCCATCTTGAGGGGGAGTGTTGAAGAGGTATTGGGTCTGGCTGTGTGACTTACCTACTTGGCCCATGTGGCCCATGTTAGAGAGTGTTCTGAAGATGCTTTATAAGGGACTCGTTCCCTTCTTCCTGACCTAGCCGCCACAGCTCTTAGAGCATTCAGGTTAGACACTATCTCTTTGTACATCAAGTCCAATAGGGTTACTTATATAAACTCTCTCACAACATCTACTTCTGTCAGGTTTCTCATGTCTTACATGCAGTGAAGTTAGCATACTGTTATATCTAGCCAACGAATAATCAAAGATGGTTGTTTAAGAACTAAACAACTACTTTGGGGCATTGCAGAGGTAGTAGTAGGCCGACATGGTCGACTTTGTACACATAATTTTTAATGAACAGTTTAGGAACACATAAATGATTTAAGTTTTAGATATAATACAAAAAAATTCACCGTTCAAGTTATAATGTTGTTGAATTTGTCAAAAACTAAGGTGATAATACACATGAGGGATATAGAACAATGTATTCTGGAATGGAGCAAATATGAAATTTTATAAGGCCAGTTTTTCATTTATTCCAGTGGCATGTATTTTCTTAACTTAGTCAAGACATTAGAACTTCAACTCTCTTGCTCTATTAAATCTCACAATGAGGAATGACCATAGGTTGTGGAACCCAAATGTTAGTCAAAGGGTTGGGTGTGGAACGAAGTTGAGACTTTGCAGCAATATCATGAAGGTCATGCAACAGATGTGTACGCAATATATTTATTGTGCTAGCTTAGACCACATATTTCTTTATGAGATTTGTTGCTTGCTACAGTTGCTACCATGTTTTGCAGATGAGCTGAATATGGAAGACAAGACAGTGCCTTCTCCCTGAAGAATGAAAGATAAAAAGAGGGGGAAATATGAAGGAAAATATCATTTCTGCCACACATTTTTGGTATGATCTTTATTAAGTGCTATGTGAATGTTGTTTTATTCATTTCACACAACTCAATCTTTGTATCTTATCTATTTTTTCCATCTATAAATGTATGCAGCGTTGTGATCTTCTAAAGTTGTTCTAAAAACACTTTTTTCAAAGTTTGGATTGCGTCCTTGATTTGGATATGTAAGCTTAGGCCAAAGACCAAATAAGAAGCACATATCAGGCATAATAAACTTAGATATGTGGTCAAATGAAGGCACCGTTGAAGGAAGGAGAGCGTCTCCTCGACTGGATAGCTGCTGGCTGCCCAATTGAAGGCAACGTTGAGCCTTCCACGGGGAGCTTGCGAGTGGCACTGTACGTTCACACAATAGCCGAAGGCAAGGAAAATTGAGCCAAGTAGAAAGAATGAAGATGATTGTCACGGCATGTGTTCTACTGTGTTTTAATACTCTGAAAATATTACCAAGTGTACTTCCTGTTTCAAACTGAATTGTAAAGTTTCATTTTTGTTTGGTGGTGTAATGAAATTTGTGACAAGATACAAACTTACCAACTAATCTTCATGTTAATACACCCAGTTTCTCTACACGTCTCCTCTATGGATAGTTTCTCTGGCAACAGTTTGAATATTAGTGAAAACAGCCAGTTCAAATATTACTGTACCAATTTGAATATTACTGAAAGTGGCAACTATCATCCTGATAGAACTATGCAATCCGCGTAAAAAAAAGAACATAGTTCATTTTAATCCGCATTCAGCACGGCGTGCCGCCGTGCCAGACCTTGCTAGTACCCTCTATATTAGGAAAGTTTTTATCCCCAATGATAAAAATATAGGAAGATTTTACTGTTAATTCGCTTCTTTGCTGCTTTTTTTTCCTAAACGTGCATGCAACGCGTGGCCAGCTAGATATTGTAGATCTATTTCAAAAAGCTATAACTTTTAAACCGTGTATCGAAATTATGATTCATTTTCACATTTGAAATCCTCGTGACAAGATCTCCAAAACTAGATCTCGCTTGCATATATGTCGACAAAAAAAAAATTAAGAAGTAACTTTGGTACGCTTCAAAGCAACTTAGGTGAGCGACTAAGCAATTTTGATACGTGACGAAAAAGATTTAAAACAATGGTAGATAACTTCGCAACAATGGGTTGACATCATTATAAAAAATAAATGCAATTTCGCATGTTCACAAATAACAATAGATTACAGTGTCCTGCAACTATACAAAAACGATACTCAACTTAGAAAACAACCACAAAAGCAATGTGCAAGTTCACGGTAATAGTAAACAACTTTAGTGCAGTTTTAGGTACCTTCAATGTAGTGGTAGGTAACTTGACAAATAAAAAGGTAGCCAACTTCAGTGCACCAAAATAGTGTAGTCGGACATTAAAGTTGTCAGTTGGGCATTGTAAACACTAGAGTTGCACACTAAGACACCAAAGTTACTCTGTCGGACACCAAGAATGTGCCGCAAGCATCAAAGTTGCTCTGTCCGGTAGCAAAGTTGCTCTGTCGGGTTTCGAAGTTGCTCTGCTGGGCAGCAAAGTTGTTCTGTTGGGTTCCGAAGTTGCTCTGTCCGGCAACAAAGTTGCTCTATTCGGAAGCAAAGTTGCTCCGTCGGGTTTTGAAGTTGCTCTGTTGGGCAGCAAAGTTGCTCCGTCGGGTTCTAAAGTTACTCCGTCGGGTTCTGAAGTTGCTTTGCTGGGCAGCGAAGTTGCAAAGCAGGCTTGAGATTACCTCCCCAAAAGCTGCAAACCTAAAATGAACGCCACGGCGTGGCATGGCGCGATGGTCTGGACGGCAAGGTCACCCCTGATGTGGGAGATGTGGCCGAATCGTATGGCCTCCGGCTGCACCCGCTGGGCCTTGAACTGGTCGCACTTGTTGCCTATGCTTTTGGAGGCACATACCTGGCGGCCATCGACGAAGCTCATGGAGGAAGGATGGCGATGGTCGACCAGGGCGGAGTGAGGACTACGACTACCGTCTACTGCAGTGTTACCCATGTCTGAGGCAGCCCCAGCTCTGAATCAATCCGGCCTGAAGGACCGCGACGGCGGGAGCACCGGCCTTCACGGCCACCGCCTCTCACCCGCTCACGCCCAAGCTATTCCCCCTCTCCTCCTCCGCCTTACACTACCGAAAATTATTATAGGCAACTTAGCAACGATGAAAAGAAACTATTGCAACAAAGTTGCTAGGATGACTCGACCGGCATGAGCAGGAGAATGACTGACTCGACCGACGTGGGGGTGTTTCGGAAAGCAAAGCTCGCTATGCCTGAGCCACTAAATATGGGGCGATGATACTTACAACTATGCTCGTTAGTGGTGAGGGCTCCGATGGCTTGATCGGCAACATTGTTGCTGCGACCGGCTAGGGCCAAACCTTGTTAACTACATTATGGGTGCGGCCAACGACCTAGAGTTGCTCGTATCATTTTTTCTGCTGCATTAGGAGTTGTTGCTGCAGCTGTTGTGAAGCCTACCATCGTTGTGAATCAAGTGTTTTCGTTGCACACCAAAATTGTTTTGCCGCACACCAAAATTGTTTTGTTGCACAACAAAGTTGCTCCGTCGCACATTAAAGTTGCTTGTTAAAAAATCCATCGAAACATATGAAAATGTAGTCTAGTTTCGAAGCTCTCGTCGTGGGGATTCTAGAAGTGAAAACAAATTGTAATTTCGCCGGTTTAAAAGTTACAGTAAAAAAAAACGACATGTGCTATCAGGTAGCCTACCCCCATTTCTTGAGGACACACGGTTTAACAGTCGTTTACTGGGTCCGCCCGGAGCTTCGGTTTGGCACGCGCCCGTCGGAAAGAATTCAGGCGTATACAAACCCTAAATCCAGATCTATCCCCTCCGACCCCAGACATAGGCTATGGCCTCCATCCTGTCCAAGCTACTGCGGGCAGCCTGCGCAACCCGCCCCTCTTGCTCGACTGTTAGAGGTATTGCAGTTGGCGCTCGCCCGGCAGCCGCCATCCGCGTCTCCTCTGCAGGTAATCCCTAGCTTAAGGGCCTCCTTCGGAGTTTGGGTATGAATCCTGAACACCGAAATTCCTGAAGGAGTTTTATTTCGACACGAATGCTTCCGAATTTAATACCCGAAATTCATCGTATTATCTGTAGATTTATCTGAATAAACATGCAGTGATTGCATCCTTATCATTAAGAGTTCTTCTAATCACCACACTGCTAACGAGCATGTTGTCTGATTTGCTAATACAAACAACCGATCCGCTTTGCACGGCTATATCAATCAGATTAACTCTTGTGAGAGCATTTGTACAAATGATTGTACTTTCCACAATTCAAATTATAACTGCATACCTACTGCACGACAGGATCCCCCAAGTCAGAGGAAGAAGAAGAAGAAGAAGTCAGACCCAAGTCAGAAGTTGCTCGGGCAGCCCACCGAAGGCAGATCAGAGCCTTTCCCTTAGCAGCCCCCATCTCCCCTGAAGGTAATCCCTAGCTAAGGACCTCTTTCGGAATTTGGTATGAATCCTGAGTACCGGAAATCCCAAATGAGTTCTTACTTCGATACGGATGCTTCAGAGTTCAATACCTGAAATTCACATATAGTTTCATTTTATCAGTAGATATATTTAAGTACATATAGTTTCTTGTTAGCATGTGGAGCTATTCAATTTACGAGTTCTTCTAATCACCACACTCAACAAGCATGATGTTTGATTTAGTAATTCCGACTGATAAGTTGTTATAGTAGCTCTGCCTTGCAAGGCTAAATCAATCAAATTTACTCTGCTGAGAAATGGTACAAATGATCCTTTTTCTTCCCAAATTAACTTGTAACTCTGCCTACTGAACGGCAGGAGGCCCCATGTCAGAAGTAGCTCCACATGTTCCAACCATACGCTACATACATCTACCTGTTGATGAGAATGCACTCAAGTCGGATGAAGCCATGTGGGCCTTCTATGAGTACTGGTGCAAATATCATGGCATATCGCGTGACCGTCATGAGATGGAACGCCGCTTCAAGATATTTAGTGATACTGCAAGGGATGTGCACAGATACAACAGCGTTGTTTGTGGGATTGGCAGGGCGGCAATGACCAAATTTGCAGATCAGACCGAGGAGGAGAAAGCTTGTCTACTGGGTGGACGCACTACTCCTGTGTGGGACTCTTAAGCTCTAAGTTATGCTTCTGTATGCCAAGACATGCCTTATCTACCAGTATTGTGTGTCGCTTTGCTGTTGAACTCATTTTAGCTCTAATAAAAGGTATATTAACTGTAATATGTATGTATATTGGACAAATATATTCTGCTTTGCTGTATGAGCTCAGTTAACTTCAATAAATACCTCGGCTCTACCTAGCGTGTCTTTGGTTTATTGCCTTTTGGTTCAACTTGGCAAACGACTCGTGGGCATATAGGCTGGAATCCAGATTATAAATAGTGTAGGACTATTGTGATTGATTGGGATGTTGCCTTACAATGTAAATTACCTCCGTTGTTGCTTATGGTTTGTGAATCTATGCATTTTTGTTTTGTAATTTCTGAATCAACATGTTTGATACAGCGGCTGGCATCCATAGCGGATGCAGGTCCATGGGCGCCTTGCAGGGCATGCACCGTGATTGTCGTGGCTGTTGGATTGTGCCTCAGATGGAATCTGGGTGGTCCACTCGGTTTCACTGGTACAAAAGGGCTCCCCCCAGGGTGAAAACCCTAATCCACCACTGCCCAATCCGCTTCGCTTCCCCAATCCCATCTCGGTTCTCCTCCTCCAAACTGTCCTCTTCGCCGCCACCATTGTGCACTACCATGGCTGAGAGGAGCTGCGGGGGAATCATAGCCCATCCCTAGCACCACCTCCGTGCATCGTGCTATGGCCGGGAGGGGTGGCTGGTGTAGCTCCACCTTGATGCCAATGGGAGAAGCAGAAGACAGCGCACACACCGACATACGCACAGATCTTGATGGGTTGTGCTGGATTTCTGGTCTCCTCCGCCTCTTCATAGTCACCGAGGAGGCCGACCACCAAAGCAGGGGCATGCCCTCCTCTTCTTTGAAGGGGACCTCCATGTTCTTCATCCTATCTCTTGTCTGTGTCTCCTCTTCTCTCTTTCTCTCTTATTGGATCTGATGATTCTTAAATGAATATATCATATGTACCCGTGAGCTGAAATGAATATCCCTGTAGATCTGATGGTTCTTAAATTTACCTTTATACAATTAGTTTGATTTGCATCCAGGAGTTCAGTTTTCAGGTTAGTTGAGAAATCTGTGGCGAATCTCTACTTCTATATCTATACCTACTAATAAAGGAAGAAACGTTTCCTTGGTTTCGTCCGTGTGTTTGGTCGTCCGTGGTGTTTGCTTCGTCCGTTGTCGCCTGATCGTTTCTTTCGCTCGTAAAATTCCTACGTCACCTAATCGTATAAGATATGGTCTCTGTGTTTGCTCCGGAAGAGTCGTCCGTGCTTGATCCGGAAGATTTGTCCAGATCAACGTAACCCTTATGTATAAACGCTAACATATATGCACACCGCTTGACCGCTCTATAATTTTCCAAGGTAAAAGAGCACCCGACCAATTCGAAACAAAAATAAAAAGGTCGTATTCTATGGTTACGATTCTACCAGATATGCCTTTTTGATTCCGTCTAAAATCTATTTTACGGTATAGGCGCTTATGACCTCCCCCTCTATGCCTTGCGGTAATGATTCCTCTGGAATTACGACCTTTACCACAAATCCAAATCTCCTAATTGTTCTCTAATAGCACCTGCTCCTGAGTTTTAGGCTTGTGTCCTTTCATCTAGAATGGCTGCTGCTTGGTCTTCAGTGAGCGAAGTCATTTCCTCAAGACCTACGCTTTGCCCGACAAAAGTGAATCTTGATCTTTCTTCTTGATAGTTTGTGATCGAGCCAATCTCACAATTTCGATGAACACCCAGTCGTCTCTACACCAAGTTAGAATTCAACAGCCTGAGTTTGACAGAAATACAGTGGTTCAACAACGGGGAGGAATTTCATACTATGCCGATGCTGTGTTAAAAGGGCCTAGATTGGAAATCCCATTATTTGCTGGAGATGATCCTATTGGATGGCTACCAGAAAAGCTTTCTATCTACTTTATCTGTTACTCTCTTCCTCCCGTTACATCTTGGTTTATTGCTGCATTGGAATTAGAGTTGGCAAACAATCCAATCGGTCGGTCTTGCCTTTGAGGAGCAGGAGCCTCTATTTTCCACTCAAAATTATCTTCTGTCTGTAGTAGGGACGCTCTTTTTGCTCTTCCTAACTCAATTGGATTCTTTTTGCTAGATCCAGCAAAAATCTGTGTGTTGCTATCCGGGGCTTCCATTCTTTTTTCATTCCTAGGGCTTCGAGCCTATTTCTCTCTCTTTTTATTCATTTATTAGCTGGAGTAGGTGTAATAGTGTTATCCTACCCGCCAGCCAAAGCTCTCACAGTCATACTCCTCTACTTACTTTTGCAGTTTTTATTTGTATTATTGTTGTTTCTTTTAGAAAGGAGGGGCTTGATACCTCCAAGTCAGTATTCACTGATTTTGTTCGCTTTTGCTCTCTATCTACATTTTTGAACTCAATTCTCAGACTTGCCTTGGCTCACTAGGTGGGCCCGCTTTGCTCTCCTCTTATTTCTTCATTGGAGGGTTCGGATGGACTTCGCCGTTCTTTCCCAACGAAAATGGAAAGGGATGTATCACATCGAGATGTCGATTCGTTTTCCGCCCCAAATGAGATGGGGAATTAGTCACCCGGTTGGCCCTCCTAGGCTTCCGCCTACTTTCTCTTCTCTTAAGTCTACAACAAGTGGGAGAGGCAGGATTCGAACCTACGTAGAAAACCTTCAACAGATTTACAGTCTGTCGCTTTTGACCGCTCGGCCACTCTCCCCTTCCCGGGCTTCCTCCGAGGCTACAACTCATTTCATCTAAGGGTGCATGGAAGGGAAGTTGCAAGCTAAGCAAGTAAATCCTCAGTAAGCGGAAGCTTAAGTTAATAGCACGTAGTAAACCTCTGCTTATAAACAAAAGTGATCACATCTATCCAAAAACTCATAGGATTCCTATTCCTTTCTTTGATTTCATTGATTTTGGGACAAGAAGATAAGACTAGAAGGCTCAGCGGCAATGCGTCTTTAATTACAGCAACAATAACATCACCAATACGAGCATATCGCTGATTACCAGCGGCTCCTATGACTCGAATACACATCAATTTTCGAGCTCCACTATTATCTGCTACATTTAAAAGGGTCTGACGTTGAATCATATTATTTTGATTTCAATTTGTTTTGTTATTTCAATGCAAAAGAATGAAAGAATTACCTCTTTGCCATTGGACTTGGGGAGTGCCTCTATGAAATCCAAGCTGATACATGACCAAGGTGTGCCAGGAATGGGTAGTGGTTGTAAAAGGCCAGCAGGACTGGTGTGATCCACTTTCACCAATTGGCATACATGACATTCGGATACAAATTTCTGAACCACTTGTTTCAAATGGGGGATCCTTCTCTTCTCACTTCAAAATTGATGATCTCGAGCCGTCTGGTGGTTAATATTAATAATAAATAAGTCTTAAGCAAACTCGTTTAGTCGTCTTTTTCGAATACAGAATGGTAAAGAGGGCTATTCTAGGATCATCAATTCCAGAAATTCATACAAATACGAAAGGAGATTTTATCCTTACCAACTAGATCTTGTTGCACCTGGTAACACTTGTTCTAGCAAGATATTGGGTATTTCTTTGTTTATTCATAATCTTTCTATTCTGAATTCAGTTAACGGCGAGAGTTCATGAATTGATCGATCTCGACGTCGAGCGGCGCTACAATCGTTAGGCATGAACAAGGAGGAAGGCCTATCGGGAAACCAGCGAGGCGCTACAATCGTTAGGCTGCGCTGCCATGGTCGATCGCCGCCGGAGCCCCAGCGCCGCCGCCAAGGATGGCTGAGATGGAGTGCAAGGACGCAGTCCACGGATCCGAAGACGGAATAGGAGGAGTACGGCCCATTGCTGATGGCCTCTGTCCGATCCGACACCGCCGGCTCACGGAGGGAAACCACCGCTGCGCCAGAGGCGCCCTCCTCGCCTACCGTACCACACGCAAGAGAAGGCCGCAACGGGGATTGGCAGATCGATCGATGGTGAGCTCGCGGATTCTCTTTCGGGGAACCATCTACAATCCCAAGAAGGCACTCGATCAAGCAACTCAATGGATCGTTGGCGTGAGACTATAGGGGCCGGCCGGCCGGCATCAGCAGAGGCGCATCGATGCGGGGTGTGATGTTGCATGTGCAGACAAGAGAAGTAGACCACGGAAAGACGTTGTATGTGCAGACGAGAAAAGCAGTCCACCGAAACACCCTGCCGAGATAGTCGTTTTCGGTCACCCCGCGCGAGATGGGACTTGGAGCCGGCCGCGCACTCTCCTCTCTCTAGAATCTGCTTCTGCCTGGAATCGCTGATGCCTCTGCACGTACAGCACGGGCGCTGCGCAGTTGAACCCGATGGTTGCGTCTGGCTGCAGATGAAGAATCGCTTTGTCGGAGCCGGCGGCAGGCAAGGAGCTTAGCTCGCCCTTGGTGAAGACCATACCGAAGAGCTCTGTCGCTATTTTATTTTATTTTATTTGTATACATATTGAATTTGACGTTTATAACTCATGAGACAACCTATCTGGTACATGATTTCTGTGCGGCAAAACCAAATTTCCAAGTTTTCTTTTCACCTACATATAACTTCGGTGCATGACAACAAATTGCATTAAAGTTTTGGGTTTAGTCGTTTAGATACAGTTATTAGTTTATATGTTTCGGTTGACTTTATAATAAATTTGGTTAAATGAGTTACTTACCTTAAAATATTACATGATTATCAAAATTCATTATACTAATTCTACATTATTTTGCAAGTACTCCATACAGATCTGTTGTTTCATATGCAAATGCAGTTGCTAGCTAAGTATATAGGGATGTGTCTTTGTCGTGGTTTCCTAAGAAGTCAGAACAACCTTCTACTATTTATTGTCGAGTTTGCATTGCCGCTCATATGCACATAGAGACAGATCATATGTGGTGCTTCTGTAAGTGTGTATGTTCGCGTTCCACGAGCAGATTGGCCTCGTCAAGTGCTCAACGGATCCTCATATCCCACAATAAAAAATATCACACATTATAAGGGAAGAAAAGAATCTCTTCATCATGTGATTTCTCTTTGTAACATAGAGATTATGACCTCCTCAGTGATCAACGAAAGTTTGCTACACCTAGATTAAGCACGGCCGCGGCCTGGCATGCGCCCTACCTGACAAGCACGAGCACCACCAGAAAAGTCCGACATAAGCTTTACTCTAATTTTTTTCTTTAGTTGCTCGACGAATTTTCCACCTAAACATTTTTTATCTTCTGGTGTTCTAAAAATTATAAAATTGATTTTATGACTAAAGTTCTCTTGGGCTAGAACCTTTTCAATGAAAAATTTCTATTTTTCATCACGCAACTTTTTTCTATCCTGGTGTAACGCACGGGCATCTTTTTCTATATATACATATGTTGGATCTGTTATAAAAGCGACAAGCAAATAACGAAGAACGATAAAGGAACACACGCAGGGGACACAAGATTTAACGTGGAAAACCCCTTCCAACACAGAAGGGAAAAAAACCACGGGCGCCAGCCAGCAAAACTTCACTATATCGGGAGGTGTTTACAAACGCCGTGGGTTATCTTATAATCTGATAAACCCTAGCCGGCGGCTTACAAGATGTATATATAGGCGGTGTCAACGATCCGTACCGTACCGCGGGGGGCTGCCGCCCCCCGCACCCCCTTCGCAGGCGTCCCTGCAGGGCACGACGTATGGGCTAACTTCTGACTCCGCTACGCTTCGCCCCAAACCTCCCGCGACGGGCCTCGCTCCGCTCGTCAGAAGTTAGCCTCCTTTTAGTATATGAATTTGGATCACAATACAACAGGATCACCATCAATGATGCTGAAAAGAGGAGAAATATCAACACAAATTGTTTGCTGAAACATTTGAATATTTGTTTTTCCCCGATGCAACGCACGGACACTTTTACTGGTCTCCACCGAAGTAATCTCAAGAAATATGTTTGAGAGAGAGAAGGAGCCATCCCGTTTTAGCCACCCAACAACCAGCAGTGATCGTGCATATTCCCACCAAGCCCATCTCCTTCTTTTTTCTCTCCACCGTAGCAGCCCAACTCCAGCAAACCTTGCCTGGCATCTTCTTCTCCCTCTGTACGGACGCAATCCGAGCGGTCCCACATCTAGCACATGATCGATGGGACGGCCACCATGCAGCTCCCTCCTCCCTATAAAATCCTCTTGTTGCTGAGCTTGAACCCTAGCTCACCGACCTCCTTCCCGCCGCCGCTCCGTTTCCTTTTTCCTCCACCTTCTTCTCCTCTCTATGAGCGAACCAGAGGGACACCGCCGACGCCGTCGTTTCAAGCTCGTCGTCAACATGGACCGCGTCGACTTTACCTGAGCACCAGAAAAGAACCGCCGTAGTTCCTTGATCTTCCTCGACCAGGAGCGGAAGCAGGAGCCACCGAGGAACACTCGAAATCATCCCCGAACTGCCATCTTCTTCCCGGAGTCCGTCGATCGTGGCGGCGTGGCCTCGCTCCCGTTCGTCCTCGATCCGATTCCTTCCTCCTGCAGCTAGCCTCCTGTCGCAGGCGTCCTTGACCTGCCTCCACGTTCCACTGCAGCGTTGCACGAGACCAAAATCCGAACCTTCATACTCCTTTTTCTTCAGTCTGCAGCGTTGCATGCTGGCGTCCTAAGCGTCTCCAACCTCCGATCTCGTCGTCGTCTTCGTTGCAGTGTAGTCAGGTCCAAGGCCTCAGCCTTGGTCACCTTCCAAACAACCGGAGCTCTTTATCATACTAGTATACTGCTTGCACTTCGCCGGTTCCGTTCCATGTAATTGACCGGCACATCTCAAGTTCAACTCCCAGATTACTATTGAATGGCCAATCCTTTATGCTGTTTTATCTCTGCTGACATATGATGCTTTTGCGATAGCTTCGTCAGTTAAACTGTGCCTTGCTGTTCGCTTCCGTTCTCGTCAGACATGCTCTCTGGTGCACATACATCAAGTTACGTGCGGTCCGTTCATAAACATGGCCCGTTTGTAGCTCAGCTGGTCTTTTCATGCGGGCACAAAATGTGAGATCTTGAGTTCAACGTCTAATCCTCCCAGATAAAGACCAATCTTTTTGGTTAATTCTTTCTCTCTTCCGCTAACAGGTAGGCCGCCGTCGTCAGCCTCTGTCTGTGCCACCACTGCATCCTGCTGCTTCCTCAGCGCCTAGTCACCTTCCGGTCCCAGTGGTCAGTGACCTGGGCTAGTTTTCCCTTCGGTGAGAAACGTCCTGACCCTTTTCTGTTTTTTCTGAAAATTACATAATATGTTCCATACTTGCAAAATTCATATCTATTGAACCATAACTCAAAAAAAAAATGTTATATATGAATTTTGATAAGAAAATATGGTGAACACGATTATGCCATCCATTCATCTGTTTTCAGCTTGCTGCATGTCGTGTTGATAGTTGTGCAATTCACCTCATATATACGCGGAGTATTTCGGATACCGACTAGGGTTTCCCTGCTCCGTTTAATATTGAAGTAGCGCACCCTTGCCATGTTATGCCATGCTAATCCACCCTTAAATTTTCCGGTAGAAAAATGCAACTCCAACATAATTTGTTTGTCCGGGGTTCCGACTCCGCTTAAATTGGATAAGTGCATCGCATTATACCTGCCATGCCATGCATATCATCTCGATCATGCCGATTCTTCTTTCGTAGTAGTAATACTTGCATACGTTGTGTGTTCCAGCATTTTCTTCTTCCCGGATAAGATCGCGAAGTGGTGATGTGAGATACGACAAGTTCTTCGGATGTTCTTCGACAATCTTTAACATGCACGCATTTCCTAAACTCATGTCTCTGCAGGAGTCGCTCACATATTTTATTTTTCCTTCTTTCTTATGCTAGCCTTGAGTTGCGTTCTTGACACGTGTCCTGTCCACTTGTTACCTCAAGCAGCCTATATTGCCTTCACCACCCTCCTACAGCTGTTGTTTGGTTATCGAGTCTGCATTGCGGGTCGTAGCGCATGCTTAGGGAGCTGTTGTTATCTCTATATCTGTTGGGTTGTTGGGAGGATATCACATGCTATAATAGTTGTTGGAGATAATCATGCTTTACTTTAATGTTAACAACTAACATTGTAAGCAGAGGCATTTGTGAGCCCCTTTGCGAAAGCATCGGAACTTTGACTCGCTAATGTCCCCTAGGACCCGAGTTCTTGTTATCTATTTGGAGATTGAGCGCTCTACCCGTACGTGGGGGAGTGGGACCCCATCACCCACTACCTTTCCTTGAGTCTGTTTATTGGGAGCCACAACCTTGGTTTTATTTGCTCATATGCACGATTTACTTCATGTTGCCTTCAGGTGTTTATATTATGTACTGTACTCATAACGCAGGACTCCTTATCCTTGGTCGATCGTTAGTGCCCGCCTTGGAAGCCGTCGCAAACGTCTGGGTCCATATCGGAGTACAGCCAAACTTCGTCACGGGTTGCTTAGTTGGGTGGCTCCCATTAAACTTTCTCTTGCATTCGAAACGGTCTTGATGTGAGACTCCACATCTAGTAAGTGGGTTCGAGCATGCGTATGATTATATTTGGGCAACCCCTGCAGGGTGTACATCTTATCGATAAACCGTATCCGCGGTTATGCACGACTTGAAATTGTATAGCTTGATCATAGAACAACTTACAACGCTATCATGTTGATAATAATTTGCTAATAAGTTGCGTACTAATATAGCATTACTACAATGGTTATCTAATAAAATTTGTCAACAGTGTGAGTGCCTTTGCTAGTACTTCTTTGCGAAGGGGGGTCGCATCGGCTGGATTTTGTTTGCAGAGTATAGAACTGTTAATTTATGCGCTCTCTCACCTTCTCTGATAGATGAATGTTGTAGAGTGTCTCTATAGGTTTTTAGTGCTCGCGCGCTGCCGCTTAACCCCACCATATTGCCTATAGCGTTCCTCTTGCGTCCTCTAAGTCCCCTGCGTGCCTCAAGTACAAAGGACGACTGGTTGACGAATGCTTATATATCTTGAAGTCGTGTTAAGTACGAACCCGTACTTATTGCTGCTTTGGGACATAACCGGGCAGGTATGAAGACATGTTTGATAAAGAAGACGTTAGCAAGGTTACCCTTCCGGTTTGGCCTGGGCAAGGTTATGGACGCCACTTGTTATCTTCAGGACTCTTAGTCCAATTTGTATCTTGCCCGTACTCGGACGTATTCGATCTTCTGTATGATGTGGATCTTTGTATTGTATATTTGTCTGTTGACTTATTGGAGTCGTTGTTGTAATATATGTTTCTTGTGGTCTCTATTGTAAACCTGTTGTAATATTACTGCTCGTGGTAATTCCTCTGGCATCACGTGTGTGCTTCGTCGCGCACGTCGTGTCGGAGGGCGTCTCTGAATGGATATCGTGCGGATTTCGGCGGGATCGCTAGAATCCTCATGATATCGGTTCTCGGGGCGTCACACCTAGTTAATTTAAGAATTAATAGTAAAATCAAATTTATCTTGAACAAAGTCTAAATTGTATTTGAATTACATTTTGTAGAATTGGCATCCGTTTTCTACTTTACGCTACGCTTGTAATTGAGATAGAAACACTGTTAAATCTGACAAGTAACTTTACGGACTGGTACCGTATTATTAAAGAATCAAGATATGATTACCTATAGAAAACTTTTGGTAATCCTCAAATTGCTGATTCGAAAAGCAGTGGTTTCAATTAGTATCTAAAATTATCTTGTCTCCGTGAAACTTGATGTTCAAATCCGTTTGAAAAGTAAGGAGCTGAAAAGTTTGTTTTCAGAAATAAGCAAGGTGTGAGATATATGTGATATGTAAGACCTTATTACAAGATAATAGAATATAATTTAGTGAGACTACATAGGCTCATAACTTTTATGGGAATGTACGAAGGTTGAAGACGCTAGGCGTCCCGATCCTCCAACTAGTTGGGCACTAACGTTATTCGCATATCCATGTAAGCCATAGTAGCTTCATCATGAAGTTGTCATGATTTGATGGATAAAATTATGAGTGAAATTGTTCATCAGATTAAAAAGTTACTAATAGTGAAATCCGGAACACTTGTCATGTGATGATCAACTTTAAAGTGCGTACCTGAAGGTTATTGGTATTTTACCAACAAGCCTAGAAGTTATTGATGTTGAAGTGTTTTCTGAAATATGAGGAAAGTCGAAAGAGAAACTACACAAATATTTTGGCAGGAAGAAATAAAAGACTAGAAAGTCTAGCTCAAGTATATATAGATGATATACATGTTATGAATGTATTCTTTGGTTGGTCACACAATGGAATTCTTGGGTATTTGTACCATATTGGTTGGTATGAGATTACATACAATAAAATTCAATACAAGAATACAATGGCCTAAGTGACTGCCAAGGAATGTGGTAATAATGCATGTCTGGAACAAAATAAAGTGTTATTGTGTTCGTCGTTGGCATTCTACCTAGCTTTTCAGTTTATCATAAAGAACTTAATGGTGAAACACACATGCATAACACTGACGCTAAAATTCCATAAGGCAAATGATTTGAATTCCACTTATTTGTGGAACCGCCATTTAGGTCATGTTAGAAAGGAACACATGAAGAAACTCCATGCAAATGGATTTTTGGAGTCATTTGATTTTTGAATCGTTTGGCACTTGCAAATCTTTTCTAAAGAAAATGACTGAAATACCGTTCATAGGCCAAGAGTTGAACGGGCAACTAACTTAGTGGAAACATACATGATGACGTATGTGGTTCATTGAGCATAGTTGTGTGTGGAAGATTCTTCTACTTCATGAAAATTTCCAACAATGAATTGAGTATATATATATATATATATATATATATATATATATATATATATATATATATATATATATATATATATATATATGGATATATTTATTCGATGAGGAAGAAGTCTGAAACATTTGAATAGATTCAAATAAGTTTCTGCATGAAGTGGAAATCATCGTAATAGAAAATTCAAATATCTATGACTGGATCATGGTGGAAATATTTGAATTACGAGTTTTAGCTAACATCTAAGAGAGTTACGAATTTGTTCCACAACTCACGTTTCTTGGAACACCATAGTTATGATGGAGTATTCGAAAGATGTATCCAAACCTTGTTGGATTAATGATGAGATAAAATAAAATAATGCCTTTATATGTTGTGGATTATGCTTTATAGAGACTACCGCTTTTACACTAAATAGAGCGTCATCATAATCTGTTGAAATGACACCATATGAGTTATGGCACGGGTGTAAATCCTAATAGTCCTTTATTAAATTTTGGTATGCATAGCATAAGTAAATAAGTTTACAACCAAAATCGGATGAATGTCTTTGTTGGTTATCCCAGAAAACAAATTAGGAATTCTTTCCACTATGAAGTCAAAGACAAAAATGTTTGTCGATGTTTCTTGCTTATTTCCAAGAAATTATTTATGGCAAAGTATTTGAGTGGGGGGACAATGGAACTTGATAAGGCTGATGAACTCGAGCATGATGATCAGAGTAGCGTAGCATCGGAAATGGTTCTGGAAGAGTCCACGACGATCATGGCTCCCATGTCTACAAAGTTTTATAGTCATGGAGATCGAAGTACCTATTGAACCTTGTAGGTATGGTTTACTTTGTGATCAAATAAATGATTTGTGGATAAAGGATTGATTTTGAACAATAATAAAACAACTGCATACAAAGAAGCTATGATGGCCCTGACTCCGTTAAAATGGCTAAGAGCCATGAAATCCAAGATAGTATCTATAATCAAGCTTGGAGCTTGGTAAACCTTTTGAAGGAATAAATACTTTTTAAAAGTAAATGGATCTATAAAATTAATATACTTCAATATAATATCCTTGAAGAAGCCCGACTTGTCAGAAGATTGTTTACGACAAAGTTCAAAGAGTTGACTGCAATAAGATTAGATCTTCAGCAGCGATGCTTATAGTCTATGTGGATTGTTCTAGTAATCACTACATATTTCTTTTATGAGATATGTTAGTAGGATGGAAAAATACATTCGTTAACAGAAGTGTGTATTAAAGGTGTATACAAAATACAACTGAGAGTTTTGCTAGTCCGTAGTATACTAGATAGGTATACAAACTTCACTGATGAAGTGAGTATCACGGAGTTGCAATCATCACCGGATGAAATAATCAAAGAGTTTTGATTTCATCGGAAACAATAAACATGCTTGCATTTGCAAGAAATTAAGTGGGAGCGCTGAGACATATTTATAATACTTTATGTAGATGACATATCGTTGATTAGAAATGATGTAATTATGAACTTGATATGATTAAAATGTTTCATTGAAAATTAACTTCAATGAAAGGATATGGACTAAAAACATATTTAGCGTCAAGATCTATGAAGATAGATTAAAGCGCATAATAAGTTTAAGTCAAAGTACATAGAACAATATTGAAGTAGTTCAATATGAAAACGTCAAGAAGGTGTTATTTTTCATTTGGAGGTTTAAATAAGACTTGAGTGTATTTGACACTAAATGAGTAAAAACACATGAGTGATTTTAGATCACGAATAATATGTACACAATCAGGTGTCCTGTGCTCTAAGGTGTTACGTGCATATATCAGAATAAATCATATGATGATCATTGGACAACATAAGAATATCCCTGAGTGCTTTGTCAGAGCCGATGATATAAGTATATAGTTTTATATGGGGTAATGACAAACAAATTGCTGTAAGGTTTTACACTGATATTAGTTTGGTCACATATAAAAATGAATTTCAATCTCAATTAGTCTAATGTGTTCATTAGAAGGTATCACAATGGGCTAGAAGAAGTCTATGCTAGATTTAGATGAGTTCTAAATATTGTGACGAATTCTACAAACGAATGCAAGGTATCTCATTGTTTTGACAATGATCGAGCGTGTTTGAGTCGAGGAGTTCTTTGAGAACTTGGTGTAGTTCCGGTAGTGTCAAAATTATGAAGCTATATTGTATGTGATAATATTGGTAACATATTTCAGACCACGGAATTAAGGTTCCACCAGAAGACCAAACATATACGATTAATGCCGTCTCATTTGAAAAACTGAGTGATGCGTAGAGACGCAAATGAATTGCAAAATACATACGTTTCTGAGAATGTCCGATTCATTGACTGAAACCTCTCCCATAAGCAAACATGATAAGCACCAGAAGGCCAAGGTGTTATATCTTTACAAATGTAAACTAGATTATTGACTCTAGTGCAACTGGGAGACTGTTGGAGATATGCCCAAGAGGCAATAATTAAAGTGTTTATTGTTATATCTTAGTGTTCATGATACATGTTTACATCCCATGCTATAATTCTATTAACCAGAAACATTAATACTTGTGTGTTTTGTAAACATAAAAGAGTCCCTAGTAAGCCTCTTGTTAAACTAGCTTGTTGATTAATAGATGATCATGGTTTCCTGATCATGAACATTGGATGTTATTAATAACAAGATCATATCATTAGGTGAATGATGTGATGGACATACACCCATAGTAAGCGTAGCATATGATCAAGTCATTAAGTTCGTTGTGCTTCCAGCTTTAAGATACATAGTAACCTAATCCTTCGATCATGAGATCATGTTAATCACCTACACCGGATGGATGCTTTGATGACATCAAACACTACCTCGTAAATATGTAGTTATAAAGGTGGCATTAAGTGTTCGAAAAGTATAGGTTGAAGAACGTGGATCAATAGTGGGATTTGTCCATCCAAATGACGAATAGATATACTCTGGGCCCTCTCGGTGGAATGTCATCCAATTAGCTTGCAAGCATGTGACTGGCTCACAAGGGATATCATATCACGACACGAGTAAAGAGTACTTACCAGTAACTAGGCTGAACTAGGTATAGAGATACCGACGATCAAACTTCGGATAAGTAAAATATCGCGAGACAAAGGGAATCGATATCGTATGTTAATGGTTCTTTCGATCACGAAGTCATCGTTGAATATGTGGGAGCCATTATGGATATCTAGGTCCCGCTATTGGTTATTGATCAGAGAGGTTTCTCGATCATGTCTGCATAGTTCACGAACCGTAGTGTGACACACTTAAAGTTCGATGTTGTTTAAGTAGATATGGAATATGGTATGGAGCTCGAATGTTGTTCGGAGTCTCAGATGGGATCCGAGACATCACGAGGAGGTTCAGAATGGTCCAAAAATAAGATTTATATATGGGAAGTCATTTTCCGGGGTTCGGAAAAAGTACGGTGTTTTGACCGGAACTTCTAGAAGGTTTTGGAAGGACTGGAATAGTCTGAAATATTATGGAAGGTTCCGGAAGTGTTCGGGACGACCCGGGCTGTCTAAGGAAGTCCGGAGGGTCCATAATAGGTGCAACCACGTTTCCTTAAGGGAAAAGGAGTCTTTCCTTAATGCAATTTCGTAATTGGCAAAAGAATCCGAGTAGGAGTAGGTTTTCCGAACGGGAAACCTATCAGAACTCAGTCAAACTTGGGGCCAGATTTATGGACGACCCAAGGGGCTTGGCCACCTATTTAAAGGGACCAAGGGGCACCCCAAGGGCACGTAAAGTCGCAGCCCCAGTTCCCCAAGTCGTAGCACCACCCTGCTGTTGGAGATATGCCCAAGAGGCAATAATAAATTAGTTATTGTTATATCTTAGTGTTCATGATAAATGTTTACATCCCATGCTATAATTTTATTAACCGAAACATTGATACATGTGTGTTATGTAAACAACAAGGAGTTCCTAGTAAGCCTCTTGTATAACTAGCTTGTTGATTAATATATGATCATGGTTTCGTGATCATGAACATTGGATGTTGTTAATAACAAGGTTATGTCATTGGGTGAATGATATAATGGACATACACCCAAATAAGCGTAGCATGTCATTAAGTTCAACTTGCTATAAGCTTTCGATACATAGTTACCTAGTCCTTCGACCATGAGATCATGTAAATCACTTACACTGGAAGGGTACTTTGATTATATCAAACGCCATTGCATAAATGGGTGGTTATAAAGATGGGGTTAAGTGTCCGGAAAGTGTGAGTTGAGGCATATGGATCAAGAGTGGGATTTGTCCATCCTGATGACGGATAAATATACTCTGGGCCCTCTCGGTGGAATGTCGTCTAATTAGCTTGCAAGCATGTGACTAGGTCACAAGAGATGACATACCACGGTACGGGTAAAGAGTACTTGTCGGTAACGAGGTTGAACTACGTATGGAGATACCGATGATGAAACCTCGGACAAGTAAAGTATCGCGTGACAAAGGGAATTGGTATCGTATGTAAATGGTTCAATCGATCACTAAGTTATCGCTGGATGTGTGGGAGCCATTATGGATCTCCAGGTCCCGCTATTGGTTATTGGTCGGAGAGGAGTCTCGACCATATCCGCATAGTTCACGAACCGTAGAGTGACGCGCTTAAGGTTCGATGTCGCATAAGTAGATTCGGAATATGCACTAGTAGAAAAACCCTTATAGGCGAAGCTTAGTTCTGTGGCGCACCGTTAAAAATGCGCCACAGAAACTTATTTTGTGGCGCACCAGGCAAGGTGCGCCACAGAAATAGCTTAATTTTGTGGCGCACCATGGAACACTGCGCCACAAAAACTTTGTGGGGCCCACACCCTGTCACGCCCAATCATTGGTTTCACTTTTTCTACGGCGCACTGCACTTGGTGCGCCACAGAAATAACGTATTCTGTGGCGCACTGGCCTAGGTGCGCCACAGAAATGACGTGTTCTGTGGCGCACTGGCCTCGGTGCGCCACAGAAGTAACGTGTCCTATATCATGGCCGTACCCCTCCCTCGCCCGTATACCACTCTCTCCCCCTCTCCCCTCTCCCCGCGCCGCCGCCTTCCATGGCGAGCGCTGCCGTCGCCGTCGCCGCCGCCTTCCTCCGCGAGGGCCGCATGCCGCCACGCTCCACCCATCCCCGCCACCAGCAGCACAAGCCGCTGCGGTGTGGAGGAGGATGGGCCGGCGCGGCGTCAAGGTGGAGGAGCCGCCGCCGCGTCAAGGTGGAGGAGCCGCCGCGACCTCCACCCCTGCCGTCGTCGTCGGTGAGCTCCTCCACAACTGCCGTCGTCGTCGGTGAGCTCCCTCCCCTCCCCTCCCTCTTCCTCTCCCGCGCGAGCACAAAGTGCTCGATGAAATGCTGCTGTGATTTTGTGCTGCTGTTGTGCTCGATGAAATGCTGCTGTGCTCCCCTTTTCTTATTATGTATAACTTGGCTAATTACATGGATTGAATTATGATCCCATTGATGCCATTTATCTGGTATGTGCACATGGATTGAATTATGATCCCATTGCTTGTAGTTGTTGCCTGTCAAGCACTGCATGAAAGCCTTGATTAAGTGCTTTACTGAAGCTTTGGCTTTAGTGAAGTGTCATGTGCAGGTCATGCTGCTATTGCTTGATTAATTGGTGCTATGCTTGTTACTGATGGAGCTATAGTTGATTAATTGGTGCTATGCTTGTTACTGATGCTGCTATATTGCTTGATTAATTGGTGCTATGCTTGTTACTGATGCTGCTATATTGCTTGATTAATTGGTGCTATGCTTGGTACTAAATTGGTGCTATGCTTGGTACTAAATGGACATGCTATATGAACACCAGCTACTAGCAGTGACATGCTATATTGGCTCTATATATATCTGCTCCAAAGGTTCCATTTGGAGCATGGATTGCTAGTGGTTAGTATATTGTTATGCCGCTATGCTTATAATCCATGTCTGAACCTGTACAAGGTAATGAAGACTTGCTCACTTGGTATTGCTTGCTAGTTGGACATTTGGTTGATTTTGATGCTACTGGTTCATTTAAATGAATGAAATGCTACTATGGTATGCTACTGTGGTATCCTTGTGAAGAAAATGATGGATTCTTGTGAGCTTATGGTATGCTACTATGCTACTGTGGTATCCTTGTGAAGATTTACTTGATGGATTCTTGTGAGCTTATGGTATGCTACTATGCTTATAATGCTCTGATTAGTGGGGATGCTTAATGGATCATGTGCATTACATCTGGGCATGGGCAGCCCGTCCCGGACGGCCCGGCCCGAAAATCCCGGGCCGGGCCGGGTCGGGCTTGCACTTCGGGCCGGGCTCGGGCCTGAAATCTGAGCCCGAACGTCGGGCCGGGCCGGGCTCGGGCCTTCATTTTCGTGCATTTTAGCCTAGTCGGGCCGGGCTTCTCGGGCCAGGCCGGGCTTTTTGCTCGTTCGGGCCGGGTTCGGGCTTGAATTACAGGCCCGACGGTCGGGCCGGGCCGGGCTCGGGCCTAACTTTTTACCCGCGGGCTTTTTTAAGCCCGGCCCGGCCCGAACTTTGCCCAGGTGTAATGTGCATATAGTTCATATAGTTCCCTAAAAAGAAAGAATGCTCCCTGGCCAGATGCTTGATGTCTTGGCTCAGCCAATGATGCAAAGGCTGAGGGAAAAACTTGGATAAGAACAGATACTAAAATGTGTGATTTAAATGGAATGCTTATGATGGTATACTAAAATAGAGATATACACATTAGGGAATCATGTAAATGAATGCCACTGTGGTATCCTTTTCTTGTTGGCTTTGATGAAAATAGAGATATCCACAGTAGGGGATCATGTAAATGAATGCCACTGTGGTATCCTTTGAAGAAAAAAGGACTGTTTCTGATGGTTTTAAAAGGCTAGGTGGTGCTAGGTGATTCAGTTGGGTACCAAGACTTGTCTCATCTGGTTAGCTGGGATATGCTATGTGTTGTTGCTTGTTTAGGCATATCTATCACTTACTGGATTTACTGGTTCTTGATTGGCCTCTCTTTTGCCAGCATCACTTGGTCTATATACCAAGTGATGAATAATCCCTTTGGCGCATCTGCTCCATGCATGCTATGTGTGTTTGAGCATCTTGACTTATGTCACCATGGTTGCTGGTTTGTTGGTGTTTTTGTACTTGCCGATGATTAGATGGTTGGTCGATCACTCGTACACTCGGGGGTGGAGCAAGTGAGCCTGGTGTGATGGCACAAATATCAATATTTTGTGCATCCTACCTGGCCTCACTTACTCCATCCCTGGATGTTAATATTTGTTTCGACCAACAAAGTATGAGGCATTCCATTTAGTTCATACCAGCTACTTCTTAATTGCATTGGCCTTTCTTCCATTTTAGTGCCGATGATTAAATTGTTTGGTCACTTGTACACTCTGGGGTGGTGAAAGTGCATGGAGCCCCCATGTGTGGTTTTGGTAATTAATGACAATCCCTATGGACTAATGTTTGCATTGAGTTATATTTGTAGGAGTTGTCCATAGGCAATTCTTGAACCATATGTTGGCTTCAAGGTTGCAATAAGAAGAAATTGATGAAGGATATCAAGTGTCAAGTATGTCTTGAAGATGAAGATGAAGTGAGCCCTCAAGTTATCTCAAGACATCAACATGATGAAGTGCAAGTTCAAGATGAGCCAACTCGAAGAGTTCATAAGCTTGAAGCTTGCCATGGAGAAATGATGTGCAAGTTCAAGATGAGCCATCTCGAAGAGATCCTTTGCTTGAGTCTAGCCATCCATATGGTGATCATGGATATGTGAAGATGCACCGAAGAAGAAGCTCTCCCATGGTGGTTTATGGGGGAGCAATCTACAAAGACTTCGTCAAGCAAGCACAAGCAAGAAAGGCGTTCCATCTTGTTGAGGTCAAGATCGTCGTCATCAAGCTCAAGTGGAATGCGCAAGTATAAGGTTTGCTCTTGATAGGGTTTCTTTCTCACCGGTCTCATAGTGTAGTTGGAGACCGGTTTATAGTTTAGTTGCCGTACTATCAAGAGGGCTCTCGAGTGAGTAACTCGATCGTATCGTTCGGAGAGAGCTCAAACCTTTGCATCCTTGCATCATCTTTCTTGGTTGTTATTTGGATCTTATCCATGTGATGTTTTAGAGCTTGTGCTTATTCTCATGACAAGCTCTAGTTCTTCGAAAACGAATTTCGCATAGATCACTTGTTGCGTTTTCGAGTTTGGTGATTTTCTCGGTTTCTCATGTTGAGGTGTTGCACCTCTAAAAATAATAGAAAATCATCCCCCACTAGTTTCCATATTTTCACTTTTTTGTAGGGATAGCTCTTGTCGACCTCTTTCCAACAAAATTGATTTCATCTCGTTTGGTTTCTCCAATCTCAAGATATTTGCATTTCCATATTTGGGTTTAAAAGAAAGAAAAGTAAAAGAAAGGAAAAAGGGGAGGAGGGGCTGCCGCCGGAGGCACGGGCGGTACCACCGGCCTCACCATGGCCGGAGCCTCCGGGCTCGGTACCGCCCAAGGTACCGGTTAGGCGCCCTGCGCCTCAGTATTGTTGCCAGGGGAGTTGGAGCCCCGGCGGTACCACGGCCGGTACCATGGCCGGTGGCTCCGGCCTCCCCCTCCCGGCCCGCACCTCCTCTCCCGCCTTGGCCACGTGGCCCGCTCCTACTAGCCGCGCCAAATCGACCATGGCCGGTAGTACCGGCCCAACCTGGCCGGTACCTCCGGCCTCCCCCTCCCGCGCGCGCTGCTGCCTCCAACGGGCAGAAAATTGGAGCCTCCTTTTATGCCCCCTCTCTCTCTTGTTTTATTAACTCTTGCTCCTTCTTCTTCCTCCTCTCTCTCAAGCTCACCACCATTGTTGTTGACTTTTTGTGAGCTTGATCTCTCTTTCCCCAACCAATGATTCTTGCATCTATTTGAGAGAAAGATTGAGGGGATCTAGATCCACACTTTGACCAAACCAAATCATCTCTTTGTGAGTGAATCTTTGGGATCTAGATCTTGGAGAATTTTGTGTTCTCCTCTTTGTTCTTCCTCTCTTATTCCCCCAATAGCTTTTGTAGCTTTGTTGGAATTTGAGAGAGAAGGATTTGAGCATCTTTGTGGTGTTCTTGCCATTGCATTTGGTGCATCGGTTTGAGTTCTCCACGGTGATTCGTGGAGGTGAAAGCAAGAAGGTTGTTACTCTTGGGTTCTTGGAACCCTAGACGGATTCTAGGCCTTTGTGGCGGTTTGTTGGGAGCCTCCAATTAAGTTGTGGATGTGTGCCCCAACCTTTGTGTAAGGCCTGGTTTCCGCCTCGAAGGAAATCCCTTAGTGGAACCGTGACCTAGGCCTTTGTGGCGAGGGTCACCGGAGATTTAGGTGAGGCGCCTTCGTGGCGTTCGGTGTGTGGTGTGAGTACCGCATCTTGGGGTGAGGCCTTTGTGGCGTTGGTGTGCATCGAGCAACCACACCTCAAGGTGAGCCTCTTGTGGCGTTCGGGAGCACTAAGCAACCGCACCTCTCCACCGGAGATTAGCACTCGCAAGAGTGTGAACTCCGGGATAAATCATCGTCTCCCGCGTGCCTCGGTTATCTCTATACCCGAGCTCTTTACTTATGCACTTTACCTTGTGATAGCCATCGTGCTTGAAGTTATATATATCTTGCTATCACATTCTTGCTTGTATTGCTTAGCATAAGTTGTTGGTGCACATAGGTGAACCTTTGCTTAGAATAAGTTGTTGGTGCACATAGGTGAACCATAGTATATAGGCTTTGGGCTTGACAAAGTAAACGCTAGTTTTATTCCGCATTTGTTAAGCCCATCTCGTAAAAGTTTTAAATCGCCTATTCACCCCCCTCTAGGCGACATCCGTGTCCTTTCAATTGGTATCAGAGCAAGGTCTCTCATTCTTAGGCTTCACCGCCTTGAGAGTAAAGATGTCGGTTAGGGGATTAGCGCACAATAACTTGTTTATATTTGATGGCACAAATTATGATCTATGGAAAATTTATGTGCTTAAAATCTTACGGGGTATGTCCCCGGACATGGAGCGATTTCTTGGCATGGGTTTTTCTTCTCCTAAGGATCCTCAAAATTTATCTCTTGAGGAGGAGAAAAACTCTTGCCTCGATGCTCTTGCTTCTCATGTGTTTTCCATTGTTGTGAGCAATGTAGTTACTTCGTCAATCATGCCTTTTGGGAGCTCTCATGAATTATGGACAAAGCTTCAAGACAAATATGATGTGTCCAATATTAAGAAGGATGATTGTATTGCTTCCACTTCCGGTCGTGATGAGTTCTCATCTTCATCCACTTCACCAAAGTGTGGTAAGACACAAGGTAATGATATGGTGAGTGGTGATGAAAATTGCAATGTTGATATTGAGCTTACTATTGATGATTCTTCATCTCTATCTCATTGCAATGCTTCATCTTTGGACTTAAACACATCTAGCACTAGAAATGATTTACATGCTTGTGTTGATAGTCCTTGCATATCATGTGTAAGTTGCTTGAAAAAATCTAATGATGATATGCTTGCATTGTCTTGTGGCCATGATAAAAATGATTCTATTTCCTCTAGTTGTTGTGTGTCTAACAATGTAGAGGAAACCAAAGATTCTATTGGTCAAGACAAGATCTTGAAAGGAGCCTCAAGTAACTCCTCATCTTTATCTCACGGTCCTCATATATGCCTTATGGCCAAGGGTTCCACGGTACCTCCTACCATGGAACCTAATATGTCTCGTGGTGATAAGAATGAGGATCAATATGAAGAAGAGGATTGGGTTGTCTCTCTACGCGATAAAGGTGAGAGTGTATTCAAGGTTGTCGTCGTGGTGAACAGACAGATGCCATAGGATGGCTTAGATTGGGGCCGAATGGACGCTAGAGGATTCGGGGGAGGGTTTGTGATCAGATGGGATGAACTTCCGGATGGTTTCCTCAAGAACTTGGCCAAGGCCAGAGGTTGAAGAAGAAAGACACAAGGAAGAACTCGCTTTCTAGATCACCACGTTCATTGATTCTCACAAGTTACAGGTTTTGTGTTTTTTCTCTATCTTCGTATCCCGCGCCCGTAAAGGAGGGCTGCCCCCTCTCCTTATATAGGGGAGAGGGTGGCTTACAGTGCAAGAAACCCTAATGGCATCTTTGACTAGACAAACTACTTTACAAGGCTACTTTACAAAGCTACTTTAATCATAGATGACACCGGGGTCTTCTTTAATCAGGGAGGCTGACGTCCTCCGGCTTCTTTCTTCGTCATCTTCTTCTTTATCGTCAGCCCTTCGTTTAAAGCTACTTTGCTTAGCTCATCTTTGTCTTCTAGCTCTGGAGAGGATCTTTGACCAGCCCTGCCGACAAGCTCTTCCTTCCGGTGGCCCGGTACCTTTTCTATCCGGTTCCGGTATCCCTCCTCTGAGGATACCGGCTTAGCCTGTTCAGCCAAACGCCTATCTTAGACTCCGGCATGAACATCTAACCGGTATCCTAATGGCTCAAACCATCCGGTTTGGCATGCCTTTGGCATACCGGGGGTTATCCCCCCAACATTAGTCCCCGAAGCTGGTATAGTCTGGCGGATTTTATCCTACAGACCATGCCAGGTTTTCATCTTCTTGGGATACCGGTTTAAGTTCTCCGGCCTGAACTTGGATCTGGCATCTTTGCCCCCTTTTTGTCTTTCTCTCTTTGCAAGGCATTTTCTGGCTTCTCTTTTCTCCGGTTTCATTCGCATTTACTCCTTCCTCGGTGAAGTCGAGAATATCTTGGGCCCCACGTGCGACAGAGACATGCGCACTGTGACTGACGTGCCAGTGTCAGTTGTCACTTCGCTTCGACTCCCGCGCAGTCATTAAATGCCCCACTGCGGATCCCACTAGCCGTTCTGGATCCCGTGTGTGCCTCCGTGTGGCCTCCTATTGTCTCGCGTGTATCTCTCCACCACGTGGTGGCCCATGGTGCGAACCGTTGCGGCCGCGAGGCGAACCGCCGTGGCCCAGCGGTTTTCGGCCCACGTCCTAACTCCTTTATAAGTACAACTGCCTCTTCTTCTTCCTCTTCTTCGCATTCTCCATCCTTCGCGCACAGTGTTCCTCGCCTCTGCGCCTTCGCCGCTCTCCGTCCGCCGTTGCTTGCTCGAGCTCCGTCACCCGGCGAACTCACGCCGTACTTCCGCCGGACTTCTTCGTGCGGGAACCTTCCGCAGCGCCCTCAGCGCGTCCGCTGCATTCGTGCTTCCTTGCGAGCTTCTCCGCCTCGCCGTCGGCGGTGCTCGTCGGCGACCGCTGGTCCGCTCCACCACCGGCGAACATCTTCCTCGGCAACTGCGCCGCCCCAGGTTGGTACCAATTTAACTTTGCTTGCCATCTGCCTGCTTTTCAGATCTAGGGACTATGGTGTTCTTATTTCCTCTTTTTCTTTGTTTTTTCTCTTACTCGTAGATCTTCACGCGGGGTTCAAGTGTGGGAATTCTGTTTCTTCGCCTACCCCTCCAATGTCTGACGAGGAATCTTCCTCCGCATCCTCTTCTTCTTTTTCCGTTAAACGCCGTAGACAATCTCCCGGCGAATCCACGGCTTCAGATCCAATGGACACCGATTCTGGCAACCAGCAGGAATCCGGTAGCCACCAAGAGTCCGGTGGCCATCTAGAATCCGGTAACTTTAGCCAAGCTTCCGGTAGCCAAGAAGCGAGCAGCTCTGGCCAAGCCTCTAGTAGCTCTAGCCAATCATCCGGCGCGGAGCCTTCCCCAGTTACCCGTGGGGCCTGGATGGGCTCCAATGTCACCGAATACGAGATCGATTGGTTGTACCGGTCTCGCAGGATTCCGGAAGGAGTAGTTTGCCGGATTCCCGGTGACGAAATCGAACCGGATCCCAAGACCGGTGAACACGTTGTTTTTCTTGCTCACTTTGAGCGTGGCTTCGGCCTTCCTGCCTCCCCTTTTTTCCAGGATTTTCTAGATTTTTATAAACTCCAACCTCACCACCTTCCTGGCAACGCCATCTTCTACCTTTCTTGCTATGCCACCTTCATGGAGGCCTATATCGGCATTCGTCCCACTCGTGAGACGTTCGCCCGCTTCTTTTGTTTGCGGATTAATTCCGTCCAGGGCAAGGAAATCCCTAAGCCCAAGCCGCCCGTGGAGTGCGGATCTTGCATCGTTGGCTCCCGCCAAGGGAGCGCTTTCCTCAAGTTTACCGGCCTGGAGTCTTGCCGCGCCTGGCAAGGAACCTTTTTCTATGTGAAGAACGACGGCCGCGCCGATCTCATCGATCTTCCTCCTTTCCAAGCGGGGCCTCCCAGCAGAACCAACTGGAGCTTCAACCCGAAGACAGATCATGCCGAAACCAACTGGGTGGTACGCTTCTTGGGTTCTCTGAGGAAAGATACCAACATCTGCTCGGACGACATCATCCGCACGTTTATTTCCCGCCGGGTGCTTCCTCTGAAGCGCCGCGCGCATAAGATGAGCGAGATGTACGGCCCTGGCGATCCTACCAAGATCACAGGTCGTCCCCTTAGCAAGGAGGATGTTGTTCGCAAGGCAAAGCAGATTTGCCAAACTGCTATGTCATTTGACTGGGAATGGGGCCTTCTTCCTCTCAGCACTACTAACCCTCCTACCCAAGAAGTAAGAGGTTATACAATTGGGATTGTTTTTGCCGGTAACCCTCTGCTTTTGCTAACTTTCCTTTTTTCGTGTTTCAGGCCAAGGACCGCTTCCCCCTTATCCAAGCAGAGCAGCGTGGGATTCCGGTGAAGCGCGCCCTTGACTCCTTCGACCCAGATCCCTACATACGTTGGAAGGATCTGAAGATGGGCAAGACCCCAGCTGCGCGCCTTGGCCGGTCTCCGCCGAAGCCAACCGGGTCCTCCGACGACCTGGCCATGCTCGAGGTATTTCCTTTTCCGGTTTCTTGTACCCTTCCCTTATTGCCTTTTTGCGAGTTTCTTCTCAGCTATTTTTGACCCACAGATCCATGAGCGCGTGGCGCCCTTGGACGCCGAGGCCAGCATTGAGTTTGTGGACAATCTCTTGGCCAGGGCCAAAAGAACAAACAACCGGCATCTGAGGCCGGCTCCAGCCAAGCCCCTCCCTCCAAGCGCTTCCGGACCGAGCCCTTGGGGGAGAAGCAAGTGGGCATGCGTCGCTACAAGCGAAAGCAGATGCCAACCGCTCCCGGGTAAGTTTTTTATTTTCTTGCTTGCCTCTTTTTGCCAAGTTCTTTTTCCGGTAGCTTTTCTCCAACTATCTTTCTTTCTTTTCCTCAGCCCCGCGCTCAAGCTTGGCTCAGGGCCACCGGGCTCTGAAGGTTCCGCAAGGACTTCAACCCCTCCTCCTCACTCAAGCCCGGCACCATCTGGTGCCGGCAACACCTCTGCCTCCCTCTCGGGGGGCACAACAAATTCGGGGCGCGCGGCCCCAACACCTCCTGATCACCGCGCGGAGGAGGACTTCACCTCCCCTCCAGAAGCCCAAGACACTGGCGCCAGCAACATCGGCGACGGCAAGACAGATGCCGGGCAGGCGGAACCTCTGGTTCCTCCCGCCCCGAAGAAGAAAAAGAAACAGCCCAGCTCCTCCTTCACCGCGCCGGATACTTCCGCGCCGGTATCTCCCGCGCCTTCTCTCGGGGCCACGCCGACACCGCCGCCAAGCCAAGGACCTTCCGTGGCCAAGTGAACGGCGCCGCCAGATACCCCCAAGATCACCAAGTTCCTCAAGCCCGGGGCTTCCCGTGGCAAGGCTGTGGAGGGCGACGCCTCAGGCGGCTCGCGGGACGTGGTGCTGCACGTCGGTCCTGCTGCTGCTGTTGTCTCGGAAAAACCTTCCGGCGTCCTAGGCCGGATCGTTACGCTGAATCGCGCGGGCAAGGACCTGGGGCACCTTCTCCCCTACGCCCAAAAGTGGAACGATGCGGATATCTCTGCATCCACCCGCGGCTTGGGGAAGGACCGCCTTCCAGCGCTAGACCCTGCCGGGCCTCGGTGCACTGAAGAACACTTCACGCGGCTTAAACGTGCCGTGAAAGAGTTTGACAGTGCCTGGTACAATGTTACCAGCAACGTGGTGGTAAGTTTCGCTAAACCTCTTGTATTTTTGTTGATGCCGGTTTCTTTTCTTTCCGGATCTTGTCTATCCTCCCAGTCCCCGAGTTTCGTGTTGAGAGCGTAGCTCTTAGCGCGAAACTTCAATTAGAAACGCGTGAAACCGGCATAGCCAGTCCCCGAGTTTCGTGTTGAGAGCGTAGCTCTTAGCGCGAAACTTCATTTAGAAACGCGTGAAACCGGCATAGCCAGTCCCCGAGTTTCGGGTTAAGATCTCTTGTTTCTCTCTTTCTCACAACCATCTTCCTTTGAATAGAGCACTGCTGACGCCCGGAAGCAACTCTTTGAGGAGCTTCTGTGGGAGCATCGGGACCTTGCCGAGGCCCACGGCCACTGCCAAGGTTTGTTTTGTTTCTTCTCCTCCGGCATCTTTTCACCGGAATGTTTCCTTCTTTGATTATTTACGCATCTTTTTGTTTAACAGTTGTTCCGGAAGCCACCATCGAGGCCCTTAAGGCCCAGGTTGCCAAGCTCCAAGGTACCACCCTTTCTTTTCCGGCTAACCCGTTCTTTTCTTATTTCATCTATTGTCGCTTGCTGAAATCTCTCTTTCCGGTACTTAGGCGAGAAAGGGCAGCTTCTCAAGGAGCACAACGAGGCACTGGACGCCCAGAAGACCGCGTTGAGGGAGCTGAAGGAACAGGCTATGCAAGCCATGCTCCAGCACGAGCAAGCTCTCAAGGATGCCCGGGTCGCGGCTGAGGCCAGGTTGGCGGAGGTCGTGGAGGACTCCACGAACTCCAACACCGTTCTAACGGCAGAGCTGGAGGAGGAGAGGAAAGCGCGGAAAGCAGCGGAGCGCCTCATTGATACCATGACCACTGATCACAAGGAATATGATCGGTTGATTATGAAGATCGACGCGCTGGCTCTCCGTAAGTCCCTGCCTCGCCTCTTTTTTCGCTTATAAGCTTTTTCCTTTTGAAAATGTACCTTCGTTTCTTGTTCTTCCGACATGCTTTTTTCCGGTGTCTTGTGTTTATGCTTTTTCTTTCTTTCTGTAGAGCATTTCCCGGAATCCCAGGTCTACGCCGTGAAGAAGGTGAGGGAGGATCGGGTGGCGCGGGAATTTCCCAATATGGACGCGCACTGGGATGGGTACGACTATCTTGTCGCCCTCTCCGCGCGAGTCCAACACATGCGCTGCGTCGACCGGCTTCTTGCCGACCTACCAGCTGCCGCCATCCAAATCTTCAAGGTGCTGTGGCCTGAGGAGGAGCTGCCGGAAAACATCACGCTTACTGCCAACCGGCTGAAGGATGCTGGGCACCGGATTCGCGAGTGGCAATGCTCAGCGGCTCGTGCCGGAGCTGACACGGCGCTGCGCTCCGCGTGCTCCTGGTACCCTGACCTGAATCTGGATGCCCTTCAAGGCGTACGCCAAGATGCTCCCACGGACATGGATCCGGCGCTCACCGCGAAGCGGCAGGACCGGGCCTACCGGCTTGCTGAGTATGCCGACGTCCGCACCTTCATCCCTCCCCCTCCTGGTGTCAAGGACTACGCGATGAGGAAGAAGAAGACGAGGGACAGGAAGATGAGGCTGCTGAGGACGTGCCGCCGGAAGCTCCCGAAGCCAGCACTGCTCCCCCTGAAGACGCTGAGACCGGTGCCGCTCCACCTGATGCCCCCGCTGCCTGAACAAGTTACCTGCTCCTGCTTGCTTTACAACAGACTTTATTAAATTTGACCCCGGTATGCCGGGGTGTATGATGTAAAACCTTAAGTCCGCTTTTGCTTATCCTACAACATTTTATGCCGGTAAGTTATACCGGTAGTTAATTATCTTAAGTTTGCTTAGCATATTTGCCTCTTGTTTTGCTTTTATCTTGCACCGCAAAGATTTCTCAATTGTTTCCGCATCCAATTTGATGCATACTTGGTTCTTTTGCCTTGGCTCTGCCTGCCTTCTCTGGGCGTTCTTTGGCGTATGAGCACAAGGTTCTTTCACCAAACAAGCATCTTCTTGAACTTAGAAATAACTTGGAAATTTTGTAAAAAACCGGTTTAACCGGGGTTAATTAAATTTTCCGGATTGTTCTTTCCTGCTGTCCCTCTCCACAGTTCATGTGCTCATCCCCTACCGGTTTATCTTTCTTGCCATGAAGCCGGTTTGCGGACAGCAGCAGAGTTGAAGACTCCGGTAGGATTTAGCACACTACTAAACCGGAAAGAAAAAACATTCAATAAGCAACCGGTAAACTGAAAAAATAAACAAATTACATGCAACCTTATTGGGGTAGTCCCCGAGATTCATTCAAGGTTCCGGCATCTTTTATTCATAGCAATTAAGGTACAAAAAGGAACTTCTTACACCACATCTTCAAGAGTAGAAAGGACGCAACAGAGCTACGTTCCATGGACGCTTGCTCTTCTCCCCGGACCTGTCCGCCTTTCCTTTTTTCCACTCCTGTGCATCGATCAAGTAGTATGCATCATTGTGAAGCACCTTGCTTACAATGAAGGGACCTTCCCATGGTGGCAAAAGCTTATGCCGGCCTTCAGTGCGCTGCACTAGGCGAAGTACGAGATCGCCTTCCCGGAAAACTCTCGGGTTAACCTTCCGGCTATGATAGCGTCTGAGGTTTTGCTGGTAAATGGCTGTTCTTGCCAAAGCCAGCTCTCTTGCTTCTTCTAGCAAGTCCACATCATTTTCTCTGGCCTCTTTGACCTCTTGCTCAGTATAGAGCTGTACCCTTGGTGAATCATGAATGATATCAGTTGGTATGACTGCTTCTGCTCCATAAACCATGAAGAAAGGGGTGTATCCGGTAGACCGGTTCGGAGTTGTTCTTATACTCCACAGTACTGATGGTAGCTCATCGAGCCAACATCCCGGTGACTTTTCCACTGCATCGATGAGCCTAGGTTTGATACCGGAAAGTACCAAAGCATTCATTCTTTCCACTTGGCCATTGCCTTGTGGGTGTGCCACTGAGCACAAATCCAACCGGATGTTCTTGTCCTCACAAAACCTTTTGAACTCACCTTGAGCAAAGTTGGTTCCATTGTCAGTGATGATGCTGTGCGGGTATCCATACCGCAAAATGACATCTTTCAAGAACTTCACCGCTGTGTGTCCATCACATTTTGCGATGGGTTTCACTTCTAGCCACTTGGTGAATTTATCCACCATAACCAAGATGTGGGTCATGCTGCTTCTTGCAGTTTTGAATGGGCCAACCATGTCAAGGCACCAAACGGCGAACGGCCATGTCAATGGTATTGTTTTTAAACCGGACGCTGGGGTATGATTTTGTTTGGCGTACCTCTGGCACCCGTTGCATTTTCTCACTAAATCTTCGGCGTTCTCCAAAGCAGTGGGCCAATAGAACCCATGCCGGAATACTTTTGCTACCAGCGCCCTTGATGAAGCATGATGCCCACATTCTCCTTGGTGAATTTCCTCAAGCATTTCTTTCCCTTCTTCCGGTTCCACACATCTTTGAAGGATACCGGTAATGCTTCTCTTGTACACCTCACCATTGATGAATGTGTATGCTTTGGACCTTCTTTGAATTCTCCTTGACTCATTTTCGTCATCCGGCAAGGTGCCGTTGATCAGGAATTCCTTAATAGGTTTAACCCACGACGGTATCTCTCGTACCAGAAACACCGGTGCATCTATCTCCATGCCATCTACCAGCATCATTTCTTCCGGTGTGGGTACGGCAGTCCCCGAGCTTGCCGGAGCAGTCCCCGAGTTTACCGGTGCAGTCTCCGGGTTTCCTTCATCAATGTCCATGGGCACTACGTGTGATTCCGGTACAAAAATTGATTCCGACTCCGGGCTTGGTTTTATCGATGGTACCCTTAAGTGAGCCAAAGCTATTCCGGGAGGAATTTCTTGCCTAGATGAGCCCAGCTTGGACAAAGCATCCGCGGCTTCATTTTCTGCGCGCGGTACATGGTGAAACTCACATCCTTCGAAGAATCCGGCAATCTTTTGCACGTGAAACCGGTACGAGGCCATGTTGGCATCTCTCGCATCCCAATCCCCGGAACACTGCTGTACCACCAGATCTGAATCTCCATAGCAAATGATCCGATGTGCACCGATTTCTTTTGCGAGTTTAAGCCCATGGATCAGAGCCTCATATTCAGCGACATTGTTCGATGCCCTGAAATGCACTTGCAAAACATACCGGAGGTGATCCCCTTTTGGCGAGGTAAGCACTACACCAGCACCTAGACCTTCTTTGAGTTTGGATCCATCAAAGTGCATTTTCCAGTACTCTATCCTCTGATCTGGTGGTTTGTATTGTATCTCCGCCCAATCAACGAGGAAATCAGCCAAAGCTTGTGATTTTATGGCATCTCTTCTTTCATATACCGGCACGTACGGTGATATCTGGATTGCCCATTTTGCGATCCGGCCGCTGGCGTCTTTATTGCACATGATGTCGGAAATTGGTGCTTCACTCACCACTTTCATGGGGTGCTCCTCAAAGTAATGCTTGAGTTTTGTGGCGGCCATGTACACGCCATAAGTCATTTTTTGGAAATGAGGGTAGTTTTGTTTTGAGAGGGAGAGCACCTCGCTCAGGTAGTATACCGGCCTCTGGACGGTTTTTTCTTCCTCTTCTCTTTCAACTACAACTACTACGCTCAAACCCGGTTTGTTGCCGCTATGTATAATAGCATAGGCTCTCTTTCTAGAGGTGAAGCCAGTATAGGTGCTGTGGCTAGCATTGTTTTTAGCTCCTTAAACGCTGCGTCTGCCTGAGGGGTCCAGACGAACGTGTCAGATTTTCTCATGAGAGCATAGAGTGGTAAAGCTTTTTCTCCCAATCTGCTCACGAACCGGCTTAGCGATGCCAAGCTTCCGGTAAACTTTTGTACGTCCTTTAGCTCTCGAGGGACAGTCATTCTTTCTATTGCCCGGATTTTTAACGGATTGACTTCTATGCCCCGGCTTGATACCAGGAAACCGAGCAACTTGCCGGCAGGGACACCAAAGGTGCATTTTGCCGGATTGAGTTTCATCTGGAACCGTCTCAGGTTATCGAATGTTTGCCGGATGTCATCGATTAAGGTGTTCTTTACCTTAGTTTTTATCACAATGTCATCCACATAGACTTGCACATTTTTTCCGATTTGATCAAACAAGCATTTTTGCATACAGCGCTGGTACGTTGCGCCAGCATTGCGCAAACCAAAAGGCATAGTAACATAGCAATAAGCCCCGTGCGGGGTAATGAACGCAGTTTTTATTTGATCTTCCTTTTTCAAGGGAATCTGGTGGAAACCGGAATACGCATCCAGGAAGGACAACAACTCACACCCAGCGGTTGAATCAATCACTTGATCGATTCGTGGCAAAGGAAAAGGGTCTCTTGGGCAAGCCTTGTTTTGGTTGGTGTAGTCAATGCACATGCGCCACACCTTTGGAGCTTTAGCCTCCAAGTTCTCATCTTTTTTCTTTTCGACCATTACCGGATTGGCCAGCCACTCTGTGTGCGTGACCTCCACAATGAATCCGGCAACGAGCAGTTTTGTTACCTCTTCTCCTATGATTTTCCTTCTATCTTCAGCGAACCGGCGCAAGGGTTGTCGCACCGGCTTGGCATCTTTCCGGACTTTTAGAGAGTGCTCAGCCAGCTCCCTCGGAACTCCTACCAAATCATCAGTTGACCAGGCAAAGATATTCCGATTCTCACGGAGGAAGCTGACGAGCGCGCCTTCCTATGCTTGATCGAGTCCGGCACCGATACGAACGGTGCGCTCCGGGTAAGCCGGATCCAGCACAATGTCCTTTGTTTCATTTGTCGGCTTGAATGCCGGTGAACCCAAGTTTCCACTCATTGCAGCTAAGCTCAATTGCGAGGACTGAGCCAGCGCAACAGCTGTTTGCATTCTTTTCTTTTCCTCCGCAATCACCAGCGATTCCGCTAGGTTTGATCCGACAGACGCAGTTTCCAGTGAGACTTTGTAGTTTCCCACCATGGTCAATGGTCCACGAGGTGCTGGCATCTTCATCTTGAGGTAAGCCGTATGAGTTGTGGCCATGAAGGCTGCTAATGCCAGTCTCCCCAGCAGCGCATGGTAAGGACTGTCTAGATCCACCACCTCAAACTCGACATTTTCAACCCGGCAATTGTCACGTCCTCCAAATGCTACGTCCACCCGAACTTTTCCTATCGGGGCACAGGACAGGCCCGGAACGATTCCGTGGAACGTCGTACGCGTGGGCTGAAGCATGTTTTCTGTTATGCCCAGCGTATGCATGGTGTGCTTATACATGATGTTGATGCTGCTGCCGTTATCTATCAGCACCTTGCTGAACTTCACTCGAGTCTGTGGCCCTTTCATGATTGGGTCCACAACAAGAGCGTACCCACCCGGATTCGGCATGATTTTGGGGTGATCTTTAAATGACCAGGTAATTTCCTGCTCTGACCATAGCATGTACTTTGGGACTGCCGGCATCACGGCATTGACCTCCATGGAGCGGCGGTGTACACTTTGCCTGTCTGTCGGCTCAGTGACAAAGACAACGCAGCACATATCCGGACCCTCGTAAACATTCCGGCCTAGAGGTGCCGGTGGGGGTGGTTGATCGTTATTTTGTTCCACCCGGTTAACTTGCGATCTTCTGCCGGTTTGGCTGCATCGGTAAGGCGTTTGCCCCGGTAAGCGGCGGTGGTGGCGGTAGCTGTTGTTGCCGCGGCATATCTGGCGGTGGTTGTGCATCTTTTACCGCTCCCTTTTGCATCAAGTACTTGGTCCAGGTACAATCCTTCGTCAGATGGTTTGACGGGTGTGCCGGATTCGGTGTGTGCCACCGGCAAGGTTGGTCCATGGCGGCTTCCATGGTGTATTTTGTGGGTTCTTGCCAGTTTCTTTTCTGGACCCAGGGTTTCTTTTCCACCCACTGTTTCTTAGGACCCGCCCATGGCTGCGATCCGGTTCTTTGCCTCTGACTGCCGCTGGCCTCAGAGTTTTCCTGCACTGCAGCAACTTGCTGCGGACCGTACCTCCGATCCGGAAAATCTTCTCTTCTTTTGTTATTCCGGTTATCCCGGTGTTGCTCATGGCGTAGCTGTTCCGGCTCAGGTTGCACTGCCGGCTGCATTGTGTCTCCCAACGCATAACTATCCGCCACACGTATCATTTCTGCCAACGTTGTCGGCATGTTCCGCTGCAGTTTCTGCCACAACGGTGAACCTCTTCTGCATCCACTGCTAAACCAAGCAATGGCCTGTGCCTCGATTACTCCTTCACAGGAGTTCCTTGTAGTGTTCCACCGGGCTAGATAATCCCGGTCCGTTTCGTTTGCGCGCTGTATGCACAGAGCAAGTTGCTGCGGCCTGTTTGGCCTTTGATAAGTGCTGCTGAAATTGCTCACAAAAGCCTCCTAAAAATCCAACCAGCCGTTTATGCTTCCTGCCGGCAAGTTGTTTAGCCAGATTCTCGCCGGTCCAACCAAGAATGATGGTATGATTCTCACGGCCCAACGCCGATTTCCTCCTCCTGCTACGGTTCCTCCACCGCCAGCGACGTATACCGCGGTTACGTAATCCGCGAGCCAATCTTCCGGCTTCGTAGTGCCATCGTATGTTTTTGTGTCACGGGGCAACATAAAGTTGCGAACCGGCGGTTTTTCTCTCATGATCCTTGGGCCAAAGCACTTTGGGCCTGGAGGACCTTCCTCCTCGATCATTTCTGACAAGTACACTCTATCCAGACGGTGCCTCGCATCCCGTTCCGGTAAGTATCTCTCTCCCAAGCGTTCTCCCAATGGGTTCCGGTACGCTGCCGGTCTTGCAGAATCAGCTTCATCATAACATTCCGGTACCGCGGCCCTTGCCTGCCGGTACCTTGGGGGATCTATTTCCTCCTCATCGTGCGCTGCCCTTGCAGCCCGATAATTTTGCCCGGTCTCATACCTACCGGCATGATTGTTTCCGGCGTAGCCTCCCCTGGCGTAGCCTCACTCTGCCCCTTGGCTTTTCCTACCGGCGCCATGTTGCCCGGCTTGTTGCTTTCCGGTAAGAACCGGATCATACACAGTCATCTGCTGCGCATTCACTTCTTTTTCTCTTCTTCTGTCCGGATGGGGGGACGAAGCCTGCCCGTGGGACTTGCTACCGGCATTCTTTGTTGAACGCGCGGATTTTGAGGCCGCTGCCTTGTCCAGCTTAGCCAGCTGCTCAGCGTTCTGCTGCTCAATAGTTTCCAACAGCTCTCTAACACGCTCTTGCTGTTTTGCTAAAGCATCTCCGGAAAGCGACTCGCATAGCTCTACTGCAGCCTTAGCAGCTTTTATAGTTTTATCCGGGCTACTGTACTTAGGTTTTTCCACGATGCTAACAGATGCAGAGGCACTTTTGCCGGTAAGAATCTCCTTGCGCAGATCCTGATCTAGGTTGCGAGCTTTTAGCCGGTTTTCCGGCATCCTAGCAGCATGCGCGCTAACAGAGGCAAAGCCATGGGCAGCGTTGTACTCACGTAGGGTTAGGTTCAGCTCGCGCTGCGCCCGGAGGATATCCTTGCCGCTCTCGAGCACCTTTTGGCGCTGCGCCTCCAGCTCCGCCTGAGCCGCTGCCGGATCGACGTTCTGCGCGATGGGGGTGGCGAGGACGTTCATCGCCGCTTGAAGCGGTGTTTCCGGTGGCGCGGATGATGCTCCCGCTGCGCCTGCGTCGCGCTCCAGCGGTGGCTTAGCCGCACGGGTCGAAACCGCGCGACCAGCACCTTCTCCCACAGCCTCCTTTCCTGCACCAGCCACACCAGTCATCATTACCTCGACGCTGCTAGCGGTGTGACCAGCGCAGAGCCATCTTGGTGGGTCCGGTGCCACCAGCACCGGCGAGAGGCGCTGGCGCACAGGGACGGTGCCGAAGTAGACGCGGTGGCTGCCAAACTCGATGACGCGGCCGTTCTTGGGGAAGACGCCACCGTTGGCGAAGCAGCCCGCGTTGTCGTTGATGAAGTCCATGGCGTAGATGCGCTGCACGAGCGCGGACACCGTACGCTCGTCGGCGACCTCGAGGATGCCCGCCCGAATGTGAACTCCTTCAAGCGCCACTTCAGGCCCCACGGTGGGCGCCAACTGCCGTCGCGGTGAACAGACAGATGCCATAGGATGGCTTAGATTGGGGCCGAATGGACGCTAGAGGATTCGGGGGAGGGTTTGTGATCAGATGGGATGAACTTCCGGATGGTTTCCTCAAGAACTTGGCCAAGGCCAGAGGTTGAAGAAGAAAGACACAAGGAAGAACTCGCTTTCTAGATCACCACGTTCATTGATTCTCACAAGTTACAGGTTTTGTGTTTTTTCTCTATCTTCGTATCCCGCGCCCGTAAAGGAGGGCTGCCCCCTCTCCTTATATAGGGGAGAGGGTGGCTTACAGTGCAAGAAACCCTAATGGCATCTTTGACTAGACAAACTACTTTACAAGGCTACTTTACAAAGCTACTTTAATCATAGATGACACCGGGGTCTTCTTTAATCAGGGAGGCTGACGTCCTCCGGCTTCTTTCTTCGTCATCTTCTTCTTTATCGTCAGCCCTTCGTTTAAAGCTACTTTGCTTAGCTCATCTTTGTCTTCTAGCTCTGGAGAGGATCTTTGACCAGCCCTGCCGACAAGCTCTTCCTTCCGGTGGCCCGGTACCTTTTCTATCCGGTTCCGGTATCCCTCCTCTGAGGATACCGGCTTAGCCTGTTCAGCCAAACGCCTATCTTAGACTCCGGCATGAACATCTAACCGGTATCCTAATGGCTCAAACCATCCGGTTTGGCATGCCTTTGGCATACCGGGGGTTATCCCCCCAAAAAAAGGTTCTTTACAAAGATAAAATTGCTAGCTCTCACTTCTTTGAAATCTTGACTACCGCTATTGAGAGCCAAAAACTTATTTGGATGCATGAGAACACCATTGATAAAAAGGGTGCTCTTGAACGAGAGTATGCTGATGATGTAGCATCATTAAAGAATGATCTTGAAGAAGAACAAGAGACCGTAGCCTCTCTTGAGGAGCAACTTCAAACCCTTGAGGTGTCTCAAAATGAAATATTTGCTAAACTCACTAAAGAAAGAGACCATGCTAAAGCTAAATTAAAATTGCTTAAAAATGAAAAGTCCAGAGTTGGTGGTCATGATAAACTTGTTAAGGATCTAGATGATCTAGACAAGGCCCACAAGGCCTTGGAGAGCGAACACTCTATCCTCACCAAGTCATATGAGCAACTACAAGCTTCATATTTAAAAGAGCATGCTATGTTACCCTCTCTTCTTGATATGTCTTGTGATGATGCTTGTGCTACTAACTCTACTTCTTGTGAAGCATCTATCTTGAAGGAGAATGTTGAGCTAAGGGCTCAACTTGATTTGCTAACTTGCAATTATGGGAAATTGGAAGAAAATCATGGAAAACTTTCTAGCTCCCATGAGGATCTTCTAGCCTCTCATGATAGGCTAAAGTTAGCTCATGAGGCTATCATATCTAAGGCAACACCTTGTGAGCCTCATGTGGATACTAGCACTACTACTCAAAATGCTATATTGCCATGTGCTAGTCCTTGTAATTCATCCACTCATAGTATTGCTGAATCTTGTGATGAATTATCTTCCTTGCCTTGTTGCTCTAACAATGAAGGTTTTACTTCCTCTAGTACTTGTGTTGTTACTAACCATGTAGAGGAAATCAAAGAGCTCAAGGCCCAAGTCACTTCTTTGAAGAACGACTTGGTAAAGAGTCATGAAGGGAAATGCAAAATTGATAAGATGTTGAGTGTGCAACAATCCCCCAATGACAAGAGTGGACTTGGATTCAACTCCAACAACAAGAACAAGTCCAAGAGCAACAAGATTAAGAAGGGTCAATTACAAGTCAAAGACCCGGCGAAGATTGTTTGCTTCAAGTGCAAAATTGAAGGGCATCATGTTAGATCTTGTCCTTTGAAGAAGAAGCAAAAAGGGAAGCGGCCTCAAGCTCAAACTCATATTCAACCTCAAGTTGAAGAAATTCCACTTCCCAAGAAGAATCAATCCAATGCTCCCATTGTGGAGAAATCTAGTGAGAAGAAGGAGAAGAAAAGAACTTGCTACATATGCCGCGAGAAGGGCCACATCTCCTCCTTTTGCACTATTGGTACCTCATCCAACTCTATCACCGTTGATGATGTTTATTCTCTTCATAAGGATGAGGGTGGCAATGTGTTTGCCAAATTTGCTGGTGCTCAAAGTGGTATCAAGAAAAGAACCATTTGGGTTGCCAAGCCTATTGTGACTAACCTCTTAGGACCCAACTTAGTTGGGGACCAACAATCCAAAACTTGATCAATAGGTGCTTGTTGGAGGGCATTGGAGACTTGGCTACATCATGAAGAATTAAGGGATCTTCATCATTTATATTATCTCAAGCCAAGTCTTTTGGTTATCTTACTTCTATCATATACCCAATGTTCCTCCTTGCGGTAACATGTGCTCAACTCATTTATATTGAAAGTTACTCGCCCCTTTGCATGTGTTAGTTTTGTTCCTAACATGTGTTTGTATATGTTGTGCATCCTACTTGTTTTTCTTGAGAAATCAAGTCTATGCATGTTGGGTTGCACACCATGTATTTGTGTTTGTATTGGAGCCACTTTGCATCTTGTTGTATCTTATAAGGCTCTTATGAGAGATTAATGGACTATAACATTTTGGGAGATGATACGTCTCCGACGTATCGATAATTTCTTATGTTCCATGCCACATTATTGATGTTATCTACATGTTTTATGCACACTTTATGTCATATTCGTGCATTTTATGGAACTAACCTATTAACAAGATGCCGAAGTGCCAGTTCCTGTTTTCTGCTGTTTTTGGTTTCAGAAATCCTAGTAACGAAATATTCTCGGAATCGGACGAAATCAACGCCAAAGATCTTAGAATCCCCGGAAGCATCCAGAACACACCAGAGAGGTCAGAGGGGGACCACAGCCTGCCAAACCACACCCTGGCGCGGCCTAGGGGGGGCCCGCGCCCCCCTATGGTGTGGCCACCCCAGAAGCCCTCCTGCGCCGCCTCTTCGCCTATTTAAAGCCTCCGTCGCGAAAACCCTGATGCGTTCGACGAAAACCACAGAAACCTTCCAGAGCCGCCGCCATCGCGAGGCCAAGATCTGGGGGACAGGAGTCTCTGTTCCGGCACGCTGCCGGAACGGGGAAGTGCCCCCGGAAGGCTTCTCCATCGACACCGCTGCCATCTCCATCGCCATCTTCATCACCGCTGCTGCTCCCATGAGGAGGGAGTAGTTCTCCATCGAGGCTCGGGGCTGTACCGGTAGCTATGTGGTTCATCTCTCCCATGTACCTCAATACAATAATCTCATGAGCTGCTTTACATGATTGAGATTCATATGAGTTTGTATCACAATTTATCTATGTGCTACTCTAGCAATGTTATTAAAGTAGTTTTATTCCTCCTGCACGTGTGTAAAGGTGACAGTGTGTGCACCGTGTTAGTACTTGGTTTATGCTATGATCATGATCTCTTGTAGATTGCGAAGTTAACTATTGCTATGATAATATTGATGTGATCTATTCCTCCTACATATGCATGAAGGTGACAGTGTGCATGCTATGTTAGTACTTGGTTTAATCTGTTGATCTATCTTACACTACAATGTTACTAAAATATGAACAGTAATTGTGGAGCTTGTTAACTCCGGCATTGAGGGTTCGTGTAATCCTACGCAATGTGTTCATCATCCAACAAGAGTGTAGAGTATGTATTTATCTATTCTGTTATGTGATCAATGTTGAGAGCGTCCACTAGTGAAAGTGTAATCCCTAGGCCTTGTTCCTAAATACTGCTATCGCTGCTTGTTTACTGTTTTACTACGTTACTACTGCTGCAATACTACCACCATCAACTACACGCCAGCAAGCTATTTTCTGGCACCGTTGCTACTGCTTATACTTATTCATACCACCTGTATTTCACTATCTCTTCGCCGAACTAGTGCACCTATTAGGTGTGTTGGGGACACAAGAGACTTCTTGCTTTGTGGTTGCAGGGTTGCATGAGAGGGATATCTTTGACCTCTTCCTCCCTGAGTTCGATAAACCTTGGGTGATCCACTTAAGGGAAAACTTGCTGCTGTTCTACAAACCTCTGCTCTTGGAGACCCAACAACATCTCTGAGAAAAGGAGGGGGAAGTAGACATCAAGCTATTTTCTGGCGCCGTTGCCGGGGACCAGAAAGCTACACAATAGGGATTTCCTCCCTCGTCAACCACGTGCCAGTCCTGGACAGCATCAGGAGAGTGATATGCCTTTAGGAATTTCACAATCCTAACAATGTGTGTACATGAGGAATATCACTTAGAATTGATATTGCAAGATTATCTAGTCTCTATGTGGTATGTCATCTTCATGAGAAATTCAAATTCTAATGTCCATTAATATCTCTTGTTGGATCTTATTTGCCTCTTGTGAAAATAAATTCCTTATCACATTATGGGGGAGTAATAAGCTTTGTGCATATTACAAGCCTAGAAAATGTGAACATTTGAGGTTGTGTCACATAGAATTGATACCGTAAATTATCTCTCTCCTATGTGGCATGTTTGCTCAAACAAGTTCTAATTTGCTTAAATGGCTTAATTGCTAATATCTTTGTGGATCTTCTTTGTGAAAGTTTTTCTTGGGATGGCTTTTCACAACTTGTCCCTCAATACATTTTTGGAAAACCATGTGCTTCAAGTCATACTATTAATTGCTTTGCATGTTGGTATGAATACTATTAATTGCTTTGCATGTTGGTATGAATACTATTAATTGCTTTGCATGTTGGTATGAATAATTGAAGCTATCAAGAAACTCTCTTTGCATGATGGTTAAATCTTATCTTTTACCATATGCTTTGTTCGTTGTAAATATGATCTTATGTATACTTACAAACTACCACCGGGAAATATTTCCTAATACCTCTTGTCCTAGGACAATTGGTAATCAATTATGAGGTAGATATTTATTGATCATATCTACATTGGCTCTTGTGTTTAAATTGCCTTATTTATTGCCATGAATTTGTTGTGCTTTGACTCCCATGTGTCTTCCTTGCATCTTATGGATCTAAGTTGTCTATTCAAACTTTCTTAGCATTGTTAGAAGATATAGTAGCGTGATGATCCTAGTTTTGTGCATTTTTTGTATTCATATAAAAAATCCTATATAATGCACCAAACTTGGGGGAGCTCTTCTATATTATTAGAATGCTTAACATCTCTTGATCTTTATAAAAAATTTGGTTTTGGGAGACATAAATTTTTTTTTGGTACTTTGTGCCATCATAAAAAGTTTCGAGGGTTTGGTTTATTTGTTGGAACCTTGCTCTCTTGGGAGTTGGTTATCTCATTTCTTTGTGTTTAGGTTTAATTAGCTTCTTATAATGAGATAAGTCTTTGGAGTCAATCTTGTGTTGATTTGATTCTTTGATATAATTTGGACAACCATTGTCTCTTGGTTTATATGGTATTTTGTCCAATTTGTATCTTCCTTTGGTTCTTGAAAGTATTGTGCATGCATATTTAATATATGTATATCTTATAGAATGTGTTACTTTCTTTGATCCAATATATAGGGTAAACTCCATCAAATCCTAATTTGATTAAGATGTGCATGAAATTCAATTTCATATCTATATGCACATAGTATTGTGGAGTTTGTCCTATATTTTGTAGTGTGTCTAACTACTTCGGACCCAATTAGTTTGGGGACCATTTTGTACTTACCTTTGTGTTAGGTACAATGGATATGCATTGGATGCTTGTCTCACTCTTGGAAAGAAGTCGTGACTCCATGGTAACTTGAGGCAAGCTAGGATGGTCAACGAATACATATCTAATACATCCACACCAATGCTATCTTGGTAACAAGTATCTTCTCATGCATACTTTTCTTGTATCCAACCTTATGGTTGCATCTTGGCATGAATCTCTTGATTTGCAAATGTTGTGCTTCTTGCAAAAGTCTTAATGAAACCTTATTGTGAATGTGAGTAATTTGAGATGAGTGCATTTGTTGGGAAGTATTTTAAAATCATGCTCATGATTCATCCATCCCAACTATGCCTATCTAGCAATTTTGTTGCATATCAATTCCTCAAGGCTCTCACATGTGCAATATAGATGAAAGTGCAAATTTAGTTACTTCTTTTGGTATCCCCGTTTGTGATACTTGTTGCATTTCTCAAATGCATCCCAACTATCTTCTATCCCTTGTGGATATTTGTGATGTATTTTAGTTGTTTGTGGTTGAAGTTCATGAATGTACAATAAGATAAAATTGAGCCTTTGGCCATGCTATTAAGCAAAAATTCTTATTGGTATATTGCATGACTTCATCTTGGATATCATACTATTTTTCTTGCGTATCTATTTTATGTGTGCATGTTTCTTTTTGGATAAATATCTTTGTGATATTGCCCACTTAGAGAAACTTATACACATAAGAGATGATACATCTCCGTTTGATATCTTATTTATTATTGCGTGTTGATTGGTCATGCTAAGCAATATAATTCTTTGAAGACTATGATGATGCTTTTTGCTCATCCTTGTAATAGTCTTATAATATGCTTTATCATGCCTTTCACATATCCTCTTGGTTGAGCCTTTTTATTATGGTGCCTCTTACTTGTTGCTCAACTATCTGTTTGTTGCAAGTGTTTAGCTTACTTTTCTATCTATGATCTATTACAAATGTTTGTGTTTTAAATGAGGGAGTGAGGATTCCATGTTATGCATATTGTATTCAAATACAACATTTTAATTTATGCATGTACCTTGGGGAGCTTCCTCATTTGATTTAGAGCACTATCTTGTGGCGATCATTAGAGTTTGATTCACTTGGTATCTTTTGTTTTTGAATGATATTATGGGAGTGATGATTCCATGTTTGTGCACTTTATACTCTATGCAAATTGTCTAGTTTTGTGCACAAACCTTGGGGAGCTTCCTCATATTATTTAGAGCAATCTTCTTGATCTTATCATAATATCTATCTTTCTTTTGGTATCCTCTTTGTGGTTCATTTGGTTGCTTGCTTCATTTGTTGAAGCTTCTTGACTTTGTTATCTTTTTGCAATCTTTGATCCTATCTATAGTGTGATTCCTTCCGAATATTCGTCATTGGATATGTGCATTTGATTCCACTCAAATTATGAGAAATGCACACGCTATGGAGGAACTCTCACTATTTTGGCCTTCTAAATTTTTCACCCATTTCGGCAATTGGTGCCAATGGGGGAGAAGTTTGGAGGGTTTAAGGGAATTTGGCTATGTCTTTGCTTTGTGCTTAAGCATGTGCCTTTATTGCATTGCATCTTGTTGCTTTGCATAGTTCAATATTTAGAGGAAACTCCACTAGGCTTTGAATGCCAATATATGCAATGAAAGTCAAGATCATTCACACATGCATATATTATGGGGGAGTTTGCTCTATATATTCAACTTATTTGTTACTTAAATTCCTTATATAAACCCTCTCAAAGAGATTGTCATCAATTACCAAAATGGGGGAGATTGAAAGTGCATGGAGCCCCCATGTGTGGTTTTGGTAATTAATGACAATCCCTATGGACTAATGTTTGCATTGAGTTATATTTGTAGGAGTTGTCCATAGGCAATTCTTGAACCATATGTTGGCTTCAAGGTTGCAATAAGAAGAAATTGATGAAGGATATCAAGTGTCAAGTATGTCTTGAAGATGAAGATGAAGTGAGCCCTCAAGTTATCTCAAGACATCAACATGATGAAGTGCAAGTTCAAGATGAGCCAACTCGAAGAGTTCATAAGCTTGAAGCTTGCCATGGAGAAATGATGTGCAAGTTCAAGATGAGCCATCTCGAAGAGATCCTTTGCTTGAGTCTAGCCATCCATATGGTGATCATGGATATGTGAAGATGCGCCGAAGAAGAAGCTCTCCCATGGTGGTTTATGGGGGAGCAATCTACAAAGACTTCGTCAAGCAAGCACAAGCAAGAAAGGCGTTCCATCTTGTTGAGGTCAAGATCGTCGTCATCAAGCTCAAGTGGAATGCGCAAGTATAAGGTTTGCTCTTGATAGGGTTTCTTTCTCACCGGTCTCATAGTGTAGTTGGAGACCGGTTTATAGTTTAGTTGCCGTACTATCAAGAGGGCTCTCGAGTGAGTAACTCGATCGTATCGTTCGGAGAGAGCTCAAACCTTTGCATCCTTGCATCATCTTTCTTGGTTGTTATTTGGATCTTATCCATGTGATGTTTTAGAGCTTGTGCTTATTCTCATGACAAGCTCTAGTTCTTCGAAAACGAATTTCGCATAGATCACTTGTTGCGTTTTCGAGTTTGGTGATTTTCTCGGTTTCTCATGTTGAGGTGTTGCACCTCTAAAAATAATAGAAAATCATCCCCCACTAGTTTCCATATTTTCACTTTTTTGTAGGGATAGCTCTTGTCGACCTCTTTCCAACAAAATTGATTTCATCTCGTTTGGTTTCTCCAATCTCAAGATATTTGCATTTCCATATTTGGGTTTAAAAGAAAGAAAAGTAAAAGAAAGGAAAAAGGGGAGGAGGGGCTGCCGCCGGAGGCACGGGCGGTACCACCGGCCTCACCATGGCCGGAGCCTCCGGGCTCGGTACCGCCCAAGGTACCGGTTAGGCGCCCTGCGCCTCAGTATTGTTGCCAGGGGAGTTGGAGCCCCGGCGGTACCACGGCCGGTACCATGGCCGGTGGCTCCGGCCTCCCCCTCCCGGCCCGCACCTCCTCTCCCGCCTTGGCCACGTGGCCCGCTCCTACTAGCCGCGCCAAATCGACCATGGCCGGTAGTACCGGCCCAACCTGGCCGGTACCTCCGGCCTCCCCCTCCCGCGCGCGCTGCTGCCTCCAACGGGCAGAAAATTGGAGCCTCCTTTTATGCCCCCTCTCTCTCTTGTTTTATTAACTCTTGCTCCTTCTTCTTCCTCCTCTCTCTCAAGCTCACCACCATTGTTGTTGACTTTTTGTGAGCTTGATCTCTCTTTCCCCAACCAATGATTCTTGCATCTATTTGAGAGAAAGATTGAGGGGATCTAGATCCACACTTTGACCAAACCAAATCATCTCTTTGTGAGTGAATCTTTGGGATCTAGATCTTGGAGAATTTTTTGTTCTCCTCTTTGTTCTTCCTCTCTTATTCCCCCAATAGCTTTTGTAGCTTTGTTGGAATTTGAGAGAGAAGGATTTGAGCATCTTTGTGGTGTTCTTGCCATTGCATTTGGTGCATCGGTTTGAGTTCTCCACGGTGATTCGTGGAGGTGAAAGCAAGAAGGTTGTTACTCTTGGGTTCTTGGAACCCTAGACGGATTCTAGGCCTTTGTGGCAGTTTGTTGGGAGCCTCCAATCAAGTTGTGGATGTGTGCCCCAACCTTTGTGTAAGGCCCGGTTTCCGCCTCGAAGGAAATCCCTTAGTGGAACCGTGACCTAGGCCTTTGTGGCGAGGGTCACCGGAGATTTAGGTGAGGCGCCTTCGTGGCGTTCGGTGTGTGGTGTGAGTACCGCATCTTGGGGTGAGGCCTTTGTGGCGTTGGTGTGCATCGAGCAACCACACCTCAAGGTGAGCCTCTTGTGGCGTTCGGGAGCACTAAGCAACCGCACCTCTCCACCGGAGATTAGCACTCGCAAGAGTGTGAACTCCGGGATAAATCATCGTCTCCCGCGTGCCTCGGTTATCTCTATACCCGAGCTGTTTACTTATGCACTTTACCTTGTGATAGCCATCGTGCTTGAAGTTATATATATCTTGCTATCACATTCTTGCTTGTATTGCTTAGCATAAGTTGTTGGTGCACATAGGTGAACCTTTGCTTAGAATAAGTTGTTGGTGCACATAGGTGAACCATAGTATATAGGCTTTGGGCTTGACAAAGTAAACGCTAGTTTTATTCCGCATTTGTTAAGCCCATCTCGTAAAAGTTTTAAATCGCCTATTCACCCCCCTCTAGGCGACATCCGTGTCCTTTCAGGTGGGGCCAGTGAGCCTGGTGCGATGGCACAAATATCAATCTCTTGTGCATTCTACCTGGCCTCACTGACCCCATCCCGGAATGTTAATATTTCTTTCGACCAACAAAGTATGAGGCATATGATATCTAGTTGAGATACCACTTGGCTCTTTCTTCGATTTTAGTGCCGATGATTAGAATGTTTGGTCACCTATACGCCGCAATATACTTTATAGACGGGCCCCCCTTTCCCCGGCCGCCGTTCCGTGAACGAGTCTTTGACGAGACAACAACGCCGACCTGCCTCTCCGGTGCATCACCACTTTTCTTCTCTCGCCGTCCAGTACGTGAACGAGTCCTTAATGCAAAGACGGTGTCAGCCTCCCTAGCATCATGCCGACCCCTGTTGCCGTGCTTCAGGCTGTGTCTCAGGCGCCCTGCACTCTTCGCCTTTTTGCCCGGTGAACGAATAGACTAATCGTTGGAATAAGGAAGCCGATGACGGCCGATCGCAATTTAATCTTGCGACCGGCCGTCATCGGTTTCCTTATTCGAACGATCAGTCTATTGGTTCACCGGGCAAGAAGGCGAACAGTGCAGGGCGCGGGACACACGGCCTGAAGCGCGGCAACACGGCCCGGCATAATGCTGGGCAGGCCGGCACGGTCTTTGCATCAAGGACTCGTTCACTGGACGGCGAGGGACTGCCGTGGTTCTGCGCCGGAGAGGCAGATCGGCGTCGTTGTGTCGTCAAGCACCCGTTCACGGAATGGCGGCCGGGGAAAGGGGGCCCTTCTGCAAAGTATACTGCGGTGTATACTGCAACTATGGTTTCTGACCATAGTATTTGTGTTGACCAACAATGTATGAGGCACTTATTCCATTTTGTCATTCCATTTGCTTTGAGATTTTCAAAATGCCGATGATTAAAATGTTTGGTCACCGTACACTCGGGGGCGGCGTAAGCGAGCCTGGTAAGATAGCACAAATATCAATCTCTTGTGCATCGGACTTGGTCTCACTTACACCGTCCCTGAATGTTAATATTTGTGTTGACCAACAATGTATGAGGCATTTATTCTATTTCTCTTGTGCATCGGACTTGTTGGTCTCACTTTCTTTCATTTTCATCATAGTAGGAACTGGATGAAGGACCCCGATGCAAGCGAGCCTGGTGGGTAGAGATGAGGGAGCAAAGGAGGAACCGGATGAAGACTACTTTGTATCTCGAAATTGTGAATTTTGTATGAATTAAGAGTTGTATGCAAAACATTTGACACTTAAGTGCCACTATATATGTATCTCGATCGGGCTCTAAGTAATGTGATGATGATGTCTATGTTATATCTGTGCAATGTACATGATATTTATATTATATCTGAATGTTGCTGTATATAACCTGTATCTCTGTATATTGCTGTGTATAAACTGCATGTGTATAGCAGGCAGCACAAAATCGTGTATAATACAAGCAATTTCTGTGGCGCACTGAAAACCAATTCTATGGCGCACGCTTTTCTGTGGCGCACCTAAGAACACGTGCGCCACAGAAACCTTAATTCTGTGGCGCATGGGAAGGTGCGCCACAGAAACCTTATTTTTGTGGCGACGTTTCTGTGGCGCACCTCCCATGCGCCACAAAATCCATTTTTGGTGCGCCACTGATGAGGCTTTTCCTACTAGTGATGAGATGGATACCGAAGTTTGTTCGGAGTCACGGATGGGATCCAAGACATCACGAGGAGGTCCGGAATGGTCTGGAGAATAAGATTCATATATGGGAAGTCATTTTCAGGGTTACCGGAAAAGTTCAGGATTTTTCGATATTGTACCGAAGGTTCTAAAGGTTCCGGAGGGTACCATAGTGGGGCCCACCTATCCCGGATGACCAACATGTACCGGAGGGGGTCACATAGGCCCACATGGGCCAGGCACACCAGCCCCCCAAGGCCCATGAGGCTGGATCAAGTGGATAAGATCAAATCCCTTGAAAATAGGGTTGGGGCGCAGCACATCATCCCCCCAAGCCCTAGCCGCCCCTCTCTCCCTCCTCCTTCCAGCGCAGGCTTGGCGAAGCCCTACAAGAATTTTTCCTCCACCTCCACCACCACGCTGTCGTGCTGCTGGGATTCCGAGGGGATCTACCACACCTCCGCTGCCCGCTGGAACGGGGAGAGGACGGGCTTCATCGACACCGTACGCACGACCGAGTACGGAAGTGCTGCCAGATTGCAGCACTGGACGATCGACTACATCAACAACGAGATCTAATCTCGTAGGCTTTGGAATCTTCGAGGGTTAGTCTCACATACATCTCGTTGCTTCGATCTTGGTAGATTAGATCTTGCTTCTTCCTAGATTGGATCTTGGTTTTTGTTCATGTTCACGGTAGAATTTTTTGTTTTCCATGCAACGAACCCATCAGTGGTATCAGAGCCGTGTCTATGCATAGATCTGTTGCACGAGTAGAACACAATGGTTTTGTGGGCGTTGATGCTTTTGTTGTTTTTAGTTAGTGTACTTTGCATCTTGCGGGATGGTGGGATGAAGCGGTCCGGGTAACTTTACATGACCGCGTCTCATGAGACTTGCTCCACGCTTGACATGCAACTTGTATTGCATAAGTGGCTTTGCGGGTGTCTGTCTCTCTCACCATAGTTTGATCCAATTTACTCTATCTATTGACAACACTAGTATCACCGTTGTGGTTCATGTTCGTAGGTAGATTGGATCTTACTCGAAAACCCTAAACCACGTAAAATATGCAAACCAAATTAGAGGCGTCTAACTTGCTTTTGCAGGGTTTGGTGATGTGATATGGCCATGATGTGATGATTATATTTGATGTATGAGATGTTCATTATTGTATTGTGGCAACCGGCAGGAGCCTAATGGTTGTCTTTAAATTTGTTAAGACCTGCGTGCCTATTCATCATGTAATAGCTTTATTTTAAGTAGTTGTTATAGTAGCTATAAGTGATGGACAACCATGAAGCGGCGCCATGGACCTTGGTGCAATGCTGGTGATGATGGAGATCATGCTCGTGTGCTTTGGAGATGGAGATCAAAAGCATAAGAAGAAAGGCCATATCATATCACATATTATGAATTGCATGTGATGTTAATCCTTTATGCATCTTATCTTGCTTAGATCGCGACGGTAGCATTATAAGATGATCCCTCACATTAATATCAAGATAATAAAGTGTTCTCCCCTCGTATGCACCGTTGCTATAGTTCATCGTTTTGAAGCATCTCGTGATGATCGGATGTGATAGATTACAACGGGTGTAAGCCATGTTGCACACGCAGAAATACTTGGGTTTGCTTGACGAGCCTAGCATGTACAGACATGGCCTCGGAACACAGGAAACCGAAAGGTCGAACACGAGTCACATGGATGATATGATCAACATGTTGATGTTCACCATTGAAGCTACATCATCTCACGTGATGATCGGTGTCGAGGGTACTCCTCAGCAATGCCCTCCGATTGGGGCTTAGGGTTGATGGAATCCTGTAGGCTGACACGAGACATCGGTTAACAGACAAGCGGGGAGAGCGATTTACCCAGGTTCGGGGCCCTCGATGAGGTAAAACCCTTACGTCCTGCCTGTCTGATCTTGATTATGAAAATATTGGGTTACAATGGGGTGCCGAAGGTTTTGGCTGTGATCTCGTCGAGAGGCTAAGTGCTACGGTGACCTAGCTCTAGACTTATGGTGGCTAAGATTGCTAAGATTGATTGTGTCCCTCGGCAGCCCCTCTCCTGGCCTTTATATAAGAGGCCAGATCTCAAGAGATCTGTCCGGGTACGACTAGGTTTACAAAAGACCTAGCTCTAAACTTTCCTCGTTCGGCTCCTCTTCGTCTTGTACTTCAAGGAATCTTCTCCAACACCGTCCTAGTGGCCCACCTTGCCATCAGGTATCTTCATGGGCTTCCAGTTGGGCCGTACAGGATAGGGCAATGTCGGTTACCCGAAGGGTAATGCCCACGTCAGTAGTCCCCGAGTGTCTAGCCGAAGAGTTTTCGGGTAGAGACTAAAGCATGCCTCCACCGAACGTTCTTCTCCCTTGATTGTTCTTGTCCATCTTGTAACATCATCATCTTCTTCTATCGGGTGCGCGTCCAGCGCTCCCGATGGGAGTAGCCCCCGAGTCTAGGTGCGGATGCTTGCGATCCGTGCGTAGACTCAAATTGTGCTACTCGAATGTCTTCTTCTGCCGAAGTTTTCTGCAGGTCTTCATAGGTCACCTGATACATTTTTAATCGGGGCTTGTACTTTTCAGTAAGGTTTGAACGCGTAAAGGATATTGAGTAACATGCCCAGCTTTGCTGGTTAACTGCCGATGGCAAAACAACGTTACCCTACATAGAATCAAGTCCCCGGGCATGATCCTGGAGTGCAAAAAAGTTTTATCGGGTGCGCGTCCAGCGTTCCCGATGGGAGTAGCCCCCCGAGTCTGGGCACGGGCGCTTGTGACCGGATGCAGACTCGAGCTGAGCTTTTCTTCACATATTTCTTCACAGGAATATCTTCGAGTTCAGGTTTATCGGTTGCGCGTCCAGCGCTCCCGATGGGAGTAGCCCCCGAGTCTAGGTGCGGATGCTTGCGATCCGTGCGTAGACTCAAGTTGACCACTCGATGTTTCTCGTTTTCCTTCGGATGCTTTCGGCGAGCTTCACGTCGTCACTGATGAAGCAACCACTGCTGTGGTTTGATTGACAAGACGTGACCTGACGGGCCCACCCTAGTTCTGCGCGGGCAGTTTTCAAGAAATGACCAGTGCATGCGCACTGACCGAGGCGCCTCCTCGATTTTCGCACATCGTGGGAATAATGGGCCGCCGGTTTCGTTCTCCTTTGGAGCGACACGTGTACGACTAGATCTCGTCGACCTCCCATGATGTCTTTGGAGTTATGACCATGATTTCCCATCATTCCCGTGGCATAAATAGGGAGCCTTCCCATTGTCTTCACTTTTTACGTTTCCACACTGCTCATCTTCTTCCCCAGCCTTTCTTTTCACCTCTGTACCTTCTGTCAAGAACTCCGAGCGCCATGAGAAAGAAGAAGAGCGCCAGTGCCTCAGGCGCAACCAAGGTTAGCCGCGATTGGGGCACCTCCACCATTCCCAACCGCGAGGTGAGCAAGCTGCGCACCCTCGGCCTCATCTCCCGGTCCAATGACGACATCCGTCTTCCAGGTGCTGCTTCTCGCCCAAAGCCCCCGAAGGGCTTCACTGTCATGTCCGTCGCCTTTCTGTTTCACGGGCTTTCTCTTCCTGCCCACGAATTTCTTCGTTCCCTCCTTTTCTTCTATGGGATCCAGCTCTGGCAGCTGACCCCAAATTCCATTCTCCATCTTTCCATCTTTATCACCGTCTGCGAGGCTTTCCTCAGCATTGATCCCCACTGGGGTCTTTGGAGGAAAATCTTCTACGTCAAGCGTCACAACAACAACAATGGCCCTCCCGTCGTTGGTGGCGTCGATTTCGTTGTTAGAAAGGAAGTTGATTACTTCAACTTCCCAATGAAGGAATATGTCCAGGGTTGGCACCACAAATGGTTCTACCTGCGAGACACTCCAATGTCTGGGCGGCGTTCCAACCTTCCTCCGTTCAAAGATGTCCTGGTGGCTCAGCCAAAGAAATCTTGGCGTAACACCTTGTCTCCCGAAGAAAGCGTTACAGCCGACAAGTTGTTCGAGCAAGTTGTCGACCTGAAGAACGCAGGAGGGTTGACGATGTGTGGCACTGAGGTAGTTTCAGTGTTCCTGAAACGTCGGGTGCAACCACTAATGTCCCGGCCCCACCAACTGTGGATGTATAACGGGAAGAATGATGCGTCGAGATTAAGTTCTGCCGATCTATCAGATGAAGATCTTCACGATGAAGTGCGGCGTCTTACTTGCTTCAGCATGAAGGACACCATTGTCCTGACTTCTGCCCACTCTCCATATGACCTCAAACACCTTCCGGCTGAGGTAGCTTTCACTGCTTTTGCTTTTGTTACTATCATTGTGCTGCTCTTCGACTTCTCATTAATTTTTCTCCTGTCAACAGGCCTCCACCGTGGCTCAATAATGTTATCCTTCTACACCCGAGAGTGGTGTGGAACCAGAGGATGATGATGATTCTGAGGAGACTGGGGACGCCCAACACATTCTTGAGGCCAGCGACGTCAGGAGGACGAAGCTCCCGAGGATGATGCTCTCACCAGAAGCAGGAGGTGCAAAAGGATAAATGAGGATCTGATTACAACGGCTGAATCGAGTCCCAGCGGACAAGATAAGGATGCCGATGAAAATGCATCGCCTCCTGCCGCCAAAAGTTCGACAAGCTTTTTCGCCATGGAGGATGACTTAGACCTGTGAGTATTTATTTTTCCTTTCGTAATCAGCTTTATTTTTCCTTTCTGCATGACGAATGTCCTTGCTTTTCAAGCAGTTCTGACGATGAAGACGATGTTCCTCTCGCAAAGAGGGCTAAGTTATCCTTCGAGAAATCTGCGTCAGCCAAGGAGCCGAATCCTTCACCCGCCAAATCGACACCGCCCTCACGGACGACAGTAGAGAAGATTCCGGTGTCGAAGGTTATCCCTTCTGGCAACGCTCCCGCTCCATCGGCTGCTCGCGACCATGTAAGTGATGTATCCGTCTTGGCTTCTGATGTATTTCCATATTCGACTGAGGTTTCTTGACCCTTTCCCTCGCAGCCGATTTATGCCACAGTTGACGCTGTGGCAGATTTTGCTGAGAAATTCACCACCTGGAGTCTGAAAACGCTCATCTTCGAAAGACCGTCAAAACTTCGACTGACCAGGTGCTGGAGGCCAACAGGCTTGCAGCTGATGCTAAAAATAAAAACATCTCGCTAAAGGACGAACTGAAGAAGTTGAAGCAAAAAATGAAGGATGAGCAAAATGCCAGGCGCGAGGCTGCAGTCGCAGCCGATGAAAAAGAAGGCGTCCTCCATGAATCCATTGCAAATTTATTGGGTAAGTCCTTCGGCACGTATATTTTTTCAGTTCTTTCCTCCATGTTGCTTATCTACCTTCCTCCAGGCGCTGCCGATATAACTATCAATCGGGCTCGCAAGCTTCGGGAGGATTCCATGTCTGACGCCTTGTCACTCGCTGCTGAGTCCAATGTCCACGTTCTCGGACTTTTGCAAAAAACTAAGGGAGCGTTGTCGAGGTTATTCTCGATGATATTCCCAAAGATGAAGCAGGACAAGACTCTTGGTGAGATGACAGACGTCTTCCTCGTCGATCCTTCTGAGCCTGTGGAGGTACTAAAGCGTCGTTCCCATTTGTTTGGAGCGGTACTTACATTCCAGCTGCTGATGGGTCATGGATTGGGCTCTGAGCTAGAAAAGTTGTCTAAGGCATTGCCTGTAGATGACAACAATTGCTTAATCAATCTTGAGCCCTTCAAACAATCGGCAGTAACATGTGCTGATCAACTCCTCAAGCTGGTTGACGAGGCGTAGACCAGAGCTGCGCCTAAAGCTGCCCCTGGCTCATCATCAGCCCTCCCTTGAATGAATGCTTGCTCTGTCAGTTGTAATTAAGGCCTGATACAGTTTAACCCAACCATGTTTTATTCTGGCTCTGTTGCCAGCTCCAACAATCTTTTGAATGGGAATTTTTACTGATGCCATTCTGAACTGAGACTTATGCTGTAGATGCCTTTGTCTTCTTCTTCTTGTGCCGATCCTTCTTTAAATCTTTCGGCTAGTGATGAATATGATCTTGTTCATCGTTTGCGCGACCAAATATCTCGATTGAACAAAGACATTACCACCCTTCACGCAATGGCCGCGTTGGTGAAAAGAAAAAGTGAGATTGCGACTGCAATTGAACAACACGCTCTCGACCGTCTCCGTGTTTCTACCGAAAGCTTGAGTTGTAAGTGTCTATCCATCCATCGATTTTTATCGAAGCTTGAATATCTTTTAACTGATTTTTGCCTCTCGACAGTCGCAACTTCTGACGAATCAGAGGAGAACAGGAGGATCCATGAGAAGATCGAAGCGATGACCGATGTCGCTCACCCGAAGCATGAGTTGTGGTCCAATCGACCGAAGGCTGTTGACGTGGCCAAATTCGAACATCGGGCAGAGAAGGTGCACTATTACTTCGACAAGTTCCATGCTCATCTCTTGATGGTCTGGAGAACATTGTTTCCTCTGGACCAAGCACCCGAAACTTTGTCTGCCCTGTTTACTCGGTTCAAGACCCCTGAAAGGATTCGACTGTTGGTGCGAAAAGAGCTCCTGGCCGGCGCTGAACTTGCCCTTGCTTCAGTGTTGGCGTGTCACCCAACCTTAGATTTGGAGGCCATAGCGAACACCAATAGGAGTTTAGACCAGTATTACGATATTGCTAGAAATCATGCGTATACTATCATCTCTCGGATGGAAACAGGTATTGAGAGGGATCTGAAGGCCCGAGAGGACCAGAGAAACCTGTCATGAATTTATGCATTCATACGTCTGTAATGACCTTGTACCCGCAAGGGATAATCTCATTTAATGTGTGTTTTGTACATCATGTACTTTTGGTGAATTTGCTAATTCGATTGATAATTGTTTTGTCGGGGGCAGCTGAGTGATCAAGTCAACTTGCTCACCCGACGACTCCGTTGTAATTGCAAGTTTATTGCGGAGTTGATACGTAAGTTCTGTAAGAGCGACACCCATCGAATAATCAAGGGATTTAGGCGCTTGGCTTCGTCACACGGTGCACCGGTTTGAGCCTTGTTTGTGATGATAGGTTCATCGACTGCAGCACTCGCGTATTTTCTCGAGGCTTGGATGGGTTGTTGTGTGTCATTAACCTTAGCTCCCGATGGGAGTATTTAATTAACGACACTGTGCGAGCGTGTTTCTGGCCAGTGCTCCCGATGGGAGTAAGAGCCAATGACAAGGCCCCCGAACAATTTGTTCAGATGATGAGGCCTGAAACAATAAAGGTAGGAAACCTGATCAGAATTTTATTCATAACATAAGACAAGCTTAAGAGCTGCCGAATAACAGGAGGGGGATAATTATATCCTATGCATAGAACCGTCGCAAATGTGCAACGTTCCATGGATTTTCAACGTCTTTTCCCGAAGTTGGATTCTTGAGCCGATAAGCTTCTCCTGGTATCACTTTAGTGATGATGAACGGCCCTTCCCATGGAGATTCAAGCTTCGAAGGTCTCTCCTGCTTCAGTCGCAATACCATATCTCCAACATTGAAGCTTCGATTGCGTATTCGTCGACTGTGATAGTTTCTTAACGCCTGCTGATACACCGCTGTTCTTGCCAAGGCAATATCCCGAGCTTCGTCAAGGAGATCCACGGCATCCTGCAGCGCGTTGTTGGAAGTAGCTTCCGTGTACGCGGTCACCCGAGGAGCTTCGAACCGAACATCGGCTGGCAACACTGCTTCGGCTCCGTACACTAAGAAGAACGGGGTGTACTGGGTTGATCTATTGGGTGTAGTACGCAAACTCCAAAGCACAGATGGTAATTCTTCGACCCATGCTCCAGCTACACCCGTAAGGCGTTTCTTGAGGCCGTCTCCGATGAGACCATTGATCCTTTCAACCTGCCCGTTTGTCTGAGGATGTGCCACCGATGCGAATTTTAGCTTGATGCCAGCGTCGTCGCAAAACTTCCGGAACTTTTTGGAGTCAAAATTGGTTCCGTTTTCTGTTACGATACTATGAGGCATGCCAAATCGACAAGTTATTCCTTTGAAGAACTGGACGGCGGTTTCGGCTTCCTGGTTTCGAATAGGTACGGCTTGATCCATTTGGTAAACTTGTCGACTGCGACCAACAGGTACGTGTGACCCCCAGGTGATAAGGGATTAACTTATCAATGCCTACGGGTTGTAGACTAGGGTTTAGTTGGAAGTAGAGGGCAAGTAGATCTCGAAGGTTTTAGCCGGAAAAGTGCTCGACTGCTATGAAAACTAGGGTTGCGTGGAACAATGAGTCGATCCTTTCTTTGTCCCTCGACTCCCCCTTATATAGAAGGCGGAGCCGAGGGTTTCGTGATGTACAAGTTACAGAGTCCGGGAGGGTTTCGTGAACCGTCCCTTGATATTTACACGTTGATATTCCTAATACAATTCTATCTTTCCAAACTATGTAAAACTTCGGGTCGTGGGCCTTCAGTAAACCCCGGGCACCTTCTTCGGCAGGCCCATTGGGGATGCCTATGTCAGTAGCCTCCGAGATTTTGCTTGAATCGTAGAATCAGGGAAAATCTCCATCTTTACAATCTGCATATGATTTCTGGAAGTCGACAAATTTTTATAAAGGAATTGTATATTGTACAGGGATAACGGCAATTGGGGCTGGTTCATCTGACGGATCAGGTACCAGTTAACTGCTCTTGTAGCAATCCGCAAAAACCTACATCAAGATCACGTCCCTGGACATGATCTCGGGATACTGGCGTAATTCGACATGTGCCGCTGATACGTCCCAAACGTATCTATAATTTCTTATGTTCCATGCTACTTTTATGATGATACTCACATGTTTTATACACATTATATGTCATTATTATGCATTTTCCGGCACTAACCTATTGACGAGATGCCGAAGAGCCAGTTGTTGTTTTCTGCTGTTTTTGGTTTCAGAAATCCTAGTGAGGAAATATTCTCGGAATTGGACGAAATCAACGCCCAGGGGCTTATTTTTCCACAAAGCTTCCAGAAGACCGAGAGAGAAACGAAGTGGGGCCACGGGGCGCCGCCACACTAGGGCGGCGCGGCCTAAGGGGGGCCCGCGCGGCCCTAGCGTGTGGGGCCCCCGTGACTCCCCTGACTCCGCCCTTCCGCCTACTTAAAGCCTTCGTCGCGAAACCCTCTGTACCGAGAGCCACGATACGGAAAACCTTCCAGAGACGCCGCCGCCGCCAATCCCATCTCGGGGGATTCAGGAGATCGCCTCTGGCACCTTGCCGGAGAGGGGAATCATCTCCTGGAGGTCTCTTCATCGCCATGATCGCCTCCAGATCGATGTGTGAGTAGTCCACCCTTGGACTATGGGTCCATAGCAGTAGCTAGATGGTTGTCTTCTCCTCATTGTGCTATCATGTTAGATCTTGTGAGCTGCCTATCATGATCAAGATCATCTATTTGTAATGCTACATGTTGTGTTTGTTGGGATCCGATGAATATTGAATACTATGTCAAGTTGATTATCAATCTATCATATATGTTGTTTATGTTCTTGCATGCTCTCCGTTGCTAGTAGAGGCTCTGGCCAAGTTGATACTTGTAACTCCAAGAGGGAGTATTTATGCTCGATAGTGGGTTCATGCCTCCATTGAATGCAGGACGATGTGTGACAGAAAGTTCTAAGGTTGTGGATGTGCTGTTGCTACTAGGGATAAAACATCGATGCTTTGTCTAAGGATATTTGTGTTGATTACATTACGCACCATACTTAATGCAATTGTCTGTTGTTTACAACTTAATACCGGAAGGGGTTCGGATGATAACCTGAAAGTGGACTATATAGGCATAGATGCATGCTGGATAGCGGTCTATGTACTTTGTCGTAATGCCCTGATTAAATCTCATAGTACTCATCATGATATATGTATGTGCATTGTTATGCCTTCTTTATTTGTCAATTTCCCAACTGTAATTTGTTCACCCAACATGCTATTTATCTTATGGGAGAGACACCGCTAGTGAACTGTGGACCCCAGTCCAATTCTTTACATCTGAAATACAATCTACTGCAATTGTTCTTTACTATTCTTCGCAAACAAACATCATCTTCCACACTATACATCTAATCCTTTGTTACAGCAAGCCGGTGAGATTGACAACCTCACTGTTACGTTGGGGCAAAGTACTTTGATTGTGTTGTGCAGGTTCCACGTTGGCGCCGGAATCCCTGGTGTTGCGCCGCACTACACTTCGCCGCCATCAACCTTCAACGTGCTTCTTGGCTCCTACTGGTTCGATAAACCTTGGTTTCTTTCTGAGGGAAAACTTGCTACTGTACGCATCACACCTTCCTCTTGGGGTTCCCAACGGACGTGTGTTAACTGCACACATCAAGCTCTTTTTCTGGCGCCGTTGCCGGGGAGATCAAGACACGCTGCAAGGGGAGTCTCCACTTCCAATCTCTTTACTTTGTTTTTGTCTTGCTTTATTTTATTTACTACTTTGTTTGCTGCACTAAAACAAAACACAAAAAAATTAGTTGCTAGCCTTACTTTATTTACTGTCTTGTTCTCTATATTAAAAACACAAAAAAATTAGTTACCTGCATTTACTTTATTTAGTTTGCTTTATTTACTACTGTTAAAATGAATACTCCTGAAAACACTACGTTGTGTGACTTCACTAGTGATACGTCCAAAACGTATCTACTTTCCCGAACACTTTTGCTATTGTTTTGCCTCTAATTTGTGTATTTTGGATGCAACTAACACGGACTAACGCTGTTTTCAGCAGAACTGCTCTGGTGTCTCGTTTTTGTGCAGAAATCCAACTTTCGGGAAAATCCTCGGAATTTATGCAGAAGGCCCTATTTTCCCAGGAAACTAACGGAGCCAGAAGGACAATTGAAGTGGAGGCCCGAGGGCCCCACACCATAGGGCGGCGCGGCCCAGGGGGGGCCCGCGCGGCCCTGTGGTGTGGCCCCCTCGGCCGGCCTCCGACGCCCTCCTTCGGACTATTTATCGGCCTCGACCTAAAAACGCCAGGGGAGAAGTCGAAGTCGCCAGAAACCCTCCAGAACGCCGCCACATCGCGAAACTCCATCGCGGGAGCCAGAAGTCTCCGTTCTGGCACTCCGCCGGGACGGGGAATTGGAGGAGATCATCGCCGCCATCACCGCCAACGCCTCTACATCAACCAGCCATGTTTCCCCCATCCATGTGTGAGTAATTCCCCCGCTGTAGGCCGAAGGGGATGGTAGGGATTGGATGAGATTGGTCATGTAATAGCATAAGATTGTTAGGGCATAGTACCTAGTGTCCGTAATTGGTACTTTGATGATATTGTTGCAACTTGTTATGCTTAATGCTTGTCACTAGGGCCCGAGTGCCATGATCTCAGATATGAACATGTTATTGCTTCATCAAGATATTCATTGTTTATGGTCTTACCTATAAGTTGTATACACATGTCGCTGTCCGGAACCGATGGCCCCGAAGTGACAGAAATCGGGACAACCGGAGGGAATGGTAGCGATGTGAGGATCACATGTGTTCACGGAGTGTTAATGCTTTGCTCCGGTACTCTATTAAAAGGAGTACCTTAATATCCAGTAGTTTCCCTTGAGGCCCGGCTACCACCGGCTGGTAGGACAAAAGATGTTGTGCAAGTTTCTCATTGCGAGCACGCACGACTATATATGGAACACATGCCTATTGATTGCTTTGTACTTGGACACCGTTTTATTATTATCTGCAAATGCCCTGCTATGATTGTTACATGAGTTTCTCTCATACATGCAACGCCCGTCATCCGTCCCCGTGCCTACAGTATTTTAATCCTGCTGTTTACTAAAATCACTACTGCTGTCTCTACATTACTCTTTCTTTGTTATTTCACTACTACTCTTGCTATAAACCTGTTACTACTGATAAACCCTTGCGAGCAAGTCTGTTTCCAGGTGCAACTGAATTGACAACTCCGTTGTTAAGGCTTCCAAGTGTTCTTTGTCTCCCCTTGTGTCGAATCAATAAATTGGGTTTTACTTCCCTCGAAGGCATTGCGATCCCCTATACTTGTGGGTCATCAAGACTATTTTCTGGCGCCGTTGCCGGGGAGCATAGCTTTATTTGGAAGTTCACTTGGATTAATATTGTTCGTTGCAAATTCTCCATCATGGGTAAACCTCGCGATACTAAGATCGCCATATTACCATCCACTACAAGAAAAGGTACAATTACGAATACCTCTGCTGCTCTTGATTCACCATCTGTGATTGATAAACTTGTTTCACCGCCACATGCTTCGCATGCGGGTACATCTGCTGAATCTGAACACTCTCATAATATTGATAATGTTTCTGCTGTGCTTGATGATAGTGGTTCATTGGGATCTTTTCTAGATGCTACAATTGCTAGGTCTAGACAAATTGAAAATACTGAAACTCCTAATGCTACTACACCTGTTAGTTCACCTGAACTTGGTTATTTTAGTGATGATCCTGAGGAAGATTATGTGGAGCTTAATGATGATTTTATTGAAAAATGCAATGCTACTACTGATGCAAGAAAAATTAAAAAGTTGCTTGCGAACATGCTGCTAGATATAAAGCTGTCTCCTGATCCTAAGTTTGCCACATCTCCTATAAACATTAGGGATAAAGATTATGATTTTTCTCTTGATCTATCTCATATAGCTATTGTTGAGAAAACACCCTTTTGTGGTACTGAAAAAGAAAGTCTGTTGAACACATGGTGAGCTATCTACTCTTAGTAGCTTGTTTTACGATGATGTTAAGATGCGTACTTACTTTGTTGCTAAAATATTTCCATTCTCATTAAAGGATGACGCTAAAACTTGGTATAATAATTTGCCACCTAATTCTATTAAAAGTCCGAAAGAATTGCTTGATGTTTTCTTCCGCAAATACTTTCCTGCTAGTGCTCAACATATTGCTTTGCAGAGAATTTATAATTTTAATCAGGGAGATGAAGAGAAATTGCCTGAGGCTTGGTCGAGATTCTGCTCTCTTATTAGAGCTCGACCTGAGCATGATTTGGAAAAGCATGATTTACTTGATATATTTTATAGTGGACTAACCATTGAGTCTAGGGCATACCTGGATAGTTGTGCTGGTTGTGTTTTCAGGAAAAGAACTCCAGACGACGCTGAAGAATTATTGGCTAAAATAAGCCGGAATCATGATGATTGGACTACGCCTGAACCGACTCCAACTCCAATATTGAAGAAGCGGGGTTTAATTAAATTGAATGATGAAGATATGAGGGAAGCCAAGAAGTCTCTCAAGGAGAAAGGTATTAAATCTGAAGATGTGAAGAATCTACCTCCTATTGAAGATATATGTGAGATAATTCCCCCTTCATCCATGATTGAGGTAAACTCCCTTCAACGCTTTACTAGGGAAGATATTCCGTATTCGAAACCTCCTGCACAATGCTTAGATGAGTTTGATAATTATATTGTTAAGCAAGAAAATTTTAATATGAGAGTAGAGAATCATTTAATGGAAAATTCTCAAGCTATTAGTGAATTGCATGATATTGTGGAGAGAACCTCCAATGATGTTAAGATGCTTGTTAAACATTTTCAAATGATTCAAACTCAAATTGATCAACTCACTAAAGTGCAAAATGACTTGTTAGGGAATAATTCTAAAGAGAAACATGCTTATGAAGTAACAACTAGAGGTGGTGTCTCTACCCAGGATCCTCTATATCCTGAAGGGCATCCCAAAAGAGTTGAACAAGATTCTCAACGCATTGAACCTAGTGCTCATTCTAGGAAGAAAAAGAAGAAGAAACATAAAAATGTTGTAGAATCCTCTGAACCTGCTAATGATCCTAATAGTATTTCTATTTCTGATGCTGAAACTGAAAGTGGTAACGAACATGATAATGATAATGATAATGATAAGAATGATACTCCTGATAAAGAAGAGGTTGAAGAAGAACCTGAAAAGCATGCTAAAAATAAAAAGTATACTAAAGAAGACTTTATTGCTGAGAAACATGGTAATGAAAGAGAACCTTGGGTGCAAAAGCAAATGCCTTTTCCTGCTAAGAAATTAAAATCAAAGGAAGAAGAACACTATAATAAATTTTGCGATTGGATGAAACCTTTATTCTTGCAAATCCCTTTGACTGATGCTATTAAATTGCCTCCTTATTCAAAGTATATGAAAGATATTGTTACTAACAAAAGGAAAATCCCCAATGAGGAAATTTCCACTATGCTTGCTAATTACTCTTTCAATGGCAAAATTCCAAAGAAGTTGGGCGACCAGGTATACCTACTATTCCTTGTTCTATTAAGAATAATTATGTTAAAACTGCTCTATGTGACTTGGGAGCCGGTGTTAGTGTTATGCCTTTTTCTCTTTATAAGAGACTTTACTTAGATAAGTTGATACCTACTGATATATCTTTGCAAATGGCTGATAAATCTCTGCTATTCCTGTTGGTATATGTGAGAATGTTCCTGTTCAAGTTACTACTAAGCTGCTTGATATTAACTGATTTTGTTGTGTTGGAAATGCCGGAAGATGATAATATGTCTATTATTCTTGGGAGACCTTTTCTTAACACCGCAGGGGCTGTTATTGATTGCAATAAAGGAAAGGTTACTTTCAATGTTGATGATAGGGAGCATACCGTTTATTTCCCCAAGAAGATTGATAAAGTATGTGGAGTCAATACTATTTCTAATGTGAGAACTATCAAAGTGGGAACTATTGATTGTCCTATATATGAGCCTAAGGAAGAATATCAAACTCTCGTGATTGGATCCATATCAATACAATTCAAGGTAACATGATTGATTTGAGGTTTATTTCTTCTTATGCTATGTAAAATTTATTTGGTGGCAAGACTTGATCAACCTTGTTAACAAATACTTTTTGTATGCATAGAGAGGGTAAACAACATCTCTTTCTTCCTCCACTTGCTCTAGTTGCTGTAGCACTTTTAATTTGCAAAGTTCTTTAGTTATTTGAAGATTTCAAAAAATTTCCTGGCCAGTAATAATAAACTAAATACCCAGAAATGTGCGTTTTTCAAAGTTTTCAAAAATTCACAAAAATTATACCGTTGGTCCTATTTTTCGACGAGGCACCTGGGAGCACCAGAGGATGACCTGTGGGGCACCAGAGGGGGCCAGACCACAGGCCGGCGCGGCCAAGGAGGTGGCCGCGCCACCATATGGTGTGGGTCCCCCTCTGCCCCACTTTGTCATCTCTTTCGCCCAGAACAGTCTCTCTCCCGAAAAAACTCGTACCAAGTTCCTCTCACTCGCGTTTTTGCTCCAGAGCTCCGGATTTTTCGATCTCTTTGCTCGGCCCAGATTTCTGTCTGAAATTTGGCACATTTGCTCTTCGGTATGTGACTCCTCCACCCATCCAAGTAGAATTTCGTTTGGTTGAGTATATCTTGAATATTTTGCTGCTGTAGGTAACATGTTTAGTGAGCTTGCATGCTTGTTCTAAGTGGTAGAAACTAGTTTTGATGCATGATTAGTACTCTAGCAAGTTCCTATGGTAGTTTCCCTCAATTATATGTCACCAAATCAAAATTTTTATGTCATTTGTTGAAAATTTCAGAGAAGCTATGAAGAAGTTTAGCTTTGGAGAGTTGTTCAAGAAGGGGACAACCAGCACCGGGAGGCCTTCTAGGGCTGCCACCCGGATTAGGCAATCATACAATGAAGACATCCTCGCGCCTAGCTTCGCGCCTGAAGAGGACAACGGTCCTCCTAATGCTTCTACTTTTCCATGTTATGATTTTCTAAGGAATGCAGGGATACTGGAGGATTTCTTAACCCTTGTCAACAGGGCAGGGTTAACCACTTATATGGGCGATGAAAGGGAGCAATACTACTTGCTCACCAAAATCTTCGTCGAGAGTTTCCAGTTCAACAACAAACACTATGAGCCAACAGTTGCGTTCAGGATTTATGGTAATACTGTGACTATGCCATTGAAGGATTTTTGTTGTGCCTTGGATATTGCCCCTGTAGGTACAGCAAGTAGGATTGATGACAACCCCCGGGACTTGCTGGAGCTCTACCGTGGGATCACCGACGATGATTGTCGCACCATTCAGCGGGGCAAGATAAGGAACATTCAACTCCCCGCCATTAAATATTTTGCATACTACATTGCTACTAGCATTCTTGGTAGGAAGAACACTAGTAACATCTCTAGCTACCATCTTGCTTTCCTGAATATTGCACTTACTGGTCAAACCTCCTATCACCTTGGTGCTCTTATTGCTCGCCGCCTGACTACCAGGGGGCCTATTTTTGGAGGAACCATTGCACTGCGCGTTTTAACATATCTTAATCTTCCTATTGATCCTAATGATGTGCCATTGGCCCCTAGGAGACTCGATATTACTGCTATGAAGAGTCATCATTTTGTTACCACTGACTCTACTTTAGATAATTTGGTGTATAGAATGTTGTTTTCTGACGGGGAGGAGAAGGAAATCCCTCTTCCCCAACCTGGTTTGCTTAGTATTGACAGGCAGTCATGGTCGTGCACTAAGGAGGAGGTGGATGAACATATGAAGATACAAGACTTCCACCAGCAACATGACTCCGAGGACGTCGGGACCTCCTACGACCACACCGTCACATATCCGGGTGCTTCTTCTAGCACATACCCAGAATACGACCCATCTTCATATTACGGAGACACTACTTCATGGGATCGATGGGATTGAACTCCACTTAGGCCAAAAGCCTAAGCTTGGGGGGAGGTATACCAGCATCACTCATTCTTTGCATATTATGGTTGCTGGATACTTGTACATACTTGTTTTGTTCGATTGAGTGGTTTTCTAATGAGAGGAAGATGATATTTGGGGAAGTGCTGCCTGAAAACAGATTCTGGAACGTTACCGTAAAAATTGTCAAAAATAGCCAGAACGTCATTTTGAGCTGCAAATTTTTGTGCAGGTTCCCCAGGTTGTTATCTAACTTTCATTAGTTGAACACTTTTCGATCTGAGCAACGTAAGATTTTTGTAAAAATCGATTTCTGTACTGCTGTCAGGTTTTGGCAGATTTCTGCCATCTCGCTTTTCTGTGTTTCTTTTAGTTTGCTATTTCTTGATTTCGCTTTGTTTCCTTCCCAAAACACAAAAAGACCAAAAATATTTCTGTTGTTTCTCTTCACCATTTGTTTACTTTGGTTTCTTGCATTTGTTTCACTTTATTTGCTATTGCTAGTTTGTTATAAGAAAACCTAAAAAGATTTTGCTTTGTTTGTTTGTTTCCTCTTGTTCTTATTTGCAATTTGAAAACACCAAAAATATTTGCTGTTCTTCTCTGGTTTGTAAAGTTCTTTATGAGTTCAATGGTCTTCGGTGGCTGGAGCGTGGTTTTCATTTCATATTATCCAAGCTACACAAGTGAAAAGGCAATAATGACGATCTACGACAATCTGATTGTGGTGAGAGGCTGGTATGAACTCTATTTGTTTTCATTTTTGTACATATACTCATCCATGTGAGCATGCTTAGTTGGTTCATGTGAGGTATATGTTATTTGAGAAAGTCTAGTAGTTTATGATCTCTCATGTTTAGCTCCAATCTATTAATATGAGTAGCATGTCATGGATGTTTGCTTGCATTGTTTTATTCATAAGTAAGTATGGCATTGTGGTATCCTCCTCTGAATAATTCATTTATATCGACTTGGCACATGCTCACGCATGCATATGACTGAACAAAAAGTCAATTAAGCCTCGATGATTTATATTGCTTCAGAGTTCTTGTATCACTTTTATGCCTCCGTTAATTTATTTTGCCGCAAGCATGATTATGACGATTCTTGCTCTCTTGATTTGTCGCTCCCTAGTCTATTGCTAGCCTTCACTTGTCTTGAGCGGGAACGCTGCTCGTACTTCCAAACACATGAAAACCAAGTTATTCCAGAGTGTCCACCATAAATACCTATGCATGGCATTTCAAACCATTCCAAGTAAATTCTCATGCGCTACCTTTAAACCCTTCAAAATGCTTCTCAATTTGTGTTTATGTTTCATAGCTCATGAGGAAGTATGTGGTGTTTAACTTTCAACCTTGTCATTTACTTTTGACGGACTCTCATATGGACTAGTGGCACATCCGCTTATCCAATAATTTTGCAAAAAGAGCTGGCAATGGGATTCCCAGTCCCGAATTAATTAACTTAAATAGACACTCCTCCATGGTTTGTGATTGTTGGACGGCACCCGAAGGACTCGGTTAGCCATGGCTTGTGTAAGCAAAGGTTGGGGGGAGTGTCATCATCATAATAAAACTAAATAAAAAGGCACTCCTTCATGGTATGAGATTGTCGGCAGGCACCCGAGGATTCGGTTAGCCATGGTTTGTGAAAGAAAGGTTGGAAGGAGTGCCAAATAAATATGCAATAATTCATGGGAGCCGCTCTTGAAAGTCCGGTTGGCGAGGTAGTTAGTGTACCCATTACCATTCGTTGACAACAACAAACACCTCTCAAAATAATTTTACTCCTGTCTTTATAAAAATGAAAAGCTCTAGCGCATGTTAATCCCTGCTTCCCTCTGCAAAGGGTCAATCTTTTACTTTTATGTTGTGTCTCCATTATTTCTTTGAGCACTATCTTGAGAGCACAACTGTCATTCTTAGTACAATATGCTTGTCTCAAAATATGATTGATTGTGGTATAACTTTGATGCATTTATCTTTTGACAATCACTACTTCTAGTCTTTCTATGAACTCCAGAGGTGCCCGGGCATTTATGTTTTGCCAACCAAATACAGGCCAGCGAGATACCACTTTATCATACTCTCTTATGAACATTGCAATCTTGCTTATACACATGATTCATGATGCTTCTTATTAATTGTTGGTACCTCTCCATGATTGACATAGCTGTTAGATGATCTTATTTGCATGTATCTCATTATGAACTGCTCGAGTATTAGCCATAGCATGAGAATATATACATCATATGAGCAAATGTGTTCGTGAAAGTTCTTTTATCGCTCAGTTGTTAACTGAATTGCTTGAGGACAAGCAATAAGCTAAGCTTGGGGGGAGTTGATACGTCCAAAACGTATCTACTTTCCCGAACACTTTTGCTATTGTTTTGCCTCTAATTTGTGTATTTTGGATGCAACTAACACGGACTAACGCTGTTTTCAGCAGAACTGCTCTGGTGTCTCGTTTTTGTGCAGAAATCCAACTTTCGGGAAAATCCTCGGAATTTATGCAGAAGGCCCTATTTTCCCAGGAAACTAACGGAGCCAGAAGGACAATTGAAGTGGAGGCCCGAGGGCCCCACACCATAGGGCGGCGCGGCCCCGGGGGGGCCGCGCGGCCCTGTGGTGTGGCCCCCTCGGCCGGCCTCCGACGCCCTCCTTCGGACTATTTATCGGCCTCGACCTAAAAACGCCAGGAGAGAAGTCGAAGTCGCCAGAAACCCTCCAGAACGCCGCCACATCGCGAAACTCCGTCGCGGGAGCCAGAAGTCTCCGTTCTGGCACTCCGCCGGGACGGGGAATTGGAGGAGATCATCGCCGCCATCACCGCCAACGCCTCTACATCAACCAGCCATCTTTCCCCCATCCATGTGTGAGTAATTCCCCCGCTGTAGGCCGAAGGGGATGGTAGGGATTGGATGAGATTGGTCATGTAATAGCATAAGATTGTTAGGGCATAGTACCTAGTGTCCGTAATTGGTACTTTGATGATATTGTTGCAACTTGTTATGCTTAATGCTTGTCACTAGGGCCCGAGTGCCATGATCTCAGATCTGAACATGTTATTGCTTCATCAAGATATTCATTGTTTATGGTCTTACCTATAAGTTGTATACACATGTCGCTGTCCGGAACCGATGGCCCCGAAGTGACAGAAATCGGGACAACCGGAGGGAATGATAGCGATGTGAGGATCACATGTGTTCACAGAGTGTTAATGCTTTGCTCCGGTACTCTATTAAAAGGAGTACCTTAATATCCAGTAGTTTCCCTTGAGGCCCGGCTGCCACCGGCTGGTAGGACAAAAGATGTTGTGCAAGTTTCTCATTGCGAGCACGCACGACTATATATGGAACACATGCCTATTGATTGCTTTGTACTTGGACACCGTTTTATTATTATCTGCAAATGCCCTGCTATGATTGTTACATGAGTTTCTCTCATCCATGCAACGCCCATCATCCGTCCCCGTGCCTACAGTATTTTAATCCTGCTGTTTACTAAAATCAGTACTGCTGTCTCTGTTACTCTGCTGCTGTTATTTCACTACTGCTACTGCTATAAACCTGTTACTACTGATAAACCCTTGCGAGCAAGTCTGTTTCCAGGTGCAACTGAATTGACAACTCCGTTGTTAAGGCTTCCAAGTGTTCTTTGTCTCCCCTTGTGTCGAATCAATAAATTGGGTTTTACTTCCCTCGAAGACTGTTGCGATCCCCTATACTTGTGGGTCATCAACTAGCACAAATAATAATGATTTCTTATGCACACCTATTGCTCCACCTGCTACTGCAGCAAAATTCTTTGAAATTAAACCTGCTTTACTAAATCTTGTCATGAGAGAGCAATTTTCTGGTGTTAGTTCTGATGATGCTGCTGCCCATCTTAATAATTTTGTTGAACTTTGTGAAATGCAAAAGTATAAGGATGTAGATGGTGATATTATAAAATTGAAATTGTTTCCTTTCTCCTTAAGAGGAAGAGCTAAAGATTGGTTGCTATCTTTGCCTAAGAATAGTATTGATTCATGGACTAAATGTAAGGATGCTTTTATTGGTAGATATTATCCTCCTGCTAAAATTATATCTTTGAGAAGTAGCATAATGAATTTTAAACAATTGCATAATGAACATGTTGCTCAAGCATGGGAAAGAATGAAATCTTTGGTAAAGAATTGCCGAACCCATGGACTAACTACTTGGATGATCATCCAAACCTTTTATGCAGGACTGAATTTTTCTTCGCGGAACCTATTGGATTCAGCTGCTGGAGGTACCTTTATGTCCATCACTCTAGGGGCGGCGACAAAGCTTCTTGATAATATGATGATCAATTACTCTGAATGGCACACGGAAAGAGCTCCACAAGGTAAGAAGGTAAATTCCCGGTCCAATTCTTTACATCTGAAATACAATCTACTGCAATTGTTCTTTACTGTTCTTCGCAAACAAACATCATCTTCCACACTATACATCTAATCCTTTGTTACAGCAAGCCGGTGAGATTGACAACCTCTCTGTTACGTTGGGGCAAAGTACTTTGATTGTGTTGTGCAGGTTCCACGTTGGCGTCGGAATCCCTGGTGTTGCGCCGCACTACACTTCGTCGCCATCAACCTTCAACGTGCTTCTTGGCTCCTACTGGTTCGATAAACCTTGGTTTCTTTCTGAGGGAAAACTTGCTACTGTACGCATCACACCTTCCTCTTGGGGTTCCCAACGGACGTGTGTTAACTGCACGCATCAGCCGCTTAAGGTCTTACCAGATGTCGAATTTCAGTCATGTTTTATCGGGTACCTAACGCGTCCGTTAGGATTTTTCTTCGTATATGTTGATACGGAAAAAGTAGCAAAGCGCCGTCAGAGGCGGTGCCACGCCGCACAGGACGGATCCTGGGGACTTACCTTCACAGAGTTTTGCGGCATTCAGAGATTATTTCGCGACTGAGGCGCTCTGAGAATATATTTTCGGGTGCTTTTTCCGGCTGCTGGAGTAGCACATTTGTTCGAGTCAATGGATGACTTATATTGTTTTTAACATAACCTCCCGATGGGAGTATATGAAGAGTTATTTTGATAACTCAGAATATGCTCCTCAGGATTTATTCAAATTTCATCGGGCACGCGAACAGCGTTCCCGATGGGATTAGCCCCCGAGGCTACAGCAAGTGCTTGTACTTGGTTGTAGGCTCACCTTTTTAGTATCTTTGCCACTATATTGTCATGTGTCATGCTTCTGTTCATATTTATCGGGTGCGCGAACAGCGCTCCCGATGGGAGTATCCCCCGAGGCTACAGTCGAGGATTTATACTTGGCTGTAGGCTCCAATTGTCCTCTGTCGATATATTTCGAAATGTCCCCTTCCGAACCATCTCCATCAAACATGTCGAAACCTTTTTTTGTAAAGTAGCCCCCGAACATTTGAACAAAAACTTGTATTTGGTCAAAGGCTCTCGAGATTACTGTCGCCACTTTTCATAAGATCACAGCCGAGATTTTTTCTTGGTAAAGTGACATCAGTGCTGACGATAGCCACGACCACTGTATCGGAAAGACACGAGAGCTGTCCTTTCACTGACCCGCGGGCCCAACACCTGCGACCCATTGACACGTTACGCAAGTGGGGGACACACGTCCTCCGCTTTTCCTGGCACGCGCACTGTAGCGCCTGTCCAGTTCCATCATGGTAAAAATACCGTTGTACCCCTTGATCCACGTGTAAAGCATCAAGTCCATTTGTAGATCATCCAACGGTGCGACGTTTTGGCTGAACCCGCTATAAATAGCCATCGTCTTTCTCCGTCAATCCCCTTCGCTTCGCCGCACCAAAAATCCTCTCTGCCCAAATCCTCCTAGCAACCACAAGAGCTCCAGTGCCCAAGCAATCACCTACTTACTCCACGCCATTGTTGATGCCACCGCGTCCAAGACTCGCGAGGCACAGCATCCCTGAAGCTACAATGGCGACGCCAGATCTGGGGAACATAGAGTGGGAGAGATCGAAGATCTCCGCGCAGGACGTCAACCTGCTGAAAAAACTTGGCCTGAGCAAGAAGAAGGACGCGCTGCGCTTCCCCAGCAAGGAGAGCTACCCGACGCCTCCCATTGAATATCGGGTTAGCTTCGTTGACCACCTCATCCGCGGCCTTTCTGCACCCATCCATGATTTTCTTCGTGGATTGCTGTTTGTGTATGGGCTGCAACTTCATCATCTTACCCCCAATTCCATCCTTCATATCTCTATTTGCATTACTCTTTGCGAATGCTTCCTTGGAGTCCATCCCAATTGGGATATGTGGAAGCGCATCTTCCTCCTCCACCGCAATGGCTCCCCCAACATCGCCTACAACATAGGCGGTGTTGTTATTTGCGTCCGCCCTGATGTCGAGTATTTTGACGTCAAATTCCCTGACTCCGTTCAAGGGTGGCGCAAAAAATGGTTGTACGTCCGCGAGGAATGCGCCGACTCGCTGGAACACAACATTCCCCCTTTTAACGGCAACGAGAAAATCCTCCACCGCCGCTCCTGGGATGCAGAAGCTACCGACGAAGAAAAGTCGGCGACAGAGGCGCTGATGACACGCATCCGCGAGCTCCAAAATACTCGTGGCCAAGAGTTGTCGGGTATCCAGATTACAGCATATTTCCTTAGGATTAGGGTGCAGCCTCTGCAGGCTCGCAAAAACCCCCTCTGGACATATTCTGGCGACAAAGATGCGGATCGCATGTCGACAGATCTATCGGTCAAGGACTTAGAAAAACTTGTCCGAAAAAGCTCTTCACTCAGCAAGAAAGATCCCGTCCCGTCGTCTTGTCGCGTGACACCGTATAGCCCCACCAACGCACTCCCCAAGGTGAACTATTTTTGTCCTTTCGAAATTTGACCTTTATCGACTACTATATTTGCGCTGAATTCCTTATTGTCGATATATCTATCTTGCAGAAACACCAATTCCTATCTTCTCTTCCTCCGCTACCTGAAGGCGGGGAAGTCGAGGAACGGACCATCGTTACTGACGACAATCAGGGTACTTCTCGCCCTGAGAGTGAAGTTGCGGGTTCCCACAAATCCGCTGCTTCCTCTGAAAAAGAAGTTGAGTCTGAGGCTTCCGAGTCTTCAGGTTCACTCCCTTCAGCTACTTCCTCGAAGAACAAGAGGAAGAGAGAGGAGCTCGAAGATTCCGGCACCTCCAAAGCGGGGAAATCTCCTATCCAGGAGACTTCTCCCGAAAAAGAGAAAAAATATTTCAACCCCTACGAGGATGCTCTTGTTAGCTCGTAAGTTTTACTTCGCCTTGTATATTTTTTACTATATTGCTTTTTCTGTGTCCTCTCACACTATGTTTTGACACAATAGTGGCGACGAGGAAGAGGACCCCATTGTTAATGTAACTGCTCACACGAGCACGGCACATACTCTGGTTCTTTCCGATACTCGCCTTGCTGCCGAAGAAACCTCACCTCCCCAGCGAGATATAGGGGACTTGACTCCTCCCGGCAGCCCCCGTGCCTCTTCGCCGAAGAGAGCAAGGACTGATCCTGTCGAAGGATCAAACCTTCTGCCCGGGAGTTCGTCGACTTCCGCTCTAGATGATGTAAGCGTCTTTACCACCTATTTTTACTGCTGTCGAACTTCTCTTCTTCTGACTTTCTTATCCCTTTGTTGTTTTCTCAGCCTCTGATGCAACAATTTATTCGTCTTGGTACTCAATTTGTTGGGTACCGCGATCATGCGAATAGTTTGAAAGGTACTTCTCTTATGCCTTTATTGTCGAGTAATTTTTCCTTCGCTACTTTGTTGTAACTTTTGTTGCTTTGTTTTACGAGAGGCTCTCGCCAAAGCCAACAAGCGCGCCGATGATCTTGCTCTTGAGCTGGCTAAGAGTGAAAAAGCTCGAGAGAAAGCGGAGCTTGAATCTGCCTCAGTTGAGATTCTTCGAAAGAGGCTCCATGACGCTGAAAATGCTTTGAGTGAACGCACGTCTCAACAGCTTGCTCGCGAAGCTGCCATCGCCGCTCGCTTGGAGTCGCAGAACCAACGTTTTGTCAGTAAGTATCGCCCTTTTTCCTCGAGTTGACTTTAGCACTATTTTTGCATATACTTATTGATAATCTGAGATTTTCCTCCAGCAGGGAAGACCAGCCAAGAATATGGGCTTGAAAAGCCAGAGGATGACCGTCTCCTTGACGCCCTTTCTCTCCTCGAAATTTACGGAGATGAAGTGCGCCAAAGCATTTCTGATGCCAAGGCGCCATTTTCTCGGCTCTTCCCCTACTTCTTCCCGAAGACCGATGAGCCCAACACTTTTGCTGCGCTTGCCAAGCGCTTCATTCCGAAGGAAGATCTTGGGTTAGCTCTTCGACAAGAAAACCTGAAGATTGGCGTTGAAGGCACCATTGCTTTGGTTGCCGAGAGCCAACAACACGTCGACTGGGCTAAAGTTGGTGATGTGAAGAGTATGGAGACGAAGAAATGGCAATCTTTGATCAAGGCCGCCAAGCCGAGCTCGAAGAAAATCCTCGCCTTCCTCGGATACAAACCAATGCCTTCCTCCAGTTCCGCCAAACCGGAGGTCAAGTAGATTGCCCTGCCTATCTTTTTTCTCTTCTTTTTCCTTTTTCTTTTGACGACTGTCGCCATAGATGTAGCTTGCGACAGCGTATGGTTGGCTCACTAGGACCCAAACTTTTGCAAGAACCATGTAAATATATTGAAAATCAATGGAAGTCTATCTTATGTGATGATTGATGTCGAAATTTTCTTTCCAGTTGGTATTTGACAACTATACTTCAACTCCTCGTCCTTCCGATGTTCTGCCCACTACTTCTTACTCGAAGAAAATGTCAGCCGATGACGAGTTTATCAAAGATTCTCCGAGTACGGATTCAGCGCATGACTTGGAAGAACTCCGCCGGCAGCTTCAATCGATGAAAAAACAGGCACTTGTAGTAATGGAACAATCTCGAAGATTCTGAAAGGGAGAAAATTGCGCAGCAGCAGGCTCAGGAAGCTATAGCTTCAAAGGAGACTGCAGTCGCCGAAGCTACGCAAGCTACTTCCCGAGAGAATTTTATGCTTGAATTGCTGACTGAAGCAAGCATGGAGATGGCGGGTATACTTCCCACGCTTAAATTTCTTCGGTTGTTTGCTTTGCCTTTTGTCTCTAACTGGTGTGATGTCGTCAAATAGGTCCCTTTTTGGATGCCGATGACGAAGATCAATGGGTGGACACAAGATCAAATTTCCTTGTTAATCTGGCACTGGACCATGGATCCCTTTTTTGGGCTACACCTGAGCGTACCCGACAAATCGTCGGATTTCAAGATCGCGTGTGTCAGGTCCGTGAGTTCCTTGAATTTTGCACCAAAACGTTATCCATGGTCTACAACTCCATGTTTCCTCGAAACGTTCAGCCTACAACCCTTCCTGAGCTGATGGCCAAGTTTAAGGACTCGCACCAAACCCATGGTTTTGTAAGGGCTCAACTAGTAGCTGGTGCCAGATTTGCCCTTATTATGCTTCAGATCTGCCACTCAAAACTGGATATGACCAAGGTGGTTGAAACTATCCATACCAAGCTAAGGCGACGACGGAGAGGTGTCGACAAAATCGATGCGATAGTTACACCAGTTGCTGAAGAAATAATTGGTGACCTTCTTCGAATGGATGCCGACTTTTTTGCAGATGGCCATTATGCCGATTTACTGGGTGCCTCTACCGAAGAAGACAGGATAAACATTGATGATCTGTTAGGTCACGACTAAATTTGTTTTTTCAATAGATAGCCTATTTTTTCGAAAGAAACTGTAACTTGCTGTATAAATTTTTTGCGAAACCAAGATATGTAGCTTTCTTTTCCCTAGCCCCCGAGTTTTTCGGTGACAAATGTCTTTATTTTTATTGTGTTTGCGAGGTTCTTTAAACCAAGGAAAATAAATTTTATTGAGTGTATATTGTATTTGCGGGTATGAGCCCCCGAGCCTGTCGAAGAAAAAAGATGTATATCTCCAATATCTTTATTATATTGCAGCACCGCGAGTCCGCCTCATGAAAAACCTTCCAGCCCCACTCGGTGCCCTGAAAGGAAAAGAGTGTGTCTGAAAACTCGCGGGCGTTTCAGTACATTGTATGTTTACATATATATCTTGACTTAGGCGTAAAAACGCCTAAGTTGCGCCACGTTCCAGGGATTTGGCTCGGCAACCCCTGTCTTCTTGTCCTTTATCCTGTATGCTCCTCCTTGGATGACCTCGGTGACGATGTAAGGGCCTTACCATGGCGATTCGAGCTTTTCATGGCTATTTTGTGTGAGTCGAAGAACTAGGTCGCCCACCTGGAAGGATCTTGGACGCAATCATCGACTGTGATAATTTTTCATATCTTGCTGATATTTGGCGACTCTTGACAATACTTCGTCTTGAGCCTCGTCGAGTGCGTCCATATCATCTTCTAGTGCTTTTCTTGAGGTTTATTCATCAAATTCCGCCACTCTCGGAGAGTTGTGTTCTATTTCTATCGGCAGCACTGCCTCAGCTCCATGAACCAGAAAAAACGGGGTTTCATGTGTTGCTGTGTTGGGTGTTGTTCGTATGCTCCATAACACGCTGGGTAACTCCTCTGGCCAAGTGTGCCGAGCTTTCTCCAATGGTCTTAACAGGCGCTTCTTGATGCCACTGCAGATGACACCATTTGCTTTCTCGACTTGACCATTGGTTTGCGGGTGCGCAACTGATGGCGTGTATTTCACACGTTCGTTGGGCAACCCCAAGAGGAAGGTATGATGCGCACAGTAGCAAGTTTTCCCTCAGAAAGAAACCAAGGTTTATCGAACCAGGAGGAGCCAAGAAGCACGTTGAAGGTTGATGGCGGCGGGATGTAGTGCGGCGCAACACCAGAGATTCCGGCGCCAACGTGGAACCTGCACAACACAACCAAAGTACTTTGCCCCAACGAAACAGTGAGGTTGTCAATCTCACCGGCTTGCTGTAACAAAGGATTAACCGTATTGTGTGGAAGATGATTGTTTGCAGAAAACAGTAGAACAGTATTGCAGTAGATTGTATTTCAGCAAAGAGAATTGGACCGGGGTCCACAGTTCACTAGAGGTGTCTCTCCCATAAGACGAACAGCATGTTGGGTGAACAAATTACAGTTGGGCAATTGACAAATAAAGAGAGCATGACCATGCACATACATATCATGATGAGTATAGTGAGATTTAATTGGGCATTACGACAAAGTACATAGACCGTCATCCAACTGCATCTATGCCTAAAAAGTCCACCTTCAGGTTATCATCCGAACCCCCTCCAGTATTAAGTTGCTAACAACAGACAATTGCATTAAGTATTGCGCGTAATGTAACTAGTGACTACATCCTTGAACATAGCACTAATGTTTTATCCCTAGTGGCAACAGCACATCCATAACCTTAGTGGTTCTTGTCACTCCTCCAGATTCACAGAGGCATGAACCCACTATCGAGCATAAATACTCCCTCTTGGAGTTACTAGCATCAACTTGGCCAGAGCATCTACTAATAACGGAGAGCATGCAAGATCATAAACAACACATAAGCATAGCTTTGATAATCAACATAACAAGTATTCTCTATTCATCGGATCCCAACAAACGCAACATATAGAATTACAGATAGATGATCTTGATCATGTTAGGCAGCTCACAAGATCCGACAATGATAGCACAATGGGGAGAAGACAACCATCTAGCTACTGCTATGGACCCATAGTCCAGGGGTAGACTACTCACACATCACACCGGAGGCGACCATGGCGGCGTAGAGTCCTCCGGGATATGATTCCCCTCTCCGGCAGGGTGCCGGAGGCGATCTCCTGGATCCCCCGAGATGGGATCGGCGGCGGCGGCGTCTCTGGAAGGTTTTCCGTATCGTGGTTCTCGGTACTGGGGGTTTCGTCACGGAGACTTTTTATAGGCGGAAGGGCAGGTCAAGAGGCGGCACGGGGGCCCCACACCACAGGGCGCGCGGCCAAGGGGGCCGCGCCGCCTAGGGTGTGGCCCCTCCGTGGCCCCTCTTCGTCTCTCCTTCGGACTTCTGGAAGCTTCGTGAGAAAATAGGCCCCCGGCTTTGATTTCGTCCAATTCCGAGAATATTTCCTTACTAGGATTTCTGAAACCAAAAACAGCAAGAACAAGACATCGGCACTTCGGCATCTTGTTAATAGGTTAGTTCCAGAAAATGCACGAATATGACATAAAGTGTGCATAAAACATGTAGATAACATCAATAATGTGGCATGGAACATAAGAAATTATCGATACGTCAGAGACGTATCAGCATCCCCAAGCTTAGTTCTGCTCGTCCCGAGCAGGTAAAACGATAACACAGATAATTTCTGGAGTGACATGCCATCATAATCTTGATCATACTATTTGTAAAGCATATGTAGTGAATGCAGCGATCAAAACAATGTATATGACATGAGTAAACAAGCGAATCATATAGCAAAGACTTTTCATGAATAGCACTTCAAGACAAGCATCAATAAGTCTTGCATAAGAGTTAACTCATAAAGCAATAATTCAAAGTAAAGGCATTGAAGCAACACAAAAGAAGATTAAGTTTCAGCGGTTGCTTTCAACTTGTAACATGTATATCTCATGGATATTGTCAACATAGAGTAATATAATAAGTGCAATAAGCAAATATGTAGGAATCAATGCATAGTTCACACAAGTGTTTGCTTCTTGAGGTGGAGAGAAATAGGTGAACTGACTCAACATTGAAAGTAAAAGAATGGTCCTCCATAGAGGAAAAGCATCGATTGCTATATTTGTGCTAGAGCTTTGATTTTAAAAACATGAAACAATTTTGTCAACGGTAGTAATAAAGCATATGTATCATGTAAATTATATCTTACAAGTTGCAAGCCTCATGCATAGTATACTAATAGTGCCCGCACCTTGTCCTAATTAGCTTGGACTACCGGATCATCACAATGCATTGTTTTTACCAAGTGTCACAAAGGGGTACCTCTATGCCGCCTGTACAAAGGTCTAAGGAGAAAGCTCGCATTGGATTTCTCGCTATTGATTATTCTTCAACTTAGACATCCATACCGGGACAACATAGACAACAGATAATGGACTCCTCTTTTATGCATAAGCATATAACAACAATTAATAATTTTCTCATTTGAGATTTGAGGATTGTTGTCCAAAACTGAAACTTCCACCATGGAGCATGGCTTTAGTTAGCGGCCCGATGTTCTTCTCTAACATATGCATGCTTAACCCTATGGTGGTAGATCTCTCTTACTTCAGACAAGACGAACATGCATAGCAACTCACATGATATTCAACAAAGAGTAGTTGATGGCGTCCCCAGTAAACATGGTTATCGCACAACAAGCAACTTAATAAGAGATAAAGTGCATAATTACATATTCAATACCACAATAGTTTAAAGCTATTTGTCCCATGAGCTATATATTGCAAAGGTGAATGATGGAATTTTAAAGGTAGCACTCAAGCAATTTACTTTGGAATGGCGGAAAATACCATGTAGTAGGTAGGTATGGTGGACACAAATGGCATAGTGGTTGGCTCAAGTATTTTGGATGCATGAGAAGTATTCCCTCTCGATACAAGGTTTAGGCTAGCAAGGCTTATTTGAAACAAACACAAGGATGAACAGGTGCAGCAAAACTCACATAAAAGACATATTGAAAACATTATAAGACTCTACACCGTCTTCCTTGTTGTTCAAACTCAATACTAGAAATTATCTAGACCTTAGAGAAACCAAATATGCAAACCAAATTTTAGCATGCTCTATGTATTTCTTCATTAATGGGTGCAAAGCATATGATGCAAGAGCTTAATCATGAGCACAACAATTGCCAAGTATCACATTACCCAAGACATTTATAGCAATTACTACATGTATCATTTTCCAATTCCAACCATATAACAATTTAACGAAGGAGAAACTTCGCCATGAATACTATGAGTAGAAACCAAGGACATACTTGTCCATATGCTACAGCGGAGCGTGTATCTCTCCCATAAAGTGAATGCTAGGATCCATTTTATTCAAACAAAACAAAAAACAAAAACAAACCGACGCTCCAAGAAAAAGCACATAAGATGTGATGGAATAAAAATATAGTTTCAGGGGAGGAACCTGATAATGTTGTCGATGAAGAAGGGGATGCCTTGGGCATCCCCAAGCTTAGACGCTTGAGTCTTCTTGATATATGCAGGGGTGAACCACCGGGTGCATCCCCAAGCTTAGAGCTTTCACTCTCCTTGATCATGTTGCATCATACTCCTCTCTTGATCCTTGAAAACTTCCTCCACACCAAACTCGAAACAACTCATTAGAGGGTTAGTGCACATTATAAATTGACATATTCAGAGGTGACACAATCATTCTTAACACTTCTGGACATTGCATAATGCTACTGGACATTAGTGGATCAAAGAAATTCATCCAACATAGCGAAAGAGGCAATGCGAAATAAAAGGCAGAATCTGTCAAAACAGAACAGTTCGTATTGACGAATTTTAAAATGGCACCAGACTTGCTCAAATGAAAATGCTCAAATTGAATGAAAGTTGCGTACATATCTGAGGATCATGCTCGTAAATTGGCTTAATTTTATGAGTTACCTACAGGGAGGTGGACCCAGATTCGTGACAGCAAAGAAATCTGGAACTGTGCAGTAATCCAAATCTAGTACTTACTTTTCTATCAACGGCTTAACTTGGCACAACAAAACACAAAACTAAGATAAGGAGAGGTTGCTACAGTAGTAAACAACTTCCAAGACACAAAATAAAAACAAAGTACTGTAGGTAAAAACATGGGTTGTCTCCCATAAGCGCTTTTCTTTAACGCCTTTCAGCTAGGCGCAGAAAGTGTGTATCAAGTATTATCAAGAGATGAAGTGTCAACATCATAATTTGTTCTCATAATAGAATCAAAAGGTACCTTCATTCTCTTTCTAGGGAAGTGTTCCATACCTTTCTTGAAAGGAAATTGATATTTTATATTACCTTCCTTCATATCAATGATAGCACCAACAGTTCGAAGAAAAGGTCTTCCCAATATAATGGGGCAAGATGCATTGTATTCAATATCCAAGACAACAAAATCAACGGGAACCAGGTTATTGTTAACGGTAATGCGAACATTATCAACTTTACCCAAAGGTTTCTTTGTAGAATGATCAGCAAGATTAACATCCAAATAATAATTTTTCAGCGGTGGCAAGTCAAGCATATTATAAATTTTCTTAGGCATAACAGAAATACTTGCACCAAGATCACATAAAGCATTACAATCAAAATCTTTAATCTTCATCTTAATGATGGGCTCCCAACCATCCTCTAGCTTTTTAGGAATAGAGGCTTCACGCTCTAGTTTCTCTTCTCTAGCTTTTATGAGAGCATTTGTAATATGATGCGTGAAAGCCAAATTTATAGCACTAGCATTAGGACTTTTAGCAAGTTTTTGCAAGAACTTTATAACTTCAGAGATGTGGCAATCATCAAAATTCAAACCATTATAATCTAAAGCAATGGGATCATCATCCCCAATGTTGGAAAAAATTTCAGCAGCTTTATCACGAGCAGTTTAATGAGTTTTAGCAGTTTCGAGCGGTTTTCGCTTTGCATTCGAAGTGGAAACATTGCTAACACCAATTCTTTTATTAGTATGAGTAGGAGGTGCAGCAACATGTGTAGCATTAGCATTACTAGTGGTGGTAATAGTCCAAACTTTAGCTATATTCTTTTCTTTAGCTAGTTTTTCATTTTCTTCTCTATCCCACCTAGCACGCAGTTCAGCCATTAATCTTATATTCTCATTAATTCTAACTTGAATGGAATTTGCTGTAGTAGCAATTTTATTATGATGATTCTCATTAGGCAAAACTTTTGATTTCAAAAGATCAACATCAGCAGCAAGACTATCGACTTTAGAAGCAAGAATATCAATTTTCCCAAACTTTTCTTCAACAGATTTGTTAAAAGCAGTTTGTGTACTAATAAATTCCTTAAGCATGGCTTCAAGTCCAGGGGGTGAACTCCTATTATTGTTGTAAGAATTCCCATAAGAATTACCATAGCCGTTGCCATTATTATAAGGATATGGCCTATAGTTGTTACTAGAATTGTTCCGGTAAGCATTGTTGTTGAAATTATTATTTTTAATGAAGTTTACATCAACATGTTCTTCTTGTGCAACCAATGAAGCTAATGGAACATTATTAGGATCAATATTAGTCCTATCATTCACAAGCATAGACATAATAGCATCGATCTTATCACTCAAGGAAGAGGTTTCTTCGACAGAATTTACCTTCTTACCTTGTGGAGCTCTTTCCGTGTGCCATTCAGAGTAGTTGATCATCATATTATCAAGAAGCTTTGTTGCTTCACCAAGAGTGATGGACATAAAGGTACCTCCAGCAGCTGAATCCAATAAATTCCGTGAAGAAAAATTTAGTCCTGCATAGAAGGTTTGGATGATCATCCAAGTAGTCAGTCCATGGGTTGGGCAATTTTTAACCAGAGATTTCATTCTTTCCCAAGCTTGAGCAACATGTTCAGTATCTAATTGTTTAAAATTCATTATGCTACTCCTCAAAGATATAATTTTAGCAGGGGGATAATATCTACCAATAAAAGCATCCTTGCATTTAGTCCATGAATCGATACTATTCTTAGGTAGAGATAGCAACCAATCTTTAGCTCTTTCTCTTAATGAGAAAGGGAACAATTTTAATTTTATAATGTCACCATCTACATCTTTATACTTTTGCATTTCACATAATTCAACAAAATTATTAAGATGGGCAGCAGCATCATCAGAACTAACACCGGAAAATTGCTCTCGCATAACAAGATTCGATAAAGCAGGTTTAATTTCAAAGAATTCTGCTGTAGTAGCAGGTGGAGCAATAGGTGTGCATAAGAAATCATTATTATTTGTGGTTGTGAAGTCACACAACTTAGTGTTTTCAGCGTTGGCCATTTTAGCAACAGTAAATAAAGCAAACTAGATAAAGTAAATGCAAGTAAACTAATTTTTTTGTGTTTTTGATATAGCAAACAAGATAGCAAGTAAAGTAAAACTAGCAACTAATTTTTTGTATTTTGATTTAGTGCAGCAAACAAAGTAGTAAATAAAACTAAGCAAGACAAAAACAAAGTAAAGAGATTGAGAAGTGGAGACTCCCCTTGCAGCGTGTCTTGATCTCCCGACAACGGCGCCGGAAAATATGCTTGATGGCGTGTATTTCACACGTTCGTTGGGCAACCCCAAGAGGAAGGTATGATGCGCACAGCAGCAAGTTTTCCCTCGAGAAAGAAACCAAGGTTTATCGAACCAGGAGGAGCCAAGAAGCACGTTGAAGGTTGATGGCGGCGGGATGTAGTGCGGCGCAACACCCAGATTCCGGCGCCAACGTGGAACCTGCACAACACAACCAAAGTACTTTGCCCCAACGAAACAGTGAGGTTGTCAATCTCACCGGCTTGCTGTAACAAAGGATTAACCGTATTGTGTGGAAGATGATTGTTTGCAGAAAACGATAGAAACGATTGCGATGGGTGTATTTCAGCAAAGAGAATTGGACCGGGGTCCACAGTTCACTAGAGGTGTCTCTCCCATAAGACGAACAGCATGTTGGGTGAACAAATTACAGTTGGGCAATTGACAAATAAAGAGAGCATGACCATGCACATACATATCATGATGAGTATAGTGAGATTTAATTGGGCATTACGACAAAGTACATAGACCGTCATCCAAGCGCATCTATGCCTAAAAAGTCCACCTTCGAGTTATCATCCGAACCCCTCCAGTATTAAGTTGCTAACAACGAGACAATTGCATTAAGTATTGCGCGTAATGTAACTAGTGACTACATCCTTGAACATAGCACTAATGTTTTATCCCTAGTGGCAACAGCACATCCATAACCTTAGTGGTTCTTGTCACTCCTACAGATTCACGGAGGCATGAACCCACTATCGAGCATAAATACTCCCTCTTGGAGTTACTAGCATCAACTTGGCCAGAGCATCTACTAATAACGGAGAGCATGCAAGATCATAAACAACACATAAGCATAGCTTTGATAATCAACATAACAAGTATTCTCTATTCATCGGATCCCAACAAACGCAACATATAGAATTACAGATAGATGATCTTGATCATGTTAGGCAGCTCACAAGATCCGACAATGATAGCACAATGGGGAGAAGACAACCATCTAGCTACTGCTATGGACCCATAGTCCAGGGGTAGACTACTCACACATCACACCGGAGGCGACCATGGCGGCGTAGAGTCCTCCGGGAGATGATTCCCCTCTCCGGCAGGGTGCCGGAGGCGATCTCCTGGATCCCCGAGATGGGATCGGCGGCGGCGGCGTCTCTGGAAGGTTTTCCGTATCGTGGTTCTCGGTGCGGGGGTTTCGTCACGAGAGACTTTTATAGGCGGAAGGGCAGGTCAAGAGGCGGCACGGGGGCCCCACACCACGGGGCCGCGCGGCCAAGGGGGCCGCGCCGCCTAGGGTGTGGCCCCTCCGTGGCCCCTCTTCGTCTCTCCTTCGGACTTCTGGAAGCTTCGTGAGAAAATAGGCCCCTGGGCTTTGATTTCGTCCAATTCCGAGAATATTTCCTTACTAGGATTTCTGAAACCAAAAACAGCAGAAAACAGCAACTGGCACTTCGGCATCTTGTTAATAGGTTAGTTCCAGAAAATGCACGAATATGACATAAAGTGTGCATAAAACATGTAGATAACATCAATAATGTGGCATGGAACATAAGAAATTATCGATACGTCAGAGACGTATCAGCAACCGACACAAAATGTAGTTTGATACCTACTTCGGCGCAATAAGCCTTGAATTCCTTTGACGTGAAATTGCTACCATTGTTTGTGATGATGCTATGCGGAACTCCAAACCGGAAAACGATGCTCTTGATGAACTTGACCGCTGATGCTGCATCTGGCGAATTTATTGGTTTTGCTTCGACCCACTTGGTGAATTTGTCGACAGCCACAAGCATATATTCGTATCCTCCTGGCCAAGCCGTGTGCAACTTGCCCACCATATCAAGACCCCACTAGGCAAAGGTGTAGGATAACGTTGCATAGAAAACAAAAATTTTCCTACCGCGAACACGCAATCCAAGCCAAGATGCAATCTAGAAGACGGTAGCAACGAGGGGGTATCGAGTCTCACCCTTGAAGAGATTCCAAAGCCTACAAGAGGAGGCTCTTGTTGCTGCGGTATACGATCACTTGCCGCTTGCAAAAGCGCGTAGAAGATCTTGATCACGATCGGTTCCGGCGCCACGAACGGGCAGCACCTCCGTACTCGGTCACACGTTCGGTTGTTGATGAAGACGACGTCCACCTCCCGTTCCAGCGGGCAGCGGAAGTAGTAGCTCCTCTTGAATCCGACAGCACGACGGCATGGTGTCGGAGGTGGTGGAGAAGTCCGGCGGAGCTTCGCTAAAGCTACGCGGGAGTTATGGAGGAGAGGGGGCGGCTAGGGTTTGGGAGGGGGTGGCCGGCCACTTCAAGGGGGGCGGCCAGCTTGTGGTCTTGGGGTGGCCGGCCCCCTCCCTTGGCCCCTCATTATATAGGTGGATCCCCAAGTGTTGGTGTCCAAGTCTTCGAATAAGACCCGAACCAAAAACCTTCCATAAGAGAGGGAAACTTAGCCCAACTAGGACTCCCACCAAAGGTGGGGTTTCCACCTCCCATATGGGGGGGTGGCCGGCCCCCTAAGGGGGAGTCCACTTGGGACTCCTCCCCCACTAGGGTTGGCCGGCCATGGAGGTGGAGTCCCATGTGGACTCCACCTTCCTTGGTGGTTTCTTCCGGACTTTTCTAGAACCTTCTAGAACCTTCCATAGAACCTTCCGCGACATTTTATTTTACATAAAATGACATCCTATATATGAATCTTATTCTCCGGACCATTCCGGAACTCCTCGTGATGTCCGGGATCTCATCCGGGACTCCGAACAAATATTCGAACTCCATTCCATATTCAAGTACTACCATTTCAACATCCAACTTTAAGTGTGTCACCCTACGGTTCGTGAACTATGCGGACATGGTTGAGTACTTACTCCGACCAATAACCAATAGTGGGATCTGGAGATCCATAATGGCTCCCACATATTCAACGATGACTTTAGTGATCGAATGAACCATTCACATACATTACCAATTCCCTTTGTCTCGCGATATTTTACTTGTCCGAGGTTTGATCTTCGGTATCACTCTATACCTTGTTCAACCTCGTCTCCTGACAAGTACTCTTTACTCGTACCGTGGTATGTGGTCTCTTATGAACTCATTCATATGCTTGCAAGACATTAGATGACATTCCACCGAGAGGGCCCAGAGTATATCTATCCGTCATCGGGATGGACAAATCCCACTGTTGATCCATATGCCTCAACTCATACTTTCCGGATACTTAATCCCACCTTTATAACCACCCATTTACGCAGTGGTGTTTGGTGTAATCAAAGTACCTTTCCGGTATAAGTGATTTACATGATCTCATGGTCATAAGGACTAGGTAACTATGTATTGAAAGCTTATAGCAAATAACTTAATGACGAGATCTTATGCTACGCTTAATTGGGTGTGTCCATTATATCATTCATACAATGACATAACCTTGTTATTAATAACATCCAATGTTCATGATTATGAAACTAATCATCCATTAATCAACAAGCTAGTTTAAGAGGCATACTAGGGACTTCTTGTTTGTCTACATATCACACATGTACTAATGTTTCGGTTAATACAATTCTAGCATGATATATAAACATTTATCATAAACATAAAGATATAAATAATAACCACTTTATTATTGCCTCTAGGGCATATCTCCTTCAGTCTCCCACTTGCACTAGAGTCAATAATCTAGATTACATTGTAATATACCTAACACCCATGGCATTCTGGTGTTGGTCATGCTTTGCCCTAGGGAGAGCTTTAGTCAACGGATCTGCTACATTCAGATCAGTGTGTACTTTGCAAATCTTTACTTCTCCATCTTCGATGTACTCGCGAATCGAGTGATAACGCAGCTTGATATGCTTCAGCCTCTTGTGTGACCTTGGCTCTTGTGCATTGGCGATGGCACCCATGTTATCACAGTAAATTATTAATGGGTCCAATGCACTAGGAACCACACCGAGCTCTACAATGAACCTCTTCATCCATACCGCTTCTGATGAAGCCTCTGAAGCCGCTATGTACTCTAATTCTGTTGAAGACTTCGCCACCGTGCCTTTGCTTGAGCTTGCCCAGCTTACTGCAGCACCATTCAATATAAACACGTACCCAGATTGTGACTTAGAGTCATCAGGATCAGTGTTCCAACTTGCATCGGTGTAACCGTTTACAACGAGCTCTTGGTCACCTCCATAACAAAGAAACATATCCTTAGTTCTTTTCAAGTATTTCAGGATATTCTTGACCGCTGTCCAGTGTTCCATTCCTGGATCACTTTGATATCTGCTAGTCAAACTAACAGCATGTGCTATATCCGGTCTAGTACATAGCATGGCATACATGGTAGATCCTACTGCCGAGGCATAGGGGATATTACTCATCCTTTCTCTTTCTTCTGCCGTAGCCGGTCCTTGAGTTTTACTCAATACCTTGCCTGGTAACATAGGTAAGAACCCTTTCTTACTTTCGTCCATTCTAAACTTCTTTAGAATCTTGTCCAGATATGTACTATGTGATAGCCCTATTAGGCGTCTTGATCTATCTCTATAAATCTTGATGCCTAATATATATGATGCTTCACCAAGGTCTTTCATTGAAAAACTATTATTCAAATAACCTTTAACACTGCTTAATAGTTCTATATCATTCCCGATCAATAATATGTCATCTACATATAATATCAGGAATGCTACAGAGCTCCCACTCACTTTCTTGTAAATACAGGCCTCTCCATGACATCTTTGTATAAACCCGAAGTCTTTGATCACCTTATCAAAGCGTCGGTTCCAACTTCTTGATGCTTGCTTCAGTCCATAGATTGAACGCTGAAGTTTGCATACTTTGTCAGCATTTTTAGGATCGACAAAACCTTTGGGTTGTACCATATACAACTCTTCCTCAATGTCTCCATTAAGGAACGCCGTTTTGACATCCATCTGCCAAATCTCATAATCGAAAAATGCAGCTATTGCTAACAAAATCCTCACAGATTTTAGCTTCGCTACAGGTGAGAAAGTCTCATCGTAGTCAACTCCTTGAATTTGTCGGAAACCCTTTGCGACAAGTCGAGCTTTATAGACAGTAATATTACCATCAGCATCTGTTTTTCTCTTGAAGATCCATTTATTCTCAATAGCCTTTCGGCTATCAGGTAAGTCTACCAAAGTCCATACTTTGTTATCATACATGGATCCCATTTCGGATTTCATGGCTTCTTGCCATTTGTTGGAATCTGGGCTCATCATCGCTTCTTCATATGTCGCAGGGTCCTCATCATTGTTATCCACAATCATGACATTTAGACAAGGATCATACCAATCAGGAGTGGCACGTTCCCTTGTCGATCTGCGAGGTTCGATGGTTTCCTCGTTCGAAGTTTCATGATCATTATCATTAGCTTCCTCTGTTGCCGGTGTAGGCGATGCAGTACAACTTCCGATCTTGCGCTACTCTGATCAACGAGTATAGATTCATCAATCTCATCGAGTTCTACTTTTCTTCCAGTCACTTCTTTAGTGAGAAATTCTTTCTCAAGAAAGGTTCCGTTCTTAGCAACAAAGATTTTGCCTTCGGATTTGTGATAGAAAGTGTACCCTATAGTTTCCTTAGGGTATCCTATGAAGACGCATTTCTCCGCTTTGGGTTCTAGCTTGTCCGGTTGTAACTTCTTTACATAGGCTTCGCAACCCCAAACTTTCAGGAACGACAGCTTAGGTTTCTTATTAAACCATAATTCATACGGTGTCGTTTCCACGGATTTTGATGGTGCTCTATTTAAAGTGAATGCGGCTGTCTCTAATGCATAACTCCAAAATGATAACGACAAATCAGTAAGAGACATCATAGAACGAACCATATCTAAGAGAGTTCGATTACGACGTTCGGACACACCGTTACGTTGAGGTGTTCCCGGCGGTGTCAATTGTGAAAGTATTCCGCATTTCTTTAAATGCATGCCAAACTCATAACTCAGATATTCACCTCCACGATCAGATCGTAGAAATTTAATCTTCTTGTTACGTTGATTTTCTACTTCACTTTGAAATTCCTTAAACTTCTCGAAAGTTTCGGATTTATGTTTCATGAAATAGATATACCCATATCTACTCAGATCATCTGTGAATGTTAGAACATAACGATAACCACCGCGCGATGCTACGCTCATTGGTCCGCACACATAGGTATTTATGATTTCCAATAAGTCGGTAGCTCGCTCCATCATACCGAAAATGGAGTCGTTGTCATTTTTACCAATAGAAAAGCTTCGCATCTATCAAGTGACTCAAAGTCAAGTGATTCAAGTAATCCATCGGTATGGAGTTTCTTCATGCGTTTCACTCCAATATGACCAAGGCAGCCGAGTGCCACATATAAGTAGAATTATCATTCAATTTAATTCGCTTAGCATCAATGTTATGTATATGCGTATCACTACTATCGAGATCTAATAGAAATAAGCCATTCTTTTGTGGTGCTCGACCATAAAAGATATTATTCATAAAAATAGAACAACCATTATTCTCAGACTTGAATGAATAACCGTCTTGCATTAAACAAGATCCAGATATAATGTTCATGCTCAACGCAGGTACATAATAGCAATTATTTAGGCTTAAAACTAATCCCGAAGGTAGATGTAGAGGAAGTGTGCCATTGCGATCACATTGACCTTGGATCCGTTTCCAACGCGCATCGTCACTTCATCTTTCGGCGGTTGTCGTTTATTCTTTAGTTCCTGTTTCGAGTTACAAATATGAGCAACCGAACCAGTATCAAATACCTAGGTACTAGAACGAGAACCAGTGAAATGAACATCTATAACATGTATATCAGATATACCTTCTTTCTTCTTCTTGACAAGGCCGCTCTTCAGATCAGCCAGATACTTGGAGCAATTACGCTTCCAGTGTCCCTTCTCCTTGCAGTAATAGCACTCAGCATCAGGCTTAGGGCCGTTCTTAGGTTTCATAGGAGGCGTGGCAGCTTTCTTGCCACCCTTCTTGAATTTTCCCTTAGACTTGCCCTGTTTCTTGAAACTGGTGGTCTTGTTGACCATCAACACTTGGTGCTCTTTCTTGATCTCAATCTCAGCAGCTTTCAGCATGCCAAAGAGTTCAGGTAACTCCTTGTTCATGTTCTGCATATTGTAGTTCATCACAAAGTTCTTGTAACTTGGTGGCAGTGATTGAAGGACACGATTAATCGCCAGTCTGTTAGGAATCACTATTCCCAAGTCACTGAGTTTCTTCGCATGCCCGGTCATGGCGAGCATGTGCTCACTAACGGAGCTACCTTCTTCCATCATGCAGCTGAAGAAATGTTTCGATGCTTCATAGCATTCCACGGCCGCATGAGTCTCGAATATAGCTTTCAGCTCATTCATCAACTCATGAGGATCATGGTGCTCAAAACGTTTTTGAAGATCGGATTCCAGACTGCACAGGATGGCACACTGAACTTGAGAGTACCTAGTTTTCCGAGTCGCGTAAACAGCTTTTACTTCATCGGTTTTAGTTTCTGCAGGAGGGTCACCTAGCGGTGCATCAAGCACAAATTGCAGATTTCCGCCAGAGAGGAAGATCCTCACATGACGGAACCAGTCGGTGAAGTTGCTACCGTTGCTCTTAAGTTTCTCTTTCTCTAGGAACTGATTAAAATTGATTGGGGACGCCATCTCTACAACATATATTTGCAATAGTTTAGACTAAGTTTATGACAAATTGAGTTCAAATTTTAATTCAACATAATTAAAAACCTAAGTGAACTCCCACTCAAAACAATATCCCTCGTATTGTCTTAGTGATCACACGAACCAAATCCACCGCACCTTAACCCGATCATCACGAGAAAAGGTGTGATTTCAATGGCGAACACTCAAAGTGTTCATCATATCAACCATATGATTCATGCTCTACCTTTCGGTATCACGTGTTCCGAGACCATGTCTGTACATGCTAGGCTCGTCAAGGCCACCTTAGTATCCGCATGTGCAAAACTGTCTTGCACCCGTTGTATGTACTTATTGAATCTATCACACCCGATCATCACGAGGTGCTTCGAAACGACAAGACTTGGTAACGGTGCTACTAAGGATGAACACTTTATTATCTTGAGATTTTAGTGAGGGATCATCTTATAATGCTACCGTCGCGATCTAAGCAAAATAAGATGCATAAAAGGATTAACATCACATGCAGTTCATATGTGATATGATATGGCCCTTTTGTCTTTGCGCCTTTGATCTTCATCTCCAAAGCACGGATATGATCTCCATCATCTTCGGGCATGATCTCCATCATCGTCGGCGTAGCGTCAAGGTCAATGGCGCCATCTTCATGATTGTCCTCCATGTAGCAACTATTACAACTACTTTGAAATACTACTCAACATGAAATTTAAAGACAACCATAAGGCTCCTGCCGGTTGCCACAATACAATAATGATCATCTCATACATATTCATCATCATATTATGGCCATATCACATCACCAAACCCTGCAAAAATAAGTTAGACGTCTCTAATTTGGTTTGCATATTTTACGTGGTTTAGGGTTTTCGAGAGAGATCTAATCTACCTACAAACATGAACCACAACGTTGATACTAATGTTTTCAATAGAAGAGTAAATTGAATCTTCACTATAGTAGGAGAGACAGACACCCGCAAAGCCTCTTATGCAATACAAGTTGCATGTCGAACGAGGAACAAGTCTCATGAACGCGGTCATGTAAAATTAGTCCGAGCCGCTTCATCCCACTATGCCACAAAGATGCAAAGTACTCAAACTAAAGATAACAAGAGCATCAACGCCCACAAACCATTGTGTTCTACTCGTGCAACCATCTATGCATAGACACGGCTCTGATACCACTGTAGGATAACGTTGCATAGAAAACAAAAATTTTCCTACCGCGAACACGCAATCCAAGCCAAGATGCAATCTAGAAGACGGTAGCAACGAGGGGGTATCGAGTCTCACCCTTGAAGAGATTCCAAAGCCTACAAGAGGAGGCTCTTGTTGCTGCGGTATACGATCACTTGCCGCTTGCAAAAGCGCGTAGAAGATCTTGATCACGATCGGTTCCGGCGCCACGAACGGGCAGCACCTCCGTACTCGGTCACACGTTCGGTTGTTGATGAAGACGACGTCCACCTCCCATTCCAGCGGGCAGCGGAAGTAGTAGCTCCTCTTGAATCCGACAGCACGACGGCGTGGTGTCGGTGGTGGTGGAGAAGTCCGGCGGAGCTTCGCTAAAGCTACGCGGGAGTTATGGAGGAGAGGGGGCGGCTAGGGTTTGGGAGGGGTGGCCGGCCACTTCAAGGGGGGCGGCCAGCTTGTGGTCTTGGGGTGGCCGGCCCCCTCCCTTGGCCCCTCATTATATAGGTGGATCCCCAAGTGTTGGTGTCCAAGTCTTCGAATAAGACCCGAACCAAAAACCTTCCATAAGAGGGGGAAACCTAGCCCAACTAGGACTCCCACCAAAGGTGGGGTTTCCACCTCCCATATGGGGGGGTGGCCGGCCCCCTAAGGGGGAGTCCACTTGGGACTCCTCCCCCACTAGGGTTGGCCGGCCATGGAGGTGGAGTCCCATGTGGACTCCACCTTCCTTGGTGGTTTCTTCCGGACTTTTCTAGAACCTTCTAGAACCTTCCATAGAACCTTCCGCGACATTTTATTTTACATAAAATGACATCCTATATATGAATCTTATTCTCCGGACCATTCCGGAACTCCTCGTGATGTTCGGGATCTCATCCGGGACTCCGAACAAATATTCGAACTCCATTCCATATTCAAGTACTACCATTTCAACATCCAACTTTAAGTGTGTCACCCTACGGTTCGTGAACTATGCGGACATGGTTGAGTACTTACTCCGACTAATAACCAATAGCGGGATCTGGAGATCCATAATGGCTCCCACATATTCAACGATGACTTTAGTGATCGATTGAACCATTCACATACATTACCAATTCCCTTTGTCTCGCGATATTTTACTTGTCCGAGGTTTGATCTTCGGTATCACTCTATACCTTGTTCAACCTCGTCTCCTGACAAGTACTCTTTACTCGTACCGTGGTATGTGGTCTCTTATGAACTCATTCATATGCTTGCAAGACATTAGACGACATTCCACCGAGAGGGCCCAGAGTATATCTATCCGTCATCGGGATGGACAAATCCCACTGTTGATCCATATGCCTCAACTCATACTTTCCGGATACTTAATCCCACCTTTATAACCACCCATTTACGCAGTGGTGTTTGGTGTAATCAAAGTACCTTTCCGGTATAAGTGATTTACATGATCTCATGGTCATAAGGACTAGGTAACTATGTATTGAAAGCTTATAGCAAATAACTTAATGACGAGATCTTATGCTACGCTTAATTGGGTGTGTCCATTATATCATTCATACAATGACATAACCTTGTTATTAATAACATCCAATGTTCATGATTATGAAACTAATCATCCATTAATCAACAAGCTAGTTTAAGAGGCATACTAGGGACTTCTTGTTTGTCTACATATCACACATGTACTAATGTTTCGGTTAATACAATTCTAGCATGATATATAAACATTTATCATAAACATAAAGATATAAATAATAACCACTTTATTATTGCCTCTATGGCATATCTCCTTCAAAAGGGCCACGACAAAGGTATTGGCATCAGTTCTGCTGCCGGAGAATGAGGTTTTGCGGCAAACCTTTGACACGCATCACAGGTACGCACTATGTTTTTTGCATCCTCAATGTCTGTGAGCCAATAAAGCCCTGCTCTGAAAACCTTGGCCGCAATAACTCGACTGCTTGCATGGTGTCCACATACTCCCTCGTGCACATCCTTTAACAGCACCCGACCTTCTTCAGGTGTGACGCATCGCTGCAAGACTCCCGATATACTTTTCTTGTACAGCTCGCCTTTAACCACAGTAAATGCTTTCGATCGTCGAATAACTCGCCTTGCTTCCACTGGATCGTCAAGTATTTGCTGCCTTGAGATATATGAAATATAAGCTTGCATCCACGGTACTTCTACTACCATCACCTCGTGCGATTCTTCCTCATATTCAGCTGCACCTGCCTCCAGGGCTGCCGAAGCTTCCGAGCCTTTCTCGACCTTTTCTTTCTTCTTTGGCTGTTTTCTTGCCCTGGTCGACCTTTCACTTACTTCTTCCCAAAATACTCCGGGTGGTATTGCTAGACACTGCGACCCGATATTTGCCAGAACATCGGCTTCATCATTGCTGAGCCTGCTAACATGGTTTACCTCGCATCCATCGAAAAGCTTCTCGAGTTCATTGTATAACTCTTTGTATGCTACCATGCTATCATTGACTGCGTCACATTGATTAATTACTTGTTGAGCCACCAGCTGGGAGTCGCCGTATATTTTTAATCGGGTCACACCACAGGCCTTCGCCATCTTCATCCCATGTATCAGCGCTTCATTCTCTGCCTCATTGTTAGATGCGTTAGGAAACGTCATCCGTAGCACATACTTTAACTTATCCCCTTGAGGTGAGACCAATATCACGCCTGCTCCTGCTCCTTCTAATCTCTTGGACCCGTCGAAGTTCATGGTCCAGGTTCTCGATAAATCAGGAGGTCCCGTGCTTTGTAGCTCTGTCCACTCTGCAACGAAGTCTGGTAAGATCTGCGACTTTATCGCTTTTCTTTTTTCATAAGTGATGTCCCGAGGGGAAATCTCTATTCCCCAAAGGGAGACATGGCCCGTAGCTTCCGTGTTGTTCAGTATATTTGATAATGGTGCCTCATTGACCACTATTATCGGGTGTGCCGAAAAATAGTGTCGTAGCTTTCTTGCTGTTGTAAATACTCCGTATGCTAGTTTCTGATAATGCGGGTACCTTTGTTTTGAAGGCGATAAAACTTCGCTAATGAAGTATACCGGCCTCTGTACACCATGTAGTTTGCCTTCTTCCTCTCGCTCAACTACAAGTGCCGTGCTGACCACCTGAGGTGTAGCCGCAATGTATAACATGAGAGGCTCCTTTTCCTTGGGTGCCACCAGTATTGGGGGTGTCGATATCGTGCGCTTGAGGTCCTCAAAGGCTCTGTCCGCTTCTTCGTTCCACTCGAACTTTTCTCCTTGCTTGATCAAGGCGTAAAATGGCAACGCCTTTTCTCCTAGCCTGGCAACGAATATGCTCAAAGCTGCGACTCGCCCAGTTAGCTGTTGTATCTCTTTTAACTTTGTTGGTTTCCGCATCGTTACGATAGCCTATATTTTCTCCGGGTTAGCCTCGATCCCTCTTGCTGACACCAGGAACCCGAGAAGTTCTCCTACCGGGACGCCGAAAGAGCACTTTGTCGGGTTTATCTTGAGACAAAATTTGTCGAGGTTGTCGAAAGTTTCTCTGATCGTCGATCAATGTTGATCCTTCCTTTGTTGTTATGACGACATCGTCAATGTATACTTGGACGATTTTGCCAATCTGCGTGGCCAAGCACTTCTGCATCATCCGCTGGTATGTTGCACCCGCATTTTTCAACCCAAAAGGCATTGTTCTGTAACAGAATACGCCATAGGGGGTAATGAAAGCTGTTTTGACTTCATCTTCTTCGTTTAGTCAAATCTGATTGTAACCAGAATATGCGTCCAAGAAGGAAAGACGTTCGCAACCTACCGTGGAGTCGATAATTTGATCGATCCTTGGGAGGGGAAAGTGATCCTTTGGACAATGTTTATTTAAACACGTGAAGTCGACGCACATACGAAGGACCTCTGTATTTTTCTTCGGGACCAGCACTGGGTTCGCTACCTAGGTGGCTTCTGTATGTATCTCTTTAATGAACCCAGCTTCTCTGAGTCGATTGATTTCTGATAGCATAGCTTTGCGGTTTGGCTCCGAAAAACGCCGCAAAGGCTGTCTGATTGGCCCAGCCAATGGATCCAAATTTAGGGGGTGCTCGGCAAGTTCCCTGGGTACTCCTGGCATGTCAGCTGGACACCATGCGAAGATTTCCCAGTGCTCACGGAGGAACTCGACGAGCGCGCTTTCCTATGCGAGGTCCATATTTGTGGCGATGGCTGTCGTTTTCTTAGGATCTGTCGGGTGTATCTGCACTTCCTTTGAGTTCTTGGTAGTATCAAAGGTTGGTTCCTTAAGCGGCCTCCCGATGTCTGGCAACACGTCGTAATCTGTTGTCAGCTTTGACGCCATATACTCTGCTTGCATCCCGAAAGTTTCCGACAGGCGATGGAAATCCTTGTCGCACTTATCCGCTAGCGCAAAACTACCTTTCACTGTAATTGGTCCCTTGGGTCCAGGGAGCCTCCACAACAAGTACGTGTAGTGAGGTACTGCCATGAATCTGGCATATGCGGGTCGTCCCAATAAATCATGGTACTGTGATGGAAAATCCACGACCTCAAATTCCAGCCTCTCGATTCTGTAATTCTCTCGGGTTCCAAACTGAACGTCGAGATTGATCTTCCCAAATGGATAACTTGGCTTATCTGGTGTGATACCATGGAAACGTGTATCCGTTGGTTTTAAGTTCGCCAAGGATATGTTCATCTTCCTCAATGTATCTGCGTACATAAGGTTTAAACTGCTGCCGCCATCTATAAATACTCTCGACACGTCGAATCCCGCAATCACTGCAGGTAAGATTAAGGCTGACTGCCCTGGTCGAGGAACTTGCTGCGGGTGATCCGCTATGGTGAAGCCGATGTCCTGTCCCGACCAATTTAAATACTCTATTGTTGGTGGAGGCATCTTCTCTGCCATGAAAACTTGTCGCGAAATCACTTTCTGAGCTCTGTTGGATGGCCTAGCCTTCTGAATCATCGAGACCGTGCCGTTGGCGTGGGTGTCGATATATGGAGGTGGGTGTGGTGCTGCCGCTATTCTGAGCTGGTGCCGATTTTCGTCCGTAATTGCGGGAGGAGGCGGAAGGTGAACCTCGCTCCTTGGCCCCTGAGGGTATCTGTTTGCTGCCTGTGCATTGGCATGCCCTGCAAATCTGTTCAACGCCTGAAAAGTTCGGCAGTCTTTCTGCAAGTGTCCGGACTGTCTCTTTCCATTGTTGTCGAGATAAAATTGCATTTGGCACGGTCCGTTCATCATATCTTCGGGAGATATGTACGGCCTCTGGAACCTTGGACCATTATTTTGCCTGTTTGAGCGGGGACCATCCCGCTGCTCGTTGCTTTTTTGATAATCATCTCGACTATTTCCTTCATTATTTCCGTGGAAGCCGGCCGATATTTGGCCGGGACCGTTGTGATCTGAGTACTGTCGAGGAAAATGCCGTCTATTTTGGAAGTTTCTGTTACGATCTTCCTCGGGCGACCTATGCCGCTTATTATTGACGGCATCCTCTCCATCTGCCCAACGATTATCTCCATGAGTGTTGCTATTATCTTTGGATTAGTCCTTCCGAGGTCCTCGATGAAGTCCTTCCTTTGGATTCCACCGACAAAAGCATCTATCGCTCTCTCGTCAGATACATTTTCTGCCGAGTTTTTGATAATATTCCACCTCTGTATGTACGCCCTCATCGACTCGTCATACTTCCGTCAACATGCTCTCAACTCCTCTATTGACGCAGGTTTCTTGCATGTGGACAAGAAATTCTTTACGAACAGATCTTCGAAGGTTTCCCAACTGTCGATAGACCCAGGTGGTAACTTCTTGATCCATGATCTAGCTGCGCCACTTAGATACACATGTATGCTTTGCATAGCTGTCGCCTTAGTTCCACCCGTCAGCTTTACTGTCTCAAGGTAATCAACCAACCAATCCTCGGGATCTTGCAATCCGTCGAATTTCTTATAACTATCAGGCAACTTGAATTCTGATGGTACTCGCGTTTTGCGAACTCGTCGTGTGAAACAAGGGAGTCCACACAGATCTTCGTCATCCCCTTCAGGTGAGTGCCAACGTTCTCTCCTTTCTTGCCGCGCCCTGTCAACCCGTGTCTGCGCTACTGTGTCTCTAGCCGATGTTCTTGGGGGTGGTTGGACTGCTCCTGCAGGTCGTGGACTATTTTGTCTTGCGGCACCTTCGGGAGGTGTGCTCGTACTTGCAAACGCAGTTCCCATGACTCCTACTACTGCCAAAGCCATGTTGTACAATGCCTCTCTTGGATCTCCTGCAGGTGGCCTGTTCGCCAGTATGAAGGCCTGTGTCGCCATATATCCTGCTTCCGGGGTTTTTGGGATAATGTTCCCTCTTGTGTCAATCGACATAAAGGACATGTCGAGGTTTTGGATCAAGTTCTCTCTGTCGGCCTCACGTATGTTTTGCAGCCGAGATCTTGCTCTGTTTCGAGCTGCTCTGTCACTATCTCCTGAAGTACCTGATTGTCGGCTCAGCTCTGCCCTTCGCCTGCTTGACTCAGCAGCTGCCTCCCTTCTTCTATTCAGATCAGCTGTCTGTTTTTCTAATTCTCATCCAACACGGGCTAGTCTGTACTGGTATGCTTGGAATTCTTCCGCCGTAGCAGTTGTGGTCAATGGTTCCGTACCATCCATGGCTCTTGCGGCTCTGTCCCATGCTGCTTGTGGGAGTTGAACCCTTAGACGCGGTGTGGGCCCGACATATTTCGTGCCTAAACCTCGTCTGAGATCAGCGGGATCGACATATGGGTTTCCCGCATCGTCGAAAGCCTCCGATGTTTCCGGTTCTGCTCGACTTGCTTCCTCAATGGCATATATTTGGTGATGTGTAGAAGGTTGATTATCGTCGATATCGGTGACACCGTCATATAGATCGGCGAAAACCTCACGAATAGAAGTAGATCTGTCGACGAAATCGAAAACGCCGATGCTGTCGGAGTCGCTGCTTATATCTGAGTCCGCAGACGACCCGACGGATATGTTGCTGAAGATCTTGATGAGTTCGCCGCTTGATGCAATCTTGGTGGAGATTGTCGATGAAATCTCTTCATCGCCAGACTCGAACGATGAAAACGATCCCGATGAACCGGAACCAGCTGCACCCGATCTCGCCGAATCCGATCTTGCGAGACGATGAGATCCTTCCTTCCCGACGCGGAAGTGGAATTTTCCGAACGCCATGTCCATGGGCTCCTCCAGATACGCATATGCATCCATACGGGAGGGTGGGTGAGGAACAAAATCGACTAGAGCGGTTTCGATCTGTTTACCTCGATCCATCGCGTTGCTTGCTACCGAAGATGTTGATGATGTCGAACGTGCCATCGAGATCAGAACCTTGTCGCCTCTAATTCCCACAGACGGCGCCAATTGATAAGGGATTAACTTATCAATGCCTACGGGTTGTAGACTAGGGTTTAGTTGGAAGTAGAGGGCAAGTAGATCTCGAAAGTTTCAGCCGGAAAAGTGCTCGACTGCTATGAAAACTAGGGTTGCGTGGAACAATGAGTCGATCCTTTCTTTGTCCCTCGACTCCCCCTTATATAGAAGGCGGAGCCGAGGGTTTTGTGATGTACAAGTTACAGAGTCCGGGAGGGTTTCGTGAACCGTCCCTCGATATTTACAAGTTGATATTCCTAATACAATTCTATCTTTCCAAACTATGTAAAACTTCGGGTCGTGGGTCTTCAGTAAACCCCGGGTACCTTCTTCGGCAGGCCCATTGGGGATGCCTATGTCACCAGGCGATGACTGATGTCTACGCACACTCCTTTTCCTGTAGACAGTGTTGGGCCTCCAAGAGCAGAGGTTTGTAAAACAGCAGCACGTTTTCCCTTAAGTGGATCACCCAAGGTTTATCGAACTCAGGGAGGAAGAGGTCAAAGATATCCCACTCAAGCAACCCTGCAATCACGATACAAGAAGTCTCTTGTGTCCCCAACACACCCAATACACTTGTCAGATGTATAGGTGCACTAGTTCGGCGAAGAGATAGTGAAATACAAGTGGTATCAATGAATATGAGCAGTAGTAACGGCGGCAGAGAATAGCTTAGTGGCGTGCAGTTGATGGTAGTAATATTGCAGGAAGTAAAGATGCAGCAAAACAGTAAATAAGCGATGATTGCAGTATTTGGAAACAAGGCCTAGGGATCATACTTTCACTAGTGGACACTCTCAACATTGATCACATAATAAAACCACTCTACACTCTCTTGTTGGATGATGAACACCATTAATTGTGTAGGGCTACAAGAGCACCTCAATGCCGGAGTTAACAAGCTCCACAACATTCGATGTTCATATTTAAATAACCTTAGAGTGCATGATAGATCATTGCAATTACACCAAGTACTAACATAGCATGCACACTGTCACCATCACACTATGAAGGAGGAATATCATAGTAATAGTTAACTCCATAATCTACAAGAGATTACAATCATAACCTACGCCAAGTACTACATGATGCACACACTGTGACCGTTACACCATGAAGGAGGAATAGAGTACTTTAATAACATCACTAGAGTAACACATAGATGAATAGTGATACAAAACTCATATGAATCTCAATCATGTAAGGCAGCTCATGAGATCATTGTATTGAAGTACATAGGAGAGAGATTAACCACATAGCTACCGGTACAGCCCTTAGCCTCGGGGGAGAACTACTACCTCCTCATGGGAGACAGCAACGTTGATGAAGATGGCGGTGGTGTCGATGGAGATGCCTTCCGGGGGCACTTCCCCATCCCGGCGGCGTGCCGGAACAGAGACTCCTATCTCCCAGATCTTGGCTTCGCGATGGCGGCGGCTCTGGAAGGTTTCTCGTACCGTGGCTTTTCCGTATCGAAGATTTAGGTCAGGGACCTTTAAATAGGCGAAGAGGCGGAGTCGGAAGGGCTGAAGTGGCCCCACACAATAGGGGGGCGCGCCTGGCTCCTTGGCCACGCCGCCTCCACGTGTGGGCCCCCCAGGGCTCCCCTCTGGTGGCTCTCGGGTGTTCTGGAAGCTTCGTGGAATTCTAAGATGCTGGGCGTTGATTTCGTCCGATTCCGAGAATATTTCCTTACTAGGATTTCTGAAACCAAAAACAGCAGAAAACAACAACTGGCCCTTCAGCATCTCGTCAATAGGTTAGTTCTGGAAAATGCATAATAATGACATATAATGTGTATAAAACATGTGAGTATCATCATAAAAGTAGCATGGAACATAAGAAATTATAGATACGTTTGAGACGTATCAAGCATCCCCAAGCTTAGTTCCTACTCGCCCTCTAGTAGGTAAACGATAACAAAGATAATTTCTTAAGTGACATGCTATCATAATCTTGATCAATACTATTGTAAAGCATATGAGATGAATGCAAAGATTCGAAGCAATGGTGAAGACAATGAGTAAACAACTGAATCATATATCAAAGACTTTTCATGAGTAGTACTTTCAAGACAAGCATCAATAAGACTTGCATAAGAGTTACTCATAAAGCAATAAATTCTTAGTAGAAAGCATTGAAGCAACACAAAGGAAGATATAAGTTTCAGCAGTTGCTTTCAACTTCAACATATTTATCTCATGGATAATTGTCAACACAAAGTAATATAACAAGTGCAGTAGGTAAACATGTAAGAATCAATGCACACAGTTGACACAAGTGTTTGCTTCTAAGATAGAAAGAATAGGTAAACTGACTCAACATAAAGTAAAAGAAAGGCCCTTCGTAGAGGGAAGCAGGGATTAAATCATGTGCTAGAGCTTTTTAAGTTTTGAAATCATATAGAGAGCATAAAAGTAAAGTTTTGAGAGGTGTTTGTTGTTGTCAACGAATGGTAATGGGTACTCTAACTACCTTATCAACCAGACTTTCAAGAGCGGCTCCCATGAAGGACGTTATCTCTACCAGCAAGGTAGATCATCCCTCTTCTCTTTTGTTTACACATGTATTTTAGTTTCATTATTTATGGATGACACTCCTCCCAACCTTTTGCTTACACAAGCCATGGCTAACCGAATCCTCGGGTGCCTTCCAACATTCACATACCATGAAGGAGTGTCTATTTGCAAAATTAAGTTGCTTACTGATGAATCAGGGCAAAACACGTGAAGAGAATTATTAATGCAAGTTAATTAATTGGGGCTGGGAACCCCATTGCCAGCTCTTTTTGCAAAATTATTGGATAAGCGGATGAAGCCACTAGTCCATTGTGAAAGTCTGTCAAAAGTAAATGACAAGATCGAAAGATAAAACACCACATACTTCCTCATGAGCTATAAAACATTGACACAAATAAGAGATAATAGCTTTTGAATTGTTTAAAGGTAGCACATGAAGTACTTGCTTGGAATGGCAGAGAAATACCATGTGGTAGGTAGGTATGGTGGACACAAATGGCATAGTTTTTGGCTCAAGGATTTGGATGCACGAGAAGAATCCCTCTCAATACAAGGCTAGGCTAGCAAGGTTGTTTGAAGCAAACTCAAGTATAAAACGGTGCAGCAAGACTCACATATGAACATATTGTAAGCATTATAAGACTTTACATCGTCTTCCTTGTTGTTCAAACACCTTAACCAGATAATATCTAGACTCTAGAGAAACCAATCATGCAAACCAAATTTTAACAAGCTCTATGTAGTTCTTCATTAATGGGTACAAAGTACATGATGCAAGAGCTTAAACTTGATCTATATGAGCACAACAATTGCCAAGTATCAAATTATTCAAGACATTATACCAATTATCACATGCAGCATTTTCTGTTTCCAACCATATAACAATGAACGAAGCAGTTTCAACCTTCGCCATGAACATTAAGAATAAAGCTAAGAACACATGTGTTCATATGCAACAGCGGAGCGTGTCTCTCTCCCACACAAGCATGATGGATCATATCTTATTCAACCACAAAACAAAAATAAAAGAACACAGACGCTCCAAGTAAAATACATAAGATGTGACCGAATAAAAATATAGTTTCAAGAGAAGAAACCTGATAAATTGTCGATGAAGAAGGGGATGCCTTGGGCATCCCCAAGCTTAGATGCTTGAGTCTTCTTGAAATATGCAGGGATGAACCACCGGGGCATCCCCAAGCTTAGACTTTTCACTCTTCTTGATCATAGTATATCATCCTCCTCTCTTGACCCTTGAAAACTTCCTCCACACCAAACTCAAAACAAACTCATTAGAGGGTTAGTGCATAATCAAAAATTCACATGTTCAGAGGTGACACAATCATTCTTAACACTTCTGGACATTGCACAAAGCTACTGGAAGTTAATGGAACAAAGAAATCCATCAAACATAGCAAAACAGGCAATGCGAAATAAAAGGCAGAATCTGTCAAAACAGAACAGTCCGTAAAGACGAATTTTGTTGAGGCGCCATACTTGCTCAGATAAAAATGCCCAAATTTAATGAAAGTTGCGTACATATCTGAGGATCATGCACGTAAATTGGCAGATTTTTCTGAGTTACCTACAGAGAGGCATATTGAAATTCGTGACAGCAAGAAATCTGTTTCTGCGCAGTAATCCAAATCTAGTATCAACATTACTATCAAAGACTTTACTTGGCACAACAATGCAATAAAATAAAGATAAGGAGAGGTTGCTACAGTAGTAACAACTTACAAGACATAAATATAAAACAAAAGTACTGTAGTAAAATAAAGACATGGTTTATCTCCCAAGAAGTGCTTTCTTTATAGCCATTAAGATGGGCTCAGCAATTTCAATGATGCTCTTGCAAGAAATAAGAGTTGAAGCAAAAGAGAGCATCAAAAAGCAAATTCAAAACATATTTAAGTCTAACCCACTTCCAATGAAAAGGAATCTTGTAAATAAACAAATTCATGAAGCATAATGCAACAAGCATAGGAAAACTAGACAAGCGCAACTTCAAGGTTTTCAGCATATAGAGAGGTGTTTTAGTAACATGAAAACTTCTACAACCATATTTTCCTCCCTCATAATAACTTTCAGTGGCATCATGAACAAATTCAACAATGTAACTATCACATAAAGCATTCTTATTCACATGCATAAAAGTATCATTACTCTCCACATAAGCATAGTCAATTTTATTAGTTGTAGTGGGAGCAAATTCAACAAAGTAGCTATCATTATTATTCTCATCAAGTGTAGGAGGCATAGTATAATCATAATAAAATTTACTCTCCATAGTAGGCGGCACCAAAAGACCACTATCATTTTAATCATCATATATGGGAGGCATATCATAATCAACATAAACTTTCTCCTCAATACCCGGAGGGCTAAAGAGATCATTTTCGTCAAAACCGTCCTCCCCAAGCTTAGAATTTTCTATATCATCATCAATAATGGTGTTCAAAGCGTTCATACTAAAATTACTACTAGCATGCAAATAAGGTTCCATAGGTTTTTTAATTTTCGTATTAAACCATTAATGTCTTGACTCAGGAAATAGTTTAAAAAGCTCACAGATGTTTTCCATTATGCCTTACTAGTGTAAACAAGAAACAAAAAGATGCAATTGCAGGATCTAAAGGAAATAGCTTCGAACACTCACACAATAGCGCTAGAAAAGTACTTAGTTACCTGGGACCGAAGTATGAGTGCCTTTTACCTTTCCTCCCCGGCAACGGCGCCAGAAAAGTGCTTGATGTCTACGCACACTCCTTTTCCTGTAGACAGTGTTGGGCCTCCAAGAGCAGAGGTTTGTAGAACAGCAGCAAGTTTTCCCTTAAGTGGATCACCCAAGGTTTATCGAACTCAGGGAGGAAGAGGTCAAAGATATCCCTCTCAAGCAACCCTGCAATCACGATACAAGAAGTCTCTTGTGTCCCCAACACACCCAATACACTTGTCAGATGTATAGGTGCACTAGTTCGGCGAAGAGATAGTGAAATACAAGTGGTATGAATGAATATAAGCAGTAGTAACGGCGGCAGAGAATAGCTTAGTGGCGTGCAGTTGATGGTAGTAATATTGCAGGAAGTAAAGATGCAGCAAAACAGTAAATAAGCGATGATTGCAGTATTTGGAAACAAGGCCTAGGGATCATACTTTCACTAGTGGACACTCTCAACATTGATCACATAATAAAACCACTCTACACTCTCTTGTTGGATGATGAACACCATTAATTGTGTAGGGCTACAAGAGCACCTCAATGCCGGAGTTAACAAGCTCCACAACATTCGATGTTCATATTTAAATAACCTTAGAGTGCATGATAGATCATTGCAATTACACCAAGTACTAACATAGCATGCACACTGTCACCATCACACTATGAAGGAGGAATAGATCGCATCAATACTATCATAGTAATAGTTAACTCCATAATCTACAAGAGATTACAATCATAACCTACGCCAAGTACTACATGATGCACACACTGTCACCGTTATACCATGAAGGAGGAATAGAGTACTTTAATAATATCACTAGAGTAACACATAGATGAATAGTGATACAAAACTCATATGAATCTCAATCATGTAAGGCAGCTCATGAGATCATTGTATTGAAGTACATAGGAGAGAGATTAACCACATAGCTACCGGTACAGCCCTTAGCCTCGGGGAGAACTACTCCCTCCTCATGGGAGACAGCAGCGTTGATGAAGATGGCGGTGGTGTCGATGGAGATGCCTTCCGGGGGCACTTCCCCGTCCCGGCGGCGTGCCGGAACAGAGACTCCTGTCCCCCAGATCTTGGCTTCGCGATGGCGGCGGCTCTGGAAGGTTTCTCGTACCGTGGCTTTTCCGTATCGAAGATTTAGGTCAGGGACCTTTAAATAGGCGAAGAGGCGGAGTCGGAAGGACTGCGGTGGCCCCACACAATAGGGGGGCGCGCCTGGCTCCTTGGCCGCGCCGCCTCCACGTGTGGGCCCCCCAGGGCTCCCCTCTGGTGGCTCTCGGGTGTTCTGGAAGCTTCGTGGAATTCTAAGATGCTGGGCGTTGATTTCGTCCGATTCCGAGAATATTTCCTTACTAGGATTTCTGAAACCAAAAACAGCAGAAAACAGCAACTGGCCCTTCGGCATCTCGTCAATAGGTTAGTTCCGGAAAATGCATAATAATGACATATAATGTGTATAAAACATGTGAGTATCATCATAAAAGTAGCATGGAACATAAGAAATTATAGATACGTTTGAGACGTATCAATGACCTCGGCAGTGGCCCAACCTGATCAAGTCCCCACTGTGCGAAGGGCCACGCAAGTGGTATCGTCATCAGATCTGTTGCGGGAGCGTGAGGTCTTGGTGCAAAACACTGACAAGGGTCGCACTTCATGACCAGGTCCCGTGCGTCCGATGCTGCCGTTGGCCAGTAAAATCCTGCTTTGAAAGCTTTCGCCACAAGGGCCCTGCTGCCTGCGTGATGCCCGCAGGTTCCTTCATGTATTTCTCGTAGCAGAGTCTTTCCGGCGTTGATGGAGATGCACCTTTGAAAAATACCAGAGATACTACGCTTGTAGAGTTCTCCGTTTACCACAGTGAAGGCTTTTGACCGCCTTACAATTCTCCTGGCTTTCACCGGATCCTCCGGTAGTTGCTGCTCTATCAGGTATGCTAAAAAGGGTTTGGTCCACAGGGGTTCGAGGAGGAGGACCTGCTCTGTAGGTCGAGGCGGAGATTCTTCGACATCTTGCTGCGAGCTAGTCTCTGAATTGCCAGCCGATGGTTTTGGAGGTACCGATGCTTTCTCCTTGCATGGGAAAGAAAAGCAAACGAGCACACAACCCTCACACCTTCCACCAAGAAAAAATAGAGTGAGGGCTAGCTGGGGGTGAGCTGAATATATAGGGCAAAGGGGGGCTTTAGCACCAGTTCGTGACACGAACCAGTGCTAATGTTTACCTTTAACACCGGTTCGTGTCACGTCACCTACCACTAAAAGTAAAGCGTCGATAAATTCTAAAATTAATCCAGATAAATATGAATACCCATGCCAAGTCTAGAACTTAAACCTGGATGAGCTGGTTCCACCACGAGAAATCTAACCACCAGAGGCAAGCTCACTTTGCAGTCGTGTTTCCAGCTTAGTCGCACGTCCCACTAGAGTTGCAGTTGCAGGCCAAGCCTTGACGCTGATTTACGGTTGACATTTGCCTCGACGACCACACGTACCACGTCGCCGTCGGCTAGGCTGCCGTGCGTGTCGCTGTCAAGTCAGAGATTATAATCGTACACGCCGGCTGATAAAGTGATAAAAAAAATCGGATCGTCTATATCAGTTTATTCTTTTTTTGCGGGTACGTCTATATCAGTTCCGGCTGAGTCGCGAAAGACCCTAGACTCTTTGCCTGAAATACGTTAGTTTTCTAGCAGTCAAGATAAATGTTGTTATCCCCAACAAACCTCGAGAATAAAGCGCTCCACGTGTCCAGATATGTGTGGACATTGAAGTCAATGACAACCTAGGTGATAACCTTAAAAAGAAAGGCTCCGGCGAAACGACCTTTATCACCTATATCATCTGGCATAGTGACAGATATGCTGACGCAAAGATTACTGCCAAATGGCTGGATTAGAACCACACCTCGTAGCTGGTGGCTTGAGCAAAACGCGAGGGTTTTTGACGGTGCCGCCAGCAGTGCCACTTCGCTGGCCAACCGCATCATAGACGAGTGGAAGAGCTGGTTGGTTGCCAGGTCCTTAGGTAGGGGTGGTCGGTTAGGGAAATAGGATAGCACGCTCACTCGCCGGCATGCGTTGCCTGCCATGGGTGCTGCTGCAGCCGCTCTTGTAATTTGTGGATCCTTCTTCTTTAATTTTAATACAATGATCGCAAATCTCCTGCGAGTTAAAAAAAGGAATTCTAATTGTGTATCATGACCGCGAGAAAGCTAAGAACTGAAAGTTAGTACTTCCAGCATTCAAGCAACTTTTACGCTTTCAAATTAATTTCTAGAAAAGCAAATTATTCTGTTTTGGAGAAGCTCAAAATGAGGTTTCTCAACGCTCTGAACAATTCGTTTATGAGTAAGGTTAATTTTTCATTAGATGCTTAGACATCCCGATTAACTGTAGGATACTCTCAAGTGCAAATGCCTTGTTGAAAGAGGAGCGCTTCGAAAAGTAGTTGAGCAGCTGGAAAGGCAAAGCTCCTTTCTCCGGTTCTTTCTAAACCAAAAGCTCGAGAAGCGCCCTGCTTTAACTTAATAAAACCATACACCCATAGATTTAAAATTATATGACGAAACAGTTTAGGAAGCCAACAGAGGCTCTACAAATTCGGAACAAATTAGGTAAAGACAAGATACAAGTAGGTACAGAAATGAGATAAATCTGCTTATCCCTAAGGTCGATGAGAAGAGATCGGATCTTGTCAGCCACGGCTCCCAGCGTGTCCTGGTCATTCTGCTTAGCCACATATTTCCATACATCCAAGTAGGACGCCATTTTGTACAACACATGAGAAGCTTGGCTTGGGAAATAAGCTTCAATTGTGAATTTATTTCTAGTGGTCCAAAGCGACCAACACAGAAACACGACACATATCAAGTAAACATGTTTTTAGCTCGGCCTTTGACACGGTTTAGTGATCGGTACACATCATTCACGTTGGGTTCCAAGAACACCCTAGCAGTTCCCTAACTGCGTTCCACATGAAGTGAGCTAAAATACAATTGAAGAAGGTGTGATTTGTGCCCTCCGGATCAACGCACAACGCATATCGGCCGTTGCCCGGGGGCCGTCGATGATGGATGTTATCACTCGAGGTTAGTCATTTGCAAATAATCTGCCACAAGAAGATCTGAAACTTTAGCAGTATTACCATCTGCCACATGTCAACCTTAGAGAAGCTTCAGATAGAGGGATTAGCCCGAGGACCGCCTCGACAGTTCTAAGGCCCAAGACATAACATCTGGCAACTAGTGGAGACTGAATCCCTGAATACACCGCATCAAGTTAGTGAGATCAGTGTGCTCTACTACTGATAATTCACACTGGAAAGGAATGTTTCATATCCCTCCCTACACTGCACTAGCCATTGAGGCCTCCAGCTCCGCAGCAATAGCGAAAAGGGCCCCGAATCTGTCGCGGAGAGGGAAGCTGCCTTGCAACCGGTGTATCCACACCCTTGTGGAGGATCCATTATGAGCCTCGTGCTTTGCCCCCAACCGAAACAAGTGTTGTATTTCTGGATGGCGTTCTAGAATTGAGATCTTGGTAGGTGCTTGTTGATCGAAGATCTTTGTGTTATAGATATTTAGCCTTAAGAATACCCACCCACATGCCATGCGCTCCTGGTTGTAGAGCCTCCAGACCCACTTGAGCATTAAGATGATGCTCATAAGCTTCATGTTAATTAAGACTAGTCCCACGTGGACTTTCGTGCGGCACACCAAAGCGCAGCGTACCATGTGGTATTTTCGCTTCGGACCCGTGACCTCCCAGAAGATGCGGGATGTGAGTTTGCTGAACACGTCGTGAACCCCATCTCCAAGAATATTCACCCCAATTGCACGGAGAGAGGCATATTGGAGATTCATGCATCGTTTAGGGTTAGTCATGATGTCGGTGTAGTGGCACTAGGGGTACCATAGTCCACCTGATGTTGGCCCGTGCGGTGGGCCATCTAAAACCACGAAGGATCTTTGCCTTCATGAGGCCTTCGGCTTCATGAGGAGTATCCCCTTGCGAGGACCCGCTCGCTAGGAAGTTAACACTTGGCTGTTTCAAGGCAAGATAGAAGCCCTCGTGAGGACCCCTTCACGAGGAGTCTGTGCCGAGTGTTCAAGAGGCTCCACGTTGGGCCACAATGCAAGACATGCCATGTGAGTAGGAAGATGAAGATGATGACGAAAGCCATGATGCACGTCGTAGTTGTAGGTGGTCAGGCTCTCCGGTCCGGAAGACACGGGAAGCCTGACACCACCTACACAAAGGCATGTAGCCGTTGCTCCTTTCCCGCAAAGAGCACTGTGGGCGGTGCAACGTAGCATGCAGGGGGTGGCGTCAGTAGTCCACAACTATTCTTGTAGACCATCACCCATTTTGGGGGAATGGACCAAGTCCACTTATACAGTAGGGAACAGCTGGCACCCTCCATCCCCACGCCTGTGGCAATCCCTCTCCCATGTTTCCTTGGGGAGGAGCACGAGTGCCTCTATAAAAGGAGTGGCGGCTGCTCCATATATAGAGGCAGACTCTTTTTCAATCTCTCTTTCGGACTCGAGATTGCCACGAGGCCATCAGGGTCCAATCCATGCCTGCTAGGAAATGCACAACTCCCTCCGAGCATGACAACGATGACGCCACTTCCTCCTATCGTCCCTTGAGGGAGCAGGATGGCTGCCTCTCATACACCGCCACCGCCACATATCACGCAAGCTTGGGAAGTCAGCAAAGCCCGTTGGCGGCGCTCCTCGTGGCACACGAGTTGTTGCGCTACCATCCCACCGATGCCGGCTGCGACGGCTGGCTCCCTCGGCCAAGGCCAAGTCCAAGGATGGGGTTTTTGCACCTCCGGTGTCAGATCATGCATGTGTGCAAGCTAGGTCAATGATTCAAATGTGGTCACTGTAGTCTTACAATGGATTTACCGAACCATGTACATTGTACTAACGGTAAATGTTAGCAATGAACTAGATTCGATAACTCCATCTACGAAACATGTGTGTCCAACAAATGTATGAGGCAGTAAATTTTGACATTGCTTAGCTAATGGATGCTTCTGCAGATGATCACAACTATGAAAACACGTATATCAATAGGATAGTTGCACATTTAACAACTTCTCTCAATCAGGTTACCAAATTGGTTGTGCATGGCATTTGTTAAATGTTCAATTATCTAAATAGACCATGAGCATTGTTGCTATAGTAAATGAATCGTACGCTGCACTTATGAGGCATACATTTTATTCATTGTGTTATTCATATATTAAGCCTGTGATGAAACATGTATTCAAGGGATCCGTGTGACCGAAATTAGAGTTGTGTGCACAAAAAAGTGTGCCTATCTCTTGTTTCACTCACACTATCCCTGTGAATGCTTTCTACCTATATATGAGGCCTTAAATGTTTGCTTCTATAAGGCATTCTTTATTCTTTGTTCTTTGGGCAATGATTAAAATGTGGCACAATGCAAGGCAAGGGATTTTCATGAATCGTAGTCGTATGTGTAAGCACATTGCTTGTACACTAGACTTGGTTTGGGGACAATCCCTTTGCCTTCTGTGTGACCCTTACAAGAGGACTTTTTCGTTCGATCTTTGTTGTGAGCCTATGGTGTAGGTAGATGCTACTTGTTGACCTTGATTGCACCATACGTGCCTGAGAATTTTTTGTTTCTTCTGCAGGCTAAGATCGACCTAGGCGCACCTGTGGAGGTTCCCGACGAGGGTTCTACCAAGAGGCCACGAGGAAGGCCGGACAACATCGGCCACTTCCGTGATGATGTGGGTCTGGAGAACTTTCTCCGTATCATATTCGAGCGGACCTTGGGCATGCTCCCAATACATTCAAAGTTCGTTGTTTTGCACCCATCTGAGGGGAAGATCACCATCCTCACCAGCACATGGTGTAGCTTTGCCGTTGCCCATAAAATGAGGGTTGTCCACTTTCTCACCTTTCACAAGGAAGCCTCGGTATCTACATAGTGGTCATCTTCGACTACACTTGCACTAGGGTCATGACATGTGCCCGGACCACGAATATGCCACTAGGTTGGTCGTGGAGGAAGAATAAGTTTGAAGCCGTCTTACTATGCCTCGCTAGTGTCAATGAACTAAGGTCGATTTAATTGTTTCGGTGATCGTGTTAGTTGTGTCTGAATCTTGTTTGAATTGCAATGTTTTTTTCTTGTGTGTTATTCAGCTATGGCTGGTAACCTCACCATACCAGAGAAGAGGTAACCGAACTCATTTTTGAGGTAGCAACCGAACGGTGGGATCCTGGTATTGGGCTGCTCCATGGCCTTCAAGCCGAGCAACCAAATAACCTCTGCCGAAATCTCTAGTGATTCGAAAAATCTCTTTGGGAGCAACCGAACGAATTGCCAATTCTAACCCGTGGCTCGTTCCGAACGTGCAACGGACCGTGGAGCTTGCCTCAGGGAGCACCAAAACCGGCCTAGGCTACCAAACACGCCCATATAAACCAGATCATGTAACTTGATGAGAAATTAAGGGAACGTTTGATTTGTTCTATCTCGTTCCATGGGTGCCTAAGATACCAAACACTCCCATATAAACTAGATGATGTTTTTAGATAAAGGGAATATATTAATATCAGAAGATTCCAATTACACCCAGCCTCTGCAACAACCCCCACCCTAATGGCAGTACGGATGCACACAGCCAAAAAAGAGTAAAGAATACTAAGAAATAAAAGTCCCGCTACATCCTTCTAGATCTAGCAACAACAATACAACCACCACCGTGACAACACATGAAGTACAGACTCTCCAAAAGCGACGCCTCCAAGAAGGGAACAATGAACCAGCGCCGTCATCGCCCGACCAAAGGTATGAGGTTTTCACCTTGAAGATAGCCCCCACTCTCAAAACAAGGCCTCCCATAAGAACATTGCCAGGCACAACTAGTTAAGGCCAGACCTTGGGTTTTCACCCTAAGAGGTAAGACTCTAAACTTCCCCTGTGTTGCCGCCCCCACATGCATACCACTGCTGCAGAACCCAGAACGCCAAGCAGATCCCTCAACATCACGGAGACTCGAACCTCCTTTAGGCAGTCACCAATCTGGCCTTCATGATATTCCTTTGTCTGACTTCATCATGGAACAAAAAGTCACCTGATGTCAACACAGAATAGAGCTTCGCGCCGCTCCCTCCAGAACCAAATGGCCGAAAGAAAAACATGGGTGCGCGCGACCGAATACCACCCGATCCAGCAAACTGCAGGCGAAAGATGCACTGTTCCATTCGCCAACGGAGCTTTCCGGAACTCATCTCTCCAGCCAGATCAAACCAAACTGACCTCCGGAAGATCTTCATCCTCGCATGCGAGAAACCCGAGGACCGCCACCAAAACAAAGCAAGATCAGCAGCCCCCACGCCGCCAATCCCTTCTGCCGGATCACCAAGGAAGAGGCAGCGACGCGGATCATGCGTACCGCCGCCGAACCGTTACCGGGGACGAAGGACGCCACCACTCCACCGAATCCTCCATGGCTACCGATGGAGAGCCTCAGCCCCCGGCTTCCTCCACTGGCGCTACATCACCTCCCATGGAACGCCGCCGCGGAAACCTTCTTCTCCCCCTCTTTGATTCGACGGAGGGGGTGCTGCCACCACCGCCATAGCCAGGCCGGGACCGGAGCCATGGCCGGGGCCAGGGCCGAGGACAGCGCCGGGGTCGGGGGCGCCGGGTGGCTGTGGGGTGCGGGCGGAGGAGGGGCCTCCGCCGCCGCCCGGGAGGGGGGCGGGAGAGGGAGACGGCGGGTTAGGGTTAGGGGACGGGAGCGTTAGGCTATACAATAAATCTAAACCAGATGATGTAACTTGCTGAGAAATTAAGGGAACGTTTGATTTGTTCTAACTCATCCCATGCGTACATATGTCAGGTCTACTGTAATCTTTTCTTTTTAATTTTGATCCATTCAACACCTTGTACACTAGTCTTTTTTTCTTGTGTTGTAGCCGTGCTCTCTTGTTTTAAAGCAGTGAGGTCTTCCTGAATTTAAGAGAAAATATTCCTGTCCTCACAATGGGTCATGTGCATCTATCTTCATGGCTAGTTTGTTGTATGATTCCGTCGTTGGTGCTGATTGCTTTAGGCTTCGTAACCATCCATGGTCAGCTAGATAGCCATGGTACTTCAATCATGCCGGTTTGAATCATCAACCAGACAAAAATTGTGTGTATTACATCAAACTTTGTTCTGATGTCTCCCAAGGCGACGTCCGCGGCGGCGGCTAAGCCGCCGGCCGAGGCGGTGGAGCCCTGGCGGACTCCGGTACGACTGGCTCGCCGGCGGCCTGGCCATTCTTTCCCTCCGACGGTGTTCCCTTCTCCGTCAAGCGGCCGTTTCGATCCGCTCGATGACCTGGGCATGGAGGATGGGTGTTCGGTGGCGGAGGAGGTGGCGTGGGCTGGCCTTGAAGATGATCCGGAGGTGCTACCGATCGACAAGGATCTAGATCGCGCGGCGCTCCTGGAGGACTTTTGGGTGAAGATCGGCTTCCCTGCGGCAGCGACCAGGTCTTGGGGGAGGAATGCATCGACGGTGGCGGAGGCTGTGCCGCGGGCACGCTCGTCGTCTCCTCCGCGCGTTTCTGCGAAGCTTCGCCGAGCTCTCTCTAGCTCGCCGCCGGGGAGGCGGTTTCCGCGGCAACCGGTGCGCCTAAAAAGCTGGAAAGGCCCGCTTCCCCCCAAGAGGTTCACGCCGCCGGCTGTCTTCGGAGATTTCCTCGACGCAGCCGCCAAGGGAGCGAGGCGGACGCTCGGTGATGCGCACCTGCCGGCGGCGAGCGAGGCGAGTTCTCCGCCTCCGTTTCAAACGGACGCGGCGGGATCTTCGCGCCTTGGGCCGCGGCCGTGTTGGGCCAGATTGGGCCGCGCGCTGGTGGGCCTGCAGCGAGGGGTTAGACGTGGGGGCGTGACGGCATGCGATCATACGATCACACGTCCGTGCTCGCAACGCAGTCACGTCGCCGCCGCCTCGCTCCCATCGTTGCCGCCGCCCCTTCCTCCTGACCCACGTCCGAGCCTCTCGCCGTCGTCTGCCCCCCTGGTGCGCGCTCCGCTTCGTCGCTCTTTCGTCGACGTGGTGGCGTCGGGCGCCTCAGGTCCCATGGCCGGGCCACCCCGCTCCGTTCCACCGGGGACGGCGAATGCTCCTCCGGCGCCGGCTCGCCCGCAGGCGGCGGCTGCTGCGTCGGTCGCCAGAGGGTACCAAGGCCCTCCGGGGTTCCAAGGATGGCCGCAGGGGGCCCTCATGCCACCGGCCCCTGCTGCGCCGCCCCGGCCCCAGGTGGGGTATCGCCCGCCGCAGCCGCGCATGCCGACCGCTCCTTTCATGCCTCTTCAACAGCCGCCGTATCCTCAGCAGCAGCAGTACCCTCAGTACCCGCCGCAGCAGCAGTATGCTCAGTTTCAAGGTCAATTTTTCCCCGCTTCTAATCCAACGCAGCAACCGGTGGTGTCACATTTACCACAGCAGGTTAACCAGCCGGCGCAGCCTGGACAGCAGAAGAAGAGGAGGAAGAAGAAACCTGTCGCAGCGGTGGGGACAGCGGGAGGTGGCAATGTTGTGCCACCGGCTATGCTGCAGGGTCCCATGCAGGACCCGCAACCGGCGGGTATTCCTACGCCAGTGTTGGAGGCGGTTCCTGCACCGCTGCCGATGCCGATTGCTCCACCAGTGGTTACTGCACCTGCGGCGACTGCACCTGTGGTGAAGCCGAAGAAGGCGGGTCGTTGTTGGAAGTGCGCGGTCAACACGCATGCTTCTAAGGACTGTAAGGTTCCTCATTACTGCTTAGTTTGTGACTCTGGGGCACACCCGACTATTCGTTGCCCTGTGCTGAAGACCCCGAGACCTATGAGTTTTTTTGTGGGTTGCGGTAATGACGCCACGCTAGATCTCCAGGTTCCTGACTCAGTTTATAAGCCACAGATGTTATCCAGCGGAGCACCTACAGCTTTGGTACAGGTGTTAGGGGAGGGGACTGTTGCGGCGGCAGATATTCAGAATCTCATGGCTCGCATGTGTCCGGGGAACCCCACTTGGAAGTGGGAGGCGCAGCCTCATGGTAATAACGCTTTCCTGATTGGGATCCCTACCGCTGAGGACTTGTTGAGGATTGACGGTATGCAGATGAGCGTGCTGAAGATTAATGCACAGGCCATGGTTTCTTCTTGGACTCAGCAGGATGTTATGCCAGAGTTTGTGATGGAGCCTGTTTGGGTGCATGTCGAGGGTGTTCCGAATGCTCTACGTCACTTCCTCGGTCTATGGGCTGTTGGTACTTTTATTGGTACTACTATTGATGTGGATTTGTACACCTTGAGGAGTCAAGGGTTAGTTCGTATTGAGGTGGCCATGAGAGATACTTCTGTTCTGGAGAAAGATAAGGCTAAACACGGACCACCATGCTTAGAGGTGCTGGCTCGCTTACAGCTTAATGGATACAGATTCAGATTTCGCCGCGAGTCTTCTGAGTACAAGCCAGACCCTAGGTTTCGTCCTTTCTTTTGGAAGGGTGAAGATGAGGACGATGCGGCTCATGGTGACGATGATGGTTTTGATGATGCCGCGGCAGAGGGGGCACCAGGGGCCTCACATATGGACGTTGATGGCCATGCATCTTTGCCTCCTTCTGGCACAGCTTCGGTACCGGTTACTCAGGTCGCCATGACCCCGTTTAACCACTCGCTGACGACAGACAGGGGCAAGGCGATTGTGGCTAGAGCTTTGTCGGTGTCGCCACACTTGGTGGCAACTCCGCCTCCGTCGCGTGTTCGGACTTTTATGCAGGGGAGGACTCGCCCGGTGTCTTCGTCTTCTACTCCTCTCGGTGGTCCTTTCGTTGCTCCCACTCCGTCTTCTACCACGCCTCAGACGGAGAGGGGGCTTCAGAGGGCTTCTTCTTCGACGGTTGGCTCGTCGGACTCGGGGATGCAGCGCCACGCCGCGGTGGTGGTGGAGCAGCAGCAGCCGGCCTTGGGCTCGGTGCTGCCGTAGCTCCCTGCCGCTGATGCGGCGACGCAGCAGCAGACCCATGGTCCGGTGGGGCTTCAGCAGCTGGCCGGGGGCTCTGCGGCGCAGCAGCAGGTCGTCGGCACGGAGGGGCAGCAGCCACCGCCCCCGGTCTCGATGGCGTTGCAGCAGCCGGCCACAGGCAAGGTGGGACAACACGCAGCCCCTTGCGCGCCTGGGCAGCAGCCGGCCTCTGGCCAGGCTGCTTCGTCGCCACGCGGAGGGCCTGGGGTGGCGCCGTCCTCGCCCCGTGCGCCTCAGGTGGAGGAGCAGGACTGGTTGGGGAGGCGCCCCAGCCGGTCCCCTGTGAGGCGCCACAGCCGGTCCCCGGCGCCCTCTCCGCCTAGGGGGGTTTCGGCGTCGCGGTCGGGTTCGGTGCAGGGGGCTTCATCGCCATCTACCCCTGCATCGAAATCTTCTTCACCAGCGCCTGGACCGCCATCTTCACCGCGCTTGTCTCCGCCTCCGCCAGTTGCCCCCGTCTTGCAACCTCCACCCACTATTCCTCCACCAGTTGCGTAGCCGCCGGTGAGGAGGAGTGGGAGGTTTGCTACGACGGAGGATGGTGTGGAGGCTACGGATGAAGACGTGATGCAGAGGGCTATGCGGCGCAAGGCGGAAAAGAACCTCGACACGTCAGGTACTAGAATTTCATCCAAGTCTTTCACTTCTTTTTCTGATACTAGAATTTCTTCGAATTTGAGTAGTGTAGGTATATCTTTGGGTAGAGGTTCGGATGAGATTTTAGCTTCAGCTCATGTGTTGAGACAGACGGAGCTTGACCGTTTAACGGTTGCTCCAAATGGATCCACTGAGCTGGCTACTTCCACTGTTGACGATGACGAAGATGATGGCATCCTAGATGGTCATCTTCTCTCGGCTTTAGTTGGAAGTGTGACAGAAGTTGATTTAGACCACTCAGAGCTTAGTTCAGTTTATGACCTCTCTGCCTCTGAACGTGGTTCTAGATCATCGGCTGGAAAGAAATCTCGTAGATATGGTAAAAAGTCTAAATCCAAAATAGTTTCTCGATGAACGGCACGTTTCGGAATAGCAGAGGTCTTGGTGACTTGGCTAAGCATTCTCACATTGCCGATGGTTGTAGAGATTATGATTTAGATTTCATTGCTACATCGGAGACGGGTAGGCGAAATTTCACACAAAGTTTTCTCGACCGATTGTCAGGCGGAATTAACTTTCAGTGGTTTTCTCGCCCACCTCGTGGTAGATCTGGTGGCATTTTACTTGGCGTCCATATTGATACCATGACTGTCTTAGCTAGTTCTGATGGAGAGTATCACATTAAGCTCGACATTCAGAATAAAGCAGACGGGTTCAAGTGGAGTCTGGTCGCTGTGTATGGTGCCGCTCAGGATGCGTTTAAGGCTGACTTTTTACGTGAATTGGTAAATCTTACAAAAGATAATCCCTATCCGATTTTAATCGGAGGCGATTTTAATTTGTTGAGATTTCCTCACGAGAAAAGTAAAGGCCACTTTGATGGACATTGGCCTTTTCTATTCAATGCTGTCATTGACAGTCTTGATTTAAGGGAGGTGTTCATGTCTGGTCGACAGTTTACTTGGGCCAACAGCTTGCCTGAACCCACTTACGAGAAGCTAGATCGCGTGTTGATGGACACCGAATGGGAAAATAAATACCCTATGGTGTCTGTCCGTGCACTAGAACGTATTGTAAATCTGTCTGACCATGCCCCCATCCTTCTAACCACTGGGGATCCCCGTCCTGTGTGTATGCGGCCGTTCAAATTTGAACTTGGTTGGCTACATCGAGAGGGTTTTCATGATATGGTTAAGAAGGTTTGGGAGAGACCGGTCGGAGGCAGCTCTCCAATTCTGAGATGGAACAATAAGATGCGGTCAATGCGCAAACATCTCTGTGGTTGGGCTGCCCACACGGCTGGTATCCTTAAAAAAGAGAAGGCTCGCTTATCAAATGTTATTGATGAGCTTGAGGCTTTTGCGGAGGTTAGACCGTTGTCGACGCAGGAGATTGAACTCAAAAATCAATCAAATGTGCAGATGGCGAGTCTTCTTCGTGAGGAGGAACTTAAATGGTACCAGCGATCCAAAGCCCAGTTCATTATAGAGGGAGATTCAAATACGCGATATTTCTATGCTTTAGCCAATGGGAGACATCGGAAAAAACGTATTCATTCTCTCACTCAAGATGAAGGGGTGATTGAAGGCCATGAGCAGCTCAAATCGTACATTACTAATTATTATAAAGGCTTGTTTGGTCTTCCGGAGGAAAGTACTTTCTCTCTTAATGAGGATTTAACAGCCGATATACCCCAAGTTTCCGTTGAGGAAAATGGTCTACTAACCGCACCTTATACTGACGAAGAGGTTCAGAAGGCAGTTTTCCAAATGGAATGCAACAAAGCACCGGGTCCTGATGGTTTCCTAGCTGAGTTTTATCAAACTTTCTGGGACACGATTAAATCGGACCTTCTAGATTTGTTCAGTGACCTACACTCTGGACAACTAGAATTATTTCGTCTAAATTTTGGTGAAGTAATCTTGTTACCGAAAGTTAATGAGGTAGAAAGGATTCAACAATATAGACCTATCTGCCTATTAAATGTAAGTTTCAAGATTTTCACGAAAGTGGCCACCATTAGACTTAATACGGTTGCGGATCATGTAGTCCAGCCATCACAGACGGCCTTTATGCAAGGAAGAAACATCCTTGATGGAGTGGCGGTCTTGCATGAGACGGTACATGAGATGCATTCTAAGAAATTAAATGGGGTTATTTTAAAACTAGATTTTGAAAAGGCGTATGATAAAGTCAAGTGGTCGTTTCTACAGCAAACACTCAGGATGAAAGGTTTTTCTCCAGAGTGGCGCGCTCTGATAAATGATTTTGTGTATGGAGGTAGTGTCGCAATCCGGGTTAATGATGACACCGGTCACTATTTCCAAACACGAAAAGGGTTACGCCAAGGGGATCCGTTATCACCGATGTTGTTTAACATTGTAGCGGATATTCTGGCTATACTCATAGAGCGGGCTAAGGCTGATGGCCAGATTGAAGGAGTGATTCCACATCTAGTTGATGGTGGCTTATCTATACTTCAATATGCCGATGATACAATTCTATTTATGGATCATGATCTTGAAAAAGCTCAAAACTTGAAATTAATCTTGGCGGCTTTTGAGCAATTGTCAGGATTGAAAATCAATTTCCATAAAAGTGAATTGTTCTGTTTCGGTGATGCCCAAAATGATATGGCTCTGTACACAGAGTTGTTTGGTTGCGGGCAAGGCCAATTTCCGATTCGTTATTTGGGTATTCCGATTCATTATCGGAGACTTACAATCGCGGAATGGAAATTAGTGGAAGAAAGACTACAAAAAACGCCTTAGTAGTTGGAAAGGCAAGTTGCTGTCCCTAGGTGGAAGATTGGTACTCATTAATTTGGTACTCACAAATATGGTACTGTATATGTTATCATTTTTCATCCTACCAAAAGGAATTCTGCATAAACTCGATTATTATCGATCCAGATTCTTTTGGCAAGGGGACAGCGAGAAAAAGAAATATCGACTGGTTAAGTGGAGTATAGTTTGTAGTCCCAAAGACCAAGGTGGGCTTGGAGTTCATGATTTGGCAGTCAAGAATTCGGCCCTATTGGGAAAATGGCTGTTTAAGCTCCTCACTGAGGATGGGACTTGGCAGACTATCCTTCGGCGAAAGTATATCGGTTCGAAGACATTATCCCAAGTGGTTTGAAAACCAGGGGATTCTCACTTCAGGGCCGGGCTAATGGCGACAAAAAATGAATTTTTTCGCCATGGCACTTTCACAATCAGAAATGGAGCACAAATACGTTTCTGGGAAGATGCTTGGCTTGACAATGCACCCCTAAGTGAACAGTATCCAGCTCTTTATAGGATTGCTCGTCGTCAAGGTGATACCATTGCTACCGTAATGGCTACCTCACCCCCGAATGTGACGTTCAGACGGGTTTTACTTGGACAAAGACTTGCGGCATGGAATACCTTAATTCAACGGCTCGGGGATATTCAATTATCGGACGAACCGGACGAATTTAGATGGAACCTTCATGCCAATGGTGCTTTCTCTGTGAAATCTTTCTACAACGCGATCCTTCTTTCTGATCTACCAGTTGATAATCATAAAAAGATTTGGAAGATGAAGATACCATTAAAAATTAATTTTTTTGGATGGTATCTTCGTCGAGGGGTAATCCTCACTAAAGACAATCTTGTTAAGCGTAATTGGCATGGGAGTACTCGATGTGTTTTCTGTCATCAGGACGAAACAATCAAGCACTTATTCTTCCAGTGCCAGTTCGCGAGATCTATATGGTCAGTCATTCAAGTAGCATCTACCCTGTATCCTCCGACTAGTGTTGCCAATGTCTTTGGTAATTGGCTTCATGGTGTCGATTCAAGGTTTAAGTTGCTTCTTAGGGTGGGGGCGCTAGCAGTTATCTGGGCGCTTTGGCTATGTAAAAATGACAAGATTTTTAATGATATAAATTGCTCTTTGTTGCAGGTCATCTACAGATGTACAGGTATTCTCTGTTCGTGGTTACCTCTTCAGCGAGTGGAGAACCGAGACCTGTTTACGGAGGTCTGTACACGGTTGGAGGCTACGGCGAGGGATACTTTTTCCCAACATGGGTGGCAGCATAGTCTACGGATAGATGCCCCACCTTCTTCTTAGGCGTTATATGTTTCATCCTGATATGTATCTCGCCTAGTTTTTTGTTTTTATCATTTTCGAACCTGAGACAACATAAACAGCTGTGTGCATCCTGGTTATGCAGAGGCTGGATGTAATTGCTTATAAAAGTAATGAAAACATCCTTTATCGAAAAAAAATGGTAACTAACTCAATTACTCCCTTGATTTGTTTCCATCAGCTACCATGTCTTTGTGCGTATTTGCCAAGTTTGCATCAGTTACCATGTCTTTCTGCAGGTTACATAAGCATCGACTGTGGATATGTGGATACCCAGGAATACACAGATCCAAATAGAGATATAACATATTCAATCGATAAGGGTTTCACTGATGCAGGAAGTATCCACCCTGTCTACGAACAGAATTTGCAGTCTGACCTTGCAGACCGGTACAATAACGTTCGCTACTTTCCCAATGGAGATCGCAACTGCTACACATTGCGGTCCCTAACACCGGGTGGCAAGTACCTTGTTAGGGCTGGATTTGGCTATGGTGACTATGACAAACTAAACAGGCCTCCTACCTTTGATCTCTATCTTGGGGTCAACTAGTGGACGACGGTGACCATTGCTAATTGCAGGACAGCATATGTGTTTGAAATAATTGCTGTGTCCCCTGCCGACTTCCTGCAAGTTTGCTTGGTGAACATAGGGTCGGGAACTCCTTTCATCTCATGGCTTGACCTGAGGCCACTCAAATCAGATCTAGTAGTAGATCTTTATCCGGAGGCTAATGTGACACAATCCCTGGTTTTGCTTAGCTATTTCCGTGACACGGTTGGTTTTGGGCTCAATCGCTACCACTTCGGAACGAATTATGCGCATATTAGGTAAGAACTATTTGGTCATGTAATTTTTCCTTAGCATTGTCTTGAATCATATTATTGTATATAAATGCTTGCTAAGTGTTGTTTCAATTCAAGGTCCCCAGATGATCCCTTTGACCGTATCTGGCAGAGGTATGAAGATGTTCCCAGCTGGACAGACGTACCCAACAAATCCAATGGGTTGATACAAAACTCCACAAGCGATGCATATGATGCACCAGATGCTGTGATGCGTAGTGCATCCACTCCAGTGAACGCTTCAAGAATGGACATATCATGGAGTTCAGATTCATCCATGAGTGTTGGTGTTGACCCCAAGTTCTTTCTTCTACTCTACTTTGCTGAGTTGGAGGACACCCGAGAGTTAAGGCAATTTGATGTCTTTGTGGATGACGACCAGATAGCTACTGCATTCAGTCCAAAGTTCTTGCTGCCAACTGTTCTCTCAAGGATCGTGCAAGGATCTAGCAATCATACCATCTCCCTCGTGGCAACATCAAACTCGGTGCTTCAGCCTCTGATCAGTGCGATGGAGATATACATAGTGCGGCCAGTGAATGAATCTACCACGGACTCTTTAGATGGTATATCAATAACTTCCTGAAGCAATTTTTAAAGTCTAATATGGTAGGATAGAAAAATAGTTACTTAATTCTAGTATACGCATCTAAGGTGATTTACCGATGTTTAAATTTTATCCCTGATTTATACTTGTTTTAGCTTGGAATTCGTTAATTTTCATTCTTTCTTCAGCTTATCTCATGCAAATCCAGGCTTCTGTATTTTTTGTAGCCTCATGTTTCGAGCATTTATAGATGTGATTATTAATGGTTAGGCTTAGTTTTGATGATAACGCTCACAGCGCTCATATCAGAAGTGTTTTGACAAAGGGTTCTTTATTACTCATAAAATAGCATCATGGAAAATACAATTCGAAGGAATTTACACCCAATCTATGGATAGCTAAGATACACACGGCCGCACAAATCCGACAAAAGAACAAAATAAGGCAAAAAATACAAAGCTAAAATAGCTAACGTCTATTGTCTAAGAGCATCTCCAACAGGCGCGGCAAAAGACGCGCGCGGTAGAAAAGCCGTCAGTTTGGCGCGCGCGGGTGCCCGCGCTAACCTCCAGCGGACGCACGAAAAAGAGGCGCGCGCTAAAAAATTTACCGCTCCCGCGCTTTTGCGCTATCCCGCGCGGGAAACTTGGCGTTTCGGCTAGCGCGCTATAAACGCCACGCGGGCGCGCACGCCAACTGCCCGGAGTCTTCAGTTGCGCCCGCGTGTCGCTCCGCCTCTGCCTCCCTCCTCTCGCCGCTCTGCCTCCCACGTCGCGCCCGCGCTGCCGCCCGACGAGATGCCTCCCCGACGCCGCTCCGCCTCCGGCTACCGTGGCGTTTGCGCGCGGCCAAGCGGCCGCTTCGACGCCGAGATCCGCTCCGGCGAGGAGCGCATCCGCCTCGGCACCTTCGACACGGCGCATGAGGCCACGCGCGCCTACGACGCCGTCTCCTGGCGCCTCGGCCGCTCCCGCCGCTAGATGAACTTCCACTATGTGTGGACGCGGGGGCAGGCGGAGCAGCTCGCGCCGCCATCGCCGGCCGTCACGCGCGAGCAGCAACGGCGCCAACGCGAGCTCGAGTAGCGGCTCCTTATCGCGGAGCGCGCCGAGCGCCTCCACCTCGAGTGGGCGCGGCAGTTCCCGGAGGAAGTCGCCGCGATGGAGGCGTTCTACGCACAGAAGGAGGAGCAGAAGGCGGCGGCGGTGAAGAAGAAGGCGGACCGCGAGAAGCGCCGGGCGGAGTCGGCGGCGAGGAAGGCGGCGAGGGCGGAGAAGACGGCGAGGAGGGCGGATGAGAAGAAAAACGGCGCCGAGCCGTCGACGATCGTCCTCTCCTCCTCCTCCTCCTTCGAGTGGACATCTACTCCGGTGTCCGACACTACTCCGAGCACCCACTCGTCGGACTTCGACTGGGACTCGGAGTAGATTTTAGGGTAGTTTTAAATAAAATGTCGCTGTACCGTTGAACTTTTAATATATTTCGTATTTTTAGTTAATTTTTCGTGTTTTGTTTGATTTGTTTCGAACCAAAAAGATCAAAATAACCGTTCGCGCCGCGCTGCGCGCTGCATAATGGCGCGCCCAGTGGAGGAGCAATTTTACCGCCCGAGCACGCGCCGCCAAATGCCGCATCCGGTGGGGCAACTTTCAGCGCAGCGTGCTATCAATTTACAGCGCGGCGGAAGCGAGGTTTAGCGCGCCGATTTTTAGTGCGGAGAAACGTGGAACAATATTTGCAGACCTTTGCATTAACTTGCATAAAGCATGGGGCTGGGAGTGATCTTGAGATCAGAGACATTTCTTTTGTTCTTGTTTGCACATTTAATTAATAGATGTTGAATTCACACAACAAAGATCCTAGAAATATCTAACTTAATAATCATGATTACCACATCACATGAATATTGTTCTGCTGGATTTAGTTTCAGAATGCACGACGTTTGTCATCTTGTTAAGTCTGACTAAACTGTGAATTTGGTATCTGTAGCCAATGCTATGATGGCCATCCAGAAAAATTTCTCCGTGAAACGAAATTGGGTGGGCGATCCATGTGGCCCTATATCTTTGGCATGGGATGGCTTGAACTGCAGTTATACTCCTAGCAGTCCTCCAAGAGTAACTGGCTTGTGAGTTCTAAACCAACAAAATCGCTATATATTGGTGTTGTCACTTATTTTTTATAAACCAGAAACTAGAGACGAAAATCTACACTCCTATGTGCTGATGTGTGATGATTGTTTCCTTTTCATTGCAGAGACATGTCATCCAGCGGATTGGTTGGTGAAATTAATGCTACTTTTCGTCAGCTAACACTGCTCCAGCACTTGTACGTTTGATAGATTGCTAATTTAGTCTACCTCGGATTTAGAAAGTGTTTATGTGTTTGTAGCTAGCCCTTGATTAGGAATCCTTGCATATTTGAACATGCATGTCAATTGACCCCTGAATGCTCCGAGCCTTCCAATATATTTCAGTAAAACAATCAACTTATGATAACTAGACTATCATATTTCTGTTTGAATTTTATCATCAAACTCTATTGCCCTAACCATTTTGAACATAGTATAAAACTTTTGTGAAGTGTATAAGTGGATTGTACTAGCCCTTTACATCAGTTCGAACTTTTGGTTCCGTTGGCTAGTGTATTAAGCTTGATAAAAACATGTTAAATCTCGAGTTCGGTAATTCTAAATGTTCAGTTTCAAGAATCATATATTGCTCCCATAGTTTAAATGTTAAAACATGGCATCTATTCTATAATACTTCACATTTTTTTTTATATATCATCTTACTTTACATTTCCAGGGATCTATCTCACAACAGTTTGTCTGGATCAATACCGGATTTTCTGGGTCAAATGCCATCACTTAAATTTCTGTATGTGTTACTGCATTCCTGCCAATCGGCCTTCCTTTTTTAAAACTTAATAGTATAGAGCCCTTTCAATCTTTAGTTTCTTTGTCTCTGATAGGGACTTGTCGAGCAACAACCTAAGTGGATCGATTCCTTGGAGCCTGCTAGAAAAATCACAGCATGGGTCTTTGACATTAAGGTTTGGACACGTTTGCTGTATATCTGTTGTTCAACATCTTTGTAAATTAATCAACTGAGACATTCTTTGCTCATCAAACTGTTTGACAAATACTTACAAAAAGTTCAATATGCCACGTTTTGCTGCTGTCGTCAAACAAAACTGGAAGGCCAATTTTTTACAATTTGCTTCTGTCCCTAAATTGGTTCCAGTTTCAAGTACGCTGCATTCTTTCACCTGTCAGCATTTCATTTTTCAGGCACGACAATAACCCAAGTCTTTTTGGAAATAATAACTGCAATACAACACAGACTAAAAAAACGAACAAGACAAAACTACTTCAGATTGTTATTCCAATAATTGCTGCAGTAGCACTACTACTTGTGGCTGTATTTGTGCTTGTCATTTGGTCCAGAAGAAATAACAGAGCAGGTAACATATTTGGCAATATACTTCACAAAAGGAGGCATTGCTACGGGAATTATCGTGCTTGCTTGGCATCCACCTTGTATGTATGATTTAACATGGTTCATGATGTATGCTGCCTCCAGATGTGTCTCATTCAGCTAATCTGTTCGAAAACCGGAGGTTCAGTTACAAGGAACTCAAGCGCATCACAAATAACTTCGACACTGTAGTTGGAAGAGGCGGGTTTGGCCTTGTCTATGCTGGCCGTTTGGAAAATGGAGCTTCTGTTGCAGTGAAGATGAGATCAGAAACATCTTCACAAGGGAATACAGAGTTTTTGGCTGAGGTACATGTTCAGTTCAGCAAATTAGAAGTTGTATACTGTGTATCGTGTGAATATTGCAGGCTTATGAGCTATCCAAATTGCAGGCTCAGCACCTGGCCAGGATTCATCACAGGAACTTGGTATCCTTGGTTGGCTATTGCAAAGACAAGAAACATCTAAGCCTTGTCTACCATTACATGGATGGGGGAAACCTACATGACCGTCTCAGAGGTTCGGAAATTTCGCACCACATACATCATAGAATTGGGTTTGATATATTGTGGAGCATGTTATGCTAAAGTAAATTTCAGCTGCTCCATTGTCATTGCATTTTGTATTCAGCAGATTTGATACATGCTCAGGGTAATTCATGACCAAATGAGAGAGCTAATTGCAAAACTCTTTCGAAATGTTAGTTAGGAAAAATATGAAATGCATGATTTCTTACCGTAACATCAACTGAACTCGGTGGGTTGCACCAACCGATTCCCTCAGAAGCTCAGACTGCGCAAAATCGCAAATGTATATGGCCAGCATGTTTGAAAAGGGTTTCATACTTGCATGTGATCTAGTACTCCACCAAATCACCAGATCAACTCTCTACTTGTCTAACTAGACTGACTTAATGATTTACTTATTTCACAGGCCAAGAACCCCTTAATTGGCTGCAGCGCCTTAAGATCGCATTAGATTCTGCCTACGGTAAGCACCATGTTTTGATGTTGCAGATGTTAGCCGTTGTCCATATATACGTATCCAAACATTTCTCTTTGATACTTCAAATATCCAACTTCAGATCATGTAGGTACCACTGTATTATCTATGGATTCTAACTCAAATTATCCATGCACTGCATATATATAGGACTGGAGTACCTGCACAAATCTTGCAGCCCGCCATTGATCCACAGAGATGTGAAAACCGGGAACATCCTTCTCACTGCAAACCTGGAGGCGAAATTATCAGATTTTGGGCTGACAAGGGCTTTCAGCAGTGAAGCGATGACACACACGACCACCCAACCTGCTGGCACCCCCGGATACCTTGACCCAGAGTACGCATCTTCTGACCCCAGCTTCCACATTTCCGTTTGAATATACTTAGTTCTGAGGAGTGTGGTGTGGGAGTTGACCCTCAACAGGTACTACAGGACCTCACATCTGAGCGTTAAGAGTGACGTGTACAGCTTCGGCGTCGTTCTCCTGGTGCTCATCACAGGACAGCCGGCGATCATCGCCGTCAGTGACACGGAAAGAACCAACATCACGCTCTGGGCGAGAGACAGGCTTTCTGAAGGTGACATAGGCAGAATGACTGACCCAACGATTAGAGAAGACTGCGACATCAACTCCGTGCTGAAGGTGGCACAGCTGGCCCTGCAATGCACGGAGCGCCAGATTCGGGACCGCCCAACAATGGGGCAGGTTGTCGAAGGAATCCGCGAGAGCTTGCAGCTGGAGACATCGTCGCGCTCCCTGAGCCTGAGTTCCAGCTCCATCAAGACAGGCAGTTGGGCATCTGCTGACGGTGAGTCTGTTGGTGCGTCTGATGCAGAGCTGTTCAAAGAAACATCATCTCGGTGATATGGAGCCATGGAAGGATTCACCTACACAGCTTCTTTTCATCTACCTGTGAGAGTCTGAGTTATTAACGTTGCAGTATGTGTTGAATTATTAACGATCCAATATGTGTACATACGACATACTACTACGATTGGAGTTTTATTGAGCGAAGGGTTGAGATGAAAGAGAGACACCCCTTGTATGTGGCGCCGCCTGTCTTGCCCTCTGTATGATCGGTAGAGGGTTTTGTGTTAACGATGGGGACTTCCATCGGTTGCATGTTGATTTATATATGCCAACATCGGCAGAGATAGATACACGGAGGGTTACAACAAACGGAGAAAAGAAAGGGATGATCCTGATCTTATAGTTACGATGGGATCACCGCAAATACATTTAAACTTCCGTCTATCTCTAACTGATCTTCCGTACAGGTTCATCTGAACTTCTGTATCATAACAATACTCTAACACCCCTCCTCAATCACAGCCTTCTTAAGGTTGAGGTTGTACTTGAATTCTTCAAACTGTCGAGCTGGTAAAGCTTTTGTGAAGCCATCTGCCACCTGATCTTTTGATGGAATGAATCTAATCTCAAGCTGTTTATTTGCTACTCTTTCTCTTACAAAATGAAAGTCAATTTCAATATGTTTAGTCCTAGCATGAAATATAGGATTGGCAGAAATATATGTGGCACCCATATTATCACACCATAGGCATGAAGTTTCATTTCTTCGGATTCTAAGTTCTTTCAATAAAGACTCAATCCATATGACTTCTGTTGTAGCATTTGCTAGAGATTTGTATTCAGCTTCTGTGTTTGACCTTGACACTGTTGCTTGTTTTCTAGCACTCCAAGAAATTAAATTGGGTCCAAAATATACAACAAAACCTCTGTCATCTACACAACCTGCCCAATCTGCATCTGAGAAGGCACTTACTAGTGTAGAAGAAGATCTCTTAAAGGTTAATCCAAGACTTACTGTACCACTGACATACCTCAATATTCTCTTTATTGACATACCTTGTTTACATAAAAGGCTATATCTAGTCTGGTGAGAGTCAAATACTGTAATGCTCCAACAATACTTCTATACCTTGTACTATCCTCTAGCCCTAGAAGTTCTCCTTCAGTGACAGAAAGCGCTTCTCTGATGTTGATAATGGAGTAGGTAGTGTCTTGCACCCTTTTAATCCAACTCTGTTGAGCAAATCTGAATCATATTTTTCTTGGGTCAATATAATACCTTGATTGATTTTCTTTACCTCAATTCCCAAGAAGAAGTGTAGGTCACCAAGATCCTTTAGTGCAAAAGCTGAACTAAGATCTTGAAGGAGTGCACTGATTGCTTTATTGGAGGAGCTAGTAACAATAATGTCATCAACATATACTAGCACAAAAATGATAATACCTGACTTATTATATATAAAGAGTGATGTATCTGCCTTAGATATCAGAAAACCAAGTTTTTGTAGTTTTGAGCTTAGCTTTGAAAACCATGGTCTTGGTGCTTGTTTCAACCCATAAAGTGACTTATCAAGTTTACACACATGATAGGGTGCATTAGGATTCTCATAACCAGGTGGCTGCTTCATGTATACTACCTCTGTTTCACGGAATAAGGCGCACGCGCATTCCTAGACGAACTTTGACCATAAAAATTGAGCAACAAAATCTTAATTATATTATATGTAATTAACACCGTTGGATTCGTATTGAAAACACTTTCTAATGATGCTAATTTCATACAAATAATCTTTATATATTTGAAATAATTCATGGTCAAATAAAAAGCTCGTAAAACGAGGACGCCTTATTCCTTGAAACAGAGGTAGTACCTCTTCTTCCAGAACACCATGAAGAAACGCATTCTTCACATCTAATTGCCTCATGCTCCATCCTCTTGATACTGAAACAGCTAGAACAAGTCTGATAGTAGCAGCTTTAACAACAGGACTAAAAGTATCTTCATAGTCTATACCATATCGTTGTTTAAAACCTTTTGCTACTAATCTAGCCTTATACCTATCAATAGTACCATGAGCTTTCCTTTTAATTCTATAGACCCATTTATAATCTATTAAATTGGTTCCCTTTTTATGTGGTACTAGATGCCATGTTTTATTTTTCATTAAATCCTTATACTCATCATTCATAGCTTCTTTTCATTTTTTATCAGCTAAAGCTAACTGCAAAGTTTTAGGTTCATTTGCAGAGTAGGATAAGCCATATCTCACAGTTCCATCAGTATAAATTTTGGGTTTAGCATGACCAGTTTTTGATCTTGTTACCCGGGCTGGAGGTGCTTCTGGTTGCGCTGCAGTTTCACCATGCACAGAGGATCCGTGCGTCGCTTGATCCAAGGCTGCAGAACATCCTGTCGGGGACGCGGTCCCGCGCGCTGGACTTGACGTGTGCCACACGGCGTCGTTCTGGTGGTCGCCAGCATGTGGCGATGCAGTTGATGGCGACCGGCCTGCACGCGCGCCAGACGCATGCCTGCGCCTGTGGGGCTCCGCTGCGGGAGCGCGCGACGTGTCGCCCGCGGGCTAGCTTGCCGCGGATCGGGAGGAAGGCGCTGACACATCCCCGGATACCGGCGCAGATTCTTCATTGCTGTCCGAGGTTTCCGTGATCCGAGGCAAATCCTCCTCGTGTCTTGCGCAATTTCGGCCAGCGTCCAAATTTGCTCCGTTTGGCCTCGTTTCTGGTCTGTTTTCGACGAAATTTTCGCATGCGTTCTCCTGTTCCTGCAGAGCACTTGCAACACCAGGAATTACAGAAACATTAGGTGTTAGATCAGTGCAACGTTGGGCCTCCTCTTGAGATAACACCGGTGAGTTTTGGAGTGATTCGGGTAGAAGAATAATTTCTTGACGAAGACGAGCGCCAGCATTGGAGTCAAGGCTAGCAAAGGGAAACACCGTTTCATCAAAAACAACATCACGAGATATATAAACTCGACCAGAAGTGACGTCTATACATTTAACTCCTTTGTGCATGTGACTATAACCAAGAAAACCGCATTATTTGGATCGGAAAGCTAATTTTCTTTGATTAAAGGGACGGAGATTTGGTCAGCATGCACAACCAAAAATGCGAAGAGAAGCATAGTCTGGTGTTTTTTGGAGTATACATTCCATGGGTGTTTCATGGTTAATGACTTTGCTAGGCAACATGTTAATGAGATGTGTCGCGGTTAGGAAGGTTTCATCCCAGAATTTTAGTGGCATTGATGCATTTGCTGTTGGATAACGTTGCATAGAAAACAAAAATTTTCCTACCGCGAACACGAAATCCAAGCCAAGATGCAATCTAGAAGACGGTAGCAACGAGGGGATTATCGAGTCTCACCCTTGAAGAGATTCCAAAGCCTACAAGAGGAGGCTCTTGTTGCTGCGGTAGACGTTCACTTGCCGCTTGCAAAAGCGCGTAGAAGATCTTGATCACGATCGGTTCTGGCGCCACGAACGGGCAGCACCTCCGTACTCGGTCACATGTTCGGTTGTTGATGAAGACGACGTCCACCTCCCCGTTCTAGCGGGCAGCGGAAGTAGTAGCTCCTCTTGAATCCGACAGCACGACGGCGTGGTGTCGGTGGTGGTGGAGAAGTCCGGCGGAGCTTCGCTAAGCGTGCGGGAACTATAGAGGAGAGAGGGGGCGGCTAGGGTTTGGGAGGGGGGCGCCGGCCATCTAGTGGTGCGGCCACCTTGTGGTGCTTGGGGTGGTCGGCCCCCTCCCCTTGGCCCCTCTATATATAGGTGGAACCCAAGTGTTGGTCTCCAAGTCTTCGAATAAGACCCGAACCAAAAACCTTCCATATGGTGGGGAAACCTACCCAAGTTAGGACTCCCACTAGAGGTGGGGTTTCCACCTCCCATATGGGGGGGTGGCCGGCCCCCTAAGGGGGAGTCCACTTGGGACTCCTCCCCCACTAGGGTTGGCCGGCCATGGAGGTGGAGTCCCATGTGGACTCCACCTTCCTTGGTGGTTTCTTCCGGACTTTTCTAGAACCTTCTAGAACCTTCCATAGAACCTTCCGCGACATTTTAATTCACATAAAATGACATCCTATATATGAATCTTATTCTCCGGACCATTCCGGAACTCCTCGTGATGTCCGGGATCTCATCCGGGACTCCGAACAAATATTCGAACTCCATTCCATATTCAAGTTCTACCATTTCAACATCCAACTTTAAGTGTGTCACCCTACGGTTCGTGAACTATGCGGACATGGTTGAGTACTCACTCCGACCAATAACCAATAGCGGGATCTGGAGATCCATAATGGCTCCCACATATTCAACGATGACTTTAGTGATCGAATGAACCATTCACATACGATACCAATTCCCTTTGTCTCGCGATATTTTACTTGTCCGAGGTTTGATCTTCGGTATCACTCTATACCTTGTTCAACCTCGTCTCCTGACAAGTACTCTTTACTCGTACCGTGGTATGTGGTCTCTTATGAACTCATTCATATGCTTGCAAGACATTAGACGACATTCCACCGAGAGGGCCCAGAGTATATCTATCCGTCATCGGGATGGACAAATCCCACTGTTGATCCATATGCCTCAACTCATACTTTCCGGATACTTAATCCCACCTTTATAGCCACCCATTTACGCAGTGGTGTTTGGTGTAATCAAAGTACCTTTCCGGTATAAGTGATTTACATGATCTCATGGTCATAAGGACTAGGTAACTATGTATCGAAAGCTTATAGGAAATAACTTAATGACGAGATCTTATGCTACACTTAATTGGGTGTGTCCATTACATCATTCATATAATGATATAACCTTGTTATTAATAACATCCAATGTTCATGATTATGAAACTAATCATCCATTAATCAACAAGCTAGTTTAAGAGGCATACTAGGGACTTCTTGTTGTCTACATATCACACATGTACTAATGTTTCGGTTAATACAATTATAGCATGATATATAAACATTTATCATAAACATAAAGATATAAATAATAACCACTTTATTATTGCCTCTAGGGCATATCTCCTTCAGTCTCCCACTTGCACTAGAGTCAATAATCTAGATTACATTGTAATATACCTAACACCCATGGCATTCTGGTGTTGGTCATGTTTTGTCCTAGGGAGAGCTTTAGTCAACGGATCTGCTACATTCAGATCAATGTGTACTTTGCAAATCTTTACTTCTCCATCTTCGATGTACTCGCGAATCGAGTGGTAACGCAGCTTGATATGCTTCAGCCTCTTGTGTGACCTTGGTTCTTGTGCATTGGCGATGGCACCCATGTTATCACAGTAAATGATTAATGGGTCCAATGCACTAGGAACCACACCGAGCTCTACAATGAACCTCTTCATCCATACCGCTTCTGATGAAGCCTCTGAAGCCGCTATGTACTCTGATTCTGTTGAAGACTTCGCCACTGTGCACTGCTTCGAGCTTGCCCAGCTTACTGCAGCACCACTCAATATAAACACGTACCCAGATTGTGACTTAGAGTCATCAGGATCAGTGTTCCAACTTGCATCAGTGTAACCATTTACAACGAGCTCTTGGTCACCTCCATAACAAAGAAACATATCCTTAGTTCTTTTCAAGTACTTCAGGATATTCTTGACCGCTGTCCAGTGTTCCATTCCTGGATCACTTTGATATCTGCTAGTCAAACTAACAGCATGTGCTATATCCGGTCTAGTACATAGCATGGCATACATGATAGATCCTACTGCCGAGGCATAGGGGATTTTGCTCATCCTTTCTCTTTCTTCTGTCGTAGCCGGTCCTTGAGTCTTACTCAAGATTTTGCCTGGTAACATAGGTAAGAACCCTTTCTTACTTTCGTCCATTCTAAACTTCTTTAGAATCTTGTCCAGATATGTACTCTGTGATAGCCCTATTAGGCGTCTTGATCTATCTCTATAGATCTTGATGCCTAATATATATGATGCTTCACCAAGGTCTTTCATTTAAAAACTATTATTCAAATAACCTTTAACACTGCTTAATAGTTCTATATCATTCCTGATCAATAATATGTCATCTACATATAATATCAGGAATGCTACAGAGCTCCCACTCACTTTCTTGTAAATACAGGCCTCTCCATGACACTGTATAAACCCGAAGTCTTTGATCACCTTATCAAAGCGTCGGTTCCAACTTCTTGATGCTTGCTTCAGTCCATAAATTGAACGCTGAAGTTTGCATACTTTGTCAGCATTTTTAGGATCGACAAAACCTTTGGGTTGTACCATATACAACTCTTCCTCAATGTCTCCATTAAGGAACGCCATTTTGACATCCATCTGCCAAATCTCATAATCGAAAAATGCAGCTATTGCTAACAAAATCCTCACAGATTTTAGCTTTGCTACAGGTGAGAAAGTCTCATCGTAGTCAACACCTTGAATTTGTCGGAAACCCTTTGCGACAAGTCGAGCTTTATAGACAGTAATATTACCATCAGCATCTGTTTTTCTCTTGAAGATCCATTTATTCTCGACAGCCTTTCGGCTATCAGGTAAGTCTACCAAAGTCCATACTTTGTTATCATACATGGATCCCATTTTGGATTTCATGGCTTCTTGCCATTTGTTGGAATCTGGGCTCATCATCGCTTCTTCATACGTCGCAGGGTCCTCATCATTGTTGTCCACAATCATGACATTTAGACAAGGATCATACCAATCAGGAGTGGCACGTTCCCTTGTCGATCTGCGAGGTTCAGTAGCTATCTCGTTTGAAGTTTCATGATCATTATCATTAGTTTCCTCTGTTGTTGGTGTAGGCGGCATAGGAACAACTTCCTAGATCGCGCTACTCGATCAACTAGTGAAGATTCATCAATCTCATCGAGTTCTACTTTTCTTCCAGTCACTTCTTTAGTGAGAAATTCTTTCTCAAGAAAGGTTCCGTTCTTAGCAACAAAGATCTTGCCTTCGGATCTGTGATAGAAGGTGTACCCTATAGTTTCCTTAGGGTATCCTATGAAGACGCATTTCTCCGCTTTGGGTTCTAGCTTGTCCGGTTGTAACTTCTTTACATAGGCTTCGCAACCCCAAACTTTAAGGAACGACAGCTTAGGTTTCTTATTAAACCATAATTCATACGGCGTCGTTTCAACGGATTTTGATGGTGCTCTATTTAAAGTGAATGCGGCTGTCTCTAATGCATAACTCCAAAATGATACCGGCAAATCAGTAAGAGACATCATAGAACGAACCATATCTAAGAGAGTTCGATTACGACGTTCGGAAACACCGTTTCGTTGTGGTGTTCCCGGCGGTGTCAATTGTGAAAGTATTCCGCATTTCTTTAAATGCATGCCAAACTCATAACTCAGATATTCACCTCCGCGATCAAATCGTAGAAATTTAATCTTCTTGTTACGTTGATTTTCTACTTCACTTTGGAATTCCTTAAACTTCTCAAAAGTCTCGGATTTATGTTTCATGAAATAGATATACCCATATCTACTCAGATCATCTGTGAAGGTTAGAACATAACGATAACCACCGCGCGATGCTACACTCATTGGTCCGCACACATCGGTATGTATGATTTCCAATAAGTCAGTAGCTCGCTCCATAATACCAGAGAATGGAGTCTTAGTCATTTTTCCCATTAGACATGCTTCGCATCTATCAAGTGACTCAAAGTCAAGTGATTCAAGTAATCCATCAGTATGGAGTTTCTTCATGCGTTTCACTCCAATATGACCAAGACGACAGTGCCACATATAAGTAGAATTATCATTCAATTTAATTCGCTTAGCATCAATGTTATGTATATGCGTATCACTACTATCGAGATCTAACAGAAATAAGCCATTCTTCTGTGGTGCTCGACCATAAAAGATATTATTCATAAAAATAGAACAACCATTATTCTCAGACTTGAATGAATAACCGTCTTGCATTAAACAAGATCCAGATATAATGTTCATGCTCAACGCAGGTACATAATAACAATTATTTAGGCTTAAAACTAATCCCGAAGGTAGATGTAGAGGAAGTGTGCCGACTGCGATCACATTGACCTTGGATCCGTTTCCAACGCGCATCGTCACTTCATCTTTCAGCAGTTGTCGTTTATTCTTTAGTTCCTGCTTCGAGTTACAAATATGAGCAACCGAACCAGTATCAAATACCCAGGTACTAGAACGAGAACCAGTGAAATGAACATCTATAACATGTATATCAGATATACCTTATTTCTTATTCTTGACAAGGCCGCTCTTCAGATCCGCCAAATACTTGGAGCAATTACGCTTCCAGTGTCCCTTCTCCTTGCGTGAATAGCACTCGGATCAGGTTTAGGGCCAGTCTTAGGTTTCACAGGAGGCGTAGCAGCTTTCTTGCCACCCTTCTTGAATTTGCCTTTAGACTTGCCCTGTTTCTTGAAACTGGTGGTCTTGTTGACCATCAACACTTGGTGCTCTTTCTTGATCTCAATCTCAGCAGCTTTAAGCATGGAGAAGAGTTCAGGTAACTCTTTGTTCATGTTCTGCATATTGTAGTTCATCACAAAGTTCTTGTAACTAGGTGGCAGTGATTGAAGGATACGATTAATACCCAGTCTGTTAGGAATAACTATTTCCAAGTCACTGAGTTTCTTCGCATGCCCGGTCATAACGAGCATGTGCTCACTAACGGAGCTTCCTTCTTCCATCATGCAACTGAAGAAGTGTTTCGATGCTTCATAGCATTCCACGGCCGCATGAGTCTCAAATATAGTCTTCAACTCATTGATTAACTCATGTGGATCGTGGTGCTCAAAACGTTTTTGAAGATCGGCTTCCAGACTGCATAAGATGGCACACTGAACTTGAGAGTACCGAGTTTTCCGAGTTGCGTAAACAGCTTTTACTTCATCGGTTTTAGTTTCTGCAGGAGGGTCACCTAGCGGTGCATCAAGCACATATTGCAGATTTCCGCCATTGAGGAAAATCCTCACATGACGGAACCAGTCGGTGAAGTTGCTACCGTTGCTCTTAAGCTTTTCTTTCTCTAGGAACTGGTTAAAATTGATTGGGGACGCCAAATCTACAACATATATTTGCAATAGTTTAGACTAAGTTTATGACAAATTGAGTTCAAATTTTAATTCAACTTAATTAAAAACTAGGTGAACTCCCACTCAAAACAATATCCCTCGCATTGTCTTAGTGATCACACGAACCAAATCCACCGCACCTAAACCCGATCATCACGAGAAAAGGTGTGATTTCAATGGCGAACACTCAAAATGTTCATCATATCAACCATATGATTCATGCTCTACCTTTCGGTATCACGTGTTCCGAGACCATGTCTGTACATGCTAGGCTCGTCAAGGCCACCTTAGTATCCGCATGTGCAAAACTATCTTGCACCCGTTGTATGTACTTATTGAATCTATCACACCCGATCATCACGAGATGCTTCGAAACGACAAGACTTGGTAACGGTCCTACTAAGGATGAACACTTTATTATCTTGAGATTTAAGTGAGGGATCATCTTATAATGCTACCGTCGCGATCTAAGCAAAATAAGATGCATAAAAGGATTAACATCACATGCAGTTCATATGTGATATGATATGGCCCTTTTGTCTTTGCGCCTTTGATCTTCATCTCCAAAGCACGGACATGATCTCCATCATCAACGGGCATGATCTCCATCATCGTTGGCGTAGCGACAAGGTCAATGGCGCCGTCTTCATGATTGTCCTCCATGTAGCAACTCTTACAACTACTTTGAAATACTACTCAACATGAATTTTAAAGACAACCATAAGGCTCCTGCCGGTTGCCACAATACAATAATGATCATCTCATACATAGTCATCATCACATTATGGCCATATCACATCACCAAACCCTGCAAAAACAAGTTAGACGTTCTCTAATTTGGTTTGCATATTTTACGTGGTTTAGGGTTTTCGAGTAAGATCCAATCTACCTACGAACATGAACCACAACGGTGATACTAGTGTTGTCAATAGAAGAGTAAATTGAATCTTCACTATAGTAGGAGAGACAGACACCCGCAAAGCCACTTATGCAATACAAGTTGCATGTCGAGCGTGGAGCAAATCTCATGAACGCGGTCATGTAAAGTTAGCCCGAGCCGCTTCATCCCACTATGCCACAAAGATGCAAAGTACTCAACTAAAGATAACAAAAGCATCAACGCCCACAAACCATTGTGTTCTACTCGTGCAACCATCTATCCATAGACACGGCTCTGATACCACTGTTGGATAACGTTGCATAGAAAACAAAAATTTTCCTACCGCGAACACGAAATCCAAGCCAAGATGCAATCTAGAAGACGGTAGCAACGAGGGGATTATCGAGTCTCACCCTTGAAGAGATTCCAAAGCCTACAAGAGGAGGCTCTTGTTGCTGCGGTAGACGTTCACTTGCCGCTTGCAAAAGCGCGTAGAAGATCTTGATCACGATCGGTTCCGGCGCCACGAACGGGCAGCACCTCCGTACTCGGTCACACGTTCGGTTGTTGATGAAGACGACGTCCACCTCCCCATTCCAGCGGGCAGCGGAAGTAGTAGCTCCTCTTGAATCCGACAGCACGACGGCGTGGTGTCGGTGGTGGTGGAGAAGTCCGGCGGAGCTTCGCTAAGCGTGCGGGAACTATAGAGGAGAGAGGGGGCGGCTAGGGTTTGGGAGGGGGGCGCCGGCCATCTAGTGGTGCGGCCACCTTGTGGTGCTTGGGGTGGTCGGCCCCCTCCCCTTGGCCCCTCTATATATAGGTGGAACCCAAGTGTTGGTCTCCAAGTCTTCGAATAAGACCCGAACCAAAAACCTTCCATATGGTGGGGAAACCTACCCAAGTTAGGACTCCTACTAGAGGTGGGGTTTCCACCTCCCATATGGGGGGGTGGCCGGCCCCCTAAGGGGGAGTCCACTTGGGACTCCTCCCCCACTAGGGTTGGCCGGCCATGGAGGTGGAGTCCCATGTGGACTCCACCTTCCTTGGTGGTTTCTTCCGGACTTTTCTAGAACCTTCCATAGAACCTTCCGCGACATTTTAATTCACATAAAATGACATCCTATATATGAATCTTATTCTCTGGACCATTCCGGAACTCCTCGTGATGTCCGGGATCTCATCCGGGACTCCGAACAAATATTCGAACTCCATTCCATATTCAAGTTCTACCATTTCAACATCCAACTTTAAGTGTGTCACCCTACGGTTCGTGAACTATGCGGACATGGTTGAGTACTCACTCCGACCAATAACCAATAGCGGGATCTGGAGATCCATAATGGCTCCCACATATTCAACGATGACTTTAGTGATCGAATGAACCATTCACATACGATACCAATTCCCTTTGTCTCGCGATATTTTACTTGTCCGAGGTTTGATCTTCGGTATCACTCTATACCTTGTTCAACCTCGTCTCCTGACAAGTACTCTTTACTCGTACCGTGGTATGTGGTCTCTTATGAACTCATTCATATGCTTGCAAGACATTAGACGACATTCCACCGAGAGGGCCCAGAGTATATCTATCCGTCATCGGGATGGACAAATCCCACTGTTGATCCATATGCCTCAACTCATACTTTCCGGATACTTAATCCCACCTTTATAGCCACCCATTTACGCAGTGGTGTTTGGTGTAATCAAAGTACCTTTCCGGTATAAGTGATTTACATGATCTCATGGTCATAAGGACTAGGTAACTATGTATCGAAAGCTTATAGCAAATAACTTAATGACGAGATCTTATGCTACGCTTAATTGGGTGTGTCCATTACATCATTCATATAATGATATAACCTTGTTATTAATAACATCCAATGTTCATGATTATGAAACTAATCATCCATTAATCAACAAGCTAGTTTAAGAGGCATACTAGGGACTTCTTGTTGTCTACATATCACACATGTAATAATGTTTCGGTTAATACAATTATAGCATGATATCTAAAAATTTATCATAAACATAAAGATATAAATAATAACCACTTTATTATTGCCTCTAGGGCATATCTCCTTCATTTGCAAGAAGGGCAAGACCTACTTCAACCATGTGGCGATGCTTTCTTTCAGCAGAGCCATTTTTCTGGTGTGCATGGGGACATGACACATGATGCTCAATGCCTATTTTGCGAAAAAAGGAATTCAATTTCTCATATTCACCACCCCAATCAGATTGGATGGTTAGAATTTTCTATCAAATTGGCGTTCAACAAGTTGCTGGAAATTATGGAACACTTGAAAAACATAAGATTTTTTCTTGAGAAGATAAATCCATGAAAATTTACTAAAATCATCGATGAAGCTACATAGTACTCATATTTCCCTACAGACATAGGTGCTGGTCCCCATACATCGGAGAACACAAGTTGCAAGGGATAAGTAGATGCACTAGCTAGTAGACATCATATAAGGGAGTTGGTGGCTTTTGGCTCTTTGGAAAGAGTCACAAACCGACTCAATAATAGATTTATTCGAATAAGGGAGTTCATAATTTCTAAGAACTTGTTGAACAATGCGAAAAGAGGGATGTCCTAAACGACTATGCCATCTAGCAGCTGAAGGCTTGGTGATGCTAAAGGCATGTTTATTCTTGATGGATGATGAAGATATCAATGGGTAGAGGCCACGCACACATCGTCCTTTAAGAAGAATTTTCTTCGTTGCCTGATCCTTGACATAAAAATACCACGGGTGGAATTCAATAAAAACTTGATTATCTCTAGTAAAGCGATGAACTGAGACAAGATTTTTTGTGGTGTGTGGAACATGGAGAACATTTTTAGATGCAAGGATTTAGAGGGGGTATTAACAATTGCATGACCAACATGACTAATGTTCATACCTTGTCCATTGGCCGCATGAATTTGCTCACGACCGGTGAATTTTTCCTTCATGGTGAGCTTGTTGAGCTCGCCAGTGATGTGGTCGGTGGCACCGGTGTCACCATAGCATTTGGTGTCCACACCATATGACGCAACATTGGCGCCCTTCTCTTCTTCTTCTTCATCCTCGGAGTAGCGGTGCCAGCACTTCCAGGCCTCATGGCCTAGTTTGCCGCAAATCTGGCAGGTGACGAGATCGTGGTCCTTGTTGCCGCTCCTATCTCCTCCACGACGGCCACTGCCGCCTCCACGCTGCTGACGACCATGTCCGCGGCTACTGTAGCCACGGCCTCCTCTGCGTCCGCCGCATCCACGTGGCCCTCCTCGTCCGCGCTGTGCCAGGTTGACGGAGGAGCCTCCGCCGATGTCGCCACCGAGAAGCTTGATGCGGTTGTCGTAGGCACAGACCTAGGCGTACAGATCTCCCACAGTGAGGTCTTCTGCCCCATTGACCCCAATGGCGACGAAGAGGGGGTTGTAGAACTCGTCGAGGCTGGCGAGAAGATACTCGACGAGCTCTTCTTCATCGATCGGCCGGTCCCCTGCAGCGAGCTCATCAGCTATGCCCTTCATCTTGGTGAAGAATTGGGCCGTCGTCATGTTCTCCTTTTTGGTTTTGGCGAGGGCGACACGCAGATTGGAGATGCGCGTCTTGGACTGAGAGGCGAACATGGATTTGATCGCGCCCCAGACATCTGTTGTTGTTTCCATCCCAATAACAGAGATGCGAATATCAAGTGAAAGAGTATTTAGCAGGAACGATAGAACCTGCTGATCCATCGCCACCCATGCATCATAGGCTGGGTTGATTTCCTGGGAGGACTTACCGTCCTTGTCGATGGCGATAGTTTCTGGCGGGGGCTCCGTCTTGGCGTCAAGGAATCTCGTCAGACGAGCTCCACGGATCGGCGGGAGGACTTGCGACTGCCATAGTAGGTAGTTCGATCTGGTGAGCTTCTCGCTCACGGCTAAGCCAACTAGGGGATTTGTCATGGCGATGGTGGTTAAGCGGCGAGCATTGTAGACGTTTTTAGGAAGGTTGCTCTGATACCATATGATCGGTAGAGGGTTTTGTGTTAATGATGGGGACTTCCATCGGTTGCATGTTGATTTATATATGCCAACATCGGCAGAGATAGATACACGGAGGGTTGATACGTCTCCGACGTATCGATAATTTCTTATGTTCCATGCCACATTATTGATGATTTCTACATGTTACATGCACATTTTATGTCATATTCGTGCATTTTCTGGAACTAACCTATTAACAAGATGCCGAAGTGCCAGTTCCTGTTTTCTGCTGTTTTTGGTTTCAGAAATCCTAGTAAGGAAATATTCTCGGAATTGGACGAAATCAACGCCCAGGTTCCTATTTTTCCCGGAAGCATCCAGAACACCCGAGAGAGGCTAGAGGGGGGCCACAGGCCCACCAGATGACACCCTGGCGCGGCCAGAGGGGGGGGCGCGCCGCCCTATGGTGTGGTGGCCCCAGGCCCCCTCCGAGGCTGCCCTTCCGCCTATTTAAAGCCTCCGTCGCGAAAACCCTATTACGTTCGACGAAACCCACAGAAACCTTCCAGAGCCGCCGCCATCGCGAAGCCAAGATCTGGGGGACAGGAGTCTCTGTTCCGGCACGCCGCCGGGACGGGGAAGTGCCCCCGGAAGGCTTCTCCATTGACACCACCGCCATCTTCATCAACGCTGCTGTCTCCCATGAGGAGGGAGTAGTTCTCCATCGAGGCTCGGGGCTGTACCGGTAGCTATGTGGTTAATCTCTCTCCTATGTACTTCAATACAATGATCTCATGAGCTGCCTTACATGATTGAGATTCATATGAGTTTTGTATCACAATTCATCTATGTGCTACTCTAGTGATGTTATTAAAGTATTCTATTCCTCCTGCATGGTGTAAAGTGGACAGGGTGTGCATCATGTAGTACTTGGCGTAGTTTATGATCGTGATCTCTTGTAGATTGTGAAGTTAACTATTACTATGATGGTATTGATGTGATCTATTCCTCCTTTCATAGTGTGAAGGTTACGGTGTGCATGCTATGTTAGTACTTGGTTTGGTTCTGTTGATCTATCTTCCACTCTAAGGTTATTTAAATATGAACATTGAATTGTGGAGCTTGTTAACTCCGGCATTGAGGGTTCGTGTAATCCTACGCAATGGTGTTCATCATCCAACAAAAGAGTGTAGAGTATGCATTTATCTATTCTGTTATGTGATCAATGTTGAGAGTGTCCACTAGTGAAAGTCTGATCCCTAGGCCTTGTTCCTAAATACTGCTATCGCTGCTTGTTTACTGTTTTACTGCGTTTCTACTGTCTGCCATATTACCACCATCAACTATACACCAATCCTGGACAGCAAAGCACTTTTCTGGTGCCGTTGCCACTGCTTATTCATACCACCTGTATTTCACTATCTCTTCGCCGAACTAGTGCACCTATTAGGTGTGTTGGGGACACAAGAGACTTCTTGCTTTGTGGTTGCAGGGTTGCATGAGAGGGATATCTTTGACCTCTTCCTCCCTGAGTTCGATAAACCTTGGGTGATCCACTTAAGGGAAAACTTGGTGCTGTTCTACAAACCTCTGCTCTTGGAGGCCCAACACTGTCTACAGGAAAAGGAGGGGGGCGTAGACATCAAGCTATTTTCTGGCGCCGTTGCCGGGGACGAATCAAGACACTCCACCAAGCCCGTCAACCGCCATTAAACCTCCCACGTCAACTACGCGCCAATTGTGGACAGCAAAGCTATTTTCTGGCGCCGTTGCCGGGGAGGAAAGGTAAAAGGTACTCACACTCCGGATCTCGGCTACTAAGCTATTTTCGCCGTTGTAAGTACTCAAAGCTATTTCCTTTAGATCCTGCAATTGCATCTTTTTGTTTCTTGTTTACACTAGTTTGGCATAATGGACAAGAATGAGCTTCTTATTCTATTTCCTGATTTAAAACATGGATTGTTTGATGCGAAAATTAAAAAACCTATGGAATCTTATTTGCATGCTGGTAGTAATATTAGTATGAACGCTTTGAACACCATTGTTGATAATAATATAGAAAGTTCTAAGCTTGGGGAAGCTGGTTTTCATGAACTCTTTAGTCCCCCAAGCATTGAGGAGAAAATTTTCTTTGATGATACTTTGCCTCCTATTTATGATGATTATAATAGTGGTCTTTTGGTACAACCTACTATGGAGAGTAAATTTAATTATGATTATACTATGCCTCCTACACTTGATGAGAATAATAATAATGATAGCTACTTTGTTGAATTTGCTCCCACTACAACTAATAAAACTGATTATGCTTATGTTGGGAGTAGTAATAATTTTATGCATGAGACTCATGATAAGAATGTTTCAGTTGATAGTTATATTGTTGAGTTTGCTCATGATACTACTGAAAGTTATTATGAGAGAGGAAAATATGGTTGTAGAAATTTTCATGTTACTAAAACACCTCTCTATGTGCTGAAATTTTTGAAGCTACACTTGTTTTATCTTCCTATGCTTGTTACTTTGCTCTTCATGAACTTGTTTATTTACAAGATTCCTATGCATAGGAAGCATGTTAGACTTAAATGTGTTTTGGATTTGCCTCTTGATACTCTCTTTTGCTTCAACTACTATTTCTTGCGAGTGCATCATTAAAACTGCTAAGCCCATCTTAATGGCTATAAAGAAAGAACTTCTTGGGAGATAACCCATGTGTTATTTTGCTACAGTACTTTGTTTTATATTTGTGTCTTGGAAGTTGTTTACTACTGTAGCAACCTCTACTTATCTTAGTTTTGTGTTTTGTTGTGCCAAGTAAAGTCTTTGATAGTAAGGTTCATACTAGATTTGGATTACTGCGTAGAAACAGATTTCTTGCTGTCACGAATCTGGGCCTAATTCTCTGTAGGTAACTCAGAAAATTATGCCAATTTACTTGAGTGATCCTCAGATATGTACGCAACTTTCATTCAATTTGAGCATTTTCATCTGAGCAAGTCTGGTGCCATTTTAAAATTCGTCTTTACGGACTGTTCTGTTTTGATAGATTCTGCCTTTTATTTCGCATTGCCTCTTTTGCTATGTGGGATGGATTTCTTTGTTCCATTAACTTCCAGTAGCTTTGGGCAATGTCCAGAAGTGTTAAGAATGATTGTGTCACCTCTGAACATGTGAATTTTTGATTATGCACTAACCCTCTAATGAGTTGTTTCGAGTTTGGTGTGGAGGAAGTTTTCAAGGGTCAAGAGAGGAGGATGATATACTATGATCAAGAAGAGTGAAAGCTCTAAGCTTGGGGATGCCCCGGTGGTTCACCCCTGCATATTTTAAGAAGACTCAAGCTTCTAAGCTTGGGGATGCCCAAGGCATCCCCTTCTTCATCGACAACATTATCAGGTTCCTCCCCTGAAACTATATTTTTATTCCATCACATCTTATGTGCTCTTCTTGGAGCGTCGGTTTGTTTTTGTTTTTGTTTTGTTTGAATAAAATGGATCCTAGCATTCACTTTGTGGGAGAGAGACACGCTCCGCTGTAGCATATGGACAAGTATGTCCTTAGGCTCTACTCATAGTATTCATGGCGAAGTTTCTTCTTCGTTAAATTGTTATATGGTTGGAATTGGAAAATGATACATGTAGTAAATTGCTATAAATGTTTTGGGTAATGTGATACTTGGCAATTGTTGTGCTCATGTTTAAGCTCTTGCATCATATGCTTTGCACCCATTAATGAAGAAATACATAGAGCTTGCTTAAATTTGGTTTGCATATTTGGTCTCTCTAAGGTCTAGATAATTTCTAGTATTTAGTTTTGAACAACAAGGAAGACGGTGTAGATTCTTATAATGTTTACAATGTGTCTTTTATGTGAGTTTTGCTGCACCGGTTCATCCTTGTGTTTGTTTCAAATAAGCCTTGCTAGCCTAAACCTTGTATCGAGAGGGATTACTTCTCATGCATCCAAAATCCTTGAGCCAACCACTATGCCATTTGTGTCCACCATACCTACCTACTACATGGTATTTCTCCGCCATTCCAAAGTAAATTGCTTGAGTGCTACCTTTAAAATTCCATCATTCACCTTACAATATATAGCTCATGGGACAAATAGCTTAAAAACTATTGTGGTATTGAATATGTACTTATGCACTTTATCTCTTATTAAGTTGCTTGTTGTGCGATAACCATGTTTCTGGGGACGCCATCAACTATTCCTTGTTGAATTTCATGTGAGTTGCTATGCATGTTCGTCTTGTCTGAAGTAAGAGAGATCTACCACCTTATGGTTAAGCATGCATATTGTTAGAGAAGAACATTGGGCCGCTAACTAAAGCCATGATCCATGGTGGAAGTTTCAGTTTTGGACATATATCCTCAATCTCATATGAGAAAATTACTAATGGTTGTTACATGCTTATGCATAAAAGGGGAGTCCATTATCTGTTGTCTATGTTGTCCTGGTATGGATGTCTAAGTTGAGAATAATCAATAGCGAGAAATCCAATGCGAGCTTTCTCCTTAGACCTTTGTACAGGCGGCATAGAGGTACCCCTTTGTGACACTTGGTTAAAACATGTGTATTGCGATGATCCGGTAGTCCAAGCTAATTAGGACAAGGTGCGGGCACTATTAGTATACTATGCATGAGGCTTGCAACTTGTAAGATATAATTTACATGTCACATATGCTTTATTACTACCGTTGACAAAATTGTTTCATGTTTTCAAAATAAAAGCTCTAGCACAAATATAGCAATCGATGCTTTCCTCTTTGAAGGACCATTCTTTTACTTTTTATGTTGAGTCAGTTCACCTATCTCTCTCCACCTCAAGAAGCAAACATTTGTATGAACTGTGCATTGATTCTTACATACTTGCTTATTGCACTTATTATATTACTCTATGTTGACAATATCCATGAGATATACATGTTACAAGTTGAAAGCAACCGCTGAAACTTAATCTTCCTTTGTGTTGCTTCAATGCCTTTACTTTGAATTATTGCTTTATGAGTTAACTCTTATGCAAGACTTATTGATGCTTGTCTTGAAGTGCTATTCATGAAAAGTCTTTGCTATATGATTCACTTGTTTACTCATGTCATATACATTGTTTTGATCGCTGCATTCACTACATATGCTTTACAAATAGTATGATCAAGGTTATGATGGCATGTCACTCCAGAAATTATCTTTGTTATCGTTTTACCTGCTCGGGACGAGCAGAACTAAGCTTGGGGATGCTGATACGTCTCCGACGTATCGATAATTTCTTATGTTCCATGCCACATTATTGATGATTTCTACATGTTACATGCACATTTTATGTCATATTCGTGCATTTTCTGAAACTAACCTATTAACAAGATGCCGAAGTGCCAGTTCCTGTTTTCTGCTGTTTTTGGTTTCAGAAATCCTAGTAAGGAAATATTCTCGGAATTGGACGAAATCAACGCCCAGGTTCCTATTTTTCCCGGAAGCATCCAGAACACCCGAGAGAGGCCAGAGGGGGGCCACAGGCCCACCAGATGACACCCTGGCGTGGCCAGAGGGGGGGCCGCGCCGCCCTATGGTGTGGTGGCCCCAGGCCCCCTCCGAGGCTGCCCTTCCGCCTATTTAAAGCCTCCGTCGCGAAAACCCTATTACGTTCGACGAAACCCACAGAAACCTTCCAGAGCCGCCGCCATCGCGAAGCCAAGATCTGGGGGACAGGAGTCTCTGTTCCGGCACGCCGCCGGGACGGGGAAGTGCCCCCGGAAGGCTTCTCCATCGACACCACCGCCATCTTCATCAACGCTGTTGTCTCCCATGAGGAGGGAGTAGTTCTCCATCGAGGCTCGGGGCTGTACCGGTAGCTATGTGGTTAATCTCTCTCCTATGTACTTCAATACAATGATCTCATGAGCTGCCTTACATGATTGAGATTCATATGAGTTTTGTATCACAATTCATCTATGTGCTACTCTAGTGATGTTATTAAAGTATTCTATTCCTCCTGCATGGTGTAAAGTGGACAGGGTGTGCATCATGTAGTACTTGGCGTAGTTTATGATCGTGATCTCTTGTAGATTGTGAAGTTAACTATTACTATGATGGTATTGATGTGATCTATTCCTCCTTTCATAGTGTGAAGGTTACGGTGTGCATGCTATGTTAGTACTTGGTTTGGTTCTGTTGATCTATCTTGCACTCTAAGGTTATTTAAATATGAACATTGAATTGTGGAGCTTGTTAACTCCGGCATTGAGGGTTCGTGTAATCCTACGCAATGGTGTTCATCATCCAACAAAAGAGTGTAGAGTATGCATTTATCTATTCTGTTATGTGATCAATGTTGAGAGTGTCCACTAGTGAAAGTCTGATCCCTAGGCCTTGTTCCTAAATACTGCTATCGCTGCTTGTTTACTGTTTTACTGCGTTTCTACTGTCTGCCATATTACCACCATCAACTATACACCAATCCTGGACAGCAAAGCACTTTTCTGGTGCCGTTGCTACTGCTTATTCATACCACCTGTATTTCACTATCTCTTCGCCGAACTAGTGCACCTATTAGGTGTGTTGGGGACACAAGAGACTTCTTGCTTTGTGGTTGCAGGGTTGCATGAGAGGGAAATCTTTGACCTCTTCCTCCCTGAGTTCGATAAACCTTGGGTGATCCACTTAAGGGAAAACTTGCTGCTGTTCTACAAACCTCTGCTCTTGGAGGCCCAACACTGTCTACAGGAAAAGGAGGGGGGCGTAGACATCAAGCTATTTTCTGGCGCCGTTGCCAGGGACGAATCAAGACACTCCACCAAGCCCGTCAACCGCCATTAAACCTCCCACGTCAACTACGCGCCAATTGTGGACAGCAAGGGTTACAACATACAAAGAAAAGAAAGGGATGATCCTGATCTTATAGTTACGATCGGATCACCGCAAATACATTTGAACTTCCGTGTATCTCTAACTGACCTTCCGTCCAGGTTGATCTGAACTTCTGTATCATAACAGATACTCTAACACTCCGATGGGTCTTATGGTCTTGGAGGTGCGTTGGACCCACAACATCTCGGTGGCGGGAGGGTTTCCATTTTGTTGCTAGTTTCACTTATTCGGGATGGTGTGCGGGAGGCAACATTTTGAAGTCGGAAATAAGGAGTTTCCTACTATCTCCTGAGCTTCTCTTAATCTCTTGTTTTTTTTGCATAATTATAACAACCTCAGAATTTTCAGTAGCACGACAACAATAATTGCGATAGATAATTGAAGAGAAGTCCATTTTATGGTATGCTTTTCTGTCCTGTCTAAATGATGTGAAATAAATAAAAAAACAATAGGACACATGGTCGAGATGCATCTCCAAGCTTAAGCTTCTTGCCTAAATATCTGCACGGTGCGTGAGATGCGGGACCGCCCAACAATTGGACAGGTCGTGGAAGGAATCAGCGAGAGCTTGCAACTGGAGACCTCGTTTCAGCTCCACCAAGATAGGCAGTTCGGCATCTGCTGACAGCGATTTTTTGTGTGTGTGCTTGATGCAGACTGGCCCTATTAATATTGTCGGTGATATGTAAGGATGCAAATATTAAACCCTTAGGTACCCTGACCCTCTAGTTCAACCAAATGAACTATAGAAGGTCACAGGGTACCCCAAATGTTGACAACTTGCATCTCTAGTCATATGGAGCCATGTAGGGATTCGTTTACACCGCTTCTTTTCATTTACTGAAGAGTCTTGATTATTAAGTCCACCACAAAGAAATATGCATATGAATTGTTGTGCTTGCCTCAGTGGTGGCGCTAGGAAGCCAGATTTATATCTATAGTATCCACTTGAATACATACTCCTAAAATTAGCTTACTCATCTATTATTTGTGCTTTCGCTTGAAATCTTAGACAATGTACAGCTTTGCCACTGGCTTGCCTTGCCATGTGATGATACTGATGGCAACTTGGCGGCGCCCACCCTTCCCTGTCAGCGTCGGTCATGGCGTTGTGCTCGCCACGTGCAGTCATCTATTTCACCGGCCATTCGTACTAGATGTTAAGGGCGTGTTTGATTGCCCAGATACAACCCAACCAAGCCTTGGAATGCAAAAAACGAGTGATTGGCTGCCTGTGAGAGTGGTTGGGCATGCATCACATGAACCGTCATGTTTTGTGAAAATCCAGTCATGTTGCAATCCAAGCTCAGCAGGAATGCTGCAATCTAATGTAGTAATGTTCTCTGGGTGAAAATCCAGTCATGTTTTGTGATGTTCTTCTTTAGGGGAAGCACAAGGTGATAATGTTAACCGAAATCAGTGTTCACTTATCCGTGGGTTTTTAACTGTATCGACTAAAAGCAGACACACACACACACGCACGCACGCACGCACGCACACACGCACGCAAACTTGCCTCTGGCAGCAGCAGGGTTTACTGAGGTGCTTGCGTCTCTATCATTGCCAGCATCTCACATGCTGATCCCCAATCTATGGGCAGACTTCACTGGAAACAAGCCTTGTCATAGTGCCAAGCTATCAAAACTGCATTTCGCATGCTGATCAACTTATTACTCCATCCGGGTTTTTTACTCTGAATATTAGGTTTCGTTGTTCATCTACAATTTAAGGCCCCTTGATAAATATAGAGGAAGAATACCAAGTGAATCAGGCATCCATCATAATATCCTAATTTGATTGTACCAACAAGAGTATAACAGCGGAGATGGACGCAATTATAGCACTTGCCTCTGACTAGGCTGTAGTCAACAACAAGGAGTCAATGGACTACTAGAGCACAAGGTTCATATATTTAGAGAAATAGAAGCATCTGCATCAAGCATGTAGATTCAGAAAGTGCAAAAGAAATATGCAGAGATTGACAAAATATATGTGACCTGATTAATATCTCTTTTATATTACCTTGTGCCTAATACAATTCATACTATTCCCTTGTTGGTTTATGGAATTGAGGGACAACAAAAAGAGATGTATTTCACATTGAAAGGCAACATCCCAATCACGGTTACAATTGGCGTAGTTATAATCTGGATTCTAGCATATCTGCCCTTGCGAATCTTTTGCAAGGTTGAACCAAAAGGCAAAAACAGAGCAGACACACAAAATATAACAGAGGTATTTATTAAAGCTAACTGAGCTCATACAACAAAGCGAAATATACATACAGATAAGGTTAATAGAGATTTTATTAAAGCTAAAATGAGTTCAATGACAAAGCAATGGGTAGTACTGCTAGATAAGGCATGTCTTGGCATACATAAGCATAGGGCTTAAGAGTGATACCAGTGGACGGGAGAAATTCATTTTCTTCTAGGTTTACCAATACGCAGACCTACCTCCTCCTTGGTCATATCTGCAAATATGTTCAATGGCATGGGGTCACTCACACCACCAGCACGGTGCACAGCCCTTGCCCTCTCGCTGAATTTCTTGAACCGGCATTCCATCTCATGATGTTCACGAGATATGCCATGATGCTTGCACCAGTGCTCATAAAAGGCCCACATGGCTTCATCCAACTTAAGGGCATTCTCATCAACATAAAGATGTCTTTTGTAGCCTATGGGTCTGGCATCATCTTCTTCTTCTTCTGACTTGGGGCCTCCAGTCGTTCAGTAGGCATGGAGTTACAACTTGATCTGTGGAAAGTAGGATCATTTGTACCATTTCTTAGCAGAGTTAATTTGATTGATTTAGCCTTGCAAGGCAGAGCTAACATAACAAATTATCAGTCGGTATTACTAAATCATTAAAGATCATGCTTGTTAGAAGTGTTTGGTGATTAGAACAACTCCTAAATGAATAGGTTCCAACCCCTCCTGGCATGTTTACTCAAATATATCTACTGATAATAAGAAACTATATATGAAGACAAAGTGAATCAGGCATCCGTCATATAATATCCTAATTTGATTTCATTGTACATATAACAGAGGAGATGTACGCAATAATAGCACAAAGCAGAAAAGACATGCAGAGTACAAGCAGGGGTATGATTCTGCACTTACCTCTGACTAGGCACTTAGGCAGTAGGCAACGAAGGACACTTTTCTTTAGATAAAAGGCAGCAGGCAACGAAGGATACTTTTCTTTAGATAAAAGGCACACAATTTTAAATTAATAAAGCCCCGAGGATTCGGACAAGGTTTTACAACTGCTGCGGCATACAATTTAGCTAAAAAAACTAGCGTAGAAAATGGGGTCGGCCTCCCCTAACAGACCGAACCACAAAACGACCAAGGGCACTAGGCACGATGAGAAACAGATCCAGATGGAGGAGCATCAGGTTGCACGTTTGCAGCGTGAATAGCCTTTAGATCCCTGGCCACCCGCCTTAGACACGGACGGCCCGCTGGTCTTGCCATCGGCTTCCACAGCTGCAGGCAAATCAAAGATTTAAAGATGATGTCATCTGGATGCTTTAAAACCCTAGCTTCAATAATTAGTTTGTTTTGGCATAGCCAAAGGGCCCAAGGATGCGCCATAAAAATGAACCAAACGATGCATCTAAAACTACCTGAGAAGCTAGACACAATTGCAAAGAACTATGCAAAGGAGGTGGGGCACCAACTACACCCAAGTAGTTGGCGAGTAGCACTCTAAGGAAATTTCGCCAGCGAACAGGTGAAAAAGATGTGATTTGCATCTTCCGGCGAGCCATAAAGAGCGCAAGAGCCATTCCCCGGGCTCTGGTGAGCCGTAATATTTAAGCTAGAACACATGGTTCATATATCTATACCTAATAATAAAGGAGGTAATGTTTCTGCCAAAATTTTCGTCCAACATTTTTTTGGACGGATTTGCCCTCCCACCAATTCCCATATAACGCACCTGCCATTGGTACCGGTTCAGTTTATACCGTTTGGTACCAATCAAATCGATCGTTTCCTTCCGTGGGCTGCATGTGGGCCTCTCCACTCTTCGCTCCGCAAATCCCTGGAGGGATCCTAGAGCAGCACGAGAACGCCGCCAGCCCGGAGTCTCTTGTTCGACATGAACTCTGCGCGATCACGCGGCCATGGGTGGCTGACATGGACTCTATTGCTGTTCCGCAAGTCAAAAGGGCCTTTAAAAAGAAGTCTACCTCGACGAATCCTCGGGCAGGGAGACCTCGGCAGATGCGTCACGGCCTCACGGGTGTTCATATCGCTGCTCAAGGCGTGCGTGGCCGCGCTGGCCGGGGAGGAAGGCCGGCAGGTGGGTATACGCCATGGAGCCATCACCGACGGAGTTCAGCGATGTTGATAGTGCGACGCCGGCTGACACCCCGCCAGCAGCCAAGAAGGCTCAGCTCGGATGGATCGACTGGTGGAGTGGCCAAGCTTGCATCCGTGGTGGGTCTGGAAGATAGACAACTCTCAGATCTGCTGAGTTGGGCCTCGATCGGATGATCTTCTGGCCATGGCGAGCAAGTGCGGCAAGATAGTCGGGCTCCTCGGACAGGAGCACATGAGGACGAGATCTACACTCAACATGGCAGTCGCCGGTCTGGCTCTCCGTGAGCGAGCTGGTACAGGACGCGCCCTAAACGGTATGACCGATGAGATCATGCTGTACGCGGGGCTGCTCCTCCTAGGCCTCAGCGCAGCATCAATCTCGACTAAAACCTGACCATGTCTCGTGATTAATTTAGAGATCTCCATGATTTATGCGTCTGAACTCTGAAGGCACAAAATTACTCAACGTGCAGCCCACAGTGCCGGGAAGACGCTGCCGCCCAGAATGCGTACGTAACATGCATGAGTCAACAGGATCGTCTGCTGTAGCCACGTCGGCACCAACGACCTGCTGCCCCAGCTTGTTGCGCTAGCTCATGTTCACCTAGACGCCCCGTACGGCGGACCTGCCAGCTACCTGCAAGCTATTCACCGCCAAGGACACAATGGGTCCGGGAAGTAATAGGGCGCGGCGAGCAGGTGCGCCACATACTCGCCGATCGCGCCACGCCAGGTCTACCGCCTAGCCGTCGTGTCGGCTGCCTCAGGCCATCTGAGGTGCTTGCGCATCATAGGCAAAGAAAAAAATAGCGCGCTATAACAAAATAGCGTGGGTCTAAAAATACATTATTAGCATGCTATAACGTGCTATTAACGCGAATAACACGCTATAGCGCCAAAATAGCGTAGCGTCGGCTCTCCAGATATGCTATAGCGTGCTATTAGCGTTGGAATAGCGCGCTATTTTTTTCCATGTTCATAGGACATGGATAAAGATGTCTATTCCATTTTCAACATCAGAAGAGACAGGTAAGGTACAACCAAGTTGGCATGTTGACTCAATATATAATTCATCTTAGTCTGCTTCACCACCAATTTTCTGCAGTTCCTCGCCGGGAATGATCGGTTTATAAGCTTCTTTGTAAATCTAGGTGATTGATTGATAGCGCAAGATGAACGCACGCCAATAAAGCCAAAACTGATCTGTGTTTATTTATTTATTTAATCACCATTCAGACTAGCTGATGATGTAAAAACATCATTAGCATCTTGCATAATCTGTTGGGCTTTCATTCATATGGTTTAAGTACACAAATGTACAAAACAAGCTGAATCATACTCTTTTCAGAAAATAAGCTGAACACCATGTAGTTTGGTTCGTGAAATATGCAAACTATTTCATGAAAACACACATAATCCACGTTGCTCATGTTCCTATGTATCTGGGTCTTTCTGTAGTAGCAAGCTCCAAGTTTTGGTTCTTGAGATAAACAGGACCAGATTTCGAGTTATAGATCTGAACCTTTTGACTCAAACCGTTTGGTACAATATGGTACTCTTAGCAGAACAACATGCTTCAATTTTGCTCCCAATTGTATATAATCCTTTTAAAAAATATAGTGAATTCGTGTATGGTCACCACAAGAATATAAATAGATTTTTTAAACTTTAAACTAGGAAACATGGGAACCAAAATAATGACTAACTAGATTCACAATCATATTTGGCAGAAGGTGGAGCCGCGGTGATCTCCATGTAGGAGAAGCAAGTAGTATATATTTGTGGCAACAAAATCGTAGATCGCATGTGATGCAGATGTTGCTATATTTTGAGACACACGTTCACATGGACTTTTTTATATTTTAAAATATGGTATTGTAGTTAAGATTGCTGAACCGTAGCAGCGCATGAACCATTTTGACAAAGGGTGTTCCCATGCAATGCACGGGCACTTTTTCTATTCTATACCTAATAATAAACCCAAGTGCTAAAAAGTGCTCGAGTGCTGGTTGTCTCGTCGAGCACTCGCCTCTCGTCCGTCCGATGCGTTCGATCAAGAGGTGTGCGAAGCGCCGTTCCGACAGGCAGCTTCCTGCGCCGCCCCATCAGGTGCTCTTCCTCTCTCTCGAGTCAAATTGACGGGCGCCGCCGCACCTCACCTCGACGGCGTGTCCGCCGCACCTCACCTCGCCGGTGCGTCCGCCGCTGCCCACTCCCCCACACCTCTGGAGCTTCCTCCCGTCCCCAGGCCCCTCCCCCTCCCCCGCTTGGTGCACGAGCATACTCCCCCATCAGATCGACCGTCGCCGCTCTCTCCCTACACCCGGTCGACCCGCCACCGGCGGCTTCACCCACCACCAATACGTCTTCCAGCCCGCTGCCACACGCGCAGCCTCACAGGTGGCCCGAGCCAACCTAGGCAGTGCGCCATGGAGCTCAGCGGGGTTGGAGGCCCGATCTGTAGCGTCGGCTTTCCCCGAGCTCCTGGTGCTGGCGTCCACCCGAAGATGCTCCTGCCGGCGTCTTCCCGGAGCCATGCCGCTGCGGCTGGCTTGCTCGCCGGAGCGATTGAGCGTTGCGCGCGGCTCCGTCAAGTTCAAGTTCGCCAGTCCGTGCCTCGGTTATGGACGAGGGAGTGGTGCTGCACGCACGCAGGCATTTCAAGCCAGCCACGGCGAAGCTGGCTCAGTTGGTTACTTCATCCAACTTGGTTGCTTTTTCATTTTTCTACTTAGGTTTGTTTATATTGTTCTCTAGCACTACCATTATTTTAGTTGTATACTGATTACATTAAGTTGCAGTGTTCAATATAGCTAATTTGGGTATTGGAATCCACCATAGTTGTATTTTTAGTTGAATTTAAATTCTAGTTAAGTTCATATATTTTTCTTCAGCACTACCCCTTTTTAAATTGCACACTAATTTTCATTAAATTGTCTTATTCAACATAGCTAAGTTGGTCACTTAATCCAACATAGTTGATTTTTCATTTAATAATTCCTAGTTAGGTTTATTTATATTTTTCTACAGCACTACCCCTTTTTTTAGTTGCATAATAATTTACATTAAGTTGTAGTGTTCAATATAGCTAAGTTGGGTACTGGAATCCACCATAGTTGTATTTTTAGTTGTGCGTGAGCGCCGCCGCCGACTCGGCCGCTGCCCGCCAAGCGCGTCCGCACGCCGCGCATGCCTCCAGCCGCTCCCAGCGCTTCGCCGCTCCCCTCATGGCCGCCTCACTCCACCCCGCACGTGAGCGCCGCCGCTAGATCCACGAGGAGCCCCTGTCTGTGGTTTTGGCTTCCTCGTCTCCGGTGACCGCAATAGCTCATGTGCTCGTGTGTTGCAGATGGCACGCTGCCAAGGCCTCCTCGCGCCTCCATCTCGCCCTTGACGCGCGGCTGCCACTCCTCGCCGCGACCCCGGAGATCCGAGCGCGTGTGGTGGTGCTTGGCGCGACCTAAGTTGCTTTTTATCCCAAGTTACATCTATTTACCAACTGAAATGTAGCTGAAACAAGAAAAGTTTAGGCCATGTCATCGGGGGTGTACGATAAATTAGTTCTTCACATTTGTGCTAAGTCGAATTTTTTGGGCAGTATTTTTGGTAGCATAGGCAAGCTAAGTCTTATTTTACACGCGATAAATCGTTCACTAACATGTTTCCTAACTCGTGTTTTTAAGCAGTTAATTGTTATTACACACATGTGCTAAGTTGCATACCCATTATTGCTAAACTATATACTCATTAGTGTTAGGTTGCATACCCACTAGTATTAAGTTATATACTCAGTAGTGTTAAGTTGCATACTTACTGGTGTTAAGTTGCATACCTCCTATTGCGAAGTTTCATGCCCATTATTGCTAAGTTGTATTCCGTTGTGCTTAGTTGCACATTTATTATTGCTAAGATGTATACCTCTTAGTGCTAAGTTTCATACCTACAATTGCTAAGTTGTGTACTTCTAATGTAAAGTTGCGTATCCCATATGTGGAGTTGCATCTCTCGTACTTTGCCTACAATGGGGATGTCTACCACTATGTTAAGTTGTATCTCACGTGACAACACACCTAAGTTGCCCACCGCTAATTGGGCTCCATTATCGTGAACTTGCATATCATCGTGTCTAAGTTACCTACTGCTAGTACTAAATCAGCTAGCATCATTGTTTGTCAAAATGGTGTACCGTTATACTGAAGTTGCATATCGATGTACCAAAGTTGCGGACTGTTTGATATGAAGTTGTATTTTCGTTGCTACTAAGTTGTGCACATAGAAAATCAAGTTACTAACAATACTAGAAAGTATGATTGGCAACAAGTAGAGCAAAGTTGATGTCTCAATACTGAAGTTGATGGCAGTTGTTGCTAACCAAGTATCATAGAAATTAAGTTGGCACAAAATATTCAAAAAAAGTAGTGTAACCAACTCTTTGTATGAAGTTGCTTTACAACAATACTAGAGTTGATTTTTCGCAGCAACTGAGTTGGTTTTCGAAAAATAAATTTGTCAAAATATATACAAATGGGATCTATTTTCGAAGATCTCGTCGTAAGAGGTCCAACGATGAAAACGGATCACAATTTCGACAAATAGTTTAAAAGTTATGACTTTTTGAAAAAAATCACATGACAATAAATGCACGTATTATGCTAAACTTTCTATTTTTAGGGAGAGTGCTTGGGTGAACAAACGAGCATCCGAGTGCTCCCTAGCCGTGTCCAATAATAAATGAGCTAAGGTTTGTGCTAAAATTTTCGTCAACAACATTGTTTAGACGATTTTACCCTCCCACCAAACCGCATAATACAACATACCGTTTCGTTTTTTCTGTTCTTTTTTGCCTTCTCTCCTTTCCTCGTCCCGCCGCTGGCCGAACGACACTCTCACCCCGTGGCGGAGCAGGTGCTTCGGTTTGGGGTCCCGTAACGTCCTCGCGCCCGATAAACAGAAGATGGACAACGTCATCGTAGGCTATGTTCGGCAGGAGAGGTCGCGCCCGATAAACAGAAGATGGACGGCGCCCTCGCAGGCTATGTTCGGCAAGAGAGGTGAAGCTCGCCCGGAAACAGAAAGGATTTGGTCGGATTTTATTCCCTCTGATTCTCTTCTCGGCTTGCACGGCGAGAGCGGCACCGTGGACCGCGACCTAGGCGATAATCCCAGCGGCGCGACCATCCAATTTGTTCCGAAGGGCAGTGGCCCACGGACGATGAGGCGGCGCTCTACAACGCGCCATCTCAGACCACTTCGCTTCGGGTCGCAACCCAACTCCCCTGCCTCGAACTTCCCTGCACGCCACCCAGCTCGGCCCCCGGCAGCTTCCACCACACGATGCGGACGCGCGGTGTCTGAATCCCGTCTAGAGCCATGAGAGGCCTGCCCGGATTTGGTCCAGACCATCGTGGCATCAAGGAGAAGTAGGGGGCGGATCTGGCAGCTGCCGGCGCAAGCGTAGTGCCTATCGCACGGATTTCTGCTCAGGAGAGGAGAGATGGGAATGATTTCTGAGCAGATCGGGCAAGGAGATGATGACAGGATGTCATCGTTTTTTTTTAGGACGTTGTAGCACACGACGATGAAAATAGGTATAGTACTAGCCACACATGGGCCAATAAAAGGTAAAGAAGTGGGCCTCCGTCCAACAAATTGGCCCGTCCGGAGAAAACTACCCCGGCTCTGTACGATTGAACAAATCTCTACCGGTTCATATACGTTGGTATGTTGCAAATCAACAAGCAACACCACAGATTAGAATTAAACTCCAATCATTAGCTTCATGAAGGAGTTAAAGTCATCCATGTGCATGAAATTTGAACTCGCCGGAGGGCCTTGGGAGGAGCAGGCCACGAGCGGGCCTATCGGAGGTAGAGCAGGTCAATGACGGAGCCCCGCCTTGCTACAACGATGCTCCTCAACGGACGGCAATGGGAGGGGGAGGCGGACAAAGAAAGTACTAATAACAGAGAGAAAACTAAAAGTTAAATCTTTATTTTATTTTTCAGAAGAATTGTTTATTTTTAAGAGAAGTGTCATCACCAATGATTCAGCATTTAAGTTTTTTTTCCCGGTGCAACGCACGGGCACTTTTGCTAGTCTCCACTAATATATATATATATATATATATATATATATATATATATATATATATATATATATATATATATATATATATATATATATATATATATATATATATATATATACTAGCATTGAACCCGTGCGTTGCTACGGCAGCACATTAAATAAAACTGATCCCTTTGTTCCAAAATATATTTTCATATGTAGACAAAGTTAAGCAAATGATTTTGGGTGGAGTAATTATTTTAAATCTGTATGTCAGTCGAAATCAAATGACATTGAGTTCTTGATCAACCTGTGTTTTGTACAATGCAATGGAGAAATTCACATGGCATCAATTTGAAACATGTAATAGTGAAAATCGTACGGCGATTTAATTCAAATAACAGTGAAAATCACGTGAAAGCAGAACAGATCATAAGCCGCAAGAAATGCTTTAGCATATAATTCTAACTAAGTTCACATAAAAAGAGAGAAAAGGACGTTGAATCATAGCATGCAACAATTCAGTCGTAGTTCATGATTTCATCTATACACATGAGAAATGTGTAGCCCTAGTAGTGCAGTAGATAATGTATAGTGAAGCAATTATATAATTTATGAGGTAACTGAATTAGCAAGGTGAAATTCAATTTTATACCTCTGATTTGAGTGAAAATATTATTGTACTTAGTCGCCTTTTCTGCCTCCATTCTTGATCACCTTGTATAGCTCATCCCTTGGTATTCTATATCACAACTTATTTCCTGGTTGCTAAGCCCCTGTTCTAGTCGCCCATCATACCAAAGTTGCCAGATTCAAGTTATACATGATCAGAACTATGTGAGATGCCAAACTTCAGAGGTAACCAACTATTAATTTGGAAAGAAAAGCCAAGTGAAGTACCCTCATGTACAGCCCCAAACTTTTTTCCTTCTTGGCATTTTGAAATGCTTGCCATCGGAAAAGATCAGATTAGTAAACGATACAAATTTCCATCTTAGTTCATATTTAACATATACTGAAACTTGAAAAGTAGTAAAATGCCGAAAAAACAAATACACTGAAATTTAAAGCCTGAAACGTATATCTATATAACCAAATAGCTGGAAACTTGTTTCCAGGTTGTTACAAGTATACTACATTTTAAAGGCTATCAGATAACCAGCTAGCCAACAATCATTAGCAGAACACATGCACACGAGAGTCACGCACGCAAAAGCAGAGGAGGCACTTGCGTACTGCTTGAGCTCCACGCATGGAGCCGCTCGCGTCTGCCCTCCGTCTCGAGGTTCCTCGACCTCACTTGCCCTCCACCTGACACCACACAACCCATCCATCTCCCTTCCGGGATAGATGGGAGGCGCGAGAGGCCACGGTGCAGGCCCGTTCCGACGGAGCGTGGGGTACTGCACGCTAATGCTGGTTTTATTGTCTTCAGATTTTAGACTGGGCCGTTCCCTTGTGAACTGGGCTCAATTCTATATTGAGTGGGCTCTATTGGGTTGACTGTGATGTTCCGTTTCTACAGCGATCTCAATCGATCATGCAAGTTTTACGTACACGTACAAACGCCGAATAGCAATTTAATAGTAAAGATATATATAAAGGGAGAGAGGGTGGTGATCCAACTAAACTTGACCTTGCAACAATATGATCAACGTTCAGGATGAAATTGTCCGTCAGGCGGACTGGCGGACTCCGCTCGCTCGATGTGTCCCGACTCCCGAGTCCCCGAGCCTCCACGTCTGTAGCAGTTTTCTGTAGACGAAGATGAGTCCTCCAAATCACCAACCGCCGCCGCGCTGCTCCCGCTCCAAAATCTGCGACGGTCGCCGGTTGCCCTGCGCCCCGTCCCAGACGCCGCCCGATGCGAGGACGCCCTCCCCTCACTGGAGCGCCGCCCTAAACCACGAGTGGCCTTGCATCCCCAACGCCGCCGCCCGAGGACGCTGGCCTGCTCCTTATGCATCCCCGACATCTGCTCCGCATCCCCAAGGCCGCGCCGCCCGTCCCCCTGACGCGTCGCTGCCTGAATCGTGGGAGTCGCAGTCGCGCACATCTTTGGCGGCTTGCCCCAGTGTCGCCGTCTTCCCAGTCATCGTCCGCACGCCGCATTGTTGCCCTCCGCTACACCCGTCGAGGACACAGTTAAGGTCCTCCAACACGCCACCGTCCACGCCCCGTCGTCGTGCACCAACATACCGCATTCCTACCGTCCTCTTCTGCGGACTCGCACTCTGCAGGTCGCCTCTGCCCCGGCTGCTACGGATACTGAAACTACTGCTCTGCTGTTGTCTTACAGTTTTCAGACACACGGGTAATGCCCCTTGTCTTCCCATGCGTTTTATGCGTATGCAATAAGCAACGCAATGTTACTTCTGTTAGAGATTCAGATTAGATAGATTTGAAAATAGAGTGAAAGAGTCCACGGTGCCTTTGGGCTAAAAATATTATTGACATCCAAGGTTTCCTGTATGTTACTCTGAAAGGCCAGGTAGAACCATCTCTGCTAGGAGAGTACTCCATTCTGTTCTAATATTAGTGCAATGCAAAATTACTTCCTCATCTGGTTGTGACTAGATCAAACAAAAAATATTTAGCATGGGAGATGCATGATGTGTATTGAATTTTTGGGAATATCTCACGGGTCTGACATATCATCAATTAGTCTAAAAATATATTATGACGAAAATAATAATTGGAACATTAGCTTTTATAGAATCTTCTTTATTTATTGTTCCACTTTAATAGCTTGTTTGTGCCGTGATGTGTGTGTTTGCTGACACTTGCTCGGTCCGGAAAGTTCAAGACTTTATATTGCTACCTTTTTTCCAAGGTAACATTGGTCCAAAGTTTACTTTTTTTCTTAGTTTAGATTCCCAGGTTATTGCTTATGCAACCCTACATCTGTTTAATTCTTCTGACATGGAGGCACCTAATATATGTTTTCTCCATGTAGACTTGGTTTTTCAGTATATATATTGTTTCTATTTGGTTCTTGGAACTTTCATTTCATGCACGTATTATTATTTCAAATAGATGCATTTTGTCATTATGACTTTCCTGGAACTTTCATGCGCTCGCATGAATTTGTGCTCAATAGGTTTGTCTCTGCCACTAAAGCAGTTCGGATATTTATAAATATTGTTTCAGTCAAATTAGAATCCTTATGGGGGTGCATCCTGACCTATAACCCAGATCCCAGACCATAGATGTGTTCCTGTCAACGACAGAAACACCAATCAGTTTTTCCAAATCGACAAGCTTCGTAGAATAACCTGTTGATGAGATAGCTAGCAGTTTTGTTTTCTTCTGAACATCAACGATTTCTTTTAAGTGAACTTAGTTTGTTCTTTCTCTTGTCAGCAATGATTGCACCGAAATCCCAAGAAACCACTGCCTTACAATTATATTTGTTCTCGGTTCACTTTTTCTTATCTTGTGAGCAGCGATTCCACACAAAATCCCCTAGCAAAAAGGTATATGTATACGTCCATTAGTTAATTATACTCTATATAAAAGACAATCAATCTACCGCATCTCACATTCACTGATGCACTGTAGATAAGCTATTTATCTCTTCTTCATCAATTCATTCCGTGACGCGTGGAGTTCTTTCTTTGTATTTGATCGATTGGATGGTAAATTAAAATTCGTTGTCCTTTTTTCTAAGCTGGAAGGCTACCGGCTACCGGTTACTAGACCTGCTTCTGGTGACCCTCCGTCAACTCCACACGACACGTGCATCCTCTTTCTAGACTTTTCCCCAGATCTCCTTTCCTCCCCACCTCCCTCCCTGACCTCCATCTCCACCGGCCTCCCCCTGGTACCCTGGCCGAGATCCGTCAATAGTCATCATCAACAGCTCACCTCTGGTCGTCACCCATTGTCGCCACGCCTAGGAGCTGCGCAAGGAGGCCAGCCACATGGGGGAGTAGGGATGCGGAGGATGACGGGCACCTTAGATTTCTCCGGCAGTCATGCATAGAAGCAAAACGGCGTCGTCGCGGTGGTGAATCGGCGGACGAGACCGGCGTCGTGATCTTCCGATGACCAACTGCGCGGGAGGAATTCGGAGCTCGCCGGAGTCGTGATGACGGCGACCGCCTCAGAGGGGAATCAGCGAGGACACCGGCGCGGTGCCGCCAGCGTGCAGCAGCGAAGGAGAGGAGGTCCGAGATGGTTGGATTCGTGTCGCAGGGGACCTCCATTGTGGGCGGCGACCGTGAAGTGGGTCGGTTCATTCGCCGGCGTTGCAGCCATCGCTGAGATACTCCGGCTTTGTCGTCACAAATGTTCACTTGACGGCAACGATGCAGTAAGATGCTTCTCCCCGTGTATCCTTCCTTTCTTAATGCAGATCGGAATTAAAGAAGTAGCAGCACTGATGCATGCACAGGGAGCAGCGGCAACGGAAAATAATAAGCTTCCTACGTCGGGTCTGACAGCATGGAGGCTGCTGCAGTTGGCGTGCGAGGGCGCGTGCAAGGCCGGCAACCTTTTTCCTGCATCCAGGATCTCATCACCAGGTGCGCCCATCGCTGAATCCTTCCTTTTTCATCACATTTTTTGTGATCAGTAAACAACCTCTTCATTTGCCTCTCACATTAATTAACTGCTCTTTACCTATTGTCCACAAACTGATTAAGACCGTATTTTATCACTGATTTAATGTTTTGGCAACTGAAACTTGGTCTTCTGTTCTTCACATGAAACATGCTAAAATCTTATCTATACAGTAAAAACTTCGAACATTGTGTGCAACAAATCTATTGTGATAACTGGCAGCAAAAAAACATTGCATACTGATTAGCATTAACCTGTTGAACACACGCTTATGTCCGTTAAGCTTATTTTACCGTGTCCTGAATTATATCTGAAAGAGCATGACTGAGAGATACTGTTTGGTACCAGAATGCACATCGGAGATTGAGACCACTTGCTGATAAATTGAGCAGGTATAGTGCCTTGAAACCTCTTGGATTTCGTTTGGATTGCGATGTTTTTCCCTTTTCTGTATCTTGGATGTGAACTTAATTAGAAGAATCGCCATATTCATTTTTTGGTTCCTGGCCTGCATCTCTTTATAGCTGTCACTTCGTGGATTGTGATATGCGGAGTTCAATTTTTATATATTCATTCACAAGACATCAGAAATGATATATGCTCATTCACCTGTACCTCCCAATGAATATTTCTGCATACTCATGTACAGTAACATGATCAATTCATATTCAGATAATTTGCTTATCTTTTATTATTTCATAGCCCATAGGGCCATAGGTCAGTCAAGCAGATACAATTGAACAAACCTTATACTACATGCCCAAGATTGTCATCATCCATACGGTCATCGCACTTATGGTAATTGTTTCCATACACAATCCAGTAGGTATTTGCACTACAGAACTGCAGGCAGAACTGACAGAACATGTTGCTGCATCTATGTCCTTGTGCTATGTCGCAACAGGTGATCATTATGACAAAATGCGTGCAATATTCCAATAAGAAACAATATAGGCTGGGCAATGTGTCTGACAGACATTTGCAGGTTCATTTTGTGATCATCAGCGACAGTGCCAGGTCAACGTTTCCAATATCGTCATGGCTGTCAAGGTGCCAATTGCCTTGAATTGTTCATGAAGCTCCTCTACTACATACCTATGGTGGTGCTAGCGTCCATCATTCTGTCAGCGCTTCCCAGACTGATTAACATCGGAGGAGCTTGCAGCATATGGAAAATTGAGAACATGGATTTTCTCATATGCCTCCATGCGTTCTTTGGCGTTCTCTTTGGGTCAGTGGAGGTTGGCCTTGAAGTTGCAGTAATATGATTGATATAACTTGCTCCGAATTTCCTAATCATATATGCACATTGTACTTCAGTTAACTGACTTGATTATGGCTGATCATTGCAGCTTGGAATCTCCTTTGCAAAGATCATCATATAGTCCATCCGGCCTCAGGTAGTGGTTCTAGGCAGGGTCCAAGGCACAAACATGTTTTGCAGCGTCAGGCAGTACCCTGTGGCATGTCAAACACTAACTGTATAAGTCATACACATCGATACATCTTTCGTATGCTTCATCAACGCAACTTTTATCAAATAAATTTACTAATGATCACAGTAAGAAAACCTCACTTTATTTTAAAATCAGTGTAAATTCTTAGATAGATGTTATTCATCCAGGATCATAGAACGAGACATCTAATGAAAAAGCGAGGGAAAGGGTGCAGTCAGTTATCCTTGACATGTCAAGTAAGTTTCTGCAAAGAAGTTCATGGTTGCTAGCTGATAATGAAAACTCATAAATATGTTTGATTCATGCTTCCATTCTACAGATGTGGTAAACATGGACACTTCAGGACTTGTGAGGTTGAAGTAAATACACATCGACCTGCTGTCTATGGGCATACATGTGAAATGATGAACTGACAAGCATACTTATGTTTTGGCAAGTATTTCCAGTTTACTCTGTATAAAAATTCTAACTCGAGTGTTCAATCATTATCTGCAGATTGCTATTGCCAGTCAAAGATGGAAAGGTTACAATATCTGATACCGAAGTGCATATACTGCCGGTCATCCATATGAGCTCTCTTATAATTTGTTTTGTTTGCACGGTGCCTTTCATCGCTTAATTTTTCGGAGTATGATGTTTGCTTAGTGCTTGGTCATGCGCAGGCATGTTAGTTCGTATGTTTGCTTTTTTTTTTTCTCCTGCATATTCTATGTACGTACTCTGCATACCTGTTAATTAATATATGGCCTTTTGTTGCTCTGGTTTCTAGGATCAATCCTCAGAATCAGTTTGATACGCAAGACAACGAAGCTAACGAAGCTTTTACCTATTCTACTACTGCACGCAGCTGCTATATGTTAAGTTTCTGGAGCTGGTTCTAGAGTGCAAGCACTACCCTAGCTTTTCATTGAACTATTTTGTAACTACGCAATCTGCGTTTATAAATGCAGATAAGTTGTTTGAAATTAAGTATTCCAGCTTGAGCTTAAATAGTGTTTGCTACTGAATTTATCATCTATCGACAAGCCTTCGGAGGTCCTTTTGAATTCCGGCTTCCCTGTGTCACCCTCCCCAGCAACATAGAACAACTTCTTGCACGAGTTGGAGGCGAAGATCCCCTCTGACAACTCTGCACACCTTGCTCCAATGGCTGACTTCTTCGCACTGTCCTCTACACGGACAAGGAACAACAATGTGGCCTACCAGTGCTAAAGAGGGAAACAATCATCATCCTCTCTTCCGACGAGGAGGCTAATGACGCAAGGAAGTGACAGGTTGCAGAGCTGGAGACCAGCTACATCAGCTCTGTCTCGCTTGCTATAGGCGAATGTGTGTCCTATATATGCATCAGCTTCCTTAATATTTTTACTTATCTTTTTTTTTTTGAACACAGGGAGGGGTCTAGAAGACCCCAAAGATTCATCCATTAAAGTGGCACGTACATGGTTTTATAGAAAGCCCCTTATACAACACTCGCACTAAAAACCTATTATTTGAAGAAAGGGGCCTGCACTTTACAAAAAGAACACCCTACAAAGATCTTCAGAAACACAATCAAGGACCAGAGTGTCGCGTCCTCCAGGCGTCGCCGCCGAGAAACAAGAGCAAGCAGCTCGTGGGCTCTCTTCCGGCATAGATCTTCTGGCAACGGCCATCGTCAAGCCACCGGGTACAAGACTTGGCGTCATCGAGAGGGAGGCCTCCACGATGGAGGTTGAGCTCGGGCCGCCATTTCAGACAAAGATCACAACGTCAACCATGGACGCCATGTATTCCGCACAAAGGATCAAAATTGATTCGTGGCACCCAGCAGGCAGATGCCGAGGCAGAACCTCAGGAGCAACCACGAGATTGTCTGATCCCTCCTCGCCACCATGGCAGGACAGGAAAGACCGCATCAGACAGGTACTCAAGCAGGCGCATCAACAACAGGAGAGGCAAGATCTCCCTTCTGGATCCAAAAACGGCGCATCCTTCCTCACCACCTCCTCGCCACCACGGCCGGCCAGGGGAGAAGAAGCACGGAGCCTTGCTGAAGAAGGATTTGGCTCTCCCATGCCTCCACGGCCGGACGAGGGCTCATCCATCTTGCAGCAGATTTCGAGGAGAGAAGATCTTGAGGTCACCTTTTTATTCTTGGAGACAGTGTAGCCACTTCCCACGCCTAGCTTCAACCAGAGAAGCACCAGCACGATCCGAAGCAACCCTAGAAGCGCCATGGATCCGGCGACCTGGATCCAGAGCTCCACCTCCACTACGGGGCAGCACGCCCAAAACGTTGGCAGAGCCCGGAACAACCAGGAAAACTACAGATCTGGGCCCTAGACTACTCTGGCACCCAACCTAAACTAACTCCGGCCAGCTAATCCGGCGGAGTGACTGTCAGCGGCCCGGTCAAGGTGGAGAGACCCTCAAGGCTAATGTAGTAGGGTTAGAGCAGGAGAGGGGGAAAAGGGGGATCCTCCATACTTTACTTATCTGATTATCTTATCTTTTCTATCAATCCAGATCGTACAAAATATGTGTACCACCTTACGGGCGCGGCGTGCCACCGCGCCAATGCTTTCTAGTATGTATCATTCGGCTTTATATTACTCAACTTGTTTTGTTATTCATGGCATATATATAGCTAAACTATGAGGTTCGGTTATTCTTGCCGAGAGGGAAAAAGGATAAAGGGGCAGAAGTTGCAAAAACGATAGTGTGATCAGTTTCATGCTTAAGCTTTCCCTTTAACTGAAGCACGGTACAATATTAACCCTACTTCAAGAATTATGCTCTCTGTATTTATCTAGCAAAATTTAGTTTCTCCACTCAATTATTCCATAGGATGCCTTGCGTCATCTTAATCAAGGGATGGCCTTTAGTTCCTGTTTAACAAGCTGATGCAATACTATTACTGCTTCTCAATTTATGAGTTCCTTGTGGGATGCATATTTCTATCTCGATCCAGATTACTAAATTTGTCAAAATTATTACATGCATGTAGCCTTCTAATTGAATACTACCTTCAGAATTATTTCTTGAGAAAAGTGGAATTGATCAGGTAGAAGAGAATATAACGGCGAATATATTTGTTACAAACTAAAATTACTTTCTTTTGGGACCTTTATTTTCAACAATGAAATGTTTAGATCACACTCGCTTGCAGGTTTGGGTACTCCAACAAGGTTCTTTTGAAGTTGTCAGGTTTCCAGTGATACTAGCTCTGTTTAAAAAGCCGGCTATAGCCTTTGGCGAGGCCTGCGGCTATAGCTAGAGGCTTTAGAGGCTAAAACAGAAATAGCCGCTAATAGCCCGGCTAAGGCTATTTAGCCTTAATTTAGCCGCATAGCCGCTAACTTCCCGCTCAATGGGTCCAAAATTTTGGACCAAAAATTTCAGTCGACGGCCCATTTGCTTGGCGAAATAGCCACCAAGCCGAGCGACAAGCATAACTATGTCCTAAACTACGTAATAATGTTGTAATATTTGGAAAAAACTATGCATTTAACTATGTGTGAACTATTATGTGTATCTCCTATGTGAAGATGTTATTATGTTATTAATTTGTGAATTATTGATATATATATATATGACTATATGCTGCCCAATTTTTTTTCATTATTTAGCAAATCGGCTATATGGCTATAGCCCGGCTATAGCCTTTCATAGCTTCAAAAAAATTCGCGGCTAACGGCTATAGCCGGCTATTTTAACCAGAGGATACTAGACGTGTTCCATGAATTGTTGATACCAGGTGTCCTTTTAACCTTGCTATGCACGAGCTCAAGAGGAGATGTGCTTGTGTATGATGTTTGGTTAATTTCAGATCATAGGATGAAGGATTAGATCTTGTGCTAGATGAAAGCAGGTGTCCTTTTAACCTTGTTGTGCACGAGCTCAAGAGGAGATGTGCTTGTGTATTATGTTTGGTTAATTTCAGATCATATCAAACCATAGGAGATGCACAATTTTGTTTATGAAATCAGTTGTATTCTGCATTATCAGGTACAGTATCAGTGTTCTTCCATTTTTGCTGGGTTAGTATGTGGCTTTGTAGCACAAATAATGGCCACGATTCTATGTAGTTGGAGAAGAAAAATAAAAACCATATACTCATTTATTTTTTGTACATTATTATTTTCACTATGCATGCTACTCCTTTGTATTTATGCCATTCTTTCTTCGCCAGAACATATTTTATATGTCACTTACTATCTCAAAACTGCAGGATGGAACCTGGAAACTGTACAGTATTCAGGAATCTGAAAGATTTGCTTTTGCACTTCTATTTGTCAATCTTGTGCATTTTAGGTTGGCAGGAAATCGTATCTTATCTGAAATGTTTTTTATACTTTTGTATTCATGGATTCTATTTGGAAATTGAAGTTATGTCAATAAGAGACTTAACTGTATTGTGCCGGTGAATGCTTCATGTTGGATATAGGCGTATAGCAGTAATCAAGACTGCTAGCTCGAATCAGGGCTTGTGAATGGTATATTAAACTCAAGTCAAATCATACCTATGATTTATTTGAACTGTAACAAAAAAAATTGTGCACCGGGATTCTCATGTAGTGTATGGATTTAAACTTCCGAAGCTTTCATTGTGGCACTTATTGTCTCAAAGAGTTGTTTGTATCCCCTGAAAATGTCTTGTTAACAATTTGCCTTACTTTAAATCTAATTGACACTACATGCATCTAGGTATAGCCTGAAGGGACTCACTTCATAACCGCATGGTTTGAATTTTGAAATGCCGACAGTTTTCTCCAGATGCTAAATATATTTCGCTCCTACGTTGCCATTTTCTCATTTTCTGGGTTTTTTTCTTTCTCAATCGCTGTGTAAATGTGGCTATTTTCTATTTCACATATATACCTATTTATTGATTGGTGGTCAAGCTGAACTGAAACTTGAGCATAGTAGTGTGTTGCTTGCTTAATTTTCGCGAAAACGCAAAAGACTTGCGTTTCGATGCATTGATAGAAAGAGAAAGGTTATATGTACATGTCCACGAAGGGACCAACACCCCGCATTACAACTCGACCCAGGAAAGGAGACCTAGTCTAAGGCAGGAAGTGCCGGACACCCCGGGCTCCCGCTCTCGCCCACTGTTGCGCCTCGGTCTTGATGTCGTTGAGCAAGGAAGGCACCGAAGGTTGTGCGTTATCAAAGATCGCAGCATTCCGGTGTTTCCAGATCCACCACGCCGTGAGCATGATTATCGACGAAGTACCTTTGCGCAACTGGCGGGGAGCGGTCCGCACCGCCTGTGACCACCACTCCGCGAAGTCCCCCTCCGAAGCCGGAGGCCCCGAGGTGGATCGGATCCACGAAAGGACCTCGAACCAGATTGTCCTGGAGAATGAGCATCCAGTGAGCAGGTGCGTCATAGTCTCCTCGGATTGGTCACACAGCGGGCATCGGGGCGCATGCGGTAATCCCCGACGCCCCAGCCTTTCACCCGTCCAACACCTGTCCAGACAGGCCAGCCAAAGGAAGAATTTCACCCTAGGAGGCGCCCATGATCTCCAGTTCAACTCCCAAGATGCTGAGGTAATTCCCCCCTGGAAGAGGGCTTCATAGCAAGAGTGGGATGTGTACTGGCCATCCGTCGTCCACAACCAGGTCATCGTGTCCTGTTCTTCCGAGAGCTGGATTTCCCTCAATCTGACCCATAGTTGCACATATTGCCATAGTGCAAGGGGAGATGGTGCTCCAGCTATGTCGGGGATCCAAGTGCGGTCCACCAGTGCCTGCCGCACCGTACACACCTTCCTGCGCCGTTTAGGAACCAGCGCAAACTCCTCTGGTGCCATCTCCTTGATGGACCTGCCATCCAGCCAACGGTCCTCCCAAAAGAGGGCGGACTCTCCGTTCCCCAGTGTCATCGAGGTGGAAGCCGCAAAAATGTCTAGCTCCGCCTTCGAGAACTGCATATCCAGCCCGCGCCATGGTCGCTGGGGGTCCGTGTGCCTCCTCCATAACCAGCGCACCCTAAGACTTATGGCCATCCGTGCCAGGTCGGGAATTCCCAACCCCCCTAGGTGGAGTGGCCGGCACACCCTTGCCCAGTTCACGTGACAGTGACCTCCGTTGGCCTCTGCACGGCCCACCCAGAGGAACCCTCGCAGGATCTTCTTGATCTGTCTGAGGGTCTTTTTGTTCAGGGCAAGAACCATTAGCTGGTGCAGCGGGATTGCCGCGAGCACAGCTCGGATCAGCGTCAAACGTCCGGCTTGCGGCATCATGGATGCCCGCCAAGTGGGCAGTTTGTCAGCTATCCTGTCCAAGAGCGGCTGGAAAGTCTCGGCCGGCAGACGCCTAGTGGACAGGGGGATACCCAGGTATTTCACCGGAAAAGGCGCTAGCTGGCACCCCATGTGCCCTGCAGCAGCCACAGCCTCCGCGTCCGAGCAGGCGATCGGAGACACCGAGCACTTAGCAAAGTTGGTGCGTAGGCCAGACGCCTGTCCAAAAATCTCCAGGACTTCACGGACCACACCCAACTCTACCTCGTCCGGGTGACAGAAGATCACCACATCATCCGCATATAGCGACACAGAGGTCACCAGGTCCCGCCGCGCCAACCGCTGCAGCATACCCAGCTCGGCTGCCTTGGCGAGCAACCTGTTGAGCGAGTTCATCACTAGGACAAACAACGATGGCGACAGGGGGTCGCCCTGTCTCAGACCCCTCCGATGCCAGATCGGGGGGCCTGGCTCACCATTGAGCATCACCCGAGTGCTGGCCGTGGCCAGAAGCAGAGAGACCATCTCTCGGAACCTCGGTCCAAACCCAATCTTCTAGAGAACTTCCATGAGGAAACCCCAGGATACTGAGTCAAAAGCCCGAGCGATGTCTAACTTCAGCATCACCCTCGGCTCCTTCCCTCTATGCAGGAAACGAGCCGTCTGCTGTACCAACATGAAGTTGTCGTGCTTAATCATATGTGTGTTTGCCAGAACGAGGTATTATGCATATTTTCCAAAAAAAAAGGTATTAATCGTCTTCAATGTTCTTTAAGTTACATATAGCAGATTGGAATTGACTCAGGCGTATATGGGCCTAACATATTTTACTGTATCAAAATAAAATTTGCAGGTAAATACCGTACACACACATTGTTTAGTGCTCTGCAACTAAATCCTGACGTTGCCTACACAGTTCATATGATGCAAGACACTGCTAGCAGGTGACATTCACCTCTTTTCAGTGAACTTTGGGTCACCAAGCGGTGGTGGAAGACAAGAAACAATAAATTATTTGAGAGAGTTAGATTGATGAAGCAAGCCTGGTTTTGGCTTTATAAAGACGAACTCACTTGATAGTCTTCATTTATAATCTCTATGAACACCCCTGTGTTACCACTTGTACATATGTAATAACTTGTATAATATAGGTATCACTTGTAGGAGCTTTTCCTACTATAAATTCCCTAAAGAAAAGGTTGATTTGATAACACTCAAAGGTGTGGTTTTGGAAAAATCTGTTAGAGCAAAGAGAAAGCACACACACCATATTCTATTTCATATATTTCACATATTGACGTCTACGCTATAATAAAAAACATCATGAGTACTTTCACTCTAGGTGGTGAATATTCAATTGCAACACGAGAGAATTAACATCTGTTAGAGCATAGACGAAGCAATAAAGAAAACAGACTAAACAAAACAATTTGGTCTGATTGCCATCTTCTTGATTGGAAAGAGATAACACTTACACCATCTTACCAGTTGTACCATATGTAATTTATTTATAGAATCAAGCATTAGTTAGAGGTCGTGCGTTGCACGTGCAAGCTTACTAGTTTAGAGAAGGAACGCTTAATTCTGGTCAACCTATAATTAACTTAATTTCCGGCCATCCAATTTCATGTGCAATTGAAGTGTATATTGAAAAAATGTGCAATTACATACCCATGTATAATTTTTTATATGCACATATCACGTTGCAAATCTAACAGTTGTAGAGTTGATCTAGAACTAAATTATTTTCTCCATCATCCTAGAATTAGCAGAAAGGTTTAGAAAAATACCAGCTTCTGCATCAAACTTGTAGATTCAGAAAGTGCAAAAAAAAACATGTACAGTTTCACAAAATATACATGACCTGATTAATATCTCTTTTATCTTATTGTGTGCCTAATCCAATTCATATTATACCCTTATTATTTCTTATATGGAACTGAGGGAAAACAACGGAGGTATTTCACATTGAAAGGCAACATCGGAATCACAATTACAATTGTCCTAATTACCATATCCACCCTTGCAAATCTTTTGCCAAGTTGAACAAAAGGCAAAAAACGGAGGAGACACACAAAGTATAACAGGGGTATTTCTTTATTAAAGCTAATAACTGAGCTCATACAACAAAGCGAAATATACATACAAATAAGGTTAATATAGCTTTTATTAAAGCTAAAATGAGTTCAACAACAAAGCTAGTACTGCTTGATAAGGCATGTTTTGGCATACAGAAGCATATAGGGCTTAGGATTTAGACCAGTGGACAGGAGAAATTCCTTTTCCTCTAGGTTTACCAATTAGCAGAGCTGCCTCCTCCTTGGTCATATCTGCAAATATGTTCAATGACATGGGGCCACTCGCACCACCAGCACTGTGCACAGCCCTTGCCCTCTCGCTGAATTTCTTGAACCGGCGTTCCATCTCATGACGTTCACGAGATATGCCATGATGCTTGCACCAGTGCTCATAGAAGGCCCACATAGCTTCATCCGACTTAAGGGCATTATCATCAACATAAAGACGTCTTTTGTAGCCTATGGGTCTGGCATTATCATCAACATAAAGATGTCTTTCGTAGCCTATGGGTGGGCCTCCTGTTGTTCAATAGGCATGGAGTTACAACTTGATTTGTGGAAAGTAGTATCATTTGTACCATTTCTCAGCAGAGTTAATTTGATTGATTTAGCCTTGCAAGGCAGAGCTACGATAACAAATTATCACTCGGTATTACTAAATCATTAAAGAGCATGCTTGTTAGAAGTGTTTGGTGATTAGAACAACTCCTAATGAATAGGGTCCAACCCCTGCCGGCATGTTTATTCAAATATATCTACTGATAATAAGAAACTATATGTGAATTCCAGGCATTAAATTCGGAAAGCATTCGTATTGATGCAAGAACTGATTTGGGAATTTCGGTAATCAGGATTCATACCCAAATTCCGAATGAAGCCCTTAGCCAGGGATTACCTGAAGGGGAGACACGGATGGCGGCTGCAGGGCGAACTTTGGAGGCGCGGGTAGAGAAGGCTGCCCGCGCGATCTTGGACACGATGGAAGCCATAGCCTGGGCGGAGGGTTTGTGCGCGGCGGTGGTTACCTGGGAGGCTGGGACGTTATATATGGAGCGAAGAGTCTTCTGAGGCCGTTGGATCGCTTTCGCCTGCCTCTAACCTAGGGTAAGTTTGGTTCCTTGGCAAAATCCGTTATGGCCTAGCTAGGCCAGGCTGAGTGCTTGGTTACGAAAGAAAATCTTGATTCAGAGGGCAAGCTAGCCTCGTTGGGCCAGAAAAGTCTCTCGCTCCCTATTCGGCTCGCTCTCGATGGCAAACTCCGCGTAGCAAAAAAAAATTCGTCGTGCAGTTCCGAAAAAAAATCGCCTGTCATGGAATCCGTTCGCAACCAATCGCTGCCTTTTTTCTGTTCTCCAATTCCTCCGCATCACCCAAAATTCCTATTCTCGTGGCTAAATCGTCTGAATTACATCAATAAATCAAGATGATTTTGGCCGGGAAGACTCTTCTAGACCTTGCCGCTGCAAGTGAAGGCTCCACCAGACGCTTCTGCCAGCTACCCGGCGCAGGTGCCCCTTCCGTGCCCAGATTCCACGCCGCCTCGCCGGTCACTTCTCTGCTAGGATCCGTCTTCTGACCTAGCTGGGCTACGCAACCAAACGTACGTGCAGGCAAGGCAAGGTTAGCTAAGACGAGCTAAGCTAGCTCGGCTATGCCGATGGGAGGTAAACAACCAAACACACCCTAGTTGAACCATGTGAGTAGATGTAATTATTTCCTTCGGCTCTCTGTGCCTTATAGCATCTCCAGTCGCGTCCCCAAACCGTCCCTCAAAGAAATTTGGGACGCGCCAGACAAAAAAAAAAACTTTCCCAGCCGCGTCCCCTAAAGTTGATTTTTGTTTGGCGCGGCTCGATACGGTGTCCGGAGCCCTAAGCCCATCCCCGCCCCACAGAGGACGCTCCGGGCACGCCGGATACAATGAAAAGCGAGGCGAGACGTGGCGGGACCGACGTGTCAGCGGCTCGGAAGCCTAAAACCCCGTCACCTACCTTTGGTCAAGCGACGTTAATGGCGTTCCAGTTTTCCCAGGCGACGCAGGGACGTGTCTCATCGTGCATGGCCGCGTGGCTGTCCGCACCGGAGTTATTGCGTCCAATGACCCGCTGCCGCTTCGTCTGCCGCCGTTGTACATTAAGAGGCCCTGCGGTTCATCCCAATCTCTCGCCGCTCCCAGATCTTCTCCTCGCCGCTCCAACCAATGTCGTCGTCCTCCCGCAAGATCACCGCAGCGAACGGCTTCGGCCGGGACAACCTCACCGTGAAGGAGGCGTGGGTGTTGTATCGCGCGGGATATCTCTTCCCGCCGGACATGCGCCTGCCAAGCAGCAGCGACTGGAAGATGGCCATGAACGGCATAGGCGTCCCACCACCGCAGTCGCCGGGCACTGAGCGCTGGAGGGACGCCATTAGGGCCCGGTGGTCTGCACTCAACACCGACGAGCGGGCCGATCCGACCTGGGCAGCCACCGGCAATGACGCATGGTGGGTTGCCTACTTCCAGGCGCAATATAACATGGAGATGCACAGCACCACCGTCCTCTTTGGCGGGCCGAACAGCTGGAACAGGGACGGGCGCCTCCTGTTCTGGGGCGTTCCGGGACGCACCCTGGAGAACGTCATCGACGACATCCAGAAATGGCGCTCTGATGTCTACGGGTGCTTCTATTCTTGTAGACAGTGTTGGGCCTCCAAGAGCTGAGGTTTGTAGAACAGCAGCAAGTTTCCCTTAAGTGGATCACCCAAGGTTTATCGAACTCAGGGAGGAAGAGGTCAAAGATATCCCTCTCATGCAACCCTGCAACCACAAAGCAAGAAGTCTCTTGTGTCCCCAACACACCTAATAGGTGCACTAGTTCGGCGAAGAGATAGTGAAATACAAGTGGTACGAATGAATATGAGCAGTAGTAACGGCGCCAGAAAAGTGCTTGCTGGCGTGCAGTTGATGGTAGTAATATTGCAGGAAGTAAAGATGCAGTAAAACAGTAAACAAACAGCGATAGCAGTATTTAGGAACAAGGCCTAGGGATCATACTTTCACTAGTGGAGACTCTCAACATTGATCACATAACAGAATAAATAGATAGATGCTAAACTCTACACCCTCTTGTTGGATGATGAACACCACTAACTGTGTAGGATTACACGAACCCTCAATGCCGGAGTTAACAAGCTCCACAATATTCAATGTTCATATTTAAATAACCTTAGAGTGCACAACAGATCAACATAACCAAACCAAGTACTAACATAGCATGCACACTGTCACCTTCACACTACGAAAGGAGGAATAGATCACATCAATACTATCATAGCAATAGTTAACTTCATAATCTACAAGAGATCACAATCATAGCCTACGCCAAGTACTACACAATGCACACACTGTCACCATTACACCGTGCAGGAGGAATAAGCTACTTTAATAACATCACTAGAGTAGCACACAGATAAATTGTGATACAAAACACATTGCAATCATAAAGAGATATAAATAAGCACTTCACTATATCATTCATAACAGCGAATAAGTATTCTGTGAAATATAGCCTAAGAGACCCACACGGTGCACACACTGTCACCTTTACACACGTGGGACAAGGAGTCCCCGGAGATCACATAAGTAAAATCCACTTGACTAGCATAATGACATCTAGATTACAAGCATCATCATATGAATCTCAATCATGTAAGGCAGCTCATGAGATTATTGTATTGAAGTACATAGGAGAGAGATTAACCACATAGCTACCGGTACAGCCCCGAGCCTCGATGGAGAACTACTCCATCCTCATGGGAGACAGCAGCGTTGATGGAGATGGCGGTGGTGCCGGAACAGAGACTCCTGTCCCCCGGATATTGGCTTCGCGATGGCGGCGGCTCTGGAAGGTTTCTCGTACCGTGGCTTTTCCGTATCGTGTTTTAGGTCAGGGACCTTTATATAGGCGAAGAGGCGGCGTCAGAAGGTCAACGAGGCGACGACACAACAGGGGGGCGCGGGCCCCCCCTTGGCCGCGCTAGCCTGGTGTGTGGTGGGCCTGTGGCCCGCCTCTGGCGGCTCTCGAGTGTTCTGGAAGCTTCATGCAATCCTAAGACTCTGGGCGTTGATTTCGTCCAATTCCGAGAATATTTCCTTACTAGGATTTCTGAAACCAAAAACAGCAGAAAACAGCAACTGGTCCTTCGGCATCTCGTCAATAGGTTAGTTCCGGAAAACGCATAATAATGACATAAAGTATGCACAAAACATGTAGATATCATCAATAATGTGGCATGGAACATAAGAAATTATTGATACGTCGGAGACGTATCAGCATCCCCAAGCTTAGTTTCTGCTCGTCCCGAGCAGGTAAACGATAACAAAGATAATTTCTGGAGTGACATGCCATCATAACCTTGATCATACTATTGTAAGCATACGTAATGAATGCAGCGATCAAAACAATGGTAATGACATGAGTAAATAACTGAATCATAAAGCAAAGACTTTTCATGAATAGTACTTTCAAGACAAGCATCAATAAGTCTTGCATAAGAGTTAACTCATAATTAAAGCAATAAATTCATAGTAAAGGTATTGAAGCAACACAAAGGAAGATTAAGTTTCTGTTGCGGTCAGAAACCCACCGGCGAGCAGCGACGGGCAACACAGGAGAGCCAGGAGCAACTTAGGGCTGCGGCTGGCCCTGGTCCCTCCGAGCGACGGCCCGCAAAGACTTCGGCACGCACGTCCGATGCTGGTGCAAAGGCGTGCCACCTGACCTATACCTGATCAGGAAGGTGATGGAGATGCCTCGCTTAGTTTCCTGCATGACATACACGTAAACATTAAATACGAGCCTCGATCGGCTCTTAGGTTGTCCTGTGAATCGGCTCAAGGAGCCGATCCATCCATGATTCGTACGAGGTGTACGAATATATGGTGGTCCTGCTTGACCAAGATAAAGCTAAAACGATCTACGACGATTTAGGGTTTTCACCGCATAATCGGAACGTCCTACTCGTGATTGGGCCTCGCGGCCGCGCACGGTGATCGTAAGCCGATCCTAGACAGGGCCTAAAAACCAACACGAGGTTGATCCCCGGAACATCCTGTCTAGGGCTAGCAAACTACACCCTACGCGCCGCTGGATCCTCCAACCCTTTGTAAGGCCTAACTATGCAGATATTAAACTAATCCTTGAAGAACAAGGAGCAACCATAACAGATCGGATCTACTAAATAATGATCAAGCGGGGTGCCGCCCCTACACCTAAGATAGGTGTAAGGGCGGCTAGATGTCTAAGGGTTGCACTACGACAGCATATGATACGAAGAACAATGCTAACCCTAACACATCTAAGATAACTACGTTGCTCGCCATCAAAAAGGCTTCAGTACGAGCAACGCATGAACAACGAATAAACTTGTACTGCCTAGATCGCAAGATGCGATCTAGGCAGCATGATGCTTACCCGGAAGAAACCCTCGAGACAAGGGAATTGGCGATGCGCCTAGATTGGTTTGTGGTGAACGTGATTGTTGTTTATTTTATAAACCCTAGATACATATTTATAGTCCGTAGACTTTCTAACGTGGGAATAATCCCAACCGTGCACGAGCCAAATTCTAACTAACCGACACGTATCCTACTATATTACAGATACACGGGCAAACTAGCCCAAACTTTGTATAACAGGCCGATTCACGTATTTCTTCCATGTATATTCTTCAAGTCCATCTTGATCGCGGCCCACCTCTGACTCGGTCAAATTCTGGTGATAACACATGCCCCCCTGGTTTTGGAATTGATAATTCCAAAATCACTCTGCTTTTTCTTCGTCGGGTCATGTCGTGGCAGAGCAGAACCGTCGCAGTATCCTTCATCATGATGCCTTGTCTTCTCAACTTCTCTGCAAAATTTGATAACTTTAGCATCACTTCCTCGGAAACTGCAAATGGCATTAAATCTCCACTAGGCTCCTCCTTATTTAACTGTGCCGATTGATTAGCCCTCTTCATCCCCTTCCTCTGTTCTAGCTACCGGGACCGAAAAACCCTCTTTCCCTGTAGCAATGTCTTCCTCTTCCTCCGTCTCCTCCGGCCTATCCCTCCAGTCTTCCTCCTCGAGCGAGCCGGAGTGGAACTTTGATCATGTGCCAGACGGCCCACCCGAAGCACTCGTCGGGTCAGATGGCGACCTGCCTCTGACCGATGGGGAAGACGACCTCAAGTTCCTCATTGAAGGGGAGCTGATAAGCGAAAGCGAAGACGACCTCCATCCCTGGGTGAAACCCACCTCCTCCGACGGGAAGGAGGAAGAAGAAGAAGTAGAGGAAGAAGAGGAAAAGGAGGAGGATGATTCCTCCTCCTCCGCTAAGCATCCGCCGGCAAAGCGATTCCGCGCTTGGGCGGACAGCGAGGACGATGATGATGACGAGGAGGAAGAGGAAAAGGAGGAGGATGAATCCTCCTCCTCCGCCGGATATCCTCCGGCAAAGCGCTTCCGCGCTTGGGCGGACAGCGAGGATGATGATGATGACGAGGAAGAAGAAGCTCCGGCCGAGGGCTGGGGCAGCAGCGACGAGGAACTCCCTGGAAGCAGCGCCGACGGCAGCTACAACGGCGACGATGAGGACAGCGATGACCCCTAGAACAGGGGTAAATTAGTGTAGGACTAGTAGTAGCAGTGCACTAGGCATCAGATCCCCCTTTTGGGAGCCATCGGCTCTTTCCTGTAAAGCCGCTCCTTTGAATTAATAAGAATTGTTCTTCCAATTTAAATTTCAATTAATCCAATTTCAAGCCTTCCGCTCGCCACACCAAGACCGATAGCAACGTATCGGATTTTAACTTTTTAGACGCCCATGAAGCCAGACTCAGATACCGATTAGACCGTCAGTCAAGCTCTTCTCAAATTCAGACTGTGATTTGATATCTGACCATAATATTTCGCAATCCTACAGCCGATGGCTGTTCATCGGCTGTTTTGAGAATCCAGTCTCCTTCATTTTCTTGCAACAACAGGACGGTCCAAACCCTGTAGATGACGACGGCTTCCCTTTCAGGCTCCTCCCCGTGGCTCTAGCAGTCTGCTTCTGCAACGACTCACCACTTTCGGAGAAGGTTATGGTGCAGGGTCAGCCGATGCAACTCCAATCGGCTCCCAAAAATAGAGTGTCTATCAAATCAGCTGCCCCCGAGCCTCAGTCAAAGTGAGAACAGTGGCGAGGACACACAGTTCAGTCCAAGGGCCCTGAACTCAGGCAAATTGAGATAGCCACCATGCAGAGGTCCTAATCATGTCTACAAACGTAGCTGGGAAAATAGCCAACTTGTAGACGCATCAGAGCCGATCACCCTTCTTCCTTTGAAAGCCGATATTGCAGATGAAGTACCAACGGCTTAAAGAGCAAAGGGCTGCCTTGTGCCAAAACTGACGTTTCTGCCCGTACTGCTGAACTGTCGCAAAGGGTTGGAAGTCCTCGAAGAGAAGGTTCAGGCACCAAAATCGGCTCATTGTTTACTCCCTCGAGGAAGCAGAAGGCATCACAACTGAACTGAAAACCGACCTGGTCGAAATCCGTGTCTTGAACACGCAGCCGGTAGATCTTGCGTAAATGGCTGTGCATCGGCTTTGTTTCTTAGTTCTAAAGTCGATGTCCGTGCATCGGCTATATATCATGATGTTGATTTTTTTTTACTGGCCGATTTTTCTATCGGCCCCCAACATTTCACTGCACACATGTTCATCTGCACATGTTCATCTGATTAGGTGCCCCCCGAGCCGAATCTGTCAGGTAACTGCAGATATCGGCTCTGTAGTTAGCCAAGGCACTGTATTTGAACGTCGGCTCAGTTAAGACTAATGTTGACTCTCATCAGCCGACGTAAAACCGCTGCCCATTAGATCGATCTTGAACACAAGCAGAACATGTGGTGAGGATAATTTTGGCCGATTGCTGGAATCGGCCTCCATATTGATCGAAGCGCTCAATGAAGGTTTTGCAATGTCCCTCCATATATCTTTGGGGCCGATCCCAAGGATCGGCCTCGCCACGTTTCTCCATAGGTTGGTTCTTGCTACACGGTCAGGCCTGTGGATAGGACCAGCCTAACCCCGTTCTTCGTCACGTCGATGCGCTCGCAGTCGTCCAAATTGATGCCTGAGAGTGGCTCTTGGCCTGCTGCTTCCCAAGCATTCATGCCAGCCGTTGAAATTTCGGCTGAGTCATCGGCCTGGACGACCTCTACCTCATCTCCATCCCACTGTATTACGCATTGGTGCATCGTGGAGGGAATGCAACAGTTGGCGTGGATCCAATCTCTTCCTAGCAGAACAGCATAGGTGCTCTTGCTATCGATGATGAAGAACGTTGTAGGGATGGTTTTCCTTCCTACGGTCAGATCCACGTTCAGAACACCTTGTGCGTCAGATGCTTGGCCGTTGAAATCGCTCAATGTCACGTTGGTCTTGATCAGATCCGTGCTAGAGCGTCCCAACCGACGTAGCATAGAGTATGGCATAATGTTGACTGCCGCTCCGGTGTCCACCAGCATCTTGTTGACAGGCCTCCCATCGATATAACCTCGCAAGTACAGGGCCTTCAGATGTCTGTAGCTTCTTTCTCGTGGCTTCTCAAAGATAACCGGCCGTGGACCGCAGTCAAGTTGTGCCACAGGTGCCTCGTCTAATCCTGGAGCACTGAACTCTGTAGGAAGGATGAACACCATGTTTGTGCCAGCCGATGTTTCATCATCGGCTTTCCTTTGCTTGGGGCGCCACTCCATTTTTTGTGGTCGACCCTCTTCATCCAGGGTTCGCTGGATCTTCGCGGCCAGATCAGGCCGCGCCTTCCTTAGCGTGTGCAGGTATAACCTTTCGGCTTCCTCCAAGCCGCGCAGTCGCTGAACCCTACGCTTTTGGGAACGGCTGAGTCCATCAGGGCACCACCTTGGCCGGTGGTACCTGTCTTCTTCTTCATCGTCTTCCAAATCCTCGAGATCTTCCACCCGAGGGGACTCAGCGTGCTTGCTTCGAGGTGGGAGAGGCCCTAGCCGTTTGAACACGGACACGTTAGCTGCATCCTTCCTCTTCTGTCTACATTCTGGGCAGTTGCCGATTGTAGGCAATCGGCTCATTCCTGAATCCCAGCAGTGTCTGAAGAAGGGGCAGTCCCAGTGCCTATCCTCGTCGTCTTGCTCCCTCGATTTTTCCTTGGCACGGCGCTCGCACTCCTCCTCATCGCGATTATGCCGACGATGTCTCCTGGCGTCCCTAGCCAGATGATCTCTATCATCATCGTCGCTGGATCGTCGGCGTTGGCTATATTGACTCACATACTTATTGAGGAGGTGATCAGAGAGAGGTCGCTGATATCTTATGTTCTTCACTTCTCCCTCTGTGATGTAGCGCTTGCCATCGTGACGGAGCCGATCGCGTGGAGCGGCCTCCTCTGTGTCCTTGCTACGAGAGCAGCTGCCCTCGTCTCCGTCCTTACCAGAGTGGTGTCCAGGTCCTACCATGTTGATGTTGAACGAGAATCCTGACTGGCACCCTTCAGGGTAAGTGCACTCCACCATGTTAACGGCGGGGAAGGGGTGGGTGTCGACCTTCATGGCGTACTGGTTGAAAATTAGACGTCCTTGTTCTATCGCCATTTGGATCTGCTGACGCCACACCCTGCAGTCGTTGGTGGCATGGGAGAACGAGTTATGCCATTTGCAGTATGGCTTTCCGTTCAGCTCCTGTACCGTGGGGATTTTGAGGCCTTCGGGTAACTTCAACTGCTTCTCCTTGAGTAAGAGGTCGAAGATTTGCTCAGTTTTAGTCACGTCAAAATCGAACCCTCTGGGCGGACCTGGTGGCTTAACCCATTTGCAGGACACGGGGGTTGCCCCCCGAGTCCATTCAGCCACTGCTACTTCTTGATCTCCCGCAGAGCCTTCGTCTTCATCTGCCTCAACCAGGACTACCGCACGCTTGAATTTGTCCTGGTACAAGTCCGGGTGGCGCTGTTCATATGCCGACAGTTTCTGAACCATGTGCGCCAGTGAAGGGTAGTCTGCTTGGGAGGCCATATCCTTGATTGGTGATGCAAGGCCCACCACTGCCAACTCGACTGCTTCCTTTTCAGTCACACGAGCCGGATAACATCGGTTCCTAAGATTTCTGAAGCGCTGGACGTATTCTGCCACAGTTTCTCCACGCTTCTGACGTATTTGTGCCAGATCGGCAAGGCCAGACTCGGAAGCCTCTGAGTGATACTGCACGTGGAACTGTTCTTCCAACTGCTTCCAAGTCCGGATTGAGTCCGGTGGCAACGATGTGTACCACCCGAAAGCCGATCCTGTGAGGGACTGTGCAAAGAACCTCACGCGTAGCTCATCTGCTGCTGAGATTGTGCCCAGCTGTGCCAAATATCGGCTCACATGCTCGATGGAGCTGGAACCATCTGATCCATTAAACTTGGAGAAATCAGGGAGCCGATATTTGGGTGGTAGCGGGATCAACTCGTACTCGTTGGGGTACGGCTTGGAATAGCCGATTGTCCTCCTTTTCGGCACCATGCCGAACTGGTCTCTCAGTATAGTATTGATTTGATCCGCGGTGCTGGCTGCAGGAGTCGAACTCTGAAGATTCGCTGGAGTGGCATACTTAGCCAGCCATGCTTGCTTTTCCAGCTCTGAGCCAACTGCAGGAGCTGAGCTCTGGAGGTTTGTCGGAGTGGCATACTTAGCTAGCCACGTCTGCCTCTCAAGATCTGTTGCTGAAGTTCCTCCTGCTTTTCCAGAAGTCCCTGCCGTTGCGGCCTGATTTGTGAGCGCCCAGTTACCGCAGTCTGGCACGTATGTGCACGTGTATCCGTGAGGGATCTCCTTAGGCGCCTCGTACAAGAACTGGTAGTCACTAGGGTCACCACCGATCTTGTAGACGACGAATGCCGGTGAATTCGGCACTTCTGGTGCTGCCAACGCGAACGGCAGCGGTGGACGGGACTGGAGTGGCATCTCTCCTTGGTATGTCCCGAGAGCTGGTCCTGACGGAGAGTATTGGTGCCTCATGATTTCCTGGATCACCCGAAGAGCAACACGCTCCAAAGTGTTCACCACGTTCTCAGAGTGGCGGTGTAGCGAATGAGCTACCATGAAGTTAATCTCCTGACGCAAGGACCTGGTGCGTTCTTCGGACGGGGCGGACAGGTCCACTCCATCGAGCGCGCCTTCAGGTGAGAACCCTTTCCACCTGATGCCATGTGAACGGGTTCTGTGAAAAGAGCCGATGAGGTCGGCTTCGAGGATCGCTTTGACCTCGTCATACTTCTTCTTGAGCTCCTCGGTCAGATCCTCGTACGTGACTGGGGTGCCGTCCGCCATCTCAGATGTAGATGGCGATGTGGTTGATGCCGAAGATCGTCCCACCGGGCGTGCCAGAATGTGTTGCGGTCAGAAACCCACCGGCGAGCAGCGACGGGCAACACAGGAGAGCCGGGAGCAACTTAGGGCTGCGGCTGGCCCTGGTCCCTCCGAGCGACGGCCCGCAAAGACTCCGGCACGCACGTCCGATGCTGGTGCAAAGGCGTGCCACCTGACCTATACCTGGTCAGGAAGGTGATGGAGATGCCTCGCTTAGTTTCCTGCATGACATACACGTAAACATTAAATACGAGCCTCGATCGGCTCTCAGGTTGTCCTGTGAATCGGCTCAAGGAGCCGATCCACCCATGATTCGTACGAGGTGTACGAATATATGGTGGTCCTGCTTGATCAAGATAAAGCTAAAACGATCTACGACGATTTAGGGTTTTCACCGCATAATCGGAACGTCCTACTCGTGATTGGGCCTCGCGGCCGCGCACGGTGATCGTAAGCCGATCCTAGACAGGGCCTAAAAACCAACACGAGGTTGATCCCCGGAACATCCTGTCTAGGGCTAGCAAACTACACCCTACGCGCCGCTGGATCCTCCAACCCTTTGTAAGGACTAACTATGCAGATATTAAACTAATCCTTGAAGAACAAGGAGCAACCATAACAGATCGGATCTACTAAATAATGATCAAGCGGGGTGCCGCCCCTACACCTAAGATAGGTGTAAGGGCGGCTAGATGTCTAAGGGTTGCACTACAACAGCATATGATACGAAGAACAATGCTAACCCTAACACATCTAAGATAACTACGTTGCTCGCCATCAAAAAGGCTTCAGTACGAGCAACGCATGAACAGCGAATAAACTTGTACTGCCTAGATCGCAAGATGCGATCTAGGCAGCATGATGCTTACCCGGAAGAAACCCTCGAGACAAGGGAATTGGCGATGCGCCTAGATTGGTTTGTGGTGAACGTGATTGTTGTTTATTTCATAAACCCTAGATACATATTTATAGTCCGTAGACTTTCTAATGTGGGAATAATCCCAACCGTGCACGAGCCAAATTCTAACTAACCGACACGTATCCTACTATATTACAGATACACGGGCAAACTAGCCCAAACTTTGTATAACAGGCCGATTCACGTATTTCTTCCATATATATTCTTCAAGTCCATCTTGATCGCGGCCCACCTCTGACTCGGTCAAATTCTGGTGATAACAGTTTCAGCGGTTGCTTTCAACTTATAACATGTATATCTCATGGATAGTTGTCAATGCAAAGTAATATAACAAGTGCAATATGCAAGTATGTAGGAATCAATGCACAGTTCACACAAGTGTTTGCTTCTTGAGATGGAGAGAAATAGGTGAACTGACTCAACATAAAAGGTAAAAGAATGGCCCTTCGCAGAGGGAAGCATTTGATTGCTATATTTGTGCTAGAGCTTTGGTTTTGAAAACATAAAGAGGGCATAAAAGTAAAATTTTGAGAGGTGTTTGTTGTTGTCAACGAATGGTAGTGGGCACTCTAACCCCCTTGCCAGACAAACCTTCAAAGAGCGGCTCCCATGAAGGACGTTATCTCTACCAACAAGGTAGATCATCCCTCTTCTCTTTTGTTTACACATGTATTTTAGTTTTATTTATGGATGACACTCCTCCCAACCTTTTGCTTACACAAGCCATGGCTAACCGAATCCTCGGGTGCCTTCCAACATTCACATACCATGAAGGAGTATCTATTTGCAAAATTAAGTTGCTTACTGATGAATCAGAGCAAAACATGTGAAGAGAATTATTAATGAAGGTTGATTAATTGGGGGCTGGGAACCCCGCGCCAGCTCTTTTTGCAAAATTATTGGATAAGCGGATGAAGCCACTAGTCCATTGGTGAAAGTTGCCCAACAAGAATGAAATATAAACAACACATACTTCCTCATGAGCTATAAAACATTGACACAAATCAGAGGTGATAAATTTTGAATTATTTAAAGGTAGCACTCAAGCAATTTACTTTGTAATGGCGGAGAAATACCATGTAGTAGGTAGGTATGGTGGTCACAAATGTCATAGTGGTTGGCTCAAGGATTTTGGATGCATGAGAAGTATTCCCTCTCGATACAAGGCTTAGGCTAGCAAGGTTATTTGAAACAAACACAAGGATGAACCGGTGCAGCAAAACTCACATAAAAGACATATTGTAAACATTATAAGACTATACATTGTCTTCCTTGTTGTTCAAACACCTTTACCAGAAAATATCTAGACTCTAGAGAGACCACTCATGCAAACCAAATTTTGACAAGCTCTATGTATTTCTTCACTAATAGGTGCAAAGTATATGATGCAAGAGCTTAATCATGAGCACAACAATTGCCAAGTATCAAATTATCCAAGACATTTTATCAATTACTACATGTAGCATTTCCCGTTTCCAACCATATAACAATTAACGAAGCAGTTTCAACCTTCACCATGAACATTAAAAGCTAAGAACACATGTGTTCATACGCAACAGTGGAGCGTGTCTCTCTCCCACACAAGCATGATGGGTCATATTTTATTCAAACAAAAACAAAAAACAAAAACAAACAGACGCTCCAAGTAAAGTACATATGATGTGACCGAATCAAAATATAGTTTCAAGAGAAGGAACTTGATAATTTGTCGATGAAGAAGGGGATGCCTTGGGCATCCCCAAGCTTAGATGCTTGAGTCTTCTTGAAATATGCAGGGATGAACCACCGGGGCATCCCCAAGCTTAGAGCTTTCACTCTTCTTGATCGTAGTATATCATCCTCCTCTCTTGACCCTTGAAAACTTCCTCCACACCAAACTCGAAACAAACTCATTAGAGGGTTAGTGCATAATCAAAAATTCACATGTTCAGAGGTGACACAATCATTCTTAACACTTCTGGACATTGCACAAAGCTACTGGACACTAATGGAACAAAGAAATTCATCCAACATAGCAAAAGAGGCAATGCAAAATAAAAGGCAGAATCTGTCAAAACATAATAGTCCGTAAAGACGGATTTTATTGAGGCACCAGACTTGCTCAGATGAAAATGCTCAAATTGAATGAAAGTTGCGTACATATCTGAGGATCACTCACGTAAATTGGCATAATTTTCTGAGTTACCTACAGAGAATTAGGCCCAGATTCGTGAGAGCAAGAAATCTATTTATGTGCAGTAATCCAAATCTAGTATTGACTTTACTATCAAAGACTTTACTTGGCACAACAATGCAATAAAATAAAGATAAGGAGAGGTTGCTACAGTAATAACAACTTCCAAGATACAAATATAAAACAAAAGTACTGTAGTAAAATAAACACATGGGTATTTTCATTTGAGCAAGTCTGGTGCCTCAATAAAATCTGTCTTTACGAACTGTTCTGTTTTGACAGATTCTGCCTTTTATTTCGCATTGCCTCTTTTGCTATGTTGGATGAATTTATTTGTTCCATTAATGTCCAGTAGCCTTGTGCAATGTCCAGAAGTGTTAAGAATGATTATGTCACCTCTGAACATGTAAATTTTAATTGTGCACTAACCCTCTAATGAGTTGTTTCGAGTTTGGTGTGGAGGAAGTTTTCAAGGATCAAGAGAGGGAGATGATACAATATGATCAAGGAGAGTGAAAGCTCTAAGCTTGGGGATGCCTGATGGCATGTAACTCACACGTTCGTTGGGAACCCCAAGAGGAAGGTATGATGAGCACAGCAGCAAGTTTTCCCTCAGAAAGAAACCAAGGTTTATCGAACCAGGAGGAGCCAAGAAGCACGTTGAAGGTTGATGGCGGCGGGATGTAGTGCGGCGCAACACCAGGGATTCCGGCGCCAACGTGGAACCTGCACAACACAACCAAAGTACTTTGTCCCAACGAAACAGTGAGGTTGTCAATCTCACCGGCTTGCTGTAACAGAGGATTAACCGTATTGTGTGGAAGATGATTGTTTGCAGAAAACAGTAGAACAGGTATTGCAGTAGATTGTATTTCAGTAAAGAGAATTGGACCGGGGTCCACAGTTCACTAGAGGTGTCTCTCCCATAAGACAAACAGCATGTTGGGTGAACAAATTACAGTTGGGCAATTGACAAATAAAGAGGGCATGACCATGCACATACATATCATGATGATTATAGTGAGATTTAATTGGGCATTACGACAAAGTACATAGACCGCCATCCAACTGCATCTATGCCTAAAAAGTCCACCTTCAGGTTATCATCCGAACCCCCTCCAGTATTAAGTTGCAAAGCAACAGACAATTGCATTAAGTATGGTGCGTAATGTAATCAACAACTACATCCTTAGACATAGCATGAATGTTTTATCCCTAGTGGCAACAAGACAACACAACCTTAGAACTTTCTGTCACTGTCCCAGGTGTCAATGCAGGCATGAACCCACTATCGAGCATAAATACTCCCTCTTGGAGTTACAAGCATCTACTTGGCCAGAGCATCTACTAGTAACGGAGAGCATGCAAGATCATAAACAACACATAGATATAACTTTGATAATCAACATAACAAGTATTCTCTATTCATCGGATCCCAACAAACGCAACATATAGAATTACAGATAGATGATCTTTATCATGTTAGGCAGCTCACAAGATCCGACAATGATAGCACAATGGGGAGAAGACAACCATCTAGCTACTGCTATGGACCCATAGTCCAGGGGTAGACTACTCACACATCACTCCGGAGGCGACCATGGCGGCGTAGAGTCCTCCGGGAGATGAATCCCCTCTCCGGCGAGTGCGGAGGCGATCTCCTGGATCCCCCGAGATGGGATCGGCGGCGGCGGCGTCTCAGTAAGGTTTTCCGTATCGTGGCTCTCGGTACTGGGGGTTTCGCGACGGAGGCTTTAAGTAGGCGGAAGGGCAGGTCAGGAAGGGGCACGAGGGGCCCACACCATAGGCCGGCGCGACCAAGGGGGGGCCACGCCGCCCTAGGGTTTGGGCACCCTGTGGCCCCACTTCGTTTCGTCTTCGGACTTCTGGAAGCTTCGTGGCAAAATAGGCCCCTGGGCGTTGATTTCGTCCAATTCCGAGAATATTTCCTTACTAGGATTTCTGAAACCAAAAACAAAGAAAACAAAGAATCGGCACTTCGGCATCTTGTTAATAGGTTAGTACAGAAAATGCACGAATATGACATAAAGTGTGCATAAAACATGTAGATAACATCAATAATGTGGCATGGAACATAAGAAATTATCGATACATCGGAGACGTATCAGCATCCCCAAGCTTAGTTCTGCTCGTCCCGAGCAGGTAAAACGATAACACAGATAATTTCTGGAGTGACATGCCATCATAACCTTGATCGTACTATTTGTAAAGCATATGTAGTGAATGCAGCGATCAAAACAATGTATATGACATGAGTAAACAAGTGAATCATAAAGCAAAGACTTTTCATGAATAGCACTTCAAGACAAGCATCAATAAGTCTTGCATAAGAGTTAACTCATAAAGCAATAATTCAAAGTAAAGGCATTGAAGCAACACAAAAGAAGATTAAGTTTCAGCGGTTGCTTTCAACTTGTAACATGTATATCTCATGGATATTGTCAACATAGAGTAATATAATAAGTGCAATAAGCAAATATGTAGGAATCAATGCACAGTTCACACAAGTGTTTGCTTCTTGAGGTGGAGAGAAATAGGTGAACTGACTCAACATTGAAAGTAAAAGAATTGTCCTCCATAGAGGAAAAGCATCAATTGCTATATTTGTGCTAGAGCTTTGATTTTGAAAACATGAAACAATTTTGTCAACGGTAGTAATAAAGCATATGTATCATGTAAATTATATCTTACAAGTTGCAAGCCTCATGCATAGTGTACTAATAGTGCCCGCACCTTGTCCTAATTAGCTTGGACTACCGGATCATCACAATGCACATGTTTTGACCAAGTGTCACAAAGGGGTACCTCTATGCCTTTGTACAAAGGTCTAAGGAGAAAGCTCGCATTGGATTTCTCGCTATTGATTATTCTTCAACTTAGACATCCATACCTGACAACATAGACAACAGATAATGGACTCCTCTTTTATGCATAAGCATGTAACAACAATTAATAATTTTCTCATTTGAGATTGAGGATGTATGTCCAAAACTGAAACTTCCACCATGGATCATGGCTTTAGTTAGCGGCCCAATGTTCTTCTCTAACAATATGCATGCTTAACCATAGGGTGGTAGGTCGCTCTTACTTCAGACAAGACGGACATGCATAGCAACTCACATGAAATTCAACAAAGAGTAGTTGATGGCGTCCCCAGTGAACATGGTTATCGCACAACAAGCAACTTATTAAGAGATAAAGTGCATAATTACATATTCAATACCACAATAGTTTTTAAGCTATTTGTCCCATGAGCTATATATTGCAAAGGTGAATGATGGAATTTTAAAGGTAGCACTCAAGCAATTTACTTTCGAATGGCGGAAAATACCATGTAGTAGGTAGGTATGGTGGACACAAATGGCATAGTGGTTGGCTCAAGTATTTTGGATGCATGAGAAGTATTCCCTCTCGATACAAGGTTTAGGCTAGCAAGGCTTATTTGAAACAAACACAAGGATGAACCGGTGCAGCAAAACTCACATAAAAGACATATTGAAAACATTATAAGACTCTACACCGTCTTCCTTGTTGTTCAAACTCAATACTAGAAATTATCTAGACCTTAGAGAAACCAAATATGCAAACCAAATTTTAGCATGCTCTATGTATTTCTTCATTAATGGGTGCAAAGCATATGATGCAAGAGCTTAATCATGAGCACAACAATTGCCAAGTATCACATTACCCAAGACATTAATAGCAATTACTACATGTATCATTTTCCAATTCCAACCATATAACAATTTAACGAAGGAGAAACTTCGCCATGAATACTATGAGTAGAAACCAAGGACATACTTGTCCATATGCTACAGCGGAGCGTGTCTCTCTCCCATAAAGTGAATGCTAGGATCCATTTTATTCAAACAAATCAAAAACAAAAACAAACCGACGCTCCAAGAAAAGCACATAAGATGTGATGGAATAAAAATATAGTTTCAGGGGAGGAACCTGATAATGTTGTCGATGAAGAAGGGGATGCCTTGGGCATCCCCAAGCTTAGACGCTTGAGTCTTCTTGATATATGCAGGGGTGAACCACTGGGGCATCCCCAAGCTTAGAGCTTTCACTCTCCTTGATCATGTTGCATCATACTCCTCTCTTGATCCTTGAAAACTTCCTCCACACCAAACTTAGAACAACTCATTAGAGGGTTAGTGCACAATAAAAATTAACATATTCAGAGGTGACACAATCATTCTTAACACTTCTGGACATTGCATAATGCTACTGGACATTAGTGGATCAAAGAAATTCATCCAACATAGCAAAAGAGGCAATGCGAAATAAAAGGCAGAATCTGTCAAAACAGAACAGTTCGTATTGACGAATTTTAAAATGGCACCAGACTTGCTCAAATGAAAATGCTCAAATTGAATGAAAGTTGCGTACATATCTGTGGATCATGCACGTAAATTGGCATAATTTTCTGAGCTACCTACAGGGAGGTGGACCCAGATTCGTGACAGCAAAGAAATCTGGAACTGCACAGTAATCCAAATCTAGTACTTACTTTTCTATCAACGGCTTTACTTGGCACAACAAAACACAAAACTAAGATAAGGAGAGATTGCTACAGTAGTAAACAACTTCCAAGACACAAAATAAAAACAAAGTACTGTAGGTAAAAACATGGGTTGTCTCCCATAAGCGCTTTTCTTTAACGCCTTTCAGCTAGGCGCAGAAAGTGTGTATCAAGTATTATCAAAGGGTGGTGCATTCTCAGCGGGGTGCGGAGTTTTCTCAACTAGGCATAATATATTAGATACATAAGTTTTAGCATCTCCCTTTTCATTAGTCTTAGGCTTGCTACTCTCATCAAACAAATTTTCAGGAACAAGCCAAGCATAGTTATTTTCTAGTGCATCATTCATAGCTAAGAGTTTACATGGTATTGGTGCTTTGATCTCCCCACCATCATCAATATTATTAGTGTATCTTATTCTATCCATGTCCATCTTTTCAAGGAGACTAACAAAATTAGTATGAGAACCAAGCATATTAAATTTAGCAAAGACCTTTCTAGCTTCTCTTGCTAGACCACCAAATTCTCTAAGAAGGGTTTCTAAAACAAAATCTTTCTTTTCCCCTTCTTCCATATCACCAAGTGTGAGAAACATGTGTTGGATTATAGGTGACAAGGTATCAACTTGTCAATGCCTATGGATTGTAGGCTAGGGTTTAGTTGGAAGTAGAGGGTAAGTAGATCTCGAAGGTTTCAGCCGGAAAGTACTCGACGAATATGAAAACTAAGGTTTGCAGACAATGATTCGATTGATTCTTCGTCCCTCGACTCCCCCTTTATATAGGAGGTGGAGCCGAGGGATTCGTGCTATACAAGTTTACAGAGTCCGGGACGGTTTCTAACTCATCCCGCCAGATTACAAACAACACTTCCTATTACAACTCTATCTTTCCTTAATAAATCTTGGGCTCCCGAATCTTCTTATTCTTCGGGTATTGGGCCTCCAGTAAACCCCGGGTACCATCTTCGGCAGGCCCATTTGGGATGCCTATGTCAGTAGCCCCCGAGATTTTGCTTGAATCGTAGAGTCAGGGAAAATCTCCACTGTTTACTTTTATTCGGAAGCTTTAACTTTTTTATACTTCTTCACATAAAATTCTATATTGTACAGGGATAATGGTAGTTGGGGCTAGTTCATCTGACGGATCAGGTACTAGTTAACTGCTCTAGTGGCAATCCGCAAAAACCTACTTCAAAATCACGTCCCTGGACATGATCTCGGGATACTGGTGTAAACTTCGACAGGTGCCGCTTAAGGTCTTACCATTCTGTCGAGTCCCAGTCGAATTTATCGGGTACCTAACGCGTCCGTTAGGATTTTTCTTCGCATCTGTTGATACGGATAAAAGTAGCAGAGCGCAGTCTTTGGCGATGCCACGCCCAGCAGAACGGATCTGGGGTCTTACCTTCGCAAATTTGCGGCATTCAGAAATTGATCGCAACTTCGGCGTTCTGAGAATATATTGTCGAGTGCTTTTCCGGCTGTTGGAATGGCACATTTTATCGAGTCAAATATGACTTATACTGCTCTCCCGATGGGAGTATATGTAGAGTTAATTATAACTCGAAATATACTCTCTTGCTTTTCCATTTTTTCTTTGTTAATTTCATCGGGCACGCGAACAGCGTTCCCGATGGGAGTAGCCCCCGAGGCTACAACCAAGAACTTGTGCTTGGTTGTAGGCTCAACATTTTAATCCACCTTGTCGCTATATTGTCATTATTTCCCAATATGACCTTTTTCTTCTTCTCTCTCTTTTTTTTATCTCTCGGGTGCGCGAACAGCGCTCCCGATGGGAGTAGCCCCCGAGGCTACAGCCAAGAACTTGTGCTTGGTTGTAGGCTCCCGCAATTTCTATATTGCCATAGTCGAAATTTTACTTTTCGTCGAAGTAGCCCCCGAGCATTTGGGGAAAAACTTGTTTTTGATCAAAGGCTCCCGAAGTATTGAATAATTCTTCCTGTCGCCAATCTTTTTTAACTTTTCTTGTCGACATGCTTCCCTTAACCAAATTTACTTCATCCTTCTCGAATAGTCGTGATTTTTCTGCCCTGTGGGTCCATTGCTTCCACCATGTTGACACGTCGTACAAGTGGGGGACACACGTCCTCCGCTTTTTCTGGCGCACGTACAGTAACGCCTATCTCAGTAAAAATACCTTTTTACCCTTGTATCTAGAAGATCTATTCTCACCACACGATCTCTTCATCCAACGGCACACTGCTTCACCCGATTCTTATATAAACCTTTCTTCAACCTCCGTTCATCCCCTTGCTTGCGCCGCTTACCTGTTCCTCTTCGCAAAACCTCTCCTGCGCCCAATCTTTCTCTGATCTTCCGCACGCACACACATTACTCTGCCATTGCCGTTGATGCCACCGCGCACGCGTCTGACTCGCCACAGCACTCCGGAATCCAAGATGGCCGCCGAGGATCTTGAGTGGGAGAGATCCAAAATCTCCAACCAAGACACCAATATGCTGAAGAGGCTTGGCCTCATGAAGAAGGAGGACGCCATCCGCTTTCCTAGCGAAGAAAGCTACCCCAAGCCTCCAATGGAGTATCGGGTTAGTTTTGTTGATCATCTCATCCGCGGCCTCTCGACCCCAATCCACGATTTCCTCCGCGGTCTTCTTTTTGTTTATGGGATTCAATTGCACCAATTGACCCCCAATTCCATCCTTCACATTTCTATTTTCATCACACTTTGCGAATGCTTCCTCGGAATCCCTCCCAATTGGGCTCTGTGGAAACGCATCTTCTGCCTCCGCCGCAATGGCTCCCACAACGTCACTTATAACATAGGTGGCGTTGTTATCTGTGTTCGCACTGATGTCGACTATTTCGACGTCAAATTCCCTGATTCTGTCCAAGGATGGCGCAAAAAATGGCTCTACATTCACGAAGAAAGCGCCAACTCCGTTGAGCACAACATAGTTCCTTTCGACGGAAGTGCCAAAATTCAGCGCCGCCGCTCCTGGGATGCCGAAGCTTCCGAGGAAGAGAAAAAGGCGACAGAGGCACTCATGTCTCGTATTCGCCAGCTTCAAAACACTCGAGGCAAAGAGCTTTCTGGTGTTCAAATCACTGCCTATTTCCTTAGGATTAGAGTGCAGCCTCTTCAGGCTCGCAAAAATCCCCTTTGGACATATTCTGGTAAAAATGACGCCAACAGAATCTCCGGTGATCTTTCCACCAAGGACTTGGAGAAGTTGATTCGAAGACTTTCTCGCCTGGGTAAAGACCCAATTCCTTCCTCCTGTCGCGTGGAACCGTACAGCGCCGCCAATCCACTTCCCGAGGTATTTTGTCTTGCCGAATTTTTACCTTGTTTTGCACTTTCTCTGCACCTCATTATATTGTCATCTCTCTTATTTTTCTTTCTGGTCACTATTTTTTACAGAACCATCCTACCATGACTTCCCTTCCTCCTCTTCCGGAGGATGGAGAAGTCGAAGAACAGGCCATCGTTGCCGAAGATACTCAAGGTTCTGCTATTCGTGAAAGTGAAGTCGCGGGTTCTCACAAATCTGCGGCTTCTCATGAAAAAGAAATTGAGTCTGAAGCCAGTGAATCGACGCAATCCCTTCCTCCTGCTGTTTCTCCCAAGAACAAAAGGAAAAGGACTGATGTTGAAGATTCTGGCACCTCTAAGGCTGAAGAAGTTGTCCCTTCTCATCCGAAGGCAACTTACGATCTTTATGCCGAATCCCTCATCAGCTCGTAAGTCGTCTTTATTTCTCTCTATTTTTGTACTCGAAATATTTAGCTTGTCTTGCTTTTTATGCTGCCGATTTTTTGATTATTAGCGATGACGAGGAAGAAGTTCCAACTACGGACGTGGCTCCTCGGACAAGCACGTCACGTACTGTACTTGCCTCAGACACGCTAGTTGAAGGAGAAGAAACTTCGCCTCCTCAACAAAACGTCGTCACCACTACTCCGCCATCAAGCCCCCTTGCTCCTTCACCAAAAAGGGCAAGGGTTGAAAAGATTATTGAACCTGCCCCTCAGTTGGGCAGTTCGTCGACCCTGCTCCTAGATGATGTAAGCTTGTCGACATCTACACTTTCCTTATTTTGTTTTTTTTTTTCACACCTTTTCTCTTTTTCATGCCGATGTTTTTCTTTCTGTGTTCACGTTGAACAGCCTATGATCAAAGATCTTCTCCGCATCGGTTCCCAATTTGTTGGGTACCGTGAATATGCTAATAAAGCCGAAGGTAACGACTTCTGTACTTGCCGTTTTCCTTGATTTTTTACTCTTGGTGCTTGTCGCGATTTTTGATCTTTCTCCTCTCTTTTTTCATATCTCGACAGAGAAACTTGCAGAGGCTAACGAACGCGCCGACGCACTTTCTCGAAAACTTGAGCAAAGTGAGGCGGCTCGCAAGAAAGCGGACCTCGCTGCTAGCAAAGCCAAGACCGAAGCTGATGAAGCCAAGGCGAAAGCTGCTGGTGTCGAGGAACTGCAGAAAAAGCTTAAGGATGCTACAGCTGCTTTAGATGAGCACAAAGCTGCGCAAGCTTCTCGTGAAGAAGGAATCCTCAAGCGCCTGAAGACTCAGAGTCGCCGTACTTTCGGTAATTTTACTGCTCCCTTCTATTTTTAGGAGAATCTTTGTTTCTTGTCTTTTCACTAATACTTTGTTTCCTTGACAGTCCAAACAAACCAGGATTTTGACCTGACGAATCCTGTCGATGATCCGGTGCTTGACGCACTTTCCTATCTGGAGCTTCATGGGTCCGAAATTCGTGAAGGTGTATCGAACGCTAATGCAGTATTGTCGGCCTTGTTCCCCTACTTCTTCCCGAAGAAGGAGGAACCTGCGACTTTCCTCAACCTTGCCAAGATGTTCAATACACCGGAAGACCTTGGACTGAAGATGCGCCAAGAGAATATGAAGGTTGCTGTTGAAAACACTGTCGCCTTGGTTGCTGACAGTCGACAGACTATCGACTGGATGAAAGTTGGCGACACCGAGCAAATAGAACAATCAAGGTGGAAGTCGCTGATCAAGGCAGCCAAGCCCAACACGAAGAAGATCTTGGCCTATCTCGGGATTAAGCCAGCGTCGACTCCTAGCTCGTCAAGGCCGGAGGTCTAGTTGCATGCCTCTGTTTTTCTTTGTTTCTTTTGCTTTTGTCGCCAAAGTAGTCGTTTAGCGACACGTATTTCCTTAGCTCCACTGTAATGCCCTTGTAATTATTCCAAGAGATTAATGAAAAATTCTATCTTTGCTTGTCGTTTGATTTTATCCTGTTTATATTTCAGTTGATATTTGATAACTATACTCCAACTTCCGCTCCTTCCAATGTGTCGCCTTCTTCTTCTCACGTGAGGAGAGCTTTTGCTGATACTGCACCTGTCGACGATACCTTGTCGCAAGAACTGGACGAACTTCGACAGCAGCTTCAGTATGCAAAGAAGCAAACACTTGTGATGATGGAACAATCTCGCAAGTCATCTGAAGCCGAAAAAGTTGCTCTCCAGCAAGCTCGCGAGGCCGTGGCTGCCAAGGAATTTGCTGCTTCCGAGGCTGAAAAGGCGACTACTCGAGAAAATTTCATGCTCGAATTAATGAATGAAGCCAGTGCAGATATGTCGGGTATGCCTGTTTCATCCTCTGATATCTTTCATCTTCATGCTATTGTCTCTTAAAGGTTTCCACTTCTTTGTTTTGATAGGTGCCTTTACTGATGCTGCTGCCGAGGAAGAGAGAGTAAGTGCTAGGATAAACCTCCTTGTTAATCTTTCCCTGGATCATGGTTCTTTGTTTTGGGCTACCCCGGAGAGGACCCGCCAAATTGTCAGATTTCAAGATCGCACCTCTCAAACTCGCGATTTCCTTGACTTCTGTACCAAGACCTTGTCCATGGTTTACAACTCCATGTTTCCTCGGAACGTCCAACCAAAAACTCTTCCTGAATTGATGGAAAGGTTCAAGGATGCTCGCAGTATCCATGATTTTGTCAAAGCTCAACTAGTGGCTGGCGCCAGATTTGCTCTTATCATGCTCCAAATCTGCCACTCGAAGCTTGACCTTACCCAGGTTGTCGAGAAGGTTCACCAAAAGGTAAAACGTCGGAGAGTTGGTATTGATAGGATTAACACGAAGGTTACGCCCATAGCCGAAGAAATGATTGAGGACCTGCTTCGGATGGATGCCGACTTTTTTGCCGATGGCCATTATGCCGATTTTCTTGGTGCTGCTCCTGAGGAAAACAGAATTACTCTTGATGACATACTGAATCAAGACTAGTTATTTTCTTCTTGTAGATATTTCTTCTTTGTAATCCATGACTATATTGTAAAGCAATCATTATATTTCTCTATTTGTCTAGCCCCCGAGTGTTTCGGTGACTCTTTACTATATTTGTATATTTGCGAGGTTTTAAACCAAGGCATATATATATTTAAGGTGAATATGAGCCCCCGAGCTTTTTACTGAGTACTATTTTGTATTTTTATTGACTCACGAGGTATTTGAATACCAAGGCAAGGTTTTTCTTTTGTCGATGAACTATATTGAAATTCGTCGGAGCAAAGACTTTGATCATGTCGATAAAGAAGAAAAGTTATATTGTCACTATCTTTATTATATTGCAGCACCGCGAGCCCGCCTCATTAAAAACCTTCTCCGGCCCCACTCGGTGCCCCGAAAAAGGAAAAGAGTGCGTCTGAAAACTCGCGGGCGTTTCAGTACATTGAAGTTTTACAAGGACTATATTTCGACTCTAGGCGTAGAACCGCCTAAGTTGCGCCACGTTCCAGGGGTTTGGCTCCTCCACCCCTGTCTTCTTGTCCTTTATCCTATATGCTCCTCCTCCGATTACTTCCGTGACGATGTAAGGGCCAAGCCATGGTGACTCGAGTTTTTCATGACTTTTTTGCGTGAGCCGAAGAACTAGGTCGCCCACCTGAAAAGATCTTGGCCGCAAACGTCGACTGTGGTAATTCTTCAAGTCCTGTTGATATTTGGTTACCCGAGATAATACTTCATCTCGAGCTTCATCAAGTGCGTCGACGTCGTCCTCTAGCGCTCTTCTCGATGTTTCTTCATCGTATTCAGCGACACGTGGAGAGTTGTGCTCTATCTCGATTGGTAGTACTGCTTCTGCTCCATGAACCAGAAAAAACGGAGTTTCTGCGTTCTTTGTGTTTGGTGTTGTTCGGATGCTCCACAACACGCTTGGTAGTTCTTCTGGCCAGGTATGTCGAGCTTTTTCCAGTGGTCCTAACAAGCGCTTCTTAATGCCATTGCAGATGATACCATTGGCTTTCTCGACTTGCCCATTGGTTTGAGGATGTGCAACTGACGCAAAGTTCAGCTTGATACCCACCTCTTCGCAATAATCTTTGAATTCATGGGATGTGAAGTTACTGCCGTTGTCTGTGACGATGCTATGGGGCACTCCAAATCTGAAGACGAGGCCTTTTACGAATTTTACTGCGGATGCTCCATCTGGTGAATTTATCGGCTTCGCTTCTATCCATTTTGTAAACTTGTCGACAGCTACTAGCATGTACTCCTTTCCTCCTGGCCAGGATTTGTGTAACTTACCCACCATATCAAGTCCCCATTGAGCAAAGGGCCATGACAATGGTATTGGTGCTAGCTCTGCTGCTGGAGAGTGAGGTTTTGCGGCAAACCTTTGACACGCGTCGCAAGTTCTTACTATGTCCTTGGCGTCCTCGATTGCTGTCAACCAGTAGAATCCTGCTCGAAAAACTTTGGCTGCGATAGCTCGACTACTTGCGTGGTGGCCACATATTCCCTCGTGTACATCCTTCAGAATTATTCTTCCTTCCTCTGGTGTGACGCACCTTTGCAAGACGCCTGAAATACTTCGTTTATATAATTCTCCCTTGACCACCGTGAAAGCTTTGGAGCGTCGAATTACTCGCCTTGCCTCAACTGGATCGTCGGGTATTTCTTTCCTCAGGATGTATGATATGTACGGCTGCATCCACGGTATCTGTATCACCATGACCAGGTCCTGATCTTCTTCGTCCTCTTGCTTTTCCTTGGTAGCCCCCGAGGGTTTCTTCTCCTTCTTTTTTGATTTTGTCGACTTAGTGGATCTCTCTGTTATTTCTTCCCAGAATACACCTGGCGGGACTGCAAGGCATTGCGACCCGATGTTTGCAAGAACATCGGCTTCGTCGTTGCTCAATCTGCTAATATGGTTTACTTCGCATCCATCGAACAACTTCTCGAGTTCGTTGTATACCTCCTTGTATGCCATCATGCTATCATTGACTGCATCACATTGGTTCATAACTTGCTGTGCCACCAACTGTGAGTCGCCAAAGATTTTTAGTCGAGTTGCTCCGCAGGCTTTCGCCATCTTCATTCCATGTATGAGAGCCTCGTATTCTGCTTCATTGTTAGATGCGTTAGGGAACGTCATCCGGAGGATGTACTTCAACTTGTCGCCTTCAGGTGATATGAGTACTACTCCTGCGCCAGCTCCTTCCAGTCTTTTGGACCCGTCGAAGTTCATGGTCCAAGTTCTCGATAAATCTGGAGGTCCTGTATTTTGCAACTCCATCCACTCTGCGATGAAGTCCGGCAGTATTTGCGATTTTATTGCTTTTCTTTTTTCATACGTGATGTCCCGAGGGGAAAGTTCTATTCCCCAAAGGGAGACACGACCCGTAGCTTCTGGGTTGTTCAGTATATTTGACAAGGGAGCTTCATTGACCACTATGATCGGATGTGCCGAAAAATAGTGGCGCAATTTTCGTGCTGTCGTGAATACTCCATATGCTATCTTTTGGTACTGCGGATACCTTTGTTTAGATGGTGATAGAACTTCGCTGACGAAGTATACTGGCCTCTGCACGCCGTGGAGTTTTCCTTCTTCTTCCCTTTCGACAACTAGCACCGTGCTCACCACTTGGGGTGTGGCTGCGATATATAGCAGGAGGGGTTCCCTTTCTTTTGGTGCCACCAGAATTGGCGGTGTCGAAATTGTGCGCTTCAAATCCTCGAAAGCTCTGTCGGCTTCTTCGTTCCACTGAAATTTATCTCCTTGTTTTATCAAAGCGTAGAACGGCAGTGCTTTTTCTCCCAGCCTAGCGACGAATCTGCTCAGAGCTGCGACTCGCCCCGTTAGCTGTTGTATCTCCTTCAACTTTGTTGGCTTCCTCATTGTTACGATAGCCTGTATTTTGTCGGGATTTGCTTCAATCCCTCTTGCTGAGACTAGAAACCCCAAAAGTTCTCCTGCTGGGACGCCAAAGGAACACTTCGTCGGGTTCAGTTTGAGGCAGAACTTATCAAGGTTGTCGAAGGTTTCCTTGAGATCCTCGATCAGAGTTGCCCCCTTTTTTGATGTTATGACGACGTCGTCAATGTATACTTGCACGTTCTTCCCAATCTGTGTCGCCAAACACTTCTGCATCATCCTTTGATATGTTGCTCCCGCATTTTTTAGACCAAAGGGCATCGTTCTGTAGCAAAACACGCCGTAGGGTGTAATAAACGCGGTCTTTACTTCATCATCTTCTTTCAATCTGATCTGGTTATAACCAGAATATGCATCCAGGAAGGAAAGACGTTCACATCCAGCCGTGGAGTCGATAATTTGATCGATCCTCGGGAGGGGAAAGTGATCCTTTGGACAATGTTTATTGACACACGTAAAGTCGACGCACATGCGAAGGACCTTAGTGTTTTTCTTCGGCACCAGCACAGGATTTGCTACCCATGTGGCTTCTGTGAATATCTCTTTGATAAAACCAGCTTCTTGTAGTCGATTAATTTCTGACAGCATGGCTTTGCGGTTTGGTTCCGAAAAACGTCGCAAAGGTTGTTTGATTGGTCTCGCTAGTGGATCCAAGTTTAGGTGGTGCTCGGCAAGTTCCCTGGGTACTCCTGGCATGTCAGCTGGACACCATGCGAAGATTTTCCAGTGCTCACGGAGGAACTCGACGAGCGCGCTTTCCTATGCGATATCCATGTCGTTTGCGATAGATGTCGTCTTTTTTGGATCTGTCGGGTGAATCTGCACCTCTTTTGAATTTTTCTCGGTACTGAAAGTTGACTCTTTGTTTGGCCTTCCAATGTCTGGCAGTACGTCGTAATCAGTCATGCTTTTTGATGCCAAGTACTCAGCTTGCATCCCGAAAGTTTCTGACAACCGGTGGAAATCCTTGTCGCATTTATCGGCTAAGGCAAAGCTTCCTTTAACTGTGATTGGTCCCTTTGGTCCAGGCAACCTCCACAACAAGTATGTATAGTGTGGTACTGCCATAAATCTAGCATATGCTGGTCGTCCCAACAGAGCGTGATATTGCGACGGAAAATCCACGACTTCAAACTCGAGCCTCTCGATTCTATAATTTTCTCGGGTCCCAAACTGAACGTCGAGATTGATCTTTCCCAATGGATAACTTGGTTTCTCCGGTGTGATGCCGTGGAACCTTGTGTCTGTTGGTTTCAAGTTTGCTAAGGATATGTTCATCTTCCTCAATGTATCTGCATACATAAGGTTTAAGCTGCTGCCGCCGTCTATGAACACTCGAGAGACATCAAATCCCGCGATAACTGCTGGCAGAATAAGTGCTGACTGCCCTGGTCGAGGAACTTGCTGCGGATGATCTGCTATTGTGAAGCCGATATCTTGTCCTGACCAATTAAGGTACTCAACTGTTGGTGGAGGCATTTTCTCTGCCATAAACACCTGTCGTGAGATTACTTTCTGAGCTCTATTGGACGGTCTTCCCTTCTGGATCATCAACACTGCTCCATTGGAATTAGGATCAACATAAGGTGGTGGTGCAGGTGCTGCCGCTATTCTGAGCTGATGCCGATTGTCGTCTGTGATCGCGGGAGGAGGCGGCAAGTGAATCTTGCTTCTGGGTTCTCGAGGATTTCTCTGTGCTGCCCGCGCATTAGCGTTCTCTGCATACCGCAACATTGCTTGAAAATTTCGACAATCCTTCTGCAAGTGCCCTGACTGTCTTTTTCCGTTACTGTCGAGGAAAAAATGCATCTGGCACGGTCCGTTCATCATCTCTTCAGGGGACACGAAAGGTCTTGGGAACCTAGGCCCGCTATTTTGCCTGTTGCGTGAATCATCCCTGTTATCACCTCGCTGTTCACTGCTTCTCTGGTAATCATCTCTGTTGCTTCCTCCTGTATTTGTCCGAAAACCTGCCGAAATTTGTCCTGGAGCGTCGTAGTTCTGGTACGTCCGAGGAAATCTTCGCCTCGGTTGATAGTTTCGACCGCGGTCCTCCTCTGGCGACCTGTGTCGTTTGTTGTGGACGGCGTCTTCTCCGTCTGCCCATTTATTTGCTATTTCCATTAACGCGGATACTGTCTTTGGATTGGTCCTTCCCAAGTCTTCGACGAAATCTCCACGCCTGACTCCTGCGACAAACGCATCTATTGCTCTCTCGTCAGATATATTTTCTGCCGAATTTTTAATGATATTCCACCTCTGGATGTACTTCCTCATTGGCTCATCTGGCTTCTGTCGACACGCTCTCAACTCCTCTAACGACGCGGGTTTTTTGCACGTGGATCTAAAGTTCTTGACGAACACATCCTCGAAACTTTCCCAGCTGTCGATGGATCCTGGAGCGAGTTTCTTTATCCAAGATCGTGCAGCTCCACTCAAATGCACCTGGATACTTTGCATGGCTGTTGCCCTAGTTCCTCCTGTGAGCTTCACCGTCTCCAGATAGTCGACTAGCCAATCCTCTGGATCTTGAAGACCGTCGAACTTCTTGAAATTATCGGGTAACTTGAATCCTGAGGGGACTCGAGTTTTCCGGACTCTCCTCGTAAAGCATGGCAAGCCACACATATCTTCGTCGGTCAATTCCGGAGATTGCCGATGATCCCTTCTGCTTTGCCGCGCTCTGTCGACTCTTGCCTGTGCTGCTGTGTCTCTTGCTCCACTTGGCCCTTCAGGTGCTGCCGCTGTTGCTGCTGCAGGTCGTGGACTATTTTGCCTTGCCACTCCTTCGGGAGGCGTTGATACAAACGCTGTCCCCATAGCTCCAACTCCTGCTACCGCCATATTGTACAATGTTTCCCTTGGATCACCTGGAGGTGGTTTAGACGCAAGGATAAAAGCATGTGTCGCCATATACCCAACCTCTGGTGTCTTAGGGATGATGTTTCCTCTTGTATCTATCGACATGAAGGACATGTCGAGGTTCTGGACCAAGTGCTCTCTTTCTGCTTCGGGTATGTGTTGCAATCTTGATCTCGCTCTGTTCCGTGCCTCCCGGTGGCTATCACCCGTAGTTCTAGATTGTCGACTTAGATCTGCTCTTCTCCTGCTGGATGCAGAAGCTGCCTCCTTTCTCCTGTTCAACTCAGCTGTCTGTTTTTCCAATTCCCTGGCAGCTCGTGCGAGCCTATATTGATATGCTTGCAATTCTTCTGGTGTGGCTGTGGTAGCCATTGGTTCTGTGCCGTTCATAGCTCTCGCGGCTCTGTCCCACGCTGCTTGTGAAAGTTGAACTCTATCTCGCGGCTCTGGCCCGACGTATTTGTTGCCCAGGCCTTGTCGCAGATTGGAGGGATCGACGTATGGATTTCCCAAACTGTCGAAAGCCTCAGATGTCTCCTCTTGATCTTCAATGGCGTAAATCTGATGATACTTTGTACTCAGATCTACGTTGGGTTTGGCGACATCATCGTTGAGATTGATGAAGACCTTGCCCACTGTGAGAGATTTGTCGATGAAGTCGTAACTATCGACATCGCTTGAACCATCGCTTATATATGAGTCCGGAGATGACTCAAACGACATGTCGTTGAAGATCTTGGCGAGTTTCTCTCTTGCTCTGGTGCTGACGTAGCGTGTCGCCGAGGTTTCTTCTTCTCCTGACTCGGTTGACGATGCATAGTTTGAAAAATCGGAATCGACCACCGACGATCCCGACGAAATCGGAATCTCGACACGATACGATCCTTCCTTCTCGACGCGAAAGTGAAACCTTCCGAACGTCATCTCCATGGGCTCCGCCAGATACGCATATGCATCCAAACGGGAGGGTGGGTGAGGAACAAAATCGACAAGACCAGCAGCGATCTGTTTACCTCGATCCATTGTGTTGCTTGCGGTTGACGATGTCGAAGATCTTGAGCGTGCCATCGAGATCAGCTCCTTACGCCTCTAGTTCCCACAGACGGCGCCAATTGACAAGGTATCAACTTGTCAATGCCTATGGATTGTAGGCTAGGGTTTAGTTGGAAGTAGAGGGTAAGTAGATCTCGAAGGTTTCAGCCGGAAAGTACTCGACGAATATGAAAACTAAGGTTTGCAGACAATGATTCGATTGATTCTTCGTCCCTCGACTCCCCCTTTATATAGGAGGTGGAGCCGAGGGATTCGTGCTATACAAGTTTACAGAGTCCGGGACGGTTTCTAACTCATCCCGCCAGATTACAAACAACACTTCCTATTACAACTCTATCTTTCCTTAATAAATCTTGGGCTCCCGAATCTTCTTATTCTTCGGGTATTGGGCCTCCAGTAAACCCCGGGTACCATCTTCGGCAGGCCCATTTGGGATGCCTATGTCAATAGGATTAAGATTAACAAATTTAGTTTCCAACAGGCGAACTAAATGCGCAGCAGCAATTTCATAAGTAGGCGCAAGGTCTACCAAGTGTCTATCTTCAAAATTTTCAATGGTACTAACATGATTGAAAAATTCTTCTATATTATTTCTCCCAACTATAGACCCACGTCCTACCGGTATGTCTTTTGTGGTAAAATTAAAAGGAAACATGATGAATCAAGTAAGGTAAATGCAAGTAACTATTTTTTTTTTGTGTTTTTGATATAGCAAACAAGATAGCAAATAAAGTAAAACTAGCAACTAATTTTTTTGTATTTTGATATAGTGCAGCAAACAAAGTAGTAAATAAAACTAAGCAAGACAAAAACAAAGTAAAGAGATTGAGAAGTGGAGACTCCCCTTGCAGCGTGTCTTGATCTCCCCGGCAACGGCGCCAGAAATTTAGCTTGATGGCGTGTAACTCACACGTTCATTGGGAACCCCAAGAGGAAGGTATGATGAGCACAGCAGCAAGTTTTCCCTCAGAAAGAAACCAAGGTTTATCGAACCAGGAGGAGCCAAGAAGCACGTTGAAGGTTGATGGCGGCGGGATGTAGTGCGGCGCAACACCAGGGATTCCGGCGCCAACGTGGAACCTGCACAACACAACCAAAGTACTTTGTCCCAACGAAACAGTGAGGTTGTCAATCTCACCGGCTTGCTGTAACAGAGGATTAACCGTATTGTGTGGAAGATGATTGTTTGCAGAAAACAGTAGAACAGGTATTGCATTAGATTGTATTTCAGTAAAGAGAATTGGACCGGGGTCCACAGTTCACTAGAGGTGTCTCTCCCATAAGACAAACAGCATGTTGGGTGAACAAATTACAGTTGGGCAATTGACAAATAAAGAGGGCATGACCATGCACATACATATCATGATGAGTATAGTGAGATTTAATTGGGCATTACGACAAAGTACATAGACCGCCATCCAACTGCATCTATGCCTAAAAAGTCCACCTTCAGGTTATCATCCGAACCCCCTCCAGTATTAAGTTGCAAAGCAACAGACAATTGCATTAAGTATGGTGCGTAATGTAATCAACAACTACATCCTTAGACATAGCATCAATGTTTTATCCCTAGTGGCAACAGCACAACACAACCTTAGAACTTTCTGTCACTGTCCCAGGTGTCAATGCAGGCATGAACCCACTATCGAGCATAAATACTCCCTCTTGGAGTTACAAGCATCTACTTGGCCAGAGCATCTACTAGTAACGGAGAGCATGCAAGATCATAAACAACACATAGATATAACTTTGATAATCAACATAACAAGTATTCTCTATTCATCGGATCCCAACAAACGCAACATATAGAATTACAGATAGATGATCTTGATCATGTTAGGCAGCTCACAAGATCCGACAATGATAGCACAATGGGGAGAAGACAACCATCTAGCTACTGCTATGGACCCATAGTCCAGGGGTAGACTACTCACACATCACTCCGGAGGCGACCATGGCGGCGTAGAGTCCTCCGGGAGATGAATCCCCTCTCCGGCAGGGTGCCGGAGGCGATCTCCTGGATCCCCCGAGATGGGATCGGCGGCGGCGGCGTCTCAGTAAGGTTTTCCGTATCGTGGCTCTCGGTACTGGGGGTTTCGCGACGGAGGCTTTAAGTAGGCGGAAGGGCAGGTCAGGAAGGGGCACGAGGGGCCCACACCATAGGCCGGCGCGGCCAAGGGGGGGGCCGCGCCGCCCTAGGGTTTGGGCACCCTGTGGCCCCACTTCGTTTCGTCTTCGGACTTCTGGAAGCTTCGTGGCAAAATAGGCCCCTGGGCGTTGATTTCGTCCAATTTCGAGAATATTTCCTTACTAGGATTTCTGAAACCAAAAGCTATGAAAACAACAGCGGCACTTCGGCATCTTGTTAATAGGTTAGTTCCAGAAAATGCACGAATATGACATAAAGTGTGCATAAAACATGTAGATAACATCAATAATGTGGCATGGAACATAAGAAATTATCGATACGTCGGAGACGTATCTATGCCTGATACGTCTCCGATGTATCGATAATTTCTTATGTTCCATGCCACATTATTGATGATATCTACATGTTTTATGCATACTTTATGTCGTATTTATGCATTTTCCGGCACTAACCTATTAACGAGATGCCGAAGAGCCAGTTGCTGTTTTCTGCTGTTTTTGGTTTCAAAAATCCTACAAAGGAAATATTCTCGGAATTGGACGAAATCAACGCCCAGGGGCCTATTTTTACACGAAGCTTCCAGAAGACCGGAGGGGAGACGAAGTGGGGCCACAGGGCGCCGCCACACTAGGGCGGCGCGGCCCAAGGGGGGCCCGCGCGGCCTAGCGTGTGGGGCCCCCGTGACTCTCCCGACTCCGCCCTTCCGCCTACTTAAAGCCTCCGTCGCGAAACCCCCAGTACCGAGAGCCACGATACGGAAAACCTTCCAGAGACGCCGCCGCCGCCAATCCCATCTCGGGGGATTCAGGAGATCGCCTCCGGCACCCTGCCGGAGAGGGGAATCATCTCCCGGAGGACTCTTCACCGCCATGGTCGCCTCCGGAGTGATGAGTGAGTAGTTCACCCCTGGACTATGGGTCCATAGCAGTAGCTAGATGGTCGTCTTCTCCTTATGTGCTTCATTGTCGGATCTTGTGAGCTGCCAAACATGATCAAGATCATCTATCTGTAATGCTATATGTTGTGTTTGTCGGGATCCGATGGATAGAGAATACTATGTTATGTTGATTATCAATCTATTACCTTTGTGTTGTTTATGATCTTGCGTGCTCTCCGTTATTAGTAGAGGCTCTGGCCAAGTTTTTACTCTTAACTCCAAGAGGGAGTATTTATGCTCGATAGTGGGTTCATGCCTCCATTAAATCTGGGACAGTGACAGAAAGTTCTAAGGTTGTGGATGTGCTGTTGCCACTAGGGATAAAACATTGATGCTATGTCCGAGGATGTAGTTATTGATTACATTACGCACCATACTTAATGCAATTGTCTATTGTTTGCAACTTAATACTGGAAGGGGTTCGGATGATAACCTGAAGGTGGACTTTTTAGGCATAGATGCATGCTGGATAGCGGTCTATGTACTTTGTCGTAATGCCCAATTAAATCTCACTATACTTATCATATCATGTATGTGCATTGTCATGCCCTCTCTATTTGTCAATTGCCCGACTGTAATTTGTTCACCCAACATGCTATTTATCTTATGGGAGAGACACCTCTAGTGAATTGTGGATCCCGGTCCTATTCTTTTACATTGAATACAATCTGCTGCAATACTTGTTTTACTGTTCTTCGCAAACAATCATCATCCACACTATATATCTAATCCTTTGTTACAGCAAGCTGGTGAGATTGACAACCTCACTGTTTCGTTGGGGCAAAGTACTTTGGTTGTGTTGTGCAGGTTCCACGTTGGCGCCGGAATCCCTAGTGTTGCGCCGCACTACATCCCGCCGCCATCAACCTTCAACGTGCTTCTTGGCTCCTCCTGGTTTGATAAACCTTGGTTTCTTTCTGAGGGAAAACTTGCTACTGTGTACATCATACCTTCCTCTTGGGGTTCCCAACGAACGTGTGTATTACACGCCATCAAGCTCTTTTTCTGGCGCCGTTGTCGGGGAGATCAAGACACGCTGCAAGGGGAGTCTCCACAATCCAATCTCTTTACTTTGTTTTTGTCTTGCTTTATTTTATTTACTTTCTTGTTTGCTGCATTATATCAAAACACAAAAAAATTAGTTGCTAGCTTTACTTTATTTACTGTCTTGCACTCCATATCAAAAACACAAAAAAAAAATTAGTTACTTGCATTTTACTTTTGCTACCATGTCTAGTTCTGCACCTGTTACTTCTTCACCTGAGAAATTAGTCTTCACTTTTAAACAAGGGGATGAGGAGAGTTTTAAAGATGCTTGGTCCAGAATTTTTACTTCTTATCGTAAAGCTGAACCTCAAATGACTCTAAGTTTGCTCCTTAGTAATTTTTATTTTGGTCTTATGATTCGCTATAGATATGCCTTGGATGCTGTAGTGGGAGAAGGAATAACTCTTATTGATAACTCTATTATAATTCCTAAAGGAATAGCTGCGGGTGTGCATACAACCATTCTTGGGAGAATAATATCCATTGATTATCTTGTTATTGAATGTGCAGGAACAGGACAAATCACACTCGGAAGATCCCTGTTGAAACTATTGGGAGCCGTCATAGATATGGGAGAAGGCACCCTAAAATTCACCTCTACACCCGGGGGTAGACATATATTCCCTAAATCAAAGAGTAAGAAAAATAACAAGAAAGGTAAGGGTAAAGCCCAAGGTAATGTTGATGCTTCATCTCTCGATAACACTTGATATACACTTTTTGCGCCTAGCTAAAAGGCGTTAAAGAAAAGCGCTTATGGGAGACAACCCATGTTTTTACTACAATACTTTATTTTATATTTGAGTCTTGGAAGTTGTTTACTACTGTAGCAACCTCTCCTTATCTTAGTTTTGTGCATTGTTGTGCCAAGTATAGTCTTTGATAGTAAGGTTCATACTAGATTTGGATTACTGCGCAGAAACAGATTTCTTTGCTGTCACGAATTTCGACCTGCCTCTCTGTAGGTAGCTCAGAAAAATATGCCAATTTACGTGCGTGATCCTCAGATATGTACGCAACTTTCATTCAATTTGGGAATTTTCATTTGAGTAAGTCTGTTGCCACTTTAAAATTCGTCTTTACGAACTGCTCTGTTTTGACAGATTCTGCCTTTTATTTCGCATTGCCTCTTTTGCTATGTTGGATGAATTTCTTTGATCCAATAATGTCCAGTAGCTTTGTGCAATGTCCAGAAGTGTTAAGAATGATTATGTCACCTCTGAACATGTAATTTTTTATTGTGCACTGATACGTCTCCGATGTATCGATAATTTCTCATGTTCCATGCCACATTATTGATGATATCTACATGTTTTATGCACACTTTATGTCATATTCGTGCATTTTCTGGAACTAACCTATTAACAAGATGCCGAAGTGCCAGTTCCTGTTTTCTGCTATTTTTGGTTTCAGAAATCCTAGTAAAGAAATATTCTCGGAATTGGACGAAATCAACGCCCAGGTTCCTATTTTGCCCGGAAGCATCCAGAACACCCGAGAGCCGCCAGAGAGGGGGCACTGGGCCCCCAGACCATAGGCAAGCGCGGCCCAGGCCCTGGCCGCGCCGCCTTATAGTGTCGTCGCCCCGTTGACCTTCTGACGCCGCCTCTTCGCCTATAAGAAGCCCCTCGACCTAAAACCTCGATACGAAAAAGCCACGGTACGAGAAACCTTCCAGAGCCGCCGCCATCGCGAAGCCAAGATCTGGGGGACAGGAGTCTCTGTTCCGGCACGCCGCCGGGACGGGGAAGTGCCCCCGGAAGGCTTCTCCATCGACACCACTGCCATCTTCATCACTGCTGCTGTCTCCCATGAGGAGGGAGTAGTTCTCCATCGAGGCTCGGGGCTGTACCGGTAGCTATGTGGTTAATCTCTCTCCTATGTACTTCAATACAATGATCTCATGAGCTGCCTTACATGATTGAGATTCATATGAGTTTTGTATCACAATTCATCTATGTGCTACTCTAGTGATGTTATTAAAGTACTCTATTCCTCCTGCATGATGTAATGTGGACAGTGTGTGCATCATGTAGTACTTGGCGTAGTTTATGATTGTGATCTCTTGTAGATTATGAAGTTAACTATTACTATGATGGTATTGATGCGATCTATTCCTCCTTTCATAGTGTGAAGGTTACGGTGTGCATGCTATGTTAGTACTTGGTTTGGTTGTGTTGATCTATCTTGCACTCTAAGGTTATTTAAATATGAACATTGAATTGTGGAGCTTGTTAACTCCGGCATTGAGGGTTCGTGTAATCCTACGCAATGGTGTTCATCATCCAACAAGAGTGTAGATTATGCATTTATCTATTCTGTTATGTGATCAATGTTGAGAGTGTCCACTAGTGAAAGTATGATCCCTAGGCCTTGTTCCTAAATACTGCTATCGCTGCTTGTTTACTGTTTTACTGTGTTACTACTGCTGCGTTACTACTGCTTGTTTACTGTCCTGGGCAAAGCACTTTTCTGGTGCCGTTGCCATTGCTCATATATATTCATACCACCTGTATTTCACTATCTCTTCGCCGAACTAGTGCACCTATTTGGTGTGTTGGGGACACAAGAGACTTCTTGCTTTGTGGTTGCAGGGTTGCATGAGAGGGATATCTTTGACCTCTTCCTCCCTGAGTTCGATAAACCTTGGGTGATCCACTTAAGGGAAACTTGCTACTGTTCTACAAACCTCTGCTCTTGGAGGCCCAACACTGTCTACAGGAAAAGGAGGGGGCGTAGACATCAAGCTATTTTCTGGCGCCGTTGCCGGGGACGAAAGACACTCCACCAAGCCCGTCAACCGCCATTAAACCTCCCACGTCAACTACGCGCCAGTTGTGGACAGCAAGCTATTTTCTGGCGCTGTTGCCGGGGAGGAAAGGTAAAAGGTACTCACACTCCGGATCTCGGCTACTAATAAGCTATTTTCGCCGTTGTAAGTACTCGAAGCTATTTCCTTTAGATCCTGCAATTGCATCTTTTTGTTTCTTGTTTACACTAGTTTGGCATATTCTATTTCCTGATTTAAGACATGGATGGTTTGATGCGAAAATTAAAAAACCTATGGAACCTTATTTGCATGCTGGTAGTAATATTAGTATGAACGCTTTGAACACCATTGTTGATAATAATATAGAAAATTCTAAGCTTGGGGAAGCTGGTTTTGATGAGCATGATATTTTTAGTCCCCCAAGCATTGATGAGAAAATTTTCTTTGATGATACTTTGCCTCCTATTTATGATGATTATAATGATAGTGGTCTTTTGGTGCCACCTACTATGGAGAGTAAATTTTGTTGTGATTATACTATGCCTCCTACACTTGATGAGAATAATAATGATAGCTACTTTGTTGAATTTGCTCCCACTACAACTAATAAGAATGATTATGCTTATGTGGAGAGTAATGATACTTTTATGCATGAGAATAAGAATGCTTTATGTGATAGTTAAATTGTTGAATTTGTTCATGATGCCACTGAAAGTTATTATGAGAGAGGAAAATATGGTTGTAGAAGTTTTCATGTTACTAAAACACCTCTCTTTTTGCTGAAAATCTTGAAGCTGCACTTGTTTTATCTTTCTATGCTTGTTGCATTATGCTTCATGAATTTGTTTATTTACAAGATTCCTATGCATAGGAAGCATGTTAGGCTTAAATTTGTTTTGAATTTGCTTCTTGATGCTCTCTTTTGCTTCAACTACTATTTCTTGCGAGTGCATCATTAAAACTGCTGAGCCCATCTTAATGGCTATAAAGAAAGAACTTCTTGGGAGATAACCCATGTGTTTATTTTGCTACAGTACTTTTATTTTGTATTTGTGTCTTGGAAGTTGTTACTACTGTAGCAACCTCTCCTTATCTTATTTTTTTATCACATTGTTGTGCCAAGTAAAGTCTTTGATAGTAAGGTTCGTACTAGATTTGGATTACTGCGCAGAAACAGATTTCTTGCTGTCACGAATCTGGGCCTAATTATCTGTAGGTAACTCAGAAAATTATGCCAATTTACGTGAGTGATCTTCAGATATGTATGCAACTTTCATTCAATTTGAGCATTCTCATTTGAGCAAGTCTGGTGCCATTTTAAAATTCGTCTTTACGGACTGTTCTGTTTTGACAGATTCTGCCTTTTATTTCGCATTGCTTCTTTCCACTGGTAGAAAAACAGGTTTCCGGTGAGCCCCATAAGTCGCGATGCTATAGGAACCGCGACTAATGGGACCTTTAGTCGCGGTTCGGGAGGCGAACCGCGACCAAAGGCCTGGACCCCAGGGCGCTCGGTGGCCAGCCGGTGCACGTGGGGGTCTTTAGTCGCGGTTGGCCTGGCCAACCGCGACTAAAGGTGCCCGAAGGCCTTTAGTCGCGATTGGCCAGGCCAACCGGGACTAAAGCCCCTCCCCTATATATACCCATCCAGCAGCCAACACTTAGCCATTTGGAGCCATTCTCTTCACAAACTTCACAAGTGGGTGTTAGGTTTGCTTTTGGTTCCTCTTATGCACATAAGGTGTTTGATGAAATGCCCCAAGAGCATGAAACAAACATGATATGAAGTGTTGGAGCCACACTTGAGCTTTCTCATTTATTTTTTCCTCCTCGATCGCGGTTAGCAACTTGAACCTTTGATGTGTCGTTGATAAAATATGCATGTGTGTGTAGTTCATTGTTTAATTTATATTGTTTGTAGCTAGTTAGTTTAACAAATGCATGATGGTTAATTATATATTTTATATTATAATAATGCAGATGAATCGACAATGGATGTACGGTAACCGACTCTCCGGCGAGTTCAGTATGGGTTTGAAAGATTTCCTCGTAGTGGCTAATGCGAACAAGCAGGGGGGTTTTGTTATCTGTCCATGTGTTAACTGTAAGAATCAGAAGGGTTACTCTTCCTCAAGAGATGTTCACATGCACCTTCTTCGGCACGGTTTCATGCCAAGCTATAATTGTTGGACCAAGCATGGAGAAAGAGGGGTTATAATGGAAGAAGATGAAGAAGGGGATGATTTCATCGATGAAAGCTATCTTGCTCATTTCGGTGATACTTTCATGGAGGATGCTGAAGGTGAAGGGGAAGGTGAAGAAGAGGCACGTGATGATCCCGTTGATGATCTTGGTCGGACCATTGCTGATGCACGGAGACGCTGCGAAACTGAAAAAGAGAGGAGAATTTGGATCGCATGTTAGAGGATCACGGGAAGGCGCTGTACCCGGATGCGATGATGGTCTGAAAAAGCTGGGCTGCACTGCTTGGATTTGCTGAAATGGAAGGCACGGGCAGGTGTAGCTGACTCGGCATTTGAAAACTTGCTGAAAATGTTGAAGAATATGTTTCCAAAGAATAACGAGTTGCCCGCCAGTACGTACGAAGCAAAGAAGGTTGTCTGCCCTCTAGGTTTAGAGGTTCTGAAGATACATGCATGCATCAACGACTGCATCCTCTACCGCGGTGAATACGAGAATTTGAATGAATGCCCGGTATGCACTGCATTGCGTTATAAGATCAGAGGCGATGACCCTGGTGACGATGTTGAGGGCCAGAAACCCAGGAAGAGGGTTCCCGCCAAGGTGATGTGGTATGCTCCTATAATACCACGGTTGAAACGTCTGTTCAGGAACAAAGAGCATGCCAAGTTGTTGCGATGGCACAAAGAGGACCGTAAGTCGGACGGGGAGTTGAGACACCCCGCAGATGGAACGCAATGGAGAAAGATCGACAGAGAGTTCAAAGATTTTGCAGATGACGCAAGGAACATAAGATTTGGTCTAAGTACGGATGGCATGAATCCTTTTGGCGAGCAGAGCTCCAGCCATAGTACCTGGCCCGTGACTCTATGCATCTTCAACCTTCCTCCTTGGTTGTGCATGAAGCGGAAGTTCATTATGATGCCAGTGCTCATCCAAGGTCCGAAGCAACCCGGCAACGACATCGATGTGTACCTAAGGCCATTAGTTGATGAACTTTTACAGCTGTGGGGCAGACCTGGTGTCCGTGTGTGGGATGAGCACAAAGAAGAGGAATTTGACCTACGAGCGTTGCTTTTCGTAACCATCAACGATTGGCCTGCTCTTAGTAACCTTTCGGGACTGTCAAATAAGGGATACAATGCATGCACGCACTGCTTACATGAGACTGAAAGTGTACATTTGCCAAATTGTAAGAAGAACGTGTACCTTGGGCATCGTCGATTTCTTCCGAAAGGTCATCCAGTAAGAAAGAAAGGCAAGCATTACAACGGCAAGGCAGATCACCGGCCGAAGCCCGCGGAACACACTGGTGCTGAGGTATTTGATATGGTCAAGGATTTGAAAGTCATCTTTGGAAAGGGTCCTGGCGGACAATCAGTTCCGAAGGGAGCTGACGGGCACGTAGCCATGTGGAAGAAGAAATCTATATTCTGGGAGCTAGAATATTGGAAAGTCCTAGAAGTCCGCTCTGCAATCGACGTGATGCACGTTACGAAGAATATTTGCGTGAACATCCTAAGCTTCTTGGGCGTGTATGGGAAGTCAAATGATACAAAGGAAGCACGGCAGGACCAGCAAAGTTTGAAAGACCATGATGTCCGGCATCCGGAACGGTTTCAAGGTAGTGCCGGCTACGCTACGACCAAAGAAGAGAAGGTCATCTTTTTTGAATGCCTGAGCGGTATGAAGGTCCCGTCAGGATTCTCGTCCAATATAAAGGGAATAATAAACATGGCGGAGAAAAAGTTCCAAAACCTGAAGTCTCACGACTGCCACGTGATTATGACGCAATTGCTTCCGATTGCTTTGAGGGGGCTCCTGCCGGAAAATGTTCGAGTAGCCATTGTGAAGCTATGTGCATTCCTCAATGCAATCTCTCAGAAGGTAATCAATCCAGAAGTTCTACCACGGTTACAGAACGATGTGATCCAATGTCTTGTCAATTTCGAGTTGGTGTTCCCGCCATCCTTCTTCAATATTATGACGCACCTCCTGGTTCACCTAGTCGATGAGATTTCCATTCTCGGTCCTGTATTTCTACACAATATGTTCCCCTTCGAGAGGTTCATGGGAGTATTAAAGAAATATGTTCGTAACCGTGCTAGGCTAGAAGGAAGCATCGCCAAGGGCTATGGAAATGAGGAGGTAATTGAGTTTTGTGTTGACTTTGTTCCTGACCTTAAGCCGATTGGTCTTCCTCAATCGCGGCACGAGGGGAGACTAAGTGGAAAAGGCACGATCGGAAGGAAATCAACGATATGTATGGACGGCCATTCTCTGACTGAAGCACACCACACAGTTCTGACCAATTCCAGCTTGGTGGCTCCGTACTTTGAGAAACACAAGAATATTTTACGCTCGGACAACCCTGGGAAGCCTGAATCCTGGATTAGGAAGGCCCACATGGAGACTTTCGGCAGTTGGTTGAGAAAACATTTAATGCATGACAATAAGGTTGTAGATCAGCTGTACATGTTGGCCAAGACACCATCTTCGACTATGACGACTTTCCAAGGGTACGAGATAAATGGGAATACATTTTACACGATCGCCCAAGATAAAAAGAGCACCAACCAAAACAGTGGTGTCCGCTTTGATGCAGTAACCGAGAATGGGCAAAAGGTCACATATTATGGTTACATAGAGGAGATATGGGAACTTGACTATGGACCCTCCTTTAGGGTCCCTTTGTTCCGGTGCAAATGGTTCAAGCTAACAGGAGGTGGGGTAAAGGTGGACCAGCAATACGGAATGACAATGGTGGATTTCAACAATCTTGGTTACCTTGATGAACCATTCGTCCTAGTGAAAGATGTCGCTCAGGTTTTCTATGTGAAGGACATGAGTAGCAAACCGAGGAAACGGAAAGATAAGAAAACGATCAGTACATCATGCGATGATCCAAAGCGCCACATTGTTCTTTCAGGGAAAAGAAACATCGTGGGAGTGGAGGACAAGACAGACATGTCAGAAGATTATAATATGTTTGCTGAAATTCCGCCCTTCAAAGTGAACACCGACCCAAGCATTAAGTTAAATGATGAGGATGCTCCATGGATACGGCACAATCGTAAGCAAGCAGGGAAACAAGGGAAGAAATGATATGTAATAATTTATTGTACCAAACTTTGTTGAATGAATCATGTGAATTATATTACCCGTGATGTGTTTGGTGTCCATTTTCGAATGATTCAATTGACTCGAGATAGCACTGATGATACATGAAATTTGGAGTGATTCAGTCATACTCCTGCATACAGGAAATTTGGAGTGACTAAGTCATACTCCTGCATACATGAAATTTGGAGTTACTAAGTCATACTCCTGCATATAGGAAATTTGGAGTGACCAAGTCATACTCCTGCATACATGAAATTTGGAGTGATTTAGTCATACTCCTGCCTAGGCGTATAATATGCATACTCGTAGTCTTCATAGCCTCCGCCGTTGTGCTGGTAGTCGTCGCCTTCTAAGTTGCCGGCGTCGTCGTCGCTGCTATCGTCGCTGTCGTCGGGCGGCGCTCGTGGCTCGAACTGAGGGTAGCGTAGGCGGGGGATATCGCCGGCCGTGATGTAGTCCATGACGCTCTGCAGAGTCCGGCCGTACCACCATAGCCGACGGCCGGCCTCATGGAAGTTTCCAGGAGGCAGACCGTCCTCCTCATACCTGGCGAGCGCCCTCTCACGCCGATTGATGAAGAAGGCGTCCCAAGTATGCTGGTTATCGGGATGCCAGCGGGGATTCATCCGCTGCTCCGGCGTGAGGTCGAGGTAGTAGTGGTTCGTGATGGCCGCCGGCGCGCGGTACCACGAGGGACGGGAGGGACCGGCACGCCGCCGGCGCTTAGGCTCCGGCCCGGCAGGACGCGGTAGCCCGGAGGGCAAGGGTAGTTCGAGGCGCAAAGCTCCTCCACCTGCTGGTAGGTTAGAGTGGGTGCGGTGGAAGCCATGAGTGATGAGAGATTGTAGAGATGTGATAATGCTGGCCAAGCCGGGCTACCTATATGTAGTGACAAATGGCGGGAAAAATGGGAGCGGGAAGACAGGAGGCGGGAAGAAAGAGGCGGGGAGAAAGTGGCAGGAAGAAATTGGCGGGAAAAAATTGGCGGGAAGAAAGAGGCCGGAAGAAATTGGCGGGAAACAATTGGCGGGAAGAAAGAGGCGGGAAGACAGGGAAGAAATGGCGGGAAGACGAGGAGGGAAGAGGGGGTCGGCGGAAAGAGGCGGGAAGAGGGGGCCAACGAACTTTTGAATTGAATTAGTTTTATTTTTATGAATTTTTGATAATTTGTATTTTTAACATATTGAAATGAATTAGTTTTATTTTTCTGATTTTTTTGATATATAATTTGTATTTTTAATATTTTGAATTGAATTAGTTTTATTTTTATGAATTTTTTGATATATTATATGTATTTTAAACATTTTGAATTGAATTAGTTTTATTTTTCTTAATTTTTTGATATATTATTTGTATTTTTAACATATTGAAATGAATTAGTTTTATTTTCTGATTTTTTTGATATATAATTTGTATTTTTAATATTTTGAATTGAATTAGTTTTATTTTTCTGAATTTTTTGATATATTATTTGTATTTTATGATTTTGAAAAAGAAAAGTAATTTGAAAAAAGACCTTTAGTCGCGGTTGGCCTCGCCAACTGCGACTAAAGGTCTCTGCGCGCGGGAACCGGAAAAACCCGCCGAAATAACCTTTGGTCGCGGTTGGTGTGGCCAACCGCGACTAAAGGCCTTTAGTCGCGGTTGGCCACACCAACCGCGACCAAAGGGGCGTCCCTATATAACTGGCGCTGAACGGCTGCGTCGAACAGTTCGCCATTCTCGTCTTCATCGCGCGCCTGAGGAGCGGAGATCGTCGCCACGCCGCCTGGAGGATCGTCGCACGCCACCGTACACACGCCGCCGGAGCGCGCCACGCCGCCGTTCGTCTCCGCGCCGCCCTTCTCCGCCCTGCGCCCCTCCTCCTTCTCCGCCCTGCGACGTCGTCCTAGCCGGCCTCTCCGCGTGTGGTGCTGCTTTTGGCCGGGGCCGCCGCCGGCCGCCGCACGCCTGTGTGGCGCTCGCACGCGCTCGAGCTCTCCGCCTTGCGCCCCCTGCCTCGGCGCGCTCTGTCGGCCGCGCGCGCTCTGCCCTGCGCGCCGCGCGCCTGCCCGGCCTGTTCGCCGGCCATATGATGGCCGGCGGCGGCGGCGCCGCCCGTGCGCGTGTATACAGAGAGAGGGATCGAGAGGCGGCGCCGCCCGTTCGACCGCGCGCCGCATACAGAGAGAAGGGAGAGGAAGAGATCGAGAGGGCCGGCCGCCGGATTTTTTTCTTTTTTTTATGTTATGTTTGTTATTTTTAATTTTAACTATACTTAACAAAAAAAACTTAAAATGTTGTAATTAACTATAACTTCATATATAAAAACTTAACAAAAAAACTTAAAATTTTGTAATTAACTATAACTTCATATATAAAAACTTAACAAAAACTTAAATTTTGTAATCGTTGGCCGCCGCCCCGAGCCAACGACGCCGCCCGCCCCGCTAGCGCCCTCGGCCAGCGCGCCGTGACGCCGCCGCCGCCGCTGCCCGATCGTCCCGTCGCGCGCCCCGCCCGATTCTTCGTCCCCGCCGCGCGCGCGGCGCCGTTCCTTCGTCGTTGTCGCCGTGGTGTCACCGCCGTACCGTCGCCAACGCCGTCAACGCCGTCAACGCTACCTCTATTCATAAAAATGTAACGCCGCCGTACCGTCGCCAACTTAAAAAGAACTAAAATTTTGACTTAATAAAAATTTAACGCCGTCAATGCTACCGCCTCTATTCAACGCGCCAACGCCAACGCCGTCAACGCGCCACCGCCACCGCGAGGGTTATGTGTCCTCGTCACCGCCACCGCCCTGTCGCCACCGCCCTTTCGCCACCGCCACCGGTCTCTCGGTCACGCGGTCACTGCGTCCCCCCTCTCACCTCCCGCTCGTCGCCCTCTCTGTTTATATGTAGAAGAGATGTGATAATGCATATACACAATTAATTTGTTTTGACTACATGTTTTCAGGACTGACATATGGCGGACGATAGAGCTGACCCGATTCTGGACAACTATGATCCGGACGCTGAAGACCATATGTTCGGCATCATAAAAGGCGATATTCTATATGTGCCGACCGGACAAGAAGAAGATGATATCTCTTCTTATCTGAACCTTGACGGTGAAGATGAAGGGCGCCGTCAGCAAGATGATGCCGAAGAAACGACGATAAACGACGATCTTGAATTGGAAGTAGCAACCACCTCCGGCGCCGAGGTATATATATACATATTGAGCTAGCCTCTGGTGATACAAACTAACTGATTTGAATAAATATGTGTGTACTAACGCGCGTGACTCTCTTTCTTATTTTAGCCCTCTGCCGGATCGTCGAAAAAATCTAGTACGTCGTCAAAGCGTGGCGCAACCAAGACGATGAAACCAAATGAAACATGCACCATCGAGGTTGTCGAGGAAGCAACCGGCAGGCCGCTGGAGCCCAGCAAGAACGCCACCAAGTTTATCAGCCAATGTGGAGCCGTTGTTAGAGACAACGTCTCGATCACCGTCCAGGAGTGGAATGAGCCAAAGAAGGCACGTCTTGGTTTTGCTTTTGTCGGTAAGAGAACAAAAAAAGATTGCTTCAACAAGCTTATGGAACATTTCGTTCTACCTCCGGAATACCGCAAATACGATGAGACGGGTAACAAGATTCACTAAAACAAGGAGAGGTGCAAGCTAGTCAAACAGTTCGCTCTTTCTAAGATGGCCAACGCATTCCGGAAATACAAGCAAAATCTAGCCCATGACTTTGTCAAGCAGGGCAAGACTCCGGATTTCAAAGGACAATATGAGAAACTGCAACATGATTGGCCAGAATTTGTGAAACAAAAGAAATCGGAGCAGTTCCTTGAAATGTCGAAAAAAAATAAGAAGAATGCGGCCAAGAAGGAGTACAATCATATTATGGGGCCAGGAGGGTATCGCTTTTGGCAGCCTAGGTGGGAGAAGATGGAGAACGAGCTGAGGACGCGAGGAATCCGTCCAGGTACGGAGGGATGGGACCCAAGGGCCAAAAGCTGGTGGTACGGGCATGGGGGATCGCTGAACCCGGAGACAGGGGAGTGTGTTTATCAGGGCAAAATAATTAAACCCACCCAAAAGCTTATTGAGGCAATGAGGGATGCTCAAGAGGGGAGGATCAAGTTCAACAGAGAGAACGACGCCCTGACAAAAGCCCTCGGGAATCCTGAACACGGAGGACGTGTACGAGGCATGGGGCCCATTCCGTGGAAAGTAGGGTTCCCCCAGAACGATGACCCGTACGGTTACAGAAGCCGTAAGAGAAAGATGGATCGGGATGCAGATGTTGTGGCGAAGTTGGTAACGGAAATGGATGTGATGAAGAAAACCGTGAGTGTACTAGTAGCCGAAAGAGATGCAGCTCGGGCGCAGCATGAAGATCATCCAATGGATCTCGGAAGCCAGCAGCGGAGAAGAAGCAGCGTGGCTTCCACGGAGGCCTCACCGGCTGGTGCACCGACGATCGAAATTACTGCACCGGAGCCTCTGGTGGTCGAAATTACTGCACCGGAGCCTCCTCGCTACCCCTTGGACGATATAAAGGAGATGAAAGTATGTCATCTGTATTATCCTATCGGGAACATGTCCATGAAGGTAGCCATCGGCAGTGCTTTACCACCTGGAGCACTCCACCACAACAACCCCATTCAAGATGGCTATGCTCGTGTCACGGTGGAGGAGATAGTCCAAGGGTTTGAGGACCTGGACATTGACATTGCTACAGCTGAAGGGGTGAAAAGACTTGGAGATGTCAAGCGCCAGTTCATTCTATGGCAGAAGAAATTTATCAAGTTTCCAGGCGAGGCGCCAACAAGTCCACCCCCCTACGGTGGTGGTGGTGGCGGTGGCGGTGGTAGTGGCGGTGGCGATGACGGTGGCGGTGGCGGTGGTGGTGGTGGTGCTTCACCTACACCTCCTTCACGTCAGCCGACGCCGCCCCCAATTCACCTCCGGCGGGTAAGCAGACGCCGCCCCCCAGTCCTCGTCCGGCGGGTGATCAGACACCGCCCCCCAATCCACCTCCGGCGAAGAAGCAGAAGCAGTCCTGGGTTATTAACCCGGACCCTTATGTACCTAGAACCACAAAGATACCAGAGCCATCACTGAAGCCTCTCATCCCGAGGCCTTGGGAACTTAGTGTCGAGGAAAATGCAGCGGCCGTGGCTGCTCAGCATGAGAAATGGAAGGAGGAGTGCAAGAAGAAAAGAGAGGGCGAGCCCAAGCCAGTATTTTCTGACAAGCAAAAGCAGTGGGCTAAGTCATTTTTGAACACACCGTCCCAAGCAGCGAAGCATCTGCCTGACGACTATTTACGTGAACTTCGTAGGCAAGCACTCGCGTTCAAGAGGAACCAAGAGTTGGAGGAGAAGAAAGCCTTGGAGGAGGCCGAGACAAAATTAGAAAGGGGGAAAGAAGTTGCCCAGCTCGGGGAACAAAGTAAACAATCGATCGCCCCGCTCATAGTGCAAGCCGCCGGTCCGGATGCCCCCGATATCATAGCAGCTGCGGCAGCACATGGATTGACTGTAACGAGTGCCAGAGAACAAGCGGCCGACTTAGGTATCACTCTTCGTGCACTGTTAGGCCTTGATGAGGCGCCAATGAAGGACGTAGTATTTACATATGTGAAGAATGGCCCTCTCGTCGAGCTCTCGCGCAGAAGAGGATCTACCTCGACAAATGAAAGGTCTGCTAAATTGATACAAGGGTTACATAAAACTTAAAAACGCCAAAGACTATATTTATGCGGAAGTTAGATATGAGCATCACTTCAAACATTACTATGTACAAATTCATCGGAGTGAATTGTTCCAGCTGTTCAATCTGCGCGATCTCGACAAATCTATCATCAGTTGCTACGTTCTGTAAGTGATTTATTAATTTCTACCCCATCTCGTTCATTGCGTGCACTATATATATATATATATATATATATATATATATATATATATATATATATATATATATATATATATATATATATATATATATATATATTGTCCTAACTATCTGGGAGAGTGGATTTTGTACACCCACGCATGGGTGTGGGTGTTTCCGTCACCGTTTATTGTGCTTTGAGATTCGGATAAAAAGTGGAGAGAGAAAAGAATCTTTTCATCTACCATAGTGGGCACGAATCTCGAGAAATAAATGGACGGTGACGGAAACACCCACACCCATGCGTGGGTGTACAAAAGTATTTCCCAACTATCTTGTTGTGTACGCTATTATGCAGAATGAAGAAGCGGGAAATGCGAATAAGGAACATCCATGATGTTGGGTTCATTGACCCACAAATCGTTAATTCATATGTGTTAGAAAACCACCCCGCCGACGTGGAGGATGACCTGTGGCGGTTTCTTACAAAACAGGAACTCAAAAGTGATATTCTATTTCCTTACCATTTTGGGTGAGTGTTTCTGTCTTGAGCACATTCTCTTTTGTTTACTCCATGCATAGTATGTGGCTAATCGATGAGTTATGCATGACTGTGCATGTATCGTGTCCGCAGGTTCCACTGGATTCTGATGGTAATTCAATTTCACACCTCCTCAGTTCTCGTCCACGACTCTCTGAATATGGATCCGGCGCTTTGGGCCAACATGAGAAAAATGATGCAAAAGTAATTATTTTCATTCATTTGCGCTCTATATCGATCGGCCTATTTCGTTTATCATTTCCTAATATCAAGTAACTAATTAATAACTCTCTTGTTCATTTAATTTTCTTTGCCTCGTAGGGTTTGGAGACGGTTCGTAGATCAAAAGGTCGGTGAATTCAAAAAAGAGCTACATTTTAAAATGGAAGTGCGGACGACTGGGGATATTCAACCACCGGGGACCAATCTATGTGGATACTATGTTTGTGAGAGGATCCGGAGATACTGCAATGAGCGGGACCAGAAGTGTGAGAACAACATCATGAGGAATAACCTCCGGAAGACGCTTAGTCCAGAAGCTCGCTTCCGACCACTTCAAGAGGAACTAGCTGGATGGTTGGCGAGGGAAGTCATCGATCCTAGAGGAGAACACCATTACGATGACGTAGAACTTCATATGCACTAAATTATGGATGGAAACTTGTTCAAAATTGTATATGGTCATCCGATATTGAATATATATTGTATATTCCTCTTGAATTCTTTTTGGTTCTAATTTCAAATTTGTTTGAAATTGTACATTCATATACATGTATGTAGTGCCGTAGAATATGTGAAACTCCTTCAAAATTAAAACCCAAAAGAAATAAAACAATACAAATTAAAAAGAAACCAGATTTAGGGGGAGGGGGGGCTAAACCCTAAACCCTGCGGAGGCCTTTAGTCGCGGTTGGCCAGAAGAACCGCGACTAAAGGTCCTCCGCCCTGGCGCTCGCCTGCGGCCCACGTGGACGGGCCTTTAGTCGCGGTTCGTAAGGAACCGCGACTAAAGGGGGGGGGGACCTTTAGTCGCGCTACTTTGGTCGCGGTTGCGCAACCGCGACTAATGGCAGTTGCGAACCGCGACCAAAGCCCCTTTTTCCACCAGTGTTCGCTGTGTTGGGTGGATTTCTTTGTTCCATTACCTTCCAGTAGCTTTGGGCAATGTCCAGAAGTGTTAAGAATGATTGTGTCACCTCTGAACATGTGAATTTTTATTATGCACTAACCCTCTAATGAGTTTGTTTTGAGTTTGGTGTGGAGGAAGTTTTCAAGGGTCAAGAGAGGAGGATGATATACTACGATCAAGAAGAGTGAAAAGTCTAAGCTTGGGGATGCCCCGGTGGTTCATCCCTGCATATTTCAAGAAGACTCAAGCATCTAAGCTTGGGGATGCCCAAGGCATCCCCTTCTTCATCGACAAAATTATCAGGTTCCTTCTCTTGAAACTATATTTTTATTCGGTCACATCTTATGTACTTTACTTGGAGCGTCTGTGTGCTTTTGTTTCTATTTTTGTTTGAATAAATGCTTGTGTGGGAGAGAGACACGCTCCGCTGGTTCATATGAACACATGTGTTCTTAGCTTTTAATGTTCATGGCGAAGGTTGAAACTGCTTCGTTAATTGTTATCTGATTGGAATCGGGAAATGCTACATGTAGTAATTCTAAAATGTCTTGAATAATTTGATACTTGGCAATTGTTGTGCTCATGTTTAAGCTCTTGCATCATATACTTTGCACCTATTAATGAAGAAACACCTAGAGCTTGCTAAATTTGGTTTGCATATTTGGTCTCTCTAAAGTCTAGATAATTTCTAGTATTGAGTTTTGAACAAGGAAGACGGTGTAGAGTCTTATAATGTTTACAATATGTCTTTTATGTGAGTTTTGCTGCACCGGTTCATCCTTGTGTTTGTTTCAAATAGCCTTGCTAGCCTAAACCTTGTATCGAGAGGGAATACTTCTCATGCATCCAAATACATGAGCCAACCACTATGCCATTTGTGTCCACCATACCTACCTACTACATGGTATTTCTCCGCCATTCCAAAGTATATTGCTTGAGTGCTACCTTTAAATTTCCATTCTTCACCTTTACAGTATATAGCTCATGGGACAAATAGCCTAAAAACTATTGTGGTATTGAATATGTACTTATGCACTTTATCTCTTATTAAGTTGCTCGTTGTGCGATAACCATGTTCCTGGGGACGCCATCAACTACTCTTTGTTGAATATCATGTGAGTTGCTATGCATGTTCGTCTTGTCTGAAGTAAGGGCGATCTACCACCTTATGGTTAGAGCGTGCATATTGTTAGAGAAGAACATTGGGCCGCTAACTAAAACCATGATCCATGGTGGAAGTTTTAGTTTTGGACATATATCCTCAATCTCATATGAGAAAATTAATTGTTGCTACATGCTTATGCATAAAAGAGGAGTCCATTATCTGTTGTCTATGTTGTCCCGGTATGGATGTCTAAGTTGAGAATAATCAATAGCGAGAAATCCAATGCGAGCTTTCTCCTTAGACCTTTGTACAGGCGGCATAGAGGTACCCCTTTGTGACACTTGGTTAACACATGTGCATTGCGATAATCCCGGTAGTCCAAGCTAATTATTAGTATACTATGCATGAGGCTTGCAACTTGTAAGATATAATTTACATGATACATATGCTTTATTACTACCGTTGACAAAATTGTTTCTTGTTTGCAAAATCAAAGCTCTAGCACAAATATAGCAATCGATGCTTTCCTCTTTGAAGGACCTTTCTTTTCCTTTTATTGTTGAGTCAGTTCACCTATCTCTCTCCACCTCAAGAAGCAAACACTTGTGTGAACTGTGCATTGATTCCTACATATTTGCATGTTGCACTTATTATATTACTCTATGTTGACAATATCCATGAGATATACATGTTATAAGTTGAAAGCAACCGCTGAAACTTAATCTTCCTTTGTGTTGCTTCAATACCTTTACTTTAATTTATTGCTTTATGAGTTAACTCTTATGCAAGACTTATTGATGCTTGTCTTGAAGTACTATTCATGAAAAGTCTTTGCCTTATGATTCACTTGTTTACTCATGTCATTACCATTGTTTTGATCGCTGCATTCATTACATATGCTTACAATAGTATGATCAAGTTTATGATGGCATGTCACTCCAGAAATTATCTTTGTTATCGTTTACCTGCTCGGGACGAGCAGAAACTAAGCTTGGGGATGCTGATACGTCTCCGATGTATCGATAATTTCTTATGTTCCATGCCACATTATTGATGATATCTACATGTTTTATGCACACTTTATGTCATATTCGTGCATTTTCTGGAACTAACCTATTAACAAGATTCCGAAGTGCCAGTTCCTGTTTTCTGCTGTTTTTGGTTTCAGAAATCCTAGTAAAGAAATATTCTCGGAATTGGACGAAATCAACGCCCAGGTTCCTATTTTGCCCGGAAGCATCCAGAACACCCGAGAGCCGCCAGAGAGGGGGCACTGGGCCCCCAGACCATAGGCCGGCGCAGCCCAGGCCCTGGTCGCGCCGCCCTATAGTGTCGTCACCCCGTTGACCTTCTGACGCCGCCTCTTCGCCTATAAGAAGCCCCTCGACCTAAAACCTCGATACGAAAAAGCCACGGTACGAGAAACCTTCCAGAGCCGCCGCCATCGTGAAGCCAAGATCTGGGGGACAGGAGTCTCTGTTCCAGCACGCCGCCGGGACGGGGAAGTGCCCCCGGAAGGCTTCTCCATCGACACCACCGCCATCTTCATCACCGCTGCTGTCTCCCATGAGGAGGGAGTAGTTCTCCATCGAGGCTCGGGGCTGTACCGGTAGCTATGTGGTTAATCTCTCTCCTATGTACTTCAATACAATGATCTCATGAGCTGCCTTACATGATTGAGATTCATATGAGTTTTGTATCACAATTCATCTATGTGCTACTCTAGTGATGTTATTAAAGTACTCTATTCCTCCTGCATGATGTAATGTGGACAGTGTGTGCATCATGTAGTACTTGGCGTAGTTTATGATTGTGATCTCTTGTAGATTATGAAGTTAACTATTACTATGATGGTATTGATGCGATCTATTCCTCCTTTCATAGTGTGAAGGTTACGGTGTGCATGCTATGTTAGTACTTGGTTTGGTTGTGTTGATCTATCTTGCACTCTAAGGTTATTTAAATATGAACATTGAATTGTGGAGCTTGTTAACTCCGGCATTGAGGGTTCGTGTAATCCTACGCAATGGTGTTCATCATCCAACAAGAGTGTAGAGTATGCATTTATCTATTCTGTTATGTGATCAATGTTGAGAGTGTCCACTAGTGAAAGTATGATCCCTAGGCCTTGTTCCTAAATACTGCTATCGCTGCTTGTTTCTTTGTTTTCTTTGTGTTACTACTGCTGCGTTACTACTGCTTGTTTACTGTCCTGGGCAAAGCACTTTTCTGGTGCCGTTGCCATTGCTCATATATATTCATACCACCTGTATTTCACTATCTCTTCGCCGAACTAGTGCACCTATTTGGTGTGTTGGAGACACAAGAGACTTCTTGCTTTGTGGTTGCAGGGTTGCATGAGAGGGATATCTTTGACCTCTTCCTCCCTGAGTTCGATAAACCTTGGGTGATCCACTTAAGGGAAACTTGCTGCTGTTCTACAAACCTCTGCTCTTGGAGGCCCAACACTGTCTACAGGAAAAGGAGGGGGCGTAGACATCATGCACTAACCCTCTAATGAGTTATTTTGAGTTTGGTGTGGAGGAAGTTTTCAAGGATCAAGAGAGGGAGATGATACAATATGATCAAGGAGAGTGAAAGCTCTAAGCTTGGGGATGCCCCGGTGGTTCACCCCTGCATATTCTAAGAAGACTCAAGCGTCTAAGTTTGGGGATGCCCAAGGCATCCCCTTCTTCATCGACAACATTATCAGGTTCCTCCCCTGAAACTATATTTTTATTCCATCACATCTTATGTGCTTTGCTTGGAGCGTCGGTTTGTTCTTGTTTTTGTTTTTGTTTGAATAAAATGGATCCTAGCATTCATTGTGTGGGAGAGAGACACGCTCCGCTGTTGCATATGGACAAATATGTCCTTAGGCTTTACTCATAGTATTCATGGCGAAGGTTGAATCTTCTTCGTTAAATTGTTATATGGTTGGAATCGGGAAATGCTACATGTAGTAATTCTAAAATGTCTTGAATAATTTGATACTTGGCAATTGTAGGGCTCATGTTTAAGCTCTTGCATCATATACTTTGCACCCATTAATGAAGAAATACATAGAGCTTGCTAAAATTTGGTTTGCATATTTGGTCTCTCTAAAGTCTAGATAATTTCTAGTATTGAGTTTTGAACAACAAGGAAGACGGTGTAGAGTCTTATAATGTTTACAATATGTCTTTTATGTGAGTTTTGCTGCACCGGTTCATCCTTGTGTTTGTTTCAAATAACCTTGCTAGCCTAAACCTTGTATCGAGAGGGAATACTTCTCATGCATCCAAAATCCTTGAGCCAACCACTATGCCATTTGTGTCCACCATACCTACCTACTACATGGTATTTCTCCGCCATTCCAAAGTAAATTGCTCGAGTGCTACCTTTAAATTTCCATCATTCGCCTTTGCAATATATAGCTCATGGGACAAATAGCTTAAAAACTATTGTGGTATTGAATATGTACTTATGCACTTTATCTCTTATTAAGTTGCTTGTTGTGCGATAACCATGCTCCTGGGGACGCCATCAACTCTTTGTTGAATATCATGTGAGTTGCTATGCATGTTCGTCTTGTCTGAAGTAAGGGAGATTTACCACTCATTAAATGGTTAGATCATGCATAATGTTAGAGAAGAACATTGGGCCGCTAACTAAAGCCATGAATCATATGAGAACATTAATTGTTGCTACATGCTTATGCATTAAAGAGGAGTCCATTATCTGTTGTCTATGTTGTCCCGGTATGGATGTCTAAGTTGAGAATAATCAAAAGCGAGAAATCCAAATGCGAGTTTTCTCCTTAGACCTTTGTACAGGCGGCATAGAGGTACCCCTTTGTGACACTTGGTTAAAACATGTGTATTGCGATGATAATCCTGGTAATCCGAGCTAATTAGGACAAGGTGCGGGCACTACTAGTATACTATGCATGAGGCTTGCAACTTGTAAGATATAATTTACATGATACATATGCTTTATTACTACCGTTGAAAAAATTGTTTCATGTTTTCAAAATAAAAGCTCTAGCACAAATATAGCAATCGATGCTTTCCTCTTTGAAGGACCTTTCTTTTACTTTTATGTTGAGTCAGTTCACCTATTTCTCTCCACCTCAAGAAGCAAACACTTGTGTGAACTGTGCATTGATTCCTACATACTTGCGTATTGCACTTGTTATATTACTTTACATAGACACTATCCATGAGATATACATGTTATAAGTTGAAAGCAACCGCTGAAACTTAATCTTCCTTTGTGTTGCTTCAATACCTTTACTTTGATTTATTGCTTTATGAGTTAACTCTTATGCAAGACTTATTGATGCTTGTCTTGAAGTACTATTCATGAAAAGTCTTTGCTTTATGATTCAGTTGTTTACTCATGTCATTACCATTGTTTTGATCGCTACATTCATTACATATGCTTACAATAGTATGATCAAGGTTATGATGGCATGTCACTCCAGAAATTATCTTTGTTATCGTTTACACCTTTCGGGACGAGCAGGAACTAAGCTTGGGGATGCTGATACGTCTCCGACGTATCGATAATTTCTTATGTTCCATGCCACATTATTGATGATATCTACATGTTTTATGCATACTTTATGTCGTATTTATGCATTTTCCGGCACTAACCTATTAACGAGATGCCGAAGAGCCAGTTGCTGTTTTTTGGTTTCAGAAATCCTACAAAGGAAATATTCTCGGAATTGGACGAAATCAACGCCCAGGGGCCTATTTTTACACGAAGCTTCCAGAAGACCGGAGGGGAGACGAAGTGGGGCCACGGGGAGCCGCCACACTAGGGCGGCGCGGCCCAAGGGGGGCCCGCGTGGCCCTAGCGTGTGGGGCCCCCGTGACTCTCCCGACTCCGCCCTTCCGCCTACTTAAAGCCTCCGTCGCGAAACCCCCAGTACCGAGAGCCACGATACGGAAAACCTTCCAGAGACGCTGCCGCCGCCAATCCCATCTCGGGGGATTCAGGAGATCGCCTCCGGCACCCTGCCGGAGAGGGGAATCATCTCCGGAGGACTCTTCACCGCCATGGTCGCCTCCGGAGTGATGAGTGAGTAGTTCACCCCAGGACTATGGGTCCATAGCAGTAGCTAGATGGTCGTCTTCTCCTTATGTGCTTCATTGTCGGATCTTGTGAGCTGCCTAACATGATCAAGATCATCTATCTGTAATGCTATATGTTGTGTTTGTCGGGATCCGATGGATAGAGAATACTATGTTATGTTGATTATCAATCTATTACCTATGTGTTGTTTATGATCTTGCATGCTCTCCGTTATTAGTAGAGGCTCTGGCCAAGTTTTTACTCTTAACTCCAAGAGGGAGTATTTATGCTCGATAGTGGGTTCATGCCTCCATTAAATGCAGGACGATGTGACAGAAAGTTCTAAGGTTGTGGATGTGCTGTTGCCACTAGGGATAAAACATTGATGCTATGTCCGAGGATGTAGTTATTGATTACATTACGCACCATACTTAATGCAATTGTCTGTTGTTTACAACTTAATACTGGAAGGGGTTCGGATGATAACCTGAAGGTGGACTTTTAAGCATAGATGCATGCTGGATAGCGGTCTATGTACTTTGTCGTAATGCCCAATTAAATCTCACTATACTTATCATATCATGTATGTGCATTGTCATGCCCTCTCTATTTGTCAATTGCCCGACTGTAATTTGTTCACCCAACATGCTATTTATCTTATGGGAGAGACACCTCTAGTGAACTGTGGACCCCGGTCCTATTCTTTTACATTGAATACAATCTGCTGCAATACTTGTTTTACTGTTCTTCGCAAACAATCATCATCCACACTATATATCTAATCCTTTGTTACAGCAAGCCGGTGAGATTGACAACCTCACTGTCTCGTTGGGGCAAAGTACTTTGGTTGTGTTGTGCAGGTTCCACGTTGGCGTCGGAACCCCTAGTGTTGCGCCGCACTACATCCCACCGCCATCAACCTTCAACGTGCTTCTTGGCTCCTCCTGGTTCGATAAACCTTGGTTTCTTTCTGAGGGAAAACTTGCTACTGTGTACATCATACCTTCCTCTTGGGGTTCCCAACGAACGTGTGTATTACACGCCATTAATGCCCCGGTGGTTCACCCCTGCATATTTTAAGAAGACTCAAGCGTCTAAGCTTGGGGATGCCCAAGGCATCCCCTTCTTCATCGACAACATTATCAGGTTCCTCCCCTAAAACTATATTTTTATTCCATCACATCTTATGTGCTTTGCTTGGAGCGTCGGTTTGTTTTTGTTTTTGTTTGAATAAAATGGATCCTAGCATTCATTGTGTGGGAGAGAGACACGCTCCGCTGTTGCATATGGACAAATATGTCCTTAGGCTTTACTCATAATATTCATGGCGAAGGTTGAATCTTCTTCGTTAAATTGTTATATGGTTGGAATCGGGAAATGCTACATGTAGTAATTCTAAAATGTCTTGAATAATTTGATACTTGGCAATTGTTGTGCTCATGTTTAAGCTCTTGCATCATATACTTTGCACCTATTAATGAAGAAATACATAGAGCTTGCTAAATTTGGTTTGCATAATTGGTCTCTCTAAAGTCTAGATAATTTCTAGTATTGAGTTTTGAACAACAAGGAAGACGGTGTAGAGTCTTATAATGTTTACAATATGTCTTGTATGTGAGTTTTGCTGCACCGGTTCATCCTTGTGTTTGTTTCAAATAATCTTGCTAGCCTAAACCTTGTATCGAGAGGGAATACTTCTCATGCATCCAAAATCCTTGAGCCAACCACTATGCCATTTGTGTCCACCATACCTACCTACTACATGGTATTTCTCCGCCATTCCAAAGTAAATTGCTTGAGTGCTACCTTTAAAATTTCCATTCTTTACCTTTGCAATATATAGCTCATGGGACAAATAGCTTAAAAACTATTGTGGTATTGAATATATACTTATGCACTTTATCTCTTATTAAGTTGTTTGTTGTGCGATAACCATGTTCCTGGGGATGCCATCAACTACTCTTTGTTGAATATCATGTGAGTTGCTATGCATGTCCGTCTTGTCTGAAGTAAGGGAGATTTACCACTCATTTAATGGTTAGAGCATGCATACTGTTAGAGAAGAACATTGGGCCGCTAACTAAAGCCATGATCCATGGTGGAAGTTTCAGTTTTGGACATATATCCTCAATCTCATATGAGAACATTAATTGTTGCTACATGCTTATGCATTAAAGAGGAGTCCATTATCTGTTGTCTATGTTGTCCCGGTATGGATGTCTAAGTTGAGAATAATCAAAAGCGAGAAATCCAAATGCGAGCTTTCTCCTTAGACCTTTGTACAGGCGGCATAGAGGTACCCCTTTGTGACACTTGGTTAAAACATGTGTATTGCGATGACAATCCTGGTAATCCGAGCTAATTAGGACAAGGTGCGGGCACTATTAGTATACTATGCACGAGGCTTGCAACTTGTAAGATATAATTTACATGATACATATGCTTTATTAGTACCGTTGACAAAATTGTTTCTTGTTTTCAAAACCAAAGCTCTAGCACAAATATAGAAATCAATGCTTCCCTCTGCGAAGGGCCTTTCTTTTACTTTTATGTTGAGTCAGTTCACCTATCTCTCTCCACCTCAATAAGCAAACACTTGTGTGAACTGTGCATTGATTCCTACATACTTGCATATTGCACTTGTTATATTACTTTACATTGACAATATCCATGAGATATACATGTTATAAGTTGAAAGCAACCGCTGAAACTCAATCTTCCTTTGTGTTGCTTCAATACCTTTACTTTGATTTATTACTTTATGAGTTAACTCTTATGCAAGACTTATTGATGCTTGTCTTGAAAGTACTATTCATGAAAAGTCTTTGCTTTATGATTCAGTTGTTTACTCATGTCATTACCATTGTTTTGATTGCTGCATTCATTACATATGCTTACAATAGTATGATCAAGGTTATGATGGCATGTCACTCCAGAAATTATCTTTGTTATCGTTTACCTGCTCGGGACGAGCAGGAACTAAGCTTGGGGATGCTGATACGTCTCCGACGTATCGATAATTTCTTATGTTCCATGCCACATTATTGATCATATCTACATGTTTTATGCATACTTTATGTCATATTTATGCATTTTCCGGCACTAACCTATTAACGAGATGCCGAAGAGCCAGTTGCTGTTTTCTGCTGTTTTTGGTTTCAGAAATCCTAGTAAGGAAATATTCTCGGAATTGGACGAAATCAACGCCCAGGGTCCTATTTTTGCACGAAGCTTCCAGAAGACCGAAGGAGTCACGAAGTGGGGCCATGAGGCGCCACCACAACAGGGCGGCGCGGCCAGCAAGGGGCCCGCGCGGCCCTGTTGTGTGGGGCCCCCGTGGCGCCTCTTGACCTGCCCTTCCGCCTACTTAAAGCCTTCGTCGCGAAACCCCCAGTACCGAGAGCCACGATACGGAAAACCTTCACTACAAGAAATGTGTTGACTTGCGACACTCCATTTTCGTCACTGAATCGTCACTACATTTAATATATGACGTTCTTATGACAAAAATTAGATCGCCAAAAATGGAGCATCAGTAAACAACAAATGTGACCTTCTACTTGAAATCGTCATGGTCGTCTATGACGATATTGCATTGTCATAACATCTATGACGATCTAATATCGTTACTAGCGATTTTTCCATGCCACATCAGTTCTTACGTGGCCAATCTACGTGGCAAAATTATGACGAAATCAAATCGTCGTAATACAAAATCAGCCCAGTCCATTTCATTGGTCAACATGGGCCAAGCCCATTAATACCGGCCATTTCGCTAGGCCTCAACCTTTCTTAGCCCATTAGCCTTCTGGGTTTTGCCTTTATTGGGTCCGTTGTTGTTCGGGCCTCAGCCTCTTAACAACCTTTTTCAAGTTTATTTGGCTTCTCTCTTTCCATTTCCAATTCTCAGGTTTATTTTCCTACGATTTAACAATAATTAAAAACAAGTAATTTAATCAGAACTGAAGAATACAAGAAATCCAAATCCGTTAAACTATTTCCACGGCTTTAGTCAGATAAATACAATAATAACATAGCTATCAAACGCAATAATAACATAGCTATCAAACGCCTGTCAACTGCATTAGCATGACCTCTCCCAACCTACAGGTCCGCCTTGTAGCTGCTGCATCATCAGGACTTCTTGTAGGCAACAAGCTAGATAATCGTTGATGTGATCACGGCAACCTGCCAACTGCTTCCAGTGTGCACCGCTCGCTCCAGCATTATTTCCCAGCAGATGGCTACCTACAACCACCTGGCTGTGTAGTTCAGTAGCAGTAGCACTGAATCTTCCTGTTCTTGTACTGCTCCTGCAATTCGAAAGTTTTAAAAAATTGTGAGATAAGCAAACATGTCAGAAAGATATTGTCATAGTTCTTCTACAATTGCAGCATCAAAATAATAGTATGTTCATTATAAGAAATACACATTACAGAACAAGCTGGACTACAGTTCGAAAATATCAAATTTCAGAATTGCCTTTTATAGAAACAATATAGAAACTTGACCAAACAAAATAAGCAAACATGCGGAGCAGAATAACCTCATTTGCTAAAGAAATATTTGCCTTTGACTACTACATACAACTTCCAAGTAAGCCAATACACCACCAGCAGAATCAAGATTGTACCCAAGATAAGAACTCACCTGTGGCCAAGTATGTTGCCAGTGGCATCTTTGAGAATAACAAGGCCAAGGTGTTTCATTAACCCTTTTTAAATATCTATACATTAAGAGAAGAAAACAATGATAAGCATATGCATACACTAGATATGCACACATTATAACACGCTAATAGAATGCATACTGCAAGCAACTGTGAAATCTGAATTAACATGTATTCAAATCATAATAACACTTGTCAACTTTATGTCAACAAAATAAAGTTCCCTCAAGTGCAAATTGAATTAACATGCAAAATTTGGTTTAAAGCAAACTCAAAATAAGTTATAAAAGCTCATGATGTACAAATTAAGTACTTGAGGACCTGGGCTACCAAATTGATGATAGAAACGAATTTGTTTTAGACATATGGTATACTTATATGGCTATACATAAACCATTAGTAATACTGCTACTGGAGGAAAATATCATGTATACATGTGGTATACTATATGACTATGCGTAAACTAGTAGTAATACTACTGCTACTGGAGGAAAATATGATGTATAGTATATCAACAACGTATACAACCGAGACCATGAGAATAAGAATAATTCATTAAACAATACTGCTAGTCTACTGCATCGCTTAAAAAAATCGCTCAAATATAAGCATGTACTTCTTCAGAGAATGCATGACTTGGGACATTACTAATTTTACAGAGATCATTATCGCTTATATCAGACTCCAAACAGAAAGGAACATGTACAGCGGTGACCATTAAGGAACATAACATAGACTGAACCATATGCTCATACAATGCTATGCAGACCATAGATTCCATGTCACAGAATAACGTCACGGTAACATGGCCTATCAACTTGATAACAACGAAAACCAAACACTTATCTACTCCATAGAAGGAAGTGCCGCTGCGGAGAACTCACACTGCAAACGCGGTGCCGTGGCCGTGTTTGATGTGCTCCATCACACAGGTAAGCATCAGGTCTACTCCTTCACATCTGAAAAATAAACAAAAGAACAAAAAGCATCATTGCTCAGTTATTGTGTTTCTTTCTTTGCTCAAACAGAAAGTTCGCAATAAAATGAGACTATTCAAAGCAGAAGCATAGCTACGTATGACCCACTACTAGTTCGTGGTTGGCTCTGGTCTACCACAATTAGATGGAAAACATGGAGTACAGAAACCTATAATGATTACTCCTGGCTTCTTCACAAACATTATGTATGATTATAGAGAGGCAACCAGTGACAACATATATGTTACTAGAACAATTCTAATTCTATTATTAAGCAAATAAGAGCAAATTTAACTAGCAGTGAATCTCTTAGCAGCCAGCGTGAACAGTAGAACAACAAAAGGGGGCATAACTACCAGCGAATACTCTATTAGAGAGACAAATAGTACGAGTAATTGACAGAAACAAAACACTATTAGTGAAAAACAAACAGGTAATTGACAACAAGATATAGAAGGGAGAAATGCTTATTTGGTTGGATAATACCTATAAAGCTAAAGTCAACTACTGCACATGACTGCAGTAATGCTATCGACCCATGCTATGTTAGGAAAGTATCATGCAGTGATCGAACCATGTTAAATAGGTTAATAAAGTTGATGTAGCAACAACATTATAAACATAAATGAGCTCGACCCATGTCAACAAATTGTATTGACAGAAGTGCACTTGAAATGCTAATCACTTACAAGGGGCATATATGGATGGCTTATAATGTATACTAATGAGATAAAGAATTATTTGAGGGAGTAGTTATTAGGAGAATATATAGTAGTAAAAGAGCAAAGATCATAGATTGCATATCACAGATCATTGAGACATCAATCATGGGTGTTTTAATCGGCAGACCGTACAGATATATGAATGTCTGAAATGCGCAATCCTTTACAGTATGTACAATCGGTTACAGTCTTTGATTTTGAACGAGACTTTCAGATAAGTGGTGGAAGAAATTGTAGATAGAATGCAGAGCCCATCAAACCTCATTCTTCCACAGGACACCCTAGACTGAGAACATTACCAGAATTCACAAAACCATACCCTCATCGCTAGCAACCTTCTCACTTGCCCTCAAACTCATCAGCAACATCACGTCCTCCTCCAGATCAGGAGGTGACTGATTGTACCCCTTCCTCTTCTTCACAGATGTGGATACCTGCTAAAAAGCACGGGCTACCACACGGGGAGGTTGGTGATGGCGAGCTGGCCTGGTGAAGTCGTGGTACGGCGACCCCGTGACCAGATCCGCCGTGAACTATGTTACATCGTGTGTACCTGCACATATGCGGACCGCGTAAACGAAGGGTTGAGTATGAGCCGATGGGAGGGGATATAGAGGAACCGAATCAGGAGAGGAGGGGACAGGGAACCTCAGATCTGGCGCACGCGATGTCGGCGAAGCAGGCGCCACCTAAGGCCACCATGACCATGAACTCCTCGGAGGAGATGAGTGCATCACCGCTCTTGCGAGCGCCGCTGATAGACTCGTGCGCGCGCTCAACATCGAAGATGGCGCTGCTGCAGTCGACGTAGACCTCGACCGCTTGCTAGAAATCATCAATGACGAAGGCTTCCGTCACCTTGATCTCCACATCCGACCCAGACTGGTTTGGCCTATGACAAGATCCGACGACCAGGAGGGCAGATCTTCCGGTGACGTGAAGTGGTTCATCCCAGGTCGCGCGCCGCCGCCGAGGCTGGCCATGTCGGCATATAGGGCACACTGGCGCTACCGCCGCGGCCGAGGACATTGTTCACGGTATATTGGGTCACGGAGAAGGTGGGGATCTGGCTCTGGGAGGGTCAGATCTATGCGGAATCGGAGAGAGAAGGGAGGATCGGGAAATCGGGATCTGACGAGATGGAAGGAAAGAGAGGAGTAAGTTTTTGGTGGGCAGTGGCGATGGCGGCGGTTGGGGGAAACGGAGGAGAAGACGAGGGGTGGGTGGCGGCGTTGGAAAGATGGCTAGGGTTAGAGAAAACGAGGGTGGGTGCCGGTGAGGGATAGTCTTGTGCGGGAGTCAGATATTTTCTTTCGCATGGCGGGGAAATGGGATTGGCGCGCGTCCGATTTCTATTTCCCGCGGCGTGTTTTAGTCGTCCAATATTCAGTACACACCCGAGTGTTAGTGCGACTGCCACAGGACCCATGTTTTAAGATCCCACACAGCAGTGGCTTTCTTGGACGTGGGTGTTATATTGTTGGCTATCTTGCCCTATTCCTGAATCTAAAATTTTGGTACATGTATATGTTATAAATTGAACCTCTTTAAGAAGTTCTATAATTTCTTATGCCCGTACATCCAGGCTACATAGACATGACATGTAGGCGAATTGATTAGGTGTTAAGTCCAGCCATAATTTTGTATCAAAAAATAAAATCTTATATACAATTACGATGATCTTAATTCGTCGTAATCGCCTAGAATAACATCATAGATCGCGTGGCTCGGGTTATGACGATTTCATGCTAGGAAATAATGATGTTTATATATACATCGTCATAATTTTCTAGGGTTTTGGCTCCCTCAAAATAGCTAACGACCATTGAGTGTGAAATCATCATAGAATCATGACGATTTTATCCAGGGTCACCGAGAAAATGTCACAAGTCAACACATTTCTTGTAGTGCTTCCAGAGACGCCGCCGCCGCCAATCCCATCTCGGGGGATTCAGGAGATCGCCTCCGGCACCCTGCCGGAGAGGGGAATCATCTCCCGGAGGACTCTTCACCGCCATGGTCGCCTCCGGAGTGATGAGTGAGTAGTTCACCCCTGGACTATGGGTCCATAGCAGTAGCTAGATGGTCGTCTTCTCCTTATGTGCTTCATTGTCGGATCTTGTGAGCTGCCTAACATGATCAAGATCATCTATCTGTAATGCTATATGTTGTGTTTGTCGGGATCCGATGGATAGAGAATACTATGTTATGTTAATTATCAATCTATTACCTATGTGTTGTTTATGATCTTGCATGCTCTCCGTTATTAGTAGAGGCTCTGGCCAAGTTTTTACTCTTAACTCCAAGAGGGAGTATTTATGCTCGATAGTGGGTTCATGCCTCCATTAAATCTGGGACAGTGACAGAAAGTTCTAAGGTTGTGGATGTGCTGTTGCCACTAGGGATAAAACATTGATGCTATGTCCGAGGATGTAGTTATTGATTACATTACGCACCATACTTAATGCAATTGTCTGTTGTTTACAACTTAATACTGGAAGGGGTTCGGATGATAACCTGAAGGTGGACTTTTTAGGCATAGATGCATGCTGGATAGCGGTCTATGTACTTTGTCATAATGCCCAATTAAATCTCACTATACTTATCATATCATGTATGTGCATGGTCATGCCCTCTCTATTTGTCAATTGCCCAACTGTAATTTGTTCACCCAACATGCTATTTATCTTATGGGAGAGACACCTCTAGTGAACTGTGGACCCCGGTCCTATTCTTTACATTGAATACAATCTACTGCAATACTTGTTCTACTGTTTTCTGCAAACAATCATCATCCACACTATACATCTAATCCTTTGTTACAGTAAGCCGGTGAGATTGACAACCTCACTGTTTCGTTGGGGCAAAGTACTTTGGTTGTGTTGTGCAGGTTCCACGTTGGCGCCGGAATCCCTGGTGTTGCGCCGCACTACATCCCGCCGCCATCAACCTTCAACGTGCTTCTTGACTCCTACTAGTTCGATAAACCTTGGTTTCTTACTGAGGGAAAACTTACTGTTGTGCGCATCACACCTTCCTCTTGGGGTTCCCAACGAACGTGTGTATTACACGCCATCATGGCTGTCGACACATACATCGGTTGAAAGCAAAGTTGCGCATACAACAGGTTTAGCAAAACCTGCAACACGAGCTGATCACTCAAATGATTTGCTGACCAACGAGTATACATACATCTAAACGGGGCAATTAAGATTTGCTCCCTCAAAGTTTGTCAACGGCATTAACACGGTAAAAGTACATATACATGTATCTACCGAATAAAAAGTCTCAGCTAAACAATCCTAACACTTGGATAAAGTAGCCAAAATAACCTATTTACAAAACAACCTTAATCCCTGAAATCACCCTTGCGGAGTTTCTCTTTCCTCAGGTACCTTTGAGTCCTCCTCAAGCTTGTCGACAATTATATTGGCGGGCAACAATACCTTCGGATACAGTGTCTCCAAATCACCAGTTGTGTTGGCGATAGACAGCAAATTCGCTGAGGGATAACGAGCAAAGACAAGGGCAAATGTAAACCTGGCCCCCGCAAAGACTTGAGCTCACACCAAGTCTCGAATCTTCTTGGTATTTCCAAACTCCGACATCAAAGTCAGCAGCGTAGGAGGGACCGCGTTCAAAGGGAACATAGTCCTCCAAATTACCCTCAGGGCTTTGTAGCACTTGTCGAAGAAATGGTGGACTTGTTGGACCCGATCCTGAAATTGTGCGACAGCCGAAGCCTTCGAGTGTTCCCGCCAGAAAATTTCTTCGGCTGATGACAGCTGGGTCAATGCGTGCACACGCTCGTGAATCCGCTTGTTCTCTTCCGCACGGTTCAAAGCTATGACTGGCAAAGAAATCAATGGAAGATCAGGCAATGCATTTTCAACAAAAGAATAATGAAATCAAAGACCAGGGAACTTACAGTTAAATTTTCGGTGGCCTTATGCAGTTCAGTAAGAGCGTAGCGCTCTACGTCGGCTGCAATCTCGCCCTTCTTCTTGATGATGGCGGCCAAGGTGTAGGTGCTGCTCAGGTCCTTTTCCAACTGAGTGATCCGATCCTTCATACGTTGCACTCGATCATCTTCAGAAAGTGCACCCGAAGAATCATCAACAAATGCAGGCGCTGGGAACACCTGCAAGGAAAGACGTCAAAGGCATGACAGATTGATTCACCTCAACATCGGAAGGTACTCCCATCGGGAGAATACAAGCGGAAATATCATAACAAAGAGTGTGCTAGCAACATTGCTAGCACAAAAGTTTATTACAAGCAGAAGTTCTCCGACAGAACATTGTTTCACATCAGTTCAAAGAAAGGTTTGCTACAAAAATCAAATGGCTTGGGTCTGAGTCGATAAACTAGGACCGGCCGATGTCTTCTTTGATGACACCAGCTCGAGGAGCTGGCGTGCACACTTAAGAGCCGATATCTTGAAGATGCTGAAATCAACGAACCGCCCATCCTGCTCTTTCGGCAGCTCCTTAGACATTTCTTTAATGTCAGCCTTAAAGCCGTGACCCATCATAAGTTGGAAGGCAAGGAGGGCACCATAGGTACGCGAGGTACGTTTGAATACGTCGATAACCTCCTTGGTGTCAACCGCGAAGGCGTCGATCAGCTGCCCCAGAGTTTTGTCTTGATTGATCTTGGGGAAGATCATCGAGTGCATCTGCGCCATGGCACCTTTTCCCTTTTCAAGAAGCTCCCGCGTAAGCTGGTGGGAGGCAAGAGGTATCGACACACCATTTGCCGGAGAGTTGTTTGGAACTTTGTCCAAGGCATTGGCAGGGATGTTGGCGGCTTCTGCAAACGTAATGAAATGGAAAAGGTCGTTGACAAAGGATCAAATCCATAAGTGCAATAATCGACAGAGGTGTACAAAAGAGATTACCAAGTAAAGCCAAGGAAGACTGACGAAGGAGTTCATCCTTTTTCAGCTGCCCGAGCCTCGGCAGCCAGCCTCGACGCTTCCTCCTCTTTCAGCTTCTCCTTCAGCTTGCCCAGTTCCTCCTTCAGGGAGTCAACTTCTTGGCGAGCTGTGGCGGCCTTTTTAATGGCGCCATCCAACTTCAAGGAAGAAGATTTAACTTCCTCCTGCAGCCGAACCTTGTCCGCTTCCAGAGAAGTAAACTGAGAGGCAAAGGCCTCCAAAGAGGATATGACGCCCCGCAGGTCCTTAAGGAAGAAGGATGTTTGACAAAGAATCATTAAACAAGGTACGCACCAGGAAAATTCGCGTTGTAATCAAGAAAGGACTTACAGAGGGAGGAGTCACGGCGGTGGCAGTTGAAGGAACATCTTTCCCCTTAGAAAGGGAGGAAGCTGTCGATACCTGAGCCGCGGGGGCTGCCTTAGGAGCCGAAGCTTCTGAAGCCGCAACGTCCGGTGGAGCAGCGCCAGATTTGGCTTTCTTAGACGGAGGCTCAATGAAACCTTCGTCACTGCAAAAGGAAATGATTGGCAGAAGTTATGAAAGGAATGCGAGAAATAAAAGGACAAAATATGTCTTCAGGGAAGAAGGTGCTTACATATCAAAGAGAGCGTCTTCATCGGCGAAACCGCCGGTTGATCTCTTCACGGGTGAAGCCCTGGTCTCCTCCACAACTGCATTAACAAAGGCATCACGATCAGCGTCATCATCGCGCACTGATCCCTCTGTGTCGCGAGCATCATCGGCTGAGGAAGGAAGATCGGTGTGAACAGCTTCAGAATCTATCGGATCATCATGTTCGCTCTCTGGGCCTGTGTGTTCGACAGTGTGAAAATCAACATGGACTGAGGAGCCTCTTCCCTCAGAAGTATCATTCGGCGAATCATGCAAGTTTTCAGAAACTATGGGGATCTGTCAAAGAGAAGAACAAATAAGAATAATAGTAATTATGCTGACTAAGTGGAAGCAGCGTAATGAGAATATGAGAAGGAAAGATAGCTCTGATGGTGGATGATCGGCATCAAGGGGAGTATAAGAAGATATCAACGGAATCGAGTCTTCCTGACTAAAGAGAGTAAGGCGACGGACTTCGTCAAGCAGCTCCTTTTCCGACAGTTCAGCGATATTTATCCTGGTTTCATCCTTTACACCTGAATACAACCACATCGGGCGGATTCTGGCCATGATTGGTTGGACTCGACGCCTCAAGAACACCGCTGCTACCTCTGTACCGATCATAGTTTGACCATCGGCCTCTTTGATCCGAAGGAATTTGGCGAATAATTCGTCGGCTGCTATCTTTTCGTCGGGAGAGAGAATGTTTTTCCAAGAATCCTTCGGCTTGGCTTCAAGGACATCGACAAAGCAAGGAAGCTGGGACTCGGTTGTTGAAGAGTCCTTGACATAAAACCATTTCAGTCTCCATCCTTGCACGGATTCTCTCATTGGGAAACTGAAATAGTTAACCTCTGAACGGGCCACAAACCCCACTCCTCTGATGACAAAGGATCCATTACTACTGCTGTACCTCTTAACATAAAAGATCTTTTTCCACAGCCCAAAATGGGGCTCAATGCCCAAGAACGCCTCACAGAGGGTGATAAACACAGCAACGTGAAGGATTGAGTTAGGGGTGAGTTGCCACAGCTGGATTTCGTAGGTTCGCAGAAGATGGTGAAGGAATCCATGGGCAGGAAGCGAGAGACCCCGATACAGGAATGACAGGAACACCACGGAAAAACCAGCAGGGGGATTGGGCCGAGAAATCGCACCTGGAAGAATCACGTTCCCCTCGTCGGAGGAGACTAACCCAAGGCTTCGGGCCCTCTTATCATCACGTTTCGTGATGGAGGATGCTAGCCAATCCCCAGGTTTGGCTATCGAGCCTGGCGGCGCTGGCGGCACCGGAGCTGGAGGAGGAGCATCTGGAGCGCTCCTCTTCGGAAGATTCGATGAGGATTTGGCGGCGGTGCCACCGCTGGTAGAACTGGCGGCGGCAGCAAGGCTCTTCTTCTTCACCATTGCGAGATCTGGGAAGATCGAAAAAGCGGTGGTAGCGGCGCAGCAGTTGCAAAGGAAGGAAGAAGAAGAAGGGCGAGGAGATGCTACGGTAAGTATGAAGAAGATTAGGGATTTTCGTCCTTTGGAGATTTTAAGAGAAGGAGGGCTGCGTGGGCACGTGTCGTTGCTTCCAGTGGACCTTTTTCCGATTGATGGTTGCAGGGATCAAGGAGACGCCTTGGTAACTGTGCGAGAAGAGTGGAAATTGCTTGAAAATAGGGCCAGACAGAGAAAGGATGGGCCCAGCGGGTCGTGTCTTATCAGTCAAAATCAGGATGTCAGTGAAACGTCATCAATGACGTCATAAAGAATGATCGGAGTATTCGAAGGAATAAAAGGTATCGGATGGTGAACTTGAGTCTATGCACAGATTGCGAAGCATCTGCACTTAGACTCGGGGGCTACTCCCATCGGGAGCGCTGACGCGCACCCCCGAATGAGGAGTCGAAGGAAAAAAGGATTGAAGAAAAATTGGCTAATCAGCTCGAGTCTGCACTCGGTTGCAAGCACCCGCGCTCAGACTCGGGGGCTACTCCCATCGGGAGCGCATGACGCGCACCCGACAGAACTTTTTTGCACTCCAGGATCATGCCCGGGGACTTGATTCTGTGTAGAGTAACAATGTTTTGCCATCGGTGGTTTACCAGCAAAAGTTGGGCACGTTACTCATTATCCCTTGCATGTGGAAAATATATCGGATGACCTATGAAGACTTGTAGAAAAACTTCGGCAGAGCAAAATGTTCGAGTGGTACAACTTGAGTCTACGCACGGATTGCAAGCATCCGTACCTAGACTCGGGGGCTACTCCCATTGGGAGCGCTGACGCGCACCCGACAGAAAAAGATGATGTTGATTCAAGATGAACAAGGACAATCAAGGAGAAGAACATCAGAAGGAGACATGCTTCGGTCTCCACCCGAACTATGTTCGGCTGGACACTCGGGGGCTACTGACGTGGGCATTACCCTTCGGGTAACCGACATTGCCCTATCCCGTATTGTTTAATTGGAGGCCCATGAAAGGCACTTGGAGGCAAGACGGGCCACTTGGATGGCGCACCAGAAGATTTCTTGACGGGCAAGACAAAGAAGCAGCCGAACAAGGAGAGATTAGATTTAAAACTAGTGTAAACCTAGTCGTACTCGGTTAGACCTCTTGAGACCTGGCCTCCTATATAAAGGCCAGGAGAGGGGCTGCCGAGGGACACAATCAATCTTAGCAATCTTAGCCACCAAAAGCTTAGAGCTAGGTCACCATAGCACTTAGCCTCTCGACGATATCTCAGCTGAACTATTCGGCACCCCATTGTAACCCAATATCTTCATAATCAAGATCAGACAGGCAGGACGTAAGGGTTTTACCTCATCGAGGGCCCCGAACCTGGGTAAATCGCTCTCCCCGCTTGTCTGTGAACCGATGTCTCGTATCAGCTTGCATGATTCCATCAACCCTAAGCCCCAATCGGAGGGCATTGCCGAGGAGTACCCTCGACAGCAGCAGCGGCTCATCACCAGCAGCGACGACCCCAAGGACTGCTCAGGGCTGCGAGCGGCGTGCTTGGTGTCGCTGAACGACTAGGACGCCTGGAGGGGTGACCTTGACACGACGATCGCCATGTCCATCCGCGACATCGGCAAGCCGCTCGTGGACCTCACCGACGACGGTGAGGCAGGACCAAGCGACATAGTGAAGGACGAGCCTGTCGACGAACCCGACGAGCGCGTCAAGTAGGAGGTCGTCACCGACGACATATACAATTTCCACCAGTACTACGACGCCTCCGACCGCCACAACGGCCGCCGCCAGTACTTCTAGATTAGTGTTTAGTTTAAATTTAATCGAATTTCGTTCGAATCTATGTAATATATACCAAGTTTGGATGAATTCACTCAAATTTTAAATTTCAAAATTTTTATTTGGGGGACGTGGCTGGGAAGCGATGTCCCCTAAACGTGGTACGAACAAAACACATCCCTAAACGCTCGATCCGACCCTATTTGAAAGACAGTTTAAGGGACGCGAGGAGATGCTCTTAGTACATCGCTCGTCTGGCCCTGCGGTGGCAGCAGGCCTGGCGTCGGCTATTGTGATTTTGAGTACGCCGTGCCGGTCGTGAAGCTTCCGACTGTGTGCCTGAACAAGTTGGATGGATGTTGTTTTGCTTTTGCATGATACGTGCTCATAAACGATGGTGATCAGTTAGTTACCCCTGTTCCGAAAACAAATATATCTGTTGAATGATCCTACTCTGATCAATCATTTTGTCAGAAAAACATGCTGATATTGCATCATATAGTAGGAGTACATGAAACTGAATAAAAGTTACATTTTCTCGGTCTCGAAGCGAACCCAACAACAGTTTTACCGCCGATAATTGGTTCAATCCGTCCAGGGTCAGGTTTACAAGCTGCGAGCATCCCTAGAACGTCAGAATGACCAACTTCCAATAATATATCTTTTGTAATATAATATATCTTACATTACGTTGGTTAAATTTACAACCTTAAATTACGCACAGGGTCTATAAATCGGAACGGAGGTAACACTAGTAGAGAAGAGACCTTTTATCCAAAGCCCCTGGGAGCAATAGTCACGGTTTTAAAGCAAACCGGAACCAATGGGGGCGTCCCGGTTCGTTCCACGCGGGCCGATCCCACCCATTGGTTCCGGTCCGTTTGAGGTCTTTGGTGAGACTAAAGGGGCTGCAGCAGGGCACGTCAGGCCGTGTCAGGCCTCGGACCCCTTTAGTCTCGGTTTGTATTACAAACCGGGACCAAATGTCAACACCCGGATTTTTAAGTCCAGATGCCTATTATGCCGTACATCGCAATCCCAGGAATATTGTTGTTGCGAGACATAATAGTTGAATATCATAGAGTCATCATTTATTACAACACATAATCGTCTTACAAAGGTAGATCACATGATCCAATATTACAATAGTAGTTGATCTATTGATCAACGAACATCACAAATAGCGGAAGCGAAGTAGTAGTGGCTATCTATTCCACAGGCCAACGCTTGACGTCAGGAGCGGTCCTAGTTGTCGTAGACGTCCTGCTGTCCATCTTCCTCATACTGCTGTTCACCTTCATAGTCTGGCCATTTGAATAGCTAGGGACAAAGCCATGAGTACTTTTAAAGTACTCGCAAACTAATACTAGTGTAAGCACTATCAATTTTTAGTAAGGGGATACTAAGCTCTAGGTTTATTTGCATAAAGCCAAGTTTATTTCATAAACATTTAGGAAAGACTCTTCATTTGATAAACTAACTCAAGTGGGAACATTAGTGTCATTCCCACAACTCTGTTGTGATTCAATACAAAGTCACCATTTCACCTTTCAAATTCAAGTCCCAAGTCATATGTCACAATTTTTAAAATGGTCTGATGACGGAACAGTATGGCCTTTCCAACCGTCCATAACCGTGGACACGGCTATTCGAATAGTTCTACACTCTGCAGAGGTCGTACACTTGTGCCACAACATTTGCAATAATCCGTCGTGTTAATCGTCCCTGATTTACCATACTCCGTATGCGGACTACCAACCATAACCTTTCACTTACATACTCTAGTATGAGCACCTCTCCCCATGAGCATGGCCTCCCGGTGAAAACCGCAGTCAACCCGGGAACTGCACAGGGCTTGGGCCGTACATTCACCTCATATTAACATCATATCACATCACTTCTTTTGTTGTAGAGGCAGCCTTCAGCCTAACCCCGATGACGCTTGTTTAGAGGGAACCCATACTAGAGCACATAAATTTCTAGTTAAGCCCTTACCCATGTTGGGTATTGTGGGGGTACTTTCAAATTGGAATGGTATCGCATCCGAACCCAACCATCAGTTTTTGTAAAATTTACCAAGTCATTCACAAGTCATATTCACCTTCAAAATCTTTCAATAGAATGAATCATCATTCCAAGGTTTTCAAAGTCATTTCATTTCACCTGATCCCATCTAGAGTAATCAATTTTATTTATTTAGCAATAGCAACTAGTCATGAAGGGTGTTAACTAGCTTTTCTTGCTCTAGGCTAACTTTGATGCTCTTGTTCTACTCTATATCTAAACCAAGTGAATCAATGAATCAAAAAGTAAGCTTTGATAAACAAAATTTAGAAAGGCTTGTAAGGTAAAAACTTGGGATAGGAGCATTAAGCATAAAATAAAAATAATGGTGCCTTGCTCTTGTAGAGCTTTGCACAAGGGAACCTTGCAAGAGTGTTAGCTTGCCTTGATTGGTGAGGTGATCAAAGTTTTCTGGCTCTTCCTCCTGGTAGAATACCTCCTCCTCTTGATAGTCTCCGGTACTAGCGTCTATAAACGAATACGAGGATACAATCACCAAACAACACTTAGGCAGTCTTTAACTAGCCTTAATGGCTCACACAATTGATCTAGCATCACTACTTAACATTTATCCAAAATTATTCTAGGGTTTATTTAATATTAGGAAAATAATTTCCTCTCATTAAAAATTGGAATTAGGGTTTTTCTTTGGTTTGGGAGAAATAATTTCCTCTCATTGAATTCTTCTTACGATTTAATCTTCTCAAATAACCAGGGAGGATCACATGTTGACCAAGGTCAACACTTCACATTTATTATTTGAGAAAAGTGATTTAATTGAGATTCATCATCTCATGTGATTTAAATAACCATTGTAAATTAAATACTATTTTGATTTAAATTCTACAAGTGAGCAAGTATGAACCTATGCAGTAGAGGTCATCATATTACTTCATAATATATGAGACCATGATTTAAATGAGATGCTACACCTCATAGATTTAAATTCTAAAATTTGGATAGTTTAAATGGGCTAGTATTGACTACATAGCCAATATTTTGATTCTAGCCCATGATCATGTACAGAACATATATCATATTTTTACATAGTAAATTAGAGTTTGTTAAATGTGAACTATTGCAATTGGATTCACTTCAAAATTCAAATTGGTTGAATTTCTAGATTTATTTGAATACTGAAAAGGATCTGTTTTGTTATTTTTATCATTTGAATTTAATTACGAAATTGGACATGAGGCCAGTGGCATTATTTAGATAATTTCATGAGCTTTCCAAATATATAAAATTTGCTAAATTTGGTTCAGTAGATTTTAAACTATTCAAATTATAGCACTGACCAGAATTGAATCATTGCTGACACGAATTAATTTGAATAAGGCTAAATGGGCTTAGGCGGGAAAACTAATGGGCCGCATGGTTTGAAAATGGGAAACTAGCCCAGTAATGACGCGGGCCTGCTGACAAATGGTCCCACGCGTCAGCGAGTTATATTCTCCGAAACGGTATCGGTTGATGTGGGCCGTTGGATCAAAAGAAGATCGCACGGAGGGGGGTCGTCCTCATCATCGACAAGGCTCGCCGGAGAGCGAACCCTACCGGCGGCCAGAGGGTCGCGAAGAGGGGCTTACCGGCGTCCAGCGGGGTCGGCGAGGCGGGCGAATGACGTTGTCGACGACGCTGAGTCGAATGGTGGTCGAGGGAGAAGCTGGGGTGGCGCCAATCGTCGTCGCCTTCTTGCTACTGTCACGGTGGTCGGCGGTGAAATTAGAGCTACTCCGGCGAAATTGGGACGGGGGAGGTGGTCAAGGAGATCAAGGAGAAGGAGGGGAGCAGGTTCTGTGTGGAGAAGGGAGGCTGAAATGGTCTCTATTTATAGGACGGGAGGTGACCGTGGGGTGCTGTGGAGGTCGTCGATGGCGCCGGCGATTCGAGCGGCGAAGGGGCAAGCTAGGGGGCGCACGAGGTAGGCGACGGCTAGGAGAGGCTATCGCGCGTGCTGGCGCAGCAAGGGGAGGACGGTGGCAGGCTGGCGTCGTTCGAGTGTTTGCAGTACCGTGGCGGAAGAATCTGATCATGGCGATGGCGACGGTTCCTCCGCGTGCAGATGGTCGTGTCCAGGCGCTAGCAGGTGCGTAGGTGTGTGCGCGTGCGAGAGTAGAGAGCTAGTGGTCGACGATAGCGATGAGGCGACGCAACGCTCTGGCGCGCCCTGCGTCGTGACCATGCGCGTCGTGGCATGGTCTGGGCGCGTCTGGGCGCGTACGGGCGCGTCCAATTCTAGCCAATGCCGCATGTGCTTCGACTCAGCAAAGGTACTGGCGTGCTCAGGGAGGTGTGGGTGACTCATTTGACATGGTGAGAGGGGGAGGTGAGGGCCAGAGAGGAATGGAGTGAGGGTGGCCGGCATGGGTACGGCATGGCCAAAGTGCTGCCCTCTCCACACTTTAATCGATGGGAGCAAGTACATGCACTGATGCAGGGGATGCAGGAGGTCACAATGATCACAAACCAAAAGTGGTTTAGCCCAAAATCTGCTGGGTAAAGAAGTGTATTGCCATTCTGGATTAATGCCTGCAATGTGTTCGACTAAATGGCCGCAAGAAACTTCTTTTCAAAATTTGAAATTCTTTTTGGTGCACTTCATTTATATAAATAGAGAAAGGGTTTTGTGGTGGTGGTGGTCATTTTGACCAAGATTTGTAAGTTTTCAAATTTGGGGTTATCTTCTCATAATTTCAAAGTCTCCACTTGTAACTTCTCTACTGGTCAACCTGGTCAACATTTGCAGAGATGGTCAACATGAAAGTTGTTGACCTTGACATGGTCTTGGATGACACGGTCATAGTTGACCAAGTTTAGTTTAGGAAGATTCAAATGCAGGGGTGTAAAGTAGGGAAGATTTTATAAATGGGTCATATGACCATTATCACATGTAAGTTGATTTTGAGATTTCCTTTGATTTGATTCTTGTTTCTTTGATGCAATTATGTTTGTTTATTATATATAAGCATTTTACAAGCAAGGGATCAAGCAATTATGGCCTTGGTTGAAGATTTGCAAATTGGGCTAAGTGTATGTGAGTGAATTTTGGGGATTTTCTCCCTATTTAATTTCCCTTCATTTGATTTGATATTTCTTGACTCTAATGTGATTCTTATTAGTTTAGAAACATTTTAAGACCATTGAAACCATTTCAAATGGTCTTGTTCAAAGATTTGCAAAAATGACCATAACACATAAGAGGGGATATGTCAAATTTTATTATGTTTGGAAAATGTTCACCTTGCTTTACTTGGGCATGGGTTAGGGTCAATTTAGTGTTATATTAGGTTGAGAGATGGTTTCACACCATTTGGTCAAGGTTTAAAGTCATAGGGCAAAAATTGGTGAAATGACTATGTGCCACATATGCCTCTATGCATATGTTGCATTTGAATTTTAATTGGACTTGGATTGGCCCAAATGGTGTTGTTGAGTGTTGAAATGGTATATGGAAGTGATCCAACCATTCACAAAAAGTCTTAGGGTCAAGGATCTCAAATTCACAAATTTGCTATTTTACTCTCATATGCCTCTATGGCATTTTTAGTTTCTTTTTAATTTCTTTGGAAACCCCTTGGAATTGGTTTGATAGGTACTAGGTAAGGTGTATGAAGGTTTTCCAAACCTCTAAACAAAGTGGAAAGGTCTAGGGTAAAGATTTATAATTATAGCCATAGGCACATATGCCTTTTTCTTATTTATCTTCCTTTTATTTTATTTTAACTAGGATCATGAAAAGAGGGGTGGGGTTTAGGGTTTAAGATTATTTCAAATACTAATAACAAGCAATCATGGCAATAGCACAAGAATTAAGCAAGATCACTATGTATCAAACTTAATTTAATAAAAGTTTTTGTTGGTTCCAAAATTTGGAACTAGGGAAATTCATTTATTTTGTTTTGAATTTTTGGGATGTTACAAACCCTTCCCCCTTAAACAAATCTCGTCCCGAGATTTTTAGAAAAGTTAGGTTCCTAAGAGAGATTGAGCATTTTATTAACAGGAAGACATACTTGGCATGGTCTGTGGTGCTTCCTGAGCTTCAGTGGCAGCCATGTCCAAGTGTGAGCCACACTTAGCTATCACAAGAGGTGTGTATGTTGTTTTGCTCTCTTCACATGCACAAGAGGTGTTCGATGAAATGCCTAAGAGATTTTGCCACTTGAGTTCACACAAAACAAGCTACACTTAACTGTCTTTTTTCTTCTCCATCGAGGTTAACAACTTTATCCTTTCATCTGTCATTAATAAAATGCATGTGTGTATATATATATATATATATATATATATATATATATATATATAGCAGCACTATTCTGCAACCAGTTGCAGAATAATATTCTGAGCACCGACTCGTACTTCTCTGGACACGGTCTTGGACTTCCCGGGAACTTTTTGCAGTGTGCGTTCGTACTTCTCTATGTTCTTCACAGAATCCATGTTTCCGTCACGAAATCGATTTGTTTAGTGTTCAAAATTTGTCGGAACTATGCAAATGATATACCGTTGGATAGATAATGAAAAACCGCAACTTTTTCATGTTCACACTTTTCATAGATTTTGCACGGTTTAAATTTAATTTTTAAAATACGAAAACGCTTCTATATGGCCAGAAAATGAACTTTTAGTTCGATTTTCGAATCGCTTATCGAAACTGAGCAAATGATATACCGTTGGAAAGATAATAAAATTGCGCAACTTTTTCATGTTTTAAGTTTTTTCAAAATCCTCACAGTTTTTGAACAATTTTGAAAATACCGAGTTTCGGACGTACTCAAAAACGAGCGGACGGTAATTTGGGTGAATTTTTTCAACCGTATGTCGGAATGATGCAAATGATATGGCGTTGGAAAGCTATGAACTAGGCGCAACTTTCTTATTCCAATTGTTTTCTCTAATTCCTTACAGTTTAAGAGAAATACACGAATTACTGTCCGCCCGTTTTATGTGACGGGCACCGAATGATTTCCCCGCGATTTCTATTCGAAGTATTTAAACAATTGAAATGATATACGGTTGGAAAGCTGTCAAAATGGCGCATCTTTTTTGTATCTACCATTTTTGCCAAATCCGAACGGTTTAAAACTAATTTTAGAAGTTTTGAAATCATGTTTCTAGTATATTTTGTGGGATAACGATTTGAATTTGATGGATTAGATCAATTTATTTGTTGTAAAATGTTGTAGGTAATGAAATTACACATATACTCTACCATATAAACCTTTTAGTGACAATGATTGAAGTGGTTGGTGATCAAATCGATGAGATTTACACAATATATTTCCGCCTCATAAAAACAGAGCATTGAACTTCTCTCGACACAAACTTGCACTTCTAGGGAAATGCGGTTGTACTTCTCGGTGCTGTTTCACGAAAGTGTTCAGTAAAATGACTATAAGTTTCTCATACGGTGTTCGTACTTCTCAGAATCACTGCTCGTACTTCCTTGCAGATGACGGGATTATTTTGTTTTTTCTACATTTGGACTTTGTCGGATTTCTTATACTTCCTATATTAAGTGGGAGTATTGCTCGTGTTGAATGGTTGTACTTCCCATTGTCAAGTATATGAACTTCTTTACGGGTGATGGGATTATTATTGTTTTTTCCTATGTGAACTTAGGTGGGAGTATTTTCCTTTGAACACTTTTAATTCATGTAATTACCGCTTGTACTTCCTGTTATCTCCGCCTGTACTTCTCGAAATCACTGCACGTACTTCCTCGCAGATGACGGGATTTTTTTTCGTTCTAAATTTGGACTTTGTCGGGTTTATTGTACTTTTCTATATTAAGTGGGTGTACTGCTCGTGCTGAATGGTTGTGCTTCTCGTTTTCAAGTATATGAACTTCCTCACGGGTGACGGGATTATTTTTGTATTTTGTACATTTGGATTTTGTCGGTGTTCTTGTACTTCCTATATTAAGCGGGTGTACTGCTCGTGTTGAATGGTTGCTTTTCTCCGCATCAACTATTTGAACTTCCTCACGGATGACGGGATTTTTTTATGTTTTTTCTAGATTTGGATTTTATTGGTTTTCTTTTACTTCCTATAATAACTGCTTGTACTGCTCGTGTTAAATGGTTGTACTTATCTGTGTCTAGCATTTGAACTTCCTCGCGGATGATCGGATTTTTTTTTTGTATATTTGGATTTTCTCGGTTTTCTTGTACTTCATATATTAAGCAGGTGTACTGCTCGTGTCGAATACTTGTCAGACTTCTCAGACTGTTGTTGTTATTGTTGTTGTACTTCTCAGACTGTTGTTTTAGCACTATCCAGCGAGTATACTTCTCAGACCGTTGTTGCTGTACTTCGCTTATTTCTTGGACTGTACTTTTGTTCTTCCTATCGTGCCTTTGTGTACTTCTCTCTACCTTGCTTATTTTTCTTATTTGGGTAGTCACCGGAACTAAATATGTGTACCTCCCAAAATTTCTAAGATTACTTCTCTATATATTATTTTATTAAAAAAATTAACTAGAGATATGTATTTATTAGAACCCAAAGAAAATGATAACACGTGGGCTATTCCCTACGAAAATTCTGAACCGAAACAAGTGATTATTTTCAGCACACACGCTCTACTCTTAGCGTCTTCTGTCTTGACCCAAAATAAAATAAGAAGTAAACGCTGTCCTGATCCAACGAGCTAGTACAGACAGCAGTACATGGCAGCCACGATTCTTTGGTTCAACGTTGTTGTCTCCATGTCCCAGCGACAGGGAAGAGGAGGCCGCAGCGGTCGATGCAGACCACCAGATGAATCGGTGAACTTATAGGCACGAACTCATGCGCTTCCCAGTTTCAGATATGTGTACTGCTGCATGCTAATTTGTATTATTAAATCCACTCGAATTGTTCGGATGACTCATCGCGTGGGAAGAAAATTGCATCCAGGAATTGAAAGAAAAAGAGGAGAAGAAATCTCCGTATACTCCCGTACAACAGTTGCCTTTTCGAGCAGACATGCAGCGTTGCCGATGGGCATGGGGCGGCAGCAGGCGGAGGAGTAGACCAGCGGGAGGGCGCGTCGACGGCGGAGCTAGAGCCGGCCAAGGGACGGCGGCGTGCGGGTCAGGGGCGGCGGCGCGCCGGTCGAGGGCGCGGCGCGCCGGTCGAGGGACGGCGGCGCGCGGGTCGAGGCGGACGCACGAGGGTAGAGGGCGTCAGCGTAAGGATCAGGGATGGTGCCGCGCGGGCAGAGGGGCGGCAGCGTGCGGGAACGGCCGGCAGCAGGGGGCATGGAGGCGCACCAGCGACGGCGCGACCCACCAGGCGGAGGCGGCACAGCCCTCCAGGCGGAGGCGGCGCGGCCCTCAAGTCGGAGCGGCGGCCCTCGAGGCGGTGGAGCGGCGGCCCTCCGGAGGCAGCAGGGGTGGCCGGCGGCGGGGAGCAGCTTTGACGGCGTGGTCGGGTCTGCGGGGGGAGTATGGGGACGAGTCGGGATAGGGCGTGGCTCAGTTTTTTTAATTCTTGGAGTGGATCGGTTGGTTGGTCTGCTGTTTCTAACGCGTCGCGTCTATATAAGATCGGGTGGTGCTCAAAATATTATTTTGAGCACCGGTTTCAGAATAGTGCGACCCTATATATATATGACATATTCATACTACACCTGGGTGTAGTTACACCTAGGTGTGTTTCTCATAATCTAGAGAGTATCTATCATATCGAATAATATGTACATGTAGTATGAAGTATATAAAACTATTTTGGAAGTATATATACTACTTTGTAGGTAGTATGTACATTTTTTTACGTATACATATGCATATATTTCGGATATATAGTGCAGACTATGGGTTCACTTGCATTTTTTTCACCAAACTTGGTTTGGAGTATCTTAGATATAGTATACGAACATACTCAAACCGATAAAATATCGTATATACTTATGTACGGAAGTATATAGATATGGGAGTAACTACACCCAGGGGTAGGAAGTATTTATCCTATATATATATATAGGTCTGCTATTCTCGAACCGGTTCGAGAATAACTATTCTCGAACCCTTTCTGAACTTCCCGGTACATGGATCTGAACTTCTTCTTCCATGAATCTGAACTTCCCGATGGACTTTATTATTGTACAGGGCGAACTTCCGAAACTTGAGTCTAGTATGAAGTGAACTTCAGAAAATATAGCGAACTTCCGTCGCATCTGAACTTCTCTGGAACCACTTTGTGAACTTCTGGATGTTTCCAAGTGAACTTCTCGACGGAATACCAGAATTGCATGTTCGTGCGGACACTATTTTCATGTTGATTTTCATACCGCTTATCGGATTGATGCATACAATATACCGTTGGATTCGTACGGAAATTTCACAACTTTTTCATGTTCATTGTTTTCCCAAATTCTGTATTGTTTAAAACTAATTTTAAATATAGAAAACAACGTTTTCGCGGATTTCTCTATTTTCGTGCAGTTTTGGGGTTCTAATTTTCAAACAGTTTATCGGATCGATGCGTATGATATACCATTGGAAAGCTATTGACTAGGCGCACCTTTTTCATGTACAACATCTTTCCAAATTCTCTGTAGTTTAAGAGCAGATTTGAAAATATGTGATTCCGCTTTTTTAACTTCTCGGTTTTTCGTACTGTTTTTGGGGTCTTATTTCCGAACCACTTGTCGGAATGTTCCAAATGATATTGCGTTGGAAAGATATTGACTAGGCGCACCTTTTTCGTGTTGAAGGTTTTTCCAAATTCTATACGTTTTAAGTTTAATTTTTGTAATACGCAAAAGCGGAGATAACGCCAACACGAGAATATTTTTGAAATTGGCTCATCTAGATTGATTAGGTGCGGTATTGTGGTGTGTTGGGGTATTAATAGAGTTATATGATTGTTAATTGTATGTGGCGTTGATCAATTTACGCAATCAAAGGCCATATGAATGATTTCTATGCCTATGATTTCCGCCCATAAAAATAGAGTAGGTGAGCTGCTCGAATATGGAAGTGAACTTCTCAATATCAGTTAGTGAACTTCCGGTCGTGGTATAAAAGTTTCATGAATATCCAAAGTACATGAGTTGCTTCAATATGTAAGTGAACTTCTTGATATTTGTTAGTGAACTTCCAGTCGGGGTATAAAAGTTACATGAATATTCAAAGTACATGAATTGCTCCAATATGAAAGTGAACTTCCTCCAAAGCTCCAATAAGTGTGTCAACAGAATGTTCACTTTGAATGCTCGAATAAGTGTGTATTGAACTTTTTTTTTGTAATGAACTTCCTCCGTTGTCCTAGTGAACTGTCGTACACATATGTAACCTAAATCATGTAATTCCCTGTACATGCATTAACACAAACATATCATGGATGGCAAAATTGAACTTTCCAGTTAAGCATTAACTGAATTTCAACAATAAAAGTTAAACTAATAATTATTAGTACTTCTCCACAACTAAACAGAAAAAATTCTAACATGTTCAAGCCTAACTTTTTGTGGCAATTGTGCTGATCTCGCAGCGCACTTAATGTGAACTTCCAAGCGAAAAGTACCAATGAACCTGGGAAAGAAAAGTGAACTGTCTGGAGCTAACCAAGTGAACTTGACAACCAAAGGTAAAATGCACATAATAGCAAAATCTAAGAGTGAAAGTATTGTAAACGAAGTGCAAGTCACAGGAATACATTTCCAATCATAAAAAAAACACTCAATCTGTAAATGAAAATCACACACACATAGCAGCCACAAGTTCATAGTTACACAGGTCATTGAGCAAGTCTGTTGCATCTGTTTTCACAACCCAGCCAGACGCGGTTCGCGAGTAAATTTATACTGAATACGCTAGCAAGTGACCTTGAAACAGCAGCCCATCTTGTCACCATCATTTCTGTTGTACGCAATAGCCAGATTAGGCGTAACATACTCGTATAATCTTCAAAAATCTTCATTATATTATCTGAGGCTGATATACCATCTGTTCGTTTGGGTTCCTCAAATTCACATGAGATTTTACCTGAAACAACAAGATGCCTGTAAGTCACTTTGTGATAACTCTATGCTAATAATTATTTCTATACTCTACTTAGTGCATTTCTCAAAAACATGGATTACGCCTTCTCTGAGAAATATCCGAACTTCTCCACGAACAAACGAGTATTTGATGATAACATATATACTTTGGCATAACCGAACTGCTCACGGTTAACATGTGAACCGCCCAGTCCTATGAAAAACACAAGCAAGTACGGTCAAAATAAAATCAAAGGCAACAGAAGCCTTTTGTAAGACATTATGCTCTAAACAATGGCAATAAAAACCAACTTGCTATGAAGAACTAGATAGTCAAAGAACCAAGGCAATATGTCCAATAGGGAAACTGAACCTCCGTAGATATACAAATATAACTCCACACAAATAGAAGCGAATTTCCTGAATGTGCCGATTTCTATTACTGATCTTTAGTCGAAATTTGAGTAGAGGAGCAGAAACCACTATTCATACCTCGGCAAAATGATTATAAAGAAACAAAGGTAGCTTCTAAATATCGGTAGATATGAAGTCAGTCTATTTAAGCAATTTAGATGCACCATAATTAAAACAAAAGTGAACTTATTTTCACATACTGAACTGGTCTAGAACAATAAGTGAACTTCTTTAGCAATTGCAATAACATTTTTTGTAAACTATAGGAGCGTCAACACAGAAAAACAAATTCCTGTGGAATTTTTTCTAGAAACATAGTTTTTCCCTTTAGACATGAAAGCATACACATGTAGGGAAAAAATTCTAGTTACCTTCATGGGACATGGCGAGGAGGAGAAGTTCAGAAGCGCCCCAGGGAGCGTTCGGACACTTGCTCAGGGTGGGGAGTCCAGCTATTCTTCACACTTCAAATGGTAAGGACTCCCTGCGACTGCATGGAAGCCTTCCTAGTCGTGGGCCGCACATCATAGATGGAGGCTTCAAACTACAGAAGTAAAAAAGAAAGACGCCACAGTTATAAGTCTATTTGGTTCATGCCTTTCTCTGGTAAGAAACTACACAAATCGAGGAACAACACCTCACTAGACAACTTCTTCAATTGGAGGGATCCATGTGCGTCCTGATATAACTATTTTTCAATCCAAAGTGAACTTCCTCTAATGAATGAACTTCCTGTGAATAACAAACAAACTATATGATGAAACTTTTTGGACGGAAGAAGGTAAAGTTACAAAAAGAAGAGCACATCTATTTATTTTATATACAATGAACTACCTATTTTCTCCTATGTGCACTTCCAGATATATACTTTGTATTATTACAGGGCACTGCATAACTGTAACATCCCAAAAATTCAGAACAAAATAAATGAATTTCCCTAGTTCCAAATTTTGGAACCAACAAAAACTTTTATTAAATTAAGTTTGATACATAGTGATCTTGCTTAATTCTTGTGCTATTGCCATGATTGCTTGTTATAGTAGTTTGAAATAACCTTAAACCCTAAACCTCACCCCTCTTCTCACCATCCTAGTTAAAATAGAATAAAAGGAAATTAAATAAGAAAAAGGCATATGTGCCTATGGCTATAATTATAAATCTTTACCCTAGACCTTTCCACTTTGCATAGAGGTTTGGAAAACCTTCACACACCTTACCTAGTACTTATCAAACCTAATTCAAATTGTTTCCAAAGAAAATAAAAAGAAACTAAAAATGCCATAGAGGCATATGAGAGTAAAATGCAAATTTGTGAATTTGAGAAGATTGACCCTAGGACTTGTTGTGAATGGTTGGATCACTTCCATATACCATTTCAACACTCAACAACACCATTTGGGCCAATCCAAGTCAAATTAAAAATCAAATGCCACATATGCATAGGGACATATGTGACACATAGCCCTAATACCCAAATCTTGCCCTATGACTTTAAACCTTGACCAAATGAGGTGAAACCTTTTCTAAACATAATCTAACTCTAAATTGACCCTAACCCATGTCCAAGTAAGGCAAGATCACCCATTTACAAGTTTAGTAAAATTTGACACATCACCTCTTATGTGTTATGGCCATTTTTGCAAATCTTTGACCAAGACCATTTGAAATGGTTTCAATGGTCTTAAAATGTTTCTAAACTAATAAGAACCACATTAGAGTCAACAAAAGTCAAATTCATTGGAGAGAATTCAAATGATGAGATAATTCCAATTTTTACTCACATACACTAAGGGCAATTTTACAAATCTTCATATGAGGCCACCATTGCTTGCCCTATGGATTCTAAAACTCTTATATAACTCAAACAAACCCAAATGCATCAAAGAAACCAGAATCAAATCCAAATTTAACTCAAAACCATCTCACATGTGATGATGGTCATTTGGGTAAATTTTAACATGATCCCCTCTTTACCCCTCTGGTTTAATTCTTTCCTAAACCAAACTTGGTCAACTATGACCATTTCATCCAAGACCATGTCAAAGTGAGCAACTCTCATGTTGACCATCAGTGCAAATGTTGACCAGGTTGACCAGTATAGTTTTGACAAGTGGTGATGTTGAAACTATGAGAAGATGATCCCCATTTTGGAAATCTCACAAACCACCACAAAAATGAACACCACCACCACCATGCCATCACATAAAGTATATAAATGAGATACACCAAAAAGAATTGCAAATGTCCAAAATTTTCTTCATGCGGCCATTGTGTCGAGCACCTTGTGTGCATAATCTGGAAATCTTGTTACATGCTTATACCCACTGGATTTTTGCCTCCACCACTTTAATTTTGTGATGATGTTGCTCCTCTGCACCCTCTGCATCGAGCCATGTCCTTGCTGGTGCTGGTTAAAGTGAGGAGATGATCCTTTTCACCTTGCCATGCACAAGCCGGCCACCGTTGCACTCTCGTTCTCTGGCCTCTCTCTCTCACCCAAACTTTGTCCTGGAGAATCCCCTGACAAAGCTGATCATGATCATACACGATTGGAGCAAAGGGACGCACGCTACTGGCCAGAACACGCACGCCCTGTACGCCCAAAACCATGCCAGTCGACGCGGTGACCTTGCACTGGCCACGCCAGTACGTCAAGCACTCGAACGACGCCGTCCTCCCCCTGCAGCCCTACCCAGGCGTTGAGCATCTACTCCCCGCCCTCTACACACTAGACACGCTCCCAGGCCTGCCCCTGCACCGTAGCCACCGCCATGATCAAGACCTTCCGCCACGGTACTGCGAGGACGCCGTCATTGCTAGCACACCACAGACCATCTTTGGACGCGCCATCACGCGCGCTAGCTCCGCCTAGACGTCGCCTACAAGATGCGCTCCATAGCTTGCCCCTTCGATCGCCAGAAACGTCGAGCCCATGGTCGACCTCGCCAGCACCCGCCGGCCTTCTACGCCCGCTATAAATAGGGACGATCGGCTCCTCCTCTCTTCACACACCTCACTCCCCTCCTTTCACTGAGCCTCCTTCACCAGTCAATTTCACCACCCATCGCCGGAGCCGCTCCAATTGCGAGCTCGGAGTCGCCGGAGCCCGCAGATCGCCGTCACCAATTCACGCCACCCCGAGCCTCGAAACTGCTACCAGTCGACGTCTCGTCGTCGACAACATCGCCTCACCCCTCTCCCTCGACCGGCGGCGACCTACAGCGCCCTCCGACCCCCTACCTCTGCCACCCGCACGCCCTCCTCTCGCCGGAGAAGAAGACAAGCCACGACCGTGCGATCCTCTCCTGATCCGAAGGTCATCATCGCCAGGTACCGATTCGGTGAATTAAGCCACTGACGCGTGGGACCCCATGTCAGGCGGCCCGCGGCGTGGTCAGCGCTAGTTGGGCCGGCCCAGTCGGTTTAGTCTGTTTAGCCCGTTTCGTTTTCCCGCGTGGCCCAGAAATTCAAATTCAATTTAATTCTTTTAGTTCAAATTCAACACTGCTGCTCACTTCCAATTTGAATAATTTAAAATCCACTACACCAAATTTAGCAAATTTTATATATTCAGAAAGCTAATGAAATTATCTATCCAATTCCACTGGCCTCATGTCCAAATCCTTAGTTGAATTGAAATGATAAAAATAACAAGGCAGGGCCTTTTCTAACTTCAAATAAATATTAAAATTTATCTATAAATGATTTTGAGTTGATTCCAACTCTAATAAATCACAATTGATGTCCTCTAATTGATTATGCAATAATATAGACAGGTTGTTTGTATGATCATGGGCTAGATCAAAATATTGGCTATGTAGTCAATACTAGTCCATTTAAACTACAGCAAATTTTAGGAATTTAAATCTATGAGGTGTAGCACCTCATTTAAATCATTCTCACAAGTGATATGAAGTAATGTGTTTACCTTTAAATGCTTAGGCTCATACTTGCTCACTTGTAGAATTTAAATCAACATAGTATTTAAATTGCACTAGTTATTTAAATCACATGAGATGATGAATCTCATTTAAATCACTTTTCTCAAATACTAAGTGTGAAGTGTTGACCTTGGTCAACATGTGATCCTCCCTGGTTATTTGAGAAGATTAAATCTTAAGAAGATTTAATGAGAGGAAACTATTTCCCCAAACCAAAGAGAAACCCTAATTTCAACTTCCAATGAGAGGAAATTATTTTCCTAAATGTTAAATAAAGAAACCCTAGCATAATTTGAGAAGAAATGTTAAGTAGTGATGCTAGATCCTTTGTGTGAGCCAATAAGGCTAGTTAAAGACTGCCTAAGTGTTGTTTGGTGATTGTATCCTCGTATTCGTTTATAGACGCTAGTACCGGAGACTATCCAGAGGAGGAGGTATTCTACCAGGAGGAAGAGCCAGAAAACTTTGATCACCTCACCAATCAAGGCAAGCTAATATTCTTGCAAGCTAACACTCTTGCAAGGTCCCCTTATGCAAAGCTCTACAAGAGCAAGGCACCATTATTTTTTTACTTTATGCTTAATGCTCCTATCCCAAGATTTTACTTTACAAGCTTTTCTAAATTTTGTTTATCAAAGTTTACTTTTTGATTCATGATTCACTTGGTTTAGATATAGAGTAGAACAAGAGCATCAACGTTAGCCTAGAGCAAGAAAAGCTAGTTAGCACCCCTCATGACTAGTTGCTATTGCTAAATAAATAAAATTGATTACTCTAGATGGGATCATGTGAAATGAAATGACTTTGAAAACCTTGGAATGATGATTCATTCTATTGAAAGATTTTGAAGGTGAATATGACTGGTGAATGACTTGGTGAATTTTACAAAAACTGATGGTTGGGTTCGGATGCGATACCATTCCAATTTGAAAGTACCCCCACAATACCCAATATGGGTAAGGGCTTAACTAGAAATTTATGTGATTTAGTATGGGTTCCCTCTAAACAAGCGTCATCGGGGTTAGGCCGAAGGCTGCCTCTACAACAAACAAAACGATGCGATATGACGTGGAATGAGGTGAATGTCCGGCCCAAGCCCTGTGCAGTTCCCGGGTTGACTGCGGTTTTCACCGGGAGGCCAAGCTCATGGGGAGAGGTGCTCATACTAGAGTATGTAAGTGAAAGGTTATGGTTGGTAGTCCGCATACGGAGTATGGTAAATCAGGGCCAGTTAACCCTGACGGATTATTGCAAATGTTGTGGCACAAGTGTACGACCTCTGCAGAGTGTAGAACTATTCGAATAGCCGTGTCCACGGTTATGGACGGTTGGAAAGGCCATACTGTTCCGTCATCAGACCATTTTCAAAAAGGCGACATATGACTTGTGACTTAAATTTGAAAGGTGAATGGTGATTTTGAATTGAATCACAACAGAGTTGTGGGAATGACACTAATGTTCCCACTTGAGTTAGTGTAGCAAATGAAGAGTCTTTACTAAATGTTTATGAAATAAACTTGGCTTTATGCAAATAAACCTAGAGCTTAGTATCCCCTTACTAAAATTGATAGTGCTTACACTAGTATTAGTTTGCGAGTACTTTAAAAGTACTCATGGCTTTGTCCCTGGCTATTCAAATGGCCAGACTTTGAAGGAGAACAGCAGTACGAGGAAGATGGACAGCAGGACGTCTACGACAACTAGGACCGCTCCTGACGTCAAGCGTTGGCCTGTGGATTAGATAGCCACTACTACTTCGCTTCCGCTATTTGTGATGTTCGTTGATCGATAGATCAACTATTATTGTAATATTGGATCATGTGATCTACTCTTGTAAGACGATTATGTGTTGTAATAAATGATGACTCTATGATATTCAACTATTATGTCTCGCAACAACAATATTCCTGGGATTGCGATGTATGGCATAATAGGCATCTGGACTTAAAAATCCGGGTGTTGACAAGTTGGTATCAGAGCCATTGTTTGACCTTAGGAGACCCTAGTTAGAATGGACGTCCTAAAAACTTAGTTTCAAAACAAAGAAAGTGAATATTTCAGAAAACTTATTCTCACCCTTATCTTAAGATCTTTTCAAAAGAATAAATCCATGCTCTACTTTTCTTTATCATTGTACATAAAATTTGGCACACTTGATCACTTCATTAACTTACTCATCCTCATTGCTCACAGATGGAGTACCAATGGGAGTTCTATCAGCTTGGTCGCGGAGGAGACCTACCGTTCGAAAAAGATTTGAAGCAACTAGTGGAATACCTAGGCCACCCGTATCCCGAATTCTTCGGAATACCCCTCAAAAACCACTCTGGAGAACCACCTCGGTGGGACGTTTCTACTGATCTCCGAAGGAAGCTTGATGCCCCGGTATGGGAAACCATCTGGTTTTCTGTAACGGGAAACACTTGGAAGGAAGGACTAGTCAGAGCTATGCAAGAAGCAATTTTCCGTCTGTGCGGACAAAATGAGGACAAGATCAAGAACACTCGCTTCATCTACTACCCAAGACATGACCCCATGGGAAGACCGATGACCATGCCCCCGCACACAGAGATGAACCCCTATGTAGCACACCAGGACTTCAGGATGTACAAAACCCGCAGGGATTTGGACAACGCCCTCGCCTCTCGCCAAGCACATTACCCGTAAAGACGAAGAATTCCACCCTGAAGAGTAGTATCACTCCAGCACTTAAGTAGGTGTGAGTTTGTATCAGGATCCCCTTGTATCGTAGAGCGAATGAATGGTTCTTCAAACCAACGGTGTGTTAGCATTGTAATATGTGATGTTTGGTATGAATGAAAAAGTGTTGTTGGTTTTTACCCCCGCAACACTACTCAAGTTTTCAATTTATGAACTTTTTAACTTTAAACAAAACAAACCCTAGAAATTTCCCTCTTATCTTATCATCTACCTCAATGTTCAGATGGCCCCACCAACCCGCAGCGCCATGATGGCATGTAACTCACACGCTCGTTGGGAACCCCAAGAGGAAGGTATGATGCGCACAGCAGCAAGTTTTCCCTCAGAAAGAAACCAAGGTTTATCGAACCAGGAGGAGCCAAGAAGCACGTTGAAGGTTGATGGCGGCGGGATGTAGTGCGGCGCAACACCAGGGATTCCGGCGCCAACGTGGAACCTGCACAACACAACCAAAGTACTTTGCCCCAACGAAACAGTGAGGTTGTCAATCTCACCGGCTTGCTGTAACAAAGGATTAACCGTATTGTGTGGAAGATGATTGTTTGCAGTAAAACGAGAGAACAAGTATTGCAGTAGATTGTATTTCAGTAAAGAGAATTGGACCGGGGTCCACAGTTCACTAGAGGTGTCTCTCCCATAAGACAAACAGCATGTTGGGTGAACAAATTACAGTTGGGCAATTGACAAATAAAGAGGGCATGACCATGCACATACATATCATGATGAGTATAGTGAGATTTAATTGGGCATTACGACAAAGTACATAGACCGCCATCCAACTGCATCTATGCCTAAAAAGTCCACCTTCAGGTTATCATCCGAACCCCCTCCAGTATTAAGTTGCAAAGCAACAGACAATTGCATTAAGTATGGTGCGTAATGTAATCAACAACTACATCCTTAGACATAGCATCAATGTTTTATCCCTAGTGGCAACAGCACAACACAACCTTAGAACTTTCTGCCATCGTCCTGTGTCAATGCAGGCATGAACCCACTATCGAGCATAAGTACTCCCTCTTGGAGTTACAAGCATCTACTTGGCCAGAGCATCTACTAGTAACGGAAAGCATGCAAGATCATAAACAACATGTAGATATAACTTTGATAATCAACATAACAAGTATTCTCTATTCATCGGATCCCAACAAATGCAACATATAGAATTACAGATAGATGATCTTGATCATGTTAGGCAGCTCACAAGATCCGACAATGATAGCACAATGGGGAGAAGACAACCATCTAGCTACAGCTATGGACCCATAGTCCAGGGGTAGACTACTCACACATCACTCCGGAGGCGACCATGGCGGTGTAGAGTCCTCCGGGAGATGAATCCCCTCTCCGGCAGGGTGCCGGAGGCGATCTCCTGGATCCCCCGAGATGGGATCGGTGGTGGCGGCGTCTCGATAAGGTTTTCCGTATCGTGGCTCTCGGTCTTGGGGGTTTCGTCACGGAGGCTTTAAGTAGGCGGAAGGGCAAGTCAAGAGGCGGCACGGGGGCCCAAACCACGTGCCGGCGCGGCCGGGGGTGGGGCCGCGCCGCCCTAGGGTTTGGCCACCCCGTGGCCCCTCTTCGTTTCGTCTTCGGACTTCGGAAGCTTCGTGGAAAAATAGGCCCTGGGCGTTGATTTCGTCCAATTCCGAGAATATTTCGTTACTAGGATTTCTGAAACCAAAAACAGCAGAAAACAAGAATCGGGCACTTCGGCATCTTGTTAATAGGTTAGTTCCAGAAAATGCACGAATATGACATAAAGTGTGCATAAAACATGTAGATAACATCAATAATGTGGCATGGAACATAAGAAATTATCGATACGTTGGAGACGTATCAGCATCCCCAAGCTTAGTTCTGCTCGTCCCGAGGTAAAACGATAACACGTATAATTTACGGAGTGACATGCCATCATAATCTTGATCATACTATTTGTAAAGCATATGTAGTGAATGCAGCGATCAAAACAATGTATATGACATGAGTAAACAAGTGAATCATAAAGCAAAGACTTTTCATGAATAGCACTTCAAGACAAGCATCAATAAGTCTTGCATAAGAGTTAACTCATAAAGCAATAATTCAAAGTAAAGGCATTGAAGCAACACAAAAGAAGATTAAGTTTCAGCGGTTGCTTTCAACTTGTAACATGTATATCTCATGGATATTGTCAACATAGAGTAATATAATAAGTGCAATAAGCAAATATGTAGGAATCAATGCACAGTTCACACAAGTGTTTGCTTCTTGAGGTGGAGAGAAATAGGTGAACTGACTCAACATTGAAAGTAAAAGAATGGTCCTCCATAGAGGAAAAGCATCGATTGCTATATTTGTGCTAGAGCTTTGATTTTGAAAACATGAAACAATTTTGTCAACGGTAGTAATAAAGCATATGCATCATGTAAATTATATCTTATAAGTTGCAAGCCTCATGCATAGTGTACTAATAGTGCCCGCACCTTGTTCTAATTAGCTTGGACTACCGGATCATCACAATGCACTGTTTTAACCAAGTGTCACAAAGGGGTACCTCTATGCCGCCTGTACAAAGGTCTAAGGAGAAAGCTCGCATTGGATTTCTCGCTATTGATTATTCTTCAACTTAGACATCCATACCGGGACAACATAGACAACAGATAATGGACTCCTCTTTTATGCATAAGGATATAACAACAATTAATAATTTTCTCATTTGAGATTTGAGGATATATGTCCAAAACTGAAACTTCCACCATGGATCATGGCTTTAGTTAGCGGCCCAATGTTCTTCTCTAACAATATGCATGCTTAACCATAAGGTGGTAGATCGCTCTTACTTCAAACAAGACGGACATGCATAGCAACTCACATGAAATTCAACAATGAATAGTTGATGGCGTCCCCAGTAAACATGGTTATCGCACAACAAGCAACTTAATAAGAGATAAAGTGCATAATTACATATTTAATGAAGGAGATATGCCCTAGAGGCAATAATAAAGTGGTTATTATTTATATCTTTAAGTTTATGATAAATGTTTATATATCATGCTATAATTGTATTAACCGAAACATTAGTACATGTGTGATATGTAGACAACAAGAAGTCCCTAGTATGCCTCTTAAACTAGCTTGTTGATTAATGGATGATTAGTTTCATAATCATGAACATTGGATGTTATTAATAACAAGGTTATATCATTATATGAATGATGTAATGGACACACCCAATTAAGCGTAGCATAAGATCTCGTCATTAAGTTATTTGCTATAAGCTTTCGATACATAGTTACCTAGTCCTTATGACCATGAGATCATGTAAATCACTTATACCGGAAAGGTACTTTGATTACACCAAACGCCACTGCGTAAATGGGTGGCTATAAAGGTGGGATTAAGTATCCGGAAAGTATGAGTTGAGGCATATGGATCAACAGTGGGATTTGTCCATCCCGATGACGGATAGATATACTCTGGGCCCTCTCGGTGGAATGTCGTCTAATGTCTTGCAAGCATATGAATGAGTTCATAAGAGACCACATACCACGGTACGAGTAAAGAGTACTTGTCAGGAGACGAGGTTGAACAAGGTATAGAGAGATACCGAAGATCAAACCTCGGACAAGTAAAATATCGCGAGACAAAGGGAATTGGTAATGTATGTGAATGGTTCATTCGATCACTAAAGTCATCGTTGAATATGTGGGAGCCATTATGGATCTCCAGATCCCGCTATTGGTTATTGGTCGGAGTGAGTACTCAACCATGTCCGCATAGTTCACGAACCGTAGGGTGACACACTTAAAGTTGGATGTTGAAATGGTAGCACTTGAATTATGGAATGGAGTTCGAATATTTGTTCGGAGTCCCGGATGAGATCCCGGACATCATGAGGAGTTCCGGAATGGTCCGGAGAATAAGATTCATATATAGGATGTCATTTTATGTGAAATAAAATGTCGCGGAAGGTTCTATGGAAGGTTCTAGAAGGTTCTAGAAAAGTCCGGAAGAAACCACCAAGGAAGGTGGAGTCCACATGGGACTCCACCACCATGGCCGGCCAGCCCTAGATGGGGTGGAGTCCCAAGTGGACTCCACCATAGGGGGCCGGCCACCCCCCACATGGGAGGTGGGAATCCCACCTTTGGGTGGGAGTCCTAGTTGGGCTAGGTTTCCCCCCTCCTATGGAAGGTTTTGGTTTCGGGTCTTATTCGAAGACTTGGACACCAACACTTGGGATCCACCTATATAATGAGGGGCCAAGGGAGGGGGCCGGCCACCCCAAGACCAGAAGCTGGCCGCCCCCCTTGAGTGGCCGGCCACCCCCTCCCAAACCCTAGCTTTGCTCCTCCACTCCATATTGCCCGCGTAGCTTAGCGAAGCTCCGCCGGACTTCTACACCGCCACCGACACCACGCCGTCGTGCTGTCGGATTCAAGAGGAGCTACTACTTCCGCTGCCCGCTGGAACGGGGAGGTGGACGTCGTCTTCATCAACAACCGAACGTGTGACCGAGTACGGAGGTGCTGCCCGTTCGTGGCGCCGGAACCGATCGTGATCAAGATCTTCTACGCGCTTTTGCAAGCGGCAAGTGATCGTCTACCGCAGCAACAAGAGCCTCCTCTTGTAGGTTTTGGAATCTCTTCAAGGGTGAGACTCGATACCCCCTCGTTGCTACCGTCTTCTAGATTGCATCTTGGCTTGGATTGCGTGTTCGCGGTAGGAAAATTTTTGTTTTCTATGCAACGTTATCCTACAGTGGTATCAGAGCCGTGTCTATGCATAGATGGTTGCACGAGTAGAACACAATGGTTTTGTGGGCGTTGATGCTCTTGTTATCTTTAGTTTGAGTACTTTGCATCTTTGTGGCATAGTGGGATGAAGCGGCCCGGACTAACTTTACATGACCGCGTTCATGAGACTTGTTCCTCGTTCGACATGCAACTTGTATTGCATAAGAGGCTTTGCGAGTGTCTGTCTCTCCTACTATAGTGAAGATTCAACTTACTCTTCTATTGACAACACTAGTATCACCGTTGTGGTTCATGTTCGTAGGTAGATTAGATCTTACTCGAAAACCCTAAACCACGTAAAATATGCAAACCAAATTAGAGACGTCTAACTTGTTTTTGCAGGGTTTGGTGATGTGATATGGCCATGATATGATGATGAATATGTATGAGATGATCATTATTGTATTGTGGCAACCGGCAGGAGCCTTATGGTTGTCTTTAATTTTCATGTTGAGTAGTATTTCAAAGTAGTTGTAATAGTTGCTACATGAGGTGAACAACCATGAAGACGGCGCCATGAACCTTGACGCTACGCCGACGATGATGGAGATCATGCCCGAAGATGATGGAGATCATATCCGTGCTTTGGAGATGAAGATCAAAGGCGCAAAGACGAAAGGGCCATATCATATCACATATGAACTGCATGTGATGTTAATCCTTTTATGCATCTTATTTTGCTTAGATCGCGACGGTAGCATTATAAGATGATCCCTCACATTAATATCAAGATAATAAAGTGTTCTCCCCTCGTATGCACCGTTGTAATAGTTCGTCGTTTCGAAGCATCTCGTGATGATCGGATGTGATAGATTCAACGATTCACATACAACGGGTGTAAGCCATGTTGCACACGCGGAATACTTGGGTTTGCTTGACGAGCCTAGCATGTACAGACATGGCCTCGGGACAACGGAAACCGAAAGGTTGAACACGAGTCATATGGATGATATGATCAACATGTTGATGTTCACCATTGAAGCTACATCATCTCACGTGATGATCGGTTTTTGGTGTAGTGAATTTGGATCGTGTACCACTTAACAACTATGAGGGATGTTGTATTAAGTGGGAGTTCATTAGTAATTAGATTAAAACATGAACTAATTATCATAAACATAGTCTGAGTAGTATTTTGAATTAATTTTGTAGTATTGGCATCCGTTTACTACTATGCGCTAGTCTTGTTACTGAGATAGAAATACTGTTAAAATCTGATAAGAAACTTTACGGATTGGTACCGTATTGTTAAAGAATCAAGAATTGATTAAGTCCTATTGCAAACTTTTAGTAAACCTCACATTGTTGATTCAAAGAGCTATGATTTCAATTAGTACCTAAAGTTATCTTGTCTCCGTGAAACTTGAAGTTCAAATCTGTTTGAAAAGTAAGGAGCTGAAAATTTAGTTTTCAGAAATAATCAAGGTATGAGATATATGTGATATCTAAGACCTTATTGCAAGATGATAGAATAAAGTTTGGTGAGACTACATAAACTCATAAGTTTTATGGGAATGTACGAAGGTTGAAGACGCAAGGCGTCACAATCCTCCAACTATTGGGGCACTAACGATATTCGCATATCCATGAAGTGACTATCCTTAAATATGCACCGTTACTAAGACTCGTCGTTTCGAAGCATCACGTGATGATCGGGTGTGATAGATTCTACGTGTGCATAAAACGGGTGCAAGCTAGATTTGCACATGCAAATACCAAGGTTAAAACTTTACGAGCCTAGCATGTACAGACATGGTCTCGGAAAGTCGTCATGATATGATGGATAAAATTATGAGTGAAATTGTTCATCATATCACAAAGTTACTAATAGTGAAATTTGGAACACTTGTCATATGATGATAAACTTCAAAGTAAGAACCTCAAGGTTATTGGTATTTGACCAACAAACCTAGAAGTTAATGATGTTGAAGTGTTTTTCTGAATAATGAGGAAAGCTAAAAGAGAAACTGCAAAAGATATTTTGGCAAAAAGAAAAGAGAAGACTAGAAAGTCTAGCTCAGGTGTATATAAATGATATACATGTTATGGTTGTATTCCTAGTTAACTCACACTATGAAATTCTTGGGTATTAGTACTATATTGGTTGGTATGAAGTGTCATACAAAACAACGCAATACAAGAATACAATGGCCTAAGTGACTGACAAGGAATATGATAGGAATGCACGTCAGGAACAAAAATAAAGTGTTATTATGTTCGTCATTGGCATTCTATCTAGCCCTTAGAATTTATAATAAAGAACTTAATAAATTGTTATTTTGCTCTAGTCAAATAAAAACAATGAGTTGTTTAAATTATGACATTACTCCATGTACGATGGATAAGTTATTATAAATCTTAATGGTGAAACACACATACATAACACTGACGCTAAAAATGCCATAAGGCAAATGATTTGAATTCCACTTATTTTTGGAACCGCTATTTAGGTCATGTTAGAAAGGAACGCATGAAGGAACTCCATGCAAATGGATTTTTGGAGTCATTTGATTTTTGAATCATTTGGCGCTTGCAAATCTTTTCTAAAGAGAATGATTAAAATACCGTTCATAGGCCAAAAGTTGAACGGGCAACTAACTTAGTGAAAAATACATGATGATGTATGTGGTTCACTGGGCATAGTTGTGTGCGGGAGATTCTTCTACTTCATGAAAACTTTCAAATAATGAATTGAGTATATATGTGGATATATTCAATAAGGAAAAGTTTGAAACATTTTGAATGGATTCAAATAAATTTCAGCATGAAGTGGAAATCATCGTAATAGAAAAGTCAAATATCTATGATTGGATCATGGTGGAAATATTTGAATTACGAGTTTTAGCGAACATCTAAGAGAGTTATGAAATTGTTCTACAACTCACGTTTCTTGGAGTATCATAGTGATGATGAAGTATCCGAGAGATGTATCCAAACCTTGTTGGATTAATGATGAGATAAAATATTATGACACCATTATATTTTTGTGGATTATGCTTTAGTGACTACCGCTTTTACACTTAATAGAGCATCATCATGATCCGTTGAAATGACACCATACGAGTTATGGTATGGGTATGAATCCTAATAGTCTTTTCTTAAAAATTTTGGTATGCATAGCATAAGTAAATAAGTTTACAACCAAAATTGGATGAATGTCTTTGTTGGTTATCCCAGAGAATTGATTGGGAATTCTTCCCACTTATTTCCAATAAATTGTTTCTAGTGAAGTTTTTGAGTGGGAGGACAATATAATTTGATAAGGTTTATGAACCTGAGCATAATGATCAGAGTAGCGCAGCATCGAAATTTGTTTCGGAAGAGGCCATGACGATCATGGCTCCCATGACTACAAAGTGTTTTAGCCATGGAGATCGAAATACATATTGAACCTTGTAGGTATGGTTTACTTTGTGATCAAATAAATGATTTGTGAACAAAGGATTGATTTTGAACAATGATAAACCAACTACAAACAAAGAAGTTATGATGGGCCCTGACTCCGTTAAAATGGCTATACGCCATGAAATCCAAGATAGATAAATACTTTTTGAAAGTAAATGGATCTATTAAATTGATGGACTTGGATGGAATATCCTTAAAAGAAGCTTGACTTGTCGAAAAATTGTTTACGACATAGTTCAAAGAGTTGACTACGATAAGATTAGATCTTCCGTAGTAATGCTTATAGTCTATGTGGATTATTCTAGTAATCACTACATATTTCTTTTATGAGATATGTTAGTAGGATAGCAAAATACACTACTTAAAAAAAAAGTGTGTATTAAAGGTGTATACTAGATACAACCAAGAGTTTTGCTGGTCCGTGGAATACTAGATAGGTATACGAACTTCAATTGGATGAAGTAAGTATCACGGAGTTGGAATCTTCACCAGATGAAATAGTCAAAGAGTTTTTGATTTCATCAGAGACGATGAAGAGGCTTGCGTTTGCAAAAAATTAAGTGGGAGTGCTGAGACATATTTATAATACTTATGTAGATGACATATAGTTGGTTATAAATGATGTAATTATATACTTGATTAAAAGGTTTCATTGAGAAATTAACTTGAATGAAAAGATAATGACTGAAACAAATTTAGTGTCAAGATCTATGAAGATAGATTGAGACACAAAATAAGTTTAAGTCAAAGTACATAGAATGGATATTGAAATAGTTCAATATAGAAATATTAAGAAGATGTTCTTGTCATGTAAAGTTTTAACAAGACTTGAGTGTATCTGACACTCAAAGAGTAAAAACACATGAGTGATTATAGATCACGAATAATATGTACACAATCAGATATCATGTGCTATAAAGTGTTATGAGCATTTACCAGAATGATTCATATGATGATCATTGGACGACAGTAAGAATATCCTTGAGTACTTTAGAAGAACTAAGGATATATATATATATTTTTGTATGAAGAAATGACAAACAAATCGCTGTAAGGTGTTACACCAATATTGTTTTTGTCACATATAAAATATAATTTCAATCTCAAATTAGACTAAGTGTTGTTTAAAAGGTAGCACAATGAGCTAGAAGTTGTCTATGCTAGATTTAGAAGAGTTCTAAATATTGTGACGGATTCTACAAAAGAAGGCAGAGTATGTCATTGTTTTGACAATGACAAAGGATGTTAAGTCAAGAGGTTCTTTGAGAACATGGTGTAGTTCCGACGGAATCAGAACTTTGAAGCTATATTGTGTATGACAATATTAGTGACATATTTCAGACCGCGGAATTAAGGTTCCACCAGAAGACCAAACATATTTAATGCCGACTCATTTGGAAATGAATGATGCGTTGAGACGCAAATGAATTACAAAATACATACGTTTCTGAGCGTGTCAGATCCGTTGACTAAAAACCTCTCCCGTGAGCAATACATGATAAAACACCGGAAGGCCAAGGTGTTATATCTTTACAAATGTAAACTAGATTATTGACTCTAGTGCAAGTGGGAGACTGAAGGAGATATGCCCTAGAGGCAATAATAAAGTGGTTATTATTTATATCTTTAAGTTTATGATAAATGTTTATATATCATGCTATAATTGTATTAACCGAAACATTAGTACATGTGTGATATGTAGACAACAAGAAGTCCCTAGTATGCCTCTTAAACTAGCTTGTTGATTAATGGATGATTAGTTTCATAATCATGAACATTGGATGTTATTAATAACAAGGTTATATCATTATATGAATGATGTAATGGACACACCCAATTAAGCGTAGCATAAGATCTCGTCATTAAGTTATTTGCTATAAGCTTTCGATACATAGTTACCTAGTCCTTATGACCATGAGATCATGTAAATCACTTATACCGGAAAGGTACTTTGATTACACCAAACGCCACTGCGTAAATGGGTGGCTATAAAGGTGGGATTAAGTATCCGGAAAGTATGAGTTGAGGCATATGGATCAACAAAGGATTTGTCCATCCCGATGACGGATAGATATACTCTGGGCCCTCTCGGTGGAATGTCGTCTAATGTCTTGCAAGCATATGAATGAGTTCATAAGAGACCACATACCACGGTATTTAGTAAAGAGTACTTGTCAGAGACGAGGTTGAACAAGGTATAGAGAGATACCGAAGATCAAACCCTGGACAAGTAAAATATCGCGAGACAAAGGGAATTGGTAATGTATGTGAATGGTTCATTCGATCACTAAAGTCATCGTTGAATATGTGGGAGCCATTATGGATCTCCAGATCCCGCTATTGGTTATTGGTCGGAGTGAGTACTCAACCATGTCCGCATAGTTCACGAACCGTAGGGTGACACACTTAAAGTTGGATGTTGAAATGGTAGCACTTGAATTATGGAATGGAGTTCGAATATTTGTTCGGAGTCCCGGATGAGATCCCGGACATCATGAGGAGTTCCGGAATGGTCCGGAGAATAAGATTCATATATAGGATGTCATTTTATGTGAAATAAAATGTCGCGGAAGGTTCTATGGAAGGTTCTAGAAGGTTCTAGAAAAGTCCGGAAGAAACCACCAAGGAAGGTGGAGTCCACATGGGACTCCACCACCATGGCCGGCCAGCCCTAGATGGGGTGGAGTCCCAAGTGGACTCCACCATAGGGGGCCGGCCACCCCCCACATGGGAGGTGGGAATCCCACCTTTGGGTGGGAGTCCTAGTTGGGCTAGGTTTCCCCCCTCCTATGGAAGGTTTTGGTTTCGGGTCTTATTCGAAGACTTGGACACCAACACTTGGGATCCACCTATATAATGAGGGGCCAAGGGAGGGGGCCGGCCACCCCAAGACCAGAAGCTGGCCGCCCCCCCTTGAGTGGCCGGCCACCCCCTCCCAAACCCTAGCTTTGCTCCTCCACTCCATATTGCCCGCGTAGCTTAGCGAAGCTCCGCCGGACTTCTACACCGCCACCGACACCACGCCGTCGTGCTGTCGGATTCAAGAGGAGCTACTACTTCCGCTGCCCGCTGGAACGGGGAGGTGGACGTCGTCTTCATCAACAACCGAACGTGTGACCGAGTACGGAGGTGCTGCCCGTTCGTGGCGCCGGAACCGATCGTGATCAAGATCTTCTACGCGCTTTTGCAAGCGGCAAGTGATCGTCTACCGCAGCAACAAGAGCCTCCTCTTGTAGGTTTTGGAATCTCTTCAAGGGTGAGACTCGATACCCCCTCGTTGCTACCGTCTTCTAGATTGCATCTTGGCTTGGATTGCGTGTTCGCGGTAGGAAAAATTTTGTTTTCTATGCAACGTTATCCTACATTTAATACCACAATAGTTTTTAAGCTATTTGTCCCATGAGCTATATATTGCAAAGGTGAATGATGGAATTTTAAAGGTAGCACTCAAGCAATTTACTTTGGAATGGCGGAAAATACCATGTAGTAGGTAGGTATGGTGGACACAAATGGCATAGTGGTTGGCTCAAGTATTTTGGATGCATGAGAAGTATTCCCTCTCGATACAAGGTTTAGGCTAGCAAGGCTTATTTGAAACAAACACAAGGATGAACCGGTGCAGCAAAACTCACATAAAAGACATATTGTAAACATTATAAGAATCTACATCGTCTTCCTTGTTGTTCAAACTCAATACTAGAAATTATCTAGACCTTCGAGAAACCAAATATGCAAACCAAATTTTAGCATGCTCTATATATTTCTTCATTAATGAGTGCAAAGCATATGATGCAAGAGCTTAAACATGAGCACAACAATTGCCAAGTATCACATTACCCAAGAGATTTATAGCAATTACTACATGTATCATTTTCCAATTCCAACCATATAACAATTTAACGAAGGAGAAACTTCGCCATGAATACTATGAGTAGAAACCAAGGACATACTTGTCCATATGCTACAGCGGAGCGTGTCTCTCTCCCATAAAGTGAATGCTAGGATCCATTATATTCAAACAAAACAAAAAACAAAAACAAACCGACGCTCCAAGAAAAAGCACATAAGATGTGATGGAATAAAAATATAGTTTCAGGGGAGGAACCTGATAATGTTGTCGATGAAGAAGGGGATGCCTTGGGCATCCCCAAGCTTAGACGCTTGAGTCTTCTTAATATATGCAGGGGTGAACCACCGGGGCATCCCCAAGCTTAGAGCTTTCACTCTCCTTGATCATGTTGCATCATACTCCTCTCTTGATCCTTGAAAACTTCCTCCACACCAAACTCGAAACAACTCATTAGAGGGTTAGTGCACAATATAAATTGACATATTCAGAGGTCACACAATCATTCTTAACACTTCTGAACATTGCATAATGCTACTGGACATTAGTGGATCAAAGAAATTCATCCATCATAGCAAAAGAGGCAATGCGAAATAAAAGGCAGAATCTGTCAAAACAGAACAGTTCGTATTGACGAATTTTAAAATGGCACCAGACTTGCTCAAATGAAAATGCTCAAATTGAATGAAAGTTGCGTACATATCTGAGGATCATGCACGTAAATTGGCATAATTTTCTGAGCTACCTACAGGGAGGTAGACCCAGATTCGTGACAGCAAAGAAATCTGGAACTGCGCAGTAATCCAAATCTAGTACTTACTTTTCTATCAACGGCTTAACTTGGCACAACAAAACACAAAACTAAGATAAGGAGAGGTTGCTACAGTAGTAAACAACTTCCAAGACACAAAATAAAAACAAAGTACTGTAGGTAAAAACATGGGTTGTCTCCCATAAGCGCTTTTCTTTAACGCCTTTCAGCTAGGCGCAGAAAGTGTGTATCAAGTATTATCAAAGGATGATGCATTCTCAGCGGGGTGTGGAGTTTTCTCAACCAGGCATAATATATTAGATACATAAGTTTTAGCATCTCCCTTTTTATTAGTCTTAGGCGTGCTACTCTCATCAAACAAATTTTCAGGAACAAGCCAAGCATAGTTATTTTCTAGTGCATCATTCATAGCTAAGAGTTTACATGGTATTGGTGCTTTGATCTCCCCACCATCATCAATATTATTAGTGTATCTTATTCTATCCATGTCCATCTTTTCAAGGAGACTAACAAAATTAGTATGAGAACCAAGCATATTAAATTTAGCAAAGACCTTTCTAGCTTCTCTTGCCAAACCACCAAATTCTCTAAGAAGGGTTTCTAAAACAAAATCTTTCTTTTCCCCTTCTTCCATATCACCAAGTGTGAGAAACATGTGTTGGATTATAGGATTAAGATTAACAAATTTAGTCTCCAACAGGCGAACTAAATGTGCAGCAGCAATTTCATAAGTAGGCGCAAGGTCTACCAAGTGTCTATCTTCAAAATTTTCAATGGTACTAACATGATTGAAGAATTCTTCTATATTATTTCTCCCAACTATAGACCCACGTCCTACCGGCATGTCTTTTGCGGTAAAATTAAAAGGAAACATGATGAATCAAATAAAGTAAATGCAAGTAACTAATTTTTTTTGTGTTTTTGATATAGCAAACAAGATAGCAAATAAAGTAAAACTAGCAACTAATTTTTTGTATTTTGATTTAGTGCAGCAAACAAAGTAGTAAATAAAACTAAGCAAGACAAAAACAAAGTAAAGAGATTGAGAAGTGGAGACTCCCCTTGCAGCGTGTCTTGATCTCCCCGGCAACGGCGCCAGAAAATATGCTTGATGGCGTGTAACTCACACGCTCGTTGGGAACCCCAAGAGGAAGGTATGATGCGCACAGCAGCAAGTTTTCCCTCAGAAAGAAACCAAGGTTTATCGAACCAGGAGGAGCCAAGAAGCACGTTGAAGGTTGATGGCGGCGGGATGTAGTGCGGCGCAACACCAGGGATTCCGGCGCCAACGTGGAACCTGCACAACACAACCAAAGTACTTTGCCCCAACGAAACAGTGAGGTTGTCAATCTCACCGGCTTGCTGTAACAAAGGATTAACCGTATTGTGTGGAAGATGATTGTTTGCAGAAAACAGTAGAACAAGTATTGCAGTAGATTGTATTTCAGTAAAGAGAATTGGACCGGGGTCCACAGTTCACTAGAGGTGTCTCTCCCATAAGACAAACAGCATGTTGGGTGAACAAATTACAGTTGGGCAATTGACAAATAAAGAGGGCATGACCATGCACATACATATCATGATGAGTATAGTGAGATTTAATTGGGCATTACGACAAAGTACATAGACCGCCATCCAACTGCATCTATGCCTAAAAAGTCCACCTTCAAAGTTATCATCCGAACCCCTCCAGTATTAAGTTGCAAAGCAACAGACAATTGCATTAAGTATGGTGTGTAATGTAATCAACAACTACATCCTTAGACATAGCATCAATGTTTTATCCCTAGTGGCAACAAGACAACACAACCTTAGAACTTTCACACTGTCCTGTGTGTCAATGCAGGCATGAACCCACTATCGAGCATAAGTACTCCCTCTTGGAGTTACAAGCATCTACTTGGCCAGAGCATCTACTAGTAACGGAAAGCATGCAAGATCATAAACAACACGTAGATATAACTTTGATAATCAACATAACAAGTATTCTCTATTCATCGGATCCCAACAAACGCAACATATAGAATTACAGATAGATGATCTTGATCATGTTAGGCAGCTCACAAGATCCGACAATGATAGCACAATGGGGAGAAGACAACCATCTAGCTACAGCTATGGACCCATAGTCCAGGGGTAGACTACTCACACATCACTCCGGAGGCGACCATGGCGGTGTAGAGTCCTCCGGGAGATGAATCCCCTCTCCGGTAGGGTGCTGGAGGCGATCTCCTGGATCCCCCGAGATGGGATCGGCGGTGGCGGCGTCTCAGTAAGGTTTTCCGTATCGTGGCTCTCGGTACTGGGGGTTTCGTCACGGAGGCTTTAAGTAGGCGGAAGGGCAAGTCAAGAGGCGGCACGGGGGGCCCAAACCACAGGCCGGCGCGGCCAGGGGTGGGGCCGCGCCGCCCTAGGGTTTGGCCACCCCGTGGCCCCTCTTCGTTTCGTCTTCGGACTTCTGGAAGCTTCGTGGAAAAATAGGCCCCTGGGCGTTGATTTCGTCCAATTCCGAGAATATTTCGTTACTAGGATTTCTGAAACCAAAAACAGCAGAAAACAGCAACTGGCACTTCGGCATCTTGTGTAACATCCCACTTTTCAATAAAATGAACAAGGGAGATTTTCAAGAATCCAAAAATCAGGGTTAACAAAAACTTTTTCTTATCATATAGGTTTATGCATATAGATCACCTTATTAATTATTTTGAGTGTGCAATTGCCATGATGCTTGTTGTGTGTTACTCTCACTCTAAAAACCTAGCAATGATCACTTGATCACCCCTAGCCAAATAAAATGGAAATATAAAGAAATTCCAAAAATCCATTTACCTCTCACATAAGGCCTATGCCATTTTTGCTAATACTTAACCTAGCCCACTTTGGCTTGCACCTTTGTGTGTAAATGGTTACTAAACACTTTTAAACACTATTGGAAGTGAAGAAACTCAAATCAAACCAAAATCAAATTCAATTTCCAAGTCACATGAAATATGGTCACTTGTGCCATTTTTAGTCTGATGCCCACTTTGAGCCCCTGGTTTTCTTCTTTCCCCTTCTAAACTTTGTCAACTCTTCACACCTCATCCAAGACAACATCAAGCACTTCAACTTTGCCCAAAGTCACCACCCCAAATTCATCACCAATTTGAAATGACAAGCAAGCAAAGTCAGGACTTTGAAACAGATTTAAGATCATATGCAAAATGTGATTTTGCATATCAAATTCATTTTGACCACCACCACCACCAAAATGCTCCACTTAATATATGATTTCAACCCACCAAAAAGAATTTCAAAATTCGAAAATAATTTTCTTGCGGGCATTTTGTCGAACACATTGCAGGCAGGGTAAAATCTTGAGCCCATGCCTCATTTTTCTACTTGGACTTGGTCCAACTTGGACCTCCCTGCACCCTGGAGTCTCCCTCTCACCTCACCACATCACTTCACCACTTGCACTGGCCATGGTTAGATTAAATCACCTCAAACATGCCATGCCGTGGCATGGCATGGCCTCACCTTGCCATCTCCTCACCTGGTCGATTCTGGCCTGCACCACCGTGTCCACTAGCCTCCCCTCACTCTCCTGGACACGCCCGTACCATCCCCTGGTCAACACGACGCACGCACACGCCGGAAACAGCGCGCCCGGTGACGCCTGTGCAACGCCCATGCCGCGCCAGAGCGCGCATGGAGAGCACCCTGGACGCCCAGAGCGTGACGACGCCCCGCGTCCACGCATCACCTCAGCCCTCACGCTCACCGCCAGTCGACTCCTCACCTCACCGTGACACGCCTGGACACGCTCGCTGACCCGCGGGAACGCCGCAGGTGACGAACGCGTCGACGCCCATCCGCCACTGCCCGCGAGCTCCCGTCCAGCTCACCGCCGCTGTAGTGCCTCGTTTTCATCACCGTCAAGCGCGTCAGCACCGCATGGACGTCGCCAACACTCCGCGCCCATCACTTGGCTCTTCGCGGCCCTGGACCGACGGCGACCATGGCAAACCTAGCCGGGCGCCACAGCCACCTCTCGCCGCTATAAAAGGAGGACCCCTCCGTCCAAAGCCGAGGCACGCCAATCGCCTCCACTCTTCCTCAGAACTCCCCCTGCCACCTCAATTTCATAGAAAAGCCGCCGGAGACCGCCAATCGCAAGATCGACGCCGCCGCCAGTACACGGACGCCGCCGGAGCAGGAGGCCACCATTGGGGACGCCGCTGCTTCCAGGCGCCTCCCCATCCTCGACAACGACGCGGCGCACCCCTCCGACGACCCCGGAGCTCCGACGACCTCGCCCACCGTCCACCGTCGCCGCCCGTAAGCTCCTCTCTCGCCGGAGACGATGACGTCTCTGGGCCGTGCGATCCTCTTCTAATCGTGCGGCTCACATTCCACATACCGTTTCGCTGGGGTAAAACCCACTGACGCGTGGGACCCGCCGTCAGACGGCCTGCTCGCGCTGGACGCGAAGTGGGCCGGCCCAACTCCTTTTTCCCGCGCAAGCCCACCAGTTTGAATTCAAATTTTCCAGAGTATATGAAATATCCAATCTGATGCAAACTTTGAAATTCAATTGTGACAAATCTACTCGGCCAAATTTTACAAACTTTATATTTCTGGAAACCTTATGAAATTATCTACACCATGCCACTGGATAGAACCCTAGATCTTTTGTAGAATTAAAATGACAAAATAAACAAGGCAGGGACTTTTCTGCATTATAATAATTCTTAAAAATCAACCATAAATGCTTTTCAGTTAATTCCACCTCCAATAATTCACATTTCACTTATACTAATTGTTTCTACAAAAATATGCCATGCTTACTTTGAATGATCATGGTTGAGTTGATTTAAATGCCCTTATGGCTATTTTCTAGTCAAAGATATTGTCCAAAACTATTAATAAATCTTATGTGGGAGTTTCCCTCATTTAAATCTTGTCACCACCAATTCCAAGTGAAGTGGAGACTCTGGTTATTTAGGTCCCATAGGAATTGTTGGTGATATTAAATCCTTGTTATGCTAGAATTAAATGGTATGAGGTGCTCACCTCATTTAAATCTTTTCTCCAAATGATAAGTGTGAAGAGGTTGACTTGGGTCAACCTAGGTCACATATTATGCATAAGAGAAATTAAATCTTAATAAGATAATGAGAGGAAATTATTTCTCTGAATAATTCAAAGTAACATTTAATATTAGTATGAGAGGAAATTATTTTTCTTAATTGATAAGAAGAAACCATCCACCAATTTAATAGTAATATGTGATGCTAGTTTAAGTGTGTGAACCATGATTGTGCATAGCTTAGTAGATTAGTTTGGTATGATGATTGTGTACTCCGTATTCGTATTTTAGACGCTAGTACCGAGGAGTATCAGGAGGAGGAGGAGGTCTACTTCCAGGAAGAAGAAGACCACTTTGACCAGTTTCCCAACCAAGGCAAGATAATACTCTTGCAAAGTGCAAAGCTCACCATGAGCAAGGCATTACCCCATTTACTTTATGCTTATGAGCCTATTCCCCAGTTTTACTTTACAAGCTTTATTTACTTTCGTTTTATCAAAGTACTTTTTGATTTATGATTTACTAGGTTAGTATGGAGTTAGTACAAGAGTATCAAACTTAGCCTAGAAGCAAAGCAAATACTTAGCACCCCTCATACATAGTTGCTAGTGCTAAATTTAAAATGACTACTCTAGATGGGAACATGTGTTGATGAAATGATGATGGTGAAAACCTTGGAATGATTAGTCATTTCCATTGAAAGATTTTGAAGGTGAATATGACACTGAAGTTTGACTTGGTGACTTTGGTTAAAAACTGATGATTGAGTTGGATGCGATACCTTCCCAATATTAAGTACCCCCACAATACCTGATTATGGGTAGGGCTTAACTGGAAGTTTATGTGTCTTAGTATGGGTTCCCTCTAAACAAGCGTCATCGGGGTTATGTCGAAAGCTGCCTCTACAACAAAAGAGATGATATGATATGACGTGAATATGAGGTGAATGTCCGGCCCAAGCCCTGTGCAGTTCCCGGGTTAACAGTTGGTTTTCCCCGGGAGGCCAAGCTCATGGGGAGAGGTGCCTATACTAGGGTGCGTAAGTGAAAGGTTAATGGTTGATGATCCGCGTACTGAGTTACGATTATTCAGGGTTTTATCCCTGACGGATGAAATCAAATGTTGTGGCACAAGTGTGCGATCTCTGCAGAGTGTAGAACTATTCGAATAGCCGCGTCCGCGGATATGGACAATTGGAAAGGCCATTCTGTTTTCGTCATCAGAATTTATATCTTTTTGAACTTGAATGGTGACTTTGAATTGGAATCACAACTGAGTTGTGGGAATGACACTAATGTTCCCACTTGAGTTAGTTAGCATTCGGGGAGTTGTTTACAAAAGTGTTTATGAAATAAAATTGGCTTTGTGCAAATAAACTTAGAGCTTAGAACACCCTCAATAGTAATGTTAGTACTTACATTAGTATTAGATTGCGAGTACATAAAGTACTCACGGCTTTGTCCCTGGCTATTCAAATGGCCAGACTATGAAGCCGAGCAGCAGTACGAGGATGACGATCAGCAGGACGTCTACCACAACTAGGAGCTTCTAACGTCAAGCGTTGGCCTGTGGACTAGAGAGTCCTTGTATCTTACGCTTCCGCTATGAACTTGTGTTTGTTCGTTGATCAGTAGATCAACTATTTGTGTAATATGGGTCATGTGATTCCAAGTTGTAAGACATTATGGGTTGTAATGAATGATGACTGTGATACTTAACTATTATGCCTCGCAACAACAATTTCCTGGGATTGTGATGTATGACATAATAGGCATTCGGACTTCAAAAATCCGGGTGTTGACAAGTTGGTATCAGAGCCATTGTTTGACCTTAGGAGACCCTAGTTAGAAATGGACGTTCTGAAAAATTAAGTTTCAAAAAGGAATGAAGTATTTCTGAAAAATGTAAGTCTTTGTCTTCTCCTTGAGCTCTTTGGAAAAACAAAAAAATTCATGCTCTTCCTTAGAAAGATAACTAAAATTTTGCCACACTTGTTCACTTCTCTAACTTAATCCTTTACTTCACTTTCAGATGGAGCCCGTGAACACGAAGTTTTACCAGCTTGGGAACGGGGGTAGCTTGATCTTCGAGCACGACCTCAACGCCCTGTCCGACCACCTTGGTCGCCCGCACCCCGAGTTCCACGGTTCGCAGATCGCGAACCAGCCAGGAGGCGAGCTGCAGTGGATCATCACCGCTGACTTGAGGGGCAAGATGGAGCCTCCCACTTCTGAGAGGATCCTCTTCTCCTTCATGGAGAGCAACTGGCTGGACGGACTGGCCCGCGGCCTTCAGGAGGGACTCGCACGCTTGTGCGGGATGAGCGGGGAGGCACTCCAGCACCCTCGCTTTTCCCACCTCGCGAGGCGTAACTCTGCTGGAGAACCCATGGACATGTCATCGCACCCGCAGCTGAAGCACCACGTGGAGCATCTCGACTTCATGCTGTACCACACCCAGCAGGATCTCGACCACTCCCGTGAGTACGCCAACCAGACTCACGCCCGCATCATCGAGCAAGGCGACTGCATCAAGATGCTCGCCAAGGACCGCAGGACTCTCCGCCAGCAGCGCGCGAAGAAGGATGCCACTATCGACCGCCTCCGCGCGAAGATCGCAGCACTTGAGGCCACTGTCAAGGCCCAGGAGGAGCAGATGAAGAAGATGGAGGAAGATGGAGAAGATATTCAGGGAGGAAGCAACTACCTGAGTGACGACGACGACTTCGAGGAGGATGAGAACACCGAGGGGGAAGACTACGACTTCCTGGACGATGAAGATGATGAGCACACCCCCATCGATGTCGATGAGGAGGAGGAGTAGTTCACTTATGCACCATCGTAGGTGTGAGTTGTATCCCGCCCCATGTATTGTAGCTTGGAGAAGAAGGGTTCTTAAAACCCTTAGTGTGTTAGCTTGTAATGTGTGTTGTTTGCTATGAATGAATGTATGTTTGTGTCATCATGAAAAAACTTCAAGTTTTAAGCTTTTGAACACAAACCCAAAACCAGCCATAGAAAATTTCCCTCTTATCTCATGATCTATCTCAATACTCAGATGGCCCCTCCAACTCGCAACACGAACCAAGATGCTATGATGCAGATGTTGCAAGTTATGCTGGAAGATAGAGAAGCAGAAAGAGCTGAAAGGCAAGCCAACATTGCAGCACTTCAACAGCTGGTCAACAACAATCAAGGCCACCATGATCATCCAGGATCCAAGCTCAAGAACTTCCAGAATACCAACCCGCCAGTTTTCAGCAAGACTGAAGAACCACTTGATGCAGATGATTGGCTCCAAACTATGGAGAACAATCTAGAAGTAGCGGGAGTGGAAGAGAATGAGAAAGTGCTGTTTGCAACGCACTACTTAGCAGGACCAGCAAGAGCTTGGTGGACAAGCACCCGTGCCATGAACGCGGGACAGTTTATCACCTGGACTGATTTCAAGCTTAAGTTCAGCAAGTACCATGTGCCCCCGGGTCTGATAAAGAAGATGAGAGATGAGTTCCGTGAACTGAAGCAAGGCCGGATGTCCGTGGTGGAATACCGCGACAAGTTTCTCACACTGTCAAGGTACGCCCCGGATGAGACCGACACTACTGAGAAGAGGAAGGAAAGGTTCCTGAACGGACTGCATGATGAGATGCAGACTGTGTTGATCAACATCCCCTTTGCCGACCTCGAAGCACTTGTTGACTCCGCCATCCAAATGGAGGGCAAACTGCACCAAGCCAGCGAGAACCGCAAGCGCCGCATGATGAATCAGAGTGGGCCTAGCAATGCCCCAAGGTACCGCCCCAACTCAGGCGGAGGTTTCAGAAACAACAAGCCCAATGCACAGATGTCACGTCCGGTTTATCAGAACCGGAGTGGAGGAAACCCCAGGCCAGGAGGCCACAACAACAACTACAACACCAACAACAACTTCAACCGCGCTCCGCCGAGAGCCCCCAACAACAACAACAGCAACAATAACACCAACACCGCACCAAGGACCGGGAGCAATGCAATTCCCGTCGCGAACAAGCAGGACAAGACCACCATCACTTGCTATGAGTGTGGTGTAGTGGGGCATTACTCCAATGAGTGTCCCAAGAGGCTCGCCAAGCTTGCAGGCAACCCCGCACCACCTGCTCAGCAGCAACGCCGTGTCTCCACCGGCAAGAAGTTCGCCCCCAACAAGCCGAACAACCGCGGAGGTCGCCTCTACCACATGAATGCTGAGGAAGCCCAGGACGCACCTGACGTGGTGCTGGGTATGTTCTCTGTTAACTCAATACCAGCAAGAGTGTTGTTTGATTCTGGAGCATCGCATTCGTTTGTCACAGAAGATTTTGTGTGCACTAGTAAGATTCAACCAATCAGCTTGAAACATGTCATGGTAGTTCAAATACCTGGATCAACAACTAAAGCTAGAAAATTTTGCAAAGATGTACCCATCAGAATCCATGAAATAGACTTTTATGCAAACTTGATTGTTCTGGGAACAAAAGGATTGGAAGTAGTCCTGGGTATGGACTGGATGGCGAAACATCATGGATTGATAGACTGCGCCAAGAAGGCCATCACCATGACCAGTAGCACCGGAATACTAATAGAACACTTATCTGAAAAACTACCCAGAAATTTCACCTGCAACCAAAGTGTAGCAAAGCCAACTCTGGATCAAATCAGGGTCGTCTGTCGATACCCTGATGTGTTTCCGGATGATCTACCCGGTATGCCCCCGGACCGGGATATCGAGTTTATCATCGAGTTAATCCCTGGAACAGGACCTATAGCCCAGAGAGCCTACAGCATGAACCCCGCAGAACTGATAGAACTGAAGAAGCAACTGGATGATATGCTGTACAAAGGTCTGATTCGACCAAGTGCGTCGCCTTGGAGATCACCAGTTTTGTTTGTGGATAAAAAGGACGGTGCCACTCGTTTGGTTACGGATTATCGTAAGCTTAACGATGTCACCATCAAGAACAAATATCCCTTGCCAAAGATAGAAGATCTGTTTGACCAGCTAACCGGTGCCCAAGTTTTCTCAAAGATTGATCTGAGGACAGGTTACCATCAACTGAAAATCTGAGCAACAGATATTCCAAAGACTGCCTTTACCACCAGATATGGACTGTATGAGTACAATGTCATGTCCTTTGGACTGACCAATGCCCCCGCTTACTTCATGAATCTCATGAATAAGATTTTTATGGAATTCCTGGATAAGTTTGTCGTTGTCTTCATCGACGACATCCTTATCTACTCCAAATCAGAAGAGGAACATGAGCAACACTTGGAAGTGGTTCTAGAAACCCTTAGGCAACATCAGTTGTACGCCAAGTTTAGCAAATGTGAGTTTTGGTTGAGAGAAGTGGGATTCCTGGGACACATCTTGTCTGCAGGAGGAATTGCTGTAGATCCCGCAAAAATCAAAACCGTTGAGGAATGGAAAGCCCCAACCACCCAGACTGAAGTCCGAGCATTTCTAGGATTGGCGGGATATTACCGCCGATTCGTTGAAGGATTTTCAAGCATCGCAAGACCAATGACTCAACTGCTGAAGAAGGACCGGAAATTTGACTGGAATGACAAGTGTGAAGAAAGCTTTCAGCTACTCAAACTCAGATTAACCACAGCCCCAATACTGATCATGCCCGATGTCACCAAGCCTTTTGATGTCTATTGTGATGCATCCAAGACTGGACTTGGATGTGTGTTGATGCAAGAAGGCAAAGTGATATCTTACCTATCAAGGCAACTGAAGCAACATGAACAGAATTATCCAACTCATGACTTGGAGCTAGCAGCCGTAGTGTTAGCCCTGAAGGTTTGGCGTCATTACCTCATGGGTAATCGATGCGAGATATATTCAGATCACAAGAGCCTGAAGTACATTTTCACCCAGAAGGAGCTGAACATGAGACAGCGCAGATGGATTGAATTAATCAAGGATTACGACATGGAAATTCACTACCACCCCGGCAAGGCCAATGTGGTAGCGGATGCCTTGAGCAGACTGCCGTGTCAGTTAAACTCCATGATCGCAATAGAGCAACCAAGCCTGTACCAAGAGTTTGAACATTTCAGACTAGAGCTAGTGAGCGAAGGATTCCTCGCCAGCATTGAACTCCAACCCACTTTGGTGAGCCAGATAAAGGAAGCCCAGAAGGGAAATGCCAGCATTGAAGGAATAAAGAGTCAGATAGCTGCAGGAAAGGCACCAGGATTTACCGTAGATGAAGCCGGAGTTCTTTGGTACAAAGAACGTCTCTGCGTACCATCAGACTCTGACTTGAAACAAGTCATTCTGCAAGAAGCCCATGACACCCTTTACTCAATCCACCCCGGAGGTACCAAGATGTACCAAGACCTGAAGGAACAATTCTGGTGGCACGGAATGAAGCGAGAGATAGGAAGCTACATCGCCAAGTGTGATATCTGTCAGCGAGTCAAAGCAGAACATCAACGACCCGCAGGACTGTTGCAACCTTTGCAGATTCCTGAGTGGAAATGGGATTCTGTCGGTATGGACTTTATCACAGGATTGCCCAAATCTAGCAGAGGAAATGACTCCATTTGGGTAGTCATCGATAGGTTAACCAAGGTTGCACATTTCATCCCCGTCAAGACCACATACCAAGGCCCAAAGCTAGCTGAGTTATACATATCCAGAATAGTCAGCCTGCACGGAACACCGAAGTCAATCGTGTCAGATAGAGGATCACAATTCACCTCAAGATTTTGGCAGAAAGTACATGAAGGATTAGGAACCCGACTGAATTTCAGCACAGCGTATCACCCACAGACTGACGGACAGACCGAGAGAGTCAATCAGATACTAGAAGATATGTTAAGAGCCTGTGTGCTAGAGTATGGATCCAAATGGGAAGACTGCCTACCATATGCAGAATTCTCCTACAACAATAGCTACCAAGCCAGCTTACAGATGGCCCCCTTTGAAGCCCTGTACGGAAGGAAATGCCGTACCCCTCTGAACTGGTCGGAAGTCGGAGATAGTCAAGTCTTCGGCCCCGATGTTCTCCGCGAAGCCGAAGAAAAGGTGCACAAGATCCACGAGTACCTCAAGACCGCCCAGTCCAGACAGAAGAGCTACGCCGACAAGAGACGCCGAGAGATGACATTCGAGATCGGAGATTTTGTGTATCTCAAAGTCTCACCCCTCAAAGGAATGCAGAGATTCCAACTCAAAGGAAAACTCGCCCCCGCATATGTCGGACCATTCAAGATTACGGATCGCCGAGGAGAAGTCTCATATCGCTTGGAACTGCCGGAAGAGATGTCCGCCGTACACGATGTGTTTCACATCTCACTACTTAGGAAGTGCCTAGAAGTGCCGGAAAAGACCGAAGTATTCAAGAACATCGACCACAGAGCCATTGATATCAACAAGGACCTAACCTACCGCGAAGTGCCTATTCGCATCCTTGAAGAAGCATTCAGGACCACCCGCACCAGGAGTATCAAGTTCCTGAAAATACAATGGAGTAACCACACCGAAGAAGAAGCAACTTGGGAACGTGAGGAGGACATGAAGAAGGAATACCCAAATCTCTTTAGTACCTAGTTTTCTCTAGATCTCGGGACGAGATCTTTTGTAAGGGGGAAGGGTTTGTAACATCCCACTTTTCAATAAAATGAACAAGGGAGATTTTCAAGAATCCAAAAATCAGGGTTAACAAAAACTTTTTCTTATCATATAGGTTTATGCATATAGATCACCTTATTAATTATTTTGAGTGTGCAATTGCCATGATGCTTGTTGTGTGTTACTCTCACTCTAAAAACCTAGCAATGATCACTTGATCACCCCTAGCCAAATAAAATGGAAATATAAAGAAATTCCAAAAATCCATTTACCTCTCACATAAGGCCTATGCCATTTTTGCTAATACTTAACCTAGCCCACTTTGGCTTGCACCTTTGTGTGTAAATGGTTACTAAACACTTTTAAACACTATTGGAAGTGAAGAAACTCAAATCAAACCAAAATCAAATTCAATTTCCAAGTCACATGAAATATGGTCACTTGTGCCATTTTTAGTCTGATGCCCACTTTGAGCCCCTGGTTTTCTTCTTTCCCCTTCTAAACTTTGTCAACTCTTCACACCTCATCCAAGACAACATCAAGCACTTCAACTTTGCCCAAAGTCACCACCCCAAATTCATCACCAATTTGAAATGACAAGCAAGCAAAGTCAGGACTTTGAAACAGATTTAAGATCATATGCAAAATGTGATTTTGCATATCAAATTCATTTTGACCACCACCACCACCAAAATGCTCCACTTAATATATGATTTCAACCCACCAAAAAGAATTTCAAAATTCGAAAATAATTTTCTTGCGGGCATTTTGTCGAACACATTGCAGGCAGGGTAAAATCTTGAGCCCATGCCTCATTTTTCTACTTGGACTTGGTCCAACTTGGACCTCCCTGCACCCTGGAGTCTCCCTCTCACCTCACCACATCACTTCACCACTTGCACTGGCCATGGTTAGATTAAATCACCTCAAACATGCCATGCCGTGGCATGGCATGGCCTCACCTTGCCATCTCCTCACCTGGTCGATTCGGCCTGCACCACCGTGTCCACTAGCCTCCCCTCACTCTCCCGGACACGCCCGTACCATCCCCTGGTCAACACGACGCACGCACACGCCGGAAACAGCGCGCCCGGTGACGCCTGTGCAACGCCCATGCCGCGCCGTAGCGCGCATGGCGAGCACCCCGGACGCCCAGAGCGTGACGACGCCCGCGTCCACGCATCACCTCAGCCCTCACGCTCACCGCGCCGACTCCTCACCTCACCGTGACACGCCTGGACACGCTCGCTGACCCGCGGGAACGCCGCAGGTGACGAACGCGTCGACGCCCATCCGCCACTGCCCGCGAGCTCCCGTCCAGCTCACCGCCGCTGTAGTGCCTCGTTTTCATCACCGTCAAGCGCGTCAGCACCGCATGGACGTCGCCAACACTCCGCGCCCATCACTTGGCTCTTCGCGGCCCTGGACCGACGGCGACCATGGCAAACCTAGCCGGGCGCCACAGCCACCTCTCGCCGCTATAAAAGGAGGACCCCTCCGTCCAAACTGAGCACGCCAATCGCCTCCACTCTTCCTCGAACTCCCCCGCCACCTCAATTTCATAGAAAAGCCGCCGGAGACCGCCAATCGCAAGATCGACGCCGCCGCCAGTACACGGACGCCGCCGGAGCAGGAGGCCACCATTGGGGACGCCGCTGCTTCCAGGCGCCTCCCCATCCTCGACAACGACGCGGCGCACCCCTCCGACGACCCCGGAGCTCCGACGACCTCGCCCACCGTCCACCGTCGCCGCCCGTAAGCTCCTCTCTCGCCGGAGACGATGACGTCTCTCGGGGCCGTGCGATCCTCTTCTAATCGTGCGGCTCACATTCCACATACCGTTTCGCTGGGGTAAAACCCACTGACGCGTGGGACCCGCCGTCAGACGGCCTGCTCGCGCTGGACGCGAAGTGGGCCGGCCCAACTCCTTTTTCCCGCGCAAGCCCACCAGTTTGAATTCAAATTTTCCAGAGTATATGAAATATCCAATCTGATGCAAACTTTGAAATTCAATTGTGACAAATCTACTCGGCCAAATTTTACAAACTTTATATTTCTGGAAACCTTATGAAATTATCTACACCATGCCACTGGATAGAACCCTAGATCTTTTGTAGAATTAAAATGACAAAATAAACAAGGCAGGGACTTTTCTGCCTTATAATAATTCTTAAAAATCAACCATAAATGCTTTTCAGTTAATTCCACCTCCAATAATTCACATTTCACTTATACTAATTGTTTCTACAAAAATATGCCATGCTTACTTTGAATGATCATGGTTGAGTTGATTTAAATGCCCTTATGGCTATTTTCTAGTCAAAGATATTGTCCAAAACTATTAATAAATCTTATGTGGGAGTTTCCCTCATTTAAATCTTGTCACCACCAATTCCAAGTGAAGTGGAGACTCTGGTTATTTAGGTCCCATAGGAATTGTTGGTGATATTAAATCCTTGTTATGCTAGAATTAAATGGTATGAGGTGCTCACCTCATTTAAATCTTTTCTCCAAATGATAAGTGTGAAGAGGTTGACTTGGGTCAACCTAGGTCACATATTATGCATAAGAGAAATTAAATCTTAATAAGATAATGAGAGGAAATTATTTCTCTGAATAATTCAAAGTAACATTTAATATTAGTATGAGAGGAAATTATTTTTCTTAATTGATAAGAAGAAACCATCCACCAATTTAATAGTAATATGTGATGCTAGTTTAAGTGTGTGAACCATGATTGTGCATAGCTTAGTAGATTAGTTTGGTGTGATGATTGTGTACTCCGTATTCGTATTTTAGACGCTAGTACCGAGGAGTATCAGGAGGAGGAGGAGGTCTACTTCCAGGAAGAAGAAGACCACTTTGACCAGTTTCCCAACCAAGGCAAGATAATACTCTTGCAAAGTGCAAAGCTCACCATGAGCAAGGCATTACCCCATTTACTTTATGCTTATGAGCCTATTCCCCAGTTTTACTTTACAAGCTTTATTTACTTTCGTTTTATCAAAGTACTTTTTGATTTATGATTTACTAGGTTAGTATGGAGTTAGTACAAGAGTATCAAACTTAGCCTAGAAGCAAAGCAAATACTTAGCACCCCTCATACATAGTTGCTAGTGCTAAATTTAAAATGACTACTCTAGATGGGAACATGTGTTGATGAAATGATGATGGTGAAAACCTTGGAATGATTAGTCATTTCCATTGAAAGATTTTGAAGGTGAATATGACACTGAAGTTTGACTTGGTGACTTTGGTTAAAAACTGATGATTGAGTTGGATGCGATACCTTCCCAATATTAAGTACCCCCACAATACCTGATTATGGGTAGGGCTTAACTGGAAGTTTATGTGTCTTAGTATGGGTTCCCTCTAAACAAGCGTCATCGGGGTTATGCCGAAAGCTGCCTCTACAACAAAAGAGATGATATGATATGACGTGAATATGAGGTGAATGTCCGGCCCAAGCCCTGTGCAGTTCCCGGGTTAACAGTTGGTTTTCCCCGGGAGGCCAAGCTCATGGGGAGAGGTGCCTATACTAGGGTGCGTAAGTGAAAGGTTAATGGTTGATGATCCGCGTACTGAGTTACGATTATTCAGGGTTTTATCCCTGACGGATGAAATCAAATGTTGTGGCACAAGTGTGCGATCTCTGCAGAGTGTAGAACTATTCGAATAGCCGCGTCCGCGGATATGGACAATTGGAAAGGCCATTCTGTTTTCGTCATCAGAATTTATATCTTTTTGAACTTGAATGGTGACTTTGAATTGGAATCACAACTGAGTTGTGGGAATGACACTAATGTTCCCACTTGAGTTAGTTAGCATTCGGGGAGTTGTTTACAAAAGTGTTTATGAAATAAAATTGGCTTTGTGCAAATAAACTTAGAGCTTAGAACACCCTCAATAGTAATGTTAGTACTTACATTAGTATTAGATTGCGAGTACATAAAGTACTCACGGCTTTGTCCCTGGCTATTCAAATGGCCAGACTATGAAGCCGAGCAGCAGTACGAGGATGACGATCAGCAGGACGTCTACCACAACTAGGAGCTTCTAACGTCAAGCGTTGGCCTGTGGACTAGAGAGTCCTTGTATCTTACGCTTCCGCTATGAACTTGTGTTTGTTCGTTGATCAGTAGATCAACTATTTGTGTAATATGGGTCATGTGATTCCAAGTTGTAAGACATTATGGGTTGTAATGAATGATGACTGTGATACTTAACTATTATGCCTCGCAACAACAATTTCCTGGGATTGCGATGTATGACATAATAGGCATTCGGACTTCAAAAATCCGGGTGTTGACATCTTGTTAATAGGTTAGTTCCAAAAAATGCACGAATATGACATAAAGTGTGCATAAAACATGTAGATAACATCAATAATGTGGTATGGAACATAAGAAATTATCGATACGTTGGAGACGTATCACGCCACCCAGGATGCCATGATGCAACTGCTGCAGACGATGATGGCAGACCGAGAAGCCGAGAGAGCTGAACGCCAAGCCAACATCGCTGCGCTACAACAGATCGCTCAGAACAACAACGGCCATGGAAACCACGACCACCCTGGATCAAAGCTGAAGAATTTTCAGAACACCAACCCTCCGATGTTCAACAAGACTGAAGAGCCCCTCGATGCTGATGACTGGCTCCAGACCATGGAGAACAATCTTGAAGTTGCGGGAGTTGAACCCGCAGAAAAAGTACTGTTTGCCACCCACTACCTGTCAGGACCTGCCAGAGCCTGGTGGACAAGCGCCCGCGCAATGAATGCGGGACAGATGATGACCTGGGAAGACTTCAAGCTGAAGTTCAGCAAGTACCATGTGCCCAAAGACTGATCAAGAAAATGAGAGACGAGTTCCGCGAACTCAAGCAAGGAAGGATGTCGGTGGTGGAATACCGCGACAGGTTTCTCACTCTGTCAAGGTACGCCCCGGATGAGACCGACACCAATGAGAAGAGAAAGGAAAGATTCCTGAACGGACTGCACGACGAGATGCAAACTGTGTTAGTGAACATCCCGTTCGCTGACTTGGAAGCCCTCGTGGACTCAGCCATATAGATGGAAGGAAAGCTGCACCAAGCCAATGAGAACCGCAAGCGCCGGATGATGAATCAGAATGGGCCCAACAACGCCCAGAAGCATCGCAACAACTCCTCTGGAGGATTCACCCCCAGAAATAACAGGCCACCTGCTCAGACTTATCGCCCCAACTACGCCAACAACAACGGAGGACCCCCGAAGCCCGGAGGTAACAACAACAACAGCCACCACAACAACAACAACCCCAACATCAACAGCAACAATGGGAACAACAACAACACCAACACTGGCCCGAGGACTGGAAGCAATGCCATCCCCGTCACCCCGAAGGACAAGTCCACGATCAACTGCTATGAATGTGGAGTTGTGGGCCACTACTCCAATGAGTGTCCCAAGAAGCTTGCCAAGATTGCCGCCAACACCGCTGCACCTGCCCAGCAACAGCGTCGCTTCGCCGGTAGAAGGAACCAGAACAACAACAACGGCCGCCTCTACCACATGATCGCCATCAAGCTCAGGAAGCACCACAGACCATGCCAAGTATGTCTTCCTGTTAATAAAATGCTCAATCTCTCTTAGGAACCTAACTTTTCTTAAAATCTCGGGACGAGATTTGTTTAAGGGGGAAGGGTTTGTAACATCCCAAAAATTCAGAACAAAATAAATGAATTTCCCTAGTTCCAAATTTTGGAACCAACAAAAACTTTTATTAAATTAAGTTTGATACATAGTGATCTTGCTTAATTCTTGTGCTATTGCCATGATTGCTTGTTATAGTAGTTTGAAATAACCTTAAACCCTAAACCTCACCCCTCTTCTCACCATCCTAGTTAAAATAGAATAAAAGGAAATTAAATAAGAAAAAGGCATATGTGCCTATGGCTATAATTATAAATCTTTACCCTAGACCTTTCCACTTTGCATAGAGGTTTGGAAAACCTTCACACACCTTACCTAGTACTTATCAAACCTAATTCAAATTGTTTCCAAAGAAAATAAAAAGAAACTAAAAATGCCATAGAGGCATATGAGAGTAAAATGCAAATTTGTGAATTTGAGAAGATTGACCCTAGGACTTGTTGTGAATGGTTGGATCACTTCCATATACCATTTCAACACTCAACAACACCATTTGGGCCAATCCAAGTCAAATTAAAAATCAAATGCCACATATGCATAGGGACATATGTGACACATAGCCCTAATACCCAAATCTTGCCCTATGACTTTAAACCTTGACCAAATGAGGTGAAACCTTTTCTAAACATAATCTAACTCTAAATTGACCCTAACCCATGTCCAAGTAAGGCAAGATCACCCATTTACAAGTTTAGTAAAATTTGACACATCACCTCTTATGTGTTATGGCCATTTTTGCAAATCTTTGACCAAGACCATTTGAAATGGTTTCAATGGTCTTAAAATGTTTCTAAACTAATAAGAACCACATTAGAGTCAACAAAAGTAAAATTCATTGGAGAGAATTCAAATGATGAGATAATTCCAATTTTTACTCACATACACTAAGGGCAATTTTACAAATCTTCATATGAGGCCACCATTGCTTGCCCTATGGATTCTAAAACTCTTATATAACTCAAACAAACCCAAATGCATCAAAGAAACCAGAATCAAATCCAAATTTAACTCAAAACCATCTCACATGTGATGATGGTCATTTGGGTAAATTTTAACATGATCCCCTCTTTACCCCTCTGGTTTAATTCTTTCCTAAACCAAACTTGGTCAACTATGACCATTTCATCCAAGACCATGTCAAAGTGAGCAACTCTCATGTTGACCATCAATGCAAATGTTGACCAGGTTGACCAGTATAGTTTTGACAAGTGGTGATGTTGAAACTATGAGAAGATGATCCCCATTTTGGAAATCTCACAAACCACCACAAAAATGAACACCACCACCACCATGCCATCACATAAATTATATAAATGAGATACACCAAAAAGAATTGCAAATGTCCAAAATTTTCTTCATGCGGCCATTGTGTCGAGCACCTTGTGTGCATAATCTGGAAATCTTGTTACATGCTTATACCCACTGGATTTTTGCCTCCACCACTTTAATTTTGTGATGATGTTGCTCCTCTGCACCCTCTGCATCGAGCCATGTCCTTGCTGGTGCTGGTTAAAGTGAGGAGATGATCCTTTTCACCTTGCCATGCACAAGCCGGCCACCGTTGCCCTCTCGTTCTCTGGCCTCTCTCTCTCACCCAAACTTTGTCCTGGAGAATCCCCTGACAAAGCTGATCATGATCATACACGATTGGAGCAAAGGGACGCACGCCATCGCCGTAACACGCACGCCCTGTACGCCCAAAACCATGCCAGTCGACGCGGTGACCGTGCACTGGCCACGCCAGTACGTCAAGCACTCGAACGACGCCGTCCTCCCCCTGCAGCCCTACCCAGGCGTTGAGCATCTACTCCCCGCCCTCTACACACTAGACACGCTCCCAGGCCTGCCCCTGCACCGTAGCCACCGCCATGATCAAGACCTTCCACCACGGTACTGCGAGGACGCCATCATTGCTAGCACGCCACAGACCATCTTTGGATGCGCCATCACGCGCGCTAGCTCCGCCTAGACGTCGCCTACAAGATGCGCTCCATAGCTTGCCCCTTCGATCGCCAGAAACGTCGAGCCCATGGTCGACCTCGCCAGCACCCGCCGGCCTTCTACGCCCGCTATAAATAGGGACGATCGGCTCCTCCTCACTTCACACACCTCACTCCCCTCCTTTCACTGAGCCTCCTTCACCAGTCAATTTCACCACCCATCGCCGGAGCCGCTCCAATTGCGAGCTCGGAGTCGCCGGAGCCCGCAGATCGCCGTCACCAATTCACGCCACCCCGAGCCTCGAAACTGCTACCAGTCGACGTCTCGTCGTCGACAACATCGCCTCACCCCTCTCCCTCGACCGCCGGCGACCTACAGCGCCCTCCGACCCCCTACCTCTGCCGCCCGCACGCCCTCCTCTCGCCGGAGAAGAAGACAAGGCACGACCGTGCGATCCTCTCCTGATCCGAAGGTCATCATCGCCAGGTGCCGATTCGGTGAATTAAGCCACTGACGCGTGGGACCCCATGTCAGGCGGCCCGCGGCGTGGTCAGCGCTAGTTGGGCCGGCCCAGTCGGTTTAGTCTGTTTAGCCCGTTTCGTTTTCCCGCGTGGCCCAGAAATTCAAATTCAATTTAATTCTTTTAGTTCAAATTCAACACTGCTGCTCACTTCCAATTTGAATAATTTAAAATCCACTACACCAAATTTAGCAAATTTTATATATTCAGAAAGCTAATGAAATTATCCACTGGCCTCATGTCCAAATTCTTAGTTGAATTGAAATGATAAAAATAACAAGGCAGGGCCTTTTCTAACTTCAAATAAATATTAAAATTTATCTATAAATGATTTTGAGTTGATTCCAACTCTAATAAATCACAATTGATGTCCTCTAATTGATTATGCAATAATATAGACAGGTTGTTTGTATGATCATGGGCTAGATCAAAATATTGGCTATGTAGTCAATACTAGTCCATTTAAACTACAGCAAATTTTAGGAATTTAAATCTATGAGGTGTAGCACCTCATTTAAATCATTCTCACAAGTGATATGAAGTAATGTGTTTACCTTTAAATGCTTAGGCTCATACTTCTCACTTGTAGAATTTAAATCAACATAGTATTTAAATTGCACTAGTTATTTAAATCACATGAGATGATGAATCTCATTTAAATCACTTTTCTCAAATACTAAGTGTGAAGTGTTGACCTTGGTCAACATGTGATCCTCCCTGGTTATTTGAGAAGATTAAATCTTAAGAAGATTTAATGAGAGGAAACTATTTCCCCAAACCAAAGAGAAACCCTAATTTCAACTTCCAATGAGAGGAAATTATTTTCCTAAATGTTAAATAAAGAAACCCTAGCATAATTTGAGAAGAAATGTTAAGTAGTGATGCTAGATCCTTTGTGTGAGCCAATAAGGCTAGTTAAAGACTGCCTAAGTGTTGTTTGGTGATTGTATCCTCGTATTCGTTTATAGACGCTAGTACCGGAGACTATCCAGAGGAGGAGGTATTCTACCAGGAGGAAGAGCCAGAAAACTTTGATCACCTCACCAATCAAGGCAAGCTAATATTCTTGCAAGCTAACACTCTTGCAAGGTCCCCTTGTGCAAAGCTCTACAAGAGCAAGGCACCATTATTTTTTTACTTTATGCTTAATGCTCCTATCCCAAGTTTTTACTTTACAAGCTTTTCTAAATTTTGTTTATCAAAGTTTACTTTTTGATTCATGATTCACTTGGTTTAGATATAGAGTAGAACAAGAGCATCAAAGTTAGCCTAGAGCAAGAAAAGCTAGTTAGCACCCCTCATGACTAGTTGCTATTGCTAAATAAATAAAATTGATTACTCTAGATGGGATCATGTGAAATGAAATGACTTTGAAAACCTTGGAATGATGATTCATTCTATTGAAAGATTTTGAAGGTGAATATGACTGGTGAATGACTTGGTGAATTTTACAAAAACTGATGGTTGGGTTCGGATGCGATACCATTCCAATTTGAAAGTACCCCCACAATACCCAATATGGGTAAGGGCTTAACTAGAAATTTATGTGCTTTAGTATGGGTTCCCTCTAAACAAGCGTCATCGGGGTTAGGCCGAAGGCTGCCTCTACAACAAACAAAACGATGCGATATGACGTGGAATGAGGTGAATGTCCGGCCCAAGCCCTGTGCAGTTCCCGGGTTGACTGCGGTTTTCACCGGGAGGCCAAGCTCATGGGGAGAGGTGCTCATACTAGAGTATGTAAGTGAAAGGTTATGGTTGGTAGTCCGCATACGGAGTATGGTAAATCAGGGCCAGTTAACCCTGACGGATTATTGCAAATGTTGTGGCACAAGTGTACGACCTCTGCAGAGTGTAGAACTATTCGAATAGCCGTGTCCACGGTTATGGACGGTTGGAAAGGCCATACTGTTCTGTCATCAGACCATTTTCAAAAAGGCGACATATGACTTGTGACTTAAATTTGAAAGGTGAATGGTGATTTTGAATTGAATCACAACAGAGTTGTGGGAATGACACTAATGTTCCCACTTGAGTTAGTGTAGCAAATGAAGAGTCTTTACTAAATGTTTATGAAATAAACTTGGCTTTATGCAAATAAACCTAGAGCTTAGTATCCCCTTACTAAAATTGATAGTGCTTACACTAGTATTAGTTTGCGAGTACTTTAAAAGTACTCATGGCTTTGTCCCTGGCTATTCAAATGGCCAGACTTTGAAGGAGAACAGCAGTACGAGGAAGATGGACAGCAGGACGTCTACGACAACTAGGACCGCTCCTGACGTCAAGCGTTGGCCTGTGGATTAGATAGCCACTACTACTTCGCTTCCGCTATTTGTGATGTTCGTTGATCGATAGATCAACTATTATTGTAATATTGGATCATGTGATCTACTCTTGTAAGACGATTATGTGTTGTAATAAATGATGACTCTATGATATTCAACTATTATGTCTCGCAACAACAATATTCTTGGGATTGCGATGTATAGCATAATAGGCATCTGGACTTAAAAATCCGGGTGTTGACAATAAACATCATTTTTTAGTGTAATCATCCATTCGAAAAATAAATGCAGATTCATGCTGCTGCTCTTGCTAAAGAGTTTCATTTCAATGCGCGGGATACTTCAGACCCTAGATAGCTTGTTCCAATGTTGTGAAAAACAAATTACTCGAACCCTCATTCATCAAAAGGGGGAGTTCAAAAATGATAGTCAGTATCATAAGCATAACAAGTAGTTTTGACATAGAAAAGAAAATTCCGCACCAAACTGGAATATTGAATGAGACCACATACATTACATAGCATATACATTGATGATTGTTGATATTAAGAATTACTAGTTGCAGAAATTAAGAACGTGCAACCATCATATTTCTTAACTTTCGTAATAACTCACTCTTAGGCATTACAACAAACAGTTATAGGACATGCAAAATAGCAGTAGATGTGAACTTCACAAATTAAGAGAAGTGAGCTTCACAGATTAGGAGAAGTGAGCTTCACGGATTAGAAGAAGTGCACTTATTAAACACCATATTCTATATTTAATCATGGACTTACTGAACTTCCCCGTAAAAATGAGTTCTCTGAACACTAACTCTCTAAACTGTGCACTCTTTCTAAACTGCATATTGTGTAGCGCTAGCAAGCCACTCACGTTATGGTTCAGTTGTATCCATGCATTTTAAATAAAAGTGAACTTCCCTTTCTGAATGATGTGACCTATACTAGTCCATACTTAGGTTGGACAAGCGAACTTGCATTTTAAATAAAAGTGAACTTCACAGTGTATGAAACAACAAATTTCCAAACAAAAATGAGTAAACTTCATATGTGAACTCCGTGAAATTGTTTTCTATGTGCTGCGATCGCCCAACATTTGCTCAAATACAAAGCTGAACAATCTTTATGAACAAAATCACACAAGGCAGCAGTTAAGAAATATAGTACAACACTAGCAGCTGTTTTTATATCTGAATTTCCCGCACTAACTCTCTGAACGAACTGTGCACAAAACTGAACTTCAGAAAAATAAAAGTGTGAACTCCATCAAAAAATAAAAGAGTGAACTCCATATGAGAATAGAGCGAACACACATACACACAGCTAACCTAAGAAGAGTGAACTTTTCAGGAACAAATAAGTGAACTTCTCCATAGCAAAGAACAAATAAACCACATATGAATTAATTTTATGTGTATAATAGAGATGCTATTTTTTCTAGATTGGCTGACAGTGAACTTATGGCAAAGCTTTCACCACAGAAATAAAACTTCTACAAAATGATATGTAAACTTTTCTTCGTAAGAAAAATGAACCTCTACCTTTTTATATAGTCAGAAACACATCAGGACATACATAGTAAGAATGAATCCCCAGTCTAGTCGTCCTGAACTACCCAGCAATGGTTTCTTTTAACATGGTGGACTTGCACGACATGGTATTCCCGTTATAAACCTAATGTGGACTTCATATTATGAATACATGGGAGTTACTTTGAGCTAAACGACTCTACTTCCTGCAATTTTCAGTATAGTACCTTGATCATATAGTAATCATAAGAGCTAGAAAGCTACCTCGAGAATCAGAACAGTACTCACGACCTGCGGGTGCTACGCTTCAAGGTGGACTCCCGCCACGGCTCCTGGCGAACTCTAGCGATGAGCGCTAGTGAACTCACCATAGGTGTCACAAGTGCACTGCCTGTAATTAATTTTAGAGATGATTTATTTGTAAAATAAAATAAAAAGGGTCACTTCAAGGAGACCGATGCTAGGGGACTATATGAAAGACAAATGACAAATTTACCAATCATTAATGCAAGATATGTGCAAAATTCATCAAGTCAGGAAGAGCTACCATCCCATATGAACTTTAGTCTCTAATAGTCAAAAAACATTCCAGTTTGGCAGTAATCAATGCATCAGCACTTCTAGATCATTACCAGCAAGAAGAAGGTAATTAAATAAGCATGGTAGAGATGGTTTAATGATTTATACTGTAAGTCATTATGCTTTAAATAGTACAAATAAAAAAACTAGCATGCCATGAAGAACTAGATACCCAAATAACCAACGCAATATGTACAATACAAAAACTAGTGTAGTATAAACTTCTGAGGTTTTAGATAGTGAACTTTCCTTTCGTTTTGAAGGGAACTATTTGCAGCTTCCTTAAAAGAAACCTTTTCCACGATAAAAAGCGAACTCCCCAGTTAGGAAAGTTAACTTCTTATGTTGACTATAGAAGTTTCACCAGAAATAATTTCCAAATTTGCAGCGCGGACCAACAGGACCATTTTTCAAACGAAACTGAACTTCTGGTGATAGACAAATCAAACTCGACACAAAATAGAAGCGGACTTCCTCATTACGTTGATTTCTTTCAGTGTCTGCAGTCAATTTTGAGTGGAGGAGCAACAAGCAGTATCCATATTCTCGGCCTAATGATTCAAGAAACAGAGGTAGCTTCTAAATATCGGTAGTATAGAGTCAATCCATTAAGCAATTTGGATGCACCAGAATTTGAACAAGAGTGAACATGTGTTTTCAATGTACTGAATCGGTCTAGAACAAATAGCGAACTTCTATAGCAATTGCAAGAATATTTTTTTGTAAATTATAGGAACATGGTGAAGAACAAATTAAGCTGACAACTGACGAAAGAAGTGAACTTCTTTTGGGTGAACAAAACTGAAATTACTGGCTGCACGAAGTGAACTTTTATCGATATAGCACTTCTCGAAACAACAGAAGTGAACTAACATCATCGATCCCTAAGGATGATGTAGTGAACTTCGTGGTCGAAAAATGTGAACTTTTATTCCTCATGAATGAATTTCAAGTTTTCCAATTTAAAATGGTGAAATCCTCCGATTGATAAGTGAACTCCACCGGCAAACAAAATGAACTTGACACGTGCTATCTGATGTGTTTTTCACCTGCACATGTTTGTGTGTTTTCAGTGAGCTACTGAACTCCATGTCTATTAGTAAATAGATGTACACTAGTAGTGTGGTACTAGCTCAACTAGATGATCTAGTACTCCAGCATGTTGAGGCAAAAAAATATGCAGTGCCTAAACTCCTCAAGCCATACTACTTGAACTTATCCCTTAAATAAATACAAGTTAACTTCAAAGCAAACACTTTTTCTGTTTCACTTTTGAACTAAAAGAGGCAGTATGAAACGGACTCCTGGAAAATAATAAGCGAATTCGCCAATGGTGAACTACTTTTTTTAGTACCACCCCGAAGGCATCAACCTCTATTTCTATGTATCAAATACATACAAAGAAAGCATCAAAGAACAAAGAAACTCTAGAGACAAACTAGTAAACAACATCAATGTATTGACTAGCAAATTAATCAACGGCTCAAGCTGCTGCTTCGCTATTGCTCAGCTCACTGCTGCAATTTTTTTTAGATCAAAGGCACTCAAGTGCCCGACTTTGAATTAACAAAGCCACCAACGGCGAGAATGATACAAAGTGTTGAACCCAGCTTACAGAACGACACCACACACCCACACGAACTACCAAAGAAGCTACAGCCGGAAGCGCGACCAACAAGCTCAGCCAAAGCGCCTACGAGGACTCGGAGAAGAACTGGAGTCTACAGTGTCGGGCCGGAGCTCACTCGAGAGCGAGCCATTTTCACGCGCGCCTCAACAGAACTCCTCCGTCGCAGAGACGCCACCGGAAGCCGACCACCACCGGGGGCCGACCCACGTTGCTCACACACCGAAAAGCAGCGCCAAGGAAGCTCGACAAGGGAAGGGCACGAAGCAAGCCTTGCCGAAGATTGCCAAACGAAGAGTCGGCGCCATGAAGAAGCCTCGCACCTCCGCTGACCAACCGACGGGGAGCCGCACACCGTGAGCTCCAAGGTGGTGTCTTCAAGAAGAGAACGACGCAAGAGCGCCGCCACCACCCGATCCGAAAATCTTGGGCTTTCGCCCGGAGCACCTAGGGGAGCCGAGAAAAGCCGCATCGACGCCTTCAAGAAGGGGACGGCGTCCGTAGACGTCGCCGTCGCGTCTCGGGAAGACCCGAGCAAGGGTTTCCCCTCGGCAACACATCTCCGCCACCAGCACAGGGTAGGGGCACCGCCAAAACGGCGACCACACCACTGCCACGGAGCGCCGCTCGCCGAGGCCACGTCGCCCACACGACCATGGCCACCGACCAGCACCTGAACCTCTGGCTCGCCCGTCAGCCAAGAGGTTCCCACCAACTGAGGCCGCCACCTCAAACCGATCTCCTTGCGCCGCCGGACCGCAACAGAGCACCGAGGACTTCGCTGACACCGGGCTCCCGCACACCATCAGACAACCACCGGCCTCACTGGGATTTACCCCGCGCAGATCCCAGGGAGGAAGCTCCTCCACCATCTCCGGGCGAACCACAACCACCACGGTTGGTGCCGCCACCAGATCTGGAGGACAGGCAAAGAGGGAACTCCAGCGGCCAGATCGTCGGCCAGCAGCCACCCCGGCAGCCGGAATCGACAGATCCGGCGGAGGATTGTCACAGGGCACCGGAAATGGGCAGAGGCCCCTGCCCCTAACCCAATCTCGCGGCGACCGGGGCGCCGAGGCCGACGGCCGCGCAACCCTGGCTCCTCCCGGAGTCTCCCTTGCCCCAGCACGCAGCCGACCCGAGCGCCGCCACCCGCTGCGCCCGCCGCTGCCCGCTGCGCTCGCCGGCGACAGCCGCGCCGCCGCCGCCAGCCGAAGCCGTCTTCATGGACGCGAGGAGCGCTAACCGCCGCGAGGGCCTGAGCCTCCGCCAGCCAGCCGCAAGGAGGGGGGCCTCACCGCCGCCGTCTACCGCACGGGCAAGGCCCGGCGGCGACCACCGGCGGCGGCGGGGCGGGGGGAGGGACAGGTCGCGGGGCGAGGGTTTTCTCTCGGGGGCTACGGACGGTGTTCCACTGCTGCAATTGCACGAATGCAAACAAATCAAGAAGCGGGGCTCATCAGGAGAACTAAAACAACACGTCACTTCAGACCACACGAGTGTGCATTGAAGTTCAGTTGGTCGAGAATTGTGGAAGAACTCAATCAGGCAGCGACGCCTTGCCAACATTTCTTTTTGTCTTACACGAGTGGGCAGGACATCAGCACTATTCCGGCGAATAAATACACCACAGCCTAATGTGAACTGCGCCAAACCCCGTTGTGTACTCGTCCACTGGCGCCGCTCGTTGGACAGCAGGTCGAGGAGGGGAGGGGGTCTGGGCAGAGCCGGTCGCCAAAATTAGTGGTGAACGGTAGATTTCCTAGTCCCACGCGGTGGACTCGCGCGCGGAACACAGTGACCTCCTCTGGCTGCCATAGGTGGACTCTCGGGTCGCGCCGCACTAGCTAGTCTCCCATGGCAGGGCGAAGTGGACTCACCGTGGTCGCGCTGCGTGAGGCGAGGAGCCCCAGTGGCGCGGGATGCCGCGGGCACAAGAGGCGGAGTAGGCCGGCGGCGGGCGAGGTGGAGGTGGGCAGGCGGCGCGATGCGGCGGGAGGTCGTGGACGGCGCCGCTCCGGCGTGAGGCCGGGATCCGTGGACCGGTGGCGGCGTGGGGCCGCGGGGGGTCGGGGGCGGCGCCGCTGCGTCGGGAGGACCGGATCCGTGGATCAGTGGCGGCGCAGGCGTCGTAGGGGAAGGGGTGAGACGGCGCACCGGAGGGGAAGGGGTGGGTGACCGCGCCGGTGGGGGTGGAGGGGCTCGCGCTGGTCGGGGGTGGAGGGGGGCGCACCTGCAAATCGAGCAGAAGGAAAGGGGAAGGAGCTTGTGGTGCACGGGGAAGAAGGTAGTTCACCTGTGTGTGGTGCGCAAGGTTCGTTCGGCCTGGTTGGTTTTTTCGGCACGGTGGTCTGGTTCGGGATTAGAAGGTCTTTACTTAGGGGGTTCTAGAATAGCTATTCTAGAACCACTCTTAAGGGGGTTCGAGAATAGTTGGGCTCTATATATATATATATATATATAGGGTTGCACTATTCTGAAACCGGTGCTCAAAATATTATTCTGAGCACCACCCTACCCTATAGAGGCGATGATCGGCCCAACTCCCAAATCCCCACGCCCACTAACAAACCATCATATGCTAAAAAAACAACAACTAACGAACCACCCCACGACCTCCACCTTCTCCCACCTCGTGACTCTCCACGCCGCCCCCAAATCCTCCCCAGCCGGCGAGCCTGCTTCTCCTCCACCCACCGGCGCGACACGCACCCCACCCCTGCCGGCGAGCCTGCTGCTTCCCCGACGCCGGCGCGCTCCCTACTTCCCCGGCCGCCCGCCGCCCCGCACCCGCTCCAGCTACCTTCGGCTCTCGACCCGCGCCCCTTCTGCCCCGGCCTCGCTGCGCGCTGCGCACCGCCGCATCCCTGTGCCCCCGGCCTCGCTGCGACCCGCCGCCACTGCCCTCGCCTTACTGCGAGCCGCCCGCCGCCGCCCTAGGCCCACGCGCCGCCGCGCTCCTCTACCCCCTCCTCGCTGCGAGCCGCGCCCCGCCGCCCCTGCCCCACGCGCGTCGCTGCGGGCCACGCGCCGCCGCCGCGGCCCTCTGCCGCCGCCTTGCTGCGAGCCTCGCGCCGCCGCTGGGAACCGTTTCCCTGTTCGTCGTCGGCTTGGTCGTCGTCAGCTCTGTCGCTCTTCTTTGTTTGTTTCTCTCGACGGCAGTACAAACTTGTTAACAGATGCAGTGTACCTGGTGGTGAAATTAAGTGCAGATGGTTTATGAATTCCAGCGAAGATGTATTGCTGCTTTGTGTTGTTGAATTTACTTCTGCCAACAACATCTAGGCGTCCAGAGAGCAGAATAGCAAGCTCCCGATTCGAAAGGTTGGCCACATATAGTATCTTGTTTCTTCGCTCTCTCTGACGGCAGTATACCTGCTCGTTAGTTGGCAGAACAATTATTGTTGGCAGAAGCGCTGATTAACCATCTTCAAGCTGCTCGCGCGCCGATGAGACGGAGGGGCATTACAGCGGTTGTATCTATCCAAACAGCAGATAGCAGAGCAATCGTTGAAGCAGCAGATTGATTTGCCTATTGACGTATTTAGCTCTTCTAGATGTTCACAGCCTGAAGATTCAGTGCGAACTGAATACCAAGTAACTGAGTTAATTAGCATTTCTTCACTTATAGCTGTTTGTGTTTATGCATCAAAAGAAAACGTAGCGATGAATTTTTGGGTAATTGCAAAAATCTTAGATGAGTTTGTAGCTATAAATATTTTCTTGCCATCCAATGTCAAGATGTCTGTGGTGCTCAACATGTATGTTCTACCGACGAGAGAGTTGTGTCGTATACTCGCATCATCTTGTCAACACGAATTATCAAAATAAAGGAAGTTCATATCGATATATGTTTCCCTTTTTTTTATCTTGCCTTCACATAACTATCTTGAGGAGTACAGAGAAAAAAAGAATACGCGGGAAGCTCAACTGGCAAATATTTAAACCACCTCCCCCACGCCTGTCAACCGCCGCCGCCTCCCCAACACCCGGCAACAACTGCCGCTGCCTGCCCCGCCCTCGGCGGCCGCTGCCTGCCCCGCCCTCGGAAGCCGCTACCTCTGCCCCGCCATCGCCTCTCCCCACACCGGGCAACCGCCACCGCCTCCTACCCCGCCCTCAGGGACGATGCACTCGAGCGGCTGAGCGTTGACTTTCTATGTTGGCAGTATGCTTGTTTTTATTGAAAAACGAGTTCACTGTTTGCTTCCGCCTCCGGCAATTCATGTTTTCTAAACCAGCCAAAAACGTTTCAATATAGTAGGATCCCGCATTGAGCGCAATATACATATGAGTAAAAAATATATTTTGTAAGTTCCTAAAAACTCGGCCATCAATTTTAGTGTTGAAAATTGAAAAATGCGCATGTTGTTTGGCGTCATAGAATCGAATGGAACTACAAAAGCCCGAAAAATGTACAAATAAAAGTTCAATTGAATAACTTTTAATTGATAATTTTACCATATGGACGCTGAAAAGTATAATAATTGTACACCCACTTAATATAGGAAGTACAAGAAAACCGAAAAACTGGAATATAGAAAAAGCAAAATAATCCTTTCATCCACGGTGAAATTTACTTGACGCTGAGAAGTACAACTATTCGACACGAGCTGTACACCCGCTTAATATAGAAATTACAAAGAAAATCGACAAAAACAAAATGTAGAAAAAACAAAAAATAAATATCATCATCCGCAAGGAAGTACAAATAGTTGAGGCTGAGAAGTACAACCATTTGGTGCGAGCAGTGCACCCACTTAATATTGGAAGTACTAGAAAACCAATGGAGAAAAAAAATCTAGTCATCCAGAGTGAAGGTCAAATACTTGCGGTTGAGAAGTACAACAATTTGGCGCGAGCAGTGCACCTACTTCATATTGGAAGTACTAGAAAACCAATGTAGAAAAAACAAAATAATCTTGTTATCCACGAGGAAGTTCAACTACTTGACGCTGAGAAGTACAAGTATTAGACACGAGAAGTACACCTGCTTAATATATGAAGTACAAGAAAACCGAGAAAATCCAAATGTACAAAAAAATATAATCCGGTCATCCGCGAGGAAGTTCAAATGCTAGACACAGATAAGTACAACCATTTAACACGAGCAGTACAAGCAGTTATTATAGGAAGTAAAAGAAAACCAACAAAATCCAAATCTAGAAAAAACACTAAAAAAATCCCGTCATCCGTGAGGAAGTTCAAATAGTTGATGTGGAGAAGTGCAACCATTCAACACGAGCAGTACACCCGCTTAATATAGGAAGTACAAGAAAACCGACAAAATCCAAATATACAAAAAACAAAAATAATCCCGTCACCCGCGAGGAAGTTCATATACTTGAAAACGAGAAGCACAACCATTCGGCATGAGCAGTACACGCACTTGATATAGAAAAGTACAAGAGACCCGACAAAGTCCAAATGTAGAAAAAACAAAATAATCCCGTCATCTGTGAGGAAGTACGTGCAGTGATTTTGAGAAGTACAGGCGGAGACAACAGGAAGTACAAGCGGTAATTACATGAATTAAAAGTGTTCAAAGAAAAATACTCCCACCTAAGTTCACATAGGAAAAAACAATAATAATCCCATCACCCGTAAAGAAGTTCATATACTTGACAATGAGAAGTACAACCATTCAACACGAGCAATACACCAACTTAATATAGGAAGGATAAGAAACCCGACAAAGTCCAAATGTAGAAAAAACAAAATAATCCCGTCATCTGCAAGGAAGTACGAGCAATGATTCTGAGAAGTACAGGCGGAGACAACAGTAAGTACAAGCGGTATTTACATGAAGAAAATACCCCCACATAAGTTCACATAGCAACATTGTGAAGTTCAAATATTAAGATCCGGGAAGTGCAGAATCTCTTAAATGAATATAGGGACAATCTAACATTATCATTTTGAAGCACACATGCTATTTTTTGTAAAACACACTAGTATCAAAACATTTACAGGGAGTACAACCACGAAGGCCAAGCAGTACAAGGACATGTAGTGGGAAGTTCAGATGCGTGGTTGTGCTGAGAATTTTGTGTGTCCATGGACCTCAAACGAACACCGTATGAGAAACTTATAGTCATTTTACAGAACACTTTCGTGAAACAGCACCGAGAAGTACAACCGCATTTCCCTAGAAGTGCAAGTTCGTGTCGACGGAAGTTCAATGCTCTGTTTTTACGAGACGGAAATCTATTGTTCAAATCTCATCGATTTGATCACCAACCACTTCAATAATTGTCACCAAAAGCTTTATATGGTAGAGTATATGTCTAATTTCATTACCTACAACATTTTACAACAAATAAATGGATCTAATCTATTAAATTCAAATTGTTATCCCACAAAATATACCGGAAACATGATTTCAAAACTTCTAAAATTACTTTCAAATAGTTTGGATTTGGCAAAAATGGTAGATACGAAAAGATGCGCCATTTTGAGACCTTTCCAACCATATATCATTTGCATTGTTTAAATATACCGCATGGAAATCGGGGGGAAAATCATTCGGTGCCCGTCACATAAAATAGGCGGACAGTAATTCGTGTTATTCTATTATACTATAAAGAATTAGAGAAAACAATTGGAATAAGAAAGTTGCGCCTAGTCCATAGCTTTCCAACGCCATATCATTTGCATCATTCTGATATACGGTTGAAACAAATCATCCAAATTACTGTCCGCTCGTTTTTTGAGTACGTCCGAATTTCGGTATTTTCAAAATTGTTCAAAAACTGTGAGGATTTTGAAAAAACATAAAACATGAAAAAGTTGCGCAATTTCGTTATCTTTCCAACGGTATACCATTTGCACATTTTCGATAAGCGATTCAAAAACCAAACTAAAAGTTCGTTTTCTAGCCATATAGAAACGTTTTTGTATTTTCAAAATTAAATTTAAACTGTGAAAAATCTGTGAAAAGTGTGAACATGAAAAAGTTGCGGTTTTTCATTATCTATCCAACGGTATATCATTTGCATAGTTCCGACAAATGGTTGGGAAACACGAAGTAGAATCAGTAGCTCTGAAGAAAACAGGAAGTTCAGGTAAGTTCGATAGAAAGTTGAACCCTGTTATCCGGGAAGTACAACCTTGTGTCCAGGGAAGTACAAGTCGGTGCTCAGAATATTATTCTGCAACCGGTTGCAGAATAGTGCTGGTATATATATATATATATATATATATACATTGTTTTTGATAAGCTTAATTATATCATGCAGATGAATCGGCAATGGATGTACATTGACCGACGTTTTGACGAGTTCACTTCGGCCCTGAGTAATTTTATCGCTGTGGCTGAGGGAAACAAACATGGTGGCTTTATGTATTGTCCATGTGTTGACTGTAAGAATGTCGTAAATTACGCTCACTTGAGTACCATTCACGGCCACCTGCTGCGATCCGGTTTCGAGAAAAAGAGGCAAGCTCTATGAAACTGGGTTCATGGACCCAACACCATTCATGAAGTTACGGTTCGACTGTACGCGAAAGACACAAAAGGTAACTTGCTAAGGTTTTTACTGAAGCAAGCAAACAAAGAGGAAATATTCTTTCCTTACAACTTCCAGTGAGTGTTATAATTGTCTTACATACATTCGATGTTGCTTACTTGATGGGAAGTCTAAATAATCCGGAGATTTATGCGTGTGCAGCTTCCACTATATTCTCCTAATCATTAAGCTTAACAAAGGGGTAGTACTTATCATGGACTCGAAACATAAAGAACATGGGAAATGGGCGAACATGGATGTCCTGCTCCAGAGATAATTTCAATCAATATCGTATCGGCATCTTCATATGTTCTCATTCGATGATATCATAAACTAATCAATAACTCATTTAACTCATTTTTTCCGGGCAGGGCTTGGAAACGGTTCATCAATACTGTTTCGGGTAAACGGAAACCGGAGCTTACATTTAAAGATCACCCTGTAAGTAGTACTATATATATAACTATGTCTGCGAATCTCTTTGATATTTTGTTTCTATACCATGCTTGATTATTAGTTTGATCGAACTATTTTTCGTAAAGTGTTTGAAACAGGAACCCAAGAATAACTTATGTGGATACTACGTCTGCGAGTTCATTCGCGAGATGACCTGTCACAGGGAACCGGACGAGGCTATATCCACCATTTGTGTACGTGAACAAAATTTTTCGTAAAGTGTTTGAAGCATGAACCCGGGAATAACTTATATTGTTCTTCTTTTTTAGGTTTAGATGGAACGCCTGCAGGACTCTCTCCTAACGGAGGATCGCATACGAGCAATTCAAGATGAACTTGCGAGGTTCTTTCTTACCGAGACCATAGCTCGAACTGGAGAATACCATCAGGAGTTCACATACGACGTTAGGCATATGAGATAGATATAGTAAAGAGGTCCGACTTTATATATATTGTAAACACGCATTACTTGTACTGTATTTCATGACGATGTCTATATATACATAACAATGTTTGTGGTTCTTGAATGATGTATGCATTGCAGAATTGAATGAATAATATAAATCCTGAGACTCTGTCGCGGCAGAGAAACGCTGCTCCACCCTAAACCTCTGTCGCGGCAGAGACCCTCCAGTCCCGGTTCGTATCTCGAACCGGGACCACAGATCCTCCACCACGAGCCCCCTGGCTACACCACGTGGCGGAGCCTTTGATCCTGATGCGCATTTGAACCAGGACTAAAGGGTTTTAGTCCCGGTTCGAAAATCGAGACTGATGGCCTAAATGGACCGGGACTGAAGCCCCGTTTTCCACTAGTGTAAGGCAGTATCTAAGCTTGTCATGCTAATGGCCTAAGGTTCGTAGTCTAATGCATGATCGTCCTTGTATTCGTGGATACGCCTGGCTTTGATAATCTGATCCACTTCGTCCTGCTGCTCTTCAATCGACGGTTCCCCGATATCCTCCTTGCATGATAAAATTGCAAAAAAACCATCACGTTTGATATTGTGACAAAAAAGAACATCAATTTTTCTTTTTGAAAATAGACGCCAGTTTTAGATGACACTGTTGCAGAGACTAGCCATCCTAGTGGTCTAGTTGGGTCCACGGCCAGTTCTGATGTGGTGCTAGATTAAGGTCAATGCCAGTCAACCATTAGACACTACGATTTAATTATTACTTTCTATTTCTTTTTTCCACCACCTGTGGCATTGACTAACCGTAGCCATGCGCGTCCGCGCGTGAGAGTGGTCTTCTCTTGCGCGCCGGATTCGTTGTCGATGCACCGGCCCATGCTCCCACCGGGCAGCATAGAGCACTTGCTTAGCCCGCCTGAGCCGATGATGTTCCCAACCTGATCCCACGACGAATTAATCCATGTCAACGGCCTCCACATTAGGTTGTTCCACATCTGCAAGACTCGACGGACAAGGCGGGGGCCAATGTTGCCGCTTGCTCCACTCGGGTCGAGGTCAAGGTCTCAGGGAGGTTGTCTCCGACCACCCATGTCGGTCAAGGAGGTCGGCGGCAACAGAGCAGCTGAGGAGCGAGACACTCTCCCATATTCGTGTCGCAGGCACCTCCAGCGCTGGCTTCAGCTGCTTGGACGCCCATGGTTAGTGTAGTTCCACAGCGTCGGCAACGAGAGCCACCACCACGGCTGGTGCAGCATTCCTCCATCTGTGGCCATGGGTGGCCATGGAAGACGGCCTAGAGCCGGCATGGAGGAGAACTACTAGACAGACCCGGGGAAGGAGTAGGAGGGTCGGATAAAGCTGGAGGGAGCAACGATGTACTATTGTCTGTCGGGATCTAGCGTGGCTAGGGTTTGTCCAGGGGCAACGATTCAACGATTTTGGGCCATCGATGGAGGAAGAGGTGTTCGTGTTGGAGGTAGGGCTCAACAGCGCGAGAAGTGGCCAAAGTTTTCCGATGTTGGCCCGAATTTGACGGCGACGGTATGGGTCGGGAGAGGTGAACGGAGGAAGATAAATATGACATGCAGGCCCCACGTCTACTAGTTGGTTCACACTACTTTAACAGCTCACCAAGCGGTTTAAGATTTTATTTTATGCCACTCCATCAATCAAAGTGGGTCCCATCGGTTAGAAATTGTATTAACCTGCTTTTATTACCGAATCAATGCTTCCTGCAATGGTGTCATCTAAAACTAGTGGTTATTTACGGAAAATTAAAAACCAGCGATTTTTTATCATAGTGTCGTGAATTGTGTTGGTTTTTTGCAATTATATCTTCTAATTTCATTATCCTTGTCGGCGTGATGCGTGCCACCGGCGACCCATCGTCCCTGCTATCACCTGGCTCGTTCTCTGCTATTCAGTGAATTGTATTGTCATCCGCAAGTTCTGGCATGCCATGATCAAGTTAGTAATAGGGCACGTGCAATTTTGGATAGCTAGCCTCCATGAGCAACAAAAGATATTGAGAGGGGGGGGGGGGGGGGGGGGCTCTTGGTAAATATCAAGGTGGGATCCCACCAAGATTTCATTTTTAGTGTAATTTGAATTTTCTAATTTAAATTTTGGTGTCAATATTTATATTAGAAATGGCAAAAATACACTACAAGTGGAACTTAGATAGGATCCCACTTGACACCTAACTGCAGTACTGTATACTTGGATATCATAGGCCGATGATGCGCCCATGATAACCACAACCCCATGGTAAGAAAACGAGGAAGGTGGTGCCAATCAGAGGAAGAGGGCCTATGCCATATCCACCACCACATGCTTGTGGCTCGTGACTCCTGAGCATCAATATGCTGGTTTTTTCTTAGAAAATAACTACTCAATACATCTTTACTAGTTGAATGCCCGTGCGTTGCTACGGCTTGTCGAATTTCATCACTGTGCATATAAACATAAAATTTTACATGTATACGAAGAGAGTCAAATATTACTAAAAAACAATCAAGTTCTTTTTTTTTGCTAAAAATATTCATTGGTCAACAATGCATATAAATCAACAACTCGGTATTTTTTCTCATAGCTATAGACCAAACACAACCATGAAAAATTTGCACATATGGGTATGAGTTGAAAGAATTATTTTATTCTGCGGCTACACTCTAGCTCCAAGGGCATTACGACAAACTTGTATTTTCTTCCTTTCACCATGGGTTCGTTGCTCCAAATCATGACGTCTTCCTTTGACCATAGAAGAAAAAGAAATGTAAAACTTCACTTTGGTTACATGTTTTCCGGTAAAAATCAAAAACTAACAGAGTGCCTTAGGTTTCTTGATTTTTTGTCTCAAGCACCACATATAATGTACGATCGACAATATAAGCACAACAAGCTTGAGGAAAATCGTATGCTGCAACATCAACATCATCGTCTATCATGTTTAAAAACAGAATCAAAACAACCGTTGAGGGGTTTCTGTTGCAGTTTTCATAACAAAGGGAGGTAAATTTAAAGGTATCAAAGTTGATAGTGCATGTTCAACCAGGGATCACTTCGAAATTAATGAACCTTAGCTTACGGGCACTACCATTATGTTGCCTTCCCGATAAAAGACAAAATTAGGTATCATTTGAGTACTTTTATCGGACAAAAAATCACTATTTTATTTTTCATATTCTTGTTTATCTATTTTACCAATGGCTCCTCCATGGAGTCTCTCAGCTAAAAACAAATCACAGTGAAGCTTCGTAATTAAACAGCCAAAACCAGATCACAGTGAAGCTTCGTAATTAAACAATGGATGTTTCATGTCTATGTTGCACTAACATTATTGCTTGACTTCACAAAATAATTATATAGAAAAATTCAAAAAAAAAGTGTAGTCATCCTTAGTAACATTATAAAATATGGAATGAGTATGAAATAGTTATCTATAATTAGGAAAGTATAGAAATAGTGTAATTATATAAAATAGATTCTTGTGAAATTAAGCTTCCAAGCGAGATGCAACAATATTAACTTTTTTTTAAACGAGGGATGCAACAATATTAACATGATTATGAATACAAATGATCTCTCTCTTGTACGAAATTGATTTTTTTTCTATGGAAATGGAACATACTTGTTTCCACGAGATAAATTTTATATAGTTTTAGTGAATCCAAATATTGTCCAATTTCATCAAATATTAGTAATTTTTCATTCTAAGTATGGGTACAGGATAGTGAAACATATGAGGCTGAAATTAAACACATGAAAGGACAGAAGGTAATATAAAATTAAGGTTAAAATTATATAATTCATTTTCCTGACCATGGCTGTCTCATGCTCATGCTAATAACACAAACAAATTTTATAAGTTGAGCATCATAAGAAAACATAGCATTGAATTGGAACATATACCTTGTATTCATCGGACATGGTATATGAGCCACTGTATTGAACTGAAACATGTACCATCCATACGATGAGCCACTGTATTGATCCAATAAAAGCACCATAAATTTGTGAAAGACCCCAAGAAAGAACATTGTATAGTAGGTCTGCAAGAACATGACACGACTAATAAATAATTGAAATCACAACTGTGGCTTTCATTCTTCCAATATAAGGCAAAGGTTAAAGTAATCATAGAAGAGAAGGGACATTTTTGCATGGAAATTTCAAAATAGGCATGGTACAAGATAGAGTTTTTTTTTTCACCTTGTGGTCATTCTGGTTATCTTTGTCCATCTACCCATTATCCAATTTTTCATCTCCATAGAGGGCTTCATTAGAATGTATGGACACTCCATCTAGGAATAAAACATGTGTATACACATACATGCCAGATGCATACACAAGCTGGGCGTGCACAGCACCTATACCTAATCAATACATCATGTAGCATATCACCATTAGAATGTCTTCTAATGTATTCCTGCATTTTACTATTATATAAGTGATTGGTGTCCAAACTTAAAAATATATACTACATAATCAGGTTATGGTCAAGTACATACATAATAAGGTAGAATTGTTTCAGTCAAGCTGTCCTAGAAGTTCTCCATCTATTTCGTGAGGCATAACACCATTTCCTAGAAAACCTAAGAGACACAATGCATGTTTCTATCGATAATATTAACTTGACTTAGTTGTCGTCAATCTTACACACATTACCATAGAAAACAGCAAGATTTCAAACATCTTGTCACACCACATTGGAAACTGATGAGGTTACAAATTTCTTATGATCAAACTTTGTGCTAATTTATAGCTTGTGAGGGGCTGAAAGTGTATGCATTAGCAGATTGGAATTAATCAATAACCCGAGACAAATTGCTAGAATAATTATTCAGCTAAAAAAGGCTAGGATAAGTATGGAAGTTTAAAAACCTTTACTATCCACATCTACTTCACTAAATCAACCAACACTAAGCATCTCTTTCTTATACGAATGTTCCTTATAGTGAAGATGCATGAACTCCCTAGCTAGACCATAGTGGCCCGTTCTATTTGCTCTGCATAGTGATGCATTAAGCTGTAAATTCAGAGGAATATGCGATGGTAGCGTTTTCTTCCGATGTGCACGTCTCACTGTTTTGGCATATCGATGCAGGGAGGAATTTCAAAACTAACCACAATAGATAGCTCACTGCCGTTGAAATCACAAATCAGCAGCATCCTTCATGCCTGAACAATAGTGAAAGCAAGATAAATTTGATCTTCGAGGCATACAACTGCACGTGATGCTTAGCAGGACAACATAATCCAAATCATGCATCAAGATACCATCGAGACATACCATAGAGAGATCTAGTCCCGTATTTCGTCGAGCTTTCCGAGCAGTTCCTCAGGGCCCTTGATGCGCCCTAGTACACCGCGCCCCTTCGGTCGCCCCATTGCCCATAGTCCCCTTGCTTGGAAATCTTGCTCTCCTACTGTAATTCATCTCTTTCTCCCCGCTCCCCATGGCACCTGACTGAACTGTAAAAAGTGCAAACATGTGAATGAATCTGCAGAATCTAGAGCCGGAAAACGGAAGATATCGAGGTGGATCAGTGCAGAGCAGACTGTCACCTTGACGGGAGGCTTTATGATAGGAGCTTGGTTGTCACCTCGATGGGAGGAAATCGCGGCAGAAACATAGAAGCGACAACGCGGGAAAATAATGGTGATGGAGGACAAGGCTGAGGCGGCAGGTCGTGGGAGGAAGACGATGACGCCAGAGGAGAACGACGACTCTATATCTGATGTCCCAGAGTCCACGTCGAAATCGTCAACCTCCTCCGGTGGGGGAGGCAGGGAGTGGGCTTGGCGACAGCAGCAAGAGTGGCATTTGTGAGATCCGGATGCCTAGGAGATAAGTGGACGCGGTGGTGGAAGACAAGCCGTGGTGCGAGCTCTCCCGTCGAGGTCCGGATGATGGGGACGTGGGGTCTATGGCAAGGTGCAGGTGCAGCGGCCATGAAGGGCGGCGATGTGGGGATTGATTGACTTGATTTGCGGGTGGGAACGTGTTCGCGGAAGGAACATAGGGAGCAGACGGGATTGCATGCACAGATTGCTTTACCGTCATGATTGATTTCCATATATTCATCATGTGATTGCTCATGCCCTTGCTCCTGTCGTCATATATTTGGAAAGTGAAAGGTTGTCATCATGTATGGCTGGATATCAAGCGGAAGATGTTTAATACGATTAGACGGTCCGGATGATTTGGATCTTTGACATCGACTATTATATTGCAGTTCGTACGTCATCAAAAATATTTGATGTCAAAGATTGGAGATATCTAAGCCGTCTAATCTTATAAAACGTCTCCCGTTTTTATCCAGCCATCCGTTATATACTTCCCAAAAATACGACAATAGAAGCAATCAGTCACGGGATTTTCCATATATAGTTAATCAAGCGAGCAATTAGAGGGGCCATCTCATGCTTCCCCTGGTTCATCACGTATGTATGTTTGCTACAGGACACCGTTATTTTTTGACATTTGTTCAAACACACCGTCCGATTGTGTCTTTGCCAGATACCATTACACTTTTGTGACACATTTGCCAGAACACACCACCTAACTAAAAACGGAAAGTTTTGCACTTTTGCGTGGGATGACTGGTTTTGAAGACAAAGGGCAAAACTTTCCGTTTTCGGCCAGGTGGTGTGTTCTAGCAAATGTGCCACAAAATTATAATGGTACCTGGCAAAGACATAATCGAGCGGTGTGTTTCAGCTAATGCGAGAAAATAACAGTGTCCTGTAGCAAATTTTCCCTCCTTTGTTTTTCATTTGGGATTGCGTTCTGTGAGGATTATTACTCCTATATTATAGGCGTTGATACCATCATGGCGGACGCACGTGAAAACGAGAGACGGCGCCGCCGTGTGTTCCTACACGTCGCCATGGAAGGCGACCTCGACCTCCTTATATGTAATTCCGTTGGACATGCAAGGGTAGCGGTGGAGCTGCGCAAGGGAACTGACGCTTGCGGTCGCAGAACACTGCACCAGGCCGCGGTGAGCGGTAGGAGTGTAGGACTTCTATTGCGGGCTGCTGCTCCTGGCTACCATGTTTGGCCACACCTTGTAGTGTATTTTTGCCAATCCAACTACGGAGGAGCCAACCTAAGCCTTGCCGGTGGACGGTGGTGGATGAGCTTTCTTCCTCATGCGTGCAACAACTTTGGTAGGGGAGGCTCGGATCTTCAGTTTGTCGCGGCCTTTAATTCGGCTTCCGGAGGTGCGGTGGCTGATGGCGTCAGGGGGAGGTTCGTGACACCCTATGACATAGGGGATCCGGTGCAGTGGCTGATGGCGTCCGATGGAGGTTTGTGACACCCTATGGTGCGGGGGACCCGTTGCGGTGGCTGATGGCGTCTGGTGGAGGTTCGCGACACCCTATGGCGCGGGGGACCCGTCGCGGTGGAGGCTGGGGCCATGGCTGCAGTTGGGTCAAGGATTTGGGCTACGACAGCAAGCTTCGGACAACATCTCGACCAGCTGGGGCCGGGTGGCGCCCCTGCCTCCTAGGTTCCTTGGAGGCTCTCGGCTGCTCTGCGAGACTGTGACGCGGTGGGAAAGTCGTCCGAACTGGTGCTCGGTTCTGGCTCGTTGGCTTTCTTTTGTGGCAACGAGGATTGTGGTGGCTCTACCACTGCAGTGGTGCTGGTGCTGCTCTAGAGGTGCACGGGACACTGGATCCGCGGGCCGGCGATGCCGACTGCGCTGGCCTTGTCGGACGGTGTTGGGGGCTTCCGTGGACGTCGTGGTCCTCTGTGGAGGTGCCGCCGTGTAGCTCTCCGACACACATGATCCCAGGCCATGTTCTTTGGGTAAAAGCTAGGACCCCGGCGAGGAGTCAGATGGCGGCGGCTCCACGTAGTTGCCCTCTTTCGGCGTCGTCTTGAAGATCATCTGCCTCGTTCATGCTTTTCTTGGGGCGAACGTGCACAACATCGCGATTGGCAGGTGCCCGGGCAGCGATGAGTGGGTTTCCCGTGGTGGCTTGCATGGCACTCGTGACGACGATGAGCGTTGGTCCGGTTGTGGCAAGACCTTGTTAGTCGGCTTGTTTTGACGTGTCTGAGTTTCTTTGGGTTGTTCTTCACTTGCTGTGAAGTCGGAGATGCTATCTTTTCAATCATCTTCATTTGAGGGGCGTAAAATGGCCTACAAGGATGACCTGGTGGGAGCGGGTCCTGCGCATCTCCTCTCGGGAGCTTGTCATTGCAGTCGGAGTTGCAAGTCTCTGCACGAGGAGTCAACTGTTTGGCTTAGGCTGGCTTGAACTTCAGTGTTCTGCTACGGTGACATCTTCCTTGGTGATTGCTTCTTCAGAGATGTCGGAGTCAATGTAAAATGATGATGATGGCGCTGGTGGGCAACGTCGGCGACGGTCCTTGCCTTAATGATGTGTGTGCAACTTCTGTGGGTAGCCAGATGGCTGAGTGTTCCCTCTCGACTATCATGCTCCATAACAGTCGGTGAGGTTGTTTGTACCTTTTTTGGCAGATTTGACGCTAATAAACTAACCATTTTTCTCCGTTAATGAAAATGGCAGGTATTTTGTCTTGTTTACAAAAGAAACGGTTTAGATCTATGTCATAACTTTGATGGTAGAAATATTTTTCTCAAAAAATTCACTCAAAAAAGCATAGATTACGATAAATGACAGTAGATGTTACCATTTTGCATATTTTCAATTTGGTTTAACTGTAGTACAACTTTAGTTATCACGAAATGTTTTTTAACCATGCATCTTTCAAGAATTATTTTATTTTTCAATATTTTGATCATATAATTGATTACTATCTTGAATCATTTGTTTATAGAATTTGTGTATAACTAAGTAGTATATTTTTGTTCTTTGAATTAAAAAAGTAATATATTTTGACATATAATTCAGTAGTATATTTTACATGTAATTAAAGGTTCGGGAGTGACTTTCCATATCTATATATAAATTGAACTCCCTAAAAGCGGTCACTGTTATCACCAGAATTTAACCGAGTCAGAGGTGGGCCGCGATCAAGATGGATTTGAAGAATATACATGAAGAAATACGTGAATCGGCCTTTATATGCAAAGTTTGGGCTAGTTAGCCCGTGTATCTTAATATAGTAGATTATGTATTGGTTAGGTAGAGTTTGCCTCGTGCGCGGTTGGGATTATTCCCACGTTAGAAAGTCCCCTGGACTATAAATATGTATCTAGAGTTTATGAAATAAACAACAACAAACGTTCAACCACAAATCAATCTCGGCGTATCGCCAACTCCTTCGTCTCGAGGGTTTCTACCGGTAAGCATCATGCTGCCTAGATCGCATCTTGCGATCTAGGCAGCACAAGCTTATTACGTTGTTCATGCGTTGCTCGTACTGAAGCCTTTTTGATGGCGAGCAACGTAGTTATCTTAGATATGTTAGGGTTAGCATTGTTCTTCGTATCATATGCTGTCGTAATGCAACCCTTGCATATCTAGCCGCCCTTACACCTATCTTAGGTGTAGGGGCGGCACCCCGCTTGATCATTATTTAGTAGATCCGATCCGTTACGGTTGCTCCTTGTTCTTCAAGGATTAGTTTAATATCTGTAATAGTTAGGCCTTACAAAGGGTTGGAGGATCCAGCGGCGCGTAGGGTGGCGTTTGCTAGTCCTAGACAGGATGTTCCGAGGATCAACCTCGTGTTGGTTTTTAGGCCTTGTCTAGGATCGGCTTACGATCGCCGTGCGTGGCCGCGAGGCCCAATCATGAGTAGGATGATCCGATTATGCGGTGAAAACCCTGAATCGTCGTAGATCGCTTTAGCTTTATCTTGATCAAGCAGGACCACCATATATTCGTGCACCTCGTACGAATCATGGGTGGATCGGCTCCTTGAGCCGATTCACAGGATAACCTGAGAGCCGATCGAGGCTCGTATTTAATGTTTACGTGTATGCCATGCAGGAAACTAAGCGAGGCATCTCCATCACCTTCCTGACCAGGTATAGGTCAGGTGGCACGCCCTTGCATCAGCATCGGACGTGCGTACCAGAGGCTTTGCGGGCCGTCGCTCGGAGGGACCAGGGCCAGCCGCAGCCCTAAGTTGTTCCCGGCTCTACTGTGTTGCCCGTCGCTGCCCGCCGGTGGGTTTTGACCGCAACACATTCTGGCACGCCCGGTGGGACAATCTTCTACATCAACCACATCGCCATCTACATCTGAGATGGCGGACGGCACCCCAGTCACGTACGAGGATCTGACCGACGAGCTCAAAAAGAAGTATGACGAGGTCAAAACGATCCTCGAAGCCGACCTCATCGGCTCTTTTCACCGAACCCGTTCGCATGGCATCAGGTGGAAAGGGTTCTCACCTGAAGGCGCGCTCGATGGAGTGGACCTGTCCGTCCCGTCAGAAGAACGCACCAGGTCCCTGCGTCAGGAGATTAGCTACATGGTGACTCACTCGCTGCATCGCCATTCTGAGAGCCTGGTGAATACTTTGGAGCGTGTCGCTTTTCGGATGATCCAGGAAGTCATGAGGCATCAGTACTCTCTGTCAGGACCAGCTCTCGGGACCTATCAAGGAGAGGTGCCACTCCAGTCCCGTCCACCGTTGCCATGCGCATTGGCAGCACCAGAGGTGCCGAATTCACCGGCATACGCCGTCGACATGGCGGAAGACGTGTACCCTGGGAGGTGCCAGCCAAGACACTTGTTCAACATCAACATGGTAGAACTTGGGCACCGCCCTGGTAAGGGTAGAGACGAGGGCAGCTGCTCTCATAGCGAAGATAAGGAGGAACCTGGTCCACGCGATCGGCCCCGACACTGCCACAAGATCCTGGTGATGATCAAGATGGAGGCCGATTCTAGCGATCGGACCGTATTATCCGTACCACCGGCTCTCCCAGTATGTGGCGTCGACCTCACAGGTGACGGAAAGCTAGGGTATGGGTTCACATCGGCTGATGAGCTAGAGGAAGTCGACATCGGTCCTGGAAATAAGCCGCGACCAACTTTTATCAGCAAGAAGTTAGATCCACAGCTCAGGAGTCAGATGATTGCTCTATTGAAAGAATACCCAGATTGCTTTGCATGGGATTACACAGAGATGCCTGGGTTAGACAGGAGCATCATTGAACATCGGCTCCCCCTTAAGAAAGGATTTCGGCCGTTCCAGCAACGAGCACGTCAGATGAGGGCCGAAATTCTGGAGGAAGTCAAGAAAGAGATCGAGAAAATGTTGGCCGCCGGGTTCATCAGGCCATGCAGGTATGCTGAGTGGATCTCCAGTATCGTTCCTGTAGAGAAGAAGGACGGCCGATGGCGTGTGGCCATCGATTTCCGAGACCTCAACAGAGCCACTCCAAAAGATGAGTATCCGATGCCTGTGGCAGAAACATTGATCAATGCAGCTGCTGGCCACAAGGTGTTGAGCTTCATGGATGGCAATGCCGGCTATAACCAAATCTTCATGGCTCCGGAAGATATACACAAGACCGCATTCAGAGTACCAGGGGCAGTAGGCTTGTTTGAATATGTAGTCATGACCTTTGGGTTGAAGAATGCTGGTGCAACGTACCAACGAGCCATGAATTATATATTTCACGATCTGATCGGTAAGTTGGTGGAAATCTACATCGACGACGTGGTAGTCAAATCTGTCTCTATGGAGGGACACTTGGATGATTTACGGCGTGTCCTAGACCGAACTCGGAAGTTCGGACTAAGAATGAACCCGAAGAAGTGTGCTTTCGGTGTGACGGCTGGTCAGTTCCTAGGTTTTCTGGTTCATGAACGGGGAATTGAGATCGGCCTGAAAAGTCAAGAGGCGGTGCGTACCATGCAACCGCCCACCACGAAGAAGGAGCTCCAACGTCTCATCGGCAAGATCAATTTTGTTCGACGATTCATCTCTAATCTGTCAGGACGAATCGAGCCATTCATGGCACTGGTGAAGACTAAATCTGATGACGAATTTCACTGGGGGGCAGAACAGCAGCAGGCGTTTGATGAGATTAAACGGTATCTGACGACGCCGCCTGTGCTAGTTCCGCCCCAGCAAGACAGGACGTTTGATACGTCTCCGACGTATCGATAATTTCTTATGTTCCATGCCACATTATTGATGTTATCTACATGTTTTATGCACACTTTATGTCATATTCGTGCATTTTCTGGAACTAACCTATTAACAAGATGCCGAAGTGCCAGTTGCTGTTTTCTGCTGTTTTTGGTTTCAGAAATCCTAGTAACGAAATACTCTCGGAATTGGACGAAATCAACGCCCAGGGTCCTATTTTGCCACGAAGCTTCCAGAAGTCCGAAGGAGAGACGAAGAGGGGCCACGAGGGGGCCACACCCTAGGGCGGCGCGGCCCCCCCTTGGCCGCGCGGCCCTGTGGTGTGGGGCCCTCGTGCCGCCTCTTGACCTGCCCTTCCGCCTACAAATAGCCTCCGTGACGAAACCCCCAGTACCGAGAGCCACGATACGGAAAACCTTCCAGAGACGCCGCCGCCGCCGATCCCATCTCGGGGGATCCAGGAGATCGCCTCCGGCACCCTGCCGGAGAGGGGATTCATCTCCCGGAGGACTCTACGCCGCCATGGTCGCCTCCGGAGTGATGAGTGAGTAGTCTACCCCTGGACTATGGGTCCATAGCAGTAGCTAGATGGTTGTCTTCTCCCCATTGTGCTATCATTGTCGGATCTTGTGAGCTGCCTAACATGATCAAGATCATCTATCTGTAATTCTATATGTTGCGTTTGTTGGGATCCGATGAATAGAGAATACTTGTTATGTTGATTATCAAAGTTATATCTATGTGTTGTTTATGATCTTGCATGCTCTCTGTTACTAGTAGATGCTCTGGCCAAGTAGATGCTTGTAACTCCAAGAGGGAGTATTTATGCTCGATAGTGGGTTCATGCCTGCTTTGACACCTGGGACAAGGATGTAAAGTTCTAAGGTTGTGTTGTGCTGTTGCCACTAGGGATAAAACATTGATGCTATGTCTAAGGATGTAGTTGTTGATTACATTACGCACCATACTTAATGCAATTGTCTGTTGCTTTGCAACTTAATACTGGAGGGGGTTCGGATGATAACCTGAAGGTGGACTTTTTAGGCATAGATGCAGTTGGATGGCGGTCTATGTACTTTGTCGTAATGCCCAATTAAATCTCACTATACTCATCATGATATGTATGTGCATGGTCATGCCCTCTTTATTTGTCAATTGCCCAACTGTAATTTGTTCACCCAACATGCTGTTTATTTTATGGGAGAGACACCTCTAGTGAACTGTGGACCTCGGTCCAATTCTTTTTACTGAAATACAATCTACTACAATACTTGTTCTACTGTTTTCTGCAAACAATCATCTTCCACACAATACGGTTAATCCTTTGTTACAGCAAGCCGGTGAGATTGACAACCTCACTGTTTCGTTGGGGCAAAGTACTTTGGTTGTGTTGTGCAGGTTCCACGTTGGCGCCGGAATCCCTGGTGTTGCGCCGCACTACATCCCGCCCCCATCAACCTTCAACGTGCTTCTTGACTCCTACTGGTTCGATTAAACCTTGGTTTCTTACTGAGGGAAACTTGCCGCTGTGCGCATCACACCTTCCTCTTGGGGTTCCCAACGGACGCGTGTCGAACGAAAGACAATACGTCAACCACGCCCATCAAGCAAATTTCTGGCGCCGTTGCCGGGGAGATCAAGACACGCTGCAAGGGGAGTCTCCACTTCTCAATCTCTTTACTTTGTTTTTGTCTTGCTTAGTTTTATTTACTATTTTTTTGCTGCACTAAATCAAAACACAAAAAAAATAGTTGCTAGTTTTACTTTATTTGCTATCTTGTTTGCTATATCAAAAACACAAAAAAATTAGTTACTTGTCTTACTTTACTTAATATCATGCATGTTTTTATTTCACTAGTTAAGCATAATGGAAAACAACAAAAATATGAGAGATCTTTATGAACTTTATCTTGAATTAGGACATGATGTGTTTGAAGAGAGAATTAAAAAACCCATGGAACTTTATATGCATGCTAATGGGAATGCTATTACTATGAATGCTTTGAACACCATTGTTGCTAATGCTATGGAAAATTCTAAGCTTGGGGAAGCTGGCTTTGATGAGCATGATCTTTTTAGTCCCCCAAGCGTTGAGGAGAAAATTTTCTTTTATGATTACAATATGCCTCCTATATATGATGATAGCCACTTTGTTGAATTTGCTCCCACTACAACTAATAAAATTGATTATGCTTATGTGGAGAGTAATAATTTTATGCATGAGACTCATGATAAGAATGCTTTATGTGATATTGTTGAGTTTGCTCATGATGCTACTGAAAGTTATTATGGGAGAGGAAAATATGGTTGTAGAAGTTTTCATGTTACTAAAACACCTCTCTATGTGCTGAAATTTTTGAAGCTACACTTGTTTTATCTTTCTACGCTTGTTGCATTATGCTTCTTGAACTTGTTTATTTACAAGATTACTCTTCATAGGAAGCATGTTAGACTTAAATGTGTTTCGAATTTGCCTCTTGAAGCTCTCTTTTGCTTCAAATACTATTTCTTGCGAGTGCATCATCAAAACTGCTGAGCCCATCTTAATGGCTATAAAGAAAGAACTTCTTGGGAGACAACCCATGGTTTTTACTACAGTACTTTGTTTTTATTTTGAGTCTTGGAAGTTGTTTACTACTGTAGCAACCTCTCCTTATCTTAGTTTTGTGTTTTGTTGTGCCAAGTAAAGTCGTTGATAGAAAAGTTCATACTAGATTTGGATTACTGCACAGAAATAGATTTCTTTGCTGTCACGAATCTGGGATGTTTTCTCTGTAGGTAACTGTCAACACCCGGATTTTTAAGTCCAGATGCCTATTATGCCATTCATCGCAATCCCAGGAATATTGTTTTTGCGAGACATAATAGATTAATATCACAACACATCATTTATTACAACGCATAATTGTCTTACAACACGGGATCACATGATCCAGTCTCATTACAATACTAGTTGATCTATTGATCGATTACAAAACACATAGCGGAAGCGAAGTAGCGTAGTAGTAGTCCATCTATTCCACAGGCAACTGTTGACGTCAGGAGTGATCCTAGTTGTCGTAGACGTCCTGCTGTCCTTCTTCCGGGTTCTGGTGCTCCTCTTCATAGTCTGGCCATTTGAATAGCCAGGGACAAAGCCATGAGTACTTTAAAGTACTCGCAAACTAATACTAAGGTAAGCACTATCCACTATAGAAGGGGATGCTAAGCTCTAGTTTCATTTGCAGAAAGCCAGTTTTATTTCATAAACATTTAGTAAAAAGCCTCTTCATTTGCTAACTAACTCAAGTGGGAACATTAGTGTCATTCCCACAACTCAGTTGTGATTCAAAGTCCAGTTCACCATTCACCTTTCAAGTTCAAAACTCAAGTCACCCTTCACATGTCACATTTTGAAAATGGTCTGATGACGGAACAGTATGGCCATTCCAACCGTCCATAACCGAGGACGCGGCTATTCGAATAGATCTACACTCTGCAGAGGTCGTACACTTGTGCCACAACATTTGCAATAATCCGTCAGGGTTAACTGGCCCTGATTTACCACACTCCGTGTGCGGACTACCAACCATAACCTTTCACTTACATATCCTAGTATAGGTATCTCTCCCCATGAGCTTGGCCTCCCAGTGAAGACAAACTGTCAGCCTGGGAACTGCACAGGGCTTGGGCCGGACATTCACCTCATATTCACGTCATTTCATATCACTTCACTTTTGTAGAGGCAGCCTCCAGCATAACCCCGATGACGCTTGTTTAGAGGGAACCCATACTAAGATACATAAACTTCTAGTTAAGCCCTACCCATATCAGGTATTGTGGGGGTACTTGCAAAATTGGAAAGGTATCGCATCCAAACCCAACCATCAGTTTTTGTAAAATTCACCAAGTCATTCACCAGTCACATTCACCTTCAAAATCTTTCAATAGAATGACTCATCATTCCAAGGTTTTCAAAGTCATTTCAATTCACAAGTTCCCATCTAGAGTAGCCACTTTTGATATTGAGCACTAGCAACTAGTCCTGAGGGGTGCTAAATATCTTGGAGCTTGCTAGGATAAGTTTGATACTCTTGTAGTATTCTATCTCTAGACCAAAGTTAACTATAAAAGCAAGTTATAAATAATCAAAAACAAAAGCTTGTAAGAGTAAAACTGGGAAATAGGATCATTAAGCATAAAGTAAAAAGTGGTAGTGCCTTGCTCTTGTAGAGCTTTGCACTTTGCAAGTATATTAGCTTGCAATAGTCTAGCTTGCAAAGGTGTTAGCTTGCCTTGGTTGGTGTATTGATCAAAGTGGTCTTCTTCTCCTTCTTCTTGGTAGAATACCTCCTCTTCTTGATAGTCCCCGGTACTAGCGTCTATAAACGAATACGAGGATACAATCACCAAACAATTCATTGGCTATTCCAAACATCACATAAATTCACACAAACTATTCTATGCACACAAATAATACAATTTGGTGCATTGGTGGTATTGCTTTGAGGAAGAATAATTTCCTCTCATTTTATATGTAAAAGATAGTTTCCATATAGTTCTTGAGGAATAATTTCCTCTCATTGAATCTTCTTTAAGATTTAATTTCTCAAATCATCACACATGAATTTATGTTGACCTAAGTCAACCATTCATCATCATCATTTGAGAAAATGATTTAAATGAGGTAGGGTTACCTCATATCATTTAATAAGGCCTATTATGATTTAAAATCTCCAAGTATTTCATGTGAGAGTATTTGACCAGGGGTTCAAACTTCATATGAAAATACTTGGGACAAGATTTAAATGAAGTGAAACACTTCATATAATTTACACAAGTAAACTAGCATCACTTATTGCTATAAGTGGGTAAATGTGTTGTTTTCTTATTTAGGAAAATAATTTCCTCTCATACATTTTAAGGTGTTACTTTTAGTTACTTAGAGAAATAACTTCTTCTCATTGCCTTATTAAGATTTAATTTTTCTTATGCATAATATGTGACCTAGGTTGACCAAAGTCAACCTCTTCACACTTATCATTCAAGAAAAAGATTTAAATGAGGTTCCATACCTCATGCTATTTAATTCCTATTAATATCCTCAAGTGAGCATATATGAGACCAAACAACCAGGGTCATCACATTACTTTAGGCCACTTGGTAAGTTGATTTAAATGAGGTGGTACACCTCATAGATTTGAACCCTAATTTGGAACATAATTTAAATGAGGTGGTGCACCTCATGCATTTTAATAACACATAGTAATGTTTTTAATATCATCAACTAATTCAATATGAGGTTTAACAAACCAGGGTATCTACCTCATGTTGAATTAGTTGAGACAAGATTTAAATGAGAGGGAAACTCTCATTCATTTTAATGAATTATCTTGCCCAAATTAAATGATCTAGAACTAACCATAGGGCCAAATCTTTAAACTAGGCCATGATCATACACAGAACCTATATCATATTTTTACATAAACAATTAGAGTTTGTGAAAAGTGAATTATGAGAGGTGGAAACACCTCAAAATCATTTATGGTTGATTTTTAATAATTATTCTTAGGCAGAAAAGTACCTGCCTTGTTTATTTTCTCACTTTAATTCTATAACAGATCTAGGTTTGAATCCAGTGGCATTGGATAGAGTTTTTGATGAGCTTTCCAAATATATAAAATTTGTTGAAATTGGCTCAGTAGATTTGGATCTATTAAATTTTGAATCTAGCATCAGATTGTAAAATAAATGAAAAAGATTTAAACCCTTTTGAATTTAAACGGGGGCGGGAACTTAATTGGGCCGGCCCAGCTACGCTGGCGATGCTAACGGGCCACCTGACAGTGGGGTCCACTGTCAGCGCCACTTAGCCGCCGAAACGGTACCGATCAACCTGGCCCGCCCGATTAGAAACAGATCGGACGGTCCACGGCCTTCGTCGATGGCGACGAGAGGCGCGGCCACTGGCGGCGACGGTGGGGGGTCGGAGGCTCACCGGCGGCGCGGAGAGGGTCGGCGAGGCGCGGAGACGAAGTTGTCGAGGAAGGGGAAGCAGCCTGTAGCAGTTTCGCGTGCTGGGGAGGCTCCAATCGTCGCAGAGCTTCCGCTGGCTCCGGCGGCTTTGAGCTCGCGATTCGAGCTACTCCGGCGAGGTGGAGTGGAATTGGATGGGGGAGAAGGATCAGTGAGGAGAGGGGAGCAGTTTGTCTGAAGAGAGGGAGGGCTGAGGGGCGCTATTTATAGCTGGCGGAGATGGCCGTGGTGTGCTGTGGAGGGGCGACCATGGCGACGCGTCTACAGGGAAGCTCGGGGACTGGCGATGACGCGAGCGTGTTGGCGTTGTCATGGCGGTCACGCCAGGCTTGATTGTGGTGAAAACGAGGCACTACAGCGGCGGTGAGCTTGACGGGAGCTCTCAGGCAGTGGCGGATGGTCGTCGGAGTGGGCGTCGCCTGCGGCGTTCCCGCGGGCCAATGGCCGTGTCTGGGTGACTGCGGGTGACGTGGGGACGCGTTTGGTGCAGCGAGCAAGGGCGGAGGTGGCGCGAGCTGGTGGCACGACGACGTGGCCAGGCGTGTCTGCGGCGCTCGCCAGGCGCGTTCTGGCGCGCATGTGCACGCCCTGGGCGCGTCTGGGCGTCGCGCTCCTGGCCACTGTGGTGCATGAATCGACCGGGGCTGGTGTCCATTCGACGCAGTGGAGTGTGGGGAACACCAGGGACATGCTGGTGCACGTTGGAGAGGGCCAGAGGTGAGGATGGCATGAGGGTGTCAATGGTGGCCGGCATGGGTTGGGTTTTTGGTCATGGTGACCAAGAGAGAGGGGTACAGTGGCTTGGACTGATGATGGGAGGTGTGATGGAGCTCCAGGGCAGCAGGGATGGTCAGGGTTGGACTTAGTCCAAAAAGAAAATCAGTATGGGCTCAAATTTGGTTGGTGCACACAAGGTGTTTGTGAATATGGCCGAAAGAGAAAAAGTTTCAAATTTTGGAAATTCCCTTGGTGGATCTCATTCATATATTCATAGAGATGGAAAGGTGGTGGTGGGGTTCAATTTGGAAAAGAATTGCAAAATGGCAAAAGTGAGGTGATCTTCTCTTTAATCCAGAGTCTCCACTTGGCAACACTATACTGGTCAACCTGGTCAACTTCAGCAGGGATGGTCAACATGGGAGTTGTTGACCTTGACATGGTCTTGGATGGCATGGTCATAGTTGACTAAGTTTGGTTGAGGAATCAGAAGATAAAAGGGTGCAAAGTGGTGAAGATAAAATAAAAGTGACATATGACCATTATCATATGTGAGATGAATTTGAGATTTCCCTTGATTGGATTCTTGTTTCTTTGATGCAAATGTGTTTGTTTATCATATATAAGAGTTTTACAACCAATAGATCAAGCCATGGTGGCCTTGGTTGAAGATTTGCAATTTGGGCTATAACACATAAGAGGTGATGTGTTAAGTTTTATTATTTTTGAAAAGGGTTCACCTTGCTTCACTTGGACATGGGTTAGGGTCAATTTGGTGTTATATTAGGTTTGGAGAAGGTTTCACACCATTTGGTCAAGGTAGAAAAGCATAGGTCAAGATTTGGTGAAAAGGGCTATGGTTCTCATATGCCTCTATGCATATGTTGTATTGATTTTTGATTTGAGTGTTCTTGGCCCAATTGATGTTGTTGAGTATTGAAATGGTATTTGGAAGTGATCCAACCATTCACAACAAGTCCTAGGGTCAAACTTCTCAAATTCACAAATTTGCATTTTTCTCACATATGCCTCTATGGCATTTTTAGTTTCTTTTTATTTTCTTTGGAAACCACTTGGAATTGGTTTGGTAGGTACTAGGTAAGGTGTATGAAGGTTTTCTAAACCTCTAAGCAAAGTAGCAAAGCTTAGGGTAAAGTTTTATAAAAATAGCCATAGGCACATATGCCTTTTTCTTATTTAATTTCTTTTTATTTCATTTTATCTAGTAGTGGTGAAAAGAGGGGTGAGGTCTAGGGTTTAGTGGGGTTCACAAAGGTTCACCACCATTTAGCATAAATACTAAAGGTATGGTTCAAGATTTACCTATTGGGGTTATATGTTCCCATAGGTATTTTATTTTATTTTGGGTTTCTCAAAATAGGTCCAATTGATTTAAGGAGAAGATTTGGGTTTAAGGTTTTTCTTATTTGATTTCTTTCTCCTTTATTTTATTGGGTTGGTGACCTTCACTTGCTCACTTTAGGGTTTTAGGTTTTAGCACACTCATCATGGCAAAACACAAGATTTAAACAAGATCTATATGTATCAATCTTATTTTAATAAAAGTTTTTGTTGGTTCCAAAATTTGGAACTAGGGAAATTCATTTGTTTTGTTTTGAAATTTTTGGGTTGTTACAAACCCTTCCCCCTTAAACAAATCTCGTCCCGAGATTTTAAGAAAAGTTGGGTTCCTAAGAGAGATTGAGTATCTTAATAACAGGAGGACATACTTGGCATGGTCTGGGGTGCTTCCTGAGCTTCGGTGGCAGTCATGTGGTAGAGACGGCCGTTGTGGTTGTTCTGGTTCCTTCTTCCAGCAAAGCGGCGCTGTTGCTGAGCAGGTGCTGCGGTATTGGCGGCAATCCTGGCAAGCTTCTTGGGGCACTCTTTGGAGAAATGACCCACAACTCCACATTCATAGCAGTTGACGGTGGACTTGTCTTTGGGAATGACGGGGGTAGCATTGCTTCCAGTCCTCGGGGCAGTATTGGGGTTGTTGTTGTTACCATTGGGGTGGTTGTTGTTGGGGCGGTTGATGTTGTTGTTGTTGTTCCCTCCGGGCTTCGGGGGTCCTCCGTTGTTGTTGGTGTAGTTGGGGCGATAATTCTGGGCAGGGGGCTTGTTGTATCTTGGGGTGAATCCTCCAGAGGAGTTATTGCGATACTTCTGGGCATTGTGGGGTCCATTCTGGTTCATCATTCTTCTCTTGCGGTTCTCATTAGCTTGGTGGAGTTTTCCTTCCATCTGTATGGCTGAGTCCACGAGGGCTTCTAAGTCAGCGAACGGAATGTTCACTAACACAGTTTGCATCTCGTCGTGCAGTCCGTTCAGAAATCTTTCCTTTCTCTTCTCATTGGTGTCGGTCTCATCCGGGGCGTACCTTGACAGAGTTAGAAATCTGTCGCGGTATTCCACCACGGACATTCTTCCTTGCTTGAGTTCACGGAACTCGTCTCTCATCTTCTTAATCAGTCCTTGGGGCACATGGTACTTGCTAAACTTCAGCTTGAAGTCTTCCCAGGTCATCATCTGTCCTGCATTCATGGCACGGGTGCTGGTCCACCAAGCTCTGGCTGGTCCTGCTAAGTAGTGTGTGGCAAACAGCACTTTCTCTGCGGCTTCAACTTGCGCAACTTCGAGGTTGTTCTCCATGGTCTGGAGCCAGTCATCAGCATCAAGGGGCTCTTCAGTCTTGTTGAACACCGGAGGGTTGGTGTGCTGAAAGTTCTTCAGCTTTGACCCCGGGTGATCGTGGTTTCCATGGCCTTGGTTGTTCTGAGCTATCTGTTGCAGTGCAGCAATGTTGGCTTGTCGTTCAGCTCTCTCGACTTCTCGGTCTGCCATCATTGTCTGCAGCAGTTGCATCAGGGCATCTGGGGTGGTGTTGCGGGTTGGTGGGGCCATCTGAACATTGGGGTAGATGATAAGATAAGAGGGAAATTTCTGTGGTTTGTTTTGTTAAATTTTTAAAAGTTCACAAATTGAAATTTTGAGTAGTGTTGCGGGGGTAAAAACCAACAACACTTTTTCATTCATACCAAGCATCACATATTACAAATCTAACACAACGTTGGTTTGAAGAACCATTCATCGCTCTACGATACAAGGGGGATCCTGATACAACTCACACCTACTTAAGTGCTTAGAGATACTACTCTTTAGGGTGGAGTCTTCGTCTTCACGGGTGAGGTGCTTGGCGAGAGGCGAGGGTGTTGTCCAAATCCCTGCGGGTTTTGTACTGCCTGAAGTCCTGAGGTGCTTCATAGGGGTTCATCTTTGGTTGTGGTGGGGGCATGGTCATCGGTCTTCCCATGGAGTCATGTCTTGGGTAGTAGATGAAGCGAGTGTTCTTGATCTTGTCCTCATTTTGTCCACACAGACGGGAAATTGCTTCTTGCATAGCTTTGTCTAGTCCTTCCTTCCAAGTGTTTCCCGTTACAGAAAACCATATGGTTTCCCATACCGGGGCATCAAGCTTCCTTCGTAGATCAGTAGAAATGTCCCACTGGGGTGGTTCTCCTGACTGAGCTTTGAGGGGTATTCCGAAGAACTCGGGATACGGGTGTCCTAGATAGTCCACCAGTTGCTTCAACTCCTTTTCGAAACTTTTGTCGTCTCCGGATCCAAGCTTATAGGATTCCCATCGGTACTTCATCTGTGAGCAAGTAGGATAAGTAAGTTAAAGAAGTGATCAAGTGTGCAAAATTTTATGTAACATTACAAGGAACAGCAGAGTATGGATTTCTTTCTTTGAAAAGATCTCAAGGATAAGAGTGAGAATAAGTTTTCATAAATATTCACTTCATTGGTTTTGAAACTAAGTTTTTCAGACGTCCATTCTAACTAGGGTCTCCTAAGGTCAACAATGGCTCTGATACCAACTTGTCAACACCCGGATTTTTAAGTCCAGATGCCTATTATGCCATTCATCGCAATCCCAGGAATATTGTTTTTGCGAGACATAATAGATTAATATCACAACACATCATTTATTACAACGCATAATTGTCTTACAACACGGGATCACATGATCCAGTCTCATTACAATACTAGTTGATCTATTGATCGATTACAAAACACATAGCGGAAGCGAAGTAGCGTAGTAGTAGTCCATCTATTCCACAGGCAACTGTTGACGTCAGGAGTGATCCTAGTTGTCGTAGACGTCCTGCTGTCCTTCTTCCGGGTTCTGGTGCTCCTCTTCATAGTCTGGCCATTTGAATAGCCAGGGACAAAGCCATGAGTACTTTAAAGTACTCGCAAACTAATACTAAGGTAAGCACTATCCACTATAGAAGGGGATGCTAAGCTCTAGTTTCATTTGCAGAAAGCCAGTTTTATTTCATAAACATTTAGTAAAAAGCCTCTTCATTTGCTAACTAACTCAAGTGGGAACATTAGTGTCATTCCCACAACTCAGTTGTGATTCAAAGTCCAGTTCACCATTCACCTTTCAAGTTCAAAACTCAAGTCACCCTTCACATGTCACATTTTGAAAATGGTCTGATGACGGAACAGTATGGCCATTCCAACCGTCCATAACCGAGGACGCGGCTATTCGAATAGATCTACACTCTGCAGAGGTCGTACACTTGTGCCACAACATTTGCAATAATCCGTCAGGGTTAACTGGCCCTGATTTACCACACTCCGTGTGCGGACTACCAACCATAACCTTTCACTTACATATCCTAGTATAGGTATCTCTCCCCATGAGCTTGGCCTCCCAGTGAAGACAAACTGTCAGCCTGGGAACTGCACAGGGCTTGGGCCGGACATTCACCTCATATTCACGTCATTTCATATCACTTCACTTTTGTAGAGGCAGCCTCCAGCATAACCCCGATGACGCTTGTTTAGAGGGAACCCATACTAAGATACATAAACTTCTAGTTAAGCCCTACCCATATCAGGTATTGTGGGGGTACTTGCAAAATTGGAAAGGTATCGCATCCAAACCCAACCATCAGTTTTTGTAAAATTCACCAAGTCATTCACCAGTCACATTCACCTTCAAAATCTTTCAATAGAATGACTCATCATTCCAAGGTTTTCAAAGTCATTTCAATTCACAAGTTCCCATCTAGAGTAGCCACTTTTGATATTGAGCACTAGCAACTAGTCCTGAGGGGTGCTAAATATCTTGGAGCTTGCTAGGCTAAGTTTGATACTCTTGTAGTATTCTATCTCTAGACCAAAGTTAACTATAAAAGCAAGTTATAAATAATCAAAAACAAAAGCTTGTAAGAGTAAAACTGGGAAATAGGATCATTAAGCATAAAGTAAAAAGTGGTAGTGCCTTGCTCTTGTAGAGCTTTGCACTTTGCAAGTATATTAGCTTGCAATAGTCTAGCTTGCAAAGGTGTTAGCTTGCCTTGGTTGGTGTATTGATCAAAGTGGTCTTCTTCTCCTTCTTCTTGGTAGAATACCTCCTCTTCTTGATAGTCCCCGGTACTAGCGTCTATAAACGAATACGAGGATACAATCACCAAACAATTCATTGGCTATTCCAAACATCACATAAATTCACACAAACTATTCTATGCACACAAATAATACAATTTGGTGCATTGGTGGTATTGCTTTGAGGAAGAATAATTTCCTCTCATTTTATATGTAAAAGATAGTTTCCATATAGTTCTTGAGGAATAATTTCCTCTCATTGAATCTTCTTTAAGATTTAATTTCTCAAATCATCACACATGAATTTATGTTGACCTAAGTCAACCATTCATCATCATCATTTGAGAAAATGATTTAAATGAGGTAGGGTTACCTCATATCATTTAATAAGGCCTATTATGATTTAAAATCTCCAAGTATTTCATGTGAGAGTATTTGACCAGGGGTTCAAACTTCATATGAAAATACTTGGGACAAGATTTAAATGAAGTGAAACACTTCATATAATTTACACAAGTAAACTAGCATCACTTATTGCTATAAGTGGGTAAATGTGTTGTTTTCTTATTTAGGAAAATAATTTCCTCTCATACATTTTAAGGTGTTACTTTTAGTTACTTAGAGAAATAACTTCTTCTCATTGCCTTATTAAGATTTAATTTTTCTTATGCATAATATGTGACCTAGGTTGACCAAAGTCAACCTCTTCACACTTATCATTCAAGAAAAAGATTTAAATGAGGTTCCATACCTCATGCTATTTAATTCCTATTAATATCCTCAAGTGAGCATATATGAGACCAAACAACCAGGGTCATCACATTACTTTAGGCCACTTGGTAAGTTGATTTAAATGAGGTGGTACACCTCATAGATTTGAACCCTAATTTGGAACATAATTTAAATGAGGTGGTGCACCTCATGCATTTTAATAACACATAGTAATGTTTTTAATATCATCAACTAATTCAATATGAGGTTTAACAAACCAGGGTATCTACCTCATGTTGAATTAGTTGAGACAAGATTTAAATGAGAGGGAAACTCTCATTCATTTTAATGAATTATCTTGCCCAAATTAAATGATCTAGAACTAACCATAGGGCCAAATCTTTAAACTAGGCCATGATCATACACAGAACCTATATCATATTTTTACATAAACAATTAGAGTTTGTGAAAAGTGAATTATGAGAGGTGGAAACACCTCAAAATCATTTATGGTTGATTTTTAATAATTATTCTTAGGCAGAAAAGTACCTGCCTTGTTTATTTTCTCACTTTAATTCTATAACAGATCTAGGTTTGAATCCAGTGGCATTGGATAGAGTTTTTGATGAGCTTTCCAAATATATAAAATTTGTTGAAATTGGCTCAGTAGATTTGGATCTATTAAATTTTGAATCTAGCATCAGATTGTAAAATAAATGAAAAAGATTTAAACCCTTTTGAATTTAAACGGGGGCGGGAACTTAATTGGGCCGGCCCAGCTACGCTGGCGATGCTAACGGGCCACCTGACAGTGGGGTCCACTGTCAGCGCCACTTAGCCGCCGAAACGGTACCGATCAACCTGGCCCGCCCGATTAGAAACAGATCGGACGGTCCACGGCCTTCGTCGATGGCGACGAGAGGCGCGGCCACTGGCGGCGACGGTGGGGGGTCGGAGGCTCACCGGCGGCGCGGAGAGGGTCGGCGAGGCGCGGAGACGAAGTTGTCGAGGAAGGGGAAGCAGCCTGTAGCAGTTTCGCGTGCTGGGGAGGCTCCAATCGTCGCAGAGCTTCCGCGGGCTCCGGCGGCTTTGAGCTCGCGATTCGAGCTACTCCGGCGAGGTGGAGTGGAATTGGATGGGGGAGAAGGATCAGTGAGGAGAGGGGAGCAGTTTGTCTGAAGAGAGGGAGGGCTGAGGGGCGCTATTTATAGCTGGCGGAGATGGCCGTGGTGTGCTGTGGAGGGGCGACCATGGCGACGCGTCTACAGGGAAGCTCGGGGACTGGCGATGACGCGAGCGTGTTGGCGTTGTCATGGCGGTCACGCCAGGCTTGATTGTGGTGAAAACGGGGCACTACAGCGGCGGTGAGCTTGACGGGAGCTCTCAGGCAGTGGCGGATGGTCGTCGGAGTGGGCGTCGCCTGCGGCGTTCCCGCGGGCCAATGGCCGTGTCTGGGTGACTGCGGGTGACGTGGGGACGCGTTTGGTGCAGCGAGCAAGGGCGGAGGTGGCGCGAGCTGGTGGCACGACGACGTGGCCAGCGTGTCTGCGGCGCCGCCAGCGCGTTCGCGCGCATGTGCACGCCCGGGCGCGTCTCGGGCGTCGCGCTCCTGGCCACCGTGGTGCATGAATCGACCGGGGCTGGTGTCCATTCGACGCAAGGAGTGTGGGGAACACCAGTGGACATGCCGGTGCACGTTGGAGAGGGCCAGAGGTGAGGATGGCATGAGGGTGTCAATGGTGGCCGGCATGGGTTGGGTTTTTGGTCATGGTGACCAAGAGAGAGGGGTACAGTGGCTTGGACTGATGATGGGAGGTGTGATGGAGCTCCAGGGCAGCAGGGATGGTCAGGGTTGGACTTAGTCCAAAAAGAAAATCAGTATGGGCTCAAATTTGGTTGGTGCACACAAGGTGTTTGTGAATATGGCCGAAAGAGAAAAAGTTTCAAATTTTGGAAATTCCCTTGGTGGATCTCATTCATATATTCATAGAGATGGAAAGGTGGTGGTGGGGTTCAATTTGGAAAAGAATTGCAAAATGGCAAAAGTGAGGTGATCTTCTCTTTAATCCAGAGTCTCCACTTGGCAACACTATACTGGTCAACCTGGTCAACTTCAGCAGGGATGGTCAACATGGGAGTTGTTGACCTTGACATGGTCTTGGATGGCATGGTCATAGTTGACTAAGTTTGGTTGAGGAATCAGAAGATAAAAGGGTGCAAAGTGGTGAAGATAAAATAAAAGTGACATATGACCATTATCATATGTGAGATGAATTTGAGATTTCCCTTGATTGGATTCTTGTTTCTTTGATGCAAATGTGTTTGTTTATCATATATAAGAGTTTTACAACCAATAGATCAAGCCATGGTGGCCTTGGTTGAAGATTTGCAATTTGGGCTATAACACATAAGAGGTGATGTGTTAAGTTTTATTATTTTTGAAAAGGGTTCACCTTGCTTCACTTGGACATGGGTTAGGGTCAATTTGGTGTTATATTAGGTTTGGAGAAGGTTTCACACCATTTGGTCAAGGTAGAAAAGCATAGGTCAAGATTTGGTGAAAAGGGCTATGGTTCTCATATGCCTCTATGCATATGTTGTATTGATTTTTGATTTGAGTGTTCTTGGCCCAATTGATGTTGTTGAGTATTGAAATGGTATTTGGAAGTGATCCAACCATTCACAACAAGTCCTAGGGTCAAACTTCTCAAATTCACAAATTTGCATTTTTCTCACATATGCCTCTATGGCATTTTTAGTTTCTTTTTATTTTCTTTAGAAACCACTTGGAATTGGTTTGGTAGGTACTAGGTAAGGTGTATGAAGGTTTTCTAAACCTCTAAGCAAAGTAGCAAAGCTTAGGGTAAAGTTTTATAAAAATAGCCATAGGCACATATGCCTTTTTCTTATTTAATTTCTTTTTATTTCATTTTATCTAGTAGTGGTGAAAAGAGGGGTGAGGTCTAGGGTTTAGTGGGGTTCACAAAGGTTCACCACCATTTAGCATAAATACTAAAGGTATGGTTCAAGATTTACCTATTGGGGTTATATGTTCCCATAGGTATTTTATTTTATTTTGGGTTTCTCAAAATAGGTCCAATTGATTTAAGGAGAAGATTTGGGTTTAAGGTTTTTCTTATTTGATTTCTTTCTCCTTTATTTTATTGGGTTGGTGACCTTCACTTGCTCACTTTAGGGTTTTAGGTTTTAGCACACTCATCATGGCAAAACACAAGATTTAAACAAGATCTATATGTATCAATCTTATTTTAATAAAAGTTTTTGTTGGTTCCAAAATTTGGAACTAGGGAAATTCATTTGTTTTGTTTTGAAATTTTTGGGTTGTTACAGTAACTCAGAAAATTATGCCAATTTACGTGAGTGATCCTCAGATATGTACGCAACTTTCATTCAATTTGAGCATTTTCATTTGAGCAAGTCTGGTGCCATTTTAAAATTCATCAATACAAACTGTTCTGTTTTGACAGATTCTGCCTTTTATTTCGCATTGCCTCTTTTGCTACGTTGGATGAATTTCTTTGATCCATTAATGTCCAGTAGCATTATGCAATGTCCAGAAGTGTTAAGAATGATTGTGTCACCTCTGAACATGTTAATTTTATTGTGCACTAACCCTCTAATGAGTTGTTTCGAGTTTGGTGTGGAGGAAGTTTTCAAGGATCAAGAGAGGAGTATGATGCAACATGATCAAGGAGAGTGAAAGCTCTAAGCTTGGGGATGCCCCGGCGGTTCACCCCTGCATATATTAAGAAGACTCAAGCGTCTAAGCTTGGGGATGCCCAAGGCATCCCCTTCTTCATCGACAACATTATCAGGTTCCTCCCCTGAAACTATATTTTTATTCCATCACATCTTATGTGCTTTGCTTGGAGCGTCGGTTTGTTTTTGTTTTTTGTTTTGTTTGAATAAAATGGATCCTAGCATTCACTTTATGGGATAGAGACACGCTCCGCTGTAGCATATGGACAAGTATGTCCTTAGTTTCTACTCATAGTATTCATGGCGAAGTTTCTTCTTCGTTAAATTGTTATATGGTTGGAACTGGAAAATCATACATGTAGTAATTGCTATAAATGTCTTGGGTAATGTGATACTTGGCAATTTTTGTGCTCATGTTTAAGCTCTTGCATCATATACTTTGCACCCATTAATGAAGAAATACATAGAGCATGCTTAAATTTGGTTTGCATATTTGGTTTCTCTAAGGTCTAGATAATTTCTAGTATTGAGTTTGAACAACAAGGAAGACGGTGTAGAGTCTTATAATGTTTTCAATATGTCTTTTATGTGAGTTTTGCTGCACCGGTTCATCCTTGTGTTTGTTTCAAATAAGCCTTGCTAGCCTAAACCTTGTATCGAGAGGGAATACTTCTCATGCATCCAAAATACTTGAGCCAACCACTATGCCATTTGTGTCCACCATACCTACCTACTACATGGTATTTTCCGCCATTCCAAAGTAAATTGCTTGAGTGCTACCTTTAAAATTCCATCATCACCTTTGCAATATATAGCTCATGGGACAAATAGCTTAAAAACTATTGTGGTATTGAATATGTAATTATGCACTTTATCTCTTATTAAGTTGCTTGTTGTGCGATAACCATGTTCACTGGGGACGCCATCAACTATTCATTGTTGAATTTCATGTGAGTTGCTATGCATGTTCGTCTTGTCTGAAGTAAGAGCGATCTACCACCTTATGGTTAAGCATGCATATTGTTAGAGAAGAACATTGGGCTGCTAACTAAAGCCATGATCCATGGTGGAAGTTTCAGTTTTGGACATATATCCTCAATCTCAAATGAGAAAATTATTAATTGTTGTTACATGCTTATGCATAAAAGAGGAGTCCTTTATCTGTTGTCTATGTTGTCCCGGTATGGATGTCTAAGTTGAAGAATAATCAATAGCGAGAAATCCAATGCGAGCTTTCTCCTTAGACCTTTGTACAGGCGGCATAGAGGTACCCCATTGTGACACTTGGTTAAAACATGTGCATTGTGATGATCCGGTAGTCCAAGCTAATTAGGACAAGGTGCGGGCACTATTAGTATACTATGCATGAGGCTTGCAACTTGTAAGATATAATTTACATGATACATATGCTTTATTACTACCGTTGACAAAATTGTTTCATGTTTTCAAAATCAAAGCTCTAGCACAAATATAGCAATCGATGTTTTTCCTCTATGAAGGACCATTCTTTTACTTTCAATGTTGAGTCAGTTCACCTATTTCTCTCCACCTCAAGAAGCAAACACTTGTGTGAACTGTGCATTGATTCCTACATATTTGCATATTGCACTTATTATATTACTCTATGTTGACAATATCCATGAGATATACATGTTATAAGTTGAAAGCAACCGCTGAAACTTAATCTTCTTTTGTGTTGCTTCAATGCCTTTACTTTGAATTATTGCTTTATGAGTTAACTCTTATGCAAGACTTATTGATGCTTGTCTTGAAGTGCTATTCATGAAAAGTCTTTGCTATATGATTCACTTGTTTACTCATGTCATATACATTGTTTTGATCGCTGCATTCACTACATATGCTTTACAAATAGTATGATCAAGATTATGATGGCATGTCACTCCGTAAATTATCTCGTGTTATCGTTTTACTCGCTCGGGACGAGCGTAACTAAGCTTGGGGATGCTGATACGTCTCCGACGTATCGATAATTTCTTATGTTCCATGCCACATTATTGATGTTATCTACATGTTTTATGCACACTTTATGTCATATTCGTGCATTTTCTGGAACTAACCTATTAACAAGATGCCGAAGTGCCAGTTGTTGTTTTCTGCTGTTTTTGGTTTCAGAAATCCTAGTAACGAAATATTCTCGGAATTGGACGAAATCAACGCCCAGGGTCCTATTTTGCCACGAAGCTTCCAGAAGTCCGAAGGAGAGACGAAGAGGGGCCACGAGGGGGCCACACCCTAGGGCGGCGCGGCCCCCCCTGGCCGCGCGGCCCTGTGGTGTGGGGCCCTCGTGCCGCCTCTTGACCTGCCCTTCCGCCTACAAATAGCCTCCGTGACGAAACCCCCAGTACCGAGAGCCACGATACGGAAAACCTTCCAGAGACGCCGCCACCGCCGATCCCATCTCGGGGGATCCAGGAGATCGCCTCCGGCACCCTGCCGGAGAGGGGATTCATCTCCCGGAGGACTCTACGCCGCCATGGTCGCCTCCGGAGTGATGAGTGAGTAGTCTACCCCTGGACTATGGGTCCATAGCAGTAGCTAGATGGTTGTCTTCTCCCCATTGTGCTATCATTGTCGGATCTTGTGAGCTGCCTAACATGATCAAGATCATCTATCTGTAATTCTATATGTTGCGTTTGTTGGGATCCGATGAATAGAGAATACTTGTTATGTTGATTATCAAAGTTATATCTATGTGTTGTTTATGATCTTGCATGCTCTCCGTTACTAGTAGATGCTCTGGCCAAGTAGATGCTTGTAACTCCAAGAGGGAGTATTTATGCTCGATAGTGGGTTCATGCCTGCATTGACACCTGGGACAAAGGATGTAAAGTTCTAAGGTTGAGTTGTGCTGTTGCTACTAGGGATAAAACATTGATGCTATGTCTAAGGATGTAGTTGTTGATTACATTACGCACCATACTTAATGCAATTGTCTGTTGCTTTGCAACTTAATACTGGAGGGGGTTCGGATGATAACCTGAAGGTGGACTTTTTAGGCATAGATGCAGTTGGATGGCGGTCTATGTACTTTGTCGTAATGCCCAATTAAATCTCACTATACTCATCATGATATGTATGTGCATGGTCATGCCCTCTTTATTTGTCAATTGCCCAACTGTAATTTGTTCACCCAACATGCTGTTTATTTTATGGGAGAGACACCTCTAGTGAACTGTGGACCCCGGTCCAATTCTCTTTACTGAAATACAATCTACTGCAATACTTGTTCTACTGTTTTCTGCAAACAATCATCTTCCACAATACGGTTAATCCTTTGTTACAGCAAGCCGGTGAGATTGACAACCTCACTGTTTCGTTGGGGCAAAGTACTTTGGTTGTGTTGTGCAGGTTCCACGTTGGCGCCGGAATCCCTGGTGTTGCGCCGCACTACATCCCGCCGCCATCAACCTTCAACGTGCTTCTTGACTCCTACTGGTTCGATTAAACCTTGGTTTCTTACTGAGGGAAACTTGCCGCTGTGCGCATCACACCTTCCTCTTGGGGTTCCCAACGGACGCGTGTCGAACGAAAGACAATACGTCAACCACGCGCATCACCGTTCTACATCTACTTGTCAGTAGCTGACACGTCCATCGCTTCGGTAGTGGTGCAACTCTACGAAGGCGTTGAAAAGGTCGTTTTCTACCTCAGCAGAAGGATGTTGGATGCGGAAACAAGGTATCCTGAGGTCGAGAAACTGTGCCTCTGCCTGTTCTTTACCTGCACCAAGCTTCATCACATCCTTTTGACGGCAGAGATCATCGTCATATGCAAGTCAGATGTTGTCAAGCACATGCTGTCGGCCCCTGTTTTGAAAGGCCGACTGGGTAAGTGGATGTTTGCGTTGTCAGAGTTCGATCTCCGGTATCAGCCTGCGAAAGCAGTCAAGGGGCAAGCGTTGGCCGATCTTATAGCTGAGCGAATCAGTACCAATATAGCAGCACTATCTATACGTGCATGGGCTATGTTCTTCGATGGATCGGCTTGCGACGATGGTTGTGGCATCGGCATTCTGCTCGTGTCGCCTCGGGGGGCAGAATACTCCTTCTCCATCAGATTATCTACCCCTTGCACCAACAACGTAGCAGAATATGAGGCGGTACGTAAGGGAATGGAGTTGCTACTGGAAGCCGGGGCAGAAGCAGTAGAGCTTTTTGGAGACTCCAAGTTGGTGATTAACCAGCTCACGGATGAATATAAGTGCGAAAGTGAATCACTTTTCCCATATTGGATGGAATGCCGTGAGTTGATGACACAATTTCGGTACATCAACTTTAATTGGGTCCCAAGATCCCAAAACACCGAGGCCAACAATCTCGCGCAAATGGCGTCCGGCTATATCGATATATCTGATGGGCCGGAAGTTCAAGTACAGTTCCTGGAACAGGATGATTGGAGAGCCGAAATCTTCAATTACTTAAAAGATTCGGCTCGGGGGGCACCTAAACGAGTAAGATACAGAGCCATGAAGTATGTCCAAATAGGAGACGACATGTTCTACAGGACGTTGGAAGGGTTACTACTCAAGTGCCTGGGACCAACTGAGTCTAATCGACTCTTACACGAGGTGCATGAAGGCGCCTGTGGAACTCATCAGTCGGCTCACAAGATGAAATGGCTAATTAGGCGATCAGGGTTTTATTGGCCCACCATGCTTGAAGATTGCTTCAATTACTACAAGGGGTGCCAGGCGTGCCAGATGTTCGGGAAAATTCAGATGGTACCCGCATCAGCAATGAACACTATCATCAAGCCTTGGCCGTTTCGGGGGTGGGGCATGGATATGATCGGCAAAATCCATCCGGCGTCCAGTAAAAAACATGAATGGATCTTGGTTATCACAGATTACTTCACCAAGTGGGTGGAAGCCGTCCCTATGAAGAAGGTGAAATCAGAAGATGTGATCAAGTTTGTGAAAGAACACGTCATTCATAGGTTCGGGATTCCCCAGACTATCACGACCGATGGAGGTTCGGTCTTTGCCTCTAAAGAATTCAGAAAGTTCTGCGATGACATGGGGATTAAGCTGATCCGATCATCCCCATACTATGCTCAAGCCAATGGGCAAGCTGAAGCGTCCAATCAGAGCTTGATCAAGCTGATCAAGAGAAAAATTGACGAGAACCCTAGGGATTGGCATGAAAAGTTATCAGAAGCTTTGTGGGCCTACCGCATGTCGTGCCATGGAGCTATAAAAACTTCGCCGTACCAGCTCGTCTATGGACAGGAAGCCGTATTGCCGTGGGAAATTATGGCTGGATCAAGACGTGTCACGTTTCAGAATGATCTGACAGCTGAAGAATATGCAGCTTTGATGAGTGACACTATTGAGGATGCAACAGAACTTAGGCTTTGGTCGTTGGAGAAGATTAAGGAGAACAAAGCCAGGGTAGCTCGTGCCTACAATAAGAAGGTTAGACCAAAGGAGTTTCAAGTTGGCGATCTAGTATGGGAAGCTTTGTTGCCGTTGGGACTAGGGACAAGGCATATGGCAAATGGTCTCCTAATTGGCACGGTCCGTACAAAGTCGTCCAGGCCTTGAAGGGTAATGCATAGATGCTGGAACAGTTGGACGGCGAGAAGTTCCCAGTAGTCGTCAATGGTCAACACCTCAAGAAGTATTTCCCAAGCATGTGGGATGATGGGCAGTAAGGTATGGAGGCCGATTTTAAATAATCGGCCGGTAAAAAAATTAAAAATCAAATCACAGCCGATGCGCAGACATCGACTTGAGAAAACATATGGAGACAACAGTATGCAAATACAGCCGATGCACGGGCATCGACTTCAGAATAACAAAGCCGATACGCTGCTATCGACTCTAGAGGAATAAGCTCAAATTAGCAAGTTAACGGAATCGGTTCGGACCAGAATGTGTGAGATGAATCTCCTAGTGGGTTGCTGAGGAGTTCAATCTGATGGTTTGGACAAGAATTGGGCCTATTGAGGCCTGTTGGACCGCGTGTTTAGGCAACGGCTTGGCCTCAGATCGTAATACGAGCCGATGTCCTTCTATCGGCTCTCTGTACGGCGACTCCGTTCGACGATCGGCAAAGTTGACAAGGAAGCGAAATTAATTGAGGAATATTTTCTTCATTAATAGAGGGATTTCTTACAAAGAAAGAGCCGATTGCTCAGGGAAGAAGAGGGCAAAAGCCAGCTACTACTACTGATCCCTAATCTAGGGGCCGTTGCTGCCCTCGTCGTCGCTGCTTCCGGCGCAGCTGCTGATAGGGTCCTCATCGGAGCTTCCGTAGCCTTCTACGGGAGCCTCATCTTCCTCATCGTCGTCATCGCTGTCGTCGTCCCACCAGGTGCGGAGGCGCTTCGCTGGTGGGTAACCTTCAAGGGAGTCGTCGTCGTCCTCCTCCGCCTCTTCCTCGGAGGAGGTGAAATCGTCCCAGGAGAAGCGGTCGTCCTCGCTCTCCGCCTCCTCTTCCCCTTCGACGAGGAATTGAAGGTCGCCCTCTCCGTCGGTCAGGGATTTGTCATCCTCGGACCAGACGAAGGAATCGTGTTCCTCCTTGTCCCACGTCGTTGGGGCGAGAATGTCGTGCGCCGCCAACGAGCCCCACTCCGGCGTCGGCTCGCGAGATGAGGAAGAGTCAGAGAAGACCGACGAGGCGGAGGAGGAAGAGGAAGAAGACATGGCGACGGGAGATTGGGGGTTTTTTGGGTGCCGATGGCCAGAACAGAGCAAAGGGATGAAGTGGCAAACTGCTCAGGGCGGTTAAATAAAGGGGATATAGTAGAGATTTAATGCCACAGCAGTTTCCGAGGAGGCGGTGCCCAAAGACAACGGTCAAATCACGCGGAATAGTTGAGAAGGCAGGGCATCATGATGAAGGGTGCTGCGATGGTTCTGCTCTGCCACGACATGACCCGACGAAGAAAAACAGAGTGATTTTGGAATTATCAATTCCAAAACCAGGGGGGCATGTGTTATCACCAGAATTTAACCGAGTCAGAGGTGGGCCGCGATCAAGATGGATTTGAAGAATATACATGAAGAAATACGTGAATCGGCCTTTATATGCAAAGTTTGGGCTAGTTAGCCCGTGTATCTTAATATAGTAGATTATGTATTGGTTAGGTAGAGTTTGCCTCGTGCACGGTTGGGATTATTCCTACGTTAGAAAGTCCCCTGGACTATAAATATGTATCTAGGGTTTATGAAATAAACAACAACCAACGTTCAACCACAAATCAATCTCGGCGCATCGCCAACTCCTTCGTCTCGAGGGTTTCTACCGGTAAGCATCATGCTGCCTAGATCGCATCTTGCGATCTAGGCAGCACAAGCTTATTACGTTGTTCATGCGTTGCTCGTACTGAAGCCTTTTTGATGGCGAGCAACGTAGTTATCTTAGATATGTTAGGGTTAGCATTGTTCTTCGTATCATATGCTGTCGTAATGCAACCCTTGCATATCTAGCCGCCCTTACACCTATCTTAGGTGTAGGGGCGGCACCCCGCTTGATCATTATTTAGTAGATCCGATCCGTTACGGTTGCTCCTTGTTCTTCAAGGATTAGTTTAATATCTGTAATAGTTAGGCCTTACAAAGGGTTGGAGGATCCAGCGGCGCGTAGGGTGGCGTTTGCTAGTCCTAGACAGGATGTTCCGAGGATCAACCTCGTGTTGGTTTTTAGGCCTTGTCTAGGATCGGCTTACGATCGCCGTGCGTGGCCGCGAGGCCCAATCGTGAGTAGGATGATCCGATTATGCGGTGAAAACCCTGAATCGTCGTAGATCGCTTTAGCTTTATCTTGATCAAGCAGGACCACCATATATTCGTGCACCTCGTACGAATCATGGGTGGATCGGCTCCTTGAGCCGATTCACAGGATAACCTGAGAGCCGATCGAGGCTCGTATTTAATGTTTACGTGTATGCCATGCAGGAAACTAAGCGAGGCATCTCCATCACCTTCCTGACCAGGTATAGGTCAGGTGGCACGCTCTTGCATCAGCATCGGACGTGCGTACCAGAGGCTTTGCGGGCCGTCGCTCGGAGGGACCAGGGCCAGCCGCAGCCCTAAGTTATTCCCGGCTCTACTGTGTTGCCCGTCGCTGCCCGCCGGTGGGTTTTGACCGCAACAGTCACATAATGACTTCACGAAATTCCAATGATACCCTAAGGTGAAGCACCTCGGAAAAGCTCTTAGTTCTTGCTCTCATACTTCGAAAGAAAAGCTTGACAATTGTTTGCATGTAATCATATGGGATGGGAGGAAGAACAATTGTGTAGAACGGCGAGATGTGGTAGCTCTACAATAAACACATCTTAATGTTTCCTGAATATTTTGTAGCTATCTTTTTTATACATGTGAATTTCACGTGCATCATATCTATAAATGCACTAGCAAAAAGTTTAATAGACCGTGACAACGCACGGGCATTCAACTAGTATGCACATATAATATGTATTTACGCCACAAGTTTTGCTCAAATACGTTGCGTTTTGGGTTAAAAAGAAATTTGGGGATTAAAAACGTTTTGTATTCTTTTAATACGGCGCGTTCCGCAGTGGAGAAGGAACGATCTCTTCGTAAATTTGCCTCTGTCGGACGGCGGCTAATCAGACGGTTCCATCTCAAGAGACGCCAACTGTATTCTTGGCGAGGCCTAGGGGATCAAAATAGAATGACGGCCACGGACAGAGACAGGAGCGGCAAACTTGAGCGCAAACGCGGGAACTACTACTACCCCAAACCCGCGTGCGCACAAACGCGACAATGGGGAATGCAGGAATCGCTACCAGCGCTCTAAACCAATGCGCGAGCGACTCCTCAGGGAAAAGGATACAATACAAGCTTGTATCTGATTGCCCTACCCGGCGTGGTTCGGCTCGCACCACCATAGCTCAAGCTCAGGGCTTATTCGGTTTGGGGCAATCCAAGGGTGGTTGAGGTGGATTAAGGTGGTTTAAATTCCACCCCAATCCATTCAGGAGATTAATGAACAAAGACTCGGAGCATCTCCACTCGTCTTCCCGAATAGGCCCCGGTTGAATCCACCCGAATCCATTCAGGAAAAATTGCCCAGTCGCGCCCCCGATTTCTCGTTTTTCCCCGGATTCGGGCCTTCATCCATCCGGCGAGCCCACGCCAACCCTGGCGTACCGGGGCGCGCTCGGGGAGTCCGGACGAAGCGAAAGCGCGCGAAACGCCGAGAAATCTCCCCCACGCTTTCGCTTCGACTTCGCCGCAGAGGTGGACCCGGCCGGTCAGCGGCACACGCATCGTCTTCCGCGCGTAGTAAAGGCTGCCGCCGGTCAGCTCGCCACAGACGCGTAGCATCCACGCGGCATTTAATCGCCGGGTCCAGTCCCGCCTAAATAATCCCCGCTCGCCGCGACGCGTAGCACCGACGAAACCCCAGCCAGAGACGAACCCTATCCGCCACTCTTCGCTCGACGAGATCCATGGCGTTCAACGAGCAAGACGGCGCGGCCAACAACGGCTTTCCCCGCCGGTCGCTCCACGCGTGGGAGGAACACCTCCTCTACCAGGCGGGGTACCCCTGCCCGCCGGACACGAGGCCTCCCGGCGGCGGGTGGCGGCTAAGTGCGGGCGGCGTGCCAATCCCGCCGCCGCCCCAGGGACACGCCCTCGACATCGCCATCGAGGAGGTCCGACTGACATTGTCGGACCAGGAGCGCGCCGAGCCACGCTACCACCCCGACAACTACACGGCGTGGAACTCCTATTTCCTGCGGCGGTGGGAGCAGGAGCTCGCCTCATACGACGGCCCGCCGCCTCAGCCTCCGCGCAACAACACCGCGGGACGCAAGCGTTGGTGGAGCGTGCTGGGCCGGACGCTCGACGCCGTCATCGAGCACATCGAGGGCGGCAACGCGCCCGTTCTGACGATGCCCCCGCCATCGAGGGCATCGGCCAGCCGCCGCCGGGGCAGCTGGCAGCCATGGCGCATGGCTGCCAGCTCCTCATCGTCCGGTTCGGCGTCGAGGTCGACGCCGATCTCCAGGTTGGCGCCATCATTGGCGCCGGTGAAACCGGAGCCGCTTTCCCCGTCGCGCTACCGTGATCGCAGCGGCGGCGGGATCGTCATCCGCGAGTTCTCGACGCCACGCGGACACCTCCGCCTGGTTTGCCCCAAGCGCGAACCAGGCACCTCTGACGAGCGGAAGCGCAAGCCGGTGAAGGTGGAGGAGGTCCACGACGCCGAGGACGCCGCAATCCTCGAGGCCGTCATGGAGAGGTCCCTCCAGGACCTCGTCCCCGCCGACAACGCCATGCCCCTCAACCAGGCCTGCGCCTGGTCGAGGGAGCAGTGGGAGAAGGAGGAGGCGGAGCGGCAGGCTCGGCTCCTCGAGCAGGCCGCTCGCTACCGCCGGCCTGCGACTCCTCCATCTGGTGCCCCCGTCCCCGTCGTCGACCTCGAGACGGAGTCCGACGACGAGTGGTACAAGCCCTCGCCATCCCCGCCGCGCCACGGTGGCCGGTGGGGAGACCCCGGCCAGGGCACCAGCAGCCAGGCGGCGGTGCCACCGCTGCGTTTCGACGACGACGGCTCCGACGATTATGGCGGCGAAGGCGACAAGGACTACACGGTGTTCTACCGCCATTTTGGCATGTAGAGCGCCGTGTTTTAATATTTAAAGTTGTATTCCCCCGGCCGAATTCGAAATATATTCGAATTCGGCCTCTATGTATGAACTTCGCCCTCTATATAGTAAATATTATTAAATTTAGTCTAAATTCAATCGTTTTTAGTCGTATTTCATTAAGTTTTCGTTTTTCATAATTAGATTGGCGTCTTCGCCTGAGATCGCGGCTGGGAAACTGGTCCTTCCCACGCCAATTTTACGTCTAATCCGGACGAAATTTACCCCAGATTTCGGCGTGGAGAGACCAAACGAGTGGAGATGCTCTCAGTCAGGAAGATCTGAAAGTTTCAGAGCAAGAAAGAGGCTGAGAACCCGCCGCGCAACAACAACCAACGTTGTCCATGGAACCTCGTAGTAGCACCGGGAGGCCACGAATCAAGCGACTTGCGTGGTGCGCGCATCGTAGGTTGGAATCCCCTTCTTCAGGACTCCAATCGACAACCTCGTAGCGGCGAACAACCTCTTCAACGAGGTCTTGATGAAATCAAACTAACGCCTGCACGCACCGTCAAAAGGGCTATCAAGCAGTAAATATAGGGACAGAACTCAGAGGGGAGATTATACTCTTGAGTCTTGTCAACAGTCGTCATCCGGCAATGTGGGCGGCCAACCAAGTCGCCGCAACAAACCACCACCCAATCCCCACCCGCAGGTCCCTAGTCGGTGATTGAGGAACCGGCCATTTCCAGCACCCACAGCCCCAATCACAGGAGCCAGACTCGCAACCAAGCTTTGTACGACCCGACACCCGCCTCCACATCTTGGAATTACAAGGCAGCTCGAGCAGCATCATTAGGCGACCCAGGAGTCGTGTTGGCGGCCAACTATCGGCTTCTTCAGCAGTCTTGGGCTCTTGGCCCCCAGGCAACAAAAACCCCGGAGGGTACATATTACACAGTTGTCACAGCTAACCACGCTAGGGGCTGCAATTGCATAGAGGCGCCAAGTCGTTTTCCATCTTTCCGAGCACTCGCACCGGCACAAAGTTAAATAACTTACCCTTGATTGCGTCAGCAAATGGAGTCGCTGATTCAAAATCAGTCTGCACATTTGTCCTCCCAGGATCCTCGGTAGGACCCTCGGAGTCATAGAACTTGCTCAGAGCCACGCATCTCTCGAAGCACGCGCCATACGCTGCGTAGAAATTCATGACCTTGGCGACGTTCTCGTGGTCGACTGGTCCATTGCCACCAGGAAATCCCATGGACATCGCAGGGATATTGGCATTTGGGTGATGCGCCTTTGTTAGGCCCAAGACCATAGACACATCTGCACGATAAGCATATCGTTTCCATCAATAAACTACAGTGGAAGTTTACTCAAAATGTATTTATTTAGGGAAATATCAGCCTCTTGATGAAACTTGTAGATTCAGAAAGTGCAAAACAAAAAAAAACATTCAGAGATTCACGAAATATACTTGACCTGATTAATATGTCTTTTATCTTCTTTTTTTTGACTGTAACTACGGCGGGCATAAGCCAGCCTGAACATATATTCAGCCAAGTCTCAAGTACAGAGTCAACTTATAAGTTTGAAGGAGAAAGGAGAAACAGAAAAAACACCGCTAAGCCTAGCATCTAAGCATCCAGCAACAATGGAACAGACCGAGAAGAGCAGGAAGGAGTGTTGAAGGATAAGCCGAAAGGATCTTGAAGTCGAGGCAGCGCAAAGAAACGAAACTCGCTTGCCCAGCGATTACTCTACACCTTGAAAGAACTAGGAGCGTCGCAGCCATTGTCGAAAGGCATCCCACTACCGAGGCCGTGACGCGACGCCGAGAGCCGCAAACACCACCGAAGGGTAGAGTTCCACCAAGACAGTCGCTGCACATCCTCTTGGCCTCGAACTAGGAAGGTCGCAACAGCCGTCGAAGGGCATCCCACTGCCGAGGTTACATCGCGACACCGAAAGCCGCCGACATCACCGAAGGGCAAAGTTCCACCGAGACGAACTCCGCACTTCCTCTTGCCTCCGCCATCACCGAATGAGCAAGCCTGGGCACAACACGAGGCAACGAGAACCTCATACACCATCGAAGGACGACAATCACCGAGACTGCACCGTAGACACGAACATCCCTGAGAGAAGGTCAACCAATGCCGCATCCACGCTCCGGCCAAGCCAAACAACCACTTGTCTCCCAGCAATGCCAACCAACCAGCACAGAGTGGCAGCTCCGAAGACGATGCCTCCATCGAGGTAAGCGACCTGTAGCGCCGCCATCGCCGGATCAAAGAGATCTAGGGTTTCCCCCCGGAGAAATGCAGAGCCTGACCAAGAAAGAGCTAGAAGTCCCCGAAACACCGCCTTCAAGAAGGTTGCGGCACCCATGGGTGTCGCCGGCGTCGACTCCGACAGGAGTAGGACTTTCGTCCGGACAGTAGCACCTCGGCAAAACCTGCAACCGCCCCGCCAAAGTGCTCAAAGAATTGAACATTGTCGCCGCCCTCAGGGATGACTGCAGCGCGTCAACGACGCGCCGGATCTGGAGAGGGCGGTCTGGCCACCCGCCGCCGGCAACCAGAAGAATACCGGAGGCTCACCTGACCTCCAAGCATCCGGCCGTGCAGCGCACGCGCGTCGTAGCCGCCCGCTGCCGCGCCCGCCAGACATCCCTGCTCATCCTCAACGCCCGCCACCGCCCGCCACGAGGAGAACTGTTGGGGGGATGACCCCCGGTATGCCAAAGGCATGCCAAACCGGATGGTTTGAGCCATCAGGATACCGGTTTAATGTTTATACCGGAGCACGAGATAGGCGTTTGGCTGAGCAGGGCTAAGCCAGTATCCTCAGGAGAAGTATACCGGAACCGGATAGAAAAGGTACCGGGCCACCGGAAAGAAGAGCATGTCGGCAAGACTGGTCAAAGATCCTCTCCAGAGCTAGAAGACAAAGATGAGCTAAGCAAAGTAGCTTTAAACGAAGGGCTGACGATAAAGATAAGGATGACGAAGAAAGAAGCCGGAGGACGTCAGCCTCCCTGATTAAAGAGGACCCCGGTGTCATCTATGATTAAAGTAGCTTTGTAAAGTAGTTTGTCTAGTCAAAGATACCATTAGGGTTTCTTGCAATGTAAGCCATCCTCTCCCCTATATAAGGAGAGGGGGCAGCCCTCCTCACGGGCACGCATACAGGTAGCGACGCATGAAACACAAACCTGTAACCTGTGAGAATCAATGAAGAAAGTGATCTAGAGCGAGTTCCTCCTTGTGTCTTTCTTCTTCAACCTCTAGCCTTGGCTAAGTTCTTGAGGAAACCATCCGGAAGTTCATCCCATCTGATCACAAACCCTCCCCCGAATCCTCTAGCGTCCATTCGGCCCCAATCTAAGCCATCCTATGGCATCTGTCTGTTCACCACGACGACAGTTGGCGCCCACCGTGGGGCATGAAGTGGCGCTTGCAGGAGTTCATATTCGGGCGGGCATCCTCGAGGTCGCCGGCGAGCGTACGGTGTCCGCGCTCGTGCAGCGCATCTACGACATGGACTTCATCAACGACAACGCGGGTTGCTTCGCCAACGGCGGCGTCTTCCCCAAGAACGGCCGCACCATCGAGTTCGGCAGCCACCGCGTCTACTTCGGCACCGTCCCTGTGCGCCAGCGCCTCTCGCCGGTGCTGGTGGCACCGGACCCGCCAAGGTGGCTCTGTGCTGGCCGCGCCGCCGGCAGCGTCGAGGTAATGATGACTGGCGTGGTTGGTGCAGGAAAAGAAGCTGTGGGTGAAGGTGCTGGTCGTGCGGCTTTGACCCGTGCGGCCAAGCCACCGCTGGAGCGCGACGCAGGCGCAGCGGGAGCATCATCCGCGCCACCGGAAACACCGCTCCAAGCGGCGATGAACGTCCTCGCCACCCCCATCGCGCAGAACATCGACCCGGCAGCGGCTCAGGCGGAGCTGGAGGCGCAGCGCCAGAAGGTGCTCGAGAGCGGCAAGGACATCGTCCGGGCGCAGCGCGAGCTGAACCTAACCCTACGTGAGTATAACGCTGCCCATGGCTTTGCTTCTGTTAGCGCGCATGCTGCTAGGATGCCGGAAAACCGGCTAAAAGCTCGCAACCTAGATCAGGATTTGCGCAAAGAAGTTCTTGCCGGCAAAAGTACCTCTGCATCTGTTAGCATCGTGGAAAAACCTAAGTACAGTAGCCCGGATAAAACTATAAAAGCTGCTAAAGCTGCAGTAGAGCTATGCGAATCACTTTCCGGAGAAGCTTTGGCAAAACAGCAATAGCGTGTTAGAGAGCTGCTGGAAACTATTGAGCAGCAGAATGCTGAGCAACTGGCTAAGCTGAACAAGGCCGCGGCCTCAAAATCCGCGCGTTCAGCAAAGAATGCCGGAAGCAAGTCCCATGGGCAGGCATCGTCCCCCCATCCGGACAGAAGAAGAGAAAAAGAAATGAACGCACAGCAGATGACTGTGTATGATCCGGTTCTTGCCGGAAAGAAACAAGCCGGGCAGCACGATGCTGGTAGAAAAAGCCAAGGGGCAGGTCGAGGCTACGCCAGAGGAGGCTATGCCGGAAACAATCATGCCGGTAGATATGAAACCGGGCAAAATTATCGAGCTGCAAGGGCAGCGTATGAGGAGATGCCACCACCAAGGTACCGGCAGGCAAGAGCCGCGGAACCAGAAAGATACGGAGAGGGAGATTCCGAAGTAGAACGAACAAGAGTCCACCGGAACCCCTTGGGGGATCGCCTGGGGGAAAGATGTTTGCCAGACCAGGATGCGAGGCACAGGCTGGATAGAGTACATCTTTCCGAAATGATCGAATCTGAGGGTCCTCCTGGCCCAAAATGTTTTGGCCCATGGATCATGGGAGAAGAGCCACCGGTACGCAATTTCCAGTTGCCCCGAGACACAAAAACGTATGATGGCACGACCAAGCCGGAAGATTGGCTGGCGGACTATGTCACAGCTGTTTATGTAGCTGGTGGCGGAGTAAACCGGCGTTGGGCGGTGAGAATCATACCGTCCTACCTGGTAGGCCCAGCACGGATTTGGCTTAACAACTTGCCGGCAGGGAGTATTAACGGATGGCTGGACTTTGAGGAAGCCTTCGTGAACAATTTCAGTAGCACTTACAAGAGGCCAAACCGGCCCCAACAGCTCGCTTTATGCCAGCAACGTGCCGGTGAGACAGACAGGGATTATCTTACCCGGTGGAACTCAACAAGAAACACATGTGAAGGAGTGATTGAAGCGCAAGCAATTGCTTGGTTCAGTCAAGGATGCCGGAGAGGATCACCGTTGTGGCAAAAGCTGCAAAGAAGCATGCCAGCGACCTTGGCAGAGATGATACGTGTGGCGGATAGCTATGCATTGGGAGACCCATTGCAACCAGCAGTACAAGCTGAGCCGGAGCAGCGACAGGAACAATACCGGGACAACCGGAACAACAAGAGAAGGGAAGATTTCCCGGATCGAAGGTACGCTCCGCAGCACGTTGCTGCTGTGCAAGAAAATTATGATGCCGGCGGCAGCCAAAGGCAAAAAACCGGATCGCAGCCATGGGCGGGTCCAAAAAAGCAGTGGGTCGAAAAGAAACCCTGGGGCCAGAAAAAGAATTGGCAGGAACCCGTAAAATACACCATGGAAGCCGCCATGGATCAACCTTGCCGGTGGCACACGCCGAACCCGGATCACCCATCAAATCACCTGACGAAGGATTGTTCTTGGACCAAGTACTTGATGCAAAAGGGAGCGGTAAAGGACGCGCAAGCACAAGGGTGCTCAACAGTATTGCCACCGTCGCAGGATATGCTGCGTCAGCAACAGCTACCACCGCCGCCACCACTCACCGGAGCAAATGCTCTACCGGTGCAGCATCAGCCAAATAGGCAACAATACCAGCAAGTTAACCGGGTGGAGCAAAACGATGATCAACCACCTCCACCGGCAACTTTAGGCCGGAATGTTTACGAGGGCCCGCATCTGTGCTGTGTTGTCTTTGTCACTGAGCTGACGGACAGGCAAAGTGTGCATCGCCGCTCCATGGAGGTAAACGCCGTGATGCCGGCAGTTCCCAGATATATGCTGTGGTCAGATCAGGAAATTACCTGGTCATTTAAGGATCACCCCAAAATCATGCCGAATCCGGGTGGATATGCTCTTGTTGTGGACCCAATCATGAAAGGGCCGCAAACTCGAGTAAAATTCAGCAAGGTGCTGATAGACAATGGCAGCAGCATAAACATCATGTACAAGCATACCATGCATACGCTGGGCATAACAAAAAACATGCTTCAGCCAACGCGTACGACGTTCCACGGAATCGTTCCGGGCTTGTCCTGTGCTCCGGTAGGAAAAGTTCGCGTGGACGTAGCGTTTGGAGGACGTGACAATTGCCGGGTTGAAAATGTTGAGTTTGAGGTGGTGGACCTAGACAGTCCTTACTATGCGCTGCTGGGAAGACCAGCGTTGGCAGCTTTCATGGCTACGACTCATACAGCTTACCTCAAGATGAAGATGCCGGCACCTCGTGGACCCTTAACTGTGGTGGGGAACTATAAGGTCTCACTGGAAACTGCATCTGCCGGATCAAACCTAACGGAATCGCTGGTGATCGCGGAGGAAAAAAGAAGAATGCAAACCGCGGTTGCGCTGGCTCAATCTTCACAGTTGAGTTTAGCGGCCATGAGTGGAAGCTTGGGCTCATCGGCATTCAAGCCGACAAATGAAACAAAGGACATTGTGCTGGATCCGGCTTACCCAGAGCGCACCGTTCGCATCGGTGCCGGACTCGATCAAGCATAGGAAAACGCGCTCGTCAGCTTCCTCCGTGAGAATCGGAATATCTTTGCCTGGTCAACTGATGACTTGGTGGGTGTTCCGAGGGAGCTGGCTGAGCACTCTTTAAACGTCCGGAAGGATGCCAAGCCGGTGCGGCAACCTTTGCGCCGGTTCGCTGAAGATAGAAGGAAAATCATAGGAGAAGAAGTGACCAAACTGCTCGTTGCCGGATTCATTGTGGAGGTCACGCGCACAGAGTGGCTGGCCAATCCGGTAATGGTCGAAAAGAAAAAAGATGAGAACTTGGAGGCAAAAGCTCCAAAGGTATGGCGCATGTGCATCGACTACACCAACCTAAACAAGGCTTGCCCAAGAGATCCGTTCCCTTTGCCACGGATCGATCAAGTGATTGATTTCACTGCTGGGTGTGAGTTGTTGTCCTTTCTAGATGCGTATTCCGGTTTCCACCAAATTCCCTTGAAAAAGGAAGATCAAATAAAAACTGCGTTCATTACCCCGCATGGGGCTTATTGCTATGTCACTATGCCCTTTGGTTTGCGCAACGCTGGTGCAACGTACCAGCGCTGTATGCAAAAATGCTTGTTTGATCAAATTGGAAAGAATGTGCAAGTCTATGTAGACGACATTGTGATAAAAACTAAGGTAAAGAACACCTTAATCGATGACATCCGGCAAACATTCGATAACCTAAGACGGTTCCGGATGAAACTTAATCCGGCAAAATGCACCTTCGGTGTCCCTGCCGGCAAGTTGCTCGGTTTCCTTGTGTCAAGCCGAGGCATTGAAGTCAATCCGGTAAAAATCCGGGCAATAGAAAGAATGACTATCCCACGAGAACTAAAGGATGTGCAAAAATTTACCGGTAGCTTGGCATCGCTAAGCCGGTTCGTAAGCAGGCTAGGAGAGAAAGCTTTGCCATTATACGCTCTAATGAGAAAATCCGATACATTCATCTGGACCCCTCAGGCAGACGCAGCGTTTAAAGAGCTAAAAACCATGTTGGCTACAACGCCTATACTGGCTTCACCTCTAGAAAGAGAGCCTATGCTGTTATACATAGCGGCAACAAACCGGGTTGTGAGCGTAGTGGTTGTGGTTGAAAGAGAAGAGGAAGGAAAAACCGTCCAGAGGCCGGTATACTACCTGAGCGAGGTGCTCTCCCTCTCAAAACAAAACTACCCTCACTTCCAAAAGATGACTTATGGCGTGTACATGGCCGCCACCAAACTCAAGCATTACTTTGAGGAGCACCCCATGAAGGTGGTGAGTGAAGCACCAATCTCCGATATCATGTGCAACAAGGACGCTAGCGGAAGGATTGCAAAGTGGGCAATCCAGATATCACCATATGTGCCGGTATATGAAAGAAGAGATGCCATAAAATCACAGGCTTTGGCTGACTTCCTCGTCGATTGGGCGGAGATGCAATACAAACCGCCAGATCAGAGGATAGTATACTGGAAAATGCACTTTGATGAATCCAAACTTAAAGAGGGTCTAGGTGCCGGTGTGGTGCTCACCTCACCAAAAGGAGATCACCTCCGGTATGTATTGCAAGTGCATTTCAGGGCATCGAATAACGTCGCTGAGTATGAGGCCTTGATCCATGGATTAAAGGTCGCAAAAGAAATCGGTGCGCACCGAATCGTTTGCTATGGAGATTCAGATCTTGTGGTACAGTAGTGTTCCGGAGATTGGGATGCAAAAGATGCCAACATGGCCTCGTACCGGTTTCACGTGCAAAAGATTGCCGGATTCTTCGAAGGGTGTGAGTTTCACCATGTGCCGCGCGCAGAAAATAAAGCCGCGGATGCTTTGTCCAAGCTGGGCTCATCCAGGCAAGTAATTCCTCCCGGAATAGCTTTAGCTCACTTAAGAGCACCATCGATCAAACCAAGCCCGGAATCAGAATCAATTTTTGTACCAGAATCACACGTAGTGCCCATGGATATCGATGAAGCAAACTCGGGGACTGCTCCGGCAAGCTCGGGGACTGCTCCGGTAAGCTCGGGGACTGCTGTACCCATACCGGAAGAAATGATGCTGGTAGATAGCATGGAGATAGATGCACCGGTGTTTTTGGTTCGAGAGACACCGTCGTGGGTTAAACCTATTAAGGAATTCCTGATCAACGGCACCTTGCCGGATGACGAAAATGAATCAAGGAGAATCCAAAGAAGGTCTAAAGCGTATACATTCATCAATGGTGAGGTGTACAAGAGAAGCGTTACCGGTGTCCTTCAAAGATGTGTGGAACCGGAAGAGGGGAAGGAAATGCTTGAGGAGATTCACCAAGGAGAATGTGGCCATCATGCTTCATCAAGGGCGCTGGTAGCAAAAGTATTCCGGCATGGGTTTTATTGGCCTACTGCTTTGGAAAACGCTGAGGATTTAGTAAGAAAATGCAACGGGTGCCAGAGGTACGCCAAGCAAAATCATACCCCAGTGTCCGGTTTAAAAACAATACCACTAACATGGCCGTTTGCCGTTTGGTGCCTCGATATGGTTGGCCCATTCAAAACTGCAAGGAGCAGCATGACTCACATCTTGGTTATGGTGGATAAATTCACCAAATGGCTAGAAGTGAAACCTATCGCAAAATGTGATGGGCATACATCGGTAAAGTTCTTAAAAGATGTCATTTTGCGGTATGGATACCCGCACAGCATCATCACGGACAATGGAACCAACTTTTCTCAAGGTGAGTTCAAAAGATTTTGTGAGGACAACAACATCCGGTTGGATTTATGCTCAGTAGCACACCCACAAGGCAATGGCCAAGTGGAAAGAATGAACGCTTTGGTACTTTCCGGTATCAAACCAAGACTTATTTATGCGGTGGAAAAGTCACCGGGATGTTGGCTCGATGAGCTACCATCAGTACTGTGGAGTATAAGAACAACCCCAAACCGGTCTACCGGATACACTCCATTCTTCATGGTTTATGGAGCAGAAGCGGTAATACCAACTGACATCATTCATGATTCACCAAGGGTACAACTCTATACTGAGCAAGATGTCAAAGAGGCCAGAGAAAATGATGTAGACTTGCTAGAAGAAGCAAGAGAGCTGGCTTTGGCAAGAACAGCCATTTACCAGCAAAACATCAGACGTTATCATAGCCGGATGGTTAACCCGAGAGTTTTCCGGGAAGGAGATCTCGTGCTACGCCTAGTGCAGCGCACTGAAGGCCGGCATAAGCTCTTGCCACCATGGGAAGGTCCCTTCATTGTAAGCAAGGTGCTTCACAATGATGCATATTACTTGATCGATGCACAGGAGTGGAGAAAAGGAAAGGCGGACAGGTCCGGAGAGGAGAGCAAGCGTCCATGGAACGTAGCTCTGTTGCGTCCTTTCTACTCTTGAAGTTGTGGTGTAAGAAGTTCCTTTTTTGTACCTTATATGCTATGAATAAAAGATGCCGGAACCTTCAATGAATCTCGGGGACTACCCCAATAAGGTTGCATGTAACTTGTTTATTTTTTCAGTTTACCGGTTGCTTATTGAACGTTTTTTCTTTCCGGTTTAGTAATGTGCTAAACCCTACCGGAGTCTTCGACTCTGCTGCTGTCCGCAACCCGGCTTCATGGCAAGCAAGATAAACCGGTAGGGGATAAGCACATGAACTGCGAAGAGGGAGAGCAGGAAAAAACAATCCGGAAAATTTAACTAACCCCGGTTATACCGGTTTTTTGCAAAAATTTCGAGTTATTTCTAAGTTCAAGAAAATGCTTGCTTGGTGAAAGAACTTTGTGCTCATACGCCAAAAACGCCCAGAGAAGGTAGGCAGAGCCAAAGCAAAAGAGCCAAGTGTGCATCGAATTGGATGCGGAAACGGTTTCGGAATAATTGCAGTGCAAGACAAAATCGAAATGATAAGCAAAGTGCTAAGTGGTGAACCAACATAACTTAATAAGTTACCGGTGTGCAAGACACCGGCATAAAATGTTGTACCGCAAACCACAAGGACAAGTTTTATATTACATCATACACCCCGGCATACCGGGGTCGAATTTAACGAGTTCTGTTGTAAAGCGAGCAGGAGCAGATAAGTTGTTCAAGCGACGGGGGCATCAGGTGGAGCAGCACCGGTCTCGGTGTCTTCAGGGGGAGCAGCGCTGGCCTCGGGAGCTTCCGGCGGCACATCCTCAGCAGCCTCGTCTTCATCCCCCTCTTCTTCTTCCTCATCGCTGAGGTAGTCCTTGACATCAGGAGGGGGAGGGATGAAGGTGCGGACCTCGGCATACTCAGCAAGCCGGTAGGCCCGGTCCTGCCGCTTTGCGGTAAGCGCCGGATCCGTGTCGGTGGGAGCATCTTGGCGTACGCCTTGGAGAGCATCCAGATCCAAATCCGGATACCAGGAGCATGCGGAGCGCAGCGCCGTGTCAGCTCCGGCACGAGCCGCGGAGCACTGCCACTCGCGAATCCGGCGCCCGGCATCCTTGAGCCGGTGGGCGGTAAGCGTGATGTTTGCCGGCATCTCCTCTTCAGGCCACAGCACCTTGAAAAGTTGGATGGCGGCATCCGGTAGGTCGCCAAGGAGCCGGTCCACGGAGCGCATATGTTGGACTCGCGCGGAGAGGGCGACCAGATAGTCGTACCCGTCCCAGTGCGCGTCCATATTGGGAAATTGCCGCGCCACCCGATCCTCCATCACCTTCTTCACGGCATGTGCCTGGGAGTCCGGGAAATGCTCTACAGAAGGAAGGGAAAAGCATAAACACAAGATACCGGAAAAAAGTATGCCGGAAGAAAAAGGAACACGGATACATTTTCAAAAGGAGAAAGCTTATAAGCGAAAGAAGGGACAAGGCATGGACTTACGGAAAGCCAGCGCGTCAATCTGCATAACCAGCCGATCATATTCCTTGTGATTAGTGGTCATGACCTCAATGAGGCGCTCCGCTGCCTTCCGCGCCTTCCTTTCCTCCTCCAGCTCTGCCGTCAGTACCATGTTGGAGTTCGTGGAGTCCTCCACGACCTCCGCCAGCCTGGCCTCGGCTGCAACCCGGGCATCCTTCAGAGCTTGCTCATGCTGGAGCGCGGCTTGCATAGCCTGTTCCTTCAGCTCCCTCGAGGCGGTCTTCTGGGCGTCCAGTGCTTCGTGGTGCTCCTTGATGAGCTGCTCTTTCTCGCCTAGATACCGGAAAAGAAAGGCGTTGGCAAGTGGCAATTGATAAAATGAAAAAAGAACGGGTTAACCGGAAAAGAAAGGGTGGTACCTTGAAGCGTGACAACCTGGGCCTTGAGGGCCTCGATGGTAGCTTCCGGAACAGCTGTTAAACAAAAAGATGCGTAAATATCAAAGAAGAAAAACATTCCGGTGAAAAGATGCCGGAGGAAAAGAAAGAAAACAAACCTTGGCAGTGGCTGTGGGCCTCGGCAAGGTCCCGATGCTCCCACAGAAGCTCCTCAAAGAGCTGCTTCCGGGCATCCGCGGTGCTCTGTTCAAAGGAAGATGATTATGAGAAAGAAAGAAACAAAGATCTTAACCCGAAAATCGGGGACTGGCTATGCCGGTTTCGCGCATTTCTAGTTAAGTTTCGCGCTAAGAGCTATGCTCTCAACACGAAACTCGGGGACTGGGAGGATAGACAAGATCCGGAAAGAAAGAAACCGGCATCAACAAAAATTACAAGAGGGTTGGCGAAACTTACCACCACGTTGCTGGTGGCATCGTACCACGCACTGTCAAACTCCTTCACGACGCGTTTAAGCCGCATGAAGTGTTCTTCAGTGGACCGAGGCCCAGCAGGGTCTGGCGCTGGAAGGCGGTCCTTCCCCAGGCCGCGGGTAGATGCAGAGATATCCGCATCATTCCACTTTTGGGCGTAGGGGAGAAGGTGCCCCAGGTCCTTACCCTCGCGATTCAGCTCAACGATCCAGCCCAGGAGGCCGGAAGGTTTTTCTTGGACAGCAGCAGCAGCAGGGCCGACGTGCAGCACTACGGACCGCGAGCCGGCTGAGGCGTCGCCCTCCACGGCCTTGCCCCGAGAAGCCCCGGGCCTGAGGAACTTGGTGATCTTGGTGGTTTCTGGCGGCGGCATTCGCTTGGCCGCGGAAGGCCCTTGGCTTGGCGACGGTGTCGGTGTGGTCCCGGTAGGCTCGAGGGTAAGAGCTTCCGGTTGAGGTGCAGAAGATACCGGCGCGGAAGTATCCGGCGCAGTTTCGGTGGGGGAAGAGCTTGGCTGCTTCTTCTTTTTCTTCTTCGGGGAAGGAGGAACCAGAGGTTCCGCCTGCCCGGCATCTGTCTCGTCGGCGCCGATGTCGCTGGCGCCGGTATCTTGGGTTTCAGGAGGGGAGGTGAAATCCTCCTCCGCGCGGTGATCAGGAGGTGTAGGGGCCGCGCACCCCGAACTTGTAGTGCCTCCCGGAGGGGAGGCAGAGGTGTTGCCGGCACCAGATGGTGCCGGACTTGAGTGAGGAGGAGGAGTTGAGGTCCTTGCGGAGCCGGCAGAGCCCTCCGGCTTGGAGCCAAGCTCAAGCGCAGGGCTGAAAGAGAGAAAAAAGAGCGAATTGGAAAAAAGAAACCGGAAAAGAACTTGGTGAAAACGAAGAGAACACAAAAAAGAAATGAAGAACTTACCCGGAAGAAACCGGCATCCGCTTTTGCTTGTAGCGCTTCGTGCTTACCTGCTTCCCTCCAAGGACTTCTGTCCGAGGGTGTTTGGCAGGAGGAGCATGGCTAGGGCCGGCACCAGCAGCTGGAGCATTATTCTTCTGGCCTTCGGCCATAAGTTTGTCCAAGAACTCATCCCCGACCTCGGCCTGCAGGGGAGCCACGTGCTCATGGACCTGTGGGTTGATGTTGGCTGAGGGAATGTCTACAGAACAACAATAACAAAAGAATATGAGAGATCAAACAGAAGAGCTACCTCAAGCAAGGTCAGGTCGTCAGACGAACCAGCTGGTTCCGGCGGAGACTTGCCGAGGCGTGAGGCTGGAGTCCGGCCCATCCTCAGATCCAGCCATTGAATGAAAGGGTCCGGGTCGTACTTGTCCAAAGGCCGCTTCCGGCAAGGGCCTCGCTGATCTGAGTCAATACGGGGGAAGCGGTCCCTGGCCTGAAAACAAAGGAAAAAAGGGGATTAGTCGCAAGTATGAAAGTTACCGGTAAAACGACCCGAGCCGCATAAATTCTTACTTCTTGGGACGGAGGATTTCTGGAGCTGAGAGGGCAAAGGCCCCACTCCCAGTCATCCGGCATGTCCGTTTGGCATATTTGGTTAGCCTTCAGGACCACATCCGCCTTGCTCAAGGGCAGGCCGGTGATCTTGGTGGGATCACCGGGGCCGTACATCTCGCTAATCTTGTGAGCGCGGCGCTTAAGGGGAAGCACCCGACGGCAGATGAAGGTGCGGATGATATCATCGGAGCAAATGTTGGTGTTCTTCATCAGCTTCAACATGAAGCGTACCACCCGGTTCGTCTCTATGTGATCCGTACCAGGGTTGTAGTTCCAGTTGATCTTGGCGGGCAGCGCCGGGTTGAACGCCGGCAAGTTGATGAGGTCGGTGGCGCTCTTGTTCTTCACGTAGAAGAACGTTGTCTGCCACAACCGGCAAGACTCGAGGCCGTTGAACTTAAAAAAGGGGCTCCCTTGGCGGGAGCCGATGATACAAGACCCGCATTGTACGGGGGGTTTGGGCTTGGGAATGTCCTTGCCCTGGACCGAATTGATCCGGAGAGAAAAGAAGCGGGCAAACGTCTCGCGAGCGGGACGGATGCCTGATACGTCTCCGACGTATCGATAATTTCTTATGTTCCATGCCACATTATTGATGTTATCTACATGTTTTATGCACACTTTATGTCATATTCGTGCATTTTCTGGAACTAACCTATTAACAAGATGCCGAAGTGCCAGTTGCTGTTTTCTGGTGTTTTTGGTTTCAGAAATCCTAGTAAGGAAATATTCTCGGAATTGGACGAAATCAAAGCCCAGGGGCCTATTTTCTCACGAAGCTTCCAGAAGTCCGAAGGAGAGACGAAGAGGGGCCACGGAGGGGCCACACCCTAGGGCGGCGTGGCCCCCCCCCCTTGGCCGCGCGGACCTGTGGTGTGGGGCCCCCGTGCCGCCTCTTGACCTGCCCTTCCGCCTATAAAAAGTCTCCGTGACGAAACCCCCAGTACCGAGAACCACGATACGGAAAACCTTCCAGAGCCGCCGCCGCCGATCCCATCTCGGGGGATCCAGGAGATCGCCTCCGGCACCCTGCCGGAGAGGGGAATCATATCCCGGAGGACTCTACGCCGCCATGGTCGCCTCCGGTGTGATGTGTGAGTAGTCTACCCCTGGACTATGGGTCCATAGCAGTAGCTAGATGGTTGTCTTCTCCCCATTGTGCTATCATTGTCGGATCTTGTGAGCTGCCTAACATGATCAAGATCATCTATCTGTAATTCTATATGTTGCGTTTGTTGGGATCCGATGAATAGAGAATACTTGTTATGTTGATTATCAAAGCTATGCTTATGTGTTGTTTATGATCTTGCATGCTCTCCGTTATTAGTAGATGCTCTGGCCAAGTTGATGCTAGTAACTCCAAGAGGGAGTATTTATGCTCGATAGTGGGTTCTGTGAATCTGGAGGAGTGACAAGAACCACTAAGGTTATGGATGTGCTGTTGCCACTAGGGATAAAACATTAGTGCTATGTTCAAGGATGTAGTCACTAGTTACATTACGCGCAATACTTAATGCAATTGTCTGTTGTTAGCAACTTAATACTGGAAGGGGTTCGGATGATAACCTGAAGGTGGACTTTTTAGGCATAGATGCAGTTGGATGACGGTCTATGTACTTTGTCGTAATGCCCAATTAAATCTCACTATACTCATCATGATATGTATGTGCATGGTCATGCTCTCTTTATTTGTCAATTGCCCAACTGTAATTTGTTCACCCAACATGCTGTTCGTCTTATGGGAGAGACACCTCTAGTGAACTGTGGACCCCGGTCCAATTCTCTTTACTGAAATACAATCTACTGCAATACTGTTCTACTGTTTTCTGCAAACAATCATCTTCCACACAATACGGTTAATCCTTTGTTACAGCAAGCCGGTGAGATTGACAACCTCACTGTTTCGTTGGGGCAAAGTACTTTGGTTGTGTTGTGCAGGTTCCACGTTGGCGCCGGAATCTCTGGTGTTGCGCCGCACTACATCCCGCCGCCATCAACCTTCAACGTGCTTCTTGGCTCCTCCTGGTTCGATAAACCTTGGTTTCTTTCTGAGGGAAAACTTGCTGCTGTGCGCATCATACCTTCCTCTTGGGGTTGCCCAACGAACGTGTGAAATACACGCCATCAAGCATATTTTCGGGCGCCGTTGCCGGGGAGATCAAGACACGCTGCAAGGGGAGTCTCCACTTCTCAATCTCTTTACTTTGTTTTTGTCTTGCTTAGTTTTATTTACTACTTTGTTTGCTGCACTAAATCAAAATACAAAAAAATTAGTTGCTAGTTTTACTTTACTTGTTATCTTGTTTGCTATATCAAAAACACAAAAAAATTAGTTTACTTGCATTTACTTTATCTAGTTTGCTTTATTTACTGTTGCTAAAATGGCCAACGCTGAAAACACTAAGTTGTGTGACTTCACAACCACAAATAATAATGATTTCTTATGCACACCTATTGCTCCACCTGCTACTACAGCAGAATTCTTTGAAATTAAACCTGCTTTACTGAATCTTGTTATGCGAGAGCAATTTTCTGGTGTTAGTTCTGATGATGCTGCTGCCCATCTTAATAATTTTGTTGAACTATGTGAAATGCAAAAGTATAAAGATGTAGATGGTGATATTATTAAACTAAAATTGTTCCCTTTCTCATTAAGAGGAAGAGCTAAAGATTGGTTGCTATCTCTGCCTAAGAATAGTATCGATTCATGGACTAAATGCAAGGATGCTTTTATTGGTAGATATTATCCCCCTGCTAAAATTATATCTTTGAGGAGTAGCATAATGAATTTTAAACAATTAGATACTGAACATGTTGCTCAAGCTTGGGAAAGAATGAAATCTTTGGTTAAAAATTGCCCAACCCATGGACTGACTACTTGGATGATCATCCAAACCTTCTATGCAGACTAAATTTTTCTTCACGGAATTTATTGGATTCAGCTGCTGGAGGTACCTTTATGTCCATCACTCTTGGTGAAGCAACAAAGCTTCTTGATAATATGATGATCAATTACTCTGAATGGCACACGGAAAGAGCTCCACAAGGTAAGAAGGTAAATTATGAAGAAACCTCTTCCTTGAGTGATAAGATTGATGCTATTATGTCTATGCTTGTGAATGATAGGACTAATATTGATCCTAATAATGTTCCATTAGCTTCATTGGTTGCACAAGAAGAACATGTTGATGTAAACTTCATTAAAAATAATAATTTCAACAACAATGCTTACCGGAACAATTCTAGTAACAACTATAGGCCATATCCTTATAATAATGGCAACGGCTATGGTAATTCTTATGGGAATTCTTACAACAATAATAGGAGTTCACCCCCTGGACTTGAAGCCATGCTTAAGGAATTTATTAGTACACAAACTGCTTTTAACAAATCTGTTGAAGAAAAGCTTGGGAAAATTGATATTCTTGCTTCTAAAGTCGATAGTCTTGCTGCTGATGTTGATCTTTTGAAATCAAAAGTTTTGCCTAATGAGAATCATCATAATAAAATTGCTACTACAGCAAATGCCATTCAAGTTAGAATTAATGAGAATATAAGATTAATGGCTGAACTGCGTGCTAGGTGGGATAGAGAAGAAAATGAAAAACTAGCTAAAGAGAAGAATATAGCTAAAGTTTGGACTATTACCACCACTAGTAATGCTAATGCTACACATGTTGCTGCACCTCCTACTCATACTAATAAAAGAATTGGTGTTAGCAATGTTTCCACTTCGAATGCAAAGCGCGAAAAACTGCCTGAAACTGCTAAAACTGAAACTGCACGTGATAAAGCTGCTGAAATTTTTTCCAACATTGAGGATGATGATCCCATTGCTTTAGATTATAATGGTTTGAATTTTGATGATTGCCACATCTCTGAAGTTATAAAGTTCTTGCAAAAACTTGCTAAAAGTCCTAATGCTAGTGCTATAAATTTGGCTTTCACGCATCATATTACAAATGCTCTCATAAAAGCTAGAGAAGAGAAACTAGAGCGTGAAGCCTCTATTCCTAAAAAGCTAGAGGATGGTTGGGAGCCCATCATTAAGATGAAGATTAAAGATTTTGATTGTAATGCTTTATGTGATCTTGGTGCAAGTATTTCTGTTATGCCTAAGAAAATTTATAATATGCTTGACTTGCCACCGCTGAAAAATTGTTATTTGGATGTTAATCTTGCTGATCATTCTACAAAGAAACCTTTGGGTAAAGTTGATAATGTTCGCATTACCGTTAACAATAACCTGGTTCCCGTTGATTTTGTTGTCTTGGATATTGAATACAATGCATCTTGCCCCATTATATTGGGAAGACCTTTTCTTCGAACTGTTGGTGCTATCATTGATATGAAGGAAGGTAATATAAAATATCAATTTCCTCTCAAGAAAGGTATGGAACACTTCCCTAGAAAGAGAATGAAGGTACCTTTTGATTCTATTATGAGAACAAATTATGATGTTGACACTTCGTCTCTTGATAATACTTGATACACACTTTCTGCGCCTAGCTGAAAGGCGTTAAAGAAAAGCGCTTATGGGAGACAACCCATGTTTTTACCTACAGTACTTTGTTTTTATTTTGTGTCTTGGAAGTTGTTTACTACTGTAGCAACCTCTCCTTATCTTAGTTTTGTGTTTTGTTGTGCCAAGTTAAGCCGTTGATAGAAAAGTAAGTACTAGATTTGGATTACTGCACAGTTCCAGATTTCTTTGCTGTCACGAATCTGGGTCCACCTCCCTGTAGGTAACTCAGAAAATTAAGCCAATTTACGAGCATGATCCTAAGATATGTACGCAACTTTCATTCAATTTGAGCATTTTCATTTGAACAAGTCTGGTGCCATTTTAAAATTCGTCAATACGAACTGTTCTGTTTTGACAGATTCTGCCTTTTATTTCGCATTGCCTCTTTCGCTATGTTGGATGAATTTCTTTGATCCACTAATGTCCAGTAGCATTATGCAATGTCCAGAAGTGTTAAGAATGATTGTGTCACCTCTGAATATGTCAATTTATAATGTGCACTAACCCTCTAATGAGTTGTTTCGAGTTTGGTGTGGAGGAAGTTTTCAAGGATCAAGAGAGGAGTATGATGCAACATGATCAAGGAGAGTGAAAGCTCTAAGCTTGGGGATGCACCCGGTGGTTCACCCCTGCATATATCAAGAAGACTCAAGCGTCTAAGCTTGGGGATGCCCAAGGCATCCCCTTCTTCATCGACAACATTATCAGGTTCCTCCCCTGAAACTATATTTTTATTCCATCACATCTTATGTGCTTTTTCTTGGAGCGTCGGTTTGTTTTTGTTTTTTGTTTTGTTTGAATAAAATGGATCCTAGCATTCACTTTATGGGAGAGATACACGCTCCGCTGTAGCATATGGACAAGTATGTCCTTGGTTTCTACTCATAGTATTCATGGCGAAGTTTCTCCTTCGTTAAATTGTTATATGGTTGGAATTGGAAAATGATACATGTAGTAATTGCTATAAATGTCTTGGGTAATGTGATACTTGGCAATTGTTGTGCTCATGATTAAGCTCTTGCATCATATGCTTTGCATCCATTAATGAAGAAATACATAGAGCATGCTAAAATTTGGTTTGCATATTTGGTTTCTCTAAGGTCTAGATAATTTCTAGTATTGAGTTTGAACAACAAGGAAGACGGTGTAGAGTCTTATAATGTTTTCAATATGTCTTTTATGTGAGTTTTGCTGCACCTGTTCATCCTTGTGTTTGTTTCAAATAAGCCTTGCTAGCCTAAACCTTGTATCGAGAGGGAATACTTCTCATGCATCCAAAATACTTGAGCCAACCACTATGCCATCTGTGTCCACCATACCTACCTACTACATGGTATTTTCCGCCATACCAAAGTAAATTGCTTGAGTGCTACCTTTAAAATTCCATCATTCACCTTTGCAATATATAGCTCATGGGACAAATAGCTTTAAACTATTGTGGTATTGAATATGTAATTATGCACTTTATCTCTTATTAAGTTGCTTGTTGTGCGATAACCATGTTTACTGGGGACGCCATCAACTACTCTTTGTTGAATATCATGTGAGTTGCTATGCATGTTCGTCTTGTCTGAAGTAAGAGAGATCTACCACCATAGGGTTAAGCATGCATATGTTAGAGAAGAACATTGGGCCGCTAACTAAAGCCATGTTCCATGGTGGAAGTTTCAGTTTTGGACAACAATCCTCAAATCTCAAATGAGAAAATTATTAATTGTTGTTATATGCTTATGCATAAAAGAGGAGTCCATTATCTGTTGTCTATGTTGTCCCGGTATGGATGTCTAAGTTGAAGAATAATCAATATCGAGAAATCCAATGCGAGCTTTCTCCTTAGACCTTTGTACAGGCGGCATAGAGGTACCCCTTTGTGACACTTGGTAAAAACAATGCATTGTGATGATCCGGTAGTCCAAGCTAATTAGGACAAGGTGCGGGCACTATTAGTATACTATGCATGAGGCTTGCAACTTGTAAGATATAATTTACATGATACATATGCTTTATTACTACCGTTGACAAAATTGTTTCATGTTTTCAAAATCAAAGCTCTAGCACAAATATAGCAATCGATGCTTTTCCTCTATGGAGGACCATTCTTTTACTTTCAATGTTGAGTCAGTTCACCTATTTCTCTCCACCTCAAGAAGCAAACACTTGTGTGAACTATGCATTGATTCCTACATATTTGCTTATTGCACTTATTATATTAATCTATGTTGACAATATCCATGAGATATACATGTTACAAGTTGAAAGCAACCGCTGAAACTTAATCTTCTTTTGTGTTGCTTCAATACCTTTACTTTGAATTATTGCTTTATGAGTTAACTCTTATGCAAGAATTATTGATGCTTGTCTTGAAGTGCTATTCATGAAAAGTCTTTGCTATATGATTCGCTTGTTTACTCATGTCATATACATTGTTTTGATCGCTGCATTCACTACATATGCTTTACAAATAGTATGATCAAGATTATGATGGCATGTCACTCGAAATTATCTGTGTTATCGTTTTACCTGCTCGGGACGAGCAGAACTAAGCTTGGGGATGCTGATACGTCTCCGACGTATCGATAATTTCTTATGTTCCATGCCATATTATTGATGTTATCTACATGTTTTATGCACACTTTATGTCATATTCGTGCATTTTCTGGAACTAACCTATTAACAAGATGCCGAAGTGCGATTCTTTGTTTCTGCTGTTTTTGGTTTCAGAAATCCTAGTAAGGAAATATTCTCGGAATTGGACGAAATCAAAGCCCAGGGGCCTATTTTCTCACGAAGCTTCCAGAAGTCCGAAGGAGAGACGAAGAGGGGCCACGGAGGGGCCACACCCTAGGGCGGCGCGGCCCCCCCTTGGCCGCGCGGCCCTGTGGTGTGGGGCCCCCGTGCCGCCTCTTGACCTGCCCTTCCGCCTATAAAAAGTCTCCGTGACGAAACCCCCAGTACCGAGAACCACGATACGGAAAACCTTCCAGAGCCGCCGCCGCCGATCCCATCTCGGGGGATCCAGGAGATCGCCTCCGGCACCCTGCCGGAGAGGGGAATCATATCCCGGAGGACTCTACGCCGCCATGGTCGCCTCCGGTGTGATGTGTGAGTAGTCTACCCCTGGACTATGGGTCCATAGCAGTAGCTAGATGGTTGTCTTCTCCCCATTGTGCTATCATTGTCGGATCTTGTGAGCTGCCTAACATGATCAAGATCATCTATCTGTAATTCTATATGTTGCGTTTGTTGGGATCCGATGAATAGAGAATACTTGTTATGTTGATTATCAAAGCTATGCTTATGTGTTGTTTATGATCTTGCATGCTCTCCGTTATTAGTAGATGCTCTGGCCAAGTTGATGCTAGTAACTCCAAGAGGGAGTATTTATGCTCGATAGTGGGTTCATGCCTCTGTGAATCTGGAGGAGTGACAAGAACCACTAAGGTTATGGATGTGCTGTTGCCACTAGGGATAAAACATTAGTGCTATGTTCAAGGATGTAGTCACTAGTTACATTACGCGCAATACTTAATGCAATTGTCTGTTGTTAGCAACTTAATACTGGAAGGGGTTCGGATGATAACCTGAAGGTGGACTTTTTAGGCATAGATGCAGTTGGATGACGGTCTATGTACTTTGTCGTAATGCCCAATTAAATCTCACTATACTCATCATGATATGTATGTGCATGGTCATGCTCTCTTTATTTGTCAATTGCCCAACTGTAATTTGTTCACCCAACATGCTGTTCGTCTTATGGGAGAGACACCTCTAGTGAACTGTGGACCCCGGTCCAATTCTCTTTACTGAAATACAATCTACTGCAATACTTGTTCTACTGTTTTCTGCAAACAATCATCTTCCACACAATACGGTTAATCCTTTGTTACAGCAAGCCGGTGAGATTGACAACCTCACTGTTTCGTTGGGGCAAAGTACTTTGGTTGTGTTGTGCAGGTTCCACGTTGGCGCCGGAATCTCTGGTGTTGCGCCGCACTACATCCCGCCGCCATCAACCTTCAACGTGCTTCTTGGCTCCTCCTGGTTCGATAAACCTTGGTTTCTTTCTGAGGGAAAACTTGCTGCTGTGCGCATCATACCTTCCTCTTGGGGTTGCCCAACGAACGTGTGAAATACACGCCATCAATGCCGATGTAGCCCTCCATGAAGGCCACAAAACAAGAAAGATAAAAAAACGGCGTTGCCGGGAAGGTGGTGAGGTTGGAGTCGATAGAAATCAAGGAATTGGCGGAAGAAATCGGAGGCAGGAAGGCCGAAGCCACGCTCAAAATGAGCAAGGAAAACAACGACCTCACCAGGTTCGAGCACCGGTTCGATCTCGTCACCTGGAAGCCGGCAGGTGACTCCTTCCGGAATTCTCCTGGACCGGTAAAGCCAGTCAATCTCATATTGAGTCACGTCGGAACCCCTCCAGGCTCCGCGTGTTTTACCGGAAAGATCCTTTCCGGGGGCCCGGCTGGATGTGCCGGCCTCTTGATCTTTGCTAGATTCCAAATCCATCCGGGCGAGATCTTCAGTTAGCCCGTCGGAAGTACTACTGCCTTGGTTACTAGAGGTGGCGGCGGGGAGAGACTCTTCGCTAGACATATAGATCTGGGCGACGCCGGAATCTACCGAAAAACAGTTTTCCCCAGAAAGACCCTCGCGCGAAGATCTACGAGTAAGAGAAAAAGCAAAATAAAGAGGGGATAAATACTCTACCGCCACAAGATCTGGAAAGCAAGAAGAAAAGAGGTAAAGGCGCGTCGGGCCTAACCTGAGGCGGCGAAGTTGCAGAAGAAGGGGTTTGCCGGAGAGATGGTGAGCCTACGGCCGACGAAGAGGTCCGTCGACGGCGAGGTGAGGAAGAACTCGAGGAAGCGCTAATGCCGCAACTGCGACAGGAGTGCTGCAGAGGTTCTTCACGCGGTGAAGTTCGGCAGCATCCGGCGGAACGGCAGCGGAAGTTCGCCGGGCGGCGGAGCTTGAACGGCGAACGGAGAGGCGGAGGCGCAGAGGGCAAAAGCACTAAGCGCGAAGAAGTGGAGAATGCGAGGAGAGGAAGGAGAAGGAGCGGTTTCGCTTTATAAAGGAAGAGGAAGATGTGGGCCAGAAAACCGCTGGGCCTCGGTGGTTCGGATCGTGGGCCGCGACGGTTCGCCCCACGGGCCACCACGTGGTGCGCAAACACACGTGCAGAAAACAGCTTGTCACAAGAAGGCCACACGGATCCGAAACGGCCACGAGGATCCGGTGTGGCGCCATAAATGCTGGCGCAGAAGCCGAAGGGAAGTGACCCCTGACACTGGCGCGTCAGTCACAGTGCGCATGTCTCTGTCAGGCGCGGGGCCCAAGATATTCTCGACTTCGCCGAGGAGGTGTTTAATGGCTAAGATGCCGGAGGATAAGATACCGGAGAATGTCTTGCAAAGAAAGATAACGAAAATCCGGGCAAAGATGCCGGATCCAAGCCCAACGCCGGATAGATTAAACCGGTATCCAGAGACGTGAGAACCTGGCATGGTCTGTTGGATAGAATCCGCCAGACTATACCAGCTTCGGGGACTAATGTTGGGGGGATGACCCCCGGTATGCCAAAGGCATGCCAAACCGGATGGTTTGAGCCATCAGGATACCGGTTTAATGTTTATACCGGAGCACGAGATAGGCGTTTGGCTGAGCAGGGCTAAGCCGGTATCCTCAGGAGAAGTATACCGGAACCGGATAGAAAAGGTACCGGGCCACCGGAAAGAAGAGCATGTCGGCAAGACTGGTCAAAGATCCTCTCCAGAGCTAGAAGACAAAGATGAGCTAAGCAAAGTAGCTTTAAACGAAGGGCTAACGATAAAGATAAGGATGATGAAGAAAGAAGCCGGAGGACGTCAGCCTCCCTGATTAAAGAGGACCCCGGTGTCATCTATGATTAAAGTAGCTTTGTAAAGTAGTTTGTCTAGTCAAAGATACCATTAGGGTTTCTTGCAATGTAAGCCATCCTCTCCCCTATATAAGGAGAGGGGGCAGCCCTCCTCACGGGCACGCATACAGGTAGCGACGCATGAAACACAAACCTGTAACCTGTGAGAATCAATGAAGAAAGTGATCTAGAGCGAGTTCCTCCTTGTGTCTTTCTTCTTCAACCTCTAGCCTTGGCTAAGTTCTTGAGGAAACCATCCGGAAGTTCATCCCATCTGATCACAAACCCTCCCCCGAATCCTCTAGCGTCCATTCGGCCCCAATCTAAGCCATCCTATGGCATCTGTCTGTTCACCACGACGACAAGAACCTCCTGTTCCCCACCAGCAGCCTCCACCTGCAGGGTTTGGAGCAGAGCAGCAACCGCCGCCACCACCCCAGGCCCTCCGCCGCGAAGCCCTCCACGCAGCCGCCCAGCACGACGCCGCCGCCGCCCGTGCGCGCCACCACGCCGCCGCGCCCCACGCCAGCCCGACGCCGCCGCTCGAGCGCCAGCCCGCGCCGTCCCTGCCGAGCGAGGGGAGAGGAAGCCCCGCCGCCGCCGACGCCGACCGGGCTTCGCCCGTCAGCGCACCCCGGCGGCGGCGAGGAGGGGGTGGAGGCGGAGGGCGCGGGCTCCCGGCGGCTAGGGTTTCCCCCCGGTCGCTCGCGGGAGCGACGCGGGAGGGGATAAGGGTTTCCTCAATCTCCTGTCTTTTATCTTATCTTCTGCCTAATCCAATTCATATTATACCCTTGTTGTTTTATGGAACTGAGGGAAAACAACAACAGAGGTATACTACGTATTTCTTAAAGCTCACTCAGTTCATACAACAAAGCGAAATATATTTGTCCAATATACATACAGATACAAACATAGCTTTTAGTAAAGCTAGAATGAGTTTAACAACAAAGAAACGCACAGTACTGCTAGATAAGGCATGTCTTGGCATACGGAAGCATAACTAAGGGCTTAAGGGACGCCTACTTCTAAGTCCACCAATTCTACGCGATACCTCCTCCTTGGTCATGTCTGAAAATATGGTCATTGACGCCTCGGCACTCCAATCACTAGTGCTGTTGAACTTGTGCACAATCCTTGCAATATTACTGAATCTCTTGAACCGGCGTTCCATCTCGCGACGGTCACGCGATATGCCATGATACTTGCACCAGTACTCATAGAAGGCCCACATGGCTTCATCCGACTTAAGTGCATTCTCATCAACATCGAGATGTCCATCGTAGCCTATGGGTCTGGCATCATCATCGTCTTCTTCTTCTGAATGGTGTCTCCTGTCGTTCAGTAGGCATAGAGTTACAGTTTGATCTGTGGAAAGTAGGATCATTTGTTCCATTTCTCAGCAGAGTTAATTTGATTGATTTAGCCTTGCAAGGCAGAAATAATATAACAAATTATCAGTCAGTATTACTAAATCAACAACATGCTTGTTAAAGTGTTTGGTGATTAGAACAACTCCTAATGAATAAGGTCCAACCCCTGCATGTTTATTCAAATATGTCTACTGATGATAAGAAACTAGTATTCATATCAAAGTAAGAAGAACTCATTTGGGAAGTAAGTACTCATTTGGGAATTTCGGTATTGAGGATTCATACCCAAATTCCAAAAAAAAGGCCCTTAGAAGGGATTACCTCCAGGGCAATCTTCAACGGCTAAGGGAAAGGCTCGGGTTTGGCTTGGGTAGGCTAGCCAAGGAGCTTCTGACTTGGGTGTGGTTTCTCTTCTTCTGACTTGGGGCCTCCTGTTGTTCAGTAGGCATAGAGTTACAATTTGAGTTGTGGAAATTGCAATCATTTGTCCTATTGCTCTCAGCAGAGTTAATAGAGTTACAATCTGAATTGTGGAAAATAAAATCATTTGTACTATTGCTCTCAGCAGAGTTAATTTGCTTGATTTAAGGCTTGCAAGGCGGAGCTATTATAACAACAATCGGTTGGTATTAATTAACCAGAAAACATGCTTGTTAGCAGTGTGGTGATTAGAGCTCTTAATGATAAGGGTCCAATCCCTGCCTTTTTATTCAAAGAATTCTACTGATAATACGATGAATTTCGGATATTAAATTCGGAAGCATTCATATCAACAGCAATATGTCCATCATAGCCTACGGGTCTGGCATCATTGTCATCTTCTTCTTGTTGTGATTTGGGGCCTCCCGTATTTCACTAGGCATAGAGTTACGATTTGATTTGTGGAAAGTAGGGTCATTTGTACCATTTCTCAGGAGATTAATTTGATTGATTTAACCTTGCAAGGCAGAACTAATATAAGAAATTATCAGTCAGTATTAATGAATCAAATAACATGCTTGTTAGAAGTGTTTGGTGATTAGAGCAACTACTAATGAATAGGGTCCAAGCCCTGCCTGCTTATCCAAACATATCTACTGATAATAAGAAACTATATGTGAACTTGAGGTATTAAATTCCGAGGCATTCGTATCGAATCAAGAAAAACTGACGTGGGAATTTCGGTAATCAGGATTCAGACCCAAATTCCGAAAGAGACCATTAGCTAGGGATTACCTGCAGGGGAGACACGGATGGCAGCTGCAGGGCCACCTTTGGAGGCTAAAGGGAAAAACGCGGGTTGAGAAGGGAAAATGATTGGTTTCCTCCGGAGGCTAGAACGCGCGCGTGCCTCCGGCTTCTACTAGCGACGCGTGTCCCATCGGTGGCATAGGAAATGAGTGAACGACAGCCTGGTGGACAGCTGGTGGACCCTACCACATACCTTATCTCTTCCTCATCCCATCGATTTGCATCTCCGCCAAAGAGAGCCGTAGCACAGCCGCCGTAGTCTCGCATGAGAAACCGCCGTCGATGCCCTGTGCTTGGCTACTGCTGCGCGCCCCTGCCCATGGCACCCGCCGGATCCCGCCGAGCGCCGGCGTTGGTCTCGGCCGGCGACGCGGCTGCAGCCGCTTCTCTGCTCGACACCCTCTTCCACCTCGCCGGGAGCGTCGACCCCCGCCTCCACCTCGACGGGTGCCGCCAAGCGACCTCGTCGGAAGCCTCCCCTCCACCTCCTGCTCGCCGGCCATGCAAGTCGCCTCCTACATCCACCTCGGTGCTGCTGCTAGGGCCAGGTGGTGGTGCTGCAAGGGACTTCCTCACCAGCCACGTTCCTCGACGAAGCTCGCCGGCAGCCGACGGTGCTACGAGGGGTGAGTGGCGGTGCTGCCATGGTTATGGCGCAGTGCTTCTATGGCACGACGACGCTGCTGCCAAAGTTCTGGCGTGGAGCTTTCATGGGCGGCCGACACTGCTCCCTTTGGGCGGGCGGCGCTGCTTCCATAGGGGAGCTGACGCTGCTGCCATGGGCTGCCGGAGCTGCTTCAATGGGCGGGCGGCGCTGCTCCACACTTGGTCGGCTCTACTGCCATGGGCGGCCGGAGCTGCAAGCTTTTCCGGCGGTGCTGCAAAGGGCCGCACTGGGAGCTGCAAAGGGCTGCGACAGGAGCTGCGAAGGGCCGCCGCACGAGCTTCAAGGGGTCTCGCCGGGAGGTGCAAAGGGCGGCCGCCGGAGCTGCAAAGGCCGATAGCGACTGCTCCAAGCGGTGGCGGACGCCGGCCGCCGGAGCTGCAAAGGCCGATAGCAGCTGCTGTGGACGCCGGCCGCTGGAGCTACAAACACCGGACGTCGGAGCTGCAAAGGCCGACTGCTGCAAGCGGTGGCAGACGCCGGCCGCCGGCCGCTGGAGCTGCAAACGCCGGCCGTCGGAGCTGCAATGACCGGTCGCCGGAGCTGCAAAGGCCGATAGGAGCTGCTGGGACGTAGGCCGCCGGAGCTGCAAACACCGGACGTCGCAACTGCAAAGGCCGGCTGCTGCAAGCGTTGGCGGTGGTGCTGCCATAGGTGGACGACGACGCTTCCATCGGTGGGAGACGGTGCTGCAAGGACGACGTACAAGTGCTACAAGGAGAGGCGGCGGTGTTTCTAGCCGGAGTTGACGCGCTGCCGGCGTGGTGTTGGTCGGGCTTTTTATTCGTGCGTCATGTTTAATGGTGCGCGCCGTGCGGCGTTGTTTCCGCGTGAATGGCGTGATGAACTTCTTTTGGTTTTCCTTTTTTCTTGTGCTGGGAAGAGGAAAACTGTACGCGCACCGGTGGTGGTCCTGGAGGACACGTGTCGCTCCAAGGACTCGGAGGTTCGGAAGAATTAATCCTCCGAAGGATCCTTAGCACTGTCCGTTGAGAAGGCTGCCCGCGCGATCTTGGACACGATGGAAGCCATAGCCCTAGGCCGGAAGGTTTGTGCGCGGCGGTGGTTACCTGGGACCTTATATATGGAGGGAAGAGTCTGCCTCTGACCGTTGGATCGCTCTCGCCTGACTCTGACCTAGTTGAGCCATGTAGATGTAGTTATCCCGCTCTGCCCGCCGGTTCAGGGTTAAACGCCCGCTTGCATTTTCAATGGAACCAGGGCCTGGCCTGGCGGCCGCGCAGAAACAAAATGGCCTTCTGTTCCAAAAATAAATCTGGTGTACGGAGTATGATCCTACTTCGATCAACAAGTGAATCATTATGTCAGAAAAGCATGCTGATGTTGTCATGTAGTAGTACTGTAGGTGAAACTGAAGAAGGATTGCATTTTCCTCAGCCTCCAAGCGAACGCTGCAGCAGCGTCACCGCCGATAATTGGTCCGTCCGTCCATGGAGTTCGCTAGCTAAGCTTGTCATCCATTTTTCTTTTTTTGTGTGTAAAATTCCACCCATCCATTAATAATCATCAACACTAGTACATGTAGTTTTTAAAGTAAAAAATTATAAATAGCTACTTGGATGACAAAGCCACGACTATATACACTAGCTCGAGCCGAAAGCGCGCCCCGGCGTCCTCACTCCTCCATCACCGAAGTTAAGCAAAGATTGCCATAGTAGAGATTACTAGTTGAATGCCCGTGCGTTGCTACAGATTCTATCCCTCTCAATAATTTTTTCGTCGATCATATAAATGTAATACATGTTTATTTCTATTCTAACAATTCAACATCACCCACCCAAATTAGGATACGTGTTGAAGCTTCACACAGAAAAATGCCAATAATCTTAATGCTACAAGATAAGCCATGCTATTTAGCACAAAAGAGATTGTATGTCCGTACAGTAAAAAAAGAGCATAGGTATAGATGGTGGATAACATTGGTCATGGAAACATTCCATTTGAGGCCAACTTAATCAACATGTCTAGATTCATAATCGCAATCATCATGTATCTCGTTTCGTAAGTCAAATATATATTTGAGAATGTAGTTGCACGGATCAAAAAATAAATGTGGAGCATTAATCATGCAACCTTCACCCTCAACATCAAGAGCATCGGCCAAACTTCGCCATGGCTGGCTTTGGGTCTCCTATCGTATTGGTCGTGCTCACATCAGGTGTTACGCGTGGCGGCAAGCAGGTATGTGGACGTGGTCATCACATTGGCAATAAGACAGACACAAACCACCGCTAAACTTGACCAGGCGTGGATGCCTCCTCGCTAGCACATATTTTTCACTGTATGTTGGCATATCACTACCCTCAAAAAAATGCTGGCTTCTAATTCCTTGAATGCCAACCATCAAATTATTCATGATAGGAAATCTTCGTGTCCATGCACTAACGGAACAAAGTTAGTTGCAGAAAAAATTCAGAAACTAAAATTGGTTACCGTAGTTGTCGAACTAAGACAACAACTAAAAAAACTGTACATACATATTTTTGTCTTCAAATCTGTTCAGAAAGTTTAGCCTACCTCTAAATAACAAGTCGAGTGAAAATGTGAACATGCATGCAACTCTAAATTTGTGTCAAACAAAAATCTAATGGCATATATAAATTCTGACCATTACGTGTCTTTGTTGATAGAAAAAGTAATACCCAATAAACCTACCAAGCACATAGATCCACTGAAACCATCTTGCTGAACCCACCATGAAAAATACCGGGAATCAATGAAGTCCATAGGAGTTGATTAAAAACTGTAGCACTTCTACATTTAATTCGAGAATAGTAACTCTACTTACCTCACAGACCTGCGTTTTGTCCGCCACTGATGCTACTGATGTTCCTGGATACCAATCTACAAGCATTCAGCTACAAAACATTGTTTAAGGTGCCAAATAGAAGCAAACCATGAGCCTAATCTTCTTCACTGACAATGGCACCGACGCTGCTACTCGCGCCGCTAACTCTTCCTGCCATAGGCAGCTGATGATGTCAATGACGAGGTCGCCGGCAAGGAAATGTGAAGGCGGCGCCGACAATGCCGTCGACAATTACGCGAAACTTGACTTGAGGAGGCCGAGCACTGTGAGCTGGTGGCATTCGACGACGACGCTGCTCACCGGGGGAGGCAGCCTAAAACCATGCTGCTAGCAGAAGCTAGCAGCCATGTATGGACGCCGGACGACAGTGGCCTGGTGGTCCTATCCACCACTTGATGCTTCTTGTCATCTTGCTCCACTGTCCATGGTGGCTGCTTGCTTGACCTCTCCTTACTGGCTATGGTGGCTTGATCTGAGAAAGAGAGAACAAAGATGTGAGTGGACAAAATTTGCATGCGAGGTACATATACACAACCTACTTTGCTTGATCAAGGTAGTGAACGGCAGATCCTCATACAGAATTTACTACCAATGGCTTCAGAAATTGTGTTGTGCTAGCCTGTAACCTACATTTCCAAACATAAAAACAACAGACATGAGAACTTCTCTGAGTTCTCTCCTTCAATGCACGATCCTGTGAATGCATAGTTTGTAACAACAACTCATGATACGGTAATAAAATCTATAATATACAACAAAGGAAATAACCAAAAAAATGGGCTAAATGGAGGATATATCTAGTTTGCAAAACGCAATCAGCCCGAAATTTATTTATACTTAGTTCAGTACCCACTTAAAATCCAAAGGGGAACAACCAAGTGTTGCATTCTCATGAGCTTGAGAATGGTGATGTTGGGTTATCATCCTTTGCTAAACTTAATAAGGAATGTTTTTGGTTTTAAAAGAAGCAAACTTTTGTCTGTGTCAATAATGACAGAAGAAGGTACGGTCCTGAGCACCATGTTGCTGTGATATGTAGATGCACACAAGATAAGAGACTATGTTCTGCAATATGTATATCTACAAAGTTACACACATTTATTTGAACTAAAATACGGTTGCTAGTGAGATAAAACAGTTCACTAAAAAACCAAAAGATGACGTACTCTAAAAATTACCTCCTAGCATCTCAGGGCCTTTCCAATTAACATTCGTCAGAAAAAATAAGTCAGTCCCCATCCGCATGAGCCCTTGATCAATCTAATTAACAAACTCACCATAAGCCCTAGTTAATTTGAGGTTAGACTCATAAACTACTTCTCTTTTTTTGAGATAAAACTACACAACTTTAGAGAGGAAGAAAACAGACAAGAGATAAAAGTGCAGAGAAGAGAAGTGAAAGAAGGCCGTACTGAACATGGAAGTAATCCTTACTCCAGGAATGCACAACTTGCTGACATATGCATCTCCTCTAGCAGCAGCCCATCATGATGCTTCTCCGTTTCTCAGGTTGGTAAAATAAAATGAACAGTAATCACCAATACATAAAAAAATTTCTGCGTGAAATGTCATAAATCTAAATTTTATTTGAGCAATCAAATTTAACTTGTTACCAATACAATTTACTTATGCTAAAAATAATCAATGTATTTGTGAATCTTGGATATGTAATGATCAACTCCATCAGGAATGGAAAAAAATAAGATCTGATTGTGCTACTATTTTTTTACACAATGAGGTAACTTTTAGTTCTATTCGTGTTGTTCCAGTTTGTTCTCATAGTTCTGTTTGGAAACGACTTATTCTATTTCATTTTGTAGAATGTCACAAACAAATTAATTTGTGTTGTTGGAGGTGGTTTGAGAAGAGAGCAGGGAAGACTTGGCTGGTAGCAATCTGTCTAATAGCTAGTTTGGGTAACATGATTAAATCATGAGTTCATGCTTGTATTCTGGATGATGCAATAATTCATGGTCATGTGCATCGTTGATGCAAGGAATGGGAGCAATACAATGCATATACCAAAAAAAATTAACATTAATGGCAAGGTGTTAGGTAATGTTTAGTAGGAAAGATGAGATGTTCTACATGTCATGGAAGTAGCAGACCGAAAAAATTCTAGGTGATCAGATAATAGATTAAATATCTGAATACCATTCAATTATGAGACAAACAAAATAAGTTCTGCAATTCTTTAATTATTATTATGAATACTTGAAGGATTGATCATAAGTTTAACATATACATTTAGACACAATATTAGAGAAAGGAAGATAGGTCAGCCAAATACCTGAATAGGGGCTTTAATACCCAATATTATAGAGCCTGTTGTTCTAATAATGAAACATGAAGCGTGCTGAAAATTCACTTTTGAGCATGCAGTGTCTACATAGATAAAATAAAGATCACTGCAATGGAGTGAAAACTCACTTTTGAGGTCTACATAGATAAAGTAAAGATCAGTACAATGGAACGCGGGATGGAGGAAATCAACTCACTTTTGGTACTGTATATTATATTTTGTATGCACTACTTGTAGGGCTGCATATATATCAGGTAAATACCACACCAAGTTTAGATCCAGAAACTTCCTCATGCTGTCAGTTGCAAAGTCGTTGCAAGTTTTTGCAGATCAAACAAACTTCAACCTTATGGTATAATAAGACAGTGATCTTCATCAAGTTAGGAAACCTAGCCGGAGAAGGGCGATTCTAGTACCTAAGTGCTTGCTGTACATCTGAAGGAGGTTCGGATCCTCCAATATTTCCGATCTCGTGATGTGGTCGCCAGTGAATAGCGCCTTCAGCAACTTGTACAACAGGCACATTGAGCCCTACAAAAACGTACTGGTACTGTAAACATCTCACAAAAACCAACAAGCAAGCATGGTAAACCCGGACAGATTTGGGCGATGTGAGTAACTCACAATGAAGAAACTGGATCAGGTCGAAGTTGTCGGAGGGATCTTGGCGGCGGGGCTGGAGGGACCTCGTGCGCCTAGGCCCCGTCCTGCTCCTCCACCACCATGGACGATGGGGCTTGGGGGAGAACCAACGGCATCTGCGGCTACATGCATGGCTCTCGTATATCGTCGGCGCGGGAGGACGATTGCGACGGTGATCAGCAATGTTGACGGGGATCTCCTTGTGATGGTGATGGATTACCTTTGTAGCTGTCCTGATTACTTTTCATGTATGCTAACAATTCTGTTGAAACCGTTCCGATTTCTTTCCATGTACTACCAATTGTTTTCCCCCGATTGATTATGACGATTCCACGATTAATTTTCCAGATGTTGGTTTTTGGTAAGTGATCAGCGTTTAGGAGATTTTGAGGAGGGCAGATTACACGGATGGTTAGATATCAAGGGGAGACGTTTAGTAAAATCGGATATAATAGTAAAGAAGATGATAATAGCCTGCAACGTTCTTAAGGAAACCAAGTAAGGAAATGCCGCTGATTTTGTTTCCTAATTATTTGTATCGTGATTAATTGACGGCATGAGCGTTAAAGAAGGCTTTTTTAGGTAATGAATTCCTAAGGAAACCAAGTAAGGAAATGCCCCTGATTTTGTTTCCTAATTATTTGTATCGTGATTGATTGACGGCAGGCTGTCAGATTGTTTCCTTATTAATTTGTAGCGTGATCGATTGTTTCCATGATTGTTGCGGTATGTCAAACGGAGACCGTAGGATTAGATTGGACGGATAGGATGCTTTCAATGACGACCACCAAAGTGCGTTGAGTGTCAAACGACCAACTCCCATTTAATAGTAAAGATTGTAGTAGACAGACGTAAATCGTCATGCTAAGCCTCCAAAGGACCGGTGTACTAAAGCAACAACCATCACCAATAATGATAGTCGTAGATCAAAAGAGAATGACCTGAAACCACACCAATGAACACGAAAACCGACCAGGTCTTAGGAGATCCGACAGACACACTACTCCACACGCCCTATGCTGAAGCTAGACACATCACCGAAGCAAAGATAGGGCGGGAGGACTTTATTCTAACTTTAAGATGTAGCTGACATATCACCATCTCGAAGATACTAAAAACAACCAAAACAAATAACGGGAACCTCCCGTGGGTAAGAGACCATGGTCCGCCACGCCTCCAAGGCCTAAGTCCATCGGGGATGGAGCTGACCGGCGCTTCGCTAGCAAGTGGACGGAACCTCAGATGGGTTTTAATGATCGCCTCTCTCCTTTTTCCTAGGAGCTCACGTACCGGTTCGGTAGAAAAAAAAATTAGCTAAGCATGTCATCTTAATCGATTAAACTCCTTGGTCTAATGCATGATCCTTCCTTGTATTTGTGGATATAGCTCTGATAATTTGATCAACTTTTTCCTCCTTCTCAACAACCGGCCGTCCTCCCCGACGTCACTCTGATGTCATCGTCCTCGTCGTCATGGTGCACACCACCGTCGTCCCTTACTGTTGTCATGTGGGACTCCGCCGTGGCTCGTTCTGCATTGACCATTCACTGAAAGTCTGAACTCATTGGATAGCAGCAGCCGATGATGCGATGATTCATAACCACAACGCCATGGTCATCTTCGATGGGACAAAAAACAAAAAAGGTGGCGGCAACCACAGAAGGAGGGGTGGAACGCTAGACCATAATCTCCACCACGCGGGAACGGAGCTAGAAATCAGGGATAGGGGCGGGAACTAACACTACATTTTTTCGACAAAGTAAACACTATATAGTTACACAACATACTAATATATATCATAAAGTCTGCATTGTCAAAACAAGCATGTTGTTCTAGGTATAAATAAAATTTCATATCTATTAATTTGAAGTTGGCTATAAATATCTCAGTATTTTTTTTTAAAACTAAATTTGAACTAATCCAGATGGACATATATATGGGATTGGGGCCTCCACCTGCATCACATAGGGAAAGGAAGGCGAAATTGGTCAGTAAGGGCTAAGAGTGAGAATCAATCTGTGACTGGATGGGTTAGGAGGGCAGTGACACTCTTGCTCTAAAATCAAAGTCCATCTTTATTTTAGTGGGATGGGTTTTATCTTTCTAAGGTTCTCGCGTTCTGCACCAGGAAAAGCAAAAGAGGAAATCATCGAAAGTGCTAGGTTACCCCATCAGTGGACCATTATATTTTTCTTTGATCGTGACTACTTTGCTTGGCAGATAACCTAGCGATTACCCAACTACAAGGTAGTGCTTTTCCGTCAAAGAGCAAAGCATTGGGGAGGCTAATTGGTTGGGCAAAGAACCTGATCTCTGAGCACCGTTTGATATAATGGTCGCCAGATACTAAGTGATCAATTTGCTGATCAACCACAACAACATCCAGATCAAGTGGTGCTGCATCTGATGGACATTAGCGAGCTAATTAAGATAAGGAGTTCCACGGTTCTACAATAACCCTTGCTCGTGTCATCTATCATTAAGGTCAATTTCTCTTTTTTTATTTATTTATGATCTACATTGACTGCAAATTATGTGCTCTGCAAAAAAGAAAAAAGAAAATCACTTTGTCTTATATATCATAATATGCTGAAATACAGTGGTATGGTATTTTGTGCATCAACAAATATTGTATTGTAGAACATAAGGCAAATAATTGTTATCTTTCTAAAATTTCATCTTGGAATATCATCAGCCAAGCCCAATCCAAACAATTTAGGTGAAGCATTTAGGAAAATTGCTAGGTTACCCCATCGATCAGTCAAGCACAAGTTACTCACATGATTAATTCTACTGGTACTAAGATATATGTGGTATTTATTATCCATTAATTTTTTGTTGAACTTACTATCATATGCCATCTTTGTTTTTTCTACAAATACCTACATATTCTGTCAAATTTTAATAACATGATGTGATGTTGATAGTTCTTTTTAAGGGAACATATGTTTGTACTTTAACTAATTCGATTGCAGTTTTTGGCAAAAAAAAAAAACCCCTAATTCGTTTGCAGTTGCGTGGTGAGTGATGGCTGGAGTGGTGCTCCTATGGAGCGATTGGGAGGTCCAAATTCTAGTGCTTGTCAGCTTCACGCTGCAAGTGTTCCTGCTCGTGTTCGCCAGGATACGACGGCGGGACATCTCGGTGGTGCCGAGGACCCTACTCTGGCTAGCGTACCTGCTGGCCGACATCATCGCACTATACATCCTCGGCCACATGTCCTTCTGCGGCAAGTCGCGCGAGCAGGAACAGACGGTGACGTTCTGGGCGCCGTTCCTGCTGGTGCATCTCGGTGGCCAGGACACCATCACCGCCTACTCCATGGAGGACAACCAGCTCTGGCCCCGCCAGCTGCTCTCGCTGCTGGTGCAGACGGTGGGAGTAGCTTATGTCCTCTACAAGTATGTTGCTGGCAGCTCGACCTTGGTCACAGCTGCCGCACTCATGACGGTGGCTGGTTTTCTCAAGTACGGGGAGAGAGTATGGGCTCTCAAGTCCTCCAATCTGGACAGCATCCGCAATGTCCTGGATGAGGATGAGAAACCGAGGATAAAGAAGGAGGGAGAAGGAGAAGAGACTTACCGTCCGCATGCGCAATGGCGTGGAGAGGGGAGGTTGGGTTCTGACGAGGTTCTGCAGGGAGCTCACGACCTGTTCCCCATTTGCATGGGTCAGATGGTCGATTACAAGTTCTGGCCGTCCCGGTTGCAGAGTGAAGCCATAAAGCTATTTGCTGAAAAGGGCTGCTTGTATGAGTTGATCGAGATGCAGCTCTCCTTGATGCACGACGTCCTATACACCAAGGCAGTGGTGATCCACTCATGGTGCGGATGTTTCATCCGTGCCTTTTCATTAGTTGCCATCATCACCACCTTCTTTTTGTTTCAATCAAGCATTGGGAAAAATAACTTCAACAGAGTCGATGCCATTGTCACATACATGTTAATAGCTGGGGCTTTCGTCCTAGAGATGATCGCACTGTTGGGGACAATGGGATCAACATGGACGTGCGCCTTGTTGCGTGCTAGAAGATGGGACCGGATTCACAACATTTCCCTTGCTGTTCGGGGGTGCGTTAAGGCAGCCGAGAGAAGTAGAAGGTGGTATGGTTCCATTAGGCAGCATAAGTTGCTGATCTCAACAAGTGGCAAGGAGCACGAAGATGTTTGGCAGAAGAGTCTAGGCACAAGTACGGCATGGTCGTTTGGGTGCAAGGGCTTGTGGCACAAGCTGCACCCCTTCCTCTTCTCTAGATCAGTAGTGATCTCAACGAACATGAAGGAGTTGGTGGTGAAAGAGATACTCAGAATGGTGAGGGCATGTGGAGGTAAAGAGGATATCATGTGGAGTTACAACACGGTAACTTGGCGCAGCAGCGATGGCATGGTTTTGAGGATCCCACCTCACGCGCTGGCTATAATTTTTTTAAACTGAAGGCCTCAGCCCTGCTTTAAATTAATAAAGCGACACGCAACCATACATAGTCGGGATACATAACGAGCCATCGCTCCCACATAGCACAGAATCATCACACAAGGTCCCCAGACCTAACATAGACTAAAGTTCAAGATGCAACAGCAACATGAAAAGGGTTCAAACACAGCATCCAACAACAGCTCCCTGGTACATGACGGAGATGTAGCATGGCGACGTCAAGAGCCCATCGACACCGCCAGGTCCGTATGCATCCGCCGAAGAGAGTCCATCGCCGCATCCACGAGGCCTCTATCCTTCCACTTCACCAGCATCCTCCATTGCTGCATGTAAACGATCATTTTGTATAAGGCATCAGCCGGTTTGCCAATAAGAACCCCTTCCATAGTTAGCTTATTGCGAATATTCCATAAAGACCAAGCTAACGCCGCGAAGGAGAACCAAACTACTCGTCTATACGCCCCAGACAAGCCATGAGAGATAGCAAGGAAGTCGCCTGCCCCCGCAGGGTTCCAAGAGCAGTGCAGGAGCTCCCTGACTCCCGCCCATAAGAAGCGGGCCAAAGAGCATTTAAAGAAGATATGGTCGCAGTCTTCAGGCTCCCCACAAAGGGCGCAAAGCCCATTAGACGGACCTTTCATCCTTGGCTGGTACTTTGCCACCAAAATGTTCTTCTCCTTGTCATCTCGTGTGGAAGCAAGGCAGCAAGATGATGTTGAGGAGATCATAGAGGCAATGTCTAGCTACATGATGTTCCTCCTTGTTGAACGTCCCCACATGCTACCTAGCCCGGTTAGCCCGGGATTGTGTGCCAATGCAGAAGCAACATATGTGAGGCTTGGTTTGTCTGGCGTGAAGGATCTTATTGAACGCATCAGAGAACACAGCAGAAGAAGGGAGGCACTGCTCAGAAGAAGGAAGCACATGGAAACACTATATCGGAATCAGCACATGGATGGGCTGGAGGAGCGGAGCATAAGAAGGGAGGAGCTTGACACAACAAATGAGCTGGACAGAAGAATAGAGGAGCTGTACACAAGGGAGGATCTGTTGGAGCAGGACAGAAGAAGGGAGGATCAGTCCGTCGTATCCCGTGGAGCGGAGCTTGCTGGAAGGCTGCTAGACATGGAGGCACGGGGCGAGCAGGAGGTGCGGCAGGTGGTACTTGGGGTGTGGGTGGAGATGCTCTGCTATGCGGCGCACCACTGCAACAGGGATTCCCATGCCAGTCAGCTCAACAGTGGTGGTGAGTTCATTACCATCGTCTGGCTCCTATCAGCTGCCATGTTCAATTCCCGATACTGTGACCAGCCCTGGTTTGTGGAGCACGTGCAGGACTTCTTCAGGTCACCATTACCAGTCCAGGACAAGTCCGGGTGGTTCCGCGGGATACTCTTTTGCTGCCGCAAGAGGGAGAGATCGGTTACTGTTTGAGGTGCTATCGGTAATTTTTTTAGACCACCAGGGGGAACACCAGTTCCATTTCATTAGAGATCCTCTTTGGTACCCTGCAATCAGTATAAAGTGTTAATCTAAAATGATCTAATGAAAGACTGGTAATGAATGAAACAATTGTTCAAAAAAAGAAGTTGTAACGAGCTAGTGACTCCCTTCTACCACTATCTGTCCTTGCACTAATAATGTAGGTCAACAAAGAATAATCATGGATACAGTTGGGCAGTTTTGCGCTATTTCATGAATTAAGGGCCAAATTGCGGTTCAAATTGATCATGATGCATAACTAAGAAAGCAACATGGAATGTTACAAATCAACACAAAGTTTACTCAGTAGCATTGAACCCATGTCGCCCTTTGTAGGTGCAAGGAAGTCGATAGTCGTGGTAATGCAGTACTGACTACTGAAATTAAGGGCTTGGTAGTGGTGGTACTGCTAAGCTACAAAATGTCCTGCCACATAGCTTTCGCACTGTTTCGGAGTTTGGCACTGCTCTCATCATTTTGGGGATATCTGAAATGGAAGAACAAAATGAAATCGGACGGCAAAAAATAGGGTTATGCCACTACAATTTCTGGTTATTTGAGAAACACCACTATAATTGCCGCCTCCTCCCTGTCACCATCACAATTAGGAGAAATGAGCCGCTGACCACACTATATAAGAACTCTTCATATGTCACTATCATCTTTGTACGGATATGCACCCTCAAGTGTTATTGGTAGTAGTTATTTATAGACTAATTGTGCAATCTGGAGTAACATGTAAGTATGCTTGCAATTGCAATCAATTAAGCTTGGAAATATGGGGAGAGGAGCCATCTGAAATGTATGTCTTATATTCCCAAATTTCTTTCTTATTTAATATTTGAAGTACGAAGTATTTCTAGGCTACTTCTGTGCAGCCTCATTTTTGCATCCCCGGACTACCCACTGGTGGCATAGCGTCCCTCTCCTCGTTTCAGGCCCAGGCCCTGGCCATCGACCAGGGTACTACAACTCCCCACATTGTCCTGGAGGCATAGGTACAGCCTACACCGTATATGTGTATGCCCCTTTAACCCTCCTAGTAACCCTAGACCATAAAACGCTCCTAATGTAACTCCTCTGGGGCAGCAATAAAAGAAAGTAGTAAAGTAGAAGAAACAGCTTGTCAACTTGACCGAACCATAAATTTTGGCACTAGTTAGACTGTGTATCTCTGTATATTTTTTATAAGAGCATTCTCACTTTGGACAGGATGAACACATTAAGATTGAACTCATATACTTGAATCTAGGCTTATACTTTTGTTGTTCTTGCAATGTAATATACAAATGGGCTACTCTGTAGCTGGAGTCCTCATTTATCTGCACCTCTCATCCAATGCAATGATTTTTGGTGAAAGCACTAAAACAAAATCAGAAACTTTAGTTTAATGTATTTTATTTCGTGCCCTGTTTTCATGTTCCTAAACTCGTTATAATAGTATCAAGGTTACTATGTTTTTTTTCAAGGGCCTCATTCTAGAATGTTAGGAGACCGTTCTAATGTACTTTTGGTTTGGGCTTTTTGCCCTGTTATGTACTTTGCGCCTTCTTTGACGTTCTTTTCCTAGTACACATCGACACACATTCGATGCAGATTCGAGTAAAAAGTTGAAGGTCTAACTAGTTGCTTATATGTCATAGTACTCATCTCATCATCTGAAGGTTTAAAGCCTGAACTCTCTGATAATAATAAAATGCTTGAATATACAAGACAAGATGGATATTAGTGAAACCAAACCCAGACCCCATCACTAATGTTTGCATTATGCAACTTTAGCTCCACACTGGTTCATTTTCTACGTGACACATTCGGTTCATATAAATTTATCAGGCCAAAGAAATCAACTGCTTCTTACTTCTTAGAACCATTCAAAAAGACAAGTCAGGTCTGGCAGTCAAAATCAAATTCAGCCAAAGAAATCAACTAGATCTTACCGCAATTCAAAAATTTGACAGATAGTCTATAATCTACTTCCGAAAACAAACAAAAAATCAGCTGCTTCTTACCACAATTCAAGATGCTATTCCTAAAAAACCAATCCAAGAGGTTACCAAACAGTCAACATCTATTTTCAAGAACAACAAAGAAACCAGCTGCTTCTTCATTTGAAGAAGTCTGTCAGATAATCAATATCCATTTTCAGAAACAACCAAAGAAATCACCTGTTTCCTATAGCGATTCAAATGCCTAGGTCGGCTAAGTCTTTATTATTTATTTATTTGAAAAAAGGATCAGGAGTCTTAATTAGTAGCGTATCCAGATTGCAGCCCATTCCTCAAACCTGTTCTGCACACTCAATGAGTCGAAGTCCCAAATGTGCAGCAGATAGACTATTTCAAACTTGATCCAGCTGACAGAGAAGATGTTAATGTGACTTAAGGCCATGGAATTAGTAGCCGAGATCATGACAAGTTTTGGAAAGACAACACAGGCAGGTAAACCATACCGGTAGCGAGTGATGGCAGGAGCAGCAAATCGGATTTGGGGCCACAGTAGACCACGCGATCCCAACTCCAGGGTGGCCGGATGGCAGCCTCGACCACATTCCAAGGCTCCAGCACGCGGCAGCACGGTGACCTCTCACCTTTCTAGTACTCCACTGCGAGCTCGGCTAACAACTGCTTCAGAAGCAAGAGGCAGATCAGGTGCTTGCTGAAATCGCTAAATCAATACTAGATGTGAGGGGGACTAGTACCTTGGCGGTGGCGCCGCTAGGCCAATGCGGACGAACTGCTGCATTCCAATCTTCGTTCTTCAACAGGTGGATTCAGTCCCTCCAACTCAGGTGTTCCAACAAAGAATTCCGAAATTAGCTTCAGAATAGGCACTTGGAAGTTGACATGGAACAACAAAAATTGTTCGAGTCGTACACTAAAGTCAACAGGACTGTCCAAAGATTTGGGGGGGGGGGGGGGGGGGGCAATTAGATTCAGTGAAAATCTTCTAAGAGCACTAAGCTCCCAGGGTTTTGAGGCCTTGTGGTGCTCGCGGACCCACCTGCAGGGGCATTCGTGAGAGGTTCTGCCTTGTTTGCGTCGGTCGGTTTGGCAGGATGACGGTTGAAGGCTATGTGTCTTCTATTAGTTGTGGGCCGTGTGGAACTGAGGCGGTTCCCTGTAGATTATCCCAATCTGTGGCTCCACTCACGCGCTGTCTCCTTCGGTTCCTCTTTCAATCCATTCTCGCTGCAAGCACGCAATCCCGCGCCTCCGCCGTCTCCTTCGTCCATTCGGTCGCTGCCGATGCATCGGCCAACTCCTCCACCAACAACGTCCCTGCTCTGTTAAGTTTTAACCTTATTCGGATAGCCGAGTGTGATATGCAAGGAGACCAGCTATGGGCATGTTAAGTTTTAACCTTATTTAGGAAGGGGGTCATGACCTGATGTTTAGCTATTTGACATTTGAGTATTGTTGTCCCGATCGAGTGTATTAAAGATTAGGGAATGGGTTGGAGAATGATTTCGATTGGAAAGGTTCAGTCTATATAGTTTGCCTTTGTTTTGTAGCTTAATGTTGTGCATTTCGTTTTTCTGAAGATCAATTTTGTTGGTGGGCATCTGTGTTGAATTCATGTGTTCTTTTTTGCTTGCTTGATAGGTATGACATTTCAGGTGTGTTGTTCTAGAGGCACTAGATGCTGATTTGCTACAAGAACTCCCAGCCTGAGGAGGCTCGGCCTAGGTTGTGTCACCCTTGTTGCCGCTATACTGTAACGGCGTCCGCTTGGACGAGGAGGCAGGAAACTACAGTAAGATACACTGTCTCATTTATCATTGTTGCTTCAGTAATACATTGCATAGTCTTTGCAAACAGATTAAATCTGCAAGAGTCAATGAAATATATGCACGGTCTGTTGCGTAGAAATAATGTGTTGTATAATATTTTTCGTGATAGTGGCTCACATCCAATTTCTAGATTTTATCGATAAATAAGAGGTATGCATTCTCTATGGTGTTCCACGTATAAATTTATATATCTCTTCCTACAAAGAAGACATCAGTTCGTACAAACAATACATGTATTGCTTGGATTTAAATCAGCTTCATGCCAATAAGTATCTTGGTGTGAATTATTTTTCTACAACTGTTATCTGAAATTCTACCCTTTTGCGAGGCAGCGACTAAGATAATTGGAAATGAATTCTATGAAAGTGAGGGTTGATGATAGCAGCAGAAGTCTGGTGCACTATTCTATCCCGAAGCTATTTTTCTTATGTTAGAAATCATTCTTTTTTCATTGGTTTCTTCTTGCACGATTGCTCTAATAATCCAGCAAAGAAATTGTTGGTAAGAGTCGTAGTTATGCTCTGCTTACCAGAACTCTCTGTAGCTTTAATCATGAAATTGCTGAGAATAAGGCAAACAAGGAAGTTGTTATTTCTTGATTTGAATTACAGATGTGGTTCTTTTTCTTTTACTCCCACAACAATTAGTCACAAGTTCTTTCACGTTGTTGTAACATAGTATCTTATAAATAGTGCTTACAAGGTTACCTGAACATATACAGCATGTACAGCATATTGGATGAAGATGCCAAAGAAATTCTACCTTTACTCTGGTCAAGATAGGTACCTGAGCTCCAAGATCATAGTGGCAAGCAATATCACTGTCCAAATTATAACACAATTTTCTTATATGAATTTTGCTTATGACTGTTGATGGAAATTTCTTCAAAAATTAATCTATCATGTATAAAACATAAACATCGTTAACCATTTCGTGAATTACGTACTACGGCAATCTGTATTTATATTTTTGCACGACTTTTGGTTACCTTGCAGCATTGTTCAATATATCTTTCTTTCATACATAGAACTACACGCCACAAGAGATGGTTTTGTCTACATGGCACCTGGGCGTGTTCGTAGAAGTTCAGGAAAAAATTGAGCCAAAATTATATGTATTTGAGCCTGCTTGCATGCACCATCTGGATATTGTTGGACGCATGAGCATATGAAATTTGATCCAAAATTATGTGTTTGAGTTCTCTGTAGGAGAATAAAAGAGAGAGTTTCTAAAATAGATCATGCAAATATACTCAATTAGTTCATTTCATGGAGCATGCAAAAAGAAAAATTTATTGGACAAACTTACTTCTGAATAGTATGTATTCCTAAATTGGTCTGTACAGAACCCAATTCTGTTCTCTGCATATTGGTTACCTAGCCTGTAGGAATGCTGATTGAATTTTGTTTACTTCTCTGTAATGGAAATGGTATCCGCCTGCCCCCACCCATACACACACACATATGATTAATCAGCATTCTCTGTAAGAATTAATCTGTTTTTACCCTATGATTAACCATGAGAAACTGCCACCTGTTTCTTTTATTTACCTGTCTATATTTCTATAATTTATACAGTATTCCCTCTGTGCCTAAATACAATATGTTTTGGCAAGTCAATTTAGCTAACCAAAATATCTTATATACATATTGTTAATGCCTATGACTGTAAGATCATAGTAATCTTTACCTTCTCATGAACATTGTGGTGTTGGTAGTGTCAGAGCCTTGACTAATGGAACCAAGTAGAAATCTACACTACTTAAAAAGAACGAATGTGTTCCTTATTCTGCCACCTTCCAATACGTCTAACCTTGGTCGTTCTCGTCGCACTAAGTTCCGCCCCGCCTAGCTGGGCCGCGTCAATATGGGCCGCCCTATGTCGCTCGCCTTCCCTTCCATCTGGACGCCGCCCCCCACGGGATGGACACCGCCCGCTCCCATCTGCACGCCGCCCGCCTCCTCCGGAGAGGAAAAGGAAGGGCGTCGTCAACACAGATTCCTCCGCTCCCCAGGCTCCTCCAACGCTACCTCGCCCCCCCTGCTGGCCCGCCGCCACTCCCCTTTCCATCCATGGCCGCCCGTGGATGACGCCTTTCTCTCTCGCGGGCTCGCCTCTTCCTCCTCCGCCGCCGCCGCTGCCGGCCGTGAGAAGAGCTCTAGGAGGACTCTGGGGTACCTTCTCGGCGTGGCGGCCGCTTCGGTCGGTGCCTCCTACGCCGCTGTACCGCCGGTTCTGCCAGGCTACGGTATACGGCGGCACCATTCAGCGCCACGAGGTCTGCCACCTCCCCATGCCTACTACCCCTCACTCGATTTACTTATGCAAGTGGGTTCTTTGTCGGTGTCCTCGAACTGCGCATTTTGCGGGGATCACTGTTACGCTGTGCTTGATTTGGTCGATACTGGCAGCACATCTCCCATCATTGGGTAGGGTTTAGATTGAAATAATCTTGTTCAGGGTGTCATCAAACTATAGCCACAGTCGGGAGAGTGTTCCTCGAATCCTGTCCAAGATGCCATCGAACTATCTGGTTCATTTCCAGACAAAGACTTACATGGAGAATGGCGATCTCATTAGTAATTACTAGAAAAGTTTGCAACATGGTGAATGAGAGCCTTCACGTAAATGTTTCTGAATCAAAATTTTGGTATGGAGAGAGTTCTTATTGGCTGTAGTGGGAATAGATAGATAGTCAAAAAGGGGGTCCTAAGATTTATCCAGTGTGCTTGTACTTGTAGTATCGTGTATTGTTGCATAACACATTAAAATGTCTGCTTATCTGCAGAGTGTAGAGGAGAAGATCTCCTGGCATACTCGAGAAGGAACCACACCACAAAGGTGACCCTTCCTAAACATGGGATACCATGTTTCTGGGCACTTCCATTTTGTTTACATTCTTTTGCACCCACAACAAAATACTTGGACTACCATTCAATTAATTGTTTCCTCTAGATAGTTCATTTCTGCCTGATTAATTATATAGTGCCATGGATGTTAATGTTCTAGAGAGAGAGAGCGAAAATGTTCATCTAAAGTTTCCATTAAGGGACTTAAGTGCAGATCTGCTGTGAAAGGGAGTAAAGTTCCACTCTGGTCCTCTCGCCCGCTCTTCAACACCGACGTACTCATCCCAGCCGGGAACCAGGGACAGCGACCTGTAGGAGGCGTGTACGCTCCTTGAGTACAACCCTTGGCTGGCCCCAGTACTACACATTTAGCGGCTGCAATTTGCCTCTGTACTATGCCGCCGCACCAGGTTCACCATGAGGTAATACCATCTGTCTGCTAAACCAGCTGGAATTTTGATATTTGTCGTGATTGGACAAAGGAGCGGCACTAACATTTGTCCTGCTGCTGGTGCCATGTTTTACATTGTTACTCGAATCCGGTGTAGAGATCAATCTCAGAACTATAGGGGGCAGGTAAACTCAAATTTAGGTGCATTTGCTTATTTTCAGTTCCCCATTCAGAGATGAAGTGTTATGTCTAAGTATGCAATGTTTCTGATTATGTGTAGACTGCTTTGATGCAAGCATGCCAATATGGCCACTGGGAGGTTGTTCAAACGCTGATGCTCTTCAATGCAAATGTGAGTATTTTGCTTGCTGTTCACTCTGTTTCTTTTTACTGCTTGAATATGTAGTCCTGAGGCGGCGGCGAAATGTCTTTTCAGATCCACATGTCAGATTATCTGAATGGAGGGACTGCTATCCATTTTGCTGCACTGCAAGGTCATGCCCGGTGCCTTCGCCTTGTGTGTGCAGATTATGTGCCAAGCATACCAAACTTGTTAAACCAGACGAATCACAGATCATCTGAAGAAGTTTCAGATGTGCCTTCGCCTTGTACGTGCAGATTATGTGTCAAGCATACCAAACTTCTTCAACCAGACGAATCACAGATCATCTGAAGAAGTTTCAGATGCTGATTTCGACGATGAGTATGTCCGGGTCCCTTGCTTGTTTCTCCTTTTTTTCATTATGCGAATATTGTAGTGATATAATTGTATTAGCAGTGGTTTGGTCAAGATGGTGAACTACAAGGCAGATGGAGGCCTAATTCCACTTCATATGGCGGCCTTGAATTGCCATGTGGAATGTGTACAATTGCTACTAGACCTGGGAGCATCTGTTTCTGAGGTCACCATTGAAGATGGGACAACTATTGACTTGATCGATATTTTGCAACTTTTTTTTCTGTTGCTTTTTACCTCACAGGTCTTGTTATTTGTCAACTTCATAGTTTTTGGTAGCACACTCCTGTTATAAGTGCTTAAATGATAGTGATTCTTATAATCACATATAGTCGGCAAACTAACTTTTTCTTTAACAGTGGATTGGAAAGCTGATTTTTCAGACTAATATGACAGGGTATTTAAAAGGTGGATGAACTGATGTGCAATGATGCCATCCCTTTAATCCGTAACACGGTTGTTTAGCTTATGAACATGTGGAAGGGGAGGAAGGAAACAAAAATGTTGTGGTTGATGATGGTGAGTTACAATAGTGTATAATTTTTTCCTTGATTGCAGCATTTCTTTTGTGATTGATCGGGTGTTAAAGAGTTTGTAGTTGTGTGACAGCGGTAGTGCCAGACCTTGATGTACCAGAAATCATGGTTTGATTTGAAGGAGTTTGAACAAAACCGTGAGTGCTGGTGCATTTTATTTAATTTATTATAGTGAGCAACTTGATTTCAATATTGCTGGCCTTATGAGGTCATTTAATTTATTTGCTCGAAGTGTGGCCCTGATACTGTTTTGATAGAAAAAAGCATCTAACAACTCCAACATTGAAACCTAAACACATAATCAGTGAAGAAATATAGGGCAATCGACTTAGCGGTGTGAGTATGGGTAACGACAAACCAAAATGATTCAGTTCTTCACAGCAACACAAATCTACAATGTACCCAAATATGATTTGTGGTTCTACTTGCTTAAAGAATTATTGCATCTTACTTTCGTGTTTAATTTCAACCAGAACCTAATCAGTCTTTTTTGTGTATTTCAGATGAATGAGAAGAATCTGAACATATACCTGAAGCAATTCCAGCGGCTAATCCTGCATGCCTCCCTGCTGAATCCCGGCGAGCTCTTCTACATGCCTCCCTGCCGAATCCGACCACGAGTCCTGTCCAATCTGGTAACCTATAACATTCCACGCTCACCCCCTCCAGATGACAACTCCCTCCCCGGATCACTTCATATGGCAGATACTCCGATTTCATGATTTACTTAACAATACTTCGTAGGCTATTTTATAGTATTTAGTAGATGACGAGGGTTCAGTGAAGTCTCCCTTTGGAAAATAAAATAAATTATAATGGCCAGTTACCTTTAAACTGTTCTTAGGTTCTTTTGTTGCATGATGGGGTTAAGTTTCACTTACCTATAACATGTGTGTACTGTATAACAGGGGATGACATTAAAAACCTAAAGCAACCCACATGAAAGGTTTAACCAGAATTAGAAATCTGTAAATCACATGTTCATAACCTGTTTGACGTTGGTGACGAATGCTTATCAGAAGCTAAAGTCACTGGCTGGCAGTGTTGTTCCTGCCAACCCAGGCAACTGGAACACTTCATATTTGAATTCTGGTTGGCCCTCAGTTGTGATATTGAATCTTCTGATACTGAGAGTGGCAACACTTCTGGAACCGAAAGCATTGATCCGGTTAGGCCTACCTTGATTAGTTGATGTTAAATTAGGCTTGGCACATGTCACATTCAGTCAAGAATGAATAAATGGGCACATGTACTCCACACATTATGCCTGCCTTGATTGGTTGATGTTAAATTACCCTTCTTGGAAAATTCAGTTCAAGCTGATGTTCTGCACAAGCTGGTCTGAGTTTTGTTGGTTGTTGTTTCAAATGTTTCTTTGTTAGTACTCACAGAAATAATATGGTATGCCATGTATTCAGGTTAGTAATCCTTCAATTTTTATGTAGCAGATCTCAGAACTCACATCTCACGTGGTCAGATAATTTTGATGCATGCACCAGTGACAGATTATTAGGATTGAAAAACTGAATGTTATGCACATAACATGGGGCTTGTTAGACCAGTAAAAAATAAGCGCATATTAGGGCCCTAATAATTAATTGCGTGCCTTGTTTCTTTTCTAGCGCATGATATCCTTCCTTATTCTCTACAAGTATTTCTTAGGCAACCGATGATCTTGTGATTTATTTTGTGATTTGATATATTTCATACCTTTTTTCTACGCGCATATTAGAGAAACGCATGCTGTCAAAGGTAATATTGGATTCTCAACCTATTGTGATGGAAAGGATGATATCTCTGCCTTCCATGTTTACTCTAATAGTAAAGATTTAGATTTGCCTGTCAGATCTCATTACATGGTCCGCCTATAAAGCTAGGCCACCCCAAAAACAATACGTGCCACCTCCCCAACTCATTACAGTCAAAAAAAATCACAGCAGATCAACTTGTCCCGTTCAGGTATGTAAATGCTTCAATTTTTTGGGGTTTGGCTTGTGAATTCAAAAGCAATCGCATGATTTGTATAAATCAGTCGTATGAGTATAGATCATTTTCGAGTCTACAAATAGATACATGGAGCAGTACATTTCATTAGCCACCTAGCCGTATACAAATCAACGTAAGTAGAACAATCGACCTAATATATCTGTGATGCATGCATGTTTCTTTAGTAACCTTGGTGCATGAAGGTCCTTCGTTTTTTTACTTATTAACTTTAGGCTTGGATATACTGATTATTAGGATTATTATTGGTTAATCGCACTGTATAAGCTAAACTGAAAAGGTAAAGTTTCTTCCTAATTCATGACGATATGGCTAACGTGTTCACTTTTCAATTCGATTTTCCTTCATGAATTGTTTTGTTTACAAATTGTAGAAGCTGCATTATGGCTGATCCTTTTGATTTGCCCGATGGCTCGCTGACGGGTAAATAGTTGGTAGTTCAACATATACTTTTTACATAGATTTTCGTAAAACTTATTAATTTTAATAATGTTTTTAGGTGTGTTGGGTGTCGTCATTTATGTTGACCCATTTGAAAGAGATTTTGTAGCCCATAGCGGGGTGATGGAATTTTCTGCTGTAGATTCCAAGTACAACATTATATTTGGCCATATTTTTTTGGAGAAATGGCTTATTCTTACGGCAACACTTATTTTGTGTACGTTCCATCTCCTATTATTCACTACTTGTGATTGGCCTAATTGGGAGTCTCGAAAACTTGAGCTCTGGAGATGGAAGAAATCGAGAGGAGGGGAGAGATGAATAAATAATCGAGATTTCTCCAACTATCTATTTTTTTTTTTTGGGAAACACAAGGGAGCTATTACTGTTTTTACTCCTTTTCTTATTGTGGGGCAGGATGGGCGATTGAAGATAAAAAGGAGACAAGATTATCTTCCTCAAATGTTGTGGCATGAAAAAGATATCACTAAAAAGAGAATATTGTTGTGGCAAATAAGAAATGTTCAGAAATACCACCAATTTGTACTACTAGAAGATAGCTTTTTGTTAAGCATCTGATTTTCTTTTTTTACTGTAGCAATGCATGGAGTGGAGGTGCAAAGATAAGTCTTCCAAGAGATGCACTGGGAGGTGTAGCGATAACCATAGGGAAGCTAGCTCTTTTTCAATCAACAAATCTCACGGATGGGACGACACGAGTTAGCAGTGTAACAGAGGCAAAGACGGTGAGTGATATGACCAGACCAAGCATAATGAGCTGACTAATAGGTCTAACAACATCACACAAAATTGTACATTGCATGTAAAACCTATTTCTTGAAGTTATGTTCAAGGCAGGAGCTAAGTAAAATCTTAGTCAATAAGAGATAACTGTTTTGTTGCTTTCTCTATATATAATGTCAAATTATAAATTTTTATCAAATTGCATTTTGTGTAAAAAACAGATTATTTCAAAATATTATGTGCCTTTATATGTGGGCAAGGAAATACTCGAGTACCCGTAGCAATACATGGGCACTTAACAACTACTCCCTTCGTCCCGTTTTAATTAACTTGGGGGAGAAAAAACGCTTCAGAAATTGATTTTTACATTCCTGTCCTATACAGTTTTAAATTTTAAAACAGACTCCCTAAGATCTACTGCCGTGAGATCCATTCCGCCCTGCCCCAGCTTGCTCCCCGCCGCGAAGTTGCTTGTGGCGCGCCGCAGCTGCTGGTACGACAGCCTATGTAGGGCGGGTGCGGGCTGCGTCGCCGGGGCCGCCGGGGCACGCTTCCGGCCCCGCCGCAGCCAGAAGAACAGCGCGAAGGCAACCAGGATAAGCGCCGCCGCCGCCGCGGAGGGCGGGAGGTGGTGGCGGCCATGGGATCGGAGGCACGCGACGACGGCATAAGCGGCGGCGGCGGATGCCGGAGGCAGGGAGGCATCGGGCGGCGGGGGCTGGCGCGAGGACATGAGCGGAGGAGGAGAAAAGACAAGCACGACACGATTCGTGCGGTTAGGGAGTTAAAAAGGACAGGGTATTTTTTGCAAAATTACGGTTGAGTTAATTAAAACGGGACGGAGGGAGTAGATCTTGGAAACTTCTTCGTAATGATGCCACATTGGATGAATAATGATCTCATGTCAACTCATTTTGTGAATCAATATACTAGGTGTACAAATATCTAAGGAGTAGATATATTTATTAATATAAATGTATTAGTAGAGTGTTTATTTCATATTTAAATGATCTCAATTATATCGGGGGTTGTCAAAATATGCTTTAAATGAGATAGAATCCTATTGGTTTGTGGAATATATTGTTGATTTTTTCAGACACGTGAACTTTTGCATATATTATATTGACATGTTACGAGGAAAATTAGTGGTCCACCTTTTTTGTCGATTCGCTACGTTTTAAATTTCATAGTGAGTTGTGAATTATATATGTGCATTGAGAAACGAAATTTAAGTACCCGTGGCAACGCACGGGCACTTGTACTAGTTTTAATAAATTTGGGCATATCTATTCATAAGAGTGCATATTCCCTGATCGAAAAAGTTATAAATTTTGCAGTTGGATGTTTGAGGCAAGGTGGTAGTTCACTATGGATGCATGCATGGAGGGGACATGTAAAAACTTACATGACTAATGATGAATTGATAGTGTCTAAGCGGGTATTTGAATTTATTTGTATGCTCGGACTTCTGTAGATACCTATGCTACTATTTTTTTTATGGAAGCTTATCTTTAGCTCAGTTGTGAGATTTTTTGACTCTTCTGATCTGAATGGTATTTTGTTTCTGAATTTTGCTTTCAATATTGGAACTTATAAATCTCCCGATGTTAGAGACAATAGTTGTTTCTAAATTTTTATTTCAAATATGGACACTAATTAATTTATGGTAGCAGGAGCTCAGTTGTGAGATTTATAAACTATTTATGGTCTTCATGCTCGCATGCGACCTTTATGTTCGCTATGGCTAACTTGATATAAAATTGTGTACTTTATCGTCTCATGTACGTTATATGTGCTTGGTTTACCTGTTTGCAACTTATTTCCATGATATAATTGTGATTCAGGTTTAGGATAGCTAAGTGAAAATTTGAAAGGCGGTATATTGGATTTTCCCTTTAGGATGTGTGTACACTCAAAATGGAAAATGATGTATTTATTTGATGGATAAGGGTATTTCTTATTTGGAATTTTGTAGAGTTAGTCAATAGTTTGAAGTTTGTGTCTCATAATGGGATTGCCGAAGTATCTGAGATGCATGTATCATGATTTCCATGTTCCGTAGTATCCTTTACCAAAGAGCAACCATCGTTAAATTAGTTTTTGTTTACTTCTCTTTTCTTAGCCTTGCATTATTGTTTACAACACCTTGATCTGAAACCATGGGCCATGTGCTTGGTCATGTGGATTTTTCTGAAACTGAAAAACAAATTATGTGCAAATTGCATGTCTTGGTCAAAGCTTATTTTACTGCCCATTGAAATTTGGATCTGATGTTGTTTCATTTTACTGCCCATTATGTGCAAAACAAGGGAAAAGAACGCCAATAGCGAAAACGGTGCAGCAGAGCGCCCTCGGTCCTTCTAGTTAATGGGGAAATGCAGCCAGATTGTGGGATTGTATCATCGACCCTAAATCGAATCACCAGAGCCAAGAAATTGCAACTTAACTACTTTCCATTACATTGTGCCAAACCACCAGGTCGGAGTACATCCAAACATCAGGAACAGAACGGAAGGAAACAACAGCTAGATACCGGCATACTGTGATTACACCAACGACCAACGACCAACGACCCTACACATCTGCTAGCTTCTAATCAGCTGGTTGCACTTAGCGACATGCGCAACCTTGCCGCCAGCCGTAGAGGGTGCGTCCCTGGCGCTTGAGCGCGTAGAAGATGTCCATGGCGGGCTTGGTGATGCTCTGGATATTGTCGCGCAGCAGCTTCCGGTGGTGCTTGGCGCCGCCCTTGTCGAGCCCCTTCCCGCCTTGCCGCGGCCCGATATTGCTGACGATGATGTTGAGGTTGAGGTTGACTTGTATTCTAACTTGTGAGTGGTGGTTGGTGCGGTGGAGGGATGAGGTAGATGGTGGTGGCCAGTGGCCCCAGTGGGATTTTGTAGCCGGCGGGCGGGATTTTTTTTTTTGAGAGCTATTTCACTAATAGAGAAACAAGTTACATGAGTAAACAAAAGTAGAAACTACCAGATAGACCAGGAGTTAATAAATGTCCTGAAAACTTTGCAAAAAAATCCTAAAGGATAGGAAAATACAAAATTATCCCTAGGGTTTCATGCACTCGTCGAAGCCAGCAGCCGCCACCAAACTCCAATGCCGCCTAGACGTGCGTTAGAAGAGACGCCGAACCTCCACCATTGTCAGATCCAAGAGAGAACCATCGCCAAGGAGGCTTTATGAGTTGATGAACAGGCCCGCTACAGGCAGCGAGGCACATATCGTTGTGGCACGTCGACCAGGGCCATCCCCATGTTATCTTGAACCAAGATCCACCGCATCCCATCGATGAAGCCGGAGAATAACGACATATCCACCACATACGGACCAACATCCATACTCCAGAGCATCCACCTCGCTCCGGCCCACAGCAAAATATATTGAAATTCATGTTTCTTAATTTTCCTAATAACTAGATGATGTAACATATGGATGTCTTGAAGGATTTTGAATTTTGATGTTTCTACATTTTATTTTATTTTAAAAAAACTAAAATGACGATCAGGGGTTGAGGATTTCTACAGGTGCGTCACTGGTAAGTGGAGCAACCCCAGCTAGACCTGGCCATGGGTAGCCCAGCCCGATCGGCCTAGCCCGGCCCGAAATTCCCGGGCCAAGCCCGACCCGGCCATGCCTCTAGGCCGGGCCTGGGCCTGATTTTCTGGCCCGATGGTTGGGCTGGGCCAGACCTAGGCCTTGATTTTGCACGATTTAGTGAAGTGGCCCGGCTCGAGGCCCAACGGGCTTTCCCCATGATGGGCCGGGCTTGGGCCAAGATTTCCAGCCTGACGGTTAGGCCGGGCCGAGCCTGGGCCAAGAATTTTCACGTTGGGCTTACGTCCGCCCGGCCCGAGAAATGCTCACGTATGACCCCAGCCAACCTAGTCCAGATATACGAGTGGCGCACTGCTTGAAGTGGTGGGCCACTGCTAAGTTCCTGGTAGTGGCGTACAGGTTTGTGGTGCACCACATGTACATAGTAGTGGTGCACCATTATAATAGTGCGTCATGTGTAGAAAACCCACAGATAAGTATTTTTTTCTAGTAATGTACGTTTCATGTGTACCTCGAAATGATACTTTCATGTGCATACACTAGAGACTGAGGAATTAGAGTGACATACCAAGACACATATTACATTATGACACATGGTGATTTGTTTTGTTGAAACCGTTTGTTTCGCTGTGTTTCAAACTCCTTTAATCGTAGTTAGAAAATGATTGGCAATTTCCTTGGAGGTCAAACCATAAATATGTTGATGAAAAAATAACTAACATTGAATTTCGAGTTCAAATGTTAAGGGCAACACCATTAAAACCTAGGTGACCACAACTCCGCTTTCGTTGAGTTTCATCGGGTTTCAAAATCTAGCATGATGTTTCATTGTGTTTCAAATTTTAGGTTTTCAAACAAATCCAAAAAAATCAAGTTTAGGCTTGTTTAGAAGATATTGTTAAGACAAATAGAGAGGTTCAAACCGATTTTTAGTTTGATGATTATTTCAACACTTGCAACCATTTATATGATTGAGATTTAAGTAGGTGGAGTATTGAATTGAGGGAGAATCATTGTGTAAGTCACCGTACCATTTGCATGTAAAAAAGAGAGAATTATACTTTTCATGTACAAATTTCAAAACAACCACACGCCATTAAACGGTGCATGCATGGTACCTAGGGTGCATGATAGAAACAGAATTGCCTTTCTCAAACTATATCCCAGTTTGCGAGTTTTATAGTTATGCTAGTGGTTGTTGCTGTTCGAAAGAAAAGAAATCGGTACAAATCCTCCTACACTTCAAGCACTCAAAAGAACCATGCGGCGCCGGACGTGGTAAAGCAAAGCAATCTAAAAGAACGGTATTCAACGACGGTGTGCTTATTCATGTCGGCCAGAACAAATCCAGTGGCGCCAAACTCGTGTATATAGACAGGCACGACACGCTCGTGCATTTTGATCGTAGCAATACAAAACACGGGATGCGCGCAATCCACATACTCGCCGTCCTGCTACTCCTCGCCGCCGGCGCCGCTGCCGGCGCCGAGAAGAAGGCATGCCACGGCGGCGACGAAGCGGCTCTGCTCGCTGTCAAGGCTGCCTTCAGCAACACCTCCTCCTTCATGTCATGGACGCCCGACATCCCGTGCTGTGACTGGCCCGGCATCGACTGTTCGGACGACGACGGCTCCGGGGGTACCACGGGCCGCGTCGTCAGCCTCGCCATCCTGCGTGACGACGGCATCACCGGTGCCGTGCCAGGCGACGCCATCGCCGGGCTCACCCGCCTCCAGATCCTGTTTCTTTTCAAGCTCCCCCGTGTGTCCGGCGCCATCCCGGCGGCCCTCGCCAGGCTCTCCGGCCTCAAGGAACTCACCATCTCGCGCACCGGCGTGTCGGGCCCCGTGCCGTCATTCCTGGGCGCGCTCAAAGCGCTCGAGTCGCTGGACCTCTCCTTCAACGCGCTTACCGGCGCCATCCCGGCGTCCCTCGGCGCGCCCCCGCGCCTCATCAGCGTCGACCTCAGCCGCAACCGCCTCACTGGCCGCATCCCGCCGCTGCTCCTCAGCAAGGCCGGGCCGCAGGCCTTCCTGTCGCTCTCGCACAATAACCTGTCCGGCGGCATCCCGGCCGAGTTCGCCGCCGTGAACTTCGAGCAGATCGACCTGTCAAGGAACCAGCTGACAGGCGACGCCTCGCTGCTGTTCGGCCGGGGGGATGATGACAAGCCAGTGCTGGATTCCGCGGACCTGTCGCGCAACGCCCTGAGCTTCAACATGTCCGGGCTGCGGCTGACTAGGCGGCTGGACTCGCTGGACCTCAGCCACAACATGATCTACGGCGGCATCCCGGCGGTGGTGGCCAACCTCACGAACCTACAGGTGTTCAACGTCAGCTACAACCGGCTCTGCGGCGCGGTGCCGGTGGGCGCGGCGGCGAAGTACGATTTGTACTCCTTCGCGCACAACAAGTGTCTCTGTGGTGCCCCGCTACCTGACCCGTGCCGTTGATTACAGACTGCGACTAGCAGTTTAGCACTCGTGAATCACGATCCGTCTACCTATCAAGCTAGAGTCAGTAAGTGTAAGCAAGGCTCATTTTGCTCTGATCTGCTGACACGCGTATATAGTGGATCAGCAACAATGGGTGAAGAATATATGATGTTGTAATTCTTTTAAGTTTAGAGAAGAAAGTTGTTGTAATAATGTTTTAATTTAGGGCCCCAACATGCGAAAATACTCTGGAGAACCTTGCAACGAGCGAAGAGCCTCGTTTATGAATTCAAGATCTGTGTTGTATTTTGATTTTACCTTGCAAGGCATTTAAGAAAACTTTAATTATTGTAGCCTCATATTGACTAACGAACCTTTTCAATTCCTAACAATGTTCGCATACAGTTACTAGTGCCTCCATCTCAAAGCTTAAGATTTTGTTTTTAAAAGAAAAATCAAGTAAAGTTTGACCAAATTTTTAGACCAATCTATCAATAAATATAATATTTTATAGATATTGTATAAAAATATATTTTATTATCTATCTAATGATATTAATTTTGTGTTTTACATGTTAAAGTTTTTTGGTATAAGCTTAGTCAAATTTAACACAGTTTAACTTTTTTAAAATAATATAAGGTTTAGGTAGTACTAATTAACATAAGCCACACATATCCTATAGCTAATTGATGAGCAGCAACGTTGAGCACACGTCGGTACATGCTGAAATTCACACGAAGAAAAACCCTTGGGGCAAAACTTGATATCCACAATTACCGATTCTGTTTGGGAGAAATTAGTCACCAAAGAGAGAAACTTAAAAGCCCTGGGTCAGTCTGGTAGAAACTAGGGTTCTACCGGGGCGAGGGCGTAGATTGTAGGGGTGGAAGTGCTGAGAGCGAGAGGGAGGAAGGCGGCGCCGGCGGCAGGGCGCCGTCGCGGAAGGCGGCGGCTAGGGTTTGGGCGGCGCGGACGGGAGAAGGCCGACTCCTCTGGGAGTCGGCAATAATGATATCTGATTATTGCTTGATTGATTTAGTCTATTACAACTTGTATATATAAGAGAACTCGCGAAATCCTAATCTGCTAACTGGGCTAAGCCCCTAACTAAGCTTGGCCGGTTGGGCCAATGGGCCCCCTCCGGCGGTAGACCAGGCCTGTCATAACATCTCTCCCCGCCTGCGCAAACAGCTCGTCCTCGAGCTGGTAGTCTGGGTAATGCTGCTGGAACTCCTCGCGAGGCTCCCAAGTCGCCTCCTCCTCGGAAAGGCCCTCCCACTGCACCAACAAGTGCCAAACATCACGACGTAGTTGAGCGCGGAGCACCTTGGCCGGACTGGGCAGCAGACGTCCCTCGGCCGTCGGCGGAAGTGGTGGAGTGGCCACCGGCGGGGCACCGCGATAGGGCTTCAGCAGGCCCACGTGGAATACGTCGTGAATGCGTGCCCCCTCTGGCAACTGAAGCCTGTACGCCATGGTCCCAATCCGCTCGACGATGATGAAGGGCCCCGCATAGCGCGGACCAAGTTTACGCTTGGCACGCGGGTCGAGGGACTGATGAGAGCGGTGCAACAGGCGAAGCCACACCCAGTCACCCACCGCGTACTCAACCTCACGATGTCGCCCGTCATAGTAGTGCTTGGCGACCTGTTGAGCTTGGACAAGACGCTGCCGCACCTCGGCCAGCATCTCGTCGCGGGTGCGGATGAGCTCGCCAGCTGCCTCCGTCCGCGCTGTCGCTGGTTCCACCGGAAGGATAGGTGGTGGTGGCCGACCGTAGACCACCTAGAAGGGCGTAGCACGCAGGGCGGAGTGGTATGAGGTGTTGTAGCAGTACTCCGCCCATGCAAGCCAATCCACCCAAGCGCGAGGACGATCACCTGTAACACAGCGCAAATACATGGCCATCACCTTATTGACCACCTCGGACTGGCCGTCCGTCTGAGGATGGAACGCCGTGCTGAACCGGAGTTGGACCCCAGCCATGCGGAAGAGGTCCCGCCACACGTGCCCCGTGAACACCGGATCTCGATCACATATGATGGACGAGGGAAACCCGTGTAGGCGGACGATACCGTCGAAGAAGGCGCGGGCCACAGACGCCGCTGTGTAGGGATGGCCAAGCGCGATGAAGTGGGCGTACTTGGAGAAGCGGTCAACCACCGTGAGGATGACAGACTTGCCGCCCACCCTCGGAAGGCCCTCGATGAAGTCCATGGAGATGTCGGCCCACACCTGCGAAGCAACGTCAAGCGGCTGCAGGACACCAGCTGGGCGCAAAGTCTCCGTCTTGTTGCGCTGGCACGTCTCACACGAACACACCCAATCCTGGACCATGGCCCGATCGCCAGGAATGTAGAAATCCGCGCGAAGACGGTGGAGGGTCTTCTGGACACCCTCATGACCGGCGGAGTGTGCCAAGAGTAGCACCTGATGGCGGAGATCATCATGGTCGGGGACGAACACGCGGTGCCCGTGGAGGAGAAGGACGTCGATGACGCGTGATACGTCTCCGACGTATCGATAATTTCTTATGTTCCATGCCACATTATTGATGATATCTACATGTTATATGCACATTTTATGTCATATTCGTGCATTTTCTGGAACTAACCTATTAATAAGATGCCGAAGTGCCGATTCTTTTTCTCGCTGTTTTGGTTTCAGAAATCCTAGTAACGAAATATTCTCGGAATTGGACGAAATCAACGCCCAGGTTCCTATTTTGCCCGGAAGCATCCAGAACACACGAGAACCGCCAGAGAGGGGGCACAGGCCCACCAAACCCTAGGCCGGCGCGGCCAGGGGGGCCCGCGCCCCCCTATAGTGTCGACGCCTCTTCGACCTTCTGACGCCGCCTCTTCGCCTATATAAAGCCCCTGGACCTAAAACTTCGAGACGAAAAAGCCACGGTACGAGAAACCTTCCAGAGCCGCCGCCATCGCGAAGCCAAGATCTGGGGGACAGGAGTCTCTGTTCCGGCACGCCGCTGGGACGGGGAAGTGCCCTGATGACCCACAAGTATAGGGGATCGCAACAGTCTTCGAGGGAAGTAAAACCCAATTTATTGATTCGACACAAGGGGAGACATAGAACACTTGGAAGCCTTAACAGCGGAGTTGTCAATTCAGCTGCACCTGGAAACAGACTTGCTCGCAAGAGTTTATCAGTAGTAACAGTTTTATAGCGATGTAAGTAGTGAAATAACAGCGACGAGTAACACAGACAGCAGTAGTGATTATAGTAAACAGCAGGATTAAAATACTGTAGGCACGGGGACGGATGAACGGGCGTTGCATGGATGAGAGAAACTCATGTAACAATCATAGCAGGGCATTTGCAGATAATAAAACGGTGTCCAAGTACAAAGCAATCAATAGGCATGTGTTCCATATATAGTCGTGCGTGCTCGCAATGAGAAACTTGCACAACATCTTTTGTCCTACCAGCCGGTGGCAGCCGGGCCTCAAGGGAAACTACTGGATATTAAGGTACTCCTTTTAATAGAGTACCGGAGCAAAGCATTAACACTCCGTGAACACATGTGATCCTCACATCACTACCATTCCCTCCGGTTGTCCCGATTTCTGTCACTTCGGGGCCATTGGTTCCGGACAGTGACATGTGTATACAACTTGCAGGTAAGATCAATAAACAATGAATATCATAATGAAACAATAACATGTTCAGATCTGAGATCATGGCACTCGGGCCCTAGTGACAAGCATTAAGCATAACAAGTTGCAACAATATCATCAAAGTACCAATTACGGACACTAGGCACTATGCCCTAACAATCTTATGCTATTACATGACCAATCTCATCCAATCCCTACCATCCCCTTCGGCCTACAGCGGGGGAATTACTCACACATGGATGGGGGAAATATGGCTGGTTGATGTAGAGGCGTTGGCGGTGATGATGGCGATGATCTCCTCCAATTCCCCGTCCCGACGGAGTGCCAGAACGGAGACTTCTGGCTCCCGCGACGGAGTTTCGCCATGTGGCGGCGTTCTGGAGGGTTTCTGGCGACTTCGACTTCTCTCCGTGCGTTTTTAGGTCGAGGCCGATAAATAGTCCGAAGGAGGGCATCGGAGGCCGGCCGAGGGGGCCACACCACATGGCCGCGCGGGCCCCCCCTGGGCCGCGCCGCCCTATGGTGTGGGGCCCTCGGGCCTCCACCTGAGTTGTCCTTCTGGCTCCGTCAGTTTTCTGGGAAAATAGGGCCTTCTGCATAAATTCCGAGGATTTTCCCGAAAGTTGGATTTCTGCACAAAAACGAGACACCAGAACAGTTCTGCTGAAAACAGCGTTAGTCCGTGTTAGTTGTATCCAAAATACACAAATTAGAGGCAAAACAATAGCAAAAGTGTTCGGGAAAGTAGATACGTTTTGGACGTATCAACTCCCCCCAAGCTTAGCTTATTGCTTGTCCTCAAGCAATTCAGTTAACAACTGAGCGATAAAAGAACTTTCACGAACACATTTGCTCATATGATGTATATATTCTCATGCTATGGCTAATACTTAAGCAGTTCATAATGAGATACATGCAAATAAGATCATCTAACAGCTATGTCAATCATGGAGAGGTACCAACAATTAATAATAAGCATCATGAATCATGTATATAAGCAGGATTGCAATGTTCATAAGAGAGTGTGATAAAGTGGTATCTCGCTTGCCTGTATTTGATTGGCAAAACATAAATGCCCGGGCACCTCTGGAGTTCATAGAAAGACTAGAAGTAGTGATTGTCAAAGATAAAAGCATCAAAGTTATACCACAATCAATCATATTTTGAGACAAGCATATTATACTAAGAATGACAGTTGTGCTCTCAAGATAGTGCTCAAAGAAATAATGGAGACACAACATAGAAGTAAAAGATTGACCCTTCACAGAGGGAAGCAGGGATTAACATGCGCTAGAGCTTTTCATTTTTGAAATCAGGAGTAAAATCATTTTGAGAGGTGTTTGTTGTTGTCAACGAATGGTAATGGGTACACCAACTACCTCGCCAACCGGACTTTCAAGAGCGGCTCCCATGAATTATTGCATATTTATTTGGCACTCCTTCCAACCTTTCTTACACAAACCATGGCTAACCGAATCCTCGGGTGCCTGCCAACAATCTCATACCATGAAGGAGTGCCCTTTTTTATTTTAATTTCATTATGATGATGACACTCCCCCCAACCATTGCTTACACAAGCCATGGCTAACCGAATCCTTCGGGTGCCGTCCAACAATCACAAACCATGGAGGAGTGTCTATTAAGTTAATTAATTCGGGACTGGGAATCCCATTGTCAGCTCTTTTTGCAAAATTATTGGATAAGCGGATGTGCCACTAGTCCATATGAGAGTCCGTCAAAAGTAAATGACAAGGTTGAAAGCTAAACACCACATACTTCCTCATGAGCTATGAAACATAAACACAAATTGAGAAGCATTTTGAAGGTTTTAAAGGTAGCGCATGAGAATTTACTTGGAATGGTTTGAAATGCCATGCATAGATATTTATGGTGGACACTTTGGAATAACTTGGTTTTCATGTGTTTGGAAGCACGAGCAGCGTTCCCGCTCAGTACAAGTGAAGGCTAGCAATAGACTAGGGAGCGACAAATCAAGAGAGCAGTAACTGTCATAATCATGCTTGCGGCAAAATAAATTAACGGAGGCATAAAAGTGATACAAGAACTCTGAAGCAATATAGATCATCGAGGCTTAATTGACTTTTTGTTCAGTCATATGCATGCGTGAGCATGTGCCAAGTCGATATAAATGAATTATTCAGAGGAGGATACCACAATGCCATACCTACTTATGAATAAAACAATGCAAGCAAACATCCATGACATGCTACTCATATTAATAAATTGGAGCTAAACATGAGAGATCATGAACTACTAGACTTTCTCAAATAACATATACCTCACATGAACCAACTAAGCATGCTCACATGGATGAGTATATGTACAAAAATGAAAACAAATAGAGTTCATACCAGCCTCTCACCACAATCAGATTGTCGTAGATCATCATTATTGCCTTTTCACTTGTGTAGCTTGGATAATATGAAATGAAAACCACGCTCCAGCCACCGAAGACCATTGAACTCATAAAGAACTTTACAAAACCAAAGAAGAACAGCAAATATTTTTGGTGTTTTCGAATTTAAGAACAAGAACAAGAGGAAACAAACAAACAAAGCAAAATCTTTTTGGGTTTTCTTATAGCAAACTAGCAATAGCAAATAAAGCGAAACAAATGCAAGAAACCAAAGCAAACAAATGATGAAGAGAAACAACAGAAATATTTTTGGTCCTTTTGTGTTTTGGGAAGGAAACAAAGCGGAAACAAGAAATAGCAAACTAAAAGAAACACAGAAAAGCGAGATGGCAGAAATCTGCCAAAACCTGACAGCAGTACAGAAATCGATTTTTACAAAAATCTTACGTTGCTCAGCTCGAAAAGTGTTCAACTAATGAAAGTTAGATAACAACCTGGGGAACCTGCACAAAAATTGGCAGCTCAAAATAACGTTCTGGCTGTGCGCACGAATTTTTCTAGTAATAGTCCAGAATCTGTTTTCAGGCAGCACTTCCCCAAATATCATCTTCCTCTCATTAGAAAACCACTCAAACGAACAAAACAAATATGTACAAGTATCCAGCAACCATAATATGCAAAGAATGAGTGATGCCGGTATACCTCCCCCCAAGCTTAGGCTTTTGGCCTAAGTGGAGTTCAATCCCATCGAGACCATGAGGTAGTATCTCCGTAGTATGACGAAGATGGATCGTATTCCGGGTATGTGCTAGAAGAAGCACCCAGATACGTGACGGTGTAGTCGTGGGAGGCCTCGGCGTCCTCGGAGTCATGCTGCTGGTGGAAGTCTTGTATCTTCATATGTTCATCCACCTCCTCCTTAGTGCACGACCATGATTGCCTGTCAATACTGAACAAACCTGGTTGAGGAAGAGGGATTTCCTTCTCATCCCCGTCAGCAAACAACATTCTATAGACCATATTATCTAAAGTAGAATCAGTGGTAACAAAATGATGACTCTTCATAGCAGCAATATCGAGTCTCCTAGGGGCCAATGGCACATCATTAGGATCAAGAGGAAGCCTTAGATATGTTAAAACGCGCAATGCAATAATTCCTCCAAAAATAGGCCCTCTATTAGACAGGCGGCGAGCAATAAGAGAACCAAGGTGATAAGATGTCCGACCAGTAAGTGCAATATTCAAGAAAGCAAGATGGTAACTAGAAATATTGCTAGTGTTCTCCTTACCAAGAATGCTAGTAGCAATGTAATATGCAAAATACTTAATGGCGGGGAGTTGAATGTTCCTTATCTTGCCACGCTGAATGGTGCGACAATCATCATCGGTAATCCCTCGATAGAGCTCCAACAAGTCCCGGGGGTTGTCATCAATCCTACTTGCTGTACCTACAGGGGCAATATCCAATGCACGACAAAAATCTTCCAATTCCATAGTAACAGGATTACCATAGATCTTGAATGCAACTGTCGGCTCATATTGCTTGTTGTGGAACTTGAAGCTCTCGACGAAGATTTTGGTGAGCATGTAGTATTGCTCCCTTTCGTCTTCCATGTAGGTGGCTAAGCCCGCCCTGTTGACAAGGGTGAAGAAATCCTCCAATATCCCTGCATTCCTCAGAAAATCATAGCATGGAAAAGACGAAGCATTAGGAGCCCCGTTGTCCTCTTCGGGCGCGAAGCTAGGCGCGATGATATCCTCGTTGTACGATCGCCTAAGCCGGGTGGCGGCCCTAGAAGGTCTCCCGGTGCTGGTTGTTCCTTTCTTGAACAACTCTCCAAAGTTGAACTTCTTCATCTCTTCTCGAAGAGCAAATGTGCCAAATTTCAGACAGAAATCTGGGCTGAGCAAAGAGATCGAGAAATCTGGAGCTCTTGAGCAAAAACGCGAGTGAGAGGAACCTGGTGCGAGTTTTTTCGGGAGAGAGAAGATGCTGGGAGAAAGAGATGAAGTAGTGGGGCAAGGAAGGGCCCACACCACAGGGTGGCGCGCCCCCCTCCTTGGCCGCGCCGGCTGATACGTCCAAAACGTATCTACTTTCCCGAACACTTTTGCTATTGTTTTGCCTCTAATTTGTGTATTTTGGATGCAACTAACACGGACTAACGCTGTTTTCAGTGAAGCTGCTCAGTGTCTCGTTTTTGTGCAGAAATCCAACTTTCGGGAAAATCCTCGGAATTTATGCAGAAGGCCCTATTTTCCCAGAATAATGACGGAGCCAGAAGGACAATTGAAGTGGAGGCCCGAGGGCCCCACACCATAGGGCGGCGCGGCCCAGGGGGGGCCCGCGCGGCCCTGTGGTGTGGCCCCCTCGGCCGGCCTCCGACGCCCTCCTTCGGACTATTTATCGGCCTCGACCTAAAAACGCCAGGGGAGAAGTCGAAGTCGCCAGAAACCCTCCAGAACGCCGCCACATCGCGAAACTCCGTCGCGGGAGCCAGAAGTCTCCGTTCTGGCACTCCGCCGGGACGGGGAATTGGAGGAGATCATCGCCGCCATCACCGCCAACGCCTCTACATCAACCAGCCATGTTTCCCCCATCCATGTGTGAGTAATTCCCCCGCTGTAGGCCGAAGGGGATGGTAGGGATTGGATGAGATTGGTCATGTAATAGCATAAGATTGTTAGGGCATAGTGCCTAGTGTCCGTAGTTGGTACTTTGATGATATTGTTGCAACTTGTTATGCTTAATGCTTGTCACTAGGGCCCGAGTGCCATGATCTCAGATCTGAACATGTTATTGTTTCATCAAGATAATCATTGTTTATGGTCTTACCTATAAGTTGTATACACATGTCGCTGTCCGGAACCGATGGCCCCGAAGTGACAGAAATCGGGACAACCGGAGGGAATGGTAGCGATGTGAGGATCACATGTGTTCACGGAGTGTTAATGCTTTGCTCCGGTACTCTATTAAAAGGAGTACCTTAATATCCAGTAGTTTCCCTTGAGGCCCGGCTGCCACCGGCTGGTAGGACAAAAGATGTTGTGCAAGTTTCTCATTGCGAGCACGCACGACTATATATGGAACACATGCCTATTGATTGCTTTGTACTTGGACACCGTTTTATTATTATCTGCAAATGCCCTGCTATGATTGTTACATGAGTTTCTCTCATCCATGCAACGCCCGTCATCCGTCCCCGTGCCTACAGTATTTTAATCCTGCTGTTTACTAAAATCACTACTGCTGTCTCTGTTACTCTGCTGCTGTTATTTCACTACTGCTACTGCTATAAACCTGTTACTACTGATAAACCCTTGCGAGCAAGTCTGTTTCCAGGTGCAACTGAATTGACAACTCCGTTGTTAAGGCTTCCAAGTGTTCTTTGTCTCCCCTTGTGTCGAATCAATAAATTGGGTTTTACTTCCCTCGAAGACTGTTGCGATCCCCTATACTTGTGGGTCATCAAGACTATTTTCTGGCGCCGTTGCCGGGGAGCATAGCTTTATTTGGAAGTTCACTTGGATTAATATTGTTCGCTGCAAATTCTCCATCATGGGTAAACCTCGCGATACTAAGATCGCCATATTACCATCCACTACAAGAAAAGGTACAATTCTGAATACCTCTGCTGCTCTTGATTCACCATCTGTGATTGATAAACTTGTTTCACCGCCACATGCTTCGCATGCGGGTACATCTGCTGAATCTGAACACTCTCATAATATTGATAATGTTTCTGCTGTGCTTGATGATAGTGGTTCATTGGGATCTTTTCTAGATGCTACAATTGCTAGGTCTAGACAAATTGAAAATACTGAAACTCCTAATGCTACTACACCTGTTAGTTCACCTGAACTTGGTTATTTTAGTGATGATCCTGAGGAAGATTATGTGGAGCTTAATGATGATTTTATTGAAAAATGCAATGCTACTACTGATGCAAGAAAAATTAAAAAGTTGCTTGCAGAACATACTGTTAGATATAAACTGTCTCCTGATCCTAAGTTTGCCACATCTCCTATAAACATTAGGGATAAAGATTATGATTTTTCTCTTGATCTATCTCATATAGCTATTGTTGAGAAAACACCCTTTTGTGGTACTGAAAAAGAAAGTGCTGTTGAACACATGACTGAGCTATCTACTCTTAGTAGCTTGTTTTCTGATGATGTTAAGATGCGTACTTACTTTGTTGCTAAAATATTTCCATTCTCATTAAAGGATGACGCTAAAACTTGGTATAATAATTTGCCACCTAATTGTATTAAAAGTCTGAAAGAATTGCTTGATGTTTTCTTCCGCAAATACTTTCCTGCTAGTGCTCAACATATTGCTTTGCAGAGAATTTATAATTTTAATCAGGGAGATGAAGAGAAATTGCCTGAGGCTTGGTCGAGATTCTGCTCTCTTATTAGAGCTCGACCTGAGCATGATTTGGAAAAGCATGATTTACTTGATATATTTTATAGTGGACTAACCATTGAGTCTAGGGCATACCTGGATAGTTGTGCTGGTTGTGTTTTCAGGAAAAGAACTCCAGACGGCAATTTGAAGAATTATTGGCTAAAATAAGCCGGAATCATGATGATTGGACTACGCCTGAACCAACTCCAACGCCAATATTGAAGAAGAGGGGTTTAATTAAATTGAATGATGAAGATATGAGGGAAGCCAAGAAGTCTCTCAAGGAGAAAGGTATTAAATCTGAAGATGTGAAGAATCTACCTCCTATTGAAGATATATGTGAGATAATTCCCCCTTCATCCATGATTGAGGTAAACTCCCTTCAACGCTTTACTAGGGAAGATATTCCGTATTCGAAACCTCCTGCACAATGCTTAGATGAGTTTGATAATTATATTGTTAAGCAAGAAAATTTTAATATGAGAGAAGAGAATCATTTAATGGAAAATTCTCAAGCTATTAGTGAATTGCATGATATTGTGGAGAGAACGTCCAATGATGTTAAGATGCTTGTTAAACATTTTCAAATGATTCAAACTCAAATTGATCAACTCACTAAAGTGCAAAATGACTTGTTAGGGAATAATTCTAAAGAGAAACATGCTTATGAAGTAACAACTAGAGGTGGTGTCTCTACCCAGGATCCTCTATATCCTGAAGGGCATCCCAAAAGAGTTGAACAAGATTTTCAACGCATTGAACCTAGTGCTCATTCTAGGAAGAAAAAGAAGAAGAAACATAAAAATGTTGTAGAATCCTCTGAACCTGCTAATGATCCTAATAGTATTTCTATTTCTGATGCTGAAACTGAAAGTGGTAACGAACATGATAATGATAATGATAATGATAAGAATGATACTCCTGATAAAGAAGAGGTTGAAGAAGAACCTGAAAAGCATGCTAAAAATAAAAAGTACACTAAAGAAGATTTTATTGCTGAGAAACATGGTAATGAAAGAGAACCTTGGGTGCAAAATCAAATGCCTTTTCCTGCTAAGAAATTAAAATCAAAGGAAGAAGAACACTATAATAAATTTTGCGATTGGATGAAACCTTTATTCTTGCAAATCCCTTTGACTGATGCTATTAAATTGCCTCCTTATTCAAAGTATATGAAAGATATTGTTACTAACAAAAGGAAAATCCCCAATGAGGAAATTTCCACTATGCTTGCTAATTACTCTTTCAATGGCAAAATTCCAAAGAAGTTGGGCGACCCAGGTATACCTACTATTCCTTGTTCTATTAAGAATAATTATGTTAAAACTGCTCTATGTGACTTGGGAGCCGGTGTTAGTGTTATGCCTTTTTCTCTTTATAAGAGACTTTACTTAGATAAGTTGATACCTACTGATATATCTTTGCAAATGGCTGATAAATCTACTGCTATTCCTGTTGGTATATGTGAGAATGTTCCTGTTCAAGTTACTACTAACTGCTTGATATTAACTGATTTTGTTGTGTTGGAAATGCCGGAAGATGATAATATGTCTATTATTCTAGGGAGACCTTTTCTTAACACCGCAGGGGCTGTTATTGATTGCAATAAAGGAAAGGTTACTTTCAATGTTGATGATAGGGAGCATACCGTTTATTTCCCCAAGAAGATTGATAAAGTATGTGGAGTCAATACTATTTCTAATGTGAGAACTATCAAAGTGGGAACTATTGATTGTCCTATATATGAGCCTAAGGAAGAATATCAAACTCTCGTGATTGGATCCATATCAATACAATTCAAGGTAACATGATTGATTTGAGGTTTATTTCTTCTTATGCTATGTAAAATTTATTTGGTGGCAAGACTTGATCAACCTTGTTAACAAATACTTTTTGTATGCATAGAGAGGGTAAACAACATATCTTTCTTCCTCCACTTGCTCTAGTTGCTGTAGCACTTTTAATTTGCAAAGTTCTTTAGTTATTTGAAGATTTCAAAAATTTTCCTGGCCAGTAATAATAAACTAAATACCCAGAAATGTGCGTTTTTCAAAGTTTTCAAAAATTCACAAAAATTATACCGTTGGTCCTATTTTTCGACGAGGCACCTGGGAGCACCGAGAGGATGACTGTGGGGCACCGAGGGGGCAGACCACGGCCGGCGCGGCCAAGGAGGTGGCCGCGCCACCATGTGGTGTGGGTCCCCCTCTGCCCCACTTTGTCATCTCTTTCGCCCAGAACAGTCTCTCTCCCGAAAAAACTCGTACCAAGTTCCTCTCACTCGCTTTTTTGCTCCAGAGCTCCGGATTTTTTGATCTCTTTGCTCAGCCCAGATTTCTGTCTGAAATTTGGCACATTTGCTCTTCGGTATGTGACTCCTCCACCCATCCAAGTAGAATTTCGTTTGGTTGAGTATATCTTGAACATTTTGCTGCTGTAGGTAACATGTTTAGTGAGCTTGCATGCTTGTTCTAAGTGGTAGAAACTAGTTTTGATGCATGATTAGTACTCTAGCAAGTTCCTATGGTAGTTTCCCTCAATTATATGTCACCAAATCAAATTTTTTATATTGGTTGTTGAAATTTCAGAAAATGGAGTGGAATAGATATCACTTGAACCAGCAAGAATTGGAAGTCCAACAAGTTATGATAGTCAATCGTGAAGAGGGAGTATACCCCTCTTACTACCCGTGCGCGGATTTCATGAGAAGCGCGGGGATACTTGAAGATGTTCAAACTCTAATTTCTCGTGCAGGGCTGAGTGACTTTGTTGAAGGAGAGCCAAGACAATATGTAAAATTAACTATGGCTTTTGTGCAGGACTTCAAGTTTAATTGGTCGCGATCTAACCCCACGGTCCAGTATAAAATTTACAATAAAACTGTCAACTTGCCATTTAGTGCTTTTTGTGCAGCAATTAGAATACCGCAATGGGGGTCGTGCGAGAAGATAAGGGGATCGCCGCAAGAACTCTCGGATCTTTACAAGATGATTTGCGATGGAAGGAGTTTCTCAGGTGAAAGTGGTAAAATCACGAGTATTCAGCTCCCGGCTATCCGCTACTTTGCCTATTTTATTACCAAATGCGTTCTTGCTAAAAAGATTGGTGGTAAGCTTTCTATCCCGGATTTGGCTTTTCTAGCTGCGGCACTGCAAAATAGTGAAGGAGATATGCCCTAGAGGCAATAATAAAGTGGTTATTATTTATATCTTTATGTTTATGATAAATGTTTATATATCATGCTAGAATTGTATTAACCGAAACATTAGTACATGTGTGATATGTAGACAAACAAGAAGTCCCTAGTATGCCTCTTAAACTAGCTTGTTGATTAATAGATGATTAGTTTCATAATCATGAACATTGGATGTTATTAATAACAAGGTTATGTCATTGTGTGAATGATATAATGGACACACCCAATTAAGCGTAGCATAAGATCTCATCATTAAGTTATTTGCTATAAGCTTTTGATACATAGTTACCTAGTCCTTATGACCATGAGATCATGTAAATCACTTATACCGGAAAGGTACTTTGATTACACCAAACACCACTGCGTAAATGGGTGGCTATAAAGGTGGGATTAAGTATCCGGAAAGTATGAGTTGAGGCATATGGATCAACAGTGGGATTTGTCCATCCCGATGACGGATAGATATACTCTGGGCCCTCTCGGTGGAATGTCGTCTAATGTCTTGCAAGCATATGAATGAGTTCATAAGAGACCACATACCACGGTACGAGTAAAGAGTACTTGTCAGGAGACGAGGTTGAACAAGGTATAGAGTGATACCGAAGATCAAACCTCGGACAAGTAAAATATCGCGAGACAAAGGGAATTGGTAATATATGTGTATGGTTCATTCGATCACTAAAGTCATCGTTGAATATGTGGGAGCCATTATGGATCTCCAGATCCCGCTATTGGTTATTGGTCGGAGTGAGTACTCAACCATGTCCGCATAGTTCTCGAACCGTAGGGTGACACACTTAAAGTTGGATGTTGAAATGGTAGCACTTGAATTATGGAATGAAGTTCGAATATTTGTTCGGAGTCCCGGATGAGATCCCGGACATCACGAGGAGTTCCGGAATGGTCCGGAGAATAAGATTCATATATAGGATGTCATTTTATGTGAAATAAAATGTCGCGGAAGGTTCTATGGAAGGTTCTAGAAGGTTCTAGAAAAGTCCGGAAGAAACCACCAAGGAAGGTGGAGTCCACAAGGGACTCCACCTCCATGGCCGGCCAGCCCTAGATGGGGTGGAGTCCCAAGTGGACTCCACCATAGGGGGCCGGCCACCCCCACATGGGAGGTGGGAATCCCACCTTTGGGTGGGAGTCCTAGTTGGGCTAGGTTTCCCCCTCCTATGGAAGGTTTTGGTTTCGGGTCTTATTCGAAGACTTGGACACCAACACTTGGGATCCACCTATATAATGAGGGGCCAAGGGAGGGGGCCGGCCACCCCAAGACCATAAGCCGGCCACCCCCTCCCAAACCCTAGCTTTGCTCCTCCACTCCATATTGCCCGCGTAGCTTAGCGAAGCTCCGCCGGACTTCTACACCGCCACCGACACCACGCCGTCGTGCTGTCGGATTCAAGAGGAGCTACTACTTCCGCTGCCCGCTGGAACGGGGAGGTGGACGTCGTCTTCATCAACAACCGAACGTGTGACCGAGTACGGAGGTGCTGCCCGTTCGTGGCGCCGGAACCGATCGTGATCAAGATCTTCTACGCGCTTTTGCAAGCGGCAAGTGATCGTCTACCGCAGCAACAAGAGCCTCCTCTTGTAGGCTTTGGAATCTCTTCAAGGGTGAGACTCGATACCCCCTCGTTGCTACCGTCTTCTAGATTGCATCTTGGCTTGGATTGCGTGTTCGCGGTAGGAAAATTTTTGTTTTCTATGCAACGTTATCCTACAGTGGTATCAGAGCCGTGTCTATGCATAGATGGTTGCACGAGTAGAACACAATGGTTTGTGGGCGTTGATGCTCTTGTTATCTTTAGTTTGAGTACTTTGCATCTTTATGGCATAGTGGGATGAAGCGGCTCGGACTAACTTTACATGACCGCGTTCATGAGACTTGTTCCTCGTTCGACATGCAACTTGTATTGCATAAGAGGCTTTGCGGGTGTCTGTCTCTCCTACTATAGTAAAGATTCAATTTACTCTTCTATTGAAAACATTAGTATCAACGTTGTGGTTCATGTTCGTAGGTAGATTAGATCTCTCTCGAAAACCCTAAACCACGTAAAATATGCAAACCAAATTAGAGACGTCTAACTTGTTTTTGCAGGGTTTGGTGATGTGATATGGCCATAATGTGATGATGAATATGTATGAGATGATCATTATTGTATTGTGGCAACCGGCAGGAGCCTTATGGTTGTCTTTAATTTTCATGTTGAGTAGTATTTCAAAGTAGTTGTAATAGTTGCTACATGAGGTGAACAACCATGAAGCCGGCGCCATGAACCTTGACGCTACGCCGACGATGATGGAGATCATGCCCGTTGATGATGGAGATCATGTCTGTGCTTTAGAGATGAAGATCGAAGGCGCAAAGACAAAAGGGCCATATCATATCACATATGAACTGCATGTGATGTTAATCCTTTTATGCATCTTATTTTGCTTTGAACGCGACGGTAGCATTATAAGATGATCCCTCACATTAATATCAAGATAATAAAGTGTTCTCCCCTCGTATGCACCGTTGTAACAGTTCGTCGTTTCAAAGCATCTCGTGATGATCGGATGTGATAGATTCAACGATTCACATACAACGGGTGTAAGCCATGTTGCACACGCGGAATACTTGGGTTTGCTTGACGAGCCTAGCATGTACAGACATGGCCTCGGGACAACGGAAACCGAAAGGTTGAACACGAGTCATATGGATGATATGATCAACATGTTGATGTTCACCATTGAAGCTACATCATCTCACGTGATGATCGGTTTTTGGTGTAGTGAATTTGGATCGTGTACCACTTAACAACTATGAGGGATGTTGTATTAAGTGGGAGTTCATTAGTAATTAGATTAAAACATGAACTAATTATCATAAACATAGTTTGAGTAGTATTTTGAATTAATTTTGTAGTATTGGCATCCGTTTACTACTATGCGCTAGTCTTGTAATTGAGATAGAAATACTGTTAAAATCTGACAAGAAACTTTACGGTTTGGTACCGTATTGTTAAAGAATCAAGAATTGATTAAGTCCTATTGCAAACTTTTAGTAAACCTCACATTGTTGATTCAAAGAGCTAAGGTTTCAATTAGTACCTAAAGTTATCTTGTCTCCGTCAAACTTGAAGTTCAAATTTGTTTGAAAAGTAAGGAGCTGAAAAATTTAGTTTTCAGAAATAATCAAGGTATGAGATATATGTGATATCTAAGACCTTATTACAAGATAATAGAATATAATTTGGTGAGACTACATAAACTCATAAGTTTTATGGGGATGTATGAAGGTTGAAGACGCCAGGCGTCACAATCCTCCAACTATTGGGGCACTAACAATATTCGCATATCCATGAAGTGACCATCCTTAATATGCACCGTTATTAAGACTCATCGTTTCGAAGCATCACGTGATGATCGGGTGTGATAGATTCTACGAGTGCATACAACGGGTGCAAGCTAGATTTGCACATGCAAATACCAAGGTTAAAACTTTACGAGCCTAGCATGTATAGACATGGTCTCGGAAAGTCGTCATGATATGATGGATAAAATTATGAGTGAAATTGTTCATCATATTACAAAGTTACTAATAGTGAAATCTGGAACACTTGTCATATGATGATCAACTTCAAAGTAAGAACCTCAAGGTTATTGGTATTTGACCAACAAACCGAGAAGTTATTGAAGTTGATATGTTTCTCTGAATAATGAGGAAAGCTAAAAGAGAAACTGCAAAAGATATTTTGGCAAAAAGAAAAAGAAAAGACTAGAAAGTCTAGCTCAGGTGTATATAAATGATATACATGTTATGGTTGTATTTCTAGTTAAGTCACACTATGAAATTCTTGGGTATTAGTACTATATTGGTTGGTATGAAGTGTCATACAAAACAACGCAATACAAGAATACAATGGCCTAAGTGACTGACAAGGAATATGATAAGAATGTTCGCCTGGAACAAAATAAAGTGTTATTATGTTCGTCGTTAGCATTCTATCTAGCCCTTAGAATTTATAATAAAGAACTTAATAATTGTTATTTTGCTCTGGTCAAATGAAAACAATGAGTTGTTCAAATTATGACATTACTCCATATACGATGGATAAATTATTATAAATCTTAATGGTGAAACACACATACATAACACTGACGCTAAAATGCCATAAGGCAAAATGATTTGAATTCCACTTATTTGTGGAACCGCCATTTAGGTCATGTTAGAAAGGAACGCATGAAGGAACTCCATGCAAATGGATTTTTGGAGTCATTTGATTTTTGAATCATTTGGCGCTTGCAAATCTTTTCTAAAGAGAATGATTAAAATACCGTTCATAGGCCAAAAGTTGAACGGGCAACAAACTTAGTGGAAAAATACATGATGATGTATGTGGTTCACTGGGCATAGTTGTGTACGGGAGATTCTTCTACTTCATGAAAACTTTCAACAATGAATTGAGTATATACATGTGGATATATTCAATAAGAAAGAAGTTTGAAACATTTGAATGGTTTCAAATAAATTTCAGCATGAAGTGGAAATCATCGTAATAGAAAAGTCAAATATCTATGATTGGATCATGGTGAAAATATTTGAATTACGAGTTTTAGCGAACATCTAAGAGAGTTATGAAATTGTTCTACAACTTACGTTTCTTGGAGTATCATAGTGATGATGAAGTATCCAAGAGATATATCCAAACTTTGTTGGATCAATGATGAGATAAAATATTGATGCCATTATATTTTTGTGGATTATGCTTTAGTGACTACCGCTTTTACACTGAATAGAGCATCATCATGATCTGTTGAAATGACACCATACGAGTTATGGCATGGGTATGAAACCTGATAGTCTTTTCTTAAATTTTGGTATGCATAGCATAAGTAAATAAGTTTACAACCAAAATCGGATGAATGTCTTTGTTGGTTATCCCAGAGAATTAATTGGGAATTCTTCCCACTATGGAGACAAAGACAAAAGTGTTTGTCAATGTTTCTTATTTCCAAGAAATTGTTTCTAGTGAAGTTTTTGAGTGGGAGGACAATATAATTTGATAAGGTTTATGAACCTGAGCATAATGATCAGAGTAGCGCAGCATCGGAATTTGTTTCGGAAGCGGCCACGATGATCATGGCTCCCATGACTACAAAGTGTTTTAGCCATGGAGATCGAAGTACATATTGAACCTTGTAGGTATGGTTTACTTTGTGATCAAATAAATGATTTGTGAACAAAGGATTGATTTTGAACAATGATAAACCAACTACAAACAAAGAAGTTATGATGGGCCCTGACTCCGTTAAAATGGCTATACGCCATGAAATCCAAGATAGATGAATACTTTATGAAAGTAAATGGATCTATGAAATTGATAGACTTGGATGAAATATCCTTGAAGAAAGCTTGACTTGTCGAAAAATTGTTTACGACAAAGTTCAAAGAGTTGAATACGATAAGATTAGATCTTCCGTAGTAATGCTTATAGTCTATGTGGATTATTCTAGTAATCACTACATATTTATTTTATGAGATATGCTAGTAGGATGGCAAAATACACTACTTAACAGAAGTATGTATACAAGATACAACCAAGAGTTTTGCTGGTCCGTGGAATACTAGATAGCTATACAAGCTTCAATTGGATGAAGTAAGTATCACGGAGTTAGAATCTTCACCAGATGAAATAGTCAAAGAGTTTTTGATTTCATCAGAAACGATAAAGAGGCTTGCATTTGCAAGAAATTAAGTGGGAGCGCTAAGACATATTTATAATACTTTATGTAGATGACATATAGTTGGTTATAAATGATGTAATTATATACTTGATTAAAAGGTTTCATTGAAAATTAAACTTCAATAAAAGGATATGGACTGAAACAAATTTAGTGACAAGATCTATGAAGATAGATTGAAACACATAAATAAGTTTAAGTCAAAGTACATATGATGGATATTGAAGTAGTTCAATATAGAAATATTAAGAAAATGTTCTTGTCATGTGAAGGTTTAACAAGACTTGAGTGTATCTGACACTCAATGAGTAAAAACACATGAGTGATTATAGATCACGAATAATATGTACACAATCAGATATCATGTGCTATAAAGTGTTATGAGCATATACCAGAATAATTCATATGATGATCATTGGACGACAGTAAGAATATCCTTGAGTACTTTAGAAGAACTAAGGATATATTTTTTTTTTGTATGAAGAAATGACAAACAAATCGCTGTAAGGTGTTACACCGATATTGGTTTTGTCACATATAAAATATATTTTTCAAATCTCAAATTAGACTAAGTGTTGTTTAAAAGGTAGCACAATGAGCTAGAAGTTGTCTATGCTAGATTTAGAAGAGTTCTAAATATTGTGACGGATTCTACAAAAGAAGGCAGAGTATGTCATTGTTTTGACAATGACAAAGGATGTTAAGTCAAAAGGTTCTTTGAGAACTTGGTGTAGTTCCGACAGAGTCAGAACTTTGAAGCTATATTGTGTGTGACAATATAAGTGACATATTTCAGACAGCGGAATTAAGGTTCCACCAGAAGATCAAACATATATAATGCCAACTCATTTGGAAATGAGTGATGCGTTGAGACGCAAATGAATTACAAAATACATACGTTTCTGAGCGTGTCAGATCCGATGACTAAAAACCTCTCCCGTGAGCAATACATGATAAAGCACCAGAAGGCCAAGGTGTTATATCTTTACAAATGTAAACTAGATTATTGACTCTAGTGCAAGTGGGAGACTGAAGGAGATATGCCCTAGAGGCAATAATAAAGTGGTTATTATTTATATCTTTATGTTTATGATAAATGTTTATATATCATGCTAGAATTGTATTAACCGAAACATTAGTACATGTGTGATATGTAGACAAACAAGAAGTCCCTAGTATGCCTCTTAAACTAGCTTGTTGATTAATAGATGATTAGTTTCATAATCATGAACATTGGATGTTATTAATAACAAGGTTATGTCATTGTGTGAATGATATAATGGACACACCCAATTAAGCGTAGCATAAGATCTCGTCATTAAGTTATTTGCTATAAGCTTTTGATACATAGTTACCTAGTCCTTATGACCATGAGATCATGTAAATCACTTATACCGGAAAGGTACTTTGATTACACCAAACACCACTGCGTAAATGGGTGGCTATAAAGGTGGGATTAAGTATCCGGAAAGTATGAGTTGAGGCATATGGATCAACAGTGGGATTTGTCCATCCCGATGACGGATAGATATACTCTGGGCCCTCTCGGTGGAATGTCGTCTAATGTCTTGCAAGCATATGAATGAGTTCATAAGAGACCACATACCACGGTACGAGTAAAGAGTACTTGTCAGGAGACGAGGTTGAACAAGGTATAGAGTGATACCGAAGATCAAACCTCGGACAAGTAAAATATCGCGAGACAAAGGGAATTGGTAATATATGTGTATGGTTCATTCGATCACTAAAGTCATCGTTGAATATGTGGGAGCCATTATGGATCTCCAGATCCCGCTATTGGTTATTGGTCGGAGTGAGTACTCAACCATGTCCGCATAGTTCTCGAACCGTAGGGTGACACACTTAAAGTTGGATGTTGAAATGGTAGCACTTGAATTATGGAATGAAGTTCGAATATTTGTTCGGAGTCCCGGATGAGATCCCGGACATCACGAGGAGTTCCGGAATGGTCCGGAGAATAAGATTCATATATAGGATGTCATTTTATGTGAAATAAAATGTCGCGGAAGGTTCTATGGAAGGTTCTAGAAGGTTCTAGAAAAGTCCGGAAGAAACCACCAAGGAAGGTGGAGTCCACAAGGGACTCCACCTCCATGGCTGGCCAGCCCTAGATGGGGTGGAGTCCCAAGTGGACTCCACCATAGGGGGCCGGCCACCCCCCACATGGGAGGTGGGAATCCCACCTTTGGGTGGGAGTCCTAGTTGGGCTAGGTTTCCCCCCTCCTATGGAAGGTTTTGGTTTCGGGTCTTATTCGAAGACTTGGACACCAACACTTGGGATCCACCTATATAATGAGGGGCCAAGGGAGGGGGCCGGCCACCCCAAGACCATAAGCCGGCCACCCCCTCCCAAACCCTAGCTTTGCTCCTCCACTCCATATTGCCCGCGTAGCTTAGCGAAGCTCCGCCGGACTTCTACACCGCCACCGACACCACGCCGTCGTGCTGTCGGATTCAAGAGGAGCTACTACTTCCGCTGCCCGCTGGAACGGGGAGGTGGACGTCGTCTTCATCAACAACCGAACGTGTGACCGAGTACGGAGGTGCTGCCCGTTCGTGGCGCCGGAACCGATCGTGATCAAGATCTTCTACGCGCTTTTGCAAGCGGCAAGTGATCGTCTACCGCAGCAACAAGAGCCTCCTCTTGTAGGCTTTGGAATCTCTTCAAGGGTGAGACTCGATACCCCCTCGTTGCTACCGTCTTCTAGATTGCATCTTGGCTTGGATTGCGTGTTCGCGGTAGGAAATTTTTTGTTTTCTATGCAACGTTATCCTACAAATAGTAGGTCTTATAATTTGGGGGCATTAATAGCTTATAGACTTGCCACTAACCGTGAGAAAGGTGGAATTTGTGGAGGTCTCATCGCCTCCCGTTTACTAGCTTTTCATAATGTAGAACCTCATCATTTTGATATTCCGTTCCCCATAGAAAAACTTGACATAGCCTCTATGATTAAACATGAATTTGTTTCAGATTCCTCCAACTTGGGTAACCTGTATTATAGGATGATATTTTATAAGAAAGTTTGGAGAATAACTAAGAAAACTGAGAAATTAGTAAGATTGCCTGCGCCTGTTCTGTCTAACCTTGATTCCAGGGGAGATTGGTCGGTTACAGAAGTTGCACTGGATGCACACATAGAGAGAGGAGGCCATCATGCAAGAGACGACATAGAGGTCGAGGAGCACCTCGACTCATCATCCGATGCAGCAAGTTCCTCGCATCAACATGGTGGATATGCGGAGCCTCCACGCTTTTCTTCTGCGCAGGAGCTTTACTATGACTACTCCATGGACTACCCACCGGCGAGGAACAACGACCCTCGTTGGGGTTGAACTCCACTTAGGCCAAAAGCCTAAGCTTGGGGGGAGGTATACCGGCATCACTCATTCTTTGCATATTATGGTTGCTGGATACTCGCACATACTTGTTTTGTTCGTTTGAGTGGTTTTCTAATGAGAGGAAGATGATATTTGGGGAAATGCTGCCTGAAAACAGATTCTGGAACGCTACTGTAAAAATCGTCAAAAATAGCCAGAGCGTCATTTTGAGCTGCAAATTTTTGTGTAGGTTCCCCAGGTTGTTATCTAACTTTCATTAGTTGAACACTTTTCGATCTGAGCAACGTAAGATTTTTGTTAAAATCGATTTCTGTACTGCTGTCAGGTTTTGGCAGATTTCTGCCATCTCGCTTTTCTGTGTTTCTTTTAGTTTGCTATTTCTTGTTTTTGCTTTGTTTCCTTCCCAAAACACAAAAGACCAAAAAATATTTCTGTTGTTTCTCTTCACCATTTGTTTGCTTTAGTTTCTTGCATTTGTTTCACTTTATTTGCTATTGCTAGTTTGCTATAAGAAAACTCAAAGAGATTTTGCTTTGTTTGTTTGTTTCCTCTTGTTCTTATTTGCAATTTGAAAACACCAAAAATATTTGCTGTTCTTCTCTGGTTTGTAAAGTTCTTTATGAGTTCAATGGTCTTCGGTGGCTGGAGCGTGGTTTTCATTTCATATTATCCAAGCTACACAAGTGAAAAGGCAATAATGACGATCTACGACAATCTGATTGTGGTGAGAGGCTGGTATGAACTCTATTTGTTTTCATTTTTGCACATATACTCATCCATGTGAGCATGCTTAGTTGGTTCGTGTGAGGTATATGTTATTTGAGAAAGTCTAGTAGTTCATGATCTCTCATGTTTAGCTCCAATTTATTAATATGAGTAGCATGTCATGTATGTTTGTTTGCATTGTTTTATTCATAAGTAAGTATGGCATTGTGGTATCCTCCTCTGAATAATTCATTTATATCGACTTGGCACATGCTCACGCATGCATATGACTGAACAAAAAGGTCAATTAAGCCTCGATGATCTATATTGCTTCAGAGTTCTTGTATCACTTTTATGCCTCCGTTAATTTATTTTGCCGCAAGCATGATTATGACAGTTACTGCTCTCTTGATTTGTCGCTCCCTAGTCTATTGCTAGCCTTCACTTGTACTGAGCGGGAACGCTGCTCGTGCTTCCAAACACCTGAAAACCAAGTTGTTCCAAAAGTGTCCACTATAAATACCTATGCATGGCATTTCAAACCATTCCAAGTAAATTCTCATGCGCTACCTTTAAAACCTTCAAAATGCTTCTCAATTTGTGTTTATGTTTCATAGCTCATGAGGAAGTATGTGGTGTTTAGCTTTCAACCTTGTCATTTACTTTTGACGGACTCTCATATGGACTAGTGGCACATCCGCTTATCCAATAATTTTGCAAAAAGAGCTGGCAATGGGATTCCCAGGTCCGAATTAATTAACTTAAATAGACACTCCTCCATGGTTTGTGATTGTTGGACGGCACCCGAAGGATTCGGTTAGCCATGGCTTGTGTAAGCAAAGGTTGGGGGGAGTGTCATCATCATAATAAAACCAAAATAAAAAGGCACTCCTTCATGGTATGAGATTGTCGGCAGGCACCCGAGGATTCGGTTAGCCATGGTTTGTGAAAGAAAGGTTGGAAGGAGTGCCAAATAAATATGCAATAATTCATGGGAGCCGCTCTTGAAAGTACGGTTGGCGAGGTAGTTAGTGTACCCATTACCATTCGTTGACAACAACAAACACCTCTCAAAATAATTTTACTCCTGTCTTTATAAAAATGAAAAGCTCTAGCGCATGTTAATCCCTGCTTCCCTCTGCGAAGGGTCAATCTTTTACTTTTATGTTGTGTCTCCATTATTTCTTTGAGCACTATCTTGAGAGCACAACTGTCATTCTTAGTACAATATGCTTGTCTCAAAATATGATTGATTGTGGTATAACTTTGATGCATTTATCTTTTGACAATCACTACTTCTAGTCTTTCTATGAACTCCAGAGGTGCCCGGGCATTTATGTTTTGCCAACCAAATACAGGCCAGCGAGATACCACTTTATCATACTCTCTTATGAACATTGCAATCTTGCTTATACACATGATTCATGATGCTTCTTATTAATTGTTGGTACCTCTCCATGATTGACATAGCTGTTAGATGATCTTATTTGCATGTATCTCATTATGAACTGCTTAAGTATTAGCCATAGCATGAGAATATATACATCATATGAGCAAATGTGTTCGTGAAAGTTCTTTTATCGCTCAGTTGTTAACTGAATTGCTTGAGGACAAGCAATAAGCTAAGCTTGGGGGGAGTTGATACGTCCAAAACGTATCTACTTTCCCGAACACTTTTGCTATTGTTTTGCCTCTAATTTGTGTATTTTGGATGCAACTAACACGGACTAACGCTGTTTTCAGCAGAACTGCTCTGGTGTCTCGTTTTTGTGCAGAAATCCAACTTTCGGGAAAATCCTCGGAATTTATGCAGAAGGCCCTATTTTCCCAGAATAATGACGGAGCTAGAAGGACAATTGAAGTGGAGGCCCGAGGGCCCCACACCATAGGGCGGCGCGGCCCAGGGGGGGCCCGCGCGGCCCTGTGGTGTGGCCCCCTCGGCCGGCCTCCGACGCCCTCCTTCGGACTATTTATCGGCCTCGACCTAAAAATGCCAGGGGAGAAGTCGAAGTCGCCAGAAACCCTCCAGAATGCCGCCACATCGCGAAACTCCGTCGCGGGAGCCAGAAGTCTCCGTTCTGGCACTCCGCCGGGACGGGGAATTGGAGGAGATCATCGCCGCCATCACCGCCAACGCCTCTACATCAACCAGCCATGTTTCCCCCATCCATGTGTGAGTAATTCCCCCGCTGTAGGCCGAAGGGGATGGTAGGGATTGGATGAGATTGGTCATGTAATAGCATAAGATTGTTAGGGCATAGTGCCTAGTGTCCGTAGTTGGTACTTTGATGATATTGTTGCAACTTGTTATGCTTAATGCTTGTCACTAGGGCCCGAGTGCCATGATCTCAGATCTGAACATGTTATTGTTTCATCAAGATAATCATTGTTTATGGTCTTACCTATAAGTTGTATACACATGTCGCTGTCCGGAACCGATGGCCCCGAAGTGACAGAAATCGGGACAACCGGAGGGAATGGTAGCGATGTGAGGATCACATGTGTTCACGGAGTGTTAATGCTTTGCTCTGGTACTCTATTAAAAGGAGTACCTTAATATCCAGTAGTTTCCCTTGAGGCCCGGCTGCCACCGGCTGGTAGGACAAAAGATGTTGTGCAAGTTTCTCATTGCGAGCACGCACGACTATATATGGAACACATGCCTATTGATTGCTTTGTACTTGGACACCATTTTATTATTATCTGCAAATGCCCTGCTATGATTGTTACATGAGTTTCTCTCATCCATGCAACGCCCGTCATCCGTCCCCGTGCCTACAGTATTTTAATCCTGCTGTTTACTAAAATCACTACTGCTGTCTCTGTTACTCTGTTGCTTTGTTATTTCACTCTGCTACTTTGCTATAAACTCACATTACTCGATAAACCCTTGCGAGCAAGTCTGTTTCCAGGTGCAACTGAATTGACAACTCCGTTGTTAAGGCTTCCAAGTGTTCTTTGTCTCCCCTTGTGTCGAATCAATAAATTGGGTTTTACTTCCCTCGAAGACTGTTGCGATCCCCTATACTTGTGGGTCATCACCGGCCTGTGGTGTGGCACCCTCTGGTGCCCCACAGGTCATCCTCTGGTGCTCCCAGGTGCCTCGTCGAAAAATAGGACCAACGGTATAATTTTTGTGAATTTTTGAAAACTTTGAAAAATACACATTTCTGGGTATTAAGTTTATTATTACTGGCCAGGAAAATTTTGAAATCTCCAATTAACTAAGGAATTTTGCAAATTAAAAATGCTACAGCAACTAGAGCAAGTGGAGGAAGAAAGAGATGTTGTTTACCTCCTCTATGCATATAAAAAGTATTTGTTAACAAGGTTGATCAAGTCTTGCCACCAAATAAATTTTTCATAGCATAAGAAGAAATAAACCTCAAATCAAGCATGTTACCTTGAATTGTATTTATATGGATCCAATCACGAGAGTTTGATATTCTTCCTTAGGCTCATATATAGGACAATCAATAGTTCCCACTTTGATAATTCTCACATTAAAAATAGTATTGACTCTGAAGGAGATATGCCCTAGAGGCAATAATAAAGTGGTTATTATTTATATCTTTATGTTTATGATAAATGTTTGTATATCATGCTAGAATTGTATTAACCGAAACATTAGTACATGTGTGATATGTAGACAAACAAGAAGTCCCTAGTATGCCTCTTAAACTAGCTTGTTGATTAATGGATGATTAGTTTCATAATCATGAACATTGGATGTTATTAATAACAAGGTTATGTCATTGTGTGAATGATGTAATGGACACACCCATTTAAGCGTAGCATAAGATCTCGTCATTAAGTTATTTGCTATAAGCTTTCGATACATAGTTACCTAGTCCTTATGACCATGAGATCATGTAAATCACTTATACCGGAAAGGTACTTTGATTACACCAAACACCACTGCGTAAATGGGTGGCTATAAAGGTGGGATTAAGTATCCGGAAAGTATGAGTTGAGGCATATGGATCAACAGTGGGATTTGTCCATCCCGATGATGGATAGATATACTCTGGGCCCTCTCGGTGGAATGTCGTCTAATGTCTTGCAAGCATATGAATGAGTTCATAAGAGACCACATACCACGGTACGAGTAAAGAGTACTTGTCAGGAGACGAGGTTGAACAAGGTATAGAGTGATACCGAAGATCAAACCTCGGACAAGTAAAATATCGCGAGACAAAGGGAATTGGTAATGTATGTGAATGGTTCATTCGATCACTAAAGTCATCGTTGAATATGTGGGAGCCATTATGGATCTCCAGATCCCGCTATTTGTTATTGGTCGGAGTGAGTACTCAACCATGTCCACATAGTTCTCGAACCGTAGGGTGACACACTTAAAGTTGGATGTTGAAATGGTAGTACTTGAATTATGGAATGGAGTTCGAATATTTGTTCGGAGTCCCGGATGAGATCCCGGACATCACGAGGAGTTCCGGAATAGTCCGGAGAATAAGATTCATATATAGGATGTCATTTTATGTGAAATAAAATGTCGCGGAAGGTTCTATGGAAGGTTCTAGAAGGTTCTAGAAAAGTCCGGAAGAAACCACCAAGGAAGGTGGAGTCCACAAGGGACTCCACCTCCATGGCCGGCCAGCCCTAGTGGGGGTGGAGTCCCAAGTGGACTCCACCATAGGGGGCCGGCCACCCCCCACATGGGAGGTGGGAATCCCACCTTTGGGTGGGAGTCCTAGTTGGGCTAGGTTTCCCCCTCCTATGGAAGGTTTTGGTTTCGGGTCTTATTCGAAGACTTGGACACCAACACTTGGGATCCACCTATATAATGAGGGGCCAAGGGAGGGGGCCGGCCAACCCAAGACCATAGCTTGGCCGCCCCCCTTGAGTGGTGGCCGGCCACCCCCTCCCAAACCCTAGCTTTGCTCCTCCACTTCATATTGCCCGCGTAGCTTAGCGAAGCTCCGCCGGATTTCTACACCACCACCGACACCACGCCGTCGTGCTGTCGGATTCAAGAGGAGCTACTACTTCCGCTGCCCGCTGGAACGGGGAGGTGGACGTCGTCTTCATCAACAACCGAACGTGTGACCGAGTACGGAGGTGCTGCCCGTTCGTGGCGCCGGAACCGATCGTGATCAAGATCTTCTACGCGCTTTTGCAAGCGGCAAGTGATCGTCTACCGCAGCAACAAGAGCCTCCTCTTGTAGGCTTTGGAATCTCTTCAAGGGTGAGACTCGATACCCCCTCGTTGCTACCGTCGTCTAGATTGCATCTTGGCTTGGATTGCGTGTTCGCGGTAGGAAATTTTTTGTTTTCTATGCAACGTTATCCTACAGTGGTATCAGAGCCGTGTCTATGCATAGATGGTTGCACGAGTAGAACACAATGGTTTGTGGGCGTTGATGCTCTTGTTATCTTTAGTTTGAGTACTTTGCATCTCTATGGCATAGTGGGATGAAGCGGCTCGGACTAACTTTACATGACCGCGTTCATGAGACTTGTTCCTCGTTCGACATGCAACTTGTATTGCATAAGAGGCTTTGCGGGTGTCTGTCTCTCCTACTATAGTAAAGATTCAATTTACTCTTCTATTGACAACATTAGTATCAACGTTGTGGTTCATGTTCGTAGGTAGATTAGATCTATATCGAAAACCCTAAACCACGTAAAATATGCAAACCAAATTAGAGAGCGTCTAACTTGTTTTTGCAGGGTTTGGTGATGTGATATGGCCATAATGTGATGATGAATATGTATGAGATGATCATTATTGTATTGTGGCAACCGGCAGGAGCCTTATGGTTGTCTTTAAATTTCATGTTGAGTAGTATTTCAAAGTAGTTGTAATAGTTGCTACATGGAGGACAAACATGAAGACGGTGCCATTGACCTTGGTGCTACGCCGACGATGATGGAGATCATGCCCGAAGATGATGGAGATCATATCCGTGCTTTGGAGATGAAGATCAAAGGCACAAGAACAAAAGGGCCATATCATATCACATATGAACTGCATGTGATGTTAATCCTTTTTATGCATCTTATTTTGCTTAGATCGCGACGGTAGCATTATAAGATGATCCCTCACTAAAATCTCAAGATAATAAAGTGTTCATCCTTAGTAGCACCGTTATTAAGTCTTATCGTTTCTAAGCATCTCGTGATTAGCGGGTGTGATAGATTCGCTAAGTACATACAACGGGTGCAAGCCAGTTTTGCACATGCGGATACTAAGGTGGCCTTTACGAGCCTAGCATGTACGGACATGGTCTCGGAACACGTGATACCGAATGGTAGAGCCTGAATCAGATGGTTGATATGTTGAACACTATGAGTGTTGGCAATTGAAATCACAACTTTTCTCGTGATGATCGGGTTTAGGTGCGGTGGATTTGGTTCGTGTGATCACTAAGACAATGCGAGGGATATTGTTTTGAGTGGGAGTTCACTTAGGTTTTTAATTATGTTGAATTAAAATTTGAACTCAATTTGTCATAAACTTAGTCTAAACTATTGCAAATATATGTTGTAGAGATGGCGTCCCCAATCAATTTTAATCAGTTCCTAGAGAAAGAGAAACTTAAGAGCAACGGTAGCAACTTCACCGACTGGTTCCGTCATGTGAGGATATTCCTCTCGGCGGAAATCTGCAATTTGTGCTTGATGCACCGCTAGGTGACCCTCCTGAGAAGATGAATCCGATGAAGTAAAAGCTGTTTACGCGACTCGGAAAACTCGGTACTCTCAAGTTCGGTGTGCCATCCTGTGCGATGCTGGAATCCGATCTTCAAAAACGTTTTGAGCACCATGATCCTCATGAGTTGATGAATGAGCTGAAAGCTATATTCGAGACTCATGCGGCGATGGAATGCTATGAAGCATCGAAACATTTCTTCAGGTGTATGATGGAAGAAGGCAGCTCCGTTAGTGAGCACATGCTCGCCATGACCGGGCATGCGAAGAAACTCGGTGACTTGGGAATAGTGATTCCTAACGGTGGGGATTAATCGTGTCCTTCAATCACGCCACCAAGTTACAAGAACTTTGTGATGAACTACAATATGCGAGAACATGAACAAGGAGTTACCTGAACTCTTTGGCATGCTAAAAAGCTGCTGAGATTGAGAACAAGAAAGAGCACCAAGTGTTGATGGTCAACAAGACCACCAGTTTCAAGAAACAGGGCAAGTCTAAAGGAAAATTCAAGAAGGGTGGCAAGAAAGCTGCCACGCCTCCTATGAAACCTAAGAACGGCCCTAAGCACGATCTTGAGTGCTATTACTTTGCCAAGGAGAAGGGACACTTTGGAAGCGTAATTGCTCCAAGTATTTGGCAGATCTGAAGAGCGGCCTTGTCAAGAAGAAGAAAGAAGGTATATCTGATATACATGTTATAGATGTTTATCTCACTAGTTCTCGTTCTAGTACTGGGTATTTGATACTGGTTCGGTTGCTCATATTTGTAACTCGAAACAGGAACTAAAGAATAAACGACAACCGCTGAAAGATGAAGTGACGATGCGCGTTGGAAATGGATCCAAGGTCAATGTGATCGCGATCGGCACACTTCCTCTACATCTACCTTCGGGATTAGTTTTAAGCCTAAACAATTGCTATTATGTACCTGCGTTGAGCATGAACATTATATCTGGATCTTGTTTAATGCAAGACGGTTATTCATTCAAGTCTGAGAATAATGGTTGTTCTATTTTTATGAATAATATCTTTTATGGTCGAGCACCACAAAAGAATGGCTTATTTCTGTTAGATCTCGATAGTAGTGATACGCACATACATAACATTGATGCTAAGCGAATTAAACTTAATGATAATTCTACTTATATGTGGCACTGTCGTCTTGGTCATATTGGAGTGAAACGCATGAAGAAACTCCATACTTGATGGATTACTTGAATCACTTGACTTTGAGTCACTTGATAGATGCGAAGCATGTCTAATGGGAAAAATGACAAAGACTCCATTTTACGGTATGATGGAGCGAGCTACTGACTTATTGGAAATCATACATACCGATGTATGTGGACCAATGAGCGTAGCATCACGCGGTGGTTATCGTTATGTTCTAACCTTCACAGATGATCTGAGTAGATATGGGTATATCTATTTCATGAAACATAAATCCGAAACTTTCGAGAAGTTTAAGGAATTTCAAAGTGAAGTAGAAAATCAACGTAACAAGAAGATCAAATTTCTACGATCTGATCGTGGAGGTGAATATCTGAGTTATGAGTTTGGCATGCATTTAAAGAAATGCGGAATACTTTCACAATTGACACCGCCGGGAACACCTCAACGAAACGGTGTGTCGAACGTCGTAATGTCGAACTCTCTTAGATATGGTTCGTAGTATGATGTCTCTTACTGATTTGCCGTTATCATTTTGGAGTTATGCATTAGAGACAGCCGCATTCACTTTAAATAGAGCACCATCAAAATCCGTAGAAACGACACCGTATGAATTATGGTTTAATAAGAAACCTAAGGCATCGTTCTGAAAGTTTGGGGTTGCGAAGCCTATGTAAAGAAGTTACAACCGGACAAGCTAGAATCCAAAGCGGAGAAATGCGTCTTCATAGGATACCCTAAGGAAACTATAGGGTACACTTTCTATCACAGATCCGAAGGCAAAATCTTTGTTGCTAAGAACGGAACCTTTCTTGAGAAAGAGTTTCTCACTAAAGAAGTGATTTGGAAGAAAAGTAGAACTCGATGAGATTGATGAATCTATACTCGTTGATCAGAGTAGCGCGATCGAAGTTGTACTGTATCGCCTACACCGGCAACGAGAGGAAGCTAATGATAATGATCATGAAACTTCGAACGAGGAAACTACTGAACCTCGCAGATCAACAAGGGAACGTGCCACTCCTGATTGGTCTGATCCTTGTCTAAATGTCATGATTGTGGATAACAATGATGAGGACCATGCGACGTATGAAGAAGAGATGATGAGCCCAGATTCCAACAAATGGCAAGAAGCCATGAAATCCGAAATGGGATCCATGTATGATAACAAAGTATGGACTTTGGTAGACTTACACGATAGCCGTAAGGCTGTCGAGAATAAATGGATCTTCAAGAGAAAAGCAGATCTTGATGGTAATATTCTTGTCTATAAAGCTCGACTTGTCGCAAAGGGTTTCCGACAAATTCAAGGAGTTGACTACGATGAGACTTTCTCACCTGTAGCGAAGCTAAAATCTGTGAGGATTTTGTTAGAAATAGCTGCATTTTTCGATTATGAGATTTGGCAGATGGATGTCAAAACGGCGTTCCTTAATGGAGACATTGAGGAAGAGTTGTATATGGTACAACCCAAAGGTTTTGTCGATCCTAAAAATGCTGACAAAGTATGCAAACTTCAGCGTTCAATCTATGGACTGAAGCAAGCATCGAGAAGTTGGAACCGACGCTTTGATCAGGTGATCAAAGACGTCGGGGTGATACCGTGTCATGGAGAGGCCTTTGTATTTACAAGAAAGTGAGTGGGAGCTCTGTAGCATTCCTGATATTATATGTAGATGACATATTATTGATTGGGAATGATATAGAACTATTAAGCAGTGTTAAAGGTTATTCGAATAATAGTTTTTCAATGAAAGACCTTGGTGAAGCATCATATATATTAGGCATCAAGATTTATAGAGATAGATCAAGACGCCTAATAGGGCTATCACAGAGTACATATCTGGACAAGATTCTAAAGAAGTTTAGAATGGACGAAAGTAAGAAAGGGTTCTTACCTATGTTACCAGGCAAGGTATTGAGTAAAACTCAAGGACCGGCTACGGCAGAAGAAAGAGAAAGGATGAGTAACATCCCCTATGCCTCGGTAGTAGGATCTATCATGTATGCCATGCTATGTACTAGACCGGATATAGCACATGCTGTTAGTTTGACTAGCAGATATCAAAGTGATCCAGGAATGGAACACTGGACAGCGGTCAAGAATATCCTGAAGTACTTGAAAAGAACTAAGGATATGTTTCTATGTTATGGAGGTGACCAAGAGCTCGTTGTAACAAGTTACACCGATGCAAGATGGAACAACGATCCTGATGACTCTAAGTCACAATGCGGGTACGATGTTTATATTGAATGGTGCTTTACTAAGCTGGGCAAGCTCGAAGCGGTGCACGGTGGCGAAGTCTTCAACAGAATCAGTACATAGCAACCCGGAGGCTTCATCAGAAGCGGTATGGATGAAGAGGTTCATTGTAGAGCTCGGTGTGGTTCCTAGTGCATTGGACCCATTAATCATTTACTGTGATAACATGGGTGCCATCGCCAATGCACAAGAGCCAAGGTCACACAAGAGGCTGAAGCATATCAAGCTGCGTTACCACTCGATTCGCGAGTACATCGAAGATGGAGAAGTAAAGATTTGCAAAGTACACACTGATCTGAATGTAGCAGATCCGTTGACTAAAGCTCTCCCTAGGGCAAAGCATGACCAACACCAAAATGCCATGGGTGTTAGGTATATTACAATGTAATCTAGATTATTGACTCTAGTGCAAGTGGGAGACTGAAGGAGATATGCCCTAGAGGCAATAATAAAGTGGTTATTATTTATATCTTTATGTTTATGATAAATGTTTGTATATCATGCTAGAATTGTATTAACCGAAACATTAGTACATGTGTGATATGTAGACAAACAAGAAGTCCCTAGTATGCCTCTTAAACTAGCTTGTTGATTAATGGATGATTAGTTTCATAATCATGAACATTGGATGTTATTAATAACAAGGTTATGTCATTGTGTGAATGATGTAATGGACACACCCATTTAAGCGTAGCATAAGATCTCGTCATTAAGTTATTTGCTATAAGCTTTCGATACATAGTTACCTAGTCCTTATGACCATGAGATCATGTAAATCACTTATACCGGAAAGGTACTTTGATTACACCAAACACCACTGCGTAAATGGGTGGCTATAAAGGTGGGATTAATTATCAGGTAAGTATGAGTTGAGGCATATGGATCAACATTGGGATTTGTCCATCCCGATGACGGATAGATATACTCTGGGCCCTCTCGGTGGAATGTCGTCTAATGTCTTGCAAGCATATGAATGAGTTCATAAGAGACCACATACCACGGTACGAGTAAAGAGTACTTGTCGGGGAGACGAGGTTGAACAAGGTATAGAGTGATACCGCAGATCAAACCTCGGACAAGTAAAATATCGCGAGACAAAGGGAATTGGTAATGTATGTGAATGGTTCATTCGATCACTAAAGTCATCGTTGAATATGTGGGAGCCATTATGGATCTCCAGATCCCGCTATTTGTTATTGGTCGGAGTGAGTACTCAACCATGTCCACATAGTTCTCGAACCGTAGGGTGACACACTTAAAGTTGGATGTTGAAATGGTAGTACTTGAATTATGGAATGGAGTTCGAATATTTGTTCGGAGTCCCGGATGAGATCCCGGACATCACGAGGAGTTCCGGAATAGTCCGGAGAATAAGATTCATATATAGGATGTCATTTTATGTGAAATAAAATGTCGCGGAACGTTCTATGGAAGGTTCTAGAAGGTTCTAGAAAAGTCCGGAAGAAACCACCAAGGAAGGTGGAGTCCACAAGGGACTCCACCTCCATGGCCGGCCAGCCCTAGTGGGGGTGGAGTCCCAAGTGGACTCCACCATAGGGGGGCCGGCCACCCCCCACATGGGAGGTGGGAATCCCACCTTTGGGTGGGAGTCCTAGTTGGGCTAGGTTTCCCCCCTCCTATGGAAGGTTTTGGTTTCGGGTCTTATTCGAAGACTTGGACACCAACACTTGGGATCCACCTATATAATGAGGGGCCAAGGGAGGGGGCCGGCCAACCCAAGACCATAGCTTGGCCGCCCCCCTTGAGTGGCCGGCCACCCCCTCCCAAACCCTAGCTTTGCTCCTCCACTTCATATTGCCCGCGTAGCTTAGCGAAGCTCCGCCGGATTTCTACACCGCCACCGACACCACGCCGTCGTGCCGTCGGATTCAAGAGGAGCTACTACTTCCGCTGCCCGCTGAAACGGGGAGGTGGACGTCGTCTTCATCAACAACCGAACGTGTGACCGAGTACGGAGGTGCTGCCCGTTCGTGGCGCCGGAACCGATCGTGATCAAGATCTTCTACGCGCTTTTGCAAGCGGCAAGTGATCGTCTACCGCAGCAACAAGAGCCTCCTCTTGTAGGCTTTGGAATCTCTTCAAGGGTGAGACTCGATACCCCCTCGTTGCTACCGTCGTCTAGATTGCATCTTGGCTTGGATTGCATGTTCGCGGTAGGAAAATTTTTGTTTTCTATGCAACGTTATCCTACAGACTCCACATACTTTATCAATCTTCTTGGGGAAATAAACGGTATGCTCCCTATCATCAACATTGAAAGTAACCTTTCCTTTATTGCAATCAATAACAGCCCCTGCGGTGTTAAGAAAAGGTCTCCCAAGAATAATAGACATATTATCATCTTCAGGCATTTCCAACACAACAAAATCAGTTAATATCAAGCAGTTAGTAGTAACTTGAACAGGAACATCCTCACATATACCAACAGGAATAGCAGTAGATTTATCAGCCATTTGCAAAGATATATCAGTAGGTATCAACTTATCTAAATAAAGTCTCTTATAAAGAGAAAAAGGCATAACACTAACACCGGCTCCCAAGTCACATAGAGCAGTTTTAACATAATTATTCTTGATAGAACAAGGAATAGTAGGTATACCTGGGTTGCCCAACTTCTTTGGCACTTTTCCATTGAAAGAGTAATTAGCAAGCATAGTGGAAATTTCCTCATTGGGGATTTTCCTTTTGTTAGTAATAATATCTTTCATATACTTTGAATAAGGAGGCAATTTAATAGCATCAGTCAAAGGGATTTGCAAGAATAAAGGTTTCATCCAATCACAAAATTTATTATAGTGTTCTTCTTCCTTTGATTTTAGTTTCTTAGCAGGAAAAGGCATTTGCTTTTGCACCCAAGGTTCTCTTTCATTACCATGTTTCTCAGCAATAAAATCTTCTTTAGTGTACTTTTTATTTTTAACATGCTTTTCAGGTTCTTCTTCAACCTCTTCTTTATCAGGAGCATCATTCTTATCATTATCTTTATCATGTTCATTACCACTTTCAGTTTCAGCATCAGAAATAGAAATACTATTAGGATCATTAGCAGGTTCTGAGGATTCTACAACATTTTTATGTTTCTTCTTCTTTTTCTTCTTAGAAGGAGCACTAGGTTCGATGCGTTGAGAATCTTGTTCAATTCTTTTGGGATGCCCTTCAGGATATAGAGGATCCTGGGTAGAGACACCACCTCTAGTTGTTACTTCATAAGCATGTTTCTCTTTAGAATTATTCCCTAACAAGTCATTTTGCACTTTAGTGAGTTGATCAATTTGAGTTTGAACCATATGAAAATGTTTAACAAGCATCTTAACATCATTGGAGGTTCTCTCTACAATATCATGCAATTCACTAATAGCTCGAGAATTTTCCATTAAATGATTCTCTACTCTCATATTAAAATTTTCTTGCTTAACAATATAATTATCAAACTCATCTAAGCATTGTGCAGGGGGTTTCGAATACGGAATATCTTCCCTAGTAAAGCGTTGAAGGGAGTTTACCTCAATCATGGATGAAGGGGGAATTATCTCACATATATCTTCTATGGGAGGAAGATTCTTCACATCTTCAGATTTAATACCTTTCTCCTTGAGAGACTTCTTGGCTTCCCTCATATCTTCATCATTCAATTTAATTAAACCCCTCTTCTTCAATATTGGCGTTGGAGTTGGTTCAGGCGTAGTCCAATCATCATGATTCCGGCCTATTGTCAACACCCGGATTTTTAAGTCCGGATGCCTATTATGTCATACATCGCAATCCCAGGAAATTGTTGTTGCGAGGCATAATAGTTAAGTATCACAGTCATCATTCATTACAAACCATAAGGTCTTACAACTTGGAATCACATGATCCATATTACACAAATAGTTGATCTATTGATCAACGAACAAACACAAGTTCATAGCGGAAGCGTAAGATACAAGGACTCTCTAGTCCACAGGCCAACGCTTGACGTTAGAAGCTCCTAGTTGTGGTAGACGTCCTGCTGATCGTCCTCCTCGTACTGCTGCTCGGCTTCATATTCTGGCCATTTGAATAGCCAGGGACAAAGCCGTGAGTACTTTAAGTACTCGCAAACTAATACTAAAGTAAGTACTAGCATTGTCATAAAGGTGTTCTAAGCTCTAAGTTTATTTGCATAAAGCCAATTTTATTTCATAAACACTTTTGTAAACAACTCCTCAAGTGCTAACTAACTCAAGTGGGAACATTAGTGTCATTCCCACAACTCTGTTGTGATTCAAAGTCAAAGTCACCTTTCAAATTTAAGTTCAAAAACATATAAATTCTGATGACGGAAACAGAATGGCCTTTCCAATTGTCCATATCCGCGGACGCGGCTATTCGAATAGTTCTACACTCTGCAGAGGTCGCACACTTGTGCCACAACATTTGATTACATCCGTCAGGGGTAAAACCCTGAATAATCGTAACTCAGTACGCGGATCATCAACCGTTAACCTTTCACTTACACACCCTAGTATAGGCACCTCTCCCCATGAGCTTGGCCTCCCGGTGAAAACCAACTGTTAACCCGGGAACTGCACAGGGCTTGGGCCGGACATTCACCTCATATTCACGTCATATCATATCATCTCTTTTGTTGTAGAGGCAGCTTTCGGCATAACCCCGATGACGCTTGTTTAGAGGGAACCCATACTAAGACACATAAATTTCCAGCTAAGCCCTACCCATAATCAGGTATTGTGGGGGTACTCAAAAATTGGAATGGTATCGCATCCAATCAATCATCAGTTTTTAGCCAAAGTCACCAAGTCAACTTCAGTGTCATATTCACCTTCAAAATCTTTCAATGGAAATGACTAATCATTCCAAGGTTTTCACCATCATCATTTCACCAACACATGTTCCCATCTAGAGTAGTCATTTAGAATTAGCACTAGCCACTATGTGTGAGGGTGCTAAGTATTTGCTTCTAGGCTAAGTTTGATACTCTTGTACTAACTCCATACTAATCTAGTAGAATATAAATCACAAAGTACTTTGATAAAACAAAAGTAATTAAAGCTTGTAAAGTAAAACTGGGAAATGGGATCATAAGCATGAAATAAATGGGGCAATGCCTTGCTCAAGGTGAGCTTTGCACTTTGCAAGAGTATTATCTTGCCTTGGTTGGAAAAGCTGGTCAAAGTGGTCTTCTTCTTCTGGAAGTAGACCTCCTCCTCCTCCTGGTACTCCTCGGTACTAGCGTCTAAAATACGAATACGGGGTACACAATCATCACACCAAACTAATCTACTAAACTAATGCACAAGCATGGTTCACACATTTAAACTAGCATCACTATTTACTATTAAGTTGGTGGATGTGTTTTTCTTATTATTTAAGAAAAATAATTTCCTCTCATACTAACTTAAATGTTACTTTGAATTAATTAGAGAAATAATTTCCTCTCCTTATCTTATTAAGATTTAATTTCTCTTATGCATAATGTGTGACCTAGGTTGACCCAAGTCAACCTCTTCACACTTAGCATTTGGAGAAAAAGATTTAAATGAGGTGAGCACCTCATACTATTTAATTCTAGCATAACAAAGATTTAATATCACCACAATTCCTATGGGACCTAAATAACCAGAGTCTCCACTTCATTTGGAAATTGTGGTGACAAGATTTAAATGAGGGAAAATCCCACATAAGATTTAGTAATAGTTTTGGACAATATCTTTGACTAGAAAAATAGCCATAAAGGCATTTAAAACAACTAAACCCTGATCATTCAAAGTAAGCATAGCATTTTCTTGTAGAAACAATTAGTATAAGTGAAAAGTGAATTATTGGAGGTGGAATTTACTGAAAAGCATTTATGGTTGATTTTTAAGAATTATTATAAGGCAGAAAAGTCCCTGCCTTGTTTATTTTGTCATTTCATTTCTACAAAAGATCTAGGGTTCTAGTCAGTGGCAAAGTGTAGACCATTTCATAAGGTTTCCAAAAATATAAAGTTTGTAAAATTTGGCCAAGTAGATTTGTCACAATTGAATTTCAAAGTTTGCATCAGATTGTATATTTCATAAACTCTGGAAATTCGAATTTGAATTGGTGGGCTCGCGCGGGAAAAAGAGTTGGGCCGGCCCACTTCGCGTCCAGCGCGAGCAGGCCGTCTGACGGCGGGACCCACACGTCAGCGGAACTAACTTACCGAACCGGTACGGGGAAGGAGAGACGTTGGATCAGGCGATGATCTAACGGCTGGAGGTTGTCGTCGTCGACGGCGAGAGGCAGTGGCGAGCGCGGCGGCAGCAGGGGGTCGGAGCCGTCGTCGGAGCTCCGGCGGTCGTCGGAGGGGTGCGCCGCGTCGTTGTCGATGATGGGGAGGCGCTGGAAAGCAGCGGCGCGCGTCCTGGGGCGGCCTCCTTCTCCGGCGAGCTTCGGCTACGGGCGGCGGCAACGAGCTAGCAATTGCAGCGGTGTGGTGGCTATCTGGTGAAATTGAGGCGGCGAGGAGAACTCTGGTGAGGTGGGGAAGAGATTGGCGTGCTCAGTTTGGACGGAGGAGTGCTCCTTTTATAGCGGCGAGAGGTGGCTGAGGCGCCCGGCTTGGTTCGCCATGGCCGCCGTCGGTCCAGGGCCGCGAAGAGCCAAGTGATGGGCGCGGAGTGTTGGCGACGTCCATGCGGTGCTGACGCGCTTGATTGTGAGGAAAACGAGGCACTACAGCGGCGGTGAGCTTGACGGGAAGCTTGCAGGTCATGGCGGGAGGGCGTGGACGCGGTCGTCGTCTGCGGCGTTCCCGCGGGCAAGTGGCCGTGTCCAGGCGGTGCAGTGTGCCGTCGCGCGTCTACTGGCGTTGAGAGGGAGTGCGGAGGTGACGCAGGGGCGCGGGGCTTCGTCACGCTCTGGGCGTCCAGGGTGAGCGCCATGCGCGCTCTGGCGCGGCATGGGCGAGTCCTGGGCGTCCCTGGGCGCGCGTGTGCTGACGCGTGTGAACTCGATCTTGGTCAAGGGCTGGCATGAGCTCGTCCAGGGAGGTGAGAGGGAGACGTTTGACACGGTGTGGCATGCTGGAGATGACCAGGTGAGAGGATGGCACGATGAGGCCATGCCATGCCACGGCATGGCATGCTTGAGGTTGTTTAATCCAAACCTTGGTCAGTGCAAGTGGTGGTGATGGTGTGGTGAAGTGAGAGGGAAGCTCCAGGGTGCAGAGAGAGCAAGATTGGACCAAGTCCAAGTAGAAAAATGAGGTATGGGCTTAAGTTAATACCCTGCCTGCAATGTGTTCGACAGAATGCCCGCAAGAAAATTATTTTCGAAATTTGAAATTCTTTTTGGTGGGTTGTATTCCAATATCAAGTGGAGCATTTTGGTGGTGGTGGTGGTCAAAATGGAATTGATATGCAAAATCACATTTTGCATATGATCTTGTTTTTGTGAGAAAGTTCCAACTTTGCTTGCTTCCCATTTGAAATTGGTGATGAATTTGAGGGGGTGGTTTTGGGAAAAGTTGTAGTGCTTGATGTTGTCTTGGATGAGGTGAAAAGGTTTGACAAAGTTTAGAAGTGGAAAGAAGAGAACCAGGGGCTCAAAGTGGCCATCAGACTAAAAATGGCACAAGTGACCATATTGCATGTATGTTGGAATTGAATTTGATTTTGGTTTGAGTTGAGTTTCTTCACTTCCAAAAGTATTTAAAAGTGTTTAGTAACCATCTTCAACCAATGGTGCAAGCCAAAGTGGTCTAGGTTAGGTATTTGCAAAAATGGCATAGGCCTTATGTGTGTGTAAAGTTGGTTTTATTATTTCTTTTCTATTTTCTTTTTATTTGACTTTGGGTGATCAAGTGATCATTGCTAGGGTTTTAGAGTGAGAGAGAACACATGAGCAAACATCATGGCAATTGCACACTCAAAATAATTCACAAGGTGATCTATATGCATAGACCTATATGATGAGAAAAAGTTTTTGTTTGCCCCAATTTTTGGATTCTTGAAATCTCTCTTGTTCATTTTGTTGAAACTTGGGATGTTACAAACCCTTCCCCCTTACAAAAGATCTCGTCCCGAGATCTAGAGAAAACTAGGTACTAAAGAGATTTGGGTATTCCTTCTTCATATCTTCCTCGCGTTCCCAGGTTGCTTCTTCTTCGGTGTGATTACTCCATTGTATTTTCAGGAACTTGATACTTCTAGTGCGGGTGGTCCTGAATGCTTCTTCAAGGATGCGAATAGGCACTTCGCGATAGGTTAGGTCCTTGTTGATATCAATGGCTCTGTGGTCGATGTTCTTGAATACTTCGGTCTTCTCAGGTACTTCTAGACACTTCCGAAGCAGTGAGATGTGAAACACATTGTGTACGGCGGACATCTCTTCTGGCAGTTCCAACTGATATGAGACTTCTCCTCGGCGATCCAGAATCTTGAATGGTCCGACATATCTGGGGGCGAGCTTTCCTTTAAGTTGGAATCTCTGCATTCCTTTGAGGGGTGAGACTTTGAGATACACAAAATCTCCGATTTCGAATGTCATCTCTCGGCGTCTCTTGTCGGCGTAGCTCTTCTGTCTGGATTGGGCGGTCTTGAGGTACTCACGGATCTTGTGCACCTTCTCTTCGGCTTCGCGGAGAACATCGGGGCCGAAGACTTGACTATCTCCGACTTCCGACCAGTTCAGAGGGGTACGGCATTTCCTTCCGTACAGGGCTTCAAAGGGGGCCATCTGTAAGCTGGCTTGATAGCTATTGTTGTAGGAGAATTCTGCATATGGTAGGCAGTCTTCCCATTTGGATCCGTACTCTAGCACACAGGCTCTCAACATATCTTCTAGGATCTGGTTGACTCTCTCAGTCTGTCCGTCGATCACGTGGGTGGTATCTTTGTCTTTGAAATTCAGACGGGTTCCTAGTCCTTCATGTACTTTCTGCGAGAATCTTGAGGTGAATTGTGATCCTCTATCGACACAATTGACTTCGGGGTTCCGTGCAGGCTGACTATTCTGGATATGTATAACTCAGCTAGCTTTGGGCCTTGGTATGTGGTCTTGACAGGGATGAAATGTGCAACCTTGGTCAACCTATCAATGACTACCCAAATGGAGTCATTTCCTCGGCTAGATTTGGGCAATCCTGTGATAAAGTCCATACCGACAGAATCCCATTTCCACTCTGGAATCTGTAAAGGTTGCAACAGTCCTGCGGGTCGTTGATGTTCTGCTTTGACTCGCTGACAGATATCACACTTGGCGATGTAGCTTCCTATCTCTCGCTTCATTCCGTGCCACCAGAATTGTTCCTTCAGGTCTTGGTACATCTTGGTACCTCCAGGGTGGATTGAGTAAAGGGTGTCATGGGCTTCTTGCAGAATGACTTGCTTCAAGTCAGAGTCCGATGGTACGCAGAGACGTTCTTTGTACCAAAGAACTCCGGCCGTCTATGGTGAATCCTGGTGCCTTTCCCCGCAGCTATTTGACTCTTTATTCCGTCAATGCTGGCATTTCCCTTCTGGGCTTCCTTTATCTGGCTCATCAAAGTGGGTTGGAGTTCAATGCTGGCGAGGAATCCTTCGCTCACTAGCTCTAGTCTGAATTGTTCAAACTCTTGGTACAGGCTTGGTTGCTCTATTGCGATCATGGAGTTTAACTGACACGGCAGTCTGCTCAAGGCATCCGCTACCACATTGGCCTTGCCGGGGTGGTAGTGAATTTCCATGTCGTAATCCTTGATTAGTTCTATCCATCTGCGCTGTCTCATGTTCAGCTCTTTCTGGGTGAAAATGTACTTCAGGCTCTTGTGATCTGAATATATCTCGCATCGATTACCCATAAGGTAATGACGCCAAACCTTCAGGGCTAACACTACGGCTGCTAACTCCAAGTCATGGGTTGGATAGTTCTGTTCATGTTGCTTCAGTTGCCTTGATAGGTAAGATATCACTTTGCCTTCTTGCATCAACACACATCCAAGTCCAGTCTTGGATGCATCACAATAGACATCAAATGGCTTGGTGACATCGGGCATGATCAAAATTGGGGCTGTGGTTAATCTGAGCTTGAGTAGCTGAAAGCTTTCTTCACATTTGTCATTCCAGTCAAATTTCCGGTCCTTCTTCAGCAGTTGAGTCATTGGCCTTGCGATGCTTGAAAATCCTTCAACGAATCGGCGGTAATATCCCGCCAATCCTAGAAATGCTCGGACTTCCGTCTGGGTGGTTGGGGCCTTCCATTCCTCAACAGTTTTGATTTTTGCGGGATCTACAGCAATTCCTCCTGCGGACAAGATGTGTCCCAGGAATCCCACTTCTCTTAACCAAAACTCACATTTGCTAAACTTGGCGTACAACTGATGTTGCCTAAGGGTTTCTAGAACCACTTCCAAATGTTGCTCATGTTCTTCTTCTGATTTGGAGTAGATAAGGATGTCGTCGATGAAGACAACGACAAACTTATCCAGGAATTCCATAAAGATCTTATTCATGAGGTTCATGAAATAAGCGGGGGCATTGGTCAGTCAAAGGACATGACATTGTACTCATACATCCATATCTGGTGGTAAAGGCAGTCTTTGGAATATACGTTGCTCGAATCTTTAGTTGATGGTAACCTGTCCTCGAGATCAATCTTTGAGAAAACTTGGGCACGGTTAGCTGGTCAAACAGATCTTCTATCTTTGGCAAGGGATATTTGTTCTTGATGGTGACATCGTTAAGCTTACGATAATCCGTAACCAAAGCAGTGGCACCGTCCTTTTTATCCACAAACAAAGCTGGTGATCTCCAAGGCGACGCACTTGGTCGAATCAGACCTTTGTACAGCATATCATCCGATTTGCTTCTTCGGTTCTATCAGTTCTGCGGGTTCATGCTTTGTAGGCTCTCTGGGCTATGGGTCCTGTTCAGGGATTAACTCGATGATAAACTTCGATATCCCGGTCCGGGGCATACGGGTAGATCATCCGGAAACACATCGGGGTATCGACAAACGACCACGATTTGATCCAGAGTTGGCTTTGCTACACTTTGATTGCGGGTAAATTTTACGGGTAGTTTTTCAGATAAGTGTTCTATTATTATTCCGGTGCTACTTGTCATGGTGATGGCCTTCTTGGCGCAGTCTATCAATCCATGATGTTTCGCCATCCAGTCCATACCCAGGACTACTTCCAATCCTTTTGTTCCCAGAACAATCAAGTTTGCATAAAAGTCTATTTCATGGATTACGATGGGTACATCTTTGCAAAATTTTCTAGCTTTAGTTGTTGATCCAGGTATTTGAACTACCATGACATGTTTCAAGCTGACTGGTTGAATCTTACTAGTGCATACAAAATCTTCTGTAACAAACGAATGCGATGCTCCAGAATCAAACAACACTCTTGCTGGTATTGAGTTAACAGAGAACATACCCAGCACCACGTCGAGTGCTTCTGGGCTTCCTCGGCATTCATGTGGTAGAGGCGACCTCCGCGGTTGTTCGGGTTGTTGGGGGCGAACTTCTTGCCGGTGGAGACACGGCGTTGCTGCTGAGCTGGTGGTGCGGGGTTGCCTGCGAGCTTGGCGAGCCTCTTGGGACACTCATTGGAGTAATGCCCCACTACACCACACTCATAGCAAGTGATGGTGGTCTTGTCCTGCTTGTTCGCGACGGGGATGGCATTGCTCCCGGTCCTTGGTGCGGTGTTGGAGTTGTTGTTGCTATTGTTGTTGTTGGGGGCTCTTGGCGGAGCGCGGTTGAAGTTGTTGTTGGTGTTGTAGTTGCTGTTGTTGTGGTGGCCTCCTGGCCTGGGGTTTCCTCCACTCCGGTTCTGATAAACCGGACGTGACATCTGTGCATTGGGCTTGTTGGTTCTGAAACCTCCGCCTGAGTTGGGGCGGTACCTTGGGGCATTGCTGGGCCCACTCTGATTCATCATGCGGCGCTTGCGGTTCTCGCTGGCTTGGTGCAGTTTGCCTTCCATCTGGATGGCGGAGTCAACGAGGGCTTCGAGGTCGGCAAAGGGGATGTTGATCAACACAGTCTGCATCTCATCATGCAGTCCATTCAGGAACCTTTCCTTCCTCTTCTCAGTAGTGTCGGTCTCATCCGGGGCGTACCTTGACAGTGTGAGAAACTTGTCGCGGTATTCCACCACGGACATCCGGCCTTGCTTCAGTTCACGGAATTCATCTCTCATCTTCTTTATCAGACCCGGGGGTACATGGTACTTGCTGAACTTGAGCTTGAAATCAGTCCAAGTCATGAACTGTCCCGCGTTCATGGAACGGGTGCTTGTCCACCAAGCTCTTGCGGGTCCTGCTAAGTAGTGCGTGGCAAACAGCACTTTCTCATTCTCTTCCACTCCAGCTACTTCTAGATTGTTCTCCATAGTTTGGAGCCAATCATCTGCATCAAGTGGTTCCTCAGTCTTGCTGAAAACTGGCGGGTTGGTATTCTGGAAGTTCTTGAGCTTAGATCCTGGATGATCATGGTGGCCTTGATTGTTGTTGACAAGCTGTTGGAGTGCTGCAATGTTGGCTTGCCTTTCAGCTCTTTCTGCTTCTCTATCTTCCAGCATAACTTGCAACATCTGCATCATAGCATCTTGGTTCGTGTTGCGAGTTGGAGGGGCCATCTGAGTATTGAGATTGATCATGAGAAAAGAGGGAAATTTCTATGGCTTGTTTTGTGGTTGAGTTCACAAGTTTAAAACTTGAAGTCTTTTCATGATGACACAAACATACATTCTTTCATAGCAAACAACACACATTACAAGCTAACACACTAAGGGTTTTAAGAACCCTTCTTCTCCAAACTACGATACATGGGGCGGGATACAACTCACACCTACGATAGTGCATAAGTGAACTACTCCTCCTCCTGGTCAACATCGATGGGGGTGTGGTCATCATCCTCGTCGTCCAGGAAGTCGTAGTCTTCCCCCTCGGTGTTCTCATCCTCCTCGAAGTCGTCGTCGTCACTCAGGTAGTTGCTTCCTCCCTGAATGTCTTCTCCATCTTCCTCCATCTTCTTCATCTGCTCTTCTTGGGCCTTGACAGTGGCCTCAAGTGCTGCGATCTTCGCGCGGAGGCGGTCGATAGTGGCATCCTTCTTTGCGCGCTGCTGGCGGAGAGTCCTGCGGTCCTTGGCGAGCATCTTGATGCAGTCGCCCTGCTCGATGATGCGGGCGTGAGTCTGGTTGGCGTACTCACGGGAGTGGTCGAGATCCTGCTGAGTGTGGTACAGCATGAAGTCGAGATGCTCCACGTGGTGCTTCAGCTGCGGGTGCGATGACATGTCCATGGGTTCTCCAGCGGAGTTACGCCTCGCAAGGTGAGAAAAGCGAGGGTGCTGGAGTGCCTCCCCGCTCATCCCGCACAAGCGTGCGAGTCCCTCCTGAAGGCCGCGAGCAAGTCCGTCCAGCCAGTTGCTCTCCATGAAGGAGAAGAGGATCCTCTCAGAAGTGGGAGGCTCCATCTTGCCCCTCAAGTCAGCGGTGATGATCCACTGCAGCTCGCCTCCTGGCTGGTTCGCGATCTGCGAACCGTGGAACTCGGGGTGCGGGCGACCCAGGTGGTCGGACAGGGCGTTGAGGTCGTGCTCGAAGATCAAGCTACCCCCGTTCCCAAGCTGGTAAAACTTCGTGTTCACGGGCTCCATCTGAAAGTGAAGTAAAGGATTAAGTTAGAGAAGTGAACAAGTGTGGCAAAATTTTAGTTATATTTCTAAGGAAGAGCATGACTTCTTGTTTTTCCAAAGAGCTCAAGGAGAAGACAAAGATTAAAATTTTTAGAAATACTTCATTTCTTTTTGAAACTCAATTTTTCAGAACGTCCATTTCTAACTAGGGTCTCCTAAGGTCAAACAATGGCTCTGATACCAACTTGTCAACACCCGGATTTTTAAGTCCGGATGCCTATTATGTCATACATCGCAATCCCAGGAAATTGTTGTTGCGAGGCATAATAGTTAAGTATCACAGTCATCATTCATTACAAACCATAAGGTCTTACAACTTGGAATCACATGATCCATATTACACAAATAGTTGATCTATTGATCAACGAACAAACACAAGTTCATAGCGGAAGCGTAAGATACAAGGACTCTCTAGTCCACAGGCCAACGCTTGACGTTAGAAGCTCCTAGTTGTGGTAGACGTCCTGCTGATCGTCCTCCTCGTACTGCTGCTCGGCTTCATATTCTGGCCATTTGAATAGCCAGGGACAAAGCCGTGAGTACTTTAAGTACTCGCAAACTAATACTAAAGTAAGTACTAGCATTGTCATAAAGGTGTTCTAAGCTCTAAGTTTATTTGCATAAAGCCAATTTTATTTCATAAACACTTTTGTAAACAACTCCTCAAGTGCTAACTAACTCAAGTGGGAACATTAGTGTCATTCCCACAACTCTGTTGTGATTCAAAGTCAAAGTCACCTTTCAAATTTAAGTTCAAAAACATATAAATTCTGATGACGGAAACAGAATGGCCTTTCCAATTGTCCATATCCGCGGACGCGGCTATTCGAATAGTTCTACACTCTGCAGAGGTCGCACACTTGTGCCACAACATTTGATTACATCCGTCAGGGGTAAAACCCTGAATAATCGTAACTCAGTACGCGGATCATCAACCGTTAACCTTTCACTTACACACCCTAGTATAGGCACCTCTCCCCATGAGCTTGGCCTCCCGGTGAAAACCAACTGTTAACCGGGAGCGCACGGGGCTTGGGCCGGACATTCACCTCATATTCACGTCATATCATATCATCTCTTTTGTTGTAGAGGCAGCTTTCGGCATAACCCCGATGACGCTTGTTTAGAGGGAACCCATACTAAGACACATAAATTTCCAGCTAAGCCCTACCCATAATCAGGTATTGTGGGGGTACTCAAAAATTGGAATGGTATCGCATCCAATCAATCATCAGTTTTTAGCCAAAGTCACCAAGTCAACTTCAGTGTCATATTCACCTTCAAAATCTTTCAATGGAAATGACTAATCATTCCAAGGTTTTCACCATCATCATTTCACCAACACATGTTCCCATCTAGAGTAGTCATTTAGAATTAGCACTAGCCACTATGTGTGAGGGTGCTAAGTATTTGCTTCTAGGCTAAGTTTGATACTCTTGTACTAACTCCATACTAATCTAGTAGAATATAAATCACAAAGTACTTTGATAAAACAAAAGTAATTAAAGCTTGTAAAGTAAAAACTGGGAAATGGGATCATAAGCATGAAATAAATGGGGCAATGCCTTGCTCAAGGTGAGCTTTGCACTTTGCAAGAGTATTATCTTGCCTTGGTTGGAAAACTGGTCAAAGTGGTCTTCTTCTTCCTGGAAGTAGACCTCCTCCTCCTCCTGGTACTCCTCGGTACTAGCGTCTAAAATACGAATACGGGGTACACAATCATCACACCAAACTAATCTACTAAACTAATGCACAAGCATGGTTCACACATTTAAACTAGCATCACTATTTACTATTAAGTTGGTGGATGTGTTTTTCTTATTATTTAAGAAAAATAATTTCCTCTCATACTAACTTAAATGTTACTTTGAATTAATTAGAGAAATAATTTCCTCTCCTTATCTTATTAAGATTTAATTTCTCTTATGCATAATGTGTGACCTAGGTTGACCCAAGTCAACCTCTTCACACTTAGCATTTGGAGAAAAAGATTTAAATGAGGTGAGCACCTCATACTATTTAATTCTAGCATAACAAAGATTTAATATCACCACAATTCCTATGGGACCTAAATAACCAGAGTCTCCACTTCATTTGGAAATTGTGGTGACAAGATTTAAATGAGGGAAAATCCCACATAAGATTTAGTAATAGTTTTGGACAATATCTTTGACTAGAAAAATAGCCATAAAGGCATTTAAAACAACTAAACCCTGATCATTCAAAGTAAGCATAGCATTTTCTTGTAGAAACAATTAGTATAAGTGAAAATTGAATTATTGGAGGTGGAATTTACTGAAAAGCATTTATGGTTGATTTTTAAGAATTATTATAAGGCAGAAAAGTCCCTGCCTTGTTTATTTTGTCATTTCATTTCTACAAAAGATCTAGGGTTCTAGTCAGTGGCAAAGTGTAGACCATTTCATAAGGTTTCCAAAAATATAAAGTTTGTAAAATTTGGCCAAGTAGATTTGTCACAATTGAATTTCAAAGTTTGCATCAGATTGTATATTTCATAAACTCTGGAAATTCGAATTTGAATTGGTGGGCTCGCGCGGGAAAAAGAGTTGGGCCGGCCCACTTCGCGTCCAGCGCGAGCAGGCCGTCTGACGGCGGGACCCACACGTCAGCGGAACTAACTTACCGAACCGGTACGGGGAAGGAGAGACGTTGGATCAGGCGATGATCTAACGGCTGGAGGTTGTCGTCGTCGACGGCGAGAGGCAGTGGCGAGCGCGGCGGCAGCAGGGGGTCGGAGCCGTCGTCGGAGCTCCGGCGGTCGTCGGAGGGGTGCGCCGCGTCGTTGTCGATGATGGGGAGGCGCCTGGAAGCAGCGGCGCGTCCTGGGGCGGCCTCCTTCTCCGGCGAGCTTCGGCTACGGGCGGCGGCAACGAGCTAGCAATTGCAGCGGTGTGGTGGCTATCTGGTGAAATTGAGGCGGCGAGGAGAACTCTGGTGAGGTGGGGAAGAGATTGGCGTGCTCAGTTTGGACGGAGGAGTGCTCCTTTTATAGCGGCGAGAGGTGGCTGAGGCGCCCGGCTTGGTTCGCCATGGCCGCCGTCGGTCCAGGGCCGCGAAGAGCCAAGTGATGGGCGCGGAGTGTTGGCGACGTCCATGCGGTGCTGACGCGCTTGATTGTGAGGAAAACGAGGCACTACAGCGGCGGTGAGCTTGACGGGAAGCTTGCAGGTCATGGCGGGAGGGCGTGGACGCGGTCGTCGTCTGCGGCGTTCCCGCGGGCAAGTGGCCGTGTCCAGGCGGTGCAGTGTGCCGTCGCGCGTCTACTGGCGTTGAGAGGGAGTGCGGAGGTGACGCGGGCGCGGGGCTTCGTCACGCTGCGGGCGTCCAGGTGAGCGCCATGCGCGCTGCGGCGTGGCATGGGCGAGTCCTGGCGTCCACAGGCGCGCGTGTGCTTGACGCGTGTGAACTCGATCTTGGTCAAGGGCTGGCATGAGCTCGTCCGGGGAGGTGAGAGGGAGACGTTTGACACGGTGTGGCATGCTGGAGATGACCAGGTGAGAGGATGGCACGATGAGGCCATGCCATGCCACGGCATGGCATGCTTGAGGTTGTTTAATCCAAACCTTGGTCAGTGCAAGTGGTGGTGATGGTGTGGTGAAGTGAGAGGGAAGCTCCAGGGTGCAGAGAGAGCAAGATTGGACCAAGTCCAAGTAGAAAAATGAGGTATGGGCTTAAGTTAATACCCTGCCTGCAATGTGTTCGACAGAATGCCCGCAAGAAAATTATTTTCGAAATTTGAAATTCTTTTTGGTGGGTTGTATTCCAATATCAAGTGGAGCATTTTGGTGGTGGTGGTGGTCAAAATGGAATTGATATGCAAAATCACATTTTGCATATGATCTTGTTTTTGTGAGAAAGTTCCAACTTTGCTTGCTTCCCATTTGAAATTGGTGATGAATTTGAGGGGGTGGTTTTGGGAAAAGTTGTAGTGCTTGATGTTGTCTTGGATGAGGTGAAAAGGTTTGACAAAGTTTAGAAGTGGAAAGAAGAGAACCAGGGGCTCAAAGTGGCCATCAGACTAAAAATGGCACAAGTGACCATATTGCATGTATGTTGGAATTGAATTTGATTTTGGTTTGAGTTGAGTTTCTTCACTTCCAAAAGTATTTAAAAGTGTTTAGTAACCATCTTCAACCAATGGTGCAAGCCAAAGTGGTCTAGGTTAGGTATTTGCAAAAATGGCATAGGCCTTATGTGTGTGTAAAGTTGGTTTTATTATTTCTTTTCTATTTTCTTTTTATTTGACTTTGGGTGATCAAGTGATCATTGCTAGGGTTTTAGAGTGAGAGAGAACACATGAGCAAACATCATGGCAATTGCACACTCAAAATAATTCACAAGGTGATCTATATGCATAGACCTATATGATGAGAAAAAGTTTTTGTTTGCCCCAATTTTTGGATTCTTGAAATCTCTCTTGTTCATTTTGTTGAAACTTGGGATGTTACACCTATTTTAGCCAATAATTCTTCAGCGTCGTCTGGAGTTCTTTTCCTGAAAACACAACCAGCACAACTATCCAGGTATGCCCTAGACTCAATGGTTAGTCCACTATAAAATATATCAAGTAAATCATGCTTTTCCAAATCATGGTCAGGCCGAGCTCTAATATGAGAGCAAAATCTCGCCCAAGCCTCAGGCAATTTCTCTCCATCTTCCTGGTTAAAATTATAAATTCTCTGCAAAGCAATATGTTGAGCACTAGCAGGAAAGTATTTACCGAAGAAAACATCAAGCAATTCTTTTGGACTTTTAATAGAATTAGGTGGCAAACTATTATACCAAGTTTTAGCGTCATCCTTTAATGAGAATGGAAAGATTTTAGCAACAAAGTAAGTACGCATCTTGACATCATCAGAAAACAAGCTACTTAGAGTAGATAACTCAATCATGTGTTCAACAGCACTTTCTTTTTCAGTACCACAAAAGGGTGTTTTCTCAACAATAGCTATATGAGATAGATCAAGAGAAAAATCATAATCTTTATCCTTAATGTTTATAGGAGATGTGGCAAACTTAGGATCAGGAGACAGTTTATATCTAACAGCATGTTCTGCAAGAAACTTTTTAATTTTTCTTGCATCAGTAGTAGCATTGCATTTTTCAATAAAATCATCATTAAGCTCCACATAATCTTCATCAGGATCATCACTAAAATAATCAAGTTCAGGTGAATTAACAGGTGTAGTAGCATTAGGAGTTTCAGTATTTTCAATTTGTCTAGACCTAGCAATTGTAGCATCTAGAAAAGATCCCAATGAACCACTATCATCAAGCACAGCAGAAATATTATCAATATTATGAGAGTTTTCAGATTCAGCAGAAGTACCCGCATGTGAAGCATGTGGCGGTGAAACAAGTTTATCAATCACAGATGGTGAATCAAGTGTAGCGGAGGTATTCAGAATTGTACCTTTTCTTGTAGTGGATGGTAATATGGCGACCTTAGTATCGCGAGGTTTACCCATGATGGAGAATTTGCAGCGAACAATATTAATCCAAGTGAACTTCCAAATAAAGCTATGCTCCCCGGCAACGGCGCCGAGAAAATAGTCTTGATGACCCACAAGTATAGGAGATCTAGCAGTCTTCGAGGGAAGTAAAACCCAATTTATTGATTCGACACAAGGGGAGACAAAGAACACTTGGAAGCCTTAACGGCGGAGTTGTCAATTCAGCTGCACACAGAACAGACTTGCTCGCAAGAGTTTATCGATAGTAACAGTTTTATAGCGATAAGGTAGTGAAATAACAGCAGCAGAGTAACACAGACAGCAGTAGTGATTATAGTAAACAACAGGATTAAAATACTGTAGGCACGGGGACGGATGAACGGGCGTTGCATGGATGAGAGAAACTCATGTAACAATCATAGTAGGGCATTTGCAGATAATAAAACGGTGTCCAAGTACAAAGCAATCAATAGGCATGTGTTCCATATATAGTCGTGCGTGCTCGCAATGAGAAACTTGCACAACATCTTTTGTCCTACCAGCCGGTGGCAGCCGGGCCTCAAGGGAAACTACTGGATATTAAGGTACTCCTTTTAATAGAGTACCGGAGCAAAGCATTAACACTCCGTGAACACATGTGATCCTCACATCACTACCATTCCCTCCGGTTGTCCCGATTTCTGTCACTTCGGGGCCATTGGTTCCGGACAGTGACATGTGTATACAACTTGCAGGTAAGATCAATAAACAATGAATATCATGATGAAACAATAACATGTTCAGATCTGAGATCATGGCACTCGGGCCCTAGTGACAAGCATTAAGCATAACAAGTTGCAACAATATCATCAAAGTACCCATTACGGACACTAGGCACTATGCCCTAACAATCTTATGCTATTACATGACCAATCTCATCCAATCCCTACCATCCCCTTCGGCCTACAGCGGGAGAATTACTCACACATGGATGGGGGAAACATGGCTGGTTGATGTAGAGGCATTGGCGGTGATGATGGCGATGATCTCCTCCAATTCCCCGTCCCGGCGGAGTGCCAGAACGGAGACTTCTGGCTCCCGCGACGGAGTTTCGCGATGTGGCGGCGTTCTGGAGGGTTTCTGGCGACTTCGACTTCTCTCCGTGCGTTTTTAGGTCGAGGCCGATAAATAGTCCGAAGGAGGGCGTCGGAGGCCGGCCGAGGGGGCCACACCACATGGCCGCGCGAGCCCCCCCTGGGCCACGCCGCCCTATGGTGTGGGGCCCTCAGGCCTCCACCTGAGTTGTCCTTCTGGCTCCGTCAGTTTTCTGGGAAAATAGGGCCTTCTGCATAAATTCCGAGGATTTTCCCGAAAGTTGGATTTCTGCACAAAAACGAGACACCAGAACAGTTCTGCTGAAAACAGCGTTAGTCCGTGTTAGTTGTATCCAAAATACACAAATTAGAGGCAAAACAATAGCAAAAGTGTTCGGGAAAGTAGATACGTTTTGGACGTATCATGCCCCCGGAAGGCTCCTCCATCGACACCACCGCCATCTTCATCACCACTGCTGTCTCCCATGAGGAGGGAGTAGTTCTCCATCGAGGCTCGGGGCTGTACCGGTAGCTATGTGGTTCATCTCTTTCCTATGTACTTCAATACAATAATCTCATGAGCTGCCTTACATGATTGAGATTCATATGATGATGCTTGTAATCTAGATGTCGTTATGCTAGTCAAGTGAATTTTACTTATGTGATCTCCGGAGACTCCTTGTCCCACGTGTGTAAAGGTGACAGTGTGTGCACCGTGTGGGTCTCTTAGGCTATATTTCACAGAATACTTATTCACTGTTATGCATGGCATAGTGAAGTACTTATTTATATCTCTTTATGATTGCAATGTGTTTGTATCACAATTTATCTATGTGCTACTCTAGTGATGTTATTAAAGTAGTTTTATTCCTCCTGCACGGTGTAATGGTGACAGTGTGTGCATCCGTGTTAGTACTTGGCGTATGCTATGATTATGATCTCTTGTAGATTATGAAGTTAACTATTGCTATGATAGTATTGATGTGATCTATGCCTCCTTTCTTAGCATGAAGGTGACAGTGTGCATGCTACATTAGTACTTGGTTTAGTCGTGTTGATCTTTCATGCACTCTAAGGTTATTTAAATATGAACATTGAATTGTGGAGCTTGTTAACTCCGGCATTGAGGGTTCGTGTAATCCTACGCAATGGTGTTCATCATCCAACAAGAGTGTAGAGTATGCATTTATCTATTCTATTATGTGATCAATGTTGAGAGTGTCCACTAGTGAAAGTGTAATCCCTAGGCCTTGTTCCTAAATACTGCTATCGCTGCTTGTTTACTGTTTTACTGCGTTACTACTGCTTGTTTACTGTCCTAGGCAAAGCACTTTCTGGTGCCGTTGCTACTACTTATTTATACCACCTGTATTTCACTATCTCTTCGCCGAACTAGTGCACCTATTAGGTGTGTTGGGGACACAAGAGACTTCTTGCTTTGTGGTTGCAGGGTTGCATGAGAGGGATATCTTTGACCTCTTCCTCCCTGAGTTCGATAAACCTTGGGTGATCCACTTAAGGGAAAACTTGCTGCTGTTCTACAAACCTCTGCTCTTGGAGGCCCAACACTGTCTACAGGAAAAGGAGGGGGGCGTAGACATCAAGCTATTTTCTGGCGCCGTTGCCGGGGAGGAAAGGTAAAAGGCACTCATACTCCGGTTCCAGGTAAAGTACTTTTCTGGCGCCATTGTGTGTGTGCTTGAAGCTATTTCCTTTAGATCCTGCAATTGCATCTTTTTGTTTCTTGTTTTACACTAGTTAGGCATAATGGACAACAATGAGCTTCTTACTTTATTTCATGATTTAAGACATGGATGGGTTGATCCGAAAATTAAAAAACCCATGGAACATATTAGTATGAACGCAATCACTGCTAATACTATGGATAAGTCTAAGCTTGGGGAAGCTGGTTTTGATGAGCATGATCTTTTTAGTCCCCCAAACATTGAGGAGAAAATTTACTTTGATGATACTTTGCCTCCTATTTATGATGATTATAATGATAGTAGCCTTTTGGTGCCGCCTGTTATGGAGGACAAATTTGATTATGATTACAATATGCCTCCTATATTTGATGATGAGAATAATAATGATAGCTACATTGTTGAATTTGCTCCCACTACAATTAATAAGATTGATTATGCTTATGTTGGGAGTAGTAATAATTTTATGCATGAGACTCATGATAAGAATGCTTTATGTGATAGTTATATTGTTGAGTTTGCTCATGATGCTACTGAAAGTTATTATGAGAGAGGAAAATATGGTTGTAGAAATTTTCATGTTACTAAAACACCTCTCTATGTGCTAAAATTTTTGAAACTACACTTGTTTTATCTTCCTGATCTTGTTACTTTGCTCTTCATGAATTTATTTGTGTACAAGATTCCTTTTTATAGGAAGCATGTTAGACTTAAATGTGTTTTGAATTTGCCTCTTGATGCTCTCTTTTGCTACAACTACTATTTCTTGCGAGTGCATCATCAAAACTGCTGAGCCCATCTTAATGGCTATAAAGAAAGAACTTCTAGGGAGATAACCCATGTGATTATTTTGCTACAGTACATTGTTTTATATTTGAGTCTTGGAAGTTGTTTACTACTGTAGCAACCTCTCCTTATCTTAGTTTTGTGTTTTGTTGTGCCAAGTAAAGTCTTTGATACCAAGGTTGATACTAGATTTGGATTACTGCGCAGAAACAGATTTCTTTGCTGTCACGAATCTGGGCAAAATTCTCTGTAGGTAACTCATAAAATTATGCCAATTTACGTGAGTGATCCTCAGATATGTACGCAACTTTCATTCAATTTTAGCATTTTCATTTGAGCAAGTCTGGTGCCTCGATAAAATTCGTCAATACGAACTGTTCTGTTTTTGACAGATTCTGCCTTTTATTTCGCATTGCCTCTTTTGCTATGTTGGATGAATTTCTTTGATCCATTAATGTCCAGTAGCTTTATGCAATGTCCAGAAGTGTTAAGAATGATTGTGTCACCTCTGAACATGTTAATTTTTATTGTCCACTAACCCTCTAATGAGTTGTTTCGAGTTTGGTGTGGAGAAAGTTTTCAAGGATCAAGAGAGGAGTATGATGCAATATGATCAAGGAGAGTGAAAGCTCTAAGCTTGGGGATGCCCCGGTGGTTCACCCCTGCATATTCTAAGAAGACTCAAGCGTCTAAGCTTGGGGATGCCCAAGGCATCCCCTTCTTCATCGACAATATTATCAGGTTCCTCCCCTGAAACTATATTTTTATTCCATCACAGCTTATGTGCTTTGCTTGGAGCGTCTGTTTGTTTTTGTTTTTGTTTTGTTTGGATAAAATGGATCCTAGCATTCCTTGTGTGGGAGAGAGACACGCTCCGCTGTTGCATATGGACAAGTATGTCCTTAGGTTTTACTCATAGTATTCATGGCGAAGTTTCTTCTTCGTTAAATTGTTATATGGTTGGAATTGGAAAATGATACATGTAGTAATTGCTATAATGTCTTGGATAATGTGATACTTGGCAATTGTTGTGCTCATGTTTAAGCTCTTGCATCATATACTTTGCACTTATTAATGAAGAAATACATAGAGCATGCTAAAATTTGGTTTGCATAATTGGTCTCTCTAAGGTCTAGATAATTTCTAGTAAAGAGTTTGAACAACAAGGAAGACGGTGTAGAGTCTTATAATGTTTACAATATGTCTTTTATGTGAGTTTTGCTGCACCGGTTCATCCTTGTGTTTGTTTCAAATAACCTTGCTAGCCTAAACCTTGTATCGAGAGGGAATACTTCTCATGCATCCAAAATACTTGAGCCAACCACTATGCCATTTGTGTCCACCATACCTACCTACTACATGGTATTTATCCGCCATTCCAAAGTAAATTGCTTGAGTGCTACCTTTAAAATTCCATCATTCACCTTTGCAATATATAGCTCATGGGACAAATAGCTTAAAAACTATTGTGGTATTGAATATGTACTTATGCACTTTATCTCTTATTAAGTTGCTCGTTGTGCGATAACCATGTTCACTGGGGACGCCATCAACTACTCTTTGTTGAATATCATGTGAGTTGCTATGCATGTTCGTCTTGTCTGAAGTAAGGGCGATCTACCACCTTATGGTTAGAGCATGCATATTGTTAGAGAAGAACATTGGGCCGCTAACTAAAGCCATGATCCATGGTGGAAGTTTCAGTTTTGGACAATATCCTCAATCTCATATGAGAAAATTAATTGTTGCTACATGCTTATGCATTAAAGAGGAGTCCATTATCTGTTGTCCATGTTGTCCCGGTATGGATGTCTAAGTTGAGAATAATCAAAAGCGAGAAATCCAAAATGCGAGCTTTCTCCTTAGACCTTTGTACAGGCGGCATGGAGGTACCCCATTGTGACACTTGGTTAAAACATGTGTATTGCGATGATCCGGTAGTCCAAGCTAATTAGGACAAGGTGCGGGCACTATTAGTATACTATGCATGAGGCTTGCAACTTGTAAGATATAATTTACATGATACATATGCTTTATTACTACCGTTGACAAAATTGTTTCTTGTTTTCAAAATCAAAGCTCTAGCACAAATATAGCAATCGATGCTTTCCTCTTTGAAGGACCATTCTTTTACTTTTATTGTTGAGTCAGTTCACCTATCTCTCTCCACCTCAAGAAGCAAACATTTGTGTGAACTGTGCATTGATTCCTACATACTTGCATATTGCAATTATTATATTACTCTATGTTGACAATATCCATGAGATATACATGTTATAAGTTGAAAGCAACTGCTGAAACTTCATCTTCCTTTGTGTTGCTTCAATGCTTCTACTATGAACTATTGCTTTATGAGTTAACTCTTATGCAAGACTTATTGATGCTTGTCTCGAAGTACTATTCATGAAAAGTCTTTGCTATGTGATTCATTTGTTTACTCATGTCATTTACCATTGTTTTGATTGCTGCATTCATTACATATGTTTACAATATGATCAAGTTTATGATGGCATGTCACTCCAGAAATTATCTTTGTTTATCGTTTACCTGCTCGGGACGAGCAGAAACTAAGCTTGGGGATGCTGATACGTCTCCGACGTATCGATAATTTCTTATGTTCCATGCCACATTATTGATGATATCTACATGTTATATGCACATTTTATGTCATATTCGTGCATTTTCTGGAACTAACCTATTAACAAGATGCCGAAGTGCCGATTCTTTGTTTCAGCTGTTTTTGGTTTCAGAAATCCTAGTAACGAAATATTCTCGGAATTGGACGAAATCAACGCCCAGGTTCCTATTTTGCCCGGAAGCATCCAGAACACACGAGAACCGCCAGAGAGGGGGCACAGGCCCACCAAACCCTAGGCCGGCGCGGCCAGGGGGGGCCCGCGCCCCCCTATAGTGTCGGCGCCCCTTCGACCTTCTGACGCCGCCTCTTCGCCTATATAAAGCCCCTGGACCTAAAACTTCGAGATGAAAAAGCCACGATACGAGAAACCTTCCAGAGCCGCCGCCATCGCGAAGCCAAGATCTGGGGGACAGGAGTCTCTGTTCCGGCACGCCGCTGGGACGGGGAAGTGCCCCCGGAAGGCTCCTCCATCGACACCACCGCCATCTTCATCACCGCTGCTGTCTCCCATGAGGAGGGAGTAGTTCTCCATCGAGGCTCGGGGCTGTACCGGTAGCTATGTGGTTCATCTCTCTCCTATGTACTTCAATACAATAATCTCATGAGCTGCCTTACATGATTGAGATTCATATGATGTAATCTAGATGTCGTTATGCTAGTCAAGTGAATTTTACTTATGTGATCTCCGGAGACTCCTTGTCCCACGTGTGTAAAGGTGACAGTGTGTGCACCGTGTGGGTCTCTTAGGCTATATTTCACAGAATACTTATTCACTGTTATGCATGGCATAGTGAAGTACTTATTTATATCTCTTTATGATTGCAATGTGTTTGTATCACAATTTATCTATGTGCTACTCTAGTGATGTTATTAAAGTAGTTTTATTCCTCCTGCACGGTGTAATGGTGACAGTGTGTGCATCCGTGTTAGTACTTGGCGTATGCTATGATTATGATCTCTTGTAGATTATGAAGTTAACTATTGCTATGATAGTATTGATGTGATCTATGCCTCCTTTCTTAGCATGAAGGTGACAGTGTGCATGCTACGTTAGTACTTGGTTTAGTCGTGTTGATCTTTCATGCACTCTAAGGTTATTTAAATATGAACATTGAATTGTGGAGCTTGTTAACTTCGGCATTGAGGGTTCGTGTAATCCTACGCAATGGTGTTCATCATCCAACAAGAGTGTAGAGTATGCATTTATCTATTCTGTTATGTGATCAATGTTGAGAGTGTCCACTAGTGAAAGTGTAATCCCTAGGCCTTGTTCCTAAATACTGCTATCGCTACTTGTTTACTGTTTTACTGCGTTACTACTGCTTGTTTACTGTCCTAGGCAAAGCACTTTCTGGTGCCGTTGCTACTACTTATTTATACCACCTGTATTTCACTATCTCTTCGCTGAACTAGTGCACCTATTAGGTGTGTTGGGGACACAAGAGACTTCTTGCTTTGTGGTTGCAGGGTTGCATGAGAGGGATATCTTTGACCTCTTCCTCCCTGAATTCGATAAACCTTGGGTGATCCACTTAAGGGAAAACTTGCTGCTGTTCTACAAACCTCTGCTCTTGGAGGCCCAACACTGTCTACAGGAAAAGGAGGGGGCGTAGACATCAACGCGCCAAGGGTCGTCCAGCTCACCCGCGTCGAGCTGCTGCCGCAGAAGCTGGGCATCCGGCGCGGACACCGTCGCCTGGCGGATGCGGTCGAAGAGGACGAAGGAGGGCCCCGAGCGGATGCAGAGCAGGCGTCCGTCCGAGTCCCCCTCAGTGGCGTCGGGATCGGCGTCGCGGCGGGACAAGGCGTCGGCCACCGTGTTGAGGCGCCCCGAACGATACTCCACCGTGAAGTCGAAGCCAAACAGCTTGCTGATCCACTGGTGCTGGGGCACCGTCGACAGCCGCTGGTCCAAGAGGAACTTAAGGCTGTAGTGGTCCGTACATACGCGGAACGAGCGCCCCCATAGGTAGGGGCGCCAGTGGCGGACGGCCTGAACCAAGCCAATGAGTTCCTGCTCGTACGCCGCAAGCTTGAGGTGGCGTGCAGCAAACGGCCGGCTGAAGTAGGCGAGCGGCCCGTCACCCTGGTGAAGGACGGCACCGAACCCCGCCCCGGAGGCGTCGCAGTCGACGATGAACGGCCTGTCGAAGTCCGGCATCTGGAGAACGGGGCCCGTCGTCAGAGCCCCCTTGAGGGCCTCGAAGGCAGCGGTAGCCTCGTCGTCCCAAGCGAAGGCCTCGTGCCGCAGCAGGCGCGTGAGCGGCGAGGCGATGAGGCCAAAATCCCGGATGAACTTCCGGTAGTAGCCGGCGAGGCCCAGGAACCCGCGGAGGGCGCGTGGTGAACGCGGCGTCGGCCAGGCGGCGACCGCCGCCACCTTGTCCGCATCCATCGCCACCCCGTCGGCGGAGATGACGTGACCGAGATAGGCCACCGAGGTCGTCGCAAACGAGCACTTCGAGCGCTTGAGGTGAAGTCGATGCGCTCGAAGCTCGTTGAAGACGATGGCGACATGCTGCAGGTGCTCCGCCCATGATGCGCTGTAGATCAAGATATCATCGAAAAAAACCAGCACAAAACGACGTATGTATGGGCGAAGGACATCATTCATCAGGGCCTGGAAGGTCGCGGGCGCGTTGGTGAGGCCGAAAGGCATCACCACGAACTCGAAGTGGCCATGGTGTGTCCGGAACGCCGTCTTGGCGATGTCCTCCGGGTGCATGCGCACCTGATGATAGCCTGAGCGGAGGTCGAGCTTGGTGAAGAACCTCGCGCCGTGGAGCTCGTCAAACAGCTCGTCAACCACCGGGATCGGGAACTTGTCCTTGAGCGTGAGGGCGTTGAGGGCGTGGTAATCGATGCAGAAGCGCCACGTGCCATCTGACTTGCGCACCAAGAGCACCGGCGCGGAGAACGGGGACGTGGAGATCCTGATGATGCCCGCCGCCAACATGAGCGCGCACTGGCGCTCCAGCTCGTCCTTCTGCAGCTGGGGGTAGCGGTATGGGCGCACCGCCACTGGCGCCGACCCCGGGAGCAAGTGTATGCGATGGTCACACGCTCGTGGGGGCGGCAGGCCCTGCGGCTCCTCGAAGATGTCGCCGTGCTGCTGCAGGAGGTGCGTCAGGAGGGGGTGCTCGGCGTCGTCGGCCCCAGAGACTAGCTGGAGCTGCGGCGCGGGAGATGTGCCCCCGAGACCCTCCCAGCGAATGTGGCGTCCCTGGCGCTAGAAGGTCATCGTTAGGCCGTCGAAGTCCCAGAGGATGGGTCCGAGCGTCCGCAGAAAGTCGACGCCAAGGATGAAGTCGAAGCAGCCCAAGTCGATGCCGGCGCACGTGATGACGAAGTGCTCGTCGCTGATGGTAAGGGGAACGTGCTGGACCACCCCATGGCAGTGGAGGCGGTCACCGTTGGCCACGGTCACGCGGAGGGTATCCCAACATGTCGGCTGTAGCGCGAGGCGGCGCATAGTGGCGGCGGGAAGGAAATTATGCGTAGACCCCGTGTCCAGTAGCGCCACCAGAGGCTCGTCCTGGATAGTGAACGGAAGCAGCATCGTCCGCTCGTGGCGGATGCCGGCGAGCGCGTGGAGGGACACGACGAAGGCCATGGCAGCTGCATCGGTCGGCCCGGCCATCTCGGATGCCGCGGCAACCGGCCCTGTCATCGGGTCGCCCTCCTCAACGTCAATGGTCTCCAGGTAAAAGAGGCGAGGGCACACGTGACCGGGCGTGTATGGGTCATCGCAGTTGAAGCAGAGTCCCAGGCGGCGGCGTTCGAGCTGCTCTGCCGGGGTGAGGCGGCGGAACGTGCGTGTAGCTGCGGGGGCAGGGCCAGTCGGTCCAGGTGGGGCGGGCCGGGTGGCGGCCGCGGTCGGAGGAGGAGGTCGGGCGGCGCGGGTGCCGCGAGCCAGGGGCGTCTGCTGAACCGCCTGGGCGCGACGCTCATAAGCGCGCGCGTAGTGCATCGCCGTCTGGAGGTCCCGCGGAGCCTGTAGCTCGACATCCACACGGATATGGTCTGGGAGGCCGCCAATGAAGAGCTCGGCACGCTGTTGGCCCGTCACGCCGGGCGCATGGCATGCGAGGGCCTGGAAGCGGTCGGCGAAGTCCTGCACCGTGGTGGTGAACGCCAAACGCCCAAGTTCCGCCAAGCGGCTGCCGCGGACTGGAGGGCCGAAGCGGAGAAGGCAGAGCTCACGGAACCGGTCCCATGGAGGCATGCCACCCCTCGTCCTGCTCCAGGGAGTAGTACCACGTCTGGGCGGCGCCGCGGAGGTGGTACGAGGCGAGCCACGTCCGGTCCGAAGCCAGGGTACGCTGTCCCCGGAAGAACTGCTCGCACTGGTTGAGCCAGTTGAGGGGGTCCTCGACGCCGTCGTATGTGGCAAATTCCAGCTTGGCGTAGCGTGGGGGAGCGAAGCCGGTGGCGCCCTGGGCGGGATACTCCGTGCGACCAGCGGACGGCTCGGCGAAGCGGGCGAGCGGCGGGTCCGGGAAGGACGGGCGCGGGGGGTCCCCGGCGGTGGTGTAGACGGGGGATGGAGCCGGTGCGGCCGAGTGGATCGGCGGGGGCTCCGTCGCGGTCACCCACGCCGGGAGTCGGGAGGGCGATGGAGGGAACTGGACCCGCTGGATGGGCACCCCCTGGGGCAGCGAGGCGGGGCCCGGACTGGGGGCCGGCGGCCCGGACGCCCACGGTGGTGGCGGCGGTGAGGCCGAGGTGGAGCGGGCGCTCCACGGCCGGGAAGGGCGATCGGCGCGGCCGGGTATGCGGCGAGGGTGGCGACAGACCGGCGTAGTCACCCCTGCGTGCGATGAGGTACGGGCGGATGCCACGGACGGCGGTGGCGAGGTCGCGGATGGCCGTCGACAGCTCTTGCTGCGAGGAAGGGGCGGCGCCGGCGTCATCACCGGGCGCCGCGGCGCCGTGGAGGGCTGCGGCGATTCTTGTGACGGCGGAGGAGGCCGGCGGCGTCTCGGAGGCGGCGGCGGTGGTGGCGGTGGGCTGGCTCGAAGACATGATCGTAGAGGTCTCTGATACCAAATTGGTAGAAACTAGGGTTCTACCGGGGCGAGGGCGTAGATTGTAGGGGTGGAAGTGCTGAGAGCGAGAGGGAGGAAGGCGGCGCCGTCGCGGAAGGTGGCGGCTAGGGTTTGGGAGGCGCGGACGGGAGAAGGCCGACTCCTCTGGGAGTCGGCAATAATGATATCTTATTATTGCTTGATTGATTTAGTCTATTACAACTTGTATATATAAGAGAACTCGCGAAACCCTAATCTGCTAACTGGGCTAAGCCCCTAACTAAGCTTGGCCGGTTGGGCCAATAGGCCCCCTCCGGCGGTAGACCAGGCCGGTCATAACACAGTCCATGGTTAATGGAGTTTGTGACTCATTGTGGAAGAGTTCGGTTGAACCAAAAAAATCAAAAAAATTGCGTAGAAGCGTTTACATGGTATTCTTCCTTGTTATGGAGCGTTAGCAAACAGACATGCGAAAAGTTATATTGGATCATGGGCACCAGTGCTCTCACCGTATTAAAAAATTCGAAAATAACATTTATATGCTTAAAATAATTATGTAACAAAATTCTAAAAGTACCTAATGATGTACCCACTAACCTACAAAATCGCAATTTCAAATGTTTTGTTTTTTGACCTATACAAAAATGACAAAATCTGTTTTCTTTTTGTAGATTTGAATCATTACACTCAGATCTATGTATTTGTTATTTTTGTGCAGCCTAAAATACACATTATTTTCAGTTGAAAATTTACACGATTATGGGATACAATACCGGCTACATCATAATTTATTTTCAGATTTTTGTGAATCTTAGAAATATGATTTTTAATTTATTTTTTGAAGTGAGATCACTGATGCTCATGTGCACCAAATCTCTGTCCACAGACACGTCCCTATATCACGTCAGTGTCCACGGTGCTCACTCCACTGCGAAGATATTAAACATGTCCTATTTGAATGTGAACATGTGGTAGAGGTCCGGAGGAAATTTGGGCTGTTACAAACAATCCATGACGTTTTGCAAGCTGACAGAGCTGGAAGTGCTATTCTAGAAGAGCTTTTGCTGAGAAGTTAAGATGTGAACATGATATATTTGGTGGATAAGGAGGCATGGAGTTCAGGATGAGAAGGTACTGCCTGCAACAGTAGCTGCCATGTCCATCCAGGTTATAACTTTTTTTTTGAAATGGGGAAATATCGCCCCAGCTTCTGCATCCAAAGGATGCACACGGTTTTTTTTATTAGATTATTCACAACACCTTACAAAAGCAATACAAAAGATCAAACTCGAAGCCACCTCGCTAAACCTACAGAGGGATGAAGGGGGTGACAATTCACCAACTCACATCAACCAAAAACCAAATGTCTTCCCAGGCCGCCCAATAGCAGATGAGAAGCACATCCAGTCAAGCAGACTCCCAGCATACGCCAACGTCTATGCCATAGAAGTTTCAACCGCCGTCTTCCTCGACTCCATCTTCAAAAGAGATCATCGCATTGACCATGCCAGCCCTGCCATCGATGCCGCCACGGCGCCAGACGACTCCACCATCCTGCACGAGTCCATCACACTGCATCCGTCCCGAGACACCACTGCACCATGCCGCAGCGACTTGACGACGCTGACACAGGGAAAGCACACCGCTCCACCTCAGCACCATGATATGTCCAATTTGCATCACTATTTTGTATCATAATTTGCTGTTATTCATTGATATATTTCATATTTGGACATAATACTTATGTTATTTCATCTATTTTGCATGTTTCATGATTATTGGAGGATCGAGCATCGGAGCCAGGATTCTGCTGGAAAAAGCACCATCAGAACGCAATATTTCGGAAGATCAACTGTTGAAGGAAATTATACCAAAAATCCTATTTTTCCAGATGACGAAGGAAGCCAGAAGGGGGAGCCGAGGGGACCCGAGGTGGGCCCACACCATGGGCCGGCGCGGCCCAAGGCCTGGCCGCGCCGCCCAGTGAGGAGGGGGGCCCACAGCCCCTCTCGCCTCCTTTTCTTCGTGAAATCCTTCGTCCCGAAGACCTAAGCCACAGAGGGTACCTCGCGAAGAGTTATAGCCGCCTCTGCGGGGCGGAGAACACCAGAGAGAAAAGAGCTCTCCAGCGGGCTGAGATCCGCCGGGGAAATTCCCTCCGGGAGGGGGAAATCGACGCCATCGCCACCGTCATCGAGCTGGACATCATCTCCATCACCATCATCATCATCTCCACCATCATCACCGCCGTCTCCACCGCTGGACATCGTCACCGCCGTAGCAATTTGGGTTTGATCTTGATTGTTTGATAGGGGAAACTCTCCCGGTATTGATTTCTACTTGTTATTGATGCTATTGAGTGAAACCGTTGAACCAAGGTTTATGTTCAGATTGTTATTCATCATCATATCACCTCTGATCATGTTCCATATGATGTCTCGTGAGTAGTTCGTTTAGTTCTTGAGGACATGGGTGAAGTCTAAATGTTAGTAGTGAAGTATGGTTGAGTAATATTCAATGTTATGATATTTAAGTTGTGGTGTTATTCTTCTAGTGGTGTCGTGTGAACGTCGACTACACGACACTTCACCTTTATGGGCCTAGGGGAATGCATCTTGTACTCGTTTGCCAATTGCGGGGTTGCCGGAGTGACAGAAACCTAAGCCCCCGTTGGTATATCGATGCGGGGAGGGATAAACGGGATCTCGTAGTTTAAGGCTGTGGTTAGATTTATCTTAATTACTTTCTTGTAGTTGCGGATGCTTGCAAGGGGTATAATCACAAGTATGTATTAGTCCTAGGAAGGGCGGTACATTAGCACAGGTTCACCCACACAACACTTATCAAAACAATGAAGATTAATTAGCCGTATGTAGCGAAAGCACTAGACTAAAATCCCGTGTGTCCTCGAGAACGTTTGGTCATTATAAGTAAACAAACCGGCTTGTCCTTTGTGCTAAAAAGGATTGGGCCACTTGCTGCAATTGTTACTCTCGCACTTTACTTACTCGTACTTTATTCATCTGTTATATTAAAACCCCCTGAATACTTGTCTGTGAGCATTTACAGTGAATCCTTCATCGAAACTGCTTGTCAACACCTTCTGCTCCTCGTTGGGTTCGACACTCTTTCTTATCGAAGATACTACGATACACCCCCTATACTTGTGGGTCATCAAGACTATTTTCTGGCGCCGTTGCCGGGGAGTGAAGCGCTATTGGTAAGTGGAATTGGTAAGGGAAACTTCTACTGTTTGTGCTGATTTTATTTCTGCCTGCTGCCATAATTCATTATGGAGAGATCTCCTTTTGAATGTTTATTCGGGAAATCTGCTACTACTGCAAAGGTAGTGGATGAGGCGCCAGGTAAGGAAGAGATACCATACAAAATACCTATGAAAATTATTGAACGCGTAGTGGGTAACCGTTACACAGGGGATGGAACTGTCCACCCTGGAGATCATTTACTGTTCTTGCATTAAATATGCGGTTTATTCAAGTGTGCAGGTATTGCTATGGATGAAGTAAGGAAGAAACTATTCTCTATATCGCTGTCTGGTAAAGCGGCGCATTGGTATAAATTACTGGATAATGGGGATTCTCTTGAATGGAATGATATTGTGCCCCGGTTTTATTCTAAGTTCTATCCTCCAAGTGAAATTCACAAGGATCGGAACCGCATATATAATTTTTGGCCTCATGATGGAGAGAGTATTGCCCAAGCGTGGGGGAGATTGAAGTCTTTAATGCTCAAATGCCATATTCATGAGCTTCCTGGTAATGTTATTATTGATAATTTCTATGCAAGACTTTCTTTTGAAGACAAGACCTTGCTGGATACTTCTTGTTCTGGATCATTCACGCGCAACAAGGAAGAGTTTAAAAGGGACCTTCTTAATCGGATCCAGGAAAATACCGAAGGATGGGAGAACGACAAAGATAGAGAATCAGGTATAAATTATGATTATAAATGCATTGAAGCTTTTATGGATACTGATAAATTTCGTAATATGAGTGCTACTTATGGTCTTGATTCTCAAGTTGCTGCAAATCTTTATAAAGCTTTTGCCTCTCATTATGAATTGCCTAAGAAGAATTTTGATAAGTATCATGAACCGTATAAAGATAAAATTGATTCATCTATTAATAAATGCGTTGTAGTTGAAACTGTTGATCCTGTTATTCCTGAAGCTTATATTGAAAAAACTCCTTTCCCTGCTAAAATGAAGGAGTACTCTGTTATAAATAGTGCGGTTCATAAAAGTGAAAAGAAACCTATAGAACCTGAAGAACAAATAAAAGTTGAACCTGCTGTTGCAATAGTTAAAGATCTTGTGACTGAAAATTTGGAGGATGGTCATATTATTTTCTGTGAAGATGCTTCTAATATTGTTTCACATCCTAATAAACCTAAGCAAGCTAGTGTTCCTATGCTATCTGTTAGAATTGGTGATCATTGCTATTATGGTTTATGTGATATTGGCGCAAGTATTAGTGCTATTCCTTATGAGCTTTACACGGAGATTATGCACGAAATTGGTTCTTGTGAACTTGAAGATATTGATGTGGTTATTCAGCTGGCTAATAGAGAAACTATTTCTCCAATTGGTATTGTTCGAGATGTGGAAGTTCTATGTGGTAAGATTAAATATCCTGCTGACTTTTTGGTACTTGGTTCTGCTGCTAGTTATTATTGTCCTATCATTTTTGGTAGACCTTTTCTAAATACTTGTGGAGCTATTATAGATTGCAAGAAAGAGAAAATTTTGACTAAATTTGCTGGTGAATCTTATGAGTTTAACTTCTCTAAATTTACCAAAACTCCTTATAAAGCTGATTTGCCTAATAATGATTTTAAAATGGAACAGTGTGCATCTATTGTTCTTGTTCCTAATAATCCTTTGCAGCAACATTTGGAGAATAGCGAGAGTGAAGTTTTTAGGAAAGAAAGAGATGAGCTTGAGGAAATTTTTCTTCGCCAACCTATTCTTAAGCATGATTTACCGGTGGAAGATCTGGGTACGACACCGCCACCGAAGGAAGATCCTGTCTTTGATTTAAAACCTTTGCCTGATAATCTTAAATATGCTCATATTGATGATAAGAAAATATATCCTATTATTATTAGTTCTAAGCTTACAGAGTTTGAAGAAGAAAGGTTATTGGAAATATTGAAGAAGCACCGAGGAGCTATTGGCTACACTCTTGATGACTTGAAGGGGATTTCTCCCTCTATTTGCCAACACACCATTAATATGGAAGATGATGCGAAGCCTGTTGTTGAACCTCAGCGTCGTCTAATTCCTAAGATGAAGGATGTGGTAAGAAATGAGGTATTAAGACTTCTTGAAGCTGGTATTATATATCCTATTGCTGATAGTAGATGGGTTAGTCCTGTGCATTGTGTTCCTAAGAAAGGAGGAATGACTGTTGTACCTAATGATAATGATGAGCTCATACCTCAAAGAGTAGTTGTAGGGTATAGAATGTGCATTGATTATCGAAAAGTTAATAAGGTTACTAAAAAAGATCATTACCCTTTGCCTTTTATTGATCAAATGTTAGAAAGGTTATCTAAAAATACTCATTTTTGCTTTCTTGATGGTTATTCTGGGTTTTCGCAAATTGCTGTTAAAACTAAGGATCAAGAGAAAACCACTTTCACTTGTCCCTATGGAACTTATGCTTATAGACGTATGCCTTTTTGGTTTATGTAATGCTCCTGCTACTTTTCAAAGATGCATGTCTGCTATTTTTCATGGCTTTTGCGAGAGTATTGTAGAGGTATTCATGGATGATTTTTCTGTCTATGGGAATTCTTTTGATAATTGCTTGTGGAACCTTGATAAAGTTTTGCAGAGATGTGAAGAAACTAACCTTGTTCTTAATTGGGAGAAATGCCACTTTATGGTTAATGAAGGAATTGTATTGGGACATAAAATTTCCGAGAGAGGTATTGAAGTTGATAGAGCTAAAGTTGAAGCAATTGAGAAGATGCCCTATCCTAGGGATGTTAAAGGTATTCGTAGTGTTCTTGGTCATGCTGGGTTTTATAGGAGGTTTATTAAAGACTTCTCCAAGATTTCAAAGCCTCTTACTAATCTTCTTCAAAAAGATGTACCTTTTGTTTTTGATGATGATTGTAAGGAAGCGTTTGAAACTCTAAAGAAAGCCTTAACAACTGCTCCTATAGTTGAACCTCCTGATTGGAATTTACCATTTTAAATTATGTGTGATGCTAGTGATTTTGTAGGCGCTGTTCTTCGACAGCGGGTAAACAAAAAATTGAATGTTATTCATTATGCTAGTAAAACTCTTGATGCTGCTCAAAGAAATTATGCTACTACTGAAAAAGAATTGTTAGCTATAGTCTTTGCTTGTGATAAGTTTAGATCTTATATTGTTGATTCAAAAGTTACTATACATACTGATCATGCTGCAATTAGATACCTCATGCAAAAGAAAGATGCTAAGCCAAGGCTTATTAGATGGGTACTTCTGTTGCAAGAATTTGATTTACATATTGTAGATAGGAAAGGTGTTGATAATCCTATTGCTGATAATTTGTCTAGATTGGAAAATATTGCTTATGATCCTGTTCCTGTTAATGATAGTTTTCCAAATGAACAATTGGCTGCAATAAAGGTGAGCTCGCGAGACAGTCCTTGGTATGCTGATTATGCTAACTTTATTGTTTCCAAGTATTTGCCTCCAACCTTTTCAGCTCAGCAAAGGAGGAAATTCTTTTATGACTTGAGGCATTATTTCTGGGATGACCCACACTTATATAAAGAAGGAGTGGATGGTATTCTGCGAAGATGTGTTCCCGAATATGAACAACAAGAGATATTGAGTAAATGTCATGGTAGTGCTTATGGAGGACATCACGCCGGAGAAAGAACCGCGCAAAAGGTTCTACAATCAGGTTTTTATTGGCCGACTCTCTTCAAAGATGCAAGAAAGTTTATTTTATCTTGTGATGAATGCCAAAGGGTTGGTAATATCTCCAGACGCAATGAAATGCCTATGAATTATACTCTTGTTATTGAACCGTTCGATTGTTGGGGATTTGACTTCATGGGACATTTTCCCTCTTCAGAAGGTAACACTCATATACTTGTTGCTGTTGATTATGTTACTAAATGGGTGGAAGCCATACCTACAAAAAGTGCTGATGGTGAGACCTCTTTAAGAATGCTTTTAGATATTATTTTTCCTAGATTTGGAGTTCCTAGATATATTATTACTGATGGAGGTTCTCATTTTATTCATGGTTGTTTTAGAAAAACTCTTGCTAAATATGGTATTAATCATAGAATTGCTTCCGCTTATCATCCTCAAACTAGTGGGCAAGTAGAATTATCAAATAGAGAGATTAAATCCATCTTGGAAAAGACTGTTAATAAAACTAGAAAGAATTGGGCTAGTAAATTGAAGGATGCACTATGGGCTTGTAGAACTGCTTATAAAAATCCCATGGGAATGTCACCTTATAAAATGGTTTATGGAAAAGCTTGTCATTTACCTTTAGAACTAGAGCACAAAGCTTATTGGGCAGTTAGAGAATTAAATAAAGATCCTAAACTTGCCGGTAATAAGAGATTGTTGCAATTGAGTTCTCTAGATGAATGGAGAAGTGAAGCTTATGAAAATGCTAAACTCTTTAAAGAGAAAGTTAAGAAATGGCATGATAGAAGGATTATCAAAAGAGAATTTAATATTGGGGATAAAGTCCTATTGTATCGGTCTCGTCTCAGATTCTTTGCAGGGAAATTACTCTCAAAATGGGAAGGACCATATGTTGTTGAGGAGGTGTATCGTTCAGGAGCAATTAAAATTAGCTCTCTCCAAGGCAATGCCACACAAGTGGTGAATGGACAAAGACTCAAGCATTATATCTCAGGTGATTCTTACAATGTAGATGTTGATATTATTCAAGTGGAAACGCCGGAGGCCTTCATCAAAGGTCAAATGGACAGTCCGCCAGAACTCGACTTTGAATAGGTAACAGTACTGGTAATGAAAAGTTCGCAATTTACTTTTCGAACAATATTTTTGCTGTTTTTGGAAAATATGAAAAATTACAAGATCGAAACGGAGTGGAGGAGACGCACGAGGGCGTGCCACCATAGGCCGGCGCGGGCCCCAGCTAGGCCGCGCCGCCCTATGTGCTGGCCGCCTCGTCGCCCCTTTCCGACTCTGGTTCGACCTGGTACTTTCCTTTTGTCGTGAAATTTTTTGCTATATAATCCCCCGGACCCCTGGAGGTCCGTATATCGTTTTCTCGACGTGTTTTGTTTCGAGCTGTTTCTGCCAGGATTTGCTTCGGATCTAGAGCCATCATGTCTTCGTCGGAAACTCCGAAGGACAGCTCCTGCAAGGATGTTGACAACTTGTACATGGAGGAGCTGAGGATGCACCCCAAGGAGTTGACGCTCGGCGAGGGAGAACTGCAGATCAAGGATGTCCAGGGTCCTAAAGGAGAAGGAAGCTGGGAAGACAGGATGGAGAAGCTAGAACAAGAGGTCTTCAAATACAAGAAGATGGCTGAGCGTGAGGTGGATATCTTCCACAAGATTGTGTCTGAACTCATTGCTGAGCACGAGAAGGAAACTGCAAAGCTATGGGGGGACATCCTCTCACTTCACGACACCACCAACAAACTCCAAGCTCAACTCTATGACGTTCAGAATCAGAACTGTGAGTATGAAAACAGGTTTAAATACATAAGCCATGCTGCTAGTTTCAGGATTCCCGAGACCAAGATGTCGTTTCTTGATGGAGAGCCTCTTCCTTGGAAGTCTGATGACGGGAATTCATCACCATCATCGCCGAAGGAGTAATTCATCATCGGTATTGGCATCCCCTTGGTTTGTTCCAAGCTTGGGGGAGTGCCGCGGTATCACATTATCACTACCTTTTACTTTTTACTGTCAAGTAGTGTCATATCATGAGTAGGGAAGTTATCATATAAGATGGGTTGCAGTTTGGAAGTATCTCTCCTTTAGTTGGTTGTCTATGTATCCCTTGGTGTGAGTTATCGTTATGGAATATTAATGAGAAGTCTTATCATTTACATGTTGCACATCTTATTTTAGTTTGCAATCTCTATTATATGATTGATCTTGATTTTAGTATCGGTATCACTTTGGGAACATTGAATAAATCTATTTGGTTTTGGCAAACTTAGCATTGGTCAATAGCAACAACACTTTGAGGTTTAAATAGAAAAGAGAAATACATGTAGTTGTTTCATTGTCTTTCTTTCTTGTTAGCTCATAGCTTATTATTCTGAAGTTAAAACTGTTTGTGCTTATAAGGAAGATGCATGATTATTTCTATCACATGTATATTTGTTTGTTTCCTTCAACTCTTATGCTTGCTAATTAACCTTGCTAGCCAAAGACCTGTACTGAGAGGGAATACTTCTCATGCATCTAAACCTTAACCCAAACCTATGCCATTTGTGTCCACCATATCTAACTACTACATGGTATTTTCTGCCATTCCAAGTAAATACTTCGTGTGCTACCTTTAAATAATTCAAAATTTACTATCTCTTATTTGTGTCAATGTTTTATAGCTCATGAGGAAGTATGTGGTGTTTTATCTTTCAATCTTGTTGGGCAACTTTCACCAATGGACTAGTGGCTTCATCCGCTTATCCAATAATTTTGCAAAAAGAGCTGGCAATGGGATTCCCAGTCCCGAATTAATTAAACTAAATAGACACTCCTCCATGGTATGTGATTGATGGACGGCACCCGAAGGATTCGGTTAGCCATGGCTTGTGTAAGCAAAGGTTGGGGGGAGTGTCATCATAATAAAACTAAAATAAAAAGGCACTCCTTCATGGTATGAGATTGTTGGCAGGCACCCGAGGATTCGGTTAGCCATGGTTTGTGAAAGAAAGGTTGGAAGGAGTGCCGTACAAAATAAAAATAAAATGGGAGCCGCTCTTTGAAGGTTTGTCTGGCAAGGGGGTTAGAGTACCCGCTACCAGTCGTTGACAACAACAAGCACCTCTCAAAATGTTACTTTTATTCTCTTTATATGATTTCAAAACTGAAAAAGCTCTAGCACATGATTTAATCCCTGCTTCCCTCTGCGAAGGGCCTGTCTTTTACTTTATGTTGAGTCAGTAAACCTATTTCCCTCCATCTCAAGCAAGCATTTGAGTAGTTGTAATCAAACCATTATATTGTGATTTGCTTCATCATGTCTTTTATTCTTCCTTGTTCAGTACAAGTTTTATCTGAATGAATATAGCTTTGCAAGTTATCAATGATCATGAGGAGACTATTATGATTGAGTATGCAAGTTGTGCCATATAAACTTTAACATGAGAACACTGCTCAATGAGATAAGTATAATCTGTTAATTGTTCTCTGACCAAGAACGAAGTTTGCCATCACCAACTATGATTTCTTATGCACCTTTATTTGTGATTACCTTATACTTGTTTCAAGTTGAGTTATATGAGGAAGTTGTTTACTAGAATGTCTTGTGTGAATGAATATGATGCTTCTTGTCCGTATTTTATTGATCGACTCTTCACTCCATAAACATGTGGTCCTGTTTACTGAGTTCAGTTTCGCTTGGGGACAAGCGAAGTCTAAGCTTGGGGGGAGTTGATACGTCCAATTTGCATCACTATTTTGTATCATAATATGCTGTTATTCATTGATATATTTCATATTTGGACATAATACTTATGTTATTTCATCTATTTTGCATGTTTCATGATTATTGGAGGATCGAGCATCGGAGCCAGGATTCTGCTGGAAAAAGCACCGTCAGAACGCAATATTTCGGAAGATCAACTGTTGAAGGAAATTATACCAAAAATCCTATTTTTCCAGATGACGAAGGAAGCCAGAAGGGGGAGCCGAGGGGACACGAGGTGGGCCCACACCATGGGCCGGCGCGGCCCAAGGCCTGGCCGCGCCGCCCAGTGAGGAGGGGGGCCCACAGCCCCTCTCGCCTCCTTTTCTTCGCGAAATCCTTTGTCCCGAAGACCTAAGCCACAGAGGGTACCTCGCGAAGAGTTACAGCCGCCTCTGCGGGGCGGAGAACACCAGAGAGAAAAGAGCTCTCCGGCGGGCTGAGATCCGCCGGGGAAATTCCCTCCGGGAGGGGGAAATCGACGCCATCGCCACCGTCATCGAGCTGGACATCATCTCCATCACCATCATCATCATCTCCACCATCATCACCGCCGTCTCCACCGCTGGACATCATCACCGCCGTAGCAATTTGGGTTTGATCTTGATTGTTTGATAGGGGAAACTCTCCCGGTATTGATTTCTACTTGTTATTGATGCTATTGAGTGAAACCGTTGAACCAAGGTTTATGTTCAGATTGTTATTCATCATCATATCACCTCTGATCATGTTCCATATGATGTCTCGTGAGTAGTTCGTTTAGTTCTTGAGGACATGGGTGAAGTCTAAATGTTAGTAGTGAAGTATGGTTGAGTAATATTCAATGTTATGATATTTAAGTTATGGTGTTATTCTTCTAGTGGTGTCGTGTGAACGTCGACTACACGACACTTCACCTTTATGGGCCTAGGGGAATGCATCTTGTACTCGTTTGCCAATTGCGGGGTTGCCGGAGTGACAGAAACCTAAGCCCCCGTTGGTATATCGATGCAGGAGGGATAGCAGGATCTCAGAGTTTAAGGCTGTGGTTAGATTTATCTTAATTACTTTCTTGTAGTTGCGGATGCTTGCAAGGGGTATAATCACAAGTATGTATTAGTCCTAGGAAGGGCGGTACATTAGCACAGGTTCACCCACACAACACTTATCAAAACAATGAAGATTAATTAGCCGTATGTAGCGAAAGCACTAGACTAAAATCCCGTGTGTCCTCGAGAACGTTTGGTCATTATAAGTAAACAAACCGGCTTGTCCTTTGTGCTAAAAAGGATTGGGCCACTTGCTGCAATTGTTACTCTCGCACTTTACTTACTCGTACTTTATTCATCTGTTATATTAAAACCCCCTGAATACTTGTCTGTGAGCATTTACAGTGAATCCTTCATCGAAACTGCTTGTCAACACCTTCTGCTCCTCGTTGGGTTCGACACTCTTTCTTATCGAAGATACTACGATACACCCCCTATACTTGTGGGTCATCACACCACCGACATCCGTTGTCTGCTCCAAAAACGATGCCCCAACAGGGAGAACGGCGTTGCGCGCCGCCATCGTCCGATCCGGGAGACCCGGGTCTAGGATTTCCCCCGGAGCAGCCCATGCGAAGAAACGCAGGCTGTAGAGACAATGCCTTCAACAAAGGTAACGACGAAACACGCCGCCATCATCCGCCATGACCGAAGTTCGGCCGGCTTTCACCGGCAGCTGCGCCTCGCCATCGGGGGCTAGGCGACAGATCGCAAGATCCGCCACGGCTAGCCACACAACTAGCCGATCTCCTCCGGCGAGAGAGAAGACCACCACCGTGGTGCCACGGTCAGTGTTACCAAACGCCCGCCACCTGCCACCAGGTCGATGGCGTCTCTGCCATCCAGGTCCGCCGCCCTTGGTGCCGTGGTCCCAAACCTTGAGGAGGAGCAATGCAAGATCCGTCTCTATCACCGCTGGCCCGGCGATGCCGAGGCTAGGACGGAAGGAGAGGATCGCGCCGCTAGGTTCCGGGTCCGCTCCGCCGCCCCCATCACCGCCCGCCCAAAGGTCGCGGTGAGGAAGAGGAGAGCCGCGCCCCAGATCATGGCCACGCCGCCGCCACCATCACCGGCCGCCCGGCGAGGTGCCGCGCCGCCAACACCCTCCACGGGCCGGGGCCATCGCCCCGTGCGGAGGCTAGCCTCCATCCGCCGCACGGAGGGATCACGCGAGGAGCCCCGCCGCCCCCATCACCGGCCGCACCCGGCTTCGCCGGCGACGGCCTCCGGGGACGACGAGGAGGGCGGGAGGGGGAGGGGAGGACGGTGACGGCGGCTAGGGTTTGCCGCCCCAGGTCGCCCAGGAGGGGGACGACCCGAGCGGACCCCGAAGAAACTTACTCCTCCAATTATTAGTGTCCTCCAGGTTATAACTGGAAACACCATAAGAGTGTTGCGGAAAGCTTCAGTTAAGAGGAAGAGCTCCTGGGATAAACCAAAGGAGAATTTCGTTCTTATCAATGTTGATGCAAGTTTCTTTCCAGAGAATTTCAAGGGAAGAATTGGAGCTGTTATAAGAGATGAGTCTAGGAGGTTTATTGCAGCATGTAGTGATCCTATTCACTACGTTGTAGATGCACATACTCATGAAACTCGTGCAGTGAGTAGAGGATTAGCTCTTGCAAATGAAATTGGGTGCACTCGGATTATCATCGAGTCTGATTGCTTGCAGGTTATTGAAACGCTGCAGTCCGGTTGTTCGTCTACAGCCACAACGGCTTTGTTTGAGGATATTTATGTGCAAGCTTCTACCTTTTCTAAGTGTGAGTTTAGTTTTTGTAATAGGGAGACTAATGGAGTTGATGATCGTTTATCGAGAGAGACGGGATCACTACCAACTGTTTGGGTAAATGAACCGCCGGAGTTTATCATTGCTTTATTAATAGATGATGTAACTATTATATGATTACTAGTAATATGCCCGTGCGTTGCAACGGAAAATATAAATTTTCTAATGATCCCACACAAATCAAGGTAAACATATAGTTCTAGGATTAACATCCATGTCAAGCATCGTTGTCAATAGTGAAGGCATTATATTGTTTTAGCAGTACCTAAAAACTCGGAGGTGGAAAGGGGACTAACATACGAAAATACAGAAATATGTATGAGAACAAAATCATAGAATCAATTCCCTTCTCGTTCTCCAAATTTGTTTGGAGAGCCTCCAAAAAAAAATCTGTATTTCTCTTTGTCATGGACTCTCCAAAATATCACTCTCTAATGTTTTGTAACTATCAACTTTCTCTATCTCAAAATATAATACAACAATAATCCAAAATGTAGTAATAATTCAGAACAATGAACTCCAGATCATTCGACAGTTATGTAAGTTCACAAAAAACATCATGTAACAATGCACTTACTCAGGTCTCTCCACTCCCAATCTCTCACACAACCACAACATGAATGGTTAACTTACTTTGGCGTCAAGAGAAACCAGCCCCTGAACCATCCTGATCTTGTCCCCAATCTTCTAGCTCCTGATGCACTCTCAGACTCATTCTCTCATTCTCTATCTGCTACATGTGTCTCACAAATAAAACTAAATGGCTCCTCATGCACGGTGCGTCGGTGCCTGTTTACTTTGGCATAAAGAAGAACTGTTTTTCTCTTGACCACAAATTCATTTCACTCTGCAGGCTCCGAAGCAATATCTATGTTTTAAATCTACATTGCTTGACAAAGAAATCAACACAAAGAAATGGGATCAGCAGAATCAGCATAAGTTTTTAGTTGATGCTTGAACCTAGACCATTTTAAATCAACAAATGGCATTGCCATTAATTTAGGAATATCAGTCATCGAGGAATGGTACATTCCACTGTTCTGATGTTCAGTTCCTGAACAAATCAATATAAAATAATTCAACCAAGAAGTTTGATCTAAAACTACCACTAACAAGTACATAAAACAAGCTTACAAATAACTTCACCTTCTCCTACAAATCAACATACAAAGACAAGCTCAGTTAGAGAAAAAAGAACAAAAGATATCTGAATTTGTCTTCGAACAGGCACTGGCCCAGGTCGCTACATTTAAACCCTGCTACATGACACGAGTCACACGAGTTCCACCACCAGCCTGACATGAACAACTATCACATTCTGACTCAATTTTCACATTTAGATTAAACAAAAATCCAGTGCAGAAACAAACAAAAAACGTGAGTACCCACCCCAAAGATCTAGTGCATAAACAACTCAATTGAAGAATAGAGTTTACCCCGTCCTCAACAATATCGAGCCTTCTATATATATAGCATTGAAATCCTTCAGCAGATGCCATATCCCTATGCTTAGAAGCCACTTACCAGATGCGGTTATCCCGTGATTAAGTTGCTTGCACAGAGTGACTGCAAAAAAGTAAAGACTATACAATGATAACTGTGTCTGTATATTAGAAAAATTGTCACAGCAGGTACCAAATTTACTTGAGCGGAACATAGCTAAAAGGTGGAATCCTACCTGATGATCTACCATTACAACCATTGCTGAAAATCTCCAGGCTCACAAGAGTGACCAACTAACCATCCATTATTAGACAAGTTTGGTACACATTGTAAGGTAAGACTTCTCAATTTTTTAGAGCATTGTATAACTGTTTTCAGATTGTAGTTTATCAGATCTTTAACACGTGAAGTTGTAACATGCAGTCTTCTGACAAGCACATGAATATGCTATGATTGCAAAATGATTTTTTACATAATGAAAATGTTCTAACCAATAGCATTACGTAATGATCCAAAATCAGAACAAACAATCACACCAATTCTTGCAAGTCGTGTAATGGTTGTGTTGATCTGCATATATTCAGCTCATGGAAACAATAGATTAATCGGTGTGTAAGAACGAGAAAGATGGTGCAATTTGCTAGCAGAGATGACAAGCACCAAAGTTACTCGCTAAAGGTCAGAGCGGCCATGACATGCACAACATGGCCATGGATTTCAGCCGGTATGGGATGGCGTCGGCTTCCAAGTCCGCATTCTTCTGGGCGATGAGGCTTGGGTACAATGATGTCGTTTGGTCACAACGCTCCCCGCTACTCACCACCGGTCTTGAGGGGTTCAAGTTGTCACAGTCCACGACGACGGGCATGGATAGGAGGATCTGGACCTCGCGAGGAGTGGTGGGCGTCAGGTTGTCCAGGAAGCTGCAAATGATAATAATACCTTTAGAGAGACAAAGGTCCATCTCATCTCAAAGAGCTTACAATGAAAAAGAGAGGAATGAAATTTCTCCTCAATCAGTTAGGCATGTCGTCTTTTTACGTCATGAAAATACAAACCACATCCGAGCAATAAGAACATGCATTGCTCGCTCATGAGAGAGCAGATCCATGAAGTTGGAAAGAAGCGTGACGAATAAAATCACAATCCATCAGAACTGAATAAGGAATCAAGCATTATACAACAAAAATGAGGACAACCTGTACATAAGAGGCTATTATGCTTCTTGTCTTCTTCACACTGATTGCTAGAAAATGTCCAGCTTGATTCTTCCATTCTCCTGATGTGTTAGGGCTAGCTAAAAGAAATGATACAACAGCATCAATCCTTCATCATTTACAGCGTACCACATTAATACATAGTCGGATACTCCAATGGTAGAAAATTTCGCTAATGAAGAACATGACTCTTTCAATTAGCAACAAGGTTGGTTAATAAAACAATTATACGAACTAACCTGGCTTGAGAGCATCGGCATACTTGTGCATAGCCGGATTTTTGTAGCAGACCCCGACAAGATAAACACAGTGCTGCACGGTGGCCTCCACCTACCTGTCCTCTTGACCATCAAAAGATTCCACAGTGCATTACTCAAATTAGCAGTAGTCTGAGTGGAAAAATGAGGAGGAGCGAAAAGCCCCATCTTCCTTATGCAGGAGCAGGAATCTACCACAGCACCACACCTAGCTTGGTTTCAACGCAACACAAGCCGCTGCCAACAGCCCTTACTCGCACAAACTTTCGCGAGGCCGCATCGGAGCGGCAGGGGCGATGACGATGGAGCAGCCACCATGGCGTTCCAGCAGAAGAGCTGACCCTCAAGATGCTCCACATAGGACGACGCCAGAAGTAGGGAAAGCATGAGATCGAGACTCCAAAGGTGTAGGATCTATCCCTGACGCCTCTGTCCTGGCCGTGCGGACAAAATCAAAAGGGGAAGAAGACCCGGAGTCGATCTCGGGTTAAAGCTTAGCAATTCGTCAAACACCTTGAGTGCATTCCCTTACACCAAGAAATAAGAGTAGGGAGAGGAGTATAAAATGATTGAACTGGGGAGTGAAAAGGAGCATCGTATTGTAAGAAGAGTACCATAGCTCGTGGTCGTCTTCAGAGTGGAGGAGTGCGGGTGGCACGATGTTGTCGCTCTCGCACGGCCGCCATCACCTACCACCGGCAATGTGCCCTAACCGATTTGCCTCATCGCGACTTTCTCCCCCACTTAGGTTCCTTGATCTAGCAAGCCACCATGGACATCCGCTCAAAGACCCTCGGCCACCCAATGCTGATACGGCGACAAGCTTGTCCGACCGACGAGAAGGAAGCAGCGATGCTGTGGGTGGTCCCGGTGACGACGCCCATGGCCCGTATTAGAGAGAGTAATTAGCGGAGAGATTTCAGCTGATTAGCGCTGGGCCTTGGGAGGACCCATGTGTTAGCGCTGTGGGATGGTGGTCAAGGACGAATTGACGAAGTGAAACAACGTACGATTGACGACGGAACACATTCCTGTTTTTTAAGTAGTAGAGATTACTTTGGTAGGATTATGAGTTGGAGGTGGAAGTCATTTGGTAAACGTACAGGAGAGGAATACGACTACCAAACGGGAAATTATCGTCTTGCGCACTTCTTTTCGGATTACAAGTAGTGCGCGACTCCGAATGTTAGTAGGAGAAAGTTGTCTTCTTATATACGCAGTATCTATCTAGACACACTTGTGTACGTACTAGCTAACAAATTCCTGCTCCGTAGTAATTCGCCTCCTCTTCCGGGAACGCGCGCGGCGGCCATGGGAAACCGACCCTCAACCCAGAGCGTGGCGGCTATTGGAATTGGAAACCAAACCTCCTCCACGCACCGCTCACTGGCCACCGCCGGCGTTCATCAGTTCAGTATCAAGGGCCACTCGGTGATCGCAGGAAGCGACGAACCCATCACGTCCAAGCCCTTCCGGGTCGGCGGCTACGAGTGGACCATCCGCTACTACCCCAACGGCGCCGACGCCGAGGCCGAGGCCGGCGGGCAGCACGTGTCTGTTTTCCTATGCCAAAACAGCCCCGGCGATGTCCCGGTCACGGCAACCTTCTCCTTCAGCTGCCTCCAACAAGATCCGGCGTCTCCGACCTCCGCCAAGGAGAAGAACAAACTCTGCAGCTACACGGGAGATTTCTCCTCGGAGAAGTCCGAATGGGGTCCGGTCAAGTTCATGAGCAAGGCGGATCTCGCGGCGTCGGGGTGCCTCAAAGACGACTGCTTGGTCATCAGGTGCGCCGTCGAGGTAATCACCAAAGAGCTCACCCATGACGATGACCACCAACACGGCGCCGTCGTCGTTGTGCCGCCCTCCGACTTGACTCGGGATCTCGGCTCCCTCTTGGCGAGCGGCCACGCCACGGACATCACCGTTGAAATCGGCGAGGCCAAGAAGTTCAGGGCGCACCGGTGCGTGCTCGCGGCCCGGTCGCCGGTCCTCCGTGCGCTCCTGTGCAGCAAGAGAAGCAGCATCTGCATCAAAGACGTGGACGCCGCCGCCTTCGAGATACTGCTGCATTACATGTACCACGACGACCTACCGATGCCCCTGAGGAACGCGTGCAGCAAAGGAACAACGGACATGGCGCAGCGCGTGATCGCCGCCGCGGATCGATACGGAATGGGGAGGCTCAAGCTGATGTGCGAGAGCAAGCTCAGCAAGATCCTAGATGTGGACACCGTGTGTTCCATTCTTGACTTCGCCGATGGAAACGATTGCGCGCAACTTAAGAGTTGCTGCTTCGAGTACATGTTAAAAGACCGCAAGAGGTTGAAGGACATTGCCAATACGCAAGGGTTCAAGAAACTAAACCAAAACTGCTTGTCCATTGCTTGTGAAATGCTTCTCAAAGCTCTATAAATTACTCTCAGTACTATCCCTTTCTAGTAGTGATCTAGAGTTGTGGCTCGTTGTTGTTGATCTGCGGCCTTTAATTTCCTTTTTTTGTCTCGTTTTATCGGCCTTCAATTTCCTTGTGGATATATTCTTCCTATAATCTATGTTTGTCCCTTTTCGTTTTGCTTACTGTAATGTAATTAATAAGGGCGCAGCCAGGCCTGTTATATTTAACATTGTAATCCTAGTCGTGCTTTTTAGCTCACAGTTTTAAGTTTTAACGCTGACGTCCGTTGCGATGCCGCTCTCCAAGAGATGGCCGAGATGCCGACTCAAGTCAGAGGGCGGCACGACGACAGCAGCAGCAGTCTTTTGGTCGCCGTCGCATAAGCGACCAGGTCTGGCTCCGATTTTCTTTTTTTGAAGCTAGGCAAAAGCTTTGCCTTTTATAATGATAGGAAAAATGCCCGTGCGTTGCATCGGGAGAAAAAACTATATATAGATGTGCCTATTAGTGTACCACTAATGATGATGGTGGACCACAGGAAATTGATAATCGTGCATAAGCCTGACAGCGAGCTTGTTCTCTGCATCGCTAGCAGGCGTCTTCCGAACGACCTTCCTATCGTCAACTCATGATCTGTTCACCAAGGCCATGTACAAATGAGAGGTGCTTAAGGGTGCTTAGAAAAATAACCAAGATTTTTTGCTAAGCACGTACTTGAGAGGTGCCTAGATAGGATGTTAAGTACAAATAAGCACTCGAGCTTAGATAAAAGTTGATTTATTTTTCTAAGCATTCTTCTAAACATTTTTTTATCGTACATGCCCTAACAAAGACACTTTTTCTTCTTGTCCACTCACCAGCGCATATGCTCTTACAACATTTTTTCGTTCATGTTTCTGCATGTAGAGCCACCTAAAACATCAATCTCATCTGGAATTGAGAAGAGCAACCGCGGCTTCAGGGCTGGTGTGCTGTTTCATCCTGATCTGATCTATCGGCCAAAAAGAGAAAGAAAAAAAGTGAGAAATTAACATTGAGAGCCGATTGAATTGTATTTGCCAAAGAGAATTCTGATAGGGTTGTTCCTTTGGAAAGTAGTAGTGTTCAGCACTCCTGCTAAAAAAACAAAGGAGACCAGGGACATCACGATCTAAACAGGGGCGGTTTGGCATCAGCTGCAACCAAAAGAGATCAATGTAGATCCTCTGATCAAACCTGTATAAACTCCTATTGCATAGGCTGTCAGCGGTAGTCTTGACCCCTTCGTCTCGGTTACCATGTTCTTTTCCTCCTCCTATTTTGTAGGGATTCCATATAAAGCTAGACCAATCAAGATGTATAGACGTATAGTACCTCATTCGTTCATTGTGGCCTAAATTGTGATTGTGAGTCACGCTGGCCTGGCAATCCCGCACGGCCAAACAGATCGACATCCGCATCGGCTTGCTCGTCTGGAGAACGCAAAGTCATTGATACCACCCACGCCTTTTCAGTTTTGTCTCACAAAAGGCTCGACCGGCAACAGTGGCTTGGCGCACGTCCTTCCGATGGACCAATTTCCTCAGCCGGCTCCTTGGCACAGACAGAGCCGTTTGATGCAGGAACACGCCGCCGTTGTTTCCTCGTTGGTACCGCCGTAACGGCCTCAACCCCGGCTCGATTGTCACCAGCACGGATTAGGCCCCGCGGGATAAAATTTATGCATGACGTCGCCAGGTTTTCCCTCCGCCGTTCTTGGTCGACTTTACGCGCGCAGCAGTAGTGTATCAGCTGGAGCAGCAAGAGAGGTCGATCGAGGGAAGATGGCAGCCAGGGCGAGATCCTGTGGAAATCGATGCTAGAGCCTAGAACTCGTTGGTGAGCGATGGGAGGCTGCGCAAATCGAAGTACTTGACGTAGATCGATTGTTCTATTTTCTTCGTGATGAGCAGGAGAACACCAATGAATCTTGATCGGGAGTCAACGAACGTGGTTTTTTTTGAGAGACCTCCCCTCCACCTCTTGAGATTCGCCAGGCAATGTTGTGCTGATCTAAGGTCGATCAAGCTGTATATATACACGAACGTGTACATAGGGCAATCGTAGGTCGGTCTATCGACCTGGACTCTTTTCCGTGGGAAACCAGGAGACCGGAAGGAAACGCGCTTGCGACGACGGACCAAGCACTACGGGAAAATCAGGCGCTGCCGTGCAGCCAAACTTTGCCGTGAGCTGCCGCACGGCAAAGATTTCTTTGCCGTGCGTAGCAAGAAGAGCGCACGGCAACGAAAAAATGCACGGCAAAGTATGAGCGCAGCGCACGGCAAAGAAACGTATCACGGCAAAGAAAGATATGGCGCACGGCAAAGAAATTTCTCACGGCAAAGAATGGGAGCAGCGCACGGCAAAGATTTTCGGACGGCAAAGACCCTGCAAGCCGCACGGCAAAGAAAGAGCGCACGGCAAAGGCCTGGGCACTGCCGTGCAGCCAAACTTTGCCGTGCAGACAGACAAGTTGCACGGCAAAAGGTCCTTTGCCGTGCGCTTCTCCCTTTGCCGTGCGCCAATCTACATTTTTTTTGTTTTTCTAACTATTTTATTTCATCTACTACTTATATTTATTTTGTTAATTAGTTTTTCTTTTTGATGACTATTTATTACACTATGTGAAATACAAAATTAGTCTCCATGCTCATCCCCCACATATATCAGGGTTCCGGTGCTCCGGCGGCCGTCCCCCTCCTTCCCCCCAAAACAGCGGGACGGCGGGTCTACCCCCTAGATTTCTCCACGCGACGTTCCACCAATATACCTTTTCATAGTTTTAGGTTTGTTTAGTCCATGGACATATGGAAAACCATGTGTGGTACCCTTTGGCACAGTCTAGCCCCCGATATACCCGCGGCGGGACACTTCACCGTACACGTCCAGGAATCTGTTAAGTGTTATCGCCCGAAGGTGAGGAATGTCAGACCGGGGATCCATGCCATGCACCATTTGGTGAATTACACCTAGCATCACACTTTGAAACATAGAATAGGTCCACATGCAAGGTTTGGTGGGGTTCCGGTGCTCCGGCGGTCGTTATCCCCCTCCTCCCCCAAAACAATGGAACGTGTGCCCCGGCGGGTCTACCCCCCTAGATTTCTCCGCGCAAGGGTGCACCAATGTAACTTTTCATTCTTTTAGGTTTGTTTAGTACATATACACATGGAGAACCAAAGATTGGGACCCTTTGGCACATATACCAGCAGCTAGAGCCATTATCACACGATCGACGGTGTGCCTGGTCTCGTGGTTCGGGGTAGGTGTAGGGTTAGGGCTAGGGTTTAGGGGCTAGGGCTAGGGTTTAGGTTAAAGGGTAAGTATTTATGGTTAGGTATAGGTTTAGGGTTTAGGGTTAGGGTTAGGGTTTATGATGCATGGTTCTGCAGCTCCGGCGTCGTGGTTTAGGGATTTAGAGGGGTTTAGGGCTCGAAGCCTCCCCAGTTTAGGGTTTAGGGTTTAGGGGAGCTACTTTTGCACCATTAGACCTTGCACCACACTTTGACACATATCATAGGTCCACATGCAAGGTTTGGTGGGGTTCCGGTGCTCCGGCGGTCGTTATCCCCCTCCTCCCCAAAACGATGCGGGAACGTGTGCCCGGCGGGTCTACCCCCCTAGATTTCTCCGCGCGAGGGTGCACCAATGTAACTTTTCATAGGTTTAGGTTTGTTTAGTCCATGGACATATGGAAAACCATGTGTGGCACCCTTTGGCACAGTCTAGCCCCCGATATACCCGCGGCGGGACACTTCACGTACACGTCCGGGAATACGGTAAGTGTTATCGCCGAAGGTGAGGAATGTCGGACCGGGATCCATGCCATGCACCATTTTGTGAATCACACCTTGCATCACACTTTGACACATAGAATAGGTCCACATGCAAGGTTTGGTGGGGTTCCGGTGCTCCGGCGGTCGTTATCCCCCTCCTCCCCCCAAAACAGCGGAACGTGTGCCCCGGCGGGTCTACCCCCCTAGATTTCTCCGCGCGAGGGTGCACCAATGTAACTTTTCATTCCTTTATGTTTGTTTAGTACATATACACATGGAGAACCAAAGATTGGGACCCTTTGGCACATATACCAGCAGCTAGAGCCATTATCACACGATCGACGGTGTGCACGGTCTCTTGGTTAGGGTTAGGTGTAGGGTTAGGGCAAGGGTTTAGGGGCTAGGGCTAGGGTTTAGGTTAAAGGGTAAGTATTTATTGTTAGGTTTAGGTTTAGGGTTTAGGGTTAGGGTTAGGGTTTATGATGCATGCTTCTGCAGCTCCGGCGTCGTGGTTTAGGGATTTAGAGGGGTTTAGGGCTCGAAGCCTCCCCAGTTTAGGGTTTAGGGTTTAGGGGAGCTACTTTTGCACCATTACACCTAGCAGCACACTTTCACACATATCATAGGTCCACATGCAAGGTTTGGTGGGGTTCCGGTGCTCCGGCGGTCGTTATCCCCTCCTCCCCCAAAACAGCGGAACGTGTGCCCGGCGGGTCTACCCCCTAGATTTCTCCGCGCGAGGGTGCACCAATGTAACTTTTGATTCTTTTAGGTTTGTTTAGTACATATACACATGGAGAACCAAAGATTGGGACCCTTTGGCACATATACAGCAGCTAGAGCCATTATCACACGATCGACGGTGTGCCTGGTCTACTGGTTAGGGTTAGGTGTAGGGTTAGGGCTAGGGTTTAGGGGCTAGGGCTAGGGTTTAGGTTAAAGGGTAAGTATTTATGGTTAGGTTTAGGTTTAGGGTTTAGGGTTAGGGTTAGGGTTTATGATGCAAGGTTCTGCCGGCTCACGGCGTCGTGGTTTAGGGATTTAGAGGGGTTTAGGGCTCGAAGCCTCCCCAGTTTAGGGTTTAGGGTTTAGGGGAGCTACTTTTGCACCATTAGACCTTGCACCACACTTTGACACATATCATAGGTCCACATGCAAGGTTTGGTGGGGTTCCGGTGCTCCGGCGGTCGTTATCCCCCTCCTCCCCCAAAACAATGAACGTGTGCCCCGGCGGGTCTTAACACATATACTTCTCCGCGCGAGGGTGCACCAATGTAACTTTTCATTATTTTAGGTTTGTTTAGTACATATACACATGGAGAACCAAAGATTGGGACCCTTTGGCACATATACCAGCAGCTAGAGCCATTATCACACGATCGACGGTGTGCCTGATCTACTGGTTAGGGTTAGGTGTAGGGTTAGGGCTAGGGTTTAGGGGCTAGGGCTAGGGTTTAGGTTAAAGGGTAAGTATTTATGGTTAGGTTTAGGTTTAGGGTTTAGGGTTAGGGTTAGGGTTTATGATGCATGCTTCGCAGCTCAGGCGTCGTGGTTTAGGGATTTAGAGGGGTTTAGGGCTCGAAGCCTCCCGGTTTAGGGTTTAGGGTTTAGGGGAGCTACTTTTGCACCATTAGACCTTGCACCACACTTTGACACATATCATAGGTCCACATGCAAGGTTTGGTGGGGTTCCGGTGCTCCGGCGGTCGTTATCCTCCTCCCCCAAAACGGCGAACGTGTGCCCCGGCGGGTCTACCCCCTAGATTTCTCCGCGAGGGTGAACCAATGTAACTTTTCATATTTTTAGTTTTTTTTATTCAATTGACATATGTTAAACAATGTGTGGCACCCTTTGGCACAGTCTAGCCCCCGATATACCCGCGGCGGGACACTTCGAGCGTACACGTGCGGGGAATGCGGTAAGTGTTATCGCCCGAAGGTGAGGAATGTCAGACCGGGGATCCATGCCATGCACCATTTTGTGAATCACACCTTGCATCACACTTTGACACATAGAATAGGTCCACATGCAAGGTTTGGTGGGGTTCCGGTGCTCCGGCGGTCGTTATCCCCCTCCTCCCCCCAAAACAGCGGAACGTGTGCCCCGGCGGGTCTACCCCCCTAGATTTCTCCGCGAGGGTGCACCAATGTAACTTTTCATTCCTTTATGTTTGTTTAGTACATATACACATGGAGAACCAAAGATTGGGACCCTTTGGCACATATACCAGCAGCTAGAGCCATTATCACACGATCGACGGTGTGCCTGGTCTACTGGTTAGGGTTAGGTGTAGGGTTAGGGCTAGGGTTTAGGGGCTAGGGCTAGGGTTTAGGTTAAAGGGTAAGTATTTATTGTTAGGTTTAGGTTTAGGGTTTAGGGTTAGGGTTAGGGTTTATGATGCATGCTTCTGCAGCTCCGGCGTCGTGGTTTAGGGATTTAGAGGGGTTTAGGGCTCGAAGCCTCCCCAGTTTAGGGTTTAGGGTTTAGGGGAGCTACTTTTGCACCATTAGACCTTGCACCACACTTTGACACATATCATAGGTCCACATGCAAGGTTTGGTGGGGTTCCGGTGCTCCGGCGGTCGTTATCCCCCTCCTCCCCCAAAACAGCGGGAACGTGTGCCCCGGCGGGTCTACCCCCCTAGATTTCTCCGCGCGAGGGTGCACCAATGTAACTTTTCATAGGTTTAGGTTTGTTTAGTCCATGGACATATGGAAAACCATGTGTGGCACCCTTTGGCACAGTCTAGCCCCCGATATACCCGCGGCGGGACACTTCAGCGTACACGTCCAGGAATCTGTTAAGTGTTATCGCCCGAAGGTGAGGAATGTCAGACCGGGGATCCATGCCATGCACCATTTTGTGAATCACACCTTGCATCACACTTTGACACATATAATAGGTCCACATGCAAGGTTTGGTGGGGTTCCGGTGCTCCGGCGGTCGTTATCCCCCTCCTCCCCCCAAAACAGCGGAACGTGTGCCCGGCGTGAGTCTACCCCCCTAGATTTCTCCGCGCGAGGGTGCACCAATGTAACTTTTCATTCCTTTATGTTTGTTTAGTACATATACACATGGAGAACCAAAGATTGGGACCCTTTGGCACATATACCAGCAGCTAGAGCCATTATCACACGATCGACGGTGTGCCTGGTCTACTGGTTAGGGTTAGGTGTAGGGTTAGGGCTAGGGTTTAGGGGCTAGGGCTAGGGTTTAGGTTAAAGGGTAAGTATTTATTGTTAGGTTTAGGTTTAGGGTTTAGGGTTAGGGTTAGGGTTTATGATGCATGCTTCTGCAGCTCCGGCGTCGTGGTTTAGGGATTTAGAGGGGTTTAGGGCTCGAAGCCTCCCCAGTTTAGGGTTTAGGGTTTAGGGGAGCTACTTTTGCACCATTACACCTAGCAGCACACTTTGACACATATCATAGGTCCACATGCAAGGTTTGGTGGGGTTCCGGTGCTCCGGCGGTCGTTATCCCCCTCCTCCCCCAAAACAGCGGGAACGTGTGCCCCGGCGGGTCTACCCCCCTAGATTTCTCCGCGCGAGGGTGCACCAATGTAACTTTTCATAGGTTTAGGTTTGTTTAGTCCATGGACATATGGAAAACCATGTGTGGCACCCTTTGGCACAGTCTAGCCCCCGATATACCCGCGGCGGGACACTTCAGCGTACACGTCCGGGAATACGGTAAGTGTTATCGCCCGAAGGTGAGGAATGTCAGACCGGGGATCCATGCCATGCACCATTTTGTGAATCACACCTTGCATCACACTTTGACACATATAATAGGTCCACATGCAAGGTTTGGTGGGGTTCCGGTGCTCCGGCGGTCGTTATCCCCCTCCTCCCCCAAAACAGCGGGAACGTGTGCCCCGGCGGGTCTACCCCCCTAGATTTCTCCGCGCGAGGGTGCACCAATGTAACTTTTCATTCCTTTATGTTTGTTTAGTACATATACACATGGAGAACCAAAGATTGGGACCCTTTGGCACATATACCAGCAGCTAGAGCCATTATCACACGATCGACGGTGTGCCTGGTCTACTGGTTAGGGTTAGGTGTAGGGTTAGGGCTAGGGTTTAGGGGCTAGGGCTAGGGTTTAGGTTAAAGGGTAAGTATTTATTGTTAGGTTTAGGTTTAGGGTTTAGGGTTAGGGTTAGGGTTTATGATGCATGCTTCTGCAGCTCCGGCGTCGTGGTTTAGGGATTTAGAGGGGTTTAGGGCTCGAAGCCTCCCCAGTTTAGGGTTTAGGGTTTAGGGGAGCTACTTTTGCACCATTACACCTAGCAGCACACTTTGACACATATCATAGGTCCACATGCAAGATTTGGTGGGGTTCTGGTGTTCCGGCGGTCGTTCTCCCCCTCCTCCCCCCAAAACAGTAAACGGGTGCCCAGTAGTCTACCCCCTAGATTTCTCCGCGCGAGGGTGCAACTATGTACATTTTCATTCTTTTAGGTAAGGATTTATGGTTAGGTATAGGTTTAGGGTTTAGGGTTAGGGTTAGGGTTTATGATGCATGGTTTTGCAGCTCCGGTGTTTCAGCACGCATAGTCACTGACTACTGCATGCCGGCCTGGCATGACAGGATACGATCTACTGAGGAGGGTCAAGGTAAAGATATTTGCATAGCCTTTATTCTTGCTCTGCTAATTTGAGCATGCATTCATTCATTTCATAGCATGGTACACATTTTCCTCCTTCTCTTCACGATCGAGTCTTATTTACGGCTTTCTCTCAAGTTAGTAGTTGTATTCTATATATGTAACCTCCTACAATGGTTTTGAGTGAACCAAAGCATACTATCTAGCCTCAAATACCTTATATCAATGTCAGCACTAAAGGGTACAAAATCATCCTAGCAACCTTATAAATGAAATGATAAAAAAAAAAAAAATCGTTGCCGTGCGCAGGCGCACGGCAAAGAAGCTCGCCGCACGGCAAAGGCCGCCCTGCGCACGGCAAAGGGGCGCCGCACGGCAAAGGCTCTTTGCCGCACGGCAAAGAACCCCGCACGGCAACGATTGCGGATAAGAAAACCTGGTCGGGACGCGCCTGAGCCACAAAAACGCGCGCCCTCTCTCGTCCCCCTTCTCTGCGTCGTCCGCCGCCTCGTCCGCCGCCTCGCCCGCCGCCTCGCCCGCCGCCTCGCCCGCGGCCTCGTCCATCCACCTCGCCGCCTCGCCCGCCTAGACCCCATCCACCTCGCTCGCCGCCTCGCCGCGCGCCCCGCGCACTGCTTTGCCCCTCCCGGCCGTCGCAGCCGGCACCGCCACCTCCCGCCACCGGCCGCCCTGTCCCTGCTGCTCGCCCCCGAGCTCGCCCGTGGCCTCGCCCCTTCTACTCGCCCCCGACCCGCCTGCCCCGTCCGCCGTCGCCGCCTCGGCCAGTCTCCCGCGCGACAGGTATGGCTCCCCGGCCTTCTCTTTTTTTTGCCTATTTTTGCCTATCTTTGGATTGAGGGTCGAGCAGCGAGAATGGTGTGGTCTGCTGCGTGCGCAGCATCTGATATTGAGAAGAGAGAAGAGAATAGAGAGATTTAGTATGCGGACAATTGTGTTATATTAATTCGGTAGTTGCAAGAAATTAATATGCTGCGAGATTTAGTATCATGGCAAAGTTTTAAATCGAGAGAGTCTGAGCGATGAGACATCCAAATCGAATATCTAATAGGAGTATATATATTTTCCGTAGCAACGCACGGGTATTGTGCTAGTTGATATAGGGTAGTTATAAAATAATTAGCATGCAAATAGGAGGGAGTGGTGCTAGTCGATGATAGCCGAACGGGGGTTAATAGAAAGTTAGAGTTGTGGAGGCGATGTTGTATGTCGCGGAGTGTTGGCCAACGAAGAGATGACATATGAAGTGTTGGATTGGTTGATGCGTAAGAAGTAATACAGGGCGTTGGAGTGGGGAGACTTGAGATTGCTTTGCAGTTGGATGCTTCCGTCCTATCCTATCCCATATGAAGCGATAGAAATCAACCAATGACTATTTTTAAAAAGTCGTGTTCACTTGCATGACTATTTTATTTCCTCGGTATGCAGGTGATGCTTCGAGGTGGACACGGGGGGCAGCGTCGCAGGGGTGTTTGACGGGGGGCAGCGTCCCGGATCTTCTTCGGCGATTCTCTCACGCGTCTAGGGTATAAATCTCCCTCCCACCTTTACATGTACCTAGGTTTTCTTTTTGTCTAGATCACCAAGTCTGTCGCGATACCTAGGCGTCTCTTCCCGACCGTAAGGGTTACGCGGATAAATATGCATTAGTGGTCTCGCATATTATGAACCGTAACTCTTACGGCATTTATCGGGACAGCCGGCGGATGCGTAGTTGGGTACGTTCTCCCAGCTCTACCCCGATCCGAGACAGGATTTCGGTAGCGCCTCCCCGTTGTTCTCCGGATGCACACCCCTCTCGGCTTTTTGCCGAGACGTGTATCGGGAGAGCAGCGGGGAGGTGCTGCCGAAATTCTGTCTCGGATCGGGGTAGAGCTGGGAGAACGTACTCAATCTACGGATCCGGCGGCTGCTAGGAGCCCACCTAGTAGAGTTTCAGGTTGATGCACGCGTAAAAAAATAAAGATATGATGCATTTATTTCCTATTTGATATATAAATGCTATGTTCGTCTGTTTTGTTGCTGATTAGAGGATGGATAATCGTGGCTGGATGTACGATGGCAGAATCAGTCAGTGCAACTATACTGATGAATGGGGAGAAAAGACCGAGCAGTTTGTGGATAGGGCGTTTGCCATCCCTACCAGACCTATAAGTGTTTGGTGCCCTTGTAGTAAGTGCGCTAACCGAAAGGCACAGGACAAGGAAACTATGAGTATGCACCTGATCAAGTTTGGGTTCACACCGTCCTACAGGATTTGGACTTACCATGGAGAAAAGGCAAAGAAACGTGCTAGGAAGGAGGTGCGGCAGATTCAACCTAGGGGGGAATATGACACTGGTTTTGATAGGTGCTTAGAAAACTTGGCTAATGGTAATGTGCACGGGAAGCTCTCATGTAGAGGTGGAGACACCTCGGGATGCGGAGACAAGTGAGGACCCGGAGGAAAACACAAAGGAGTACTATGAGGCTCTGTTTGCTTCGCAGAAACCCCTACATGAAAATACGAGAGGTTACCCAACTAGATGCCATCGCTCGCCTTATGGCCTTGAAGTGCCATAGGAACTTGTGCGAGATGGGTTCGATGAACTTCTGGTCATTGTAGGCAGCCTTACGCCGAAAGGGCACCTCTTGCCGCAAAACTTCTACTATTCGACCAAATTGCTCGGTGACCTTAAGATGTCATCTCAGCGAGATACACGCTTGTCCAAAGGGATGCATGCTATTCGAGAGAGGAGCACGCTGACACAAATTATTGCATCAAATGCAATTCCTCTAGGTACTTTGAGGTAGACCGCAATGGTGATGGTCGAAGAGGCAGACCACGGTTGCCAAGAATATCCTCCGCTATCTTCCGGTTCTCACCGAGGATCCAGCGGCTCTTCATGACCGAGGATACCGCCCGGCGGATGAGGTGGGCCGTGGAAGGAAACAGATACACCGACAAGATGATACATCCGTCGGATGATGGTACTGCATGGAAGAACTTTGTGAAGAAATTTCCACCGAAAGCAGGTGACCCGAGGAGCGTAGCGATTGCGATATCAACTGATGGGTTCAATCCATATGGTATGTCGGCTGCAGTATACAGTTGTTGGCCAGTGTTTGTTATTCCCATGAACCTCCCCCCTGGCATCTGCATGAGATCAGAGAACATGTTTGTGTCGATGATAATCCCAGGGCCCAAATACCCGGGCAAGAACATGAATGTGTACTTGGAACCGCTGGTGGATGACTTGGTTCGTGGCTGGGAAGGTCGCGGGATCCGAACATATGACGCATCAAAGAAGGAGTACTTCGATATGTATGTGTGGTACCACACGTCCTGCATGACCTGCCGGCCACGTGCTTTGTTCTGCGGGTGGTGTACACATGGGAAGTGGCCTTGCCCACAGTGCAGACAGGCCGTGACTTTCTTCTGGCTAAACAAGGGAGGCAAGTATTCATGCTTTGATGAAGCTCGACAGTTCCTTGAGCGGAGGCATGCATACAGGAGTGATGTAAAGAGTTTCAAGAAAGGCCGTGTTGTCCGTGGCCCGAAGCCAATTCCGAAGACCGGAACGGAAATCAAGGCCGAGTTAGATGCTCTTCAGCCTAGCCCTGATGGGAATGGTTTCTTAGGATATGGGGAGACACACCAATGGACTCACAAGCCGTGCTTATGGAAGCTCCCTTACTTTGAGTTTCTCGAGCTCCCGCATAACATTGATGTAATGCACACCGAGAAGAATATCAGTGAAGCCATTTGGAGCACGATTGTGGACACTGAGAAGACGAAGGATAACATAAAGGCTCGAATTGATCAAGAAAGGTGGTGTGATAGGCCAGAGTTGAACATGCAGCCACCTAATGGTGCCAAAAAAACTTGGACTAAGCCACACGCTCCGTTCTGCCTCACAAAGGCCCAAAAAAGGGAGGTCTTCCAATGGATGAAGGACTCCTTGTTTTTCCCCGATGGGTTCGCAGCCAACTGGATGAGGGGCCTGAACATTGAAACGCTGCGAGTACAAGGACTGAAGAGTCATGACTACCACATATGGCTTGAGCGGATAATGCCGGTGATGATTCGAGGCTATGTCCACTGAGAAGACTTGGCGAGTGCTAGCGAGGTTGAGTTTTTCTTCCGCGGATTTGTGCTAGGGAGTTAGACACTAAAGTGATTGAGAAGCTGGATGAAGAGGCACCCGTGTTGCTTTGCGATCTGGAGAAGATCTTTCCTCCAGGGTTTTTTAATCCGATGCAACACATGATCCTGCACCTCGCGGAGGAGTGCTTAAAGGGGGGCCCGAATTGGGGCCGTTGGCAGTTTGGTCCCGAGAGAGAAACACAAAAGCTTCGTCAAATGACTGGCAATAAATGCAAGATCGAAGCATCCATAGCCGAGGCAGTCCTGAACGTGGAGGTGGCAAACTTCACCACTAAGCACTATGATCCCAACATTCCCACAAAGCACAACCCGGTCCTCCGTTACAATGCCGCCAACAATGAAGAAGTACCCAAGCTTAGCATCTTCGTGGGGCTTGGTGGCAAGTCAAGTGGCTCGAAGCCGTACAGAACGGACCTACCTGAGCGGACCTTGATCCACTCGTATGTCTTAAACACCATGGTCGAAGTGAAGCCGTACATCGAGTAAGTGCGAACCATTTAATTATTCGCAAACATTCACTCGTATGTTCGTGGCTAACTCTTCCTCTTTTCATCGGTATAGGAAATTCAAGGCTATACATTGGAAGAATACCCACAGGGAGCCTACCCCGGAAGAATCCAAGCAAATTTTCGATAAGGGAGGCGGTTTCGGTTTCAGTAGCTGGTTTTGTAATTTGGTACTATTCTATCCAAATTAGCTAGCACTTCCTACATTTATCGGTCATTTCTCGTTCTAAACTTCTTGTGCTAAACTTGTAGGCAAGAACTGACAAAGAGATGAAGTCAGAGCTAAGAAAAATTGCTAGGGGCTTTGACCATTCCGTAGAAGCGTTCAACTCCTATGACGTGAACGGGTATCGCTTCCAGACCCATCAATACACAACAAGCCGGCCCAACGCGAAGACAATAAATAGTGGGGTGGTATGTCAAGGTGATGATGGGCTCCATTACTATGGAAGAGTCGAGGGTATATACGAGCTGAATTACGGGTTTCACAAAGGGCTAAATCCCGTCGTCTTCAAATGCCATTGGTTTGACCCACGTCGGGTGAGACGGGATCCTGAAATTGGGTTGGTCGAAGTTGAAAGGAACTCCGTTTATAAGGGAGAGGATGTGTACATCTTGGCAACCCAGGCCTTTCAAGTATTCTATCTCCCGTACGCGTGCAGAAACCCGACAAAACGTCTACATGGATGGGATGTTGTGATGACGGTGCCTTCACGCAATAGGCCGCCCCCGCCAAACAAGGACGATTACCGCCGCGTAGACCCCACAGCAAGGAGTGTCGAGTTTTATCAGGAAGAAGGGCTCCCCGGCCATTTCACAATCGGCTTGCCGACTATCGATGACATGGTCGTAGACGATGAACAAGAAGACGCGGGCATGGATGGAGACAATGCAGAAGATGAAGCTGAGGATGTCTGTGCCCCGGAAGACCTGAGTTTGCTCGAGGCGTTCAAAGCAGGGATTGACCTCGATGCAGATGGACCACCTCCAGGTTTCATTGATGATTATTGGTTCGCCGAGCCTGATGACGATGAGGAGACACGCGGTCCAATCACGGATGGCGACACAAAGCTCTTGATCTATGTAGTAGTAATTGTGAGGCTAGCCTATTTGTAATAACTCCGTGTAATAGAGATTGTCTAGCTAGGTTATTTGTAAGAACTCCGTGCTATGTTTGAGAGAACTCTATGGTAGCTATTTGTTGCTTCCACTAATTAATTAATGTTCATCCTTTTGCATTATTTGTTGCTTTCATTAATGTTCATCTACTTATATTTCTGTTGCTTTCACTAATATTTATCTCTTTACAATATTGCGTACTAATAAACCTCTCTCTTCATTTGTGTTTGCAGGTGATTGAAGCATGCCGCCAAAAAAAAGGGGTGGCGGTCTTAAAAAGAAGCTCAAGGACTTGGTAGGTGCAGGGACTTCGAGGCGGGGCCGAGCTACTACCCCCCCTCCTAGCCCCCCTCCTGTCGCTCCCACAGGGCGGCCGCGTAGGAAGAATGCGACGCGGGTACTCACTCCTAGTCCTAGCCCCCCTCCCGCAGCCGATGATGATGACGAGGAGGAGGACCAGGAGCACTACGGGGGTGGGGAGGACCAGGAGGAGGAGGTGGGTGGGGAGGACCTGGAGGAGGAGGGGGGTGGGGAGGACCAGGAGGAGGAGGGGGACGAGGAGGACCTCTCGGAGGATGAGGGGTTGGGGAACTTAGTGTTCGATCCTGATCCAAGCCTAGAGTGGTGTGAGCCGGAGGATTACCGATGCGTTCCAGCTTTGGAGAGGCTGATGCCACGTGATAGGAAGCCATATCGGCGTGGGATAACACAGCTCCCTCGCTGAGGGAGCGGGCGCTACAGGCACGTTGTTCTTGTGCCCTATGGAAGGAGGTACATGTTATTTTTTGGCATTTCGTTATCGCAATTTTGTCATTATCAAAATTATTATCACATACATATTGATGTTGTCGTTTCATGGTGCAGCTCGTTCCAGTTTGAAGACCCGACGCAGAGACCGCCACGTGGGTACTCGAACATCCTTGGGGGCCTACTTAGGTGGTATTTCCACAGGATAGTCAACTTGCCTTCGGGTGGCAGCGACGTAGCTTGGAGGTGGGCGCACTACAGCCTCGCGGAAGATCCTCTTGGCCGCGGCACCGCGGCGGATATGGTTGTTGCCAAATTCTGGGTACGTGACTTTTGACTTCTTACCATTCATACACTCTCCTTGGTTCACAATAATTGCACTAATGCCCCTTGTTTTACCTATGTGCATGGTTGCAGAAATACTTCAAGAGGGCCGAGGGCAAGGAGAATGCGTGCGATGATGTCCTACACCAGCTTGCAAGGAAGAGGGTGACCGGCATGCACTACGAGGCACGTGTTCGGTGCGTCCGCGATCGGCACGCCGACCGCTTCGTCCACATGAGTAAGGAGGACGCTCGCGACACGCTCATGCAGCCGTGGCGATACTTGCAGGTATTTGCATTTATGTGTTATTGATTTCTTTATCGCCATGTAGTTTATTTTACCATAATGGGTTTATCTTGTGCATGTAGAACCCTCCTCGGTGCGTCGGCAACGACGATAGGTGCTTTCGTGCGATGGTCATGTGGTGGACATGCCCCCGCACCTCAAGAAGCACGAGGAGGGCAAGGCGAAGCGGGCAGAGATGCGAGGTGGATCGCATATCCAAGGCAGCATCCCCATCTCTCTTCACCTGCAGAAGGAGGTGAGCAAATTAATGGTTCCTTCATTCTTTGAATTCATGTTATATATTTGTTAACTCCGCAAGGGTGTGTCACTTCACTCAATTACATGTTCTCTTTTGCAGGAAGTCAGGACAGGAGCGAAGCCTAACGTCTTTGCCGTGCTAAAGAAGATGAAGCAAAGGAAGACGCACGATCCTGAGACGGGGTCCGTGTGGGTTAACCCGCAATCCGAGACCCGGTGCACGGCGTATGTCTCCAAGTTCAAGCAGAAGCACGGCGAGGACGCCAATCCGGAGGCCGAGGACTTTGACCACGAGGTCGCGGTGCTTGCGGGAGAAGGCTTGAAGCATGGCCGCCTATGGTTTGGTGACGGGTGCGTCGACCCGGCGAGGGTTCCCTCTCTCCGCCGCATCCGTCGTGGTCGTAAGAGCGGCCAGCCCGAGGTAGAGCCCGGCCACGGGCTTCGGATCTAGGCTGTCGAGCGGTTACGGGTATGTTCTTCCTCGGGTCTCTACATTTCCTTTACATGCTTTCCATTGAAATGTTAATGACATCGCGGCAACACAACGTAGGAGGAGATGGCAGCGAAGGAGCAGGCGGCCCAGGAGCACGCACGGAACATGGAGCGGCAGATTACGGAGTACCAGCGGCAGAGACACGGATGATGCAGCGGATGCAACAAGCAGCGGCAGATGATGCAGCAAAGCGAGCACGAGATGAGCTGGCTCATGAGCCGACGGCTCTGTCTTCTCCACCGGGGAGTCTTCCTCCTCCACCTTACTCCATGTGGATGCCGCCACCGCCCACTCAGACCCCGGGGACACCTATCACCGTCAACAACATGAACATCATCCGGAGCATGAACCTCGGTGAGTCCTCCTACGCTTGTGCCCAACCCGCTACTTGTGCTTGTTCAAGTGTTCAATATGCAAATGCATGTTAATTCCATCAACCTGCTTATAGATTTTATGTCACAAGGCAATGACAATGAGGCCGGCGGAAGCGGAGGAGGACAATAAGGTTGATGGCATGGTCTTGATGGATTTGTGGACTTTCCCGTTATGGATTGTACTTGTACTTGATGTGTGTTGATGTATTTGTGGACATTGCACTTGTACTTGATGTATTTGTGGACATTGCACTTGTTATGCATAAACTATGTGTGCTCGATGTATTTGTGGTGTTGTTCATGTGTTTGGTGATGCTATGGTGAATATATATGTTGTATATGTTATATATATGTGAAATGCAATTTTGAAATGCAGGGAATAAAGAAAAACAGAAAAAAAATGAAAAAACCAGGGGCCTTTGCCGTGTGTATGCACACGGCAAAGGACATTTGGTCACTTTGCCGTGTGCATACACACGGCAAAGGCGCCACGTGGCGCAAGCCTGTGCTCTGGGAAGCCGGTGTGTCCCTGGAGAATCCTTTGCCGTGCGTGCTTTGGAGTGGGCGCACGGCAAAGAGGAGAAGCACGGCAACGAGCGGGCGCACGGCAACGTCGGGCGCACGGCAGCGTCGGGGCGCACGGCAGCGTTTGGTGGCACGGCAGCGTCGGGGCGCACGGCAACGTCTGGGCGCACGGCAGCCTCCAGGACGCACGGCAGAGACGGCGCGCACGGCAAAGGAGTGGGCGCACGGCAACGAGCGCGCGCACGGCAAACGCTCGGTCGCACGGCAACGAGAGCGCGCACGGCAACGAGCCTTTGCCGTGCGGTTTGGTCAGGCCCACGGCAATGTCTTCTTTGCCGTCGAGGGCGTTGCCGTGCAGACGCTGCCGTGCGCCGACGCACGGCAAATCCTTTGCCGTGCAAATAGGCCCCTTTGCCGTGCGATTGGTCGCACGGCAACGTAGTGTTTTCCCGTAGTGAAGGATATTTATGGAAAAACCAACGCGACCGAACGATGTTGGACGAAACAAAACGGACCAAACCAAGGAAACGCTTCGTACTTTATTATTAGGTATAGATATAGATTAATAAAGCTCACAACTGTTGTTTCCCTCAAACAATTAGTCACCAAAGAGTTTATACATCATATCGCCGATAAGCAATCTAATCCAAGGATGATTTCATAGAGGCCTTCCCTTGAGCGAAGGCAACCGCACGACGGATGGTGAGGGCACTGGTAGAAAAACAGGCTTCCGTCCAGCCCCATTAGTCGCGAAACTATAGGAACCGCGACTAATGAGACCTTTAGTCGCGGTTCGGGAGGCGAACCGCGACCAAAGGCCTGGGCCCAGGGCGCTCGGTGGCCAGCTGGTGCACGTGAGGGGCAGGCCAACCGCGACTAAAGGCCTTCGGGCACCTTTAGTCACGGTTTGCCAGGCCAACCGCGACTAAAGCCCCTCCCCTATATATACCCATCCAGCAGCCAACACTTAGCCATTTGGAGCCATTCTCTTCACAAACTTCACAAGTGGGTGTTAGGTTTGCTTTTGGTTCCTCTTATGCACATAAGGTGTTTGATGAAATGCCCCAAGAGCATGAAACAAACATGATATGAAGTGTTGGAGCCACACTTGAGCTTTCTCATTTATTTTTTCCTACTCGATCGCGGTTAGCAACTTTAACCTTTGATGTGTCATTGATAAAATATGCATGTGTGTAGTTCATTGTTTAATTTATATTGTTTGTAGCTAGTTAGTTTAACAAATGCATGATGGTTAATTATATATTTTATATTATAATAATGCAGATGAATCGGCAATGGATGTACGGTAACCGACTCTCCGGCGAGTTCACTACGGGTTTGAAAGATTTCCTCGTAGTGGCTAATGCGAACAAGCAGGGGGGTTTTGTTATCTGTCCATGTGTTAACTGTAAGAATCAGAAGGGTTACTCTTCCTCAAGAGATGTTCACATGCACCTGCTTCGGCACGGTTTCATGCCAAGCTATAATTGTTGGATCAAGCATGGAGAAAGAGGGGTTATAATGGAAGAAGATGAAGAAGGGGATGATTTCATCGATGAAAGCTATCTTGCTCATTTCGGTGATACTTTCATGGAGGATGCTGAAGGTGAAGGGGAAGGTGAAGGGGAAGGTGAAGAAGAGGCACGTGATGATCCCGTTGATGATCTTGGTCGGACCATTGTTGATGCACGGAGACGCTGCGAAACTGAAAAGGAGAGGGAGAATTTGGATCGCATGTTAGAGGATCACAGAAAGGCGCTGTACCCCGGCTGCATCTTCTACCGCGGTGAATACGAGAATTTGAATGAATACCCGGTATGCACTGCATTGCGTTATAAGATCAGAGGCGATGACCCTGGTGACGATGTTGAGGGCCAGAAACCCAGGAAGAGGGTTCCCGCCAAGGTGATGTGGTATGCTCCTATAATACCACGGTTGAAACGTCTGTTCAGGAACAAAGAGCATGCCAAGTTGTTGCGATGGCACAAAGAGGACCGTAAGTCGGACGGGGAGTTGAGACACCCCGCAGATGGAACGCTATGGAGAAAGATCGACAGAGAGTTCAAAGATTTTGCAGCTGACGCAAGGAACATAAGATTTGGTCTAAGTACGGATGGCATGAATCCTTTTGGCGAGCAGAGCTCCAGCCATAGCACCTGGCCCTTGACTCTATGCATCTACAACCTTCCTCCTTGGTTGTGCATGAAGCGGAAGTTCATTATGATGCCAGTACTCATCCAAGGTCCGAAGCAACCCGGCAACGACATCGATGTGTACCTAAGGCCATTAGTTGATGAACTTTTACAGCTGTGGGGCAGACCTGGTGTCCGTGTGTGGGATGAGCACAAAGAAGAGGAATTTGACCTACGAGCGTTGCTTTTCGTAACCATCAACGATTGGCCTTCTCTTAGTAACCTTTCGGGACTGTCAAATAAGGGATACAATGCATGCACGCACTGCTTACATTAGACTGAAAGTGTACATTTGCCAAATTGTAAGAAGAACGTGTACCTTGGGCATCGTCGATTTCTTCCGAAAATTCATCTAGTAAGAAAGAAAGGCAAGCATTACAACAGCAAGGCAGATCACCGGCCGAAGCCTGCGGAACACACTGGTGCTGAGGTATTTGATATGGTCAAGGATTTGAAAGTCATCTTTGGAAAGGGTCCTGGCGGACAATCAGTTCCGAAGGGAGCTGACGGGCACGCAGCCATGTGGAAGAAGAAATCTATATTCTGGGAGCTAGAATATTGGAAAGTCCTAGAAGTCCGCTCTGCAATCTATATTCTGGGAGCTAGAATATTTGCGTGAACCTCCTAAGCTTCTTGGGCGTGTATGGGAAGACAAATGATACAAAGGAAGCACGGCAGGACCAGCAACGTTTGAAAGACCCTGATGACCGGCATCCGGAATGGTTTCAAGGTCGTGCCAGCTACGCTCTGACCAAAGAAGAGAAGGTCATCTTTTTTGAATGCCTGAGCAGTATGAAGGTGCCGTCTGGATTCTCGTCCAATATAAAGGGAATAATAAACATGGCGGAGAAAAAGTTCCAAAACCTGAAGTCTCACGACTGCCACGTGATTATGACGCAATTGCTTCCGATTGCTTTGAGGGGGCTCCTGCCGGAAAATGTTCGAGCAGCCATTGTGAAGCTATGTGCATTCCTCAATGCAATCTCTCAGAAGGTAATCAATCCAGAAGTTCTACCACGGTTACAGAACGATGTGATCCAATGTCTTGTCAGTTTCGAGTTGGTGTTCCCGTCATCCTTCTTCAATATTATGACGCACCTCCTGGTTCACCTAGTCGATGAGATTTCCATTCTCGGTCCTGTATTTCTACACAATATGTTCCCCTTCGAGAGGTTCATGGGAATATTAAAGAAATATGTTCGTAACCGTGCTAGGCCTGAAGGAAGCATCGCCAAGGGCTATGGAAATGAGGAGGTAATTGAGTTTTGTGTTGACTTTGTTCCTGACCTTAAGCCGATTGGTCTTCCTCGATCGCGGCACGAGGGGAGACTAAGTGGAAAAGGCACGATCGGAAGGAAATCAACGATATGTATGGATGGCCATTCTCCGATCAAGCACACCACACAGTTCTGACCAATTCCAGCTTGGTGGCTCCGTACTTTGAGAAACACAAGAATATTTTACGCTCGGACAACCCTGGGAAGCATGAATCCTGGATTAGGAAGGCCCACATGGAGACTTTCGGCAGTTGGTTGAGAAAACATTTAATGAATGACGATCATGTTGTAGATCAGCTGTACATGTTAGCCAAGACACCATCTTCGACTATAACGACTTTCCAAGGGTACGAGATAAATGGGAATACATTTTACACGATCGCCCAAGATAAAAAGAGCACCAACCAAAACAGTGGTGTCCGCTTTGATGCAGCAACCGAGAATGGGCAAAAGGTCACATATTATGGTTACATAGAGGAGATATGGGAACTTGACTATGGACCCTCCTTTAGGATCCCTTTGTTCCGGTGCAAATGGTTCAAGCTAACAGGAGGTGGGGTAAAGGTGGACCAGCAATACGGAATGACAATGGTGGATTTCAACAATCTTGGTTACCTTGACGAACCATTCGTCCTAGCGAAAGATGTCGCTCAGGTTTTCTATGTGAAGAACATGAGTAGCAAACCGAGGAAACGGAAAGATAAGAAAACGATCAGTACATCATGCGATGATCCAAAGCGCCACATTGTTCTTTCAGGGAAAAGAAACATCGTGGGAGTGGAGGATAAGACAGACATGTCAGAAGATTATAATATGTTTGCTGAAATTCCGCCCTTCAAAGTGAACACCGACCCAAGCATTAAGTTAAATGATGAGGATGCTCCATGGATACGGCACAATCGTAAGCAAGCAGGGACACAAGGAAAGAAATGATGTGTAATAATTTATTGTACCAAACTTTGTTGAATGGATCATGTGAATTATATTACCCGTGATGTGTTTGGTGTCCATTTTCGAATGATTCAATTGACTCGAGATAGCACTGATGATACATGAAATTTGGAATGATTCAGTCATACTCCTGCCTAGGCGTATAATATGCATACTCGTAGTCTTCATAGCCGCCGCCGTTGTACTGGTAGTCGTCGCCTTCTAAGTTGCCGCCGTCGTCGTCGCTGCTGTCGTCGCTGTCGTCGGGCGGCGCTCGTGGCTCGAACTGAGGGTAGCGCAGGCGGGGGATATCGCCGGCCGTGATGTAGTCCATGACGCTCTGCAGAGTCCAGCCGTACCACCATAGCCGACGGCCGGCCTCGTGGAAGTTCCCAGGAGGCAGACCGTCCTCCTCATACCTGGCGAGCGCCCTCTCACGCTGATTGATGAAGAAGGCGTCCCAAGTATGCTGGTTATCAGGATGCCAGCGGGGATTCTTCCGCTGCTCCGGCGTGAGGTCTAGGTAGTAGTGGTTCGTGATGGCCGCCCGGCGCGCAGTACCCTGAGGGACGGGAGGGACCGGCACGCCGCCGGCGCTTAGGCTCCAGCCGGCGGGGACGCGGTAGCCCGGTGGGCAAGGGTAGTTCGAGGCGCAAAGCTCCTCCACCTGCTGGTAGGTTAGAGTGGGTGCGGTGGAAGCCATGAGAGAGTGATGAGAGATTGTAGAGATGTGATAATCCTGGCCAAGCCGGGCTACATATATGGAGTGACAAATGGCGAGAAAAATGGGAGCTGGAAGACAGGAGGCGGGAAGAAAGTGGCGGGAAGAAAGAGGCGGGAAGAAATTGGCGGGAAAAAATTGGCGGGAAGAAAGAGGCGGGAAGACAGGGAAGAAATGGCGGGAAGACGAGGCGGGAAGATGGGGTCGGCGGAAAGACAGAGGCGGGAAGAGGGGGCCAACGAGAAGACAGAGGCGGCCTGGAAGAAATTTTGAATTGAATTAGTTTTATTTTTATGAATTTTTTGATAATTTGTATTTTTAAAATTTTGAATTGAATTAGTTTTATTTTTATGAATTTTTGATATATTATTTGTATTTTTAAGATTTTGAATTGAATTAGTTTTATTTTTCTGAATTTATTGATGTATTATTTGTATTTTTAAAATTTTGAATTGAATTAGTTTTATTTTTATGAATTTTTTGATATATTATATGTATTTTAAACATTTTGAAATGAATTAGTTTTATTTTTCTTAATTTTTTGATATATAATTTGTATTTTTAATATTTTGAAATGAATTAGTTTTATTTTTCTGAATTTTTTGATATATTATTTGTATTTTTCACATTTAGACATGAATTAGTTTTATTTTTCACATTTAGAAAATGAAATAATTTCGAAAAAGGCCTTTAGTCGCGGTTGGCCAGGCAAACCGGGACTAAAGGTCATTTTCCGCGGGAGCCTCAAATGGGGCGAAAAAAAGGCTTTAGTCGCGGTTGGGGTCACCAACCGCGACTAAAAAGGCTATCCTTTAGTCGCGGTTGGTGACCCCAACCGCGACTAAAGCCCTCTCGCTATAAATATCGCGTGGCCGAACGGCGCGCCAGTTCTTCTTCCTCCGCCCGTTCGTGTCTGTGAGAGACGATCTGCCGCCTCGACGACGCCGCCGACGCCTCCTCGACGCGAGACGCCCCACGCACGCCGCCAGCGCCATCGACCGCTGCCACCCGCGAAGACCGCGCCGCCCGCCCCGTACGTTGCCGACGTCTGTCGCGCGCGCGAACATCGGCCGCCGCACACCACACGCCGCGCGCCGCACACTACGCGCGCGCGCCGCACACGTACACGTACACCTCCGGCGCCGCCGCACACTCCGCGCGCCGCCGCGCGCCCACACCCTACCGTCCGCCGGCGCCTCCCACCCTAACCGCTGCCGCACACCTCCGCCGCGCGCCCACACCCGTACCGCGCGCGCGCCGCGGGAGAGAGAGAGGGCGGGGCGCGCCACAGGCGCCCGCCTCTCTCGTTTTTTTTTGTTTTTTTTGTTTTTTTAACTTAACAATTAAAATAATTAACTTAACAAATAAATCCGATGTTTTTTTGTGTTCGATGATCATGAAAGTTGAGTAGGTACATGATATTTATGAATTTCGTATAGAAAAACAATATAATTCTAGAAATTAACCAATCTATGATGGTAACTTTGTAAGGAATAATAAAGCTTAAAGACACGTAATTATAATTACTCGCGCGCCCGCGCGGTTTCACTTCATCTTCTTCCTCTCGAACACGCCGACAGGCTGCGCGCGCGCCGATCGACCTCCGCTGCCGCCGGGCCCCGTACGTCTCCGCGCGCCGCGAACGCCTCTCCGGCCGCCTCAATCTCCGCCGCCGCCGCCGCCCTCGAAGACCTCGCTGCCCCCCCCGGCCCCGTACGTCTCCGCGCGCCGCGAACGCCTCTCCGGCCGCCTCAATCTCCGTCGCCGTCGTCTTCTACGTCGTCGCCCTCGCCCGAGAGCGCCGCCGCTGCCGCCCCCCTTTCGCCAGCGCCCTTTCGCCACCGACCCCGCGTGTATATGGAGGGGGCGGCGAGGCCCTCGCCGCCCCCTCCGTATACGCGCGGGTTTTTTTTTTGTTTTTTTACGAGAGAGAGGATCGGCACCGCCACCTCCACTGCCACCGCCCTTTCGCCACCGCCACCGGTCTCTCGGTCACGCGGTCACTGCGAGGCGAGGTCGATCGTCCGCATATACACATCTAATACGCGTCACCGCCACCGCCCTTTCGCCACCGCCACCGGTCTCTCGGTCACGCGGTCACTGCGTCCCCCCTCTCGCCTCCCTCGTCGCCCTCTCTCTTTATATGTAGAAGAGATGTGATAATGCATATACACAATTAATTTGTTTTGACTACATGTTTTCAGGACTGACATATGGCGGACGATAGAGCTGACCCGATTATGGACAACTATGATCCGGACGCTGAAGACCATATTTTCGGCATCATAAAAGGCGATATTCTATATGTGCCGACCGGACAAGAAGAAGATGATATCTCTTCTTATCTGAACCTTGAGGGTGAAGATGAAGGGCGCCGTCAGCAAGATGATGCCGAAGAAACGTCGATAAACGACGATCTTCAATTGGAAGTAGCAACCACCTCCGGCGCCGAGGTATATATATACATTGAGCCTCTGGTGATACAAACTAACTGATTTGAATAAATATGTGTGTACTAACGCGCGCGACTCTCTTTCTTATTTTAGCCCTTGGCCGGATCGTCGAAACAATCGAGTACGTCGTCAAAGCGTGGCGCAACCAAGACGAAGAAACCAGGAGAAACATGCACCATCGAGGTTGTCGAGGAAGCAACCGGCAGGCCGCTGGAGCCCCGCAAGAACGCCACCAAGTTTATTAGCCAATGCGGAGCCGTTGTTAGAGATAACGTCTCGATCACCGTCCAGGAGTGGAATCAGCCAAAGAAGGCACGTCTTGGTTTCACTTTTGTCGATAAGAGAACAAAAAAAGATTGCTTCAACAAGCTTATGGAACATTTCGTTCTACCTCCGGAATACCACAAATACGATGAGGAGGGTAACAAGATTGAGGAAAACAAGGAGAGGAGGAGGCTAGTCAAACAGTTCGCTCTTCATAAGATGTCCGACGCATTCCGAAAATACAAGCAAAATCTAGCCCATGACTTTGTCAAGCAGAACAAGACTCCGGATTTCAAAGGACAATATGAGAAACTGCAACATGATTGGCCAGAATTTGTGAAGCAAAAGAAATCGGAGCAGTTCCTTCAAATATCGAAAAAAATAAGGAAAATGCGGCTAAGAAGGAGTACAATCATATTATGGGGCCAGGAGGGTATCGCCTTTGGGTGCCTAGGTGGGAGAAGATGGAGAACGAGCTGAGGGCGCGAGGAATCCGTCCAGGTACGGAGGGATGGGACCCAAGGGCCAAAAGCTGGTGGTACGGGCATGGGGGATCGCTGAACCCGGAGACAGGGGAGTGTGTTTACCAGGGCAAAATAATTAAACCCACCCAAACGCTTATTGAGGTAATGAGGGATGCTCAAGAGGGGAGGATCAAGTTCAACAGAGAGAACGACGCCCTGACAAAAGCCCTCGGGAATCCTGAACACGGAGGACGTGTACGAGGCATGGGGCACATTCCGTGGAAAGTAGGGTTCCCCCAGAACGATGACCCGTACGGTTACAGAAGCCGTAAGAGAAAGATGGATCGGGAAGCAGATGTTGTGGCGCGGTTGGCATCGGAAATGGATGTGGTGAAGAAAACCGTGAGTGTACTAGTAGCCGAAAGAGATGCAGCTCGGGCGCAGCATGAAGATCATCCATTGGATCTCGGAAGCCAGCAGCGGAGAAGCAGCGTGGCTTCCACGGAGGCCCCACCGGCTGGTGCACCGACGATCGAAATTACTGCACCGGAGCCTCTGGTGGTCGAAATTACTGCACCGGAGCCTCCTCGCTACCCCGTGGACGATATAAAGGAGATGAAAGCATGTCATCTGTATTATCCTATCGGGAACATGTCCATGAAGGTAGCCATCGGCAGTGCTTTACCACCTGGAGCACTCCACCACAACAACCCCATTCAAGATGGCTATGCTCGTGTCACGGTGGAGGACATAGTCCAAGGGTTTGAGGACCTGGACATTGACATTGCTACACCTGAAGGGGCGACAAGACTTGGAGATGTCAAGCGCTAGTTCATTCTATGGCAGAAGAAGTTTATCAAGTTTCCAGGCAAGGCGCCAACAAGTCCACCCCCCTACGGTGGTGGTGGTGGCGGCGGTGGCAGTGGTGGTGGTGGTGCTTCACCTACACCTCCTTCACGTCAGCTGACGCCGCCCCCCCAATTCACCTCCGGCGGGTAAGCAGCCGCCGCCCCCTAGTCCGCCCCGGGCGGGTAAGTAGACGCCGCCCCCAATCCACCTCCGGCGAAGAAGCAGAAGCAGCAGTCCTGGATTATAAACCCGGACCCTTATGTACCTAAGAAAACAAAGGTACCGGAGCCATCACTGAAGCCTCTCCCCACGAGGCCTTGGGAACATAGTGCCGAGGAAGTCGAGGCGGCCGCGACTGCTGAATATGAGAAATGGAAGGCGGGCTGCAAGAAGAAAAGAGAGCCCGAGCCCAAGCCAGTATTTTCTGATGAGCAAAAGAAGTGGGCTAAGTCATTTTTGAACACACCGTCCCAAACCGCGAAGAATCTGCCTGATGACTATGCACGTGAACTAAAGAATCAGGCACGCATGTTCAAGAAGAAGAAAGAGGAGGCCGAGAAAGCGGAATTAGAAAGTGCACAAAGCGGGAAACGAGTTGCCCAGCTCGGGGAACAAAGTAAACAATCGATTGCCCCGCTTATAGTGACAGCCGCCGGTCCGGATGCCCCCGATATCATAGAAGCTGCGGCAGCACAGGGATTGACTGTAACGAGTGCCAGAGAACAAGCGGCCAACTTAGGTATTACTCTTCGTGAACTGTTAGGCCTTGATGAGGCGCCAGTGAAGGAGGTAGTACTTTCAGATGTGAAGAATGGGCCTCTCGTCGAGCCTGCGCAGGAAGAGGATCTACCTCCACAAATGAAAGGTCTGCTGAACTGGTACAAGGGTTACATAAAACATAAAAACGCCAAAGATTATATTTATGCGGAAGTTGGATATGAGCATCACTTCAAACATTACTCTGTACAAATTCATCTGAGTGAATTGTTCCAGCTTTTCAATCTGCGCGAGCTCGACAAATCTATCATCAGTTGCTACGTTCTGTAAGTGATTTATTTCTACCCCATCTCGTTCATATTGCCTGCACTATATATATATGTCCTAACTATATTGTTGTGTCCGCTATTATACATGCAGATTGAAGATTAAGGAATGCAGAGTAAGGAACATCCATGATGTTGGGTTCATTGACCCACACATCGTTAATGGATATACGTTACAGCATCACCCCACCGACGTGGAGGAAGACCTGTGGCGGTTTCTTGAAAAGCAGGAACTCAAAAGTGATATTCTATTTCCTTACCATTTTGGGTGAGTGTTTATGTCTTGAGCACATTCTCTTTTGCTTACTCCATGCATGGTATGTGGCCGGCTAATCGATGAGTTATGCATGACGTACTGTGCATGTATCGTGTCCGCAGGTTCCACTGGATTCTGCTAGTAATTAAAGTTGACAAATCAGAATGTCTCGTCCACGACTCTCTGAATATGGATAAGGCGGAGTGGGCCGACATGAGACAAATGATTCAAAAGTAATTGTTTTCATTCATTTGCGCTCTATATCGATCGGCCTATTTCGTTCATTTTCCTAATTAAGCTTCAAGTAATTAACTAATAACTCTCTTGTTCATTTAATTTTCTTTGCCTCGTAGGGTTTGGAGACGGTTCTCAGATACAAAGGTCGGTCAATTCAAAAAAGAGCTAAATTTCATGTGGTCAAAGGCTAAGAATGGTAGCGATATTCAGCCACCGGGAACCAATCTGTGTGGATACTATGTCTGTGAGATGATCCGGAGATACACCTCTGAGCGCGTTCCGAGTGATCTCAATGCTCAGAGGAATAACCTCCGGATGATGCTTAGTCCAGAAGCTCGCTTCCGACCACTTCAAGAGGAACTAGCTGGATGGTTCAGGAGGGAAGTCCTCGATCCTAAAGGAGAACACCATTACGAGGACGTAGAACTATACATGCATTAAATTATGTATGGAAACTTGTTCAAACTTGTATATGGTCATCCGATGATATTGAATATATATTGTATATTCCTCTTGAATTCTTTTTGGTTCTAATTTCAAATTTGTTTGAAATTGTACATTCATATGCATGTATGTAATACCGTAGAATATGTGAAACTCCTTCAAAATTACAATAAAGCACAAAAGAAATAAAACAATACAAATTAAACAGAAAACAGGTTTAGGGGGGCAGGTTTAGGGGGGCCTAAAACCCTAAACCTACGGCGGCCTTTAGTCGCGGTTGACCAGAAGAACCGCGACTAAAGGTCCTCCGCCCCGACGGTCGCCTGGCGCCCACGTGGACGGGCCTTTAGTCGCGGTTCGTAAGCAACCGCGACTAAAGGGGGGGCCTTTAGTCGCGCTAATTTGGTCGCGGTTGCGCAACCGCGACTAATGGCAGTTGCGAACCGCGACCAAAGGCCCTTTTTCCACCAGTGGGGCCTCCGCTACTTATGGCATTGTAGCGTTGTTCGAGGGCTCGCCCGCAAGCAACAAGGCAAAGACCATTGTGGTCATGAACAACAACAACAACAACAACAACAACAACAACAACAACAACAACAACAACAATAACAACAACAACAACAACAACAACAACAATTTGCTTAATACAAGTGAAGATGGCGGCATCCACGTTCACCAAAACCTTTCCCTCTGGTGGCAGAATCCATTTGGCGTTAGAAGAGGATTCACGGTTGTGGTTGGGTTTTGGTTTGTATAGATGAACAAGAGGATTCACGGCTGTGGTTGGGTTTTGGTTTGTATAGATGAACAAGAATCATATCAATGTACACATCCGCCTTTCTAGCAGCTGACCAAGGGTGCAGCAAGACTCCTTCCTCTCGAGCTTTGTTGCGACCATCCCAATCCCAATGTGCTAGAATGTGACAATGAAAGTAGTGATCTGAACATCAGAGCCACGGTTCAGGAGATCTATGACCGAGGTCGCCGACGAATGGAATGAAACTTCTCTGGAGATGAACCTCGTGCTCAGACTTAACATCTTGACACACTTCCCTGGCAAACTGCCAAAATAACAAAGTGTGTTCGATAATTTCATGGTGGTTGCAGAAAATACAAGCTGTCGACGTCGGATATTACGTTTTTGAAGTTGGTGACCACACGAGAGGCAATCATGCAAAAACCTCCACGTTGTTATGGTCATTTCCCCAACACGGATTTTCTAACGGAGCCTGCTCCTACCGGTCACCATCCGATTGGTAGTGACCCCGTGATTCGTGTTGACTTATCTCTAGTCTGTTACCAATTTTACTGCGATATAGTATATCTATGATATTTATTAGATAAACATAAAATTTCAATAAAATCATGTTATTTCAACCACGTCATACATATATTCCACACGTATCTAAATTAGTATAATTATTTTCTGTTTAAAGTATCATGAATCCTGGTTTATATAAAAAAATACGAGATTTTACTAAAAAATTATTTTAGATTCCAGAGAAATGTCATATAGAGATGATACACACTAGATCTAGAAAGTGAGCCTAGCATGAATCACGAAGTGGTGGACGGTGGATGACTACCCGGTAGGTCCCGGCTCCGTTAGAGAAGACTTTGCAGGTTATGCTACCTATCCTTCATCAATCAGCTGATGGACATGCCTCTCTATAGTTAGACCTAGCTTCGATGTTGTGGAGAAGCATGGTGCTACATTGATGAAACAAGAATTACACAATGAAGCATTGAAATATGTAAATTGGAGCAGGCCTCGGTGCTCTGTCTCAGCAAGTCAAAACATGTGTAAATAGAGGACGTGGGCATAGCCCAGTGGTTGGGGTCGCAGTGGCGCACCCCAACGACCAGAGTTCGAATCCTGTCAGGAGCGAATTTCTGGAATTCTCACGCCGAGGTCCCGCTTCTACTATATCATTTAGTGTCTAGTTCCTCCTAGCACTAATTCATTTTTTTTTTTTTCAAAACATGTGTAAATATAGTCATGACATGAATGGTGTCTTTATCTTTACTTAGTTTCTGAAAATCATAGGGTAGAAAATAGTAATCATATGCCAAATGCAATGATTACAATTAAAGTCGAATCTATTAATGTCTGGTGTCACACATCTAAATATTTACAAATAATATGTCATCTTTTAGGACGGGCATCACTGAAGGATTAGTTGCATTCAAACAAACGGGGAGAACACAAGAAATGCGAGTGCATGGTTCGGAGGGTGGTCTACTTCACTGAAGTTGGAGACGAAGTGGCGTGACTACGGGGCGTTGCGGTTCAAATTGGTGGTACAGGTGAGCTGGGGGGGGGTGGGCTAACGGGGGTCACGAACATGATCAAGGAACTTAAATCTTGAAACAAACTAGGAGTAGTACTAGTTACGGACTTCATATAAATCCCAAGTCAAACTAGTTACTACAGTTCATCATCTGTCCAAGCCAACATACAGAGTTCGGCAACAACACTAATCGGACTAAACAACTTAGCTTGGGGCACTCAGCACACGAACATCAGAGTTCAAAGCACGACGAATGGGGTCGTGACCCGGTACCTGCCGCTGTCGTCGGCCGAAACGAGAGCGCCGAAGGACGGCTCGCCGCCGGTGGGCGCCGTGAGCCTGATCACCAACTCGAAGTTGGCCTTTTGCCCCGCACCGCCGAACTCCATCGTCTGTGGCGTCACGGACAGAGCCACGTTGCTTGGGGACGACCAGGACGCGCGGTACGTAGCCAGGCCTGCTCCGACGCTGGTCACCGTCCTCCTGAAACGCATTTCCCCTGAGTTGGCGTTGGCGCCCAAGGTCGCCATGAACGACGGGTAAGTCCACATGTTCTCCATAAAATGGTTGATGTTCTATGAAAACTGCATCCATGGTCACAAATATTCATTTTTCTATTGGACACCAACATTTATATTTCTTTTGTTTTCCCGAATACCCCATAAACACACACACTTTAGAGCTCTTCGATCAAACTTGCTCACGGAAGGCCTGTAATCTTTCACAAAGCACACACACCTGAATACTTTTAGTGGAACCACATAAGAATCTCACTAGTTAAACATTATATTGATGCTTTATAACCAAGTACTCTAGATGGAATTCTATTTATTAGGTAAGCTGTTATCATCGCTGCCTCACTCCAAAAATATTTTTCCACTGTTTGGAGTTTAAAAAAATTCTCTTAGAGTATAGATTTTCCTATGGCTTTTCTCACGAAATAAGATTATGACTAGAGATAACCTTAGGGCTAGAGATATGGCTAAACCAATGGAGTGAGAAATGTGCAAATAGTTTGAATCTATTAGGCATCTTATGTTTGAATGTATAGTCTCCATGGTCCTTTGGGAGGAGTAGCTGAAGTTTTTTGAGAATATAAATACATAAATATAGTAACCTCAAAAACATTTAATTTACCATTCTAACAACTCCGTCGGTAAAATGTACTCCTGTTACTAGCATTTTAACTGGTAAATCATTCATGATTCCAAACATAAACATAATTTATTAATGCATCCAAAACATATAATTCACATTACTTTCTAGGTTTATCATCCAGAATATTTTACAATGTTCAATTATTTTATGCGAAAAGTGTCTTTGGCACATGGGCACCAGTGCTCCTGCAGTTTAAAAAAAATCGAAAATCATACATATTTGTTTCAAAAAAATCTGAAAATAAACTTGGACATAATAAATAACCAAACCTACAAGCATGTAAAATTTTAATATGAAATTCTTTATATTGTAGACTACACAAAAAAGACAAAATATGTTGAAATATGTATACTCAGATCCACACGTTTGTTATTTTTGTGTAGCCTAGAATTTTTTGTATTTGAAATTGAAATTTTGCACGTTTATGGGATAATTCATTGGCTACACCATGATTTTTTTCTAATTTTTTTGAAACACATAAATATGATTTTTATTTATTTTAAAATAGCAGGAGTGACCAGGAGCACCAAATCTCTGTCCTATTTTATGCCTCTAACATGTTTATGCATAAATTAATGGTAAATGTGCTATAGTGAAGATAATACAAATGCTTGAAAAAACTGATAATAAAAGGAACACCCAAAATATCATATACATATTTATTAAATCGAGGGAAGTGTTAGATACGACAAGGAATTTGGGTAGTTCAACACATAGACCAAAAAAACCGACCCTAAACAAAGGAAGATAACAAAAGATACTGCACCTCGAGATTCTTGTTAAAGATCGTAGCCTAACTCATTGTTGCCACACCACCTTAACTCACTCATTGATGGACAATATTGAGAAAAACCAGACACAAAACAATGAATTTTCATGTGGAAAGCGATGTCTCCGGTGTGGTTATCGTAGACATCTTCGATGAGGTTGCTTTTGCTACAATAGTATGATTTTTTTTGCTACAATCTTGAGGTTAGCTTTTTTGTGGCCAACCATTTTTTTCTATATATAGAAGCAAAATGGAAGGTTTTGCTAACATAGAAGCAAACCTGTGATTTGAAACTAAATTGTCGCATGAAGGTGGCGGGGATACGGGAAATTATCCGCCCATCACTACCCTTTGATATACTAGTATAGAAAAGCATAGTTGAACCATGTTAGGTGTCCTGCTTAAATTTTGCCTAATGTTTCTCAAAAAAAAAAAAATCGCCTAATGGATACGCATATCTTTGATATCCGAGTCATTATTAATGGTATGAATGCGTTTGGTTAAAATGACAGGGAACAAAATCAAGGCATTATATATATCCAGTTTTAGTATCGATCTACCGCTACAAATAGACACCTCAACCTCTTCTTCCTCACGAAAGTAAGTTCCATTACATTTCGAAGAAGAAAAGGTAAATTCGATTCACCTTGATTCAGTCTGTCAGGCATGGGTCAGTTCAAGATCGCCGTGGCTGCCTTGTGCTTCTTCCTCCTCCTGACCATGGGTTTCGGTGAGTCCCTCTCCGTTGATCATGTTCTGTTGCGCGTAAGCTAGCATGACCATAGCTAGTTAAGCTGATCGAGAAGCGTTGTTTGAGCAGGTAAGAAGCATCCGTGTTGTAGCCTGGGCCGATTTTTTGCATGACTGTGCAAGCGAGATGTAAGCTCCAGTACGTTCAGAATGGGCCATGGGTCAGAAAGCGCCACTCGTTTGGCAGTCTGTACAAAAAAAAAATTAGCCTAGCAGAAACAAAGGGCTCAGTCTGTTTGGTTTCATACGAGTCCAGCTTAGGGCTCACCACTTATCCCCATGGTGATCTTACCTCTCACCTTCTCAGCTATCATAAAGCTTGACGCCGCTGTCACGAAGCTTGGCACCACGTCGGTGCGCGGGAAGACCACGATGCCACTCTCGCATACAATGGCCAAGGCGGCGTGCGCAAGACTGGGTTGAATATGATAGGGCGAAGCTTTCGGTGTAGCACAGCAAGCACGTCGCCACCATGACACCGCCACTGCCTACACCTACACGGCTGCCGCCATGGATTACTGCCCATCACATACCATAACCATCACCACCATGACACCGCCGGTCACGCCCATCACATGCATCACAACGTCGACGAATAACATCATGACACTGTCGTTCACTCAATATCGTCGACGACGTCGTTGAACACCACCATGACACCGCCGATCACGCCGGTCACAGGCATCACCACGTTACCGACCACGAAGACGAACACCACCATGACAGCGCCGTTCATGTCCGTCACAAGCATCACCATGTCGTTGAGCACGAAGTTGAATACCACCATAACAACGCCGGTCACTCCGGTCATAAGCATCACCACGTCGCCGATCACGAAGACGAACATCACCATGCCGCTGATACGTGATACGTCTCCGACGTATCGATAATTTCTTATGTTCCATGCCACATTATTGATGTTATCTACATGTTTTATGCACACTTTATGTCATATTCGTGCATTTTCTGGAACTAACCTATTAACAAGATGCCGAAGTGCCAGTTGCTGTTTTCTGCTGTTTTTGGTTTCAGAAATCCTAGTAAGGAAATATTCTCGGAATTGGACGAAATCAAAGCCCAGGGGCCTATTTTCTCACGAAGCTTCCAGGAGTCCGAAGGAGAGACGAAGAGGGGCCACGGAGGGGCCACACTATAGGGCGGCGCGGCCCCCCCCTTGGCCGCGCCGGCCTGTAGTGTGGGGCCCCCGTGCCGCCTCTTGACCTGCCCTTCCGCCTATAAAAAGTCTCCGTGACGAAACCCCCAGTACCGAGAACCACGATACGGAAAACCTTCCAGAGACGCCGCCGCCGCCGATCCCATCCGGGGGATCCAGGAGATCGCCTCCGGCACCCTGCCGGTGAGGGGAATCATCTCCCGGAGGACTCTACGCCGCCATGGTCGCCTCCGGTGTGATGTGTGAGTAGTCTACCCCTGGACTATGGGTCCATAGCAGTAGCTAGATGGTTGTCTTCTCCCCATTGTGCTATCATTGTCGGATCTTGTGAGCTGCCTAACATGATCAAGATCATCTATCTGTAATTCTATATGTTGCGTTTGTTGGGATCCGATGAATAGAGAATACTTGTTATGTTGATTATCAAAGTTATACTTATGTGTTGTTTATGATCTTGCATGCTCTCCGTTACTAGTAGATGCTCTGGCCAAGTAGATGCTTGTAACTCCAAGAGGGAGTACTTATGCTCGATAGTGGGTTCATGCCTGCATTGACACCTGGGACAGTGACAGAAAGTTCTAAGGTTGTGTTGTGCTGTTGCCACTAGGGATAAAACACTAGTGCTATGTTCAAGGATGTAGTCACTAGTTACATTACGCACCATACTTAATGCAATTGTCTGTTGTTTGCAACTTAATACTGGAGGGGGTTCGGATGATAACCTGAAGGTGGACTTTTTAGGCATAGATGCAGTTGGATGGCGGTCTATGTACTTTGTCGTAATGCCCAATTAAATCTCACTATACTCATCATGATATGTATGTGCATTGTCATGCTCTCTTTATTTGTCAATTGCCCAACTGTAATTTGTTCACCCAACATGCTGTTCGTCTTATGGGAGAGACACCTCTAGTGAACTGTGGACCCCGGTCCAATTCTCTTACTGAAATACAATCTACTACAATACTGTTTTACTGTTTTCTGCAAACAATCATCTTTCACACAATACGGTTAACTCTTTGTTACAGCAAGCCGGTGAGATTGACAACCTCACTGTTTCGTTGGGGCAAAGTACTTTGGTTGTGTTGTGCAGGTTCCACGTTGGCGCCGGAATCCCTGGTGTTGCGCCGCACTACATCCCGCCGCCATTAACCTTCAACGTGCTTCTTGGCTCCTCCTGGTTCGATAAACCTTGGTTTCTTTCTGAGGGAAAACTTGCTGCTGTGCGCATCATACCTTCCTCTTGGGGTTGCCCAACGAACGTGTGAAATACACGCCATCAAGCACATTTTCTGGCGCCGTTGCCGGGGAGATCAAGACACGCTGCAAGGGGAGTCTCCACTTCTCAATCTCTTTACTTTGTTTTTGTCTTGCTTAGTTTTATTTACTACTTTGTTTGCTGCACTAAATCAAAATACAAAAAAATTAGTTGCTAGTTTTACTTTATTTGCTATCTTGTTTGCTATATCAAAAACACAAAAAAATTAGTTACTTGTTTTACTTTATAATATCATGCATGTTTTTATTACACTAGTTTGGCATAATGGACAAGAATGATCTTCTTATTCTATTTCCTGATTTAAAACATGGATTGTTTGATGCGAAAATTAAAAAATCTATGGAATCTTATTTGCATGCTGGTAGTAATATTAGTATGAACGCTTTGAACACCATTGTTGATAATAATATAGAAATTTCTAAGCTTGGGGAAGCTGGTTTTCATGATCTTTTTATTCCCCCAAGCATTGAGGAGAAAATTTACTTTGATGATACTTTGCCTCCTATTTATGATAATGATATTGGTATTTTAGTACCACCTGTTATGGAGGATAAATTTGATTATGATTACAATATGCCTCCTATATTTGATGTTGAGAATAATAATGATAGCTACTTTGTTGAATTTGCTCCCACTACAACTAATAAAATTGATTATGCCTATGTGGAGAGTAATAATTTTATGCATGAGACTCATGATAAGAATGCTTTATGTGATAGTTATATTGTTGAGTTTGCTCATGTTACTACTGAAAGTTATTATGAGAGAGGAAAATATGGTTGTGGAAATTTTCATGGTACTAAAACACCTCTCTATATGCTGAAATTTTTGAAGCTACACTTGTTTTATCTTCCTATGCTTGTTACTTTGCTCCTCATGAACTTGTTTATTTACAAGATTCCTATGCATAGGAAGCATGTTAGACTTAAATATGTTTTGGATTTGCTTCTTGATGCTCTCTTTTGCTTCAAATACTATTTCTTGCAAGTGCATCATTAAAACTGCTGAGCCCATCTTAATGGCTATAAAGAAAGAACTTCTTGGGAGATAACCCATGTGTTATTTTGCTACAGTACTTTGTTTTTTATTTTGTGTCTTGGAAGTTGTTTACTACTGTAGCAACCTCTCCTTATCTTAGTTTTGTGTTTTGTTGTGCCAAGTTAAGCCGTTGATAGAAAAGTAAGTACTAGATTTGGATTACTGCACAGTTCCAGATTTCTTTGCTGTCACGAATCTGGGTCCACCTCCCTGTAGGTAGCTCAGAAAATTAAGCCAATTTACGTGCATGATCCTCAGATATGTACGCAACTTTCATTCAATTTGAGCATTTTCATTTGAGCAAGTCTGGTACCATTTTAAAATTCGTCAATACGAACTGTTCTGTTTTGACAGATTCTGCCTTTTATTTCGCATTGCCTCTTTCGCTATGTTGGATGAATTTCTTTGATCCATTAATGTCCAGTAGCATTATGCAATGTCCAGAAGTGTTAAGAATGATTGTGTCACCTCTGAATATGTCAATTTATATTGTGCACTAACCCTCTAATGAGTTGTTTCGAGTTTGGTGTGGAGGAAGTTTTCAAGGATCAAGAGAGGAGTATGATGCAACATGATCAAGGAGAGTGAAAGCTCTAAGCTTGGGGATGCACCCGGTGGTTCACCCCTGCATATATCAAGAAGACTCAAGCGTCTAAGCTTGGGGATGCCCAAGGCATCCCCTTCTTCATCGACAACATTATCAGGTTCCTCCCCTGAAACTATATTTTTATTCCATCACATCTTATGTGCTTTTTCTTGGAGCGTCGGTTTGTTTTTGTTTTTGTTTTGTTTGAATAAAATGGATCCTAGCATTCACTTTATGGGAGAGAGACACGCTCCGCTGTAGCATATGGACAAGTATGTCCTTGGTTTCTACTCATAGTATTCATGGCGAAGTTTCTCCTTCGTTAAATTGTTATATGGTTGGAATTGGAAAATGATACATGTAGTAATTGCTATAAATGTCTTGGGTAATGTGATACTTGGCAATTGTTGTGCTCATGATTAAGCTCTTGCATCATATGCTTTGCACCCATTAATGAAGAAATACATAGAGCATGCTAAAATTTGGTTTGCATATTTGGTTTCTCTAAGGTCTAGATAATTTCTAGTATTGAGTTTGAACAACAAGGAAGACGGTGTAGAGTCTAATAATGTTTTCAATATGTCTTTTATGTGAGTTTTGCTGCACCGGTTCATCCTTGTGTTTGTTTCAAATAAGCCTTGCTAGCCTAAACCTTGTATCGAGAGGGAATACTTCTCATGCATCCAAAATACTTGAGCCAACCACTATGCCATTTGTGTCCACCATACCTACCTATACTACATGGTATTTTCCGCCATTCCAAAGTAAATTGCTTGAGTGCTACCTTTAAAATTCCATCATTCACCTTTGCAATATATAGCTCATGGGACAAATAGCTTAAAAACTATTGTGGTATTGAATATGTAATTATGCACTTTATCTCTTATTAAGTTGCTTGTTGTGCGATAACCATGTTCACTGGGGACGCTATCAACTATTCATTGTTGAATTTCATGTGAGTTGCTATGCATGTTCGTCTTGTCTGAAGCAAGAGAGAGCTACCACCATATGGTTAAGCATGCATATGTTAGAGAAGAACATCGGGCCGCTAACTAAAGCCATGCTCCATGGTGGAAGTTTCAGTTTTGGACAACAATCCTCAAATCTCAAATGAGAAAATTATTAATTGTTGGTATATGCTTATGTATAAAAGAGGAGTCCATTATCTGTTGTCTATGTTGTCCCGGTATGGATGTCTAAGTTGAAGAATAATCAATAGCGAGAAATCCAATGCGAGCTTTCTCCTTAGACCTTTGTACAGGCGGCATAGAGGTACCCCTTTGTGACACTTGGTAAAAACAATGCATTGTGATGACCCGGTAGTCCAAGCTAATTAGGACAAGGTGCGGGCACTATTAGTACGCTATGCATGAGGCTTGCAACTTATAAGATATAATTTACATGATGCATATGCTTTATTACTACCGTTGACAAAATTGTTTCATGTTTTCAAAATCAAAGCTCTAGCACAAATATAGCAATCGATGCTTTTCCTCTATGGAGGACTATTCTTTTACTTTCAATGTTGAGTCAGTTCACCTATCTCTCTCCACCTCAAGAAGCAAACACTTGTGTGAACTGTGCATTGATTCCTACATATTTGCTTATTGCACTTATTATATTACTCTATGTTGACAGTATCCATGAGATATACATGTTACAAGTTGAAAGCAACCGCTGAAACTTAATCTTCTTTTGTGTTGCTTCAATGCCTTTACTTTGAATTATTGCTTTATGAGTTAACTCTTATGCAAGACTTATTGATGCTTGTCTTGAAGTGCTATTCATGAAAAGTCTTTGCTTTATGATTCACTTGTTTACTCATGTCATATACATTGTTTTGATCGCTGCATTCACTACATATGCTTTACAAATAGTATGATCAAGATTATGATGGCATGTCACTCCAAAAATTATCTGTGTTATCGTTTTACCTGCTCGGGACGAGCAGAACTAAGCTTGGGGATGCTGATACGTCTCCGACGTTTCGATAATTTCTTATGTTCCATGCCACATTATTGATGTTATCTACATGTTTTATGCACACTTTATGTCATATTCGTGCATTTTCTGGAACTAACCTATTAACAAGATGCCGAAGTGCCGATTCTTTGTTTTCTGCTGTTTTTGGTTTCAGAAATCCTAGTAAGGAAATATTCTCGGAATTGGACAAAATCAAAGCCCAGGGGCCTATTTTCTCACGAAGCTTCCAGAAGTCCGAAGGAGAGACGAAGAGGGGCCACGGAGGGGCCACACTATAGGGCGGCGTGCCCCCCACTTGGCCGCGCCGGCCTGTAGTGTGGGGCCCCCGTGCCGCCTCTTGACCTGCCCTTCCGCCTATAAAAAGTCTCCGTGATGAAACCCCCAGTACCGAGAACCACGATACGGAAAACCTTCCAGAGACGCCGCCGCCGCCGATCCCATCTCGGGGGATCCAGGAGATCGCCTCCGGCACCCTGCCGGAGAGGGGAATCATCTCCCGGAGGACTCTACGCCGCCATGGCCGCCTCCGGTGTGATGTGTGAGTAGTCTACCCCTGGACTATGGGTCCATAGCAGTATCTAGATGGTTGTCTTCTCCCCATTGTGCTATCATTGTCGGATCTTGTGAGCTGCCTAATATGATCAAGATCATCTATCTGTAATTCTATATGTTGCGTTTGTTGGGATCCGATGAATAGAGAATACTTGTTATGTTGATTATCAAAGTTATACTTATGTGTTGTTTATGATCTTGCATGCTCTCCGTTACTAGTAGATGCTCTGGCCAAGTAGATGCTTGTAACTCCAAGAGGGAGTACTTATGCTCGATAGTGGGTTCATGCTCGCATTGACACACAGGACAAGGTGAGAAAGTTCTAAGGTTGTGTTGTGCTTTGTTGCCACTAGGGATAAAACACTAGTGCTATGTTCAAGGATGTAGTCACTAGTTACATTACGCACCATACTTAATGCAATTGTCCGTTGTTTGCAACTTAATGCGGAGGGGTTCGGATGATAACCTGAAGGTGGACTTTTTAGGCATAGATGCAGTTGGATGGCGGTCTATGTACTTTGTCGTAATGCCCAATTAAATCTCACTATACTCATCATGATATGTATGTGCATTGTCATGCTCTCTTTATTTGTCAATTGCCCAACTGTAATTTGTTCACCCAACATGCTGTTCGTCTTATGGGAGAGACACCTCTAGTGAACTGTGGACCCCGGTCCAATTCTCTTACTGAAATACAATCTCTTTGCAATCTTGTTTTACTGTTTTCTGCAAACAATCATCTTCCACACAATACGGTTAACTCTTTGTTACAGCAAGCCGGTGAGATTGACAACCTCACTGTTTCGTTGGGGCAAAGTACTTTGGTTGTGTTGTGCAGGTTCCACGTTGGCGCCGGAATCCCTGGTGTTGCGCCGCACTACATCCCGCCGCCATCAACCTTCAACGTGCTTCTTGGCTCCTCCTGGTTCGATAAACCTTGGTTTCTTTCTGAGGGAAAACTTGATGCTGTGCGCATCATACCTTCCTCTTGGGGTTGCCCAACGAACGTGTGAAATACACGCCATCAATACGTCTCAAACGTATCTATAATTTCTTATGTTCCATGCTACTTTATTGATGATACTCACATGTTTTATACACACTTTATGTCATATTTATGCATTTTCCGGCACTAACCTATTGATAAGATGCCGAAGAGCCAGTTGCTGTTTTCTGCTGTTTTTGGTTTCAGAAATCCTACAAAGGAAATATTCTCGGAATTGGACGAAATCAACGCCCAGGGTCTTATTTTTCCACGAAGCTTCCAGAAGACCGAAAGGGAAACGAAGTGGGGCGACGAGGCGCCGCCACGCCAGGGCCGCGCGGCCAGGCTAGGGCCCGCGCCGCCCTAGCGTGTGGGGCCCACGTCAGCCCCCCGACTCTGCCTTTCCTCCTACTTAAAGCCTTCATCACGAATACCCCAGTACCGAGAGCCACGATACGGAAAACCTTCCAGAGACGCCGTCGCCGCCAATCCCATCTCGGGGGATTCAGGAGATCGCCTCCGGCACCCTGCCGGAGAGGGGAATCATCTCCCGGAGGACTCTTCATCGCCATGATCGCCTCCGGAGTGATGTGTGAGTAGTTCACCCCTGAACTATGGGTCCATAGCAGTAGCTAGATGGTTGTCTTCTCCTCATTGTGCTATCATTGTCGGATCTTGTGAGCTGCCTAACATGATCAAGATCATCTATTTGTAATGCTACATGTTGCGTTTGCTGGGATCCGATGAATATAGAATACTATGTTATGTTGATTATCAATCTACCATCTATGTGTTGTTTATGATCTTGCATGCTCTCCGTTGCTAGTAGAGGCTCTGGCTAAGTTGATACTTGTAACTCCAAGAGGGAGTATTTATGCTCGATAGTGGGTTTATGCCTCCATTAAATCTGGAACAGTGACAGAAAGTTCTAAGGTTGTGGATGTGCTGTTACCACTAGGGATAAAACATCAATGCTATGTCTAAGGATATTTGTGTTGATTACATTATGCACCATACTGAAACGTCTCCGACGTATCGATAATTTCTTATGTTCCATGCCACATTATTGATGATATCTACATGTTTTATGCACACTTTATGTCATATACGTGCATTTTCTGGAACTAACCTATTAACAAGATGCCGAAGTGCGAGTTGCTGTTTTCTGCTGTTTTTGGTTTCAGAAATCCTAGTAAGGAAATATTCTCGGAATTGGACGAAATCAACGCCCAGGGTCCTATTTTGCCACGAAGCTTCCAGAAGACCGAAGAGTCAATGAAGTGGGGCCACGAGGTGGCCAAACCATAGGGCGGCGCGGCACAAGCCCTGGCCGCGCCGACCTGTGGTGTGGGCCCCTCGTGACGCCCCTTGACCTGCCCTTCCGCCTACAAATAGCCTTCGTTGCGAAACCCCCAGTACTGAGAGCCACGATACGGAAAACCTTCCAGAGACGCCGCCGCCGTCAATCCCATCTCGGGGGATTCAGGAGATCGCCTCCGGCACCCTGCCGGAGAGGGGAATCATCTCCCGGAGGACTCTACGCCGCCATGGTCGCCTCCGGAGTGATGTGTGAGTAGTCTACCCCTGGACTATGGGTCCATAGCAGTAGCTAGATGGTTGTCTTCTCCCCATTGTGCTTAATTGTCGGGTCTTGTGAGCTGCCGAACATGATCAAGATCATCTATCTGTAATTCTATATGTTGTGTTTGTTGGGATCCGATGAATAGAGAATACTTGTTATGTTGATTATCAAATTTATATCTATGTGTTGTTTATGATCTTGCATGCTCTCCGTTACTAGTAGATGCTCTGGCCAAGTAGATGCTTGTAACTCCAAGAGGGAGTATTTATGCTCGATAGTGGGTTCATGTCTCCGTGAATCTGGGGAAGTGACAGAAATCTCTAATATTATGGATGTGATGTTGCCACTAGGGATAAAACATTGGTGCTATGTTCGAGGATGTAGTCACTGATTACATTACACGCAATACTTAATGCAATTGTCTGTTGTTAGCAACTTAATACTGGAGGGGGTTCGGATGATAACCTGAAGGTGGACTTTTTAGGCATAGATGCATGCTGGATAGCGGTCTATGTACTTTGTCGTAATGCCCAATTAAATCTCACTATACTCATCATAATATGTATGTGCATGGTCATGCCCTCTTTATTTGTCAATTGCCCAACTGTAATTTGTTCACCCAACATGCTGTTTATCTTATGGGAGAGACACCTCTAGTGAACTGTGGACCCCGGTCTAATTCTCTTTACTGAAATACAATCTACTGCAATACTGTTCTACTATTTTCTGCAAACAATCATCATCCACACTATACATCTAATCCTTTGTTACAGCAAGCCGGTGAGATTGACAACCTCGCTGTTTCGTTGGGGCAAAGTACTTGGTTTGTGTTGTGCAGGTTCCACGTTGGCGCCGGAATCCCTGGTGTTGCGCCGCACTACATCTCGCCGCCATCAACCTTCAACGTGCTTCTTGACTCCTACTGGTTCGATAAACCTTGGTTTCTAACTGAGGGAAACTTACTGCTGTACGCATCACACCTTCCACTTGGGGTTCCCAACGGTCGCGTGTTGTACGCGTGTCAAGCTAAATTTCTGGAGCCGTTGCCGGGGAGATCAAGACACGCTGCAAGGGGAGTCTCCACATCCCAATCTCTTTACTTTGATTTTGTCTTGCTTAGTTTTATTTACTACTTTGTTTGCTGCACTAAATCAAAATACAAAAAAATTAGTTGCTAGCTTCACTCTATTTACTATCTTGCACTCTATATCAAAAACACAAAAAATTAGTTACTTGCATTTACTTTATCTAGTTTGGTTTATTTACTATTGCTAAAATGAGTAATCCTGAAGTTGAAGTTCGTTCGTTTAAGCAACAAGGGGGAGAATGTTTAAGATATGCTTGGTATAGAATTAGTAATGCCCATAATAGGTGCACTAAGAAACACTCCACCACTATTTTACTCAGGAATTTTTATGTTGGTATCTCTAGCTGGAATAGGTATGTTCTTGATTGTCTCGCGGGAGGTAACTTCCTAAGTACTCCTGCATTAGAAGCTAGCTGCATTATTGAGAGTCTATTTGGAATACCCCCTGTTGATGAAGTTAAAACTGAAATCTCTCTTGAAGATGTTATGAAAAAATTGGAAACCATAGAGAAAAATTTTCCAAGTATTGAAACTAAATTGGAAATGTTACTTGATAAAACTGATGAACTCGATAAATCCTTAGGAGGAATTGATGAAAGAATTAGTGTCCTAGGAACTTGTGTTGTGCATGATAATCAAACCAATAGGATTGGCGAACTTGAAAAAGCTATGGGAACCTTGAGTTCAACTTTTTCTTCTCTTAAATATAAGGAGAAAGCTTATGTGGGTAAGGAGCAAAAGTTTATGTATGTCTCTAAAGTGCCTAAACCAAAGAAGTATTATTATAGGCCTAAAATTGACAAAGCCCTTAGTACCACTACGGATGGGGGAGCTTATGATAACGATGCTCCATCTCTTGATAATACTTGATACACACTTTCTACGCCTAGCTGAAAGGCGTTAAAGAAAAGCGCTTATGGGAGACAACCCATTTTTTTTACTACAGTACTTTGTTTTTATTTTGTGTCTTGGAAGTTGTTTACTACTGTAGCAACCTCTCCTTATCTTAGTTTAGTGTTTTGTTGTGCCAAGTAAAGTCGTTGATAGTAAAGTTCATACTAGATTTGGATTACTGCGCAGAAACAGATTTCTTTGCTGTCACGAATCTGGGCAAAATTCTCTGTAGGTAACTCAGAAAATTATGCCAATTTACGTGAGTGATCCTCAGATATGTACGCAACTTTCATTAAATTTGAGCATTTTCATTTGAGCAAGTCTGTTGCCTCAATAAAATTCGTCAATACGAACTGTTCTGTTTTGACAGATTCTGCCTTTTATTTCGCATTGCCCGTTTTGTTATGTTCGATGGATATTTCGATTCCATTGACTTTCAGTAGCTTTGTGCAATGTCCAGAAGTGTTAAGAATGATTATGTCACCTCTGAACATGTATATTTTGATTGTGCACTAACCCTCTAATGAGTTGTTCTAAGTTTGGTGTGGAGGAAGTTTTCAAGGATCAAGAGAGGGAGATGATACAACATGATCAAGGAGAGTGAAAGCTCTAAGCTTGGGGATGCCCCGGTGGTTCACCCCTGCATATATCAAGAAGACTCAAGCGTCTAAGCTTGGGGATGCCCAAGGCATCCCCTTCTTCATCGACAACATTATCAGGTTCCTCCCCTGAAACTATATTTTTATTCCATCACATCTTATGTGCTTTTCTTGGAGCGTCGGTTTGTTTTTGTTTTTTGTTTTGTTTGAATAAAATGGATCCTAGCATTCATTGTATGGGAGAGAGATACGTTCCGCTGTAGCATATGGACAAGTATGTCCTTAGGCTCTACTCATAGTATTCATGGCGAAGTTTCTTCTTCGTTAAATTGTTATATGGTTGGAATTGGAAAATGATACATGTAGTAATTTGCTAAAATGTCTTGGATAATGTGATACTTGGAAATTGTTGTGCTCATGTTTAAGCTCTTGCATCATATACTTTGCACCCATTAATGAAGAAATACATAGAGCATGCTAAAATTTGGTTTGCATATTTGGTCTCTCTAAGATCTAGATAATTTCTAGTATTGAGTTTGAACAACAATGAAGACGGTGTAGAGTCTTATAATGTTTACAATATGTCTTTTATGTGAGTTTTGCTGCACCGCTTCATCCTTGTGTTTGTTTCAAATAGCCTTGCTAGCCTAAACCTTGTATCGAGAGGGAATACTTCTCGTGCATCCAAAATACTTGAGCCAACCACTATGTCATTTGTGTCCACCATACCTACCTACTACATGGTATTTCTCCGCCATTCCAAAGTAAATTGCTTGAGTGCTACCTTTAAATTTCCATTCTCCACCTTTACAATATATAGCTCATGGGACAAAAAGCTTAAAAACTATTGTGGTATTGAATATGTACTTATGCACTTTATCTCTTATTAAGTTGCTCGTTGTGCGATAACCATGTTCCTGGGGACGCCATCAACTACTCTTTGTTGAATATCATGTGAGTTGCTATGCATGTTCATCTTGTCTGAAGTAAGGGCGATCTACCACCTTATGGTTAGAGCGTGCATATTGTTAGAGAAGAACATTGGGCCGCTAACTAAAGCCATGATCCATGGTGGAAGTTTCAGTTTTGGACATATATCCTCAATCTCATATGAGAAAATTAATTGTTGCTACATGCTTATGCATAAAAGAGGAGTCCATTATCTGTTGTCTATGTTGTCCCGGTATGGATGTCTAAGTTGAGAATAATCAATAGCGAGAAATCCAATGCGAGCTTTCTCCTTAGACCTTTGTACAGGCGGCATAGAGGTACCCCTTTGTGACACTTGGTTAAAACATGTGCATTGCGATAATCCCGGTAGTCCAAGCTAATTAGGACAAGGTGCGGGCACTATTAGTATACTATGCATGAGGCTTGCAACTTGTAAGATATAATTTACATAATACATATGCTTTATTACTACCGTTGACAAAATTGTTTCTTGTTTTCAAAATCAAAGCTCTATCACAAATATAGCAATCGATGCTTTTCTCTTTGGAGGACCATTCTTTTACTTTTATGTTGAGTCAGTTCACCTATCTCTCTCCACCTCAAGAAACAAACACTTGTGTGAACTGTGCATTGATTCCTACATATTTGCATATTGCACTTATTATATTACTTTACATTGACAATATCCATGAGATATACATGTTATAAGTTGAAAGCAACCGCTAAAACTTAATCTTCCTTTGTGTTGCTTCAATGCTTTTACTTTGAATTATTGCTTTATGAGTTAACTCTTATGCAAGACTTATTGATGCTTGTCTTGAAGTACTATTCATGAAAAGTCTTTGCTATATGATTCATTTGTTTACTCATGTCATTTACATTGTTTTGATCGCTGCATTCACTACATATGCTTACAAATAGTATGATCAAGGTTATGATGGCATGTCACTCCAGAAATTATCTTTGTTTATCGTTTACCTGCTCGGGACAAGCAGGAACTAAGCTTGGGGATGCTGATACGTCTCCGACGTATCGATAATTTCTTATGTTCCATGCCACATTATTGATGATATCTACATGTTTTATGCACACTTTATGTCATATTCGTGCATTTTCTGGAACTAACCTATTAACAAGATGCCGAAGTGCCGATTCTTTGTTTTACGCTGTTTTTTGTTTCAGAAATCCTAGTAAGGAAATATTCTCGGAATTGGACGAAATCAACGCCCAGGGTCCTATTTTGCCACGAAGCTTCCAGAAGACCGAAGAGTCAACGAAGTGGGGCCACGAGGTGGCCAAACCATAGGGCGGCGCGGCCCAAGCCCTGGCCGCGCCGACCTGTGGTGTGGGCCCCTCGTGACGCCCCTTTGACCTGCCCTTCCACCTACAAATAGCCTTCGTCGCGAAACCCCCAGTACTGAGAGCCACGATACGGAAAACCTTCCAGAGACGCCGCCGCCGCCAATCCCATCTCGGGGGATTCAGGAGATCGCCTCCGGCACCCTGCCGGAGAGGGGAATCATCTCCCGGAGGACTCTACGCCGCCATGATCGCCTCCGGAGTGATGTGTGAGTAGTCTACCCCTGGACTATGGGTCCATAGCAGTAGCTAGATGGTTGTCTTCTCCCCATTGTGCTTAATTGTCGGGTCTTGTGAGCTGCCAAACATGATCAAGATCATCTATCTGTAATTCTATATGTTGTGTTTGTTGGGATCCGATGAATAGAGAATACTTGTTATGTTGATTATCAAATTTATATCTATGTGTTGTTTATGATCTTGCATGCTCTCCGTTACTAGTAGATGCTCTGGCCAAGTAGATGCTTGTAACTCCAAGAGGGAGTATTTATGCTCGATAGTGGGTTCATGTCTCCGTGAATCTGGGGAAGTGACAGAAATCTCTAAGATTATGGATGTGATGTTGCCACTAGGGATAAAACATTGGTGCTATGTTCGAGGATGTAGTCACTGATTACATTACGCGCAATACTTAATGCAATTGTCTATTGTTAGCAACTTAATACTGGAGGGGGTTCGGATGATAACCTTAAGGTGGACTTTTTAGGCATAGATGCATGCTGGATAGCGGTCTATGTATTTTGTCGTAATGCCCAATTAGATCTCACTATACTCATCATAATATGTATGTGCATGGTCATGCCCTCTTTATTTGTCAATTGCCCAACTGTAATTTGTTCACCCAACATGCTGTTTATCTTATGGGAGAGACACCTCTAGTGAACTGTGGACCCTGGTCCAATTCTCTTTACTGAAATACAATCTACTGCAATACTGTTCTACTGTTTTCTGCAAACAATCATCATCCACACTATACATCTAATCCTTTGTTACAGCAAGTCGGTGAGATTGACAACCTCGCTGTTTCGTTGGGGTAAAGTACTTGGTTTGTGTTGTGCAGGTTCCACGTTGGCGCCGGAATCCCTGGTGTTGCGCCGCACTACATCTTGCCGCCATCAACCTTCAACGTGCTTCTTGACTCCTACTGGTTCGATAAACCTTGGTTTCTAACTGAGGGAAACTTACTGCTGTACGCATCACACCTTCTACTTGGGGTTCCCAACGGTCGCGTGCTGTACGCGTGTCACATACTTAATGCAATTGTTTGTTGTTTGCAACTTAATACTGGAAGGGGTGTGGATGCTAACCCGAAGGTGGACTTTTTAGGCATAGATGCATGCTGGATAGCGGTCTATGTACTTTGTCGTAATGCCCAATTGAATTTCACACTACTCATCATAATATGTATGTGCATTGTCATGCCATCTTTATTTGTCAATTGTCCAACTGTAATTTGTTCACCCAACATGATATTTCTTATTGGAGAGACACCACTAGTGAACTGTGGATCCCGGTCCATTCTTTTATATCGAATACAATCTACTGCAATACTTGTTCTTACTGTTCTTCGCAAACATCATCTTCCACACTATACATCTAATCCTTTGTTACAGCAAGCCGGTGAGATTGACAACCTCACTGTCACGTTGGGGCAAAGTATTTTGGTTGTGTTGTGCAGGTTCCACGTTGGCGCCGGAATCCCTGGTGTTGCGCCGCACTACACTCCGCCACCATCAACCTTCAACGTGCTTCTTGACTCCTACTGGTTCGATAAACTTTGGTTTCTTACTGAGGGAAAACTTGCCGCTGCACGCATCACACCTTACTCTTGGGGTTCCCAACAGACGTGTGCTTTACACGTAACAACCGCCACCACCATGGATTATCACCTCTCACTTCTCACATATCATCACCACGTCGTTGTCCATGAAAACGGTAAGCGGGAAGTTGAGCAAAAGTACTCCAAACACATACGTACAGATTACAGTATACTTGTGAATCATTTATCTATCAGTGTATATCCACCGAAACAAAAACCTGTCAACATGAAAATCATGTGAAATCGTGATTTGAACCTAGTCCTGAAAGGAAATCTCAAACGGTTGAGCGTGTGCGACGAATTTGAAAAAATTTGCTTAAAACTTCATACACGAAATTGATGATTTACGACTAACGAAACTCGAAACCGATTGTGGGAATTGATTCATATCATTGACACGCATCTTTTTCATGTACAGCTTATGTCGATTCGAAGTGTGGTTGTGTTGATTTCAGAAGAAGGTATGTGGAGTACTATAAAGAAGAGTGAGCGTAACCAAGTCCACGTGTACAAGTTGCATCGATCGAGCACACGAGGAAAAAGAATGGGTCTGACCGTGGAGAAACTGCCGATTCGGGTGTTCGTCTAAATGCAGGTAAAAAACTGCTTTAAGAGCTGTGCGATGCAACAATGCGGCGACCCATGACAACCAAATAACCCGTTCTATGTCCCAGCCCATGCAAAAAAAACACTCTCACAGCCTACCAAACGCGCACCATGCGAAGGGCCCAGCAAGACCTTCAAAGGAGCTTTGTGTGAGTACACCACGTGCAATGCAGCCTGCATCTCCGAGGACTACAAAGCCGGGTTTTGCAAGGTCGTAAGGGACGTTGACACTAGTAGGAAAAGCCTTATAGGTGAGATCTTAGTTTTGTGGCGCGCTAGCCAATTACGCCACAGAAAGTTTTTTTGTGACGCACTACTGCTGGCGTGGGAGTTGGCTTGCAACGGTGCCAGAGGTAGCTCCTTGTGACGGTAAAGCACACGTCCGTTGGGAACCCCAAGAGGAAGGTGTGATGCGTACAACAGCAAGTTTTCCCTCAGTAAGAAACCAAGGTTATCGAATCAGTAGGAGATGAAGGCCACGTGAAGGTTGTTGGTGACGGAGTGTAGTGCGGCGCAACACCGGGATTCCGGCGCCAACGTGGAACCTGCACAATACAATCAAGATACTTTGCCCCAACTTAACAGTGAGGTTGTCAATCTCACCGGCTTGCTGTAAACAAAGGATTAAACGTATGGTGTGGAGAATGATGTTTGTTTGCAAAGAACAACAGAGAACAATGATTGCAGTCGGTTGTATTTCAGATGTAAAAGAATGGACCGAGGTCCACAGTTCACTAGTGGTGTCTCTCCAATAAGATAAATAACATGTTGGGTGAACAAATTACAGTTGGCAATTGACAAATAGAGAGGGCATAACAATGCACATACATATCATGATGACTACTATGAGATTTACTTAGGGCATTACGACAAAGAAGATAGACCGCTATCCCGCATGCATCTATGCCTAAAAAGTCCACCTTTGGGTTAGCATCGCACCCATCCCAGTATTAAGTTGCAAACAACAGACAATTGCATTAAGTATTGTGCGTAATGTAAACAATACAAATATCCTTAGACAAAGCATTGATGTTTTATCCCTAGTGGCAACAGCACATCCACAACCTTAGGGGTTGCTGTCACTCCCCCAGATTCAATGGAGACATGAACCCACTATCGAGCATAAATACTCACACTTGGAGTTACAAGTATCAACTTCGCCAAAGCCTCTACTAGCAACGGAGAGCATGCAAGATCATAAACAACACATATATGATAGATCGATAATCAACTTGACATAGTATTCCATATTCATCGGATCCCAACAAATACAACATGTAGCATTGCAAATAGATGATCTTGATCATGATAGGCAGCTCACAAGATCTAAACATGATAGCACAATAGGAGAAGATAACCATCTAGCTACTGCTATGGACCCATTCTCCAAGGATGAACTACTCACGCATCAGTCCGGAGGCGGGCATGGTGATCTAGAGCCCTCCGGTGATGATTCCCCTCTCCGGCAGTGTAATGTCCCAGGTTTAGAGACGATCGAGGGGTAAATTTTAGAAAGTGATGTGCATTGCATCGTAAATTCTGGGAAAACTTCGCGCTTTTAAAACAAAACTGCATCGAAGGGGGATAAGTTTCTCTCTCGACACCTTACAGGGTTAGGGTTTCGAGAGTGCGACAAACTTGCTTCTCATTCAACTAAGTTAGGGTTTTGAGAAGAGAGGAGAGATTTGCATCACAACTTAAGTTGCATGATTGAATTCAAACTTAAGTTGCATGATTGAATTTAAAACCAAGTTGCATTTGAAATTCAAACTCAAATATTAAATGAATATCTCCTACTTCAAATATGAGGTAATTCATTAAGTAATTATAAATAATAGAGAATCTGAATAATACAAACATAAAGTAAAGCTCATTAGAGAAAAATTGAGCTTTATTGATAAACACACAAGATACATTGTCTTTACAATATTCACAATTGAAATATAAGAATATTACAACACATTACAAGAATTGGCAAAATGGAAAAAGAAAAGAAAAGAAAAGTACAATGTATTGATCTATCCTAAAACTACAAGCTAATCTTCATAAGATGCTTGAGCCTGATGATCTTCATCTTCACTTGATCATCACCTTGGTTCCCTGCACACAACAAAGCAAAGCACCAATTATGCCAAGTGGCATTGCCACTTGGCAGGTTAGGAAAGAAATGGTTAATTGAGTAGATATGATCAAGCTCTGCCGAGCTGATCATCTCACAGCCAAGTACCAAGCCAGGTACCAAGCACCTGGTACACACACACACACTAGCTGCTCACACAGCTAGTGTGCATGCCCAACAGCAAGTCACCACAGGGTGCATGCAGCACAGCACACACACATCAGCCAGTGAGTCACCAAGGGTTGCCAGGCCAAGCTGTCGACCAGGAGAGCAAAGAAAGGGTGGTATAAAAGCCTCCACACTAAACCCTAAGCCAAATCCATCGACAGGCTTCACTGGGTAAGTCCACCAGAAACCAAGAACACAAGAACAGGAAGAACATCACTGCTGTTCAACCTGCTCACACCATCACAACACCAAATCAAGCACCACAGGCTTGCAAGGAGGAGCAGGGCAAGCATAAGCTCAACACTGAAGAAATCCTCTACACCAACAAACAATCTAGGAGCTGGAGTGAGGTATAAACCAAATCAACCTGAGCAAAACTAAGTTTTGCTCATAAATAAGCATACAATGCATCACATGAGCACAAAAGGGTAGAATACCCTGTTTGTGTCATCATCTGGCTACACAGCCATTTGGTGCAAGCAAATATGGGTGAGGCCAACAGGAGATCATCCAAAGGGAACATCAGTTATGCAAATCAGTGCACAACTAAAGAAATCCAGCATAGAATGAAATCACAGCTAGCCTAGCACTACACACTTAGCACCTACAGCTAGCTAGGCACTCAGAATATAGAAAATTTCTTGTCTATATGAATTCTCAGCATCAAAAGCCACTGGAAGTCCAGTATTGGATCAAGCCAGTGAGCAATTATCCAAATCCAGTAAGCAAACATCAACCATAGCAAGCCACGGAGAGGGGGAGCTACCATGACAGCATCACAGTGCTGCCAGGACCACCTCAACCCAAAGCCAACACATGAAACCACCATATCATCATCCATTTGGATTCAGTAGAGGGCTAGGGTACCAACTAGTGGTTGTCATCCAACTAGCCCTAGAAAATTAAATTGTAATGATCATCATTGATTACGAGTTCACATCATTCATCCATTTATTAAGGAAAGATAAATAGATAAATGAAAAAGACAAGCATTTGATGCACAGAGCCTTGTAGATGATCCAATGGATCATTGCAAGCAGCCACTGATGCTTGGGCAAGCACCAGCACACACAGGCTAAGCCTGTATGAAGCACACACAGCACTGGTTGAGCACCAGTTAGTCACAGAGAGGAGCACACCAATTTCTCACAAGCAACTGTTGATCAAATGATCATCAGAGCACCACTAGCTCTTGCTACAGATTGCCATAGCCAAACACAGTAACAGGAATTAACCAGCTGAAGAATTACACCAAGTCATAACTGAATAAACAGATACTGAATTAATAACCATATGATTGTATCCAGAAGCACATCAAAGGCTTGATGAACCAGTGGATCATGATAAACAAGTAAAGCATTTAGCACTTATCACTGAATCATACTGTAGCCAACAACAATGCTCAGATGAGCATGCTCATGAATTTGAGCACAAGAAACAGCACACTATTGCACTGGCACTTGCAAATTTGCAAGAAATACACACTGTAATCAAGCCAGGGCAGTATCCATGAATACACTTGAGTATCTGGCAAGCATAGTAACAAGAACAGAGGCATAGAGATGGAATTAAGCATAGAGATGGATGATAGTAGTTGGGGCTAGTTCATCTGACGGATCAGGTACTAGTTAACTGCTCTAGTGGCAATCCGCAAAAACCTACTTCAAGATCACGTCCCTGGACATGATCTCGGGATACTGGTGTAAACTTTGACAGGTGCCGCTTAAGGTCTTACCATTCTGTCGAGTCCCAGTAAAATTTATCGGGTACCTAACGCGTCCGTTAGGATTTTTCTTCGTATCTGTTGATACGGATAAAAGTAGCAGAGCGCAGTCTTTGGCGATGCCACGCCTCACAGAACGGATCTGGGGTCTTACCTTCGCAAATTTGCGGCATTCAGAAATTGATTGCAACTTTGGCGTTCTGAGAATATATTGTCGAGTGCTTATTCGGCTGTTGGAATGGCACATTTTATCGAGTCAAAGATGACTTATATTGCTCTCCCGATGGGAGTATATGCAGAGTTATTTATAACTCGAAATATACTCTTTTGCTCTGCTATCTTTCTTTTTCTCTTTCTTTCTTTCTTTTTTTTATGATTTCATCGGGTACGCGAGCAGCGTTCCCGATGGGAGTAGCCCCCGAGGCTACAGCCAAGGACTTGTACTTGGTTGTAGGCTCCACGCCTTATGCCGCTATATTTTCTTTTATCTCCCGAAGTTTTATAATTTCTCGGGTGCGCGAACAGCGCTCCCGATGGGAGTAGCCCCCGAGGCTATGAACAAATATTTGTATTTGGTCATAGGCTCACGCCATTTCTATCTTGTCTTTCTTGATTTTTTCATTTTTTCAAAGTAGCCCCCGAGCATTTGATCAAAAACTTGTATTTGATCAAAGGCTCAGCATTACTTTTCCATGTCGCCTTTTATGAAGCTGTTGAGTCGAATTTTTCCTTCTGTCAATGTGACGTTATTGCTGACGATAACCACGATTGCTAGTTAAAAATCGCGAGAAGTCTCCTCCCGCTGCCTTGCGGGCCCAATTGATCCACTATCTTGACACGTCGTGCAAGTGGGGGACACACGTCCTCCGCTTTTTCTGGCGCACGTACCGTAACTTCTCCAATGTTAAAATACTTTTTTACCCCTGCTTCCACGTGGTTATCATCTGCCACGCATTTTTTCCATCCAACGGTCCGCCGCTTCGCCGCACCTCTATATAAGATCTCCTTCTTCCTCCTCGAGCACTTCCGCTCACGCCGCACCTCTGCTCTCCTCTGCAAAACCTTCTCCTGCGCTCCTCAATCCCCTAAGCTCATCTTCTCAAAGCTGCATTCCTGCACCATTGTTGATGCCACCGCGTCGTTTGACCAGGCACAGCACGCCGGAATCATCAATGGCCGCCGTGGATCTGGGAACCGCGGAGTGGGAAAGGTCCAAGATTTCCACCCAGGACATCAATCTGCTGAAGAAACTGGGGATCAGCAAGAAACCCAACGCGCTGAGCTTCCCTACCGAGGAAAGCTACCCAACCCCTCCAATGGGGTATCGGGTAAGTTTTGTCGACCACCTCATCCGCGTTCTTTCCGCCCCCATTCATCCTTTTCTCCGCGGACTGCTCTTTATTTACGGTCTGCAACTTCACCACCTCACGCCCAATTTCATTCTTCATATCTCCATTTTCATCACCCTCTGTGAGGCCTTCCTTGGCGTCCAGCCTAACTGGGCGCTATGGAAGCGCATTTTCTTTTGTCGCTGTAATGGCTCACCCAACATCGCCTATAATATAGGCGGTGTTGTTATTTCCGTTCGCCCCACCGTCGATTACTTTGACGTCAAACTTCCTGACTCAGTCCAGGGGTGGCGCAAGAAGTGGTTGTACATTCAGGAAGAAAGCCATGGATGTGCTGAAGACAACATCCCTCCCTTCGATGGTGCCGAGAAAATCCTTCGCCGCCGCTCCTGGGACGCAGAGGCTACCGAAGAAGAAAAAATAGCGACAGAAGCCCTGATGACTCGCATCCATGAGTTGCAAAATACTCGCGGCAAAGAGTTGTCAGGTATCCAAATCACGGCATATTTTCTTAGGACTAGAGTGCAGCCGCTTCAGGCTCGCAAATACCCTCTCTGGAAATATACTGGCGACAAGGACGCAGATCGGTTGTCAGCGGATTTAGAGGTCAAGGACTTAGAAAAGCTTGTCCGAGAAATCTCGTCTCTCAGCAAAAAAGATCCTGTCCCTTCTTCTTGCCGTGTAAAACCATTCAGCGCCGCCAATCCACTCCCCAAGGTAACCTGTGCCGATTGATTTGTTATTGCTTTGCTATCTTTTTTGTAACTCCTTTTCTGATATCTTCCCCTGTTTTTTTGTACAGAACCATCCAAATCTTGTCTCGCTTCCTCCTCTTCCTGAAGGTGGAGAAGTCGAGGAAAGGGCCGTTGTCACTGATGACAACCAAGATGCCCCCTCCTTTGTGAATGAACCCGTGGATTCTCTAAAATCTGCGGGATCTTCTGAAAAGGAGGCTGCCTCCGAAGGCACTGCATCGGCACAATCTCCTCCTCCTGCTGTTTCTCCAAGGAACAAGAGGAAGAGGAATGATGCCGAAGATTCCGGCACCTCCAAAGCCGAAGAAGTTGGTCCTTCACGTCAGAAGGCCACTTATGATCCATATCTTGAATCACTCATCAGCTCGTAAGTCACCTTTATTTCCCCTATTTTTGCCCTCGAAATTTTTTGTCTATCTTGTTTTTTATGCTGTCGACTTTTAATCGTAGTGATGATGAGGAAGAAGTACCAACTCTTGATGTGGCTGCTAGAACGAGCACGTCACATACTTTAATTGTTTCAGAGACGCCAGTTGAAGGAGAGGAATCCTCGCCTCCTCAACAAAATGTCGGCGCTCGCACTCCTTCGTCGAGCCCTCTTGTCCCTTCACCAAAAAGGACAAGGGTGGAAACGATCGTGGAGCCTACCCCCCAGTTGGGTAGCTCCTCTAATCCTCTCTTGGATGATGTAAGTTTTTAATTTTCTTGCCAGTATCTATATTTCCTCTGTTTGCTTCTTTATGCCTTCATATTTTTCCCATACCGATGTTTTCTCTCTTTGTTCTTCTTTGACAGCCCATGATCAAAGAGCTTGTTCGTATAGGTGCCCAATTCATTGGGTACCGCGAATATGCCAGCAAGGCTGAAGGTAATAACTCTTTTGATGAACCTTGTTTATAACTTCCTCCTCCTATCTTGTCGCAATTGTGAAGATTCTTTTTTATTTTGGCAGAAAAACTTGCAGAAGCCAACAAACTTGTCGACACTCTTGCTCAGAAATTGGAGCAAAGTGAAACAGCTCGCAAGAAGGCTGAACTTGACGCTAGCCAAGCCAAAGCAGAGGCTGATGAGGCCAAAGCAAAAGCTGCTGGTGCCGAAGATCTGCAAAAGAGACTTGATGATGCCGAAACTGCTTTGAACGAGCATAAGGCCGCACAAGCTACTCGTGAAAAGGGAATCATCAAGCGCTTGAACACGCAAAATCGGCGCTTCCTCGGTAATTTTGTCGATCCCTTCTATCTTTCTTAGACTTGCTTTTCCTTGCTTGCTGCTGACCAACATATATTTCTTGCGGCAGGTAAAACAAACCAAGAATTTGATCTTGAGAATCCCGACAATGATCCTCTCCTTGACGCACTCTCTTATCTGGAGTTTCATGGAACCGAAGTTCGCGAAGGCATGGAGCATGCTGACGCAGGATTATCGAGGCTGTTCCCCTACTTCTTCCCGAAGAAAGAGGAGCCCAAGACTTTTCTTGCCCTTGCCAAGGACTTCAATCCACCGGAGGATCTTGGACTGAAGATGCGCCAGGAGAACATGAAGATTGCTGTCGAGAGCACCGTTGCCTTGGTCGGCGACAATAACAAACCGTTGGACTGGATGAAAGTTGGCGACACCGAGCAGATAGAACAAACAAAATGGCGGTCGTTGATCAAGGCGGCGAAGCCCAACACGAAGAAAATCTTGGCCTATCTCGGGATCAAGCCATCTGCAACTCCTAGCTCATCAAGGCCGGAGGTCTAGTTGAATGCCTCTTCTTTTGCTTTCTCTGTTTCTTTTGTTTATTGTCGCCATATTAGCTTTGGCGACAATTATCTTAGTAGTCCTTTTGAAGAACTTTCTTCTGTAATATCCATGTAAATTTCCTGAAGACCAATGAAATTCTACCTTGCACTATCATTGATCCTGAGGCTTTCTTTTCCAGTTAATATTCGATAATTACTCCGCCGACCCTTGTTCTACCGATACTTCGCCTGCTTCTTCCTTCTCGAAGAAAACACTAGTCGATAATAACCTCATCGAAGGTTCTGCAAGCAGACATTTGTCGCAAGATTTGCAGGAACTTCGACAACAACTTCAATCCATGAAAAAGCAAACTCTGGCAATGATGGAACAATCTAGAAAAGCATCTGAAAGAGAAAAAATTGCTCTCCAACAGGCCAAAGAGGCCATAGCTGCCAAGGATGCTGCTGTGTCGGAAGCTGAAAAGGCCACTGCTCGAGAAAATAGCATGCTCGAGCTAATGTCTGAAGCTAGCACGGATATGCTAGTTATGTTTTTCCAACCTCATACTGCTTCTTTCTTGTTTTACTGTGCCTCCCCTTAAATTTCTTGCCTTGTCGCTTAATAGGCTCTGTTCTTGATGCTGCCGCTGAAGATGAAAGAGTGAATGTCAGAACAAATCTCCTCGTCAATCTTTCTCTTAACCATGGTTGTCTGTTTTGGGCCACCCCTGAACGGACCCAGCAAATTGTTAGGTTTCAAGATCGCGCTTGCCAGGTGCGCGAATTTCTCAATTTTTGCACGAGAACCTTGACCCTGGTTTACAAGACTTTATTTCCTCGAGATGAAACTCCAAAAACTCTTCCTGGACTACTGGAGAAATTTAGAGATGCCCCTCGCATTCATAATTTTGTGCGAGCTCAATTGACTGCTGGAGCAAGGTTCTCCATGATTATGATAAACATTTGCCATCCCAAGTTGGACCTGACGAAGATTGTTGCTGATTGCTTGGCCAAAAAATCGCGGCGAAAAAATGATATTGACACAATTAATGACATGGTGACTCCTGTGGCCGAGTCGATGACGGACGAACTTCTTCGGATGGATTCAGAATTCTTCGTCAAGGGGACCTATGATGAACACAAAACAACCAGAGGTTTATCCATAGATAGTATCTTAGGCCTTGATTGAGCTGTACTATATTGCGAGAAATTATGTCTGTATTGTTTTGATCTCTTTTTGTTCCGAAGAAATTTGTTTATATTGTAAAGTAGCCTATATTGTTGGAGCCCCCGAGCCTCTGGCTGGAGTTTATATTGTTTTGCTATCTCGAAAATTTTTCCTCTTGTCGTAAAAGATATATTTATTTTTCCATCGATGGGTTACAAACCCCCGAGTGTCTTGGTGTCGAAGTTCTATATTTTTCTTGCGAGGTTTTCAGACCAAAGCAATAATATTTTGACGAGTATACTATGTTTATAATTGTTAGCTTCCGATGTTTATATTTGGCGAGGTATTATTGTACCAAGGCGAAATATTTCGGTAAGTCTAGTTTATCTATATTGTATGTATTTTGTAACTTGAAGGCGTTGAGCCCCCGAGCGTGTCGAGGAATAAGAAGTATATCTCCACTATCTTTATTATATTACAGCACCGCGAGCCCGCCTCATTAAAAACCTTTCTTGCCCCACTCGGTGCCCCGAAAAGGAAAAGAGTGCGTCTGAAAACTCGCGGGCGTTTCAGTACATTGTATTTTTACAAAGGAGGACTATATTTCGACTCTAGGCGTAGAACCGCCTGAGCTGCGCCACGTTCCAGGGGTTTTTCTCGGGAGCCCCCGTCTTCTTGTCCTTGATCCTGTATGCTCCTCCGTCGATGACTTCTGTGATGACGTAAGGGCCTAGCCATGGTGATTCGAGCTTTTCAGTACTTTTTTGATTTAACCGTAAGACCAAATCTCCGACCTGGAAAGATCTTGGCCTTAACCGTCGACTGTGGTAGTTTTTGAGGTCCTGCTGGTATTTGGTGACTCGTGAAAGTACTTCGTCTCGAGCTTCATCGAGTGCGTCTATGTCATCCTCCCGAGCTTTTCGTGATGTTTCTTCGTCATACTCTGTTACTCTTGGAGAATCATGCTCTATTTCAATTGGTAATACTGCTTCGGCTCCGTGGACGAGAAAAAACAGAGTTTCTTGTGTCGCCGTATTTGGTGTTGTTCGGATGCTCCACAAAACACTTGGCAATTCCTCTGGCCAGGTATGTCGAGCTTTTTCAAGCGGTCCTAACAGGCGCTTTTTGAGGCCGTTGCAGATGATACCATTGGCTTTCTCGACTTGGCCATTGGTTTGCGGGTGCCCAACTGACGCAAAGTGCAATTTAATGCCTACTTCTGCGCAGTACTCCTTGAATTCCTTGGACGTAAAGTTTGTACCATTATCTGTGACAATGCTATGAGGCACTCCAAACCGAAAAACGAGGCCTTTCACAAACTTTATTGCCGACGCTGCATCTGGTGAATTTATTGGCTTCGCTTTTACCCACTTGGTGAATTTGTCGACAGTGACCAGCAGGTACTCATATCCTCCTGGCGAAGCTTTGTGCAACTTGCCCACCATATCAAGTCCCCATTGGGCAAAGGGCCATGACAATGGTATTTGCGTCAGTTCTGCCGCCGGGGAGTGAGGTTTTGCGGCAAACCTTTGGCACGCATCGCAGGTTCGTACTATTTCCCTGGCAACCTCAATTGCTGTCAACCATTACAATCCTGCCCGAAAAACCTTGGCTGCAATAGCTCGACTACTTGTGTGGTGGCCACATATTCCTTCGTGCACATCTTTCAGAATTATTCTTCCTTCTTCGGGTGTGACGCACCTTTGCAAGACGCCTGAAATACTTCGCTTGTATAACTCCCCTTTGACCACTGTGAAAGCTTTGGATCGTCGAATAACTCGCCTTGCCTCAACTGGATCGTCGGGTATTTCTTTCCTGAGGATATATGATATGCATGCTTGCATCCAAGGAACTTCTACCATCATCACAAGCTCTTGGTCCTCTTCGTCCTCCGTGGTTTCTTTGAGGGGCGCCGAAGTTTTTTCTTCCTTTGCTTTTTTCTGCACCTTTTTCGGCTTCGTGGATCTCTCCACTATTTCTTCCCAAAATACACCTGGCGGGATTGGAAGGCACTGCGATCCGATGTTTGCGAGAACGTCGGCTTCATCATTGCTCAATCTACTGATGTGATTTACCTCACATCCATCAAACAGCTTCTCGAGCTCATTGTACACCTCCTTGTATGCTATCATGCTATCATTGACTGCATCACATTGGTTTATAACTTGCTGAGCCACCAATTGTGAGTCGCCAAAGATTTTTAGTCGAGTTGCACCGCAAGCTTTCGCCATCTTCATCCCGTGTATGAGGGCTTCATATTCTGCTTCATTGTTGGATGCGTTAGGGAACGTCCTCCTGCGCTAGCTCCTTCTACTCTCTTGGACCCATCAAAGTTCATGGTCCAAGTTCTCGACAAATCTGGGGGTCCCGTGTTTTGCAGCTCCATCCACTCTGCAATGAAATCTGGCAAAACTTGTGACTTGATTGCCTTTCTTTTTTCATATACGTGATGTCCCGAGGGGAAAGTTCTATTCCCCAAAGGGAGACACGCCCTGTAGCTTCTGGATTGTTCAGTATATTTGAAAGAGGTGCTTCATTGACTACTATTATCGGGTGTGCCGAAAAATAGTGGCGCAACTTTCTTGCCGTTGCAATTACTCCATATGCTAGTTTCTGGTACTGCGGGTACCGCTGTTTGGAAGGCGATAAAACTTCACTGATGAAATACACTGGCCTTTGCACTCCATGGAGTTTTCCTTATTCTTCTCTTTCGACGACTAGCACCGTGCTAACCACTTGGGGTGTGGCTGCAATGTACAGCAGGAGAGGTTCCTTTTCATTCGGCGCCACCAAGATTGGTGGTGTCGAGATTGTGCGTTTCAGATCCTCGAAAGCTCTATCAGCTTCTTCGTTCCACTGGAATTTCTCCCCTTGCTTTATCAGAGCGTAAAACGGTAACGCTTTTTCTCCCAGCCTGGCGACGAATCTGCTCAAAGCTGCGACTCGCCCAGTTAGTTGATGTATTTCTTTCAACTTTGTTGGCTTCCTCATTGTTACGATAGCTTGTATTTTGTCGGGATTTGCTTCAATCCCTCTTGCTGAAACTAGAAACCCCAGAAGTTCTCCTGCTGGGACACCGAAGGAGCACTTTGTCGGGTTCAGCTTGAGGCAGAATTTGTCGAGGTTGTCAAAGGTTTCCTTGAGATCCTCGATCAGTGTCGCCCCCTTTTTTGACGTTATGACGACATCGTCGATGTATATTTGCACGTTTTTTCCAATCTGTGTCGCCAAACACTTCTGCATCATCCTCTGATATGTTGCTCCCGCGTTTTTCAGACCAAAGGGCATTGTTCTGTAGCAGAAAACGCCGTAAGGTGTGATGAACGCTGTTTTTACTTCATCTTCTTCTTTTAATCTGATCTGGTTATAACCAGAATATGCATCCAGGAAGGAAAGACGTTCACATCCTGCCGTGGAGTCGATAATTTGATCGATCCTCGGGAGGGGAAAGTGATCCTTTGGACAATGTTTATTGAGACACGTAAAGTCGACGCACATGCGAAGGACTTTAGTGTTTTTCTTCGGCACCAGCACTGGATTTGCTACCCATGTGGCCTCTGTGTGCAGCTCCTTGATAAAACCAGCTTCTCTTAGTTGATCAATTTCTGACAGCATAGCCTTGCGGTTTGGTTCCGAAAAACGCCGCAAGGGTTGTTTGATTGGTCTCGCTAGTGGATCCAAGTTTAGGTGGTGCTCGGCAAGTTCCCTGGGTACTCCTGGCATGTCAGCTGGACACCATGCGAAGATTTTCCAGTTCTCACGAAGGAACTCGACGAGTGCGCTTTCCTATGCGAGGTCCATGTCGTTTGCGATGGACGTCGTCTTTTTCGGGTCTGCGGGTGAATCTGCACCTCCTTAGAATTTTTCTCTGTATTGAAAGTTGATTATTTATTTGGGCTTCCAACGTCTGGCAGCACGTTGTAGTCAGTCATACTCCTTGACGCCAAATACTCAGCTTGCATCCCGAAAGTTTCTGATATCCGATGAAAATCCTTGTCACATTTATCGGCTAAAGCAAAGCTTCCTCTGACTGTGATTGGTCCCTTAGGTCCAGGCATCCTCCACAGCAGGTACGTGTAATGTGGTACCACCATAAATCTAGCATATGCTGGTCGTCCCAACAGAGCGTGATACTGCAACGGAAAATCCACGACTTCAAACTCCAGCTTCAAGATTCTATAATTCTCTCGGGTTCCAAACTGAACGTCGAGATTAATCTTCCCCAGCGGATAACTTGACTTCTCCGGTGTGATACCATGGAACCTCGTGTCCGTTGGTTTTAGGTTTGCTAGGGATATATTCATCTTCCTTAGTGTATCTGCATACATAAGGTTTAAGCTGTTGCCGCCATCTATGAACACGCAAGAGACGTCGAACCCTGCGATGACTGCTGGTAGGATAAGTGCTGACTGCCCTGGTCGAGGAACTTGCTGTGGATGATCTGCTATGGTGAAGCCAATATCTTGCCCTGACCAATTAAGGTACTCAACTGTTGGTGGAGGCATTTTTTCTGCCATGAACACTTACCACGAAATTACTTTCTGAGCTCTATTGGATGGCCTTCCCTTCTGAATCATCGAGACCGCTCAATTAGAGTTAGGATCAACGTAGGGCGGCGGTGGAGGTGCTGCCGCTATTCTGAGCTGATGTCGATTGTCGTCTGTAATCGCGGGAGGGGGTGGCAAGTGAATCTCACTCCTGGGTTCTCGAGGATTTCTCTGTGCTGCCCGAGCATTAGCATGCTCTGCCCACCTTAACATTGCCTGGAAATTGCGACAATCTTTCTGCAGATGTCCTGACTGTCTTTTTCCGTTGCTGTCGAGGAAAAAGTGCATCTGACACGGCCCATTCATCATCTCTTCAGGAGACACGAAAGGCCTCGGGAACCTTGGCCCGCTATTTTGCCTATTGCTTCGAGAGTCATCTCTATTGTCGCCTCGCTGCTCATTGCTTCTCTGATAATCATCTCTTTTGTTTCCTCCGATGTTTGCTCGGAAGCCTGCCAAAATTTGTCCTGGAGCATCATAGCTCGGGTACTACCGGGGAAATCGTCGCCTCGGTTGATAATTTCGACCGCGGTCTTCCTCTGGCGACCCGTGCCGTTTGTTGTGAACAGCATCTTCTCCATCTGCCCATCTGTTTGCTATTTCCATCAACGCGGATACTGTCTTTGGGTTGGTCCTCCCCAATTCCTCGACAAAATCTCCACGCCTGATTCCTGCGATAAACGCATCTATCGCTCTCTCGTCAGATATATTTTATGCCGAGTTTTTGATGATGTTCCACCTTTGGATATATTTTCTCATTGGTTCGTCTGGCTTTTGTCAGCACGCTCTCAACTCCTCTAATGACGCAGGTTTCTTGCACGTGGACCGGAAGTTCTTGACGAACACGTCCTCGAAGCTTTCCCAGCTGTTGACAGATCCTGGAGGAAGTTTCTTTATCCAAGATCGTGCGGCTCCACTCAAATGCACCTGGATGCTTTGCATAGCTGTTGCTCTGGTTCCTCCTGTGAGCTTCACCGTCTCGAGATAACCAACTAGCCAATCCTCTGGATCTTGAAGGCCGTCAAATTTCTTGATATTATCAGGTAACTTGAATCCTGAAGGGACTCGAGTTTTTCGCACTCTCCTCGTGAAGCATGGCAAGCCACACATATCCTCGTCGTTTAACTCTGGGGACTGTCGATGTTCCCTTCTACTTTGTCGCGCTCTGTCGACCCTTGCTTGTGCTGCCGTGTCCCTTGCTCCACTTGGTCCTTCGGGAGCTGCTGCTGCTGCCGCAGGTCGTGGACTATTTTGCCTTGCCGTACCTTCGGGAGGTGTTGATACAAACGCCGTCCCCATGGCTCCAACTCCTGCTATCGCCATGTTGTACAGTGTTTCCCTTGGATCTCCTGGAGGTGGTTTAGATGCGAGGATAAAAGCTTGTGTCGCCATATACCCAGCCTCTGGTGTCTTAGGGATGATGTTTCCTCTTGTGTCTATCGACATAAAAGACATGTCGAGGTTTTGGACCAAGTGCTCTCTTTCTCCTTCGGGTACGTGTTGTAACCTCGATCTTGCTCTATTCCGAGCCTCCCTGTGACTATCACCCGAAGTTCTTGATTGTCGACTCAGCTCTGGCCTTCTCCTGCTGGATGCAGAGGCTGCCTCCTTTCTTCTGTTTAACTCAGCTGTCTGTTTTTCCAATTCCCTTGCAGCTCGTGCGAGCCTATATTGATATGCTTGTAATTCCTCTGGCGTGGCTGTGGTGGCCATTGGTTCTGAGCCATCCATAGCTCTCGCGGCTCTATCCCATGCTGCTTGCGGGAGTCGAACTCTGTCTCGTGGTTGTGGCCCGATATATTTATTGCCTAGACCTCGTCGCAAATCAGAGGGATCAACGTATGGATTTCCCAAATCGTCGAAAGCCTCAGATGTTTCTTCTTGGTCATGGCTTGGCTCTCCGATGACATAAATCTGATGATACTTCGTATTCAGATGTATGTTGGGTTTGGTGACACCATCGTTAAGATTGGCGAAGACCTTGCCCACTGTAGTAGATTTGTCGATGAAGTTGTAGCTGTCGACACTGCTTGAGCCATCGCTTATATATGAGTCCGCAGATGACTCAAACGACATGCCGCTGAAGATCTTGGCGAGTTTTTCTCTTGCCCTGGTGCTGATGAAGCGTGACGACGAAGTTTCTTCTTCTCCTGATTTGGTTGACGATATATAGCTTGAAAAATCGGAATCGACCGCCGACGATCCCGACAAAATCGGAATTTCGACATGATACGATCCTTCTTTCTCGACGCGAAAGTGAAACCTTCCGAACGTCATCTCCATAGGCTCCTCCAGATACGCATATGCATCCAACGGGAGGGCGGGTGAGGAACAAAATCGACAGGACCAGTAGCGATTTGTTTACCTCGATCCATTGCGTTACTTGCGGTTGATGATGTCGATGATCTTGAACATGCCATCGAGATCAGATCCTTAACGCCTCTAGTTCCCACAGACGGCGCCAATTGACAAGGTATTAACTTGTCAATGCCTACGGGTTGTAGACTAGGGTTTAGTTGGAAGTAGAGGGCAAGTAGATCTCGAAGGTTTCAGCCGAAAAGTACTCGACGATTATGAAGTTAGGGTTTGAGAAACAATGATTCGATCATTTCTGCGTCCCTCGACTCCCCCTTATATAGGAGGCGGAGCCGAGGGATTCGTGTAATACAAGTTACAGAGTCCGGGAAGGTTTCTAACTCATCCCGCAAGATTACAAATAACACTTCCTATTACAACTCTAGCTTTCCTTAATAATATCTTGGGCTTCCGAATCTTCTTATTCTTCGGGTAGTGGGCCTTCAGTAAATCCCGGGTACTATCTTCGGCAGGCCCATTTGGGATGCCTATGTCACCAGTGGAGCAGAGCAGCATGAACAGCACAGCAGCAGCACAAACAGCACAGCAGCAGCACATCAGTATGTGTGCTTGCACAGCTAGCTAGGCATGGCAGCAGAGCATGGGCACGGCAGGCCTCTCCACGAGGAGGAGAAGCCGTGGCCAGAGCTAGTGGAGGAGGAAGAAGAACAGGCACATGAGAGAGAGAGAAGGGTGGCACACGTACCCGGGGCGAGCAGACATCAGACGCAGCCATGGCGGCCACGGCGGCGCGCGCCGAGTGCACGGCAGCACCTGGCCAGGCCAGGCCAGGCCATGCTTCGACAAGCGCCGCAGCGCCCCGCACCACGGCGGCGCCATCATGCCAGGAGCGCTGGGAGCAGTGGGATCGCGCGGATCCCATAACCCTAGCCACACGAAGGGGGTCGTGGACGGGCGGGAGTAGCGCTTGCTCTAGATCGATGCGGAGGGAAAGGATCGCCGTCACGTGGCGGTTCGATTGCGCCCCATGGCGAGGACCATGGCGGCCGGAGTCCGCCGGAATCGGTCGGCGACGGCGAGGGCGACGCAGGTCGCTAGAGAGATAGGGGATTAGGGTTCGTCGAGGCGGCGCAGGGGAGGCGAAGTGTGAGCGACCGCTCGGGTCGGTTGGACCCGAGCTGGTCTAACCCAACCCGCTGGGCCACACTGACATGTGGGCCCAGGGGCAAATGTGCCATTTCACAATTCTTTAAAATTGCTGAAACTTTGAAAATACATAATAAATGTTTAATAGCTCTAAAAAAATAATTAAAAATATGAAAACCACTCAGTATAAAAAACTCTATCATAATAAAATATGAAATAGAATTTTTGAAGTTAAATAAGAATAAGTTCAAATTTGATGATATAAATAATCATTTAAATCACACGTTCTATTTTCAATAATGAAAATTAGTCCATAAATTCTTTTGGACTTTAAAAACACCTTGACAACATTTCAAGGTTGTATTTTGCTCTAAATAGAGTATCCCTAAGTTATTCTTAGTATTAACCTCTCACATGAAATAATAAAGACATCGGAAGGGGGGAACAAACTCTAAAACAGGAATCATGCATAAATGCTTCTTTAACCATTGCCCTTATCGGACAATGATGCTATTTTTCAGAAACAGAGGACAAGGGTCAGTCCACACCATCCAACTGCAACACTTTGCGGTGTTCAGGCAAGTTCATCACTTGCTCATGTCATTCGAGTATTTTTATCAAATTACTTGCAAAGTACTATGTTTATCACTATTGCATAAAAAGCAAAACCACTATTTTCATAACTATGAATATGACTAAGTGGTGGGCAATGGAACCATGGATTGTGTTGATATGGTGGAGGTTCCATTGCAAGGGTTTATATCCATCTAGGATTAAACAACAAATGTCATCTAGTGATTCTTGTGCCGTAAAACCCGTGTTAACCATAAGATCTGGAGTGGGACGGAATAGTCAATCGTATTTCCACCTCTTGTACATCAACGGATGCGCTTACCGTAGCAGTTGTATCTTGCGAGAACAACCGGAGGGTGGGGATCCCATTCTAATTCCCCACGGTAATGCGGTCTATGATGGGTTGCAGCTACCGGCGAACGAGTTTATGGTAGAGCCCAGAACTGTTGTTGCGGTCGGGGTCCATCCTTAAGTGGTGTAAGTGGACCGGCGAGGACCCAGGGTCGGGGTTTGCAACAAAGGGTGGGTGTGCGAGGTAGCGGAGGAATATGATTGGCTATGACCTTATACTGGGCCTCACACCGAAGGAAGTGTGGGCGGGAAAGCTGCCCGGTTGGCACCAAGGTTAAGATCTCTTATGGGTAAAGCAACACACCTCTGCAGAGTGTAACGAATCGTGACCTGTCACTCCCTGTTCCGGGATATGGAACTGCGAACGCTGCCGGAAAGGAGCTCCATGAAGTTCTAGTAAACCGGTGAAGGCTGACGGACATAGTTCTTTGGAATAAAAGCAACCTCTTGAAGAAATGTTTATCAAAACTTGCATTGGTATTAGACTTTCTGGTCTAATATCGTAGCTAGTGCATTAAACACCTCTTTTCTATAATGAACTTGTGGAGTACGCTCGTACTCATACCACTCTTAAATCCCCTGCTTAGATTGTCTGAACCATCTGGAGGAGGACAACGACAACTCTGACGGAGCCGACATCATCGGCTATGAAGAACCAGATCTCTCTGGAGGTGTCGAAGGTGTAGAATACCTCATAGTCTACGGAACCGGGGAGGGTTCCGGAGGAGAGCAAGCTTAGACCGATAAGTAGTAGTAGTATCCGAGCAGTACGAACTCTTAGTACTTTACTGCTCGGGGGAATAAATGTATAACTTAGTAAGACTTCTATATTGTAAGCTAAGATGGGTTCACCTCGAACCCAGGAGTATCCCTCTTAGGACCCAAGAGGAGCTCCGAGATGATATGTACATTATGCTTGTAATAATAAATGAATGAGTTATGGACCTGCTATGTTCTGGTGTACTACTCTGAGGGATTTAATATTTGCGGAATGGTACTTTGTGAATGTTATATCAACGACTGGCATACTACAACATGCAGTGGTATGCAGGGTCACCACAGTTGGTATCAGAGCAAAAGCTTTGACCTTAGGTTGGAACCTAGTAAATGGGACCAAACGTTAGGAGTCAAATAGGATTAGTAAAAGAATTCTCTAAAAATATGGTGTATATTCACTTGAGAATAAAACAATCATATCTTTTAGTGCGATAATTCTTTATTATCTCTATTATGATGCATTATTATTAATCTTATATTCTTTCTATTCTACAGCCAACTATGGCAAGTTCACGTCCGGGACGAAACGTGAAAGTGATGGAGTCAACACTGAGTGAATATGAAGGAGGACTCGCAGACATTCTTCGTGCCATGTTACTTGAATTTGGGTGTGATCCCCAGATCCAAGTAAAGAAATACATGTATTACGACGGTACAGTATTAGCGAAGTGTAGGGTGATACGTCTAAAACGTATCTACTTTCCCGAACACTTTTGCTATTGTTTTGCCTCTAATTTGTGTATTTTGGATACAACTAACACAGACTAACGCTGTTTTCAGCAGAATTGCTCTGGTGTCTTGTTTTTGTGCAGAAATTCAACTTTCGGGAAAATCCTCGGAATTTATACCAAAGGGCCTATTTTACCAGAAGACTCAGGGAGCCAGAAGGGCAAGCCAGGTGGAGGCCCGAGGGCCCCACACACCAGGCCGGCGCGGCCTAGGGGGGGCGCGCCGCCCTAGTGTGTGGCCCCCTCGGCTGGCCTCCGATGCCCCCCTCTGGACTACTTAAGGGGTTCGATCTAAAAAATGCGAGAAAAAAGTCGAAGTCGCCAGAAACCCTCCAGTACGCCGCCACATCGCGAAACTCCGTCTCTGGACCAGAAACTCCGTTCTGGCACTCCACCGGGACGGGGAATCGGAGGAGATCATCGCCATCATCACCACCGACGCCTCTCCATCGACCGGCAATGCTTCCCCCATCCATGTGTGAGTAATTCCCCCGATGTAGGCTGAAGGGGATGGTAGGGATTGGATGAGATTGGTCATGTAATAGCATAAGATTGTTAGGGCATAGTGCCTAGTGTCTGTAATTGGTACTTTGATGATATTGTTGCAACTTGTTATGCTTAATGCTTGTCACTAGGGCCCGAGTGCCATGATCTCAGATCTGAACATGTTATTATTTCATCATGATATGCATTGTTTTATGATCTTTCCTGCAAGTTGTATACACATGTCGCTGTCCGGAACAAAAGGCCCCGAAGTGACAGAAATCGGGACAACCGGAGGGGATGGCGGTGATGTGAGGATCACATGTGTTCACGGAGTGTTAATGCTTTGCTCCGGTACTCTATTAAAAGGAGTACCTTAATATCCAGTAGATTCCCTAGAGGCCCGGCTGCCACCGGCTGGTAGGACAAAAGATGTTGTGCAAGTTTCTCATTGCGAGCACGTACGACTATATACGGAACACATGCCTATGGATTGCTTTGTACTTGGACACCATTTTATTATTATCTGCAAATGCCCTGCTTTGATTGTTACATGAGTTTCTCTCATCCATGCAACACCTGTCATCCATCCCTGTGCCTACAGTATTTTAATCCTGTTGTTTACTAAAATCACTACTGCTGTCTCTGTTACTCTGCTGCTGTTATTTCGCTACTGCTACTTCTATAAAACTGTTACTACTGATAAACTCTTGCGAGCAAGTCTGTTTCCAGGTGCAGCTGAATTGACAACTCCGTTGTTAAGGCTTTCAAGTATTCTTTGTCTCCCCTTGTATCGAATCAATAAATTGGGTTTTACTTCCCACGAAGACTGTTGCGATCCCCTATACTTGTGGGTCATCAAGACTGTTTTCTGGCGCCGTTGCCGGGGAGCATAGCTTTATTTGGAGGTTCACTTGGATTGATATTGTTCGCTGCAAATTCTCCATCATGGGTAAATCTCGCGATCCTAAAGTCGCCATATTACCATCCACTACAAGAAAAGGTACAACTCTGAGTACCTCTGCTACTCTTGATTCACCATCTGTGATAAGTCAACTTGTTTCACCGCCGCAAACTTCACTTGCTGGTACTTCTGCTGAATCTGAAAACTCTCATAATATTGATAATGTTTCTGCTATGCTTGATGATAGTGGTTCATTGGGATCCTTTCTAGATGCTACAATTGCTAGGTCTAGACAAATTGAAAATGCTGAAACTCCTAATGCTGCTACACCTGTTAATTCACCTGAACTTGATTATTCTAGTGATGATCCTGATGAGGATTATGTGGAGCTTAATGATGATTTTATTAATAGATGCAATGCTACTGCTGATGCAAGAAAAATTAAAAAGTTTCTCGCACAATATACTGTTAGACATAAGCTATCTCCTGATCCTAAATTTGCCACATCTCCTATATGCATGAAGGATAAAGATTATGATTTTTCTCTTGATCTATCTCATATAGCTATTGTTGAGAAAACACCCTTTTGTGGTACTGAAAAAGAAAGTGTTGTAGAACACATGAATGAACTTTCTTCTATGAGTAGCTTGTTTTCTGATGATGTCAAGATGCGTACTTATTTCGTTGCTAAAAAATTTCCTTTCTCATTAAAGGATGATGCTAAAACTTGGTATAATAATTTGCCTCCTGGTTCTATTAAAAGTCCAGGTGATTTGCTTGATGTTTTCTTTCGGAAATACTTTCCCGCTAGTGCTCAACATGCTGCTTTACAGAAAATTTATAGCTTTGACCAGGAAGATGGAGAGAAATTGCCTGAAGCATTGGCAAGATTTTGCTCTCTTATCAGGGCTCGACCTAGACATGATTTGGAAAAGCATGATTTACTTGATATATTTTATAGTGGACTAACCATTGAGTCTAGAGCATATTTGGATAGTTGTGCTGGTTGTGTTTTCAGGAAAAGAACTCCAGACGAAGCTGAAGAATTATTGGCTAAAATAGGCCGGAATCATGATGATTGGAATACACCTGAACCAACTCCGACGCCAATATTGAAGAAGAGGGGTTTAATTAAATTGAATGATGAAGATATGAGGGAAGCCAAGAAGTCTCTTAAGGAGAAAGGTATTAGATCCGAAGATGTGAAGAATCTACCTTCCATAGAAGATATATGTGAGATAATTCCCCCTTCATCCATGATTGAGGTAAACTCCCTTCAACGCTTTACTAGGGAAGATATTCCGTATTCAAAACCTCCTGCTCAATGCTTAGATGAGTTTGATAATTATATTGTTAAGCAAGAAAATTTTAATATGAGAGTAGAGAACCATCTAATGGAAAATTCTCAAGCTATTAGCAATTTGCATGATATTGTGGAGAGAACCTCCAATGATGTTAAGATGCTTGTTAAACATTTTCAAATGGTTCAAACTCAAATTGATCAACTCACTAAAGTGCAAAATGACTTGTTAAAAAATAATTCTAAAGAGAAACATGCTTATGAAGTAACAACTAGAGGCGGTGTGTCTACCCAGGATCCTCTATATCCTGAAGGGCATCCCAAAAGAGTTGAACAAGATTCTCAACGAACTGAACCTAGTGCTCCTTCTAAGAAAAAGAAGAAGAAACATAAAAATGTTGTAGAATCCTCTGAACCTGTTAATGATCCTAATAGTATTTCTATTTCTGATGCTAAAACTGAAAGTGGTAATGAACATGATAATGATAATGATAATGATAAGAATGATGCTTCTGATAAAGAAGAGGTTGAAGATGAACCTGAAAAGCATGCTAAAAATAAAAAGTATACTAAAGAAGATTTTATTGCTAAGAAACATGGTAATGAAAGGGAACCTTGGGTTCAAAAGCAAATGCCTTTTCCTGCTAAGAAACTAAAATCAAAGGAAGAAGAACACTATAATAAATTTTGCGATTGGATGAAACCTTTATTCTTGCAAATCCCTTTGACTGATGCTATTAAATTGCCTCCTTATTCAAAGTATATGAAAGATATTGTCACTAACAAAAGGAAAATTCCTAATGAGGAGATTTCCACTATGCTTGCTAATTACTCTTTCAATGGCAAAGTTCCGAAAAAGTTGGGCGACCCAGGTATACCTACTATTCCTTGTTCTATTAAGAATAATTATGTTAGAACTGCTCTATGTGACTTGGGAGCCGGTGTTAGTGTTATGCCTTTTTCTCTTTACAAGAGACTTTATTTAGATAAGTTGATACCTACTGATATATCTTTGCAAATGGCTGATAAATCTACTGCTATTCCTGTTGGTATATGTGAGGATGTTCCTGTTCAAGTTACTAATAACTGCTTGATATTAACTGATTTTGTTGTGTTGGAAATGCCTGAAGATGATAATATGTCTATTATTCTTGGGAGACCTTTTCTTAACACCGCAGGGGCTGTTATTGATTGCAATAAAGGAAAAGTTACTTTCAATGTTGATGATAAGGAGCATACCGTCTATTTCCCCAAGAGGATTGATAAAGTATGTGCAGTTAATACTATTTCTAATGTGAGAACTATCAAAGTTGGAACTATCGATTGTCCTATATATGAGCCTAAAGAAGGATATCAAAATCTTATGATTGGATCCATATCAATACAATTCAAGTTAACATGATTGATTTGAGGTTTATTTCTTCTCATGCTATGTAAAATTTATTTGGTGGCAAGACTTGATCAACCTTGTTAACAAATACTTTTTATATGCATAGAGGAGGTAAACAACATCTCTTTCTTCCTCCACTTATTCTACTTGCTGTAGCACTTTTGTTTTGCAAAGTTCCTTAGTTAATTAGAGATTTCAAAATCTTTTCCTGACCAGTAATAATAAACTTAATACCCAGAAATGTGCATTTTTCAAAGTTTTCAAAAATTCACAAAACTTATACCGTTGGTGCTATTTTTTGAAGACGTACCTGGGAGCACCTGGGGATGACCCGTGGGGCACCCCAGGGTGGCACCCCACAAGCCGGCGTGGCCTGGAAGGGGGGCGCGCCACCCTGGTGTGTGGGCTCCCCCTTACCCCACTTCTTTATCTCTTCCTCCCACACTCTTCTCTCTCCCGAAAAAACCAGCACCAGTTTCCCCTCACTCGCGTTTCTGCTCATCAAAAAATGGAGTGGAATAGACATCAACTAAACCAACAAGAATTGGAGGTGCAACAAGTCATGAGAGTGAACAGAGAAGAGGGAGCATACCCCTCTTACTACCCGTGCACAGATTTCATGAGAAGTGCAGGAATCTTGGGAGATGTTCAGAATCTAATTTCTCGTGCAGGGTTGAATGATTTTGTTGACGGAGAACCATGCCAGTATGCAAAATTGACTATGTCTGTTGTGCAGGATTTTAAGTTCAATTGGTCGCAATCTAACCCCATGGTGCAATACAAAATTTATAATAAAACTGTCAACTTGCCATTCGATGATTTTTGTACAGCAATTAGAGTGCCGCAATGGGGATCATGCGAGAAGATAAGGGGATCGCCGCGAGAGCTCTCGAACCTCTTCGAGATGATTTGTCATGGAAGGAGCTTCTCAGAGGATGGTGGTAAAATCAGTAGCATTCAACTCCCAGCTATTCGCTTCTTTGCCTATTTCATTACTAAGTGCGTTCTTGCTAGAAAGTATGCAAGTAAATTATCTATCCAGGATTTAGCTTTTCTAGCTGATGCATTGCAAAGTAATAAGGCTTATAATTTGGGTGCGTTGATAGCTTATAGACTTGCTACTAACCGTGAGAAGGGCGGAATTTGTGGAGGTCTCATCGCCTCTCGTTTACTAGCTTTGCATGGTGTAGAACCTCACCATCTTGATATTCAACTTCCCATAGAAAAACTTGACATAGTCTCTATGATTAAACATGAATTTGTTTCTGATTCATCTAATTTGGGTAACCTGTTCTACAAGATGACATTTTACAAGAAAGCTTGGAGAATAACTAAGAAAACAGAAAAACTAGTAAGATTGCCTGCGCCTGTTCTATTTAACCTTGATTCCAGGGAGGATTGGTCAATCACAGAAGGTGCACTGAATGCACACATAGAGGGAGGAGGCCATCATGCAAGAGACAACACGGAGGAGGCCGAGGAACACCTCGACTCGTCATCTGATGCAGCAAGTTCTTCGCATCAACATTTTGGACATATGGAGCCTCCACGCTTTTCTTCTGCACAGGGACCTCACTATGACTACGCCATGTATGATCCACCGGCATGGAACATCGACCCTCGCTGGGGTTGAACTCCACTTAGGCCAAAAGCCTAAGCTTGGGGGGAGGTATACCAGCATCACTCATTCTTTGCATATTATGGTTGCTGGATACTTGTATATACTTGTTTAGTTTCTTTAAGTGGTTTTCTAATAAGAGGGAGATGATATTTGGGGAAGTGCTGCCTGAAAACAGATTCTGGACTGTTACCAAAAAACTTCTCAAAAATAGCCAGAACGATATTTTGCGAAGCCAATTTTTTTGCATGTTCCCCAGGTTGTTATCTAACTTTCATTAGTTGAACACTTTTCGATTTGAGCAGTGGAAGAATTTCTTAAAAATCGATTACTGTACTGCTGTCAAGTTTGACGAATTCCTGCTGCTTTGTGTTTATGTGACTCTTCTAGTTTCCATTTTCTTGTTTTTGTTTTGTTTCTTTCCTAAAACACAAAAAGACCAAAAATATTTCTGTTGTTTCTCTTCACCATTTGTTTATTTTGGTTTCTTGCATTTATTTTGCTTATTTTCTATTGTTGGTTTGCTATAAGAAAATCCAAAAAGATTTTGCTTTGTTTGCTTGTTTCCGTTTGTTCTTGTTTCCAATTCGAAAACACCAAAAATATTTGCTGTTCTTCTTTGGTTTTGTAAAGTTCATTTTGAGTTCAATGGTCTTCGGTGGCTGGAGCGTGGTTTTCATTTCATATTATCCAAGCTACACAAGTGAAAGGCAATAATGACGATCTACGACAATTGGATTGTGGTGAGAGGCTGGTATGAACTCTATTTGTTTTCATTTTTGTACATATACTCATCCATGTGAGCATGCTTAGTTGGTTCATGTGAGGTATATGTCATTTAAGAAAGTCTAGTAGTTCATGTTCTCTCATGTTTAGTTCCAATTTATTAATATGAGTAGCATGTCATGGATGTTTGCTTGCATTGTTTTATTCATAAGTAGGTATGACATTGTGGTATCCTCCTCTGAATAATTCATTTGAATCGACTTGGCACATGCTCACGCATGCATATGACTGAACAAAAGTCAATTAAGCCTCGATGATTTACATTGCTTCAGAGTTCTTGTATCACTTTTATGCCTCCGTTAATTTATTTTGCCGCAAGCATGATTATGACAGTGACTGCTCTCTTGATTTGTCGCTCCCCAGTCTATTGCTAGCCTTCACTTGTACTGAGCGGGAACGCTGCTCGTGCTTCCAAACCCCTGAAAACCAAGTTGTTCCAAAGTGTCCACCATAAATACCTATGCATGGCATTTCAAACCATTCCAAGTAAATTCTCATGCGCTACCTTTAAAACCTTCAAAATGCTTCTCAATTTGTGTTAATGTTTTATAGCTCATGAGGAAGTATGTGGTGTTTATCTTTCGACCTTGTCATTTGCTTTTGACGGACTTTCATAATAAGAGCTGGCAACGGGGTGCCCAGCCCCAACTAATAACTTCATTAATAATTCTCTTCACATGTTTTGCTCTGATTCATCAGTAAGCAACTTAATTTTGCAAATAGACACTCCTCCATGGTATGAGATTGATGGAAAGCACCCGAGGATTCGGTTAGCCATGGCTTGTGTAAGCAAAGGTTGGGGGGAGTGTCGCCCATAATAAAACTAAAGTACATGTGTAAACAAAAGAGAAGAGGGATGATCTACCTTGCTGGTAGAAATAACGTCCTTCATGGGAGCCGCTCTTGAAAGTCTGGTTGGCAAGGTAGTTCGTGTACCCATTACCATTCGTTGACAACAACAAACACCTCTCAAAATGATTTTACTCCTATTTTAAAAATGAAAAGCTCTAGCGCATGTTAATCCCTGCTTCCCTCTGCGAAGGGTCAATCTTTTACTTTTATGGTGTGTCTCCATCCTTTCTTTGAGCACTTTCTTGAGAGCACAACTGTCATTCTTAGTGTAATATGCTTGTCCCAAAATATGATTGACTGTGGTATAACTTTGATGCTTTTATCTTTGACAATCTATATTTCTAGTCTTTCTATGAACCTCAGAGGTGCCTGGGCATTTATGTTTTGCTGTTCAAATTCGGGCAAGCGAGATACTACTTTATCATACCCTTTTATGAACATTGCAATCTTGCTTATAGACATGATTCATGATGCTTATTATTAATTGTTGGTACCTTTCCATGATTGACATAGCTATTAGATGATCTTATTTGCATGTACCTTATTATGAACTGCCTAAGTGTTAGCCATATCATGAGAATATTTACATCATATGAGCAAATGTGTTCGTGAAAGTTCTTTTATCGCACTCAGTTGTTAACTGAATTGCTTGAGGACAAGCAATAAGCTAAGCTTGGGGGAGTTGATACGTCCAAAACGTATCTACTTTCCCGAACACTTTTGCTATTGTCTTGCCTCTAATTTGTGTATTTTGGATACAACTAACACGGACTAACGCTGTTTTCAGCAGAATTGCTCTGGTGTCTTGTTTTTGTGCAGAAATTCAACTTTCGGGAAAATCCTCGGAATTTATACCAAAGGGCCTATTTTACCAGAAGACTCAGGGAGCCAGAAGGGCAAGCCAGGTGGAGGCCCGAGGGCCCCACACACCAGGCCGGCGCGGCCCGGGGGTGCGGGGGCGCCGCCCTAGTGTGTGGCCCCCTCGGCTGGCCTCCGACGCCCCCTCTAGACTACTTAAGGGGTTCGATCTAAAAAACGCGAGAAAAAAGTCGAAGTCGCCAGAAACCCTCCAGTACGCCGCCACAACGCGAAACTCCGTCTCGGGACCAGAAACTCCGTTCTGGCACTCCACCGGGACGGGGAATTGGAGGAGATCATCGCCATCATCACCACCGACGCCTCTCCATCGACCAGCAATGCTTCCCCCATCCATGTGTGAGTAATTCCCCCGCTGTAGGCTGAAGGGGATGGTAGGGATTGGATGAGATTGTTCATGTAATAGCATAAGATTGTTAGGGCATAGTGCCTAGTGTCCGTAATTGGTACTTTGATGATATTGTTGCAACTTGTTATGCTTAATGCTTGTCACTAGGGCCCGAGTGTCATGATCTCAGATCTGAACATGTTATTATTTCATCATGATATGCATTGTTTTATGATCTTACCTGCAAGTTGTATACACATGTCGCTGTCCGGAACCAAAGGCCCCGAAGTGACAGAAATCGGGACAACCGGAGGGGATGGCGGTGATGTGAGGATCACATGTGTTCACGGAGTGTTAATGCTTTGCTCTGGTACTCTATTAAAAGGAGTACCTTAATATCCAGTAGATTCCCTAGAGGCCCGGCTGCCACCGGCTGGTAGGACAAAAGATGTTGTGCAAGTTTCTCATTGCGAGCACGTACGACTATATACGGAACACATGCCTATGGATTGCTTTGTACTTGGACACCGTTTTATTATTATCTGCAAATGACATGCTTTGATTGTTACATGAGTTTCTCTCATCCATGCAACGCCCGTCATCCATCCTTGTGCCTACAGTATTTTAATCCTGTTGTTTACTAAAATCACTACTGCTGTCTCTGTTACTCTGCTGCTGTTATTTCGCTACTGCTACTGCTATAAAACTGTTACTACTGATAAACTCTTGCGAGCAAGTCTGTTTCCAGGTGCAGCTGAATTGACAACTCCGCTGTTAAGGCTTTCAAGTATTCTTTGTCTCCCCTTGTGTCGAATCAATAAATTGGGTTTTACTTCCCGCGAAGACTGTTGCGATCCCCTATACTTGTGGGTCATCATAGGGTAGGACTAAGACTTCCAGAATCCCTAGGAATGAGCATAGTGATGCCAGCAGGTGAGGCTAGAACTACCCAAACAGCCTACCACATAGCCATTATGAGAGCCATCACTGATATTCGGGAACATAAGACGAAAGAGCTTATGGGTTCCGAATTCTCACACATTCCTCATATGGAGGAGGAAGATGATCCTATGCTTAACCACTTCAAATTTGCAAAACGCAAACCAGCAGAAGCCGCTAAGTACATGAACAATAGCCGCAACTTACTTTCATTGTTCTTTCAGTTGAACCGACATCTGTCGGGGACAATTGATACAATGCTAGAGGAGTTCACTGAGCCCAAGGAGGAGACTAAGGGGAAGGAACCAATGGAGAATGAAGTGCACACACCAGTTTACTCAGCTGGTGATTACATTAGTATTGACCATCCCGAACTACAAACCACACCCATTACACCTGGGTACTATCCTAGTAGTTCACGTGGAGGATATGAGGGTGGAGAGGAATCCGGAAACCATCAGCGTTCCGAGACTCCTATAGAGAACTCAACAGGTTGGCGTTGGGGGTCAGACATAGGAAACTCTGGCGACACAGTCAGAAATAATGCGGAGATGAATGAGGACGCCACAACCCAGTTCCAGGACAATCAGTATAATAGGGGTGACTATGAGGAGTATCCTATACTGATTGAGTCAGATACTGATGGAGGTAATACCTATGGCGGAGTCACAGGGGAGTATACCCGATGGGTGGATTATGATGTTTTGAATAATCAATTCATGAACACAGATTTCTCCCTCGGATCATCCTCTGATTCCGACTACCAGCCGACGGGAAGACCCTACGTTCCAGATTCTGTCAGGAGGACGACACGTTCGACCGGATGGAAGCCTGGAATGTACCGGGAGTGAAGCACGAATAGAGACCACCAAGGGAGGCGAGACTCCAATACAACAGTACCACATGTATTGTAGTGTGTAATATTTGTAGAAATTTGTACATATACTTTAATAAGTGAGTTTGCATACTCACATCGTCACTGAATATTGTAATAAAACCACTTAAGTATGTATATACATGGTATATGTTTTGAATGATTTGGATTTGCTTCTTGATTTCCATTGCGTGACTAGTTCTGTGCACAAAGTTGAGCTCAGAAAACTTGCGCATGGAGTAATTATGAGTACCACTTTGTGTTGCAGAACTAGGGGGATATGTCGGGACCGACGGGTGAGGAGAGTGACGCGCAGCGCATGGAGCGCGAGGCCAAGCAGAAGGAGGAGGCTGATGAAGCAGCCAGAAATCAGTTTCCACCACCACCACCACCCATGACGCAGCAGAACTCCCTCCAATACATGCAAATGTTGGAGGAAAGGCAACGGATAACGTTGGAGCAGCAAAATAAGTTCTTCCAGGAGCTGCTTCAACAGAACAAGGTGGAGAGACCTGACAATCAGGGAGTCACTCTGTCAGATTTCCAGAACACAAAACCAATATCCTTCGCATACGCGCCTGAACCAATGGACGCGGAGGATTGGCTGATGGACACGGAGCGAAAGCTCAATACCGTTGGATGCAATGACCTGGAGAAGGTCAGATATGCAACACACTTGTTGTGTGGACCCGCCGCATCATGGTGGGATAACATAGTAGCCGTTTATCCGGCTGAGAAGGTATTTACCTGGGAGGAGTTCAAGAGGAAGTTCAGGGAATCCAATGTCCCTGAAAGCATTGTGGAGTTGAAGCGTCGAGAATTTGAGAGTCTCGAGCAAAAGGATAAGGCCATCCTGACTTATGTCAGGGAGTTCTCGAAATTGTCTCGGTATGCCATTGAGGAGGTCAACACCGAGGACAAAAATAAGAAGAGGTTCATGCGGGGATTAAATCCCCAGTTCAAGGTTCAGCTCAGAATGATGAGAGCGACCGAGTTCCAAGAGTTGGTGGATGCAGCCATCACTCTTGAAGATGACTTCAAGCAGCTGCAGGGGGAGAAGAGGAAGAAGGCTAAATTTGAGCCTAAGAGGTATGTCAGCAACAAGCCTAACACTGGCTTGAGTTTCAAACCAAGGTACAACAACAACAACAACTACAACAACAACAACAACAACAACAACAGGAAGGCTCGAAGCAATCCTAACATGGCGCAAATAGTTTGCCGAAGCTGCGGGTACACAGGGCATTACTCGAAGGATTGCAAGAAGCCAAGAGTGATATGCTTTGGTTGTCGTGAGGAAGGACACATGCTTAGGGATTGCCCTAAGAAAAAGAGTGGAGGAGGTCAATCTGGAGGAGGAGGAAGCCGAGGAGGAAACAACGGAGGGAATTGGAAGAACAAGAAACCCTTCGGCAAGTTAAACTGCACCAGCTTGGAAGAGGTGGTTAACTCCGATCAGGCAGTGATAGGTACGCTCCAGATACTTACTCATCCTGGCAAAGTACTTTTTGAGACTGGTGCAACTACATCATTCATTTCTCAGCAATTCATCATCAAACATGGGATTAGTTGCACTAAGTTAGATACACCTATAACCATACTTTCTGCGGGGGGAACGATAGTAGTAACCCATACCAAACAAGGACAAGTCATTATGATCAATAAATGCGCGTTTGACGCAGACCTGTTCATTTTACCGATGAAGGACATTGATGTCATTCTTGGTATGAACTGGTTAGAGGCTAATGGAGCATTGATCGACTGTGTGAACAAGACTGTGTCTTTGAAAAGCCCCGACGGAAGTAGAATGATCTACCAAGGAGATAAGAATACACAGATCAAAGTCGAGCTACAGCTGAACATCATGAAGGAAGTGAAGTTGGAGGATATACCTGTAGTAAATGAATTCTAGGATGTGTTTCCTAAGGAATTACCTGGAATGCCACCAGAGAGGGAGATAGAATTTACTATCGACCTAATTCCAGGAACAACTCCGATTGCTAAAGCACCATACAAGATGGGGCCAAAAGAGTTGAAAGAACTTAAGGAGCAATTGGATGACTTGGAACAGAAAGGATTCATACAGGAGAGTATTTCACCATGGGGATCACCTGTGATCTTCGTGGATAAAAGAGATGGAGGTCGAAGGATGTGCGGAGACTACAGGAATTTGAATAATGTTACTATTAAGAACAAGTACCCACTTCCTAGAATACAAGATCTATTTGATCAAGTTAGAGGCGCGGGAGTCTTTTCCAAGATTGATCTAAGGTCCGGTTATCATCAGATAAAGATCAAGAAGGAAGACGTTCCAAAAACAGCCTTTGTCTCAAGGTATGGACATCATGAATACCTCGTAGTGCCTTTTGGATTAACCAATGCCCCAGCAATCTTCATGAATCTTATGAATAAGATTTTCATGCCATATCTAGACAAGTTTGTCATTGTATTCATCGATGATATCTTGATATACTCCAAAGATAAAACTGAACATGCTGAACATCTGAGGTTAGTGCTGCAAACACTAAGAGAACATCAACTCTATGCCAAGTTCAGCAAGTGTGAGTTTTGGCTAGATCAAGTAGAATTTCTTGGTCATGTCATTAGCAAGGATGGAATAGCTGTTAACCCGAGCAAGGTAGCAGCAGTTTTAGATTGGGAAGCACCCAAGACTGTCAAGGAAATCCGAGGATTCCTAGGAATGGCAGGATACTATCGAAAATTCATTGAAGGATTCTCTAAGATAGCAGGACCGATGACTAAGCTGCTAAGAAAGAACACACCATTTGTGTGGTCTGATGAGTGTGAGAAGAGTTTTCAGACTCTGAAAGAGAAACTCACCACGGCACCGGTGTTAGCAGTTCCGAAAGTTGGCAAGGATTACACCATGTACTGTGACGCATCCAAGCATGGATTGGGTTGCGTACTCATGCAAGATCGGAAAGTAATATCTTATGGATCGAGGCAACTCAGACCTCATGAAGTGAATTATCCAACACATGATTTAGAGTTAGCAGCAGTCGTATTTGCACTTAAAACTTGGAGACATTTTCTCTATGGAGCCAAGTGTGAGCTCTATACGGATCATAAGAGTCTCAAGTACTTCTTCACTCAGAAGGAACTCAATATGAGGCAGAAAAGATGGCTTGAACTAATCAAGGATTATGATTTGACCATCAATTATACTCCAGGAAAGGCTAATGTTGTAGCAGATGCCTTAAGTAGGAAGAGCACTGGAGGAGTGGAACAAGAGTTATCACCGGAGTTGAGGAAGGAAATAAGCCAAGCCCAAATACAACTTTGGGAGAAAGAAGCTCATGAAGGACTATTGGCTTTACAAGTGGCTGATGAGCTAAATGTTAACTTAAAGAATGAGATAATGATGGGTCAATTGGACGATCCATTCATCGTGGAGGAGATGAGAAGGATTGATGAGGGAAGACCATCAGAATTTCACCGAGGAGGGTCTGGATCATTATGGTTCCAGAAAAGGATTTGCGTTCCGGATATTGCTGAGATCAAGGAAGTGATACTCCGGGAAGCACATCAAACACCATACTCTATACATCCGGGAAGTACAAAGATGTACATGGATCTTAAGGAGTTATTCTGGTGGAATAATATGAAGAGAGAGATAGCACAATACGTGGCAGAATGTCATACCTGCCAAAGAGTGAAGGCTGAACATCAAAGTCCGGCAGGAAAGTTACAACCTTTACCAATCCCAGAATGGAAATGGGATGAAATAGGAATGGATTTCATCACCGGACTACCCATGACAAATAAAAAGAAGGATATGATATGGGTAATCGTGGACCGGTTGACGAAAAGTGCACACTTCTTAGCAGTAAATCAGCATGATAAAGGAGAGAAACTCATCGATCTTTACATCAAAGAGATCGTGAGTAAGCATGGAGTGCCCAAGAAGATCGTGTCAGATCGAGGATCAGTGTTCACATCAGCATTTTGGAAGCAACTACATGAAGCTTTAGGATCCAAACTAGACTACAGCACTGCCTATCATCCTCAGACAGGTGGACAAACAGAGAGAACAAACCAGATATTAGAGGATATGCTTAGGGCTTGTGCCCTAGACTTCAGAGGATCATGGGAGGAGCACTTACCACTAGCAGAGTTTTCATACAATAATAGCTATCAAAGCAGCATCAAGATGGCACCATTTGAAGCTCTGTAAGGAAGGAAGTGTAGATCACCAATATGTTGGTATGAGGCAGGATCAAGCAAGGAGTTCAATCCTGATTATGTCAAGGAGAAGCAACAAATCATTGACATTATAAGAGATAGGCTGAAGATGGCTCAAAGTTGACAAAAGAGTTATGCCGACCAAAAGAGAAGGACATGGGAACCACAAGTTGGAGACATGGTATATCTTAAGGTAAGTCCGATGAAAGGTCTTCAGAGATTTGGAGTAAAGGGGAAGTTAAGCCCTAGATACATTGGACCTTTCAAGATTTTGAGTCAGAACCGAGGGTTAGCCTTTGAATTGGAACTACCGGGAAGGTTAGCTCAAGTTCACAACGTATTCCATGTGTCACAACTTAGGAAATGCTTAAAGACCCCAGATGAGCTAGTATCACATGATGAGCTCGAGTTACAACCAGATTTGACATACATCGAGAAGCCAGCAAAGATTCTCGAGGAGAACTAGAAACAACTCAGGAATCGAGCTATTAAGTATTGCAAGATACAATGGAAGCATCACCCCGAGAGGGAAGCCACCTGGGAAAAGGAAGAAGACCTGAGGAAAACATACCCCGAACTCTTCAGGTATTACAACCACAACTTCGGGACGAAGTTTTCTTTAAGGACGAAAAGCTGTAATGTCCCAGGTTTAGAGACGATCGAGGGGTAGATTTTAGAAAGGGATGTGCATTGCATCGTAAATTCTAGGAAAATTTCGCGCTTTTAAAACAAAACTGCATCGAAGGGGGACAAGTTTCTCTCTCGACACCTTACAGGGTTAGGGTTTCGAGAGTGCGACAAACTTGCTTCTCATTCAACTAAGTTAGGGTTTTGAGAAGAGAGGAGAGATTTGCATCACAACTTAAGTTGCATGATTGAATTCAAACTTAAGTTGCATGATTGAATTTAAAACCAAGTTGCATTTGAAATTCAAACTCAAATATTAAATGAATATCTCCTAATTCAAATATGAGGTAATTCATTAAGTAATTATAAATAATAGAAAATCTAAATAATACAAACATAAAGTAAAGCTCATTAGAGAAAAATTGAGCTTTATTGATAAACACACAAGATACATTGTCTTTACAATATTCACAATTGAAATATAAGAATATTACAACACATTACAAGAATTGGCAAAATGGAAAAAGAAAAGAAAAGAAAAGTACAATGTATTGATCTATCCTAAAACTACAAGCTAGTCTTCATAAGATGCTTGAGCCTGATGATCTTCATCTTCACTTGATCATCACCTTGGTTCCCTGCACACAACAAAGCAAAGCACCAATTATGCCAAGTGGCATTGCCACTTGGCAGGTTAGGAAAGAAATGGTTAATTGAGTAGATATGATCAAGCTCTGCCGAGCTGATCATCTCACAGCCAAGTACCAAGCCAGGTACCAAGCACCTGGTACACACACACACACTAGCTGCTCACACAGCTAGTGTGCATGCCCAACAGCAAGTCACCACAGGGTGCATGCAGCACAGCACACACACATCAGCCAGTGAGTCACCAAGGGTTGCCAGGCCAAGCTGTCGACCAGGAGAGCAAAGAAAGGGTGGTATAAAAGCCTCCACAGTAAACCCTAAGCCAAATCCATCGATAGGCTTCACTGGGTAAGTCCACCAGAAACCAAGAACACAAGAACAAGAAGAACAGCACTGCTGTTCAACCTTCTCACACCATCACAGCACCAAATCAAGCACCACAGGCTTGCAAGGAGGAGCAGGGCAAGCATAAGCTCAACACTAAAGAAATCCTCTACACCAACAAACAATCTAGGAGCTGGAGTGAGGTATAAACCAAATCAACCTGAGCAAAACCAAGTTTTGCTCATAAATAAGCATACAATGCATCACAGGAGCACAGAAGGGTAGAATACCCTGTTTGTGTCATCATCTGGCTACACAGCCATTTGGTGCAAGCAAATATGGGTGAGGCCAACAGGAGATCATCCAAAGGGAACATCAGTTATGCAAATCAGTGCACAACTAAAGAAATCCAGCATAGAATGAAATCACAGCTAGCCTAGCACTACACACTTAGCACCTACAGCTAGCTAGGCCATCAGACTATAGACAATTTCTTGTCTATATGAATTCTCAGCATCAAAAGCCACTGGAAGTCCTGTATTGGATCAAGCCAGTGAGCAATTATCCAAATCCAGTAAGCAAACATCAACCATAGCAAGCCAGAGAGAGGGGGAGCTACCATGACAGCATCACAGTGCTGCCAGGGCCACCTCAACCCAAAGCCAACACATGAAACCACCATATCATCATCCATTTGGATTCAGTAGAGGGCTAGGGTACCAACCAGTGGTTGTCATCCAACTAGCCCTACCAAATTAAATTGTAATGATCATCACTGATTACCAGTTCACATCATTAATCCATTTATTAAAGCAAGATAAACAGATAAATGAAACAGACAAGCATTTGATGCACAGAGCCTTGCAGATGATCCAATGGATCATTGCAAGCAGCCACTGATGCTTGGGCAAGCACCAACACACACAGGCTAAGCCTGTATGAAGCACACACAGCACTGGTTGAGCACCAGTTAGTCACAGAGAGGAGCACACCAATTTCTCACAAGCAACTGTTGATCAAATGATCATCAGAGCACCACTAGCTCTTGCTACAGATTGCCATAGCCAAACACAGTAACAGGAATTAACCAGCTACTGAAGAATTACACCAAGTCATAACTGAATAAACAGATACTGAATTAATAACCATATGATTGTATCCAGAAGCACATCAAAGGCTTGATGAACCACTGGATCATGATAAACAAGTAAAGCATTTAGCACTTATCACTGAATCATACTGTTAAGCCAATAGCAATGCTCAGATGAGCATGCTCATGAATTTGAGCTCAAGAAACAGCACACTATTGCACTAGCACTTGCAAATTTGCAAGAAATACACACTGTAATCAAGCCAGGGCAGTATCCATGAATACACTTGAGTATCTGGCAAGCATAGTAACAAGAACAGAGGCACAGAGATGGAATTAAGCAAGAAATGCAAGCATAGCAATCAATTAGACTAGGAATTCTTGCACAGGATAAAGGATAGCATGGCAGGGCTGCACACAGCAGTAACAGAAGCACTGGCATAGCCATGGCAACAATGGCCAAGGCCAGTGGAGCAGAGCAGCATGAACAGCAAAGCAGCAGCAGCACAAACAGCACAGTAGCAGCACAGTAGTATGTGCGCTTGCACAGCTAGCTAGGCACGGCAGCAGAGCATGGGCACGGCAGGCCTCTCCACGAGGAGGAGAAGCCGTGGCCAGAGCTAGTGGAGGAGGAAGAAGAACAGGCACAGGAGAGAGAGAAGGGTGGCGCACGTACCCGGAGCGAGCAGACATCAGACGCAGCCATGGCGGCCACGGCGGCGCACGCCGAGTGCACGGCAGCACCTGGCCTGGCCAGGCCATGCTCCGACAAGCGCCGCAGCGCCCCGCACCACGGCAGTGAAGCCCACGGCGGCGCCATCATGCCAGGAGCGCTGGGAGCAGCGGGATCGTGTGGATCCCGTAACCCTAGCCACGCGAAGGTGGTCGTGGATGAGCGGGAGCAGCGCTTGCTCCAGATTGACGCGGAGGGAAAGGATCGCCGTCACGTGGCGGTTCGATTGCACCCCATGGCGAGGACCATGGCGGCCGGAGTCCGCCGGAAACGGCCGGCGACGGCGAGGGCGACGCAGGTCGCCAGAGAGATAGGGGATTAGGGTTCGTCGAGGCGGCGCGGGGGAGGCAAAGTGTGAGCGACCGCTCGGGTCGGTTGGACCCGAGCTGGTCTAACCCAACCCGCTGGGCCACACTGACATGTGGGCCCAGGGGCAAATGTGCCATTTCACAATTCTTTAAAATTGCTGAAACTTTGAAAATACATAATAAATGTTTAATAGCTCTAAAAAAATAATTAAAAATATGAAAACCACTCAGTATAAAAAAACTCTATCATAATAAAATATGAAATAGAATTTTTCAAGTTAAACAAGAATAAGTTCAAATTTGATGATATAAGTAATCATTTAAATCACACATTCTATTTTCAATAATGAAAATTAGTCCATAAATTCTTTTGGACTTTAAAAACACCTTGACAACATTTCAAGGTTGTATTTTGCTCTAAATAGAGTATCCCTAAGTTATTCTTAGTATTAACCTCTCACATGAAATAATAAAGACATCGGAAGGGGGAACAAACTCTAAAACAGGAATCATGCATAAATGCTTCTTTAACCATTGCCCTTATCGGACAATGATGCTATTTTTCAGCAACAGAGGACAAGGGTCAGTCCACACCATCCAACTACAACACTTTGCAGTGTTCAGGAAAGTTCATCACTTGCTCATGTCATTCGAGTATTTTTATCAAATTACTTGCAAAGTACTATGTTTATCACTATTGCATAAAAAGCAAAACCACTATTTTCATAACTATGAATATGACTAAGTGGTGGGCAATGGAACCATGGATTGTGTTGATATGGTGGAGGTTCCATTGCAAGGGTTTATATCCATCTAGGATTAAACAACAAATGTCGTCCAGTGATTCTTGTGCCGTAAAACCCGTGTTAACCATAAGATCTGGAGTGGGACGGAATAGTCAATCGTATTTCCACCTCTTGTACATCAACGGATGCGCTTACCGTAGCAGTTGTATCTTGCGAGAACAACCGGAGGGTGGGTATCCCATTCTAATTCCCCACGGTAATGCGGTCTATGATGGGTTGCAGCTACCGGCGAAGGAGTTTATGGTAGAGCCCAGAACTGTTGTCGCGGTCGGGGTCCATTCTTAAGTGGTGTAAGTGGACCGGCGAGGACCCAGGGTCAGGGTTTGCAACAAAGGGTGGGTGTGCGAGGTAGCGGAGGAATATGATTGGCTATGACCTTATACCGGGCCTCACACCGAAGGAAGTGTGGACGGGAAAGCTGCCCGGTTGGCACCAAGGTTAAGATCTCTTATGGGTAAAGCAACACACCTCTGCAGAGTGTAACGAATCGTGACCTGTCACTCCCTGTTCCGGGATATGGAACTGTGAACGCTGCCGGAAAGGAGCTCCATGAAGTTCTAGTAAACCCGTGAAGGCTGACGGACATAGTTCTTTGGAATAAAAGCAACCTCTTGAAGAAATGTTTATCAAAACTTTCATTGGTATTAGACTTTCTGGTCTAATATCGTAGCTAGTGCATTAAACACCTCTTTTCTATAATGAACTTGTGGAGTACGCTCGTACTCATACCACTCTTAAATCCCCTGCTTATATTGTTTGAACCATCTGGAGGAGGACAACGACAACTCTGACGGAGCCGACATCATCGGCTATGAAGAACCAGATCTCTCTGGAGGTGTCGAAGGTGTAGACTACCTCATAGTCTACGGAACCGGGGAGGGTTCCGGAGGAGAGCAAGCTTAGACCGATAAGTAGTAGTATCCGAGCAGTACGAACTCTTAGTACTTTACTGCTCGGGGGAATAAATGTATAACTTAGTAAGACTTCTATATTGTAAGCTAAGATGGGTTCGCCTCGAACCCAGGAGTATCCCTCTTAGGACCCAAGAGGAGCTCCGAGATGATACATACATTATGCTTGTAATAATAAATGAATGAGTTATGGACCTGCTATGTTCTGTTGTACTACTCTGAGGGATGTAATATTTGCGGAATGGTACTTCGTGAATGTTATATCAACGACTGGCATACTACAACATGCAGTGGTATGCAGGGTCACCACAGGCAGGGTGCCGGAGGTGATCTTCAGAATCCCCCGAGATGGGATTGACGGCGGCGACGTCTCTGGAACTTTTCTCGTATCGTGGCTCTCTGTACTAGGGTTTTCGCGACACAGGGAATATATAGGCGAAGGGGCAGAGTCGGGGGACGCCCGAGGGGCCCACCCCATATGGCGGCGCGGCCAGGGGTGGGGCCGCGCCCCCCTATGGTGTGGCCGCCTCGTGGCCCCTCTTCGTCTCCTCTTCGGTGTTCTGGAAGACTCCGTGGAAAATACGACCGTGGGCTTTTGTTTCGTCCAATTCCGAGAATATTTCCTGTGTAGGATTTCTGAAACCAAAAACAGCAGAAAACAGGAACTGGCGCTTTGGAATGTTGTTAATAGGTTAGTGCCGGAAAATGCATAAAAATGATATAAAGTGTATATAAAACATGTGAGTATTGTCATAAAACTAGCATGGAACATAAGAAATTATAGATACGTTTGAGACGTATCACGCACCTACCACGGTGCGCCACAAAAATAGCTTATTTGCGTGGCGCACTACAAGACGATGCTCCACACAAATAAGGTGGGGGCCACATCCCGCCACCACCAATAATTGGTGTCGTTATTTATGTGGCGCGTAGGAGTGGGTGCGCCACAGAAATAAGTGTTTCTATGGCGCACTGGTTCTGGTGCGCCACATAAATAAGTATTTTTGTGGCGCACTGGTGCTGGTGCGCCACAGAAATAACGCCTTTTATATCATGTCGTACCCCCTCCCTCGCTCGTACCCCCTCTCTCCCCTTTCCCTACCACCGCGCGCCACCGTGTTCCATGGTGAGCGCTGCCGTCGCCATCGCCATCACCGTCGCCACCGCCTTCCTCCACGAGGGCCGCATGCCGCCACGCTCCACCCATCCCCACCACCAGCAGCACAAGCCGCTACGGCGTGGAGGAGGAGGGGCCGCCGCATCAAGGAGGACGGGTCTGCGCCGCGTCAAGGAGGAGGAGTCACCGCGTCCTCCTCCTCCTCCTCCACCCCTACCATCGTCGTCAACCTCCTCCTCCACCCCTGTCGTCGGTGAGCACTCTCCCCTCCCCTCCCTCTTCCTCTCCCGCATGAGCACAAAGTGCTCGACGAAATGCTACAGATAGATGCATGCTCTGCTGCGTCCTCCTCCTCCACCCTGCTGTCATTGCTTGCTGTCATTGCTGCTGCAGCTAGATGCATGCTCTTGCAGCTTCTCACCATTCCTGGTGAACTACTGTTTCTATTGCTTGTGTGTGCTGCAGCTGTCATTGCTTGTTGTTCCTATGCTATTGCTGCTGCAGCTGTCATTGCTTGCTGTCCTATGCTTGTGTGTGCTGCAGCTGTCATTGCTTGCTATCCTATGCTATTGCTGTTGCAGCTGTCATTGCTTGATGTCCTATGCTATTGCTATGTCTATGTAGCTTCTCACCATGTATTGGTGACCGCTCATACTTGTAAAAGCATGCTGGAGGGTTTTTGTGATGTGCCTGATGCTTCCGCTACATCCTGGTATGATTGTTGTTGCCTAATTCCATAGCTTCGATGGAAGCCAACTAGTGTTGGCTACCCCAGCTTTGTTTTGAACTCAACTGAGTAATGATAAATTTCTATTTCTTGTTGTCTTGGATGAATTTATGGTTGATGGCACAAATATTAATCTCTTGTGCATCCTACCTGGCCTCACTGACGCCTTCCCTAAATGTTAATATTTGTTTCGACCAATAATGTATGAGGCCCTTGTCATTCCATTTGCTTTGGTATTTTGGAAATGCCGATGATTAAAATGCTTGGTCACCGTACACTCGGTGGTGACGTAAGTGAGTCTGGTAAGATAGCACAAATATCAATCTCTTGTGCATCGGACTTGGTCTCACTTACGCCATCCCTGAATGTTAATATTTGTGTTGACCAACAATGTATGAGGCATTTATTCCATTTCTCTTGTGCATCAAACTTGTTGGTCTCACATGGTCTCACTTTCTTCCATTTTAATCATAGTAGGAACCGGATGAAGATCCCGATGCAAGCGAGCCTGGTGGTAGAGAGGAGGGAGCAAAGGAGGAACCGAATGAAGACCACTTTGTATCTCGAAATTGTGAAATTTGTATGAATTAAGAGTTGTATGTAAAACATTTGACACTTGCCACTATATATGTATCTCGATCGGACTCTAAGTAATGTGATGATGATGTCTATATTATATCTGTGCAATGAACATGCTATTTATATTATACCTGCATATTTTTGTACGTTGTTGTATATAACCTCTATGTTGTTGTATACAACCTGTATGTGTATAGCAGGCAGTACAAAATCGTGTATAATACGAGCAAATTCTGTGGCGCACTAAAAATCAATTCTGTGGCGCACCATTTTCTGTGGCGCAACTAAGACCTCGTGCGCCACAGAAACCTTAATTTTGTGGCGCATGTGCTGGTGCGCCACAGAAATCTTATTTTTGTGGCGAAATTTCTGTGGCGCACCACCAATGCGCCACAGAATGTGGTTTTTGGTGCACCACTGATGAGGCTTTCCCTACTAGTGTGAATGCCTGTGTACCAACCATTGTAACGACGGTAACCATTGATCTCGCTAACTGAAGCCACCCACGTAGATCTCCGATGTAGTAGATGTGTTGCAAACAATAATGGGATGATCACCTCTTGAACAAGACTATTTGGAAGGCGTGGGTCTCGAAGATCAATTTTTTTTATGTGGCCTGCAGATCAAAATTGAATTTGGATGGCCGACCGCTTGGCAAAACGCGGATGGCCAAACTGTGGCTTATGTCCCCTTTGTAAATAATGCTTGGAGACCGTCGACCACCTCTTCGTTCATTGACATTTCGCTACACACATTTGGAGCTCCGTCAAGGAGTGGTTGGGAATTACCAAGGGCATCCAACATGATTGGACGAACTTCACCATGCCCGAATGGTGGTAGATCATGGCGGGTGGATTCACTCAAAACCACAAGGCCATGTCTTCTCTCACCCTTCTTGTCACTTGGGAGGTGTGGAATGAACGAAATGATAGAGTCTTTCGTAACGAGAGTGCGATGTCGAATATAGTCCTCAATTTTTTTCGATAAAGGGAATATATTAATATCGAAAGATACCAATTACATCCAGCCTCTGCAACAACGCAACACCCTAATGGCAGTACGGATGCACACAACAAAAAAAGATAAAAGAAAACTAAGAAAGAAAAGTTCCGCTATAATATCATAGGCCTAGCAACAGTAATACATCCATCTCCTAGACAACACCTGAAATATAGACTCTCCAAAAGTGACGCCTCCAAGAAGGGAACAGTGCACCACCGCCGTCGTCACCCGATCAAAGATCTTAGGTTTTGACCCTGAAGATAATCCCCGCTCTCAAAACAATGCCTCCAACAAGGTCATTGTCAGGCACAACCAGTTAAGGCCAGACCTTGGATTTTCATCCTGAAAGGTAGGACTCTGAAATTCACATGTGCTGCCACCTCCACTTTCATACCACTGCTACGAATTCCGGAACACCAAGCAAGTTCCTCAACATCGTGGAGACTTGAACCTTCTTTAACTAATCCCCCAATCTCGCCTTCATGAAATTCTCTGCTTCCGACTTCACCATGGACCAAAAGTATCTTGATGTCAACACAGAACAGAGCTTCGCGTCGCACCCTCCGGAACCAAACGGTCGAAATAAAAGCATGGGTGCGTGCGACCGAGTACCACCCGATCATATGAACTCTAGGCAAAAGATGCACTATTCCATTCGTTGTTGGAGTCGTTCGAAACTCATCACTCCGGCTAGATGAAAAAAGATCGGCATCCGGAACGTCTTCATCTTCGCGAAATAAAAACCCTAGGACCACCACCATGAAAGCCGGAACGGACGGCCCCCACGCCGCCGCCATGGCTGGGATCCGTGGTCCATCTTCCTCCTCCAACCCAGCCGGTGGAGGTCAGCATCGATCCCTCTGCCGCCCTTTCCCCGCTGAGTTCTGTCACACCACCACGCCTCCCGCCATGATCTAGGTGAAGTAGCTGAAGACCACCACCACCAGACCGGTCGTCCACAGTTGCCGCCCCTGGAAGACCCCGCCTCCGCGTGAAGGGGAGTCCATGGACGCACCACCACCGCCCCTGCCTTTAGCAGCCGGACGCGGCCACCACCGCCGACCCCGATGGCGGCAGCAGCCAGGAGTAGGAAGATGGGCCACCTCTTCTTGTGTTCGGGTCGTCGCCCTAAGCCGCCTCGCGCGAGGCGTCCCGCGGCGAAGGTGGGAAGGGAGGAGAGGGAATGGGAGGGGCGGTGGTGGAGGGTGGAGGGGCGGCGACGGGGCTGGGAGGGTGGAGGGTGGCGGCTAGGTCAGGGAGGGGTGGTGGCTAGGTCATGGATCAGTTTTCAAATATTGTCCTCGATAGGGTTAGGAAAGAGGTGGGACTTTAGGTGCTAGCGAGCGCCAAAGGATTGGGTGAACTCATGCCGAGAGAGTAATCCCTCATATTTTTATTTTCCACATGTTCTATCATGTAAAAACTTCTCAATCAATAGATTGGGGTAAAAGAATTGGGGCAAGGCTTCCCCATTTCAAAAAAAATGGAATGATCGATAGTACTGCTAAGAAAATCTTCAGCTTGAAAAATCTGTTGTGACAGGTGAAAAGCTGGGCGAAATGAAAACGTTGCGTCTATTTACATCTGTGATGATGTCCTATTTACTTTTTTTATATCCACCTTCATTTGGATTCGACATCTGAAACACATCCACCCGAAGATCTTGATCTGCGTAGGCACATATTTGATAATTATTTCAACACTTGCAAACATTTTAAATATTGTTGTATTGTGATCCAAATTCATATACTAAAGGGAGGCTAACTTCTGACGAGCGGAGTGAGGCCCGTCGCCGGGTATGGTACGGATCGTTGGCACCGCCTATATATACATCTTGTAAGCCGCCGGCTAGGGTTCATCAGATTATAAGATAACCCACGGCGTTTGTAAACACCTCCCGATATAGTGAAGTTTTGCTGGCCGGCGCCCGTGGTTTTTTCCCCTTCTGTGTTGGAAGGGGTTTTCCACGTTAAATCTTGTGTCCCCTGCGTGTGTTCTTGTTTCGTTCTTCATTATTTGCTTTTCGCTTTTATAACAAGTGGTATCAAAGCCCGTGTTTCAATCTAGGGTTTTGCGACATATCTTCCTTGAAGTTCGATCTACCGCAGCTGGATTATACCACGAGATTTTCTCTGTGGCAAGTGAAGATGAGGGCGATACTTACCCAATCTTCTGATCTGGATGAAGCTCTTGATGGTTTTGGCAAGAAAGATGCCAAGACCTGGACCGACGATGAAAAGAGGAAAGACCGTAAGGCTTTTTCATTAATTCAGCTTCATCTATCCAACAATATCTTGCAGGAAGTGCTGGCTGAGAAATCCGCAGCGGCGCTGTGGTTGAAACTGGAATCGATCTGCATGTCCAAAGATCTAACCAGTAAGATGCACGTGAAGATGAAGTTTTTTTCGCACAAGCTGCAAGAAGGTGCGTCAATGATGAATCACCTATCGATCTTTAAAGAGATCGTTTCTGATTTACTATCCATGGAGGTAAAGTATGATGATGAGGATCTCGCTCTTATACTGTTAGTCTCGTTGCCTAATTCCTTTGCGAATTTTCGAGACACCTTGTTATACAGTTATGATGAACTAACCCTTGCCGAAGTTTATGAGGCCTTCCAGTAGAGGGAAAAGATGAAATCTATGGTGCAGGCAGAGGGTTCGTCATCTAAGGCAGAAGCACCGCAGGTCCGAGGCAGGACCGAGAACAGAAACAACAACTACAACAACTACAATAGAGATAAGAGCAAGACTGACAGAGGTCGCTCAAAGTCCATGGGACGAGATGGTAAGTTCTGCAAATATTGTAAAAAAAAACTAGCCACAATATTGATGATTGCTGGAAGTTGCAGAACAAAGAGAAAAGAAACGGTACTTACCAACCGAAAAACAAATCCGAGGGTGATGGTAAGGTTGTTGTTGTTTCCAGTGATAATTTTGATGGCGATTGCCTAGTTGTGTTTGCTCGTTGTGTTTCTGGTAATGATGAGTGGATCCTTGATTCTGCATGTTCATTTCATATTTGCTGTAACAAAGACTGGTTCGGTTCTTATGAGTTTGTGCAGAGTGGAGATGTTGTGCGTATGGGAGATAACAACCCACGTGAGATCGTGGGAATTGGTTCCGTTTAGATCAAGATGCATGATGGCATGACACGCACTCTGACAGATGTGAGACACATACCTGGCATGGCCAGAAATCTGATCTCTCTCAGTACCCTTGATGTTGACGGGTACAAACACTCCGGTTCTCACGGAGTTCTGAAGGTATGAAAAGGTTCTCTCATTCACATGATTGGTGATATGAATTTTGCAAAGTTATATGTTCTTAGAGGTAGCACTTTGTCTGGTATTGCTGCTGCTGTTATTCCTGATGAACCTGGTAAAACTAATATGTGGCATATGCGTCTTGGACATATGAGTGAACATGGCATGGCAGAATTGCACAGGAGAGACCTGCTAGATGGTTGCAACTTGAGTAAGTTTGAGTTCTGTGAGCACTGCATTTTTGGTAAGCATAAAAGAGTTAAATTCAATGCTTCCGTTCATACCACTAAAGGGATACTAGATTATGTGCATGCTGATGTGTGGGGACCTTCCCGCAAGACTTCTCTTGGTGGTGCAAATTCCATGCTTACTATCATAGATGATTACTCCAGAAAAGTGTGGCCTTTCTTTCTGAAACATAAATCTGATGTGTTTGATGCTTTTAGAAAGTGGAAAGTTATGGTAGAGAAGCAAACAGAAAAAAAAAAGTTAAATTGCTTCGTACTGACAATGGCATGGAGTTTTGTTCTACTGTTTTCAATGATTATTGCAGCGACGAAGGCATTGTCAGGCACCACACCATCCCATATACTCCTCAGCAGAATGGTGTGGCGGAGAGGATGAACAGAACCATCATCTCCAAGGCTCGCTGCATGTTGTCCAATGCTGGTATACATAGACGTTTCTGGGCTGAAGCAGCCTCCACCGCTTGTTACTTGATAAACAGGTCACCTTGTATTCCGCTTGATAAGAAAACTCCTATTGAGGTATGGTCTGGTTCACCTGCTGATTATTCACAGTTGAGAGTTTTCGGTTGCACTGCCTATGCTCATGTTGATAATGGAAAGCTAGAGCCTAGGGCTGTTAAGTGTGTGTTTCTTGGTTATGGTTCAGGAATTAAGGCCTACAAGTTATGGAATCCTGAGACTAAGAAAGTTTTGCATAGCAGGAATGTAGTCTTTAATGAGGCTGTCATGTTTTATAAGAGTTCATCTACAGATGTTACTGATGCTGTTGATTTTTCTGATAGTTCTGATGATGAGCAACAGAGGATCAGCGTGCAGGTGGAGCACGTGGAAGAGAAAGAAATGAAATTGCTGAAAATGATAATATTGTTGTTCAGCACTCACCACCTATTTTGCAGCAAACAAATAGTTCAATTGCTGCTGATAGACTGAGGCGTAACAAAGGTCCATGTCCTCGTTTAATTGAAGAGTGTAATCTTGTTCACCATGCTTTGAGTTGTGCTGAACAGGTGGAGCAGGATACTGAACCTGCTACATATACTGAGGTTGTTGCATCCGTTGACCGCATGAAGTGGATTTCTGCTATGCAAGAGGAGATGCAGTCACTTGACAAGAATGGCACATGGGATGTTGTGTCCTTTCCTAAACAAAAGAAGGCTGTCCGCTATAAGTGGATATTTAAAAGAAAGGAAGGTTTGTCTCCTAATGAGCCTCCAAGGTTTAAGGCAAGGTTAGTAGCAAAATGTTTCAGCCAAATTCCAGGTATTGATTATAATGATGTATTCTCTCCGGTTGTGAAGCATAGTTCCATTCGCGCATTCTTTGGTATTGTGGCTATGCATGATCTTGAGCTTGAGCAGCTAGATGTAAAGACTGCTTTTCTGCATGGTGAGCTTGAGGAGGAGATATACATGGACCAACCTGAAGGTTTTGTTGTGCCTGGTAAGGAGGATCTTGTTTGCAAGTTGAAGAGGTCCCTTTATGGTCTGAAACAGTCTCCAAGACAATGGTATAAAAGGTTTGATTCATTTATGCTTGCACATGAGTTTAAGAGATCTAAGTATGATAGTTGTGTTTATATCAAGTTTGTTAATGGATCGCCAATATACTTTCTATTATATGTTGATGATATGTTGATTGCTGCCAAGAGCAAGAAAGAGATCACTACTTTAAAGTCACAGTTAAGTAGTGAGTTTGAGATGAAGGATCTTGGTGCTGCTAAGAAAATACTAGGTATGGAAATTACAAGAGACAGAAAATCTAGTGTGTTATTTCTTAGTCAGCAAAATTACATTCAGAAAGTTCTTCATCGTTTTAATATGCATGATGCAAAGTCGGTTAGTACACCAATTGCTTCTCACTTCAAATTGTCAGCATTGCAATGTCCTAGTACTGATGAAGATATTGAGTACATGTCTCGAGTTCCATATTCTAGTGCTGTTGGTTCCTTGATGTATGCCATGGTTTGTTCTCATCCTAATTTATCATATGCTATGAGTTTGGTCAGTCGATACCTTGCTGATCCTGGTAAAGAACATTGGAAAGCTGATCAGTGGTTTTTCAGGTACCTTCGTGGCACATCCAAAGCTTGCTTAAAGTTTGGCAAGACCGGTGAGGAACTCGTAGGCTACGTGGATTCAGATTTTGCTGCCGATTTGGATAAGAGAAGATCCCTCACAGGTTATGTGTTCACTGTTGGTGGATGTGCTGTGAGTTGGAAGGCAACGTTACAATCTGTTGTTGCCCAATCTACGACCGAAGCAGAATATATAGCAATTAATGAAGCTGGCAAAGAGTCTGTTTGGTTGAAAGGTTTGTATGCTGAGCTTTGTGGAGATGATTCTTGCATTAACTTGTTTTCTGACAGTCAAAGTGCAATATACCTTACTAAAGATCAAATGTTCCATGAGAGGACAAAGCACATTGATATCAAGTACCATTATATTCGCGACATTGTTGCTCAAGGTAAACTGAAGGTATGCAAGATAAGTACTCATGATAATCCTGCTGATATGATGACAAAGCCAGTTCCTGTTTCCAAGTTTGAGCTTTGCTCGAGCTTGGTTGGTATAACTGTTTAGCCTAAGTGGCTGTTGGCGCCAGCAAGTGTTTTTCCTTTGATGTTCTGGAGATTGTTGAAGTTCATGCTACAAGATGAAATTTGTCTCAAGGTGGAGTTTGTTGTATTGTGATCCAAATTCATATACTAAAGGGAGGCTAACTTCTGACGAGCGGAGTGAGGCCCGTCGCCGGAGGCTTGGGCCGATCCTTGGCACCGCCTATATATACATCTTGTAAGCCACCGGCTAGGGTTCATCAGATTATAAGATAACCCACGGCGTTTGTAAACACCTCCCGGTATAGTGAAGTTTTGTTGGCTGGCGCCCGTGGTTTTTTCCCCTTCTGTGTTGGAAGGGGTTTTTCACGTTAAATCTTGTGTCCCTGCGTGTGTTCTTGTTTCGTTCTTCGTTATTTGCTTGTCGCTTTTATAACAAATATAAGCTTGAAATTTGAGTAGGTGTGCTTCGTCAAGTCACTGTGCAAGGCTCTCACCGCTTGGCTCCAGCGGAAAATCGGGGTGATCATCGACGTCGACTAAACTAACTTCCTCACCGGCCGGAACATCTCCGAGAACTTCATCTACGCTCGACTTTGCCAAAGCCTTCAACTCCATCAGCTGGGCCAGGCTTTGTGTGGTGATGCTCGCCCGCGGGTTCTCCACCCCTTTGGTGTGTCTGGCTAGACTCTATATTTACCTCCTCCCGCTCCGCCATCCTCCTTAACGGCGTCCCTGGCAAGTGCATCCGTTGTGTGTGTGGTCTCACGCAAGGTGATCCGATGTCGCCCTACCTCTTCCTTATACATATGTGTAAGAAAAAATTACACATGTATTGCTAATTATAAACTGCAAAATTATGCAACTTGACCTTTTTTTTTGCAAAATTATGCAACTTGACCATTAACATATGTGAAAGTTCATTATAACAACCGTGAAATACTTTGAAACCTTGTGAGCGTAAGTCAAATTATTGGAACATTACCTTCCAGTACGCTGTATATATTTTAAAGTTCACCGAAATGTGCTAGAAGATCTTTTTTTTTTGCGAGAAAAGTAGGAACTTTATTGATCAGGTGGGGTTACAAGGCGATCATGATCAAGCAACTGAAGAACAGCTTCAGGTCCCGACCCTAACCAGATAGCATTACGGCGTTCTGCCCTTGCAGAGTTTGCTAGGACATGACTAACCCTAACCTGTGATCGTTCCACTTTAACAAACTTACAAAGTCGATCTTGATTAACTAGAGCTCTAAGCTCATCTACCCAAAACAAAAGAGAAGATCTATCTTGTCTAGAAGATCTTTAAAGTACAGTGGAGCATTTTGCAATTTGACAATTCATTGAGGTAGACGGGAAATAATGCCAACAGTCTGTGATGTGACACTATATAGTTCTGAAGGCATCTGGGTGGTTCCAGATTCTCGAAAATGGACTTCTCCTTCCCATTTACCTCTGGGAATCGACCAATTTCGAGTGACCACTGGCCTGCTTCAGCGATTACCTGCTCCAATTAGCTTCGTAGGCCATCACTATTCAAGCAATTAGTTCAGTCTATTGAGGTTATTGCCCCCAAAACCAAATGATCACTGGTGGAAAAAGGGCCTTTGGTCGCGGTTGGCAACTGCCATTAGTCGCGGTTGCGCAACCGCGACCAAAGTAGCGCGACTAAAGGCCCCCCCCTTTAGTCGCGGTTCCTTACGAACCGCGACTAAAGGTCCGTCCACGTGGGCCGCAGGCGAGCGCAAGGGCGGAGGACCTTTAGTCGCGGTTCTTCTGGCCAAACGCGACTAAAGGCCTCCCGCGAGGTTTAGGGTTTAGCCCCCCTCCCTAAATCTGGTTTCTTTTTAATTTGTATTGTTTTATTTCTTTTGGGTTTTAATTTTGAAGGAGTTTCACATATTCTACGGTACTACATACATGCATATGAATGTACAATTTCAAACAAATTTGAAATTAGAACCAAAAAGAATTCAAGAGGAATATACAATATATATTCAATATCGGATGACCATATACAATATATATTCAATATCGGATGACCATATACAATTTTGAACAAGTTTCCATCCATAATTTAGTGCATATAAAGATCTACGTCATCGTAATGGTGTTCTCCTCTAGGATCGATGACTTCCCTCGCCAACCATCCAGCTAGTTCCTCTTGAAGTGGTCGGAAGCGAGCTTCTGGACTAAGCGTCTTCCGGAGATTATTCCTCATGATGTTGTTCTCACACTTCTGGTCCCGCTCATTGCAGTATCTCCGGATCCTCTCACAAACATAGTATCCACATAGATTGGTCCCCGGTGGCTGAATATCCCCAGTCGTCCGCACTGCCATTTTAAAATGTAGCTCTTTTTTGAATTCACCGACCTTGGTATCTACGAACCGTCTCCAAACCCTACGAGGCAAAGAAAATTAAATGAACAAGAGAGTTATTAATTAGTTACTTGATATTAGGAAATGATGAACGAAATAGGCCGATCGATATAGAGCACAAATGAATGAAAATAATTACTTTTGCATCATTTTTCTCATGTCGGCCCAAAGCGCCGGATCCATATTCAGAGAGTCGTGGACGAGAACTGAGGAGGTGTGAAATTGAATTACCATAAGAATCCAGTGGAACCTGCGGACACGATACATGCACAATCATGCATAACTCATCGATTAGCCACATACCATGCATGGAGTAAACAAAAGAGAATGTGCTCAAGACAGAAACACTCACCCAAAATGGTAAGGAAATAGAATATCACTTTTGAGTTTCTGTTTTCTAATAAACCGCCACAGGTCATCCTCCACGTCGGCGGGGTGGTGTTCTAACACATATGAATTAACGATTTGTGGGTCAATGAACCCAACATCATGGATGTTCCTTATTCGCATTTCCCGCTTCTTCATTCTCGCATAATAGCGTACACAACAAGATAGTTAGGACAATATATATATATATATATATATATATATATATATATATATATATATATATATATATATAGTGCGAGCAATGAACGAGATGGGGTATAAATTAATAAATCACTTACGTAACGTAGCAATCGATGATAGATTTGTCGAGGTCGCGCAGATTGAACAGCTGGAACAATTCACTCAGATGAATTTGTACATAGTAATGTTTGAAGTGATGCTCATATCTAACTTCCGCATAAATATAGTCTTTGGCGTTTTTAAGTTTTATGTAACCCTTGTACCAATTTAGCAGACCTTTCATTTGTCGAGGTAGATCATCTTCCTGCGCAGGCTCGACGAGAGGGCCATTCTTCACATATGTAAATACTACGTCCTTCATTGGCGCCTCATCAAGGCCTAACAGTGCACGAAGAGTGATACCTAAGTCGGCCGCTTGTTCTCTGGCACTCGTTACAGTCAATCCATGTGCTGCCGCAGCTGCTATGATATCGGGGGCATCCGGACCGGCGGCTTGCACTATGAGCGGGGCGATCGATTGTTTACTTTGTTCCCCGAGCTGGGCAACTTCTTTCCCCCTTTCTAATTTTTTCTCGGCCTCCTCCAAGGCTTTCTTCTCCGCCAACTCTTGGTTCCTCTTGAACGCGAGTGCTTGCCTACGAAGTTCACGTAAATAGTCGTCAGGCAGATTCTTCGCGGCTTGGGACGGTGTGTTCAAAAATGACTTAGCCCAGCTCTTTTCCTTGTCAGAAAATACTTGCTTGGGCTCGGGCTCTCTTTTCTTCTTGCAGTCTGCCTTCCATTTCTCATAATCAGCAGCCGCGTGTGCGTCGACTTCCTCGGCACTACGTTCCCAAGGCCTTGTGGGGAGAGGCTTCAGTGATGGCTCTGGTATCTTTGTGGTTCTAGGTACATAAGGGTCCGGGTTAATAACCCAGGACTGCTTCTGCTTCTTCGCCGGAGGTGGATTGGGGGGCGGTGTCTGATCACCCGCCGGACGAGGACTAGGGGGCGGTGTCTGCTTACCCGCCGGAGGTGAATTGGGGGGCGGCGTCGGCTGACGTGAAGGAGGTGTAGGTGAAGCACCACCACCGCCGCCACCGCCACCGTCACCGCCACCGCCACCGCCACCGCCACCACCACCACCGTAGGGGGGTGGACTTGTTGGCGCCTCGTCTGGAAACTTGATAAATTTCTTCTGCCATAGAATAAACTGGCGCTTGACATCTCCAAGTCTTTTCACCCCTTCAGGTGTAGCAATGTCAATGTCCAGGTCCTCAAACCCTTGGACTATCTCCTCCACCGTGACACGAGCATAGCCATCTTGAATGGGGTTGTTGTGGTGGAGTGCTCCAGGTGGTAAAGCACTGCCGATGGCTACCTTCATGGACATGTTCCCGATAGGATAATACAGATGACATGCTTTCATCTCCTTTATATCGTCCACGGGGTAGCGAGGAGGCTCCGGTGCAGTAATTTCGACCACCAGAGGCTCCGGTGCAGTAATTTCGATCGTCGGTGCACCAGCCGGTGAGGCCTCCGTGGAAGCCACGCTGCTTCTTCTCCGCTGCTGGCTTCCGAGATCCATTGGATGATCTTCATGCTGCGCCCGAGCTGCATCTCTTTCGGCTACTAGTACACTCACGGTTTTCTTCATCCCATCCATTTCCGTTACCAACTTCGCCACAACATCTGCATCCCGATCCATCTTTCTCTTACGGCTTCTGTAACCGTACGGGTCATCGTTCTGGGGGAACCCTACTTTCCACGGAATGGGCCCCATGCCTCGTACACGTCCTCCGTGTTCAGGATTCCCGAGGGCTTTTGTCAGGGCGTCGTTCTCTCTGTTGAACTTGATCCTCCCCTCTTGAGCATCCCTCATTGCCTCAATAAGCTTTTGGGTGGGTTTAATTATTTTGCCCTGATAAACACACTCCCCTGTCTCCGGGTTCAGCGATCCCCCATGCCCGTACCACCAGCTTTTGGCCCTTGGGTCCCATCCCTCCGTACCTGGACGGATTCCTCGCGCCCTCAGCTCGTTCTCCATCTTCTCCCACTTAGGCTGCCAAAAGCGATACCCTCCTGGCCCCATAATATGATTGTACTCCTTCTTGGCCGCATTCTCCTTATTTTTTTCGATATTTCAAGGAACTGCTCCGATTTCTTTTGCTTCACAAATTCTGGCCAATCATGTTGCAGTTTCTCATATTGTCCTTTGAAATCCGGAGTCTTGCCCTGCTTGACAAAGTCATGGGCTAGATTTTGCTTGTATTTCCGGAATGCGTTGGACATCTTAGAAAGAGCGAACTGTTTGACTAGCTTGCACCTCTCCTTGTTTTCCTGAATCTTGTTACCCTTCTCATCGTATTTGCGGTATTCCGGAGGTAGAACGAAATGTTCCATAAGCTTGTTGAAGCAATCTTTTTTTGTTCTCTTATCGACAAAAGTGAAACCAAGACGTGCCTTCTTTGGCTCATTCCACTCCTGGACGGTGATCAATACGTTGTCTCTAACAACGGCTCCGCATTGGCTGATAAACTTGGTGGCGTTCTTGCTGGACTCCAGCGGCATGCTGGTTTCTTCATCGACAACCTCGATGGTGCATGTTTCGTTTGGTTTCATCGTCTTGGTTGCGCCACGCTTTGACGACGTACTCGATTTTTTCGACGATCCGGCCGAGGGCTAAAATAAGAAAGAGAGTCGCGCGCGTAAGTACACACACATTTATTCAAATCAGTTAGTTTGTATCACCAGACGCTCAATATGTATATATATACCTCGGCGCCGGAGGTGGTTGCTACTTCCAATTGAAGATCGTCGTTTATCGACGTTTCTTCGGCATCATCTTGCTGACGGCGCCCTTCATCTTCACCCTCAAGGTTCAGATAAGAAGAGATATCATCTTCTTCTTGTCCGGTCGGCACATATAGAATATCGCCTTTTATGATGCCGAACATATGGTCTTCAGCGTCCGGATCATAGTTGTCCAGAATCGGGTCAGCTCTATCGTCCGCCATATGTCGATCTGAAAACATGTAGTCAAAACAAATTAATTGTGTATATGCATTATCACATCTCTTCTACATATAAACAGAGAGGGCGACGAGGGAGGCGAGAGGGGCGACGCAGTGACCGCGTGACCGAGAGACCGGTGGCGGTGGCGAAAGGGCGGTGGCGAAAGGGCGGTGGCGAAAGGGCGGTGGTGGTGCCGAGGACACATAACCCTCGCGGTGGCGGTGCCCCCTCCGTATACGCGCGGTGGTTAAGTTATTTTTGTTATTTTAAAAGTGACAAACTTTTGTTAAGTTATTTTAAAAGTGACCGAGAGACCGGTGGCGGTGGTGAAATAGCTGTGACAAAAGGAGGGGGCGAGGAAGGGGTGGGAGAGGGTGTCGCGGAAGAGGGAGGCGAGGACGAGCGCGTTGGCGTTGGCGCGTTGACGGCGTTGGCGTTGGCGCGTTGAATAGAGGCGGTAGCGTTGACGGCGTTACATTTTTATGAATAGAGGTAGCGTTGGCGCGTTGACGGCGTTGGCGACGGTACGGCGGCGTTACAATTTTAGTTCATTTTTTATTAAGTCAAAATTTTAGTTCATTTTTTATTAAGTCAATTTTTATTAAGTCAAAATTTTAGTTCATTTTTATTAAGTCAAAATTTTAGTTCTTTTTTTAAACAAAGTTTTTAATTAAGTCAAAGTTTTTAATTAAGACATAGTTTTTAATTAAGTCAAAATTTTAGTTCTTTTTTTAGTACCCATTTTAGTTCAATTTTTATTAAGTCAAAGTTGTAGTTGCATTTTTACTAGTTTTTAATTAAAAAAACTTATAGTTAAACAAAGTAAAAAACTAAAAAACTTAAAAAAAAAAAAAAAAAGTTGTAGTTGCATTTTTACTAGTCCTTTTTTTTATTTGCTAAAATTTTTTAAGTCAAAATTTTAAGTCAAATTTTAGTTATTTTTAAGTCAAAATTTTAAGTCAAATTTTAGTTATTTTTAAGTCAAATTTTAGGTATTTTTAAGTCAAATTTTAGCAAATAAAAAAAGGCAGAGTGAGTGCGCCGGCGGCGGCGCGTGTGGCGGCGGCGCGAGGTCGTCAAGATCTTGCGCCGGCGCGCGCGCGCGCGGCCCCAGGCCCGGCCCCGGCCTCCCGATCTCTCTCTCTCCGCGGTGGCGGCAACGGCGGCGTGCGCGTGTGGCGGCGTCGCGCGCGTGGCTGCGGCGCGAGGCTGGCGAAGGCCGGCGGGCGACCTGCGTGTGTACGGCGCGCGGTGGCGACGACGTACTCGGGCGGCGGAAGCGGCGGACGACGACGTACTCGGGCGACGGAGAGTGGCGCGGCGGCGACGAGGGCAGCGCGGCGGCGACGGCGAGGGCGAGCGCGGCGACGAAGATCGATGGCGGCGACGACGGTATCGATGGCGACGGAGCATTCGGCGGAGAAAGAAAGAAGTGAACCGCCAGGGCGCGCCCCGCGCGAATTTATAGGGAGCGACCTTTAGTCGCGGTTGGGGAGCCCAACCGCGACTAAAGGGGTAACTTTAGTAGCGGTTGGCCTGCCCAACCGCGAAAAAATGGTATTTTTCGCCGGGGTTAAGTTTCCCGCGGAAAATACCCTTTAGTCGCGGTTGGCGAGGCCAACCGCGACTAAAGGTATTTTTCGAATTTCTTTTCTTTTTCAAAATGTGAAAAGTACATATAATATATCAATAAATTCAGAAAAATAAAACTAATTCATTTCAAAATCTGAAAAATACAAATAATATATCAAAAAGTAAAGAAAAATAAAACTAGTTCATTTAAAAATCTTAAAAATACAAATAATATATCAAAAATTCAGAAAATAAAACTAATTCAATTCAAAATCTTAAAAATACCAATAATATATCAAAAAATTCAGAAAAATAAAACTAATTCATTTCAAAATCTTAAAATACAAATAATACATCAATAAATTCAGAAAAATAAAACTAATTCAATTCAAAATCTTAAAAATACAAATAATATATCAAAAAATTCAGAAAAATAAAACTAATTCAATTCAAAATTTTAAAAATACAAATAATATATCAAAAAATTCAGAAAAATAAAACTAATTCAATTCAAAATTTTAAAAATACAAATTATCAAAAAATTCATAAAAATAAAACTAATTCAATTCAAAATCTTAAAAATACAAATAATACATCAATAAATTCAGAAAAATAGCCCCCTCTTCCCGCCTCTGTCTTTCCGCCTCTGTCTTCTCGTTGGCCCCCTCTTCCCGCCTCTGTCTTTCCGCCGACCCCCTCTTCCCGCCTCGTCTTCCCGCCATTTCTTCCCTGTCTTCCCGCCTCTTTCTTCCCGCCAGTTTTTTCCCGCCAATTTCTTCCCGCCTCTTTCTTCCCGCCTCTTTCTTCCCGCCACTTTCTTCCCGCTCCCATTTTTCCCGCCATTTGTCACTCCATATATGTAGCCCGGCTTGGCCAGCATTATCACATCTCTACAATCTCTCATCACTCTCTCATGGCTTCCACCGCACCCACTCTAACCTACCAGCAGGTGGAGGAGCTTTGCGCCTCGAACTACCCTTGCCCACCGGCTACCGCGTCCCTGCCGGCTGGAGCCTAAGCGCCGGCGGCGTGCCGGTCCCTCCCGTCCCTCGAGTACCGCACGCCGGCGGCCATCACGAACCACTACTACCTCGACCTCACGCCGGAGCAGCGGATGAATCCCCGCGGCATCCCGATAACCAGCATACTTGGGATGCCTTCTTCATCAATCGGCGTGAGAGGGCGCTCGCCAGTATGAGGAGGACGGTCCGCCTCCCTGGAAACTTCCACGAGGCCGGCCGTCGGCTATGGTGGTACGGCCGGACTGCAGAGCGTCATGGACTACATCACGGCCGGCGATATCCCCCGCCTGCGCTACCCTCAGTTCGAGCCACGAGCGCCGCCCGACGACAGCGACGACAGCAGCGACGACGACGCCGGCAACTTAGAAGGCGACGACTACCAGTACAATGGCGGCGGCTATGAAGACTACGAGTATGCATATTATACGCCTAGGCAGGAGTATGACTAAATCACTCCAAATTTCATGTATGCAGGAGTATGACTTAGTCACTCCAAATTTCCTGTATGCAGGAGTATGACTTAGTCACTCCAAATTTCCTGTATGCAGGAGTATGACTTAGTCACTCCAAATTTCATGTATGCAGGAGTATGACTTAGTCACTCCAAATTTCCTGTATGCAGGAGTATGACTGAATCACTCCAAATTTCATGTATCATCAGTGCTATCTCGAGTCAATTGAATCATTCGAAAATGGACACCAAACACATCACGGGTAATATAATTCACATGATTCATTCAACAAAGTTTGGTACAATAAATTATTACACATCATTTCTTCCCTTGTGTCCCTGCTTGCTTACGATTGTGCCGTATCCATGGAGCATCCTCATCATTTAACTTAATGCTTGGGTCGGTGTTCACTTTGAAGGGCGGAATTTCAGCAAACATATTATAATCTTCTGACATGTCTGTCTTGTCCTCCACTCCCACGATGTTTCTTTTCCCTGAAAGAACAATGTGGCGCTTTGGATCATCGCATGATGTACTGATCGTTTTCTTATCTTTCCGTTTCCTCGCTTTGCTACTCATGTCCTTCACATAGAAAACCTGAGCGACATCTTTCGCTAGGACGAATGGTTTGTCAAGGTAACCAAGATTGTTGAAATCCACCATTGTCATTCCGTATTGCTGGTCCACCTTTACCCCACCTCCTGTTAGCTTGAACCATTTGCACTGAACAAAGGGACCCTAAAGGAGGGTCCATAGTCAAGTTCCCATATCTCCTCTATGTAACCATAATATGTGATCTTTTGCCCATTCTCGGTTGCTGCATCAAAGCGGACACCACTGTTTTGGTTGGTGCTCTTTTTATCTTGGGCGATCGTGTAAAATGTATTCCCATTTATCTCGTACCCTTGGAAAGTCGTTATAGTCGAAGATGGTGTCTTGGCCAACATGTACAGCTGATCTACAACATGATCGTCACTCATTAAATGTTTTCTCAACCAACTGCCGAAAGTCTCCATGTGGGCCTTCCTAATCCAGATTCGGGCTTCCCGGGGTTGTCCGAGCGTAAAATATTCTTGTGTTTCTCAAAGTACGGAGCCACCAAGCTGGAATTGGTCGGAACGTGTGGTGTGCTTCAATCGAGAGAATGGCCATCCATACATATCGTTGATTTCCTTCCGATCGTGCCTTTTCCACTTAGTCTCCCCTCGTGCCGCGATTGAGGAAGACCAATCGGCTTAAGGTCAGGAACAAAGTCAACACAAAACTCAATTACCTCCTCATTTCCATAGCCCTTGGCGATGCTTCCTTCTGGCCTAGCACGGTTACGAACATATTTCTTTAATATTCCCATGAACCTCTCGAAGGGGAACATATTGTGTAGAAATACAGGACCGAGAATGGAAATCTCATCGACTAGGTGAACCAGGAGGTGCGTTATAATATTGAAGAAGGATGGCGGGAACACCAACTCGAACGACAAGACATTGGATCACATCGTTCAGAACCGTGGTAGAACTTCTGGATTGATTACCTTCGAGAGATTGCATTGAGGAATGCACATAGCTTCACAATGGCTACTCGAACATTTTCCGGCAGGAGCCCCTCAAAGCAATCGGAAGCAATTGCGTCATAATCACGTGGCAGTCGTGAGACTTCAGGTTTTGGAACTTTTTCTCCGCCATGTTTATTATTCCCTTTATATTGGACGAGAATCCTGACGGGACCTTCATACTGCTCAAACATTCAAAAAAGATGACCTTCTCTTCTTTGGTCGTAGCGTAGCTGGCACGACCTTGAAACCGTTCCTATGCCGGTCATCGGGGTCTTTCAAACTTTGCTTTGGTCCCGCCGTGCTTCCTTTGTATCATTTGACTTCCCATACACGCCCAAGAAGCTTAGGATGTTCACGCAAATATTCTTCGTAACGTGCATCACGTCGATTGCGAGCGGACTTCTAGGACTTTCCAATATTCTAGCTCCCGAATATAGATTTCTTCTTCCACATGGCTACGTGCCCGTCAGCTCCCTTCGAACTGATTGTCCGCCAGACCCTTTCCAAAGATGACTTTCAAATCCTTGACCATATCAAATACCTCAGCACCAAGGTGTGTTCGCAGTGCTTCGGCCGGTGATCTGCCTTGCCGTTGTAATGCTTGCCTTTCTTTCTTCTTGGATGACCTTTCGGAAGAAATCGACGATGCCCAAGGTACACGTTCTTCTTACAATTTGGCAAATGTACACTTTCGGTCTCATGTAAGCGGTGCGTGCATGCATTGTATCCCTTAATTTACAGTCCCCAAACGTTACAAAGATCAGGCCAAACGTTGATGGTTACGAAAAGCAACGCTCGTAGGTCAAATTCCTCTTCTTTGTGCTCATCCCACACACGGACACCAGGTCTGCCCCACAGTGTAAAAGTTCATCAACTAATGGCCTTAGGTACACATCGATGTCGTTGCCGGGTTGCTTCGGACCTTGGATGAGCACGGCATCATAATGAACTTCCGCTTCATGCACAACCAAGGAGGAAGGTTGTAGATGCATAGAGTCACAAAGCCAGTACTATGGCTGGAGCTGCTCGCCAAAAGGATTCATGCCATCCGTACTTAGACCAAATCTTATGTTCCTTGCGTCGGCTGCAAAATCTTTGAACTCTCTGTCGATCTTTCTCCATTGCGTTCCATCTGCGGGGTGTCTCAACTCCCCGTCCGACTCTACGGTCCTCTTTGTGCCATCGCAACAACTTGGCATGCTCTTTGTTCCTGAACGGACGTTTCAACCGTGGTATTATAGGAGCATACCACATCACCTTGGCGAGAACCCTCTTCCCGGGTTTCCTCGGCCCTCAACATCGTCACCAGGGTCATCGCCTCGATCTTATAACGCAATGCGGTGCATACGGGCATTCATTCAAATTCTCGTATTCACCGCGGTAGAGGATGCGATCGTTGATGCATGCATGTATCTTCGTAACCTCTAAACCTAGAGGGCAGACAACCTTCTTTGCTTCGTACGTAGTGGCGGGCAACTCGTTATTCTTTGGAAACATATTCTTCAACATTTTCAGCAAGTTTTCAAATGCCGAGTCAGCTACACCTGCCTGTGCCTTCCATTTCAGCAAATCCAGTGTGCAGCCCAGCTTTTTCGGACCATCATCGCATCCGGGTACGGCGCCTTCTGTGATCCTCTAACATGCGATCCAAATTCTCCCTCTCTTTTTCAGTTTCGCCGTCTCCGTGCATCAGCAATGGTCCGAGCCAAGATCATCAACGGGATCATCACGTGCCTCTTCTTCACCTTCCCCTTCACCTTCCCCTTCACCTTCAAAGATCCTCCATGAAAGTATCACCGAAATGAGCAAGATAGCTTTCATCGATGAAATCATCCCCTTCTTCATCTTCTTCCATTATAACCCCTCTTTCTCCATGCTTGGTCCAACAATTATAGCTTGGCATGAAACCGTGCCGAAGCAGGTGCATGTGAACATCTCTTGAGGAAGAGTAACCCTTCTGATTCTTACAGTTAACACATGGACAGATAACAAAACCCCCCTGCTTGTTCGCATTAGCCACTACGAGGAAATCTTTCAAACCCGTACTGAACTCGCCGGAGAGTCGGTTACCGTACATCCATTGTCGATTCATCTGCATTATTATAATATAAAATATATAATTAACCATCATGCATTTGTTAAACTAACTAGCTACAAACAATATAAATTAAACAATGAACTACACACACATGCATATTTTATCAACGACACATCAAAGGTTCAAGTTGCTAACCGCGATCGAGGAGGAAAAAATAAATGAGAAAGCTCAAGTGTGGCTCCAACACTTCATATCATGTTTGTTTCATGCTCTTGGGGCATTTCATCAAACACCTTATGTGCATAAGAGGAACCAAAAGCAAACCTAACACCCACTTGTGAAGTTTGTGAAGAGAATGGCTCCAAATGGCTAAGTGTTGGCTGCTGGATGGGTATATATAGGACTTCGGGCACCTTTAGTCGCGGTTGGCCTGGCCAACCGCGACTAAAGCCCCCCACGTGCACCGGCTGGCCACCGAGCGCCCTGGGCCCAGGCCTTTGGTCGCGGTTCGCCTCCCGAACCGCGACTAAAGGTCCCATTAGTCGCGATTCCTACAGCTTCGCGACTTATGGGGCTCACCGGAAGCCTGTTTTTCTACCAGTGGATTGAGCTTGTATGCGACTTCTGCAAATATCTCTCTTATTGTTTCCATGTACAAATTTGACGCACAGGCTAACAGACATACATACACACGTGCGCATTCATGGACATCTGAAAACCGTACACTTGCATGCTGACATCCATCAGTAAGTAAATCGATAAGCATAATCACATCTCATATACACCATCTCTTTGCAGCCTAACTGAATCATGGGTCATCTCGCAGAAAAAAAAAACAAGAGAAAAACTAGAAGCTGGCGCAATGAAGACCAAACAAGTGAGGAGAGAGGTGTACTCGCGGCGCAGGCATGTCTTGTCGATCAAGGGTAGAATTTTGATTTTTGTGACGAATCCAGGACTGTTTTAAACTTCTCTGGTATTCGAGATGCCGTGCATCAGAAAATCGTCTGGAATAAGCTACGGGCTGCATTTGCTCTGAATACTCTTTTTTATGAAAACGCTGGCAGTTTCTTTAACAGAAACCGGAGATGAAGCATCTGCACTCCAAACAACATCATCTTACCAAAATTCTGGACTTGAAATTTCAAACGCATGTGCAGGTTCCGGTGTGTGCCAACAAGCGCCCGAGAGAGCAAGGACAGTGCACATAAAACAAGCAGTGGCGGCGATGGCGACTTGGTGAGGGCAAAACGGCAGTGTCACGAGGTGTGATGTGAGCGGCAAGAAAGGGACCATGCTTGCACCAACCAACCACCATGGACGCACACCCACCCCTCGTGCCATGGTTTTGTCTCTCTTCTTCTTCTCCTCTCCTTTTAAGTTTGTCCACTGCCTATACATATCAGACATATATGCCTTGCCAGCAACCAACTTCTCTCCCCTCCTTGCTCTAGCAAGATTTGCTGGTGTGAGAGACTGAAGCTGCCAGCATGATCTGCTCGTCCAGCATGGATCGCACGGTTGTGCGGCGCCATCAGATCATGCTGCAGCTTCATTTCCTCACCACCACCAAAAGATTATGGAGCTGCTTCTCTGATTTCTCTTGTGCAGCTAGGCAGATGTGCGTGGAGCCACGGAAGGGTATGCTTGCTAATTTGGTGTTGTTTTGTCATGCCATTGTCTGCAGGTTGGTATACTCGTTTTGTTCTCTCAGCTTTTCTTTGGGAGGTTCTGCCATACAAATTCTCTCAAATCTTTCGAGCTTCTTAATGTGTATGATGAACTAATGGTGTACAGTTTGTTTCACTTGCATTACCAAATTTATCCTTTTTGCTTATACCATCAAAATAAGATGGCTCACTCTTAGCGAAAGGAAATGAAAGGCAATTAGTCCCTCGCGAATTTATTAGGACATTCTCCCTCACACATCCATTTCGAAAAAAATTGTCCCTCACACATGCTTCACGTCTGTATAGTTTTCCACCTTTTTAACGAAAATGTAGAAAATCCAGCCTAAACATTAGGAACTCAGATTTGAGTTCGTGACAAATTCGAGCCCAATTCAACAGAGCTAGGCTCACCTCGTACTTCTGCTTTTTTCGATAAAGGGAATATATTAATATCAAAAAGATACCAATTACACCCAGCCTCTGCAACAACGCACCACCCTAATGGTACTACGGATGCACACAGCAAAAAAAAGAAAAGAAAACTAAGAAACGAAAGTCCCGCTACAGTATCTCGGGCCTAACAACAGCAATATATCCACCGCCAAGACAACACCTGAAATACAGACTCTCCAAAAACGACGCCTCCAAGAAGGAAACAGTGCTCTAACACCGTCGTCGCCCGATCAACGATCTTAGGTTTTCACCCTGAAGATAGTCCCCACTCTCAAAACAATGCCTCCAACAAGGTCATTGCCAGACACAACCAGTTAAGGCCAGACCTTGGGTTTTCACCCTGAAAGGTAGGACTCTGAATTTCACCTGTGTTGTCGCCCCCACTTTCATACCGCTGCTGTGAAGCCCGGAACACCAAGCAAGTCCCTCAACAGCGCGGAGACTTGAACCTCCCTTAGCTAGTCCTCCCATCCGGCCTTCACGAAATTCTCTTCTTCTGACTTTCATCATGGATCCATAGTCACTTGATGTCAACACAGAAAAAGAGCTTCGCGCCGCTCCCTCCAGAACCAATCGGTCGGAATAAAAGCATGGGTGCGCACGACCGAATACCACCGATCCAGCAAACTCCAGGCAAAAAGCACTGTTACATTCGCCGGCGGAGCCTTCCGGAACTCAACACTCCGGCTAGATCACGAGTCCATGCCTCCGGTAGGTCTTCCTCTTCACGCAAGAGAGGCCCTAGGACCACCGCCTTTATTCAGGTCGGACCCCCACGTTGGCGACCATCCCGAGCTGGCCACTCCAACCCTCCACCGGCGACTCCGTCGCCGGCTTCCATGCATGTCCATCTCGCCGCCGGAACGCGGTGATAGATCGATAGATCCACCACCACCAACCGCAAGCCGACCCTCTCCGGCGAAGAAGAGGGCCACCTCCACCGTCGTACCCAAGGCTGCTGCCCCGGGCGACCTCGTGTCGCGGGTGAAGCCTAAGATCGCCTCCACTCACCGGCGAGAGGCGGGGGAAAATTGGCGCAGGCCATGGGCCTGGCCGCCGCCCACCACCAGCCCCTGCCGGAGTGCTGCGGAGATCACTGTACTTCTGCTAAGTCATATCTTAATGAGATCACTGTACATACAATACTTGTGCATGGTTTTCTCTAATTTTACCGAAATTCAAATTGCATTGCTTAATTTCTTGGATGCATGACTCCCATTATTTTATTTGAAGCTAAACTGCATGTGCTGTCTGTCTTAACATGAAAACCTTTTATCCATCTATTGCTGTGTGAAGTGCAAAGAATGCTCTGGCAATGGTAGTAAACTTTTAACATTCAGTGTACCCTCTATTTTTGCTGTGTAATGAAGATAACAATGCAAGACCCTCCAAGAGAGAAAAAAAAAGAAGCAAATGCGAACTGTAACATCTCTGACATATGGAATTGTACATGGATGATACAGACAATGCAATAATTATACTAGTATCAATTATAAATCAAGTAACTGCTCATTCCGTTTCATAATTCTTGTCGTGGTACTCATTCCGTTTCATAATTCTTGTCGTGGTTTTAGTTCCACGACAAAAATTGTGGAACGCAGGGAGTATTTGTTAACTGAGTGTCGGTAAACAGTGTGTAAAAACAGCATCATGTAGTAGAAAACTACAATAAGGTCCAAATCAACCAAATATGATCATGTGCGATTAGATTCCTTGCCTCCAAAAGGCCATGCAACTCATACACTCCATTAACTAATAAAACATATAATAAGATTCTTATGTTTGTGCTTAACAACGACATAACATCATGCTACTCCTCTAGGCTCCTAGTTCAGTCACAATGACAGATACATAAGTGGTTCATGTTGCCATCTAGATCATGCAAGTCTGATCTGAAATACTCCAGCGAGACTTTGTCTAGCTGTCTTCAAAAAAGCTGTTGTTGCTGTAGATTAACTTTGGTCCTTCTAGAAATTATTTTCAGCCAAAACTGTTCTATACATTGTTCTTCAAAGGAATGCAAAGTGGGTTCGTTAGATGGGCGGATCCGGAATGAACCATGTAAGAAATAGGAAACCAACAGTGTTCGGGATGAGGTATGTCGGATAAGAAAAAAGGCAGGATCTAGAAACAGCAAAGATGTTCTGCTCATCCAAGAATCTGAAACTTCATCTGGAAGGTTGGTTGAGCTACATATCCTACTCCCAAATCAAGAGCTATAAAACATTTCAACCACCATTACATTACCTTTAGTTTTTGAACAAAAATGAGGGCACGCGCAATTTCAAATGATATCGTAATGCTGGAAAATTTTAAAATTGTGTTGTACGAGACGCAATAGCTAATTTGTTATCAGAAATAAATAATTTTGTAGGTTACTATTCCCATGCAGCTTTTTTCGGCCTTGTTATTTTTTAAGATTGCTATATACAAAGAGCCTATTTTTTGAAACTAACGGCCAACAAAAAGAAAGCAAAGCGACACAGGGAACACATGCGGAAATGCAAGACGTGAAACAGATAGCCATACACATCCACAGGGGTACGTCAGTTTCAAGTACTTCACTCACAGGGAGGAAGTAGTAGGTCATTATTCACGACTCACCTAGCAAAAATTGGTGACAAGCCTATCTCAAAGTTCCTTAAACATAAGGTTGCAACGTTACACCGATATCCCAACGAAAAGGGCATGCAGCAAGCTTGTAGGCACAGCTTGAATTAACTTAAGCCTCGTCAAGGGCAAGAACACCTGGGAGGGGCTTGCCTTCCAGCAGCTCCAAGCTTGCACCACCGCCAGTCGAGATGTGGCTCATCTTGTCAGCGAGCCCAGCCTTCTCAACAGCAGCAACAGAGTCACCGCCACCAATGATGGTCGTGACGCCCTTTCCGGTAAGCTCAGCCAACTGCTTGGCAATTGCCTGAAGAAACACAACAGCACTCAGCAACCAAAAAGAGGTACCAGATAGAAAATGGATGTTATATGAGATTATACTCACATCAGTGCCTGCTGCAAACTTCTCAAACTCAAAAACTCCCATAGGACCATTCCAGATAACAGTCTTGGTGGTGTCCAAGGCATCACTGAAAGTCTTGATGGAATCCGGGCCAACATCTAGACCCATCCAACCATCAGGGATAGCATCGGCAGAAACAATCTATAAATAATGTTAAAAAAAAGTGAGCATCAGCAAAGCATGCTTTGGTGCAAAATGTCGCTTTAATTAAACCAAGAGCACTAGGGTAATTGTGTAAAATGAACAAACCTTGCTTTCAGCATCTGGTGCAAACTTGTCAGCTACAACAACATCGGTTGGAAGCAAGAGGCTAACACCCTTGGCCTTTGCCGTTTCAATTAGTGAAGTTGCCAGTTCAAGTTTGTCTTCCTCCACAAGAGACTTTCCAACAGCTTTTCCCTGGGCTTTGTAGAATGTGAAGATCATACCACCACCAAGGATGAGGATATCAACCTTCGCCAGCAGAGACTCAATCACACCAATCTTAGATGAGACCTTGGATCCACCAACAATGGCAGCAAATGGCTTCTTTGGGTTGGCGACAGCTCCGACAAGGTAGTCAAGTTCCTGGGAGGATTAAAATAGTTAGGCACCCTGCTATTTTGTTCTGACATGTTTGTTCCAAAGCATATTGAAAAATCTAAGTAAAGCCTCTTAACTATCAACCTAAGGTTGCTACATCAACAGATAGCAAAGAAAATTATGTGCAGGAATGAGTTATCATTTCAGATATACCTTCTGCATGAGGAAGCCAGCAACAGAAGGCCTCAAGAACTTGGTTACACCCTCCGTTGAAGCATGAGCCCTGTGTGCTGTGCCGAAGGCGTCATTCACATAAAGGTCAGCAACTGATGCAAGCTTCTTAGCGAACTCAGGATCATTCTTCTCTTCCTCCTTGTAGAACCTGACATTCTCTAGGAGCAGAACACCACCCTCCGGCAAAGCAGCAGCCAACTTCTCAACTTCCTCACCAATGCAGTCGTTGGCCATCACAACCTATTGACAGAAGCAAAAAGGTGTAGAATATAAGTGCTCTTAATCTAGTTGAAAGAGACAAGAGAAGTTGTCATGAGCCCATAACGTACATCAACTCCAAGGAGCTCAGACAAGCGTGGAACAAGAGGCTTCAAGCTGAACTTGGGGGTGACACCTTTTGGGCGGCCCTGAAAGCGCAACAATTGAATCCGTTAGGAAAGGGAAAATCAACAGTTACAGTCTGTACAATTGATATGTCATTGTGTGTCAAGCAATGTAATTGGCATAAACTTTTTTCACAGAAGATATAAAATCTGGATTGGTTGGAAACACTGAACAATATACTCATCCAAAGATCAGAGCCAAAAGTTTGTTTGTGACATAAAACCAGGTGAAAGCAACACAGTTTAGCTAGCTGCTGAATCAGTGAACTAGTCACTATGCTAGTTATCAGGAATCCCGTCAGATATTCTAATACTAGTTACTATGCTATCCAGAGAGCATCAAACAACAATTTTGTAGATGTCAAAATGAGGAACAACTAGATATGTCCTTGTGACTGCTCCTACTCAATGTCAGAAGACAATACTGAACAAGCACAATTTTAGCAGTGACCAAGCAGACGGGAAAATAATAAACCAAATCTGCACAAGTGTACACAAGTCGGGCAGGCATCCCTGAACTGCAATTCGCTCAAAATTGAGATGTAACTAGTTAACATGCAACTTCAATATAGTAGGTTACGTTCATCAGAACAACTAATAATAACCAATCTAACGAGGAGGACCACAACAACTGGTTCAGATAGCCTGGCAACGTAGGGGGACATTTGCTGAACCTTAAGCAAAAGTATGAACAGTTGTATAGCCACCGATCAAAATTCCGAAGCAACTCTAAATTTCCACACCACGTGATCAGACAGACAGGCCCACTCAACCGCATCGAATCCTACCATAAATCACGCATCCAATCCAGATAATCAAATCATCTTATCGACAATAGTAGTAAGCAGCAGGTCCGGATCAACAAGCGTGGGTGAACAGGATTTGGGCGCTCACCAGATGGCTGGCGAGGATGACCTTGGCGCCCTTGTCGAGGAGGAACTTGATGGTGGGGATGGATGCGCGGATGCGGGTGTCGTCGGTGATCTTCTGGGCGTCGTCGAGCGGCACGTTGAGGTCGGCGCGCACGAACACCTTCTTCCCCTTGAGATCCGCCTCCCCGAGGGTGCCCACGCTCCTCTTGGTCGCCATCCCTGCGCCCAAAACAACAACACCGGCAGCGTCAATCACCACGCCGCGTCGTCAAGCAGATCCGGGCACGGCGAGGGGCGATCGGAGGAGGGGGCTCACCGTGGATCGAATCGGCGGCGATCTGGACGAGGGAGTGAGGAAGAGAAGCGGCGGATGGATTGATGGATGGATGTGGCGACGCAGGCCCGGTTTTCTTTTCTTTATAGAGGCGACGGCGTGGCGAGCGATGGGGGCGAATATTCGGGGCATTTGCGGTGGCGCTGTGTCGCTGACTTGTGGGGTCGAGCGAGGTGGGCCAGGGTGGCAGCGACACGGGATGGTGTTGTCTGGGTGTGGCTTGGAGCGGGGGTAAGAATGGGGCGGTGCCCACGGATTGCCGACGGACGGCCCGGATTCGTTTGATGGTTTTGGAAAATGGAGGAAAGGAGAGGAAGGTTCCGGAAAAGCATGATGCGTGGAAATGCTGACACGGGCGGCTCGTCTTCGTGTGCCCCTGTCAGCCTCACCTCTGGGTTCACGGGCCCCTAATAAATTGGTCTTCAAGCACAAGTTGGATTTTTTTTTGAAGGAAAAAAAAACGCATATTGATTTTTGGACAAAAATGATTGAGTTTGTTGTTTATAGATTGGTACTAGCAATGAGCGACTTGGTGTCTAAGAATAGGCATAGAAGAATCAAATTCAAAATGGCATATACAACTTTTTCCTATATACTCCCTCCATTCTAAATTAACAATTAGCATGGACCACTTCTTACTTTCTATTTAATATGTAAATTCTTAAATTATTCGAAAGAAATTTTCCAATCGTACCCATCGATAATATATCTGCATCAAATCACACTCATGAAGTACTTTTCGACATCCATCCTCCACAAACACTTAGGGTGTGTTTGGTAGGTCGGCTCTTCTCAACATGCGTTTCTCAACTCGGCTATGTTGACCTCAACTATGTTGAGTTGAGATTGTTGCCTTGTTTGGCAGCCTGTATCTGTTGAGAATTGCTGAGTAGAGAAGTTGTTTGGTTGTCATGTATGACTAGAGTTGTGCTATACTAAAATAAAAAAGCGATCAGGTCCCTGGATACAAAACGAGAAAGCAATCAGGTCCCTCAACATAAAACTAAAAAAGCAATCGAATCCCTAGTAGCGTCGGGAGCAGGCTCAGTCGCTGCCGCGGGCGAGAGGACCCACCGCCGGCGAGAAGAGCCACGTTCGGAAGGTCGATTCGAGCTTCTCTACCGGACAGGGCTAAGAGCCCCTTTTCCGTATCAAGTGGGCAGTGCGCGGTAGGGAAAACTAGAGTACCAAACAACTTCTCCGCTAAATATCTCGGGTGGGATGGGAATTTCCCAGTTGGCCCGGGCCATGATGTCTACTCACGCTTCTTTTCCTGTAGACAGTGTTGGGCCTCCAAGAGCAGAGGTTTGTAGAACAGCAGCAAGTTTTCCCTTAAGTGGATCACCCAAGGTTTATCGAACTCAGGGAGGAAGAGATCAAAGATATCCCTCTCAAGCAACCCTGCAACCACAAAGCAAGAAGTCTCTTGTGTCCCCAACATACCTGATACACTTGTCAGATGTATAGGTGCACTAGTTCGGCGAAGAGATAGTGAAATACAGGTGGTATGAATATATGAGCAGCAGTAACAGCGCCAGAAAATACGTGATGCTACAACTGGCGTGTGATCGATGGTGGTAATATTGCAGGCAGTATAGATGCAGTAGAACAGTAAACAAGCGATGGTTTCAGTATTTGGGAACAAGGCCTAGGGATTATACTTTCACTAGTGGACACTCTCAACATTGATCACATAACAGAATAGATAAATGCTATACTCTACACTCTCTTGTTGGATGATGAACACCACTAATTGTGTAGGATTACACGAACCCTCAATGCCGGAGTTAACAAGCTCCACAATATTCGATATTCATATTTAAATAACCTTAGAGTGCATGATAGATCATTGCAATTACACCAAGTACTAACATAGCATGCACACTGTCACCATCACACTATGAAGGAGACATAGATCACATCAATACTATCATAGCAATAATTAACTTCATAATCTACAAGAGATCATAATCATAACCTACGCCAAGTACTACACGATGCACACACTGTCACCATTACACCGTGCAGGAGGAATATAGTACTTTAATAACATCACTAGAGTAGCACATAAATAAATAGTGATACAAAGCACATTGCAATCATAAAGGGATATAAATAAGCACTTCACTATGCTATTCATAACAGTGAATAAGTATTCTGTGAAATATAGCCTAAGAGACCCACACGGTGCACACACTGTCACCTTTACACACGTGGGACAAGGAGTCTCCGGAGATCACATAAGTAAAATTCACTTGACTAGCATAATGACATCTAGATTACAAGCATCATCATATGGATCTCAATCATGTAAAGCAGCTCATGAGATCATTGTATTGAAGTACATAGGAGAGAGATTAACCACATAGCTACCGGTACAGCCCTTAGCCTCGATGGAGAACTACTCCCTCCTCATGGGAGACAGCAGCGTTGATGAAGATGGCGGTGGAGATGGCAGCGATGTCGATGGAGAAGCCTTCCGGGGGCACTTCCCCGTCCCGGCGGCGTGCCGGAACAGAGAGTTCTGTCCCCCAGATCTTGGCTTCGCGATGGCGGCGGCTCTGGAAGGTTTCTCGCACCGTGGCTTTTCCGTATCGATGTTTTAGGTCAGGGACCTTTATATAGGCGAAGAGGCGGAGTCGGAGGGCTGACGAGGCGACGACACCATAGGGGGGCGCGGCCCACCCCCTGGGCGCGCCAGGCTGGTGTGTGGGGCCCCCAGGGCTCCCCTCTGGCGGCTCTCGGGTGTTCTGGAAGCTTCGTGGAATTTTAAGACTCTGGGCGTTGATTTCGTCCAATTCCGAGAATATTTCCTTTGTAGGATTTCTGAAACCAAAAACAGCAGAAAACAGGAACTGGCCCTTCGGCATCTCGTCAATAGGTTAGTTCCGGAAAACGCATAAAATCATCATAAAGTGTGAACAAAACATGTAGGTATTGTCATAAAACAAGCATGGAACATAAGAAATTATCGATACGTCGGAGACGTATCAGCATCCCCAAGCTTAGTTCCTACTCGTCCTCGAGTAGGTAAACGATAACAAAGATAATTTCTGAAGTGACATGCTACCAACATAATCTTGATCATACTATTGTAAAGCATATGAGATGAATGCAGCGATTCAAAGCAATGGTAAAGACAATGATTAAACAACTGAATCATATAGCAAAGACTTTTCATGAATAGTACTTTCAAGACAAGCATCAATAAGTCTTGCATAAGAGTTAACTCATAAAGCAATAAATTCATAGTAAAGGCATTGAAGCAACACAAAGGAAGATTAAGTTTCAGCGGTTGCTTTCAACTTGTAACATGTTTATCTCATGGATAGTTGTCAATGCAAAGCAATATAACAAGTGCAATAAGCAAGCATGTAAGAATCAATGCACAGTTCTCACAAGTGTTTGCTTCTTGAGATGGAGAGAAATAGGTGAACTGACTCAACATAAAAGTAAAAGAATGGCCCTTCGACGAGGGAAGCATCGATTGCTATGTTTGTGCTAGAGCTTTGATTTTGAAAACAAGAAACAATTTTGTCAATGGTAGTAATAAAGCATATGTATTATGTAAATTATATCCTACAAGTTGCAAGCCTCATGCATAGATTACCAATAGTGCCTGCACCTTGTCCTAATTAGCTCGGATTACCTGGATTATCATCGCAATACATATGTTTTAACCAAGTATCACAAAGGGGTACCTCTATGCCGCCTGTACAAAGGTCTAAGGAGAAAGCTCGCATTGGATTTCTCGCTTTTGATTATTCTCAACTTAGACATCCATACCGGGACAACATAGACAACAGATAATGGACTCCTCTTTAATGCATAAGCATTTAGCAACAAATAATATTCTCATAAGAGATTGAGGATTGTTGTCCAAAACTGAAACTTCCACCATGGATCATGGCTTTAGTTAGCGGCCCAATGTTCTTCTCTAACAATATGCATGCTCAAACCATTCAACTCATGGTAAATCGCCCTTACTTCAGACAAGACGAACATGCATAGCAACTCACATGATATTCAACAAAGAGTAGTTGATGGCGTCCCCAGGAACATGGTTATCGCTCAACAAGCAACTTATAAGAAATAAAATGCATAAGTACATATTCAATACCACAATAGTTTTTAGGCTATTTGTCCCATGAGCTATATATTGCAAAGACGAAGAATGAAAATTTTAAAGGTAGCACTCAAGCAATTTACTTTGGAATGGCGGAGAAATACCATGTAGTAGGTAGGTATGGTGGACACAAATGGCATAGTTATTGACTCAAGGATTTGGATGCACGAGAAGTAATCCCTCTCAATACAAGGCTTAGGCTAGCAAGGTTATTTGAAGCAAACACAAGTATGAACCGGTACAGCAAAACTCACATAAAAACATATTGCAAGCATTATAAGACTCTACACTGTCATCCTTGTTGCTCAAACCCTTACTAGAAAATATCTAGACTTTAGAGAGACCAATCATGCAAACCAAATTTCAACAAGCTCTATGTATTTCTTCACTAATAGGTGCAAAGTATATGATGCAAGAGCTTAAACATGAGCACAACATTGCCAAGTATCAAGTTATTCAAGACATCGTACCAATTACTACATGCAGCATTTTTCTGTTTCCAACCATATAACAATTAACGAAGCAGTTTCAACCTTCGCCATGAACATTAGAAGCTAAGAACACATGTGTTCATATGAACCAGCGGAGCGTGTCTCTCTCCCACACAAGCATGAATTTATTCAAACAAAACAAAAATGAAAACACACAGACGCTTCAAGTAAAGTGCATAAGATGTGATGGAATAAAAATATAGTTTCATGGGAGGAACCTGATAATTTGTCGATGAAGAAGGGGATGACTTGGGCATCCCCAAGCTTAGATGCTTGAGTCTTCTTGAAATATGCAGGTATGAACCACCGGGGCATCCCCAAGCTTAGATCTTTTACTCTTCTTGATCATATTGTATCATCCTCCTCTCTTGACCCTTGAAAACTTCCTCCACACCAAACTCGAAACAAACTCATTAGAGGGTTAGTGCATAATAAAAATTCACATGTTCAGAGGTGACACAATCATTCTTAACACTTCTGGACATTGCTCAAGGCTACTGGAAGTTAATGGAACAAAGAAATCCATCCTACACAGCAAAAGAGGCAATGCGAAATAAACGGCAGAATCTGTCAAAACAGAACAGTCCGTAAAGACGAATTTCTAAGAGGCACCAGACTTGCTCAAATGAAAATTCTCAAATTTAATGAAAGTTGCGTACATATCTGAGGATCACTCACGTAAATGGCAGAATTTTCTGAGTTACCTACAGAGAATTCAACCCAGATTCGTGACAGCAAGAAATCTGTTTCTGCGCAGTAATCCAAATCTAGTATGAACCTTACTATCAAAGACTTTACTTGGCACAACAATGCAACAAAACTAAGATAAGGAGAGGTTGCTACAGTAGTAACAACTTACAAGACACAAATATAAAGCAAAAGTACTGTAGTAAAATAAACACATGGGTTATCTCCCAAGAAGTTCTTTCTTTATAGCCATTAAGATGGGCTCAGCAGTTTTAATGATGCACTCGCAAGAAATAAGAGTTGAAGCAAAAGAGAGCATCAAGAAGCAAATTTAAAACACATTTAAGTCTAACATGCTTCCTATGCATAGGAATCTTGTAAATAAACAAGTTCATGAAGAGCAAAGTAACAAGCATAGGAAGATAGAACAAGTGTAGCTTCAAAAAATTCAGCACATAGAGAGGTGTTTTAGTAACATGAAAATTTCTACAACCATATTTTCCTCTCTCATAATAACTTTCAGTAGCATCATGAGCAAACTCAACAATATAACTATCACATAAAGCATTCTTATCATGAGTCTCATGCATAAAATTATTGCTCTCCACATAAGCTTAATCAATTTTATTAGTTGTAGTGGGAGCAAATTCAACAAAGTAGCTATCATTATTATTATCATCATCAAATATAGGAGGCATATTGTAATCATAATCAAATTTATCCTCCATAACAGGCGGCACCAAAAGACTACTATCATTATAATCATCATAAATAGGAGGCAAAGTATCATCAAAGTAAATTTTCTCCTCAATGCTTGGGGGACTAAAAATATCATGCTCATCAAAACCAGCTTCCCCAAGCTTAGAATTTTCCATATCATTAGCAACAATGGTGTTCAAAGTGTTCATACTAATATGTTCCATGGGTTTTTTAATTTTCGCATCAAACCATCCATGTCTTAACTCAGGAAATAATTTTAAAAGCTCACTGTTGCTTTCCATTATGCCTTACTAGTGTGAAACAAGAAACAAAAAGATGCAATTGCAGGATCTAAAGGAAATAGCTTCGAGCACTTACAACGGCGCCGGAAAATAGCTTAGTAGCCGAGATCCGGAGTGTGAGTGCCTCTTACCTTTCCTCCCCGGCAACGGCGCCAGAAAATATTTGATGCTGTCCAGGACTGGCGCGCTGTTGACGAGGGAGGAAATGGTGTAGCTTTCCTTCATTCCCCGGCAACGGCGCCAGAAAATATGCTTGATGTCTACTCACGCTTCTTTTTCTGTAGACAGTGTTGGGCCTCCAAGAGCAGAGGTTTGTAGAACAGCAGCAAGTTTTCCCTTAAGTGGATCACCCAAGGTTTATCGAACTCAGGGAGGAAGAGGTCAAAGATATCCCTCTCAAGCAACCCTGCAACCACAAAGCAAGAAGTCTCTTGTGTCCCCAACACACCTAATACACTTGTCAGATGTATAGGTGCACTAGTTCGGCGAAGAGATAGTGAAATACAGGTGTTATGAATATATGAGCAGCAGTAACAGCGCCAGAAGATACTTGATGCTACAACTGGCGTGTGGTTGATGGTGGTAATATTGCAGGCAGTATAGATGCAGTAGAACAGTAAACAAGCGATGATTTCAGTATTTGGGAACAAGGCCTAGGGATTATACTTTCACTAGTGGACACTCTCAACATTGATCACATAACAGAATAGATAAATGCTATACTCTACACTCTCTTGTTGGATGATGAACACCACTAATTGTGTAGGATTACACGAACCCTCAATGCCGGAGTTAACAAGCTCCACAATATTCGATATTCATATTTAAATAACCTTAGAGTGCATGATAGATCATTGCAATTACACCAAGTACTAACATAGCATGCACACTGTCACCATCACACTATGAAGGAGGCATAGATCACATCAATACTATCATAGCAATAATTAACTTCATAATCTACAAGAGATCATAATCATAACCTACGCCAAGTACTACACGATGCACACACTGTCACCATTACACCGTGCAGGAGGAATAGAGTACTTTAATAACATCACTAGAGTAGCACATAGATAAATAGTGATACAAAGCACATTGCAATCTGATACGTCCAAAACGTATCTACTTTCCCGAACACTTTTGCTATTGTTTTGCCTCTAATTTGTGTATTTTGGATGCAACTAACACGGACTAACGCTGTTTTCAACAGAACTGTTCTGGTGTCTCGTTTTTGTGCAGAAATCCAACTTTCAGGAAAATCCTCGGAATTTATGCAGAAGGCCCTATTTTCCCAGAATATTGGCGGAGCCAGAAGGGCGAGCCAGGTGGAGGCCCGAGGGCCCCACACCATAGGGCGGCGCGGCTCAGGAGGGGCCCGCGCGGCCCTATCGTGTGGCCCCCTCGGCCGGCCTCCGACGCCCTCCTTCGGACTACTTATTGCCTTCGACCTAAAAACGCACAGGGAGGAGTCGAAGTCGCCAGAAAGCCTCCAGAACGCCGCCACATCGCGAAACTCCGTCTCGGGAGCCAGAAGTCTCCGTTCTGGCACTCCGCCGGGACGGGGAATTGGAGGAGATCATCGCCATCATCACCACCGACGCCTCTTCATCAACCAGCCATGTTTCCCACATCCATGTGTGAGTAATTCCCCCGCTGTAGGCCGAAGGGGATGGTAGGGATTGGATGAGATTGGTCATGTAATAGCATAAGATTGTTAGGGCATAGTGCCTAGTGTCCGTAATTGGTACTTTGATGATATTGTTGCAGCTTGTTATGCTTAATGCTTGTCACTAGGGCCCGAGTGCCATGATCTCAGATCTGAACATGTTATTGTTTCATCATGATATTCATTGTTTATGGTCTTACCTGCAAGTTGTATACACATGTCGCTGTCCGGAACCGATGGCCCCGAAGTGACAGAAATCGGGACAACCGGAGGGGATGGTAGTGATGTGAGGATCACATGTGTTCACGGAGTGTTAATGCTTTGCTCCGGTACTCTATTAAAAGGAGTACCTTAATATCCAGTAGATTCCCTTGAGGCCCGGCTGCCACCGGCTGGTAGGACAAAAGATGTTGTGCAAGTTTCTCATTGCGAGCACGTACAACTATAATTGGAACACATGCCTATTGATTGCTTTGTACTTGGACACCGTTTTATTATTATCTGCAAATGCCCTGCTATGATTGTTACATGAGTTTCTCTCATCCATGCAACGCCCGTTATCCGTCCCCGTGCCTACAGTATTTTAATCATGCTGTTTACTAAAATCACTACTGCTGTCTCTGTTACTCTGCTGCTGTTATTTCACTACTGCTACTGCTATAAAACTGTTACTCGATAAACTCTTGCGAGCAAGTATGTTTCAGTGCAATGAATTGACAACTCCGCTGTTAAGGCTTTCAAGTATTCTTTGTCTCCCCTTGTGTCGAATCAATAAATTGGGATTTACTTCCCGCGAAGACTGCTGCGATCCCCTATACTTGTGGGTCATCAAGACTGTTTTCTGGCGTCGTTGCCGGTGAACATAGCTTTATTTGGAAGTTCACTTGGATTGATATTGTTCGCTGCAAATTCTCCATCATGGGTAAAGCTCGCGATCCTAAAGTCACCATATTACCATCCACTACAAGAAAAGGTACAACTCTGAGTACCTCTGCTACACTTGATTCACCATCTGTGATAAGTCAACTTGTTTCATCGCCACAAGCTTCATTTGCTGGTACTTCTCCTGAATCTGAAAATTCTCATAATATTGATAATGTTTCTGCTGTGCTTGATGATAGTGGTTCATTGGGATCCTTTCTAGATGCTACAATTGCTAGGTCTAGACAAATTGAAAATGCTGAAACTCCTAATGAAAATGTCACTATACCTGTTAGTTCACCTGAACTTGATTATTCTAGTGATGATCCTGATGAAGATTATGTGGAGCTTAATGATGATTTTATTAATAGATGCAATGCTACTGCTGATGCAAGTAAAATTAAAAAGTTTCTTACACAATATACTGTTAGACATAAGCTATCTCCTGATCCTAAATTTGCCACATCTCCTATATGCATTAAGGATAAAGATTATGATTTTTCTCTTGATCTATCTCATATAGCTATTGTAGAGAAAGCACCCTTTTGTGGTACTGAAAAAGAAAGTGCTGTAGAACACATGAATGAACTTTCTTCTATGAGTAGCTTGTTTTCTGATGATGATAAGATGCGTACTTACTTTGTCATTAAAAATTTTCCTTTCTCATTAAAGGATGATGCTAAAACTTGGTATAACAATTTGCCTCTTGGTTCTATTAAAAGTCCAACTGATTTGCGTGATGTTTTCTTTCGAAAATATTTTCCTGCTAGTGCTCAACATATTGCTTTACAGAGAATTTATAGGTTTGACCAGGGAGATGAAGAGAAATTGCCTGCGGCATGGGCAAGATTTTGTTCTCTTATCAGAGCTCGACCTGGACATGATTTAGAAAAGAATGATCTACTTGATATATTTTATAGTGGACTAACCATTGAATCTAGAGCATATTTGGATAGTTGTGTCTTTGGTTGTGTTTTCAGAAAAGAACTCAGATTTAAGTCAAGAATTATTGGCTAGAATAAGCCGGAATCATGATGATTGGAATACACCTGAACCAACTCCAATGCCAATATTGAAGAAGAGGGGTTTAATTGAATTGAATGATGAAGATATGAGGGAAGCCAAGAAGTCTCTCAAGGAGAAAGGTATTAAATCCGAAGATGTGAAGAATCTACCTCCCATAGAAGAAATATGTGAGATAATTCCCCCTTCATCCATGATTGAGGTAAACTCCCTTCAACGCTTTACTAGGGAAGATATTCCGTATTCAAAACCTCCTGCGCAATGCTTAGATGAGTTTGATAATTATATTGTTAAGCAAGAAAATTTTAATATGAGAGTAGAGAATCATCTAATGGAAAATTCTCAAGCTATTAGCAATTTGCATGATATAGTGGAGAGAACCTCCAATGATGTTAAGATGCTTGTTAAACATTTTCAAATGATTCAAACTCAAATTGATCAACTCACTAAAGTGCAAAATGACTTGCTAAATAATAATTCTAAAGAGAAACATGCTTATGAAGTAACAACTAGAGGTGGTGTCTCTACCCAGGATCCTCTATATCCTGAAGGGCATCCCAAAAGAATTGAACAAGATTCTCAACGCATTGAACCTAGTGCTCCTTCTAAGAAGAAAAAGAAGAAGAAACATAAAAATGTTGTAGAATCCTCTGAACCTGTTAATGATCCTAATAGCATTTCTATTTCCGATGCTGAAACTGAAAGTGGTAATGAACATGATAATGATAATGATAAGAACGATGCTTCTGATAAAGAAGAGGTAGAAGATGAACCTGAAAAGCATGCTAAAAATAAAAAGTATACTAAAGAAGATTTTATTGCTAAGAAACATGGTAATGAAAGAGAACCTTGGGTGCAAAAGCAAATGCCTTTTCCTGCTAAGAAACTAAAATCAAAGGAAGAAGAACACTATAATAAATTTTTTGATTGGATGAAACCTTTATTCTTGCAAATCCCTTTGACTGATGCTTGATACGTCTCTGACGTATCGATAATTTCTTATGTTCCATGCCACATTATTGATGTTATCTACATGTTTTATGCACACTTTATGTCATATTTGTGCATTTTCTGGAACTAACCTATTAACAAGATGCCGAAGTGCCAGTTCCTGTTTTCTGCTGTTTTTGGTTTCAGAAATCCTAGTAACGAAATATTCTCGGAATCGGATGAAATCAACGCCCAGGTTCCTATTTTACCCGGAAGCATCCAGAACACACGAGAACCGCCAGAGAAGGGTGGCAGGGCCACCACACCACACCCCGGCGCGGCCTAGGGGGGGGGGCGCGCCCCCCTAGGGTGTGGGCCCCCCTTCGACCTTCCTGCGCCGCCTCTTCGCCTATAAGAAGCCCCTGGATCAGAAAACCCTACACCGATTGACGAAAACCACAGAAACCTTCCAGAGCCGCCGCCATCGCGAGGCCAAGATCTGGGGGACAGGAGTCTCTGTTCCGGCACCCTGCCGGAGCGGGGAAGTGCCCCCGGAAGGCTTCTCCATCGACACCGCTGCCATCTCCACCGCCATCTTCATCACCGCTGCTGCTCCCATGAGGAGGGAGTAGTTCTCCATCGAGGCTCGGGGCTGTACCGGTAGCTATGTGGTTAATCTCTCTACTATGTACTTCAATACAATGATCTCATGAGCTGCTTTACATGATTGAGATTCATATGAGTTTTGTATCACTACTATCTATGTGCTACTCTAGTGATGTGTTATTAAAGTAGTTCTATTCCTCCTGCACGTGTGTAATGGTGACAGTGTGTGCACCGTGTTAGTACTTGGTTTGTGCTATGATCATGATCTCTTGTAGATTATGGAGTTAACTATTGCTATGATAATATTGATGTGATCTATTCCTCCTACATATGCATGAAGGTGACAGTGTGCATGCTATGCTAGTACTTGGTTTAGTAGCGTTGATCTATCTTACACTAAAGGTTACTTAAACATGAGCATTATTGTGGAGCTTGTTAACTCCGGCATTGAGGGTTCGTGTAATCCTACGCAATGTGTTCATCATCCAACAAAAGTGTAGAGTATGCATTTATCTATTCTGTTATGTGATCAATGTTGAGAGTGTCCACTAGTGAAAGTGTAATCCCTAGGCCTTGTTCCTAAATACTGCTGAGTTACTACTGCTTGTTTACTGTTTTACTGCGTTACTACTGCTGCAATACCACCACCATCAACTACACGCCAAGCACTTTTCTGGCACCGTTACTACTGCTCATATATATTCATACCACCTGTATTTCACTATCTCTTCGCCGAACTAGTGCACCTATTAGGTGTGTTGGGGACACAAGAGACTTCTTGCTTTGTGGTTGCAGGGTTGCATGAGAGGGATATCTTTGACCTCTTCCTCCCTGAGTTCGATAAACCTTGGGTATCCACTTAAGGGAAAACTTGCTGCTGTTCTACAAACCTCTGCTCTTGGAGGCCCAACACTGTCTACAGGAAAGGAGGGGGAACGTAGACATCAAGCACTTTTCTGGCGCCGTTGCCGGGGAGGAAAGGTAAAAGGCTCTCATACTACGGTCTCAGGTAAAGTATTTTTCTGTTGCCGTCGTGTGTGTGCTCAAAGCTATTTCCTTTAGATCCTGCAATTGCATCTTTTTGTTTCTTGTTTACACTAGTTTGGCATAATGTACAAGAGTGAGCTTCTTATTCTATTTCCTGATTTAAAACATGGATTGTTTGATGCGAAAATTAATAAACCTATGAAATCTTATTTGCATGATGGTAGTAATATTAGTATGAACGCTTTGAACACCATCGTTGATAATGATATAGAAAGTTCTAAGCTTGGGGAAGCTGGTTTGCATGATATTTTTAGTCCCCCAAGCATTGAGGAGAAAATTTTCTTTGATGATACTTTGCCTCCTATTTATGATGATAATGATAGTGGTCTTTTGGTGCCACCTACTATGGAGAGTAAATTTTGTTGTGATTATACTATGCCTCCTACACTTGATGAGAATAATAATGATAGCTACTTTGTTGAATTTGCTCCCACTACAACTAATAAAATTGATTATGCTTATGTGGAGAGTGATAATTTTATGCATGAGACTCATGATAAGAATGCTTTAAGTGATAGTTATATTGTTGAGTTTGCTCATGATGCTACTGAAAGTTATTATGAGAGAGGAAAATATGGTTGTAGAAATTTTCATGTTACTAAAACACCTCTCTATGTGCTGAAATTTTTGAAGCTACACTTGTTTTATCTTCCTATGCTTGTTACTTTGCTCTTCATGAACTTGTTTATTTACAAGATTCCCTTGCATAGGAAGCATGTTAGACTTAAATGTGTCTTGAATTTGCCTCTGGATGCTCTCTTTTGCTTCACATACTATCTCTTGCGAGTGCATCATTAAAACTGCTGAGCCCATCTTAATGGCTATAAAGAAAGAACTTCTTGGGAGATAACCCATGTGTTATTTTGCTACAGTACTTTGTTTTATATTTGTGTCTTGGAAGTTGTTTACTACTGTAGCAACCTCTCCTTATCTTAGTTTTGTGTTTTGTTGTGCCAAGTAAAGTCTTTGATAGTAAAGTAAGTACTAGATTTGGATTACTGCGCAGTTCCAGATTTCTTTGCTGTCACGAATCTGGGTCCACCTCCCTGTAGGTAGCTCAGAAAATTAAGCCAATTTACGTGCATGATCCTCAGATATGTACGCAACTTTCATTCAATTTGAGCATTTTCATCTGAGCAAGTCTGGTGCCATTTTAAAATTCGTCAATACGAACTGTTCTGTTTTGACAGATTCTGCCTTTTATTTCGCATTGCCTCTTTCGCTATGTTGGATGAATTTCTTTGATCCACTAATGTCCAGTAGCATTATGCAATGTCCAGAAGTGTTAAGAATGATTGTGTCACCTCTGAATATGTCAATTTATATTGTGCACTAACCCTCTAATGAGTTGTTTCGAGTTTGGTGTGGAGGAAGTTTTCAAGGATCAAGAGAGGAGTATGATGCAACATGATCAAGGAGAGTGAAAGCTCTAAGCTTGGGGATGCACCCGGTGGTTCACCCCTGCATATTCTAAGAAGACTCAAGCGTCTAAGCTTGGGGATGCCCAAGGCATCCCCTTCTTCATCGACAACATTATCAGGTTCCTCCCCTGAAACTATATTTTTATTCCATCACATCTTATGTGCTTTTTCTTGGAGCGTCTGTATGATTTTATTTTTGTTTTTTTTGAATAAAATGGATCCTAGCATTCACTTTATGGGAGAGAGACACGCTCCGCTGTAGCATATGGACAAGTATGTCCTTGGTTTCTACTCATAGTATTCATGGCGAAGTTTCTCCTTCGTTAAATTGTTATATGGTTGGAATTGGAAAATGATACATGTAGTAATTGCTATAAATGTCTTGGATAATGTGATACTTGGCAATTGTTGTGCTCATGTTTAAGCTCTTGCATCATATACTTTGCACCTATTAGTGAAGAATACATAGAGCATGCTAAAATTTGGTTTGCATAATTGGTCTCTCTAAGGTCTAGATAATTTCTAGTATTGAGTTTGAACAACAAGGAAGACGATGTATAGTTTTATAATGCTTGTAATATGTCTTTTATGTGAGTTTTGCTGCACCGGTTCATCCTTGTGTTTGTTTCAAATAAGCCTTGCTAGCCTAAACCTTGTATCGAGAGGGAATACTTCTCATGCATCCAAATACTTGAGCCAACCACTATGCCATTTGTGTCCACCATACCTACCTATACTACATGGTATTTTTCCAGCCATTCCAAAGTAAATTGCTTGAGTGCTACCTTTAAAATTTCATCATTCACCTATGCAATATATAGCTCATGGGACAAATAGCTTAAAAACTATTGTGGTATTGAATATGTAATTATGCACTTTATCTCTTATTAAGTTGCTTGTTGTGCGATAACCATGTTTACTGGGGAACGCCATCAACTCATTGTTGAATTTCATGTGAGTTGCTATGCATGTTCGTCTTGTCTGAAGTAAGGGCGATCTACTCTGAGTTGAATGGTTTGAGCATGCATATTGTGAGAGAAGAACATTGGGCCGCTAACTAAAGCCATGTTCCATGGTGGAAGTTTCAGTTTTGGACAAACATCCTCAAATCTCTAATGAGAAAAGAATTAATTGTTGTTGAATGCTTAAAGCATTAAAAGAGGAGTCCATTATCTGTTGTCTATGTTGTCCCGGTATGGATGTCTAAGTTGAGAATAATCAAAAGCGAGAAATCCAAATGCGAGCTTTCTCCTTAGACCTTTGTACAAAGTGCATAGAGGTACCCCTTTGTGATACTTGGTTAAAGCATATGTATTGCGGTGATAATCCAGGTAGTCCAAGCTAATTAGGACAAGGTGCGGGCACTATTAGTACACTATGCATGAGGCTTGCAACTTATAAGATATAATTTACATGATGCATATGCTTTATTACTACCGTTGACAAAATTGTTTCATGTTTTCAAAATCAAAGCTCTAGCACAAATATAGCAATCGATGCTTTTCCTCTATGAGGACCATTCTTTTACTTTCAATGTTGAGTCAGTTCACCTATTTCTCTCCACCTCAAGAAGCAAACACTTGTGTGAACTGTGCATTGATTCCTACATACTTGCTTATTGCACTTATTATATTACTCTATGTTGACAATATCCATGAGATATACATGTTACAAGTTGAAAGCAACCGCTGAAACTTAATCTTCTTTTGTGTTGCTTCAATGCCTTTACTTTGAATTATTGCTTTATGAGTTAACTTTTATGCAAGACTTATTGATGCTTGTCTTGAAGTGCTATTCATGAAAAGTCTTTGCTATATGATTCACTTGTTTACTCATATCATACACATTGTTTTGATCGCTGCATTCACTACATATGCTTTACAAATAGTATGATCAAGATTATGATGGCATGTCACTCCAGAAATTATCTGTGTTATTGTTTTACCTGCTCGGGACGAGCAGAACTAAGCTTGGGGATGCTGATACGTCTCCGACGTATCGATAATTTCTTATGTTCCATGCCACATTATTGATGTTATCTACATGTTTTATGCACACTTTATGTCATATTTGTGCATTTTCTGGAACTAACCTATTAACAAGATGCCGAAGTGCCGGTTCACTGTTTTCTGCTGTTTTTGGTTTCGAAATCCTAGTAACGAAATATTCTCGGAATCGGACGAAATCAACGCCCAGGTTCCTATTTTACCCGGAAGCATCCAGAACACACGAGAACCGCCAGAGAAGGGTGGCAGGGCCACCACACCACACCCCGGCGCGGCCTAGGGGGGGGGCGCGCCCCCCTAGGGTGTGGGCCCCCCTTCGACCTTCCTGCGCCGCCTCTTCGCCTATAAGAAGCCCCTGGATCAGAAAACCCTACACCGATTGACGAAAACCATAGAAACCTTCCAGAGCCGCCGCCATCGCGAGGCCAAGATCTGGGGGACAGGAGTCTCTGTTCCGGCACCCTGCCGGAGCGGGGAAGTGCCCCCGGAAGGCTTCTCCATCGACACCGCTGCCATCTCCACCGCCATCTTCATCACCGCTGCTGCTCCCATGAGGAGGGAGTAGTTCTCCATCGAGGCTCGGGGCTGTACCGGTAGCTATGTGGTTAATCTCTCTACTATGTACTTCAATACAATGATCTCATGAGCTGCTTTACATGATTGAGATTCATATGAGTTTTGTATCACTACTATCTATGTGCTACTCTAGTGATGTGTTATTAAAGTAGTTCTATTCCTCCTGCACGTGTGTAATGGTGACAGTGTGTGCACCGTGTTAGTACTTGGTTTGTGCTATGATCATGATCTCTTGTAGATTATGGAGTTAACTATTGCTATGATAATATTGATGTGATCTATTCCTCCTACATATGCATGAAGGTGACAGTGTGCATGCTATGCTAGTACTTGGTTTAGTAGCGTTGATCTATCTTACACTAAAGGTTACTTAAACATGAGCATTATTGTGGAGCTTGTTAACTCCGGCATTGAGGGTTCGTGTAATCCTACGCAATGTGTTCATCATCCAACAAAAGTGTAGAGTATGCATTTATCTATTCTGTTATGTGATCAATGTTGAGAGTGTCCACTAGTGAAAGTGTAATCCCTAGGCCTTGTTCCTAAATACTGCTGAGTTACTACTGCTTGTTTATCAAGCTTTACTGCGTTACTACTGCTGCAATACCACCACCATCAACTACACGCCAAGCACTTTTCTGGCACCGTTACTACTGCTCATATATATTCATACCACCTGTATTTCACTATCTCTTCGCCGAACTAGTGCACCTATTAGGTGTGTTGGGGACACAAGAGACTTCTTGCTTTGTGGTTGCAGGGTTGCATGAGAGGGATATCTTTGACCTCTTCCTCCCTGAGTTCGATAAACCTTGGGTATCCACTTAAGGGAAAACTTGCTGCTGTTCTACAAACCTCTGCTCTTGGAGGCCCAACACTGTCTACAGGAAAGGAGGGGGAACGTAGACATCAATGCTATTAAATTGCCTCCTTATTCAAAGTATATGAAAGATATTGTTACTAACAAAAGGAAAATCCCCAATGAGGAAATTTCCACTATGCTTGCTAATTACTCTTTCAATGGAAAAGTGCCAAAGAAGTTGGGCGACCCAGGTATACCTACTATTCCTTGTTCTATTAAGAATAATTATGTTAAAACTGCTCTATGTGACTTGGGAGCCGGTGTTAGTGTTATGCCTTTTTCTCTTTATAAGAGACTTTATTTAGATAAGTTGATACCTACTGATATATCTTTGCAAATGGCTGATAAATCTACTGCTATTCCTGTTGGTATATGTGAGGATGTTCCTGTTCAAGTTACTAATAACTGCTTGATATTAACTGATTTTGTTGTGTTGGAAATGCCTGAAGATGATAATATGTCCATTATTCTTGGGAGACCTTTTCTTAACACCGCAGGGGCTGTTATTGATTGCAATAAAGGAAAGGTTACTTTCAATGTTGATGATAAGGAGCATACCGTTTATTTCCCCAAGAGGATTGATAAAGTATGTGGAGTCAATACTATTTCTAATGTGAGAACTATCAAAATTGGAACCATTGATTGTCCTATATACGAGCCTAAAGAAGGTTATCAAAATCTTATGATTGGATCCATATCAATACAATTCAAGGTAACATGATTGATTTGAGGTTTATTTCTTCATATGCTATGTAAAATTTATTTGGTGGCAAGACTTGATCAACCTTGTTAACAAATACCTTTTATATGCATAGAGGAGGTAAACAACATCTCTTTCTTCCTCCACTTGTTTTATTTGCTGTAGCACTTTTGATTTGCAAAGCTCCTTAGTTAATTAGAGATTTCAAAAATTTTCCTGGCCAGTAATAATAAATTTAATACCCAGAAATGTGCGTTTTTCAAAGTTTTCAAAAATTCACAAAATTATACCATTGGTCCTATTTTTCGAAAATGCACCTGGGAGCACCTGGAGATGACCTGTGGGGCACCCCAGGGTGGCACCCCACAGGCCGGTGCGGCCTGGAAGGGGGGCGCGCCACCCTGGCGTGAGGGCCCCCCTTTACCTCACTTCAGCATCTCTTCCTCCCAGACTCTTCTCTCTCTCCCGAAAAAATCGACACCAGCTTCCTCTCACTCGCGTTTTTGCTCAAGAGCTCAGGATTTTTCGATCTCTTTGCTCAGCCCAGATTTTTGTCTGAAATTTGGCACATTTGTTCTCCGGTATGTGACTCCTCCAACTATCAAATTAGAATTTTGTTTGGTTGAGTATATCTTGAATATTTTGCTGCTGTAGGTAACATGTTTAGTGAGCTTGCATGCTTGTTCTAAGTTAAACAAACTAGTTTTGATGCATGATTAGCACTCTAGCAAGTTCCTATAGTAGTTCCCCTTGATTATATGTCACCAAATCAAATTTTATATTGTATGTTAAAAAGTTTCAGAAAAGGAGGATGAAGAACTTCAACTTTGGAGAATTTTTCAAGAGAGGGACAACCAGCACCGGAAGGCCATCTAGGACCGCCACCCGACTTAGGCGATCCTACAATGAGGATATCATCGCGCCAAGCTTCGCGCCCGATGAAGACAATGGGGCTCCTAATGCTTCGTCCTTCCCATGTTATGATTTTCTGAGAAATGCAGGGATATTGGATGATTTCTTCACCCTTGTCAACAGGGCGGGCTTAGCCGCCTACGTGGGAGATGAAAGGGAGCAATACTACATGCTCACCAAAATCTTCGTCGAGAGCTTCAAGTTCCACAACAAGCAATATGGGCCGACAGTTGCATTCAAGATCTATGGTAATCCTATTACTATGGAATTGGAAGAATTTTGTGTTGCATTGGATATTGCCCCTGTAGGTACATCAAGGAGGATTGATGACAACCCCCGGGATCTGTTGGAGCTCTATCGAGGGATCACCGATGATGATTGTCGCACCATTCAGCGTGGCAAGATAAGAAACATCCAACTCCCCGCCATTAAGTATTTTGCCTATTACATTGCTACTAGCATTCTTGGTAGGGAGAACACTAGCAATATTTCTAGCTACCATCTTACTTTCTTGAATGCTGCACTTACTAGACAGACACCTTATCATCTTGGTTCTCTTATTGCTCGCCGCCTGTCTAACAGGGGGCCTATTTTTGGAGGAACTATTGCATTGCGCATTTTAACACATTTAAGACTTCCTCTTGATTCTAATGATGTGCCATTAACCCCTAGGAGACTTGATATTGCTGCTATGAAAAGCCATCATTTTGTTACTGCTGATTCCACTTTAGATAATATGGTCTATAGAATGTTGTTTGCTGACGGGGATGAGAAGGAAATCCCTCTTCCCCAGCCGGGTTTGTTCAGTATTGACAGGGAACCATGGTCGCGCACTAAGGAGGAGGTGGAGGAAAATATGAAGATACAAGACTTCCACCAGCAGCATGACTCCGAGGACGCCGAGCCCTCCTACGACTACACCGTCACGTATCCGGGTGCTTCTTCTAGCACATACCCGGAATATGATCCATCTTCGTCGTACTACGGAGATGCTACCTCATGGCCTCGATGGGATTGAACTCCACTTAGGCCAAAAGCCTAAGCTTGGGGGGAGGTATACCGGCATCACTCATTCTTTGCATATTATGATTGCTGGATACTTGTATATACTTGTTTAGTTTGTTTGAGTGGTTTTCTAATGAGAGGAAGATGATATTTGGGGAAGTGCTGCCTGAAAACAGATTCTGGACTGTTACCGAAAAAATTCCCAAAAATAGCCAGAACAGTATTTTGCGAAGCCAATTTTTGTGCATGTTCCCCAGGTTGTTATCTAACTTTCATTAGTTGAACACTTTTCGATTTGAGCAGTGGAAGAATTTCTTAAAAATCGAGTACTGTAGTGCTGTCAAGTTTGACGAATTTCTGCTGCTTTGTGTTTATGTGACTTTTCTAGTTTGCCAATTCTTGTTTTTGCTTTGTTTCTTTCCCAAAACACAAAAAGACCAAAAATATTTCTGTTGTTTCTCTTCATAATTTGTTTGCTTTGGTTTCTTGCATTTATTTCGCTTTATTTGCTATTGCTAGTTTGCTATAAGAAAACCCAAAAAGATTTTGCTTTGTTTGCTTGTTTTCCTTTGTTCTTGTTTCAAATTCGAAAACACCAAAAATATTTGCTGTTCTTCTTTGGTTTGTAAAGTTCATCATGAGTTCAATGGTCTTCGGTGGCTGGAGCGTGGTTTTCATTTCATATTATCCAAGCTACACAAGTGAAAGGCAATAATGACGATCTACGACAATTGGATTGTGGTGAGAGGCTGGTATGAACTCTATTTGTTTTCATTTTTGTACATATACTCATCCATGTGAGCATGCTTAGTTGGTTCATGTGAGGTATATGTCATTTGAGAAAGTCTAGTAGTTCATGATCTCTCATGTTTAGCTCCAATTTATTAATATGAGTAGCATGTCATGGGTGTTTGCTTGCATTGTTTTATTCATAAGTAGGTATGGCATTGTGGTATCCTCCTCTGAATAATTCATTTATATCTACTTGGCACATGCTCACACATGCATATGACTGAACAAAAGTCAATTAAGCCTTGATGATTTATATTGCTTCAGAGTTCTTGTATCACTTTTATGCCTCCGTTAATTTATTTTGCCGCAAGCATGATTATGACAGTTACTGCTCTCTTGATTTGTCGCTCCCCAGTCTTTTGCTAGCCTTCACTTGTACTGAGCGGGAACGCTGCTCGTGCTTCTAAACACCTGAAAACCAAGTTGTTCCAAAGTGTCCACCATAAATACCTATGCATGGCATTTCAAACTATTCCAAGTAAATTCTCATGCGCTACCTTTAAAACCTTCAAAATACTTCTCAATTTGTGTTTATGTTTCATAGCTCATGAGGAAGTATGTGGTGTTTAACTTTCGACCTTGTCATTTACTCTTGACGGACTTTCATCATGGACTAGTGGCACATCCGCTTATCCAATAATTTTGCAAAAAGAGCTGGCAATGGGATTCCCAGTCCCAAATTAATTAACCTAAATAGACACTCCTCCATGGTATGTGATTGTTGGACGGCACCCGAAGGATTCGGTTAGCCATGGCTTGTGTAAGCAAAGGTTGGGGGGAGTGTCATCATAATAAAACTAAAATAAAAAGGCACTCCTTCATGGTATGTGATTGTTGGCAGGCACCCGAGGATTCGGTTAGCCATGGTTTGTGAAAGAAAGGTTGGAAGGAGTGCCACATAAACATAAAAATAATTCATGGGAGCTGCTCTTGGAAGTCCGGTTGGCGAGGTAATTGGTGTACCCATTACCATTCGTTGACAACAACAAACACCTCTCAAAATAATTTTACTCCTGTTTTAGAAATGAAAAGCTCTAGCGCATGTTAATCCCTGCTTCCCTCTGCGAAGGGTCAATCTTTTACCTTTGTGTTGTGTCTCCATTCTTTCTTTGAGCACTATCTTGAGAGCACAACTGTCATTCTTAGTATAATATGCTTGTCTCAAAATATGATTGATTGTGGTATAACTTTGATGCTTTTATCTTTGACAATCACTACTTCTAGTCTTTCTATGAACTTCAGAGGTGCCTGGGCATTTATGTTTTGCCAATCAAATACGGGCAAGCGAGATACCACTTTATCATACTCTCTTATGAACATTGCAATCCTGCTTATATATATGATTCATGATGCTTATTATTAATTGTTGGTACCTCTCAATGATTGACATAGCTGTTAGATGATCTTATTTGTATGCATCTCATTATGAACTGCCTAAGTGTTAGCCATAGCATCAGAATATATACATCATATGAGCAAATGTGTTCGTGAAAGTTCTTTTATCGCTCAGTTGTTAACTGAATTGCTTGAGGACAAGCAATAAGCTAAGCTTGGGGGGAGTTGATACGTCCAAAACGTATCTACTTTCCCGAACACTTTTGCTATTGTTTTGCCTCTAATTTGTGTATTTTGGATGCAACTAACACGGACTAACGCTGTTTTCAGAAGAACTGTTCTGGTGTCTCGTTTTTGTGAAGAAATCCAACTTTCAGGAAAATCCTCGGAATTTATGCAGAAGGCCCTATTTTCCCAGAATATTGGCGGAGCCAGAAGGGCGAGCCAGGTGGAGGCCCGAGGGCCCCACACCATAGGGCGGCGCGACCCAGGAGGGGCTCGCGCGGCCCTATCGTGTGGCCCCCTCGGCCGGCCTCCGACGCCCTCCTTTGGACTACTTATTGCCTTCGACCTAAAAACGCACAGGGAGGAGTCGAAGTCGCCAGAAAGCCTCCAGAACGCCGCCACATCGCGAAACTCCGTCTCGGGAGCCAGAAGTCTCCGTTCTGGCACTCCGCCGGGACGGGGAATTGGAGGAGATCATCGCCATCATCACCACCGACGCCTCTTCATCAACCAGCCATGTTTCCCCATCCATGTGTGAGTAATTCCCCCGCTGTAGGCCGAATGTGATGGTAGGGATTGGATGAGATTGGTCATGTAATAGCATAAGATTGTTAGGGCATAGTGCCTAGTGTCCGTAATTGGTACTTTGATGATATTGTTGCAGCTTGTTATGCTTAATGCTTGTCACTAGGGCCCGAGTGCCATGATCTCAGATCTGAACATGTTATTGTTTCATCATGATATTCATTGTTTATGGTCTTACCTGCAAGTTGTATACACATGTCGCTGTCCGGAACCGATGGCCCCGAAGTGACAGAAATCGGGACAACCGGAGGGGATGGTAGTGATGTGAGGATCACATGTGTTCACGGAGTGTTAATGCTTTGCTCCGGTACTCTATTAAAAGGAGTACCTTAATATCCAGTAGATTCCCTTGAGGCCCGGCTGCCACCGGCTGGTAGGACAAAAGATGTTGTGCAAGTTTCTCATTGCGAGCACGTACGACTATAATTGGAACACATGCCTATTGATTGCTTTGTACTTGGACACCGTTTTATTATTATTTGCAAATGCCCTGCTATGATTGTTACATGAGTTTCTCTCATCCATGCAACGCCCGTTATCCGTCCCCGTGCCTACAGTATTTTAATCCTGCTGTTTAGTAAAATCACTACTGCTGTCTCTGTTACTCTGCTGCTGTTATTTCACTACTGCTACTGCTATAAAACTGTTACTACTGGTAAACTCTTGCGAGCAAGTCTGTTTCCAGGTGCAGCTGAATTGACAACTCCGCTGTTAAGGCTTTCAAGTATTCTTTGTCTCCCCTTGTGTCGAATCAATAAATTGGGATTTACTTCCCGCGAAGACTGCTGCGATCCCCTATACTTGTGGGTCATCACAATCATAAAGGGATATAAATAAGCACTTCACTATGCTATTCATAACAGTGAATAAGTATTCTGTGAAATATAGCCTAAGAGACCCACACGGTGCACACACTGTCACATTTACACACGTGGGACAAGGAGTCTCCGGAGATCACATAAGTAAAATTCACTTGACTAGCATAATGACATCTAGATTACAAGCATCATCATATGGATCTCAATCATGTAAAGCAGCTCATGAGATCATTGTATTGAAGTACATAGGAGAGAGATTAACCACATAGCTACCGGTATAGCCCTTAGCCTCGATGGAGAACTACTCCCTCCTCATGGGAGACAGCAGCGTTGATGAAGATGGCGGTGGAGATGGCAGCGGTGTCGATGGAGAAGCCTTCCGGGGGCACTTCCCCGTCCCGGCGGCGTGCCGGAACAGAGAGTTCTGTCCCCCAGATCTTGGCTTCGCGATGGCGGCGGCTCTGGAAGGTTTCTCGCACCGTGGCTTTTCCGTATCGATGTTTTAGGTCAGGGACCTTTATATAGGCGAAGCGGCAGAGTCGGAGGGCTGTCGAGGCGACGACACCATAGGGGGGCGCGGCCCACCCCCTGGCCGCGCCAGGCTGGTGTGTGGGGCCCCCAGGGCTCCCCTCTAGCGGCTCTCGTGTGTTCTGGAAGCTTCGTGAAATTTTAAGACTCTGGGCGTTGATTTCGTCCAATTCCGAGAATATTTTCTTTGTAGGATTTCTGAAACCAAAAACAACAAAAAACAGGAACTAGCCCTTCGGCATCTCGTCAATAGGTTAGTTCCGGAAAACGCATAAAATCATCATAAAGTGTGAAAAAACATGTAGGTATTATCATAAAACAAGCATGGAACATAAGAAATTATCGATACGTCGGAGACGTATCAGGCCACCAAACACGCCCTTACTTTTTGGTATGCAAACTGCATGGCTGATATTTAATTGAGCTTTGGGTAAAGGAGAAGACGGTCTTTTTCATGCGATATCTTTCTATTCTTAATAGGTGATCCAATTTCTCTTCACATGCAGCCTATCCACATCAAACATCCTTGACCAATCCTAATTTGCCAAGTCATGCAAGCCTTACACCATCATTCACCATGTCATCCACCGTTATATTAGCAGATCTGCCCATCATCATTCCATCATCAGTTATTAATCGGATATAACGCTTTGGGGCGGTAGATTTAATTCCTGGAAGTGGTGAGATCGTTTCCCCCCCCCACTATCTATTCCTCCTCCTTCCCTTGCCTTATTATCATCGACATGGTCGCCGACCTCCAGATGGAGCTCTGCCTCGGGCGAGCGGTAGAAGATTCATTCGCTGGTTGGAGAAGTCAAAGTGGACATTTGTTGCGTGTGTAGTGCGTCCAATTTCTTCCTTTTTATATTCTGTAAGTACTGTCTTCGTCATTTTTCTTGAAGCTCGGATCAACTTCTGATAGACTCCAGTGGCATTTGATTTTGGTATCTCATCTCTCTCCTATTGCATAGCGGTATGCTAATCCCTTTCTGTGATCAAAACCAATCGACGTCTCTTAGGTTTATGGTCAATCCTTGCTCGATTTGTTCGCTGGCTTTATATGAGATTTTCCGCAAGGTCGTCCATTCTTCTGGCATCCGACGGACGTTTCTTTTGATGCGTATTCTTCAGTGGTGACCCTGAAAATCATTAGCACACCACGTGCCTCTTTTCTGGTGTCTACTGCGTGCAGCAGAACTGTTCGATGATATGCCAATCAGGCCATGAGGTTATGACAATTGATAGAATTTGGGTATGTAAGTATCCAGGTAACTTTTTTAATTGATTCTGGTCTCCATCTTTCTTGCAGTAGTTCTTACGCCATTTACCAAGTGAGGGAAGTTTGTGTTTCTTTAGATCAAAACGGAAGTTTGTAGTTTACCATTAGTAGCCATGTTCATGAATTTTTGATGGTCACACTGAAAACCTGCAGTCTATTCGCAATTTAATAGATATTATTGGCTGCATTGTGATTATATGTGGCCTATTTGTCAACTCTTTTTTCCTCTTTTGTAAGATGCAGGCCTACAAGCTGATCTGTGAGTTGCCTCGATAGACTGATAGAGTACACCACAACTTGGACACCAATACTCGATGTGTCATCGTTGGCGTGTTTGACTTATCTACGAGTGAGTTTAGACTTGAGCCACAAAGCTCTTCTTCCATGTTATATACTTCCTGCTGCTGAATGGTACTGGTATGCACTATCAACTGAACCTGAAATGTTTGATGAAATGCAAGTAAGGTCCCGACTCTTGATGGTGGAATGCTTAATCTGTTTTAATCACGGTAATTGGTTAGAACATTACATATCAATGGTTATTTGCATTTTTTTGATGCAAACGGAGTTCATATTTCAATACTTATGGATTCTCGAAACCAGACTCAATGCTCTGCAGATGGATTACAAAGTTAATTTGAACGGTGCGAAAACATGCACTGTTGAAACGGTAAAGCATTGTTCTTATGAAAGGTTATTGTTGTTGTTGGCTACCATCAATTCTTGCAAGCCTATATTCAACACATGTGAATAATGCACTTCAAGAGGTTGTGAAGATTTTCTAGATGATATTGTTTTAGGTACGAATGGTAGATGTGTGAGTACATTGCGAGTCACAAAGGTGAAAACTGATTTTCTGTTGTCACATGTCTCGATTTCTATTTTATCCTTCCTGCTGTAGTCCCACATTTGCTACTCCCATTGTTGTATAGGTGTATAATTACCTAGTAGAAATCTATTTGTTATTTTCTTCTGCTACGAGTATTGTTCCAATCTCAGTTTTCTTGAATTGTTTGACAAGCTCTACCTTGGATATTCTGTGTTATATTGGAATATATATCAGTATTTAACTATTGCATTTCAGAAGATGAATGTCATCTTACCTTCAAATGCATGTATCTGCATTCTGCATCATGGGTAGTTACAATCTCTGATTGAAATAATGGGATGTAAGGGGCTGCAATATAGAAAAGCATCTAAATAGTCACTTTATTTACCTTTTTAAGTTTCCTATATGTATATCACTAAAATTTCTCGCAGCAACGCGCCGGGTATCATCTAGTTATAATTATAGCGCATACTTGTGCGTGGATTATCAAGGTCATGTAGAACTAATAAATGACAGCCTGATTTATCTAGAGTTTTCTAAGACGATGAATAATCTAGAATGGAATGGAAGGAGTATGCCCTAGTACTATGACTTGCTCTTTTATCTTTGTCTTTCGAACTTCTCTATTATTCTTCCAAACCATTGCATGAATCTTTGTTCCCAGCTGGTCCGCTTACATGGGAGAAGAAAGGTCCCAAGCATGACCTCTTGTTGTTGAAGCCGCAACCTCTTTCTGTATATGAAAAAGCCTGTGACAAGAAGATAATGTAACTTAGTCACTTTTGGTGACTTCCAGTGAAATCATCTTTTTCCCGAGTTTATGGATATTTATCATATTACATATGTTATAATTAAAGGTGTGAAGGTCCACAACTTCCATTTCATATCAAGTTACGGCACAATAGTCTGTTCCAGACATCATCCGCAGTTCCCAACAAGAGACACGATATATAAAACACACAAACTTCAGTACAACTAGAAGCATGTCTAAGGGAATTACAAAGAAAGCAAACTCGCTACCATGAAAAACATTACCATCCACAAAACAAAACAAAATGTGATTTATACTTTTCTTACAACTACAAAATCTACATTTATCATCTCCCGAGAACTTAAAAAGTAGGATTTTTATGGTTTACCAACTAAATACTTTAACACTTCAAGGAATCCTAGTCAACAAAAAAGCTCAGAAATGAACTTTAGCATGACATGTTTCTAAAAGCCGGGTACAAAACTTGAATCAAACGAACCATTACTCTCTAACAAGACGTCTCTACATTTATAATTTTACTCCCTACGCTCAAGGCAGCATTCCATTGTTTATAGTTCATTTCAATTCTTAGTTGTCTCCATCCAAACTCCAAAGACGCTCCACGAATCATTAGTAGTTACCTAGCAACCATGATGTTAAGACTGCTCATAGTGGGAGTAACATAGCTAGTAACATCACACATCTCAATGCATTTTGGTGACATGGCATGCCAATAAATGAAGAAAGAGAGTGGGGTGGTAACTAGCTATGTTACCATAACATCACACACCCCAAGACAAAATGAGTCTACAACATAATAAATAACACAATGCATGACACCACATAGAAGTTACTACCCACTATGAAGGTAGTAACCTAGACTAGTAACATGACATATCTTACTAGTCTAAGTTACTCCCCACTATGACCAGCCTAACACTAAAAGTTACTTAATACTCCACCCATGATGTTAACACTAAAAGTTACCTAGCACGGAATACATTTTCTTTTCTTCTAGCAAGATCGAGCAGTACTGGGCCAAAACGAACAAAAAAGGGGCTTTGCCCGAAAACTATCGGGCCTGACGACGCCACGACGGCAACAGGGGAAACAGCGCAACCCACCTCCGTGACCACACCAATGGCGACCACCGCCTGCTCCCCGCCGCTCTCCTCCACCGCGGCCATCTCCGCCTGCCAGTCGGCCGCCCCCTCCTCCAAGCGCTTCCTCCCGCGCCCCTGCCGCCCACCGCGGCCCAGGCCCCGGCTCCGCGCGGGCTCCCTCAAGGAATGGCGCGAGTTCGAGGACGCCGTTGAGAGCAAGGACCTCTCGCGCGCGCTGCGGTTCCTGCAGTCGGTGGAGCCCGCGTATTACCCGGAGGCGCCGGCGTCCGCGGGTACGCAGGTGGCGCTCCCCGTGCCGCCGGGCCGGGACTGGGAGGTGCTGGACGCCTGCATCGACGCCGACGACATGCGGCTCGTCGGCCGGGCGTACCAGTTCCTCTCCGACCGCGGGGTCCTCGCCAACTTCGGCAAGTGCAAAAACATAGGTAAATGGCGGTCTCTCATTCATTTAATTTTCCCTTTTTGGTGTAATATAATTGGATCCACTTGAGGTTTTGTTATGCAAAATTACTATCCCAATTGCCGAATTGCATTCAAAATTGTTCTTGGTGGGGAAGTCATGTTATATGTTGCAGTGAGTTCGGTGATGTCTGCAGGGTTTATTGTAAAATCCAGCATCCTAGCGTGTGTATGGTGGTTAAGCTATCTGTAGAATTCGAAGCTGCGAACTGATCTAAAAGTGAATTAGGATGCAAAAGTGTTCAGAATTGCAAGTTCCTGTGCACTGATTGATTCAAGGAATACCCTTAAATTTTGAATTTGGGTTACATTTTACTATAACAAGGCACTGATAATATTGTGTTAGTCAATGCATTTACAGTTGGCATTTTTGGCACTGACCAGTGTATGTGCATGCATTTTGCTGCAGTTCTGGACGGGCCAAGAGAAGTCACACCAACAATTTTAAAGGAGATGACAGGCCTGGAAGGTGAGAATTGAAGCAATACTCCCATCTCTTCCATCTGTACTGTTCCTTATTCAAAGATTGAGGTGGACCTTCACTTCTTTGTTCTCAATCTCATGCTGCAGTACTCCTTGCCTTAGCAATGGATCTGTGAAATATACTGATACACCAATTCAGAAGGACTTCTATTTCTTCTGTAGCCCTTATCTTCTTCATGTTTTAATTCTGTCAGCTGCAAAGCTTGCACCGAAGAAGTGGGGTCTCTCAGGAAATTCCCCTTATGTTCTGGCTACATTTTTTGGAGGTGTATCCTTTCTTCTGACTCAAGGAGTTGATGTACGGCCTAACTTGGCCGCCATATTGGGCTTAGCAACAGCTGATGCGCTTTTTCTTGGTGGGACTTGTGCTGCTCAAATCTCATGTTTCTGGCCTCCATACAAGCGCAGAATCCTTGTACATGAAGCAGGCCATCTTCTTACTGGTATTGCTTTCCTTCAGTTTCTCATACTTTTTTGTGGTCTCAAGTTCTTGTAACCAGTGGCAGGCCCAACACATCAGGAATGGGTGTTCAAAGCTGAAAAGAAAGTTCTACTGTAATTAGTAAAGTTCACAAAAGTAGAAGACAATTTACAATTTCATCCCTTTTTCCACTTCTTGCTTTATCATTCAGGCAATTTATTGTAGGGAAAAGATCAATCACCAATTATGATCATTGAGTAGAATTGGCTATTGGGGCCTTATACAGTAGATTGGCCTTAGGGACTAAAGAAATTCAAAAATTCTACTAAAACCATGGATCGAACATGGGATTAGTTGATTCTAGAGATGCACAGATATCACCAAATTGACAGGGGAAGACACTGTTCTTATTGTAGCAATTTGTCAGTATTTATGACTAGTAGTCTAGTACAGCTATCTAGCTACTGAGTTCATGTTCCAAATTTGGGTGTGCATGTACAGCACTGCCCCCAACATGGGCCTGCCCCTGCTTGCAACCAATGCTACTTTGGGATGGTAGCTTTTACTTGTTAGTTTTGCATTCTGCAATTTGTATGACGTCTGACTTATGAGACAAGCTTGTTACCCTAACCGATCTTACTTCCATGAACCTGGTTCTAGCTTATCTAATGGGTTGCCCAATACGAGGAGTCATCCTGGATCCATTTGTGGCATTGCGAATGGGCATTCAAGGCCAGGTACAACCGTATCTAATTTTCATGTTATATTGTATATATGGTGTGCCTTGTATGTTTTATGTCTATCGATCCAATGAAGTGGTGCTATTTCTGTCGATTATGAACATCACCTTGCTGTCTCAAAATTTTGACTTAGCTTTACATCCAACTGTGCTACTGCTATGGCGGGCAAGTGGTGCAACTGAGTTCATTCTCCTTATGTTCCTGAACACTGTTTTAAGAAACAAAGAAAAAATATTTTGTTATCGGGTAGGATTTCGTTGCAGTTTTAGAACTAATTAGAAGCTTATACGCCTCACTGGACTAATATATACTCCCTCCGTACCGTTTTAATCGACGCAAAGTTGTGGCTACCAATGTATGTTTCATGCGATGGCCTGCGTCGATTAAATAAGAACCGAGGTAGTAGTAGGCAAAGGCAAAAATATGTCTTGTAAGGATATATGACTAGAATTCGTTGCTTTGCATTGTACAGATTGTCACGTTCCTTTAATATTTTCCAAATGAAGAATCTTAGATATGCTTTTCAGGCTTTCATAGAGATCTCAAGGATATTATATCATACCTCTGCAGGCAGGGACACAGTTCTGGGATGCGAAAATGGAGAAAGAACTCGGTGAGGGTCATCTATCTAGTACAGCATTTGACAGGTATGTAAACTACTGTGTTTCAGTGTATGCTCTTCGACCTCTTGGACAGCACATCTGCTCGTTATTTCTCAAGCAATATCTTAATCGCAGATACTGCATGATTCTATTTGCTGGGATCGCTGCAGAAGCACTTGTATATGGGGAGGCAGAAGGAGGAGAAAATGATGAGAATTTATTCCGAAGTTTGTGTATTCTGCTCAATCCTCCGCTCTCTGTTGCACAGGTCCATCTTTTTCTGCTGCATCTCTTATCTCCATCTTAACAAACCAAAATAGTCCGTGAATACTTTATCGTTGCTTATCAGATGGCAAATAGAGCTCGCTGGTCAGTGATGCAATCTTACAACCTTCTGAAGTGGCACAAGAAAGCGCATAGAGCTGCCGTGAAAGCACTTGAGGGTGGACATAGTCTCAGCGTCGTCATTAGGAGGATAGAAGAAGCCATCTCCTCCGACAGATAGCTGGAGGAGATATTGATCTCTTAGACGTATTCTTGCTGATTAAGATTTCCTGACAGCTCTCAACAATGCAAAGGAGTTGACACACATAAGAAATCTTGCTACATACTGAGATGAGAACTAGAATTAAGCTCGGAATGCTTGCGCTCTTCAAGGAAATCAGAAGTACATGATCCATTCATTCAGTTAGTGTCATGTGATGTATATGCAGTAAGATCAGTTCCCATGGAGCTTTCCAAGGTTTGAAGCAGCTTTCCAAGGTTCCATGGATATGTTTAAAAAATTGGTGAGACATTTTATACCCTACATGTATATAAGCATAGGTAGAATAGAAACAACTGATCAGACTGCTTCGCGAAATATAGCACTCAGGTTGTTTCTCTCTAGTACAGTACTCTGTATCATATTAGTATAATCGGCTTGTAAATCCATAATTTTGGCACGACATAATGACTTTCAAAATGGTCCATGAATATTTACCATTTGCTTATCAGATGGAAGAAAGAGCTCGCCGGTCAGTGATGCAATCTTACAACGTTCTGACGAGGCACAAGAAAGCGCATAGAGCTGCCGTCAAAGCACTCGAAGGTGGACATAGTCTCAGCGTCGTCGTTAGGGCATGTACAATAGTCTAGTACTAGTAGGGAATTTGGCTGAGGTGAAGGAGAGAGGGGGTGGAGAGAGAAAGAGTCCATCGGTAAACTTAGAGCAACTATAGCAGATCCGTTAAAACGGCCCAAACCTGTATTTTTTTGGCAGCTTACAGTTTCGCTTGGTTTCGCTCGCTGATCAGAACGGGGGTGTGCAGAACGGGGGCGGAAGCTCCCGGCCGCGTCACGAGCTGCCGGTCTTCAGCAGCGCGCGAAATGGGTGCCCTCCAAGGCCGCCCAACTTGGGGCCTCGTGCTACCGGAAGCTCGCCTCGTACGCTATTTCTGGTGAGGGCTTGTCATCCTCCGTCCCCCGTGATTATTCACGGCGTCAGATCCATCCACCCAGTTCTTCATCTGTTAATTAGCTTTGCAATTACGATTCTACGCCATGGACGAGGGTACTCCATGATATTAGCAGGTAGTAGTCGGTGGTACTCTGTAATTGTTGTCATGGAGTGCGGGCTAAATCTATCCATTATATTATAATCGAGATGCACAATAACGAAGAACGAAAAGTAAAACACTGCAGGGGACACGAGATTTTAACGTGGAAAACCCTTGCAACACACAAGGGAAAAACCACGGGCGTCAGCCAGCAAAACTTCACTATTTTGGTGGTGTTTACAAACGCCGTGGGTGTACAATGATGCGACAAAACCCTAGCGGCGGCTTACAGGGAAATATATATAGACGGTGGCAACGCTTCGGCCCAAGCCTCCGGCGACGGGCCTCGCTCCGCTCGTCAGAAGTTAGCCTCCCTTTAGTATATGAATTTGGATCACAATATAACAAACTCCACCTTGAGACAAATTCCTTGTAACATAAACTTCAACAATCACCTGAATCAACAAAGAAAACACTTGCTGGCGCCAATAGCCACTTGGGCTAAACAGTTATACCAACCAAGCTTGAGCAAAGCTCAAACTTGGACACAGGGACAGGCTTAGTCATCATATCAGCAGGATTATCTTGAGTACTAATCTTGCATACCTTCACTTTACCTTTTGCAACCACATCTCTGATTGCGTGGTACTTAATATCAATGTGCTTTGTCCTCTCATGGAACATCTGATCTTTAGTAAGATAAATAGCACTTTGACTGTCACTGAACAACTTAATGCAAGAATTATCTCCACAAAGCTCAGCATATAAACCTTTCAGCCAAACAGCCTCTTTACCGCCTCAAGCAATAGCCATGTACTCAGCCTCGCAGTAGATTGTGCAACAGCATCCTGCAAAGTAGCCTTCCAGCTAACAGCACATCCACCAACAGTAAACACATAACCTGTGAGGGACCATCTCTTATCCAAATCGCCAGCATAATCTGAATCCACATATCCGGCGAGCCCCTCACCAATCCTGCCAAACCTCAAGCAAGCTTTTGATGTGCCGCGAAGGTACCTGAAAATCCACTGAACAGCTTTCCAATGTTCTTTACCAGGATTAGCCATGTATCGACTGACCAAACTCATAGCATATGACAGATCAGGACGTGAACAAACCATGGCATACATCAAGGAACCAATAGCACTAGAATAGGGAACTCGAGACATGTACTCAATATAATCTTCAGAGCTAGGACATTGCAAAGCTGACAACTTGAAATGAGAAGCAATAGGAGTAGTAACTGACTTTGCATCATGCATATTAAAACGATGAAGAACTTTCTCAATGTACTTTTCCTGACTAAGAAACAACAAACTAGACTTTCTATCCCTTTTAATTTCCATGCCTAGTATTTTCTTAGCAGGACCAAGATCCTTCATCTCAAACTCACTACTTAATTGATTCTTTAAAATAGTGATCTCTTTCATGCTCTTGGCAGCAATCAACATATCATCAACATATAGCAGCAAATAAATAGGTGATCCATTAACAAACTTGATATACACACAACTATCATACTGAGATCTCTCAAAACCATGTGTAAGCATAAATGAATCAAACCTTTTATACCACTGTCGTGGCGACTGTTTCAGACCATAAAGAGACCTCTTTAATTTGCAAACAAGATCCTCCTTGCCAGGCACAACATAACCTTCAGGTTGGTCCATATATATCTCCTCCTCCAACTCACCATGCAGAAAAGCAGTCTTTACATCTAGCTGCTCAAGCTCAAGATCATGCATAGCAACAATACCAAAGAAAGCACGAATAGAACTATGCTTCACAACCGGGGAGAATACATCATTATAATCAACACCTGGAATTTGACTGAATCCTTTTGCTACTAACCTTGCCTTAAACCGCGGAGGCTCATTAGGAGACAAACCTTCCTTTCTTTTAAATATCCACTTGCAGCGGACAGCCTTCTTTTGTTTAGGCAAGTGCACAACATCCCATGTGCCATTCTTCTCAAGCGATTGCATCTCTTCTTGCATCGCACCTACCCACTTCTCTTTATCAACCGAAGCAATGGCTTCAGTATATGTAGCTGGTTCAATATCATGCTCCACCTTTTCAGCACAACTCAAAGCATAATCAACAATATCACATTCTTGAATTAATCGGGTAGGAGGTGTAATATTTCTCTTAGGGCGGTCAGTAGCAATAGACCGTCCTTGTCGCTGAACTAAAGGTGGTGAAGGTGGAACATCATTATCACCATTGTTGGTTTCAGGAACCACATTTTCATTCTCCTTTGCGTGCTCCACCTGCACGCCAATTCTGTGCTGCTCATCATCAGAAACATCAGGAGAATCAATAGCATCAGAAATATCAGTAGACGGACTATCATTAAACATAACCGCCTCATTAAAAACGACATTCCTGCTCAACACAATTTTCTTAGTTTCATGATTCCATAATCTATATGCCTTAACTCCTGAACCATAACCAAGGAAGATGCACTTAACAGCCCTTGGCTCCAACTTTCCATTATCAACATGAGCGTAAGCAGTGCAACCAAAAACTCTCAAATCTGAATAATCAGTAGGCGAACCAGACCATACCTCAATTGGAGTTTTCTTATCAAGTGGAACAGAAGGTGACCTGTTGATGAGATAACATGCGGTGGAGGCTGCTTCAGCCCAAAAACTTCTATGCATCTTTGCATTAGACAACATGCAGCGAGCCCTCGAAATAATAGTCTTGTTCATGCGTTCAGCCACGCCATTCTGTTGAGGGGTGTACGGAATGGTATGATGTCTTACCATCCCATCATTGCTGCAAAACTCATCAAATTCATTTGAACAAAATTCCATACCATTGTCGATTTAGTATCTTAACCTTCTTTTCAGTTTGGGTTTCTACCATAACTTTCCACTTCTTAAAAGCATTAAAAACATCAGATTTATGTTTCAGGAAATATGGCCACACTTTCCTTGAGTAATCATCAATAATAGTAAGCATGTAATTAGCACCACCATTAGAAGTTCTACGGGACGGACCCCAAACATCAGCGTGTACATAATCTAAAATGCCTTTGGTGGTATGAACGGAAGCATTAAATTTTACTCTTTTATGCTTACCAAAGATGCAGTGCTCACAGAACTCAAGATTACCTAAATCGCAGCCATCAATTAGCTCTCTCTTTGCCAATTCTGCCATGCCAAGCTCACTCATATGTCCAAGGCGCTTATGCCAAAGGTTAGTCTTACTAGTTTCATCAGAACTAACAGCAGCAGCAATACCAGGCAAAGTGCTACCTCTAAGGACATATAATTTCGCAGAATTCATATCACCAATCATAATAATGAGAGAACCTGATGATACCTTCAAAAGTTTGTTCCCACCTTTGTACTTGTACCCGTCACAATCAAGGGTACTCAAAGAGATCAAATTCCTTGCCATGGAGGGTATGTGTTTCACTCATGTCAACGTGCGTGTCATCCCATCATGGGTCTTGATCTGAACAGAACCAATGCCAACAATGCTGCACTGGTTGTCATTCCCCACACGTACAAAATCTCCACTCTGCACAGACTCATAAGAACTGAACCAATCTTTGTTACAACAAATATGAAACGAACATGCAGTATCAAGAATCCATTCATCATCACGTGAAACACATGCAGCCAAGACAGCTAAGCAATCTCCATCAGAACTATCACTACCAGCAACAACAGCAGCCTCACCCTTACCGGTGACAACGGCAGCCTTACCATTACCATCATTATTTTTCGGTTGGTAAGTTCCGTTCCTTTTCTCCTTGTTCTGCAGCTTCCAACAATCATCAATATTGTGGTTAGATTTCTTACAATACCTGCAGAACTTGTCACGTCCTTTGGACTTTGAGCGACCTCTGTCGCCCTTGCTCTTATCTCTGTTGTTGTGGTAGTAGTTATCTCGCCGCTCAGGTCTGCCACGGACCTCTAATGCCTCCGCCTTGGAGGACGAACTTTCAGCCTGCACCATAGATTTCATTTTCTCCTTTTGTTGGAGAGCATCATAAACTTCCGCGAGAGTTAGTTTGTCATGGCTCAATAATATGGTGTCACGAAAATTACTGAAAGAATTAGGCAGCGAGCATAAAAGAAGAAGACCTAAATCCTCATCCTCATACTTAACTTCTATAGACTGCAAATCAGAAACAATCTCTTTCCAGGAAGATAGGTGATTCATTACCGAACCTCCCTCTTGCAACTTATGCGAGAACAGCTTCATCTTCACGTGCAATCTGCCCGTGAGATCCTTGGACAAACATATCTCCTCTAGTTTGACCCATAACTCGGCGGTGGTTTTCTCCTGCAGCACTTCCTGCAGAATATTATTAGACAGATGGAGTTGAATCAACGATAAAGCCTTATGGTCTTTCCGCTTCTCCGCATCAGTCCAGGTATCCTTTGCTTTCTCGCCGAAAGCATCGATCGCTTCATCCAGATCTGAAGATTGGGCGAGAATCGCCCTCATCTTCACTTGCCACAAAGCAAATCTCGTGGTGTAGTCCAGCTGCGGTAGATCGAACTTCAGTGGCGACATCTCGTAAACCCTAGATCCAAAGAACACGGGCTCTGATACCACTTGTTATAATCGAGATGCACAATAACGAAGAACGAAAAGTAAAACACTGCAGGGGACACGAGATTTTAACGTGGAAAACCCTTGCAACACATAAGGAAAAACCACGGGCACCAGCCAGCAAAACTTCACTATTTCGGTGGTGTTTACAAATGCCGTGGGTGTACAATGATGCGACAAAACCCTAGCGGCGGCTTACAAGGAAATATATATAGACGCTTCGGCCCAAGCCTCCGGCGACGGGCCTCGCTCCGCTCGTCAGAAGTTAGCCTCCCTTTAGTATATGAATTGGGATCACAATATAACACATTAGATCAGAAGAAATAGACGGTTTGTATTAAATTGTGGGTACTGTAAAACTCCTCGCGGCTGGAGCTACTACCCGAGAACGAGAAGTTCAGCGATGTGCTGAGAATTGTGATATGCCTACTGGAATCGATTCTGATATTGATGGATGATGATGGATTTCAACTGTGAGAGGATAAATGGGTCTTAGAAGATTATATGGTGTTAAGAAGAATCGGCCAAGGTTATCAGCAAAAATCAACAGGTTGATTTGAGGAGATATTCATCAGAGGAAGAAGAAAAACAGTGTAAATTAATGGTTTTTATTTTTACGTTATCATGCAGTCCTGGGTTCCTATAGACATCTCAAAGGACGACCCCATGCAGGAGCAGTCTTTTTGCCTGTGTGTAGATGGCATGGAGCAGCATTGCAGACAGCTGTCTAAACCATTGAACACACCCTTACGCAATGCACTATGTGGTATCGGTTCAGATTTAGAAACCGATGGTGTTTGGCTGCTATGCTACGATCCGCGTTGGCCCGTACTACTTGCATGCAGATATGTGCCAACTTCTCTCTCACTACGGGAGAAGTCGTGGTTGCCGTGCGGCACTTTGCACGGCAAAGGCTGCTATATGCACGGCAAAGGCTTTACCGTACGTGCACGCACGGCAAAGGCTGCCCTGTAAAGCGAGCGACGGCAAAGGCAACATTGCCGTGCGCACCGCCTATTTGCACGGCAAAGACCGTTGCCGTGCGCCCTATTCTTTGCCGTGCGTGCGGTACTTTGCCGTGCGGCAGAGCGTTGCCGTGCGTGCGGTACTTTGCCGTGCGCGGTAATATTGCCGTGCGGCGCCTCCTTTGCCGTGCGTAGCAATGTTGCCGTGCGCTATTTCTGTGCCGTGCCGTTGGCTTTGCCGTGCGGCAGAAGGCCAGCCCACACGGCAAAGGCCTTGCCAGCAGACCCTCCAGGACCTCCCAGGCGCACAGGTGAGCGCCACGTGGCCCCTTTGCCGTGCGTGTGTGCACACACACGGCAAAGGGGCCTGATTTTTTCATTTTTTTGCTGTTTTTCATTTATCCCTGCAGTTCAAATATTGCATTTCACAAATATAGCATATATATCAACATATGATAACCAAACACATCAACAACACCACAAATACGTCGAGCACACATAGTTCATGCATACAATCCGTTACATAGAGTCCATAGTCCATCCACACAAGTTACATAGAGTCCATAGTGCAATGTCTAATATTACAATCCATTACAAGCATACAATCCGACAAAGTGCACGAAGACCATGCCATCAACCATGTCCTCCTCCATTGCTAGCGCCCGCCTCATCGTCATTGCCTTGTGACACATAATCTACAAGGTTTGATGGAATTGACATTTGTCATTTGCATAATGATCACTTGAACACGCACAAGTAGCGGGTTGGGCACAAGTGTAGGAGGACTCACCGCGGTTCATGCTCCGGATGATGTTCAAGTTGTTCACGGTGACAGGTGTCCCCGGGCTCTGAGTGGGCGGTGGCGACATCCACGGCATGGAGTAAGGTGGAGGAGCAGGAATACTCCCCGGTGGAGAAGACAGAGCCGTCTGGCTCATCAGCCAGCTCATCTATGCCTGTTGCTGCTGCATCATCTGCTGCTGCTGTTGCATCTGCAGCATCATCTGTGTCTGCTGCTGCTGATACTCCAGAATCTGCCGCTCCATGTTCCGTGCGTGCTCCTGGGCCGCCTGCTCCTTTGCTGCCATCTCCGCCTACGATGTGTTGTCGCGATGTCATTAACATTTCAATGGAAAGCATGTAAAGGAAAGGTAGAGGCCACTTGTAGGAACATACCCGTAACCGCTCGACAGCTAGATCCGAAGCCCGTGGCCGGGACTCTACCTCAGGCTGGCCGCTCTTACGACCACGACGGATCTGGCGGAGAGAGGGAACCTTCGCTGGGTCGACAACCTCGTCACCAAGCCATAGGCGGCCATGCTTCAAGCCTTCTCCCGCAAGCACCGCAACCTCAGGGTCAAAGTCCTCGGCCTCTGGGTTGGCGTCCTCGCCGTACTTCTGCTTGAACTTGGAGACATACGACGTGCACTGGGTATCGGATTGCGGGTTAACCCACACGGACCCCGTCTCAGGATGCGGCGTCTTCCTTTGCTTCATCTTCTTTAGCACGGCAAAGACGTTAGGCTTCGCTCCTGTCCTCACTTCCTGCAAAAGAGAACATGTAATAAAGTGAAGTGGCACACCCTTGCAGAGTTAGCAAATATATAACATGAATTCAAAGAATGAAGGAACCATTAATTTGCTCACCTCGTTCTGCAGGTGAAGAGAGATGGGGATGCTGCCTTGGATATGCGATCCACCTCGCATCTCTGCCCGCTTCTTCTTGCCCTCCTCGTGCTTCTTGAGGTACTGGGGGCATGTCCACCACATGACCATCGCAAGAAAGCACCTGTCGTCTGCGCCGACGTATTGAGGAGGGTTCTACATGCACAAGATAAACCCATTATGGTAAAATAAACTACATGGCGATAAAGAAATCAATAACACACAAATGCAAATACCTGCATGTACTGCCACGGTTGCATGAGCGTGTCGCGAGCGTCCTCCTTAGTCATGTGGACGAAGCGGTCGGCGTGCCAGTCGCGGACGCACTGAACACGTGCCTCGTAGTGCATGCCAGTCACCCTCTTCCTTGCAAGCTGGTGAAGGACATCATCGCACATATTTTCCTTGCCCTCGGCCTTCTTGAAGTATTTCTGCAACCATGCACATAGGTAAAACAAGGGGCATTAGTGCAATTATTGTCAACTAATGAGAGTGTATGAATGGTAAGAAGTCAAAAGTCACGTACCCAAAATTTGCCAACAATGCAGTCCACCAAGGTGCCGCGGCCAAGAGCATGTTCCGCGAGGCTGTACTGCGCTCACCTCCAAGCTACGTCGCAGCCACCAGTAGGGAGATTGACTATCCCAGGGAAATACCTTCTAAGTAGGCCCCCAAGGATGTTCGAGTACCCACGTGGCGGCTTCTGCGACGGGTCTTCATACCTGAACGAGCTGCACCATGAAACGACAACATCAATATGTATGTGATAATAATTTTGATAATGACAAAATTGCGATAACGAAATGCCAAAAATTAACATGTACCTCCTTCCATAGGGCTCTAGAACAACATGGCTGTAGCGCCAGTGCTTCAGCGCGGGGAGCTATGTTATCCCACGCCGATATGGCCTCCTATCACGTGGCCTCAGCATCTCCACAGCTGGAACGTACTCGTAATCTAGCGGCGCATTCCAAACTAGATTTGGATCAGGATCGAACGGTAAGTTCCCCAACCCCTCATCCTCCGAGAGGTCCTCCTCGTCCCCCTCCTCCTGGTCCTCCCCACCCCCTCCTCCTCCTGGTCCTCCCCACCCCCTCCTCCTCCTGGTCCTCCCCACCCCCGTGGTGCTCCTGGTCCTCCACCTCATCATCATCATCGGCTGCGGGAGGGGGGCTAGGACTAGGAGTGAGTACCCGCGTCGGATTCTTCCTACGCGGTCGCACGTGCACTGGGGGAGCGACGGGAGGGGGGCTAGGAGGGGGGGGGGGGTAGTAGCTCGGCCCCGCCTCGAAGTCCCTACCAAGTCCTTGAGCTTCTTTGTAAGACCGCCACCCCCTTTTTTTTGGCGGCATGCTTCAATCACCTGCAAACACACTATGTGCCAAAGGGTCCCAATCTTGGTTCTCCATGTGTATATGTCCTAAACAAACCTAAAAGAATGAAAAAGTACATTTGTGCACCCTCGCGCGGAGAAATCTAGGGGGGTAGACCCGCCGGGGCACACGTTCCGCTGTTTTGGGGGGAGGAGGGGGAGAACGACCGCCGGAACATCGGAACCCCACCAAATCTTGCATGTGGACCTATGATATGTGTCAAAGTGTGATGCAAGGTGTAATGGTGCAAAAGTAGCTCCCCTAAACCCTAAACCCTAGCCCTAACCCTACGCCTAACCCTAACCAGTAGATCAGGCACACCCTCGATCGTGTGATAATGGCTCGAGCTGCGGGTGTATGTGCCAAAGGGTACCAATCTTGGTTCTCCATGTGTATATGTCCTAAACAAACCTAAAAGAATGAAAAAGTACATTGGTGCACCCTCGCGCGGAGAAATCTAGGGGGGTAGACCCGCCGGGGCACACGTTCCGCTGTTTTGGGGGGAGGAGGGGGAGAACGACCGCCGGAACACCGGAACCCCACCAAATCTTGCATGTGGGCCTATGCTATGTGTCAAAGTGTGATGCAAGGTGTAATGGTGCAAAAGTAGCTCCCCTAAACCCTAAACCCTAGCCCTAACCCTACACCTAACCCTAACCAGTAGATCAGGCACACCCTCGATCGTGTGATAATGGCTCTAGCTGCAGGTGTACTATGTGCCAAAGGGTCCCAATCTTGGTTCTCCATGTGTATATGTCCTAAACAAACCTAAAAGAATGAAAAAGTACATTGGTGCACCCTCGCGCGGAGAAATCTAGGGGGTAGACCGGCACATGGGAACTGCGTTAAACTTTGGGGGAGGAGGGGGAGAACGACCGCCGGAACACCGGAACCCCACCAAATCTTGCATGTGGACCTATGATATGTGTCAAAGTGTGATGCAAGGTGTAATGGTGCAAAAGTAGCTCCCATAACCCCTAAACCCTAGCCCTAACCCTACACCTAACCCTACACCTAACCCTAACCAGTAGATCAGGCACACCCTCGATCGTGTGATAATGGCTCGAGCTGCGGGTGTATGTGCCAAAGGGTCTCAATCTTGGTTCTCCATGTGTATATGTCCTAAACAAACCTAAAAGAATGAAAAAGTACATGTGTGCACCCTCGCGCGGAGAAATCTAGGGGGGTAGACCCGCCGGGGCACACGTTCCGCTGTTTCGGGGGGAGGAGGGGGAGAACGACCGCCGGAGCACCGGAACCCCACCAAATCTTGCATGTGGGCCTATGCTATGTGTCAAAGTGTGATGCAAGGTGTGATTCACCAAATGGTGCATGGCATGTATCCCCGGTCTGACATTCCTCACCTTCGGGCGATAACACTTAACAGATTCTTGGACGTGTAGTACGGTGAAGTGTCCCGCCGCGGGTATATCAGGGGCTAGACTGTGCCAAAGGGTGCCACACATGGTTTTCCATATGTCCATGGACTAAACAAACCTAAACCTATGAAAAGGTATATTGGTGGAACCTCGCGCGGAGAAATCTAGGGGGTAGATCATCCGGGGCCCACAGACAGCCGTTTTTAGGGGGGAATGACCCCCGGAGCACCGGAATGGCACCAAAACTTGCAAGTGGACCTAAAACCTAACCCTAACAAACTAAAAGAATGAAAAAGTACATTGTGCACCCTCGCGCGGAGAAATCTACGAGGGTAGACCCGCCGTCCCGCTGTTTTTGGGGGAAGGAGGTGGACGGCCGCCGGAGCACCGGAACCCTGATATATGTGGGGGGATGAACATGGAGACTAATTTTGTATTGCACATTGTGTAATAAATAGTCATCAAAAAGAAAAACTAATTAACAAAATAAATATAAGTATTAGATGAAATAAAATAGTTAGGAAAACAAAAAAAATGTATATTGGCGCACGGCAAAGTGCGCAGCGCACGACAAAAGACCCTTTGCCGTGCAACTAGTCTGTCTGCACGGCAAAGGGGCGAGCCACGGCAATGCCCAGGCCTTTGCCGTGCATTGTTTCTTTGCCGTGTGGCTTGTAGGGACTTTGCCGCCCGCCTATCATTGCCGTGCGTTTTCTTTGGACTTTGCCGTAAGATATTGCTTTGCCGTGCGCCAAGTCTTTCTTTGCCGTGCTTGATTTCATTGCCGTGCGCTGCTCCCAGACTTTGCAGTGCGTATTGTCGTTGCCGTGCGTTCTGCCTGCTGCGCACGGCAAAGGGCAATGATAGGCTGCACGGCAGCGCCTGATTTTCCCGTAGTGTCTTCATTATCCTCTCTATGTCAGATTGTCAGGTGGGACATGCTTGCATATTGATTCATTTGAACCGAACCGATAAGTTGGTTCGTTGTTTGTGTTAGAACCTTTGGTACTCCACTATGTATAGAACCGGTTCAAAAGCCAAAATAAATCGCTTTTGACACACATAGTAGATGGTCTTAGCAGGATAGAAGGAGCCATCTCATCCCGATAGATAGTTGGAGATATATTGATCTCTCGCACGCTGTCCTGCAAATTATGGTTTCCTCACAGATCCCAGGAATGCAAAGGAGATGCCGCACATAAAATCAATGTACACCCTTGATGAACATAAACATACAATAGAAATAACTAGTAGTACATTCGTTCCAAAAAATTTCTCAACTTTTTCTAGATACGGATGTACCTATAGCTGAAACATGTCTATATACCTTCATGTCTAGACAACATTGAGAAGCTTTTTTAGAAATGAAAGGAGTATCAAATTGCAGTTCCAAATTTGTTCCCCCTACGGGAACAAATTCCGCCAATACAGTCCTGAAATGTTATTCCCTTTAGGGTCTGCTTGGATTATCGGTAAGTTTTCCAATCCTAATTTTTTTCTTCGAAATAGCAGCATAGCCTCTGCATCAATACTAACTGCCCCATTTTATTGTTCCCCGAGTATCAGTTGGATTTTCAGTGGAACCTCATGTGGTCCGTGAAATTCTATCCGCCCTCCATGCAGCAAAAAGTGAGAGGGAAAAAACAGGCCACCCGAAAAAAAAGGCTAACCAAGTGAGATTGCGGAAACAATTTTTTCTTGTGACGTAGAAATCGTATTCCATTACCCAAGGTGCACAGTGGCAACCAAATCGAAAATAAATTCTGGTGCTTCTCCCTTCCAACCAGCCGTTTTATATCCATCTAGCTTTGTACTTTCATAAATCTTTAAGTCTTAAAATAATGTAAACCCTCGAAAGGTATAGTGGTATCATTTAATCTGAGTCATCCTACCTCTAATCCAAAAAGGTATCATTTAATACTATTTGTTCTTGTGTTTCACCTAGAAAAACGTTTTAGTCTTCAGAATCTATGGAAGCACAAGCCATCTAACACTACGGGAAAAAGTCTCACTGCCGTGCGCGCCTCTTTGCCATGTGCCTTTGCGACCCTTTGCCGTGAGGCAGTTCTTTGCCGTGCGCCGCGCGCACGGCAATGACAGCTTTGCCGTGCAGCAGGGGAACGACGCACGGCAAACAAAAGGCGCACGGCAACGATACAGCTCGGCACTCGGCAAAGCATACCCGCACGGTAAAGCAGCCAGATGGCGCACGGCAAAGTAACCCCACACGGCAAAGAGGCCACGAAGGCGCACGGCAAAGATGCAGGCAGGCAACGACGGCTTTGCCGTGCAGGCCACCCCTTTGCCGTGCGTTTTTGCACGGCACAGAGTACAGTTTCATTTCTTTCCCCTCTTTTGTAGTATTCATATTTATATTAATACTTATATTTGTTGTAAAATTAGTTTTTACTTTTTGTAGACTATTTGTTAGTGTTACTTAATACAATCTGTATACCGATAAAACAAGTAATCTACATCTTCATCGACCCCTCCCCCCAACATATCAGGGTTTCGGAGCAAATTAACGGGGGCTCGGTGTCTGCTAAGTGTTATCGCCCCCACATATTTGGTGCAATTTCTTGCAGCTTTACACCTTACACGATCGACACTTCCAAACATATTCTAGGTCCACATGAAAGTTTGGCTGGGATTCAAGTGCTCCGGAGGTCTTCCCCCCCCCCAAAAGAGCGGTCTATATATGGGCCCCGGCGGTCTACCCCCCCTAGATTTCTCCGTGCGAGGTTCCACCAATGTACTTTTTCATATGTTTAGTTTTGTTTAGACCATATACACATGGAAAGCTAGGTTTGGCACACTTTGGCACATTATAGCCACTCGTTACCCGCAGCGGGACACTTCAGCCTACAAGTCGAGGAATCTTCCAAGTGTTATCGTCTGAAAGAGAGGAATGCCACACATGGGAGCTATGCCTTGCACCATTTGGTGAATCACACCTTCCAACACACTTTGACACATATCCTGGGTCCACATGGAAGTTTTGGTGGCATTCCGGTGCTCCGGCGGTCGTTCCCCCCCGATAACGGCGGTCTACGTGCCTCGGGGGGTCTACCCCCCTAGATTTCACCGCGCGAGGTTTCACAAACATACTTTTTGATAGGTTTAGTTTTGTTTAGGACATATACACATGGAAAGCTAGGTTTGGCACACTTTGGAACATTGTAGCCACCGGTATACCCGCAGCGGGACACTTCAGCCTACAGGTCGAGGAATCTTCCAAGTGCCGTCGCCCGAAAGAGAGGAATCTCACACATGGGAGCTATGCCTTGCACCATTTGGTGAATCACACCTTCCAACACACTTTCACACATATCCTGGGTCCACATGGAAGTTTTGGTGGCATTCCGGTGCTCCGGCGGTCGTTCCCCCCGAAAACGGCGGTCTGCGTGCCTCGGGGGGTCTACCCCCCTAGATTTCTCCGTGCGAGGTTCCACCAATGTACTTTTTCATAGGTTTAGTTTTGTTTAGACCATATACACATGGAAAGCTAGGTTTGGCACACTTTGGCACATTGTAGCCACCGGTATACCCGCAGCGGGACACTTCAGCCTACAAGTCGAGGAATCTTCCAAGTGCTGTCGCCCGAAAGATAGGAATCTCACACATGGGAGCAATGCCTTGCACCATTTGGTTAATCACACCTTCCAACACACTTTCACACATATCCTAGGTCCACATGCAAGTGTTGGTGGCATTCCGGTGCTGCGGCGGTAGTTCCCCCCCGAAAACGGCGGTCTGCGTGCCTCGGGGGGTCTACCCCCCTAGATTTCACCGCGCGAGGTTCCACCAACATACTTTTTGATAGGTTTGGTTTTGTTTAAGCCATATACACATGTAAAGGTAGGTTTGGCACACTTTGGAACATTGTAGCCACCGGTATACCCGCAGCGGGACACTTCAGCCTACAAGTCGAGGAATCTTCCAAGTGCTGTCGCCCGAAAGAGAGGAATCTGACACATGGGAGCAATGCCTTGCACCATTTGGTGAATCACACCTTCCAACACACTTTCACACATATCCTAGGTCCACATGCAAGTGTTGGTGGCATTCCGGTGCTCCGGCGGTAGTCCCCCCGAAACGGCGGTTCAAGGTGCCTCGGGGTCTACCCCCCTAGATTTCACCGCGCGAGGTTCCACCAACATACTTTTTGATAGGTTTAGTTTTGTTTAGGCCATATACACATGGAAAGCTAGGTTTGGCACACTTTGGAACATTGTAGCCACCGGTATACCCGCAGCGGGACACTTCAGCCTACAAGTCGAGGAATCTTCCAAGTGCCGACGCCCGAAAGAGAGGAATCTCACACATGGGAGCAATGCCTTGCACCATTTGGTGAATCACACCTTCCAACACACTTTCACACATATCCTAGGTCCACATGCAAGTGTTGGTGGCATTCCGGTGCTCCGGCGGTAGTTCCCCCCCGAAAACGGCGGTCTGCGTGCCTCGGGGGGTCTACCCCCCTAGATTTCACCGCGCGAGGTTCCACCAACATACTTTTTGATATGTTTAGTTTTGTTTAGGCCATATACACATGGAAAGCTAGGTTTGGCACACTTTGGAACATTGTAGCCACCGGTATACCCGCAGCGGGACACTTCAGCCTACAAGTCGAGGAATCTTCCAAGTGCTGTCGCCCGAAAGAGAGGAATCTCACACATGGGAGCAATGCCTTGCACCATTTGGTGAATCACACCTTCCAACACACTTTCACACATATCCTAGGTCCACATGAAAGTGTTGGTGGCATTCCGGTGCTCCGGCGGTAGTTCCCCCCCCGAAAACGGCGGTCTGCGTGCATCGGGGGGTCTACCCCCCTAGATTTCACCGCGCGAGGTTGCACCAACATACTTTTTGATAGGTTTAGTTTTGTTTAGGCCATATACACATGGAAAGCTAGGTTTGGCACACTTTGGAACATTGTAGCCACCGGTATACCCGCAGCGGGACACTTCAGCCTACAAGTCGAGGAATCTTCCAAGTTCCGTCGCCCGAAAGAGAGGAATCTCACACATGGGAGCAATGCCTTGCACCATTTGGTGAATCACACCTTCCAACACACTTTCACACATATCCTAGGTCCACATGCAAGTGTTGGTGGCATTCCGGTGCTCCGGCGGTAGTTCCCCCCCGAAAACGGCGGTCAGCGTGCCTCGGGGGGTCTACCCCCCTAGATTTCACCGCGCGAGGTTCCACCAACATACTTTTTGATAGGTTTAGTTTTGTTTAGGCCATATACACATGGAAAGCTAGGTTTGGCACACTTTGGAACATTGTAGCCACCGGTATACCCGCAGCGGGACACTTCAGCCTACAAGTCGAGGAATCTTCCAAGTGCTGTCGCCCGAAAGAGAGGAATCTCACACATGGGAGCAATGCCTTGCACCATTTGGTGAATCACACCTTCCAACACACTTTCACACATATCCTAGGTCCACATGCAAGTGTTGGTGGCATTCCGGTGCTCCGGCGGTAGTTCCCCCGAAACGGCGGTCTCCGTGCCTCTGGGTCTACCTAGATTTCACCGCGCGAGGTTCCACCAACGTACTTTTTGATAGGTTTAGTTTTGTTTAGGCCATATACACATGGAAAGCTAGGTTTGGCACACTTTGGAACATTGTAGCCACCGGTATACCCGCAGCGGGACACTTCAGCCTACAAGTCGAGGAATCTTCCAAGTGCCGTCGCCCGAAAGAGAGGAATCTCACACATGGGAGCAATGCCTTGCACCATTTGGTGAATCACACCTTCCAACACACTTTCACACATATCCTAGGTCCACATGCAAGTGTTGGTGGCATTCCGGTGCTCCGGCGGTAGTTGGCCCCCCCCCCCCGAAACGGCGGTTCATAGTGCCTCTGGGGTCTACCCCCCTAGATTTCACCGCGCGAGGTTCCACCAACATACTTTTTGATAGGTTTAGTTTTGTTTAGGCCATATACACATGGAAAGCTAGGTTTGGCACACTTTGGAACATTGTAGCCACCGGTATACCCGCAGCGGGACACTTCAGCCTACAAGTCGAGGAATCTTCCAAGTGTCTTGTCGCCGAAAGAGAGGAATCTCACACATGGGAGCAATGCCTTGCACCATTTGGTGAATCACACCTTCCAACACACTTTCACACATATCCTAGGTCCACATGCAAGTGTTGGTGGCATTCCGGTGCTCCGGCGGTAGTTCCCCCCCGAAAACGGCGGTCTGCGTGCATCGGGGGGTCTACCCCCCTAGATTTCACCGCGTGAGGTTCCACCAACATACTTTTTGATAGGTTTAGTTTTGTTTAGGCCATATACACATGGAAATCTAGGTTTGGCACACTTTGGAACATTGTAGCCACCGGTATACCCGCAGCGGGACACTTCAGCCTACAAGTCGAGGAATCTTCCAAGTGCTGTCGCCCGAAAGAGAGGAATCTCACACATGGGAGCAATGCCTTGCACCATTTGGTGAATCACACCTTCCAACACACTTTCACACATATCCTAGGTCCACATGCAAGTGTTGGTGGCATTCCGGTGCTCCGGCGGTAGTTCCCCCCCGAAAACGGCGGTCTGCGTGCCTCGGGGGGTCTACCCCCCTAGATTTCACCGCGCGAGGTTCCACCAACATACTTTTTGATAGGTTTGGTTTTGTTTAGGCCATATACACATGTAAAGGTAGGTTTGGCACACTTTGGAACATTGTAGCCACCGGTATACCCGCAGCGGGACACTTCAGCCTACAAGTCGAGGAATCTTCCAAGTGTCATTGCTTAGAAGAGAGGAATCTCACACATGGGAGCAATGCCTTGCACCATTTGGTGAATCACACCTTCCAACACACTTTCACACATATCCTAGGTCCACATGCAAGTGTTGGTGGCATTCCGGTGCTCCGGCGGTAGTTCCCCCCCGAAAACGGCGGTCTGCGTGCCTCGGGGTCTACCTAGATTTCACCGCGCGAGGTTCCACCAACATACTTTTTGATAGGTTTAGTTTTGTTTAGGCCATATACACATGGAAAGCTAGGTTTGGCACACTTTGGAACATTGTAGCCACCGGTATACCCGCAGCGGGACACTTCAGCCTACAAGTCGAGGAATCTTCCAAGTGCCGTCGCCCGAAAGAGAGGAATCTCACACATGGGAGCAATGCCTTGCACCATTTGGTGAATCACACCTTACAACACACTTTCACACATATCCTAGGTCCACATGCAAGTGTTGGTGGCATTCCGGTGCTCCGGCGGTAGTTCCCCCCCGAAAACGGCGGTCTGCGTGCCTCGGGGGGTCTACCCCCCTAGATTTCACCGCGCGAGGTTCCACCAACATACTTTTTGATAGGTTTAGTTTTGTTTAGGCCATATACACATGGAAAGCTAGGTTTGGCACACTTTGGAACATTGTAGCCACCGGTATACCCGCAGCGGGACACTTCAGCCTACAAGTCGAGGAATCTTCCAAGTGCTGTCGCCCGAAAGAGAGGAATCTCACACATGGGAGCAATGCCTTGCACCATTTGGTGAATCACACCTTCCAACACACTTTCACACATATCCTAGGTCCACATGCAAGTGTTGGTGGCATTCCGGTGCTCCGGCGGTAGTTCCCCCCCCCCGAAAACGGCGGTCTGCGTGCATCGGGGGGTCTACCCCCCTAGATTTCACCGCGCGAGGTTCCACCAACATACTTTTTGATAGGTTTAGTTTTGTTTAGGCCATATACACATGGAAAGCTAGGTTTGGCACACTTTGGAACATTGTAGCCACCGGTATACCCGCAGCGGGACACTTCAGCCTACAAGTCGAGGAATCTTCCAAGTGCTGTCGCCCGAAAGAGAGGAATCTCACACATGGGAGCAATGCCTTGCACCATTTGGTGAATCACACCTTCCAACACACTTTCACACATATCCTAGGTCCACATGCAAGTGTTGGTGGCATTCCGGTGCTCCGGCGGTAGTTCCCCCCCGAAAACGGCGGTCTGCGTGCATCGGGGGGTCTACCCCCCTAGATTTCACCGCGCGAGGTTCCACCAACATACTTTTTGATAGGTTTGGTTTTGGTTAGTCCATATACACATGGAAAGCAAGGTTTGGCACCATTTGGCACATTATAGCCTCCGGTATATATACCCGCAGCGGGTCACTACCCCCTAGATTTCACCGCGTGAGGCTTCATTCGTGTAGTTTTAAAATACCATGATAATTATATTATTAAATAATACACATGTTAAAATAAAGGTTTAATATAATTTTGAAATATATTTGAATCTTAACGATAATGAAAATGGTGAAGAAAAAATTTATATGTGCCAACGCACACGGCAAAGGTGAATCTGCACGGCAAAGAGCTGTTTGCCGTGCAAAGCCGCACGGCAAAGCCTAGTGCGCACGGCAAAGGCCGCAAAGCGCACGGCAAAGGCATTTTGCACGGCAAAGAGCTCTTTGCCGTGCACCTTGCACGGCAAAGCTGCGGGCATGGCAAAGGCTGGGCCTTATCCTTTGGCCCGCTCGACCGGCCACAGCCACACACACGACACACACACGCGCAGCTCCCTCTGTCCCCCGTGCGCACCGCCGCCGCCGCCGCCTCGCCGCCCCGGCTCGCGCGCCTTCTCGCCCGCCCGGTCGCGCCGCCGCCTCGCCTCCCGGCCACCGCTTCGCCTCCGCCTCGTAGCCACCGCCCGACGCCCCTCCCGGCCGCCTCGCAAGCCGCCTCGCCGCCCCGGCCCGTGCGCCGCCTCGCCGCGGCCGTGCGCCGCCTCGCGGCCCCGGCCCCGCGCGCCTCGCTGCCCGGCCCGCGCGCCTCGCCGCCCCGGCCCGCGCACCAGGCCCCTCCTCCGGCTCGCCGGCCGGCACCAAGGTGCGTGTGCGCCCCGGCCTGCCCTCCTCCGATTTGATCCCTGCATATGCATAGTGTAGAAATTAGTGTAGGATTTGTAGTGTAGGGATTTAGTGAGTAGTCTAGTAGTGTAGGGATTTAGTGTAGTAATTTAGTGTAGGATTTGTAAAATTGGATTTAGTGTAGGATTTTTTAAAATAAGATTTAGTGTAGGATTTGTAAGAATAGGTTAAAAATAGTCCAATGTAGGAAAAAAGATAATGTGCAGCAAGCAAATTATAAGTAATAGTTGTCAAATAAATTGTGTTCGCTTGCAATAATTAGTAATTCATTTTGTCGCTATGCAGGCGATGCTTACAGGAGGACACGGGGGGCGGCGTCGCGAGGGTCTCTGAGGGGGCGTCCCGGATCTTCTTCGAGGTGGTCACGGGGGGCGGCGTCGCGGTGGTCTTTGAGGGGGCGTCCCGGATCTTCTTCGCCGATTCGCTCACGCGTCAAGGGTAAAAATCTCACCCCTATGTACCTAGGTTTTTTTGTGGGTCTAGATCACCAAGTCTGTCGCGATACCTAGGCATCTCTTCCCGACCGTAAGGGTTACGCGGATAAATATGCATTAGTGGTCTCGCATATTATGAAGCGTAACTCTTACGGCATTTATCGGGACAGTCGGCGGATGCGTAGTTGGGTACGTTCTCCCTGCTCTACCCCGATCCGAGAAAGAATTTCGGCAGCGCCTCCCCGTTGTTCTCCGGATGCACACCCCTCTCGGCTTTTTGGCGAGACGTGTATCGGGAGAACAGCGGGGAGGTGCTGCCGAAATTCTGTCTCGGATCAGGGTAGAGCCGGGAGAACGTACTCAATCTACGGATCCGGCGGCTGCTAGGAGCCCACCTAGTAGAGATTCAGGTTGATGCATGCGTAAAAAAGGAAAAATTAAAATGCGGATCATGTTTGATATAAATTCTAAGTTTGTCAGTTTTGGTGCTTGTTAGAGGATGGATAATCGTGACTGGATGTACGATGGCAGAATTGGTCCGTGGAAATATACTGAGGAATGGGGAGAAAAGACCAAGCAGTTCGTGGACAGAGCGTTTGACATCCCTAGCAGACCCAGGACAGTTTTTTGCCCTTGTAGTAAGTGCAACAACCAAAAAACACAGGACAAGGAAACTATGAGTCTTCACCTGATCAAGTCTGGGTTCAAACCGTCCTACAAGATTTGGACTTTTCATGGAGAAAAGGCGAAGAAACGTGCTAGGAAGGAGGTGCGGCAGATTCAGCCTACGAGAGAATATGATACTGGGTTTGATAGGTGCCTAGAGAACTTGGCTAATGGTAATGTGCCTGAAAGCCCTCATGTAGAGGCGGAGACATCTAGGGATGCGGAGACAAGTGAGGAGCCAGAGGAAAACACAAAGAAGTATTACGAGGCTTTGTTTGCTTCGCAAAAACCCCTACACGTAAATACAGATGTTACCCAACTAGATGCCATCGCTCGCCTTTTGGCCTTTAAGTGCCACAGGAACCTGTGCAGAGATGGGTTCGATGAACTTCTGGTCCTTGTTGGCAGCATTCTGCCGAAAGGGCACCTCTTGCCGCAAAACTTCTACTATTCGAAAAAATTGCTCAGTGACCTCAAGATGTCATCTCAGCAGATACACGCTTGTCCAAAGGGATGCATGCTATTCAGAGAGGAGCATGCTAACACAAACTATTGCATCCATTGCAAAAGCTCTAGGTACTTTGAGGTTGACACCAATGGTGATGGTCAGAAGAGGCAGACCACGGTTGCCAAGAATATCCTCCGCTATCTTCCAGTCCTACCGAGGATCCAGCGGCTCTTCATGACCGAGGATACTGCCCAGCAGATGAGGTGGGCTGTAGAAGGGATCAGACCAGACAGTGGCAAGATGATACATCCGTCGGATGGTACTGCATGGAAGAACTTTGTCAAGAAATATCCCCTGAAAGCCGGTGACCCGAGGAGCGTAGCAATTGCGATATCAACCGATGGGTTCAATCCATATGGTATGTCGGCTGCGGTATACAGTTGTTGGCCAGTGTTTGTTATTCCCCTGAACCTACCCCCTGGCGTCTGCACGAGATCAGAGTACATGTTTGTGTCGATGATAATCCCAGGACCAAAATACCCGGGTAAGAACATGAACGTGTATCTGGAACCACTGATTGATGACTTGCTTCTTGGCTGGGAAGATCGCGGGATCCGAACTTATGACGCGGCAAAGAAGGAACACTTCGATATGTATGTCCGTACCACACGTCTCGCATGACTTGCCGACGTGCTTTGTTCTGCGGGTGGTGTACACATGGGAAGTGGCCTTGTCCGGAGTGCAGGCAAGCCGTGACTTTCTTCTGGCTAAACAAGGGTGGCAAGTATTCCTGCTTTGATGAAGCTCGACAGTTCCTTGAGCAGAATCATGAATACAGGAGTGATGTAAAGAGCTTCAAAAAAGGCCGTGTTGTCCATGCACCGAAGCCAATTCCGAAGACCGGACAGGAAACCAAGGCCGAGTTAGACGCTCTCCAGCCTAACCCTGATGGGAATGGTTTCTTGGGATATGGGGAGACACACCAATGGACCCACAAGCCGTGCTTCTGGAAGCTTCCTTACTTTGAGTTTCTGGAGCTCCCGCATAACATTGATGTAATGCACACCGAGAAGAATATCAGTGAAGCCATTTGGAGCACCATAGTGGACACTGAGAAGACGAAGGATAACATAAAGGCTCGAATTGACCAAGAAAAGTTGTGCGATAGGCCAGAGTTGAACATGAAGCCACCTCATGGTGCCAAAAAAACTTGGACTAAGCCACACGCTCCGTTCTGCCTCACAAAGGCCCAAAAAAGGGAGGTCTTCCAATGGATGAAGGACTCCTTGTTTTTCCCTGATGGGTTCGCAGCCAACTGGATGAGGGGTCTTAACATTGAAACGTTGCGAGTACAAGGACTGAAGAGTCATGACTACCACGTATGGATTGAGCGGATAATGCCGGTGATGATTCGAGGCTATGTCCCTGAGAAGACTTGGCGAGTGCTAGCGAGGTTGAGTTATTTCTTCCGCCAGATTTGTGCTAGGGAGTTAGACACTAAAGTGATTGAGAAGCTGGATGAACAGGCACCCATGTTGCTTTGCGATCTAGAGAAGATCTTTCCTCCAGCGTTCTTTAATCCGATGCAACATATGATCCTCCACCTCGCGAAGGAATGCTTAAAGGGGGGGCCGAATTGGGGCCGTTGGCAGTTTGGTCCCGAGAGAGAAACACAAAAGCTTCATCAGATGACTGGCAATAAATGCAAGATCGAAGCATCCATAGCCGAGGCAGTCCGAACGTGGAGGTGGCAAACTTCACCACTAAGCACTATGATCCCAACATTCCCACAAAGCACAACCCGGTCCTCCGTTACAATGCCGCCAACAATGAAGATGTACCCAAGCTTAGCATCTTCATAGGGCTTGGCGGCAAGTCAAGTGGCTCGAAGCCGTACACAACGAATTTACATGAGCGGGAGTTGATCCACTCATATGTCTTGAACACCATGGTGGAAGTGAAGCCGTACATCAAGTAAGTGCTAACCATTTAGTTATTCGCAAACATTCATCGTATGTTCGTGGCTAACTCTTCCTCCGTTCACTGTTGTAGACAATTCACGACTAAATATTGGAGGTATACCCACAGGGATCCTACCTCGGAAGAATCCAAGGATATTTTCGATAAGGGCGGCGGTCACGGTTTCAGTAGCTGGTTCTGTGGTTTGGTACTATCCTATCCAAATTTGTTTGTACACTGTCGACATTTCGGCCGACATTTCTTGTTCTAAACTTGTCGTCCTAATCTTGTAGGCAAGAACTGACAAAGACATGAATCCCTTGCTACGAAAAATTGCTAGGGGCTTCAACCATTCCGTCGACTCGTTCAATTCTTATGACGTGAACGGGTATCGCTTCCAGACCCATCAATACACAACAAGCCATCCAAACAAGAAGACAATAAATAGCGGGGTGGTATGTCAAGGTGATGATGGACTCCATTACTATGGAAGAGTCGAGGGTATATACGAGCTGAATTACGGGTTTGACAAAGGGCTAAATCCCGTCGTATTCAAATGCCATTGGTTCGACCCACGCCGCGTGAGACGGGATCCTGAAATTGGATTGGTCGAAGTTGAAAGAAGCTCTGTTTATAAGGGAGATGACGTGTACATTATGGCCACCCAAGCCTTCCAAGTATTCTATCTCCCGTACGCGTGCCGAAACCCGACCAAACGTCTACATGGATGGGATGTTGTGATGACGGTTCCTTCACGCATTAGGCCACCCCCGCCAAACAAGGATGATTACCGCCGCGTAGACCCCTCAACAAGGAGTGTTGATTTTTATCAAGAAGAAGGGCTCCCCGGTCATTTCACTATCGACTTGTCGGCCGTTGTTGATAACATGGTCGTAGACGATGAGCAAGAAGAAGATGCGGTTATGGAGGAAGACAATGAAGAATATGAAGCTGAGGATGTGTGTGCCGTAGAAGACCTAAGTTTGCTCGAGGCGTTCAAAGCAGGCATTGACCTAGGTCCAAATGGACCACCTCCAGGTTTCATCGATGATTATTGGTTCGCTGAGCCTGATGATGATGAAACATGTGGTCCGATTACGGATGTCGACAACGGCTACTGATCTATGTAGTTGTAATTGTGAGGCTATCCTATGTAATAAACCATGTGCTATGTAGTTGTAATTGTGAGGCTATCCTATGTACTGAACTATGTGCTATTTGTAATAAACTATGTGCTATGTAGTTGTAATTGTGAGGCTATCCTATGTACTGAACTATGTGCTATTTGTAATAAACTATGATCTATGTACTGAACTATGTGCTATTTATTGTTGATTTCACTAATATTCATCTGTTTACATTGCATACTAATAAACCACTCTTTTCATTGTGTTTGCAGGTGATTGAAACATGCCGCCAAGAAAAAGAAAGGGAGGTTTCAAAAAGAAGATCAAGGCCGTGGCTGAGCTTGTGGGACTTTCGAGTGGTTCGTCGTCGCAGACACGTCCTCCTAGCGCTCCTCCTAGCCCTCCACCACGGAGGAAGAATGCCCAGCCACGGCGACTTCGTACCCCTTCTCCTAGTCCTCCCCCAGCCATAGTTTTAAAAACCGGACCGGACCGGCGGTCCAACCGGAAAAAACCGGAACCAGCGCCACCATCGGTCTTTTAGGCGCACAGGACCGGACAAGGAAGTGAACCGGGAATTTTGTGGTCGAACCGCCGGTTTTCAATGCGTGAGTGCTGGGAATCGAACCATGGTACGACAGGTTGAGTGCATGAGCTTCGCCTGTACCATGTAACCACCTAATCCAAGCTAGTTTTGTGATTAAAACACGGAAGCCATCCTATTTGATCGCTATTTCTCTATTATATAACTAAAAATAATAATTAATCTTTAATTACCGGTCCAGCTGCTTAACCGAGTGAACTAGCGGTTGGACCAGTGAACCATAAACCAAGAGCCTCACCGGTTCGGTTACCGGTCCGGTTTTTAAAACTATGCCCCCAGCCGAGGATGATGACGAGGAGCAGTGGGGTGGGGAGGACGAGGAGGACGGTGAGGAGCACGGTGGGCAGGATGAGGAGGATGGTGGGGAGGATGGTGGGGAGGACGGTGGGGAGGACGGTGGGGAGGACGGTGGGGAGGAGCTCGAGGAGGATGAGGGGTTGGGGGGCTTGCCACAGGAGCTAAACAAAGACCTAGCTTGGTATCCGCCCGAGGAGGAGGTGTACGTTGCAGCCGAGGAGAGGCTGGAACCACGGGACAAGAAGCCGTATAAGCGCGGGATTACGAAACTCCCCAAGCTAAAAACTTGGGCCTTCCGCGATGTTGTTCTCGTGCCCGCTGGAAAGAGGTACATGCTGATTTTGGCATTCCATTATTGAAATTTTTATCATTATACAATTTTTTTATCACATGCATACTGATTTTGGCAATTCGTTGTGCAGCATGTTCAAGTATGGTGACCCGAGGAGGCTCCCGACACGTGAGTACTCGAACATCCTTGGAGGCCTAATTAGGAAGCATTTCCCTGGGATTGTCAATCTCCCTAGTGGTGGCCGCGATGTGGCTTGGACTTGGAAGCACTACAGCTACGCGGAAGATCCTAGCGGCAAGTGCGCCAACATGCAAGAGCGGGTTGTCCGCCACTTCTGGGTACGTGACTTTTGGCTTCTTAGCATTCAAACACTTCTTGACTACCAATAGTTGCTCTAATTCCTCTTGTTTTACCTATGTGCATGGTTGCAGAAATACTTCACGAGGGCTGAGGGCAAGGAAATTGCGTGCGACGTTATCTTACACGAGTTGTGCAGGGTGAGGGTGACTGGCATGCACTACGAGGCACGTGTCCAGTGCGTCCGCGACTGGCACGCCGAGCGCAAAGTTTGGATGAGTAAGGCTGATTGTCGGGATACGCTCATGGCACCGTGGCAGTACCTGCAGGTATTAGCATCGATGTGTTATTTACTTCCGCATTTTCATGTAGTTTATGTTCTAATAATGGGTCTATCTTGTGTATGTAGAACCCTCCTCAGTACGTCGGGGAAGACAAGGCGTGCTTTCTTGCGATGGTCATATGGTGGACATCCCCCGAGTACGCCCGGAAGCACGAGGAGGGCAAGCAGAAGCGTTTAGAGATGGGAGGTGGATCACATGTCCTGGGCAGCAAGAACTTGGCCCTTACCTTGCAGCAAGAGGTGAGCAAATGGTTTCTTCATTCTTTCGTTTCATGTTATTGTTAGCCCCGCAAGGGTGTCCCTCTTCACTTACTTGCATGTACTCTTTTGCAGGAAGTGAAGACAGGCGTGACACCAAACTTGTTTGGCCTTTTCCAAAAGTCCAAGACCAGGAGGGAGCCGCATCCTGAAACGGGGTCCGTGTGGGTCAACGGGCTAGCGGAGGCCCAGTGTGGCGCGTACCGCTCGAAGTTCAAGGCCAAGCACGGCAAAGACGCCGACCCAACCACCGAAGACTTTGACGTTGAGGTTGCGGTGCTTGCGGGACAAGGCAAGAAGGGTGGCCGCCTATGGATTGCTGACGGGTTAGTCGACCCAACGACCATTCCATCTCTACGCCAGATCCGTCGTGGGCGTACGAGCGAGCAGCCTCGGGTAGAGACCCGCCCACGGGCTTCGGACCTAGCTGTGGAGAAGTTACGGGTAAGTTCTTCGTCGATCCTCTACGCTTCATTACATGTTTTCCATTGCAATGTTACTGACATCGCGGCAACACAACGTAGGCGGAGATGGAAGAAAGGGAACGGAGGCACCAAGAGGAGCAGATGCAGATGCAGCAGCAGCTTAGGGAGAACATGCAGATGCAGCAGCAGATGTTGCAGCAGATGCAACAACAGCAGCAGATGTTCCAGCAGATGTTCATGAACCAGGCCGTGCTGACTTCCCCACCGGGGAGTAGTGGTCCTAGCACGTCGTGTCCTCCTATGTTCCCACATTTTGTAAGTGGTTAACTTAATATCTCCGTCTCAATCTTGTTTGTTGTCTAACCGAACTTTGGATATTGCAGATCCCCACGCCCGATCCGGCTGTGATGGCGCTCCTCCAGCAAGCGCCAAGTCGAGCCGCCGACACCTGGCTTGACCGTCAACAATACGGGCATCATCCGGAGCCTGCAGCAGTTTCTAGGTGAGTTCTCCTACACTTCTAATTCTTCCATACCATGTCACTTGTGAATTTTAGCCATTCAACCATGTCAATTTTAGCCATTATGTTCAATTTTACCTATTCCATGTTAATTTTAGCCATTCCATGTCATCCTTAGCCATTATGTTGAATTTTAGCCATTTCATGTCAATTCTAGCGATTATGTTCAATTTTAGCCATTCCATGTCAATTCTAGTTCTTCCATGTCAATTCTAGTTCTTACATGTCAATTTTAGCCATTCCATGTCAATTCGAGTTCTTCCATGTCAATTTTAGCCATTCCATGTCAATTCTACTTCTTCCATGTCAATCCTAGTTCTTACATGTCAATTTTAGCCATTCCATGCCACTTATGCATCTATGAACTTGTAGGAGGACAAGGAGGTGGAGAAGGACAAGGAAGTGGAGAAGGACAAGGAAGTGGAGAAGGACAAGGAAGTGGCGAAGGTTGATGTTGCTTGTGTATGAACTTGTTGTGCGACTTGCCGCATTCTATGTTGGAGACTTTGTTGTTGATGTTGGACTACTTGTTGTATGAACTAACTATGTGACTTGGAACTATTGTATGGACTTTGGTGGACTACTCGTGTATGAACTTTGTTGTTGATGATGCAAATACTCTATATATTGTGCTATATGTGTATCTGGATGATTATTGGTATTTGTCAATTGCATATGCAGGGATTAATGGGGAAGCAGGGAAATTCTGGAATTTTGTCAGCATCTTTGCCGTGCATATGCACACGGCAAAGAAACAAGCACACGGCAAAGGGCTTCTTTGCCGTGCACACACACACGGCAAAGAGCCTCCAGCTGTGCACTGCGTTGCGCCCTGTGTGCTGGTCTGTTTCTTTGCCGTGCGGGGTGTTGGTGAAGCACACGGCAAAGCCCACCCTGTGCCGTGCGGGTTGGAGGCGGAGCGCACGGCAAAGATAGCCGCACGGCAACCATTTCAGCCGCACGGCAAAGAAATCCGCACGGCAAAGCAGGGACAGCGCACGGCAAAGCACGGTTGCACGGCAAAGGCCTTTGCCGTGCCACTTGCCCGCGGCGCACGGCAAAGCCGTCTTTGCCGGGCGGGGCGTTGCCGTGCAGTCTTTGCCGTGCAAGCCCGCACGGCAAAGGCGTTGCCGAGCTGATTTTGACCTTTGCCGTGCGTTTCGGCTGCACGGCAAAGCTCTGTTGTGCCGTAGTGTAAAAAAGAAACGTTAAACCTAGCGTTGCTTTAAGTAACGTTGTCCGGACTGCCAACCTATGTTTCCAAAGTGTAAGAATTGGTTTCTATGGTTACTTTAGTTTCAATTGTTCTTTTATATTGCATCATATGCTTACCACTGTTAGCGACCAATGTTTTACCCACCCAATAAGAAGTTACAATATTCTGCATCTGAATTTCAGGATAGTCTCCTTTTCCCCTAAACAAGGTAATCGAATCACCAATTTTCTTTTGAGCTTTTGTGTTCTACGTTTGGTTTGTACACATACTTTTGGTTGATTGCACCATGATAAACCATTGGTCAACTCTGGATATTTTCCAAGCTACCGGTATACCTATGGTACCGCTCCGGTGGCACGCCGAGCCAGGCGAAGCGTTCCCCATCGACACGTACAACTGGAAGCTGATCGGGCTCGCTACTCCCAGTGTCGCCATCTCCATGAACTCGACGCGTGACACGGTAGGCCACGATGCCCACCGCCAAGGGTAACCCTGTGCAGTGCGCCCACATCTCTGCTTACAAGCAGTGGTGAACCCAGGAACTAAGCTCCGTCATTTCATATACTCATGTTCCCATTGAATCCCCTCTTATCCACTCACAAGCAAGTTATACTCCACCTATTTCCAAACTCATCTCCATTGCCAAGATTGATTGTCGAGCTGGGTTGAGTTAACATTTAATTTTTTGTGTGTCAAAATGTGTGCATGTTGTTTAAGTATGGAAGACCTTTGTGATTGGTCAGGAGTGTTTAATGAGGTGGATACCTTGCAAATTCAAAAAAATACTCCCTCCGATCCATATTAATTGACTTTAATATGGATGTATCTAGAACTAAAATGTGTCTAGATACATCCATATTAGAGTCAATTAATATGAACCGGAGGAAGTACCTCTATTGGGTTGCTAGGTGGGCTGTTGTTGCAGTGAGCATGAAAGCTTATTGGTTTAGCTAGCTACCGCTGCATATGTAGATAAAATGGGGCAGCGGTGGTCCTAAACTTTGCTTGATAAAGATAAATTTGCGCTAAATGGTACATAATAAGTTGCACAAACTCTAATAGTTTCGAAAGAATTGAAGTACTGAAAACCTTGGAGGAATTCATTCTTGCTAAAGAAATACGCATGCGAACTTGATAGTTGAGATTTAAAATGTGTTGAAAAAAAATGATGAACCACTTGCATCACTACCACCATGACCATGTCCGCCATGATGACCACCACGATCAGGGTCAACAACACGCCCTAGCCGATCATCGATGCCCACATCAACGACATTGTGAATGTGCAGGGCTTAGGCCAACTGCGCGTTGATCCTAGCCTTGTGTTGGACGCTGGTCCTGCGGATTTCGTTGGACTCCTACATGCCGCCAACTACACAGAGGACCAGACCGTGAAGACTACTCCTCCAACTCGTCAAGCGATGTCAATTATCCGTCCTTCATTGCCACATTCAACGCGAACGCCAATTCCAGAGAAAAACTCTTCAAGAGAAAAATTACCGGCATCGGGTACGGTGCGGTGCCGATGTACCGTGTGTCATGGTCTTCGTGAAGCAATGTGGTTGTGTTCGTGACTCTGCCGACGATGGAATTCGCTGGTGTCGGGTAGAAGGCAAAGTTCGAGGTGGTGATCAGGCTCGCCACGCCCAACAGTGGTGAGCCGTCCTTCGGTGCTCTCGTTTGGACCAACGACAAGACGGTAGGTACCGATTGAAGTTCGTACCGAGTGCCCCAAGTTATGTTGTTTCATCCTAATAATGTTGTTTACGAGCTCTATGTTGACTGGGGGTTTATATGAAATAACTACTACTCCCTCAAATCCACAATAAAGTGGTGCATCAAGGTCACTTGAGCTGCAAATCAACCCCTGTTCTATTTCACCACAACCGATAAGTTAAACACATAATCACATATATATTTATACTGAACTTTTTTATCTCATCCTAAATTATGGTGTCCTTAATATTGTTTGTTTATTGATAAGTTATTTGATATATTATGTAGACAACATTTTGGTATTACTAGTAGCAATACTAACTCAAAATACTAACTTAATGTAGAAATCGGTCACAAGTTCACATAGTGCTGATGTAGAACTGTATTTTGTTGTAAAGTTTTTTCTATTATTTAATTTTGGATATTTAGGAAATACCTCTATTATAGTGGGTTTCACTATAAATCTAAGCAAACCAATATTTTCAAATGATTCCACCAATTTATTTATGCTCCTGGATGTATTATTACATGAATTTGTATGTATTTTTATGATATCATTAAATATCTATAGAACGGGAGCCTCAAAATGCAGGTGTATTTTCTAGAGTGCATTAGCCATCAATTCTTGTCTATCCTTATCCCAACTTCTGAAGTGTTAATTACACTCACTTCTCATCTCGTCTAAAAAATCCTTCAATTTTTAAAAGAAATTAACTTTGCCTACCAACACCGTTCCGACATGACCCTATACCCGAGCCAGCACGGTCTCTAAACATAGCCGCTTTCACTCTCTCACCCTCTCCCTCCCTCTCTCTCTCTCGTATGCTACAAGGGGTTTCACTTTCACCCATGGTGCTCTCCATCTCCCTGGTCACCTTGCACCTCCTCCTGTTGTGGCTGCCTCCCATCCCTCGTTTGCCGCCTTGCGTTCCTACCACCGTAGGACACGTCCTAAACCTCCTACCATAGCTGCTGGCAGTTGCGGCCCTATGAGTAGGAGGTTCAACATGTGTTTTCACAGCAGTGCATGTGTTACCAAATTATAATTAAAAACTGGTAAAACACAAATGAACTAATGTTGCACACATGGATTTTTTCATTTTGCTTGACATCACAAACAACACACCCAGCCCCTCCACTCCACTGCCTATATTGGCCATGTCTACCAGTCTTTATGCCAGTTGATTGACAATGTCGGACCTATTCACTATACCTCGTCGCTAGCCTGTGACATGGGCATACCCTTTAGGGTACCCATTATTATCATACCTGGCTCGGTTCAAGAAGAAAACTCCAGTGTATAGTTGAATAGGACTCGTGTACATCCTAACCTGGTTGCATATATAAAACCAGGCGGGGGCACCCCTTAAGGGCACGCAGTATTACAACGCAACATAGACAACATAGAATCAACATAGACTCAACATAGATAGACTAGGTATAACTCCGCCTACGGCGGCACCCTGTAACACAACCATGTTCATATACTGAATTGATAACATGACGTAGCGATCCTTCACCGTGGGGACGTGAACCTGGGTACATCGTGTACCTATTCTCGCTCCCAAAATCTTCATCGTCGTTTTCCCCAAAACCCTAAGTCCATATCAATAGACATTGCCGAGGTGAACGCTCGTCAGCCTATTCGACCTCAAAACTTAAATTAGTTTGGTTCAACATTTAGTTAAATTTGAACTAAAATCATGAAACTTTTTAAAAATTGGAGTGAGTACTAGTTTGTTTCAAGATTTAAGTTTCTCGGTCAACTTTGTGACCCTCGTTAGCCCCCAACTCACCTGCACCACCAACTTGACCTTCAACGCACCGTAGTTTATTGCCATGCCAATTCATCTCCAACTTCGGTGAAGTGAAGTAGACCACCCTCTAAATTGTGCGCTCGCATTGCCTGTGTTCCCCCCTTTTTTTTTTCTTGAACGCAATATCAGTTTCTGCCAGCCATTGCTCTATTCGTCTTCGTCGTTCACTTGAACCAAGATCCATAGAAAAGGCAAGAGCTGGTATAGCCCGCTTCTAGCTAGCAATAGCATGGGCTCGTATATTGCAGACATTTGATCTGGCCCATTAACTGGTATTGTTTTTTCTTAAATCCCACAACTATACTTATTCATTTATTTTATAAATAAGTATAATGATTAACTAAGAATACATCGACATTAAAATTCACATATCTCAAGAAATATGCTCATGCGGTTTTTAGAAAAAAATTAACTTCGCCAAAAAATATATCTGTAAGTACACATAAATTTCTAGAGTGCATTAATTGTCAATTCTTGTCTATCCTCATCCCAACTTCCAATTTTTTTTGAAACCTCCCAACTTCCGAATTATCAATTACACTTCTCATGTCTTCCTACCACAGACGGCACATCCTAAAACTCCTACCATAGCTGCTGGCAGTTGCGATGCTAGGAGATTCAACATGTGTTTTTACGGCTCCATATACATTGCATATGTCAACAAATTACAATTAAGAAATAATAAGACACAAGCGCACTAATATGCAGGCATGCAGCATGCCTAAATTTTGTGACTTTGCTTGACATCATAAAAAAACACATAGCTCTTTCATTGGCTATTGGCCATGTCTACCCTTCTCTATGCCAGTAGATTGCAATTGTCCAACTCATCCCGTGTGTGCCTAGGTTCCAACTCACCGCCAACTGACTACTGAATATTTTCTATCTAAGTAGGAGTCCCCCAGCTGGCTCCTCATGCAGCCACGTCACCCTTTAGTTTTCACCCACATTTGGTTCAGCCGTTCCTACCTTCTTGCACTGGGTTGTGCATGTATCCCACGTTCAACGTCACAAAATAAAGGAGCCCAACATTGTCATCATTGCGTCGTCCCTCTACCTCCGTGGCACAACATTTGACTCTCCCGTCTCATTTTCCCTAACTACTGATTATGACTCAATTAAATATCGGCACTATCGCTGCGATCCATCACCTCCCGGCCAGAAGTGTACAGAAACGAACTCACGCAGCATTCATCAAAATTTATTACCTTGCAAATGAGGAAGAAACTGCTCAATCTAATTGAGTCCCTGCTGCCGGTGCTTAAAAACCTGCATGTACCTAGCGCGCTAGCCTATTCGCATCTTCATCTTCGATATTGGCCTCCTCGGAAGGTAGCTGGATGCTCCCGGTTTTCAGCCTCCCTTGAATATTTGTAACCCCCAACTCATGTTTTGGAATTTGTCTGGATGCTCCCGGTTTTCAGCCTCCCTTGAATATTTGTAACCCCCAACTTATGTTTTGGAATTTGTCAGATCGTGTTCCAGCTACCAAGAAACTCAACCTTTTGCCGACAAGGATCATTGCTCCTTCGCTTCTGTAATGTGATCCTCCATTTCTTCATAGGTCTGATTGCACTGGTAAAGATCTCATCTTTTAAATTTCTTTTATTTACGTTGGATGAGCACATGCACGTATTACTCTCTCTGCTCGCATCAGTCTCCCAGCTCTGAATTTCATTAGCTAGATTGGATGTGCATATGCACCTTTTTTTCCATGCGTGGTAGATTCAATAGGAATTATTCTGTGTAATATATTTGCAAATTCAGATTGGCTAGCTACTACTGTAAATCGAGCCAACCGTAGATGTTTTGTTTCAAGTCAATTTACTTATTTACATGTGTATGATTTGCAGATTTGAATCACGCCTGGTTGGCATTCAGTCCCGCGGAGTCGGTGACCCCTTGCCCGGCGTTAGTCACGACATGTTGTCACCCCTCAACTAAACTAATTAGCATCTTCCAAATAATTGGCGCTCGGCGTACACAACATAGAAACAAAGGTCCATCAGTTAATTGTGTCCCTTCAAATCTTCTGTCCTACTTCATGGTATATCTTCTGATGCATATCTTATAACGAATCATTTCATTGCCGTACCGATCATATGTATGTATTGATATTAAACAACAACATCTACGGAAGAACCTCAGATGTTTCTCAAAAAAAGGGAAAACCTCAGATAAAACACATATATGTCAGAGCGCTACGATAGATAGTCACCCCTGGCTTCAGTTGAGTCAGATCATCTCGGACGGGCCGTCGTGACAGTAGTTGGTACACGTGCACCCAACGTCCACTACAGGCTTGCAGTACCCGCCCTTGTAGTCCTCGGTGATGCAGGCCGCTTTGCACGGGGCATATTCGCATTCAACTCCTTTGAAGATCTTGCTATGTTCTTCACATGGCTTTTCCTCCTTTCCTGCTAGAGCTCAATCAACAAAAAATATCAGCTCAACTAGCTACGGTACGTGCTTAAGAATTACAAGGAGTACATGAGAACTTTACTGGTAAAATGGGGTCACCAAAACACAAGGTCAGGAGGAGGAGGAAGCACAGGGAAGTCGCTGCGATCTTGGAGTGCCCCATGCCTGGCAGACTGGATCAAGGTGAACTAATGGATTGTAATTACTCGGTGAGGTGAGGCCTCGGTGTCTATTTGCATAGGTAGAGTGCACCTAAAATTGGATAGAAATCGTATCCTTAATTTTGGATATTAAATGTCCTGTTTCATTGTTTGGCAAGTAATCTCACACATAAATATCATTAACTAATATTAATACTTTATTCCCAAAATATAAAGGGTCCTTAAATTTGGTTGATAGACGACTTATAATTTTGATTACAATTTATAATTAAAATATACCCACAAAATTTGAATAAATATAGTATGTTGAAAGAAAGCATGGAATTGAAAGATGAATGCAATGAGTAGCACAATAGTCTCCAAAAATCGTCGAACGTGCCATACGTCGTGGATGCTACGTGATCGCATGTTGGTGCGACCGCTCGGACGAGGAGGCTTTGTCTTGCATCACATGGTGGACGCGCCCTCATTGGATAGAGAATTGGAGCCATGAGGATGCAGCACAGGGCCGACGGGCGTGGCTTTCTGTGTGATTCTCTCATGTGATGAGACCGGCTCCTGAAGTTTCACATGCAGGGATGCAGTAGAGCTGCAGATCGTGTCCGAACATGTCTGTTACTACTTGTGGCTACGAGAAGCACATGGCGTGGGCACGCAGCTCGCCCGTTCCTTCCACCGTTTTACCTCAGATGCATTTTTTTTTAGAAATATAGGGGCAGCAACCCCCCCCCCCTCCAGGCCCCATTTTTATTGAAACGAAGCCAAAGGTTCACATTGTAGTATGCAACAGACTCCTAGGTAGAGCTCCACACTACTTATTACAAATCTATCATATCCTTTCTCAAGTTAGAGCTTGGCTCTGGTGGTTAGGTCCCCTGTGGTGGAACCAGCCCACCCAGGTTCAAGTCCTAGACTTGGTATGGGTGTTTGCATTTACCTGGATTATTCCAGGATTTAACCGGCGCTATGCTTTCAGTGGTAGGTGACGTGCCCGTCAACAGCGAGGCGCCAGTGGTGACTTCGTCAACCTCAAGATATGCCGGCTCAGTCCCTCGAAGGTGCTCATAGGGGTAGGGTGTGCGTGCGTGCGTTCATAGGGGTATTTGTACGTGCGTGTTTGTGAGCGTCTGCGTTGTACTGTGTTCTCAAAAAAAAAAAAAGTTACAGCCAGCATACAACAACAACTAGGTAGAAAACCAGTTGGTGTTGTCGATGAGGAACTGTCGGCGATCTGCATCAGTCTTCAAGCTAGCCAAGCAATATGTAGTAATTCTCCCCTCTTGAAGTTCAGTAGCTGCAAGTTTCTATCCATCAGTCGCGAGTTTTGATTCTTAAGCAATGGCCGCCATCTCCTTAGCACTGAGGTTGCACGATCCCAGACCATCAGTAAGCACATGTCATTTCGATTTTTTTTCATAAGGACAATAAGAAAGCAGCAGTAGTAATGGAGTTACTAGCAAGCCGTATATGATTCCCAGTAAAAATCTCATAACCATCAACCAAACATGCTTAGCAACCACACATTCAATAAACAAGTGAGGAACGGTTACATTTTCATCACAAAAGAAACAAGATCCATCATGTAATGCACGGTGTTTTGCAAGGTTGTCTCGAGCTAAAAGCCGATTTTGCACTAGAAGCCACAGAAACACTCGTCCGGCCTGGAACAATGATACAAGACAATTAATATCCAAAGTCAATATTAATTGATGGTATTTATGTTAATTCCATTAATTAATGATATCTATAATATCTGAATAGGAGCAACACACTAAGGGTAATTCTCTCAACATGCAAATATGCCACATCATCACGTTGCCATGTCATTGTTTTTACTATATTTTTCCTTGAAAATTTATCACGTATATATTCATTAAATACTCTCTTTGATGCAACACACCATCAACAACTATTAACAGCACCTTCTGCCTCCTGTACGCACCCTCAAATTTTACATCTTCTTCTTCGGGCCACAAGTACTAAGCCGGTTTGCCTTCCCTTATCTGACCGATGGTTCTTGGCCTGCTATAACTCACACCTGGAGGTTTTCATTTGATTACGGCGCATCATGGATTAAGCCACTTTGCCTTCTTTCATCTTCCTAATGGTTCTTGGTCTCCTGTAATTGACAACTGGATGCTTCCATTTGATTACATTGATGAGGTCTGTCACATGACATTGGATGTCTTGCTCAATCCTAATGATCTCAATGCAGCATGTAAAAATAAAGATCTCAATGCAAAGTCCGTATTCTTTTCTCTTGTGTGCTCCCATCTTACGATGATTCTCTCGCAAGGCATCTCCTCCCAGCAAGAAATATTTGCTTTTACTCATCTGTCCTAATCACATATGCAGGTGATCAGCTAAGCCAGTAAGCCATTTCCCCTTTTGTTTGTTCTCGCACCCCTGCTCTTTTTAGTTGCTCGAATCCTTTTTTTTGGACATGAAGGAAATTAAGCAAAACAGTGCACATGTATGGATTCAACCTAACAGGCCACGGAATTTCAGTTCTGCCCGCTACAGTCTGGTACTTTCGTCGAATTTGTCTTCAGCTATGGATGAGAAGGTTTATTTTGTGTTTCAATATCTTAAAATTCCTCAGAGAAATGGAGACGATTTATCACTGGGCAACACCTTGATTTATTTTGTGGTTGTGAAGCTTGAGTTTGGCCAGTTTGAGGATGCTAAGGAGACTACAAAACCGGAGTTTGTATTCGTCAGGTTCTATTGTCAGTTGGAAAAGATCAAATCACATTCGTTCGTGCTTTTCCTGCATCAAACTGCATGAAATTTCTCCCGCATCAAATCAGTTAATTGGTTGCTAATATTTTAGAGTGTAAGTATATTTATCGACATAGTTCTCCCGCATCAAACTGCATGGAATTTCATTGTCCTACTACATATCCTATTGTTTTCCTTTTGCTCCACATCCATTCACTTCTCTGCAGGAGACTTTGAAGTAACAAACTGAAGGTGCTGGCTTTTCACAAAAACTCTTTCATTTTGTGAAGCTCAATGAAATCCACGTAATTAAAAACACAATTTGGCCACCACAGCTGTAACATCCCAATTTTTCAAACAAAGAAGAAAATGAATTCTCCCTTTTCCAAAAATTGGAGCCAACAAAAACTTTATTTAAGTTCTATAATGTGCATAGTGCTCATGACCAAGTGTTGTGAGTTTTGCTAAGATGCTTGGGTGAAGTATTTTGGAAATGTTTCTAAAACCCTACCCCTTTTAAATCGAAAGAGGAACTTTTGAAAAAGAAAACAAAATAAGGGGAGGCATATGTGGGCTTATGGCCATTTCACAAATAATGACCTATGCCCTATTTACCTTACCCAAATGGTGAAACCCTCCATCAATCCAACCTAACACCAAATGAACCCAAAACCATGATCTTTTGGATCAAAGAGGAATAAAGAAAAAGAAAAGAAAAATAAATTAACACTACATATGGGCCTATGGCCATTTTTGAAAATCTTTAACCTAGGCCATATTAATTTGTGCCAATGGTTTGGAAACACATCTAAACTCAAAAGAATCCCTTTTGCATCAAAGAAACCCAAATCAAATCAAAGAAAAATTCAAAAACTAGCCACATGTGATAAGGGTCACATGCGCCATTTTTAACAACATACCCACTTTAAGCCCCTGGATTAAGAGATTCTTAAACCAAACTCTCCCAACTCTTTGCACCTCATCCAAGACCTCATCAAGATGAACACTTTTGATGTTGACCACTTTGACTAGTTCCTTTTCTATTGATTATTATAAGGATGCAAAGTGGTAATGTTGAATCAGATTCTAGATTACCCCCAACTTTTAGAATTTTCACAAAACATTTCCAAAATTCAAACCAATGCCACCAATAGTTGCCAAACATTATTTAGATCACTCCTATGTAGAATTTTGGCCAAATTCAAAAACAAGTGAGACCTTGGCTTATGATCAATTTGTTTACATAGAGGTACAACCACTATTTCAACCACTTTGTACCACCTCACCCTCCTCTCTCTTGTGCTCATCTATAGTGCATTGTACCCTAAAGTATCCCAAATGACCTCACCTAGCAATGCATGCTCACCATGACACAAGACCATGCCAAGGACATTGCATATGTCACCCAATTCTTGCATAGATCCAATTGTGCACACTCTAGCCCTCTCTCACCTTGCCAAACATGTCACACACCTTGGTCTCACCTCACAGAAGCTTGCAGTACCCCTTTAGCCCAAGAGAACTGCACAAAGTATCCAATGCCAAACCATGCCAACCACCATGATTACCACCATGTCACACCTGCTCCCTCTCTTCCCCTCTCTCTCTCACCATGTCAACTAAGCTGGCCTCACTCCCCTGAAACGCGACGCGCCCACGACGCCCAGGACACGCCAGAGCGTGCAAGGACGCGCCCTCGACGCGTCAGTACACGCACGTGCCCCGCTGACTCTGACCACCTCGCGACCTCTCCTCTCGCCCACAGCTCCGCCACGATGCTACCAACAACGGCGGAGCTTCACGGGGGCGAACCTGGGCTGTCGCCCCCCCAGCGAAAATTATTTTTCTGGAGTACCCCGTAGTATGTTCAGTCCATGAGGTCGATTTTCCCTACCTCGTTGTACCTGGCAAGGTCGAGTGCATCCAGACGAACAGCGAAGCCATCCTCTGTCGCTCGTCTCTAACAGCGAATGGTGAGTGGACGGTGAGGCCGTAGGCATGACAGTATGGCACGGGGTGACGGCGGTAGTCTGCCGGCGACTAGCTCGTCTTGTCCTGGCGCCGCGCCGAAGCGCGGAGAAGATCAGGAGCAGACAGCAGGGACTAACAGGCAGCTTGAATCGCATCCTCGCCTACAAGTTCCAAGGGTGTAACCTACATCTCCGCCACTCTGGCCGTCCGGCGAGCGAATCCTCTCCTTACCTTTAATTTTCTTCTTTCCTGCTGTAGCCGCAAGCTCCCAATTGTAGTTCTTGCTTTTTAGTTCTGATTTTTGCATCTTATAATTGGGGGAGAATCCTAGCTAGATCATAGGTTTTGCACTACATTAAAATTGTTCGCTAGGGAATGTTGTTTCACTACGCAGGTAGAAAGTAAAGATGGTCAAGTGCAAATAGATTGAGTCATTTTTAAGAAGACGCTTGCTCCATTTCGGGGCAGGAGATTGTACCAGAGCAAATGCCTTTTCAGAAAAAAAAAGAGCTGAATGTGAACCTAATAAACTAGCGGTCCCTGAACTAGCATGTGCATCAAAATCAAACAGAAGAAGAGCTGATCTATAGTGAGAGTTGATCTGTAGTGATTAACTAAGTGATTCTACAATGACAAATGAAAATACATGGTGATGAAATGTATTTTGTTGACAAGAATAATCTAATTGTAAAAGTTTCTGAAAATACTACAAATTCTAACATGTGGCTTTCGTATGCTTTGACAACCCAAATAAAATTACAAGTTTCGCCCCGTCAAAGATTTTGTTCAAGCTCCGCCACTGGCTACCAACCTCCCAGACATCCTCATTGGCTCGCTCGAGCCCTATCACCGACGCCATCATCATGCTCCTCCGCCACGGTACCGCACGGCCATGATACGTCTCCAACGTATCTATAATTTCTTATGTTTCATGCTAGTTTTATGACAATACCTACATGTTTTATTCAAACTTTATAATGTTTTTATGCACTTTCTGGGACTAACCTATTAACAAGATGCCATAGTGCCAGTTCCTATTTTCTGCTGTTTTTGATTTCAGAAAAGTTGTTTTACAAATATTCTCGGAATTGGACGAAACAAAAGCCCACGGCCCTATTTTCCACGGAGTGTTCCAGAAGACCGAAGAGGAGTCGAGGAAGGCCAGCAGGGGGCCCTCCCCATATGGCGGCGCGGGGGGCCCCACTGCCGCGCCGAGACGTGGGGAGGGAGCCCCCTGGCTCCCCCGACGCTGCCCCTTCGCCTATTTATTCCTTCGTCCCCGAAAACCATAGTACCGAGAGCCAAAATACCAGAACAGTTCCAGAGACACCGCCACTGTCAACCCTAACTCGGAGGGTTCATAAGATCTCCTCCGGCACCCTGCCGGAGAGGGGAATCATCACCGGAGGGCTCTACATCACCATGCCTGCCTCCGGACTGATGCGTGAGTAGTTCATCCTTGGACTACGGGTCCATAGCAGTAGCTAGATGGTTGTCTTCTCCTATTGTGCCATCATGTTTAGATCTTGTGAGCTGCCTATCATGATCAAGATCATCTATTTGTAATGCTACATGTTGTATTTGTTGGGATCCGATGAATATGTAATACTATGTCAAGTTGATTATAGATCTATCATATATGTGTTGTTTATGATCTTGCATGCTCTCCGTTGCTAGTAGAGGATCTGGCCAAGTTGATACTTGTGACTCCAAGAGGGAGTATTTATGCTAGATAGTGGGTTCATGTCTCCATTGAATCTGGGGGAGTGATAGCAACCCCTAAGGTTGTGGATGTGCTGTTGCCACTAGGGATAAAACATCAATGCTTTGTCTAAGGATATTTGTATTGTTTACATTACGCACAGTACTTAATGCAATTGTCTGTTGTTTGCAACTTAATACTGGAAGGGGTGCGGATGCTAACCCGGAGGCGGACTTTTTAGGCATAGATGCATGCTGGATGACAGTCTATGTTCTTTGTCGTAATGCCCTAAGTAAATCTCATAGTAGTCATCATGATATGTATGTGCATTGTTATGCCCTCTCTATTTGTCAATTGCCCAACTGTAATTTGTTTACCCAACATGTTATTTATCTTATTGGAGAGACACCACTAGTGAACTGTGGATCCCGGTCCATTCTTTTACATCTGAAATACAACCTACTGCAATCATTGTTCGCTTTTGTTTTCTGCAAGCAAACATCATTTTCCACACCATACGTTTAGTCCTTTGTTTTTAGCAAGCCGGTGAGATTGACAACCTCACTGTTAAGTTGGGGCAAAGTAGTTTGATTGTGTTGTGCAGGTTCCACGTTGGCACCGGAATCCCTGGTGTTGCGCCGCACTACACTCCTTCACCAACAACCTTCACTTGATCTTCATCTCCTACTGGTTCGATAATCTTGGTTTCTTACTGAGGGAAAACTCGCTGCTGTACTCATCATACCTTCCTCTTGGGGTTCCCAACGGACGTGTGCTTTACCGTCACAAGCAGCTACTTTTCTGGCGCCGTTGCCGGGGAGATCAAGACACGCTGCAAGGGGAGTCTCTCACACCCAATCTCTTTACTTTGTTTATTGTCTTGCTTTATTTTATATTCTGTCTTGTTTGCTTTCTTTATATCAAAAACACAAAAAAATAGTTACTTGTTTTACTTTATTTAATTCGGTTTTGCTTTATTTATTTTTATTATTGCTAAAATGAGTAGTCCTGAGAACACTAAGTTGTGTGACTTCACTAGCAAAAATAGTAATGATTTCATATGCACTCCTATTGCTCCACCTGCTTCTACAGCAAAATTTTATGAAATTAAACCTGCTTTACTAAATCTTGTTATGAGAGAGCAATTTTCTGGTGTTAGTACTGATGATGCTGCTGCCCATCTTAATAATTTTTTTGAACTTTGTGAAATGCAAAAGTATAAGGATATAGATGGGGATATTATAAAACTGAAACTGTTTCCTTTCTCCTTGAGAGGAAGAGCTAAAGATTGGTTGCTATCTTTGCCTAAAAATAGTATTAGTTCATGGACTAAATGTAAAGATGCTTTCATTGGAAAATATTATCCTCCTGCTAAAATTATATCTTTGAGAAGTAGCATTATGAATTTTAAGCAATTGGATAATGAACATGTTGCCCAAGCATGGGAGAGAATGAAATCTTTGGTAAAGAATTGCCCTACCCATGGACTAACTACTTGGGTGATCATCCAAACCTTTTATGCAGGATTAAATTTTTCTTCAAGGAACCTATTGGATTCAGCTGTTGGAGGTACTTTTATGTCCATCACTTTTGGTGTTGCAACAAAGCTTCTTGATGATATGATGATCAACTACTCTGATTGGCACACTGAAAGGACTCCTCAAGGTAAGAAGGTAAATTCTGTTGAAGAAACCTCTTCCTTGAGTGATAAGATTGATGTTATTATGTCTATGCTTGTTAAGGGTAAATCTCATGTTGATCCTAATAATGTTCCTTTAGCTTCATTGGTTGCTCAAGAAGAGCATGTTGATGTGAACTTCATTAAAAATAATAATTTCAACAACAATGCTTATAGGAATAATTTTGGTAACAACAACTATAGGCCATTTTTTTCTAATAGTGGTAATGGTTATGGTAATTATTATGGTAATTCTTACAAAAATAGTAGGAGTGTACCCTCTGATCTTGAAGTCATGCTTAAAGAATTTATTAATACACAAACTGCTTTTAACAAATCTGTTGAGGAAAAGTTTGGTAAAATTGATGTTCTTGCTTCTAAGGTTGATAGTCTTGCTCTGGATGTTGATCTTTTGAAACTGAAAGTTATGCCTAATGAAGTTAAATATACTAAGTCATTTTCTACAGCAAATGCTATCCAAGTTCAAATTAATGACAATATTAGAATGATGGCTGAATTGCATGCTAGGTGGGAAAGAGAAGAAAAACTTGCTAAAGAAAATAATATAGCTAGAGTTTGGACTATTACCACCACTAGTAATGTTGATGCTTCACATGTTGCTAAACCTCCTACTATCAATGGTAAAATAATTGGTGTTGGCAATGTTTCTACTTCTACTACAAAGCGTGCAAAATTGCCTGAAACTGCTGAAACTGTTTGTGATAAAAGTGCTGAATTTTTTCAAAGTGTTGGGGATAATGGTCCCATTGCTTTAGATCATAATGGTTTTGATTTTGATAATTGTCATATTTCTAAAGTTATTAAGTTCTTGCAACAACTTTCTAGAAGTCCTAATGCTAGTGCTATAAACTTGGCCTTTACAAAACATATTACAAATGCTCTCATTAAAGCTAGGGAAGAGGAATTAAAACTTGAAGCTTCTATCCCTAGGAAGTTGGAAGATGGTTGGGAGCCCATCATTAAAATGAAGGTTAATGATTTTTATTGTAATGCTTTATCTGATCTTGGTGCAAGTATTTCTGTTATGCCTAAGAAACTTTATGATATGCTTGACTTGCCACCTTTGGAATGTTGTTATTTGGATGTTAATTGATACGTCTCCAACGTATCTATAATTTCTTATGTTCCATGCCAGTTTTATGACAATACCTACATGTTTTATTCACATTTTATAATGTTTTTATGCATTTTCTAGGACTAACCTATTAACAAGATGCCACAGTGCCAGTTCCTATTTTCTGCTGTTTTTGATTTCAGAAAAGTTGGTTTACAAATATTCTCGGAATTGGACGAAACAAAAGCCCACGGCCCTATTTTCCACGGAGTGTTCCAGAAGACCGAAGAAGTGTCGATGAAGGCCATCAGGGGGCCCACACCATAGGGCGGCGCGGGGGGCCCCACTGCCACGTCAAGGTGTGGGGAGGGAGCCCCTGGCTCCCCCGACGCTGCCCCTTCGCCTATTTATTCCTTCGTCTCCGAAAACCCTAGCACCGAGAGCCAAAATACCAGAACAGTTCCAGAGACGCCGCCGCCCTCAACCCTATCTCGGGGGGGGGGGGGGGGTTCAGAAGATCTCCTCCGGCACCCTGCCGGAGGGGGGAATCATCACCGGAGGGCTCTACATCACCATGCCCGCCTCCGGACTAATGCGTGAGTAGTTCATCCTTGGACTATGGGTCCATAGCAGTAGCTAGATGGTTGTCTTCTCCTATTGTGCCATCATGTTTAGATCTTGTGAGCTGCCTATCATGATCAAGATCATCTATTTGTAATGCTACATGTTGTGTTTGTTGGGATTCGATGAATATGGAATACTATGTCAAGTTGATTATTGATCTATCATATATGTTGTTTATGATCTTGCATGCTCTCCATTGCTAGTAGAGGCTCTGGCCAAGTTGATACTTGTAACTCCAAGAGGGGGTATTTATGCTAGATAGTGGGTTCATGTCTCCATTGAATCTGGGGGAGTGACAGCAACCCCTAAGGTTGTGGATGTGTTGTTGCCACTAGGGATAAAACATCAATGCTTTGTCTAAGGATATTTGTATTTTTTACATTACGCACAGTACTTAATTCAATTGTCTGTTGTTTGCAACTTAATACTGGAAGGGGTGCGGATGCTAACCCGAAGGTGGACTTTTTAGGCATAGATGCATGCTGGATGGCTGTCTATGTTCTTTGTCGTAATGCCCTAAGTAAATCTCATTGTAGTCATCATGATATGTATGTGCATTGTTATGCCCTCTCTATTTGTCAATTGCCCAACTGTAATTTGCTTACCCAACATGTTATTTATCTTATTGGAGAGACACCACTAATGAAGTATGGACCCCGGTGCATTCTTTTACATCTGAAATACAACCTACTGCAATCATTGTTCTCTTTTGTTTTCTGCATGAAAACATAATTTTCCATACCATATGTTTAATCCTTTGTTTTCAGCAAGCCGGTGAGATTGACAATCTCACTGTTAAGTTGGGGCAGAGTAGTTTGATTGTGTTGTGCAGTTTCCACGTTGGCGCCGGAATCCCTGGTGTTGCGCCGCACTACACTCCTTCAACAACAACCTTCACGTGATCTTATCTCCTACTGGTTCGATAACCTTGGTTTCTTACTGAGGGAAAACTCGCCGATGTACTCATCATACCTTCCTCTTGGGGTTCCCAACGGACGTGTTTTTTACCGTCACAAGCAGCTACTTTTCTGGCGCCGTTGCCGGGGAGATCAAGACACGCTGCAAGGGGAGTCTCTCACACCCAATCTCTTAACTTTGTTTATTGTCTTGCTTTATTTTATTTTCTGTCTTGTTTGCTTTCTTTATATCAAAAACAAAAAAAATAGTTACTTGTTTTACTTTATTTAATTCGGTTTTGCTTTATTTATTTTTATTATTGCTAAAATGAGTACTCGTGAGAACACTAAGTTGTGTGACTTCACTAGCACAAATAATAATGATTTCATATGCACTCCTATTGCTCCACCTGCTTCTACAGTAGAATTTTATGAAATTAAACCTGCTTTACTAAATCTTGTTATGAGAGAGCAATTTTCTGGTGTTAGTACTGATGATGCTGCTGCCCATCTTAATAATTTTGTTGAACTTTGTGAAATGCAACAGTATAAGGATATAGATGGGGATATTATAAAACTGAAATTGTTTCCTTTCTCCTTGAGAGGAAGAGCTAAAGATTGGTTGCTATCTTTGCCTAAAAATAGTATTAGTTCATGGACTAAATGTAAAGATGCTTTCATTGGAAAATATTATCCTCCTACTAAAATTATATCTTTGAGAAGTAGCATTATGAACTTTAAGCAATTGGATAATGAACATGTTTCCCAAGCATGGGAGAGAATGAAATCTTCGGTAAAGAATTGCCCTACCCATGGACTAACTACTTGGATGATCATCCAAGCCTTTTATGCAGGATTAAATTTTTCTTCAAGGAACCTATTGGATTCAGCTGCTGGAGGTACTTTTATGTCCATCACTTTGGGTGCTGCAACAAATCTTCTTGATGATATGATGATCAACTACTCTGAATGGCACACTGAAAGGACTCCTCAAGGTAAGAAGGTAAATTCTGTTGAAGAAACCTCTTCCTTGAGTGATAAGATTGATGTTATTATGTCTATGCTTGTTAATGGTAAATCTCATGTTGATTCTTATAATGTTCCTTTATCTTCATTGGTTGCTCAAGAAGAACATGTTGATGTGAACTTCATTAAAAATAATAATTTCAACAACAATGCTTATAGGATTAATTTTGGTAACAACTATAGGCCATATCCTTCTAACAGTGGTAATTCTTATGGTAATTCTTACAACAATAGTAGGAGTGTACCCTCTGATCTTGAAGTCATTCTTAAAGAATTTATTAGTACACAAACTGCTTTTAACAAATCTGTTGAGGAAAAGTTTGGTAAAATTGACGTTCTTGCTTCTAAGGTTGCTAGTCTTGCTCTTGATGTTGATCTTTTAAAACAGAAAGTTATGCCTAATGAAGTTAAAGATATTAAGTCATTTGCTACAGCAAATGCTATCCAAGTTCGAATTAATGACAATATTAGAATGATGGCTGAATTGCATGCTAGGTGGGAAAGAGAAGAAAAACTTGCTAAAGAGAATAATATAGCTAGAGTTTGGACTATTACCACCACTAGTAATGTTGATGCTTCACATGTTGCTAAACCTCCTACTATCAATGGTAAAATAATTGATGTTGGCAATGTTTCTACTTCTACTACAAAGCGTGCAAAATTGCCTGAAACTGCTGAAACTATTTGTGATAAAAGTGCTGAAATTTTTCGAAGTGTTGGGGACAATGGTCCCATTGCTTTAGATCATAATGGTTTTGATTTTGATAATTTTCATATTTCTGAAGTTATTAAGTTCTTGCAAAAACTTGCTAGAAGTCCTAATGCTAGTGCTATAAACTTGGCCTTTACAAAGCATATTACAAATGCTCTCATTAAAGCTAGGGAAGAGGAATTAAAACTTGAAGCTTCTATCCCTAGGAAGTTGGAAGATGGTTGGGAGCCCATCATTAAAATGGAGGTCAATGATTTTGATTGTAATGCTTTATGTGATCTTGGTGCAAGTATTTCAACTTTATGATATGCTTGACTTGCCACCTTTGGAATGTTGTTATTTGGATGTTAATCTTGCTGATAATTTTATAAAGAAACCTTTGGGGAGAATTCACAATATTCACATTACGGTTAAAAATAACCTTGTCCCTGTTGATTTTGTTGTTTTGGATATTGAATGCAATACATCTTGTCCTATTGTTTTGGGAAGACCCTTTCTTCGAACCGTTGGTGCTATTATTGATATGAAAGAAGGAAATATTAAATATTAATTCCCTCTTAAGAAAGGTATGGAACACTTCCCTAGAAAGAGAATGAAGATGCCTTTTGATTCTATTATTAGAACAAATTATGACTTCGATGCTTCTTCTCTAGATGTTACTTGATTTTCACTTTCTGGGCCTAGCTGAAAGGCGTTAAAGAAAAGCGGTTATGGAAGACAACCCATTATTTTATTTCTGCAATTTTTGTTTTATATTTGAGTCAAGGCGCATGTTACTACTGTAGAAATACCTTTGTATCTTTATTTTCTTGCATTGTTGTGCCAAGTAAAGTCTTTGATAGAAAGTTGATACTAGATTTGGACTTCTGCGCAGAAGCAGATTTTTAGCTGTCACGGTTTTGAGTTTTTCTCTATGTAGAAAAATCTAAAAATCCTGAAAAAATTCATGAGCAATCCTCAGATATGTACGCAACTTTCATTCAACTGGAGCTTTTCCATCTGAGCATGTTAAGTGCCACGAAAAAATTACTCTTTACGGACTGTTCTGTTTTGACAGATTCTGCCTTTTATTTCGCATTGCCTCTTTTACTGTGTTTGAGTGGGTTTCTTTGCTCCATTAAATTTCAGTAACCTTGGGTAATGTCTAGAAGTGTTGGGAATGATTGTGTCCATGCTGAACATGTGAATTTTTGATTATGCACTAACCCTCTAATGAGATTGCTTTGAGTTTGGTGTGAAGGAAGTTTTCAAGGATAAAGAGAGGAGGATGATATAATTTGATCAAGAAGAGTGAAAAGTCTAATCTTGGAGATGCCCCCGTGGTTCATCCCTGCATATTTCGAGAATACTCAAGCGTCTAAGCTTGGGGATGCCCAAGGCATCCCCTTCTTCATCAACAACTTATCAGGTCACCTCTAGTGAAACTATATTTTAATTCCGTCACATCTTATGTGCTTTACTTGGAGCGTCTGTGTGCTTTTATTTTCATTTTGTTATCTTAGTTCTCTGAATAAATCGGATCCTAGCATGCTTGTGTGGGAGAGAGACTCGCTCCGCTTTTTCATTTGAACACTGGTGTTCTTCGTTTTACTTTTAATGTTCATGGCAAAAGCTGAAAGCCGCCTTATTGCTATTTGGTTGGAAACAGAAAATGCTGCATGTGGTAGTTGATATATTGTCTTGAATAATTTGATACTTGGCAATTGTTTTGAGCTCTTGATACGTCCAATTTGCATCACTATTTTATATCATAATTTGCTGTTATTCATTGATATATTTCATATTAGGACACAATACTTATGTTATTTCATCTATTTTGCATGTTTCATCATTATTGGAGGATCAAGCACCGGAGCCAGGATTCTGCTGGAAAAAGCACCGTCAGAACGCAATATTTCGGAAGATCAACTGTGGAAGGAAATTATACCAAAAATCCTATTTTTCAAGATGACGAAGGAAGCCAGAAGGAGGAGCCAGGTGGACCCAGGGTGGGCCCACACCATAGGGCGGCGCGGCCCATGGCCTGGCCGTGCCACCATGTGGTGTGGGGGCCCCACAGCCCCTTTCGCCTCCTTTTCTTCGCGAAACCCTTCGTCCCGAAAACCTAAGCCACAGAGGGTACCTCGCGAAGAGTTACAGCCGCCTCTGCGGGGCGGAGAACACCAGAGAGAAAAGAGCTCTCCGGCGGGCAGGAATCCGCCGGGGAAATTCCCTCCGGGAGGGGGAAATCGACGCCATCGTCACCGTCATCGAGCTGGACATCATCACCATCACCATCATCATCATCTCCACCATCATCACCGCCGTCTCCACCGCTGGACACCGTCACCGCCGTAGCAATTTGGGTTTGATCTTGATTGTTTGATAGGGGAAACTCTCCCGGTATCGATCTCTACTTGTTGTTGATGCTATTGAGTGAAACCATTGAAACAAGTTTATGTTCAGATTGTTATTCATCATCATATCACCTCTGATCATGTTCCATATGATGTCTCGTGAGTAGTTCGTTTAGTTCTTGAGGACATGGGTGAAGTCTAAATGCTAGTAGTGAACTATGGTTGAGTAATATTCAATGGTATGATATTTAAGTTGTGGTGTTATTCTTCTAGTGGTGTCATGTGAACGTCGACTACTTGACACTTCACCATTTATGGGCCTAGGGGAATGCATCTTGTATTCGTTTGCCAATTGCGGGGTTGCCGGAGTGACAGAAACCTAAACCCCCGTTGGTATATCGATGCAGGAGGGATCGCAGGATCTCAGAGTTTAAGGCTATGGTTAGATTTATCTTAATTACTTTCTTGTAGTTGTGGATGCTTGCAAGGGGTATAATCACAAGTATGTATTAGTCCTAGGAAGGGCGGTACATTAGCATAGGTTCACCCACACAACACTTATCATAACAATGAAGATTATTTAGCCGTATGTAGCGAAAGCACTAGACTAAAATCCCGTGTGTCCTCGAGAACGTTTGGTCATTATAAGTAAACAAACCGGCTTGTCCTTTGTGCTAAAAAGGATTGGGCCACTGGCTGCAATTGTTACTCTCGCAATTTACTTACTCGTACTTTATTCGCTTGTTATATCAAAACCCCCTGAATACTTGTCTGTGAGCATTTACAGTGAATCCTTCATCGAAACTGCTTGTCAACACCTTCTGCTCCTCGTTGGGATCGACATTCTTACTTATCGAAAATACTACGATACACCCCCTATACTTGTGGGTCATCAAGACTATTTTCTGGCGCCATTGCCGGGGAGTGAAGCGCTATTGGTAAGTGGAATTGGTAAGGAAAACCTTTACTGTTTGTGCTGATTTTATTTCTGCCTGCTGCTGTAAGTCATTATGGAGAGATCTTCTCTTCAATTTTTATTTGGGAAATCTACTACTACTGCAACGGTAGTGGATGAGGCGCCAGGTGAGGAAGTGATACCATATAAAATACCTATGAAAATTATTGAACGTGTTATGGATAACCGCTATGAAGGGGATGGAACTGTTCACCCTGGAGATCATTTATTGTTCTTACATGAATTATGCGGTTTATTCAAGTGTGCAGGTATTTGATACGTCCAATTTGCATCACTATTTTATATCATAATTTGCTGTTATTCATTGATATATTTCATATTGGGACACATTACTTATGTTATTTCATCTATTTTGCATGTTTCATCGTTATTGGAGGATCGAACACCGGAGCCAGGATTCTGCTGGAAAAAGCACCGTCAGAACGCAATATTTCGGAAGATCAATTCTGGAAGGAAATTATACCAAAAATCCTATTTTTCAAGATGACGAAGGAAGCCAGAAGGAGGAGCCAGGAGCAGCCAGGGTGGGCCCACACCCTAGGGCGGCGCGGCCCGAACCCTGGCCGCGCCGGCTTTGTGGTGTGGAGGGCCCACGACCCCTTTCGCCTCCTTTTCTTCGCCAAACCCTTCGTCCCGAAGACCTAAGCCACAGAGGGTACCTCGCGAAGAGTTACAGCCGCCTCTGCGGGGCGGAGAACACCAGAGAGAAAAGAGCTCTCCGGCGGGCAGAATCGCGGGAAATTCCCTCCGGGAGGGGGAAATCGACGCCATCGTCACCGTCATCGAGCTGGACATCATCGCCATCACCATCATCATCATCTCCACCATCATCACCGTCGTCATCACCGCTGGACACCGTCACCGCCGTAGCAATTTGGGTTTGATCTTGATTGTTTGATAGGGGAAACTCTCCCGGTATCGATTCCTACTTGTTGTTGATGCTATTGAGTGAAACCATTGAACCAAGTTTATGTTCAGATTGTTATTCATCATCATATCACCTCTGATCATGTTCCGCATGATGTCTTGTGAGTAGTTCGTTTAGTTCTTGAGGACATGGGTGAAGTCTAAATGTTAGTAGTGAACTATGGTTGAGTAATATTCAATGGTGTGATATTTAAGTTGTGGTGTTATTCTTCTAGTGGTGTCATGTGAACGTCGACTACATGACACTTCACCATTTATGGGCCTAGGGGAATGCATCTTGTATTCGTTTGCCAATTGCGGGGTTGCCGGAGTGACAGAAACCTAAACCCCCGTTGGTATATCGATGCAGGAGGGATCGCAGGATCTCAGAGTTTAAGGCTGTGGTTAGATTTATTTCTTAATTACTTTCTTGTAGTTGCGGATGCTTGCAAGGGGTATAATCACAAGTATGTATTAGTCCTAGGAAGGGCGGTACATTAGCATAGGTTCACCCACACAACACTTATCACAACAATGAAGATTATTTAGCCGTATGTAGCGAAAGCACTAGACTAAAACCCCGTGTGTCCTCAAGAACGTTTGGTCATTATAAGTAAACAAACCGGCTTGTCCTTTGTGCTAAAAAGGATTGGGCCACTCGCTGCAATTATTACTCTCGCACTTTACATACTCGTACTTTATTCAACTGTTACATCAAAACCCCCTGAATACTTGTCTGTGAGCATTTACAAGTGAATCCTTCATCGAAACCGCTTGTCAACACCTTCTCGCTCCTCGTTGGGATCGACATTCTTACTTATCGAAGATACTACGATACACCCCCTATACTTGTGGGTCATCAAGACTATTTTCTGGCGCCGTTGCCGGGGAGTGAAGCGCTATTGGTAAGTGGAATTGGTAAGGAAAACCTTTACTGTTGTGCTGATTTTATTTCTGCCTGCTGCTATAAGTCATTATGGAGAGATCTTCTCTTCAATTTTTATTTGGGAAATCTACTACTACTGCAATGGTAGTGGATGAAGCGCCAGGTGAGGAAGTGATACCATATAAAATACCTATGAAAATTATTGAACGTGTTATGGATAACCGCTATGAAGGGGATGGAACTGTCCACCCCGGTGATCATTTACTGTTTTTGCATGAATTATGCGGTTTATTCAAATGTGCAGGTATTGCTATGGATGAAGTGAGGAAGAAACTATTCTCTTTGTCGCTGTCTGGTAAGGCGGCGCATTGGTATAAATTACTGGATAATGGGGATTCTCTTGAATGGAATGATATTGTGCCCCGGTTTTATTCTAAGTTCTATCCTCCAAGTGAAATTCATAAGGATCGGAATCGCATATATAATTTTTGGCCTCATGATGGAGAGAGTATTGCCCAAGCTTGGGGGAGACTGAAGTCTTTAATGCTCAAATGCCCCATTCATGAGCTTCCTGGTAATGTTATTATTGATAATTTCTATGCAAGACTTTCTTTTCAAGACAAGACCTTGCTGGATACTTCTTGTTCTGGATCATTTACACGCAACAAAGAAGAGTTTAAAAGGGACCTTCTTGATCGAATCCAAGAAAATACTGAAGGATGGGAGAACGACAAAGATCGAGAATCAGGTATAATTTATGATTATAAATGCATTGAATCTTTTATGGATACTGATAAATTTCGTAATATGAGTGCTACATATGGTCTTGATTCTCAAGTTGCTGTAAATCTTTTTAAAGCTTTTGCCTCTCATTATGAATTGCCAAAGAAGAACTTTGATAAGTATCATGAACCATATAAAGATAAAATTGATTCATCTATTAATAAATGTGTTGTAGTTGAAACTGCTGATCATGTTATTCCTGAGGTTTATATTGAAAAAAACTCCTTTCCCTGCTAAAATGAAGGAGTACTCTGTTATAAATAGTGCGGTTCATAAAAGTGAAAAGAAACCTGTAGAACCTGAAGAACAAATAAAAGTTGAACCTCTTTGTTGCAATAGTTAAAGATCTTGTGACTGAAAATGTGGAGGATGGTCATATTATTTTTACGTGAAGATGCTTCACATATTGTTTCACATCATATTAAAAACAAACAAGCTAGTTTTCATATGCTATCTGTTAGAATTGGTGATCATTGCTATTATGGATTATGTGATATTGGTGCAAGTGTTAGTGCTATTCCGTATGAGCTTTACACGGAGATTATGCACGAAATTGATTCTTGTGAACTTGAAGATATTGATGTGGTTATTCAGCTGGCTAATAGAGAAACTATTTCTCCAATTGGTATTGTTCGAGATGTGGAAGTTTTATGCGGTAAGATTAAATATCCTGCTGACTTTTTGGTACTTGGATTACTGCTTTGCTAGTGATTATTGTCCTATTATCTTTGGTAGACCTTTTCTAAATACTTGTGGAGCTATTATAGATTGCAAGAAAGAGAAAATTTTGACTAAATTTGCTGGTGAATCTTATGAGTTTAACTTCTCTAAATTTACTAAAACTCCTTATAAAGCTGATTTGCCTAGTAATGATATTAAAATGGAGCAATGTGCATCTATTGTTCTTGTTCCTAATAATCCTTTGCAGCAACATTTGGAGGATAGCGAGAGCGAAATTTTTAGGAAAGAAAGAGATGAGCTTGAGGAAATTTTTCTTCGCCAACCTATTCTCAAGCATGATTTACCGGTGGAAGATTTGGGTACAACACCGCCACCAAAGGAAGATCCTGTTTTTGATCTAAAGCCTTTACCTGATAATCTTAAATATGCTCATATTGATGATAAGAAAATATATCCTGTTATTATTAGTTCTAAGCTTTCAGAGATTGAGGAAGAAAGGTTATTGGAAATATTGAAGAAGCATCGAGGCGCTATTGGCTACACTCTTGATGATTTGAAGGGGATTTCTCCTTCTATTTGCCAACATGCTATTAATATGGAAGATGATGCAAAGCCTGTTGTTGAACCTCAGCGTCGTCTAATTCCAAAGATGAAGGAAGTGGTAAGGAATGAGGTACTACGACTCCTTGAAGCTGGTATTATATATCCTATTGCTGATAGTAGATGGGTTAGTCCTGTGCACTGTGTTCCCAAGAAAGGAGGTATGACTGTTGTGCCTAATGATAATGATGAGCTCATTCCTCAAAGAGTAGTTGTAGGGTATAGAATGTGCATTGATTTTCGAAAAGTTAATAAAGTTACTAAAAAAGATCATTACCCTTTACCCTTTATTGATCAAATGCTAGAAAGATTATCTAAAAATACTCATTTTTGCTTTCTTGATGGTTATTCTGGGTTTTCACAAATTGCTGTTAAAGCTAAAGATCAAGAGAAAACCACTTTTACCTGTCCCTATGGAACTTATGCTTATAGACGCATGCCTTTTGGTTTATGTAATGCTCCTGCTACTTTTCAAAGATGCATGTCTGCTATTTTTCATGGTTTTTGTGAAAGTATTGTAGAGGTATTCATGGATGATTTTTCCGTCTATGGGAATTCTTTTGATAGCTGCTTGCGAAACCTTGATAAAGTTTTGCAGAGATGTGAAGAAACTAACCTTGTTCTTAATTGGGAGAAATGCCACTTTATGGTTAATGAAGGAATTGTATTGGGACATAAAATTTCTGAGAGAGGTATTGAAGTTGATAGAGCTAAAGTTGAAGCAATTGAGAAGATGCCCTATCCGAGGGACGTTAAAGGTATTCGTAGTGTTCTTGGTCATGCTGGGTTTTATAGGAGATTTATTAAAGACTTCTCCAAGATTTCAAAGCCTCTTACTAATCTTCTTCAAAAAGATGTACCATTTGTTTTTGATGATGATTGTAAGGAAGCGTTTGAAACTCTTAAGAAAGCCTTAACAAGCTGCTCCTATAGTTGAACCCCACGATTGGAATTTACCCTTTGAAATTATGTGTGATGCTAGTGATTTCTTTGTAGGCGCTGTCCTTGGACAGCGAGTAGATAAAAAACTGAATGTTATTCATTATGCTAGTAAAACTCTTGATGCTGCTCAAAGAAATTATGCTACAACTGAAAAGGAATTATTAGCTGTAGTTTTTGCTTGTGATAAATTTAGATCTTATATTGTTGATTCAAAAGTTACTATTCATACTGATCATGCTGCAATTAGATACCTAATGACAAAGAAAGATGCTAAGCCAAGGCTTATTAGATGGGTACTTCTGTTGCAAGAATTTGATTTACATATTGTAGATAGGAAAGGTGCTGATAATCCTGTTGCTGATAATTTGTCTAGATTGGAAAATATTGCTTATGATCCTGTTCCTGTTAATGATAGTTTTCCAAATGAACAATTGGCTGTAATAAAGGTGAGCTTGCGAGACAGTCCTTGGTATGCTGATTATGCTAACTTTATTGTTTCCAAGTACTTGCCTCCAACCTTTTCAGCTCAGCAAAGGAGGAAATTCTTTTATGATTTGAGGCATTATTTCTGGGATGACCCACACTTATACAAAGAAGGAGTGGATGGTATTATGCGAAGATGTGTTCCCGAATATGAACAACAGGAGATATTGAGTAAATGTCATGGTAGTGCTTATGGAGGACATCACGCCGGAGAAAGAACCGCGCAAAAGGTTCTACAATCAGGTTTTTATTGGCCAACCCTCTTCAAAGATGCGAGAAAGTTTATTTTATCTTGTGATGAATGCCAAAGGGTTGGTAATATCTCCAGACGTAATGAAATGCCTATGAATTATACTCTTGTTATTGAACCGTTTGATTGTTGGGGATTTGACTTCATGGGACCTTTTCCGTCTTCAGAAGGTAAGACTCATATACTTGTTGCTGTTGATTATGTTACTAAATGGGTGGAAGCTATACCTACAAAAAGTGCTGATGGTGAGACCTCTTTAAGAATGCTCTTAGACATTATTTTTCCTAGATTTGGAGTGCCTAGATATATTATGACTGATGGAGGTTCTCATTTTATTCATGGAGGTTTTAGAAAAACTCTTGCTAGGTATGGTATTAATCATAGAATTGCTTCGGCTTATCATCCTCAAACTAGTGGTCAAGTAGAATTATCAAATAGAGAGATTAAATCTATTTTGGGAAAGACCGTTAATAAAACTAGAAAGAATTGGGCTAGTAAATTGAAGGATGCACTTTGGGCTTATAGAACTGCTTATAAAAATCCCATGGGAATGTCACCTTATAAAATGGTTTATGGGAAAGCTTGTCATTTACCTTTAGAACTAGAGCACAAAGCTTATTGGGCTGTTAGAGAATTAAATAAAGATCCTAAACTTGCCGGTGATAAGAGGTTGTTGCAATTGAGTTCCCTAGATGAATGGAGAAGTGAAGCTTATGAAAATGCTAAACTCTTTAAAGAGAAAGTTAAAAAATGGCATGATAGGAGGATTATCAAAAGAGAATTTAATATTGGGGATAAAGTCCTATTGTATCGGTCTCGTCTCAGATTCTTTGCAGGGAAATTACTCTCGAAATGGGAAGGACCATATGTTGTCGAGGAGGTGTATCGTTCAGGAGCAATCAAAATTAGCTCTCTCCAAGGCAATGCTACGCAAGTGGTGAATGGACAAAGACTCAAGCATTATATCTCAGGTGATTCCTATAATGTTGATGTCGATATTATTCAAGTGGAGACACCGGAAGATTTCATCAAAGGGCAAATTGACAGTCCGCCAGAACTCGACTTTGAATAGGTAACGATCGGTAATGAAAAGTACGCAATTTACCTTCCGAACTATATTTTTGCTGTTTTTGGAAAATATGAGAAATTACGAGTTCGAAACGGAGTGGAAAGGACGCACGAGGGGTGCCACCATAGGGCGGCGCGGCCTGACTGGGCCCGCGCCGGCCTATGGTTTGGCCGCCGTCGCTCCTTTCCGACTCTGGTTCGATCCGGTACTTTCCTTATTTCGCGAAAATATTTGCTATATAATCTCCGGACCCGGAGGTCCGTATATCGTGTTTTCGACGTGTTTTGTTTCGAGCTGTTTCTGCCAGGATTTGTTTCGGATCTAGAGTCATCATGTCTTCGTCGGAAACTCCGAAGGACGGCTCCAGCAAGGATGTTGGCAACTTGTACATGGAGGAGCTGAGGATGCACCCCAAGGAGTTGCTTCTCGTTGAAGGAGAACTGCAGGTCAAGGATGTCCAGGGTCCTAAAGGAGAAGGAAGCCTGGAAGACAGGATGGAGAAGTTAGAACAAGAGGTTTTCAAGTACAAGAAGATGGCTGAGCGTGAGGTGGATATCTTCCACAGGATTGTGTCTGAACTCATTGCTGAACATGAGAAGGAAACTGCAAAGCTTTGGAGCGACATCCTCTCGCTTCACGACACCACCAACAAGCTCCAAGCACAACTCTATGATTTTCAGAATCAGAACTGTGAGTATGAAAACAGGTTTAAATACATAAGCCGTGCTGCTAGTTTCAGGATCCCCGAGACCAAGACGTCGTTTCTTGATGGAGAGCCTCTTCCTTGGAAGTTTGATGACGGGAGTTCATCACCACCATCGCCGCAGGAGTAATTCATCATCGGTATTGGCATCCCCTTGGTTTGTTCCAAGCTTGGGGGAGTGCCACGGTATCACATCATCACTACCTTTTACTTTTATTGTCAAGTAGTGTCATATCATGAGTAGGAAAGTTATCATATAAGATGGGTTGCAGTTTGGAAGTATCTCTCCTTTAGTTGGTTGTCTATGTATCCCTTGGTGTGAGTTATCGTTATGGAATATTAATGAGAAGTCTTATCATTTACATATTGCACATCTTATTTTAGTTTGCAATCTCTACTATATGATTTACCTTGTCATTAGTATTGGTATCACTTTGGGAGCATTGAATAAATCTATTTGGTTTTGGCAAACTTAGCATTGGTCATAGCAACAACACTTTGAGGTTTAAGTAGAAAAGAGAAATACATGTAGATGTTTCATTGTCTTTCTTTCTTGTTAGCTCATAGCTTATTATTCTGAAGTTAAAATTGTTTGTGCTTACAAGGAAGATGCATGATTGTTTCTATCACATGTATATTTGTTTGTTTTCCTCGACTCTTATGCTTGCTAATCAACCTTGCTAGCCAAAGACCTGTACTGAGAGGGAATACTTCTCGTGCATCCAAACCTTAAACCAAACTTATGTCATTTGTGTCCACCATACCTACCCAATACATGGTATTTTCTGCCATTCCAAGTAAATACTTCATGTGCTACCTTTAAACAATTCAAAACTTAGTATCTCTTATTTGTGTCGATGTTTCATAGCTCATGAGGAAGTATGTGGTGTTTTATCTTTCAATCTTGTTGGGCAACTTTCACCAATGGACTAGTGGCTTCATCCGCTTATCCAATAATTTTGCAAAAAGAGCTGGCAATGGGATTCCCAGTCCCAAATTAATTAAACTAAATAGACACTCCTCCATGGTATGTGATTGATGGACGGCACCCGAAGGATTCGGTTAGCCATGGCTTGTGTAAGCAAAGGTTGAGGGGAGTGTCATCATCATAATAAAACTAAAATAAAAAGGCACTCCTTCATGGTATGAGATTGTTGGCAGGCACCCGAGGATTCGGTTAGCCATGGTTTGTGAAAGAAAGGTTTGAAGGAGTGCCACACAAAATAAAAATAATATGGGAGCCGCTCTTTGAAGGTTGTCTGGCAAGGGGGTTAGAGTACCCGCTACCAGTCGTTGACAACAACAAACACCTCTCAAAATGTTACTTTTATTTTCTTTATATGATTGCAAAACTGAAAAAGCTCTAGCACATGATTTAATCCCTGCTTCCCTCTGCGAAGGGCCTGTCTTTTACTTTATGTTGAGTCAGTAAACCTATTTCCCTCCATCTCAAGCAAGCATTTGAGTAGTTGTGATCAAACCATTATATTGTGATTTGCTTCGTCATGTCTTTTATTCTTCCTTGTTTAGTACAAGTTTTATCTGAATGAATATAGCTTTGCGAGTTATCAATGATCATGAAGAGACCATTATGATTGAGTATGCAAGTTGTGCCTTATAAACTTTAACATGAGAGCGCTGCTCAATGAGATAAGTATAATCTGTTAATTGTTCTCTGACCAAGAACGAAGTTTGCCATCACCAATTATGATTTCCTATGCACCTTTATTTGTGATTACCTTATACTTGTTTCAAGTTGAGTTATATGAGGAAGTTGACTACTATAATGTCTTGTGCGAATGAATATGATGCTTCTTGTCCGTATTTTATTTATCGACTCTTCACTCCATAAACATGTGGTCCTGTTTATCGAGCTCAGTTTCGCTTGGGGACAAGCGAAGTCTAAGCTTGGGGGGAGTTGATACGTCCAATTTGCATCACTATTTTATATCATAATTTGCTGTTATTCATTGATATATTTCATATTGGGACACAATACTTATGTTATTTCATCTATTTTGCATGTTTCATCATTATTGGAGGATCAAGCACCGGAGCCGAGATTCTCGCTGGAAAAAGCACCGTCAGAACGCAATATTTCGGAAGATCAACTGTGGAAGGAAATTATACCAAAAATCCTATTTTTCAAGATGACGAAGGAAGCCAGAAGGAGGAGCCAGGTGGACCCAGGGTGGGCCCACACCATAGGGCGGCGCGGCCCATGGCCTGGCCACGCCACCATGTGGTGTGGGGGCCCCACAGCCCCTTTCGCCTCCTTTTCTTCGCGAAACCCTTCGTCCCGAAAACCTAAGCCACAGAGGGTACCTCGTGAAGAGTTACAGCTGCCTCTGCGGGGCGGAGAACACCAGAGAGAAAAGAGCTCTCCGGCGGGCAGGAATCCTCCGGGGAAATTCCCTCCGGGAGGGGGAAATCGACGCCATCGTCACCATCATCGAGCTGGACATCATCACCATCACCATCATCATCATCTCCACCATCATCACCGCCGTCTCCACCGCTGGACACTGTTACCGCCGTAGCAATTTGGGTTTGATCTTGATTGTTTGATAGGGGAAACTCTCCCGGTATCGATCTCTACTTGTTGTTGATGCTATTGAGTGAAACCATTGAAACAAGTTTATGTTCAGATTGTTATTCATCATCATATCACCTCTGATCATGTTCCATATGATGTCTCGTGAGTAGTTCGTTTAGTTCTTGAGGACATGGGTGAAGTCTAAATGCTAGTAGTGAACTATGGTTGAGTAATATTCAATGGTATGATATTTAAGTTGTGGTGTTATTCTTCTAGTGGTGTCATGTGAACGTTGACTACATGACACTTCACCATTTATGGGCCTAGGGGAATGCATCTTGTATTCGTTTGCCAATTGCGGGGTTGCCGGAGTGACAGAAACCTAAACCCCCGTTGGTATATCGATGCAGGAGGGATCGCAGGATCTCAGAGTTTAAGGCTGTGGTTAGATTTATCTTAATTACTTTCTTGTAGTTGCGGATGCTTGCAAGGGGTATAATCACAAGTATGTATTAGTCCTAGGAAGGGCGGTACATTAGCATAGGTTCACCCACACAACACTTATCATAACAATGAAGATTATTTAGCCGTATGTAGCGAAAGCACTAGACTAAAATCCCGTGTGTCCTCGAGAACGTTTGGTCATTATAAGTAAACAAACCGGCTTGTCCTTTGTGCTAAAAAGGATTGGGCCACTCGCTGCAATTGTTACTCTCGCAATTTACTTACTCGTACTTTATTCGCTTGTTATATCAAAACCCCCTGAATACTTGTCTGTGAGCATTTACAGTGAATCCTTCATCGAAACTGCTTGTCAACACCTTCTGCTCCTCGTTGGGATCGACATTCTTACTTATCGAAAATACTACGATACACCCCCTATACTTGTGGGTCATCAGCTCTCAAGTAGATCATGTTTAAGCTCTTGCATGTAGTTTACACCTATTAGTGGAGAACTACCGTAGAGCTTGTTGAAATTTGGTTTGCATGATTGGTCTCTCTAAGGTCTAGATATTTTCTGGTAAAAGTGTTAGAGCAACAAGGAAGACAGTGTAGAGTCTTATAATGCTTGCAATATGTTCTTATGTAAGTTTTGCTGTACCGGTTTATACTTGTGTTTGCTTCAAACAACCTTGCTAGCCAAAGCCTTGTACTGAGAGGGAATGCTTCTCGTGCATCCAAAACCTTGAGCCAAAACCTATGCCATTTGTGTCCACAATAACTACCTACTACGTGGTATTTTTCTGCCATTCCAAGTAAATACTTCATGTGCTACCTTTAAACAATTCAAAACTTTATTACTTCTTATTTGTGTCAATGTTTTATAGCTCATGAGGAAGTATGTGGCGTTTTATCTTTCAATCTTGTTGGGCAGACTTTCACCAATGGACTAGTGGCATATACATCCGCTTATCCAATAATTTTGCAATAAGAGCTGGCAACGGGGTGCCCAGCCCCAATTAATTAACTTTCATTAATAATTCTCTTCACATGTTTTGCCCTCATTTATCAGTAAGCAACTTAATTTTGCAATAGACACTCCTCCATGGTATGTGAAATGTTAGAAGGCACCTGAGGATTCGGTTAGCCATGGCTTGTGAAAGCAAACGGTTGGGAGGAGTGTCATCTATAAATAAAACTAAAATACATGTGTAAACAAAAGAGAAGAGGGATGATCTACCTTGCTGGTAGAGATAACGTCCTTCATGGGACCGCTCTTTGAAAGTCTATTTGACAAGGGGGTTAGAGTGCCCACTACCATTCGTTGACAACAACAAACACTTCTCAAAACTTTATTTTTATGCTCTCTTTATGATTTCAAAACTTGAAAAGCTCTAGCACATGATTTAATCCCTGCTTCCCTCTGCGAAGGGCCTTTCTTTTACTTTATGTTGAGTCAGTTTACCTACTTCTTTCTATATTAGAAGCAAACACTTGTGTCAACTGTGTGTATTGATTCTTACATGCTTGCTTATTGCACTCATCATATTACATTGTGTTGACAATTATCCATGAGATATTCATGTTGAAAGTTGAAGGAAATTGCTAAAACTTAAATCTTCCTTTGTGTTGCTTCAAAACCTTTTATTAAGAATCTATTGCTTTATGAGTTAACTCTTATGCAAGACTTTTTGATGCTTGCCTTGAAAGTACTATTCATGAAAAGTTTTTGCTATATGATTCAGTTGTTTAGTCATTATCTTTTTGTTAGCAAACTATAGACCATTGCTTTGAGTCACTTCATTCATCTCATATGCTTTACAATAGTATTGATCAAGATTATGTTGGTAGCATGTCACTTCAGAAATTATTCTTTTTATCGTTTACCTACTCGAGGGCGAGTAGGAACTAAGCTTGGGGATGCTTGATACTTCTCCAACGTATCTATAATTTCGTATGTTTCATGCTAGTTTTATGACAATACCTACATGTTTTATTCACACTTTATAATGTTTTTATGCATTTTCTGGGACTAACCTATTAACAAGATGCCATAGTGCCAGTTTCTGTTTTCTGCTGTTTTTGATTTCAGAAAAGTTGGTTTACAAATATTCTCGGAATTGGACGAAACAAAAGCCCACGGCCCTATTTTCCATAGAGTGTTCCAGAAGACCGAAGAAGAGTCGAGGAAGGCCAGCAGGGGGCCCACACCATAGGGCGGTGCGGGGGCCCCACTGCCGTGCCAAGGTGTGGGGAGGGAGCCCCCTGGCTCCCCCGACGCTGCCCCTTCGCCTAATTATTCCTTCGCCTCTGAAAACCCTAGCACCTAGAGCCAAAATACCAGAACAGTTCCAGAGACGCCGCCGCCGTCAACCCTATCTCGGGGGGGGGGGGGGGGTTAACTCTTATGCAAGACTTTTTATGCTTGTCTTGAAAGTACTATTCATGAAAAGTTTTTGCTATATGATTCAGTTGTTTAGTCATTATCTTTTTGTTAGCAAACTATAGACCATTCCTTTGAGTCACTTCATTCATCTCATATGTTTTACAATAGTATTGATCAAGATTATGTTGGTAGCATGTCACTTCAGAAATTATTCTTTTATCCTTTACCTACTCGAGGGCGAGTAGGAACTAAGCTTGGGGATGCTTGATACGTCTCCAACATATCTATAATTTCTTATGTTTCATGCTAGTTTTATGACAATACCTACATGTTTTATTCACACTTTATAATGTTTGTATGCATTTTCTGGGACTAACCTATTAACAAGAGGCCACAGCGCCAGTTTCTGTTTTCTGCGGTTTTTGATTTCAGAAAAGTTGGTTTACAAATATTCTCGGAATTGGACGAAACAAAAGCCCACGGCCCTATTTTCCACGGAGCTTTCCAGAAGACCGAAGAAGAGTCGAGGAAGGCCAGCAGGGGGCTCACACCACAGGGCGGCGCGGGGGGCCCCACTGCCGCGCCAAGGTGTGGGGAGGGAGCCCCTGGCTCCCCCGACGCTGCCCCTTCGCCTAATTATTCCTTCGTCTATGAAAACCCTAGCACCTAGAGCCAAAATACCAGAATAGTTCCAGAGACGCCACCGCCGTCAACCCTATCTCGGGGGGGGGGGGGGGTCAGAAGATCTCCTCCGGCACCCTGCCGGAGGGGGGAATCATCACCGGAGGGCTCTACATCACCATGCCCGCCTCCGGACTGATGCGTGAGTAGTTCATCCTTGGACTATGGGTCCATAGCAGTAGCTAGATGGTTGTCTTCTCCTATTGTGCCATCATGTTAAGATCTTGTGACCTGCCTATCATGATCAAGATCATCTATTTGTAAGGCTACATGTTGTGTTTGTTGGGATCTGATGAATATGGAATACTATGTTAAGTTGATTATTGATCTATCATATATGTTGTTTATGATCTTGCATGCTCTCCGTTGCTAGTAGAGGCTCTGGTCAAGTTGATACTTGTAACTCCAAGAGGGGGTATTTATGCTAGATAGTGGGTTCATGTCTCCATTGAATCCGGGGGAGTGACAGCAACCCCTAAGGTTGTGGATGTGCTGTTGCCACTAGGGACAAAACATCAATGCTTTGTCTAATGATATTTGTATTGTTTACATTACGCACAGTACTTAATGCAATTGTCTGTTGTTTGCAACTTAATACTGGAAGGGGTGCGGATGCTAACCCGAAGGTGGACTTTTTAGGCATAGATGCATGCTGGATGGTAGTCTATGTTCTTTGTCGTAATGCCCTAAGTAAATCTCATAGTAGTCATCATGATATGTATGTGCATTGTTATGCCCTCTCTATTTGTCAATTGCCCACACTACAAGAAATCTGCCATAATATGACTTTTTTTTTATGACTGGAAATCAAAATGTCATAGCTTTATGACGTTCCTAGCTTTGACTGTCGTTGGCCACTCGGGAGGGGCAAAACCCTAGAAAATCGTGACGTTATTGGGAAAAAACGTCATTGGCAATTTAGGTCAAAACGTCATTAGCCGTTGGAGGAGGGCAAAAACCTAAAAAAATAATGAAGTTCTGGTGAAAAACGTCGTTACCTATTTAAATCAAAACGTCATTAGAATGCCAAAAAAAATTAGCCAATCAGAAGACAGGAAACAGCCTACCAAGGATCAGCTCCAAACTTGAATCTCAACCGTCCGAAGCATCCAACGCACGAAACCACGCGCGGGATTTTCCCATTGGCGCCTAAAATTTTTGGGTCACGCGCTCGACCGACCAGACCACCAAACCACGCGCGCGACCGACAAAACCAACCCAGACCGCCCCGCAGGCCAGAAACCCTAGCCATTTTCCTTCCGCCGCCCCCTCCTCTCCGGCCTAGATCCCGGCCAACTCCGGCGACCCAGGCTCTCCCTTGGCTTTCCCAAGAAATCAAGCCGCCGGCGGCCGCGTCCGACGTGCTGCGCGACCACCCGGGCTTCCAGCTCCTCGAGGCCGACGAGGTCAAGCTCCTGGGCGCGCGCGCCCGCCCTCTATCCGCCGACGCGCCGCTCCACCGCGGCCACCTCTACTTCCTCGTCGCGCTCCCACGCCGCCCGGCCTCGCGCGCGGGGCCGCCGCGCCGCGCCTGGTCCGGCAACCTCCAGGTCGGCGCGCGCGAGCGGCTCGAGTCGCTCAAGCTCTCGTGCCGCTCCACCTCCGACCTCTCCTCCTTCCAGGGCCACGCCGCCGCCTCCGCGCCCACCTCCCCGCTCAACGCCATCTCTGAACAATTATTGTACTGTATGGGGAGGCCGCCGTGCTGCGAGCAGGCCGGGGTGAAGAAGGGGCCCTGGACGCCAGAGGAGGACCTCGTGCTCGTCTCCTACATCCAGGACCACGGCCCGGGCAACTGGCGCGCCGTGCCCACCACCACCGGTACGTTCTTGACTTCCTCGGTCCCCATCTCGTTTCGCGTTTCCTTCTCTGATTCGGATCGATCGGCCCCTTCTCGCGATCCTACAGGTCTCATGCGTTGCAGCAAGAGCTGCCGCCTCCGGTGGACCAACTACCTCCGCCCCGGGATCAAGCGCGGCAACTTCACCGACCAGGAGGAGAAGCTCATCGTCCACCTCCAGGCACTCCTCGGCAACAGGTAACACATCTCACTCGCTTGGCTGGTTCTTCCGCCTAGAATTTAGTTCACGTGTTCTTGCTCGTGCCAGCGAACGATTCAGCCCACCCCTCTAGATTTGTTTCATGAACTTGGTAATACATACATTGCACATTGCGTGAAACAATTGCGACACATCCATCTCTGAACAAGATCTACATCTAGATTGCAGATGATACGATTCTCTGTTTTTTCACATTGAAATCATGCTTACATGTCACAACAGTATCTTCCTAATTGATGCCCTGCTAGATGTTTGCAAGATCGAAGGTAACATGGAGTTGCTCTTACAGTACAATAATACAGCTTGCTTTTTTGGTAGTGCTTCATTGGGAAAGGTGTGACAGATTATGTGTTTCATTCTCTTATCTGTCAGTTTTCCCCGCTGACTTGAATTGAGTATTGATTGGATTCGTTAGTTCTTCCTACTATCCTAATTGATTTATATGCATAAATTGTTATTTGAGCAGGAGATTAGCTGATGTGTCTAGGTGTGCCATTCTGTCATATATATATAAACTAATACTTGCATCTTTATCATCTTGGATCGTGATTCCTATTTTGTGCATTAAGGAAACAATACGTATGAAAATATGCACTTTTATTTACTTTAAAAATATTGACGAAGTGCTTCAGTTTTAGCTACAATTTTAGTTCCCTTTTGTACTTCAGTTAGGTCCTTATGTCTACAAGGAGAGCAGTTATTACTTAAAGTTCTGAATTGGTGTGCATATAGTACAGTGATATGTACCTCTAACTGGTTCTTCCATTTCATTTCTGTCCTCCCTTTAGATTGAGTAAATTGATGAAAACCTGCTTCTTTTTTTGCTTTATCTCTTCCTTTACTGTATGACATGAGAAGACAAAAAATCAACCAGCTGATGCCATTTAAACGACGTTTGTGGTTTGTAAAATAATATAATTAATGCATCAGATATAGAATTGGTCCCGGATTAACTCCAAATAGTCTGTTCTCCAACTTTGTTACTTAGGTTTTCCCCCATGATCAAGTGGGTCGCTGATTTGATCCTGGTGAAGTGTGTTGGGCTAGGAGGGGGGCGGTGACATTGATGCTTACTTGAGGACAAAGATCGCTTGAGAACGGATAGAAGAGCTGATGCATGCAAGATAATAGTAGCTTGCCAAGGTGAGCCCAATCTTCTTGGTTCTGTTACTAGCCGTTGCAAGATTATTAGCATTGGTATGACCAATACACATGAGGTGAGCTATCTGCCATCTTTTTAGTATTTTCATTTGGGTTTGAATAAGTATGCAGATTCCAGAAAAACTGTCTGTGTCTACATGTAGTTTGAGAGAATTCCAGTAGTTATGGTGCATTATAACTTCCTATTCATTAGCACGAGAACATTTACATTTTTTCTTTCTGAGAACCACCAAAATTGTACTTTCACTTCAACATTAGCAGGGTGACAGACTTCCATTTCTTTTATACATACATGTAACTTATTTCATCATTACCACTAACTGACAAATAAAAAAACTTAGACAGTGGAGATTGTTACTTCCATATATGTAAGAAGAGTTTTGTTCTTCCAAGTTCTTCTGTTACCGGTGCAACTTAGTCTAGGCAAAATATGAGGGAGACGATATTGGTCTTGGATGCATGCAAAACCAACAAGTACTCTTTGCTAGCAAGCTCGATTGTTTCCTATATAGAATGACTCATAAGATTATTTGTTTACATTTCAGGCAAATACAATGTAAGACTTCACACCAGACAATTCCATTGATAATTTCAGAGGACGGTTGAAGGAAGGTTCAGTTTACATGTTTGAGATGTTCAACGTGTGATTCATATTTTCCGTCTCATGTACATGAGTTTGCTTCTTCGCTGGCGTGGTATTATGTGCTTTCGGATTTACCATCTGGTCTGCATTGAGATGGGCATGAATGCGTGATGTTTGGGTCAATTTCTAGTTGTCAACAGACGTTACCTGTGTGTTATAGTAGTCTTTTAACTTTACCTGTGTGTTATAGTAGTCTTTTAACTTTTAAACTTGTTGCATGATCTGGATGCTAGTTATTAAGTAGTCCCTGAATTATTTACTTTTGCTAAATGATTTCAATGCTTGTTTCTAAAGAAAATGATCTGCATCTAGTGTTTCATTTCGTTACTGTTACACATGTCCTACTCTAAATAGACTAGGCCTTCCGTTTTAAGTTGACTTAATTGCACAGTTCTGCCAGTCTACTACTATACAATCCAGTTTCAGTTCTTTTTGCTATTTAATTCCTTCTATTGTATTATATGCCATCTATAATAAGCAGCAACTTGTTTTACATTTCTTCTCTTTATTTACATAAGCTTGTGCTTTCATTTCTATACATGCCTTCTGTAATAAGCGTTACAGGACCTTCTTTTGAATATGACATGATGTGAAGTTAATTGAAAATTAACTTCTCATCATGTCATATTCAAACAGTGCAATAGTATATATATATTAACTCTCTGATTGGTGTGTCTTGCTGTGCAGAAGAGTTTGCTGTGTACGTTCGTTGATGCTTATTTTACTTGGGTTGACCTGAAGCGTTGTTTCTGGGTGGTGTAGGATGAGTTGCTGCGGAACAACCTGGAGGTGGGGAGCCTGAAGATAACTCGTGCAACATCATTGTCTGGCAAGATGCATGCTGGAGAACCTGAAGACAACTCTAATGAATCTGTAGTACAAATATGAATCTGTTGTCAGTGTCTTTCTTGTATATATATCTGATTTGTGGAAATATTGTAATATATTCAGTTACTGCTCTTATATGGAAGATTTCATCATGTGTTGATGTTTATATATTGTCTAATCTTGTTAATATAAACCTGACCAACCCAAAAATAAATGGATCGTAAAAGGCTAAGGCCCAAATAGAGAAAGGCTGTAAAAATGGTGAGGCCCAAAATAGAAAAAGGGTGCAAAAAGGCTAAGGCCCAAAACAGAAATGGACCAAAACAAAGGCCAATGCTTACGGTAAAAGGCTGGAATTATTGGGCTCGGCCCATGTAGAATACAGAATTGGACCGGGCTGATTTCGAATTAAGACGTTTTGGTTTCGTCATAATTTTGCCACGTCGGATTGCCATACGGACTGGGGCAAGGTGTGCCCATGACGTTTTGGGAATGTCATGCCGTCAGTGACATTTTAAAACGTCACAAAGCTCTACGACGTTTTCAAGTGGAACGTCTTAAGCAGTCACTGCTGACTCCCAGCTTTCGACGTTTTGAAAAGCGTCACCGTAACGTCACAAGTAGCCATTACTGACGTTTCAGTGACACCATATTTTTGTCAACTTATGGCAGATTTCTTGTAGTGCCAACTGTAATTTGTTTACCCAACATGTTATTTATCTTATTGGAGAGACACCACTAGTGAACTGTGGACCCCGGTCCATTCTTTTACATCTGAAATACAACCTACTGCAATCATTGTTCTCTTTTTTTTTCTGCAAGCAAACATAATTTTCCACACCATACGTTTAATCCTTTGTTTTCAGCAAGCTGGTGAGATTGACAACCTCACTATTAAGTTGGGGCAAAGTAGTTTGATTGTGTTGTGAAGGTTCCACGTTGGCGCCGGAATCCCTGGTGTTGCACCGCACTACACTCCTTCACCAACAACCTTCCCGTGATCTTCATCTCCTACTGGTTCGATAACCTTGGTTTCTTACTGAGGGAACGCTGATGTACTCATCATACCTTCCACTTGGGCTTCCCAACGGACGTGTGCTTTACCATCACAAGCATTAATCTTGGTGATAATTCTATAAAGAAACCTTTGGGGAGAATTGACAATGTTCACTTTACGGTTAACAATAACCTTGTCCCCGTTGATTTTGTTGTTTTGGATATTGAATGCAATGCATCTTGTCCTATGGTTTTGGGAAGACCCTTTCTTCGAACCGTTAGTGCTATTATTGACATGAAAGAAGGAAATATTAAATATCTATTCCCTCTTAAGAAAGGTATGGAACACTTCCCTAGAAAGAGAATGAAGATGCCTTTTGATTCTATTATTAGAACAAATAATAATGTTAATGTTTTTTCTCTTGATGTTACTTGATTTTCACTTTCTGCGCCTAGCTGAAAGGCGTTAAAGAAAAGCGCTTATGGGAGACAACCCATTATTTTATTTCTGCAATTTTTGTTTTATATTTGAGTGAAGATGCTTGTTACTACTGTAGCAATACCTTTGTATCTTTATTTTCTTGCATTGTTGTGCCAAGTAAAGTCTTTGATAGAAAGTTGATACTAGATTTGGATTTCTGCGCAGAAACAAATTTTTAGCTGTCACGAATTTGAGCTTTTCTCTCTGTAAGAAAATCTAAAAATCCTGAAAAAATTCATGAGTAATCCTCCGGTATGTATGCAACTTTCATTCAACTGGAGATTTTCCATCTGAGCATGTTAAGTGCCTCGAAAAAATTCGTCTTTACGGACTGTTCTATTTTTGACAGATTCTGCCTTTTATTTTGCATTGCCTCTTTTCCTGTGTTTGAGTGGGTTTCTTTGCTCCATTAAATTTCAGTAACCTTGGCTAATGTCCAGAAGTGTTGGGAATGATTGTGTCCTTGCTGAACATGTGAATTTTTGATTATGCACTAACCCTCTAATGAGATTGCTTTGAGTTTGGTGTGAAGGAAGTTTTCTAGGATCAAGAGAGGAGGATGATATAATATGATCAAGAAGAGTGAAAAGTCTAAGCTTGGGGATGCCCCCGTGGTTCATCCCTGCATATTTCAAGAAGACTCAAGCGTCTAAGCTTGGGGATGCCCAATGCATCCCCTTCTTCATCAAACTTATCAGGTCACCTCTAGTAAAACTATATTTTAATTTCGTCACATCTTATGTGCTTTACTTGGAGCGTCCGTGTGCTTTTATTTTCATTTGTTATTTTAAGTTTTCTAAATAAATCGGATCCTAACATTCTTGTGTGGGAGAGAGACACGCTCCGCTTTTTCATTTGAACACTTGTGTTCTTCGTTTTATTTTTCATGTTCATGGCGAAAGGTGAAAGCCGCAGCACTTATTGTTATTTGGTTGGAAACAGAAAATGCTTCATGTGGTAATTGATATATTGTCTTGAATAATTTGATACTTGGCAATTGTTTTGAGCTCTCAAGTAGATCATGTTTAAGCTCTTGCATCATGTAGTTTAAACCTATTAGTGGAGAACTACCGTAGAGCTTGTTGAAATTTGGTTTGCATGATTTGTCTCTCTAAGGTCTAGATATTTTCTGGTAAAAGTGTTTGAGCAACAAGGAAGATAGTGTAGAGTCTTATAATGCTTGCAATATGTTCTTATGTAAGTTTTGCTGTACCGGTTTATACTTGTGTTTGCTTCAAACAACCTTGCTAGCCAAAGCCTTGTACTGAGAGGGAATGCTTCTCGTGCATCCAAAACCTTGAGCCAAAACCTATGCCATTTGTGTCCACCATACCTACCTACTATGTGGTATTTTTCTGCCATTCCAAGTAAATACTTCATGTGCTACCTTTAAACAATTCAAAACTTTATTACTCCTTATTTGTGTCAATGTTTTATAGCTCATGAGGAAGTATGTGGTGTTTTATCTTTCAATCTTGTTGGGCAGACTTTCACCAATGGACTAGTGGCATATACATCCTCTTATCCAATAATTTTGCAAAAAGAGCTGGCAACGGGGTGCCCAGCCCCAATTAATTAACTTTCATTAATAATTCTCTTCACATGTTTTGCCCTCATTTATCAGTAAGCAACTTAATTTTGCAATAGACACTCCTCCATGGTATGTGAAATGTTGGAAGGCACCCGAGGATTCGGTTAGCCATGGCTTGTGAAAGCAAAAGGTTGGGAGGAGTGTCATCTATAAATAAAACTAAAATACATGTGTAAACAAAAGAGAAGAGGGATGATCTACCTTGCTGGTAGAGATAACGTCCTTCACGGAAGCCGCTCTTTGAAAGTCTGTTTGACAAGGGGGTTAGAGTGCCCACTACCATTCGTTGACAACAACAAACACCTCTCAAAACTGTATTTTTATGCTCTCTATATGATTTCAAAACTTGAAAAGCTCTAGCACATGATTTAATCCCTGCTTCCCTCTGCGAAGGGCCTTTATTTTACTTTATGTTGAGTCAGTTTACCTACTTCTTTCTATCTTAGAAGCAAACTCTTGTGTCAACAGTGTGCATTGATTCTTACATGTTTGCTTATTGCACTTATTATATTACTTTGTGTTGACAATTATCCATGAGATATGCATGTTGAAGTTGAAAGCAATTGCTGAAACTTAAATCGTCCTTTGTGTTGCTTCAAAACCTTGTATTAATAATCTATTGCTTTATGAGTTAACTCTTATGCAAGACGTTTTGATGCTTGTCTTGAAAGTACTATTCATGAAAAGTTTTTGCTATATGATTCAGTTATTTAGTCATTATCTTTTTGTTAGCAAACTATAGACCAGTGCTTTGAGTCACTTCATTCATCTCAGATGCTTTACAATAGTATTGATCAAGATTATGTTGGTAGCATGTCACTTCAGAAATTATTCTTTTTATCGTTTACCTACTCGAGGGCGAGTAGGAACTAAGCTTGGGCAAGCTTGATACGTCTCCAACGTATTTATAATTTCTTATGTTCCATGCTAATTTTATGACAATACCTACATGTTTTATTCACACTTTATAATGTTTTTATGCATTTTCTGGGACTAACCTATTAACAAGATGCCACAGTGCCAGTTCCTGTTTTCTGCTGTTTTTGATTTCAGAAAAGTTGTTTTACAAATATTCTCGAAATTGGACGAAACAAAAGCCCACGGCCCTATTTTCCACGGAGTGTTCCAGAAGACCGAAGAGGAGTCGAGGAAGGCCAGCAGGGGGCCCTCCCCATATGGCGGCGCGTGGGCCCCACTGCCGCGCCAAGACGTGGGGAGGGAGCCCCCTGGCTCCCCCGACGTTGCCCCTTCGCCTATTTATTCCTTCGTCCCCGAAAACCCTAGTACCGAGAGCCAAAATACCAGAACAGTTCCAGAGATGCCGCCGCCGTCAACCCTAACTCGGGGGGTCAGAAGATCTCCTCCGGCACCCTGCCAGAGAGGGGAATCATCACCGAAGAGCTCTACATCACCATGCCCGCCTCCGGACTAATGCGTGAGTAGTTCATCATTGGACTACGGGTCCATAGCAGTAGCTAGATGGTTGTCTTCTCCTATTGTGCCATCATGTTTAGATCTTGTGAGCTGCCTATCATGATCAAGATCATCTATTTGTAATGCTACATGTTGTGTTTGTTGGGATCCGATGAATATGGAATACTATGTCAAGTTGATTATAGATCTATCATATATGTGTTGTTTATGATCTTACATGCTCTCCGTTGCTAGTAGAGGCTCTGGCCAAGTTGATACTTGTGACTCCAAGAGGGAGTATTTAGGCTAGATAGTGAGTTCGTGTGGATGTGCTGTTGCCACTAGGGATAAAACATCAATGCTTCGTCTAATGATATTTGTATTGTTTACATTACGCACAGTACTTAATGCAATTGTCTGTTGTTTGCAACTTAATACTGGAAGGGGTGCGGATGCTAACCCGAAGGTGGACTTTTTAGGCATAGATGCATGCTGGATGGCGGTCTATGTTCTTTGTCGTAATGCCCTAAGTAAATATCATAGTAGTCATCATGATATGTATGTGCGTTGTTATGCCGTATCTATTTGTCAATTGCCCAACTGTAATTTGTTTACCCAACATGTTATTTATCTTATTGGAGAGACACCACTAGTGAACTGTGGACCCCGGTCCATTCTTTTACATCTGAAATACAACCTACTGCAATCATTGTTCTCTTTTGTTTTCTGCAAGCAAACATCATTTTCCACACCATACGTTTAATCCTTTGTTTTCGGCAAGCCGGTGAGATTGACAACCTCACTGTTAAGTTGGGGCAAAGTAGTTTGATTCTGTTGTGCAGGTTCCACGTTGGCACCGGAATCCCTAGTGTTGCGCCGCACTACACTCCTTCACCAACAACCTTCACTTGATCTTCATCTCCTACTGGTTCGATAACCTTGGTTTCTTACTGAGGGAAAACTCGCTGTTGTACTCATCATACCTTCCTCTTGGGGTTCCCAACGGACGTGTGCTTTACCATCACAAGCAGCTATTTTTCTGGCGCCATTGCCGGGGAGATCAAGACACGCTGCAATCATTGTTCTCTTTTTTTTCTGCAAGCAAACATCATTTTCCACACCATACGTTTAATCCTTTGTTTTCAGCAAACCGGTGAGATTGACAACCTCACTGTTAAGTTGGGGCAAAGTAGTTTGATTGTGTTGTGCAGGTTCCACGTTGGCATCGGAATCCCTGGTGTTGCGCCACACTACACTCCTTCACCAACAACCTTCACGTGATCTTCATCTCCTACTGGTTCGATAACCTTGGTTTCTTATTGAGGGAAAACTCGCTGCTGTACACATCATACCTTCCTCTTGGGGTTCCCAATGGACGTGTGCTTTACCGTCACAAGCAGGCTGCACGACGATGAAGACCGCCACTGTCCACCATTTCCTATGACATCACGCCTGTCGTACTCACCGTGATGCCAGGAACCTCGCTGCGTCAGCGCCCACGCCCCTTCGCTGCTGTAGCACCGTCGACGACGTTCACCTGCCCCGCGCGCCTTGGCCACCTCTCTCCGCTATAAAAGGAGAGCGCCCCCACCTCAATTCCTCACAGCAACTCGCTTCCCTCTCCTCTTTGACCCTCCTCGACCACCTCCCCTCTCCTATTGTCCACCGTAGCTCGCCAATCGCTTGCCGGAGTCCGTGAAGCCGCCGCAGACGACGCCGTCGATTGAAGCCACCTCCGGCGACGCCACCTGTACCAGGAGACTCGCCACCTTCGACAACCTCGCTGCGCACCCTCGCCGACGACCGCCGACGGCCGGTGAGCCCGCCAACCCTCTACCCTCGCTGTGCTAGTATCCTCCTCTCGCCGGAGATGACGACGCCTCTCGCCCGTTCGACTCAGTTCTAATCCAATGACTCACATTGAAACTTACCGCTTCGGGTTTTAAGACTCGCTGACAGCTGGGACCCACCCTTTCAGGCAGCCCACTGCGCACCAGCGCATAGCTGGGCTGGCCCAACTCTTTTCCCCTCTCCTGGCCCAAGTTCTTTCCCGCCTAGGGCCAAAGTTTTGAATTCAATTTATTTCTTTTCAGTCAAATTGCATACTGGTGTCAAATTCAAATTTAAATAACTTCAAATCTACTGAGCCATATTGGGTGAACTTTATATCTTTGGAAAGCTTGAGAAATTATCTAAACAACTACACTGGTTCCAACCCTAGATTTGTTATAGAATTAAAGTAGCAAAAATAACAAGGCACAGCCTTTTTCAAATTCAAACAATTATTAAAAATCAACCATAGGTGATTTTGAGTTGATTCCAACTCTCATAAATCACATTTCATATTGTATATTTGATTATGTAAAAATATGATAGGGTTGCTTCATGTGATCATGAGATAGATTCAAATAATGGCTATGTAGTCATTTCTAGCTCATTTAAATCATTTCAAATTTGGAATTTCAAATCTACGAGATGTAGCATCTCATTTAAATCATCTTCCCAAGTAATATGAAGTAAAGTGATGACCTTAGTTGCATAGTCCCATCATTTCTTACTTGAGGATATTAAATCAAAGTAGGATTTAAATGGCATGAGGTATAGTACCTCATTTAAATCATTATCCTCACATGATAAGGTGAAGTGTTGACCTTGGTCAACATGTGTTCATACCTTATTAATTGAGGAGATTAAATCTTAACAAGATTCAATGAGAGGAAAGTATTTTCCAAACACTAAAAAAAGAAACCCTAGTATGATGTTGAGTGATGATTGGGATGATGCTAGATCATCTTGTGTGAGCCCTTAAAGCTAATTAGTCTACTTAAGTATTGTTTGGTGATTGTATACTTCGTATCCATTTATAGGCGCTAGTATCGAGGAATACCAGGAGGAGGAGGTCTTCTATCAAGAAGAAGAAGAAGAGAACTTTGATCACTACCCCAATCAAGGCAAGCTATACTTTTGCAAGCTACACTAATGCCAAGCTCTACAAGAGCAATGCCCCTTACATATTACTTTGTGTTTAATGATCCCAACCCAAGTTTTTGACTTTGGTTTATCAAAGTTCATTTTTTAATTCATGATTCACTTGGTCTAGATATGGAGTAGTTGATGTCTATGCACGCTTCTATTCCTGTAGACAGTGTTGGGCCTCCAAGAGCAGAGGTTTGTAGAACAGCAGCAAGTTTCCCTTAAGTGAATCACCCAAGGTTTATCGAACTCAGGGAGGTAGATGTCAAAGATATCCCTCTCAAGCAACCCTGCAATTAAGATACAAGAAGTCTCTTGTGTCCCCAACACACCTAATACACTTGTCAGATGTATAGGTGCACTAGTTCGGCGAAGAGATAGTGAAATACAAGTAATATGGATGATTGTAAGTAGTAATTGCAATCTGAAATATAAATGGCAGCAAGCGAACATGTAACAGAACTTGTTGGAAACGGTGTTTCAATGCTTAGAAACAAGGCCTAGGGATCATACTTTCACTAGTGGACACTCTCAACAATGATCACATAACTGAATAAATAAATGCTACTTTCAAACACTCTCTTGTTGGATAACAAACACCATTCATTGTGTAGGGCTACAAAGCACACCTCAAGCCGGAGTAAACAAGCTCCACAACGTCCGGAGTTCATATTAAAGTAACCTCTAGAGTGCATAATAGACCGTTGCAATTTAGACCGAGTACTAACATAGCGTACACACTGTCAACAATAGCTATGAAAGGGGGAATAGATCACATTAATACTATCATAGTAATAGTTAACTTCATAATCCACAAGAGATTACAATCATAACCTACGCCAAGTACTACATGATGCACACACTATCAACTTTACATCATGGAGGAGGAATAGACTACTTTAATAACATCACTAGAGTAGCACATAGATTAATAGTGATACAAAGCTCATGATCACATAAAGATCACACCATGGGAGAGAGAGATGAACCACATAGCTACCAGTAGAGCCCTCAGCCTCGAGGGAGAACTACTCCCTCCTCATCATGGGAGTCAGCAACAGCGATGAAGATGGCGGTGGTGTCGATGGAGATGACTCCGGGGGCGATTCCCCATCCCGGCGGCGTGCCGGAACAGAGACTTCTGTCCCCCGAAACTTGTCTTCGCGACGGCGGCGGCTACGGAACTCTTCGTGGAATATCGTCGATCGTGGTAGGGTTTTCACGTCTGGGAGCATATATAGGCGAAAGGGCGGCGTCGGAGGGGCACCAGGGTGCCCTCCCCACCTGGTGGCGCGGCCAGGAGTGGGCCCGCGCCCAGGTGTGGTCTGGGGGCCCCTGGCCCATATTCATCTCCCCTTCGGACTTCTGGAACCTTCCGTGAAATATAAGACCGTGGGCTTTTGTTTCGTCCAATTCCGAGAATATTTCCTGTGTAAGATTTCTGAAACCAAAAACAACAGAAAACGGGAACTGGCACTTCGGCATCTTGTTAATAGGTTAGTTCCGGAAAATGCATAAAATCATTATAAAGTGTGAGTAAAACATGTAGGTATTATCATAAAACTAGCATGGAACATCAGAAATTATAGATACGTTGGAGACGTATCAGTAGTACAAGAGCATCACATTTAGCCTAGAGAGCTACAAGTTAATTAGTACCCCAGCCTCATGACTAGTTGCTAGTGCTAAAACTAAAATTGACTACTCTAGTTGGGAACTTGTGAAATTCTTGACTTTGAAAACCTTGGAATGATGAGTCATTTTACTGAAAGATTTTGAAGGTGAAGGTGACTTGGATGACTTGGTGATTTTTGATAAAAACTGATGGTTGGGTTCGGATGCGATACCATTCCAATTTCTGAGTACCCCCACAATACCTGATTATGGGTAAGGCTTTAGCTGGAAATTTATGTGTCTTAGTATGGGTTCCCTCTGAACAAGCGTCATAGAGGTTATGCCGAGGCTGCCTCCATTGAAAGTGAAAGGACGTGAAATGAGGTGAATGTCCTACCCAAGCCCTGTGCAGTTCCCAGGATAGCAGTTGGTTATCACTGGGAGGCCAATCTCATGGGGAGAGGTGCCTATACTAGGGTATGTAAGTGAAAGGTTATGGTTGATGTCCGCATACTGAGTATGATTATTCAGGGTTATTCCTGACGGATGTAATCAAAAGTTGTGGCACAAGTGTACAACCTCTGCAGAGTGTAAACCTATTCGAATAGCCGCGTTCGCGGTCATGGACAGTTGGAAAGGCCATACTGTTCCATCATCAGAACTTTTCCAAAAGGTGACTTGTGAATTGAACTTGAAAGGTGACTTTGTTTTGAATCACAACAAAGTTGTGGGAATGACACTAATGTTCCCACTTGAGTTAAGTTAGGAAAATGAAGAGTCTTTGTTCACTAAATGCTTCTGAAATAAAACTGGCTTTGCAAATGAACCTAGAACTTAGAACCCCCTTACTATAGTTGATAATGCTTACATTAGTATTAGTTTGCGAGTACTATAAAGTACTCATGGCTTTGTCCCCTGGCTATTCAAATGGCCAGAATATGAAGATGAGAACCAGTACCATGAAGATGGACAGCAGGACGTCTACGATAACTAGGACTACTCCTGACGTCAACAGTTGCCTGTGGAACAAATGGACCGCAACCGCTACTTCGCTTCCGCTATGTGTTTTGTAATTGGATCTCTAGATCCACTATGTTGTAAGACTGGATCATGTGATCCCTTGATGTAAGAAAATTATGGTTTGTAATGAATGATGTTCTGTGATATCAATCTATTATGTCTCGCAAAAACAATATTCCTGGGATTGCGATGTATGGCATAATAGGCATATGTACTTAAAAATTCGGGTGTTGACAAGTTGGTATTAGAGCCATTGTTTGACCTTAGGAGACCCTAGTTAGAATGGACGTCTGAAAAACTTAGTTTCAAAAACCAATGAAATGAATATTTGCGAAAAAATTATTCACACTCTTATCTTTGAGATCTTTTCAAAATAAGAAATCCATGCTCTACTTTTCTGGTAATCCTACATAAAATTTTGCACACTTGACCACTTCTTTAACTTACTCATCCTAATTGCTCACAGATGGAGTACAACTGTGAGTCCTATCAGCTTGGTGATACGTCTCTGACGTATCGATAATTTCTTATGTTCCATGCCACATTATTGATGATACCTACATGTTTTATGCATACTTTATGTCATATTTATGCATTTTCCGGAACTAACCTATTGACGAGATGCCGGAGGGCCAGTGCCTGTTTTCTGCTATTTTTGGTTTCAGAAATCCTAGTAAGGAAATATTCTCGGAATCGTACGAAATCAACGCCCAGCATCTTAGAAATACACGAAGCTTCGAGAACACCCGGGAAGGACCAGAGGTGGGCCACAGGGGCCCCAGGAGGGTGGCCGGCGCGGCCCAAGGGGGGGCGCGCCCCCTATCATCTGGGCACCCCGTGGCCCCTCCGACTCCGACTCTCCGCCTATATAATCGTCCCTGACCTAAAAACCTCGGGCAGTTCGACGAAAACAGAGAAAACCATCCAGAGCCGCCGCCATCGCGAAACTCCAATTCGGGGGACAGAAGTCTCTGTTCCGGCACCCTGTCGGGACGGGGAATTGCCCCCGGAGCCATCTCCACCGCCGTCTCCACCGCCATCTTCACCGCCATCGCTGCCTCCATGATGAGGAGGGAGTAATTCACCCCCGGGGCTGAGGGCTCCGCTGTAGCTATGTGGTTCATCTCTCTCTCTCTCTTTGTGATCAAGTTGAATATCATCTATGTGCTACTCTAGTGATGTTATTAAAGTAGTGTATTCCTCCTGCACGGTGTAATGTGGACAGTGTGTGCATCGTGTAGTACTTGGTTTATGCTATGATTGTGATCTCTTGTAGATTATGAAGTTAATTATTACTATGATGGTATTGATGCAATCTATTCCTCCTTTCATAGTGTGATGGTAGAAGTGTGCATGCTATGTTAGTACTTGGTTTGGTTGTGTTGATCTATCTTGCACTCTAAGGTTATTTAAATATGAACATTGAATATTGTGGAGCTTGTTAACTCCGGCATTGAGGGTTTGTGTAATCCTACACAATGGTGTTCATCATCCAACAAGAGGGTGTAGAGTAGTCCTATTATGTGATCATTGTTGAGAGTGTCCACTAGTGAAAGCAGGATCCCTGGGCCTTGCTTCCAAGCATTGAATCTCCGTTTATTTACTGTTTTGTTGAATGTTTACTCGCTGCCATATTTTATTGAGATTGCTATTATCACTCATACTCATCCATATTACTTGTATCTCACTATCTCTTCGCCGAACTAGTGCACCTATACATCTGACAAGTGTATTTGGTGTGTTGGGGACACAAGAGACTTCTTGCTTTGTGGTTGCAGGGTTGCTTGAGAGGGATATCTTTGACCTCTTCTTCCCTGAGATCGATAAACCTTGGGTGATCCACTTAAGGGAAACTTGCTGCTGTTCTACAAACCTCTGCTCTTGGAGGCCCAACACTGTCTACAAGAATAGAAGCTCCCGTAGACATCAAGCACTTTTCTGGCGCCGTTGCCGGGGAGGAAAGGTAAAAGGCACTCATACTTCGGTTCCAGGTAACAGTACTTTTCTGGCGCCATTGTGTGTGTGCTCGAAGCTATTTCCTTTAGATCCTGCAATTGCAACTTTTTTGTTTCTTGTTTACACTAGTTAGGCATAATGGAATACAACTATGAGCTTTTTGATTTATTTCCTAAGTTAGGACATGAATTGTGTGATGCAAAAATTAAAGAACCTATGGAGCCTCAGTTGCATGCTAGTAGCAATGTTATTAGTATGAACGCAATCACTACTAATGCTATGAATAAGTCTAAGCTTGGGGAAGCTAGTTTATATAAAAATAATCTTTTTTGCTCTTCAGCTTTTGAAGAAATATTTTGCTCTGATAATGCTTTATCTCCCATATGCGATAACTCTAATGATGCTTCTGATATTTTAAATCCACCTACTGCAAGTACTTCTTTCAAGATACCCATGAAAATTATTGAACGTGTTATGGATAACCGCTATGAAGGGGATGGAACTGTCCATCCTAAAGATCATTTACTGTTTTTGCATGAATTATGCGGGTTATTCAAGTGTGCAGGTATCTCTATGGATGAAGTGAGGAAGAAGCTATTCTCTGTTTATTGTCTGGTAAAGCGGCGCATTGGTATAAATTGTTGGAGAATAGTCATTCTCTTGGTTGGGAGGAAATTGCATCTCTCTTTTATTCTAAATTTTATCCTCCTCATGAAGTGCATATTGATAGGAATTATATTTATAACTTTTATCCTCGTGATGGAGAGAGTATTTCTCAAGCGTGGGGGAGATTGAAATCACTAATGCTCAAATGTCCCATTCATGAGCTCCCCCGTAATGTTATTGTTAACAATTTTTATGCGAGGCTTTCAGGACAACACAAGGACTATCTGGATGCCTATTCGGAGGGATCTTTCACAAGCAAGGAGGTTGAAGCTAGGTGGGATCTTCTTGATCAGATTGAGGAGAATGCTGAAGGATGGGAGAACAATGAAGGTAAAGAGTCAGGTATAAATTATGATTATGAATGCATTGAAGCTTTTATGGATACTGATAAATTCTGAAATATGAGTGCTACTTATGGTCTTGACTCTCAAGTTGCTGCAAATCTTTATAAAGCCTTTGCTTCTCATTTTGAATTGCCTAAAAAGAATTTTGATAAGTATCATGAACCTTTTAAAGAGGCTTGCATGAAGAATGAAATTGTTGTTAATGATTGCAATAAGCATGCTCAAACTCCTAAGAATGCTATTTCCTATAAGCATGTTAATTTTTGTGGAATGCATAGACCTTGTGGAATTAATCAAGTCAAAGATGAATATTGCATCCATCATATTAATGAAAAAACTAGAGAGTGGCTTAGGGCTCTAGATGATCTTGGTAAAAAAGTTTGTGCCCTCTATCCTTTTATTTGTGAAGTTTGCCATGAAGTGGGTCATTTTAATTTTCAATGCTCCTCCAATAATAATTTCAACCCAATGAGTGCTGCAAATTTGTATTGTGATGATGAAATTACTCCTAATCAGCATGATGAACTTACTTTATTTTTGGGGTGTGAAGAACTGTCGAGAAAAATCTCTTTGTTACATATGAGTGATCTTGATATTGATGATGTCCTGCATGGGTGTTTTTCTTATTGCATTGATAATAGCCATACAAATACTTACATACAAAATATTTTAGAAGATGACACCTTGCCAAAATATGATAGGACCGCTGTGTGTTTTCAACTAATTAATGAAAAGGAGGGATCCTCCCAAGTTTCTTCTATTGTTTCTGAAAGTAAATCAGGTTATGCGGACAAGCCACCCCTCAAGCCTCTACCTCCTAAAAAAGGGAACGAGGAGAAGGAAGAGAAGAAGAAGAAGAAGAAGAAGAAGGAGAATAAAAAGAAAGAGGTAACGGCATATCCCCGCGTGAATGAGATAACGCTAGGTAACCGTAAGTATGTTGCTCCTAATGATTATTATGATAATGAATCTGAATACGATGATCTTCCTATGCTCTCTACATACATTAGTGATCATGATTTGAATGAGCACACTACTTTTGATATTGCAAATCTCTGGGAAACTAATTCTAAAAATGATGATGATAATAATTGCCATAGTGTCAGTGCTATCCATGCTTCCTCCCATAATGATATAGAAAGCTCTAAGCTTGGGGAAGAGGTGTTTGAAAATCCTTTTGCTACTGATCATTATGTGTTTGATACATCTCCTTCTAATAACAATGATGGTATGGTCATAGATAAACCGATTGTGAAAGATAACTATTCTATTTCTTATGATGACATTGTGCCTCCGATCTTTGATGATTATTATAAAGAATGCTATGATATAGGTTATAACTATCCTTATGAAACTTGTCATAGTCATGATTGGATTACCAAAAACAATTCTTTTAATATGCAACTTGTTTACCATGTTCGAATTCTTGATAATAATCTTGCTCCAATTACTATTAATGAGAATAACTCTTCTTATGCCAAAATTAATGATACTTCTATGCATATGAACCATGATAAGAATGTTTTAAGTGATGGGTATATTGTGGATTTCATCAATGATGCTACTGAAAGTTATTATGAGAGAGGGAAATATGGTTATATGCATCTTAATAATATTAAGTTTCCCCTCTTTATGTTGAGAATCTTGAAGTTACTCGTGTTTTATCCTCTTATGCTTGTCACTTTGTTCCTCATGAATTCATTTGTGTATAAGATTCCTTTTCATAGGAAGTGGGTTAGACTTAAATGTGTTTTGAATTTGCCTCTTGATGCTCTCTTTTTGCTTCAAATACTACTTCCTACGAGTGAATCATTGAAACTGCTGAGCCCATCTTAATGGCTATAAAGAAAGAACTCCTTGGGAGATAACCCATGTCTTATTTTGCTACAGTACTTTGTTTTATATTTGTGTCTTGGAAGTTGTTTACTACTGTAGCAACCTCTCCTTATCTTAGTTTTTGTTTTGTTGTGTCAAGTAAAGTCTTTGATAGCAAGGTTGATACTAGATTTGGATTACTGCGCAGAAACAGATTTCTGTCTGTCACGAATCTGGGCAAAATTCTCTGTAGGTAACTCAGAAAATTATGCCAATTTACGTGAGTGATCCTCAGATATGTACACAACTTTCATTCAATTTGAGCATTTTCATTTGAGCAAGTCTGGTGCCTCAATAAAATTCATCTTTACGGACTGTTCTGTTTTGACAGATTCTGCCTTCTATTTCGCATTGCTTCTTTTGCTATGTGGGATGGATTTCTTTGTTCCATTAACTTCCAGTAGCTTTGGGCAATGTCCAGAAGTGTTAAGAATGATTGTGTCACCTCTGAACATGTGAGTTTTTGATTATGCACTAACCCTCTAATGAGTTTGCTTCGAGTTTGGTGTGAAGGAAGTTTTCAAGGGTCAAGAGAGGAGGATGATACACTATGATCAAGAAGAGTGAAAAGTCTAAGCTTGGGGATGCCCCGGTGATTCACCCCTGCATATTTCAAGAAGACTCAAGCATCTAAGCTTGGGGATGCCCAAGGCATCCCCTTCTTCATCGACAAATTATCAGGTTCCTTCTCTTGAAACTATATTTTTATTCGGTCACATCTTATGTACTTTACTTGGAGCGTCTGTATGTTTCTTGTTTTTGTTTTTGTTGAATAAATGCTTGTGTGGGAGAGAGACACGCTCCGCTGGTTCATATGAACATATGTGTTCTTAGCTTTTAATGTTCATGGCGAAGGATGAAACTGCTTCGTTAAATTGTTATATGGTTGGAAACGGAAAATGCTACATGTAGTAATTGGTATGATGTATTGGATAATGTGATACTTGGCAATTGTTGTGCTCATGTTTAAGCTCTTGCATCATATACTTAGCACCTATTAATGAAGAAATACATAGAGCTTGCTAAAATTTGGTTTGCATAATTGGTCTCTCTAAGGTCTAGATAATTTCTAGTATTGAGTTTGAACAACAAGGAAGACGGTGTAGAGTCTTATAATGTTTACAATATGTCTTTTATGTGAGTTTTGCTGCACCGGTTCATCCTTGTGTTTGTTTCAAATAACCTTGCTAGCCTAAGCCTTGTATCGAGAGGGAATACTTATCATGCATCCAAATCCTTGAGCCAACCACTATGCCATTTGTGTCCACCATACCTACCTACTACATGGTATTTCTCCGCCATTCCAAAGTAAATTGCTTGAGTGCTACCTTTAAACAATTCAAAATTTATTACCTCTGATTTGTGTAAATGTTTTATAGCTCATGAGGAAGTATGTGGTGTTTATCTTTCAATCTTGTTGGGCAACTTTCACCAATGGACTAGTGGTTTCATCCGCTTATCCAATAATTTTGCAAAAAAGAGCTGGCAATGGGATTCCTAGTCCCAAATTAATTAACAAAAATAGACACTCCTCCATGGTATGTGATTGTTGGACGGCATCCGAAGGATTCGGTTAGCCATGGCTTGAGAAAGCAAAGGTGGGGAGGAGTGTCATCATAATAAAACTAAAATAAAAAGGCACTCCTTCATGGTATGAGATTGTTGGCAGGCACCCGAGGATTCGGTTAGCCATGGTTTGTGAAAGAAAGGTTGGAAGGAGTGCCACACAAAAATAAAATAAAATGGGAGCCGCTCTTTGAAGGTTTGTCTGGCAAGGGGGTTAGAGTGCCCACTACCATTCGTTGACAACAACAAACACCTCTCAAAACTTTACTTTTATACTCTCTTGATGTTTTCAAAATCAAGGCTCTAGCACAAATATAGCAATCGATGCTTCCCTTTGCGAAGGGCCTTTCTTTTACTTTTATGTTGAGTCAGTTCACCTATTTCTCTCCATCTCAAGAAGCAAACACTTGTGTGAACTGTGCATTGATTCCTACATACTTGCATATTGCACTTGTTATATTACTTTGCATTGACAATTATCCATGAGATATACATGTTACAAGTTGGAAGCAACCGCTGAAACTTAATCTTCCTTTGTGTTGCTTCAATACCTTTACTTTGAATTATTGCTTTATGAGTTAACTCTTATGCAAGACTTATTGATGCTTGTCTTGAAAGTACTATTCATGAAAAGTCTTTGCTTTATGATTCAATTGTTTACTCATGTCATTACCATTGTTTTGATCGCTGCATTCATTACATATGCTTACAATAGTATGATCAAGGTTATGATGGCATGTCACTCCAGAAATTATCTTTGTTATCGTTTACCTGCTCGGGACGAGCAGAAACTAAGCTTGGGGATGATGATACGTCTCCGACGTATCGATAATTTCTTATGTTCCATGCCACATTATTGATGATATCTACATGTTTTATGCATACTTTATGTCATATTTATGCATTTTCCGGAACTAACCTATTGACGAGATGCCGGAGGGCCAGTGCCTGTTTTCTGCTGTTTTTGGTTTCAGAAATCCTAGTAAGGAAATATTCTCGGAATCGGACGAAATCAACGCCCAGCATCTTAGAAATACACGAAGCTTCCAGAACACCCGGGAAGGACCAGAGGTGGGCCACAGGGGCCCCAGGAGGGTGGCCGGCGCGGCCCAAGCGGGGGGGCGCCCCCTATCATCTGGGCACCCCGTGGCCCCTCCGACTCCGACTCTCCGCCTATATAATCGTCCCTGACCTAAAAACCTCGGGCAGTTCGACGAAAACAGAGAAAACCATCCAGAGCCGCCGCCATCGCGAAACTCCAATTCGGGGGACAGAAGTCTCTGTTCCGGCACCCTGCCGGGACGGGGAATTGCCACCGGAGCCATCTCCACCGCTGTCTCCACCGCCATCTTCACCACCATCGCTGCCTCCATGATGAGGAGGGAGTAATTCACCCCCGGGGCTGAGGGCTCCGCTGTAGCTATGTGGTTCATCTCTCTCTTTGTGATCAAGTTGAATATCATCTATGTGCTACTCTAGTGATGTTATTAAAGTAGTGTATTCCTCCTGCACGGTGTAATGTGGACAGTGTGTGCATTGTGTAGTACTTGGTTTATGCTATGATTGTGATCTCTTGTAGATTATGAAGTTAATTATTACTATGATGGTATTGATGCAATCTATTCCTCCTTTCATAGTGTGATGGTAGAAGTGTGCATGCTATGTTAGTACTTGGTTTGGTTGTGTTGATCTATCTTGCACTCTAAGGTTATTTAAATATGAACATTGAATATTGTGGAGCTTGTTAACTCCGGCATTGAGGGTTCGTGTAATCCTACACAATGGTGTTCATCATCCAACAAGTGGGTGTAGAGTAGTCCTATTATGTGATCATTGTTGAGAGTGTCCACTAGTGAAAGCAGGATCCCTGGGCCTTGCTTCCAAGCATTGAATCTCCGTTTGTTTACTGTTTTGTTGAATGTTTACTCGCTGCCATATTTTATTCAGATTGCTATTATCACTCATACTCATCCATATTACTTGTATCTCACTATCTCTTCGCCGAACTAGTGCACCTATACATCTGACAAGTGTATTTGGTGTGTTGGGGACACAAGAGACTTCTTGCTTTGTGGTTGCAGGGTTGCTTGAGAGGGATATCTTTGACCTCTTCCTCCCTGAGATCGATAAACCTTGGGTGATCCACTTAAGGGAAACTTGCTGCTGTTCTACAAACCTCTGCTCTTGGAGGCCCAACACTGTCTACAAGAATAGAAGCTCCCGTAGACATCACTTGGCCACGGAGGAAACCTAATGTTCGAGAAGGATTTGAAGCAACTAGTTGAATATCTAGGACGCCCGTATCCCGAGTTATTTGGAGTGCCCCTCAATAATCAGTCAGGAAGACAACCTCAGTGGGAAGTTACTGCAGATCTGAGAGGAAAGCTTGGAGCCCCAATTTGGGACACCTGTGGTGACCCTGCATACCACTGCATGTTGTAGTATGCCAGTCGTTGATATAACATTCACGAAGTACCATTCCGCAAATATTACATCCCTCAGAGTAGTACAACAGAACATAGCAGGTCCATAACTCATTCATTTATTATTACAAGCATAATATACATATCGTCTCGGAGCTCCTCTTGGGTCCTAAGAGGGATACTCCTGGGTTCGAGGTGAACCCATCTTAACTTACATTATAGAAGTTTTACTAGGTTATACATTTATTCCCTCGAGCAGCTAAGTACTAAGAGTTCGCACTGCTCGGACACTACTACTACTCGGTGGTTCTAGACTTGATCTCCTCCGGAAGCCTCCCCGGTTCCGTAGACTATAAGGTAGTCTACACCTTCAACACCTCCAGAGAGGTCTGGTTCTTCATAGCCGATGATCTCGGCTCCTTCAGGGTTGTCGTTGTCCTCCTCCAGACGGTTCAGACAATCTAAGCAGGGGATTTAAGAGTGGGATGAGTACGAGCGTACTCAACAAGTTCATTATAGATAAGAGGTGTTTAATGCACTAGCTACGATATTAGACCAGAAAGTCTAATACCAATGCAGGTTTTGATAAACATTTCTTCAAGAGGTTGCTTTTATTTCAAAGAACTATGTCCGTCAGCTTTCACCGGTTTACTAGAACTTCATGGAGCTCCTTTCTGGCCGCGTTCGCAGTTCCATATCCCGGAACAGGGAGTGACAGGTCACGGTTCTTTACACTCTGCAGAGGTGTGTTGCTTTACCCATAAGAGATCTTATCCTTGGTGCCAACCGGGCAGCTTTCCCGTCCACACTTCCTATGGTGTGAGGCCCGGTATAAGGTCTATCCAATCATGTTCCTCCGCTACCTCGCACACCCACCCTTTGTTGCATACCCCGACCCTGGGTCCTCGCCGGTCCCATTATTCCCACTCACGGGTGGACCCCGACCACGACAAAAGTTTGGGACTCGTTAACCAAACTCCTTCGCCGGTAGCTGCAACCCACCATAGACCGCAATACCGTGGGGACTTAAGGCTTCCCCAGCCAACCGCTTGTTCTTCGGGCGACAAGTGTCTACGGACAGTGCCGTGGGGAGTTAAGGCTTCCCCAGCCAACCGCTCGCCCCCGACAGATACAAGTGTCTACGGTAGAGCGCATCCGTTGATGTACGAGAGGTGGAAACACTTTTGACTACTCCGTCCCACTCCGGATCTTATGGTTAACACGGGTATTACGGCACAAGAATCACTGGATGACATTTGTTGTTTAATCCTAGATGGATATAAACCCTTGCAATGGAACCTCCACCATATCCACACAATCCATGGTTCCATTGCCCACCACATAGTCATATTCATAGTTATGAAAATAGTGGTTTTGGTTTTTATGCAATAGTGATAATCATAGTACTTTGCAAGTAATTTGATAAAGATATTCAAATGGTATGAGCAAGCGATGAACTTGCCTGAACACTGCAAAGTTTTGCAGTTGGATGGTGTGGACTGACCCTTGTCCTCTGTTTCTGAAAAATAGCATCATTGTCCGATAAGGGCAATGGTTAAAGAAGCATTGATGCATGATTCCATTTTTAGGGTTTGTTCCCCACTTCCGATGTCGTTATTATTTCATGTGAGAGGTTAATACTAAGAATAATTTGGGGATACTTTATTTAGAGTAAAATACAACCTTGAAATGTTGTCAAGGTGTTTTTAAAGTCAAAAGGCATTAATGGACTTTATTTTCCTTACTGAAAAATATAAGGTGTGATTTAAATGATTATTATAATCATCAAATTAAGACTTATTCTTAGTTGTTTTCAAAAATTCCCTTTGATATTTTATTCAGGTAGAGAATTTTATGCTGATCAATTTTCATATTTTTAATTATTTTTTTAGAGCTATTAAACGTTTCTTGTGTAATTTCAAAGTTTCTGTATTTAAAAGAGTTTGTGAAATGTCATATTTGCCCCTGGGCCCACTTGTAAGGGTGGCCCAGCGGGTTAACCCTAACCCGAGCCACACTTGGGCTCGGTCGGTCGCACCGACCCCTTTCTCCTCTTCCTCGCGAAACCCTACCTCTCCTCTCTCTCTCGCGACGCCGTGGTCGCCTGCGCCGTCGCCGAATTACTCCGGCCGCCACCGGCCATCCCCGCCGGCGAGATCGGTGCCAATCGAACCGCCGTTCGACGGTGCACCGTCTGGTCCGCGTCGATCTGGCTTTCGCCGCCGTTCCTGCTCGCCCCCAACCTTGCTGCACCTCGGCCGCATGGATCCGTGAAGATCCGCCGTTCACCGGCGTCCCTGGCGCCGTGGCGCCGCCGTGGTGATGCTGGCGTTGCGGCGAGGTGGTGGCCTGGCTCGGCTTGGCCTGGCGCCGCCGTTCGCCCAGCGTGTGTCGCCGTGCCACCATGGCTGTGCTTCTCTCCGCTACGCCTGTAAGTGTTCCCCTCCTTCTTCTTTCTCTACTCCTCCTCCTAGCTGAGCTACGGCTATCTCCCTTCATGGAGATGCCATGGTGTGCCATGCTGCCGTGGCTATATGCTGCGTCCTAGTTACTGCGCCTGCCCTAGGGTGTGCTGGTGCTGCGCTCTGCTTGCCATGGCCTAGCTCTAGTGTTGTGCTTGTACTGGTGCTCTCCTCTCTCTAGCTTATGCTTGTGCTGCTAATCCTATGCTCATGCTCATGCTATTTCTTCTTCTGTGCTGCCTCTATACTTGCTCATGAGCATGCTGTGATGCTCATGGCTTGCCATGTTGCTCCAGCTGCTGTTGCTGTTACTGGATAATCATGTGTAGCCTTGGTTCTTGCCCCTGGCTTGATTACTGTGAGTAGTCCTTGCTTTTAGCAAGAGACAGTGTTGTTTGTGTGATGATTATTGGGTTCTGGCTCATGGTAGGCTTTTCTTGGCTTAACTGTTGTCTGTATGCATCAATTCCTTGATGATGTGCTTCTGGATACAATCATGAAATTGTTTGTAGGATTATCTGTGATACAATTGTTGCTTAACTGTGGCTATTTCATTTATATGATTCATGAATTGATGCCAGGCTTGTCTCTGACAAGCACTTGCATAATTTGGCAAGCTCTGATGATCCAGTGATCATCAGGTGCATGTATTTCAGATGTAAAGAATTGGACCGGGGTCCATAGTTCACTAGAGGTGTCTCTCCCATAAGATAAATAGCATGTTGGGTGAACAAATTACAGTTGGGCAATTGACAAATAGAGAGGGCATGACCATGCACATACATATTATGATGAGTATAGTGAGATTTAATTGGGCATTACGACAAAGTACATAGACCGCTATCCAGCATGCATCTATGCCTAAAAAGTCCACCTTCAGGTTATCATCCGAACCCCTTCCAGTATTAAGTTGCTAACAACAGACAATTGCATTAAGTATTGCGCGCAATGTAATCAATAACTACATCCTCGGACATAGCATCAATGTTTTATCCCTAGTGGCAACAGCACATCCATAACCTTAGGGGTTTCTGTCACTCCCCCAGATTCACGGAGACATGAACCCACTATCGAGCATAAATACTCCCTCTTGGAGTTACTAGCATCAACTTGGCCAGAGCCTCTACTAATAACGGAGAGCATGCAAGATCATAAACAACACATAGATATAAATTGATAATCAACATAACATGGTATTCCCTATTCATCGGATCCCAACAAACACAACATATAGCATTACAGATAGATGATCTTGATCATGTTCGGCAGCTCACAAGATCCGACAATGAAGCACATAAGGAGAAGACAACCATCTAGCTACTGCTATGGACCCATAGTCCAGGGGTAGACTACTCACTCATCACTCCGGAGGCGACCATGGCGGCGTAGAGTTCTCCGGGAGATGAATCCCCTCTCCGGCAGGGTGCCGGAGGCGATCTCCTGAATCCCCCGAGATGGGATTGGTGGCGGCGGCGTCTCTGGAAGGTTTTCCGTATCGTGGCTCTCGGTACTGGGGGTTTCGCGACGAAGGCTATTTGTAGGCGGAAGGGCAGGTCAGGGGGCGTCACGAGGGGCCCAGATGACAGGTCGGCGTGGCCAGGGCTTGGGCCGCGCCGCCCTATCTCCTGGCCGCCTCGTGGCCCCACTTCGTTGACTCTCCGGTCTTCTGGAAGATTCGTGTGAAAATAGGCCCCTGGGCATTGATTTCGTCCAATTCCGAGAATATTTCCTTACTAGGATTTCTGAAACCAAAAACAGCAGAAAACAGCAACTGGCTCTTCGGCATCTCGTTAATAGGTTAGTTCCAGAAAATGCATAAATATGATGTAAAGTATGCATAAAACATGTAGATATCATCAATAATGTGGCATGGAACATAAGAAATTATCGATACGTCGGAGACGTATCAGCATCCCCAAGCTTAGTTTCTGCTCGTCCCAGAAGCGGGTAAACGATAAAAAAGATAATTTCTGGAGTGACATGCCATCATAACCTTGATCATACTATTGTAAGCATATGTAATGAATGCAGCGATCCAAACAATGTAAATGACATGAGTAAACAACTGAATCATATAGCAAAGACTTTTCATGAATAGTACTTCAAGACAAGCATCAATAAGTCTTGCATAAGAGTTAACTCATAAAGCAATAATTCAAAGTAAAGGTATTGAAGCAACACAAAGGAAGATTAAGTTTCAGCGGTTGCTTTCAACTTGTAACATTTATATCTCATGGATAGTTGTCAACATAGAGTAATATAACAAGTGCAATATGTAAGTATGTAGGAATCAATGCACAGTTCACACAAGTGTTTGCTTCTTGAGGTGGAGAGAGATAGGTGAACTGACTCAACAATAAAAGTAAAAGAAAGGTCCTTCAAAGAGGAAAGCATCGATTGCTATATTTGTGCTAGAGCTTTGATTTTGAAAACAAGAAACAATTTTGTCAACGGTAGTAATAAAGCATATGTGTTATGTAAATTATATCTTACAAGTTGCAAGCCTCATGCATAGTATACTAATAGTGCCTGTACCTTGTCCTAATTAGCTCGGATTACCTGGATTATCATCGCAATGCACATGTTTTAACCAAGTGTCACAAAGGGGTACCTCTATGCCGCCTGTACAAAGGTCTAAGGAGAAAGCTCGCATCGGATTTCTCGCTATTGATTATTCTCAACTTAGACATCCATACCGGGACAACATAGACAACAGATAATGGACTCCTCTTATATGCATAAGCATGTAGCAACAATTAATTTTCTCATATGAGATTGAGGATATTTGTCCAAAACTGAAACTTCCACCATGGATCATGGCTTTAGTTAGCGGCCCAATGTTCTTCTCTAACATTATGCAATGCTCTAACCATTTTGGTGGTAAATCTCCCTTACTTCAGACAAGACGAACATGCATAGCAACTCACATGATATTCAAGAAAGAGTAGTTGATGGCGTCCCCAGGAACATGGTTATCGCACAACAAGCAACTTAATAAGAGATAAAGTGCATAAGTACATATTCAATACCACAATAGTTTTTAAGCTATTTGTCCCATGAGCTATATATTGTAAAGGTAGAGGATAGAAATTTAAAGGTAGCACTCAAGCAATTTACTTTGGAATGGCGGAGAAATACCATGTAGTAGGTAGGTATGGTGGACACAAATGGCATGGTGGTTGGCTCAAGGATTTTGGATGCATGAGAAGTATTCCCTCTCGATACAAGGTTTAGGCTAGCAAGGCTTATTTGAAACAAACACAAGGATGAACCGGTGCAGCAAAACTCACATAAAATACATATTGTAAACATTATAAGACTCTACACCATCTTCCTTGTTGTTCAAACTCAATACTAGAAATTATCTAGACCTTAGAGAGACCAATTATGCAAACCAAATTTTAGCATGCTCTATGTATTTCTTCATTAATGGGTGCAAAGCATATGATGCAAGAGCTTAAACATGAGCACAACAATTTCCAAGTATCACATTACCCAAGACATTATAGCAATTACTACATGTATCATTTTCCAATTCCAACCATATAACAATTTAACGAAGAAGAAACTTCGCCATGAATACTATGAGTAGAAACTAAGGACATACTTGTCCATATGCTACAGCGGAGCGTGTCTCTCTCCCACACAATGAATGCTAGGATCCATTTTATTCAAACAAAACAAAAACAAAAACAAACCGACGCTCCAAGCAAAGCACATAAGATGTGACGGAATAAAAATATTGTTTCAGGGGAGGAACCTGATAATGTTGTCGATGAAGAAGGGGATGCCTTGGGCATCCCCAAGCTTAGACGCTTGAGTCTTCTTGATATATGCAGGGGTGAACCACCGGGGCATCCCCAAGCTTAGAGCTTTCACTCTCCTTGATCATGTTGTATCATCTCCCTCTCTTGATCCTTGAAAACTTCCTCCACACCAAACTCAAAACAACTCATTAGAGAGTTAGTGCACAATCAAAATATACATGTGCAGAGGTTACATAATCATTCTTAACACTTCTGGACATTGCACAAAGCTACTGAAAGTCAATGGAATCGAAATATCCATCGAACATATCAAAACAGGCAATGCGAAATAAAAGGCAGAATCTGTCAAAACAGAACAGTTCGTATTGACGAATTTTATTGAGGCACCAGACTTGCTCAAATGAAAATGCTAAAACTGAATGAAAGTTGCGTACATATCTAAGGATCACTCACGTAAATTGGCATAATTTTATGAGTTACCTACAGAGAATTTTGCCCAGATTCGTGACAGCAAAGAAATCTGTTTCTGCGCAGTAATCCAAATCTAGTATGAACCTTACTATCAACGACTTTACTTGGCACAACAAAACACAAAACTAAGATAAGGAGAGGTTGCTACAGTAGTAAACAACTTCCAAGACACAAAATAAAAACAAAGGTACTGTAATAAAAACATGGGTTGTCTCCCATAAGCGCTTTTCTTTAACGCCTTTCAGCTAGGCGTAGAAAGTGTATATCAAGTGTTATCAAGAGACGAAGTGTCAACATCATAATTTGTTCTAATAATAGAATCAAAAGGTAACTTCATTCTCTTTCTAGGGAAGTGTTCCATACCTTTCTTGAGAGGAAATTGATATTTAATATTACCTTCCTTCATATCAATGATAGCACCAACAGTTCGAAGAAAAGGTCTTCCCAATATAATGGGACAAGATGCATTGCATTCAATATCCAAGTCAACAAAATCAACGGGGACAAGGTTATTGTTAACGGTAATGCGAACATTATCAACTTTCCCCAAAGGTTTCTTTGTAGAATGATCAGCAAGATTAACATCCAAATAACAATTTTTCAATGGTGGCAAGTCAAGCATATTATAAATTTTCTTAGGCATAACAGAAATACTTGCACCAAGATCACATAAAGCATTACAATCAAAGTCATTGACCTTCATCTTAATGATGAGCTCCCAACCATCCTCTAGCTTCCTAGGAATAGAAGCTTCGCATTCTAGTTTCTCTTCTCTAGCTTTTGTGAGAGCATTTGTAATATGTTTCGTGAAAGCCAAATTTATAGCACTAGCATTAGGACTTTTAGCAAGTTTTTGTAAGAACTTTATAACTTCAGAGATATGGCAATCATCAAAATCCAAACCATTATAATCTAAAGCAATGGGATCATCATCCCCAGTGTTGGAAAAAATTTCAGCAGTTTTATCACAGGCAGTTTCAGCAGTTTCAGGCAGTTTTTGCTTTGCATTTGAAGTGGAAACATTGCTAACACCAATTCTTTTACCATTATTAGTAGGAGGTGCAGCAACATATGTAGCATTAGCATTGCTAGTAGTGGTAATAGTCCAAACTTTAGCTATATTATCTTCTTTTTCATTTTCTTCTCTTTCCCACCTAGCACGCAATTCGGCCATCAATCTTATATTCTCATTAATTCTAACTTGGATGGCATTTGCTGTAGTAACAATTTTATGATTATGATTTTCATGAGGCATAACTTTTGATTTCAAAAGATCAACATCAGCAGCAAGACTATCGACTTTATAAGCAAGTATATCAATTTTCCCAAGCTTTTCTTCAACAGATTTGTTAAAAGCAGTTTGTGTACTAATAAATTCTTTAAGCATGGCTTCAAGTCCAGGGGGTGTGTTCCTATTATTGTTGTAAGAATTCCCATAAGAATTACCATAGCCGTTGCCATTATTATAAGGATATGGCCTATAGTTGTTACTAGAATTGTTCCGGTAAGCATTGTTGTTGAAATTATTATTTTTAATGTAGTTTACATCAACATGTTCTTCTTGAGCAACCAATGACGCTAACGGAACATTATTAGGATCAACATTAGTCCTACCATTCACAAGCATAGACATAATAGCATCAATCTTATCACTCAAGGAAGAGGTTTCTTCGACAGAATTTACCTTCTTACCTTGTGGAGCTCTTTCCGTGTGCCATTCAGAGTAATTAATCATCATATTATCAAGAAGCTTTGTTGCTTCACCAAGAGTGATGGACATAAAGGTACCTCCAGCAGCTGAATCCAATAGGTTCCGCGAAGAAAAATTCAGTCCTGCATAAAAGGTTTGGATGATCATCCAAGTAGTCAGTCCATGGGTTGGGCAATGTTTAACCAAAGATTTCATTCTTTGCCATGCTTGTGCAACATGCTCAGTATCTAATTGTTTAAAATTCATTATGCTACTCCTCAAAGATATAATTTTAGCAGGGGGATAATATCTACCAATAAAAGCATCCTTGCATTTAGTCCATGAATCAATACTATTCTTAGGCAGAGATAGCAACCAATCTTTAGCTCTTCCTCTTAATGAGAAAGGAAACAATTTTAATTTTATAATGTCACCATCTACATCTTTATACTTTTGCATTTCACATAGTTCAACAATTATTAAGATGGGCAGCAGCATCATCAGAACTAACACCAGAAAATTGCTCTCGCATAACAAGATTTAGTAAAGCAGGTTTCATTTCAAAGAATTCTGCTGTAGTAGAAGGTGGAGCAATAGGTGTGCATAAGAAATCATTATTATTTGTGGTTGTGAAGTCACACAACTTAGTATTTTCAGGAGTACCCATTTTAGCAACAGTAAATAAAGCAAACTAGATAAAGTAAATGCGAGTAACTAATTTTTGTGTGTTTTTGATATAACAAACAAGATAGCAAATAAAGTAAAACTAGTGATACGTCTCCAACGTATCGATAATTTCTTATGTTCCATGCCACATTATTGATGTTATCTACATGTTTTATGCACACTTTATGTCATATTCGTGCATTTTCTGGAACTAACCTATTAACAAGATGCCAAAGTGCCGATTCTTTGTTTTCTGCTGTTTTTGGTTTCAGAAATCCTAGTAACGAAATATTCTCGGAATTGGACGAAATCAACGCCCAGGGTCCTATTTTGCCACGAAGCTTCCAGAAGACCGAAGAGGAGATGAAGTGGGGCCACAAGGTGGCCACACCCTAGGGCGGCGCGGCCCCCCCCTTGGCCGCGCGGCCCTGTGGTGTGGGGCCCTCGTGCCGCCTCCTGACCTGCCCTTCCGCCTACTTAAAGCCTCCGTCGCGAAACCCCTAGTACCGAGAGCCATGATATGGAAAACCTTCCAGAGACGCCGCCGCCGCCAATCCCATCTCGGGGGATCCAGGAGATCGCCTCCGGCACCCTGCCGGAGAGGGGAATCATCTCCCGGAGGACTCTACGCCGCCATGGTCGCCTCCGGAGTGATGAGTGAGTAGTCTACCCCTGGACTATGGTTCCATAGCAGTAGCTAGATGGTTGTCTTCTCCCCATTGTGCTATCATTGTCGGATCTTGTGAGCTGCCTAACATGATCAAGATCATCTATCTGTAATTCTATATGTTGCGTTTGTTGGGATCCGATGAATAGAGAATACTTGTTATGTTGATTATCAAAGTTATGTCTATGTGTTGTTTATGATCTTGCATGCTCTCCGTTACTAGTAGATGCTCTGGCCAAGTAGATGCTTGTGACTCCAAGAGGGAGTATTTATGCTCGATAGTGGGTTCATGCCTCCATTGATATCTGGGACAGTGACAGAAAGTTCTAAGGTTGTGGATGTGCTGTTGCCACTAGGGATAAAACATTAGTGCTATGTTCAAGGATGTAGTTACTGATTACATTACGCGCAATACTTAATGCAATTGTCTGTTGTTAGCAACTTAATACTGGAGGGGGTTCGGATGATAACCTGAAGGTGGACTTTTTAGGCATAGATGCATGCTGGATGGCGGTCTATGTACTTTGTCGTAATGCCCAATTAAATCTCACTATACTCATCATAATATGTATGTGCATGGTCATGCCCTCTTTATTTGTCAATTGCCCAACTGTAATTTGTTCACCCAACATGCTGTTTATCTTATGGGAGAGACACCTCTAGTGAACTGTGGACCCCGGTCCAATTCTCTATACTGAAATACAATCTACTGCAATACTTGTTCTACTGTTTTCTGCAAACAATCATCTTCCACACAATACGGTTAATCCTTTGTTATAGCAAGCCGGTGAGATTGACAACCTCACTGTTTCGTTGGGGCAAAGTACTTTGGTTGTGTTGTGCAGGTTCCACGTTGGCGCCGGAATCCCTGGTGTTGCGCCGCACTACATCCCGCCGCCATCAACCTTCAACGTGCTTCTTGACTCCTACTGGTTCGATTAAACCTTGGTTTCTTACTGAGGGAAACTTGCCGCTGTGCGCATCACACCTTCCTCTTGGGGTTCCCAACGGACGTGTCAACCACACGCATCAAGCAAATTTCTGGCGCCGTTGCCGGGGAGATCAAGACACGCTGCAAGGGGAGTCTCCACTTCCCAATCTCTTTACTTTGTTTTTGTCTTGCTTAGTTTTATTTACTACTTTGTTTGCTGCACTAAATCAAAATACAAAAATTAGTTGCTAGTTTTACTTTATTTGTTATCTTGTTTGCTATATCAAAAACACAAAAAAATTAGTTACTTGCATTTACTTTATCTAGTTTGCTTTATTTACTGTTGCTAAAATGGCCAACCCTGAAAATACTAAGTTGTGTGACTTCACAACCACAAATAATAATGATTTTTTATGCACACCTATTGCTCCACCTGCTACTACAGCAGAATTCTTTGAAATTAAACCTGCTATACTAAATCTTGTTATGCGAGAGCAATTTTCTGGTGTTAGTTCTGATGATGCTGCTGCCCATCTTAATAATTTTGTTGAACTATGTGAAATGCAAAAATATAAAGATGTAGATGGTGACATGATTAAACTAAAATTGTTCCCTTTCTCATTAAGAGGAAGAGCTAAAGATTGGTTGCTATCTCTGCCTAAGAATAGTATTGATTCATGGACTAAATGCAAGGATGCTTTTATTGGTAGATATTATCCCCCTGCTAAAATTATATCTTTGAGGAGTAGCATAATGAATTTTAAACAATTAGATACTGAACATGTTGCTCAAGCTTGGTAAAGAATGAAATCTCTGGTTAAAAATTGCCCAACCCATGGACTGACTACTTGGATGATCATCCAAACCTTTTATGCAGGACTGAATTTTTCTTCACGGAACCTATTGGATTCAGCTGCTGGAGGTACCTTTATGTCCATCACTCTTGGTGAAGCAACAAAGCTTCTTGATAATATGATGATCAACTACTCTGAATGGCACACGGAAAGAGCTCCACAAGGTAAGAAGGTAAATTCTGTCGAAGAAACCTCTTCCTTGAGTGATAAGATTGATGCTATTATGTCTATGCTTGTGAATGATAGGACTAATGTTGATCCTAATAATGTTCTATTAGCTTCATTGGTTGCACAAGAAGAACATGTTGATGTGAACTTCATTAAAAATAATAATTTCAACAACAATGCTTACCGGAACAATTCTAGTAATAACTATAGGCCATATCCTTATAATAATGGTAACGGTTATGCTAATTCTTATGGGAATTCTTACAACAATAATAGGAGTACACCCCCTGGACTTGAAGCCATGCTTAAAGAATTTATTAGTATACAAACTGCCTTTAACAAATCTGTTGAAGAAAAGCTTGGGAAAATTGATATACTTGCTTCTAAAGTCGATAGTCTTGCTGCTGATGTTGATCTTTTGAAATCGAAAGTTATGCCTAATGAGAACCATCATAATAAAATTGTTACTACAGCAAATGCCATCCAAGTTAGAATTAATGAGAATATAAGATTGATGGCTGAACTGCGTGCTAGGTGGGATAGAGAAGAAAATGAAAAACTAGCTAAAGAAAAGAATGTAGCTAAAGTTTGGACTATTACCACGACTAGTAATGCTAATGCTACACATGTTGCTGCACCTCCTACTATTAATAATAAAAGAATTGGTGTTAGCAATGTTTCCACTTCTAATGCAAAGCGCGAGAAACTGCCTGAAACTGCTAAAACTGCTGAAATTGCCTGTGATAAAGCTGCTGAAATTTTTTCCAACATTGGGGATGATGATCCCATTGCTTTAGATTATAATGGTTTGAATTTTGATGATTGCCACATCTCTGAAGTTATAAAGTTCTTGCAAAAACTTGCTAAAAGTCCTAATGCTAGTGCTATAAATTTGGCTTTCACGCAACATATTACAAATGCTCTCATAAAAGCTAGAGAAGAGAAACTAGAGCGCGAAGCCTCTATTCCTAAAAAGCTAGAGGATGTTTGGGAGCCCATCATTAAGATGAAGGTTAAAGATTTTGATTGTAATGCTTTATGTGATCTTGGTGCAAGTATTTCTGTTATGCCTAAGAAAATCTATAATATGCTTGACTTGCCACCGCTGAAAAATTGTTATTTAGATGTTAATCTTGCTGATCATTCTACAAAGAAACCTTTGGGGAAAGTTGATAATGTTCGCATTACCGCTAACAATAACCTTGTCCCCGTTGATTTTGTTGTCTTGGATATTGAATGCAATGCATCTTGTCCCATTATATTGGGAAGACCTTTTCTTCGAACTGTTGGTGCTATCATTGATATGAAGGAAGGTAATATAAAATATCAATTTCCTCTCAAGAAAGGTATGGAACACTTCCCTAGAAAGAGAATGAAGTTACCTTTTGATTCTATTATTAGAACAAATTATGATGTTGACACTTCGTCTCTTGATAATACTTGATACACACTTTCTGCGCCTAGCTGAAAGGCGTTAAAGAAAAGCGCTTATGGGAGACAACCCATGTTTTTACCTACAGTACTTTGTTTTTATTTTGTGTCTTGGAAGTTGTTTACTACTGTAGCAGCCTCTCCTTATCTTAGTTTAGTGTTTTTTTGTGCCAAGTAAAGTCGTTGATAGTAAAGTTCATACTAGATTTGGATTACTGCGCAGAAACAGATTTCTTTGCTGTCACGAATCTGGGCTGTTTTCTCTGTAGGTAACTCAGAAAATTATACCAATTTACGTGAGTGATCCTCAGATATGTACGCAACTTTCATTCAATTTGAGCATTTTCATTTGAGCAAGTCTGGTGCCTCGATAAAATTTGTCAATACGAACTGTTCTGTTTTGACAGATTCTGCCTTTTATTTCGCATTGCCTCTTTTGCTATGTTGGATGAATTTCTTTGATCCATTAATGTCCAGTAGCTTTATGCAATGTCCAGAAGTGTTAAGAATGATTGTGTCACCTCTGAACATGTTAATTTTTATTGTCGCTAACCCTCTAATGAGTTGTTCTAAGTTTGGTGTGGAGGAAGTTTTCAAGGATCAAGAGAGGAGTATGATGCAACATGATCAAGGAGAGTGAAAGCTCTAAGCTTGCAGATGCCCCGGTGGTTCACCCCTGCATATTCTAAGAAGACTCAAGCGTCTAAGCTTGGGGATGCCCAAGGCATCCCCTTCTTCATCGACAACATTATCAGGTTCCTCCCCTGAAACTATATTTTTATTCCATCACATCTTATGTGCTTTTCTTGGAGCGTCGGTTTGTTTTTGTTTTTTTGTTTTGTTTGAATAAAATGGATCCTAGAATTCACTTTATGGGAGAGAGACACACTCTGCTGTAGCATATGGACAAGTATGTCCTTAGTTTCTACTCATAGTATTCATGGCGAAGTTTCTTCTTCGTTAAATTGTTATATGGTTGGAATTGGAAAATGATACATGTAGTAATTTGCTATAATGTCTTGGGTAATGTGATACTTGGCAATTGTTGTGCTCATGTTTAAGCTCTTGCATCATATGCTTTGCACCCATTAATGAAGAAATACATAGAGCATGTTAAAATTTGGTTTGCATATTTGGTTTCTCTAAGGTCTAGATAATTTCTAGTATTGAGTTTGAACAACAAGGAAGACGGTGTAGAGTCTTATAATGTTTACAATATGTCTTTTATGTGAGTTTTGCTGCACCGGTTCATCCTTGTGTTTGTTTCAAAATAAGCCTTGCTAGCCTAAACCTTGTATCGAGAGGGATTACTTCTCATGCATCCAAAATACTTGAGCCAACCACTATGCCATTTGTGTCCACCATACCTACCTACTACATGGTATTTTCCGCCATTCCAAAGTAAATTGCTTGAGTGCTACCTTTAAAATTCCATCATTCACCTTTGCAATATATAGCTCATGGGACAAATAGCTTAAAAACTATTGTGGTATTGAATATGTAATTATGCACTTTATCTCTTATTAAGTTGCTTGTTGTGCGATAACCATGTTCACTGGGGATGCCATCAACTACTCTTTGTTGAATTTCATGTGAGTTGCTATGCATGTTCGTCTTGTCTGAAGTAAGAGAGATCTACCACCTTATGGTTAAGCATGCATATTGTTAGAGAAGAACATTGGGCCGCTAACTAAAGCCATGATCTCTGGTGGAAGTTTCAGTTTTGGACAATATCCTCAATCTCATATGAGAAAATTATTAATTGTTGTTACATGCTTATGCATAAAAGAGGAGTCCATTATCTGTTGTCTATGTTGACTATTGTGGTATGGATGTCTAAGTTGAGAATAATCAATAGCGAGAAATCCAATGCGAGCTTTCTCCTTAGACCTTTGTACAGGCGGCATAGAGGTACCCCTTTGTGACACTTGGTTAAAACATGTGCATTGCGATGATCCGGTAGTCCAAGCTAATTAGGACAAGGTGCGGGCACTATTAGTATACTATGCATGAGGCTTGCAACTTATAAGATATAATTTACATGATACATATGCTTTATTACTACCGTTGACAAAATTGTTTCATGTTTTCAAAATCAAAGCTCTAGCACAAATATAGCAATCGATGCTTTTCCTCTATGGAGGACCATTCTTTTACTTTCATTGTTGAGTCAGTTCACCTATTTCTCTCCACCTCAAGAAGCAAACACTTGTGTGAACTGTGCATTGATTCCTACATACTTGCTTATTGCACTTATTATATTACTCTATGTTGACAATATCCATGAGATATACATGTTATAAGTTGAAAGCAACCGCTGAAACTTAATCTTCCTTTGTGTTGCTTCAATACCTTTACTATGAATTATTGCTTTATGAGTTAACTCTTATGCAAGACTTATTGATGCTTGTCTTGAAGTGCTATTCATGAAAAGTCTTTGCTTTATGATTCACTTGTTTACTCATGACATATACATTGTTTTGATCGCTGCATTCACTACATATGCTTTACAAATAGTATGATCAAGGTTATGATGGCATGTCACTCCAGAAATTATCTGTGTTATCATTTTACCTGCTCGGGACGAGCAGAACTAAGCTTGGGGATGCTGATACGTCTCCGACGTATCGATAATTTCTTATGTTCCATGCCACATTATTGATGTTATCTACATGTTTTATGCACACTTTATGTCATATTCGTGCATTTTCTGGAACTAACCTATTAACAAGATGCCGAAGTGCCAGTTGCTGTTTTCTGCTGTTTTTGGTTTCAGAAATCCTAGTAACGAAATATTCTCGGAATTGGACGAAATCAACGCCCAGGGTCCTATTTTGCCACGAAGCTTCCAGAAGACCAAAGAGGAGACGAAGTGGGGCCACGAGGTGGCCACACCCTAGGGCGGCGCGGCCCCCCCTTGGCCGCACGGCCCTGTGGTGTGGGGCCCTCGTGCCACCTCCTGACCTGCCCTTCCGCCTACTTAAAGCCTCTGTCGCGAAACCCCCAGTACCGAGAGCCACGATACGGAAAACCTTCCAGAGACGCCGCCGCCGCCGATCCCATCTCGGGGGATCCAGGAGATCGCCTCCGGCACCCTGCCGGAGAGGGGAATCATCTCCCGGAGGACTCTATGCCGCCATGGTCGCCTCCGGAGTGATGAGTGAGTAGTCTACCCCTGGACTATGGGTCCATAGCAGTAGCTAGATGGTTGTCTTCTCCCCATTGTGCTATCATTGTCGGATCTTGTGAGCTGCCTAACATGATCAAGATCATCTATCTGTAATTCTATATGTTGCGTTTGTTGGGATCCGATGAATAGAGAATACTTGTTATGTTGATTATCAAAGTTATGTCTATGTGTTGTTTATGATCTTGCATGCTCTCCGTTACTAGTAGATGCTCTGGCCAAGTAGATGCTTGTGACTCCAAGAGGGAGTATTTATGCTCGATAGTGGGTTCATGCCTCCATTGATATCTGGGACAGTGACAGAAAGTTCTAAGGTTGTGGATGTGCTATTGCCACTAGGGAAAAACATTAGTGCTATGTTCAAGGATGTAGTTACTGATTACATTACGCGCAATACTTAATGCAATTGTCTGTTGTTAGCAACTTAATACTGGAGGGGGTTCGGATGATAACCTGAAGGTGGACTTTTTAGGCATAGATGCATGCTGGATGGCGGTCTATGTACTTTGTCGTAATGCCCAATTAAATCTCACTATACTCATCATAATATGTATGTGCATGGTCATGCCCTCTTTATTTGTCAATTGCCCAACTGTAATTTGTTCACCCAACATGCTGTTTATCTTATGGGAGAGACACCTCTAGTGAACTGTGGACCCCGGTCCAATTCTCTATACTGAAATACAATCTACTGCAATACTTGTTCTACTGTTTTCTGCAAACAATCATCTTCCACACAATACGGTTAATCCTTTGTTACAGCAAGCCGGTGAGATTGACAACCTCACTGTTTCGTTGGGGCAAAGTACTTTGGTTGTGTTGTGCAGGTTCCACGTTGGCGCCGGAATCCCTGGTGTTGCGCCGCACTACATCCCGCCGCCATCAACCTTCAACGTGCTTCTTGACTCCTACTGGTTCGATTAAACCTTGGTTTCTTACTGAGGGAAACTTGCCGCTGTGCGCATCACACCTTCCTCTTGGGGTTCCCAACGGACGTGTCAACCACACGCATCAACTAGCAACTAATTTTTTTGTATTTTGATTTAGTGCAGCAAACAAAGTACTAAATAAAGTAAAGCAAGACAAAAACAAAGTAAAGAGATTGGGATGTGGAGACTCCCCTTGCAGCGTGTCTTGATCTCCCCGGCAACGGCGCCAGAAATTTAGCTTGACACGGGTACAGCACGCGACCGTTGGGAACCCCAAGTGGAAGGTGTGATGCGTACAGCAGTAAGTTTCCCTCAGTTAGAAACCAAGGTTTATCGAACCAGTAGGAGTCAAGAAGCACGTTGAAGGTTGATGGCGGCGAGATGTAGTGCGGCGCAACACCAGGGATTCCGGCGCCAACGTGGAACCTGCACAACACAACCAAGATACTTTGCCCCAACGAAACAGTGAGGTTGTCAATCTCACCGGCTTGCCGTAACAAAGGATTAGAAGTATAGTGTGGATGATGATTGTTTGGAGAGAACAGTAGAACAAGTATTGCAGTAGATTGTATTTCAGATGTAAAGAATTGGTCCGGGGTCCACAGTTCACTAGAGGTGTCTCTCCCATAAGATAAATAGCATGTTGGGTGAACAAATTACAGTTGGGCAATTGACAAATAGAGAGGGCATGACCATGCACATACATATTATGATGAGTATAGTGAGATTTAATTGGGCATTACGACAAAGTACATAGACCGCTATCCAGCATGCATCTATGCCTAAAAAGTCCACCTTCAGGTTATCATCCGAACCCCTTCCAGTATTAAGTTGCTAACAACAGACAATTGCATTAAGTATTGCGCGTAATGTAATCAATAACTACATCCTCGGACATAGCATCAATGTTTTATCCCTAGTGGCAACAGCACATCCATAACCTTAGGGGTTTCACACTCCCTGCATTCACGGAGACATGAACCCACTATCGAGCATAAATACTCCCTCTTGGAGTTACTAGCATCAACTTGGCCAGAGCCTCTACTAATAACGGAGAGCATGCAAGATCATAAAAAACACATAGATATAAATTGATAATCAACATAACATGGTATTCTATATTCATCGGATCCCAACAAACACAACATATAGCATTACAGATAGATGATCTTGATCATGTTCGGCAGCTCACAAGATCCGACAATGAAGCACATAAGATGAAGACAACCATCTAGCTACTGCTATGGACCCATAGTCCAGGGATAGACTACTCAATCATCACTCCGAAGGCGACCATGGCGGCGTATGATACGTCTCCGACGTATCGATAATTTCTTATGTTCCATGCCACATTATTGATGTTATCTACATGTTTTATGCACACTTTATGTCATATTCGTGCATTTTCTGGAACTAACCTATTAACAAGATGCCGAAGTGCCAGTTCCTGTTTTCTGCTGTTTTTGGTTTCAGAAATCCTAGTAACGAAATATTCTCGGAATTGGACGAAATCAACGCCCAGGTTCCTATTTTGCCCGGAAGCATCCAGAACACCCGAGAGCCACCAGGGAGGGGGCACAGGCCCACCAAACCCTAGGCCGGCGCGGCCAGGGGGGGCCCGCGCCACCCTATGGTGTGGGCACCCCTTCGACCCTCCTGCGCCGCCTCTTCGCCTATATAAAGCCCCTGGATCGAAAACCCTGAGGCGTTCGACGAAAACCACAGAAACCTTCCAGAGCCGCCGCCATCGCGAGGCCAAGATCTGGGGGACAGGAGTCTCTGTTCCGGCACGCTGCCGGAGCGGGGAAGTGCCCCCGGAAGGCTTCTCCATCGACACCGCTGCCATCTCCACTGCCATCTTCATCACCGCTGCTGCTCCCATGAGGAGGGAGTAGTTCTCCATCGAGGCTCGGGGCTGTACCGGTAGCTATGTGGTTCATCTCTCTCCCATGTACCTCAATACAATAATCTCATGAGCTGCTTTACATGATTGAGATTCATATGAGTTTGTATCACAATTCATCTATGTGCTACTCTAGCAATGTTATTAAAGTAGTTCTATTCCTCCTGCACGTGTGTAAAGGTGACAGTGTGTGCACCGTGTTAGTACTTGGTTTATGCTATGATCATGATCTCCTGTAGATTATGAAGTTAACTATTGCTATGATAATATTGATGTGATCTATTCCTCCTACATATGCATGAAGGTGACAGTGTGCATGCTATGTTAGTACTTGGTTTAGTTGTATTGATCTATCTTACACTATAAGGTTACTTAAATATGAACAAATTGTGGAGCTTGTTAACTCCGGCATTGAGGGTTCGTGTAATCCTACGCAATGCGTTCATCATCCAACAAGAGTGTAGAGTATGCATTTATCTGTTCTGTTATGTGATCAATGTTGAGAGTGTCCACTAGTGAAAGTGTAATCCCTAGGCCTTGCTCCTAAATACTGCGTTACTACTGCTTGTTTACTGTTTTACTGTGTTACTACTGCTGCAATACTACCACCATCAACTACACGCCAGCAAGCTATTTTCTGGCACCGTTGCTACTGCTCATATATATTCATACCACCTGTATTTCACTATCTCTTCGCCGAACTAGTGCACCTATTAGGTGTGTTGGGGACACAAGAGACTTCTTGCTTTGTGGTTGCAGGGTTGCATGAGAGGGATATCTTTGACCTCTTCCTCCCTGAGTTCGATAAACCTTGGGTGATCCACTTAAGGGAAAACTTGCTACTGTTCTACAAACCTCTGCTCTTGGAGGCCCAACACTGTCTACAGGAAAGGAGGGGGAACGTAGACATCAAGCTATTTTCTGGCGCCGTTGCCGGGGAGGAAAGGTAAAAGGTACTCACACTCCGGACCTCGGCTACCAAGCTATTTCCCGGCGCCGTAAGTACTCAAAGCTATTTCCTTTAGATCCTACAATTGCAACTTTTTGTTTCTTGTTTACACTAGTTTGGCATAATGGACAACAATGAGCTTTTTACTCTATTTCCTTATTTAAGACATGGATGGTTTGATCCGAAAATTAAAAAACCCATGGAACATGTTAGCATGAATACTTTGAACACCATTGTTGCTAATGATATGGAAAATTCTAAGCTTGGGGAAGCTGGCTTTGATGAGCATGATATTTTTAGTCCCCCAAGCATTGAGGAGAAAATTTTCTTTGATGATACTTTGCCTCCCATATATGTTGATTATGATGATAGTAGTCTTTTGTTACCACCTGTTATGGAGGAGAAATTTGATTATGATTACAATATGCCTCCTATTTATGATAGCTACTTTGTTGAATTTGCTCCCACTATTACTAATAAAATTGATTATGCTTATGTGGAGAGTAATAATTTTATGCATGAGACTCATGATAAGAATGCTTTATGTGATGGTTATATTGTTGAGTTTGCTCATGTTGCTACTGAAAGTTATTATGAGAGAGGAAAATATGGTTGTAGAAATTTTCATGTTACTAAAATACCTCTCTATGTGCTGAAATTTTTGAAACTACACTTGTTTTATCTTTCTATGCTTGTTGCATTATGCTTCTTGAACTTGTTTATTTACAAGATCCCCATGCATAGGAAGCATGTTAGACTTAAATGTGTTTTGAATTTGCCTCTTGATGCTCTCTTTTGCTTCAAATATTATTTCTTGCGAGTGCATCATTAAAACTGCTGAGCCCATCTTAATGGCTATAAAGAAAGAACTTCTTGGGAGATAACCCATGTGTTATTTTGCTACAGTACTTTGTTTTATATTTGTGTCTTGGAAGTTGTTTAACCTCTCCTTATCTTAGTTTTGTGTTTTGTTGTGCCAAGTAAAGTCTTTGATAGTAAAGTAAGTACTAGATTTGGATTACTGTGCAGTTCCAGATTTCTTTGCTGTCACGAATCTGGGTCTACCTCCCTGTAGGTAGCTCAGAAAATTAAGCCAATTTACGTGCATGATCCTCAGATATGTACGCAACTTTCATTTAATTTGAGCATTTTCATTTGAGCAAGTCTGGTGCCATTTTAAAATTCGTCAATACGAACTGTTCTGTTTTGACAGATTCTGCCTTTTATTTCGCATTGCCTCTTTTGCTATGTTGGATGAATTTCTTTGATCCACTAATGTCCAGTAGCATTATGCAATGTACAGAAGTGTTAAGAATGATTGTGTCACCTCTGAATATGTTAATTTTTATTGTGCACTAACCCTCTAATAAGTTGTTTCGAGTTTGGTGTGGAGGAAGTTTTCAAGGGTCAAGAGAGGAGTATGATGCAACATGATCAAGGAGAGTGAAAGCTCTAAGCTTGGGGATGCCCCGGTGGTTCACCCCTGCATATATCAAGAAGACTCAAGCGTCTAAGCTTGGGGATGCCTTGGGCATCCCCTTCTTCATCGACAACATTATCAGGTTCCTCCCCTGAAACTATATTTTTATTCCATCACATCTTATGTGCTTTGCTTGGAGCGTCTGTATGTTTCTTATTTTTGTTTGTGTTTGAATAAATTGGATTACATCATGCTTGTGTGGGAAAGAGACACGCTCCGCTGGTTCATATGAACACATGTGTTCTTAGCTTTTAATTTTCATGGCGAAGTTTCTTCTTCGTTAAATTGTTATATGGTTGGAATTGGAAAAATGATACATGTAGTAATTGCTATTAATGTCTTGGGTAATGTGATACTTGGCAATTGTTGTGCTCATGTTTAAGCTCTTGCATCATATGCTTTGCACCCATTAATGAAGAAATACATAGAGCATGCTATAATTTGGTTTGCATATTTGGTTTCTCTAAGGTCTAGATAATTTCTAGTATTGAGTTTGAACAACAAGGAAGACGGTGTAGAGTCTTATAATGTTTTCAATATGTCTTTTATGTGAGTTTTGCTGCACCGGTTCATCCTTGTGTTTGTTTCAAATAAGCCTTGCTAGCCTAAACCTTGTATCGAGAGGGAATACTTCTCATGCATCCAAATACTTGAGCCAACCACTATGCCATTTGTGTCCACCATACCTACCCACTACATGGTATTTCTCCGCCATTCCAAAGTAAATTGCTTGAGTGCTACCTTTAAACAATTCAAAATTTATCACCTCTGATTTGTGTCAATGTTTTATAGCTCATGAGGAAGTATGTGGTGTTTATCTTTCAATCTTGTTGGGCAACTTTCACCAATGGACTAGTGGCTTCATCCGCTTATCCAATAATTTTGCAAAAAGAGCTGGCAATGGGATTCCCTGTCCCAAATTAATTAACAAAAATAGACACTCCTCCATGGTATGTGATTGTTGGACGGCACCCGAAGGATTCGGTTAGCCATGGCTTGTGTAAGCAAAGGTTGGGAGGAGTGTCATCATAATAAAACTAAAATAAAAAGGCACTCCTTCATGGTATGAGATTGTTGGCAGGCACCCGAGGATTCGGTTAGCCATGGTTTGTGAAAGAAAGGTTGGAAGGAGTGCCACCCAAAATAAAATAAAATGGGAGCCGCTCTTTGAAGGTTTGTCTGGCAAGGGGGTTAGAGTACCCGCTACCAATCGTTGACAACAACAAACACCTCTCAAAATTTTACTTTTATGATCTCTACATGTTTTCAAAATCAAAGCTCTAGCACAAATATAGCAATCGATGCTTTTCCTCTATGGAGGACCATTCTTTTACTTTCAATGTTGAGTCAGTTCACCTATTTCTCTCCACCTCAAGAAGCAAACACTTGTGTGAACTGTGCATTGATTCCTACATACTTGCTTATTGCACTTATTATATTACTCTATGTTGACAATATCCATGAGATATACATGTTATAAGTTGAAAGCAACCGCTGAAACTTCATCTTCCTTTATGTTGCTTCAATACCTCTACTTTGAATTATTGCTTTATGAGTTAACTCTTATGCAAGACTTATTTATGCTTGTCTTGAAGTACTATTCATGAAAAGTCTTTGCTTTATGATTCACTTGTTTACTCATGTCATATACATTGTTTTGATCGCTGCATTCACTACATATGCTTTACAAATAGTATGATCAAGGTTATGATGGCATGTCACTCCAGAAATTATCTGTGTTATCGTTTTACCTGCTCGGGACGAGCAGAACTAAGCTTGGGGATGCTGATACGTCTCCGACGTATCGATAATTTCTTATGTTCCATGCCACATTATTGATGTTATCTACATGTTTTATGCACACTTTATGTCATATTCGTGCATTTTCTGGAACTAACCTATTAACAAGATGCCGAAGTGCCAGTTCCTGTTTTCTGCTGTTTTTGGTTTCAGAAATCCTAGTAACGAAATATTCTCGGAATTGGACGAAATCAACGCCCAGGTTCCTATTTTGCCCGGAAGCATCCAGAACACCCGAGAGCCACCAGGGAGGGGGCACAGGCCCACCAAACCCTAGGCCGGCATGGCCAGGGGGGGGGCCGCGCCACCCTATGGTGTGGGCACCCCTTCGACCCTCCTGCGCCGCCTCTTCGCCTATATAAAGCCCCTGGATCGAAAACCCTGAGGCGTTCGACGAAAACCACAGAAACCTTCCAGAGCCGCCGCCATCGCGAGGCCAAGATCTGGGGGACAGGAGTCTCTGTTCCGGCACGCTGCCGGAGCGGGGAAGTGCCCCCGGAAGGCTTCTCCATCGACACCGCTGCCATCTCCACCGCCATCTTCATCACCGCTGCTGCTCCCATGAGGAGGGAGTAGTTCTCCATCGAGGCTCGGGGCTGTACCGGTAGCTATGTGGTTCATCTCTCTCCCATGTACCTCAATACAATAATCTCATGAGCTGCTTTACATGATTGAGATTCATATGAGTTTGTATCACAATTCATCTATGTGCTACTCTAGCAATGTTATTAAAGTGTGCACCGTGTTAGTACTTGGTTTATGCTATGATCATGATCTCCTGTAGATTATGAAGTTAACTATTGCTATGATAATATTGATGTGATCTATTCCTCCTACATATGCATGAAGGTGACAGTGTGCATGCTATGTTAGTACTTGGTTTAGTTGTATTGATCTATCTTACACTATAAGGTTACTTAAATATGAACAAATTGTGGAGCTTGTTAACTCCGGCATTGAGGGTTCGTGTAATCCTACGCAATGCGTTCATCATCCAACAAGAGTGTAGAGTATGCATTTATCTGCTGCATTATGTGATCAATGTTGAGAGTGTCCACTAGTGAAAGTGTAATCCCTAGGCCTTGTTCCTAAATACTGCGTTACTACTGCTTGTTTACTGTTTTACTGTGTTACTACTGCTGCAATACTACCACCATCAACTACACGCCAGCAAGCTATTTTCTGGCACCGTTGCTACTGCTCATATATATTCATACCACCTGTATTTCACTATCTCTTCGCCGAACTAGTGCACCTATTAGGTGTGTTGGGGACACAAGAGACTTCTTGCTTTGTGGTTGCAGGGTTGCATGAGAGGGATATCTTTGACCTCTTCCTCCCTGAGTTCGATAAACCTTGGGTGATCCACTTAAGGGAAAACTTGCTGCTGTTCTACAAACCTCTGCTCTTGGAGGCCCAACACTGTCTACAGGAAAGGAGGGGGAACGTAGACATCAGCGTAGAGTCCTCCGGGAGATGAATCCCCTCTCCGGCAGGGTGCCGGAGGCGATCTCCTGAATCCCCCGAGATGGGATTGGCGGCGGCGGCGTCTCTGGAAGGTTTTCCGTATCGTGGCTCTCGGTACTGGGGGTTTCGCGACGAAGGCTATTTGTAGGCGGAAGGGCAGGTCAGGGGGCGTCACGAGGGGCCCAGATGACAGGTCGGCGCGGCCAGGGCTTGGGCCGCGCCGCCCTATCTCCTGGCCACCTCGTGGCCCCACTTCGTTGACTCTCCGGTCTTCTGGAAGCTTCGTGTGAAAATAGGCCCCTGGGCGTTGATTTCGTCCAATTCCGAGAATATTTCCTTACTAGGATTTCTGAAACCAAAAACAGCAGAAAACAAGAATCGGCTCTTCAGCATCTCGTTAATACGTTAGTTCCAGAAAATGCATAAATATGATGTAAAGTATGCATAAAACATGTAGATATCATCAATAATGTGGCATGGAACATAAGAAATTATCGATACGTCAGAGACGTATCACCAAGCTACTGCATGTGCCTTTCTGATGCTTATCCTTGTGTCTGTGTGACACACATACATGTGTTGGTGTGTGTTGATGCTTGCTCAAGCATCGACTGATGCTTGCAGTGATCCCTTGGATCACTGGCAAGATGTTGGTGCTTTGATTACTTGTCTGTTTCATTTATCTGTATTTCCCTGCTTTATTAGATGAATAAATGATGTGAACTGTTTAGCAGTAATGATCTTATGACTCAAATAACTTGAGCTAGAGGGATTCCAACACTTGTTGGGGACCCTAGCTCACTCTGAACCCTCTGGGTGATGATGGGTGGCTTGGTTGGCTAGTCTTGTGGTTGAGGTGGCCTCAACAGCAAGTATTTGCTGTTCAGGAAGCTCCCACCCCATGTTGGCTTGATGTGTATGGATAATTGCTCTCTGGCTTGACCATATTTGGTTTCTAGATGCTTTTGATGTTGACAAACATGAATAGACACTTGATAGTCTATCAGTCTGATGGTGTAGTGGTCATAGGTGCTAGGTGAATCTGGCTAGCTAGATAGGATCATCCCTTGTTGGATTTCTTTGATTATGCCACTGGTTTGGCATAGCCAATGTTCCCAGGGTGCCTTCCTATTGGTTTTCCTCTTGTTTACTTGCACCAATTTGGCTAGTAGCCATATGATGACTCACATATTGGGTTTCTGCCCACTTTGCTTCTGTGACTTGTGCATATGATGGATTTGTATGAGCAAAACCTTGCTTGCTCATGAGTAATGGGTATACCTCACTCCAGCTCCTAGAAATGGGTGTTGGTGTAGAGGTTCAGCTGCTGGTTGATTTTTTGGCTTGCCCTGCTCCTCCTTGCAAGCTTGATGCTTGGTTAATTTCTGGTGTTTGGGTAATAGGTGAGACAGCTCTGGCTGTTCACCTGTTCTTGGTGTTCTTGAGCTGTTCTTGCTATCTGGTGACTTACCCTGTGATGTCCAGTCGATGGAATGACTAGGGTTTACTGTGGAGGCTTTTATGTGATCTTCTTCTTCTTCTCTGGTCGACAACAAGGCCTGGCTGCCTGTTGGTGACTCACCAGCTGTGTGTGTGTGTGCTGTGCTCCATGCACACAGCCTTGTGAGCAGGCTGTGTGTGTGTGTGTATCCTGATGCTTTGCACCTGGCTTGAGACTTGGCTGTGAGCTGATCAGCTCGGCAGCTTTGGTCATATCCTCTCCTATTTCATTTGATTTCTAACCTGCCAAGTGGCTATGCCACTTGGCATAACTTGTAATTGCTTTGATTTATGCAGGGATCAAGATGATGATCAAATTGAACATGAAGATCATGAAGTCCAAAATGAAGATTACCTTGTAGTTTAGGATAGATCATGCAATTGTAATTTTCTTTCTTATTTCCTTTATTCAATTTATGTAATGTGTTGTAATATTTCATATTTCTATTCTGAATATTGTAAATGACAATGTATCATGTGTGATTATCAATAAAGCTCCAATTTTCCTTAATGAGCTTTATCTAATTGTTGTACTATTTATATTCTTGATTACTTATAATTTTTTATTGAATTATCTCAAGTTTGAATTATGAGATATCCATTTGATGTTTGAATTTGAAATTCAAATTCAACTTTAGGTTTGAATTCAATCATGCAACTTAATTTTGAATTCAATCATGCAACTTAAGATTGTGATGCAATACCTCTTCTCTCTTCTCAAAACCCTAGTTTAGTTGAGTAGGAACAAGTTTGTCGCACTCTCGAAACCCTAACCCTGTAAGATGTCGAGAGAGAAACCTGTCCCCCTTCGATGCAGTTTTGTTTTAAAAGCGCGAAATTTCCCCAGAATTTACGATGCAATGCACATCCCTTTCTAAAATCTACCCCTCGATCGTCTCTAAACCTGGGACATTACAACACCATATGGTTTTCTCTAAAGGGAAACACTTGGAAGGAGGGAATATCCAACGCCATGCAAGAAGCAATTGCCCGTCTGTGTGGACAGAATGTGAACAAGCTCAAGAACACCCGCTTCATTTAGTACCCAAGACATGATCCCATGGGAAGGCCAATAACCATGCCACCACACCCAGAGATGAACCACTATGTTGCATACCTGGACTTCATGTTGTACAAGACCCGCAAGGAGTTGGACAACGCTCGCACCTTTCGCCAAGCACATTACCTATGAAGACGAAGAAACCACCATTCCGGATGAAGAGTAGCATCACTAGAGCACTCTCGTAGGTGTGAGTTTGTATCTGTCCCCTTGTATCGTAGAACAAATGAATGGTTCTTAAAACCAACAGTGTGTTAGATTGTAATGTGTGTTGGTTGGAATGAATGAAAAAGTGTTGTTGGTTTTTACCCCCTCAACACTACTCAAGTTTTGAAACTTTTTGAACTTTAAACCAAACAAACCATAGAAATTTCCCTCTTATCTTATCATCTACCTCAATGTTCAGATGGACCCTCCAACCCGTAGCACCAACCAGGATGCAATGATGCAAATGCTGCAGATGATGATGGCAGATAGAGAAGCTGAAAGAGCTGAAAGACAAGCCAATATTGCAGCCCTGCAGCAGATAGCCCAGAACAATCAAGGCCATGGAAACCATGATCACCCTGGATCCAAGTTGAAGAACTTTTAGAACACCAACCCTCCCATGTTCAGCAAGACCGAGGAGCCCCTAGATGCTGATGATTGGCTCCAGACAATGGAGAACAACCTGGAAGTTGCGGGAGTAGAAGCCGCAGAAAAAGTACTGTTTGCCACCCACTACCTGTCAGGACCTGCCAGAGCTTGGTGGACTAGTGCCCGTGCAATGAATGCGGGACAAATGATGACTTGGGAGGATTTCAAACTCAAGTTCAGTAAATACCATGTACCCCAGGGACTGATCAAGAAGATGAGAGACGAGTTCCGTGAACTAAAACAAGGAAGGATGTCCGTGGTGGAATACCGCGACTGATTCCTCACTCTGTCAAGGTACGCCCCCGATGAAACCGACACCAATGAGAAGAGGAAGGAGAGATTTCTGAACGGACTGCACGATGAGATGCAGACGGTGTTAGTAAACATACCGTTTGCTGACCTGGAAGCCCTGGTTGACTCCGCCATCCAGATGGAAGGGAAGCTGCACCAAGCCAACGAGAACCGCAAGCGCGGAATGATGCATCAGAGTGGACCCAACAATGCACAGAAGTACCGCAACAACTCACCTGGAGGATTTGCCCCAAGACACAACAAGCCCCCTGCTCAGACGTACCGCCCAAATTACACTCACAATAATGTAGGACCCCCAAAGCCCGGAGGCAACAACAACAACAACCACAACATCAACAACAACAATGGTAACAACAACAACACCAACATTGGCCCAAGGACTGGAAGAATGCCATCCCCGTCACCCCAAAGGACAAGTCAACTGTGACTTGTTATGAATGTGGAACTGTGGGTCACTACTCCAATGAGTGCCCCAAAAAGCTTGCCACGACTGTCCCCAATACCGCTGCACCTGCCCAACAACAGCGTCGCTTTGCAGCTAGAAGGAACCCGAACAACCGCAACGGCCGTCTCTACCACATGAGTGCCACAAAAGCCCAGGAAGCACCCCGGGCCATGCAGAGTATGTATTCCTGTTAACCCAATTGTCCAATCTCTCTTAGGTTCCTAACTTTTCTTAAATCTCGGGACGAGATTTTGTTTAAGGGGGAAGGAGTTGTAACATCCCAATTTTTCAAACAAAGAAGAAAGTGAATTCTCCTTTTTCCAAAAATTGGAGCCAACAAAAACTTTATTTAAGTTCTATAATGTGCATAGTGCTCATGACCAAGTGTTGTGAGTTTTGCTAAGATGTTTGGGTGAGTTATTTTGGAAATGTTTCTAAAACCCTAAACCCTACCCCTTTCAAATCCAAAGAGGAACTTTTCAAAAAGAAAACAAAATAAGGGAAGGCATATGTCGGCTTATGGCCATTTCACAAATAATGACCTATGCCCTATTTACCTTACCCAAATGGTGAAACCCTCCATCAATCCAACCTAACACCAAATGAACCCAAAACCATGATCTTTTGGATCAAAGAGGAATAAAGAAAAAGAAAAGAAAAAGAAAATAACACTACGTATGGGCCTATGGCCATTTTTGAAAATCTTTAACCTAGGCCATATTAATTTGTGCCAATGGTTTGGAAACACATCTAAACTCAAAAGAATCCCTTTTGCATCAAAGAAACCCAAATAAAATCAAAGAAAAATTCAAAAACTAGCCACATGTGATAATGGACACATGCGCCATTTTTAACAACATACCCACTTTGAGCCCCTGGATTAAGAGATTCTTAAACCAAACTCTCCCAACTCTTTGCACCTCATCCAAGACCTCATCAAGATGAACAATTTTGATGTTGACCACTTTGACTAGTTCTTTTTCTATTGATAATTATAAGGATTCAAAGTGGCAATGTTGAATCAGATTCTAGATTACCCCCAACTTTTAGAATTTTCACAAAACCTTTCCAAAATTCAAACCAATGCCACCATAAGTTGCCAAACATTATTTAGATCACTCCTATTTAGAATTTTGGCCAAATTCAAAAACAAGTGAGACCTTGTCTTATGATCAATTTGTTTACATAGAGGTACAACCACTATTTCAACCACTTTGTACCACCTCACCCCCCTCTCTCTTGTGCTCATCTATAGTGCATTGTACCCTAAAGTATCCCAAATGACCTCACCTAGCAATGCATGCTCACCATGACACAAGACCATGCCAAGGACATTGCATATGTCACCCAATTCTTGCATAGATCCAATTGTGCACACTCTAGCCCTCTCTCACCTTGCCAAACATGTCACACACCTTGGTCTCACCTCACACAAGCTTGCAGTACCCCTTTAGCCCAAGAGAACTGCACAAAGTATCCAATGCCAAACCATGCCAACCACCATGATCACTACCATGTCACACCTGCTCCCTCTCTTCCCCTCTCTCTCTCACCATGTCAACTAAGCTGGCCTCACTCCCCTGACTCTACTGGCGCACGCCCTGGCCAAGGAGAAGCCGACAACACCTAGAATGCGACGCGCCCACGATGCCCAGGATGCGCCAGAGCGTGCAAGGACGTGCCCTGGACGCGTCAGTACACGCACGTGCCCCGCTGACTGACCACCTCGCGACCTCTCCTCTCGCCCATAGCTCCGCCACGATGTTACCAACCTCCCAGACATCCTCATTGGCTCGCTCGAGCCCTATCACCGACGCCATCATCACGCTCCTCCGCCACGGTACCGCACGGCCGCACGACGATGACGACAGCCACCGTCCACCATTTCCTATGCCGTCACGCCTGTCGTACTCACCGTGACGCCAAGAACCTCGCTGCGTCAGTGCACGCCCCTCCGCTGCTGTAGCACCGTCGACGACGCTCACCTGCCCCGCGCGCCTCGGGCACCTCTCGCCGTTATAAAAGGAGAGCGCCCCCGCCTCAATTCCTCACACCAACTCGCTCCCCTCTCCTCTCTGACCCTCCTCGACCACCTCCCTGATAACCCACAAGTATAGGGGATCGCAACAGTCTTCGAGGGAAGTAAAACCCAAATTTATTGATTCAACACAAGGGGAGGTAAAGAATACTTATAAGCCTTAACAACTGAGTTGTCAATTCAGCTGCACCTGGAAAAGCACTAGTAACAGGGGTGATGTGAAAGCAGTAGTAATATGAGAGCAATAGTAACAATAACACATCAACAGTAGCAATAACACAGAGGCGATGGCACCAGAAAATAGTTGATACTACTTCCAATGTCATATAGAACGAGTATATGATGATGAGAGATGGACCGGGGTTCCCAGCGATCTACACTAGTGGTAACTCTCCAATAACAAGTGACAAGTGTTGGGTGAACAAATTAGAGTTGGGCAATTGATAGGATTGAAATAGCATTAAGACAGAACATCAAGATTATTAATTATGTAGGCCTGGTTTCCATATATAGTCGTACGTGCTCGCAATGAGAAACTTGCACAACATCTTTTGTCCTACCAGCCGGTGGCAGCCGGGCCTCAAGGGAATCTACTGGCTATTAAGGTACTCCTTTTAATAGAGCACCGGAGCAAAGCATTAACACTTGGTGAAAACATGTGATCCTCATATCACAGCCTTCCCCTCCGGTTGTCCCAATTTTTGTCACTTTGGGGCCTCGGGTTCCGGACAGAAATATGTGCAAACAACTTGTAGATACAATCTAAACAATAATTATAGAGCTTAAATCTAAGATCATGCCACTCGGGCCCTAGTGACAAGCATTAAGCATAACAAGATTGCAGCAACAATAACTTCACAAAATTTATAGATAGACTAATCATAATGTAACAATCCATCGGATCCCAACAAACACAACACCGATTACATCAGATGGATCTCAATCATGTAAGGCAGCTCATGAGATCATTGTATTGAAGTACATGGGATATAGAGTACCAACTAGCTACTGCTAGAACCCGTAGTCCATGGGGGAACTACTCACGGAGCATGCTGGAGGCGGTGGCATCGATGGAGATGGCTTCCGGGGGCACTTCCCCATCCTGGCGACGTGCCAGAACAGAGATTCTGTCCCCCGAATTGGAGTTTCGTGATGGCGGCGGCGCCCCTGGAGTCTTTCTGGAGTTTCGTCAATCTGTATCGCGTTTTTAGGTCGAAAGGGGTCTTATAGGCGAAGAGGCGGCGCAAGGAGGCACCTGGGGCCCCCTCACCATAGGCTGGCGCGGCCAGGGGGCCACCCGCGCCGCCTTATGGTGTGGGCCCCCTGCTGCCCGCCTCCGACTCTCCTTCGGTGTTCTGGAATCTTCCGGGAAAAATAAGATATTGGGTCTTTGTTTCGTCGAATTCCGAGAATATTGCCCGAACAGCCTTTCTGGAACCAAAAACAACAGAAAACAGGAACTGGCACTTCGGCATCTTGTTAATAGGTTAGTTCCGGAAAACGCATAAAAATATTATAAAGTGCGAGCAAAACATGTAGGTATTGTCATAAAATAAGCATGGAACATCAGAAATTATAGATACGTTGGAGACGTATCAGCATCCCCAAGCTTAGTTCCTACTCGCCCTCGAGTAGGTAAACGATAAAAAGAATAATTTCTGTAGTGACATGCTACTTACATAATCTTGATCATACTATTGCAAAGCATATGAGATGAATGCAGTGACTCAAGGCAATGATCTATAGTTTGCTAATCAAATAGATAACATATAGCAAAACTTTTCATGAATAATACTTTCAAGACAAGCATCAAAAGTCTTGCATAATAGTTAACTCATAAAGCAATAGATTCAAAGTAAAAGCATCGAAGCAACACAAAGGAAGATATAAGTTTCAGCAGTTGCTTTCAACTTTCAACATGCATATCTCATGGATAATTGTCAATACAAAGTAATATGATGAATGCAAATAAGCAAGTATGTAAGAATCAATGCACAGTTGACACAAGTGTTTGCTTCTAAGATGGAAGGAAGTAGGTAAACTGACTCAACATAAAGTAAAAGAAAGGCCCTTCGCAGAGGGAAGCATGGATTAAATCATGTGCTAGAGCTTTTTAAGTTTTGAAATCATATAGAGAGCATAAAAGTAAAGTTTTGAGAGGTGTTTGTTGTTGTCAACGAATGGTAGTGGGCACTCTAACTCCCTCATCAAACAGACTTTCAAAGAGCGGCTCCCATGAAGGACGTTATCTCTACCAACAAGGTAGATCATCCCTCTTCTCTTTTGTTTACACATGTACTTTAGTTTAGTTTTTTTATTTTATTTTTGGATGACACTCCTTCCAACCTTTGCTTTCTCAAGCCATGGCTAACCGAATCCTCGGGTGCCTTCCAATCATTCACATACCATGAAGGAGTGTCTATTTATTTTAGTTTTATTTAGAGATGACACTCCTCCCAACCTTTGCTTTCTCAAGCCATGGCTAACTGAATCCTCGGGTGCCTTCCAATATTTCACATACCATGGAGGAGTGTCTATTTGCAAAATTAAGTTGCTTACTGATGAATCAGAGCAAAACATGTGAAGAGAATTATTAATGAAAGTTAATTAATTGGGGCTGGGAACCCCATTGCCAGCTCTTTTTGCAAAATTATTGGATAAGCGGATGAAGCCACTAATCCATTGGTGAAAATCTGCCCAACAAGATTAAAAGATAAAACACCACATACTTCCTCATGAGCTATAAAACATTGACACAAATAAGAGATAATAACTTTTGAATTGTTTAAAGGTAGCACGTGAAGTATTTACTTCGAATGGCAGAGAAATACCATGTAGTAGGTAGGTATGGTGGACACAAATGGCATAGTTTTTGGCTCAAGGATTTTGGATGCACGAGAAGTATTCCCTCTTAGTACAAGGCTTAGGCTAGCAAGGTTGTTTGAAGCAAACACAAGTATGAACCGGTACAGCAAAACTTACATAAGAACATATTGCAAGCATTATAATACTCTACACTGTCTTCCTTGTTGCTCAAACACTTTTACCAGAAAATATCTAGACCTTAGAGAGACCAATCATGCAAACCAATTTTTAACAAGCTCTACGGTAATTATCCACTAATAGGTTTAAACTACATGGTGCAAGAGCTTAATCATGATCTACTTGAGAGCTCAAAACAATTGCCAAGTATCAAATTATTCAAGACAATATGAGGCATTTTCCGTTTCCAACCAAATAACAATAAGTGATGTAGCTTCCAACTTTTGTCATTGAACATTAAAAGTAAGAGCGAAGAACACCAGTGTTCATATGAAAAAGCGGAGCGTGTCTCTCTCCCACACAAGGATTGCTAGGATCCGATCTTATTCAAACACAAACAAAAAATAAAAGCATACAGACACTCCAAGTAAAGCACATAAGATGTGACCGAATAAAAATATAGTTTCAATAGAAGAAACCTGATAAATTGTTGATGAAGAAGGGGATGCCTTGGGCATCCCCAAGCTTAGACGCTTGAGTCTTCTTGAAATATGCAGGGATGAACCACGGGGGCATCCCCAAGCTTAGACTTTTCACTCTTCTTGATCATATATCATCCTCCTTTCTTGACCCTTGAAAACTTCCTTCACACCAAACTTCTCATAAACTTCATTAGAGGGGTTAGTACTCAAAAAAAACTTTAATCCACTTTAGCCCTGTAGTGACACATTGCAAGAACTCAATAAAACATTTGCTACAGCTCTCCACGTATAGAAAGCCTTGCTTAAGGTCCACAAGAGACAATGCAAAAAACAGAGACAGAATCTGCCAAAACAGAACAGCCAGTAAAGACGAATTTTTAAGAGGTACTTCCGTTGCTCAAATCAGAAAACTCAAAACTAATAAAAGTTGCGTACATATCTGGGGAACACACACGTAAATTGGCAGATTTTTCTGAGTTACCTACAGAGAGCCCTGCCCAAATTCGTGACAGATAGAAATCTGTTTCTGCGCAGAAATCCAAATCTAGTATCAACCTTCTATTAGAGACTTCACTTGGCACAACATTGCAATAAAATAAAGATAAGGAGAGGTTGCTACAGTAGTAACAACTTCCAAGACACAACAAAACAGTAGCAAAATAAAGACATGGGTTATCTCCCAAGAAGTGCTTTCTTTATAGCCATTAAGATGGGCTCAGCAATTTTGATGATGCACTCGCAAGAAATAAGAGTTGAAGCAAAGGAGAGCATCAAAAAGCAAGTTCAAAACACATTTAAGTCTAACCCACTTCCTATGCATAGGAATCTTATACACAAATAAATTCATGAAGAACAAAGTGACAAGCATAAGAAGATAAAACAAGAGTAACCTCAAAATTTTCAGCGTATAGAGAGGTGTTTTAGTACCATGCAAATTTCTACAACCATATTTTCCTCTCTCATAATAATTTTCAGTAGCTTCATGAACAAACTCAACAATATAACTATCACATAAAGTATGTTTTTCATGATCCATAAACACATAATTTTTATCAAGCTCAAAAATAGTGGGGTCAAAACTTTTAAACCCACTTTTATCAATAATATAACAAGATGATTGATCAATCTCAAAAGATATGGGACTCCTAGATAAAGTGGAGACTTCTCCAATCCCATTTTCATTAGTAGTACAATTATATTATCAAGTAACATAGGACCATTATCTAGAGCTTTATCATAAACATTTGCTACGCAAAACTCTTTAGTACCATGCATTTCGATATCAAGCACAAACAAAGCATTATCATAAGATTTATCAAAGTAGCATGGATTATCATAGATAACAATAGCATAATTATTCTCACAAGTTTTACTCATAGGAAATATTTCAAGAGAATCCACAGGAACATAACATTCAACCTCCTTTGGTAAGCATGGAGGACAATCAAATAGTGTAAGAGATAAAGAGTTACTCTCATTAGAAGGTTGGCATGGGTAGCTAATCCATTCTTCCGCCTTTTGTTCATCACTCTTCTCTTCTTTTTCATCCAATAAGCTTTCAGGTTCACCAATTTCCTCCTGTTTTTCATCCAATGAGCTTTCAGGTTCATCAATTTCCTCCACAGGTTCCTGCAAATTGTGAGTGCATTCTTGTGCATTAATGAGTCTCTCTTTATAGTCAATGATATAAGGATTATCACTGTAACTTTCTATGCAAAAATTAAGGATAGAAGAGACATAATCTTTAAGGTCCTTACAAACAACACAAGTTTCATAATTTTTAGCCATGAAGGATTCGATCTCAGAAGCTCCCATAAATAAGACAAATTGTTCTACCTCTTCGAACCCAAAATGAATATAGTTATTCCAATTGTAGTTCTTAATTAAAACTTCTTCACTAAAGCCACATTGGAATTTCAGATGTTTAGTATCCTGTTTAGAGCAACAGTTTATATCATGGCATTTAAGCAAGATTTTAGCAATTGTATTCAATTTTTCTATCACAGCACTCATGACTTTACCCGTTCTTGATTCTCTATAATTATTATATATCTCAATAAGCTCCAAATAGGTTGTGGGTTCTCCCATAACAACAGTTTTTAATTTTTCGGTTTTTCAAATTTTTATGGATTTTTGGGTATATGAGAAAAACAAAACAAGACAAAAAGAAACTAAGCAAAATAATACTAGACAGAAATAAACTAAGCACAAATAAACTAGGCAAAAGTAAACTATGAAAAACAAAATAAAAACAGAGAGAGGTAGAGTGTACTCCCCAGGTGAACTTATGAGTAGAGCTATGCCTCCCCGGCAACAGCGCCAGAAAATAGTCTTGATAACCCACAATTATAGGGGATCGCAACAGTCTTCGAGGGAAGTAAAACCCAAATTTATTGATTCGACACAAGGGGAGGTAAAGAATACTTATAAGCCTTAACAACTGAGTTGTCAATTCAGCTGCACCTGGAAAAGCACTAGTAACAGGGGTGATGTGAAAGCAGTAGTAATATAAGAGCAATAGTAACAATAACACAGCAGCAGTAGCAATAACACAGAGGCGATGGCACCAGAAAATAGTTGATACTACTTCCAATGTCATATAGAACGAGTATATGATGATGAGAGATGGACCGGGGTTCCCAGCGATCTACACTAGTGGTAACTCTCCAATAACAAGTGACAAGTGTTGGGTGAACAAATTAGAGTTGGGCAATTGATAGGATTGCAATAGCATTAAGACAGAACATCAAGATTATTAATTATGTAGGCATGTTTTCCATATATAGTCGTACGTGCTCGCAATGAGAAACTTGCACAACATCTTTTGTCCTACCAGCCGGTGGCAGCCGGGCCTCAAGGGAATCTACTGGCTATTAAGGTACTCCTTTTAATAGAGCACCGGAGCAAAGCATTAACACTTGGTGAAAACATGTGATCCTCATATCACAGCCTTCCCCTCCGGTTGTCCCAATTTCTGTCACTTTGGGGCCTCGGGTTCCGGACAGCAATATGTGCAAACAACTTGTAGATACAATCTAAACAATAATTATAGAGCTTAAATCTAAGATCATGCCACTCGGGCCCTAGTGACAAGCATTAAGCATAACAAGATTGCAGCAACAATAACTTCCCAAACTTTATAGATAGACTAATCATAATGTAACAATCCATCGGATCCCAACAAACACAACACCGATTACATCAGATGGATCTCAATCATGTAAGGTAGCTCATGAGATCATTGTATTGAAGTACATGGGATAGAGAGTACCAACTAGCTACTGCTAAAACCCGTAGTCCATGGGGGAACTACTCACGGAGCATGATGGAGGCGGTGGCGTCGATGGAGATGGCTTCCGGGGGCACTTCCCCGTCCCGGCGGCGTGCCAGAACATAGATTCTGTGCCCCGAATTGGAGTTTCGCGATGGCGGCGGCGCCCCTGGAGTCTTTCTGGAGTTTCGTCAATTCGTATCGCATTTTTAGGTCGAAAGGGGTCTTATAGGCGAAGAGGAGGCGCAAGGAGGCGCCTGGGGCCCCCTCACCATAGGCTGGCGCGGCCAGGGGGCCACCCGCGCCGCCTTATGGTGTGGGCCCCCTGCTGCCCGCCTCCGACTCTCCTTCGGTGTTTTGGAATCTTCAGGGAAAAATAAGATATTGGGTCTTTGTTTCGTCGAATTCCGAGAATATTGCCCGAACAGCCTTTCTGGAACCAAAAACAACAGAAAACAGGAACTGGCACTTCGGCATCTTGTTAATAGGTTAGTTCCGGAAAACGCATAAAAATATTATAAAGTGCGAGCAAAACATGTAGGTATTGTCATAAAATAAGCATGGAACATCAGAAATTATAGATACGTTGGAGACGTACCACTCCCCTCTCCTATTGCCCACCGTAGCTCGCCAATCGCTCGCCGGAGCCCGTGAAGCCACCGCAGACTACGCCGTCGATTGAAGCCACCTCCGGCGATGCCACCTGTACCAGGAGACTCGCCACCCTCGCAACATCGCTGCGCACCCTCACCGACGACCGCCGACCGCCGGTGAGCTCGCCAACCCTCTACCCTCGCCGCGCTAGTAGCCTCCTCTCGCCGGAGATGACGACGCCTCTCGCCCATTCGATTCAGTTCTAATCCAATGACTCACATTGAAATTTACCGCTTCGGGTTTTAAGACTCGCTGACAGCTGGGACCCACCCTTTCAGGCAGCCCACTGCGCACCAGTGCGTAGCTGGGCTGGCCCAACTCTTTTCCCCTCTCCTGGCCCAAGTTCTTTCCCGCCTAGGCCCAAAGTTTTGAATTCAATTTATTTCTTTTCAGTCAAATTGCATACTGGTGTCAAATTCAAATTTAAATAACTTCAAATCTACTGAGCCAAATTGGGTGAACTTTATATCTTTGGAAAGCTTGAGAAATTCTCTAAACATCTACACTAGTTCCAACCCTAGATTTATTGTATAATTAAAGTAGCAAAAATAACAAGGCAGCGCCTTTTTCAAATTCAAACAATTATTAAAAATCAACCATAAGAGATTTTGAGTTGATTCCAACTGTCATAAATCACATTTCATATTGTCTATTTGATTATGTAAAAATATGATAGGGTTGCTTCATGTGATCATGAGCTAGATTCAAATAATGGCTATGTAGTCATTTCTAGCTCATTTAAATCATTTCGAATTTGGAATTTCAAATCTATGAGATGTAGCATCTCATTTAAATCATTTTCCCAAGTAATATGAAGTAAAGTGATGACCTTAGTTGCATGGTCCCATCATTGCTTACTTGAGTGTAATATCCCAGGTATTGGGGTTACAAAAATAGAGGAAACAGATGTGTGCATTGCATTCATGAATAGAAAATCTGGGAATTTTCGCGCTTTAAAGTAAAACAGTTACAGTAACTGAAGTTTCACTTGACCTTGGTGGAATTGAAGTAGCTCATGAAGTCAAGCGCTATAAACCTCAATGTGACTTTACTAAAACCTTGTTTTGGGTAGAGATGATCTGATCTAAGGGGTTAGATCAAATGGAATTAAAACCAACACAATAACATATGAATCAAGGCACAACTACTGGATCTTATTAAAGATCATAACATGGAATTCCTTGCCATAACATATGAACATACATCTATTTGGAAATCAAGTAACAATAAATGGAGAAACCATTCTTCACTTATCTTTTCCATGTCTCAAACAAATCCATGATCCTACCATGAATCTCATGGTATTCATTTTACTTCATTCTTGGAAACATGACAAGAAGATCAACTCTAGAAATATATATTCTTCTCTATTCCATATTATTATACATCAAATCTATAGAGGTGAGATTTCTATATTATTTATTAGAGAAGCAATGACAAACTGTGAGCTAAACCTTGGATATGCATCCATGTATCCAAATAATCATCTTTAAGAGAAGCCCTAAGATATTATTCAAGACATTCCCAAGAGAGAGGAACTAATTATGTTAATCATAGATATTGGTGACCACATCATTATCTTTGGAGAATAACTTTAGATTAGTATTAAAGTCCTTCCCCAAATGAGAGAGAGACCACTCATACCAATCTTAGCTTTACCTATTTAAGAATTAAGGACAACCATTGAACTAAAGTATTAAGAGATTAACCATTTCATCTTGGAGTGGTGAGACAACCTAATTTCACATGGAATAAGATTATATCCATGGATTGATAAGGAAAGGAGGAGATTAATCCAACCAAGATAGCCAAGTGGAGTCCTAGCCTAGATACCTAAGGAAATATTAAGTACACCATAAACTCTAGAATAAACCATTCCTTTATAAGAGAGCCCAAGCTATGGTGTTACACTCCAGATAGTTGAGACAACACTTAAATTTAAGGGAGAGAACTATCCACATGACCTGATGATTAAATCATCATTCCTTAAGTAGAAATATAAGTAATTATCTCAGACATTCTCCTGGGATATAAATTATTGAGATAACCATATCCATTCATGATAGTATAAGAAAGAAACTATATTCAGTTGATCAAGACAATACTTAATCTTGGGAGTGAGAAACCTAATTCTTGAGAGATAACTTAGGAAGCCAACCCTTGATCATTATAAATTGAGTAATGATCATAAACCCTTAGAATTTGAGGTAGAAAATATTAAGTACAAGTTGATCATGCTTAAACCATGATCATTCTCTTGAGGTAACTGATGACCCACAAGTATAGGGGGTGTATCGTAGTACTTTCGATAAATAAGAGTGTCGAACCCAACGAGGAGCAGAAGGTGTTGACAAGCAGTTTCGATGAAGGATTCACTGTAAATGCTCACAGACAAGTATTCAGGGGGTTTTGATATAGCAGATAAATAAAGTACAAGTAAGTAAAATGCGAGAGTAATAATTGCAGCGAGTGGCCCAATCCTTTTTAGCACAAAGGACAAGCCGGTTTGTTTACTTATGATGACCAAACGTTCTTGAGGACACACGGGAATTTAGTCTAGTGCTTTCGCTTCATATAGTTGATTAATCTTCATTCTTTTGATAAGTGTTGTGTGGGTGAACCTTTGCTAATGCACCGCCCTTCCTAGGACTAATACATACTTGTGATTATACCCCTTGCAAGCATCCGCAAATACAAGAAAGTAATTAAGATAAATCTAACCACAGCCTTAAACTCTGAGATCCTGCTATCCCTCCTGCATCGATATACCAACGGGGGTTTAGGTTGCTGTCACTCCGACAACCCCACAATTAGCAAACGAGTACAAGATGTATTCCCCTAGGCCCATAAAGGTGAAGTATCGTAGTCAAACCATTGAATATTACTCAACATAGTTCACTACTAACATTTAGACTTCACCCATGTCCTCAAGAACTAAACGAACTACTCACGAGACATCATATGGAACATGATCAGAGGTGATATGATGATGAATAACAATCTGAACATAAACCTTGGTTCAATGGTTTCACTCAATAGCATCAATAACAAGGAGTAATCAATAACGGGAGAGTTTCCCCTATGAAATAATCAAGATTCAACCTTAGATGTTACAGCGGTGACGAGGTGCAGCGGTGGAGATGACGGTGACGGTGGTGGAGATGATGGTGATGATGATCCCAATGAAGTCTAGCTCGATGACGGTGACGATGGCGTCGATTTCCCCCTCCGGGAGGGAATTTTCCCGGCGGATTTCAGCCTGCCGGAGAGCTCTTTTCCCTCTGGTGTTTTCCGCCCCGCAGAGGCGGCTGTGTCTCCTCGCGATTATCCCCAGCACCTTAGGTTTTCGGGTAGATGAAGTACGCGAAAGAGAGGAGGCCGAAGGGGGCTATGGGCCCCCTCCCCACAAGGCGGCGCGGCCAGGCCAGGGCCCACGCCGGCCTATGGGGGGGGCCATGGCGGGCCTCCTCGACTCCTCCTTTTGGCTAGCTCAATCTTCTGGAAAAATAAGATCTTCGGTGTAATTTCCGTCAATTGTTGATCTCCAGAAATATTGCATTCTGACGGTGCTTTTTCCAGCAGAATCCTGACTCCGGTGGATGATTCTCCAATAATCATGAAACATGCAAAATAGATGAAATAACATAAGTATCATCTCTAAATATGAAATATATCAATGAATAACAGTAAATTATGATATAAAATAGTGATGCAAAATGGATGTATCAACTCCCCCCAAGCTTAGACTTCGCTTGTCCCCAAGCGAAACTGAACTCAGTAAACAAGACCACATGTTTATGGAGTGAAGAGTTGATAAATAAAACACGGACAAGAAGCATCATATTAATTCACACAAGACATTCTAGTGAACAACTTCCTCATATAATTCAACTTGAAACAAGTAAAAGGAAATCACAAATAAACGTACATAGGAAATCATAATTGGTGATGGCAAACTTTGTTCTTGGTCAAAGAACAGTTAACAGATTGTACTTATCTATCGAGCAGCGCTCTTATATTAAAGCTTATAGCAAAACTTGCATACTCAATCATAATAATCTCCTCATAATCATTGATAACTTTCAAAGATATATTCATTCGGATAAAACTTGTACTAAACAAGTAAGAGTAAAAGGCATGATTAAGTAGATCACAATATAAATGGTTTGATCACAACAACTCAATTGCTTGCTTAAGATAGAGGGAAATAGGTTTACTGACTCAACATAAAGTAAAAGATAGGCCCTTCGCAGAGGGAAGAAGGGATTAAATCATGTGCTAGAGCTTTTTAAGTTTTGAAATCATATAGAAAGCATAAAAGTAAAGTTTGAGAGGTGTTTGTTGTTGTCAACGAATGACTGATACGTCCAATTTGCATCACTATTTTATATCATAATTTGTTGTTATTCATTGATATATTTCATATTTGGAGATGATACTTATGTTATTTCATCTATTTTGCATGTTTCATGACTATTGGAGGATCGCGCACCGGAGTCAGGATTCTGCTGGAAAAAGCGACGTCAGAATGCAATATTTCGGAAGATCAACAATTGACGAAAGTTATATGAAAAATCCTATTTTTCCAGAAGATGACGAGAGCCAGAAGGAGGAGCCGAGGAGGGCCACCATGGGCCCCCCTCACAGGCCGGCGTGGGCCCTGCCCTGGCCGCGCCACCTTGTGGGGAGGGGGCCCACAGCCCCCTCTGGCCTCCTCTCCTTCGCGTATTTCTTCGTCCCGAAAACCTAAGCTCCAGGGGGTAAGTCGCGAAGAGTCACAGCCGCCTCTGCGGGGCGGAGAACACCAGAGATAAAAGAGCTCTCCGGCAGGCTGAGATCCGCCGGGGAAATTCCCTCCCTGAGGGGGAAATCGACGCCATCGTCACCGCCATCGAGCTGGACATCATCTCCATCACCATCATCATCACCTCCATCATCATCACCACCGTCTCCACCGCTGCACATCGTCACCGCTGTAACAATTTGGGTTTGATCTTGATTGTTTGATAGGGGAAACTCTCCCGGTGTTGATTTCTACTTGTTATTGATGCTATTGAGTGAAACCGTTGGACCAAGGTTTATGTTCAGATTGTTATTCATCATCATATCACCTCTGATCATGTTCCATATCATGTCTCGTGATTAGTTCGTTTAGTTCTTGAGGACATGGGTGAAGTCTAAATGTTAGTAGTGAAGTATGGTTGAGTAATATTCAATGTTATGATATTTAAGTTGTGGTGTTATTCTTCTAGTGGTGTCGTGTGAACGTCGACTACACAACACTTCACCTTTATGGGCCTAGGGGAATGCATCTTGTACTCGTTTGCCAATTGCGGGGTTGCCGGAGTGACAGAAACCTAAACCCCCGTTGGTATATCGATGCAGGAGGGATAGCAGGATCTCAGAGTTTAAGGCTGTGGTTAGATTTATCTTAATTACTTTCTTGTAGTTGCGGATGCTTGCAAGGGGTATAATCACAAGTATGTATTAGTCCTAGGAAGGGCGGTACATTAGCATAGGTTCACCCACACAACACTTATCAAAACAATGAAGATTAATTAGCCGTATGTAGCGAAAGCACTAGACTAAAATCCCGTGTGTCCTCGAGAACGTTTGGTCATTATAAGTAAACAAACCGGCTTGTCCTTTGTGCTAAAAAGGATTGGGCCACTCGCTGCAATTATTACTCTCGCACTTTACTTACTCGTACTTTATTCATCTACTACATGAAAACCCGCTGAATACGTGTCTGTGAGCATTTACAGTGAATCCTTCATCGAAACTGCTTGTCAACACCTTCTGCTCCTCGTTGGGATCGACATTCTTACTTATCGAAGATAAAATGATACACCCCCTATACTTGTGGGTCATCAAGACTATTTTCTGGCGCCGTTGCCGGGGAGTGAAGCGCTATTGGTAAGTGGAATTGGTAAGGGAAATTTCTACTGTTTGTGCTGATTTTATTTCTGCCTGCTGCCATAATTCATTATGGAGAGATCTTCTCTTGAGTTTTTATTTGGAAAATCTACTACTACTGCAAAGGTAGTGGATGAGGCGCCAGGTGAGGAAGAAATACCATACAAAATACCTATGAAAATTATTGAACGTGTAGTGGATAACCGTTATACAGGGGATGGAACTGTCCACCCTGGAGATCATTTACTGTTCTTACATGAATTATGCGGTTTATTCAAGTGTGCAGGTATTGCTATGGATGAAGTGAGGAAGAAACTATTCTCTATATCGATGTCTGGTAAAGCGGCGCATTGGTATAAATTACTGGATAATGGGGATTCTCTTGAATGGAATGATATTGTGCCCCGGTTTTATTCTAAGTTCTATCCTCCAAGTGAAATTCACAAAGATCGGAACCGCATATATAATTTTTTGCCTCATGATGGAGAGAGTATTGCCCAAGCGTGGGGGAGATTGAAGTCTTTAATGCTCAAATGCCCCATTCATGAGCTTCCTGGTAATGTTATTATTGATAATTTCTATGCAAGACTTTATTTTCAAGACAAGACCTTGCTGGATACTTCTTGTTCTAGATCATTTACGCTCAACAAAGAAGAGTTTAAAAGGGACCTTCTTAATCGGATCCAGGAAAATACTGAAGGATGGGAGAACGACAAAGATAGAGAATCAGGTATAAATTATGATTACAAATGCATTGAAGCTTTTATGGATACTGATAAATTTCGTAATATGAGTGCTACTTATGGTCTTGATTCTCAAGTTGCTGCAAATCTTTATAAAGCTTTTGCCTCTCATTATGAATTGCCTAAGAAGAACTTTGATAAGTATCATGAACCGTATAAAGATAAAATTGATTCATCTATAAATAAATGTATTGTAGTTGAAACTGTTGATCATGTTATTCCTGAAGCTTATATTGAAAAAACTCCTTTCCCTCCTAAAATGAAGGAGTACTCTGTTATAAATAGTGCGGTTCATAGAAGTGAAAAGAAACCTATAGAACCTGAAGAACAAATAAAAGTTGAACCTGCTGTTGCAATAGTTAAAGATCTTGTGACTGAGAGTGTGGAGGATGTTCATATTATTTTCTGTGAAGATGCCTCTAATATTGTTTCACATCCTAATAAGTCTAGGAAAGCTAGTGTTCCTATGTTATCTGTTAGAATTGGAGATCATTGTTATTATGGTTTATGTGATATTGGTGCAAGTATTAGTGCTATTCCTTATGAGCTTTACACGGAGATTATGCACGAAATTGGTTCTTGTGAACTTGAAGATATTGATGTGGTTATTCGGCTGGCTAATAGAGAAACTATCTCTCCAATTGGTATTGTTCGAGATGTGGAAGTTCTATGCGGTAAGATTAAATATCCTGCTGACTTTTTGGTACTTGGTTCTGCTGCTAGTAAGTATTGTCCTATCATTTTTGGTAGACCTTTTCTAAATACTTGTGGAGCTGTTATAGATTGCAAGAAAGAGAAAATTTTGACTAAATTTGCTGGTGAATCTTATGAGTTTAACTTCTCTAAATTTGCCAAAACTCCTTATAAAGCTGATTCGCCTAATAATGATTTTAGAGTTGAACAGTGTGCATCTATTGCTCTTGCTCCTAATAATCCTTTGCAGCAGCATTTGGAGAATAGTGAGAGTGAAGTTTTTAGGGAAGAAAGAGATGAGCTTGATGAAATTTTCCTTCGTCAACCTATTCTTAAGCATGATTTACCGGTAGAAGATCTGGGTACAACACCACCACCAAAAGAAGATCCTGTCTTTGATCTAAAACCATTGCCTGATAATCTTAAATATGCTCATATTGATGATAAGAAAATATATCCTGTTATTATTAGTTCTAAGCTTTCAGAGTTTGAAGAAGAAAGGTTATTGGAAATATTGAAGAAACACCGAGGAGCTATTGGCTACACTCTTGATGACTTGAAGGGGATTTCTCCCTCTATTTGCCAACATGCCATTAATATGGAAAATGATGCGAAGCCTGTTGTTGAACCTCAGCGTCGTCTAATTCCTAAGATGAAGGATGTGGTAAGAAATGAGGTATTAAGACTTCTTGAAGCTGGTATTATATATCCTATTGCTGATAGTAGATGGGTTAGTCCTGTGCATTGTGTTCCTAAGAAAGGTGGAATGACTGTTGTGCCTAATGATAATGATGAGCTCATACCTCAAAGAGTAGTTGTAGGGTATAGAATGTGCATTGATTATCGAAAAGTTAATAAAGTTACTAAGAAAGATCATTACCCTTTACCTTTTATTGATCAAATGTTAGAAAGGTTGTCTAAGAATACTCACTTTTGCTTTCTTGATGGTTATTCTGGGTTTTCACAAATTGTTGTTAAAACTAAGGATCAAGAGAAAACCACTTTCACTTGTCCCTATGGAACTTATGCTTATAGACGTATGCCTTTTGGTTCATGTAATACCCCTGCTACTTTTCAAAGATGCATGTCTGCTATTTTTCATGGCTTTTGCGAGAGTATTGTAGAGGTATTCATGGATGATTTTTCTGTCTATGGGAATTCTTTTGATAATTGCTTGCGGAACCTTGATAAAGTTTTGCAGAGATGTGAAGAAACTAACCTTGTTCTTAATTAGGAGAAATGCCACTTTATGGTTAATGAAGGAATTGTATTGGGACATAAAATTTCCGAGAGAGGTATTGAAGTTGATAGAGCTAAAGTTGAAGCAATTGAGAAGATGCCCTATCCTAGGGATGTTAAAGGTATTCGTAGTGTTCTTGGTCATGCTGGGTTTTATGGGAGGTTTATTAAAGATTTCTCCAAGATTTCAAAGCCTCTTACTAATCTTCTTCAAAAAGATGTACCTTTTGTTTTTGATGATGATTGTAAGGAAGCTTTTGAAACTCTAAAGAAAGCCTTAACAACTGCTCCTATAGTTGAACCTCCTGATTGGAACTTACCTTTTGAAATTATGTGTGATGCTAGTGATTTTGCTGTAGGCGCTGTTCTTGGACATCGAGTAAATAAAAAATTGAATGTTACTAATTATGCTAGTAAAACTCTTGATGCTGCTCAAAGAAATTATGCTACTACTGAGAAAGAATTGTTAGCTGTAGTCTTTGCTTGTGATAAGTTTAGATCCTATATTGTTGATTCAAAAGTTACTATACATACTGATCATGCTGCAATCAGATACCTTTTGCAAAAGAAAGATGCTAAGCCAAGGCTTATTAGATGGGTACTTCTGTTGCAAGAATTTGATTTACATATTGTAGATAGGAAAGGTGATGATAATCCTGTTGCTGATAATTTGTCTAGATTGGAAAATATTGCTTATGATCCTGTTCCTGTTAATGATAGTTTTCCGAATGAACAATTGGCTGTAATAAAGGTGAACTCGCGAGACAGTCCTTGGTATGCTGATTATGCTAACTTTATTGTTTCCAAGTACTTGCCTCCAACCTTTTCAGCTCAGCAAAGGAGGAAATTCTTTTATGACTTGAGGCATTATTTCTGGGATGACCCACACTTATATAAAGAAGGAGTGGATGGTATTCTGCGAAGATGTGTTCCCGAATATGAACAGTAAGAGATATTGAGTAAATGTCATGGTAGTGCTTATGGAGGACATCACGCCGGAGATAGAACCGCGCAAAAGGTTCTACAATCAGGTTTTTATTGGCCGACTCTCTTCAAAGATGCAAGGAAGTTTATTTTATCTTGTGATGAATGTCAAAGGGTTGGTAATATCTCCAGACGCAATGAAATGCCTATGAATTATACTCTTGTTATTGAACCGTTTGATTGTTGGGGATTTGACTTCATGGGACCTTTTCCCTCTTCAGAAGGTAACACTCATATACTTGTTGCTGTTGATTATGTTACTAAATGGGTGGAAGCCATACCTACAAAAAGTGCTGATGGTGAGACCTCTTTAAGAATGCTTTTAGATATTATTTTTCCTAGATTTGGAGTTCCTAGATATATTATGACTGACGGAGGTTCTCATTTTATTCATGGTGGTTTTAGGAAAACTCTTGCTAAATATGGTATTAATCATAGAATTGCTTCCGCTTATCATCCTCAAACTAGTGGGCAAGTGGAACTATCGAATAGAGAGATTAAATCTATCTTGCAAAAGACTGTTAATAAAACTAGAAAGAATTGGGCTAGTAAATTGAAGGAAGCACTATGGGCTTATGGAACTGCTTATAAAAATCCCATGGGAATGTCACCTTATAAAATGGTTTATGAAAAAGCTTGTCATTTACCTTTAGAACTAGAGCACAAAGCTTATTGGGCTGTTAGAGAACTAAATAAAGATCCTAAACTTGCCGGTAAGAAGAGGTTGCTGCAATTGAGTTCTCTAGATGAATGGAGAAGTGAAGCTTATGAAAATGCTAAACTCTTTAAAGAGAAAGTTAAAAAATGGCATGATAGAAGGATTATCAAAAGAGAATTTAATATTGGAGATAAAGTCCTATTGTATCGGTCTCGTCTCAGATTCTTTGCAGGGAAATTACTCTCGAAATGGGAAGGACCATATGTTGTTGAGGAGGTGTATCGTTCAGGAGCAATTAAAATTAGCTCTCTCCAAGGCAATGCCACACAAGTGGTGAATGGACAAAGACTCAAGCATTATATCTCAGGTGATTCTTACAATGTAGATGTTGATGTTATTCGAGTAGAAACACCGGAGGCTTTCATTAAAGGTCAAATTGACAGTCCGCCAGAACTCGACTTTGAATAGGTAACAGTACTGGTAATAAAAAGTTCGCGATTTACTTTTCGAACAATGTTTTTGCTATTTTTGGAAATTATGAAAAATTACGAGATCGAAATGGAGTGGAGGAGACGCACGAGGGCGTGCCCCCATAGGCCGGCGCGGCCAGGCCTTGGCCCGCGCCGCCCTATGAGCTGGCCACCTCGTCGGCCCTCTCCGACTCTGGTTCGACCTGGTACTTTCCTTTTGCCGTGAAAATTCCTGCTATATAATCCCCCGGACCCCTGGAGGTCCGTATATCGTTTTCTCGACGTGTTTTGTTTTGAGCTGTTTTCTGCCAGGATCTATTTTCAATCTAGAAGCACAATGGTCTCCAAGAACAAGGGCAAGGGGCTTCCGGATGAGGATACTCAAGATCCCGAGTGGGAAGAGGTGGACGAGAGCGTCAAGGAAGAAGATGAAGAAGAAGTGGAGGAAGACTCGCGCGCATACCCGCGTGCTACCATCGCAAGCATCGAGGTGGTGGATAACCCTCTTAATGCAAGGAGGAGCGCAAGAATTCGCACCGGAGGAGGGGTTCCACGTCATTACCTAGCTCCAAAGACATCTTCTTCAGATCGTTCTAACACTGCAGGAAGGATGAAGCCTGAGGGTGAAGAGTGGGGAAATAACTCCAAAAGTTGGGACTCGCCGTCGGACATACTTCTTAACCGCGCCGAGCACAATTCAGAGACGATCCGCAACCTCATGTACAAGATTGATGAGCTTCAGGAGCTTGTTGAGAAGCTTGTCAAGAATTCATCACCACCATCGCCGAAGGAGTAATTCATCATCGGTATTGGCATCCCCTTGGTTTGTTCCAAGCTTGGGGGAGTGCCGCGGTATCACATCATCACTACCTTTTACTTTTTACTATCAAGTAGTGTCATATCATGAGTAGGGAAGTTATCATATAAGATGGATTGCAGTGTGGAAGTATCTCTCCTTTAGTTGGTTGTCTATGTATCCCTTGGTGTGAGTTATCGTTATGGAATATTAATGAGAAGTCTTATCATTTACATATTGCACATCTTATTTTAGTTTGCAATCCCTATTATATGATTGATCTTGTTATTAGTATTGGTACCACTTTGGGAGCATTGAATAAATCTATTTGGTTTTGGCAAACTTAGCATTGGTCAATAGCAACAACACTTTGAGGTTTAAGTAGAAAAGAGAAATACATGTAGTTGTTTCATTGTCTTCCTTTCTTGTTAGCTCATAGCTTATTATTCTGAAGTTAAAATTATTTGTGCTTACAAGGAAGATGCATGATTGTTTCTATCACATGTATATTTGTTTGTTTTCCCTCAACTCTTGTGCTTGCTAATTAACCTTGCTAGCCAAAAACCTGTACCGAGAGGGAATACTTCTCGTGCATCCAAACCTCAACCCAAACCTATGCCATTTGTGTCCACCATAACTACCTACTACATGGTATTTCCTGCCATTCCAAGTAAATACTTCGTGTGCTACCTTTAAATAATTCAAAATTTATTATCTCTTATTTGTGTCAATGTTTTATAGCTCATGAGGAAGTATGTGGTGTTTTATCTTTCAATCTTGTTGGGCAACTTTCATCAATGGACTAGTGGCTTCATCCACTTATCCAATAACTTTGCAAAAAGAGCTGGCAATGGGGTTCCCAGTCCCAAATTAATTAACCTAAATAGACACTCCTCCATGGTATGTGATTGTTGGACGGCACCCGAAGGATTCGGTTAGCCATGGCTTGAGAAAGCAAAGGTGGGGAGGAATGTCATCATAATAAAACTAAAATAAAAAGGCACTCCTTCATGGTATGAGATTGTTGGCAGGCACCCGAGGATTCGGTTAGCCATGGTTTGTGAAAGCAAAGGTTGGAAGGAGTGCCAACCCAGAATAAAACTTTATGGGAGCCGCTCTTCGAGAGTTTGTCTGGCAAGGGGGTTAGAGTACCTGCTACCAGTCGTTGACAACAACAAACAACTCTCAAAATGTTACTTTCATTCTCTTTATATGATTTCAAAACTGAAAAAGCTCTAGCACATGATTTAATCCCTGCTTCCCTCTGCGAAGGGCCTGTCTTTTACTTTATGTTGAGTCAGTAAACCTATTTCCCTCCATCTTAAGCAAGCATTTGAGTTGTTGTGATCAAAACATTATATTGTGATTTACTTCATCATGTCTTTTACTCTTCCCTGTTTAGTATAAGTTTTATCTGAATGAATATAGCTTTGAAAGTTATCAATGATTATGAGGAGATTATTATGATTGAGTATGCAAGTTGTGCCATATAAACTTTAACATAAGAGCGCTGCTCGATAGATAAGTATAACCTGTTAACTGTTCTTTGACCAAGAACGAAGTTTGCCATCACCAACTATGATTTCTTATGCACCTTTATTTGTGATTACCTTATACTTGTTTCAAGTCCGATTATATGAGGAAGTTGTTTACTAGAATGTCTTGTGTGAATGAATATGATGCTTCTTGTCCGTATTTTATTTATCGACTCTTCACTCCATAAACATGTGGTCCTGTTTACCGAGTTCAGTTTCGCTTGGGGACAAGCGAAGTCTAAGCTTGGGGGGAGTTGATACGTCCAATTTGCATCACTATTTTATATCATAATTTGCTGTTATTCATTGATATATTTCATATTTGGAGATGATACTTATGTTATTTCATCTATTTTGCATGTGTAGCACCCTACCTTTTAATAAAGGCAAGATACCTGTGTAAAGTGCTATTCTCGGGATCACTGATAGCACACACATTACAAAATATAGTAATCATTGCAATAGTATCAAATTACTACATCTTTGATCCAAAGGGTAAAGTAAAATCTTACAAATTGCATAGTCACATGGACTAGCTCAACAATGTTCAGAACAAACACAGCGGAAATGTAAATCATCAATGAGCCTTCATCATCTTCATGTGCCACAGGCAGTCATGTTGGAATGTAGACTCGAGATCCTACCACGTACTTCTCCTCAGAAAATCCTGCACGTTTGAATATGCAGCCCCACGAATGGAGGTCAGCACAATGATGTACTGGCAAATGACACTTATATGGTGGATGTTTTGGGCATGACTATCTACATGATATTTGGCAAGTGGAGTTTAGGCAAATTTGCATAAAGCCAATTTTATCCTACATTTTATTTCAAAACAAAACATTTTACAAAACTCATAATGATGTCATAAACAGTACCATGGTTACACCTCCCATGTACTATCCGACAGTTGCTACTCAAATTTTAACTTATTCAGAAAAGGTGATGAGATTCTTCCGTACATTCCCTGCCTAGAAAGCTCAAATTGTCCGTAACCGGGGACACGACTAAGATCTTAGGTTTAACTCTCGAGAGGTTGTGCACTTTCACCTTACGACCCACCCTTCCCAAGAGAAGAAATGAGACAAGATCTTTCAGAAGGAGGCTTCAACCATAACCAGCTAGACCCGTTCCCATTTGGTTGCAAGCCACATCATCATGTCTAGCAACAAGTTTGGCCTCACAACTTACTTAATCCCGGCAGAGCCCATAATACCATAAGGCTGCACTGGAAGCTAACTAAAACATGGACGACATAATAATCTCTTTAATCCTGGGTGGCTAACCACAAGTGAAACTCGCAGGCTTAAAACCCATCACAGGTAGTAAACCCCCGCATGATCCTCTGATGAAAACCAGAGGTGCAGTCCGGAGCAACCACTATTCAACTGCGCACTCTCAGGCACCCACCCGTCCACTGGTCCATCCCCAGGGATCGGAGCCCTGAGCAGCCGCCCACCACTCAAACAATCCACCCAGGTGATTCATTAAGGTTGTTAATTTTAATTCTCAATACTCACAATCCAAAATAATCAAATCAGCAGTGGCATTTTGTTACTGCTAGGCAAACTAAGAATCCTAGCAAGGGTTCATGGTGGCTACACACTACTAGGACTGATAAGCATAGCATAATTTTCGAAAACAAAATCCTACCATGCATTCTAATTTAAGAAAAACACTAATGCTTAACAAAATAGGTAGGTAATTGAGTGTCACTTGCCTTTTGGTAGTCGAAGCGCGTTCACTTCTCTTAATCAAAAATACGTACCTCTCCGTACAACTATAATATAGAATATAGCACAACATAAACACATCATTCAACACCATTATAATCAAACAAGACAACAAAGGGAAATCGCTCTATGGTACTAAGGTGTGTCATGAGGTTTGGCTTGCAAGATATGAATCGACGATATTGAATGAATGTGTCAAATACTGGGAAAGAAAATGATTATCCAAGTTAAGTACTCAGAAGAAAATGATTGACAAGAACCTATGGTCAATTGTTGTTTGCTACTCAAAAATGGGAAAATTGGAATGATCCATATGATAAATCACATGAGTCTCAAAATGGCGCAACTCAAAATATCGTTTAGTAAAGTGTGACAACACTTACTAAGATAGTATGGGTTACACATAGATTTGGGTATGAACTAATGATATATGGAATTACTCAAATTACTCATTTGTAAGTTGAATAGTTTTAAACTAGTCAAATGAATGGATGAAAAACAATTTGGATAGACTCAATTGTTATTTGAATAATCATGAACCAGACAACCAGTGGTAAACTATGCATTATCTGAACATGATAAAGATTTATAACTGGTCTTGGAAGATGGGTATGATCATAAAGATCATTTTGGCTAAAGGAACTATGTTGAAACCAGTTATAGGACTACACTTTTTGCGAAAAGTCATTAGAAGAAGTTTTCCGGATGGAAGAACTTTCTATGCGGAAGTTGTAGAGAATTCCATTACAAGCGTATCGCTAGAAGAATCTCTCGGAAAAAGTTTGTAGGATTTATTTTATAGACGATGCTGCGGATCAAAGGGATACCGCGAAAATAAAGTGGGCGAAACTGATATGCAAAATGTCTAACATGATCTACGTGATTTGCTGATTCCAACAGTATAGGGTTTGTCGAAATCCGACGGATAGAACTTAAGATATGAATTTTGCAAAACTAGATAGGAGTGGTTACAATTCTAATGGTGTACAAAAAGTTGTCCGAACAAGTTGCTCGGATGGAAAAACTTCCTACACGAAAGTTGTAGAGGATCTAATTAGAAACTTAACGGAAGAACCACTATTCTAAACGGACATGTAGATCTAAGGAAATAAAATTGCGAAGTTACGTACTATAATCTATGGAAAAAGAGCGGAAACAGAATTATTACCGCGCGAGAGATCTGTCGAGTCGCGGTGTTTCCCCAAATTACATTGCTGATGTTGCGTCGCATGTATTGCACCGTGTGCCACGAACTGCGTCGCGAAAGAGTGCGCCGCGAGCTAGTGCAGCAGCTTTGACGATCGGGCAGAGCTCTGGTGCGTGCGTCGCGGCCGGCTTTGTGCGCATGCGTGCCTCGCGAGAAAAAGCAGCAGAGAAGAAGCGCTGCGTGCATGGTCTGCGCGGAGGAGAGATGCGCTGGGTGCGTGCGTCTGAGGGGGTCCTGGCAGGTATTTATAGGAAGCTGGGGCGACTTAGGGTTTGCTCCGCCGGGTGGGCCTCTTGGGCCGGCGGCGGGAGTGCTGGGCAAGCTGGCTGGGGGCGCACTGGGCCGCGGGAAAGGCTGGGCGTCCGGGTGGGCCGATTCGGCCAGGTGGGCCGCGGCGTGGGCGACGCCGCGCTGGCTGCCGCGCGCGGGCGGTAGGCCGCTCGGTCGGCTGCGCCTCTTTTGTTTTTTTTTTTACTGAACATGGAAATACACTTTAGGGCTTCAAGTAAAATCAGAAAAATACAAATAAGGTACTGTTGGGTTCGTCACGAAAAATACTTCAATATGAGATTAAATTTGAAACAAAAATATAAACTTTATAAAACCAAAATTTGACATATATGTCTATGTGGCTATAGTGCCCTTTTGGGGGTTTAAGGTTTTCTCAAAAGTAAAATACTTTATAAATTTCAAAACCTCCGAAGAAAATAGAGTATTGATTATAAAATATTTTGAAACTAAGGTTTATGAAAACTATTATATTTTTGCAAAAACCTTTTAATATCCATTTGGGAAAATAAAATAATCATTATATACATTTGGCCTATATTGCTACTTAGTCATTATTTTGCAAATAGAATTTTCTAGGGTTTTGTTTTCTCAAATACAAATTCATTAAGGATTTGAAAACTTTTAAAGCAAGGATAGGCTTGATTTTGAAAATACTTTTTAAAAAAAACAAGTCTTTGAAAACACTATTTTGGAATTAACTTGTAAATAACTTTAAAAAAAGTTTTAATTCTTTGTGAAATTTTAATCAAGTTCAAACAATCAAGCATTAAATTCATTTTCATTTTACATTTCGAAATCTGGAAAGTTTCGGGATGTGACAGCATGTTTCATGACTATTGGAGGAGCGCGCACCGGAGTCAGGATTCTGCTGGAAAAAGTGCCGTCAGAATGCAATATTTCGGAAGATCAACAATTGACGAAAGTTATATGAAAAATCCTATTTTTCCAGAAGATGACGAGAGCCAGAAGGAGGAGCCGAGGAGGGCCACCATGGGCCCCCCTCACAGGCCGGCGCGGGCCCTGCCCTGGCCGCGCTACCTTGTGGGGAGGGGGCCCACAGCCCCCTCTGGCCTCCTCTCCTTCGCGTATTTCTTCGTCCCAAAACCTAAGCTCCAGGGGGTAAGTCGCGAAGAGTCACAGCCGCCTCTGCGGGGCGGAGAACACCAGAGAGAAAAGAGCTCTCCGGCAGGCTGAGATCCGCCGGGGAAATTCCCTCCCGGAGGGGGAAATCGACGCCATCGTCACCGCCATCGAGCTGGACATCATCTCCATCACCATCATCATCACCTCCATCATCATCACCGCCGTCTCCACCGCTGCACATCGTCACCGCTGTAACAATTTGGGTTTGATCTTGATTGTTTGATAGGGGAAACTCTCCCGGTGTTGATTTCTACTTGTTATTGATGCTATTGAGTGAAACCGTTGGACCAAGGTTTATGTTCAGATTGTTATTCATCATCATATCACCTCTGATCATGTTACATATGATGTCTCGTGAGTAGTTCGTTTAGTTCTTGAGGACATGGGTGAAGTCTAAATGTTAGTAGTGAAGTATGGTTGAGTAATATTCAATGTTATGATATTTAAGTTGTGGTGTTATTCTTCTAGTGGCGTCGTGTGAACGTCGACTACACAACACTTCACCTTTATGGGCCTAGGGGAATGCATCTTGTACTCGTTTGCCAATTGCGGGGTTGCCGGAGTGACAGAAACCTAAACCCCCGTTGGTATATCGATGCAGGAGGGATAGCAGGATCTCAGAGTTTAAGGCTGTGGTTAGATTTATCTTAATTACTTTCTTGTAGTTGCGGATGCTTGCAAGGGGTATAATCACAAGTATGTATTAGTCCTAGGAAGGGCGGTACATTAGCATAGGTTCACCCACACAACACTTATCAAAACAATGAAGATTAATTAGCCGTATGTAGCGAAAGCACTAGACTAAAATCCCGTGTGTCCTCGAGAACGTGTGGTTATTATAAGTAAACAAACCGGCTTGTCCTTTGTGCTAAAAAGGATTGGGCCACTCGCTGCAATTATTACTCTCGCACTTTACTTACTCGTACTTTATTCATCTGCTACATGAAAACCCCCTGAATACTTGTCTGTGAGCATTTACAGTGAATCCTTCATCCAAACTGCTTGTCAACACCTTCTGCTCCTCGTTGCGATCGACATTCTTACTTATCGAAGATACTACGATACACCCGCTATACTTGTGGGTCATCAATGACAGTGGGTACTCTAACCCCCTTGCCAAACAGACTTCCAAAGAGCGGCTCCCATGAAGGACGTTATCCCTACCAGCAAGGTAGATCATCCCTCTTCTCTTTTGTTTACACATGCACTTTAGTTTATTTAAGGGTGACACTCCTCCCAACCTTTGCTTTCTCAAGACATGGCTAACCGAATCCTCGGGTGCCTTCCAACATTTCACATAGCATGGAGGAGTGTCTATTGCAAAATTAAGTTGCTTACTGATGAATCAGGGCAAAACATGTGAAGATAATTATTAATGAAAGTTAATTAATTAGGGCTGGGAACCCCGTTGCCAGCTCCTTTTGCAAAATTATAGGATAAGTGGATGAAGCCACTAGTCCATTGGTGAAAATCTGCCCAACAAGATTGAAAGATAAAACACCACATACTTTCTCATGAGCTATAAAACATTGACACAAATAAGAGGTAGTAACTTTTGAATTGTTTAAAGGTAGCACATGAAGTATTTACTTAGAATGGCAGAGAAATACCAAATAGTAGGTAGTTATGGTGGACACTGATGGCATAGGTTTGGTTTAAAGGTTTGGATGCACGAGAAGCATTCCCTCTCAGTACAGGTCTTTGGCTAGCAAGGTTGATTAGCAAGCATAAGAGTTGAGGGAAACAAACAAATATGCATGTGATAGAAACAATCATGCATCTTCCTTGTAAGCACAAACAATTTTAACTTCAGAATACTAAGCTAAGAGCTAACAAGAAAGAAAGATAATGAAATAACATATCTACATGTATTTCCTCTTTTCTATTTAAACTCAAAGTGTTGTTGCTATTGACCAATGCTAAGTTTGCCAAAACCAAATAGATTTACTCTATGCTCCCAAAGTGATACCAATACTAACAACAAGATCAATCATATAATAGAGATTGCAAACTAAAATAAGATGTGCAACATGTAAATGATAAAACTTCTCATTAATATTCCATAACGATAACTCACACCATGGGATACATAGATAACCAACTAAAAGAGAGATACTTCCATACTGCAACCCATCTTATATGATAACTTCCATACTCATGATATGACACTACTTGATAGTAAAAAGGTAAAAGATAGTGATGATGTGATACCGCGGCACTCCCCCCCAAGCTTGGAACAAACCAAGGGAGTGCCAATACCAATGATGAATTACTCCTTTGGCGGGTGTGGTGATGAATTCTTCCCATCATCGGACTTCCAAGGAAGAGGCTCTCCATCAACAAACGACATCTTGGTCTCGGGAATCCTGAAACTAGCAGCATAGCTTATGTCATTAAACCTATTTTCATACTCACAGTTTTGATTCTGAACATCATAGAGTTGATCTTGGAGTTTGTTGGTAGTGTCGTGAAGCGAGAGGATATCGTCCCACAGCTTTGCAGTCTCCTTCTTGTGTCCATAAATAAGTTCAGACACAATTTTGTGGAAGATGTCCACTTCACGCTCAACCATCTTCTTGTAGTTGAAGACCTCTTGTTCTAATTTCTCCATCCTGTCCTCCAAACTTCCTTCTCCTTTAGGACCCCGGACATCTTCAATCTTCAACTCTCCATCTACGAGCAGCAATTCCTTTGGGTGCATCTTCAGCTCGTTCATGTACGGGTTGACGACGTCCTCAAAGAAGCTGTCCTTCTGAGTCCCCGACGAAGACATGCTGGCTCTAGATCCGAAGCAGATCCTGGCAGAAAACAGCTCGAAACAAAACACGACGAGAAAACGATATACGGACCTCCAGGGGTCCGGGGGATTATATAGCAGAAATTTTCACGATAGAAGGAAAGTACCAGGTCGAACCAGAGTCGGAGAGGGACACCGAGGGGCCGTCCTCATAGGGCGGCGTGGCCAGGCTGGGGCCCGCGCCGGCCTATGGGGGCACGCCCTCGTGCATCTCCTCCTCTCTGTTTCGATCTCGTAATTTTTCATATTTTCCGAAAATAGCAAAAACATTGTTCGGAAAGTTAAACGCGGACTTTTTATTACCAGTACTGTTACCTATTCAAAGTCGAAGTCTGCAGAACTGTCAATTTGACCTTTGATGAAAGCTTCCGGAGTCACCACTCGAATAACATCAACATCTTCATTATAAGAATCTCTAGAAATATAATGCTTGAGTCTTTGTTCATTCACCACTTGTGTGGCATCGCCTTGCAGAGAACTAATTTTAATTGCCCCTGAACAATACACCTCCGCAATGACATATGGTCCTTCCCATTTTGAGAGTAATTTCCCTGCAAAAAATCTGAGACGAGACCGACACAATAGGACTTTATCCCCAACATTAAATTCTCTTTTGATAATTCTTCTATCATGCCATTTCTTAACTTTCTCTTTAAAGAGTTTAGCATTTTCATAACCTTCACTTCTCCATTCATCTAGAGAACTCAATTGTAGCAATCTCTTCTTACCGGCAAGTTTAGGATCTTTATTTAGTTCTCATACAGCCCAATAAGCCTTGTGCTCTAGTTCTAAAGGTAAATGACAAGCTTTTCCATACACCATTTTATAAGGTGACATACCCATGGGATTTTTATAAGCAGTTCTATAAGCCCATAGTGCTTCCTTCAATTTACTAGCCCAATTCTTTCTAGATTTATTAACAGTCTTTTGCAAGATAGATTTAATCTCTCTATTTGATAATTCTACTTGCCCACTAGTTTGAGGATGATAAGCGGAAGCAATCCTATGATTAATACCATATTTAGCAAGAGTTTTCCTAAAACCACCATGAATAAAATGAGAACCTCCATCAGTCATAAGATATCTAGGAACTCCAAATCTAGGAAAAATAATATCTAAAAGCATTCTTAAAGAGGTCTCACCATCAGCACTTTTTGTGGGTATGGCTTCCACCCATTTAGTAACATAATCAACAGCGACAAGTATATGAGTGTTACCTTCTGAAGAAGGGAAAGGACCCATGAAGTCAAATCCCCAACAATCGAATGGTTCAATAACAAGAGTATAATTCATAGGCATTTCATTGCGTCTGGAGATATTACCAACCCTTTGACATTCATCACAAGATAAAATAAACTTTCTTGCATCTTTGAAGAGAGTTGGCCAATAGAAACCTGATTGTAGAACCTTTTGCGCGGTTCTATCTCCGGCGTGATGTACGTCCTCCATAAGCACTACCATGACACTTACTCAATATCTCTTGTTGTTCATATTCGGGAACACATATTCGCAGAATACCATCCACTCCTTCTTTATATAAGTGTGGGTCATCCCAAAATAATGCCTCAAGTCATAAAAGAATTTCCTCCTTTGCTGAGCTGAAAAGGTTGGAGGCAAGTACTTGGAAACAATAAAGTTAGCATAATCAGCATACCAAGGACTATCTCGCGAGCTCACCTTTATTACAGCCAATTGTTCATTTGGAAAACTATCATTAACAGGAACATGATCATAAGCAGTATTTTCCAATCTAGACAAATTATCAGCAACAGGATTATCAGCACCTTTCCTATCTATAATATGCAAATCAAATTCTTGAAAAAGAAGCACCCATCTAATAAGCCTTGGCTTAGCATCTTTCTTTTTCATAAGGTACCTAATTGCAGCATGATCAGTATGGATTGTAAGTTTTGAATCAACAATATAAGATCTAAACTTGTCACAGGCAAAAACTACAGCTAATAACTCTTTTTTAGTTGTAGCTTAATTTCTTTGAGCAGCATCAAGAGTTTTACTAGAATAATGAATAACATTCAATTTTTTATCTACTCGCTGTCCAAGGACAGCACCTACAGCAAAATCACTAGCATCACACATAATTTCAAAAGGTAAGTTCCAATCAGGAGGTTCAACTACAGGAGCAGTCGTTAATGCTTTCTTTAGAGTTTCAAAAGCTTCCTTACAATCATCATCAAAAACAAAAGGTACATCTTTTTGAAGAAGATTAGTAAGAGGCTTTGAAATCTTGGAGAAATCTTTAATAAACCCCTATAAAACCCAGCATGACCAAGAACACTACGAATACCTTTAACATCCCTAGGATAGGGCGTCTTCTCAATTGCTTCAACTTTAGCTCTATCAACTTCAATACCTCTCTCGGAAATTTTATGTCCCAATACAATTCCTTCGTTAACCATAAAGTGGCATTTCTCCCAATTAAGAACAAGGTTAGTTTCTTCACATCTCTGCAAAACTTTATCAATGTTTTGCAAGCAATTATCAAAAGAATTCCCATCGACAGAAAAATCATCCATGAATACCTCTACAATATTCTCACAAAAGCCATGAAAAATAGCAGACATGCATCTTTGAAAAGTAGCAGGAACATTACATAAACCAAAAGGCATACGTCTATAAGCATAAGTTCCATAGGGACAAGTGAAAGTGGTTTTCTCTTGATCTTTAGTTTTAACAGCAATTTGTGAAAACCCAGAATAACCATCAAGAAAGCAAAAATGAGTATTTTTAGACAACCTTTCTAACATTTGATCAATAAAAGGTAAAGGGTAATGATCTTTCTTAGTAACTTTATTAACTTTTCGATAATCAATGCACATTCTATACCCTGCAACTACTCTTTGAGGGATGAGCTCATCATTATCATTAGGCACAACAATTATTCCTCCTTTCTTAGGAACACAATGCACATGACTAACCCATCTACTATCAGCAATAGGATATATAATACCAGCTTCAAGAAGTTTTAATACCTCATTCCTTACCACATCCTTCATCTTAGGAATTAGACGACGCTGATGTTCAACAACAGGCTTTGCGTCATCTTCCATGTTGATGGCATGTTGGCAAATAGAGGGAGAAATCCCCTTCAAGTCATCAAGAGTGTAGCCAATAGCTCCTCAGTGTTTCTTCAATATTTCCAATAACCTTTCTTCCTCTAAATCTGAAAGCTTAGAACTAATAATAACAGGATATATTTTCTTATCATCAATATGAGCATACTTAAGATTATCAGGCAATGGTATTAAATCAAAAACAGGATCTTCCTTTGGTGGTGGTGTTGTACCTAGATCTTCAACCGTCAAGTCATGTTTAAGAATAGGTTGACGAAGGAAAATTTCATCAAGCTCATTCCTTTCTTCCCTAAAGACTTCACTCTCACTATCCTCCAAATGTTGCTGCAAAGGATTGTTAGGTGCAAGAGCAATAGACGCACACTGTTCAACTCTAAAATCATTATTAGGAAAATCAGCTTTATAAGGAGTTTTGGCAAATTTGGAGAAATTAAACTCATAAGATTCACCAGCAAATTTAGTCATAATTTTCTCCTTCTTGCAATCTATAACAGCTCCACAAGTGTTTAGAAAAGGTCTACCAAAAATAATAGGACAAGACTTACTAGCAGCAGAACCAAGTACCAAAAAGTCAGCAGGATATTTAATCTTACCACATAGAACTTCCACATCTCGAACAATACCAATAGAAGAGATAGTTTCTCTATTAGCTAGCCGAATAAACACATCAATATCTTAAGTTCACAAGAACCAATTTCATGCATGATTTCCGAGTAAAGCTCATAAGGAATGGCACTAATGCTTGCACCAATGTCGCATAAACCATAATAACAATGATCACCAATTCTAACAGAGAGCATAGGAACACTGGCTTTCCTAGACTTATTAGGATGCGAAACAATATTAGAAGCATCTTCACAAAAAATAATATGACCATCTTCTACATTTTCAGTCACAAGATCTTTAACTATTGCAATAGCAGGTTCAACCTTTATTTGCTCTTCAGGTTCTATAGCTTTCTTTGCACTTTTATTAACCGCACTAGTTATAACAGAATACTCCTTCATTTTAGCAGGGAAAGGAGTTTTTCAATATAAGCTTCAGGAAGAATATGATCAACAGTTTCAATTACAACACATTTATTTATAGATGAATCAGTTTTATCTTTGTACGGTTCATGATACTTATCAAAATTCTTCCTAGGCAATTCAAAATGAGAGGCAAAAGCTTTATAAAAATTTGCAACAACTTGAGGGTCAAGACCATAAGTAGCACTCATATTACGAAATTTATCAGTATCCATAAAAATTTCAATGCATTTATAATCATAATTTATACCTGACCCTCTATCTTTGTCGTTCTCCCATCCTTCAGTATTCTCCTGACTCCGATCAAGAAGGTCCCTTTTAAACTCTTCTTTGTTGCGTGTAAATGATCCAGAACAAGTAGTATCCAGCAAGGTTTTATCTTGAAAAGAAAGTCTTGCATAGAAATTATCAATGATAATATTACCAGGAAGCTCATGAATGGGGCATTTGAGCATTAAAGACTTCAATCTCCCCCATGCTTGGGCAATACTCTCTCCATCATGAGGCCAGAAATTATATATGTGGTTCCGGTCTTTGTGAATTTCACTTGAGGATAGAATTTAGAATAAAATAGAGGCACAATATCCTTCCAATCAAGAGAATCCCCATTCTTCAGTAATTTATACAATTGCGCTGCTTTACCAGACAGCGATATAGAGAATAGTTTCTTCCTAACTTCATCCATAGCAATACCTGCACATTTGAATAACCCGCATAATTCATGTAAAAACAATAAGTGATCTCCAGGATGGACAATTCCATCCCCTTCATACCGGTTATCCACAACACGTTCAATAATTTTCATAGGTATTTTGTATGGAACCTCTTTCTCACCTGGCGCCTCATCCACTACCTTTGCAGTAGTAGTAGATTTTCCAAATAGGAATTCAAGAGAAGATCTCTCCATAATGAATTATAGCAGCAGGTGGAAATAAAATCAGCACGTACAGTAAAGGTTTCCCTTACCAATTCCACTTACCAATAGCGCTTCACTCCCCGGCAACGGCGCCATAAAATAGTCTTGATGACCCACAAGTATAGGGGGTGTATCATAGTACTTTCGATAAATAAGAGTGTCGAACCCAATGAGGAGCAGAAGATGTTGACAAGCAGTTTCGAAGAAGGATTCACTGTAAATGCTCACAGCCAAGTATTCAGGGGGTTTTGATATAGCAGATAAATAAAGTACAAGTAAGTAAAATGCGAGAGTAATAATCGTAGCGAGTGGCCCAATCCTTTTTAGCACAAAGGACAAGCCGGTTTGTTTACTTATAATGACCAAACGTTCTTGAGGACACACGGGAATTTAGTCTAGTGCTTTCACTTCATATAGTTGATTAATCTTCATTGTTTTGATAAGTGTTGTGTGGGTGAACCTATGCTAATGCACCGCCCTTCCTAGGAGTAATACATACTTGTGATTATACCCCTTGCAAGCATCCGCAAATACAAGAAAGTAATTAAGATAAATCTAACCACAGCCTTAAACTCTGAGATCCTGCTATCCCTCCTGCATCGATATACCAACGGGGGTTCAGGTTGTTGTCACTCCGGCAACCCCAAAATTAGCAAACAAATACAAGATGTATTCCCCTAGGCCCATAAAGGTGAAGTATCATGTAGTCGACATTCACATGACACCACTAGAAGAATAACACCACAACTTAAATATCAAACCATTGAATATTACTCAACATAGTTCACTACTAACATTTAGACTTCACCCATGTCCTCAAGAACTAAACGAACTACTCACGAGACATCATATGGAACATGATCAGAGGTGATATGATGATGAATAACAATCTGAACATAAACCTTGGTTCAATGGTTTCACTCAATAGCATCAATAACAAAGAGTAATCAATACCGGTAGAGTTTCCCTTATCAAACAATCAAGATTCAACCCTAGATGTTACAGCGGTGACGAGGTGCAGCGGTGGAGATGACGGTGACGGTGGTGGAGATGATGGTGATGATGATCCCAATGAAGTCCAGCTCGATGGCGGTGACGATGGCGTCGATTTCCACCTCCGGGAGGGAATTTCCCCGGCGGATTTAAGCCTGCCGGAGAGCTCTTTTCTCTCTGGTGTTTTCCGCCACGCAGAGGCGGCTGTGTCTCCTCGCGATTATCCCCAGCACCTTAGGTTTTCGGGTAGATGAAGTACGCGAAAGAGAGGAGGCCGAAGGGGGCTGTGGGCCCCCTCCCCACAAGGCGGTGCGGCCAGGCCAGGGCCCGCGCCGGCCTATGGGGGGCCATGGCGGCCCTCCTCGGCTCCTCCTTTTGGCTAGCTCAATCTTCTGGAAAAATAAGATCTTCGGTGTAATTTCCGTCAATTGTTGATCTCCAGAAATATTGCATTCTGACGGTGCTTTTTCCAGCAGAATCCTGACTCCGGTGGATGATTCTCCAATAATCATGAAACATGCAAAATAGATGAAATAACATAAGTATCATCTCTAAATATGAAATATATCAATGAATAACAGTAAATTATGATATAAAATAGTGATGCAAAATGGACGTATCATATATTCAGGCTTACGATGATGTGTATTATAAGCACAAAGCTGAATCTTCTTGGATTTTATTGGATTTTCATTGATTGACTAGATACATACATGAAGTTGGACTTTGATATGCAAGTGCATGTTGCAATATCAAGTTCTTACTTGATGCTATAGATCTAGAGGGTAATGGTATTCGTGTGAGGAAGTGACGAATTGTGAAGATTCCGGAGACAAGATGAAGGTTCTTCAGAATTATGAAGTAAAGTTGTGGGAAGTAACCACAATACTCTGAAGCAAGTATCAATCAAAACTCATGCTTAGCCTCAACAGAGGAGTAATTTAGTACGGAAGAAGCATGAAGGTGAGAAATATGATGACTATGGAGTAGTATAAGTAGAACCATAGTCATTATGGAAGAGGGAATGCATGGGAAATCACTTAGGATACTATATTCATAGTGTCAGCTAGTGGTTTTATTGCAAAATAAACCCTGAAGGAAGGAAGATAACCTATGAAACCATAGAAGATATAAGAAGACCACAGTTGGTATCAGAAGACCATAGCTATAGTATAGGATCAATACTGTGAGATAAAGTAGAAGATGTGTCAACACCCGGATTTTTAAGTCCAGATGCCTGTCATGCCATACATCGCAATCCCAGGAATATTGTTGTTGCGAGACATAACAGTTGAATATCATAAGTCATCATTCATTACATACCATAGTCGTCTTACAAATAGAGATCACATGATCCAATATTACACAAGGAGTTGATCTAGTGATCAACATACACCCAGTTCATAGTTTCATAGCGGAAGCGTAAATAGAAGGGACTCTCTAGTCCACAGGCCAACGTCTGACGTCAGAAGATTCCTTAGTTGTCGTGGGCGTCCTGCTGGTCGTCATCTTGATAGTTCTGCTCCTCTTCATCGTCTGGCCATTTGAATAGCCAGGGACACAGCCGTGAGTACTTTAAAGGACTCGCAAACTAATACTAATGTAAGTGCTAACAATTCTAGTAAGGGGGTGCTAAGCTCTAGTTTATTTTGCATAAAGCCAATTTTAGTTCACAAACATTTTGGTAAACAACTCTTCATGTGCTACTAACTCAAGTGGGAACATTAGTGTCATTCCCACAACTCCGTTGTGATTCGAAGTCAAGGTCACATTTCAAGTTCAAAAACACAAGTCACCCTTCACCATTCATAGTTTTCGAAAAGTTCTGATGACGGAACAGTATGGCCTTTCCAACTGTCCATAACCGAGGACGCGGATATTCGAATAGGTTTAACTCTGCAGAGGTTGTACACTTGTGCCACAACAATTGCAATAGCTCGTCAGGGGTAACTGGCCCTGATTTATCGTACGCAGTACGCGAACTACCAATCATAACCTTTCATTTACATACCCTAGTATAGGCACCTCTCCCCATGAGCTTGGCCTCCCAGTGAAGACAGACAGTCAGCCTAGGAACTGCACAGGGCTTGGGCCGGACATTCACCTCATTTCGCATCATATCATATCGTTTCTATTGTGGTAGAGGCAGCTTTCGGCATAACCCCGATGACGCTTGTTTAGAGGGAACCCATACTAAGACACACAAACTTCCAGTTAAGCCCTACCCAGATTCAGGTATTGTGGGGGTACATGTAAAATTGGAATGGTATCGCATCCGAACCCAACCATCAGTGTTTTTTGTAAAATTCATCAAGTCATTCACCAGTCATATTCACCTTCAAAATCCTTCAATCGAATGACTTATCATTCCAAGGTTTTCAAAGTCATTTTACACACACTTGTTCTCATCTAGACTAGTCATCTTTAATTCAGCACTAGCATCTAAGTATGATGGGGTGCTAAGTATTCTGCTTTGCTTCTAGGCTAACTTTGATACTCTTGTACTAATCCAATACTAACCAAGTGAATCATGAATCAAAAAGCACTTGGATAAAACAAAAGTAAATAAAGCTTGTACAGTAAAACTGGGAAATAGGATCATAAACATAAAGTAAATAAGGTAATGCCTTGCTCGTAGTGAGCTTTGCAAGTTGCAAGATGATTATCTTGCATTGGGGTCAACTTGCAAAGGTCTAGCTTGCATTGGTAAAAGCTTGCTAACTTGACTACTCTGGTAAACTTCTTTACTTTGACCAGAGTTAACTATAAAAGCAACTTATTGAGAAAACAAGTAAAAACTTGTAATGTAAAAACTTGGGATAGGCTTATGTAAGAAAAGGTAAGATTCATGGTGCCTTGCCCCAAGGGGCTTTGCACTTTGCAAGAATATTAGCTTGCAACATTATAACTTGCATTGGGATTGGCTTGCAAGAGTATAGCTTGCATAGGTGTTAGCTTGCAATAATATCAGCTTGCCTTGGTTGAAGTGAGGGTCCAAGTTCTCTTCTCCTTCCTCTTTGTAGAAGTCCTCCTCTTCTGGATACTCCTTGGTACTAGCGTCTAAAATACGAATACGGGGTATACAATCATCATACCAAACTTACATACTAAACTAAGCACACACAAGTTTTACACCACTTAAACTAGCATCACACACTACTATTAAGTGGGTGGATGTGTTCCTCTTATTTAAGAAAAATAATTTCCTCTCATACTAACTTAGGTGTTACTTTCAAATACTTAGAGAAATAATTTCCTCTCATTATCTTATTAAGATTTAATTTCTCTTATGAATAGTATATGACCTAGGTTGACCAAAGTCAACCTCTTCATACTCATCATTGTGAGAAAAAGATTTAAATGAGGTTCCATACCTCATACAATTTAATACTAACATGGTAGTGATTTAATGTCACCAAATACTCAACATGAGATTATATAGACCATGGTCACCACCTCATGTTGAAATACTTGAGACCAAGATTTAAATGAGAGGAAAACCTCTCATATGATTTAACACATAATTGTAACTAGGTTAACAACTATCATTGAGGTGATTTCACATCCTCAACAATTCATTGGCTATTCTAACATTACTTGTATTTACACCAATTATTCTATTCACATAAATACTACAAATGGGATGCATTGGTTGGGTTGCTTGAGGAAAATAATTTCCTCTCCTTACATATGTAAATGATAGTTTCCATCTAGTGTTTGAGAGATACTTTTCTCTCATTGAAATCTTCTTAAGGTTTAATTTCTCAAACAATCATACATGAAATCATGTTGACCCAAGTCAACCATTCCTCATCATCATTTGAGAAATAGATTTAAATGAGGTAGAGTACCTCATACCATTTAATAACACTACATAAGATGTAAATCTCTAAGTAATTCATATAAGTGAGTTTGGCCAGGGGTCCAAACATCACATGAATTCATTTGAGACAAGATTTAAATGAAGTATAAGACTTCATATGAATTACTTAATAGTTTTGGACAATATCCACTAGTTAAACTAGCCATATTATCCACTACTTAAACTAGGGCATGATCATCTAAAGTGACCACACCATTTTCTTGCATAAACAATTAGTGTAAGTCAAAAGTGAGCTATTGGAGTTGGAATTGACTCAATATCTATTTTGGTTGATTTTTAAGAATTATTTGAATGTGCAAAAGTCCCTGACTTGTTCTTTTTATCAGATTAATTGTACACCTAATTTTGAGATGGGACCAGTGGCATTTGGTAGATAATTTCACTAGCTTTCCAACGATGTAAAATTCATCAATTTTGGTTCAGTAGATTTGAAACTATTCAATTTCTAAAACAGGTTCAGTATTTAAATTTATACTCAAATTATCTAACCAGGTATGAAAAATGGGCCGGCGGGAAATTAAACGGGCCCAAGGATTTGAAAAAGCCAGGGGGCAGAATTGGGCCGGCCCAGCAGTGCGTCCGACGCTGCGGGCCAGCTGACAGGGGGACCCACCCGTCAGTGGGCGATGCTTACCGAAACGGTATGGAGGATCGTGGGCGGTTGGATTAGATGCTGATCGTGCGGTCGAGGCACGTCGTCTCCGTCGAGGAGAAGGGCTTGCTACCGCGGCGGAGGAAGGGGGTCAGCGGCGAGCTGGGACGTCGGCGAGCGGTGGCGCTGATGCAGGGCGACGGTGTCGACGACGGCGAACTCAACGATGGTCGTCAGAGCTCCGGGGGTGGATGGTAGCGTCGGATTGCTCAGCGGCAGCTCTCGGGCGGCGAGGTTGCAATTGGGTGGCGGTGTCGAGTAATGTGGCGTGTAGAGAGGGCGAGGAGGCTCAGAGGAGGGAGGGAAGTTGCTTGGTGTGCTCAGAGGAGGAGGAGGAGCGCTCCTTTTATAGGTTGCAAGATGGCCGGGTGGGGTGCGGCAGGTCGACAGCGACACGGCGTCTCCGGCGAGGGAGAGGGGTAGGAGGGAGCAGGGCGATGTAGGTGAGATCATGGCGGGGCTAGAGCGCTTGCTCGCTAGGTGGGGGACGGTCTGGTGTGTGCGTGTGACGGCGGCGTCCTGGCGGCAGGGTTGCGGGAAATGGGGACCTGGTCGTCGGCGACGGCGCTTGCGCGGGGCACGGCGCGTGTCTGGCGGGGTCAGGGTGCGGCGGCGAAGCTCGACGTGCAGCATGGGGGTCCAGGGGAGGCGGCGTTCGTCGGCGTTGCACGTGGCCAGGGTCTGTCCGCGCGTGCACACTTGCGACGCGAGCGGCATCCTGGCGCGCTTTGGGCGCGCGTCGTGCGGACGTTGTCGACGGCGTCCGTGGCCGTGGCGGTGCTAGGCGTGGCTAGGGTGGTGAGGTGGTGCTCGTGGACACCAGGGCCAGGGCTGGGGGTGAAGGAGAAGAGAGGGGGCACGGCATGGCCGGCATGGCTAGAGTGTGGCCATGGCCAGCTCTCCTCCTAGGGGTGCTGTGCAAGGATGAGGTGGAGGAGACCAGGGGACATGTAGGCACCAAGTGGTGAAGGGTTTAGGGTTTTTCTTATTTGATTTCTTTCTCTTTTAATTTTATTTGGTTCGTGATCTTCACTTGATCACTTTAGGGTTTTAGGGTTTATCACATAAGCATACTAACACTCATCATGGCAAAAGCACAAGTAATATGTATGAGCACTAAGCATAGCACTCTATTGACGAAAAGTTTTTGTTGGTTCTCATTTTTGGAAAAAGGAACTTTATTTTCTCTTTGTTTTGAAATTTGGGGTGTTACAAGATGTCCCGACCAATTGATCAGAACCTATACTAGAATCCATTTTGGGATATCAAATAGCCACAGTTGGTATCAAATAGCCCACCATCTAATTATTTGTAACAAGAAGTGGTTAACCAATAAAACCTTAATAGCCAAGTAATTATGACCTATAAATAATCAGTCAAAGGATTCACATTGGAAGTCCACAAGTGAGTGGATATACCACAAAGATTCTTCGTGAGACTTTTAGAAAAGTACAACCCATAAGCTAGACTTAGACCAAAATTCTAACCATAAGTCCAATGGTTGGAAGAAAAGGAGTTGAAGGACATAAGAAAACTCTAAGGGGTAGAGTAAAGATTGAGTTGGATGTACAATGACTCAATACTTTAAGCTACATAGAAGCAGAAGGTCTGAACTGAGAGGAAGTTCAATCTTATTTTTATAGGATCATTGAACACTACTTCAGAAGGATGTCAGACCAGAAGCCGAGGCTCATACCTCGAGGAAGTAAGAAGTAGACTATAACTTGAGAAAGTGAGAAATATTTACTCAGAAGTATGAAAGCTCAAGTAAGACAAAGTTAATGAAGTTGGACGAAGGAAATACCGAAGACCAAATATAGCTCAAGAAGGTCACAGACTGAAGGAGTTTAACAGTACTAAAATCAAAGACTAATAGAATGATTCCTTTCATGGAACCTAAAGAACCCAAAATAGTTATAGGTATCAATTATAAACCATGATTGGATGGACTAAATGAGTCTAATCCATTCTTAGAGTAATAAACCATCATGATCAATTCCATGGTAAGTACCTTACCAAGTACCATTATTGCACTTTTGGTAGTAAGGGAAAACAAAGACTTATTTATCAATTAGGAGTTTATTATCAAATTAGTCTTCAGTTAAGACTAGCAACACTAGAAGAAGTCCCAATCATTGAATCTTCAATGAGAATGGAAACAAGATTATAATATTGAAAGAAATCATGGAATTGAAGTAAAAAGCCATGGTTCAGAGACAGACCCTAATGGAATCCAGGAAGAATCTGGACAAGGGATATATTCAATGATATCCAGTAAGATCAATACGGAGTTCGAGAGAAGTTGTAGTCTGCACAAGTCAGATCCACACTCCGGAAACGTGAGAGAGTTCGAACTTCGAGGACGAAGTTTAGTTTAAGGGGTAGAGATTGTAATATCCCAGGTATTGGGGTTAAAAAAATAGAGGAAACAGATGTATGCATTGCATTCATGCATAGAAAATCTGGGGAATTTTCGCGCTTTAAAGTAAAACAGTCACAGTAACTGAAGTTTCACTTGACCTTGGTGGAATTGAAGTAGCTCATCAAGTCAAGCGCTATAAACCTCAATGTGACTTTACTAAAACCTTGTTTTGGGTAGAGATGATCTGATCTAAGGGGTTAGATCAAATGGAATTAAAACCAACACAAGAACATATGAATCAAGGCACAACTACTGGATCTTATTAAAGATCATAACATGGAATTCCTTGCCATAACATATGAACATACATCTATTTGGAAATCAAGTAACAATAAATGGAGAAACCATTCTTCACTTATCTTTTCCATGTCTCAAACAAATCCATGATCCTACCATGAACCTCATGGTATTCATTTTACTTCATTCTTGGAAACATGACAAGAAGATCAACTCTAGAAATATATATTCTTCTCTATTCCATATTATTATACATCAAATCTATAGAGGTGAGGTTTCTATATTATTTATTAGAGAAGCAATGACAAACTGTGAGCTAAACCTTGGATATGCATCCATGTATCCAAATAATCATCTTTAAGAGAAGCCCTAAGATATTATTCAAGACATTCCCAAGAGAGAGGACCTAATTATGTTAACCATAGATATTGGTGACCACTTCATTATCTTTGGAGAATAACTTTAGATTAGTATTAAAGTCCTTCCCCAAATGAGAGAGAGACCACTCATACCAATCTTAGCTTTACCTATTTAAGAATTAAGGACAACCATTGAACTAAAGTATTAAGAGATTAACCATTTCATCTTGGAGTGGTGAGACAACCTAATTTCATATGGAATAAGATTATATCCATGGATTGATAAGGAAAGGAGGAGATTAATCCAACCAAGATAGCCAAGTGGAGTCCTAGCCTAGATACCTAAGGAAATAGTAAGTACACCATAAACTCTAGAATAAACCATTCCTTTATGAGAGCCCAAGCTATGGTGTTACACTCCAGATAGTTGAGACAACACTTAAATTTAAGGGAGAGAACTATCCACATGACCTGATGATTAAATCATCATTCCTTAAGTAGAACTATAAGTAATTATCTCAGACATTCTCCTGGGATATAAATTATTGAGATAACCATATCCATTCATGATAATATAAGAAAGAAACTATATTCAGTTGATCAATACAATACTTAATCTTGGGAGTGAGAAACCTAATTCTTGAGAGATAACTTAGGAAGCCAACCCTTGATCATTATAAATTGATTAATGATCATAAACCCTTAGAATCTGAGGTAGAAAATATTAAGTACAAGTTAATCATGCTTAAACCATGATCATGCTCTTGAGGTATGTGAGGATAAGTTAAACCCTACTAGGATAAGTAGATCTCATTCACCACATGAAATCATAAGGAGGTAACTAGTAAGCAACCCTAGGCTTATATCCCAACCTTAACTTGTGAACCACTTGGTGATCATAAGTAGAATCCTAGCACATATATATCTCATTCATTCCTCAATTAAAGAGCCTAAGAAAACCTTAGAGTCAAACTCTATACTTTATATGGTGAGAAACCATTCATCATTCTAACCAAAGTTAACTATAAAAAGAACCATAGCTACTTTAGTTACTTAAATAATAGATTAAGGATATAAAATAAGTCTATTGGTATAAGATAGAATCAATTCTCAGATCATTAGTAATTAAAGGAGAACAACAACAATTAAGCAAGTAACCATATTACCTTGGTTAGGGAAGATCAAACCTTAGCTAAGGCAATATGATGTCACCTTATCTCTACAACCAAGAAGTATATCTAAACCCTAGTTTATGTATCACTATGGTGATCACAATATAAACCTAGGCCATAATTGAGATTCAAACCAATTACCATCAGGTTGATACCAATAGAACCCTAGTATGGCACATTAATAAAATCTTAAGCTTCAATTATTGAACCTAATACATTGGAGCTCACATAAAATCATGTGCAATTGACCAATTCCTCAAATATGAATCCAAGTCATAATAATAACTTCCAAAACAATTGGAAGAGGAATAACCAACTCTAATTACTCAACAGGGAGTTAAATCATAAATGAAAAAGGAAATTAAAACTAATACCTAAATTCTTGCCTAATTAAAAATTGTAGCAAGGCCACATATATATATTAATGTTTATTCAAGAACAATGCAGTAACATAATGATTTTCTTATTATTCCTCATGAAATTGCAGTTATCAAACACCTGCAAAATAGAAAAGGATTCAAATTTGAATTTAAAACAGAATGCAAATTAGAAAAGGAAAATAGAAAATAAAAACAGAAATGGAAAAAGAAAAGAGAGGAGAAAATCTCACGTGGACCTCCTCTGGCCGCAGCAGCCCACCAGCACAGCCCACCAAGCAGCCCATCAGCACCAAGCCAGCACAGCCCAACCCAGCCCAGTACCTTGACACGCGTACAACACGCGACCGTTGGGAACCCCAAGTGGAAGGTGTGATGCGTACAACAGTAAGTTTCCCTCAGTAAGAAACCAAGGTTTATCGAACCAGTAGGAGTCAAGAAGCACGTTGAAGGTTGATGGCGGCGGAGTGTAGTGCCGCGCAACACCAGGGATTCCGGCGCCAACGTGGAACCTGCACAACACAACCAAAATACTTTGTCCCAACGTAACAGTGAGGTTGTCAATCTCACCGGCTTGCTGTAACAAAGGATTAGATGTATAGTGTGGATGATGATGTTTGCAGAAAACAGTAGAACGAGTATTGCAGTAGATTGTATTCGATGTAAAGAATGGACCGGGGTCCATAGTTCACTAGTGGTGTCTCTCCCATAAGAAATAGCATGTTGGGTGAACAAATTACATTTGGACAATTGACAAATAAAGATGGCATGGCAATGCACATACATGTTATGATGAGTAGTGTGAGATTTAATTGGGCATTACGACAAAGTACTTAGACCGCTATCCAGCATGCATCTATGCCTAAAAAGTCCACCTTCAGGTTATCATCCGAACCCCTTCCAGTATTAAGTTGCAAACAACAGACAATTGCATTAAGTATGGTGCGTAATGTAATCAACAAATACATCCTTAGACATAGCATTGATGTTTTATCCCTAGTGGCAACAGCACATCCACAACCTTAGAACTTTCTGTCACTGTCCCAGATTTAATGGAGGCATGAACCCACTATCGAGCATAAATACTCCCTCTTGGAGTTACAAGTAACGACTTGGCCAGAGCCTCTACTAATAACGGAGAGCATGCAAGATCATAAACAACACATAGATGATAGATTGATAATCAACATAACATAGCATTCATTATTCATCGGATCCCAACAAACGCAAACATGTAGCATTACAAATAGATGATCTTGATCATGTTAGGCAGCTCACAAGATCCAACAATGATAGCACAATTAGGAGAACACTACCATCTAGCTACTGCTATGGACCCATAGTCCAGGGGTGAACTACTCACACATCACTCCGGAGGCGACCATGGCGGTGAAGGGTCCTCCGGGAGATGATTCCCCTCTCCGGCAGGGTGCCAGAGGCGATCTCCTGAATCCCCCGAGATGGGTGATGACGCGTAAAGCACACGCCCGTTGGGAACCCCAAGAGGAAGGTGTGATGCGTACAGCGGAAAGTCTTTCCCTCAGTAAGAAACCAAGGTTATAGAACCAGTAGGAGTCAAGAAGCACGTTGAAGGTTGATGGCGGCGAAGTGTAGTGCGGCGCAACACCAGGGATTTCGGCGCCAACGTGGAACCTGCACAACACAACCAAAGTACTTTGCCCCAACTTAACAGTGAGGTTATCAATCTCACCGGCTTGCTGTAACAAAGGATTAGATGTATAGTGTGGATGATGATGTTTGCATAAAATAGTAGAACGAGTATTGCAGTAGATTGTATTCGATGTAAAAGAATGGACCGGGGTCCACAGTTCACTAGTGGTGTCTCTCCCATAAGAATAAGCATGTTGGGTGAACAAATTACAGTTGGGAAATTGACAAATAAAGAGGGCATGACCATGCACATACATGTTATGATGAGTAGTGTGAGATTTAATTGGGCATTACGACAAAGTACTTAGACCGCTATCCAGCATGCATCTATGCCTAAAAAGTCCACCTTCAGGTTATCATCCGAACCCCCTCCAGTATTAAGTTGCAATCAACAGACAATTGCATTAAGTATGGTGCGTAATGTAATCAACAAATACATCCTTAGACATAGCGTTGATGTTTTATCCCTAGTGGCAACAGCACATCCACAACCTTAGAACATTCTGTCACTGTCCCAGATTTAATGGAGGCATGAACCCACTATCGAGCATAAATACTCCCTCTTGGAGTTACAAGTAACGACTTGGCCAGAGCCTCTACTAATAACGGAGAGCATGCAAGATCATAAACAACACATAGATGATAGATTGATAATCAACATAACATAGCATTCCATATTCATCGGATCCCAACAAACGCAACATGTAGCATTACAGATAGATGATCTTGATCATGTTAGGAAGCTCACAAGATCCAACAATGATAGCACAATTAGGAGAAGACGACCATCTAGCTACTGCTATGGACCCATAGTCCAGGGGTGAACTACTCACACATCACTCCGGAGGCGACCATGGCGGTGAAGAGTCCTCCGGGAGATGATTCCCCTCTCCGGCAGGGTGCCGGAGGCGATCTCCTGAATCCCCCGAGATGAGATTGGCGGCGGCGTCTCTGGAAGGTTTTCCGTATCGTGGCTCTCGGTACTGGAGTTATTATCGACGAAGGCTTAAGTAGGCGGAAGGGTAGGTCAGGGGGCGCCACGAGGGCCCCACACGCCAGGGCCGCGCGGCTAGCACCTGGGCCGCGCCGCCCTGTTGTGTGGGCGCCTCGTCGCCCCACTTCGTATCTCCCCCGGTGTTCTGGAAGCTTCATGTAAAATTAAGATACTGGGCGTTGATTTCGTCCAATTCCGAGAATATTTCCTTATTAGGATTTCTGAAACCAAAAACAGCAGAAAACAACAACTGGCTCTTCGGCATCTTGTTAATAGGTTAGTGCCGGAAAATGCGTAAATATGACATAAAGTATGTATAAAACATGTAGGTATCATCAATAAAGTAGCATGGAACATAAGAAATTATCGATACATTGGAGACGTATCAGCATCCCCAAGCTTAGTTCCTACTCGTCCCGAGTAGGCAAACGATAACAAAGATAATTTCTGAAGTGACATGCCATCATAATCTTGATCAATACTATTGTAAGCACATGTAATGAATGCAGCGATCCGAAGCAATGGTAAAGAAAATGAGTAAACAACTGAATCATATAGCAAAGACTTTTCATGAATAGTACTTTCAAGACAAGCATCAATAAGTCTTGCATAAGAGTTAACTCATAAAGCAATAAATTCATAGTAAAGGCATTGAAGCAACACAAAGGAAGATTAAGTTTCAGCGGTTGCTTTCAACTTGTAACATGTATATCTCATGGATAGTTGTCAACATAAAGTAATATAATGAATGCAAATATGCAAGTATGTAAGAATCAATGCACAGTTAACAAAAGTGTTTGCTTCTTGAGGTGGAAGGAAATGGGTAGACTGACTCAACATAAAAGTAGAAGAATGGCCCTTCGAAGAGGGAAGCATCGATTGCTATATTTGTGCTAGAGCTTTTATTTTGAAAACAAGAAACAATTTTGTCAACGGTAGTAATAAAGCATATGTGTTATGTAAATTATATCCTACAAGTTGCAAGCCTCATGCATATATTACCAATAGTGCCCGCACCTTGTCCTAATTAGCTCGGATTACCTGGATTATCACCGCAATACATATGTTTTAACCAAGTATCACAAAGGGGTACCTCTATGCCGCATGTACAAAGGTCTAAGGAGAAAGCTCGCATTGGATTTCTCGCTTTTGATTATTCTCAACTTAGACATCCATACCGGGACAACATAGACAACAGATAATGGACTCCTCTTTAATGCATAAGCATTCAGCAACAAATAATATTCTCATAAGAGATTGAGGATTGTTGTCCAAAACTGAAACTTCCACCATGGATCATGGCTTTAGTTAGCGGCCCAATGTTCTTCTCTAACAATATGCATGCTCAAACCATTCAACTCATGGTAAATCGCCCTTACTTCAGACAAGACGAACATGGATAGCAACTCACATGATATTCAACAAAGGGTAGTTGATGGCGTCCCCAGTAACATGGTTATCGCACAACAAGCAACTTAATAAGAAATAAGATACATAAGTACATATTCAATACCACAATAGTTTTTAGGCTATTTGTCCCATGAGCTATATATTGCAAAGACAAAGGATAGAAATTTAAAGGTAGCACTCAAGAAATTTACTTTGGAATGGCGGAGAAATACCATGTAGTAGGTAGGTATGGTGGACACAAGTGGCATAGTTTTTGGCTCAAGGATTTGGATGCACGAGAAGTAATCCCTCTCAATACAAGGCTTAGGCTAGCAAGGTTATTTGAAGCAAACACAAGTATGAACCGGTACAGCAAAACTCACATAAGAACATATTGCAAGCATTATATATAAGACTCTACACTGTCATCCTTGTTGCTCAAACCCTTACTAGAAAATATCTAGACTCTAGAGAGACCAATCATGCAAACCAAATTTCAACAAGCTCTATGTATTTCTTCACTAATAGGTGCAAAGTATATGATGCAAGAGCTTAAACATGGTCCTTATGAGCACAACAATTGCCAAGTATCACATTATTCAAGACATTATACCAATTACCACATGTAGCATTTTCTGTTTCCAACCATATAACAATTAACGAAGCAGTTTCAACCTTCGTCGTGAACATTATGAGTAAAGCCTAAGGACATATTTGTCCATATGCAACAGCGGAGCGTGTCTCTCTCCCATACAATGAATGCTAGGATCCAATTTTATTCAAACAAAACAAAACAAAAACAAGAACATACAGACGCTCCAAGTAAAGCACATAAGATGTGATGGAATAAAAATATAGTTTCACTAGAGGAACCTGATAATGTTGTCGATGAAGAAGGGGATGCCTTGGGCATCCCCAAGCTTAGATGCTTGAGTCTTCTTGAAATATGCAGGGATGAACCACTGGGGCATCCCCAAGCTTAGAGCTTTCACTCTCCTTGATCATATTGTATCATCCTCCTCTCTTGATCCTTGAAAACTTCCTCCACACCAAACTCAAAACAACTCATTAGAGGGTTAGTGCATAATCAAAATTCACATGTTCAGAGGTGACATAATCATTCTTAACACTTCTGGACATTGCACAAAGCTAATGAAAGTTAATGGAATAAAGAAATCCATCAAGCATAGCAAAACAAGCAATGTGAAATAAAAGGCAGAATCTGTCAAAACAGAACAGTCCGTAAAGACGAATTTTTAAGAGGCACCAGACTTGCTCAGATGACAATGCTCAAATTGAATGAAAGTTGCGTACATATCTGAGGATCACTCACGTAAATTGGCAGAATTTTCTGAGTTACTTATAGAGAATTCAACCCAAATTCGTGACAGCAAGAAATCTGTTTCTGCGCAGTAATCCAAATCTAGTATGAACCTTACTATCAAAGACTTTACTTGGCACAACAATGCAACAAAATTAATATAAGGAGAGGTTGCTACAGTAGTAACAACTTCCAAGACTCAAATATAAAACAAAAGTGCTGTAGTAAAATCATGGGTTGTCTCCCATAAGCGCTTTTCTTTAACGCCTTTCAGCTAGGCGCAGAAAGTGTGTATCAAGTAACATCAAGAGACGAAGCATCAACATCATAATTTGTTCTAATGATAGAATCAAAACGTAACTTCATTCTCTTTCTAGGGAAGTGTTCCATACCTTTCTTGAGAGAAAATTGATATTTAATATTACCTTCCTTCATATCAATAATAGCACCAATAGTTCGAAGAAAAGGTCTTCCCAATATAATGGGACAAGATGCATTGCATTCAATATCCAAAACAACAAAATCAACAGGGACAAGGTTATTGTTAACCATAATGCGAACATTATCAACCCTCCCCAAAGGTTTCTTTGTAGAATTATCAACAAGATTAACATCCAAATAACAATTTTTCAATGGTGGCAAGTCAAGCATATTATAGATTTTCCTAGGCATAACGGAAATACTTGCACCAAGATCACATAAAGCATTACAATCAAAGTCATTGACCTTCATCTTAATGATGGGCTCCCAACCATCCTCTAGCTTCCTAGGAATAGAAGTTTCAAGTTTTAGTTTCTCTTCTCTAGCTTTTATGAGAGCATTCGTAGTATGTTTTGTAAAGGCCAAATTTATAGCACTAGCATTAGGACTGTTGGGGGGATGACCCCCGGTATGCCAAAGGCATGCCAAACCGGATGGTTTGAGCCGTCAAGATACCGGTTTAATGTTTATACCGGAGCACAAAGCCGTCAAGTAAAGCTAAGCCGGTATCCCCAAGAGGGGTATACCGGAACCGGGTAAAGAAGACACCGGGCTACCGGTAAGAATAGCATGTCGGCAAGACTGGTCAAAGATTCTCTTCAGAGCTAGAGGACAAAGATGAGCTAAGAAAAGTAGCTTTAAACGAAGCCCTGGCGCCAAAGAGGAAGATGACGCTAAAAGAAGCCGGAGGACGTCAGCCTCCCTGATTAAAGAAGACCCCGGCGTCATCTATGATTAAAGTAACTTTGTAAAGTAGCTTGTCTAGTCAAAGATGCCATCAGGGTTTCTTCCTCTGTAATCCACCCTCTCCCCTATATAAGGAGAGGGGGCACACCCATACACGGGAGGATCGATCTAGAGAGTGAGACGACTCACCATGTATGATTGTTAGACACAAACCTGTATCCTATTAAGATCAATGAAGAGAAAGATCTAGAGCAGAGTTCTTCCTTGTGTGTTTCTTCTTGTATCACTGCCTCTGGCTGAGTTCTTGAGGAAAGCATCCGGAAGTTCATCCTATCTAATCAAAAACCCTCCCCCGAATCCTCTAGCGCCCATTCGGCCCCAACTTAAGCCATCCAATGGCATCTGCTCGTTCACCACGACGACAGTTGGCGCCCACCGTGGGGCATGAAGTGGCGCTTGCTGGAGTTCATATTCGGGTGGGCATCCTCGACGTCGCCGGTCAGCGTACGGTGTCCGCACTGGTGCAGCGCATCTACTCCATGGATTTCATCAACGACAACGCAGGCTGCTTCGCCAACGGCGGCATCTTCCCCAAGAACGGCCGCATCATCGAGTTCGGCAGTCACCGCGTCTACTTCGGCACCGTCCCTGCGCGCCTTTCGCCGGTGCTGGTGGCGCCGGATCCGCCCAGGTGGCTATGTGCTGGCCGCGCCGCCGGCAGCGTGGAGGTGATGATGGCTAGCGCGGTCGATGCTGGCAAGGAAGCTATGGAAGAAGGAGCTGGGCGTGCGGCATCAACCCGTGCGGCCAAGCCACCGCTGGAGCGCGACGCAGGCGCTGCGGGAACATCTTCCGTGCTACCGGAGACACCGCTTCAGGCGGCGATGAGCGTCCTCGCCACGCCCACCGCGCAGAACATCGACCCGGCAGCGGCGCAAGCGGAGCTGGAGGCGCAGCGCCAGAAGCTGCTCGAGAACGGCAAGGACGTCGTCAGGGCGCAGCGCGAGCTGAACCTAACCATACGTGAGTATAACGCTGCCCATGGCTTTGCTTCAGTTAGCGCTCATGCTGCTAGGATATCGGAAAACTGGCTTAAGGCTCGCAATCTAGATCAGGATTTGCGTAAGGAGATTCTTACCGGAAAGAGTACCTCTGCATCTGTGAGCATCGTAGAAAAACCTAAGTACAGTAGCCCGGATAAAACCATAAAAGTTGCTAGGGCTGCAGTAGAGCTGTGTGAATCGCTTTCCGGGGACGCTCTGGCAAAACAACAAGAGCGCGTCCGGGAGCTGCTTGAAACCATCGAGCAGCAAAACGCTGAGCAGCTTGCTAAGCTGAACAAGGCTGTGGCTTCAAAATCCGCGCGTTCAACAAAGAATGCCGGTAGCAAGTCCCATGGGCAGGCCTCGTCCCCCCATCCGGACAGAAGAAGAGAAAAAGAGATGAATGAGCAGCAGATGACTGTGTATGATCCGGTTCTTGCCGGAAAACAACAAGCCGGGCAACACGGCGCTGGTAGAAAAAGCCAAGGGGCAGATCAAGGCTACGCCAAAGGAGGCTACGCCGGAAACAATCATGCCGGTAGATATGAAACCGGGCTAAATTATCGAGCTGCAAGGGTGGTGTATGATGAGGAGGAAATGCTTCCCCCAAGGTACCGGCAGGCAAGGGCCGTGGTACCGGAAAATTACGATGAGGCTGATTCAACAAGACTCACAGCACACCGGAACCCATTGGGAGAACGCCTGGGATAAAGATACCTGCCAGAACGAGATGCGAGTGTTGGGGGGATAACCCCCGGTATGCCAAAGGCATGCCAAACCGGATGGTTTGAGCCATCGAGATACCGGTTTAATATTCTTACCGGAAAGTAAAGATAAGAGTTTGGGCTAAGTGAAGGTAAGCCGGTATCCCCAAAGGGGTATGCCGGAACCCGGTAAAGAAGATACCGGAGAGAAGGGCATGTCGGCAGGACTGGTCAAAGATTCTCTTCAGAGCAAGAAGACAAGGATGAGCTAAGCAAAGCGGCTTTAATCAGAGCCCTGGCGCCAAAGAGAGAGATGACGCTGAAAGAAGCCGGAAGACGTCAGCGTCCCCGATTAAAGAAGACTCCGGCGTCATCTGTGATTAAAGTAGCTTTGTAAAGTAGTTTGTCCAGTCAAAGATGCCATTAGGGTTTCCTGTTCTGTAAGCCACCCTCTCCCCTATATAAGGAGAGGGGGTACTGCCTCTTACAGGCGCGTGTCCCCAGAGAAGAGATTAGACGATAGAACTTGTATCCCAGAACTTGTAATCATGTTGAGATCAATGAAGCAAGCGATCTAGTAAAGAGTTCTTCCTCTTGTCTCTCTTCTTGCATACCGGCCTTTGGTTGTGTTCTTGAGGAAAGCATCCGGAAGTTCATCCCATCTAGTCGCAAACCCTCCCCCGAATCCTCTAGCGTCCATTCGGCCCCAATCTAAGCCATCCTATGGCATTTGTCCGTTCGCCACGACGACAGTTGGCGCCCACCGTGGGGCATGAAGTGGCGCTTGAAGGAGTTCACATTCGGGCGGGCATCCTCGAGGTCTCCGGCGAGCGTACGGTGTCCCCGCTCGTGCAGCGCATCTACGCCATGGACTTCATCAACGACAACGCGGGCTGCTTCGCCAACGGCGGCATCTTCCCCAAGAACGGCCGCATTATCGAGTTTGGCAGCCACCGCGTCTACTTCGGCACCGTCCCTGTGCGCCAGCGCCTCTCGCCGGTGCTGGTGGCACCGGACCCGCCAAGATGGCTCTGTGCTGGCCGCGCCGCCGGCAGCGTCGAGGTAATGATGACAGGCGTGGTTGGTGCAGGAAAAGAAGCTATGGATGAAGGTGCTGGTCGTGCGGCTTCGACCCGTGCGGCCAAGCCACCGCTGGAGCGCGACGCTGGCGCTGCGGGAGCATCTTCCGCACCACCGGCAACACCACTCCAAGCGGCGATGAACGTGCTGGCAACGCCCATCGCGCAGAACATCGACCCGGCAGCGGCTCAGGCGGAGCTGGAGGCACAACGTCAGAAGCTACTCGCGAACGGCGCCGACATCGTCCGGGCGCAGCGCGAGCTGAACCTAACCCTACGAGCAGAAAAAAAGGAAAGGCGGACAGGTCCGGAGAGGAGAGCAAGCGTCCATGGAACGTAGCTCTGTTGCGTCCTTTCTACTCTTGAAGTGGTGGTGTAAGAAGTTCCTTTTTGTACCTTAATTACTATGAATAAAAGATGCCGGAACCTTGAATGAATCTCGGGGACTACCCCAACCTAAGTTGCATGTAACTTGTTTATTTTTTCAGTTTACCGGTTGCTTATTGAACGTTTTTTCTTTCCGGTTTAGTAGTGTGCTAAATCCTACCGGAGTCTTCGACTCTGCTGCTGTCCGCAACCCGGCTTCATGGCAAGCAAGATAAACCGGTAGGGGATAAGCACATGAACTGCGAAGAGGGAGAGCAGGAAAGAACAATCCGGAAAATTTAACTAACCCCGGTTAAACCGGCTTTTTGCAAAATTTCGAAGTTATTTCTAAGTTCAAGAGAGTGCTTGTTTGGTGAAAGAACCTTGTGCTCATACGCCAAAGAACGCCCAGAGAAGGCAGGCAGAGCCAAGGCAAAAGAACCAAGTGTGCATCGAATTGGATGCGGAAACAATTTGGAAATCCTTGCAGTACAGGATAAAAGCAAAACCAGAAGCAAATATGCTAAGACAAACTTAAGATAATTAACTACCGGTATAACTTACCGGCATAAACTGTTGTACGACAACCAAAAGCGGACTTAAAGTTTTACATCATAAACCCCGGCATACCGGGGTGGAATTTAACAAGACATTGTTTTGAGACACGTAGGACTAGACAGCATAACACAGGTAAATCTTCAGGCAAGTAGATAATCAGGCAGCGGGGGCTTCAGGAGGGGCATCGCCAGCACCAGCGTCGCCCAGAGGCTCTTCCTCGGCTTCATCCTCCTCCTCGTCGAGATAATCTTGGACGTCAGGAGGGGGAGGGATGAAGGTGCGCATATCGGCGTACTCTGCGATGTGGTACGCGCGATCCTGCCGCTTAGCGGTGAGAATCGGGTCCAGATCGGTTTCCGCACCTTCGCGCACTCCGGTGAGGGCATCCAGGTTCAGCTCCGGATACCAGGAGCAAGCAACGCGGAGGGCAGAGTCTGCTCCAGCGCGGGCAGCAGAACACTGCCACTCGCGGATCCTCTTGCCGGTGCCCTTGAGACGGTCGCTGATCAATGAGAAAGTATCCGGCACCGCCTCGCCAGGCCACAGAGTCCTGAAGAGCTGGGTAGCTACATCAGGAATGTCAGACAGGTTGCGATCTATGGCGCGCATATGAGACACCCGCGCATTCAGCGCGACCAGATGGTCATAGGGGGTCCATGGCACGGCAAGATTCGCTTGGCCCTGGGCAGTGCGGCGCTCGTCAACCTTCTTAACAGCATACTTCTGAGAATCCGGGAAGAGGCCTGTGCAAGGAAAGAAAAAGGCTAAGGAAGGGAATCCGGATGAAAAGGCAACCGGAAGGAAAGATAACGAAAAGAAAATGTGTTCGGAAGAAAAAAGGCTTGTGGGCGGTAGTCAGAAAGTGCAAAAGGAAGGGACTTACGGTAGGCAAGTGTGTCAGTTTGCAGGACCAGCCGGTTGCACTCCTTCTGCTCCTCCTCCAGCCGCGCAGCTTTCTCCTCGGCAGCCTTCTGGGCTTTGGCCAGCTCCTCCAGCTCTGCTAGCAACACCGAGTTGGCATTGCCGGCATCTTCAAGAGCTTCATTCATCTTGGCCGCTGCATCAGTTTCGGCAGCTTTGAGGGCCTTGGCATGATCAAGCCCCAGCTGGATGAGCTGGGACTTGAGCTCCTGGTAGCTGGTCTTTTGGGCGCTCAGCTCCTCCTGATGCCGCCGGATGAGCTGGTCCTTCTCCCCTGTAACCCGGAAAAGAAGGTGTTAACAAGATTGTGCTGGTTAAGATGAAAAGAAAACCAAGCTAACAGGAGAGAGGAAAGATTGTACGTTGGGCGGCGGCGAGCTGCTCCTTGAGAGCCTCAATGGAAGCTTCCGGGATCACTGTTAAACAAAAGTTACAAATGTTAGAAGGAAAAAAGGTTTTCGGTAAAAAGATGCCGGTGGTACAAAAATTACCTTGGCACTTGTCATGTGCCTCAGCGAGGTCCCGGTGTTCCCACAGAAGCTCCTCAAAGAGGGCCTTCCGAGCGTCAGCCGTGAGCTGTTCAAGAAAAAGAGATTAGCTAAGTTTTGCGCTAAGAACAAGGTTCTTAACCCGAAACTCGGGGACTGGCAGTGCTAGTTTCGCGCGTTTTAAGCTAAGTTTTGCGCTAAGAACAAGGTTCTTAACCCGAAACTCGGGGACTGGCAGTGCTAGTTTCGCGCGTTTTAAGCTAAGTTTTGCGCTAAGAACAAGGTTCTTAACCCGAAACTCGGGGACTGGCAGTGCTAGTTTCGCGCGTTTTAAGCTAAGTTTTGCGCTAAGAACAAGGTTCTTAACCCGAAACTCGGGGACTGGCAGTGCTAGTTTCGCGCGTTTTAAGCTAAGTTTTGCCCTAAGAACAAAGTTCTTAACCCAAAACTCGGGGACTGGCAGTGCCGGTTTCACGCTAAGTTTTTAAATTAAAGTTTTGTGCTAAAAGCTGCGCTCTCACCACAAAACTCGGGGACTGGGAAGATAGACAAGAGAGAAACCGACATGAAACTAAAGAAAAGATAGAAAGAATCCGGAAGCGAGGAAACCGGTCAAAGTTGAAAAGAGTTAGTAAAGCGTACCATCAAGTTGTTCGTGGCATCATACCACGCGCTGTCGAGCTCCTTCACGGCGCTGCGAAGCCGCATGAAGTGCTCCTCGGAAGACCGGTCCCTAACAGGGTCAGGTGCCGGCAGCCTGTCCTTGCCCAAACCGCGGGTCGCCGGAGTCATATCTGCGGTGTTCCATTTCTGGGCGTAGGGCAGCAGATGCCCCAGGTCCCGGCCCCTGCGCTGGAACTCAGTGATACGGCCAAGCAGGCCGGTGGCCTTCGTGGCGGTATCCCTGGCGGCCTTGGAGACGTGCAGCACTAGGGGCTGCTGGCCGCCGGAAGGGGCGTTGGAGGCCGTCGCCTTCCCCTTGATAAGCTTGGAGATCTTGGGCGGCGGCGCAGTTGGAGCGGCCCTGGATGGCTTGGTGCGAGGAGCATCTGGCGGTGGCATCAGAATGGTTCGTGGAGAAGGGGGAGCGCTAGGCGCGTCACCCAGATTGGAACTTTCCGGCGCGGAAGATCCCGGCGCGGAAGTTGTCTTCTTTTCAAGGACGGGAGGAGCCGAAGGCTCCGCCCGCCCGGCAGCTTTTTCCTCGGCGCTGATGTTGCTGGCGCCGGTATCCTGGTTCTCTGGGAGGAAGGAAAGATCCTCCTCCGTGCGGTGATCTGATGATGAAGGGGCCGCACGCCCCGAACTTGTTGTGCCCCCCGAAGGGGAGGCAGAGGTGTTGCCGGCACCAGGCGGTGCCGGGCTTGAGCGAGGAGGAGGGGTTGAGGTCCTTGCAGAACCTTCAGAGCCCGTTGGCCTTGAGCCGAGCTTGAGCGCGGGGCTGGAGAAAGAAAGAAAGATAGTTGGAGAAAAGCAACCGGAAAAAGAACTTGGCAAAAAGAGACAAGCAAGGAAATAAGAAACTTACCCGGAAGCAGTCGGCATCTGCTTGCGCCCGTAGCGGCGCACGCCCACTTCCTTCTCCCCCAAGGGCTCAGTCCGGAAGCGCTTGGAGGGAGGGGCCTGACTGGAACCGGCATCAGATGCCGGCATCTTGTTCTTTTGGCCCTGGGCCATGAGTTTGTCCACAAACTCGGAGCCGGCCTCGGCGCGCAAGGGCGGCGCGTGCTCGTGGATCTATAAGTTAAGCATAGCTAAGAAAAAATTCGCAAGAAAGCAATAACGGAGAAGTATAAGAAACCGGAAAGGAAAAATACCTCAAGCATGGACAGGTCATCGGAGGACCCGGTTGGCTTCGGTGGAGACCGGCCAAGGCGCGCAGCCGGAGTCTTGCCCATCTTCAGATCCTTCCAACGAATGTAGGGATCTGGGTCGAAGGAGTCAAGGGCGCGCTTCACGCAGATCCCACGCCGCTCTGCTTGAATGAGGGGGAAGCGGTCCTTGGCCTGAAACACGAAAAAAGAGGGTTAACAAGAGCAAAAAGTTACCGGCAAAACCAACCCCAATTGCGTAATCTCTTACTTCTTGGGTCGGAGGGTTAGTAGTGCTGAGGGGAAGGAGGCCCCATTCCCATTCAAACGGCATAGCAGTTTGGCAGATCTGCTTAGCCTTGCGGACGACGTCCTTCTTGCTAAGGGGACGGCCTGTGATCTTGGTGGGATCGCCAGGACCGTACATCTCGCTCATCCTATGCAACCGGCGCTTCAGAGGAAGCACCCGGCGTGAAATAAAGGTGCGGATGATATCATCCGAGCAGATGTTGGTCCCTTTCTTCAAAGAGGCCATGAAGCGTACCACCCGGTTGGTTTCGATATGATCCGTCTTCGGGTTATAACTCCAGTTGGCTCTACTGGGAGGCCCCACTTGGAACGGCGGAAGATCAATGAGATCTGCGCGGCCGTTGTTCTTCACGTAGAAGAAAGTTCCTTGCCAGGCGTGGCAGGACTCAAGGCCGGTGAACTTAAAGAAAGTGCTCCCTTGGCGGGAGCCGACGATGCAAGACCCGCACTCCACTGGCGGCTTGGGTTTAGGAATTTCCTTGCCCTGAACGGAATTAATCCGCAGAGCAAAGAAGCGGGCAAACGTCTCACGAGTGGGACGAATGCCGATGTAGGCCTCCATGAAGGTGGCGTAGCAGGAAAGGTAAAAGATGGCATTGCCAGGAAGGTGGTGAGGTTGGAGTTCATAGAAATTTAAGAACTCCCGGAAAAAAGGAGAGGCAGGAAGGCCGAAGCCACGCTCAAAATGAGCAAGGAAAACAACATGTTCACCTGGCTGGGGCTCCGGTTCAATTTCGTCACCGGGAAGCCGGCAGGTTACTCCTTCCGGAATCCTGCGGGACCGGTATAGCCAGTCGATCTCGTATTCAGTAACATTGGAGCCCATCCAGGCTCCACGAGTGATTGGGGAAGGCTCCGCGCCGGATGATTGGCTAGAGCCACTAGATGCTTGGCCAGAGCTACTGGTTTCTAGGTGGCTACCGGATGCTTGGCTAGAGCTACCGGATTCTAGGCGTCCACCGGATTCTTGGCGGCCACCGGATCCCTGCCGGTTGCCGGAATCGGTATCCATCGGATCTGAAGCCCTAGATCCACCGGAAGATTCTCTACGATGACTACCGGAGGAGGAAGAAGACGAAGCAGAGGAAGATTCCTCGCCAGACATTGGGTTGGAGGCGTAAAAACAGAAATCCCACAGTTGAACCCCGCGCGAAGATCTACGAGTAAGAAGAAAATCAAAGAAAAAGAGGAAATAAGAACACCATCGACCCAAGGTCTAGAAAGCAAGCAAATGGCAAGCAAAGTGAGATTGGCACTAACCTCGAGCGGCGCAGTCGCTGGGGAAGACGATCGCCGGTGAAGGAGCGGACCTACTGTCGCCGACGAGCGCCGTCGACGGCAAGGCGGAGAAGGACGCGAAGAAGCAAGAATGCTGCGGGCGCGACGGAGGAGCTGCGGAAGATTTCCGCGCGACGAAGTCCGGCGGAAACGCGGCGTGAGTTCGCCGGGCGACAAAGCTCAAGCAAACGACGGCGGAGGAAGAGCGGCGAAGGCGCAGAGGCGAGGAGCACTGTGCGCGAAGGTTGGGGAATGCAAGAAGAGGAAGAAGAAGGGGCAGTTCTCCTTATAAAGAAGAGAGGAGGTGGGCCGAAAACCGCCGGGCCGCGGCGGTTCGCCTCGCGGCCCGCGACGGTTCGCACCATGGTCCGCCACGTGGCGAGGAAGTACACGCGAAAAAATAAGAAGCCACACGGAGGCACACACGAGATCTGAAGTGGCTAGTGGGATCCGCAGCGGTACATTTAATGAGCGCGCGGGAGTCGAAGCGAAGTGACAACTGACACTGGCGCGCCAGTTAACAGTGCGCATGTCACTGACAGGCGCGGGGCCCGAAATATTCTCGACTTCGCCGAGGAAAGAGTAAATGCGAATGATACCGGAGAAAAGAGATGCCGGGGAATTCCTTGCAAAGATAGTAAAGACAAATAAGGGCAAAGATGCCGGATCCAAGCTCAAAGCCGGAGAGATTAAACCGGTATCCTAGAAAGATGTAAACCTGGCATGGTCTGTAGGATAGAATCCGCCAGACTATACCAGCTTCGGGGACTAATGTTGGGGGGATAACCCCCGGTATGCCAAAGGCATGCCAAACCGGATGGTTTGAGCCATCGAGATACCGGTTTAATATTCTTACCGGAAAGTAAAGATAAGAGTTTGGGCTAAGTGAAGGTAAGCCGGTATCCCCAAAGGGGTATGCCGGAACCCAGTAAAGAAGATACCAGAGAGAAGGGCATGTCGGCAGGACTGGTCAAAGATTCTCTTCAGAGCAAGAAGACAAGGATGAGCTAAGCAAAGCGGCTTTAATCAGAGCCCTGGCGCCAAAGAGAGAGATGACGCTGAAAGAAGCCGAAAGACGTCAGCGTCCCCGATTAAAGAAGACTCCGGCGTCATCTGTGATTAAAGTAGCTTTGTAAAGTAGTTTGTCCAGTCAAAGATGCCATTAGGGTTTCCTGTTCTGTAAGCCACCCTCTCCCCTATATAAGGAGAGGGGGTACTGCCTCTTACAGGCGCGTGTCCCCAGAGAAGAGATTAGACGATAGAACTTGTATCCCAGAACTTGTAATCATGTTGAGATCAATGAAGCAAGCGATCTAGTAAAGAGTTCTTCCTCTTGTCTCTCTTCTTGCATACCGGCCTTTGGTTGTGTTCTTGAGGAAAGCATCCGGAAGTTCATCCCATCTAGTCGCAAACCCTCCCCCGAATCCTCTAGCGTCCATTCGGCCCCAATCTAAGCCATCCTATGGCATCTGTCCTTTCGCCACGACGACAGCGAGGCACCGTCTGGATAGAGTATATTTGTCAGAAATGATCGAGGCAGAAGGTCCTCCGGGCCCAAAATGTTTTGGTCCAAGGATCATGAAAGAGGGACCACCGGTTCGCAACTTCCAGTTGCCGCGTGACACGAAAACATATGATGGCACCACTAAGCCGGAAGACTGGCTCGCGGATTACGTGACTGTGGTATACGTCGCTGGTGGCAGAGGAACCGTAGCTGGAGGAGGAAACCGGCGTTGGGCCGTGAGAATCATGCCATCATTCTTGGTGGGACCAGCGGGAATCTGGCTGAACAACTTGCCGGCAGGAAGCATAAACGGTTGGTTGGACTTTGAGGAGGCTTTTGTGAGTAATTTCAGCAGCACATACCGGAGGCCAAACAGGCCGCAACAGCTCGCCTTGTGCGTACAGCGCCCAAATGAAACAGACCGGGACTACCTGGCCCGGTGGAACACCACAAGGAACTCCTGTGAAGGGGTGATAGAAGCGCAAGCCATTGCTTGGTTTAGCAGTGGGTGCAGAAGAGGTTCGCCGTTGTGGCAAAAGCTGCAGCGAAACATGCCGGTAACTCTGGCGGAAATGATACGTGTGGCAGATAACTACGCATTGGGAGACCCATTGCAACCGGCAGTACAAGCTGAGCCGGAACAATCAAACCCGCCTCAGCAGCGCCAAGAGCAACACCGGGATAACCGGAACAACAAAAGAAGGGAAGATTTCCCGGATCGAAGATACTGTCCGCAGCAAGTTGCTGCTGTACAAGAGAACTCTGAGGCCAGCGGCAGTCAGAGGCAAAGAACCGGATCGCAGCCATGGACGGGTCCTAAGGAGCAATGGGTTGAAAAGAAACCCTGGGGCCAGAAAAAGAATTGGCAAGAACCTGTGAAATATACCATGGAAGCCGCAATGGATCAACCTTGCCGGTGGCACACTCCGAATCCGGCTCACCCGTCAAATCATCTGACGAAGGATTGTTCTTGGACCAAGTACTTGATGCTCAAGGGAGCAGTAAAAGATGCGCAAGCACAAGGGTGCTCCACAATGCTACCACCATCTCAAGATATGCTACATCAGCATCAACTACCACCACCACCGCCGCTTATCGGAGCAAATGCTTTACCGGTACAGCCTCAGCCAAACCGGCAGCAACACCAGCAAGTTAACCATGTGGGAGAAGGCAATGGCCAACCACCTCCACTGACACCTTTGGGCCGGAATGTTTACCATGATTCAGATATGTGCTGCATTGTGTTCGTCACTGAGCCAACCGACAGACAAAGCCTGCATCGCCGTTCCATGGAAGTGAACGATGTGATGCCGGTAGTGCCAAAATACATGCTATGGTCAGATCAAGAGATCTCCTGGTCGTTCAAGGATCACCCCAAGGTAATGCCTAATCCGGGTGTTTATGCTCTTGTCCTGGACCCAATCATGCAAGGGCCAAATGCTCGAGTCAAGTTCAGCAAAGTGCTGATAGACAATGGAAGCAGCATAAACATCATGTACCGGAACACCATGCGCACGCTGGGCATAACAGAAAACATGCTACAGCCAACCCGCACAACATTCCACGGAATCGTTCCAGGCTTGTCCTGCGCACCGGTTGGAAAAGTCCGGGTGGATGTGTCGTTTGGAGGACGTGACAACTGCAGGGTTGAAAACATTGAGTTCGAGGTGGTGGACTTAGAGAGTCCTTACCATGCGTTGCTTGGGAGACCGGCATTGGCAGCTTTCATGGCCTCAACTCACACAGCCTATCTCAAGATGAAGATGCCGGCACCTCATGGACCCTTAACTATGGTGGGAAACTACAAAGTCTCACTAGAAACCGCTTCAGCCGGATCAAACCTGGCAGAATCGCTGGTGATCGCAGAGGAAAAAAGGAGGATGCAAACTGCTGTTGCGCTGGCTCAGTCCTCATAGCTGAGCTTAGCGGCAATGAGTGCGAACTTGGGCACACCGGCATTCAAGCCGACAAAAGAAACAAAGGACATTGTGCTGGACCCGGCTTACCCTGAGTGCACCGTTCGTATCGGTGCCGGCATGAATGAGGCAATAGGAAAGCGCGCTCGTCAGCTTCCTCCGTGAGAATCGGAATATCTTTGCCTGGTCTACTGATGACTTGGTAGGTGTTCCGAGGGAGCTGGCTGAGCACTCTTTAAATGTCCGGAAAGACGCTAAGCCGGTGAGGCAGCCGCTGCGCCGGTTTGCTGAAGACAGGAGAAAGATCATTGGAGAAGAGGTGACAAAGTTGTTGGTTGCCGGTTTCATCGTGGAAGTGCTGCACACTGAGTGGCTAGCCAATCCGGTGCTAGTCGAAAAGAAGAAAGATGAGAACCTCGAAGCAAAAGCTCCAAAGGTGTGGCGCATGTGCATCGACTACACCAACCTGAACAAAGCTTGCCCGAAAGACCCTTTCCCTTTACCCCGGATCGATCAGGTGATTGATTCCACTGCTGGGTGTGAGCTGTTGTCTTTCCTGGATGCTTATTCCGGTTTCCACCAAATCCCCTTGAAAAAGGAAGATCAAATAAAAACTGCGTTCATTACCCCGCACGGGGCATATTGCTATGTCACTATGCCTTTTGGTTTGCGCAACGCGGGTGCAACGTACCAGTGCTATATGCAAAAATGCTTGTTCGATCAAATTGGAAAAAATGTGCAAGTTTATGTGGATGATGTAGTAGTAAAAACTAAGGTAAAAGAAACCTTAATCAATGACCTCCGGCAAACATTTGATAACTTGAGAAGATTCCGGATGAAACTCAATCTGGCAAAATGCACCTTCGGTGTTCCTGCCGGCAAGCTGCTTGGCTTTCTCGTGTCAAGCCGGGGCATTGAGGTCAATCCGGTAAAAATCCGGGCAATCGAAAGAATGACTATACCGCGTGATCTCAAGGACGTGCAAAAGTTTACCGGAAGCTTGGCATCGCTAAGCCGGTTCATAAGCAGGTTGGGAGAAAAGGCTCTGCCACTCTATGCTCTCATGAAAAAATCCGATACGTTCGTCTGGACCCCTCAGGAAGACGCGGCGTTTAAAGAGCTAAAAACAATGCTGGCCACAGCGCCTATACTGGCTTCACCTCTAGAAAGAGAGCCTATGCTATCATACATAGCAGCAACAAACCGGGTTGTGAGTGTGGTGGTTGTAGTTGAAAGAGAAGAGGAAGGAAAAACCGTGTAGAGGCCGGTATACTACCTGAGCGAGGTTCTCTCCCTCTCAAAACAAAACTACCCGCACTTCCAGAAAATGATTTATGGCGTGTTCATGGCCGCCACAAAGCTTAAGCATTACTTTGAGGAGCACCCCATGAAAGTAGTGAGTGAGGCACTCATTTCCGATATCATGTGCAACAAAGATGCTAGCGGTAGGATTGCAAAGTGGGCAATTCAGATATCACCATACGTACCGGTATACGAAAGAAGGGATGTCATAAAGTCGCAAGCTTTGGCTGATTTCCTTGTTGATTGGGCGGAAATGCAATACAAGCCGCCAGACCAAAAAATAGAATACTGGAAGATGCACTTTGACGGATCCAAACTCAAAGAGGGTCTAGGTGCCGGTGTGGTGCTTACCTCACCTAAGGGAGATCATCTCCGGTATGTTTTGCAAGTACATTTCAGGGCATCAAACAATGTCGCTGAGTACGAAGCTCTGATTCATGGACTTAAGGTCGCAAAAGAAATCGGTGCGCACCGGATCATTTGCTATGGAGATTCAGATCTTGTGGTGCAACAATGTTCTGGAGATTGGGACGCAAAAGATGCCAACATGGCTTCATACCGGTTTCACGTGCAAAAGATTGCCGGCTTCTTTGAGGGCTGTGAGTTTCACCATGTGCCACGAGCGGAAAATGAGGCCGCGGATGCTTTGTCCAAGCTGGGCTCATCTAGGCAAGAAATTCCTCCCGGAATAGCCTTGGCACACTTAAGAGTACCATCGATCAAACCAAGCCCGGAATCGGAATCAATTTTCGTACCAGAATCACATGTTGTACCAATGGATATCGATGAAGGAAACCCGGGGACTGTTCTGGCAAACTCGGGGACTGTTCCGGCAAACTCGGGGACTATTCCGGTAAGCTCGGGGGCTGCTGCGTCCATACCGGAAGAAACAATGCTGGTGGATAACATGGAGATAGACGTACCGGTTTTTCTGGTTCGAGAGGCACCATCTTGGGTTAAACCTATTAAGGAATTGCTGATCAACGGCACCTTGCCGGTTGACGAAAATGAGTCCAGAAGGATCCAGAGGAGGTCCAGAAGGATCCAGAGGAGATCCAGTGCACCATCATCAATGGTGAGGTGTACAAGAGAAGTGTCACCGGTGTCCTTCAAAGGTGTGTGGAACCGGAAGAGGGAAAGGAAATGCTTGAGGAGATTCACCAAGGAGAATGTGGGCATCACGCTTCGTCAAGGGCGTTGGTTGCAAAAGTATTCTGGCATGGGTTCTATTGGCCCACTGCTTTGGAAAATGCTGAGGATTTGGTAAGAAAGTGCAACGGGTGCCAGAGGTACGCCAAGCAAAATCATACCCCAGCATCCGGTTTAAAAACCATACCTCTAACTTGGCCGTTTGCTGTTTGGTGCCTTGACATGGTTGGCCCATTCAAAACTGCAAGGGGAAATATGACCCACATCTTGGTTATGGTGGACAAATTCACCAAGTGGCTAGAAGTGAAACCTACTGCAAAATGTGATGGGCGCACAGCGGTGAAGTTCTTAAAAGATGTTATCTTGCGGTACGGCTACCCGCATAGCATTATCACTGACAATGGAACCAACTTTGCTCAAGGTGAGTTCAAAAGATTTTGTGAGGATAACAATATCCGGTTGGATTTGTGCTCAGCGGCACACCCACAAGGCAATGGCCAGGTGGAAAGAACAAATGCTTTGGTACTTTCCGGTATCAAACCAAGACTCATTGAGGCGGTGGAAACGTCACCGGGGTGTTGGCTCGATGAGCTACCATCAGTGCTGTGGAGCATAAGAACGACTCCAAACCGGTCCACCGGATACACTCCATTCTTTATGGTTTACGGAGCAGAAGTGGTCATACCAACCGACATTCTCCATGACTCACCAAGAGTGCAGCTCTATACTGAGCAAGAGGTAAAAGAGGCCAGAGAAAACGATGTGGACTTGCTAGAAGAAGCAAGAGAGTTGGCATTGGCAAGAACAGCCATTTACCAGCAAAACCTCAGACGTTATCATAGTCGGAAGGTTAACCCGAGAGTATTTCGGGAAGGAGATCTGGTGTTGTGCCTAGTGCAGCGCACTGAAGGCCGGCATAAACTTTCACCCCCATGGGAGGGACCCTTCATTGTGAGCAAAGCTCTCCACAATGATGCCTATTACCTGATTGATGCACAGGAATGGAAAAAAGGAAAGGCGGACAGGTCCGGAGAGGAGACCAACCGTCCGTGGAACGTAGCTCTGTTGCGTCCTTTCTACTCTTGAAGTTGTGGTGTAAGAAGTTCCTTTTTGTACCTTATTTGCTATGAATAAAGGATGTCGGGACCTCGAATGAATCTCGGGGACTACCCCTACTGAAATTGCATGCAATATGTTTATTTTTTTAGTTTACCGGTTGCTTGTTGAACATTTTTTCTTTCCGGCTTAGTAACGTGCTAATCCTACCGGAGTCTTCGACTCTGCTGCTGTCCGCAACCCGGCTTCATGGCAAGCAAGATAAACCGGTAGGAATTAAGCACGTGAACTGCGAAAAGAGAGAGTGGGAACGAACAATCCGGAAAAATTTAACTAACCCCGGTTGTACCGGTTTTTTGTGAAAATTTCGAGTTATTTCTAAGTTCAAGAAAGTGCTTGCTTGGTAAAAGAACTTTGTGCTCATACGCCAAAATGCCCAGAGAAGGTAGGCAGAGCCAAAGCAAAAGAGCCAAGTGTGCATCGAATTGGATGCGAAAACAATTCCGGAATCTTTGCAGTGCAAGATAAAAACAGCACAACGAGCAAAGTGCTAAGACAATAGACAAACATAAGTTAATAGGCTACCGGTATAACATACCGGCATAGATTGTTGTAGCGCAGCCAAAAGAATGGCTAAGTTTTATATTACACCATAACCCCCGGCATACCGGGGTCGAATTTAATGGACATTGTTTTGAGTCAAACAGGATACAACCAAGCAAGATAAGCATGTTCAGGCAGCAGGAGCTTCCGGAGGCGCATCACCAGCTCCAACATCTTCATCTTCCTCATCCTCTCCTTCTTCTTTGTCGCTGAGGTAGTCCTTGACGTCGGGAGGAGGGGGGATGAAGGTGCGGACCGGGGCGTACTCTGCGATCCGGTAGGCTCGATCCTGCCGCTTCGCGGTGAGGACCGGATCCGTATCGGTTGGAGCATTTTCGCGCATGCCAAGCAGGGCGTCCAGATCCAAGTCCGGGTACCAGGAGCAGGCGACGCGTAGCGCCGAATCCGGTCCGGCACGGGCCGCTGAGCATTGCCACTCCCGGATCCTCCGACCGGCACCTTTCAGGCGATCGTTGGTGAGCGACAAGTTAGCCGGCACCTCCTCTTCCGGCCAAAGCACCTTAAAGAGCTGGATCGCCACCTCGGGGATGTCGGCAAGGTTCCGATCCACAGCGCGCATGTGGGAGACCCGCACATTCAGGTCGACCAGATGGTCATAAGGGTCCCAAGGCGCATCCAGGTTCTTGTATGCTTGCGCGATCCGGCGCTCCGCTACCTTCTTCACTGCATATGCCTGCGAGTCTGGAAAGAGCCCTACAAGACAAAAGAAAAAGATAAGTACATGCTACCGGAAGAGATAAGCTTATAAGCAAAACCGGAAAAGAAAGAAGACAACTTACTGACGGCAAGCGCGTCGGTCTGCATGACCAGTTGGTCATACTCCTTCTGCTCTCCCTCCAAGCGCGCGGCCTGATCCTTGGCTGCTTTCCGCGCCTTGGCTCCCTCCTCTAGCTCCGCCCGCGGCACCACGGTGCAGTTGTTGGCATCCTCCAGGGCTTCGTTCAGCTTAGCCTCAGCGGTGGCTTGGGCGGCCTTCATCGCCTCATTGTGCTTGAGCCCGAGCTGGATCAGCTGGTCCTTCAGCCCCTTGGAGTAAGTCTCCTGGGCGTCCAGAGCCTCGCGGTGCTCCCGGATGAGTTGCTCTTTTTCACCTAGAACCCGGAAAGAAGGCGTTAACAAAATTGCAGCTGGTAAAATGAAGAAGAAAAAAGTTAACCGGAAAAGAAGAAGCGGTACCTTGGAGTGCGGCGAGCTGAGTCTTGAGGGCTTCGATGGAAGCTTCCAGGATAGCTGTTAAGCAGAAAGTGATAAGTACTAAGAAAGAAAACCTTCCGGTAAGAAGATGCCGGAGACACAGAAGCTCACCTTGGCACTTGTTGTGCGCTTCAGCAAGGTCCCGGTGCTCCCAAAGAAGCACCTCAAAGAGGTGCCTGATACGTCTCCGACGTATCGATAATTTCTTATGTTCCATGCCACATTATTGATGATATCTACATGTTTTATGCACACTTTATGTCATATTTATGCGTTTTCCGGAACTAACCTATTGACGAGATGCCGAAGGGCTAGTTGCTGTTTTTGGTTTCAGAAATCCTAGTAAGGAAATATTCTCGGAATCGGACGAAATCAACGCCCAGCATCTTAGAATCCCCGGAAGCATCCAGAACACCCGAGAGTCGCCAGAGGGGGGCCACAGGCCCACCAGATGATAGGCCGGCGCGGCCCACCCCCTGGCCGCGCGGCCCTATGGTGTCGTCGCCTCGTTGACCTTCTGACGCCGCCTCTTCGCCTATAAGAAGCCCCTCGACCTAAAACCTCGAGACGAAAAAGCCACGGTACGAGAAACCATCCAGAGCCGCCACCATCACGAAGCCAAGATCTGGGGGACAGGAGTCTCTGTTCCGGCACGCCGCCGGGACGGGGAAGTGCCCCCGGAAGGCTCCTCCATCGACACCACCGCCATCTTCATCAACGCTGCTGTCTCCCATGAGGAGGGAGTAGTTCTCCATCGAGGCTAAGGGTTGTACCGGTAGCTATGTGGTTAATCTCTCTCCTATGTACTTCAATAGCGTGAAGGTGGCAGTGTGCATGCTACGTTAGTACTTGGTTTAGTTGTGTTGATCTGTCGTGCACTCTAAGGTTATTTAAATATGAACATCGAATATTGTGGAGCTTGTTAACTCCGGCATTGAGGGTTCGTGTAATCCTACACAGTTAGTGGTGTTCATCATCCAACAAGAGGGTGTAGAGTCTAGCATCTATCTATTTATTCTGTTATGTGATCAATGTTGAGAGTGTCCACTAGTGAAAGTATGATCCCTAGGCCTTGTTCCTAAATACTGCTATCGCTGCTTGTTTACTGTTTTACTGTGTTTCTACTGCCTGCAATATTACCACCATCACTACACGCCAGCAAGCACTTTTCTGGTGCTATTGCTACTGCTCATATATATTCATACCACCTGTATTTCACTATCTCTTCGCCGAACTAGTGCACCTATTAGGTGTGTTGGGGACACAAGAGACTTCTTGCTTTGTGGTTGCGGGGTTGCATGAGAGGGATATCTTTGACCTCTTCCTCCCTGAGATCGATAAACCTTGGGTGATCCACTTAAGGGAAACTTGCTGCTGTTCTACAAACCTCTGCTCTTGGAGGCCCAACACTGTCTACAAGAATAAAGGCTCCCGTAGACATCAAGCTATTTTCTGGCGCCGTTGCCGGGGAGGAAAGGTAAACGGCACACACACAACGGACCCCGGCAACTAGCCACTTTTCTGGCGCCGTTGCCGGGGAGGAAAGGTAAAAGGCACTCATACTCTGGTTCCAGGTAACAGTACTTTTCTGGCGCCGTTGTCTGTGTGCTCGAAGCTATTTCCTTTAGATCCTGCAATTGCATCTTTTTGTTTCTTGTTTACACTAGCTAGGCATAATGGAAAACAACAAAAATATGAGAGAACTTTATGAACTTTATCTTGAATTAGGACATGATGTGTTTGAAGAGAGAATTAAAAAACCCATGGAACTTTATATGCATGCTAATGGGAATGTTATTAATATGAATGCTTTGAACACTATTGTTGCTAATGCTATGGAAAATTCTAAGCTTGGGGAAGCTGGCTTCGATGAGCATGATATTTTTAGTCCCCCAAGCATTGAGGAGAAAATTTACTTTGATGATACTTTGCCTCCTATTTATGATGATTATAATGATAGTAGTCTTTTGTTACCGCCTGTTATGGAGGATAAATTTGATTATGATTACAATATACCTCCTATATGTGATGATGAGAATAATAATGATAGCTACTTTGTTGAAATTTCTCCCACTACAACTAATAAAATTGATTATGCTATTGTGGAGAGTAATAATTTTATGCATGAGACTCATGATAAGAATGCTTTATGTGATAGTTATATTGTTGAGTTTGCTCATGTTGCTACTGAAAGTTATTATGAGAGAGGAAAATATGGTTGTAGAAGTTTTCATGTTAGTAAAACACCTCTCTATATGCTTAAAATTTTGAAGTTGAGCTTGTCTAGTTTTCCTATGCTTATTGCATTATGCCTACATAACTTGTTTATTTACAAGATTCCTATGCATAGGAAGCATGTTAGGCTTAAATGTGTTTTGAATTTGCCTCTTGATGCTCTCTTTTGCTTCAAATACTATTTCTCGCGAGTGCATCATTAAAACTGCTGAGCCCATCTTAATGGCTATAAAGAAAGAACTTCTTGGGAGATAACCCATGTGTTGTTTTGCTACAGTACTTTGTTTTATATTTGTGTCTTGGAAGTTGTTTACTACTGTAGCAACCTCTCCTTATCTTAGTTTTGTGTTTTGTTGTGCCAAGTAAAGTCTTTGATAGTAAGGTTCATACTAGATTTGGATTACTGCGCAGAAACAGATTTCTTTGTTGTCACGAATCTGGGCAAAATTCTCTGTAGGTAACTCAGAAAATTATGCCAATTTACGTGAGTGATCCTAAGATATGTACGCAACTTTCATTCAATTTGAGCATTTTCATTGGAGAAAGTCTGGTGCCTCAATAAAATTCGTCTTTACGGACTGTTCTGTTTTGACAGATTCTGCCTTTTATTTCGCATTGCTTCTTTTGCTATGTTGGATGGATTTCTTTGTTCCATTGACTTCCAGTAGCTTTGAGCAATGTCCAGAAGTGTTAAGAATGATTATGTCACCTCTGAACATGTGAGTTTTTTTGATTATGCACTAACCCTCTAATGAGTTTGTTTCGAGTTTGGTGTGGAGGAAGTTTTCAAGGGTCAAGAGAGGAGGATGATACACTATGATCAAGAAGAGTGAAAAGTATAAGCTTGGGGATGCCCCGGTGGTTCATCCCTGCATATTTCAAGAAGACTCAAGCATCTAAGCTTGGGGATGCCCAAGGCATCCCTTTCTTCATCGACAAATTATCAGGTTCCTTCTCTTGAAACTATATTTTTATTCGGTCACATCTTATGTACTTTACTTGGAGCGTCTGTTTGTTTTCGTTTTTGTTTTTGTTTGAATAAATGCTTGTGTGGGAGAGAGACACGCTCCGCTGGTTCATATGAACACATGTGTTCTTAGCTTTTAATGTTCATGGCGAAGGTTGAAACTGCTTCGTTCATTCTTATATGGTTGGAAACGGAAAATGCTACATGTAGTAATTGGTAAAATGTCTTGGATAATGTGATACTTGGCAATTGTTGTGCTCATGTTTAAGCTCTTACATCATATACTTTGCACCTATTAATGAAGAAATACATAGAGCATGCTAAAATTTGGTTTGCATAATTGGTCTCTCTAAGGTCTAGATAATTTCTAGTAAAGAGTTTGAACAACACGGAAGACGGTGTAGAGTCTTATAATGTTTACAATATGTCTTTTATGTGAGTTTTGCTGCACCGGTTCATCCTTGTGTTTGTTTCAAATAGCCTTGCTAGCCTAAACCTTGTATCGAGAGGGATTACTTCTCATGCATCCAAAATACTTGAGCCAACCACTATGCCATTTGTGTCCACCATACCTCCCTACTACATGGTATTTCTCCGCCATTCCAAAGTAAATTGCTTGAGTGCTACCTTTAAACAATTCAAAATTTATTACCTCTGATTTGTGTCAATGTTTTATAGCTCATGAGGAAGTATGTGGTGTTTATCTTTCAATCTTGTTGGGCAACTTTCACCAATGGACTAGTGGCTTCATCCGCTTATCCAATAATTTTGCAAAAAGAGCTGGCAATGGGATTCCCAGTCCCAAATTAATTAACAAAAATAGACACTCCTCCATGGTATGTGATTGTTGGACGGCACCCGAAGGATTCAGTTAGCCATGGCTTGAGAAAGCAAAGGTGGGGAGGAGTGTCATCATAATAAAACTAAAATAAAAAGGCACTCCTTCATGGTATGAGATTGTTGGCAGGCACCCGAAGGATTCGGTTAGCCATGGTTTGTGAAAGAAAGGTTGGAAGGAGTGCCACACAAAAATAAAATAAAATGGGAGCCGCTCTTTGAAGGTTTGTCTGGCAAGGGGGTTAGAGTGCCCACTACCATTCGTTGACAACAACAAACACCTCTCAAAACTTTACTTTTATGCTCTCTATATGTTTTAAAAACCAAAGCTCTAGCACAAATATAGCAATCGATGCTTTCCTCTTTGAAGGACCTTTCTTTTACTTTTATTGTTGAGTCAGTTCACCTATTTCTCTCCACCTCAAGAAGCAAACACTTGTGTGAACTGTGCATTGATTCCTACATACTTGCATATTGCACTTGTTATATTACTTTGCATTGACAACTATCCATGAGATATACATGTTACAAGTTGAAAGCAACCGCTGAAACTTCATCTTCCTTTGTGTTGCTTCAATACCTCTACTTTGAATTATTGCTTTATGAGTTAACTCTTATGCAAGACTTATTGATGCTTGTCTTGAAAGTACTATTCATGAAAAGTCTTTGCTTTATGATTCATTTGTTTACTCATGTCATTTACCATTGTCTTTGATCGCTGCATTCATTACATGTGTTTACAATAGTATGATCAAGGTTATGATGGCATGTCACTCCAGAAATTATCTTTGTTTATCGTTTACCTGCTCGGGACGAGCAGAAACTAAGCTTGGGGATGCTGATACGTCTCCGACGTATCGATAATTTCTTATGTTCCATGCCACATTATTGATGATATCTACATGTTTTACGCACACTTTATGTCATATTTATGCGTTTTCCGGAACTAACCTATTGACGAGATGCCGAAGGGCCAGTTGCTGTTTTCTGCTGTTTTTGGTTTCAGAAATCCTAGTAAGCAAATATTCTCGGAATCGGACGAAATCAACGCCCAGCATCTTAGAATCCCCGGAAGCATCCAGAACACCCGAGAGTCGCCAGAGGGGGGCCACAGGCCCACCAGATGATAGGCCGGCGCGGCCCACCCCCTGGCCGCGCGGCCCTATGGTGTCGTCGCCTCGTTGACCTTCTGACGCCGCCTCTTCGCCTATAAGAAGCCCCTCGACCTAAAACCTCGGGACGAAAAAGCCACGGTACGAGAAACCATCCAGAGCCGCCGCCATCGCGAAGCCAAGATCTGGGGGACAGGAGTCTCTGTTCCGGCACGCCGCCGGGACGGGGAAGTGCCCCCGGAAGGCTCCTCCATCGACACCACCGCCATCTTCATCAACGCTGCTGTCTCCCATGAGGAGGGAGTAGTTCTCCATCGAGGCTAAGGGCTGTACCGGTAGCTATGTGGTTAATCTCTCTCCTATGTACTTCAATACAATAATCTCATGAGCTGCCTTACATGATTGAGATTCATATGATGATGCTTGTAATCTAGATGTCGTTATGCTAGTCAAGTGAATTTTACTTATGTGATCTCCGGAGACTCCTTGTCCCACGTGTGTAAAGGTGACAGTGTGTGCACCGTGTGGGTCTCTTAGGCTATATTTCACAGAATACTTATTCACTGTTATGAATGGCATAGTGAAGTGCTTATTTATATCTCTTTATGATTGCAATGTGTTTTGTATCACAATTTATCTATGTGCTACTCTAGTGATGTTATTAAAGTAGTTTATTTCTCCTGCACGGTGTAATGGTGACTGTGTGTGCATCTGTGTTAGTACTTGGCATAGGCTATGATTGTGATCTCTTGTAGATTATGAAGTTAACTATTGCTATGATGGTATTGATGTGATCTATGCCTCCTTTCGTAGCGTGAAGGTGACAGTGTGCATGCTACGTTAGTACTTGGTTTAGTTGTGTTGATCTGTCGTGCACTCTAAGGTTATTTAAATATGAACATCGAATATTGTGGAGCTTGTTAACTCCGGCATTGAGGGTTCGTGTAATCCTACACAGTTAGTGGTGTTCATCATCCAACAAGAGGGTGTAGAGTCTAGCATCTATCTATTTATTCTGTTATGTGATCAATGTTGAGAGTGTCCACTAGTGAAAGTATGATCCCTAGGCCTTGTTCCTAAATACTGCTATCGCTGCTTGTTTACTGTTTTACTGTGTTTCTACTGCCTGCAATATTACCACCATCACTACACGCCAGCAAGCACTTTTCTGGTGCTATTGCTACTGCTCATATATATTCATACCACCTGTATTTCACTATCTCTTCGCCGAACTAGTGCACCTATTAGGTGTGTTGGGGACACAAGAGACTTCTTGCTTTGTGGTTGCAGGGTTGCATGAGAGGGATATCTTTGACCTCTTCCTCCCTGAGATCGATAAACCTTGGGTGATCCACTTAAGGGAAACTTGCTGCTGTTCTACAAACCTCTGCTCTTGGAGGCCCAACACTGTCTACAAGAATAAAGGCTCCCGTAGACATCAGTGCCTCCGGGCGTCGGCAGTGCTCTGTTCAAGAAAAAATGTTAGAAAAAAGAAGCCCTTTTCTATGTGCTCCTACCTAAGTTTCGCGCTAAGAGCTATGTTCTTAACCCGAAACTCGGGGACTGCCTATGCCGGTTTTTTGAGTTTCTACCTAAGTTTCGCGCTAAGAGTTATGTTCTTAACCCGAAACTTGGGGACTGGCTATGCCGGTTTTTCGAGTTTTTACCTAAGTTTCGCGCTAAGAGCTATGCTCTCAACACGAAACTCGGGGACTGGGAAGATAGACAAGATCCGGAAAGAAAGAAACTGACATGAATTGAAAAATTGAAAAGAGTTTGGTGAAACTTACCACCATGTTGTTGGTGGCATCATACCACGCGCTGTCCAGCTCCTTCACCACGCGCCGCAGCCACATGAAGTGCTCCTCCGTGCACCGAGGGCCAGAGGGGTCCAGCGCCGGAAGCCGATCCTTCCCCAGGCCGCGTGTAGCTGCGGACACATCCGCAGCATTCCACTTCTCAGCGTATGGGAGCAAGTGCCCCAGATCGCGGCCTTTGCGCTTCAGCTCGGTGATCCGACCCAAGACGCCGGAAGGTTTTTCTCCAGCCGCGGCGGCGGCGGGGCCGACGTGCAGCACCAAGGACTGCGGGCCGGCGAGTGAAGTGCCGGAAGCCGTGGCCTTCCCCTTGGTGATCTTGAGGGTTTCTGGCGGCGGCGTTGGAGTGGCCCCGGTTGGCTCAGCGCTGGGAGCTTCTGGCGGTGGCGCAGGCGTAGTCTTGGGCGACGAAGGAGCGTCAGGTGCGTCCTGGCCCAAGTTAGAACTTGCCGGCGCGGAAGAGTCCAGCACCGGCTTGGAGGGGGAAGACCCTGTGGTCTTCTTCTTTTTCTTTTTGGGGACGGGGGGAACCAGAGGTTCCGCCCTCCCGGCAGCTTCTGAATCGGCGCCGATGTTGCTGGCGCCGGCGTTTTGTTTTTCTGGACGGGAGATGAGGTCCTCCTCCGCGCGGTGTTCAGGAGGTGTAGGGGCCGCGCGCGCCGCACTTGGAGTGCCTCCCAGAGGGGAGGCAGAAGCGTTGCCGGCACCAGACGGTGTCGGGCTTGGGTGAAGAGGAGATGAGGTCCTTGCGGTTCCCTCAAAGCTCTCAGGCCTTGGGCCGAGCTTGAGCGCCGGGCTGAACAAGAAAAAGAGAAAGGTTGGGAAAAGCAACCGGAAGAAAAAGTTTGTCAAACAAAAGCATGAAGAGAAACGAAGACTTACCCGGAAGCGACCGGCATCTGCTTGCCCTTGTAGCTTGATGTCTACTCACGTTTCTTTTCCTGTAGACAGTGTTGGGCCTCCAAGAGCAGAGGTTTGTAGAACAGCAGCAAGTTTTCCCTTAAGTGGATCACCCAAGGTTTATCGAACTCAGGGAGGAAGAGGTCAAAGATATCCCTCTCAAGCAACCCTGCGATCACAATGCAAGAAGTCTCTTGTGTCCCCAACACACCTAATACACTTGTCATATGTATAGGTGCACTAGTTCGGCGAAGAGATAGTGAGATGCAAGTAATATGGATGTATATGAGTGGTAATAGCAATCTGAATAAAATATGGCAGCGAGTAAACATGCAACAAAACAGTAAACAAACGGAGATTCGATGCTTGGAAGCAAGGCCTAGGGATCCTGCTTTCACTAGTGGACACTCTCAACAATGATCACATAATAGAACCACTCTACACTCTCTTGTTGGATGATGAACACCACTAGTTGTGTAGGGCTACAAGAGCACCTCAATGCCGGAGTTAACAAGCTCCACAACATTCGATATTCACATTTAAATAACCTTAGAGTGCATGATAGATCAACACAATTATACCGAGTACTAACATAGCATGCACACCGTCACCGACAGACTATGAAAGGGGGAATAAATTGCATCAATACCATCATAGTAATAGTTAACTTCATAATCTACAAGAGATCACAATCATAGCATATACCAAGTACTACATGATGCACACACTATCACCATTACATCATGGAGGAGGAATAGACTACTTTAATAACATCACTAGAGTAGCACATAGATGATATTCAACTAGATCACAAAGAGAGAGAGATGAACCACATAGCTACAGCGGAGCCCTCAGCCCCGGGGGTGAATTACTCCCTCCTCATCATGGAGACATCGATGGCGGTGAAGATGGCGGTGAAGACGGCGGTGGAGATGACTCCGGGGGCAATTCCCCGTCCCGGCAGGGTGCCGGAACAGAGACTTCTGTCCCCCGAATTGGAGTTTCGCGATGGCGGCGGCTCTGGAAGGTTTTCTCGGGTTTCATCAATCCGTGTCGAAGTTTTAGGTCAGGGAGGCCTAAATAGGCGAAGAGGCGGAGTCGGAGGGGCCATGGGGGACCCACACACTAGGGGGGCGCCCCCCCTTGGCCACGCCGCCCTGTGGGGTGGGGCCCCACTGGCTCCCCTCTGGCCTCTCTTCGGTGCTCTGGAAGCTTCCGGGAAAAATAAGATATTGGGCGTTGATTTCGTCCGATTCCGAGAATATTTCCTTTGTAGGATTTCTGAAACCAAAAACAGCAGAAAATAGCAACTGGCCCTTCGGCATCTCGTCAATAGGTTAGTTCCGGAAAACGCATAAAAATGATATAAAGTGTGAACAAAACATGTAGGTATTGTCATAAAACAAGCATGGAACATCAGAAATTATAGATACGTTGGAGACGCATCAGCATCCCCAAGCTTAGTTCCTACTCGTCCTTGAGTAGGTAAACGATAAAAGATAATTTCTGAAGTGACATGCTACCAACATAATCTTGATCATACTATTGTAAAGCATATGAGATGAATGCAGCGATTCAAAGCAATGGTAAATACAATGGTTAAACAATTGAATCATATAGCAAAGACTTTTCATGAATAGTACTTTCGAGACAAGCATCGATAAGTCTTGCATAAGAGTTAACTCATAAAGCAATAAATTCAAAGTAAAGGCATTGAAGCAACACAAAGGAAGATTAAGTTTCAGCGGTTGCTTTCAACTTGTAACATATATATCTCATGGATAGTTGTCAATGCAAAGCAATATAACAAGTGAAATAAGCAAGCATGTAAGAATCAATGCACAGTTAACACAAGTGTTTGCTTCTAAGATAGAGAGAAATGGGTAAACTGACTCAACATAAAAGTAGAAGAATGGCCCTTCGCAGAGGGAAGCATTGATTGCTATATTTGTGCTAGAGCTTTTATTTTGAAAACAAGAAACAATTTTGTCAATGGTAGTAATAAAGCATATGTATTATGTAAATTATATCCTACAAGTTGCAAGCCTCATGCATAGTATACCAATAGTGCCTGCACCTTGTCCTAATTAGCTCGGATTACCTGGATTATCATCGCAATACATATGTTTTAATGAAGTATCACAAAGGGGTACCTCTATGCCGCATGTACAAAGGTCTAAGGAGAAAGCTCGCATTGGATTTCTCGCTTTTGATTATTCTCAACTTAGACATCCATACCGGGACAACATAGACAACAGATAATGGACTCCTCTTTAATGCATAAGCATTTAGCAACAAATAATATTCTCATAAGAGATTGCGGATTGTTGTCCAAAACTGAAACTTCCACCATGGATCATGGCTTTAGTTAGCGGCCCAATGTTCTTCTCTAACAATATGCATGCTCAAACCATTCAACTCACGGTAAATCGCCCTTACTTCAGACAAGACGAACATGCATAGCAACTCACATGATATTCAACAAAGGGTAGTTGATGGCGTCCCCAGGAACATGGTTATCGCTCAACAAGCAACTTATAAGAGATAAGATGCATAAGTACATATTCAATACCACAATAGTTTTTAGGCTATTTGTCCCATGAGCTATATATTGCAAAGATAAAGGATAGAAATTTAAAGGTAGTACTCAAGCAATTTACTTTGGAATGGCGGAGAAATACCATGTAGTAGGTAGGTATGGTGGACACAAATGGCATAGTTTTTGGCTCAAGGATTTGGATGCACGAGAAGTAATCCCTCTCAATACAAGGCATAGGCTAGCAAGGTTATTTGAAACAAACACAAGTATGAACCGGTACAGCAAAACTCACATAAAAGACATATTGCAAGCATTATAAGACTCTACACCGTCGTCCTTGTTGTTCGACCCTTGCTAGAAAATATCTTGACCTTAGAGAGACCAATCATGCAAACCAAATTTAAGCAAGCTCTATGTATTTCTTCACTAATAGGTGCAAAGTATATGATACAAGAGCTTAATCATGAGCACAACAATTTCCAAGTATCACATTGTTCAAGACATTATACCAATTACCACATGTAGCATTTCCCGTTTCCAACCATATAACAATTAACAAAGCAGTTTCAACCTTCGCCATGAAAATTAAAAGCTAAGAACACATGTGTTCATATGAACCAGCGGAGCGTGTCTCTCTCCCACACAAGCATTTATTCAAACAAAAACAAAAACAAAAACAAACAGACGCTCCAAGTAAAGTACATAAGATGTGACCGAATAAAAATATAGTTTCAAGAGAAGTGACCTGATAAATTGTTGATGAAGAAGGGGATGCCTTGGGCATCCCCAAGCTTAGATGCTTGAGTCTTCTTGAAATATGCAGGCATGAACCACCGGGGCATCCCCAAGCTTAGAGCTTTCACTCTTCTTGATCATATTGTATCATCCTCCTCTCTTGTCCCTTGAAAACTTCCTCCACACCAAACTCAAAACAACCCATTAGCGGGTTAGTGCATAATCAAAATTCACATGTTCAGAGGTGACATAATCATTCTTAACACTTATGGACATTGCACAAAGCTACTGAAAGTTAATGGAACAAAGAAATCCATCAAGCATAGCAAAACAGGCAATGTGAAATAAAAGGCAGAATCTGTCAAAACAGAACAGTCCGTAAAGACGAATTTTTAAGAGGCACCAGACTTGCTCAGATGAAAATGCTCAAATTGAATGAAAGTTGCGTACATATCTGAGGATCACTCACGTAAACTGGCAGAATTTTCTGAGTACCTACAGAAAATTCAACCCAGATTCGTGACAGCAAGAAATCTGTTTCTGTGCAGTAATCCAAATCTAGTATGAACCTTACTATCAAAGACTTTACTTGGCACAACAATGCAATAAAATAAAGATAAGGAGAGGTTGCTACAGTAGTAACAACTTCCAAAACACGAATATAAAACAAAAGTACTGTAGCAAAATAAACACATGGGTTATCTCCCAAGAAGTGCTTTATTTATAGCCATTAAGATGGGCTCAGTAATTTTAATGATGCACTCCCAAGAAATAAGAGTTGAAGCAAAAGAGAGCATCAAGAAGCAAATTCAAAACACATTTAAGTCTAACCCACGTCCTATGCAAAGGAATCTTGTACACAAATGAATTAATGAAGAACAAAGTGACAAGCATAGGAAGATAAAACACGAGTAACTTCAAGATTCTCAACATAAAGAGGGGAAACTTAATATTATTAAGATGCATATAACCATGTTTCCCTCTCTCATAATAACTTTCAGTAGCATCATTGATGAAATCCACAATATACCCATCACTTAAAACATTCTTATCATGGTTCATATGCATAGGAGTATCATTAATTTTGGCATAAGAAGAGTTCTTCTCATTAATAGTAATTGGAGCAAGATTATTATCAAGAATTTGAACATGGTAAACAAGTTGCATATTAAGGGAATTGTTTTTGGCAATCCAATCATAACTATGACAAGTTTCATAAGGATAGTTATAACCTATATCATAGCATTCTTTATAATAATCATCAAAGGTCGGAGGCATAGTGTCATCATAAGAAATAGAGTAGTTATCTTTCACAGTAGGTTCATCTGTGACCGTACCATCATTGTTACTAGAAGGAGATGTATCAAACATATAATGATCAGTAGCAAAAGGATTTTCAAACACCTCATCCCCAAGCTTAGAGCTTTCTATATCATTATGGGAGGAAGCATGGATAGTACTGATACTATGGCAATTATTAACATCATCATTTTCAGAATTAGTTTCCCAGAGATTTGCAATATCAAAAGTAGTGTGCTATTTCAAATCATGATCACTAATGTATGTAAAGGGCATAGGAAGATCATTGTATTCAGATTCATTATCATAATAATCATTAGGAGCAACATACTTACGGTTACCTAGCATTATCTCATTCACGCGGGGATATGTCGTTACCTCTTTCTCTTTATTCTCCTTCTTCTTCTTCTTCTTCTTCTTCTTCTTCTTCTTCTTCTTCTTCTCTTCCTTCTCCTCGTTCCCTTCTTTAGGAGGAAGAGGCTTGAAGGGTGCCTTGTCCGCATAACCTGATTTACTTTCAGAAACAATAGAAGAAACTTGGGAGGATTCCTCCTTTTCATTAATTAGTTCAAAACACACAGCTGTCCTATCATATTTTGGCATGGTGTCATCTTCTAAAATATTTTGTATGTAAGTATTTGTATGGCTATTATCAATGCAATAAGAAAAACACCCATGCAGGACATCATCAATATCAAGATCACTCATATGTAACAAAGAGATTTTTCTTGATAGCTCTTCACACCACAAAAATAAAGTAAGTTCATCATGCTGATTAGGAGTAATTTCATCATCACAATACAAATTTGCAGCACTCATGGGGTTCAAATTATCATTGGAGGAGCATTGAAAATTAAAATGACCCACTCTATGGCAAACTTCACAAATAAAAGGATAGAGGGCACAAACTTTTTTACCAAGATCATCTAGAGCCTTAGCCCACTTTCTAGTTTTTTCATTAATATGATGGATACAATATTCATCTTCGATTTGATTAATTCCACAAGGTCTATGCATTCCACAAAAATTAACATGCTTATAGGAAATATCAGTCTTAGGAGTTTGAGCATGTTTATTGCAATCATTAACAACAATTTCATTCTTCATGCAAGCCTCTTTAAAAGGTTCATGATACTTATCGAAATTCTTCTTAGGCAATTCAAAATGAGAAGCAAAGGCTTTATAAAGATTTGCAGCAACTTGAGAGTCAAGACCATAAGTAGCGCTCATATTTCGAAATTTATCAGTATCCATAAAGGCTTCAATGCATTCATAATCATAATTTATACCTGACTCTTTACCTTTGTTGTTCTCTCATCCTTCAGCGTTCTCCTCAATCCGATCAAGAAGATCCCACCTAGCTTCAACCTCCTTGCTTGTGAAAGATCCCTCTGAACAGGCATCTAGATAGTCCTTGTGATGTCCTGAAAGCCTCGCATAAAAATTATTAATAATAACATTACGGGGAAGCTCATGAATGGGACATTTGAGCATTAGTGACTTCAATCTCCCCCATTCTTGGGAAATACTCTCTCCATCACGAGGATAAAAGTTATAAATGTAATTCCTATCAATATGCACTTCATGAGGAGGATAAAATTTAGAGTAAAAGAGAGATACAATTTCCTCCCAACCAAGAGAATGACTATTCTTCAGCAATTTATACCAATGCGCCGCTTTACCGTACAAATAAATAGAGAATAGCTTCTTCCTCACTTCATCCATAGAGATACCTGCACACTTGAATAACCCGCATAATTCATGCAAAAACAGTAAATGGTCTCCAGGATGGACAGTTCCATCCCCTTCATAACGGTTATCTATAACACGTTCAATAATTTTCATGGGTATCTCGAAAGCAGTAGGTGGATTTAAAATATCACAAGCATCATTAAAGTTATCGCATATGGGAGATAAAATATTATCAGAGCAAATTTTCTCCCCTAAACATGGGAAGCTAAAAAGATCATAAAAACTAGCTTCCCCAAGCTTAGACTTCTCCATAGCATTAGCAGTGATTGCGTTCATACTAATAACATTGCTACTAGCATGCAAATGAGGTTCCATAGGTTCTTTAATTTTCGCATCACACAATTCATGTCTTAACTTAGGGAATAAATTAAAAAGCTCATAGTTGTTTTCCATTATGCCTTACTAGTGTAAAACAAGAAACAAAAAGATGCAATTGCAGGATCTAAAGGAAATAGCTTCGAGCACTTACAACGGCGCCGGAAAATAGCTTAGTAGCCGAGATCCGGAGTGTGAGTAGCTTTTACCTTTCCTCCCCGGCAACGGCGCCAGAAAATAGCTTGATGTCTACTCACGCTTATTTTCCTGTAGACAGTGTTGGGCCTCCAAGAGCAGAGGTTTGTAGAACAGCAGCAAGTTTTCCCTTAAGTGGATCACCCAAGGTTTATCGAACTCAGGGAGGAAGAGGTCAAAGATATCCCTCTCAAGCAACCCTGCGATCACAATGCAAGAAGTCTCTTCTGTCCCCAACACACCTAATACACTTGTTAGATGTATAGGTGCACTAGTTCGGCGAAGAGATAGTGAGATGCAAGTAATATGGATGTATATGAGTGGTAATAGCAATCTGAATAAAATATGGCAGCGAGTAAACATGCAACAAAACAGTAAACAAACAGAGATTCGATGCTTGGAAGCAAGGCCTAGGGATCCTCCTTTCACTAGTGGACACTGATGTCTACGGGTGCTTCTATTCTTGTAGACAGTGTTGGGCCTCCAAGAGCAGAGGTTTGTAGAACAGTAGCAAGTTTCCCTTAAGTGGATCACCCAAGGTTTATCGAACTCAGGGAGGAAGAGGTCAAAGATATCCCTCTCATGCAACCCTGCAACCACAAAGCAAGAAGTCTCTTGTGTCCCCAACACACCTAATAGGTGCACTAGTTCGGCGAAGAGATAGTGAAATACAGTTGGTATGAATAAGTATGAGCAGTAGTAACGGTGCCAGAAAAGTGCTTGCTGGCGTGTAGTTGATGGTGGTAATATTGCAGGCAGTAGAAACACAGTAAAACAGTAAACAAGCAGCGATAGCAGTATTTAGGAACAAGGCCTAGGGATCATACTTTCACTAGTGGACACTCTCAACTTCGATCACATAACAGAATAAATAGATAGATGCTAGACTCTACACCCACTTGTTGGATGATGAACACCACTAACTGTGTAGGATTACACGAACCCTCAATGCTGGAGTTAACAAGCTCCACAATATTCGATGTTCATATTTAAATAACCTTAGAGTGCATGACAGATCAACACAACTACACCAAGTACTAACATAGCATGCACACTGTCACCTTCACGCTACGAAAGGAGGCATAGATCACATCAATACCATCATAGCAATAGTTAACTTCATAATCTACAAGAGATCACAATCATTATCTACGCCAAGTACTACACGATGCACACACTGTCACCATTACACCGCAGAGGAATAAACTACTTTAATAACATCACTAGAGTAGCACACAGATAAATTGTGATACAAAACACATTGCAATCATAAAGAGATATAAATAAGCACTTCACTATGCTCTTCATAACAGTGAATAAGTATTCTGTGAAATATAGCCTAAGAGACCCACACGGTGCACACACTGTCACCTTTACACACGTGGGACAAGGAGTCTCCGGAGATCACATAAGTAAAATCCACTTGACTAGCATAATGACATCTAGATTACAAGCATCATCATATGAATCTCAATCATGTAAGGCAGCTCATGAGATTATTGTATTGAAGTACATAGGAGAGAGATTAACCACATAGCTACCGGTACAGCCCCGAGCCTCGATGGAGAACTACTCCCTCCTCATGGGAGACAGCAGCGTTGATGAAGATGGCGGTGGTGTCGATGGAGAAGCCTTCCGGGGGCACTTCCCCGTCCCGGCGGCGTGCCGGAACAGAGACTCCTGTCCCCCAGATCTTGGCTTCGCGATGGCGGTGGCTCTGGAAGGTTTCTCGTACCGTGGCTTTTTCGTCTCGAGGTTTTAGGTCGAGGGGGCTTAAATAGGCGAAGAGGCGGCGTCAGAGGGTCGAAGAGGCGGTGAGATGATAGGGCGGCGCGGCCAGGGCCTGGGCCGCGCCGGCCTACCTCCTGGGGCCCATGTGGGTCCACTCTGGCGACTCTCGGGTGTTCTGGATGCTTCCGGAGATTCTAAGATCTTCGGCGTTGATTTCGTCCAATTCCGAGAATATTTCCTTACTAGGATTTCTGAAACCAAAAAAAGCAGCAAACAGCAACTGGCCCTTCGGCATCTCATCAATAGGTTAGTTCCGGAAAACGCATAAATATGACATAAAGTATGCATAAAACATGTAGATATCATCAATAATGTGGCATGGAACATAAGAAATTATCGATACGTCGGAGACGTATCAGCATCCCCAAGCTTAGTTTCTGCTCGTCCCGAGCAGGTAAACGATAACAAAGATAATTTCTGGAGTGACATGCCATCATAAACTTGATCGTACTATTGTAAGCATATGTAATGAATGCAGCGATCAAAACAATGTAAATGACATGAGTAAACAACTGAATCATATAGCAAAGACTTTTCATGAATAGTACTTTCAAGACAAGCATCAATAAGTCTTGCATAAGAGTTAACTCATAAAGCAATAATTCAAAGTAAAGGCATTGAAGCAACATAAAGGAAGATTAAGTTTCAGCGGTTGCTTTCAACTTGTAGCATGTATATCTCATGGATAATTGTCAATGCAAAGTAATATAACAAGTGCAATATGCAAGTATGTAGGAATCAATGCACAGTTCACACAAGTGTTTGCTTCTTGAGATGGAGAGAGATAGGTGAACTGACTCAACATGAAAGTAAAAGAATGGCCCTTCGCAGAGGGAAGCATCGATTGCTATATTTGTGCTAGAGCTTTTATTTTGAAAACATAAAGAGAGCATAAAAGTAAAGTTTTGAGAGGTGTTTGTTGTTGTCAACGAATGGTAGTGGGTACTCTAACCCCCTTGCCAGACAAACCTTCAAAGAGCGGCTCCCATTTTATTTTATTTTTTGGTGGCACTCCTTCCAACCTTTCTTTCACAAACCATGGCTAACCGAATCCTCGGGTGCCTGCCAACAATCTCATACCATGAAGGAGTGCCTTTTTATTTTAGTTTTATTATGATGACACTCCTCCCCACCTTTGCTTTCTCAAGCCATGGCTAACCGAATCCTTCGAGTGCCGTCCAACAATCACATACCATGGAGGAGTGTCTATTTTTGTTAATTAATTTGGGACTGGGAATCCCATTGCCAGCTCTTTTTGCAAAATTATTGGATAAGCGGATGAAGCCACTAGTCCATTGGTGAAAGTTGCCCAACAAGATTGAAAGATAAACACCACATACTTCCTCATGAGCTATAAAACATTGACACAAATCAGAGGTGATAAATTTTGAATTGTTTAAAGGTAGCACTCAAGCAATTTACTTTGGAATGGCGGAGAAATACCATGTAGTAGGTAGGTATGGTGGACACAAATGGCATAGTGGTTGGCTCAAGGATTTTGGATGCATGAGAAGTATTCCCTCTCGATACAAGGTTTAGGCTAGCAAGGTTATTTGAAACAAACACAAGGATGAACCGGTGCAGAAAAACTCACATAAAAGACATATTGTAAACATTATAAGACTCTACACCGTCTTCCTTGTTGTTCAAACTCAATACTAGAAATTATCTAGACCTTAGAGAGACCAATTATGCAAACCAAATTTTAGCAAGCTCTATGTATTTCTTCATTAATGGGTGCAAAGTATATGATGCAAGAGCTTAAACATGAGCACAACAATTGCCAAGTATCAAATTATTCAAGACATTTTACCAATTACTACATGTAGCATTTTCTGTTTCCAACCATATAACAATTAACGAAGCAGTTTCAACCTTCGCCATGAAAATTAAAGGCTAAGAACACATGTGTTCCTATGAACCAGCGGAGCGTGTCTCTCTCCCACACAAGCATGAATTTATTCAAACCAAAAAAAATGAAAACAAAAGCACACAGACGCTCCAAGTAAAGTACATAAGATGTGACCGAATAAAAATATAGTTTCAAGAGAAGGAACCTGATAATTTGTCGATGAAGAAGGGGATGCCTTGGGCATCCCCAAGCTTAAATGCTTGAGTCTTCTTGAAATATGCAGGGGTGAACCACCGGGGCATCCCCAAGCTTAGAGCTTTCACTCTCCTTGATCATATTGTATCATCCTCCTCTCTTGACCCTTGAAAACTTCCTCCACACCAAACTCAAAACAAACTCATTAGAGGGTTAGTGCATAATCAAAAACTTGCATGTTCAGAGGTGACACAATCATTCTTAACACTTCTGGACATTGCTCAAAGCTTCTGAAAGTTAATGGAACAAAGAAATCCATTCAACATAGCAAAAGAAGCAATGCGAAATAAAAGGCAGAATCTGTCAAAACAGAACAGTCCGTAAAGACGAATTTTATTGAGGCACCAGACTTTCTCAAATGAAAATGCTCAAATTGAATGAAAGTTGCGTACATATCTGAGGATTACTCAAGTAAATTGGCATAATTTTCTGAGTTATCTACAGAGAATTTTGCCCAGATTCGTGACAGCAAAGAAATCTGTTTCTGCGCAGTAATCCAAATCTAGTATGAACCTTACTATCAACGACTTTACTTGGCACAACAATGCAATAAAAATAAGATAAGGAGAGGTTGCTACAGTAGTAACAATTTCCAAGACACAAATACAAAATAAAAGTACTGTAGCAAAATAAACACATGGGTTATCTCCCAAGAAGTTCTTTCTTTATAGCCATTAAGATGGGCTCAGCAGTTTTAATGATGCACTCGCAAGAAATAGTAGTTGAAGCAAAAGAGAGCATCAAGAGGCAAATTCAAAACACATTTAAGTCTAACATGCTTCCTATGCAAAGGAATCTTGTAAATAAACAAGTTCATGAAGAGCAAAGTAACAAGCATAGGAAGATAAAACAAGTGTAGCTTCAAAAATTTCAGCACATAGAGAGGTGTTTTAGTAACATGAAAATTTCTAAAACCATATTTTCCTCTCTCATAATAACTTTCAGTAGCAACATGAGCAAACTCAACAATATAACTATCACATAAAGCATTCTTATCATGAGTCCCATGCATAAAATTATTACTACTCCCAACATAAGCATAGTCAATTTTATTAGTTGTAGTAGGAGCAAATTCAACAAAGTAGCTATCAAATATAGGAGGCATATTGTAATCATAATCAAATTTATCCTCCATAACAGGTGGTACTAAAAGACTACTATCATTATAATCATCATAAATAGGAGGCAAAGTATCATCAAAGTAAATTTTCTCCTCCATGCCCGGGGGAATAAAAAGATCATGCTCATCAAAGCCAGCTTCCCCAAGCTTAGAATTTTCCATAGCATTAGCAACAATAGTGTTCAAAGCATTCATATTAATAACATTCCCATTAGCATGCATATAAAGTTCCATGGGTTTTTTAATTCTCTCTTCAAACACATCATGTCCTAATTCAAGATAAAGTTCATAAAGATCTCTCATATTTTTGTTGTTTTCCATTATGCCTAACTAGTGTAAAACAAGAAACAAAAAGATGCAATTAGTAATGGCTCCAAGTAAATAGGAAATAGCTTCGAGCACAAACACAATGGCGCCAGAAAAGTACTGTTACCTGGAACCGGAGTATGAGTGCTTTTACCTTTCCTCCCCGGCAACGGCGCCAGAAAAGTGCTTGATGTCTACGGGTGCTTCTATTCTTGTAGACAGTGTTGGGCCTCCAAGAGCAGAGGTTTGTAGAACAGTAGCAAGTTTCCCTTAAGTGGATCACCCAAGGTTTATCGAACTCAGGGAGGAAGAGGTCAAAGATATCCCTCTCATGCAACCCTGCTACCACAAAGCAAGAAGTCTCTTGTGTCCCCAACACACCTAATAGGTGCACTAGTTCGGCGAAGAGATAGTGAAATACAGGTGGTATGAATAAGTATGAGCAGTAGTAACGGCGCCAGAAAAGTGCTTGCTGGCGTGTAGTTGATGGTGGTAATATTGCAGGCAGTAGAAACACAGTAAAACAGTAAACAAGCAGCGATAGCAGTATTTAGGAACAAGGCCTAGGGATCATACTTTCACTAGTGGACACTCTCAACTTCGATCATATAACAGAATAAATAGATAGATGCTAGACTCTACACCCTCTTGTTGGATGATGAACACCACTAACTGTGTAGGATTACACGAACCCTCAATGCCGGAGTTAACAAGCTCCACAATATTCGATGTTCATATTTAAATAACATTAGAGTGCATGACAGATCAACACAACTACACCAAGTACTAACATAGCATGCACACTGTCACCTTCACGCTACGAAAGGAGGCATAGATCACATCAATACCATCATAGCAATAGTTAACTTCATAATCTACAAGAGATCACAATCATTATCTACGCCAAGTACTACACGATGCACACACTGTCACCATTACACCGTGCAGGAGGAATAAACTACTTTAATAACATCACTAGAGTAGCACACAGATAAATTGTGATACAAAACACATTGCAATCATAAAGAGATATAAATAAGCACTTCACTATGCTCTTCATAACAGTGAATAAGTATTCTGTGAAATATAGCCTAAGAGACCCACACGGTGCACACACTGTCACCTTTACACACGTGGGACAAGGAGTCTCCGGAGATCACATAAGTAAAATCCACTTGACTAGCATAATGACATCTAGATTACAAGCATCATCATATGAATCTCAATCATGTAAGGCAGCTCATGAGATTATTGTATTGAAGTACATAGGAGAGAGATTAACCACATAGCTACCGGTACAGCCCCGAGCCTCGATGGAGAACTACTCCCTCCTCATGGGAGACAGCAGCGTTGATGAAGATGGCGATGGTGTCGATGGAGAAGCCTTCCGGGGGCACTTCCCCGTCCCGGCGGCATGCCGGAACAGAGACTCCTGTCCCCCAGATCTTGGCTTCGCGATGGCGGCGGCTCTGGAAGGTTTCTCGTACCGTGGCTTTTTTCGTCTCGAGGTTTTAGGTCGAGGGGGCTTCAATAGGCGAAGAGGCGGCGTCAGAGGGTCGAAGAGGCGGTGAGATGATAGGGTGGCGCGGCCAGGGCTTGGGCCGCGCCGGCCTACCTCCTGGGGCCCATGTGGGTCCAGTCTGGCGACTCTCGGGTGTTCTGGATGCTTCCGGAGATTCTAAGATCTTCGGCGTTGATTTCGTCCGATTCTGAGAATATTTCCTTACTAGGATTTCTGAAACCAAAAACAGCAGAAAACAGCAACTGGCCCTTCGGCATCTCGTCAATAGGTTAGTTCCGGAAAACGCATAAATATGACATAAAGTATGCATAAAACATGTAGATATCATCAATAATGTGGCATGGAACATAAGAAATTATCGATACGTCGGAGACGTATCAGACACTCTCAACAATGATCACATAATAGAACAACTCTACACTCTCTTGTTGGATGATGAACACCACTAGTTGTGTAGGGCTACAAGAGCACCTCAATGCCGGAGTTAACAAGCTCCACAACATTCGATATTCATATTTAAATAACCTTAGAGTGCATGATAGATCAACACAATTATACCGAGTACTAACATAGCATGCACACCATCACCGACAGACTATGAAAGGGGGAATAAATTGCATCAATACCATCATAGTAATAGTTAACTTCATAATCTACAAGAGATCACAATCATAGCATATACCAAGTACTACATGATGCACACACTGTCACCATTACATCATGGAGGAGGAATAGACTACTTTAATAACATCACTAGAGTAGCACATAGATGATATTCAACTAGATCACAAAGAGAGAGAGATGAACCACATAGCTACAGCGGAGCCCTCAGCCCCGGGGGGAATTACTCCCTCCTCATCATGGAGACAGCGATGGCGGTGAAGATGGCGGTGGAGACGGCGGTGGAGATGACTCCGGGGGAATTCCCCGTCCCGGCATGGTGCCGGAACAGAGACTTCTGTCCCCCGAATTGGAGTTTCGTGATGGCGGCGGCTCTGGAAGGTTTTCTCGGGTTTCGTCAATCCGTGTCGAAGTTTTAGGTCAGGGAGGCCTAAATAGGTGAAGAGGCGGAGTCGGAGGGGCCACGGGGGACCCACACACTAGGGGGCGTGCCCCCCCTTGGCCGCGCCACCCTGTGGGGTGGGGCCCCCTGGCTCCCCTCTAGCCTCTCTTCGGTGCTCTGGAAGATTCCGGGAAAAATAAGATATTGGGCGTTGATTTCGTCCGATTCCAAGAATATTTCCTTTGTAGGATTTCTGAAACCAAAAACAGCAGAAAACAGCAACTGGCCCTTCGGCATCTCATCAATAGGTTAGTTCCGGAAAACGCATAAAAACGATATAAAGTGTGAACAAAACATGTAGGTATTGTCATAAAACAAGCATGGAACATCAGAAATTATAGATACGTTGGAGACGTATCATAGCGCTTCTTGCCCACGGCTCTCCCTCCGACAACTTCGGTCCAGGAGTGCTTGGCGGGAGGGCCTTGGCTTGAACCGGCTTCAGTTGCCGGGGCCTTGTTCTTCTTGCCCTGGGGAGCGAGCTTCTCCAGGAACTCGCGGCCGGCCTCGGCCTACAGGGGAGCAACGTGCTCATGAACCTGCGGTTGTGTGCTGGCTGAGGGAGCATCTACAGAGGAGGAATAACAGTAAAGTATGAGAGACCAGAAAAGAAAGCTACCTCAAGCACAGTGAGATCGTCGGTGGAACCGGGAGCTTCAGACGAGACATTACCGGGGCGCGAGGTGTGGGTCCGGCCCATCTTGAGATCAGTCCAGTGGATGTAAGGATCTGGGTCCACCGTGTCCAGAGGGCGCTTCCGGCAAGGGCCTCACCGATCCGCCTCGATGCGAGGGAAGCAGTCTTTGGCCTGAAAAAAAATGAAAAGTCAGTTAGCCACAACGTAAGAGTTACCGGTACAACAACCCGGGTTGCACAATCTCTTACTTCTTTGGTTGGAGGGTTAGTGGACCTAAGAGGCAGGAAGCCCCACTCCTAGTCATCCGGCATGGCAGTCTGGCAGATCTGCCTAGCCTTGAAGACTATGTCCTCCTTGCTGAGAGGGAGGCCGGTGATCTTGGTAGGATCGCCAGGACCGTACATCTCGCTCATCTTATGAGCCCGGCGCTTAAGAGGAAGCACCCGGCGTGAAATGAAGGTGCGGATGATGTCGTCAGAGCAGATGTTTGTCTCCTTCATTAGCTTCTCCATGAAGCGTACTACCCGATTCGTTTCAAAGTGATTCGTCCCAGGAAAGTAGCTCCAGTTGACCTTTCTGGGCGGCGCCGGATTAAAGACCGGCAGATTGATGAGATCTGCGGCGCCGTTGTTCTTCACGTAGAAGAAGGTCCCTTGCCATAACCGGCATGACTCGAGACCAGAGAATTTAAAGAAGGGGCTCCCTTGGCGGGAGCCGATGATACAAGACCCGCATTGTACGGGGGGTTTGGGCTTAGGAATCTCCTTGCCCTAAACGGAGTTAATCCGAAGAGAGAAGAAGCGAGGAAAAGTCTCGCGAGTGGGGCGGATGCCGATGTAGCCCTCCATGAAGGTGGCATAACAAGAAAGGTAAAAAACGGCGTTGCCGGGAAGGTGGTGAGGCTGGAGTTGGTAAAAATCCAGAATTTGGCGGAAGAAGTCAGAAGCAGGAAGGCCGAAGCCGCGCTCCAAGTGAGCAAGAAACACGACGTACTCACCGGGTTCGAGTACCGGTTCGATCTCGTCGCCGGGAAGCCGAGAGGATACTCCTTCCGGTATCCTTCTAGACCGGTAGAGCCAGTCGATCTCGTGCTGCGTGACGTCGGAGCCTTTCCAGGCTCCGCGTGTGATACCGGATAGATCTACTCCGGGGGCTTGGCTAGAGCTGCCGGCCTATTGATCTTTGCCGGTGTCGGCTTCCATCTGGGCAAGGTCAGCGGTTAGCCCGTCGGAAGCTTCACTCTATTGGCTACTGGAGGAGGACACGGAAAGAGACTCGTCGCTAGACATACGAATCTACCCGAAAAAACAGACTTCCCAAGATCTACCCTTGCCCGAAGATCTACGAGTAAGAGAAAAAGCAAAAGAAAATAGGAAGTAAATATCCTACCGGCCCAAGATCTGAAAAGCAAAAAGGAGAGAGGTAAGCGCGAATCGAGCCTAACCTGAGGCGACGGAGATGCTGAAGGAGAAGGTCGCCGGTGAGGCGGCGAGCTCGTAGTTGCTGAGGAAGGCCGGCGACGAGAAGGCGAAGAAGAGGTCGTCGGAGCACGAACGCTGCAGCCGCAATAGGTGCACTGCAATGAATCCCCGCGCAGCGAAGCTTGGCGAGGCTCGACGGAGCAGCAGCGGAAGTTCGCCGGGCGGCGGAGCTCTAGCGACGAACGGAAACGGCGAGGGCGCAAGAGGGCTAGGAGCTCTGTGCGCGCGAGAGAGTCGAGAATGCGAAGAAAGGAGGAAGAAGGAGCAGTTTCCCCTTATATAGGAAGAAGAGATAGTGGGCTGGAAACCGCTGGGCCGCAGCGGTTTGCTTCGTGGGCCGCCACGTGGCGCGAGGATACACGCGCGGAAAATAGAAAGCCACAGGGAAGCCGCACGGATCCGGAACGGCAGCCTGGATCCGGTGTGTCGCAGTTAATACGGGCGCAGAAGCTGAAGGGAAGTGACCCCTGACACTGGCGCGTCAGGTACAGTGCGCATGTCACTGACAGGCACTGTACTCGAGAAATTCTCGACTTCGCCGAGGAAAGATTTAATGTCTAAGATGCCGGAGAATAAGATACCGGAAAATACCTTGCAAAGAAAGAAAAGACGTGAGTCCGGCAAAGATGCCGGGATCTAAACTGACCACCGGAAAGATTAAACCGGTACCTTAAGATAAGGGAACCTGGCATGGTCTGTTGGATAAAATCCACAAGACTATACCAGCTTCGGGGACTAATGTTGGGGGGATGACCCCCGGTATGCCAAAGGCATGCCAAACCGGATGGTTTGAGCCGTCAAGATACCGGTTTAATGTTTATACCGGAGCACAAAGATATGTGTTTGGCTAAGTAAAGCTAAGCCGGTATCCCCAAGAGGGGTATACCGGAACCGGGTAAAGAAGACACCGGGCTACCGGTAAGAACATCATGTCGGCAAGACTGGTCAAAGATTCTCTTCAGAGCTAGAGGACAAAGATGAGCTAAGCAAAGTAGCTTTAAACGAAGCCCTGGCGCCAAAGAGGAAGATGACGCTGAAAGAAGCCGGAGGACGTCAGCCTCCCTGATTAAAGACGACCCCAGCGTCATCTATGATTAAAGTAACTTTGTAAAGTAGTTTGTCTAGTCAAAGATGCCATTAGGGTTTCTTCCTCTGTAAGCCACCCTCTCCCCTATATAAGGAGAGGGGGCACACCCATACACGGGAGGATCGATCTAGAGAGCGAGACGACTCACCATGTATGATTGTTAGACACAAACCTGTATCCTGTTAAGATCAATGAAGAGAAAGATCTAGAGCAGAGTTCTTCCTTGTGTGTTTCTTCTTGTATCACTGTCTCTGGCTGAGTTCTTGAAGAAAGCATCCGGAAGTTCATCCTATCTAATCAAAAACCCTCCCCCGAATCCTCTAGCGCCCATTCGGCCCCAACTTAAGCCATCCCATGGCATCTGCTCGTTCACCACGATGACAAGGACTTTTAGCAAGTTTTTGTAAGAACTTTATAACTTCAGAGATATGACAATCATCAAAATCTAAACCATTATGATCTAAAGCAATGGGATCATTATCCCCAACGTTAGAAAAAATTTCAGCAGTTTTATCACAGGCAGTTTCAGCAGTTTTAGCAGTTTTTCACGCTTTGCATTAGAAGTGGAAACATTGCCAACACCAATTATTTCACCATTAATATTAGGAGGTGCAGCAACATGTGAAGCATTAGCATTGCTAGTGGTGGTAATAGTCCAAACTTTAGCTATATTGTTATCTTTAGCATTTTCTTCTTTCTCCCACCTAGCACGCAATTCGGCCATCAATCTTATATTCTCATTAATTCTAACTTGGATGGCGTTTGCTGTAGCAAATGACTTAATATCTTTATTTTCATTAGGCATAACTTCCGATTTCAAAAGATCAACATCAGCAACAAGACTATCAACTTTAGAAGCAAGTATATCAATTTTCCCAAGCTTTTCTTCAACAGATTTGTTAAAAGCAGTTTGTGTACTAATAAATTCTTTATAGATGGCTTCAAGTCCAGGGGGTGTATTCCTATTATTGTTGTAAGAATTCCCATAAGAATTACCATAACCGTTACCATTATTATAAGGATATGGCCTATAGTTGTTACTAGAATTGTTCCGATAAGCATTGTTGTTGAAATTATTATTTTTAATGAAGTTCACATCAACATGTTCTTCTTGGGCAACCAATGAAGCTAAAGGAACATTATTAGGATCAACATTTGTCCTACCATTCACAAGCATAGACATAATAGCATCAATCTTATCACTCAAGGAGGAGGTTTCAACAGAATTTACCTTCTTACCTTGTGGAGCTCTTTCTGTGTGCCATTCAGAGTAATTAATCATCATATTATCAAGAAGCTTTGTTGCGTCGCCTAGAGTGATGGACATAAAGGTACCTCCAGCAGCTGAATCCAATAGGTTCCGCGAAGAAAAATTCAATCCTGCATAAAAGGTTTGGATGATCATCCAAGTAGTCAGTCCATGGGTTGGGCAATTTTTAACCAAAGATTTCATTCTTTCCCATGCTTGGGCAACATCTTCATTATCCAATTGTTTAAAATTTATTATGCTACTTCTACAACAACAACAACAACAACAACAACCAAGCCTTTCAGTCCCAAACAAGTTGGGGTAGGCTAGAGTTGAAACCCATAAGATCTCGAAGCCAAGTCATGGTTCCGGAACGTGGATAGCTAACTTCCACGCACCCCTATCCATGGCTAAATCTTTGTCGATATTCCAAACCTTCAGGTCTCTCTTAACGGACTCCTCCCATGTCAAGTTTGGTCTACCACGACCCCTCTTAACATTCTCATCACGCTTTATCCGTCCGCTATGCACTGGCGCTTCCGGAGGCCTCCGTTGGATATGTCCAAACCATCTGAGACGATGTTGGACCAGCTTCTCTTCAATCGGTGCTACCCCAACTCTCTCCCGTATATCGTCGTTCCGTACCCGATCCTTTCTTGTGTGGCCACATATCCATCTCAACATGCGCATCTCTGCTACACTTAACTTTTGGATATGTCGTCTCTTCGTTGGCCAACACTCAGCACCATACAACATTGCAGGTCGGATAGCTGTCCTATAAAACCTGCCTTTTAGCTTTTGTGGCACTCTCTTGTCACAGAGTACGCCAGAAGCTTGGCGCCACTTCATCCAACCAGCCTTGATTCGGTGGCCCACATCTTCATCGATATCGCCATCCTTCTGCAACATGGACCCCAAATATCGAAAAGTGTCTCTCTCCGGTACCACCTGCCCATCAAGGCTAACCTCTCCCTCCTCGTGCCTAGTAGAACTGAAACTGCACCTCATGTATTCAGTTTTAGTTCTACTAAGCCTAAAACCTTTCGATTCGAGAGTTCGCCTCCACAACTCTAACTTTCTATTAACCCCCATTCGGCTATCATCGACTAGCACCACATCATCCGCAAAGAGCATACACCATGGGATGTCTCCTTGTATATCCCTTGTGACCTCATCCATCACCAAATCAAAAAGGTAAGGGCTCAAAGCTGACCCTTGGTGTAGCCCTATTCTAATTGGAAAGTCATCAGTGTCGCCATCGCTTGTTCGAACACTTGTCACAACATTATCATACATATCCTTGATGAGGGTAATGTACTTTATTGGGACTTTGTGTTTCTCCAAGGCCCACCACATGACATTCCGAGGTATCTTATCATAGGCCTTCTCCAAATCAATGAACACCATATGAAGGTCCTTCTTTTGCTCCCTGTATCTCTCCATCAGCTGTCGTACCAAGAAGATGGCTTCCATGGTAGACCTCCCAGGCATGAAACCAAATTGGTTTTTGGTCACGCTTGTCAACCTTCTTAAGCGGTGCTCAATGACTCTCTCCCATAGCTTCATAGTATGGCTCATCAGCTTGATTCCACGGTAATTAGTACAACTTTGAACATCCCCCTTGTTCTTGAAGATTGGTACTAAAATACTCCGCCTCCATTCTTCGGGCATCTTGTTTGACCGAAAAATGAGGTTGAAAAGCTTAGTTAGCCATACTATCGCTACGTCTCGAAGGCCTCTCCACGCCTCGATGGGGATACCATCAGGACCCATCGCCTTGCCGCCTTTCATCCTCCTTAACGCCTCCTTAACCTCAGACTCCTGGATACGTCGCACAAAGCACATGCTGGTATCATCAAAGGAGTCGTCTAGCTCAATGGTAGAGCTCTCAGCCTCTCCATTGTAAAGGTTGTCAAAGTACTCCTGCCATCTATGCTTGATCGCCTCATCCTTCACAAGAAGCTGATCATCACCGTCCTTGATGCATTTGACTTCATTGACATCCCTCGTCTTCCTCTCCCTAAACTTGGCCATCTTATAGATGTCCCTTTCGCCTTCCTTCGTGTTTAAACGTTGGTAGAGGTCCTCATACGCCCAACCCCTCGCTTCACTCACCGCCCGCTTTGCAGCCTTCTTCGCCACCTTGTACTTCTCCATGTTAGCTGCACTCCTGTCCAGATATAGGCATCTGAAACAGTCCTTTTTCTCCCTAATAACCTTCTGGACCTCATCGTTCCACCACCAGGTATCCTTAGCTTCCCTTCTACTTCCCTTAGTCACCCCAAACTCCTCTACGGCGACCTTCCGCAAGCAGGTCGCCATACTCGTCCACATCATGTTTGCATCGCCTCCTTCCTCCCAAGGGCCCTCCTTAATAACCCTCTCCCTGAAAGCCTGGGATGCCTCACCCTTGAGCTTCCACCACTTTGTTCTAGCGACTTTGGCGCGCTTACCCCGCTGGACACGGATCCTAAAGCGAAAGTCAGCAACCACCAGCTTATGTTGAGGGACAACACTCTCTCCAGGTATCACCTTACAATCTATGCAGGCGCGTCTGTCTTCTCTTCTAGAGAGGACAAAATCAATCTGGCTAGAGTGTAGACCACTACTAAACGTCACTAGATGGGATTCTCTCTTCCTAAAGAGGGTGTTAGCTACGACCATGTCATAGGCTAGAGCGAAGCTCAGGACATCTTCTCCTTCTTGGTTCCTGAACCCATAGCCAAAGCCCCCATGCACCCTTTCAAAACCTGTGTTAGATGTACCCACATGGCCATTGAGGTCTCCTCCTATGAAGAGCTTCTCACCAATAGGTACCCTCCTAACCAAGTCCTCCAGGCCTTCCCAAAACTCCCTCTTGGTGCTCTCATTGTGGCCTACTTGTGGGGCATACGCGCTGATAACATTGAGGACTAAGTCCCCAACAACCAGCTTGACAAGGATCATCCGGTCCCCTTGCCTCTTGACGCCCACAACTCCATCCCTGAGGCTCTTATTGACCAAGATGCCTACTCCTTTTTTGTTTGAAGTTGTCCCCGTGTACCACAACTTGAAACCGGTATCCTCCACCTCCTTCGCCTTCTGTCCCTTCCATTTGGTCTCTTGGACACATAGGACATCAACACGCCTCCTCACCGCTGTATCAACTAACTCCCGTAACTTACCCGTCAAGGACCCTACGTTCCAGCTACCTAAGCGTATCCTCCTAGGCTCGGCTAACTTCCTTACCCTCCGCACTCGTCGAGTCAAATGCGGAGACCCTTGCTCATTTTTCACTACACCGGGGCGTCGGTGCAGCGAGCCACTAAGGATGCGGTGACCCGATCCTTGCTCACTTATCACCGTATCCAGATCAAGATATGGCGCGCCACCAAGGGGGTGACGGCCCGACCCTTGCCCATTTGACACCACACCCGGGTTCCGATGTGGCGCGTCGCTAAGAGGGTTACGCCCCAATGATACGTCTCCGACGTATCGATAATTTCTTGTGTTCCATGCCACATTATTGATGTTATCTACATGTTTTATGCACACTTTATGTCATATTCGTGCATTTTCTGGAACTAACCTATTAACAAGATGCCGAAGTGCCGCTTCTGTTTTCTGCTGTTTTTGGTTTCAGAAATCCTAGTAACGAAATATTCTCGGAATTGGACGAAATCAACGCCCAGGGTCCTATTTTGCCACGAAGCTTCCAGAAGACCGAAGAGGAGACGAAGTGGGGCCACGAGGCGGCCAGACTACAGGGCGGCGCGGCCTAGGTCTTGGCCGCGCGGCCCTGTCATCTGGGCCCCTCGTGTGGCCCCCTGACCTGCCCTTCCGCCTACTTAAAGCCTCCGTCGCGAAACCCCCAGTACCGAGAGCCACGATACGGAAAACCTTCCAGAGACGCCGCCGCCGCCAATCCCATCTCGGGGGATTCAGGAGATCGCCTCCGGCACCCTGCCGGAGAGGGGAATCATCTCCCGGAGGACTCTACGCCGCCATGGTCGCCTCCGGAGTGATGTGTGAGTAGTCTACCCCTGGACTATGGGTCCATAGCAGTAGCTAGATGGTTGTCTTCTCCCCATTGTGCTTAATTGTCGGATCTTGTGAGCTGCCTAACATGATCAAGATCATCTATCTGTAATTCTATATGTTGCGTTTGTTGGGATCCGATGAATAGAGAATACTTGTTATGTTGATTATCAAAGTTATGTCTATGTGTTGTTTATGATCTTGCATGCTCTCCATTACTAGTAGATGCTCTGGCCAAGTAGATGCTTGTAACTCCAAGAGGGAGTATTTATGCTCGATAGTGGGTTCATGTCTCCGTGAATCTGGGGAAGTGACAGAAATCTCTAAGATTATGGATGTGCTGTTGCCACTAGGGATAAAACATTGATGCTATGTCCGAGGATGTAGTTATTGATTACATTACGCGCAATACTTAATGCAATTGTCTGTTGTTAGCAACTTAATACTGGAGAGGGTTCGGATGATAACCTGAAGGTGGACTTTTTAGGCATAGATGCATGCTGGATAGCGGTCTATGTACTTTGTCGTAATGCCCAATTAAATCTCACAATACTCATCATAATATGTATGTGCATGGTCATGCCCTCTTTATTTGTCAATTGCCCAACTGTAATTTGTTCACCCAACATGCTGTTTATCTTATGGGAGAGACACCTCTAGTGAACTGTGGACCCCAGTCCAATTCTCTATACTGAAATACAATCTACTGCAATACTGTTCTACTGTTTTCTGCAAACAATCATCTTCCACACTATACATCTAATCCTTTGTTACAGCAAGCCGGTGAGATTGACAACCTCACTGTTTCGTTGGGGCAAAGTACTTTGGTTGTGTTGTGCAGGTTCCACGTTGGCGCCGGAATCCCTGGTGTTGCGCCGCACTACATCCCGCCGCCATCAACCTTCAACGTGCTTCTTGGCTCCTACTGGTTCGATAAACCTTGGTTTCATACTGAGGGAAAACTTGCCGCTGTACACATCACACCTTCCTCTTGGGGTTCCCAACGGACGCGTGCTGTACGCGTATCAAGCTCTTTTTCTGGCGCCGTTGCCGGGGAGATCAAGACACGCTGCAAGGGGAGTCTCCACTTCCCAATCTCTTTACTTTGTTTTTGTCTTGCTTAGTTTTATTTACTACTTTGTTTGCTGCACTAAATCAAAATACAAAAAAATTAGTTGCTATTACTTTATTTGTTATCTTGTTTGCTATATCAAAAACACAAAAAAATTAGTTACTTACATTTACTTTATCTAGTTTGCTTTATTTACTACTGCTAAAATGGCCACCCCTGAAAATACTAAGTTGTGTGACTTCACAACCACAAATAATAATGATTTCTTATGCGCACCTATTGCTCCACCTGCTACTACAGCAGAATTCTTTGAAATTAAACCTGCTTTATTGAATCTTGTTATGCGAGAGCAATTTTCTGGTGTTAGTTCTGATGATGCCGCTGCCCATCTTAATAATTTTGTTGAACTATGTGAAATGCAAAAGTATAAGGATGTAGATGGTGACATTATAAAATTAAAATTGTTCCCTTTCTCATTAAGAGGAAGAGCTAAAGATTGGTTGCTATCTCTGCCTAAGAATAGTATTGATTCATGGACTAAATGCAAGGATGCTTTTATTGGTAGATATTATCCTCCTGCTAAAATTATATCTTTGAGGAGTAGCATAATGAATTTTAAACATTTAGATACTGAACATGTTGCTCAAGCTTGGGAAAGAATGAAATCTTTGGTTAAAAATTGCCCAACCCATGGACTGACTACTTGGATGATCATCCAAACCTTCTATGCAGGACTAAATTTTTCTTCGCGGAATTTATTGGATTCAGCTGCTGGAGGTACCTTTATGTCCATCACTCTTGGTGAAGCAACAAAGCTTCTTGATAATATGATGATCAATTACTCTGAATGGCACACGGAAAGAGCTCCACAAGGTAAGAAGGTAAATTCTGTCGAAGAAACCTCTTCCTTGAGTGATAAGATTGATGCTATTATGTCTATGCTTGTGAATGATAGGACTAATGTTGATCCTAATAATGTTCCATTAGCTTCATTGGTTGCACAAGAAGAACATGTTGATGTAAACTTCATTAAAAATAATAATTTCAACAACAATGCTTATCGGAACAATTCTAGTAATAACTATAGGCCATATCCTTATAATAATGGCAACGGCTATGGTAATTCTTATGGGAATTCTTACAACAATAATAGGAATTCACCCCCTGGACTTGAAGCTATGCTTAAAGAATTTATTAGTACACAAACTGCCTTTAACAAATCTGTTGAAGAAAAGCTTGGGAAAATGGATATACTTGCTTCTAAAGTCGATAGTCTTGCTGCTGATGTTGATCTTTTGAAATCGAAAGTTATGCCTAGTAGGGATATTGAAAATAAAATTGTTACTACAGCAAATGCCATCCAAGTTAGAATTAATGAGAATATAAGATTAATGGCTGAATTGCGTGCTAGGTGGGATAGAGAAGAAAATGAAAAACTAGCTAAAGAGAAGAATGTAGCTAAAGTTTGGACTATTACCACCACAAGTAATGTTGATTCTTCACATGTTGCTGCACCTCCTACTATTAATGGTAAAATAATTGGTGTTGGCAATGTTTCTACCCCTAGTGCAAAGCGTACAAAACTACCCGAAACTGCTAAAACTGCTGAAACTGCCTGTGATAAAACTACTGAAATTTTTTCCAACATTGGGGATGATGATCCCATTGATTTAGATTATAATGGTTTGAATTTTGATGATTGCCACATCTCTGAAGTTATAAAGTTCTTGCAAAAACTTGCTAAAAGTCCTAATGCTAGTGCTATAAATTTGGCTTTCACAAAACATATTACAAATGCTCTCATAAAAGCTAGAGAAGAGAAACTAGAGCGCGAAGCCTCTATTCCTAGAAAGCTAGAGGATGGTTGGGAGCCCATCATTAAGATGAAGGTTAAAGATTTTGATTGTAATGCCTTATGTGATCTTGGTGCAAGTATTTCTGTTATGCCTAAGAAAATTTATAATATGCTTGACTTGCCACCGCTGAAAAATTGTTATTTGGATGTTAATCTTGCTGATCATTCTACAAAGAAACCTTTGGAGAAAGTTGATAATGTTCGCATTACCGTTAACAATAACCTTGTCCCCGTTGATTTTGTTGTCTTGGATATTGAATGCAATGCATCTTGTCCCATTATATTGGGAAGACCTTTTCTTCGAAATGTTGGTGCTATCATTGATATGAAGGAAGGTAATATAAAATATCAATTTCCTCTCAAGAAAGGTATGGAACACTTCCCTAGAAAGAGAATGAAGTTACCTTTTGATTCTATTATTAGAACAAATTATGATGTTGACACTTCGTCTCTTGATAATACTTGATACACACTTTCTGCGCCTAGCTGAAAGGCGTTAAAGAAAAGCGCTTATGGGAGACAACCCATGTTTTTACTACAGTACTTTGTTTTTATTTTGTGTCTTGGAAGTTGTTTACTACTGTAGAAACCTCTCCTTATCTTAGTTTAGTGTTTTGTTGTGCCAAGTAAAGTCATTGATAGTAAAGTTCATACTAGATTTGGATTACTGCACAGAAACAGATTTCTTTGCTGTCACGAATCTGGGCTGTTTTCTCTGTAGGTAACTCAGAAAATTATGCCAATTTACGTGAGTGATCCTCAGATATGTACGCAACTTTCATTCAATTTGAGAATTTTCATTTGAGCAAGTCTGGTGCCTCGATAAAATTCGTCAATACGAACTGTTCTGTTTTGACAGATTCTGCCTTTTATTTCGCATTGCCTCTTTTGCTATGTTGGATGAATTTCTTTGATCCATTAATGTCCAGTAGCTTTATGCAATGTCCAGAAGTGTTAAGAATGATTGTGTCACCTCTTAACATGTTAATTTTTATTGTCCACTAATCCTCTAATGAGTTGTTCTAAGTTTGGTGTGGAGGAAGTTTTCAAGGATCAAGAGAGGAGATGATACAACATGATCAAGGAGAGTGAAAGCTCTAAGCTTGGGGATGCCCCGGTGGTTCACCCTTGCATATTCTAAGAAGACTCAAGCGTCTAAGCTTGGGGATGCCCAAGGCATCCCCTTCTTCATCGACAACATTATCAGGTTCCTCCCCTGAAACTATATTTTTATTCCATCACATCTTATGTGCTTTTCTTGGAGCGTCGGTTTGTTTTTGTTTTTTGTTTTGTTTGAATAAAATGGATCCTAGCATTCTTTGTGTGGGAGAGACATGCTCCGCTGTAGCATATGGACAAGTATGTCCTTAGGCTCTACTCATAGTATTCATGGCGAAGTTTCTTCTTCGTTAAATTGTTATATGGTTGGAATTGGAAAATGATACATGTAGTAAATTGCTATAATGTCTTGGATAATGTGATACTTGGCAATTGTTGTGCTCATGTTTAAGCTCTTGCATCATATACTTTGCACCCATTAATGAAGAAATACATAGAGCATGCTAAAATTTGGTTTGCATATTTGGTCTCTCTAAGGTCTAGATAATTTCTAGTATTGAGTTTGAACAACAAGGAAGATAGTGTAGAGTCTTATAATGTTTACAATATGTCTTTTATGTGAGTTTTGCTGCGCCGTTCATCCTTGTGTTTGTTTCAAATAACCTTGCTAGCCTAAACCTTGTATCGAGAGGGATTACTTCTCATGCATCCAAAATCCTTGAGCCAACCACTATGCCATTTGTGTCCACCATACCTACCTACTACATGGTATTTCTCCGCCATTCCAAAGTAAATTGCTTGAGTGCTACCTTTAAAATTCCATCATTCACCTTTGCAATATATAGCTCATGGGACAAATAGCTTAAAAACTATTGTGGTATTGAATATGTACTTATGCACTTTATCTCTTATTAAGTTGCTTGTTGTGCGATAACCATGTTCACTGGGGACGCCATCAACTATTCTTTGTTGAATATCATGTGAGTTGCTATGCATGTCCATCTTGTCTGAAGTAAGGGAGATCTACCACCTTATGGTTAAGCATGCATATTGTTAGAGAAGAACATTGGGCCGCTAACTAAAGCCATGATCCATGGTGGAAGTTTCAGTTTTGGACATATATCCTCAATCTCATATGAGAAAATTATTAATTGTTGTTACATGCTTATGCATAAAAGAGGAGTCCATTATCTATTGTCTATGTTGTCCCGGTATGGATGTCTAAGTTGAGAATAATCAATAGCGAGAAATCCAATGCGAGCTTTCTCCTTAGACCTTTGTACATGCGGCATAGAGGTACCCCTTTGTGACACTTGGTTAAAACATGTGCATTGCGATGATCCGGTAGTCCAAGCTAATTAGGACAAGGTGCGGGCACTATTAGTATTCTATGCATGAGGCTTGCAACTTGTAAGATATAATTTACATGATACATATGCTTTATTACTACAGCTGACAAAATTGTTTCATGTTTTCAAAATCAAAGCTCTAGCACAAATATAGCAATCGATGCTTTTCCTCTATGGAGGACCATTCTTTTACTTTCATTGTTGAGTCAGTTCACCTATTTCTCTCCACCTCAAGAAGCAAACACTTGTGTGAACTGTGCATTGATTCCTACATACTTGCATATTGCACTTATTATATTACTCTATGTTGATAATATCCATGAGATATACATGTTACAAGTTGAAAGCAACCACTGAAACTTAATCTTCCTTTGTGTTGCTTCAATACCTTTACTTTGATTTATTGCTTTATGAGTTAACTCTTATGCAAGACTTATTGATGCTTGTCTTGAAGTACTATTCATGAAAAGTCTTTGCTATATGATTCACTTGTTTACTCATGTCATATACATTGTTTTGATCGCTGCATTCACTACATATGCTTTACAAATAGTATGATCAAGGTTATGATGGCATGTCACTCCAGAAATTATCTTTGTTATCGTTTTACCTGCTCGGGACGAGCAGAACTAAGCTTGGGGATGCTGATACGTCTCCGACGTATCGATAATTTCTTGTGTTCCATGCCACATTATTGATGTTATCTACATGTTTTATGCATACTTTATGTCATATTCGTGCATTTTCTGGAACTAACCTATTAACAAGATGCCGAAGTGCCGATTCTTTGTTTTCTGCTGTTTTTGGTTTCAGAAATCCTAGTAACGAAATATTCTCGGAATTGGACGAAATCAACGCCCAGGGTCCTATTTTGCCACGAAGCTTCCAGAAGACCGAAGAGGAGACGAAGTGGGGCCACGAGGCGGCCAGACTACAGGGCGGCGCGGCCTAGGTCTTGGCCGCGTGGCCCTGTCATCTGGGCCCCTTGTGTGGCCCCCTGACCTGCCCTTCCGCCTACTTAAAGCCTCCGTCGCGAAACCCCCAGTACCGAGAGCCACGATACGGAAAACCTTCCAGAGACGCCGCCGCCGCCAATCCCATCTCGGGGGATTCAGGAGATCGCCCCCGGCACCCTGCCGGAGAGGGGAATCATCTCCCGGAGGACTCTACGCCGCCATGGTCGCCTCCGGAGTGATGTGTGAGTAGTCTACCCCTGGACTATGGGTCCATACCAGTAGCTAGATGGTTGTCTTCTCCCCATTGTGCTTAATTGTCGGATCTTGTGAGCTGCCTAACATGATCAAGATCATCTATCTGTAATTCTATATGTTGCGTTTGTTGGGATCCGATGAATAGAGAATACTTGTTATGTTGATTATCAAAGTTATGTCTATGTGTTGTTTATGATCTTGCATGCTCTCCGTTACTAGTAGATGCTCTGGCCAAGTAGATGCTTGTAACTCCAAGAGGGAGTATTTATGCTCGATAGTGGGTTCATGTCTCCGTGAATCTGGGGAAGTGACAGAAATCTCTAAGATTATGGATGTGCTGTTGCCACTAGGGATAAAACATTGATGCTATGTCCGAGGATGTAGTTATTGATTACATTACGCGCAATACTTAATGCAATTGTCTGTTCTTAGCAACTTAATACTGGAGGGGGTTCGGATGATAACCTGAAGGTGGACTTTTTAGGCATAGATGCATGCTGGATAGCAGTCTATGTACTTTGTCGTAATGCCCAATTAAATCTCACAATACTCATCATAATATGTATGTGCATGGTCATGCCCTCTTTATTTGTCAATTGCCCAACTGTAATTTGTTCACCCAACATGCTGTTTATCTTATGGGAGAGACACCTCTAGTGAACTGTGGACCCCAGTCCAATTCTCTATACTGAAATACAATCTCTTGCAATCTTTGTTCTACTGTTTTCTGCAAACAATCATCTTCCACACTATACATCTAATCCTTTGTTACAGCAAGCCGGTGAGATTGACAACCTCACTGTTTCATTGGGGCAAAGTACTTTGGTTGTGTTGTGCAGGTTCCACGTTGGCGCCGGAATCCCTGGTGTTGCGCCGCACTACATCCCGCCGCCATCAACCTTCAACGTGCTTCTTGGCTCCTACTGGTTCGATAAACCTTGGTTTCATACTGAGGGAAAACTTGCCGCTGTACGCATCACACCTTCCTCTTGGGGTTCCCAACGGACGCGTGCTGTACGCGTATCACCCAACGAGGTTCCTTCTCAAAGATATAATTTTAGCAGGAGGATAATATCTACCAATGAAAGCATCCTTACATTTAGTCCATGAATCAATACTGTTCTTAGGCAGAGATAGCAACCAATCTTTAGCTCTTCCTCTTAATGAGAAAGGAAACAAATTTAATTTTATAATGTCACCATCTACATCCTTATACTTTTGCATTTCACATAGTTCAAGAAAATAATTAAGATGGGTAGCAGCATCATCAGAACTAACACCAGAAAATTGCTCTCTCATAACAAGATTTAGTGAAGCAGGTTTAATTTCAAAGAATTCTGCTGTAATAGCAGGTGGAGCAATGGGTGTGCATAAGAAATCATTATTATTTGTGGTTGTGAAGTCACACAACTTAGTATTTTTAGGAGTACCCATTTTAGCAACAGTAAATAAAGCAAACAAGATAAAGTAAATGCAAGTAACTAATTTTTTTGTGTTTTTAATATGGAGAATGCAAACAAGACAGTAAATAAAGTAAAGCTAGCAACTATTTTTTGTGTGTTTTTGATATAGTGCAGCAAACAAAGTAGTAAATAATATAAAGCAAGACAAAAACATAGTAAAGAGATTGGAAGTGGAGACTCCCCTTGCAGCGTGTCTTGATCTCCCCGGCAACGGCGCCAGAAAAACAGTCTTGATGACGCGTAAAGCACACGCCCGTTGGGAACCCCAAGAGGAAGGTGTGATGCGTACAGCGGAAAGTCTTTCCCTCATTAAGAAACCAAGGTTATCAAACCAGTAGGAGTCAAGAAGCACGTTGAAGGTTGATGGCGGCGAAGTGTAGTGCGGCGCAACACCAGGGATTCCGGTGCCAACGTGGAACCTGCACAACACAACCAAAGTACTTTGCCCCAACTTAACAGTGAGGTTGTCAATCTCACCGGCTTGCTGTAACAAAGGATTAGATGTATAGTGTGGATGATGATGTTTGCAGAAAACAGTAGAACGAGTATTGCAGTAGATTGTATTCGATGTAAAAGAATGGACCGGGGTCCATAGTTCACTAGTGGTGTCTCTCCCATAAGAATAAACATGTTGGGTGAACAAATTACAGTTGGGCAATTGACAAATAAAGAGGGCATGACCATGCACATACATGTTATGATGAGTAGTGTGAGATTTAATTGGGCATTACGACAAAGTACATAGACCGCTATCCAGCATGCATCTATGCCTAAAAAGTCCACCTTCAGGTTATCATCCGAACCCCTCCGCATTAAGTTGCAAACAACAGACAATTGCATTAAGTATGGTGCGTAATGTAATCAACAAATACATCCTTAGACATAGCGTTGATGTTTTATCCCTAGTGGCAACAGCACATCCACAACCTTAGAACTTTCTCACACCGTCCTGCATTTAATGGAGGCATGAACCCACTATCGAGCATAAATACTCCCTCTTGGAGTTACAAGTAACGACTTGGCCAGAGCCTCTACTAATAACGGAGAGCATGCAAGATCATAAACAACACATAGATGATAGATTGATAATCAACATAACATAGCATTCCATATTCATCGAATCCCAACAAACGCAACATGTAGCATTACAGATAGATGATCTTGATCATGTTAGGCAGCTCACAAGATCCAACAATGATAGCACAATTAGGAGAAGACGACCATCTAGCTACTGCTATGGACCCATAGTCCAGGGGTGAACTACTCACACATCACTCCGGAGGCGACCATGGCGGTGAAGAGTCCTCCGGGAGATAATTCCCCTCTCCGGCAGGGTGCCGGAGGCGATCTCCTGAATCCCCCGAGATGGGATTGGCGGTGGCGGCGTCTCTGGAAGGTTTTCCGTATAGTGGCTCTCAGTACTGGAGTTATTATCGACGAAGGCTTAAGTAGGCAGAAGGGTAGGTCAGGGGGCGCCACGAGGGCCCCACACGCTAGGGCCGCGCGGCCAGGGCCTGGGCCACGCCGCCCTACTGTGGCGTCGCCTCGTCGCCCCACTTCGTATCTCCTCCGGACTTCTGGAAGCTTTGTGGAAAAATAAGATCCTGGGCGTTGATTTCGTCCAATTCCGAGAATATTTCCTTACTAGGATTTCTGAAACCAAAAACAGCAGAAAACAGCAACTGGCTCTTCGGCATCTTGTTAATAGGTTAGTGCCGGAAAATGCATAAATATGACATAAAGTATGTATAAAACATGTAGGTATTGTCATAAAACAAGCATGGAACATAAGAAATTATCGATACGTTGGAGACGTATCAGCATCCCCAAGCTTAGTTCCTACTCGTCCCGAGTTGGTAAACGATAACAAAGATAATTTCTGAAGTGACATGGCATCATAATCTTGATCAATACTATTGTAAAGCACATGTAATGAATGCAGCGATTCGAAGCAATGGTAAAGACAATGGTTAAACAATTGAATCATATAGCAAAGACTTTTCATGAATAGTACTTCCAAGACAAGCATCAATAAGTCTTGCATAAGAGTTAACTCATAAAGCAATAGATTCAAAGTAAAGGCATTGAAGCAACACAAAGGAAGATTAAGTTTCAGCGGTTGCTTTCAACTTATAACATGTATATCTCATGGATAGTTGTCAATACAGAGTAATATGATGAATGCAAATATGCAAGTATGTAAGAATCAATGCACAGTTAACCCAAGTGTTTGCTTCTAAGATGGAAGGAAGTAGGTGAACTGACTCAACATAAAAGTAGAAGAATGAACCTTCGCAGAGGGAAGCATTGATTGCTATATTTGTGCTAGAGCTTTTATTTTGAAAACATAAAGAGAGCATAAAAGTAAATTTTGAGAAGTGTTTGTTGTTGTCAACGAATGGTAGTGGGCACTTGATACGTCTCCAACGTATCTATAATTTCTGATGTTCCATGCTTGTTTTATGACAATACCTACATGTTTTGTTCACACTTTATGACGATTTTATGCGTTTTCCGGAACTAACCTATTGACGAGATGCCGAAGTGCCAGTTCCTGTTTTTTGCTGTTTTTGGTTTCAGAAATCCTAGTAAGGAAATATTCTCGGAATTGGACGAAATCAACACCCAGAACCATATTTTTCCCGGAAGCTTCCAGAGAGCCAGAGTGGGACCAGAGGGGAGCCCTGGGGGCCCCACACATGGTGGCGGCGCGGACCAAGGGGGGGCGCGCCCCCCTAGTGTGAGGAGGCCCTGTGGCCCCTCCGACTCCGACTCTTCGCCTATAAGAAGCCTCCTGACCTAAAAACTTCGGAAGAATAAGCCACGGTACGAGAAACCTTCCAGAGCCGCCGCCATCGCGAAGCCAAGATCTGGGGGACAGGAGTCTCTGTTCCGGCACACCACCGGGACGGGGAAGTGCCCCCGGAAGGCATCTCCATCGACACCACCGCCATCTTCATCACCGCTGCTGTCTCCCATGAGGAGGGAGTAGTTCTTCCTCGAGGCTAAGGGCTGTACCGGTAGCTATGTGGTTAATCTCTCTACCATGTACTTCAATACGATGATCTCATGAGCTGCCTTACATGATTGAGATTCATATGATGAGCTTTGTATCACTATTAATCTATATGCTACTCTAGTGATGTTATTAAAGTACTCTATTCGTCCTCCATGATGTAATGGTGACAGTGTGTGCATCATGTAGTACTTGGCGTAGTTTATGATTGTGATCTCTTGTAGATTATGAAGTTAACTATTACTATGATGGTATTGATGTGATCTATTCCTCCTTTCATAGTATGATGGTGACAGTGTGCATGCTAAGTTAGTACTTGGTATAATTGCGTTGGTCTATCATGCACTCTAAGGTTATTTAAATATGAACATCGAATGTTGTGGAGCTTGTTAACTCCGGCATTGAGGTGCTCTTGTAGCCCTACACAATTAATGGTGTTCATCATCCAACAAGAGAGTGTAGAGTGGTTTTATTATGTGATCAATGTTGAGAGTGTCCACTAGTGAAAGTATGATCCCTAGGCCTTGTTTCCGAATAGAAAAGTCACACCACAAAGATTCCTATCTCCCACGTCAACTGCACGCCAGCAAGTATTTTCTGGTGCCATTGCCGGGGAGGTCACTGTTTATTTACTGTTCCATTGCATGTTTACTCGCTGCCATATTTTATTCAGATTGCTATTACCACTCATATACATCCATATTACTTGCATCTCACTATCTCTTCGCCAAACTAGTGCACCTATACATCTGACAAGTGTATTAGGTGTGTTGGGGACACAAGAGACTGTGATCCACTTAAGGGAAAACTTGCTGCTGTTCTACAAACCTCTGCTCTTGGATGCCCAACACTGTCTAGAGGAAAAGAAGTGTGAGTAGACATCAAGCTATTTTCTGGCGCCGTTGCCGGGGAGGAAAGGTAAAAGGCACTCACACTCCGGTCCCAGGTAACTAAGTTATTTTCTGGTGCCGTTGTAAGTGCTCGAAGCTATTTCCTTTAGATTCTGCAATTGCATCTTTTTGTTTCTTGTTTTTATTCCACTAGTTAGGCATAATGGAAAGCAACATGGAGCTTTTTAATCTATTTCCTGAGTTAAGACATGGATGGTTTGATGCGAAAATTAAAAAACCTATGGAACATATTAGTATGAACGCTTTGAACACCATTGTTGATAATGATATGGAAAATTCTAAGCTTGGGGAAGCTGGTTTTGATGAGCATGATATTTTTAGTCCCCCAAGCATTGAGGAGAAAATTTACTTTGATGATACTTTGCCTCCTATTTATGATGATTATAATGATAGTAGTCTTTTGGTGCCACCTACTATGGAGGATAAGTTTAATTATGATTACAATATGCCTCCTATATTTGATGATGAGAATAATAATGATAGCTACTTTGTTGAATTTGCTCCCACTACAATTAATAAGAATGACTATGCTTATGTTGGGAGTAGTAATAGTTCTATGCATGAGACTCATGATAACAATGCTTTATGTGATAGTTATATTGTTGAGTTTGCTCATGATACTACTGAAAGTTATTATGAGGGAGGAAAATATGGTTGTAGAAATTTTCATGTTACTAAAACACCTCTCTTTTTGCTGAAAATCTTGAAGTTGCGCTTGTCTAGTCTTTCTATGCTTGTTGCATTATGCTTCATGAATTTGTTTATTTACAAGATTCCTTTTCATAGGAAGTGGGTTAGACTTAAAAGTGTTTCATATTTTCTTTTTGATGCTCTCTTTTGCTTCAACTCTTATTTCTTGGGAGTGCATCATTAAAATTGCCGAGCCCATCTTAATGGCTATAAAGAAAGCACTTCTTGGGAGATAACCCATGTTTTTATTTTACTACAGTACTTTTGTTTTATATTTGAGTCTTGGAAGTTGTTAGTACTGTAGAAACCTCTCCTTATCTTTATTTTATTGCATTGTTGTGCCAAGTAAAGTCTTTGATAGTAAGGTTGATACTAGATTTGGATTACTGCGCAGAAACAGATTTCTTGCTGTCACGAATTTGGGCAGTGTTCTCTGCAGGTAACTCAGAAAAATCTGTCAATTTACGTGCGTGATCCTCAGATATGTACGCAACTTTCATTAAATTTGAGAATTTTCATCTGAGCAAGTCTGGCGCCTCTAAAAAATTCGTCTTTACGGACTGTTCTATTTTGACAGATTCTGCCTTTTATTTCGCATTGCCTCTTTTGCTGTGTTAGATGGATTTCTTTGTTCCATTAACCTTCAGTAGCTTTGGGCAATGTCCAGAAGTGTTAAGAATGATTGTGTCACCTCTGAACATGTGAATTTTTTATTATGCACTAACCCTCTAATGAGTTTGTTTTAAGTTTGGTGTGGAGGAAGTTTTCAAGGGTCAAGAGAGGAGGATGATATATGATCAAGAAGAGTGAAAAGTCTAAGCTTGGGGATGCCCCCGTGGTTCATCCCTGCATATTTCAAGAAGACTCAAGCGTCTAAGCTTGGGGATGCCCAAGGCATCCCCTTCTTCATCAACAATTTATCAGGTTCCTCTAGTGAAACTATATTTTTATTCCATCACATCTTATGTGCTTTACTTGGAGCGTCTGTATGTTCTTGTTTTTGTTTTGTTTGAATAAAATTGGATCCTAGAATTCATTGTGTGGGAGAGAGACACGCTCCGCTGGTTCATATGAACACATGTGTTCTTAGCTTTTAATGTTCATGGCGAAGATTGAAACTGCTTCGTTAATTGTTATATGGTTGGAAACAGAAAATGCTACATGTGGTAATTGGTATAATGTCTTGAATAATTTGATACTTGGCAATTGTTGTGCTCATATAGATCATGTTTAAGCTCTTGCATCATATACTTTGCACCTATTAATGAAGAACTACATAGAGCTTGCTAAAATTTGGTTTGCATGATTGGTCTCTCTAAAGTCTAGATATTTTCTAGTAAGGGTTTGAGCAACAAGGAAGACAGTGTAGAGTCTTATAATGCTTGTAATATGTTCTTATGTAAGTTTTGTTGTACCGGTTCATACTTGTGTTTGCTTCAAACAACCTTGCTAGCCTAAGCCTTGTATTGAGAGGGATTACTTCTCGTGCATCCAAAATCCTTGAGCCAAAAACTATGGCATTTGTGTCCACCATACCTACCTACCACATGGTATTTCTCTGCCATTCCAAAGTAAATTGCTTGAGTGCTACCTTTAAAATTCCATTCTTTGTCTTTTCAATATATAGCTCATGGGAAAAATAGCCTAAAAACTATTTTGGTATTGAATATGTACTTATGTATCTTATTTCTTATTAAGTTGCTTGTTGAGCAATAACCATGTTCCTGGGGACGCCATCAACTATCCTTTGTTGAATATCATGTGATTTGCTATGCATGTTCGTCTTGTCTGAAGTAAGGGTGATTTATCATGAGTTGAATGGTTTGAGCATGCATATTGTTAGAGAAGAACATTGGGCCGCTAACTAAAGCCATGATCCATGGTGGAAGTTTCAGTTTTGGACAACAATCTTCAATATCTTATGAGAATATTATTTGTTGTTGAATGCTTATGCATTAAAGAGGAGTCCATTATCTGTTGTCTATGTTGTCCCGGTATGGATGTCTAAGTTGAGAATAATCAAAAGCGAGAAATCCAATATGAGCTTTCTCCTTAGACCTTTGTACAGGCGGCATAGAGGTACCCCTTCGTGATACTTGGTTAAAACATATGTTATGCAATGATAATCCATGTAAATCCAAGCTAATTAGGACAAGGTGCGGGCACTATTGGTAATCTATGCATGAGGCTTGCAACTTGTAGGATATCTTATACATAATACATATGCTTTATTACTACCGTTGACAAAATTGTTTCTTGTTTTCAAAATAAAAGCTCTAGCACAAATATAGCAATCCATGCTTCCCTTTGCGAAGGGCCATTCTTCTACCTTTATGTTGAGTCAGTTTACCTATTTCCTTCCATCTTAAAAGCAAACACTTGTGTTAACTGTGCATTGATTCTTACATGCTTACTTATTGCACTTATTATTTTACTTTGTATTGACAACTATCCATGAGATATACATGTTACAAGTTGAAAGCAACTGCTGAAACTTAAATCTTCCTTTGTGTTGCTTCAATGCCTTTACTTTGAATTTATTGCTTTATGAGTTAACTCTTATGCAAGACTTATTGATGCTTGTCTTGAAAGTACTATTCATGAAAAGTCTTTGCTATATGATTCAGTTGTTTAATCATTATCTTTATCATTGCTTTGAATCACTGCATTTATCTCATATGCTTTACAATAGTATGATTAAGATCATGTTGGTAGCATGTCACTTCAGAAATTATTCTTTTATCGTTTACCTACTCGAGGACGAGTAGGAACTAAGTTTGGGGATGCTGATACGTCTCCAACGTATCTATAATTTCTGATGTTCCATGCTTGTTTTATGACAATACCTACATGTTTTGTTCACACTTTATGATGATTTTATGCGTTTTCCGGAACTAACCTATTGACGAGATGCCGAAGTGCCAGTTCCTGTTTTCTGCTGTTTTTGGTTTCAGAAATCCTAGTAAGGAAATATTCTCGGAATTGGACAAAATCAACGCCCAGAACCTTATTTTTCCCGGAAGCTTCCAGAGAGCCAGAGTGGGACCAGAGGGGAGCCCTAGGGGCCCCACACATGGTGGCGGCGCGGCCCAAGGGGGGTGCGCCCCCCTAGTGTGAGGAGGCCCCGTGGCCCCTCCGACTCCGACTCTTCGCCTATAAGAAGCCTCCTGACCTAAAAACTTCGGAAGAATAAGCCACGGTACGAGAAACCTTCCAGAGCCGCCACCATCGCGAAGCCAAGATCTAGGGGACAGGATTCTCTGTTCCGGCATGTCGCCGGGACGGGGAAGTGCCCCCGGAAGGCATCTCCATCGACACCACCGCCATCTTCATCACCGCTGCTGTCTCCCATGAGGAGGGAGTAGTTCTTCCTCGAGGCTAAGGGTTGTACCGGTAGCTATGTGGTTAATCTCTCTCCCATGTACTTCAGTAAAATGATCTCATGAGCTGCCTTACATGATTGAGATTCATATGATGAGCTTTGTATCACTACTAATCTATATGCTACTCTAGTGATGTTATTAAAGTACTCTATTCCTCCTCCATGATGTAATGGTGACAGTGTGTGCATCATGTAGTACTTGGCGTAGTTTATGATTGTGATCTCTTGTAGATTATGAAGTTAACTATTACTATGATGGTATTGATGTGATCTATTCCTCCTTTCATAGTATGATGGTGACAGTGTGCATGCTATGTTAGTACTTGGTATAATTGCGTTGGTCTATCATGCACTCTAAGGTTACTTAAATATGAACATCGAATGTTATGGAGCTTGTTAACTCCGGCATTGAGGTGCTCTTGTAGCCCTACACAATTAATTGTGTTCATCATCCAACAAGAGAGTGTAGAGTGGTTTTATTATGTGATCAATGTTGAGAGTGTCCACTAGTGAAAGTATGATCCCTAGGCCTTGTTTCCGAATAGAAAAGTCACACCACAAAGATTCCTATCTCCCACGTCAACTGCACGCCAGCAAGTATTTTCTGGTGCCATTGCCGGGGAGGTCACTGTTTATTTACTGTTCCATTGCATGTTTACTCGCTGCCATATTTTATTCAGATTGCTATTACCACTCATATACATCCATATTACTTGCATCTCACTATCTCTTCGCCAAACTAGTGCACCTATACATCTGACAAGTGTATTAGGTGTGTTGGGGACACAAGAGACTTCTTGCATTGTGATCGCAGGGTTGCTTGAGAGGGATATCTTTGACCTCTTCCTCCCTGAGTTCGATAAACCTTGGGTGATCCACTTAAGGGAAAACTTGTTGCTGTTCTACAAACCTCTGCTCTTGGAGGCCCAACACTGTCTACAGGAAAAGAAGTGTGAGTAGACATCAGCACTCTAACCCCCTTGCCAGACAGACTTTCAAAGAGCGGCTCCCATGAAACATTTTTATTTTTGGGTGGCACTCCTTCCAACCTTGCTTTCACAAACCATGGCTAACCGAATCCTCGGGTGCCTGCCAACAATCTCATACCATGAAGGAGTTCCTTTTTATTTTAGTTTTATTTAGATGACACTCCTCCCCACCTTTGCTTTCTCAAGCCATGGCTAACCGAATCCTCGGGTGCCGTCCAACAATCACATACCATGGAGGAGTGTCTATTTTTTTGTAAAATTATGAAGGTTAATTAATTTGGGACTGGGAATCCCATTGCCAGCTCTTTTTGCAAAATTATTGGATAAGCGGATGAAGCCACTAGTCCATTGGTGAAAGTTGCCCAACAAGATTGAAAGATAAACACCACATACTTCCTCATGAGCTATAAAACATTGACACAAATCAGAGGTAATAAATTTTGAATTGTTTAAAGATAGCACTCAAGCAATTTACTTTGGAATGGCAGAAAATACCATGTAGTAGGTAGGTATGATGGACACAAATGGCATAGTTATTGGCTCAAGGATTTGGATGCACGAGAAGTAATCCCTCTCAATACAAGGCTTAGGCTAGCAAGGTTATTTGAAGCAAACACAAGTATGAACCGGTACAGCAAAACTCACATAAGAACATATTGCAAGCATTATAAGACTCTACACCGTCTTCCTTGTTGCTCAAACCCTTACCAGAAAATATATAGACTTTAGAGAGACCAATCATGCAAACCAAATTTTAGCAAGCTCTATGTATTTCTTCACTAATAGGTGCAAAGTATATGATGCAAGAGCTTAAACATGATCTATATGAGCACAACAATTGCCAAGTATCAAATTATTCAAGACATTATACCAATTACTACATGTAGCATTTCCCGTTTCCAGCCATATAACAATTAACGAAGCAGTTTCAACCTTCGCCATGAACATTAAGAATAAAGCTAAGAACATATTTGTCCATATGCAACAGCGGAGAGTGTCTCTCTCTCACACAATGAATGCTAGGATCCAACTTTATTCAAACAAAACAAAAACAAAAGCAAACAGACGCTCCAAGTAAAGCACATAAGATGTGACGGAATAAAAATATAGTTTCACTAGAAGAACCTGATAATGTTGTCGATGAAGAAGGGGATGCCTTGGGTATCCCCAAGCTTAGATGCTTGAGTCTTCTTGAAATATGCAGGGATGAACCACCGGGGCATCCCCAAGCTTAGAGCTTTCACTCTCATTGATCATATTGTATCATCCTCCTCTCTTGATCCTTGAAAACTTCCTCCACACCAAACTCAAAACAACTCATTAGAGGCTTAGTGCATAATCAAAATTCACATGTTCAGAGGTGACATAATCATTCTTAACACTTCTGGACATTGCACAAAGCTACTGAAAGTTAATGGAATAAAGAAATCCATCAAACATAGCTAAACAGGCAATGCGAAATAAAAGGCAGAATCTGTCAAAACAGAACAGTCCGTAAAGACGATTTTTTTAGAGGCACTGGACTTGCTCAGATGAAAATGCTCAAATTGAATGAAAGTTGCGTACATATCTGAGGATTAGTCACGTAAATTGACAGATTTTTCTGAGTTACCTACAGAGACTACTTCTCAAATTCGTGACAGCAAGAAATCTGTTTCTGCGCAGTAATCCAAATCAAGTATGAACCTTACTATCAAAGACCTTACTTGGCACAACAATGCGATAAAATAAAGATAAGGAGAGGTTGCTACAGTAGTAACAACTTCCAAGACTCAAATATAAAACAAAAGTGCAGAAATAAAATTATGGGTTGTCTCCCATAAGCGCTTTTCTTTAACGCCTTTCAGCTAGGCGCAGAAAGTGTGTATCAAGTAACATCAAGAGACGAAGCATCAACATCATAATTTGTTCTAATAATAGAATCAAAAGGTAACTTCATTCTCTTTCTAGGGAAGTGTTCCATATCTTTCTTGAGAGGAAATTGATATTTAATATTACCTTCCTTCATATCAATAATAGCACCAACAGTTCGAAGAAAAGGTCTTCCCAATATAATGGGACAAGATGCATTGCATTCAATATCCAACACAACAAAATCAACGGGGACAAGGTTATTGTTAACCGTAATGCGAACATTATCAACCCTCCCCAAAGGTTTCTTTGTAGAATTATCAGCAAGATTAACATCCAAATAACAATTTTTCAATGGTGGCAAGTCAAGCATATTATAGATTTTCCTAGGCATAACGGAAATACTTGCACCAAGATCACATAAAGCATTAAAATCAAAATCATTGACCTTCATCTTAATGATGGGCTCCCAACCATCTTCTAACTTCCTAGGAATAGAAGTTTCGCGATTTAATTTCTCTTCTCTAGCTTTTATGAGAGCATTTGTAATATGTTTCGTAAAGGCCAAATTTATAGCACTAGCATTAGGACTTTTAGCAAGTTTTTGTAAGAACTTTACAACTTCAGAGATGTGACAATCATCAAAATCTAAACCATTATGATCTAAAGCAATGGGATCAATGTCCCCAACATTAGAAAAAATTTCAGCAGTTTTATCACAGGCAATTTCAGCAGTTTTAGCAGGTTCCGGCAGTTTTGCAAGCTTTGCATTTGGAGTGGAAACATTGCCAACACCAATTATTTTACCATTGATAGTAGGAGGTGTAGCATTTTCTAGTGGTGGTAATAGTCCAAACTTTAGCTATATTGTTATCTTTAGCATTTTCTTCTTTTTCCCACCTAGCACGCAATTCGACCATCAATCTTATATTCTCATTAATTCTAACTTGGATGGCGTTTGCTGTAGCAAATGACTTAATATCTTTATTTTCATTAGGCATAACTTTCAATTTCAAAAGATCAACATCAGCAGCAAGACTATCAACTTTAGAAGCAAGTATATCAATTTTCCCAAGCTTTTCTTCAACAGATTTGTTAAAAGCAGTTTGTGTACTAATAAATTCTTTAAGCATGGCTTCAAGACCAGGGGGTGTATTCCTATTATTTTTGTAAGAATTCCCATAAGAATTACCATACCCGTTACCATTATTATAAGGATATGGCCTATAGTTGTTACTAGAATTGTTCCGATAAGCATTGTTGTTGAAATTATTATTTTTAATGAAGTTCACATCAACATGTTCTTCTTGGGCAACAAATGAAGCTAACGGAACATTATTAGGATCAACATTTGTCCTACCGTTCACAAGCATAGACATAATAGCATCAATCTTATCACTCAAGGAGGAGGTTTCTTCGACATAATTTACCTTCTTACCTTGTGGAGCTCTTTCCGTGTGCCATTCAGAGTAATTAATCATCATATTATCAAGAAGCTTTGTTGCGGCGCCTAGAGTGATGGACATAAAAGTACCTCCAGCAGCTGAATCCAATAGGTTCCGCGAGGAAAAATTCAATTCTGCATAAAAGGTTTGGATGATCATCCAAGTAGTCAGTCCATGGGTTGGGCAATTTTTAACCAAAGATTTCATTCTTTCCCATGCTTGGGAAACATGCTCATTATCCAATTGCTTAAAATTCATTATGCTACTTCTTAAAGATATAATTTTAGCAGGAGGATAATATCTACCAATGAAAGCATCCTTACATTTAGTCCATGAATCAATACTATTCTTAGGCAGAGATAGCAACCAATCTTTAGCTCTTCCTCTTAATGAGAAAGGAAACAATTTTAATTTTATAATGTCACCATCTACATCCTTATACTTTTGCATTTCACATAGTTCAACAAAATTATTAAGATGGGCGGCAGTATCATCAGAACTAACACCAGAAAATTGTTCTCTCATAACAAGATTTAGTAAAGCAGGTTTAATTTCAAAGAATTCTGCTGTAGTAGCAGGTGGAGCAATGGGTGTGCATAAGAAATCATTATTATTTGTGTTTGTGAAGTCACACAACTTAGTATTTTCAGGAGTACCCATTTTAGCAATAGTAAATAAAGCAAACTGGATAAAGTAAATGCGAGTAACTAAGTTTTTTGTGTTTTTAATATGGCAAACAAGACAATAAATAAAGTAAAGCTATCAACTAATTTTTTTGTATTTTGATATAATGCAGCAAACAAAGTAGTAAATAATATAAAGCAAGACAAAAACAAAGTAAAGAGATTGGAAGTGGAGACTCCCCTTGCAGCTTGTCTTGATCTCCCCGGCAACGGCGCCAGAAATTTAGCTTGACACGCGTACAGCACGCGACCGTTGGGAACCCCAAGTGGAAGGTGTGATGGGTTTATCGAACCAGTAGGAGTCAAGAAGCACGTTGAAGGTTGATGGCGGCGGAGTGTAGTGCGGCGCAACACCAGGGATTCCGGCGCCAACGTGGAACCTGCACAACACAACCAAAATACTTTGTCCCAACGTAACAGTGAGGTTGTCAATCTCACCGGCTTGCTGTAACAAAGGATTAGATGTATAGTGTGGATGATGATGTTTGCAGAAAACAGTAGAACGAGTATTGCAGTAGATTGTATTCGATGTAAAGAATGGACCGGGGTCCACAGTTCACTAGTGGTGTCTCTCCCATAAGAAATAGCATGTTGGGTGAACAAATTACAGTTGGACAATTGACAAATAAATATGGCATGACAATGCACATACATGTTATGATGAGTAGTGTGAGATTTAATTGGGCATTACGACAAAGTACATAGACCGCTATCCAGCATGCATCTATGCCTAAAAAGTCCACCTTCAGGTTATCATCCGAACCCCTTCCAGTATTAAGTTGCAAACAACAGACAATTGCATTAAGTATGGTGCGTAATGTAATCAACAAATACATCCTTAGACATAGCATTGATATTTTATCCCTAGTGGCAACAGCACATCCACAACCTTAGAACTTTCTGTCACTGTCCCAGATTTAACGGAGGCATGAACCCACTATCGAGCATAAATACTCCCTCTTGGAGTTACAAGTAACGACTTGGCCAGAGCCTCTACTAATAACGGAGAGCATGCAAGATCATAAACAACATATAGATGATAGATTGATAATCAACATAACATAGCATTCATTATTCATCGGATCCCAACAAACGCAACATGTAGCATTACAAATAGATGATCTTGATCATGTTAGGCAGCTCACAAGATCCAACAATGATAGCACAACTAGGAGAAGACGACCATCTAGCTACTGCTATGGACCCATAGTCCAGGGGTGAACTAATCACACATCACTCCGGAGGCGACCATGGCGGTGAAGAGTCCTCCGGGAGATGATTCCCCTCTCCGGTAGGGTGCCGGAGGCGATCTCCTGAATCCCCCGAGATGGGATTGGCGGCGGCGGCGTCTCTGGAAGGTTTTCCGTATCGTGGCTCTCGGTACTCGAGTTATTATCGACGAAGGCTTAAGTAGGCGGAAGGGTAGGTCAGGGGGCACCACGAGGGCCCCACATGCTAGGGCCGCGCGGCCAGGGCCTGGGCCGCGCCGCCCTACTGTGGCGTCGCCTCGTCGCCCCACTTCGTATCTCCTCCAGACTTCTGGAAGCTTCGTGGAAAAATAAGATCCTGGGCGTTGATTTCATCCAATTCCGAGAATATTTCCTTACTAGGATTTCTGAAACCAAAAACAGCAGAAAACAGCAACTGGCTCTTCGGCATCTTGTTAATAGGTTAGTGCCGGAAAATGCATAAATATGACATAAAGTATGTATAAAACATGTAGGTATTGTCATAAAACAAGCATGGAACATAAGAAATTATCGATACATTGGAGACGTATCATACCTCTTTGTTGAAAAATCAACGAGAGGAGCTCGTCCTCATCCCTTCCTTCCGCATGGAGGCCAGCAAGACGCCGTGGCCATCTTCCCCTTGGCGCTGGCAGCCTCTCCTCGACCGACGGGGTGACAAGGCGCGCCCTGGCGCCATATAAAAGCCCTAGAACGAGCCCTAGCTTGCTTTCTTCTCCCTCTGCTCAAATTCCCCAATTTCCGAAACCCTAGCTCGCGCCGGCCATCTTCATCGCCGCCGGTAGAAACCTCCCCAGGCCAAGCCGTAACCACCATCGGCACCGCCATGCTCGACTTGCTCTACCTGCAAAAGGAATCGAGCCATGGTGATCCGTAGCGCCATCGTCAACCTCAACTCTCCGACGGCCGGCGACAACCAATCCGGCGAACCAGGCCATCTCCGACCCCGCCGTCAAGCGCGTCGTGCTCCTAGTGAGCCGCTGATCTCCCTAGCATGCTCGCCGAGTTCGATTGCACGCCGTAGCTCCACCGCGTCGACTAGCCCGTGATCACTGCCGCGGTACCTCGCCGCCGGGCACGCTCCGGTGACCAAACCGGAGCGGCGCCACCACCATCAGCATCGCCTCGTTGTCCTCGTTCCAACGCGCCCACACACAGCCTCGCGGGGGAACGGAATCGCCGGCGACCATCACCACTGCCCGCCGGCCACCGTGCTCCTTGCCACGTCGGCACTGCGTGGCAGCTGACTCAGCCTGACCCACTTGTCTGTGTCTGTGAGTAGCATAGGCACGGGTGCGTTTAGTATTTTAGTTTAATTTCAAATTACAGAAAATGTCTGAAACTTTGAAATAATTTAGAAAATTCAAATTAGCTTAGAAAAATACAAATGAGATATCAAAATGTTCCTAAAAATAAATTCTATTCAATAAAAATATAATATGAAATTTTTATTTTTAATAAAAATTTAATTATTAATACTTACTAATTAAGTCTTTTCTTTTAATTTTAAATGCAATTCAAATTTAGAAATTAAGAAAAATTTCTAAACTAAATAAAAACCAGAAAATGAATAAAGGAAAACATTAAAACTAATTTTTCATTAACTAATAACTTGATAAATCCTTATTAGAGGGATTTTAATCTTGATTAAAAAAATACCTTAATTATTAATTCTTTAAAAATAAGAAAATGACAAATACAATATTATTTTTATTTCAAAGTTATTATTAACTTCAACTTTATTAATGAAGTTAATAATCCAAGAATCATAGAGTAATTAGGAAAACTTAATTACATTATAAACAAAGTGATAACCTCATAATTTTATGTGGAACCCTAAAACCCTAACTTAATTTTGAACCAAAACCTAGCTCCATTAAATCATATGAACCCTAGGTTATTTATGAACCAAGACCCTAGAGTATAACATGTAATCTTGTACTCCATTATCATTCAAAGATCCCTAACTATCAAGTAAATGCATGACTATGTCCACATAGAATATGGGAACCCTATCACTACTAAACTAGCATCCCATGTGTTCATCTTCACCTGACTTAAATGATCAAACAGGGTTAACCAAATGTAAACCCTAGTTCCAGTCCTCAAAGACATCAACCTTACTTATCCATGTTTAGCATCACACCATTGTGATGAACTCCAATAGCAACTATGCCAGATAATATGCACTACTTAGTGGGATCATCCTATTGGAACCACCATTCATTACTTAGTGGATTCAATAAGAAACCCTAATACCTATAAACCCTAATTGCAATACTTCTTATTACTTAAGAAGTATGTTCTTCAAAAGTTATTCTTTTGAAATAAATAGAGAGTGCTCATCAACCCTACCTAATAGGACCTATAAACCCTAGCCAGCTATCACCAACAAGGTATACCAACCTTGAGAGCCTCCATGTTTAATAAATTACCTAAGATATGCTTCCAACCTTGTTAGGATCCATCTAATATCTACTCAAGAACTAGTTGAAACCATAGTAAACCATAGAACCCCACAACCCTTATTGTAACACCCCAAATTTCAATAAAAAGAAAGTTAGAGAATTCCAGAAAGAAAAATTTCAAACCAACAAAAACTTTTCTTTTGCATGTAGGACCATGCATAGGACTTGTGCATTTGAGTGATATGCCATGATGATTGTTACTACTTGTATTGGATATGCTCTAAAACCCTAGAGTGATCATAGGAAGATCACAAACCAAATAAATCAAAGAGGAAGAAATTCCAATATTTGAAAAAACCTAAAAACCCTCACATATGCCCTATGGCATTTTTATAAATCTTGACCCTAGACCTATTTGGTCTTCACCATTAGTTGGATAATGTTATTAAACACCTATTGCAACTTTTGGAATCAAGGTTTCAATTTTTAAATAAATTTCCAACACAATTCCCACTCACATATGATAATGGCCAAATCTGCCAAATTTAGTCTGATCACCACTTTGAGCCCCTGCAATTCAATTCTCTCAAACCAATTCTTGCTAACTCCTTGCACCATTTCAAAGTCAACATCAAGGTGAACAACTTTGATGAAGATCACCCTGCCAAATTCATCCTTGATCAATAGCTATGCTCATCCAAAGTTGCAACATTTTAACAAGTGCAACAATCTTCACTTAGCCATTTTGGCCAATTCTTGAATTCCACTTTTTCCACCACCACCTCAAATCACCTCTGGTCATTTACAACTTATCTCAACACTCACATTTCAAAAACTTTCACCTTTTGAATTATTTCCAATTTGGATAATTTTGTAATTTCCAAAATTGAACACTATTTAGACACTATTTGCTATAGTGGTCTACACCTCTAACCTACACCAAACCTAGCCCAATTGGTCCCCTGGTTCCCTCTAACCCTCAATGACACATAGTGGAGCTAAGGAGGAGGGGATAGCTTGCATGGCATGGCCATGCCGGCCATGGCACCACCATGCCGCACCACCTCCTCTCTCCTTCATCGCCAACCCTGGCCACCCTGCCCTTGCCCTCCACCTCACTCTACTGGATCACCTAGCACCGGCCACGGTCGAGGAGGAGCTCGACACTGGCCAGACCAGCGCGCGCCCATGACGGCCAGCATGCCGTGGACGTCGCACGAGAGCGCGCCACGGGCACCCTCTAGCCACGCGCCGCGCCACCACCTCGAGCACGCCCTGGACCCTCCCTCGACAGGTTGAGCACCGCAGTGACACCGCGACGCCGCTAGACACGCGCCCCGCCCAGACCCGTGACCGCCGGCGCCGGAGACGACGACTTGTTCCCGTACGCGCCGCGGCCGTCGTGGAAGAAATGCGACCAGACCAGACGTCCCCGACCAAGCCAGCACCACCTCTAGCTTCGCCTGGACGAGGAGAACCCGACAGCGCCCTCGCCTAGCTCGCTAGCTCGCTGGAGACGCCACGAGCATGTCGACCACCACCCTGCCCCGCAACCCTTGCTAAATCCTATAAATACCACGTTCCCTGGAAGCAACGGAGCACACCACCTCACTCCCCACCCTTCACCACTTCGCCTCGCACCGTTAGCCACCTCGATCGTCGCCGGAGCAAGGCCAATTGCAAGATCGGAGCCGCGGAAGCCCTGGAGAAATCGCCATTGATCCAGGCCACCTCGAGCTCCGCCACTGCTACCAGCTGCTTCGCCGTCGTCCACATCTACCTCGCGCACACTGCCATACCTTGCTGGAGCCGCGGTGAGCTCTCCGACCCCCTACCCTCGCCGCCAACCTCCCTGCCTCTCGCCGGAGAAGACGACGCACCAGCGCCGTCCGATCCCCTTCTAATCCTACGCCCCACATTAAAACGTACCGTTTCGGGTTAGATGAGCCGCTGACAGGCGGACCCCACCCTGTCAGGCAGCCCGCGCGTCCGTGGACCGTGGTGGGCTGGCTCGGGCCGTTTTCAAACCATTTGGCCCAATTAGCTTTTCCCGCCGGCCTGGTAATTTCAAAACCAGTTTAATTATTTCAAATGAATTTTAATACTGCCCAAACTTTGAAATTCAACCATTTCAAATGGGCTAAACCAAATTTAGTGAATTTTATATTGTTAGAAAGCCACTGAAATTCTCTACAACATGCCACTGGCCTCATGGTCAGATTCTTTGTAGAATTAATGTGATAAAAATAACAAGGCAGGGACTTTTCCCTATTCAAATAATTCTCAAAAATCAACCAAAATAGATATTAAGTTAATTCCAACTCTAATAGCTCACATTTGACTTACACTAATTGTTTTTGCAATAAAATGGTGTGGTCACTCTGCATGATCATGCCATGGTTTGATGAATGGATATTATGGCTAGTTTAACTAGTGGATACTATCCAAAACTAATAAGATAAATGGTGTGAAGTCTTACACTTTATTAAAACTTGTCTCACATGGATTCATGGGATGTTTGGACCCCTGGTTCCAAACTCTCTTATATGGATTACTTGAGATTTAAATTAAAGGTAGTGTTGTTTAAATGGTATGAGGTGATCCACCTCATTTAAATCATTTTCCCAAATGATGATGATGAACATTTGACTTAGGTCAATATGAGTTCATCCATGATTGTTGGAGAAATTAAATCTTAAGAAGATTTCAATGAGAGGAAGTTATTTCTCAAGAACCCTATGGAAACCATCATTTACATATGGAATACAAATTCTATTTAAGTCCCACAACCCATGCACCCTAGTTTATTTATTTGGTGTGCATAGAGTAGTATGTGTGTTTATTTGTGATGTGTGGAATAGCCATTGAATTAGTGAGTAATTATACTCGTATTCAAATTTAGACGGTAGCACCGGAGAGTACGCCGAAGAAGAAGGTTGCTACCAGGAGGAGGAGGAGGAACAGTTTGAGAACTACCAAGGCAAGCTAAATTACTATGCAAGCTATTATTCTTGCAAAGTGCAAAGCCCCCTTGGGGCAGGGCACCATGATTCTTATCTTTTCTTATATGAACCCATCCCAAGTTTTTGCTTTACAAGTTTTTACTTGTTTTCGAAATGAGTTACTTTTATAGTTAACTTTGGTCAAAGTACAAGTTGATTACTAGAGTAGTGAGTTAGTTTTCCCCCAAGCAAAGCAAGTTAGCACCCCTCATGAATTAGAGCTAGTGCTAATGAATTAAAACTTGACTACTCTAGATGGGAACCTTGTGACTTTGAAAGGATTTTTAAAAACCTTGGAATGAAGATGAATTCCATTGAATGATTTTTGAAGGTGAATATGACCAAGAGAAGATGGTGATTTTTGATAAAACATGATGTTGGTTTGAATGCGATACCTTTCCAATTATCAAGTACCCCCACAATACCTGATTATGGGTAGGGCTTAACTGGAAGTTTATGCGTCTTAGTATGGGTTCCCTCTAAACAAGCGTCATCGGGGTTATGCCGAAAGCTGCCTCTACCACAAAAGAAACGATACGATATGATGCGAAATGAGGTGAATGTCCGGCCCAAGCCCTGTGCAGTTCCCAGGCTGACTGTCTGTCTTCACTGGGAGGCCAAGCTCATGGGGAGAGGTGCTCATACTAGGATTCGTAAGTGAAAGGTTATGGTTGATGATCCGCGTACTGTGTTACGATGATTCGGGGAAATCCCGACGGATGAAATCAAATGTTGTGGCACAAGTGTGCAACCTCTGCAGAGTGTAAACCTATTCGAATAGCCGCGTCCACGGTTACGGACGGTTGGAAAGGCCATACAGTTTCCGATGTCATATCTTTGAAAATGATGTTGAAAGGTGATGGTGAAATGACTTGTGGTGGATTGAATTGAAATCACCACTTGAATGGTGGGAATAACACTAATGTTCCCACTTGAGTTAGTTAGCACTTGAGTAAGCTTTTCTCAAAACTTTGTGAAATAAAACTAGCTTTATGCAAAGAAACTAGAGCTTAGCAAACCATACTAGAATGTCTAGCGCTTACCTTAGTTTTAGTTTGCGAGTACTCAACGTACTCACGGCTTTGTCCCTGGCTATTCAAATGGCCAGAGTATGAAGACGACCAAGGAGATGAGCAGCAGGACGCCTACGACAACTAAGCGCCTTCCGACGTCAAGCGTTGGCCTGTGGACTAGAGAGTCCTTGTATCTTACGCTTCCGCTATGTTGAACTATGAACTTGTGTTTGTTTCGTTGATCAATAGATCAACTATTCGTGTAATATGGATCATGTGATTCCAATTTGTAAGACTTATGGTTTGTAATGAATGATGACTGTGATACTTAACTATTATGCCTCGCAACAACAATATTCCTGGGATTGCGATGTATGACATAATAGGCATTCGGACTTAAAAATCCGGGTGTTGACAAGTTGGTATCAGAGCCATTGTTTGACCTTAGAAGACCTTAGTTAGAATGGGCGTTCTGAAAAACTTAACTTGGAAATCAAATGGAAGAACTTATTTGTGAAAATTTACTACCCTCTTATCTTTGAGACTTTGCCAAAATTTGAGGAATCATGTTCTATCTTATTTGAATCAACTTAAAACTTTGTCACACCTTGCACTCTCTAACTTACTCATCCAATTCTCTTTCAGATGGAGCCGAATGAACCCATCAACACCAAGTTTTATCAGCTTGGGAACGGAGGAAGCTTGATCTTTGAGCACGACCTCAACGCCGTCTCTGACTTCCTTGGGCGCCCACACCCCGAGTTTCACGGGGTTCAGCTGGACGACACGCCCGGAGGAGAGTTGCAGTGGGTGATCACTGCCGACTTGAGGGGCAAGATGGAGCCTCCCACCTCGGAGAGGATCCTCTTCTCCTTCCGCGAGAGCAACTGGCTCGACGGACTCGCACGTGGCCTACAGGAGGCACTTGCACGCCTCTGTGGACAGAACGTGGTGCGCATCCTCGCCTCTCGCTACGCCCACCTTGTGAGGCGTGATGCTGCGGGAGTGCCCATGGAGCTGCAGCCGCACCCGGAGTTGAGGCACCATGCTGAGCACCTGGACTTCATGCTCTACCAGACTCAGAGGGACCTCGACGCCACTCGCGCTTACGCGAACCAGACCCATGCTCACATCACCGAGCAGGGTGAGGCGATCAAGCTACTCAACAATGACCGCAAGAGCCTTCGCCAGCAGCGTGCCAAGAAGGACGCTACGATTCGCCGCCTTCGCGCCCGGATCGCGTCACTTGAGGCCACTGTCAAGGCCCAGGAGGATCAGATTCGTCAGCTGGAGGATGACGATGGAGGCATCGACATTCGAGGAGGAGACGCTTTTCTGAGCGATGACGACGACTTTGAGGAGGATGAGAACACCGAGGAGGAGGACTACGAGTTCCTGGAGGCAGGACCCGATGACTACGTCCCGATTGATATCGATGATGAGGAGTAGTTGCACTAGTTCACTTATAGTAGGTGTGAGTTGTATCCCGTCCTTTGTATCGTAGCTTGAGAATGGTTCTTAAAACCATTGGAGTATGTGTGTAGTTTGTACTATGTATTGCATGAATGAATGAATGATATGTTTGTCATGAAAAGATTACAAGTTTTCAAATGCTTTTCAAACTTAACCAAAATGAACCATAGAATGTTCCCTCTTATCTCATGATCTTCTACATCTTCAGATGGCCCCTCCGAATCGCACCAACGACGCGATGCTGCAACTTCTGCAAACCATGCTTGCAGACCGGGAAACCGAAAGAGCCGAGCGCCAAGCCAACCTCATCGCCTTGCAGAACATCGCCAACCAAGGCCATGGAAATCATGACCACCCCGGATCCAAGCTCAAGAACTTCCAAAACACCAACCCTCCTGTGTTTAGCAAGACCGAGGAGCCCCTCGACGCCGACGATTGGCTCCAGACTATGGAGAACAATCTGGAAGTAGCTGGAGTGGAAGCCAACGAGAAAGTGTTGTTCGCCACTCACTATCTCGCTGGACCAGCTCGCGCTTGGTGGACAAGCACCCGTGCCATGAACGGAGGTCAATTCATGACTTGGGAAGATTTCAAACTCAAATTCAGCAAGTACCATGTACCCCCGGGTCTTATCAAGAAGATGAGGGATGAATTCCGTGAGCTGAAACAAGGTCGCATGACGGTGGTTGAATACCGCGACAAGTTTCTCACTTTGTCAAGGTATGCCCCTGATGAGACCGACACCGTTGAGAAGAGGAAGGAGAGATTCCTGAACGGACTGCATGATGAGATGCAGACTGTCCTCGTCAACATTCCCTTCGCCGACCTCGAAGCCCTTGTTGACTCCGCCATCCAGATGGAGGGCAAGTTAAACCAAGCCAATGAGAACCGCAAGCGCCGCATGGCAAGTCAGAGTGGATCAAGCCACCCCCAGAAGTTTCGCCCTAGCTCAAGCGGAGGTTTCACTCCGAGGCACAACAAACCCCCGATGCAGAACTCTCGCCCCGGTTATCAGAACCGGAGTGGAGGAAACCCCAAGCCGGGAGGCTACAACAACTACAACAACAACAACTACAACCGCGCTCCACCCCGAGCCCCTAACAACACCAACACCAACATCACCACCACCCCCAGAACCGGAAGCAATGCCATTCCCGTTGCGAACAAGCAGGACAAGAGCACTATCACTTGCTACGAGTGTGGTGTAGTGGGACACTACTCCAACGAGTGCCCCAAGCGTCTTGCCAAGCTCGCCGGCAACACCGCTGCCCCTGCACAGCAGCAACGCCGTGTCTCCACCGGCAAGAAGTTCGTCCCCAACAACCCCAACAACCGCAACGGCCGCCTCTACCACATGAACGCCGAAGAAGCCCAGGAAGCACCAGATGTTGTGCTGGGTATGTTTTCTGTCAACCACACCCCTGCTAGAGTGTTGTTTGATTCCGGAGCATCTCATTCCTTTGTCACCGAAGATTTTGCATCAACAAGTAAAATTCAACCCCTCAGTTTGAAGCATGTTATGATAGTTCAAATCCCCGGATCAACCACCAAAGCCAGAAAATTTTGCAAAAATGTGCCTATCAAAATCCATGATGTAGATTTCTTTGCAAATCTAATCATACTTGGAACCAAAGGTTTGGAAGTTGTCCTAGGAATGGACTGGATGTCCAAGCACAATGGATTGATAGACTGCGCCAAGAAAGCCATAACCATGACTAGCAGCACCGGTATCGTAGTTGAGCACGTCTCTGAAAAACTACCCAGAAAATTCACCTGCAACCAAAGTGTATCCAAGCCAACTCTGGATCAAATCAGGGTCGTTTATCGCTACCCTGATGTGTTCCCGGATGATCTACCCGGTATGCCCCCGGATCGGGATATCGAGTTTATCATCGAGTTAATCCCCGGAACTGGACCCATAGCCCAGAGAGCCTACAGCATGAACGCAGCCGAACTTGTGGAGCTGAAGAAGCAAATAGATGACATGTTAGCCAAAGGTTTGATTAGACCAAGTGCATCCCCCTGGAGATCCCCCGTCTTGTTTGTCGACAAGAAAGATGGTGCAAATCGTTTATGCACGGACTATCGTAAGCTTAACGATGTCACCATCAAAAACAAATACCCCCTACCCAAGATAGAAGATTTGTTTGACCAACTCACCGGATCCTGAGTTTTCTCCAAGATTGATCTTAGAACTGGATACCACCAACTGAAGATCCGAGCCACCGACATTCCAAAAACTGTCTTTACCACCAGATATGGGTTGTATGAGTACAATGTCATGTCGTTTGGACTAACCAATGCCCCCGCTTATTTCATGAATCTCATGAATAAGATCTTCATGAACTTTTTGGACAAGTTTGTCGTTGTGTTCATCGACGACATCCTCGTCTACTCCAAGTCCGAAGAGGAACATGAACAGCATTTGGAGATTGTCCTAGAAACCCTTAGACAGCACAAATTGTATGCCAAGTTTAGCAAGTGTGAGTTTTGGCTGGAAGAAGTTGGATTCCTCGGACACATCTTGTCTGCAGGAGGAATTGCCGTAGATCCCGCCAAGATCAAAACTGTTATGGAATGGAAAGCCCCAACCACACAAACCGAGGTCCGCGCTTTTCTTGGATTAGCCGGATATTACCGCAGATTTGTAGAAGGTTTTTCGAGCATCGCTCGACCAATGACCCAACTGCTGAAAAAGGACAGAAAGTTTGAGTGGACCGACAAATGTGAAGAGAGCTTTCAGCAGCTCAAGAGTAGACTGACCACAGCCCCAATCCTGATCATGCCAGATATCGCAAAGCCCTTTGACGTATATTGCGACGCCTCCAAGACTGGACTTGGATGCGTGCTTATGCAAGAAGGCAAGGTTGTATCCTACCTTTCAAGACAGCTCAAGCAACATGAACAGAACTACCCAACCCATGACCTCGAGCTTGCAGCCGTGGTCTTAGCCCTGAAAGTTTGGCGTCATTACCTCATGGGTAATCGATGCGAGATCTACTCCGACCACAAAAGCCTCAAATATATTTTCACCCAGAAAGAGTTGAACATGAGACAACGCCGATGGATCGAATTGATCAAGGATTACGACATGGAGATTCACTACCACCCCGGCAAGGCCAATGTGGTAGCGGATGCTTTGAGTCGACTGCCGTGTCAGTTGAACTCCATGCTCGCAACCGAACAGCCCAGTTTGCACCAGGAGTTTGAACAGTTCAGACTTGAACTGGTGAGTGAAGGATTCTTAGCCAGCATAGAACTGCAACCCACCTTGGTTGGTCAGATCAAGGAAGCCCAGAAGGACAACGCTAGCATTGACGGAATCAAGAAACAGATAGCCGAAGGAAAAGCCCCCGGATTCACCGTAGACGAAGCCGGGAGTGCTTTGGTACAAAGAACGTCTCTGCGTACCATCGGACTCTGACTTGAAACAAGTCATCTTGCAAGAAGCCCATGACACCCTTTACTCAATCCACCCCGGAGGTACCAAGATGTACCAGGACCTAAAGGAACAATTTTGGTGGCACGGAATGAAGAGAGAGATCGGTAGCTATATCGCTAAGTGTGACATCTGTCAGAGAGTCAAGGCAGAACACCAAAGACCCGCCGGACTGTTGCAACCCCTTCAGATTCCCGAATGGAAATGGGACTCCGTAGGAATGGACTTTATCACCGGACTGCCCAAATCCAGCAAAGGCAATGATTCCATATGGGTAGTGGTCGATAGATTGACCAAAGTCGCCCATTTCATCGCCGTCAAAACCACCTATCAAGGCCCCAAGTTAGCTGAACTCTACATCTCCAGAATAGTCGCTTTGCACGGCACCCCCAAATCGATAGTGTCAGATAGAGGATCCCAGTTCACCTCAAGGTTCTGGCAGAAAGTGCATGAAGGACTAGGCACTCGCCTAAATTTTAGCACCGCCTATCACCCTCAGACCGACGGACAGACTGAGAGAGTAAACCAGATACTAGAAGACATGCTTAGAGCATGCGTACTGGAATACGGATCCAAATGGGAAGACTGCCTACCTTACGCAGAATTCTCTTACAACAATAGTTATCAAGCCAGCCTACAGATGGCCCCCTTTGAAGCCTTGTACGGAAGGAAGTGCCGTACCCCCCTGAACTGGTCAGAAGTCGGAGAGAGTCAAGTTTTCGGCCCAGATGTTCTTCGTGAAGCCGAAGAGAAGGTTCATAAGATCCGCGAGTACCTCAAGACTGCGCAATCCAGACAGAAGAGCTACGCCGACAAGAGACGTCGGGAGATGACCTTTGAGATCGGAGATTTCGTCTATCTCAAAGTATCCCCCTTGAAAGGGATGCAAAGGTTTCAGCTGAAAGGAAAGCTTGCACCTCGCTATGTGGGACCTTTCCACGTCCTCAGCCGCCGAGGTGAAGTATCTTATCAACTGGAGTTGCCTGAAGAAATGTCGGCTGTGCACGATGTTTTTCACATCTCACTTCTCCGGAAATGTCTTGAAGTCCCTGAGAAGACCGAAGTGTTCAAGAACATTGATCACCGATCGGTGGATATCAACAAGGATCTGACTTACCGCGAAGTGCCGATTCGCATCCTGGAAGAAGCTTACAGAACCACCCGCACCCGAAGCATCATGTTTCTGAAGATCCAATGGAGCAATCATACCGAGGATGAAGCCACCTGGGAACGCGAAGACTTCATGAAGAAGGAATACCCAGATCTCTTTAGTATCTAACTTTCTTTTCGATCTCGGGACGAGATCTTTTGTAAGGGGGAAGGGTTTGTAACACCCCAAATTTCAATAAAAAGAAAGTTCGAGAATTCCAGAAAGCAAAATTTCAAACCAACAAAAACTTTTCTTTTGCATGTAGGACCATGCATAGGACTTGTGCATTTGAGTGATATGCCATGATGATTGTTACTACTTGTATTGGATATGCTCTAAAACCCTAGAGTGATCATAGGAAGATCACAAACCAAATAAATCAAAGAGGAAGAAATTCCAATATTTGAAAAAACCTAAAAACCCTCACATATGCCCTATGGCATTTTTATAAATCTTGACCCTAGACCTATTTGGTCTTCACCATTAGTTGGATAATGTTATTAAACACCTATTGCAACTTTTGGAATCAAGGTTTCAATTTTTAAATAAATTTCCAACACAATTCCCACTCACATATGATAATGGCCAAATCTGCCAAATTTAGTCTGATCACCACTTTGAGCCCCTGCAATTCAATTCTCTCAAACCAATTCTTGCTAACTCCTTGCACCATTTCAAAGTCAACATCAAGGTGAACAACTTTGATGAAGATCACCCTGCCAAATTCATCCTTGATCAATAGCTATGCTCATCCAAAGTTGCAACATTTTAACAAGTGCAACAATCTTCACTTAGCCATTTTGGCCAATTCTTGAATTCCACTTTTTCCACCACCACCTCAAATCACCTCTGGTCATTTACAACTTATCTCAACACTCACATTTCAAAAACTTTCACCTTTTGAATTATTTCCAATTTGGATAATTTTGTAATTTCCAAAATTGAACACTATTTAGACACTATTTGCTATAGTGGTCTACACCTCTAACCTACACCAAACCTAGCCCAATTGGTCCCCTGGTTCCCTCTAACCCTCAATGACACATAGTGGAGCTAAGGAGGAGGGGATAGCTTGCATGGCATGGCCATGCCGGCCATGGCACCACCATGCCGCACCACCTCCTCTCTCCTTCATCACCAACCCTGGCCACCCTGCCCTTGCCCTCCACCTCACTCTACTGGATCACCTAGCACCGGCCACGGTCGAGGAGGAGCTCGACACTGGCCAGACCAGCGCGCGCCCATGACGGCCAGCATGCCGTGGACGTCGCACGAGAGCGCGCCACGGGCACCCTCTAGCCACGCGCCGCGCCACCACCTCGAGCACGCCCTGGACCCTCCCTCGACAGGTTGAGCACCGCAGTGACACCGCGACGCCGCTAGACACGCGCCCCGCCCAGACCCGTGACCGCCGGCGCCGGAGACGACGACTTGTTCCCGTACGCGCCGCGGCCGTCGTGGAAGAAATGCGACCAGACCAGACGTCCCCCGACCAAGCCAGCACCACCTCTAGCTTCGCCTGGACGAGGAGAACCCGACAGCGCCCTCGCCTAGCTCGCTAGCTCGCTGGAGACGCCACGAGCATGTCGACCACCACCCTGCCCCGCAACCCTTGCTAAATCCTATAAATACCACGTTCCCTGGAAGCAACGGAGCACACCACCTCACTCCCCACCCTTCACCACTTCGCCTCGCACCGTTAGCCACCTCGATCGTCGCCGGAGCAAGGCCAATTGCAAGATCGGAGCCGCGGAAGCCCTGGAGAAATCGCCATTGATCTAGGCCACCTCGAGCTCCGCCACTGCTACCAGCTGCTTCGCCGTCGTCCACATCTACCTCGCGCACACTGCCATACCTTGCTGGAGCCGCGGTGAGCTCTCCAACCCCCTACCCTCGCCGCCAACCTCCCTGCCTCTCGCCGGAGAAGACGACGCACCAGCGCCGTCCGATCCCCTTCTAATCCTACGCCCCACATTAAAACGTACCGTTTCGGGTTAGATGAGCCGCTGACAGGCGGACCCCACCCTGTCAGGCAGCCCGCGCGTCCGTGGACCGTGGTGGGCTGGCTCGGGCCGTTTTCAAACCATTTGGCCCAATTAGCTTTTCCCGCCGGCCTGGTAATTTCAAAACCAGTTTAATTATTTCAAATGAATTCTAATACTGCCCAAACTTTGAAATTCAACCATTTCAAATGGGCTAAACCAAATTTAGTGAATTTTATATTGTTAGAAAGCCACTGAAATTCTCTACAACATGCCACTGGCCTCATGGTCAGATTCTTTGTAGAATTAATGTGATAAAAATAACAAGGCAGGGACTTTTCCCTATTCAAATAATTCTCAAAAATCAACCAAAATAGATATTAAGTTAATTCCAATCTAATAGCTCACATTTGACTTACACTAATTGTTTTTGCAATAAAATGGTGTGGTCACTCTGCATGATCATGCCATGGTTTGATGAATGGATATTATGGCTAGTTTAACTAGTGGATACTATCCAAAACTATTAAGATAAATGGTGTGAAGTCTTACACTTTATTAAAACTTGTCTCACATGGATTCATGGGATGTTTGTGAAGGAGATATGCCCTAGAGGCAATAATAAAGTGGTTATTATTTATATCTTTATGTTTATGATAAATGTTTATATATCATGCTATAATTGTATTAACCGAAACATTAGTACATGTGTGATATGTAGACAAACAAGAAGTCCCTAGTATGCCTCTTAAACTAGCTTGTTGATTAATGGATGATTAGTTTCATAATCATGAACATTGGATGTTATTAATAACAAGGTTATGTCATTGTATGAATGATGTAATGGACACACCCAATTAAGCGTAGCATAAGATCTCGTCATTAAGTTATTTGCTATAAGCTTTCGATACATAGTTACCTAGTCCTTATGACCATGAGATCATGTAAATCACTTATACCGGAAAGGTACTTTGATTACACCAAACACCACTGCGTAAATGGGTGGTTATAAAGGTGGGATTAAGTATCTGGAAAGTATGAGTTGAGGCATATGGATCAACAGTGGGATTTGTCCATCCCGATGATGGATAGATATACTCTGGGCCCTCTCGGTGGAATGTCGTCTAATGTCTTGCAAGCATATGAATGAGTTCATAAGAGACCACATACCACGGTACGAGTAAAGAGTACTTGTCAGGAGACGAGGTTGAACAAGGTATAGAGTGATACCGAAGATCAAACCTCGGACAAGTAAAATATCACGAGACAAAGGGAATTGGTATTGTATGTGAATGGTTCATTCGATCACTAAAGTCATCGTTGAATATGTGGGAGCCATTATGGATCTCCAGATCCCGCTATTGGTTATTGGTCGGAGTGAGTACTCAACCATGTCCGCATAGTTCACGAACCGTAGGGTGACACACTTAAAAGTTGGATGTTGAAATGGTAGAACTTGAATATGGAATGGAGTTCGAATATTTGTTCGGAGTCCCGGATGAGATCCCGGACATCACGAGGAGTTCCGGAATGGTCCGGAGAATAAGATTCATATATAGGATGTCATTTTATGTGAATTAAAATGTCGTGGAAGGTTCTATGGAAGGTTCTAGAAGGTTCTAGAAAAGTCCGGAAGAAACCACCAAGGAAGGTGGAGTCCACATGGGACTCCACCTCCATGGCCGGCCAACCCTAGTGGGGGAGGAGTCCCAAGTGGACTCCCCCTTAGGGGGCCGGCCACCCCCACATGGGAGGTGGAACTCCCACCTTTGGTGGGAGTCCCTAGTTGGGCTAGGTTTCCCCCTCTTATGGAAGGTTTTTGGTTCGGGTCTTATTCGAAGACTTGGACACCAACACTTGGGGATCCACCTATATAATGAGGGGCCAAGGGAGGGGGCCGGCCACCCCTAAGACCACAAGCTGGCCGCCCCATTGAAGTGGCCGGCCACCCCCTCCCAAACCCTAGCCGCCCCCCTCTCCTCCATATCTCCCGCGTAGCTTAGCGAAGCTCCACCGGACTTCTTCACCGCCACCGACACCACGCCGTCGTGCTGTCGGATTCAAGAGGAGCTACTACTTCCGCTGCCCGCTGGAACGGGAGGTGGACGTCGTCTTCATCAACAACCGAACGTGTGACCGAGTACGGAGGTGCTGCCCGTTCGTGGCGCCGGAACCGATCGTGATCAAGATCTTCTACGCGCTTTTGCAAGCGGCAAGTGATCGTCTACCGCAGCAACAAGAGCCTCATCTTGTAGGCTTTGGAATCTCTTCAAGGGTGAGACTCGATACCCCCTCGTTGCTACCGTCTTCTAGATTGCATCTTGGCTTGGATTGCGTGTTCGCCGTAGGAAATTTTTTGTTTTCTATGCAACGTTATCCTAAAGTGGTATCAGAGCCGTGTCTATGCATAGATGGTTGCACGAGTAGAACACAATGGTTTTGTGGGCGTTGATGCTCTTGTTATCTTTAGTTTGAGTACTTTGCATCTTTGTGGCATAGTGGGATGAAGCGGCCCGGACTAACTTTACATGACCGCGTTCATGAGACTTGTTCCTCGTTCGACATGCAACTTGTATTGCATAAGAGGCTTTGCGGGTGTCTGTCTCTCCTACTATAGTGAAGATTCAACTTACTCTTCTATTGAAAACATTAGTATCACCGTTGTGGTTCATGTTCGTAGGTAGATTAGATCTCTCTCGAAAACCCTAAACCACGTAAAATATGCAAACCAAATTAGAGACGTCTAACTTGTTTTTGCAGGGTTTGGTGATGTGATATGGCCATGATATGATGATGAATATGTATGAGATGATCATTATTGTATTGTGGCAACCGGCAGGAGCCTTATGGTTGTCTTTAAATTTCATGTTGAGAGGTATTTCAAAGTAGTTGTAATAGTTGCTACATGGAGGACAATCATGAAGACGGCGCCATGAACCTTGACGCTACGCCGACGATGATGGAGATCATGCCCGAAGATGATGGAGATCATGTCCGTGCTTTGGAGATGAAGATCAAAGGCGCAGAGACAAAAGGGCCATATCATATCACATATGAACTGCATGTGATGTTAATCCTTTATGCATCTTATTTTGCTTAGATCGCGACGGTAGCATTATAAGATGATCCCTCACATTAATATCAAGATAATAAAGTGTTCTCCCCTCGTATGCACCGTTGTAACAGTTCGTCGTTTCGAAGCATCTCGTGATGATCGGATGTGATAGATTCAACGATTCACATACAACGGGTGTAAGCCATGTTGCACACGCAGAATACTTGGGTTTGCTTGACGAGCCTAGCATGTACAGACATGGCCTCGGGACAACGGAAACTGAAAGGTTGAACACGAGTCATATGGATGATATGATCAACATGTTGATGTTCACCATTGAAGCTACATCATCTCACGTGATGATCGGTTTTTGGTGTAGTGAATTTGGATCGTGTACTACTTAACAACTATGAGGGATGTTGTATTAAGTGGGAGTTCATTAGTAATTAGATTAAAACATGAACTAATTATCATAAACATAGTCTGAGTAGTATTTTGAATTAATTTTGTAGTATTGGCATCCGTTTACTACTATGCGCTAGTCTTATAATTGAGATAGAAATACTGTTAAAATCTGACAAGAAACTTTACGGATTGGTACCGTATTGTTAAAGAATCAAGAATTGATTAAGTCCTATTGCAAATTTTTAGTAAACCTCACATTATTGATTCAAAGAGCTATGGTTTCAATTAGTACCTAAAGTTATCTTGTCTCCGTTAAACTTGAAGTTCAAATCTGTTTGAAAAGTAAGGAGCTGAAAATTTAGTTTTCAGAAATAATCAAGGTATGAGATATATGTGATATCTAAGACCTTATTGCAAGATGATAGAATATAATTTGGTGAGACTACATGAACTCATAAGTTTTATGGGAATGTACGAAGGTTGAAGTCGCAAGGCGTCACAATCCTCCAACTATTGGGGCACTAACGATATTCGCATATCCATGAAGTGACCATCCTTAATATGCACCGTTACTAAAACTCGTCGTTTCGAAGCATCACGTGATGATCGGGTGTGATAGATTCTACGTGTACATACAACGGGTGCAAGCTAGATTTGCACATGCAAATACCAAGGTTAAAACTTTACGAGCCTAGCATGTACAGACATGGTCTCGGAAAGTCGTCATGATATGATGGATAAAATTATGAGTGAAATTGTTCATCATATTACAAAGTTACTAATAGTGAAATCTGGAACACTTGTCATATGATGATCAACTTCAAAGTAAGAACCTCAAGGTTATTGGTATTTGACCAACAAATCTAGAAGTTATTAATGTTGAAGTGTTTTTCTGAATAATGAGGAAAGCTAAAAGAGAAACTGCAAAAGATATTTTGGCAAAAAGAAAAGAAAAGACTAGAAAGTCTAGCTCAGGTGTATATAAATGATATACATGTTATGGTTGTATTCCTAGTTAAGTCACACAATGAAATTCTTGGGTATTAGTACTATATTGGTTGGTATGAAGTGTCATACAAAACAACGCAATACAAGAATACAATGGCCTAAGTGACTGACAAGGAATATGATAAGAATACATGCCTGGAACAAAATAAAGTGTTATTATGTTCGTCGTTAGCATTCTATCTAGCCATTAGAATTTATAATAAAGAACTTAATAATTGTTATTTTGCTCTGGTCAAATGAGAACAATGAGTTGTTTAAATTATGACATTACTCCATGTAAAATGGATAAGTTATTATAAATCTTAATGGTGAAACACACATACATAACACTGATGCTAAAAATGCCATAAGGCAAATGATTTGAATTCTACTTATTTGTGGAACCGCCATTTAGGTCATGTTAGAAAGGAACGCATGAAGGAACTCCATGCAAATGGATTTTTGGAGTCATTTGATATTTTGAATCATTTGGCGCTTGCAAATCTTTTCTAAAGAGAATGATTAAAATACCGTTCATAGGCCAAAAGTTGAACGGGCAACTAACTTAGTGAAAAATTACATGATGATGTATGTGGTTCACTGGGCATAGTTGTGTGCGGGAGATTCTTCTACTTCATGAAAACTTTCAACAATGAATTGAGTATATATATGTGGATATATTCAATAAGGAAAAAGTTTGAAACATTTGAATAGGATTCAAATAAATTTCAGCATGAAGTGGAAATCATCGTAATAGAAAAATCAAATATCTATGATTGGATCATGGTGGAAATATTTGAATTACGAATTTTAGCGAACATCTAAGAGAATTATGAAATTGTTCTACAACTCACATTTCTTGGAGTATCATAATGATGATATAGTATCCGAGATATGTATCCAAACCTTGTTGGATTAATGATGAGATAAAATATTATGATGCCATTATATTTTTGTGAATTATGCTTTAGTGACTACCGCTTTTACACTGAATAGAGCATCATCATGATCCGTTGAAATGACACCATACAAGTTATGGCATGGGTTTAAACCTTAATAGTCCTTTCTTTAAATTTTGGTCTAAGAGTTTTCAACCAAAATCGGATGAATGTCTTTGTTGGTTATCCCAGAGATTTAATTGGGAATTCTTCCCACGAGACAAAGACAAAAGTGTTTGTCAATGTTTCTTATTTCCAAGAAATTGTTTCTAGTGAAGTTTTTGAGTGGGAGGACAATATAATTTGATAAGGTTTATGAACCTGAGCATAATGATCAGAGTAGCGCAGCATCGGAATTGGTTTCGGAAGCGGTCACGACGATCATGGCTCCCATGACTACAAAGTGTTTTAGCCATGGAGATCGAAGTACATATTGAACCTTGTAGGTATGGTTTACTTTGTGATCAAATAAATGATTTGTGGACAAAGGATTGATTTTGAACAATAATAAACCAACTACAAACAAAGAAGTTATGATGGGCCCTGACTCCGTTAAAATGGCTATACGCCATGAAATCCAAGATAGATGAATACTTTTTGAAAGTAAATGGATCTATGAAATTGATGGACTTGGATGAAATATCCTTGAAGAAGCTCAACTTGTCGAAAAGTTGTTTACGACAAAGTTCAAAGAGTTGACTACGATAAGATTAGATCTTCCGTAGCAATGCTTATAGTCTATGTGGATTATTCTAGTAATCACTACATATTTCTTTTATGAGATATGCTAGTAGGATGGCAAAATACACTACTTAACAGAAGTATGTATACAAGATACAACCAATTGTTTTGCTAGTCCGTAGAATACTAGATAGGTATACGAACTTCAATTGGATGAAGTAAGTATCACGGAGTTGGAATCTTCACCAAGATGAAATAGTCAAAGAGTTTTTGATTTCATCAAAGACGATGAAGAGGTTTGCATTTGCAAGAAATTAAGTGGGAGCGCTGAGACATATTTATAATACTTTATGTAGATGACATATAGTTGGTTATAAATAATGTAATTATATACTTGATTAAAATGTTTCATTGAAAATTAACTTCAATGAAAGGATATGGACTAAAACATATTTAGTGTCAAGATCTATGAAGATAGATTGAAACACATAATAAGTTTAAGTCAAAGTACATAGAATGGATATTGAAATAGTTCAATATAGAAATATTAAGAAAATGTTCTTGTCATGTGAAGGTTTAACAAGACTTGAGTGTATCTGACACTCGATGAGTAAAAACACATGAGTGATTTTAGATCACGAATAATATGTACAAAATCAGATATCTTGTGCTCTAAAATGTTATGAGCATATACCGGAATGATTCATAAGATGATCATGGGACGATAGTAAGAATATCCTTGAGTACTTTAGAAGAACTAAGGATATATATATTTTTGTATGAAGAAATGACAAACAAATCGCTGTAAGGTGTTACACCGATATTGGTTTTGTCATATATAAAATATAATTTCAATCTCAAATTAGACTAAGTGTTGTTTAAAAGGTAGCACAATGAGCTAGAAGTTGTCTATACTAGATTTAGAAGGGTTCTAAATATTGTGACGGAATCTACAAAAGAAGGCAGAGTATGTCATTGTTTTGACAATGACAAAGGATGTTAAGTCAAGAGGTTCTTTGAGAACTTGGTGTATTTCCGACAGAGTCAGAACTTTGAAGCTATATTGTGTGTGACAATATTAGTGACATATTTCAGACCGTGGAATTAAGGTTCCACTAGAAGACCAAACATATTTAATGCCGACTCATTTGGAAATGAGTGATGCGTTGAGACGCAAATGAATTACAAAATACATACGGTTCTGAGCATGTCAGATCCGTTGACTAAAACCTCTCCTGTAAGCAAAACATGATAAAGCACCAGAAGGCCAAGGTGTTATATCTTTACAAATGTAAACTAGATTATTGACTCTAGTGCAAGTGGGAGACTGAAGGAGATATGCCCTAGAGGCAATAATAAAGTGGTTATTATTTATATCTTTATGTTTATGATAAATGTTTATATATCATGCTATAATTGTATTAACCGAAACATTAGTACATGTGTGATATGTAGACAAACAAGAAGTCCCTAGTATGCCTCTTAAACTAGCTTGTTGATTAATGGATGATTAGTTTCATAATCATGAACATTGGATGTTATTAATAACAAGGTTATGTCATTGTATGAATGATGTAATGGACACACCCAATTAAGCGTAGCATAAGATCTCGTCATTAAGTTATTTGCTATAAGCTTTCGATACATAGTTACCTAGTCCTTATGACCATGAGATCATGTAAATCACTTATACCGGAAAGGTACTTTGATTACACCAAACACCACTGCGTAAATGGGTGGTTATAAAGGTGGGATTAAGTATCTGGAAAGTATGAGTTGAGGCATATGGATCAACAGTGGGATTTGTCCATCCCGATGATGGATAGATATACTCTGGGCCCTCTCGGTGGAATGTCGTCTAATGTCTTGCAAGCATATGAATGAGTTCATAAGAGACCACATACCACGGTACGAGTAAAGAGTACTTGTCAGGAGACGAGGTTGAACAAGGTATAGAGTGATACCGAAGATCAAACCTCGGACAAGTAAAATATCACGAGACAAAGGGAATTGGTATTGTATGTGAATGGTTCATTCGATCACTAAAGTCATCGTTGAATATGTGGGAGCCATTATGGATCTCCAGATCCCGCTATTGGTTATTGGTCGGAGTGAGTACTCAACCATGTCCGCATAGTTCACGAACCGTAGGGTGACACACTTAAAAGTTGGATGTTGAAATGGTAGAACTTGAATATGGAATGGAGTTCGAATATTTGTTCGGAGTCCCGGATGAGATCCCGGACATCACGAGGAGTTCCGGAATGGTCCGGAGAATAAGATTCATATATAGGATGTCATTTTATGTGAATTAAAATGTCGTGGAAGGTTCTATGGAAGGTTCTAGAAGGTTCTAGAAAAGTCCGGAAGAAACCACCAAGGAAGGTGGAGTCCACATGGGACTCCACCTCCATGGCCGGCCAACCCTAGTGGGGGAGGAGTCCCAAGTGGACTCCCCCTTAGGGGGCCGGCCACCCCCCCACATGGGAGGTGGAACTCCCACCTTTGGTGGGAGTCCTAGTTGGGCTAGGTTTCCCCCTCTTATGGAAGGTTTTTGGTTCGGGTCTTATTCGAAGACTTGGACACCAACACTTGGGGATCCACCTATATAATGAGGGGCCAAGGGAGGGGGCCGGCCACCCCTAAGACCACAAGCTGGCCGCCCCATTGAAGTGGCCGGCCACCCCCTCCCAAACCCTAGCCGCCCCCCTCTCCTCCATATCTCCCGCGTAGCTTAGCGAAGCTCCGCCGGACTTCTTCACCGCCACCGACACCACGCCGTCGTGCTGTCGGATTCAAGAGGAGCTACTACTTCCGCTGCCCGCTGGAACGGGAGGTGGACGTCGTCTTCATCAACAACCGAACGTGTGACCGAGTACGGAGGTGCTGCCCGTTCGTGGCGCCGGAACCGATCGTGATCAAGATCTTCTACGCGCTTTTGCAAGCGGCAAGTGATCGTCTACCGCAGCAACAAGAGCCTCATCTTGTAGGCTTTGGAATCTCTTCAAGGGTGAGACTCGATACCCCCTCGTTGCTACCGTCTTCTAGATTGCATCTTGGCTTGGATTGCGTGTTCGCCGTAGGAAATTTTTTGTTTTCTATGCAACGTTATCCTACAGTTTGGACCCCTGGTTCCAAACTCTCTTATATGGATTACTTGAGATTTAAATTAAAGGTAGTGTTGTTTAAATGGTATGAGGTGATCCACCTCATTTAAATCATTTTCCCAAATGATGATGATGAACATTTGACTTAGGTCAATATGAGTTCATCCATGATTGTTGGAGAAATTAAATCTTAAGAAGATTTCAATGAGAGGAAGTTATTTCTCAAGAACCCTATGGAAACCATCATTTACATATGGAATACAAATTCTATTTAAGTCCCACAACCCATGCACCCTAGTTTATTTATTTGGTGTGCATAGAGTAGTATGTGTGTTTATTTGTGATGTGTGGAATAGCCATTGAATTAGTGAGTAATTATACTCGTATTCAAATTTAGACGGTAGCACCGGAGAGTACGCCGAAGAAGAAGGTTGCTACCAGGAGGAGGAGGAGGAACAGTTTGAGAACTACCAAGGCAAGCTAAATTACTATGCAAGCTATTATTCTTGCAAAGTGCAAAGCCCCCTTGGGGCAGGGCACCATGATTCTTATCTTTTCTTATATGAACCCATCCCAAGTTTTTGCTTTACAAGTTTTTACTTGTTTTCGAAATGAGTTACTTTTATAGTTAACTTTGGTCAAAGTACAAGTTGATTACTAGAGTAGTGAGTTAGTTTTCCCCCAAGCAAAGCAAGTTAGCACCCCTCATGAATTAGAGCTAGTGCTAATGAATTAAAACTTGACTACTCTAGATGGGAACCTTGTGACTTTGAAAGGATTTTTAAAAACCTTGGAATGAAGATGAATTCCATTGAATGATTTTTGAAGGTGAATATGACCAAGAGAAGATGGTGATTTTATATAAAACATGATGTTGGTTTGAATGCGATACCTTTCCAATTATCAAGTACCCCCACAATACCTGATTATGGGTAGGGCTTAACTGGAAGTTTATGCGTCTTAGTATGGGTTCCCTCTAAACAAGCGTCATCGGGGTTATGCCGAAAGCTGCCTCTACCACAAAAGAAACGATACGATATGATGCGAAATGAGGTGAATGTCCGGCCCAAGCCCCGTGCAGATCCCTACTGACCGTCTGTCTTCACTGGGAGGCCAAGCTCATGGGGAGAGGTGCTCATACTAGGATTCGTAAGTGAAAGGTTATGGTTGATGATCCGCGTACTGTGTTACGATGATTCGGGGAAATCCCGACGGATGAAATCAAATGTTGTGGCACAAGTGTGCAACCTCTGCAAAGTGTAAACCTATTCGAATAGCCGCGTCCACGGTTACGGACGGTTGGAAAGGCCATACAGTTTCCGATGTCATATCTTTGAAAATGATGTTGAAAGGTGATGGTGAAATGACTTGTGGTGGATTGAATTGAAATCACCACTTGAATGGTGGGAATAACACTAATGTTCCCACTTGAGTTAGTTAGCACTTGAGTAAGCTTTTCTCAAAACTTTGTGAAATAAAACTAGCTTTATGCAAAGAAACTAGAGCTTAGCAAACCATACTAGAATGTCTAGCGCTTACCTTAGTTTTAGTTTGCGAGTACTCAACGTACTCACGGCTTTGTCCCTGGCTATTCAAATGGCCAGAGTATGAAGACGACCAAGGAGATGAGCAGCAGGACGCCTACGACAACTAAGCGCCTTCCGACGTCAAGCGTTGGCCTGTGGACTAGAGAGTCCTTGTATCTTACGCTTCCGCTATGTTGAACTATGAACTTGTGTTTGTTTCGTTGATCAATAGATCAACTATTCGTGTAATATGGATCATGTGATTCCAATTTGTAAGACTTATGGTTTGTAATGAATGATGACTGTGATACTTAACTATTATGCCTTGCAACAACAATATTCCTGGGATTGCGATGTATGACATAATAGGCATTCGGACTTAAAAATCCGGGTGTTGACAAGTTGGTATCAGAGCCATTGTTTGACCTTAGAAGACCTTAGTTAGAATGGGCGTTCTGAAAAACTTAACTTGGAAATCAAATGGAAGAACTTATTTGTGAAAATTTACTACCCTCTTATCTTTGAGACTTTGCCAAAATTTGAGGAATCATGTTCTATCTTATTTGAATCAACTTAAAACTTTGTCACACCTTGCACTCTCTAACTTACTCATCCAATTCTCTTTCAGATGGAGCCGAATGAACCCATCAACACCAAGTTTTATCAGCTTGGGAACGGAGGAAGCTTGATCTTTGAGCACGACCTCAACGCCGTCTCTGACTTCCTTGGGTGCCCACACCCCGAGTTTCACGGGGTTCAGCTGGACGACACGCCCGGAGGAGAGTTGCAGTGGGTGATCACTGCCGACTTGAGGGGCAAGATGGAGCCTCCCACCTCGGAGAGGATCCTCTTCTCCTTCCGCGAGAGCAACTGGCTCGACGGACTCGCACGTGGCCTACAGGAGGCACTTGCACGCCTCTGTGGACAGAACGTGGTGCGCATCCTCGCCTCTCGCTACGCCCACCTTGTGAGGCGTGATGCTGCGGGAGTGCCCATGGAGCTGCAGCCGCACCCGGAGTTGAGGCACCATGCTGAGCACCTGGACTTCATGCTCTACCAGACTCAGAGGGACCTCGACGCCACTCGCGCTTACGCGAACCAGACCCATGCTCACATCACCGAGCAGGGTGAGGCGATCAAGCTACTCAACAATGACCGCAAGAGCCTTCGCCAGCAGCGTGCCAAGAAGGACGCTACGATTCGCCGCCTTCGCGCCCGGATCGCGTCACTTGAGGCCACTGTCAAGGCCCAGGAGGATCAGATTCGTCAGCTGGAGGATGACGATGGAGGCATCGACATTCGAGGAGGAGACGCTTTTTTGAGCGATGACGACGACTTTGAGGAGGATGAGAACACCGAGGAGGAGGACTACGAGTTCCTGGAGGCAGGACCCGATGACTACGTCCCGATTGATATCGATGATGAGGAGTAGTTGCACTAGTTCACTTATAGTAGGTGTGAGTTGTATCCCGTCCTTTGTATCGTAGCTTGAGAATGGTTCTTAAAACCATTGGAGTATGTGTGTAGTTTGTACTATGTGTTGCATGAATGAATGAATGATATGTTTGTCATGAAAAGATTACAAGTTTTCAAATGCTTTTCAAACTTAACCAAAATGAACCATAGAATGTTCCCTCTTATCTCATGATCTTCTACATCTTCAGATGGCCCCTCCGAATCGCACCAACGACGCGATGCTGCAACTTCTGCAAACCATGCTTGCAGACCGGGAAACCGAAAGAGCCGAGCGCCAAGCCAACCTCATCGCCTTGCAGAACATCGCCAACCAAGGCCATGGAAATCATGACCACCCCGGATCCAAGCTCAAGAACTTCCAAAACACCAACCCTCCTGTGTTTAGCAAGACCGAGGAGCCCCTCGACGCCGACGATTGGCTCCAGACTATGGAGAACAATCTGGAAGTAGCTGGAGTGGAAGCCAACGAGAAAGTGTTGTTCGCCACTCACTATCTCGCTGGACCAGCTCGCGCTTGGTGGACAAGCACCCGTGCCATGAACGGAGGTCAATTCATGACTTGGGAAGATTTCAAACTCAAATTCAGCAAGTACCATGTACCCCCGGGTCTTATCAAGAAGATGAGGGATGAATTCCGTGAGCTGAAACAAGGTCGCATGACGGTGGTTGAATACCGCGACAAGTTTCTCACTTTGTCAAGGTATGCCCCTGATGAGACCGACACCGTTGAGAAGAGGAAGGAGAGATTCCTGAACGGACTGCATGATGAGATGCAGACTGTCCTCGTCAACATTCCCTTCGCCGACCTCGAAGCCCTTGTTGACTCCGCCATCCAGATGGAGGGCAAGTTAAACCAAGCCAATGAGAACCGCAAGCGCCGCATGGCAAGTCAGAGTGGATCAAGCCACCCCCAGAAGTTTCGCCCTAGCTCAAGCGGAGGTTTCACTCCGAGGCACAACAAACCCCCGATGCAGAACTCTCGCCCCGGTTATCAGAACCGGAGTGGAGGAAACCCCAAGCCGGGAGGCTACAACAACTACAACAACAACAACTACAACCGCGCTCCACCCCGAGCCCCTAACAACACCAACACCAACATCACCACCACCCCCAGAACCGGAAGCAATGCCATTCCCGTTGCGAACAAGCAGGACAAGAGCACTATCACTTGCTACGAGTGTGGTGTAGTGGGACACTACTCCAACGAGTGCCCCAAGCGTCTTGCCAAGCTCGCCGGCAACACCGCTGCCCCTGCACAGCAGCAACGCCGTGTCTCCACCGGCAAGAAGTTCGTCCCCAACAACCCCAACAACCGCAACGGCCGCCTCTACCACATGAACGCCGAAGAAGCCCAGGAAGCACCAGATGTTGTGCTGGGTATGTTTTCTGTCAACCACACCCCTGCTAGAGTGTTGTTTGATTCCGGAGCATCTCATTCCTTTGTCACCGAAGATTTTGCATCAACAAATAAAATTCAACCCCTCAGTTTGAAGCATGTTATGATAGTTCAAATCCCCGGATCAACCACCAAAGCCAGAAAATTTTGCAAAAATGTGCCTATCAAAATCCATGATGTAGATTTCTTTGCAAATCTAATCATACTTGGAACCAAAGGTTTGGAAGTTGTCCTAGGAATGGACTGGATGTCCAAGCACAATGGATTGATAGACTGCGCCAAGAAAGCCATAACCATGACTAGCAGCACCGGTATCGTAGTTGAGCACGTCTCTGAAAAACTACCCAGAAAATTCACCTGCAACCAAAGTGTATCCAAGCCAACTCTGGATCAAATCAGGGTCGTTTATCGCTACCCTGATGTGTTCCCGGATGATCTACCCGGTATGCCCCCGGATCGGGATATCGAGTTTATCATCGAGTTAATCCCCGGAACTGGACCCATAGCCCAGAGAGCCTACAGCATGAACGCAGCCGAACTTGTGGAGCTGAAGAAGCAAATAGATGACATGTTAGCCAAAGGTTTGATTAGACCAAGTGCATCCCCTGGAGATCCCCGTCTTGTTTGTCGACAAGAAAGATGGTGCAAATCGTTTATGCACGGACTATCGTAAGCTTAACGATGTCACCATCAAAAACAAATACCCCCTACCCAAGATAGAAGATTTGTTTGACCAACTCACCGGATCCCGAGTTTTCTCCAAGATTGATCTTAGAACTGGATACCACCAACTGAAGATCCGAGCCACCGACATTCCAAAAACTGCCTTTACCACCAGATATGGGTTGTATGAGTACAATGTCATGTCGTTTGGACTAACCAATGCCCCCGCTTATTTCATGAATCTCATGAATAAGATCTTCATGAACTTTTTGGACAAGTTTGTCGTTGTGTTCATCGACGACATCCTCGTCTACTCCAAGTCCGAAGAGGAACATGAACAGCATTTGGAGATTGTCCTAGAAACCCTTAGACAGCACAAATTGTATGCCAAGTTTAGCAAGTGTGAGTTTTGGCTGGAAGAAGTTGGATTCCTCGGACACATCTTGTCTCAGGAGGAATTGCCGTAGATCCCGCCAAGATCAAAACTGTTATGGAATGGAAAGCCCCAACCACACAAACCGAGGTCCGCGCTTTTCTTGGATTAGCCGGATATTACCGCAGATTTGTAGAAGGTTTTTCGAGCATCGCTCGACCAATGACCCAACAGCTGAAAAAGGACAGAAAGTTTGAGTGGACCGACAAATGTGAAGAGAGCTTTCAGCAGCTCAAGAGTAGACTGACCACAGCCCCAATCCCGATCATGCCGTATATCGCAAAGCCCTTTGACGTATATTGCGACGCCTCCAAGATCGGACTTGGATGCGTGCTTATGCAAGAAGGCAAGGTTGTATCCTACCTTTCAAGACAGCTCAAGCAACATGAACAGAACTACCCAACCCATGACCTCGAGCTTGCAGCCGTGGTCTTAGCCCTGAAAGTTTGGCGTCATTACCTCATGGGTAATCGATGCGAGATCTACTCCGACCACAAAAGCCTCAAATATATTTTCACCCGTAAAGAGTTGAACATGAGACAACGCCGATGGATCGAATTGATCAAGGATTACGACATGGAGATTCACTACCACCCCGGCAAGGCCAATGTGGTAGCGGATGCTTTGAGTCGATCGCCGTGTCGCTTGAACTCCATGCTCGCAACCGAACAGCCCGCTTGCACCAGGAGTTTGAACAGTTCAGACTTGAACCGGTGAGTGAAGGATTCTTAGCCAAAGCATAGAACCGCAACCCACCTTGGTTGGTCGGATCAAGGAAGCCCAGAAGGACAACGCTAGCATTGACGGAATCAAGAAACAGATAGCCGAAGGAAAAGCCCCCGGATTCACCGTAGACGAAGCCGGAGTGCTTTGGTACAAAGAACGTCTCTGCGTACCATCGGACTCTGACTTGAAACAAGTCATCTTGCAAGAAGCCCATGACACCCTTTACTCAATCCACCCCGGAGGTACCAAGATGTACCAGGACCTAAAGGAACAATTTTGGTGGCACGGAATGAAGAGAGAGATCGGTAGCTATATCGCTAAGTGTGACATCTGTCAGAGAGTCAAGGCAGAACACCAAAGACCCGCCGGACTGTTGCAACCCCTTCAAATTCCCGAATGGAAATGGGACTCCGTAGGAATGGACTTTATCACCGGACTGCCCAAATCCAGCAAAGGCAATGATTCCATATGGGTAGTGGTCGATAGATTGACCAAAGTCGCCCATTTCATCGCCGTCAAAACCACCTATCAAGGCCCCAAGTTAGCTGAACTCTACATCTCCAGAATAGTCGCTTTGCACGGCACCCCCAAATCGATAGTGTCAGATAGAGGATCCCAGTTCACCTCAAGGTTCTGGCAGAAAGTGCATGAAGGACTAGGCACTCGCCTAAATTTTAGCACCGCCTATCACCCTCAGACCGACGGACAGACTGAGAGAGTAAACCAGATACTAGAAGACATGCTTAGAGCATGCGTCGGAATACGGATCCAAATGGGAAGACTGCCTACCTTACGCAGAATTCTCTTACAACAATAGTTATCAAGCCAGCCTACAGATGGCCCCCTTTGAAGCCTTGTACGGAAGGAAGTGCCGTACCCCCCTGAACTGGTCAGAAGTCGGAGAGAGTCAAGTTTTCGGCCCAGATGTTCTTCGTGAAGCCGAAGAGAAGGTTCATAAGATCCGCGAGTACCTCAAGACTGCGCAATCCAGACAGAAGAGCTACGCCGACAAGAGACGTCGGGAGATGACCTTTGAGATCGGAGATTTCGTCTATCTCAAAGTATCCCCCTTGAAAGGGATGCAAAGGTTTCAGCTGAAAGGAAAGCTTGCACCTCGCTATGTGGGACCTTTCCAAGTCCTCAGCCGCTGAGGTGAAGTATCTTATCAACTGGAGTTGCCTGAAGAAATGTCGGCTGTGCACGATGTTTTTCACATCTCACTTCTCCGGAAATGTCTTGAAGTCCCTGAGAAGACCGAAGTGTTCAAGAACATTGATCACCGATCGGTGGATATCAACAAGGATCTGACTTACCGCGAAGTGCCGATTCGCATCCTGGAAGAAGCTTACCGAACCACCCGCACCCGAAGCATCAAGTTTCTGAAGATCCAATGGAGCAATCATACCGAGGATGAAGCCACCTGGGAACGCGAAGACTTCATGAAGAAGGAATACCCAGATCTCTTTAGTACCTAACTTTCTTTTCGATCTCGGGACGAGATCTTTTGTAAGGGGGAAGGGTTTGTAACACCCCAAATTTCAATAAAAAGAAAGTTAGAGAATTCCAGAAAGCAAAATTTCAAACCAACAAAAACTTTTCTTTTGCATGTAGGACCATGCATAGGACTTGTGCATTTGAGTGATATGCCATGATGATTGTTACTACTTGTATTGGATATGCTCTAAAACCCTAGAGTGATCATAGGAAGATCACAAACCAAATAAATCAAAGAGGAAGAAATTCCAATATTTGAAAAAACCTAAAAACCCTCACATATGCCCTATGGCATTTTTATAAATCTTGACCCTAGACCTATTTGGTCTTCACCATTAGTTGGATAATGTTATTAAACACCTATTGCAACTTTTGGAATCAAGGTTTCAATTTTTAAATAAATTTCCAACACAATTCCCACTCACATATGATAATGGCCAAATCTGCCAAATTTAGTCTGATCACCACTTTGAGCCCCTGCAATTCAATTCTCTCAAACCAATTCTTGCTAACTCCTTGCACCATTTCAAAGTCAACATCAAGGTGAACAACTTTGATGAAGATCACCCTGCCAAATTCATCCTTGATCAATAGCTATGCTCATCCAAAGTTGCAACATTTTAACAAGTGCAACAATCTTCACTTAGCCATTTTGGCCAATTCTTGAATTCCACTTTTTCCACCACCACCTCAAATCACCTCTGGTCATTTACAACTTATCTCAACACTCACATTTCAAAAACTTTCACCTTTTGAATTATTTCCAATTTGGATAATTTTGTAATTTCCAAAATTGAACACTATTTAGACACTATTTGCTATAGTGGTCTACACCTCTAACCTACACCAAACCTAGCCCAATTGGTCCCCTGGTTCCCTCTAACCCTCAATGACACATAGTGGAGCTAAGGAGGAGGGGATAGCTTGCATGGCATGGCCATGCCGGCCATGGCACCACCATGCCGCACCACCTCCTCTCTCCTTCATCGCCAACCCTGGCCACCCTGCCCTTGCCCTCCACCTCACTCTACTGGATCACCTAGCACCGGCCACGGTCGAGGAGGAGCTCGACACTGGCCAGACCAGCGCGCGCCCATGACGGCCAGCATGCCGTGGACGTCGCACGAGAGCGCGCCACGGGCACCCTCTAGCCACGCGCCGCGCCACCACCTCGAGCACGCCCTGGACCCTCCCTCGACAGGTTGAGCACCGCAGTGACACCGCGACGCCGCTAGACACGCGCCCCGCCCAGACCCGTGACCGCCGGCGCCGGAGACGACGACTTGTTCCCATACGCGCCGCGGCCGTCGTGGAAGAAATGCGACCAGACCAGACGTCCCCCGACCAAGCCAGCACCACCTCTAGCTTCGCCTGGACGAGGAGAACCCGACAGCGCCCTCGCCTAGCTCGCTAGCTCGCTGGAGACGCCACGAGCATGTCGACCACCACCCTGCCCCGCAACCCTTGCTAAATCCTATAAATACCACGTTCCCTGGAAGCAACGGAGCACACCACCTCACTCCCCACCCTTCACCACTTCGCCTCGCACCGTTAGCCACCTCGATCATCGCCGGAGCAAGGCCAATTGCAAGATCGGAGCCACGGAAGCCCTGGAGAAATCGCCATTGATCCAGGCCACCTCGAGCTCCGCCACTGCTACCAGCTGCTTCGCCGTCGTCCACATCTACCTCGCGCACACTGCCATACCTTGCTGGAGCCGCGGTGAGCTCTCCGACCCCCTACCCTCGCCGCCAACCTCCCTGCCTCTCGCCGGAGAAGACGACGCACCAGCGCCGTCCGATCCCCTTCTAATCCTACGCCCCACATTAAAACGCACCGTTTCGGGTTAGATGAGCCGCTGACAGGCGGACCCCACCCTGTCAGGCAGCCCGCGCGTCCGTGGACCGTGGTGGGCTGGCTCGGGCCGTTTTCAAACCATTTGGCCCAATTAGCTTTTCCCGCCGGCCTGGTAATTTCAAAACCAGTTTAATTATTTCAAATGAATTCTAATACTGCCCAAACTTTGAAATTCAACATTTCAAATGGGCTAAACCAAATTTAGTGAATTTTATATTGTTAGAAAGCCACTGAAATTCTCTACAACATGCCACTGGCCTCATGGTCAGATTCTTTGTAGATTTAATGTGATAAAAATAACAAGGCAGGGACTTTTCCCTATTCAAATAATTCTCAAAAATCAACCAAAATAGATATTAAGTTAATTCCAACTCTAATAGTTCACATTTGACTTACACTAATTGTTTTTGCAATAAAATGGTGTGGTCACTCTGCATGATCATGTCATGGTTTGATGAATGGATATTATGGCTAGTTTAACTAGTGGATACTATCCAAAACTATTAAGATAAATGGTGTGAAGTCTTACACTTTATTAAAACTTGTCTCACATGGATTCATGGGATGTTTGGACCCCTGGTTCCAAACTCTCTTATATGGATTACTTGAGATTTAAATTAAAGGTAGTGTTGTTTAAATGGTATGAGGTGATCCACCTCATTTAAATCATTTTCCCAAATGATGATGATGAACATTTGACTTAGGTCAATATGAGTTCATCCATGATTGTTGGAGAAATTAAATCTTAAGAAGATTTCAATGAGAGGAAGTTATTTCTCAAGAACCCTATGGAAACCATCATTTACATATGGAATACAAATTCTATTTAAGTCCCACAACCCATGCACCCTAGTTTATTTATTTGGTGTGCATAGAGTAGTATGTGTGTTTATTTGTGATGTGTGGAATAGCCATTGAATTAGTGAGTAATTATACTCGTATTCAAATTTAGACGGTAGCACCGGAGAGTACGCCGAAGAAGAAGGTTGCTACCAGGAGGAGGAGGAGGAACAGTTTGAGAACTACCAAGGCAAGCTAAATTACTATGCAAGCTATTATTCTTGCAAAGTGCAAAGCCCCCTTGGGGCAGGGCACCATGATTCTTATCTTTTCTTATATGAACCCATCCCAAGTTTTTGCTTTACAAGTTTTTACTTGTTTTCGAAATGAGTTACTTTTATAGTTAACTTTGGTCAAAGTACAAGTTGATTACTAGAGTAGTGAGTTAGTTTTCCCCCAAGCAAAGCAAGTTAGCACCCCTCATGAATTAGAGCTAGTGCTAATGAATTAAAACTTGACTACTCTAGATGGGAACCTTGTGACTTTGAAAGGATTTTTAAAAACCTTGGAATGAAGATGCATTCCATTGAATGATTTTTGAAGGTGAATATGACCAAGAGAAAATGGTGATTTTTGATAAAACATGATGTTGGTTTGAATGCGATACCTTTCCAATTATCAAGTACCCCCACAATACCTGATTATGGGTAGGGCTTAACTGGAAGTTTATGCGTCTTAGTATGGGTTCCCTCTAAACAAGCATCATCGGGGTTATACCGAAAGCTGCCTCTACCACAAAAGAAACGATATGATATGATGCGAAATGAGGTGAATGTCCGGCCCAAGCCCCCGTGCGATTCCCCGGCTGACTGTCTGTCTTCACTGGGAGGCCAAGCTCATGGGGAGAGGTGCTCATACTAGGATTCGTAAGTGAAAGGTTATGGTTGATGATCCGCGTACTGTGTTACGATGATTCGGGGAAATCCCGACGGATGAAATCAAATGTTGTGGCACAAGTGTGCAACCTCTGCAGAGTGTAAACCTATTCGAATAGCCGCGTCCACGGTTACGGACGGTTGGAAAGGCCATACAGTTTCCGATGTCATATCTTTGAAAATGATGTTGAAAGGTGATGGTGAAATGACTTGTGGTGGATTGAATTGAAATCACCACTTGAATGGTGGGAATAACACTAATGTTCCCACTTGAGTTAGTTAGCACTTGAGTAAGCTTTTCTCAAAACTTTGTGAAATAAAACTAGCTTTATGCAAAGAAACTAGAGCTTAGCAAACCATACTAGAATGTCTAGCGCTTACCTTAGTTTTAGTTTGCGAGTACTCAACGTACTCACGGCTTTGTCCCTGGCTATTCAAATGGCCAGAGTATGAAGACGACCAAGGAGATGAGCAGCAGGACGCCTACGACAACTAAGCGCCTTCCGACGTCAAGCGTTGGCCTGTGGACTAGAGAGTCCTTGTATCTTACGCTTCCGCTATGTTGAACTATGAACTTGTGTTTGTTTCGTTGATCAATAGATCAACTATTCGTGTAATATGGATCATGTGATTCCAATTTGTAAGACTTATGGTTTGTAATGAATGATGACTGTGATACTTAACTATTATGCCTCGCAACAACAATATTCCTGGGATTGCGATGTATGACATAATAGGCATTCGGACTTAAAAATCCGGGTGTTGACACTTATTATCATACTTGTTCTTTATTAAAGAACATGTTCTTCAAAAGTTATTCTTTTGAAGTATATGATAATTAATCATTAACCATGCCATATAGTGCTAATACCAACCACTATTCATTACATGTTAGGATTATACCAAATGTTATTGTTATGTGCTATTAGTATTATTGTTATGATATATTGCAGCACCTGTTTATGATACCAAGCAACCAATCCTTAATAAGAACCTTGTTTGTGAATCACTCTAAAAGTGCAACACACCCTAAGCAAATCATTTCAACTAACTAATCATAAATCATTGGGGTTAGGTCACGCTTAGAGCGATTGCATCTCATACTTATGCATTATTGCAACCTTGCCAATCTTTTAAACATCGTCCTTACCGGACGATGATGCTATTTCAGAATTTGGAGTTATTGCGTATCGAAGACCTTGCCTGCATAATCTTGCAGTCAAGAAAGGCAAGTTCATCACTTGCTCATGTCATTTGAGTATTTTTACCAAATTACTTGCAAAGTACTATGTTTATCACTATTGCATAAAAATCAAAACCACTATTTTCATAACTATGAATATGACTAAGTGGTGGGCAATGGAACCATGGATTGTGTTGATATGGTGGAGGTTCCATTGCAAGGGTTTATATCCATCTAGGATTAAACAACAAATGTCTCCAGTGATTCTTGTGCCGTAATACCCGTGTTAACCATAAGATCTGGAGTGGGACGGAGTAGCCAATTGTATTTCCACCTCTTGTACATCAACGGATGCGCTTACCGTAGCAGTTGTATCTTGCGAGAACAACCGGAGGGTGGGGATCTGATACGTGTTCAACACGCGTCCGTTGGGAACCCCAAGAGGAAGGTGTGATGCGTACAGCGGCAAGTTTCCCTCAGTATTAAACCAAGGTTATCGAACCAGTAGGAGCCAAGAAGCACGTTGAAGGTTGATGGCGGCGGGATGTAGTGCGGCGCAACACCAGGGATTCCGGCGCCAACGTGGAACCTGCACAACACAACCAAAGTACTTTGCCCCAACGAAACAGTGAGGTTGTCAATCTCACCGGCTTGCTGTAACAAAGGATTAACCGTATTGTGTGGAAGATGATTGTTTGCAGAAAACAGTAGAACAGTATTGCAGTAGATTGTATTTCAGTAAAGAGAATTGGACCGGGGTCCACAGTTCACTAGAGGTGTCTCTCCCATAAGATAAACAGCATGTTGGGTGAACAAATTACAGTTGGGCAATTGACAAATAAAGAGGGCATGACCATGCACATACATATCATGATGAGTATAGTGAGATTTAATTGGGCATTACGACAAAGTACATAGACCGCCATCCAACTGCATCTATGCCTAAAAAGTCCACCTTCAGGTTATCATCCGAACCCCCTCCAGTATTAAGTTGCAAAGCAACAGACAATTGCATTAAGTATGGTGCGTAATGTAATCAACAACTACATCCTTAGACATAGAATCAATGTTTTATCCCTAGTGGCAACAGCACAACACAACCTTAGAACTTTCTCACATCCTTTGTCCAGGTGTCAATGCAGGCATGAACCCACTATCGAGCATAAATACTCCCTCTTGGAGTTACAAGCATCTACTTGGCCAGAGCATCTACTAGTAACGGAGAGCATGCAAGATCATAAACAACACATAGATATAACTTGGATAATCAACATAACAAGTATTCTCTATTCATCGGATCCCAACAAACGCAACATATAGAATTACAGATAGATGATCTTGATCATGTTAGGCAGCTCACAAGATCCGACAATGATAGCACAATGGGGAGAAGACAACCATCTAGCTACTGCTATGGACCCATAGTCCAGGGGTAGACTACTCACACATCACTCCGGAGGCGACCATGGCGGCGTAGAGTCCTCCGGGAGATGATTCCCCTCTCCGGCAGGGTGCCGGAGGCGATCTCCTGGATCCCCCGAGATGGGATCGGCGGCGGCGGTGTCTCTGGAAGGTTTTCCGTATCGTGGCTCTCGGTACTGGGGGTTTCGCGACGGAGGCTATTTGTAGGCGGAAGGGCAGGTCAAGAGGCGGCACGGGGGCCCCACACCACAGGGCCGCGCGGCCAAGGGGGGGCCCAGCCGCCCTAGGGTGTGGCCCCCTCGTGGCCCCTCTTCGTCTCCTCTTCGGACTTCTGGAAGCTTCGTGGCAAAATAGGCCCCTGGGCGTTGATTTCGTCCAATTCCGAGAATATTTCGTTACTAGGATTTCTGAAACCAAAAACAGCAGAAAACAGCAACTGGCACTTCGGCATCTTGTTAATAGGTTAGTTCCAGAAAATGCACGAATATGACATAAAGTGTGCATAAAACATGTAGATAACATCAATAATGTGGCATGGAACATAAGAAATTATCGATGCGTCGGAGACGTATCAGCATCCCCAAGCTTAGTTCTGCTCGTCCCGAGCAGGGAAAACGATAACACAGATAATTTCTGGAGTGACATGCCATCATAATCTTGATCATACTATTTGTAAAGCATATGTAGTGAATGCAGCGATCAAAACAATGTATATGACATGAGTAAACAAGTGAATCATATAGCAAAGACTTTTCATGAATAGCACTTCAAGACAAGCATCAATAAGTCTTGCATAAGAGTTAACTCATAAAGCAATAATTCAAAGTAAAGGCATTGAAGCAACACAAAAGAAGATTAAGTTTCAGCGGTTGCTTTCAACTCATAACATGTATATCTCATGGATATTGTCAACATAGAGTAATATAATAAGTGCAATAAGCAAGTATGTAGGAATCAATGCACAGTTCACACAAGTGTTTGCTTCTTGAGGTGGAGAGAAATAGGTGAACTGACTCAACATTGAAAGTAAAAGAATGGTCCTCATAGAGGAAAAGCATCGATTGCTATATTTGTGCTAGAGCTTTGATTTTGAAAACATGAAACAATTTTGTCAACGGTAGTAATAAAGCATATGTATCATGTAAATTATATCTTACAAGTTGCAAGCCTCATGCATAGTATACTAATAGTGCCCGCACCTTGTCCTAATTAGCTTGGACTACCGGATCATCACAATGCACATGTTTTAACCAAGTGTCACAAAGGGGTACCTCTATGCCGCCTGTACAAAGGTCTAAGGAGAAAGCTCGCATTGGATTTCTCGCTATTGATTATTCTTCAACTTAGACATCCATACCGGGACAACATAGACAACAGATAATGGACTCCTCTTTTATGCATAAGCATGTAACAACAATTAATAATTTTCTCATTTGAGATTGAGGATATATGTCCAAAACTGAAACTTCCACCATGGATCATGGCTTTAGTTAGCGGCCCAATGTTCTTCTCTAACAATATGCATGCTTAACCATAAGGTGGTAGATCGCTCTTACTTCAGACAAGACGGACATGCATAGCAACTCACATGAAATTCAACAAAGAGTAGTTGATGGCGTCCCCAGTGGACATGGTTATCGCACAACAAGCAACTTAATAAGAGATAAAGTGCATAATTACATATTCAATACCACAATAGTTTTTAAGCTATTTGTCCCATGAGCTATATATTGCAAAGGTGAATGATGGAATTTTAAAGGTAGCACTCAAGCAATTTACTTTGGAATGGCGGAAAATACCATGTAGTAGGTAGGTATGGTGGACACAAATGGCATAGTGGTTGGCTCAAGTATTTTGGATGCATGAGAAGTATTCCCTCTCGATACAAGGTTTAGGCTAGCAAGGCTTATTTGAAACAAACACAAGGATGAACCGGTGCAGCAAAACTCACATAAAAGACATATTGAAAACATTATAAGACTCTACACCGTCTTCCTTGTTGTTCAAACTCAATACTAGAAATTATCTAGACCTTAGAGAGACCAAATATGCAAACCAAATTTTAGCATGCTCTATGTATTTCTTCATTAATGGATGCAAAGCATATGATGCAAGAGCTTAATCAGGAGCACAACAATTGCCAAGTATCACATTACCCAAGATATTTATAGCAATTACTACATGTATCATTTTCCAATTCCAACCATATAACAATTTAACGAAGGAGAAACTTCGCCATGAATACTATGAGTAGAAACCAAGGACATACTTGTCCATATGCTACAGCGGAGCGTGTCTCTCTCCCATAAAGTGAATGCTAGGATCCATTTTATTCAAACAAAATAAAAACAAAAACAAACCGACGCTCCAAGAAAAGCACATAAGATGTGATGGAATAAAAATATAGTTTCAGGGGAGGAACCTGATAATGTTGTCGATGAAGAAGGGGATGCCTTGGGCATCCCCAAGCTTAGACGCTTGAGTCTTCTTAGAATATGCAGGGGTGAACCACCGGGGCATCCCCAAGCTTAGAGCTTTCACTCTCCTTGGTCATGTTGCATCATACTCCTCTCTTGATCCTTGAAAACTTCCTCCACACCAAACTCGAAACAACTCATTAGAGGGTTAGTGCACAATAAAAATTAACATATTCAGAGGTGACACAATCATTCTTAACACTTCTGGACATTGCATAAAGCTACTGGACATTAATGGATCAAAGAAATTCATCCAACATAGCAAAAGAGGCAATGCGAAATAAAAGGCAGAATCTGTCAAAACAGAACAGTTCGTATTGACGAATTTTATTAGGCCACCAGACTTGCTCAAATGAAAATGCCCAAATTGAATGAAAGTTGCGTACATATCTGGGGATCATGCACGTAAATTGGCTTAATTTTCTGAGCTACCTAGAGGGAGGTAGACCCAGATTCGTGACAGCAAAGAAATCTGGAACTGCGCAGTAATCCAAATCTAGTACTTACTTTTCTATCAACGGCTTAACTTGGCACAATAAAACACTAAACTAAGATAAGGAGAGGTTGCTACAGTAGTAAACAACTTCCAAGACACAAAATAAAAACAAAGTACTGTAGGTAAAAACATGGGTTGTCTCCCATAAGCGCTTTTCTTTAACGCCTTTCAGCTAGGCGCAGAAAGTGTGTATCAAGTATTATCAAGAGATGGTGTATCATTATCACAAGCTCCCCCATCCGTGGTGGTACTAAGGGCTTTATCAATTTTAGGCCTATATTAATATTTCTTTGGTTTAGGCACTTTAGAGACATACATAAACTTTTGCTCCTTACCCACATAAGCTTTCTCCTTATATTTAAGAGAAGAAAATGTTGAACCCAAGGTTCCCATAGCTTTTTCAAGTTCATCAATCCTATTAATTTGATCATCATGGACAACACAAGTTCCTAGGACACTAATTCTTTCATCAATTCCTCCTAAGGATTTATCAAGTTCATCAGTTTTATCAAGTAACATTTCCAATTTAGTTTCAACACTTGGAAAATTTTTCTCTATGGTTTCCAATTTTTTTATAACATCTTCAAGAGAGATTTCAGTTTTAACTTCATCAACAGGGGGTATTCCAAATAGAATTTCAATAATGCAGCTAGCTTCTAATGCAGGAGTATTTAAGAAGTTACCTCCTGCGAGACAATCAAGAACATACCTATTCCAGCTAGAGATACCAACATAAAAATTCCTGAGTAAAATAGTGGTGGAGTGTTTCTTAGTGCACCTATTATGGGCATTACTAATTCTATACCAAGCATCTCTTAAACATTCTCCCCCTTGTTGCTTAAACGAACGAACTTCAACTTCAGGATTACTCATTTTAGCAATAGTAGATAAAGCAAACTAGATAAAGTAAATGCAAGTAACTAATTTTTTTGTGTTTTTGATATAGCAAACAAGATAGCAAATAAAGTAAAACTAGCAACTAATTTTTTGTATTTTGATTTAGTGCAGCAAACAAAGTAGTAAATAAAACTAAGCAAGACAAAAACAAAGTAAAGAGATTGAGAAGTGGAGACTCCCCTTGCAGCGTGTCTTGATCTCCCCGGCAACGGCGCCAGAAAAAGCTGCTTGATACGCGTTCAACACGCGTCCGTTGGGAACCCCAAGAGGAAGGTGTGATGCGTACAGCGGCAAGTTTCCCTCAGTATTAAACCAAGGTTATCGAACCAGTAGGAGCCAAGAAGCACGTTGAAGGTTGATGGCGGCGGGATGGAGTGCGGCGCAACACCAGGGATTCCGGCGCCAACGTGGAACCTGCACAACACAACCAAAGTACTTTGCCCCAACGAAACAGTGAGGTTGTCAATCTCACCGGCTTGCTGTAACAAAGGATTAACTGTATTGTGTGGAAGATGATTGTTTGCAGAAAACAGTAGAACAGTATTGCAGTAGATTGTATTTCAGTAAAGAGAATTGGACCGGGGTCCACAGTTCACTAGAGGTGTCTCTCCCATAAGATAAACAGCATGTTGGGTGAACAAATTACAGTTGGGCAATTGACAAATAAAGAGGGCATGACCATGCACATACATATCATGATGAGTATAGTGAGATTTAATTGGGCATTACGACAAAGTACATAGACCGCCATCCAACTGCATCTATGCCTAAAAAGTCCACCTTCAGGTTATCATCCGAACCCCCTCCAGTATTAAGTTGCAAAGCAACAGACAATTGCATTAAGTATGGTGCGTAATGTAATCAACAACTACATCCTTAGACATAGCATCAATGTTTTATCCCTAGTGGCAACAGCACAACACAACCTTAGAACTTTCTGTCACTGTCCCAGGTGTCAATGCAGGCATGAACCCACTATCGAGCATAAATACTCCCTCTTGGAGTTACAAGCATCTACTTGGCCAGAGCATCTACTAGTAACGGAGAGCATGCAAGATCATAAACAACACATAGATATAACTTTGATAATCAACATAACAAGTATTCTCTATTCATCGGATCCCAACAAACGCAACATATAGAATTACAGATAGATGATCTTGATCATGTTAGGCAGCTCACAAGATCCGACAATGATAGCACAATGGGGAGAAGACAACCATCTAGCTACTGCTATGGACCCATAGTCCAGGGGTAGACTACTCACACATCACTCCGGAGGCGACCATGGCGGCGTAGAGTCCTCCGAGAGATGATTCCCCTCTCCGGCAGGGTGCCGGAGGCGATCTCCTGGATCCCCCGAGATGGGATCGGCGGCGGCGGCGTCTCTGGAAGGTTTTCCGTATCGTGGCTCTCGGTACTGGGGGTTTCGCGACGGAGGCTATTTGTAGGCGGAAGGGCAGGTCAAGAGGCGGCACGGGGGCCCCACACCACAGGGCCGCGCGGCCAAGGGGGGGGGCCGCGCCGCCCTAGGGTGTGGCCCCCTCGTGGCCCCTCTTCGTCTCCTCTTCGAACTTCTGGAAGCTTCGTGGCAAAATAGGCCCCTGGGCGTTGATTTCGTCCAATTCCGAGAATATTTCGTTACTAGGATTTCTGAAACCAAAAACAGCAAAAAACAGCAACTGGCACTTCGGCATCTTGTTAATAGGTTAGTTCCAGAAAATGCACGAATATGACATAAAGTGTGCATAAAACATGTAGATAACATCAATAATGTGGCATGGAACATAAGAAATTATCGATGCGTCGGAGACGTATCAGGATCCCATTCAAATTCCCCACGGTAATGCGGTCTATGATGGGTTGCAGCTACCGGCGAAGGAGTTTATGGTAGAGCCCAGAACTGTTGTCGCGGTCGGGGGCCATCCTTAATTGGAGTAAGTACACCGGCGAGGACCCAGGGTCGGGATATGCAACAAATGGTGGGTGTGCGAGGTAGCGGAGGAATATAATTGGCTAAGACCTTATACCGGGCCTCACACCAAAGGAAGTGTGGACGGGGAAATTGCCCGGTTGGCACCAAGGTTAAGATCTCTTATGGGTAAAGGAACACACCTCTGCAGAGTGTAATGAATTGTGACCTGTCACTCCCTGTTCCGGGATATGGAACTGCGAACGCTGCCGGAAAGGAGCTCCATGAAATTCTAGTAAACCGGTGAAGGCTGACGGACATAGTTCTTCTGAATAAAAGCAACCTTTTGAAGAAATGGTTATGAAAACCTGCATTGGTATTAGACTTTCTGGTCTAATGATGTAGCTAGTGCATTAAACACCTCTTTCCTATAATGAACTTGTTGAGTACGCTCGTACTCATCCCACTCTTAAATCCCCTGCTTAGATATGGAGGCATCAAAGAAGGATCTACAGTGCAACTCGAAGGCCGAGGAGTCAGCGACTACTTCAAGAGACAGGACCCTGTCAGAAGAGTCAACATCACATCCAACAAGGATAAAACTTAGCTTAGCAATAGAAAGGAACTAGTTTCCTAAACCTAGCTCCTATTTAGCTAGAATCTATTCCTAGCCTCTATAGCTAGTTAAATACTCTACAAATAGAGTTTGTGATAAGCCTAGACTACGAGTCGTTCTTCTGGAGTTATTTGCAGTTTTACCTCATTGTAAAGTAGGAGGCTGTGATGATCTTATGTAACAGAGTCAATGCTATAATTCTATAGACATGCCTTGGAACCGCATATGTTTCTGTTGTACCACTCTGAGCGATATAATACTAGTGGAACGGTGTTTCATTGGTATTATATCAGACTTGCATACTACACCATGCAGTGGTATGCCGGGTCACCACATTGAGGATATTAAATCAAAGTAGGATTTAAATGGCATGAGGTATAGTACCTCATTTAAATCATTTTCCTCAAATGATAAGTGTGAAGTGTTGACCTTGGTCAACATGTGTTCATACCTTATTAATTGAGGAGATTAAACCTTAACAAGATTCAATGACAGGAAAGTATTTTCCAAACACTAAAAAAAGAAACCCTACTATGATGTTGAGTGATGATTGGGATGATGCTAGATCATCTTGTGTGAGCCCTTAAGGCTAATTAGTCTACTTAAGTATTGTTTGGTGATTGTATACTTCGTATCCATTTATAGACGCTAGTACCGAGGAATACCAGGAGGAGGAGGTCTTCTATCAAGAATAAGAAGAGAACTTTGATCACTACCCCAATCAAGGCAAGCTATACTCTTGCAAGCTACACTAATGCCAAGCTCTACAAGAGCAAGGCCCCTTACATATTACTTTGTGTTTAATGATCCCAACCCAAGTTTTTACCTTACAAGTTTTCGACTTTGGTTTATCAAAGTTCATTTTTTTAATTCATGATTCACTTGGTCTAGATATGGAGTAGTACAAGAGCATCACACTTAGCCTAGAGAGCTACAAGTTAATTAGTACCCCTCATGACTAGTTGCTAGTGCTAAAACTAAAATTGACTACTCTAGTTGGGAACTTGTGAAATTATTGACTTTGAAAACCTTGGAATGATGAGTCATTCTATTGAAATTTTTTGAAGGTGAAGGTGACTTGGATGACTTGGTGATTTTTAATAAAAACTGATGGTTGGGTTCGGATGCGATACCATTTCAATTTCTGAGTACCCCCACAATACCTGATTATGGGTAAGGCTTTAGCTGGAAATTATGTGTCTTAGTATGGGTTCCCTCTGAACAAGCGTCATAGAGGTTATGCCGAGGCTGCCTCCGTTGAAAGTGAAAGGACGTGAAATGAGGTGAATGTCCTACCCAAACCCTGTGCAGTTTTCAGGATAGCAGTTGGTTATCACTGGGAGGCCAAGCTCATGGGGAGAGGTGCCTATACTAGGGTATGTAAGTGAAAGGTTATGGTTGATGATCCGCATACTGAGTATGATTATTCAGGGTTATTCCTGACGGATGTAATCAAAAGTTGTGACACAAGTGTACAACCTCTGCAGAGTGTAAACATATTCGAATAGCCGCGTTCGCGGTCATGGACAGTTGGAAAGGCCATACTGTTCCGTCATCAGAACTTTTCCAAAAGGTGACTTGTGAATTGAACTTGAAAGTTGACTTTGTTTTGAATCACAACAGAGTTGTGGAAATGACACTAATATTCCCACTTGAGTTAAGTTAGGCAAATGAAGAGTCTTTGTTCACTAAATGCTTCTGAAATAAAACTGGCTTTATGCAAATGAACCTAGAACTTAGAACCCCCTTACTATAGTTGATAATGCTTACATTAGTATTAATTTGCGAGTACTTTAAAGTACTCATGGCTTTGTCCCCTGGCTATTCAAATGGTCAGACTATGAAGAGGAGAACCAGTACCATGAAGATGGACAGCAGGACGTCTACGATAACTAGGACTACTCCTGACGTCAACAGTTGCCTGTGGAACAAATGGACCGCAACCGCTACTTCGCTTCCGCTATGTGTTTTGTAATTGGATCTATAGATCCACTATGTTGTAAGACTGGATCATGTGATCCCTTAATGTAAGACAATTATGGTTTGTAATGAATGACGTTCTGTGATATCAATCTATTATGTCTCACAAAAACAATATTTCTGGGATTGCGATGTATGGCATAATAGGCATATGGATTTAAAAATCCGGGTGTTGACAACAGCCCTTTCATTCGATGGTCATATGTTGCTCTAGAAAATGGAAGTGTTGTGCCTTCGTACAACCGACGGTGCTACTATAATTTTTACCAAAGGACCATCGTGATTTTTTTTGTCAAAGTTATTCCACTATCTGTGTTAAGCACACACTTTTTCTTCTATTTTTAAATCACATCTACCTACTTTAATAACTTTAGTATTGACGTATTTTCCGCAGCAACGCATATATAATCATCTAGTTTATGATACGGTCCAGGACGTGCCGTACAGACCGGTCCAGAAACATATATAATTTCCAAATAGATGTAAGATATGGGATGCGAACACTAACCAAATTATAAAAAAATCTCACAGAATACTCCCTAGAAGTCTCAAGACTCCAAATCGGAGTATCTCCTGAGATGCATCTCAACTAACAAGTCACGACCCAGGTTCCGAATTAATTGATTTAACTTTATATAGATATGAACACGTTTTGTATCAAGACAAAGCTAAAACATTTGATTTGGAACTAATAGTTTGAAGTTTTTACCTCTTCTATTTTTACCCGGTTTCTTTTACATCATCACCTCTTGGGCTTTCATGGTGGGCAATGCCTTGAAAATGTCCGATTGACTTCCATGCTATCCTACACTCACCTCCTTGTTGTGTGAGTACGACCAACACTCAACACGCCATTAATTGTTTATCCAACGATGCGGCCGACTCGACGTCGATTGGATTCAGTCATGGATCTACAAGAGTTATGTGCAGCCGTCACAACACACTAGGAAGCATCGGCCTATGGCTTTACCTCTTCGGCGAAAATGGTTTGTTTGAAGTGTTTGTTGGAAAAAAGGTGGGGTACATAATGTAGGCGGTGATACGTACACGGATAACGATATTCGTGTAACAATATTTATGATAGTATCATGTGAAATGATGCCGGCCAGTCTGTAAAAAATATATTTGTAAGTTTCGTCTGTTGTTCTTGTTTGAAGTGATCTGCTCTTTCCCGGAGTTGTACGCCGACAAGGTGTCATTATAGACCAGCTTCACGTCCGAAACCCAAGCACGCGCCTGTCACCCACAGGCCCCGACTATGGTGGTTGTACCGCCATAGCGCACAGTACTAGGGAACATCCGCTGATCCACCGTGCCGACCATAATGGTAAGCAACCACGGGGCACCATTGTGCAAAGTACAAATCCCCCTCCCACCCCCTCGCATCCCATGGTTCCTCGCTGACGAAGACACGATGATGCCGTGCTCCATGGAGGGAAACAAGGAAAACGACCATGGGGTCTATCTACAACGGCTAATGGTCGAACCCAATGGAGATGGAGATGACGTGGCATCATCCATGCTGGCCAGTACATCGCACATCATCGTTTCGTCCCATAAGACCTCGTACGAGGTGACATGTGCGAGCGGAGCAGCTCCACGGGTCGTACCATGCCCGTAGCCGAAGAACGACGCCGATAAGTTCTCGTAATCACATATATATTTATACTGAACTTTTTTATCTCATCCTGAATGAGGTAGTCCTTAATATATGTTTGTTTATTGATAAGTTATTTGATATATTATATAGACAACATTTTGGTATTACTAGTAGCATTACTAACTCAAAATACTAACTTAATGTACAAATCGATCACAAGTTCACATATTTAGCATTGCACATATATGTTTAGTGCTAATGTAGAACTGTATTTTGTTGTAAAGTTTTTTTCTATTATTTAATTTTTGATATTTAGGAAAAACCTCTATTATAGTGGTTTCACTATAAATCTAAGAAAACCAATATTTTCAAATGATTCCACCAATTTATTTATGCTCCTAGATTATTATTACATGAATTTGTATGTAAGTTTTATGATATCATTAAATACCTATAGAACAGGAGCCTCAAAATGTAGGTGTACTTTCTAGAGTGCATTAGCCGTCAATTCTTGTCTATCAACTTCTGAAGTGTTAATTACACTCACTCCTCATCTCTTCTGAGTAATCCTTCAATTTTTAAAAGAAATTAACTTTGCCTACCAACATGTTCCGACATGACCCTATACTCGAGCCTGCACGGTCTTTAAGCATAGCCCCTCTCTATCTCTCCCTCTCTCCCTCCCTCCCTCCCTCTCTGTTTCACTTTCACCCATGGTGCTCTCCATCTCCCTGGTCATCTTGCACCCAGTGGCGGTGGACGAAAAAAATTTAAGATCGGGCAAAATTTTAAACGCAAAAAAAATGACGCAAAAGAATAAACATAAACTGTTAGTTTATATATATGATGGTAAGCATAGTCGCTCAGTACTATGGTAATAGCAACACATTCAGAATCAAAAACAGCTATGTGGTCTCCATAAAACCTAGAAGCTAGACAGACTAGGGGCGCGCGGCCGTACGGCTTGGCCGGCCGCGCCGGGGGCAGGGGAGTCGGAGGGATCTCGTCGGGTGAAGCAGCCAGTGCGCGAGCAGCCGGCAGCACAGTGAAACGATCAAAGACAAGCCTTGGTCTCCTGGGCGAAAGTCGCCTCTGGCCTGACTCACGTCGACCGTCGAAGATGAGTAGACGAAACAACTGACTCGGGAGTCACGAATCACGATCGTTGGTCCTTCTCACGATTGGAGCGAACGAATCGCAGGACACAGACGGTTGGTTTCCGTCAACCACGTGCGGCCCAGCTAGCATAAGCTCAGTTAGTTTGCTTACTTGATTGTTCTCCTCCTGCCGGTCCAACTCATCTTTTTATTTTGTTTTTCCTTCAAAAAGTGTACAAAACTGATGGTATATCCACATATGCATATATATACTCGATTGTTTGCCAAAAATCAAGGTAGGGCAAGTGCCACACCTTGCCCAAAGGGGAGCTCCGCCCCTGCTTGCACCTCCTGTTGTGCCTGCCTCCCATCCCTCATTTGCCGCCTTGCCTTCCTACCACCGTAGGACACGTCCTAAACCTCCTACCATAGTTGCTGGCAGTTGCAGCTCTATGAGTAGGAGGTTCAACATGTGTTTTCAGAGCTATATATAGAGTGCATGTGTGACCAAATTACAATTAAGAACTAGTAAAACACAAATGCACTAATGTTGCACACCTGGATTTTGTAATGTTGCTTGACATAAAAAATAACACGCCCAGCCCCTCCACTCCACTGGCTATATTGGCCAAGTCTAGCAGTCTTTATGCCAGTTGATTGACAATGTCGGACCTATTCACCATACCTCGTCGCTAGCCGGCCTGTGAGTTGGGCATACCCTTTTGGATACCCATTATTACCATACCTGGTTCGATCCAAGAAGAAAAATCCAGTGTATAGTTGACTAAGACTCTTGTAAACCCTAACCTGGTTGCATAAGCCAGGCAGGAGCGCCCTTAAGGGCACGCAGTGTTACATCGCAACATAGACAATATAGACTCAACATAGATAGAGTAGATACAACTCGGCCTACGGCGGCACCCTGTAATACAACCATCTTCATATACTGGATTGATAACAGGACGTAGTGATCCTTCACCGTGGGAACGTGAATATGGGTACATCGTGTGCCTACTCCGCTCCCAAAATCATCATCATCGTTTTCCCCGAAACCCTAAGTCCATATCCATGGACATTGCCGAGGTGAACCCTCGTCGGCCTATTAAAGCCTCAAAACTTTTTTTTTTTTGCAAAACACAGTACAAACATAGACGCTCACATATACGCACATGCACTCACCCCTATGAAAGCACGCACGCACACCCTACCCTTATCAGCACCTCCAAGAGACTGCGTCCAAGAAACTTCATCCGAGGGTCTTGAGAGTTGAGATTGACGAAGTCACTACAGGCGCCTCGCTGCCGACGGGAGCGTCGTCTCCCACTGAAGAATATTCCGCCTTTAATGAGACACCAAAGGGTCAAACCTAGGGTTTGAACAACATTTAGTTAAATTTAAACTAAAATCACGAAACTTTTTATGAATTGGAGTGAGTACTAGTTTGTTTCAAGATTCAAATTTCTCGGTCAACTTTGTGACCCTCGTTAGCCCCCAACTCACCTGCGCCACCAATTTGACCATCAACTCACCGTAGTCTCTTGCCATGCCACTTCATCTCCAACTTCGGTGAAGTGAAGTAACCACCCTCTAAATTGTGCACTCACATTAACTGTGCCCCCCCCCCCCCCCCTTTTTTTTTCTTGAACGCAACTATCAGTTTCTGCCGGCCATTGCTCTATTCGTTTTCGTCGTTCACTTGAACCAAGATCCATAGAAAATTCAAGAGCTGATATATCCCGCTTCTAGCTAGCAATAACACGGGCTTGTATATTGCAGACATTTGATCTGGCCCATTAACTGGTATTGTTTTTTTTTCGTAAATCCCACAATTATACTTATTTATTTATTTTATAAATAAGTATAATGATTAACTAAGAAAACATTGACATTATAATTCACATATCTCAAGAAATATGCTCATGCGGTTTTTAGAAAAAATTATCTTGTACATGAATAAATTCATTCGGGCAAATAAAAACATTCACACATAACAAAAAATTAACTTCGCCTGAAAATACAGTTGTAAGTACACATAAACTTGCTAGAGTGCATTAATTGTCAATTCTTGTCTCTCCTTATCCCAACTTCCGAATTATCAATTACACTCACTTCTCATGTCTTCCTACCACAACCGGCACATCCTAAAACTCCTACCATAGCTGCTGGCAGTTGCGGTGCTAGGAGATTCAATATGTGTTTTCACGGCTCCATATACGTTGCATATATCAACAAATTACAATTAAGAACTAATTAATATGCAGACATGCAGCATGCCTAAATTTTGTAACTTCGCTTGACATCATACAAAAACACGTAGCTCCTCCATTGGCTATTGGCCATGTCTACCGTTCACTATGCTAGTTGATTGACGATGTTGAAGCTATTCACCCTATCTCGTCGCCAGCCAGCTCAACCCCGCCCTCTAAATTGCAATTGTCCAACTCATCCCGTGTGTGCCTAGGTTCCAACTCGCCGCCAACTGACTACTGAATAATCTTAACACTTAATCCCAAATATGTATTCACCCTATAGATATGGGGTCCTAGACGGGCGGCTATTTCCCTAGTTTCAGGTCGTCGGACCTACGTGCAAATCTACTTAGGTGCAAAATTTTCAGTTAGCCCCCAACCCAGTAACTTTAAAACCGAAGATCTTCATGTTACCATCCATCTAATTGTTACATGTGTTCCATTACCACAAACTGGAAATCTCAGATGTTTCTCAAAAAAAGGAAAAATCTCAGATAAAACACATATACGTCAGAGCGCTACAGATAGATAGTCATCCCTGGCTTCAGTTGAGTCAGATCCTCTCGGACGGGCCGTCGTGACAGTAGTTGGTACGCGTGCATCCAACGTCCACTACAGCCTTGCAGTACCCGCCCTTGTAGTCCTCGGTGATGAGGCCGCTTTGCACAGGGCATACTCGCACTCAACTCCTTTGAAGGTCTTGCTGTGTTCTTCGCATGGTTTTCCTACTTTCCTGATGAAGCTCAATCAAAAAAAAAGTATCAGCTCAACTAGCTATGATGCTTAAGAATTACAATGAGTAGAGGAGAACTTTACTGGGAAAAGGGGATCACCAAAACACAAGGTCAGGAGGAGGAAGAAGCATAAGGCAGTCGCTGCGATCTTGGAGTGCCCCATGCCTGGCAGACTGGATCAAGGTGATTAGGTGAAGGAATGGATTGTAATTACTACGGTGAGGTGAGGAGGAAGGGGCGTCGGTGTCTATTTGCTTAGGTAGAGTTGCACCTAAAATCTGATAAAAATCGCATCTTTAATTTTGGATTTTAATTATCATGTACCATTGTTTGGCCAGTAATCACACACATAAATATCATTAATTAATATAAATACTTTATCTATCCCAACATATAAAGGGTCCTTAAATTTGGCAGATAGATGACTTTTAACTTCAACTACAATTTATGTTTAAAATATATCCACGAAATTTGAATAAATATATATTTAAAAAAAGCAGGGGAATTGAAAGATGAATGCAATGAGTAGCACACTAGTCACCAAAAATCGTCGAACGTGCCGTACGTCGTGGCTGCTACGTGACCGCTTTGTCTTGCGTCACTTGGTGGACGTGCTCTCGTTGGATACTTGGAGCCATGGGGATGCAGCACAGGGCCGACGGCCATGGCTTTCTGTGCGATTCTCTCATGTGACGGCTCCTGAAGTTTCACACGCATGGGTGCCGTAGCGCTGCAGATCGTGTCCAAACATGTCCCGTAGTGCTACTACTTGTGGTTACGAGAAGCATAGGGCGTGGGCACGCAACTCGCCCATGGGAGAGCGATATGTATCCGTCACCCCATCAAATTTCGAAGATCTTTTCTCGACAAAGCGGCAGCCAAGTTTCACCGTTTCACCTGAGAATCTGAGATGCATTTTTTTTAGAAATATGGGCGCGGGGGGGGGGGGGGGGGGGGGGGGGGGGGGGGCAGCTGCCCCCAGGCCCAACTTTTATTGAAACGAAGCCAAAGAAGCCGACTCGCTGCCAGTAGGCGCGGTGAGCCTGATAACCACATCGAACTTGGCCTTTTGCCCCGCACCGCCGAACTCCATCATCCCTGGTGTCACAGACGCAGCCACGTTGCTTGGCGACGACCAGGATGTGTGGTGCGTGTAGCCATGCCTGTTCCAACGCTGGTCACCGTCCTCCTGAAGCGCATTTCCCCTGAGGTGGCGTTGGCGCCGAAGGTCGCGATGAACGACGAATAGTTCACGTCGCTTGACAAGGTCAGGTTGGCGTAGTTGGAAATCGCCAGAGATATGGTTCTTAGTGTACCTCGCGGAGCAGAGGAGCGCGACAAAGTCCCGTGGCCCAACATCGAAGACGAGGCCGGGGTCCATAGCCAAGTTTGGATCGACATGGCCGGAACCGGGCTCGCCATGACGTTGACGTTGGCGTCGGTGATCGGTTGGAGCATGTTGTCGACCCTTCTTGCCGTGGTCATCATGGCGGACTTGATCATCGCTGGGCTCCAGTTCAGATGCGTCGAGCGCGGCAATGCCGCTCGCGTGCGGGCACGCTGCAGATGTCCCAGAAGCGACCATGAAGTCGCCAACCAGAGCAGTTCGGCCTATTTGTGCCATCGCGGAGACCGGGGACCAGGATGACATGGTTAAACCATATCGGGTCCTCAGCATTGATGTCCCTGGTGCAAAATATAGGAATGAATAGGGGAAAGCCCATAAAAAAATCTATACGAAACCGAAGATCGTGATACTATCTAAAATGGAAAGCTAGGCCATATTAGGTAAACCGACATACATCATGTAACCTTGACGTGGAATCTGAGACCTAGCTCACTACGTAAGAGCTAGGAGGAGCCACCGCGGATGGACGGATTCAACCATACACGACACCCTGTAACCCTAGTTTTCATACAATACAATCTCGACGATTTGCCCTTGATCATACTTTTCGTCGACTGCCTAGTTTGGCTGACCGGTTAGTTGATTTGTCAGTGTCCTTCTTCCTAGAAACCCAAATCCATCATAATGGGCATTAACAAGGTTAACCCTTTGCACATGACGCCATGATATTGTCCCCCGGTGCTAGTATATCGGGCTTGAGGACACCGGGATAGCGGATGGCCCTCAACCAGAGTACTTGGCTAGCACCGGCGCCAATCGTACCCCGAGGATCGCAGATCCACAGTGCCAGCGAACATCCGCCAATCCACCGTGCCGGCCATGACGGTGAGCAGCCACGGGACGCTGTTGTACAAAGTGTTGAGCCCCTCCATGCCATCGTTCCCCGCTGACACGGACACTATGATGCCGCACTCCATGGCGGCAAACAAGGTGACGGCCATAGGGTCCGTGTACAACGGCTGAAGGCCGAACTCAATGAGACGGAGATGACTTCAACGCCGTCCGTGATGGCAGCATCCATGCCGGCCAGCACGTCGGACATCATCGTGTCGTCCCATAAGACCTTGTACGAGGCGACATGTGCGCGTGGAGCAGCTCCACGGGGCGTGCCATGTCTGTAGCCGAAGAACGATGCGCACTCCACAGGGCTTCCCACGGCGGTGGACATAGTGTGGGTGCAGTGGCCATCCTGTCACACGTGGAGTTCATGTAGATGGCGACGCTAGGATTCTTCGCCACGAAGCCCCTGTTGAAGTACCGCGTGTAAAAATATAGAACCCTAATTTCTGTGTTGTATTGATTTGTCCTTTGCAAGGATATATATATAGAAGTACAGTGAGGGAAGAAAACATGGACTACAAGAAGATCTAATCTTAGTTTAATCTCAACCGTACATCTATTCTAGCTAGCATTTTCCCTCAGACATAGCGGGAGTAAAGTGAACACTTATGACCGGAGAAGTCTTGCGCATCCGTCGCCTTCTCCACTTTGTCATCATCATTATCCTCTTTAGTTCCTTCTCTTCACTCCCGCGGCGAGTGTTACCGATGATTTATGTTGGTGATGTAAAACTCAAAGAAATCTTGGTGTAGTCGTACATCTTAATGTAGTTATTCAGATCGTTATACTTGAGCTCGGTGCAGTGCAGCAGATCAGTCATGCCTGGTGCGGGAGGTTGCCCTCCCGGCATCGATGCCGGATGGTTGTAGTCACGGAGCCGGTAGATATGAGAGAAGATACTTTTGCGGATATACCTCAGATCTCCCCTGAGGAAAACTCTTTCCTCACATCTAAGTTCACTGAGGAAGAAGTATTTGAAGCTATTTCTCAAATGGAACACAACAAAGCTCCTGGACCAGACGGGTTTCCAGCCGAGTTTTACAAGCACTTCTGGGAAACTATTAAGCACGATCTCATGAACCTTTTTACGCAATTACAACAAGGTGATCTCGAGTTATATAAGCTTAACTTTGGGGTTATTACTTTAATACCTAAGAAAGAAGACGCTGTCCAGATCCAACAGTATAGGCCTATATGCTTACTAAATGTGAGTTTCAAGATTTTTACCAAGGTAGGTACAAATAGAATAACCGGGATAGCCCACAAGGTTATTAAGCCTACACAATCTGCTTTTATGCCGGGACGACATATACTTGAAGGAGTAGTTGTCCTTCACGAGACCATCCATGAACTACACAGGAAGAAACTAGATGGGGTCCTTTTCAAAATTGATTTTGAAAAGGCCTATGATAAAGTTAATTGGCATTTCCTTCAACAAACTATGCGTATGAAAGGATTTTCGCCTATTTGGTGTAAGTTAGTGGCTAATTTTGTTCAGGGAGGATCAGTGGGGGTAAAGGTTAATGACGACATTGGCCATTACTTCCAGACTAGGAAGGGGTTGAGGCAAGGCGATCCTCTATCACCTATCCTATTCAATATAGTTGCTGATATGCTGGCAATCCTAATTGCAAGAGCAAAAGAGGATGGTCAGGTCGGTGGTCTTATCCCACACTTAGTTGAGGGGGGAGTATCCATTCTACAATATGCAGACGATACTATTCTCTTCATGGAACATGACCTTCAGAAGGCTGTTAACATGAAGTTAATCCTTTGCATCTTTGAGCAACTGTCTGGACTTAAGATCAATTTTCATAAGAGTGAGATTTTCTGTTTTGGAAAGGCGAAGGATGTGGAGAACCAATATAAGCAAATCCTTGGTTGTGAAGCTGGTTCTCTCCCCTTTTGTTACCTGGGGATCCCGGTCCATTATAGAAAACTTCTCAATAGGGAATGGAATCCAGTAGAGAACCGCTTTGAACGAAAGTTGGGTTGCTGGCAAGGCAAGCTACTCTCATACGGAGATAGACTTGTACTTATTAATTCCGTCCTAACTAGCCTACCGATGTTTATGTTATCTTTTCTTGAAATACCTAAAGGGGTAAAGAAAAGATTAGACTTCTACAGGTCAAGGTTTTTTTGGCAAAATGATGAGCATAGGCGTAAATATCGGCTGACTAGGTGGAACATTATTTGCCGACCTAAAGATCAAGGGGGTCTCGGGGTGGAGGTGTTAGATCTCAAAAACAAATGCCTACTCAGTAAGTGGATGTTTAAACTCTTAAATGAGGATGGAGTATGGCAGGAGTTGCTGCATAATAAATATCTCCGGACTAAAACGCTGTCACAAGTGACAACAAAACCCACCGATTCTCCTTTTTGGAAGGGGCTCATGGGAGTTAAGGATGATTTTTTCTCTCGCGGCTCTTTCAAAGTTGGTAATGGTCAAAATACACGCTTTTGGGAGGACATATGGTTAGGTGACCAACCGCTAGCTAAGCAATACCCTTCGTTGTATAACATTGTCCGCCGGAGAAACGTTCTGGTTTCAGATGTTCTAACGAGTAATCCTCTGAATATCGAATTCACGAGAACTTTATCTACTGATAAATGGGAGGTTTGGTTACTACTACTTCAGCGCCTAATCAGGGTTAACTTGACGGAAGACCCGGATGTTTTTGTCTGGAAATTAACTACCAATGGTGTTTTTTCGGTCAAATCCATGTACATAGACATGATGAATGGTCATACGGTTTTCTTGCGCAAATATCTTTGGAAAATAAAGGTACCGCTGAAGATTAAGATTTTCATGTGGTTCCTTCATAAAAAAGTAATTCTCACAAAAGATAATCTCGCAAAAAGAAATTGGAATGGGTGTAAGAATTGTGTTTTCTGTGGCTCTAATGAAACCATAAACCACTTATTTTTCGATTGTCCCTTCGCAAAGCTAATCTGGAGAACAATCCAGTATACTTTTAATATTCCTCCACCGGCCAATGTTACAAATATGTTTGGAAATTGGCTAAATGGTGTTGATAAAATATCTAAAGCACAGATTCGAACGGGTATTTGTGCTTTGATGTGGGCTATATGGAATTGTCGTAATGATATTGTCTTTAACAGAAGCTCAAATGCTAAATTTTTACAGGTTATCCGTATGGTTACGCACTGGATCCACGAATGGTCATACCTACTACCGGAGGCTCAGCGTGCGCATATGGATTCTGGATGCAGCCGTCTGGAGACGGTTGCTCGGGATATCTACAACCAGGGTGGCTGGCAGCCTATTAAGAGATTGGAACTTGCATAATTATATTTTCTTTTTTATTTTCCGTTGGTTAAGTTTTACGTACACCTTATGTGTCTCTTGAGTTGTATAACTTCTGAATATTAAACTATGCAATAAAACAGCTGTGTGCATCTATTGATGCAGAGGCTGGGGCGATGCTCCCATTTCTAAAAAAAAAAACGGAGCCGGTAGATGGCGGAGACTTTGATCAGGAACAACCTATGTGCAAGCAATATACACGTATGTAATGTGTACCCCTTTTTTCTCTCTTCTTCTTTGCATGCGCGATGGGCTGCTGCACATGTTCCTGGGTCAATGTCGTATGTGCGCCCTCCGTGAATAACCGCGTGGCCGCGGCCCGCGCGTGAGGTCAGCTGCTGCCATCGTGCGATGCATGAGTGTCATGGCCGCTCTGCCCGTTGTGTCGGCGTCGAAACGTAGATACTCGTGCTCGAGCTGCCGATCGGATCTGCGCAGGACGTGGAGGAATCACACCGGTAGAAAAATGGCCTTCCGTCCAGTCTCATTAGTCGCCAAAATATAGGAATCACGACTAATGGCGAACCGCGACTAAAGACGTGGGCCCAGCGCGCTCGCTGGCTAGCTGGTGGACGGGAGGGGCTTTAGTCGCGGTTGGCTGCCCATCCCTATAAAAGGGCCTCAGCTCACAGCACTTAGTCATTTGGTGCCATTTCTCTTCATAAGCTTCACAAGGGAGTGTATGTTTGCTTTTGGTTCCTCTTATGCACACAAGGTGTTTGATGAAATGCCCCAAGAGCATGAAACAAACATGATATGAAGTGTTGGAGCCACACTTGAGCTTCCTCATTTATTTTTTCCTCCTCGATCGCGGTTAGCAACTTGAACCTTTCATGCATGTGTGTCATTGATAAAATATGCATGTGTGTAGTTCATTGTTTAATTTATATTGTTTATAGCTAGATAGTTTAACAAATGCATGATGGTTAATTATATATTTTATATTATAATAATGCAGATGAATCGACAATGGATGTACGGTAACCGACTCTCCGGCGAGTTCACTACGGGTTTGAAAGATTTCCTCTTAGTGGCTAATGCGAACAAGCAGAAGGGTTTTATTATCTGTCCATGTGTTGACTGTAAGAATCAGAAGGGTTACTCTTCCTCAAGAGAAGTTCACCTGCACCTGCTTCGGCACGGTTTCATGCCAAGCTATAATTGTTGGACCAAGCATGGAGAAAGAGGGGTTATAATGGAAGAAGATGAAGAAGGGGATGATTTCATCGATGAAAGCTATCTTGCTCATTTCGGTGATACTTTCATGGAGGATGCTGAAGGTGAAGGGGAAGGTGAAGGGGAAGGTGAAGAAGAGGCACGTGATGAGCCCATTGATGATCTTGGTCGGACCATTGCTGATGCACGGAGACGCTGCGAAACTGAAAATGAGAGGGAGAATTTGGATCGCATGTTAGAGGATCACAGAAAGGCGTTGTACCCCGGATGCGATAATGGTCTGAAAAAGCTGGGCTGCACACTGGATTTGCTGAAATGGAAGGCACAGGCAGGTGTAGCTGACTCGGCATTTAAAAACTTGCTGAAAATGTTGAAGAATATGTTTTCAAAGAATAACGAGTTGCCCGCCAGTACGTATGAAGCAAAGAAGGTTGTCTGCCCTCTAGGTTTAGAGGTTCTGAAGATACATGCATGCATCAACGACTGCATCCTCTACCGCGGTGAATACGAGAATTTGAATGAATGCCCGGTATGCACTGCATTGTGTTATAAGATCAGAGGCGATGACCCTGGTGACGATGTTGAGGGCGAGAAACCCAGGAAGAGGGTTCCCGCCAAGGTGATGTGGTATGCTCCTATAATACCACGGTTGAAACGTCTGTTCAGGAACAAAGAGCATGCCAAGTTGTTGCGATGGCACAAAGAGGACCGTAAGTCGGACGGGGAGTTGAGACACCCCGCAGATGGAACGCAATGGAGAAAGATCAACAGAGAGTTCAAAGATTTTGCAGCTGACGCAAGGAACATAAGATTTGGTCTAAGTACAGATGGCATGAATCCTTTTGGCGAGCAGAGCTCCAGCCTTAGCACCTGGCCCGTGACTCTATGCATCTACAACCTTCCTCCTTGGTTGTGCATGAAGCGGAAGTTCATTATGATGCCAGTGCTCATCCAAGGTCCGAAGCAACCCAGCAACGACATCGATGTGTACCTAAGGCCATTAGTTGATGAACTTTTACAGCTGTGGGGCAGACCTGGTGTCCGTGTGTGGGATGAGCACAAAGAAGAGGAATTTGACCTACGAGCGTTGCTTTTCGTAACCATCAACGATTGGCCTGCTCTTAGTAACCTTTCGGGACTGTCAAATAAGGGATACAATGCATGCACGCACTGCTTACATGAGACTGAAAGTGTACATTTGCCAAATTGTAAGAAGAACGTGTACCTTGGGCATCGTCGATTTCTTCCGAAAATTCATCCAGTAAGAAAGAAAGGCAAGCATTACAACGGCAAGGCAGATCACCGGCCGAAGTCTGCGGAATGCACTGGTGCTGAGGTATTTGATATGGTCAAGGATTTGAAAGTCATCTTTGGAAAGGGTCCTGGCGGACAATCAGTTCCGAAGGGAGCTGACGGGCACGCAGCCATGTGGAAGAAGAAATCTATATTCTGGGAGCTAGAATATTGGAAAGTCCTAGAAGTCCGCTCTGCAATCGACGTGATGCACGTTACGAAGAATATTTGCGTGAACCTCCTAAGCTTCTTGGGCGTGTATGGGAAGACAAATGATACAAAGGAAGCACGGCAGGACCAGCAACGTTTGAAAGACCCTGATGACCGGCATCCGGAATGGTTTCAAGGTCGTGCCAGCTACGCTCTGACCAAAGAAGAGAAGGTCATCTTTTTTAAATGCCTGAGCAGTATGAAGGTCCCGTCTGGATTCTCGTCCAATATAAAGGGAATAATAAACATGGCGGAGAAAAAGTTCCAAAACCTGAAGTCTCACGACTGGCACGTGATTATGACGCAATTGCTTCCGATTGCTTTGAGGGGGCTTGTTGTGGGTATACTTCATGGGTGTACCATCGACAGTGCCTAGATCCGGCAAGCCCGGGTGGCCCACAGACGGTGATGAGGCATGTGGCCCATCGGGCGGCCCAGTTGCTGTTGATCATGAAGGAAAAAGTCCAGCCCAGGATCAGCAGGCCGGATCCGTACCGACCTTAGGAGTAACCCGGATCCATGGAGGCCCATGAGGAACCCGGATCCAGTACGACGTGTATGGAAGGCGGATCCGTGACGTGCACGGCAAGATATTGTACCGTAGCTAGGCTATCTGTAATCCGGCTAGGACTCTCCATGTAAACCCTAGATCCGTGCGCCTTTATAAGCCGGATCCCGGGACCCCTAGAGGGACAACCACAACTCATTGTAACAACGCGAGAGCGCCCAGATAATTCCAGACAAGCAGCAGTAGGCCCTGTCTTCGTGCAGGTGTTCCGAAGCTGGGTAACTCGCGTACCACCGTCCCGTGTGCACTCCGCCCAATGGCCCCTACTTCTTCTCCCCCTCGTGAGGATCCCTCCTCCGAGGTACCGTCGATTAGGCAACGACAGTTGGCGCCCACCGTGGGGCCTGTGGCGTCTGGAGGCCGGAACCGGGAGGGCTCCGCCATGGGAAGCTACGATGACACCATCGCTGTGGGGCGCGTCCTTTACGCCGGAAATCTGCCGATCGTCCCTCCGGATGAGTGCTGGATTCCGGCTAGGACAAACCCCGTCAAGCTCTCCATCGTCCCAATTGGCGGCATACACATCTTCATCGGGGAAACCGTCGATTCCAACGGAAACCCACTGGTAAGTAACGCAGACGCGACCGCCGCAGAGCTGGACGCTGTCGCGAAGATCCGATCTAAGACGCAGGAGCTTCCCGAGGAAGATTCCGCCTTGGATCTGGAAATTTCAAAGCCCACCCAATCCGCCCCTGAGCAGGAAACAAAGGTGGAAGACCAATGCAGATCCGCCTGGGTCTCCCAGGTGTTAGAAAAGCAGAGGTACCACTTCGTACACTTCTTGGCCCATACCGCCGGAACCGCCCCTCAAGAAGACGGAGCTGGTCCTGAGCAGGAAGAGGCACCGGAACACAACGCGGATCCGGATCAGGCTGAGCTTGTCGGAGAGAGCGAGACTCCGGTTGAAGAGTCGATTTTGGGCAACCTGAGCCCAATTTCCGGAGATACCCCCTCCATGGAATCTGATGACTTCGTTCGCAAGATAAGGGAATACGGATACAGTGATCAGCCAGAATTAGACTCCGCCCACCTAAGCAGGTTCTCGCAACGGTAGCGGCTGGGACAAACCGGATCTGAAGAACCAACCAGCCAATCTGACCCTCAACCATCCCAACAAGGATCTCCAATGTCTCGGTACGACCCCAAAGGGATTCTTCCTCGGAGGAAATCTGTCGGCGAGAGGAGGTGGCCGCGCGAGCAGTTCTTAACACACCTATAACCCCGGGCGACGCCGCAGATCTGGAGGCTCTAGAAACCACCAGAAAGGAGATGCTGGCCACAGCCAAGAAGCTCGCCGATACCGAAGCTGCGTTAAAGGTAGGGAGGGCAGATCATGTAGCCTGGCCGGAAAACTTCGACAGACAGCACCGCGAGATTGCTGCCACACTCGAGCAAGTCAAGAGCATGAGGGCTGAGTGGGAAGTAAAGATGATCTATGCACAGGCGGAGGCCAATCGAATTGTTAGAGAAGCAATTCCGCCTCGCAGGATACCCTTCAACACGCCCGCAGAGCACCAGCCGCTCGAAACCCCAAAGGACAACATGCTAAAAGCTGCGGAACTACTGCAGAAGAAGGACGAAGAGGTTGATATCAACTATCTTCGCACTCTCGTCGCTTCAGCAATGCAGCAGCAAAGCAAGGCGGATACTTCGCGGAGGTTGGAATCCAATCCGGATATCTGTTTATCTACCGCGCAGAAGGACGCCCGCGCTAATCGGCGACCCGATGACGAATCACACACCGGATCCTCGGAGCGCAGAAGGAAAGCCAGGGAACACCCAAATCCAATCCCCGTACCATCAAAGACGCCACCGTCAGATCCAAGAAAGGGAAAGGATGCGATGTACTCTGGACGAGACAAATACCGCAACCCCTCTCCTCCGCCCAACGGTTACCCGCGACCCCCTCGCCGCCGTAGTCCAGCCGGAAACACCAGGCCCCCAGGGCATGGTGGGATTGTTATCCGCGACAACGTGCTGCCAAGAAACAGAAACAGGGAGCGCTCGCCGGAACCTCGCCGGAACCAGAACATTGTTCATGAGCCCGAGCCCAGGAGGAGTTGGAATGAGGACCGTGGTCCAGAACCTCGCCGGAGCCGGGACCCAGAGCCTCGCCGGATGTTGGGGGGATAACCCCCGGTATGCCAAAGGCATGCCAAACCGGATGGTTTGAGCCATCAAGATACCGGTTTAATGTTCTTACCGGAAGCCTAGTAGGAATCCGGGAGAGCAAGGCTAAGCCGGTATCCCCAAAGGGGTATGCCGGAACCCGGTATAGAAGATACCGGAAAGGAGAGCCTGTCGGCAGGTCTGGTCAAAGATTCTCTTCAGAGCAAGAAGACAAGGATGAGCCAAGCAAAGTAACTTTATTCAGAGCCCTGGCGCCAAAGAGAGAGGTGACGTCCAAAGAAGCCGGAGGACATCAGCAGCCCTGATAAAAGAAGGCCCCGGTGTCATCTATGATTAAAGTAGCTTTGTACAGTAGCTCTGTAAAGTAGTTTGTCCAGTCAAAGATGCCGTTAGGGTTTCTTGCAGTGTAAGCCACCCTCTCCCCTATATAAGGAGAGGGGGCAGCCCTTCTTCACGGGCAAGCAAGTATGTACGCGCGTGTGTAGGAAGGCAGAGCCTGTAACTTGTGAATCAATGAAAATGGTGATCTAGAGGGAGTTCTTCCTTGTGTCTTTCTTCTTCAACCTCTGGCCTTGGCCAAGTTCTTGAGGAAACCATCCGGAATCTCTTCCCACCTGATCGCAAACCCTCCCCCGAATCCTCTTGCGTCCATTCGGCCCCAATCTAAGCCATCCTATGGCATCTGCTCGTTCACCACGACGACAGTTGGCGCCCACCGTGGGGCATGAAGTGGCGCTTGATGGAGTTCACATTCGGGCGGGCGTCCTCGAGGTCTCCGGCGAGCGTACGGTGTCCGCGTTGGTGCAGAGCATCTACGCCATGGACTTCATCAACGACAACGCGGGCTGCTTCGCCAACGGCGGCGTCTTCCCCAAGAACGGCCGCATCATCGAGTTCGGCAGCCACCGCGTCTACCTCGGCACCGTCCCCGTGCGCCAGCGCCTCTCGCCGGTGCTGGTGGCACCGGACCCGCCAAGATGGCTTTGTGCTGGCCGCGCCGCCGGCAGCGTTGAGGTAATGATGACCGGTGTGGCTGGTGCAGAAAGGAGGTTGCGGCTGAAGGTGCCGGTCGCGCGGTTTCGACCCGTGCGGCTAAGCCACCGCTGGAGCGTGGCGCAGCGCAGCGGAGCATCATCCGCGCCACCGGAGACACCGCTCCAGGCGGCGATGAACGTCCTCGCCACCCCCATCGCGCAGAACATCGACCCGGCAGCGGCTCAAGCGGAGCTGGAGGCGCAGCGCCAGAAGATGCTGGAGAGCGGCAAGGACATCGTCAGGGCGCAGCGCGAGCTGAACCTAACCGTACGTGAGTACAACGCTGCCCATGGCTTTGCTTCGTTAGCGCGCATGCTGCTAGGGTGCCGGAAAACCGGCTAAAAGCTCGCAACCTAGATCAAGATTTGCGCAAGGAGATTTTTGCCGGCAAGAGCGCCTCTGCATCTGTTAGCATCGTGGAAAAGCCTAAGTATAGCAGCCCGGATAAAACTATAAAAGCTGCTAAGGCTGCAGAGAGCTATGTGAGTCGCTTTACGGAGAGGCTTTGGTAAAGCAGCAAGAGCGCGTCGAGAGCTGCTGGAAACCATAGAGCAGCAAAATGCTGAGCAGCTGGCTAAGCTGAACAAGGCAGCGGCCTCAAAATCCGCGCGTTCAACAAAGAATGCCGGTAGCAAATCCCATGGGCAGGCTTCGTCCCCCCATCCGGATAGAAGGAGAGAAAAAGAAGTGAATGCGCAGCAGATGACCGTGTACGATCCGGTTCTTGCCGGAAAGCAACAAGCCGGGCAACACGATGCCGGTAGAAAAAGCCAAGGGGCAGAGCGAGGCTACGCCAGAGGCTATGCCGGAAACAATCATGCCGGTAGATATGAGACCGGGCAAAACTATCGAGCTGCAAGGGCAGCGTACGACGAGGAGGAAATGGATCCCCCAAGGTACCGGCAGGCAAGGGCCGCGGTACCGGAATGTTACGATGAAGCCGATTCCACCAGACCGGCAGCATACCGGAACCCGTTGGGAGAACGCTTGGGAGAGAGATACTTACCGGAACGGGATGCGAGGCACCGTCTGGATAGAGTGTACTTGTCAGAAATGATCGAGGAGGAAGGTCCTCCAGGTCCAAAGTGTTTTGGCCCAAGGATCATGAAAGAAAAACCACCAGTTCGCAACTTTATGTTGCCCCGTGACACAAAAACGTATGACGGCACCACAAAGCCGGAAGATTGGCTCGCGGATTACGTGACCGCGGTATACGTTGCAGGCGGTGGAGGAACCGTAGCAGGAGGAAACCGGCGTTGGGCCGTGAGGATCATACCATCGTTTTGGTTGGACCGGCAAGAATCTGGCTAAACAACTTGCCGGCAGGAAGCATAAATGGCTGGCTGGATTTTGAGGAGGCCTTTGTGAGCAATTTCAGCAGCACCTATCAGAGGCCAAACAGGCCGCAGCAACTTGCTCTGTGTGTGCAGCGTCCGAACGAAACAGACCGGGATTATCTGGCCCGGTGGAACACCACAAGGAACTCCTGTGAAGGGGTAATCGAGGCACAAGCCATTGCTTGGTTTAGCAGTGGATGCAGAAGAGGTTCACCGTTGTGGCAAAAGTTGCAGCGCAACATGCCGACAACGTTGGCAGAAATGATACGTGTGGCGGATAGCTATGCGTTGGGAGACCCAACGCAGCCGGCAAAGGTCAACCGAGCCGGAACAGCTGCGCCACGAACAGCACCGGGACAACCGGAATAACAAAAGAAGAGAAGAGTTTCCGGATCGAAGGTACGGTCCGCAGCAAGTTGCTGCTGTGCAGGAAAACTTTGAGGCCAGCGACAGCCAGAGGCAAAAAACCGGATCGCAGCCATGGGCGGGTCCTAAGAAACAATGGGTGGAAAAGAAACCTTGGGTCCAGAAGAAGAACTGGCAAGAACCCGCAAAATACACCATGGAAGCTGCCATGGATCAACCTTGCCGGTGGCACACGCCGAATCCGGCACATCCGTCAAACCATCTGACAAAGGATTGTACCTGGACCAAGTACTTGATGCAAAAAGGAACAGTGAAAGATGCGCGGCCACCGCAAGACATGCCGCAGCAGCAACAACAGCTACCGCCACCACCACCACTTACCGGGCAAACGCCTTACCGGTGCAGCCAAACCGGCAGCAGTACCAGCAAGTTAACCGGGTGGAGCAAAATGATAACCAGCCACCTCCACCGGCACCTTTAGGCCGGAATGTTTACGAAGATCCGCATCTGTGCTGTGTTGTCTTTGTCACTGAGCCAACAGACCGGCAAAGTGTACACCGGCGCTCCATGGAGGTCAATGCTGTGATGCCGGCAGTTCCCAAGTACATGATGTGGTCCAATCAGGAAATTACCTGGTCATCCAAGGATCACCCAAAGATCATGCCTAATCCGGGTGGATATGCTCTTGTTGTGGACCCGATCATGAAAGGGCCGCAAACTCGAGTGAAGTTCAGCAAGGTGCTGATAGACAATGGCAGTAGCATCAACATCATGTACAAGCACACCATGCAAACGCTGGGCATAACAGAAAACATGCTTCAGCCAACGCGCACAACGTTCCACGGGATTGTTCCTGGCTTGTCCTGTGCCCCGATAGGAAAAGTTCGGGTGGACGTGGCATTTGGAGGACGTGACAATTGCCGGGTGGAAAATCTGGAGTTTGAGGTGGTGGATCTAGACAGCCCCTACCATGCATTGCTGGGGAGACCGGCATTGGCAGCCTTCATGGCCACCACTCATACGGCTTACCTCAAGATGAAGATGCCGGCACCTCGTGGGCCATTGACTGTGGTGGGAAACTATAAGATCTCACTGGAAACAGCATCTGCCGGATCAAACTTAGCAGAATCGCTGGTGATCGCGGAGGAAAAGAAAAGAATGCAGACAGCTGTTGCGCTGGCTCAATCCTCGCAAATGAGCTTAGCAGCAATGAGTGAAAACATGGGCACACCGGCATTCAAGCCAACCAATGAAACAAAGAACATTGTGCTGGATCCGGCTTACCCAGAGCGCACCGTTCGTATCGGTGCCGGCCTTGACCAAGCATAGGAAAGCGCGCTCGTCAGCTTCCTCCGTTAGAATCGGAATATCTTTGCCTGGTCAACCGATGATTTGGTAGGTGTTCCGAGGGAGCTGGCTGAGCACTCTCTAAACGTCCGGAAAGATGCCAAGCCGGTGCGGCAACCATCGCGCCGGTTCGCTGAAGACAGAAGAAAGATCATAGGAGAAGAGGTAACCAAGCTGCTAGTTGCCGGGTTCATTGTGGAGGTCACGCACACAGAGTGGCTGGCCAATCCGGTAATGGTTGAAAAGAAGAAAGATGAGAACCTGGAGGCAAAAGCTCCGAAGGTGTGGCGCATGTGCATCGACTACACCAACCTGAACAAGGCTTGCCCAAGAGATCCTTTTCCTTTGCCACGAATCGATCAAGTGATTGATTCAACTGCTGGGTGTGAGTTGTTGTCCTTCCTGGATGCCTATTCCGGTTTCCATCAAATTCCTTTGAAAAAGGAAGATCAAATAAAAACTGCGTTCATTACCCCGCACGGGGCTTATTGCTATGTCACTATGCCTTTTGGGTTGCGCAACGCTGGTGCAACGTACCAGCGCTGTATGCAGAAATGCTTGTTTGATCAAATTGGAAAAAATGTACAAGTCTATGTGGATGACATCGTGATAAAAACTAAGGTAAAGAACACTTTAATCGATGACATCCGGCAAACATTCGATAACCTAAGAAGGTTCCGGATGAAACTCAATCCGGCAAAATGCACCTTTGGTGTCCCCGCCGGCAAGCTGCTCGGTTTCTTAGTATCAAGCCGGGGCATAGAGGTTAATCCGGTAAAGATCCGAGCAATAGAAAGAATGGCTATCCCTCGAGAGTTAAAAGATGTGCAAAAGTTTACCGGAAGCTTGGCATCGCTAAGCCGGTTTGTAAGCAGGTTGGGAGAAAAAGCTCTGCCACTCTATGCTCTCATGAAAAAATCCGACACGTTCGTCTGGACCCCTCAGGCAGACGCAGCGTTTAAAGAGCTGAAAACAATGCTAGCCACAGCACCCATACTGGCTTCACCTCTAGAAAGAGAGCCTATGCTGTTATACATAGCAGCAACAAACCGGGTTGTGAGTGTAGTGGTTGTAGTTGAAAGAGAAGAGGAAGAAAAAACCGTCCAGGCCGGTATACTACTTGAGCGAGGTGCTCTCCCTCTCAAAACAAAACTACCCTCACTTCCGTAAAATGACTTATGGCGTGTACATGGCCGCCACCAAGCTCAAGCACTACTTTGAGGAGCACCCCATGAAAGTGGTGAGCGAAGCACCAATTTCCGACATCATGTGCAACAAAGATGCCAGCGGCCGGATTGCGAAATGGGCAATCCAGATATCACCGTATGTACCGGTGTATGAAAGAAGAGATGCCATAAAATCACAGGCTTTGGCTGATTTCCTTGTTGATTGGGCGGAGATGCAGTACAAGCCGCCAGATCAGAGGATAGAATACTGGAAGATGCACTTTGATGGATCCAAGCTCAAGGAAGGTCTAGGTGCCGGTGTGGTGCTCACTTCCCCAAAAGGAGATCACCTCCGGTATGTTTTACAAGTGCATTTCAGGGCATCAAACAATGTCGCTGAATATGAAGCTTTGATCCATGGGCTTAAGGTCGCAAAAGAAATCGGTGCACACCGGATCATTTGCTACGGAGATTCAGACCTTGTGGTACAGCAGTGTTCCGGAGATTGGGATGCAAAAGATGCCAACATGGCCTCGTACCGGTTTCACGTGCAAAAGATTGCCGGATTCTTCGAAGGGTGTGAGTTTCACCATGTGCCGCGAGCAGAAAATGAGGCCGCGGATGCTTTGTCCAAGCTGGGCTCATCTAGGCAAGAAATTCCTCCCGGAATAGCTTTGGCTCACCTAAGAGTGCCATCGATCAAACCGAGCCCGGAGTCGAATCAATTTTTGTACCCGAGTCAAACGGAGTACCCAGGGTTATCGTTGAAGGGACCCCGGTGACTGCTCCGGCAAGCTCGGGGACTGCTCCGGTAGGCTCGGGGACTGCTGTACCCATACCGGAAGAAACGATGCTGGTAGATAGCATGGAGATAGATGCACCGGTGTTTTTGGTTCGAGAAATACCATCATGGGTTAAACCTATTAAGGAATTCCTGATCGGCGGCACCTTGCCGGCTGACGAAAATGAATCAAGGAAGATACAAAGAAGGTCCAAAGCTTACACATTCATCAATGGTGAGGTGTACAAGAGAAGCGTTACCGGTGTCCTTCAAAGATGTGTGGAACCGGAGGAAGGAAAAGAAATGCTTGAGGAAATTCACCAAGGAGAATGTGGGCATCATGCTTCATCAAGGGCTTTGGTAGCAAAAGTGTTCCGGCATGGGTTCTATTGGCCCACTGCTTTGGAGAACGCTGAGGATTTGGTAAGAAAATGCAACGGCTGCCAGAGGTACGCCAAGCAAAACCATACCCCAAAGATCCGGTTTAAAAACAATACCGCTAACATGGCCATTTGCTGTTTGGTGCCTGGACATGGTTGGACCATTGAAAACTGCAAGAAGCAGCATGACTCACATCTTGGTCATGGTGGATAAGTTCACCAAATGGCTAGAAGTAAAACCTATCGCAAAGTGTGATGGGCATACAGCAGTGAAATTCCTAAAAGATGTCATTTTGCGGTATGGATACCCGCACAGCATCGTCACTGATAATGGAACCATCTTTTCTCAAGGTGAGTTCAAAAGGTTCTGTGAAGACAACAACATCCGGCTGGATTTGTGCTCAGTGGCACATCCACAAGGCAATGGCCAAGTGGAAAGAATGAATGCTTTGGTGCTTTCCGGTATCAAGCCCAGACTCATTGATGCGGTGGAAAAGTCACCGGGATGTTGGCTCGATGAGCTACCATCAGTACTGTGGAGTATAAGAACAACCCCAAACCGGTCTACCGGATACACTCCTTTCTTCATGGTCTATGGAGCAGAAGCGGTGATACCAACCGATATCATTCATGATTCACCAAGGGTACAGCTCTATACCGAGCAGGAGGTCAAAGAGGCCAGAGAAAACGATGTGGACTTGCTAGAAGAAGCAAGAGAGCTGGCTTTGGCAAGAACAGCCATTTACCAAAGAAACCTAAGACGCTATCATAACCGGAAGGTTAACCCGAGAGTTTTCCGGAAGGAGATCTTGTACTTCGCCTGGTGCAGCGCACTGAAGGCCGGCATAAGCTCTTGCCACCATGGGAAGGTCCCTTCATTGTAAGCAAGGTGCTTCACAATGATGCATACTACTTGATCGATGCACAGGAGTGGAAGAAAGGAAAGGCGGACAGGTCCGGAGAGGAGAGCAAGCGTCCATGGAACGTAGCTCTGTTGCGCCCTTTCTACTCTTGAAGTGGTGGTGTAAGAAGTTCCTTTTTGTACCTTATATGCTATGAATAAAAGATGCCGGAACCTTGAATGAATCTCGGGGACTACCCCAACTTAAGTTGCATGTAACTTGTTTATTTTTTTCAGTTTACCGGTTGCTTATTGAATGTTTTTTCTTTCCGGTTTAGTAGTGTGCTAAATCCTACCGGAGTCTTCGACTCTGCTGCTGTCCGCAAACCGGCTTCATGGCAAGCAAGATAAACCGGTAGGAGATAAGCACATGAACTGCGAAAAGGGAGAGCAGGAAAGAACAATCCGGAAAGTTTAACTAACCCCGGTTAAACCGGTTTTTTGCAAAATTTCAAAGTTATTTCTAAGTTCAAGAAGATGCTTGTTTGGTGAAAGAACCTTGTGCTCATACGCCAAAGAACGCCCAGAGAAGGCAGGCAGAGCCAAGGCAAAAGAACCAAGTATGCATCAAATTGGATGCGGAAGCAATTGAGAAATCTTTGCAGTGCAGGATAAAATCAAAACCAAAAGCAAATTATGCTAAGGCAAACTCATAAATACTTAGCTACCGGTATAACCTACCGGCAGGAAATGTTGTAGCACAACCACGTGCAAACTTAAGTCTTACATCATAAGCCCCGGCATTCCGGGGCAGAATTTAACAGATATTGTCTTAGAGCAACAGGACCAGCAGATATAATGAGCAAACACTTCAAAGGAAATCATCATGCGGCAGGGGTTTCCGGAGGAGCAGCACCGGCATCAGCGTCATCCAGAAGCTCTTCTTCGGCTTCATCCTCCTCCTCGTCGAGATAGTCCGTGACGCCAGGAGGGGGAGGGATGAAGGTGCGCATGTCGGCATACTCCGCGATGCGGTACGCGCGATCCTGCCGCTTGGCGGAGAGGATCGGGTCCAGATCCGTTTCTGCACCTTCGCGCACACCGGTAAGGGCGTCCAGATTGAGCTCCGGGTACCAGGAGCAGGCGACGCGGAGGGCGGAGTCCGCGCCAGCGCGGGCAGCAGAGCACTGCCACTCGCGGATCCTCTTGCCGGCACCTTTCAGACGGTCGCTGATGAGGGAGAAGGTGTCCGGCACCACCTCGCCAGGCCACAAAGTCCTGTATAGCTGGGTAGCTACATCAGGGATGTCCGAAAGATTGCGGTCTATGCAGCGCATATGGGACACCCGCGCGTTAAGCGCGACCAGATGGTCCTTGGGCGTCCATGGCACGGTAAGATCCGCTTGGCCCTTGTCCTTGCGCTGCGCGTCGACCTTCTTGACGGCATACCTCTGCGAGTCTGGAAAGAGGCCTGTGCAAAGAAAGAAAAAGCTTAAGAAAAAGAGTCCGGAAGAAAAAGAGTCCGGAAGAAACAGAGACCGGAGAGAAAAGAATCCGGAAGAAGAAAGACCGGACGGAAAGATAGCGGAAAGAAAATGGGGTCGAAGGAAGAAAGGCTTGTGTGCAGTAGTCAAAGTGTAAAAGAAAACAACTTACGGAGGGCAAGAGTGTCGGTCTGCAGATCAGCTGATCGCACTCCTTGTGCCCTCCTCCAGCCGCGGCCTTTTCCTCGGCACCCTTCCGGCCTTGGCCATCTCCTCCAGCTCTGCCCGCAACACCACGGTGGCGTTGCAAGCATCCTCCGGGGCCTCGGCCAACTTGGCCGCTGCGGTCACTTCAGCGGCTTTGAGGACCTTGGCGTGGTCAAGCCCCAGCTGAATCAGCTGAGACTTGAGCTCCTGGTAGCTGGTCTTGAGGGCGTTCAGCTCCTCCTGGTGCTGCCGGCTGAGCTCATCCTTCTCCCCTGTAACCGGAAAAATGAATGTTAGCAAGGTTACACTGGTAAAAATGAAAAGAAACCAAGTTCAAAGGAAGGAAAAATAATACGTTGGGCCTCGGCGAGCTGCTCTTTCAGAGCATCGATGGAAGCTTCCGGGATCACTGTTGAACAGAAATTATGAATATCACAAGGAAAAAAGGCTTCCGGTAGCAAAGATGCCGGTGGAACAAAAACTTACCTTGGCACTTGTCATGTGCCTCAGCGAGCTCCCGGTGCTCCCACAAAAGCTCCTCGAAAAGGGCCTTCCGAGTGTCAGCGGTGACCTGTTCAAGAAAAAGAAGAAATGAGTTAAGTTTTGCGCTAAGAACAAAGTTCTTAACCCGAAACTCGGGGACTGGCAGTGCCAGTTTTGCGCGTTTCTAAGGTAAATTATGTGTTAAGAAGAAGAGGTTTAACCCGAAACTCGGGGACTGGCAGTGCCGGGTTCACGCTAAAGTCTTTAGTTAAGTTTTGCGGTACGGGCTGCGCTCTCACCACAAAACTCGGGGACTGGGAAGATAGACAAGAGAGAAACCGGCACGAACTAAGGAAAAGATAAGGCAGAACCGGAAACAAAGAAACCGGCAAAGGTTGAAAGTTAGTAGAACGTACCGTTAGATTGTTCGTGGAGTCATACCACGCGCTGTCAAGCTCTTTTACGGCAGCCCGGAGCCGCATGAAGTGCTCCTCAGAGCTCCGATCCCCGACAGGATCAGGTGCCGGCAGCCGATCCTTGCCCATGCCGCGGGTCGCCGGAGTGATGTCCGCGGCGTTCCACTTTTGGGCATACGGCAGGAGGTGCCCCAGGTCCCGGCCTTGGCGCTGAAACTCCGTAATGCGGCCAAGGAGGCCGGTGGCCTTCATACTGGCGCTTTTGGCAGCCTTGGAGACGTGCAGCACCAAGGGCTGCTGGCCGCCCGAAGGGGCGCTGGAGGCCGTCGCCTTCCCCTTGATGAGCTTGGAGGGCTTGGGCGGCGGCGCGGTAGAAGAGGCCCCGGAAGTCTTGGCCGGCGGCGCGCCAGGAGCGGCCTTGGAGGGCTGGGCGCGAGGAGCCTCAGGCGGAGGCATGAGGATGGTGCGTGGAGAAGGGGGAGCGCTAGGAGCGTCACCCGTCTTGGAGCCTTCCGGCGCGGAAGATTCCGGCGCGGAAGTTGTCTTTTCGAGGACGGGAGGAGCAAAAGGCTCCGCCCGCCCGGCAGCTTCTTCTTCTCCGGCGCCGGTGTTGCCGGCGCCGGTGTCTTGGTGTTCCGGGAGGAAGGAAAGATCCTCCTCCGTGCGGTGATCCGACGGTGAAGGGGCCGCACGCCCCGACTTGTTGTGCCCCCCGAAAGGGAGGCAGAGGTGTTGCCGGCACCAGATGGTGCCGGGCTTGAACGAGGAGGAGGGGTTGAGGTCCTTGCGGATCCCTCAGAGCCCGATGGCCTCGGGCCAAGTTTGAGAGCGGGGCTGAGAAAAAGAGAAAAGACAAGTGGTTGAGAAAAAGCAACCGGAAAAGGAACTAGGCAAAAAAGGAGGCAAGCCGGAAAATGAAATTACCCGGAAGCGGTTGGCATCGCTTTGCGCCCGTAGCGGCGCACGCCCACTTCTTTCTCCCCCACGGGCTCCGTCCGGAAGCGCTTGGAGGGAGGAGCATGGCTGGAGCCAGCAGTAGATGCCGGCTGCTTGTTCTTCTCGTTCGGGCCATGAGTTTGTCCACAAACTCAATGCCGGCCTCGGCGCGTAGGGGCGGCACGCGCTCGTGGATCTGTGGGTTGAATATGGCTAAGAAGCGATTCGCAAGAAAGCGATAATGGCAAAGTATAAGAAGCCGGAAAAGAAAATACCTCGAGCACAACCAGCTCCTCGGGGTTTCCGGTGGGCTCCGGCGGGTCCCGGCCAAGGCGTGCAGCCGGGGTCTTCCCCATCTTCAGGTCCTTCCAAAAGATGTAGGGATCCGGGTCGAAGGAGTCAAAGGCACGCTTCCGGAGAGGTCCTCGCGGCTCTGCCTGGATAGAGGGGAAGCGGTCCCTGGCCTGAAACAAGGTAAAAAAGAAGGTTAGCAAAAGCAGAAACTTACCGGCAAGGACAACCCCAAGTTGCGCAATCTCTTACTTCTTGGGTCGGACGGTTAGAGGAACTGAGGGGAAGGAGGCCCCATTCCCAAGTAAAAGGCATAGCAGTTTGACAAATCTGCTTAGCCTTGAGAACAACATCTTTCTTGCCGAGAGCACGGCCGGTGATCTTGGTAGGATCGCACAGGCCATACATCTCGCTCATCCTATGTGCGGCGCTTAAGAGGAAGCACCCGGCGCGATATGAAAGTCCGGATGACATCGTCGGAACAGATGTTGGTCTCCTTCTTCAAAGAGGCCAAGAAGCGCACTACCCGATTGGTTTCGGCATGTTCTGTCCTCGGGTTGTAGCTCCAGTTGGCTCTGCTGGGGGGCCCCTCTTGGTATGGAGGAAGGTTGATGCGATCGGCGCGGCCGGTGTTCTTCACGTAGAAGAAAGTTCCTTGCCAGGTGCGGCAAGACTCGAGGCCGGTAAACTTAAGAAAAGTGCTCCCTTGGCGGGAGCCGACGATGCAGGAGCCGCACTGCACGGGCGGCTTGGGCTTAGGAATCTCCTTGCCCTGGACGGAGTTGATCCGCAAGTTGAAGAAGCGGGCAAACGTCTCACAAGTGGGACGAATGCCGATGTAAGCCTCCATGAAGGTGGCATAACAAGAGAGATAGAAAATGGCGTTGCTGTGAAGGTGGTGAGGTTGGAGTTCGTAGAAATCTAGGAACTCCCGGAAAAAGTAGAGGCAGGAAGGCCGAAGCCACGCTCAAAGTGAGCAAGAAAAACAACAAACTCGTCGTCTTCCGGATCCGGTTCGATCTCGTCATCCGGAATCCGACAGGAAACTCCTTCCGGAATCCTTCGAGACCGGTACAGCCAATCAATCTCGAACTCAGTAACGTTGGAGCCCATCCAGGCTCCGCGAGTGGGTGGGGAAGGCTCCTCGCCGGAAGATTGGCTGGAGCTGCTAGAGGCTTGGCCAGAGCTGCTGGCCTCTTGGCTACCGGAAGCTTGGCTAAAGCTACCGGATTCTAGGTTGCCGCCGGACTCTTGGGGGTTACCGGATTCCTGCTGGCTGCCGGAATCGGTTTCCATTGGATCTGAGGCCGTAGATTCACCGGGAGAAGGTCTACGGCGCTTAAGAGAAAGGGAAGAAGAGGATGCGGAGGAGGATTCCTCGTCGGACATCGCGAGGGTAGGTGGAGAAACAGAAATCCCAGACTCGAACCCCGCGTGAAGATCTACGAGTAAGAGGAAAACCAAAGAAAAAGGAGCAAATAAGAACACCAAAGGCTCAAGATCTGGAAAGCAAGCGAACGGCGAGTAAAGAGAAATTAATACCAACCTTGAGCGGCGCGGTCGCTGGGAGAGAGTTTGCTGGCGGAGAAGCGGGTCTACAGCCGCCGGCGAGCACCGTCGACGGCGAGGCGGAGAAGCTCGCGAAGAAGCACAAATGCGGCAGACGCGAAGAAGTTGCTGCCGAAGATCTCCGCACAGCGAAGTCCGGCGGCGGCACGGCGTGAGTTCGCCGGGCACCGAAGCTCGAACGGGCGACGGCGGACGGAGAGCGGCGGAGGCGCAAAGGCGTGGAGCTCTGTGCGCGAAGGAGAAGAATGCGAAGAAGATGAAGAGGAACGGGCAGTTGCGTTTATATAAGAGAGAGAAAGTGGGCGTGGAACCGCTGGGCCGCGGCGGTTCGCCTCACGGCCCGCGACGGTTCGCGCCTTGGGCCACCACGTGGCGGAGGAATACACGCGCGAAAACGGAGGCCACACGGAGGCGCACGCGGGATCCCGAAACGGTAGTGGGATCCGCTGCGGTGCATTAAATGCGTGCGCGGGAGTCGAAACGATGTGACAGCGGACACTGGCGCGTCAGTCACAGTGCGCATGTCACTGACAGGCGCGGGACCCGATATATTCTCGACTTCGCCGAGGAAGGAGTAAAGACACAAGGTGCCGGAGAAAAGAGGTGCCGGAACAAGCCTTGCGAAGAGAAGAAAAGGAACAAGGGTAAAGGTGCCGGAACCAAGCTCAAAAGATGAGTGACTAAACCGGTATCTTAAAAAGATGAAAACCTGGCATGGTCCGTAGGATAGAATCCTCCAGACTATACCAGCTTCGGGGACTAATGTTGGGGGGATAACCCCCGGTATGCCAAAGGCATGCCAAACCGGATGGTTTGAGCCATCAAGATACCGGTTTAATGTTCTTACCGGAAGCCTAGTAGGAATCCGGGAGAGCAAGGCTAAGCCGGTATCCCCAAAGGGGTATGCCGGAACCCGGTATAGAAGATACCGGAAAGGAGAGCCTGTCGGCAGGTCTGGTCAAAGATTCTCTTCAGAGCAAGAAGACAAGGATGAGCCAAGCAAAGTAACTTTATTCAGAGCCCTGGCGCCAAAGAGAGAGGTGACGTCCAAAGAAGCCGGAGGACATCAGCAGCCCTGATAAAAGAAGGCCCCGGTGTCATCTATGATTAAAGTAGCTTTGTACAGTAGCTCTGTAAAGTAGTTTGTCCAGTCAAAGATGCCGTTAGGGTTTCTTGCAGTGTAAGCCACCCTCTCCCCTATATAAGGAGAGGGGGCAGCCCTTCTTCACGGGCAAGCAAGTATGTACGCGCGTGTGTAGGAAGGCAGAGCCTGTAACTTGTGAATCAATGAAAATGGTGATCTAGAGGGAGTTCTTCCTTGTGTCTTTCTTCTTCAACCTCTGGCCTTGGCCAAGTTCTTGAGGAAACCATCCGGAATCTCTTCCCACCTGATCGCAAACCCTCCCCCGAATCCTCTTGCGTCCATTCGGCCCCAATCTAAGCCATCCTATGGCATCTGCTCGTTCACCACGACGACACCGGAGCCGTGATCCGGAGCCTCGCCGGAACGACCAGGGCAGCCAGCGCCAAGGCGAAGGCAGCCATAGGAGCCGGAGCCAGCACCAGGAAGGCCGAGGAGATTCAGATGGCGGAAGCAAGAGGTCAGACCGCCCACCTCGCAGGTCTCCCTCACCACCACCTAGCGGTGGCGGCGGAGGTGGAGGCGGAGGCAATGGCCGGAGATCTCGCTCTCGCTCAAAATCTCCTCGCCACGGCTCGCGCGACGCGCGGGACCGCCTTAACGAGTACAGAACCGACTACATTGGTCCGAAGTGCTTTGGCAGGATGATTCGAGAGGAACCAAAGCCAAGGATGAACCTCAAGCTACCCGGAAATCTGAAGCATTATGATGGCACCGAAAGGCCGGATACCTGGATTGAGGATTACTATAATGCTGTAACCTTCGCCGGAGGAACCCCTAACATCGCCTGCCGCATGCTTCAGTTGTACCTTGTAGGTTCAGCCCGGATCTGGCTCAGCGACCTTGAGAAGAACTCCATCTTTTGCTGGTTCGACCTGAAGAACGCTTTTGAGAAACACTTCAGGGGCACCTACAAGAGACCTGCCACAACAAGCGACCTGCAGGCATGCATCCAGAAGAAGGGCGAAACATCGAGGAACTTCCTCACCCGATGGTTGGCATGCAGAAACGAGTGCGAGAACGTCGACAACCGCACAGCAATGCACGCTTTCATTGGGGGCTTGCAGCGAGGAGGATTGCTGCGACACAAGCTAACTTGCATGGTCAATGCAAATCAACTGACGTTGGACGACATGATCACCATCGCCAGCGACCACACTGCCGCCGATGACGACGCAGGCGGTGACCTCGCAGCCACAGCAATCCCCCTGCATCAACAAAAGAAGAACCGTGACAACGGCGGTAGCAGCAGCCATAAGCGCAAGAACCCTGATGACCAGAAGAGTGGCGGATCCGAGATGGTCGCCATGGCGTTTCAACGCGGAGGTCCAGGAGGCGGAAGAGGACGCGGACGCGGAGGCGGAGCCGGCAGGGGTCAGCAGCATACCTCCGAGGTCACTGCTGCCGGATCCCGCGCCCCGCAAACCTATGAGGAGTACAGAGACATGCCCTGCCTGGCCCATCTGGATCCGGTTACAGGGAAGTCCACTCATACCAACCGCAACTGCAAGTGGGTCAATGATCTAAAGAACGACCCGGAGGCCGGATACAAGCGCGCCCGGAAGCACCGCCCTCGCGGAAAAGGTGGCAAGGGCAAGAACAAAGACAAGGAGGACGATAGTTCCGAGGCGATGGATGAGGATGATAACTCGCCGGATCCCAAGGCAGGAGCTGCAGGTAAATCCAATCCATTCGACAAAAAGAGCGTGGGGGCTTACCACACTTTCCTCGGAACCCCAACAGTACGCGCCTCCAAGTCAGCTACCCGGATCCTGAACGCCATAGTTCCGGCTGTGCCGCAGTACGTCAGGTGGTCGGAAATTCCGTGCACATTTGATCGGAAGGATCATCCCGCAATTGTGCCAAAGGAATGCTACGCCTTGGTTGTAAGTCCCCGCATAGACGGGTATGACTTCTCCAAGTGCCTCATGGATGGCGGAGCCAGCTTGAACATCATGTACCTGGAGACTCTAGAGCGGATGAACCTCACCAAGGAACAGCTCAAACACAGCACCACTGAGTTTCATGGTGTGGTTCCGGGTAAGAAGGCAAACTCCCTCGGCAGCATCACACTTCCCGTGGCTTTTGGCGATGTTCATAATTTCCGCGAAGAGAAGATCACGTTTGAAGTTGTGCCCTTCAAGAGCTCCTACCACGTCATCTTCGGCAGGCCCACCTACCACAAGTTCCACACAAGAGCATGCTACATCTACAACAAGCTCAAGATTCCGGGTCCTAAAGGTATGATTACCGTATCCGGAGACTACAAAAAGGCTCATGAGTGCGAGTTAGGCGAAGCCGCCTTCGCAGAGTCTGTGATATCCGGAGAAGAGCTGAAAGGCTACAGAGCCGCGGTGGATCCGACTGAGATGCAGACCACCAAGAAGCAGATCTCCGAGCAGAAAACCTCCTTCAAGCCCGCGATAGAAACCAAGAAGCATGACCTCATTCCAGGTGACTCTTCCAAGCAGGTTTCAGTCGGAGCCAACATGGACCCCAAATAGGAAAGCGCGCTCGTCGAGTTCCTCCGCGCTAACATGGATATCTTCACATGGCAACCTTCTGACATGTCCGGAGTACCTAGGGAACTCGCTGAGCACTACCTCAACATAAATCCGGGGGCCAAACCAGTGAAGCAAGCTATGCGACGCTTTGGAGATAAGAAGCGCCGCGCCATAGGAATGGAACTAGCAAAGTTACTAGAAGCAGGTTTTGTAATGGAAGTTATCCATACCGATTGGGTCGTGAATCCCGTCCTTGTACAATAAAAAGAACACTAAAATACTAAGAATGTGCATCGATTACTCTGGCTTGAACAAACATTGCCCGAAGGATCCGTTCCCCTTGCCGCGCATTGACCAAGTCATTGATTCGACGGCGGGGGCGGAACTTCTGTGTTTTCTTGATGCGTATTCCGGGTATCATCAGATCCGGATGAAGGAATCCGACCAAAAGGCGACTTCATTCATTACCCCGTTCGGTACTTACTGCTATGTTACTATGCCCTTTGGTTTGAAAAATGCAGGTGCTACCTACCAACGTACGATGCAGCGGTGCCTGAAGGACCAAATTGGCCGGAACGTGCACGCTTACGTCGACGACATCGCGGTCATGACCCGGAAAGGATCCGACTTGATCAGCGACCTCACAGAAACCTTTGACAACCTCCGTAGGTACAAGATGATGTTGAATCCGCTGAAGTGCGTCTTTGGCGTGCCAGCCGGAAAACTCCTTGGCTTCATAGTCTCTCACAGAGGCATTGAGGTTAACCCGGAAAAGATCAAGGCAATCCTGTGCATCAAAAGGCCAACTTGTCTCAAAGATGTGCAACGACTAACTGGTTGTGTTGCAGCAATCAGTAGGTTTGTTAGCCGTCTTGGCGAGAAGGCGCTACCTCTGTACAAGTTGCTGAAGAAAACAGACAAATTTGTCTGGGACGACGCAGCTGACGCAGCTCTTCGAGGGTTGAAGGAAATTCTCACCTCCCCACCTATCTTGGCAGCTCCAGCAGAGTCAGAGCCAATGCTCCTTTATCTGGCAGCTACCAACAAAGTCATCAGCCTCGTCATCGTGGTGGAGCGAAAGGAAGAAGGTCATGAATATGACGTCCAAAGACCTGTCTACTACATTAGCGAGGTGCTGACGGAGTCAAAACAAAGGTACCCTCACTTTCAGAAGCTAGCCTATGGAGTGTTCCTGGGTAGCCGGAAGTTGAGGCACTATTTCCAAGAGCATCCAGTAACAGTCGTGAGCAAGGCTCCGCTGTCTACAATTCTCAACAACGCTGACGCAACAGGATGTACGGCTAAATGGGGCATCGAACTATCCGCCTTCGACATCTCTTACAAGCCCAGGACTGCGGTTAAATCCCAAGTCTTGGCAGATTTCGTCGCAGATTGGACAGAAGCTCCGGATGCAAGTCTGGAGCCGGAACCAGAAACATGGGTCATGCACTTCGACGGATCCAAGCAGCATCAAGGCTCAGGAGCCGGAGTCACCCTGAAGTCCCCTACCGGAGAAGAACTGCAGTATGTTCTGCAGATCCACTTCGAAGCTACTAACAACATGGCGGAATATGAGGCTCTACTACACGGTCTGCGCATCGCTAAGGAAATTGGGATCAAGCACATCATATGCTGTGGAGATTCCGACCTGGTGGCACAACAAGTAGCCGGAACCTGGAACGCCAGAAATTCCGTCATGGCGGCCTACAGAGACGAAGTTGATGAGCTCGCCAAGTGCTTCCTCGGATACGAAGTCAAGTACGTCAGAAGAGACGACAACACAGCGGCAGACATGCTATCCAAGCTCGGATCCGGCAGGAAACAAATTCCGCCTGGCATTTTCCTGGAGCATCTCCGGATACCCTCAGTTAAGGGCGCTAACCCAGAAAACCCAGAGGTGGCAGTGTCTCCGGCTAGGGAAGTGATGGCTATCATTCCGGCTTGGACACAGCCTTTCCTGGATTACCTCATCGATCAAAAGTTGCCAGAGGACGAGGTCCTCGCACGACAGATCGTCAGACGAGCAAGAACCTACACAATAGTTGATGGACAGCTCTACAAACGAAGTGCAGCAGGGGTATTTCTTAAATGCGTCTCCAATCAAGATGGCATTGAAATCCTCAGAGAGATCCACGCAGGGGATTGCGGGCATCATGCCGCTCCCAGATCACTCGTTGCAAAAGCTTTTCGGTTAGGTTTCTATTGGCTTACAGCTAAAGAAGACGCTGATAAAATAGTCAAGACCTGCCGAGGTTGTCAGTACTATGCTACTCAACCGAACGCTCCAGCCCAAGAGCTGAAGACCATACCTATCACCTGGCCGTTTGCGGTCTGGGGGCTCGATATGGTTGGTAAGTTAAAAAGATCATCTCCTGGCGGTTTTGAGTACCTCCTGGTCGCTGTTGACAAGTTCAGCAAATGGATCGAGGCTAAGCCAGTGAGAAAAGCCGACGGTGCTACGGCACTAAAATTCGTCTGCAGCCTCGTGATGAGATTCGGCATCCCACACAGTATAATCACAGATAATGGCACAAACTTCGCTCAGGGAGAGTTAAAGGATTATTGTGACACAATGGGGATCCGACTGGACCTTGCATCGGTGGCTCATCCACAATCTAACGGTCAGGTTGAACGGGCTAATGGTCTAATATTATCAGGAATTAAGCCGCGCCTTGAAGAACCGCTGCGACGAGCAGCCGGAGCTTGGGCTGACGAGTTGGAAGCTGTTTTGTGGAGTTTACGAACCACCCCTAACAGATCAACAGGGTTTACCCCATTTTTCCTGGTATACGGATCCGAAGCCGTGCTTCCCTCCGACATCATCCACGACTCACCGCGAGTTTCCGCCTACAATGAAGAAACAGCTGACGAGGCCAGACAGCTATCTGTGGACCTGATCGAGGAAGCTCGGAACTTAGCTGACCAGCGTTCCGCCATCTACCAGCAGAAGCTCCGACGCTATCACAGTCGTCGAGTTCGGAAACGCTCCTTTATGGCAGGAGACCTGGTCCTCCGCCTTCGACAGGTGAAAGACCATAAGCTGCAATCTCCATGGGAAGGACCCTTCGTCGTTAGCAAAGTGCTTCATAACAGGTCGTACTACCTTGTTGATTTCCGCAAGCTAAGGGATAGACCTGCTAACTGGCACCGGAAACGCAAGCGTGAGGATCCGGATGACATCTACGATGAAACAGATCGCCCTTGGAATATCGCACAGCTACGTCCTTTCTACACTTAGCATATTTTTTCCGAGTTATAAACTCTGTAATAGTTATACATGATCAATGAAATAAAGCTTATGGTTCACTCTTTGAGTCTTTTACCTCCTTTACTTGTTCATTTTAGATCGTGTATGTTTTTCCGACTAAAACCGCAGAGCTGGATATTTCCGCCTAGGCGTGTATGAAAGTTGTGATTTTCAAAATCGTCCTTTTAGGACGTAAGCTTAAGTTTTCTGATTAAGTTGTTATCTGTTGCGAACTCGTGGATTCCTAGTAGCGATTTCCGGCACCTATGCTTGGGGGCTTGTTTCCGCGGTTATGGACGGACTGCCATTGGGCTTCGTCGCCGCTGGCGAGCGTTTCCGGCTAAGGTTTTCCGGCTCGTGGAAGGTCAAGCGGGCAAGCCGGAAAATAACGAAGTCAGCACTTGCTTTCCGACATAAAACGAAACATGCACATAATATTTAACGGATAGCAGGATAAGTGTTTCCGCCCCATGCATAATCGTTTCGTTCCTAGCTACTTAAGAATTTAAAGTCTTATTCCAAACCCTCGCTGGGGCCAAAAATGATGCATTGTTTTTCCCGCAGGAATAAAAGTTTTCACTCCCCCTTAGCCGGAGAAGTCTTGCCCTCTGGATCCTGTTCCTTGGCGCCTTCGGCCGGAGAAGACACGTCTTCTTCATTTTCTTTCTCTTCAGAAGCAGCGGTGCTGGTCTTGGGTTCCTCTTGGGGAGCATCCTTGGAGCTGGTCCAGGTAAACTGGGTTCCGGATTCCGCAGGTCGCGCCTTGGCCTCGAGTTCCTCTTGAAGTTCCGCTTCTAAGGGCTCGTCCGCAGGGAGGACGACCTTGTCGTAGAATTCCTCGTGCCGGATCCTGCGCGCGATACGGGTGTCGTAGCCGCTCACTGCATCAAGCAGCGCGCCGACATCCGCATCCGGAGGAACGCCCGTGGTCACTTCATCAAGTTCAAGACCCGGAGCATGTGCTAGGCACATGGTCAAGGCCATTGCAGCTGCGCCTCGGGCTGAAGATGCTTGCAGATCTGTCACCAGCTCCGGCAGAACATCCATCTTACCAATAAGCTTGCGCACGTCGCAAGTGCGGCTCCTCTTGATGTTCAAGTTATAGCATATCTTGCGGGAGGCGGAGATGAGATCTTTGCAGTCATCGCCCGCGAGTTGCAGAAGGTCGTCCCGCGGGAACAAATTCCGGCGCTGTTCCGGGTACCCAAGCGGCTCTGCATAAAAGATAATCAGGATATAAGCACGCAATTTGAGCGCAAAGTAAAAAAAATCGGAGCAAATATCTTGATAAGGTTCCGATATCATACCCAAGATGTTCTCATTGAGCAAGTCCCAGTGCTGCTCCGCCGTCTCCATATATTTCCGGAGTCCATTGAGCTCTTTTTGCTGCCTCCTGATGGTCTCGCTATCAGCATTCTTTTTCAGCTCCAGCTCGCCCTTTTCCCTGATATGCTCGGAGTTTCTCTCCGCCAGCTGCTTTTCGGCCTGCTCCCTTTTAAGTTCCGCCTCCTTTAGTTTCGTCTCCAGCTCTTGGTACGAGGAGCGCAGGTTCTCAAGTTCAGACGAAGCTGTTGCAAGGGAGGAGGATGCGCCTATAATAACATAAGTTAACAGCAAATCTAAAGTCGGAATTTGGTTAATGACGAAGAAGGCGGAAACCAACCATGGGCGTCCGCCAGTTGTTTAGCCAGTTCTGCATTTTCATCCTTCAGGGTCCGGATATTTTCCGCCTGACTCAGAGTAACGCGGCGCTGCAGGGCAATGTTCTTGTGCAGCTCGTAGTGCAGCGCCTGCTGTTCCTGTAAAATTTAAACAGTGCAGGAGTAAAAATTCCGCCTGTAGCAGTGGTTTCTTTTAAAGCATCATTGCCGGAACTTTTCCGCCATAATGCTTGGGGGCTACTGGTCCATTCTAAAAAACTTTCCCGGAAGTAATCTTTCTCTAAGCATCTAAGCGCTAACTACTTTTTGAGTTTCCGCCTACATGCTTGGGGGCTACTGGGGAGTACCTTTTGCTTGCAGATAAGTTGATCGCAGAACTGGCCAACGTTTTTCTTGAAGTCCTGGATTTCCGATGTCCTGGAATCAGGCTTCCCCCAGGCGTTGTTCAGCATGGCGTTGAGCAGGTCTTGTTCAAGCTCCCACTTCTCCGCTTCAGTCAGCTTGTTGAAAAACTTAGTGGCATACGCCTTGGGGGTGGAAGTGGTGTCAGCCGGATCTCCAAAGTTCTTCGGAAAAACGACCATGTCGCCAGCGCCCTCTCCAGCTTTCTCGGAAGAAGTTACTTCAACCTCTCCTTGGCCTTGTTTTTCCGCCTCTTCTTGGGCAGGGCCTTTGGCCTTAGGATCTTCTTCGCCCGCATGCCCGCTGCTAACCGGAATTATTTCCGGTGGAGTGTTTGCGGCAGGTGGGGGAGATGGATCAGCCTGAGGGGGCGACGGTTGGGGAGTTGGGTGGGAGACGCTTGGTGGAACTGGAGTAGAGGGACCAACAGCCGGAGATTTCTTCATGTATTTTGTGATGGGCTCCTGGCTGGTGGTCCGCGTGGCAGCGGTTTTCGGATTCCTGCAAACAAGTGAAAGGGTTTAGACAAGAGATAATTTCGCTAAGTTAAAATTGCATCATGCTCGGAAACTTACGGGGCGCCGGGGATGATGGGGCGTGTGCCCTGGCCAGCTGTCGAGAGCATTCTTAGACGCGCACGCTCCGCTTTCCTTGAGTCTAGCGGAGGTGGTTTTGTCGTCTTTGGCTTCTTGGCGGAGGCCTCGCCGCTAGCTCCGGCTTCAGAGCCGGAAGCTTTGGCGCGGGGACGCTTTGTAGGTCGAGGGGCTGCCTTGCGGGGTGCCTGGTCCTCTTCCTCCTCGTCGTCTTCCGGAGCCTCCTCCGCCGTGTCGTCGGTGACGGGGACGCGAATGATGGTGCGGAAGTTTTCCTCCGCCAAAGTGTTGAGCTGGAAGGAAAATGAACAAGAGTTAGAGTTAAACATTAAAAAACTTGGGAAGTTTGAAGCAACGGAAAGAACAAAGCTTACCGGAGGACACTGATCGTTCGTGTAAATATCCTTGAACAATTCCGGGACCTGTTGGCCCCTCGGAATCTTCACCAGCGTCTTGAACCTTCTCTTCAGAGAGTCGGCCGGAAGATCGTGGCGGGTAACCCGGAGAAGATCATCCGCCCCAGTATAAGCGCACATCAGGCGCGCGTTGTAGCGTAGAGGCTGGATTCTCCGGGAAAACCAGCTAAGTGTGAGCTGGGCTCCGGTCAGTCCGTCGTGGACTAGCCAGGAGATTCTCCGCGCGGCCTTCTCCAAGATCGGAGTCAGGGCGAGTGAAGGGACGAAGCTCCAGCTTGCAAGTTCTTCCGGAGGTTCGTTGACAAACTGGGGCAGGCCTTCGTGGACTTTCGGGACTGAAGCATTCTTCTCATAGAACCATCCGGCATTCCAGTACCGGACGGATTCATGCGAGTCGTGGGGAGGATACATGCGGTTAGGGCGGAGCATAAATGTCATGCTTCCGCAGTTCACCATTGCTTTGTCCTTGGTTTCTTTCTTCACCCGGAAAAAGAATTGCCACAACTTGACATCTGGCCGGATCCCAAGATGTCCTTCACAGAGAGTCACGAAGTTGGACAAGAGAAGGTATGAATTTGGGCAAATGTTGTGGGGCTGGAGCCCGTAGGTGTTGAGGATGGAGAGAAAAAATTCCGAACAAGGGAGTGAAAGTCCGCGTTCCACCCAAGCCTTGGTCATGACAATTTCTCCGGCTTCTGGCTTGGGGACGTCGGAGTCACGAGTGAAACTCCAGTGTGTGGAGATCATGCCCTCGTTCTGGAGCTCTCTAAGCTCCACGTCGGTGGTCGCGCAAGGCCACCATTGACCCCGTTCTCCTTCGCGGATCCGGGCCTTGGACGCCCTCTTGTTTTCCGCTTCCTGCACCTTTGCTGCCATCCGAGCTTGTCCCTCGAGTTCTTCTTGGAGCTCTTGGAGGGTAGGGATCCGGCCTGGAGCGGTGCTGGAAGATGCGGAAAAAGGTTGAGCTAGTCTGATGTCGGAAACATACGGTGGTAGGAATGATATGGGATCCGGGCATATGGGTTCTATTTGGTTGGGATCCGGGCTACTCGAAGAGCTACCAGTACAAAGTGACGATTCGAGTGGCATGCTTCCGGCTGCACCCATACAAAGTGTTTGAGTACCCGGATCACTAAGTCTATCTTCTACACTAGGTTGTCTTCTACAAAGCCGGCGTACTTACCGCTAATGGCGCGGTGGCTCGACGGAACTCCGGCGAAGATGAGGTCGCCGAACTTGAAGGAAATCGTCCCGCGTGACCACGAATCGGCGGCGGAGCGAATTTCTCGTTCAAACGTGGGAATCTTGGCGCGAGGAGAGCCTTGGTTCGGCGGCGCGCGAAGTTCACCGTGGCGAAGCTCGCCGGAATCGAGATCTGGCGGGCGGAGCGGCGCGAGGAGGAAGACGATGTGGTGAGAGGGGGTGAAAAGAATGGATTTTTACCGGGCCACGGAGTATTTATAGGCCGCGCTCGGAGATTCGGGATCCGGATCCAACGGTGGAAACTGAACGGTCACGCCGTTGGATGGATGACACGTGTTTAGGTCAACTGCGGTAAAACGACGTGGAGGTAACTTAACCCTGCACTCCCAAAAATTCCGGCTGAAGATTTGCATCTGCGAAAATTTAGCGCGAGAAATGAGGAAGTTGTGTGCGGGAAATGTGGAACTTCCGTTGTTAAGTATGATCTGAAGATGAAGGATTTCCGGAATCGTTTGAGTCTTTTAAGATTCCGGGTAATTCCGTGAAGATAAGTTGTCTCTCATTCGAGCAGGGAGTAACCCGGAAATGTTCTTTGGAACGTCGATGGATGAAGTCCCGCGGGATGGGAGCATTTTCCGGCTATAAGTTGGAAAAAGAAGAAAATGCAAAGTTGGAGCTCTTCAAGTTTCTCCGCGTTACCAACGTTTGCCGAAGATCATGATGGACCAGCAAGGCGGAAACTGCAGGCGAAACTCGGAGAACTCTGGGGGCTACTGTTGTGGGTATACTTCATGGGTGTACCATCGACAGTGCCTAGATCCGGCAAGCCCGGGTGGCCCACAGACGGTGATGAGGCATGTGGCCCATCGGGCGGCCCAGTTGCTGTTGATCATGAAGGAAGAAGTCCAGCCCAGGATCAGCAGGCCGGATCCGTACCGACCTTAGGAGTAACCCGGATCCATGGAGGCCCATGAGGAACCCGGATCCAGTACGACGTGTATGGAAGGCGGATCCGTGACGTGCACGGCAAGATATTGTACCGTAGCTAGGCTATCTGTAATCCGGCTAGGACTCTCCATGTAAACCCTAGATCCGTGCGCCTTTATAAGCCGGATCCCGGGACCCCTAGAGGGACAACCACAACTCATTGTAACAACGCGAGAGCGCCCAGATAATTCCAGACAAGCAGCAGTAGGCCCTGTCTTCGTGCAGGTGTTCCGAAGCTGGGTAACTCGCGTACCACCGTCCCGTGTGCACTCCGCCCAATGGCCCCTACTTCTTCTCCCCCTCGTGAGGATCCCTCCTCCGAGGTACCGTCGATTAGGCAATGACAGGGCTCCTGCCGGAAAATGTTCGAGTAGCCATTGTGAAGCTATGTGCATTCCTCAATGCAATCTCTCAGAAGGTAATCAATCCAGAAGTTCTACCACGGTTACAGAACGATGTGATCCAATGTCTTGTCAGTTTCGAGTTGGTGTTCCCGCCATCCTTCTTTAATATTATGACGCACCTCCTGGTTCACCTAGTCGAAGAGATTTCCATTCTCGGTCCTGTATTTCTACACAATATGTTCCCCTTCGAGAGGTTCATGGGAGTATTAAAGAAATATGTTCGTAACCGTGCTAGGCCAGAAGGAAGCATCGCCAAGGGCTATGGAAATGAGGAGGTAATTGAGTTTTGTGTTGACTTTGTTCCTGACCTTAAGCCGATTGGTCTTCCTCAATCGCGGCACGAGGGGAGACTAAGTGGAAAAGGCACGATCGGAAGGAAATCAACGATATGTATGGACGGCCATTCTATGACTGAAGCACACCACACAGTTCTGACCAATTCCAGCTTGGTGGCTCCGTACTTTGAGAAACACAAGAATATTTTACGCTCGGACAACCCGGGGAAGCCTGAATCCTGGATTAGGAAGGCCCACATGGAGACTTTCGGCAGTTGGTTGAGAAAACATTTAATGAATGACAATCATGTTGTAGATCAGCTGTACATGTTGGCCAAGACACCATCTTCGACTATAACGACTTTCCAAGGGTACGAGATAAATGGGAATACATTTTACACGATCGCCCAAGATAAAAAGAGCACCAACCAAAACAGTGGTGTCCGCTTTGATGCAGCAACCGAGAATGGGCAAAAGGTCACATATTATGGTTACATAGAGGAGATATGGGAACTTGACTATGGACCCTCCTTTAAGGTCCCTTTGTTCCGGTGCAAATGGTTCAAGCTAACAGGAGGTGGGGTAAAGGTGGACCAGCAATACGGAATGACAATGGTGGATTTCAACAATCTTGGTTACCATGACGAACCATTCGTCCTAGCGAAAGATGTCGCTCAGGTTTTCTATGTCAAGGACATGAGTAGCAAACCGAGGAAACGGAAAGATAAGAAAACGATCAGTACATCATGCGATGATCCAAAACGCCACATTGTTCTTTCAGGGAAAAGAAACATCGTGGGAGTGGAGGACAAGACAGACATGTCAGAAGATTATAATATGTTTGCTGAAATTCCGCCCTTCAAAGTGAACACCGACCCAAGCATTAAGTTAAATGATGAGGATGCTCCATGGATACGGCACAATCGTAAGCAAGCAGGGAAACAAGGGAAGAAATGATATGTAATAATTTATTGTACCAAACTTTGTTGAATGGATCATGTGAATTATATTACCCGTGATGTGTTTGGTGTCCATTTTCGAATGATTCGAGATATCACAGATGATACCACTGATGATACTGATGATACTGCGAAAGTAGTTGGAGGACTTAGTTAGGATTGACATCGTGAGACTAACCGCTCAGCCGTACATGTATTCTAACACTGTGATCTGATAGCGCGCTTACTTTAAATTTCAAAAAAGAATTTGTGGGTTTTTTTTTATTTCGAAGTAGTAGAATTGCTATAAAATTTAGAATTTTCTTGCAAAATATTATTAAATAAACCTTTTTTAATCGGCTTCCGATTGCACGTGGTGGCGGAAAAGCTTCGCCCGGATCGCAAGCCCCCCGCCACCGGTAGGCACCGGAGGCATTCTAGTGTCGTCGAAGCTCGCGCTCTCGGGACACACCCTGTCGACCACGCTGAGCTTCATCACAGGTCATAGCCCGCTGGCCGGGCGGAGGCGGAGGAACTCCTGGGAGTGTGTGGTGTCGTGAGCGATGGCGGCGCGGCGGTTCAGGTGCGCCAATAGGATGACGGGCGTGCGGCATAGCGCGCAGAGCTCTGAGCGAGATAGAGTGGCGGCAAAGCCGTGCACCGCATCCGTGTACGTGTAGAGATGATGCGGGGACCACGGGAGCCATGCCCGACGCGGCCGCTAGGGTCGCTGGGATGGAGGTGTACCAGGCGTGGCAGTTCATATATTTCGGGGGTCCTAGGGCGACACAACATTAATGAACCCTTGTTCACAGTGGACAAGTTTTTCTAGAGCAGGGGGCATGGTCCCCTACTCTAGAAAATTTCTTAAATATATTTATATATGATAATTTTTAAATGTTACTCAAAGTTTAAGTATGATTCGTGTTCTGGGCCGCTTAACAATCTCCATCAAGCTCCCCTACTTGGTGACACATAAAATACTTAGACAATATTAGTATTCCGCAAGAAAAATATTAGAATAATATACTAGAAAATTAAATGATATTGACATTTGAAAGATCCATGATCCTCGGAATTTCGGTGAACATATTTAAAACTATTTATTTATAATGATCAAGCTAACTATATACCATGATTAGTGTTTCTACCAATAGCTATGTGTGTATATGTGTATATATATGTATCTCTAGAATTAATCGCAGAAAAATTATGAATTCTGGTGTTGTTTTGCATATTTGGGAAGGCAAGAAAGAAATCATGATATCGGGAAAAATTATTTAAAAATATTGAAATAATTTATGTTCAAAGAAATTGGAATCGAGGCATAGCAAGCTGCAACTTGGCCTTTTATATTTTCTAGAATTATTTGAAACTATACGGTATAAAAAATAAATGTTTAAATATTTTTTTTGGTAAGAGAAGTTAGAGTATAGAGCCACGATAAAGGGGACATGGTGTTTTGATTCAGAGGTCTAAATGCACTTATTATGAAATGTGCATTGTAAAAGTATTTTAAAATGTTCAAAAATTATGATTTTTTTTCCTTGATGTACATCTAGACATGCAATGTCTGCACACAAAAAAATTTGTGGACTGTGTAAAAAGACAAATAAAGATCTTATGAGAATCTATTTTGAAGCACTAAAAACTGTCTTTTTATACAAGTAACACAAAATTATTATTTTTCTTTAAGACTTTATATGTGGACATAGAATCTCCAGATGTACACATAGAACTTTTTGTCATATTTTTTAATATTTTAAAATATAGTTTTTTGGGCAGTCAGTGCATCTTCACTTATGATCCAAAATGCATTTCCGCCCGATAAGCTGCAACATAGGGTATCTATATTTTCTAAAATTATTCTAAATTATACGACATAAAAAATATAAGTACAAATTTACTAAGTGGAAAAAAAAAATTCTTAAGTGAGGGCCCTATAGCTCGTGAGGCCCGGGGAGAGCATCCCTTTGCCCAATCTTATTGGCCGGCCCCGGTGCTCGCGCTCACCGACGGCTAACGGAGCGAGGAGCAGGGAGCAGAGGAGGAGCTAGCGAGCAGAGGAGTTGCTGTTCGTGCGCGTTTTATACGAGTAGACGCGATGTGCCTAGCTTGCTGCTAGCTGCGCATTATCGCACTATGCTGCGTGTTCTGAACTTGTGATGGGTTCAGCTGAGAGGACCTACCCTCGATAAATCACAAATGACGGTTTTTTACTGTTCATCAAGTAATCGAAATGATAAAGAACCCAGTGTAACGGCTAGAATGCTAGGTGGTGATGTGAAACCAACAATCTATGCTTTCCACACCGAGGATGGCAGCACACACCACCATACATGTCCACATCACATACATATGATCCCCTACAAATCTAAACCCTAACTAGCCTCCTCACGTAGTATCAGAGCCAACGATCCTTCTCGCCTAGCTCTTCGGCTGCCACCATGGCTACATCTTCCGCGATCATGTCTTCTGACATCATGTACAAAGTGCATGCCCTCTCGATGAATCTTTCTCTCCCCTTTGGGCCGCCAACACTAAGTTTGCTTTGTTAAATTTCGCCGATATGAATGATCGAACTTACCCTCGAGACTTACCTTTTCTGGAAGGCTTGGGTCATGCCCCCGCTTCAAAGCCATCTGCTCTTTGGCTATGTCGATGGAAGGGTATAGTTCATTTGTGTGATGGCGTTAGTCGTGGAAGAGTTGAACATGGTCGGCTTCTCTTTCACGATCCAACGATGTTGCATGTTCCTTCACCGGGCCCTTGAAATTTGGCAGCATTTTCTCATTGTGGTTATGGATGAGAAGAACTGCCACGCGCCTCAAAAACTCGGTATCATCGTCAGACGGTGTATTAGGAAATCGATATAAAAAAACTCATCGGAGCTATTCACCATGATCGCATCAAAATAGTAGGAAGAACGGTCACACATACATTACAAAATAATTAGCGATGAGAGTTTGCGATAAATTCGTACCTCGTAACTTCGATGCACATTTGGTCGAATAGGTTGTGGGTGGCAACTCGTGGGTGTGTGGCCGACCGTACTACCGGGGAAGGCAAGTTGTCCTGGCTGGATCCGGGAGCGCAACCGCCAAGCGCGAGATCATCTTACACGTCATTAATTGTTTATCCAACGATACGGCCGACTCGACGTCGATTGGATTCAGTCATGGATCTACAAGAGTTATGTGCAGCCTTCACAACACACTAGGAAGCATCGGCCTGTGGCTTTACCACTTCGGCAAAAATGGTTTGTTTGAAGTGTTTGTAAATATTTGTTGGAAAAAAGATGGGGTACATAATGTAGGCGGTGATACATACGCGGATAACGATATTCGTGTAACAATATTTATGATAGTATCATGTGAAATGATGCCGGCCCATCTATACAAAAAAATATTTGGAAGTTAGTTCTTGTTTGAAGTGATCCGCCCTCTCCCAGAGTTGCACGCCGACAAGGTGTCATTCTAGACCAGCTTCACGTCCGAAACCCAAGCACTCTCCGGTCACTCACAGGCCCCGACTATGGTGGTTGTACCGCCGTAGCGCACAGTACTAGCGAACATCTGCCGATCCACCGTGCCGGCCATGACGGTAAGCAACCACGGGGCGCCGTTGTGCAAAGTGCAAATCCCCCTCCCGCCCCCTCCCATCCCATGGTTCCTCGCTGACGGAGACACGATGATGTCGCACTCCATGGCGGTAAACAAGGAAAACGACCATGGGGTCTCTGTACAACGGCTAATGGTCAAACCCAATGGAGATGGAGATGACGTAGCATCGGCCATGCTGGCCAGTACGTCGGACATCATCATTTCATCCCATAAGACCTCGTACGAGGTGACATGTGCGAGCGGAGCAGCTCCACGGGCCGTGCCATGCCCATAGCCAAAGAACGACGCTGATAAGTTAAACACGTAATCACATATATATTTATACTAACTTTTTTATCTCGTCCTAAATTAGGTAATCCTTAATATATGTTTGTTTATTGATAAGTTATTTGATATATTATATAGACAACATTTTGGTATTACTAGTAGCATTACTAATTCAAAATACTAACTTAATGTACAAATCGGTCTCACATATATAGCATTGCACATATATGTTTAGTGCTAATGTAGAACTGTATTTTATTGTAAAGTATTTTTTCTATTATTTAATTTTGGATATTTAGGAAAAACCTCTATTATAGTGGGTTTCACTATAAATCTAAGAAAACCAATATTTTCAAATGATTCCACCAATTTATTTATGCACCTGGATGTATTATTACATGAATTTGTATGTAATGTTTTATGATATCATTAAATATCTATAGAACGGGAGCCTCAAAATGTAGGTGTATTTTCTAGAGTGCATTAGCCGTCAATTCTTGTCTATCAACTTCTGAAGTGTTAATTACACTCACTTCTCATCTCTTCTTCTCATCTCTTCTGAGTAATCCTTCAATTTTTAAAAGAAATTAACTTTGCCTACCAACACGTTCCGACATGACCCTATACCCGAGCTTGCACGGTCTCTAAGCATAGCCCCTCTCTCTCTCCCTCTCTCCCTCCCTCTCTCTCTGTTTCACTTTCACCCATGGTGCTCTCCATCTCCCTGGTCACCTTGTACCTCCTGTTGTGCCTGCCTCCCATCCCTCGTTTGCCGCCTTGCCTTCCTACCACCGTAGGACATGTCCTAAACCTCCTACCATAGCTGTTGGCAGTTGCGGCTCTATGAGTAGGACGTTCAACATGTGTTTTCAGAGCTATATATACAGTGCATGTGTGACGAAATTACAATAAAGAACTAGTAAAACACAAATGCACTAATGTTGCACACCTGGATTTTATAATGTTGCTTGACATCAGCCCCTCCACTCCACTGGCCATATTGCCCATGTCTACCAGTCTTTATGCCAGTTGATTGACAATGTCGGACCTATTCACCAAACCTCGTCGCTAGCCAGCCTTTGACATGGGCATACCCTTTCGGGTACCCATTATTACTATACCCGGTTCGGTCATAGAAGAAAACTCCAGTTATAGTTAACTAGGACTCTTGTAAACCCTAACTTGGTTGCATAAGCCAGGCAGGGGCACCCCTTAAGGGCACGCAGTATTACATCGCAACCCAGACAATATAGACTCAACATAGATAGAGTAGATACAACTCCGCCTACAGCAGCACCCTGTCACACAACCATGTTCATATACTGGATTGATAACATGACGTAGTGATCCTCCACCGTGGCAATGTGAATATGGGTACATCGTGTGCCTACTCCGCTCCCAAAATCGTCATCGTCGTTTTCCCCGAAACGCTAAGTCCATATCCATGGACATTGCCGAGGTGAACCCTTGTCAGCCTATTCGACCTCAAAAATTTATTTTTTGCGAAACATAGTTATACGTCGCCAACGTATCTATAATTTCTGATGTTCCATGCTTATATTATACCAATTTCTACATGTTTTATATACACTTTATATCATTTTTATGCATTTTCCAGTACTAACCTATTAACAAGATGCCGAAGCATCAGTTCCTGTTTTCTGCTATTTTTGGTTTCAGAAATTGTACACAGGAAATATTCTCGGAATTGGACGAAACAAAAGCCCACGGCCCTATTTTCCATGGAGGGTTGATACGTCTCCAACGTATCGATAATTTCTTATGTTCCATGCTTGTTTTATGACAATACCTACATGTTTTGTTCACACTTTATATCGTTTTTAAGCGTTTTCCGGAACTAACCTATTGACGAGATGCCGAAGTGCCAGTTCCTGTTTTCTGCTGTTTTTGGTTTCAGAAATCCTAGTAAGGAAATATTCTCGGAATTGGACGAAATCAACACCCAGAGTCTTAGAATTGGACGAAGCTTCCAGAACACCCGAGAGCCACCAGAGGGGGGCCACAGGCCCACCAGACAGTAGGCTGGCACGGCCAGGGGGTGGGCCGTGCCCCCTACTGTGTCGTCACCTCGTCAGCCTTCCGACTCCGCCTCTTCGCCTATATAAAGGTCCCTGACCTAAAACATCGATACGAAAAAAACCACGGTACGAGAAACCATCCAGAGCCGCCGCCATCGCGAAGCCAAGATCTGGGGGACAGGAGTCTTTGTTCCGGCACGCCGCCGGGACGGGGAAGTGCCCCCGGAAGGCTTCTCCATCGACACCGCTGCCATCTCCACCGCCTTCTTCATCAATGCTGTTGTCTCCCATGAGGAGGGAGTAGTTCTCCATCGAGGCTAAGGGCTGTACCGGTAGCTATGTGGTTAATCTCTCTCCTATGTACTTCAATACAATGATCTCATGAGCTGCCTTACATGATTGAGATTCATATGAGTTTTGTATCACAATTCATCTATGTGCTACTCTAGTGATGTTATTAAAGTAGTCTATTCCTCCTGCACGGTGTAAAGGTGACAGTGTGTACATCGTGTAGTACTTGGCGTAGGTTATGATTGTAATCTCTTGTAGATTATGAAGTTAATATTGCTATGATAGTATTGATGTGATCTATGCCTCCTTCATAGTGTGATGGTGACAGTGTGCATGCTATGTTAGTACTTGGTGTAATTGCAATGATCTATCATGCACTCTAAGGTTATTTAAACACGAATATCGAATATTGTGGAGCTTGTTAACTCCGGCATTGAGGGTTCGTGTAATCCTACACAATTAGTGGTGTTCATCATCCAACAAGAGAGTGTAGAGTATAGCATTTATCTATTCTGTTATGTGATCAATGTTGAGAGTGTCCACTAGTGAAAGTATAATCCCTAGGCCTTGTTCCCAAATACTGCTATCGCTGTTTGTTTACTGTTCTACTGCATCTGTACTACTGCAATATTTCCACCATCAACCACACGCCAGTTGTAGCATCAAGCTATTTTCTGGTGCCGTTACTACTGCTCATATACATTCATACCACCTGTATTTCACTATCTCTTCGCCGAACTAGTGCACCTATACATCTGACAAGTGTATTAGGTGTGTTGGGGACACAAGAGACTTCTTGCTTTGTGGTTGCAGGGTTGCATGAGAGGGATATCTTTGACCTCTTCCTCCCTGAGTTCGATAAACCTTGGGTGATCCACTTAAGGGAAACTTGCTGCTGTTCTACAAACCTCTGCTCTTGGAGGCCCAACACTGTCTACAAGAATAGAAGCACCCGTAGACATCAAGCACTTTTCTGGCGCCGTTGCCGGGGAGGAAAGGTAAAAGGTACTCACACTCCGGATCTCGGCTACCAAGCTATTTTCCGGCGCCGTTGTAAGTACTCGAAGCTATTTCCTTTAGATCCTGCAATTGCATCTTTTTGTTTCTTGTTTACACTAGTTAGGCATAATGGAAAACAACAAAAATATGAGAGATCTTTATGAATTTTATCTTGAATTAGGACATGATGTGTTTGAAGAGAGAATTAAAAAACCCATGGAACTTTATATGCATGCTAGTGAGAATGTTATTAATATGAATGCTTTGAACACTATTGTTGCTAATGCTATGGAAAATTCTAAGCTTGGGGAAGCTGGTTTTGATGAGCATGATCTTTTTAGTCCCCCAAGCATTGAGGAGAAAATTTACTTTGATAATACTTTGCCTCCTATTTATGATGATTATAATGATAGTAGTCTTTTGGTGCCACCTACTATGGAGAGTACATTTTATGATGATTATACTATGCCTCCTACACTTGATGAGAATAATAATGATAGCTACTTTGTTGAATTTGCTCCCACTATTACTAATAAAATTGACTATGCTTATGAGGAGAGTAATAATTTTATGCATGAGACTCATGATAAGAATGTTTCATTTGATAGTTATATTGTTGAGTTTGCTCATGATGCTACTGGATATTATTATGAGAGAGGAAAATATGGTTGTAGAAATTTTCAAGTTACTAAAACACCTCTCTATGTGCTGAAATTTTTGAAGCTACACTTGTTCTATCTTCCTATGCTTGTTACTTTGCTCTTCATCAACTTGTTTATTACAAGATTCCTATGCATAGGAAGCATGTTAGACTTAAACTTGTTTTGAATTTGCTTCTTGATGCTCTCTTTTGCTTCCACTACTATTTCTTGCGAGTGCATCATTAAAACTGCTGAGCCCATCTTAATGGCTATAAAGAAAGCACTTCTTGGGAGATAACCCATGTGTTTATTTTACTACAGTAATTTTGTTTTATATTTGTGTCTTGGAAGTTGTTACTACTGTAGCAAACTCTCCTTATCTTAGTTTTGTTGCATTGTTGTGCCAAGTAAAGTCTTTGATAGTAAGGTTCATACTAGATTTGGATTACTGCGCAGAAACAGATTTCTTGCTGTCACGAATCTGGGCCTAATTCTCTGTAGGTAACTCAGAAAATTATGCCAATTTACGTGAGTGATCCTCAGATATGTACGCAACTTTCATTAAATTTGAGCATTTTCATTTGAGCAAGTCTGGTGCCTCAATAAAATTCGTCTTTACGGACTGTTCTGTTTTGACAGATTCTGCCTTTTATTTCGCATTGCTTCTTTTGCTATGCTTGATGGATTTCTTTGTTCCATTAACTTTCAGAAGCTTTGGGCAATGTCCAGAAGTGTTAAGAATGATTATGTCACCTCTGAACATGTGAATTTTGATTGTGCACTAACCCTCTAATGAGTTGTTTTGAGTTTGGTGTGGAGGAAGTTTTCAAGGGTCAATGGAGGAGGATGATACAATATGATCAAGAAGAGTGAAAGCTCTAAGCTTGGGGATGCCCCGGTGGTTCATCCCTGCATATTTCAAGAAAACTCAAGCATCTAAGCTTGGGGATGCCCAAGGCATCCCCTTCTTCATCGACAAATTATCAAGTTCCTCCTCTAGTGAAACTATATTTTTATTCCGTCACATCTTATGTACTTTGCTTGGAGCGTCTGTATGTTTTATTTTTGTTTTGTTTGAATAAGATGGATCCTAGCATCCTTGTGTGGTAGAGAGACACGCTCCGCTGGTTCATATGAACACATGTGTTCTTAGCTTTTAATTTTCATGGCGAAGGTTGAAACTGCTTCGTTAATTGTTATATGGTTGGAAACGGAAAATGCTACATGTAGTAATTGGTATGATGTCTTGAATAACTTGATAATTGGTGAGACCCACAAGTATAGGGGGTGTATCGTAGTATCTTCGATAAGTAAGAATGTCGATCCCAACGAGGAGCAGAAGGTGTTGACAAGCAGTTTCGATGTAGGATTCACTGTAAATGCTCACAGACAAGTATTCAGGGGGTTTTGATGTAGCAGATGAATTAAGTACGAGTAAGTAAAGTGCGAGAATAATAATTGCAGCTAGTGGCCCAATCCTTTTTAGCACAAAGGACAAGCCGATTTGTTTACTTATAATGACCAAACGTTCTCGAGGACACACGGGATTTTAGTCTAGTGCTTTTGCTACATACGGCTAATTAATCTTCATTGTTTTGATAAGTGTTGTGTGGGTGAACCTATGCTAATGTACCGCCCTTCCTAGGACTAATACATACTTGTGATTATACCCCTTGCAAGCATCCGCAACTACAAGAAAGTAATTAAGATAAATCTAACCACAGCCTTAAACTCTGAGATCCTGCTATCCCTCATGCATCGATATACCAACGGGGGTTTAGGTTTCTGTCACTCCGGCAACCCCGCAATTGGCAAACGAGTACAAGATGCATTCCCCTAGGCCCATAAAGGTGAAGTGTCGTGTAGTCGACGTTCACACGACACCACTAGAAGAATAACACCACAACTTAAATATCATAACATTGAATATTACTCAACCATACTTCACTACTAACATTTAGACTTCACCCATGTCCTCAAGAACTAAACGAACTACTCACGAGACATCATATGGAACATGATCAGAGGTGATATGATGATGAATAACAATCTGAACATAAACCTTGGTTCAACGGTTTCACTCAATAGCATCAATAACAAGTAGAAATCAACACCGGGAGAGTTTCCCCTATCAAACAATCAAGATCAAACCCAAATTGTTACAGCGGTGACGATGTGCAGCGGTGGAGACGGCGGTGATGATGATGGAGATGATGATGATGGTGATAGAGATGATGTCCAGCTCGATGACGGTGACGATGGCGTCGATTTCCCCCTCCGGGAGGGAATTTCCCCGGCGGATCTCAGCCTGCCGGAGAGCTCTTTTCTCTCTGGTGTTCTCCGCCCCGCAGAGTCGGCTGTAACCCTTCGCGACTTATCCCCCAGAGCTTAGGTTTTCGGGACGAAGAAATACGCGAATGAGAGGAGGCCAGAGGGGGACTGTGCGCCCGCTCCCCACATGGCGGCAGCCCCAGGGCAGGTCCCGCGCCGGCCTGTGAGGGGGGCCCATGGTGGCCCTCCTCGGCTCCTCCTTCTGGCTCTCGTCATCTTCTGGAAAAATAGGATTTTTCATATAACTTTCGTCAATTGTTGATCTTCCGAAATATTGCATTCTGACGGTGCTTTTTCCAGAAGAATCCTGGCTCCAGTGCGCGATCCTCCAATAATCATGAATCATGCAAAATAGATGAAATAACATAAGTATCATCTCCAAATATGAAATATATCAATGAATAACAGCAAATTATGATATAAAATAGTGATGCAAATTGGACGTATCAACTCCCCCAAGCTTAGACTTCGCTTGTCCCCAAGCGAAACTGAACTCGGTAAACAGGACCACATGTTTATGGAGTGAAGAGTCGATAAATAAAATACGGACAAGAAGCATCATATTCATTCACACAAGACATTCTAGTAAACAACTTCCTCATATAATTCAACTTGAAACAAGTATAAGGTAATCACAAATAAAGGTGCATAAGAGATCATAGTTGGTGATGGCAAACTTCGTTCTTGCTCAGAGAACAATTAACAGGTTATACTTATCTTATCGAGCAGCGCTCTCATGTTAAAGTTTATATGGCACAACTTGCATACTCAATCATAATAGTTTCCTCATAATCATTGATAACTTTCAAAGCTATATTCATTCAGATAAAACTTGTACTAAACAGGGAAGAGTAAAAGACATGATGAAATAAATCACAATGTAGATGGTTTGATCACAACAACTCAGATGCTTGCTTAAGATGGAGGGAAATAGGTTTACTGACTCAACATAAAGTAAAAGACAGGCCCTTCGCAGAGGGAAGCAGGGATTAAATCATGTGCTAGAGCTTTTTCAATTTTGAAATCATATAAAGAGAATGAAAGTAATATTTTGAGAGGTGTTTGTTGTTGTCAACGACTGGTTGCGGGTACTCTAACCCCCTTGCCAGACAAACCTTCAAAGAGCGGCTCCCATTTTATTTTTATTTTTGTGTGGCACTCCTTCCAACCTTTCTTTCACAAACCATGGCTAACCGAATCCTCGGGTGCCTGCCAGCAATCTCATACCATGAAGTGTGCCTTTTTATTTTAGTTTTATTATGATGACACTCCTCCCCACCTTTGCTTTCTCAAGCCATGGCTAACCGAATCCTTCGGGTGCCGTCCAACAATCACATACCATGGAGGAGTGTCTATTTAGGTTAATTAATTTGGGACTGGGATTCCCATTGCCAGCTCTTTTTGCAAAATTATTGGATAAGCGGATGAAGCCACTAGTCCATTGGTGAAAGTTGCCCAACAAGATTGAAAGATAAAACACCACATACTTCCTCATGAGCTATAAAACATTGACACAAATAAGAGATAATAAATTTTGAATTATTTAAAGGTAGCACACGAAGTATTTACTTGGAATGGCAGGAAATACCATGTAGTAGGTAGTTATGGTGGACACAAATGGCATAGGTTTGGGTTGAGGTTTGGATGCACGAGAAGTATTCCCTCTCAGTACAGGTCTTTGGCTAGCAAGGTTAATTAGCAAGCATAAGAGTCGAGGGAAACAAACAAATATACATGTGATAGAAACAATCATGCATCTTCCTTGTAAGCACAAACAGTTTTAACTTCACAATAATAAGCTATGAGCTAACAAGAAAAGAAGACAATGAAACAACTACATGTATTTCTCTTTTCTACTTAAACCTTAAAGTGTTATTGCTATTGACCAATGCTAAGTTTGCCAAAACCAAATAGATTTATTCAGTGCTCCCAAAGTGATACCAATACTAATAACAAGATCAATCATATAATAAGAATTGCAAACTAAAATAAGATGTGCAATATGTAAATGATAAGACTTCTCATTAATATTTCATAACGATAACTCACACCAAGGGATACATAGACAACCAACTAAAGGAGAGATACTTCCACACTGCAACCCATCTTATATGAGAACTTCCCTACTCATGATATGACACTACTTGATAGTAAAAGGTAAAAGGTAGTGATGATGTGATACCGCGGCACTCCCCCAAGCTTGGAACAAACCAAGGGGATGCCAATACCGATGATGAATTACTCCTTCGGCGATGGTGGTGATGAATTCCTCCCGCGCTTCTTACAGATCTCCTTCAGCTTCAGTTTCTCAGTTTGGCAATTCTGCACTAAGACTCGAAAAGATTCATTGTTATCTGAAGTTGGCGGTGGCGACCTTGTGATGGGAATCGAGTAATATTCCAGCATTCTACGGAGTCGGTAATTCTCCTCCTGGAGTATCTCCACCTCTCTTCTTAGAGCCCGGTATTGATCACAAAACTCATCGGTAGTTCGTAAAGCTTCTTCCAACACAGGGAAAGAGTCGAGGCTAAGAGCAGGTGGTAAGGGTCCCTGCAAGTTATGAGAAAAAAAACGTCGAGTGTCAACAGATCCCACCAAGATTTGCTTACTCCCAACGGCTTGTTGCTCTTGTTTTGATGACACCCTTTTCACTTCTTCCTCCGAAAGCCCCTTGCCCTTGTTGTTGGAGGCCATGGTGCTCCTAGATTGAGAACAAATCCTGGCAGAAACAGCTCGAAATAAAACACGTCGAGAAAACGATATACGGACCTCCAGGGGTCCGGGGGATTATATAGAAGGAATTTGTATGTCATAAGGAAAGTACCAGGTCGAACCAGAGTCGGAGAGAGGCGACGAGGCGGCCAGCTCATAGGGCGGCGCGGGCCAAGGCCTGGCCGCGCCGGCCTATGGGGGCACGCCCTCGTGCGTCTCCTCCACTCCGTTTCGATCTCGTAATTTCTCATATATTCCAAAAACATCAAAAATATTGTTCGGAAGGTAAATCGCGAACTTTTTATTACCAGTACTGTTACCTATTCAAAGTCGAGTTCTGGCGGACTGTCAATTTGACCTTTGATGAAAGCCTCTGGTGTTTCCACTCGAATAACATCAACATCTACATTGTAAGAATCACCTGAGATATAATGCTTGAGTCTTTGTCCATTCACCACTTATGTGGCATTGCCTTGGAGAGAGCTAATTTTAATTGCTCCTGAACGATACACCTCCTCAACAACATATGGTCCTTCCCATTTCGAGAGTAATTTCCCTGCAAAGAATCTGAGACAAGACCGATACAATAGGACTTTATCCCCAATATTAAATTCTCTTTTGATAATTCTTCTATCGTGCCATTTCTTAACTTTCTCTTTAAAGAGTTTAGCATTTTCATAAGCTTCACTTCTCCATTCATCTAGAGAACTCAGTTGTAGCAATCTTTTCTTACCGGCTAGTTTAGGATCTTTATTTAATTCTCTTACAGCCCAATAAGCTTTGTGCTCTAGTTCTAAAGGTAAATGACAAGCTTTTCCATAAACCATTTTATAAGGTGATATACCCATGGGATTTTTATAAGCAGTTCTATAAGCCCATAGTGCTTCCTTTAATTTACTAGCCCAATTCTTTCTAGTTTTATTAACAGTCTTTTGCAAGATAGATTTAATTTCTCTATTTGATAATTCTACTTGCCCACTAGTTTGAGGATGATAAGCGGAAGCAATTCTATGATTAATACCGTATTTAGCAAGAGTTTTTCTAAAACCACCATGAATAAAATGAGAACCTCCATCAGTCATAATATATCTAGGGACTCCAAATCTAGGAAAAATAATATCTAAAAGCATTCTTAAAGAGGTCTCACCATCAGCACTTTTTGTAGGTATGGCTTCCACCCATTTAGTAACATAATCAACAGCAACAAGTATATGAGTGTTACCTTCTGAAGAGGGAAAAGGTCCCATGAAGTCAAATCCCCAACAATCAAACGGTTCAATAACAAGAGTATAATTCATAGGCATTTCATTGCGTCTGGAGATATTACCAACCCTTTGACATTCATCACAAGATAAAATAAACTTCCTTGCATCTTTGAAGAGAGTTGGCCAATAAAAACCTGATTGTAGAACCTTTTGTGCGGTTCTATCTCCGGCATGATGTCCTCCATAAGCACTACCATGAAATTTACTCAATATCTCTTGTTGTTCATATTCGGGAACGCATCTTCGCAGAATACCATCCACTCCTTCTTTATATAAGTGTGGGTCATCCCAGAAATAATGCCTCAAGTCATAAAAGAATTTCCTCCTTTGCTGAGGTGAAAAGGTTGGAGGCAAGTACTTGGAAACAATAAAGTTAGCATAATCAGCATACCAAGGACTGTCTCGTGAGCTCACCTTTATTACAGCCAATTGTTCATTCGGAAAACTATCATTAACAGGAACAGGATCATAAGCAATATTTTCCAATCTAGACAAATTATTAGCAACAGGATTATCAGCACCTTTCCTATCTACAATGTGTAAATCAAATTCTTGCAACAGAAGTACCCATCTAATAAGCCTTGGCTTAGCATCTTTCTTTTGCATAAGGTATCTAATTGCAGCATGATCAGTATGAATTGTAACTTTTGAGTCAACAATATAGGATCTAAACTTATCACAAGCAAAGACTACAGCTAACAATTCTTTTTCAGTAGTAGCATAATTTCTTTGAGCAGCATCAAGAGTTTTACTAGCATAATGAATAACATTCAATTTTTTATTTACTCGCTGTCCAAGAACAGCGCCTACAGCAAAATCACTAGCATCACACATAATTTCAAAAGGTAAGTTCCAATCAGGAGGTTCAACTATAGGAGCAGTTGTTAAGGCTTTCTTTAGAGTTTCAAAAGCTTCCTTACAATCATCATCAAAAACAAAAGGTACATCTTTTTGAAGAAGATTAGTAAGAGGCTTTGAAATCTTGGAGAATTCTTTAATAAACCTCCTATAAAACCCAGCATGACCAAGAACACTACGAATACCTTTAACATCCCTAGGGTAGGGCATCTTCTCAATTGCTTCAACTTTAGCTCTATCAACTTCAATACCTCTCTCGGAAATTTTATGTCCCAATACAATTCCTTCGTTAACCATAAAGTGGCATTTCTCCCAATTAAGAACAAGGTTAGTTTCTTCACATATCTGCAAAACTTTATCAAGGTTCCGCAAGGAATTATCAAAAGAATTCCCATAGACAGAAAAATCATCCATGAATACCTCTACAATACTCTCGCAAAAGCCATGAAAAATAGCAGACATGCATCTTTGAAAAGTAGCAGGGGCATTACATAAACCAAAAGGCATACGTCTATAAGCATAAGTTCCATATTGACAAGTGAAAGTGGTTTTCTCTTGATCCTTAGCTTTAACAGCAATTTGTGAAAACCCAGAATAACCATCAAGAAAGCAAAAGTGAGTATTCTAAGACAACCTTTCTAACATTTGATCAATAAAAGGTAAAGGGTAATGATCTTTCTTAGTAACTTTATTAAAATTTACGATAATCAATGCACATTCTATACCCTACAACTACTCTTTGAGGTATGAGCTCATCATTATCATTGGGCACAACAGTCATTCCTCCTTTCTTAGGAACACAATGCACAGGACTAACCCATCTACTATCAGCAATAGGATATATAATACCAGCCTCAAGAAGTCTTAATACCTCATTTCTTACCACATCCTTCATCTTAGGAATTAGATGACGCTGAGGTTCAACAACAGGCTTCGCATCATCTTCCATATTAATGGCATGTTGGCAAATAGAGGGAGAAATCCCCTTCAAGTCATCAAGAGTGTAGCCAATAGCACCTCGGTGTTTCTTCAATATTTCCAATAACCTTTCTTCTTCAAACTCTGTAAGCTTAGAACTAATAATAACAGGATATATTTTCTTATCATCAATATGAGCATATTTAAGATTATCAGGCAATGGTTTTAAATCAAAGGCAGGATCTTCCTTTGGTGGTGGTGTTGTACCCAGATCTTCTACCGGTAAATCATGCTTAAGAATAGGTTGACGAAGGAAAATTTCATCAAGCTCATCTCTTTCTTCCCTAAAAACTTCACTCTCACCATTCTCCAAATGTTGCTGCAAAGGATTATTAGGAGCAAGAACAATAGATGCACACTGTTCAACACTAAAATCATTATTAGGCAAATCAGCTTTATAAGGAGTTTTGGTAAATTTAGAGAAGTTAAACTCATAAGATTCACCAGCAAATTTAGTCAAAATTTTCTCTTTCTTGCAATCTATAATAGCTCCACAAGTATTTAGAAAAGGTCTACCAAAAATGATAGGACAGTATTTACTAGCAGCAGAACCAAGTACCAAAAAGTCAGCAGGATATTTAATCTTACCGCATAGAACTTCCACATCTCGAACAATACCAATTGGAGAGATAGTTTCTCTATTAGCCAGCCGAATAACTGATACGTCTCCGACGTATCGATAATTTCTTCTGTTCCATGCCACATTATTGATGATATCTACATGTTTTATGCATACTTTATATCATATTTATGCATTTTCTGGAACTAACCTATTGACGAGATGCCGAAGAGCCAGTTGCTGTTTTCTGCTATTTTTGGTTTCAGAAATCCTAGTAAGGAAATATTCTCGGAATTGGACGAAATCAACGCCCAGGGGCCTATTTTCACACGAAGCTTCCAGAAGACCGGAGAGCTAACGAAGTGGGGCCACGAGGTGGCCAGGTGATAGGGCGGCGCGGCCCAAGCCCTGGCCGCGCCACCCTGTCATCTGGGCCCCTCGTGACGCCCCTTGACCTGCCCTTCCACCTACAAATAGCCTTCGTCGCGAAACCCCCAGTACCGAGAGCCACGATACGGAAAACCTTCCAGAGACGCCGCCGCCGCCAATCCCATCTCGGGGGATTCAGGAGATCGCCTCCGGCACCCTGCCAGAGAGGGGATTCATCTCCCGGAGGACTCTACACCGCCATGGTCGCCTCCGGAGTGATGAGTGAGTAGTCTACCCCTGGACTATGGGTCCATAGCAGTAGCTAGATGGTTGTCTTCTCCTTATGTGCTTCATTGTCGGATCTTGTGAGCTGCCGAACATGATCAAGATCATCTATCTGTAATGCTATATGTTGTGTTTGTTGGGATCCGATGAATAGATAATACTATGTTATGTTGATTATCAATTTATATCTATGTGTTGTTTATGATCTTGCATGCTCTCCGTTATTAGTAGAGGCTCTGGCCAAGTTTTTACTCTTAACTCCAAGAGGGGGTATTTATGCTCGATAGTGGGTTCATGTCTCCGTGAATCTGGGGGAGTGACAGAAACCTCTAAGGTTATGGATGTACTGTTGCCACTAGGGATAAAACATTGATACTATGTCCGAGGATGTAGTTATTGATTACATTACACACCATACTTAATGCAATTGTCTATTGTTTTCAACTTAATACTGGAAGGGGTTCGGATGATAACCTGAAGGTGGACTTTTTAGGCATAGATGCATGCTGGATAGCGGTCTATGTACTTTGTCGTAATGCCCAATTAAATCTCACAATACTCTTCATATCATGTATGTGCATGGTCATGCCCTCTCTATTTGTCAATTGCCCAACTGTAATTTGTTCACCCAACATGCTATTTATCTTATGGGAGAGACACCTCTAGTGAACTGTGGACCCCGGTCCATTCTTTACATCTGAAATACAATCTACTGCAATTGTTCTACTGTTTTCTGCAAACAACCACCATCCACACTATACATCTAATCCTTTGTTACAGCAAGCCGGTGAGATTGACAACCTCACTGTTTCGTTGGGGCAAAGTACTTGGTTTGTGTTGTGCAGGTTCCACGTTGGCGCCGGAATCCCTGGTGTTGCGCCGCACTACATCTCGCCGCCATCAACCTTCAACGTGCTTCTTGGCTCCTACTGGTTCGATTAAACCTTGGTTTCATACTGAGGGAAAACTTGCCGCTGTACGCATCACACCTTCCTCTTGGGGTTCCCAACGGACGCGTGTTGTACGCGTATCAAGACAGTTTTCTGGTGCCGTTGACGGGGACCTGAAGAAAGTTACATCACAGGGATCTCTAACTCCCACGTCAACTTTGCGCTAGCAACTGTTCTCTGGCGCCGTTGCCGGGGAGATCAAGACACGCTGCAAGGGGAGTCTCCACATCCCAATCTCTTTACTTTGTTTTTGTCTTGCTTTACTTTATTTACTACTTTGTTTGCTGCACTAAATCAAAACACAAAAAAATTAGTTGCTAGTTTTACTTTATTTTCTATCTTGTTTGCTATATCAAAAACACAAAAAAATTAGTTACTTATATTTGCTTTACTTATTTCAACATGTTTCCTTTTAATTTTACCATAAAAGACATACCGGTAGGACGTGGGTCTATAATTGGGAGAAATAATATAGAAGAATTTTTCAATCATGTTAGTACCGTTGAAGATTTTGAAGATAGACACTTGGTAGAACTTGCTCCTACTTATGAAATTGCTGCTGCTTCTTTAGTTCGCATGTTGGAAACTAAATTTGTTAATCTCAATCCTATAATCCAACACATGTTTCTTACACTCGGTGATATGGAAGAAGGGGAAAAGAAAGATTTTGTTTTAGAAACCCTTCTTAGAGAATTTGGTGGTATAGCAAGAGAGGCTAGAAAGGTCTTTATTAAATATAAGATGCTTGGTTCTTATACCAATTTTGTTAGTATCCTTAAAAAGATGGATATGGATAGAATTAAGTATACTAATTATGTTAATAATGGTGGGGAGATTAAAGCACCAATACCATGTAAGCTCCTAGCAATGCATGAAGCACTAGAAAATAACTATGCTTGGCTTGTTCCTGAATTTTTTTTTGATGAAAGTAGCAAGCCCAAGACTAATGAAAAGGGAGCCGCTGAAACTTATGTATCCAATATACTATGCATGGTTGAGAAAACTCCACACCCCGCTGTAGATGCACCATCTTTTGATAATACTTGATACACACTTTCTGCGCCTAGCTGAAAGGCGTTAAAGAAAAGCGCTTATGGGAGACAACCCATGTTTTTACTACAGTACCTTTGTTTTTATTTTGTGTCTTGGAAGTTGTTTACTACTGTAGCAACCTCTCCTTATCTTAGTTTTGTGCTTTGTTGTGCCAAGTAAAGTCGTTGATAGTAAGGTTCATACTAGATTTGGATTACTGCGCAGAAACAGATTTCTTTGCTGTCACGAATCTGGGCAAAATTCTCTGTAGGTAACTCAGAAAATTATGCCAATTTACGTGAGTGATCCTCAGATATGTACGCAACTTTAATTCAATTTGAGCATTTTCATTTGAGCAAGTCTGGTGCCTCAATAAAATTCTTCTTTACGAACTGTTCTGTTTTGACAGATTCTGCCTTTTATTTCGCATTGCCTGTTTTGATATGTTTGATGGATTTTTCGATTCCATTGACTTTCAGTAGCTTTGTGCAATGTCCAGAAGTGTTAAGAATGATTATTTCACCTCTGAACATGTATATTTTGATTGTGCACTAACTCTCTAATGAGTTGTTTTCAGTTTGGTGTGGAGGAAGTTTTCAAGGATCAAGAGAGGGAGATGATACAACATGATCAAGGAGAGTGAAAGCTCTAAGCTTGGGGATGCCCCGGTGGTTCACCCCTGCATATATCAAGAAGACTCAAGCGTCTAAGCTTGGGGATGCCCAAGGCATCCCCTTCTTCATCGACAACATTATCAGGTTCCTCCCCTGAAACTATATTTTTATTCCATCACATCTTATGTGCTTTGCTTGGAGCGTCGGTTTGTTTTTGTTTTTGTTTTGTTTGAATAAAATGGATCCTAGCATTCTTTGTGTGGGAGAGAGACACGCTCCGCTGTTGCATATGGACAAGTATGTCCTTAGGCTTTACTCATAGTATTCATGGCGAAGTATCTTCTTCGTTAAATTGTTGTATGGTTGGAAACGGGAAATGTTGCATGTGGTAGTGTATAATAAAATACTTGTAGAACATTGAGCTTTGATAACTTGATTCTTTGCAAATGTTTTGAGGTATTTAGATGGTAAGGCTTGCTGGATAAATAAGTTAAAATTAGTAGTGGATTGTTGTCTTTAAGCTTGTGCCGTACTACAAACTCTATTTAAATAGTTGAAGGCGTAGTTGGACTTGATAGCTTTCCATGTCTGAGAGTTCATCGTAATAACTAAGTTGTGCTGAAGGTCGAGGGAGCTAGCGGGGTACTTGTGCCACCGTGAACGGCCCTCCTTGGAGTAAATTTTAATCATGCTCTTAATGATGAACCTGCTAGTTGTTTGCAATAAGCTTGTGAGTTCTTTTTGACTAATGTTAAGCTACGGTTTTTGGCACTTCCACCATCCAAATTTGCTAGCCTCTTCGGTACTGTGCATTGCCTTTTGCTCACATTGAGAATTGTGCATACTTCGCCAGTACATCCAAACCCGTGGGGGGACTTTCTCTTGTTCTCCTACACATAAGCCCATACATCTCCTCAAAACAGCCACCATACCTACCTACCACAGCATTTCCATAGTTGTTCCGAGATATATTGCCATGCAACATCCATTTTACATTACATGCCATGTTGTCATTTATTATTTATATATTGCTTTGCATGATCATATACAGCTGATGTGTGGTTTACCCATGTTACGCTAGATCATTGCACATCCTGCTACATTGGCAGAGGCATGCAGTTTCATACATCATGTTTCATTCATTATGAGTTATTTGTACCAGAAAGTGTGTTGTCATATTAGGATGTTGCCCCTAAAAATGAAAAGAGCCATGGAGACCATCAAAAAGAAAAAAAAGGAGAAGAAAAAAAAGAAAAAAAGGAGAAGAAAAAAAAAGAGAATAAAGAAAAAGGGGGCAGCATTACTATCTTTTATCCACACTTGTGCTCATGTTTTAGCATCCGCATTATTCATAGTCATCATTTGTGCTCATGTTTAGCACCTACACTTCATATGAGAGAGTTTTTCATGTTTTACTAGTATAACTATGTGGGGAATTTACACTATAGAACTTGGGTTGTATATTCCAATGATGAGCCTCCTCAAAAGTGCTCTAGGTCTTCGTGAGCAACCAAGTTGGATGCACCCCCACTAGTTCCATTGGAGAGCTTTCATACACATATAGCTCTATGTGCATCCGTTGCATGGCAATCACTACTCCTTGCATAGCTTCGATCATAAGGCTTCCTCTTGTCTAATGGTCATTTACAGCTTTGCAAGCCTTTCTTCCATTTGGCCTTCCAAACCCCCATTAACGTTCTTTATGCCATAACATCCTGGTGCTAATACCAAATGCTTGCGCTCACCGGTTGAGTAGACTTCGAAACAGTTGATTCATGACGTTCATGTTTATGTTTACTTGACTGAATCCTTCTTATGTTGTGAAAATTTACTTGATGCTTGGAATGAAGGATAGAACTTCTATGCTGAATACTTAACACATCCTTAATGAACTTTGTACGGTTGCATGTCTTTAAAGCAATAGTTCATGAAAACTTCTAGCTTGTCTAACTCTTGCATTATCATCTCTTATATCAATATAGATACTTGCTTTGAATGATTTGATCTCAGCTCATATGCTTTACAATAGTATGATCAAGGTTACGATGGCATGTCACTCCAGAAATTATCTTTGTTATCGTTTACCTGCTCGGGACGAGCAGAAACTAAGCTTGGGGATGCTGATACGTCTCCGACGTATCGATAATTTCTTATGTTCCATGCCACATTATTGATGATATCTACATGTTTTATGCATACTTTATGTCATATTTATGCATTTTCTGGAACTAACCTATTGACGAGATGCCGAAGAGCCGATTCTTTGTTTTCTGCTGTTTTTGGTTTCAGAAATCCTAGTAAGGAAATATTTTCGGAATTGGACGAAATCAACGCCCAGGGGCCTATTTTCACACGAAGCTTCCAGAAGACCGGAGAGCTAACGAAGTGGGGCCACGAGGCGGCCAGGTGATAGGGCGGCGCGGCCCAAGCCCTGGCCGCGCCACCCTGTCATCTGGGCCCCTCGTGACGCCCCTTGACATGCCCTTCCGCCTACAAATAGCCTTCGTCGCGAAACCCCCAGTACCGAGAGTCACGATACGGAAAACCTTCCAGAGACGCCGCCGCCGCCAATCCCATCTCGGGGGATTCAGGAGATCGCCTCCGGCACCCTGCCGGAGAGGGGATTCATCTCCCGGAGGACTCTACACCGCCATGGTCGCCTCCGGAGTGATGAGTGAGTAGTCTACCCCTGGACTATGGGTCCATAGCAGTAGCTAGATGGTTGTCTTCTCCTTATGTGCTTCATTGTCGGATCTTGTGAGCTGCCGAACATGATCAAGATCATCTATCTGTAATGCTATATGTTGTGTTTGTTGGGATCCGATGAATAGAGAATACTATGTTATGTTGATTATCAATTTATATCTATGTGTTGTTTATGATCTTGCATGCTCTCCGTTATTAGTAGAGGCTCTGGCCAAGTTTTTACTCTTAACTCCAAGAGGGGGTATTTATGCTCGATAGTGGGTTCATGTCTCCGTGAATCTGGGGGAGTGACAGAAACCTCTAAGGTTATGGATGTACTGTTGCCACTAGGGATAAAACATTGATGCTATGTCCGAGGATGTAGTTATTGATTACATTACGCACCATACTTAATGCAACTGTCTGTTGTTTTCAACTTAATACTGGAAGGGGTTCGGATGATAACCTGAAGGTGGACTTTTTAGGCATAGATGCATGCTGGATAGCGGTCTATGTACTTTGTCGTAATGCCCAATTAAATCTCACAATACTCATCATATCATGTATGTGCATGGTCATGCCCTCTCTATTTGTCAATTGCCCAACTGTAATTTGTTCACCCAACATGCTATTTATCTTATGGGGGAGACACCTCTAGTGAACTGTGGACCCCGGTCCATTCTTTACATCTGAAATACAATCTACTGCAATTGTTCTACTGTTTTCTGCAAACAACCATCATCCACACTATACATCTAATCCTTTGTTACAGCAAGCCGGTGAGATTGACAACCTCACTGTTTCGTTGGGGCAAAGTACTTGGTTTGTGTTGTGCAGGTTCCACGTTGGCGCCGGAATCCCTGGTGTTGCGCCGCACTACATCTCGCCGCCATCAACCTTCAACGTGCTTCTTGGCTCCTACTGGTTCGATTAAACCTTGGTTTCATACTGAGGGAAAACTTGCCGCTGTACGCATCACACCTTCCTCTTGGGGTTCCCAACGGACGCGTGCTGTACGCGTATCAATAACCACATCAACATCTTCAAGTTCACAAGAACCAATTTCGTGCATAATCTCCGTGTAAAGCTCGTAAGGAATAGCACTAATACTTGCACCAATATCACATAAACCATAATAACAATGATCTCCAATTCTAACAGTTAACATAGGAACACTAGCTTTCTTAGACTTATTAGGATGTGAAACGATATTAGAAGCATCTTCACAGAAAATAATATGACCATCCTCCACATTTTTAGTCACAAGATCTTTAACTATTGCAACAGCAGGTTCAACTTTTATTTGTTCTTCAGGTTCTATAGGTTTCTTTTCACTTTTATGAACCGCACTATTTATAACAGAGTACTCCTTCATTTTAGCAGGGAAAGGAGTTTTTTCAATATAAGCTTCAGGAATAACATGATCAACAGTTTCAACTACAACACATTTATTAATAGATGAATCAATTTTATCTTTATATGGTTCATGATACTTATCAAAGTTCTTCTTAGGCAATTCACAATGAGAGGCAAAAGCTTTATAAAGATTTGCAGCAACTTGAGAATCAAGACCATAAGTAGCACTCATATTACGAAATTTATCAGTATCCATAAAAGCTTCAATGCATTTATAATCATAATTTATACCTGATTCTCTATCTTTGTCGTTCTCCCATCCTTCAGTATTTTCCTGGATCCGATTAAGAAGGTCCCTTTTAAACTCTTATTTATTGCACATGAATGATCTAGAACAAGAAGTATCCAGCAAGGTCTTGTCTTGAAAAGAAAGTCTTGCATAGAAATTACCAATAATAATATTACCAGGAAGCTCATGAATGGGGCATTTGAGCATTAAAGACTTCAATCTCCCCCACGCTTGGGCAATACTCTCTCCATCATGAGGCCAAAAATTATATATGCGGTTCCGATCCTTATGAATTTCACTTGGAGGATAGAACTTAGAATAAAACCGGGGCACAATATCATTCCATTCAAGAGAATCCCCATTATCCAGTAATTTATACCAATGCGCCGCTTTACCAGACAGCGATATAGAGAATAGTTTCTTCCTCACTTCATCCATATCAATACCTGCACACTTGAATAAACCGCATAATTCATGTAAGAACAATAAATGATCTCCAGGGTGGACAGTTCCATCCCCTGTATAACGGTTATCCACTACACGTTCAATAATTTTCATAGGTATTTTGTATGGTATTTCTTCCTCACCTGGCGCCTCATCCACTACCTTTGCAGTAGTAGTAGATTTTCCAAATAAAAACTCAAGAGAAGATCTCTCCATAATGAATTATGGCAGCAGGCAGAAATAAAATCAGCACAAACAGTAGAAATTTCCCTTACCAATTCCACTTACCAATAGCGCTTCACTCCCCGACAACGGCGCCAGAAAATAGTCTTGATGACCCACAAGTATAGGGGGTGTATCGTAGTATCTTCGATAAGTAAGAATGTCGATCCCAACGAGGAGCAGAAGGTGTTGACAAGCAGTTTCGATGTAGGATTCACTGTAAATGCTCACAGACAAGTATTCAGGGGGTTTTGATGTAGCAGATGAATTAAGTACGAGTAAGTAAAGTGCGAGAATAATAATTGCAGCGAGTGGCCCAATCCTTTTTAGCACAAAGGACAAGCCGGTTTGTTTACTTATAATGACCAAACGTTCTCGAGGACACACGGGATTTTAGTCTAGTGCTTTCGCTACATACGGCTAATTAATCTTCATTGTTTTGATAAGTGTTGTGTGGGTGAACCTATGCTAATGTACCGCCCTTCCTAGTACTAATACATACTTGTGATTATACCCCTTGCAAGCATCCGCAACTACAAGAAAGTAATTAAGATAAATCTAACCACAGCCTTAAACTCTGAGATCCTGCTATCCCTCATGCATCGATATACCAACGGGGGTTTAGGTTTCTGTCACTCCGGCAACCCCGCAATTGGCAAACGAGTACAAGATGCATTCCCCTAGGCCCATAAAGGTGAAGTGTCGTTTAGTCGATGTTCACACGACACCACTAGAAGAATAACACCACAACTTAAATATCATAACATTGAATATTACTCAACCATACTTCACTACTAACATTTAGACTTCACCCATGTCCTCAAGAACTAAACGAACTACTCACGAGACATCATATGGAACATGATCAGAGGTGATATGATGATGAATAACAATCTGAACATAAACCTTGGTTCAACGGTTTCACTCAATAGCATCAATAACAAGTAGAAATCAACACCGGGAGAGTTTCCCCTATCAAACAATCAAGATCAAACCCAAATTGTTACAGCGGTGACGATGTGCAGTGATACGCGTTCAACACGCGTCCGTTGGGAACCCCAAGAGGAAGGTGTGATGCGTACAGTGGCAAGTTTCCCTCAGTATGAAACCAAGGTTATCGAACCAGTAGGAGCCAAGAAGCACGTTGAAGGTTGATGGCGGCGGGATGTAGTGCGGCGCAACACCAGGGATTCCGGCGCCAACGTGGAACCTGCACAACACAACCAAAGTACTTTGCCCCAATGAAACAGTGAGGTTGTCAATCTCACCGGCTTGCTGTAACAAAGGATTAACCGTATTGTGTGGAAAATGATTGTTTGCAGAAAACAGTAGAACAGTATTGCAGTAGATTGTATTTCAGTAAAGAGAATTGGACCGGGGTCCACAGTTCACTAGAGGTGTCTCTCCCATAAGATAAACAGCATGTTGGGTGAACAAATTACAGTTGGGCAATTGACAAATAAAGAGGGCATGACCATGCACATACATATCATGATGAGTATAGTGAGATTTAATTGGGCATTACGACAAAGTACATAGACCGCCATCCAACTGCATCTATGCCTAAAAAGTCCACCTTCAGGTTATCATCCGAACCCCCTCCAGTATTAAGTTGCAAAGCAACAGACAATTGCATTAAGTATGGTGCGTAATGTAATCAACAACTACATCCTTAGACATAGCATCAATGTTTTATCCCTAGTGGCAACAGCACAACACAACCTTAGAACTGTCTGACACTGTCCCAGGTGTCAATGCAGGCATGAACCCACTATCGAGCATAAATACTCCCTCTTGGAGTTACAAGCATCTACTTGGCCAGAGCATCTACTAGTAACGGAGAGCATGCAAGATCATAAACAACACATAGATATAACTTTGATAATCAACATAACAAGTATTCTCTATTCATCGGATCCCAACAAACGCAAGATATAGAATTACAGATAGATGATCTTGATCATGTTAGGCAGCTCACAAGATCCGACAATGATAGCACAATGGGGAGAAGACAACCATCTAGCTACTGCTATGGACCCATAGTCCAGGGGTAGACTACTCACACATCACACCGGAGGCGACCATGGCGGCGTAGAGTCCTCCGGGAGATGATTCCCCTCTCCGGCAGGGTGCCGGAGGCGATCTCCTGGATCCCCCGAGATGGGATCGGCGGCGGCGGCGTCTCTGGAAGGTTTTCCGTATCGTGGCTCTCGGTACTGGGGGTTTCGCGACGGAGGCTATTTATAGGCGGAAGGGCAGGTCAAGAGGTGGCACGGGGGCCCCACACCACAGGGCCGCGCGGCCAAGGGGGGGGCCGCGCCGCCCTAGGGTGTGGCCCCCTCGTGGCCCCTCTTCGTCTCCTCTTCGGACTTCTGGAAGCTTCGTGGCAAAATAGGCCCCTGGGCGTTGATTTCGTCCAATTCCGAGAATATTTCGTTACTAGGATTTCTGAAACCAAAAATAGCAGAAAACAGCAACTGGCACTTCGGCATCTTGTTAATAGGTTAGTTCCAGAAAATGCACGAATATGACATAAAGTGTGCATAAAACATGTAGATAATATCAATAAAGTGGCATGGAACATAAGAAATTATCGATACGTCGGAGACGTATCAGCATCCCCAAGCTTAGTTCTGCTCGTCCCGAGCAGGTAAAACGGTAACACAGATAATTTCTGGAGTGACATGCCATCATAATCTTGATCATACTATTTGTAAAGCATATGTAGTGAATGCAGCGATCAAAACAATGTATATGACATGAGTAAACAAGTGAATCATAAAGCAAAGACTTTTCATGAATAGCACTTCAAGACAAGCATCAATAAGTCTTGCATAAGAGTTAACTCATAAAGCAATAATTCGAAGTAAAGGCATTGAAGCAACACAAAAGAAGATTAAGTTTCAGTGGTTGCTTTCAACTCATAACATGTATATCTCATGGATATTGTCAACATAGAGTAATATAATAAGTGCAATAAGCAAGTATGTAGGAATCAATGCACAGTTCACACAAGTGTTTGCTTCTTGAGGTGGAGAGAAATAGGTGAACTGACTCAACATTGAAAGTAAAAGAATGGTCCTCCATAGAGGAAAAGCATCGATTGCTATATTTGTGCTAGAGCTTTGATTTTGAAAACATGAAACAATTTTGTCAACGGTAGTAATAAAGCATATGTATCATGTAAATTATATCTTACAAGTTGCAAGCCTCATGCATAGTATACTAATAGTGCCCGCACCTTGTCCTAATTAGCTTGGACTACCGGATCATCACAATGCACATGTTTTAACCAAGTGTCACAAAGGGGTACCTCTATGCCGCCTGTACAAAGGTCTAAGGAGAAAGCTCGCATTGGATTTCTCGCTATTGATTATTCTTCAACTTAGACATCCATACCGGGACAACATAGACAACAGATAATGGACTCCTCTTTTATGCATAAGCATGTAACAACAATTAATAATTTTCTCATTTGAGATTGAGGATATATGTCCAAAACTGAAACTTCCACCATGGATCATGGCTTTAGTTAGCGGCCCAATGTTCTTCTCTAACAATATGCATGCTTAACCATAAGGAGGTAGATCTCTCTTACTTCAGACAAGACGGACATGCATAGCAACTCACATGAAATTCAACAAAGAGTAGTTGATGGCGTCCCCAGTGAACATGGTTATCGCACAACAAGCAACTTAATAAGAGATAAAGTGCATAATTACATATTCAATACCACAATAGTTTTTAGGCTATTTGTCCCATGAGCTATATATTGCAAAGGTGAATGATGGAATTTTAAAGGTAGCACTCAAGCAATTTACTTTGGAATGGTGGAAAATACCATGTAGTAGGTAGGTATGGTGGACACAAATGGCATAGTGGTTGGCTCAAGTATTTTGGATGCATGAGAAGTATTCCCTCTCGATACAAGGTTTAGGCTAGCAAGGCTTATTTGAAACAAACACAAGGATGAACCGGTGCAGCAAAACTCACATAAAAGACATATTGAAAACATTATAAGACTCTACACCTTCTTCCTTGTTGTTCAAACTCAATACTAGAAATTATCTAGACCTTAGAGAAACCAAATATGCAAACCAAATTTTAGCATGCTCAATGTATTTCTTCATTAATGGGTGCAAAGCATATGATGCAAGAGCTTAGTCATGAGCACAACAATTGCCAAGTATCACATTACCCAAGACATTAATAGCAATTACTACATGTATCATTTTCCAATTCCAACCATATAACAATTTAACGAAGAAGAAACTTCGCCATGAATACTATGAGTAGAAACTAAGGACATACTTGTCCATATGCTATAGCGGAGCGTGTCTCTCTCCCATAAAGTGAATGCTAGGATCCATTTTATTCAAACAAAACAAAAACAAAAACAAACCGACGCTCCAAGCAAAGCACATAAGATGTGATGGAATAAAAATATAGTTTCAGGGGAGGAACCTGATAATGTTGTCGATGAAGAAGGGGATGCCTTGGGCATCCCCAAGCTTAGATGCTTGAGTCTTCTTGATATATGCAGGGGTGAACCACCGGGGCATCCCCAAGCTTAGAGCTTTCACTCTCCTTGATCATGTTGCATCATACTCCTCTCTTGATCCTTGAAAACTTCCTCCACACCAAACTCGAAACAACTCATTAGAGGGTTAGTGCACAATAAAAATTAACATGTTCAGAGGTGACACAATCATTCTTAACACTTCTGGACATTGCATAAAGCTACTGGACATTAATGGATCAAAGAAATTCATCCAACATAGCAAAAGAGGCAATGCGAAATAAAAGGCAGAATCTGTCAAAACAGAACAGTTCGTATTGACGAATTTTAAAATGGCACCAGACTTGCTCAAATGAAAATGCCCAAATTGAATGAAAGTTGCGTACATATCTGAGGATCATGCACGTAAATTGGCATAATTTTCTGAGTTACCTACAGGGAGGTAGACCCAGATTCGTGACAGCAAAGAAATCTGTTTCTGCGCAGTAATCCAAATCTAGTATGAACTTTTCTATCAACGGCTTAACTTGGCACAATAAAACACTAAACTAAGATAAGGAGAGGTTGCTACAGTAGTAAAAAACTTCCAAGACACAAAATAAAAACAAAGTACTGTAGGTAAAAACATGGGTTGTCTCCCATAAGCGCTTTTCTTTAACGCCTTTCAGCTAGGCGCAGAAAGTGTGTATCAAGTATTATCAAGAGACGAAGTGTCAACATCATAATTTGTTTTCATAATAGAATCAAAAGGTAACTTCATTCTCTTTCTAGGGAAGTGTTCCATACCTTTCTTGAGAGGAAATTGATATTTAATATTACCTTCCTTCATATCAATGATAGCACCAACAGTTCGAAGAAAAGGTCTTCCCAATATAATGGGACAAGATGCATTGCATTCAATATCCAGGACAACAAAATCAACGGGGACAAGGTTATTGTTAACGGTAATGCGAACATTATCAACTTTCCCCAAAGGTTTCTTTGTAGAATGATCAGCAAGATTAACATCCAAATAACAATTTTTTAGCGGTGGCAAGTCAAGCATATTATAAATTTTCTTAGGCATAACAGAAATACTTGCACCAAGATCACATAAAGAATTACAATCAAAATCTTTAACCTTCATCTTAATGATGGGCTCCCAACCATCCTCTAGCTTTTTAGGAATAGAGGCTTCGCGCTCTAGTTTCTCTTCTCTAGCTTTTATGAGAGCATTTGTAATATGTTGCGTGAAAGCCAAATTTATAGCACTAGCATTAGGACTTTTAGCAAGTTTTTGCAAGAACTTTATAACTTCAGAGATGTGGCAATCATCAAAATTCAAACCATTATAATCTAAAGCAATGGGATCATCATCCCCAATGTTGGAAAAAATTTCAGCAGCTTTATCACAGGCAGTTTCAACGAGCTTTTAGCAGTTTCGAGCGGTTTCTCGCGCTTTGCATTAGAAGTGGAAACATTGCTAACACCAATTCTTTTATTATTAATAGTAGGAGGTGCAGCAACATGTGTAGCATTAGCATTACTAGTGGTGGTAATGGTCCAAACTTTAGCTACATTCTTCTCTTTAGCTAGTTTTTCATTTTCTTCTCTATCCCACCTAGCACACAGTTCAGCCATTAATCTTATATTCTCATTAATTCTAACTTGGATGGCATTTGCTGTAGTAACAATTTTTTTATGATGATTTTCATTAAGCAAAACTTTCGATTTCAAAAGATCAACATCAGCAGCAAGACTATCGACTTTAGAAGCAAGTATATCAATTTTCCCAAGCTTTTCTTCAACAGATTTGTTAAAAGCAGTTTGTGTACTAATAAATTCTTTAAGCATGGCTTCAAGTCCAGGGGGTGAACTCCTATTATTGTTGTAAGAATTCCCATAAGAATTACCATAGCCGTTGCCATTATTATAAGGATATGGCCTATAGTTGTTACTAGAATTGTTCCGGTAAGCATTGTTGTTGAAATTATTATTTTTAATGAAGTTCACATCAACATGTTCTTCTTGTGCAACCAATGAAGCTAATGGAAAATTATTAGGATCAATATTAGTCCTATCATTCACAAGCATAGACATAATAGCATCAATCTTATCACTCAAGGAAGAGGTTTCTTCGACAGAATTTACCTTCTTACCTTGTGGAGCTCTTTCCGTGTGCCATTCAGAGTAGTTGATCATCATATTATCAAGAAGCTTTGTTGCTTCACCAAGAGTGATGGACATAAAGGTACCTCCAGCAGCTGAATCCAATAAATTCCGTGAAGAAAAATTTAGTCCTGCATAGAAGGTTTGGATGATCATCCAAGTAGTCAGTCCATGGGTTGGGCAATTTTTAACCAAAGATTTCATTCTTTCCCAAGCTTGAGCAACATGTTCAGTATCTAATTGTTTAAAATTCGTTATGCTACTCCTCAAAGATATAATTTTAGCAGGGGGATAATATCTACCAATAAAAGCATCCTTGCATTTAGTCCATGAATCAATACTATTCTTAGGCAGAGATAGCAACCAATCTTTAGCTCTTCCTCTTAATGAGAAAGGGAACAATTTTAATTTTATAATGTCACCATCTACATCCTTATACTTTTGCATTTCACATAATTCAACAAAATTATTGAGATGGGCAGCAGCATCATCAGAACTAACACTGAATTTTGCTCTCGCATAACAAGATTCAGTAAAGCAGGTTTAATTTCAAAGAATTCTGCTGTAGTAGCAGGTGGAGCAATAGGTGTGCATAAGAAATCATTATTATTTGTGGTTGTGAAATCACACAACTTAGTATTTTCAGGGTTGGCCATTTTAGCAACAGTAAATAAAGCAAACTAGATAAAGTAAATGCAGGTAACTAATTTTTTTGTGTTTTTGATATAGCAAACAAGATAGCAAATAAAGTAAAACTAGCAACTAATTTTTTTGTATTTTGATTTAGTGCAGCAAACAAAGTAGTAAATAAAACTAAGCAAGACAAAAACAAAGTAAAGAGATTGAGAAGTGGAGACTCCCCTTGCAGCGTGTCTTGATCTCCCCGGCAACGGCGCCAGAAAAAGCTGCTTGATACGCGTTCAACACGCGTCCGTTGGGAACCCCAAGAGGAAGGTGTGATGCGTACAGCGGCAAGTTTCCCTCAGTATGAAACCAAGGTTATCGAACCAGTAGGAGCCAAGAAGCACGTTGAAGGTTGATGGCGGCGGGATGTAGTGCGGCGCAACACCAGGGATTCCGGCGCCAACGTGGAACCTGCACAACACAACCAAAGTACTTTGCCCCAACGAAACAGTGAGGTTGTCAATCTCACCGGCTTGCTGTAACAAAGGATTAACCGTATTGTGTGGAAGATGATTGTTTGCAGAAAACAGTAGAACAGTATTGCAGTAGATTGTATTTCAGTAAAGAGAATTGGACCGGGGTCCACAGTTCACTAGAGGTGTCTCTCCCATAAGATAAACAGCATGTTGGGTGAACAAATTACAGTTGGGCAATTGACAAATAAAGAGGGCATGACCATGCACATACATATCATGATGAGTATAGTGAGATTTAATTGGGCATTACGACAAAGTACATAGACCGCCATCCAACTGCATCTATGCCTAAAAAGTCCACCTTCAGGTTATCATCCGAACCCCCTCCAGTATTAAGTTGCAAAGCAACAGACAATTGCATTAAGTATGGTGCGTAATGTAATCAACAACTACATCCTTAGACATAGCATCAATGTTTTATCCCTAGTGGCAACAGCATAACACAACCTTAGAACTTTGTCACACGTCCCAGTGTCAATGCAGGCATGAACCCACTATCGAGCATAAATACTCCCTCTTGGAGTTACAAGCATCTACTTGGCCAGAGCATCTACTAGTAACGGAGAGCATGCAAGATCATAAACAACACATAGATATAACTTTGATAATCAACATAACAAGTATTCTCTATTCATCGGATCCCAACAAACACAACATATAGAATTACAGATAGATGATCTTGATCATGTTAGGCAGCTCACAAGATCCGACAATGATAGCACAATGGGGAGAAGACAACCATCTAGCTACTGCTATGGACCCATAGTCCAGGGGTAGACTACTCACACATCACACCGGAGGCGACCATGGCGGCGTAGAGTCCTCCGGGAGATGATTCCCCTCTCCGGCAGGGTGCCGGAGGCGATCTCCTGGATCCCCCGAGATGGGATCGGCGGCGGCGGCGTCTCTGGAAGGTTTTCCGTATCGTGGCTCTCGGTACTGGGGGTTTCGCGACGGAGGCTATTTGTAGGCGGAAGGGCAGGTCAAGAGGCGGCACGGGGGCCCCACACCACAGGGCCGCGCGGCCAAGGGGGGGGGCCGCGCCGCCCTAGGGTGTGGCCCCCTCGTGGCCCCTCTTCGTCTCCTCTTTGGACTTCTGGAAGCTTCGTGGCAAAATAGGCCCCTGGGCGTTGATTTCGTCCAATTCCGAGAATATTTCGTTACTAGGATTTCTGAAACCAAAAACAGCAGAAAACAGCAACTGGCACTTCGGCATCTTGTTAATAGGTTAGTTCCAGAAAATGCACGAATATGACATAAAGTGTGCATAAAACATGTAGATAACATCAATAATGTGGCATGGAACATAAGAAATTATCGATACGTCGGAGACGTATCATACAGCGGTGGAGACGGCGGTGATGATGATGGAGATGACGATGATGGTGATGGAGATGATGTCCAGCTCGATGACGGTGACGATGGCGTCGATTTCCCCCTCCGGGAGGGAATTTCCCCGGCGGATCTCAGCCTGCCGGAGAGCTCTTTTCTCTCTGGTGTTCTCCGCCCCGCAGAGGCGGCTGTAACCCTTCGCGACTTATCCCCCAGAGCTTAGGTTTTCGGGACGAAGAAATATGCGAAGGAGAGGAGGCCAGAGGGGGCTGTGGGCCCCCTTCCCACATGGCGGCGCGGCCAGGGCAGGACCCGCGCCGGCCTGTGAGGGGGGCCCATGGTGGCCCTCCTCGCCTCCTCCTTCTGGCTCTCGTCATCTTCTGGAAAAATAAGATTTTTCATATAACTTTCGTCAATTGTTGATCTTCTGAAATATTGCATTCTGACGGTGCTTTTTCCAGAAGAATCCTGGCTCCGGTGCGCGATCCTCCAATAATCATGAATCATGCAAAATAGATGAAATAACATAAGTATCATCTCCAAATATGAAATATATCAATGAATAACAGCAAATTATGATATAAAATAGTGATGCAAATTGGATGTATCACTTGGCAATTGTTGTGCTCATGATTAAGCTCTTGCATCATATACTTTGCACCTATTAGTGAAGAAATACATAGAGCTTGCTAAAATTTGGTTTGCATAATTGGTCTCTCTAAGGTCTAGATAATTTCTAGCAAGGGTCGAACAACAAGGAAGGCGGTGTAGAGTCTTATAATGCTTACAATATGTCTTTTATGTGAGTTTTGCTGCACCGGTTCATACTTGTGTTTGTTTCAAATAACCTTGCTAGCCTAAGCCTTGTATTGAGAAGGAATACTTCTCGTGCATCCAAATCCTTGAGCCAAACACTATGCCAATTGTGTCCACCATACCTACCTACTACATGGTATTTCTCTGCCATTCCAAATTAAATTGCTTGAGTGCTATCTTTAAACACTTCAAAAGTTATTACCTCTTATTTGTGTCAATGTTTTATAGCTCATGAGGAAGTATGTGGTGTTTATCTTTCAATCTTGTTGGGCAACTTTCACCAATGGACTAGTGGCTTCATCCGCTTATCCGATAATTTTGCAAAAGGAGCTGGCAATGGGATTCCTAGTCCCAAATTAACAAACCTTCATAATTTTACAAGAATAGACACTCCTCCATGGTATGAGATTGTTGGCAGGCACCCGAGGATTCGGTTAGCCATGGTTTGTGAAAGCAAAGGTTGGAAGCAGTGCCACCCAAAAATAAAAATAAAATGGGAGCCGCTCTTTGAAGGTTTGTCTGGCAAGGGGGTTAGAGTACCCGCTACCATTCGTTGACAACAACAAACACCTCTCAAAATTTTACTTTTATGCTCTCTTTATGTTTTCAAAACCAAAGCTCTAGCACAAATATAGCAATCGATGCTTCCCTCTGCGAAGGGCCTTTCTTTTACTTTTATGTTGAGTCAGTTCACCTATTTCTCTCCAGCTCAAGAAGCAAATACTTGTGTGAACTGTGCATTGATTCCTACATACTTGCATATTGCACTTATTATATTACTTTATGTTGACAATATCCATGAGATATACATGTTACAAGTTGAAAGCAACCGCTGAAACTTAATCTTCCTTTGTGTTGCTTCAATACCTCTACTTTGAATTATTGCTTTATGAGTTAACTCTTATGCAAGACTTATTGATGCTTGTCTCGGAAGTACTATTCATGAAAAGTCTTTGCTATATGATTCAGTTGTTTAATCATTGTCTTTACCATTGCTTTGAATCGCTGCATTCATCTCATATGCTTTACAATAGTATGATTAAGATCATGTTGGTAGCATGTCACTTCAGAAATTATCATTGTTATCGTTTACCTACTCGAGGACGAGTAGGAACTAAGCTTGGGGATGCTGATACGTCTGAGACGTATCAGCATCCCCAAGCTTAGTTTCTGCTCGTCCCGAGCAGGTAAACGATAACAAAGATAATTTCTGGACTGACATGCCATCATAACCTTGATCATACTATTGTAAGCATATGTAATGAATGCAGCGATCAAAACAATGGTAATGACATGAGTAAACAAATGAATCATATAGCAAAGACTTTTCATGAATAGTACTTCAAGACAAGCATCAATAAGTCTTGCATAAGAGTTAACTCATAAAACAATAATTCAAAGTAAAGGTATTGAAGCAACACAAAGGAAGATTAAGTTTCAGCGGTTGCTTTCAACTTGTAACATGTATATCTCACTGATAATTGTCAACATAGAGTAGTATAATAAGTGCAATATGCAAGTATGTAGGAATCAATGCACAGTTCACACAAGTGTTTGCTTCTTGAGGTGGAGAGAAATAGGTGAACTGACTCAACATAAAAGTAAAAGAAAGGCCCTTCGCAGAGGGAAGCATTGATTGCTATATTTGTGCTAGAGCTTTGGTTTTGAAAACAAGAAACAATTTTGTCAACGGTAGTAATAAAGCATATGTGTTATGTAAATTATATCCTACAAGTTGCAAGCCTCATGCATAGTATACTAATAGTGCCCGCACCTTGTCCTAATTAGCTCGGATTACTGATGACCCACAAGTATAGGGGATCGCAACAGTCTTCGAGGGAAGTAAAACCCAATTTATTGATTCGACACAAGGGGAGACAAAGAACACTTGGAAGCCTCAATAGCGGAGTTGTCAATTCAGCTGCACCTGGAAACAGACTTGCTCGCAAGAGTTTATCAGTAGTAACAGTTTTATAGCAGTAGCAGTAGTGAAATAACAGCAGCAGAATAACAAAGACAGCAGTAGTGATTTTAGTAAACAGCAGGATTAAAATACTGTAGGCACGGGGACGGATGAACGGGCGTTGCATGGATGAGAGAAACTCATGTAACAATCATAGCAGGGCATTTGCAGATAATAATAAAACGGTGTCCAAGTACAAAGCAATCAATAGGCATGTGTTCCATATATAGTCGTGCGTGCTCGCAATGAGAAACTTGCACAACATCTTTTGTCCTACCAGCCGGTGGCAGCCGGGCCTCAAGGGAAACTACTGGATATTAAGGTACTCCTTTTAATAGAGTACCGGAGCAAAGCATTAACACTCCGTGAACACATGTGATCCTCACATCGCGACCATTCCCTCCGGTTGTCTCGATTTCTGTCACTTCGGGGCCATCGGTTCCGGACAACGACATGTGTATACAACTTATAGGTAAGACCATAAACAATGAATATCATGATGAAACAATAACATGTTCAGATCTGAGATCATGGCACACGGGCCCTAGTGACAAGCATTAAGCATAACAAGTTGCAACAATATCATCAAAGTACCAATTACGGACACTAGGCACTATGCCCTAACAATCTTATGCTATTACATGACCAATCTCATCCAATCCCTACCATCCCCTTCGGCCTACAGCGGGGGAATTACTCACGCATGGATGGGGGAAACATGGCTGGTTGATGTAGAGGCGTTGGCGGTGATGGCGGCGATGATCTCCTCCAATTCCCCATCCCGGCGGAGTGCCAGAACGGAGACTTCTGGCTCCCGCGACGGAGTTTCGCGATGTGGCGGCGTTCTGGAGGGTTTCTGGCGACTTCGACTTCTTTTTTGTGCGTTTTTAGGTCGAGGCCGATAAATAGTCCGAAGGAGGGCGTCGGAGGCCGGCCGAGGGGGCCACACCACAGGGCCGCGCGGGCCCCCCTGGGCCGCGCCGCCCTATGGTGTGGGGCCCTCGGGCCTCCACCTTAATTGTCCTTCTGGCTCCGTCATTATTCTGGGAAAATAGGGCCTTCTGCATAAATTCCGAGGATTTTCCCGAAAGTTGGATTTCTGCACAAAAACGAGACACCAGAACAGTTCTGCTGAAAACAGCGTTAGTCCGTGTTAGTTGCATCCAAAATGCACAAATTAGAGGCAAAACAATAGCACAAGTGTTCGGGAAAGTAGATATGTTTTGGACGTATCAACTCCCCCCAAGCTTAGCTTATTGCTTGTCCTCAAGCAATTCAGTTAACAACTGAGCGATAAAAGAACTTTCACGAACACATTTGCTCATATGATGTATATATTCTCATGCTATGGCTAATACTTAAGCAGTTCATAATGAGATACATGCAAATAAGATCATCTAACAGCTATGTCAATCATGGAGAGGTACCAACAATTAATAATAAGCATCATGAATCATGTATATAAGCAGGATTGCAATGTTCATAAGAGAGTATGATAAAGTGGTATCTCGCTTGCCTGTATTTGGTTGGCAAAACATAAATGCCCGGGCACCTCTGAAGTTCATAGAAAGACTAGAAGTAGTGATTATCAAAAGATGAAAGCATCAAAGTTATACCACAATCAATCATATTTTGAGACAAGCATATTATACTAAGAATGACAGTTGTGCTCTCAAGATAGTGCTCAAAGAAATAATGGAGACACAACATAAAAGTAAAAGATTGACCCTTCGCAGAGGGAAGCAGGGATTAACATGCGCTAGAGCTTTTCATTTTTGAAATCAGGAGTTTTGAGAGGTGTTTGTTGTTGTCAACGAATGGTAATGGGTACACCAACTACCTCGCCAACCGGAATTTCAAGAGCGGCTCCCATGAATTATTGCATATTTATTTGGCACTCCTTCCAACCTTTCTTTCACAAACCATGGCTAACCGAATCCTCGGGTGCCTGCCAACAATCTCATACCGTGAAGGAGTGCCCTTTTATTTTATTTTTATTATGATGATGACACTCCCCCCAACCTTTGCTTACACAAGCCATGGCTAACCGAATCCTTCGGGTGCCTGCCAACAATCTCATACCGTGAAGGAGTGTCTATTTAAGTTAATTAAATCGGGACTGGGAATCCCATTGCCAGCTCTTTTTGCAAAGTTATTGGATAAGCGGATGTGCCACTAGTCCATATGAGAGTCCGTCAAAAGTAAATGACAAGGTTGAAAGCTAAACACCACATACTTCCTCATGAGCTATGAAACATAAACACAAATTGAGAAGCATTTTGAAGGTTTTAAAGGTAGCGCACGAGAATTTACTTGGAATGGTTTGAAATGCCATGCATAGGTATTTATGGTGGACACTCTGGAATAACTTGGTTTTCATGTGTTTGGAAGCACGAGCAGCGTTCCCGCTCAGTACAAGTGAGGGCTAGCAATAGACTAGGGAGCGACAAATCAAGAGAGCAGTAACTGTCATAATCATGCTTGCGGCAAAATAAATTAACGGAGGCATAAAAGTGATACAAGAACTCTGAAGCAATATAGATCATCGAGGCTTAATTGACTTTTTGTTCAGTCATATGCATGCGTGAGCATGTGCCAAGTCGATATAAATGAATTATTCAGAGGAGGATACCACAATGCCATACTTACTTATGAATAAAACAATGCAAGCAAACATCCATGACATGCTACTCATATTAATAGATTGGAGCTAAACATGAGAGATCATAAACTACTAGACTTTCTCAAATAACATATACCTCACATGAACCAACTAAGCATGCTCACATGGATGAGTATATGTACAAAAATGAAAACAAATAGAGTTCATACCAGCCTCTCACCACAATCAGATTGTCGTAGATCGTCATTATTGCCTTTTCACTTGTGCAGCTTGGATAATATGAAATGAAAACCACGCTCCAGCCACCGAAGACCATTGAACTCATAAAGAACTTTACAAAACCAAAGAAGAACAGCAAATATTTTTGGTGTTTTCAAATTGCAAATAAGAACAAGAGGAAACAAACAAACAAAGCAAAATCTTTTTGGGTTTTCTTATAGCAAACTGGCAATAGCAAATAAAGTGAAACAAATGCGAGAAACCAAAGCAAACAAATGGTAAAGAGAAACAACAGAAATGTTTTTGGTCTTTTTGTGTTTTGGGAAAGAAACAAAACAAAAACAAGAAATAGCAAACTAAAAGAAACACATAACAGCAGGATGACAGAAATCTGCCAAAACCTGACAGCAGTACAGAAATCGATTTTTACAAAAATCTTACGTTGCTCAGCTCGAAAAGTGTTCAACTAATGAAAGTTAGATAACAACCTGGGAAACCTGCACAAAAATTGGCAGCTCAAAATGACGCTCTGGCTATTTTTGAGAATTTTTACGGTAACATTCCAGAATCTGTTTTCAGGCAGCACTTCCCCAGATATCATCTTCCTCTCATTAGAAAACCACTCAAACGAACAAAACAAGTATGTACAAGTATCCAGCAACCATAATATGCAAAGAATGAGTGATGCCGGTATACCTCCCCCCAAGCTTAGGCTTTTGGCCTAAGTGGAGTTCAATCCCATCGATCCCATGAGGTAGTGTCTCCGTAGTATGACGAAGATGGGTCGTATTCCGGGTATGTGCTGGAAGAAGCACCCGGATACGTGACGGTGTGGTCGTAGGAGGCCCCGGCGTCCTCGGAGTCATGTTGCTGATGGAAGTCTTTTATCTTCAAATGCTCATCCACTTCCTCCTTAGTGCACGACCATGATTGCCTGTCAATACTGAACAAACCTGGTTGGGGAAGAGGAATTTCTTTCTCATCCCCGTCAGAAAACAACATTCTATAAACCATATTATCTAAAGTAGAATCAGTAGTAACAAAATGATGACTCTTCGTAGCAGTAATATCGAGTCTCCTAGGGGCCAATGGCACATCATTAGGATCAATAGGAAGACTTAGATATGTTAAAACACGCAGTGCGATAGTTCCTCCAAAAATAGGCCCCCTGTTAGTCAGGCGGCGAGCAATAAGAGCACCAAGGTGATAAGATGTCTGACCAGTAAGTGAAATATTCAAGAAAGCAAGATGGTAACTAGAAATGTTGCTAGTGTTCTCCCTACCAAGAATGCTAGTAGCAATGTAGTATGCAAAATACTTAATGGCGGGGAGTTGAATGTTCCTTATCTTGCCACGCTGAATGGTGCGACAATCATCATCGGTAATCCCTCGATAGAGCTCCAACAAGTCCCGGGGGTTGTCATCAATCCTTCTTGCTGTACCTACAGGGACAATATCCAATGCACGACAAAAATCCTCCAATTTCATAGTAACAGGATTACCATAGATCCTGAATGCAACCGTCGGCTCATATTGTTTGTTGTTGAACTGGAAACTCTCGACGAAGATTTTGGTGAGCATGTAGTATTGCTCCCTTTCATCTCCCACATAGGTGGTTAACCCTGCCCTGTTGACAAGGGTGAAGAAATCCTCCAATATCCCTGCATTCCTAAGAAAATCATAGCATGGAAAAGACGAAGCATTAGGAGCCCCGTTGTCCTCTTCGGGCGCGAAGCTAGGCGCGATGATGTCTTCATTGTATGATCGCCTAATCCGGGTGGTGGCCCTAGAAGGCCTCCCGGTGCTGGTTGTCCCTTTCTTGAACAACTCTCCAAAGTTGAACTTCTTCATAGCTTCTCTGAAATTTTTAACAAATGATATAAAATTTGATTCGGTGACATATAATCAAGGGGAAACTACCATGGGAACTTGCTAAAGTACTAATCATGCATCAAAACTAGTTTCTACCACTTAGAACAAGCATGCAAGCTCACTAAACATATTACCTACAGCAGCAAAATATTCAAGATATACTCAACCAAACAAAATTCTACTTGGATGGGTGGAGGAGTCACATACCAAGGAGCAAATGTGCCAAATTTCAGCAGGAAATCTGGGCTAAGCAAAGAGATCGAGAAATCTGGAGCTCTGGAGCAAAAACGCGAGAGAGAGGAACTTGGTACGAGTTTTTTCGGGAGAGAGAAGGTGCTGGGAGAGAGAGATGACAAAGTGGGGCAAAGGGGGGCCCACACCACATGGTGGCGCGGCCACCTCCTTGGCCGCGCCGGCCTGTGGTTTGGCGCCCTCTGGTGCCCCACAGGTCATCCTCTGGTTCTCCCAGGTGCCTCGTTGAAAAATAGGACCAACGGTATAATTTTTGCGAATTTTTGAAAACTTTGAAAAACGCACATTTCTGGATATTTAGTTTATTATTACTGGCCAGGAAATTTTTTGAAATCTTCAAATAACTAAGGAACTTTGCAAACTAAAAGTGCTACAGCAACTAGAGCGAATGGAGGGAGAAAAATATGTTGTTTACCTCCTCTATGCATATAAAAAGTATTCGTTAACAAGGTTGATCAAGCCTTGTCACCAAATAACTTTTTCATAGCATAAGAAGAAATAAACCTCAAATCAATCATGTTACCTTGAATTGTATTGATATGGATCCAATCACGAGAGTTTGATATTCTTCTTTAGGCTCATATATAGGACAATCAATAGTTCCCACTTTGATAGTTCTCACATTAGAAATAGTATTAACTCCACACGCTTTCTCAATCCTCTTGGGAAAATAAACGGTATGCTCCCTATCATCAACATTGAAAGTAACCTTTCCTTTATTGCAATCAATAACAGCCCCTGCGGTGTTAAGAAAAGGTCTCCCAAGAATAATAGACATATTATCATCTTCAGGCATTTCCAACACAACAAAATCAGTTAATATCAAGCAGTTAGTAGTAACTTGAACAGGAACATTCTCACATATACCAACAGGAATAGCAGTAGATTTATCAGCCATTTGCAAAGATATATCGGTAGGTATCAACTTATCTAAGTAAAGTCTCTTATAAAGAGAAAAAGGCATAACACTAACACCGGCTCCCAAGTCACATAGAGCAGTTTTAACATAATTATTCTTAATAGAACAAGGAATAGTAGGTATACCTGGGTCGCCCAACTTCTTTGCAATTTTGCCATTGAAAGAGTAATTAGCAAGCATAGTGGAAATTTCCTCATTGGGGATTTTCCTTTTGTTAGTAACAATATCTTTCATATACTTTGAATAAGGAGGCAATTTAATAGCATCAGTCAAAGGGATTTGCAAGAATAAAGGTTTCATCCAATCGCAAAATTTATTATAGTGTTCTTCTTCCTTTGATTTTAGTTTCTTAGCAGGAAAAGGCATTTGCTTTTGCACCCAAGGTTCTCTTTCATTACCATGTTTCTCAGCAATAAAATCTTCTTTAGTATACTTTTTATTTTTATCATGCTTTTCAGGTTCTTCTTCAATCTCTTCTTTATCAGGAGCATCATTTTTATCATTATCTTTATCATTATCATGTTCATTACCACTTTCAGTTTCAGCATCAGAAATAGAAATACTATTAGGATCATTAGCAGGTTCAGAGGATTCTACAACATTTTTATGTTTCTTCTTCTTTTTCTTCCTAGAATGAGCACTAGGTTCAATGTGTTGAGAATCTTGTTCAATTCTTTTGGGATGCCCTTCAGGATATAGAGGATCCTGGGTAGAGACACCACCTCTAGTTGTTACTTCATAAGCATGTTTCTCTTTAGAATTATTCCCTAACAAGTCATTTTGCACTTTAGTGAGTTGATCAATTTGAGTTTGAATCATATGAAAATGTTTAACAAGCATCTTAACATCATTGGAGGTTCTCTCCACAATATCATGCAATTCACTAATAGCTCGAGAATTTTCCATTAAATGATTCTCTACTCTCATATTAAAATTTTCTTGCTTAACAATATAATTATCAAACTCATCTAAGCATTGTGCAGGAGGTTTCGAATACGGAATATCTTCCCTAGTAAAGCGTTGAAGGGAGTTTACCTCAATCATGGATGAAGGGGGAATTATCTCACATATATCTTCTATAGGAGGTAGATTCTTCACATCTTCAGATTTAATACCTTTCTCCTTGAGAGACTTCTTGGCTTCCCTCATATCTTCATCATTCAATTTAATTAAACCCCTCTTCTTCAATATTGGCGTTGGAGTTGGTTCAGGCGTAGTCCAATCATCATGATTCCGGCTTATTTTAGCCAATAATTCTTCAGCATCACCCGGAGTTCTTTTCCTGAAAACACAACCAACACAACTATCCAGGTATGCCCTAGACTCAATGGTTAATCCGCTATAAAATATATCAAGTAAATCATGCTTTTCCAAATCATGATCAGGCCGAGCTCTAATAAGAGAGCAAAATCTCGCCCAAGCCTCAGGCAATTTCTCTTCATCTCCCTGGTCAAAATTATAAATTCTCTGCAAAGCAATATGTTGAGCACTAGCAGGAAAGTATTTGCGGAAGAAAACATCAAGCAATTCTTTTGGACTTCTAATAGAATTAGGTGGCAAATTATTATACCAAGTTTTAGCGTCATCCTTTAATGAGAATGGAAAGATTTTAGCAACAAAGTAAGTACGCATCTTGACATCATCAGAAAACAAGCTACTTAGAGTAGATAACTCAGTCATGTGTTCAACAGCACTTTCTTTTTCAGTACCACAAAAGGGTGTTTTCTCAACAATAGCTATATGAGATAGATCAAGAGAAAAATCATAATCTTTATCCCTAATGTTTATGGGAGATGTGGCAAATTTTGGATCAGGAGACAGTTTATATCTAACAGCATGTTCTGCAAGCAACTTTTTAATTTTTCTTGCATCAGTAGTAGCATTGCATTTTTCAATAAAATCATCATTAAGCTCCACATAATCTTCATCAGGATCATCACTAAAATAATCAAGTTCAGGTGAATTAACAGGTGTAGTAGCATTAGGAGTTTCAGTATTTTCAATTTGTCTAGACCTAGCAATTGTAGCATCTAGAAAAGATCTCAATGAACCACTATCATCAAGCACAGCAGAAATATTATCAATATTATGAGAGTTTTCAGATTCAGCAGAAGTACCCGCATGTGAAGCATGCGGCGGTGAAACAAGTTTATCAATCACAGATGGTGAATCAAGAGCAGCAGAGGTATTCAGAATTGTACCTTTTCTTGTAGTGGATGGTAATATGGCTATCTTAGTATCGCGAGGTTTACCCATGATGGAGAATTTGCAGCGAACAATATTAATCCAAATGAACTTCCAAATAAAGCTATGCTCCCCGGCAACGGCGCCAGAAAATAGTCTTGATGACCCACAAGTATAGGGGATCGCAACAGTCTTCGAGGGAAGTAAAACCCAATTTATTGATTGGACACAAGGGGAGACAAAGAACACTTGGAAGCCTTAACAGCGGAGTTGTCAATTCAGCTGCACCTGGAAACAGACTTGCTCGCAAGAGTTTATCAGTAGTAACAGTTTTATAGCAGTAGCAGTAGTGAAATAACAGCAGCAGAATAACAAAGACAGCAGTAGTGATTTTAGTAAACAGCAGGATTAAAATACTGTAGGCACGGGGACGGATGAACGGGCGTTGCATGGATGAGAGAAACTCATGTAACAATCATAGCAGGGCATTTGCAGATAATAATAAAACGGTGTCCAAGTACAAAGCAATCAATAGGCATGTGTTCCATATATAGTCGTGCGTGCTCGCAATGAGAAACTTGCACAACATCTTTTGTCCTACCAGCCGGTGGCAGCCGGGCCTCAAGGGAAACTACTGGATATTAAGGTACTCCTTTTAATAGAGTACAGGAGCAAAGCATTAACACTCCGTGAACACATGTGATCCTCACATCGCGACCATTCCCTCCGGTTGTCCCGATTTCTGTCACTTCGGGGCCATCGGTTCCGGACAGCGACATGTGTATACAACTTATAGGTAAGACCATAAACAATGAATATCATGATGAAACAATAACATGTTCAGATCTGAGATCATGGCACTCGGGCCCTAGTGACAAGCATTAAGCATAACAAGTTGCAACAATATCATCAAAGTACCAATTACGGACACTAGGCACTATGCCCTAACAATCTTATGCTATTACATGACCAATCTCATCCAATCCCTACCATCCCCTTCGGCCTACAGCGGGGTAATTACTCACGCATGGATGGGGGAAACAAGGCTGGTTGATGTAGAGGCGTTGGCGGTGATGGCGGCGATGATCTCCTCCAATTCCCCGTCCCGGCGGAGTGCCAGAACGGAGACTTCTGGCTCCCGCGACGGAGTTTCGCGATGTGGCAGCGTTCTGGAGGGTTTCTGGCGACTTCGACTTCTTTTTTGTGCGTTTTTAGGTCGAGGCCGATAAATAGTCCGAAGGAGGGCGTCGGAGGCCGGCCGAGGGGGCCACACCACAGGGCCGCGCGGGCCCCCCCTGGGCCGCGCCGCCCTATGGTGTGGGGCCCTCGGGCCTCCACCTTAATTGTCCTTCTGGCTCCGTCATTATTCTGGGAAAATAGGGCCTTCTGCATAAATTCCGAGGATTTTCCCGAAAGTTGGATTTCTGCACAAAAACGAGACACCAGAATAGTTCTGCTGAAAACAGCGTTAGTCCGTGTTAGTTGCATCCAAAATGCACAAATTAGAGGCAAAACAATAGCACAAGTGTTCGGGAAAGTAGATACGTTTTGGACGTATCAATTACCTGGATTATCATCGCAATGCATATGTTTTAACCAAGTGTCACAAAGGGGTACCTCTATGCCGCTTGTACAAAGGTCTAAGGAGAAAGCTCGCATTGGATTTCTCGCTATTGATTATTCTCAACTTAGACATCCATACTGGGACAACATAGACAACAGATAATGGACTCCTCTTTTATGCATAAGCATTCAACAATTATTAATTTTCTCATATGAGATTGAGGATATTTGTCCAAAACTGAAACTTCCACCATGGATCATGGCTTTAGTTAGCGGCCCAATGTTCTTCTCTAACATTATGCATGCTCTAACCATTCTAGCGGTAAATCTCCCTTACTTCAGACAAGACGGACATGCATAGCAACTCACATGATATTCAACAAAGAGTAGTTGATGGCGTCCCCAGGAACATGGTTATCGCACAACAAGCAACTTAATAAGAGATAAAGTGCATAAATACATATTCAATACCACAATAGTTTTTAGGCTATTTGTCCCATGAGCTATATATTGCAAAGGTAAAGAATGGAAATTTTAAAGGTAGCACTCAAGCAATTTACTTTGGAATGGCGGAGAAATACCATGTAGTAGGTAGGTATGGTGGACACAAATGGCATAGTGGTTGGCTCAAGGACATGAGAAGTATTCCCTCTCGATACAAGGCTTAGGCTAGCAAGGTTATTTGAAACAAACACAAGGATGAACCGGTGCAGCAAAACTCACATAAAAGACATATTGTAAACATTATAAGACTCTACACCGTCTTCCTTGTTGTTCAAACTCAATACTAGAAATTATCTAGACCTTAGAGAGACCAATTATGCAAACCAAATTTTAGCAAGCTCTATTTATTTCTTCATTAATAGGTGCAAAGTATATGATGCAAGAGCTTAAACATGAGCACAACAATTGCCAAGTATCACATTATCCAAGACATTTTAGCAATTACTACATGTATCATTTTCCGATTCCAACCATATAACAATTAACGAAGAAGATTCAACCTTCGCCATGAATACTATGAGTAAAGCCTAAGTACATATTTGTCCATATGCAACAGCGGAGCATGTCTCTCTCCCACACAATGAATGCTAGGATCCATTTTATTCAAACAAAACAAAAACAAAAACAAACCGACGCTCCAAGCAAAGTATATAAGATGTGATGGAATAAAAATATAGTTTCACTAGAGGAACCTGATAATGTTGTCGATGAAGAAGGGGATGCCTTGGGCATCCCCAAACTTAGACGCTTGAGTCTTCTTGAAATATGCAGGGGTGAACCACCGGGGCATCCCCATGCTTAGAGCTTTCACTCTCCTTGATCATGTTGTATCATCTCCCTCTCTTGATCCTTGAAAACTTCCTCCACACCAAACTAAAAAACAACTCATTAGAAAGTTAGTGCACAATTAAAATTTACATGTTCAGAGGTGACACAATAATTCTTAACACTTCTGGACATTGCACAAAGCTACTGAAAGTCAATGGAATCGAAAAATCCATCAAGCATAGCAAAACAGGCAATGCGAAATAAAAGGCAGAATCTGTCAAAACAGAACAGTTCGTAAAGACGAATTTCTAAGAGGCACCAGAATTTCTCAAACGAAAATGCTCAAATTTAATGAAAGTTGCGTACATATCTGAGGATCACTCATGTAAATTGGCATAATTTTCTGAGTTACCTACAGAGAATTAGGCCCAGATTCGTGACAGCAAAGAAATCTGTTTCTGCGCAATAATCCAAATCTAGTATGAACCTTACTATCAACAACTTTACTTGGCACAACAATGCACAAAACTAAGATAAGGAGAGGTTGCTACAGTAGTAACAACTTCCAAGACTCAAATATAAAATAAAAGTGCAGTAGTAAAAACATGGGTTGTCTCCCATAAGCGCTTTTCTTTAACGCCTTTCAGCTAGGCGCAGAAAGTGTATATCAAGTATTATCAAGAGACGAAGCATCAACATCATAATTTGTTCTAATGATAGAATAAAAAGGTAACTTCATTCTCTTTCTAGGGAAGTGTTCCATACCTTTCTTGAGAGGAAATTGATATTTAATATTACCTTCCTTCATATCAATGATAGCACCAACAGTTCGAAGAAAAGGTCTTCCCAATATGATGGGACAAGATGCATTGCATTCAATATCCAAGACAACAAAATCAACGGGGACAAGGTTATTGTTAACGGTAATGCGAACATTATCAACTCTCCCCAAAGGTCTCTTTGTAGAATTATCAGCAAGATTAACATCCAAATAACAATTTTTCAATGGTGGCAAGTCAAGCATATTATAAATTTTCTTAGGCATAACGGAAATACTTGCACCAAGATCACATAAAGCATTACAATCAAAGTCATTGACTTTCATCTTAATGATGGGCTCCCAACCATCCTCTAGCTTCCTAGGAATAGAAGCTTCGCGTTCTAATTTCTCTTCTCTAGCTTTTATGAGAGCATTTGTAATATGTTGCGTGAAAGCCAAATTTATAGCACTAGCATTAGGACTTTTAGCAAGTTTTTGTAAGAACTTTATAACTTCAGAGATATGGCAATCATCAAAATCCAAACCATTATGATCTAAAGCAATGGGATCATCATCCCCAATGTTGGAAAAAATTTCAGCAGTTTTATCACGAGCGATTTAGTTTTAGCAGTTTCAGGCAGTTTTTCGCGCTTTGCATTAGAAGTGGAAACATTGCCAACACCAATTCTTTTACCATTATTAGTAGGAGGTGCAGCAACATGTGGAGCATTAGCATTACTAGTGGTGGTAATAGTCCAAACTTTAGCTATTTTATCTTCTTTTTCATTTTCTTCTCTTTCCCACCTAGCACGCAATTCGGCCATCAATCTTATATTCTCATTAATTCTAACTTGGATGACATTTGCTGTAGTAACAATTTTATTGTCTATATCCTCAGGTTTAGCAGCCATTTTATTAATTAAAGAAGATTGTGACGCAGACATGTATGAGATTCGGTTTTTAGCATTTGCAAGTTTAGTTTGCAACCCAGAGATCTCCATATTCAGATTTTCAAGTTGATTTCCTATATTCTTCAACAAGGTAGATTGCTCATTCATAGTTTTAGTAAACAATTTATTTTGCTCATATTGTGATTGCATAAAGTTCTTGGTGGATCTTTCAATTTCAAACATCTTTTCCTCATTAGGTGAAGCATATCTACCATAAGAGTTACCATTAGCAGGATATGGCCTAGAATTATTATAATTGTTATTTTTAATGAAATTCACATCAACATATTCTTTTTGAGCAACCAATGAAGCTAACGGAACATTATTAGGATCAACATTAGTCCTACCATTCACAAGCATAGACATAATAGCATCAATCTTATCACTCAAGGAAGAGGTTTCTTCGACAGAATTTACCTTCTTACCTTGTGGAGCTCTTTCCGTGTGCCATTCAGAGTATTAATCATCATATTATCAAGGAGCTTTGTTGCTTCACCAAGAGTGATGGACATAAAGGTACCTCCAGCATCTGAATCCAATAGGTTCCGCGAAGAAAAATTCAGTCCTGCATAAAAGGTTTGGATGATCATCCAAGTAGTCAGTCCATGGGTTGGGCAATTTTTAACCAAAGATTTCATTCTTTCCCATGCTTGTGCAACATGCTCATTATCCAATTGTTTAAAATTCATTATGCTACTCCTCAAAGATATAATTTTAGCAGGGGGATAATATCTACCAATAAAAGCATCCTTGCATTTAGTCCATGAATCAATACTATTCTTAGGGAGAGATAGCAACCAATCTTTAGCTCTTCCTCTTAATGAGAAAGGAAACAATTTTAATTTTATAATGTCACCATCTACATCCTTATATTTTTGCATTTCACACAATTCAACAAAATTATTGAGATGGGCAGCAGCATCATCAGAACTAACACCAGAAAATTGCTCTCGCATAACAAGATTTAGTAAAGCAGGTTTAATTTCAAAGAATTCTGCAGTAGTAGCAGGTGGAGCAATAGGTGTGCATAAGAAATCATTATTATTTGTGGTTGTGAAGTCACACAACTTAGTATTTTCAGGAGTATCCATTTTAGCAACAGTAAATAAAGCAAACTAGATAAAGTAAATGCATGTAACTAATTTTTTTGTGTTTTTAATATGGAGATTGCAAACAAGACAGTAAATAAAGTAAAGCTAGCAACTAATTTTTTTTGTATTTTGATATAATGCAGCAAACAAAGTAGTAAATAAAATAAAGCAAGACAAAAACAAAGTAAAGAGATTGGAATGTGGAGACTCCCCTTGCAGCGTGTCTTGATCTCCCCGGCAACGGCGCCAGAAAACAGTCTTGATACGCGTACAGCACGCGACCGTTGGGAACCCCAAGAGAAAGGTGTGATGCGTACAGCGGCAAGTTTTCCCTCAGTATGAAACCAAGGTTTATCGAACCAGTAGGAGCCAAGAAGCACGTTGAAGGTTGATGGCGGCGAGATGTAGTGCGGCGCAACACCAGGGATTCCGGCGCCAACGTGGAACCTGCACAACACAATCAAAGTGCTTTGCCCCAACGAAACAGTGAGGTTGTCAATCTCACCGGCTTGCTGTAACAAAGTATTAGATGTATAGTGTGGATGATGATTGTTTGCAGAGAACAGTAGAACAAGTATTGCAGTAGATTGTATCGATGTTAAGAATGGACCGGGGTCCATAGTTCACTAGTGGTGTCTCTCCCATAAGATAAATAGCATGTTGGGTGAACAAATTACAGTTGGGCAATTGACAAATAGAGAGGGCATGACAATGCATATACATGATATGATGAGTATTGTGAGATTTAATTGGGCATTATGACAAAGTACATAGACCGCTATCCAGCATGCATCTATGCCTAAAAAGTCCACCTTCAGGTTATCATCCGAACCCCTTCGAGTATTAAGTTGCAAACAACAGACAATTGCATTAAGTATGGTGCGTAATGTAATCAATAACTACATCCTCGGACATAGCATCAATGTTTTATCCCTAGTGGCAACAGCACATCCACAACCTTAGAACTTTCTGTCACTGTCCCAGATTTAATGGAGGCATGAACCCACTATCGAGCATAAATACTCCCTCTTGGAGTTAAGAGTAAAAACTTGGCCAGAGCCTCTACTAATAACGGAGAGCATGCAAGATCATAAACAACACATAGGTAATAGATTGATAATCAACATAGCATAGTATTCTCTATCCATCGGATCCCAACAAACACAACATATAGCATTACAGATAGATGATCTTGATCATGTTAGGAAGCTCACAAGACCCGACACTGAAGCACAATGAGGAGAAGACAACCATCTAGCTACTGCTATGGACCCATAGTCCAGGGGTGAAATACTCACTCATCACTCCGGAGGCGACCATGGCGGTGAAGAGTCCTCCGGGAGATGATTCCCCTCTCTGGCAGGGTGCCGGAGGCGATCTCCTGAATCCCCCGAGATGGGATTGGCGGCGGCGGCGTCTCTGGAAGGTTTTCCGTATCGTGGCTCTCGGTACTGGGGGTTTCGCGACGAAGACTATATGTAGGCGGAAGGGCAGGTCAGGGGCCACACAGGGGCCCCACACGCTAGGCCGGCGCGGCCAGGGCTTGGGCCGCGCCGCCTTAGTGTGTCGACGCCCCGTGGCCCCACTTCGTCTTCCCTTCGGTCTTCTGGAAGCTTCGTGTGAAAATAGGCCCCTGGGCGTTGATTTCGTCCAATTCCGAGAATATTTCCTTACTAGGATTTCTGAAACCAAAAACAGCAAAACAAAGAATCGGCTCTTCGGCATCTCGTTAATAGGTTAGTGCCGGAAAATGCATAAATATGACATAAAGTATGCATAAAACATGTAGATATCATCAATAATGTGGCATGGAACATAAGAAATTATCGATACGTCGGAGACGTATCAGGCCACAGGCCCACCAGACAGTAGGCTGGCACGGCCAGGGGGTGGGCCGCGCCCCCCTACTGTGTCGTCACCTCGTCAGCCTTTCGACTCCGCCTCTTCGCCTATATAAAGGTCCCTGACCTAAAACATCGATGCGAAAAAAACCACGGTACGAGAAACCGTCCAGAGCCGCCGCCATCGCGAAGCCAAGATCTGGCAGACAGGAGTCTCTGTTCCGGCACGCCGCCGGGACGGGGAAGTGCCCCCGGAAGGCTTCTCCATCGACACCGCTGCCATCTCCACCGCCATCTTCATCAACGCTGCTGTCTCCCATGAGGAGGGAGTAGTTCTCCATCGAGGCTAAGGGTTGTACCGGTAGCTATGTGGTTAATCTCTCTCCTATGTACTTCAATACAATGATCTCATGAGCTGCCTTACATGATTGAGATTCATATGAGTTTTGTATCACAATTCATCTATGTGCTACTCTAGTGATGTTATTAAAGTAGTCTATTCGTCCTGCACGGTGTAAAGGTGACAGTGTGTGCATCGTGTAGTACTTGGCGTAGGTTATGATTGTAATCTCTTGTAGATTATGAAGTTAATTATTGCTATGATAGTATTGATGTGATCTATGCCTCCTTCATAGTGTGATGGTGACAGTGTGCATGCTATGTTAGTACTTGGTGTAACTGCAATGATCTATCATGCACTCTAAGGTTATTTAAACATGAATATCGAATATTGTGGAGCTTGTTAACTCCGGCATTGAGGGTTCGTGTAATCCTACACAATTAGTGGTGTTCATCATCCAACAAGAGAGTGTAGAGTATAGCATTTATCTATTCTGTTATGTGATCAATGTTGAGAGTGTCCACTAGTGAAAGTATAATCCCTAGGCCTTGTTCCCAAATACTGCTATCGCTGTTTGTTTACTGTTCTACCGCATCTGTACTGCCTGCAATATTTCCACCATCAACCACACGCCAGTTGTAGCATCAAGCTATTTTCTGGTGCCGTTACTACTGCTCATATACATTCATACCACCTGTATTTCACTATCTCTTCGCCGAACTAGTGCACCTATACATCTGACAAGTGTATTAGGTGTGTTGGGGACACAAGAGACTTCTTGCTTTGTGGTTGCAGGGTTGCATGAGAGGGATATCTTTGACCTCTTCCTCCCTGAGTTCGATAAACCTTGGGTGATCCACTTAAGGGAAACTTGCTGCTGTTCTACAAACCTCTGCTCTTGGAGGCCCAAGACTGTCTACAAGAATAGAAGCACCCGTAGACATCAAGGGTTCGAGAACATCGAAGAAGAGTCGGAGACGGCCATCAGGGGGGCCACCCCATAGGGCGGCCCGGCCCACCCTCCTGGCGCGCCCTGGTGTGGGGAGGCCACCCCCTGGCTCCCCCGACGCTGCCTCTCCGCCTATATATTCTCCCAGATGCGAAAACCCTAAGAATACCGGTCTTCCTCCACGAAAAGTTACGTAGCCGCCGCCATCGCGAAGACATGTTTCGGGGTACAGAAGTCTCTGTTCCGACACGCTGCCGGGACGGGGAATTGCCCCCGGAGTCATCTCCATCGACACCACCGCCATCTTCATCGCCATTGTTGTCTCCCATGATGAGGAGGGAGTAGTTCTCCCCAGAGGATGAGGGCTCTACCGGTAGCTATGTGGTTCGTCTCTCTCTCCCATGGTGTGATCTTTATGTGATCATGAGCTTTGTAATCTAGTTGAATATGTAGATGTTACTCTTGTCTATTATGCACTCTAGAGGTTACTTTAATATGAACTCCGGAGTCACTCTCCACGGTGTGATGGTGATAGTGTGCGCATCGTGTGTGATTCCTTTATGACGTTGTGGAGCTTGTTGATACGTCTCCAACGTATCGATAATTTCTTATGTTCCATGCCACTTTATTGATGATATCTACATGTTTTATGCATACTTTATGTCATATTTATGCATTTTCCGGCACTAACCTATTAACGAGATGCCGAAGAGCCAGTTGTTGTTTTCTGCTGTTTTTGGTTTCAGAAATCCTAGTAAGGAAATATTCTCGGAATTGGACGAAATCAACGCCCAGGATCTTATTTTTCCACGAAGCTTCCATAACACCGGGAAGGAAACGAAGTGGGGCGACGAGGCGCTGACTGATGCGCGTGGTTGACGTATTGTCTTTTCGTTCGACACGCGTCCGTTGGGAACCCCAAGAGGAAGGTGTGATGCGCACAGCGGCAAGTTTCCCTCAGTAGAAACCAAGGTTTATCGAACCAGTAGGAGTCAAGAAGCACGTTGAAGGTTGATGGCGGCGAGATGTAGTGCGGCGCAACACCAGGGATTCCGGCGCCAACGTGGAACCTGCACAACACAAACCAAGTACTTTGCCCCAACGAAACAGCGAGGTTGTCAATCTCACCGGCTTGCTGTAACAAAGGATTAGATGTATAGTGTGGAAGATGATTGTTTGCAGAAAACAGTAGAACAATATTGCAGTAGATTGTATTTCAGTATAGAGAATTGGACCGGGGTCCACAGTTCACTAGAGGTGTCTCTCCCATAAGATAAACAGCATGTTGGGTGAAAAAATTACAGTTGGGCAATTGACAAATAAAGAGGGCATGACCATGCACATACATATTATGATGAGTATAGTGAGATTTAATTGGGCATTACGACAAAGTACATAGACCGCTATCCAGCATGCATCTATGCCTAAAAAGTCCACCTTCAGGTTATCATCCGAACCCCCTCCAGTATTAAGTTGCTAACAACAGACAATTGCATTAAGTATTGCGCGTAATGTAATCAGTAACTACATCCTCGAACATAGCACCAATGTTTTATCCCTAGTGGCAACAGCACATCCATAATCTTAGAGATTTCTGTCACTTCCCCAGATTCACGGAGACATGAACCCACTATCGAGCATAAATACCCCCTCTTGGAGTTAATAGCAAAAACTTGGCCAGAGCCTCTACTAATAACGGAGAGCATGCAAGATAATAAACAACACATAGATATAAATTGATAATCAACATAACATGGTATTCTCTATTCATCGGATCCCAACAAACACAACATATAGAATTACAGATAGATGATCTTGATCATGTTCGGCAGCTCACAAGACCCGACAATTAAGCACAATGAGGAGAAGACAACCATCTAGCTACTGCTATGGACCCATAGTCCAGGGGTAGACTACTCACACATCACTCCGGAGGCGACCATGGCGGCGTAGAGTCCTCCGGGAGATGATTCCCCTCTCCGACAGGGTGCCGGAGGCGATCTCCTGAATCCCCCGAGATGGGATTGGCGGCGGCGGCGTCTCTGGAAGGTTTTCCGTATCGTGGCTCTCGGTACTGGGGGTTTCGCGATGAAGGCTTTAAGTAGGCGGAAGGGTAGGTCAGGGGGCGACGCGAGGGGCCCAGGAGACAGGGCGGCGCGGCCAAGGGTGGGGCCGCGCCGCCTGCCCTCCTGGCCACCTCGTGGCCCCACTCCATTGACTCTTCGGTCTTCTGGAAGCTTCGTGGCAAAATAGGACCCTGGGCGTTGATTTCGTCCAATTCCGAGAATATTTCCTTACTAGGATTTCTGAAACCAAAAACAGCAGAAACAAAGAATCGGCACTTCGGCATCTTGTTAATAGGTTAGTTCCAGAAAATGCACGAATATGACATAAAGTGTGCATAAAACATGTAGATATCATCAATAATGTGGCATGGAACATAAGAAATTATCGATACGTCGGAGACGTATCAGCATCCCCAAGCTTAGTTTCTGCTCGTCCCGAGCAGGTAAACGATAAACAAAGATAATTTCTGGAGTGACATGCCATCATAACCTTGATCATACTATTTGTAAGCATATGTAGTGAATGCAGCGATCAAAACAATGTAAATGACATGAGTAAACAAATGAATCATATAGCAAAGACTTTTCCCGAATAGTACTTCAAGACAAGCATCAATAAGTCTTGCATAAGAGTTAACTCATAAAGCAATAATTCAAAGTAGAGGTATTGAAGCAACACAAAGGAAGATGAAGTTTCAGCGGTTGCTTTCAACTTGTAACATGTATATCTCATGGATATTGTCAACATAGAGTAATATAACAAGTGCAATATGCAAGTATGTAGGAATCAATGCAAAGTTCACACAAGTGTTTGCTTCTTGAGGTGGAGAGAGATAGGTGAACTGACTCAACATAAAAGTAAAAGAATGGTCCTTCAAAGAGGGAAGCATCGATTGCTATATTTGTGCTAGAGCTTTGGTTTTGAAAACAAGAAACAATTTTGTCAACGGTAGTAATAAAGCATATGTATCATGTAAATTATATCTTACAAGTTGCAAGCCTCATGCATAGTATACTAATAGTGCCCGCACCTTGTCCTAATTAGCTTGGACTACCGGGATTATCGCAATGCACATGTTTTAACCAAGTGTCACAAAGGGGTACCTCTATGTCGCCTGTACAAAGGTCTAAGGAGAAAGCTCGCATTGGATTTCTCGCTATTGATTATTCTCAACTTAGACATCCATACCGGGACAACATAGACAACAGATAATGGACTCCTCTTTTATGCATAAGCATGTAACAACAATTAATTTTCTCATATGAGATTGAGGATATATGTCCAAAACTGAAACTTCCACCATGGATCATGGCTTTAGTTAGCGGCCCAATGTTCTTCTCTAACAATATGCACGCTCTAACCATAAGGTGGTAGATCGCCCTTACTTCAGACAAGACGAACATGCATAGCAACTCACATGATATTCAACAATGAGTAGTTGATGGCGTCCCCAGGAACATGGTTATCGCACAACGAGCAACTTAATAAGAGATAAAGTGCATAAGTACATATTCAATACCACAATAGTTTTTAAGCTATTTGTCCCATGAGCTATATATTGTAAAGGTGAAGAATGGAAATTTAAAGGTAGCACTCAAGCAATTTACTTTGGAATGGCGGACAAATACCATGTATTAGGTAGGTATGGTGGACACAAATGGCATAGTGGTTGGCTCAAGTATTTGGATGCATGAGAGGTATTCCCTCTCGATACAAGGTTTAGGCTAGCAAGGTTATTTGAAACAAACACAAGGATGAAGCGGTGCAGCAAAACTCACATAAAAGACATATTGAAAACATTATAAGACTCTACACCGTCTTCCTTGTTGTTCAAACTCAATACTAGAAATTATCTAGACCTTAGAGAGACCAAATATGCAAACCAAATTTTAGCATGCTCTATGTATTTCTTCATTAATAGGTGCAAAGTATATGATGCAAGAGCTTAAACATGAGCACAACAATTGCCAAGTATCACATTATCCAAGACATTATAGCAATTTACTACATGTATCATTTTCCAATTCCAACCATATAACAATTTAACGAAGAAGAAACTTCGCCATGAATACTATGAGTAAAGCCTAAGGACATACTTGTCCATATGCTACAGCGGAGCATGTCTCTCTCCCACACAACGAATGCTAGGATCCATTTTATTCAAACAAAACAAAAACAAAAACAAACCGACGCTCCAAGTAAAGCACATAAGATGTGATGGAATAAAAATATAGTTTCAGGGGAGGAACCTGATAATGTTGTCGATGAAGAAGGGGATGCCTTGGGCATCCCCAAGCTTAGACGCTTGAGTCTTCTTGATATATGCAGGGGTGAACCACCGGCGCATCCCCAAGCTTAGAGCTTTCACTCTCCTTGATCATGTTGTATCATCTCCCTCTCTTGATCCTTGAAAACTTCCTCCACACCAAACTCAAAACAACTCATTAGAAAGTTAGTGCACAATTAAAATATACATGTTCAGAGGTGACATAATCATTCTTAACACTTCTGAACATTGCACAAAGCTACTGAAATTCAATGGAATCGAAATATCCATCGAACATATCAAAACAGGCAATGCGAAATAAAAGGCAGAATCTGTCAAAACAGAACAGTTCGTATTGACAAATTTTATTGAGGCACCAGACTTGCTCAAATGAAAATGCTCAAATTAAATGAAAGTTGCGTACATATCTGAGGATCAATCACGTAACTTGGCATAATTTTCTGAGTTACCTACAGAGAATTTTGCCCAGATTCATGACAGCAAAGAAATCTGTTTCTGCGCAGTAATCCAAATCTATTATGAACCTTACTATCAACGACTTTACTTGGCACAATAAAACACTAAACTAAGATAAGGAGAGGTTGCTACAGTAGTAAACAACTTCCAAGACACAAAATAAAAACAAAATACTGTAGTAAAAACATGGGTTGTCTCCCATAAGCGCTTTTCTTTAACGCCTTTCAGCTAGGCGCAGAAAGTGTGTATCAAGTGTTATCAAGAGACGAAGTGTCAACATCATAATTTGTTCTAATAATAGAATCAACAAGTAACTTCATTCTCTTTCTAGGGAAGTGTTCCATACCTTTCTTGAGAGGAAATTGATATTTAATATTACCTTCCTTCATATCAATGATAGCACCAACAGTTCGAAGAAAAGGTCTTCCCAATATGATGGGACAAGATGCATTGCATTCAATATCCAAGACAACAAAATCAACGGGGACAAGGTTATTGTTAACGGTAATGCGAACATTATCAACTTTCCCCAAAGGTTTCTTTGTAGAATGATCAGCAAGATTAACATCCAAATAACAATTTTTCAATGGTGGCAAGTTAAGCATATTATAAATTTTCTTAGGCATAACAGAAGTACTTGCACCAAGATCACATAAAGCATTACAATCAAAGTCATTGACCTTCATCTTAATGATGGGCTCCCAACCATCCTCTAGCTTTCTAGGAATAGAAGCTTCGCGTTCTAATTTCTCTTCTCTAGCTTTTATGAGAGCATTTGTAATATGTTTCGTGAAAGCCAAATTTATAGCACTAGCATTAGGACTTTTAGCAAGTTTTTGTAAGAACTTTATAACTTCAGAGATGTGGCAATCATCAAAATTCAAACCATTATAATCTAAAGCAATGGGATCATCATCCCCAATGTTGGAAAAAAATTCAACAGTTTTATCACAGGCAGTTTCAGCAGTTTTAGCAGTTTCAGGCAGTTTTTCGCGCTTTGCATTTGAAGTGGAAACATTGCTAACACCAATTCTTTTATTAGTATTAGTAGGAGGTGCAGAAACATGTGTAGCATTAGCATTACTAGTGGTGGTAATAGTCCAAACTTTAGCTATATTATCTTCTTTTTCATTTTCTTCTCTTTCCCACCTAGCACGCAATTCAGCCATCAATCTTATATTCTCATTAATTCTAACTTGGATGGCATTTGCTGTAGTAACAATTTTATTATGATGATTTTCATTAGGCATAACTTTCGATTTCAAAAGATCAACATCAGCAGCAAGACTATCGACTTTAGAAGCAAGTATATCAATTTTCCCAAGCTTTTCTTCAACAGATTTGTTAAAAGCAGTTTGTGTACTAATAAATTCTTTAAGCATGGCTTCAAGTCCAGGGGGTGAATTCCTATTATTTTTGTAATAATTCCCATAAGAATTACCATAGCCGTTGCCATTATTATAAGGATATGGCCTACAGTTGTTACTAGAATTGTTCCGGTAAGCATTGTTGTTGAAATTATTATTTTTAATGAAGTTTACATCAACATGTTCTTCTTGAGCAACCAATGAAGCTAACGGAACATTATTAGGATCAACATTAGTCCTATCATTCACAAGCATAGACATAATAGCATCAATCTTATCACTCAAGGAAGAGGTTTCTTCGACAGAATTTACCTTCTTACCTTGTGGAGCTCTTTCCGTGTGCCATTCAGAGTAATTGATCATCATATTATCAAGAAGCTTTGTTGCTTCACCAAGAGTGATGGACATAAAGGTACCTCCAGCAGCTGAATCCAATAAGTTCCGTGAAGAAAAATTCAGTCCTGCATAAAAGGTTTGGATGATCATCCAAGTAGTCAGTCCATGGGTTGGGCAATTTTTAACCAAAGATTTCATTCTTTCCATTGCTTGTGCAACATGCTCAGTATCCAATTGTTTAAAATTCATTATGCTACTCCTCAAAGATATAATTTTAGCAGGGGGATAATATCTACCAATAAAAGCATCCTTGCATTTAGTCCATGAATCAATACTATTCTTAGGCAGAGATAGCAACCAATCTTTAGCTCTTCCTCTTAATGAGAAAGGGAACAATTTTAATTTTATAATGTCACCATCTACATCTTTATACTTTTGCATTTCACATAGTTCAACAAAAAATCTTTAGCTCTTCCTCTTAATGAGAAAGGGAACAATTTTAATTTTATAATGTCACCATCTACATCTTTATACTTTTGCATTTCACATAGTTCAACAAAATTATTGAGATGGGCAGCAGCATCATCACAACTAACACCAGAAAATTGCTCTCTCATAACAAGATTCAGTAAAGCAGGTTTAATTTCAAAGAATTCTGCTGTAGTAGCAGGTGGAGCAATAGGTGTGCATAAGAAATCATTATTATTTGTGGTTGTGAAGTCACACAACTTAGTATTTTCAGGAGTACCCATTTTAGCAACAGTAAATAAAGCAAACTAGATAAAGTAAATGCAAGTAACTAATTTTTTTGTGTTTTTGATATAGCAAACAAGATAGCAAATAAAGTAAAACTAGCAACTAATTTTTTTGTATTTTGATTTAGTGCAACAAACAAAGTAGTAAATAAAACTAAGCAAGACAAAAACAAAGTAAAGAGATTGCGATGTGGAGACTCCCCTTGCAGCGTGTCTTGATCTCCCTGGCAACGGCGCCAGAAAACAGTCTTGATACGCGTACAGCACGCGACCGTTGGGAACCCCAAGAGGAAGGTGTGATGCGCACAGCGGCAAGTTTCCCTCAGTAGAAACCAAGGTTTATCGAACCAGTAGGAGTCAAGAAGCACGTTGAAGGTTGATGGCGGCGAGATGTAGTGCGGCGCAACACCAGGGATTCCGGCGCCAACATGGAACCTGCACAACACAAACCAAGTACTTTGCCCCAACGAAACAGCGAGGTTGTCAATCTCACCGGCTTGCTGTAACAAAGGATTAGATGTATAGTGTGGAAGATGATTGTTTGCAGAAAACAGTAGAACAGTATTGCAGTAGATTGTATTTCAGTATAGAGAATTGGACCGGGGTCCACAGTTCACTAGAGGTGTCTCTCCCATAAGATAAACAACATGTTGGGTGAACAAATTACAGTTGGGCAGTTGACAAATAAAGAGGGCATGACCATGCACATACATATTATGATGAGTATAGTGAGATTTAATTGGGGATTATGACAAAGTACATAGACCGCTATCCAGCATGCATCTATGCCTAAAAAGTCCACCTTCAGGTTATCATCCGAACCCCCTCCAGTATTAAGTTGCTAACAACAGACAATTGCATTAAGTATTGCGCGTAATGTAATCAGTAACTACATCCTCGAACATAGCACCAATGTTTTATCCCTAGTGGCAACAGCACATCCATAATCTTAGAGATTTCTGTCACTTCCTGCATTCACGGAGACATGAACCCACTATCGAGCATAAATACCCCCTCTTGGAGTTAATAGCAAAAACTTGGCCAGAGCCTCTACTAATAACGGAGAGCATGCAAGATCATAAACAACACATAGATATAAATTGATAATCAACATAACATGGTATTCTCTATTCATCGGATCCCAACAAACACAACATATAGAATTATAGATAGATGATCTTGATCATGTTCGGCAGCTCACAAGACCCGACAATTAAGCACAATGAGGAGAAGACAACCATCTAGCTACTGCTATGGACCCATAGTCCAGGGGTAGACTACTCACACATCACTCCGGAGGCGACCATGGCGGCGTAGAGTCCTCCGGGAGATGATTCCCCTCTCCGGCAGGGTGCCGGAGGTGATCTCCTGAATCCCCCGAGATGGGATTGGCGGCGGCGGCGTCTCTGGAAGGTTTTCCGTATCGTGGCTCTCGGTACTGGGGGTTTCGCGACGAAGGCTTTAATTAGGCGGAAGGGTAGGTCAGGGGGCGACGCGAGGGCCCCAGGAGACAGGGCGGCACGGCCAATGGTGGGGTCGCGCCGCCTGCCCTCCTGGCCACCTCGTGGCCCCACTCCGTTGACTCTTCGGTCTTCTGGAAGCTTCGTGGCAAAATAGGACCCTAGGCGTTGATTTCGTCCAATTCCGGGAATATTTCCTTACTAGGATTTCTGAAACCAAAAACAGCAGAAACAAAGAATCGGCACTTCGGCATCTTGTTAATAGGTTAGTTCCAGAAAATGCACGAATATGACATAAAGTGTGCATAAAACATGTAGATATCATCAATAATGTGGCATGGAACATAAGAAATTATCGATACGTCGGAGACGTATCACCGACACAACAGGGCGGCGCGGCCCACCCCCTGGCCACACGGCCCTGGCGTGTGGGGCCCTCGCGTCGCCCCTAAACCTACCTCTCCGACTATAAGAAGCCTTCATCGATAATAATTCCAGTACCGAGAGCCACGATACGGAAAACCTTCCAGAGACGCCGCCGCCAATCCCATCTCGGGGGATTCAGAAGATCGCCTCTGGCACCCTGCCGGAGAGGGGAATCATCTCCCGGAGGACTCTTTACCGCCATGGTCCCCTCCGAAGTGATGAGTGAGTAGTTCACCCCTGGACTATGGGTCCATAGCAGTAGCTAGATGGCCATCTTCTCCTAATTGTGCTTCATTGTTGGATCTTGTGAGCTGCCTAACATGATCAAGATCATCTATCTGTAATGCTACATGTTGTGTTTGTTGGGATCCGATGAATAGAGAATACTATGCTATGTTGATTATCAATCTATTACCTATGTGTTGTTTATGATCTTGCATGCTCTCCGTTATTAGTAGAGGCTCTCGCCAAGTTTTTACTCTTAACTCCAAGAGGGAGTATTTATGCTCGATAGTGGGTTCATGCCTCCATTAAATCTGGGACAGTGACAGAAAGTTCTAAGGTTGTGGATGTGATGTTGCCACTAGGGATAAAACATCGATGCTATGTCTAAGGATGTAGTTGTTGATTACATTACGCACCATACTTAATGCAATTGTCTGTTGTTTGCAACTTAATACTAGAAGGGGTTCGGATGATAACCTGAAGGTGGACTTTTTAGGCATAGATGCATGCTGGATAGCGGTCTATGTACTTTGTCGTAATGCCCAATTAAATCTCACTATACTCATCATATCATTTATGTGCATGGTCATGCCCTCTTTATTTGTCAATTGCCCAACTGTAATTTGTTCACCCAACATTGTTATTCTTATCGGAGAGACGCCTCTAGTGAACTGTGGACCCCGGTCCATTCTTTTACATCGAATACAATCTACTGCAATACTTGTTCTACTGTTTTCTACAAACAATCATCATCCACACTATACATCTAATCCTTTGTTACAGCAAGCCGGTGAGATTGACAACCTCACTGTCACGTTGGGGCAAAGTAATTTGGTTGTGTTGTGCAGGTTCCACGTTGGCGCCGGAATCCCTGGTGTTGCGCCGCACTACACTTCGCCGCCATCAACCTTCAACGTGCTTCTTGACTCCTACTAGTTCGATAAACCTTGGTTTCTAACTGAGGGAAACTTACTGCTGTACGCATCACACCTTCCACTTGGGGTTCCCAACGGTCGCGTGTTGTACGCGTGTCAAGCTAAATTTCTGGCGCCGTTGCCGGGGAGATCAAGACACGCTGCAAGGGGAGTCTCCACCTCCAATCTCTTTACTTTGTTTTTGTATTGCTTTATTTTATTTACTACTTTGTTTGCTGCACTAAATCAAAATACAAAAAAAAAATTAGTTGCTAGTTTTACTTTATTTACTGTCTTGTTTGCATTCTCCATATTAAAAACACAAAAAAAATAGTTACTTGCATTTACTTTACTTATTTCATCATGTTTCCTCCTAATTTTACTTTAAAAGATATACCAGTGGGACAAGGGTCTATAATTGGAAGAGATAATATAGAAGAATTTTTCACCCATGTTAGTATGCACGAAGATCTTGAAGATATACCCTTGGCAAAAGCTGTCCCTACTTATGAAGATGCCTCTGCTTGTTTGGTACGCATGATGGAAGCTAGATTTATTAGTCTCAACCCCATGATACAACACATGTTTCTTACACTTTCTGATATGGATAGGGGAGAGAAGAGAGATTTTGTTTTATAAGTCCTTGTTAGAGAATTTGCGGATATAGCTAAAGAAGCTAGAAAAGTTTTTATTAAGCATAAGAGGCTTGGTATGTTCACCGATTTTAAAAGAATACTTGAAAAGATGGATATGGATAGAATTAAGTACACTAATAATGTTAATGATGGTGGGGAGATTAAAGCACCAATACCTTGTAAGCTCCTAGCAATGCATGAAGCTCTAGATGATAATTATGCTTGGCTTGTTCCTGAAAATTTGTTTGATGAGAGTAGCAAGCCCAAGATTAATGAAAAGGGAGACTCTAAAACTTATGTATCCAAAATACAATGCATGGTTGAGAAAACTCCAAACCCCGCTGTAGATGCTTCGTTTTTTGATAATACTTGATACACACTTTCTGCGCCTAGCTGAAAGGCGTTAAAGAAAAGCGCTTATGGGAGACAACCCATGATTTTACTACTGCACTTTTATTTTATATTTGAGTCTTGGAAGTTGTTACTACTGTAGCAACCTCTCCTTATCTTAGTTTTGTTGCATTGTTGTGCCAAGTAAAGTCTTTGATAGTAAGGTTCATACTAGATTTGGATTACTGCGCAGAAACAAATTTCTTTGCTGTCACGAATCTGGGCCTAATTCTCTGTAGGTAACTCAGAAAATTATGCCAATTTACGTGAGTGATCTTCAGATATGTACGCAACTTTCATTAAATTTGAGCATTTTCATTTGAGCAAGTCTGGTGCCTCAATAAAATTCGTCTTTACAGACTGTTCTGTTTTGACTGATTCTGCCTTTTATTTCGCATTGCCTGTTTTGCTATGCTTGATGGATTTTTCGATTCCATTAACTTTCAGTAGCTTTGTGCAATGTCCAGAAGTGTTAAGAATGATTATGTCACCTCTGAACATGTGAATTTTGATTATATACTAACCCTCTAATGAGTTGTTTTGAGTTTGGTGTGGAGGAAGTTTTCAAGGATCAAGAGAGGGAGATGATACAAGATGATCAAGGAGAGTGAAAGCTCTAAGCTTGGGGATGCCCCGGTGGTTCACCCCTGCATATTTCAAGAAGACTCAAGCGTCTAAGCTTGGGGATGCCCAAGGCATCCCCTTCTTCATCGACAACATTATCAGGTTCCTCTAGTGAAACTATATTTTTATTTCATCACATCTTATGTACTTTGCTTGGAGCGTTGGTTTGTTTTTGTTTTTGTTTTGCTTGAATAAAATGGATCCTAGCATTCATTGTGTGGGAGAGAGACACGCTCCGCTGTTGCATATGGACAAATATGTCCTTAAGCTTTACTCATAATATTCATGGCGAAGGTTGAATCTTCTTCGTTAAGTTGTTATATGGTTGGAAACGGGAAATGCTACATGTAGTAATTGGTAAAATGTCTTGGATAATTTGATACTTGGCAATTGTTGTGCTCATGTTTAAGCTCTTGCATCATATACTTTGCACCTATTAATGAAGAAATACATAGAGCTTGCTAAAATTTGGTTTGCATAATTGGTCTCTCTAAGGTCTAGATAATTTCTAGTAAGAGTTTGAACAACAAGGAAGACGGTGTAGAGTCTTATAATGTTTACAATATGTCTTTTATGTGAGTTTTGCTGCACCGCTTCATACTTGTGTTTGTTTCAAATAACCTTGCTAGCCTAAGCCTTGTATCGAGAGGGAATACTTCTCATGCATCCAAAATCCATGAGCCAAATACCATGCCACTTGTGTCCACCATACCTACCTACTACATGGTATTTCTCCGCCATTTCAAAGTAAATTGCTTGAGTGCTACCTTTAAATTTCCATTCTTCATCTTTACAATATATAGCTCATGGGACAAATAGCCTAAAAACTATTGTGGTATTGAATATGTACTTATGCACTTTATCTCTTATTAAGTTGCTTGTTGTGCGATAACCATGTTCCTGGGGACGCCATCAACTACTCTTTGTTGAATATCATGTGAGTTGCTATGCATGTCCGTCTTGTATGAAGTAAGGGCGATTTACCATGAGTTGAATGGTTTGAGCATGCATACTGTTAGAGAAGAACATTGGGCCGCTAACTAAAGCCATGATCCTTGGTGGAAGTTTCAGTTTTGGACAAATATCCTCAATCTCATATGAGAAAATTAATAATTGTTGAATGCTTAAGCATTAAAGAGGAGTCCATTATCTGTTGTCTATGTTGTCCCGGTATGGATGTCTAAGTTGAGAATAATCAAAAGCGAGAAATCCAATGCGAGCTTTCTCCTTAGACCTTTGTACAGGCGGCATAGAGGTACCCCTTTGTGACACTTGGTTAAAACATATGTATTGCGGTGATAATCCAGGTAATCCAAGCTAATTAGGACAAGGTGCGGGCACTATTAGTATGCTATGCATCAGGCTTGCAACTTGTAGGATATAATTTACATGATGCATATGCTTTATTACTACCGTTGACAAAATTGTTTCTTGTTTTCAAAACCAAAGCTCTAGCACAAATATAGCAATCGATGCTTCCCTCTGCGAAGGGCCATTCTTTTACTTTTATGTTGAGTCAGTTCACCTATTTCTCTCCATCTCAAGAAGCAAACACTTGTGTGAACTGTGCATTGATTCCTACATACTTGCATATTGCACTTATTATATTACTTTACATTGACAATATCCATGAGATATACATGTTACAAGTTGAAAGCAACCGCTGAAACTTAATCTTCCTTTGTGTTGCTTCAATGACTTTACTTTGAATTATTGCTTTATGAGTTAACTCTTATGCAAGACTTATTGATGCTTGTCTTGAAAGTACTATTCATGAAAAGTCTTTGCTATATGATTCATTTGTTTACTCATTGCATTACCATTGTTTTGATCGCTGCATTCATTACATGTGCTTACAATAGTATGATCAAGGTTATGATGGCATGTCACTCCAGAAATTATCTTTGTTATCGTTTACCTACTCGGGACGAGCAGGAACTAAGCTTGGGGATGCTGATACGTCTCCAACGTATCGATAATTTCTTATGTTCCATGCCACTTTATTGATGATACCTACATGTTTTATGCATACTTTATGTCATATTTATGCATTTTCCGGCACTAACCTATTAACGGGATGCCGAAGAGCCAGTTGCTGTTTTCTGCTGTTTTTTGTTTCAGAAATCCTAGTAAGGAAATATTCTCGGAATTGGACGAAATCAACGCCCAGGATCTTATTTTTCCACGAAGCTTCCAGAACACCGGGAAGGAAATGAAGTGGGGCGACGAGGCGCTGACACAACAGGGCGGCGCGGCCCACCCCCTGGCCGCGCGGCCCTGGCGTGTGGGGCCCTCGCGTCGCCCCTAAACCTACCTCTCCGACTATAAGAAGCCTTCGTCGATAATAACTCCAGTACCGAGAGCCGGCCACGATACGGAAAACCTTCCAGAGACGCCGCCGCCAATCCCATCTCGGGGGATTCAGGAGATCGCCTCCGGCACCCTGCCGGAGAGGGGAATCATCTCCCGGAGGACTCTTCACCGCCATGGTCGCCTCCGGAGTGATGAGTGAGTAGTTCACCCCTGGACTATGGGTCCATAGCAGTAGCTAGATGGCCGTCTTCTCCTAATTGTGCTTCATTGTTGGATCTTGTGAGCTGCCTAATGATGTCTACTTCCCCCTCCTTTTCCTGTAGACAGTGTTGGGCCTCCAAGAGCAGAGGTTTGTAGAACAGCAGCAAGTTTTCCCTTAAGTGGATCACCCAAGGTTTATCGAACTCAGGGAGGAAGAGGTCAAAGATATCCCTCTCATGCAACCCTGCAACCACAAAGCAAGAAGTCTCTTGTGTCCCCAACACACCTAATAGGTGCACTAGTTCGGCGAAGAGATAGTGAAATACAGGTGGTATGAATATATATGAGCAGTAGCAACGGTACCAGAAAATAGCTTGCTGGCGTGTAGTTGATGGTGGTAGTATTGCAGCAGTAGTAACACAGTGAAACAGTAAACAAGCAGTAGTAACGCAGCAGTATTTAGGAACAAGGCCTAGGGATTACACTTTCACTAGTGGACACTCTCAACATTGATCACATAACAGAATAGATAAATGCATACTCTACACTTTTGTTGGATGATGAACACATTGCGTAGGATTACACGAACCCTCAATGCCGGAGTTAACAAGCTCCACAATTAAATGTTCATATTTAAGTAACCTTTGAGTGTAAGATAGATCAAAAGACTAAACCAAGTACTAACATAGCATGCACACTGTCACCTTCATGCATATGTAGGAGGAATAGATCACATCAATACTATCATAGCAATAGTTAACTTCGCAATCTACAAGAGATCATGATCATAGCATAAACCAAGTACTAACACGGATGCACACACTGTCACCATTACACCGTGCAGGAGGAATAGAACTACTTTAATAACATCACTAGAGTAGCACATAGATGAATAGTGATACAAAACTCATATGAATCTCAATCATGTAAAGCAGCTCATGAGATTATTGTATTGAGGTACATGGGAGAGAGATGAACCACATAGCTACCGGTACAGCCCCGAGCCTCGATGGAGAACTACTCCCTCCTCATGGGAGCAGCAGCGGTGATGAAGATGGCGGTGGAGATGGCAGCGATGTCGATGGAGCAGCCTTCCGGGGGCACTTCCCTGTTCCGGCGGCGTGCCGGAACAGAGACTCCTGTCCCCCAGATCTTGGCCTCGCGATGGCGGCGGCTCTGGAAGGTTTCTGTGGGTTTCGTCGAACGTATCAGGGTTTTCGATCCAGGGGCTTTATATAGGCGAAGAGGCGGCGCAGGAGGGTCGAAGGGGCGACGACACCATAGGGCGGCGCGGCCAGGGCCTGGGCCGCGCTGGCCTATGGTCTGGGGGCCCAGTGCCCCCCCTCTGGTCCTTCTCGGGTGTTCTGGATGCTTCCGGTGAAAATAGGAACTTGGGCGTTGATTTCGTCCGATTCCGAGAATATTTCGTTACTAGGATTTCTGAAACCAAAAACAGCAGAAAACAGGAACTGGCACTTCGGCATCTTGTTAATAGGTTAGTTCCAGAAAATGCACGAATATGACATAAAGTGTGCATAAAACATGTAGATAACATCAATAATGTGGCATGGAACATAAGAAATTATCGATACGTCGGAGACGTATCACCTAACATGATCAAGATCATCTATCTGTAATGCTACATGTTGTGTTTGTTGGGATCCGATGAATAGAGAATACTATGCTATGTTGATTATCAATCTATTACCTATGTGTTGTTTATGATCTTGCATGCTCTCCGTTATTAGTAGAGGCTTTGGCCAAGTTTTTACTCTTAACTCCAAGAGGGAGTATTTATGCTCGATAGTGGGTTCATGCCTCCATTAAATCTGGGACAGTGACAGAAAGTTCTAAGGTTGTGGATGTGATGTTGCCACTAGGGATAAAACATCGATGCTATGTCTAAGGATGTAGTTGTTGATTACATTACGCACCATACTTAATGCAATTGTCTGTTGTTTGCAACTTAATACTAGAAGGGGTTCGGATGATAACCTGAAGGTGGACTTTTTAGGCATAGATGCATGCTGGATAGCGGTCTATGTACTTTGTCATAATGCCCAATTAAATCTCACTATACTCATCATATCATGTATGTGCATGGTCATGCCCTCTTTATTTGTCAATTGCCCAACTGTAATTTGTTCACCCAACATGCTTATTCTTATCGGAGAGACGCCTCTAGTGAACTGTGGACCCCGGTCCATTCTTTTACATCGAATACAATCTACTGCAATACTTGTTCTACTGTTTTCTGCAAACAATCATCATCCACACTATACATCTAATCCTTTGTTACAGCAAGCCGGTGAGATTGACAACCTCACTGTCACGTTGGGGTAAAGTAATTTGGTTGTGTTGTGCAGGTTCCACGTTGGCGCCGGAATCCCTGGTGTTGCGCCGCACTACACTTCGCCGCCATCAACCTTCAACGTGCTTCTTGACTCCTACTGGTTCGATAAACCTTGGTTTCTAACTGAGGGAAACTTACTGTTGTACGCATCACACCTTCCACTTGGGGTTCCCAACGGTCGCGTGCTGTACGCGTGTCACTTGTTTACTCCGGCTTGAGGTGTGCTTTTGCAGCCCTACACAATGAATGGTGTTTGTTATCCAACAAGAGAGTGTTTGAGAGTAGCATTTATTTCAATTATGTGATCATTGTTGAGAGTGTCCACTAGTGAAAGTATGATCCCTAGGCCTTGTTTATAAGCATTGAAACACTGTTTCCAACAAGTTCTGCTACATGTTCGCTTGCTGCCATTTTATTTTAGATTGCAATTACTACTTATAATCATCCATATTACTTCTATGTCACTATCTCTTCGCTGAACTAGTGCACCTATACATCTAACAAGTGTATTAGGTGTGTTGGGGACACAAGAGACTTCTTGTATCTTAATTGCAGGGTTGCTTGAGAGGGATATCTTTGACCTCTAACTCCCTGAGTTCGATAAACCTTGGGTGATTCACTTAAGGGAAACTTGCTGTTGTTCTACAAACCTCTGCTCTTGGAGGTCCAACACTGTCTACGGGAATAGAAGCGTGCGTAGACATCAAGCTATTTTCTGGTGCCGTTGCCGGGGAGGTAAGGTAAAAAGTATTCACATCCTCCGAATACTAAGCTATTTCCTAGCACTGTTGCCGGTGTGTGAGTGCTCGAAGCTATTTCCTTTAGATTCTGCAATTATATCTTTTTGTTTCTTGTTTTTATTTTTCACTAGTTAGGCATAATGGAAAATAACAAAAAAATTAGTGAGCTTTTTAATCTTTTTCCTGAGTTAAGACATGAATTGTTTGATGCGAAAATTAAAAAACCTATGGAACCTTATTTGCATGCTAGTAGCAATGTTATTAGTATGAACGCAATTACTGCTAATACTATGGAAAAGTCTAAGCTTGGGGAAGCTGATTTTTATGATCTTTTTAGCTTCCCAGCTTTAGGGGAGAAAATTTTCTCTGATAATACTTTATCTCCCATATGCGATAACTCTAATGATGCTTGTGATATTTTAAATCCACCTACTTAAAGTATTCCTTTCAAGATACCTATGAAAATTGTTGAACTTGCTATGACCAATTGCTATTTTTGAGATGGGACTGTCCATCCTAGTGATCATTTACTCTTTATACATGAATTATGCGAGTTGTTCGAGATTGCAGGTATTTCAAAGGACCAAGTTAAGAGGAAGCTATTCTCTATATCTCTGAAGGGCAGAGCTGCGGAATGGTATAATATGCTGAAGAATGGTCGATCTATTGGTTGGGAGGAAATTGTACCTCTCTTTTATTCTAAATTTTATCCTCCTCATGAAGTGCATGTTGATGAGAATTAGATTTATAACTTTTATCCTCGTGATGGAGAGAGTATTTCCCAAGCATGGAGGAGATTGAAGTCACTAATGCTCAAATGTCCCATTCATGAGCTCCCCGTAATGTTATTATTAATAATTTTTATGCAAGGCTTTCGGGACACCACAAGGACTATCTAGATGTCTGTTTGGAGGGATCTTCCACAAGTAAGAAGGTTGAAGCTAGATGGGATCTTCTTAAAAGAATTCAAAGCAATACTAGAGATTGGGAGAATGATACGTCCAAAACGTATCTACTTTCCCGAACACTTTTGCTATTGTTTTGCTTCTAATTTGTGTATTTTGGATACAACTAACACGGACTAACGCTGTTTTCAGCAGAATTGCTCTGGTGTCTCGTTTTTGTGCAGAAATTCAACTTTCGGGAAAATCCTCGGAATTTATACCAAAGGGCCTATTTTACCAGAAGAATCACGGAGCCAGAAGGGCAGGCCTAGGGGAGGCCCAGGGCCCCCAGACGCTAGGCCGACGCGGCCTGGAGGGGGGGGGCGCGCCGCCCTAGAGTGTGGCCCCCTCGGCTGCCCTCTGACGCCCTCCTCTGGACTACTTAAAGGTTTCGATCTAAAAACGCGAGGCAGGAAGTCGAAGTCGCCAGAAACCCTCCAGAACGCCGCCACATCGCGAAACTCCATCTCGGGACCAGAAAACTCCGTTCTGGCACTCCGCCGGGACGGGGAATTGGAGGAGATCATCGCCATCATCACCACCGACGCCTCTCCATCGACCAGCCATGTTTCTCCCATCCATGTGTGAGTAATTCCCCCGCTGTAGGCTGAAGGGGATGGTAGGGATTGGATGGGATTGGTCATGTAATAGCATAAGATTGTTAGGGCATAGTGCCTAGTGTCCGTAATTGGTACTTTGATGATATTGTTGCAACTTGTTATGCTTAATGCTTGTCACTAGGGCTCGAGTGCCATGATCTCAGATCTGAACATGTTATTGTTTCATGATGATATTCATTGTTTTATGATCTTACCTGCAGGTTGTATACACATGTCGCTGTCCGGAACCCGAGGCCCCGAAGTGACAGAAATCAGGACAACCGGAGGGGAAGGCGGTGATGTGAGGATCACATGTGTTCACAGAATGTTAATGCTTTGCTCCGGTACTTTATTAAAAGGAGTACATTAATATCCAGTAGATTCCCTAGAGGCCCGGCTGCCACCGGCTGGTAGGACAAAAGATGTTGTGCAAGTTTCTCATTGCGAGCACGTACGACTATATACGGAACACATGCCTATGGATTGTTTAGTACTTGGACACCGCTTTATTATTATCTGCAAATGCCCTGCTTTGATTGTTACATGAGTTTCTCTCATTCATGCAACGCCCATTATCCATTCCTGTTCCTACAGTATTTTAATCCTGCTGTTTACTGTAATCACTACTGCTGTCTTTGTTACTCTGCTGCTGTTATTTCACTACTGCTACTGCTACAAAACTGTTACTACTGATAAACTCTTGCAAGCAAGTCTGTTTCCAGGTGCAGCTGAATTGACAACTCCGTTGTTAAGGCTTTCTACTATTCTTTGTCTCCCCTTGTGTCGAATCAATAAATTGGGTTTTACTTCCCGCGAAGACTGTTGCGACCCCCTATACTTGTGGGTTATCAAGACTATTTTCTGGCGCCGTTGCCGGGGAGCATAGCTTTATTTGGAAGTTCACTTGGATTGATATTGTTCGCTGCAAATTCTCCATCTTGGGTAAATCTCGCGATTCTAAAGTCGCCATATTACCATCCACTACAAGAAAAGGTACAACTCTGAGTACCTCTGCTGCTCTTGATTCACCATATGTGATAAGTCAACTTGTTTCACCACCACAAGCTTCGCTTGCTGGTACTTCTGCTGAATCTGAAAATTCTCATAATATTGATGATGTTTCTGCTGTGCTTGATGATAGTGGTTCATTGGGATCTTTTTTAGATGCTACAATTGCTAGGTCTAGACAAATTGAAAATGTTGAAACTCCTAATGAAAATGCTGCTACACCTGTTAATTCACCTGAGTTTGTTGATTATTCTAGTGATGATCCTGATGAGGATTATGTGGAGCTTAATGATGATTTTATTGACAAATGCAATGCTATTACTGATGCAAGAAAAATTAAAAAGTTTCTCGCACAACATACTGTTAGATATAAGCTGTCTCCTGATCCTAAATTTGCCACATCTCCTATATGCATTAAGGATAAAGATTATGATTTTTCCCTTGATCTATCTCATATAGCAATTGTTGAGAAAACACCCTTTTGTGGTACTGAAAAAGAAAGTGCTGTAGAACACATGAATGAACTTTCTTCTATGAGTAGCTTGTTTTCTGATGATGTCAAGATGCATACTTATTTTGTTGCTAAGATTTTTCCTTTCTCATTAAAGGATGATGCTAAAATTTGGTATAATAGATTGCCTCCTGGTTCTATTACTAGTCCAGGTGATTTGCTTGATGTTTTCTTTCGGAAATACTTTCCTGCTAGTGCTCAACATGCTGCTTTACAGAAAATTTATAGCTTTGACCAGGAAGATGGAGAGAAATTGCCTGAAGCTTGGGCAAGATTTTGCTCTCTTATCAGAGCTCGACCTGGACATGATTTGGAAAAGCATGATTTACTTGATATATTTTATAGTGGACTAACCGTTGAGTCTAGAGCATATTTGGATAGTTGTGCTGGTTGTGTTTTCAGGAAAAGAACTCCAGACGAAGCTGAAGAATTATTGGCTAAAATAGGTCGGAATCATGATGATTGGACTACACCTGAACCAACTCCGACTCCGATATTGAAGAAGAGGGGTTTAATTAAATTAAATGATGAAGATATGAGGGAAGCCAAGAAGTCTCTTAAGGAGAAAGGTATTAAATCCGAAGATGTGAAGAATTTACCTCCCATAGAAGATTTATGCAAGATAATTCCCCCTTCATCCATGATTGAGGTAAACTCTCTTCAACGCTTTACTAGGGAAGATATTTCGTATTCAAAACCTCCTGCTCAATGCTTAGATGAGTTTGATAATTATATTGTTAAGCAAGAAAATTTTAATATGAGAGTAGAGAATCATCTAATGGAAAATTCTCAAGCTATTAGCAATTTGCATGATATTGTGGAGAGAACCTCCAATGATGTTAAGATGCTTGTTAAACATTTTGAAATGGTTCAAACTCAAATTGATCAACTCACTAAAGTGGAAAATGACTTGTTAAAAAATAATTCTAAAGAGAAACATGCTTATGAAGTAACAACTAGAGGCGGTGTCTCTACCCAGGATCCTCTATATCCTGAAGGGCATCCCAAAAGAGTTGAACAAGATTCTCAACGAATTGAACCTAGTGCTCCTTCTAAGAAAAAGAAGAAGAAACATAAAAATGTTGTAGAATCCTCTGAACCTGTTAATGATCCTAATAGTATTTCTATTTCTGATGCTGAAACTGAAAGTGGTAATGAACATGATAATGATAATGATAAGAATAACGCTTCTGATAAAGAAAAAGTTGAAGATGAACCTGAAAAGCATGCTAAAAATAAAAAGTATACTAAAGAAGATTTTATTGCTAAGAAACATGGTAATGAAAGAGAACCTTGGGTACAAAAGCAAATGCCTTTTCCTGCTAAGAAACTAAAATCAAAGGAAGAAGAACACTATAATAAATTTTTCGATTGGATGAAACCTTTATTTTTGCAAATCCCTTTGACTGATGCTATTAAATTGCCTCCTTATTCAAAGTATATGAAAGATATTGTCACTAACAAAAGGAAAATCCCTAATGAGGAGATTTCCACTATGCTTGCTAATTACTCTTTCAATGGCAAAGTCCCCAAGAAGTTGGGCGACCCAGGTATACCTACTATTCCTTGTTCTATTAAGAATAACTATGTTAGAACTGCTCTATGTGATTTGGGAGCGGGTGTGAGTGTTATGCCTTTTTCTCTTTATAAGAGACTTTATTTAGATAAGTTGATACCTACTGATATATCTTTGCGAATGGCTGATAAATCTACTGCTATTCCTGTTGGTATATTGATACGTCTCCGACGTATCGATAATTTCTTATATTCCATGCCACATTATTGATGATATCTACATGTTTTATGCATACTTTATGTCATATTTATGCGTTTTCCGGAACTAACCTATTGACGAGATGCCGAAGGGCCAGTTGCTGTTTTCTGCTATTTTTGGTTTCAGAAATCCTAGTAAGGAAATATTCTCGGAATCGGACGAAATCAACGCCCAGCATCCTATTTTTCCACGAAGCTTCCAGAACACCCGAGAGTCGCCAGAGGGGAGCCCTGGTGGGCCCAGGAGGTAGGCCGGCGCGGCCCAGGCCCTGGCCGCGCCGCCCTATCATCTCACCGCCTCTTCGACCCTCCGACTCCGCCTCTTCGCCTATATAAAGGTCCCTGACCTAAAACATCGATACGGAAAAACCACGGTACGAGAAACCATCCAGAGCCACCGCCATCGCGAAGCCAAGATCTGGGGACAGGAGTCTCTGTTCCGGCATGCCGCCGGGACGGGGAAGTGCCCCCGGAAGGCTTCTCCATCGACACCACCGCCATCTTCATCAGCGATGTTGTCTCCCATGAGGAGGGAGTAGTTCTCCATCGAGGCTCGGGGCTGTACCGGTAGCTATGTGGTTCATCTCTCTCCTATGTACTTCAATACAATAATCTCATGAGCTGCCTTACATGATTGAGATTCATATGATGATGCTTGTAATCTAGATGTCATTATGCTAGTCAAGTGGATTTTACTTATGTGATCTCCGGAGACTCCTTGTCCCACGTGTGTAAAGGTGACAGTGTGTGCACCGTGTGGGTCTCTTAGGCTATATTTCACAGAATACTTATTCACTATTATGAATGGCATAGTGAAGTGCTTATTTGTATCTCTTTATGATTGCAATGTGTTTTGTATCACAATTTATCTGTGTGCTACTCTAGTGATGTTATTAAAGTAGTTTATTCCTCCTGCACGGTGTAATGGTGACAGTGTGTGCATCGTGTTAGTACTTGGCGTAGGCTATGATTGTGATCTCTTGTAGATTATGAAGTTAACTATTGCTATGATGGTATTGATGTGATCTATGCCTCCTTTCGTAGCGTGAAGGTGACAGTGTGCATGCTATGTTAGTACTTGGTTTGGTTGTGTTGATCTGTCATGCACTCTAAGGTTATTTAAATATGAACATCGAATATTGTGGAGCTTGTTAACTCCGGCATTGAGGGTTCGTGTAATCCTACACAGTTAGTGGTGTTCATCATCCAACAAGAGAGTGTAGAGTCTAGCATCTATCTATTTATTCTGTTATGTGATCAAATGTTGAGAGTGTCCACTAGTGAAAGTATGATCCCTAGGCCTTGTTCCTAAATACTGCTATCGCTGCTTGTTTACTGTTCTACTGTATTTGTACTGTCCGCAATATTACCACCATCAACCACAAGCAAGTCCTGGACAGCAAAGCACTTTTCTGGCGCTGTTGCTACTGCTCATATATATTCATACCACCTGTATTTCACTATCTCTTCGCCGAACTAGTGCACCTATTAGGTGTGTTGGGGACACAAGAGACTTCTTGCTTTGTGGTTGCAGGGTTGCATGAGAGGGATATCTTTGACCTCTTCCTCCCTGAGATCGATAAACCTTGGGTGATCCACTTAAGGGAAACTTGCTGCTGTTCTACAAACCTCTGCTCTTGGAGGCCCAACACTGTCTACAAGAATAGAAGCTCCCGTAGACATCAAGCACTTTTCTGGCGCCGTTGCCGGGGAGGAAAGGTAAAAGGCACTCATACTCCGGTTCCAGGTAACAGTACTTTTCTGGCGCCATTGTGTGTGTGCTCGAAGCTATTTCCTTTAGATCCTGCAATTGCATCTTTTTGTTTCTTGTTTACACTAGTTAGGCATAATGGACAACAATGAGCTTCTTATTCTATTTCCTGATTTAACACATGGATGGTTTGATCCGAAAATTAAAAAACCCATGGAACATATTAGTATGAACACATTGAACACTATTGTTGCTAATGCTATGGAAAATTCTAAGCTTGGGGAAGCTGGTTTTGATGAGCATGATCTTTTTAGTCCCTCAAGCATTGAGGAGGAAATTTACTTTGATGATACTTTACCTCCTATTTATGATGATTATAATGATAGTGGTCTTTTGGTGCCACCTGTTATGGAGGATAAATTTGATTATGAATACAATATGCCTCCTATATTTGATGATGAGAATAATAATGATAGCTACTTTGTTGAATTTGCTCCCACTACAACTAATAAAATTGACTATGCTTATGTTGGGAGTAGTAATAATTTTATGCATGAGACTCATGATAAGAATACTTTATGTGATAGTTATATTGTTGAGTTTGCTCATGATGCTACTGGATATTATTATGAGAGAGGAAAATATGGTTGTACAAATTTTCATGTTAGTAAAACACCTCTCTATGTGCTGAAATTTTTGAAGCTACACTTGTTCTATCTTCCTATGCTTGTCACTTTGCTCTTCATGAACTTGTTTATTTACAAGATTCCTATGCATAGGAAGCATGTTAGACTTAAATGTGTTTTGAATTTGCCTCTTGATGCTCTCTTTTGCTTCAAATACTATTTCTTGCGAGTGCATCATTAAAACTGCTGAGCCCATCTTAATGGCTATAAAGAAAGAACTTCTTGGGAGATAACCCATGTGTTTATTTTATTACAGTAACTTTGTTTTATATTTGAGTCTTGGAAGTTGTTACTACTGTAGCAACCTCTCCTTATCTTAGTTTTGTTGAATCGTTGTGCCAAGTAAAGTCTTTGATAGTAAGGTTCATACTAGATTTGGATTACTGCGCAGAAACAGATTTCTTGCTGTCACGAATCTGGGCAAAATTCTCTGTAGGTAACTCAGAAAATTATGCCAATTTACGTGAGTGATCCTCAGATATGTACGCAACTTTCATTCAATTTGAGCATTTTCATTTGAGCAAGTCTGGTGCCTCAATAAAATTCGTCTTTACGGACTGTTCTGTTTTGACAGATTCTGCCTTTTATTTCGCATTGCCTCTTTTGCTATGTTAGATGGATTTCTTTGTTCCATTGACTTCCAGTAGCTTTGGGCAATGTCCAGAAGTGTTAAGAATGAATGTGTCACCTCTGAACATGTGAATTTTTGATTATGCACTAACCCTCTAATGAGTTTGTTTCGAGTTTGGTGTGGAGGAAGTTTTCAAGGGTCAAGAGAGGAGGATGATACAATGTGATCAAGAAGAGTGAAAGCTCTAAGATTGGGGATGCCCTGGTGGTTCATCCCTGCATATTTCAAGAAGACTCAAGCATCTAAGCTTGGGGATGCCCAAGTCATCCCCTTCGTCATCGATAAAATTATCAGGTTCCTTCTCTTGAAACTATATTTTTATTCCGTCACATCTTATGTATTTTACTTGGAGCATCTGTGTGTTTTTGTTTTTGTTTTTGTTTGAATAAATGCATGCTTGTGTGGGAGAGAGACACGCTCCGCTGGTTCATATGAACACATGTGTTCTTAGCCTTTAATTTTCATGGCGAAGGATGAAACTGCTTCGTTAATTGTTATATAGTTGGAAACGGAAAATGCACATGTAGTAATTGCTAAAATGTCTTGGATAATGTGATACTTGGCAATTGTTGTGCTCATGTTTAAGCTCTTGCATCATATACTTTGCACCTATTAATGAAGAAATACATAGAGCTTGCTAAAATTTGGTTTGCATAATTGGTCTCTCTAAGGTCTAGATAATTTCTAGTATTGAGTTTGAACAACAAGGAAGACGGTGTAGAGTCTTATAATGTTTACAATATGTCTTTTATGTGAGTTTTGCTGCACCGGTTCATCCTTGTGTTTGTTTCAAATAAACCTTGCTAGCCTAGCCTTGTATCGAGAGGGAATACTTCTCATGCATCCAAAATCCTTGAGCCAATCACTATGCCATTTGTGTCCACCATACCTACCTACTACATGGTATTTCTCCGCCATTCCAAAGTAAATTTCTTGAGTGCTACCTTTAAACAATTCAAAATTTATTACCTCTGATTTGTGTCAATGTTTTATTGCTCATGAGGAAGTATGTGGTGTTTATCTTTCAATCTTGTTGGGCAACTTTCACCAATGGACTAGTGGCTTCATCCGCTTATCCAATAATTTTGCAAAAAGAGCTGGCAATGGGATTCCCAGTCCCAAATTAACTAACAAAAATAGACACTCCTCCATGGTATGTGATTGTTGGACGGCACCCGAAGGATTCGGTTAGCCATGGCTTGAGAAAGCAAAGGTGGGGAGGAGTGTCATCATAATAAAACTAAAATAAAAAGGCACTCCTTCATGGTATGAGATTGTTGGCAGGCACCCGAGGATTCGGTTAGCCATGGTTTGTGAAAGAAAGGTTGGAAGGAGTGCCACACAAAAATAAAATAAAATGGGAGCCGCTCTTTGAAGGTTTGTCTGGCAAGGGGGTTAGAGTGCCCACTACCATTCGTTGACAACAACAAACACCTCTCAAAATTTTACTTTTATGCTCTCTATATGTTTTCAAAACTAAAGCTCTAGAACAAATATAGCAATCAATGCTTCCCTCGTCGAAGGGCCTTTCTTCTACTTTTATGTTGAGTCAGTTTACCCATTTCTCTCTATCTTGGAAGCAAACACTTGTGTTAACTGTGCATTGATTCTTACATACTTGCATATTGCACTTGTTATATTGCTTTGCATTGACAACTATCCATGAGATATACATGTTACAAGTTGAAAGCAACCGCTGAAACTTAATCTTCCTTTGTGTTGCTTCAATACCTTTACTTTGAATTATTGCTTTATGAGTTAACTCTTATGCAAGACTTATTGATGCTTGTCTTGAAAGTACTATTCATGAAAAGTCTTTGCTATATGGTTCATTTGTTTACTCATGTCATTTACCATTGTTTTGGATCGCTGCATTCATTACATATGCTTACAATAGTATGATCAAGGTTATGATGGCATGTCACTCCAGAAATTATCTTTGTTATCATTTACCTGCTCGGGACGAGCAGAAACTAAGCTTGGGGATGCTGATACGTCTCCGACGTATCGATAATTTCTTATGTTCCATGCCACATTATTGATGATATCTACATGTTTTATGCATACTTTATGTCATATTTATGCGTTTTCCGGAACTAACCTATTGACGAGATGCCGAAGGGCCAGTTGCTGTTTTCTGCTGTTTTTGGTTTCAGAAATCCTAGTAAGGAAATATTCTCGGAATCGGACGAAATCAACGCCCAGCATCCTATTTTTTCACGAAGCTTCCAGAACACCCGAGAGTCGCCAGAGGGGAGCCCTGGTGGGCCCAGGAGGTAGGCCGGCGTGGCCCAGGCCCTGGCCGCGCCGCCCTATCATCTCACCGCCTCTTCGACCCTCCGACTCCGCCTCTTCGCCTATATAAAGGTCCCTGACCTAAAACATCGATACGGAAAAACCACGGTACGAGAAACCATCCAGAGCCGCCGCCATCGCGAAGCCAAGATCTGGGGGACAGGAGTCTCTGTTCCGGCACGCCGCCGGGATGGGGAAGTGCCCCCGAAAGGCTTCTCCATCGACACCACCGCCATCTTCATCAACGCTGCTGTCTCCCATGAGGAGGGAGTAGTTCTCCATCGAGGCTCGGGGCTGTACCGGTAGCTATGTGGTTCATCTCTCTCCTATGTACTTCAATACAATAATCTCATGAGCTGCCTTACATGATTGAGATTCATATGATGATGCTTGTAATCTAGATGTCATTATGCTAGTCAAGTGGATTTTACTTATGTGATCTCCGGAGACTCCTTGTCCCACGTGTGTAAAGGTGACAGTGTGTGCACCGTGTGGGTCTCTTAGGCTATATTTCACAGAATACTTATTCACTATTATGAATGGCATAGTGAAGTGCTTATTTATATCTCTTTATGATTGCAATGTGTTTTGTATCACAATTTATCTGTGTGCTACTCTAGTGATGTTATTAAAGTAGTTTATTCCTCCTGCACGGTGTAATGGTGACAGTGTGTGCATCGTGTTAGTACTTGGCGTAGGCTATGATTGTGATCTCTTGTAGATTATGAAGTTAACTATTGCTATGATGGTATTGATGTGATCTATGCCTCCTTTCGTAGCGTGAAGGTGACAGTGTGCATGCTATGTTAGTACTTGGTTTGGTTGTGTTGATCTGTCATGCACTCTAAGGTTATTTAAATATGAACATCGAATATTGTGGAGCTTGTTAACTCCGGCATTGAGGGTTCGTGTAATCCTACACAGTTAGTGGTGTTCATCATCCAACAAGAGAGTGTAGAGTCTAGCATCTATCTATTTATTCTGTTATGTGATCAAATGTTGAGAGTGTCCACTAGTGAAAGTATGATCCCTAGGCCTTGTTCCTAAATACCGCTATCGCTGCTTGTTTACTGTTCTACTGTATTTGTACTGTCCGCAATATTACCACCATCAACCACACGCCAGTCCTGGACAGCAAAGCACTTTTCTGGCGCTGTTGCTACTGCTCATATATATTCATACCGCCTGTATTTCACTATCTCTTCGCCGAACTAGTGCACCTATTAGGTGTGTTGGGGACACAAGAGACTTCTTGCTTTGTGGTTGCAGGGTTGCATGAGAGGGATATCTTTGACCTCTTCCTCCCTGAGATCGATAAACCTTGGGTGATCCACTTAAGGGAAACTTGCTGCTGTTCTACAAACCTCTGCTCTTGGAGGCCCAACACTGTCTACAAGAATAGAAGCTCCCGTAGACATCATATATGTGAGGATGTTCCTGTTCAAGTTACTAATAACTGCTTGATATTAACTGATTTTGTTGTGTTGGAAATGCCTGAAGATGATAATATGTCTATTATTCTTGGGAGACCTTTTCTTAACACCGCAGGGGATGTTATTGATTGCAATAAAGGAAAGGTTACTTTCAATGTTGATGAGAAGGAGCATACCGTTTATTTTCCCAAGAGGATTGATAAAGTATGTGGAGTTAATACCATTTCTAATGTGAGAACTATCAAAGTGGGAACTATTGATTGTCCTATATATGAGCCTAAAGAAGGATATCAAAATCTTATGATTGGATTCATATCGATACAATTCAAGGTAACATGATTGATTTGAGGTTTATTTCTTCTTATGCTATGTAAAATCTATTTTGTGGCAAGACTTGATCAACCTTGTTAACAAATACCTTTTATATGCATAGAGGAGGTAAACAACATCTCTTTCTTCCTCCTCCACTTGTTCTACTTGCTGTAGCACTTTTAGATTTGCAAAGTTCCTTAGTTGTATAGAAATTTCAAAATCTTTTTCTGCCCAGTAATAATAAATTTAATACCCAGAAATGTGCATTTTTCAAAGTTTTCAAAAATTCACAAAAATTATACCGTTGGTCCTATTTTTCGATGACGCACCTGGGAGCACCTGGGGATGATCAGTGGGGCACCCCAGGGTGGCACCCCACAGGCCGGCGCGGCCAGCAAGGGGGGCGCGCCACCCTGTTGTGTGGGGCCCTCCTTGCCTCACTTATTCATCTCTTCCTCCCACTCTCTTCTCTCTCCCAAAAAAACCAGCACCAGCTTTCTCTCACTCGCGTTTCTGCTCAAGAGCTCAAGATTTCTCGATCTCTTTGCTCAGCCCAGATTTTTGTCTGAAATTTGGCACATTTGCTCTCCGGTATGTGACTCCTCCGATTATCCAAGTAGAATTTTGTTTGGTTGAGTATATCTTGAATATTTTGCTGCTGTAGGTAACATGTTTAGTGAGCTTGCATGCTTGTTCTAAGTTGTAGAAACTAGTTTTGATGCATGATTAGTACTCTAGCAAGTTCCTATGATAGTTTCCCTCAATTATATGTCACCAAATCAAATTTTGTAATGATTGTTGAAAATTTCAGAAAATGGAGTGGAATAGGCATCAACTAAACCAACAAGAATTGGAGGTGCAACAAGTCATGAGAGTGAACCGTGAAGAGGGAGTATACCCCTCTTACTACCCGTGCACAGATTTCATGAGAAGTGCAGGAATCTTGGGAGATGTTCAGAATCTAATTTCTCGTGCAGGGTTGAATGATTTTGTTGACGGAGAACCATGCCAATATGCAAAATTGACTATGTCTGTTGTGCAAGATTTTAAGTTCAATTGGTCGCAATCTAACCCCATGGTTCGGTACAAAATTTATAATAAAACTGTCAACTTGCCATTCGATGATTTTTGTACAGCAATTAGAGTGCCGCAATGGGGATCATGCGAGAAGATAAGGGGATCGCCGCAAGAGCTCTTGAACCTCTTCGAGATGATTTGTCATGGAAGAAGCTTCTCAGAGGATGGTGGTAAAATCAGTAGAATTCAACTCCCAGCTATTCGCTACTTTGCTTATTTTATTACTAAGTATGTTCTTGCTAGAAAGAATGCAAGTAAATTATCTATCCAGGATTTAGCTTTTCTAGCTGCTGCATTGCAAAGTAATAAGGCTTATAATTTGGGTGCGTTGATAGCTTATAGACTTGCTACTAACCGTGAGAAGGGCGGAATTTGTGGAGGTCTCATCGCCTTTCGTTTATTAGCTATGCATGGTGTAGAACCTCACCATCTTGATATTCAACTTCCCATAGAGAAACTTGACATAGTCTCCATGATTAAACATGAATTTGTTTCTGATTCATCTAATTTGGGTAACCTGTTTTACAAGATAACATTTTACAAGAAAGCTTGGAGAATAACTAAGAAAACTGAAAAACTAGTAAGATTGCCTGCGCATGTTCTATTTAACCTTGATTCCAGGGAGGATTGGTCAGTCACAGAAGGTGCACTGAATGCATACATAGAGGGAGGAGGCCATCATGCAAGAGACAACACGGAGGAGGCCGAGGAACATCTCGACTCGTCATCCAATGCAGCAAGCTCATCGCATCAACATTTTGGGCATGTGGAGCATTCACCCTTTTCTTCTGCACCGGGACCTTATTATGACTACACCATGTATGATCCACCGGAGTGGAACAGCGACCCTCACTGGGGTTGAACTCCACTTAGGCCAAAAGCCTAAGCTTGGGGGGAGGTATACCGGCATCACTCATTCTTTGCATATTATGGTTGCTGGATACTTGTATATACTTGTTTAGTTTCTTTAAGTGGTTCTCTAATAAGAGGGAGATGATATTTGGGGAAGTGCTGCCTGAAAACAGATTATGGACTGTCACTAAAAAAATTCTCAAAAACAGCCAGAACGTTATTTTGCGAAGCCAATTTTTGTGAATGTTCCCCAGGTTGTTATCTAACTTTCATTAGTTGAACACTTTTCGAGCTGGGCAGTGGAAGAATTTCTTAAAAATCGACTAATGTACTTCTGTCAAGTTTGACGAATTCCTGCTGCTTTGTGTTTATGTAACTTTTCTAGTTTTTATTTTCTTGTTTTTGCTTTGTTTCTTTCCTAAAACACAAAAAGACCAAAAATATTTCTGTTGTTTCTCTTCACCATTTGTTTATTTTGGTTTCATGCATTTATTTTGCTTATTTGCTATCGTTGGTTTGCTATAAGAAAATCCAAAAAGATTTTGCTTTGTTTGCTTATTTCCTTTTGTTCTTGTTTCCAATTTGAAAACACCAAAAATATTTGTTGTTCTTCTTTGGTTTTGTAAAGTTCATTATGAGTTCAATGGTCTTCGGTGGCTGGAGCGTGGTTTTCATTTCATATTATCCAAGCTACACAAGTGAAAGGCAATAATGACGATCTACGACAATTCGACTGTGGTGAGAGGCTGGTATGAACTCTATTTGTTTTCATTTTTGTACATATACTCATCCATGTGAGCATGCTTAGTTGGTTCATGTGAGGTATATGTCATTTAAGAAAGTCTAGTAGTTCATGATCTCTCATGTTTAGCTCCAATTTATTAATATGAGTAGCATGTCATGGATGTTTGCTTGCATTGTTTTATTCATAAATAGGTATGACATTGTGGTATCCTCCTCTGAATAATTCATTTGAATCGACTTGTCACATGCTCACGCATGCATATGACTGAACAAAAGTCAATTAAGCCTCGATGATTTACTTTGCTTCAGAGTACTTGTATCACTTTTATGCCTCCGTTAATTTATTTTGCCGCAAGCATGATTATGACAGTGACTGCTCTCGTGATTGTCACTCCCCAGTCTATTGCTAGCCTTCACTTGTACTGAGCGGGAACGCTGCTCGTGCTTCCAAACCCCTGAAAACCAAGTTGTTCCAAAGTGTCCACCATAAATACCTATGCATGGCATTTCAAACCATTCCAAGTAAATTCTCATGCGCTACCTTTAAACCTTCAAAATGCTTCTCAATTTGTGTTAATGTTTTATAGCTCATGAGGAAGTATGTGGTGTTTATCTTTCAACCTTGTCATTTACTTTTGACAGACTTTCATAATAAGAGCTGGCAACGGGGTGCCCAGCCCCATCTAATAACTTCATTAATAATTCTGTTCACATGTTTTGCTCTGATTCATCAGTTAGCAACTAAATTTTGCAAATAGACACTCCTCCATGGTATGAGATTGATGGAAGGCACCCGAGGATTCGGTTAGCCATGGCTTGTGTAAGCAAAGGTTGGGGGGAGTGTCACTCATAATAAAAACTAAAGTACATGTGTAAACAAAAGAGAAGAGGGATGATCTACCTTGCTGGTAGAAATAACGTCCTTCCTGGGAGCCGCTCTTGAAAGTCTGGTTGGCGAGGTAGTTGGTGTACCCATTACCATTCGTTGACAACAACAAACACCTCTCAAAATAATTTTACTCTTGTTTTAAAAATGAAAAGCTCTAGCGCATGTTAATCCCTGCTTCCCTCTGCGAAGGGTCAATCTTTTACTTTCATGTTGTGTCACCATCCTTTCTTTGAGCACTATCTTGAGAGCACAACTGTCATTCTTAGTATAATATGCTTGTCCCAAAATATGATTGACTGTGGTATAATTTTGATGCTTTTATCTTTGACAATCTCTATTTCTAGTCTTTCTATGAACTTCAGAGGTGCCTGGGCATTTATGTTTTGCTGTTCAAATTCGGGCAAGCGAGATACCACTTTATCATACCCTTTTATGAACATTGCAATCCTGCTGATAGACATGATTCATGATGCTTATTATTAATTTGTTGGTACCTTTCCATGATTGACATAGCTATTGGATGATCTTATTTGCATGTATCTTATTATGAATTGCCTAAGTACTAGCCCATATCATGAGAATATTTACATCATATGAACAAATGTGTTCGTGAAAGTTCTTTTATCGCACTCAGTTGTTAACTGAATTGCTTGAGGACAAGCAATAAGCTAAGCTTGGGGGGAGTTGATACGTCCAAAACGTATCTACTTTCCCGAACACTTTTGCTATTGTTTTGCCTCTAATTTGTGTATTTTGGATACAACTAACACGGACTAATGTTGTTTTCAGCAGAATTGCTCTGGTGTCCCGTTTTTGTGCAGAAATTCAACTTTCGGGAAAATCCTCAGAATTTATACCAAAGGGCCTATTTTACTAGAAGAATCACGGAGCCAGAAGGGCAGGCCTGGGGGAGGCCCAGGGCCCCCAGACGCTAGGCCGGTGCGGCCTAGAGGGGGGGCGTGCCGCCCTAGCATGTGGCCCCCTCGGCTTCCCTCTGACACCCTCCTCTGGACTACTTAAAGGTTTCGATCTAAAAACGCGAGGCAGGAAGTCGAAGTCGCCAGAAACCCTCCAGAACGCCGCCACATCGCGAAACTCCATCTCGGGACCAGAAAACTCCGTCCTGGCACTCCGCCGGGACGGGGAATTGGAGGAGATCATCGCCATCATCACCACCGACGCCTCTCCATCGACCAGCCATGTTTCCCCCATCCATGTGTGAGTAATTCCCCCGCTGTAGGCTGAAGGGGATGGTAGGGATTGGATGGGATTGGTCATGTAATAGCATAAGATTGTTAGGGCATAGTTCCTAGTGTCCGTAATTGGTACTTTGATGATATTGTTGCAACTTGTTATGCTTAATGCTTGTCACTAGGGCCCGAGTGCCATGATCTCAGATCTGAACATGTTATTGTTTCATGATGATATTCATTGTTTTATGATCTTACCTGCAAATTGTATACACATGTCGCTGTCCGGAACCCGAGGCCCCGAAGTGACAGAAATCGGGACAACCAGAGGGGAAGGCGGTGATGTGAGGATCACATGTGTTCACAGAATGTTAATGCTTTGCTCCGGTACTTTATTAAAAGGAGTACCTTAATATCCAGTAGATTCCCTAGAGGCCCGGCTGCCACCGGCTGGTAGGACAAAAGATGTTGTGCAAGTTTCGCATTGCGAGCACGTACGACTATATACGGAACACATGCCTATGGATTGTTTAGTACTTGGACACCGCTTTATTATTATCTGCAAATGCCCTGCTTTGATTGTTACATGAGTTTCTCTCATCCATGCAACGCCCGTTATCCATCCCTGTGCCTACAGTATTTTAATCCTGCTGTTTACTGTAATCACTACTGCTGTCTTTGTTACTCTGCTGCTGTTATTTCACTACTGCTACTGCTACAAAACTGTTACTACTGATAAACTCTTGCGAGCAAGTCTGTTTCCAGGTGCAGCTGAATTGACAACTCCGCTGTTAAGGCTTTCAAGTATTCTTTGTCTCCCCTTGTGTCGAATCAATAAATTGGGTTTTACTTCCCGCGAAGACTGTTGCGATCCCCTATACTTGTGGGTTATCAGAGAACGATAAAGTTAAAGAATCAGGTATAAACTATGAATATGAATGCATTAAGTCTTTCATTGAAACTACTGGTTTTCAAAAGCTTAGTGATAATTATGGTCTTGATTCTCAAATTATTGTTGATTGTTGTAGAACCTTTGCTTCTCATATTAATGTTCCTAAAGAAAATTGGGGCGTGTATCATGAACCTTTCAAAAACACTTGCATGGAAAATGAAATTGTTGTTAATGGTTGCAATAAACATTCCCAAACTTCTGAAAATACTATTTCTTATAAGCATGTTAATTTTTGTGGAATGCATAGACCTTGTGGAATTAATCAAATCGAAGATGAATATTGTATCCATCATAGGAATGAAAAAACTAGAATGTGGTACAAGGCTCTAGATGATCTTGGTGAAAAAGTTGGTGACCTCCATCCTTTTATTTGTGAACTTTGCTATGAAGTGGGTCATTTTAATTTTCAATGTTCTGGTCATGATGATAGTATTTCGAATTTAATGAGTACTTCAAGTCTATATTGTGATAATATGATCACTTCTAATCAGCATGATGAACTTGCTTTATTTTTGGGGTGTGAAGAGTTATCAAGAAAAATTTCTTTGTTAGATATGAGTGATCTTGATATGAATAGTGTGTTGCATGGATGTTATCTCTATTGTGTTAATAATTGCCATGCCAACACCTACATACAAAGTGTTATAAAGGATGGGACTTTACCAAAATATGACAGGACTAATATGTGTTTTGTTCTTATTAATGAAAGAGAGGTATCCTTCCAAGTTTCTTCTATTGTTTCTAATAATAAACCAGGTTATGTGGAGAAGCTTCCTTTCAAGCCTCTCCCTCCTAAAGAGGAAAAGAAGAGGAAGAAGGGAACGAAGAAGAAGAAGAAGAAGAAGAAGAAGAGGAGTAGAAGGAGAGAGGAAACGTTATCTTCTCCCAAACTTGTTGCTCCTATTACAATTGATACTTATAATTCTAAATTCGATGATCCTGAACTTGATGATGAACCTATGCCTGTTATTTATATTAGTGATCATGATTGGGAAAAGCACACTTCTTTTGATATTGAAGATCTCTGGGACACTAATTCTGAAAATGATGATGTTAATAATTGCCATAGTATTAGTACTATCCATGTTTCTTCCCATGATGATATAGAAAGCTCTAAGCTTGGGGATGAGGTGTTTGAAAATCCTTTTGCTACTGATGATTATATGATTGATACCTCTCCTTCTAGTAACAATGATGGTATGTTTACAGATGAGCACACTTTGGAAGATAACTATTCTATTTCTTATGATAACACTATGCCTCCAATCTTTGACAATTATTATAAAGAATACTATGACATAGGTTATAATAACAGTCATCCTCATGAAACTTGTCATAGTTATGAAGGGATTACCCAAAACCATCTCTCTAATATACAGCTTGTCTATCATATTCAAGTTCGTTATGGTGATTGTGATATTTTCAGTCCATCTACTATTGAGGATAAAATTCATTATGATTATTCTATGCCTCCAATTTATGATGATTATAATAATGGATGTGATAGTTTTACTCCCACTATTACTAATAAAATTGATTATGCTTGTGTGGAGAGTAATGATACTTTTATGCATGTGGATCATGATAAGAATGCTTTATGTGATAGTTATATTGTGGATTTCATCAATGATGCTACTGAAAGTTATTATGAGAGAGGGAAACATGGTTATATGCATCTTAATAATATTAAGTTTCCCCTCTTTATGTTGAGAATCTTGAAGTTACTCGTGTTTTATCTTCCTATGCTTGTCACTTTGTTCTTCATTAATTTTTTTGTGTACAAGATTCCTATGCATAGGAAGCGGGTTAGACTTAAATGTGTTTCGAATTTGCTTCTTGATGCTCCTTTTGCTTCATTTTCTATTTTCATGTGACCATCATTAAAAATCACTATGCCCAGCTAAAAGGCGTTAAAGAAAAGCGCTTATGGGAGACAACCCATCATTTTTATTTTCTGTTATTTTTGCTTTTCTTTTTGTTTTGAGTCAAGGTGCTTGTTACTTCTGTAGCAATACCTTTGTATCTTTATTTTCTTGCATTGTTGTGCCAAGTAAAGTCTTTGATAGAAAAGTTGATACTAGATTTGGATTTCTACGCAGAAACAGATTTTTAGCTGTCACGGTTTTGAGTTTTTCTCTCTGTAGAAAAATCTAAAGATCTTGAAAAAATTCATGAGTAATCCTCAGATATGTACGCAACTTTCATTCAACTGGATCTTTTCCATCTGAGCATGTTAAGTGCCTCGAAAAAATTCGTCTTTACGGACTGTTCTGTTTTGACAGATTCTGCCTTTTATTTCGTATTGCCTCTTTTACTGTGTTTGAGTGGGTTTCTTTGCTCCATTAAATTTCAGTAACCTTGGGTAATGTCCAGAAGTGTTGGGAATGATTGTGTCCTTGATGAACATGTTAGTTTTTTATTATGCACTAACCCTCTAATGAGATTGCTTTGAGTTTGGTGTGAAGGAAGTTTTCAAGGATCAAGAGAGGAGGATGATATAATATGATCAAGAAGAGTGAAAAGTCTAAGCTTGGGGATGCCCCCGTGGTTCATCCCTGCATATTTCGAGAAGACTCAAGCATCTAAGCTTGGGGATACCCAAGGCATCCTCTTCTTCATCAACAACTTATCAGGTCACCTCTAGTGAAACTATATTTTTATTCCGTCACATCTTATGTACTTTACTTGGATCATCTGTGTGTTTTTTATTTTTGTTTTGTTATTTTCATTCTCTGAATAAATCGAATCCTAACATACTTGTGTGGGAGAGAGACACGCTCCGCTTTTTCATGTGAACACTTGTGTTTTTGGTTTTACTTTAATGTTCATGGCAAAAGCTGAAAGCCGCTGCACTTATTGTTATTTGGTTGGAAACAGAAAATGCTTCATGTGGTAGTTGGTATATTGTCTTGAATAATTTGATACTTGGCAATTGTTTTGAGCTCTCAAGTAGATCATGTTTAAGCTTTTGCATCATGTAGTTTAAACCTATTAGTGAAGAACTACCGTAGAGCTTGTTGAAATTTGGTTTGCATGATTGGTCTCTCTAAGGTCTAGATATTTTCTGGTAAAAGTGCTTGAGCAACAAGGAAGATAATGTAGAGTCTTATAATGCTTGCAATATGTTCTTATGTAAGTTTTGCTGTACCGGCATACTTGTGTTTGCTTCAAACAACCTTGCTAGCCAAAGCCTTGTACTGAGAGGGAATGCTTCTCGTGCATCCAAAACCTTGAGCCGAAACCTATGTCATTTGTGTCCACCATAACTACCTACTATGTGGTATTTTTCTGCCATTCCAAGTAAATACTTCATGTGCTACATTTAAACAATTCAAAACTTTATTACTCCTTATTTGTGTCAATATTTTATAGCTCATGAGAAAGTATGTGGTGTTTTATCTTTTAATCTTGTTGGGCATACTTTCACCAATGGACTAGTGGCTTCATCCGCTTACCCAATAATTTTGCAAAAAGAGCTGGCAACGGGGCCCCCAGCCCCAATTAATCAACTTTCATTAATAATTCTCTTCACATGTTTTGCCCTGATTCATCAGTAAGCAACTTAATTTTGCAAATTGACACTCCTTCATGGTATGTGAAATGTTGGAAGGCACCCGAGGATTCGGTTAGCCATGGCTTGTGAAAGCAAAAGAGAAGAGGGATGATCTACCTTGCTGGTAGAGATAACGTCCTTCATGGAAGCCGCTCTTTGAAAGTCTGTTTGACAAGGGGGTTAGAGTGCCCACTACCATTCGTTGACAACAACAAACACCTCTCAAAACTTTACTTTTATGCTCTCTATATGATTTCAAAACTTGAAAAGCTCTAGCACATGATTTAATCCCTGCTTCCCTCTGCGAAGGGCCTTTCTTTTACTTTATGTTGAGTCAGTTTACCTACTTCTTTCTATCTTAGAAGCAAACACTTGTGTCAACTTTGTGCATTGATTCTTACATGCTTACTTATTGCACTCATCATATTACTTTGTGTTGACAACCCCTATCCATGAGAAATACATGTAGAAAGTTGAAAGCAATTGCTGAAACTTAAATCTTCCTTTGTGTTGTTTCAAAACCTTCTATTAAGAATCTATTGCTTTATGAGTTAACTCTTATGCAAGACTTTTTGATGCTTGTCTTGAAAGTACTATTCATGAAAAGTTTTTGCTATATGATTCAGTTGTTTAGTCATTATCTTTTTGTTAGCAAACTATAGACCATTGCTTTGAGTCACTTCATTCATCTCATATGCTTTACAATGGTATTGACAAGATTATGTTGGTAGCATGTCACTTCAGAAATTTTCTTTTTATCGTTTACCTACTCGAGGGCGAGTAGGAACTAAGCTTGGGGATGCTTGATACGTCTCCAACGTACCTATAATTTCTGATGTTCCATGCTTATATTATACCAATTTCTACATGTTTCATATACACTTTATATCATTTTTATGCATTTTCCGGTACTAACCTATTAACAAGATGCCGAAGCGCTTGTTCCTGTTTTCTGCTGTTTTTGGTTTCAAAAATTCTACACAGCAAATATTCTCGGAATTGGACGAAACAAAAGCCCACGGCCCTATTTTCCACGGAGGGTTCCAGAACATCGAAGAAGAGTCGGAGACGGCCAGCAGGGGGCCACCCCATAGGGCGGCGCGGCCCACCCTCATTGCGCGCCCAGGTGTGGGGAGGCCACCCCCTGGCTCCACCGACGCTGCCTCTTCGCCTATATATTCTCCCAGATGCGAAAACCCTAAGAATACCGGTCTTCCTCCATGAAAAGTTACGTAGCCTCCGCCATCGCGAAGACAAATTTCGGGGGACAGAAGTCTCTATTCCGGCACGCCGCCGGGATGGGGAATTGCCCCCGGAGTCATCTCCATCGACACCACCGCCATCTTCATCGCCGTTGCTATCTCCCATGATGAGGAGGGAGTAGTTCTCCCCCGAGGCTGAGGGCTCTACCGGTAGCTATGTGGTTCATCTCTCTCTCCCATGGTGTGATCTTTATGTGATCATGAGCTTTGTAATCTAGTTGAATATGTAGATGTTACTCTTGTCTATTATGCACTCTAGAGGTTACTTTAATATGAACTCCGGAGTCACTCTCCACGGTGTGATGGTGACAGTGTGCGCATCGTGTGTGATTCCTTTATGACGTTGTGGAGCTTGTTTACTCCAGCTTGAGGTGTGCTTTTGCAGCCCTACACAATGAATGGTGTTTGTTATCCAACAAGAGAGTGTTTGAGAGTAGAATTTATTTCAATTATGTGATCATTGTTGAGAGTGTCCACTAGTGAAAGTATGATCCCTAGGCCTTGTTTCTAAGCATTGAAACAGCGTTTCCAACAAGTTCTGCTACATGTTCGCTTGCTGTCATTTTTATTTCAGATTGCAATTACTACTTATAATCATCCATATTACTTGTATTTCACTATCTTTTCGCCGAACTAGTGCACATATACATCTGACAAGTGTATTAGGTGTGTTGGGGACACAAGAGACTTCTTGTATCTTAATTGCAGGATTGCTTGAGAGGGATATCTTTGACCTCTACCTCCCTGAGTTCGATAAACCTTGGGTGACTCACTTAAGGGAAACTTGCTGCTGTTCTACAAACCTCTGCTCTTGGAGGCCCAACACTGTCTACAGAAATAGAAGCGCGCGTAGACATCACACAGTACAGACGTAGACGCTCACATATACGCACATACACTCACCCCTATGAAAGCACTCACACTAGTGGAAAACGGGTCTTTTGCACCGGTTCATTTGGGCCATATGCACCGGATTGTGAACCGGTGCAAACAATCCGGTGCAAACCCCCCCCCCCCCCCCCCCTTAGCACCGGTTCAGTTGCGAACCGGTGCTAAAGGGTGCACCACGTGGCGGCTGCCGGGCGTCCAAGTGGGAGGACCTTTAGCACCGGTTCGTAATACGAACCGGTGCTAAAGGGTCTGCCATGGCAGAAAAACGTCCCAGAACGCTGCCGCGGTAGAACCCCGCTACCGTAAATTGTTTTCGAATTATTTTTCACTCCCTCTTTTTTTCCTTTTTTTCAGAATTTCTAATATTTTAGTTATTTCATAAGTTTAGTCTCTAACTACCCTTATCTCCAGTCCAATTATTTACTCGTGCTCAAACTTCCCGCTCGTACACCCATCCTCCCACTACTCTAGCACTAGCACACTTAACTTCCAAGTTCCTTTCCATCCCGCATCCAAGTGCTTCGCGCGCATGTATGTGATACTAGTATCATATCAATCCTATTAACATGTCGGTCGATGCCATATTTCTTTATTGTTCGAATTTCAAATAATTATTTTAATAAACAAAAGTAATGTTGTAATAATAATGTTGAATAAATAAATAAACATTAACTTTACAATTTGTATTATTTTTAATTATTTTCAATATTTTAATTTTTTTAATTTTTTATGCCAAACCTAAAACCTGAAAATTTGAAAATCTTATAATTTGCTAAAAGTAATAGTAATCTTTATGAAGGATGCAATTATTAATTTTAATTTAAAAAAAATATAAAATCCTAAATTTCTGGAAAAAACTAAAATTTTCCTACTTTCATATTTTTATTTGGAATTTTCAGAATCTAAAAATTAGCTAACCGGGTGAACCCAGGTGAAATCGGATGTAACTTTTTCCCACGCTGATTTTGATATATCATACTTTTTTTTCGACGTCGTATGCAAAAGTTAATGCGGTTTTCCATTTTTCAAACATTTTTTGCAATAAAAGTGAAAATTCAAATTTGTTAATTTTCCCTAATAGTAGGTTGCAGAACATACAGGAATCTCAAAAGATTTTATTTTTTGAATTTTCTATCATTTTCTTTTCTATTTTACAGTGTTAAAATCGGCGATCCACGGGGGGAGGGGGTGTAGAGGTGCGTGGGGAGCAGGAAAACCTTTTGCACCGATTCGTGTTACGAACCGGTGCAGAAGGTCCCGCACGAATCGGTGCTAATGCCGCGGCTGGTCCCCTGAACGTCCAGACCGCACGAACCGGTGCTAATGACTCCTTTAGCACCAGTTCGTGCCAAATCCGGTGCAAAAGCTCTTTGAAGCAAAAAAAAAAAAAACAAAGCCCTTGTTTCTACTAGTGGCACGTACACCCTACCCCTATGAGCACCTCCGAGAGACTGCGTCCAAAAAACTTCATCCGATAGGTATTGAGATTGACGAATTCACCACATACGCCTTGCTGTCGACGGGAACGTCGTCTCCCACTGAAGAATAGTCCGTCTCTAATGAGACACCAAAGTGCCTTGAACAACATTTAGTTAAATTTAAACTAAAATCATGAAACTTTTTTTTGAATTGGAGTGAGTACTAGTTTATTTCAAGATTTAACTTTCTCGGTCAACTTTGTGACCCTCGTTAGCCCCCAACTCACCTGCGCCACCAATTTGACCATCAACTCACCGTACACTATAGCCATGCCACTTCATCTGCAACTTCGGTGAAGTGAAGTAACCACCCTCTAAACTGTGCACTCGCATTTCCTGTGTTCCCCTCTTTTTTTTCTTGAACGCAACTATTAGTTTCTGCCGGCCATTGCTCTATTCGTCTTCGTCGTTCACTTGAACCAAGGTCCATAGAAAATTCAAGAGCTGATATAGCCCGCTTCTAGCTAGCAATAACACGGGCTCGTATATTGCAGACATTTGATCTGGCCCATTAACTGGCATTTTTTCTTTCGTAAATCCCACAATTATACTTATTCATTTATTTTATAAATAAGTATAATGATTAACTAAGAAAACATTGACATTAAAATTCACATATCTCAAAAAATATGCTCATGCGGTTTTTAGAAAAAATTATCTTGTACATGAATAAATTCATTCGGGAAAATAAAAACATTCACACATAACAAAAAATTAACTTCGCCTGAAAATATAGCTGTAAGTACACATAAACTTTCTAGAGTGCATTAATTGTCAATTCTTGTCTATCCTCATTCCAACTTCCGAATTATCAATTACACTCACTTCTCATGTCTTCCTACCACAACCGGCACATCCTAGAACTCCTACCATAGCTGCTGGCATTTGCGGTGCTAGGAGATTCAATATGTGTTTTCATGGTTCCATATACATTGCATATATCAACAAATTACAATTAAGAACTAATTAATATGCAGGCATGCAGCATGCCTAATTTTGTTGACTTTACTTGACATCATACAAAAACACGTAGCTCCTCCATTGGCTATTGGCCATGTCTACCGTTCTCTATGCCAGTTGATTGACGATGTTGAACCTATTCACCCTATCTTGTCGCCAGCCAGCTCAACCCCACCCTCTAAATTGCAATTGTCCAACTCATCCCGTGTGTACCTAGGTTCCAACTCGCCGCCAACTAACTACTGAATAATCTTAACACTTAATCCCAAATATGTATTCCCCACTATAGATATGGGGTCCTAAACGGGCGGTTATTTTCCTAGTTTCAGGTTGGACCTAAGTGCAAGTCTACTTAGATGCAAAATTTTCAGTTAGCCCTCAACCCAGTAACTTTAAAACCGAAGATCTTCATGTTACCATCCATCTAATTGTTGCCTGTGTTCCATTACCACAAACTGGAAACCTCAGATGTTTCTCAAAAAAAGAGAAAACATCAGATAAAACACATATACGTCAGAGCGCTACGGATAGATAGTTATCCCTGGCTTCAGTTGAGTCAGATCCTCTCGGACGGGCCGTCGTGACAGTAGTTGGTACGCGTGCATCCAACGTCCACTACAGCCTTGCAGCACCCGCCCTTGTAGTCCTCGGTGATGAGGCCGCTTTGCACAGGGCATACTCGCACTCAACACCTATGAAGGTCTTGCTGTGTTCTTCGCATGGTTTTCCTACTTTCCTGATGAAGCTCAATCAACAAAAAGTATCAGCTCAACTAGCTACGATGCTTAAGAATTACAAGGAGTAGATGAGAACTTTACTGGGAAAAGGGGATCACCAAACCACAAGGTGAGGAGGAGGAAGAAGCACAAGACAGTCGCTGGGATCTTGGAGTGCCCCATGCCTGGCAGACTGTATCAAGGTGAACGAATGGATTGTAATTACTACGGTGAGGTGAGGAGGAAGGGGTGTCCGTGTCTATTTGCATAGGTAGAGTGCACCTAAAATTTGATAAAAATCGCATCTTTAATTTTGGATATTAATTATCATGTACCATTGTTTGGCCAGTAATCACACACATAAATATCATTAATTAATATAAATGCTTTATCTATCCCAACATATAAAGGGTCCTTAAATTTGGCTGATAGATGACTTATAACTTCAACTACAATTTATGTTTAAAATATATCCACAAAATTTGAATAAATATACATTTAAAGAAAGCAGGGGAATTGAAAGATGAATGCAATGAGTAGCACACTAGTCACCAAAAATCGTCGAACGTGCCGTACGTCGTGGCTGCTACGTGACCGCTTTGTCTTGCGTCACATGGTGGACGTGCTCTCGTTGGATACTTGGATTGAGAAATGGAGCCATGGGGATGCAGCACAGGACCGACGGCCGTGGCTTTCTGTGCGATTCTCTCATGTGATGTGACCGGCTCCTGAAGTTTCACACGCATGGGTGCCGTAGCGCTGCAGATCGTGTCCAAACAGGTCTGTAGTGCTACTACTTGTGGTTACGAGAAGCATAGGGCGTGGGCACGCAACTCGCGCGTGGGAGAGCGATATGTATCCGTCACCCCATCAAATTTCGAAGATCTTTTCTCGACAAAGTGGCAGCCAAGTTTCACCGTTTCACCTGAGATGAGACATATGTGGGTGGGGGGGGGGGGGGGGGCAGCTGCCCCTAGGCCCCACTTTTATTGAAACGAAGCCAAAGAAGCCGACTCGCTGCCAGTAGGCGCGGTGAGCATGATAACCACATCGAACTTGGCCTTTTGCCCTGCACCGCCGAACGGTGTCACAGACGCAGCCACGTTGCTTGGCGACGACCAGGATGTGTGGTACGTGTAGCCATACCTATTCCGACGATGGTCACCGTCCTCCTGAAGGGCATTTCCCCCGAGGTGGTGTTGGCGCCGAAGGTCGCGATGAACGACGAATAGTTCACGTCACTTGACAAGGTCAGGTTTGCGTAGTTGGAAATCACCGGAGATATGGTATTCAGTGTACCTCGCGGAGCAGAGGAGCGCGACGAAGTCCCGTGGCCCAACATCGAAGACGAGGCCAGGGTCCATAGCCGAGTTTGGATCGACATGGCCGGAACCGGGCTCGCCATGATGTTGACGTTGGCGTCGGTGATCGGCTGGAGCGTGTTGTCCACCCTTCTCGCCGTGGTCATCATGGCAGACTTGATCATCGCCGGGCTCCAGTTCAGATGCGTCGAGCGCAGCAATGCCGCTCGCGTGCGGGCACGCCGCAGACGTCCCGGAAGCGACCATGAAGTCGCCAACCAGAGCAGTTCGGACTATTTGTGCCATCGCGGAGACCGGGGCCCATGATGACATAGTTAAACCATATCGGGTCCTCAGCATTGATGTCCCCGGTGCAAAGTCTAGGAATGAATAGGGGAAAGCCCATAAAAAATCTATACGAAACCGAAGATCGTGATACTATGTAAAATGGAAAGCTAGGCCCATATCGGCTAAACCGACATACATCATGTAAATGACCTCGACGTGGACTCTGAGACCTAGCTCGCTATCTAAGAGCTAGGAGGAGCCACCGAGGACGGACGGATTCAACCATACATGACACCTTGTAACCCTAGTTTTCATACAATACAATCTCGACGATTTTCCCTTGAACATACTTTTCGTCGGCTGCCTAGTTTGGCTGAGCGGTTAGTTGATTAGCCAGTGTCTTTCTTCCTAGAAAACCAAATCCATCATCATGGGCATTAACAAGGTTAACCCTTTGCACATGACGCCATGATGATGTCCCCTGGCGCTAGTATATTGGGCTTGAGGACACCGGGATAGCGGATGGCCCTCAACCAGAGTACTTGGCTAGCACCGGCGCCAATCGTACCCCGGGGATCCGCAGATCCACAGTGCCAGCGAACATCCACCGATCCACCGTGCCGTGCCAGCCGCGACGGTGAGCAGCCACAGGACGCTGTTGTACAAAGTGTTGAGACCCTCCATGCCATCGTTCCCCGCTGACGCGGACACGATGATGCCGCACTCCATGGCGGCAAACAAGGTGACGACCATAGGGTCCGTGTACAACGGCTGAAGGCCGAACTCAATGGAGACGGAGATGACGTCAACGACGTCTGTGATGGCAGCATCCATGCTGCCCAGCACGTCGGACATCATCGTGTCGTCCCATAAGACCTTGTACGAGGCGATATGTGCGCGCGGAGCAGCTCCATGGGGCATGCCATGCCCGTAGCCGAAGAACAATGCACACTCCACAGGGCTTCCCACGGCGGTGGACGTAGCGTGGGTGCCGTGGCCATTCTGTCACACGTGGAGTTCATGTAGATGGCGACGCTAGGGTTCTTCGCCGCGAAGCCCATGTTGAAGTACCGCGTGTAAAAATATAGAATCCTAATTTCTGTGTTGTATTGGTTTGACCCTTGCAAGGATTATATATATAGAAGTACAACGAGGGAAGAAAACTTGGACTATAAGAAGATCTAATCTTAGTTTAATCTCAACCATACATCTATTCTAGCTAGCATTCCTCCTCAGACGTAGCGGGAGTAAAGCGAACACTTACGACTGGAGAAGTCTTGCGCATCTGTCGCCTTCTCCACCTTATCATCATCATCATCATCATCCCCTTTTAGGTTCTTCTCTTCACTCCCGCCGTAACAGTGGGAGTGTCAGCGATGATTTGTGTTGGCGATGTAAAACTGGATGAAATCTTCATGTAGTCGTACAGATTAAGTAGTTATTCAGATTGTTGTAGAGTACTTGAGCTCGGTGCAGTGCAGCAGATCAGTCATGCCTGGTGTGGGAGGTTGCCCTCCCGGCATCGATGCCGGATGGTTGTAGTCACGGAGCCGGTATATGGCGGAGACTTTGATCGGCAGCAGCCTCTGTGCAAGCAATATACACGTATGTAATGTGTACCTCTTTTTTCTCTCTTCTTCTTTGCATGCGCGATGGGCTGCTGCACATGTTCCAGGGTGAATGCCGTATGTGCGCCCTCCGTGAATAACCGCGTGCCCGCGTGAGGTCAGCTGCTGGCATCGTGCGATGCATGAGTCCCTTCGCCGCTCTGCGCGTTGTGTTGGCGTCCAAACGTACGTACGCGTGCTCGACCTGCCGGTCGGATCTGCGCAGGACGTCGAGGGACCTGTCCCAGTGTCCCGTGTTGATGCAGAGGGACCTGCCGTGCGAAGACGCTGCAGATTGAATTCCTCCGCGCGAGGTGATGGTGCCAAACCGCGCCGCCGTATGCACTGATTTTCACCGGGAGATCTTGATTTACGGGAGTTCACTTGGCTAGTCGAATCTAATATAGGAATTGGCAACTACTAAGAATATTTTGAAAATCGGATCTAATATCTAAGAACCGATCTAATCTTTGATAAAATCGGATGACGCACCCCTAGGAGATTAATCTTCTTAGGAGCGGCACAATGCGAAAGTGATTGGAGGACTTGGGAGTTAGAATTGGCATCGTGAGACTAACCGCGCAGCCGTACATGTATTCTAACACTGTGCTCCGATAGCGCGCTTACTTTAAATTTCAAAAAAGAATTTGTGGGTTCTTTTTTTATTTCGGAGTAGTCAAATTGCTATAAAATTTAGAATTTTCTTGCAGAATATTAAAAATAAACCTTTTTTTAATCAGCTTCCGATTGCACGTGGTGGCGGGGAAAGCTTTGCCCGGATCGCAAGCCCCCCGCCGCCTGAGAGGCACCAGAGGCATGCCGGTGTCTTCGAAGCTCGCGCTCTCGGGCCACACCCTATCGACCACGCTGAGCTTCGTCACAGGGCACAACCCGCTGGCCGAGCGGAGGCCAAGGAACTCCTGGGAGTGTGTGGTGTCATGAGCGACGGCGGCACGGCGGTCCGGGTGCGCCAATAGGATGTCGGGTGTGCGGCGTACCGCGCAAGCTCTGAGCGAGAGAGAGTGGCGGCAAAGTCGTGCAACGCATCCGTGTACGTGTAGAGATGCTGCAGGGAACCACGAGAGCAGTGCCCAACGCGGCCGCCAAGGTCGCTAGGATTGAGGAGTACCAAGCGTGACAGTTCATAGATTTCGGGGGTCCTAGGGCGACACAACATTAATGACCCCTTGTTATAGTGGACAAGTTTTTCTGGAGGAGGGGGCCATGGCCCCCCTACTCTAGAATTTTTTTTAAAGATATTTATATATGATAAATTTTAAATGTTACTCAAAGTTTAAGCAAGATTGGTGTTCTGGGCCGCTTAACAATCTCCATCAAGCTACCTGCTTGGTGAGACAGAAAATACTTAGAAAATATTAGTATTCCGCAAGAGAAATATTAGAATAATACACTAGAAAATTAAATGATATTATCCATGGTCTTCAGAATTTTGGTGAACACATTTAAAATTATTTATTTATAATGACCGAGCTAACTATATGCCATAATTACTGTTTCTACCAATAGCTATGTGTGTATATGTGTATATATATGTATCTCTAGAATTAATCACAAAAAAAGTGTGCCGGTGTTGTTTTCCATATTTGGGAAGGCAAGAAAGAAATCATGTTATCGGGAAAAAGATATTTAGAAATATTGAAATATGTTTTGTTCAAAGAAAATGGAATGGAGGCACAGCAAGCTGCACATTGGCCTTCTATATTTTCTAGAATTATTCGAAACTATACGGTCTAAAGAATAAATGTTGAAATATTTGTTTTGGTAAGAGAAGTCAGAGTATATATAGAGGCACGATAAAGGGGACATAATGTTTTGATTCAGAGGTCTAAATGCACCTATTATGAAAAGTGCATTGTAAAAGTATTTTAAAATGTTCAAAAATTACGATTTTTTTTCCTTGATGTACATCTAGACATGCAATGTCTGCACACAAAATTTTGTACGAAAGGCATATTTTTTTGTGGACTGTGTAAAAAAGAAAAATAAAGATCTTGTGAGAATCTATTTTGAAGCACTGAAAATTGTATTTTTTATACAAGTATCAAAAAAATAATTTCCGTAAGACTTTATATGTGGACATAGAATCTCCGGGTGTACACATAGAATTTTTTGTCATATTTTTTAATCTTTTAAAATATGGTTTTTGGGCAGTGGGTGTATCTTCATTTATGATCCAAAATGCATTTCCGCACGACAAGCTGCAACTTAGAGCATCTATATTTTCTAAAATTATTTTAAATTATATTACATAAAATATAAGTACAAATTTACTAAGTGGAAAAAAATTCTTAAGTCAGGGCCCTATAGCTCGTGAGGGCCCGGGGCGAGCGTCCGTCTGCCCCATCTTATTGGCTGGCCCTGGCGCTCGCGCTCGACGACGAGCGAGGAGGAGCTAGCGAGCAGAGGAGTTCCTGTTGGTGCGCGTTTTATACGGAGTAGACGCGATGTGGCTAGCTTGCTGCTAGCTACGCACTATCGCACTGTGCTGCGTGTTTTGAACTTGTGATGGGTTCAGCTGAGAGGACCTACCCTCGATAAATCACAAATCACGGTTTTTTACTGTTCGTCAAAAAATCGAAATGATGAAGAACCCAGTGTAACGGCTAGAATGCTAGGTGGTGATGTGAAACCAACAATCTATGCTTTCCACACCGAGGATGGCAGCACACACCACCATACACGTCCACATCATAGACATGTGATCCCCTATAAATCTAAACCCTAACTAGCCTCTTCACATAGTATCAGAGCCAACGATCCTTCTCGCCTAGCTCTTCGGCTGCCACCATGGCTACATCTTCCGCGATCACGTCTTCTGACATCATGTACAAAGTGCAGCCCACACGACGGGTCTTTCTCTCCCCTTTGGGCCGACAACACTAAGTTTGCTTTGTTCAATTTCGCCAATATGAATGATCAAACTCACCCTCGAGACTTACCTTTTCTGGAAGGCTTGGGCCATGCCCCCACTTCAAAGCCATCTGCTCTCTGGCTATGTCGATGGAAGGGTATAGTTCATCTGTGTGATGGCGTTAGTCATGGAAGAGTTGAACATGGTCGGCTTCTCTTTCATGATCCAACGATGTTGCACGTCCCTTTACCGAGCCCTTGAAATTTGGCCGTTTTCTCATTGTGGTTATGGATGAGAAGAACTGCCGCACGCCATCAAAAAGTTGGTATCATCGTGAGACGATGTTTTAGGAAATGGATGTAAAAAACTCATCGGAGCTATCCTCCATGATCTATGCATCAAAACTGTAGGAAGGACGTCACGCATACATTACTAAATAATTATCGATGACAATTTGCGATAAATTTGTACCTCACAACTTGGATGTGCATTTGGCCGAATAGGTTGTGGGTGGCAACTCGCTGGTGTGTGGCTGACCGTAAAACCGGTAAAAGCAAGTTATCCTGGCCAGATCCAGGAGCGCAACCGCCAAGCGTGAGATCCTCTTGCGTCGGTGTGGCGGCAGTGTGGCGGCCACGACGAGGGCACGGGACGAGTACTTGGTTTTCTATAGAGCCCGAACTGCTCCGTGACGGGCAAGAGGTGGAGAAATGGAGGAAATTTCATGATACGGGTGCGCTATAGCGATGGCGATCAGGTCTGAGAAGGCCTCGCAGTTTTCTACTTCTGGCTTCGACGAACCAGCGTGGGCGTACGCACTCTGCACGCACCTAGCTCGCCCGTGACCGTGTAAGGAATTTGTGTTTTGCTTTCCAGGAATTTTTGACCGCTGCATGCATGTTCCTACAATGTTACCAATCTCACAGTATATACGGAGTACTTTCTTTTCTACCTACATATCTTTCACGCTGTGCAATATCGTCTTTTCTTTGCGATCGAAAAATCCAATCCATTAATTATTCATAATCCTCAACGGGGAAATTACAAACTACTATTTGAACCACCTATCGGTGACTACAAGCAGTACTCGGGCATGCGGAATACGCACCGCCATTCTTGTCCTATCTCACTTGAGCTAATCAAAATTTGTCGTAATAGAGCTTATTATAGTAAACAGATAAGAAGTCATAGTGTTAAGCGTCAAAAGACCACAACCATCGCCGGTAAAGAAAAGCGTAGATAAAAAAACATCAATCAAATTCAGCTAGAACCGCCGGATACACACCTTCACACGTCCTCTGGAAATGGTAGTGTTTTTTTTTATATGTATATGGGCAATGGTAGAGTTGAAGCCAAGGGGTATCGTAGCTTATGGTGGGCAATATCTTGAAATGGCTCGTTTCACGTGTGTGCTGCTGTTGCATTTCCTTTCGGACCTCCATGATTGCCCCTGTGCACCTTCAATTTACTTGCTCTGCGCTACATACGAGTTCACACAACACACCGTACGTCGTTGCTCCAACGATGTCGACGGCTTGACGGCGACTGGATTCGCTAAGCAATCATGGACGATGTACCGGATCTTGAAGAGTTCCCTCTACACGCGTCGCAGCATCTGTGCCGATCAGGGCATGATGCGATAGCCATCTCTATGTGGGCGTCTAGAGGCACAAAAACGAAATGACAAATAATTCAAACTCTCATTCATTGGCCTCCACAAAACTCCAGAGATTAGGCCTCGAAAACTGACGGAAGGATGCGCTCTCAATTTTTCAGGAACTCCCAAGATACAAGCTTCAACTATTTTCTTTTATGATCTTTCGAAAAACAAAATGGTGATTATAAATTTCCAGGATGACATGCCTGATTAAGCATACAACAACGTGCAGTCACGCCTGGGCGAACCCTAGCGCCGGCAGCCGCCGCCTCCTCTCCGCCCCTTCCTTTCGCCGCTGCCGTCGGCGCTGGCCACGGTGGCGGCAGGCCCCGGCGCCAAAGAGAGTCGGGGGGTGGCCGTGGCGACGACCTGATGTGGCGGCTGCTGCGGGGAGGCGAGCACGGCATCCGGGGCGGCGATCCCCTGGTGTGCGGCGGCAACTGCTCCTTCCAAGGCTTCCCGGCGATGGGGGGTGGTGGTGGCCGCGGGTCTGGTTCCCACACAGATCCGTCGTCGGTTCTCCTGACGGCGCGAGGAGGGGGCAGCGACTTTGCGAGGTGAGGATGGTGTGGTACCGGCGTCCAAGACCGCGTGGCGTGACAGGCCCGATCTTTGATCTGGGTCGCGTGGGTCTCGGATGGTGTGTTCACCGATTCCTCCTTCGTTTTCGTTGGCTAGCAGATGACGGTGAGGGGGCCTGTTAATCTGTTTCGCAGTTTGAAGGTGGTGGTCCTAGGGTTTCTCTTGCGCGAAGATGGAGACCTTCCTGAGGTCTGCCCTTCTTGATCTAGCCGGAGTGTTGAGTTTCGGAAGGCGCCGCCGGCGAATATAACAGTGCTTCTTTTGCCTGGAGTTTGCTGGATCGGGTGGTATTCGGTCGTGCGCACCCATGTTTTTATTCCAGCCGTTTGGTTTTGGAGGGAGCGGCGCGAAGCTCTATTCTGTGTTGACACCAAGTGACATTTTGGTCCATGGTGAAGTCAGAAGAAGAGAATATCATGAAGGCCGGATCGGAGGTCTAGCTAATGGGGATTCAAGTCTCCGCGCTGTTGAGGGACTTGCTTGGTGTTCCGGGCTTCGCAGCAGTGGTATGCAAGTGGGGGCGGCAGCACAGGTGAAGTTCAGAGTCCTAATTTTTAGGGTGAAAATCCAAGGTCTGGCCTTAACTGGTTGTGCCTGGCAATGACCTTGTTGGAGGCATTGTTTTTGAGAGCGGGGACTATCTTTAGGGTGAAAACCTAAGATCTTTGATCGGGCGACGACAGCGCTGGTGCACTGTTTCCCTCTTGGAGGCGTCGCTTTTGGAGAGTCTGTATTTCAGGTGTTTTCTTGGTGGTGGATGTATTGCTGTTGATAGGCCTAGAATGCTGTAGCGGGACTTTTGTTTCTTAATTTTCTTTTTTCCTTTTTTGGCAACCATCAACCGTCTCTAGATCACCATCTTCCCTTAGAAAGTCCCCTATTTACCCTGGGCCATTGTAGTCATCCTCCCTAGCTATTCATCCCAAAGGCTCTGGCCCTCCACTCTGTATTTGTGTCAGCCTATTTTCACATACCCTTTCTTCCCAAATATTCGTGCATTTCTAAACCCACCGAGTCCCCCCCCCCCCCCCCCCCCACCACTCAATAATAGCATTCCTTGTAGGGCGACCTGTAATGAACACATGGTGCAATTTCACAAGATGAAAACATGAGAAATGCTCCTTCAACTTGTTTTCATTTGTTTCCAACATATTCAGAAAGCATTTTTTGTGGGAAATATTCAGAAGGAATATTGACTACGATACCCTAGGCAAAACAAGGAGTATTACACGTTGGCGCGAACGGCCCAAGCGGGAGCCATTGAAGGACAACCCACTCTTTGACTTGGAACCCTTCGTAGCTGAGAAAATTGCACATAACACCAATTGTTGGGGCATTTGTTACACATAACCAAACAAAAAAAAATTCACAAAATGTCGTGGTATCGTCACGGCATATGCCATAGGATGGCTAAAGAGAGTGGTTCCTAGATGGTCTCACGGCGGTATCCGAATGCAGGTATGGGGACGAGTGACACGGTCGACGTACCCAGGTTCGAGGCCCTCCCGTGGAGGTAACACCTCTACTCCTGCTATGAGTGTATAAGATGATCACACAGTACAATGGCGCTCCTTGAGCTGTATCCGGCTTGCCCTGGGAGGCTAAGGTAGACGATGGTCTCTCTCACAGGACAGCACTAAGGCTAGAGTGAAGTAAGAATGATCGATCCCCTGCACGAGAGGGGGTGGTGCGGCTTATATAGGCGCCGACACTTTACATAAAAGACCCTATAGTCTACTGGCTGGCTTGGTCGGCTTCGGCTCCCGCTCCTTCCCGAGGAGTTGACGTTAGTAGCCGTTGAGGCCTCATGGCCTGTCCCATCCGGCTGCCTGAGTCAGCGGTATGGAGAGGAAGCGTCTCTGTCGCCATCACGCCCTGTAGCCGGTACGGACCGACGTAGGCCATGATGGCCTGTCCGGCGCGTGGCACTATTGCTCCCCAGTGCCCCGCGCTTTACGGGAGATGAGGTCAGCGTGGACCTGCGAACCCGGACCACCTACCCAGTTCCTTCTAGTGCAAGACTCGCCAGCCTCGAGTCGGTCTGGAGTATAAACCCCAGTCGGATATGGCTTGTAGAAGCCGGCCCAGCCACAGCGAAGTCGGCTGCGGCCAGGCCGACTAGGACTTAGAGCCAGCCGGCTTCCGGACCAGCCGGCCACGGCTCCAGCCGGCTGCTCCTCAGCCGGCCTTTGCCGCGAGCCGGCCAGTCGCCAGCCGGCTGCTCCGCGTCCATTGCCCTACTCTGGGTCTTCCCCCCGACACAAAACACCACTTTTTCTCGTAATTATTGCACAAAACACAAATACCGTGATTAATCACGTATTAAACAAGTTGGGCCTACTGGTAGTTGGCATTGACCGCAAACAGTGGGACCCTAAGCGGAGAGACGTGGGAGGTCCATCGCGGTGGGGATGCACGGGCGCACAAATCCTCTAGAAGACGACAACGGACTCAGCCTAGCGACGACGAGCTCAGGAGGTCCATAACGAGGACGGGGGCGTGCTGGAGGAGTGGATGGAGGTGGTGGCGGCCACCTACCAGGCTGGAGAAGGCAATGAGGACGACGGCCTCGAGCACCTCGAGTTGATTCCTTCGTGTGGGAAGTTCAGCAATATGAGCTTGAAAGGACACAGATGTCGCCTAGAGGGGGGGTGAATAGGCGATTTAAAACTTTTACGAGATGGACTTAACAAATGCGGAATAAAACTAGCGTTTACTTTGTCAAGCCCAAAGCCTATATACTATGGTTCACCTATGTGCACCAACAACTTATGCTAAGCAATACAAGCAAGTATGTGATAGCAAGATATATATAACTTCAAGCACGATGTCTATCACAAGGTAAAGTGCATAAGTAAAGAGCTCGGGTATAGAGATAACCGAGGCACGCGGGAGACGATGATGTAGCCCGAAGTTCACACTCTTGCGAGTGCTACTCTCCGTTGGAGCGGTGTGGAGGACAAGTCACTCCAAATGCACGAGGGCCACCGTATTCTCCTCGAGAATTCCCACCAAGAGGGATGTCCTCGATCCACTATGTAACCTTAGGGAGGTTACCGAACCCGCACAAAGCTTGGGGCTATCTCCACAACTTAATTGGAGGCTCCCAACAAATTGCCACAAAGGCCTTGCCCTTGAAGAATCTCCACAACTTAATTGGAGTCCCCAAGAACACCACTAAGATGCCACAAAGGCCTTGCCCTTGAAGATTCTCCACAACTTAATTGGAGTCCCCAAGAACACCACAAAGATGCCACAAAGGCCTAGAATCCGTCTAGGGTTCCAAGAACCCAAGAGTAACAACTTTCTTGCTTTCACCTCCACGAATCACCGTGGAGAACTCAAACCGATGCACCAAATGCAATGGCAATAACACCACAAAGATGCTCAAGTCCTTCTCTCTCAAATTCCAACAAAGCTACAAAAGCTATTGGAGGAATAAGAGAGGAAGAACAAAGGAATTCACAAAGAACACCAAGATCAAGATCTAGAGAGTTCCACTCACAAAGAGATGGATTTGATTGGTAGAAATGTAGATCTAGATCTCCTCTCTCTTTTCCCTCAAATGGGGGCAAGAATCATGGAGGGATTGAGAGATAGTGCAAGCTTCTCTAGTTCAACAATGGAGGAGAGAGAGAGTGAGAGAAGCTACAGCCCAAGGAGGAAGAAGGGGGGTATTTATACCCCCAAGAAAATCGAGTCGTTGGGCAAAACCAGGGCCGGATAATCCGGCCTAAGTAAGGGCCGGATAATCCGCCCCCCCCCCCCCCCCCGGATAATCCGGCCTCAGGGACAAAACCTGGTAAAAGTCCGGCCAAAAGTCCGGCCCCTGTCCAGAGCTGCTTTTCTTCTGGTCCTTAGCCGATTTCGAGGGGGCCGGATATTTATCCGGCCCGGATAATCCGGCCCGGAAAATCCAGCCTGGCAAACTACAGAAACACCAAAACTAAAACGGGCATAACTTTAGCATCCGGACTCCGATTTTGATGATCTTGGGCTTGTTTTGAAGCTAGGAACAAGCTCTACAAGATCATGCAGGAAATCATCATAGTCCAACAAGGGAGGATAGAAACAAATGATGAAATGTTTGACCTATCTAAAAAAGACATACCGGTAAAACCTCCAATCTCGAAAATGCAACAAGTTGCCCGTGCAAAAACCATTCTTGATGAACTAGAGCTTGTCATGAGAATAAGCACAAGCTCTAAATCATCACATGGATAAGATCCAAATAACAACCAAGAAAGATGATGAATCAAACTCGAAAACTCAAGAAGTGATCTATGCGAAATCCGTTTTCGATGAACTAGAACTTGTCATGAGAATATGCACAAGCTCTAAAACATCACATGGATAAGGTCCAAATAACAACCAAGAAAGATGATGCAAGGATGCAAAGGTTTGAGCTCTCTCCGAGCGATACGATCGAGTTACTCACTCGAGAGCCCTCTTGATAGTACGGCAACTAAACTATAAACCAGTCTCCAACTACACTATGAGACTGGTGAGAAAGAAACCCTATCAAGAGCAAACCTTATACTTGCGCATTCCACTTGAGCTCGATGACAACGATCTTGACCTCAACAAGATGGAACGCCTTTCTTGCTTGTGCTTGCTTGATGAAGTCTTGTGGATTGCTCCCTGCTTGTGACGGTAAAGCACTCGTCCGTTGGGAACCCCAAGAGGAAGGTGTGATGCGTACAGCGGCAAGTTTTTCCTCAGTAAGAAACCAAGGTTATCGAACCAGTAGGAGCCAAGAAGCACGTTGAAGGTTGATGACGGCGGAATGTAGTGCGGCGCAACACCAGGGATTCCGGCGCCAACGTGGAACCTGCACAACACAACCAAATTACTTTGCCCCAACGTGATAGTGAGGTTGTCAATCTCACCGGCTTGCTGTAACAAATGATTATATGTATAGTGTGGATGATGATGTTTGCAGAAAACAGTAGAACGAGTATTGCAGTAGATTGTATTCGATGTAAAGAATGGACCGGGGTCCATAGTTCCCTAGTGGTGTCTCTCCGATAAGATATAGCATGTTGGATGAACAAATTACAGTTGGGCAATTGACAAATAAGGATGGCATGACAATGCACATACATGTTATGATGAGTAGTGTGAAATTCAATTGGGCATTACGACAAAGTACATAGACCGCTATCCAGCATGCATCTATGCCTAAAAAGTCCACCTTCAGGTTATCATCCGAACCCCTTCCAGTTTTAAGTTGCAAACAATAGACAATTGCATTAAGTATGGTGCGTAATGTAATCAACAAATACATCCTTAGACATAGCATTGATGTTTTATCCCTAGTGGCAACAGCACATCCACAACCTTAGAACTTTCTGTCACTGTCCCAGATTTAATGGAGGCATGAACCCACTATCGAGCATAAATACTCCCTCTTGGAGTTACAAGTAACGACTTGGCCAGAGCCTCTACTAATAACGGAGAGCATGCAAGATCATAAACAACACATAGATGATAGATTGATAATCAACATAACATAGCATTCAATATTCATCGGATCCCAACAAACGCAACATGTAGCATTACAAATAGATGATCTTGATCATGTTAGACAGCTCACAAGATCCGACAATGATAGCACAATTAGGAGAAGACGACCATCTAGCTACTGCTATGGACCCATAGTCCAGGGGTGAACTACTCACTCATCACTCCGGAGGCGACCATGGCGGTGAAGAGTCCTCCGGGAGATGATTCCCCTCTCCGCAGGGTGCCGGAGGCGATCTCCTGAATCCCCCGAGATGGGATTGGCGGCGGCGGCTGATGTCTACGGGAGCTTCTATTCTTGTAGACAGTGTTGGGCCTCCAAGAGCAGAGGTTTGTAGAACAGCAGCAAGTTTCCCTTAAGTGGATCACCCAAGGTTTATCGATCTCAGGGAGGAAGAGGTCAAAGATATCCCTCTCATGCAACCCTGCAACCACAAAGCAAGAAGTCTCTTGTGTCCCCAACACACCTAATAGGTGCACTAGTTCGGCGAAGAGATAGTGAAATACAGGTGGTATGAATAAGTATGAGCAGTAGTGACAGCGCCAGAAAAGTGCTTTGCTGTCCAGGACTGGCGTGTGGTTGATGGTGGTAATATTGCAGGCAGTACAAATACAGTAAAACAGTAAACAAGCAGCGATAGCAATATTTAGGAGCAAGGCCTAGGGATCATACTTTCACTAGTGGACACTCTCAACATTGATCACATAAATAAATAGATAGATGCTAGACTCTACACTCTCTTGTTGGATGATGAACACCACTAACTGTGTAGGATTACACGAACCCTCAATGCCGGAGTTAACAAGCTCCACAATATTCGATGTTCATATTTAAATAACCTTAGAGTGCATGACAGATCAACATAACCAAACCAAGTACTAACATAGCATGCACACCACCTTCACACTACGAAAGGAGGCATAGATCACATCAATACCATCATAGCAATAGTTAACTTCATAATCTACAAGACATCACAATCATAGCCTACGCCAAGTACTAACACGATGCACACACTGTCACCATTACACCGAGCAGGAGGAATGAACTACTTTAATAACATCACTAGAGTAGCACATAGATGAATTGTGATACAAAACACATTGCAATCATAAAGAGATATAAATAAGCACTTCACTATGCCATTCATAACAGTGAATAAGTATTCTGTGAAATATAGCCTAAGAGACCCACACGGTGCACACACTGTCACCTTTACACACGTGGGACAAGGAGTCTCCGGAGATCACATAAGTAAAATCCACTTGACTAGCATAATGACATCTAGATAACAAGCATCATCATATGAATCTCAATCATGTAAGGCAGCTCATGAGATTATTGTATTGAAGTACATAGGGAGAGAGATTAACCACATAGCTACCGGTACAGCCCCGAGCCTCGATGGAGAACTACTCCCTCCTCATGGGAGACAGCAGCGGTGATGAAGATGGCGGTGGTGTCGATGGAGAAGCCTTCCGGGGGCACTTCCCCGTCCCGGCGGCGTGCCGGAACAGAGACTCCTGTCCCCCAGATCTTGGCTTCGCGATGGCGGCGGCTCTGGATGGTTTCTCGTACCGTGGCTTTTTCGTCTCGATGTTTTAGGTCGAGGGGGCTTAAATAGGCGAAGAGGCGGCGTCAGAGGGTTGAAGAGGCGGTGACACCATAGGGCGGCGCGGCCAGGGCCTGGGCCGCGCCGGCCTACCTCCTGGGGCCCATGTGGGTCCACTCTGGCGACTCTCGGGTGTTCTGGATGCTTCCGGGGATTCTAAGATGCTGGGCGTTGATTTCGTCCGATTCCGAGAATATTTCCTTACTAGAATTTCTGAAACCAAAAACAGCAGAAAATAGCAACTGGCCCTTCGGCATCTCGTCAATAGGTTAGTTCCGGAAAACGCATAAATATGACATAAAGTGTGCATAAAACATGTAGATATCATCAATAATGTGGCATGGAACATAAGAAATTATCGATACGTCGGAGACGTATCAGCATCCCCAAGCTTAGTTTCTGCTTGTCCCGAGCAGGTAAACGATAACAAAGATAATTTCTGGAGTGACATGCCATCATAACCTTGATCATACTATTGTTAGCATATGTAATGAATGCAGCGATCAAAGCAATAGTAAATGACATGAGTAAACAAATGAATCATATAGCAAAGACTTTTCATGAATAGTACTTTCAAGACAAGCATCAATAAGTCTTGCATAAGAGTTAACTCATAAAGCAATAATTCAAAGTAAAGGCATTGAAGCAATACAAAGGAAGATTAAGTTTCAGCGGTTGCTTTCAACTTGTAACATGTATATCTCATGGATAATTGTCAATGCAAAGTAATATAACAAGTGCAATATGCAAGTATGTAGGAATCAATGCACAGTTCACACAAGTGTTTGCTTCTTGAGGTGGAGAGAGATAGGTGAACTGACTCAACATAAAAGTAAAAGAATGGTCCTTCAAAGAGGAAAGCATCGATTGCTATATTTGTGCTAGAGCTTTGATTTTAAAAACATATAGAGAGCAATAAAAGTAAAATTTTGAGAGGTGTTTGTTGTTGTCAACGAATGGTAGTGGGTACTCTAACCCCCTTGCCAGACAAACCTTCAAAGAGCGGCTCCCATTTTATTTTATTTTTGTGTGGCACTCCTTCCAACCTTTCTTTCACAAACCATGGCTAACCGAATCCTCGGGTGCCTGCCAACAATCTCATACCATGAAGGAGTGCCTTTTTATTTTAGTTTTATTATGATGACACTCCTCCCCACCTTTGCTTTCTCAAGCCATGGCTAACCGAATCCTTCGGGTGCCGTCCAACAATCACATACCATGGAGGAGTGTCTATTTTTATTAATTAATTTGGGACTGGGAATCCCATTGCCAGCTCTTTTTGCAAAATTATTGGATAAGCGGATGAAGCCACTAGTCCATTGGTGAAAGTTGCCCAACAAGATTGAAAGATAAACACCACATACTTCCTCATGAGCTATAAAACATTGACACAAATCAGAGGTAATAAATTTTGAATTGTTTAAAGGTAGCACTCAAGCAATTTACTTTGGAATGGCGGAGAAATACCATGTAGTAGGTAGGTATGGTGGACACAAATGGCATAGTGGTTGGCTCAAGTATTTGGATGCATGAGAAGTATTCCCTCTCGATACAAGGTTTAGGCTAGCAAGGTTATTTGAAACAAACACAAGGATGAAGCGGCGCAGCAAAACTCACATAAAAGACATATTGTAAACATTATAAGACTCTACACCGTCTTCCTTGTTGTTCAAACTCAATACTAGAAATTATCTAGACCTTAGAGAGACCAAATATGCAAACCAAATTTTAGCATGCTCTATGTATTTCTTCATTAATAGGTGCAAAGCATATGATGCAAGAGCTTAAACATGAGCACAACAATTGCCAAGTATCACATTATTCAAGACATTCTACCAATTACTACATGTAGCATTTTCCGTATCCAACCATATAACAATTAACGAAGCAGTTTCAACCTTCGCCATGAAAATTAAAAGCTAAGAACACATGTGTTCATATGAACCAGCAGAGCGTGTCTCTCTCCCACACAAGCATTTATTCAAACAAAAGCAAAAACAAAAGCACACAGACGCTCCAAGCAAAGTACATAAGATGTGGCCGAATAAAAATATAGTTTCAAGAGAAGGAACCTGATAATTTGTCGATGAAGAAGGGGATGCCTTGGGCATCCCCAAGCTTAGACGCTTGAGTCTTCTTGATATATGCAGGGGTGAACCACCGGGGCATCCCCAAGCTTAGAGCTTTCACTCTTCTTGATCACATTGTATCATCCTCCTCTCTTGACCCTTGAAAACTTCTTCCACACCAAACTCGAAACAAACTCATTAGAGGGTTAGTGCATAATCAAAAACTCACATGTTCAGAGGTGACACAATCATTCTTAACACTTCTGGACATTGCCCAAAGCTACTGAAAGTTAATGGAACAAAGAAATCCATCCCACACAGCAAAAGAGGCAATGCGAAATAAAAGGCAGAATCTGTCAAAACAGAACAGTCAGTAAAGACGAATTTTATTGAGGCACCAAACTTGCTCAAATGAAAATGCTAAAATTGAATGAAAGTTGCGTACATATCTGAGGATCACTCACGTAAATTGGCATAATTTTCTGAGTTACCTACAGAGAATTTTTCCCAGATTCGTGACAGCAAAGAAATCTGTTTCTACGCAGTAATCCAAATCTAGTATGAACCTTACTATCAAAGACTTTACTTGGCACAACAATGCAATAAAATAAGATAAGGAGAGGTTGCTACAGTAGTAACAACTTCCAAGACACAAATATAAAACAAAGTACTGTAGCAAAATAAACACATGGGTTATCTCCCAAGAAGTTATTTCTTTATAGCCATTAAGATGGGCTCAGCAGTTTTAATGATGCACTCGCAAGAAATAGTTTTTGAAGCAAAAGAGAGCATCAAAAAGCAAATTAAAAACAAATTTAAGTCTAACATGCTTCCTATGAAAATGAATCTTGTAAATAAACAAGTTCATGAAGAGCAAAGTAACAAGCATAGGAAAACTAGACAAGCTCAACTTCAAAATTTTAAGCATATAGAGAGGTGTTTTAGTAACATGAAAATTTCTACCACCATATTTTCCTCTCTCATAATAACTTTCAGTAGCATCATGAGCAAACTCAACAATATAACTATCACATAAAGCATTATTATCATGAGTCTCATGCATAAAATTATTACTCTCCACATTAGCATAATCAATTTTATTAGTTGTAGTGGGAGCAAATTCAACAAAGTAGCTATCATTATTATTCTCATCATCAAATATAGGAGGCATATTGTAATCATAATCAAATTTATCCTCCATAACAGGCGGTACCAAAAGACTACTATCATTATAATCATCATAAATAGGAGGCAAAGTATCATCAAATAAAATTTTCTCCTCAATGCTTGGGGGACTAAAAAGATCATGCTCATCAAAACCAGCATCCCCAAGCTTAGAATTTTCCATATCATTAGCAACAATGGTGTTCAATGTGTTCATGCTAATATGTTCCATGGGTTTTTTAATTTTGGGATCAAACCATCCATGTCTTAAATCAGGAAATAGAATAAGAAGCTCATTGTTGTCCGTTATGCCTTACTAGTGTAAACAAGAAACAAAAAGATGCAATTGCTGGATCTAAAGGAAATAGCTTCGAGCACACACACAACGGCGCCAGAAAAGTACTTTACCTAGGACCGGAGTATGAGAGCCTTTTACCTTTCCTCCCCGGCAACGGCGCCAGAAAAGTGCTTTTTGTCTACGGGAGCTTCTATTCTTGTAGACAGTGTTGAGCCTCCAAGAGCAGAGGTTTGTAGAACAGCAGCAAGTTTCCCTTAAGTGGATCACCCAAGGTTTATCGATCTCAGGGAGAAAGAGGTCAAAGATATCCCTCTCATGCAACCCTGCAACCACAAAGCAAGAAGTCTCTTGTGTCCCCAACACACCTAATAGGTGCACTAGTTCGGCGCAGAGATAGTGAAATACAGGTGGTATGAATAAGTATGAGCAGTAGTGACAGTGCCAGAAAAGTGCTTTGCTGTCCAGGACTGGCATGTGGTTGATGGTGGTAATATTGCAGGCAGTACAAATACAGTAAAACAGTAAACAAGCAGCGATAGCAATATTTAGGAGCAAGGCCTGGGGATCATACTTTCACTAGTGGACACTCTCAACATTGATCACATAAATAAATAGATAGATGCTAGACTCTACACTCTCTTGTTGGATGATGAACACCACTAACTGTGTAGGATTACACGAACCCTCAATGCCGGAGTTAACAAGCTCCACAATATTCGATGTTCATATTTAAATAACCTTAGAGTGCATGACAGATCAACATAACCAAACCAAGTACTAACATAGCATGCACACTGTCACCTTCACACTACGAAAGGAGGCATAGATCACATCAATACCATCATAGCAATAGTTAACTTCATAATCTACAAGACATCACAATCATAGCCTACGCCAAGTACTAACACGATGCACACACTGTCACCATTACACCGAGCAGGAGGAATGAACTACTTTAATAACATCACTAGAGTAGCACATAGATGAATTGTGATACAAAACACATTGCAATCATAAAGAGATATAAATAAGCACTTCACTATGCCATTCATAACAGTGAATAAGTATTCTGTGAAATATAGCCTAAGAGACCCACACGGTGCACACACTGTCACCTTTACACACGTGGGACAAGGAGTCTTCGGAGATCACATAAGTAAAATCCACTTGACTAGCATAATGACATCTAGATTACAAGCATCATCATATGAATCTCAATCATGTAAGGCAGCTCATGAGATTATTGTACTGAAGTACATAGGGAGAGAGATTAACCACATAGCTACCGGTACAGCCCCGAGCCTCGATGGAGAACTACTCCCTCCTCATGGGAGACAGCAGCGGTGATGAAGATGGCGGTGGTGTCGATGGAGAAGCCTTCCGGGGGCACTTCCCCGTCCCGGTGGCGTGCCGGAACAGAGACTCCTGTCCCCCAGATCTTGGCTTCGCGATGGCGGCGGCTCTGGATGGTTTCTCGTACCGTGGCTTTTTCGTCTCGATGTTTTAGGTCGAGGGGGCTTAAATAGGCGAAGAGGCGGCGTCAGAGGGTCGAAGAGGCGGTGACACCATAGGGCGGCGCGGCCAGGGCCTGGGCCGCGCCGGCCTACCTCCTGGGGCCCATGTGGGTCCACTCTGGCGACTCTCGGGTGTTCTGGATGCTTCCGGGGATTCTAAGATGCTGGGCGTTGATTTCGTCCGATTCCGAGAATATTTCCTTACTAGGATTTCTGAAACCAAAAACAGCAGAAAACAGCAACTGGCCCTTCGGCATCTCGTCAATAGGTTAGTTCCGGAAAACGCATAAATATGACATAAAGTGTGCATAAAACATGTAGATATCATCAATAATGTGGCATGGAACATAAGAAATTATCGATACGTCGGAGACGTATCAGCGGCGTCTCTGGAAGGATTTCCGTATCGTAGCTCTCGGTACTGGAGTTATTATCGACGAAGGCTTATGTAGGCGGAAGGGTAGGTCAGGGGGCGCCACGAGGAGCCCACTGTAGGATAACGTTGCATAGAAAACAAAAAATTTCCTACCGCGAACACGCAATCCAAGCCAAGATGCAATCTAGAAGACGGTAGCAACGAGGGGGTATCGAGTCTCACCCTTGAAGAGATTCCAAAGCCTACAAGAGGAGGCTCTTGTTGCTGCGGTAGACGTTCACTTGCCACTTGCAAAAGCGCGTAGAAGATCTTGATCACGATCGGTTCCGGCGCCACGAGTGGGCAGCACCTCCGTACTCGGTCACACGTTCGGTTGTTGATGAAGACGACGTCCACCTCCCGTTCCAGCGGGCAGCGGAAGTACTCTTGAATCCGACAGCACGACGGCGTGGTGTCGGTGGCGGTGGAGAACTCCGGCGGAGCTTCGCTAAAGCTACGCGGAAGATATGGAGGAGAGGGGGGCGGCTAGGGTTTGGGAGGGGGTGGCCGGCCACTTCAATGGGGCGGCCAGCTTGTGGTCTTGGGGTGGCCGGCCCCCTCCCTTGGCCCCTCATTATATAGGTGGAACCCCAAGTGTTGGACTCCAAGTCTTTGAATAAGACCCGAAACCAAAACCTTCCATATGGAGGGGAAACCTAGCCAAGCTAGGACTCCCACTAGAGGTGGGAGTTCCACCTCCCATATGGGGGGGTGGCCGGCCCACTAAGGGGGAGTCCACTTGGGACTCCTCCCCCACTAGGGTTGGCCGGCCATGGAGGTGGAGTCCCATGTGGACTCCACCTTCCTTGGTGGTTTCTTCCGGACTTTTCTAGAACCTTCTAGAACCTTCCATAGAACCTTCCGCGACATTTTAATTCACATAAAATGACATCCTATATATGAATCTTATTCTCCGGACCATTCCGGAACTCCTCGTGATGTCCGGGATCTCATCCGGGACTCCGAACAAATATTCGAACTCCATTCCATATTCAAGTACTACCATTTCAACATCCAACTTTAAGTGTGTCACCCTACGGTTCGTGAACTATGCGGACATGGTTGAGTACTCACTCCGACCAATAACCAATAGCGGGATCTGGAGATCCATAATGGCTCCCACATATTCAACGATGACTTTAGTGATCGAATGAACCATACACATATAATACCAATTCCCTTTGTCACGCGATATTTTACTTGTCCGAGGTTTGATCTTCGGTATCACTCTATACCTTGTTCAACCTCGTCTCCTGACAAGTACTCTTTACTAAATCTTTGTGGTATGTGGTCTCTTATGAACTCATTCATATGCTTGCAAGACATTAGACAACATTCCACCGAGAGGGCCCAGAGTATATCTATCCGTCATCGGGATGGACAAATCCCACTGTTGATCCATATGCCTCAACTCATACTTTCCGGATACTTAATCCCACCTTTATAGCCACCCATTTACGCAGTGGTGTTTGGTGTAATCAAAGTACCTTTCCGGTATAAGTGATTTACATGATCTCATGGTCATAAGGACTAGGTAATTATGTATCGAAAGCTTATAGCAAATAACTTAATGACGAGATCTTATGCTACGCTTAATTGGGTGTGTCCATTACATCATTCATATAATGATATAACCTTGTTATTAATAACATCCAATGTTCATGATTATGAAACTAATCATCCATTAATCAACAAGCTAGTTTAAGAGGCATACTAGGGACTTCTTGTTGTCTACATATCACACATGTACTAATGTTTCGGTTAATACAATTATAGCATGATATATAAACATTTATCATAAACATAAAGATATAAATAATAACCACTTTATTATTGACTCTAGGGCATATCTCCTTCACCCACACGCTAGGGCCGTGCGGCCAGGGGGTGGGCCGCGCCGCCCTGTTGTGTGGCTGCCTCGTCGCCCCACTTCGTTTCCCTTTCGGACTTCTGGAAGCTTCGTGGGAAAATAAGATCCTAGGCGTTGATTTCGTCAAATTCCGAGAATATTTCCTTACTAGGATTTCTGAAACCAAAAACAGCAGAAAACAGCAACTGGCTCTTCGGCATCTTGTTAATAGGTTAGTGCCGGAAAATGCATAAATATGACATAAAGTGTGTATAAAACATGTGAGTATCATCAATAAAGTAGCATGGAACATAAGAAATTATAGATACGTTTGAGACGTATCAAGCATCCCCAAGCTTAGTTCCTACTCGTCCCGAGTAGGTAAACGATAACAAAGATAATTTCTGAAGTGACATGCTACCAACATAATCTTGATCAATACTATTGTAAAGCATATGAGCTGAGATTAAATCATTCAAAGCAAATATCTATATTGATATAAGAGATGATAATGCAAGAGTTAAACAAGCTAGAAGTTTTCATGAACTATTGCTTTAAAGACATGAAACCGTACAAAGTTCATTAAGGATGTGTTAAGTATTCAGCGTAGAAGTTCTATCCTTCATTCCAAGCATCAAGTAAATTTTCACAACATAAGAAGGATTCAGTCAAGTAAAAATAAACATGAACGTCATGAATCAACTGTTTCGAAGTCTACTCAACCGGTGAGCGCAAGCATTTGGTATTAGCACCAGGATGTTATGGCATAAAGAACGTTAATGGGGGTTTGGAAGGCCAAATGGAAGAAAGTCTTACAAAGCTATAAGTGATTATTAGACAAGAGGAAGTCTTATAATCGAAGCTATGCAAGGAGTAGTGATTGCCATGCAACGGATGCACATAGAGCTATATGTGTATGAAAGCTCTCCAATGGAACTAGTGGGGGTGCATCCAACTTGGTTGCTCATGAAGACCTAGAGCACTTTTGAGGAGGCTCATCATTGGAATATACAACCCAAGTTCTATAGTGTAAATTCCCCACATAGTTATACTAGTAAAACATGAAAACTCTCTCATATGGAGTATATGTGCTAAAAATGAGCACAAATGATGACTATGAATACTGCAGGTGCTAAAACATGAGCACAAGTGTGGATAAACGATAGTAATGCAGCCCCTTTTTCTTTCTCTTTTTTTTCTTTTTTTTCTTTTCTATTTTTTCTTTCTTTTCGTTTTCTCTTTTTGATGGCCTCCATGGCTCTTTTCACTTTTAGGGGCAACATCCTAATATGACAACACACTTTTTGGTACAAATAACTCATAATGAATGAAACATGATGTATGAAACTGTATGCCTCTGCCAGTGTAGCAGGATGTGCAATGATCTAGCGTAACATGCGTAAACCACACATCAGCTGTATATGATCATGCAAAGCAATATATAAATAATAAATGACAACATGTAATGTAAAATGGAAGTTGCATGGAAATATATCTCGGAACAGCTATGGAAATGCTGTGGTAGGTAGGTATGGTGGCTGTTTTGAGGAGATGTATGGGCTTATGTGTAGGAGAACAAGAGAAAGTCCTCCCACGGGTTTGGATGTACTGGCGAAGTATGCACAATTCTCAATGTGAGCAAAAGGCAATGCACAGTACCGAAGAGGCTAGCAAATTTGGATGGTGGAAGTGCCAAAAACCGTAGCTTAACATTAGTCAAAAAGAACTCACAAGCTTATTGCAAACATCTAGCAGGTTCAACATTAAGAGCATGATTAAAATTTACTCCAAGGAGGGCCGTTCACGGTGGCACAAGTACCCCGCTAGCTCCCTCGACCTTCAGCACAACTTAGTTATTACGATGAACTCTCAGACATGGAAAGCTATCAAGTCCAACTACACCTTCAACTATTTAAATAGAGTTTGTAGTACGGCACAAGCTTAAAGACAACAACCCACTACTAATTTTAACTTATTTATTCAGCAAGCCTCACCATCTAAATACCTCAAAACATTTGCAAGGAATCAAACCATCAAAGCTCAATGATCTACAAGTGTTTTATTATACACTACCACATGCAACATTTCCTGTTTCCAACCATACAACAATTAACGAAGCAGTTTCAACCTTCGCCATGAACATTAAGAATAATGCTAAGAACATATGTGTTCATATGAAACAGTGGAGCGTGTCTCTCTCCCACACAATGAATGCTAGGATCCAATTTTATTCAAACAAAACAAAAACAAAAACAAACAGACGCTCCAAGTAAAGCACATAAGATGTGATGGAATAAAAATATAGTTTCACTAGAGGAACCTGATAATGTTGTCGATGAAGAAGGGGATGCCTTGGGCATCCCCAAGCTTAGATCCTTGAGTCTTCTTGAAATATGCAGGGATGAACCACCGGGGCATCCCCAAGCTTAGAGCTTTCACTCTCCTCGATCATATTGTATCATCCTCCTCTCTTGATCCTTGAAAACTTCCTCCACACCAAACTCAAAACAACTCATTAGAGGGTTAGTGCATAATCAAAATTCACATGTTCAGAGGTGACATAATCATTCCTAACACTTCTGGATATTGCACAAAGCTACTGAAAGTTAATGGAACAAAGAAATCCATCAAGCATAGCAAAACAGGCAATGCGAAATAAAAGGCAGAATCTGTCAAAACAGAACAGTCCGTAAAGACGATTTTTTTAGGTGCACCAGACTTGCTCAAATGAAAATGCTCAAACTGAATGAAAGTTGCGTACATATCTGTGGATTACTCACGTAAATTGGCAGATTTTTCTGAGTTACCTACAGAGACTACTGCTCAAATTCGTGACAGCAAGAAATCTGTTTCTGTGCAGTAATCCAAATCTAGTATGAACCTTACTATCAAAGACTTTACTTGGCACAACAATGCAATAAAATAAAGATAAGGAGAGGTTGCTACAGTAGTAACAACTTCCAAGACTCAAATATAAAACAAAGTGCAGAAGTAAAATCATGGGTTGTCTCCCATAAGCGCTTTTCTTTAACGCCTTTCAGCTAGGCGCAGAAAGTGTGTATCAAGTAACATCAAGAGAAGAAGCATCAACATCATAATTTGTTCTAATGATAGAATCAAAAGGTAACTTCATTCTCTTTCTAGGGAAGTGTTCCATACCTTTCTTGAGAGGAAATTGATATTTAATATTACCTTCCTTCATATCAATAATAGCACCAACAGTTCGAAGAAAAGGTCTTCCCAATATAATGGGACAAGATGCATTGCATTCAATATCCAAGGCAACAAAATCAACGGGGACAAGGTTATTGTTAACCGTAATGCGAACATTATCAATCCTCCCCAAAGGTTTCTTTGTAGAATTATCAGCAAGATTATCATTCAAATACCATTTTTTTAATGGTGGCAAGTCAAGCATGTTATAGATTTTCCTAGGCATAACGGAAATACTTGCACCAAGATCACATAAGGCATTACAATCAAAATCATTGACCTTCATCTTAATGATGGGCTCCCAACCATCCTCTAATTTCTTAGGAATAGAAGTTTCGCGATTTAATTTCTCTTCTCTAGCTTTTATGAGAGCATTCGTAATATGTTTTGTAAAGGCCAAATTTATAGCACTAGCATTAGGACTTTTAGCAAGTTTTTGTAAGAACTTTATAACTTCAGAGATGTGACAATCATCAAAATCTAAACCATTATAATCTAAAGCAATGGGATCATTGTCCCCAATATGTGAAAAAATTTCAGCAGTTTTATCACAAGTAGTTTCAGCAGTTTTAGCAGTTTCAGGCAGTTTTGCAAGCTTTGCATTAGGAGTAGAAACATTGCCAACACCAATTATTTTACCATTGATAGTAGGAGGTGTAGCAACATGTGAAGCATTAGCATTACTAGTGGTGGTAATAGTCCAAACTTTAACTACATTGTTATCTTTAGCATTTTCTTCTTTTTCCCACCTAGCACGCAATTCGGCCATCAATCTTATATTCTCATTAATGCTAACTTGGATGGCGTTTGCTGTAGCAAATGACTTAATATCTTTATTTTCATTAGGCATAACTTTCGATTTCAAAAGATCAACATCAGCAGCAAGACTATCAACTTTAGAAGCAAGTATATCAATTTTCCCAAGCTTTTCTTCAACAGATTTGTTAAAAGCAGTTTGTGTACTAATAAATTCTTTAAGCATGGCTTCAAGTCCAGGGGGTGTATTCCTATTATTGTTGTAAGAATTCCCATAAGAATTACCATAACCGTTACCATTATTATAAGGATATGGCCTATAGTTGTTACTAGGATTGTTCCGATAAGAATTGTTGTTGAAATTATTATTTTTAATGAAGTTCACATCAACATGTTCTTCTTGCGCAACCAATGAAGCTAACGGAACATTATTAGGATCAACATTAGATCTACCATTTACAAGCATAAACATAATAGCATCAATCTTATCACTCAAGGAGGAGGTTTCTTCAACAGAATTTACCTTCTTACCTTGTGGAGTTCTTTCCGTGTGCCATTCAGAGTAATTAATCATCATATTATCAAGAAGCTTTGTTGCGGCGCCTAGAGTGATGGACATAAAAGTATCTCCAGTAGCTGAATCCAATAGGTTCCGCGAAGAAAAATTCAATCCTGCATAAAAGGTTTGGATGATCATCCAAGTAGTCAGTCCATGGGTTGGGCAATTTTTAACCAAAGATTTCATTCTTTCCCATGCTTGGGCAACATGCTCATTATCCAATTGCTTAAAATTCATTATACTACTTCTCAAAGATATAATTTTAGCAGGAGGATAATATCTACCAATGAAAGCATCCTTACATTTAGTCCATGAATCAATACTATTCTTAGGCAGAGATAGCAACCAATCTTTAGCTCTTCCTCTTAATGAGAAAGGAAACAATTTTAATTTTATAATGTCACCATCTACATCTTTATACTTTTGCATTTCACATAGTTCAACAAAATTATTAAGATGGGCAGTGATACGTCTCCGACGTATCGATAATTTCTTATGTTCCATGCCACATTATTGACAATACCGACATGTTTTGTTCACACTTTATGTCATATTTATGCATTTTCTGGAACTAACCTATTGACGAGATGCCGAAAGGCCAGTTGCTGTTTTCTGCTGTTTTTGGTTCCAGAAAGGCTGTTCGGGCAATATTCTCGGAATTGGACGAAATCAACGCCAAACCTCCTATTTTTCCCGGAAGGCTCCAGAACACCGAAGAAGAGTCGGAGAGGGGGCACAGGCCCACCAAACCCTAGGCCGGCGCGGCCAGGGGGGCCCGCGCCCCCCTATAGTGTGGCCACCCTGTCAGCCCTCCTGCGCCGCCTCTTCGCCTATAAAACCCCTTTAGACCTAAAAACGCAGTACCGATTGACGAAACTCCAGAAAGACTCCAGGGGCGCCGCCACCGTCGCGAAACTCCAATTCTGGGGACAGAACTCTCTGTTCCGGCACCCTGCCGGGATGGGGAATTGCCCCCGGAGCCATCTCCACCGCCGTCTCCACCGCCGTCTTCACCGCCATCGCTGCCTCCATGATGAGGAGGGAGTAATCCACCCCCGAGGCTGAGGGCTCCGCTGTAGCTATGTGGTTCATCTCTCTCCCATGTACCTCAATACAATAATCTCATGAGCTGCTTTACATGATTGAGATTCATATGAGTTTTGTATCACTATTCATCTATGTGCTACTCTAGTGATGTTATTAAAGTAGTCTATTCCTCCTCCATGATGTAATGTTGGCAGTGTGTGCATCATGAAGTACTTGGTTTATGCTATGATTGTGATCTCTTGTAGATTATGAAGTTAACTATTACTATGATGGTATTGATGCGATCTATTCCTCCTTTCATAGTGTGAAGGTTACGGTGTGCATGCTATGTTAGTACTTGGTTTGGCTGTGTTGATCTATCTTGCACTCTAAGGTTATTTAAATATGAACATTGAATATTGTGGAGCTTGTTAACTCCGGCATTGAGGGTTCGTGTAATCCTACGCAATGGTGTTCATCATCCAACAAGAGTGTAGAGTATGAATTTATCTATTCTGTTATGTGATCAATGTTGAGAGTGTCCACTAGTGAAAGTATGATCCCTAGGCCTTGTTCCTAAATACTGCTATCGCTGCTTGTTTACTGTTTTACTGCGTTACTACTGCTTGTTTACTGTCCTGGGCAAAGCACTTTTCTGGTGCCGTTGCTACTACTTATTCATACCACCTGTATTTCACTATCTCTTCGCCGAACTAGTGCACCTATTAGGTGTGTTGGGGACACAAGAGACTTCTTGCTTTGTGGTTGCAGGGTTGCATGAGAGGGATATCTTTGACCTCTTCCTCCCTGAGTTCGATAAACCTTGGGTGATCCACTTAAGGGAAAACTTGCTGCTGTTTTACAAACCTCTGCTCTTGGAGGCCCAACACTGTCTACAGGAAAAGGAGGGGGCGTAGACATCAAGCTATTTTCTGGCGCCGTTGCCGGGGAGGAAAGGTAAATGGTACTCACACTCCGGATCTCGGCTACTAAGCTATTCTCCGGCGCCGTTGTAAGTACTCGAAGCTATTTCCTTTAGATCCTGCAATTGCATCTTTTTGTTTCTTGTTTACACTAGTAAGGCATAATGGACAACAATGAGCTTCTTATTCTATTTCCTGATTTAAGACATGGATGGTTTGATCCGAAAATTAAAAAACCCATGGAACATATTAGCATGAACACATTGAACACCATTGTTGCTAATGCTATGGAAAATTCTAAGCTTGGGGAAGCTGGTTTTGATGAGCATGATCTTTTTAGTCCCGCAAGCAATGAGGAGGAAATTTACTTTGATGATACTTTGCCTCCTATTTATGATGATTATAATGATAGTAGCCTTTTGTTGCCACCTGTTATGGAGGATAAATTTGATTATGATTACGATATGCCTCCTATATTTGATGATAGCTACTTTGTTGAATTTGCTCCCACTACAACTAATAAAATTGATTATGCTTATGTGGAGAGTAATAATTTTATGCATGAGACTCATGATAAGAATGCTTTATGTGATAGTTATATTGTTGAATTTGCTCATGATGCTACTGAAAGTTATTATGAGAGAGGAAAATATGGTTGTAGAAATTTTCAAGTTACTAAAACACCTCTCTATGTGCTAAATTTTTTGAAGCTATACTTGTTTTATCTTCCTATGCTTGTTACTTTGCTCTTCATGAACTTGTTTATTTACAAGATTCCTATGCATAGGAAGCATGTTAGACTTAAATGTGTTTTGAATTTGCCTCTGGATGCTCTCTTTCGCTTCAACTACTATTTCTTATGAGTGCATCATTAAAACTGCTGAGCCCATCTTAATGGCTATAAAGAAAGAACTTCTTGGGAGATAACCCATGTGTTATTTTGCTACAGTACTTTGTTTTATATTTGTGTCTTGGAAGTTGTTTACTACTGTAGCAACCTCTCCTTATCTTAGTTTTGTGTTTTGTTGTGCCAAGTGAAGCCTCTAATCGAAGGTTGATACTAGATTTGGATTTCTGCGCAGAAACAGATTTCTATCTGTCACGAATCTGGGCTGTTTTCTCTGTAGGTATCTCAGAAAAATATGCCAATTTACGTGCGTGTTCCTCAGATATGTACGCAACTTTCATTAGTTTTGAGTTTTCTGATCTGAGCAACGGAAGTATTTATTAAAAATTCGTCTTTACGGACTGTTCTGTTTTGACAGATTCTGCCTTTTATTTCGCATTGCTTCTTTCGCTGTGTTGGGTGGATTTCTTTGTTCCATTACCTTCCAGTAGCTTTGAGCAATGTCCAGAAGTGTTAAGAATGATTGTGTCACCTCTGAACATGTGAGTTTTTGATTATGTACTAACCCCTCTAATGAAGTTTATGAGAAGTTTGGTGTGAAGGAAGTTTTCAAGGGTCAAGAGAGGAGGATGATATACTATGATCAAGATGAGTGAAAGCTCTAAGCTTGGGGATGCCCCGGTGGTTCACCCCTGCATATATCAAGAAGACTCAGGCGTCTAAGCTTGGGGATGCCCAAGGCATCCCCTTCTTCATCGATAAATTATCAGGTTCCTTCTCTTGAAACTATATTTTTATTCGGTCACATCTTATGTACTTTACTTGGAGCGTCTGTTTGTTTTTGTTTTTGTTTTTGTTTGAATAAATGATTGTGTGGGAGAGAGACACGCTCCGCTGTAGCATATGGACAAGTATGTCCTTAGGCTCTACTCATAGTATTCATGGCGAGGTTTCTTCTTCGTTAAATTGTTATATGGTTGGAATTGGAAAATGATACATGTAGTAATTGTTAAAATGTCTTGAATAATGTGATACTTGGAAATTGTTGTGCTCATGTTTAAGCTCTTGCATCATATACTTTGCACCCATTAATGAAGAAACACCTAGAGCTTGCTAAAATTTGGTTTGCATAATTGGTCTCTCTAAGGTCTAGATAATTTCTAGTATTGAGTTTGAACAACAAGGAAGACGGTGTAGAGTCTTATAATGCTTACAATATGTCTTTTATGTGAGTTTTGCTGCACCGGTTCATCCTTGTGTTTGTTTCAAATACCCTTGCTAGCCTAAACCTTGTATCGAGAGGGAATACTTCTCATGCATCCAAAATACTTGAGCCAACCACTATGCCATTTGTGTCCACCATACCTACCTACTACATGGTATTTCTTCGCCATTCCAAAGTAAATTGCTTGAGTGCTACCTTTAAATTTCCATTCTTCACCTTTACAATATATAGCTCATGGGACAAATAGTTTAAAAACTATTGTGGTATTGAATATGTACTTATGCACTTTATCTCTTATTAAGTTGCTCGTTGTGCGATAACCATGTTCCTGGGGACGCCATCAACTACTCTTTGTTGAATTTCATGTGAGTTGCTATGCATGTTCGTCTTGTCTGAAGTAAGAGCGATCTACCACCTTATGGTTAGAGCGTGCATATTGTTAGAGAAGAACATTGGGACGCTAACTAAAGCCATGATCCATGGTGGAAGTTTCAGTTTTGGACATATATCCTCAATCTCATATGAGAAAATTAATTGTTGCTACATGCTTATGCATAAAAGAGGAGTCCATTATCTGTTGTCTATGTTGTCCCGGTATGGATGTCTAAGTTGAGAATAATCAATAGCGAGAAATCCAATGCGAGCTTTCTCCTTAGACCTTTGTACAGGCGGCATAGAGGTACCCCTTTGTGACACTTGGTTAAAACATGTGCATTGCGATAATCCCGGTAGTCCAAGCTAATTAGGACAAGGTGCGGGCACTATTAGTATACTATGCATGAGGCTTGCAACTTGTAAGATATAATTTACATGATACAAATGCTTTATTACTACCGTTGACAAAATTGTTTCTTGTTTTCAAAATCAAAGCTCTAGCACAAATATAGCAATCGATGCTTTCCTCTTTGAAGGACCATTCTTTTACTTTTATGTTGAGTCAGTTCACCTATCTCTCTCCACCTCAAGAAGCAAACACTTGTGTGAATTGTGCATTGATTCTTACATACTTGCTTATTGCACTTATTATATTGCTTTGCATTGACAACTATCCATGAGATATACATGTTACAAGTTGAAAGCAACCGCTGAAACTTAATCTTCCATTGTGTTGCTTCAATGCTTTTACTTTGAATTATTGCTTTATGAGTTAACTCTTATGCAAGACTTATTGATGCTTGTCTTGAAGTACTATTCATGAAAAGTCTTTGCTATATGATTCACTTGTTTACTCATGTCATTTACATTGTTTTGATCGCTGCATTCACTACATATGCTTTACAATAGTATGATCAAGGTTATGATGGCATGTCACTCCAGAAATTATCTTTGTTTATCGTTTACCTGCTCGGGACGAGCAGGAACTAAGCTTGGGGATGCTTATACGTCTCCGACGTATCGATAATTTCTTATGTTCCATGCCACATTATTGACAATACCGACATGTTTTGTTCACACTTTATGTCATATTTATGCATTTTCTGGAACTAACCTATTGACGAGATGCCGAAAGGCCAGTTGTTGTTTTCTGCTGTTTTTGGTTCCAGAAAGGCTGTTCGGGCAATATTCTCGGAATTGGACGAAATCAACGCCAAACCTCCTATTTTTCCCGGAAGGCTCCAGAACACCGAAGAAGAGTCGGAGAGGGGGCACAGGCCCACCAAACCCTAGGCCGGTGCGGCCAGGGGGGGCCCGCGCCCCCCTATAGTGTGGCCACCCTGTCAGCCCTCCTGTGCCGCCTCTTCGCCTATAAAACCCCTTTAGACCTAAAAACGCAGTACCGATTGACGAAACTCCAGAAAGACTCCAGGGGCGCCTCCACCGTCGCGAAACTCCAATTCGGGGGACAGAACTCTCTGTTCCGGCACCCTGCCGGGACGGGGAATTGCCCCCGGAGCCATCTCTACCGCCGTCTCCACCGCCGTCTTCACCGCCATCGCTGCCTCCATGATGAGGAGGGAGTAATCCACCCCCGAGGCTGAGGGCTCCGCTGTAGCTATGTGGTTCATCTCTCTCCCATGTACCTCAATACAATAATCTCATGAGCTGCTTTACATGATTGAGATTCATATGAGTTTTGTATCACTATTCATCTATGTGCTACTCTAGTGATGTTATTAAAGTAGTCTATTCCTCCTCCATGATGTAATGTTGGCAGTGTGTGCATCATGAAGTACTTGGTTTATGCTATGATTGTGATCTCTTGTAGATTATGAAGTTAACTATTACTATGATGGTATTGATGCGATCTATTCCTCCTTTCATAGTGTGAAGGTTACGGTGTGCATGCTATGTTAGTACTTGGTTTGGCTGTGTTGATCTATCTTGCACTCTAAGGTTATTTAAATATGAACATTGAATATTGTGGAGCTTGTTAACTCCGGCATTGAGGGTTCGTGTAATCCTACGCAATGGTGTTCATCATCCAACAAGAGTGTAGAGTATGCATTTATCTATTCTGTTATGTGATCAATGTTGAGAGTGTCCACTAGTGAAAGTATGATCCCTAGGCCTTGTTCCTAAATATCGCTATCGGCTGCTTGTTTACTGTTTTACTGCGTTACTACTGCTGCGCTACTACTGCTTGTTTACTGTCCTGGGCAAAGCACTTTTCTGGTGCCGTTGCTACTACTTATTCATACCACCTGTATTTCACTATCTCTTCGCCAAACTAGTGCACCTATTAGGTGTGTTGGGGACACAAGAGACTTCTTGCTTTGTGGTTGCAGGGTTGCATGAGAGGGATATCTTTGACCTCTTCCGCCCTGAGTTCGATAAACCTTGGGTGATCCACTTAAAGGAAATTTGCTGCTGTTCTACAAACCTCTGCTCTTGGAGGCCCAACACTGTCTACAGGAAAAGGAGGGGGCGTAGACATCAGGCAGCAGCATCATCAGAACTAACACCAGAAAATTGCTCTCTCATAACAAGATTCAGTAAGGCAGATTTAATTTCAAAGAATTCTGCTGTAGTAGCTGGTGGAGCAATAGGTGTGCATAAGAAATCATTATTATTTGTGTTTGTGAAGTCACACAACTTAGTATTTTCAGGAGTACCCATTTTAGTAACAGTAAATAAAGCAAACTTGATAAAGTAAATGCGCGTAACTTTTTTTTTTATTTTTAATATGGAGAACGCAAACAAGATAGTAAATAAAGTAAAGCTAGCAACTAATTTTTTTTATTTTGATATAATGCAGCAAACAAAGTAGTAAATAAAATAAAGCAAGACAAAAAACAAAGTAAAGAGATTGGAAGAGGAGACTCCCCTTGCAGCGTGTCTTGATCTCCCCGGCAACGGCGCCAGAAAAAGTGATGCTTGTGACGGTAAAGCACTCGTCCGTTGGGAACCCCAAGAGGAAGGTGTGATGCGTACAGCGGTAAGTTTTCCCTCAGTAAGAAACGAAGGTTATCGAACCAGTAGGAGCCAAGAAGCACGTTGAAGGTTGATGACGGCGGAATGTAGTGCGGCGCAACACCAGGGATTCCGGCGCCAACGTGGAACCTGCACAACACAACCAAATTACTTTGCCCCAACGTGACAGTGAGGTTGTCAATCTCACCGGCTTACTGTAACAAAGGATTAGATGTATAGTGTGGATGATGATGTTTGCAGAAAATAGTAGAACGAGTATTGCAGTAGATTGTATTCGATGTAAAGAATGGACCGGGGTCCACAGTTCACTAGTGGTGTCTCTCCGATAAGATATAGCATGTTGGGTGAACAAATTACAGTTGGGCAATTGACAAATAAGGATGGCATGACAATGCACATACATGTTATGATGAGTAGTGTGAAATTCAATTGGGCATTACGACAAAGTACATAGACCGCTGTCCAGCATGCATCTATGCCTAAAAAGTCCACCTTCAGGTTATCATCCGAACCCCTTCCAGTATTAAGTTGCAAACAACAGACAATTGCATTAAGTATGGTGCGTAATGTAATCAACAAATACATCCTTAGACATAGCATTGATGTTTTATCCCTAGTGGCAACAGCACATGCACAACCTTAGAACTTTCTGTCACTGTCCCAGATTTAATGGAGGCATGAACCCACTATCGAGCATAAATACTCCCTCTTGGAGTTACAAGTAACGACTTGGCCAGAGCCTCTACTAATAACGGAGAGCATGCAAGATCATAAACAACACATAGATGATAGATTGATAATCAACATAACATAGCATTCAATATTCATCAGATCCCAACAAACGCAACATGTAGCATTACAAATAGATGATCTTGATCATGTTAGACAGCTCACAAGATCCGACAATGATAGCACAATTAGGAGAACACGACCATCTAGCTACTGCTATGGACCCATAGTCCAGGGGTGAACTACTCACTCATCACTCCGGAGGTGACCATGGCGGTGAAGAGTCCTCCGGGAGATGATTCCCCTCTCCGGCAGGGTGCCGGAGGCGATCTCCTTAATCCCCCGAGTTGGGATTGGCGGCGGCGGCATCTCTGGAAGGTTTTCCGTATCGTGGCTCTCGGTACTGGAGTTATTATCGACGAAGGCTTATGTAGGCGGAAGGGTAGGTCAGGGGGCGCCACGAGGGGCCCACACGCTAGGGCCGCGCGGCCAGGGGTTGGGCCGCGCCGCCCTATTGTGTGGCCGCCTCGTCGCCCCACTTCGTTTCCCTTTCAGACTTCTGGAAGCTTCGTGGAAAAATAAGATCCTGGGCGTTGATTTCATCCAATTCCGAGAATATTTTCTTACTAGGATTTCTGAAACCAAAAACAACAACTGGCTCTTCGGCATCTTGTTAATAGGTTAGTGCCGGAAAATGCATAAATATGACATAAAGTGTGTATAAAACATGTGAGTATCATCAATAAAGTAGCATGGAACATAAGAAATTATAGATACGTTTGAGACGTATCACTCCCCCATAATCCACCATGGGAGAGCTTCTTCTTCGGCGCATCTTCACATAACCATGACCACCATGTGGATTGCTCCCCCATAATCCACCATGGGAGAGCTTCTTCTTCGGCGCATCTTCACATATCCATGATCACCATATGGATGGCAAGACTCAAGCAAAGGATCTCTTCGAGATGGCTCATCTTGAACTTGCACTTCATTTCTTCATGGCAAGCTTCAAGCTTATGAACTCTTCGAGTTGGCTCATCTTGAACTTGCACTTCATTCTTCATTCTTCATCATATTGATGTCTTGAAGTAACTTGAGGGCTCACTTCATCTTCATCTTCAAGACATACTTGACACTTGATATCCTTCATCAATTTCTTCTTATTGCAACCTTGAAGCCAACAAATGATTCAAGAATTGCCTATGGACAACTCCTACAAATATAACTCAATGTAAACATTAGTCCATAGGGATTGTCATTAATTACCAAAACCACACATGGGGGCTCCATGCACTTTCAGAGCTGAGCTATTGGACACAACTTAGAGGTCCACCGGACTTGGAGGGACGGCGTGCTCGTGGCTGCGGGGGATAGAAATCAGGCCATTGCCAACCCTAATCGGACGAATTTTTGGAAAAAGTGAGAGAGATTCATGCCATAGTGAATGCCAGGTAGGTAATTAAGGTGCGCTAAACAAGACTAATTCGATGTAAAGACGGTAGCCAAGGTATTTGTGTTCTGTGCAACAATTATGGGAAAAGTGATGTTTTATGCAAAAAATATTGTGGTTGTCGTTTTTGCACAAGTGCCCCCCAAGTCCCCAACAATTGGTGTTGCTGCAATTTCCTCTTGAGAGAATAGCCAATATACCACTAGTTAAAACCGAAAGTACCAAAATACCACTAGTAAAAACTAAAGTGCCAAAATACCACTCAACTTTGGTTTTTCATGCCAAAATACCACTAGTGAGTAACTGAGGCTAACTTTCTCAAAATAGGACACATATGCCCTCACATGTTCACGTGTCGATAGCCCCTTCACCATTTCAGCACCTGTAGTGGCTCCTGCCGTGGCATGATGGTGGCCTCGCGTGGTGGTCGTTGGAAGTAAACAGAGAGAACGTTGGGACGTATTGGAGCCGGACTGCCGGGGAAAGGGCAGGTGGGCGAGCCAAATTTGGAGGAGGCGTCGGTCGCTGGATCAACTCTTCAGCTGAGATTGCTCAGTGCCCGAGCGCCGCACGTGTTGGGCGTGCGTGCCTCTGCTGCCACCTCCGACACGACCAGCTACCGTTCGGGCCGAGGCGACAGCGCCCTTGCCGCTCCACGCGCGGAGCAGAAGAGGTCGGAGCAGGGGGAGGTGAGGATGTTGCGGGGAGGCTGGAGATAAACGGTGGCTGGGAGATGTGAGGAAGCTGCAGCGTGGCTGGAAATAAGCGGCGGCTGTGCCGGCGCGTTTGTGGCGGCGAGCTGAGGGAGGCGGCCGCTCGGAGCTAGCAACAACAGGGTGCGATGGAGCGGCTCCGGGGCAACGGGGAGTGGCAGCTAGGCGGGGGGTTGGAGGCGAGCGGAAGAGGTGGCGGAACATGGGCGGCGCCGCCATTGTTCCGCTCTGTAGAAGGGGATGAGAGCAGATAGTCTAGAACAGATGGTTTCTTCCTATTCTTTTCCTTACACGAAGACAAGGGCAGTTTTGGTAAGTCACAACAACCTCAAAGTTTGACTAACAGAACATGTTTAATATTTGACGGTAGTGGTATTTTGGCATGAAAAAACTGAACTTGAGTGGTATTTTGGCACCTTGGTTTTAACTAGTGGTATTTTGGCACTTTTAGTTTTAACTAGTGGTATTTTGGCTATTATCTCTTTCCTCTTCGCAGACGCCGCCCACCAGCGCCAGTAAACCGTGGGGAATCATCCCGTTGCCGCCGGCACCGCCTCGCCGTCGCGCAGCCATGCTCCGCATCCGCAACTCCATCCTCGCCCGTCTCCTCTCGTCTTCCCCCGCCTCTCCCATCTTCCCACTGCACCGCCTCCTCTCCACGGCCGCGGCCGCCGGTCCACCGAAGCCTAGCTTCGCCATCCAGGAGTACCTCGTCGAGACCTGCGGCCTCACCCGAGCGCGAGCCCTCAAGGCCTCCGCGAAGCTCTCCCACCTCAAGTCCCCTTACAAGCCTGACGCCGTCCTCGCCGTCCTCGCCGGCCTCGGCCTCTCCGGCGCCGACATCGCCGCCCTCGTCGCCAAGGACCCGCTGTTCCTCTGCTCCGGCGTGGACACAACTCTGGGACCTAATATCGTCGAGCTCACCGGCCTCGGCCTCTCACGTACTGAGATCGCGTGCCTCGTCTCGCTCGTCCCCGCCTGCTTCCGGTGTAAATCCATCGTCTCCAACCTACCCTACTACCTGTCGCTCTTCGGCTCCTACGAGAACCTCCTCCGCCTAATCAAGAATAACTCCAGTATCCTCCGAGCCAGCCTCGCGAAGAAGGTCAAGCCCAATGTTGCGTTCCTGCAGAATTGCGGGCTAGGTGCTTGTGATATTGCCAACCTGTTCATTGGTACGCCATGGGTAATTGGCATGAAACCAGAGCGTTTACAGGCGATGGTGGCATGTGCCCAAGGCCTCGGTATACCCTGTGGGTCTGGGATGTTCAGGCATGCCATGAGTGCTGTTAGATTTCACAGCGAGGAGGATGTCGCTGCCAAACTGGACTACCTGAAAAAGATGTTCAGGTGGTCGGATGCCGAGGTGGGCATCGTTGTGTCTAAGGTCCCATACGCGCTGGTGAGGCCGAAGAACATGCAGCGCAGGTCAGAATTCCTCATCTCTGAGGTGGGGCTGGAACCGGCCTACATTGCTCATCGGCCGGCATTGCTCACTTGTAGCTTGGAGGGCCGGCTTAGACCCCGCTATTATGCCGTGAAGTTTCTCAAGGAAAATGGATTGCTCAAGCGTGATCTAAGCTACGATACAGTTGTCAAGCTCACCGAGAAGGTATTCATGGAAAAGTTCATATGCCCTCACAAGGAAGCTGCGCCGCACCTTGCGGAAGACTATGCAACTGCTTGCAGAGGCGAAGTGCCGACTAGATTCAGATTTGCATGAACCAAGAACAGGCATGGAATTTGGCAACTGCGTATGACACAGCATAAATTTTTTTGCCTGTGTATTAAGCATGTAATTCCTGATTAGGTGTTCTTTCCCTTGCTCAATGGTGGCTTGGTCTGTTAAGTGCTGGTTTGGAAACTGTTACTCCCGTTCCTGTCCTGACACATCTATGTCATCATTCTGTAGAGAAGAATGCATGGCACGGTTATGAACTTGTTCATCCTCTTGCCATGTTGACACACCTGTTGGAACGAAGAAAGTATGAGATCAGGTGATTCTTCTCTGCATTATGAATGCTTTCAATTTGATTGTGTGATTCATTTCGAGATCTTTTTTGTGTTTTAGTTAGCACGATAATAAAATTATTATTTCTCAGCTGTCCCTGCAGTTGATGAGTTTCATAGCTTTCCGCATCTAGATCAAAGAAATCAATATAGAAACGCTGGCTAGAGCCTAGAGTTACAACTTACATGCATCATATATGAAAAGTTTTATATTCTAGTTCACAAGCTGCCAAGTTACAATCATTTGAGGTCAGACTGCACATCCTGTATTTGATACCTTGGAGTGATTTTACTGAACTTTCATTTTAAACATCTACGAGTAACCTAAATTTGCAGTGTGCATGGTATCGACCCTGTCCACCAATTAAAGTGTCTCCAAAAGTAATTTCAACAATTGTGTTTGAAGTAAAAAAAAATCTGAGAATTCTTGGCTCGATGGGTACCAACTAGCAAGAACATGTATATTCTTGGATACCCATCGATGTTTGTCCACGTGAAACTGTGAGTTTCTGTGTTAAGAATTATATGTTTTAACAATGTGTACAATAGTTCCTCTGTTTTACTCTTGCGCACTTGGTTCTTCATCATATCAATGGCTCACAATTGTGATATGAGAATTACGGTGGAGAGCTCAGCACATGAACCGCGGCCTCCACTTGCCCTATTGTCGTATTAATTCTCACTTGGCACTCAGGCTCAATTACCCTTGCCACGGACCTCTAACAACCCATAGGTACCATCTTAGGATCGAACTTAGCTCCTGGCATCTTGGTATAAGAGACTCCGTTCCTAACTCTGCTCACCAAGTTGTTGCTGCGATGGACACCTTTGCTAATGCCGACCTGAAGAATCTTCTGGAGGAGACACTTGACTCCAAGTTCGCCACCAAATCTGAGAAGGTAGAAATGGACATCGACGAATTGAAAAAACGGAACAACTCACCAAGCTGCAATCAAGCACTTGGAGCAAGCAGGTGCCTCCAAGCTCACGTCAAGGAGGATACCACTTCTGAGGTGTTGTTTGGTTGGGCTTAAATTTGGCTTTTGACTTATAAGCCACAAAAGCACCTAAATTTTAGCGTTTGGCGAGAACCAACCTGAGGTTGGGTGGTTAGGAGGGTGGTTGTACCCCCAGCCCACCAGAGTTCAAACCCCAGGTTTGACATCTGTGTGTCTCATAAAGGCGGAATATTCATTCAGTGGGAGGCGACGTTCCCGTCGACAGCGAGGCGCCTGTGGTGACTTCGTCAATTTCAAGATCCAATCCGCCGGCTCAGTCTTCCGAAGGTGCTCATAGGGGTAGGGTGTGCGTGTGTGCGTTCATAGGGGTGAGTGTATACGCGTGTATGTGAACGTCTGCGTTTGTACTGTGTTTCTCAAAAAAAAAAAAAAAAAAAATTTAGCGTTTGGCTTATACCATCATGCAACAATATCCATTCAAAAGCTAAAAGCCAAAGGCAAAAACCCTTATATTTAGGTGCTTTTGTGGCTTATAAGCCAAAATCTAAAAGCCAGAAAGAAGCCCAACCAAACAGACCATGAGGATGATGACTTTAGCTCAGGCTGATGATCGTGTCGAGCATCTCAAGGTCGGTGGTGCCAAACTGAAACTCCACAAATCGGAATTCCAACCCTTTGATATCAAGGAAGATTCCCTGCTCTACTTGACTTGTGCTGAGGAATTCATCAAGGGGCAGGGGACCGCCGACATGGCAAGACTTGGCTCGCCTCTCTACCACCAATAGGTGGGCAAACTAAATAGTGCTCCACAAGCGATTTGGCCCCAAGATTCAACAGACCCAATCAATTAGGCGGCATGGATAATCTTCGACAAGTGGGCAAGCTGGACGAGTATGAGGTTAAATTCCTTAACCTTGTTGCCAGCTGCAGCGACCTGTCAAGGGAGGTTTACGTTGTGGGACTTCATAGCGCAATCCACACATTTGGTGGTCTCAAAATCCAACTACTCATGGTTATTGTGACGTGTCCGGGTCTGGTTTGGTTTGACACGGTGCTACAAATTAAGTCATGCAATGCAGCCGGGTACGCACCGACCACTGCAGCTTCTAGTATTTGCTTAACCAGCATCTATCGACCATACCACAACGTCATTTGCGACCAACCCCAAGTACCGTCGCCCCAGACCTTCCACCACCCATAGCTACCCTCTCAAGAACTTAACTCCTTGCAGTATGTGTCACACTGCTTCTAAGTTTCTGAACTCGATGTTCTGCATATTCTTAATTATTTCTAAGGATAATCTGCTTCAAAATATAAAATGATATGTATGATCTTTATAGGAAGATAAAAGGTTGCAGATTTAGTTGTAGCCTTGCAAATTCAGTATCTTACGGATTTAACACAACTTGTACATTAATTAGGCTGTCTGATAATAGCATTTTCGTAGTCAACTGCTAGGTGAACATCGAGGTTCTGATGGTTTTCGTTGATTTTATTGGTATATTTCTAGCCATATATATTGTGCATAATGTGATCTGTGTAAGTATGAATTTATTTAATTCTTATGAAATTATGTGATTTCTGTTAACTTTAAATAAAATACATTGCAAGCACGTTGACCAATATCATGTTTTACGGTTTCCATGATTCGGATGATATTACTTGAATGCCATACGAATGTGTGTTTTGAATGGTTTGATAACTTGTATGTTTCTTGTTGGAGTTTTAAAAAGAAGGAAATGTCCATTGCTCATGTACGGCTGCTAGTAAAGCATAAGATGCTGTGTCGCTATTTATTTCAAGCTTTCCTATCTTTAGAAAATTTCGCATTTCACTTTTGATAAACCTATTATATTTCTTTTTGTATAGTGTGATGCACTGTATGAGGTAGTTCGAGGAACAAAGGTGACCTCGCTGAAAAATGATATCCTTGAGCGCATTGTGGAAAGGTATAGACAAGTGTTTATTATTTTTGCCTCACAGAAACTACTTACCGTTTGGTCATTCTATGGGAAGAGGTACTGAAGGTCTTTTTCTACTTCTTCTAGCTGCTTGAATGCTCGTGCTGAGTTTGTCCAGAACGGTATGCAAAGGACATGGATGGTTTGTGCTGCGACTGCAGGTGGTTTCTTTGCTGGATGCTTCATGAGAGCATGGAAGATAGATAAAGAGAAGATGAATAATGAGGGGGAGAGGGGAAGAGATAGAGCCGAGGAAACTTATGACATCCTCTGAAAACAAGACTAGAGTTTACTGTACACTAGGTATTGTGTTGCTTCTTCACTTTGCACCAGTTATTGGAAAAACTTATCACTCTGCACTAGTGAGGCTGCTCCAATCTAGCACTTTGCAGCAGGTAAAAGCAAAACCGAACCGTTTCCCAGCCTGACACCATGTCAAACCAAGTATGCTACATATCAAGTCGAGACTTGCCATTTCCTGGCCACTCTCTCTCTTCCCTCCCCTGTGCATGTTGACTCACTTAGGGCTGCAGGGTGGGTGCATCCATGGACTAGCCGTGACACTAGACTGAGTGTTGTTTGGCGTGTCGAAGAGGAAAAAATGTTTTGATTTTCCTCTTTTGTTGTGCAAAGTGGTAATTATCTTGGCCTCACTAGTGCAGAGTGATTGGCTTTTCAGTATCTGGTGCAAAGTGAAAAACAACTACAATACCTGATCCAGAAGGCAACACTCAAATGAATAGGATGTGAGATCATTCATGCCTTGGGATTTGTTGCTTCTTTACTTCAGAAACTTGTATGCATTGCAGTTCGCAACCTACAGCTGCTAGTGTGGTATTAATTGATAAGTTCTCCAAATGCTATGGTATCTCCGGTTAGTGCCCAAAGTCTAAATATCCATGTTCAGATGCTTGCAAGAAATTTAGCCAGGCAAAAATTCTAGACTTTTTACGTTTAGATCCAACATCCTGGTTATGTGGACAATAAATATTTACTTACAAAAAGATTCATATCCATTAAACTTAGAAAATAATCTTAACTATTTATGCTTAGAAACTTTATGCCAGTATACTTACCAAGTGAAACATCATAAATTCTCTTTATGCCAGTATGCTTACTAAGAAAAAGACTCATATCCATTATACTTAGAAAAAGATTCATATTAGTCCTTTAACCTTTGGTTGTCTCATAGTTTAAGTTTTCAGCCATGAGGAACTATTCTACATGCATAACTTTTCAATATTTGTGCACATGGTAATTAATTGATCTACCACGCACCTCTTCACTAAGAATGGTACTTGATCAAACCATAAAAATGGGACTTGAGAAGCAGAGACAGTTGCACTCATATGCAGATGGTACCACTTACGGCATTGCCGCTTAACCTGACATAGCTCTATGTCTCTACTATTAGGTTAATTATTAGTTAGATATCTGTGCGTTGATACGACTGCACGCGGTTCCCAACTACAAGTTGGGACAAACTTTTGTGTCTTCCCCTGCGTTTCTCTTCCACAACCATGCATCCCTCTAACTCTCTTCTTGTATTGCCTGTCTTCTCCCCTGGAAAAGGACGGACCAGCCCCTTAGCTCTGCATCTGCCTTCACTGTTCTGCTATATGGATAACCATGCGATAAGCAACAAAGCGATAATATAAAGGGCTGGCCCATAGCCTGGGCAGAAGGTGCGACTGCACTGAGCCCCCGAGCGGCAGGGGCCCTGGTTCATGAACCGAAAAGAAAATAACAAAATCCCACAACCGCACTGTGTTGTGTATGCATGACTCCTTTTAAATGCATCCCCCAAAACAGAGCCCCATGCTAGGAAAACAGAGCCGCCGCTTGCACTGTCTTCCTGAGATGGCCTGATCGTGGCTACCATTAATGCAGGAAAACCTTGCAATTCTCCTTCTATAATAATTCCTTCAAAGCCGTTTAGATATGACATGTGTTGGAACAAGAACATGCATAGGAGAACAACAATGTAGTTTTAGGAGGGTGATATGGTGATATGGATTGTTGGGCAGAGATTTAGGAGGGTCCCAAGTTCAAGTGATATGCAGTTTTTCTTATTTTGTGTTGGAAAGAATAGGCACACTAACAAAGACATGCGATTTCAATATATTTTAAACAGAAACAGTTATAATTTGTCTTCCAAGATCAAAATTGTTGTTCTTCGATGAAGAATCTGATGCAGAAGCAAATGTTAACATTTCAACTTTTCTAGTGGGCCATCATGTCCATGCTCCTCGGGGCGACGCTTTTCCAAAGTTGCCAGGGTAAATGGCAACTAACGTCTTTTTTTTTTAAATTTCTACCCACCGTTGCCAACATAAATCATGTGGACCAAGTTGTGCTGCGCCGTAGTGCGAGATTTCACACTTTCCCCGCGATGGTAGTCCTAAACTTTTGAAAGTGAGAATCAACTAGTTTTGAGATCATCAAATTGTACGTCTGCACGCTATACTAAAACCCTCGTTATGTTTTATTTAGGGAAAAATCTTGGTTATCTTACTATTGCAATGGAAATCATTTAAGTACTTTTGTGTGGACATGGCCCCCAAGTTGTGGTGTTGCCCCGGGGCCCCATCGTGTATGGACCGGCCCCGTATAATATACACAATTTTGAATCATGGTCGACCTCGTTATGTCTTCTGGTGTGGTCAGATCACTCGTTGCACAATGCACATTGTGTGGTTGCCACCAGTGCGGGTGGGGTAGACCAATCGGATGGGAACATGTGACCACATCACATGGTGCAGGTGCTTTATGTTTTGGCACACGAGTGAGAGCGAGTGAATGTAAGCATTTATGTTTCTACATGGCTTGTTCATTGTTTTGGACTTTGGAGGCGTGATTTTCCACCTAATCTCCTATTTGTTTATGCAGCAAGGGTTTGGTTATTTTCCTCTCCAGTCGGTTTGGTGTTGCTTCTTTTTTGCCGGAACTTCCCATGTTTATACAGGTTAGTGCCTGCAAGATTGTGTCCCTAGTCCCTACTGCGATGCTGATTTGGAGCACTAATTTTCTCTCTTCATTTTTGGTATTCGATTTTGAATCTGGTGAGGGCCAGGACCGTACCAAGTTTTGCAGATATTTGTGAGGACTGTGGGTTCGCCGAATGCTGTGGCTCACAAAAACGAGTTTACTCCCTAGGGGCTGCGGCTTACACGCCCAATTTTAGTGCTATTTAATCAGTACAAAGGGCCAGTAACTTGTGCCTGGATTTATTTTTGACATGACAGGGGAAGAAACTGTTGTACTCCCAAGCAAGTGGTCTTGAAATTTACCACAGTGCTCTTATCTGCTTCCTCCTTTGTTATCTAGCACATACATGGGCTTCCTCTTTCTTTCACTGGTTGGTGTTGTGATTTCTTTCTGCGGGATGACCGGATTGACATTTCTTGCTGGATACAGTTCAGTGTTAGTTCAGATGGAGTCTAGTGCTATCATCTATATCTATACCACTATATAGCACGAGTTTTCGAATTTGGATTTACCACTTTGTTCCACAACCTTCCTCTCAAAGCACATTTGAAACAATCCGAGCCGTTGATTTGCATGTCAAAGCTCCTACGTGCCGTTCATCAGAGCAAAACGCACCTGATCTAACGGCCGTAAGCGCTCGGATTCGCCACCTGCTTTCCCGCGCGCCCGGACTCTGCTGAAGTTTCTGAATAGTTCGGGTGTTGTCTACTGCGCCAGCGAAGAGAAAAAAATCCACATCAGCATTCGGTTGCTAGGTTGAGGGCCCCATCCATGTGGCATGCATCCTCTAACTTGCTTTGTCGCGTCATGGCCTGGTTGGTACCATTAAATATGAGCATTTTACCACTAAGGCACTAAGTCCACACTTAGCCCAAGACCTTAACTGATCTCTTTTTGAACGGTCTTACCAGGTAAATGGTTCTTCAGACAAGATCTACAAAAAAAAATCTTCAGAAAGAGGAAGAGAACAAGATACCATTGTATAGGCTATTATATAAGTACAGCATACCAGAGATATATAGTCTCTACCATGTAACAATTTTATATCGTTATTTCAAGTATAATTACCTGAGGTCAAAAAATGTAAAACTAAGAGGCTATAATTTTTTTGGTTCTTTTTTGAAATATACTAAATATTTTTTTTATTACATTGTTGCAATTCCCCAAGGTTAATTCTTCAATATAATAATTTTTTATTGCATGCGTTCTAAGACAAGACATCTTAGCCACAAATATATTCCCCCCATTCCAAAATATAAGGAACGATTTTTGACATGAATATACTCCCTCCATTCCAAAATATAAAGAACGAGTTTTCACATGAATATACTCCGTCCATTCCCAAAATATAAGGAACGATTTTTCATACAGTCTTTGATGCACATATTAGCCACAAATATATTCTAAAGTTTATGGGCTGATAATTTAAAAATGATATCGGTGCGCTTATCTTGCAATTCTCTTTCAATATATATTTATGCAAAAAATTTGAACATATTACAAAAACAGTCATAGTTAAATTGTAAGTCGTTGACCGAAATATAAAGGAACCCTATAGTCTTCGAGAGAGGGAGTATGTTGTACATTTATTGAGTCATAAAATTTAGCACCCAACCATCGCAAGTTTAATAATGTCCCTTCGGGTCATTGTATTGTCTTATTGTGATGGAAACCAATTCCTGTGTCATAGATTCTTGCAATTGGCCACATTATGTTATTGTATGATGGTAACATTTTCCTGGCTAATGAAAATATTTGTTGTGTCATGCAATATTTCGTGAGATGGTAAAAAAATCAATAAATTATTAAGATGTGATAGAAATATTTTTAGATATGATTAAAAAAATGGTCACGACTCTTTCTCGGTCATTTCATGCACCACTGGAATTGATAGTAGTTTTAGTTAAGTCTTTTGGAATTAGATAAACAGCCCAAAACGTACACATACTAGCAATTGAAGGCTCAAATCAATGTTTCTGGCGAGATATATACTTATTGTTGGTATGGTCGACACATTTGAATAGTTTGCAGATCAATATTCATGCAGATGTATATCTGCAGTCATGCAAAATCAGAGTTACCCAAAGTCGTTGCTACTTCTAGATAAACAAGTGTGGTACCCAACTTCCGAATCATCCCGGGTATTATTCTGCCTTAATAAGGTAATACAATGTCGTATATTTTGGCGAGCGTGCAAAGCACGTGCAGTTTACTAGTAGACATAGTTTTAGTCCTATCACATACGTGAAAAGTATGGCATGGGATGTGATGGTCGTAGTTTAGTGGAAGTACTGATGTTCTTTGTAGTCCTAACTCAGGTGTAGCCTTACATGTGCTGGATGGATTGTAGTGGTACTAGAAATGTAGTTTGTGGTAGCAAGTTTTAGTGGATAGTTCACATGTAGTTTAGTGATAGGCTGATAGCACATAGGACTAGTGCAGAGTTCCAGATTGGTTTACTCTGTTTTTTTTCGCACATTAATCAAGCTATCTTCAAACAGTAACTTTTCCAGTGGGGTGGCAACTGGCAAGTGAAGAAAGTGCTTCAGAATTACATCAAGTCATGGCAGCAGCAACAATTTTTCAGGTTTTTTTTTTTTTTTTTTTTGCCGTTGATGCAAGTCCTTGCTGAAAATCAGTTTTTTTCTCAGTGTTCCCCGCAGTCTGATTGGCAGTAGAGCATGTTTGTCTAGAGGATGTTAGTGAGGGCAGAATGAACAATTTTACACGCAACTACTTTATTTTATTTTCGTTCATGTAAGTTATTTAGAACTTAGAAGGGAAACCGAGATCAAAACGCAACAGCAGCTACAGTATCCGTAATGCATGATATACAGGCATCTGATTTGGTGAGTTTGGGGCCAAGTGGTTCAAGGGGGCAGAAGTAGGTCTGGTTCCATTTATTTTGGGTGTCCATGGATGTACCGTTGATGTATGTATGTCATTTGGGTTTGTCCCTGTTTTCTGTATGTAGTTTCTCTTCTTCTTGTTGTGTAATTTTCCAGAACTATGGAAGTAACTACGAATGGTGATTAAACTCCCACGTTCATATCGAGTTGCAACCTGCATCCAGCTTATGGGCCGAGATTTGGTGTTCGAGCGGTATGAATACTTGCAATATTTTCAGGATACAGTTTTAGAGGTGATGGTAAAATCTGGCAGCATCCAGTTTCAGTATACAGTTTTGCTTCACCCAAATCAAATTTCGTTTAAGCACTAGTGCTTATTTTGTAACCCTTTGCATTGTATTTCAATCTGGAAGCTTTTGGCGAAGCAAAATTTGTTTGAAGCTGCTGTAGCTTTTTGGTTAACGATTTTTTCATTGATTTGAGATTGTGCTTACAAAATTTGTGGCTCTGCTTTCTGGTCAAAATATTCACTGACAAGACTGTCCACTAATTAGCCGTCCACATTTGTATTATGTTAGTGATGTCTTCCTGATTAATGTAGTATAGATCTTACAAAAGAAAGTAACCGGCCTCAGCTGAACTCTAAGGTGGCATAGTAATTCAATAACAACAGAGAGACTTCAAACAGAAAAGAAAAACAAGTTGTGAAGAGATAGTTAGGGCTGCAAGCGGTGCCTGCATACCATCCTGCAAATGAAAAATTAGTGCAAAAGGAGCCACCGAATAGATTGAAATTAAAGCTGGTTTAGGCAAAACTGTGTGCCCACATCCCGCAACCCTTGCCATCTAAACTGTGTGCCACCGAACAGATTGAAATTAAGTACTAGTAGTAATAGTAGCGTGAATTTCTACGACAGTTGCAGTGAAGAATGCCAAAGTACATACATTCAACATAGGCTATTCCGTTCAGCACGGTCAAAAATACATACAGCTAAGCCAGTTAATTAACTACGTCTCTTCTCACAAACCTTTAACATGCAGGTTCACTCAGATTTCAGGTAACCGGCCATCCAAGACCCAGCAAATATGATTCCAAGTTGACAGCTCCAAACGAAACGATCACGAGATGGGCTTTTGGGCACCCCACTGTTACTCAAAAGCCTGAAATGTACACGTAGTTGATATGAGGCCACATCTCTAAAGAAAAAACCTTGCATATGAACTCTCTACAAGAGTGACAACAACAATATACCTCTCAAAATAGCCATGGTCCCCAATGCGCATTTCTCTGTACAGCTCCACAAATGTATCAACATCCTTCTGAACTAGTTCCTCCACTTGCTGAGCTAGTTCCTCCACTTGCTGAACTTGCTCTAGCGCCTGACCAGCCTGCTCAAAACTTGCAACAATCAGTGATGGCTTGAATTTATCCATCGTCAATACGTCATTAAATTGAAACAACAACACTGACTTCAATAGTCAAAATGAAATTATAAAAAACTGATCAGCCTAGTGGAGTGTAGATGTTAATCTTCTCGAAGATTCATAATTAATTATTTAACTAATAACAGTGATCACATCACACAGCTAGGACTTTTTCCATTGTACACATAACTCTTTTTAGATTTATGTGCAGTGGGATACTCTCCCACTGCTTTCACCAAAATCTATAACACCATCTGGCAAATCTCTGAACTTGACCTCTTTGGTTAGATACAAATAGAGCACAATCTGAAGTTTGGTGGACTACAAAGCATTTGTTTCTCCATGACACAGAAAGGCAACTGAAATTCGACAATCTATGAATCATTTATATTTCTATATGCCCCCTATGCTGAAAACCCGAATCTGAAAAAAAAAGCAGAAACTGGAAATATATGATACGGAGTATCTAAAAAATGAGAACTAAACCACTTATACAATGATCCAAAGATTTCAACAATTGAAAAGATTTCCAAAATCTGGTACAAATCACTAGAATATCATAGGAAAAAAAAGAGTAAGATGGCTAATTGAGTGATTGAAAAAATGGCATTATGTTGCCTCTTCAAAAACTTAACCCAAATGATTGTATGGTGTCCATATAAAATCGTATACATATCATGACGTTACAGAACTTCTTGCGTATTTTTCAGAACTTGTACACCATCGAAACATTCAACAGTGCTACGGCAAACATACAAACAAAAGATAGCAAAAAGTAACATCTTACAACCGGGTGTTAGTTGAAAAAAAAAATACATACTACCTGAGTGGACTTATACTCTCACATCACCTACAAAATCTACATTGTGGGAAACAGTATGTGTGTGTAAGTGTAACTAAACCTGGATGTAAGATCAAAATTTCATAAATGTATGCAACCAATTTTTTCTGGTGGGCATGCTGATTGCAACAAATCGTTTTTATCCTTGACCCTCAGAATCTGAACAATGTGAAAACTGAAAAGGCATCCAAGAACAATGTATAGACATTTCATGCAGGAGAAGATGTTACCCTGAAGACCAAGTGAAGTCTAGGCCCCGACTGATTGTAGGTGACCTCAAGATCATCTACAGTGACAATCACATGAAGAAGAATGACTGACAACTATAAGTCTGCTGGAAAAATATGGAGCAGCCGACAGTGGATAGGAGATTGACGAGATCAATCTGTCCTTATGCAGATGCACGTGGAGCAACGACAGAGACAAGTCCGCCATAGTGAGATTAGAGACCACATCCCTCAATTATTTAATATAATGGGCCTTTGGAAAAATACAGACCATGATTGTGCGAAAATCAGTTCATCTCTTCTACTAAAGTTTGTAACCAAACATTCTTGGGAGAAAAAATGGAACTGCATCGTAGATATTTAGGTAAACCAACTCTGTAGCTAAATGAAGTGTACTCACACTCTCCAGTAAGCAAGGAATCTCAATGGAACCCTGAAGAGAAAAAGATGTTTTTTTTACATACATGGGGCATCTCACATGAACTATATGCCACATGATTCGAGACAAAGTTTAAAGTTTAAGCTTCAACGAGCTTTTCAGTACCAAACTACTGATTCAAAACCGCGGGCAACATGAGTACATTATTACTGTATACAATGATTTACTACCTACAAAGAGTGGTGAAACTTGGAGTGCAAATTATTACCGCAAGCTGATCCATGCGATAGTGATATGTAGGCAAGGTCCAAACTGTAATGTGGTGCACTAACCCGTGACCCACAAAGACTATTTGCAACAACAGACATCAGTAACTGGAAAAGGCTAGGATAATACTCAATTTTATCCAACAAGAAATCGCGGAGAGATCTAGAGCATATCTTCACCTGATCTGGGGGAGGAGCAGTAGGCTGGCCGTTCTGTCCGGAAAGGTAGCGGCGCGGCACGGTCAGGAGTCCAATTCCGCGGCGGACGGTGGCCCCCCCTTCTCCGCTAAAAGCGGGGGCTGCCTCTGAGGCAGCGCGGAGGAAGGAAACTCCCTGAGGTCTTCCCGATGAGGCGGCCAAGAGAGCGCGGCGGATGGCCTGCGAGCGCAGCAGAGACGACATGGTAGGGTTGGTTACTAGGGCTCGCGACGGCGCAGGGATTTCCCGACGTCGAGGAGTCGCTCGCTCCGGTGCGTGCGGGAATAGCGCACGTACTGAACACCTCCCCCTGGGCTCTCTCCCGAAAACAGCCCAATAACATGTACTGTACTTTTCTATCAAATTCGAACTTTTTAGACTTGAATAAAATTTGAACAAATTTCTTAACCTAAATAAATTTTATATCTGAAAAGATTTTTAAATTAAAAAATTCAAACATTTAACATGTACTGTTCTTTTCTCTCAAATTCAAGCATTTTTAGAATTGAACAAAATTTAAATTTGAATAAATTCTAAATTTGGATAAATTTTAAATCTGAACAGTTCCAAATTTTTTAAAAGCTCACAATAACCATCTAAAAAACAAAAAACCAAACATAAACAGCAAAACTGAGGAACTAGAAAAAAAATAGCGAAATCAGAAGAAACAATTTTTTTTAAGAGAACTGGTCCCAAGTCCCAACTCGCAAGTGGGCTGGCCCAACTGCACCACGCGCAGGGGCAATAGTTTCCAGGAAAAATATCAAACTTGTAATATGACAACATTTGGAGAAGTGTTGTCAACATGGACTATCATGTATGTATGAAGGTTCATCTCAAACCAAACGAACAAATTCATGGCTATACCCATAGCATAGTATATTGTGTCTACATTTTGCTCATAGGTGCATATTGCCATTGCAAGCAATATTGAAAAAAGGGAGTTTCTATTTTTTTGTATATAAAAAGAACGTTTTCTTCAACCCCATCTCGGTGGCAACGTCGAGAGGCTTGTGGGAGTGGTGTCGTCTTCGAGTTTTTCGTCTGGTTGTGGAGATCTTCGGATCGTCAAGGAGCTTCAGCGGTAGTTCATCCTTCTTCTTCGTCTTTGGATCGGATATGGTCTTCTTGACTCGTTCGGCGACTTCCCGTCCGCAACCAACAACGTCAAGCCGACTCAGGGAGGAGTGGCAGCGGCAACATGCCGTCGACACGGTCTGAAGGTTAAAGATGAAGAGCTTCTCAAGGATCTCGTTGTAATTTTTATTTTTCTTGGGGTGTTTTGCACTGTTTGCTGTTTCTTTTAATGTTAGTGTTCTATTCACACAAAAAAAAACGTTTTCCAACTTCTACTCCCTCCGTCAGCACGATTTTAATTTTTTGGAAGTTAATCTTTTTAATGACTGAATTTTTATGCAAAAGTACCAACATACGATGACATTAAATTGGTATATTTTTTAACTACATGTTAACATCAATCTAGCAATATTAATTTAGTATCATAAATACCGCTACTTTTTCTAGTGACTTGGTCAAAACTAATAAAGTTTGATTTAAGATATATCTAGAGTACAATTATCTGTGGACACAAAGAGTAAATGCCAATAATATGATATTTTAGTGAAGCAATTGACCATACGAAATCCTAGAAGCGCAATGGGCCAATGACGTCCTAACAACACGAGAGAATCTACCTATGACGTGGTAGGAGCATCTTTAGTCACGTCCCCTAAACGGCATCCGGCAAAAGCATCGGATCGGCTGAATGAGGTATGCCACTTAGTGGTGCCGCTTTTGGGACGCGTACCAAACCGTGGCCCCACGCATTTTTTGTTAACATTTTTTTAATGATTCAATCGTTCACATGGAAGAAATGGAAGTAAAACATAGCTACCAAATCATCGTTGTTGCCACTTGCTAACCTAGAGGCTTATGTGCATCGTTGTTGTCGCCGTCGTCGCTTTCATAGTTATCATGGTAATGCATACGTCACATCGGTGTTGTCAAATATGTTCACGCAAAGCTCACTCTGGCCTTCGTACACGATGTTTAGCAAGCAGCCGACCTCCAGGTTGTGGGCACGGGAGAACTGGTCACAACCATTGCGGAGATACATTTGGCCTTGCCCATCGAATAGGATCTCGATGGGCCACCAGCAAAAACTGCAGCTGCACCTCGGCCGACCGCCGAGAAATCGCGCAAACTTCTTCGGGAGCCTCTTTTTGCTGGAAAGGGTCTTCAATGATGAGAAAGACGAAGTCGAAGAACTCAATGCCGTGGAAGTACTTCGTCTTCTCCTTCATCTGCGACAACAAGCGCACGGTGGATGGTGATCGACCATGGCGAGCCCTGCTGCGGACCTGGCGCCCGTGACCCCTGGAACCCGCCATGGAGCATGTGGGGAGAGGTGGAGGGGTTGCTAGGGTTGTGGAAGCATGCGTGGAAGAACTACAACAGCGATTGTGGTGGCGCTAGAGAGGGGAGGGCGAGTTTTTATAGGCGGAGGCGGCACGGAATGAGCCGAAGAAAGGCAGGGAAGCGGTGGGGAAAAGGGTAGGAAGAAGTGGTGTCGCACAAACGGCGACAACACGTGAAGGGGGGGCAACGCCGACGGGACGTCTCACCTGCTTTCGCCTTGTAAACCATCACCACCATTAAGGAAAAGGTGTGGCGCTTCGGTTCTCTGCCGATGGCACAACTAGCCCGCAAGTCGTCACGACCCCGCGCTGCGTCCAACACCTCCACAACAACACATGTGTAGAGGGGACCAGCTCGACATGCCGGACACTCTATTGGGTTGCGCCGGCCTAAATCGGTGTTTCGGGCACGTGGGTTGAAGGCGATCAATTATTCGACATACCCTAAATCGCTTATGCTCGGACTGTGTGTACATACCGGCCGTGACAATTGATCCATCCATCATCGGGCGTTGTGCAGTCTGGAGTTCCATTGAGTAGGGGGCATGCACTGGGCATCGCCGAGATATTCTTTCCGGCTTTCCCCCCTCGTGTCAGCTAGGTGATCTGAAATGCAGGTGTAGTGGCCAAGTCGCAGCGTTTCACATGTCCATGGCTTTCACGGAGAAAGGAGAAAGGAAGGTGAAGCACGACGAACCGGGAAGGATGAAAGTAGGATATTTTGGGATTTGGTGCACATGGATACCAATTCCATTTACTTTCAGTTTTTTAAAAAATTCAAAAACTCACATTTTTTATGTTTTTAAAAATTATAATGTTAAATATGTAGATAGATATGTACATGAGAAGTGTATGCAAAAAAATCCCAGTAAAACATACTTTGTATTTTAAAATATACAAAAAAAATTCTGACAAAAGGATGTAGTATTGTAATACTATTTTACTACCATTTACTGTCAGAAATTTGTCTTTTTCATATTGTTCAAAATACAAAATATTTTTAGCGGATTTTTTTCATACACCTCTCCCGTATATATCTATCTATATATTTAACGCCATAATTTTTTGAGACTTGGAAATATGAGTTTTTGAAATTTTCAAAAATCTGAAAGTCAAGAGAGCATTGGTGCCCATGTGTCAAAGACACTTTCCGAGATATTTTTAACATATTATTACTTGGATGTGGATCTTAATATTCTTCCAACAGTATGCATAAAACCAGCAGGATGACACATAATTGATTGTGAAATCATGACTGGGAACCTTCTTCGAAAACACCAAACAATACTGATCTAACAGTGCACAGCAACTCGCTCATACAACCTGGGTTAAAGATTAAACATGTTTAAATTCATCAGATACACTTAGATTCATATACAACCTGGATCGATAATAACATAAGTTGAGATTAGATATGCAAACAGTGCCACAGCAACTCGTTCCAGGAGTTATATGGGACTCCTCCTCTGTTGCTAAAAGGGAAGACACGCAGTCTTTTTCATAAACAGGTTAACAAGTGCCCTTAATTAATACCATCAAAACAAAACAAAAAATACTCTTCAGGTGCATCTAGATCCTTGAGGCATACCTCAGGCATTTCTCGAAATGGTTCCCTTCTTCAGGTCAAATTACGGTCTGCAGATGACAATAAAGCGCCTGGATGAAGGTCAGCATGTAATTGTACTCATAAAATGCATTAATGATTCTCGTAAGTAGAAGCCGATGTTTTTAGTACTAATCAAAAGAAAAGCGCCAAGAATACCGAATTAGCCTCCCTTCGCTGACTCATCACTTGTCCGGCAGAAGAAACCAAGCAAGCTAGTAACACCAAGCATCCACGCACACTGAACAAACGGACTGCGTAGCTTGCCTTCCTCAAGAAGACTGTATTCGCAAGTATTGAATATATAAGGATACGCCAATTACATAGTTAGAAGCGCATCTAAGCAAATTTTGGGGCTAATACTTACAATCTAATGGTTCCACATACAACTAATCCATTGTCCATAGCAGCTTGCATTTTCTTCAGATTCTGATTTATCACATTGATCTGCACACCACCAGAAAATCAAATAGTATTGTCAGCCGGCTGTAAGTGAGAGACCTCGTAGTGTCGTCGTTGTTGCCTAAAACCTTACTAGAGAATATAATTTCAGGATTTCTGAAAAGAGCTCGTTATTTTCTCAGAAAAATGCTAAAACTTGCATAACATGAATGGAGATGTCATCAATCTGTCTGACAGAATGGAATCAAACAGTATTAAACAAGTTACAAAACCTTTAAGGGTCCCAAGGCAATTTTTCTGTAAGAGAATATTCCATGTGGTCAACCCAAGGCTCAGGGGTATTGGACTTAAGAACCATGAACGTTAAACGCGAAATTGGTTGAACAAATAATTAGAAAATAAATATGACATGTTGAAACAGCTGGTATATAAGAAAATACCAAGTGATACCACTCTCTCAGGGGAAAAGATCACAGCAGAAAAATCATTTTAGTCAGGCCTCATTAAAGCTAAAGATACCTTCTTCACTTGGTGCAAAGAAAAGTTGAGAGTGGGAGCAAACCCGGTTTGGGGAGGACAAATCGACTGATGACAAGCCATGAGTCAAATGAGTAAACCAGGTTTTGGGAGGACAAATCGACTGATGACAATCCATTGAATCAAATATATCGCAGGTTGTTCACAGCATTCAGAACCACTGGGGAATTGTCTTCAAGGTTGCATGGCGAGGCGCCTAACCCCCGCCTTACCTTTTATAAGCGCTCAAGGCGAGGGTGGAAATGCCGTAGACATTGCACACAGAGAACAATCAGCAGTTTAACGCATACATTGCAAGCAAAAATAAGAAAGACTGGGGCCAATATTTATACATTTACCCGTTGCCAAACGCCCAGTTAGTGATATACTCCTCCCCATGACCTAATTCCTCTATACTCTCACCACAGCCGCAACAGACTTTCTGCTCTCTTTCCTCATGGTAGCAGCACACAACCCTAAATCTCCTCCCTTCTCCTTATGTCCCCAACTCCCTTGCCCCAGCATCCCTTCTTCCTCAAAACAACACCAGTGCAATGTGAAATCAGAGTCATGCCAGGATGCTCGCTGGAGAGCTGTGAAGTGGGCAAGGCAGACCACTCATAATCCCGGGGCACCTCAGCACTTAAGCATGCTATGGCTACGCCTTCAAACAATGCATCCGGGATTATGTGGTATCTAAGCCTAACAGTGCATTGGAAAAATAGATTTCAGAAGGACCCTGTAGCCTGTAGGGACACTTTCAACCTGAACAAAAGATGTACAATTTGGATACTTAATGGGGAAAAGTGTGGTGGAGCAGGTGCGGTCCACGCACCTTCTCATTTTTTGTCTTTTTCTTTTTTATCTCTCAAATTATATAATATTTTGATTAGATTTTTTTTGCAAGTCACTCAAAAATAACAAATAGAATGGAGGAAAAATAGTTCGGACTTTCATTACTCCCTCCCATCCATAATAAGTGTCGGGGATTTAGTACAATTATTATGGATCAGAGGGAGCGCTAGATATTGAATCCTAACAAAGAACTTGTTGGATGGAGAAGCTTTGCCTGCAGATAAAAAGTGTCAATTCGGTGATAATCTAGCAACTGTGACATTTTGGTAATTTGCAACCGTCACAGGCATCAGTAACTGGAAAAGGCTAGTGCCTCGCAAGGTAAAGGAAATCGCGGAGAGATTTAGGGTATTTTCCTCACCTGATCGGTGGAAAGAGTAGGAGGCTTGCCGTTCTGCTCTTGTCCGGAGAGGTGGCGGCGCGGCACGGTCGGGAGCCCAAGACCACGGCGGACGGTCGCTCCTCCCTCTCCTGCAGCGGCAGGGGCTGCTGCTGAGGGCGCACGGAGGGAGGAACCTCCCTGCGGTCCTCCCGATGAGGCGGCCGAGAGAGCGCGGCGGATGGCTGGAGAGCGCAGCAGAGACGACATGGTGGAGCTACCAGGGTTTGCGCCGAGCAACCTAGGTTTTTCTTTACTCTTTTTTGTTTGTTTTGAGATTTGTTGAGGACGAATCATGGGCACCACCGCACCAGTGCTCTTATTGTATTAAAAAATTAGAAAAATATATTTATATATTTCAAAAACTTATGTAACAAAATTCTAAAGTAGCTAATGATTTATTCCACTAACCTATAAATTCTCAATTACAATAAAAAATGACAAAGTCTGATTTTTTTGGAGATTTGAATCACTATACTTATATCCACATTTTTGTTATTTTTGTGCAGCCCAAAATACATATAATTTCCAGTTGAAAATTTACACGTTTGTGGGATACAATACTTACTAAATCATGATTTATTTTTAGATTTTTCTGAAACTTAGAAATATGATTTTTAATTACTTTTCTGAAAAAGAACCACTGGTACTCATGTGCACCAAAGTTCTATCCGGTTGAGAAGCCTTGGTTTGTGGGGAGACTTATTGTAGGCCGTAGGAGAGATCCGCAAACCTCAGAGGCTGAAGAAACTAGAACCCACATATAAGGTTGTAGGTCGGGTGTCCCTATTCTCGGCTTTAAGTGACGCTTCAATTGGGCTCCGCCTGAAGCAACTGCTTCATGGGATGTACTTTTTCTTGAGAGAGAACTTATGTGTTCTATTAATGAGGAGAGTTAAGCTTCCCCTGGGGATCGTGCGCTCCGATCCCCTGCCTCCCAGACCGTCCGATCATGATGTGCAGGATGTTCGATTGAGATAAGATTGTTCCATCGGTCAACTAGCACACGTGGACGTCACCATACCATAGAAAAAATCTCACTATGATTGAAGAAAAATTCCCCACCATGTCCTCTGAACCTCTCCCCACACACCCCGTGCGAGAGAACTCTGACTGACAATGTAATTCTGCTCTCCTTTCCCCGCACGGTGCGCTGGTGTAGCAAGATCGTCAGCTCTCGCTGTAGCGCCATCCTCGCCACCTTGCAGCAAAAGTCCCTGGGCGCTGGTAGCACCGCCCCTCGATGCTCGTAGCACCGTGATTGGACGATCGTAGAAGCGCACGTCCGCGCTCGTAGCACCGCGTCTCGGTGCTGGAAGCACCTCCTCACCCAGTGCATCCCACGTCGTTGCAATAGCGTCGTCCTTCCCATGGCAGCATCGTGCCTAAATCCTGGGAGCAGCGCTGCCAAGCCCTTGTAGCAATGCGCCTACCGCCGGCAGTGATAGCCTGCAAGAACACATGGTAATTCGTGCATATTTTCGTGGAAGTATTATTTTCGGTTTTTATATCGTGTCCCAGCAAGGAGCGTATGAGGATGTTTATCTGCGATGTTTTTGTCACACCCAAGGTGTCACAAGTCATAGGTGAATTGATTGCAAGAATTGAAATGGAAAATGGTGAGTGTAAATGATAGGATTTTGGAGTGTTGATAATGCAATAAAGTGAAGTGCATAAAATTAAACAGCTAATAAGAAATAAACGGGTTTCTGCAGATGAAAAGGTAGGCGCGGGGTGATTCAGTTCATGGTGATAGTGAATGTGCCTGATGAAATAAAAGTGATAAGTGGATATGATTTTTCCTATTTATATCTAAGAACCCAAGTAACCTGCAAGAGAGAAAGATTCCTCTTGATAGATTTCATCTTCCTCTAGTAATCCTTCTGCCTGTTACCAAAGTTATGGTCGGCGCATTAATTAAGGTGGTTAAATCGGAGTAAAGCTTTAAGCTTGGTGGTTCCTTGTGATTCCTTGAGTATTGCTAGATCCTCTTTTATATCAGTCGTGTCACTTAGGGGTCATCGATTCACTAGCACACAAGTTCATGTTTATGAGTTATTTAGATCATGCTATCTGGGCTCTTAAATTAGATAACAACATTAGGTGCACATAAACATTCATACTCATATATAATCATCTTAATCATAATTCACAAATAGATGGAATAAAATTGGCACATCATATCTCACCAATCTCGTACATCTCCCACGCCAATGGGATCTACTCACACATGAGAGAAGAATAACATAATGATATCATATCAAAGTAAATAGAATTCATCTCGATATTACCGTAGCAAGCCACAATAGTTGAAGATCAAATCAAATACAAACCAAGATGGAATAGAGGTTTCAATCCCTAATCTTACAAGTATGAATCTCTCTCTGTCAATACAAGTGGGGTATAATGGATGAGGTGGTGATCTTGATGAGATTGATCTTCGATGGAGTCAAGGATGGTCTTCTCCTTCTTCAGATCTGATCTCTTCTGTTCTGGAATGGTGGCTGCTGCGTTGTGTTTTTCGTCTGTTGCCCTTCACGAAAAGGGTTTGGTTTGATAAGGGGAAGGAGGTGGCGCCGCCCAGTATGGGCTGGCAGTACAGGCACCTTCGCCTGTACCGATGCCCGCTAAAGTTCCTGGATCGCCAAGATGGATTTGGCCTCAAAATGAAATGTCTTTATTTCATTGCAGTTAGCCCATAAATGTCCTCGGATTCTCCAGAAATGATGGTTTCCTGAAATACATAATTCAAAAGCAAGGTTTCACCTAGATTGCGATATTAACATTAGTTGAAACACAAAATCCAATGAAAACGCAATGAAACCAAGAGATAGGTGGTGGAACATCTGTAGTAAAAAGCATCAAAATTTGGAGCTATCAGGCAACAACACCACCCATGGCTTGTAGCAACTGGCCCAAACTCCGTCAGCAGCGCCGCCAAGCCCTTGTACCACTGCGCCCAAATGTCGGCAGTAGCTCCGCTAAGCGCTTGTAGCACCGCTCCCAAACGTCGACAACCGCCCCGCTAAGCCTTTGTAGCACCACACCCCACCGCCGGTAGCAGCGTCGCCAAGTCTTTGTAGCACTGCACCCAAACGACGACAGCAATGTCGCAAGGCTCTTGTAGCACCTCGCCCCACTGCCGGCAGCAACACCACCAGGCCCTTGTAGGAGTGTGCACCCGCGCTCGTAGTACCACGCCCCACCGCTAGCAAGAGATAGTCAAGGAAGGAGGAGAGCGTGCAAGGTGGTGCCAACATTTTTCGGCGTTGGAGAGAGTTGGGGCCGGTCGCGACCGGAGCAGATGGTGGATCAACTTTATAGAGACAAGTGAGAGCGGCGGAAGGTCGTGTGAGGAAGAGAAAGCCCAATGAGGAAGAGCGGGAGGGGCAGCGATGCAAGACATAGGTGGAACACGCGCAACAGGGAGAAGAGGAATCTGGGTGAGCGGGTGGAGCCAGTGCTCCCCGTGGCTGCGCTGCTAGCGCCTTACAGGGAAGATGAGGGACGGAAGTGAGAGAACGCTAAGGTTTGGGAAAGGGTTACGTGGGCATGCATGGGGCACGTGGCATGCGTAGAAAGAGGAGGATGCCATGCGTTGGATCCCCGGGGGAAAGGGAGCATCTCCTCCTTAGCAAAAGTAAGTGCCCTTCACACCGCCATTGCTTCAGCTATCTCAGGAATGATGACCTCTTTGTAAGCATTACTGCAAGCGACATTCACCACTGTGGTCTTGGATCACCACTCCCGCTCCCATGCGACGAGAAAAGGCAAATAGAGAAACATCAACATTAGTCAAGATCATACCTGCCGGCGGCGAGATCCATAGATGTGACGAAGAGGGTTCACGTATGTGGTTAGACTTGGTCTTGAATGTTGGAGATATGCCCAAGAGGCAATAATAAAATGGTTATTATAATATATCTTTGTGTTTATGATAATATTTATATACCATGCTATAATTGTATTAACCGAAACATTGATACATGTGTGATATGTAAACAACAAAGAGTCCCTAGTAGGCCTCTTAACTAGCTTGTTGATTAATAGATGATTAGTTTCATAATCATGAACATTGGATGTTATTAATAACAAGGTTATATCATTATATGAATGATGTAATGGACACACCCAATTAAGCGTAGCATAAGATCACGTCATTAAGTTATTTGCTATAAGCTTTCGATACATAGTTACCTAGTCCTTATGACCATGAGATCATGTAAATCACTTATACCGGAAAGGTACTTTGATTACATCAAACGCCACTGCGTAAATGGGTGGTTATAAAGGTGGGATTAAGTATCCAGAAAGTATGAGTTGAGGCATATGGATCAACAGTGGGATTTGTCCATCCCGATGACGGATAGATATACTCTGGGCCCTCTCGGTGGAATGTCGTATAATGTCTTGCAAGCATATGAATAAGTTCATAAGAGACCACATACCACGGTACGAGTAAAGAGTACTTGTCAGGAGACGAGGTTGAACAAGGTATAGAGTGATACCGATGATCAAACCTCGGACAAGTAAAATATCGTGTGACAAAAGGAATTGGTATCGTATGTGAATGGTTCATTCGATCACTAAAGTCATCGTTGAATATGTGGGAGCCATTATGGATCTCCAGATCCCGCTATTGGTTATTGGTCGGAGAGAGTTCTCACCCATGTCCACATAGTTCACGAACCGTAGGGTGACACATGATGTCTACGCACACTCCTTTTCCTATAGACAGTGTTGGGCCTCCAAGAGCAGAGGTTTGTAGAACAGCAGCAAGTTTTCCCTTAAGTGGATCACCCAAGGTTTATCGAACTCAGGGAGGAAGAGGTCAAAGATATCCCTCTCATGCAACCCTGCAACCACAAAGCAAGAAGTCTCTTGTGTCCCCAACACACCTAATACACTTGTCAGATGTATAGGTGCACTAGTTCGGCGGAGAGATAGTGAAATACAGGTGGTATGAATATATATGAGCAGTAGTAACGACACCAGAAAATAGCTTGCTGCTACAACTGGCGTGTGGTTGATGGTGGTAATATTGCAGGAAGTACAGATGCAGTAAAACAGTAAACAAGCAGCGATTGCAGTATTTGGGAACAAGGCCTAGGGATTATACTTTCACTAGTGGACACTCTCAACATTGATCACATAACAGAATAGATAAATGCTATACTCTACACTCTCTTGTTGGATGATGAACACCACTAATTGTGTAGGATTACACGAACCCTCAATGCCGGAGTTAACAAGCTCCACAATATTCGATATTCATGTTTAAATAACCTTAGAGTGCATGATAGATCATTGCAATTACACCAAGTACTAACATAGCATGCACACTGTCACCATCACACTATGAAGGAGGCATAGATCACATCAATACTATCATAGCAATAATTAACTTCATAATCTACAAGAGATTACAATCATAACCTATGCCAAGTACTACACGATGCACACACTGTCACCATTACACCGTGGAGGAGGAATAGACTACTTTAATAACATCACTAGAGTAGCACATAGAATAGTAGTGATACAAAGCACATTGCAATCATAAAGGGATATAAATAAGCACTTCACTATGCTATTCATAACAGTGAATAAGTATTCTGTGAAATATAGCCTAAGAGACCCACACGGTGCACACACTGTCACCTTTACACACGTGGGACAAGGAGTCTCCGGAGATCACATAAGTAAAATTCACTTGACTAGCATAACGACATCTAGATTACAAGCATCATCATATGAATCTCAATAATGTAAGGCAGCTCATGAGATTATTGTATTGAAGTACATAGGAGAGAGATTAACCACATAGCTACCGGTACAGCCCTTAGCCTCGATGGAGAACTACTCCCTCCTCATGGGAGACAGCAGCGGTGATGAAGATGGCGGTGGAGATGGCAGCGGTGTCGATGGAGAAGCCTTCCGGGGGCACTTCCCCATCCCGGCGGCGTGCCGGAACAGAGACTCCTGTCCCCCAGATCTTGGCTTCGCGATGGCGGTGGCTCTGGAAGGTTTCTCGTACCGTGGATTTTCCCGTCTCGAAGATTTTGGTCAGGGACCTTTAAATAGGCGAAGAGGCGGAGTCGGAAGGTCGACGAGGCGATGACACAGTAGGGGGCGCGGCCCACCCCCTGGCCGCGCCGGCCTATCATCTGGGGCCCACAGGGCCCTCCTCTGGTGGCTCTCGGGTGTTCTGGAAGCTTCGTCCAATTTTAAGACTCTGGGTGTTGATTTCGTCCAATTCCGAGAATATTTCCTTACTAGGATTTCTGAAACCAAAACAGCAATGACAGAGCGGCACTTCGGCATCTCGTCAATAGGTTAGTTCCGGAAAACGCATAAAATCATCATAAAGTGTGAACAAAACATGTAGGTATTGTCATAAAACAAGCATGGAACATAAGAAATTATCGATACGTCGGAGACGTATCAGCATCCCCAAGCTTAGTTCCTACTCGTCCCGAGTAGGTAAACGATAACAAAGATAATTTCTGAAGTGACATGCTACCAACATAATCTTGATCATACTATGGTAAAGCATAAGAGATGAATGCAGCGATTCAAAGCAATGATAAAGACAATGATTAAACAATTGAATCATATAGCAAAGACTTTTCATGAATAGTACTTTCAAGACAAGCATCAATAAGTCTTGCATAAGAGTTAACTCATAAAGCAATAAATTCATAGTAGAGGCATTGAAGCAACACAAAGGAAGATTAAGTTTCAGCGGTTGCTTTCAACTTTCAACATGTATATCTCATGGATATTGTCAACATAAAGAAATATAACAAGTGCAACAAGCAAGTATGTAAGAATCAATGCACAGTTAACACAAGTGTTTGCTTCTAAGATGGAAGGAAGTAGGTAAACTGACTCAACATAAAAGTAAAAGAATGGCCCTTCGCAGAGGGAAGCATTGATTGCTATATTTGTGCTAGAGCTTTTGTTTTGAAAACATAAAGAGAGCATAAAAGTAAAATTTTGAGAGGTGTTTGTTGTTGTCAATGAATGGTAATGGGCAATCTAACCCCCTTGCCAGACAGACTTTCAAAGAGCGGCTCCCATGAAACATTTTTATTTTTGGGTGGCACTCCTTCCAACCTTTACTTTCACAAACCATGGCTAACCGAATCCTCGGGTGCCTGCCAACAATCTCATACCATGAAGGAGTGCCTTTTTATTTTAGTTTTATTTAGATGACACTCCTCCCCACCTTTGCTTTCTCAAGCCATGGCTAACCGAATCTTCGGGTGCCGTCCAACAATCACATACCATGGAGGAGTGTCTATTTTTGTAAAATCATGAAAGTTAATTAATTGGGGCTGGGAACCCCATTGCCAGCTCTTTTTGCAAAATTATTGGATAAGCGGATGAAGCCACTAGTCCATTGGTGAAAGTTGCCCAACAAGATTGAAAGATAAACACCACATACTTCCTCATGAGCTATAAAACATTGACACAAATAAGAGGTGATAAATTTTGAATTGTTTAAAGATAGCACTCAAGCAATTTACTTTGGAATGGCAGAGAAATACCATGTAGTAGGTAGGTATGGTGGACACAAATGGCATAGTGTTTGGCTCAAGGATTTTGGATGCATGAGAAGTAATCCCTCTCAATACAAGGCTTAGGCTAGCAAGGTTGTTTGAAGCAAACACAAGTATGAACTAGTACAGCAAAACTTACATAAGAACATATTGCAAGCATTATAAGACTCTACATTGTCTTCCTTGTTGTTCAAACACTTTACTATTAAATATCTAGACCTTAGAGAGACCAATCATGCAAACCAAATTTTAACAAGCTCTATGTACTTCTTCATTAATAGGTGCAAAGTATATGATGCAAGAGCTTAATCATGAGCACAACAATTGCCAAGTATCAAGTTATTCAAGACATCATACCAATTACTACATGTAGTATTTCCCGTTTCCAACCATATAACAATTAACGAAGCAATTTCAACCTTCGCCATGAAAATTAAAAGCTAAGAACACATGTGTTCATATGAACCAGCGGAGCGTGTCTCTCTCCCACACAAGCATTTATTCAAACAAAAACAAAAACAAAAAACAAACAGATGCTCCAAGTAAAGTACATAAGATGTGACCGAATAAAAATATAGTTTCAAGAGAAGGAACCTGATAATTTGTCGATGAAGAAGGGGATGCCTTGGGCATCCCCAAGCTTAGATGCTTGAGTCTTCTTGAAATATGCAGGGATGAACCACCGGGGCATCCCCAAGCTTAGAGCTTTCACTCTTCTTGATCATATTGTATCATCCTCCTCTCTTGACCCTTGAAAACTTCCTCCACACCAAACTCGAAACAAACTCATTAGAGGGTTAGTGCATAGTAAAAATTCACATATTCAGAGGTGACACAATCATTCTTAACACTTCTAGACATTGCCTAAAGCTACTGGAAGTTAATGGAACAAAGAAATCCATCCCACATAGCAAAAGAGGCAATGCGAAATAAAAGGCAAAATCTGTCAAAACAGAACAGTCCGTAAAGACGAATTTTATTGAGGCACCAGACTTGTGTAGGGATTCGTTGCATAGAAAACAAAAAATTTCCTACCGCGAGAACGCAATCCAAGCCAAGATGCAATCTAGAAGACGGGAGCAACGAAGGGATGATCAAGACTAACCCTTGAAGATTTCCAAAGCCTATAAGAGTAGGCTCTTATTGCTGCGGTAGACGATCACTTGCCGCTTGCAAAAGCGCGTAGAAGATCTTGATCACGGTGCCACGATCGGGCAGCACCTCCGTACTCGGTCACACGTTCGGTGTTGATGAAGACGACGTCCTTCTCCCCGTTCCAGCGGGCAGCGGAAGTAGTAGCTCCTCCTTGAATCCGGCAGCACGACGGCATGGTGGCGGTGGCGGTGGAGATCTCTGGCGGAGCTTCGCTAAGCGTGCGGGAGAAGAGGAGGAGAGAGGGGGCGGCTAGGGTTTGGGAGAGGGGGTGGCCGGCCTCAAGGGGTGCGGCCAAGCTATGGCTCTGTGTTGGCCAGCCCCCTCCCCTATGCCCCTCATTATATAGGTGGAAGCCCCAAGAGTTGTAGTCCAAGTCTTCGAATAAGACCCCAACACCAAAACTTCCCAAAGGTGGGAAACCTACTCAAGGGGGGAGTCCTACCCAAGGTGGAACTCCCACCTTTTCCTTAGGTGGGGTGGCCGGCCACCATGGGTGGAATCCACCTGGGATTCCTTCCCCTTAGGGCTGGCCGGCCATGCTAGTGGAGTCCCTCCGGGACTCCACCTTCCATAGTGCCATTCTTCCGGACTTTTCTAGAACCTTCTAGAACCTGCCATAAATGCACCGGATCATTTCCAAACTTGGAATATGACTTCCTATATATGAATCTTATTCTCCGGACCATTCCGGAACTCCTCGTGATGTCCGGGATCTCATCCGGGACTTCGAAAAAAACTTCGAACTCCATTCCATATTCAAGTTCTACCATTTCAACATCAAACCTTAAGTGTGTCACCCTACGGTTCGCGAACTATGTGGACATGGTTGAGTACTCTCTCCAACCAATAACCAATAGCGGGATCTGGAGATCCATAATGGCTCCCACATATTCAACGATGACTTCAGTGATCGAATGAACCATTCACATATGATACCAATTCCCTTTGTCACGCGATATTTTACTTGTCCGAGGTTTGATCATCGGTATCACTTTATACCTTGTTCAACCTCGTCTCCTGACAAGTACTCTTTACTCGTACCGTGGTATGTGGTCTCTTATGAACTTATTCATATGCTTGCAAGACATTAGACGACATTCCACCGAGAGGGCCCAGAGTATATCTATCCGTCATCGGGATGGATAAATCCCACTGTTGATCCATATGCCTCAACTCATACTTTCCGGATACTTAATCCCATCTTTATAACCACCCATTTACGCAGTGGCGTTTGATGTAATCAAAGTACCTTTCCGGTATAAGTGATTTACATGATCTCATGGTCATAAGGACTAGGTAACTATGTATCGAAAGCTTATAGCAAAAAACTTAATGACATGATTTTATGCTACGCTTAATTGGGTGTGTCCATTATATCATTCACATAATGACATAACCTTGTTATTAATAACATCCAATGTTCATGATCATGAAACGATGATCATCTATTAATCAACAAGCTAGTTATACAAGAGGCTTTACTAGGGACTCCTTGTTGTTCACATAACACACATGTATCAATGTTTCGGTTAATACAATTATAGCATGGTATGTAAACATTATCATAAACTCAAAGATATTATAATAACCATTTTATTATTGCCTCTTGGGCATATCTCCAACAGTCTCCCACTTGCACTAGAGTCTATAATCTAGTTTACATTTGTAAAGATATAACACCTTGGCCTTCCGGTGCTTTATCATGTATTGCTCACGGGAGAGGTTTTAGTCAACGGATCTGACATGCTCAGAAACGTATGTATTTTGTAATTCATTTGCGTCTCAACGCATCACTCATTTCCAAATGAGTTGGCATTAAATATGTTTGATCTTCTGGTGGAACCTTAATTCCACGGTCTGAAATAAGTCACTAATATTGTCACATACAATATAGCTTCAAAGTTCTGACACTATCGGAACTACACCAAGTTCTCAAAGAACTTCTTGACTCAACATCCTCAGTCATTTGTCAAAACAATGACATACTCTGCCTTCGTTTGTAGAATCCGTCACAATATTTAGAACTCTTCTAAATCTAACATAGACAACTTCTAGCTCAACACTTAGTCTAATTTGAGATTGAAATTCTATTTTTATATGTGACAAAACAAATATCGGTGTAATCACCTTACAGCGATTTGTTTGTCGTTTCTCCATACAAAACTTATATATATCCTTGGTTCTTCTAAAGTACTCAAGGATACTCTTACTGTCGTCCAATGATCATCTCATGAATCATTCTGGTATATGCTCATAACATTTTAGAGCACAGGACATCTGATTGTGTACATATTATTCGTGATACATAATCACTCATGTGTTTTTACTCATTGAGTATCAGATACACTCAAGTCTTGTTAAAACTTCACATGACAAGAATATTTTCTTAATATTTCTATATTGAACTATTTCAATATCCATTCTATGTACTTTGACTTAAACTTATTTTGTGTTTCAATCTATCTTCATAGATCTTGACACTAGATATGTTTCAGTCCATATCCTTTCATTGAAATTAATTTCTCAATGAAACCTTTTAATCAAGTATATAATTACATCATTTATAACTAACTATATGTCACCTACATAAAGTATTATAAATGTGTCTTAGCGCTCCCACTTAATTTCTTGCAAATGCAAGCTTCTTCATCGTCTCTGATGAAATCAAAAACTCTTTGACTATTTCATCTGGTGAAGATTCCAACTCCGCGATACTTACTTCATCCAATTGAAGTTCGTATACCTATCTAGTATTCCACGGACCAGCAAAACTCTTGGTTGTATCTTGTATACACACTTCTGACAAGTAATGTATTTTGCCATCCTACTAACATATCTCATAAAAGAAATATGTAGTGATTACTAGAATAATCCATATAGACTATAAGCATTGCTACAGAAGATATAATCTTGTCGTAGTCAACTCTTTGAACTTTGTCGTAAACAACTTTTCGACAAGTCAAGCTTTTTCAAAGATATTTCATCCAAGTCCATCAATTTTATAGATCCATTTACTTTCAAAAAGTATTCATCTATCTTGGATTTCATGGCGTATAGCCATTTTAACAGAGTCAGGGCCCATCATAATTTCTTTGTTTGTAGTTGGTTTATCATTGTTCAAAATCAATCCTTTGTCCACAAATCATTTATTTGATCACAAAGTAAACCATACCTACAAGGTTCAATATGTACTTCGATCTACATGGCTAAAACACTTTGTAGTCATGGGAGCCATGATCGTCGTGGCCGCTTCCGGAACCAATTCCAATGCTGCGCTACTCTGATCATTATGCTCAAGTTCATAAACTTTATCAAGTTCTATTGTCCTCCCACTCAAATACTTCGCTAGAAATAATTTCTCGGAAATAAGAAACATTGACAAACACTTTTGTCTTTGTTTCGTGGGAAGAATTCCCAATCAAATCTCTGGGATAACCAACAAAGACATTCATCCGATTTTGGTTGTAAACTTATTTACTTATGCTATGCATACCAAAATTTAAGAAAAGACTATCAAGGTTCATACTCATGCCATAACTCGTATGGTGTCATTTCAACGGATTATGATGATGCTCTATTTAGTGTAAAAGTGGTAGTCACTAAAGCATAATCCACAAAAATATAATGGCGTCAATATCTTATCTCATCATTGACCCAACAAGGTTTGGATACATCTCTTGGATACTTCATCATCACTATGATACTCCAAGAAACGTGAGTTGTAGAACAATTTCATAACTCTCTTAGATGTTCGCTAAAACTCGTAATTCAAATATTTCCACCATGATCCAATCATAGATATTTGACTTTTCTATTACGATGATTTCCACTTCATGCTGAAATTTATTTGAATCCATTCAAAAATTTCAAACTTCTTCCTTATCGAATATATCCACATATATATACTCAAATCATTGTTGGAAGTTTTCATGAAGTAGAAGAATCTCCCGCACACAACTATGCCTAGTGAACCACATACATCATCATGTATTTTTCCACTAAGTTTGTTGCCCGTTCAACTCTTGGCCTATGAACGGTATTTTAATCATTCTCTTTAGAAAAGATTTGCAAGCGCCAAATGATTCAAAAAATCAAATAACTCCAGAAATCCATTTGCATGGAGTTCCTTCATGTGTTCCTTTCTAACATGACCTAAATGGCGGTTCCACAAATAAGTAGAATTCAAATCATTTGCCTTATGGAATTTTAGCGTCAGTGTTATGTATGTGTGTTTCACCATTAAGATTTATAATAACTTATCCATCGTATATGGAGTAATGTCATAATTTGAACAACTCATTGTTTTCATTTGACCAGAGCAAAATAACAATTATTAAGTTCTTTATTATAAATTCTAAGGGCTAGATAGAATGCTAACGATGAACATAATAACACTTTATTTTGTTCCAGTCGTGCATTCCTATCATATTCCTTGTCAGTCACTTAGGCCATTGTATTCTTGTATTGCGTTGTTTTGTATGACACTTCATACCAACCAATATGGTACAAATACCCAAGAATTTCTTAGTGTGACTTAACTAGGAATACAACCATAACATGTATATTTATATACACCTGACCTAGACTTTCTAGTCTTTTCTTTTCTTTTTGCCAAAATATCTTTTGCAGTTTCTCTTTTAGCTTTCCTCATTATTCAGAAAAACACTTTAACATTATTAACTTCTAGGTTTGTTGGTCGAATACCAATAACCTTGAGGTTCTTATTTTAAGTTGATCATCATATGACAAGTGTTTCAGATTTCACTATTAGTAACTTTGTAATATGATGAACAATTTCACTCATAATTATATCATGACGACTTTCCGAGACCATATGTCTGTACATGCTAGGCTCGTAAAGTTTTAACCTTGGTATTCGCATGTGCAAATCTGGCTTGCACCCGTTGTATGTACACATCGAATCTATCACACCTGATCATCACGTGATGCTTCGAAACGACGAGTCTTAGCAACGGTGCATACTAAGGATGATAACTTCATGGATATGCGAATATTATTAGTGCCCCAATAGTTGGAGGATTGTGACGCCTGGCGTCTTCAACCTTCATACATTCCCATAAAACTTATGAGTTTATGTAGTCTCACCAAATTTATATTCTATCATCTTGCAATAAGGTCTTAGATATCACATATATCTCATACCTTGATTATTTCTGAAAACTAAATTTTCAGCTCCTTACTTTTCAAATAGATTTGAAACTTCAAGTTTCACGGAGACAAGATAACTTTAGGTACTAATTGAAACCATAGCTCTTTGAATCAACAATGTGAGGTTTACTAAAAGTTTGCAATAGGACTTAATCAATTCTTGATTCTTTAATACGGTACCAATCCGTAAAGTTTCTTGTCAGATTTTAACAGTATTTCTATCTCAATAACAAGACTAGCGCATGGTAGAAAACGGATGCCAATACTACAAAATTAATTCAAAATACTACTCAGACTATGTTTATGATAATTAGTTCATGTTTTAATCTAATTACTAATGAACTCCCACTTAATACAACAATCCTCATAGTTGTTAAGTGGTACATGATCCAAATCCACTACACCAAAACCGATCATCACGTGAGATGATGTAGCTTCAATGGTGAACATCAACATGTTGATCATATCATCCATATGACTCGTGTTCAACCTTTTGGTTTCCGTTGTCCCGAGGCCATGTCTGTACATGCTAGGCTCGTCAAGCAAACCCAAGTATTCCGCGTGTGCAACATGGCTTACACCCGTTGTATGTGAACGTTGAGTCTATCACATCCGATCATCACGAGATGCTTCGAAACGACGAACTGTACAATGGTGCATACGAGGGGAGAACACTTTATTATCTTGATATTAATGTGAGGGATCATCTTATAATGCTACCGTCGCGTTCTAAGCAAAATAAGATGCATAAAGGATTAACATCACATGCAATTCATATGTGATATGATATGGCCCTTTTGTCTTTGCGCCTTTGATCTTCATCTCCAAAGCACAGACATGATCTCCATCATCAACGGGCATGATCTCCATCATCGTCGGCGTAGCGTCAAGGTTCATGGCGCCGTCTTCATGGTTGTTCACCTCATGTAGCAACTATTACAACTACTTTGAAATACTACTCAACATGAAATTTAAAGACAACCATAAGGCTCCTGCCGGTTGCCACAATACAATAATGATCATCTCATACATATTCATCATCACATTATGGCCATATCACATCACCAAACCCTGAAAAAACAAGTTAGACGTCTCTAATTTGGTTTGCATATTTTAGGTGGTTTAGGGTTTTCGAGAGAGATCTAATCTACCTACGAACATGAACCACAACGGTGATACTAGTGTTGTCAATAGAAGAGTAAATTGAATCTTCACTATAGTAGGAGAGACAGACACCCGCAAAGCCTCTTATGCAATACAAGTTGCATGTCGAACGAGGAACAAGTCTCATGAACACGGTCATGTAAAGTTAGTCCGAGCCGCTTCATCCCACTATGCCACAAAGATGCAAAGTACTCAAACTAAAGACAACAAGAGCATCAACGCCCACAAAACCTTTGTGTTCTACTCGTGCAACCATCTATGCATAGACACGGCTCTGATACCACTGTAGGGATTCGTTGCATAGAAAACAAAAAATTTCCTACCGCGAGAACGCAATCCAAGCCAAGATGCAATCTAGAAGACGGGAGCAACGAAGGGATGATCAAGACTAATCCTTGAAGATTTCCAAAGCCTATAAGAGTAGGCTCTTATTGCTGCGGTAGACGATCACTTGCCGCTTGCAAAAGCGCGTAGAAGATCTTGATCACGGTGCCACGATCGGGCAGCACCTCCGTACTCGGTCACACGTTCGGTGTTGATGAAGACGACGTCCTTCTCCCCGTTCCAGCGGGCAGCGGAAGTAGTAGCTCCTCCTTGGATCCGGCAGCACGACGGCGTGGTGGCGGTGGCGGTGGAGATCTCCAGCGGAGCTTCGCTAAGCGTGCGGGAGAAGAGGAGGAGAGAGGGGGCGGCTAGGATTTGGGAGAGGGGGTGGCCGGCCTCAAGGGGTGCGGCCAAGCTATGGCTCTGTGTTGGCCAGCCCCCTCCCCTATGCCCCTCATTATATAGGTGGAAGCCCCAAGAGTTGTAGTCCAAGTCTTCGAATAAGACCCCAACACCAAAACTTCCCAAAGGTGGGAAACCTACTCAAGGGGGGAGTCCTACCCAAGGTGGGACTCCCACCTTTTCCTTAGGTGGGGTGGCCGGCCACCATGGGTGGAATCCACCTGGGATTCCTTCCCCTTAGGGCTGGCCGGCCATGCTAGTGGAGTCCCTCCGGGACTCCACCTTCCAGAGTGCCATTCTTTCGGACTTTTCTAGAACCTTCTAGAACCTGCCATAAATGCACCGGATCATTTCCAAACTTGGAATATGAATTCTTATATATGAATCTTATTCTCCGGACCATTCCGAAACTCCTCGTGATGTCCGAGATCTCATCGGGGACTTCGAACAAAACTTCGAACTCCATTCCATATTCAAGTTCTACCATTTCAACATCAAACCTTAAGTGTGTCACCCTACGGTTCGCGAACTATGTGGACATGGTTGAGTACTCTCTCCAACCAATAACCAATAGCGGGATCTGGAGATCCATAATGGCTCCCACATATTCAACGATGACTTCAGTGATCGAATGAACCATTCACATATGATACCAATTCCCTTTGTCACGCGATATTTTACTTGTCCGAGGTTTGATCATCGGTATCACTCTATACCTTGTTCAACCTCTTCTCCTGACAAGTACTATTTACTCGTACCGTGGTATGTGGTCTCTTATGAACTTATTCATATGCTTGCAAGACATTAGACGACATTCCACCGAGAGGGCCCAGAGTATATCTATCCGTCATCGGGATGGACAAATCCCACTGTTGATCCATATGCCTCAACTCATACTTTCCGGATACTTAATCCCATCATTATAACCACCCATTTACGCAGTGGCGTTTGATGTAATCAAAGTACCTTTCCGGTATAAGTGATTTACATGATCTCATGGTCATAAGGACTATGTAACTATGTATCGAAAGCTTATAGCAAAAAACTTAATGACATGATCTTATGCTACGCTTAATTGGGTGTGTCCATTATATCATTCACATAATGACATAACCTTGTTATTAATAACATCCAATGTTCATGATCATGAAACGATGATCATCTATTAATCAACAAGCTAGTTATACAAGAGGCTTTACTAGGGACTCCTTGTTGTTCACATAACACACATGTATCAATGTTTCGGTTAATACAATTATAGCATGGTATGTAAACATTATCATAAACTCAAAGATATTATAATAACCATTTTATTATTGCCTCTTGGGCATATCTCCAACAACTTGCTCAACTGAAAATGCTCAAATTGAATGAAAGTTGCGTACATATCTGAGGATCACGCACGTAAATTTTCAGAATTTTCTGAGTTACCTACAGCGAATTCTGCCCAAATTCGTGACAGCAAGAAATCTGTTTCTACGCAGTAATCCAAATCTAGTATGAACCTTACTATCAAAAACTTTACTTGGCACAACAATGCAATAAAACAAAGATAAGGAGAGGTTGATACAGAAGTAACAACTTCCAAGACACAAATATAAAACAAAGTACTATAGTAAAATAAACACATGGGTTATCTCCCAAGAAGTGCTTTCTTTATAGCCATTAAGATGGGCTCAGCGGTTTTAATGATGCACTCGCAAGAAATAGTATTTGAAGCAAAAGAGAGCATCAAGAGGCAAATTGAAAACAAATTTAAGCCTAACATGCTTCCTATGAAAAGGAATCTTGTAAATAAACAAATTCAAGAAGCATAATGCAACAAGCATAGAAAGATAAAACAAGTGCAGCTTCAAGATTTTCAGCAAAAAGAGAGGTGTTTTAGTAACATGAAAATTTCTACAACCATATTTTCCCCTCTCATAATAACTTTCAGTAGCATCACGAGCAAATTTAACAATATAACTATCACATAAAGCATTCTTATCACGAGTCTCATGCATAAAATTATTACTCTCCACATAAGCATAGTCAATTTTATTAGTTGTAGTGGGAGCAAATTCAACAAAGTAGCTATCATTATTATTCTCATCCTCAAATATAGGAGGCATATTGTAATCATAATCAAATTTATCCTCCATAACAGGCGGCACCAAAAGGCTACTATCATTATAATCATCATAAATAGGAGGCAAAGTATCATCAAAGTAAATTTTCTCCTCCATGCCCGGGGGACTAAAAATATCATGCTCATCAAAACCAGCTTCCCCAAGCTTAGAATTTTCCATATCATTAGCAACAATGGTGTTCAAAGTGTTCATACTAATATGTTCCATGGGTTTTTTAATTTTCGCATCAAACCATCCATGTCTTAACTCAGGAAAAAGAATAAAAAGCTCCATGTTGCTTTCCATTATGCCAAACTAGTGTAAAACAAGAAACAAAAAGATGCAATTGCAAGATCTAAAGGAAATAGCTTCGAGTACTTACAACGGCGCCGGAAAATAGCTTAGTAGCCGAGATCCGGAGTGTGAGTACCTTTTACCTTTCCTCTCCGGCAACGGCGCCAGAAAAGTGCTTGATGTCTACACACACTCCTTTTCCTGTAGACAGTGCTGGGCCTCCAAGAGCAGAAGTTTGTAGAACAGCAGCAAGTTTTCCCTTAAGTGGATCACCCAAGGTTTATCGAACTCAGGGAGGAAGAGGTCAAAGATACCCCTCTCATGCAACCCTGCAACCACAAAGCAAGAAGTCTCTTGTGTCCCCAACACAAATAATACACTTGTCAGATATATAGGTGCATGATGGCGTGTATTTCACACGTTCGTTGGGCAACCCCAAGAGGAAGGTATGATGCGCACAGCAGCAAGTTTTCCCTCAGAAAGAAACCAAGGTTTATCGAACCAGGAGGAGCCAAGAAGCACGTTGAAGGTTGATGGCGGCGAGATGTAGTGCGGCGCAACACCAGGGATTCCGGCGCCAACGTGGAACCTGCACAACACAACCAAAGTACTTTGCCCCAACGAAACAGTGAGGTTGTCAATCTCACCGGCTTGCTGTAACAAAGAATTAACCGTATTGTGTGGAAGATGATTGTTTGCAGAAAACAGTAGAACAAGTATTGCGATGGGATTGTATTTCGATAAAGAGAATTGGACCGGGGTCCACAGTTCACTAGAGGTGTCTCTCCCATAAGACGAACATCATGTTGGGTGAACAAATTACAGTTGGGCAATTGACAAATAAAGAGAGCATGACCATGCACATACATATCATGATGAGTATAGTGAGATTTAATTGGGCATTACGACAAAGTACATAGACCGTCATCCAACTGCATCTATGCCTAAAAAGTCCACCTTCAGGTTATCATCCGAACCCCTTCCAGTATTAAGTTGCAAACAACAGACAATTGCATTAAGTATGGTGCGTAATGTAACTAGTGACTACATCCTTGAACATAGCACTAATGTTTTATCCCTAGTGGCAACAGCACAACACAACCTTAGAACTTTCATCCTTGTCCCGAGTGTCAATGCAGGCATGAACCCACTATCGAGCATAAGTACTCCCTCTTGGAGTTACAAGCATCTACTTGGCCAGAGCATCTACTAGTAACGGAGAGCATGCAAGATCATAAACAACACATAGCATAACTTTGATAATCAACATAACAAGTATTCTCTATTCATCGGATCCCAACAAACGCAACATATAGAATTACGGATAGATGATCTTGATCATGTTAGGCAGCTCACAAGATCCGACAATGATAGCACAATGGGGAGAAGACAACCATCTAGCTACCGCTATGGACCCATAGTCCAGGGGTAGACTACTCACACATCACACCGGAGGCGACCATGGCGGCGTAGAGTCCTCAGGGAGATGATTCCCCTCTCCGGCAGGGTGCCGGAAGCTGATCTCTGGATCCCCCGAGATGGGATCGGCGGCGGCGGCGTCTCGGGAAGGTTTTCCGTATCGTGGTTCTCGGTGCGGGGTTTCGTCACGGAGACTTTTTATAGGCGGAAGGGCAGGTCAAGAGGCGGCACGGGGGCCCCACACTACAGGCCGGCGCGGCCAAGGGGGCCGCGCCGCCTCTATGGTGTGGCCCCTCCGTGGCCCCTCTTCGTCTCTCCTTCGGACTTACGGAAGCTTCGTGAGAAAATAGGCCCCTGGGCTTTGATTTCGTCCAATTCCGAGAATATTTCCTTACTAGGATTTCTGAAACCAAAAACAATGAAAACGACAATCGGCACTTCGGCATCTTGTTAATAGGTTAGTTCCAGGAAAATGCACGAATATGACATAAAGTGTGCATAAAACATGTAGATAACATCAATAATGTGGCATGGAACATAAGAAATTATCGATACGTCGGAGACGTATCAGCATCCCTGCTTAGTTCTGCTCGTCCCAGCGGGTAAAACGATAACACAGATAATTTCTCGGAGTGACATGCCATCATAATCTTGATCATACTATTTGTAAAGCATATGTAGTGAATGCAGCGATCGAAACAATGTATATTACATGAGTAAACAAGTGAATCATATAGCAAAGACTTTTCATGAATAGCACTTCAAGACAAGCATCAATAAGTCTTGCATAAGAGTTAACTCATAAAGCAATAATTCAAAGTAGAGATATTGAAGCAACACAAAAGAAGATTAAGTTTCAGCGGTTGCTTTCAACTTGTAACATGTATATCTCATGGATATTGTCAACATAGAGTAATATAATAAGTGCAATAAGCAAATATGTAGGAATCAATGCACAGTTCACACAAGTGTTTGCTTCTTGAGGTGGAGAGAGATAGGTGAACTGACTCAACATTGAAAGTAAAAGAATGGTCCTCCATAGAGGAAAAGCATCGATTGCTATATTTGTGCTAGAGCTTTGATTTTGAAAACATGAAACAATTTTGTCAACGGTAGTAATAAAGCATATGCATCATGTAAATTATATCTTATAAGTTGCAAGCCTCATGCATAGTGTACTAATAGTGCCCGCACCTTGTCCTAATTAGCTTGGACTACCGGGTCATCACAATGCATTGTTTTTACCAAGTGTCACAAAGGGGTACCTCTATGCCGCTTTGTACAAAGGTCTAAGGAGAAAGCTCGCATTGGATTTCTCGCTATTGATTATTCTTCAACTTAGACATCCATACCGGGACAACATAGACAACAGATAATGGACTCCTCTTTTATGCATAAGCATATACCAACAATTAATAATTTTCTCATTTGAGATTTGAGGATTGTTGTCCAAAACTGAAACTTCCACCATGGAGCATGGCTTTAGTTAGCGGCCCGATGTTCTTCTCTAACATATGCATGCTTAACCATAGTGGTAGATCTCTCTTACTTCAGACAAGACGGACATGCATAGCAACTCACATGAAATTCAACAATGAATAGTTGATGGCGTCCCCAGTGAACATGGTTATCGCACAACAAGCAACTTAATAAGAGATAAAGTGCATAATTACATATTCAATACCACAATAGTTTTTAAGCTATTTGTCCCATGAGCTATATATTGCAAAGGTGAATGATGGAATTTTAAAGGTAGCACTCAAGCAATTTACTTTGGAATGGCGGAAAAATACCATGTAGTATAGGTAGGTATGGTGGACACAAATGGCATAGTGGTTGGCTCAAGTATTTTGGATGCATGAGAAGTATTCCCTCTCGATACAAGGTTTAGGCTAGCAAGGCTTATTTGAAACAAACACAAGGATGAACCGGTGCAGCAAAACTCACATAAAAGACATATTGAAAACATTATAAGACTCTACACCGTCTTCCTTGTTGTTCAAACTCAATACTAGAAATTATCTAGACCTTAGAGAAACCAAATATGCAAACCAAATTTTAGCATGCTCTATGTATTTCTTCATTAATGGGTGCAAAGCATATGATGCAAGAGCTTAATCATGAGCACAACAATTGCCAAGTATCACATTACCCAAGACATTTATAGCAATTACTACATGTATCATTTTCCAATTCCAACCATATAACAATTTAACGAAGGAGGAACTTCGCCATGAATACTATGAGTAGAAACCAAGGACATACTTGTCCATATGCTACAGCGGAGCGTGTCTCTCTCCCATAAAGTGAATGCTAGGATCAATTTTATTCAAACAAAACAAAAAACAAAAACAAACCGATGCTCCAAGAAAAAGCACATAAGATGTGATGGAATAAAAATATAGTTTCAGGGGAGGAACCTGATAATGTTGTCGATGAAGAAGGGGATGCCTTGGGCATCCCCAAGCTTAGACGCTTGAGTCTTATTGATATATGCAGGGGTGAACCACCGGGTGCATCCCCAAGCTTAGAGCTTTCACTCTCCTTGATCATGTTGCATCATACTCCTCTCTTGATCCTTGAAAACTTCCTCCACACCAAACTCGAAACAACTCATTAGAGGGTTAGTGCACAATATAAATTGACATATTCAGAGGTGACACAATCATTCTTAACACTTCTGGACATTGCATAATGCTACTGGACATTAATGGATCAAAGAAATTAATCCAACATAGCGAAAGAGGCAATGCGAAATAAAAGGCAGAATCTGTCAAAACAGAACAGTTCGTATTGACGAATTTTAAAATGGCACCAGACTTGCTCAAATGAAAATGCTCAAATTGAATGAAAGTTGCGTACATATCTGAGGATCATGCACGTAAATTGGCTTAATTTTCTGAGCTACCTACAGGGAGGTGGACCCAGATTCGTGACAGCAAAGAAATTTGGAACTGTGCAGTAATCCAAATCTAGTACTTACTTTTCTATCAACGGCTTAACTTGGCACAACAAAACACAAAACTAAGATAAGGAGAGGTTGCTACAGTAGTAAACAACTTCCAAGACACAAATATAAAACAAAGTACTGTAGGTAAAAACATGGGTTGTCTCCCATAAGCGCTTTTCTTTAACGCCTTTCAGCTAGGCGCAGAAAGTGTGTATCAAGTATTATCAAGAGATGGTGCATTCTCAGCGGGGTGCGGAGTTTTCTCAACCAGACATAGTATATTAGATACATAAGTTTTAGCATCTCCCTTTTCATTAGTCTTAGGCGTGCTACTCTCATCAAACAAATTTTCAGGAACAAGCCAAGCATAGTTATTTTCTAATGCATCATTCATAGCTAAGAGCTTACATGGTATTGGTGCTTTGATCTCCCCTCCATCATCAATATTATTAGTGTATCTTATTCTATCCATATCCATCCTTTCAAGAAGACTAACAAAATTAGTAGGAGAACCAAGCATATTAAATTTAGCAAACACCTTTCTAGCTTCTCTTGCTAGACCACCAAATTCTCTAAGAAGGGTTTCTAATACAAAATCTTTCTTTTCCCCCTCTTCCATATCACCAAGTGTGAAAAACATGTGTTGGATTATAGGATTAAGATTAACAAATTTAGTTTCCAACAGGCGAACTAAATGCACAGCAGCAATTTCATAAGTAGGCGCAAGGTCTACCAAGTGTCTATCTTCAAAATTTTCAATAGTACTAACATGATTGAAAAATTCTTCTATATTATTTCTCCCAACTATAGACCCATGTCCTACCGGTATGTTTTTTGTGGTAAAATTAAAAGGAAACATGATGAATAAAGTAAATGCAAGTAAACTAATTTTTGTGTGTTTTTGATATAGCAAACAAGATAGCAAATAAAGTAAAACTAGCAACTAATTTTTTTGTATTTTGATTTAGTGCAGCAAACAAAGTAGTAAATAAAACTAAGCAAGACAAAAACAAAGTAAAGAGATTGAGAAGTGGAGACTCCTTGCAGCGTGTCTTGATCTCCCGGCAACGGCGCCAGAAAAAGAGCTTGATGGCGTGTATTTCACACGTTCGTTGGGCAACCCCAAGAGGAAGGTATGATGCGCACAGCAGCAAGTTTTCCCTCAGAAAGAAACCAAGGTTTATCGAACCAGGAGGAGCCAAGAAGCACGTTGAAGGTTGATGGCGGCGAGATGTAGTGCGGCGCAACACCAGGGATTCCGGCGCCAACGTGGAACCTGCACAACACAACCAAAGTACTTTGCCCCAACGAAACAGTGAGGTTGTCAATCTCACCGGCTTGCTGTAACAAAGAATTAACCGTATTGTGTGGAAGATGATTGTTTGCAGAAAACAGTAGAACAAGTATTGCAGTAGATTGTATTTCAGTAAAGAGAATTGGACCGGGGTCCACAGTTCACTAGAGGTGTCTCTCCCATAAGACGAACAACATGTTGGGTGAACAAATTACAGTTGGGCAATTGACAAATAAAGAGAGCATGACCATGCACATACATATCATGATGAGTATAGTGAGATTTAATTGGGCATTACGACAAAGTACATAGACCGTCATCCAACTGCATCTATGCCTAAAAAGTCCACCTTCAGGTTATCATCCGAACCCCTTCCAGTATTAAGTTGAAAACAACAGACAATTGCATTAAGTATGGTGCGTAATGTAACTAGTGACTACATCCTTGAACATAGCACTAATGTTTTATCCCTAGTGGCAACAGCACAACACAACCTTAGAACTTTCTCACATCCTTGTCCCGGTGTCAATGCAGGCATGAACCCACTATCGAGCATAAGTACTCCCTCTTGGAGTTACAAGCATCTACTTGGCCAGAGCATCTACTAGTAACGGAGAGCATGCAAGATCATAAACAACACATAGCATAACTTTGATAATCAACATAACAAGTATTCTCTATTCATCGGATCCCAACAAACGCAACATATAGAATTACAGATAGATGATCTTGATCATGTTAGGCAGCTCACAAGATCCAACAATGATAGCACAATGGGGAGAAGACAACCATCTAGCTACTGCTATGGACCCATAGTCCAGGGGTAGACTACTCACACATCACACCGGAGGCGACCATGGCGGCGTAGAGTCCTCCGGGAGATGATTCCCCTCTCCGGCAGGGTGCCTGAGGCGATCTCCTGGATCCCCCGAGATGGGATCGGGGGCGGCGGCGTCTCCGGGAAGGTTTTCCGTATCGTGGTTCTCGGTACGGGGGTTTCGTCACGGAGACTTTTTATAGGCGGAAGGGCAGGTCAAGAGGCGGCACGGGGCCCCACACTACAGGCCGGCGCGGCCAAGGGGGGCCGTGCCGCCCTATGGTGTGGCCCCTCCGTGGCCCCTCTTCGTCTCTCCTTCGGACTTCTGGAAGCTTCGTGAGAAAATAGGCCCCTAGGCTTTGATTTCGTCCAATTCCGAGAATATTTCCTTACTAGGATTTCTGAAACCAAAAACAGCAGAAAACAGCAACTGGCACTTCGGCATCTTGTTAATAGGTTAGTTCCAGAAAATGCACGAATATGACATAAAGTGTGCATAAAACATGTAGATAACATCAATAATGTGGCATGGAACATAAGAAATTATCGATACGTCGGAGATGTATCAGTGCACTAGTTCGGCAAAGAGATAGTGAAATACAGGTGGTATGAATATATATGAGCAGTAGTAACGGCACCAGAAAATAGCTTGCTGCTACAACTGGCGTGTGGTTGATGGTGGTAATATTGCAGGCAGTACAGATGCAGTAAAACAGTAAACAAGCAGCGATTGCAGTATTTGGGAACAAGGCCTAGGGATTATACTTTCACTAGTGGACACTCTCAACATTGATCACATAACAGAATAGATAAATGCTATACTCTACACTCTCTTGTTGGATGATGAACACCACTAATTGTGTAGGATTACACGAACCCTCAATGCCGGAGTTAACAAGCTCCACAATATTCGATATTCATGTTTAAATAACCTTAGAGTGCATGATAGATCATTGCAATTACACCAAGTACTAACATAGCATGCACACTGTCACCATCACACTATGAAGGAGGCATAGATCACATCAATACTATCATAGCAATAATTAACTTCATAATCTACAAGAGATTACAATCATAACCTACGCCAAGTATTACACGATGCACACACTGTCACCATTACACCGTGGAGGAGGAATAGACTACTTTAATAACATCACTAGAGTAGCACATAGAATAGTAGTGATACAAAGCACATTGCAATCATAAAGGGATATAAATAAGCACTTCACTATGCTATTCATAACAGTGAATAAGTATTCTGTGAAATATAGCCTAAGAGACCCACACGGTGCACACACTGTCACCTTTACACACGTGGGACAAGGAGTCTCCGGAGATCACATAAGTAAAATTCACTTGACTAGCATAACGACATCTAGATTACAAGCATCATCATATGAATCTCAATCATGTAAGGCAGCTCATGAGATTATTGTATTGAAGTACATAGGAGAGAGATTAACCACATAGCTACCGGTACAGCCCTTAGCCTCGATGGAGAACTACTCCCTCCTCATGGGAGACAGCAGTGGTGATGAAGATGGCGGTGGAGATGGCAGCGGTGTCGATGGAGAAGCCTTCCGGGGGCACTTCCCCGTCCCGGCGGTGTGCCGAAACAGAGACTCCTGTCCCCCAGATCTTGGCTTCGCGATGGCGGCGGCTCTGGAAGGTTTCTCGTACCGTGGCTTTTCCCGTCTCGAAGATTTAGGTCAGGGACCTTTAAATAGGCGAAGAGGCGGAGTCGGAAGGTCGACGAGGTGACGACACAGTAGGGGGGCGCGGCCCACCCCCTGGCCTCGCCGGCCTATCATCTGGGGCCCACAGGGCCCTCCTCTGGTGGCTCTCGGGTGTTCTGGAAGCTTCGTCCAAATTTAAGACTCTGGGTTTTGATTTCGTCCAATTCCGAGAATATTTCCTTACTAGGATTTCTGAAACCAAAAATAGCAGAAAACAGGAACTGGCACTTCGGCATCTCGTCAATAGGTTAGTTCCGTAAAACGCATAAAATCATCATAAAGTGTGAACAAAACATGTAGGTATTGTCATAAAACAAGCATGGAACATAAGAAATTATCGATACGTCGGAGACGTATCAACACACTTAAGGTCTGATGTTGTAATGGTAGAACTTGAATATGGAATGGAGTTCGAAGTATTGTTCGAAGTCCCGGATGGGATCCCGGACATCACGAGGAGTTCCGGAATGGTCCGGAGAATAAGATTCATATATAGAAAGTCATTTTATAAGTTCATAAGAGACCACATAGCACGGTACGAGTAAAGAGTACTTGTCAGGAGACGAGGTTGAACAAGGTATAGAGTGATACCGATGATCAAACCTCGGACAAGTAAAATATCGCGTGACAAAGGGAATTGGTATCGTATGTGAATGGTTCATTCGATCACTAAAGTCATCGTTGAATATGTGGGAGCCATTATGGATCTCCAGATCCCGCTATTGGTTATTGGTCGGAGAGAGTTCTCACCCATGTCCACATAGTTCACGAACCGTAGGGTGACACACTTAAGGTTTGATGTTGTAATGGTAGAACTTGAATATGGAATGGAGTTCGAAGTATTGTTCGAAGTCCCGGATGGGATCCCGGACATCACGAGGAGTTCCGGAATGGTCCGGAGAATAAGATTCATATATAGGAAGTCATTTTATAAGTTTGAAAATGATTCGGTGATTTTACGGAAGGTTCTAGAAGGTTCTAGAAAAGTCCGGAAGGAATCACTAAGGAAGGAGGAGTCCCGGAGGGACTCCACCTCCCCATGGCCGGCCAACCCTAGTGGGGAGTCCAAGGTGGACTCCACCTAAGGGGGCCGGCCACCCCCCACATGGAAGGGGGGAATCCCACTTGAGGTGGGAGTCCCACCTTGGGTAGGTTTCCCTACTACATGGAAGGTTCTTGTGTTGGGGTCTTATTCGAAGACTTGTAGTCCAACACTTGGGGATCCACCTATATAATGAGGGGCATAGGGGAGGGGGCCGGCCACTTCAAGCCCTCAAGGAGGCCGCACCCATAGTGGCCGGCCACCCCCTCTCCCAAACCCTAGCCGCCCCCTCTCTCCTCCACCTCTCCCGCACGCTTAGCGAAGCTCCGCCGGAGTTCTCCATCGCCACCGCCACCACGCCGTCGTGCTGCCGGATTCAAGGAGGAGCTACTACTTCCGCTGCCCGCTGGAACGGGGAGAAGGACGTCGTCTTCATCAACACCGAACATGTGACCGAGTACGGAGGTGCTGTCCGATCGTGGCACCGTGATCAAGATCTTCTACGCGCTTTTGCAAGCGGCAAGTGATCGTCTACCGCAGCAATAAGAGCCTACTCTTATAGGCTTTGGAAATCTTCAAGGGTGAGTCTCGATCATCCCCTTGTTGCTCCCGTCTTCTAGATTGCATCTTGGCTTGGATTGCGTTCGCGCGGTAGGAAATTTTTTGTTTTCTATGCAACGAATCCCTACATTGGTATCAGAGCCGTGTCTATGCATAGATGGTTGCACGAGTAGAACACAATGGTTTGTGGGTGTTGATGTTTTTGTTGTCCTTAGTTTGAGTACTTTGCATCTTTGTGGCATAGTGGGATGAAGCGGCTCGGACTAACTTTACATGACCGCGTTCATGAGACTTGTTCCTCGTTCGACATGCAACTTGTATTGCATAAGAGGCTTTGCCAGTGTCTGTCTCTCCTACTATAGTGAAGATTCAATTTACTCTTCTATTGACAACATTAGTATCACCGTTGTGGTTCATGTTCGTAGGTAGATTAGATCTCTCTCGAAATTCCTAAACCACGTAAAATATGCAAACCAAATTAGAGACGTCTAACTTGTTTTTGCAGGGTTTGGTGAGGTGATATGGCCATTATGTGATGATGAATATGTATTAGATCTTTAAATTTCATGTTCAGTAGTATTTCAAAGTAGTTGTTATAGTTGCTACATGAGGTGAACAACCATGAAGATGGCGCCATGAACCTTGACGTTACGCCGACGATGATGGAGATCATGCCCGTTGATGATGGAGATCATGTCCGTGCTTTGGAGATGAAGATCGAAGGCGCAAAGACTAAAGGGCCATATCATATCACATATGAATTGCATGTGATGTTAATCCTTTATGCATCTTATTTTGCTTAGAACGCGACGGTAGCATTATAAGATGATCCCTCATATTAATATCAAGATAATAAAGTGTTCTCCCCTTCGTATGCACCGTTGATATAGTTCGTCGTTTCGAAGCATCTCGTGATGATCGGATGTGATAGACTCAACGTTCACATACAACGGGTGTAAGCCATGTTGCACATGCGGAATACTTGGGTTTGCTTGACGAGCCTAGCATGTACAGACATGGCCTTGGGACAACGGAAACCGAAAGGTTGAACACGAGTCATATGGATGATATGATCAACATGTTGATGTTCACCATTGAAGCTACATCATCTCACGTGATGATCGGTTTTGGTGTAGTGGATTTGGATCGTGTAACACTTAACAACTATGAGGGATGTTGTATTAAGTGGGAGTTCATTAGTAATTAGATTAAAACATAAACTAATTATCATAACCATAGTCTGAGTAGTATTTTGAATTAATTTTTTAGTATTGGCATCCGTTTTTCTACCGTGCGCTAGACTTGTAATTGAGATAGAAATGCTGTTAAAATCTGACAAGAAACTTTACGGATTAGTACCGTATTGTTAAAGAATCAAGAATTGATTAAGTCCTATTGCAAACTTTTAGTAAACCTCACATTGTTGATTCAAAGAGCTATGGTTTCAATTAGTACTTAAAGTTATCTTGTCTCCGTGAAACTTGAAGTTCAAATCTGTTTGAAAAGTAAGGAGCTAAAAATTTAGTTTTCAGAAATAATCAAGGTATAAGATATATGTGATATCTAAGACCTTATTACAAGATGATAGAATATAATTTAGTGAGACTACATAAACTCATAAGTTTTATGGGAATGTACGAAGGTTGAAGACGCAAGGCGTCCCAATCCTCCAACTATTGGGGCACTAACAATATTCGCATATCCATGAAGTAATCGTCCTTAGTATGCACCGTTGCTAAGACTCGTCGTTTCGAAGCATCACGTGATGATCGGGTGTTATAGATTCTACGTGTGTATACAACGGGTGCAAGCCAGATTTGCACATGCGAATACTAAGGTTAAACTTTATGAGCCTAGCATGTACAGACATGGTCTCAGAAAGTCATCATGATACAATGGATAAAATTATGAGTGAAATTGTTCATCATATTACAAAGTTACTAATAGTGAAATCCGGAACACTTGTCATATGATGATCAACTTCAAAGTAAGAACCTCAAGGTTATTGGTATTTGACCAACAAACCTAGAAGTTATTGATGTTGAAGTGTTTTTCTGAATAATGAGGAAAGCTAAAAGAGAAACTACAAAAGATTATTGGCAGAAAGAAAGAAAAGACTAGAAAGTCTAGCTCAGGTGTATATAAATGATATACATGTTATGGTTGTATTCCTAGTTAGGTTACACAATGAAATTCTTGGGTATTAGTACCATATTGGTTGGTATGAAATGTCATACAAAACAACAAAATACAAGAATACAATGGCCTAAGTGACTGACAAGGAATATGATAGGAATGCACGTCTGGAACAAAATAAAGTGTTATTATGTTCGTCGTTGGCATTCTATCTAGCCCTTAGAATTTATAATAAAGAACTTAATAATTGTTATTTTGCTCTGGTCAAATAAAAACAATGAGTTGTTCAAATTATGACATTACTCCATGTACGATGGATAAGTTATTATAAATCTTAATGGTGAAACACACACACACATAATACTGACGCTAAAATTCCATAAGGCAAATGATTTGAATTACACTTATTTGTGGAACCGCCATTTAGGTCATGTTGGAAAGGAACGCATGAAGGAACTCCATGCAAATGGATTTTTTGAGTCATTTGATTTTTGAATCATTTGGCGCTTGCAAAATCTTTTCTAAAAATAATGACTGAAATACCGTTCATAGGCCAAGAGTTGAACGGGCAACTAACTTAGTGGAAAAATACATGATGATGTATGTGTTTCACTGGGCATAGTTGTGTGCGGGAGATTCTTCTACTTCATGAAAACTTTCAACAATAAATTGAGTATATATATGTGGATATATTCAATAAGGAAGAAGTTTGAAACATTTGAATGGATTCAAATAAATTTCAGCATGAAGTGGAAATCATCGTAATAGAAAAGTCAAATATCTATGATTGGATCATGGTGGAAATATTTGAATTGCGATTTTTTAGCGAACATCTAAGAGAGTTATGAAATTGTTCTACAACTCACATTTCTTGGAGTATCATAATGATGATATAGTATCCGAGAGATGTATCCAAACCTTGTTGGATTAATGATAAGATAAAAAAATTGACGCCATTATATTTTTGTTTTATGCTTTAGTGACTACCGCTTTTACACTAAATAGAGCATCATCATGATCCATTGAAATGACACCATACGAGTTATGGCATAGGTATGAACCCTGATAGTCTTTTCTTAAATTTTGGTATGCATAGCATAAGTAAATAAGTTTACAACCAAAATCGGATAAATGTCTTTGTTGGTTATGCCAGAAATTTGATTGGGAATTCTTCCCACGAGACAAAGACAAAAGTGTTTGTCAATGTTTCTTATTTCCGAGAAATTGTTTCTTGCGAAGTATTTGAGTGGGAGGACAATAGAACTTGATAAGGTTTATGAACCTGAGCATAATGATCAGAGTAGCACAGCATCGGAATTGGTTCCGGAAGCGGCTACGACGATCATGGTTCCCATGACTACAAAGTGTTTTAGCCATGGAGATCGAAGTACATATTGAACCTTGTAGGTATGGTTTACTTTGTGATCAAATAAATGATTTGTGGACAAAGGATTGATTTTGAACAATGATAAACCAACTACAAACAAAGAAGTTATGGTGGGCCCAGACTCCGTTAAAATGGCTATACGCCATGAAATCCAAGATAGATGAATACTTTTTGAAAGTAAATGGATCTATAAAATTGATGGACTTGGATGAAATATCCTTGAAGAAGCTCGACTTGTCGAAATGTTGTTTACGACAAAGTTCAAAGAGTTGACTACGATAAGATTAGATCTTCCATAGCAATGCTTATAGTCTATGTGGATTATTCTAGTAATCACTACATATTTTTTTTATGAGATATGCTAGTAGGATGGCAAAATACATTACTTATCAGACGTGTGTATTAAAGATGTATACAAGATACAACCGATTGTTTTGCTAGTCCGTGGAATACTAAATAGGTATACAAACTTCAATTGGATGAAGTGAGTATCATGGAGTTGGAATCTTCACCAGATGAAATAGTCAAAGAGTTTTTGATTTCATCAGAAACGATGAAGAGGCTTGCATTTGCAAGAAATTAAGTGGGAGCGCTGAGACATATTTATAATACTTTATGTAGATGACATATAGTTGATTATAAATGATGTAATTATATACTTGATTAAAAAGGTTTCATTGAGAAACTAACTTCAATGAAAGGATATGGACTGAAACAAATTTAGTGTCAAGATCTATGAAAATAGATTGAAACACATAATAAGTTTAAGTCAAAGTACATAAAATAGATATTGAAGCAGTTCAATATAGAAATATTAAGAAAATGTTCTTTTCATGTGAAGGTTTAACAAGACTTGAGTGTATCTTACACTCAATGAGTAAAAACACATGAGTGATTATAGATCACGAATAATATGTACACAATCAGATGTCTTGTGCTCTTAAAAGTGTTATGCGCATGTACCAGAATGATTCATGTGATGATCATTGAAAAACAGTAAGAATATTCTTGAGTACTTAAGAAGAAACAAGGATATATATATATATATATATATATATATATATATATATATAGTTTTGTATGGAGAAATGACAAACAAATCGCTGTAAGGTGTTGCACCGATATTTGTTTTGTCACATATGAAAATAAAATTTCAATCTCAAATTAGACTAAGTGTTGTTTTAAAAGGTAGCACAATGAGCTAGAAGTTGTCTATACTAGATTTAGAAGAGTTCTAAATTTTGTGATGGATTCTACAAAAGAAGGCAGAGTATGTCATTGTTTTGACAATGACAAAGGATGTTAAGTCAAAAGGTTCTTTGAGAACTTGGTGTAGTTCCGACAGAGTCAGAACTTTGAAGCTATATTGTGTGTGACAATATTAGTGACATATTTCAGACCGCGGAATTAAGGTTCCACCAGAAGACCAAACATATTTAATGCCGACTCATTTGGAAATGAGTGATGCGTTGAGACGCAAATGAATTACAAAATACATACGTTTCTGAGCATGTCAGATCCGTTGACTAAAACCTCTCCCGTGAGCAAAACATGATAAAGCACCGGAAGGCCAAGGTGTTATATCTTTACAAATGTAAACTAGATTATTGACTCTAGTGCAAGTGGGAGACTGTTGGAGATATGCCCAAGAGGCAATAATAAAATGGTTATTATAATATATCTTTGTGTTTATGATAATGTTTATATACCATGCTATAATTGTATTAACCGAAACATTGATACATGTGTGATATGTAAACAACAAAGAGTCCCTAGTATGCCTCTTAACTAGCTTGTTGATTAATAGATGATTAGTTTCATAATCATGAACATTGGATGTTATTAATAACAAGGTTATATCATTATATGAATGATGTAATGGACACACCCAATTAAGCGTAGCATAAGATCACGTCATTAAGTTATTTGCTATAAGCTTTCGATACATAGTTACCTAGTCCTTATGACCATGAGATCATGTAAATCACTTATACCGGAAAGGTACTTTGATTACATCAAACGCCACTGCGTAAATGGGTGGTTATAAAGGTGGGATTAAGTATCCAGAAAGTATGAGTTGAGGCATATGGATCAATAGTGGGATTTGTCCATCCCGATGACGGATAGATATACTCTGGGCCCTCTCGGTGGAATGTCATCTAATGTCTTGCAAGCATATGAATAAGTTCATAAGAGACCACATAGCATGGTACGAGTAAAGAGTACTTGTCAGGAGACGAGGTTGAACAAGGTATAGAGTGATACCGATGATCAAACCTCGGACAAGTAAAATATCGCGTGACAAAGGGAATTGGTATCGTATGTGAATGGTTCATTCGATCACTAAAGTCATCGTTGAATATGTGGGAGCCATTATGTATCTCCAGATCCCGCTATTGGTTATTGGTCGGAGAGAGTTCTCACCCATGTCCACATAGTTCACGAACCGTAGGGTGACACACTTAAGGTTTGATGTTGTAATGGTAGAACTTGAATATGGAATGGAGTTCGAAGTATTGTTCGAAGTCCCGGATGGGATCCCGGACATCACGAGGAGTTCCGAAATGGTCCGGAGAATAAGATTCATATATAGGAAGTCATTTTATAAGTTTGAAAATGATCCGATGATTTTACGGAAGGTTCTAGAAGGTTCTAGAAAAGTCCGGAAGGAATCACTAAGGAAGGAGGAGTCCCGGAGGGACTCCACCTCCCCATGGCCGGCCAACCCTAGTGGGGAGTCCAAGGTGGACTCCACCTAAGGGGGCCGGCCACCCCCCACATGGAAGGGGGGAATCCCACTTGAGGTGGGAGTCCCACCTTGGGTAGGTTTCCCTACTACATGGAAGGTTCTTGTGTTGGGGTCTTATTCGAAGACTTGTAGTCCAACACTTGGGGATCCACCTATATAATGAGGGGCATAGGGGAGGGGGCCGGCCACTACAAGCCCTCAAGGAGGCCGCACCCATAGTGGCCGGCCACCCCCTCTCCCAAACCCTAGCCGCCCCCTCTCTCCTCCACCTCTCCCGCACGCTTAGCGAAGCTCCGCCGGAGTTCTCCATCGCCACCGCCACCACGCCGTCGTGCTGCCGGATTCAAGGAGGAGCTACTACTTCCGCTGCCCGCTGGAACAGGGAGAAGGACGTCGTCTTCATCAACACCGAACATGTGACCGAGTACGGAGGTGCTGCCCGATCGTGGCACCGTGATCAAGATCTTCTACGCGCTTTTGCAAGCGGCAAGTGATCGTCTACCGCAGCAATAAGAGCCTACTCTTATAGGATTTGGAAATCTTCAAGGGTGAGTCTCGATCATCCCCTCGTTGCTCCCGTCTTCTAGATTGCATCTTGGCTTGGATTGCGTTCTCGCGGTAGGAAATTTTTTGTTTTCTATGCAACGAATCCCTACATTGAACATGTACTCGATGATCATATCAATATAAGGTTTAATGCGTGTGGCCAGACTTGAGGGACACACTTTCTTCCCTAAGTCTGTTACATGTATTTCAAATATACCAACATGTCACATCTAACCGAGCCTTCCAGGTCGTCTCCCCTTGCTCACGTGCTTCATGGGTCGCATTTGTGCGCCAAATAACAGGTAAGGTTTCTTTCTTTTTCTTTAGATTTTTGAAATGTTTAAATTAAAAAAATGTTTGAATCTAAAATTGTTTAAATTTAATAAATGTTCAGATTAATATATTTAAATATAAAAAATCTTTTAATTTGAAACATGTTGAAAACTAAAAATGTTTACATTTTTAAAAAGTTCAAAACAAAAAAAATCAAAATTGAAAAGGTTTAAAAAAGACCAACAGAAAAGAAAAACCGATGCATAACAAAACCAAAATAGTTCTGAAGAAAACCATAAGAAACTGAAAACCAGGCTAGAAAAAGGAAAACCTGAAACAAAACCAAATAGAAAGAAGAACTCGGAAGAAGAAACCACTGGACCAAAGAAAACCCAAGAACGGAAACAACAATCACACTTAATGGGCCAGGCCCACGTGTGCCCTATGCGGGCGGTGCCATAGCTAGTGCCCCATGCGGCAGAAGAATAAGCATCACGTTTGTAGGCCAACTTTCAATGTTAGAAAAACTTATTGTAAAAAAAAGAAAATTAAGTTTTTTCGTGAGATACAAGACGACATATAGGAATTTGCAGCGTACACCATAGACGCGCCCGCGTAGGTGAGCTAGACGGGCATTGGCGGTCTTATTTAAAAATAATAAACTTAAAAAATGTTCAAAATTTTAAAAATTCAAACTTGAAAAAAGTTTGGATTTACAGTATTTAGATTTATAAAAGGGATTTCTATTTTCGTGCCCTCGGTTCCTTAGTTGTGCTCAGTTTTCCCCAGCTCCTTAGTTTTTCCTCAGTTTTCCCCTAGTCCTTGTTTGAAACCCGCAGAAGCAGCTCAGACGGCAGGATTCCTGTTAAGTTGACCGTTCCGTGCTGTGCTGACGTGTGGAGCCGTGTCGTGTGGGCCCTCGTCGCGTGGAGCTGGTAGAAAGGGACCGCGTGGGACAGGACGAGATAGCGTTTGGTTGCACGTGAGCAGGAGCTCAGTTTTGTCTCTCTCGGCCCAAATTGGCATTTTCCCTTTTAAGAGCACCTTTTCCCCTCTTTCTCTCTCTCTCTTTTTCACCAAATTAGTATCAAATCTAGAGAAGCTTCTCTATTTCTGCCTTTTGACCCTCGTTTTTTGCCCAATATGGCAGCAAATCTAGAAGCTAGTATATGATAAATTCACAGCAGCATAATCAGAAAACGTATAATACATAAACTGCATACAGCAACCAAAAGCAGCCAATAACATTGTTAATGTTCACGACAAACTAAGATGAAAAAAAATACAAGACGCACGCAATGTATGGCCAGCTAGAAGATTCCTCATTGCTCATATATTTCTTCGTCGTCCCATCCGTGCATTATCCCAAGGAAATATTCATTGAACTCCTTCCGTCTGCAGTATGCGGCCAATACATCCTCCAGACGGTATGGCCTGTGTTCATTTCTCAGACCGTAGTTTCCCATTCTATTCACATATCGTGGCCACTCATCCCAGGCCTTTGTATCATGAATGTACTCTCTGATATAACCCAAATCGGCGTAGTAGATGCAGCCAGGTAGAAGTGTCGGGTGCACTGTGGTGTCGATGGAGATACACCGGATATAATGCACGAAGAAGGCATGACTGCCATTGGGCGGGACCGGATGGAGAGAGCGGCTCTGAGTGTCCACACGGTACACCAATGGTTGGTCCTCCAAAAGCACGTTGTCCAACAACACAAGCAGCAGATCACCATCCGACTTCACAAGATAGAACTTGTCATTTCCAAGTTGTGGAAATGAAATTAGTGTCTCCATCTTGACAGTGCTCGCTGCTGGCCATACATTGGTGCACACTATTCTTCCGGACTCAAAATTATCCACAGCTATTGCATACAGTTCACCATTGAACGGGGTAATGCAACGCAAACTATGGTTCTCCATCGAAAAACTACCATCTCCCCAATCTTCATATATATCCTTAGTTGGAGTGCTCTCATCGACCCAACTAATTTCGTTCGGGTAATGTGAGCAAACGAAGACCATAGTCGGGGATTTGATCACGGCGATCGAATTCAAAAACAGAGATGGCATCTGCGCCTCAAACATAGTGTTCGATGCCTTTGTGAGTGGGTTCAGAAGCCGTATCTTGTGCGGCGGGTTCTTCTGGGCAAGCACGATGACACCACAGCAAAAGCCGACGAAGTAGTATCTAAAATATATTGATGAAGATAACATTCAACACTAAGATTGAAAATAAGAATATATTAACCCTATAGATATGGAGGAATTTGGAGGAATTTGAACCTTGCACGAACTTCCGATAGATCTATGGTGACGTAGCGGGATATGCCGAGTTGGAGGAAGGTGAACTCAGCGGCGCGTGGAAGGGCGTGGTCTACCATGATCCATTCGTGCAGGTGCACGTCGGGCTCAGGTAAACCTGAGCGCCAATTTCTACAGACTTGCCTCATAGCAGAGTAGGCGTCCACGTACTCCTCATTCGCCAGTAAGCATTCGTCGATCTTGTGAAGTGGTCCGTCACCCACGAGAGAGGCCCAGCTCACGGAGGCGCCGCGCTTGGATGCGCCGCCCTCGGAGGCGACGGGCTCGGCGGCGACGGGCTCTGAGGCGCCGGGCTCGCGGCGATGGGCTCGGCGGCGGCTGGCAGAGGCGAAGGGCTCGGCGGCGACGTGCTTGGAGGCGATGGGCTCGGAGGCGACGGGCTCGGAGGCGACGGGCTCGGCGGCGGCGGGCTCGGCGGCGACGGGCTCGGTGGCGACGGGCTCGGATGCGACGGGCTCAGATGCGATGGGCTCGGCGGCCACGGGCTCGGATGCGACGGGCTCGGAGGCGACGGGCTCGGGGGCGATGGCCGCCGGCGCATTCTTCTTCTCCATCGCCGGCAGGGCTCGTACGGCGGTTGGGGTTTTTCCTTCGATTTGGAGAAGTTGATGGGACGTGAGAGGCGTGGTTTCCTGCGTGAGCGAGAATGAGATGTACTGTGTGCAGAGGGAGGGAGAGAGGGGCTTACGAGTCCTGAATGCGACCCGCGTCCACTAGTGCACGTTTGCACCGCGACACGCGTCAACAATGGCACATCTTCCACTTCTGCACCGCAACACGCGTCCTCGAGTCTAACCTTGGAAATTTAGATATACTCAGGTATACCCTCGAGTCATATACTAGCATTTTTTGTGTGCTCAGTTTTCCCCTTGGGTGCTAATACTGGCTAGTGCAATATACTCAGTTTTACCCTCAAGTGGCTGGTCAACAGAGAGTCAACAAATGGGATTAACCAGTTAAATGAGTTATTTAATGTGCAAAAAATTATGAAAAAGAGTGGCACTTACTCATGGAGTCTTTACCACAAGTTGCCACTTCTCAAATCATAGATAAATCATAGATATATCAAGTTTTACCACAAATTGCCACTTCTCAAATCACCTAGTAGCTATGAAGGTGCATGGTTTTCCACAATAAGCCCTACCCAAAACAGCTTTCCCCAAAACATACTTTGTCTGAATGAGGCCATAATTTTCACACTCATGTATATTTGTATTGCAAATAGTTTGAGGTAGGCCAAGATGGGTTTCATTGTACAAAACACGCATTTTTCATTTTTTAAATCTCATATTTGAATTCCTTAGTCTGTTTACTACTCACTTGCCCTTGGTTTCTTGATACTACTCAGTTTTGCCCTCTCCCTTCACAAATTCTCACAGACGCCCAACATTTCCCTAATTGGTCTAGCCCATGTCACGCAGATCGTGCCCGCCGACCGTTGATCGTATGATTTAACGGGCAGGATAACCCCTATCTCTCTCTGGTCGGGGCCACCATCCTCTCTCTCTCTCTCTATCGGCGGTTAGCTTCCACCCTCTATGTATGCTAAAGGGCGGTTACCCAGTACGCTAAAGTTTGGTTTTCTGTATTATTTTTCACGAGATAAATTATAAACTCTTTTAGGTATTATTTTTCACGCAAAAAATGATAAACCATCACCGATTTGTACTTTTCACGCAAAAAATGATACACCATCACCCATTTGTTGTAGCCATTACTTTTCACGCAAAAAGTGATACACCATCACCAATTTATTGTAGCCATTACTTTCCACGCAAAAAATGATACACCATCACCCATTTCTTGTAGCCATTACTTTCCACACAAAAAATGATGAACAATCACCGATTTCTTGTAGCCATTACGGTAAAATGATAAACTATCATGAATTACCATTTCTTTTAGCCATTACTTTTCACGGTAAAATGATGAACAATCACCCATTTCTTGTAGCCATTACGGTAAAATGATAAACTATCATGAATTACCATTTCTTTTAGGCATTACTTTTCACGGTAAAATGATGAACAATCACCCATTTCTTGTAGCCATTACGGTAAAATGATAAACTATCATGAATTACCATTTCTTTTAGGCATTACTTTTCACGGTAAAATGATGAACAATCACCCATTTCTTGTAGCCATTACGGTAAAATGATAAACTATCATGAATTACCATTTGAAGGGATCTCGGGATACTAAATTAGTGTCATAAATGCTACTACTTTTTCCTATATATGTGGTCAAAGTTTAAAGGGAAGTTTTGAAAGTTCATGGAACCCCCATGTGTGGTTTTGGTAATTAATGACAATCCCTATGGACTAATGTTTGCATTGAGTTATATTTGTAGGAGTTGTCCATAGGCAATTCTTGAACCATATGTTGGCTTCAAGATTGCAATAAGAAGAATTTGATGAAGGATATCAAGTGTCAAGTATGTCTTGAAGATGAAGATGAAGTGAGCCCTCAAGTTACTTCAAGACATCAACATGATGAATAATGAATAAATGAAGTGCAAGTTCAAGATGAGCCATCTCGAAGAGATCCTTTGCTTGAGTCTTGCCATCCATATGGTGATCATGGATATGTGAAGATGCGCCAAAGAAGAAGCTCTCCCATGGTGGTTTATGGGGGAGCAATCCACATGGTGGTCATGGTTATGTGAAGATGCGCCGAAGAAGAAGCTCTCCCATGGTGGATTATGGGGGAGCAATCCACAAGACTTCGCCAAGCAAGCACAAGCAAGAAAGACGTTCCTTCTTGTTGCGGTCAAGATCGTCATCATCGAGCTCAAGTGGAATGCGCAAGGTTAAGGTTTGCTCTTGATAGGGTTTCTTTCTCACCGGTCTCATAGTGTAGTTGGAGACCGGTTTATAGTTTAGTTGCCGTACTATCAAGAGGGCTCTCGAGTGAGTAACTCGATCGTATTGTTCGGAGAGAGCTCAAACCTTTGCATCCTTGCATCATCTTTCTTGGTTGTTATTTGGACCTTATCCATGTGATGTTTTAGAGCTTGTGCTTATTCTCATGACAAGTTCTAGTTCATCGAAAACGGATTTCGCATAGATCACTTGTTGCGTTTTCGAGTTTGATTCATCATCTTTCTTGGTTGTTATTTGGATCTTATCCATGTAATGATTTAGAGCTTGTGCTTATTCTCATGACAAGCTCTAGTTCATCAAGAATGGTTTTTGCACGGGCAACTTGTTGCATTTTCGAGATTGGAGGTTTTACCGGTATGTCTTTTTTAGATAGGTCAAACCTTTCATCATTTGTTTCTATCCTCCCTTGTTGGACTATGATGGTTTCCTGCATGATCTTGTAGAGCTTGTTCCTAGCTTCAAAACAAGTCCAAGATCATCAAAATCGGAGTCCGGATGCTAAAGTTATGCCCGTTTTAGTTTTGGTGTTTCTGCAGTTTTGCCAGGCCGGATTTTTCAGAAATATACGGGGCGGATTATCCGGGCCGGATATTTCGGAAATATCCGGCCCCCTCGAAATCGAAATCGGCTCTGGACAGGGGCCGGACATTTGGCCGGATTTTTACCAGGTTTTGTCCCTGAGGCCGGATTATCCGGGGGGGGGGGGGCGGATTATCCGGCCCTTACTTAGGCCGGATTATCCGGCCCTGTTTTTGCCCAACGGCTCGATTTTCTTGGGGGGTATAAATACCCCCCTTCTTCCTCCTTGGGCTGTTGCTTCTCTTACTCTCTCTCTCCTCCATTGTTGAACTAGAGAAGTTTGCACTATCTCTCAATCCCTCCATGATTCTTGCCCCCATTTGAGGGAAAAGAGAGAGGAGATCTAGATCTACATTTCTACCAATCAAATCCATCTCTTAGTGAGTGGAACTCTCTAGATCTTGATCTTGATGTTCTTTGTGAATTCCTTTGTTCTTCCTCTCTTATTCCCCCAATAGCTTTTGTAGCTTTGTTGGAATTTGAGAGAGAAGGACTTGAGCATCTTTGTGGTGTTCTTGCCATTGCATTTGGTGCATCGGTTTGAGTTCTCCACAGTGATTCGTGGAGGTGAAAGCAAGAAGGTTGTTACTCTTGGGTTCTTGGAACCCTAGACGGATTCTAGGCCTTTGTGGCATCTTTGTGGTGTTCTTGGGGACTCCAATTAAGTTGTGGAGAATCTTCAAGGGCAAGGCCTTTGTGGCATCTTAGTGGTGTTCTTGGGGACTCCAATTTAGTTGTGGAGATTCTTCAAGGGCAAGGCCTTTGTGGCAATATTGTTGGGAGCCTCCAATTAAGTTGTGGAGATAGCCCCAAGCTTTGTGCGGGTTCGGTAACCTCCCTAAGGTTACATAGTGGATCGAGGACATCCCTCTTGGTGGGAATTCTCGAGGAGAATACGGTGGCCCTCGTGCATTTGGAGTGACTTGTCCTCCACACCGCTCCAACGGAGAGTAGCACTCGCAAGAGTGTGAACTTCGGGCTACATCGTCGTCTCCCGCGTGCCTCGGTTATCTCTATACCCGAGCTCTTTACTTATGCACTTTACCTTGTGATAGCCATCGTGCTTGAAGTTATATATATCTTGCTATCACATACTTGCTTGTATTGCTTAGCATAAGTTGTTGGTGCACATAGGTGAACCATAGTATATAGGCTTTGGGCTTGACAAAGTAAACTCTAGTTTTATTCCGCATTTGTTAAGCCCATCTCGTAAAAGTTTTAAATCGCCTATTCACCCCCCCCCTCTAGGCGACATCCGTATTCTTTCAATTGGTATCAGAGCAAGGTCTCTCATTCTTAGGCTTCACCGCCTTGAGAGTAAAGATGTCGGCTAGAGTATTAGTGCACGATAACACTCTTATATTAGATGGCACAAATTATGATGTTTGGAAAATTTGCATGCTTAGTCATTTTCGGGACATTGACCCTTATATGGAGAAAATTGTAGATATAGGTTTTTCTCCTCCTATGGATTCACAAAATATATCTTTAGAGGATGAGAAAAATTTATATCTCAATTCTCAAGCTTCTTATGTTCTTATGAATGCTTTGCGAGATGTAGGTCTTTTTCCATACTTGCCTTTTTGGAGCGCTCATGAGTTATGGACAAAAATTCAAGATAAATATGATGTGTCCAATATTATTAAGGATGATTGTATTGCTTCCACTTCCGGCCGTGATGAGTTCTCATCTTCATCCACTTCACCAAAGTGTGTCAAGACACAAGGTAATGATATGGTGAGTGGTGATGAAAATTGCAATGTTGATATTGAGCTTACTATTGATGATTCTTCATCTCTATCTCATTGCAATGCTTCATCTTCGGACTTAAACACATCTATCTCTAGAAATGATTTACATGCTTGTGTTGATAGTCCTTGCATATCATGTGTAAGTTGCTTGAATAAATCTCATGATGATATGCTTGATTTGTCTTGTGGCCATGATAAAAATGCTTCTATTTCCTCTAGTTGTTGTGTGGCTAACAATGTAGAGGAAACCAAAGATTCTATTGGTCAAGACAAGATCTTGAAAGGAGCCTCAAGTAACTCCTCATCTTTATCTCACGGTTCTCATATATGCCTTATGGCCAAGGGTTCCACGGTACCTCCTACCATGGAACCTAATATTTCTCGTGGGGATAAGGATGAGGAGGAATATGAAGAAGATGATTGGGTTGTCTCTCTACGCGATAAGGGTAAGAGTGTATTCAAGGTTCTTTGCAAAGATAAAATTGCTAGCACTCACTTCTTTGAAATCTTGACTACCGCTATTGAGAGCCAAAAACTTATTTGGATGCATGAGAACACCATTGATAAAATGGGTGCTCTTGAACGAGAGTATGCCAATGATGTGGCATCTCTAAAGGATGAACTTGAAGAAGAACAAACCACCAAGGAAGCTCTTGAGGAAACCTTTGCTCTAGAATTGTCTAGAGAAAAGGAAAACCATGATAGAGCTCTTGAGGTGGCAAATGAACTAAAGCTAAAAAATGATAAGCTTGTGTTTGTTAATGCTAAACTCCTTGAGGATTTTGAGCAACTCAAAAAGGGCTCAAGGGCTATTGAGAGTGCGCTCACCAAACTCACCGAGTCGCATGAGCAACTTAAAGCTTCTTATCTAAAAAAGCATGACAACTTGCCTTCTCCCATTTCTATTAATAATGATGCTTGTGCTACTAACTCTACTTCTTGTGAAGCATCTATCTTGAAGGAGAATGTTGAGCTAAGGGCTCAACTTAAATTGCTAACTAGTAATTATGGGAAATTGGAAGAAAATCATGGAAAGCTTTCTAGCTCCTATGAGGATCTTCTAGCCTCTCATGATAGGCTAAAGTTAGCTCATGAGGCTATAATATCTAAGGCAACACCTTATGATCCTCATGTGGGTACTAGCACTACTACTCAAAATGTTATATTGCCATGTGCTAGTCCTAGTAATTCATCCACTCATAATATTGCTAAATCTTGTGATGAATTATCTTCCTTGCCTTGTTGCTCTAACAATGAAGGTTCTACTTCCTCTAGTACTTGTGTTGTTACTAACCATGTAGAGGAAATCAAAGAGCTCAAGGCCCAAGTCTCTTCTTTGAAGAACGACTTGGTAAAGAGTCATGAAGGGAAATGCAAACTTGACAAGATGTTGAGTGTGCAACAATCCCCCAATGACAAGAGCGGACTTGGATTCAACTCCCACAACAAGAACAAATCCAAGAACAACAATAAGAAGAAGGGCCAAGTACAAGTCAAAGACCCGGCCAATATTGTTTGCTTCAAGTGTAAAATTGAAGGGCATCATGTTAGATCTTGCCCTTTGAAGAAGAAGCAAAAAGGGAAGCGGCCTCAAGCTCAAACTCATATTCAACCTCAAGTTGAAGAAATGCCACTTCCCAAGAAGAATCAAGCCAATGCTCCCATTGTGGAGAAATCTAGTGAGAAGAAGGAGAAGAAAAGAACTTGCTACATATGCCGTGAGAAGGGCCACATCTCCTCCTTTTGTACTATTGGTACCTCATCCAACTCTATCACCATTGATGATGTTTATTCTCTTCATAAGGATGAGGGTGGCAATGTGTTTGCCAAATATGTTGGTGCTCAAAGTGGTGTCAAGAAAAGAACCATTTGGGTTGCCAAGCCTATTGTGACTAACCTCTTAGGACCCAACTTAGTTGGGGACCAACAATCCAAAACTTGATCAATAGGTGCTTGTTGGAGGGCATTGGAGACTTGGCTACATCATGAAGAATTAAGGGATCTTCATCATTTATATTATATCAAGCCAAGTCTTTTGATTATCTTGCTACTATCATATATCCAATGTTCCTCCTTGCGGTAACATGTGCTCAACTCATTTATATTGAAAGTTACTCGCCCCTTTGCATGTGTTAGTTTTTGTTCCTAACATGTGTTTGTATATGTTGTGCTTCCTACTTGCTTTTCTTGAGAAATCAAGTCTATGCATGTTGGGTTGCACACCATGTATTTGTGTTTGTGTTGGAGCCCCTTTGCATCTTGTTGTATCTTATATAGCTCTTATGAGCGATTAATGGACTATCCCATTTTGGGGGAGTGATATTCCTTTGGGAATTTCATGATCCTAACAATGTGTGTACATGAGGAATATCACTTAGAATTGATATTGCAAGATTATCTAGTCTCTATGTGGTATGTCATATTCATGAGAAATTCAAATTCTAATGTCCATTAATAGCTCTAGTTGGATCTTATTTGCCTCTTGTGAAAATAAATTCCTTATCACATTATGGGGGAGTAATAAGCTTTGTGCATATTACAAGCCTAGAAAATGTGAATATTTGAGGTTGTGTCACATAGAATTGATATTGTAAATTATCTCTCTCCTATGTGGCATGTTTGCTCAAACAAACTCCAATATGCTTAAATAGGCTTCATTGCTAACATCTTTGTGGATCTTATTTGTGAAAGCTTTTCTTGGCATGGTTTTTCACAACATGTACCTCAATATACTTTTGGGAAACCATGTGCTTCAGGTCATTCTATTGATTGCTTTGCATGTTGGTATGACTAATTGAAGCTATCAAGAAACTCTCTTTGCATGATGGTTAACTCTTATCTTTTACCATATGCTTTATTTGTTGTAAATATGATCTTTCGTATACTTACAAACTACCACCGGGAAATATTTCCTAATATCTCTTGTCCAAGGACAATTGGTAATCCATTATGAGGTAGATTTTTATTGATCATATTTACATTGGCTCTTGTGTTCAAATTGCCTTATTTATTGCCATGAATTTGTTTTTCTTTGACTCCCATGTGTCTTCCTTGCATCTTATGGATCTAATTTGTCTATTCAAACTTTCTTAGCTTTTTAAGTAGATATTGGTAGTGTGATGATCCTAGTGTTTGTGCATCTTGTATTTATATGAAAAATCCTAGATAATGCACTAATCTTGGGGGAGCTCTTCTATACTTGTTAGAATTATTAACATCTCTTGATCATTATCAAAAAAAATGTTTTGGGAGACATAAAATTTTCCTTTTGGTACTTTGTGCCATCATAAAAAGGGTGTTGAGGGTTTGGTTTATTTGTTGGAACCTTGCTCTCTTGGGAGTTGGTTATCTCATTCCTTGTGTTTAGGTTTAATTAGCTTCTTATAATGAGATAAGTATTTGGAGTCAATCTTTTGTTGATTTGATTCTTTGATATAATTTGGGCAACCATTGTCTCTTGATTTATTTGGTGTTTTGTCCAAATTGTACCTTCCTTTGGTTCTTGAAAGTATTGTGCATGCATATTCAATATATGTATATCTTATGGCATGTGTTACTTCCTTTGATCCAATATATAGGGTAAACTCCATCAAATCCTAATTTGGCTAAGATGTGCATGAAATTCAATTTCATATCTATATGCACATAGTATTGTGGAGTTTGTCCTATATGTTGTAGTGTGTCTAACTACTTTGGACCCAATTAGTTTGGGGACCATTTTGTACTTACCTTTGTGTTAGGTACAATGGATATGCATTGGATGCTTGTCTCACTCTTGGAAAGAAGTGGTGACTCAATGGTAACTTGAGGCAAGCTAGGATGGTCAACGAACACATATCTACTACATCCACACCAATGTTATCTCAGTAACAAGTATCTTCTCACGCATACTTTTCTTGTATCCAACCTTATGGTTGCATCTTGGCATGAATCTCTTGATTTGCAAATGTTGTGCTTCTTGCAAAAGTCTTAATGAAACCTCTTTATTGTGAATGAGAGTTATTTGAGATGAGTGTATTTGTTGGAAAGTATTTTAAATCATGCTTGATACGTCTCCGACGTATCGATAATTTCTTATGTTCCATGCCACATTATTGATGTTATCTACATGTTTTATGCACACTTTATGTCATATTCGTGCATTTTCTGGAACTAACCTATTAACAAGATGCCAGTGCCGATTCTTTGTTTTCTGCTGTTTTTGGTTTCAGAAATCCTAGTAACGAAATATTCTCGGAATTGGACGAAATCAATGCCCAGGGTCCTATTTTGCCACGAAGCTTCCAGAAGACCGAAGAGGAGACGAAGTGGGCGGCGCCCCCCCCCTTGGCCGCGCGGCCCTGTGGTGTGGGCCCCTCGTGCCGCCTCCTGACCTGCCCTTCCGCCTACTTAAAGCCTCCGTCGCGAAACCCCCAGTACCGAGAGCCACGATACGGAAAACCTTCCAGAGACGCCGCCGCCGCCGATCCCATCTCGGGGGATCCAGGAGATCGCCTCCGGCACCCTGCCGGAGAGGGGATTCATCTCCCGGAGGACTCTACGCCGCCATGGTCGCCTCCGGAGTGATGTGTGAGTAGTCTACCCCTGGACTATGGGTCCATAGCAGTAGCTAGATGGTTGTCTTCTCCCCATTGTGCTTAATTGTCGGATCTTGTGAGCTGCCTAACATGATCAAGATCATCTATCTGTAATCCTATATGTTGCGTTTGTTGGGATCCGATGAATAGAGAATACTTGTTATGTTGATTATCAAAGTTATGTCTATGTGTTGTTTATGATCTTGCATGCTCTCTGTTACTAGTAGATGCTCTGGCCAAGTAGATGCTTGTAACTCCAAGAGGGAGTATTTATGCTCGATAGTGGGTTCATGCCTCCATTGATATCTGGGACAGTGACAGAAAGTTCTAAGGTTGTGGATGTGCTGTTGCCACTAGGGATAAAACATTGGTGCTATGTTCAAGGATGTAGTTACTGATTACATTACGCGCAATACTTAATGCAATTGTCTGTTGTTAGCAACTTAATACTGGAGGGGGTTCGGATGATAACTTGAAGGTGGACTTTTTAGGCATAGATGCATGCTGGATGGCGGTCTATGTACTTTGTCGTAATGCCCAATTAAATCTCACTATACTCATCATAATATGTATGTGCATGGTCATGCCCTCTTTATTTGTCAATTGCCCAACTGTAATTTGTTCACCCAACATGTTGTTTATCTTATGGGAGAGACACCTCTAGTGAACTGTGGACCCCGGTCCAATTCTCTATCTTGAAATACAATCTCTTGCAATCTTGTTCTACTATTTTCTGCAAACAATCATCTTCCACACAATACGGTTAATCCTTTGTTACAGCAAGCCGGTGAGATTGACAACCTCACTGTTTCGTTGGGGCAAAGTACTTTGGTTGTGTTGTGCAGGTTCCACGTTGGCGCCGGAATCCCTGGTGTTGTGCCGCACTACATCCCGCCGCCATCAACCTTCAACGTGCTTCTTGGCTCCTCCTGGTTCGATAAACCTTGGTTTCTTTCTGAGGGAAAACTTGCTGCTGTGCGCATCATACCTTCCTCTTGGGGTTCCCAACGAACGTGTGAGTTACACGCCATCAAGCTCTTTTTCTGGCGCCGTTGCCGGGGAGATCAAGACACGCTGCAAGGGGAGTCTCCACTTCCCAATCTCTTTACTTTGTTTTTGTCTTGCTTAGTTTTATTTACTACTTTGTTTGCTGCACTAAATCAAAATACAAAAAAATTAGTTGCTAGTTTTACTTTATTTGCTATCTTGTTTGCTATATCAAAAACACAAAAAAATTAGTTACTTGCATTTACTTTACTTATTTCATCATGTTTCCTCCTAAGTTTGTTCTTAAAGATGTACCGGTAGGTCGAGGGTCTATCCTTGGGAAAGACAATATAGAAGATTTTTTCACTCATATTAGTATGGTCGAAGATTTTGAAGATAGACACTTGGTAGAACTTGCTCCCACTTATGAAATTGCTGTTGCTTCTTTAGTACACGCATTAGAAGCTAGATTTGTTAATCTTAATCCTGTGATTCAACATATGTTTCTTACACTCAGTGATATGGAAGAAGGAGAAAAGAAAGATTTTGTATTAGAAACCCTTCTTAAAAAATTTGGGGGAATAGCGAGAGAAGCTAGAAAAGTTTTCACTAAATATAATATGCTAGGCTCTTATACCAACTTTGCCAGTACCCTTGAGAAGATGGAAAAGGATAGACAAAAGTACACTAATGAAGTTAATTATGAGGGGGATATTAAAACATCAATACCTTGCAAGCTCTTGGGAATGTGTGAGGCACTAGAAAAGAATTTTGATTGGATTGTTCCTGAAGATTTGTTTGATGAGAGTAGCAAGCCCAAGACTAATGAAAAGGGAGCCTCTGAAACTCACATAGAAAATATAATATGCATAGTTGATAAAAATCCACACCCCGCTGTAGAAACCCCATCCTTCGATAATACTTGATACACACTTTCTGCGCCTAGCTGAAAGGCGTTAAAGAAAAGCGCTTATGGGAGACAACCCATGGTTTTTACCTACAGTACTTTGTTTTTATTTTGTGTCTTGGAAGTTGTTTACTACTGTAGCAACCTCTCCTTATCTTAGTTTAGTGTTTTGTTGTGCCAAGTAAAGTCGTTGATAGAAAAGTTCATACTAGATTTGGATTACTGCGCAGAAACAGATTTCTTTGCTGTCACGAATCTGGGCTGTTTTCTCTGTAGGTAACTCAGAAAATTATGCCAATTTACGTGAGTGATCCTCAGATATGTACGCAACTTTAATTCAATTTGAGCATTTTCATTTGAGCAAGTCTGGTGCCTCGATAAAATTCGTCAATACGAACTGTTCTGTTTTGACAGATTCTGCCTTTTATTTCGCATTGCCTCTTTTGCTATGTTGGATGAATTTCTTTGATCCATTAATGTCCAGTAGCTTTATGCAATGTCCAGAAGTGTTAAGAATGATTGTGTCACCTCTGAACATGTTAATTTTTATTGTCGCTAACCCTCTAATGAGTTGTTCTAAGTTTGGTGTGGAGGAAGTTTTCAAGGATCAAGAGAGGAGTATGATGCAACATGATCAAGGAGGGTGAAAGCTCTAAGCTTGGGGATGCCCCGGTGGTTCACCCCTTCATATTCTAAGAAGACTCAAGCGTCTAAGCTTGGGGATGCCCAAGGCATCCCCTTCTTCATCGACAACATTATCAGGTTCCTCCCCTGAAACTATATTTTTATTCCATCACATCTTATGTGCTTTGCTTGGAGCGTCGGTTTGTTTTTGTTTTTGTTTTGTTTGAATAAAATGGATCCTAGCATTCACTTTGTGGGAGAGAGACACGCTCCGCTGTAGCATATGGACAAGTATGTCCTTAGTTTCTACTCATAGTATTCATGGCGAAGTTTCTTCTTCGTTAAATTGTTATATGGTTGGAATTGGAAAATGATACATGTAGTAAATTGCTATAATGTCTTGGGTAATGTGATACTTGCCAATTGTTGTGCTCATGTTTAAGCTCTTGCATCATATACTTTGCACCCATTAATGAAGAAATACATAGAGCATGCTAAAATTTGGTTTGCATATTTGGTCTCTCTAAAGTCTAGATAATTTCTAGTATTGAGTTTGAACAACAAGGAAGACGGTGTAGAGTCTTATAATGTTTTCAATATGTCTTTTATGTGAGTTTTGCTGCACCGGTTCATCCTTGTGTTTGTTTCAAATAAGCCTTGCTAGCCTAAACCTTGTATCGAGAGGGAATACTTCTCATGCATCCAAAATACTTGAGCCAACCACTAAGCCATTTGTGTCCACCATACCTACCTACTACATGGTATTTTCCGCCATTCCAAAGTAAATTGCTTGAGTGCTACCTTTAAAATTCCATCATTCACCTTTGCAATATATAGCTCATGGGACAAATAGCTTAAAAACTATTGTGGTATTGAATATGTAATTATGCACTTTATCTCTTACTAAGTTGCTTGTTGTGCGATAACCATGTTCACTGGGGACGCCATCAACTACTCTTTGTTGAATTTCATGTGAGTTGCTATGCATGTTCGTCTTGTCTGAAGTAAGAGCGATCTACCACCTTATGGTTAAGCATGCATATTGTTAGAGAAGAACATTGGGCCGCTAACTAAAGCCATGATCCATGGTGGAAGTTTCAGTTTTGGACATATATCCTCAATCTCATATGAGAAAATTATTAATTGTTGTTACATGCTTATGCATAAAAGAGGAGTCCATTATCTGTTGTCTATGTTGTCCCTATGGATGTCTAAGTTGAGAATAATCAATAGCGAGAAATCCAATGCGAGCTTTCTCCTTAGACCTTTGTACAAAGCGGCATAGAGGTACCCCTTTGTGACACTTGGTTAAAACATGTGCATTGTGATGATCCGGTAGTCCAAGCTAATTAGGACAAGGTGCGGGCACTATTAGTATACTATGCATGAGGCTTGCAACTTGTAAGATATAATTTACATGATACATATGCTTTATTACTACCGTTGACAAAATTGTTTCATGTTTTCAAAATCAAAGCTCTAGCACAAATATAGCAATCGATGCTTTTCCTCTATGGAGGACAATTCTTTTACTTTCAATGTTGAGTCAGTTCACCTATTTCTCTCCACCTCAAGAAGCAAACACTTGTGTGAACTGTGCATTGATTCCTACATACTTGCTTATTGCACTTATTATATTACTCTATGTTGACAATATCCATGAGATATACATGTTACAAGTTGAAAGCAACCGCTGAAACTTAATCTTCCTTTGTGTTGCTTCAATGCCTTTACTTTGAATTATTGCTTTATGAGTTAACTCTTATGCAAGACTTATTGATGCTTGTCTTGAAGTGCTATTCATGAAAAGTCTTTGCTTTATGATTCACTTGTTTACTCATGTCATATACATTGTTTTGATCGCTGCATTCACTACATATGCTTTACAAATAGTATGATCAAGGTTATGATGGCATGTCACTCCAGAAATTATCTTTGTTATCGTTTTACCTGCTCGGGACGAGCAGAACTAAGCTTGGGGATGCTGATACGTCTCCGACGTATCGATAATTTCTTATGTTCCATGCCACATTATTGATGTTATCTACATGTTTTATGCACACTTTATGTCATATTCGTGCATTTTCTGGAACTAACCTATTAACAAGATGCCGAAGTGCCGATTCTTTGTTTCTGCTGTTTTTGGTTTCAGAAATCCTAGTAACGAAATATTCTCGGAATTGGACGAAATCAACGCCCAGGGTCCTATTTTGCCACGAAGCTTCCAGAAGACCGAAGAGGAGATGAAGTGGGGCCACGAGGTGGCCACACCCTAGGGTGGCGCGGCCCCCCCCTTGGCCGCGCGGCCCTGTGGTGTGGGCCCCTCGTGCCGCCTCCTGACCTGCCCTTCCGCCTACTTAAAGCCTCCGTCGCGAAACCCCCGCATCGAGAGCCACGATACGGAAAACCTTCCAGAGACGCCGCCGCCGCCGATCCCATCTCGGGGGATCCAGGAGATCGCCTCCGGCACCCTGCCGGAGAGGGGATTCATCTCCCGGAGGACTCTACGCCGCCATGGTCGCCTTCGGAGTGATGTGTGAGTAGTCTACCCCTGGACTATGGGTCCATAGCAGTAGCTAGATGGTTGTCTTCTCCCCATTGTGCTTAATTGTCGGATCTTGTGAGCTGCCTAACATGATCAAGATCATCTATCTGTAATCCTATATGTTGCGTTTGTTGGGATCCGATGAATAGAGAATACTTGTTATGTTGATTATCAAAGTTATGTCTATGTGTTGCTTATGACCTTGCATGCTCTCCGTTACTAGTAGATGCTCTGGCCAAGTAGATGCTTGTAACTCCAAGAAGGAGTATTTATGCTCGATAGTGGGTTCATGCCTCCATTGATATCTGGGACGATGTGAGAAAGTTCTAAGGTTGTGGATGTGCTGTTGCCACTAGGGATAAAACATTGGTGCTATGTTCAAGGATGTAGTTACTGATTACATTACGCGCAATACTTAATGCAATTGTCTGTTGTTAGCAACTTAATACTGGAGGGGGTTCGGATGATAACCTGAAGGTGGACTTTTTAGGCATAGATGCATGCTGGATGGCGGTCTATGTACTTTGTCGTAATGCCCAATTAAATCTCACTATACTCATCATAATATGTATGTGCATGGTCATGCCCTCTTTATTTGTCAATTGCCCAACTGTAATTTGTTCACCCAACATGCTGTTTATCTTATGGGAGAGACACCTCTAGTGAACTGTGGACCCCGGTCCAATTCTCTATACTGAAATACAATCTCTTGCAATCTTTGTTCTACTATTTTCTGCAAACAATCATCTTCCACACAATACGGTTAATCCTTTGTTACAGCAAGCCGGTGAGATTGACAACCTCACTGTTTCGTTGGGGCAAAGTACCTTGGTTGTGTTGTGCAGGTTCCACGTTGGCGCCGGAATCCCTGGTGTTGCGCCGCACTACATCCCGCCGCCATCAACCTTCAACGTGCTTCTTGGCTCCTCCTGGTTCGATAAACCTTGGTTTCTTTCTGAGTGAAAAATTGCTGCTGTGCGCATCATACCTTCCTCTTGGGGTTCCCAACGAACGTGTGAGTTACACGCCATCAATGCTCATGATTCATCCATCCCAACTATGCCTATCTAGCAATTTTATTGCATATCAATTCCTCAAGGCTCTCACATGTGCAATATAGATGAAAGTGCAAATTTAGTTATTTCTTTTGGTATCCACGTTTGTGATACTTGTTGACTTTCTCAATGCATCCCAACTATCTTCTTTCCCTTGTTGATATTTGTGATGTATTTTAGATGTTTGTGGTTGAAGTTCATGAATGTACAATAAGATAAAATTGAGCCTTTGGCCATGCTATTAAGCAAAAATTCTTATTGGTATATTGCATGACTTCGTCTTGGATATCATGCTATATTTATTGCGTATCTATTTTGTGTGTGCATGTTTCTTTGTGGATAAATATCTTTGTGATATTGCCCACTTAGAGAAACTTATACACATAAGAGATGATACATCTCCTTTTGATATCTTATTTATTTATTGCGTGTTGATTGGTCATGCTAAGCAATATAATTCATTGAAGACTATGATGATGCTTTTTGCTCATCCTTATAATAGTCTTATAATATGCTTTATCATGCCTTTCACATATCCTCTTGGTTGAGCCTTTTATTATGATGTCTCTTACTTGTTGCTCAACCATTTGTTTGTTGCAAGTGTTAAGCTTATTTTTCTATCTATGATCTATTGAAAATGTTTGTGTTTTAAATGATAATGAGGGAGTGAGGATTCCATGTTATGCATATTGTATTCAAATGCAACATTTTATTTTATGCATGTACCTTGGGGAGCTTCCTCATTTGATTTAGATCACTATCTTGTGGTGATCATTAGAGTTTGATTCACTTGGTATCTTTTGTTTTTGAATGATATTATGGGAGTGATGATTCCATGTTTGTGCACTTTATACTCCAATGCAAATTGTCTAGTTTTGTGCACAAACCTTGGGGGAGCTTCCTCATATTATTTAGAGCAATCTTCTTGATCTTATCATAATATCTATCTTTCTTTTGGTATCTTCTTTGTGGTTCATTTGGTTGCTTGCTTCATTTGTTGAAGCTTCTTGACTTTGTTATCTTTTTGCAATCTTTGATCCTATCTATAGTGTGATTTCTTCCGAATATTCGTCATTGGATATGTGCATTTGATTCCACTCAAATTATGAGAAATGCACACGCTATGGAGGAACTCTCACTATATTGGCCTTCTAAATTTTTCACCCATTTCGGCAATTGGTGCCAATGGGGGAGAAGTTTGGAGGGTTTAAGGGAATTTGGTTAGGTCTTTGCTTTGTGCTTAAGCATGTGCCTTTATTGCATTGCATCTTGTTGCTTTGCATAGTTGAATATTTAGAGGAAACTCCACTAGGCTTTGTATGCCAATATATGCAATGAAAGTCAAGATCATTCACACATGCATATATTATGGGGGAGTTTGCTCTATATATTCAACTTATTTGTTACTTAAATTCCTTATATAAACCCTCTCAAAGAGATTGTCATCAATTACCAAAATGGGGGAGATTGAAAGTTCATGGAACCCCCATGTGTGGTTTTGGTAATTAATGACAATCCCTATGGACTAATGTTTGCATTGAGTTATATTTGTAGGAGTTGTCCATAGGCAATTCTTGAACCATATGTTGGTTTCAAGGTTGCAATAATAAGAATTTGATGAAGGATATCAAGTGTCAAGTATGTCTTGAAGATAAAGATGAAGTGAGCCCTCAAGTTACTTCAAGACATCAACATGATGAAGAATGAATAAATGAAGTGCAAGTTCAAGATGAGCCATCTCGAAGAGATCCTTTGCTTGAGTCTTGCCATCCATATGGTGATCATGGATATGTGAAGATGCGCCAAAGAAGAAGCTCTCCCATGGTGGTTTATGGGGGAGCAATCCACATGGTGGTCATGGTTATGTGAAGATGCGCCGAAGAAGAAGCTCTCCCATGGTGGATTATGGGGGAGCAATCCACAAGACTTCGCCAAGCAAGCACAAGCAAGAAAGACGTTTCATCTTGTTGCGGTCAAGATCGTCATCATCGAGCTCAAGTGGAATGCGCAAGGTTAAGGTTTGCTCTTGATAGGGTTTCTTTCTCACCGATCTCATAGTGTAGTTGGAGACCGGTTTATAGTTTAGTTGCCGTACTATCAAGAGGGCTCTCGAGTGAGTAACTCGATCGTATCGTTCGGAGAGAGCTCAAACCTTTGCATCCTTGCATCATCTTTCTTGGTTGTTATTTGGACCTTATCCATGTGATGTTTTAGAGCTTGTGCTTATTCTCATGACAAGTTCTAGTTCATCGAAAACGGATTTCGCATAGATCACTTGTTGCGTTTTCGAGTTTGATTCATCATCTTTCTTGGTTGTTATTTGGATCTTATCCATGTTATGATTTAGAGCTTGTGCTTATTCTCATGACAAGCTCTAGTTCATCAAGAATGGTTTTTGCACGGGCAACTTGTTGCATTTTCGAGATTGGAGGTTTTACCGGTATGTCTTTTTTAGATAGGTCAAACCTTTCATCATTTGTTTCTATCCTCCCTTGTTGGACTATGATGGTTTCCTGCATGATCTTGTAGAGCTTGTTCCTAGCTTCAAAACAAGCCCAAGATCATCAAAATCGGAGTCCGGATGCTAAAGTTATGCCCATTTTAGTTTTGGTGTTTCTGCAGTTTTGCCAGGCCGGATTTTTCAGAAATATCCGGGGCGGATTATCCGGGCCGGATATTTCGGAAATATCCGGCCCCCTCGAAATCGAAATCGGCTCTGGACAGGGGCCGGATATTTGGCCGGATTTTTACCAGGTTTTGTCCCTGAGGCCGGATTATCCGGGGGGCGGATTATCCGGCCCTGTTTTTGCCCAACGGCTCGATTTTCTTGGGGGGTATAAATACCCCCCTTCTTCCTCCTTGGGCTGTTGCTTCTCTTACTCTCTCTCTCCTCCATTGTTGAACTAGAGAAGCTTGCACTATCTCTCAATCCCTCCATGATTCTTGCCCCCATTTGAGGGAAAAGAGAGAGGAGATCTAGATCTACATTTCTACCAATCAAATCCATCTCTTAGTGAGTGGAACTCTCTAGATCTTGATCTTGGTGTTCTTTGTGAATTCCTTTGTTCTTCCTCTCTTATTCCCCCAATAGCTTTTGTAACTTTGTTGGAATTTGAGAGAGAAGGACTTGAGCATCTTTGTGGTGTTCTTGCCATTGCATTTGGTGCATCGGTTTGAGTTCTCCACGGTGATTCGTGGAGGTGAAAGCAAGAAGGTTGTTACTCTTGGGTTCTTGGAACCCTAGACGGATTCTAGGCCTTTGTGGCATCTTTGTGGTGTTCTTGGGGACTCCAATTAAGTTGTGGAGAATCTTCAAGGGCAAGGCCTTTGTGGCATCTTAGTGGTGTTCTTGGGGACTCCAATTTAGTTGTGGAGATTCTTCAAGGGCAAGGCCTCTGTGGCAATATTGTTGGGAGCCTCCAATTAAGTTGTGGAGATAGCCCCAAGCTTTGTGCGGGTTCGGTAACCTCCCTAAGGTTACATAGTGGATCGAGGACATCCCTCTTGGTGGGAATTCTCGAGGAGAATACGGTGGCCCTCGTGCATTTGGAGTGACTTGTCCTCCACACCGCTCCAACGGAGAGTATCACTCGCAAGAGTGTGAACTTCGGGCTACATCGTCGTCTCCCGCGTGCCTCGGTTATCTCTATACCCGAGCTCTTTACTTATGCACTTTACCTTGTGATAGCTATCGTGCTTGAAGTTATATATATCTTGCTATCACATACTTGCTTGTATTGCTTAGCATAAGTTGTTGGTGCACATAGGTGAACCATAGTATATAGGCTTTGGGCTTGACAAAGTAAACTCTAGTTTTTTTCCGCATTTGTTAAGCCCATCTCGTAAAAGTTTTAAATCGCCTATTCACCCCCCCCCTCTAGGCGACATCCGTATCCTTTCAAGTTTGACTAAACACAAAACCTAGATGACTACCCCCACAACGATCATGTCCTCCTTAGGCTGGCCATAGTGCTAGTATCTAAATAGATCTTGTACACACATTTTGTATTGAGATTCTACAAAACAATAAATTTAGAAGATTATGATATTACCCTATAATACCACCCACTATAGTGATAGTATCATAGGCAAATACCATATGCATGATACAACAATATGATACTATGCACTATGACTAGCCTTAATTTATTGTGTAAACCCCCACAAGGCCACAACGGTCACCTCCTCCTTAATTTATTGTGTAAACCCCTACAACGGTCATCTCTCCCTTATAAACACCCACAACGGCTATCCCTTGTGTCAATAGGTTCTGCCTCTCTCTTCTTCGTTCACATACACTTGATCCATTGCCATGGCTTCCACGTGGATTATCATCATTGCCACCACATATATGATGCATGTGATTAATTATGGGGGCTACATGTATTTCGCCCTCCGTTTCGTTTCCAGACTATGTTACTATTGCATAATATCAGTGGCGGAGCTAATAACTAATATCTTGCATGAAAATTCCACCTAAATTTTTCCATGAAAGAATTAGGCAATAAATGGACTCTATTAATATTACATGTACTACTACTCGGACGACGAAGATAGTGACGATGAAAGCGACGACGACGTGAAGCCATGCATCCATCCCCTTTAGATAAGGGAATTATGACCAAGAATATATATGTAGCTTCATATGCATCGATTTAGAGATCTAGCTATATATTATGCATTTAAAAAATTATATCGCAATTTCCACCATGATTCGAGCACCACAGCCTCCAAACGATGCCGATATCGGTATGGTCAGAACGGCTATGCTCGCCGCCACTGCTAGGTCACCGTCGGGAAGCACCATGTTTAGCATAAGATTCACTTTAGATTAAGCTGCGAAATAGTCACCTGCCATTGGCTGAGGCGGCCCCACAGAGCGGCTCTATATGATATTCTCTAAATAAATAGACGACCCCAGCGGTCATTGGCTGCGGAGGCCCCACAGAGCGGGAATATATAATTTTCTCTAAATAAATAGAAGACCCCACTGGTAATTCGCTTCGGCAGCCCACGAGCGGTAATATATGTCTTTTCCTGAAAAATAGACGACCCCACTGGTCATTGGCTGCGGCAGCCACACAGAGCGGTTATATATGTATTTTCTTGAAAAATAGACGACCCCACTGGTCATTGGCTGCGGCAGCCCTATAGAGCGGCCCCATTTGTCATTGGCAGCACCGAGTATACAATCGGAAAATAAAACGGCCCACGCGTCAGCGACAAATGGATGGCTACCCGTCAGCACGAGACGGTCAGAGATGAACTGCCCTCTGTGCAGCCCCACCTCGATCTGTGCAGCCCCACCCGTCAAATTAACGGTAACGGTAAGGCCTCTGACCTGACGGTAACCCTCCCGTCCGAGGGGTTTCAAACTAGAGGAAGGAGAAAACTGAGGAAAAGTTAAGAGGCTGGAGAAAACTGAGCACAATTAACGAACCAGGGGCACGAAAATAGAAATCCCTTTATAAAATGTTAAATTTTGAAAATGTTCAAATAGAAAAGGTTCAAAATTGAAAAATGTTCAAAGTTTTAAGAAGTTCAAAAAAACTGACGGGCAAAAGCCGGAAAACCAGCAGAAACCAAGGAAAAAAAACGGCGGAAACAAAATAAAACAGCAGGAAATCGAAGAAAACCAACGAAACCGAAAACCCAAATAAAACTAGCACCCGAAACCCTAGCTAGCGAAACGAACGAAGGAGCCAGAGAAGTTAGCCAGCAATCGACCATGTCGGCGGTGCGATTTTTGGCTTCTGCACTGAAGACGACGCCTCGCCGGCCCCTTGTCCCCAACTATCAGGCGGTATTTGCATATCCTGTCCTCCCGCGCCTCCCCTTTCTTACTGGTGATTCGATCCAAGGCGGCGCTTGGGACGGGCGCTGGCCTCCATGCGCTGCAGTCCCGGTCATTGGCCTAGCGTCGACTAGTGTTTGCGTTGGAAACTACATGGCCTAAGATTTGTGATGCTATTCAGGTGCTGGAGAAGGTCGAGGGGTTGAAGGCTGTCAATATCCAGGTAGACAGTATCTCCAAGTCTATTCAAGAGTTAGAGGCCAACGCCAGGAGCCAACGTGTGGTTTGGAGGTTCAATGAGAGGTACCAATTACTTCTACTCGACACAAATCAGGACTCGTACTGCACATGTTGATTCACCTCATGCTACCTACTAGGTTTTGGGTTAAATCACCTCAAAATAGTAAAATATATTGTGGAAATGATATCTGAAGGGAATAGCAATTCAAAGATGAAACAAACAAAAGCATGTCGTATGGTTTTATTATTATGGCACCACTAAGCGTCAATTGCATATGTTGATTCCTTTATAATAATACCTGTTTAACTATTGGCCCACCACAGTTTGACAACTTGCTTGTGTTTGGTAGTCTAATTGATTGACAAAATCCCTGTTTCACTATTGACACAGCAGAAAATATGGTAATGTTGTGTTTTTTCTAATTCGTTAAGATGAGAAAACTTATATCAGGGTTGGTAACGTTATAATTTGTTTGGAGCCTAACGTAGGGATGTAGTATTTTGTTTGAAGATGTACTGAACAGAACATACCATGAAATCCCTCTGCTGCATGCTCATTGTCTCACACTATGTCTGAGAAAAAAATATAGGGAAATGGGGACTGAAAGTTATACTGATTGCATGCTTTCATTTTTTTTTTCCTTATAAGAAGCGTTCTGCTTTCATCTTTTCCTTATAGCAGCATAAAATGGTGCTCGCTAGGATACTTACAAAAGCTATTGCTGACGGTCTCATGTAGGGTTACAGACCACAGTTTTTATCTTGATGTCTGAATTTTCAGTATGATTGACCAGTATGAGTGTACAAACCATGATAACTACTTTTTTTATTTTTCTAATTGATGGAGACATTTCAAATTCAAAGCATTGGGCAGTTTTTTTTCTTGATGTCTGAATTTTCAAGTTCATGTCTGAAATTCAAATGTCTCATTGCCTAGCTCGAAATCGTACCTAGTGAAAACCGTTTGCTCCCAAGGGTTGGGAAATACCTCCCTTAAGGCCTAAGGGGCCGTTTGGAATGGCGGTACAATTAATGTGGCCACCGGTATTTAGCTCAAAGTTGAACTAAATATCGGTGAACACACTAAGTTTACCCCCAATCCAAACAGGGCCTAAGCAGTTTCTGCTCATTGCATTGTCTTGGCTATGACATGAAAACTATTTGCGCTGTACTGCTTGTAATATCTTACACAATGTGGGCCAAGTTGTCCTTCAGTGCAATGTTGGCCTGTAATTTTTCTAAGTTGAAAAATGTCTTGCTCTGCAGGAAGATAGAGCATGGATTGAAGCGAGATGATCCCGCCCACCGTCGCAGCTACCACCTTGCTTTGGGCATCACGTCTGCTGTTATGTACTTTGCACCCAAGGCTTCAAAAAGGTTCTCTTAAGTGTTCAAATCCAGAACCTGGGACATGAGTGGTTAGACTCCATAAGAAGACTAATTCTCGTTGTGTTCGATTTGCACTAAGTGAAATTGTTGTAATCCTACATTTATGATGGTTGGTGATCGGAATGGTTTGTTCACTGACCATGCTATGCTGAGTCTGGTATGAAAAACGTGGGAGTATGGTATGGAACCTAGTTATACTGTATTAGTTTTGCAGAATGGTCAAATGACAGCTGTGGTGATCATGGTACATTTTTCTGCCCCATTGACGTTTAGCTTGTAGTCATTTGGTGGCTGGCCTTCCCTGCCCTAACCTCCGTGCGGAGCTGAGATCCATACACGAGCCTACTTGTCCTTTGCACACAGAGACAGATACGTCCCATCAGAAGGATGGAAGTTCCTTAGTCAGGAGCTCTGCTGCCATTCATTTTATTTTTCGTTTTATTTTCTATCAACGGTAAACATTGTATAGCTGCTTAGATCTGGTCCCGCTTCACATGGTTATATATCAGCAAGCTCTAGTCTCATTTAGCGACCAGGCAGAGTTAAATGTTACTCTACCTAGGGCCGGACCAGTCCGTTTGGCACTCCATGGTCAGTTAGTTTGCGAATCAGCATCACAGCTCATGACGGGAAGTCAAGAATAATAGCAACGACAGAAGTATGGGTTTCTTGATCACCACACAAAAAAATCAGCATCTGTATTAACCTTGTCTAAAGAAAACAAGTATGCAGACTTAGCTTATGAATTCAGTTTGGTATTTCCAAGAGCAATTGTCGTTCCACACTTCCACTGTCTACCTGACAAAACAAGATTGACCTCAAGTGTTGTATATATGTGAACATTTGATCGGCACCATCCACCAAAACCATCACTTCTTGAGCACCAAGATATGTATGGTACCATTTTTTTTTAGTTGATCTTGTCCATTTATCACCTCTTCTGCAGCTTTATGGAATTACCAAGCAGTTGAAAGCTTTGCTGTCCCAGATGCTGCCCAAGACAGAGCTACTCTCTACCCATTTCCTAATTTGTCCATCTGATTCCTACACTGAAAAGAAGGTGCTCAACAGATTGGGGCGTGCCTCCTGGGCCTGTCTGGCGCTGTGGTTCAAATTGACAGACAGAAAAAAAGAATCAATTCAAGTTCTACAAGCGCTATGTTGTTGTTGTTGTTGTTGCATGTTGCGTTGATCTGAAGAACGCTAGGAAACTAGTTGAACAGCCATCAGACATCATGCAATAACAATCAAATGCCCAGAGAACAATTCTCATATAAAACAGGAGATGGCTAGGAAAATAACAGGAACAGATCCATATTATACGTACTAACTCCCTCTGTCAGGTATTAGGTGTCCGGAGTTTAGTTCAAAGCAAAAGTGATGATCTTGTTTTGTCAAAATACTTATGACTATACTCTGTTAATTCTTAATACAAGATTGCATATTTGATATCTCTCTTGTGGAGTATAAGAGAGATGTGTCACATCATCTCCATGTTAGGATTTGATGCCCATATAAATGCTATCTTACTCATGTTATTATTTTGCATCCTCATATCTCATTGATGAATTACTACTTATCCACTACAACTTAAAAAAGAGAATAGTCAAGTGAACCCATGAACTTCCGTCCACTTTTTATCAGAATAAACACCTTTATATTGCATTTATCTTATTTTCTATTTTACTGCACTATTTTAATTCAAAAATACAAAAAAAAAATTACTTTTTTTATCTGCATCCAAAACACCAAAAATAATCAACCACTTTACAACTTTTACTTAGTTACTATAATTTATCTAGTTTTACTCGCTTTATTTTTACTTGTGTTTTATTTACTTACACGAAACCTTGTGCTTGAAAACCACATGGTAGAGTTGGGGTCACAAGGCTTTATTTTACTTTGCAGGATTGCTAGAAGAAGAGAGAAGAGAATACTCTTAGTTCCCCGAGAGTTCGATATAACCCTCGAGTCAACCTTGTGGGGAAAATACTCTGCTGACACAACACTCTGCACTTGGATTCCCAACGTCATCAAATGCTTCCACCTCTGGCGGCTCCCTGTAACATAACTATGTTCATATACTAGACTGCTAACAAGACATAGCGATCCTCCACCGTGTGAACGTGAACCTGGATACGTCGTGTGCCATCTCGCTCCCGGAATCTCCATCGTCATCTTTCCCCGAAACCCCAAGTCATATCCATTGGCATTGCCGAGCTGACCCCTCGCCACTTGCCTCTTTTGATTCAATAGAATCGGCATATGTATTTTTTGATTCAGTTTTTTCAAAAACTGAATTTTTCATACTAGTCGAATTATTTTCCTTATCTTCATTGTTTTTATTACTTTGCAAAGCTTCTTCTTGCCTTGGTATCACAAAGGGTTCAACTATATTGCTGCATGGAGGAGGGGATTTGATTTCTTCAACTTGAGTAATATTGTCACGATGATTATTTTTGAGGGTTGCAAGAAATTTTTGTAGATCTTTCGTCTTCATACTTATCCTCAAGTTTCTACTTACACTCCTTGATTTCCTCCGTGCGCCTCTTTTTTTTAGTACTTCATAGGCTTGGTGATATTCTGATGGAAATTCCCCAAAAGTTGGCATGGTGAAGTCGCTGACATTATTCCCTGTGAGTATTGGCTTGAGTTTTTCTGTACGGGCCATTAATTTTTCTTTAGCCTCGGCCCAGCTTGGATAGGATTTCCCCTAGCAATTTTTAATTAATTCTGCATTGAGACATGGTGCTACCAAAATTTTGCAACTGTATAGGGGAGGTACCATATGCTACAATACTTAATGAAGGCACATCAGCTCCTATTGAATTTTCACTTATTCGGTTGTAACCATTCTGAAGGTGTGGAGCCTATTGTGGATACCTCCAGTTGCAAATGGTGCTGAAAAGTTAGTAACATAAGGTGTAGCATATAATGGTTTATGGTAATTGGCCAAATAGCTAGTAGTAGCATGCCCAATTTTCCTATCCATTCACATGTATAAAGGTGAAATCACATATTGTGAAATATTTGCCGATGAATAAATCGAGGAAACACCATCTTGCATGCTACCGAAAATTTTAACATTGGGTGGTTCATATTACTTAACTGAACTCATCATGTTGTTCATCGGCAAATGAACTTATAGGGTTGTCGATGCATAAGAATTTGAATTTACATGTTGCAGGTCGCTACAATTATAAGAAGTTGAAGCATGTAGATTATTTTGCATCGGCTTGTTCACACAGTAAAAATTAGGGCTAGCCGATACAATACACATATCAAAAAAAGAGTTATTTGCATCTACATAGGAAGACTGAGAATTCATACCCTTGTAGATTGTAATCTCTCAATGACACCGCTTCGTAGCAAGAACGGGATGGAGACCGTTCGAAGTTTCTTCTATAGTGGAGTCACAAAAAAGTGTATTCGCACATGAACGCGTCACCATGTACCCTCGACGCCGAGCGGCAACACGTGCCTATTGAGGCTCACCGGAAGTGAGGTACACAAGATGGTCCCGCGGGCGGTTTTGAGGCCAGAAATCCCGCTCGCCTGGGAGGGACTCGACATGGCGCATGAATGCTTTGGGCAGCTCTAGGTTGGCCTGAACGCCCCTACAGCCTCGTGAATGAGAAGATATATACAAGGGAGAGGGATAAAAACTAGATAAACACTAAAAAGTAGTAGATGTGTTTGTTCGAATGGTGTTGTTTCAATCGGTCGGTACCCGTAAACCTAATTTGTGTCTAACTTGGATGGGAAAACTTGAACTTTCCATAACTATTTGGTCAAAAACTTGCTGGTACCTTTCATGACAATTTTGTGTCAGTAAACGATCTAGAGGTTGCATAATATCTCGGATTGTGTTGATAAAAAAAAAGTAAAGCTGCTTGTTTCAAGGAGACGCACAATTTTTTATTTCTACCACTTTTTTATTTGAAGTCATCTTAAAAGAGCTTTACTGGAAGCCCTTATATATCGATCGTGGAGGTCACTGACTTCTAGCATAATCGATTATCAAATCTTATCATCACACAGACCTGACACGCTGGATATGGTGTCTCCTCAATGAGAAATAATTGACGCATTTGGAAGTGCTCCATACTCATTTCCTCATCAGGATGGGAATATGTTCTTGATTAGATATTGCTTCAAAACGAGTGCCAACACGAACCCCCAATTGTCAAGTAGTTAAGAAAGAAATTAACTGCAAATTCGAAAACGAAATAGACAAAATTCATTCAAACGCTGAGGATTTAAACAATGTTTGATTTTTTAAACTTAAATTAAAACAGAAATCTAGTCCAAACGGGCGGTTGAAGACGCTCCAGTCAAGGACTGGGCCATTGTCCGCCTCATCTCCGCCACCACCGTGAACGTCGTCGTCCCGGAAGGAAGACGTGAAGCCGCTGTCGTCGTCGCCTGAAAGAACATCTCTCCATAATTATGGTTTTGTGTATTTGATTACAACATGTGTGATAATCTAATGTGACTTAATGTGTAGATATGATCTATATTGTTTTCGTAATGAGAAGAATTAAAAGGGAAGAGTCATTCATTGAAAAGGAAGAAAACATGAATTACCAAGCCCCAAAATTCGGCTAAGGACTTCAGGTCCGGGCTCCCAGTATACCCCCGGAAATTTTAGTCGAGGGGTATAAATACCCCATTCTTCCCCAAACTCAAGCTGCTCACTCTCTCCAAGTTCATCCACCATTGTTGAGCCACAAGAAACACAAGAATCACTTGATCTCCTCCTCCAACCATCCAAAACTCTTGATATTTGGAGAATCGAAGGAGAAGACCCCGAGCTATATCTTCACCAAAGCGATTTACACTTCCCCTCATTTGCTTGAGGGCCCCTTTGGTAGTATTCCTTTTGGAAACCCTGTTGCTGTTGTTGTTGTTGTTCTGTGCCCCAAGAACCTTGTAAAGGCCCGGTTTCCGCCTCGAGGAAATCCCTTAGTGGACAAGTGAGCTAGGCTTTGTGGCGTTGCTCACCGAAAAATAGGGTGAGGCCTTCGTGGCGTTGGTTAGGCCTTTGTGGTGACCACACCCCTCCAACATAGACGTAATTCCCCTCAAAAGGAAGAAACTAAGGGAATCATCTATTGAGTCTCCGTGTTCTCCACTCTCGGTTACCTCTATCCTTGATTGCATTATTATATCTTGCATATATCTTGCTGAGTTGTATACCTTGTCATTTAGGGAAATTCACATAGTTGCATATCTAGAGAATTTACCTTTGTGTCAAGCCTTAATTGAAAAAAGAACTAAAAATTGGGTAGCACCTATTCACCCCCCTCTAGGTGCGGCATATGATACTTTCACCGCCATCCTTGTCCAAGTCAATGATGGTGCCACTATCGATGGCGGACCACCACTTGGCGTAGACCTCATCGGTGGTCAACACATAGTTGACGGACTCCGCCATGGTTTTGGCGAAACCAGGTGAGTCCTCAGGATCGTTGGGCCTACGCAACGCCACCTCGTGATGGAGATATTTCACCACCTTCTTCTCCTCGAGGGGTGGGGTACGACTGGGACGACGGAAGTAGAGGCGGCCCCGAGGGAGCGTCGCCTCCTCCTTCTCCTTCTTTGGAATGCGTAGGCCTAACTCGGCCTTGGGGATGACAGGCCAAAAGACGATCCCACCAGTTCGACAAAGGGGACACCGTGGCTTCATCTTCGACACGACGGGGCAGGGAGGTGACGAACACGCTGACGTCCTCAGGCGCGAGTGGACATGCGACTAAGCCTAGACGTAATGTGGCCGCGGCTACATTCAAAAGGGAAGCACCGGGCCTGTAGCCGTGTTGGGCGAGCACGATTTCGACATACCGGCCCTCCACCGGTCGCGATGGTTGTAGCAGTTGTACGAGCCGTTGTAGGTCAAGTTGGCAATCGGGTCGGGTTTGGCCAGGTCAACCAATCGTAAACCCATGTCCGATTAACAAATGGATGAAGGTTTCTACCCATGGGTCTGAGATGAGACCCATGCCCGAACCCGATGGGTCACCCGACCCGATAGAAAACCCATCGGGTCTCCAGACTGCACTAAATGTCAAATTTTGTTTTAAGCTAGCACCGTCAAATTATTATGTCTCCTAGTCAAAACAATCGAAACGCAAGCAAAACGACAGTACCGCTGCCACGCGATGGCTATCCCTATTTATAAGCTTCTTTAGGGCATCTCCAGTGACACGACGCATTTCGGACGTCCAAAATGTCCGTTTGCGTCGCGCGGTGGACGCGAGACAAACCATTTTTGTCCGCGCGTCCGTTTGCACCTGGGGGTGGCTCCAGCGGCCCGACGCATTTCCGCGTTTGCATCAATTTATGAAGTTTCCAAACAACAAAAAAGAAAATCAACGAAGTCATAGTTATTACATTTAAATTTTTAATTGTTTACATGAAAATAAGATAGTATTTCTCTAGGCATGATCTTCATGGCCAGCCAATGTCCACTGATGCTCAATCAGATCCGTCTGCAGATGTTTGGAGACGTTCTCGTTAGTGACTTCTACATTGATATTTAGATACTCCTGCCAAGATGAAGCTCCAGGAAGTGGCGCCACCATCTCACCTTGAAAATCCCAGTAGTTCTCATTGCGGCCATCAGGACGCTCGTTCTCAATGATCATATTGTGCATGATCACGCAGCATGTCATTACCTCATGCATGGTCTTCAGGGACCATGTTCTTGCCGCATGCGAATAGCCGCGGGGCATTTTTGGTAGGAGGTGAAGCCTAACGCACCTGTTGCATCGGGCCTGCATTGAAAGTAGGGGTCGTAGTTTCTGACGCCCCGTAGAATGACCAAGAACAGGTCCCTTGACATCCTGTATCGGCGTCGGAACAGTTTTTCCAGGAAGATTGGATTGGTGAGGTGGAAGTACTCCTTGTGGAGGCGGGCCTGCCCTGCCACTCTGTTGCGCGGCAGGTTTTTGGAGCGCCCCTTCACAGAGCCCCGGTGCTCCGGCCCCGGGTTTGAGGTGAACTCGTGAATCATGGAGGCCGCAGTAGTTGTCAATGTCTGCGTCGAATGATCGGACTCCTCGTCGGAAGAGGAGTCGACGACCTCCGCGCGGAACTTGTCCAACATCTGTCACATGTCCATCTGCGTGGGTACAAACTGCGGATCAATGGCCGCGCACAATAGCGCCGAAAACACGAGTGAGAAACCTACCGGCGCAATTGACCGAACAGGTCATGGGCGGCGCGGAAGGGGGGCGCAACTGGGAGCGTTTCGCCCGAAAACAGCCGGCAGATACGTGGCGGAGCCAAGCCCGAGTACGCTCCTGCTCTCCCGCGCGGCAAGAACGCAGCCGACGGCGACTACTGCGGCGCTGCGGCCGGACGGCGGCGGGTGGGGTTGGGGTGATGGCGTTGCAGTAGGGCAGCAAAGAAGGGGGAAAAGAAGCAAATCGAAGCGGTCGATTTCGCTGTCCCTGACATGCGGGACCGGATAAGAAATGGAGGACGCTCCGCGCGACCGCCGAGCGTCCACGGAGACGCAAACCTGGCGCATATTTGGACCATGTTTGCGTCTCCGTGGACGGCCCGATCACTTTGCGTCGCTCCGCTGGAGCAGGCCCCAGACGTATTTCCGGTCACGGCGGATGAAAACGGTCGCTCAGCGTCCGTTTGCGTCGCGCCGCTGGAGATGCCCTAAAGAAGCTAGAGCTGAGAAGGCCAAGCAATACGAACTTCAGCTTTTACAGACCCAGCAGGCCAACGTGATTCACCTTGCCTAGTTTCCTTATAATTTACACTAGTGGTTGGGGCGCCTCCTCGCCGGTCAGTTGCGTATCAATCTCAACTTCACGATTATCAAGTGGAGTGTACAGGGACAGTGATGTAGTCGGCTATGATAGCATGCAGGTAGTCGTACCATTTCAGGTATCTAGGGTTTACAATTTCAGAAGATATTTACTTAACCTTTCTATGACAGCACACAGGCAGTCATACCATTTCAGGCATCCAGGGTTTACAATTTCAAAAGACTAGTAAAGGTGCACGCGCAATGCGCGTCTCAAATAATATATGGATTATAAAAACACATCATGTCTATTCTAAATGTTAGTCAACACATTCATGAATATCTCAAAAAACACAATGCACAACATACTCCTCAGCTCCATATTTTCCATAATCCGCGTTGCAACATAATACAAAAAAAAAGTTAAATGATGAGCATGCTCATAATTAAATATTCTACAAAACCATAAAGCCGTACTAACTTTCATACATTCGTTATTTCTGTTTATGTGCCATAACCTGGTCATGTCTTCAGTGATGTTATGCACCTTCGGAGTAATTTATTCAGAAACGAACGAAGCATGAGTACATTGATAGATAACCATCAAGCTCTCTATGGCAAGGAACGAATGGAGCATCAGTATCAATACGACCAATGTAATTTGTTCAGAAACGAAACGAAGCATCAATATCAATTAGGCAAGCATTGTTAATACCTTGTCTTCAAAATAACGACCAATGTTTTTTAATAGATACTACTGTGTGGAGCTAAAATAAGTAGATTACCATAAAGCTCTCTATATCCTACAACTCACGAATCAGCTAAGTCTTTAAGATATGCCAAAATATACAATTAGTGAAACGATAATGAACGCACAGTAAGTAGTCTTTCACATGGTGGAACCTTGAAATTGTTGCACAAATGGGAGAGGAACATCTGAAAGAAAAAATGCAAAAAAATAAGCTGACAAGGGAAAAAATTCATGAATACTATAGTATTCTCGGATATTTTAATTGAGCTATAAGGAGTGGAGTACATCACGGCTCAGTAGCAAACAAAAAATGCAATGAAGCACATTCCTAAGTAGCTTGAATACCCAAACGAAGGCACGGCTAGGTTCCAAGCTAGTGCAGGTGCACTGCCACTGATCTGCCACTCATATGCAGTTATCTGGAAAATCAACCTATCTATTTGAGGTCATGCATCAGGACTTGGATATATAAGAAACAATGTATTAATGCAGTTGAGAGTAAAGATGTAAATATTAACTACTACGCATTAAACATGATGAGAGGGTAGTGTCGTTTCGAGAATACCATGCTTTTGAGAATACATAAAGCAGGCATCTTTTAATGGTACAAACCCAATTTTCCCTTTTTTTACACCATGTAGAATTCATTGACTGAAAAAACAGGCATTCAGAACTGATTTTGTTTGTATGTTGTTCATCTTTGTTGCCTTCAACTTTCTCACAAATTTCTATTAGATCTAAGTACTACCGGGTATCTTCGAAACTCAACCAGAAGTTCCCAAATAGAATGACATATATCTATCACAAAAAAGCAAAATAAATCATCTAATCAGAAGATACTCTTCAGATTGTTATCAACCTCGCTCGAAAAGAGTATTTACAAAATAACTTACTTTGGCTTAGATCTCTTCTAGGCAAGGTTGGTCAATTTTGTTACACCTCCTTGTCGCTCTAATGGTGAAATTTCTAGTATATTTTATCGTCATATGCTTCGCTCAAGTCCGCTGAACCTTCATGAATTGGCATATACTTTCAATCAATATCTCCTAATATCTAATGTTACATAAAGGTACATCAGTCTCAGTGCTCATGGTAATATCATAACAGTCAATAAGTGCACCCTTGCTGATCTGCCTCAAGCGAAAAATATATTTCATATCGAACAAAGATCTCCTGAATAGAACCAAGTACATTACTGAACAATTCCATCTCATAATTGTACATGATCCAAACAAGATAGGACAATTTCTTCTCAGACAAATTGATGCCACCGTTTCACATATACACCAAGCACAACACCATTCCGATCAATAGAAGAACAACTGAACAAGGAAGGGCTGGAATTCCTGTTATCATGTTCTTACTTCCTTAGGAGTTGGAATATAACACCTACTGATGAGGAAAGATGATGTAAGTGAAACTTACATTTGATTCACGATGCTAATGGGAATAACTCCTGCTCCCTCCAAGCTTGCTCTTCTGGTTCAGTCTTGAGCTCCTCTTATTAGGACATGAAGACTCTATATTATTTGAAAAATATTCATATTGTAAATTTCTTGTTGCAGTAGAGGCAAGCATGCACAATTCCTTGCTTTACAAACATCCCACCAGCAGTACAACGACTGAACAATTGTGTCCAGTTCTGTACAACATTTTCTGTAATATTTTCTTAACATATAGGAGGAGCTCAAGGGAGAACAGTGAACCAGGATTGGACCAAAATTTGGATCATGAAGATGAGGTACACCTGAAATCCGGCCTAGGCACCTCCCCACGACGAGTTATTGCGTGCAGGCAATGCACTGGCACGGAGAATCGGCGCTCTTCTACATGATCCTAGGTAGGACCGGGTTGGTCAGGTAGGCGGCCGGCAGCGTCGACTGGCTTGGGCGGCTGTAGCGAGGCGAAAATGGCGTGCAGTGCAGGGCGAATATGACGTAGGCTGCGTCGAGCTTCAGCTCCATCCTCGGCGGCAGTTCTGGCTTGGAAGCGACGACGCGGGGATCTGGCTCGGGATGCGGCTAATACGGTGGGCCTCGGCGGCGGCCAAACTCAGCGAGCGCCGATGACATGAGACAAAGATTCAACAGATTGCAGTAGCCATCCGCACCATGTCGTGTCCGTAGCGTGGAACTCGCGGAGCGGATGGAGGCGGCGTCCATCTGAGGTGATCGAATCTGCGGTGGCTTTGCTTGCAGGCCTGAGTTTTTTTTACGTGCTTCTAGCCTGAGTTGGGTTGCACGATGCGCGTGCAAGGTGGTTTGGATCCTATTTTCCCGGATCTAATTAGAAACGCTGAATCAGCGGTAATTTTTTTACCTAAACTATTGGGAGGACGGGGGAGAATAAAGAATTGTAGACCGTGTGATTTACGTCCATGCACGGCTGAGATCTCATTTTCCAACGCAAGTTCGTGCCTTTATAAGTAGTAGAGATAGAGATATTTAAAAACCTTTTTTTATACAATAGATCACGTACACAAAGGCAAGTATGTTACATAGAACATGCAAGTAGGAAATATATATGGCCTATGGCTTACATGTTAACTGAAATCCCGTCTATTACAGAGATATATTATTTGATTCGTTTCATCAACTCTCAAATGAGTACCAATATCTAGCCTATGTGCCAATGTTAGATCAGCGGATGAACAATTCACGCAACTGCTTTTATCCATCCATATGCTCAGGAGACTGAAGGAGGTTGATTACATTCATCAACATACGTATTAAAAGGAAAACCTCAGATTCAGAGAGCAAGGTGGTAGAAAGAGCAGAAATGAAAATCAGTAACTTCAAACTACAGACGATTATCATCTGGAACAGTCCAGTACAACAAGGATGAACCTGATGGAGTCCCTCTCCCTAGTGGTTCAAAATAAATTGTGAGTGTGTTGTGCAATGGTATTGTTTGCTGGAGGAGTAGTCAAATATCCTAATATAAGGCATGGAGAAGGTAGCTGCATCATTTACTATGATAATTATTTTTTAAAATTATTCTTCCATGATTAATAGCTAGAATTATACCTTATAGACAATACAAATGTGCCAAAAACTGACGAGTACAAACAAATATTTGAAGAAACAAATTTTAAGTAAGTTGACAACACAGTTTAATGAAAAAACAACCAATTTCAGAACAAATACCCGAATCACGGGTGTGCCATATTCTAGCCATCATGAGGTGACAACAGAAATAAAATAGTGCCAGGAAATAGAACAACTAAATCATGACATCAACCGGGCCAATTATACAAAAGTAACACTGTCAATTATCAATTTTCTTAGAGACAAGAAAAGAACATGCAGTTAGCACAAAAAAGAAATACCGAATAATTTGGTTTGAATGCATCAGCTGCTGCAACATATATAGCCTACCGACTGTAAAGCTCATTAGGGGATAGATCTGTCCTCACAGATCTCATGATATCCTCGGCTAAACCATATCTACATTCAATCGTTCATATAAATTCCCTATAGTTGTTTGTATGATGGTTTATTTCTCCTGAGCAGGAATAATGGTCCTCAATTCCTGCATTGCAGACTCGGACACTTAAGAAAAGGAAAACATAGCATGCTACATGTGAACTAACCTTCTTCCACGGATCTTCAGCCTCTGAACCAATGATAATAGGTGCTCTCACTCTTGGAGCAATCTTCCTTCTAGGCCAACTTACTCAATGTTAGGAAACTTGTAACACCAGTATATGAGCCCTCGATGCATATGCATATTCATTCACCTAACTGGTATCACTTGGAGAAGCCTGCAAACTGAACATGAAAGCATGGTAACATGCATAAGATATTATCAACAGTCAACCATGTAACGAGGCCAGTACCACAACACTCATTTTTAACCTGGAAAAGTGTATAGCTAGTTAGACAACACAATACTAAGATGTCTTTTTCAGTGGAGCATTTCCTATAAAATTAAAGAACGCAATATGATTAGAAAAGAAATGTCAAGCCAGATTGAACTATTATCTAATGTGAAACGGAAACTCACTATTTTTCAGCTGATCCAAACACAACAAAACAAGATGAAGAATGCCCATACGATTTGTTGCAGCTATCACCTACATGTCACCCAACACTAAGTTGGATGGTCTTTTAAATGTAGGATTAGCACCTGAAACTTCAGCTAGTCATAGAATGATTTGCTCAGATAAACAAAATAGAATAATTCAGAACAAACTGTTAGATTCACCAAAAAATGCAGATAGTCCAAGAAGTCCAAACAAATGCTTTTAATTATATTCATACCAAATCTCTGTAGAGATAGACATGCATGTTTGAAGCAGTACGAGTGCTCGTGTTTTTAATTCACCATTTCACCTGGATGCAGACCTTTCCCAAACTCCATGTCAGTTCCACATGGCTTGCTGCCTAATGCTCAAGTAGCCCGAAATCCTCCATGGTTTGTTGCTTCGCTCATGCAGAAGTGATTTTTTCAGGAGAGAAAGGATACCAAAAGAAAAGAGGGAGACAGAGATGTGGTTTGTTGGACGGCTACCTGTAGTCGAGCTCCCGATCAGCCGATGCATCATCATCAAGCATGGAGCTGCTGGCTCGACCTCCCTGGACAAGGCTGCTTGTAAAATTCTGGACCGAATGCTGGACGACCGGCCATCTCCCTAGGCTGCAATCTGAGCTACGAGATTACCGGCACGGGAAACTCATCTCCGCAGCAGCGCGCTTAGGTCATGGCATTGTCATAGACCCTCGATCCAGCGCCGCCATGTCCAGGAGGGGTCGCGAGGAATGGGCGAGCAGAGACGGCATATCCGGGCCACTGAATCATCCGCCTCAAGAATCTCGCCGCCGTCTCGACGCTTGCCCGCCCGCCGCCTCGCCATGGCCCCGCGTGCAACCTCCTCGCCCGCCGGTACCATGGCCACGGAGGAGGAGGACGGTGCGGGGACGACGATGCAGAGGACACCGTGGTGGTGGAGGAGCCGAGGGAGAGGAGACGGCGCAGCGGTGGCGGGGAGGTCTTCGCAACTAGTTGCGCCCGCACCCCATTTTTGTTGTGACACTTTCAAGTTTCCAAAAAATGCAAACTAAAATTCTAGACATACATTGTGTTGTGTCTTGTGCATCTGTGAAGTTTCATTCAAAAATATGTCAAAATGTGGCCTACACAAAAAGAACAAATGATCTGTAAATAGTACGTGACACTATTTACGTACGTCTTCTCTTTTTTACACAGGTCACATTTTGACATATTTTTGGATGAAACTTCACAGATGCACAAGACACAACACAATGTATGTCTAGAATTGTAGTTTGCATTTTTTGGACACTTAGAAGTGTCACAACAAAATATGGGGTGCGGGCGCAACTAGTTGCAAATGAGAGTTTCCCGTGAAAAAACCACATGTTACGAAAGAAGCTGTACATCCTAGCAAATCATAGGTGGACACATCATGAGAAGGGCCCAACAAACCACCGGGTGCGCACTGTGCAGCGACGAGGCAAACCTTGAGCGAAACCGAGTGAAGACGCTATCGTGGAGCGCTCTAGCATAGGGCAAGTGCACACGCATTTGCTTGTTCTCAATACGGGCCGATCTTCTCTCCAATAGTTATCTGCATTTTACCTACTGAATCTGCACTTATAGAGTGTAGTAGTATAAGTCCGTTATTACTTCATAGTCCACATTTTTCACCAAATAACATGTAGATTTTAGCCTCAAATAAAATTATATTTGATAATTAATACTAATCGGGTGACCCATGGGCAACCCGTGGGCACGAAAGGTGTGTTTAGATTGCTACCAAATCTTTACCCTACCAAGTTTTTGGTCATGATCAAAAAATTGGTTGTTGTTTGGATATTTGCCAATATTTTGGCTTGCCAATGCTCCACTACCAACTCTAGTTTAATTTTTTAGCTATTATTGGCCAACTTGTGGGCAAGGAATAGCTCAACCAAAATATTGGCTAGCCAAAATTTTGGTAGGGGCAATCTTGGGCACAAACCAAACACACCCTTATAGATAAATGCAGAAGCGCTTCAGCTTTAGCAGATTCGAGGACTTCAATCAGGTGAGCATGGTACGGGAACTGCTAATGGCATGTTCGAACTTTGAAACAGTTCAACCTCCCGGAAGAATATAGAAAAAAAATTAAAAAAAAATGCAAGCATTTCCAACAGGACCTCATGGTTGAAAATCCTAGGCGAAGAAGTAATATGAATCCATTTTTTTAAGCATGTATGCTGGCAGTCAAAGTAGAATAGCAAAAGAGAGTAAATACAGACCATTCCACATTCCTCGCCCACATAACTAAGCAGCGTTTGATTTAAGAATACCACAACTACCATATCGATCTCTTTGGCAACTATCCAAATAAAGGTCAAATTTTGGTTATGATCAATTTCGATGGTGATATCGGGACACAACCCAAAACATACCCTAGCCTTTCGAGAACAACTTACCCATCAAGTTACCAAGTACATTTATGCTAGAAGCTGTTGGATGCAAACTGCAAGGCAGACGAGTTCCTTAACTAAACAAGCTACATGTCCCACAGCATGAACGCTCTCACATCCTGTTTATTCCAGGAGGTTCTCGTCAGCTCCGTTCCCTGGTTGGTCCTCATTCCTGAGCTCTCTCTCATTATCCATCTTCCTCGTTCTCATCCAAGATCCAGCAAAGAAGCCACCCAATGTCGCAGCACAAATCATCCTTGTCCTCCACTTATCCTTCTGGGCAAACTCACAGCAAGCATTCGAGCAGCTACAAAGATACCAGAATCAGTATTTCTTCCCCCAAAAAATAACAAAATGATAAATTGTTATGTCTACCTTTCAATGATGCGCTGAAGGAGATCTTTTTCCAGTGACGAAACCTTCGTTGCTCGAACCTCCTCATACAGCGCATCACACTATACAGGGACAAGTGTAAGAGTTTGATCAACAGTGAAACATTAATTGTTCTAAGATAACTATGCTGAAGGGTGGGCTAGTAACCAGCACCTTATATGCTTAATCATGCGTGTAACTTTGAGCAGATTATCCTTTATAGATAATTAAGATTATGCATGTGCAAAATATTGAAGTGAAAAATTTAGAAGTTATGTAAGCTACTACACCAGTATATGGTACTGGCACTAAATTATCACTAGAATCTACGGGTGTGTTTGGTTTGGTTCCCATAGTAGCTCCGCCAAAAAATTGGCTGCCCATCAAGTTCTTGCCATTATTTGGTTTGTAGCCAAAATTTTGGCTGCCAATGGATGCCCACCCCTCCCACTCACAGATTCTTGCAAAATAGTTGGCCAAATGTGGGCCAAGGATTCGTTGACGAAAAAAATGGCAAGTCAACTCTTGCCAAATATTTGGTAGGGCTAGGGTGGGCACCAACCAAACGCACCCTACATCCTCCGTGCATACTGAAGGTATTTCGTTTAACAGAACTAAATGGTACTCTCCTGTTAACCAAATCATTTACGACTCATTACAATGGAAGCAACGAGGTTCCAGACTATTGCCAAATCATATATTAATAGCTTTACTGCATATATGCCCCATGCCCTGCACCCTGCTTGATTTTGACCCATGCTCTGTAAGACTTTGAAGTTCCAAGTGGTATTCATGGCAGCATGATCATCAGGCAATAAAACTTGTTTAGCTTCCAATTAGTTATCATAAGAAAAGATAAGCATGTACAGTCAATATTAAGAGTTTCCGCAGGGCTCACAGACTTATAGTGGCTGAATAACTTGTTTTTGCAGCTCAGGGCCCACAGACTTATAATTGAAATTAATACTTTGAGTGCTGTTAGTCCTTAAATAGGTGACATACGACAGCATTTAAAATATAATTTAATTTTTCTGGCAGATCAAACCTACAAACGAACTAGGAAGAGAAAATATCACCAGAAGCAGCTGAATAGTCAAGAATCCATAGCACAACTGATATGGTTCCCTCTATGTCTCCAGCTCACCTCCAATGAATTGGCGGAAAAACAAGAAGGGCCAATGCTTCCATCATGGATTGCGAGTCGAAAGACTAGTCGAGACTAGTCGACGACTAGTCTACGAGTCGCATTTGCAAGGTAGACTCGGCCAGTCGACTCGACTCATTTGATGAGTCGATCGAGTCGATCGACTAGTCTTGACTAGTCTCGACTAGTCCAGGTTTGTGAGTCGGTCGACTTAAAAAATGACCTCACATGTTATAATTTTTTCCATTCTTTCCTCCCATTCCCATTTTCCCCCGTGTTCCCCCGTGAAACCAAGATCGAGAGACAGTTTCCCCCGCTCAAACCCAAAAGCCAAAACACATCTTGGTGTTCTCTCCCTTGGCCGTCGCCTCTGCAAGAACCTGACGGCCATTGGAAGGAATTGCCCAGGTTTTCCTCCACTCCCCTGTCCCCAACCTGTAGGCTGCTGGTTCATGGACAAGAGGAAGGCCTTGGCCATTGGAAGGAATTGCCCAGGTTTTCCCCCACTCCTCTATCCCTAGCCTTATATTCTATCCTACATTAAACACATTAGTAATTTAGTGTTAAACATGAGTCTTGCTGAGTCGAGACTAGTCTCTGAGTCGCTGCCCCAGAACGACCCGTCGACTCGTCGACTCGCAATCCTTGGCTTCCATTTAAATAAAAGGATTAATCCCATGAAGCATGGAAATCATCCTTCTTTCTGCTGGCAGTAACAGTGTCGATAAAAATCTTTTTAAAGGACGTTTTAATACAGTGGCCTCCAATGAATTGGTATTCAACGCTCTGCATGTGTATTGGCTCATATATGGAGAAAGCATGGCATGAAAAAAATGTGAATTTGCTCCTTCACGTTGTTCATCTGATCGTATCAACAGACAACAGTGACATGCTATTTGACATCTCTACGGCATCCATTCTTAACCTCTTATTAGGTCTATGGATTCACAGGATCGCAGCTAAGAATAGAGCATGCGGCAACAACAACAACAACAACAAGCCTTCTCCACCTTAAGCCCTTTGTCCTCCCTAAAAGTTCATCAATTTCATGCCATGTTTGTCTAAGTTTTTAAGTAACTACAGGTGCATAATACTAAAACTAGGTTTCAAACTTTCATGATGTAGGATCTTTGTAAGAAGATGAAGCAAATTGTTGACATTTCATTCTACAACAGCGCTTCACAGTGCAGTTACATGGGTGACGCGTACACCGACAAACCTAATAAGTTTCCTCTGCCACAAAATACAAACCTTTTCTTATACAAAAGCTTCGACCCATTATCATCCTTGTGGCATGACTTAACTTCACAAAAAAAAATCACATGTTCTATGTTTTATGGAAAATTTTAACCGTTTTAGCAGCCAATGTGTAGTTTTTAAGACTCACATGTTACTTCTCTACAAAAAAAAAGTGCCTATTTGGAACCATTAGTTATGTTATACTGATTCGCAACATGTCTTATAAAAGTATGGACACCAAAAGTTCGCCCCTAGATGCTTTAAATCCTGGCTTCGACACTGGCATGCGAGTATTTGCAAATTGAAACCGTCACGGACATGAGTCATGGGGAAAAGGCGACCTCAGAAGAATAACCCCCAATATTTTATCCAGCAAGATTCTATATTGCAATGTGGAATTCATGTCCTAATTTATATAATTTCCGAGCTTCGCAATGTGGCTAATGATAGAGAACCGATCGATTTCTGAGCATCCTATCACGGTTAATAACAGACAATCGATGGAATTATGCATCAATGTGAGTGAAAGAAGGCAAATTTACAGCAAGAAGTGGAGAGGTAGGTGTGTCCCTTCACCTGATCGACGGCAGTAGCAGTAAGGTGGCGGTTGTGCTGAGGTGCGCTGAGGTGGCGGCGCGGCACAGTGGGGAGCCCAAGACCGCGGCGGATGGTGGCTCCTCCCTCTCCTCCGATGGCGGCGGCTACTGCTGATGGGGCACGGAGGAAGGAAGCTCCCTGTGGTCCCCCAGGTGAGGCCGCCGAGAGAGCGCGGCGGATGCTTGGCGAGCGCAGCAGAGACGACATGGTACGGCTACTAGGGTTCGCTCGCGACGGCTCTGGGATTTGCGGAGCCTAGCTAGGCTTGCGGTGCGGGGAGACGCGTGCGTGCGTGCGTGCCCAACAAACATGAAGTAAAGAGGAAAAAGAGTTTAGGCTTTTCCTTTTTCTTGGGTCGAGTTGTACGACGTGGTGTGTCCGTCCCTCTGACTTGTATATAAACTCTTTTTTATCTATCAATGCATCGAAACGCAAGGTTTTTGCGTTTTCGCGAAAAAAAAAGGAAAAGAGTTTTGTGAGGAAGAACATTTACTACTAACATTTGCCATTCAATTTAATTTTAAATACTAGCAGTTACACCTCCACTGAAGCAAAGGCCTCATTAACCCAATTACAACAAGATTTAGACATAAAAATAATCCTAGCTATTACATGAGCTGTTACATTCAATATTTGTTCCACCTGCGATGTCCTCGGCAATGGTGATTTCAAAGGCGGGCTCAAAAAAAAAAAAATCGAAGCATGGGTGTTTCGCAAGGCAATTAAAAGATCGGAGGAGAAAATAGTGAACACAATACATTACACGTTCGCCATATATTCTAATGTTCACAAGTTCACAAAACATTCGAACTAGTTGATTCCCGCGTGTGTTGCCATGGGCATTGGAGATGATTTTCATGTATTAAAAACATAAACAGTCTAAAAAAGCTCCATGAAATAGGGTCTTTGTTAATTAAATTGTCATAGACCATGTGAAATGACGGGAGGCTCATGCTAGCTCCACCGCACCGCCACCTCCACGAAGAACACCGGAGCACCGTCGTAGTAGGAGATTGGTGCCACCGCGTCAACCGGAGAGCTCCGTCCCGGCCGCCAGACGTGACGGTAGGCTCACTCCGCCCCAGCCTCGCTCGCCTGTCATCGCCGTCCTCTCCCCCCCCCCCTCCCCCCCAACACCTTCGGCGCAGGCGTTCGCCACTGCGGCCGATGTTGGTGGCAGCGCCAAAGATGAATTGCTCGGGGGAAGTTTTTGGCTGCGGCTAGGGTTCATCGAGGTGTCGCCCTCACTCTATCAGAATTAGCAAGCAGACTTTAATAAAAAAAATCTTCAGCACACGGGGTGCTGCGAGAATTCACGGCCACATACATTAGCATTATTTATAGGCTATAGTGTGCTGTTGCAGGATGACATTTAAATACATTAAGGAAAGCAAAACCTTGAACCACATTCCCCGCAATTGGCAATAAAATATAAAAAGCGTATTATTGACAATTAGTTATAGAGAATTAGGAATAGAGATTTATACATTCAAATCACTATTGCCAATTAGTTAGAGAATTAGAGATATGGAGATATATATTTGGCAAGGATTTCTGGTTGTCAGTTAGTGGGGTTGGGATCTATAGACACCCAGAACATTCTTCTGACGAGATAGACGAAAAAAAGACCCCCTCGCGTCGCTCCCCAGGGCGACGCCAGGGGCAACAAAACCCTAGAGCCGCCAGCCCTCCCCCCGTGTCCTCTCTCCCTCCGCCGCTACCGTTGGTGCTGGCCAAAGTGGCGGCAGGCCCCAGCGCCAAACGTGCCCGGGGGGTTGATGGAGGCGGCGACCCTGGACGAGCGGCGGCGGCTCCTCCTCCACAGCCTTCGGCAATGGATGGTGTCGACGGATGTTGGATCTTGTGCCCGCCGAGATCCATCGTCGGCTTCAGCTGGCGGCACGAGGAAGGGGCGGCGATTTGCGGTGCGAGGATGGTGTGATTACGGCGGCCGCCGTCCACTGAGTCCTCCTTCGTCGTTGTTGGCAAGCGGATGGCGGCATGGGGCCTGTTTGTATGCTTCGGGCTTGAAGGTGGTGGTCCTAGGGTTCTTATTCTGCGAAGTTGAAGACCTACCGGACGCCGATCCTTTTTCATCTAGCCGGCGAATGAAACATCGCATCTTTTTCCCGGAGTTTGCTAGATCGGGTGGTTTTCGGTCGTGCGTACTCATGTTTTTATTCCGACCGTTTAGTTCTGGAGAGAGCGGCGCGAAGCTCTTTTCTGTGTTGACATCAAGTGACATTGGATCCATGGTGAAAGTCAGAAGAAGAGAATATCATGAAGGCCGGATAGGAGGACTAGCTAAGAGAGGTTCAAGTCCCCGCTTTGTCGATGGACCTGCATGGTGTTCTAGGCTTCACAACAGTGGTATGAAAGTGGGGACGACAGCACAAGTGAAGTTCAGAGTTCTACCTTTCAGAGTGAAAACCCAAGGTCTAGCCTTAACTGGTTGTGCCTAGCAATGACCTTGTTAGAGGCATTGTTTTGAGAGCGGGAACTATCTTCAGGGTGAAAACTTTAGATCTTTGGTCGGGCGACGATGGTGCTGGAACACTGTTCCCTTCTTTAAGGCGTCGCTTTTGGAGAGTCTTATTTCAGGTGTTGTCTTGGTGGTGGATGTGTTACTGTTGTTAGGCCTGGAATACTGTAGCGGGACTTTTGTTTCTTAGTTTTCCTTTTCTCTTATTTGGTTGTGTGCATGTGTAGAGTGTTGCGTTGTTTCAAAGGCTGGGTGTAATTGGTATCTTCTGATATTAATATATTCCTTTATCGAAAAAAGTTAGTGGGGTTGGGAATGGGAGGAGAACGAGATGGGATCGATCGATTTGTTCGCTGCCTTTTTTCTCTCTAGCCGATGATGATGATTCTGATCTTGTTGACTCTCCTATTCCGCCTCCACGGCACCACGCGTCTAAGCGGCTGTTTTTGCCCCAGCTCGGGTCCTCCTCCCTGGCGCCATTGCGTCTCCTTGGGCGCTTGGTAGGTTGTGCGCCCCTTGGCTCGCATCGCCCCAACAATTTTCGGTATGTTTGGTTGCCTAGACTGAGTGGTGTTGTTGCACGAACCGGTTCTCAAAGCACCCTCGGGCCAGGCCCTGGAGAAACGCCCAGTTCGGCAGTTCCCAGCGGTGCAAATCTCCAATGCGGCTGATGCAAAAGGGAATCTTCGGCGCACGCGCGGAGACGAGGATGGAGATGGAGGGAGCTGCGGCGCGCATCAGAGAAAAGAGAAAAGGGTGGCAGGAAGGATTCTGCCACCTCCCGCCGCGCCCCATGGCCTATTTCTAGCCCATCCTCCACTCTCCCCCAAATTTCGAGCTCCTCCTCCAGTCGGCAAGCAGGCAAGAGGCGCACGCATCTCCAGTCGGCGATGGTGGCAGCAGGGGCGGCGGCAACTGCATCTGGGATGCTTCATCTACTTCATAGTGCAGCACATCTTCACCTCCACCGATGACTGTAAGGAATCCCTTATCTCGGTACCGTGGTAATGTTTAGATCTAGGTTAGGAGTTGTCAGATCTTGTCTAGGGTTTGGTCTTGTAGCAGGGGTTAGTCCAGATTATGCTGACCTATCATGATCTTGCTAGGGTTCGACATTTCTGGTTGCTTCTTTCTCCCAAATTTCTCACCTACCATGATCTTTCTAGGGTTTATGCTATTCACAGGTGCAATGAACCGCTTGTCTAATTTAGGATAATTGTTGGTATGGTTTGTGTTGTCCACTTTAGGCATGTCTTTGCTTGCAAGTACATTCACGTTATATGTACTACGATGTGTGTAGGACTCCTTCTGTGATGACTTTAGCTAGGCGCTTGTCTGCGTTGGGGACTCTCAGATCCCTTCGCAAGTTCCCGATTCACAGTCCGTCTAAGACCCAAGGTGGTGGTCACCCCTCTGCCGTTAGTCAATGGTCCTGTGGCTGACCTGGTGGCTCGGGTAGCGGCTAGGTTGGCCACCACAAAGAAGAACAAGAACCGCAGGGAAGTGTACAGGGCCTTGAAGGCCTCACAGAAAGGGACTGACACCATGAAATGGCTTCCATTCATGTCCAACTTCGTCTTGGAGAAGATGTGCAGCTTGATGAAGACCGGGGTCAGAACTGACAAAGGATTCAAGGAGGTCCATCTGACTGTTGTGGCGAAGGGCATGTTTGAACACTATGGTGTCTCCGCGTGCTCCACCCAGGTGTACAACCACCCGAGGAAGTGGAGGCAGAGGTGGCTCACCATTACCAGGCTTCGTGATCTAAGCGAGGCTCAGTGGTGCGAGGATACCAAATCCATCATCCTTGACGGTGAGCACTACTGCGGGCACGTCGCGGTGAGCATGCTCAGTCCACCTCACTAACTCTTTTGATCAGCCACGAGCAGAACTAACATCATTGTCCCTTCGTATCATAGGATCACCTAAAGGACGCGGAGTTCCTGAATGTGCCCATTGCCAACTACGACGAGATGCATACCATCTTCTATTTTGGCCTCGCCACCGGCAAGTACGCCATGGGATCCAGTGAGCCCCTGGGCTCGGCTGCAGCAAATCCTTCACCTGAGGATGCTGAAACCCAGGAGTCTGACACGATCAACCTCGATGTGCCACCTGAGAAGGCTGGCGACGCGCCTGAGAAGGTGACCGCCGGCAAGAGGAGGAGAGGCGCCTTCGCCGATGATGAGCTGGTGGCCTTCACCAACATGACTGTTGTTGTGAAGGACGTCGCACAGGCCATCAGGGACAACAAGATCACAGACATGCACCCTGACATGTACAATGCGGTCATGGACATGCTTGGCTTCACCGAGGATGATCTCATGGCCGCCTTGAGCCACCTCGTCGACCACAAGGCCCAGGGTTGCAGCTTTGTGGGCATGATCGAGCCACACCGCGTCCTCTAGCTAAGGAACTACCTTGCCAAGTACCACTGCAAGGTGTAGTGGTGCCCTTGAGGGGGTGGTTTAGGGGATGCATGCATGGAGGTGATGAACTTGATGATGATGCTGATGATGTACATTTTGGCAGTAGCTAGGGTTGAAAAACATTTGATGGCCCCCTTCTGTAACTATGATGAGGTGGCATATACTAACCCCTCAAATGATGGTGAACTTGCGATTTTAGGATGACACCCAATTTTTTTGTGGTGGTAGGATGACACCATAGTAGTGTAGGATGAACTTGTGATCCACTTTTGGAATGATCATGCATGCCCCTGTTAGTTTATCATTTGCCGTCAACACTTGTGTGGTTCTATTGCTCTGTTATGAATTGGTTCATGGCTGTGATCGATTACCTGTTCTTCTTATGCCGTGCTAGTGGTATGTGGTGTTCCGCGGACGGGTTTGAGGAATCTACAGCTCATGGCGGGTCTGTCAAGACCAGGTCAATGGCTACTCCAACAACAACAGCTACCGAGGGTATAAAATATTAGAGGAGGCACAACAAGAGTACCTCACCTTCCTAGAAGAGGAGTTCCTGGAAGATCAGGCCATCGATGAGGCAGTGCCATTAACACAGCTACCACCAGAGAAAGTACATGTTCTACAAGGAGCACTACCGGTGGTACGTCCCAGTCGGGTTAAAGATTACATCATAGCCTTCCTCATCGTGGTGATCGTCAGGATTTTGTTCTTATAAATGGTGTCTGATCGTATGTAACATGTTATGGTATGGTAATCTCACCCTATTTGAATTGTGGTAAGGATATGAAACTGTGATTTAAGCAACCAAATAGTTGATTTCTGTTTTCCTGTGTGCAACTTGGGCTGGAAATTAACGGGCAACCAAACGATGGGGCCTAGCTTCCCTCTCCGGTGGAGAAAAGGCCGCCCAGGATACCAAACGACCCGCGTTTCATGGTCCATGGCCCGTTCGCAACGCGCAAGGAGACCCATCACGCTGGCGCAGTGGTGCAGGAATCCCATATAGACTACCAAACGCGCCCCTTGCTTCTGAATCGGTCAAAGGGTTGGGCCTGCAGGTTTAAACAAGGAAAACGCTTCAGATCCGGCGACCGATCGCTCGCCAGCGATCGGTCGTCGTCCCTCGCTCCGCGCGGCCCTTTATGGGCCTGGTTTTCGGCCCAAACTGGAGTGTTGCTTTTTTTAAGAAATGTACAGTATTGTTTCCAGATTTGTAATAATTAGATAAAAAATTTGTTGTAAACTCACACGACATATTTTGTAAGATTTTTCTAAGTGATATGTTACGAAAATGTGTGTTTCTTGATACGTTGTAAACGGATGACTTTTTGTTGTAATTATTTGTGATTTTTGGTGTAATTATTTTAGTCATGGACACTTTTTTTCGTAGAGATGTTGTATATGTTCGTTAGTTTTGTAACAAATGCATATAAAAGTTATAGAGAAAGCATGTCAGAGATGTTGTAATGTTCACCTGGACGTTTGCTATAAATTATTTTGTTGTAATCGCTAATAATTTTTGGTAAAAATAGCTGGTGATTTTTGTTGTAATTTGATATGTATAAAATGTGTTATTTTCAATCAAATGTTCACAGCCACGAACACATGTTTTTTGTTGTTATAGCTTTTGATTTTTTATTGTAATTGTTGTCAATTTTTGTTGTAAACCAACCTATAGCAAAACAATTGTTGTTTAACCATTTTTTTATAATACTATTTTGTTTATATTTTTTGTAATTTTTTGTTGTAATAGTACATATTTTTTGTAAGCGAAGTGAGATATTTTGTTGTAATACTTAGTATAAGGACCGCGGGTTAAGTTTCAGAAAAACAGGAGGCAAAATGCAAATCTTGCACCGCGGTAAATTTTGGACGTCGGATTATGATCGTACGGCGCGGAGAACGACCGATTTTCGGCCGTTCCATCCGGCGACCAACGCGTAGCGTTCGCCTTTAAACAATCCATTCGGGGGACCATAGGTTGGTTGGTTTGAGCACTCTGTGCTTTCGTCGAGCGGATGGACACGCAACTGACTTAGTGCATGGCATGAGAGGAACTCGGTATTTCTGGTCGGATGTTTCCTGGGTTTTCGATGTTAGACTGAAAAACAAGTGCGGCCATGCAGTCTCCACGAGTGTAGGTTTCTGCGCGCAGTAAGTGCCAGTTTGATAGACTGTACTAATTTGTTGCATCACTGCGTCAGTGAGAAGAACATCCATGCACGTTTTATACGGGCCACCAGCTAGAAACGACATGTTGTTTGGTCGTCTAGGCCACCTATTTCTGCACCAGGTAGGAAAGTGAGACCCCATTGTTTAGTTCCTCGCATGTTTTTTCTAGCCTCACCTATATAGCAACATGGTGACCTTACCTCACCCATCACAAGTATTGGCACGTCGTCGACCACAAAGAAAGCGACCACCATTGCACCGCCATTCACGCCGGTCCCAAGCATCACCACGTCGCCGACCACGAAGATGAAGACCACCATGACACCGTCGGTCACAAGCATGGGTACGTCGTCGACCACGGAGATGAAGACCACCATGGCACCATCGGTCACGCCGGTCACAAGCATCACCACATCGCCGACCACGAAGACGAAGACCAACATGACACCACCGGTCACGTCGGTCACAAGCACCACTACGTCGCCGACCACGAAGACGAACACCACCATGGAACCGATGTTCATGCCCGTCACAAGCATCACCATGACGTCGACCAGAAAGACGAAGAACACCGTGACATAGCCGTTCACACCGACCACGAAGCATCACCACGACGCCGACCACGAAGACGAAGACCACCATGCCACCGATGTTCATGCTCGTCACAAGCATCACCATGTCGCCGACCACGAAGCTGAATACCGCCATGACACTGCCGGTCACGCCGGTCACAAGCATCACCACGTCGCCGACAACAAAGACGAACATCACCATGCCGTGATGCGCCGTCAGTAACGAAGCTACCACTGGCGCACATACAGATGCGCCGGCAGTAGTCCTTTACCACAAGCCCGTTCCCAACGGCGGGCTCTGGTGCGCCGGCAGTAGATGAATTTGGTGCGCCAGCAGTAGTGCTTTTCCTAGTAGTGTGCCACCTCATGGATTATCACGTCTTACTTCTCACATATCATCACTACGTAGCCATCCATGAAGATGACAAGCAGATGACAAGCAAGAAGTCGAGCAAAAGTACTCCAAACTATACTCACACATACATATACATTACACTATACTAGCAAATCATTTATCTACTTGTGTATGTACACCGAAATAAAAACCTATTATTGTGGGTATATTTCATGGGTTTACCATAATAGTGCCTAGATCCGGCAAACTCGGGTGGCCCACAGACGGTGATGGTGGCATACGATCCATCGGGCGGCCCAGTTGTTGTTGATCTAAATGGAGGAAGTCCAGCCCAGAAACAAGGAGTCGGATCTAGCCTGACCTGTGCCAGGAGTCGGATCCGGCAAGGCCCATCAAGGTAGCTGGATCCAGTACGACATTTTAGATAGTAGGCGGATCCTTAACGTGCACGGCAATGAAATATTCTGTAGTTACGCAAGTTTATATTCCGGCTAGGACTCTCCGTAGAAACCTTAAATCCCGACTCCTTTATAAACTGGATCTCGGAAGCCCTGAGGCACAACCACAACTTATTGTAACAACGCGAAAGCGTCCAGATAATTTCAAACAAGCAACAGTAAGCCCCTGCGAGCAGCGTGTTCCGAAGCTAGGTAAACCACGTACCACCATCCCAATGGCTCCCCGCCCAATGGTCGCTACTTCTCCCCCTTCGTGAGGATCCCTCCTCCGGGGTACCGTTGATTAGGAAACGACACCTATCAACATGAAATTCATGCGGAATAGTGAGGTGAATCTACTCTTTAAAGGAAATTTCAAACGGTTGAGCGTGTGCGATGAATTTGGAAAAATTCGCTCAAAACTTTATACATTAAATTGACGATTTGCGACTGACGAAACTCGAAACCGATTGTCAGAATTAATTCATATCATCGACACGCATCTTTTTCATATATAATTTATTTTAATTTGAAATATGATTGTGTTAATTTGAAGAGAAAGTGGGTGGAGTAGTTTAATGACACGTCTCTGGCTTCGGCGTGCTTAGAGCATGTCTAACAGACCCCGTAAAAGGGGCAAACCCGTATAATAACCGCCAATATACGGGTTTCGCCTCTACCCGGCCGTCTAGCACGCCCCGTAAAAACGCCCCCCGCATCGTTTTTTGCTGTTTTGGATTACGGGGCGGGTCGTCGCCCTCTACTTGTGCGGGGTGGGAGCGGGGATAGAGGGTGAAACCAGTATCGCCCACTCCACTGCGCGCGAAGGATTTCGCTGAAGCCAACCACCGCCGCCGCCGCCCGATCTCCTCCCCCGCGCCCTTCCCGGCCGGATCCCGCTGCCATGGATCGTCCGCAAGAGCCGCCTACCGACGGCGATGCATCTCCTCAGGCCGCGGTGGTCGATGTCCACGTCGGACCTGCGTCGAACGCCGGCGTGGTGTCGGCCATGATCTCCGCCACCATCCCGTCAAAGAGGAAGAGGTTTCCGAAGCAATTCTTCGAAGCTCCTGCGGCGGCGGCAGCTTTGCCGGCCGTAGCTTCACCGGGCGAAGCCCCGCCGGCTGCCAAGAAGGCGGGCAGGATGAAGACCAAGGCGGCCGGGCCGAGGGGCGCCGTGCCGGCCAAGGTGCGGACAAAGGCAATCAGCCGCATCGGCCTCGCGCCTCCACCGCCCTCCAAGGCCACGCCCTCTCCTCCCTCCGTTCCGTCCGATGCGCCTCCCGCGCCGCCGCCATCCACCATGGACGTAGACAAGGTGTTCGATCTTGAGTCCACAACATCCTACATGGACATGCTCAACGGTTCCGCGGTGAATTTGGACACCGGTATCGATGCATTCGATGGGGAGTGCAACGTCGAAGAGATTGATGACGAGGAGGAGGATGAGGGTGACGAGGAGGAGGTGGTTGAGGTTGATCCGGATGCCGCCGGTTCTTCGTCGACGCCGAAGCCATGCACGGCGAACTACAGCGAGATCGAAGACGCCATCTTGGTCCGTGCTTGGAGCAAGGTGGGGATGGATGCGTGCACCAGAGTGGACCAAGGCGGCAAGCGCTATTGGCGGCGCATTGAGGATCTGTACCACCAGCTGAAGCCTCGGACGAAGAGCATGGCGGACAAATCCTACCGCTCCCTTGAAGGCCGATGGAACATCATCAAGCCGGCTTGTTCTCGTTGGAGTGCTGCCATGGATCAAGTGGCTGACAACCCCCCTAGTGGATGCGTGCCGGAGGACTATGTAAGTTTTCCTTGTGTTGATGATGTGGAAACATCACAAGCTATCCATATTATGTGTTGATGATGTGGAAACATCTCATACTATTGTTGTGCAGCCAAAGTATGCTCAACAACGGTACAAGGACATGGCCGGCTCGAAGAACAAGGAATTTCAATTTCATCATTGCTTTTCCATCCTTCAACATCTTCCTAAGTGGAAGTTGCGGGACAACGAGCCAAAGTGCAAGAAGGAGGCACTTCTCACCATGGATGATGAAGCGGAGGACATGAGTGGGAGAAACACCGGCAAGCCCGAGGGCAACAAGAAGGCCAAAGAGAGGGTCAAGGTAGAACTTGAAGCATCTAGCTTCCGGGAGAAGTTAGATCAACTCATGAAGTCCAAGGAGGCATTGACGATGAAGACGTTGGAGACCAAGTGACATAGGCATCCCCAATGGGCCTGCCGAAGATGGTACCCGGGGTTTACTGAAGGCCCACGACTCGAAGGATAAGAAGAATCGGAAGCCCAAATTACTATTAAGGAAAGCTAGAGTTGTATTAGGAGATAATATTTGTAATCTTGCGGGATGAGTTGGAAACCCTCCCGGATTCTGTAACTTGTACATTACGAATCCCTCGTATATAAGGGGGAGTCGAGGGACAAAGAAAGCATCGAATCATTGTCTCACAAACCCTAGTTTTCATATCGTCGAGTACTTTTCGGCTGAAACCTTCGAGATCTACTTGCCCTCTACTTCTAAATAAACCCTAGTCTACAACCCGTAGGCATTGATAAGTTAATCCCTTGTCAATTGGCGCCGTCTGTGAGAATTAGAGGCGTCAAGGATCTGATCTCGATGGCACGTTCAAGATCGTCGACTTCATCAACAGCAAGCAACGCGATGGATCGAGGTAAACAGATCGCAACTGGTCCTGTCGATTTTGTTCCTCGCCGCCCTCCTGTTTGGATGCATATGCGTATCTGGAGGAGCCTATGGAGATGACATTCGGAAGGTTCCACTTTCGCGTCGAGAAGGAGGGAGCGTATCGTCTCGAAATTCCGATCTCGTCGGGATTATCGGCGGTCGATTCCGATTTTTCGAATTCAACATCGTCAATCGAGTCAGGCGAAGAGGAGACTTCATCGCCACGCTTCATCAGCACCAGGGCAAGCGAAAAGCTTGCCAAGATCTTCAGCGACATGTCCTTCGAGTCATCTGCGGACTCTTATATAAGCGATGACTCGAGCAGCGTCGACAGCTTCAACTTCATCGACAAATCCACTACTGTGGGCGAGGTCTTCACCAATCTTTATGATGGTGTCACCAAACCCAACAAAGATCTGAATTCAAAATATCATCAGATTTATGCCATCGAAGAGCCAAGCCGCGATCAGGAGGAAACGTCTGAGGCTTTCGACGATTTGGGAAATCCATACGTCGATCCCTCCGATCTAAGACGAGGTTTAGGCAGTAAATATGTCGGACCTACACCACGTGTTAGGGTTCAACTCCCACAAGCAGCATGGGATAGAGCCGCAAGAGCTATGGATGGTTCAGAACCAATGGCCACAACAGCCACGCCAGAAGAGTTGCAAGCATATCAATATAGGCTCGCGCGAGCTGCAAGGGAATTGGAAAAACAGACAATGCTACGAACGAGGAAGAAGGGAGGCAGCCTCCGCATCAAGCAGACGAAGGGCGGAGTTAAGTCGACAATCAGGAACTTCGGGAGATAGCCACAGGGAAGCTCGGAACAGAGCGAGATCAAGGCTGCAAAACATACCTGAGGGAGAAAGAGAGCACTTGGTTCAAAACCTCGACATGTCTTTTATGCCGATAGACACAAGGGGAAACATTATCCCCAAGACACCAGAAGCTGGGTATATGGCGACACAGGCCTTTATCCTTGCATCCAGGCCACCTCCCGGAGATCCAAGAGAGGCATTGTACACAATGGCAATGGCAGGAGTCGGGGCCATGGGAACGGCGTTTGCATCAACACCTCCCGAAGGAACAGCAAGGCAAAATAGCCCACGACCTGCGGCAGCAGCAACAGTTCCTGAGAGAACAAGTGGAGCAAGAGACACAGCAGTGCAAGCGAGGGTGGACAGAGCACGACAAAATAGAAGAGAACATCGGCATTCCCTAGAGCAAGATGATGAGGATATGTGCGGGTTGCCGTGCTTCACAAGGAGGGTCCGAAAAACTTGAGTTCCTTCAGGGTTCAAATTGCCTGATAACTTCAAAAAATTCGACGGATTGCAAGATCCAGAAGATTGGTTAGTTGATTACCTTGAGACGGTGAAGCTGACAGGAGGAACCAAAGCGACAGCCATGCAGAGCATCCAAGTACATCTAAGTGGAGCTGCGCGATCTTGGATAAAGAAGCTTCCTCCAGGATCTATCGACAGCTGGGATAGCTTCGAGGACGTGTTCGTCAAGAATTTCCGGTCCACTTGCAAAAAACCTGCATCACTAGAGGAACTGAGGGCGTGTCGACAAAAGCCAGATGAATCAATGAGGAAGTATATCCAAAGGTGGAATATCATTAAAAACTCGGCAGAGAATATATCTGACGAGAGAGCGATAGATGCGTTTGTCGCAGGAATCAGGCGAGGAGATTTTGTCGAGGACTTGGGGAGAACCAACCCAAAGACAGTATCCGCATTAATGGAGATAGCAAACAGATGGGCAGATGGAGAAGATGCTGTTCACAACAAACGGCATAGGTCACCAGAGGAGGACCGCGGTCGAAATTATCAAAATAGGCGACGATTTCCTCGACAGTACTCGAGCTATGATGCTCCTGGACAAATTTCAGCTGGCTTTCGAGCAAGCGCCGGAGGAAACAATAGAGATGATTATCAGAGGAGCAACGAGCAGCGAAGCGACAATAGAGATGACTCTCGAAACAACAGGCAAAATACTGGGCCAAGGTTCCAGAGACCTTTCGTGTCCCCCGAGGAGATGATGAACGGGCCGTGACAGATGCATTTTTATCTCGACAACAACGGAAAGAGGCAGTCAGGACACTTGCAAAAGGATTGCCGAAATTTCCAAGCAATGTTAAGGTGGGCAGGGCACGCCAATGCCCAGGCAGCACACAGAAATCCTCAAGGACCCAGGAGTGAGATCCACTTGCCACCTCCTCCCGCAATTACGGACGAAAATCGACACCAGCTCAGAATAGCGGCAGCACCTGCACCACCACCTTATGTTGATCCCAATTCCAACGGAGCGGTCTCGATGATTCAGAAAGGCAGGCCATCCAATAGAGCTCAGAAAGTAATCTCGCGACAGGTGTTCATGGCAGAGAAGATGCCTCCACCAACGGTTGAGTACCTTAACTGGTCAGGGCAAGACATTGGCTTCACAATAGCGGATCATGCACAGCAAGTTCCTCGACCAGGGCAGTCAGCACTTATCTTACCAGCAGTAATCGCAGGATTCGACGTATCTCGAGTATTCATAGATGGAGGCAGCAGTTTAAACCATATGTATGCAGATACACTAAGGAAGATGAACATATCTCTAGCAAATCTGAAACCAACTGACACACGTTTCCATGGCATCACACCGGAGAGGCCAAGTTATCCGTTGGGGAAGATCAATCTCGACGTTCAGTTTGGGACCCGAGAAAACTACAGAATGGAGAGGCTGGAATTTGAAGTTGTGGATTTCCCATCACAATACCACGCTTTGTTGGGACGACCAGCATATGCCAGGTTTATGGCGGTACCACATTACACGTACCTGTTGTGGAGGATGCCTGGACCTAAAGGACCAATCACAGTCAAAGAAAGCTTTGCGTTAGCCGACAAGTGTGATAAGGATTTTCATCGACTATCAGAAACCTTCGGGATGCAAGCAGAATACATGGCTTGAAGGCTCACGACTGATTATGATGTGCTGCCAGATGTAGGAAGGCCCAACAAAGAATCAACCTTTAACACTGAGAAAAATTCTAAGGAGGTGCAGATTCACCCGACAGATCCAAAAAAGACGACGTCCATCGCGACAGACATGGACCTCGCATAGGAAAGCGCGCTCGTCGAGTTCCTCCGTGAGCACTGGAAAATCTTCGCATGGTGCCCAGCTGACATGCCAGGAGTACCCAGGGAACTTGCCGAGCACCACCTAAACTTGGATCCATTAGCGAGACCAATAAAACAACCTTTGCGGCGTTTTTCGGAGCCAAACCGCAAAGCTATGCTGTCAGAAATCGATCGACTGAGAGAAGCTGGTTTCATCAAGGAGCTGCATACAGAGGCCACATGGGTAGCGAACCCAGTGTTGGTGGCGAAGAAAAACACTAAAGTCCTTCGCATGTGTGTCGACTTTACGTGTCTCAATAAACATTGTCCAAATGATCACTTTCCCCTCCCGAGGATCGATCAAATTATCGATTCCACGGCAGGATGTGAACGTCTTTCCTTCCTGGATGCATATTCTGGTTATAACCAGATCAGATTGAAAGAAGAAGATGAGGTCAAAACAGCATTCATCACACCTTATGCCGTCTTTTGCTATAGAACAATGCCTTTTGGTCTGACAAACGCGGGAGCAACGTACCAGAGGATGATACAGAAGTGCCTAGCAACATAGATTGGGAAAAACGTACAAGTGTACATTGATGATGTCATCATAACATCAAAAAAAGGGACAACGCTAATCGAGGATCTGAAGGAAACTTTCGATAACCTCGACAAGTTTTGCCTCAAATTGAACCCGACGAGGTGTTCCTTTGGTGTCCCTACAGGAGAACTTCTTGGGTTCCTAGTTTTAGCGAGAGGGATTGAAGCAAATCCCGAAAAAATCCAAGCTATCGTGACAATGAGGAAACCAACAAAGCTGAAAGAAATACAGCAGCTAATTGGGCGAGTCGCAGCTTTAAGCAGATTTGTCGCCAGGCTAGGAGAAAAGGCGTTACCGTTCTACACTTTAATCAAGCAAGGAGAGAAATTCCAGTGGAACGAAAAAGCAGATAGAGCCTTCGAGGATCTAAAGCGCACAATTTCGACACCACCAATCTTGGTGGCGCCGAAAGAGAAGGAACCTCTCCTGTTATATATTGCAGCCACGCCTCAGGTGGTCAGCACGGCGCTAGTCGTCGAAAGAGAAGAAGAAGGAAAACTCCATGGAGTACAAAGGCCGGTATATTTCATCAGTGAAGTTTTATCGCCTTCCAAACAGCGGTACCTGATACGTCTCCGACGTATCGATAATTTCTTATGTTCCATGCCACATTATTGATGTTATCTACATGTTTTATGCACACTTTATGTCATATTCGTGCATTTTCTGGAACTAACCTATTAACAAGATGCCGAAGTGCCGATTCTTTGTTTTTACTGCTGTTTTTGGTCTCAGAAATCCTAGTAACGAAATATTCTCGGAATTGGACGAAATCAACGCCCAGGGTCCTATTTTGCCACGAAGCTTCCAGAAGTCCGAAGGAGAGACGAAGAGGGGCCACGAGGGGGCCACACCCTAGGGCGGCGCGGCCCCCCCCCTTGGCCGCGCGGCCCTGTGGTGTGGGGCCCCCGTGCCGCCTCTTGACCTGCCCTTCCGCCTACAAATAGCCTCCGTCGCGAAACCCCCAGTACCGAGAGCCACGATACGGAAAACCTTCCAGAGACGCCGCCGCCGCCGATCCCATCTCGGGGGATCCAGGAGATCGCCTCCGGCACCCTGCCGGAGAGGGGAATCATCTCCCGGAGGACTCTACGCCGCCATGGTCGCCTCCGGAGTGATGTGTGAGTAGTCTACCCCTGGACTATGGGTCCATAGCAGTAGCTAGATGGTTGTCTTCTCCCCATTGTGCTATCATTGTCGGATCTTGTGAGCTGCCTAACATGATCAAGATCATTGTAACATCCCAAGTTTCAACAAAATGAACAAGAGAGATTTCAAGAATCCAAAAATTGGGGCAAACAAAAACTTTTTCTCATCATATAGGTTTATGCATATTAGATCACCTTATATTTTATTTGGAGTGTGCAATTGCCATGATGCTTGCTTATGTGTTCCTTCTCACTCCAAAACCCTAGGGATGATCACCTGATCACCCAAAGTCAAATAAAAAGAAAATATAAAAGAAATTCCAAAAACCCATTTCACTCTCACATAAGGCCTATGCCATTTTTGCAAATCTTAACCTAGACCACTTTGGCTTGCACCATTGGTTGAAGATGGTTACTAAACACTTTTAAATACTTTTGGAAGTGAAGAAACTCAACTCAAACCAAAATCAAATTCAAATTCCAACATACATGCAATATGGTCACTTGTGCCATTTTTAACCTGATGGCCACTTTGAGCCCCTGGTTCTCCTCTTTCCACTTCTAAACTTTGTCAAACCTTTTCACCTCATCCAAGACAACATCAAGCACTACAACTTTGCCCAAAACCACCCCCTCAATTTCATCACCAATTTCAAATGGGAAGCAAGCAAAGTTGGAACTTTCTCACAAAAACAAGATCATATGCAAAATGTGATTTTGCATCCCAACTCCATTTTGACCACCACCACCACCAAAATGCTCCACTTGATATTTGTTTACAGCCCACCAAAAAGAATTTCAAAATTCGAAAATATTTTTCTTGCGGGCATTCTGTCGAGCACTTGGCAGGCAGGGTATCAATTTGAGCCCATACCTCAATTTTTACCATGGACTTGGTCCAACCTTGCTTCTCTGCACCCTGGAGTCTCCCTCTCACTTCACCACACCATCAACACCACTTGCATTTGGACATAGTTTGTTTAAATCACCTCAAACATGCCATGCCGTGGCATGGCATGGCCTCACCATGCCATCTCCCTCACCCTTCACTTCTGGACTGCACCACCATGCCCACTGGATCCCTCTCACCTCCCTGGACGCGCTCGTGCCTTCCCTTGACCGAGACCAGGCTCACACGCGTCAGAACGCGAGCGCCCAGACGCGCCCAGGACTTGCCCATGCCGCGCCAGAGCGCGCATGGCACTCCCTCTGGACGCGCCAGAGCGTGACGAGCCCCGCGTCATCGCATCGCCTCAGCCCTCACGCTCACCACCGCCGACGCCTCACCTCACCGTGACACGCCTGGACACGCTCGCTGGCCCGCGGGAACGCCGCAGACGACGTGAGCTTCCACGCCCTTCCGCCATGCCCCGCAAGCTCCCATCACGATCGCCGCCGCTGTAGTGCCTCGTTTTCCCCACAATCAAGCGCGTCAGCACCGCATGGACGTCGCCAACACTCAGCGCCCACGCCTTGGCTCTTCGCGCCCCTGGACCGACGGCGACCATGGCGAACCTAGCCGGGCGCCCCAGCCTCCCCTCGCCGCTATAAAAGGAGGACTCCTCCGTCCAAACCGAGCACACCAATCGACTCCACACCTCCTCGTAACTCCCCTGCCACCTCAATTTCATAGTTACGCCGCCGGTGACCGCCAATCGCAAGATCGAAGCCGCCGCCCGTACACGGAGACCGCCGGAGCAGGAGGCCGCCATTGGAGACGCCGCTGCTTCCTCGCTTCACCGTCGACGACAACGTTGCTGTGCACCTCGCCCTCGACCGCCGGAGCTCCGACGAGCTCGCCGACCCCCTGCCGCCGTCGCGGTGAGTTCCCGTCTCGCCGTCGACGACGACGCTCCCCAACCGTCCGATCCTCGCCTAATCCTACGGCGCCAGCCCGCGCGTACCGCTTCGGGATTTAAGTCCCACTGACGCGTGGCCCCCACACGGTCAGACGGCCCGCTGCGCTAGACGCAGTACTGGGCCGGCCCAAGTTCGTTTCCCGCGCAAGCCCACCTATTTGAATTCAAAATTGGAAATTAGATAAAATACACAATCTGTTGCAAACTTTGAAATTTAATTGTGATAAATCTACTGGGCCAAATTTTGCAAACTTTATATTTCTGGAAACCTTATGAAATGGTCTACACTTTGCCACTGACTAGAACCCTAGATCTTTTGTAGAAATGAAATGACAAAATAAACAAGGCAGGGACTTTTCTGCCTTATAATAATTCTTAAAAATCAACCATAAATGCTTTTCAGTAAATTCCACCTCCAATAATTCACTTTTCACTTATACTAATTGTTTCTACAAGAAAATGCTATGCTTACTTTGAATGATCAGGGTTTAGTTGTTTTAAATGCCTTTATGGCTATTTTTCTAGTCAAAAATATTGTCCAAAACTATTACTAAATCTTATGTGGGATTTTCCCTCATTTAAATCTTGTCACCACAATTTCCAAATGAAGTGGAGACTCTGGTTATTTAAGTCCCATAGGAATTGTGGTGATATTAAATCTTTGTTATGCTAGAATTAAATAGTATGAGGTGCTCACCTCATTTAAATCTTTTTCTCCAAATGCTAAGTGTGAAGAGGTTGACTTGGGTCAACCTAGGTCACACATTATGCATAAGAGAAATTAAATCTTAATAAGATAAGGAGAGGAAATTATTTCTCTAATTAATTCAAAGTAACATTTAAGTTAGTATGAGAGGAAATTATTTTTCTTAAATAATAAGAAAAACACATCCACCAACTTAATAGTAAATAGTGATGCTAGTTTAAATGTGTGAACCATGCTTGTGCATTAGTTTAGTAGATTAGTTTGGTGTGATGATTGTGTACCCCGTATTCGTATTTTAGACGCTAGTACCGAGGAGTACCAGGAGGAGGAGGAGGTCTACTTCCAGGAAGAAGAAGACCACTTTGACCAGCTTTTCCAACCAAGGCAAGATAATACTCTTGCAAAGTGCAAAGCTCACCTTGAGCAAGGCATTGCCCCATTTATTTCATGCTTATGATCCCATTTCCCAGTTTTTACTTTACAAGCTTTAATTACTTTTGTTTTATCAAAGTACTTTGTGATTTATATTCTACTAGATTAGTATGGAGTTAGTACAAGAGTATCAAACTTAGCCTAGAAGCAAATACTTAGCACCCCTCACACATAGTGGCTAGTGCTAATTTTAAAATGACTACTCTAGATGGGAACATGTGTTGATGAGATGATGATGGTGAAAACCTTGGAATGATTAGTCATGTCCATTGAAAGATTTTGAAGGTGAATATGACACTGAAGTTTGACTTGGTGACTTTGGTTAAAAACTGATGATTGAGTTGGATGCGATACCTTCCCAATATTAAGTACCCCCACAATACCTGATTATGGGTAGGGCTTAACTGGAAGTTTATGTGTCTTAGTATGGGTTCCCTCTAAACAAGCGTCATCGGGGTTATGCCGAAAGCTGCCTCTACAACAAAAGAGATGATATGATATGACGTGAATATGAGGTGAATGTCCGGCCCAAGCCCTGTGCCTTCCGGGTTAACAGCTTGGTTTTCACCGGGAGGCCAAGCTCATGGGGAGAGGTGCCTATACTAGGGTGTGTAAGTGAAAGGTTAATGGTTGATGATCCGCGTCTTGAGTTACGATTATTCAGGGTTTTACCCCTGACGGATGTAATCAAATGTTGTGGCACAAGTGTGCGACCTCTGCAGAGTGTAGAACTATTCGAATAGCCGCGTCCGCGGATATGGACAATTGGAAAGGCCATTCTGTTTCCGTCATCAGAATTTTTATCTTTGTGACTGGTGTTTTTGAACCTGAACTTGAAAGGTGACTTTGACTTTGAATCACAACAGAGTTGTGGGAATGACACTAATGTTCCCACTTGAGTTAGTTAGCACTTGAGGAGTTGTTTACAAAAGTGTTTATGAAATAAAATTGGCTTTATGCAAATAAACTTAGAGCTTAGAAACACCTTTATGTCAATGCTAGTACTTACTTTAGTATTAGTTTGCGAGTACTTAAAGTACTCACGGCTTTGTCCCTGGCTATTCAAATGGCCAGAATATGAAGCCGAGCAGCAGTACGAGGAGGACGATCAGCAGGACGTCTACCACAACTAGGAGCTTCTAACGTCAAGCGTTGGCCTGTGGACTAGAGAGTCCTTGTATCTTACGCTTCCGCTATGAACTTGTGTTGTTCGTTGATCAATAGATCAACTATTTGTGTAATATGGATCGTGTGATTCCAAGTTGTAAGACATTATGGTTTGTAATGAATGATGACTGTGATACTTAACTATTATGCCTCGCAACAACAATTTCCTGGGATTGCGATGTATGACATAATAGGCATCCGGACTTAAAAATCCGGGTGTTGACAAGTTGGTATCAGAGCCATTGTTTGACCTTAGGAGACCCTAGTTAGAAATGGACGTTCTGAAAAATTGAGTTTCAAAAAGAAATGAAGTATTTCTAAAAATTTTAATCTTTGTCTTCTCCTTGAGCTCTTTGGAAAAACAAGAAGTCATGCTCTTCCTTAGAAATATAACTAAAATTTTGCCACACTTGTTCACTTCTCTAACTTAATCCTTTACTTCACTTTCAGATGGAGCCCGTGAACACGAAGTTTTACCAGCTTGGGAATGGGGGAAGCTTGATCTTCGAGCACGACCTCAACGCCCTGTCCGACCACCTTGGTCGCCCGCACCCGGAGTTCCACGGATCGCAGATCGCGAACCAGCCGGGAGGCGAGCTGCAGTGGATCATCACCGCTGACTTGAGGGGCAAGATGGAGCCTCCCACTTCTGAGAGGATCCTCTTCTCCTTCATGGAGAGCAACTGGCTGGACGGACTTGCTCGCGGCCTTCAGGAGGGACTCGCACGCTTGTGCGGGATGAGCGGGGAGGCACTCCAGCACCCTCGCTTTTCTCACCTTGCGAGGCGTAACTCCGCTGGAGAACCCATGGACAGGTCCTCGCACCCCCAGCTGAAGCCCCACGTGGAGCATCTCGACTTCAAGCTGTACCACACTCAGCAGGATCTCGCCCACTCCCGAGAGTACGCCAACCAGACTCACGCCCGCATCATCGAGCAGGGCGATCGCATCAAGATGCTCGCCAAGGACCGCAGGACTCTCCGCCAAAGAGCCGCGCAAAGAAGGATGCCACTATCGACCGCCTCCGCGCGAAGATCGCAGCACTTGAGGCCACCGTCAAGGCCCAAGAAGAGCAGATGAAGAAGATGGAGGAAGATGGAGAAGACATTCAGTGGAGGAAGCAACTACCTGAGTGACGACGACGACTTCGAGGAGGATGAGAACACCGAGGGGGAAGACTACGACTTCCTGGACGACAAGGATGATGACCACACCCCCATCGATGTTGATGAGGAGGAGGAGTAGTTCACTTATGCACTATCGTAGGTGTGAGTTGTATCCCGCCCCATGTATCGTAGTTTGGAGAAGAAGGGTTCTTAAAACCCTTAGTGTGTTAGCTTGTAATGTGTGTTGTTTGCTATGAATGAATGTATGTTTGTGTCATCATGAAAAGACTTCAAGTTTTAAACTTGTGAACTCAACCACAAAACAAGCCATAGAAATTTCCCTCTTTTCTCATGATCAATCTCAATACTCAGATGGCCCCTCCAACTCGCAACACGAACCAAGATGCTATGATGCAGATGTTGCAAGTTATGCTGGAAGATAGAGAAGCAGAAAGAGCTGAAAGGCAAGCCAACATTGCAGCACTTCAACAGCTGGTCAACAACCATCAAGGCCACCATGATCATCCAGGATCTAAGCTCAAGAACTTCCAGAATACCAACCCGCCAGTTTTCAGCAAGACTGAGGAACCACTTGATGCAGATGATTGGCTCCAAACTATGGAGAACAATCTAGAAGTAGCTGGAGTGGAAGAGAATGAGAAAGTGCTGTTTGCCACGCACTACTTAGCAGGACCAGCAAGAGCTTGGTGGACGAGCACCCGTGCCATGAACGCGGGACAGTTCATGACTTGGACTGACTTCAAGCTCAAGTTCAGCAAGTACCATGTGCCCCCGGGTCTGATAAAGAAGATGAGAGATGAGTTCCGTGAATCGAAGCAAGGCCGGATGTCCGTGGTGGAATACCGCGACAAGTTTCTCACACCGTCAAGGTACGCCCGGATGAGACCGACACTACTGAGAAGAGGAAGGAAAGGTTCCTGAACGGACTGCATGATGAGATGCAGACTGTGTTGATCAACATCCCCTTTGCCGACCTCGAAGCCCTCGTTGACTCCGCCATCCAGATGGAGGGCAAACTGCACCAAGCCAGCGAGAACCGCAAGCGCCGCATGATGAATCAGAGTGGGCCCAGCAATGCCCCAAGGTACCGCCCCAACTCAGGCGGAGGTTTCAGAACCAACAAGCCCAATGCACGATGTCACGTCCGGTTTATCGTAACCGGAGTGGAGGAAACCCTGTGCCAGGAGGCCATCACAACAACAGCAACTACAACACCAACAACAACTTCAACCAGCTCAGCCAAGAGCCCCCAACAACAACAATAGCAACAACAACTCCAACACCGCACCAAGGACCGGGAGCAATGCAATCCCCGTCGCGAACAAGCAGGACAAGACCACCATCACTTGTTATGAGTGTGGTGTAGTGGGGCACTACTCCAATGAGTGTCCCAAGAGGCTCGCCAAGCTCGCAGGCAACCCCGCACCACCAGCTCAGCAGCAACGCCGTGTCTCCACCGGCAAGAAGTTCGCCCCCAACAACCCGAACAACCGCGGAGGTCGCCTCTACCACATGAATGTCGAGAAGCCCAGAAGCACTCGACGTGGTGCTGGGTATGTTCTCTCGTTAACTCAATACCAGCAAGAGTGTTGTTTGATTCTCGAGCATCGCATTCGTTAGCATGAAGATTTTGTATGCACTAGTAAGATTCAACCAGTCAGCTTGAAACATGTCATGGTAGTTCAAATACCTGGATCAACAACTAAAGCTAGAAAATTTTGCAAAGATGTACCCATCAGAATCCATGAAATAGACTTTTATGCAAACTTGATTGTTCTGGGAACAAAAGGATTGGAAGTAGTCCTGGGTATGGACTGGATGGCGAAACATCATGGATTGATAGACTGCGCCAAGAAGGCCATCACCATGACAAGTAGCACCGGAATAATAATAGAACACTTATCTGAAAAACTACCCGTAAAATTCACCGCAATCAAAGTGTAGCAAAGCCAACTTCGATCAAATCGTGGTCGTTTGTCGATACCCTGATGTGTTTCCGGATGATCTACCCGGTATGCCCCCAGATCGGGATATCGAGTTCATCATCGAGTTAATCCCTGGAACAGGACCTATAGCCCAGAGAGCCTATAGCATGAACCCCGCAGAACTGATGGAACTGAAGAAGCAACTGGATGATATGCTGTACAAAGGTCTGATTCGACCAAGTGCGTCGCCTTGGAGATCACCAGTTTTGTTTGTGGATAAAAAGGACGGTGCCACTCGTTTGGTTACGGATTATCGTAAGCTTAACGATGTCACCATCAAGAACAAATATCCCTTGCCAAAGATAGAAGACCTGTTTGACCAGCTAACCGGTGCCCAAGTTTTCTCAAAGATTGATCTCGAGGACAAAGTTACCATCAACTCAAGATTCGAGCAACAGATATTCCAAAGACTGCCTTTACCACCAGATATGGATCTGTATGAGTACAACGTCATGTCCTTGGACTGACCAATGCCCCCGCTTATTTCATGAACCTCATGAATAAGATCTTTATGGAATTCCTGGATAAGTTTGTCGTTGTCTTCATCGACGACATCCTTATCTACTCCAAATCAGAAGAAGAACATGAGCAACATTTGGAAGTGGTTCTAGAAACCCTTAGACAACATCAGTTGTATGCCAAGTTTAGCAAATGTGAGTTTTGGTTAAGAGAAGTGGGATTCCTGGGACACATCTTGTCCGCAGGAGGAATTGCTGTAGATCCCGCAAAAATCAAAACTGTTGAGGAATGGAAGGCCCCAACCACCCAGACGGAAGTCCGAGCATTTCTAGGATTGGCGGGATATTACCGCCGATTCGTTGAAGGATTTTCAAGCATCGCAAGGCCAATGACTCAACTGCTGAAGAAGGACCGGAAATTTGACTGGAATGACAAATGTGAAGAAAGCTTTCAGCTACTCAAGCTCAGATTAACCACAGCCCCAATTTTGATCATGCCCGATGTCACCAAGCCATTTGATGTCTATTGTGATGCATCCAAGACTGGACTTGGATGTGTGTTGATGCAAGAAGGCAAAGTGATATCTTACCTATCAAGGCAACTGAAGCAACATGAACAGAACTATCCAACCCATGACTTGGAGTTAGCAGCCGTAGTGTTAGCCCTGAAGGTTTGGCGTCATTACCTTATGGGTAATCGATGCGAGATATATTCAGATCACAAGAGCACGAAGTACATTTTCACCCGTAAAGAGCTGAACATGAGACAACAGCAGATGGATAGAACTAATCAAGGATTACGACATGGAAATTCACTACCACCCCGGCAAGGCCAATGTGGTAGCGGATGCCTTGAGCAGACTGCCGTGTCAGTTAAACTCCATGATCGCAATAGAGCAACCAAGCCTGTACCAAGAGTTTGAACATTTCAGACTAGAGCTAGTGAGCGAAGGATTCCTCGCCAGCATTGAACTCCAACCCACTTTGATGAGCCAGATAAAGGAAGCCCAGAAGGGAAATGCCAGCATTGACGGAATAAAGAGTCAAATAGCTGCAGGAAAGGCACCAGGATTCACCATAGACGAAGCCGGAGTTCTTTGGTACAAAGAACGTCTCTGCGTACCATCGGACTCTGACTTGAAGCAAGTCATTCTGCAAGAAGCCCATGACACCCTTTACTCAATCCACCCTGGAGGTACCAAGATGTACCAAGACCTGAAGGAACAATTCTGGTGGCACGGAATGAAGCGAGAGATAGGAAGCTACATCGCCAAGTGTGATATCTGTCAGCGAGTCAAAGCAGAACATCAACGACCCGCAGGACTGTTGCAACCTTTACAGATTCCAGAGTGGAAATGGGATTCTGTCGGTATGGACTTTATCACAGGATTGCCCAAATCTAGCCGAGGAAATGACTCCATTTGGGTAGTCATTGATAGGTTGACCAAGGTTGCACATTTCATCCCTGTCAAGACCACATACCAAGGCCCAAAGCTAGCTGAGTTATACATATCCAGAATAGTCAGCCTGCACGGAACCCCGAAGTCAATTGTGTCAGATAGAGGATCACAATTCACCTCAAGATTCTGGCAGAAAGTACATGAAGGACTAGGAACCCGTCTGAATTTCAGCACAGCATACCACCCACAGACTGACGGACAGACTGAGAGAGTCAACCAGATCCTAGAAGATATGTTGAGAGCCTGTGTGCTAGAGTACGGATCCAAATGGGAAGACTGCCTACCATATGCAGAATTCTCCTACAACAATAGCTATCAAGCCAGCTTACAGATGGCCCCCTTTGAAGCCCTGTACGGAAGGAAATGCCGTACCCCTCTGAACTGGTCGGAAGTCGGAGATAGTCAAGTCTTCGGCCCCGATGTTCTCCGCGAAGCCGAAGAGAAGGTGCACAAGATCCGTGAGTACCTCAAGACCGCCCAATCCAGACAGAAGAGCTACGCCGACAAGAGACGCCGAGAGATGACATTCGAAATCGGAGATTTTGTGTATCTCAAAGTCTCACCCCTCAAAGGAATGCAGAGATTCCAACTTAAAGGAAAGCTCGCCCCCAGATATGTCGGACCATTCAAGATTCTGGATCGCCGAGGAGAAGTCTCATATCAGTTGGAACTGCCAGAAGAGATGTCCGCCGTACACAATGTGTTTCACATCTCACTGCTTCGGAAGTGTCTAGAAGTACCTGAGAAGACCGAAGTATTCAAGAACATCGACCACAGAGCCATTGATATCAACAAGGACCTAACCTATCGTGAAGTGCCTATTCGCATCCTTGAAGAAGCATTCAGGACCACCCGCACTAGAAGTATCAAGTTCCTGAAAATACAATGGAGTAATCACACCGAAGAAGAAGCAACCTGGGAACGCGAGGAAGATATGAAGAAGGAATACCCAAATCTCTTTAGTACCTAGTTTTCTCTAGATCTCGGGACGAGATCTTTTGTAAGGGGGAAGGGTTTGTAACATCCCAAGTTTCAACAAAATGAACAAGAGAGATTTCAAGAATCCAAAAATTGGGGCAAACAAAAACTTTTTCTCATCATATAGGTTTATGCATATTAGATCACCTTATATTTTATTTGGAGTGTGCAATTGCCATGATGCTTGCTTATGTGTTCCTTCTCACTCCAAAACCCTAGGGATGATCACCTGATCACCCAAAGTCAAATAAAAAGAAAATATAAAAGAAATTCCAAAAACCCATTTCACTCTCACATAAGGCCTATGCCATTTTTGCAAATCTTAACCTAGACCACTTTGGCTTGCACCATTGGTTGAAGATGGTTACTAAACACTTTTAAATACTTTTGGAAGTGAAGAAACTCAACTCAAACCAAAATCAAATTCAAATTCCAACATACATGCAATATGGTCACTTGTGCCATTTTTAACCTGATGGCCACTTTGAGCCCCTGGTTCTCCTCTTTCCACTTCTAAACTTTGTCAAACCTTTTCACCTCATCCAAGACAACATCAAGCACTACAACTTTGCCCAAAACCACCCCCTCAATTTCATCACCAATTTCAAATGGGAAGCAAGCAAAGTTGGAACTTTCTCACAAAAACAAGATCATATGCAAAATGTGATTTTGCATCCCAACTCCATTTTGACCACCACCACCACCAAAATGCTCCACTTGATATTTGTTTACAGGCCACCAAAAAGAATTTCAAAATTCGAAAATATTTTTCTTGCGGGCATTCTGTCGAGCACTTGGCAGGCAGGGTATCAATTTGAGCCCATACCTCAATTTTTACCATGGACTTGGTCCAACCTTGCTTCTCTGCACCCTGGAGTCTCCCTCTCACATCACCACACCATCAACACCACTTGCATTTGGACATAGTTTGTTTAAATCACCTCAAACATGCCATGCCGTGGCATGGCATGGCCTCACCATGCCATCTCCCTCACCCTTCACTTCTGGACTGCACCACCATGCCCACTGGATCCCTCTCACCTCCCTGGACGCGCTCGTGCCTTCCCTTGACCGAGACCAGGCTCACACGCGTCAGAACGCGAGCGCCCAGACGCGCCCAGGACTTGCCCATGCCGCGCCAGAGCGCGCATGGCACTCCCTCTGGACGCGCCAGAGCGTGACGAGCCCCGCGTCATCGCATCGCCTCAGCCCTCACGCTCACCACCGGCCGACGCCTCACCTCACCGTGACACGCCTGGACACGCTCGCTGGCCCGCGGGAACGCCGCAGACGACGTGAGCTTCCACGCCCTTCCGCCATGCCCCGCAAGCTCCCATCACGATCGCCGCCGCTGTAGTGCCTCGTTTTCCCCACAATCAAGCGCGTCAGCACCGCATGGACGTCGCCAACACTCAGCGCCCACGCCTTGGCTCTTCGCGCCCCTGGACCGACGGCGACCATGGCGAACCTAGCCGGGCGCCCCAGCCTCCCCTCGCCGCTATAAAAGGAGGACTCCTCCGTCCAAACCGAGCACACCAATCGACTCCACACCTCCTCAGAACTCCCCCTGCCACCTCAATTTCATAGTTACGCCGCCGGTGACCGCCAATCGCAAGATCGAAGCCGCCGCCCGTACACGGAGACCGCCGGAGCAGGAGGCCGCCATTGGAGACGCCGCTGCTTCCCTGCTTCACCGTCGACGACAACGTTGCTGTGCACCTCGCCCTCGACCGCCGGAGCTCCGACGAGCTCGCCGACCCCCTGCCGCCGTCGCGGTGAGTTCCCGTCTCGCCGTCGACGACGACGCTCCCCAACCGTCCGATCCTCGCCTAATCCTACGGCGCCAGCCCGCGCGTACCGCTTCGGGATTTAAGTCCCACTGACGCGTGGCCCCCACACGGTCAGACGGCCCGCTGCGCTAGACGCAGTACTGGGCCGGCCCAAGTTCGTTTCCCGCGCAAGCCCACCTATTTGAATTCAAAATTGGAAATTAGATAAAATACACAATCTGTTGCAAACTTTGAAATTTAATTGTGATAAATCTACTGGGCCAAATTTTGCAAACTTTATATTTCTGGAAACCTTATGAAATGGTCTACACTTTGCCACTGACTAGAACCCTAGATCTTTTGTAGAAATGAAATGACAAAATAAACAAGGCAGGGACTTTTCTGCCTTATAATAATTCTTAAAAATCAACCATAAATGCTTTTCAGTAAATTCCACCTCCAATAATTCACTTTTCACTTATACTAATTGTTTCTACAAGAAAATGCTATGCTTACTTTGAATGATCAGGGTTTAGTTGTTTTAAATGCCTTTATGGCTATTTTTCTAGTCAAAAATATTGTCCAAAACTATTACTAAATCTTATGTGGGATTTTCCCTCATTTAAATCTTGTCACCACAATTTCCAAATGAAGTGGAGACTCTGGTTATTTAAGTCCCATAGGAATTGTGGTGATATTAAATCTTTGTTATGCTAGAATTAAATAGTATGAGGTGCTCACCTCATTTAAATCTTTTTCTCCAAATGCTAAGTGTGAAGAGGTTGACTTGGGTCAACCTAGGTCACACATTATGCATAAGAGAAATTAAATCTTAATAAGATAAGGAGAGGAAATTATTTCTCTAATTAATTCAAAGTAACATTTAAGTTAGTATGAGAGGAAATTATTTTTCTTAAATAATAAGAAAAACACATCCACCAACTTAATAGTAAATAGTGATGCTAGTTTAAATGTGTGAACCATGCTTGTGCATTAGTTTAGTAGATTAGTTTGGTGTGATGATTGTGTACCCCGTATTCGTATTTTAGACGCTAGTACCGAGGAGTACCAGGAGGAGGAGGAGGTCTACTTCCAGGAAGAAGAAGACCACTTTGACCAGTTTTCCAACCAAGGCAAGATAATACTCTTGCAAAGTGCAAAGCTCACCTTGAGCAAGGCATTGCCCCATTTATTTCATGCTTATGATCCCATTTCCCAGTTTTTACTTTACAAGCTTTAATTACTTTTGTTTTATCAAAGTACTTTGTGATTTATATTCTACTAGATTAGTATGGAGTTAGTACAAGAGTATCAAACTTAGCCTAGAAGCAAATACTTAGCACCCCTCACACATAGTGGCTAGTGCTAATTTTAAAATGACTACTCTAGATGGGAACATGTGTTGATGAGATGATGATGGTGAAAACCTTGGAATGATTAGTCATGTCCATTGAAAGATTTTGAAGGTGAATATGACACTGAAGTTTGACTTGGTGACTTTGGTTAAAAACTGATGATTGAGTTGGATGCGATACCTTCCCAATATTAAGTACCCCCACAATACCTGATTATGGGTAGGGCTTAACTGGAAGTTTATGTGTCTTAGTATGGGTTCCCTCTAAACAAGCGTCATCGGGGTTATGCCGAAAGCTGCCTCTACAACAAAAGAGATGATATGATATGACGTGAATATGAGGTGAATGTCCGGCCCAAGCCCTGTGCAGTTCCCGGGTTAACAGTTGGTTTTCACCGGGAGGCCAAGCTCATGGGGAGAGGTGCCTATACTAGGGTGTGTAAGTGAAAGGTTAATGGTTGATGATCCGCGTACTGAGTTACGATTATTCAGGGTTTTACCCCTGACGGATGTAATCAAATGTTGTGGCACAAGTGTGCGACCTCTGCAGAGTGTAGAACTATTCGAATAGCCGCGTCCGCGGATATGGACAATTGGAAAGGCCATTCTGTTTCCGTCATCAGAATTTTTATCTTTGTGACTGGTGTTTTTGAACCTGAACTTGAAAGGTGACTTTGACTTTGAATCACAACAGAGTTGTGGGAATGACACTAATGTTCCCACTTGAGTTAGTTAGCACTTGAGGAGTTGTTTACAAAAGTGTTTATGAAATAAAATTGGCTTTATGCAAATAAACTTAGAGCTTAGAAACACCTTTATGTCAATGCTAGTACTTACTTTAGTATTAGTTTGCGAGTACTTAAAGTACTCACGGCTTTGTCCCTGGCTATTCAAATGGCCAGAATATGAAGCCGAGCAGCAGTACGAGGAGGACGATCAGCAGGACGTCTACCACAACTAGGAGCTTCTAACGTCAAGCGTTGGCCTGTGGACTAGAGAGTCCTTGTATCTTACGCTTCCGCTATGAACTTGTGTTGTTCGTTGATCAATAGATCAACTATTTGTGTAATATGGATCGTGTGATTCCAAGTTGTAAGACATTATGGTTTGTAATGAATGATGACTGTGATACTTAACTATTATGCCTCGCAACAACAATTTCCTGGGATTGCGATGTATGACATAATAGGCATCCGGACTTAAAAATCCGGGTGTTGACAATCATCTATCTGTAATTCTATATGTTGCGTTTGTTGGGATCCGATGAATAGAGAATACTTGTTATGTTGATTATCAAAGTTATATCTATGTGTTGTTTATGATCTTGCATGCTCTCCGTTACTAGTAGATGCTCTGGCCAAGTAGACGCTTGTAACTCCAAGAGGGAGTATTTATGCTCGATAGTGGGTTCATGCCTGCATTGACACCTGGGACAGTGACAGAAAGTTCTAAGGTTGTGTTGTGTTGTGCTGTTGCCATTAGGGATAAAACATTGATGCTATGTCTAAGGATGTAGTTGTTGATTACATTATGCACCATACTTAATGCAATTGTCTGTTGCTTTGCAACTTAATACTGGAGGGGGTTCGGATGATAACCTGAAGGTGGACTTTTTAGGCATAGATGCAGTTGGATGGCGGTCTATGTACTTTGTCGTAATGCCCAATTAAATCTCACTATACTCATCATGATATGTATGTGCATGGTCATACCCTCTTTATTTGTCAATTGCCCAACTGTAATTTGTTCACCCAACATGCTGTTTATCTTATGGGAGAGACACCTCTAGTGAACTGTGGACCCCGGTCCAATTCTCTTTACTGAAATACAATCTACTGCAATACTTGTTCTACTGTTTTTTGCAAACAATCATCTTCCACACAATACGGTTAATCCTTTGTTACAGCAAGCCGGTGAGATTGACAACCTCACTGTTTCGTTGGGGCAAAGTACTTTGGTTGTGTTGTGCAGGTTCCACGTTGGCGCCGGAATCCCTGGTGTTGCGCCGCACTACATCTCGCCGCCATCAACCTTCAACGTGCTTCTTGGCTCCTACTGGTTCGATAACCTTGGTTTCATACTGAGGGAAACTTGCCGCTGTACGCATCACACCTTCCTCTTGGGGTTCCCAACGGACGCGTGTTGAACGCGTATCAAGCAGCTTTTTCTGGCGCCGTTGCCGGGGAGATCAAGACACGCTGCAAGGGGAGTCTCCACTTCTCAATCTCTTTACTTTGTTTTTGTCTTGCTTAGTTTTATTTACTACTTTGTTTGCTGCACTAAATCAAAATACAAAAAAATTAGTTGCTAGTTTTACTTTATTTGCTATCTTGTTTGCTATATCAAAAACACAAAAAAATTAGTTACTTACATTTACTTTACTTGATTCATCATGTTTCCTTTTAATTTTACCACAAAAGACATACCGGTAGGACGTGGGTCTATAGTTGGGAGAAATAATATAGAAGAATTCTTCAATCATGTTAGTACCATTGAAAATTTTGAAGATAGACACTTGGTAGACCTTGCGCCTACTTATGAAATTGCTGCTGCGCATTTAGTTCGCCTGTTGGAAACTAAATTTGTTAATCTTAATCCTATAATCCAACACATGTTTCTCACACTTGGTGATATGGAAGAAGGGGAAAAGAAAGATTTTGTTTTAGAAACCCTTCTTAGAGAATTTGGTGGTCTAGCAAGAGAAGCTAGAAAGGTCTTTGCTAAATTTAATATGCTTGGTTCGCATACTAATTTTGTTAGTCTCCTTGAAAAGATGGACATGGATAGAATAAGATACACTAATAATATTGATGATGGTGGGGAGATCAAAGCACCAATACCATGTAAGCTCCTAGCTATGAATGATGCACTAGAAAATAACTATGCTTGGCTTGTTCCTGAAAGTCTGTTTGATGAGAGTAGCACGCCTAAGACTAATGAAAAGGGAGATGCTAAAACTTATGTATCTAATATACTATGCCTGGTTGAGAAAACTCCGCACCCCGCTGAGAATGCACCACCCTTCGATAATACTTGATACACACTTTCTGCGCCTAGCTGAAAGGCGTTAAAGAAAAGCGCTTATGGGAGACAACCCATGTTTTTACCTACAGTACTTTGTTTTTATTTTGTGTCTTGGAAGTTGTTTACTACTGTAGCAACCTCTCCTTATCTTAGTTTAGTGTTTTATTGTGCCAAGTTAAGCCGTTGATAGAAAAGTAAGTACTAGATTTGGATTACTGCGCAGTTCCAGATTTCTTTGCTGTCACGAATCTGGGTCTACCGCCCTGTAGGTAGCTCAGAAAATTAAGCCAATTTACGTGCATGATCCTCAGATATGTACGCAACTTTCATTCAATTTGGGAATTTTCATTTGAGCAAGTCTGGTGCCATTTTAAAATTCGTCAATACGAACTGTTCTGTTTTGACAGATTCTGCCTTTTATTTCGCATTGCCTCTTTTGCTATGTTGGATGAATTTCTTTGATCCATTAATGTCCAGTAGCTTTATGCAATGTCCAGAAGTGTTAAGAATGATTGTGTCACCTCTGAATATGTTAATTTTTATTGTGCACTAACCCTCTAATGAGTTGTTTCGAGTTTGGTGTGGAGGAAGTTTTCAAGGATCAAGAGAGGAGTATGATGCAACATGATCAAGGAGAGTGAAAGCTCTAAGCTTGGGGATGCCCCGGTGGTTCACCCCTGCATATATCAAGAAGTGACAAGGTATCAACTTGTCAATGCCTATGGATTGTAGGCTAGGGTTTAGTTGGAAGTAGAGGGTAAGTAGATCTCGAAGGTTTCAGCCGGAAAATACTCGACGAATATGAAAACTAGGGTTTGCAGACAATGATTCAATTGATTCTTCGTCCCTCGACTCCCCCTTTATATAGGAGGTGGAGCCGAAGGATTCGTGCTATACAAGTTTACAGAGTCCGGGACGGTTTCTAACTCACCCCGCCAGATTACAAATAACACTTCCTATTACAGCTCTATCTTTTCCTTAAATACATCTTGGGCTCTCGAATCTTCTTATTCTTCGGGTAGTGGGCCTTCATTAAACCCCGGGTACTATATTCGGCAGGCCCATTTGGGATGCCTATGTCGCAGTCTCCCGAGATTTTGCTTGAATCGTAGAGTCAGGGAAAATCTCCACTGTTTATGTTTACCCGAAAGCTTTAACTTTTTTATATTTCTTCACATAAAATTCTATATTGTACAGGGATACTGGTAGTTGGGGCTAGTTCATCTGACGGATCAGGTACTAGTTAACTGCTCTAGTGGCAATCCGCAAAAACCTACTTCAAAATCACGTCCCTGGACATGATCTCGGGATACTGGTGTAAACTTCGACAGGTGCCGCTTAAGGTCTTACCATTCTATCGAGTCCCAGTCAAATTTATCGGGTACCTAACGCGTCCGTTAGGATTTTTCTTCGTATCTGTTGATACGGATAAAAGTAGCAGAGCGCAGTCTTCGGCGATGCCACGCCCAGCAGAACGGATCTGGGGTCTTACCTTCGCAAATTTGCGGCATTCAGAAATTGATCGCAACTTCGGCGTTCTGAGAATATATTGTCGAGTGCTTTTCCGGCTGTTGGAATGGCACATTTTATCGAGTCAAATATGACTTATACTGCTCTCCCGATGGGAGTATATGTAGAGTTAACTACAACTCGAAATATACTTTCTTGCTTTTCTATTTTTCCTTTGTTAATTTCATCGGGCACGCGAACAGCGTTCCCGATGGGAGTAGCCCCCGAGGCTACAACCAAGAACTTGTGCTTGGTTGTAGGCTCAACATTTTAATCCACCTTGTCACTATATTTTCATTATTTCCCAATACGATCTCTTTCTTCTTGTCTCTCTCTTTTTTTTATCTCTCGGGTGCGCGAACAGCGCTCCCGATGGGAGTAGCCCCCGAGGCTACAGCCAAGAACTTGTGCTTGGTTGTAGGCTCCCGCAATTTCTATATTGCCATAGTCGAAATTTTACTTTTTGTCGAAGTAGCCCCCGAGCATTTGGGGAAAAACTTGTTTTTGATCAAAAGCTCCCGAAGTATTGAATAATTCTTCCTGTCGCCAATCTTTTTTAACCTTTCTTGTCGACATGCTTCCCTTAACCAAATTTACTTCATCCTTCTCGAATAGTCATGATTTTTCTGCCCTGTGGGTCCATTGCTTCCACCATGTTGACACGTCGTGCAAGTGGGGGACACACGTCCTCCGCTTTTTCTGGCGCACGTACAGTAACGCCTATCTCAGTAAAAATACCTTTTTACCCTTGTATCTAGAAGATCTATTCTCACCACACGATCTCTTCATCCAACGGCACACTGCTTCACCCGATTCTTATATAAACCTTTCTTCAACCTCCGTTCATCCCCTCGCTTGCGCCGCTCACCTGTTCCTCTTCGCAAGACTTCTCCTGCGCCCAATCTTTCTCTGATTTTCCACACTCACACACATTGCTCTGTCATTGCCGTTGATGCCACCGCGCACGCGTCTGACTCGCCACAGCACTCCGGAATCCAAGATGGCCGCCGAGGATCTTGAGTGGGAGAGATCCAAAATCTCCAACCAAGACACCAACATGTCAAGAGGCTTGGCCTCATGAAGAAGGAGGACGCCATCCGCTTCCCTAGCGAAGAAAGCTACCCCAAGCCTCCAATGGAGTATCGGGTTAGTTTTGTTGATCATCTCATCCGCGGCCTCTCGACCCCAATCCACGATTTCCTCCGCGGTCTTCTTTTTGTTTATGGGATTCAATTGCACCAATTGACTCCCAATTCCATCCTTCACATTTCTATTTTCATCACACTTTGCGAATGCTTCCTCGGAATCCCTCCCAATTGGGCTCGTGGAAACGCATCTTCGCTCCGCCGCAATGGCTCCCACAACGTCACTTATAACATAGGTGGCGTTGTTATCTGTGTTCGCACTGATGTCGACTATTTCGACGTCAAATTTCCTGATTCTGTCCAAGGATGGCGCAAAAAGTGGCTCTACATTCACGAAGAAAGCGCCAACTCCGTTGAGCACAACATAGTTCCTTTCGACGGAAGTGCCAAAATTCAGCGCCGCCGCTCCTGGGATGCCGAAGCTTCCGAGGAAGAGAAAAAGGCGACAGAGGCGCTCATGTCTCGTATTCGCCAGCTTCAAAACACTCGAGGCAAAGAGCTTTCTGGTGTTCAAATCACTGCCTATTTCCTTAGGATTAGAGTGCAGCCTCTTCAGGCTCGCAAAAATCCCCTTTGGACATATTCTGGTAAAAATGACGCCAACAGAATCTCTGGTGATCTTTCCACCAAGGACTTGGAGAAGTTGATTCGAAGACTTTCTCGCCTGGGTAAAGACCCAATTCCTTCCTCTTGTCGCGTGGAACCGTACAGCGCCGCCAATCCACTCCCCGAGGTATTTTGTCTTGCCGAGTTTTTACCTTATTTTGCACTTTCTCTGCACCTCATTATATTGTCATCTCTTTTAATTTTTCTTCTGGTCACTATTTTTACAGAACCATCCTACCATGACTTCCCTTCCTCCTCTTCCGGAGGGTGGAGAAGTCGAAGAACATGCCATCGTTGCCGAAGATACTCAAGGTTCTTCTATTCGTGAAAGTGAAGTCGCGGGTTCTCACAAATCTGCGGCTTCTCATGAAAAAGAAGTTGAGTCTGAAGCCAGTGAATCGACGCAATCCCTTCCTCCTGCTGTTTCTCCCAAGAACAAAAGGAAAAGGACTAATGTTGAAGATTCTGGCACCTCTAAGGCTGAAGAAGTTGTTCCTTCTCATCCGAAGGCAACTTACGATCTTTATGCTGAATCCCTCATCAGCTCGTAAGTCGTCTTTATTTCTCTCTATTTTTGTACTCGAAATATTTAGCTTGTCTTGCTTTTTATGCTGCCGATTTTTTGATTATTAGCGATGACGAGGAAGAAGTTCCAACTACTGACGTGGCTCCTCGGACAAGCACGTCACGTACTGTACTTGCCTCAGACACGCTAGTTGAAGGAGAAGAAACCTCGCCTCCTCAACAAAACGTCGTCACCACTACTCCGCCATCAAGCCCCCTTGCTCCTTCACCAAAAAGGGCAAGGGTTGAAAAGATTATTGAACCTGCCCCTCAGTTGGGCAGTTCGTCGACTCTGCTCCTAGATGATGTAAGCTTGTCGACATCTATATTTTCCTTATTTTGTTTTTTCACACCTTTTCTCTTTTTCATGCCGATGTTTTTCTTTCTGTGTTCACGTTGAACAGCCTATGATCAAGGATCTTCTCCGCATCGGTTCCCAATTTATTGGGTACCGTGAATATGCTAGTAGAGCCGAAGGTAACGACTTTTGTACTTGCTGTTTTTCCTTGATTTTTTACTCTTGGTGCTTGTCGCGATTTTTGATCTTTCTCCTCTCTTTTTTTTCATATCTCGACAGAAAAACTTGCAGAGGCTAACGAACGCGCCGACGCACTTTCTCGAAAACTTGAGCAAAGTGAGGCGGCTCGCAAGAAAGCGGACCTCGCTGCTAGCAAAGCCAAGACCGAAGCTGATGAAGCCAAGGCGAAAGCTGCTGGTGTCGAGGAACTGCAGAAAAAGCTTAAGGATGCTACAGCTGCTTTAGATGAGCACAAAGCTGCGCAAGCTTCTCGTGAAGAAGGAATCCTCAAGCGCCTGAAGACTCAGAGTCGCCGTACTTTCGGTAATTTTACTGCTCCCTTCTATTTTTAGGAGAATCTTTGTTTCTTGTCTTTTCACTAATACTTTGTTTCCTTGACAGTCCAAACAAACCAGGATTTTGACCTGACGAATCCTGTCGATGATCCGGTCCTTGACGCACTTTCCTATCACGGAGCTTCATGGGTCCGAGATTCGTGAAGGTGTATCGAACGCTAATGCAGTATTGTCGGCATTGTTCCCCTACTTCTTCCCGAAGAAGGAGGAGCCTGCGACTTTCCTCAACCTTGCCAAGATGTTCAATACACCGGAAGACCTTGGACTGAAGATGCGCCAAGAGAATATGAAGGTTGCCGTTGAAAACACTGTCGCCTTGGTTGCTGACAGTCGACAGACTATCGATTGGACGAAAGTTGGCGACACCGAGCAAATAGAACAATCAAGGTGGAAGTCGCTGATCAAGGCAGCCAAGCCCAACACGAAGAAGATCTTGGCCTATCTCGGGATTAAGCCAGCGTCGACTCCTAGCTCGTCAAGGCCGGAGGTCTAGTTGCATGCCTCTGTTTTTCTTTGTTTCTTTTGCTTTTGTCGCCAAAGTAGTCGTTTAGCAACACGTATTTCCTTAGCTCCACTGTAATGCCCTTGTAATTATTCCAAGAGATTAATGAAAAATTCTATCTTTGCTTGTCGTTTGATTTTATCCTGTTTATATTTCAGTTGATATTTGATAACTATACTCCAACTTCCGCTCCTTCCAATGTGTCACCTTCTTCTTCTCACGCGAGGAGAGCTGTTGCTGATACTGCACCTGTCGATGATACCTTGTCGCAAGAACTGAACGAACTTCGACAGCAGCTTCAGTATGCAAAGAAGCAAACACTTGTGATGATGGAACAATCTCGCAAGTCATCTGAAGCCGAAAAAGTTGCTCTCCAGCAAGCTCGCGAGGCCGTGGCTGCCAAGGAATTTGCTGCTTCCGAGGCTGAAAAGGCGACTACTCGAGAAAATTTCATGCTCGAATTAATGAATGAAGCCAGTGCAGATATGTCGGGTATGCCTGTTTCATCCTCTGATATCTTTCATCTTCATGCAATTGTATCTTAAAGGTTTCCACTTGTTTTTTTTGATAGGTTCCTTTACCGATGTCTTGCCGAGGAAGAGAGAGTAAGTGCTAGGACAAACCTCCTTGTTAATCTTTCCCTGGATCATGGTTCTTTGTTTTGGGCTACCCCGGAGAGGACCCGCCAAATTGTCAGATTTCAAGATCGCACCTCTCAAACTCGCGATTTCCTTGACTTCTGTACCAAGACCTTGTCCATGGTTTACAACTCCATGTTTCCTCGGAACGTCCAACCAAAAACTCTTCCTGAATTGATGGAAAGGTTTAAGGATGCTCGCAGTATCCATGATTTTGTCAGAGCTCAACTAGTAGCTGGCGCCAGATTTGCTCTTATCATGCTCCAGATCTGCCACTCGAAACTTGACCTTACCCAGGTTGTCGAGAAGGTTCACCAAAAGGTAAAACGTCGGAGAGTTGGTGTTGACAGGATTAACACGAAGGTTACGCCCATAGCCGAAGAAATGATTGAGGACCTGCTTCGGATGGATGCCGACTTTTTTGCCGATGGCCATTATGCCGATTTTCTTGGTGCTGCTCCTGAGGAAAACAGAGTTACTCTTGATGACATACTGAATCAAGACTAGTTATTTTCTTCTTGTAGATATTTCTTCTTTGTCATCCATGACTATATTGTAAAGCAATCATTATATTTCTCTGTTTGTCTAGCCCCCGAGTGTTTCGGTGACTCTTTACTATATTTGTATATTTGCGAGGTTTTAAACCAAGGCATATATATATTTAAGGTGAATATGAGCCCCCGAGCTTTTTACTGAGTACTATTTTGTATTTTTATTGACTCACGAGGTATTTGAATACCAAGGCAAGGTTTTTCTTTTGTCGATGAACTATATTGAAATTCGTCGGAGCAAAGATTTTGGTCATGTCGATAAAGACGAAAAGTTATATTGTCACTATCTTTATTATATTGCAGCACCGCGAGCCCGCCTCATTAAAAACCTTCTCCGGCCCCACTCGGTGCCCCGAAAAAGGAAAAGAGTGCGTCTGAAAACTCGCGGGCGTTTCAGTACATTGAAGTTTTACAAGGACTATATTTCGACTCTAGGCGTAGAACCGCCTAAGTTGCGCCACGTTCCAGGGGTTTGGCTCCTCCACCCCTGTCTTCTTGTCCTTTATCCTATATGCTCCTCCTCCGATTACTTCCGTGACGATGTAAGGGCCAAGCCATGGTGACTCGAGTTTTTCATGACTTTTTTGCGTGAGCCGAAGAACTAGGTCGCCCACCTGAAAAGATCTTGGCCGCAAACGTCGACTGTGGTAATTCTTCAAGTCCTGTTGATATTTGGTTACCCGAGATAATACTTCATCTCGAGCTTCATCAAGTGCGTCGACGTCGTCCTCTAGCGCTCTTCTCGATGTTTCTTCATCATATTCAGCGACACGTGGAGAGTTGTGCTCTATCTCGATTGGTAGTACTGCTTCTGCTCCATGAACCAGAAAAAACGGAGTTTCCTGCGTTGCTGTGTTTGGTGTTGTTCGGATGCTCCACAACACGCTTGGTAGTTCTTCTGGCCAGGTATGTCGAGCTTTTTCCAGTGGTCCTAACAAGCGCTTCTTGATGCCATTGCAGATGATACCATTGGCTTTCTCGACTTGCCCATTGGTTTGAGGATGTGCAACTGACGCAAAGTTCAGCTTGATACCCACCTCTTCGCAATAATCTTTGAATTCATGGGATGTGAAGTTATCGCCGTTGTCTCGTGACGATGCTATGGGGCACTCCAAATCTGAAGACGAGGCCTTTTACGAATTTTACTGCGGATGCTCCATCTGGTGAATTTATCGGCTTCGCTTCTATCCATTTTGTAAACTTGTCGACAGCTACTAGCATGTACTCCTTTCCTCCTGGCCAGGATTTGTGTAACTTACCCACCATATCAAGTCCCCATTGAGCAAAGGGCCATGACAATGGTATTGGTGCTAGCTCTGCTGCTGGAGAGTGAGGTTTTGCGGCAAACCTTTGACACGCGTCGCAAGTTCTTACTATGTCCTTGGCGTCCTCGATTGCTGTCAACCAGTAGAATCCTGCTCGAAAAACTTTGGCTGCGATAGCTCGACTACTTGCGTGGTGGCCACATATTCCTTCGTGTACATCCTTCAGAATTATTCTTCCTTCCTCTGGTGTGACGCACCTTTGCAAGACGCCTGAAATACTTCGCTTATACAATTCTCCCTTGACCACCGTGAAAGCTTTGGAGCGACGAATTACTCGCCTTGCCTCAACTGGATCGTCGGGTATTTCTTTCCTCAGGATGTATGATATGTACGGCTGCATCCACGGTATCTGTATCACCATGACCAGGTCCTGATCTTCTTCTTCGTCCTCTTTCTTTTCCTTGGTAGCCCCCGAGGGTTTCTTCTCCTTCTTTTTTGATTTTGTCGACTTGGTGGATCTCTCTGTTATTTCTTCCCAGAATACACCTGGCGGGACTGCAAGGCATTGCGACCCGATGTTTGCAAGAACATCGGCTTCGTCGTTGCTCAATCTGCTAATATGGTTTACTTCGCATCCATCGAACAACTTTTCGAGTTCGTTGTATACCTCCTTGTATGCCATCATGCTATCATTGACTGCATCACATTGGTTCATAACTTGCTGTGCCACCAGCTGTGAGTCGCCAAAGATTTTTAGTCGAGTTGCTCCGCAGGCTTTCGCCATCTTCATTCCATGTATGAGAGCCTCATATTCTGCTTCATTGTTAGATGCGTTATGGAACGTCATCCGGAGGATGTACTTCAACTTGTCGCCTTCAGGTGATATGAGTACTACTCCTGCGCCAGCTCCTTCCAGTCTTTTGGACCCGTCGAAGTTCATGGTCCAAGTTCTCGATAAATCTGGAGGTCCTGTATTTTGCAACTCCATCCACTCTGCGATGAAGTCCGGCAGTATTTGCGATTTTATTGCTTTTCTTTTTTCATACGTGATGTCCCGAGGGGAAAGTTCTATTCCCCAAAGGGAGACACGACCCGTAGCTTCTGGGTTGTTCAGTATATTTGACAAGGGAGCTTCATTGACCACTATGATCGGATGTGCCGAAAAATAGTGGCGCAATTTTCGTGCTGTCGTGAATACTCCATATGCTATCTTTTGGTACTGCGGATACCTTTGTTTAGATGGTGATAAAACTTCGCTGACGAAGTATACTAGCCTCTGCACGCCGTGGAGTTTTCCTTCTTCTTCCCTTTCGACAACTAACACCGTGCTCACCACTTGGGGTGTGGCTGCGATATATAGCAGGAGGGGTTCCCTTTCTTTTGGTGCCACCAGAATTGGCGGTGTCGAAATTGTGCGCTTCAAATCCTCGAAAGCTCTGTCGGCTTCTTCGTTCCACTGAAATTTATCTCCTTGTTTTATCAAAGCGTAGAACGGCAGAGCCTTTTCTCCCAGCCTAGCGACGAATCTACTCAAAGCTGCGACTCACCCCGTTAGCTGTTGTATCTCCTTCAACTTTGTTGGCTTCCTCATTGTTACGATAGCCTGTATTTTGTCGGGATTTGCTTCAATCCCTCTTGCTGAGACTAGAAACCCCAAAAGTTCTCCTGCTGGGACGCCAAAGGAACACTTCGTCGGGTTCAGTTTGAGGCAGAACTTATCAAGGTTGTCGAAGGTTTCCTTGAGATCCTCGATCAACGTTGCCCCCTTTTTTGATGTTATGACGACATCATCAATGTATACTTGCACGTTCTTCCCAATCTGTGTCGCCAAACACTTCTGCATCATCCTTTGATATGTTGCTCCCGCATTTTTTAGACCAAAGGGCATTGTTCTGTAACAAAACACGCCGTAAGGTGTAATAAATGCGGTCTTTACTTCATCTTCTTCTTTTAATCTGATCTGGTTATAACCAGAATATGCATCCAGGAAGGAAAGACGTTCACATCCAGCCGTGGAGTCGATAATTTGATCGATCCTCGGGAGGGGAAAGTGATCCTTTGGACAATGTTTATTGACACACGTAAAGTCGACGCACATGCGAAGGACCTTAGTGTTTTTCTTCGGCACCAAGACAGATTTGCTACCCATGTGGCCTCTGTGAATATCTCTTTGATAAAACCAGCTTCTTGTAGTCGATTAATTTCTGACAGCATGGCTTTGCGGTTTGGTTCCGAAAAACGCCGCAAAGGTTGTTTGATTGGTCTTGCTAGTGGATCCAAGTTTAGGTGGTGCTCGGCAAGTTCCCTGGGTACTCCTGGCATGTCAGCTGGACACCATGCGAAGATTTTCCAGTGCTCACGGAGGAACTCGACGAGCGCGCTTTCCTATGCGATATCCATGTCGTTTGCGATAGATGTCGTCTTTTTTGGGTCTGTCGGGTGAATTTGCACCTCTTTTGAATTTTTCTCGGTACTGAAAGTTGATTCTTTGTTTGGCCTTCCAACGTCTGGCAGTACGTCGTAATCGGTCATGCTTTTTGACGCCAAGTACTCAGCTTGCATCCCGAAGGTTTCTGACAACCGGTGGAAATCCTTGTCGCACTTATCGGCTAAGGCAAAGCTTCCTTTAACTGTGATTGGTCCCTTTGGTCCAGGCAACCTCCACAACAAGTATGTATAGTGTGGCACTGCCATAAATCTAGTATATGCTGGTCGTCCCAACAGAGCGTGATATTGCGACGGAAAATCCACGACTTCAAACTCGAGCCTCTCGATTCTATAATTTTCTCGGGTCCCAAACTGAACGTCGAGATTGAACTTTCCCAATGGATAACTTGGTTTCTCCGGTGTGATGCCGTGGAACCTTGTGTCTGTTGGTTTCAAGTTTGCTAAGGATATGTTCATCTTCCTCAATGTATCTGCATACATAAGGTTTAAGCTGCTGCCGCCGTCTATGAACACTCGAGAGACATCAAATCCCGCGATAATCGCCGGCAGAATAAGTGCTGACTGCCCTGGTCGAGGAACTTGCTGCGGATGATCTGCTATTGTGAAGCCGATATCTTGTCCTGACCAATTAAGGTACTCAACTGTTGGTGGAGGCATTTTCTCTGCCATAAACACCTGTCGTGAGATTACTTTCTGAGCTCTATTGGACGGTCTTCCCTTCTGGATCATCAACACTGCTCCATTGGAATTAGGATCAACATAAGGTGGTGGTGCAGGTGCTGCCGCTATTCTGAGCTGATGCCGATTGTCGTGTAATCGCGGGAGGAGGCGGCAAGTGAATCTCGCTTACGGGTTCTCGAGGATTTCTCTGTGCTGCCCGCGCATTAGCGTTCTCTCGCATACCGCAACATTGCTTGAAAATTTCGACAATCCTTCGCAAGTGCCCCGACTGTCTTTTTCCGTTCTTTGTCGAGAAAAAATGCATCCGGCACGGTCCATTCATCATCTCTTCAGGGGACACGAAAGGTCTTGGGAACCTAGGCCCGCTATTTTGCCTGTTGCGTGAATCATCCCTGTTATCACCTCGCTGCTCACTGCTTCTCTGGTAATCATCTCTGTTGTTTCCTCCTGTATTTGTCCGAAAACCTGCCGAAATTTGTCCTGGAGCGTCGTAGTTCTGGTACGTCCGAGGAAATCTTCGCCTCGGTTGATAGTTTCGACCGCGGTCCTCCTCTGGCGACCTGTGTCGTTTGTTGTGGACAGCGTCTTCTCCATCTGCCCATTTATTTGCTATCTCCATTAACGCGGATACTGTCTTTGGATTGGTCCTTCCCAAGTCTTCGACGAAATCTCCACGCCTGACTCCTGCGACAAACGCATCTATTGCTCTCTCGTCAGATATATTTTCTGCCGAGTTTTTAATGATATTCCACCTCTGGATGTACTTCCTCATTGGCTCATCTGGCTTTTGTCGACACGCTCTCAACTCCTCTAACGACGCGGGTTTTTTGCACGTGGATCTAAAGTTCTTGACGAACACATCCTCGAAACTTTCCCAGCTGTCGATGGATCCTGGAGCAAGTTTCTTTATCCAAGATCGTGCGGCTCCACTCAAATGCACCTGGATACTTTGCATGGCTGTTGCCCTAGTTCCTCCTATGAGCTTCACCGTCTCTAGATAGTCGACTAGCCAATCCTCTGGATCTTGAAGGCCGTCGAACTTCTTGAAATTATCGGGTAACTTGAATCCTGAGGGGACTCGAGTTTTCCGGACTCTCCTCGTAAAGCATGGCAAGCCACACATATCTTCGTCGGTCAATTCCGGAGATTGCCGATGATCCCTTCGCTTTGCCGCGCTCTCGTCGACTCTTGCCTGTCTTCTTTGTGTCTCTTGCTCCACTTGGCCCTTCAGGTGCTGCCGCTGTTGCTGCTGCAGGTCGTGGACTATTTTGCCTTGCCGCTCCTTCGGGAGGCGTTGATACAAACGCTGTCCCCATAGCTCCAACTCCTGCTACCGCCATATTGTACAATGTTTCCCTTGGATCACCTGGAGGTGGTTTAGACGCAAGGATAAAAGCATGTGTCGCCATATACCCAGCCTCTGGTGTCTTAGGGATGATGTTTCCTCTTGTATCTATCGACATGAAGGACATGTCGAGGTTCTGGACCAAGTGCTCTCTTTCTCGCTTCTGTATGTGTTGCAGCCTTGATCTTGCTCTGTTCCGCGCCTCCCGATGGCTATCACCCGTAGTTCTAGATTGTCGACTTAAATCTGCCCTTCTCCTGCTGGATGCAGAAGCTGCCTCCTTTCTCCTGTTCAACTCAGCTGTCTATTTTTCCAATTCCCTGGCAGCTCGTGCGAGCCTATATTGATATGCTTGCAGTTCTTCTGGTGTGGCCGTGGTAGCCATTGGTTCTGTGCTGCCGTTCATAGCTCGCGCGGCTCTGTCCCACGCGGCGTGTGAAAGCTGAACTCTATCTCGCGGCTCGGCCCGACGTATTTGTTGCCCGTGCCTTGCCGCAGATTAGAGGGATCGACGTATGGATTTCCCAGACTGTCGAAAGCCTCGGATGTCTCCTCTTGATCTTCAATGGCGTAAATCTGATGATACTTTGTACTCAGATCTACGTTGGGTTTGGTGACATCATCGTTGAGATTGATGAAGACCTTGCCCACTGTGATAGATTTGTCGATAAAGTCATAACTGTCGACATTGCTTGAGCCATCGCTTATATATGAGTCCGCAGATGACTCGAACGACATGTCGTTGAAGATCTTGGCGAGTTTCTCTCTTGTTCTGGTGCTGATGTAGCGTGTCACCGAGGTTTCTTCTCCTGACTCGGTTGACGATGCATAGCTTGAAAAATCTGAATCGATCACCGACGATCCCGACGAAATCGGAATCTCGACACGATACGATCCTTCCTTCTCGACGCGAAAGTGAAACCTTCCGAACGTCATCTCCATGGGCTCCGCCAGATACGCATATGCATCCAAACGGGAGGGTGGGTGAGGAACAAAATCGACAAGACCAGCAGCGATCTGTTTACCTCGATCCATTGTGTTGCTTGCGGTTGACGATGTCGAAGATCTTGAGCGTGCCATCGAGATCAGCTCCTTACGCCTCTAGTTCCCACAGACGGCGCCAATTGACAAGGTATCAACTTGTCAATGCCTATGGATTGTAGGCTAGGGTTTAGTTGGAAGTAGAGGGTAAGTAGATCTCGAAGGTTTCAGCCGGAAAATACTCGACGAATATGAAAACTAGGGTTTGCAGACAATGATTCAATTGATTCTTCGTCCCTCGACTCCCCCTTTATATAGGAGGTGGAGCCGAAGGATTCGTGCTATACAAGTTTATAGAGTCCGGGACGGTTTCTAACTCACCCCGCCAGATTACAAATAACACTTCCTATTACAGCTCTATCTTTTCCTTAAATACATCTTGGGCTCTCGAATCTTCTTATTCTTCGGGTAGTGGGCCTTCATTAAACCCCGGGTACTATATTCGGCAGGCCCATTTGGGATGCCTATGTCAAGAAGACTCAAGCATCTAAGCTTGGGGATGCCCAAGGCATCCCCTTCTTCATCGACAACATTATCAGGTTCCTCCCCTGAAACTATATTTTTATTCCATCACATCTTATGTGCTTGTCTTGGAGCGTCGGTTTGTTTTTGTTTTTGTTTTGTTTGAATAAAATGGATCCTAGCATTCACTTTATGGGAGAGAGACACGCTCCGCTGTAGCATATGGACAAGTATGTCCTTAGTTTCTACTCATAGTATTCATGGCGAAGTTTCTTCTTCGTTAAATTGTTATATGGTTGGAATTGGAAAATGATACATGTAGTAATTGCTATAAATGTCTTGGGTAATGTGATACTTGGCAATTGTTGTGCTCATGATTAAGCTCTTGCATCATATGCTTTGCACCCATTAATGAAGAAATACATAGAGCATGCTAAAATTTGGTTTGCATATTTGGTCTCTCTAAGGTCTAGATAATTTCTAGTATTGAGTTTGAACAACAAGGAAGACGGTGTAGAGTCTTATAATGTTTTCAATATGTCTTTTATGTGAGTTTTGCTGCACCGGTTCATCCTTGTGTTTGTTTCAAATAAGCCTTGCTAGCCTAAACCTTGTATCGAGAGGGAATACTTCTCATGCATCCAAAATACTTGAGCCAACCACTATGCCATTTGTGTCCACCATACCTACCTATTACATGGTATTTTCCGCCATTCCAAAGTAAATTGCTTGAGTGCTACCTTTAAAATTCCATCATTCACCTTTGCAATATATAGCTCATGGGACAAATAGCTTAAAAACTATTGTGGTATTGAATATGTAATTATGCACTTTATCTCTTATTAAGTTGCTTGTTGTGCGATAACCATGTTCACTGGGGACGCCATCAACTACTCTTTGTTGAATTTCATGTGAGTTGCTATGCATGTCCGTCTTGTCTGAAGTAAGAGAGATCTACCACCTTATGGTTAAGCATGCATATTGTTAGAGAAGAACATTGGGCCGCTAACTAAAGCCATGATCCATGGTGGAAGTTTCAGTTTTGGACATATATCCTCAATCTCAAATGAGAAAATTATTAATTGTTGTTACATGCTTATGCATAAAAGAGGAGTCCATTATCTGTTGTCTATGTTGTCCCGGTATGGATGTCTAAGTTGAAGAATAATCAATAGCGAGAAATCTAATGCGAGCTTTCTCCTTAGACCTTTGTACAGGCGGCATAGAGGTACCCCTTTGTGACACTTGGTTAAAACATGTGCATTGTGATGATCCGGTAGTCCAAGCTAATTAGGACAAGGTGCGGGCACTATTAGTACACTATGCATGAGGCTTGCAACTTATAAGATATAATTTACATGATACATATGCTTTATTACTACCGTTGACAAAATTGTTTCATGTTTTCAAAATCAAAGATCTAGCACAAATATAGCAATCGATGCTTTTCCTCTATGGAGGACCATTCTTTTACTTTCAATGTTGAGTCAGTTCACCTATTTCTCTCCACCTCAAGAAGCAAACACTTGTGTGAACTGTGCATTGATTCCTACATACTTGCATATTGCACTTATTATATTACTCTATGTTGACAATATCCATGAGATATACATGTTATGAGTTGAAAGCAACCGCTGAAACTTAATCTTCTTTTGTGTTGCTTCAATGCCTTTACTTTGAATTATTGCTTTATGAGTTAACTCTTATGCAAGACTTATTGATGCTTGTCTTGAAGTGCTATTCATGAAAAGTCTTTGCTATATGATTCACTTGTTTACTCATGTCATATACATTGTTTTGATCGCTGCATTCACTACATATGCTTTACAAATAGTATGATCAAGATTATGATGGCATGTCACTACAGAAATTATCTGTGTTATCGTTTTACCTGCTCGGGACGAGCAGAACTAAGCTTGGGGATGCTGATACGTCTCCGACGTATCGATAATTTCTTATGTTCCATGCCACATTATTGATGTTATCTACATGTTTTATGCACACTTTATGTCATATTCGTGCATTTTCTGGAACTAACCTATTAACAAGATGCCGAAGTGCCGATTCTTTGTTTCTGCTGTTTTTGGTTTCAGAAATCCTAGTAACGAAATATTCTCGGAATTGGACGAAATCAACGCCCAGGGTCCTATTTTGCCACGAAGCTTCCAGAAGTGCGAAGGAGAGACGAAGAGGGGCCACGAGGGGGCCACACCCTAGGGCGGCGCGGCCCCCCCTTGGCCGCGCGGCCCTGTGGTGTGGGGCCCCCGTGCCGCCTCTTGACCTGCCCTTCCGCCTACAAATAGCCTCCGTCGCGAAACCCCCAGTACCGAGAGCCACGATACGGAAAACCTTCCAGAGACGCCGCCGCCGCCGATCCCATCTCGGGGGATCCAGGAGATCGCCTCCGGCACCCTGCCGGAGAGGGGAATCATCTCCCGGAGGACTCTACGCCGCCATGGTCGCCTCCGGAGTGATGTGTGAGTAGTCTACCCCTGGACTATGGGTCCATAGCAGTAGCTAGATGGTTGTCTTCTCCCCATTGTGCTATCATTGTCGGATCTTGTGAGCTGCCTAACATGATCAAGATCATCTATCTGTAATTCTATATGTTGCGTTTGTTGGGATCCGATGAATAGAGAATACTTGTTATGTTGATTATCAAAGTTATATCTATGTGTTGTTTATGATCTTGCATGCTCTCCGTTACTAGTAGATGCTCTGGCCAAGTAGATGCTTGTAACTCCAAGAGGGAGTATTTATGCTCGATAGTGGGTTCATGCCTGCATTGACACAGGACAGTGTGAAAGTTCTAAGGTTGTGTTGTGCTGTTGCCACTAGGGATAAAACATTGATGCTATGTCTAAGGATGTAGTTGTTGATTACATTACGCACCATACTTAATGCAATTGTCTGTTGCTTTGCAACTTAATACTGGAGGGGGTTCGGATGATAACCTGAAGGTGGACTTTTTAGGCATAGATGCAGTTGGATGGCGGTCTATGTACTTTGTCGTAATGCCCAATTAAATCTCACTATACTCATCATGATATGTATGTGCATGGTCATGCCCTCTTTATTTGTCAATTGCCCAACTGTAATTTGTTCACCCAACATGCTGTTTATCTTATGGGAGAGACACCTCTAGTGAACTGTGGACCCCGGTCCAATTCTCTTTACTGAAATACAATCTACTGCAATACTTGTTCTACTGTTTTCTGCAAACAATCATCTTCCACACAATACGGTTAATCCTTTGTTACAGCAAGCCGGGTAGATTGACAACCTCACTGTTTCGTTGGGGCAAAGTACTTTGGTTGTGTTGTGCAGGTTCCACGTTGGCGCCGGAATCCCTGGTGTTGCGCCGCACTACATCTCGCCGCCATCAACCTTCAACGTGCTTCTTGGCTCCTACTGGTTCGATAACCTTGGTTTCATACTGAGGGAAACTTGCCGCTGTACGCATCACACCTTCCTCTTGGGGTTCCCAACGGACGCGTGTTGAACGCGTATCAGTACCCGCAGTACCAGAAGTTAGCATATGGAGTGTTCACAACAGCAAGAAAATTGCGCCACTATTTTTCGGCACACCCGATAATAGTGGTCAATGAAGCACCTCTATCAAATATACTGAACAATCCAGAAGCTACAGGGTGTGTCTCCCTTTGGGGAATAGAACTTTCTCCTCGGGACATCACGTATGAAAAAAGAAAGGCAATAAAGTCACAAATTCTGCCAGATTTCATCGCAGAGTGGATGGAGCTGCAAAACACAGGACCTCCAGATTTATCGAGAACTTGGACCATGAATTTTTACGGGTCCAAAAGGGTAGAAGGAGCTGGTGGAGGTGTGATACTTATATCACCTGAAGGCGGCAAACTGAAGTATGTCCTACGGATGGCGTTCCCAAACGCATCTAACAATGAAGCAGAATACGAAGCTCTCATACACGGGATGAAGATGGCGAAAGCTTGTGGTGCAACCCGATTAAAAATCTTTGGCGACTCACAGTTGGTAGCCCAGCAGGTCATGAACCAGTGTGATGCAGTCAATGACAGCATGGTGGCATATAAGGAAGTGTACAACGAACTTGAGAAGTTATTTGATGGATGCGAAGTAAATCACATTAGCAGGCTGAGCAATGATGAATCCGATGTTCTCGCAAACATCGGGTCACGGTGCCTTGCAATCCCGCCAGGAGTATTTTGGGAAGAAATAACCGAGAGATCCACCAAACCAAAGAAGGTGCAGAAGAAGGAAAATGAGGAGAAAACTTCGATAGTTCTTAAGGAAGCACCAGAAGAAGAAGAGGACCAGGAGCTGGTGATGATGGTGGAAGTCCCATGGATGCAAGCGTACATATCATATATCCTAAGGAAAGAAATACCTGATGATCCAGTCGAAGCAAGGCGAGTTATTCGACGATCCAAGGCCTTCACCGTGGTCAAAGGGGAATTATACAAGCGTAGTATTTCGGGCGTATTACAAAGATGCGTCACACCCGAAGAAGGAAGGATAATCTTAAAGGATGTACACGAGGGAATATGTGGTCATCACGTGAGCAGTCGAGCTATTGCGGCCAAGGTTTTTCGGGCTGGATTTTACTGGTTGACAGCAATCGAGGATGCGAAGGAGATAGTAAAAACCTGCGACGCGTGCCAGAGATTCGCCGCAAAACCCCACTCTTCAGCAGCAGAGCTGATCCCAATACCATTGTCTTGGCCCTTTGCTCAATGGGGTCTCGATATGGTGGGAAAACTACACAAGGCCTCGCCAGGAGGATACGAGTATATGCTTGTTGCTGTCGATAAATTCACCAAGTGGATAGAAGCAAAGCCGATAAATTCACCAGATGCAGCGTCAGCAATAAAATTCATGAAGAGCATTGTTTTTCGGTTTGGAGTACCTCATAGCATCATCACAGACAATGGCAGTAACTTCACATCCAAAGAATTCAAGGCATACTGCGCAGAAGTAGGCATCAAATTGCACTTCGCGTCAGTTGGGCACCCGCAAACCAATGGTCAAGTCGAGAAAGCCAACGGTATCATCTGCAATGGTATTAAAAAGCGCTTACTAGGACCGCTTGAAAAGGCTCGACATACCTGGCCAGAAGAATTGCCAAGTGTTTTGTGGAGTATTCGAACAACACCAAATACGGTGACACAAGAAACTCCGTTCTTCCTAGTCCATGGAGCTGAGGCAGTACTACCGATTGAAATAGAGCACGATTCCCCAAGAGTCACAGAATATGATGAAGAAACTTCAAGAAGAGCATTAGAGGACGATGTAGATGCACTCGATGAAGCTCGAGATGAAGTACTATCACGGGTCACCAAGTACCAGCAAGACCTGAAAAATTACCACAGTCGACGATTGCGGCCAAGATCTTTTCAAGTCGGAGACTTAGTCCTACGGCTCAATCAGCAAAGTACTGAAAAACTCGAGTCGCCATGGCTGGGCCCTTACATCGTCACAGAAGTAATTGAAGGAGGAGCATACAGGATCAAGGACAAGAAGACAGGAGCTCCAGAGAAAAATCCCTGGAATGTGGCGCAACTCAGGCGGTTCTACGCTTAGAGTCAAAATATAGTCCTCCGTTGTAAAAATACAATGTACTGAAACGCTCGCGAGTTTTCAGACGCACTCTTTTCCTTTTCAGGGCACCGAGTGGGGCTGGAAAGGTTTTTAATGAGGCGGGCTCGCGGTGCTGCAATATAGTAAAAGATATTGGTGATATACATCTTTTTCGACGACATGCTCGGGGGCTCATAACCCACGACAGCAAAATATATATATTCTCGCAAAAATAGTAAATTCACCGAGACGAAAAAACAAGTATAAGCTCCGGCCAAAGGCTCGGGGGCTTCACAATATAGATTATACTTCACAATATAGACAACTTCATTAATACAAAGACTTCGACAAAAAATACAGATAGGAATTTTCGTAATATAGTACAACTCAGTCAATACCTAATATACTATCTATGGATAGACCTTTGTTATTTGCAGCAGTCATCGTATGCTCGGCGTAGCTCCCCTTGAAAAAGAATTCGGAATCCATCCGAAGAAGTTCATCCATCATTTCTTCGGCTACAGGAGTCACAACGTCATTGATTTTATCAATGTTACTTTTTCGTTTCGATTGCTTGGCCAGGTATTTGGAGACAATCGTTGTCAGATCTAATTTTGGATGACAGATCTGTATCATGATCATGCCGAATCTTGCTCCAGCAGACAACTGAGCTCGTACAAAGTTGTGAATACGAGGGGCATCCCGAAATTTTTCCATTAACCCAAGAAGAGTGTCGGGAGCCTCATCTCGAGGAAACATCGTCTTGTAAACAAGGGACAATGTTCTAGTGCAGAAACCAAGGAACTCGCGAACCTGACAGGCGCGGTCTTGAAACCTGACAATCTATTGGGTCCGCTCTGGAGTGGCCCAGAATAGAGAACCATGGTTAAGAGAAAGGTTAACGAGAAGATTTGTCCTCACATTTACCCTTTCATCTTCAGCAGCAGCGTCGAGAAAGGAACCTATTTGGCGGCAGCATGAGAAAGTCAAAAAAGGATACAACATAAAGATGGAAGAAGCTTTTTGTTGAAAAAGCATACCTGACATATCCACACTGGCTTCATTCATTAGCTCGAGCATACTATTCTCTCGAGTGGTTGCCTTTTCAGCTTCAGAAACAGCAGCTTCCTGGGCAGCTATGGCTTCCCGAGCTTGTTGAAGGGCAATTTTCTCTCCTTCAAATGCTTTGCGGGATTGCTCCATCATCACAAGTGTTTGCTTCTTCGCATGTTGAAGTTGTTGACAAAGTTCTTTCAAGTCTTGTGATAATGTTTTACTCGAGGAATCTTCATCAGGGACATTAGTCACCAACACTTTCTTCGAGCGAGGAGAAGTGGGCAAAATGTCGGAAGGGGCAGGAGTTGGAGTATAGTTATCGAACGTCAACTGAAAGAAAAGGCTCGACATCAATCATCAAGAAAGATAGAATTCCATTGATTTTTTGGAGTGCTTACAAGATATTACAATGGAGAAAGCCCTAACAAACTAATGTGGTAGGCGTCGCCAAAAGCTACTTTGGCGACAACATCAAAAGAAACAAGAAAAGAAAGAAAGGGTGGTCTACTTGACCTCCGGCTTCGATGCGCTTGGAGCAGGAGTTGGTTTAACGCCAAGATAGGCGAGGATCGGCTTTGAGGAAGGTTTGGCAGCTCTAATGGGAGATTGCCACTTCTTCGTTTCCATCTGCCCTATGTCGCCAACCTTGGTCCAGTCGACATTTTGCTTGCTGTCGGCAATCAGCGCGATGGTGCCCTCTACGCCAACCTTCAGGCCTTCTTGGCGAAGTTTGAGCCCAAGATCTTCTGGCACGTTGAAGTTCTTGGCAAGAGCAACAAAAGTGTTGGGCTCCTCTTTCTTTGGGAAGAAGTAGGGGAAAAGCTTCGACAGACCTGCTTCAGCATCAGCAAGGCCTTCGCGTGCTTCATCCCCATGGATTTCGAGCAGGGTCAGTGCGTCGAGAAGCTCGTCGCCTTCAGGACCATCCACTATGTACTCTTGATGTGTTCTCCCTGAAAATAAACGGAGCGTAGTTCGTCAATAAAGAATGCTTGGAAAATGAGAAGTAACTCAGGGATATGCACAAGGATTCGAGTACTTACTAACAAAACGTCGACTCGGTGTATCCAAGCGACTGAGGATCTTGCCCTCTCGAGCAGCTTTCTCAGCTATTTTGTCGCTCAAAGCAGTCTCGGCGTCGTGAAGCCTCTTCCGAAGATCTTCAACGCCAGCAGCATCTGCCTTGGCCTTTTAGCATCTGCCTTGGCCTTGTTAGCATCAGATTCGGCCTTCTTACGAGCCTTTTCACTTTGCTCCAGTTTTTTAGCAAGTGTATCGGCATGTTTGTTGGCTTCCGCCAGTTTCTCTGCCAAAATAGTCAACACCAGTCAAAAAACACGACAAGAAAAGAGTGAGAAATCATGAGCTCGGAGAAGCAGAAAAATATTACCTTCTGCTTTGCTAGCATATTCACGGTACCCGACGAATTGGGCACCGAGGCGGATGAATTCCTTAATCAAAGGCTGATGAAGAAAGATAAAGAAGGAAGGCATCAATATAGTTAAAAGCTCGACAGCGCAAAGCAAAAAAGAGGCAAACAATGGAAAACGTTGACAGCATTGGAAAGTACTCGAGGACTTACATCATCCAAAAGAGGAGTTGAGGAGCCACCCAATTGTAAGGTAGGCCCCATGATTGACTCAACCCTTGTCCTCTTTGGCAAAGGGGCAAGGGGGCTTGCAGGAGGAGTTTGTTGATCGGTGTTTTGCTGAGGAGGCAACGATTCTTCTCCTTCAACTTGCTCCTCAGACACAACTAAAGTACGCGACGTACTCGTTCGAGCAGTCGCGTCAATAGATGGCGCCTCTTCCTCGTCATCACTACAGTAAAAATAATGACAATATAAGAAGCAATATAGACAAAAATGTCAAGAGCAAAAAAGCATAAAACAAGAGATAACTTACGAGCTGATGAGGGCAGCATCGTATGGGTTAAAAGTTGTCTTCTTATCTGAAGGATCAACTTCTTCGGCTTTGGAGGTGCCGGAATCTTCGACTTCATTCCTTTTCCTTTTGTTCCTTGGAGAAAAAGCAGGAGGAAGAGAGTGTGTTGAGGCGGTGGCCTCAGAATCAGCATCTTTCTCAGAAGAAGCCGCGGATTTGTCAGAACCCGCGACTTCACTTTCGGGACGCGAGGTGCCTTGGTTTTCATCGTCGACAACAGCATGGTCTTCAACTTCCCCACCCTCAGGAAGAGGAGGAAGAGAAGCGAGAACAGGATGGTTCTGGTAAAAAAGTGTGTCGATAAAAAAAGAAGTTATGCAAAAGTAGCAAGATAGTAGTCGATAAAATATTACAACTCGACGAGACAACATAGCAACTAAGGGGAAAAAATACCTCGGGAAGAGGATTGGTGCTACTATATGGCGTGATGCGGCAAGAAGATGGAATTGGATCCTTCTTGTTGAGCGATGAGATTTTGCGGATAAGTTTCTCAAAATCCTTCAAAGGAAGGTCTTTTGAGAGCCTGTCGACATCTTCTTCACCAGCATACTTCCAGAGGGGATTTTTGCGAGCCTGAAGAGGCTGCACTCTAATCCTAAGGAAATAAGCAGTAATCTCAATGCCCGAAAGTTCCTTGCTGCGGGTGTTCTGGAGCTCATGGATGCGAGTCATCAGTGCTTCTGTCGCCAATTTCTCAGCTTCAGTGGCTTCAGCATCCCAAGAACGGCGGCGAAGGATCTTGGCTTCTCCGTCAAAAGGGGCGATGTTGTCCTCCACTGGATTGGAGCTTTCTTCTTGGATATACAGCCACTTCTTTCGCCAGCCTTGGACAGAGTCGGGGAATTTGACGTCGAAATACTCGACGTCAGAACGAACACAGATAACAACGCCGCCAATGTTGTAGGCGATGTTTTGGGAGCCATTACGGCGGAGGCAAAAGATACGTTTCTACAGAGCCCAATTAGGTTGGACCCCGAGGAAACACTCACACAATGTGATAAAGATCGACACGTGGAGGATGGAATTGGGCGTCAACTGATGCAGTTGAAGCCCATAGACAAACAAAAGACCCCGAAGAAACTCGTGGATTGGGGGAGAAAGACCTCGGATGAGGTGGTCAACGAAACTGACCCAATATGCGATTGGAGGCTTGGGGTAGCTTTCCTCCTTGGGGAAGCGGAGTGAGCTTTCTTTCTTGTTGAACCCCATCTTCTTCAGTAGATTGATATCTTGGGCAGAGATCTTGGATCTCTCCCACTCCGCGCTTCCCAGATCCGCCGTCGCCATTCTCGACTCCGGAGTGCTGTGTCTTGTCAAACGGATGCGAGGCGGCATCAATGAACTTGGCGGCGAAGGGTGTGAGTGTGGTTGCGAGCTTAAGGCAGTGGGAGCAATGGAGGATTTGGCAGTGGAGAAGCAGAGGTGTGGCGCGTGTGAAAAGGCTGAAGGAGGAAGATGATACCTTTATATAGGGGTGCGGTGAATCGACGCGCCGTTGGATTGAGAAATTACGGGACAGATGGTGTACACGTGGACAAGGGGTAAAAAGTAATTTCATACAGGCGCGAAAGCACAGGAGCTACAGTACGTGCGCCAGGAAAAGCGGAGGACGTGTGTCCCCCACTTGCACGACGTGTCAATACGGTGTATAAGTTGGGCCCGCAAGGCAGCGAGAGAGAACTTCTCGCGTTTTCCAGGACCAGCGGTCGTGGCTATCGTCAGCAGTGATGTCACTTTGTCAAGAGGAAATTTCGACTCAACAGCTTCATAAAAAGGCGACAGTAGAAGATTATGGACCATTTTGAGAGCCTTTGATCAAATACAAGTTTTTGATCAAATGCTCGGGGGCTACTTTGGAAAAATAAAATAAAAATCGAGAAAGACAAAATAGAAATGGCGTGAGCCTATGATCAAATACAAATATTTGCTTATAGCCTCGGGGGCTACTCCCATCGGGAGCGCTGTTCGCGCCCCCGAGAGATTTGAAAATTTCGAGAGAGAAAGAAAATATAGCGACATAAGGCGTGGAGCCTACACCCAAGCACAAGTCCTTGGCTTTAGCCTCGGGGGCTACTCCCATTGGGAACGCTGTTCGTGTACCCGATGAAATTATAAAAAAAAAAGGAAAGAAGAAAGAAAGAAGAACAAGAGAGTATATTTGGAGTTATAAATAACTCTACATATACTCCCATCGGGAGAGCAATATAAGTCATCCGTTGACTTAATAAAATGTGCTATTCCAACAGCCGAATAAGCACTCGACAATATATTCTCAGAACACCAAAGTTGCAAACAATTTCTGAATGCCGCAAAACTTTACGAAGGTAAGACCCCAGATCCGTTCTGTGTGGCGTGGCGCCGTCTCTGACGTCGGTTTGCTACTTTTTTCCGTATCAACAGATACGAAGAAAAATCCTAACGGACGCGTTAGGTACCCGATAAATATGACTGGGACTCGACAGAATGGTAAGACCTTAAGCGGCACCTGTCGAAGTTTACACCAGTATCCCGAGATCATGTCCAGGGACTTGATCTTGAAGTAGGTTTTTGCGGATTGCCACTAGAGCAGTTAACTAGTACCTGATCCGTCAGATGAACTAGCCCCAACTACCATTATCCCTGTACAATATAGAAATTCATACGCAAAGATATATGGTGAAGTTTAAAGTTATCGATAAATATAACAGTGGAGATTTTCCCTGACTCTACGATTCAGGCAAAATCTCGGGGCCTACTGACATAGGCATCCCCAATGGGCCTGCTGTAAGAGCAAGATCCATATCCCGTGTTTTGTGTGTTTGATTACAACACTCGAACAATTCTAACCGTGCACAAAGTTTGTCATTGATAGGTTTGCAAGATGCACGGTACCCTCGCTGAGCACATTGTGATCAAAAGACCGAAGCGTAGTACTTAGGGTTTCTGGTTTTGTGTGTGTGTCGTGAGGTGACATGCTAGGAGAGGAAGAGAGGAAAAGCTGTTTTAGCCATAGCGGTACTACCGGTACCAGGGGCGGTAGTACCGCTACCCCTGCTGGTACCGCCTGTGATACCGCTCTGAGGTTTGCACGCAGCAGTGTCCCACAGAACACGTTGCGGTACCTTCACGGTACCATGAGCGGTAGTACCGCTCTGAAGCGGTAGTACCGCCCACGGTACCGCGCTAAGTACCGTAACGCGTTACGGTAGTGCCGCTCTGGTACCGCTCGGGTACCGCTTGGGATCCAGTAAGGTCTGGACCCTATTGCGGTACCTCAAGCGGTACCGCAAGCGGTAGTACCGCAATGTGTCCACGTGGACAAGTTCAGTGGGGGATTCGAACTCAGAGCGGTAGTACCGCTTCCAGAAGCGGTAGTACCACTTAGGCAAAAATGGCTGGTAACGGTTGGATTTGGAGGGACCTATATAAAGGCCCCTTCTTCTCCAGCCATCCTCAGCTCTTCTCTCTCTCTCTCCTCCATTGTTGCTGAGCTCAAAATTGAGGGGATCTCCTCATCCACCCAACCAATCTTGCTCATACTTTGTGAGGTGGTGGAGGAGACCCCGATCTATCATTCTACCGAGAGAAAGTTCACCAATTCGTGGTAGTCCTTAGTGGATCTTGTTGTTAGGGTTCCTTGGTGGAAGAGCTTCTTGGTGGAGCACTGGAAGAGCTTCTTGGTGGAGCACTGGTAGAGCTTCTTGGTGGAGCACTGGAAGAGCTTCTTGGTGGAGTATTGGAAGGGTTCCTTTGGTGGAGCATTGGAGATGGGTTCCTATGGTGGAGCATTGGAGATGTGCAGCTATGGAGTCTAGCTTGGTGATGTACTAGCTCCATAGGGTGTTGGGAGCATCCTTGTGTGTGGAGCTCGCCCCAACCTTGTGAAGGAATCACCGCCTCGACCGGTGCCTTAGTGGAAGAGGGAGAGCACCTCCGTGGAGCTCTCTCGAGGAAGAGGGTGAGGCCTTCCTTCGTAGTGTGGCCGTCTAGTCTCTTGTGTGAGACTAGCACCTCCTCAACGCAGACGTACTTCCTGTTGTGGAAGGAACTGCAGTAAACAAACCTCGCCTCGCCTCCGCGCCCTCCGGTTGTCTCGCTCCTTACTCTTACTATCTTGTTGATTCCTTTACTTGTTGCACATGCTCTAGCATCATTGTAGGAACACCGCTATTGCAAAAGTTATCACCTTTACCTTCCGTTGCGCTAAAATTGAAAAAGGTTAAAACTTGCCGTAGCGCCATTCACCCCCCCTCTTGTTCGCTACGATCCATTCAAGTGGTATCAGAGCGGGGTTTTCTTGCTCGGGCTTTACCGCCTAAGAAATGGCCGAACAAGAGGTGGTTGTGAATGGAGTCCTTCCCGGTGAGCAATCATCTCCATCATCAAGTGCCGATAATACTCCGGCTACTTTGGATGATCTCAAGAAATTGGAGTCATCCATTGTGTCTCAATTGAAGGCTATGGTGATGGAGTTGATTACTCCAAAAACAAACCCCATGATAGATTCTAAGAATGGTGTCAACGTTTTCCCACCACAAGTTAACTCTTTTCCTTGTGTTGAGGTTGTTGAGCAATCAACAAGTTCACATCGGGAAAAGGATCTTGAGAATGTTGACACCTCATCTAAAGGGAAGGATGAATCTCCGGTTGCGGGAAAATTAATAGATATTCATGCGGTGTTCTCACCAAGTGATTGTGCCTTAAATTTCCCAATACCCATGCCATGCATTTTGCCTCATGGTTCTCCACCTCTACTACTTGATTATAATCGGTTTGGTGATTGGAAATTCTTAATGCGTTCCCATATGCGCAGTGCTTCTACCGAGTTGTGGCGTATCATTGAAGAAGGCTATTCACCACGAGATCGTATGAACTTGACAAGAAGAGAAGTGGTGGACAACCAACTCAACGCCATCGCCATCAACATGATCCACTTGGCCGTTACTCCCAAGGATCGTGCTCATATCCGCTCGCTCAAGACCGCCAAGGAAGCTTGGGACAAACTTGACATGCTCTTCCTCGAACATATGAACATCCAAAGCTCTTGCTTAAATGAAGTGAACAACATGGCCATGACGAAGCCAATGGCCATATCTAAGAAGAATGCGGAAGACCATGTTGCTCACCCACACTCTACCTGCAAGCTTGAGTTTGCATTGTATCGTGAACACATGGCCCCTATCACCAAGAGTTTTTGGGAGGGAATCAAGAGACGAAGCTCAAGATCTTTTTGCTACAATTCTGGTGACAAAAAACATCTTGTTGCGGAATGTATCTATGAGAGAAGAGATGAACATGATGGAAAGCTCCTTCGCAAGAGCGGGTGTAGACCTCTGATACGTCTCCGACGTATCGATAATTTCTTGTGTTCCATGCCACATTATTGATGATATCTACATGTTTTATGCACACTTTATGTCATATTCGTGCATTTTCTGGAACTAACCTATTAACAAGATGCCGAAGAGCCGCTTGTCAAGTTTCTGCTGTTTTTGGTTTCAGAAATCCTAGTAAGGAAATATTCTCGGAATTGGACGAAATCAATGCCCAGGGTCCTATTTTGCCACGAAGCTTCCAGAAGACCGAAGAGGAGACGAAGTGGGGCCACGAGGTGGCCACACCATAGGGCGGCGCGGCCCAGCCCTTGGCCGCGCCGACCTGTAGTGTGGGGCCCTCGTGTGGCCCCCTGACCTGCCCTTCCGCCTACTTAAAGCCTCCGTCGCGAAACCCCTAGTACCGAGAGCCACGATACGGAAAACCTTCCAGAGACGCCGCCGCCGCCAATCCCATCTCGGGGGATTCAGGAGATCGCCTCCGGCACCCTGCCGGAGAGGGGAATCATCTCCCGGAGGACTCTACGCCGCCATGGTCGCCTCCGGAGTGATGTGTGAGTAGTCTACCCCTGGACTATGGGTCCATAGCAGTAGCTAGATGGTTGTCTTCTCCCCATTGTGCTTAATTGTCGGATCTTGTGAGCTGCCGAACATGATCAAGATCATCTATCTGTAATTCTATATGTTGCGTTTGTTGGGATCCGATGAATAGAGAATACTTGTTATGTTGATTATCAATTTATATCTATGTGTTGTTTATGATCTTGCATGCTCTCCGTTACTAGTAGATGCTCTGGCCAAGTAGATGCTTGTAACTCCAAGAGGGAGTATTTATGCTCGATAGTGGGTTCATGTCTCCGTGAATCTGGGGAAGTGACAGAAATCTCTAAGATTATGGATGTGCTGTTGCCACCAGGGATAAAACATTGGTGCTATGTTCGAGGATGTAGTTACTGATTACATTACGCGCAATACTTACTGCAATTGTCTGTTGTTAGCAACTTAATACTGGAGGGGGTTCGGATGATAACCTGAAGGTGGACTTTTTAGGCATAGATGCATGCTGGATAGCGGTCTATGTACTTTGTCATAATGCCCAATTAAATCTCACTATACTCATCATAATATGTATGTGCATGGTCATGCCCTCTTTATTTGACAATTGCCCAACTGTAATTTGTTCACCCAACATGTTGTTTATCTTATGGGAGACACACCTCTAGTGAACTGTGGACCCCGGTCCAATTCTCTATACTGAAATACAATCTACTGCAATACTGTTCTACTGTTTTCTGCAAACAATCATCATCCACACTATACATCTAATCCTTTGTTACAGCAAGTCGGTGAGATTGACAACCTCGCTGTTTCGTTGGGGCAAAGTACTTTGGTTGTGTTGTGCAGGTTCCACGTTGGCGCCGGAATCCCTGGTGTTGCGCCGCACTACATCCCGCCGCCATCAACCTTCAACGTGCTTCTTGACTCCTACTGGTTCGATTAAACCTTGGTTTCTTACTGAGGGAAACTTGCCGCTGTGCGCATCACACCTTCCTCTTGGGGTTTCCAACGGACGTGTCAACTACACGCATCAAGCAAATTTTTGTGCCGTTGCCGGGGAGATCAAGACACGCTGCAAGGGGAGTCTCCACTTCCCAATCTCTTTACTTTGTTTTTGTCTTGCTTTATTTTATTTACTACTTTGTTTGCTGCACTAAATCAAAATACAAAAAAATTAGTTGCTAGTTTTACTTTATTTGCTATCTCGTTTGCTATATCAAAAACACAAAAAAATTAGTTACTTGCATTTACTTTATCTAGTTTGCTTTATTTACTACTGCTAAAATGGGTACTCCTGAAAATACTAAGTTGTGTGACTTCACAACCACAAATAATAATGATTTCTTATGCACACCTATTGCTCCACCTGCTACTACAGCAGAATTCTTTGAAATTAAACCTGCTTTACTGAATCTTGTTATGCGAGAGCAATTTTCTGGTGTTATTTCTGATGATGCTGCTGCCCATCTTAATAATTTTGTTGAACTATGTGAAATGCAAAAATATAAAGATGTAGATGGTGACATTATAAAATTAAAATTGTTCCCTTTCTCATTAAGAGGAAGAGCTAAAGATTGGTTGCTATCTCTGCCTAAGAATAGTATTGATTCATGGACTAAATGCAAGGATGCTTTTATTGGTAGATATTATCCCCCTGCTAAAATTATATCTTTGAGGAGTAGCATAATGAATTTTAAACAATTAGATACTGAGCATGTTGCACAAGCATGGGAAAGAATGAAATCTCTGGTTAAAAATTGCCCAACCCATGGACTGACTACTTGGATGATCATCCAAACCTTCTATGCAGGACTAAATTTTTCTTCGCGGAATTTATTGGATTCAGCTGCTGGAGGTACCTTTATGTCCATCACTCTTGGTGAAGCAACAAAGCTTCTTGATAATATGATGATCAACTACTCTGAATGGCACACGGAAAGAGCTCCACAAGGTAAGAAGGTAAATTCTGTCGAAGAAACCTCTTCCTTGAGTGATAAGATTGATGCTATTATGTCTATGCTTGTGAATGATAGGACTAATATTGATCCTAATAATGTTCCATTAGCTTCATTGGTTGCCCAAGAAGAACATGTTGATGTAAACTTCATTAAAAATAATAATCTCAACAACAATGCTTATCGGAACAATTCTAGTAATAACTATAGGCCATATCCTTATAATAATGGTAACGGTTATGCTAATTCTTATGGGAATTCTTACAATAATAATAGGAACACACCCCTGGACTTGAAGCCATGCTTAAAGAATTTATTAGTACACAAACTGCTTTTAACAAATCTGTTGAAGAAAAGCTTGGGAAAATTGATATACTTGCTTCTAAAGTCGATAGTCTTGCTGCTGATGTTGATCTTTTGAAATCGAAAGTTATGCCTAATAGGGATATTGAAAATAAAATTGTTACTACAGCAAATGCCATCCAAGTTAGAATTAATGAGAATATAAGATTGATGGCTGAATTGCGTGCTAGGTGGGATAGAGAAGAAAATGAAAAACTAGCTAAAGAGAAAAATGTAGCTAAAGTTTGGACTATTACCACCACAAGTAATGCTAATGCTACACATGTTGCTGCACCTCCTACTAATACTAATAAAAGAATTGGTGTTAGCAATGTTTCCACTTCTAATGCAAAGCGCGAGAAACTGCCTGAAACTGCTAAAACTGCTGAAACTGCCTGTGATAAAACTGCTGAAATTTTTTCCAACATTGGGGATGATGATTGATGACCCACAAGTATAGGGGATCGCGATAGTCTTCGAGGGTAGTATAACCCAATTTATTGATTCGACACAAGGGGAGGTAAAGAATACTTATAAGCCTTAACAACTGAGTTGTCAATTCAGCTGCACCTGGAAAAGCACTAGCAACAGGGGTGATGTGAAAGTAGCAGTAATATGAGAGCAATAGTAACAGTAACACAGCAGCAGTAATAGCAATATGAGAGCGATGGCACCAGAAGATAGTTGATACTACTTCCAATGACATGTAGAACAAGTATATGATGATGAAATATGGACCGGGGTTCCCAGCGATCTACACTAGTGGTAACTCTCAAATAAGTGACAAGTGTTGGGTGAACAAATTACAGTTGGGCAATTGATAGGATTGATAAAGCATTAAGAAAGAACATCAATTCATTAATCATGTAGGCATGTTTTCCGTATATAGTCGTACGTGCTCGCAATGATAAACTTGCACAACATCTTTTGTCCTACCAGCCGGTGGCAGCCGGGCCTCAAGGGAAACTACTGGATATTAAGGTACTCCTTTTAATAGAGTACCGGAGCAAAGCATTAACACTCCGTGAAAACATGTGTCCCTCACATCACCGCCATCCCCTCCGGTTGTCCCGATTTCTGTCACTTCGGGGCCTTTGGTTCCGGACAGTGACATGTGCATACAACTTGTAGATACAATCTAAGCAATAAGTATAGAGCTCAAATCTAAGATCATGCCACTCGGGCCCTAGTGACAAGCATTAAGAATAACAAGATTGCAGCAACAATAACTTCACAAACTTTATAGATAGACTAATCATAATGTATCATCCATCGGATCCCAACAAACACAACACCAATTACATCAGATGAATCTCAATCATGTAAGGCAGCTCATGAGATCATTGTATTGACGTACATGGAGGAGAGTATACCAACTAGCTACTGCTAGAACCCGTAGTCCATGGGGGAACTACTCACGGAGCATGATGGAGGCGGTGGCGTTGATGGAGATGGCTTCCGGGGGCACTTCCCCGTCCCGGCAGGGTGCCAGAACAGAGAGTTCTGTCCCCCGAATTGGAGTTTTGCGATGGCGGCGGCGCCCCTGGAGTCTTTCTGGAGTTTCGTCAATTCGTATGGTGTTTTTAGGTCGAAAGGGATTTTATAGGCGAAGAGGCGGCGCAGGGGGGCACCTGGGGGCGCCTCACCCTAGGCTGGCGCGGGCCCAGGCTTGGCCGCGCCGCCATAGGGTGTGGTGGCCCTCTGGCCCCTCTCCGACTCTTCTTCGGTGTTCTGGAGCCTTCCGGGAAAAATAGGAGGTTTGGCGTTGATTTCGTCCAATTCCGAGAATATTGCCCGAACAGCCTTTTTGGAACCAAAAACAGCAGAAAACAGGAACTGGCACTGTGGCATCTCGTTAATAGGTTAGTTCCGAAAAATGCATGAAATCATCATAAAGTGCAAGCAAAACATGTAAGTATTGTCATAAAAAAAGCATGGAACAACAGAAATTATGGATACGTCGGGGACGTATCAGCATCCCCAAGCTTAGTTCCTGCTAGTCCCGAGCAGGTAAACGATAAAAAGAATAATTTCTGTAGTGACATGCTACTTACATAACCTTGATCATACTATTACAAAGCATATGAAATGAATGAAGTGACTCAAGGCAATGATCTATAGTTGCTAACAAATAGATAACATATAGCAAAACTTTTCATGAAGAGTACTTTCAAGACAAGCATCAAAAGTCTTGCACAAGAGTTAACTCATAAAGCAATAAATTCAAAGTAAAGGCATCGAAGCAACACAAAGGAAGATTTAAGTTTCAGCGGTTGCTTTCAACTTTCAACATGTATATCTCATGGATATTGTCAACATAGAGTAATATGATGAATGCAAATAAGCAAGTATGTAAGAATCAATGCACAGTTAACACAAGTGTTTGCTTCTAAGGTGGAAGGAAGTAGGTAAACTGACTCAACATAAAGTAAAAGAATGGCCCTTCGCAGAGGGAAGCATTGATTGCTATATTTGTGCTAGAGCTTTGGTTTTGAAAACATAAAGAGAGCATAAAAGTAAAATTTTGAGAGGTGTTTGTTGTTGTCAACGAATGGTAGTGGGCACTCTAACCCCCTTGCCAGACAAACCTTCAAAGAGCGGCTCCCATTTTATTTTATTTTTGGGTGGCACTCCTTCCAACCTTTCTTTCACAAACCATGGCTAACCGAATCCTCGGGTGCCTGCCAACAATCTCATACCATGAAGGAGTGCCTTTTTATTTTAGTTTTATTATGATGACACTCCCCCCAACCTTTGCTTACACAAGCCATGGCTAACCGAATCCTTCGGGTGCCGTCCAACAATCACATACCATGGAGGAGTGTCTATTTAGTTTAATTAATTTGGGACTGGGAATCCCATTGCCAGCTCTTTTTGCAAAATTATTGGATAAGCGGATGAAGCCACTAGTCCATTGGTGAAAGTTGCCCAACAAGAATGAAAGATAAACACCACATACTTCCTCATGAGCTATAAAACATTAACACAAATTGAGAAGCATTTTGAATTGTTTAAAGGTAGCACTCAAGCAATTTACTTTGGAATGGCAGGAAATACCACATAGTAGGTAGGTATGGTGGACACAATTGGCATAGTGGTTGGCTCAAGGATTTTGGATGCATGAGAAGTATTCCCTCTCGATACAAGGCTTAGGCTAGCAAGGTTGTTTGAAGCAAACACAAGTATGAACCGGTACAGCAAAACTTACATAAGAACATATCGCAAGCATTATAATACTCTACAATGTCTTCCTTGTTGCTCAAACACTTTACCAGAAAATATCTAGACCTTAAGAGAGATCAATTATGCAAACCAATTTTAACAAGCTTTACGGTAGTTCTCCACTAATAGGTTTAAAATACATGCAAAAACTTATGATCTACTTGAGAGCTCAAAACAATTTCCAAGTATCAAATTATCCAAGACATATGAGGCATTTTCTGCTTCCAACCAAATAAAGATAAGTATTGTAGCTTCCAACTTTTATCATTGAACATTAAAAGTAAAACGAAGAACAAGTGTTCATATGAAAAAGCGGAGCGTGTATCTCTCCCAAACAAGGATTGCTAGGATCCGAATTTATTCAAACACAAACAAAAATAAAGACACACAGACGCTCCAAGTAAAGCACATAAGATGTGACTGAATAAAAATATAGTTTCAGGGGAGGAACCTGATAAGTTGATGAAGAAGGGGATGCCTTGGGCATCCCCAAGCTTAGACGCTTGAGTCTTCTTGAAATATGCAGGGATGAACCACGGGGGCATCCCCAAGCTTAGACTTTTCACTCTTCTTGATCATATATCATCCTCCTCTCTTGACCCTTGAAAACTTCCTTCACACCAATCTTCTCATAAACTTCATTAGAGGGGTTAGTACTCAAAAAATTTGAATCCACCTTGGTCCTGTAGTGGCACATTGCAAGAACTCAATAAAACATTAGCTATAGCCCTCTACGTCTAGAAAACCTCGCTTAAAGTCCACAAGAGACAATGCAAAAAACAGAGACAGAATCTGCCAAAACAGAACAGCCAGTAAAGACGAATTTTAAATAAATACTTCCGTTGCTCAAATCAGAAAACTCAAAACTAATGAAAGTTGCGTACATATCTGAGGAACACGCACGTAAATTGGCATATTTTTCTGATTTTTCTACAGAGAAAACAGCCCAGATTCGTGACAGATAGAAATCTGTTTCTGCGCAGAAATCCAAATCTAGTATCAACCTTCAATTAGAGGCTTCACTTGGCACAACAAAACACAAAACTAAGATAAGGAGAGGTTGCTACAGTAGTAAACAACTTCCAAGACACAAATATAAAAACAAGTACTGTAGCAAAATAACACATGGGTTATCTCCCAAGAAGTTCTTTCTTTATAGCCATTAAGATGGGCTCAGCAGTTTTAATGATGCACTCGCAAGAAATAGTATTTGAAGCAAAAGAGAGCATCAAGAGGCAAATCTAAAACATATTTAAGTCTAACATGCTTCCTATGCATAGGAATCTTGTGCACAAATAAATTCATGAAGAACAAAGTGACAAGCATAAGAAGATAAAACAAGAGTAACTTCAAAATTTTAAGCACATAGAGAGGTGTTTTAGTACCATGCAAATTTCTACAACCATATTTTCCTCTCTCATAATAATTTTCAGTAGCTTCATGAACAAACTCAACAATATAACTATCACATGCAGCATGCTTCTCATGATTTCCAAACACATAATTTTTATCAAGTTCAAGAATAGTGGAATAAAAACTTTCAAACTTACTTTTATTAATAATATAACAAGGTAGTTGATCAATCTCAAGAGATATGGGACTCATAGAATAAGTCAAGGACTCTCCAATCCCATTTTCATTAGTAGTACAATTAATAGTATCAAGTAACATAGGACCATCATCTAGAGCTTTATCATAAACATTTGCTAAGCAAAGTTCTTTAGTACCATGCATTTCGACATCAGGCACAAACAAAGCATTATCATAAGATTTATCAAAGTAGCATGGATTATCATAAATAACAGTAGCATAATTATTCTCACAAGTTTTACTCATAGGGAATATTTCAAGAGAATCCACAGGAACATAACATTCAACCTCTTTCGGTAAGCATGGAGGACAATCAAATAGTGTAAGAGATAAAGAGTTACTCTCATTAGAAGGTTGGCATGGGTAGCTAATCCATTCTTCCTCCTTTTGTTCGTCACTCTCCTCTTCTTTTTCATCCAATGAGCTTTCAGGTTCATTAATTTCCTTCTTTTTTTCATCCAATGAGCTTTCAGGTTCATCAATTTCTTCTTCCACCGGTTCCTGCAAATTGTGAGTGCATTCTTGTGCATTAATGTGTCTCTCTTTATAATCAAGGATATAAGGATTCCTACTGTAGCATTCTATGCAAGAATTAAGGATAGTAGAGACATAATCTTTAAGGTCCTTACAAATAGCACAAGTTTCATAATTCTCAACCATGAAGGATTCTATCTCGGAGGCTCCCATAAATAAGACAAATTGTTCTACCTCTTCGAACCCATAATGAATATAGCAATTCCGATTAGAGCTCTTAATTAAAAATTCCTCACTAGAGGCACATTGAAATTTAAAATACTTATCCTGTTGAGAGCAACAGTTTATATCATGGCGTCTAAGCAAGATTCTAGCCATTGTATTCAATTTTTCTATCATAGCACTCATTATTTTACCAGTTCTTGATTCTCTATAATTATTATAGCATTCTATAAGCTCCAAGTAGGTTGTTGGTTCTCCCATAACAGCAGTTTCTAATTTTTAGATTTTTCAATTTTTATGGATTTTTGGGTATATGAGGAAAATAAAACAAGACAAAAATAAACTAAGCAAAAGTAAACTACGCAAACTAATACTAGACAGAAATAAACTAAGCACAAATAAACTAGGCAAAAGTAAACTAAGCAAAGCAAAATAAAACAAATTAAAAACAGAGAGAGGGGTAGAGTGTACTCCCCAGGTGAACTTATGAGTAGAGCTATGCCTCCCCGGCAACGGCGCCAGAAAACAGTCTTGATGACCCACAAGTATAGGGGATCGCGATAGTCTTCGAGGGTAGTATAACCCAATTTATTGATTCGACACAAGGGGAGGTAAAGAATACTTATAAGCCTTAACAACTGAGTTGTCAATTCAGCTGCACCTGGAAAAGCACTAGCAACAGGGGTGATGTGAAAGTAGCAGTAATATGAGAGCAATAGTAACAGTAACACAGCAGCAGTAATAGCAATATGAGAGCGATGGCACCAGAAGATAGTTGATACTACTTCCAATGACATGTAGAACAAGTATATGATGATGAAATATGGACCGGGGTTCCCAGCGATCTACACTAGTGGTAACTCTCCAATAAGTGACAAGTGTTGGGTAAACAAATTACAGTTGGGCAATTGATAGGATTGATAAAGCATTAAGAAAGAACATCAATTCATTAATCATGTAGGCATGTTTTCCGTATATAGTCGTACGTGCTCGCAATGAGAAACTTGCACAACATCTTTTGTCCTACCAGCCGGTGGCAGCCGGGCCTCAAGGGAAACTACTGGATATTAAGGTACTCCTTTTAATAGAGTACCGGAGCAAAGCATTAACACTCCGTGAAAACATGTGTCCCTCACATCACCGCCATCCCCTCCGGTTGTCCCGATTTCTGTCACTTCGGGGCCTTTGGTTCCGGACAGTGACATGTGCATACAACTTGTAGATACAATCTAAGCAATAAGTATAGAGCTCAAATCTAAGATCATGCCACTCGGGCCCTAGTGACAAGCATTAAGAATAACAAGATTGCAGCAACAATAACTTCACAAACTTTATAGATAGACTAATCATAATGTATCATCCATCGGATCCCAACAAACACAACACCAATTACATCAGATGAATCTCAATCATGTAAGGCAGCTCATGAGATCATTGTATTGAAGTACATGGAGGAGAGTATACCAACTAGCTACTGCTAGAACCCGTAGTCCATGGGGGAACTACTCACGGAGCATGATGGAGGCGGTGACGTTGATGGAGATGGCTTCCGGGGGCACTTCCCCGTCCCGGCAGGGTGCCGGAACAGAGAGTTCTGTCCCCCGAATTGGAGTTTCGCGATGGCGGTGGCGCCCCTGGAGTCTTTCTGGAGTTTCGTCAATTCGTACGGTGTTTTTAGGTCGAAAGGGATTTTATAGGCGAAGAGGCGGCGCAGGGGGGGCACCTGGGGGCGCCTCACCCTAGGCTGGCGCGGGCCCAGGCTTGGCCGCGCCGCCATAGGGTGTGGTGGCCCTCTGGCCCCTCTCTGACTCTTCTTCGGTGTTCTGGAGCCTTCCGGGAAAAATAGGAGGTTTGGCGTTGATTTCGTCCAATTCCGAGAATATTGCCCGAACAGCCTTTCTGGAACCAAAAACAGCAGAAAACAGGAACTGGCACTGTGGCATCTCATTAATAGGTTAGTCCCGGAAAATGCATGAAATCATCATAAAGTGCAAGCAAAACATGTAAGTATTGTCATAAAACAAGCATGGAACAACAGAAATTATGGATACGTCGGGGACGTATCAATGATCCCATTGCTTTAGATTATAATGGTTTGAATTTTGATGATTGCCACATCTCTGAAGTTATAAAGTTCTTACAAAAACTTGCTAGAAGTCCTAATGCTAGTGCTATAAATTTGGCTTTCACGCAACATATTACAAATGCTCTCATAAAAGCTAGAGAAGAGAAACTAGAACGTGAAGCCTCTATTCCTAGAAAACTAGAGGATGGTTGGGAGCCCATCATTAAGATGAAGGTTAAAGATTTTGATTGTAATGCTTTATGTGATCTTGGTGCAAGTATTTCTGTTATGCCTAAGAAAGTCTATGATATGCTTGACTTGCCACCATTGAAAAATTGTTATTTGGATGTTAATCTCGCTGATAATGCTAAAAAGAAACCTTTGGGGAAAGTTGATAATGTTCGCATTACCGTTAACAATAACCTTGTCCCCGTTGATTTTGTTGTCTTGGATATTGAATGCAATGCATCTTGTCCCATCATATTGGGAAGACCTTTTCTTCGAACCGTTGGTGCTATCATTGATATGAAGGAAGGTAATATTAAATATCAATTTCCTCTCAAGAAAGGTATGGAACACTTCCCTAGAAAGAGAATGAAGTTACCTTTTGATTCTATTATTAGAACAAATTATGATGTTGACACTTCGTCTCTTGATAATACTTGATACACACTTTCTGCGCCTAGCTGAAAGGCGTTAAAGAAAAGCGCTTATGGGAGACAACCCATGTGTTTTTACTACAGTACTTTGTTTTTATTTTGTGTCTTGGAAGTTGTTTACTACTGTAGCAACCTCTCCTTATCTTAGTTTAGTGTTTTGTTGTGCCAAGTAAAGTCGTTGATAGTAAAGTTCATACTAGATTTGGATTACTGTGCAGAAACAGATTTCTTTGCTGTCACGAATCTGGGCTGTTTTCTCTGTAGGTAACTCAGAAAATTATGTCAATTTACGTGAGTAATCCTCAGATATGTACGCAACTTTCATTCAATTTGAGCATTTTCATTTGAGCAAGTCTGGTGCCTCGATAAAATTCGTCAATACGAACTGTTCTGTTTTGACAGATTCTGCCTTTTATTTCGCATTGCCTCTTTTGCTATGTTGGATGAATTTCTTTGATCCATTAATGTCCAGTAGCTTTATGCAATATCCAGAAGTGTTAAGAATGATTGTGTCACCTCTGAACATGTTAATTTTTATTGTCCACTAACCCTCTAATGAGTTGTTTCGAGTTTGGTGTGGAGGAAGTTTTCAAGGATCAAGAGAGGAGTATGATACAACATGATCAAGGAGAGTGAAAGCTCTAAGCTTGGGGATGCCCCGGTGGTTCACCCCTGCATATATCAAGAAGACTCAAGCGTCTAAGCTTGGGGATTCTGTTGACTGCCAAAACCCACCGGCGGGCAGCGGCCTGTCAACACAGTGGAGAGCCGGGAAGAGCCTAGAGCTGCGGCTGGCTGAGACCCCTCCGAGCGATGGCCCGCAATGCTCTTCTGGTCACACGCGGCGATGCGAAGTGCAAGGGCGTGCCACCTGACCTATACCTGGTCAGGAAGGTGATGGGGATGCCTCGCTTAGTTCCTGCATGGCATACACGTAAACATTAAATACGAGCCTCGATCGGCTCTCAGGTTATCCTGTGAATCGGCTCAAAGAGCCGATTCACCCATGATCCGTACGGGGTGCACGAATACTTGGTGATCCTGCTTGATCAAGATATAGCTAATGAGATCTACGACGATTTAGGGTTTTCACCACATAATCGGATCATCCTACTCCAGGTTGGGCCTCGCGGCCACGCACGGTGCTCATAAGCCGATCCTAAACAAGGCCTAAAAACCAACATGACGTTGATCCTCGGAACATCCTGTTTAGGACTTGCGAACACCACCCTACGTGCCGCTGGATCCTCCACCCCTTTGTAAGGCCTAACTATTGCAGATATTAAACTAATCCTTGCAGAGCAAGGAGCAATCGTAACGGATCAGATCTACTAGATGATGAATAAGCAGGGTGCCGCCCCCACGCCTAAGATAGGCGTGAGGGCGGCTAGACATGCAAGGGCTGCACTACGTAAGCATGTTATACGAAGAGCTATGCTAACCCTAACACATCTATGATAACTACGTTGCTCGCCATCAAAGACGCTTCAGTACGAGCAACGCATGAACAACGTGGGGCTTGTGCTGCCTAGATCGCAAGATGCGATCTAGGCAGCATGTCGCTTACCTGATTGAAACCCTCGAGATGAAGGAGTTGGCGATGCGCCGAGATTGGTTTGTTTTGGGTTGAACGTGAGTTGTTGTTTATTCCATAAACCCTAGATACATATTTATAGTCCGGCGGACTTTCTAATTCAGGCGTGCACCTACCGTGCACGGGTAAAACTCTAACTCCTAACTTAACATACGATCTAATATATTACAGATAAATGGGCAATCTAGCCCAACTTCGCATATAAGGCCGATCTTCGTATTCTCTCCAAATATAATCTTCAGGCTTATCTTGATCGTGGCCCACTTCCAACTTGGTCAAATTCTGGTGATAACACATGCCCCCCTGGTTTTGGAAATGACATTTCCAAAATCATTATGCTTTTACCGTCGGGTCATGTCGTGGCAGAGCAGAACCTATTGCAGTATTTTTCATCATGACGCCCTGCCTTCTTGACTGCTCCGCGTGATTTGACCGTTGCATTTGGGCACCGCCTCCTCGAAAACTGCTGTGGCATTGAATTCCTTCACCATAGCCCGCTTTATTTAACCGCTTTTGAGCAGTTCGTCACCTCACCATCCTGCTCTATTCTGGCCATCGGCACCACAAAACCCCAATCTCCCACAGTCATGTCTTCCTCTTCTTCCTCTTCGTCGTCGGTCTTCCACGACTCCTCCTCCGAGCTTTCCTACGGGTCCTCCTCCTCCCGTGAGACGCCGCCGGACATCCGTGCCCCAGCAGCATGGGACCTGGAAGACCACGCTTCCTCGGTCTGGTCCGAAGACGACCAGTCCCTGACCAGCGGGGACGAAGATCTTCAGCTCCTTGCCGTCGGGGAACTGGAGTCGGAGAGCGAGGACGATCAGTTCCCCTGGGACGGCTACCCCACTTCTGAAGCAGAGGAAGAGGAAAACGACGATGACGACGACGACTCCCTCGAGGGCTACCCGCCAGCGAAGCGCCTCCGCATGTGGTGGGACGACGACAGCAGCGACGATGAAGGCGAAGATGAAGCTCCTGTAGAGGGTTATGGGAGCAGTGACGAGGAACCCATCGGCAGCAGTGCCGATGAGAGTTCCGAGGATGACGATGAAGGAAGCGATGGCCCATAGATTAAGATCTACTAGTGTAGGCCTAGCAATAGTAGATTGGTCAATAGACCCTTCTTTTGTTCCTCCTTCCTAAGAAATCGACTCTTTTTTTATAAGAAATCCCCTTACTAATGAAGAAAATCCCTTAATTAATCTCGCTCCCTTGCCGATTGTCGAAGAGAGTTGTCGTACAGGGAGCCGATAGCAGAGCATCGGCTCATATTACTATCTGAGGCCAAGCTGTTGTATGAACTTATTTCGCTAAAGTCGATACCAGCGTATCGGCTTTGTTTTCTGAAGTCGATGCCCGTGCATCGGCTGTTCTTGCATACTGTCAATCTCCACACATTTTCTCAAGTCGATGTCTGTGCATCGGCTGTGATTTTTTTTACTGGCCGATTCTGAAATCGGCCCCCATATCTTACTGTCCATCATCCCACATGCTTGGGAAGTATTTCTTGAGGTGTTGACCATTTACAGCCACTGGGAACTTTTCACCGCTCAATTCCTCCAGCATGTATGCATTACCCTTCAAGGCCTGGACAACTTTGTACGGACCGTGCCAATTAGGAGACCATTTGCCATATGCCTTATCCCTGGTTCCCAATGGCAACACAGCTTCCCACACAAGATCACCAACTTGGAACTCCTTTGGCCTAACCTTTTTGTTGTAAGCACGAGCCACCTTAGCTTTGTTCTCCTTAATCTTCTCCAACGACCAAAGGCTGAGTTCTGTTGCGTCCTCAATAGTGTCGCTCATCAAAGCTGCATATTCTTCAGCCGTCAGATCATTCTGAAACGTGACACGTCTTGATCCAGCCGTAATTTCCCAAGGCAATACGGCTTCCTGTCCATAGACAAGCTGGTACGGTGAAGTCTTTATGGCTCCATGGCACGACATGCGGTAGGCCCATAATGCTTCTGATAACTTCTCATGCCAATCCCGAGGGTTCTCGTCAATTTTCCTCTTGATTAGCTTGATCAAACTCTGATTGGACGCCTCAGCCTGCCCGTTAGCTTGAGCATAGTATGGGGATGATCGGATCAGTTTGATCCCTAAGCCATCACAGAACTTCCTGAATTCTTTAGAAATGAAGACCGAACCTCCATCGGTCGTGATAGTTTGGGGGATCCCAAACCTATGAATGACGTGTTCTTTCACAAACTTGATCACATCTTCCGACTTCACCTTTTTCATAGGGACGGCTTCCACCCACTTAGTGAAGTAATCTGTGATAACCAAAATCCACTCATGTTTTTTACCTGACGCCGGATGGATTTTGCCGATCATATCCATGCCCCACCCCCGAAACGGCCAAGGCTTGATGATGGGGTTCATTGCTGATGCTGGCACCGTTTGAATCTTTCCAAACATCTGACACGCTTGGCACCCCTTGTAATAATTGAAGCAATCTTCAAGCATAGTGGGCCAATAAAACCCTGATCGCCTGATCAACCACTTCATCTTATGAGCCGACTGATGCGTTCCACAGGCACCTTCATGCACCTCATGTAAGAGCCGATTAGACTCAGTCGGTCCTAGGCACTTGAGTAGCAACCCTTCCAATGTCCTGTAGAACATGTCGTCTCCTATAAGGACATACTTCATGGCTTTGTATCTTACCCGTTTAGGTGCCCCCCGAGCCGAATCTTTTAAATAATCGAAGATCTCGGCTCTCCAATCATTCTGTTCCAGGAATTGTATCTGAACTTCCGATCCGTCGGCTATATCTATGTAGCCTGACGCCATTTGTGCGAGATTGTTGGCATCGGTATTCTGGGACCTTGGGATCCAATTAAAGTTGATGTACCGAAACTGTGTCATCAACTCACGGCATTCCACCCAATATGGGAACAGTGACTCACTTTCGCAACTATATTCATCCGTGAGCTGGTTAATCACCAACTTTGAGTCTCCAAAGAGCTCCACAGCTTCCGCTCCAGCTTCTAGTAGCAATTCCATTCCCTTGCGTATTGCCTCGTATTCTGCTACGTTGTTGGTGCAAGGGGTAGATAATCTGATGGAGAAGGAGTACTCTGCCCCCCGAGGCGACACAAGCAGAACACCGATGCCACAACCCCCGTCACAAACCGATCCATCGAAGAACATAGCCCATGCACGTATTGATAGTGCTGCTATATTGGTACTGATCCGTTCAGCGATGAGATCGGCCAACGCTTGGCCCTTGACTGCCTTCGCCGGCTGGTACCGGAGATCAAATTCTGACAGTGCCAACATCCACTTACCGAGTCGGCCTTTCAAAACAGGGGCCGACAACATGTGCTTGACAACGTCTGATTTACAGATGACGATGATCTCTGCCGTCAGAAGGATGTGATGAAGCTTGGTGCAGGTAAAGAACAGGCAGAGGCCAAGTTTCTCAACCTCAGGATATCTTGTCTCCGCGTCTAGCATCCTTCTGCTGAGGTAGAAAACGACTCTCTCCACGCCCTCGTAGAGTTGCACCACCACCGAAGCAATGGACGTGTCAGTTACTGATAGGTAGATGTAGAATGGCCTGTCTTGCTGGGGCGGAACTAGCACAGGCGGCGTCGTCAGATATCGCTTAATCTCATCAAACGCCTGTTGCTGTTCTGCCCCCCAGTGAAACTCGTCGTCAGATTTAGTCTTCACCAGTGCCATGAACGGCTCGATTCGTCCCGACAAATTAGAGATGAACCGCCGGACGAAATTGATCTTGCCGATGAGGCGTTGGAGCTCCTTCTTCGTAGTTGGCGGCTGCATGGTACGCACCGCCTCCTGACTTTTCAGGCCGATCTCAATTCCCCGTTCATGAACCAAAAAACCTAGGAATTGACCAGCCGTCACACCAAAGGCACACTTCTTCGGATTCATTCTCAACCCGAATTTCCGAGTTCGGTCTAGGACGCGCCGTAGATCGCCCAAATGTCCCTCCATGGAGACCGATTTGACCACCACGTCATCGATGTAGATCTCCACCAACTTGCCGATCAAATCATGAAATATATAATTCATGGCTCGTTGGTACGTTGCACCAGCATTCTTCAACCCAAAGGTCATGACCACGTATTCGAACAAGCCTACTGCCCCTGGTACCCTGAATGCGGTCTTGTGTATATCTTCCGGAGCCATGAAAATCTGATTATAACCGGCGTTGCCATCCATGAAGCTCAACACCTTGTGGCCAGCAGCAGCGTTTATCAATGTTTCTGCCACGGGCATTGGATATTCGTCCTTTGGGGTGGCTCTGTTAAGATCTCGGAAATCGATGGCCACGCGCCATCGGCCGTCCTTCTTCTCCACCGGAACGATACTGGAGATCCACTCCGCATACCTGCATGGCCTGATGAAGCCAGCGGCCAACATTTTCTCAATCTCCTTCTTGACTTCTTCCAGGATTTCGGCCCTCATCTGACGTGCTCGCTGTTGGAACGGCCGAAACCCCTTCTTAAGGGGGAGCCGATGCTCAATGATGCTCCTGTCCAAACCAGGCATCTCCGTGTAATCCCATGCAAAGCAATCTGGGTATTCTTTCAACAGGGCTATCATCTGTCCCCTGAGCTGTGGATCTAACTTCGTGCTGATGAAAGTAGGTCGAGGTTTATCCCCAGGACCGATGTCGACTTCTTCTAGCTCATCAGCTGATGTAAACCCGTACCCTAGCTTTCCGTCACCTGTGAGGTCGACGCCACATACTGGGAGAGCAGGTGCTACGGATACTACGGGCCGATTACTAGCATCGGCTTCTACCTTGATCATCACCAAGATGTTTTGGCGGTGTTGGGGCCGATCGCATGGAGCAGCCTCCTCCTCATCTTTGCCACGAGAGCAGTTGCCCTCGCCTTTATATCCATCTAGGGGGTGTCCCAGTTCTATCATGTTGACGTTGAACGAGTGTCCTGGTCGGCACCTCCCAGGGTAGGTACCGTTGATCCTGCCAACGGTGCGCGACGGTGAATGAGGCACTCCTGGTGCCGTCGATGTGCACGACAACGGCAGACGGGGCTGGCATGGCACCTTTCCTCGGTAGGTCCTGAGAGCTGACTCTAATAGAGAGTGCCGATTCTTCATGACCTCCTTGACCATCCGAACGGCGACATGCTCCAAAGTATTCACCAGGCTCTCGGAATGGAGGTGCAACGAGCGAGCCACCATGCCACTGATCTCCTGGCGCACGGCCCTGGTACGTTCCTCTGACGGGACAGATAGATCCACTTCATCGAGTGCGCCTTCCGGTGAGAACCCCTTCCGCCTGATGCCATACGCACGGGTTCTGTGATATGAGCCGATGAGGTCGGCTTCGAGGGTGACCTTGATCTCGTCGTATTTCTTCTTGAGCTCGTCAGGCAGCTCCTCGTAGGTGACTGGCGTGCCGTCCGCCGCCATCTCAGATGTAGATGGCGATGTGGTTGATGTAGACGATGGTCCCACCGGGCGTGCCAGAATGTGTTGACTGCCAAAACCCACCGGCGGGCAGCGGCCTGTCAACATAGTGGAGAGCCGGGAAGAGCCTAGAGCTGCGGCTGGCTGAGACCCCTCCGAGCGACGGCCCGCAATGCTCTTCTGGTCACACGCGGCGATGCGAAGTGCAAGGGCGTGCCACCTGACCTATACCTGGTCAGGAAGGTGATGGGGATGCCTCGCTTAGTTCCTGCATGGCATACACGTAAACATTAAATACGAGCCTCGATCGGCTCTCAGGTTATCCTGTGAATCGGCTCAAAGAGCCGATTCACCCATGATCCGTACGGGGTGCACGAATACTTGGTGATCCTGCTTGATCAAGATATAGCTAATGAGATCTACGACGATTTAGGGTTTTCACCACATAATCGGATCATCCTACTCCAGGTTGGGCCTCGCGGCCACGCACGGTGCTCATAAGCCGATCCTAAACAAGGCCTAAAAACCAACATGACGTTGATCCTCGGAACATCCTGTTTAGGACTTGCGAACGCCACCCTACGTGCCGCTGGATCCTCCACCCCTTTGTAAGGCCTAACTATTGCAGATATTAAACTAATCCTTGCAGAGCAAGGAGCAATCGTAACGGATCAGATCTACTAGATGATGAATAAGCAGGGTGCCGCCCCCACGCCTAAGATAGGCGTGAGGGCGGCTAGACATGCAAGGGCTGCACTACGTAAGCATGTTATACGAAGAGCTATGCTAACCCTAACACATCTATGATAACTACGTTGCTCGCCATCAAAGACGCTTCAGTACGAGCAACGCATGAACAACGTGGGGCTTGTGCTGCCTAGATCGCAAGATGCGATCTAGGCAGCATGTCGCTTACCTGATTGAAACCCTCGAGATGAAGGAGTTGGCGATGCGCCGAGATTGGTTTGTTTTGGGTTGAACGTGAGTTGTTGTTTATTCCATAAACCCTAGATACATATTTATAGTCCGGCGGACTTTCTAATTCAGGCGTGCACCTACCGTGCACGGGTAAAACTCTAACTCCTAACTTAACATACGATCTAATATATTACAGATAAATGGGCAATCTAGCCCAACTTCGCATATAAGGCCGATCTTCGTATTCTCTCCAAATATAATCTTCAGGCTTATCTTGATCGTGGCCCACTTCCAACTTGGTCAAATTCTGGTGATAACAGATTCCCAAGGCATCCCCTTCTTCATCGACAACATTATCAGGTTCCTCCCCTGAAACTATATTTTTATTCCATCACATCTTATGTGCTTTTCTTGGAGCGTCGGTTTGTTTTTGTTTTTGTTTTGTTTGAATAAAATGGATCCTAGCATTCACTTTGTGGGAGAGAGACACGCTCCGCTGTAGCATATGGACAAGTATGTCCTTAGGCTTTACTCATAGTATTCATGGCGAAGTTTCTTCTTCGTTAAATTGTTATATGGTTGGAATTGGAAAATGATACATGTAGTAAATTGCTATAATGTCTTGGATAATGTGATACTTGGCAATTTTTGTGCTCATGTTTAAGCTCTTGCATCATATACTTTGCACCCATTAATGAAGAAATACATAGAGCATGCTAAAATTTGGTTTGCATATTTGGTCTCTCTAAGGTCTAGATAATTTCTAGTATTGAGTTTGAACAACAAGGAAGACGGTGTAGAGTCTTATAATGTTTACAATATGTCTTTTATGTGAGTTTTGTTGCGACGTTCATCCTTGTGTTTGTTTCAAATAACCTTGCTAGCCTAAACCTTGTATCGAGAGGGAATACTTCTCATGCATCCAAAATCCTTGAGCCAACCACTATGCCATTTGTGTCCACCATACCTACCTACTACATGATATTTCTCCGCCATTCCAAAGTAAATTGCTTGAGTGCTACCTTTAAAATTCCATCATTCACCTTTGCAATATATAGCTCATGGGACAAATAGCTTAAAAACTATTGTGGTATTGAATATGTACTTATGCACTTTATCTCTTATTAAGTTGCTTGTTGTGCGATAACCATGTTCACTGGGGACGCCATCAACTATTCTTTGTTGAATATCATGTGAGTTGCTATGCATGTTCATCTTGTCTGAAGTAAGGGAGATCTACCACCTTATGGTTAAGCATGCATATTGTTAGAGAAGAACATTGGGCCGCTAACTAAAGCCATGATTCATGGTGGAAGTTTCAGTTTTGGACATATATCCTCAATCTCATATGAGAATAATAATTGTTGCCACATGCTTATGCATTAAAGAGGAGTCCATTATCTGTTGTCTATGTTGTCCCGGTATGGATGTCTAAGTTGAGAATAATCAATAGCGAGAAATCCAATGCGAGCTTTCTCCTTAGACCTTTGTACAGGCGGCATAGAGGTACCCCTTTGTGACACTTGGTTAAAACATGTGTATTGCGATGATCCTGTAGTCCAAGCTAATTAGGACAAGGTGCGGGCACTATTAGTATACTATGCATGAGGCTTGCAACTTGTAAGATATAATTTACATAACTCATATGCTTTATTACTACCGTTGACAAAATTGTTTCATGTTTTCAAAATCAAAGCTCTAGCACAAATATAGCAATCGATGTTTTTCCTCTATGGAGGACCATTCTTTTACTTTTATTGTTGAGTCAGTTCACCTATTTCTCTCCACCTCAAGAAGCAAACACTTGTGTGAACTGTGCACTGATTCCTACATACTTGCATATTGCACTTATTATATTACTCTATGTTGACAATATCCATGAGATATACATGTTACAAGTTGAAAGCAACCGCTGAAACTTAATCTTCCTTTGTGTTGCTTCAATGCTTTTACTATGAATTATTGCTTTATGAGTTAACTCTTATGCAAGACTTATTGATGCTTGTCTTGAAGTACTATTCATGAAAAGTCTTTGCTATATGATTCACTTGTTTACTCATGTCATATACGTTGTTTTGATCGCTGCATTCACTACATATGCTTTACAAATAGTATGATCAAGGTTATGATGGCATGTCACTCCAGAAATTATCTTTGTTATCGTTTTACCTGCTCGGGACGAGCAGAACTAAGCTTGGGGATGCTGATACGTCTCCGACGTATCGATAATTTCTTGTGTTCCATGCCACATTATTGATGATATCTACATGTTTTATGCACACTTTATGTCATATTCGTGCATTTTCTGGAACTAACCTATTAACAAGATGCCGAAGAGCCGATTCTTTGTTTTCTGCTGTTTTTGGTTTCAGAAATCCTAGTAAGGAAATATTCTCGGAATTGGACGAAATCAACGCCCAGGGTCCTATTTTGCCACGAAGCTTCCAGAAGACCGAAGAGGAGACGAAGTGGGGCCACGAGGTGGCCACACCATAGGGCGGCGCGGCCCAGCCCTTGGCCGCGCCGACCTATAGTGTGGGGCCCTCGTGTGGCCCCCTGACCTGCCCTTCCGCCTACTTAAAGCCTCCGTCGCGAAACCCCCAGTACCGAGAGCCACGATACGGAAAACCTTCCAGAGACGCCGCCGCCGCCAATCCCATCTCGGGGATTCGGGAGATCGCCTCCGGCACCACTGCGGAGAGGGGAATCATCTCCCCGGAGGACTCTACGCCGCCATGGTCGCCTCCGGAGTGATGTGTGAGTAGTCTACCCCTGGACTATGGGTCCATAGCAGTAGCTAGATGGTTGTCTTCTCCCCATTGTGCTTAATTGTCGGATCTTGTGAGCTGCCGAACATGATCAAGATCATCTATCTGTAATTCTATATGTTGCGTTTGTTGGGATCCGATGAATAGATAATACTTGTTATGTTGATTATCAATTTATATCTATGTGTTGTTTATGATCTTGCATGCTCTCTGTTACTAGTAGATGCTCTGGCCAAGTAGATGCTTGTAACTCCAAGAGGGAGTATTTATGCTCGATAGTGGGTTCATGTCTCCGTGAATCTGGGGAAGTGACAGAAATCTCTAAGATTATGGATGTGATGTTGCCACTAGGGATAAAACATTGGTGCTATGTTCGAGGATGTAGTTACTGATTACATTACGCGCAATACTTAATGCAATTGTCTGTTGTTAGCAACTTAATACTGGAGGGGGTTCGGATGATAACCTGAAGGTGGACTTTTTAGGCATAGATGCATGCTGGATAGCGGTCTATGTACTTTGTCGTAATGCCCAATTAAATCTCACTATACTCATCATAATATGTATGTGCATGGTCATGCCCTCTTTATTTGTCAATTGCCCAACTGTAATTTGTTCACCCAACATGCTGTTTATCTTATGGGAGAGACACCTCTAGTGAACTGTGGACCCCGGTCCAATTCTCTATACTGAAATACAATCTACTGCAATACTGTTCTACTGTTTTCTGCAAACAATCATCATCCACACTATACATCTAATCCTTTGTTACAGCAATCCGGTGAGATTGACAACCTCGCTGTTTCGTTGGGGCAAAGTACTTTGGTTGTGTTGTGCAGGTTCCACGTTGGCGCCGGAATCCCTGGTGTTGCGCCGCACTACATCCCGCCGCCATCAACCTTCAACGTGCTTCTTGACTCCTACTGGTTTGATTAAACCTTGGTTTCTTACTGAGGGAAACTTGCCGTTGTGCACATCACACCTTCCTCTTGGGGTTCCCAATGGACGTGTCAACTACACGCATCAACCTCTTCCCAAAGGGCTCCCCAAGCTATTCCCCAACAAGGAGGTCTCCAAGATTTCCACCATCGAGGAGCCTAGAACTAATATGCTTGAAGATGAAGATCATATGGTAGAAAATGAAGGGCTCGAGAAGAAGAAGGAATTGGAGCTTATCTCTCTCACCCAAGCTTATGAGGAAGAAGTGTGCATGCGTATGACTCTTGAGACTAGTGCTCTTATTCTTGAAGACTACAACAACTCTCTCATCTCCCAACTCAAGGATCGAGATTATGCTCTTGGTTGGTTGGACAAGCTCAAGACAAAGAAGGATTATCTCGAAGAAGATCATGAATGGTCAATTGAGGATGTTGCAACCTTTGTCAAGAAGAAAGAAGATGACAAAGCTTAAAGCTTAAAGGTATTGGAGCCTTGACAAAGTGGTGATCAAAGTCCTATCTTGTCAAGACTCTTACATATGTATTCTTTGTTCATTGCTCTACACTCTTGGGTCTTTGTACCTACTATTATGAACATGTTGTGGTCCTCTTGTGGAGCTAGTCTCTTCAAGAGGCCACAGTCTAGGACTAATGGAATTTGCTTCTTTGTGTAGAGATTGTGTTTTGTAGGAATTGTTTCAAAGGAAATGAATCATGATGAAGCTTCTCAAACAAGTTCAATACAAGTTCTATGACATAATCCTTGCAAGAAGAAGCAACAATGGAATGGAGTTTGTTCTCAAGATCTTGGATTTCTTCATTGGCAAAGAAGGAATCCACCTTTTGCTCCTAGCCATACCCTTACCCTAACCTCATAGGGTTGCCGGAAGTAAGAGACAAACCTAAGAAGACACTCGAGCATAATGATGGAGTATGAGTCTTTTGAGAGGCTTGTGGTATTGAGTGATGAGACAACTCGATAGATATGATAGTTCTTTGGAGAAGGCAAAGTGCTTCTTGTGAGAAAGGAGATGCAATTCCCCCGATTACCATAGGAAGGATGAGTGTTGGCTCTCGCCAATCTCAAACGCTACCTTCTATGAGTACCGGGGAAGGACGAAGTTCCATCTATATGGAGCCATCTACACCACAAGGCCAAGTCTCTTCCATTGGACAACCAAGTGCTAAGTCACCTCTTCCACAACCTCAAGTTCAGCATCAACATCAATGACGTCAAGGCGAGGACCCAAATCTTGATGATGATCAAGGAACCTCACACGAACCTATCCTTTTGATCTTCTCTCGCCGGGGTGCTAATGCGTCAAGACTCCTTCATAATCTAAGCAAAGCACAAGATATTCTCAAGAGCAAGATGTGATGGGATTCAACGGTATAGCAATCCCAAGTATCAATTCTTCCCAAATATGCCCAACAAGACAATGGACTCACTCTCTATCGTTTATCGTCAAGGTTTGCCTCTCTACCTTTGTGCTTCTCATTTGGACATTGTGTCATAAGTGGATACTACCTATACCACTCTTGTGCCATATGTCTAGATGTAAAGCACGCATGAACATAGGGGGAGTGCGGTTTAAATTATTGAGCTATCCCTCCCCCCATGATGCACAAAGAAACCCAAAGCATATGCCATTCGTCAATCAAGTGACTATGAGCTTCATGTTGAGTAGTAGTCGTGAGTCCTAGGTCTCTACGCGACCTCACACTACCAAACTCTTACACGGTGGCTTCGGCCACCAAACCTCCTCTTCGAAGAGTGATTGTTCTTTTTGATTTCTTTTTCTTTTCTCTTCTTGTTTTTGTTTGTCGTTTCCTCTTTCCTCTTTGTTTCTTCTCGGGAGACTCACCCAAGCTTGGTTTTTCTAGCTTTGATTCTTGCAAGCTTGGTTGGGTAGTACCTTAACAGTTCCGTAATCTAATCCTAAGCCATCATCTACCTCTTGAGCCAACTCCGTCTAAAAGCACAAGTCTACACCAAAATCTGAGTTCTTTCTGAATTTGTGGACGGTACTACCGCTTCTTGGGGCAGTACTACCGCTCTGGGGCAGTTCTCTGACGAAACTGAAAGTTATCCCCAGAACGGTACTACCGGTCTAAGTACCGGGCCAGTACCGGCAAGCGGTACTACCGCTTCTAGGAGCGGTACTACCGCTTGCTCCTTTTGACAAGAGGTACCGGTTGGGGTCGGGTCCTCCCCAACTCCCCACTTCTCCTCTTCCTCCTCAAGTCAAAAGGCATCCCCAAGCTCAAGAACTCGAGGAGATCGGCCCCGATCTCCTTTTCCAGCCGCCATCGGCCAAATCTCCTCCGTGGAGAAGCTTCCCCAACCTCTTCTCCGCCATTTCCTCCGGTATGAACCCTAAATTCTCTCTCTAGGGTGAGTTGATCTCCCTAGATGCATATGCTAGGGTTTGTTGGAATTTTGTGGTGGAGAAGCACTCTTGGAAGCTATTCATGTGTAAGGATACTAGCTAGCAACAATGTGTGACTTTAGGGTCGATCTTGCCATGGCCTCATGTTCGATCTGGTTGTGCAGAGCTTAAGCAGTAGTACCGCTCATTCTCGAGCGGTACTACCGGTCAAAGCGGCACTACCGGACAGAATTTGTGGTGCCACCGCTTTGTCTAGAGTCACCAATGTTGCTTAATAGTGTCCAATTTGATCTTTAATTTCTCGGCTTGTGCACTTATCCCCTATTCCCTCCCAAACCTCTGCTGTTCACAGGTGCACCAAAGACCCGTGGTGGCAAGGTCAAGCCATCCTCTTGTCGTCATCGCTATGAAGAGCAAGATGAGATCATGCCAACAAGGACCACCAAGAGACAGAGAGACGCAACAGCAGGGGCAAGGGGACCTCAAAAATCAATGCTTGATGTAAAGAAAGGCCAGTTCTTGGAGGTGCGTGGAGCCAATCCTTATTTGCTCCAAAGAAATGCTCGCCAATGCCAAAATACCTATTTTCATCATATCAATCAAGAGAGGATCTACATTGAGGTCTATGGGGCCAAAGAGTTCAAGTGTTGCCCCCAATACTCCATAAGCATGGACAAGCTCCACTCCGACCTCGACTACTTTGGAGAAGCACTTGAGATATGTGAAGAACAAGGTCTTATTCCTATAATGACCTTTTCTCATGATTTCTCCCGGGAGGTGATTTGCCAATTCTATGCCACCGTGGTCTTTCTTGAGGATGAAGGAGGCTATCGCTCCTTGAAGTGGATGACAAAGGAGCATGTGATGGAGGCCTCATGGCAAGACTTTGCTCGATTCCTTGGTTATGAGCTCCCTGAAGACAACTCCAACACCTTCCGCATTCATCTCCAAGCCAAGCCCATGGCCAAGGAGAAGATGGCCGACCTCTACATTCGAGGGAGGATGTTGTGTGGAAGCACCAAGGGCCTCCTACCTGTCTATGATATCATGAACCGCATCTACCGCAGCACCATCAACCCCAAGCATACCAACCACGATGAGGTGCATGGATTCCTTGTGAATCTCCTTGTGCGCACACATGAGTTGAGGGGCCGCGGCAAGCAACTGGATGTCATGGACTATATTTGGCATGAGATGCGTGATTGTGCCTTCCTCCGCAAGCTTCCTCAGTACGCTCCCTATCTCATGAGGCTCATTTGTCTCAAGTGGGATCGAGAAGGCCGCGGAGATCTTCTGGAGCAATGCCGCCCCAACGTCACCATTCACAAGGAGAAGAGTCCTCTTGTCAAGGACCATGACCTTCCAAGGTTTGGCAAAGGAGCTCCCAAGGACAAGGACAAAGACGAAGCCGATAGCGACGACTCCGACTATGTGCCCAACTCCATCAAGCAAAAGGGCCTCTTCGCCAAGCTCACCGCTCGCCTCAAGAAGTCCTTTTGCTTCAAGAGGGACCTCGAACATAGGATGTACCAAGCTCATCACGACAACAAGAAGATCCGCCAACGCCAAAAGGCGATGATGAGGCACATGCAACTTCCGGTCTCCGAGGGCTCCGAGGACAACATCACTCCTCCCGGTGAGTGGAAGTCAAAGCTCGTTTGGTCTAGCTCCGAGGAATCCATCCCCGAGCCACCTCATGGCAAAGGCCTTGCCCAAGATGAAGAGGACGATGATGAAGGCGAGTATGAGGAGGAGGGTGAGGAGATTGAGGATGATGATGACGAGGAGGATGACGACGATGAGTGATTCCCTTGGGACGCTAGTATGCTCCTTCTCCCTTTTTGGTGTCTCGATGCCAAAGGGGGAGAAGTTGATCTATTAGGACGGGAATTTGCAAGGGGATGCCAAGGGCTTGGTGGCTTCATTTTGGTTCTTTCGGCCTTGGCATCAAACTTTTCCCCTAGTTATTCGGAACTTTATTCGTATGTGTGTTTGCTACTCTATTCGTGGGTCTCCCGACCCCCCCGTTTGTATTAAGACTTAATCGTGCGTAGCTTAATGGTCAATGGTCTCCGTTATTTATTCTTTGTTTGGCCATATCATTCCTATGGAGGCACTTATTATTATGGTGGTGGCACTTATTATTATGGTGAGTTTGGGTTTTCTCAAGGCAAAGGTATGAAAAGGTTCACCCAAACTCCCCTATATACAAATATTCTTGCCTCTATAGTGTACTTGTGCTACATAATCTTGTCATATGTTCATCTTAGCACTTGTGCTTGGTTTGTAAAATTTAGGGGAAGTTCTCTCTAGGATGTTGTTGGCGTCCGAAACCCACCGGCGAGCAACGGCTGGCAACACGAAGAGCCGGGAACAACTCAGAGCTGCGGCTGGCCCTGGTCCCTCACGCGACGGCCCGCAAAGACTCTGCACACACGTCCGATGCTGGTGCAAGGGCGTGCCACCTGACCTATACCTGGTCAGGAAGGTGATGGATTTGCTTCGCTTAGGTTTCCTGCATGGCATACACGTAAACATTAAATACGAGCCTCGATCGGCTCTCAGGTTTTCCCGTGAATCGGCTCAAGGAGCCGATCCACCCATGATTCATAAAGGGTTTACGATAGCATGGTGGTCCTGCTTGATCAACATAAAGCTAAAACGATCTACAACGATTTAGGGTTTTCACCGCATAATCGGAACATCCTACTCGTGATTGAGCCTAGCAGCCACGCACGGTATCAATAAACCAACCCTATATAAGGCCTAAAAACCAACATGAAGTTGATCCCCGGAACATCTTATCTAGGGTTAGCAAACTGCACCCTACGTGCCACCGGATCCTTCAACCCGTTTGCAAGGCCTAACTATGCAGATATTAAACTAATCCTTGAAAAACAAGGAACAATCATAACGGATCGGATCTACTAAATAATGATCAAGCAAGGTGCCGCCCTTACACCTAAGAAAGGTGTAAGGACGGCTAGACGTCTAAAGGTTGCATGAACGAAAGCATGTAGCAAGGTAAAACGATGCTAACCCTAACACATCTATATATGATAACTACGTTGCTCGCCATCAAAAAGGCTTCAGCACGAGCAACGCATGAACAACGAATAAACGTATACTGCCTAGATCGCAAGATGCGATCTAGGCAGCATGATGCTTACCCGGAAGAAACCCTCAAAACAAGGGGTCGGCGATGCGCCAAGATTGATTTGTGATGAACGTGATTGTTGTTTCTCTCGATAACCCTAGATACATATTTATAGTCCGTAGACTTTCTAACGTGGGAATAATCCCAACCGTGCACGAGTCAAGTTTTATCTAACCGACACGTATCCTACTATATTTACAGATACAAGGGCAAACTAGCCCAAACTTCGTGTACAAGGCCGGTTCACGTATTCTTCCATGTGTATTTCTTCAAGCCCAATCCTGATCGCGGCCCACCTCTGACTCGGTCAAAATCTGGTGATAACACATGCCCCCCTGGTTTTGGAATTGATAATTCCAAAATCACTCTGCTCTTTCTTCGTCGGGTCATGTCGTGGCAGAGCAGAACCGTCGCAGTATTCTTCATCATGATGCCTTGCCTTCTCAACTTCTCTGCAAGATTTGGCAGTTTTTTTTTCTTTGGGTACCACCTCCTCGGAAACTGCTGTGGCATTGAATCTCCACCATATCCCCTTTATTTAACCGCTCTGAACAGTTCACTTCTTCATCCCCTTCGCATTAGCACTCCAAAAGCCCTCCTCTGCCACCATGTCTTCTTCCTCCTCTGCCTCGTCGGGTCTTTCCACCCAGTCCTCCCGCGAGCCGACGCCGGAGTGGGACCCAAAGAAGGCCCATGAGGCCCACATTCGCCGTGCCATAGAAGACGGGGATGAGTCCAGTCACGACTTCTCTGTCTGGTCTGAGGACGACCAGTCCTCGATCGACGGAGAAAGTGACCTCCGCTTCCTTGCTGACGGGGAAACGGAAGAGGAGAGCGACGACAATCGCTTCTCCTGGGACGACTTCTCCTCCTTCGAGGAGGAGGAGGAGGAGGAAGAGGAGGAGGATGACACCTCCTCCGATGAACCGCCGGCCAAGCGCTTCTGCCCCTGGCCGGGGAACCTCAGCGACTTCGACAACGACGACGATGCTGACGAGGAGGACGAGGACAACGAGGGCCCTGCTGGCGGCCGCGGCAGCAGCGACGACGAGTCAGCCGGGAGTAGGGCCGACAGCGGCGACGACGGCGATGACGAGGGCAGCGACGGCCCATAGATAGGACCTTAGTATAGGATTAGCAGTAGTAAACGGGGCAATGTATCCCCTGGTACTTCCTTTTGAGAGCGCTCAGCGTTTTATGTAAGGAATCCCGTTATCAATGAAGAATTTCCTTTAATTTGATTCTGTCGATTTCCTTTATGCTAATTTAGCCGATTTCCCCTCATACTGCCTTTGCCGATTGTCAACCTAATCAATGCCCAATGAGCCGATGGTAACGCATCGGTTCCTCGCAATCTATCCTTTAACTCTTCGACTGACGACTCTGAGAGCTGGTGTATAAATGTGGGAGACCCATGCCTTCAGGAGAGCCCTAGGACCGTTGCTGAAACAACTTGACGCTGAAGCTGATACTCTGCAGAACAGGTGCCACCTGCTCGCAAATCTCCCCGCGATAGGTTCCAGTGATGCTTTATAACCCTGCTCTATTTCTTTGCAGCAACAAGATGGCCCAGAGCCTGTCAATGATGATGGATCCCCTTTCAGATTCCTTTCAACAGCTCTGGTGGTCTTCTCCTGCAACAATTCACCGCTTCTGAAGAAGGTTATGATGCAGAGCCAGCCGACAACACTCCAATCGGCTCTAAAAACAGAGGGTCTACCAGATCAGCTGCCCCCCCGAGCCTCAGTTAAGGCGAGCACAGCGGCGAGGACGCACAGTTCAGTTGAAGGGCCTCGAACTCAGTCAATTCTGAGACAGTCACCACGCAGAGCCAGCCAGACTTGCCACCGTCGGCTTCAAGAAAAGGTCAGCCCCTGAACCTGGCGTTTCCCAAACTCCCACCAAAAAAGGGCAGGGCAGCTCCATCCTCTCCTCGGCTCATGTTGCATGCTGACCCCTTGTCGTTCTTATCGGCTAACCTCTTCCTCTGCAACTGATGACACCTCTAACAGATCGTGAGCGGCGACCTTGCACAAAGGGTTGGAGGTCCTCGAAGAGAAGGTTCGGGCAACAGCTCATTGAAGCTGAGGAAGCTCTCATCGTTCACTCCCTCGAGGAAGCAGAAGGCCTCGGGGCTGAACTAAAGACCGACTTGGTCGAAAAAACGCGCCTTGAACACGCGGCTGGTAGATCCTGTGTAATTTGTACTAGAGTCGATGGCTGTGCATCGGCTGTTCATCATGAGAATTTTTTTTTACTGGCCGATTTTTCTATCGGCCACTCAAATTTCACTGCCCATGTATCTCACATGTTCCTCTGATTATGTGCCCCCCAAGCCGAATCTGTCAGGTTACTGCAGATATCGGCTCTGCAGTTGTCCAAGGCACTGTATTTGAACGTCGGCTCTGTTAGGACCAATGTTGACTTCTTCCAGCTCATCAGCCGACGTAAATCCGTTGCCCGTTCGATCGATGTTGAACACAGGCAGAACGTATGGTGAGGATAATTTTGGCCGATTGCTGGAATCGGCCTCCATGTTGATTAAATCGCTCAATGAAGGTTTTGCAATGTTCGTGCTTCACTATGACTACGTGACATGCTTGAGACAAGATCATTACTTTTCATTTTTTTGGGGGCCGATCACAAGGATCGGCCTGCCCATGTACCTTCATAGACTTTGCTCCTGTTACACGGTCAGGCCAGTGGATAAGACCAGCCTCACCCCGTTTTTTGACACGTCGATGTACTCGCAGTCGTCCAAAGTGATGCCTGAGAGTGGCTCTTGGCCATCCGTCTCCCAAACGTTCATGCCAGCCGTTGAAACCTCGGCTGTATCGTCTGCATGGACGACTTCTACTTCATCTCCATCCCACTGTATTAAGCATTGGTGCATCGTAGATGGAATGCAACAGTTGGCGTGGATCCAATCTCTCCCTAGCAGGACAGCGTAAGTGCTCTTGCTGTCGACAATGAAGAACATCGTAGGGATGGTTTTCCTTCCTACGGTCAGATCCACGTTCAGAACACCTTGTGCATCAGATGCTTGGCCGTTGAAATCACTCAGTGTCACGTTGGTCTTGATCAGATCCGAGCTAGAGCGTCCCAACCAACGTAGCATGGAGTATGGCATGATGTTGACTGCCGCTCCGGTGTCCACCAGCATCCTATTGACAGGCTGCCCATTGATATAACCTCGTAAGTACAGGGCCTTCAGGTGTCTGTAACTTCTTTCACGTGGCTTCTCAAAGATAACCGGCCGTGGGCCGCAGTCAAGTTGTGCCACAGGTGCTTCGTCTAATCCTGGATCACAAAACTCCGCTGGAAGGATGAACACCATGTTTGTACTAGCCGATGTCTCATCATCGGCTTTCCTTTGCTTGGGGCGCCACTCCATCTTTTGTGGTCGACCCTCTTCGTCTAGGGTTCGTTGAATTTTCGCGGCCAGATCGGGCCGCGCCTTCCTTAGCGTGTGCAGGTATAACCTTTCGGCTTCCTCCAAACCGCGCAGTCGCTGAACCCTACGCTTTTGGGAACGGCTGAGTCCATCAGGGCACCACCTTGGCCGGTGGTACTTGTCCTCTTCTTCTTCATAGTCATCTTCCAACTCCTCGAGGTCTTCTTCCCGAGAGGACTCAGTTGGCTTGTTCCTAGATGGGAGAGGCCCAAGACGTTTGAACACTGACACGTCTGTTGCACCCTTCTTCTTCTGTATACATTCTGGGCAGTTGCCGATTGTAGGCAATCGGCTCATTCCTGAATCCCAGCAGTGTTTGAAGAAAGGGCAGTCCCAGTGCTTGTCCATGTCGTCCTGTTCTCTCGACTTCTCCTTGGCGTAGCGCTCATATCCCTCCTCGTCGCGATCATGCCGACGATGTCTCCTGGCGTTCCTGCTAGCTAGACGATCCCTTTCATCATCGATATTGTACTGCCGGCGCTGGTCATACTGACTCACGTATTTATTGAGGAGATGATCAGAGAGAGGTCGTTGATATCATACATTCTTCACTTCTCCCTCTGTGATGTAGCGCTTGCCATCGTGTCGGAGCCGATCGCGTGGAGCGGCTTCCTCTTTGTCCTTGCTACGAGAGCGGCTGCCCTCGCCTTTGTCCTTTCCAGAGTGGTGCCCAGGCTCGACCATGTTGATGCTTAACGAAAAACCTGGCTGGCACCCCTCGGGGTAAGCGTACTCCACCGTGTTAACGGCGGGGAAGGGGTGTGTGTCGACTTTCATGGCGTACTGGTTGAAGATTAGACACCCTTGCTCTATCGCCATTTGGATCTGCTGACGCCACACCCTGCAGTCGTTAGTGTTATGGCTGAACGTGTTATGCCATTTGCAATATGGCTTTCCATTCAGCTCCTGTGCTGTGGGGAGTTTGAGACCGTCGGGTAACTTCAGCTGCTTTTCCTTGAGTAAGAGATCAAAAATTTGCTCGGCTTTGGTCACGTCGAAGTCAAACCCTCTAGGAGGACCTTGTGGCTTCACCCATTTGCAGGACACGGGGGTTGCCCCCCGAGTCCATTCAGCTACTGCTACCTCTTGATCTCCCGCGGACCCTTCATCTTCATCTGCTTCAACCAAGACTACCGCATGCTTGAATTTGTCCTGGTACAAGTCTGGGTGGCGCTGTTCATACAACGACAGTTTCTGAACCATGTGCGCCAGTGAAGGGTAGTCTGCTTGGGAGGCCATATCCTTGATTGGTGATGCAAGGCCCACCACTGCCAACTCGACTGCTTCTTTTTCAGTCACACGAGCCGAATAACATCGGTTCCTAACAGTTCTGAAGCGCTGGATGTATTCTGCCACAGTTTCTCCACGCTTCTGACGTACTTGTGCTAGATCGGCAATGCCAGACTCGGAAGCCTCTGAGTGATACTGCATGTGGAACTGTTCTTCCAACTGCTTCCAAGTCCGGATCGAGTCTGGTGGCAACGAGGTGTACCACCCGAAAGCCGATCCTGTGAGGGATTGTGTGAAGAACCTCACGCGTAGTGGATCTGCAGCTGAGATCGTGCCCAGCTGCGCCAAATATCGGCTTACATGCTCGATTGAGCTGGAGCCATCTGCCCCACTAAACTTGGAGAATTCAGGGAGCCGATATTTGGGTGGTAGTGGGATCAAATCGTAGTCGTTGGGATACGGCTTGGAATAGCCGATTGCCCTCCTTTTCGGCACCATGCCGAACTGGTCTCTTAAGATCGTGCTGATCTGATCCGCCGTGCTAGCTGCAGGAGTTGAACTCTGAAGATTTGCTGGGGTGGCGTACTTAGCTAGCCACGCTTGCTTCTCGAGATCTGAGCTAGCCACAGGAGTTGAGCTCTGGAGGTTCGTCGGAGCGGCATACTTAGCCAGCCACGTCTGCTTCTCAAGATCTGATCCAGAAACTCCTCCTGCTGTTCCAGAAGTCCTCACATTGCGATCTGGTTCATGAGTGCCCAGTTACTACTGTCTGGCACGTATGTGCACGTGTATCCGTGAGGGATCTCCTTGGGTGCCTCGTACAAGAACTGGTAATCACTAGGATCGCCCCCGATCTTGTAGACAACGAATGCCGGTGTATTCGGCACCTCTGGTGCTGCCAGCGCGAACGGCAGCGGTGGTCGGCTCTGGAGTGGTAGCTCCCCTTGATGAGTTCCTAGAGCTGGTCCTGACGGAGAGTACCGATGATTCAAGATTTCATGGAGCACTCGAAGAGCGACCCGCTCCAAAGTGTTCACCAGGCTCTCAGAGTGGCGGTGTAGCGAATGAGCTACCATGAAATTGATCTCCTGACGCAAGGACGTGGTGCGTTCTTCCGAAGGGGTGGACAGGTCCACTCCATCGAGCGCGCCTTCAGGTGAGAACCCTCTCCACTGATGCCGTGTGAGCGGGTCCTGTGGAAAGAGCCGATGAGGTCAGCCTCGAGGAGAGCTTTGACATCGTCATACTTCTTCTTGAGCTCCTCTGGCAGATCCTCGTACGTGACTGGAGTACCTTCCGCCATCTCAGATGTAGATGGCGATGCAGTTGATGTCGAAGACTGTCCCACCGGGCGTGCCAGAATGTGTTGGCGTCCGAAACCCACCGGCGAGCAACGGCTGGCAACACGAAGAGCCGGGAACAACTCAGAGCTGCGGCTGGCCCTGGTCCCTCGCGCGACGGCCCGCAAAGACTTTGCACACACGTCCGATGCTGGTGCAAGGGCGTGCCACCTGACCTATACCTGGTCAGGAAGGTGATGGATTTGCTTCGCTTAGGTTTCCTGCATGGCATACACGTAAACATTAAATACGAGCCTTGATCGGCTCTCAGGTTTTCCCGTGAGTCGGCTCAAGGAGCCGATCCACCCATGATTCGTAAAGGGTTTACGATAGCATGGTGGTCCTGCTTGATCAACATAAAGCTAAAACGATCTACAATGATTTAGGGTTTTCACCGCATAATCGGAACATCCTACTCGTGATTGAGCCTAGCAGCCACGCACGGTATCAATAAACCAACCCTATATAAGGCCTAAAAACCAACATGAAGTTGATCCCCGGAACATCTTATCTAGGGTTAGCAAACTGCACCCTACGTGCCACCGGATCCTTCAACCCGTTTGCAAGGCCTAACTATGCAGATATTAAACTAATCCTTGAAGAACAAGGAACAATCATAACGGATCGGATCTACTAAATAATGATCAAGCAAGGTGCCGCCCTTACACCTAAGAAAGGTGTAAGGACGGCTAGACGTCTAAGGGTTGCATGAACGAAAGCATGTAGCAAGGTAAAACGATGCTAACCCTAACACATCTATATATGATAACTACGTTGCTCGCCATCAAAAAGGCTTCAGCACGAGCAACGCATGAACAACGAATAAACGTATACTGCCTAGATCGCAAGATGCGATCTAGGCAGCATGATGCTTACCCGGAAGAAACCCTCAAAACAAGGGGTCGGCGATGCGCCAAGATTGATTTGTGATGAACGTGATTGTTGTTTCTCTCGATAACCCTAGATACATATTTATAGTCCGTAGACTTTCTAACGTGGGAATAATCCCAACCGTGCACGAGTCAAGTTTTATCTAACCGACACGTATCCTACTATATTTACAGATACAAGGGCAAACTAGCCCAAACTTCGTGTACAAGACCGGTTCACGTATTCTTCCATGTGTATTTCTTCAAGCCCAATCCTGATCGCGGCCCACCTCTGACTCGGTCAAAATCTGGTGATAACAGATGTGTGCATTTGTATACAAATGCATATTTTAAATATGCACACATCTAGGGGGATCTTCGTCTATACTTGCAAACCAAATAACTTATCATAATATTCTATGAATTATTGCAAATTCGTGTGTTGTCATCAAACACCAAAAAGGGGGAGATTGTAAGAGCAAGATCCATATCCCGTGTTTTGTGTGTTTGATTACAACACTCGAACAATTCTAACCGTGCACAAAGTTTGTCATTGATAGGTTTGCAAGATGCACGGTACCCTCGCTGAGCACATTGTGATCAGAAGACCGAAGCGTAGTACTTAGGGTTTCTGGTTTTGTGTGTGTGTCGTGAGGTAACATGCTAGGAGAGGAAGAGAGGAAAAGCTGTTTTAGCCATAGCGGTACTACCGGTACCAGGGGCGGTAGTACCGCTACCCCTGCTGGTACCGCCTGTGATACCGCTCTGAGGTTTGCACGTAGCAGTGTCCCACAGAACACGTTGCGGTACCTTCACGGTACCATGAGCGGTAGTACCGCTCTGAAGCGGTAGTACCACCCACGGTACCGCGCTAAGTACCGTAACGCGTTACGGTAGTGCCGCTCTGGTACCGCTCGGGTACCGCTTGGGATCCAGTAAGGTCTGGACCCTATTGCGGTACCTCAAGCGGTACCGCAAGTGGTAGTACCGCAATGTGTCCACGTGGACAAGTTCAGTGGGGGATTCGAACTCAGAGCGGTAGTACCGCTTCCAGAAGCGGTAGTACCGCTTAGGCAAAAATGGCTGGTAACGGTTGGATTTGGAGGGACCTATATAAAGGCCCCTTCTTCTCCAGCCATCCTCAGCTCTTCTCTCTCTCTCTCCTCCATTGTTGCTGAGCTCAAAATTGAGGGGATCTCCTCATCCACCCAACCAATCTTGCTCATACTTTGTGAGGTGGTGGAGGAGACCCCGATCTATCATTCTACCAAGAGAAAGTTCACCAATTCGTGGTAGTCCTTAGTGGATCTTGTTGTTAGGGTTCCTTGGTGGAAGAGCTTCTTGGTGGAGCACTGGAAGAGCTTCTTGGTGGAGCACTGGTAGAGCTTCTTGGTGGAGCACTGGAAGAGCTTCTTGGTGGAGTATTGGAAGGGTTCCTTTGGTGGAGCATTGGAGATGGGTTCCTATGGTGGAGCATTGGAGATGTGCAGCTATGGAGTCTAGCTTGGTGATGTACTAGCTCCATAGGGTGTTGGGAGCATCCTTGTGTGTGGAGCTCGCCCCAACCTTGTGAAGGAATCACCGCCTCGACCGGTGCCTTAGTGGAAGAGGGAGAGCACCTCCGTGGAGCTCTCTCGAGGAAGAGGGTGAGGCCTTCCTTCGTAGTGTGGCCGTCTAGTCTCTTGTGTGAGACTAGCACCTCCTCAACGCAGACGTACTTCCTGTTGTGGAAGGAACTGCGGTAAACAAACCTCGCCTCGCCTCCGCGCCCTCCGGTTGTCTCGCTCCTTACTCTTACTATCTTGTTGATTCCTTTACTTGTTGCACATGCTCTAGCATCATTGTAGGAACACCGCTATTGCAAAAGTTATCACCTTTACCTTCCGTTGCGCTAAAATTGAAAAAGGTTAAAACTTGCCGTAGCGCCATTCACCCCCCCTCTTGTTCGCTACGATCCATTCAAGTGGTATCAGGGCGGGGTTTTCTTGCTCGGGCTTTACCGCCTAAGAAATGGCCGAACAAGAGGTGGTTGTGAATGGAGTCCTTCCCGGTGAGCAATCATCTCCATCATCAAGTGCCGATAATACTCCGGCTACTTTGGATGATCTCAAGAAATTGGAGTCATCCATTGTGTCTCAATTGAAGGCTATGATGATGGAGTTGATTACTCCAAAAACAAACCCCATGATAGATTCTAAGAATGGTGTCAACGTTTTCCCACCACAAGTTAACTCTTTTCCTTGTGTTGAGGTTGTTGAGCAATCAACAAGTTCACATCGGGAAAAGGATCTTGAGAATGTTGACACCTCATCTAAAGGGAAGGATGAATCTCCGGTTGCGGGAAAATTAATAGATATTCATGCGGTGTTCTCACCAAGTGATTGTGCCTTAAATTCCCCAATACCCATGCCATGCATTTTGCCTCATGGTTCTCCACCTCTACTACTTGATTATAATCGGTTTGGTGATTGGAAATTCTTAATGCGTTCCCATATGCGCAGTGCTTCTACCGAGTTGTGGCGTATCATTGAAGAAGGCTATTCACCACGAGATCGTATGAACTTGACAAGAAGAGAAGTGGTGGACAACCAACTCAACACCATCGCCATCAACATGATCCACTTGGCCGTTACTCCCAAGGATCGTGCTCATATCCGCTCGCTCAAGACCGCCAAGGAAGCTTGGGACAAACTTGACATGCTCTTCCTCGAACATATGAACATCCAAAGCTCTTGCTTAAATGAAGTGAACAACATGGCCATGACGAAGCCAATGGCCATATCTAAGAAGAATGCGGAAGACCATGTTGCTCACCCACACTCTACCTGTAAGCTTGAGTTTGCATTGTATCGTGAACACATGGCCCCTATCACCAAGAGTTTTTGGGAGGGAATCAAGAGACAAAGCTCAAGATCTTTTTGCTACAATTCTGGTGACAAAAAACATCTTGTTGCGGAATGTATCTATGAGAGAAGAGATGAACATGATGGAAAGCTCCTTCGCAAGAGCGGGTGTAGACCTCTTCCCAAAGGGCTCCCCAAGCTATTCCCCAACAAGGAGGTCTCCAAGATTTCCACCATCGAGGAGCCTAGAACTAATATGCTTGAAGATGAAGATCATATGGTAGAAAATGAAGGGCTCGAGAAGAAGAAGGAATTGGAGCTTATCTCTCTCACCCAAGCTTATGAGGAAGAAGTGTGCATGCGTATGACTCTTGAGACTAGTGCTCTTATTCTTGAAGACTACAACAACTCTCTCATCTCCCAACTCAAGGATCGAGATTATGCTCTTGGTTGGTTGGACAAGCTCAAGACAAAGAAGGATTATCTCGAAGAAGATCATGAATGGTCAATTGAGGATGTTGCAACCTTTGTCAAGAAGAAAGAAGATGAAGGTACTAATTCATGTTGTGACAAGCTCCTTGACAAAGTATGCTTCTTGAGAAAACACAATGCAAAGTTCTTGGATGTCATCTCAACTCAAGAGGAGGCCTTAGATGAATACTATCGCTTGAGCAAAGAGAAGGTGCAATGTTGTGATCATGAAGAAGAGATTTGTCCCTCGACTCCCCCTTACATTACGAATCCCTCGTATATAAGGGGGAGTCGAGGGACAAAGAAAGCATCGAATCATTGTCTCACAAACCCTAATTTTCATATCGTCGAGTACTTTTCGGCTGAAACCTTCGAGATCTACTTGCCCTCTACTTCTAACTAAACCCTAGTCTACAACCCGTAGGCATTGATAAGTTAATCCCTTGTCACCAAGCTCCTCATCACCGACAAGAAGAGTGAGGTGAAGCTTGCCAAGGTGCAAGCAAGGAGGGAAGATGCCAAGTTGAAGGCCGAGCTTGACATGAAGATGATCGCAGCCAAAGAAGCCAAGGCCATGAAGGAGCTCTTGGCCGAGGAGAGGAAATCATGATGATGCGCACCGACGGCATGGACGAGGATCAGCTGGCGTGGTGGAACGAGACCAAGGCGGACATCATTGCGAGGAAGAAGGCTGCGCGTCAAGCTCGTGCTCAAGGTGAGTCTCCGGCGAGCGGTGGCGCCAGTGGCGATGGATTCGTTGATGGTTGATCACATTTGGGAACTTCCGTGGCTTGAACATTGCCTATGATCGCGTTGTGATGTTAAAACTATGAATTATGCATCACATATTTTGGATGTGCTATGTTTGATGTGAAATTGTTGTGCAAATTGCTGTCTAAAACCCTGTTTTGAGGAGCCGGAAACTCGGACGAGCTAGCAGAACCCGTATCCCCACCCCGTAAAACAGGATATCCTGTTTTACGGGGTGGGGATACGGGTTCTGCTAGCTCGTCCGAGTTTTCGGCCGGTGAAAACCGGATACAGGGCCCTCTACTCGCGTTTTACGGGGCGAAAAAATACGGAACATGTTAGACATGCTCTTAGAACAGAGACATATACGTCCCATCAGACATCAGGGTGTATTTTTTTTTAGTTGAGCGCTCCACTGCTGTTCATTTAGTTTTGGATCGAACGGTGAGTTGCACTCCACCGTCTTTTATTTTGTTTCACCAATGGTGGTGGACATCTCGTTGATCTGTTCTTTACCGCGCTTTAGCGCCACGGTAACTCTCATCAATCAGGAAGGTTTTTAATGAGGCGGCTTGCTGGCTATTTTTAATGAGAAAGGTGTTTTAAGTTAAAAAAAAAAACTCTCATTAGCCAGCTCGACATATGTTGTAGCGTTTCTGCTCTACTCTCTTTCCTTTTGAACCCTACAAAGCCACACCAAAATTAGACTCAGATTTCTGCTCTACTCTCTTTCCTTTTGAACCCTACAAAGCCACACCAAAATTAGACTCAGATCCTGACAACGCGGAGGCCGAGATCGAGCAGACCAAAGCTAACTCTTGGAGCCTGGCCGCAGGCGACCTGTGTGGAGCGTCTTCATCCAGTCACTCGCAGTCGGGGGTACCTTCCGGCTCTCGGTGTGCTGCCTGGACGCGCGGCCGGCAATGATCTGCATGAAGTCCGGCGACCTGCCATCGGCACCTCCCGTGAATACTTCAACGAGAGGCATCTACCACCTCCCGTGAATACTTCACCGAGAGGCATCTGCTATGATGTTGTGGTCTCAGGTGATGCAAGTTTTTGATTTGTTCTCTATGCTCGAATAAAACGAGGGACGGAGCAAATAATATTTCTGTCGTACTTCCAGAGATTGCACGTTAAAGGCAGAGGAGAATCTATATGGACGCGCCTCAGGTTCCTTCATGATTTTGATCGTGAGAGAGAAGAAACTGCATTCGGCCGTAACAAGGTATCATGTCTCACATATATGCATTGACCATTTATGCTGCATTTCAAGACAACATATACAAAAGGTTGAGGCCAAGATGCAACATGCTAGAGTATCTTGTGCACGAATCAGTTTACTTTGGAAAAAACAACATTCATTTGATTCTTTTACACTGGTGACTGGTTTCAGAGTTGGATGAATGGGTTGTAATCGTGATGCAACGGAGGACCAAAATCACCAAGAATGTTTAGATATTTAGAGAACGAGGTTGCGCAGTCTCACATTAAAAGAATGCTTAAATTGTGAGTTATTACCTCCCCCATTTCGATGAATAAGGTACAAACTGTGCCCCAAAAATCGAGTTACAAAATCATTATTTTTATATAATTGGTATCATTGGATAGTGAAAAAATACTTTCTAATGATGCTAATTTTATAACAAGAGTGTTTATATATTTAGAATAACTAGTTAAAATGCCCGTGCGTTGCCACGGGAAAACAAAATATGGAGAAAGATGGTTTCATTTTTTGGCGCAAGCATGGTGACTTGAAATTTTTGAATACCCCATACCATATGCCGGCATTTTTATCCCTCTTACTAACCCTGTGAAGACCAACAACCCTCTTACTAACGACCCTCTAAGAACTAATAACACACATGTTCTTTCTGATCCTTTTTACCCAGATATTCCGAATAAGATGTACCCACAAATTATGAGTCTACCAATTCATGTTGGAAGGGAGGATATATGTTAAGAATTAAAACATAGCCTATGGAAACGCGTCTCCCTAAATCATATCGGACGATTTTAGTCAAAATTGCAGTACTAAATGGACAAGCTCCTACTCGGCTTCCGCAATTCTGCTATAGATTTTCCAGGAGAGGCATCAAAATAATTGCATTAATTTCTTTGAAGAAGTGAATGAAGTAAAGATTCAGTCCGTTCATCTTGAAAGACTTGCATAAAAAACCCAGGATCCAGATGTTGACAAAAAATTGCAAAATGTTCCGCAAACAAAGTTTAGAGTCAGCCTAAATACCCATCAGCTACGGATGCAATTGTGTGTCAAGAACTTAAGTAGATTTTACAGTAATCACATTGTATATTACAAAGTGTCTACCAGGTCTGATTACCAAAACTGAAACTGAACAAAAATACTAACAAAGACACACATCCTCATTTGTTAATGCCAACCTCCTAGCATGCACACTCTCCCAAAAAATGATTAAGCATATTTAGTGCAAGGAAACTGAGGCAAGATTGTATAAACTAAGATGAGATGTGTTGAATGGACCCTGCAATTACAATAGATTTTGTTTAAGGCAGCAACAATACTTCAAACACCTACTACTTCCTAGAGCAAAGCAATGTATATGGAATTCAATCTGAAATCTACAGAAGTTTTACTATAAAATGGAATACTATATTTTAGAAGACATCCAAACCGATGTAGATTGAATAAGTAATTTAGGTGATGGAACTATGTGAAAGGGAGGAAGACGACATGGCCACCCATGCCAATTCTTCATTTAAGAAACTAAGCCCATACTTTGCATGTTTTCATTGTACCAACATTCAAAGGAGAAAAGCTAACTAACCAGGCAACCATAAGATACATGAGTATCAACTAAAAAGAGGATCAACTTCTCCTTCTTGCCTTTCTACTTCGCTTGTAATCTTAATCTCCTAGGTCAACTTGACTTGTTTCCTTTATTCTCTTGTGGATCGGGGCACCCATGACCTTCACACTTTGCGCCACCAAGCATAAAGCGTGCACACGGGCGATCCACATGTGCGGATCCACATGTGCGGCAGTGTCGCCACCTATCGGAGGGTAGGCCGTGCATGCGTACCCACTCGTCCCTGGGTTCCTCATCGGTGTGGATTGTCACATGCGTTGGTCTTGTTCAACGTCCAGCTTAGCCTTGTCAAGCCCTTGTGCAAGCGCTACCTGGCATTAATTTTTTTTAAGAGAATGGGAAAATACCATGGATAGCTTCTTAAAAGGGTGACACAAATTTGAAATAACAATCCTATTTATGTTAAATTGCTCGAATATGATATTCCCCGCACATGAAAAAACAAACAAATAAGTCGCTCTGTTTGGAAAAACTCTTATTTGATGTAATCACAACACATGAATACAAACATGCACAATTATACTTAAGTTATATATTGACAAACTTAACTGTGTCTGGTTCGTAGGTCAAATGATGGCACATGGGACGACAAAAGAAATGAAAACTTATTGTTTGCCTGAACCAATGGCACAGAGAAGTAATCATAGCTGGTTTTCTAATACTGAACTAATGGCACAGATAAGTAAAGTTTTTTGTCTGCGTAAATCAGAATCTTCCATCAAAAGAAAAGGAAACATCAAAATCTGAAGTGGGATAATGTAATATTCATGGCCCATAAAGGGCCAAAGACAGTAGATCAAACAACGGTCTAGCCTTATAAATGAATAAGGTCAAATAGGCCGGTAGGCTTACCTACAGCTTTACTGGAACCATTTGAGATGTAGCATGTTATTTTCCAACTCTTGTTGAATTCATTGTGTTCCTTGCAGAATAAATATGAAACTATCTACTCTACATGAATACATAAGAAGGATATTCAAGGAAACTATAAAATGTTTACCTCCGTACATTGGTTTTATTCTTGCCATAGAAGATGGATAGGAAAATGAATCACACCTAGGTAAACAATCAGAATTATTTTGCAGTTACATAAATACAAATGATAATCATATGAAGGTTTTCAGCCAGTAAACCTGCCACTAAAAATGAGAAACAAGCTCCCTTTAGAAACCAGCATCGTCCTTGGCCAGAGCCTCGTGCTCCGCCTCCATTCAAGCTGCCCGGACAACAGGGTGCATGTGTATTTCTCGATGCTGCCACAAATATCGCCATAGATCATGAGGATCCCTAGTTATTTTATGTATAAAGGACCGAAACAAATCCGGAATGTCTAGATGAATGTATCCTATTAAAAGAACCGTAAGCCCTTAATCTTGCAACAAAATAAATCAGTAAATCACTTGTCTTAAGCTGCGCAAAAGCAGTACATATATGAAGAATGTATATCAGACTAAGGGGTAGAGAACTACGAACTCGTATCAACTTAACATTGCAATATACATCATCGATTTAAGGAAGATATATACAACCCAATTTTTGTGCAACATCCAAGGAACAAGAAAATGGATTTAATAATAGCTGCCTTGGCCACAAAATTAAGTTAATTGACCTGATGCTCATATTGTACAGTTGCACAAGCTCTACAACTTGCGACCTAGGCAATGATTCTCAATAATATATAACTGAAAAAAATGATGGCTTAGAGCTGAAGAATTTTTTACTGATCGCAGTGTTGAGCCTTTGGAAACTCGCACCATTACCTCCACTAAGACAACTCTTCTCTCGCGCCCGAAAATTTTAGAAACAAATTTTCTGTTCTTCAAACCCAAAATATAAAAAGGAACAAAATGCAACAATGTTTCTATAACCTGTAGACACATCCAGTGAAAAGAATTACATTCTAAAATTATCTAACTATGCTTTCCTACAACCAAACTCCACAAGATAGTATCTTAGGAAATTAGCATGAGTATCTAGGTTTTTGCCTCACAAATACGACTGATTGAGTTGAATAGTATTCACCATTGAATCATCATATAGCTATACGCCAAAGCAAAAGCTGCTCTTTGACAAATTATATAAACCAAGTCAATGGATTCAGTAGAAAGAAAGATACCTCAATACTGATAGTTGGAACATGGTAATAACGCCCTAGAATGCAGTATAAAATAATTACTGAATAGCTCGACATCTTTGAACACCTTCTCAATATCAATGTCAGGCGCGTAGACCATGACATGTCAGTGAATTTCTCAAGAGCTGGCTTGTTGTACAAAGAAAGCTATACGCCAGATTGAGTTGCATAGTATTCACCATTAAATCATCATATAGCTATACGCCAAAGCAAAAGCTGGTCTTTGACAAATTATCAAAATCAAGTCAATGGATTCAGTAGAAAGAAAGATACCTCAATATTGACAGTTCGAACATGGTAACAACGCCCTAGAAGGGCAGTATAAAATAATTACTGAGCTGGCTTGTTATACATATTTGAAAGACTCGATCCCTAGATGGAAAATATAGGAAAATAATCAAAAACTAAGGATGCCTTGGAACATAGGTGCTCCACAAAATTCTCAAAGAAGCTAGGAGGATACATGAGGACAAACCATTAAGTGGTGGTACTCGCTTGAACAACAGCTCGGGGAAGTCCTTGAGGTAGCCAAACTCCGCGAGCGCGGCGACGTTGCAGGAGAGCGTCTTGGGGTGCTCGGCGTGCATCTAGAGCGAGGCGGAGTAGAAGCCCTCCTTGTCGTACTTGTCGGTGCCGCGGCCGCCGCGGAGGTTGCACATGAGCTTGAGGGTGGTGAGCAGGTCATGGGCCCAGGCGATGGCTAGGAGCTCGCGCACACGCTTGGTCGGCGTGTTGGGGACAACCTGGAAGAAGTCAAGGCAGGTGTTGCCGGAGCCGGAGTACGTGGCGGCACAAGCTTGTAAAGCTTAATTATTTTGAGGTCACAATTATATTACTTCTGAAGCAAAATTGTTGTTCTTCAAAACCAAAATATAAAAAGAAAAAAATGCAACAATGTTTCTGTAGACACATCTAGTGAAAAGAATTACATACTAAAATAGCATAAAATAAAGCCTAAAACCTATACCAGATGCCCATTGATCCCAGGAAATAACCCCACAACAAAAGGATGGTATCATACTTTCCCGTCATTGCAAGCCACAAACCAAAATCATACATCAGCCCATGGAAATTTCAAAATTTGCAACAGCAAGTGGACAACAGTGTGGACATCAGAAAACATTCAGCAGGAGCTAAACTGCAGCTCGGCTACGAAATTCGGAGCTATTCAATGGGCAGCGATTTGAATTGGGTTGCAAAACAATTGAACTACGTCTCGGACCATACAAGCATTCCTCTATTGTACCAGCTGCAGTCAGAAGCTACGAATTAGGAAGCACGGGGAATGGCGGACCTCAAGGATGTACTGGGCGGCGTCGTCCCGGTTGTTGAGGGCGGCCACTGGAGCGCGTGGTAGCCGAGGCCGCCAGGCTCCATGACCGATCGGCCCTCCCGCTCGATGAGGCAGTGCAATTTCTCAAGGTCCCTGGACGCGGCGCCCGTGTACACGTCGTCCTTGAGGGACTCCTCCGCCGCGTCCGCCTGCCCCGTGGCGGCCACTTCGGTGGCGGTGACGACGGTGGCGGCGGTCGTGTCCTCGAGCACCTCGATCTCGAGACCATGGCAGGGGCAGCTCTCCGTGAGCGCCCGCTGCGGCTGGAGTGCGGCCTTCATCTCCGCAGCGGAGGGCGCGTTGAAGGAGGTCGAGGAAGGGGTGCAACACCGGTGCGTTGTCGTCGGCGGTGACAGCCGAAGGGGCGCGCGCCGCGGATCACGGGAAGGTCGAGGAGGAGGTGCTCTGCTGCGGAGGACTCCGTCTGCATCGCCATGGCTGCCGCGGCCCTATGGTTTTTTGACTTGGGGATTTGTTGATTTGGTTTCGGCTCGATGGGATTTGTTCTGATTTTGACAGGTGAGGTGGGAGGGCAAAATGGTCATATAAAAAATATGTAGGACGAAACCTTTTACCGGAGGAAACAGAACACGTTCCTCCTTTTTAGATAGTAGAGATTTTAATCAAAGAAAAGACACGCAAACAAGGACGTCTTATTCATTGAAATGAAGAGAGTATTGTTCCTGCAATGTAATTTAATCTGAATTTAAGTATGGTTAAGAGCTTTAATAAATGTTGTACATGTAGGTTGTCAGTGAAAGCTTCTAAAAATTCATCACTCAAGACACAAGCATTCACTTCTTACATTTCTTCCCCCAGCTTTCAATTATCAAGACTTGGAGAGGAGTTGTTCCATTTTGTCGCCAACATAACTTTATAGATGTAATAAGTAACTATCAAAAAATATATAAAAGATGCTAGATTCCCTCCAACGCTAAGGTTTTTGAATTCTTCTACCTTGATATGTTGGGTTCCTATTTTTATTTTTTTGCGAGAAAGACCATCGATCTATTAATAATCACCAATATCGGTACAAAAAAATACCAAAATGATGCATGGACACTTACTTAGGTGATTTGACTCTTTGATATACATATACTTATGTTTATTTTCTATCTATATATACAAATATTTTGGTGCATGTGAACACTCTTTTATACCAAGGAATTATTCTGGTATACATGAATATTATTTAGGACACATGACAATTTATTTTGACATACATGAGATATTCATTGTTTGCAAAGCACAATATTTTTTCCCATCATCGAGATGACTTCTGAAATAAATAGAAACATTGCATTCCATTTTTTTTTATCTTTTGGTTTCTTCTCTCTCTCTTTTTCTTTAAATGTACTGAAACATTTAGTTTCATATACTGAAACATTTATTTTATATGCATGCACATTTCTTTTTTACTTGCAATGAGTTTTTTTGGCAAAAAATATTTTTTTATTTTTAAAATTAATTTCTATCGCTATTAAAAAGTGGAAATACAATTCTTTATTTATCTCTAGAGGTCTAGTCATGTTTTTTTTTACCGATACAATGTTCGCGAAACAGAACGAGAGAAAATACGAAACGATCAAGCGAAGAACATGGGCCGAGCCCGATAACCGTGCGGCTCTACCGGATTTGCTGAAGGCCCCCTTTGGCGGCTGAGCTGAAACTGAAATCCCCAACCCCAAACAAACCAAACCATGGAGCAAGCCGCCCCTCCCGCCGCCGGCGTCGACCTATCCCCGGCGGCGACCGACCTTGGCCGGGTACACCTCCTTCCCTGCGGGATCAGACACAACAGCGCCGCCGCCGTCTCCGACTACTTCAAGCCGAGGGACACAGGTCCGTGCGCTCGTCCCACCCCCCTTTCTGTCTGTCTCGTTTGGTTGGTGAACTGGTGTGTGCGTGCAGGCGTGGAAGTGGATGGGATCAGGGTGGAGGAGGCCTTCTTCCGCGGGAGGAAGCTGCAGGGCGCCACCGTCGCGCTCCCCGATGGCTACCGAGGTGAGCTCCGGCGACATGTGATGGTGTCATGACATCTAAACCTGTCATTGTTCGGTGGATACGGTGACGTTATCTTCGATTTCTTTGAGAGAGAAAAGGTCCGTAGACCAGATTATGATTTCCATAGTCTTTGCATCGAAAAACTAAAACTGAAACTGACTGAGCGAACAGATAGGAAATGCAGAAAGCACACGGCCAGCTCAGGTGAGGACACAGCTCACATGTTCATCCCCCGTTCCCCCATCAGTACAGGTCTATAGGAACTAAAACACAATATCCAACCTGAGTCAGACAACACCGCTTCTACCGCGCCGCGTCCTCGGATTCAGATCCTTCAGCTTGTTGTCAATCTTCATCAGTGCCTCCTCGATCTCCAGCAGACGCATAGGCCCGAGCAACGGCTTCCACTGCGGCATCTGCTAAGAAGCTCCGTAAAGTGGATGAAAAGTATTCGATATCGCGATATAATTGAACACATCATTTCTGGTGAGCCAGAGCGACCATGCAATTGCCACAAACCAATCCGGAAGAGTTTAAGGTCATTAAGGAAGCTTTCAGTCCAGGTTTCAGACATGGATGTAACGTGCAACAGGGAAGCAGCAGATGATGTGATCAACATCCTCTGCTACCCCACAACAAACGCATTGTTCAGACCCTAGTTTCTGGCAATGAGTTGCGCAGCTGACTGGATCTGCCCCCTCAAACACATCTGGAGGAAAAAAATTGCTTTTAAAGGATAATTGGATCCACACATCTCCATCATCCTAACATCCTTAACCCCAGAGTTATTCATGAACAAGTAGAGGGATTTAGAAACATTATTCTAGCATCAAGAGACCACACAACGGTGTCCTCTTCAGCCAATAAAGCAATATTATCTAGTACCCCTTACAAGCCATTCCATTCACTCAGCTCCTCAGGGCCAAAAGACATGTTGAAATGAGGTGCGAACCATCCTATCAGACCACCCTGGCTACACCGCCCAATTGTTGTTCACAGCTTGCTCCGCTTACCTTGCGACGTTCCAGGGCTCCATGACATGCCCTGCCTGGAAGCGCATTTGGAAAGCTTGGACGCCCCCCCTGAGTCAAGTTTTTCCACTGGCTTGCCTACCAAAATCGCTGCTGGACGGCGGATTGCTTGGCGAGTAGAGGCTTGCAGCACCATGCTCGATGCCTGCTGTGTGACCAAGAGCCCGAGACTATGCGCCATTTGCTCATTGAGTGCCCTTTCGCTAAGCAGATATGGCATGAGGTCCTGGCCTGGTTGCGCATTCCATGTCAATCTCCTGAGGACGCGGACACGTCAATCTTCACCTGGCTGGACGGCGCAATGCACGCGGCTCCGAAGCCTCTTCGCAAGGGCCTGGGGTCTGCCACGCTGTTTGTGCCATGGATGTTATGGAAGCACAGAAACAATTGCGTTTTCGAACGGGGAAGGCCCTCTGTCGCCGACCTGATGTGCAACATCAAGGACGAAGCTAAGCTGTGGGAACAGGCGGGCGCCACCGGCCTTGGCGTGGTGCTGCCAACAACCTGGGATGTACACTAGGCTTTTTTTTGGTTCCAAATCTATAACCCACCTCCTAGGAGGCTTGTAAACTATTTCCCTCTATCTTTTCAATGAAATGAAACGCAAAGAGTCCTTTGCGTTTTCTCGAAAAAAAAAAGATTGCTGGAAACTAGGACACTAACATGTCCACACATCATTCCAGAACATGATATGTTTGCCATTACCAACACTATAAGCAGACCCCATCCTGAACCAGTGTTTTATCTTATGAAGGCTTTTTCAAAATTGTGACCCTATAGCACCATCAGATTGATAGAAGCCAACATCCCCCATATACTTGCTTCTAAGAATTTGAAAACTAAGATTTTGGGCTGCATTTTCCAGCTTATAGATCTATTTACTCAATAAGCAAATGTTCCTAGTTAAGGTATCAGTGAAACCCAAACAACCAAACTCCTTAGGCCTGCTCAAAGCATCCCACTTCACCATATGATACTTCTTTCCCCCTACCCCTTCCCAAAAGAAACAAGCTCTAGACATATCCATCTTATAGTGTGATATTTTAGAGAAAAGATAGGAACCTGTAGCATACTTAGTTAGGTGTACTTTCTAAACATGAATTGATCAACACTTTTTTTCCACATGAAGAAACATGTGAGTTGAAACCATCATCTTATTTTTATCCAGTTTCTGAGCCACAAAATAAGATCCTTTACTAAAGTCTTATCAAGGCCCACCGAAAGACCTAGGTACTTCAAAAGAAACTCTAGCCTCAGAATTAAAAAGATTGGCAGTCCTAGTTTGCCCACCGAAATCCACTTTTTGTTGTTTATTTTAAACCTGACATAGCTTCATTATAGTAAAGAAGAAACTTAATTATTAAAATGCTATCTTCGTCATTCTCTGCCATCTGCATACGGCAGATGACTGACCTCCCATTTGGTGAGATGCTAGGCCAAACCCCTGATGTGACCTGCAGCTTTGGCAGAGTTTAACATCTCACCCAAAGCATCAATTACCGAGTTAAAGAGGAGAGGAGACAGTGGGTCTCCTTGCCTTAATACTTTGTAGACTTGTAGTTAATGAAGTCTCCCCCATTCTCCTCATTTAAATTGATGCCAACCCTCCCCAGTTTGCAGAACCTGTTTGATCCAAGAGAATCCTTTCCTATTAAATACTTCCACTAAAAACCCACTGGGGTTTGTCATCAGCTTTTTCAAAATCAAGCTTAAGGACAATCCCAGTCTTCTTGAAGCATTTCAGGTCATCAAATATTTCATGGAATACAACTCCATCTGAAGTGTATACCTACCAGGAACTAACGTGGTCTTAGCTAAACTAATATATAAGCCTCCCTAGTCAAGATTTTTAAATTATCTTAAAATTACATGAATGAGATAGATGCTCCTATATTGTTTGATTACATTAGCAATGAGGATTTTGGGCAGTAGGATAATTATTAGATGCTATGGAATCTCCCTCTTGCCTATCCCTATATTATTATTTTTTGAACCTTCTATCCCTATATTTCTAGTCCAGTGGAGCACCCTTTCTGGTAATGGAGCTATGGGAGTCATTGACGGAAAACTCCTACTGGTTTTCACCATAAACTAGGGCTGATAAGATCGGGGCCATCTGCTTAGAAGAAGAGCTGGTGCAGTGCGAAAAAAGTTGTTAGAACACCTCTAAGGGTATACTATTTTTTGGATAGGCCAGCCTTTTGAATAACTCAATAATCCATAAGATCTTGGAAACCATGGGGACTCTTCAAATCATTTCATAAATAAATGACTTCTTTTTCTCTTTCAATTCTTGTGTGGGAACAATAGCTCTGAATTGCTCAATGGAGGACCTTGGCTTATTGGTAGTCAGGTTTTCATCCTGAAACAATGGGAAAAAGATTGGATGTCCATAAAGACCTTTTCGAGAGTATATTTATGAGGGTAAGGTTTCCTTAGCTCGGGCTTCACCTTTTGTCATCCAATATTATAGGAAGATTTGCTAGTATCATAGTTATAAGCCACTTTATATGGAGAAGCAGACCTATACCGAATCGTCTCTCGTGTTTGTCGGGGTTTGTATTGAAGTTAATAGAGCAAAGAAGCTGCATTTGAAGGTTTGGATCGATGTCGAAAATGGAAGCCCTGAGGAAGAATGTGTCGAATACGAATGTAACTTTCCGACCTTTGATAAAAGATACCATCTTCTTGTTCTGGAAAATCTTTTTTCATCTTCCTGTTCGCCTAGAATTGCCTTTACTTTTTTCCTTTTACTATTGATTTTTGTATCATTAAACGAAAGTACTACCTCTATCTATAAATAGATGTCTGAGATTTGTCTAAATCTGGATGTATCTAGACATAGCATCTAGATACATCCAGATTTAGGCAAAACTCAGACATCTATTTATAGACGGAGGGAGTAGTAATGATACAAAAATCAAAAGAATGGGGGAAAATGGAAGACAATTCTAGGCCAATGGGAAAATGAAAAACTCCGATAAAAATGAAAGGACCTTTTATCAAAGGTTGGAAAGTTCCATTCGCATTCGACACATTCTTCCCCAAGGCTTCCATTTCCCACGTCGATCTGAACCTTGAAAGGTGACTTCTTTGCTCTATTAACTTCAATACAGACCTAGGCAAACACGAGTGGATTTAGTATAAGTCCGCTTGTTCATATAAAGTGGTTTAATAGGAAATCTTCCTATAATATTGGATGACCAAAGGTGGAGCCTAGGCCAAGGGAGTCGCAAAAGATCTTTACGGATATCCAATCCTCTTCCTCATTTCTTCCGTATGAAAATCCGACCACCAATAAGCCAAGATCCGCCTTTATGCACTTTGGATCCAAAAGGCATTCATTTATGAAATGATCTCAAGAGCCCATCTCGGTTCGAAGATCTTAGGGAGGTCTTTATTGAGATATTCAAAAGGCAAGCCTCTCTGAATAAATTGTATACCCTTAGAGGGTTTTCTTCCAACTTTTTCCATTCTCCACGAGCTCTTCTTCCGGGTAGATGATCACGATCTTATTAGCCCTAGTTCAAGGTGAAAAGTAATCGAGTTTTCGCTCGATGTGGCCCTCTATTACCAAAAAGGGTGGTCCATTGGACGGGGTTCCTAATATATAAATGTGTCTGCTGTTGAGGGATAGCCAGGATGAATTGATCAAATGCCCCTTTGTCATAAGATTTTTGACGCTAAACTCTGGAATCTGGGTGGGAGACATAAAATTTTGTTCGATTTGTAACAGTATACGTTGAATAACGGAATGATGGGTATAAAGAATTGCACATGATATCTCCCTTGTTGAAATTGTGCTGTCCTATTTACCAGTTGATTCGAGGTATTATGTGTGTGCTACTGCTTGAAGTTAAGCTTTCTCTTGAGATATGAATTATTATACTGTAGCTGATTTTTGACCTGCGTGTGTTATAACTTGTTGAAGGATACCTAATTAGATAGGTGTAATTCTTTCAACGGGTATTTGCTTGTAATGAAAACCTTCGCAAGAAACCTGAAGTTTGCTTTGGTTTACTACAGAAATGTTCATTGAATTCTGACATGGTCTTCTACTCCTTTGTAGTTTTATATCAAACCCGTATGGAAATCTTAGGTGTCTTATTCGTGGCAGAATGCAAAATGGTCTAGGGATACTAGGTGTGCAACTATAACATCGTGTATCTGTACTGTTGTTATGGTATCATATGATGTTGGTGAATCCATGATTTCAGTACAATATCTGTCTTAGTCTGACACTTACCTGTAGGTTATGTATTGGAGAAGAAGAATGGAGAAAAGGATACCCAGGGCATGGATGGGGATGTTAGCAGTTTTGTATCCCGTGCAGAATTCCAGAACATAACTTACTGGAATCATGATACCATGCCATCAGCAGAGGATCCTCTCCCACGGTGCTTTCACTGGTTAACCATTGCGAATGCGGTGAGTACTTTTTTGCCCCCTGATTTAGTTTTCTATTTTAAGTAGATGAGTTGTTATGCTTCCGAACTGTTTACCTTCCATTATATCAAATATTTGGCAGATGAGTTTTGACCATGTTAGTCATAGTAAGGTACATGATACAAAATTGTTGGTGGGGTATAAGATGATTGACTGCCATACAGTGAATTAACTTGTACCCTTTGATTGCTGAGTTGCATATGTTAGTAGTTCCACATTTCAAGTTCTGCTTGTTGATTCAGTCCATTCCTCGAACTGTTCAATGGACACTGCTTTTTGCAAAATAGCATCATTATTTGTATTCTTGGACCTACTCGTGCTGAGCATGATCAGCAAGATGTCTGTTTGTTTTTATTGATCCTCCTGTCATTTGGTTAGGCACGGTAACATGTACTAGTAGGTATCCACTGAAAGATCTTTGGAATTCTACTAGCCTTTTCCTAACTAAAGCTTCTTTTGGTGCAGATGCACAAGCCAGTTACGGCTGAAGACATGGCAAACATGTCCACCATGCAGAATCGGAACAGCTGACCGAAGTCCATTGCATAGTGAACCTGTAATTTAGTTCCAGCAGGTGAATCATCCCACCAACCAATGTAACAAGAAATCTACTACTCCAGTGAACCTGGATATGTTGGTATCGTAACTTTAGTTATTAAGTAACGGTGACTGTCTGTGATCCTGTGCGGGCCAGGCACTCTGCCTCAGATGCCCTGGTGGAGAACGATTGCCCCCCTGTTCTCTTCTTGCAGAGGAAATACTTCATCAAATGTGCTGTTCTAATGTTGTGATTGGGTTCCAGTGTGAACTTCTGAACTATCAAATGTGTAAAGATTACATTGTCTTACTATGATATGGGAATTTCTCATACTACCCTATATTAAGGCTAAACTAATTAGTTCATCCTCAGCGCCTTAGGTACTGTGGAAGTTGGATTTTGTTTCAGTGGAAGGTTGACACGCGTCTCATATCCGTAACTGTCAAGGTGTTCATGTTGCCGTCAAACTCAGAAAGTTGACATAAAATTGATTTATCACGTCACAGAATCTCAAAATCTAAAACCAGCCCATGCATTGCAAAACGAAATGACAAAATTCTTGAGTTTTTAAGGATGCTCTGATCACGAACTTTATCAAACAACAAGATAGACTGTTATGTATAGCTGTTGCAACAAAAATAGATGATTTCACTGACTATTTTTGTATTTTTTCCAAGGTCGATATGATAAGTGTTCAGTAGAACAAAGGTGGCACTTCTTCAAAAACAATTATAATAAAGAAAATACACAACCTTGGCAAACAGAATTTAGAACTGATTATTTCTTGAAACAGGAAAATATCTGCAAAATTACATCAGATTACAATGTTACAACATGACTGCGAGCAGAAGCCTCTTCCAGAATCCGATGAAAATCGAAGGATAACAAACCGCTGAACCGTGTTCTAAGTTCTAACCCGCAGCGCTAAAAAAAAACAGAGATACAAATACAAATTTGAATGATACAGCTCCATGTGGTACAACTTCTATCATAACTATGAGAAAAAGGATAAAAAAAAAATATAATCAACACTATCTGGGCGTGGTGGATTTTTATTGCAAGCCATCAAAGAAACCAGGTCCAGCCTTTGCTTTCAGTTCGTGGCCAGCATCTTGGCCTATCGCAACCATGTCATCGAAGGAATATGTTCCACTTCTTGATGTCTCATATACTGTAAGCGAAATCACACATAGACGAAAAAATTATTCTCTGAAGAAGTTCAGCTAGTTCATATCACATACTCTGAATTGAAGAAAATGATACCTATAGATCCATCTGGTGAAGCCAGTAGCCCACGGAATGAACAATTCCCATCACTATCACGATAAGCATATGCCGCAATTGGAGTTCGGCAGTTACCATCAAGAACAGACAAGAACTCTCTTTCACATGCAACAGCTAATCTGGTATCTTCATGATTCAAAGAAGATAGATACTCCATCTACAAAATAAAAATGGAAAGAGAGGGAGATATTAGCACCTTGAGCTAGGTGTAAATAAAAGAAACTCAGGCAATCAGCTGGTGTGTTCTGCACAGCTCTAGGGCGTTTATGCACAAGGAAAGTATACTGTTCTAAATGTATGCTCGAGTAGTTTATAATAAAAGAAACATCTTTCAAAAAATCTGAAATTCAATATGATCGGGAAAAAAACAACTGTAAAAGGATTGTAGGCATGCTAGGCCAAAGGGAATAAGTATGTGAGACTAGTTGGTTGACAATGCAGACTTGGATGCATCTATATCTGGGTGTTAAAGAACATCTTATGGTACAATGGCCAACAAGGACCACAAAACAGACACTTGAATTTATCATTTTAGCAGAGACGCATGCAAAATTGAAGAACTAAAACATACTGGAGTAATGCAGCTGGCACCTGATTTGCATATGGCATTACCACATTAAACATGCATCACCTATGATTTTTAATCTACTAGCAGATTCAGATATTAGATGACCTACCATTTTGTCATCACTGCTCCTGCAAGCTATTCCAATAGCACCTTGAGCAACTGCTGGGAGCATTTCATCTACTGATAATACAGATGTTGCAGTTTCCGCCATGTTTAATCGTTTCAGTCCAGCCAGTGCCAACAATGTAGCGTGTACATCTCCTTCCTTAAGTTTCCTTAACCTTGTCTGAACATTTCCTCTGAAGTTAACAACCTGAAAAGTAATCACTACTGTTAAGCCCTACATTAACTGAGAAGAATCACTCGAAGAAAAATTCTTCTAAAATAATTAAAACAGTACATATTACTAAAGTATAAGGCCGAGTTGTCTGGGATTAGACAGATTCTAATTAAGAAGAACAAAATTGCAAAAATACTGAATGGCACATAAGGGACATGGAACAATAAACCGTCAAAATATCAATCTACACTATGTGTGCTTATACAAGTTCTTAGGCAGCTTTATATATGGAAAAATGAGTTCAACAGTGATGGGGTAGCAGTGAATATTTTTAGCATAAAAAACAACAAGGAACAAAACATAAGGGAAAAAAAATGCGTTACACTAATGCAGTCATCGCACGCCCAGACTTACTTTTAGTGATGGATATTTGTAGAGAATCTGAGATTGCCTCCGCAGGGAAGCACTTCCGACAACACTACCAGCAGGAAGATCCGCAAGAGTTTTTGCAGTCAAGCATATGAACGCATCCCTCACATCTTCCCGTGGGAGGTTACAGGGCAATATCGTGCCTTCCGGTAGATATGTTGGGACATCCTTCATCGAGTGAACCGCAATGTCAATCCGTCCCTGCAAGAGCGCGTCGTCTATCTCCTTGGTGAATAAACCCTTGCCTCCAATATCGGCCAGGGGCTTGTCCAGGATCATGTCCCCCGTGGTCTTTATGATGATAATCTCAACAGCACCATCCTCGGCTAACTCGGTGTGTGCAGCCTTCAGCTTCTCACGGGTTTCATGAGCTTGTGCAAGAGCAAGAGGACTGTCCTACATAGTCAACAGTTTGAATTATAGACTTGCATGTGTAAGCAATATGCTCTAGTACAGAACAAAGCAATGAAAGCACATCTGGCTGAACATTGAAAAAGACACCTAGAATTCGACAGAACCGTGGGTTTCTGCTTCCGGTTTTATTTTTCCAACTGTAAATCAAAGCTGAAACGACCCAAGTTTTCCACAAGATCCAAGCCAAAATCAGAATGCACTAAGCTAAGCAAGCATAAGGTGGCTAGTATCTACACCAATCTTCTATGTTGAGTCCGTTAACTCCAGAATTCCTGAAAATTCTCGCATTGACCCTGAATCTCCACTGTTAACATCTACAGGTGCAATTTTGCTGACGAAAGAAAGCCCATTATTCAGGTCAACGGCACGCAAATCTCAGCTAAAATGCAAATCTCGGTAAGCATTCCCGACAATTCGCATCTGAATTGACCCATATCTGGCACCTACGCAATCGGGTCATCAGTCACAAAAACATCCTAGGAAACAAAACAGGATCTCGCAGGCGCCTCCACCACATTGCGGCCACCAAATCCACCCCAAGACGCGATTCTGCACCAGCTAAGCTGGGAAATTCGCACCCTGAACCAAAAAGAAAGGAACTTTTGCAGTAAAATCGGAGGTTCGAAATTTGATCACCTCCCGCGCGTGCCAATCCGGATGAGGGAGACCTTGGGCCCCGCCTCGGCCTGGACGGCGACGGCGGCGCGCACGACCGCGGGGCACCTCCGGCGCGGGCGCGCGACGCAGGTCGGCGAGCCGAGGAGGGTGTGGTTGGTGCATCTCATCGTCGCCATCCCCGGCGGTCGGGGAAGAGAGGGGAGGGGAGGAGGAGAAAGGGGCTGGGCTGGGCGAGGCGAGGCGGGAGACGCAGGGGAGCAAAGCAGATTTCTGTGCTGATATGGATGAGGGGGAGAGGATAATGTGTATGTCCGGATTGGCCTGCTCTGCCTACTCCTCGAGTGCAGAGAGAGAGAAGAGAGGTTTATTGGATCTTGTAGGTTTCTGCGGCCTTTTCCCGACTCACTCGCCCTTTAGTTTGACCATCAAGAAAGTGTGGTAATTCCATGGAGATGCAGCTCGGATCTATTTAATCTAATTTTGGGTCACTTTTGTTTTCTGATATTTTGTTTGTATCTTTCAGATATGGAATAAGACATTTCTAATATTAGTATAGATATTTAGCTTTCCAATAGGAGATTTATTTTCAAATGTCCACCAAGTGTTAAAGACTTCAAAAGAAAGATCCAACAAAAGTTCAGATGTGACTTCAGTGAAATGTAAATTTTCGATGTCCACTAACTTTTACTTTTTGACCATGAAGAAACTGTGGTAATTTAATTATAGTCCATGCACTAACGCAACAAGAAAACTAATTGTACCAAAGTTATTTGAGTTGCGAAAATTGTAGCTTGTATGTATCATCCAATTCCACAAAGAGAAAATTTAGCATGAGCAAAGATTATATATTTTTATGTACACTGAAAAAACTTTCTTTCGATGTCGACGTGTGTTAGGGACTTCGAAGGTACTTCTAGTTAATCGTAATTATAAAGTTTGAAGTTAGGGGTGAGTTCACAATCCTTACCTCCTCTCTCTCTCTTCAAACTTAGATTATGCATGCTCATAAATAAACAATTATATTCTCGCTCACATGTAGAACTTTAAAAGGATGCACTTCTTACTTTAATGTGGTACCAATAATTGCAGCAGGTGCAAATAAACAAATATGAAAAATGAGACTCCAACTAAAAGATATGGTATTTCCTTTTGATTTTGTTGCCCAAAACATTATTCATGTTTTGTATGTAGCATAAAGGACTGAATAACACCGCTTGCATATTCTAACGTGACAATAGACATCATCCTTCTACCTGATCGATATCCTCATGATATATCATTTATAATGCACATCCTTTTGCATTAGAATATTGAAAGGTTGACTCGGTTCAATCTTGTAATGAACCTGGCATGGTTGCCTCATTTTATTCGACGTCTCTCTACATGCAACTATCTCTTCATCTTTTTGTGGTCCTTTTCATCGCGAATCATGCAGGGTTGCATGACACATCTAAGTATCGATGCACTAATTTCTTACTTCGTGGAAGAACACTAAAGTTCCAGGTGCCATTGGACATCATAGTACAGGACTGACGTACTTCAGTTCTACAGTGGTGGAAAGGAATTTTTTTTTTTTGAATAGTCACCGGGGGAGGGAGAAGACCCTCCACCTGAATTTGTATTCATTTTGCCTATAAGGCTTTGCAGCCTATTACAAGATGGGTTCAAGTGAACCAGAATTTTACATTGGAGAACTTGAGGGAAGACAAAACAAAAACACACACCAACACACACAACAAGGAGGATGGGGGTGGGGGGAATAGGTGCACTTGAGAAGCACAACCGGGCGTGCGAGCACGACGACCATCACCAGGAAGACAGGCATAGGCAAATGCATCGAGGAGTGTCACTGTGCAATCGAAGGGCCTCACAATCCCGAGACTTTACAGGTTGCAGCACCACCACCTGCTTGCATGACGACTATCCCACAAGGTGGCAAACCAGGAGCATATGAGGATCAACGAGTGAAGCTGGCATAGTCGAAGGGCCTTACTCCGCCGAGAGAACGATGCAAACACGAAGCTCGCGCGGCTGATTGAGTGCCAGAACTGCGAGGAGTTTTTGCAACGCAATCGAAGGGCATCGCAAGACCGAGATTCCACCAACGCCACGAACCTTGATCGTGAACTCGGCCAAAGGGACAACCCAAGCACTTTGCGAGGTGGGGAGACGACCTGCGCCATCGAAGGGGGCCGATCAGCCGAGATCGCACCAGAAACACGAAGCTCGCGACAAAACCGCAGCCCGTCACCATCGGATTTAGCCAAGCTTTGCACGACCAACAAGAGCTGAAGTCGAGGGCACCAACCAAGCCCAAAATGCAGCCACCGAACAAGCAACACCTGGTTCACTTTCGACGCCTTCAACAAGGAAAACGGAGCCTGTGGGCGCCGTCGCCGCTGAGCTTTCGCTCGGAACCGCAGCAAGCAGCAGCTGACATAGTGCATCTCCACGACCACGCCCCCAACGAGGTTGAACGACGCCAAACAGCGTCGTCGTGGACGGCAATGGCAGAGACCAGAGCAGGGATTTCTCCCAGGAGACGGCAATGGTGGAAAGGAATTCAATCTCATGTTGCAGGCTTATGCTCCGATGAAGAACTCGGTCCTACAGCTGAAGCAAAAGTGCTGCTTTTTGGTGCTACAGTAGCAAACTCATTTCAGATTCACATGTCGACGTTTTTAACGGACAACTTTCTACTCGCCAAGGCAGCGACAATCCAAAGACCCGCTTCTGATCATCTTAAATGGGATATAAAAGGCATCATGGCAGATTTCTTTCAAAAATCTTCTGAGATGGAGCTGACTATATATCATATTTTCAGGGATATTAACGGTGTTTCTCACAACGGCGCCCACCAAGTTCTTAGACAATCGCTGAAGCAGCATGTCTTCACCTGTGTGAATCAAAACCATGGACATAACTCATGCCCTGTAGTTTCAATCTTGCAAAATTTTCTTTTCCAGGGCTATGTAATCCACAGTGTACTCTGCACTTAATTTCAATGAATGGCGCCTTAGACATCTTTGTTTTTTCAACAAAAAAAAATCCCGAGTACCAAGATTTATCAAGAAAACACCGATTTGCAAATTGAGCAGGAACAACGTGAAAAATTTATCCCTATAATTTATTTTAATTGACTCGAATTTAGTATTAAGTTATACTAAATCCAAATCAACTGAAAATAATCGGAGCAAGCAAGATAATTTATTAGCGAGAGAAAGATACACTTTTTTTTCCTCGCATGACTTGCATATATATTTTCATCCGCCGTGAGTTTTTTATTTTTTACACTTGAAAGGACACGGATGTCGCCTAGAGGGGGGGGTGAATAGGCGATTTAAAAACTTTTACGAGATGGGCTTAACAAATGCGGAATAAAACTAGCGTTTACTTTGTCAAGCCCAAAGCCTATATACTATTGTTCACCTATGTGCACCAACAACTTATTCTAAGCAATGGTTCACCTATGTGCACCAACAACTTGTGCTAAGCAATACAAACAAGTATGTGATAGCAAGATATATATAACTTCAAGCACGATGGCTATCACAAGGTAAAGTGCATAAGTAAAGAGCTCGGGTATAGAGATAACCGAGGCACGCGGGAGACGATGATTTATCCCGGAGTTCACACTCTTGCGAGTGCTAATCTCCGGTGGAGAGGTGCGGTTGCTTAGTGCTCCCGAACGCCACAAGAGGCTCACCTTGAGGTGTGGTTGCTCGATGCACACCAACGCCACAAAGGCCTCACCTCAAGATGCGGTACTCACACCACACACCGAACGCCACGAAGGCGCCTCACCTAAATCTCCGGTGACCCTCGCCACAAAGGCCTAGGTCACGGTTCCACTAAGGGATTTCCTTCGAGGCGGAAACCGGGCCTTACACAAAGCTTGGGGCACACATCCACAACTTAATTGGAGGCTCCCAAGAAATCGCCACAAAGGCCTCCAATCCGTCTAGGGTTCCAAGAACCCAAGAGTAACAACTTTCTTGCTTTCACCTCCACGAATCACCGTGGAGAACTCAAACCGATGCACCAAATGCAATGGCAAGAACACCACAAAGATGTCCAAATCCTCCACTCTCAAATTCCAACAAAGCTACTAAAGCTATTGGGGTAATAAGAGAGGAAGAACAATATAAGAAGAGGAACACAAAATTTCTCTCCAAGATCTAGATCTAGAGATTCCCTCACAAAGAGGGGAATTTGATTGGTGCAAATATAGATCTAGACCACCTCTCTCTTTTCCTCAAATTTGAGCAAGAATCATGGAGGGATTGGGGGAGAGGAGGAGCTCTCAAGATGCAACAATGGTGGACAGCCAAAGGTTGAAGAAGAAGTGCCAAGAGAGAGAGGAAAGAAGGCTTAAATAAGGGGCACATTTTCTGCCCGTTGGGTGCCTCAGCTTGGGGACGGTAGTACCGGCCAGCTAGGGGCGGTACTACCGCCCGTGTATGCTGCGCGCGTGAGGGAGAGCAAGGTGAAGGAGCTGCGGGCCGGGAGGGGGAGGCCGGAGCCTCCGGCCGAGGTACCGGCCGGGGTACCGCCGGGGCTCCAACTCCCCTGGCACCTATACTGAGGCGCGGGGCGCCCAACCGGTACCTTGGGCGGTACCTCGGGCGGTACTACCGGCCGTGCACGGGCGGTACTACCGGCCGTGCTCGGGCGGTACTACCGGCCAGCCCAAACTTCTCTCTATGGGCAAACTTAAAAAAGGCATAACTTGAGTATCCGGACTCCGATTTTGATGATCTTGGACTCGTTTCGAAGCTAGTAACAAGCTCTACAAGATCATGCAGGGAACCATCATAGTCCAGCAAAGGAGTATAAAAACAAATGATGAAAGGTTTGACCTATCTAAGAAAGACATACCGGTAAAACCTCCAACCTCGAAAATGCAACAAGTTGCCCAACCAAAAACCATTCTTGATGAACTAGAGCTTGTCATGAGAATAAGCACAAGATCTAAAACATCACATGGATAAGATCCAAATAACAACCAAGAAAGATGATGCAAGGATGCAAAGGTTTGAGCTCTCCGAAGGATACGATCGAGTTACTCACTCGAGAGCCCTCTTGATAGTACGACAACTAAACTATAAAGCGGTCTCGAACTACACCATGAGACCGGTGAGAAAGAAACCCTATCAAGAGCAAACCTTAACCTTGCGCATTCCACTTGAGCTTGATGATGACGGTCTTGACCGCAACAAGATGGAACGCCTTTCTTGATTGTGCTTGCTTGATGAAGTCATGCGAAATGCTCCCCCATACTCCACTATGGGAGAGCTACTTCTTCGGTGCATCTTCACATATCCATGAACACCATATGGATGGAAAGATTCAAGCATATGATCTCTTCGAGTTGGCTCATCTTGAACTTGCACTTCATTTCTTCATTCTTCATCATGTTGATGTCTTGAGATAACTTGAGGGCTCACTTCATCTTCATCTTCAAGACATACTTGACACTTGATATCCTTCATCAATTTCTTCTTATTGCAACCTTGAAGCCAACAAATGGTTCAAGCATTGCCTATGGACAACACCTACAAATATAACTCAATGCAAACATTAGTCCATAGGGATTGTCATTAATTACCAAAACCACACATGGGGGCTCCATGCACTTTCAATCTCCCCCATTTTGGTAATTGATGACAATCTCTTTGAGAGGGTTTATATAAGGAATTTAAGTAACAAATAAGTTGAATATATAGAGCCCCCCATAATATATGCATGTGTGAATGATCTTGACTTTCATTGCATATATTGGCATTCAAAGCCTAGTGGAGTTTCCTCTAAATATTCAACTACGCAAAGCAACAAGATGCAATGCAATAAAGGCACATGCTTAAGCACAAAGCAAATACATAACCAAATTCCCTTAAACCCTCCAAACTTCTCCCCCATTGGCACCAATTTCCGAAATGGGTGAAAAATTTAGAAGGCCAATATAGTGAGAGTTCCTCCATAGCGTGTGCATTTCTCATAATTTGAGTGGAATCAAATGCACGTATCCAATGACGAATATTCGGAAGGAATCACACTATAGATAGGATCAAAGATCACAAAAAGATAACGAAGTCAAGAAGCTTCAACAAATGAAGCAAGCAACCAAATGAACCACAAAGAAGATACCAAAAGAAAGATAGATATTATGATAAGATGAAGAAGATTGCTCTAAATAATATGAGGAAGCTCCCCAAGGTTTGTGCACAAAACTATACAATTTGCATTGGAGTATAAAGTGCACAAACATGGAATCATCACTCCCATAATATCATTCAAAAACAAAAAAATACCAAGTGAATCAAACTCTAATGATCACCAAAAGATAGTGCTCTAAATTAAATGAGGAAGCTCCCCAAGGTACATGCATAAATTAAAATGTTGTATTTGAATATAATATGCATAACATGGAATCCTCACTCCCTCATTACCATTTAAAACACAAACATTTGGAATAGATCATAGATAGAGAAATAAGCTTAACACTTGTAACAAACAAATAGTTGAGCAACAAGTAAGAGGCACCATAATAAAAAGGCTTAACCAAGAGGATATGTGAAAGGCATGATAAAGCATATTATAAGACTATTACAAGGATGAGCAAAAAGCATCATCATAGTCTTCAATGAATTATATTGCTTAGCATGACCAATCAACACGCAATAAATAAATAAGATATCAAAAGGAGATGTATCATCTCTTATGTGTTTAAGTTTCTCTAAGTGGGCAATATCACAAAGATATTTATCCACAAAGAAACATGCACACATAAAATAGATACGCAAGAAAAATAGTATGATATCCAAGACGAAGTCATGCAATATACCAATAAGAATTTTTGCTTAATAGCATGGCCAAAGGCTCAATTTTATCTTATTGTACATTCATGAACTTCAACCACAAACAACTAAAATACATCACAAATATCAACAAGGGATAGAAGATAGTTGGGATGCATTTGAGAAAGGCAACAAGTATCACAAACGGGGATACCAAAAGAAGTAACTAAATTTGCACTTTCATCTATATTGCACATGTGAGAGCCTTGAGGAATTGATATGCAACAAAATTGCTAGATAGGCATAGTTGGGATGGATGAATCATGAGCATGATTTAAAATACTTCCCAACAAATGCACTCATCTCAAATTACTCACATTCACAATAAAGAGGTTTCATTAAGACTTTTGCAAGAAGCACAACATTTGCAAATCAAGAGATTCATGCCAAGATGCAACCATAAGGTTGAATACAAGAAAAGTATGCATGAGAAGATACTTGTTACCAAGATAGCATTGGTGTGGATGTAGTAGGTATGTGTTCGTTGACCATCCTAGCTTGCCTCAAGTTACCATTGAGTCACCACTTCTCCCCAAGAGTGAGACAAGCATCCAATGCATATCCATTGTACCTAACACAAAGGTAAGTACAAAAAGGTCCCCAAACTAATTGGGTCCAAAGTAGTTAGACACACTACAACATATAGGACAAACTCCACAATTCTATGTGCATATAGATATGAAATTGAATTTCATGCACATCTTAGCCAAATTAGGATTTGATGGAGTTTACCCTATATATTGGATCAAAGAAAGTGACACATGCCATAAGATATACATATATTAAATATGCATGCACAATACTTTCAAGAACCAAAGGAAGATACAATTTGGACAAAAACACCAAATAAACCAAGAGACAATGGTTGTCCAAATTATGTCAAAGAATCAAATCAACACAATATTGACTCCAAAGACTTATCTCATTATAAGAAGCTAATTAAACCTAAGCACAAAGGAATGAGATAACCAACTCCCAAGAGAGCAAGGTTCCAACAAATAAACCAAACCCTCGACACTTTTTATGATGGCACAAAGTACCAAAAAGAAAATTTATGTCTCCCAAAACCAATTTTTTGATAAAGATCAAGAGAAGTTTAAGCATTATAACAAACATAGGAGAGCTCCCCCAAGATTAGTGCATTATCTAGGATTTAGAATATGGATACAAAATGCACAAAACTAGGATCATCACGCTACCTATATCTACTAAAAATGCTAAGAAAGTTTGAATAGACAAATTAGATCCATAAGATGCAAGGAAGACACATGGGAGTCAAAGCACAACAAATTCATGGCAATAAATAAGGCAATATAAATACAAGAGCCAATGTAGATATGATCAATAAATATCTACCTCATAATTGATTACCAATTGTCCTAGGACAAGAGATATTAGGAAATATTTCCCAGTGGTAGTTTGTAAGTATACATAAGATCATATTTACAACGAACAAAGCATATGGTAAAAGATAAGAGTTAACCATCATGCAAAGATAGTTTCTTGTTAGCTTCATTTAGTCATACCAACATGCAAGGCAATTAATAGTATTCATACCAACATGCAAAGCAATTAATAGTATTCATACCAACATGCAAAGCAATTAATAGTATGACTTGAAGCACATGGTTTTCCAAAAATGTATTGATGGATACGTTGGGAAAAACCATGCCAAGAAAAACTTTCACAAATAAGATCCACAAAGATATTAGCAATGAAGCCATTTAAGCAAATTGGAGCTTGTTTGAGCAAACATGACACATAGGAGAGAGATAATTTACGGTATCAATTCTATGTGACACAACCTCAAATGTTCACATTTTCTAGGCTTGTAATATGCACAAAGCTTATTACTCCACCATAATGTGATAATGAATTTATTTTCACAAGAGGCAAATAAGATCCAAGTAGAGATATTAATGGACATTAGAATTTGAATTTCTCATGAAGATGACATACCACATAGCGACTAGATAATCTCGCAATATCAATTCTAAGCGATATTCCTCATGTACACACATTGTTTAGGATCATGAAATTCCCAAAGGAATATCACTCCCCCAAAATGGGATTGTCCATTAATCGCTCATAAGAGCCATATAAGATACAACAAGATGCAAAGAGGCTTCAACACAAACACAAATACATGGTGTGCAACCCAACATGCATAGACTTGATTTCTCAAGAAAAGCAAGTAGGAAGCACAACATATACAAACACATGTTAGGAACAAAACTAACACATGCAAAGGGGCGAGTAACTTTCAATATAAATGAGTTGAGCACATGTTACCGCAAGGAGGAACATTGAATATATGATAGAAGCAAGATAATCAAGACTTGGCTTGAGATAATATAAATGATGAAGATCCCTTAATTCTTCATGATGTAGCCAAGTCTCCAATGCCCTCCAAAAAGCACCTATTGATCAAGTTTTGGATTGTTGGTCCCCAACTAAGTTGGGTCCTAAGAGGTTAGTCACAATAGGCTTGGCAACCCAAATGGTTCTTTTCTTGACACCACTTTGAGCACCAACATATTTGGCAAACACATTGCCACCCTCATCCTTACAAAGAGAATAAACATCATCAATGGAGATAGAGTTGGATGAGGTACCAATAGTGCAAAAAGAGGAGATGTGGCCCTTCTCACGGCATATGTAGCAAGTTCTTTTCTTCTCCTTCTTCTCACTAGATTTCTCCACAATGGGAGCATTGGCTTGATTCTTCTTGGGAAGTGGAATTTCTTCAACTTGAGGTTGAATATGAGTTTGAGCTTGAGGCCGCTTCCCTTTTTGCTTCTTCTTCAAAGGGCAAGATCTAACATGGTGCCCTTCAATTTTGCACTTGAAGCAAACAATCTTGGCCGGGTCTTTGACTTGTACTTGGCCCTTCTTGTTGTTGTTGTTCTTGGACTTGTTCTTGTTGTTGGATTTGAATCCAAGTCCACTCTTGTCATTGGGGGATTGTTGCACACTTAACATCGTGTCAAGTTTGCATTTCCCTTCATGACTCTTTACCAAGTCATTCTTCAAAGAAGTGACTTGAGCCTTGAGCTCTTTGATTTCCTCTACATGGTTAGTAACAACACAAGTACTAGAGGAAGTAGAACCTTCATTGTTAGAGCAAGAAGGCAAGGAAGATAATTCATCACAAGATTTAGCAATACTATGAGTGGATGAATTACTAGGACTAGCACATGGCAATATAGCTTTTTGGGTAGTAGTGCTAGTATACACATGAGGATCACAAGGTGTTGCCTTTGATATGATAGCCTCATGAGCTAACTTTAGCCTATCATGGGAGGCTAGAAGATCCTCATGGGAGCTAGAAAGCTTTCCATGATTTTCTTCCAATTTCCCATAATTGCTAGTTAGCAATTCAAGTTGAGCCCTTAGCTCAACATTCTCCTTCAAGATAGATGCTTCACAAGAAGTAGAGTTAGTAGCACAAGCATCATCACAAGACATATTAAGAAGAGAGGGTAACATAGCATGCTCTTTTAAATAGGAAGCTTGAAGTTGCTCATGGGACTTGGTGAGGATAGAGTGTTCGCTCTCCAAGACCTTGTGGGCCTTGTCTAGATCATCTAGATCCTTAACAAGTTTATCATGACCAACACCAACTTTGGGATTTTCCTTTTTAAGCATTTTTACTTGAGCTTTAGCATGGTCTCTTTCCTTAGTGAGTTTAGAAACTATTTCATTTTGAGACACTTCAAGGGTTTCAAGTTGCTCTTCAAGATAGGCTATGGTCTCTTGTTCTTCTTCAAGATCATTCTTTAGGGATGCTACATCATTGGCATACTCTCGTTCAAGAGCACCCTTTTTATCAATGGTGTTCTCATGCATCCAAATAAGTTTTTGGCTCTCAATAGCGGTAGTCAAGATTTCAAAGAAGTGAGTGCTAGCAACTTTATCTTTGCAAATAACCTTGAATACGCTCTTACCCTTATCGCGTAGAGAGACAACCCAATCCTCTTCTTCATATTCATCCTCATCCTTATCACCATGAGACATATTAGGTTCCATGGTAGGAGGTACCGTGGAACCCTTGGCCATAAGGCATATATGAGGACCGTGAGATAAAGATGAGGAGTTACTTGAGGCTCCTTTCAAGATCTTGTTTTGACCAATAGAATCTTTGGTTTCCTCTACATTGTTAGACACACAACAACTAGAGGAAATAGAATCATTTTTATCATGGCCACAAGACAATGCAAGCATATCATCATTAGATTTTTTCAAGCAACTTACACATGATATGCAAGGACTATCAACACAAGCATGTAAATCATTTCTAGTGCTAGATGTGTTTGAGTCCGTAGATGAAACATTGTAATGAGATAGAGATGAAGAATCATCAATAGAAAGCTCAATATCAACATTGCAATTTTCATCACCACTCACCATATCATTACCTTGTGTCTTGACACACTTTGGTGAAGTGGATGAAGATGAGAACTCATCACGGCCGGAAGTGGAAGCAATGCAATCATCCTTCATAATATTGGACACATCATATTTATCTTGAATTTTGGTCCATAACTCATGAGCGCTCCAAAAAGGCAAGTATGGAAAAAGACCTACATCTCGCAAAGCATTCATAAGAACATTAGAAGCTTGAGAATTGAGATATAAATTTTTCTCATCCTCTAAAGATAGATTTTGTGAATCCATAGGAGGAGAAAAACCTATATCTACAATTTTCTCCATATGAGGGTCAATGTCCCGAAAATGACTAAGCATGCAAATTTTCCAAACATCATAATTTGTGCCATCTAATATAAGAGTGTTATCGTGCACAAATCCTCTAGCCGACATCTTTACTCTCAAGGCGGTGAAGCCTAAGAATGAGAGACCTTGCTCTGATACCAATTGAAAGGACACGGATGTCGCCTAGAGGGGGGGGGGGGGGGGGTGAATAGGCGATTTAAAAACTTTTACGAGATGGGCTTAACAAATGCGGAATAAAACTAGCGTTTACTTTGTCAAGCCCAAAGCCTATATACTATTGTTCACCTATGTGCACCAACAACTTATTCTAAGCAATGGTTCACCTATGTGCACCAACAACTTATGCTAAGCAATACAAGCAAGTATGTGATAGCAAGATATATATAACTTCAAGCACGATGGCTATCACAAGGTAAAGTGCATAAGTAAAGAGCTCGGGTATAGAGATAACCGAGGCACGCGGGAGACGATGATTTATCCCGGAGTTCACACTCTTGCGAGTGCTAATCTCCGGTGGAGAGGTGCGGTTGCTTAGTGCCCCCGAACGCCACAAGAGGCTCACCTTGAGGTGTGGTTGCTCGATGCACACCAACGCCACAAAGGCCTCACCTCAAGATGCGGTACTCACACCACACACCGAACGCCACGAAGGCGCCTCACCTAAATCTCCGGTGACCCTCGCCACAAAGGCCTAGGTCACGGTTCCACTAAGGGATTTCCTTCGAGGCGGAAACCGGGCCTTACACAAAGCTTGGGGCACACATCCACAACTTAATTGGAGGCCCCCAAGAAATCGCCAAAAAGGCCTCCAATCCGTCTAGGGTTCCAAGAACCCAAGAGTAACAACTTTCTTGCTTTCACCTCCACGAATCACCGTGGAGAACTCAAACCGATGCACCAAATGCAATGGCAAGAACACCACAAAGATGTCCAAATCCTCCACTCTCAAATTCCAACAAAGCTACTAAAGCTATTGGGGGAATAAGAGAGGAAGAACAATATAAGAAGAGGAACACAAAATTTCTCTCCAAGATCTAGATCTAGAGATTCCCTCACAAAGAGGGGAATTTGATTGGTGCAAATATAGATCTAGACCACCTCTCTCTTTTCCTCAAATTTGAGCAAGAATCATGGAGGGATTGGGGGAGAGGAGGAGCTCTCAAGATGCAACAATGGTGGAGAGCCAAAGGTTGAAGAAGAAGTGCCAAGAGAGAGAGGAAAGAAGGCTTAAATAAGGGGCACATTTTCTGCCCGTTGGGTGCCTCAGCTTGGGGACGGTAGTACCGGCCAGCTAGGGGCGGTACTACCGCCCGTGTATGCTGCGCGCGTGAGGGAGAGCAAGGTGAAGGAGCTGCGGGCTGGGAGGGGGAGGCCGGAGCCTCCGGCCGAGGTACCGGCCGGGGTACCGCCGGGGCTCCAACTCCCCTGGCACCTATACTGAGGCGCGGGGCGCCCAACCGGTACCTTGGGCGGTACCTCGGGCGGTACTACCGGCCGTGCACGGGCGGTACTACCGGCCGTGCTCGGGCGGTACTACCGGCCAGCCCAAACTTCTCTCTATGGGCAAACTTAGAAAAGGCATAACTTGAGTATCCGGACTCCGATTTTGATGATCTTGGACTCGTTTCGAAGCTAGTAACAAGCTCTACAAGATCATGCAGGGAACCATCATAGTCCAGCAAAGGAGTATAAAAACAAATGATGAAAGGTTTTACCTATCTAAGAAAGACATACCGGTAAAACCTCCAACCTCGAAAATGCAACAAGTTGCCCAACCAAAAACCATTCTTGATGAACTAGAGCTTGTCATGAGAATAAGCACAAGATCTAAAACATCACATGGATAAGATCCAAATAACAACCAAGAAAGATGATGCAAGGATGCAAAGGTTTGAGCTCTCCGAAGGATACGATCGAGTTACTCACTCGAGAGCCCTCTTGATAGTACGACAACTAAACTATAAAGCGGTCTCGAACTACACCATGAGACCGGTGAGAAAGAAACCCTATCAAGAGCAAACCTTAACCTTGCGCATTCCACTTGAGCTTGATGATGACGGTCTTGACCGCAACAAGATGGAACACCTTTCTTGATTGTGCTTGCTTGATGAAGTCATGCGAAATGCTCCCCATACTCCACTATGGGAGAGCTACTTCTTCGGTGCATCTTCACATATCCATGAACACCATATGGATGGCAAGATTCAAGCATATGATCTCTTCGAGTTGGCTCATCTTGAACTTGCACTTCATTTCTTCATTCTTCATCATGTTGATGTCTTGAGATAACTTGAGGGCTCACTTCATCTTCATCTTCAAGACATACTTGACACTTGATATCCTTCATCAATTTCTTCTTATTGCAACCTTGAAGCCAACAAATGGTTCAAGCATTGCCTATGGACAACACCTACAAATATAACTCAATGCAAACATTAGTCCATAGGGATTGTCATTAATTACCAAAACCACACATGGGGGCTCCATGCACTTTCAACACTGGCTACAGCGGGTTTACGTCAGCCCGAACAATTTTATTATCAGCAAAAGACATACATACAAGGAAGCATTACAAGGTTTTAGAAGGAGGGCGAGGAGCAAGGGGGAGGAGGGACTTCAAGGAAGGTCATAGATATTACACTAATTTTTAAAGAAGGGTAGGAGGGGGTAGAGCATCGGTGAGCCCAGAGTCTAAGGGTGTGTTAACCAAGTAGAATGTAATGGAGTGGTTCTGCACTGAGACTCATTCTTGTGTTCGGTTGGACTACTGGAATGGAACCCACCGGTTCCTCAAAAGTGAATATTCGCGCTAGATGCGGAAACACACTGGTTCCACCTCTTCTCCTCACCCCATCTCTCTCACCGCCCACGAAAAAACCCCACCCGAGCCAACCTCCTCATTGTGATTATATCTTTGATGCTATATATTGTTCTACCGCACTAGTTCCACCGAAGGGGTTCTATCTTTGATGCTATATATTGTTCTATTGTGATTATATATGTGCACTGCTAATTGTTGAAAATACAAATGAAATGCTGCTAAAATTTTGATTATATGTTGTTGCAAATAAGAATAACTCACAAACGAGATAATCTCACCTAGCATAGCAAAGAGGTGAGCTGAACCAAATACTAGCCATTTCATTCCAGTTTTTTGGCCTCAATCGAACACAAAACGGAACCGCTTCATTACAATTTTTTTATCCCAACTGAACACAAAAATGGAACCAATCCATTTTAGTAGAATTGAACCATGACATTTCATTCCACTTTGTTCCCGAACCGAACACACCCTAATATCCTAGATGCATCGCGTTTCATGATTCCTATGTTAGACTAGTAGAATGCCCGTGCGTTGCCACGGAACAGAAAATGGTACATTTATTCACTGATTGTGTTAATTCATAAATATGTTAGATACTAATCCAAAATGTTAACCAGTGTTCGCTAGTTATTTTTCAGAAACACGTGCCAACTATGAAGACATATATTCTTACAGTTTATTCCTTTTTTTTTCTTTTTCTCCTCAGCAGTCTTGTCTCCTTAACCATTATCTCCTTGCAAGACAAAATAGAACATATTTATTCTTGTCCCTCATACCCCCAATTTCATTTTCTTTGAGTAGCATTGATATGGTCGCTTTAAAGGTCATCATCTCATATTGCTATCTCTTATGCACGTTTTTCGAAATATTAGTAAATCAATGAAATGCGACTCAGTTTACTATCAAAGCTGATAAATCATTGTATTTCTGATTTGAAAATTTAATGGTTATCATGTAGCACAAGAGATGTTGGCGTACTAAATGTCTTGTTGGCAGGTTGCATGCGTTAAAATGAAAATGTTCTTTTCTCTTTGTTTTGTCTCTGATTATTCGTTGATCGCAACAAAGATAACTATCTCTAACTATCTCTAACTACAAAATATTATATTTGTTGATAGTTTATTCTAAAATTTTGATTAAACTTTACTTGATTTGACTTTTCAAAAAAAAAGCATTACGCTTTGGAATGGAGGTAGTACATAGCTTAACACCGAAAGATAATAATATCAAACTCTGAATTTGAACGCTCCTACTAATTGGTCTCTTCAGGTAGCAGAACAAAACAACCATCGCTTGCTCTGGTTCAAGTCCAATGCATAGCGTCAGTTTTCTATCTGAGTGATAATGTGCTGAATATGTTTGTGTTCGTTCCTGAAGACACTGGCCATTTCTTTCTCTAGAAATCATACAAACTGTTAGCGTGACAAGGGTGCTGAGCTTCTTCTTGTTTGCCGCCTGAACTCTCTCTCTCTCTTGCTGCGACCACCATGGCCTCATGTCCTGATCAGTGATGGGAACGACCGTGTCAGCTTCAGCCTCGACCAAGAAAAGATTGAACTTCAGTTTATATGTTACTGACGGTGCATGCCTTCAATAAATTAGAGCATATTCTTGAACAAACATGTCAGTAGAAAACTTCACTAACTACTAATGTGTACTTGGACAAACATGTCAATAGAAAACTTTGTCGTGGGGTATCTTACACAGCAAGTTGTGCGCGTTCGGCGTCACGGCATGGCGGCGGTAGGGGCGGAGCTGTTTGGAGTGTGAAAAGAAAAATTTAGCATTATTTATGGGATTAATAGGTAAGTGCATCAGGTTAAACTTAAAAAAGTGCATCATGGAGGAACAGTTTCAACTTGTAGCAAAGTTGCAAGGTTAAACATGCATCAGGGAAGAATTTCCTCCAGCTCCGCCCCTGAAGCGGCGGCAACCTTGGGCGGTGGTTGGCAGCATGAGGACCGATGAAGGCGAACGACAACCTAGCTTCTCCAGTTGACTCCACGCCTCATACACCGTTAGTACGTTCGGGCGGCAGACAGCACGACACAATCTGATCCTGGCTCGTGAGATGCATTGCCCAAAGACAGCCGCGTCGGTGAGGTCATCCGCCATGCCCCACCCAATGTTCTTCCAGTCGTGAGTCCAACACAGAGGCCATAGCTTGAATCCCTGCTGCAAGCTATGCACAATACTAATCTTAGAAATGCTTCACAATATGAAAAATAAGCGGTGACATTAAGGCCATGTCAGCGCGGAACGCTTGTATAGAGGCTTGAGTGAAAAACAATTGATCAATTAATCCTAGCGTTCAGGAAAGAGTCCAGCCACTCCAAGGCTTCTCTCAAATATCAGGCGCCTATTTCTCTTAACTGGTAGATCCGTTTTTTGTGGAGTAAGAAATAATCTGAGGAAGCGCTAGACGCAAAACGTTGCGCCGCCTCTCGAAAATAAGCGTCCATCGTCCGGGATCGATCCTACAACTGCCGATTGGCCCGGAGTAAAATCCTAGGGCTCCTAAATAAGCGTCTGCATTGTATGTGCTCTAAGTTCCTTAGGCTGTTTCCTCGCCAAGGAGGGCCCATGGAGGAGAGGATGTACCTCTACCAACCAATTAGAGAAGACGGAGAACAACGACAACGACAATGAAAACGCCTTCCATGGACCTGTCGGAGGTGTCTTGTAGCTACAGACCTTGTCCAGCTCGAGCCCCTCCAATTTCCCTCGTCCTTTTCCCCTGCGATCCCCGACGCAACGAACCTGCACCGGCAACCAAATTATACTTGCTCAGCTCTCGAGGTAATTATGTCACACGGTGCCCACTACCGACTGAATTGTCTGTCTGAATTTCGTGCTGTCACGACCGGTTGGCGAGCTGGAATAGATGCTCAACTACATGGGCGACGACAAATTCCCCACGGAGGACCTCGGCAAGCTGCGCTTCACTTGGAGGCACCACCCATTTTCGTGCCGGGCAAGGCGCACATCAAAGCGGTCCCATGTTGCATCGTGCAACTGGTCCTCCCGCCTGCTGCTGCTCTCGCCGGCACCGGCCGCACCACCCTCCCTAGCGTCCGCGTTCATGTCACCGTCCGAGTCTGGCACCGCCTTCCCGGCTTTCCAGTACAAGAGGTCCGCGAATCCCATGGGACCTCCACGGCTCCACTTGCTCAGCCCTCGAGTCAACTCCGGCCAGTTGGTGTCTCCTTTTTCTCTGGATAGGATAGATCGATTGGTGAGGCCGAGAGATGACGAAGTTGCGGGAGCCATGTTTCCAGAATTTTGGTCGTTTGGAATTAATTTTCTACGCTGACGGATAAGTTGGATGGGTGGGACTAATTTTTTGGATCAGTTTGTTGAGAGTGTTTAACTCTATTTAGCAAATACACTTTGATTAATGAGCTGACGCTGGATCAACATTCCCGTGACGTACTAATCTAAACATTACCAATACTTGTCAAAACGAATCTTTAAAAATAATTGCATGTATAGGAAGAGGATCAAGCTGAATTACACGACAGTACAACAACTCGATCCTCGATCTACTGCCGTCATCGAAGGTGCCCACAACTACTTGCGGCCGGCCACCCATCCTGCCTGTAGATCGATCACCATGCTCCACGTACTACCACTGTTGTGTGTCGAGTGCGGACGGTATTGGCCTCATCATTGCACGACCTTGAATCGGGTCTTCGCCGCTCCAACATGACGACGATGACCATTGACCGAAACACTACCTTCGCTAACCCGGACGTGTCGCGTGCTTGGCGCGCCCATGCGGACGCCGCTCAGCGCTTGTATTAGTATCTTCCATGGGCTGGTGGCGCCATGGCGGTGGAGACTGCTCGGCTTGGTATCGGGGAGTGCGAGGAAGCCTGATTTGATGTAAATCCACCTGCTAGTGACTCTTTGTCGTTCGTCTGAGATAGACGATTCACTGATGAATGAAGTAACCACCAGTTGTCAAGGAGAAGTTCGTTTTCCACCGGGGAACAAGTGCATGGCAATCATAGAAGAACTGCCTACCAAAAAAGGGGCCACCGGGTATTAGGTGTATAGACTCATCTGGTTTGTTACGATCCCAAAATATAGTTGCGATCTGTTAGAAAATGTGTGGGTTGGCTGTGATGCGTTTTGTTAGTTGCGTTTTCTTTGTGACGTGGGGGTATTATTGTCCATCCTGAAAATGTGACACCAGGCATTCACCAGTTTGCTCTTAATAGTAGAGATTTTCTTTTCTCCTTTTCTTGTCATTTTCTTTTAATAAGAAAACAAAAAACGAGGCCCTCGAGGAAAATGGATGGAAAATAGGTGAGAAAAAAATCAAAGCTAAATCCAGAAGCGAACGAAAATATAGCAGCGGCCTTCATGGTCATCGCTGCCGCCGCCCCGGTGGCCGGTGCCGCGCCGCCGCCTCCCAAGAAGACAAAGACCGTGACCCTAGCTGCAGCATCACCACTCACGGCCACAAGAAGGCACCTCTTCCTGGCCGCCGCCGCATCCGTCTTCCCCACGGCGGCCGCCTCCGCCGCCGCCGGTCGATTCACTGAGATCCCCAGCTCCGGCGGCGTCAAGGCCCTGGAGCTCCGGGAGGGTTCCGGCGATGTCCCGGCTGACGGAGACCAGGTGAAGGCAATAGTGGAATTGCGCTTATTACCAGCATCCTTTCTTGCCTGTCCCCATTATCCAACTTTACACCTTGAAAACCAAAAATTGCTCTAGTCTACACACCACTCACCACTCACCACTGTTCATACTAAGCTATCATGATACATAGATGTGCATGGGTTTCTTACAAGTAGCGTAGTAATTGTCCCCGCAAAAAGAATAATGCAAATTTTAGTAGGTACAAAATGAACTAAATGGAGTATATTCTTATGGTTCTTATGTTCCCTGCATGTTTGAAGGTTGCAATTCACTATTATGGGAGGTTGGCTGCGAAGCAAGGATGGCGCTTCGACTCAACTTACGATCACAAAGACGCGACTGGTGATCCTATACCTTTTGTCTTTACCGTCGGATCTGGAAAGGTGAGCTGAGAGTTTCATTGGAATTCTTTGCAAAAATAAGTGAGGGCATCTTAGGGTGCTGATACTACACTACATCATGTTAGTTGAGTTTGATTGGTGAAAGTTTGTGGCCACAACAATATGAGAGTTTTCTGTTTTTGTAGCTAATAATGAGCTTTGCTGTATCCTTTTTGTGAGGAAACTTGCTACATTAATTGCTATTATTATTTTTCTTAAAAACTATTGTACTTTCTTGCAAGCATGCCTAAGTAATGAATTATACACATAGAGTTTCAGTGGCTAAATAGCAAAGAGGAGCGGATTTTTCTTTGCAAAGTTTTGGTATTTAATTAAAATTTTAACTAAATACTGAAACTTTATCAAGAAATACCCCTCTACCAAACATGCCCTAACTGAAAACTAGCTCCAGAATCGTTGAATGCACCTTAAAACAAGTAATGTACTGTTATAGCTCTGGATGTTAGCTAGGAATTATTGATCAATATTGGTCTTGATGGGCTTCTCTCGTTTATGTGATATTCCACTCAGTTCTTGGGATGTCTGTCTAGAATATTTTTCAGGCTGGTAATCTTGCCACGATAATTTAATAAATGATCCTGCAGGTTATACCTGGTATTGAGGCAGCAGTGAAGTCTATGAGAGTCGGTGGTCTTCGTCGTGTGGTCATTCCACCATCACAGGGATACCAAAACACATCACAAGAACCAATTCCTCCTAATGTAACTCTCGTGCTACCTGAATTCCAGAGTTTCACATTTATTATCTTATTTTGCTCATGCTCATTTGGAGATTCTCCAATCTTGGCAATTCCTACTTCCAACTTGTTCCTTTCTATTGCACGGATCATGCATTCAGAGATGTGTTCTCCACTTCTCCTAGAAGGCTATTATTTTATTTAGTGATTTATTAAACCATGCATATAGATGTGTTTAGATTCAGAAAATCCCCACTTGAATCAGGTACTGAATTTGCCTGTTGCTTCATGTGCAGTTCTTTGATCGGCAGAGACTGTTTACTACTATATTCAACCCGACGCGCCTCGCTAATGGCGAGGGTTCCACTCTTGGTATTGTCATCTTCGACATTGAGCTACTCAGCATAAGGCAGCATACCTAACTGTTGTTCTTTGGCTATTGAAATCTTTGGCACTGTACACTTCTGTCTCAAACAAGCTCTGAGCTATATTATGATCATGTTTATGTCCAATTCCTCTGTAAATACAATTTATGAAGAAATGTAAGGTAATGATCTCAATTTATTGATTGTCCGATACACAAAGAAAAACAGCGATGAAAAATAATCGAGTTAACTAATTTGCTTCTCATCAGAATCTCATTTTTTTTGGTCAACTGACTGGCAGTAGTTACTTATAAAGAGCAGAATATTATATCAGAGCTTCTTCAGCAGAACACATGGTACCTGATGATGATGCACTCTTAGCTATAGATTATTAGCAGTGTCCTTTCTCCGAAGCTGCGAGAATCATGATTAAGATGCTGTTTAGTGATACCATGTGAAGCTTAGCACTCTCTGTCTCTGATTATGATTAGTTTGTCCTGTTTTTCTAAAAGAGAAGGGTGGATCATCCATTGCTTTCTCATAGTTAAGCCATGCTTCTTTATATTGCTAAATAGTGGGAGTGGTGTTTTGGAACATGGGAGCATATGCTCCCTATATTTTAAAATGAATCTTACACATATTTTAAGTTTCAAAAAAATTGAAACAAAAAATCCGCACATACATCTTCACGTGCTACATGCTCACATAGTCGTTTCATAAAAAATGAACTTATCATGTGACGTGTGTAAAAAAGACAAAATTCAGTGCTGAAAACAATGCTTTTCACAGGATAAGTTTTCTCTTTTTTACATAGTCCACAAAAAATATTATTTTTTCGTGAAACTTGACGCATACACATATATTATGAAGATGTACATGTAAAAAAATTTGTCAAAATTTTTTCATACTTCAAAATATGTTTTGTTGGTAGAGGGAGCATACGCACCCGGGAGCCGAATTGAATTTCCGCTAAATGGTACTCTTTACGAGGACACTTAACTCTGAAGCATGTTCTTCGAAAGAAACTGTATGGACTTCACTGACAAAAAAGAATATGAAACTGATACCCATTCTGCAAGTGTACTAGTACTATATTTCTGTAACAAGTCATTTCGACTCCGGAAAAATTGGATAGTTCTTTTTACCGGGCGTCTGTTTTTTTTCTTTTTGTGGGTACCCGGCGTCTGTTTTCCTTATAAATTTCATAGCAAAAGTACCAGCAGATCTGGCTCTGTGGTACTTACTATTGAAAACTTTCTGCAAGTTCCAGCATGTATTCTCCATCACATGGAGGGATCACGGAATGCATACATACATAATTACAAATGTGTACACGAGCGTGTGGATGGAAGGATTGCAAGTGCCAAAACTGGAGTATGGACCACGCCACTCATCTACGGTTTGCCTCTGCGTTGGTTGAAAGAAGATTTTATTACAGGTTATACGTATCACACTGACAAACATATTGACACCTTTATATGTGGAACGGAGATATTAGGCGTAATTTGACGGATCAAATTCATATTTTCTCCAACAAATAGTCAATAATAACACTAGTTGATTCACATCCGAAATCACTTTCATATGATTGTGATTTTGTAACCATCGAGTAAATATTGCACTGTATCACATTTACTGTCAAAGCTCAAACACAGACCGTCAAAACACGCCTTATATTTTGGAATTGAGTAAGTTCCAATCGTGAATCTCACATCATACCTTGTTTTTATCCCTCAAAGCACATATGTAGGCTGTTTCAAAATCCTCGTTAACCGTTTTCTTCTAACCCTTACTATTAGAGAATTTTAACATCAATTATATCACAGGATTAGTTAGTAAGTGCTATTTTTGTTTATGCATTTTAGCTTTATATTTTCACACAAAATAATTGGCCGATGTCATATAGAGACCACAATAATATATGTATTATTTATCGCTGAAACGAGTAAAATGTGTTAGATACATGGCAATCAGTGGCACTTAATATGGATTGAACGAAGTAACATAACATGCATCGTGCCACGATGTCAATCTGATACTTCTTTCACTAATGTGACACATTTTAAATAGTTTATAATGTGGACTAAATACGGACCAAAACGAGTGGGTTTACACACTAAAACACATTTAGATATATTATTTAAAAATAAAAGCTAAAAGGTCTGAATGGAGGGAGTATCTGTTGCGTCTATGAATTATCTTTTTAATGGGGGACGACATTTTTCTAGCAAGTCACCTGAGAAGACTTTGTCAAATTCGAAGTTTTAAGTCTGTAGTTGTAGTGATAAGTATACTGTATATTTGTACATTTTGTGATGTATAAGTGCAATCTCGGTGTTTCCAACATCCAGATTGAAAAATTATCTGAACAAATGCTTTGGCATTCACGAAAATGAATGACAAAACTACCCTCCAGCTCGAGCACTTGCTGTTCTCTTCTTCCTTCCTTCCTCTCCCGGCGGTTGGCTTCGCTCCCTGTTCGTCTCAATTCCCCGCTCCACCATCCTCCAGCTCGCTCCGGCGAGCACGCTTCCGCGCCTCCTACCGCAGAAGCACGCCACCCGGAACGAATTCCCCTACTAAAGCCCTCGCCTTTCTCCCTCCTCCGCTCCACTGGACCGGCGCCGAGTCGAGATCCACCCGGGGCCGGACTCATTTCTGCCGTCGGTAAGGAACCCTAACCTACCTGGATTGTCCTTGGAGGTATCTTCTGGTACTTTCTTTGATGCAAGCAACCTGTAATCAAAATATTTTCTCCCTGGGATGGATGCTCCAGTTCGTCCGTTCTGTTGCGATTTTCGGTTGCTCCGTGGAGTAATAGTGGCAGCTTATTTTTCCAAATGAATTTGGGGGTTCAGCTGAACTCGCATGCCCCGACGCTTAGGTCTGCCACTGTTAGCGCTGCACAGGCTCCGAGTAGTACATAGTGGAGAGCTAGTAGTAGATTTCAGTTCAGGAAAAGTGGTAGCATCACAGATTGTGGTGTGAGCACCTACTCTACTATATCGGTTATCAGTTTGGCGAGGATTTCCTGCATTTGAAAATGAATTACTGCGTGTTAACTGTTCAGTATGCCAGCTCTCTGTTCTTCGTGAAATGGGCACCTTCAAACTCTGTGTATGCTTCAGTAATGATATCTAGATGGCTGATGTGCAGCCCTAGAATCGAAGCCATTAAACCTTATGTACTGACCAAGAACTTGTTTTATGATTGTGCTTGTTGTCCATGTGATATGTCGATGCATGCTTTGAAGTGTTAAAATTGTTTGATCACCAAACTCTGTTTTCCTTTCTTTGCAGTCTACAGTGAACCCCTACCTTCTCAATGCTCTTTCTGAGATAGCATGTCTGAACCACAGGATCATGTTAGTAAAAGCTCCTGCTCAAGTATTAGCACCAGTACTCAGGGGAGCGATGACGACGGCACCGTTGGTGCCCTTTTAACTGAGGCAAAGAGCAATGGGCGCAGTCTTGGAAAGCGTCTGTCTCACTTAGATTCGCTCCCGGTACTAATTCTATCAGTTATTGAATATGTGTTTTTTCATTGTTTTGCTGCCCTCTGATCCTTTTAAATCTGCCATATCTCTGTTGACTTGTTTGGCATGAAATGAAACTTGAATAAAAATTTGTAACAATGGACGGTCTAGTGTAGAGCAGTATTATACATTTTCATTATTGAATCTAAATCACTATCCTCCAAGTTCCTTACGTTTCTAATACCCCCCCTTCCTATCTAGTTACTGATGCCGTCCTTATTTGCAGCACACTCCTCGAGTCAATGGGAAAATTCCCGATTTTAATAATGCGACAATAGACCATGAATCATTATTGGAAAGGTAAATGTTGCATTTTGTTATTGCTTTCCCCCTCTGTTTTATATTAGATTCATTTAACTCACACTTCTTTTTGAAAGATTGGGCACTTACGGCTTAGCTGAATATCAGATAGAAGGAGATGGTAATTGCCAGGTTAGTTTATTACATGCTTGACAGATTATATTGTGTTTATAAAGCCAAATATTAAGAGGATTTTTTTTCTGCTACATTCCTTGAATCCATCCTACATTTAGTTACTGTTAATTTTCGGTATCTTCTTCCCATAAGTATCTTATAATATATTTTTACAGCTCATCTTCCAGGTGGACTTTTTTTTACTGTACCTTCAATGTTTCTTACTTTTCTTACGTGTTTTATCTACAGTTTCGAGCTCTGGCAGATCAGATATTCCGCAATCCTGACTATCACAGACATGTGAGGAAGTCAGTAGTCAAGCAGGTTAATCACCATTTTCATCTCTTTGTCTATAACTATCTATCTTTCATGATATGTGGTTATGCTGAAACAACATATCTATGTTTTAGCTAAAGGAATTCAGGAAACACTATGAAGGCTATGTACCATTGGACTACAAGGTTTACTTGAAGAAAATGAAAAGGTCATGTGCTTCCAGTCCATAGCAGATTTGAGAGTCTAATCACGTTTAAAGTTCTGCTTGTTGCTCATCTCCTTATTCGTAGCTATATTGTTTTTGATTCTGTAGATCTGGGGAATGGGGAGATCATGTTACCTTACAAGCAGCTGCAGACCGGGTACCATAACACTTCTAAGATGGCTGGTTATTTTTATACGAGTACTTGTGGCATATAGTACTTGTAGATTGAGTCAGATATTTTTATGTTTCTAATAAAATGCCTTTTAAAAATATGAAGCTAGTAATATATTGTTTACTTACTTTGGTAGTAATAACTATGTATTCATTGCTTTAATAAGATTGTTGCAGCTGCATCTTGTACCACTCACTCTCTCAATCTCTCTTGTTTCTCTCTCAAAAAACAAAACACACACACTTGTGTCTCACAAGCACACGCGCCAAGGAAGAAACACACACGAACACACACACAAACTTCACCAAGGAGAAAACTAGCTTTGCCTTTCTCTCCCGGTCACATGCACTACATTTTTCTCTTCTTATTCATTACACACAAACATGGTTACAACTTAAATAGGCTAGCACACATGTAACCAGCCGCACACACAGCCACTAGCTCCACTAAACTCTCCATTTACTAACCACTAGCTAACACACCGGCCACTAACTTGACTTGGCCAAAATACTTGGCTGGCCACTCGCATGATCCTAAATGCATGAGAAACTAAACACTTGTGTGCTTGACTGAATCACTGGATCCTTACTCCTCGGCAACTACCTATGACTCAACCACATGCAAACACTCCTATATGAGTCCAGCTCCATGCTAGAACTACTACTCTCGGTCATGCACCCCCTAATTCATGAAGCTATTCACTGGCACATGCAACACTCACACAGTATCACTAACTCTCAAGTATCCACTAATTCTCTTCTAACAAAATGACAAGGTTAATATCTAACAAAGATTGTTTTTTGTTATTATAGTTGGTTTGGTAGACTACCAAATGTGTGTTTTATCCCTATATATGATCTTCGTGCATCTAAATTGGCAAGCAACATCATGTTTTTCATACTCAGTTGCTTATCTTTTTAAGATGACCACGCATGCTATCATTCACCCTTTAATGCTTCTTACACTTCATTTTGGAGTTACATCTTCTGTTAATGAGATGCACTTTTATATTGTTTAGATAATATGGCCCACTTCAATATATGAATGCCACAGAAGTCCAAGCTACCAGTACCCAATTGTTTCAATACTAAGAGGCATCGTGTATCAGTTTTAGTTTATCTGATACCTTTTTATTGTTAAATCAGTTTGGTGCCAAAATTTGCCTGCTGACGTCGTTTAGAGACACATGCCTAATCGAGATAGTCCCCAGGGATGTTGCTCCTACAAGAGGTTAGAGCTGAGAACTTGCTTTTCCCAAAGCTGGCTTATTCTGTTCCATGTCGGACTTACAATGTCCTATTAATTATGAACTACTCTGTTACTGTGGCAACCCTTTGTTGTAGTAAATTAGGTACTTATCATACCCTTGTTCCCTCTTGCAGAGCTTTGGCTAAGTTTCTGGTGCGAAGTACACTACAATTCCTTATATGCAAATGAAGGTGAGCAGTATTTTTGCTCGTTGATACCAGCCGCTTGTAACAACATCATTTGTGTGCTTACATTTGAAAATTTCGAATGGAGTATGTATGTCATCGTTTAGTAGGCCCAGTTGACATGAGCTTGCACTCATCATATAATATATTCTTTGGCAGATCTTCCGACGCGGAAGTCTAAAAAGAAGCACTGGCTGTTCTAGGTAGGGTTCGTTGGTTCTTAGTCCAGCAGCATATGTATTCATTGTATGTAACCTTATTTCATTCTGCTGATGCTGTAAGTTGTAATATGGCCCTGGGGAGAAAATAGACTCGTGTAAACCTATGTACAGTGAAATGCTGAAAATGTTCTATTTGTTTGCAAGGAAGACGAGACAGAGAAACTAGATGTACACAGTGCAGTTGCCTTAGTTGAGCAGGAGCTGGGAGGTTGAAAATCCACCAGTAGTGTATTCTCCGTAACATATTTTGTTCCTTCTTTCTCAGTGGAAGTGATGGATAATCCTTTTTATGAAATCTCTTCTGCTGTGAGTGTGTAAGGAAATAATGTTTGTGAAATGGTCTATAGGGGTACAAGCAAATAAATAAATAGTAACTTAGAGCGTCAAAATAATGCCTTTGTCTATAACAAAGGTGTCAAAAACCTAATTTATATCCGTGTACAGAACTCCCAAGATTCGATTCTATCTAGACCCTTCTCTCTGTTTTCACCTTCGACTTTGTTGTTGAAGAGTTAATTGTAAGAATTAGTGATCGGCTTTCCGAGGGAGTTTCTCGAGTTACCCAAACAACTGGTTTTGACTGATATCTGACATCGCACTCTGATTGCATAAATTAGTTGTAGTTGTCCTTATTATCAGAAACGTTTTCCAGATCGATCAATGATATACGCAAACGCAATATAGTGTTACCTACCACGTAATAATATGTGCCCGAGATACCATCATGAGAGATAGCACCACTATTTATTTCGCAAGTATCAACAATCACCATGAGTACTCTCCCTTGCGCCTTGTTGCTTGTTAGTTTGCCTAGCCACCCGCAAACTTTGCTTGAACGAGGAGAATGAGTGAGTAGGGTGTAGAAGGAAAATATAACGCACAACTACCAATACAACAACAAAAAAATGGAGGACACAGAGCTAGCGAAGTATAGTTAATCTGCTATGTGAATAGGAGACGTTGGGGAAGAAATACATTTTGCTGCTCAGAGCTAGGCATCACTTTGATGGTTTCATCGCAACTGAACTGGGAGGTAGCTTTTGTCAACGTCACCGCTCATCCTTTGCTAGGGGACGCAATGACTCGCAGTTCTGGATCTCGTCAGCAATGACTTGGTGGTCGTGGTGGTGGTGCCATCTACGACTAGATGAAAGTAAGAAGCGGGTGTTGCCCACTCCATGGTTCGTGCCAGAGGGAAGCGTGATGGCATACTTGACAAGCATAGGTTCGACTAGTTCGGGTGAGGACTGAGGAGATGTGGGAAGAAGAGAGATTGATTTGAGGTACAAGCTTAACCGGGAACAAGGCTTGCAAACAACACTTGATTAGAACCATAATAAGATAACTATATTTTAAGTATGTCGGAAAATCCATACTAATTTAGTATCATTTTCATTATATAATTTGAGATGCTTGCTGAACCTGAATTAGATTTTTCCAGTAGTGTTTTGGAAAACAAGACATATTTGCAAACGTTAAACTGATCCAAGGGTTCTCGTCGATTGAAATCCAGGAAGATAACACGATTGGTCGCACTTTGATTGCAGACATTGGTTGTGTTGTCCTTGTCATCTGAAGCGTTTTCAAAACCGATCAATTATATACCTACCAAGCAATAATACGTGTGTGGGATACTATCATCAGAGTTCACATATTTGACTAGTATATCAAGAGCCACAACCAGTCTCGATTGCACCTTGTGTTACTAGTTGGTTTTCCAAATCCTCAAAGCAACACACAAACATATTTTTGAACGAGGAGTAAGGTGTAGAAGGGGTAAAAAATAACGCCCAGGCACCAGTACAACATTAGAAAAATGAAGGATATATAAACTAGTGAAGTATGGTAATCATACGTCTTCTCTAGGAATAGGAGACATTAGGGAAGAAATAACATTTCGTGCACGGGACTAGGCAACAACGACGTTTGCTGAGTTTCACATGGAAGATAGTGGAGTGCTGATGGGTTACTCTGAGGCTCTCTAGGACTCTAGGTCCAGATAGAACAGCTGAGGCACACCAACTAGCCAGCAGTCCTTGGCTCGTATGTGGGAGCAAAAGATGGGCTCGTTTGATTAATCAGAAGATTCTAGTGTTGGGGCTTAACTAGTTCTTCTCAAATCATTTCTTAACCTGTTCCGGAAAGAATGACCGAATCAGCTGTTTGCACTGGAGCTGCCCCGTCCTAAGCGCTATCGATGTAACCTTTACAAGTGGCCCTAGATCTTGTTGAGAATTTACAGTTCTGACTTGGCGACTCGTCTCTCTCCCTCGCGTCGCCCCTCCAGGCGACCGGGGGGGAAACCCTAGACCGCGCCGCCGCCGTCTCCCCCCTCCCTCTCCTCTCCCCTCGTCGCCCCCGGAGGCAGCCGCCGGCAAGGCCATGCGACGCCGGTGATGGGGGTGGCGGGGATCTCTCTCCTCCGGCCCCCCGTGCGATGCTGTAGGGAGGAAGACGGCAGCGCGGGGGTGGCCTCCGCCCGCTGGTGAGGTCGGCCCAATTCCCTCCGTCCCCCTTTCCGGCGCGGCCTCACCGGTGCTGGGAAGTGGTGGCCGGGGGATTGGTGCCCTCTGACGACCGGGTTGGGGCCAGGATTCCAGGGCGGCGGCCTTGGGCGCAGGGTGGGGCACCGCCGGCCTGGCGGCGGGCGGCGGCTGCCGATGCTGTGGTCGGCTCTCTTCGGCCGCGCGGGCGGTGAAGGGGCGGCGGGTGTGGGCATGGTTCAGAGGTCGCCCCGTTGGGCCTCTGGTATCAGATCTGAAGACGGAGGTTCCTCCCTGCGGTGCTCGTCGCAACTCCCCGGTCCCGGACTCCTCCGGTGGCTGGGGGTGTGGTTGGTTGTGGGCTCTGGACCGGGGGAAACCCTTGGCCGACGGTGGCGGCTGCGACGTCGACGACGCGGACGGCGCCGTTCTCCTTCTTGAAGGCGACATCGAGGTGATATCCCCTCCCTCCCTGCCCTATCTATCTCGGGTGAAAGCCTAAAGCTTTGGTTTGGACGGTGGCGGCGCCCGGGTGGTGCCGTTCCCTCGTTGGAGGTGCCGTTTTGAGATAGTGGGTTTGGGTGGATGAGCTCGGTGGTGGTTGGTTTGCATCGTCTTCGCTTACTCCTGGCAGCTTGGTCCGGTTTGGTGGTTTGTGCTGCGGTGGCGATGTTGTTCGTGGGTGGCGGCGCGGTGAGGCGAGGCCAGTGCTCGGAGTCTTTCTCCCCGGCGGTAACTTCCAATTTCCATGCGTGCTCAGGGAGAGCGATCTACCTCCGACAGGTACGGTGCCCTCCGATCCGGGGCGAGAAAGCAGGGAGCTTTCTTTGGAGGTCGAAACGGATGGTGCCTGGGCTTTGCTTGGCCTCTGGAGGTTGACGATGGTGCGAGTCCCTCAATGGCGGCCTTCTTCACCAGCTTCGACGCCTCTCTAGTTAGATCGCTAGACTGGACAATGGTCTCGGAGCTCTAGCTGTTTTCCATTCTTTTTATTGTTTTGCTTGTAGCTCTCGGTTCCTGTTAGCTGGTTTCTCAGCATCTTGTATCATCTTGCCGGCAACGGCCTTATTAATTTAAGGCAGGGCTTCGGCCTACTGTTTAAAACAAGTGGCCCTAGCGATGCAACCTTTGAAAGTGGGACAGGTGAGGTGGTTTCGCTCACTCTCCTCTCAAACTCCATTACCTACTCCTCTTATAATAAACATAATCATGATTCAAATCAAAATAAATTGTACATAAAAAAGATACGTGTCGATGATATGAATCCATTCCAATAACTGGTATCGAGTTTTGTCAGCCATAAATAGTAAATTTCATATTTCAAGTTTTGAGAAAATTTCGGCAAATTTGCCGCACCCACTTAACCGTTTGAAATTTCCTTTGAGAAGTAGGTTCGCCTCACTATTCTGCACAATTCCTGTGTTGTATGTTTTTCGTTTCGGTGAACTCAGAAGCATAGATAAATGACTCGCTAGTATAGTGTAACTCGTGCACATGCATGAGTTCATTTTTGCTCAATCTCTCACTTGCCTTCTTGATCACCTTGTTCATCGGTCCACAATCGGCATGGTGATATTTCTGCACACCGACATGGTAAGATTCGTGAAAGACGACGTGGTGAATGGCAATATCTTGTGCCCGGCTTCATGAATGGCGACGTGGCGATAGTTTGTGCATGGCTTTGTGAACGGTGATGTGGTGAATGTCGCCATCTTGCCCACCTTCGTGAAAGGCGCCATCTTGCCCGACTTAGTGGCTGACGATGTGGTCATGGTAGGTGAGAGGTGGTAACCCATGGTGGTAGCTACCCTTGTAGTCGGCAACATGGTGTTATTTCCACGCGTCATCATGTGGACCACAACGACATGGGGTTATTTCTACGCACCATCGTAGATGACGATGTCATGGTGTTATTTTTGTGCACCCTCGTGACATGCCGGCATTAACAACAACATGGTGATAGTTGTGGCAGGTGTGAGGTGAAAGATAAGATCACCATGTGGTATTTCCACACGATGTCGTGGCATGCTAGCATGGACGACGGTGTCATGGTGGTGTCCGGCTTTGTGGACGGCGACGTGGTGATGCTTGTGATCTGTGCGGTCATGGTTTGCCGCCATGGACGGCGGCGCATTGTGGTGTCTGGCTTCGTGAACGGTGACATGGTGATGCTTGTGATGGTTGCAGTCGTGGCTTGCTGACATGGACAAGAGGTGTCATGGTGGTGTCTGCCTTCGTGAACGGCGGCGTGGTGGTACTTGTGATGGATGAGGTAAGGTCACTATGATGCCAAAGGAGCGAGGCTAAGAAAAGTATACGAGTACCAAACAAAGTGACACTTCGATAACACAAGATGCAGCCTAGGCTATCAAACAAAGTGGAAAATTGGCCTTGTGCTCATTTGCAACAGATTAACATCCCTAGAGCATGCCCCCCAACGCAAAAATCCGCCCAGGCGTCCTTAATGATTTTATATGGAACAAATATGTCGATTTGTTTGCAGCGTGTTGATTTCTAGCTAGGCGGCTTGCACGAGATAGGTTCAGTGTAATATGAGCGAGCCCCGTATTCAATCAACTTCCTTCATTTTTGTTTTTCCTCTTGCTTGATTATATATACCAGTAGTGACATGGAACTTCTCTAGAACCGGTAGCGCAAAAAACACCTCGCCCCTAGAGTCGCCCCCTCCAGGCGACCGAGGAGCCAAACCCTAGACCCCGCCGCCAGCCCCCTCCCTCTTTTCCTTCCGGTCGTAGCCCCCACAGGCAGCCACCGGACAAGTTTGTGTGGCGCAGGAGAAGGGGGCGGCAGGAAGCTCGCGCATCTCGGACGGATACGGGAAGCAGGAGGGATCTGCATTGTCTTGGCAGACGACGCTGGTGCTGGCTCGTGCTCTCCTTGCGCCGCCTCCATGTTTCTTCCGATGTGCGACCGGTGGGGAGGCGCTGTGGCCGGCCATGGCTGGCCACGACTAGATCTGACTAGGCCGGGGCCTGCGGTCAACATGTTGCTCTACTTCCGGTGGTCGGCGGCCCTTTCTAGTGGTCCTGTAGGGCATGTGCCTGGCTGCCGGGGCGGGGGCCTTGACAGCGTGGGCGACGCTGCCCAGGGGTGGGTGGCATTCGTTGGTGCCTTCCGGCGGTCTGCGGCGGGCGATGCAGTGGTGGCGACGGTTGCACCTGTCTCTCACCGTTGTCCCTTCGTGCTCTTGGCGGGGCGTTGTGCTATGTTGCGGACATCGAAGCTTCTTCCACCGGATAGAATGATGCCAATTCACATGGTCTTGCAGAAACTACATTTGAGCGATTGCTATCATTTATATGTAGCAATTTTGTAAAGATACATTTTGACCATGAATTTAGGGAAGCGAATGATGTTTGTACATGAACTTGTTGGGCTAGCCAAGGGTTCAAATCAACCCGTCTAGCTTCATCATCATCGTCCTTCCGTAATACCTCCTTTGGTTTCTGTGACGATATAACTAATGAATCAATGGGCATTATGTTGTCAAAAAAATCAAATCAAAATTTATATTTTCACGTTGCTTCCTTTTTTTCGAAATGGGGCAGTGCCCGGCCTCTGCATCAATTGATGCACATAGCCTTATTCATTTATTGCAAAGATCATAGTATCAAGTCTAGTACATCAAGGATCGGTGAAAGTTGAGACAAGTATCAACCATCGGAAAGTAAAAAACAAGATAAAATTATCCATCTTGGATTCTTCCAGTGTGACGCCACCCAGTAGCTAGAAAGAAGAAATTCTGTGTAACCGTTAGCAGACGATTGCATCCAATAACCATAGTTTCCCGTTGATCCTCCAGGAGAAGGTAGGCCCATTGTTAAATCCAGTGTGCTGCGTGTCGGATCACCTGCAAGAAATTAGTTCCAATTTATTTATTAAAAAAATATCGTTCTGACTTGTCCAAAGAGACCAGCATAAAGCGGACACTCCAACGCGAATCCTTGCTCTATCAGCTTTATTAACCCCATTAAGCCAATTTCACGTTGCTTCCTAGCTCCATATATATGGATCCAAAAGAAAAATCCACACATATGAAGTTAATTTGACCCCAAAGGTATGTATAGCCAAATGCGTGAAACTAATACCGATGGCAATCAACAAATGATAGATTTCTCTCTACTAAGTAACAATATAACTCATCCACATATGGCCTCTCACATCCACTTCAGCACGCACAGCCGTCAGTTCTCAACTACAGACGCACCTAATCTTCCCAGCTGTCCCACAATGCTCATCGTGGTGTTATTTGCCGCGTCGCTCCGCAAGAGATGCTAGGCCCACATGAAAAGGGTTGTTACGGACTCGACCAAGGTGCCTTCCAAAAAAATCGGGCTTAGTGCGCCATCTTGAGCCAGTGAGCGATGAACCAGGCCCGTGCTTTCCGTATCGTCTCATTTCCGTGCCATTCGTGAAGCCTCATAACTCGTGATCTGAAACCGTCGATGACGACGTAATCATGGTAAGACAATATTGACTGTCTCCTCCTATAATAACGGTAAGCCTCATAACATGGCTGCAATGTATCCGCTATCGTTCCACTGTTCAGTCTGTTCATGTATTAGGCTGCGCATAATCATTTTTGTGCACCCCTTCCATCACCTCTCGATGTTGCCTCTATCTTTCCTGCTCAGTTTCTTGTTTCCTCGCCATCCTTCTTCATTCCTGTAATGTCGATGACGCCCTTATATATACCAAGCTGAGTTACTATTGCTCTTTTCAGGGTTTGCCATGCTCATTCGATCAGGATCTCTGAATAGGAATTGCTCACACAGTTGATCACTTCCAAACAATCTTGTGACGTTGATATGCAACCATGGCTGCTGGACTGATTCGTTTTTGTATCACTTTATCTTGTTCCACCATCTGTTGTTCATTGTTTCGTTCTTATTACGTTCAAATTGGATGCCTATTGTGTGAAGTTTATTTATGATTTCTGCTATTTTGGTGTGATTATTCCAGTGACCATGGCGGGCGTAACAACACCCCATAGAGCAATTGCGATGGCGGGTGATCAGGAGGATGGTGCAGTGGCATCAACGGCTCGAGGACATAGAGGGGATAAGGAGGATGAGGTAGCTGCGGCTCGCTGGCAAAAGAAGGAGGCGGGTTCGACCGTTGGGCTAGCTTCCTCGATGGCGCACGATTGATTGTCGAAATCGATTAGGTTAACTCTAAGATAGCTCTTCACAGTCCTTTATCTCTTGCCTAAAAAGGACCTCCTTTTTGCGAAAAGGATCCTGACATTATAAGAATCATCGAATAATACAAAGCACCTCAACAAAAATAATAATTACAAAAAAATACTTGAGATACCATTTGTCTTCAGCCTCCATATCGTGTCGACGCTGCGATGTCGTTTCCGCTCTTCCTTCATCTCTGCGTGCGGCAGCTCTCAGTTCTTCTTTCTCCGCTTCATCTTGTTGGGTACCTAGGTATGAGGGTAAGGACGAGTATCCAGGGATAAACAATGGGATGTTGTGTGCCGCCGCTGCTTCATACAATACCTTGGCTGTTCTATTTCTTACTTTGCTAATGGATAAATGTTTGTTCTCTCTGCTCGGTGATCTGGTATAAATTGTAAAAGTCAGTTCTCTGGTACGAGGATTATAACCTGACAAGTCATGGAGCATTATAAGTATTCACCTTTAATTTCAGAACTAACAGTTGTCTTCAATCAAGCACATGGATAATGAGATGCTTTGTATCGATAGCTCTCTTATCAAAAAAAAAAAACATGCATTGAAAGAAATGTCATGGAAAAGAATTTTCCACGTACACATTGCAACGTCCTTCAATCTTTGCTTATTAAGGAAACCAATACAAGTGTTCTGCACCGGAGTTGCCATTTTTTCCATGATCAGTCAATGCTTGGATGGTCGGTAGAAGGTTTAGATTCTTTTTTCGATAAAGAGTATATATTAATACAAGAAGATATCAAATACACTCAGCCTCTGCAACAACGCAATACCTAATGCCATTACGGATGCACATATCCAAAAAAAAATTACATAAAAAGAAAAGTCCCGCTACGGTATTCCAATCCTAGACGCAACAGTACATCCACCACCAAGACAACACCTGAATTTCAGACTCTCCAAAAATGACGCCTCCAAGAAGGTAATAGTGCACAAGCACCATCGTCGCCCGATCAAATGATCTTAGATTTTCACCCTAAAAATAGTCTCCGCTCTCAAACCAATGCCTCTAACAAGGTCATTGCCAGGCACAGCCAATTAAGACCAGACCTTGGATTCTAGAATATCAAGCAAGTCCCTCAACAGCGCAAAAAACTTGAACCTCCTTTGCTAGTCCTCCACTCCGGCCTTCATGGTATTCTACGTCTCTAACTTCGACATAGAGCAAATGTTTCTATATGACAAGAAAGAACAGAGCTTTGCGGCGCTCCCTCTAGAACCAGCTGAAATAAAAGCATGGGTGCACCAAATGGTAGAAGGTTTAGATATCTGGAGTATCTCTGAATCAGTAAATTTGGTTTATGCTTGTGGCGATTTCACATTGGGCGTCAGATTCCTATTTGTTCATTGAATTTCAACCTTTTACATGAAATTTTATAATTTTAGGTTGATTAGCTTTTCTTTAGTCGTGCAAATAAATCAGGTTTTTGGTTCACCTAGCGGCCTGGCATGTCACACCATTCGAATCACATCATTTTCATTACCTATGTTCTTACTGATTGCGAGGTGATGCATATGACCAACATGGCACTGGCGAAAGAGTGTTGCACTGGTTTTAGTCAAAAGTTGTTTACGTGTCTTATAGGCTAGTCTAAGATCAAATTGTCGGAGGAGGCGTTTTGGCTCATAGGAGCAAATGCTCCCATTATACAAAATAATTAAAAAATAATTTTAAAAATGGCAAAAAATTCTGACATAATATTTTTGGTGTACATCATGACATTCTATGTTAGTGCACAAGTTTTCGTGGAGAAACAACATTTTATATGGCGTGTACAAAAAAGACAAAAAAATGCCCTGTACGTAGTCATGTTATAGCATCAAAATTTGTCTTTTTTACAGGAGCCATAATTTTTTTTAGTTTTTTTTGAAAACTTGTGTACGAACATAAAATGTGTAGATGTACATGTAAAAATTTATTTTAGAATTTTTTGACACTTCGAAATGTTGATTCACATAGTGGGAGCAAATGCTCCTATGAGCCAAAGTGAATATCCCCAAATTGTCCTGCTATATCTGTTGCATCTGATTTTTTCTCTGCTACACTATGCTAGGATAAGATACCTACTTAATGTTGAGCACACAAATAAATTTGAGACAAAAAAAAAGAGCTTAGATTTTATCGATTCAATATGTCAGCAAAGTCTATTGATCTTTCCTTAATCTTCTACCTATGTCTACATGAAGTCAACCGTACGGCTATTGCTCATGGAAAGTCGATGGGTAGAGGATATCGGTTATGTGTATAGCAACCATATATTTCTATTGTTATTTCTCAGATTTTGATTCCGATTCTTAATCATTCCAGAGATGATGGTTTGTACTCGGCTCTTGACATCTGTACAGTGATGCACTTCATACTGACATTCATAATTAGCAATAAAAATAGTTTGCGTTAATGCTAGCAAGAGTTGAATCCTCAAAAAAGAAACATTCCGATTAGAGACGAATTTCATCCCCATTAGAGACGAATTTTGTAGAAGAATACAAGTTGGTAGCCTTCGAGCTTATATTTCTTTTTAAGATGGGCGGGACCAACAACACGGACTTCATGGTCTAGTATATAGCAAAACTAGCCGCATATTTCAATCACCTCCATTTCAAGAAATAAGAGCAACTCCAATAGTATAGCCTGTTGTTGGCTATAAGCAAGATACCATGTCATCTTAGCTAATTTGTAGCCAACAATTACAATAGTTGGCTATAAAAATATACTACTTTCCAATGCATGATCCACCTTTTATTCACAAAAATTTCCTAGGAGCACATGTTAGAGATGGCTCTTGCACGAGAGCCCACTCAACTTCTCTCTCCTCCTCTCTTTTCTCCAACTAGGCAACAATATATTATTTTAATTTTTATAGCCAACTGACTAGAATTTATTGTACTTGCTCTAAGGCACACGTGTGTATTTCAAAACAAACTTTGACCATAAAAATTGAGCAACAAAATCTTGATTTTAGTATATGTAATTAGTATCGTTGGATTCGTATTTAAAATCACTTTTAATAATATTAATTTCATAGAAACAATCTTTATCTATTCGAAGTAATTATTGGTCAAACAAAAAACACGTAAAACGAGGATACTTTATTCTTTGAAACGGAGGTACTCCCTCCGACTAGTATTAGTTGCCGGTCGTGTTTTTTTTGTATAAACCCCCTCCCACTTCTCCCGACAAAGGTCTCACTCCTCTTTCTTCTCCGCCGCTTCCCGTGTGTGGCGTCGTCCGCGGCGAGCATCGCTCGCGCCGAGCCTGCGTCCTCGCTGGGCCGCTGACAAGGTATTAACTTGTCAATGCCTACGTATTGTAGACTAGGGTTTCGTTGGACGTAGAGGGCAAGTAGATCTCGAAGGTTTCAGCCGAAAAGTACTCGACGATTATGAAACTAGGGTTGTGTTGACAATAGATTCGATCCCCTCTTCGTCCCTCGACTCCCCCTTATATAGAAGGTGGAGCCGAGGGTTTCGTAATACACAAGTTACAGAGTCCGGGAGGGTTTCTAACCCGTCCCGCAAGATTACAAGTTATACTTTCTAAAACAACTCTAGCTTTCCTTACTAGCATCTTGGGCTTCCGAATCTTCTTATTCTTCGAGTCATGGGCCTTCAGTAAACCCTGGGTACCATCTTCGGCAGGCCCATTGGGAATGCCTATGTCAGTAGCCCCCGAGATTTTGCTTGAATCGAAGAATCAAGGAAAATCTTCAACTTTAATCATTCAATAACCTTGCCGAATTCATCACATATCTTTGGATATGCAATTATATATTGTACAGGGATAATGGTAGTTGGGGCTAGTTCATCTGACGGATCAGGTACTAGTTAACTGCTCTAGTGGCAATCCGCAAAAACCTACTTCAAGATCACGTCCCTGGACATGATCTCGGGATACTGGTGTAAACTTCGACAGGTGCCGCTTAAGGTCTTACCATTCTGCCGAGCCCCAGTCATATTTTATCGGGTACCTAACGCGTCCGTTAGGATTTTTCTTCGTATCTGTTGATACAGAAAAAAGTAGCAAACCGACGTCAGAGACGGCGCCACGCCGCTCAGAACGGATCTGGGGTCTTACCTTCGCAAAGTTTTGCGGCATTCAGAGATTATTCGCTACTTCGGCGCTCTGAGAATATATTGTCGAGTGCTTTTTCGGCTGTTGGAATAGCACATTTTATTGAGTCAACGGATGACTTATTTTGCCTTCCCGATGGGAGTATATGTAGAGTTATTTATATAACTCGAAATATGCTCACTTCTTCTCTTTTTTTTTAATAATTTCATCGGGCACGCGAACAGCGTTCCCGATGGGAGTAGCCCCGAGGCTACAGCCAAGGACTTGTGCTTAGTTGTAGGCTCAACACTTTAATGCCTCATGTCAATATATTTTCATTCTTTCTCGAACTTTTCATATCTATCGGGTGCGCGACCAGCGCTCCCGATGGGAGTAGCCCCCGAGGCTATGAACAAATGCTTGCGTTTGGTCATAGGCTCTCGACATTTCTATTTTGTCATATTCTAATTTTTCTTTTTTCCGAAGTAGCCCCCGAGCATTTGGGCAAAAACTTGTATTTGATCAAAGGCTCTCGCAATAATCAATAATCTTCTGCTGTCGCCATTCTTATGAAGCTTCATAGCCGAGATTTTATCTTGCTAAGGTGACATCATTACTGACGATGGCCACGATCACTGTATCGGGAAAACGCGAAACTGCTCTCTCTCTGTCTCGTGGGCCCAAATTTCTTATCAGGTTGACACGTCATGCAAGTGGGGGACACACGTCCTCCACTTTTCTTGGCGCACGCACTGTAGCGCATGTTCGTTCCCTTCGTAATGAAATTGCATTTTTACCCCTTGTCCACGTGTACACCATCTATCCCACATTTTCTCCATCCAACGGTGCGTCGATTCACCGCACCTCTATTTAAGGTCATCATCTTCCTCCTTCCGCACTTTCGCTCGCGTCGCTCCTCTGCTTTCCTCTGCCAAAATCCTCCATTGCGCCCCACCATTCTTGAGCTCAACCACGCTCGCCCTTTGCTCCTACGCCATTGCTGATGCCACCGCGCAGACTCACTAGGCACAGCACCCCTGAGTCGAAGATGGCGACCGAAGATCTGGTGAACTCTGAGTGGGAGAGATCCAAAATCTCGCCCCAAGACATCAACTTGCTGAAGAAACTCGGGATCAGCAAGAAGCAAGACGCGCTGCGCTTCCCCAGCGAAGAAAGCTATCCAACCCCTCCAATGGAGTATCGGGTCAGTTTTGTTGCCACCTCATCCGTGGCCTCTCTGCCCCCATTCACAATTTTCTTCGGGGGTTGCTTTTTGTGTGCGGATTGCAACTTCACTATCTTACTCCCAACTCCATCCTCCACATCTCGATTTTTATCACCCTTTGCGAATCCTTCCATGGAGTCCAGCCTAACTGGGCTTTATGGAAGCGCATTTTTCTTTGTCGCCGCAATGGCTCTGCCAATGTTTCCTATAACATCGGCGGCGTTGTTATTTGCGTTCGCCCTGACGTTGAGTACTTCGACGTCAAATTCCCTGACTCAGTTCAAGGGTGGCGCAAAAAATGGTTGTACATCCACGAGGAGAATCATGGCTCTGTTGAAGACAACATCCCTCCTTTTGATGGTACCAAAAAAATCGGTCGCCGTCATTCCTGGGATGCCGAGGCTACCGACGAAGAAAAGCAGCGATAGAGGCATTTATGACACGCATCCACCAGCTTCAAAATACCCGAGGACAAGAATTGTCGGGTATCCAAATCACGGCGTACTTCCTTAGGATTAGGGTGCAGCCTCTGCAAGCTCGCAAAAATCCCCTTTGGATGTATGCTGGCGATGAAGATGTGGATCGCCTGTCGACAAATTTATCGGTCAAGGACTTAGAAAAACTTGTCCGAAAGATCTCGTCACTTAGCAAGAAGGACACCGTCCCATCATCTTGCCGTGTGACGCCATATAGCGCCGGCAACGCGCTCCCGCAGGTAATATTTTTTTATCATCTTTTAATTCATGCACTCTTTTTCTCTTTCTCTTTTGGTACTATTATTTCTTCGTCTGCTGTTACTGATATGAACCGATGTCGATATTTTTTCTATCTTGTTCAGAACCATAAAACTGCGTCTCCTCTTCCTCCCCTTCCCGAAGATGGGGAAGTCGAAGAACGGGCTGTTGTCACCGATGACAACCAAGGTACTTCTCGCCTTGAGAGTGAAGTCGCGGGTTCTCGAAAATCCGCGGCATCCTCTGAAAAAGAGATTGAAACTGAGGCTACAGCATCGACACGCTCTTCTCCCCCAGCTGCTTCTCCGAAGAACAAGAGAAAAAGGGGCGAGGTTGTCGATTCCGGCACCTCCAAAGCTGGTGCTTCGCGTACCGAAGAAGTTTTTCCTGATGCTGGAAGGAAAACTTTCAACCCTTATGAAGATGCTCTTGTCAGCTCGTAAGTTCTTGCTGCTCTATATTGTTTGTTCTCGGTACTTTGTCTATATTGTTCCTTATCTTGTCGCTTTATTTGTTGTAGTGGCGACGAGGATGACAATACACCTATTGACGCGACTGCTCGAACGAGCATGTCCCGTACTTTAGTTGTCTCTGAAGCTCAACCTGATGGGGACGAAACTTCGCCTCCTCAACAAAACACAGAGCATCCAACACCAGTTGCAAGCCCCCGAGCCTCTTCGCCAAAGAGAGCTAGGGTAGAACCAGCCAAGGAACCTACCCTGTTGACTGGTAGTTCCACGACTCCTTCATTGGATGATGTAAGTTTTTCACGCTCTCTATTTTTTATGTTCCAAGCTTTTCAGTACTTTCCACTCCCCTTTGTTTCTTGCCAAACGTTTGTCGACTTTTACTTCCTATATTGACTTTTCTTTTTCCTTTGGTCCCAGCCTTTGATGAAGGAATTTATCCGTCTCGGTACCCAATTCGTCGGGTATCTGATACGTCTCCGACGTATCGATAATTTCTTATGTTCCATGCCACATTATTGATGATATCTACATGTTTTATGCATACTTTATGTCATATTTATGCATTTTCCGGCACTAACCTATTAACGAGATGCCGAAGAGCCAGTTGCTGTTTTCTGCTGTTTTTGGTTTCAGAAATCCTACAAAGGAAATATTCTTGGAATTGAACGAAATCAACGCCCAGGGTCCTATTTTGCCACGAAGCTTCCAGAAGGCCGAAGAGAAGACGAAGTGGGGCCACGGGGCGACGACACAACAGGGCGGCGCGGCCTAGGCCCTGGCCGCGCGGCCCTGGTGTGCGGGTCCCCCGTGACGCCTCTTGACCTGCCCTTCCGCCTACTTAAAGCCTCCGTCGCGAAACCCCCAGTACCGAGAGCCACGATACGGAAAATCTTACTGAGACGCCGCCGCCGCCAATCCCATCTCGGGGGATTTAGGAGATCGCCTCCGGCACCCTGCCGGAGAGGGGAATCATCTCCCGGAGGACTCTTCACTGCCATGGTCGCCTCCGGAGTGATGAGTGAGTAGTTCACCCCTGGACTATGGGTCCATAGCAGTAGCTAGATGGTCGTCTTCTCCTTATGTGCTTCATTGTTGGATCTTGTGAGCTGCCTAACATGATCAAGATCATCTATCTGTAATGCTATATGTTGTGTTTGTTAGGATCCGATGGATAGAGAATACTATGTTATGGTGATTATCAATCTATTACCTATGTGTTGTTTATGATCTTGCATGCTCTCCGTTATTAGTAGAGGCTCTGGCCAAGTTTTTGCTCTTAACTCCAAGAGTGAGTATTTATGCTCGATAGTGGGTTCATGCCTCCATTAAATCTGGGACAGTGACAGAAAGTTCTAAGGTTGTGGATGTGTTGTTGCCACTAGGGATAAAACATTGATGCTATGTCCGAGGATGTAGTTATTGATTACATTACGCACCATACTTAATGCAATTGTCTGTCGTTTACAACTTAATACTGGAAGGGGTTCGGATGATAACCTGAAGGTGGACTTTTTAGGCATAGATGCATGCTGGATAGCGGTCTATGTACTTTGTCGTAATGCCCAATTAAATTTCACTATACTTATCATATCATGTATGTGCATTGTTATGCCCTCTCTATTTGTCAATTGCCCGACTGTAATTTGTTCACCCAACATGCTATTTATCTTATGGGAGAGACACCTCTAGTGAACTGCGGACCCCGGTCCTATTCTTTACATCGAATACAATCTACTGCAATATTTATTCTTTACTATTTTCTGCAAACAATCATCATCCACACTATACATCTAATCCTTTGTTACAGCAAGCCGGTGAGATTGACAACCTCACTGTTTCGTTGGGGCAAAGTACTTTGGTTGTGTTGTGCAGGTTCCACGTTGGCGCCGGAATCCCTGGTGTTGCGCAGCACTACATCCCGCCGCCATCAACCTTCAACGTGCTTCTTGGCTCCTTCTGGTTCGATAAACCTTGGTTTCTTTCTGAGGGAAAACTTGCTACTGTACCCATCACACCTTCCTCTTGGGGTTCCCAACGGACGTGTCGATTGCACGCATCAGTATCGTGACCATGCCGCGAAGCTTGAAGGTACCCCCTTTTTTTATCTGCTTCTTCTGCTAAACATACTTCATTATTTTGTCATAACATTTTACTGTCATTGATTATGCCAGAAAATCTGGCGGAATCCAACAAACGTGCTGACGCTCTTGCTGTCAAGCTAGAGCAAAGCGAAAAGGCTCGCAAGAAAGCTGAAGCAGATGATGCCGCTGTCGAAGATCTTCGAAAAAGACTTCATGACGCGGAAACTTCTTTGAGCGAAAATATAGCTCAGCAGTCTGCTCGTGAAACAGAAATTATTGCTCGCTTGGAGTCGCAGAGTCGACGGTTTGTTAGTAAGTAATCATATCTCTTTTTTTTTTGGATCATCAAATTCTTCTTGTCTTGCTTTTCTCTGACGAGCTTTTTGTGACTTACTTAGGGAAAACGGATCAGGACTATGATCTGGAGAACCCTGAAGGTGATCGCCTTCTCGACGCTCTTTCCCTCCTTGAGATCCACGGAGATGAGGCGCAAGAAGGTCTTGCCGATGCCAGAACTGTTTTGTCACGACTGTTTCCTTACTTCTTCCCGAAGAAAGAGGAACCTATGCCTTTTACTGCTCTCGCCAAATGCTTCAAGCCTCAAGAAGATCTTGGGCTCAAACTTCGCCAAGAAGGTTTGAAGGTTGCCGTTGAAGGCACTATTGCCTTGGTCGCCGACAGCCAACAAGATGTCGAATGGACGAAAGTTGGCGACACCAAGGAGATGGAAACCAAGAGGTGGCAATCGTTGATTAAGGCTGCCAAGCCAAATTCCAAGAAAATCCTCGCCTACCTTGGATACAAGCCAACTCCCGCTCCTAGTTCATCGAAGCCGGAGGTCAAGTAGACCATCTTTGTCTTCTTTTTTTACTTATCTCTTTTGATGCTGTCGCCACAGTAGCTTTGGAGACAATTGCTTCAGTAGTTCATTAGGGACCCTTCTTTTGTAATAGCCATGTACATACTTTGAGAATCAATGGAAATCTATCTTTGCTTGATGATTGATGTCGAAACTTTTATTTCCAGTTGATTTTTGACAACTATACTGTAACTCCTCGTCCTTACGATGTTTTTCCTCCTTCGTCCTATTTGAAGAAGACACCTATTGCTGTCGAACTTACTGAAGATTCATCGAGTAAAGGTTCAGCACAAGACATGGAAGAATTTCGTCAACATCTCCAGTCTATGGAGAAACAGTCACTTATGATAATGGAGCAGTCTCAAAAGTCTTTCGAGAGGGAAAAAATTGCGCTTCAACAGGCTCAAGATGCTATAGCTGAAAAGGAAACTGCGGTTTCTGAGGCTGCTGAAGCTTCTGCACGAGAAAATTACATGCTTCAGCTGATGACTGACTCTAGCTTGGATATGACAGGTATGCTTCATTAACTTGGTCGTGCTTGATTTTTCTCCTGCTATCTTCTTTTTCCCTGCTGATTCTTTTGCTAACACAGGTTCTTTTTTGGACACTGCTGCCGAGGATGAACGTGTTGAGGCTCGATCCAATGCGCTTCTCAAACTTGCACTGGAGCATGGTTCCAATTTTTGGGGTACACCTGAACGTACCCGCCAAATCGTCAGATTTCAAGATCGCGCGAGTCAGGTCCGCGAATTTCTCGACTTCTGTACAAGGATGTTGTCTTTAGTTTACGGCACCATGTTCCCGCGCAATAAGATGCCAGAAACCCTTCCTGATTTGATGAAAAAAATTTGGGATGCACCTCGAATCCATGGTTTTGTGCGTGCCCAATTATCTGCTGGTGCCAGATTTGCTATGATGATGATACAAATTTGCTATCCAAAGTTGGACATGAGTAAAATTGTCTCCAAGTGACTGGCTAAGATGGCGAAAAGGAAGAGGAATGTTGGCAAAATTGATGATATTGTGACCCCTGTAGCAGAAGATATGATGGATGAACTTCTTCGGATGGACGCTGAGTTCTTCGTGAAGGGCAGCTATGCTGAACATAGTACTCGTACTGCAAATAATGAACGGATGACCATAGATGATATACTAGGCAGCACTTGATAATTTATTGCCCAAGAGTTGTATCTTTGTATGTTGTAAACATAGTCTATATTGTAAAGTCACGAGATTTGTTATTTTTACTTGCCAAGCCCCCGAGCATTTTGGTGGCGATTTCTTTTTACTGTAATGCGAGGTTTACCCAAGGCAGAATAAGTTATATTGAGTGTACTATATTTGCGGGTGTTAGCCCCCGAGCTTTTTTGTTGATCGCTATTTTGTATCGCCGTTTTATTTTGCGAGGTGCTTTGCACCAAGGCGAAATATTTTGCAAGTTGTATTTGTCGACATTGTATATATATACTGTATCTTCTGGGCGTAAGCCCCCGAGCGTGTCAAAGAAAAAGATGTATATCTCTACTATCTTTATTATATTGCAGCACCGCGAGTCCGCCTCATTAAAAACATTTTCCAGCCCCACTCGGTGCCCTGAAAAAGGAAAAGAGTGCGTCTGAAAACTCGCGGGCGTTTCAGTACATTGTAGTTTTACAGGGAGGATTATATTTCGACTCTAGGCGTAAAAACGCCTGAGTTGTGCCACGTTCCAAGGATTTGGCTCGGCAGCTCCTGACTTCTTGTCCTTTATCCTGTATGCTCCTCCTTCGATTACTTCTGTGACGATGTAAGGGCCAAGCCACGGCGACTCGAGTTTTTCATGACTTTTCTGATTGAGTCGTAAAACCAAATCTCGAACCTGAAAAGACCTTGGTCGCAAACGTTGACTGTGGTAATTTTTCAGATCTTGCTGGTACTTAGCGACCCACGATAACACTTCGTCTCGAGCCTCATCGAGTGCGTCGACATCGTCTTCCAATGCTTTTCTAGACGCTTCTTCGTCATATTCCGTGACTCTTGGAGAGTCATGCTCTATTTCTATCGGCAGTACTGCCTCAACTCCATGTACCAGAAAAAACGGAGTCTCCTGTGTCGCTGTATTTGGTGTTGTTCGGATACTCCATAACACACTCGGCAACTCCTCTGGCCAAGTATGTCGAGCTTTTTCCAATGGTCCTAACAAGCGCTTCTTGATACCATTGCAGATGATACCATTGGCTTTCTCGACTTGACCGTTGGTCTGCGGGTGCGCGACTGACGTGAAGTTCAATTTGATGCCCACCTCTGCACAGTATGCCTTGAATTCCTTGGATGTGAAATTACTGCCATTGTCCGTGACGATGCTATGAGGTACTCCAAACCGAAAGACAATGCTTTTCACAAACTTGATTGCCGACGCTCCATCTGGTGAATTTATCGATTTTTCTTCTATCCACTTGGTAAATTTGTCAACAGCGACGAGCATATACTCGTATCCTCCTGGCGAGGCCTTGTGTAACTTTCCTACCATATCAAGGCCCCATTGAGCAAAGGGGCAAGACAGTGGTATTGGCATCAATTCTGCTGCCAGAGAATGGGGTTTTGCGGCAAATCTCTGGCACGCGTCGCAAGTTCGTACTATTTCCTTCGCATCCTCGATTGCTGTCAGCCAATAAAATCCTGCTGTGAAAACCTTGGCCGTAATAGCTCGACTGCTTGCATGATGACCGCATATTCCTTCGTGTACGTCCTTCAGAATTATCCTTCCTTCTTTGGGTGTGACGCATCTTTGTAACACACCCGAAATACTTCGCTTGTACAACTCCCCCTTGACCACAGTGAAAGCTTTGGAACGTCTAATAACTCGCCTTGCTTCAACTGGATCGTCGGGTATTGTTTTTCTTAGGATGTATGATATGTACGCCTGTTGCGGTCAAAACCCACCGGCGAGCAGCGACGGGCAACACAGTAGAGCTGGGAACAACTTAGGGCTGCGGCTGGCCCTGGTCCCTCCGAGCGACGGCCCGCAAAGCCTCTGGTACACATGTCCGATGCTGATGCAAGGGCATGCCACCTGACCTATACCTGGTCAGGAAGGTGATGGAGATGCCTCGCTTAGTTTCCTGCATGGCATACACGTAAACATTAAATACGAGCCTCGATCGGCTCTCAGGTTATCCTGTGAATCGGCTCAAGGAGCCGATCCACCCATGATTCGCATTTATGTGCACGAATATATGGTGGTCCTGCTTGATCAAGATAAAGCTAACTCGATCTACGACGATTTAGGGTTTTCACCGCATAATCGGATCATCCTACTCACGATTGGGCCTCGCGGCCACGCACGGTGATCGTAAGCCGATCCTAGACAAGGCCTAAAAACCAACACGAGGTTGATCCCCGGAACATCCTGTCTAGGACTAGCAAACGACACCCTGCGTGCCGCTAGATCCTCCAACCCTTTGTAAGGCCTAACTATTGCAGATATTAAACTAATCCTTGAAGAACAAGGAGCAACCGTAACGGATCGGATCTACTAAATAATGATCAAGCGGGGTGCCGCCCCCACACCTAAGATAGGTGTGAGGGCGGCTAGATATGCAAGGGTTGCACTACGATAGCATATGATACGAAGAACAATGCTAACCCTAACATATCTAAGATAACTACGTTGCTCGCCATCAAAAAGGCTTCAGTACGAGCAACGCATGAACAACATAAAGCTGGTGCTGCCTAGATCGCAAGATGCGATCTAGGCAGCATGATGCTTACCGGTAGAAACCCTCGAGACGAAGGAGTTGGCGATGCGCCGAGATTGATTTGTGGTTGAACGTTGGTTGTTGTTTATTCCATAAACCCTAGATACATATTTATAGTCCAGGGGACTTTCTAATTTAGGTGTGCACCTAACCGTGCACGAGACAAACTTTAACTAAACGACACGTATCCTACTATGTTACAGATACACGGGCCAACTAGCCCAAACTTTGTATGTAAGGCCGATTCACGTAATTCTTCTATGTATATTCTTTAAATCCATCTTGATCGCGGCCCACCTCTGACTCGGTCAAATCCTGGTGATAACACATGCCCCCCTGGTTTTGATAATGATAATTTCAAAACCACTCTGTTTTTTCTACGAAGGGTCATGTCGTGGCAGAGCAGAACCGTTGCAGCATCCTTCATCATGATGCCCTGTCTTCTCAGCTTCTCTGCAAAATTCGATAGCTTTAGCATCACCTCCTCGGAAACTGCAATGGCATTAAATCTCCACCAGGCTTCTCATTATTTATCCGTGCCGATCGATTAGCCCTCTTCATCCCCTTCCTCTGTTCTAGCTATCGGCACCAAAAAACCCTCTTCCCCTGTAGCAATGTCCTCCTCTTCCTCTGTCTCCTCCGGCCTCTCCCTCCAATCCTTCTCCTCGAGCGAGCCGGAGTGGAACTCCGATCATGCGCCAGAGGGTGACCTGCCTCTGACCGATGGGGAAGAGGACCTCAAGTTCCTCATCGAAGGGGAGCTGATAAGCGAAAGTGAAGACGACCTCCATCCCTGGGTGAAACCCACCTCCCCCAACGGGAAGGGGGAAGAAGTAGAGGAAGAAGAAGAAAAAGAGGAGGGTGGCCCCTCCTCCCCCGCTAAGCTTCTGCCAGCAAAGCGATTCCGCGCTTGGGCGGACAGCGAAGACGATGATGACGAGGAGGAAGAGGAGGAGGATGAATCCTCCTCCTCCATCGGGTACCCGCCGACCAAGCGCTTCCGCTCCTGGGCGGACAGCGAGGATGATGATGATGACGAGGAAGACGAAGCTCCGGCCGAGGGCTGGGGCAGCAGCGACGAGGAACTTCCTGGGAGCAGCGCCGACGACATCGACGACGGCGACGATGAGGACAGTGACGACTAGTAGAGTAGGACTAGTAGTAGCGGTGCACTAGGCACCAGATCCCTCTTTTGAGAGCCATCGGCTCTTTCTTGTAAAGCTGCTCTTTTGAATTAATGGAAATTGTCCTTTCAATCATCTTTCAATTAATCCAATTTCAATCCTTCCGCTTGCCACATCAAGACCGATAGCAACGTATCGGATTCTTTTTCCTTTAGACGCCCATGAAGCCGGACTCAAATATCGATTGGGCCGTCAGCCAAGTACTTCTCAAATCCAGACTGCGATTTGATAGCTGGCCATAGATTTTCGCAATCCCATAGCCGATGACTATTCATCGGCTATTTTGAGAATCCAGTCTCTTTCCTTCTCTTGCAGTAGCAGGACGGTCCAAAACCTGTAAAAGCCGACGGCCTCCTTCTCCGTAGCTTTAGCAGTCTTCTTCTGCAACACCTCACTGCTTTCAGAGAAGATCACGATGCAGGGTCAACCGATGCAACTCCAGTCGGCTCCAAGACAGAGCATCTACCAAGTTAGCTGCCCCCCGAGCCTTAATCAAGGCGAGAATACCGGCGAGGATGCACAGGTTAAACAAGAAGGCTTTGACCTTAGGTAATCTGGTAATCCGAGATAGCCACCATAAAGAGTCAACCAAACTTGCCCTCATTGATCAGCTTTCTTCCACTGAACGCCGATGTTGTAGATGAAACACCAACAGCTTAACTGACGAAAAGGGTTGTCAGCCCATTCAGCCGAGGCTGCTTCTCATTGTACATTCCCTCCAAGGAAACAGAAGTTCCTGAGGCCGCACCGAAAACCATCTTGGCGAAAATGTGAGCCCTGAGCACATAGCCGGTAGGTCTTGGTCTTGTATAACTGTACTAGAGTCGATGACTGTGCATCGGCTGTATATCATGATGCTAAATTTTTTTTTTACTGGCCGATTTTTCTAATCGGCCCCCAATATTTCACTGCTTATGTGTTCATCTGCACATGTTCCTCTGATTAGGTGCCCCCCGAGCCGAAGCTGACAGGTAACTGCAGATATCGGCTCTGTAGTCTAGCCCAGGCACCGTATTCGCACGTCGGTTTTGGTAGGACTAATGTTGATTTTCCCTGGCTCATCAACCGACGTAAACCGCCGCCCAGTAGATCGACGTTGCATGTAAGCAGAACATATGGTGAAGATGATTTTGGCCGATTGCTGGAATCGGCCTCCATATTGATTGAAGCGCTCAATGAAGGTTTCGTAACGTTCCTTCGTAGATAATTTGGGCCGATCCAAAGGATCGGCCTCGCCACGTTTCTCATCGGTTTGTCCTTGCTACTCGGTCAGGCCGGTGGACAAGACCATCCCAACCTCATCCTTTGTCATGTCGATTTACTCGCTGTCGTCCACCTTGAGTGCATCGTTTAATCCTGGAGCGCTAACCTCCAAAGGAAGGATGAACACCATATTTGTGCCAGCCGATGTATCATCATCGGCTTTCCTTTGCTTGGGGCGCCACTCCATTTTCCGTGGATGACCCTCTTCATCCAGGGTTCGCTGAACTTTCGCAGCCAGATCAGGTCGCGCCTTCCTTAGCGTATGCAGGTATAACCTTTCGGCTTCCTCCAAGCCGCGCAATCGCTGAACCCTGCGCTTTTGGGAACGGCTGAGCCCGTCAGGGCACCACCTTGGCCGGTGGTACCTGTCTTCTTCTTCTTCTCCCTCGTCTTCTGAATCCTCGAGATCTTCCAAACGAGGGGACTCAGCGCGTTTGCTTTGTGTTGGGAGAGGCCCTAGACGTTTGAACACCGACACGTTTTGGCTGTCTCCTTCTTCTTCTGGTTGCATTCTGGGCAATTGCCGATTGTAGGCAATCGGCTCATTCCTGAATCCCAGCAGTGTCTGAAGAAGGGGCAGTCCCAATGCCTATCTTTGTCGCCTTGCTCCCTTGTCTTTTCCTTGGCACGGCGCTCCCACTCCTCCTCATCGCGATCATGCCGACGATGTCTTCTGGCTTCTCTAGCCAGACGATCTCTTTCATCATCATCGCTGGATCGTCGGCGTTGGTCATACTGACTCACATACTTGTTGAGGAGGTGATCAGAGAGGGGTCGCTGATATCTTATGTTCTTCACTTCTCCGTCTGTGACGTAGCGCTTGCCATCATGACGGAGCCGATCGCGTGGAGCGGCCTCCTCTGTGTCCTTGCTACGAGAGCAGCTGCCCTCGTCTCCATCCTTGCCAGAGTGGTGCCCAGGTCCTACCATGTTGATACTGAACGAGGATCCTGGCTGGCAACCTTCAGGGTAAGTGCATTCCACCAAGTTAACGGCGGGGAAGGGGTGAGTGTCGACCTTCATGGCGTACTGGTTGAAAATCAGACGTCCTTGTTCTATCGCCATTTGTATCTGCTGACGCCACACCCTGCAGTCGTTGGTGGCATGGGAGACCGAGTTATGCCATTTGCAGTATGGCTTTCCGTTCAGCTCCTGTACCGTGGGGATTTTGAGGCCTTCGGGTATCTTCAACTGCTTCTCCTTGAGTAAGAGGTCGAAGATTTGCTCAGTTTTGGTCACGTCAAAATCAAACCCCCTGGGCGGGCCTGGTGGCTTTACCCATTTGCAGGACACGGGGGTTGCCCCCCGAGTCCATTCAGCCACTGCTACCTCTTGATCTCCCGCAGAAACTTCGTCTTCATCTGCCTCGACCAGGACCACTTGGCGCTTGAATTTGTCCTGGTACAAGTCCGGGTGGCGCGTTCATATGCCGACAGTTTCTGAACCATGTGCGCCAGTGAAGGGTAGTCTGCTTGAGAGGCCATGTCCTTGATTTGTGATGCAAGGCCCACCACTGCCAACTCGACTGCTTCCTTTTCAGTCACACGAACCGAATAACATCGGTTCCTAAGATTTCTGAAGCGCTGGATGTATTCTGCCACAGTTTCTCCACGCTTCTGACGTATCTGTGCTAGATCGGCAAGGCCAGACTCGGAAGCTTCTGAGTGGTACTGCATATGGAACTGTTCTTCCAACTGCTTCCAAGTCCGGATCGAGTCTGGTGGCAACGAGGTGTACCACCCGAAAGCCGATCCCGTGAGGGACTGTGAGAAGAACCTCACGCGTAGTGGATCCGACACTGAGGCCGTTCCTAGTTGTGCCAAATATCGGCTCACATGCTCGATGGAGCTGGAACCATCTGATCCACTGAACTTGGAGAAGTCAGGGAGCCAATACTTGGGTGGTAGCGGGACCAACTCGTATTCATCGGGGTACGGCTTGGAATAGCCGATTGTCCTCCTTTTCGGCACCATGCCGAACTGGTCCCTGAGGATCGTGCTGATCTGATCCGCGGTGCTGGCTGCAGGAGTCGAACTCTGAAGATTCGCCGGGGTGGCGTACTTAGCCAGCCATGCTTGCTTTTCCAGCTCTGAGCCAACTGCAGGAGCTGTGCTCTGGAGGTTCGTCGGGGTGGCATATTTAGCTAGCCACGTCTGCTTCTCAAGATCTGTCGCTGACGCTCCTCCTATTTTCCCAGAAGTCCCTGATGTTGCGGCCTGGTTTGTGAGCGCCCAGCTACCGCAGTCTGGCACATATGTGCACATGTACCCGTGAGGGATCTCCTTAGGTGCCTCCTGCAAGAACTGGCAATCACTAGGGTCACCACCGATCTTGTAGACGACGAATGCCGGTGAGTTCGGCACTTCTGGTGCTGCCCACGCAAATGGCAGCGGTGGACGGGACTGGAGTGGCAACTCTCCTTGATGTGTCCCGAGAGCTGGTCCTGACGGCGAGTACTGATGCCTCATGATCTCCTGGATCACCCGAAGAGCGACACGCTCCAAGGTGTTCACCAGGTTCTCAGAGTGGCGGTGTAGCGAGTGAGCCACCATGTAGTTGATCTCCTGCCGCAGGGACCTGGTGCGTTCTTCCGATGGGGCGGATAGGTCTATTCCATCGAGCGCACCTTGAGGTGAGAACCCTTTCCACCTGATACCATGTGAACGGGTCCTGTGAAACGAGCCGATGAGGTCGGCTTCGAGGATCGTTCTGACCTCGTCATACTTCTTCTTGAGCTCCTCGGTCAGATCCTCGTACGTGACTGGCGTGCCGTCCGCCATCTCAGATGTAGATGGCGATGTGGTTGATGTCGAAGCTCGTCCCACCGGGCATGCCAGAATGTGTTGCGGTCAAAACCCACCGGCGAGCAGCGACGGGCAACACAGTAGAGCCGGGAACAACTTAGGGCTGCGGCTGGCCCCGGTCCCTCCGAGCGACGGCCCGCAAAGCCTCTGGTACACACGTCCGACGCTGATGCAAGGGCGTGCCACCTGACCTATACCTGGTCAGGAAGGTGATGGAGATGCCTCGCTTAGTTTCCTGCATGGCATACACGTAAACATTAAATACGAGCCTCGATCGGCTCTCAGGTTATCCTGTGAATCGGCTCAAGGAGCCGATCCACCCATGATTCGTACGAGGTGCACGAATATATGGTGGTCCTGCTTGATCAAGATAAAGCTAACTCGATCTATGACGATTTAGGGTTTTCACCGCATAATCGGATCATCCTACTCACGATTGGGCCTCGCGGCCACGCACGGTGATCGTAAGCCGATCCTAGACAAGGCCTAAAAACCAACACGAGGTTGATCCCCGGAACATCCTGTCTAGGACTAGCAAACGACACCCTGCGTGCATTGGATCCTCCAACCCTTTGTAAGGCCTAACTATTGCAGATATTAAACTAATCCTTGAAGAACAAGGAGCAACCGTAACGGATCGGATCTACTAAATAATGATCAAGCGGGGTGCCGCCCCCACACCTAAGATAGGTGTGAGGGCGGCTAGATATGCAAGGGTTGCACTACGATAGCATATGATACGAAGAACAATGCTAACCCTAACATATCTAAGATAACTACGTTGCTCGCCATCAAAAAGGCTTCAGTACGAGCAACGCATGAACAACATAAAGCTGGTGCTGCCTAGATCGCAAGATGCGATCTAGGCAGCATGATGCTTACCGGTAGAAACCCTCGAGACGAAGGAGTTGGCGATGCGCCGAGATTGATTTGTGGTTGAACGTTGGTTGTTGTTTATTCCATAAACCCTAGATACATATTTATAGTCCAGGGGACTTTCTAATTTAGGCGTGCACCTAACCGTGCACGAGACAAACTTTACCTAAACGACACGTATCCTACTATGTTACAGATACACGGGCCAACTAGCCCAAACTTTGTATGTAAGGCCGATTCACGTAATTCTTCTATGTATATTCTTTAAATCCATCTTGATCGCGGCCCACCTCTGACTCGGTCAAATCCTGGTGATAACAACGCCTGCATCCATGGGTTTTGCACCATCATTACTAGGTCATGTTCCTCTTCTTCTTCTAATGCCTCTTGCGTAGCTCCTGAGGGTTTCTCGTCCTTCTCCTTCTTCTTTGATTTCTTCGGCTTTGTAGATCTCTCTGTTATTTCCTCCCAAAACACGCCTGGTGGAATCGCGAGACACTGCGACCCGATGTTTGCAAGAATATCGGCTTCATCGTTACTCAGCCTGCTGATGTGATTTACTTTGCATCCATCAAATAGCTTTTCGAGCTCATTATACATCTCCTTGTATGCTATCATACTTTCATTGACTGCATCACATTGATTCATGACCTGCTAAGCCACCAATTGTGAGTCGCCAAAGATTTTCAGTCGGGTTGCACCACAAGCCTTCGCCATCTTCATCCCGTGTATGAGAGCTTCATATTCTGCCTCATTGTTAGACGCGTTTGGGAACGTCATCTGTAAGACATACTTTAATTTATCGCCTTCAGGTGATATTAATATCACGCCTGCTCCAGCTCCCTCTAACCTTTTGGACCCGTCGAAGTTCATAGTCCAGGTTCTCGATAAATCTGGGGGTCCCGTATTTTGTAGCTCCATCCACTCTGCGATGAAGTCTGGTAAAATCTGCGACTTGATTGCTTTTCTTTTTTCGTACGTGATGTCCCGAGGGGAGAGCTCTATTCCCCAAAGGGAGATACGACCCGTAGCTTCTGGATTGTTTAATATATTTGATAAAGGCGCCTCGTTGACCACTATTATCGGATGCGCCGAAAAATAGTGTCGCAACTTTCTTGCTGTTGTAAACACTCCATATGCCAGCTTCTAGTACTGCGGGTACCGCTGTTTTGAAGACGATAATACTTCACTGATGAAATATACTGGCCTCTGTACTCCATGGAGTTTTCCTTCTTCTTCCTTTTCGACTACGAGAGCTGTGCTGACCACCTGAGGTGTGGCCGCAATGTATAGCAGGAGGGGTTCCTTCTCCTTAGGTGCCACCAAGATTGGTGGTGTCGAGATTGTTCGCTTGAGATCCTCGAAAGCTTTGTTCGCCTCGTCGTTCCACTGAAACATCTCTCCTTGCTTGATCAAAGCGTAGAACGGCAATGCCTTCTCTCCTAGCCTGGCGACGAATCTGCTTAATGCTGCGACTCGCCCCATCAGCTGTTGTATTTCTTTCAACTTTGTCGGCTTCCTCATTGTTACGATGGCTTGGATTTTTTCTGGATTGGCTTCGATCCCTCTTGCTGATACTAGGAACCCGAGAAGTTCTCCCGCAGGAACGCCGAAGGAGCATTTTGTCGGGTTCAACTTAAGGCAGAACTTGTCAAGGTTGTCGAAAGTTTCTTTCAAATCCTCGATCAATGTTGTCCCCTTTTTTGATGTTATGACGACATCGTCAATGTACACTTGTACGTTTTTCCCAATCTGTGTTGCAAGGCACTTTTGCATCATCCGCTGATATGTTGCTCCCGCGTTTTTCAGGCCAAAAGGCATTGTTCTATAGCAGAACACGCCGTAAGGTGTTATGAACGCTGTCTTGGCTTCATCATCTTCTTTTAATCTGATCTGGTTATAACCAGAATATGCGTCCAGGAAGGAAAGACGTTCGCATCCTGCCGTGGAGTCGATGATTTGATCGATCCTTGGGAGGGGAAAGTGATCCTTTGGACAGTGTTTATTGAGACACGTAAAGGCGACACACATGCGAAGGACTTTCGTGTTTTTCTTCGGCACCATCACTGGGTTAGCTACCCAAGTGGCTTCTGTAGATATCTCTTTAATAAAACCAGCTTCTCTGAGTCAATCAATCTCTGACAGCATGGCTTTGCGGTTTGGTTCCGAAAAACACCGCAAAGGTTGTTTGATTGGTATCGCTATTGGATCCAAGTTTAGGTGGTGCTCGACAAGTTCCCTGGGTACTCCTGGCATGTCAGCTGGACACCATGCGAAGATTTTCCAGTGCTCACGGAGGAACTCGATGAGCGCGCTTTCCTATGCGAGGTCCATGTTTGTTGCAATGGAAGTCATTTTCTTTGGGTCTGTCGGGTGAATCTGCACCTCCTTGGAATCCTTAGCAGTGTTGAAGGTTGGCTCCCTAGGTGATCTTCCTGCATCTGGCAACACATCATAATCAGTTGTGAGCCTTGACGCCATATATTCTGCTTGCATCCCGAAAGTTTCTGATAGTCGATGAAAATCCTTGTCGCATTTATCGGCTAACGCGAAGCTTCCTTTGACTGTAATTGGTCCTTTAGGTCCAGGTAGCCTCCATAATAGGTACGTGTAGTGTGGTACCGCCATAAACCTGGCATATGCTGGTCGTCCCAACAAGGCGTGATATTGCGATGGGAAGTCCACAACTTCAAACTCCAGTCTTTCTATCATGTAGTTTTCTCGGGTCCCAAACTGAACGTCGAGATTAATCTTTCCCAACGGATAACTCGGCTTCTTTGGCGTGATTCTATGGAAACGTGTGTTGGTTGGTTTTAGATTTGCCAGGGATATGTTCATCTTCCTTAGTGTATCTGCATACATAAGGTTTAAGCTGCTGCCTCCATCTATGAATACTCGAGATACGTCGAATCCTGCAATCACCGCTGGCAAGATAAGTGCGGACTGTCCTGGTCGAGGAACTTGCTGTGGGTGATCCGCGATTGTGAAGCCAATGTCCTGTCCCGACCAATTTAAGTACTCAACCGTTGGTGGAGGCATCTTCTCTGCCATGAACACTTGCCGCGAGATTACTTTCTGTGCCCTATTAGATGGCCTAGCTTTCTGAATCATCGAGACCGCACCATTGGAGTTAGGATCAACATATGGAGGTGGGTGTGGTGCTGCCGCTATTCTGAGCTGGTGTCGATTTTCGTCCGTGATCGCGGGAGGAGGTGGTAGGTGAATTTCACTTCTGGGCCCCTGGGGGTTTCTATTTGCTACTTGGACATTAGCGTGTCCTGCAAATCTCAACATTGCCTGAAAATTTCGATAGTCCTTCTGCAAATGCCCTGACTGTCTTTTCCCATTGTTATCAAGATAAAAATGCATCTGGCATGGTCCATTCATCATATCCTCGGGAGACACATATGGTCTCTGGAACCTTGGTCCACTATTTTGTCTATTATTACGGGGATCACCTCTGTTGTCGCCTTGCTGCTCACTGCTTCGTTGATAATCATCTCGACTGTTTCCTCCAGTGTTTCCTTGGAACCTGGCTGATATTTGACCAGGACCGTCATAATTTGCGAACTGCCGAGAGAATCGTCGTCTATTTTGTAAATTTCGACTACGGTCCTCCTCTGGCGATCTATGTTGCTTGTTGTGTATAGCATCTTCCCCATCTGCCCACTTGTTTGCTATTTCCATTAATGCTGACACTGTCTTTGGGTTGGTTCTCCCCAAGTCCTCGACGAAATCTCCTCGTCGAATTCCTGCTACAAACGCGTCTATTGCTCTCTCGTCAGATATGTTCTCTGCCAAGTTTTTGATGATGTTCCACCTCTGTATATATTTTCTCATTGACTCATCGTGTTTTTGTCTACACGACCTCAACTCTTCGAGTGACGCTGGTTTTTTGCATGTTGATTTGAAATTCTTCACAAAAACTTCCTCGAAACTATCCCAACTGTCGATGGACCCCGAAGGTAACTTTTTTATCCATGACCGTGCTGCTCCATTCAAATGCACTTGGATGCTCTGCATGGCTGTTGCCCTGGTTCCGCCTATCAACTTTACCGTCTTGAGGTAATCAACGAGCCAATCCTCGGGATCCTGTAGGCCATCAATTTTTTTTAAATTTTCGGGTAACTTAAACCCGGACGGTACTCGATTTTTTCGGACTCATCTCGTGAAACATGGAAGTCCACACATGTCTTCCTCATCTACTTCTGGCGAACGCCGATGTTCTCTCCTGTCCTGTCGAGCTCTGTCTACCCTTCCCTGAGTCGCCGAATCTCTTACGCCACTTGCTCTCGGTGGATCCTGCACCGCTGCGGTAGGTCGTGGACTATTTTGCCTTGCAGTTCCTTCGGGAGGTGTAGCTGCAAACGCTGTTCCCATGGCTCCAACTCCTGCCATTGCCATGTTATACAACACTTCTCTCGGATCCCCAGGAGGTGGTCTGGACGCGAGGATGAAAGCTTGCGTTGCCATGTACCCAGCTTCCGGTGTTTTAGGGATAATATTTCCCCTCGTGTCGATTGACATAAAAGACATGTCGAGGTTTTGAACTAAATTCTCCCTCTCTGCTTCAGGTATATTTTGTAGCCGAGATCTTGCTCTCCTTCGAGCTTCTCTGTGACTATCTCCCGAGTTTCCTAATTGTCGACTTAGATCTGCTCTTCGCCTGCTTGACGCGGAGGCTGCCTCCTATCTTCTATTTAATGTAGCTGTCTATTTTTCTAACTCTCTGCTAACACGAGCGAGTCTATATTGATAGGCTTGCAATTCTTCTGCTGTAGTAGTTGTGGTCATTGGTTCTGTGCCATCCATGGCTCTTGCGGCTCTATCCCATGCTTCTTGCGGGAGTTGAACCCTTAGACGTGGTGTAGGCCCGACATATTTAGTGCCTAAACCTCGCCTAAGATCAGCGGGATCAACATATGGGTTTCCCACATTGTCGAAAGCCTCTGACGTCTCCGGCTCTGCTCGGTTTGTTTCTTCAATTGCGTAGATCTGATGATATTTTGAATTTTGATTTTTGTCAGGATTGGTGACACCATCATATAGATTGGTGAAGACCTTTCAAAGAGCAACAGATCTGTCGATGAAGTTGAAGCTATCGACGCTGTCTGAGTCGCTGCTTATATCAGAGTTCGCAGACGACTCGAAGGACATGTCACTGAAGATCTTGGCGAGCTTTTCGCTTGCCATGGAGCTGATGAGGCGTGGCGACGAAATCTCCTCTTCGCCTGATGAAAAATTGGAGTCGACCGCTGACAATCCCGATGAAATCGGAACTTTGAGACGATACGACCCTTCTTTCTTGACGCAGAATCGGAATTTTCCGACCGTCATCTCCATGGGCTCCTCCAGATACTCATATGCATCCAAACGGGAGGGCGGGTGAGGAATAAAATCGACTAGACCAGTTTCGATCTGTTTACCTCGATCCATTGCGTTGCTTGCTACCGACGAAGTCGACGATCTTGAACGTGCCATCGAGATCAGCTCCTTGTCACCTCTAGATCCCACAGACGGCGCCAATTGACAAGGTATTACTTGTCAATGCCTCATATTTCAATCACCTCCATTTCAAGGAATAAGAGCAACTCCAATAGTATAGCCTGTTGTTGGCTATAAGCAAGATACCATGTCATCTTAGCTAATTTGTAGCCAACAAGTACAATAGTTGGCTATAAAATATACTACTTTCCAATGCATGATCCACCTTTCATTCACAAAAATTTCCTAGGAGCACATGTTAGAGATGGCTCTTGCATGAGAGCCCACTCAACTTCTCTCTCCTACTCTCTTTCCTCCAACTAGGCAACAATATATTATTTTAATTTTTATAGCCAACTGACTAGAATTTATTGTACTTGCTCTAAGGCACACGTGTGTATTTCAAAACAAACTTTGACCATAAAAATTGAGCAACAAAATCTTGATTTTAGTATATGTAATTAGTATCGTTGGATTCGTATTGAAAATCACTTTTTAATAATATTAATTTCATAGAAACAATCTTTATCTATTCGAAGTAATTATTGGTCAAACAAAAAACACGTAAAACGAGGACACTTTATTCTTTGAAACGGAGGTACTCCCTCCGACTAGAATTAGTTGCCGGTCGTGTTTTTTTTTGTATAAACCCCCTCCCACTTCTCCCGACAAAGGTCTCACTCCTCTTTCTTCTCCGCCGCTTCCCGTGTGTGGCGTCGTCCGCGGCGAGCATCGCTCGCGCCGAGCCCGCGTCCTCGCTGGGCCGCTGACAAGGTATTAACTTGTCAATGCCTACGTATTGTAGACTAGGGTTTCGTTGGATGTAGAGGGCAAGTAGATCTCGAAGGTTTCAGCCAAAAAGTACTCGACGATTATGAAACTAGGGTTGTGTTGACAATAGATTCGATCCCCTCTTCGTCCCTCGACTCCCCCTTATATAGGAGGTGGAGCCGAGGGTTTCGTAATACACAAGTTACAGAGTCCGGGAGGGTTTCTAACCCGTCCCGCAAGATTACAAGTTATACTTCCTAAAACAACTCTAGCTTTCCTTACTAGCATCTTGGGCTTCCGAATCTTCTTATTCTTCGAGTCATGGGCCTTCAGTAAACCCTGGGTACCATCTTCGGCAGGCCCATTGGGAATGCCTATGTCAGCCGCGCCGCGCCAGCCACCGCGCCTCCTCTCCCCTGTGTAGTTCCCCTGCTCTGTTCCCCTTGCCTCCATCCACATAAATGTGGACTCTTTATCCCGCGATTCCGGCAACCCAGCGTACTCCATCGGCCCAGCAGTTGCAGATCGAGGTCCTGCAGTGGCTCCTCCAGTTTGGAGTAGTTTCGGAGGAGCGGTGCTCAATCTGGAGGCATGGGGGCAAGGGAGGCGATGAGCGCTGCTGCGGTGCGACGAGCCGCCGCTTCCCGTCCATGGCGTGTGGTGGCGCGGAAATGGATGGTGGTGAGGAGGCTCGGCGTCCTCTCTCTCCGCGTCGCCTCCTTCCTCTTGGTCTGCACCACCGCTGGCGCCAGCGACTTCGAAGTCAAAGGCCACACTTTTATGCGCCGGAGCAGCATAACCCCGACCAGCTTTAGGTAACTCATCCTACCCTGGAGATGTTAGGACATGTCGCCTTCCTCCGTACGTCCTCCCAAGTTACTCCACATTTTTATCTTGCGGAAATTGGAGCAATCAATCATTGTTCCTTGCTTCGATTGCAAAATAGGGAGGTTTATTCTCCTTTTTCTTGTAGGGGCATATACAATTGTCGGAGCTCTAATCACCAGTAGTAGGTTCTTCAGTTAGTTCTTGTCATATACATTGACATAACAAATTTTGCTTGCTTGTTGTATCAGGATGCTCCTTGTGGTTGTTTGGCTGGTGTTTCAGGAGCATGTGTCTCCACTCTGCCCCTGTGGTAAGTTTTACAGTAGCTGAGACCCGAATGCCTCTTGTTTTGAATAAGAGGTGATGCCTCTTGTTTTGAATAAGAGGTGATGCTACCAGTTGCATATGTTCTTGTCTGTGATTTTTCAGAGCATATGTTCTTTTCTGTGATTTTTTCAGAAAATATGAAAGTGATAACATAGTGGATTTCAGAAAATATTTTTCCAGAAAATATTTTTCCAGAAAATATGAAAATATGCAGCAAAGGAACATTCAAAATGTATGCCATATTGGAGTATTTATTGAGTATGTTTTTTTACTGAAATAGCACATATATACTAAATCCACCGGCTCCTCATAGATAAGGCTCCAACTGTTTTAAGCATTGCTTAGATGGGTGTTGCCTGACCATGCATCACTGAATTAATCTTAGTATAATTCAAGTGTTGCCTCACCATGTATTTTTGAAGTGTTGCCCCTTTATATGCATTGCTAGGAGTATGACTGAATTATCCAAACATGAATTGATTAGTGGCTACACATATTTCAGACATCCAGTATAATTGTATTCCTGCAATTTACTCATGTGGATCATACTCATACAGTCATTCTGGTTGATAAACATACACAGAAACAGTGTAAGACAGAACTATATCTGAAATATTACAATAGTGGGCATTTTTAAATGTCGTTACAAACTGATGTTAACCCTGGACAAACTCCTAGCTATCTGGATAAACACTGCCCCTCCAGCCATCATGCCCAACTAATAGCCAAACGATGCGTTCTGACCCAGGGAATCTAGTTCCTTCACAAAGCATTTTTTACTTGGAGTCATCATGCCCTTCATTAACCGCGATGAAATCTAATCCTGCAAAAAGCTATTCAAAGATTTAGACGTAGCTGCAGCCTTTGCTTTCTTCACCTTAGCTTCCTCTTGAATATTTGAGAACCACAGAAAGCTGCCCTGCCTAACATAGAATAGAATATATGCATCTTTTTTTTGCGAAAGAATATATGCTTCTTGTCCTAGTGCACTTGTCTCACGAATGGAATGAACCTGCAACACAAGCTGACTATTAAAAGCTGAAATATTTGTGGCATGAAAATAAAGAACAAATGACTTCTCACACTTACAAGTGAGTCATTCATCAAGTGCCAATTGGTTGGTGAAAAACGAATGGTGCAGACATAATGGCCAAAGTTAGGTAAGCCAGAATGCTCAACAAGGGCATAAAGATCATATTTTAGGTCCTGATGCATGTGAAAAATACAAGGAAAACATCAACATATGCTTAATGATAAACCTGAAAGAAGAGAAGAGCAAAAAAAACTCACCTCCTTGTCTGGATTACTATGGAATGGCTTCAAGTCAAGTTCTGATGGGTATGCCACATGTTTGTCAATCTTGTCAATGGAACCATGAAGTGTCGTGAAGTGCTTGAGATGAAATGCAACAACATCTGGTGCTTTATCAATCACAAACTGCTTGTCCTTACAAACTTCAGCATTGCAACTATCACAGGTTAGCTTATTCTCTGCATCACTTATTTGCTCCACCTTGGTAAAAGATTCCAGCGTAGCAACAAGGTTATCAACCTGATCAATCTCCAATCTGAGATCAAGGAAGGGCTCTAATATCTCCGAGCAGTGGCCACAATCACGGCATGTCAACTATACAAAGATAATTTCATTAGTTGGAACACAAGTTACAAAGAGAGGGAATTAGCAATGACAAAGTAGAGCTACCTGGCTCTTTAATCGACCTCCAAACACCTGCTTGACAATACTTTTCTCATCGAAAGTATTGTCAAGGGTACACTTATGCAAATTATCTAGCAAGTAATGAAGGAACTCATGTGCATCCTCTTGTTGTCCTTGTATAAAACCTGGATTTAATTCTGGCAAATCTTGTTAAGGAATAGACATATTTTATTTATCAATATTTTTTAGCATTTGTCATGTGCATCATGCAAAGTTAAGAGAAAACATAAACTCAACTCAAAGGATACTGCTTAAACTATCTATGAACCTTGTTGGCATTAAAACAGACCCAAGCCTTTGAATTGGCTCCTCCGTATGTTCTTTAAGGGCACAGAAAGAACAAAACCCATCTTCATCATCTATGTGGAAACAAATCATGGTAAGCAAAGTAAGAAAATGGGCTTGGGACATTTAACACAACAAAAAGCTCTCATATGACACTACACACATACATGAGCATGGAGTGGAGTGGTCGGTGCAACGAAGCTTCTAAAAAATGGGACAATGTGAGTGATGCTCTGTAGAGTTGCATTTAGAAAGCATGTGTTTCCCATATTCCGAAGACCACCTCCCTGCATAAAACGAATATTTTACTCCAACATATGACACGAGGAGTACATACCACTAAATGAGGTTCCCCGGAATGGAAGCTCCGCTTCTTATTTTCCTTTTCATTGGAGCTCCGTTGCTTTATTTTATGAATGGACTCCGGTGAGTCCTGCTTAGTGTGCACCTCAGAGGCTCTTATAAGATCTCTAGTTTTTACAAGCAAGTCTACCTTCATAGTTAGAGAGATTCCTAGACCACCTTGTGCCTCAAGGCGGTCTGTATACAAGTGGGGGATGTCGTAGCCTATCCCTCCTCCTTTGTCCATTACCTCAATCATACATGACTGGAGTGTCAAGAAGCTTCGTGAGAGTTTGTCAACCTCGTAGTTGTTATATTCTTCCTCCACACCTTCTATCAACTCTCGGATGTTGCTTGGTGCTAGTGTATCGGTGAGAGACTAAAGAGACCTAAAAAAGCATAGATCTAGAACATTCAGGTCTGGACTGTTTGGAGGTTGCTGCAACAACCTAATGTCCAAATCAGTCAGTGCTACGGCCTGTCGGAAACCCTCATCATTAGGGAGGACGTGAGGTTTCACATTGTCCTGCTGGATGTAGATTATTCTTCCTACACCCTCATCAGGCCACTTGTCCTGGATGGCAGGAACCACTAGCTAGCAGAGGTAGTCCCTCATGACCTCTCGGGTAACTTTCACAGCTTTTACCTTTAATGTCCCCTTTTCTCTGTTCTTACTCCTTTTAGCAGCTGGAGTTTCCTTTACAAATGTCCAAGTTCCGATCTTGCCATCAAACGTGACTACCCCGCCATCACCATACTGTGGCCTGGCAACCGCAGTTAAGAACATCACTTTGCCTATTTGGTTCTTGTTCTTCACTGTGCGCACATGTTTGGGTTCTCTGGGGTGTAGGTAGTACGTGTGTCGAGGGTGCTCCTCGGCAATGCCCTCCGATAGGGGCTTAGGGTTGATGGAATCCTGCAAGCTGACACGAGACATCGGTACGCAGACAAGCGGGAAGAGCGATTTACCCAGGTTCGGGGCCCTCGATGAGGTAAAACCCTTACGTCATGCCTGTCTGTTCTTTGATTATGATGAAAACAGGTTACAATGGAGTGCCGAATAGTTCGGCTGTGATCTCGTCAAGATGCTAGTTGCTAGGGTAACCTAGTTCTAAGCTTCTGCTGGCTAGTTTTTCTAAGATTGATTGTCCCTCGATAGCCCCTCTCCTGGCCTTTATATAGGTGGTCAGGTCTCGAGAGGTCTATCTGAGTACGAGTTGGTTTACAGTAGATCTATCTCTAATCTTTCCTTGTTTGGCTTCCTCCATGTCTTGTACTCCAAGTAATCTTCCGTCGCACCGTCCTAGCGGCCCATCTTGCCATCGGGTACCTTCATGGGCCTCCAGTTGGACCGTGCAGGGTAGAGCAACAGTAGTTACCCGAAGGGTAATGCCCACGTCAGTAGCCCCCGAGTGTCTAGCCGAACATAGTTCGGGTAGAGACTAGAGCTTGTCTTCCTCCGAAGTTCTTCTCCTTGATCATTCTTGCGTTTCTTCTATCTTCCATTTTCTATCGGGTGCGCGTCAGCGCTCCCGATGGGAGTAGCCCCCGAGTCTAGGTACGGATGCTTGCAATTCGTGCGTAGACTCAAGTTGTACCACTCAAACATTTACTTCTGCCGAAGCTTTTTCTGGAAAATCTTTGTAGTCCATCTGATACATTTTCTTTAAGCAAGGGATAACGAATAACGTGCCCAACTTTTGTTGGTTAACTGCCGATGGCAAAACAACGTTATCCTACACAGAATCAAGTCCCCGGGCATGATCCTGGAGTGCGAAAAAAGTTTTATCGGGTGCGCATTCAGCGCTCCCGATGGGAGTAGCCCCCCGAGTCTGGGTACGGGCGTTTACGTTCGGATGCAGACTTGAGTCAAGTTTTTCCTTCGAACCTTTATTCTATCGGGTGCGCGTCAGCGCTCCCGATGGGAGTAACCCCCGAGCCTAGGTGCGGATGCTCGCAATCCGTGCGTAGGCTTAAGTTGATCACTCGATATTTTCTTATCTCTTCGCATGCAATCATTCCTCCTGACGTCATCGATAACGTTTTTCTGTCCCCTTGATTTTTGACTGATAAGACGCGACCTGCCAGCCCTGTTTTCGAGCAATTCCTGCTCCTCTTTACACGGTTAGCGAGGCACCTCCTTGATTCCCGCAACCACTAACTAGAGAAAAGGCCCATTAACAATACAAAGCCTTCCTTAAATTCCCCAAGAGATAGAAATCCCTAGCACTCTCCTTCATTCATCCCTTCGCTGTTCTTCTTCTTCTCCTGTTCACAACCGCTCGCGCCGCCACCACTGTCTTCCGATTTCTCCCAAATCTCACAATGATGAAGAAGAAGAACCCTAGCGCCGCCGCCAGTTCCACGAGCGGCGGTGCCGCCGCCAAATCTTCCTCGATTTTTTCAAAAGAAGGCGCCCCCGACGCTCCTCCCCCAGCTCCAGCGCCGATGGCGCCACCAAGTTCAGCAGCCAGGCCTGGAGATTGGACAGCCTCTACCGTCACCAAGCGTGACGAAAAAAGATCCCGAAGCCTGGGATTGATCTCCTCCGATGAGGGGAACGTTATCTTTCCAGGTGCGATTTCTCGACCTAATCCCCCTGCCGGTTTTACCGTGATGTTCTTATCGTTCTTATATCGAGGTCTTTCGCTTCCCGTCCACGAATTCCTCCTCCATCTCTTGCGAACTTACGAAATCCAATTATGGCAACTCACTCCCAACTCAATCCTCCACGTTGTTGTGTTTATCACCCTCTGCGAAGCATATCTGGGCATTGAGCCTCATTTTGGGTTGTGGAAAAAGATCTTCTATGTGAAGAGATACAGCAGTAGTAACGGATCCTTTGTCACCGGAGGAGTGGGATTTGTAGCTCGTTCGGATGTCAATTACTTCAATTTCCCAATGAGAGAGTCCGTGCAAGGGTGGAGGTTGAAGTGGTTCTACATCAAGGATTCCTTGTCACCCGAATCTCAACTTCCCTGCTTTGTCGACGCCCTTGAAGCCAAGCCTAAGAATTCCTGGAAGAATGTTCTTTCTCCCGACGAAAAAGTAGCAGCCGACGAACTATTTGCTAGATTTCTTCGGATTAAAGAAGCTGATGGCCAAACCATGGTTGGTACTGATGTAGCAGCAGTGTTTCTGAAACGTTGAGTCCAACCAGTTATGGCTAGAATTCGTCCAATGTGGTTGTATTCGGGTCCAAAGGACGAGACCAGAGTTAATGCTGCCGAACTGTCGGAAAAAGAACTGCTTGATGAAGTCCGTCGCCTCACTTTCTTTAGCCAGGAAGACTCGATCCCATTGTTGTCTCCGTATACTCCTTTTGACGCCGATCATCCACCACCAGAGGTAATTTCCCTCCTCAAATTCTTGGTATGCTGCTATTTACTTAATCGATATGATGACTGTTATTCTCATTCGTCTTTTCTTCTACAGACCCCCATAGCTTCCGGGGACTTTCATAACTCGCCAAATAATACTTCCGAAGGAAGAGGCTCTTCAGAACCCGTTGATTCTCGTACTGTTGAGCATACAAACCCAACAATCGATCACGATGACCCGATAGATTCTGAAACTGCTTACACCAATCTCCCCCCGTCAGCCGATGACACTTGCGCCACAGAGGGATCAGTGCGTGATGATGACGCTGATCATGATGCCTTTGTTAATGCAGCTGCGGAGGAGACCAGGGCTTCTCCTATGAAGAGGTCAATCAGCGGCTTTGCCGACGAAGATGATCTCCTTGATATGTAAGTGTTTTTCTTCCTTTTACTATTTTCAGCTCCTTGGTCTTTTCGCATTTTTCTCATAACTTAGTGGATCAAATCTTTCTTGCAGTGATGATGATTTCATTGAGCCTCCGCCTAAGAGGGTCCGGTCTGATGCTGTCTCGCCAGCCGCCGCAGCTTCCGAAGCTTCGGCTCCTAAGGCGGCTCCCGCGGCGCAAGCATCAACTGCCTCTTCCCTTTCCAAAGGGAAAGATGCTCCTACTGCTACCACAGCCCCTCCTTCTGTAAGCCTTTGTAGAATTTAACAAGAATCTTTTGGAATGTATCTTTGCCTAATGATTTTTGTAAAACATTCCCTCTCTTCAAGGATCTACGGGGTGTGATATCCTCTTTAGAGGCCTTCGCCTCTCAATTCACCTCTCTGGAGGCGGACAAAATTCGGCTGCAAGAGGAGGCTAAGTCTTCCTCTTCAAAGCTGGATGGCGCCATCAAAAAGGCTGCCATAGCTCGCCAGGAGGTCGACTCCCTGAAAGAAGAGCTGAACAAGCTGAAGGAGAGGCTGAAGGAGGAGGAAACTCGGGCGGCAGAAAATGATGAACTTCTCCGTCAGTCTGCCTTGGCCCTGCTTGGTAAGTTTTTACATCTCTTGCAGATTACCACTTTCTATGGATCTGTTCCTTCGTCAACGATTTCCTTTAATCTCTTTGCAGAAGCCGCCAGTATCCCTGTTACTGCTTTGGACAAAGTTCCAAGCAACTCCCCGGCAAATGGTGTGTCAATGGTTCTCGCCACCCACCAGCTTACCCGGGAGCTGCTTGACAAGGGAAAGGGTGCTCTGGCGCGGATGCATTCAATGATATTCCCCAAGGCCAAGCAAGAGAAGAATCTGGGGCAGCTGATTGATGCCTTCGCAGTCGACACCAAGGAGGTCATCGAGGTATTCAAGCGCACCTCACGTACCTATGGTGCCCTTCTTGCCTTCCAACTTATGATGGGTTACGGCTTTAAGGCTGACATCGAAGAAATGACTAAGGAGCTGCCGAAAGAAAAAGATGGGCGACTTGTTAACTTAAGCGCCTTTACAGTATCTGCCGTACTTGTGCTCGCCAGCTCCTTGATTTAGTTTCGTCGGGAAAGGCATCGGCTGGCCCGAGCCTGTCGACTCAGACTCAGGCTCCTTGATTGTTGTAACAATTTTTTCCTTGGGCTAGTATGAAACATTATTCTGTTGCAAGAACTCAAGTTTGTAATGAACACTGTGCTGGCAATGTTGCCAACATACTTTTGTCATAATATCTTCATTTGTACTTCTCCTGATAGGAATTTCTTGTACCTCTCCCGATGGGAGTTACGTTGGATGCTTGATTTATCCATAACCATCATCCTTTTGACGCTGTTGTCTGCAGGTTTTCCCGGTGCCCTCATTTGTTGATGACTCTTCGGGCGTTCTTCCCGAAGGTGATCGGGTCCAACGAATGAAGGATCGGATCACGCAGATGGAGAAGGACCTGCGCAGCACTTACGCCTTGGCTGCAATTGTCGACAAGAAGAGCGAGATTGCAGCTGACGTAGAGCGGTATGCTCTTACTGAGCTGTCCTTTGATTGATAGAATCTTATCTGATCCTTTGCTTACTTCTGTACCAGTCATAGCTCTGAACCGCGCAGAGGAGAACAAACGGATTCACGAACGTGTGAATGCATTGACCCAGCTATCCTCATCCGAAGAAATTTTCTGGCGGGAGCACTCGAAGGCTTCGGCTGTCGCGCGATTTCAAGATCGGGTTCAGCAGGTCCATACCTTTTTTGACAAGTGCTATAAGGCTATGAGGGTGGTTTGGAAGACAATGTTCCCATTAAACGCAGTTCCTCCAACTCTCCTTGCCTTGATGTCTGAATTTGGTAACGCCAAGAAGGTCCGAGAGTTGGTACGTGCGCAAGTTTTTGCAGGGGCCAGGTTTACACTTGCCCTTGTGCTTGCCCGTTATCCTTCGGCAGGTTTGTTGTCGATTGCCAACGCTACTGGAGACTTGGAGGCGCTGTACCCGAAGGTATTGTTGCCTGCCAACATAGTTGTCGACAGACTCGAGGAAGACTCAAGGGTACCTGAAGAAAGAGGAACTCCACAAGGGTGATTTCAGGGGTTTAATGTCCGTTTTGTAAATAGAAAATTTGGCTACTTTATCCAAGTTTCTGGATTATGTAATGATGCCCTCTCATTTGGTAGATACATGCGTATGTACTTTTACCATTTTATTGCCGTTGGCAAGTTTTGAGCGAATCTTAGTTGCTTGTTTTAGATGTATGTATATTGGTTGGTTAGCAAATCATGTGAGTGATCAGCTCGTGTTGCAGGTCTTGCTAAACCTGTTGTATGCGCAACTTTGCTTTCAACCGTTTTAAATTTCGACAGGCACTCCCGAATACTTCGGGTGTAGTGATTCTGCCGATGAGCCCGTTGTTCTTTGATATTTCCATAAGTAAAATATCGAACGTGGGTTGTTGTTTACGTGTATTTCCAAACTCTTGCTATTTACGGCACTCGTAGAGGCATCTATAGCAGAGGGAAAGGTCAACGTTGTTTTAGCGCTCGTAGAGGCTTGTTGGAGCACGATCTTCTGCCTCGTACTATTTTTACATAGTGATGGGGCTTTAGAAGTTTTGTAGTTACTGCAATGCTTAGCAAAGAATCAGAGCTTAAGTTCTTATTAATAAGGTGAGCACGATGCTAGAGGGCGAAAAGGGGAAGGCCCTGTTTATAATAAAGGAAAAAGAAAATAAAAGCTAGTAAACTGCTTAGTCAAGGAAGGAGTTCTTCTCTTCTTCTGGCTTCTTCACCGCGTTAGTGATTGCTGCAGCGTTGCTGGTTTCATCAGAGGTTTGAGCGGTGGTAGCCATCGTCTTGCTTTCTCCTAAGCCTTCTGTGCCATCAACTATCGAAACCTTTGCTGCCGAGGCTTCTGCTGCCGAAGCTTCTGCTGCCGAAGCTTTAAGGGCGAGAGCAGCTGGTTTCTTCTTGGTTTCCCTGCCACCTTTTTCTTCCTTGATCTCTTGTAAAGACAGCTTGGGCGGAGGGTTGATGATTTCTCGCTGTGGCCCGAACTTTGCAGCAATCCTCTGAAAGTCGCGATCACAATTGTCCGAGCGCGAAAAACTTCCATAGACTGTGATGTTTGTCCCATTGTTCCCAGGCATTTTCAGCTTGAGGTATGCATAATGTGGCACAGCCATGAACTTGGCATACGTTGGTCTCCCGAGTATAGCGTGATACTGTGACTCCCAGTTCACCACTTCAAACTCGATTTTTTCCTTCCTGAAATTGTCGGCTCTACCGAAGATTACATTCAGGTGGACTTTGCCAAGAGAGTGGCCTGGTGCGGTTGGAAGGATCCCGTGGAAGCATGTGTCTGTTTCCTCCAGCATGCTCATGGTGATCCCCATGCTTCTGATGGTGTCGACGAATATCAGGTTTAGTCCGCTTCCGCCATCCATGAAGACTTTGCTCATCTTGAACCCGCCAATTTGTGCTTTGACTACCAAGGTGGCGTGTCCTAGTTTTGGTATGGTCATCGGGTGATCTGCTCGACTGAATGTAATGTTCTGAGAAGACCAGTCGACGTACTCAGGGATATTTGCCATGATGCTTTCTGCCAAGTTGATCTCTCGGGTGAGCTTCTTCATCTCCCTTTTCGAAACACCTGTCCTGTGGATCATGCTCATCTGCCCACGTGGTGGTGGAAACGCTTCGTTGGGTTGATGGGGTTGAGCCTACTGGACTTGATGCTGCGGTGGAGGTGGGGGTGGTGGTGGTAGTCATGGCCGGGCCTTTGGCTTGCTGGATGAGTTTGTGCATGTCAAGGAACTGCCGGCAGTCCCTGAGCAGGTGACTTGACTTCGTTTTGCCGTCCTTGGAATCGACATACGAATGTAGGTAACAGGGGGCGTTGACCTGTTCAGCATAGGGTAGTTCGGGAGTCCTCTGCTGTCGTGGTTTATAATTACCACGGTTCGCAGAGTTGTTCCTGTTGCCATCGTGCCTGTCGTCTCGATCGTCCTGTCGATCGGAATACCCTACGGCTACCAGATTGTTGTCATCGTAGTTGCGGTTTTTCCTTCTCTTGTGACGATCCCTTCGGCCACCTGAGTCGTGCTTCGGCTGGTCATCGTCTTCGTCATCACTACGCTGCCGTGGCCTTCGTACGTTATCCTCACCATCAGCCCAGCTGTTGGTGATTTCCATTAGCTTGGTTATGGTTTTTGGCTTTTTGCGCCCGAGCTCTTCTATGTAACTTTCCCGCTGAACGCCGTCGCTGAAAGCGTCGATTGCTCTGTCGACAGATACGTCTTCGGCAGTGTTCAGGAGCTTTGTGAATCTCCCGATGTATGAACGCATCGACTCCTTCTGCTTCTGCCGGCAATTCCGTAGCTCTTCGATCCCGACGGGCCTTTTGTATGTTGCTTGGAAGTTGGCAACGAAGGCGTCTACTAGGTCGTCCCATGATTTGACAGAACCTTTCGGCAGCCCTCTTAGCCAGGCCCGTGTTGAATCTTTCAAGTAAAGCTGTAAGCACTGCATTGCCGCTATCTGGTTTCCTTTGTGCAGGATCACAGTCTGCAAGTAGTCGTCTATCCAGGATCTTGGTTCTTGCTGCCCATCGTACTTGGCAGCGTTGGTAGGGGTAGGTTTAAACTTTTTGGGCGGCATTGCTTCACGGATTTTGTAACTTAGACAGTCGGCTCCCCTGAGTTCGCCGTCGTACTCCTGGTCTTCATCTGAAGAATCGCTGTCGTCGTCCTTTCTAGCGGCGCGTCATCGCCTTGCTTTGTCGATCTTGCTCTGGGTGATTTCGTCCCGAGCATCTCTCGCATGATGCTTCGACCCACTGCCTTAGAAGGTGGTCTTTTCCTTTGACGGGACCAGGTTGTTCCCCAATATTGCGAGGCTTTCCAGGGCACCTCGATGGGCTTGAGCCATGGATCCTTCGGGGCGCTGGTTGATGAGGTAAGCGGCGAGGTTGGCTGTTGCTCCTGCGACGGTTTTCGGCCGTGGCATGCCCGCGGTATCCGTAGTCATAAAGGATTTAGTCAGATTCGATGTTATCTCTCTGGCGTCATCTTCCGAAAGCCTGGACATCCTCGACCGGTGCTTGCCTGCTCCCTGAGTGTTTCGGGAGGCACTCCCTTGTGAGCCCCTTCGTCGTTCGCTGGATCGATCCGCTGCAGATAAGCGTCTCTCGAGGGAGGCTTGCTCTTTCGACAGGTGCTCCCGGTTCTTCTCTAGTATGGAGCGATAAGCATTGAGGGTTCTAACCGAAGTCCCCGCGGGGAGCGGCGTGTTGTTGAGTACTGCTGCCCTTGCTGCTGCCCACTCCTCATCCGCGATGGTGTAATCGCTGTCGCGGTTGCTAGCGCTGTCCTCAAAACTCGCCCTTCTACTGGACCGGGGGGTATGATCCTCGTCACCTCTGCGCCTTGTGTTTCCCGTGTTATTGGCGACATAAACCTGATGGTGTGCTGGTCTTCGGGTGATTCCCTGGACGGCGCTGTGGATGCTGTCCTCTCCCGATGAATACTGGGCATTGCAGATGAACGGCGTGTCGCTCGATCCCAGCCCGTGCCTGGTGTCGCAGTTCAGGCAGTAGTACGAGGTTAATTCCGAAGACGTGGGATCGTCAGACCCTACCGACATGGAGGACACCGAGCGGGGAGTCGAGGGCGCGGGTGAGCACGTCGATCCTATCAGACCAGCCGACAGGTCGAGTGACGATGGTGCGCTTGAACTCGTCGATCCGGAGGCGGGGGATTCCAGCAATCGAAGGATTCCTTCTGCGTTGACGTTGTAGTGGACGCTGCCGAAGGTCATCTCCATGTTCCCTTGTAGACCTGAAAAGTTCGAGCGGGAGGAATCGCTGTGTGGAGTAAACTCGTAGGAGCCGAATCGAATCGGGCTTCCCAGGATTGGCGACGATGGTATCGACGAAGCTGCTGATGAAGTTGCTGATGAAGTTGCCGGCGAATTTGCCGGCGAAGCTGCCGATGTCATGATCGGATCTGCCGATGTCCTGCCTTGTGCCGACAGGGTTCCCACAGACGGCGCCAATTGTTGAGGGTGCTCCTCGGCAATGCCCTCCGATAGGGGCTTAGGGTTGATGGAATCCTGCAAGCTGACACGAGACATCGGTACGCAGACAAGCGGGAAGAGCGATTTACCCAGGTTCGGGGCCCTCGATGAGGTAAAACCCTTACGTCCTGCATGTCTGTTCTTTGATTATGATGAAAACAGGTTACAATGGGGTGCCGAATAGTTCGGCTGTGATCTCGTCGATATGCTAGTTGCTAGGGTAACCTAGTTCTAAGCTTCTGCTGGCTAGTTTTTCTAAGATTGATTGTCCCTCGATAGCCCCTCTCCTGGCCTTTATATAGGTGGTCAGGTCTCGAGAGGTCTATCTGAGTACGAGTTGGTTTACAGTAGATCTATCTCTAATCTTTCCTTGTTTGGCTTCCTCCATGTCTTGTACTCCAAGTAATCTTCCGTCGCACCGTCCTAGCGGCCCATCTTGCCATCGGGTACCTTCATGGGCCTCCAGTTGGACCGTGCAGGGTAGAGCAACAGTAGTTACCCGAAGGGTAATGCCCACGTCAACGTGTTTCTCTCCCTACTGAGAATGAACCATTTCTCATCAACGTGGACCCTATCGTCCATAACCTTGAATGTTGGCTCGGGAGATAGCAAAGAATTCTCAGTGACTACATCGAGGCAGAATTGCATTCGCTGGATTTTGTTTACGTCAGTCATCGACAGCTTTAGGGGGTTAGTGTGATGTTTCAGCTCACCCCACTGAAACCCGCAGTATAAAGTTGAGCTGTTAACACCCAGGGTCTTTGCTAAGGATCGGATCGTCCTCCTCTTATTCAGTGGGATTGTTGGTACCCTCGAAAGGCCCAAATCTATTCTCTTACGGCCAACATGACCCTTCTTTTTTGTTTGACACATCAACTGGTTGCCCTTTTGCAATCTGCCCCTGGGCTAAATTCCACACCCTTTCGATTGTTCGTTTGCTTGTCTTTAGCATGTCTACAATGAGTTACTTATCTCCTGTTTGGAACCCTCTATCTCTTCTTCTTATTACTTCCAAGGCAAAATAAGCAGCAAATCTCTCATCGTCTCTAAGTTCCCTGCCTCTCTCATGCTCTAGCCTCACCTCATCAGGTAGATCTGGGACATCATCCTTTCCTCTCTCATACTCTAGCCTCACCCTATCAGGTAGATCTGGAACATCATTCTTTCCTCTCTCATGCTCTAGCCTCATCTCATCAGGTAGATCTGGGACATCATGCTTTCCTCTCTCATGCTCTAGCCTCTCCTGTTCCTGCATCTGATGTGGTGGGCTCAAATTGAGATCAATGACACCATCCAAGCATCTCTGTTGCTCATGCATCTGATGTGGTGGGATCAAATTGAGATCAATGACACCATCCAAGCATCTCTGGTGCTCATGCATCTGATGTGGTGGGCTCAAATTGAGATCAATGACACCATATTGAGCTTCATTAGTCTTATCATGTTCTCTTGTCCGAGGGAATCTCTGCCTCATCTTGATCAAAGGTTTCAAGAAGATGTCCTCCCGGCGCATTCTATTATATCTCCACGCAGCTTTTGCACTAAGGGGTACTTTCTTCCTCTTGGAAACAAGCTTATATAGTTCGCCGCCAGCAAGTTGATCCTTCACATAGCTGTGAAGAGAGAAGATTAAATTTAGTTTACATGATGAGTATAAACATCCTTCAAAAATCAGAAATACAAATTTTCAAGAGAAAATTAGATATGAATTGTAACTTACTCATTGGATAGAACTAGTGGATCATCATATTGGACTCATCTTCTTGTTTATTCTCTTTCTCTTGTTGTCCTTTAGCACTCCTCTTGTTCTCTTGTTGACTTGTGACACTCCTCTTGTTCTCTTGTCCATAGCCTACAAGAAGATGCACGCTATAAGATTTTGGTCTCGCAACTTAATAGTGTGACTACGTCGGTTGTGATTCAGTAGCACTTGCACGGCGGTTCAACCACAATAACTAATACCGCGGACAGGGTGTGAGCACATTTGAAATTTAGCAACATTAATTTGATTTTTCACGGCCAATGCCTGAAAGCAGATCATCAAAGCTGCGTGTCATTCTTTGCAGGTTGGTTTGGCTTTGAAGAAACTATTACGGGATCTGCACAACTACCTCCCGGTACTAGAGGCGTCGTCCTCAAGCCGAAGCTACGCTTTGGCTCTTCTGGGTGACTGTCTCGCCTCTAGCCTGCAGCTCTTCTTTTCCAATGGCGGCAAGATCAGCTCGTGGTCCCCCTTTTCACCATCGCTGCCAAGCAAGTTGATCATACTTGAAGAAACTAACGAGATGTGGTCTCTGCTTCATGTATTGTCGGTGAACTTTGCGGTGTTGGCAAGATTACTCTAAGCTCAACACATACGCAGTGATAAGAAGGCCACTCCGAGTTTGAAATGAAGATGTGGGTATAATTTGGTCTCTTTGAAGCTCGCCGAAGGCCCCGAGATGAACTAATTGCATGGTTGGTCCGGCGAGTGGGGCAAGGACTACTCAGAGCGCATTTAAGAGGGTCATGTCAAGATATTGCTTGCAACTACTTTGATGACCTTGTCATTTTGTCAAATTTATTCGGAGATTGCCATCTTGAGGAAAGGTACTGCAATGTTATTTTTCTGCAAGTCTCTGGACTTTTTATTAATGTCCACTGTTCAAAAACTAGGCCGATTCAACGATCACTAGGCCGATTAATCGCTACTAGGGCGTGACCGTGTCGATTACCATTAATCTCTTGTGTTAATCCTTTAGCCCGATTAATCATCCGAAAGTCCGATTACTAGGTATTTTCCCGATTAACTACCACACTTGGTCAAAAAGTTACAATATTTTCAATCCATATCGCTAATGCGACGCTACCCCTTCCTAATAAAGTAGATTTTGCGAAGCTCCCGCTTGATTGCAGCCTCCGGTAGCTTCATTTACACTGTTTCCAAATAGTTTCTTGCCGTCCTGCACTGGACCAGTTACTCGTAGTTTTCCAGACCTCAGATACAGGAGCTCGATCACCATGAGGAGCTCGTCCAGGAACTGGAGGACGCTTTCAATAGGTTAGGTGGTTGAGGTGTAAGAGGGGTCGTACCCTAGGTAGGTGGTGGGAGAATATAAACTTCAGAGGTGAGAGGAGAAGAAGTGGAAGGAAGGAACACAACTTCGGCTAGTGGATCCTTATTCGCTCCGACCTTAAAGATTAGGTCATGGAGGAGAAGCGTAAAACTTTTTCTAGGATTTTAGGCTTTAGAGAAGTAGGGAGAGACATATAGAGGCTTGTATACTATTATTTTTCTTATATAAATTGTTTTAAGTGCTAATTTGTGTAGGTTGCACCGATTAATAGCCGACCGATTAAATCGCTTAATCGTCCGAATTCCGATTAATTGCTACTCCCAAGCCGGCCGAGCGATTAACGATTACCGATTTCCTTAACATTGTTAATGTCTCATAATTATGGTACACGCCTTTGCCATGTCTCATACTCCAGTGCAGTCTACAAGATTAACTAGGGATGATTATGTTCAACTTTCTGAACATTGTTTCGTAGAACTGAGCTTTAAAATTGCCTTGAACCATCCAGTTTTACAGTATACTCATGTGCTACTCCAAATCAACATGTGATGCAGACTGGAGGACCTACCAAATCGAGACATTGCAGGGTGTTGCAGAATCCAGGATGCGCCTGGGGTGTTGCTTCATCAACTGGAACAATGGCGAGGGACGGATCCGGCAGGGGAGGCGACATCGATCGACCTTGTGTCCATGCCTTCTCGTCCCGTAAGGAGGCCGGCGGGAGAAGGCTGCAGGTGCAGGCCGCAGGGACGACTACAAGTTTGGAGGAAAAGCTTGCTCGACGGCGCCGGCCACCTTGAGATGAGCGGAGACTGCCGGCGAGAGGTGCGCGAAGACTGCTGGCGAGAGGTGATCTCGGCGGAGTGACCTTCCGGAGAAGGTTCGAGGCGTGGCCGCCAGGGAGGGAGGAGATACTGCCCCGGCGGCGCCACCCTCCTTGAGGCGGACCCATGGACGGGGGAGGCGAGCGGAGAACGGCGGTGAGACAGGAGCTCAAGGGAGGCCGCTGGCGGTTAACGAGCTCGACGGAGGATGGCGGCGAGAGGCGAGCTCGATGGAGGCCGACGAGCGCTAGGGCGAGAGGAGGCCCCGGAGCGAAGCGTGGGAGGCCGCTGTTTAAAATACGGAACCGAAGCGTGGTAGTCGGGACTATGATCGATTGGAGCGTTTGGTTCCAGTTTTAAAATACAGAGGGTTAAAATAAAAAAAAACCCTGAGAACTACGTGTCGGACACCTAATTCTAGTCGGAGGGAGTAGTTTCAATTAAAATGGTATTAAAAAAGAAGTAAAAGAACAATTCACATGTCAAAATTCAAATTCAGGAGCTATTTTTTCCAATTAAGGAAAAAGAAAAAAAGAACTCAAAGTTATCTTCATGAATCTGGTGAGGCCCAACATTTCACTGCACGCTCTCCTCAGTCCAAGCCCAGACCTAGCAAGCTCCATGGCGCCGCCGGACGAGCTCATCGAGGAGATCCTCCTCCGCCTCCCTCCCGACGAGCCGTCGTGCCTCGTCCGCGCCTCGCTCGTCTGCAAGCCCTGGCGACGCATCATCTCGCACCGCAGGTTCCGCCGCCGCCTCCACGAGCTCCACGGAGACCCCCGCACCGGGCTTCCTCCGAAACAGCCGCAAGGCCGTAAAAGACTTCGCCGCCACCACAGGCTCAGCCTTCTCCCTCGCCGTCCCAGGCGACTACCTGGCCCTCGACTACCGCCATGGCCGCGCGCTTCTCCTCGACATGGTTCCGGGTTGGGGTGAGCTCGTGCTGTGGGATCCAACCACTGGCGACCAGGAGCGCGTGCCGGTGCCAGAGGCGATGTGGGACAACACGTTCCAGGGAGACAACCCAACCGCAGCCATTGTCTGTGCGGCGGCCGAGTGCGACCACCGCGGCTGTGATGGTCTATTCTGACACCGTCGGCTACCAGAACGGCTACCAAGACGAGGAGGATCTGGAGTGGGCGTGCTCCTGGGGCGATGTGAGGTGCATCCAAGATTCGGGTGTGGACGTACTTGAGGCTCCATCCCGAGGAGACGGCAGCTGGAGTCGCACGTTCGGGAGTCGGTTCGAGTCGCTTCGCTTCTGGAGCCAGGCTGGCAGGCGAGCGCGCGCGCGTAATCAAGTCTGCAGCAGCTGTGATGGTTAGCAGGAGCAGCACATCCTCCTCTGACAGCGACGTGACTGCCAGCCTTGCTCAACATTTAATTAATTCCAAACAGCCTGGGATAGTAGTACTACTACTACTGCTGCTCGCTAGCCCACGAATCCATTCACTCACGTAAACTCTCCATTTCTTTCTTGCTCTCGCATCTATACCTGCCTGCCATTGATTTTCAGTTTCATTCATCCTACACTAGTAGCTAATTTCTCACATGACCTTTCCACATTTCCTCACTCCACTCCAATCAAACAGATTCAGGCAATCACCTTTCCTGGTTTCCTAGACTCAAATCATGTAGTAGATTCAGGACAAGAATACCCACTCATGCAACTCAACACCAAAAAAATTGCTAAAATCATTCTAAACTAACAGCTTCCTGGAGCTCTACCTCTCTTGTCCAGCAACTTGAATACAAGACACTACTAATTATTTACTCAAGCAAACCACCGTCGGTAAAACAGCAGGCAACAAAGACACAGTTGCCAACACATCCTTCAGCTAATGATTCAACTACACAGGTCAAGAAAAAATCGGCATGGACTCGTCTACATTCTCAAACATCCACATTCATAACACAACAGCAAATACAGTGATGAGCAAGTCACACAAGACCAACCCATTTGACATCCAAATATACACACAGATCAAGAAAATATGCAATAAATACAAGCTTCATTTGACAGAAACAAGTACATCCACCACTATATCCAAGAAAGCAATTCAAGCTTCACACATATTTGAGGTCCAAATACTACAAAAAGACTTAGAAATCACAAAGAGGAGCTAGAAACTTCCCCATAAAACACATGGAGTCGAAGAAGAAGAAGAAGAAGAAGAAGGGGCAACGACGGTCGTTCAGTCCTCCTCGTTATCCCTCGGACAAAAAAGAGAGCATGATCAGCAAAACAAATACAGATATTTCGCAAAGACTGTAAAATAATAAGGCGATGATATCATAAGAACAACTTGCTGTCCATGAACAGGAAGCAATGCTACAGAACATGGCAAATTCCTTTCCAACCAACCTGAACCAAGTCATGGATTTAATCTAGAACAGATTCATGCATTGATTCTAGTGTGAGCAAATGGAAGCTCCATACTGCAGTTAAAATAGAACAATCATAATCAGTATATACTAGTCAATTCTCAGCCACCTGAGTGCCTGCACGTTGCACTTGAGGATGTTGCCGATGGTGTTCGCCACCGACACCACCTCCCGGTACAGCACCTTCACACCCCACATCTCCTCTTCCAGTATGATTTGAACCTGAAGAATATGCAAGGTTCTCAGTACTGCCGTATGCATCACAAACATCAAAGCAACTTGGCACATATACTAGTGCCTATGCACACAACCATTTTTCGTTTACTCAAACATGTTGGCATCCATACACGCAAGATTCCTATACTGCCTACCAATTGAACATCAAGAAAGAATTTTCGTTTAGCAAGATTACACGGACAAGAGGGACTCACCAGCAGCAGCTTATAGGGGAGGTCGTCGTTTGCGACAGGAGCATGGAAAGGTGGCCTCTGGCAGCAGCTACGGTAGGTGGCAGCAGCACAGCCTCGTCTCAACTGTCGACACAGCAAAGAACAGGAACGGCATGAGCAGTGCAGCGATGTATCCTTCCAGCAGAGAAGCTAGTGAAGGTGATAGGAGGAGCGTCTGACCTTGGTCGTGGGGAAGCAGCAGGCAAACTTGCCGAGCTCGACGGCGTCCTCCTGGTGGCCCCCCCTTCCGCGGCTTGGCGCTGATGATGCAAGAGACGACCCGGCGGAACCGCGACAGCCGCCGTCGCCTTCGTCACCAGCTCCGATGCGCGCGAGCAGGCGGCTGATAGCAGCCGCTGTCGCCGGATCTAGAGGCCCAGCCGACGGACAGAGAAGGCCGCGGTCGCCGGGGACGAGGCGCACCTCGCTGGCACGCCTTGCAGCGATGCAGATCGGATATTCAGCAGCCGCGGCCAGCGCGGGGGAAAAGGCCCGCGCTTGGACGCGCTGGTTCTTCGCCTTCCTGTTCTGGACCTCGCCGGAGGTGCAGCGGAGCTCTGCGGCCAAGGTTTGGTGAGGGAGCAGGCGTCGCAGGGTTGGGTGAGGGAGGAGGCGGCGCAGTCTGACCACCGCGGCTGTCACGGGAGGAGGCCCTTTGGCTTGGCGATGGTCTATTCTGACACCGTCGGCTACCAGAACAGCTACCAAGACGAGGAGGATCTGGAGTGGGTCACATGGGCGTGCTCTTACTCGTCGAAGACCGGCGAGTGGGGCATCAGGCTCCATCCGGAGGAGACGGCAGCTCCAAGAGAGCACGCGCACGCGCAGGGGTCGCTTCGCTTCTGGAGCCAGGCTGGCAGGCGAGCGCGCGTAATCAAGTCTCCGTGCACGTTCCCAAGTGAGACGGGTAGAGGGAGTCACGACGGCAGAGTCGAAACCATCGTTCGGTACGTAAAACACCTTTTTAATATGACCGCTCCTGTCTCCGTACTGTACAATTAAAAAACGCCAGGTCGAAACCAAACCACATAAGCAACGCAGGCTGTGGTGGACAAGGCCGCGTCGGAAACCTACACTGCTGTACCACCAAGTCGAATAAAGAGAGGCACCCTCCTGTCATGCCAGCAGCAAACGGAATTTTCTCACACAAAAACAACTCGTCAGCAAAAAAGAATTCCAACTTTTGGCATCAACTATGCCGATTTTTATCTCGAACACATGGCTAATATCTGACAAAAAAAAAGTGCATAACAGCACAACAGCTGCGGTGTCTCAACATACAATTCAGATCAGACAAGCGCAATTCATGAAGCAAATACTACGAACGTGCACGCACAGGAAACAACTCTGATCATTCCGATTTCTCCAACACCCAACATTGCAATCTTCATTAAAGCGATAAACAGGTTACGCCGGTCGCAGCAAGACCGCCAAAGCATGACGGCACAGACGGACCAAAAAGAACCGCCGCCACAAAGGAGTACTGACACCAGCAACTTACCAAAAACCCACCGAGTCGAAGAAGAAAGACACCCTCCTCCAGTCATGCATCGGATAGCAGGCTCCTATGCATTGCAAATTGGAACAACATAAGTGGGTTCAAATCAAGAAATAATGATAGATACATGCTATTGCTCCAACTGTATCCTTGAGATGATGATATTTCTAATCAAGCTTCTAATCATAAACAAGCTAGCAGATTTCAAATGGAAGATGGTGGTAACCTGGCAGGCGAGGGCCTGGGAGTGGGGCGATGCTGTTCTTAACGGAGACCGTGTAGTCGATTCGCAGCCACCCGAGCGGCTCACCGCATGCACTGTGGATGTCTCCGATGGCGTTCGCCACAGTGCTTCCTACTTCCCGTTCCCCTTCGACACGGCCTCCTGGTACCCCTGCTTCGCGGCCTTCAGCTCCTCCTCCGATATGCTTTCAACCTTGAAAAACACGAAAGATTTCAGCATTGCCTATGCATATCAAACAAATAATCAAAACAATTGAGCACATACTAGTGCCTAGACATCTACTGCCTTTGCACACAAGTATTCAAAGAACTGAAACAAATACGTGCTCATCTATACATGCATGCTCTATCTACTGCCTTTGCACACAAGTTCTGGAGGAGGGTTTCAACTTGATAAGCAGTGCATTTAAACTGACCACAACATAAGCCTTGGTTAAAGAATACTATTAAACAAAAGGGAAATCCAGTAGCATTACACGCATAATGCACAACTATTGATGAATCTGTAATTCACTTTTTCTGGACTTGTATGCCTACTCTTAAACCTGCAAGAAAATATTACCACACATTCACACAAGACCAGCAAGACACAGACTTGACTTCATATTGATACGCTCAATCCTCCTTGTCGTGGCAGGGGTGTCAATCAGCAGCAGCTCGTTTCCGGCATCGTCGTTGCCGTTCAAGGAGAGCAACATCAGGAGCTCCGGTGGACATCACCACCGGAGGGCACCATCAACACAACTGGAACACCACCGGAGGGCACCACCAACATGGGAACACCACCCAAGGCCGGTACCCTGGCCTCACGCCCGTCAGCCTGAAATTGTGCAAGTTTTTAGCATTGTTTATGCGCATAATTAAGCAGCAATAAAATCAACCAAAATGAGCACATCAATTTCCTGTGCACTGACTACCTACGTACGTACACACTGATTTCCATCCATACATGCATTATTTATCTACTAGCTACACACTCAACATGAATGAAAAGAAACATTTTCAGCAAAAGTAACTTGGGAGGAGGAGAGGGACCTCACGGGCAGCAAGCAGCTCGTTGGGGATGTGGAGTGCAGCAGCATGTCCTAGTCGTGGACGGCAGCAGCGGGTCAGAGACGACTCGTGCAGCAGGAGGGCGGCAAAGTCTGATTCTCCTCAGGCTGCTCAAGAAAAAATCGATTTTTGAGATTGAGTTGGGAAGAAGACGAGTGGGGGATGAGGGTTGGGCATAGCTCATACCTGCATCAGCACCTGCAGTGGTCAACATCACGGCGCCGGCGACGCCGCTGGACGGCTCCACCAGTACGGCCACGGCGTCCAGAAGCGAGGACCCATTAGGTGTAGAGGGAGGAGCGGCTGGTGGGCGGGGCGAGGCCTGCCGGCGGAATGGGAAGGGGATCGAAGATTTTAGGATCGCCGTCTAGGGTTTGTAGGAGGCGGAGGGGATTGGGTGGGTGGGGGATGGCCGGGGAGCGGCGGAGGAGCTGGGTCGGCCGGCGAGGAGGCGGTGGCCGGCGCCGGGACGGAGGAAGAGGAGTCGCGCGCGAGGGGAATCGAGTGAGCCAAAGTGTGGTTGGTTGAGTTGGGTCGCGCCATTGCGATGACTTCTTTTAATTTTCGATATAATCGAGAGAGAGAGAGAGAGAGAGAGAGAGAGAGTATTATGATTGATTCGCGAGTGGATCATCTCCACCTCATCTGGTCGCTTCGTTTTCTCCTCAAATTTCGCTAGGTCCCAATGCGTTGCCTTCATTTGCTACACAAACCAACCAAGTTTGAAAAGTTAGCCCGAGTTATTACTGGTAGTAAGTACGGAAATTCAATTCGGCTCCCGGGTGCGTATGTTCCCTCTACCAAAAAAGCATATTTCGAAATGTCAAAAAATTTGGATAAATTTCTTTACATGTACATCTCCATAATGTATGTGCATTCGCCAAGTTTCACGAAAAACCAATGTTTTTTTGTGGTCTATGTAAAAAGGAGAAACTTTATCATGTGAAAAGCATTATTTTTAGCACTGAATTTTATCTTTTTTACGTACGTCACACGATAAGTTGATTTTTTATGAAACGACTTTGTGAGCGCGTAGCAAGTGAAGATGTACGTATGAATTTTTTGTTTCAATTTTTTTGAAATTTAAAATATAAGTAAGATGCATTTCAAAATATAGGGAGCATATGCACCCATAGCTTCTTTTTCTTTTCTTTCTCCAAAATGTTCTGGTACATCTATTAATCAAAGAAAAACAAATTACACCTTAAATTAAAAAAAAAGTCCCCTACAAAACATAATAGTCATAAGCAGCCCTTTCTTGGTAGCAGCTCTTCATATCACAGTACGCCCGCTGGCCACCGCCCTCTAGCACAGACCGCCAAGACGTTGATCGACATATGTAGCCTGAAAGATCGAGGGAACCTCGTCGGAGTCCATTGATACCAAGCACGACGAGATCCGATATAACATATGACAATATGAGACGTAACGGGAGGGGCATCACGCCGATCCATGGTAGCTATAGAGCACGAAAGATATACGATAACAAGATGGTAGCTGCTCATAACCTGTTGGTGCCCGTAGGATATTTTTTCGAGAATACACCCTATAAGGTGTATCAATCACATAGAAGAAGAGACCATGCAGACCATGCAAGACTGCCGGTACAACGCCCAAAGGGCACCACAATACAAACGCAACACCACATGACTAACAACACTTCCCACACAAGCTAACCGGCAAGTACACGCCTTGCACCGTCACCCGCCAAGAATGGTGAGGAGGCGATGCACAAAGCTTCTAGGCCGCGTCACAGACGAAGGATGGAACTCTAGGAGGTCGACTGCAACTCCAAGATGACCCAAGCCGCCACATATTTCCACCAGAGCCTAAGGGTCTGAGAGAGAACGGAGGGACCGAACCAGACCGGAGGTAGCGACGACCATGAAGTTCCGGTGAAGGTGTACATAGCGCCCCGGACGCCCAGCTCTAGGCTGCAACCGACAAAGACTCCATCAGGTGCACCGAGATCTCCATGAACCACCTAGACGACATATCCAAGAAGGGAGACAACACATCTGCGCCGCCACCTGTTCTGATGGCCGAAACTAGGGTTTCCCCTGGTGGTCGGGAAGGAGAAGCACAAATAGTGCCATGATGATGCCTCCAAGAAGGTGACGACGCCCTTGGGTGTCACCCTCATCAGCATCACACAAGGATTTCTCTCGGCCCTGCCATCGACCCCAAATCCGCTGGGCGCGCGCAGAAAGGAGTGCATTGTCCTTACCAACGACAAGAGGTGAGCCATGGCCATCGGCCGAGCAGGAGGGTCGCTGCCAATCGCCCAACTAACACCGAAAACGGAGCTAGGCGGTGGGGATCCTAGCCTACCGCCACTTGGCAGGCCACCAGCACCACCACGATGCCCTGCAACCGACGCTGAAGGCGCCACCACGCGTGCTCGTCATCATAGCCCAGATCTGCAAACCTGCACATGCCAAGATCGGATCCATGGCAGCGGGGGCCTCCACCGCAGTGAGGCCGCGCCACCCCTCAGCCGACGCCATGGCGCGGTCACCCTGAGCTCCGCGGCCACCGGAAACCACACCGCCGCTAGAGGAGCAACCACCACTGCCACACGAAGGAGTCAAAGGCCCCCACCGCCGTCGCTGCCTTCGCCCGGCGGGTCCACCGACGGTGGCAGAGGAGGAGGGGGCGAGGAGAGAGGGGCTCGAGCACCGGCGGCAGGGTCGCCCCCCGTGTTGCCTAGGGTGAGGCGACACATGGGTTAGGTTTTGCTTCCTGTCCGTAGGATATGGTACAGGAATCTGGGAGTGGCAATCGTGGCAACGACCATCAAGAGTATTTCAGCATGCATATTTCCACGGTTCAAATATATGCGGTGCACGGTTTCGCCGCGATGGCCACTTGCTTTTTGGAGACATCGTTTATGCTAGCCGTTTGTCCAATCCTTGTGACGGTGGCTTGTGTCCAAGCATCACAGAAAGAACAACGGGTTCAAGGGAAAGGTTATCGAGGTCATGTCAACATCATCTTTCGAGCAAGGCCATGGGCTATGGTGGAAGTCAGTCAACATGTCTTGATTGATGCTTGGTTGATTACCGTCCATGACATGATCGTCATACTCGTGCTCGTGCTATATAGCTACCATGCATATGGAGTACTTGAAAGTTGTGAAGTACTAGAGTATGTTCAACGTGTCTAGTAACAATAAAAAAATAGAATGAATCAAGAATATTTTTGTGCGTCACCCCTGAGCATGCAAGTTTAATTAAGGCAAACACTTAACTAGAGGAAGCGCATCAGTTGGAAAGGCAAGCTTAATTAACACAAAACTTTTTTGAACAAACTTAATTAAGACAATTTAATTAACGGGAGGGCACCAGCCTATGGGGCAACAAAAAGTCACGATCAATCCGCATTTCGGCCAATGAGATCCACAAAAAACCGCCTCGTGAGAATCGTCCCTAGAGAAGCCCATCCGAACCGTCGACACGAAATCCAGCGATCCGTTCGTTTCAAAAAATTTATTGGTCTTTTCTCTGATTTCCAATGAAACAAGCACATACTCCCTCGGTCCGAAAATTATATGTTGCATATAATTTTCGGCAAAAGTCAAACTTTGTTAAGTTGATTAGGTGTATAGCAAAATATATCAAATGTTTAAAACTAAATCAATGTTATATCAACTTTATAGTACCAAAGTAATGTTATTGGAATCATCATAACATATAATTTCATATCATATACATTTGACATTGTGCATCAGCTATGCCTTCGTCGATGGGATGGTGAAGACCGGGTATGCCCCCATCAGTGGTCTTGATGACACCACGAGCTACCAACAAGTCAGGTGTGATGAAGATAGACGATTGTGTGGCGGGCTATGAGTGGGCATGGTGGTGCACCACCGGCGAATGGTGGCAAAGACGAGGTATGGATGTCGTGAGCTGCATGCCGGCTAGTCCCGATGCAACAATGTCCCTGCCGCCTAGAGCGCGATGGTCTTGGCGCGCTTGTCACCATCTTGATCCAACATGGCGCAGGAGCGCACGAGCATGCGACAAACCTGACATTTTTTTATAGTCTTACTTCGAACTGGCTAGGCTTATGCAAGGATCCATAATGGTATTATATGGACGGAAGGAGTATATGTCTTGCTTCTATCTTATGATCCCAAACAAACATGAGCTTTGCTGTTCGTGAATGATCGGTGCTGAAACTTGATCAAGAAAACATTGCTACATACAAATAGGTTGTGGGGCGAGACAAATGAAATCCGATCCATCTCTAGCCCCAACGAGCCTCGGTGTCAAATTAATGTTAACTGTTGAGTTTTTTTGTATTCTCGAAAACAATTAATGTTGAGTTTATGGAGCCTGCTGTTTTTCCAAGTCCCAACGGACCTCAGTCGATTCATTTCCGGCAAATGAAATCGGATCCAGCTCGCTCCGATCTCTGTCACTCCGCTCGACCAGCCCCTATCTTCCGAAGTATCCATCTGCGGTTCCTGGCCCTTGCCGGCCACACCCAACCTCGTTCCCGCCGGCGCAGCTCCGTCTCCTCACCCTCGGGTCTCGGCTCATTTCCTTGCTACCGCTGCATCACCTGCCCTCCAATCGCAGATTTCACCTAAACCTGGCAACGGGACTGCCGACCGGCTTGGAGGACGACGGGCCCCGGTCTCGCGCGGTTCCGGTTCGCCTTCGGCTGGGCCATGCCGTCGATTTACCGGCCATGGGAACCGCTGCTCGTCCACATCATAAGGGGCCGCTGCTGGCCATCCCCGACAGGAGCCGCGTGCAAGGTCGCCGCTGCTCGCGAGCTCTGACGCGCCGCCGGCGTCTTCGCCGGGTCGCCCGATGGTATGTAGGCCCTGTATGCGGCCGTGAGCACTGCATATGAAAGCTGGGCGGGGCACATCCTCGACCCGGAGAAGCTTGCCCCAATCCCCAGCTCTGACGCCTTTGCGGAGTCTTCGCCGGCGTCTTTTCAGGGCCGTCCGAGCGGCACTTCCACGCTCCGCATCTGAAGCTGGACATCCACATCGTTCGCCCCCAAACCCCACCGCAGACGACGTTGTTCAGCACGACTTCATCGACATCAAGGCCAAAATTTGACCGCCGTTCCCCTTTGCCGGCGTCTTCACGAGGTCGCCGGAAGGCAGGAAGGCCATCGATGCGGCCGGAGAGGGGCCCAACCACAGCCGCCGTTCAGCATGGTCAAAATTTCCCCTTTGTGGAGTCTTCGCCGGTGTCTTTTCAGGGCCGTCTATTTGCTTGCTGGTGTTTGATTCTGATTATAGGATAGTAGTAGATGATAATGGAACTATTACTACATTTGACATGCTTCTTTGCCATCTGCTAATTGTAGGACTGCCTGCTGAAAGTCATCTCATATTTATTTGCTCTGCTCTAGACTATGGTGGGTAGGAGGTCTCACTGTTTTCCTTTTGGTGTTTGTATGAGGTCAAGGCCTAGGTAGCTTAGGATGGTGGTACAACCCTGAGGCGGCGATGACAGCGGGGATGGACAGCGGCGGGGATCAGAGTTCAGGAATGACTACCTCCATCCAGTCGGACGACGCCGGGGACAAGAACGGCTACTACAACCCATTGTACGGTTTCTTCTGCCGTCTTTTACTTCAAAATTTTAGTTGTTTTGGCTGCTTCTCGTGCATCGCAATTCAGCAGTTGCAGAGAAGGTTGTAGATAATTTGGACCTAACCATATCAAACTAGTTCAGCATGTGTGTACCCTCAAGGTGTTGAGCTGATTTTTATACCGATCCTCAAGATCGACCTTTCATCGTGATCTGGTTTGGTAGATATACTTATGTCCTTCTGTATTAATACTCATGAATAAATCTGCAGTACATGTTTGCTGATTAAATAAATGCATATATAGATAAACTATTCAGTACACTTAGCCAAAACTGTAATATTTGTATGCTGATTTTCTGTTTTGAAATAACCTATGCGTGATAAGACTGTATATAAGTTTTTATTTTAACTACATTCTGATTGCTTTTCTTTCCAACACAGTTCATGGCGTCGAAATGCATTTGAAGGACATGATCAGCCCACAAGTGGGGTATTGGAGGTAGAAACTTGCCAATGACCTGGTGTTGCCCTACTCACTAGGTTTCTGGAAGTACTTCTTGATTGCAAATGACATGGTTGTACTGTTTTCCGAGTGTTGGGGAGGTATTGCACGCTACTCTATGTTTTGAGAGTCACGCTTGGCAAACATGTATCACTTTTGTGGTTGTTGCTGTAGTTTGAAACTAGAGTCAACTCTGTGTGTTTCACTACTTTTTAATAAGTGTTTTCTATGGTATATTCTTGGAGATGATGCAGCTCCATAGTAGTTGGAAACATTTGTGTTGCATTGTCGTTGGTTTTATATTTTTCTGCTGATGAGCGAGGTTGGATGGTGGTTGATGCTCTAAAATTGTTATGTGATACAGAGTTGTAGGTTCATTAGTGCTATACCGGTAAGATGCACGATAGGTTTAGATTAGCTTACCTATTTCTATGATTTGACTTCAACTACAAATTATAGTTAAGGTTTAAACAACAGTGTTAACACACTATACATTGATGGCTATATGAGCATGCATATTTACTAGACCCACAGGCGTGCAGTGGTTTGTCAATTGGATCACTTTTTTTGATTCACTGGCTGCCATGTCAATTTTCTCGTGGAATGTGGATGGTATCGCTGCCTATGGCAATTGATTGGAAATCAATTTTGATTTTTTTGCTGAAAATGTCTGTGTTTGCCAGCTTGATATAGACTAATAATTTTTGGTTATATAGTGTTAACTGAAAGTTGGGTTTTCTCTATGCAAATAGCATGATAAGTTGACATATTGTTTATATTTAAATCCAGTCCGTAATGTTTATATTTAAATCCGTTCTGCAATTACCTTTTTCGGGGATTTTGCAATTGCAAGAGAATTAACATGATTTCATGGCATGTTGTATTGAACAGGGAATAAGAGTTTTCCATGGATAGTGGTTTACTAAACCTTTCATAATTTCAGTTATCTACTGAAGTATAGATTCTTAACTATTTGGTTTATATAGTGTTAACTGAAAGTTAGTCTTTGCCAATAGCACTGATAATATATTAAGGATTGGTTCTCTTTAAATTCCCTGTGCATTTCTGGCCCTTTTGTTTATATAAATGCAATGTTATTAAGTAGAATTGCAGTCCAATTCCTTGTGTAGTTGAACACTGCACAAGCATTTTCATGGCAAGCTGAACTAAACAAGGAATTGGACTTTGGCGTGCAGTGTTGTGGTGTATATGATCCTTCATAATTTCATCCATTCCTGCGTAGTTAATTTACTATGGCCATTTGGTCTTATAAGGATAATGCATATTTCCACTTGATCTTACATTATTTGGTACTACCTCCGCTCCATATTTCCACTTGATCTTGCATTGCGACAACTAATATGGAACGCAGTGAGTATCCACTAATACATTTATGTAACTATGTTTGAGGTTTGGAGCATCAAAGCTCAGAGATGTGTGACATTGTTCTTCTGTTTCCAATGAGGATGCGCGAAGAGGGGGGGGGGGGACTCGTGGTAATGTGTCTCCCGCTTCCCTCTCTGATAAGAACTAAAGGAAGGACATACTTGTGCTCTTTTACCATGAGCTGATCAATATGACCTTACTGGTCTTATTTATCTTTTGTTTTCTTTTGCTGGAATGGAGTAGTTACCTACCAATTGTGTCATTGATTATGCTTTGCTTCATGCTAAGGAAATGAACGTTTATTTAGTTGAACATGATTTACTTGTCCTCCCCATAGTGCAAATCGATCTCGGAATTTGTTCATTTCCTTGTGTGCAGGAACAACCAAAAAAAACATGTTCTTCTTTTTTGGCTTTGGTTTTTTTTATTCTGAACTAACATATGTATGCATCACTGGTTATATATGATTGGTGTGTAAATATGTATGTATTACTGGATCGAGGACATCAATTACAATATTAGGATTGCAACAACTTTGTTCAGATTTGAAGCTTAAGCTTTTTTCTCCAACGTTGGATACTACTTTGATATATACCCTGATGGTTCTTGGACGCAAGTTTGTCCCTATCGCACAACTATCTTAGTTTAATTCTCATTGTGTTGTTGAACGAGTGTCTACCCGCTTGGTCCCGTCATTTTTTTTCAACTTGACCTGCGAGGACTATTCAATTGACGTGCATATCACCCACATATTTAAGATTGGTAGCATTGTTTCTTGGTCTTGCATAATTTTCGTGTCTTGTGTGAGGGTCATGACATTGTTACCTTGCTCAATTGTATTCAAGCCAATGAAGCTTATAGGTGCACTCATATTCTAGCATTAGGAACTTGATTGTACAATCGAGGAGCTCTCTCTAATTAACTACTGATGGAAACTATAGTATTGATGGTTCTTGGATGCAAATTTGTCTCTATCGCACAACTATCCAAATTTAATTCTCATTGTTTTGTTGAAGGAGTATCTACCCGCTTGGTCCCGTCATTTTTTCGACTTGGCATGCCAGGACTACTCAGTTGACATGCATATCACCCACATATTTAAGATTGGTAGCATTGTTTCTTGGCCTTGCTTATTTTTGCGTGTCTTGTGTTAGGGTCAGGGCATTGGTTTTTTGTAAACGGAGGCAAAAGCTTTGCCTCATTCATTCATAAAGCAGAAAGGTGCCCGATTTTTAGGAGAAAATCGGGCAAAAACCAACAACAACAGTGCCAGAGCACACCCAAGACCACACACCCCGCCACAAGGGGACACCCAGCCACCCTGGCTACCCACAAAAGCTAAGAAGCTCAAGCCGGCCTATGCCAACCGAGCCTCGGAGAGGAGATGCGCAAGACAAGCGTCGAATAGGACCTTCACCGGACCACCCCTCGAAGATCATCGCACACCGCCCGAGGGTGGCTTCGACTTCACAACAAGAAGAGACCACCACGAAGACATTCGAACACGCCGGAACGGAGCCGACTAACATGACCTTGCCGCAACCAGACCTTGGTCACCACCATCGTCGTTGCCTCTCAAGTCTCCACCCGGAACACCCTCATCTCCGGTTGACCTCCTGCCAACCTAGATGCCCTGTGTGTCGAGGCCGCAGGAGGGCGCGAAGGGGATCATCAACTTCAAGACGACGCCCTCAAGAGGGGACACGACAAAGAATCGACGCCGTCGTCCGATCCCGCGGGATCTAGGCTTTCACCCGAAGATGTGAACCCAAGGCAGCGAAGGTCGTAAAGCTCCACGACCGCCCCCCCCCCCCCCCCCAAGAAGGACGGTGACATCCACAGATGCCGCGCGGTCAGGCTTTCGCCCGGAGCAAATGAGCCACCACGCCCTCATGCGGCCGGATAGCGAGACGAAGACCGAAACCGCTGCCAGCCCGCACTCCGCAGACACACCTCATGCGCGTAAGCGGCGCCACCGCCACACACAAGCCACCACCGCCACCACAACCAGACCAAGGAGCCCGGGAGCTCCGCTGCCACCACCCGCACCGCGCGGGGCTGAAGAGCCGAGCCGCACCATTGCTGCCGACCAAGCTCACCGAGAAGAGCTCTGCGGCCCCCACCAACCGCCACAGAGAGGGAGCTTCGACGGACGCCAACACAGGTGTCCAAGACCGAGGCATCGGCCGTAGCAGCGCGAGCTCCCCGGTCTAGCCACCATGCCGCCCTCGCGGCCACCGCGGCCGCCAAACCAGCCAGAGCACACACCGGGCCGCCACCTGAAATGACCATTAATTTATATTAGCAATTGCATGTTTATCTTGTCTTACACATGTATGTTTGGTAGGCGGTGTCGTTTCTGTGCTGGCCATACCTGCGATTCTCTCCCACTAGGTAATCGAGATATATATTTTATGAATTTAACGCTTTAAATTTGGCTGGCTTTATATTTATATACAACCAGAAATTTTCCTGGCTTTATATTTATATGTTTGTGTATCCTGGTAGATGTTTTCTCGCGGTGATTTTTATTCCTTGAAATCATGTATTCTTTTCTATGCTGAATAGTCAATTCATGGTAAATTGCTGCACCCTTTGTTTAACAGGTGATAGCTTATGAACCGTGGCCAGCATAAGGGGCTCGATCCGGAGGGAGGCACGAAGGATGGCCTAGTTGTCCGCCTGCCCCAGCTACTTCTGCTAGCAGTCCGGCCGGAGCTGCTGTTGGGCGACCACCCATTTGATCTTCTGGTCCTTCAAGCTACCTACTCATACCGCTGGCCACCACTCGGATTTGCTGCTGCAAGTCAGGTCTCTCTCATTCATCCATTTATTCTTGCTAAAAATTCATCTTTTTTCCTAAATGTGTATGCAGTAGATAAAAGCATTTGCATGCATTGATGTATTGATGAGAAAAACATTTGAATGTGTGTGATACTGATGCAACTCGTGCTTTCCTTTTGGTCTTGTCAAATGCTCAAACTGAGTGTGTTGTTAACTGCTCGTAGTATTTGGCATTGAGGTGTTCACTGTATCATATGATTTTCTGCGAAGAGACAAGTCAGATGTGACTTTATAATTAACAGGAAGGCGAGTGTACTTACTTACAATGGAATCTGGGAGGCAAAAACTACATGGAATATCTTAGTATGCACATTTTGGCTTGTGACAGTAATAAACCTCCTGCTTATATTCCCTAGTGTTTGACATCAGATGACATTCCTTGTGTACCTGTGGTTCTTACGGTAATTTCACTACGAATTGGTTTTCTAAGGGACCAATGAATTGTTTGTATGCCAAGTAAATATTTTTTAAGTATGAGAGCACTATATTATTTCATGGGCATTAATCATGATTTGGTATGATACACTCTGGATATGATTCTTAAATACCACCAACTTCTACAAATTCTAATTGATGTGCAAAGTGCATAATTAGTACTACCATTAGATTCACGTTTATGCAGACACAAGTATCCAGTCTAATGTACAAGTTATATTTGCAGTGGGGGTTGAGGTCAGTCAAGTGAGCTTCTAAGCGTGCACGAGTGTAGTCGCCTGGCAAGATGTTTGATTTCATCCATCTCTACAATGGGCATCGAAAGGTACCTCCTTGGGCGCGGTTGAATTCATTTCTTCATGGCTTTTTTGTCAGGTTGCCGATGGGGATCTTGCACCATATGTCTGATGAGAATTCCACAGCAGTGGTTGCGGTGCTCTGCTGATCCAGCAAACAGTCTAGCCGGGCCATCGGTCGAGCTGCTCACATACAGTTGCGCCTTCGTCTTCCACATTTTTTATTTTAATCCCTTTTTCATCTGTACAAGTAGACTGCTTTGGTGTCGCTGGGCAACCTGCCCCACGAGTGGTCTGAGTCTGTGACACCACTGGAGGCGTCCTATATATGTTTGCCCAATCGTGCGTTTTGTGCATGGTTCTATCGGCATTGGACAATACCTTCTCAGCCCTGTCTCCTTCATAATTTCTCTTTCCCGTGCCATTGTTATGGTGACTAAATTGCTTGTAATTTTACCTTCCATTCTTACTTTGTTTCTCTGTTTCTATTCGGCTGTGAACAAATTAAGACACTATTATATGATTGAGTTGTTTTAAAGCTTAATCTTCTATGTAGACAACTTTGCATAACATGTGGACATCAAACACACATATTCTTTTGTCACTACTATTGTAGATTAGATCAGCACGTGTAAAAGTATCAACAAGTATACTTATTTTACTCTGGATGGTAATGATTAGGACTTGAAACTTTGGTGTTAATTATGTGTCACTATCTTGCAATGCTTGAAATAATTTTTCTGAATTTGATGCTTCATATTTGCCCGGCTTTATATTTTTATATGGAAAAACAATACTTGGCTTTTGAACATGCTTTGTGCTTGCTGCATGTGTTGATGCTTGTCATGGCCTATTCTAGAGTATATCTTGTTTGTTGTGCCTTTGAGGTGAAAGACGCAACGATGCGAGATTGTTCAGGCCGGTGGTTTTGTAGTCGGATGCGATGCTTTAGATTGCATGTGGTGATGATCAGGTGCAAAAAGTTGCTCTACTTCACTCTCCTTTGACGAAGTGATGTTTATAATCTTATGTTATGGTTTAAAAAAAACTAGTGTTATTGTCTGGATTTGTGTTTGTTGCTATCTTATGGTTTTTTCTCTAAAGTGTGATTCGTTGGGTGCATGTCAATGATTTCTAGTTTGCCTCCCCTTCTACATTTGTTATAGTCTCGAGTATGAAATTACATCCATTGATCGACTTTGCTCATTTCGGTGTGATAACTCGGCTTGATCCATTGACTCGCTTTCAGCATTTCCAATTTTGATTGAAGATATCGGTCAAAGTACAAGCTTCTAGATATTACTCTACTCTACATTTGTGCAAAATGACAAGTCAATCAATCATGCATTTTTTCTTCAAATGCCGGAGATGTCCAAGCAGACCTTTTTTTTATGCAACGAGGCAATTGTTAGTAGTTAATTAAGCTGTGATCATTCCTTGAACATTCAGTGCCTAAGTGTTGGTTCTGATTACTTGAGAAAGTAGTCGGTAAAAAACATCGATGCCCTATCCACAGAGCCATTTCTTCTTAATTATCTATATTCGTAGTATCTGGGTTTGCCTTTTTCCATTTTGTATGAAGTATTATTGGTTCAAGAATTACACTAAGTATTTGTGTATCATTCAGCAAAATTTCACTCAAGTTATTTTGTTTTGCAATAAGAAAGCATTGCTTTTCTTTTGCTGTTACTTAGCCTGCACTCCTGGAGATTGATTATTTCTATTGTTGTTCAAGTGATTTTCCTGATTTAGAAAGTGAGAATAAAAGAAAGTGTCTTCAGTTTGGTGACGAGTTATTCTTGTTGAATCTAGAATTGCCTCTCGGGGCTCATTTGGACAATAATGATTATGGTATTTCAAGGATACTTGTAAGGATGATGGATGCTTTGAAAATAGTGGATCTAAAAAGGAGATGATTCAGATACTTCATTGAGATGTGTCTCCCCTTAGGTCCATGATGTATTTGTCCATGGCCTTCATGGTGGCCCATTCAACTCATGGTGAATAGCTGATGAAAAGTCATCAACTACCAAAGGTGGTCTGGTGGAAACCATCGACAAAGATGCTAAGTCACTTGTTGGCCAAGAGAATGGCTTGGCTTTCATCAGATTTTCCTCGAGCTCCTTTCTTGATGGTCAAATACAAGGTTTGTTCTTTCATGCTTTAGTTTTCTCTTATGTTGGGAGATTTATGTTCATAACTTTACAAGCTTAGCTTTGTCAACACTTTATGCTTCTCTTCTGATACCATCTTGCTCCGTTATAAATGTTCCAAGATCCTTACCGTTTCAAATGATTTATGCAGACAACTTTGACACAGTGTTTTGGAGCCATCTTACCCCTTTAGGTTAGTGGTCTGGACGGGTTTATGTTGTCCACATACTTCCAACTTCCTTTTCTCTGTGGTTCATACAATTTTTTCTCAGTACAAATAGATCATGCTATTACAATTTATGCTTACATCGCTCTAGGTTATAATATTATCTTATTTGAAGATATACATGGTTCTAAGATATTTTGATGTCTTTGTGTGTTGGCTTCATATTTTCTTGGTCAAATTGCATGCATTTGAGATCATTTGTTGTATAGGAGGTGAGTTATATGCTGTTGAGGAAGATGGTTGCTACTCCAATCGGTAGGCGGCATATTGTATTTGTGACTCATAGGTGAGGATGGTTGTTTGGTTTCTACTGCTGCACAAACATGGGCTGAAAAGTCTGTAATAGCTTAATGAAACAACAAGCTAACGTTTTATCCCCCATTTTTGTATTTGCAGCATCGGATGACTGGTGCATCAAGCGTAGCTGAAATATTATGAAAAGTTCCTGAACAATATAATTGGACTAGTATGGGTTATGTGCTTCGTCAAACTCCTGCATTTTGTTAGGAAATGTTCTCATAGACTTACACTGCATGCTTTCACTGCCACAACACCAAGTTATTTGTGCAAATTTGATCTATAGAAAAGTTACATGCGCTAATTGGCTTCTTAGCAGAGCGATGTCACACCAATTGTTGAAGCTTATGGTGGTTCCTCATTTCGAGTGGAGGATAGTGCCAATTGAGTCTAAATTCCCAGGATATGGGGAGCTCGTTGTAAGTATCCTATCACTTGTATAATTTCATTCAAACCATCATGTAAAGAGATGTTATACTTGCTTGTATTTTGAGGGACTTGAGTGCAACATATGGTGAGCTCTCCAATTGTGACATGAATAATGATGGAAATAGTACATATGCGTTCAAAGTCAAAGCTATTTCAAAATATCCTAGTTGCACTGCTAAATAATATGGAAAAACACAGGGTTTGGGGTTTATGTGCACTATCTGTAGTTATCCCAGTGTAACTGGAGACTTAAGAGTTCAGGGTCATATCATCATTTATAACATGTGACCCATTTGTTGTCAAGCTTAATAAAAAAATTATGCTAATTGACGCAACTTGAAATGCAATTGATCGTTAATCCTATGAAATTTTGCAGGTTCTGTAGCACGCTAACCATATAAATTTATGTAAACCGATAAAAAAGATTAATCCTTCGTATGCGGAGAGTTTGGCATTTCTGGACAAAAAACTTGAAATTGTATGAAAAAAGCTGAGTTCTAGTTTGTGTTTTCTATTGTATGTTGAGCTCCAGTACGGTACATCACTTACGTGCGAATAGTGCACAGAATTTCCTTTGTCGGTATATATGGTTCAGTTTTCTCTCAGAGATTCATGTACTTTTAGGAAATTTGGGCGGGGTAGGCACAACAATATGTTGTACATGTAACGGACAATCTGCAAATAGTGATCCTGTTTTGCTTAGCCGAAATGGTTCATCTTTGAATATAGTGTCTGATGGGTCTGAAGAAGACCTCTCAACCTCGCCGCCGCTGTCCTGCTGCCCATATGTGGATGACCAAGACTTACCGGCGAGTACGGCGTGGAGGTAATGCCACTTTTTCCAACCCTGGTGGTTTGGTATGTTTGCTGCCAATGGTGATTTTTGGAACTGATCAGGCATGCTATCTTGTTAGAGGTGAAACAATATTGACATATTAATTTTGGTGCTTAGTACCCATTTGCAACAATAGATAAATTTAACTAGATACGTACAACTAGCAGAGTAATATGGACCATATTGTTTATTGGTCTTGGCTAGAAAATTCATCTTTTACAGATTAAAATATAACTCCTATTGGAATATAGTTGAGACCTTGTGTAGATAGCATGCACTAGTGCTGAAGATGCACAACTTGATATTGTTCTAGTTAATTGACGGCATCGACGAAACGTCACTAGGCGTAATGCTGGGATCAAATTCTGAATGCAGAAACTTTAGGTGTGTAATTCACAAAACTGTTGTCGCCTTACACAACCAAAGAAAAATCAAAATGTGCTTAATATGTGTCAATTGGCATGTCAACTAGATTTTGTGTTATCTTGTATAGCAACATTTACATTTTTTTTGCATTGATCTCTTGCAGATATGACATATACAACGACAAATAAGTTTTGGAGGTATGGCATTTGGAGACTGAAAAATCTGAAATCATCAGTGTGTGGATGCAAGTAGTTGATAAAATTTACAATGACTTATGTCAGGTTTGCCCTGAACACCTGAGAAGCAGTGAAGAGGCTGCATGTTGATGGTTGTGTGATCTAGTCGTGCAAGGACTTATGTTGAACCTGGTTGGTTGTGCAACATGTGCTTGTGTTGACGTATGTAGTGACTAGTGAGCATTCAGCTACAATACTTTGAGCTGAGGCTTGTTTTCTTATGTTTTAAATGGTAACTAGTGAGTTGAAAGAGATATGTAATATTAGCGTCGTGACAGTTGGCTTGTGAATATTCTTGTGGCGCTTGAAATTTGAGACTGATTTTTTTAAGCTGGTTATCTTGTTTCAACCAGTTAGTTGAGAATTTGAGACTCAAATCTTGTTCCAGTTTTAGTCATGTATCTATGTTGTGAACTAAATGATCTGGGGCAAATAATAATATTCGAAACCTTTTGCTACATGTATTATGCTCCTTTGCTCCATTCATGTCCACATACATAGATTATTTGTTTTTTGCACTTTCGACCTGTATGTTATGACAAATCGTCTGAGAATTTGAGAATTTGCTGCATCATAAATTTCTCCACCTATTCATATTCAAGTTGAGCATGCTGCTCGATAAAATTCCACTACTCCCCTCCGTACCGGTTTAAAGGGCAATTACGAATTTCAAGAAAAAAGTTTGACTACAAATTTAGTCAAAAAACTACAAGATATATGTTAGACAAATTATACCACTGGATTTATATTCAAAAAAAGTTTCCAATAGTATAATTTTTGTGATATCTTATATTTTGTTGACCAAATTAATAGTTAAACTTTTTTCTTAAATTGTGTAATTGCCCTGTAGCCCAATAGAGTAGATCTCAGAGCAATAATGTGCCCATGTCGCGGCTGTACCAGATGCACCTAATTGCTCACAAAACCAAGGGTCCCTTTGGGCCAAAGAAAAGTCCATACTAATCCAAGGAAATTGTGCAGCCTGCAATTATAAGTACAACTCCTCGTTTACAGAGACAACAACTCCGTTCTGGAAAGTTGAAAAGGGCGCACCCCATTAATTATTGAGCACTGCTAACTAGGCTAACCCGCAATTGTCTAGCTGACCGAAAATCTGGTTCCCGCCCTACTTTCTTCCCTATTCTCCCTAGAAATTCAAACCATCCCAAAAGCTCTGAACCTTCCTTTATAAATACAAGATTATTGTCACACACCGCGTGCGGGTTGCGCGTGTGACTTAGACTTTGACTTTTACTTGTCGAGGAGAGGAGAGGGCACTCTACTCTGTGAGATGTCAAATATACAGACTGCCGTCTCCTCGCGTCATCCATATTTCTTGCTCTTCCCATTCAAAGACGCCAGATGGTTGAATCTCTACTACTGGGTTGGTTCATCACGTGACTTGACGCAGGCATGAGGCGTGGCGTGGTGGGGTTAGTGAGAAGTTTTCAACTGGATAGGCGGCGGCGAGTTCTTTATGCCAATTGATCTAGCTGTATATCTCAGGTAATCGACCTATCTTCTCTCCATTCTCTTCCGTTCTTCACCCTTGCCTTTTTCTGCCGTTGGTAAGGAACCCTAACCTACCTAGATTGTCCTTGGAGGTATCTTCTGGTACTTTCTTTGATGCAAGCAACCTGTAATCAAAGTATTTTCTCGCTGGGATGGATGCTCCAATTCGTCCGTTCTGTTGCGATTTTCGTTTGCTGCGGGGAGTAATAGTGGCAGCTCATTTTTCCAAATGAATTTGGGGGTTCAGCTGAACTCCCATGCCCCGACGCTTAGGTCTGCCACTGCTAGTGCTGCACAGACTCGGAGTAGTACTATTTAGTGGAGAGCTAGTAGTAGATTTAAGTTCAGGAAAAGTGGTAGCAGCAGCAGATTGTGATGTGAGCAGATTGTGTTTTGGAAAAAAAGACATATTTGCAAACGTTAAATTGATCCAAGGGTTCTCGTCGGTAGGAATCGAGGAAGATAACACAATTGGTCGCACTTTGATTGCACACATTGGTTGTGTTGTCCTTGTCATCAGAAGTGTTTTCAAAATGGTGGAGAAGGAGCAGGCCTTGATTGCTTATCCAAGTTTTTGTATGAGGTCCCTGGTGCAAAATGTATGGGTCTTGTTGTATTTCAATGTTTCTTTGAGACCCTATTTGTAAAATGTATCTCCACTCCCGAATATTAATGAAGCTCTCGGTCCTTCGGGACCGTTCTAAGGAGCAGAGCCGTCACGGCCGGAGCGGGACCGGAGCACATGCTTGGATAGCTCTCTTATCAAAAAAAAAATGCATTGAAAGAAATGTCATGGAAAAGAATTTTTCAGGACGTCCTTCAATCTTTGCTTATTAAGGAAACCAATACAAGTGTTCTGCGCCGGAGTGCCATTTTTTCCATGACCAGTCAACGCTTGGATGGGTCGGTAGAAGGTTTAGATATATGGAGTATGTCCTAATCAGTAAATTTGGCTTATGCTTGTGGCGATTTCACGGTAGGATGTTAGATTCCTATTTGTTCATTGAATTTCGACCTTTTACATGAATTTTTATAATCTTAGGCTGGTTAGCTTTTCTTCAGTCGTGCAAATAAATCAGGTTTTTGGTTCACCTAGCGGCCTGGCATGTCACACCATTCGAATCACATCATTTTCATTACTATGCTTTTGCTGATTGCGAGGTAATGCATATGACCAACATGGCACTAGCATTCCAATTCTCGGCGAACCAGTTATGATAAAACTCTTAGCTGAATGGTTTGCAATAGTGTTGCACTGGTTTTAGTCAAAAGTTTCACATTAAAAGAACTTTGTTTACGTGTCTTATAGGCTAACCTAAGATCAAATTGTCCCGCTATATCTGCTGCATCTGATTTTTTCTCTGCTACACTATGCTAGGATAAGATACCTACTTAATGTTGAGCACACAGATAAATTTGAGATCAAAAAGAAAAGAGCTTAGATTTTATCGATTCGATATGTCAGCAAAGTCTATTAATCTTTCCTTAATCTTCTACCTATGTTTACATGAAGTCAACCGCACGGCTATTGCTTATGAAAAGTCGATGGGTAGAGGATATCGGTTATGTGTATAGCAACCATATATTTCTATTGTTACTTCTCAGATTTTCATTCCGATTCTTAATCATTCCAGAGATGATGGTTTGTACTCGGCTCTTGACATCTGTAGAGTGATGCACTTCATACTGACATTCATGATTAGCAATAAAAATAGTTTGCGTTAGTGCTAGCAAGAGTTGAATTCTCAAAAAGAAACATCCCGATTGGAGACGAATTTTATACGTAGAAGAATACAAGTTGGTAGCCTTGGAGCTTATATTTCTTTTTAAGATGGGTGGGAACAACAACACGTGCTTTCATGGTCTAGTATATAGCAAAACTAGCCGCCTATTTCAATCTATCAATTAAAATGGTATTAAAAAATATTTAGACTCCAACATCATTCAAATCAAGTAGAAGAACAATTCACATGTCAAAATTCAAATTCAGAGCTAGTTATTTTTTGTCGTTTATCACCACATTGTATTTACACAATGCAATCAAAACAACTGAGTAGTAATATTCTTGTGCTGGAAAAATGTGAGGATGATCGAGAATTTCGTTGATGTACAGGAGCTATTCTTTTTCCAATTCCGCCCATAAAAAAAACTAAAGAAAAGCAAACAACTCCGACCCGCACGATTGGGACCCGGCTACGGGCGAGGTCGACATCGTGGTCGTCTAGAGTGCGTAATATAGCGTCCGACCAATACATTGTTTAGTCAATTTTCACTTTGTTTGATACCAAGCCTTATACCGGACTGCAGCGTACGCAAGTGGGTGGGTACTTACTGCGAATTAAGCTCATGGTGCAGTATAGAGAGGAGCATGCTGTATCGAGGGAATTCAATGCTTTTGTCAGGTGCCCCCCTTTCTCCGGTGACCGCTCCTGGGCGCTGCCATCTCAAACATCAAAGCTCTCTGGTCACTGTAGATCTTCCCCATCAGTTTTCGAGCTAGCAGGAGAGGTGGCCATCGTCAGATCCTTTAGATGATTTGTTTCCTTCAGATGAACTCTAAAACAAATTTTCCGCTGGTTACTCCATTTGGAAGCAATTTAGATTTGTAACATTTACTTTTACCTCATAGAATATTAAAAACATCACGATGGGATGTTGAATGTCAAAATATGTCATTTTGTACTAATGGTTTTGTGTTGTAAAAAATTGAAAACATTATTTTTAAAATATGGAAAGATTCATTGGCAGTTCTCCCAATTAATCAACGATGAAAATAGTCAAAATGGACAATTTTGGAGCAGAGAGTTCTTAACATATTTTTTCTATCTATGATGCAGATAGTAAAAAATGCTAAATCATAAACAAAATACCGTTGCATTTAAAATTATTAAGTTAATAATTGAGTTCGTTTAGTTCACCAATCAGCCACAAGTTCAGGATAAATTCATGAACAATTTGCTAACATTTGTTACCGCTGAACATTTGGATCGGAAGAAAAAAAACACATTCCTTCTACCAGGTCGGAATGAGATCAGTGCAAATCTGTAGAAACTAAGCACGAGCAAGCGAAAACCAAAATGAACACGCAATACGTCCTGAGAGAGAATCAAAAGAAATCACACCAAAACATACGACTGCGGCAGCGCTCGTACCGATTAGTCAACGAGTTCTGGATATAAATTCATGAACAAAAAAAATATTTCTTCTGACCTATTTGAATCAGAAAGAAAAATAGATTAGAATGAGATCAAGAAAATCTATTTGAGAACAATGAAAGTGTGTACGAGAACAACGTTCCCAATTTCCCATTACTAGATTGAAATGAGAAGAACGAAGATTTGTACAAATCTAACACAGAATGAGATCAAGAAAAAATACAGGCTCGTCCAGATTGGATTTCTCAAATCTTGCTATTGTACGGGATTGGATTGGAGTGCATTAAACGGAATATATGAGCACAGAACCAAAAATATCCACCACAAAAGCATTCTCCAGATCTGAATCTTCATCAAATTAAAACAAAATAATCCTAGACTGAGAAAACAAATCTCAAACCTAACTTGCACAGGAACATGGTGGCAACCGCCGATGCGTCTTCCTGCAATGACTCCCGTCGAGGAGGCTGGGGCGCTGCACCGCTGGTTGGGAGGCTGGGGCACTCCCGTCGAGGACCACAGCCATGGCATGGCTGACAGCTACTCAGCCACGATGGGGGCGGCGGAGGAGCCAAATCTCGTGAGAGACCTCGTGCTCATGTGCGCCTCCCCCGTTCCGGCCGCATCCTCGCCTTCATTCCGGACGACGCCTGTCCACGCCAACTCGAACCCCCAATTCCGGCCGCTCTCTCACCATGTTGCTGCATGTTGAGCTCCGTCTCGCCGCCGCTTTTCCTCGATGGAGGTTGAGAGAGAAAGGGAGTCACGATGAGATGAGAGTCACGGGGGAGGGGGGCAGAAGATTTAATGCACGCTGCCTCTCGATGTTAATGTGGCCGGTGAATACCTTGAATACATGCTGGACACTGTCAGATACAGTGCATATATATTGTACTATACAACCACGTGGTGCAATTTGATTGGCTCAGTTTTCGACCTCGCCCGTACCCGGGTTCCGTTCAGCATTTCCGAAACAACTCGGGTTATCTTCATGAATCTGGTGAGGCCCAACATTTCACTGCACGCTCTCCTCAGTCCAAGCCCAGACCTAGCAAGCTCCATGGCGCCGCCGGCGGCGCTGCGCCTCACCGAGTCGCCGCCGGACGAGCTCATCGAGGAGATCCTCCTCCGCCTCCCTCCCGACGAGCCGTCGTGCCTCCTCCGCGCCTCGCTCGTCTGCAAGCCCTGGCGACGCATCATCTCGCACCGCAGGTTCCGCCGCCGCCTCCACGAGCTCCACGGGAGACCCCCGTACTGGGCTTCCTCCGAAACAGCCGCAAGGCCGTAAAAGACTTCGCCGCCACCACAGGCTCAGCCTTCTCCCTCGCCGTCCCAGGTGACTACCTGGCCCTCGACTACCGCCATGGCCGCGCGCTTCTCCTCGACATGGTTCCGGGTTGGGGTGAGCTCGTGCTGTGGGATCCAATCAGTGGCGACCAGGAGCGCGTGCCGGTGCCAGAGGCGATGTGGGACAACACGTTCCAGGGAGACAACCCAACCGCAGCCATTGTCTGTGCGGCGGCCGGGTGCGACCACCGCGGCTGTCACGGTAGGAGGCCATTTCACTTGGTGATGGTCTACCAGAACGGCTACCAAGACGAGGAGTATCTGGAGTGGATCACATGGGCGTGCTCCTACTCGTCGGAGACCGGCGAGTGGGGCGACGTGAGGTGGATCCAAATTTCGGCTGTGGACTTCAGACTCCACACCACCAGCGTGCTCGTAGGGGACTCTCTGCTCTACTTCCTGTCCGATCGTGGAACAATCATCGAGTACGACTTGGCCGGGGAGGATGCTACCACCATCTCACCCCCGGAGTTCGAGGGGTACGGTTCAGTGGCCCTCATTCTCACCAAGGACGGTGGATTAGGAGTTGCTGAATTTTCTCCAAACTTAATAGTGTGACTCTGTCAGTTGTGATTCAGGTAGCACTTGCACGGCGGTTCAACCACAATAACTAATACTGAGGACAGGGTGTGAGCACATTTGAAATTTAGCAACATTAATTTTATTTTTCACGGCCAATGCCTGAAAGCAGATCATCAAAGCTGCGTGTCATTCTTTGCAGGTTGGTTTGGCTTTGAAGAAACTATTACAGGATCTGCACAACTACCTCCTGGTACTAGAGGCGTCGTCCTCAAGCCGAAGCTACAGTTTGGCTCTTCCTGGGTGAATGTCTCGCCTCTAGCCTGCAGCTCTTCTTTTCCAATGGCGGCAAGATCAGCTCGTGGTTCCCCCTTTTCACCATCGCTGCCAAGCAAGTTGATCTTACTTGAAGAAACTAACAGATGTGGTCTCTGTTCTGTTGTGACTGTCGGTGAACTTTGCGGTGTTGGCAAGATTACTCTAAGCTCAACACATACGCAGTGATAAGAAGGCCAGCTCCGAGTTTGAAATGAAGATGTGGGTATAATTTGGTCTCTTTGAAGCTCGCCGAAGGCCCTGAGATGAACTAATTGCATGGTTGGTCCGGCCAGAGTGGGGCAAGGACTACTCTGTAGCAGACGAAGAGGGTCATGCTGAAGATATTGCTTGCAACTACTTTGATGACCTTGTCATTTTGTCAAATTTATTCGGAGATTGCCATCTTGAGGAAAGGTACTGCAATGTTATTTTTCTGCAAGTCTCTGGACTTTTTATTAATGTCTCATAATTATGGTACACGCCTTTGCCATGTCTCATACTCCAGCTGCAGTCTACAAGATTAACTAGGGATGATTATGTTCAACTTTCTGAACATTGTTTCAGAGAACTGCAGTTTAAAATTGCCTTGAACCATCCGGTTTACAAGATACTCATGTGCTACTCCAAATCAACATGTGATGCGGGAGGAGGACCTACCAAATCGAGACATTGCAGGGTGTTGCAGAATCCAGGATGCGCCTGGGGTGTTGCTTCATCAACTGGAACAATGGCGAGGGACGGATCCGGCAGGGGAGGCGACATCGATCGACCTTGTGTCCATGCCTTCTCGTCCAGAAGGAGGCCGGCGGGAGAAGGCTGCAGGGTGCAGGCCGCAGGGACGACTACAAGTTTGGAGGAAAAGCTTGCTCGACGGCGCCGGCCACCTTGAGATGAGCGGAGACTGCCGGCGAGAGGTGCGCGAAGACTGCTGGCGAGAGGTGATCTCGGCGGAGTGACCTTCCGGAGAAGGTTCGAGGCGTGGCCGCCAGGGAGGGAGGAGATACTGCCCCGGCGGCGCCACCCTCCTTGAGGCGGACCCATGGACGGGGGAGGCGAGCGGAGAACGGCGGTGAGACAGGAGCTCAAGGGAGGCTGTCGGCGGTTAACGAGCTCGACGGAGGATGGCGGCGAGAGGCGAGCTCGATGGAGGCCGACAGCGCTAGGGCAGGAGGAGGCCCCCGGAGCGAAGCGTGGGAGGCCGCTGGTTAAAATACGGAAGCGAAGCGTGGGAGTCGGGACGATGATCGATTGGAGCCGATGGTTCCAGGTTTAAAATACAGAGGGTTAAAATAAAAAAAAACCCTGAGAACTACGTGTCGGACACCTAATTCTAGTCGGAGGGAGTAGTTTCAATTAAAATGGTATTAAAAAAGAAGTAAAAGAACAATTCACATGTCAAAATTCAAATTCAGGAGCTATTTTTTCCAATTAAGGAAAAAGAAAAAAAGAACTCAGGTTATCTTCATGAATCTGGTGAGGCCCAACATTTCACTGCACGCTCTCCTCAGTCCAAGCCCAGACCTAGCAAGCTCCATGGCGCCGCCGGACGAGCTCATCGAGGAGATCCTCCTCCGCCTCCCTCCCGACGAGCCGTCGTGCCTCGTCCGCGCCTCGCTCGTCTGCAAGCCCTGGCGACGCATCATCTCGCACCGCAGGTTCCGCCGCCGCCTCCACGAGCTCCACGGGAGACCCCCCGTACTGGGCTTCCTCCGAAACAGCCGCAAGGCCGTAAAAGACTTCGCCGCCACCACAGGCTCAGCCTTCTCCCTCGCCGTCCCAGGCGACTACCTGGCCCTCGACTACCGCCATGGCCGCGCGCTTCTCCTCGACATGGTTCCGGGTTGGGGTGAGCTCGTGCTGTGGGATCCAACCACTGGCGACCAGGAGCGCGTGCCGGTGCCAGAGGCGATGTGGGACAACACGTTCCAGGGAGACAACCCAACCGCAGCCATTGTCTGTGCGGCGGCCGAGTGCGACCACCGCGGCTGTGATGGTCTATTCTGACACCGTCGGCTACCAGAACGGCTACCAAGACGAGGAGGATCTGGAGTGGGCGTGCTCCTGGGGCGATGTGAGGTGCATCCAAGATTCGGGTGTGGACGTACTTGAGGCTCCATCCCGAGGAGACGGCAGCTGGAGTCGCACGTTCGGGAGTCGGTTCGAGTCGCTTCGCTTCTGGAGCCAGGCTGGCAGGCGAGCGCGCGCGCGTAATCAAGTCTGCAGCAGCTGTGATGGTTAGCAGGAGCAGCACATCCTCCTCTGACAGCGACGTGACTGCCAGCCTTGCTCAACATTTAATTAATTCCAAACAGCCTGGGATAGTAGTACTACTACTACTGCTGCTCGCTAGCCCACGAATCCATTCACTCACGTAAACTCTCCATTTCTTTCTTGCTCTCGCATCTATACCTGCCTGCCATTGATTTTCAGTTTCATTCATCCTACACTAGTAGCTAATTTCTCACATGACCTTTCCACATTTCCTCACTCCACTCCAATCAAACAGATTCAGGCAATCACCTTTCCTGGTTTCCTAGACTCAAATCATGTAGTAGATTCAGGACAAGAATACCCACTCATGCAACTCAACACCAAAAAAATTGCTAAAATCATTCTAAACTAACAGCTTCCTGGAGCTCTACCTCTCTTGTCCAGCAACTTGAATACAAGACACTACTAATTATTTACTCAAGCAAACCACCGTCGGTAAAACAGCAGGCAACAAAGACACAGTTGCCAACACATCCTTCAGCTAATGATTCAACTACACAGGTCAAGAAAAAAATCGGCATGGACTCGTCTACATTCTCAAACATCCACATTCATAACACAACAGCAAATACAGTGATGAGCAAGTCACACAAGACCAACCCATTTGACATCCAAATATACACACAGATCAAGAAAATATGCAATAAATACAAGCTTCATTTGACAGAAACAAGTACATCCACCACTATATCCAAGAAAGCAATTCAAGCTTCACACATATTTGAGGTCCAAATACTACAAAAAGACTTAGAAATCACAAAGAGGAGCTAGAAACTTCCCCATAAAACACATGGAGTCGAAGAAGAAGAAGAAGAAGAAGAAGGGGCAACGACGGTCGTTCAGTCCTCCTCGTTATCCTCGGACAAAAAAGAGAGCATGATCAGCAAAACAAATACAGATATTTCGCAAAGACTGTAAAATAATAAGGCGATGATATCATAAGAACAACTTGCTGTCCATGAACAGGAAGCAATGCTACAGAACATGGCAAATTCCTTTCCAACCAACCTGAACCAAGTCATGGATTTAATCTAGAACAGATTCATGCATTGATTCTAGTGTGAGCAAATGGAAGCTCCATACTGCAGTTAAAATAGAACAATCATAATCAGTATATACTAGTCAATTCTCAGCCACCTGAGTGCCTGCACGTTGCACTTGAGGATGTTGCCGATGGTGTTCGCCACCGACACCACCTCCCGGTACAGCACCTTCACACCCCACATCTCCTCTTCCAGTATGATTTGAACCTGAAGAATATGCAAGGTTCTCAGTACTGCCGTATGCATCACAAACATCAAAGCAACTTGGCACATATACTAGTGCCTATGCACACAACCATTTTTCGTTTACTCAAACATGTTGGCATCCATACACGCAAGATTCCTATACTGCCTACCAATTGAACATCAAGAAAGAATTTTCGTTTAGCAAGATTACACGGACAAGAGGGACTCACCAGCAGCAGCTTATAGGGGAGGTCGTCGTTTGCGACAGGAGCATGGAAAGGTGGCCTCTGGCAGCAGCTACGGTAGGTGGCAGCAGCACAGCCTCGTCTCAACTGTCGACACAGCAAAGAACAGGAACGGCATGAGCAGTGCAGCGATGTATCCTTCCAGCAGAGAAGCTAGTGAAGGTGATAGGAGGAGCGTCTGACCTTGGTCGTGGGGAAGCAGCAGGCAAACTTGCCGAGCTCGACGGCGTCCTCCTGGTGGCCCCCCCTTCCGCGGCTTGGCGCTGATGATGCAAGAGACGACCCGGCGGAACCGCGACAGCCGCCGTCGCCTTCGTCACCAGCTCCGATGCGCGCGAGCAGGCGGCTGATAGCAGCCGCTGTCGCCGGATCTAGAGGCCCAGCCGACGGACAGAGAAGGCCGCGGTCGCCGGGGACGAGGCGCACCTCGCTGGCACGCCTTGCAGCGATGCAGATCGGATATTCAGCAGCCGCGGCCAGCGCGGGGGAAAAGGCCCGCGCTTGGACGCGCTGGTTCTTCGCCTTCCTGTTCTGGACCTCGCCGGAGGTGCAGCGGAGCTCTGCGGCCAAGGTTTGGTGAGGGAGCAGGCGTCGCAGGGTTGGGTGAGGGAGGAGGCGGCGCAGTCTGACCACCGCGGCTGTCACGGGAGGAGGCCCTTTGGCTTGGCGATGGTCTATTCTGACACCGTCGGCTACCAGAACAGCTACCAAGACGAGGAGGATCTGGAGTGGGTCACATGGGCGTGCTCTTACTCGTCGAAGACCGGCGAGTGGGGCATCAGGCTCCATCCGGAGGAGACGGCAGCTCCAAGAGAGCACGCGCACGCGCAGGGGTCGCTTCGCTTCTGGAGCCAGGCTGGCAGGCGAGCGCGCGTAATCAAGTCTCCGTGCACGTTCCCAAGTGAGACGGGTAGAGGGAGTCACGACGGCAGAGTCGAAACCATCGTTCGGTACGTAAAACACCTTTTTAATATGACCGCTCCTGTCTCCGTACTGTACAATTAAAAAACGCCAGGTCGAAACCAAACCACATAAGCAACGCAGGCTGTGGTGGACAAGGCCGCGTCGGAAACCTACACTGCTGTACCACCAAGTCGAATAAAGAGAGGCACCCTCCTGTCATGCCAGCAGCAAACGGAATTTTCTCACACAAAAACAACTCGTCAGCAAAAAAGAATTCCAACTTTTGGCATCAACTATGCCGATTTTTATCTCGAACACATGGCTAATATCTGACAAAAAAAAAGTGCATAACAGCACAACAGCTGCGGTGTCTCAACATACAATTCAGATCAGACAAGCGCAATTCATGAAGCAAATACTACGAACGTGCACGCACAGGAAACAACTCCTGATCATTCCGATTTCTCCAACACCCAACATTGCAATCTTCATTAAAGCAGTAATAAACAGGCCACAGCCAGTGGCCGCAGCACCGCCAAAGCATGACGGCACAGGACGGACCAAAAAAGAACCGCTGCCACAAAGGAGTACTGACACCAGAAACTTACCAAAAACCCACCGAGTCGAAGAAGAAAGACACCCTCCTCCAGTCATGCATCGGATAGCAGGCTCCTATGCATTGCAAATTGGAACAACATAAGTGGGTTCAAATCAAGAAATAATGATAGATACATGCTATTGCTCCAACTGTATCCTTGAGATGATGATATTTCTAATCAAGCTTCTAATCATAAACAAGCTAGCAGATTTCAAATGGAAGATGGTGGTAACCTGGCAGGCGAGGGCCTGGGAGTGGGGCGATGCTGTTCTTAACGGAGACCGTGTAGTCGATTCGCAGCCACCTGAGCGGCTCACCGCATGCACCTGTGGATGTCTCCGATGGCGTTCGCCACAGTGCTTCCTACTTCCCGTTCCCCTTCGACACGGCCTCCTGGTACCCCTGCTTCGCGGCCTTCAGCTCCTCCTCCGATATGCTTTCAACCTTGAAAAACACGAAAGATTTCAGCATTGCCTATGCATATCAAACAAATAATCAAAACAATTGAGCACATACTAGTGCCTAGACATCTACTGCCTTTGCACACAAGTATTCAAAGAACTGAAACAAATACGTGCTCATCTATACATGCATGCTCTATCTACTGCCTTTGCACACAAGTTCTGGAGGAGGGTTTCAACTTGATAAGCAGTGCATTTAAACTGACCACAACATAAGCCTTGGTTAAAGAATACTATTAAACAAAAGGGAAATCCAGTAGCATTACACGCATAATGCACAACTATTGATGAATCTGTAATTCACTTTTTCTGGACTTGTATGCCTACTCTTAAACCTGCAAGAAAATATTACCACACATTCACACAAGACCAGCAAGACACAGACTTGACTTCATATTGATACGCTCAATCCTCCTTGTCGTGGCAGGGGTGTCAATCAGCAGCAGCTCGTTTCCGGCATCGTCGTTGCCGTTCAAGGAGAGCAACATCAGGAGCTCCGGTGGACATCACCACCGGAGGGCACCATCAACACAACTGGAACACCACCGGAGGGCACCACCAACATGGGAACACCACCCAAGGCCGGTACCCTGGCCTCACGCCCGTCAGCCTGAAATTGTGCAAGTTTTTAGCATTGTTTATGCGCATAATTAAGCAGCAATAAAATCAACCAAAATGAGCACATCAATTTCCTGTGCACTGACTACCTACGTACGTACACACTGATTTCCATCCATACATGCATTATTTATCTACTAGCTACACACTCAACATGAATGAAAAGAAACATTTTCAGCAAAAGTAACTTGGGAGGAGGAGAGGGACCTCACGGGCAGCAAGCAGCTCGTTGGGGATGTGGAGTGCAGCAGCATGTCCTAGTCGTGGACGGCAGCAGCGGGTCAGAGACGACTCGTGCAGCAGGAGGGCGGCAAAGTCTGATTCTCCTCAGGCTGCTCAAGAAAAAATCGATTTTTGAGATTGAGTTGGGAAGAAGACGAGTGGGGGATGAGGGTTGGGCATAGCTCATACCTGCATCAGCACCTGCAGTGGTCAACATCACGGCGCCGGCGACGCCGCTGGACGGCTCCACCAGTACGGCCACGGCGTCCAGAAGCGAGGACCCATTAGGTGTAGAGGGAGGAGCGGCTGGTGGGCGGGGCGAGGCCTGCCGGCGGAATGGGAAGGGGATCGAAGATTTTAGGATCGCCGTCTAGGGTTTGTAGGAGGCGGAGGGGATTGGGTGGGTGGGGGATGGCCGGGGAGCGGCGGAGGAGCTGGGTCGGCCGGCGAGGAGGCGGTGGCCGGCGCCGGGACGGAGGAAGAGGAGTCGCGCGCGAGGGGAATCGAGTGAGCCAAAGTGTGGTTGGTTGAGTTGGGTCGCGCCATTGCGATGACTTCTTTTAATTTTCGATATAATCGAGAGAGAGAGAGAGAGAGAGAGAGAGTATTATGATTGATTCGCGAGTGGATCATCTCCACCTCATCTGGTCGCTTCGTTTTCTCCTCAAATTTCGCTAGGTCCCAATGCGTTGCCTTCATTTGCTACACAAACCAACCAAGTTTGAAAAGTTAGCCCGAGTTATTACTGGTAGTAAGTACGGAAATTCAATTCGGCTCCCGGGTGCGTATGTTCCCTCTACCAAAAAAGCATATTTCGAAATGTCAAAAAATTTGGATAAATTTCTTTACATGTACATCTCCATAATGTATGTGCATTCGCCAAGTTTCACGAAAAACCAATGTTTTTTTGTGGTCTATGTAAAAAGGAGAAACTTTATCATGTGAAAAGCATTATTTTTAGCACTGAATTTTATCTTTTTTACGTACGTCACATGATAAGTTGATTTTTTATGAAACGACTTTGTGAGCGCGTAGCACGTGAAGATGTACGTATGAATTTATTGTTTCAATTTTTTTGAAATTTAAAATATAAGTAAGATGCATTTCAAAATATAGGGAGCATATGCACCCATAGCTTCTTTTTCTTTTCTTTCTCCAAAATGTTCTGGTACATCTATTAATCAAAGAAAAACAAATTACACCTTAAATTAAAAAAAAGTCCCCTACAAAACATAATAGTCATAAGCAGCCCTTTCTTGGTAGCAGCTCTTCATATCACAGTACGCCCGCTGGCCACCGCCCTCTAGCACAGACCGCCAAGACGTTGATCGACATATGTAGCCTGAAAGATCGAGGGAACCTCGTCGGAGTCCATTGATACCAAGCACGACGAGATCCGATATAACATATGGCAATATGAGACGTAACGGGAGGGGTATCACGCCGATCCATGGTAGCTATAGAGCACGAAAGATATACGATAACAAGATGGTAGCTGCTCATAACCTGTTGGTGCCCGTAGGATATTTTTTCGAGAATACACCCTATAAGGTGTATCAATCACATAGAAGAAGAGACCATGCAGACCATGCAAGACTGCCGGTACAACGCCCAAAGGGCACCACAATACAAACGCAACACCACATGACTAACAACACTTCCCACACAAGCTAACCGGCAAGTACACGCCTTGCACCGTCACCCGCCAAGAATGGTGAGGAGGCGATGCACAAAGCTTCTAGGCCGCGTCACAGACGAAGGATGGAACTCTAGGAGGTCGACTGCAACTCCAAGATGACCCAAGCCGCCACATATTTCCACCAGAGCCTAAGGGTCTGAGAGAGAACGGAGGGACCGAACCAGACCGGAGGTAGCGACGACCATGAAGTTCCGGTGAAGGTGTACATAGCGCCCCGGACGCCCAGCTCTAGGCTGCAACCGACAAAGACTCCATCAGGTGCACCGAGATCTCCATGAACCACCTAGACGACATATCCAAGAAGGGAGACAACACATCTGCGCCGCCACATTACGATGGCCGAAACTAGGGTTTCCCCTGGTGGTCGGGAAGGAGAAGCACAAATAGTGCCATGATGATGCCTCCAAGAAGGTGACGACGCCCTTGGGTGTCACCCTCATCAGCATCACACAAGGATTTCTCTCGGCCCTGCCATCGACCCCAAATCCGCTGGGCGCGCGCAGAAAGGAGTGCATTGTCCTTACCAACGACAAGAGGTGAGCCATGGCCATCGGCCGAGCAGGAGGGTCGCTGCCAATCGCCCAACTAACACCGAAAACGGAGCTAGGCGGTGGGGATCCTAGCCTACCGCCACTTGGCAGGCCACCAGCACCACCACGATGCCCTGCAACCGACGCTGAAGGCGCCACCACGCGTGCTCGTCATCATAGCCCAGATCTGCAAACCTGCACATGCCAAGATCGGATCCATGGCAGCGGGGGCCTCCACCGCAGTGAGGCCGCGCCACCCCTCAGCCGACGCCATGGCGCGGTCACCCTGAGCTCCGCGGCCACCGGAAACCACACCGCCGCTAGAGGAGCAACCACCACTGCCACACGAAGGAGTCAAAGGCCCCCACCGCCGTCGCTGCCTTCGCCCGGCGGGTCCACCGACGGTGGCAGAGGAGGAGGGGGCGAGGAGAGAGGGGCTCGAGCACCGGCGGCAGGGTCGCCCCCCGTGTTGCCTAGGGTGAGGCGACACATGGGTTAGGTTTTGCTTCCTGTCCGTAGGATATGGTACAGGAATCTGGGAGTGGCAATCGTGGCAACGACCATCAAGAGTATTTCAGCATGCATATTTCCACGGTTCAAATATATGCGGTGCACGGTTTCGCCGCGATGGCCACTTGCTTTTTGGAGACATCGTTTATGCTAGCCGTTTGTCCAATCCTTGTGACGGTGGCTTGTGTCCAAGCATCACAGAAAGAACAACGGGTTCAAGGGAAAGGTTATCGAGGTCATGTCAACATCATCTTTCGAGCAAGCATGGGCTATGGTGGAAGTCAGTCAACATGTCTTGATTGATGCTTGGTTGATTACCGTCCATGACATGATCGTCATACTCGTGCTCGTGCTATATAGCTACCATGCATATGGAGTACTTGAAAGTTGTGAAGTACTAGAGTATGTTCAACGTGTCTAGTAACAATAAAAAAATAGAATGAATCAAGAATATTTTTGTGCGTCACCCCTGAGCATGCAAGTTTAATTAAGGCAAACACTTAACTAGAGGAAGCGCATCAGTTGGAAAGGCAAGCTTAATTAACACAAAACTTTTTTGAACAAACTTAATTAAGACAATTTAATTAACGGGAGGGCACCAGCCTATGGGGCAACAAAAAGTCACGATCAATCCGCATTTCGGCCAATGAGATCCACAAAAAACCGCCTCGTGAGAATCGTCCCTAGAGAAGCCCATCCGAACCGTCGACACGAAATCCAGCGATCCGTTCGTTTCAAAAAATTTATTGGTCTTTTCTCTGATTTCCAATGAAACAAGCACATACTCCCTCGGTCCGAAAATTATATGTTGCATATAATTTTCGGCAAAAGTCAAACTTTGTTAAGTTGATTAGGTGTATAGCAAAATATATCAAATGTTTAAAACTAAATCAATGTTATATCAACTTTATAGTACCAAAGTAATGTTATTGGAATCATCATAACATATAATTTCATATCATATACATTTGACATTGTGCATCAGCTATGCCTTCGTCGATGGGATGGTGAAGACCGGGTATGCCCCCATCAGTGGTCTTGATGACACCACGAGCTACCAACAAGTCAGGTGTGATGAAGATAGACGATTGTGTGGCGGGCTATGAGTGGGCATGGTGGTGCACCACCGGCGAATGGTGGCAAAGACGAGGTATGGATGTCGTGAGCTGCATGCCGGCTAGTCCCGATGCAACAATGTCCCTGCCGCCTAGAGCGCGATGGTCTTGGCGCGCTTGTCACCATCTTGATCCAACATGGCGCAGGAGCGCACGAGCATGCGACAAACCTGACATTTTTTTATAGTCTTACTTCGAACTGGCTAGGCTTATGCAAGGATCCATAATGGTATTATATGGACGGAAGGAGTATATGTCTTGCTTCTATCTTATGATCCCAAACAAACATGAGCTTTGCTGTTCGTGAATGATCGGTGCTGAAACTTGATCAAGAAAACATTGCTACATACAAATAGGTTGTGGGGCGAGACAAATGAAATCCGATCCATCTCTAGCCCCAACGAGCCTCGGTGTCAAATTAATGTTAACTGTTGAGTTTTTTTGTATTCTCGAAAACAATTAATGTTGAGTTTATGGAGCCTGCTGTTTTTCCAAGTCCCAACGGACCTCAGTCGATTCATTTCCGGCAAATGAAATCGGATCCAGCTCGCTCCAGTCTCTGTCACTCCGCTCGACCAGCCCCTATCTTCCGAAGTATCCATCTGCGGTTCCTGGCCCTTGCCGGCCACACCCAACCTCGTTCCCGCCGGCGCAGCTCCGTCTCCTCACCCTCGGGTCTCGGCTCATTTCCTTGCTACCGCTGCATCACCTGCCCTCCAATCGCAGATTTCACCTAAACCTGGCAACGGGACTGCCGACCGGCTTGGAGGACGACGGGCCCCGGTCTCGCGCGGTTCCGGTTCGCCTTCGGCTGGGCCATGCCGTCGATTTACCGGCCATGGGAACCGCTGCTCGTCCACATCATAAGGGGCCGCTGCTGGCCATCCCCGACAGGAGCCGCGTGCAAGGTCGCCGCTGCTCGCGAGCTCTGACGCGCCGCCGGCGTCTTCGCCGGGTCGCCCGATGGTATGTAGGCCCTGTATGCGGCCGTGAGCACTGCATATGAAAGCTGGGCGGGGCACATCCTCGACCCGGAGAAGCTTGCCCCAATCCCCAGCTCTGACGCCTTTGCGGAGTCTTCGCCGGCGTCTTTTCAGGGCCGTCCGAGCGGCACTTCCACGCTCCGCATCTGAAGCTGGACATCCACATCGTTCGCCCCCAAACCCCACCGCAGACGACGTTGTTCAGCACGACTTCATCGACATCAAGGCCAAAATTTGACCGCCGTTCCCCTTTGCCGGCGTCTTCACGAGGTCGCCGGAAGGCAGGAAGGCCATCGATGCGGCCGGAGAGGGGCCCAACCACAGCCGCCGTTCAGCATGGTCAAAATTTCCCCTTTGTGGAGTCTTCGCCGGTGTCTTTTCGGGGCCGTCTATTTGCTTGCTGGTGTTTGATTCTGATTATAGGATAGTAGTAGATGATAATGGAACTATTACTACATTTGACATGCTTCTTTGCCATCTGCTAATTGTAGGACTGCCTGCTGAAAGTCATCTCATATTTATTTGCTCTGCTCTAGACTATGGTGGGTAGGAGGTCTCACTGTTTTCCTTTTGGTGTTTGTATGAGGTCAAGGCCTAGGTAGCTTAGGATGGTGGTACAACCCTGAGGCGGCGATGACAGCGGGGATGGACAGCGGCGGGGATCAGAGTTCAGGAATGACTACCTCCATCCAGTCGGACGACGCCGGGGACAAGAACGGCTACTACAACCCATTGTACGGTTTCTTCTGCCGTCTTTTACTTCAAAATTTTAGTTGTTTTGGCTGCTTCTCGTGCATCGCAATTCAGCAGTTGCAGAGAAGGTTGTAGATAATTTGGACCTAACCATATCAAACTAGTTCAGCATGTGTGTACCCTCAAGGTGTTGAGCTGATTTTTATACCGATCCTCAAGATCGACCTTTCATCGTGATCTGGTTTGGTAGATATACTTATGTCCTTCTGTATTAATACTCATGAATAAATCTGCAGTACATGTTTGCTGATTAAATAAATGCATATATAGATAAACTATTCAGTACACTTAGCCAAAACTGTAATATTTGTATGCTGATTTTCTGTTTTGAAATAACCTATGCGTGATAAGACTGTATATAAGTTTTTATTTTAACTACATTCTGATTGCTTTTCTTTCCAACACAGTTCATGGCGTCGAAATGCATTTGAAGGACATGATCAGCCCACAAGTGGGGTATTGGAGGTAGAAACTTGCCAATGACCTGGTGTTGCCCTACTCACTAGGTTTCTGGAAGTACTTCTTGATTGCAAATGACATGGTTGTACTGTTTTCCGAGTGTTGGGGAGGTATTGCACGCTACTCTATGTTTTGAGAGTCACGCTTGGCAAACATGTATCACTTTTGTGGTTGTTGCTGTAGTTTGAAACTAGAGTCAACTCTGTGTGTTTCACTACTTTTTAATAAGTGTTTTCTATGGTATATTCTTGGAGATGATGCAGCTCCATAGTAGTTGGAAACATTTGTGTTGCATTGTCGTTGGTTTTATATTTTTCTGCTGATGAGCGAGGTTGGATGGTGGTTGATGCTCTAAAATTGTTATGTGATACAGAGTTGTAGGTTCATTAGTGCTATACCGGTAAGATGCACGATAGGTTTAGATTAGCTTACCTATTTCTATGATTTGACTTCAACTACAAATTATAGTTAAGGTTTAAACAACAGTGTTAACACACTATACATTGATGGCTATATGAGCATGCATATTTACTAGACCCACAGGCGTGCAGTGGTTTGTCAATTGGATCACTTTTTTGATTCACTGGCTGCCATGTCAATTTTCTCGTGGAATGTGGATGGTATCGCTGCCTATGGCAATTGATTGGAAATCAATTTTGATTTTTGCTGAAAATGTCTGTGTTTGCCAGCTTGATATAGACTAATAATTTTTGGTTATATAGTGTTAACTGAAAGTTGGGTTTTCTCTATGCAAATAGCATGATAAGTTGACATATTGTTTATATTTAAATCCAGTCCGTAATGTTTATATTTAAATCCGTTCTGCAATTACCTTTTTCGGGGATTTTGCAATTGCAAGAGAATTAACATGATTTCATGGCATGTTGTATTGAACAGGGAATAAGAGTTTTCCATGGATAGTGGTTTACTAAACCTTTCATAATTTCAGTTATCTACTGAAGTATAGATTCTTAACTATTTGGTTTATATAGTGTTAACTGAAAGTTAGTCTTTGCCAATAGCACTGATAATATATTAAGGATTGGTTCTCTTTAAATTCCCTGTGCATTTCTGGCCCTTTTGTTTATATAAATGCAATGTTATTAAGTAGAATTGCAGTCCAATTCCTTGTGTAGTTGAACACTGCACAAGCATTTTCATGGCAAGCTGAACTAAACAAGGAATTGGACTTTGGCGTGCAGTGTTGTGGTGTATATGATCCTTCATAATTTCATCCATTCCTGCGTAGTTAATTTACTATGGCCATTTGGTCTTATAAGGATAATGCATATTTCCACTTGATCTTACATTATTTGGTACTACCTCCGCTCCATATTTCCACTTGATCTTGCATTGCGACAACTAATATGGAACGCAGTGAGTATCCACTAATACATTTATGTAACTATGTTTGAGGTTTGGAGCATCAAAGCTCAGAGATGTGTGACATTGTTCTTCTGTTTCCAATGAGGATGCGCGAAGAGGGGGGGGGGGGGGGGGGGACTCGTGGTAATGTGTCTCCCGCTTCCCTCTCTGATAAGAACTAAAGGAAGGACATACTTGTGCTCTTTTACCATGAGCTGATCAATATGACCTTACTGGTCTTATTTATCTTTTGTTTTCTTTTGCTGGAATGGAGTAGTTACCTACCAATTGTGTCATTGATTATGCTTTGCTTCATGCTAAGGAAATGAACGTTTATTTAGTTGAACATGATTTACTTGTCCTCCCCATAGTGCAAATCGATCTCGGAATTTGTTCATTTCCTTGTGTGCAGGAACAACCAAAAAAAACATGTTCTTCTTTTTTGGCTTTGGTTTTTTTTATTCTGAACTAACATATGTATGCATCACTGGTTATATATGATTGGTGTGTAAATATGTATGTATTACTGGATCGAGGACATCAATTACAATATTAGGATTGCAACAACTTTGTTCAGATTTGAAGCTTAAGCTTTTTTCTCCAACGTTGGATACTACTTTGATATATACCCTGATGGTTCTTGGACGCAAGTTTGTCCCTATCGCACAACTATCTTAGTTTAATTCTCATTGTGTTGTTGAACGAGTGTCTACCCGCTTGGTCCCGTCATTTTTTTTCAACTTGACCTGCGAGGACTATTCAATTGACGTGCATATCACCCACATATTTAAGATTGGTAGCATTGTTTCTTGGTCTTGCATAATTTTCGTGTCTTGTGTGAGGGTCATGACATTGTTACCTTGCTCAATTGTATTCAAGCCAATGAAGCTTATAGGTGCACTCATATTCTAGCATTAGGAACTTGATTGTACAATCGAGGAGCTCTCTCTAATTAACTACTGATGGAAACTATAGTATTGATGGTTCTTGGATGCAAATTTGTCTCTATCGCACAACTATCCAAATTTAATTCTCATTGTTTTGTTGAAGGAGTATCTACCCGCTTGGTCCCGTCATTTTTTCGACTTGGCATGCCGGGACTACTCGGTTGACATGCATATCACCCACATATTTAAGATTGGTAGCATTGTTTCTTGGCCTTGCTTATTTTTGCGTGTCTTGTGTTAGGGTCAGGGCATTGTTTTTTTTTAAACGGAGGCAAAAGCTTTGCCTCATTCATTCATAAAGCAGAAAGGTGCCCGATTTTTAGGAGAAAATCGGGCAAAAACCAACAACAACAGTGCCAGAGCACACCCAAGACCACACACCCCGCCACAAGGGGACACCCAGCCACCCTGGCTACCCACAAAAGCTAAGAAGCTCAAGCCGGCCTATGCCAACCGAGCCTCGGAGAGGAGATGCGCAAGACAAGCGTCGAATAGGACCTTCACCGGACCACCCCTCGAAGATCATCGCACACCGCCCGAGGGTGGCTTCGACTTCACAACAAGAAGAGACCACCACGAAGACATTCGAACACGCCGGAACGGAGCCGACTAACATGACCTTGCCGCAACCAGACCTTGGTCACCACCATCGTCGTTGCCTCTCAAGTCTCCACCCGGAACACCCTCATCTCCGGTTGACCTCCTGCCAACCTAGATGCCCTGTGTGTCGAGGCCGCAGGAGGGCGCGAAGGGGATCATCAACTTCAAGACGACGCCCTCAAGAGGGGACACGACAAAGAATCGACGCCGTCGTCCGATCCCGCGGGATCTAGGCTTTCACCCGAAGATGTGAACCCAAGGCAGCGAAGGTCGTAAAGCTCCACGACCGCCCCCCCCCCCCCCCCCCCCAAGAAGGACGGTGACATCCGCAGATGCCGCGCGGTCAGGCTTTCGCCCGGAGCAAATGAGCCACCACGCCCTCATGCGGCCGGATAGCGAGACGAAGACCGAAACCGCTGCCAGCCCGCACTCCGCAGACACACCTCATGCGCGTAAGCGGCGCCACCGCCACACACAAGCCACCACCGCCACCACAACCAGACCAAGGAGCCCGGGAGCTCCGCTGCCACCACCCGCACCGCGCGGGGCTGAAGAGCCGAGCCGCACCATTGCTGCCGACCAAGCTCACCGAGAAGAGCTCCGCGGCCCCCACCAACCGCCACAGAGAGGGAGCTTCGACGGACGCCAACACAGGTGTCCAAGACCGAGGCATCGGCCGTAGCAGCGCGAGCTCCCCGGTCTAGCCACCATGCCGCCCTCGCGGCCACCGCGGCCGCCAAACCAGCCAGAGCACACACCGGGCCGCCACCTGAAATGACCATTAATTTATATTAGCAATTGCATGTTTATCTTGTCTTACACATGTATGTTTGGTAGGCGGTGTCGTTTCTGTGCTGGCCATACCTGCGATTCTCTCCCACTAGGTAATCGAGATATATATTTTATGAATTTAACGCTTTAAATTTGGCTGGCTTTATATTTATATACAACCAGAAATTTTCCTGGCTTTATATTTATATGTTTGTGTATCCTGGTAGATGTTTTCTCGCGGTGATTTTTATTCCTTGAAATCATGTATTCTTTTCTATGCTGAATAGTCAATTCATGGTAAATTGCTGCACCCTTTGTTTAACAGGTGATAGCTTATGAACCGTGGCCAGCATAAGGGGCTCGATCCGGAGGGAGGCACGAAGGATGGCCTAGTTGTCCGCCTGCCCCAGCTACTTCTGCTAGCAGTCCGGCCGGAGCTGCTGTTGGGCGACCACCCATTTGATCTTCTGGTCCTTCAAGCTACCTACTCATACCGCTGGCCACCACTCGGATTTGCTGCTGCAAGTCAGGTCTCTCTCATTCATCCATTTATTCTTGCTAAAAATTCATCTTTTTTCCTAAATGTGTATGCAGTAGATAAAAGCATTTGCATGCATTGATGTATTGATGAGAAAAACATTTGAATGTGTGTGATACTGATGCAACTCGTGCTTTCCTTTTGGTCTTGTCAAATGCTCAAACTGAGTGTGTTGTTAACTGCTCGTAGTATTTGGCATTGAGGTGTTCACTGTATCATATGATTTTCTGCGAAGAGACAAGTCAGATGTGACTTTATAATTAACAGGAAGGCGAGTGTACTTACTTACAATGGAATCTGGGAGGCAAAAACTACATGGAATATCTTAGTATGCACATTTTGGCTTGTGACAGTAATAAACCTCCTGCTTATATTCCCTAGTGTTTGACATCAGATGACATTCCTTGTGTACCTGTGGTTCTTACGGTAATTTCACTACGAATTGGTTTTCTAAGGGACCAATGAATTGTTTGTATGCCAAGTAAATATTTTTTAAGTATGAGAGCACTATATTATTTCATGGGCATTAATCATGATTTGGTATGATACACTCTGGATATGATTCTTAAATACCACCAACTTCTACAAATTCTAATTGATGTGCAAAGTGCATAATTAGTACTACCATTAGATTCACGTTTATGCAGACACAAGTATCCAGTCTAATGTACAAGTTATATTTGCAGTGGGGGTTGAGGTCAGTCAAGTGAGCTTCTAAGCGTGCACGAGTGTAGTCGCCTGGCAAGATGTTTGATTTCATCCATCTCTACAATGGGCATCGAAAGGTACCTCCTTGGGCGCGGTTGAATTCATTTCTTCATGGCTTTTTTGTCAGGTTGCCGATGGGGATCTTGCACCATATGTCTGATGAGAATTCCACAGCAGTGGTTGCGGTGCTCTGCTGATCCAGCAAACAGTCTAGCCGGGCCATCGGTCGAGCTGCTCACATACAGTTGCGCCTTCGTCTTCCACATTTTTTTTTATTTTAATCCCTTTTTCATCTGTACAAGTAGACTGCTTTGGTGTCGCTGGGCAACCTGCCCCACGAGTGGTCTGAGTCTGTGACACCACTGGAGGCGTCCTATATATGTTTGCCCAATCGTGCGTTTTGTGCATGGTTCTATCGGCATTGGACAATACCTTCTCAGCCCTGTCTCCTTCATAATTTCTCTTTCCCGTGCCATTGTTATGGTGACTAAATTGCTTGTAATTTTACCTTCCATTCTTACTTTGTTTCTCTGTTTCTATTCGGCTGTGAACAAATTAAGACACTATTATATGATTGAGTTGTTTTAAAGCTTAATCTTCTATGTAGACAACTTTGCATAACATGTGGACATCAAACACACATATTCTTTTGTCACTACTATTGTAGATTAGATCAGCACGTGTAAAAGTATCAACAAGTATACTTATTTTACTCTGGATGGTAATGATTAGGACTTGAAACTTTGGTGTTAATTATGTGTCACTATCTTGCAATGCTTGAAATAATTTTTCTGAATTTGATGCTTCATATTTGCCCGGCTTTATATTTTTATATGGAAAAACAATACTTGGCTTTTGAACATGCTTTGTGCTTGCTGCATGTGTTGATGCTTGTCATGGCCTATTCTAGAGTATATCTTGTTTGTTGTGCCTTTGAGGTGAAAGACGCAACGATGCGAGATTGTTCAGGCCGGTGGTTTTGTAGTCGGATGCGATGCTTTAGATTGCATGTGGTGATGATCAGGTGCAAAAAGTTGCTCTACTTCACTCTCCTTTGACGAAGTGATGTTTATAATCTTATGTTATGGTTTAAAAAAAACTAGTGTTATTGTCTGGATTTGTGTTTGTTGCTATCTTATGGTTTTTCTCTAAAGTGTGATTCGTTGGGTGCATGTCAATGATTTCTAGTTTGCCTCCTTCTACATTTGTTATAGTCTCGAGTATGAAATTACATCCATTGATCGACTTTGCTCATTTCGGTGTGATAACTCGGCTTGATCCATTGACTCGCTTTCAGCATTTCCAATTTTGATTGAAGATATCGGTCAAAGTACAAGCTTCTAGATATTACTCTACTCTACATTTGTGCAAAATGACAAGTCAATCAATCATGCATTTTTTCTTCAAATGCCGGAGATGTCCAAGCAGACCTTTTTTTTATGCAACGAGGCAATTGTTAGTAGTTAATTAAGCTGTGATCATTCCTTGAACATTCAGTGCCTAAGTGTTGGTTCTGATTACTTGAGAAAGTAGTCGGTAAAAAACATCGATGCCCTATCCACAGAGCCATTTCTTCTTAATTATCTATATTCGTAGTATCTGGGTTTGCCTTTTTCCATTTTGTATGAAGTATTATTGGTTCAAGAATTACACTAAGTATTTGTGTATCATTCAGCAAAATTTCACTCAAGTTATTTTGTTTTGCAATAAGAAAGCATTGCTTTTCTTTTGCTGTTACTTAGCCTGCACTCCTGGAGATTGATTATTTCTATTGTTGTTCAAGTGATTTTCCTGATTTAGAAAGTGAGAATAAAAGAAAGTGTCTTCAGTTTGGTGACGAGTTATTCTTGTTGAATCTAGAATTGCCTCTCGGGGCTCATTTGGACAATAATGATTATGGTATTTCAAGGATACTTGTAAGGATGATGGATGCTTTGAAAATAGTGGATCTAAAAAGGAGATGATTCAGATACTTCATTGAGATGTGTCTCCCCTTAGGTCCATGATGTATTTGTCCATGGCCTTCATGGTGGCCCATTCAACTCATGGTGAATAGCTGATGAAAAGTCATCAACTACCAAAGGTGGTCTGGTGGAAACCATCGACAAAGATGCTAAGTCACTTGTTGGCCAAGAGAATGGCTTGGCTTTCATCAGATTTTCCTCGAGCTCCTTTCTTGATGGTCAAATACAAGGTTTGTTCTTTCATGCTTTAGTTTTCTCTTATGTTGGGAGATTTATGTTCATAACTTTACAAGCTTAGCTTTGTCAACACTTTATGCTTCTCTTCTGATACCATCTTGCTCCGTTATAAATGTTCCAAGATCCTTACCGTTTCAAATGATTTATGCAGACAACTTTGACACAGTGTTTTGGAGCCATCTTACCCCTTTAGGTTAGTGGTCTGGACGGGTTTATGTTGTCCACATACTTCCAACTTCCTTTTCTCTGTGGTTCATACAATTTTTTCTGTACAAATAGATCATGCTATTACAATTTATGCTTACATCGCTCTAGGTTATAATATTATCTTATTTGAAGATATACATGGTTCTAAGATATTTTGATGTCTTTGTGTGTTGGCTTCATATTTTCTTGGTCAAATTGCATGCATTTGAGATCATTTGTTGTATAGGAGGTGAGTTATATGCTGTTGAGGAAGATGGTTGCTACTCCAATCGGTAGGCGGCATATTGTATTTGTGACTCATAGGTGAGGATGGTTGTTTGGTTTCTACTGCTGCACAAACATGGGCTGAAAAGTCTGTAATAGCTTAATGAAACAACAAGCTAACGTTTTATCCCCCATTTTTGTATTTGCAGCATCGGATGACTGGTGCATCAAGCGTAGCTGAAATATTATGAAAAGTTCCTGAACAATATAATTGGACTAGTATGGGTTATGTGCTTCGTCAAACTCCTGCATTTTGTTAGGAAATGTTCTCATAGACTTACACTGCATGCTTTCACTGCCACAACACCAAGTTATTTGTGCAAATTTGATCTATAGAAAAGTTACATGCGCTAATTGGCTTCTTAGCAGAGCGATGTCACACCAATTGTTGAAGCTTATGGTGGTTCCTCATTTCGAGTGGAGGATAGTGCCAATTGAGTCTAAATTCCCAGGATATGGGGAGCTCGTTGTAAGTATCCTATCACTTGTATAATTTCATTCAAACCATCATGTAAAGAGATGTTATACTTGCTTGTATTTTGAGGGACTTGAGTGCAACATATGGTGAGCTCTCCAATTGTGACATGAATAATGATGGAAATAGTACATATGCGTTCAAAGTCAAAGCTATTTCAAAATATCCTAGTTGCACTGCTAAATAATATGGAAAAACACAGGGTTTGGGGTTTATGTGCACTACTGTAGTTATCCCAGTGTAACTGGAGACTTAAGAGTTCAGGGTCATATCATCATTTATAACATGTGACCCATTTGTTGTCAAGCTTAATAAAAAAATTATGCTAATTGACGCAACTTGAAATGCAATTGATCGTTAATCCTATGAAATTTTGCAGGTTCTGTAGCACGCTAACCATATAAATTTATGTAAACCGATAAAAAAGATTAATCCTTCGTATGCGGAGAGTTTGGCATTTCTGGACAAAAAAAAACTTGAAATTGTATGAAAAAAGCTGAGTTCTAGTTTGTGTTTTCTATTGTATGTTGAGCTCCAGTACGGTACATCACTTACGTGCGAATAGTGCACAGAATTTCCTTTGTCGGTATATATGGTTCAGTTTTCTCTCAGAGATTCATGTACTTTTAGGAAATTTGGGCGGGGTAGGCACAACAATATGTTGTACATGTAACGGACAATCTGCAAATAGTGATCCTGTTTTGCTTAGCCGAAATGGTTCATCTTTGAATATAGTGTCTGATGGGTCTGAAGAAGACCTCTCAACCTCGCCGCCGCTGTCCTGCTGCCCATATGTGGATGACCAAGACTTACCGGCGAGTACGGCGTGGAGGTAATGCCACTTTTTCCAACCCTGGTGGTTTGGTATGTTTGCTGCCAATGGTGATTTTTGGAACTGATCAGGCATGCTATCTTGTTAGAGGTGAAACAATATTGACATATTAATTTTGGTGCTTAGTACCCATTTGCAACAATAGATAAATTTAACTAGATACGTACAACTAGCAGAGTAATATGGACCATATTGTTTATTGGTCTTGGCTAGAAAATTCATCTTTTACAGATTAAAATATAACTCCTATTGGAATATAGTTGAGACCTTGTGTAGATAGCATGCACTAGTGCTGAAGATGCACAACTTGATATTGTTCTAGTTAATTGACGGCATCGACGAAACGTCACTAGGCGTAATGCTGGGATCAAATTCTGAATGCAGAAACTTTAGGTGTGTAATTCACAAAACTGTTGTCGCCTTACACAACCAAAGAAAAATCAAAATGTGCTTAATATGTGTCAATTGGCATGTCAACTAGATTTTGTGTTATCTTGTATAGCAACATTTACATTTTTTTTGCATTGATCTCTTGCAGATATGACATATACAACGACAAATAAGTTTTGGAGGTATGGCATTTGGAGACTGAAAAATCTGAAATCATCAGTGTGTGGATGCAAGTAGTTGATAAAATTTACAATGACTTATGTCAGCTTTGCCCTGAACACCTGAGAAGCAGTGAAGAGGCTGCATGTTGATGGTTGTGTGATCTAGTCGTGCAAGGACTTATGTTGAACCTGGTTGGTTGTGCAACATGTGCTTGTGTTGACGTATGTAGTGACTAGTGAGCATTCAGCTACAATACTTTGAGCTGAGGCTTGTTTTCTTATGTTTTGAATGGTAACTAGTGAGTTGAAAGAGATATGTAATATTAGCGTCGTGACAGTTGGCTTGTGAATATTCTTGTGGCGCTTGAAATTTGAGACTGATTTTTTTAAGCTGGTTATCTTGTTTCAACCAGTTAGTTGAGAATTTGAGACTCAAATCTTGTTCCAGTTTTAGTCATGTATCTATGTTGTGAACTAAATGATCTGGGGCAAATAATAATATTCGAAACCTTTTGCTACATGTATTATGCTCCTTTGCTCCATTCATGTCCACATACATAGATTATTTGTTTTTTGCACTTTCGACCTGTATGTTATGACAAATCGTCTGAGAATTTGAGAATTTGCTGCATCATAAATTTCTCCACCTATTCATATTCAAGTTGAGCATGCTGCTCGATAAAATTCCACTACTCCCCTCCGTACCGGTTTAAAGGGCAATTACGAATTTCAAGAAAAAAGTTTGACTACAAATTTAGTCAAAAAACTACAAGATATATGTTAGACAAATTATACCACTGGATTTATATTCAAAAAAAGTTTCCAATAGTATAATTTTTGTGATATCTTATATTTTGTTGACCAAATTAATAGTTAAACTTTTTTCTTAAATTGTGTAATTGCCCTGTAGCCCAATAGAGTAGATCTCAGAGCAATAATGTGCCCATGTCGCGGCTGTACCAGATGCACCTAATTGCTCACAAAACCAAGGGTCCCTTTGGGCCAAAGAAAAGTCCATACTAATCCAAGGAAATTGTGCAGCCTGCAATTATAAGTACAACTCCTCGTTTACAGAGACAACAACTCCGTTCTGGAAAGTTGAAAAGGGCGCACCCCATTAATTATTGAGCACTGCTAACTAGGCTAACCCGCAATTGTCTAGCTGACCGAAAATCTGGTTCCCGCCCTACTTTCTTCCCTATTCTCCCTAGAAATTCAAACCATCCCAAAAGCTCTGAACCTTCCTTTATAAATACAAGATTATTGTCACACACCGCGTGCGGGTTGCGCGTGTGACTTAGACTTTGACTTTTACTTGTCGAGGAGAGGAGAGGGCACTCTACTCGTGAGATGTCAAATATACAGACTGCCGTCTCCTCGCGTCATCCATATTTCTTGCTCTTCCCATTCAAAGACGCCAGATGGTTGAATCTCTACTACTGGGTTGGTTCATCACGTGACTTGACGCAGGCATGAGGCGTGGCGTGGTGGGGTTAGTGAGAAGTTTTCAACTGGATAGGCGGCGGCGAGTTCTTTATGCCAATTGATCTAGCTGTATATCTCAGGTAATCGACCTATCTTCTCTCCATTCTCTTCCGTTCTTCACCCTTGCCTTTTTCTGCCGTCGGTAAGGAACCCTAACCTACCTAGATTGTCCTTGGAGGTATCTTCTGGTACTTTCTTTGATGCAAGCAACCTGTAATCAAAGTATTTTCTCGCTGGGATGGATGCTCCAATTCGTCCGTTCTGTTGCGATTTTCGTTTGCTGCGGGGAGTAATAGTGGCAGCTCATTTTTCCAAATGAATTTGGGGGTTCAGCTGAACTCCCATGCCCCGGCAACTTAGGTCTGCCACTGCTAGTGCTGCACAGACTCGGAGTAGTACTATTTAGTGGAGAGCTAGTAGTAGATTTAAGTTCAGGAAAAGTGGTAGCAGCAGCAGATTGTGATGTGAGCAGATTGTGTTTTGGAAAAAAAGACATATTTGCAAACGTTAAATTGATCCAAGGGTTCTCGTCGGTAGGAATCGAGGAAGATAACACAATTGGTCGCACTTTGATTGCACACATTGGTTGTGTTGTCCTTGTCATCAGAAGTGTTTTCAAAATGGTGGAGAAGGAGCAGGCCTTGATTGCTTATCCAAGTTTTTGTATGAGGTCCCTGGTGCAAAATGTATGGGTCTTGTTGTATTTCAATGTTTCTTTGAGACCCTATTTGTAAAATGTATCTCCACTCCCGAATATTAATGAAGCTCTCGGTCCTTCGGGACCGTTCTAAGGAGCAGAGCCGTCACGGCCGGAGCGGGACCGGAGCACATGCTTGGATAGCTCTCTTATCAAAAAAAAAATGCATTGAAAGAAATGTCATGGAAAAGAATTTTTCAGGACGTCCTTCAATCTTTGCTTATTAAGGAAACCAATACAAGTGTTCTGCGCCGGAGTGCCATTTTTTCCATGACCAGTCAACGCTTGGATGGGTCGGTAGAAGGTTTAGATATATGGAGTATGTCCTAATCAGTAAATTTGGCTTATGCTTGTGGCGATTTCACGGTAGGATGTTAGATTCCTATTTGTTCATTGAATTTCGACCTTTTACATGAATTTTTATAATCTTAGGCTGGTTAGCTTTTCTTCAGTCGTGCAAATAAATCAGGTTTTTGGTTCACCTAGCGGCCTGGCATGTCACACCATTCGAATCACATCATTTTCATTACTATGCTTTTGCTGATTGCGAGGTAATGCATATGACCAACATGGCACTAGCATTCCAATTCTCGGCGAACCAGTTATGATAAAACTCTTAGCTGAATGGTTTGCAATAGTGTTGCACTGGTTTTAGTCAAAAGTTTCACATTAAAAGAACTTTGTTTACGTGTCTTATAGGCTAACCTAAGATCAAATTGTCCCGCTATATCTGCTGCATCTGATTTTTTTCTCTGCTACACTATGCTAGGATAAGATACCTACTTAATGTTGAGCACACAGATAAATTTGAGATCAAAAAGAAAAGAGCTTAGATTTTATCGATTCGATATGTCAGCAAAGTCTATTAATCTTTCCTTAATCTTCTACCTATGTTTACATGAAGTCAACCGCACGGCTATTGCTTATGAAAAGTCGATGGGTAGAGGATATCGGTTATGTGTATAGCAACCATATATTTCTATTGTTACTTCTCAGATTTTCATTCCGATTCTTAATCATTCCAGAGATGATGGTTTGTACTCGGCTCTTGACATCTGTAGAGTGATGCACTTCATACTGACATTCATGATTAGCAATAAAAATAGTTTGCGTTAGTGCTAGCAAGAGTTGAATTCTCAAAAAAGAAACATCCCGATTGGAGACGAATTTTATACGTAGAAGAATACAAGTTGGTAGCCTTGGAGCTTATATTTCTTTTTAAGATGGGTGGGAACAACAACACGTGCTTTCATGGTCTAGTATATAGCAAAACTAGCCGCCTATTTCAATCTATCAATTAAAATGGTATTAAAAAATATTTAGACTCCAACATCATTCAAATCAAGTAGAAGAACAATTCACATGTCAAAATTCAAATTCAGAGCTAGTTATTTTTTGTCGTTTATCACCACATTGTATTTACACAATGCAATCAAAACAACTGAGTAGTAATATTCTTGTGCTGGAAAAATGTGAGGATGATCGAGAATTTCGTTGATGTACAGGAGCTATTCTTTTTCCAATTCCGCCCATAAAAAAAACTAAAGAAAAGCAAACAACTCCGACCCGCACGATTGGGACCCGGCTACGGGCGAGGTCGACATCGTGGTCGTCTAGAGTGCGTAATATAGCGTCCGACCAATACATTGTTTAGTCAATTTTCACTTTGTTTGATACCAAGCCTTATACCGGACTGCAGCGTACGCAAGTGGGTGGGTACTTACTGCGAATTAAGCTCATGGTGCAGTATAGAGAGGAGCATGCTGTATCGAGGGAATTCAATGCTTTTGTCAGGTGCCCCCCTTTCTCCGGTGACCGCTCCTGGGCGCTGCCATCTCAAACATCAAAGCTCTCTGGTCACTGTAGATCTTCCCCATCAGTTTTCGAGCTAGCAGGAGAGGTGGCCATCGTCAGATCCTTTAGATGATTTGTTTCCTTCAGATGAACTCTAAAACAAATTTTCCGCTGGTTACTCCATTTGGAAGCAATTTAGATTTGTAACATTTACTTTTACCTCATAGAATATTAAAAACATCACGATGGGATGTTGAATGTCAAAATATGTCATTTTGTACTAATGGTTTTGTGTTGTAAAAAATTGAAAACATTATTTTTAAAATATGGAAAGATTCATTGGCAGTTCTCCCAATTAATCAACGATGAAAATAGTCAAAATGGACAATTTTGGAGCAGAGAGTTCTTAACATATTTTTTCTATCTATGATGCAGATAGTAAAAAATGCTAAATCATAAACAAAATACCGTTGCATTTAAAATTATTAAGTTAATAATTGAGTTCGTTTAGTTCACCAATCAGCCACAAGTTCAGGATAAATTCATGAACAATTTGCTAACATTTGTTACCGCTGAACATTTGGATCGGAAGAAAAAAAACACATTCCTTCTACCAGGTCGGAATGAGATCAGTGCAAATCTGTAGAAACTAAGCACGAGCAAGCGAAAACCAAAATGAACACGCAATACGTCCTGAGAGAGAATCAAAAGAAATCACACCAAAACATACGACTGCGGCAGCGCTCGTACCGATTAGTCAACGAGTTCTGGATATAAATTCATGAACAAAAAAAATATTTCTTCTGACCTATTTGAATCAGAAAGAAAAATAGATTAGAATGAGATCAAGAAAATCTATTTGAGAACAATGAAAGTGTGTACGAGAACAACGTTCCCAATTTCCCATTACTAGATTGAAATGAGAAGAACGAAGATTTGTACAAATCTAACACAGAATGAGATCAAGAAAAAATACAGGCTCGTCCAGATTGGATTTCTCAAATCTTGCTATTGTACGGGATTGGATTGGAGTGCATTAAACGGAATATATGAGCACAGAACCAAAAATATCCACCACAAAAGCATTCTCCAGATCTGAATCTTCATCAAATTAAAACAAAATAATCCTAGACTGAGAAAACAAATCTCAAACCTAACTTGCACAGGAACATGGTGGCAACCGCCGATGCGTCTTCCTGCAATGACTCCCGTCGAGGAGGCTGGGGCGCTGCACCGCTGGTTGGGAGGCTGGGGCACTCCCGTCGAGGACCACAGCCATGGCATGGCTGACAGCTACTCAGCCACGATGGGGGCGGCGGAGGAGCCAAATCTCGTGAGAGACCTCGTGCTCATGTGCGCCTCCCCCGTTCCGGCCGCATCCTCGCCTTCATTCCGGACGACGCCTGTCCACGCCAACTCGAACCCCCAATTCCGGCCGCTCTCTCACCATGTTGCTGCATGTTGAGCTCCGTCTCGCCGCCGCTTTTCCTCGATGGAGGTTGAGAGAGAAAGGGAGTCACGATGAGATGAGAGTCACGGGGGAGGGGGGCAGAAGATTTAATGCACGCTGCCTCTCGATGTTAATGTGGCCGGTGAATACCTTGAATACATGCTGGACACTGTCAGATACAGTGCATATATATTGTACTATACAACCACGTGGTGCAATTTGATTGGCTCAGTTTTCGACCTCGCCCGTACCCGGGTTCCGTTCAGCATTTCCGAAACAACTCGGGTTATCTTCATGAATCTGGTGAGGCCCAACATTTCACTGCACGCTCTCCTCAGTCCAAGCCCAGACCTAGCAAGCTCCATGGCGCCGCCGGCGGCGCTGCGCCTCACCGAGTCGCCGCCGGACGAGCTCATCGAGGAGATCCTCCTCCGCCTCCCTCCCGACGAGCCGTCGTGCCTCCTCCGCGCCTCGCTCGTCTGCAAGCCCTGGCGACGCATCATCTCGCACCGCAGGTTCCGCCGCCGCCTCCACGAGCTCCACGGGAGACCCCCGTACTGGGCTTCCTCCGAAACAGCCGCAAGGCCGTAAAAGACTTCGCCGCCACCACAGGCTCAGCCTTCTCCCTCGCCGTCCCAGGTGACTACCTGGCCCTCGACTACCGCCATGGCCGCGCGCTTCTCCTCGACATGGTTCCGGGTTGGGGTGAGCTCGTCTTTGTGGGATCCAATCAGTGGCGACCAGGAGCGCGTGCCGGTGCCAGAGGCGATGTGGGACAACACGTTCCAGGGAGACAACCCAACCGCAGCCATTGTCTGTGCGGCGGCCGGGTGCGACCACCGCGGCTGTCACGGTAGGAGGCCATTTCACTTGGTGATGGTCTACCAGAACGGCTACCAAGACGAGGAGTATCTGGAGTGGATCACATGGGCGTGCTCCTACTCGTCGGAGACCGGCGAGTGGGGCGACGTGAGGTGGATCCAAATTTCGGCTGTGGACTTCAGACTCCACACCACCAGCGTGCTCGTAGGGGACTCTCTGCTCTACTTCCTGTCCGATCGTGGAACAATCATCGAGTACGACTTGGCCGGGGAGGATGCTACCACCATCTCACCCCCGGAGTTCGAGGGGTACGGTTCAGTGGCCCTCATTCTCACCAAGGACGGTGGATTAGGAGTTGCTGAATTTTCTCCAAACTTAATAGTGTGACTCTGTCAGTTGTGATTCAGGTAGCACTTGCACGGCGGTTCAACCACAATAACTAATACTGAGGACAGGGTGTGAGCACATTTGAAATTTAGCAACATTAATTTTATTTTTCACGGCCAATGCCTGAAAGCAGATCATCAAAGCTGCGTGTCATTCTTTGCAGGTTGGTTTGGCTTTGAAGAAACTATTACAGGATCTGCACAACTACCTCCTGGTACTAGAGGCGTCGTCCTCAAGCCGAAGCTACAGTTTGGCTCTTCCTGGGTGAATGTCTCGCCTCTAGCCTGCAGCTCTTCTTTTCCAATGGCGGCAAGATCAGCTCGTGGTTCCCCCTTTTCACCATCGCTGCCAAGCAAGTTGATCTTACTTGAAGAAACTAACAGATGTGGTCTCTGTTCTGTTGTGACTGTCGGTGAACTTTGCGGTGTTGGCAAGATTACTCTAAGCTCAACACATACGCAGTGATAAGAAGGCCAGCTCCGAGTTTGAAATGAAGATGTGGGTATAATTTGGTCTCTTTGAAGCTCGCCGAAGGCCCTGAGATGAACTAATTGCATGGTTGGTCCGGCCAGAGTGGGGCAAGGACTACTCTGTAGCAGACGAAGAGGGTCATGCTGAAGATATTGCTTGCAACTACTTTGATGACCTTGTCATTTTGTCAAATTTATTCGGAGATTGCCATCTTGAGGAAAGGTACTGCAATGTTATTTTTCTGCAAGTCTCTGGACTTTTTATTAATGTCTCATAATTATGGTACACGCCTTTGCCATGTCTCATACTCCAGCTGCAGTCTACAAGATTAACTAGGGATGATTATGTTCAACTTTCTGAACATTGTTTCAGAGAACTGCAGTTTAAAATTGCCTTGAACCATCCAGTTTTACAGTATACTCATGTGCTACTCCAAATCAACATGTGATGCGGGCGGAGGACCTACCAAATCGAGACATTGCAGGGTGTTGCAGAATCCGGGATGCGCACAGGGTGTTGCTTCATCAAGCTGGAACAATGGCGAGGGACGGATCCGGCAGGGGAGGCGACATCGATCGACCTTGTGTCCATGCCTTCTCGTCCAGAAGGAGGCCGGCGGGAGAAGGCTGCAGGGTGCAGGCCGCAGGGACGACTACAAGTTTGGAGGAAAAGCTTGCTCGACGGCGCCGGCCACCTTGAGATGAGCGGAGGCTGCCCGGCGAGAGGTGCGCGAAGACTGGCGGCGAGAGGTGATCTCGGCGGAGTGACCTTCCGAGAAGGTTCGAGGCGTGGCCGCCGGGGAGGGAGGAGATGCGCCGGCGGCGCCACCCTCCTTGAGGCGGACCCATGGACGGGGAGGCGAGCGCAGAACGGCGGGGAGACAGGAGCTCAAGGGAGGCATCGGCGGTTAACGAGCTCGACGGAGGATGGCGGCGAGAGGCGAGCTCGATGGAGGCCGACAGCGCTAGGGCAGGAGGAGGCCCCCGGAGCGAAGCGTGGGAGGCCGCTGGTTAAAATACGGAAGCGAAGCGTGGGAGTCGGGACGATGATCGATTGGAGCCGATGGTTCCAGGTTTAAAATACAGAGGGTTAAAATAAAAAAAAACCCTGAGAACTACGTGTCGGACACCTAATTCTAGTCGGAGGGAGTAGTTTCAATTAAAATGGTATTAAAAAAGAAGTAAAAGAACAATTCACATGTCAAAATTCAAATTCAGGAGCTATTTTTTCCAATTAAGGAAAAAGAAAAAAAGAACTCAGGTTATCTTCATGAATCTGTGAGGCCCAACATTTCACCGCACGCTCTCCTCGGTCCAAGCCCGGACCTAGCAAGCTCCATGGCGCCGCCGGGCAGGCTCATCGAGGAGATCCTCCTCCGCCTCCCTCCCGACGAGCCGTCGTGCCTCGTCCGCGCCTCGCTCGTCTGCAAGCCCTGGCGACGCATCATCTCGCACCGCAGGTTCCGCCGCCGCCTCCACGAGCTCCACGGGAGACCCCCCGTACTGGGCTTCCTCCGAAACAGCCGCAAGGCCGTAAAAGACTTCGCCGCCACCACAGGCTCAGCCTTCTCCCTCGCCGTCCCAGGCGACTACCTGGCCCTCGACTACCGCCATGGCCGCGCGCTTCTCCTCGACATGGTTCCGGGTTGGGGTGAGCTCGTGCTGTGGGATCCAACCACTGGCGACCAGGAGCGCGTGCCGGTGCCAGAGGCGATGTGGGACAACACGTTCCAGGGAGACAACCCAACCGCAGCCATTGTCTGTGCGGCGGCCGAGTGCGACCACCGCGGCTGTGATGGTCTATTCTGACACCGTCGGCTACCAGAACGGCTACCAAGACGAGGAGGATCTGGAGTGGGCGTGCTCCTGGGGCGATGTGAGGTGCATCCAAGATTCGGGTGTGGACGTACTTGAGGCTCCATCCCGAGGAGACGGCAGCTGGAGTCGCACGTTCGGGAGTCGGTTCGAGTCGCTTCGCTTCTGGAGCCAGGCTGGCAGGCGAGCGCGCGCGCGTAATCAAGTCTGCAGCAGCTGTGATGGTTAGCAGGAGCAGCACATCCTCCTCTGACAGCGACGTGACTGCCAGCCTTGCTCAACATTTAATTAATTCCAAACAGCCTGGGATAGTAGTACTACTACTACTGCTGCTCGCTAGCCCACGAATCCATTCACTCACGTAAACTCTCCATTTCTTTCTTGCTCTCGCATCTATACCTGCCTGCCATTGATTTTCAGTTTCATTCATCCTACACTAGTAGCTAATTTCTCACATGACCTTTCCACATTTCCTCACTCCACTCCAATCAAACAGATTCAGGCAATCACCTTTCCTGGTTTCCTAGACTCAAATCATGTAGTAGATTCAGGACAAGAATACCCACTCATGCAACTCAACACCAAAAAAATTGCTAAAATCATTCTAAACTAACAGCTTCCTGGAGCTCTACCTCTCTTGTCCAGCAACTTGAATACAAGACACTACTAATTATTTACTCAAGCAAACCACCGTCGGTAAAACAGCAGGCAACAAAGACACAGTTGCCAACACATCCTTCAGCTAATGATTCAACTACACAGGTCAAGAAAAAAATCGGCATGGACTCGTCTACATTCTCAAACATCCACATTCATAACACAACAGCAAATACAGTGATGAGCAAGTCACACAAGACCAACCCATTTGACATCCAAATATACACACAGATCAAGAAAATATGCAATAAATACAAGCTTCATTTGACAGAAACAAGTACATCCACCACTATATCCAAGAAAGCAATTCAAGCTTCACACATATTTGAGGTCCAAATACTACAAAAAGACTTAGAAATCACAAAGAGGAGCTAGAAACTTCCCCATAAAACACATGGAGTCGAAGAAGAAGAAGAAGAAGAAGAAGGGGCAACGACGGTCGTTCAGTCCTCCTCGTTATCCTCGGACAAAAAAGAGAGCATGATCAGCAAAACAAATACAGATATTTCGCAAAGACTGTAAAATAATAAGGCGATGATATCATAAGAACAACTTGCTGTCCATGAACAGGAAGCAATGCTACAGAACATGGCAAATTCCTTTCCAACCAACCTGAACCAAGTCATGGATTTAATCTAGAACAGATTCATGCATTGATTCTAGTGTGAGCAAATGGAAGCTCCATACTGCAGTTAAAATAGAACAATCATAATCAGTATATACTAGTCAATTCTCAGCCACCTGAGTGCCTGCACGTTGCACTTGAGGATGTTGCCGATGGTGTTCGCCACCGACACCACCTCCCGGTACAGCACCTTCACACCCCACATCTCCTCTTCCAGTATGATTTGAACCTGAAGAATATGCAAGGTTCTCAGTACTGCCGTATGCATCACAAACATCAAAGCAACTTGGCACATATACTAGTGCCTATGCACACAACCATTTTTCGTTTACTCAAACATGTTGGCATCCATACACGCAAGATTCCTATACTGCCTACCAATTGAACATCAAGAAAGAATTTTCGTTTAGCAAGATTACACGGACAAGAGGGACTCACCAGCAGCAGCTTATAGGGGAGGTCGTCGTTTGCGACAGGAGCATGGAAAGGTGGCCTCTGGCAGCAGCTACGGTAGGTGGCAGCAGCACAGCCTCGTCTCAACTGTCGACACAGCAAAGAACAGGAACGGCATGAGCAGTGCAGCGATGTATCCTTCCAGCAGAGAAGCTAGTGAAGGTGATAGGAGGAGCGTCTGACCTTGGTCGTGGGGAAGCAGCAGGCAAACTTGCCGAGCTCGACGGCGTCCTCCTGGTGGCCCCCCCTTCCGCGGCTTGGCGCTGATGATGCAAGAGACGACCCGGCGGAACCGCGACAGCCGCCGTCGCCTTCGTCACCAGCTCCGATGCGCGCGAGCAGGCGGCTGATAGCAGCCGCTGTCGCCGGATCTAGAGGCCCAGCCGACGGACAGAGAAGGCCGCGGTCGCCGGGGACGAGGCGCACCTCGCTGGCACGCCTTGCAGCGATGCAGATCGGATATTCAGCAGCCGCGGCCAGCGCGGGGGAAAAGGCCCGCGCTTGGACGCGCTGGTTCTTCGCCTTCCTGTTCTGGACCTCGCCGGAGGTGCAGCGGAGCTCTGCGGCCAAGGTTTGGTGAGGGAGCAGGCGTCGCAGGGTTGGGTGAGGAGGAGGCGGCGCAGTCTGACCACCGCGGCTGTCACGGGAGGAGGCCCTTTGGCTTGGCGATGGTCTATTCTGACACCGTCGGCTACCAGAACAGCTACCAAGACGAGGAGGATCTGGAGTGGGTCACATGGGCGTGCTCTTACTCGTCGAAGACCGGCGAGTGGGGCATCAGGCTCCATCCGGAGGAGACGGCAGCTCCAAGAGAGCACGCGCACGCGCAGGGGTCGCTTCGCTTCTGGAGCCAGGCTGGCAGGCGAGCGCGCGTAATCAAGTCTCCGTGCACGTTCCCAAGTGAGACGGGTAGAGGGAGTCACGACGGCAGAGTCGAAACCATCGTTCGGTACGTAAAACACCTTTTTAATATGACCGCTCCTGTCTCCGTACTGTACAATTAAAAAACGCCAGGTCGAAACCAAACCACATAAGCAACGCAGGCTGTGGTGGACAAGGCCGCGTCGGAAACCTACACTGCTGTACCACCAAGTCGAATAAAGAGAGGCACCCTCCTGTCATGCCAGCAGCAAACGGAATTTTCTCACACAAAAACAACTCGTCAGCAAAAAAGAATTCCAACTTTTGGCATCAACTATGCCGATTTTTATCTCGAACACATGGCTAATATCTGACAAAAAAAAAGTGCATAACAGCACAACAGCTGCGGTGTCTCAACATACAATTCAGATCAGACAAGCGCAATTCATGAAGCAAATACTACGAACGTGCACGCACAGGAAACAACTCCTGATCATTCCGATTTCTCCAACACCCAACATTGCAATCTTCATTAAAGCAGTAATAAACAGGCCACAGCCAGTGGCCGCAGCACCGCCAAAGCATGACGGCACAGGACGGACCAAAAAAGAACCGCTGCCACAAAGGAGTACTGACACCAGAAACTTACCAAAAACCCACCGAGTCGAAGAAGAAAGACACCCTCCTCCAGTCATGCATCGGATAGCAGGCTCCTATGCATTGCAAATTGGAACAACATAAGTGGGTTCAAATCAAGAAATAATGATAGATACATGCTATTGCTCCAACTGTATCCTTGAGATGATGATATTTCTAATCAAGCTTCTAATCATAAACAAGCTAGCAGATTTCAAATGGAAGATGGTGGTAACCTGGCAGGCGAGGGCCTGGGAGTGGGGCGATGCTGTTCTTAACGGAGACCGTGTAGTCGATTCGCAGCCACCTGAGCGGCTCACCGCATGCACCTGTGGATGTCTCCGATGGCGTTCGCCACAGTGCTTCCTACTTCCCGTTCCCCTTCGACACGGCCTCCTGGTACCCCTGCTTCGCGGCCTTCAGCTCCTCCTCCGATATGCTTTCAACCTTGAAAAACACGAAAGATTTCAGCATTGCCTATGCATATCAAACAAATAATCAAAACAATTGAGCACATACTAGTGCCTAGACATCTACTGCCTTTGCACACAAGTATTCAAAGAACTGAAACAAATACGTGCTCATCTATACATGCATGCTCTATCTACTGCCTTTGCACACAAGTTCTGGAGGAGGGTTTCAACTTGATAAGCAGTGCATTTAAACTGACCACAACATAAGCCTTGGTTAAAGAATACTATTAAACAAAAGGGAAATCCAGTAGCATTACACGCATAATGCACAACTATTGATGAATCTGTAATTCACTTTTTCTGGACTTGTATGCCTACTCTTAAACCTGCAAGAAAATATTACCACACATTCACACAAGACCAGCAAGACACAGACTTGACTTCATATTGATACGCTCAATCCTCCTTGTCGTGGCAGGGGTGTCAATCAGCAGCAGCTCGTTTCCGGCATCGTCGTTGCCGTTCAAGGAGAGCAACATCAGGAGCTCCGGTGGACATCACCACCGGAGGGCACCATCAACACAACTGGAACACCACCGGAGGGCACCACCAACATGGGAACACCACCCAAGGCCGGTACCCTGGCCTCACGCCCGTCAGCCTGAAATTGTGCAAGTTTTTAGCATTGTTTATGCGCATAATTAAGCAGCAATAAAATCAACCAAAATGAGCACATCAATTTCCTGTGCACTGACTACCTACGTACGTACACACTGATTTCCATCCATACATGCATTATTTATCTACTAGCTACACACTCAACATGAATGAAAAGAAACATTTTCAGCAAAAGTAACTTGGGAGGAGGAGAGGGACCTCACGGGCAGCAAGCAGCTCGTTGGGGATGTGGAGTGCAGCAGCATGTCCTAGTCGTGGACGGCAGCAGCGGGTCAGAGACGACTCGTGCAGCAGGAGGGCGGCAAAGTCTGATTCTCCTCAGGCTGCTCAAGAAAAAATCGATTTTTGAGATTGAGTTGGGAAGAAGACGAGTGGGGGATGAGGGTTGGGCATAGCTCATACCTGCATCAGCACCTGCAGTGGTCAACATCACGGCGCCGGCGACGCCGCTGGACGGCTCCACCAGTACGGCCACGGCGTCCAGAAGCGAGGACCCATTAGGTGTAGAGGGAGGAGCGGCTGGTGGGCGGGGCGAGGCCTGCCGGCGGAATGGGAAGGGGATCGAAGATTTTAGGATCGCCGTCTAGGGTTTGTAGGAGGCGGAGGGGATTGGGTGGGTGGGGGATGGCCGGGGAGCGGCGGAGGAGCTGGGTCGGCCGGCGAGGAGGCGGTGGCCGGCGCCGGGACGGAGGAAGAGGAGTCGCGCGCGAGGGGAATCGAGTGAGCCAAAGTGTGGTTGGTTGAGTTGGGTCGCGCCATTGCGATGACTTCTTTTAATTTTCGATATAATCGAGAGAGAGAGAGAGAGAGAGAGAGAGAGAGTATTATGATTGATTCGCGAGTGGATCATCTCCACCTCATCTGGTCGCTTCGTTTTCTCCTCAAATTTCGCTAGGTCCCAATGCGTTGCCTTCATTTGCTACACAAACCAACCAAGTTTGAAAAGTTAGCCCGAGTTATTACTGGTAGTAAGTACGGAAATTCAATTCGGCTCCCGGGTGCGTATGTTCCCTCTACCAAAAAAGCATATTTCGAAATGTCAAAAAATTTGGATAAATTTCTTTACATGTACATCTCCATAATGTATGTGCATTCGCCAAGTTTCACGAAAAACCAATGTTTTTTTGTGGTCTATGTAAAAAGGAGAAACTTTATCATGTGAAAAGCATTATTTTTAGCACTGAATTTTATCTTTTTTACGTACGTCACATGATAAGTTGATTTTTTATGAAACGACTTTGTGAGCGCGTAGCACGTGAAGATGTACGTATGAATTTATTGTTTCAATTTTTTTGAAATTTAAAATATAAGTAAGATGCATTTCAAAATATAGGGAGCATATGCACCCATAGCTTCTTTTTCTTTTCTTTCTCCAAAATGTTCTGGTACATCTATTAATCAAAGAAAAACAAATTACACCTTAAATTAAAAAAAAGTCCCCTACAAAACATAATAGTCATAAGCAGCCCTTTCTTGGTAGCAGCTCTTCATATCACAGTACGCCCGCTGGCCACCGCCCTCTAGCACAGACCGCCAAGACGTTGATCGACATATGTAGCCTGAAAGATCGAGGGAACCTCGTCGGAGTCCATTGATACCAAGCACGACGAGATCCGATATAACATATGGCAATATGAGACGTAACGGGAGGGGTATCACGCCGATCCATGGTAGCTATAGAGCACGAAAGATATACGATAACAAGATGGTAGCTGCTCATAACCTGTTGGTGCCCGTAGGATATTTTTTCGAGAATACACCCTATAAGGTGTATCAATCACATAGAAGAAGAGACCATGCAGACCATGCAAGACTGCCGGTACAACGCCCAAAGGGCACCACAATACAAACGCAACACCACATGACTAACAACACTTCCCACACAAGCTAACCGGCAAGTACACGCCTTGCACCGTCACCCGCCAAGAATGGTGAGGAGGCGATGCACAAAGCTTCTAGGCCGCGTCACAGACGAAGGATGGAACTCTAGGAGGTCGACTGCAACTCCAAGATGACCCAAGCCGCCACATATTTCCACCAGAGCCTAAGGGTCTGAGAGAGAACGGAGGGACCGAACCAGACCGGAGGTAGCGACGACCATGAAGTTCCGGTGAAGGTGTACATAGCGCCCCGGACGCCCAGCTCTAGGCTGCAACCGACAAAGACTCCATCAGGTGCACCGAGATCTCCATGAACCACCTAGACGACATATCCAAGAAGGGAGACAACACATCTGCGCCGCCACCTGTTCTGATGGCCGAAACTAGGGTTTCCCCTGGTGGTCGGGAAGGAGAAGCACAAATAGTGCCATGATGATGCCTCCAAGAAGGTGACGATGCCCTTGGGTGTCACCCTCATCAGCATCACACAAGGATTTCTCTCGGCCCTGCCATCGACCCCAAATCCGCTGGGCGCGCGCAGAAAGGAGTGCATTGTCCTTACCAACGACAAGAGGTGAGCCATGGCCATCGGCCGAGCAGGAGGGTCGCTGCCAATCGCCCAACTAACACCGAAAACGGAGCTAGGCGGTGGGGATCCTAGCCTACCGCCACTTGGCAGGCCACCAGCACCACCACGATGCCCTGCAACCGACGCTGAAGGCGCCACCACGCGTGCTCGTCATCATAGCCCAGATCTGCAAACCTGCACATGCCAAGATCGGATCCATGGCAGCGGGGGCCTCCACCGCAGTGAGGCCGCGCCACCCCTCAGCCGACGCCATGGCGCGGTCACCCTGAGCTCCGCGGCCACCGGAAACCACACCGCCGCTAGAGGAGCAACCACCACTGCCACACGAAGGAGTCAAAGGCCCCCACCGCCGTCGCTGCCTTCGCCGGCGGGTCCACCGACGGTGGCGAGGAGGAGGGCGAGGAGAGAGGGGCTCGAGCACCGGCGGCAGGGTCGCCCCCCGTGTTGCCTAGGGTGAGGCGACACATGGGTTAGGTTTTGCTTCCTGTCCGTAGGATATGGTACAGGAATCTGGGAGTGGCAATCGTGGCAACGACCATCAAGAGTATTTCAGCATGCATATTTCCACGGTTCAAATATATGCGGTGCACGGTTTCGCCGCGATGGCCACTTGCTTTTTGGAGACATCGTTTATGCTAGCCGTTTGTCCAATCCTTGTGACGGTGGCTTGTGTCCAAGCATCACAGAAAGAACAACGGGTTCAAGGGAAAGGTTATCGAGGTCATGTCAACATCATCTTTCGAGCAAGGCCATGGGCTATGGTGGAAGTCAGTCAACATGTCTTGATTGATGCTTGGTTGATTACCGTCCATGACATGATCGTCATACTCGTGCTCGTGCTATATAGCTACCATGCATATGGAGTACTTGAAAGTTGTGAAGTACTAGAGTATGTTCAACGTGTCTAGTAACAATAAAAAAATAGAATGAATCAAGAATATTTTTGTGCGTCACCCCTGAGCATGCAAGTTTAATTAAGGCAAACACTTAACTAGAGGAAGCGCATCAGTTGGAAAGGCAAGCTTAATTAACACAAAACTTTTTTGAACAAACTTAATTAAGACAATTTAATTAACGGGAGGGCACCAGCCTATGGGGCAACAAAAAGTCACGATCAATCCGCATTTCGGCCAATGAGATCCACAAAAAACCGCCTCGTGAGAATCGTCCCTAGAGAAGCCCATCCGAACCGTCGACACGAAATCCAGCGATCCGTTCGTTTCAAAAAATTTATTGGTCTTTTCTCTGATTTCCAATGAAACAAGCACATACTCCCTCGGTCCGAAAATTATATGTTGCATATAATTTACGGCAAAACTCAAACTTTGTTAAGTTGATTAGGTGTATAGCAAAATATATCAAATGTTTAAAACTAAATCAATGTTATATCAACTTTATAGTACCAAAGTAATGTTATTGGAATCATCATAACATATAATTTCATATCATATACATTTGACATTGTGCATCAGCTATGCCTTCGTCGATGGGATGGTGAAGACCGGGTATGCCCCCATCAGTGGTCTTGATGACACCACGAGCTACCAACAAGTCAGGTGTGATGAAGATAGACGATTGTGTGGCGGGCTATGAGTGGGCATGGTGGTGCACCACCGGCGAATGGTGGCAAAGACGAGGTATGGATGTCGTGAGCTGCATGCCGGCTAGTCCCGATGCAACAATGTCCCTGCCGCCTAGAGCGCGATGGTCTTGGCGCGCTTGTCACCATCTTGATCCAACATGGCGCAGGAGCGCACGAGCATGCGACAAACCTGACATTTTTTTATAGTCTTACTTCGAACTGGCTAGGCTTATGCAAGGATCCATAATGGTATTATATGGACGGAAGGAGTATATGTCTTGCTTCTATCTTATGATCCCAAACAAACATGAGCTTTGCTGTTCGTGAATGATCGGTGCTGAAACTTGATCAAGAAAACATTGCTACATACAAATAGGTTGTGGGGCGAGACAAATGAAATCCGATCCATCTCTAGCCCCAACGAGCCTCGGTGTCAAATTAATGTTAACTGTTGAGTTTTTTTGTATTCTCGAAAACAATTAATGTTGAGTTTATGGAGCCTGCTGTTTTTCCAAGTCCCAACGGACCTCAGTCGATTCATTTCCGGCAAATGAAATCGGATCCAGCTCGCTCCAGTCTCTGTCACTCCGCTCGACCAGCCCCTATCTTCCGAAGTATCCATCTGCGGTTCCTGGCCCTTGCCGGCCACACCCAACCTCGTTCCCGCCGGCGCAGCTCCGTCTCCTCACCCTCGGGTCTCGGCTCATTTCCTTGCTACCGCTGCATCACCTGCCCTCCAATCGCAGATTTCACCTAAACCTGGCAACGGGACTGCCGACCGGCTTGGAGGACGACGGGCCCCGGTCTCGCGCGGTTCCGGTTCGCCTTCGGCTGGGCCATGCCGTCGATTTACCGGCCATGGGAACCGCTGCTCGTCCACATCATAAGGGGCCGCTGCTGGCCATCCCCGACAGGAGCCGCGTGCAAGGTCGCCGCTGCTCGCGAGCTCTGACGCGCCGCCGGCGTCTTCGCCGGGTCGCCCGATGGTATGTAGGCCCTGTATGCGGCCGTGAGCACTGCATATGAAAGCTGGGCGGGGCACATCCTCGACCCGGAGAAGCTTGCCCCAATCCCCAGCTCTGACGCCTTTGCGGAGTCTTCGCCGGCGTCTTTTCAGGGCCGTCCGAGCGGCACTTCCACGCTCCGCATCTGAAGCCGGACATCCACATCGTTCACCCCCAAACCCCACCGCAGACGACGTTGTTCAGCACGACTTCATCGACATCAAGGCCAAAATTTGACCGCCGTTCCCCTTTGCCGGCGTCTTCACGAGGTCGCCGGAAGGCAGGAAGGCCATCGATGCGGCCGGAGAGGGGCCCAACCACAGCCGCCGTTCAGCATGGTCAAAATTTCCCCTTTGTGGAGTCTTCGCCGGTGTCTTTTCGGGGCCGTCTATTTGCTTGCTGGTGTTTGATTCTGATTATAGGATAGTAGTAGATGATAATGGAACTATTACTACATTTGACATGCTTCTTTGCCATCTGCTAATTGTAGGACTGCCTGCTGAAAGTCATCTCATATTTATTTGCTCTGCTCTAGACTATGGTGGGTAGGAGGTCTCACTGTTTTCCTTTTGGTGTTTGTATGAGGTCAAGGCCTAGGTAGCTTAGGATGGTGGTACAACCCTGAGGCGACGATGACAGCGGGGATGGACAGCGGCGGGGATCAGAGTTCAGGAATGACTACCTCCATCCAGTCGGACGACGCCGGGGACAAGAACGGCTACTACAACCCATTGTACGGTTTCTTCTGCCGTCTTTTACTTCAAAATTTTAGTTGTTTTGGCTGCTTCTCGTGCATCGCAATTCAGCAGTTGCAGAGAAGGTTGTAGATAATTTGGACCTAACCATATCAAACTAGTTCAGCATGTGTGTACCCTCAAGGTGTTGAGCTGATTTTTATACCGATCCTCAAGATCGACCTTTCATCGTGATCTGGTTTGGTAGATATACTTATGTCCTTGTGTATTAATACTCATGAATAAATCTGCAGTACATGTTTGCTGATTAAATAAATGCATATATAGATAAACTATTCAGTACACTTAGCCAAAACTGTAATATTTGTATGCTGATTTTCTGTTTTGAAATAACCTATGCGTGATAAGACTGTATATAAGTTTTTATTTTAACTACATTCTGATTGCTTTTCTTTCCAACACAGTTCATGGCGTCGAAATGCATTTGAAGGACATGATCAGCCCACAAGTGGGGTATTGGAGGTAGAAACTTGCCAATGACCTGGTGTTGCCCTACTCACTAGGTTTCTGGAAGTACTTCTTGATTGCAAATGACATGGTTGTACTGTTTTCCGAGTGTTGGGGAGGTATTGCACGCTACTCTATGTTTTGAGAGTCACGCTTGGCAAACATGTATCACTTTTGTGGTTGTTGCTGTAGTTTGAAACTAGAGTCAACTCTGTGTGTTTCACTACTTTTTAATAAGTGTTTTCTATGGTATATTCTTGGAGATGATGCAGCTCCATAGTAGTTGGAAACATTTGTGTTGCATTGTCGTTGGTTTTATATTTTTCTGCTGATGAGCGAGGTTGGATGGTGGTTGATGCTCTAAAATTGTTATGTGATACAGAGTTGTAGGTTCATTAGTGCTATACCGGTAAGATGCACGATAGGTTTAGATTAGCTTACCTATTTCTATGATTTGACTTCAACTACAAATTATAGTTAAGGTTTAAACAACAGTGTTAACACACTATACATTGATGGCTATATGAGCATGCATATTTACTAGACCCACAGGCGTGCAGTGGTTTGTCAATTGGATCACTTTTTTTGATTCACTGGCTGCCATGTCAATTTTCTCGTGGAATGTGGATGGTATCGCTGCCTATGGCAATTGATTGGAAATCAATTTTGATTTTTTTGCTGAAAATGTCTGTGTTTGCCAGCTTGATATAGACTAATAATTTTTGGTTATATAGTGTTAACTGAAAGTTGGGTTTTCTCTATGCAAATAGCATGATAAGTTGACATATTGTTTATATTTAAATCCAGTCCGTAATGTTTATATTTAAATCCGTTCTGCAATTACCTTTTTCGGGGATTTTGCAATTGCAAGAGAATTAACATGATTTCATGGCATGTTGTATTGAACAGGGAATAAGAGTTTTCCATGGATAGTGGTTTACTAAACCTTTCATAATTTCAGTTATCTACTGAAGTATAGATTCTTAACTATTTGGTTTATATAGTGTTAACTGAAAGTTAGTCTTTCTTTTTGCCAATAGCACTGATAATATATTAAGGATTGGTTCTCTTTAAATTCCCTGTGCATTTCTGGCCCTTTTGTTTATATAAATGCAATGTTATTAAGTAGAATTGCAGTCCAATTCCTTGTGTAGTTGAACACTGCACAAGCATTTTCATGGCAAGCTGAACTAAACAAGGAATTGGACTTTGGCGTGCAGTGTTGTGGTGTATATGATCCTTCATAATTTCATCCATTCCTGCGTAGTTAATTTACTATGGCCATTTGGTCTTATAAGGATAATGCATATTTCCACTTGATCTTACATTATTTGGTACTACCTCCGCTCCATATTTCCACTTGATCTTGCATTGCGACAACTAATATGGAACGCAGTGAGTATCCACTAATACATTTATGTAACTATGTTTGAGGTTTGGAGCATCAAAGCTCAGAGATGTGTGACATTGTTCTTCTGTTTCCAATGAGGATGCGCGAAGAGGGGGGGGGGGGACTCGTGGTAATGTGTCTCCCGCTTCCCTCTCTGATAAGCACTAAAGGAAGGACATACTTGTGCTCTTTTACCATGAGCTGATCAATATGACCTTACTGGTCTTATTTATCTTTTGTTTTCTTTTGCTGGAATGGAGTAGTTACCTACCAATTGTGTCATTGATTATGCTTTGCTTCATGCTAAGGAAATGAACGTTTATTTAGTTGAACATGATTTACTTGTCCTCCCCATAGTGCAAATCGATCTCGGAATTTGTTCATTTCCTTGTGTGCAGGAACAACCAAAAAAAACATGTTCTTCTTTTTTGGCTTTGGTTTTTTTTATTCTGAACTAACATATGTATGCATCACTGGTTATATATGATTGGTGTGTAAATATGTATGTATTACTGGATCGAGGACATCAATTACAATATTAGGATTGCAACAACTTTGTTCAGATTTGAAGCTTAAGCTTTTTTCTCCAACGTTGGATACTACTTTGATATATACCCTGATGGTTCTTGGACGCAAGTTTGTCCCTATCGCACAACTATCTTAGTTTAATTCTCATTGTGTTGTTGAACGAGTGTCTACCCGCTTGGTCCCGTCATTTTTTTTCAACTTGACCTGCGAGGACTATTCAATTGACGTGCATATCACCCACATATTTAAGATTGGTAGCATTGTTTCTTGGTCTTGCATAATTTTCGTGTCTTGTGTGAGGGTCATGACATTGTTACCTTGCTCAATTGTATTCAAGCCAATGAAGCTTATAGGTGCACTCATATTCTAGCATTAGGAACTTGATTGTACAATCGAGGAGCTCTCTCTAATTAACTACTGATGGAAACTATAGTATTGATGGTTCTTGGATGCAAATTTGTCTCTATCGCACAACTATCCAAATTTAATTCTCATTGTTTTGTTGAAGGAGTATCTACCCGCTTGGTCCCGTCATTTTTTCGACTTGGCATGCCAGGACTACTCAGTTGACATGCATATCACCCACATATTTAAGATTGGTAGCATTGTTTCTTGGCCTTGCTTATTTTTGCGTGTCTTGTGTTAGGGTCAGGGCATTGTTTTTTTTTAAACGGAGGCAAAAGCTTTGCCTCATTCATTCATAAAGCAGAAAGGTGCCCGATTTTTAGGAGAAAATCGGGCAAAAACCAACAACAACAGTGCCAGAGCACACCCAAGACCACACACCCCGCCACAAGGGGACACCCAGCCACCCTGGCTACCCACAAAAGCTAAGAAGCTCAAGCCGGCCTATGCCAACCGAGCCTCGGAGAGGAGATGCGCAAGACAAGCGTCGAATAGGACCTTCACCGGACCACCCCTCGAAGATCATCGCACACCGCCCGAGGGTGGCTTCGACTTCACAACAAGAAGAGACCACCACGAAGACATTCGAACACGCCGGAACGGAGCCGACTAACATGACCTTGCCGCAACCAGACCTTGGTCACCACCATCGTCGTTGCCTCTCAAGTCTCCACCCGGAACACCCTCATCTCCGGTTGACCTCCTGCCAACCTAGATGCCCTGTGTGTCGAGGCCGCAGGAGGGCGCGAAGGGGATCATCAACTTCAAGACGACGCCCTCAAGAGGGGACACGACAAAGAATCGACGCCGTCGTCCGATCCCGCGGGATCTAGGCTTTCGCCCGAAGATGTGAACCCAAGGCAGCGAAGGTCGTAAAGCTCCACGACCGCCCCCCCCCCCCCCCCCAAGAAGGACGGTGACATCCGCAGATGCCGCGCGGTCAGGCTTTCGCCCGGAGCAAACGAGCCACCACGCCCTCATGCGGCCGGATAGCGAGACGAAGACCAAAACCGCTGCCAGCCCGCACTCCGCAGACACACCTCATGCGCGTAAGCGGCGCCACCGCCACACACAAGCCACCACCGCCACCACAACTAGACCAAGGAGCCCGGGAGCTCCGCTGCCACCACCCGCACCGCGCGGGGCTGAAGAGCCGAGCCGCACCATTGCTGCCGACCAAGCTCACCGAGAAGAGCTCCGCGGGCGCCACCAACCGCCACAGAGAGGGAGCTTCGACGGACGCCAACACAGGTGTCCAAGACCGAGGCATCGGCCGTAGCATGAAATTACATCCATTGATCGACTTTGCTCATTTCGGTGTGATAACTCGGCTTGATCCATTGACTCGCTTTCAGCATTTCCAATTTTGATTGAAGATATCGGTCAAAGTACAAGCTTCTAGATATTACTCTACTCTACATTTGTGCAAAATGACAAGTCAATCAATCATGCATTTTTTCTTCAAATGCCGGAGATGTCCAAGCAGACCTTTTTTTTATGCAACGAGGCAATTGTTAGTAGTTAATTAAGCTGTGATCATTCCTTGAACATTCAGTGCCTAAGTGTTGGTTCTGATTACTTGAGAAAGTAGTCGGTAAAAAACATCGATGCCCTATCCACAGAGCCATTTCTTCTTAATTATCTATATTCGTAGTATCTGGGTTTGCCTTTTTCCATTTTGTATGAAGTATTATTAGTTCAAGAATTACACTAAGTATTTGTGTATCATTCAGCAAAATTTCACTCAAGTTATTTTGTTTTGCAATAAGAAAGCATTGCTTTTCTTTTGCTGTTACTTAGCCTGCACTCCTGGAGATTGATTATTTCTATTGTTGTTCAAGTGATTTTCCTGATTTAGAAAGTGAGAATAAAAGAAAGTGTCTTCAGTTTGGTGACGAGTTATTCTTGTTGAATCTAGAATTGCCTCTCGGGGCTCATTTGGACAATAATGATTATGGTATTTCAAGGATACTTGTAAGGATGATGGATGCTTTGAAAATAGTGGATCTAAAAAGGAGATGATTCAGATACTTCATTGAGATGTGTCTCCCCTTAGGTCCATGATGTATTTGTCCATGGCCTTCATGGTGGCCCATTCAACTCATGGTGAATAGCTGATGAAAAGTCATCAACTACCAAAGGTGGTCTGGTGGAAACCATCGACAAAGATGCTAAGTCACTTGTTGGCCAAGAGAATGGCTTGGCTTTCATCAGATTTTCCTCGAGCTCCTTTCTTGATGGTCAAATACAAGGTTTGTTCTTTCATGCTTTAGTTTTCTCTTATGTTGGGAGATTTATGTTCATAACTTTACAAGCTTAGCTTTGTCAACACTTTATGCTTCTCTTCTGATACCATCTTGCTCCGTTATAAATGTTCCAAGATCCTTACCGTTTCAAATGATTTATGCAGACAACTTTGACACAGTGTTTTGGAGCCATCTTACCCCTTTAGGTTAGTGGTCTGGACGGGTTTATGTTGTCCACATACTTCCAACTTCCTTTTCTCTGTGGTTCATACAATTTTTTCTGTACAAATAGATCATGCTATTACAATTTATGCTTACATCGCTCTAGGTTATAATATTATCTTATTTGAAGATATACATGGTTCTAAGATATTTTGATGTCTTTGTGTGTTGGCTTCATATTTTCTTGGTCAAATTGCATGCATTTGAGATCATTTGTTGTATAGGAGGTGAGTTATATGCTGTTGAGGAAGATGGTTGCTACTCCAATCGGTAGGCGGCATATTGTATTTGTGACTCATAGGTGAGGATGGTTGTTTGGTTTCTACTGCTGCACAAACATGGGCTGAAAAGTCTGTAACAGCTTAATGAAACAACAAGCTAACGTTTTATCCCCCATTTTTGTATTTGCAGCATCGGATGACTGGTGCATCAAGCGTAGCTGAAATATTATGAAAAGTTCCTGAACAATATAATTGGACTAGTATGGGTTATGTGCTTCGTCAAACTCCTGCATTTTGTTAGGAAATGTTCTCATAGACTTACACTGCATGCTTTCACTGCCACAACACCAAGTTATTTGTGCAAATTTGATCTATAGAAAAGTTACATGCGCTAATTGGCTTCTTAGCAGAGCGATGTCACACCAATTGTTGAAGCTTATGGTGGTTCCTCATTTCGAGTGGAGGATAGTGCCAATTGAGTCTAAATTCCCAGGATATGGGGAGCTCGTTGTAAGTATCCTATCACTTGTATAATTTCATTCAAACCATCATGTAAAGAGATGTTATACTTGCTTGTATTTTGAGGGACTTGAGTGCAACATATGGTGAGCTCTCCAATTGTGACATGAATAATGATGGAAATAGTACATATGCGTTCAAAGTCAAAGCTATTTCAAAATATCCTAGTTGCACTGCTAAATAATATGGAAAAACACAGGGTTTGGGGTTTATGTGCACTACTGTAGTTATCCCAGTGTAACTGGAGACTTAAGAGTTCAGGGTCATATCATCATTTATAACATGTGACCCATTTGTTGTCAAGCTTAATAAAAAAATTATGCTAATTGACGCAACTTGAAATGCAATTGATCGTTAATCCTATGAAATTTTGCAGGTTCTGTAGCACGCTAACCATATAAATTTATGTAAACCGATGAAAAAGATTAATCCTTCGTATGCGGAGAGTTTGGCATTTCTGGACAAAAAAAAATTGAAATTGTATGAAAAAAGCTGAGTTCTAGTTTGTGTTTTCTATTGTATGTTGAGCTCCAGTACGGTACATCACTTACGTGCGAATAGTGCACAGAATTTCCTTTGTCGGTATAGATGGTTCAGTTTTCTCTCAGAGATTCATGTACTTTTAGGAAATTTGGGCGGGGTAGGCACAACAATATGTTGTACATGTAACGGACAATCTGCAAATAGTGATCCTGTTTTGCTTAGCCGAAATGGTTCATCTTTGAATATAGTGTCTGATGGGTCTGAAGAAGACCTCTCAACCTCGCCGCCGCTGTCCTGCTGCCCATATGTGGATGACCAAGACTTACCGGCGAGTACGGCGTGGAGGTAATGCCACTTTTTCCAACCCTGGTGGTTTGGTATGTTTGCTGCCAATGGTGATTTTTGGAACTGATCAGGCATGCTATCTTGTTAGAGGTGAAACAATATTGACATATTAATTTTGGTGCTTAGTACCCATTTGCAACAATAGATAAATTTAACTAGATACGTACAACTAGCAGAGTAATATGGACCATATTGTTTATTGGTCTTGGCTAGAAAATTCATCTTTTACAGATTAAAATATAACTCCTATTGGAATATAGTTGAGACCTTGTGTAGATAGCATGCACTAGTGCTGAAGATGCACAACTTGATATTGTTCTAGTTAATTGACGGCATCGACGAAACGTCACTAGGCGTAATGCTGGGATCAAATTCTGAATGCAGAAACTTTAGGTGTGTAATTCACAAAACTGTTGTCGCCTTACACAACCAAAGAAAAATCAAAATGTGCTTAATATGTGTCAATTGGCATGTCAACTAGATTTTGTGTTATCTTGTATAGCAACATTTACATTTTTTTTGCATTGATCTCTTGCATATATGACATATACAACGACAAATAAGTTTTGGAGGTATGGCATTTGGAGACTGAAAAATCTGAAATCATCAGTGTGTGGATGCAAGTAGTTGATAAAATTTACAATGACTTATGTCAGCTTTGCCCTGAACACCTGAGAAGCAGTGAAGAGGCTGCATGTTGATGGTTGTGTGATCTAGTCGTGCAAGGACTTATGTTGAACCTGGTTGGTTGTGCAACATGTGCTTGTGTTGACGTATGTAGTGACTAGTGAGCATTCAGCTACAATACTTTGAGCTGAGGCTTGTTTTCTTATGTTTTAAATGGTAACTAGTGAGTTGAAAGAGATATGTAATATTAGCGTCGTGACAGTTGGCTTGTGAATATTCTTGTGGCGCTTGAAATTTGAGACTGATTTTTTTAAGCTGGTTATCTTGTTTCAACCAGTTAGTTGAGAATTTGAGACTCAAATCTTGTTCCAGTTTTAGTCATGTATCTATGTTGTGAACTAAATGATCTGGGGCAAATAATAATATTCGAAACCTTTTGCTACATGTATTATGCTCCTTTGCTCCATTCATGTCCACATACATAGATTATTTGTTTTTTGCACTTTCGACCTGTATGTTATGACAAATCGTCTGAGAATTTGAGAATTTGCTGCATCATAAATTTCTCCACCTATTCATATTCAAGTTGAGCATGCTGCTCGATAAAATTCCACTACTCCCCTCCGTACCGGTTTAAAGGGCAATTACGAATTTCAAGAAAAAAGTTTGACTACAAATTTAGTCAAAAAACTACAAGATATATGTTAGACAAATTATACCACTGGATTTATATTCAAAAAAAGTTTCCAATAGTATAATTTTTGTGATATCTTATATTTTGTTGACCAAATTAATAGTTAAACTTTTTTCTTAAATTGTGTAATTGCCCTGTAGCCCAATAGAGTAGATCTCAGAGCAATAATGTGCCCATGTCGCGGCTGTACCAGATGCACCTAATTGCTCACAAAACCAAGGGTCCCTTTGGGCCAAAGAAAAGTCCATACTAATCCAAGGAAATTGTGCAGCCTGCAATTATAAGTACAACTCCTCGTTTACAGAGACAACAACTCCGTTCTGGAAAGTTGAAAAGGGCGCACCCCATTAATTATTGAGCACTGCTAACTAGGCTAACCCGCAATTGTCTAGCTGACCGAAAATCTGGTTCCCGCCCTACTTTCTTCCCTATTCTCCCTAGAAATTCAAACCATCCCAAAAGCTCTGAACCTTCCTTTATAAATACAAGATTATTGTCACACACCGCGTGCGGGTTGCGCGTGTGACTTAGACTTTGACTTTTACTTGTCGAGGAGAGGAGAGGGCACTCTACTCTGTGAGATGTCAAATATACAGACTGCCGTCTCCTCGCGTCATCCATATTTCTTGCTCTTCCCATTCAAAGACGCCAGATGGTTGAATCTCTACTACTGGGTTGGTTCATCACGTGACTTGACGCAGGCATGAGGCGTGGCGTGGTGGGGTTAGTGAGAAGTTTTCAACTGGATAGGCGGCGGCGAGTTCTTTATGCCAATTGATCTAGCTGTATATCTCAGGTAATCGACCTATCTTCTCTCCATTCTCTTCCGTTCTTCACCCTTGCCTTTTTCTGCCGTCGGTAAGGAACCCTAACCTACCTAGATTGTCCTTGGAGGTATCTTCTGGTACTTTCTTTGATGCAAGCAACCTGTAATCAAAGTATTTTCTCGCTGGGATGGATGCTCCAATTCGTCCGTTCTGTTGCGATTTTCGTTTGCTGCGGGGAGTAATAGTGGCAGCTCATTTTTCCAAATGAATTTGGGGGTTCAGCTGAACTCCCATGCCCCGACGCTTAGGTCTACCACTGCTAGTGCTGCACAGACTCGGAGTAGTACTATTTAGTGGAGAGCTAGTAGTAGATTTAAGTTCAGGAAAAGTGGTAGCAGCAGCAGATTGTGATGTGAGCAGATTGTGTTTTGGAAAAAAAGACATATTTGCAAACGTTAAATTGATCCAAGGGTTCTCGTCGGTAGGAATCGAGGAAGATAACACAATTGGTCGCACTTTGATTGCACACATTGGTTGTGTTGTCCTTGTCATCAGAAGTGTTTTCAAAATGGTGGAGAAGGAGCAGGCCTTGATTGCTTATCCAAGTTTTTGTATGAGGTCCCTGGTGCAAAATGTATGGGTCTTGTTGTATTTCAATGTTTCTTTGAGACCCTATTTGTAAAATGTATCTCCACTCCCGAATATTAATGAAGCTCTCGGTCCTTCGGGACCGTTCTAAGGAGCAGAGCCGTCACGGCCGGAGCGGGACCGGAGCACATGCTTGGATAGCTCTCTTATCAAAAAAAAAATGCATTGAAAGAAATGTCATGGAAAAGAATTTTTCAGGACGTCCTTCAATCTTTGCTTATTAAGGAAACCAATACAAGTGTTCTGCGCCGGAGTGCCATTTTTTCCATGACCAGTCAACGCTTGGATGGGTCGGTAGAAGGTTTAGATATATGGAGTATGTCCTAATCAGTAAATTTGGCTTATGCTTGTGGCGATTTCACGGTAGGATGTTAGATTCCTATTTGTTCATTGAATTTCGACCTTTTACATGAATTTTTATAATCTTAGGCTGGTTAGCTTTTCTTCAGTCGTGCAAATAAATCAGGTTTTTGGTTCACCTAGCGGCCTGGCATGTCACACCATTCGAATCACATCATTTTCATTACTATGCTTTTGCTGATTGCGAGGTAATGCATATGACCAACATGGCACTAGCATTCCAATTCTCGGCGAACCAGTTATGATAAAACTCTTAGCTGAATGGTTTGCAATAGTGTTGCACTGGTTTTAGTCAAAAGTTTCACATTAAAAGAACTTTGTTTACGTGTCTTATAGGCTAACCTAAGATCAAATTGTCCCGCTATATCTGCTGCATCTGATTTTTTTCTCTGCTACACTATGCTAGGATAAGATACCTACTTAATGTTGAGCACACAGATAAATTTGAGATCAAAAAGAAAAGAGCTTAGATTTTATCGATTCGATATGTCAGCAAAGTCTATTAATCTTTCCTTAATCTTCTACCTATGTTTACATGAAGTCAGCCGCACGGCTATTGCTTATGAAAAGTCGATGGGTAGAGGATATCGGTTATGTGTATAGCAACCATATATTTCTATTGTTACTTCTCAGATTTTCATTCCGATTCTTAATCATTCCAGAGATGATGGTTTGTACTCGGCTCTTGACATCTGTAGAGTGATGCACTTCATACTGACATTCATGATTAGCAATAAAAATAGTTTGCGTTAGTGCTAGCAAGAGTTGAATTCTCAAAAAAGAAACATCCCGATTGGAGACGAATTTTATACGTAGAAGAATACAAGTTGGTAGCCTTGGAGCTTATATTTCTTTTTAAGATGGGTGGGAACAACAACACGTGCTTTCATGGTCTAGTATATAGCAAAACTAGCCGCCTATTTCAATCTATCAATTAAAATGGTATTAAAAAATATTTAGACTCCAACATCATTCAAATCAAGTAGAAGAACAATTCACATGTCAAAATTCAAATTCAGAGCTAGTTATTTTTTGTCGTTTATCACCACATTGTATTTACACAATGCAATCAAAACAACTGAGTAGTAATATTCTTGTGCTGGAAAAATGTGAGGATGATCGAGAATTTCGTTGATGTACAGGAGCTATTCTTTTTCCAATTCCGCCCATAAAAAAAACTAAAGAAAAGCAAACAACTCCGACCCGCACGATTGGGACCCGGCTACGGGCGAGGTCGACATCGTGGTCGTCTAGAGTGCGTAATATAGCGTCCGACCAATACATTGTTTAGTCAATTTTCACTTTGTTTGATACCAAGCCTTATACCGGACTGCAGCGTACGCAAGTGGGTGGGTACTTACTGCGAATTAAGCTCATGGTGCAGTATAGAGAGGAGCATGCTGTATCGAGGGAATTCAATGCTTTTGTCAGGTGCCCCCCTTTCTCCGGTGACCGCTCCTGGGCGCTGCCATCTCAAACATCAAAGCTCTCTGGTCACTGTAGATCTTCCCCATCAGTTTTCGAGCTAGCAGGAGAGGTGGCCATCGTCAGATCCTTTAGATGATTTGTTTCCTTCAGATGAACTCTAAAACAAATTTTCCGCTGGTTACTCCATTTGGAAGCAATTTAGATTTGTAACATTTACTTTTACCTCATAGAATATTAAAAACATCACGATGGGATGTTGAATGTCAAAATATGTCATTTTGTACTAATGGTTTTGTGTTGTAAAAAATTGAAAACATTATTTTTAAAATATGGAAAGATTCATTGGCAGTTCTCCCAATTAATCAACGATGAAAATAGTCAAAATGGACAATTTTGGAGCAGAGAGTTCTTAACATATTTTTTCTATCTATGATGCAGATAGTAAAAAATGCTAAATCATAAACAAAATACCGTTGCATTTAAAATTATTAAGTTAATAATTGAGTTCGTTTAGTTCACCAATCAGCCACAAGTTCAGGATAAATTCATGAACAATTTGCTAACATTTGTTACCGCTGAACATTTGGATCGGAAGAAAAAAAACACATTCCTTCTACCAGGTCGGAATGAGATCAGTGCAAATCTGTAGAAACTAAGCACGAGCAAGCGAAAACCAAAATGAACACGCAATACGTCCTGAGAGAGAATCAAAAGAAATCACACCAAAACATACGACTGCGGCAGCGCTCGTACCGATTAGTCAACGAGTTCTGGATATAAATTCATGAACAAAAAAAATATTTCTTCTGACCTATTTGAATCAGAAAGAAAAATAGATTAGAATGAGATCAAGAAAATCTATTTGAGAACAATGAAAGTGTGTACGAGAACAACGTTCCCAATTTCCCATTACTAGATTGAAATGAGAAGAACGAAGATTTGTACAAATCTAACACAGAATGAGATCAAGAAAAAATACAGGCTCGTCCAGATTGGATTTCTCAAATCTTGCTATTGTACGGGATTGGATTGGAGTGCATTAAACGGAATATATGAGCACAGAACCAAAAATATCCACCACAAAAGCATTCTCCAGATCTGAATCTTCATCAAATTAAAACAAAATAATCCTAGACTGAGAAAACAAATCTCAAACCTAACTTGCATAGGAACATGGTGGCAACCGCCGATGCGTCTTCCTGCAATGACTCCCGTCGATAGGGGCTTAGGGTTGATGGAATCCTGCAAGCTGACACGAGACATCGGTACGCAGACAAGCGGGAAGAGCGATTTACCCAGGTTCGGGGCCCTCGATGAGGTAAAACCCTTACGTCCTGCATGTCTGTTCTTTGATTATGATGAAAACAGGTTACAATGGGGTGCCGAATAGTTCGGCTGTGATCTCGTCGATATGCTAGTTGCTAGGGTAACCTAGTTCTAAGCTTCTGCTGGCTAGTTTTTCTAAGATTGATTGTCCCTCGATAGCCCCTCTCCTGGCCTTTATATAGGTGGTCAGGTCTCGAGAGGTCTATCTGAGTACGAGTTGGTTTACAGTAGATCTATCTCTAATCTTTCCTTGTTTGGCTTCCTCCATGTCTTGTACTCCAAGTAATCTTCCGTCGCACCGTCCTAGCGGCCCATCTTGCCATCGGGTACCTTCATGGGCCTCCAGTTGGACCGTGCAGGGTAGAGCAACAGTAGTTACCCGAAGGGTAATGCCCACGTCAACGTGTTTCTCTCCCTACTGAGAATGAACCATTTCTCATCAACGTGGACCCTATCGTCCATAACCTTGAATGTTGGCTCGGGAGATAGCAAAGAATTCTCAGTGACTACATCGAGGCAGAATTGCATTCGCTGGATTTTGTTTACGTCAGTCATCGACAGCTTTAGGGGGTTAGTGTGATGTTTCAGCTCACCCCACTGAAACCCGCAGTATAAAGTTGAGCTGTTAACACCCAGGGTCTTTGCTAAGGATCGGATCGTCCTCCTCTTATTCAGTGGGATTGTTGGTACCCTCGAAAGGCCCAAATCTATTCTCTTACGGCCAACATGACCCTTCTTTTTTGTTTGACACATCAACTGGTTGCCCTTTTGCAATCTGCCCCTGGGCTAAATTCCACACCCTTTCGATTGTTCGTTTGCTTGTCTTTAGCATGTCTACAATGAGTTACTTATCTCCTGTTTGGAACCCTCTATCTCTTCTTCTTATTACTTCCAAGGCAAAATAAGCAGCAAATCTCTCATCGTCTCTAAGTTCCCTGCCTCTCTCATGCTCTAGCCTCACCTCATCAGGTAGATCTGGGACATCATCCTTTCCTCTCTCATACTCTAGCCTCACCCTATCAGGTAGATCTGGAACATCATTCTTTCCTCTCTCATGCTCTAGCCTCATCTCATCAGGTAGATCTGGGACATCATGCTTTCCTCTCTCATGCTCTAGCCTCTCCTGTTCCTGCATCTGATGTGGTGGGCTCAAATTGAGATCAATGACACCATCCAAGCATCTCTGTTGCTCATGCATCTGATGTGGTGGGATCAAATTGAGATCAATGACACCATCCAAGCATCTCTGGTGCTCATGCATCTGATGTGGTGGGCTCAAATTGAGATCAATGACACCATATTGAGCTTCATTAGTCTTATCATGTTCTCTTGTCCGAGGGAATCTCTGCCTCATCTTGATCAAAGGTTTCAAGAAGATGTCCTCCCGGCGCATTCTATTATATCTCCACGCAGCTTTTGCACTAAGGGGTACTTTCTTCCTCTTGGAAACAAGCTTATATAGTTCGCCGCCAGCAAGTTGATCCTTCACATAGCTGTGAAGAGAGAAGATTAAATTTAGTTTACATGATGAGTATAAACATCCTTCAAAAATCAGAAATACAAATTTTCAAGAGAAAATTAGATATGAATTGTAACTTACTCATTGGATAGAACTAGTGGATCATCATATTGGACTCATCTTCTTGTTTATTCTCTTTCTCTTGTTGTCCTTTAGCACTCCTCTTGTTCTCTTGTTGACTTGTGACACTCCTCTTGTTCTCTTGTCCATAGCCTACAAGAAGATGCACGCTATAAGATTTTGGTCTGCAACTTAATAGTGTGACTCTGTCAGTTGTGATTCAGGTAGCACTTGCACGGCGGTTCAACCACAATAACTAATACCGAGGACAGGGTGTGAGCACATTTGAAATTTAGCAACATTAATTTTATTTTTCACGGCCAATGCCTGAAAGCAGATCATCAAAGCTGCGTGTCATTCTTTGCAGGTTGGTTTGGCTTTGAAGAAACTATTACAGGATCTGCACAACTACCTCCTGGTACTAGAGGCGTCGTCCTCAAGCCGAAGCTACAGTTTGGCTCTTCCTGGGTGACTGTCTCGCCTCTAGCCTGCAGCTCTTCTTTTCCAATGGCGGCAAGATCAGCTCGTGGTCCCCCCTTTTCACCATCGCTGCCAAGCAAGTTGATCATACTTGAAGAAACTAACAGATGTGGTCTCTGTTCTGTTGTGACTGTCGGTGAACTTTGCGGTGTTGGCAAGATTACTCTAAGCTCAACACATACGCAGTGATAAGAAGGCCAGCTCCGAGTTTGAAATGAAGATGTGGGTATAATTTGGTCTCTTTGAAGCTCGCCGAAGGCCCTGAGATGAACTAATTGCATGGTTGGTCCGGCCAGAGTGGGGCAAGGACTACTCTGTAGCAGACGAAGAGGGTCATGCTGAAGATATTGCTTGCAACTACTTTGATGACCTTGTCATTTTGTCAAATTTATTCGGAGATTGCCATCTTGAGGAAAGGTACTGCAATGTTATTTTTCTGCAAGTCTCTGGACTTTTTATTAATGTCCACTGTTCAAAAACTAGGCCGATTCAACGATTACTAGGCCGATTAATCGCTACTAGGGGCGTGACCGTGTCGATTACCATTAATCTCTTGTGTTAATCCTTTAGCCCGATTAATCAGTCCGAAAGTCCGATTACTAGGTATTTTCCCGATTAACTACCACACTTGGTCAAAAAAGTTACAATATTTTCAATCCATATCGCTAATGCAGACGCTACCCCTTCCTAATAAAGTAGATTTTGCGAAGCTCCCGCTTGATTGCAGCCTCCAGTAGCTTCATTTACACTGTTTCCAAATAGTTTCTTGCCGTCCCAGACCAGTTACTCGTAGTTTTCCAGACCTCAGATACAGGAGCTCGATCACCATGAGGAGCTCGTCCAGGAACTGGAGGACGCTTTCAATAGGTTAGGTGGTTGAGGTGTAAGAGGGGTCGTACCCTAGGTAGGTGGTGGGAGAATATAAACTTCAGAGGTGAGAGGAGAAGAAGTGGAAGGAAGGAACACAACTTCGGCTAGTGGATCCTTATTCGCTCCTGACCTTAAAGATTAGGTCATGGAGGAGAAGCGTAAAACTTTTTCTAGGATTTTAGGCTTTAGAGAAGTAGGGAGAGACATATAGAGGCTTGTATACTATTATTTTTCTTATATAAATTGTTTTAAGTGCTAATTTGTGTAGGTTGCACCGATTAATAGCCGACCGATTAAATCAGTTAATCGTCCGAATTCCGATTAATTGCTACTCCCAAGCCGGCCGAGCAGTTAACGATTACCGATTTCCTTAACATTGTTAATGTCTCATAATTATGGTACACGCCTTTGCCATGTCTCATACTCCAGCTGCAGTCTACAAGATTAACTAGGGATGATTATGTTCAACTTTCTGAACATTGTTTCAGAGAACTGCAGTTTAAAATTGCCTTGAACCATCCAGTTTTACAGTATACTCATGTGCTACTCCAAATCAACATGTGATGCAGACTGGAGGACCTACCAAATCGAGACATTGCAGGGTGTTGCAGAATCCAGGATGCGCCTGGGGTGTTGCTTCATCAACTGGAACAATGGCGAGGGACGGATCCGGCAGGGGAGGCGACATCGATCGACCTTGTGTCCATGCCTTCTCGTCCAGAAGGAGGCCGGCGGGAGAAGGCTGCAGGGTGCAGGCCGCAGGGACGACTACAAGTTTGGAGGAAAAGCTTGCTCGACGGCGCCGGCCACCTTGAGATGAGCGGAGACTGCCGGCGAGAGGTGCGCGAAGACTGCTGGCGAGAGGTGATCTCGGCGGAGTGACCTTCCGGAGAAGGTTCGAGGCGTGGCCGCCAGGGAGGGAGGAGATACTGCCCCGGCGGCGCCACCCTCCTTGAGGCGGACCCATGGACGGGGGAGGCGAGCGGAGAACGGCGGTGAGACAGGAGCTCAAGGGAGGCTGTCGGCGGTTAACGAGCTCGACGGAGGATGGCGGCGAGAGGCGAGCTCGATGGAGGCCGACAGCGCTAGGGCAGGAGGAGGCCCCCGGAGCGAAGCGTGGGAGGCCGCTGGTTAAAATACGGAAGCGAAGCGTGGGAGTCGGGACGATGATCGATTGGAGCCGATGGTTCCAGGTTTAAAATACAGAGGGTTAAAATAAAAAAAAACCCTGAGAACTACGTGTCGGAGGGAGTAGTTTCAATTAAAATGGTATTAAAAAAGAAGTAAAAGAACAATTCACATGTCAAAATTCAAATTCAGGAGCTATTTTTTCCAATTAAGGAAAAAGAAAAAAAGAACTCAGGTTATCTTCATGAATCTGGTGAGGCCCAACATTTCACTGCACGCTCTCCTCAGTCCAAGCCCAGACCTAGCAAGCTCCATGGCGCCGCCGGACGAGCTCATCGAGGAGATCCTCCTCCGCCTCCCTCCCGACGAGCCGTCGTGCCTCGTCCGCGCCTCGCTCGTCTGCAAGCCCTGGCGACGCATCATCTCTCACCGCAGGTTCCGCCGCCGCCTCCACGAGCTCCACGGGAGACCCCCCGTACTGGGCTTCCTCCGAAACAACCGCAAGGCCGTAAAAGACTTCGTCGCCACCACAGCCTCAGCCTTCTCCCTCGCCGTCCCAGGTGACTACCTGGCCCTCGACTACCGCCATGGCCGCGCGCTTCTCCTCGACATGGTTCCGGGTTGGGGTGAGCTCGTGCTGTGGGATCCAATCACTGGCGACCAGGAGCGCGTGCCGGTGCCAGAGGCGATGTGGGACAACACGTTCCAGGGAGACAACCCAACCGCAGCCATTGTCTGTGCGGCGGCCGGGTGCGACCACCGCGGCTGTCACGGTAGGAGGCCCTTTCACTTGGTGATGGTCTACCAGAACGGCTACCAAGACGAGGAGTATCTGGAGTGGATCACATGGGCGTGCTCCTACTCGTCGGAGACCGGCGAGTGGGGCGACGTGAGGTGGATCCAAATTTCGGCTGTGGACTTCAGACTCCACACCACCAGCGTGCTCGTAGGGGACTCTCTGCTCTACTTCCTGTCCGATCGTGGAACAATCATCGAGTACGACTTGGCCGGGGAGGATGCTACCACCATCTCACCCCCGAGGGGTACGGTTCAGTGGCCCTCATTCTCACCAAGGACGGTGGATTAGGAGTTGCTGAATTTTCTCCAAACTGCGGTCTCAACATATGGTCGAGGTTGGTTAGTGACGACAATGACACAGCACTATGGGTAAAGAGCGAGGTCATCTGCCTGGACAATTTGCTCCCAGCTGATGCTCTCGAGGAGGAGGAGGTAAGGCTTTTGAGCTTTGCCGAGAGTGCAAATGTGCTTTTCATCAAAACGCCTGCCAGAATCTTCACAATCGAGCTACATTCAGAGCTAGTGAGGAACGTGTGTGAGGAGGACGATGATGATGATGACGACGATGACTCGTGCTCTTTGGTTCCGATTGAAGGCTTCTACACTCCATTGGCGTCTCAAGGCGAAGAAGGTGAACACACTACTAATTTTATCTGTTCATCCTCCTGCTGCATCGACAAAGAAAAACGAATTTCCTTGCTTATTTACACTAATGACAGCTCTGAATTGTCTTGATTCAGCTTGAAGAACTGAAGCAACAAGCCACAAGCCAAACTCTGTCATGGATGGTGGATGAGACAGAGGGTTGCCTCAGTGGCAACCTATGGAGCAGTGCTGCGCAAAGATTAGTAATGTGTATTTTGTTGCAATCTTGCAGGACCTTTTTTTTGTTGTTGTGGTGGTGACTATGTTATCATGGCATTTCTATCCTTATGTGCTGTCACAAGATTGTGGACTATATCTTCTTGTGGTATAAAAGTGCCAATTTTCTGCCATGTAGTAGTCTGAAATATCATATTTGCAATCCAAAGTAGAGTATTGCATTGCAATCTCCCCAGGATTTATTTCTTCTGAGGTTCCAGTATCTAAATGTACCTTCAGTTATGTTGCACATGCTAGTGTACATGTGGGATTGAGCTCTGATCACTAGAGAGAAATATCAATTAGATAATGGCTTGATGCCGGTATATTGTCTATTTTGGTTGGTCTTACTTTATTAGTTTCTTCATTCAGTCCAAGATCTCCCTATACGTTTGGTGTCCAACATTGGAGGTCAGTACATTATGCAATATATCTTCTTTTATGCAAATCACGTAAGTTGAATCTGAAAAAAGCCAGTGAGACTTTGTTGTCTGGCTGACAATGCTGATAACTAATCAGCCTTTAAAGATGAAATAATGTTCCTTGACAGCATCCTGGCCCAACTTGAGGTGAAGGGAAACTGAAATTTGTTCATATTAAGATTTTGTTTTCATGGGCCTAGTGCTGTATCAACTAGGAAAAACGATTTCCCTTGCTTACAATGGACAGTAATTTTTCTGAATTGCATTGAATAGAGTAGAAAGTGCAAAAGATTATACACAGAAAAACAACCCGCCTGTTGCTCTCAGAAGTCAGAAAGAGGCAAAAAAAAAAAAAAAAAAAAAAAACTGAACATCTATTTTCATGATATCCGGTTATGCTGTAATAACATCTCTCTGTTTTAGCTAAAGGAATTCAGGAAACACTGTGAAGGCTATGTTCTTGAAGTAAATGAAAAGGTCTGTACTTTCTGTTTATAGCAGAATTGAGATGCCGATCATGCTTAAAGTTCACTTTGTTATTCATCTCATTATACATGTCTATATGATTTCGCTAGTGGGGTAGCTTGCGCCAGCGTAGTCAGGACTCGGGAGACGCGACGCTTGAGGTGTGTGACGTGTGTCCGCCAAGGCTCTAGGAGGTGTCGGAGAATCAAAATTTAGAACATCTCCAGTCACGTTCTCGAAGAGATTTGGACGGGGCGTCGGACAAAAAAATCGTTCCTAGCCGCGTCCCCTAAAGACTCTTTTTGTCCGGCACGTCCGGATATGGTGTCCGGTCCCCCGAGCCCGTGTCCGCTCCACAGGAGACGCCAGACACAACGAAAAGCGAGGCAGGTAGTGACGGGACCGACACGTCAGCGGCACATTCAAGTTTGGACCTAACCGTCGCCTACCTCACGACGGAAGTTATTCGCGCGCAGTGACACACGACCGAAGCGCCGCAGCTTTGCCTTAATGGTGATGGAGGGGTCTCATCGATGTTGCACAGCCTCCACGCGTCGCTAGCGTTCGCACGCCACCGCGCGTTTCCCGCGCTTTCTTCCCACCGCTTCTGACCTCTTCCCGCGCTTTCTTCCCGACGCCGGCGTCTATAAGAGCCCCCTCCCCCCGGCTCAATGTAAGCCACCACAGCCGTCGGCACCCTTTCTCCACCACAAGCACATCCCCTGTCGCTCGAACACCACTGCACAATGATGAACCGCCCCGGCGCCGGCCAGTTCCCTCCACCGCCGTCTCCTCCACCACCGAAAGCACCGCAGTTCGATGTCGACGCCACCGCGGAGGAAGTGGTGCGGCGGCACTGGTCGGAGCGGGTTCGTGCAGAGCGACGACATCATCTGGCGGCAATGGAGCGGTGGGAGCGTCAGCAACGGGAGGAGGATGCGCTGGCGGACAGCATTGCGGCGTTGGACGCCACCACGTAGGAAGAGGCGCGGCGGCGCCGGATTGAGGAGCAGAGGAGGGCAGGCGACGACGCGCTGCTGGAGCAGCGGCGTCTGTTCACCGCCCTACGCATGGAAAGGCGACGCGCGCAGCAGGAGCTGCGGCGGAGGGGTGGCGACGATGGGGCAGGACCATCGAACGCACCGCCGGGCGGTCAGTAGGCTAGGGTTTAGATGAAATCTAGCCGTTTTCATTCAAATTTTATAATATATAATCAAATTTGAATGAAAACTTTTATTTTCGTGCACTAAAATATTTATTTGGGTGGTCGTTTGGGGGACGTGGCTGGGGAGCGACGCCCCCCAAACGTGGTACGAATAAAACACGTCCCCTAAACGCTCAATGTGACAGTTTGGGGTACGCTTCTTAATCCTTCATCTGGCTGCTCTTCAAACGCATACTGTCCGGCGAGAGTAATGAGATGATAAGAAATAGGAGACATGAGAGATGGCGTCGGCTGTGGAGGACTGATGGGGCATGGCAGGGTAGTGGTGTGAGACGGCGGCGGCGGTAGAGGGCTGACACAATCCGCGATGGGGGCAGGCGGACAGGGTGACCATGTGTTCGGTGCTTCCATCACAAAACCATCACAAAAAAAAAACGACATGTGAAATTGCAATTGTACCCTTCAGCTTAGAGAAAAACCGAGTACTAGTGAACCGCCTAAAATGCCTTTAATGGCCAATTATATGAATTTGGATGTAGTATTGCAAATATGGGCCGTTGGATCACGAAAATAAACGAACTGAAATCCTTTGATGTACTGTAAAAGAACTGATAATTAAATAATAACTTTGAGCGTCAAAATAATGCATTCGTTCGTAAGCAAAGGTGTATTGAGTGTCCAAAACCTAAGTTGTAATCAGCAACGAGCTTCCAAGATTCAAATCTCTCTAAATCCTTCTCCCTCTCTCTCTTTTCAGCTTTGGTTACGTTGCTGAAGTCATGATGTAATTGTATGGATTAGTGACGGGATCTACGATAGAGTTTCTCGGCTTCCCCATCGCACTTTAATTTCATACATTGGCTGTAGTTACGGCTTGGCCTGTAGTTGTTCTTGTCACCAGAAAGGATCAGTGAGATAATATAGTGTTACCTACCAAGCAATAATATGGGCCCAAGTTACCAACGGGAGGGCTACGCCATTATATATTTCACGAGTATCGATCGAGAGTCACCGCTGAGTCTCCCTTGTGCCTTGATACTTGTTAGTTTGCCTAGCAACACGCAAATATGTGCTTGAACGAGGAAAGTCTAGGAGAGAAAAAAGATAATGCATGAGAAAATAGAGTAGCAAAGTATAGTACATGTGCGCTGTGAATAGGAGACGTTGGGGAAGAAATAAATTTTAGTGCTTAGACATAGGGAGCAAGCTCAAACTTTCGATGGTTTCATCCAGCAGGCAACTGAGCTTGGCTATAACCTCGTTCAACCTCAATGCTCGTCCTTTGCTCCGGGCTGCAATGGCTCGCAGTTCTCAACCTTGTTGTCTTGTCGTTGATGAATTGGTGGTCAACGCGGTGGGGTGCCATCTAAGATTGGAGGGGAGGGAATTGCTAGCCTTGCCCACTCCATGGGTTCCTGATACGGGAAGCGTGATGGCCTAGACGATAAGCGTAAGTTCATCGAATGTGTGGGAGGAGATGAGGGAAGATGTGAGATTGATCTAATGTACAATGTACAAGCTCCAGCTGGAACAAGGCTTGTGAGCAGCACCTCATTAGAACCATTAGTTGATAACCGAATCTTCAAATGTGTCAGAAATTCATATTAGTTTTGTATCTTTTTAAAAATGTAGTTTGCCATGTTGTTAAACATTAAATAGATTTCCTCTCCCGAGCAATTACAAGTGATTAGTTTTGAACAAGCTCAATGAAATGTGGCAATGCATTCTAGCGCATGGTTTCCATGTAATACATGTGTATAGCATGTTCCTTTAGTCTATACAATTATTTGCATTTGCCTCTTGCTAATTAATGTGGAGTAATTTTAAAGTGACACTACCCTCTATAGATTATCTTGGCCATTAGATCAACATAAATGAACGGCCAATATCATTTGGGAGCATCTTAAAATTTCTGGTTATAATAATTATCAATCAAAGGTCATGTTTATATCCAAGTTGTAGACCAATAATGTTTGATAACACAAACATATTTGCAAAACTAAATTAATCCAAGTGCCTGATTGATCAAGATCCAGTAAGATGACTTGAATAACACACGATTTGGTTGCACTTTGATTGCATACATTGGTAGTGTTGTCCTTGTCAACAAATGTGTTTTCAACACGGATCAATGATACACACAGTGCAGTGTTACCAACCAAGCAATTACACGTACATGTGCGAGATTCTACCATCCGATCAAGTACCAATATATATTGACTTGTATGACGATCCACCACCAATCTCTCTTGCCCTTTGATACTGGCTAGTTTGCCAACTCTTTTGAAGCGACACACAATATGTGCTTGACCGGGGGGGGGGGGGGGGGACTAAGGTGTAAATGTAGGAGAAAAAACCAGTGAAGGGTGGTAATCATACATCTTCTCTAGAAATAGGAGGCACTAGGAAACAAATGACTGTTCGTGCACAGAGCTAGGCGGAACCATGTTCCTCCTCAGTCTCACATTACCAGCAGTTGATAGCTCGTGGGTTATTCTGAGGCTCTTTCGGTCGATTTGAGGCTCTTGGAGTTGCATGTACTCTTCCTGAGACTCGCTGAGATGGAACATCCCAGACGCACGCAACTAGTTGAGCAACCCCTAATCATAGTGACCTATTATAGAACAAACCTCAGTTGATTTTCTTGTGGATTTCGGAATTCATCTCCGGTTTAACAAACCACAAGTGATAAAAGGATAAAGGATGCCAAGTATAAATGCACTATGACCAAAGGTGCAAACCAATTTTTGGTATTTTCATTTTTCTCATCTACCCTCTATAATAATATAAGATTAGCAAAAAAGAAAGACAACTATAAAAACAGCTAATACGTAATAATATGTGCCCAAGATACCATCATGAGAGATAGCACCACTATTTATTTCGCAAGTATCAACAATCCCCACGAGTACTCTCCCTTGCGCCTTGCGCCTTGTTGCTTGTTAGTTTGCCTAGCCACCCGTAAACATGTGCTTGCAATCAACACTTCATCAGAACCATAATAAGATAACTATATTTTAAAGGGGTGTTTTACGGTAGGGGTTACTAGTTCTATGCATGGGCTACTAGTACTCAACCGTTGTTTGCAAGGGTAGTTTGGGAAATTAAGCTTTATCCATTTCTATTTTACTTTTCTGTTTTGCAAGTGCAATTTGGTCCGTAATAATAGGCTAATCTCACCGGTGCACCCAGTGAATCAACTCATAGTTTTTTTTTTTTTGAACTAATCAACTCATAGTTGTTGTCTTGACGTCTTGTAGACACGAAACAGATCCTGCAAAATGAGAAGTACACAAGACATAGAGCATCGCCGCCCTCGCGCACGATCCTGCACTTGCCGGCAGTGCCAGGCGTGCATGCGGGCCTGCCCTCGCTGTCATCGCTGATAGTCCATTGCGGCATCCCTGCTAGAGCTCTCTCGTGCTTGTCTCTGTCTTTGCCGGCAGTCGCAACAACCTCTTCAGGTTGCGCTTGTCCTTTCTAGCAGTTCAAGTTTGAGTAGTTGTTCTTTTTCATGTGTGATTTGCAGAAGATGTAGGCGAAGGCGGCACATGAAAACAAGCCGCCTGGGCGTTTGGGTCTGGCCGGACGCGGTCTACCACCGTGCGTCCCATGGAAAGGTGGCGTGGCGGTGGCAGGTCGAGGTGTGGCTTCGACGGCAAAGAGGAAAGCCACACTGATGGCAATACGGCCGTCCACGCCGAGGACGGCAACGCGCGCGGGATGGCTAAGCCGACGACCACGACCCAAGGCAACGCGGACGTCCACGACCATGGAGACGACGGTAACACAGCCACACGGACGGACACACAAATGGCAGCAGCATGATCGCAGTGCCGTGTGGTGAGCATGCATGGTTGCCATCGACCTGCATCTAATCTGTCGGATCAATCTTGAGGGAACGCTAAGAGTGCAATAGATTGTGGCAAGGAAGGAGTACCAAATTTTCCCTTCGGTGAAAATTTACTACTACTCATCTTGGTCAGTAGTATTGATTTATTTGAGCCATTGGATCTGCTGGCTCAACGGCCCATATTATCCGGTCACTACACTACAGGAATGCCGCGCTGCGCCGACGGCCGTGGCGTACGCCGACGGCCAAATGTCGGGGCCGTCGGCGTACTGCCCGGTCAGCCCAGCTGCTCGAAGCGCCCCTCGGCGTATCGCGCCCCTCGGCGTATGACACGCTATGCCGAGGGTGGCCCTCGGCGTATCGGTGGCCCTCGGCATAGGTTGAGGGTGCGACCCCGTCCCGTCGCCCCGCGGCCATGCCCTAACGGGACCTTGACGGCGTGAAGCCTACGCCGAGGGGGCCCGTCGGCGTAGCTGAAGCCAATTTCTCCCGCCGAATCCTCCCGCCCCTCCCGCCAAAATGACGTCAGCTGTCTAGCCTATGCCGAGGGGCACCGTCGGCTTAGCGTCCATCTTTTTTTTCCTTTTTCCCGCCCATTTCTCCCGCCCAATCTTTCCCGCCAATTTTTCCCGCCATTTTCTCCCGCCAGCTTTTCTCGCCGTTTCAGCCCCTCGCCTCCCTATATATACCCATGTGTTCTTCTCCAACAAAACACCACCACCAGCATGGTGTGGTGTTGTTTGTCTAATGTTGTACCCCCGGGGTCTTTCGGCTACACGCACATGCGCTGACGGCACTTAGGCATGTCCTGGACGTATAGGGCAGAACTCACCGGTGGGGTGAACCGGAGGAAAATCTTAGATAGCATGGATCCATACTTGCCACCACATGACCTAAAACAAAGGAAAAAAGTCCATTGCTAACCCTAACTCTAACCCTAACCCTAACCCTAGGGGTAGATTTGCGGGGTCCCCGCCCCCTAGGGTTTCCCTAGATACAAACCACCGGAGCGTCCGAATCGCTGGAAACTCCTGCTACGGCTCATCCGGGGCCTATTTCATTCCAAACCTATGGTTTCCATGTGCATATGTCCTAAACAAAGCAAAGAAATTAAAAAAATCCATTGGTGAACCCTCGCACGAAAAAAGCTATAGGGGTAGATCTGCAGGGTCCCCGCCCTAGGGTTTCCCAAGATACGAATCACCGGAGCGTCGAATCGCTTGAAAACTTGCATTTGTCCCTAACATATGTGTACAAGTGTGATGTAAGGTTTGTCTAACCTTGCATGTACCCCGCGTTGACGATTTCCGCATACATGGGCCGACACTTGGTAAAATCCAGGATTTGTATGTGGAAACTCCTGCTACGGCTCATCCGGGGCCTATTTCATTCCAAACCTATGGTTTCCATGTGCATATGTCCTAAACAAAGCAAAGCAAATAAAAAAATCCATTGGTGAACCCTCGCACGGAGAAAGCTATAGGGGTAGATCTGCAGGGTCCCCGCCCTAGGGTTTCCCAAGATACAGATCACCGGAGCGTCGGAATCGCTTGAAAACTTGCATTTGTCCCTAACATATGTGTACAAGTGTGATGTAAGGTTTGTCTAACCTTGCATGTACCCGCGTTGACGATTTCCGCATACATGGGCCGACACTTGGTAAAATCCAGGATTTGTATGTGGAAACTCCTGCTACGGCTCATCCGGGGCCTATTTCATTCCAAACCTATGGTTTCCATGTGCATATGTCCTAAACAAAGCAAAGCAAATAAAAAAATCCATTGGTAAACCCTCGCACGGAGAAAGCTATAGGGGTAGATCTGCAGGTCCCCGCCCTAGGGTTTCCCAAGATACGAGATCACCGAAGCGTCGGAATCGCTTGAAAACTTGCATTTGTCCCTAACATATGTGTACAAGTGTGATGTAAGGTTTGTCTAACCTTGCATGTACCCCGCGTTGACGATTTCCGCATACATGGGCCGACACTTGGTAAAATCCAGGATTTGTATGTGGAAACTCTGCTACGGCTCATCCGGGGCCTATTTCATTCCAAACCTATGGTTTCCATGTGCATATGTCCTAAACAAAGCAAAGCAAATAAAAAAATCCATTGGTAAACTCTCGCACGGAGAAAGCTATAGGGGTAGATCTCGGGGTCCCCGCCCTAGGGTTTCCCAAGATACAGATCACCGGAGCGTCGGAATCGCTTGAAAACTTGCATTTGTCCCTAACATATGTGTACAAGTGTGATGTAAGGTTTGTCTAACCTTGCATGTACCCCGCGTTGACGATTTCCGCATACATGGGCCGACACTTGGTAAAATCCAGGATTTGTATGTGGAAACTCCTGCTACGGCTCATCCGGGGCCTATTTCATTCCAAACCTATGGTTTCCATGTGCATATGTCCTAAACAAAGCAAAGCAAATAAAAAATTCCATTGGTAAACCCTCGCACGGAGAAAGCTATAGGGGTAGATCTACGGGGTCCCCGCCCTAGGGTTTCCCAAGATACAGATCACCGGAGCGTCGGAATCGCTTGAAAACTTGCATTTGTCCCTAACATATGTGTACAAGTGTGATGTAAGGTTTGTCTAACCTTGCATGTACCCCGCGTTGACGATTTCCGCATACATGGGCCGACACTTGGTAAAATCCAGGATTTGTATGTGGAAACTCCTGCTACGGCTCATCCGGGGCCTATTTCATTCCAAACCTATGGTTTCCATGTGCATATGTCCTAAACAAAGCAAAGCAAATAAAAAAATCCATTGGTAAACCCTCGCACGGAGAAAGCTATAGGGGTAGATCTGCGGGGTCCCCGCCCTAGGGTTTCCCAAGATACGAGATCACCGGAGCGTCGAATCGCTTGAAAACTTGCATTTGTCCCTAACATATGTGTACAAGTGTGATGTAAGGTTTGTCTAACCTTGCATGTACCCCGCGTTGACGATTTCCGCATACATGGGCCGACACTTGGTAAAATCCAGGATTTGTATGTGGAAACTCCTGCTACGGCTCATCCGGGGCCTATTTCATTCCAAACCTATGGTTTCCATGTGCATATGTCCTAAACAAAGCAAAGCAAATAAAAAAATCCATTGGTAAACCCTCGCACGGAGAAAGCTATAGGGGTAGATGACCAGCGTCCCCGCCCGACAGTTTCAAAAAAAACCTATCAACGGAGCGTCGGAATCGCTTGAAAACTTGCATTTGTCCCTAACATATGTGTACAAGTGTGATGTAAGGTTTGTCTAACCTTGCATGTACCCCGCGTTGACGATTTCCGCATACATGGGCCGACACTTGGTAAAATCCAGGATTTGTATGTGGAAACTCCTGCTACGGCTCATCCGGGGCCTATTTCATTCCAAACCTATGGTTTCCATGTGCATATGTCCTAATCAAAGCAAAGCAAATAAAAAAATCCATTGGTAAACCCTCGCACGGAGAAAGCTATAGGGGTAGATCTGCAGGGTCCCCGCCCTAGGGTTTCCCAAGATACAGATCACCGGAGCGTCGGAATCGCTTGAAAACTTGCATTTGTCCCTAACATATGTGTACAAGTGTGATGTAAGGTTTGTCTAACCTTGCATGTACCCCGCGTTGACGATTTCCGCATACATGGGCCGACACTTGGTAAAATCCAGGATTTGTATGTGGAAACTCCTGCTACGGCTCATCCGGGGCCTATTTCATTCCAAACCTATGGTTTCCATGTGCATATGTCCTAAACAAAGCAAAGCAAATAAAAAAACTCTCGCACGGAGAAAGCTATAGGGGTAGATCTACGGGGTCCCCGCCCTAGGGTTTCCCAAGATACAGATCACCGGAGCGTCAGAATTGTTGGAAAACTTGCATCTGCCCCTAACATATATGTACAAGTGTGACGCGTCATTTTATGTGCTAAATGTTTTCCGTTTCGCGCGTTGCCGGACGGGTGCACGCGCGCGCCCGGTACGGCCATACCGCATGTCCCGGTGGCCCCGTTTTGCGCAGTTGGCAAAGCAAACGGAGCCAAAAAATCGAGCGGAGCCGCGTGGCGTCATTTTATGTGTCCTAGTGACCACTGCAAAAGACGGAACTGGGATACGGCAATTATCTTGGAGAACCCTTCACGAACAGGGCTATCTCGTCCGGAGTTCTATGGCTTTTAGGGGAAATGAGTAGGAAACGGCCCGTTTCACCACATAGTTTGTCGGAACGAGGCCATATTTGGCACGTGCGTGGGCCTTAGGATGGGAAGCAAGGCCCCGGTCGCGGATTTCCAATCCGAACCACGGGCGACGGTTTTTCCATTTTCGGGGTGCCGGAAGGGCTTTTTTTTGTGAAGCAGCTACATGGTGCGCATTTCAGTATCGCGCGGGACCTCCGCGCGGCGGTAGGATACCTCCTACGCACCACCTATCACATGCCATATGCGCGGAAGCCATCCGGGAATCCCACCCGCTTCTGCGGTGCCCGCCGAATCCGCTGGAAAGCTGTCGGATTTGAACGGGGCGACACTTTCCTTCGCTCAATAAATGGAGGGAAAAATGTTTTTAGGTCTAGGACGCGTCATTTTATGTGCTAAATGTTTTCCGTTTCGCGCGTTGGCGGACGGGTGCACGCGCGCGCCCGGTACGGCCATACCGCATGTCCCGTTGGCCCCGTTTTGCGCAGTTGGCAAAGCAAACGGAGCCAAAAAATCGAGCGGAGCCGCGTGGCGTCATTTTATGTGTCCTAGTGACCACTGCAAAAGACGGAACTGGGATACGGCAATTATCTTGGAGAACCCTTCACGAACAGGGCTATCTCGTCCGGAGTTCTATGGCTTTTAGGGGAAATGAGTAGGAAACGGCCCGTTTCACCACATAGTTTGTCGGAACGAGGCCATATTTGGCACGTGCGTGGGCCTTAGGATGGGAAGCAAGGCCCCGGTCGCGGATTTCCAATCCGAACCACGGGCGACGGTTTTTCCATTTTCGGGGTGCCGGAAGGGCTTTTTTTGTGAAGCAGCTACATGGTGCGCATTTCAGTATCGCGCGGGACCTCCGCGCGGCGGTAGGATACCTCCCTACGCACCACCTATCACATGCCATATGCGCGCGGAAGCCATCTGGGGATCCCACCCGCTTCTGCGGTGCTCCCGCCGAATCCGCTGGAAACTGTCCGGATTTGAACTGGGGCGACACTTTCCTTCGCTCAATAAATGGAGGGAAAAATGTTTTTAGGTCTAGGACGCGTCATTTTATGTGCTAAATGTTTTCCGTTTCGCGCGTTGGCGGACGGGTGCACGCGCGCGCCGGTGCGGCCATACCGCATGTCCCGGCGGCCCGTTTTGCGCGATTGGCAAAGCAAACGGAGCCAAAATCGAGCGGAGCCGCGTGGCGTCATTTTATGTGTCCTAGTGACCACCGCAAAAGACGAAACTGGGATACGGCAATTATCTTGGAGAACCCTTCACGAACAGGGCTATCTCGTCCGAGTTCTATGGCTTTTAGGGGAAATGAGTAGGAAACGGCCCGTTTCACCACATAGTTTGTCGGAACGAGGCCATATTTGGCACGTGCGTGGGCCTTAGGATGGGAAGCAAGGCCCCGGTCGCGGATTTCCAATCCGAACCACGGGCGACGGTTTTTCCATTTTCGAGTGCCGGAAGGGCTTTTTTTGTGAAGCGGCTACATGGTGCGCATTTCGATCGCGCGGGACCTCCGCGCGGCGGTAGGATACCTCCTACGCACCACCTATCACATGCCATATGCGCGCGGAAGCCATCTGGGGATCCCACCCGCTTCCTGCGGTGCCCCGCCGAATCCGCTGGAAACTGTCCGGATTTGAACTGGGGCGACACTTTCCTTCGCTCAATAAATGGAGGGAAAAATGTTTTTAGGTCTAGGACGCGTCATTTTATGTGCTAAATGTTTTCCGTTTCGCGCGTTGGCGGACGGGTGCACGCGCGCCCGGTACGGCCATACCGCATGTCCCGGCGGCCCCGTTTTGCGCAGCTTGGCAAAGCAAACGGAGCCAAAAATCGAGCGGAGCCGCGTGGCGTCATTTTATGTGTCCTAGTGACCACAGCAAAAGACTGAACTGGGATACGGCACTTATCTTGGAGAACCCTTCACGAACAGGGCTATCTCGTACCGAGATCTATGGGTGTTAGGGGACAGTGTAAGTAAACGGCCCGTTTCACCACATAGTTTGTCGGAACGAGGCCATATTTGGCACGTGCGTGGGCCTTAGGATGGGAAGCAAGGCCCCGGTCGCGGATTTCCAATCCGAACCACGGGCGACGGTTTTTCCATTTTCGGGGTGCCGGAAGGGCTTTTTTGTGAAGCGGCTACATGGTGCGCATTTCAGTATCGCGCGGGACCTCCGCGCGGCGGTAGGATACCTCCTACGCACCACCTATCACATGCCATATGCGCGCGGAAGCCATCCGGGGATCCCACCCGCTTCTGCGGTGCCCCGCCGAATCCACGGAAACTGTCCGGATTTGAACTGGGGCGACACTTTCCTTCGCTCAATAAATGGAGGGAAAAATGTTTTTAGGTCTAGGACGCGTCATTTTATGTGCTAAATGTTTTCCGTTTCGCGCGTTGGCGGACGGGTGCACGCGCGCGCCCGGTACGGCCATATCGCATGTCCCGGCGGCCCCGTTTTGCGCAGTTGGCAAAGCAAACGGAGCCAAAAAATCGAGCGGAGCCGCGTGGCGTCATTTTATGTGTCCTAGTGACCACTGCAAAAGACGGAACTGGGATACGGCAATTATCTTGGAGAACCCTTCACGAACAGGGCTATCTCGTCCGGAGTTCTATGGCTTTTAGGGGAAATGAGTAGGAAACGGCCCGTTTCACCACATAGTTTGTCGGAACGAGGCCATATTTGGCACGTGCGTGGGCCTTAGGATGGGAAGCAAGGCCCCGGTCGCGGATTTCCAATCCGAACCACGGGCGACGGTTTTTCCATTTTCGGGGTGCCGGAAGGGCTTTTTTTTGTGAAGCAGCTACATGGTGCGCAGTTCAGTCTCGGGCGGCACCTCCGCGCGGCGGGAGGAGACCTCGTACGCACCACCTACCACATGCCATAGGCGCGCAGCAGCCATCTGGGGATCCCACCCGCTTCCTGCGGTGCCCCGCCGAATCCGCTGGAAACTGTCCGGATTTGAACTGGGGCGACACTTTCCTTCGCTCAATAAATGGAGGGAAAAATGTTTTTAGGTCTAGGACGCGTCATTTTATGTGCTAAATGTTTTCCGTTTCGCGCGTTGGCGGACGGGTGCACGCGCGCGCCGGTACGGCCATACCGCATGTCCGGCGGCCCCGTTTTGCGCGATTGGCAAAGCAAACGGAGCCAAAAAATCGCGCGGAGCCGCGTGGCGTCATTTTATGTGTCCTAGTAACCACGGCAAAAGACGGAATTTGGATACGGCAATTATACGGCCATACCACATGTCCCGCGCGCCCGGTACGGCCATACCGCATGTTCCGCGCGCCCGGTTAAAGGGGTAGATCTACGGGGCTCTGAGGTTAGGGTTTCTTGTACCAGAGGGAATCTCGAGGTAAGATGATATAATTATTTTTACTACTTGTTCCTATGGAGGCACCGCCGATGGAGGTCGGTCAAAGGGGTAGACCGCCCGATCGAAAGGGTAGACCGCGCACTCAATTTAATGTGAACGTGGTAAAAAAGGTAATCTGGACCTAATATAATATATACTAGTATATTATAGTTAGAAGAAACAATGAAAGAAAAAACAGACAAAAAAATTCTGGCTAATGTTTCAAAAAAAAAAAAAAAAAAAAAAAAATTCTGGCTAACCCGAGGGTGGCCCTCGGCGTATGAGGGAATCTGGCTAAGCCGAGGGTGCCCCTCGGCGTAGCTAGGGATCTGGGAACACCAGGTCGGCCTGCCCGCACGCGTTTTCCCCAATCCCGCTCGCATTTTGCCCAAGTCCCGCGCTCGCGTTTTCAGCCCGACGCCGCCGCCACCTGCCGCTCCCGCCGCCGCCGCCACCTGCCGCTCCCGCCGCCGCCGCTCCTGCCCGACGCCGCCGCCACCTGCCGCTCCCGCCGCCGCCGCCACCTGCCGCTCGCGCCGCCTCCTCCCGTCGCGCCGCCCTCCTCCTGTCCCCGACGCCACCGCCACCCTGCTGCTCCCGCCGCCGCCGCCACCTGCCGCTCGCGCCGCCCTCCTCCCGTCGAGCCGCCCTCCTCCCGTCCCCGACCACTGGCCCCCGGCCCTCCTCCCGTCACCGCTGCTCCCGTCCCCACCCTCCTCCCATCCCCATCCTCTCTGCCCCTCGGCCCTCCTCTCGTCGCCGCCCTCCTCCTCGCCCCGGCCTCCTCCTCGCCCTGGCCCTCCTCCCATCGCCGCCCTCCTCCTCGCCCCGGCCTCCTCCTCGCCCCGGCCATCCTCCCGTCGCCGCCCTCCTCCTCCTCAACACCCCTCCCGCACTGTGGTATGGTAAGCAACTTTAGCCTTTTTTCATTTTTGTATTGCTTTAATTGTTGTAATAGAAATTGATGTAGAAACAAATAGAAATAGAATTGATTTGAAATAGAAATAGAAATAGAATAGTGGAAATAGAAATTGAAACCATATGTATGTATGTGTGTTCTTCTCCAACAATAGATAGTGGGGATAGAAATAGAATAGTGTAAATAGTAGAAACAAATAGAAATAGAATTGATTTGAAATAGTAATAGAAATAGAATACTGGACATTTGGAAAGAAATAGAAATGTCTAGTTGAAATTGAAATGATATGTTTAATAATTGAAATAGAAATGCAAATGTGAATTTCTTCTAATAATATGTATTTGTAATAGGCCATGCCGTGACCGCCTCGTCTTGAGCACCCCGGCGTGACGATCCCGGATCTTGACGCGCTTCTCGACGGTCGGTTGTTCGACTACTTCCTCTACAGCCGAGGGTGAGCAAAATTTCCAACTTCTTCTCCGCATTTTATTTATGTCACTAGATTCATTTTCCAAGTCAAGTTGCGTCACCTAGGTGTCACTTCCCGTCCTCAAGCGTTACGCGGATAAATATGCATTAGTGGTCGGCATATTTTCAACCGTAACGCTTGCGGCATTTACGGGACAGTCGGCGGATCCGTAGTTGGGTACGTTCTCCATGCTCTGCTCCGGTCCGAGTCAGGATTTCGGCAGCGCCTCACCGTTGTTCTCCGGATGCACATCCTCTTGTCTTTTGGCGAGACGTGTATCGGGAGAGCAGCGGGGAGGTGCTGCCGAAATTTTGACTCGGACCGGGGTAGAGCATGGAGAACGTACTCAATCTACGGATCCGGCGGCTGCTAGGAGCCCACCTAGTAGAGATGTAGGTTGATGCATTCGTTTTGCCTGTTAAAAAAATTAAAATATGATGCATTCTCCTATTTGATATAAATGCTATGCTTGTCGTTTGGCTTCCAATAGAGCAGAGGATGGCTGATAATGGATGGATGTACACCGGCCGTGTTAGTGCGACTAATAAAACAGATGAGTGGATAAGGAAGACTTGGCATTTAGTGAAGGAGTTGGCGCGTGGTACAAAACAGAAGGTTCAGCCACTTTGCCCGTGCAATCGTTGCTTGAAGCATCACCGTCGTGGAAAGGATGACATGTTTAAACACCTTCTGCAATATGGGTATATGCCTCGTTACGTCACGCAGATCGACTTTGATGAGCACGAACGTGACAGAGGTGAGGTGATGCGGCAGCGGCTCAATGGCAATGAGTACGATGGGGTTAGAGACTTTCTAGATGATCTTGTCGATGCCCACATGCCATAGACACCACCTACAAGGGAGCACCCGCCAGAACCGGAGGAACCTCCAGAACCGGAGGAACCAGAGCCAGCCGCGAAGGCCTTCTATGATATGATAGCCGCTGCTAAGACGCCTCTGTACGATGGCGCCGAGATTTCTCAGCTCGATGCCATCTCCCAATGTCTAGCCGACAAGACCCGGTACAACACCACCCGTGACGGCTTCGAAGCAAGTCTGAAAACAACTGGTAACATGTTGCCCAAAGGGCATTGTCTGCCTAAAAGCCTCGCACGAGACGAGGCAACTCATGTCGGCGCTCAACATGGATTATCAAAGGATAGACTGTTGTGAAAATGGCTGTGTTCTCTTCTGGAAACAGTTTGCGGAGGACAAGTACTGTCCCATTTGTAAGGCCTCTAGGTATGAAGAGGTAACGGGAAAGGATGGTCAGGTGAGGCAGTCAAAGATCGCAAAGTCGATTCTTCGGTATCTCCCATTCATAAAAAGAATCCAGCGGCTTTACTTGATCGAGGAGACCGCCAAACAGATGACGTGGCACAAGATGGGGACTCGAATAAAGGACAATCAGGGGCGGACGAAGATGGGACATCCATCGATGGCAATGCATGGAAGAACTTTGATAGAAAATACCCCCATATGGCAGCAGATGCTCGGAATGTCGAATTGCGATAGCTACAGATGGCTTCAATCCATATGGTATGTCGAATTCCAATTACAGTTGTTGGCCCGTGTTTGTAATTCCGCTCAATCTCCCTCCCGGAGTCCTAATGACGAGGAAGACCATGTTTCTGTCGCTGATCATTCCAGGGCCCCATTACCCGGGAAGAACTTGAGTGTCTACATGCAGCCGATTGTGGAAGATTTGAACCACTCTTGGCACCACGGGACGTTGACGTACGACCGAGCATCGAAGACAAACTTCTGCATGAAAGTTTGGTTGCGGTATACCATGCATGACATGCCCGGGTACGCCCTAACATGCGGATGGTGTACAGCTGGTAAATGGCCATGCCCGGTGTGCGAGGCATCGACTTGAGTTCCTTTGGCTAAATAAGGGTCGCAAGTATGTTGCGTTTGACACGAATCGGCAGTACCTCAAACGGAGGCATCCGTTCAGAGAAGACAAAAAGAACTTCAAGAAAGGCAAAGTTGTGCATGAAGTAACAGAGGTGCCAAAGTTCGATGGTATAGCTGTTGATGCCGAGCTACGTGCTCTCGTGCCAGCGGCATCGGAAGCTGGCCATCAATTTGAGGGATATGGTGTAACGCACAACTGGACTGACGAGGCAGCCTTAACGAAGCTCGAGTATTACAAGGACCTCGAACTTCCCCATAACATCGATGTGATGCACACCGTAAAGAATGTCGTGGAGTCCTTATTTCACACATGCCTAAACATTCCCGGAAGTCAAAGGATAATGTCAAGGCTAGAGTCGATGTTGAGAAGCTCTGTGATAGGAAGAAATTACACATGCAACGTCCTGCGGCCGTCGAAAGAATTGGTTCAAGCCGCACGCCGACTTCTGCCTTGATTCCATCCAAAAGAAGGAGGCATTCAAGTGGCTAAAATACGTTTTGATGTTCCCCGATGGTTATTGTTCGAATATGAGCAAGGGAGTCAATCTTTCGACGGGAAAAGTCACCGGGCTCAAGAGTCACGACTATCATATATGGATTGAGCGGCTGATGCCGGTGATGCTTCGAGGGTATCTCCCCGAGAAAATATGGCGAGTGCTCGCGGAGTTGAGCCATTTCTTCCGCACGCTCTGTGCTAAGCAGATATGTCCTAAGGTTATTGAGAAGCTGCAAGTTCAAGTGCCGGAGTTGCTATGCAATTTGGAGATGATCTTTCCGCCAGGCTTCTTTACTCCGATGGCACATCTCATTGTGCACCTCGCAAACGAGGCACTCTTGGGTGGCCCAAAGGCGATTTCGGTGGCAGTTTTGTATTGAGAGAGAGTTCAAGTATATTCGGAAGATAACCTGGAAACAAAGCCAAGATTGAAGCATGCATAGCTGAGGCAACGTGCCTTCGGGAGATGGCAGATGCCGCAACAACGTACTATCCTGATGAAGTTCCCACTCTGCATAACCCGGTCTCTCGTTACAATGTCGACGTGCCCATGAATGACCCCAAGCTTCAACTATTCCAATGTCCCGGTGGCAAGGCTGGTAAAGGACAAAAATATAGATTGGAGAGGGAAGAGAAGGATTGCATAATGCTCTATGTGCTTATGAACATGAAGGAAGTGGTGGGGGGACGGCACGATGGCGGTCACGATTTCATTAGGTAACATGGTGTAATGCTTATTGTATCTAGTTTCGATCACCTACACTCAACTCGGTCTAATGCTTACTGTATCCTTTCAGCGAATTCACGGATGAACAGTGGTGGCTTCCGCGCGATCCCACGGGCGCGGAGTTGGAGACTCTACTGAAAGAGGGTGCTCCCGAAGTAAAAATAAACTTTGTGTCTTGGTTCATGAAAAAAGTAATGTCTAAGCTGTCCCTCTTACCTACCAATATGTGACTTGTCCCTGTTATTCCACGTAACTAATGCACACAACAAATTTGAACCGTGCTTGTAGGGAGCTGATGCAAACGTTGAGATGACAGATGAGTTGAGATGTGTTTCTCAAGGTTGTAACCGTGACGTCATGAAGTATGAGAAGTATGACGTGAATGGGTTTCGATTCCATACGAGAGACACACCAGAAGGGCCGGGCGAATCCAAAAACGATAAATACTGGTGTCTTCACTAAAGGATCCGATACCTTTGATTACTACGGGAGGTTAGAGAATGTATACGAGCTGACCTTCAACCGTACAAACAAACAACTCAATCTCGTTGTGTTCAAGTGTCATTGGTTCGACCCAAGAGGTGGACAGAGAATTACCAAGTCCATTGGGTTAGTTGAAGTTAAGCCTTCCACCACCTATACCGGAGCCGATGTCTATATTGTTGCTCACCAAGCCAAGCAAGTTTATTATTTGCCGTACCCATGCCAGAAAGCGGCCCTCAACGGCTGGGAAGTCGTGTTCCAGGTATCGCCACATGGTAACCTACCGATTCCCTCCGAGGACGATTACAACAACATTGACCCTGTAACATACGAGGGAATTTTCTATCAAGAGGAAGAGGACTTCGGGCACTTTGAGTTAGAATGTGTTCTTGAAGAGGACCTCAGGAACGATGCAGAAACTCGTGGTGAGTCAGTGGTGGATCTAAAGGACATAGATATGCTCGAGAAGTTACAAGTGGAAGATGATAGCGATGATGAGCCTCCACCCGTCTATCAAAATCCAACTTACTACTCAAAAGATAGTGATAGTGATAGTGGCAAGGAGAAACAAAATGAGATTGACGATGAGATTGATGACGGCTGGTGAGGGTCTTTTATGTGTTTATATTTCAACATGCTTCTTATTTGTTTAGTATCTTTATGCTTACTATTTATATTTTTTTCAACATGCTTCTTTATTGTTTAGTATCTTTATGCTTAGTATTTATATATTCTTGAACATGCTTCTTAATTGTTTAGTGTCTTTATGCTTACTATTTATATATTTTTCAACATGCTTCTTAATTGTTTTCTCTTTCTCAATGCAGGTGATTGAACAATATGAGCGGCGGCAAGGAGGACTCGTCGAGCTTGCTTAAGAAGATGCAACAACGCAAGAACAATGTTAGAAGGAGTGAGAGGGAACCGCGTCGCAATCCGCGTTACGAGGACTTTGCGGTAGGAGGAGGAGGACGAGGACGAGGACGAGGACGGGGACGAGGTGGAGGTGGAGGTGGAGGTGGAGGTGGAGGTGGAGGTGGAGGTGGAGGTGGCTGGGGAGGACCGGACTTTGAGCCACCACCCTCGGCTTCAGGCGACGTTGCTTCCGGGTTCTTTTTGGAGGGGACGTCTAGAGAGGAGGCGGAGACGGAGTCTAGAGCCGAGGAGGACTCTAGCCGCGGGTTTGAGACTCCGGAGGAGGATGGGCGGCCGAAGGCACTGAAGATTCGTGGGGAAGCGAGAGTCCCCGACGAGAGGAAGGAGCCTAAGACCCATGAGGCGAAGACCCTTATTATTCCTGCTGGCACTGAGTAAGTGTACTAATTTGGCAATTTCGATTTTCAAGTACTAATGTTTGATTTTCATGTGCTAATGTTTGATTTTCATGTGCAGCAATTGGATATTTCCTCCGGGGGTCAAGGGGCGCCTGCCTAGCAGCATGATTGGAGCTTTGCTTAGGAAGTTCTGGCCGGGCAAGTACTATCCCCTCGGCACTGTCCCAGCTGGCGAGATGAAGCTAGCCACTACTTGGACGGACTACGAGAGTGCCCCTGGCGTAGGCTTCCCGACGGCTGCTGAGGCCGTGATGAGAAAGTTTTGGGTAAGACATATTTTCTCGAGCTTCGTTCATATTTGATGACCCCAATGTTCTAACTCATGAATCTCACAATTGTTTTTTGCATGATTGAAGTGTTTTTATCGTGTGGCGCCCGAGGTTGAGGAGGCGGCCGCGAACAGGACTTTGCGGGCGACTTGTGAGAGGTTGACACCGCAGGTGTGGTACAACCAAAGGATCACGTCCGCGGGTCACTTCTGGGCAGAGAGAGGCGAGAGGGTCCATAAGCCGGACATTGTCGGTAAGAATGCTAAGGCCGAGTACGAGATGACGGTGGAGGACTACATGTCGGTGAGTAAAATGTCAATGAGATTCTACATTGCTACTAAGTTGCGATTGCATTAGATTGAGTTGAGTATTGCATTTTCAGGTTATCCCCGATTGGGCCGAGCCGCATGCCGAGGCATGGGAGGAGATGGTTAGGACGAGGTGGCTCAAGATGGACGAGGACTTTGCAGCCGTGGCGAGGCGGAACGCGGAGAACCGAGGCGACGGTGGCACACACTGTGGGGGAAACCTCAGCTACGAGCGCTACAAGGGGAAGACGGTATGTATACATTTTATTTTCCTTCAGGTTCAAAGTTGGTACTCACAACATTTCCTTTCGCGATGCGTAGGGCCGCGTTAGGACCCGAGGAGGAGATGTCGACCTCGAGATATACAACAAGATGCGGCTTAAGAAGCCCGATCTCTCGCAGCCTCAGCCCTCGCTCCCTGAGTACTTCGGCACCTACGCCGAGGACGTCGAGAACTACTGCGAGATGGTGAGGCATCGTCACCCGGAGGTGGATGACCCCATGAGCGCGGAGGTCGACGAGGAGTCGTTGGTCCTGTCGTCCGGAGGGTTGCCGCATGGCCGTCTCGCCATGCTGAACAAGGCCGTCAAGCATACCCTCACCACGACCTTCACGCGTCTCAAGGCGGGACTCACCAAGGACAGCCCCCCTCTCCCGCCTCGTCGCCGGTCTCGGCAACAACCCGCATACGACGTAAGTTTCCCTCATTTCCATCCTCTTTCCGACTTTCGTTCATACATTGCTAAGTGCTAACGAGACATGAATTTGTGAAATTGTAGCCTGACTTCGAGGCGGCCTACGTGGTCGCTCATCAAGAATATCAGGTGGCCTTCAACCAGCACCAGCAGCACTTCATGGAGTACATGGCATATATACATGTAAGTTCCAACCTTTGTTTCTGCAAATGATGACAAGTCCCACTTTCCCCTAGTTTGATGCTTCATTTCTTCAAAGACTGACATGTAAACTATCTTGCAGGCGTCGATGGTGGCCAATCAAACTGGACAGACAATGATTTAGGGCCGATGCCTCCCTTTCCGGGGCCGGCGCCAAACATGCCATCGAAGGAAAATTTCGCTGCGGAGTACTATGGGAGAACAACGGTAAGTTCTTCGCCAAACCGAATACTACGGCTTTCCTTTGCCTCGCAAATTGCTAACATCTCGGGAACATGTGTGTAGGGAACGGGATGTTCCGGAAACCAGGGTGGTGGGAGGGAGATCACACCGGTTCATCATGGTGGTCCTTCTCCCGGTGCTACACCCGGTACTTCTCCCGGTACTTCTCCCGGTCCTTCTCCCGGTGGTTCTTCCGCAGCTTCTACCGGAAGGAATCGGCCCGGGCCGGTGTCTAGCGGCGACGAGCTCCTCTAGTTGTCGCATTGTATCTCTTATCGACACTATGGCACCATGTATGCACACTAGGGCACCACCATGTATGCACATTATGGCACTATGTATCCACTATGACACTATGTATGCACTTCATGTTATGTGTATTTGCACTTCATGCGAAGTTCCTGTGAATTTTATGTGAATTTTATGTGCTTTTATTATCTGCCAAATCTGGAAAACAGCAAAAAAACCAAAAAAAATGACCAAATGGTCCAAGCTACGCCGACGGCTTCCCCCTCGGGGTAGCGTCGACATGGACCAAATGGTCTCATGTACGCCGACGGCTTCCCCCTCGGGGTAGCGTGCGCCAGCGCTCGCCAGGGCCTGCCGCGTGGCAGAGTACGCCGACGGCCTCACGCTCGGCGTAGCGTGCGCCAGCGCTCGCCAGGGCCTGCCGCGTGGCAGCGTACGCCGACGGCCTCACGCTCGGCGTAGCGTGCGCCAGCGCTCGCCAGGGCCTGCCGCGTGGCAGCGTACGCCGACGGCCTCACTCTCGGCGTAGCGCGCGCCACGGCTCGCCAGAGCCCGCCGCGTGGCAGCGTACGCCGACGGCCGCACCCTCGGCGTAGCGGTAACGACCGTCAGGTCGACGTCGTCCGTTAGCTTGCTACGCCGAGGGCTAGTACGCCGACGGGTGGTCGTCGCCCTCGGCCTTCGCCTTCTACGCCGACGGTCTCCTCTACGCCGACGGCCAGCTGGGCTGTCCCGAGGCTGACCTTGCCCGAGGAGCTATGCCGAGGGTCCCCGTCGGCGTACCATACGCCGAGGGCGAGGCGGTGGTACGCCGAGGGCCGCCGGCCGTCGGCACCTCGATGGATTCCTGTAGTGCTACCGTAAAAGCACCCATTTTAAAATATGTCGGAAAATCCATACTAAAATTTAGTATCATCTTTATTATATGTTTTGAGATGCTTTCTAAACCTGAATTAGATCTCTTCTGCTGTGTTTTGGAAAACAAGACATATTAGCAAACGGTTAAATTTATCTAGGTGTTGTCACCGATTGAAATCCAGGACGATAGCACGATTGGTCACATTGGTTGTGTTGTCCTTGTCATCAGAAGCATTTTCAAAACCGATCAATGATATATGTACCTATCAAGCAATAATACGTGTGGGGGATACTATCGTCAGAGTTAGAACCAGTGTATATTTGACTAGTATATCAAGAGCCACAAACAGTCTCTATTACACCTTGTGTTACTAGTTCGTTTTCCAAATCCTCAAATCCTCAAAGGAACACACAAACATGTGCTTGAAGGAGGAGTAAGGTGTGGAAGGGGGCAAGAACAGAAAAATGAAGGATATATAAAACTAGTGAAGTATGGTAATCATACGTCTTCTTTAGGAATAGGAGTCATTAGGGAAGAAATAACACTTCGTGCACGGGACTAGGCAACAACGACGTTGCTCAGTTTCACTGAAGATATTCGAGTGTTGATGGGTTACTCTGAGGCTCTCTTGGTCTAGATTGAACAGCTGATGCAAAGGAACTTGAAGAGCAGCAGTACGCGACCATTAACGATTTTCTATGGAATGAATATATATGTCAGTTTTCTCGTAGCGAGTTGATTTCTAGCCTGGCGACTTGCACAAGATAGCACGATTGGTCGCACTTTGATTGCACACATTGGTTGTGTTGTCCTTGTCATCAGAAACGTTTTCAAAACCGATCAATGATATACCTACCAAGCATGTGGGGGATACAATCATCAGAGTTAGAATCAATATATATTTGACTAGTATATATTGTGGCCAGGTCGACCACGAGTACGTGTGCGGAAGCAGCAGGCGACCGGCACAGAGGCGGATGCGACGTGCTTGGGCAGCGGCGGCGTGGATAGTTGCGTGGGCATCGGCCATGGCCGGGCTCTGGCGCTGGACTGTTACTGTACTGCGTCTGGTGGATAGGAAAGGGGATAAGAACCCAGCCACTTTATTTAGAACTACACGATCGTTCCCACCTCACAAAACCCACGTGATCGCCAGGTTTCATCTGAAAACATTACTAAGTTTCCTACAACTTTGCATTGTCATAAATAGAAATTGTCAGAGTCATATCACAAGATATGTGGTTTAAGCTATTCTACATCCCATGCATATTACGCCCTTTTACCATGACAGTCTTAGGTGTATCGTGTTTTAGGAATGATACATGAACATGTGAACTCATGTAGTGATGTTCCACCCCTTTCCTACGTACATATAAGATACTAGCGGAAGGCACATGATATGCATGTGTGGTTTATGAATGATTACCATTGCAAATAAGATCACATCATACTTCTATATTTTACAAATCATATTTAACAATAAAATGTTAAAACCACTTTATGTGAGTCGTAATAGTCTTACAGTCCTTTTTTTGTGTTCGCTAATGTGATTTTCGGTATTATCATAGAAGATCACGAGGCTCTGTTGTTGAACCTGCAAGATTTTGAGAAACAGTGGTCAAGAGTAGCTGTTTTGTCTTGATTAATTTATAAAAACTGCATTTGCTTGGTTATCACATCATCTATATATGTACGTGTGCAAGTACTTTCGGGTCATAGCTTGCACAAACACAAATTATTTAAAGTAGAATGAAAGAGTCACATTTACTAGATTGTGAGGTCGAGTGCCACCGTGAGAACTCTAGAGAGATCCTTGTTAGCCTCATTTTGGCGCAGGTCGTGCAAGCGAATCTCAGAATCCTCTGTCATTCGATCAATCATATCGAGAGATGATTAATGGTTATTCTTCATGTGAATAAAATAAACGGCTAATAATTTCTTGTATGTCATGCCGATGGATAATAAGAATCAAAATTGGTGTATTATATAGTGGTATAGATTTTTCACTAGATGACACTCTAGGGGCTTGAGGGGTGTAAGGTATTTGTCGCTATATAATATTGAGGTGGCATGATTCACTAGTAGAAAAAGGGGCAACGGTACCGGTTCCAGAGGGGCTTTTGTACCGGTTAAGCAACCGGTACAGAAGATCCGGTACAAAAGCCTCCCCCCTTTCGTACCGGTTCATTACGAACCGGTATTAAATGGCCTCCACGTGGGCACCCATGAGGGCGCAGGGCTAGGGAGTTTTGGTACAGGTTTGTAATACGAACCGGTACCAAAGGTTGTCTACCGCGGCAGAGAAAATGCAGAAATCTCTGCTGCGGCAGAGAATCCAGGGTTTAGGGTTTTAGGAGGGGTTTAGGGGTATCAGACCGTTTCATATCGCGTCGATGCGCCTGCTCGCATTTGGGTTTAGGTAGTACATGAAGATAAAGGTGATGCATATCAACTTGGTGCATATAATATAACACATGTAATTGCATAAGATCGCAAACTAAGTAGTATGCATGAAGATCGATCTTCATGCATATATAGTGGTACTCTCCGAGGCATACTATCTATTACATGTAGTATAGTGGTACTCTCTGATTCAAACTATATGTTACATGTACATCTTCATTCATAGTGGAACTCTCCGAATGGCGGTATGACGTCCCGAAGGAAAAATCCCGCCAATTCATCGTCAATTGCTTTGAAGCGTTCCTCGATTGAGATCATGTCCTGCTTTCTTGCCAACTGTAAAAGAATGAGATACAAATGAATACATGAGCTATGTGTGTGTGTATATATATCAAATCACAAACAAACAATTATTACTGAAACTAAGCACAACTTATGGTAACAAAATAAATTTGTGAATTTTTTTTCATACCTCTTTATTTCTTTGATTATTCGTTCTCTCGCTGACAATTTTGTGGATGTACTCGCAAATATAGTATCCACATAGATTAGTCCCCTCTGGTTATTGCGGTCATTTCTGTACAAGAATATAATTCAATGAAACAATAAATCAAGTATGATAAAGGTGTGTGGACCTAGGTAGTAGTACTACTTACTTTGTTCGCACGCCATGTCAGTTTCGGTTTCCATTCATGGGACCGATCTTCCGTGATGAACATTTCCCATACACTGCCCGAGAAAAGAAAATGCATAAAAGAGTTATCAATTAGTTGATATCAGAAAATTACCAAAAAGACTTATAAGAATTAAAATTACTTGTTGAGCATGAAAAACATGTCTTGTATAGTATGGCCTCTTTGCTTTGTGAGTCAAAGACTTCAACCTCTCCTTAATAAATTTTAATGACGAAAAGAATAAAGTAGAACCTGCGCACGTTTAAATAAGCAGTGTCATATATATAAGTCATCAGTTAAAATTTGAACTTCTCCTGAGCAAAATAGAATGTGTTATAAGACAGTAACACTCACTTGAAGTTGTAAGGCCAAAGTATTATCCTTTTGTCACGTTGTCGCTTCAAATACCTTAGCAAAGTCTCCGGTGTATCCCTGTTATAGATGGGATCCTCTATGGTTTTTTCATGCATTGTATCCGGGTCAATGAACCCAATGTGCTTGATTTCATCCGTTTTGCATTCGAGCATCTTCGATATGCATAATATAGCGCACGAAGTATTATACTTTGCAGACAATGAACGAGCTGAGCTAAAGACTTCTCAAATTACATAAATAAATCACTTACAGACAATAGCAACTGATGATTGATTTGTCGAGGGCCCGGAGATTTATAACTGAAAGAGTTCGCCGAAGTCAACGCTCACAGAGTATTCTTGGAAGTAGTGTTCTTTCTTAACTCGCACCATGATAGAATCGATCCCTTTCTTTGTGGCATTACTATACCACGCATGCAAATTACGCAGACTTGTTGGTAGCTTCCTGAGATTCTCGACCAAATCTTTCCCTTGAATAAATTTATATTCTACTTCAGCGAAGGGGTAATCGGTGTATTGTCGAGAACTTTGAATGGCCTTCTCGTCAAACACCATGAGAGGGGGGACCGATTGAACGGGTTGTTCTCCGAGTTGGTGCACTTGTTGTTTCCCTTTTTTCGCTGTGACACCCGATTGATTGCGTTTTTTCGCCTCCACCATCTCGTCATACGACCTTTCAATAGAACGCCTATAGTCATATGGCGGCGATGGTACATGGTCATATAGATTCTCAACGGTACGCACAACTTTCACCAGATCTAGTGTCTTCTCAAAAGGTATCTCTGGCGCTTTCTTAGCAAAAAAGGATTTCAGCTGGGACTTACAGCTTTGCTCATTTTCCTCGATACTCGTTTCCCAAGGTAACTTTTCCATAGGCGGCAGTGGTTTCTCCATTCTAGATCTTTTCCTTGGCGGAGTACCGTTGCGTTTAAAGGACGCTATCTTACGCGGAGGATCTCGAGATGGTGGACTCACGCTGGGTTTCTCTCAGGTAGGTGTGGACTTTCTTGCTCCTGTGGACTTCTACCAGGAGGAGTCGATGGCCTTTGCTGCTCATGTGGACCGTTACCAAGAGGAGTCGGTGGCCTTTCCTGCTCATGTGGACAGCTACGAGGAGTCGGTGGCCTTTGCAAAAGGACGATGTATTTCTTCGGCCATAGGGTGAAACCGTGCTTGACATCGGCCATTGTCCTCTCATCGTCACCTCTAGGAAAATCAAGCTCCACTGTTTCAAAACCCGGAACAACTTCATCCACCCCGACACGAACACAGCCCGGTGGAATGGGCATATGATGGTGCGTTGCTCCATCTTCATTTGGGTAAACATAGCCGACCACCACCTTAACAGACACGGTCCTAAATAACATATGTAGCTCGCAATATGTCTTCTCCGTGACATAATCCACGGGGTAGCTTCCTCCACATCCGTCAAGATGCGTGGAACCCACACTGTTCTTCGCTGAGATGGGGCAGCATCGGCTTGAGGATCCTGTAGAAACATCGGCTGATCAGTTGCCCTCTGATTTTTCTCAAGCGCCTCCACCCTATTTAACAATTCCGTTAACCTGTCCGACCCTTCTTCTTTCGCGGACGGCTTCTATAAGTGTCAGCGCACTCCGGCCACGCTTCTTTCAAGGTCTGACCTGGGCAAGCTCAAACCCGTACAACGTGTTCAGGATTCCCCAAAGCGAGTGTCAGCTCGTCATTCTCTCTATCGGGAATGTACTCTCCCTTTCTAACCTTTTCAATTGCATCTACAAGCTGCTTCGTGATTGCTTCAATTTTGTCCTTCCATTTCCCCTGCGCAACGATCTGCCCTGTCTTTGGGTCCAACCCTGCCCCATGCGCGAACAACCAGAACTTGGACCGGTCGGGCCAGTCCCATGTCTGTGGAGTGATTCCTTTTTCCATCAGTTCATTTTCAAACGCTGTCCACTTCGGAATGGCAGTCTTGTAGCCACCTGACCCCAAATGATGGAAAAGTTTCTTCTTTGAAGCATTTTTCGTATTTGTGACCGATCGGGACTTAGCAGTTGTCGATTGCTTATACCTCTTAAATGCGGGCCAATGATCTTTTATCTTCACTAGATTATCATCGAATACTGGATCTTCATGCTTATATTTGTCCCATAATTTTTTCTTCCATGTCTGGAATTGTGTTGCCATCTTCTTGAGAGTCCATTCCTTGACTTTCTTCTTCTGGCCTTCCATCATTTTTTCCGGTAGGCTGAAGCGTGTCAGTAGAGTGTCCCAAATAAAAAATTTCCAGCGCTTCGTTGACAAAACTAGCTTCAGTCCCCGCGTTCTTCAGCTTATGCCACTCTTGAAAGTTGATCGGTACATGGTCCCTAACAAGAACTCCAGCTTGACTTGTAAATTTGCGGCAGTGATCTTTGGGATGCACCGGTTCACCATTATCCTTAAATGCGGTGAGGGCTAACCTACCCTCGCCCTTTAGCAGTTGCGTCGGGCCTCGTTTTGTTTTAACAGACTTGCTCGATGATCCAGAAGGCTAAAAGAAAAATGATTCATTAATAAGTGCAATACAAATAAATGAATGCATCTACTGATGAACATAGACTTGATACATAAATATACACCTCGCCGGAGTTTGTTATGGACACTTCATTGTCTCTTCTAATCTCTTCAGACTCAAGTCCCTCACTGGCATCGTTCAGAAAATCTGCGAACTCATAGTCATCTCCATTGGGTTCCGGCCCACGGGCACTCGCATATATCATTTTATGCACCGCTTCTTCTTGATCCTCATCTCGGACGAAGGTGCCGTCCTCCATAGCTCAATGTCACTACACAATTAAGAAAGCAATTAATTCATTCATCATGTCATGATCATAACAGATTGCTAGATGGATAACAATTGAAATGAAGAAATCAATAACCCTAACCCTAACACTCGGCGCTCCTCCTCTCGCTCTTCTCTCTTTTTCTCGACCCTAACCCTAACACTCGGCGCTCCTCCTCTCGCTCTTCTCTCTTTTTCTCGACCCTAACCGGTTCTCGCGTGAGTAAAGCAGCAATGCCGCCGGGGAGCGACACATGCTCTCGCGTGCCACCGTCGGTTGCTCTCCGTTTGGAATTTCGCGAGCTCACAGACGGCGATAGCAACGCGCCACGACTCCCCATCCCTCCCCTCATCTTCCCTTCCTCCTAGTCCCCTCCTTTTCAAATGAGTAAAGCAGCAACGCCGCCGGGGAGCAACACATGCTCTCGCGTGCCACCGTCGGTTGCTCTCCGTTTGGAATTTCGCGAGCTCACAGACGGCGACAGCAACGCGCCACCACTCCTCATCCCTCCCCTCCTCTTCACTTCCTCCCAGTCCCACCGCGAGGTTATTATTGCAATTTTACAACACTCAGCGCTCCTCCTCGATGTTGTGGTGGCAGGGCCGCTTCCACCACAGCGGCACCGACAACGACGACAAACTAGGACGAAAACCCCAAAAATAACCTAGGACGAAAACCCTCCCGCCGATGAGAGGTCGTGGTCGGCCACACCTCTAAGGTCCCAAGGCCACGTGAGATGGAGCAGACAGACGGCGTCACCGATGAGGGGACGAAACCCTAGATCAGTTTTCCTGTCTGCCTCCCGCTCTCCTCCCGCATATCTCATGATAGTGGAACATACTAATAGTACTTGTTGTAGCCCCCCTTCTTTTTCTCTCACAATCTGCTACATTACCAGCTTACATCGGCAGGAACCAGCTCAAATCACACGGGAAACTACATGATCAAACTCGAAGGAGCTAGACGCTATGCTCTGGGCCGACGCTGTTGGCTTTGTTGCTGTTTTCCGGGTTCATCATGTAGAACGCCTCCGAGTCGAGGGATCCCACTGTTGTCTACTATTGGCTTCTTTTCCTGTAGACAGTGTTGGGCCTCCAAGAGCAGAGGTTTGTAGGACAGCAGCAAGTTTTCCCTTAAGTGGATCACCCAAGGTTTATCGAACTCAGGGAGGTAGAGGTCAAAGATACCCCTCTCAAGCAACCCTGCAATTACGATACAAGAAGTCTCTTGTGTCCCCAACACACCTAATACACTTGTCAGATGTATAGGTGCACTAGTTCGGCGAAGAGATAGTGAAATACAAGGGATATGGATGAATATGAGTGATAATAAAAATCTGAAATAAATATGGCAGCGAGTAAACATGTAACAGAACAGTAAATAAACGGAGATTCGATGTTCGGAAACAAGGCCTAGGGATCATACTTTCACTAGTGGACACTCTCAACATTGATCACATAATAAAACCACTCTACACTCTCTTGTTGGATGACAAACACCATTAATTGTGTAGGGCTACAAGAGCACCGCAATGCCGGAGTTAACAAGCTCCACAACATTCGATGTTCATATTTAAGTAACCTTAGAGTGCATGATAGACCAACGCAATTATACGTAGTACTAACATAGCATGCACACCATCACCGACAGACTATGAAAGGGGGAATAGATCGCATCAATACTATCATAGTAATAGTTAACTCCATAATCTACAAGAGATTACAATCATAACCTATGCCAAGTACTATATGATGCACACACTGTCAACATTACATCATGGAGGAGGAAAATACTACTTTAATAACATCACTAGAGTAGCACATAGATGATATTCAACTAGATCACAAAGAGAGAGATGAACCACATAGCTACGGTAGAGCCCTCAGCCTCGAGGAAGAACTACTCCCTCCTCATCATAGGAGACAGCAGCGGTGATGAAGATGACGGTGGTGTCGATGGAGATGCCTTCCGGGGGCAATTCCCCGTCCCGGCGGCGTGCCGGAACAGAGACTTCTGTCCCCCGAATCTTGGCTTCGCGATGGCGGCGGCTCTGGAAGGTTTCTCGTATCGTGGCTTATTCCCCCGAAGTTTTAGGTCAGGAAGGCTTAAATAGGCGAAGAGTCGGAGTCGGAGGTTTTCTGGGGGCTCCACACACCAGGGGGCGCGCCCCCCTTCTGGCCGCGCCACCACCATATGTGGGGGCCCTGGGCCTCCCCTCTGGTCCCTCTTCGGTGTTCTGGAAGCTTCGTGGAATTATAAGATCGTGGGCCTTGATTTCGTCCAATTCCGAGAATATTTCCTATGTAAGATTTCTGAAACCAAAAACAGCAGAAAACATGAACTCGCACTTCGGCATCTCGTCAATAGGTTAGTTCCGGAAAATGCATCAAAATGTTATAAAATGTGAACAAAACATGTAGGTATTGTCATAAAAAAAGCATGGAACATCAGAAATTATAGATACGTTGGAGACGTATCAGCATCCCCAAGCTTAGTTCCTACTCGCCCTCGAGTAGGTAAACGATAACAAAGATAATTTCTGAAGTGACATGCTACTTACATAATCTTGATCATACTATTGTAAAGCATATGAGATGAATGAAGTGATTCAAAGCAATGGTAAAGATAATGACTAAACAACTGAATCATATAGCAAAGACTTTTCATGAATAGTACTTTCAAGACAAGCATCAATAAGACTTGCATAAGAGTTAACTCATAAAGCAATAGATTCTTAGTAGAGAGCTTTGAAGCAACACAAAGGAAGATATAAGTTTCAGCGGTTGCTTTCAACTTCAATGTGTATATCTCATGGATAATTGTCAACACAAAGTAATATGATGAATGCAAATAAGCAAGTATGTAAGAATCAATGCACAGTTAACACAAGTGTTTGCTTCTAAGATAGAAAGAAGTAGGTGAACTGGCTCAACATAAAAGTAAAAGAATGGCCCTTCGCAGAGGGAAGCAGGGATTAAATCATGTGCTAGAGCTTTTCAGGTTTTGAAATCATAAAGAGAGAATAAAAGTAAAGTTTTGAGAGGTGTTTGTTGTTGTCAACGAATGGTAGTGGGCACTCTAACCCCCTTGCCAGACAGACTTTCAAAGAGCGGCTCCCATGAAATTTTTATTTTTGGGTGACACTCCTTCCAAACTTTGCTTTCACAAACCATGGCTAACCGAATCCTCGGGTGCCTTCCATCAATCTCATATCATGAAGGAGTGTCTTTTTAGTTTTATTTATAGATGATACTCCTCCCCACCTTTGCTTTCTCAAGCCATGGCTAACCGAATCCTCGGGTGCCTTCCAACAATCACATACCATGGAGGAGTGTCTTTTTTTGTAAAATTATGAAGGTTAATTAATTGGGGCTGGGAACCCCATTGCCAGCTCTTTTTGCAAAATTATTGGATAAGCGGATGAAGCCACTAGTCCATTGGTGAAAGTTGCCCAACAAGATTGAAAGATAAAACACCACATACTTCCTCATGAGCTATAAAAAATTGACACAAATAAGAGGTAATAACTTTTGAATTGTTTAAAGGTAGCACACGAAGTATTTACTTGGAATGGCAGAAAATACCATGTAGTAGGTAGGTATGGTGGACACAAATGGCATAGTTTTTGGCTCAAGGATTTGGATGCACGAGAAGTATTCCCTCTCAGTACAAGGCTTAGGCTAGCAAGGTTATTTGAAGCAAACACAAGTATGAACCAGTACAGCAAAACTTACATAAGAAAATATTGCAAGCATTATAAGACTCTACACTGTCTTCTTTGTTGCTCAAACACTTTTACCAGAAAATATCTAGACTTTAGAGAGACCAATCATGCAAACCAAATGTCAACAAGCTCTACGGTATTTCTTCACTAATAGGTGCAAAGTATATGATGCAAGAGCTTAAACATGATCTATATGAGCACAAAAATTGCCAAGTATCAAATTATTCAAGACATTATACCATTTACCATATGTAGCATTTTCTGTTTCCAACCATATAACAATTAACGAAGCAGTTTCAACCTTCGCCATCAATATTAAAAGTAAAGCTAAGAACACCAGTGTTCATATGAACGAGCGGAGCGTGTCTCTCTCCCACATAAGCATGAATTTATTCAGAGAATGAAAATAACAAAAACGAAAATAAAAGCACACAGACGCTCCAAGTAAAGTACATAAGATGTGACGGAATAAAAATATAGTTTCAATAGAGGTGACCTGATAATTTGTCGATGAAGAAGGGGATGCCTTGGGCATCCCCAAGCCTAGATGCTTGAGTCTTCTTGAAATATGCAGGGATGTACCACGGGGGCATCCCCAAGCTTAGACTTTTCACTCTTCTTGATCATATATCATCCTCCTCTCTTGACCCTTGAAAACTTCCTCCACACCAAACTCAAAACAAACTCATTAGAGGGTTAGTGCATAATCAAAAATTCACATATTCAGAGGTGACACAATCATTCTTAACACTTCTGGATATTGCACAAAGCAACTGGAAGTTAATGGAATAAAGAAATCCATCCAACATAGCAAAAAAAACAATGCGAAATAAAAGGCAGAATCTGTCAAAACAGAACAGTCCGTAAATACGAATTTTTTAGAGGCACTTAACTTGCTCAGATGGAAATTCTCAAATTTAATGAAAGTTGCGTACATATCTGAGGATCACGCACGTAAATTGGCAGATTTTTCTGAGTTACCTACAGAGAATCATGCCCAAATTCGTGACAGCAAGAAATCTATTTCTGCGCAGTAATCCAAATCTAGTATCAACCTTGCTATCAAAGACTTTACTTGGCATAACAATGCGAGAAAATAAAGATAAGGAGAGGTTGCTACAGTAGTAACAACTTCCAAGACTCAAATATAAAACAAAAGTGCTGTAGTAAAATAAAAACATGGGTTATCTCCCAAGAAGTGTTTTCTTTATAGCCATTAAGATGGGCTCAGTAATTTTAATGATGCACTCCCAAGAAATAAGAGTTGAAGCAAAAGAGAGCATCAAAAAGCAAATTCAAAACAAATTTAAGTCTAACCCACTTCCTATGAAAAGGAATCTTGTAAATAAATAAGTCATGTAAGCATAATGCAATAAGCATAGGAAAACTAGACAAGCGCAACTTCAAGATTTTCAGCATATAGAGAGGTGTTTTAGTAACATGAAAATTTCTACAACCATATTTTCCTCTCTCATAAAGATTTTCAGCAGCATAATGAACAAACTCAACAATATAACTATCACATGAAACATTCTTATCATGAGCTACATGCATAAAATTATTACTACTCCCAACATAAGCATAGTCATTCTTATTAATTGTAGTGGGAGCAAATTCAACAAAGTAACTATCATTATTATTCTCATCACCATAATCATCAAATATAGGAGGAGGCATAGTATAATCATAATAAACTTTATCCTCCATAGTAGGTGGCACCAAAATACCACTATCATTATAATCATCATAAATAGGAGGCAAAGTATCATCAAAGAAAATTTTCTCCTCCATGCTTGAGGGACTAAAAATATCATGCTCATCAAAACCAGCTTCCCCAAGCTTAGAATTTTCCATAGCATTATCAACAATGGTGTTCAAAGCGTTCATACTAATATTATTGCTACTAGCATGCAAATAAGGTTCCATAGGTTTTTTAATTTTCGCATCAAACAATCCATGTCTTAACTCAGGAAATAGATTAAAAAGCTCACTGTTATTTTCCATTATGCCTAACTAGTGAAAAACAAGAAACAAAAATATGCAATTGCAGGATCTAAAGGAAATAGCTTCGAGCACTCACACACCGGCAACAGTGCTAGGAAATAGCTTAGTAGTCGGAGGATGTGAATACCTTTTACCTTACCTCCCCGGCAACGGCGCCAGAAAATAGCTTGCTGTCTACTGTTGGCTTCTTTTCCTGTAGACAGTGTTGGGCCTCCAAGAGCAGAGGTTTGTAGGACAGCAGCAAGTTTTCCCTTAAGTGGATCACCCAAGGTTTATCGAACTCAGGGAGGTAGAGGTCAAAGATATCCCTCTCAAGCAACCCTGCAATTATGATACAAGAAGTCTCTTGTGTCCCCAACACACCTAATACACTTGTCAGATGTATAGGTGCACTAGTTCGGCGAAGAGATAGTGAAATACAAGTGATATGGATGAATATGAGTGATAATAACAATCTGAAATAAATATGGCAGCGAGTAAACATGTAACAGAATAGTAAATAAACGGAGATTCGATGTTCGGAAACAAGGCCTAGGTATCATACTTTCACTAGTGGACACTCTCAACATTGATCACATAATAAAACCACTCTACACTCTCTTGTTGGATGACAAACACCATTAATTGTGTAGGGCTACAAGAGCACCTCAATGCCGGAGTTAACAAGCTCCACAACATTCGATGTTCATATTTAAGTAACCTTAAAGTGCATGATAGACCAACGCAATTATACCGAGTACTAACATAGCATGCACACCGTCACCGACAGACTATGAAAGGGGGAATAGATCGCATCAATACTATCATAGTAATAGTTAACTACATAATCTACAAGAGATTACAATCATAACCTATGCCAAGTACTACATGATGCACACACTGTGAACATTACATCATGGAGGAGGAATAGACTACTTTAATAACATCACTAGAGTAGCACATAGATGATATTCAACCAGATCACAAAGAGAGAGATGAACCACATAGCTACGGTAGAGCCCTCAACCTCGAGGAAGAACTACTCCCTCCTCATCATAGGAGACAGCAGCGGTGATGAAGATGACGGTGGTGTCGATGGAGATGCCTTCCGGGGTCAATTCCCCATCCCGGCGGCGTGCCGGAACAGAGACTTCTATCCCCCGAATCTTGGCTTCACGATGGCGGCGGCTCTGAAAGGTTTCTCGTATCGTGGCTTATTCCCCCGAATTTTTAGGTCAGGAAGGCTTAAATAGGCGAAGAGTCGGAGTCGAAGGGTTTCTGGGGGCTCCACACACCAGGGGGCGCGCCCCCCCTCTGGCCGCGCCGCCACCATGTGTGGGGGCCCTGGGCCTCCCCTCTGGTCCCTCTTCGGTGTTCTGGAAGCTTCGTGGAATTATAAGATCGTGGGCCTTGATTTCGTCCAATTCCGAGAATATTTCCTGTGTAAGATTTCTGAAACCAAAAACATCAGAAAATAGGAACTGGCACTTCGGCATCTCGTCAATAGGTTAGTTCCGGAAAATGCATCAAAACGTTATAAAGTGTGAACAAAACATGTAGGTATTGTCATAAAACAAGCATGGAACATCAGAAATTATAGATACGTTGGAGATGTATCACCCACTACGCGCTCGAACCGCGCGCGCATGTACATTATGTCGCCCTCGCCGCTGCTATAGGACGCCGGTATGACCCCGGCCCCCATTGACGCCGACCAGGTGCTATCCCCCGGGCTGAGGATTGTGTCGAGCACCTGGCGGGAGGTGGTCTCGGCGAGCACGCGTTGGCCTGGCCTGGAGTGCCGTGGCCGGCCTGGTCTCGGTGGCGCATGCGCGGTGTGGAGCTGGGCAGGGAATCGCGGCGGCGGCGCAGGGGCTAGCGGCGGGCGACGACGCCGGAGGAGGGGAGAAGGGGTGGGAGGTCATCTCACCTCTGGTTGTCGGCGCGCGGAGAGGGGATCAAGCGGCGGGCGACGGCGACACCTGGTGCTGCGGGCGACGGCGGCGTGGCGCTGCGGGCGACTGCGACGGCGACGGCGTGGTGCGCGCGCGACGGCGTGGTACTGTGCGCGCGGGCTTTCTTGTTCGATTTGGTCGTGCGGCGAAGGAAAAATGAGGCGAAGGGACCTTTAGTACCAGTTGGATCCACCAACCGGTACCAAATCCCTTTGGTACCGGTTGGTGGTTCAAACTGGTACCAAAGGTCATTTTTTGTTTTTGTTTTTGTTTTCTTTTTCTGTTTCTTTTCTGTTTCTTTTTCTGTTTCCTTTTCTTTTCTGTTTCTTTTTTGTTTCTTTTCTTTTCTATTTCTTTTTTCTATTTCTTTTCTATTTATTTTTTTCTATTTCTTATATTTTCTTTCCTATTTATTTTCTATTTATTTTTCTATTTATTTTCTTTACTCCGCCACGACGCCGTCCACGCGGGAAAGTTTCCCACCACGACATCGCGGGAAAGTTTCCCGCCATGACGCCGCGCGGGAGAAAAAGGGCGGGAAATAATGGGCGGGAATAAAAATTTATTACGATTGAACTAGAATTAAAGTACATAGCTCAACTGAAAATTAAGATACATAGCCAGATTCGAATGTTGGAGTCATCCAGTCATACTCGTGCCTAGCCCTATAAACATCGCCACTTTAGTCGTCGTAGTCGTCGTCGTCGTAGTCGCTGGCATCGGGGTCGCGGCAGTCGAACATCGGCGGGTGAGCACGTGTGGGCAAGGACTAAGGGTAGCACAGGCAAGGGCCACGGTACGCCATGACGCTCTAGAGAGTCCGTCCATGCCACCACAGCCGACGGTCGGCCTCGTTGAAGTTCGAATGAGGCGGGCCATCCTCCTCGTGCCTGGCAAGCGCACTCTCACACCGATTGATGAAGAAGCTTTCCCAAGTCGGGCTGTAGTCGGGATGCCACTGGGGATTCCTCCGCTGCTCTGGCGTGAGCTCGAAGTAGTAGTGGTTCGTGATGGCCATCTCGCGCGCCACACCTAGAGGGACAGGAGGACCCGGTACGCCTCTGACGCTCAGCAACCAGCCGGTCGGGACGCGGTAGCCCAGCGGGCAGGGGTAGTTCGAGGCGCAAAGAGCCTCTGCCTTCCGGGGGGTTAGAGATACGATGGAAGCCATGAGAGAGAGTGATGAGAGGTTTGCAAAGATGAGTCTAGATGCGATATGTAAATGGAAGCCAAGCCTACATATATATAGTGAAAAAATGGCGGGAAGACGGAGGCGGGCGGTGGAAAGCGTGGGAAGATGGGGGTGTCTTATCTGGGGGAGGCTTATCTGGGAGGGCCTAATCTGGGGCGTTTAGTACCGGCTGGTGGGTGCAACCGGGACTAAAGTTGTCGGTGGGATAAGGACGCGTGGGTAACCTTTAGTACCAGCTGGTGGGTGCAACCGGGACTAAAGGTGGTTTTTCTGTCATCTAACAAAACTGTCGGTGGGACAAGGACGCGTGGGTAACCTTTAGTACCGGCTGGTGGGTGCAACCGGGACTAAAGGTGGTTTTCCTGTCATCTAACAAAACTGTCGGTGGGATAAGGATGCGTGGGTAATCTTTAGTACCGGCTGGTGGGTGCAACCGGGACTAAAGCTGTCGGCGGGATAAGGACGCATGGGTGGACGCACTGCTCGATGAGATAAAGCATGTAGCGCACGATGCTCTGTCGGAGGAACGAGACAAAGCAGAAGCGGCGCCGTGCCTATAAAAGGAACATTGATACGCCTTGGCAAGCAAATGAACAAGCATACCAACAAGCAGGTAGGGAGAGTTTCATCCCCATGGATGGAGTAAGGGTTGGAAAATCTCCCGTGGCGCAGCTTCTCGAAGATGTCGTTGGTGCACACTCCCTACAACATCTTCGGAAGCTGCGCCTCGGAAAAATTTCCCTGCAAGCCCGTGAAAGACTCCATATCCTCTAACATTAATGGGGAAAGGGTTGGGAAATCTCCCGTGACGCAGCTTCTCGAAGATGTCGTTGGTGCACACGCCCTATGGCATGTTCGGAAGCTGCGCCTCGGAAAAATTTCCCTGCAAGCCCGTGAAAGACTCCATCTCCTCTAACAGTAATGGGGAAAGGGTTGGGAAATCTCCCGTGGCGCAGTTTCTCGAAGATGTCATTGGTGCACACGCCCTACGGCATCTTCGGAAGCTGCGCCTCGGAAAAATTTCCCTGCAAGCCCGTGAAAGACTCCATCTCCATTGTTAATATCTTACATACAGTAACATCATTACGCAAAAGTGATTTCCATATTGAGATACACAAGTTATGATCCCTATCTAGCTACTCTTCTGAGTTTTCTTCGTGTGTTTCCCTTTCTTCTGACTGCGACGCAACCATGGACAATCTTCATTATTTAAGATGGTGCTTGGGTCAGTTTTTACCTTGAAGGGTGGAATATCATCAAACTTATTATAATCTTCTGACATGTCTGTCTTGTCCTATACTCCCCGATGTTTCTTTTTCCTGAAAGAACTATGTGGCACTTTGGCTCATCGTATGATGTGTCCTCTTGCCTTTCTTTTATTTTTTTCGGTTTGCTAGACATGTCCTTCACATAAAAAAACCTGAGCCACTTCACTGGCTAGGATGAATTGTTCGGTGTCGTACCTTAGATTCTTGAGATCCACTGTAGTCATTCCGTACTGCGGGTCTACCTGAACCCCGTCTTTCAGGTTGAACCATTTGCACCGGAACAAAGGGACCTTGAAATTAGGTCCATAGTCAAGTTCCCATATCTCCTCTATGTACCCATAATATGTGACCTTCTTCCCATTGCCATCTGATGCATCAAAGCGGACACCACTGTTTTGGTTGGTACTCTTTTTATCTTGAGGCGAACGTGTAAAATGTATTCCCATCAATCTTGTACCCTTGAAAAGTAGATATAGTTGAAGATGGTTGCTTGGCCAACAAGTATATCAGCTCGTCATCCATGACATTCATGAGACGTGTTTGCAACCAACCGCCGAAAGTCTTCATGTGTTCTCCATCAATCCAATCTTCACATTGCTCCGGGTATTTAGAGCGTAAGATATCCTTCTGTTCCTCTTTGTACAGAGCCACCAAGATGGAATTATGTACAACTATGTAGTATGCTTGAGTGAAAGAATTTCCGTCCATACACGTTGTTGCTTTCTTTCCTAGCATGCCTTTTCCACGCAGTCTCCCCTCATAGCGCGATTCAGGAACACCGATCGGCTTAAGGTCAGGAATAAAGTCAACACAAAACTCAATGACCTCCTCTGTTCCATATCCCTTGGATATGCTTCCTTCAGGCCTAGCACGGTTATGAACGTATTTCTTTAAGACTCCTATGAATCTCTCAAAGGGGAACATGTTATGTAAAAATACAGGACCGAGAACGCCAATCTCTTCGACTAGGTGAACTAGGAGATGTGTCATAATATTGAAGAAGGATGGTGGGAACACCAACTCGAAGCTGACTAGACATTGCACCACATCCTTCTGTATATTTTGTAGAGTTAGTGGATTGATCACCTTCTGAGAAATTGCATTGAGAAACGCACATAGCTTCACAATGGGTACTCGAACATTTTCCGGCAGAAGCCCCCTCAATGCAACCGGAAGTAATTGTGTCATAATCACATGGCAGTCATGAGACTTTTAGGTTTTTGATACTTTTTCTCTAACATGTTTATTATTCCCTTTATATTCAGCGAGAAGCCATACGGGACCTTAATGCTACTCAGGACTTAAAAAAAGATCTCCTTCTCTTCTTTGGTAAGAGCGTAGCTGGCATGACCTTGATACTTCTCTGGATTCGGGTTATTTCCTTCGTGGATACTTTGGTGGTCCTTCCGTTCATCTGGTGTATCTTTTGTCTTTCCATAAACGCCCAAGAACTTTAGCAGGTTCACGCAAAGATTTTTCGTCACGTGCATCACGTCTATTGCAGAGTGAACCTCTAGGAATTTCCAGTAGGGTAGCTCCCAAAATATAGACTTCTTCTTCCACTTGGGTATGTGTCCGTCAACATCATGCGGAACAGATTGGCCACCGGGACCCTTTCCAAAGATCACTTTTAAATCCTTGACCATATCATATATAGCATCCCCAGTAGGGCGGGTAGGCTTCGTTCGGTTATCTGCCTCACCTCCGAAATGCTTTCCTCTCTTTCTTACGTGATGTTGTTTTGGAAGAAATCGACGATGCCCCAGGTACACATTCTTGTTTCCCAAATATATAATGTCAGTCTCACCTAAACAGTGTGTGTGCATGCATTGTATCCCTTGTTTGACTGCCCTAAAATGTTACTAAGAGCAGGCCAATCATTGATGGTTACAAACAACAACGCTCGTAGGTTAAATTCCTTTTGTTCGTGCTCATCCCAGGTACAACTTCTTCACGCCACAACTGTAAAAGTTCTTCAACCAATGTCCTAAGGTACACATCAATGTCATTGCCGGGTTGCCTCGGGCCCTGGATGAGCACTGGCATCATCATGAACTTCCGCTTCATGCACAACCAAGGAGGAATGTTATAGATACATAGAGTCACTGGCCAGGTGCTATGACTGGAGCTCTGCTCCCCGAAAGGATTAAAGCCATATGTACTTAGACCAAATCTTAAGTTCCTTGCGTCATCTGAAAATTGACTTGAATTCTCTGTCGATTTTTCTCCACTGCGACCCGTCAGCGGGGTGTCTCAGCATCACATCTTTCTTACGATCCTCTTTGTGTCATCGCAACAACTTGGCATGCTCTTTGTTTTGGAACAAACGTTTCAACCGTGGTATTAATTATAGGAGCATACCACATCACCTTCGTATGAACCCTCTTCCTGGGGTTGGACTCGCCCTCAACATCACCAGGGTCATCTCGCCTGATCTTATACCTCAATACACTACATACCGGGCATGCATTCAAATTCTCGTACTCCTCGCGGTAGAGGATGCAGTCATTGATGCATGCATGTATCTTCTGCACCTCTAATCCTAGAGGGCAGACAACCTTCTTTGCTTCGTACGTACTAGAGGGCAATACGTTCTCCCCTGGAAGCATCTTCTTTATTATTTTCAGCAACTTTTCAAATACCTTGTCAGAAGTACCATTCTCTGTCTTCCATTGCAGCAATTCCAGCGTGGTACCCAGCTTTTTCTGACCATCTTCGCAATGTGGGTACAACAGTTTGTTGTGATCCTCTAACATTTTCTCCAACTTCAACCTCTCCTTTTCACTTCCGTAGTTTATCTTCGCATCAAGAATGACCCGACCCAAATCATCATCGGGGTCATCAAATATCGACTCATCAAAAATGGGCTCTTCTTCAGCTTCGTCTTCCCCCATTCTACTATCACCGTCTTCAGTGAACATAGGATAGTTTTCACTATCCTCTTCTTCTTCGTTGTCTTCCAATATAACCCCTCTTTCTCCATGCTTGGTCCAACAATTATAGCTGGGCATGAAACCGTTCTCCAGTAGGTGGACGTGAAGGGTCTTTGAGGTAGAGTAATCCTTCATATTCTTACAGGAACTACATGGACAATAGATGAAACCATTCGACCGCTTGTTTGCCTCAGCCACGTTGAGAAAATAATGCTTGCCATTAATGAACTCGGGATGGCACCGGTCACCGTACATCCATTATCGACTCATCTGCATTATATATGTATATCAAAAATAATTAATTACACAACATCATGGATATATGAGTGAACAAATTAATTAATATTCAAGTTCATCACATAAAACTAAGTTTTTGGATAAAAAAGAAGAGGCTCACCGAGGTGGTATGGTGCCGGCTAGGGGACGATGCTGGCGATCGACGGCGGTGAGGACGGGGATGATACTAAAACCTACAAAACATACTTTAATTTGAGCTCAAATTGCAAAAAAAACCTAACTTAGGCATTTCATCGAACACCTTGCTAGCACTAGAAAAATAGTACGAGTTAAAACTACCAAAGAAATGAGCTAAATTAGGAACGCCGGAAGAAAGAATGATATTGCTAACCCTTGGATAGATGGAGGTCGTTAATCTTGTTAAAATGGTGGAGAAAAAATGAAAATTTGTTGGAGTGTGAGAGGTGGAAAAAATTTAGAAATGTGTGTGTGAGAGAGAGAGGAAAAATGAGAAGGATCGGGTTGGGGGCAGGGATCATATAGTGGAGCCTTTAGTACCGGTTCTTTACATGAACCGGTACCAAAGGTCCAGCCCTGGCCCCACCGCGTGCCTGAATTTTGGCCGAAGACCTTTCGTACCGGTTCCCAACACGAACCGGTACGAAAGCCCCTCCCAAACATGTACCAAAGCTCCTCGCCCGCCTGAGCCCCCAAACCGGTACAAATGACCCCTTTAGTACCGGTTCGTAAGGGAATCGGTACTAAAGGCTTAGATGGTTGCCCCATTTTCTACTAGTGATTGTATATATGGGATATGCCACCAGAAGACACTAAGGAGACAAGATTGTATCCATAAGACATTCTAGTGGACAATGCATGAGTAAAACTACAACATGATTGGATCTATCACTGCATAACATTGTAGGGGAATGGCTGGATTTGATCTACGGGATCTGTTACGGGACGACACTACGGTGGTATGGTTGGATCTATGGGACCTGCCACTAGACTATACTACTGATTTAGAATAGGACCAGAGATAGAATTATCGAGGTGTGCATGATCCTATGGAGGGAGAGTGTCAGGAATGAACCTTTGCCAACCTTAGAGTTGAAGTCATTTGTTTTTCCTTTGCAAAAGCTTAGGACTTTATACATTTGATTCCAAACTATATCTAAGAAGGCTCGAGGTGTAGGAATTGAAGGAAGGCAGGACATGGAATAAGTAGCAAGGCTTTGAGGTTTTGTCATATGGTGGCTTAATTTTTCTATTAAAAGTACAAGGAGTTGGTTCCCTTCATTTTAGATTGGGTCGACAAGGGGTGGGATATCTAGGTAAAGGCCAGACTTATACTTCTAAAAAATTATAATGGACACATGAAGGGTGACATGGCCTCACCGAAGTCTCTCTCACCCCGACTATAGGTCTGTATCTCACTCATTAAAAATTTCAGCTATATACTTTTCCCGTGATTTTCAGAACCTCGCAAGGTTTCAGCCTGTTGTTTTCTAATCTTGTTTCCAAAATCCAAGATTGTTTCATTATCATCGAGCAAAGAGAGTATTTTGACCAAAGGTGGCACAACTTCATCAAGAACAACAAGAATATCCACATTTTTGGAGTATATTGTAAATGCAGAATGTTAATATTTGGATCCCATTGTGATAGGCACCTTACGATCAAAGTTGGAGCATGGCTGGTTGTCCAACACTAATATAAATATGGGAAGTACACACGCACTAACAAGGGAAGTGTACAAAAGAAACATGAAAATACACACAGTGCATACAAATACATAAAAAATATCACTTTTTGTGAACTCATATTTATGGATTTCTGCATAAGAATATAAAAATATATTAATGCAAAACTAATAGAGAAAGGTGTAAGAAATATGGATATATGTAGTATGTACATTACACATATATGTTAGTTACGATAAAAAGGAATGATGTCACACATGCATATATAAGGTAGAACGAAAAAAAATACACAATCACTAGTTATTTGCTTATAGACAATATAACCACGCATAGAATACTCACTAAATCTTGACCAATTCTAAACTTGATAACTAAAATAACATTGGAACTATGTGTTGTAGTATTTTTTTAGGCGTGGTTTTTCAGAGGCCACATATTAATAATACTTCAACTATTTATTCTATTATGTCCAGAGTGAATAAAATAAAATTGGTACATCTCTCTTCTCATACAACCACATAAAAGTTAAAGTATGCAAACATATTGAGCTGGGTTTTATGTGAACCCTTATGTTCTCGAGCTATTTTAGTGAGTTTCTATCCACCTTGGAATATGTCGGCGTTTTCCTTCAAAGATTATGTAAGTGATCTCTATTCATTAACATGTATGATCTTGGCTTGAGTAGTCTCTCTAAGATCAATGTATTTGTCATCCAAACATAATTATTATATTATAATAGCATCAACTTCATAAGGAACGTAAGCTTAAGATTCATCTCCACAATCGCTCCTTTTGATGTGTCATATACTACTATAGCAAGCGCTCTTGCACTACCATCAACTAATCTCTAATATTTTCCTCAAGAAAACACCGCTATAGAATCTACTTCCAATTTACCAGCGTGGTCAATTTTTTGGAGCTCTCCAAAACTAATGGTAAGTGTGCTCTCACTATCACTCAAGGTTGTTTTGGCACAATTGCTCGATTCCTGTGGATTTTCCTTCATCTAGCTTTCTGATTCCTTAGGTTCCTGAGTGACATGGATACAACAATGCGGATGTTTGCCCATCACTATCATCTAGATTTGTTTACTCTTTATAACTGACGAATAAGAAAGGTGGTTAAAATGGAAAATTTCAATGTTTTGTGTTTATTCTTGGATGGCCATACATATACATGCACCTATATTTGCTATTTATGCATGAATGGTATGTGTTACCAATGCACTATCAAAACCATAATTATTCATGGTTTGGCTGAAATGAAAGTGTTAAAGACTTACTTAGTTGCCTATAACTTTCCATTGTCATAAATGGAAATTGCAGGAACCATATCACAAGATATCATTAGGTTTAAGCTATGGTACATCCCATGAATATTTTGCCCTTTTACAATGGCATTCTTAGGTGTACTGTGCTTTAGGAATGATACATGGACGTGTGAACTCATGGAGTGATGCACTGTAAAGGAAAGGTGTAATTTGTCCCACCCCTTTCCTACATGCATATAAAATACTAGCAGAATGTACATGATATGCATGTGGTGGTTGATGAACGAGGACCATTGCAAATAAGATCCAACCATACATCTATATTTTACAAACAAAAATTAACAGTAAAATGTTAAAACCACTTTATGTAAGCCGTAGTAGTCTTACACTCCTTTTTATATTCACTAATGTGCTTTTCGGTATTTATCATAGATGATTACCAGCCTCTGTTGTCGAACCAGCTAGACTCTAAGAAATTATGGTCAAGAGTAGCTTTTTTCTCTTGATTAATTTATAAAAAAAATACATTCGCTTGGTAGTCACATGACATATGTACTCGTGCAAGCTTGTACGTCAGGTCATAGCTTGCACAACCACAAATTATTTAAAATAGCATGCAAAGGGTCACATTTACTGTATCGTGAGGTCTTGTGCCACCATGATAACTATAGAGAGATCCTTTCCAACCTCATTTTGTTGCAGGCCGTACTGAGCGAATACCAGAAAACATTTGTATCCGATCAGTCACATCGAGAGCTGATAAATGGTTGATATTCACCATGTGAAGAAAATAAACGGCTAAGAGTTTCTTATACGTCATGACGATGGGTAATCATAGTTCAAAAACTGGTGTATTATATAGTGGTATAGATTTGTCACAAAATGACACTCAGGGTGCTTGAGGGAAATAAGGTATTTGTGACTAGATAACATTGAGGTGGCAGTATTGAATATATGGTATCTGCCACCAAATGACACTAAGGAGACAATAATGGATCTATAATATATTCCATTGGCAACGCATGAGTAAAGCAACAACATGATTGGATCTATCACCTGACAACATCTCATAGTGGAATGGTTGGATTTGATCTATATGGGATCTCTTACGGGACGACACTAGGGTGGTAGGGTTGGACGTATGGGATCTGCCACTAGACTACACTAGGGTTATACAACAGGAATAGAGAGATATTTCTCGAGGTGTGCATGACCCGATGGAGGGAGAGTGTCAGGAATGAACCTTTGCCAACCTTAGAATTGAAGTCATTTGTTTTTTATTTGCAAAAGTTTACGAGTTTATTCATTTTATTTCAAACTGTATCTAAGGGAGTGACACGAGGTGTAGGAATTGGAGGAAGGAAAACCATTGAATAAGTAGGAAGGTTTTGTCATATGATGGATTCATTGTTCTATTCAAAATACCAGGAGTTGGTTCCCTTCATTTTCGATCGGATCCATAAGGGGCGGGATATCTATGTAAAGGCCATAAATGCACTTCTAAAAATCTTATAATGGGGCACGTGGAGGGTGACATGCTACTACCAAGTCTATCTCACCCCAAAATCTAGTTCTAGGTTTCCCTCATCAAAAAATTCACGTATATATTTTTCCCGTGATTTTCAAAACCTTGCATCCCAAGGTTTCAGCATGTTATTTTCTATTCCTGTTTCAAAAATCCTAGCTAGACTGTTGCATCAACGTTGAGAATAGAGAGCATTTTGACCAAAGGTGGTGCAACATCATCAAGAACAACAAGAATATCAACATTTTTGGAGTATATTGAAAATGTAGAATGTGAACATTTGGATCCCATTATGGGAATAAGCACCTTACGATCAAAGTTGGAGGTTAGCTGGTAGTCCAACACTAATACATGAAGTAAACATGAGAAGTACACACACACTAACATGGGAAGTGTACAAAGTAAACTGAAAAGTACAAACATTACATACAAATACATACATTAAATTCATATATACAATTTTTCCGTGATTTCATTATTATGGATTTCTACATAAGAATATAAAAATATATTAGTGCAAAATTTAGAATAGCAAGGTGTAAGCAATATGGATATACATAGTACATACATTACACATTACAAGTATATGTGAGTTGCGATAAAAAAGGAATGATCTCACACATGCTTACATAAGGGAAAATGAAAATATATACACCATCACTAGTTAACTTGATTATAGAAAATATAAATACACATAGAATACTCACTACTCAATCTTGACCAATGCTAAACTTGATCGTTAGAATAACATTGAAACTACGTGTTCTAGTATTTTGTTTAGGATTGGAGTAGTTTTTTGAGAGGCCACATCATAATAATACTTAGACTATTTATTCTATTATGTCTAGAGTGAAGAAAATAAAATTGGTACATCTCTCTTCTAATACAACCACATAAAAGTTAAAGTATACAAAGATATTGACCTGAGTTTTATGTGAACCCTTATCTTCTCGAGCTATTTTAGTGACTTTCTATCCAGTTTGGGTGGTTTTGGTGCTTTCCTTCAAATATTATGTAAGTGATCTCTCTTAATTAGCAAGTATGATATTGGATTGAATGCTCACTGTAAGATCAGTGTAGTTGTCGTTCGAGCAATATTCTTATCTAGTAATAGCAACATATTTAGGAGGAACATAAACTTCAGATTCATCTCCACAATCGCTCCTTTGACATGTCCTATAGTACTATAGCAAGCGCTCTTTCAATATCGCTAATATTGTCCTCAAGAAAACACCGCTACATAATCTCTTCCAATTCACCATCATGGTCAATTTTTTGGTCTCTCAAAAACTAGTTGTAAGTGTTCTATCACTATCGCTCAAGGTGGTTTTAGGCGCAGTCGCTTGATTCCTGTGGATTTGCCTTCATCTGACTTTCCAATTCCTTAGCTTCCCAAGCGACATGGATACAACATTGCAGACTTTCTCATGTCACTCTCATCTTGATATGTTTACTCTTTATAACTAACGAATACGAGTGGTGATAAAATGGAAAATTTTAATTTTTGTGTGTCTATTCTTGGATGGCCATACATATACATGCACCTATCTTTGCTATTTAGGAATGAATTCTATGTGTTACCAATGCACTATAAAAACCATAATTGTTCATGGTTTGGTTGAAATCGAAGTGCAAAAGACATTACTTAGTTGCATATAACTTTGCATTGTCTCAAATGGAGTTGTAGGAGACATATCACAAGATATCATGTGGTTTAAGCTATGGTACATCCCATGCATGTTACTTCCTTTTACCATGTCATTATTAGTTATGTCGTTCTTTAGGAATTATACATGGACATGTGAACTCATGGAGTGATGCACCGTCACAACCAACGTGAAATTTGTCCCACCCCTTTCCTATATGCATATAAGATAGGGATTTCTATTTTCGTGCCCCTGGCTCCTTAGTTGTGCTCAGTTTTCCCCAGCCCCTTAGTTTTTCCTCAGTTTTCCCCAAAACCTTGTCTAAAACCTGCAGAAGGAGCTCGGACGGAAGGAATCCCGTTAGTTGACGTTGGTTGGTGCTGGCAAGTGGGGCCGCTGTTGGTGCCCCGCAGTGGACACGTTTTCACTTATCCAGATCATCGTGGGACCCACAACTTGTCCACGTTAAGTGCGCCGGACCCACAGCTTACCCAGGTGACCGTTGCAAATGGGAGCCCGAGCCAGCCCCGTGCCCGTGCCCGTGCCATTGCTTCCCCTTTCTTTCCCCGCGCCCCATTGTTCTTCTTCTCCGCCAGCGGCAGCCCTTCTCCGGCAGGCGGGTGATGTCTAGTTTCTCTTGGACCTCCCGTTCTTCATGGCCGCAGTATGGACCCGTGCCTTTGACAAGATGCCCTGACTGCCCACGCCAGGAACCTCTGAAGCGGTCGATCTGTAAGACGGACGAGAACGGCAACCGTGGACGTGAGTTCGTTGCATGCGAGAGCTTGCCATATAGAGAGGGGGATAAGGTTAGATCTCGCTCCAATTTCTCTGTTTTCTCTCGATTTTCTTGTTATTCCCTCGAATTTGGGATTTAGGGTTCACGTTGTTGTTTTCAGATCTTGAAGAAATGCAGGCATTTCGAGTGGATCGATGTGTACGTTCAGAGGCTTCAGTTGCAGGAATCAATTGGCGCTATTGGGGGGCGCAATTTGGGAGGGGGACTTCTTTGTAGAGAATGCGGCGGAGAGAGGAGCCGTTCGATTATGCCTAATGCTCCCAATGCAGAACTGGTGGAAGTGAAGGGAGAACTGAAGAAAATGAACAAGCGATTAAGGCAGCTGATCGAGTTGAAGAAGCAAGCTAACTTTGATGGCTGGTTTTTTTTTTGTTGTATAATTACGATCGGATTCTTATCATTGCTCACCAGGCGCTAGAAGTTGTTACAAGGGATACCTTACAAATCCATTATTCAGTTACATGTACTTGTAGTTGTTTTCAAAGTTAGTGTGTGCATTCACCGAAATTACCAACTATATTCCCTAAAAGAAAAGGAAAGCTAAAGATAGTTGATAATTGTTAGAGGGGTGATAAATAATGCAATCACCGAAATCCGCAAATATGTATGCCTCGTGTTTATACCAAAATTATACCACTTTTAGGCCGTTTCAAAATACCAATACCATATCCCAAACTATATTCCCTAAAAGAAAAGGACAGCTAAAGATAGTTGATAATTGTTAGAGGGGTGACAAATAATGCAATCACCGAAATCCGCAAATATGTATGCCTCATGTTTATAACAAAATTATACCACTTTTAGGCCGTTTCAAAATGGGATCCCTTTCAAAATAGGGTCCCTTCAAAATACCAATACAATATCCCAAACTATATTCCCTAAAAGAAAAGGACAGCTAAAGATAGTTGATAATTGTTAGAGGGGTGACAAATAATGCAATCACCGAAATCCGCAAATATGTATGCCTCATGTTTATAACAAAATTATACCACTTTTAGGCCGTTTCAAAATACCAATACTATATCCCAAACTATATTCCCTAAAAGAAAAAAGGACAGCTAAAGATAGTTGATAGCAATCACCGAAATCCGCAAATATCTATGCCTCATGTTTATAACAAAATTATACCACTTTTAGGCCGTTTCAAAATACCAATACTATATCCCAAACTATATTCCCTAAAAGAAAAGGACAGCTAAAGATAGTTGATAATTGTTAGAGGGGTGACAAATAATGCAATCACCGAAATCCGCAAATATGTATGCCTCATGTTTATACCAATACTATATCCCAAACTATATTAAGTGGCAAACTCGTTATTGCACATAAATAGAGGGGTGGGCATTCTCCACCGACAGAGAGAGAGAGGGGTGGCCACGAAGAGAGAGAGAGAGAGAGAGAGAGAGAGAGAGGTTGCCACGAAGAGACGGATAGGGGTATACTGCCCGTTAGATCAGTGGATCAACGGTTCGTGGAGTCGATCCGTGTGACAACGGCTCAACCAATCAGGATAAGTTTGGGCTTCTCAGAGCATTTGTGACAGTACTTGAGGGCAAAACTGAGTAGTACTAAGAATCCAAGGGCACATAAATAGTAAATAGACTAAGTGATTCAAACAAAAGAATTACAAAATGAAAAATGTGTGTTTTGTACAATATAATTCATATTGGGCTACATCAAATTATTTGCAATTCAAATATACATGAGTGTGACAATTATGGCATCATTTAGACAAACTATGTTTTGGGAAAGATGTTTTGCAAAGGGGTTTGGGTGGAAAACCAATCATCTTCATAGCTACACTAGTGATTCTGAGAAGTGGCAATTTGTGGTAAAACTTGATTTATATATGTTTGTTAAGGTTTTCTAGGTGGCAGGTTGCGTAGGAAGACTCCATGAGTAGTTGCCACTATGTTTTTATTTTTTTGGATTTTTTTGCGCATGAAATGACTCAATTAGCTATGTTAATCTCATTTGTTGACTCTCTGTTGACCAGCTACTTGAGGGTAAAACTGAGTATATTGCACTTGCCGGTCTAAGTCCTCGAGGGGAAAACTGAGTACAGATAAAATTTCTGTATAAGGCACGAGGTTATAACTGAGTACACCAAACGTCCCGGGAGTTAGACTCGTGTAGCGGTGCACGCTGCAGCCGTGCATAGCGGACGCGTGTTGCGGTACACGCCACCTTCGTCTTTATAGAGCCCCTCTTTCTCTCCCTCGACGCACGTTCTCACTGGCTCACTGCAACCGCCTCTCCTGTTCCATCATCTTCTCCACAACCGAAGAAAAAACCCCGAAGAAAACCGCCGGCGATGGAGAAGAATGAGATGCCCATTGTCGGCACATCAGCCGCCGCCCCCGTCCAGGCCCCTGTCGCTGCTTCCAACGTAGCAGCCGGCGCATCGGCCGCCGCCCCCGTCCAGGCCCCTGTCGCTGCTTCCAACGTAGCAGCCGGCGGATCGGCCGCCGCCCCCGTCCAGGCCCCTGTCCCTGCTTCCAACGTAGCAGCCGGCGCATCGGCCGCCGCCACCGTCCAGTCCCCCGTCGCTTGGGACCCGTACGAACCAGTGCAATACGACGCGCCGGAGAACCCCTACGACACCAGCATCGTCGACAACGAGCCGGAGGTAACCCTTTGTTCCCTTGTTCTTATCTCATTTCAATCATTTTGTGTTAGATCTAGCGTTATTACGGTTAAATGCATTTCCTAGTTCAATCCTTTTGTGTTAGATCTTGCGTTATTACTTGTTAAATGTTCCTAGTTCGATCCTTTTGTGTTAGATCTTGCGTTATTAGTGTTTGTGATTTTCTTTTGTTTAAGATTTGTTCCGATGATAATGAATATTTGGGCATAAATTGATTCAGGGTTTGGTCAGTAAACAATTGGTGTGTACAAATTTGTTATGCATGATCTTTGGTTTGCTGACTCAAATCCTGGATATAAGTGTGTCCAATGTAACTGAGGCTACCTCTTTTTTTCGAGCCCATATTATCATGCATGATTTTTTGTTCACTCTCTGTTCCATCATCGTTGCAATTGACTCCGTTTTTTGCACGATCTTTGGTGCTACGTGACAGGTGCAGAGCAGCGACGTCGACAGCGACGACGAGTCCTTCCACACCAAAACTCGTCACGTCCTCAGGAGGCTGCAGTCCGGCCATTACGATGGCCCCTTTGCTCGAGGCATTTACAAGTGCCCCTTCTGCAACAGGAAGCTCCGCGCCACCGACTTCAACTCCCTGGTGAACCATGCTGAATCCATTGGCAGATGTGGCGCTAGAGTTGGAAGGACCGTGAACGTGCATGCGTACATGGCCAAACACAAAGCACTTGGGATTCACCTGCGCAACCTCCAAGCGAGTCACACGCGCTACCTGGAGGCGTTGAACGTGCCTACTGCACTCTCTGTATGTGACTGCTCTATATCTCAGAGCAGCTTAAATTCATGTAAAATGTAGCTTATGTTGGATCTATCGGTACTACTTTTGGATCTGTCCTGAATATATCTATGCTATGTTGGTTGCTGTATGCAGCTTATCCTATATTTTCTCTCTGGATTTGTGCCCTAGATTTCCTACCTGATTGGGTAAAAACGAAGGCATAAAGAAATGAATGGCGTTAAAAAACAGAAGGACAAGCTGCTCTAGATTTGCTACCAATTTGGGCTATCAAATATGAATGAGATCGAGCGAGAGAGAGGAAAAAGGTACATTGAAAACTTCTAATCTGGGCGAAAGAGACAGAAACCACTCGTGCTCCCGTCCCGGACCCACACGGCTCCACACGCTACGGCCCCACAAACATGGTCTCGTCCTGTCCCACGCGGTCCCTTCCTACCAGCCCCACACGACGCGGTCCCACACGACGCGACCCCACAAACGACACGACCCCACTCGTCAGCACGGAACGGTCAACTTAACGGATTCCTTCCGTCCGAGCTCCTTCTGCGGGTTCAGACAAGGGCTTGGGGAAAACTGAGGAAAAACTAAGCAGCTGGGGAAAACTGAGTACAACTAAGGACCCGAGGGCACGGAAATAGAAATCCCTATAAGATACTAGCCGAAGGTACATGATATGCACGTGGTGGTTGATGAATCATGACCATTGCAAATAAGATCACAACATACATCTATATTTTACGAATCATAATTAACAATAAAATATTAAAATCACTTCATGTAAGTTGTAAAGGTTTTACACTCCATTTTTATGTTCACTAATGTGCTTTTCGGTATTTATCATAGAAGATTACAATGCTCTGTTGTCAAACCAGCTAGATTTTTGAGAAACGGTGGTCCAAGAGTAGTTGTTTTTTCCTTGATTAATTTATAGAACTGCATTCGATTGGTTGCCACATCATCTACATATGTAATCATGCAAGCATTTCAGGTCATAGCTTGCACAACCCAAAATTATTTAAAATAGAATGCAAGGGTCACTTTTACTAGATCGTAAGGTAGAATGCCACCATGAGAACCCTAGAGAGATCCTTACCAGTCTCATTTTGGCACAAGTCGTACTGAATTGCAAAAACCTATGTCATTAGATCAATTAGGTCGAGGGATGATAATTGGTTTATATTCACCATGTGAAAAATAAACGACTAAGAATTTCTTGTACGTCATGGTGATGGCTAATCAGAATTAAAAAATTGTGTATTATATAGTGGTATAGATTTGTCACTACATGACACTCATGGGCTTGAGGGTATAAGGTATTTATCACTAGATGACATTGTGGTGGCAGGATTGCATATATGAGATCTTGCCACCAGAAGACACTAAGGAGACAAGGTTGGATCTACAAGATATTCCATCAGACAACACATGAGTAAAGCAGCAACATGATTGGATCTATCACCGAACAACACTATAGCGGAATGGAGGGATTTGATCTATGGGATCAGTCACGCGACGGCACTAGGGTGGTTGTGTTGGGTCTATGGGATCTGCCACTAGAATACACTAGGGTTTTAAAATGGGACCAGAGAGAGATTTATCGAGGTGTGGATGACCCGATGGAGGGAGAGTGCCAGGAATGAACCCTTGCCAACCTTAGAGTTGAAGTCTTTTTTTTCTTTGCAAAAGTTTAAGAGTTCATTCATTTGATTTGAAACTACATCTAGAGGAGTGACATGAGGGGTAGGAATTGGAGGAAGGAAGGCCATGGAACAAGTAGCATGGTTTTTAGGTTTTTGTCATATGCTCGCTTAATTGTTCTATTCAAAATTCCTCGAGTTGGTTTCCTTTATTTTCGACTGGTCCACAATGGGCGGGATATCTAGGTACATGACATACATACCCTTCTATAAAAGTTATAATGGGGCGCGTGGACGGTGAGGTGGGCCCACATAAGTCTGTCTCACCCCCGAATCTAGGTTTGTATCCCCCTCATCAAAAGAATCACATATATTTCTTTCCCATGATTTTCAGAACCTTGCATCACAAGGTTTCCACATATTATTTTCTATTCTTGTTTCAAAAATCCTAGATTGTTGCATCAATGTCGAGCAAAAATGGTATTTTGATCAAAGGTGGTGTAATTTCATGAAGAACAACAAGAATATCCACATTTTTTAGTATATTGTAAATGTAGAATGTGAATGTTTGGATATCATTATGAATAGGCACCTTACGACCAGAGTTGGAGCTTAGCTGGTAGTCCAACACTAATACAAGAAGGAAACATGATAAGTACACACACACTAAATGGGAAGTGCACAAACTAAACATGAAAGTACACACAATACTTACAAAAAACAAATGTACCATTTTTTGTCAACTCATATTTATGGATTTCTGCATAAGAATATATAAATATATTATTGAAAAAATTAGAATATAAAGGTGTAAGAAATATTAATATACATAGTATATACGTTACACATTGCAAATATATGCAAGTTACGGTAAAAAGGAATACTCGCACATGCATACATAAGGGATAATGAAAAAATATACACCATCACTTGTTAAGTTGCTTATGTACAATATAACCACACAAATACTCACTACTCAATCTTGACAAATGCTAAACTTGATCAGTAGAATAACATTGGAACTATGTGTTATATTATTTTGTTTTGGGAGTGTTTTTTGAGAGGCCACATAATAATAATACTAAAACTATTTATTCTATTAGGTCTAGACTAAGGAAAATAAATTTGTACATATTTCTTCTCATACAACCACATAAATTTTATGTATACAATATTGACCTGAGATTTGTGTGAACGCTTATATTCTAAATCTATTTAGTGACTTTACATACACTTTGGATGGTCTCAGCGCTTTCCTATAATAATGATTCTATATGTGATCTCTCTTCATTACAATCCATGGTCCTGGCTTGAGTAGTCGCTCTAAGATCAATGTATTTGTCGTCTGGGCTTATTTAGTAATAGCAATAGCTTTAGGAGGAACATAACATTCAGATTAATCTCCACAATCGCTCCTTTTGACGTGTCTTATTCTACTATAACAAGCGCTCTTGCAATACCGTTGACTAATCTCTAATATTTTCCTCCAAAAAACACTGCTACAGAATCTCTTCCCATTCACCGTCGTGGTCAAACATTTTGTATCTCTCCAAAACTAGTGGTAAGTGTGCTCTCACTATCACTCAAGGTTATTTTGCCACAATAGCTTGATTCCTGTGGATTTTCCTTCATTTGGCTTTCTGATTCCTTAGCTTCTCGAGCGACATGGATACAACCATGCGGACTTGTGCCATCACTTTCATCTAGATCCCTTTACTCATTTTGTAACTGACGAATACGAAAGATGATAAAAATGAGAATTTTCAATGTTTCGCGTATATTTTTCGATGGCCATCCATACATATGCATACACCTATCTTTAGCATTTAGGAATGAATGGTATGAGTTACCAATGAACTATAAATACCATAGTCGTTTATGGTTTGGCTGAAATCAAAGTGCTAAAAACATTACTTAGTTGCCTATAACTTTGCATTGTCATACGATGGAAGTTCTAGGAGCCATATGCCAAGATATATATTACGTGGTTTAGGATATTGTACATCGCATGCATGTTACACCCTTTTACCATGGCACTTTTAGGTGTATCGTGTTTTGGAATGATACATGGGCATGTGAACTAATGGAGTGATGCACTGTCAAAACCAAGGTTAAATTTGTCCCACCCCTTTCCTACATACATCTTTACTATTAAATGGGAGTTGGTCGTTTGACACTCAACGCACTTTGGTGGTCGTCATCGAAGACATCTCGACCGTCCAATATTCGTATGCCTCTCCACTCAAATTTCATTCGTCGGATCCTTTTTCACCGCAAGTTGCCACTTTTTGTCGCCGCTAATCACGGTATCGTATCATACTATTCCATCTGTATGCCACATCTACCTAATAAATCGCTCCGCCGCTTTGCCCCTCTAGCTCACCCCCATCGCCCGCCGCCGCATCTGGTCCTGGGTTGAGACAAGGTGCGATGCCCGGAAGAAGCTTGGGAGCAGCGTGGGTGTGGTGGCCGGAAGAACTCCAGGGCGAAGCCGAGGCGCGGCGCCGATCTTGTACTGGGCGGAGCAAGGGTGTGGCGTCGGGTGAGGTTCAGAGCGGATCCGGGCACGTCGTACGAATCTCTGGCGCAGAGTATGTCGTACGACCAGGTCGCATCACCGTTGCCGAAGATGCCGCCTGGACAAGGGATTGGCCGCTGATAGACTTGTACCGTCTGATTCACCAGGGTGTACTTAATCAGAGGTGAGGTGCTTGTTCAAATGTTACACGGAAATTAAACTGTTGCTTCTGAGAAAGATTGACGGACCGTTACTTGGTGGTTCTCTGGGAAGATGCTAGGAGCAACCTGGCTGCTTTTCTAGATGTCGTGTCGTTGTCTTTTGACCTTCTGTTTGATGAAACTGCGATTCTTGCTGTGCTTGTAGAACTGCTGTATTGTACTACCGCATAAAAATTAATACAGTTTTCTTTGTTACCTGGATACAGATCTATTTTATTTGTTCAATGTGAGAGATTGATCTTGGGCTCTTGGCTGACGTTCTTTGTACCATACTACCGTAGCAAGGCCGGCAAGATGCCGAGCCGCATGTGCTGTACATGGGACAGGACACATGAATACCACAGACTACACACAAAAAACTTCTAGGGCCTGCTATATAACTTCATGTTGCATACTCATTTTAATATAAATCTGTCTCATTGTAGTTCTATTTGTGGTTAAAAGGTAAATTATGCTGATCTAACAAGAACCCTTGTGGTTAGAACCATGAGGCGTTTGCGAGAAATAGCTGTCTTTTAATTGTACTAACACGTGTTTCAGCAAATCAGGTCGACATCCCGGTTCTAAGACTGTCAGATGTGATGCACCGATTCCAGATCAACAAAAGGAATTAATCTGTAATAACTTTCTTACTTTCTCATTTGTCTTTACTTCAAATGCAGCAACAATGTGAGCTGGATCAATCCTGATGGGAAGAAGTTCGACAGAGGTAGCTCTCTCATTCACATGACGTATTTAAGTTCTACCATGCCACGTTTTACTCTGCCAAATGGTGCCGCTCATGTATGTCTCTTGGAGTGCTGTTAGCAATAACTTAATACTACAATTTGGTAATGCTGACATCATAGCGATACTTGAGCAGTTAATCGCATTGAGTCTAAAAGGGAGCAGTTTTATATTTACATGCAATAAGATGTCGCTACGATATCTACCCAATGAGTACTGATGACAAATTCACCATGGTTTTAGCTCTTAAGCTGAATCTGAATGGAACTCCAGACACTGGCAACTATACACAGGTAAAGTGACTCAATTCTTTTTTGCAAGTAATACACAGGTAAAGTGACTCAATTCGTTTTTGCAAGTAGGTCATGAAATAAGTGGGCAACTGAATGATGCTAATGTGGCTCATAAAAGTGTTACAGTTTCCTAAATGTTGTTCATGATTCACATGGACTTGTGTTCATGGAGGACAAATGTTTAGGGGCTGAAACTTTGTGCAACCGTTAGATGATTTATATTCATTTGGTTATTTTTTCGTATTCATAAAATTGTTTGAGATCAATTATAAGATGTGAAGTGGTAAAGATCAACTTATAATTATTATTTTTTGCATAAAAAAATTATTCTCAGTTCCATGCCAGACTTGGTGAGGAATGAATAGAAACGTGCTAGCTCAATGAATAGCCAAAGTAAGTTACAAATTGGTGGTCTTCAGTAATTAACATAGTTCTAGATTAGTGCTACTACTATTAAATTCCTAGCATTTAATTTGGTTTGCAATTCTGTCCAGAGCACTACCGTATATACACACATATGAGTTTTTTTTTGTTGTCTTTGCGGTTCAGAAAATTTGAGATGATGCCTACGCATTAGCACCTCTTCTTTTCTTGGTAGCTCCACATCCAGTTTATCAGGAAATACCCTGAGTAATAATGTTGCTATATGTATAAATGGTGTTCTGAATAATGTACTTTTTGTTTAAGACATGTAGACATCAAAGGGTTCAAAGTTTGTGCACGAAGAAGTGCTGTGGATTAGTCAAAATTATGCCAGAGAATATTTACATGCATTATGTGTACATGAGCGGATTGGAAAGGAATTTGAGGGGATCTCTGAGAATATTTACATGCATTATGAGTACAATACTTATTACACTAGAACTGAGCGATGTTTGTCTCACTGATTGATTGTTGAAGGCTCAATTGCATCATTTACAGATGCTAATGCAACGCGTGTTTGCTATCTTTGCAAACCTAGCAGCAGTTCTGATTGGATACTATATTAATCGGCCAGGAGTATCAGCTTGTACAGGTACAATTTAAGCAAGGTACTAAGTGGCTTGACTGCTTTGATTTGGCATAATGTACACATGTATGGAAAGATGCAACCTAGCTTAGGATGGCAGGTTTGTTAGATTATCAGAATTATAATTTGCACCTCACGCAAAGCATATATGTTTTTGCAATAATATTGTGCGGGGTGGTTTCTGAACAAGCTTATAAATGTGTGTACGGAAATCTATATTACATAGTTTCTTTTCTTTTTCTGAAGTGGTTTATATATCCTCATTGTGCTTTCAGGTTTTACCACACATGAGGAACTTTGATTACTTCTCGGAGTCAATCATTGTCATAATCATGCACGGTGTTGGCTCGGTTACAACATTCGGTGCACCAGTGCCATCGTCAGCTGTAGATATGACAAGCATGGTCCAGACTCCAGAGCCATCGCCGAGCTCTAAGATGGAGGCGGATGCTGTTTCATCGAGACATGGCATGTCGTCAATTGGTCTTTGCCTCACTGGTGGTCATCCTTTCTACCGTCACATATCTAAATATATTTAACAATTTCTTATGACTACTTTTACATTCAGCTGATTGGAGATTTGGACTCCAATCTGCTAGCTCGTACAAATCTTGGTCTTTTCGTCGCTGCCTCAAGAAGTTACAACGTGTGTCAAGAAGAGGGCAACAACAACCGAAAGAGGGGAGATAAGTTTTCTTTTGATTATTCTACTTGTTTTTTTTGTTATATGTGAATTCTCATCGAGGCTTTGCATTCCAAATATCTCCATGCTATTATGGAAGCAAATATCAGATATTAAAAATGTGACAAGGTTGAAAAAGTCATATGTTGGAAACTTAGTGACGTAACATAAGATAAAATTTGGAGATTATAATTTATCAGGAATTAAAGGAAGAAAAAACAGACACGAGGGAACAAATTGAGATGTCGGATTTGTGGTTACATAGAAAATCAAGTCATCTCTCGAAAAGTTAAACTGAAGCGAGAACAGCCTATATTTCTTCAGAAATAAAGCAGAAGAAACTACATGCACTTTGGTCCCTCGGGACCACAAATTTCACGTGACATGGAGATAATGTAGTGGTTGCTTGATGTGAACATTATCTTTTTTTAGAACCGTCGTATTATCTTCATGTTGTGTGTAATTCTCCATAACTGAAATGAAACCTGCTGAGCTTAATAATGCTAGATCAATTACCCTATGGAGGATGCTATGGTTCTATTTGTTCTGCATGCAAAGGCAGGAAGGATTCAGCTGTGCACATGGTGATAGTTTCATGCGATGATTTGTTACGTACTATGACTTAATTTGATCGTCATGGAGCATTTTGTATATAAAACATACATGGCTTTTGAGGATTGGTTGTTTATTATAACAACCGTGTGTATGCTACATTTCTATGTGGGGGATACTCTTTCTTTAAGCACCTCCATCTCTTAGGTTAGCTTCTCTACTTTATTGTCTAAGATTTGTTTAAATTTAGATGTATCTAGACATCTAAATTTTGTTAAATTTCATACAACCTTCGTGGGACGGAGGGAGTATTTGGCTTGGCACTTGGACACAGTATGACCTCTAGCTTATGCAGAGCATTTTATTAATTGTTAACTGGTGTTCTGTCAATTTCTATTCTATATACTTCTGAACCACCAAAAAAATTCTTCAACTCCGTATGCACGGGTAGAGGAACATACGGTGGAGCAGAGGAAGGGGTAGAGCATTCGGAGAGAGGAATGGAGAGTGAAAATTAGATTGCGAAGCATATTATAGTTAAAATTAGAACATGGTGTGAATGAAGAAAATAGTTGAGCTTCAATAACATATATAAATAATTGAGCTTCCACAACATATATTTACCATAGGAGGCACATTATGGCGCAACAACAAAAATGAGATGTGGAGAGGCAAAGTAACAAACAAGGGAAGTACCCTGGAAAAAACCAACAAGGTAAGCTATCAATTCATTGTAAAGCATGATGGAGTCAATAGTCTAGGAGAGACAAACTAAACATGTACCGATTCCCTTAAAAGAGTAAACATTGATTAAATAATTCTCTTATCATGGCAATGTATTCGCTTCCATGGCATGTTAAATTTTCCGTAGCAACGCACGGGCACTCAACTAGTATATATAATATACTAGTAGAAGGTACATGATATACACGTGCTGGCTGATGAATGATGACCATTGCAAATAAGATCACGACGTGCATCTAATTTTATGTATTAGAATTAACAATAAGATGTTAAAACCACTTTATGTAAGCCGTAATGGTCTTAAACTCCTTTTTATGTTCTTTAATGTGCTTTTGGGTGTTTCTCATAAAGGATTACCAAGCTCTGTTGTCGAACCTGCTAGATTTTGAGAAGCGATGGTCACGAGTAGTTGTATTGCCTTGATTAATTTATAAAAACTGCATTCGACTGGTTGTCACGGCATCTACATACGTACTCGTGCAAGTACTTAATCTCATAGCTAGCACAACCACAAAATATTTAAAATAGCATGCAAGGGTCACATTCGCTGGATTGTAAAGTCGAGTGCCACCATGAGAACTCTAGAGAGATCCTTGTCAGCCTCATTTTGGTGTAGGCTGTACTGAGAGAAACCCAAAAAAAATCTATCGGTAGATAAATCAGGTCGAGAGCTGGTAAATTGTTGATATTCACCAGGTAAAGAAAGTCAACGGCTAAGAATTGCTCGTATGTCATGACGGTGGCTAATCAGATTTTTTTTTGTATTTTATAGTGGTATAGATTTGTGACCAAAAGATACTCAGGGGGCTTGAGGGGTCTAAGTTATTTGTCACTAGATGACATTGAGGTGATTGGATTGGATATATGCATGTGATCTTCCAGCAGTCGAGACTAAGGAGACAAGATTGGATCTATAAGATAATCCACCGGCAACGCATGAGTAAAGCAACAACATGATTAAATATATCACCGCACAATACTGTAGCATAATGGCTGGATTTGATCTATGGGATCTGTCACGGGACGACACTAGGGTGGTAGTGTTGGATCTCTGGGATTTGCTACTAGACTACACTAGGGATGTAGAATAGGACCAGAGAGAGATTTCTCGAGGTGTGCATCACCCGATGGAGGGAGAGCGCTGGGAATGAACCTTTACCAACCCTAGAGTTGAAGTCATTTATTTTTTCTTTGCAAAAGTTTAAGAGTTTATTCATTTGATTTCAAACTGTATCTAAGGCTGGGAGTGAAATGAGGTGTAGGAATTGGCGGAAGGGAGGGCATGGAATAAGTAGCAAGGTTTAGAGGCTTTGTCATATGGTGGCTTAATTGTTATATTCAAAATGCGTGGATCCACAAGGGGCGGGATATCTAGGTAAAGACCATACATACACTTCTAAAATTGTTATAATCGGGCACGTTGAGGGTGACATGGGCCCACATAAGTTTGTATCACCCCCGACTCTAGTTCTGTATCCCCCTCATCAAAAATTTCACCTATATATTTGTCTTGTGATTTTTAGAACCTTGCATCGCAAGGTTTCATCCTGTTATTTTCTATTCTTGTTTCCAAAATCCTAGATTGTTGCATGAACGCCGAGCAAAGAGAGTAGTTTGATCAAGGTGGTGCGACTTCATCAAGAACAACAAGATTATCCACATTTTTAGAGTATATTGTAAATGTAGAATGTGAATATTTGGATCCCATTTTTAGAGTTGGAGCTTAGCTGGTAGTCGAACACTAATACAAGAATTAAACATGAGAAGTACGCACATGAGAAGTACACATTCACATGCCCTAATATGAGAAGTGCATAAACTGAAGTGGAAAGTACACACAGTACATATAAATACGAGAAGTACACATGTACAAACTAAATTGGGATATTCACACAAAAATACAGACAACCCGGCATGGTATGTACACACAAACGCGAGGAGTAAGCATACGAACTTGAAAAGTACACACAAAAACATGAGAAGTAGAAACACAAAACGCATGAAGTACAAAAAAATAAACACATGATAAGTAGACGCCTAATACCATGGGAACTAAACAAACAATCTATGGGAAGTACACGTTGCACAAAAAAAGTTTGACGAAACCTATAAACATAGGATCTAATTTCGAACATTTCGCCATGAGGAATGCAATAATGATACTAGTGAGTAATTTGAACAAACATTTCTAAATATATTTCTTTTTGAAATTTGAGTTGCAAAAATTTACAACTTCACACGAATAGTGTAAACTACACTCTAGTATATCCATCATCGGGATCGCTATTCTGAGCCATGGGCTCACAAGAACGGTATAGTGAAATCGCCCTTCGGTCAAGATCGAGACAAGTCCATCTTTTGCATCCTCCAAAGCATAGGGAGCATCTACTACTATATACGCGCGTGATTCCTCTCCCAAGACGCCCATCTGTGAACCTCGATCTCCCTGGAACACCAATTGAGAGGAAATGAAAATATAAGGGAGATGCTGCATCAGTTATCTCATTCTCTTCATAACCTTCTCTTGGTATTTGTTCTGGTCAAATGAGAAAACCTACATGTACGGGGGATGTGCAAGCATAGTAGCTCATGAAGTACGGATATACTGACACGATATGTGCATGAACATTAGTGCGGGAAGTACAACTTGTATGAAAAATAATGTTTGTCAAACCCTATAAATATGGTATCTAGTTACAAAGTCTCCATGCGGGTATCACAACGATAAAATGCTTGGTAATTTGAATGATTGGTTCGAAGTATTTTTTAATTCTCAAAAAATATCCATCCAACTTTGCACCATCCTAGAGAGAATATTCCGCCAAAGGAGTACCCTTTGGACACTTTTCAAACATACCATACATCATGTGTCCCAAGGAGAAAGTAACAAAACTAACTTTTGCAAAGAGTAACAAAACCAAACAATGGCACAATCAACGGGTTATGAAAAGAGGTTTTTTACGGTACAAATTACTAGTCTCATAGATGAGTAGTATTGAGCAGGAATAGTTTAGGCAAATAATATTTCAGTATATTTTTATTCCGTGTAAAGGCAGCTTGGTTCCAGGATTTACGTGTAAGGATCAATCCGTCCACAATATCCGTTCATCTGCTCACATTCTTGCACTTGCCATAGGTGAACCAGCGCACACAACTGCCTCAATCAATCCCGTATTAAAAAAAACATGTATAATGTCTTCCCAAGGCTACCTATATATAGTTGCTCTTCTTCGTCTCAGTCTCCAGCGAGGCACTATTGCCGGGCCGCGAGACCTGCCTATCGACTCGTACGTGGTAGCGGACAAGATCGCAAACCTTCACGGAAATAATCTGGGTGCAAAGTGAAATGAGAAGCAACGGTGTCCATGGTGTCGATGGTGGAAGAAGTTGGGTGCAAAGTGGAAAGAATACGAATAAATTGTATCACGGTGGTATTTCTGATTTTTCTATTAAACACGAAATACATCACTAGTGAAGAGATAAGGCAAACTCCAACGGCTCCTCGCATCCAGACATGAGATGTCTGTCAGGGTCCACGAGGCCCGACAACCAACCACATATGGACCGCATGGTCGTTTGGGTCCGCGTGCGCCCCATTTTGAGATGTGCTTGGTTTACTATGGCCGCGAATGGCACATGACTATGCGCCCATCCTCGTGAAATACCCACAAGCCCACGCGAGCGGCCGATGAAGGCGAGAAGGCGCAGGCCCACACGGACGCGGACGCGCATGTCTTCTTAAATGGAGACCATCGGTCCATCTCTCTCCATTCCTCACTATCCACGAAGCTTCCAAACCCTAGCCACCCGAGCTCCCGAACCATAGCCACCTCGAGGCCATGACGAAGAAGGGGTGGCTGGTTTCGTCTTAGCAAGAACGCCCACGAGCCTTGGATCACGTTCCGGCGGCCAGTGTGGCGACAATAGCGGCCGCCAGAACACCTGCGCGCCCGCTAGGAGGCCCCTGGTAACACGAAGGCCACCGTGCCCTCCTCCCATTCAATGCTCTGAGACACGCTTGAACGTCGACACGGCGATGACGCGTCTCTACGTCAACATCGGCACCCCGCACCCATAGCCGGACGTGCACTTGCCGCACGGATGTCACCTCAACCAGTCATGGGTGTCAGTGCCCATGATCCCGAGGAGCGGCCCGGCGCGTCGCCGCGAAATCCTTAGCCGTTGTGCCCACCTGCCGTCGGATCTACTTCAGGATCCGACATATGCCATTGATTCCCCGCTGTGGGCGCTGTGGTTTGAGGCCGAGCATGATGCTTGGTGCGATATGGTCGAGGCCCACCTCAAGGGTCTTGATGACAACAACTTATACTATGAGGAGGTCGAGGCGGCCTTCAAGCACCCACAACCATCACCACCACCGCAGTAGGCGCCTACGCCACCACCGAGGCAGGCGCCTCCACCACCGTAGCCTGTGAAGGAGGAGGACACACTCCCGCCATTGGGGTACACCTTCCCCACGCCGCGAACGGGCCACGCCGGCTGGTCCCAGTACTAGGGGTAGTACACCCAGTACATCGAGCTCCTCACGTGGGTGCCATCGCTTTCGAGGACCGTGTACCAAGAGGCGGCAGTGGAGGACACGCCTGAAGACGAGACCTCGACTACTAGCCAATGGAGGAGGATGCCGCGGAGCTGATGGGGAAGGAGGCCATCGCATGTGTACATGCCATCTCCTTTGCGGAGGAGCACGCTAAATGGCCCCTCCTCGACGAGGTCATCCAGGCCTCCGAGGAGGACGGGGTGGCGACGACACTGATTGTTCTAGGACGTCGTCTAGATGGGGGTGAATAGGCGGTGTATAAAAACTTCTACTTGAGAGCTAAACTAGGCGGAATAAAACTACACATGTGTTTACTAGTTTAGCTCAAAGCCTATCAACTAGGGGTTTGCCTAAGAGCACCAACAACCTATGCTAGCATGATGAGCACAATGTGATAACAAGCTAGGTATAGCACATCAAGCAAGATAGATATAACAAGGTACAGCGCATAGGTAAAGGAGCTCGGGTTGAGAAGTAACCGGTGCACGAGGAGACGACGATGTATCCCGAAGTTCACACACTAAGGTGCTACGTCTCCGTCTGGAGCGGTGTGGAGGCACGAGGCACTCCAATGAGCCACTAGGGCCACCGTATTCTCCTCGAGCCTTTCCACCAAAGGAAAGGCTTTGATCCACTAAAGGACCCTTGGGGTGGTCACCGAACCCTTATACGCTTGGGCAAACGCCAAGTATCGGCTTGAGGCAACTCCACAACAAGGAGGCTCTCAAGTACACGGCCACAAGAGGCGACAACACACCACCAAGCCACCAAGATGCTAATGCGCCACAAGAGGCTAACACACTCCACCAAGGAAACCAACTCCACCAAGGATGCTAACGCGCCACAAGAGGCTAACACACTCCACCAAGGAAACGATGCGCCACAAGAGGCTAACACACTCCACCAAGGAAACGATGCGCCACAAGAGGCTAACACACTCCACAAAGGAAACACGACCACTAAGGCAATGCGGCCACTAAGGCAAGATGGCCACTAAGGCAAGATGACCACTAAGGCAAGATGGCCACTAAGGCAAGAACACCACTAAGGTTGAACACTCACTCTACGAGATCGAAACCCCGGAGAGAACTCAAACCGATGCACCTAATGCAATGGCTAAGAACACCACTAGGATGCCCAAGTTCTTCTCTCCCAAATTCCAACAAAGCTAGAAGAAGCTATTGGGGGAATAAGGGAGGAAGAACAAAGAGTGGAGAAACACCAAGAAACTCCAAGATCTAGATCTAGCAAGATCCCCTCACTTGGAGAGGGATTCAATTGGTGAAGCTCTAGATCTAGATCTCCTATCTCCTTTCCCCCAAAAATATGCAACAAATAGTGGGGGGATCAAGAGGAGGAAACAAGAACCCAAGGTCAACAATGGAGGAGAGAGAATGGAGGGGAAGGGTTGGTTGGGCCGGAGGTGGAAGAGAGGTATAAATAGGGGCTCCAAAATATAACTGTTGGGGGCTAGAAAAACGGTCAGATTCGCGCAAACCGGTACTACCGCTTGTCAAAGCGGTACTACCGCTTTTCCCAAAAATCCAGATCTGAAAACGGCCCAAAACCGGTAGTACCGCTCTGCGGAGCGGTACTACCGCTTGTGTTCGAATCTGAGCAAAACAGTGAAAAACAGAGAGAGAAAGGGCAGCAGTGCAGCGCATGCGGTAGCAGGTGGGGCCATGGAGTAGCGGTGCAGCAGCGGCAGCAGCATGCATGCGGCGCAGCAGTGCATGCGTGTGTGCGCGCGACAGCAGGGGAGAGAGCGGGAAGCTGGGCCGGAGGCTGGGCAACGGCCCACGCGGGAGAGGGTGGTGGCTGGCAGTGGGGAAGAAACAGGGGGCCGGCACTACCGGTTTGGTACCGGGCCGGTACCGTAACAAATACGGTAGTACCGGGCTGGTACCGGCCTGTTACCGCTCCGGGTCCAGTAAGCCTGGAAGGCTGATGCGGTACTGGGCCCGGTAGTACCGCCCGGCCCATCAAAGCTTTTTCTTTTCTTTTTCCAAATAAGACGCAATGTAAAATTCATAACTTGAGCTAGTAAACTCGGAATGACATGAAACCAATTTTGTTGGAAAGAGGGCGACAAGAGCTACCTTCTCACATGATGAAATCATGCAAAAGAGTGAGTGATGATTTTCTCATGGTCATAGAGGTGTAACCTCTCAATACGGTATATCGGGAAAATCATCACCCTCGCACATGCAACATGCGATGCAACCGGAATTCGTTTCATGGATAAGAACCAAGAAGAACCAAGAAACACGATGCAATGCATGCAAGGTTTGAGCTCTCTCCGATGATGCGACCCACTATCCTATCGAGCACAAACCTTGTCCTTGCGCGTTCTTCTCGAGTCGGCAAACTCCGTCTTCATACTCTTCATGATTGTACATGCCACCGTCTTCCTTTAACATACACGCCACCGTCTTCTTCCATCTTGTACGCACGCCACCGTCTTCATCCATCTTCAACACCGTCTTCTCTCTTCATCTTCTACGCCGTCTTCTCTCTTCATCTTCAACACCGTCTTCGTCTCTCTTCGACACCATCTTCATCATTGTACTCCGTCTTCTCCATCTTGCAACCTTGAGTCCAACACATGGCTATGGACTTGACCTAAGATTGATTCTCAATGCAACCGTTAGTCCATAGGGATTGTCATCAATTACCAAAACCACACATGGGGTAATGGACATGTTCTTACAGACACCACCGCCAGGACCGGGTACCTATCTCCGCCTCCTCCGACAGCCAATGTGTGGCCATCGCCGCATGTCTTCATTGACCTTAGTGCTAGGGCAGGGAGGCGGCCAGCCAGCATTCCCGCAGCGGGATTATCCTATGTTTCTATTTTTCTTTTTCTTTTTTTAGAGTGAAAAAGTTGGGTGCTTTTGAGGCTCAAATATATGTAAATTAAGTTACTTAACTCTAGGTACATATTTATCTAGTTAAAGTTGAGTCAATTAATTTGGATCGAAGAAATTAATTGTATTTGGTGCCCTATATTATTTTTGCGGTTTTGACCTTGTTGGGCCGCCTCCGGCCGCAAACAGACCGAGCCCTATTTCGCATCTGTGTGACACTGCATCCAAATACAAATGGACCGAAAAATAATCTGTTATGCGGCAGCCTATAAAAAAGGAAATTGTTGTCCACATAAGTGGAATGGGATTGGGGGAGCAGCCTAGCCGGATGGATAATTTTAGATCTCCAGAAACTTGCCTATTTTACTCTTTGGTGGAAATATACTACTCCTTTGCCTAACAAGTATTGGTCAATCTCAGCCCTTGGATCTTGGTGGTTGGACGGTTAGTGGCTCTCTATCCCTACCGTAAAAGACCCCTATGAAAATGCATGCAGTTGCTTTTTCATTAAAACTTTCAGACTTCACTTTTACAAATTGTCACAACGGTCATTAGATTAAATGATTGCAATGGTGCAGCAGCCCTATCAAAAAACCATGAAAAAGAACAAAAAAATCAGTCTTTCGCCCCTTTGATCTTCATGCGGTTCATTCTCGAGTAAAGGCCATTCCTTGCAGAGACCAAAGTTTCATGGCTGCCCATCTCCACCACCTCACCTTTGTCCATCACAAAGATCACATCCGCGCTCACGACCGTGGACAGCCTGTGGGCGATCGTGAAGTTCGTGGTCTTAGCTAAGAGCTCACCGTTGTTCCTCCACCCATGTGCTTCCAAAGAGCTCATCACCACCCTCTCGGACTCGCCGTCCAGAGCGCTGGTCGCCTCGTCTAGTAGAAGTATGGCAGGATTCTTCAGCACAGTCCTCGCGATCACTATCCGCTGCTTCTGGCCTCCGGAGAGCTGGCTCCCTTTGTCCCCAACAACGGTGTCGTACCCCGTCAACAGGCTGCTGATGAACTCGTGGATGTTCGCCTGCATTGCGGCCTCCACTATCTCTGCCTCCGACACGCCTTCATTGCCGTAGCTGATGTTCTCTCTGATGGACAGGTTGAACAGGATCGGCTCCTGCTGAACCAATCCTATCTGCTTCCTCAGACGCTTCAGGTTGTAGTCTCTGATGTCCTTACCGTCCACAAGTACTTTTCCTTTGGAAGGCTCGTAGAATCTCAGCAGAAGGGAGAACACAGTGGATTTTCCGGCCCCGCTCGGGCCAACCAATGCGACCCTTTGCCCGGGCTCGATGGCTAGACTGAAGCCATCTAGTACGGTCACTTTTGTTCTCGCGGGATAACTGAAACTGACATCTGCGAACGCAATGTGACCCGTAATCCTGTCTTCTTCAGCAGGAACTTCTGGTCCATCTGCCACAATCTGTGTTTCTCTGTCGAGAATGTCAAGTGCGGGATCGAGCAGTGAGATCGCTGTCATTGCCATAGGGATCAAGGACCATAGCTCTGTGATGGAAGGTACTGTCAGTGCAAATGTTTGGTACGATCGTACACAGTTTTCAAATGTTGCTAGTCCCTTCTCAAGCAGCACAATTGTGCAGTTCAACTGGATGGCGTGTGTCATATGCCATAAGCAGAGGGCAACCCCCTGCACCGCCCCATACTTGATGCTCTCCATCCTGATTATCCGCATCGGTTCTTGGAGCGCCAAGTCCGCTTTCCTAAGTATCTCTTCTTCGTGAACAAAAGACGCCACCGTACGGATGTTACTGACGGCCTCTGAGGTGAGTGAGATGAGCTTCTGGTGGGAAGTAGAGATGTCAGTGGCAAAACCTTTCGCTGACTTGACTTGTACAAGGCCGGCGATCAGGTGACATGGCATCATAGCATATACAACCAGACCCATCCTCCAGTTCACTGCTGTGCTCAACACCGTTGCTATCAGGACTGAAGAGATGCACTGAATGATGACGGGCATTCGGTCAGATATAACTGTCTTGATCATCGAGGTGTCACTGACAACACGTGAAGTCAGGAAGCCGACGCTGTTCCCCGGTTCTTCGAACCAACCTACTTCGCTCCGAAGGATGACTGCATTTAGCAAAGAGAACATGGTGTTACATTCCAAACAAGCAGCGGTTCATATACTTGTGAGAGATTAAAAAAATTATGTATGTCGTGTGTCAGACCTGAAAAGAGGGCCTCCCTTAGGTTATTCATTGCCCTTTCGCCAACAAGGCCATATATATAGTGCTGAATGATGTTACTGAAAAATGTTACCAACCCAACTAGGAACAAAATTATTGAGTACTTGCTGACTATTCTCTTTGCATCTGTCTCCAGGTATGCCATGCCAACTGTTATGATGAAGAAAGCAAATATAGGCCTTGAGATCCCAGAGACTGCTGCTGCTGCGGAACCTAGCAGAACTTTTCCTGGCACAAGTTTAAAGGTTCTAAGGAATATTCTGTAGAAAACAGATGTTCTCTTTCTGATCCCTTGCTTCGGTTCCTTCGACGTCAGTTCTATTCTCTTCCCTTGATCATGTGTAGAGAAAGATGTCTCATTGTCTTGTTCTTCGTCTTCTTCGGTGCTTCTGTTTACCAATCAAAATAAGCTAGTGAGTAAACTTTACTCATTAGAAGAAATAAAGTTAGGTGCTTGTTCAGTTGTAGAAAAACATATTGTCAGCACTGTGCTCATACATCTTCTGGCACACATAACTGCCCATGAACAGTGTGATGATGAATTTTATAAGGGAGCATTACACAGTGTAAAAGGAAGTGTGTTGGGTACATTTTACCTTTGTTCACTCATGCCAGATTTCTTCTCAAGATTCTGCATATTGCATACACTCGAGTAGAATACACTTTTACCTAGCAATTCTTCATGTGTTCCAGAATGAGCTACTCTTCCATTCTCTATAACAACAATCTTGTTTGCATTTATAATTGTTGATATTCTGTGGGCAATCAAGATAACAGTCCTGCCTTGCATAGCTCTATCAAGAGCATCCTGAACTAGCTTCTCGGATTCTGAATCAAGTGCGCTTGTGGCTTCATCAAGAAGAAGAATTGGGGGATCTTTTAGAATAGCCCTTGCAATCGCTATTCTTTGTTTTTGACCTCCTGATAGTAGCACACCTCTTTCTCCTACCTGAAGTGATCCATAAATAGGGGTAATGCTTACTTTCATATTAATTTGGCATCTAACCAAAAGTTACAAAAAATAGCTACTTCTGGTCATCAAATTGCTGCTCTCTATTGACTACATAGGGATAGGGGCAACAACAAAGTGCCCAACTTGAAATGTAGTCTGAATTTTTATAAGGCTATTTAAACTCAACAATTTGAATTAATTTGATTCACAAACTTAGGATAAAAGAGATATTTGTGAGGTTTTACCGCCCTTGCTCTGTGAACATAAAGTCTTACCTCAGTTGAGTATTGCTTTGGAAGTTTGGATATAAATGAGTGCACATTAGCTGTTTTTGCTGCTTCAATTATCTCTTCATCAGTTGCATTTATTTTGCCAATTCTCAAATTATCAGAAATAGTACCAGAAAAGAGTGATGGTTCTTGAGATACTGAACCTATATTTCTCCTCAGGGACTTCAGATCAAGTTCTTTAATGTTTTGACCATCAATAAATATGTCACCTGCATTGCTAGACCATATTACTTACAGTAGTAAAATCTGAGTTTACTATTTTAGCACAAAATCTTGCAATCGCCTTTCTGTATTAAAAAACAATTTGCCTTCTTTCTACTATGCCAGCATCTTACTATGTTTCAGATACATCCGTTTGTTCAGAGGTTTTTCAGCATTAAGAATATATGAGAAAATAAAGCATTAAAAAATACCAAATATTAATAAAATTTAAGAAAAGGTAGATTAAAATAGTCTTGGGGAACATGAAGGAATACTTCTGGACCATGTTAGAAATTTTTATAAATATCTTATACTAGGATTGTTTAAGGATGTTCCAACACAGTTTAAGTGTTTTCTGAATTCTGCACTATGATCAAAATTTCCAAGATTTATGGGCATCCAAGTAATATTCCTAGTGTTATATTTTACATATTTGCTTCCGAAGGCGGCCCATTATTTGTTTTGAATTGGAGTTTTCTTTATTATTTCCTGAATTTATTTTCATTCATCTATTGTTCTGTTTTTTCTGAATGTTCAAACCTGTTTAACCACATGGAAGTGGCAGAAACAAAATAGGGTATGCTAGAACTGTGGCACAACTGAGAACAATACATTTCAGCGCAAAAGGAAGATTTCAAGAGTTTCCGGTGACAGATATATTTCCACCCTTTTTTCTATATTTTTTCAATTAAATATGTTGATACTGCAATGTGAAGTTGCAAAAACAAGCACTGCTGAACATAATCAAGCAAACACTATGAAAAATATACAGCTCAACAAAAGTTTATGCAGAGTTAAAGGTATTCCTAGATGCATACCGGATATAGCATCGTAGAACCGTTGAACCAAACAAATCACAGTGCTCTTTCCACATCCACTACTCCCCACAAGAGCTACAATCTTGCCTGCTGGTACAGCCAGCGAAAATCCTTGGAGAACTGGATTGCCTTCACGGGATGGATATGTGAAATCCACCTCTCGTATTACAATGTCTCCAGTGACCTTCTCTAATATTATTCCATTTGATTCATGACTTATTGCTGGATTTGTTTTGATAACCTTAAATACTTCTTTACCAGCAGATTTTGCTTGACTGAAGGTCTGAAGATCCGGCGCTGCATTCAAGAGATATCTGAAATCACACTTTAAAAGATCAGTACTGATAACTTTACAAGATTACTATCTTTTGATGAATAGTAATTTCGTGTAATCATGCCAGTATGATACATTTTTATAAAGATAGTTCCCAGTATTACATTGCACCGGAGAGGATGTTAATGACAGCAGCAATCGATTCACCCGGTTTCGCCGATCTTCCAGTTACTGCTACCGCTCCAACATAGATCGTCAGTGAATACGAACAGAATGTTGTAATCTGCAACATTCCCAAACCTAGTCCTTTGATGAATGCCTCTTTTTGGCTTAGCTTGTATTGCTTGTCCATGCATTTCACGAATGATTTCATGGCCGAGTTTTCTCCGACAAATGAGAAGACAGTCTTGATATGTGAAAGAGTCTGCACAAGTACATGTATTATTAACATACAAATCAATAGGGCAACCTACTTAGTTCTAACAAAACAGTCATCTGTGCATGTACCTGTTCTACAACAGTGGTTGTTTCGGAGACGAAAGCTGTCCTTGTCATCGACATGCCAATCATCGTTTTCGCATATGTTGCCCCAACCATGAGAAGCATCGGAACAACTAACAGGGTGAGCATACCCACCTCCCAGCAGCACACAAAAGCAACAACGACAGAGACTATGAATATGGAAAAATTAGAAATGAAGTGACCCATCTGAGGAAAAATAAGTAAGCCTGAATTAATGATTGGTTATCATAAAACAAACTTCTGTGCTTCGCTTTGTTTACCAACATACAGTGAATGTTATAAAATGCAAACTGATACCTTCTCGCCAATTGCTTCTTTTATGACGCTCATGTGATTGGTTGCTCCAGCCATGATGTTCGCGGTGGTTAAGTCAGTGTCAAAAGCTCCGATATCTTGATTGAGTACTGATCTCAGATATGCCATCTGCATTCTTGTCATCTGTCTCTGACCTGTGTACATCCAACATGCAATTTCTGCAGCACAGGGTCATTGTGGCAAAACGGTAAGACAAGTTTATTTGAATATGACTGATGCTATTCATATTATTTGTGCTCCGATCACGTGGTGCTCTCTTGTACATGCAGCAGTAGTGAACTAATAGAAGTAATTAAACACTAACAGGTATTACTATGAAATTTCCCTCTTTAACAGGCATAAGCTTTTTTTTCTGTGCATATTTGTTGTTGTTGTGATGTTGTGCTGCTAGCCTGCTACTCTTCTGAACTTTCAATAATAATATTTTGTGTCCAGCTATCTGAACTGTCAATTGTTTAGTAAATCACTATCTTAGGATTTCCATTGATTCCTTTAGGGTATAACTAATACCTATAACTTCCACTATCTTGTTTACATTGTCAAAAATGGTTAGAAGAGTGTACTCACCAAGCATTCCAGCGGGAAGTGTAATAATTGCCAAGGACCACATATATGGAACCAACTACAAACCAGAACAAAAAAATATATATTGTTAGTGACATGGCTAACTGCTTTTTCAACGTTAACAAATTCGAACAAAAACACTCCTAAAACACAAATGGCGCCTTTTATATCATGGCTTTGAATATGGATAGAACGTTAACCTTGGAAAGTTCATGGACAATTGCCTCCCGATTGCCTATGTTGTTCCCAAACATATCTACGGCTTTGCCAAGGATGTAATACGACATTGCAGGCGCCATGCCGTGCATTAAGGACCCAATTGTTCCTGCCACCATGAGCAGCCAATCTAGCGCATCGGCATAGCAAAGCAGTCCAAAGAACGGGAACGGTTCATCCGCAGCTGCTGCTTCTGACACAGAATATGATGTGCTTTTCTGGTCATCCTGGCTCTTGGGTTTGAATGGTTTGACGGGGCACTCCGTCTCTTGCATGTGTGGCATTGTTCTTGTGAGTCTTGTGATATCTTGCAGAAGAGTAGCAGAAACACGGTGTGGTATGTATATAGAAACAGATAACTTGGTTTCGGACTAGGTAAAAGGTAGGACAAAACACACTGTTACTCTCAAGGTACACGCTGAGCTACTTCAGCATGAAATCAAATAATATCAAGTTTATTTGCCTACAAAAACATTAGTATAATGTATCAGCTTTAGCCCTTAGCCGTTGCCATTCTCGGTTAGAACTGTTTTTGTTGGCATGATTATGTCAACCTGCTTATTCAAACTCAGCAAGAAATGCACTTTTTGTTTGGAGTGCCATGCGACAGTCAGACTTATTCACTGAAAGTCACACCACTGTGAAATACAAAGCATGAATCTTTTGTCGATATAATCAACTTTGTTTTCACCTACGAATTTTGTAAGAGACAGAGACACCAAAGTACTGTCTAGGATCCTTAACCATACGTTAAATATACTTTTGCCTCCTAGTATGATGTCTTAATGAGATCAAGATGAGTTCATCTGAAGAATAGGTTAAGGAATGCTTACATAACCACAGTTGTTGACATATCTGCTGCATAATTTGAGCATATAGTTTATTCATGCACTCTGTCCCTATGGTTTACTGGAGCATTTTGTCCAAGTAGAAAAACCTTAACCATTCCATATGGAGTATGTTCTCTGAGCTTATGCTCAGTTTTCATCAAAACAGAACAAAACTAATGCCTGCCCGTTGTGCATTGTGCGGTTTCAGATAGCTAGGTGATTTACTGCCAGATTTTCTGAACAAAAGCACAATCTTTTTTCTTTTTTTGAGGTGGGGACAAAAGCACATTCTTCTGCAGCTAGCTTCTACAGGTTCAGAATGAAACTTGGAGGCCACAGAAAAAGAATTTCTTTTTAACCAAAAAAAGGCCATGTTTTCATTCATCTGGGCTCAGGAAAACTTTTGACGTGTCATTAATTGGCCAAAATTTGCGACGGTGTTTTTGTAAGGGGAATTATGCTGCTGCTGGCTGCCTTGAGTGAAGCAACGGCTGTGTTTTATACAATATGAACAAAAATGTAGTGCATTACTACTACCTGTAGGCTGTAGCTATCTTAGTATTGGATGAACCAGCTGTGTGCGCAGAAACCACCGTCCCCTTTTGTTCCTTGTCAAGTTGTGAATCCCAGGAGCTTGGAACTTTGCCCACATCAAAAGTTCCTTGTCCCAATAGGGGTCGATATACGATGTATCTGATTCCACCGAGCAGGCATTTTGTTGAGAAGGAAAGCCTCCAAACAAGAATCTTTCTTGCGGAAATTACAAAGTGCTACAGAATCAAGAAGTTTCATTTGTCGGAACAAGCGTACATGAATGGATAGACTCATACAGATGTTCAGTGTGATAGTGCCAGCATGAAATTCTCGACAGGGCGAAGCAAGCTGATCTCACTAAACAACAGAATGCAAACAGGGTGGTAACTAGTGCCACACAACGAGCTCTTAAACTAAAATCTGTCCAGCACGATGCTGTTCAGGAAACAACTTTTGTACACACTCACAAAGTACACAGGCAATACTTGGCCAAACTCATTGCCTAAGTGCAACATGCAGTGCGATCTGTCCAGATTCTAGCATGGAAAGTACTGTCGAGCTGCTGTACCTACTCCTTTCTAGACAAGATTCGGCCGAAAATTATTTCCCTGTGTGTGATTGTGTTTCCGTCAGATGTTGTGTGCCTCAAAGGTCAGTGGCAGGAGACGTTATTTGTTCCGTAACTTATGCGTTGAAGGCTTGTGTCCGACATATCTGTCATCCATCTCTGCGGCCCGCCATCATCTCCGATGATGTTGTACGCATAGGACGACAGCCCAACATCCTCGCCGCATGAGCTTGCCTTCCCAAGATTATATAGCCTTTCCGTTCTAGACAAAACTACAAGGTTGGAAAATGTTGAGAAGCTATTGCCAACAAACACATCCGCTCTGGCGCATACCTCAAAGTCGATGGCGGATTTTATAAGATAAGGCTGTCTATCGTATATGTCAGTAACTCCAAGTTTCTTCTTCTCATAAGCAATCATGCCAACTCTCCAACCACTGGTTACTGAATCATCTTCTAGAAGGCTGTCAGCTACTGCAAGATAAACTACAACCGGGCGGCGAAGGTCAGTGATCTGTGAGACCTTATGAATGATCTCTCCTTTGCTGCTGCAGATTTCCTTCGAATTGGACCGCTGCTCCCACTTCTTGCAATGGATCATCCAATCTTTCTCAATTCTCATGTGAACAGCAATGTACTGCACAGAAAGGCTTGTCGAACTATCGATCCTATTCTTATTATGAGAAATGGCAGCCTCATGTCTTGCTTTTTTCCCTGCATCTTTGATCTTGGATATGACCTTGACTACTTCAGTTTCTATCTCAGGAGCTAAGGTTAGGCAATCAAAGATCCTGGCATAGTCTTTCACAGGCCAATGGTCAGGCCACAGAAAGGGATGTTTTCCAGTGACATGAATTACTTCAGAGCCATCAGCCTCGCCCAATCTGGATTGTTGGAGTTGATCCAAGTCTCTGTCCACTGTCCACCTCCTGCCGCTTCCCTTTTGGAGTTTGAAAGGCTCGGTATGATTGAGAACTTCTGAATACCGAGCTAGCCTTACAAACCCATGACAACGAGCATTGAACTTGTTAAAGTCAAACACCTTGTCGAAAGCAATAGGCTTCAGCAAGTCAACCTCTTTGTAGAAAAGTGAAGCACTCAGACTTGGCATGAGCAGAGACCTGTTGAGGAATTTTGCTGTCAAGCATGCTCTGGCAAATGCAATCTTCTGATTGTTCAATCCCCATATAATCTGTGGGACCTCAACAAACTTGTCTCTCCTAACTCCAGGGAACAAGTCAAGGGTTGTTGACTCGTAAAAACTCTTCTCAGACGAGCTAATGGCGAGAAAAGGGGAGATAATTGCTCTCAACACAATAAGACCAATCACTATGAGAAGGCATTTGCAAATGACAGGCCTCGTCGGCAAGCTAATGTGCTTGAGATGCTTAAGCTCTAGTAAGATGTTCATTGAAACAGTCCTTTAATTCCTGGTCATGCTAGCAGGTAATTCTTATCACCCAATGGAGCAGGTTATCTCATTGCCAATGCCAGTGGTGCAGGACCAACATTTTCCTTTGATTTTGTGTTGAAGTACAAACTGTGTGCAATCTAGTGGAATCAGTAACCAAGCACGCTTGGATGGCTTCACCGGATCTTCCTGGGCAGTGGGTAAATCAGGTTTCAAACTCGGTCATTCAGTTACTAATGTAAGCATACTTCTTGAACCCTTCTGTTAACAATCTAGTGTACGCTCAACCAGAGGGGCTGCAAAAAATGAAAAGAAATGGCACAGTTTAACAAGGTTACTATACTGCCAGACTTTATGAAACTTGAAAAACTGCTAGGTGGCTAGATAAAGAACTTTTTTCTTCGCTGTATTAACTCACAGATAAACTATCCTAACAGTAAAATAATAGCCAAGCACCAGAAACAATGTGCACAAACTGCTAAGTGGCTAGATAAAGAACTTTTTTCTTCACTGTGGTAACTCACAGATAAACTATCCTAACAGTGAAATAATAGCCAGTTATAGCACCAGAAACAATGTGCACAGGTTACGTAAATTCGCCAAATTTCTAGTTGAGAGGACATAGAGCTTGCAAAAAGAAACGTGCCTGCGAATCAGCAAAGAAGGACGCACAGAAAAAGGCCCTACAGTGTTGTGTGTTATCTACTCAGTGAAGTCAGTTGCGCGCGTGTGTATTTTCACACCTTTAGATCTGACAGAACCTGTACCAGCTACAAATAAAAACTAAGAACGCAGCTATTAAGTCGTGTATTTTCATGCTAACTAATCTGAGCAGATCTTTCATGAGCGAAACGGAGTTGGATAATCTGAAAAGTAGCACACTTTATTACCGTGTGAAGCCTGCAGTGCGCAGCTGTCCCCGAATCGCCGCCCTTGCCCTGACCTCGACGGAACCCGCAGCTGCACCTCCGGAACCCAATCGTATCTGCAGCCTTCCAGAACAGCTACTCCGCCGCCGCCGCCGCAAAAGCCCAGCCTCACTCTTCCCAAGGCCGCCGTTCTTCCTCCTCCTCCGCTCCTCCGGGAGGCCCGATCCAGCACGCGTGAATGGCTCGATCTGTCGCGCAGGGGCAGGAAGAGGAGAGAAATGGGGTTGATTCCGGTAGTCCGACGCAGATCGCTCCGCTCCACGGCGAGCTGACCACCGGAACCGGAATGCAGGGAAGAAATTTGGGGAAGGGGAAAACGAAGCCGGTGAGTCAATGGGGAGAAGGTGCACGAAGCGGCACGTGCACTGACTTCTGGGCCCAGATTGTCATTTTTATTTTATTGTCACGGCCAAACTGTCAGTGTCTGGCGGCTTAGCAACGTTCTCAGTGTCATAATGTATCTCTAAGTTTATGATATGTGATGCATGATGTTTTTCTTTATTTTCCGCGTGATCTTGAAGATTATTTCGGGTGAAAATGTATTGCGCTATTAGTAAAACTGGAAGATTTTTTATTTTATTTTTTGAGTAAAAGGATCATCTCCGATTTCGAAACCAACAGTTTTCTACATTATTCATCTTTTTTAACACAGCAAGCACCATAAAACTCTCACTAAGGTTTTCCCCTTCGAAGACAGAAGAAACTCCACAGGCGAAAGGACACAAGAGAAGGGAGAGTGGAAGCAAATAAGACCTACAATACCACCACTTCCTCCTCGCAGAGCCAAATTCCTCCAACAGTGTGCTTTATTCTTCCAAAAGTCGCCGGTAGCTCCACATTAACTCCATCTTCCTTCATTGCTCCAGTCTTGGGATCCAAGGTTCCAACATCTTCTGGCTCCGAAATAAAACTCCTTAGCGCGGAACACCAACCGGTCCTTTACGTCCTTCTTCACCTGCAACGAACTCCAGTAGTGAATATACTAGCAAATTTTAAAAACAACTGAACAAGGTTAATCTGCCACTTTTTATCAAAACATGCCGAGTTCCTGACTTTCCAGATACTCCAAAGGACAGATGCAATCCCCACAGCCAGCATTTCTCTTTTCTTCCTCTAAAACCTCGCAGCCAGATCGAAATGCATCGGTTAGCAGATTCAAATTGGAAAGTGAAACCAAAAGTACAGCTAACCACATTCCAAATATATCTGGCCAATGGACGGTGGAAAAAGAGGTGTGAGATGGATTCATTGCACCCACAAAAAAAAGGCATTGTTTTTCACATTTTCCGCAAAACTGGAAGATAGTTAAGGATTCAAAATTAACAGCTGGTGGTTTGTCCCAACCTATGATGTGCTACTACCTATCATCTCATAAATCACAATATCGAAGTGAAGAGTGAGATTAAACGTGTTTTTACTTGTTAGTTGATAGCTTGATACACATTCACATTCGGGCAAACTGGAAATCCGGAGGTCGACCCTCTTCTGTTATCTGCAGAGAGAGAGAGAGAGAGAGAGAGAGAGAGAGAGAGAGAGAGAGAGAGAGAGAATGGATCTTAGGGTGTGTTCGGTTGGTGTCACCAAGTGGAATGTAATGGGATGGTTCCGCACCTAGATCTCATTCCGCTGTTCAGTTGGGAAATAGAATGGAATGAGGTGGTTCCTTAAAAGAGAATATACCCTCCTTGGAACGCACTCATTCCTCAAAATCGGTGGAATCTCCCCATTCCTCTATGCTAAAGCCACATACACTCACTCAACTCCTCTATTCTCTTGTAACTTTATTCTGCCAAAACGCACTCCATGCATGCTCACATCTTCTATTCCAAGAATCTGTTACAAAGGTTGAACTCTTGATGATAAAAATTTATTTTCAAACTTTAAATGGTTGAATGTCATGTGAGCTTTTGAGACGACCCTCGTATGCTGAGATCGGTAGGATGCATAGATAGTCAGATATATATTATTTGTATCATACACAACAACAACTGGCTTTTCTAAATCATGTGCTTGTGCAACTAAACAATCCATATCCGTTCCTCCGCCGTCTCTACATAGGATTTTAAATAAAGTCATCCGCTGTCTCTACATATAATTTTAAATAAAGTCATAGGAAGGAACAAATTTCCTTTTGAAGAAAATAAGTCCGAGCTTTATAAATCAAGAAAAGAAATGTTTACAACAATTAGCGCAATTACACTTGTTGTAGCCAACCATTTCTTCTTTCATATTGGCATGCAGTTCTTCATCGCGGAAACACTAAGAAGCTGTTCCTCTTCAGGTATCTGTCTGTCGCCTGCAGCAGGCGAAGAGGAGTTCTTTCGCGGTCCACGTCACCTCCGCGAGATCGCGCAAGGACTCCGTTATGTCTTTCTTCAGTGGAAAAAGCTTCTCCAAGCATTCTGTCAGGAGTGATGTTAGATTAAATGATCAAGCATGAGGTCTTCGCGCAGAATAGTGAATGCTAAGCTATTCAGGGAATGGGACTTTGTATTTACGTTTCTACGGAACAGAAAAACCATCACATTTCCCCGTATATGAAAGATAAGCATCGCTATTTTAACGTGCTTAGGTAAACCCTAGTAAATCACAAGAAAAGGCATTGCATGGGATCATAACAATTGCGCATATTATTAAAAAAAAAACATGTATTTCTACAGTAGTCGCAAAATTGAAAAACGTTGGCTTGGTATAGTGGTTAGCTCGTGCATGGATGAAGTAATCATGAAATTGGTTCTAACAGATACAAATACCGACTGCCAAATTTATCATCCTCAAAAACGAGATTTCAAGATTGTGCAAGACAGTCACATTTATATCTTGGCTAGAAACTAAAGTCTGCATGCAGTAGTACTTGCCAAACTAACTAAAACTAGCTGCAAGATTATGTTGAAGACAGGAAAAAGAAACGCACCTGGATGTCTCACAAGGTTCAACAGTGATAGCGAAGCAAGCACCCTCTCTTCCAAAACCCTATCATAGCTTAACCTATCTAGAAGCTCAGGTGCAAGAATGGAGCACGCCAAAGGCTGGAAAGTGTTGCATCCATGCAACGGCGAGAGGGAGCTGCTCATCCATGTTACGGTTACAAGGCACGCCCGGACCAAAGTTGGGATTCCATCAGATATGCAGTTCGACAGTGCAATGAGGAACCGTTTGTTCCCTGTGTTCAGCAACACGAGGGCAAGTTTCTTCAGCCGCTCTTCAACCACCTTCTCTTCTTCCTGTGAATCAAGATAGCATCCAGGTAAGCAAAAAAAATGAACTATCCCACAAATCCCAGATTCAGGGCAAATATACAGCATAGTTTCTATAGGATTACCGCTCGTGCACCCTTATTTTTGAATATCTCTGTTCTTCTAAAGGATTCTGATAGGGAGCCATCTACACCTGCTCTCTTTAGCAGCCAAGCTTCCGCTATGGGTTCTCCCGAGGACGAAAACCGCCCTGCCAGGAGCAACAAAGCCCGAGCACACTGTTGTTGCACCTTTCTGCTGTGTAAACTATGCTCCAAAACAGCTATGATAGCATCAATTGCTTCCTCTCGGTAAACACTGTACTGCAAAGGATCTCCCTGCAAGAAAACTGGTATATGGGCATCGTATAGAAGCACAAAAGCTTGAGTGAGCAAAGGAACAAAGATTCGTATTTCAAGATGTTACCAGGAGATCAAGCTGAAGTAGCATGACAGCTGCTAATGGATGTTGGACAAGAGGAGCCTGCTGGAGATACACCAACAGAATCTGCATCGTATTTAAGCAGCCACCATTTTTCAGCTCCTTCAGGAACTCCACCATCTGGGCTGTTCTGTATGTAAAGAAAATAAGGTAAGTTTAGTTCAATTGATGGTTTAGATGTGCCTCTCATAATTTACAGTACACATTTCATCAATAATGTAGAGAAATCTTACCTGTTAAGGCAGGTTAGTTCGCTCATCAAGTTCAGGGCAGCAGCACTAGTCTTCTGATTCCGTACAAGAAGTTGGACAACAGGCTCCTTCTTCATATTATCAGCCAAGTAGTATCTACAACTGCCATCAGCTTGGATACATGTGGTCAACAGTGAGATGCAGATTTTGCTTTCCCGGGTATCTCCAAGTTCAAGTATGCACATCAGCAGGTCCAAACCACCTAGAGCAATCATCTGCTTTGCATTCTCAACATTCCTATCGATGTCAAATCCCGTAAGGAGCTGATCTAGGAAGTACAATGCAGCCATTTTTGGAGAACACTTCATGGAAGATAGAAGCTGCACCTCATCCCCACACTCCAATATGTGCAATACTAGTGGCACCCAATCCATAGATAACATCTGCTTAGCTCTTGGCTTCATCAAATAAAGCACTGCCGTTGCCTTGAGAAACAACCCGTTACTTCTCAGAGTCAGAAGTCTCAGGAAAACCTCAAGTTGTGGATCTGCGTTAAGCAGAATCTGCCTATTCACCTCATTCTTCAAAACCAACTCTCCCATTATCAAGATTGCTGACTCAAGTACCGCGTCATCATTGGAAGTGAATGTAACCTCGAGAAGGCCTTGAATAAAAGAGGGACATGCCAGCCAAGTTCCAAGATTAGGACCCCCTCCTAGATTTGAACATGCTCTGGCAATTTCATGCACAGCATACTCGCACTGAGTAAGACTGTCTGAATTCGATACAATGGAAACTGCTCGTCCTAAAGTCACTGCTACCTCACTGCCGTCTAGCTCTTTTTCGACAGAGGCAATGCCTTTCTTTGGGACCTTAGGGTGACTGATAACATTCCTGCTTAGATCTCCACGGCAAGGGAGTAATCGGAACGAGTAGGATTTGCGCGGGGTCGGTGCTGTTTCTCGGGTAGTGCTTTCTTTCCGAATGCCGGAACACTTTTCTTGTAGCCCAATGTTTCTCTGTCTACTCAAAACAGCATAAGTTAAGTAACTTTAAATATAAAAATATTGCAGATCAAACAATTCAGCTTCTGTGACAGATTAACAGTGCAATTTGGCATGCTTCAAACTTTAATGCTAAAAGAAGGGTGTATGCACCAGGCATGCATGTCCCTTCAACACCTTTCCAAGTGTATCAAAATGGTTCATGTTTGGAATCTCAGTTTCATCATTCCAGTTTTCAGTCACCCTTGGCCGGCATATTACGTTAACTATTATGAGGGTGCAAAGATACAAATATTCTAGGAACTAAATTTTCTCAGCTGTAACTAACCTAAAAACGGATTTCTTTTCACCTTCAATACATTTCAAAATTAATGGAAATTTTGCCCCTTTTTTGTGAGACAATGAAAGATTGTGAGTATATATTGGATGGCAATGGAACCATAGGGGCAGCAATGCAGAAATTGTCATTGGCAGATAATCCAAGTGCAATTTTACAGCAAAAGGAATAAAAGCTGAAATCCATGTTTGCTGGTTTAACTCTTGCAATACTAGAAAAAATGCAGCTCACTCCCTCACTCTCACGAGACTGGAAGTGCTATGCTGGAAAGATTCAGCCATAGCAACATGAAAGTAACACGCATGTGAAAAAAATGAACTCAACAATTAAGCGAGTAATACACAGCATGATGAGCAGGAAGATGTAGAAAAAGAATTTACCAGACATCAATAACAGTAATAATATTCTTGGCTGCACTGTATTATGGTGCACTCTGAACCTAGAGATGAATTTTGCAACGCTAAGTTGGAAATTACCGGTATTTAATACTTTATAGATATTATGGATGTTATTCAGTTAGCTGGCATCTAAAAGCCAGCTCCTAGTTACAGGAAATGCTATTGCAATGCAGCCAAAATCCTCTAGTCCCCACACCATGAAGATGCTTCCCTGGGACACAAACACGGCCATCTATCGTAATCATCACGGCTGCAATGAGTGATCATAACTTGTCTCTTGTCAAAACCAATACCGGTAGTCCTAACCCGAGACACGCACACAAAGTTACACCGTTATGAAGTACATGGCTAATCACCATGTATAGTGAGAATGAAGGAACTGTGGACTCACATGAGCAAGCTTCTCCATCTTGAAGCTAGGTGGATTTTCGTCCAATTGCACATCCATGTCCAAAACAAATCCAGCCTCATCAGGCAGCTTTGCATCCTTGACGTTTTCCTGCTCAAATGCCGTGCCGAAAACCGCATTGTACCTGTAAAAAATCAGATAACCTTAACACTCTCCAGCCTTTACTACTGATAAACAATTAAGCAGCAACATTTTTCCACTAGCATTTGCTCACGCACAGGTTTCTGTTGATGGAGCTGGTGCGCATCGACAAGGAGTGCTTCTCCCCATTGCCGAACTCCCCGGGTAACGAAGGCAGCGGCACGGAGGGGGCGTCCGGCGGCGTATCTGCGCCGCATTTGAGCCACTCTTTGTAGTACATTGCGAACTGGGCCGTGCCGCTGTCCATCTGGTCGTCGTACAGCCTCTGCAGGGTCCTCGTCTTACTGCTGCCCCGACCGTCGTCGTCGTCGCATCCGGCGAGCTCGGATTCATCGGCGAGCCAGACCTCGAGATGGAGCAGATGGGGCAGCAAGACGTGGGCCCAGAGGTCCGGGAGGAGGCTCTGGCGGGCGAGACGGGGCGCCTCGACGAACACCTGCAGGAGGTGGCGCGCGGCGAGGTCGGAGTCGCGCTCCATCCTGTAGACGATGGCGAGGTAGAGCTGCGCGCACGCGGCGAGGTGGGCGTTGGGCACCCCGCAGGTGTAGGCGCAGCCACGGTCTTCGGCGGCGGTGGGGTGGGGAGGGGCGTGGAGCGAGGCGACGACGCCGAGGAGGCGGATGGAGTTGCGCAGCGAGCGGATCTTGGAGTCTCGCGGGGACGGGGCGGCGTCGGCGAGGCGCTCGACGCTCTCGATGGCGAGCTCGAGGTCGGCCAGCACGGCGTGCTCCCGCCGCTCCGACGCCGCGGGGGCGAGCCAGGGGGCGCATTTCTCCCGGAGCGCCCGCCGGAACTCCGGGTCCTTGGAGAACCGCCCCGCGTACCCGGACAGCATTGACACCACCGTGCCCACCGCGTCGCTGTCGCCGCGGGGAGGAGGCGACGCGTGCCTGCTCGACAGGGTGCGGCGCGGCGGCGACGGGAGCGCGTATTGGGACTCGGAGCGCTCCCGCGCGAGCAGCTCGCGGAGGGAGGAGGATGGCGGCGGCGTCGGCGACGTCATCGCGGAGGCGCGGCTCTTGGCCTTGGAGCAGAGCAGGAAGTGGAAGTGGATGGCGCGGTGCGGGCCTTGTCGGAAGCATTTAGGTGAGCGAGTAAATGGCGCGGTTAAAAGCGTGGGACCCACCACGGCGGGCACGGCCATGCACGCGTACAGTGAGACCGCGACAAGAGGAAGAGAAGGTGGTGGTGGCGCCGGTAGGGGGAAAATGCAAATTAAGATATTGATATGGTCTTCAATGTGTAATTTGATCACTTCCCTATTTCTATTGACCATGTATATGTATCTCTGTTCATAAAAAGATATTGTAAGTTTATCTAAATTTTGATGTATCTATAAAAGATGTCGTAAGCATGTGATGCTTTTTCGTGCTAGAGCAAATGGATGCAAAAGAAAGGTCTACATTTGGACTCTCACCTCTCCATCGGGCACCGCTATTACAATGAATGACATAGAGGAGGTCTTGATGTAGCACTTCAAAGACCATCTTGGAACAAAGCACTAGGGCATCTTAGCCTCTAGTATATGACTAGAGACCTTTCTGATTTTGACGCTTCTTTTGAGGAAGACGAAAACAAGGAGGTTATTTTCTCGCTTCCTTCGGTCAAGACGTGTCGGGGGGATGACCCCCGGTAGGTCAAGAGCATGGCTAATATGCCTAAGTCATACGACTCATGCGACTAGTTACCGGTTTACATGAGTAAGCCGGATAGGTTTGATTATCGCTTAAAATGATGGTGACCAAATTAAAAGTCAGCTGGATTGTACGATCCGGGATGCTGATATGTGAATGCCGGAACAAAGATACCGGCGTACCTTAAGCCGGAGGAGTTGAAGTTATGCCGAATCATGGCTAGAAGGATAGAGGACGAAGATCCGGCATGTTCAGGTAAAACCAGAATAGAGGTCCGACATAGGGCTAACAGTCATATGCCGGTCCTGGAGTCAAAAATCCGGTCGTGCCACTACTAGACATGGAGGAGATATGGAGATCTCCTCATGACGAGCGCATCGCTAAGTTCCAACAGGAGCCAGAGCACGCCGATGATGAAGAGGCTACAGTGCGCAGAGCTACAGTGGTCATCGCCACAGTGCCAGAAGCCAAAACACAGGGAAGGACACCGCGAGCCAAGGTCAAAGTTACGATCCAAGGCTAGCCTGATGTAGGCAAAGATTCTAAGGATCAACCCATGCTAGGGCTCCTTCCCTTGTAAGCTACCTCTCCACTGTATAAGGAGAGGTAGCACTCCCTTGCACGAGAGGCTCACTTACTTGCTCATTGCAGTTCTTCTTCTACCTCTATAGCGATAGACTTCATCTTCAACCTCTCGCATATAGCTTGAGGAGCACAATTGTAGCTCATTGTGTGCTTATAGATCTCAGATAGGTAGGAGTAGGGGTGTTACCTCCTCACGAGGGCCCCAAACTTGGGTAAACTCGTGTCACCTCCTCATATGCACTTTCTTCATATAGAGGTTGCGCTAACCTGATAAACTCGGCCAACATCATTCTCACCTCGGAGAAGACAGACGCAACAAATGTGGGAGACTACATGCATATCAGCCTCATTCAAAGTATTTCAAAGATCTTCTCCAAGCTCTTGGCAACCCAACTTGTGCCTAGTGGCGAATCCACCGTCCCTGTTGGGCCACACAAGCTTGTCGGTGGTACGATGCCTTATAAGACATGATTTTCTATAGATTTTTCAAAAAAAATACTTAGCATCATAGGCTTGTTTTCCTAGGTTTCTAGAAATTTTTAGGTCCACCACTGCTTGCACCCATTCTACCTCACATTGTCTCCAAATGCCAAAGCGTATTCATGAAAAAAAAAGGAGCATCCACAATAATTCCCTGCATGCGCATAACATCCTTAAGGAATTGCATTCTCGAAGACGCAGAGCCTTTTCCTAAATCTTGATATCACAAACGCGTTTGATTCTCTAGGCCAGGTCTACTTGCTTGAGTTCATGGCGGGCGATTAGTTTCGGCCAGATTTGGAGACATTGGGTGTGCCTCTCCCTTGCTTCCGCCACTTCTAGAGTGCTTCTCAATGGAGAATTGAGGATCCCATTCTTGCATGCACACAGCTTACGTCAAGGCGGTCCCTTATCCCCCATGCTCCTCATCCTCGCCATCGACTCTCTACAATGCATCCTATCACTTGCCAAAAAGGATGGCATCCCAATCCTATCCGCTGGCACGACTCGATGCAGAATCTTTGTTTACGCTGATGATGTCGATATCTTTGTGAACCCTCTAGAATATGAGCTACATACAATCTTGGTCATCATGGACTATTTTGGAAAAGGAAGTGGCATGTTCACTAGCATGGCCCAAGCTGAGATCTTTCCAATCCGTTGCGGCGATATTGACCTTGTGATGTCCTTTCGGCCTTCCCCGCTAATATTTTGTCCTTCCTTGGAAAATACTTGGGGCTTCCGCTTCACTTCTGCCGCCTTAATTCAAAAAGCCGGTCTTCAACCTCTTATTGACAAGATAGCAAGGAAGCTCACGGGGTGGATCTGGAAGAACGTTGCGCGTTCAGGAAGGATCACCCTGGCAAAAATGGTGCTCATGGCAACTTTGATAAAAATCAATAAGATCGCAAGGAACTTCATTTGAGCGGGGTGGATCTGGAAGAACGTTGCGCGTTCAGGAAGGATCACCCTGGCAAAAATGGTGCTCATGGCAACTTTGATAAAATTAACGACATCGGGTCCGCTGCCAATATTTTGACTTATGCAAATTCAAATCAACGCGTGGCTGCGACACATTTACCCCGCTTCTTCGACTCCAATCTAACTTCTTCGGTCGCACCACACACCTCCGCTCGGCCCTCCACCAAATCCCGCACCTTGCCCTCGACCGCCGACCGCATCGCCCACCTCCGCTCGCTATGTCATGCCCACAACGACCTCACCACGCCACACAACTGCAGACCAGGGTGAGATCTCCTCGTTCGTTCTCTCCATCTCCTCCCAATCCGCTTTCGGAGACCACGCCTTCCATCTGCTCGATGAAATGCTCGATGAAATGTTGAGTTGCTGATGTTTTGAAGTATCAATGAATTGTTGAGTTGCTAATGTTTTTAAATGCGGATGAAATGTTTGTTATAGAGATTTGAGTTGTTGATGTTTTGCCGAAATGTTGATTAATTTCCATTTTGGCAAATTTCTGGCACTCCATATAGCTCCTTTTTAGCAACATTCGTGCCAAAAAAATCGTTAATTTCATTGTTGTGCTTTGCTACACTAGTGGAGACAGGGCCTTCAGTCCCGCACCGTAAGGGCCTTTGGTCTCGGTTGGCCAACCGCAACTAAGTAAGCGGGACTAAAAGAGAAGCCTTTAGTCGTGGTCTAGTTACCAACCGGGATAAATGGCCCTCCACGGGCCGCGTCATAGGGTTTGGGCTGGAGAATCTTCAGTCTCGGCCCGTAACCCCAACCGCGACTAGATATTATTTTCAGTAATTATGTTTTTCATTTTTCTAGTTTCATTGTCTTTTTTCTTTTTTCTTTTCGTTTGACTTGTTACTCTCTCACTTGGACTATTTTTAATACTAATTACACTTATAGACTTGGTCATCACTTCTCGGTCGGTCACCCATCCGCACACTACTTCATCCTCAGCATGCTTAACTCCTTGGTTCTTTCCTGCTGCGCTCTCTCGAATGTGATTATACCTTGTTGTAAATACTAGCATATCAATTCTATTAACTCTTATACCATTTTGTCACATTTCTGTATTTTTTGAAACCAAAAAAATATGTAAACCGGAATTGGACAAATAATATATGATTTATTATTTGAAAAATGTGAGTGATTTGAATATGAAATAATTATGTATTTATTCATTTATTATTATTGTTATCAAATTATATATGCATTATCCATATAATATTTCCAAATAATTAATATCTTAAAATCTATAAACCGGAATTGGACAAATAATATATGATTTATTATTAGAAAAATGTGAGTGATTTGAAATAATTATGTATTTATTAATTTTTTATTATTATTATCAAATAATATATGCATTATTCATATAATATCACCAAATAATTAATATCTTGAAATCTATAAACCGGAATTGGACAAAAAATATATGATTTATTATTAGAAAAATGTGAGTGATTTGAATATGAAATAATTATGTATTTATTCATTTATTATAATTAATATCAAATAATATATGCATTATTCATATAATATTGCCAAATAATTAATATCTTGAAATCTGTAAACTGGAATTGGATAAATAATATATGATTTATTATTAGAAAAATGTGAGTGATTTGAATATAAAATAATTATGTATTTCTTTCTTGCTCACTTTATAGGTTTATATACATTTTGTTTTTCTAAATAGTGAACCGTATAAAGATCTCCATCTTCACTGCATAATTATCATGACGGTTAAATTGGACTAAATTGGACTTGGTTTAGTGAATACATTTGGCTAATTCTCACATGGTAAAATGACCACGCTCAGCAGCAAGCAAGCAGGCACGCTGTGCTGCAAGCAAGCACGAACACAAGACACATAGTTCATATATATAGACACATAGTTCATATATATTGAAAGACACATAGTTCATATATATGAAAGACACATAGTTCATATATATTGAAACGATCGATTCATAGTTCATACAAATATAGAAGACCACCACTACTCATCATCCAATTCTTCCTAGCAATCTCGGAGTCTAGATGAGCGTCTAGTGTTGCATAGTGCACTTGCTCGTAGCTCAATGGATAATTGGCCCATCCAAAAATGAGCTCATCTTCTCTTTTCTTGCGCGGCGACGTCCATCTTCTTCTTGTGGTTGTACTTCTTCTTCTGCTCAAGGTTTGTCCCAATGGCATGGTTTGCCAAATCATATAGACTTGGAGTGGGCTTGGTGATGGGGTTCAGGACTACCTTCTGGAGGTCGTACGCAGAAATGATGTGAATACCGTCAAGTGTTAGCTTTTTCACACCATTGCCGATAGCGTCGCCGCAGAATCTGATGTTCCCATCCTCCAAGAAATCCTTGAGCACTTGTGGCACTTTTATATCGGCATGAATAATCTGGAACACCATCGTCTCAGATGCCACCGAGAGTTGAAGGACGGCGGCGCGCTGCTCCTCACTGGCCTTGCGAGGGTCGGTGAACTCGCAGTCCAACCCGACACACTTGGTCGTTGCGGCATCGAGAAAGTCTCTCTTCACGCCCCAGATCCACTTCTCCACTATTCTTGCACGGAGCGTGACCGTGACCTTGAATGCCGCTATCCCTTCGGCCTTCAGGTAGTACACCCGTGTCCGACGAGCCGGGTCGCGCACGAGGTGCTCTACGAAGAGGGGAGAGAGAGCTATAGTGTTTGCAGTGGTGGATGAGGAGAGGAGGCCGGATGGAGATAGTGTGTGTGGCAATGGTGCTGATTGGTGGAGCTTATAAAGCAATGGGAAGAGGAAGATGAACAGTGGCTGGCTGCGCCGGCGCCGCCGGCTCGGATTCCACGCCGGCGCTCGATTTCGACGCGGCCAGTAATGGCGATGCGCGATCGAGCTCCGCGGGAAACTGTATCGTTTGACTTTAGTCCCGGTTGGGAATACACGCCGGGATTAAAGGGGGTGCCGCAGACGCCGCGTGGCGCAAAACCCTTTAGTCCCAGTTTGGGAAACGAGCCGGAACCTTTGGGTCTTTACGAGCCGGGACCTATAGGTGTCGTATGCTGTAGCGTTTACAGGGCGACGTGGCTAGGCCATGGGTCCCGGCCCAGGACATGGCCGGGACCAAAGGTGCCTGACTAAATGCCCTTTTTCTGCTAGTGCTAGGTGTATGAGAAAAAAATTCTATTATAGGGATTTGAGTTGCTGACTTTTTTTACCAAAATGTTGATTAATTTCCATTCGGGCAAATTTCTAGCACTCCATAGGTCCTTTTTAGCAAAGGTTTTGCCGAAATTTTTCATTAATTTTACTATTACTAACTAGTGCATGTATTTTAAATTTTAGACCGAAGATATCGAGAGACCGCAACAAGACGACGTGTTCTAACTCTTCGCCGCGAGAAGAAGAAAATGTAGTACCGTAAGAAGGTTTCATTGATTAGGGCCTTCTGGTTTTGTGTTTTCGGTGATTTTGGCATACTATTTGAAAAGGTGGTGCACCTCTGTTGCTCCCAAAAAAAATCGGAATCTTGTGTAACACTACAAGTGAGCCCGTTTCTATTCGAAATTAGAGAAAATCGAATTTAATAATTAATATACTTATTAAAATGTGAACGCAAATATTATGGAAACTTATCATCCCTATTTTTGATTAAAAATCATTATTTCCAACTTGTACAAAAAAAATCAGAAAATAAATATTTGAGCAACAAGTTGCGGATCTTGTCGGTGCGGTTACTCATGTTGCGATTTGTATGGTTACTATTTGTAGGTTACACATTTTGCCATACAAACTGTAGATAAAACCCACAGAGAAGGGACGCACGGGTCGTCCTCCTCCAAGGGCGACTCGGGCGAACCTTAGCCGCCGCCGCAGCCTTCCCCTTCCCCTCCCCTCCTCGTCGTCCCCGGAGGCTGCCGCCGGTGAAGCCTGGCGCGGCCGGTGAGGGGGGCGGCAGGGATCCTCGCGTGGTCCCCTGGTGCGGCGGTAGGAGGCACGCCTCCGCGTCGGGGGGATGGTCCTGGTTCTGGTTGATGGCGGTGCGGGCGGTGTTGGGGGCGGTGTTGGGGGCGGTGTTGGGGGCGGTGGCACGGCCCTGGCCATGGCGGCGCAGCCCTCTCCACCGTTCCTCGCAGTGGCCTCGCCGGGAGGGCGGTGATGGGGGCGGCGGCGCGGCCCCGGACCCTGGCGCGGTCCTCTCCTCCTTCCTCGCCTTGGCTTGGCCGGGCGGGTGGGGATGGGGGTGGATCGCGTGCTGCTCCTCCTCAAGAGTTGGGATCACGACACCAAGGGCGGCGGCCCTGGATGGCGATGGTGGTGACGGCGCCGACCTGGTGGCAGGTGGCGGGCGTCAGGTGCCGCTGACCATGGCACCACGGTGGTGGTCTTCTCTCTCGCCGGAGGAGATCGGCTAGTTGTGTGGCTAGCCGTGGCGTATCTTGCGGTCCGTCGCCTAGCTCCCGATGGCGAGACGCAGCTGCCGGTGAAAGCCGGCCCGAACTTCGGTCATGGCGGATGATGGCGGCGCCTTTCGTCGTTACCTTGTTGAAGGCATTGTCTCTGCAGTCTGCGTTTCTTCGCCTGGGCTGCTCCAGGGGAAACCCTAGACCCGGGTCTCCCGGATCGAACGATAGCGGCGCGCAACGCCGTTCTCCCTATTGGGGGTATCGTTTTCGGAGCAGACAACGGATGGTGGTGGTGCTGAGGTGGAGCGGTGTGCTTTTTCTGTGTCGGCGTCGTCGAGTCGCCGCGGCATGGTGCAGTGGTGTCTCGGGACGGATGCAGTGTGATGGACATGCGCAGGATGGTGGCGTCGTCTGGCGCCGTGGCGGCATCGATGGCAGGCCTGGCATGGTCAATGCGATGATCTCTCTTGAAGATGGAGTCGAGGAAGACGGCGGTAGCAACTTTTATGGCGTGTACGTTGTTGACTGGATGTGCTTCTCATCTGCTATTGGGCGGCCTGGGAAGGCATTTGGTTTTTGGATGATATGAGTTGGTGAATTGTCACCCCCTTCATCCCTCTGTAGGTTTAGTGATGTGGCTTTGAGTTTGATCTTCTGTATTGCTCTTGTAAGGTGTTGTGAATAATCTCTACTATATAAAAAGGAGGAACTTCCTCCGTTTTCTGCCATTTTGGTCGTCACTTTGGTCGTCCGTCCACCCAACCAAAACAGGGAAAGTCAAGCAATCTTACGTTCCATGCAAGGAAATATCAATCAGTGAAATGGACAACGAAATCATCTCCCCCTCACGTACAAGGAAAAAATCAGCCAAAACGTATATGGAAATCAATCAGACCAACGAAATCACCTCCCCCTCACGCTGCCGTCTCTTCTCACCCTCACGCTGCCGTCTTTACTCCGACGTCTGCCGTCCGGCAACCACCTCGCTGCCTCGTGGTCTGACATCTCTTCTTTGACGCCTGCCTTCTGGCAACCAGCTCGCCGCCCCGTGGTCTGCCGTATCTTCGCCGACGACTGCAATCTCTCCATCGACCTTGCTGGTTGCCAACGCCGACGCGCCGTGGTCTGCCTCATTGGTCTACCGCCTCGCCGACGCCCCGTGGTCTGCCTCATTGGTCTGCCGCCTCGCCGACGCCCCGTGGTCTGCCTCATTGGTCTGCCGCCTCTTCTTTGACGCTCAGACATCGCATCAGTTTCTTACTTCTTCTGGCATACAATTTACAAAGATCATTAGATCACTCACGTTGGGGCAATGAATGCACAAATGTCATAGAGGCCACTCAATTTATCTACATTTCTAGAATTGAGCTTTATGGATAGGCTAACATGTTGCCATTGATATATGCACGAAAATGCCTGAGGCCTGATTGCATGACGATCAGCAGACATCAATAAGTTTAGAAGATGCAAGCCTCTCGATACTTGATGTCAAAGAGGCCGTCGAATTATGGACCAGCGTTGCAAAGAATGACAATCTTCATGTCAGCACACTATAGAGGAGATGACCATTCTCTTCACTATCAATGGGATTAAGAACTTAGATTTGTTATCAATGCAGGCTTTTTTTTTATTGCATCAATAAGTATATTTATTGCTTGGAATAAACAAGTAGTTTTAATATTTATATTTTTTGATGTGTGTATTGCCATGATCTTAAACTATAATGTATATAATCAGAAATTAATCAGAGATATGAAAACAAGAATGGCAGAACCCGAGTTGGAAAAATAAAGGAAGTACCATACAAAGTATAAAGTTGCAATATGAATGGAAGAATGGAAAATGACAGTTGTTCCATCATAAGTAAGAAAGTACCTGAAGATAAATACTGGTATTTTGGCTTTTCATTGCGTACTCATGGTAAACAGAAGACACTGTTGGAACAGTTACCTACACAAATCAAAGTTTTATCTGAATATACAACAAATGTAAGCTCACTGTCTTTTGGGGAGCCCGCAAGTGAAAGAATAGAAACAAAATTACTTGAAGTTGAAACCATGCTTGGTGCGTTCGCAGTCAATGCATTGGCTACCTATGCGGTTTCCTGTGCATCTTCCAGAAATAAAATGCAACTGAAACACAAGGTAAGTTTTTATCAGCAAACAATATTTATACATCTTAATTCAAGAAATGTAATAATCAAGAAATGTCCATGAGAAGCAATTCAGACATGATTTTAGGTAATACCAGACAGCGGTTTAGGCAAACTGCTCCTGTTCTCTTCTTTACTTGCGGGCTAACCACTTGAACATGGTCTTGGGCCTCACAGTTTTTGTTAGCGGCTAGAGGGTATACCGGTTTAGGAAGCTGGGAGAAAGCGGATTCATAAGCCTCTGTCAGGTGTTGGTTGCAGCTGCCCGGCAGCAGCGTATGGAATTGCCAAACAGAGGAAGTGCTCCTGCTAGGCTCATTACTGACAAAGTACTGCAATGCCTTGTCAACATGTTCTACATAATCAAAACAGAGCACTTAGTACACCCACGTTTCACTTGTAATGCCTCTTATGGGATGAAATAATCAAATCAAAGAACTTAAAAGAAGCATGTACCGTCACATGCTTAAAAACATGATGCACAGACACGGCTCTTGCATGCAGGTAGCTTCCTCCCTGACAGAAGAGACACAACATCTGTCAGAAATAATACCTTGCCCACACATTTCATCAACAAGAAAACTGAACTTTGCCCATCAAGTGTATCATGTTAATATGCTAACAACCATAAAGCGATCTTGCTCAAGCAACTGCATGTTATCAAGTATAAACACACACTGACAGGACGATGCTTGGCTGCTTATGCAAAGTTTATAATTGATGTGACTGGAGTCAGCTTATGGAAGAAATCATTACCTCAGTGGGAGAGAAGAATGCAACAGCATTAGGGTCAGTAGATCCTGCAGGATGCAATGACACTAATATATGGCAAGTCACAGTAGCAGGTCCTCAGAAACAGCAGGGTCCAGTTCCCATTTGCCAGACAGGGCCTGATCCACATCAGATGCATCAGCAAGAAAAGGTATCACAACTTATTGGAAGGGGTTGTGATGACATAAGCTTAGGTAAAATCTGAGGTGAAACGAACTATTTAAGGATACCAGAGATAGATAAACAACCAACAAAAATTAGAAGCTACTCTTTGTCAGGACTAACCCTTCTCTGAATCAATCTATTGCACACTAAGATAGATAAAGAATTTGGAAACTACAGGATGAAATGCTCTACACATTCCAGCATGTAATTGCACAAAGCACTTTCTTCAGATTATGCAGCAACACGCAATTTCCCAAAAAAGTGAAGATATAGGGTTACTTATATTCTCTTCTTTATGCAGTCTAGATTATGCCAAAATCTTATAAAAAAACATGTAGATATAGGTGTTCTAGCATACAAGCGATTTATATCAAGTTGATTTACAACAACAAAACTAAGACTTGATTGTTTCAGAAGAAAAAAGCTCCAGAAAGAATGGGGCGCTTACGGACAAGTACTTTGTATCATATTTTTACTACTTAGCCAACTAAACGTAAATGGTCACAAATGAGATCCAGCACCTGCAATTTCCTCTCACGATGAGATCCAGCAAGGAAGAAATCATAAGTGGTGCCGGTTCAGACAAGGGGGATTACCAGCTGTGGGAGGGGAGTCGACCGAGCATGCCGTACTTGGGGCTCGGGGAAGCTCGCCACACGGTCAACCCGCCGGATCGGGGCGTCCTCTCCGGCGTCAGTTGCCCCTAGGGAACCGGGAGGAGGTAGCTGGCCCTGTTGATTTCTCCAACGCGCGTGAGGTCAGTGGAGACGAGGTCTAGGACTTCGGGCTTGCAGAGAGCGGCGACGAGGCAAGGGATGGGCCGACCATGGTGCGGGCGGAGAGGAACCAGGGGTCGACACGGTTCTCACGCCGGCGGCGGAGCTGCAGCGGTGGGGATGCGAATTCGCCGAGGCCGGCGGTGGGTAGGTGGCAGAGTAGAGGCCTGGAGCAGGGAGGCAGGGCCTGACCTTCCCTTTCGCCGGCGGTGAGGACACTCAGGAGAAAGGTACGGGAAGGGGAGGACGAGCCAAGTGAGGAAGAGAGTGGGGAGGGCGAGCCAAGTGAGGAACGTGTTGCCTGATGCCGTTCGTCCAATGTAAAGCCCAGTTCAATGATATTTTGAGCCCAGGTTAAAACACATGAGAAAATAGACAGTTAACTAAAATATATGTACAGTTTCCAGAGAACATAACACATAGGCATAAGAGCATCTTTAACTGATTCCCTAAAATTTAGAGGACAAAACGCCTCCCATACCTTAACTTCCTATATTTAGTCCTCTAAAATTTTGTTTTTTGCAAATAAACCATATGAACCAAACTATCAATATCACAAACCAAATTAAATGGAATAAATCAAATTATTCATTATTACAAACCAAATTAATAAACGTAGTAAATTGTTTCAAATCAAACAAGTGAAAAAACGTAACTATGTGCCCATGCTCCATCATAAAGCTCGTCGGGCCGAGGGCTACGACGGTTGTTGTCGGCCGACTTTGGTCCGCAGCGATCGGTCTACACCTCCCCCATGCTCCGACGGCCCTTATCCCCAAAGAATCGACCTCGCCGCTGCCAAAATCGACCTTAAATCGATGGCGTATCCGGCTCGATGTGGCAAGTGGGTCGAACGGAGGGGAAAAGGGCGACGGGTATTTCTTTGCCGCATTCTTGAGCGGCATCCAGGCGCCCGCCGCCACGGCCGGGCGCTTGGAAGCTCCGCCCTTTCCTTTCGACATGAGCGGCGGCGCGGAAGGCGCGACATCAGGCGCGGCGCGCCAGTCTGTTAGTTCGACCACGGTGGCATGAATAGGAAGCTGGTACAGGCGACGGCGACATCGTTAGGTTTTGCCGTGAGCGGCGGAGGAAACGTTTGCGCCGGCGCCGGCTTTGGCTGGGACCGAGTAGGAAGGAGTCCGCGGAGTGCCCGAGGACCCGTCCATCACCGGAATGTCGTCGGCGACCATGCGGAGGCGAAGAGAAATTGAGGGCGCGGGTGCGGTGGAAGTTTCCGGGCGACGGTTAGGTGTTTGCGCGCGAGCCACAGTTATAACGCGCGCTCGAGTGGAAGCGCCAATTTGGAAGCCTCGGAGAGTGCAAAATGTCGCGCCCAGAAAAAGATTTGCAGCGCACAATTTTAGCGCCTCTGCTGGAGAATGCAAATTGACCACAAGCACTATATATCAGCGATTATTTTTGCGCAGACGCAGGAGTTGCTCTTACATAAGCTGGGCCTGGCTAATATGCGGTGAGAGAGGGGAGGGAAGCAAGATCCCTTAGATGGGAAACGAACGGCATCCGGAGGAGGCTGGCTGCCTCTCACTTGCTTCAAGCAAGTTAGAGAATCCGTGCCGGTCTGGTAGGTGCGTGTTCTCGAAGCTGCATCTTTTGTGTGTCCAATATAATCATGTTAATAAGTATACTCCCAATACGGTGCCAATCATCAAGTATTGATGTTTTGAGCTTTCTACAAATCTAATACGTAGTATACTGTAGTACATCTTGACAGCTCACATATTGTAAGAAACTGAGGTTTTTCTTCTTTCTCCGGAAGACGGAGCCGTAACATGCATCAATCCTCTTTGCGATGTAACTGGTGATTTTTTTTTAAAAAAAAACTGGATATGCCCTCTCGCCCGTTAATACCGTATCCCAGTCTCATAACTGATAATATCTTAGCTCGCTTTATTAATTTGATTCCAACTGTCTGTACTTGTTTACATGTTCATAACCTTTGATTTTTTGTTACTGAAATATGAGTTGTTGTGGCCTTAGAGCCTCTCCAGTTGCATCCTCCAAAGATTTTTGGAGCGCGCCAGACATGTTTTAGTCCTGTCACGCGCTTCCAATGTTAGATTAACAATATTCAAATCCATTATCGTTCTTTTCAATTTTCATATGTAAGTTGTGAATTATATATGTTGAAAAATAAAATTTGATGACCCGTGGCAACGCACGGGCACTTGTACTAGTCTAATAAAAAAGCCGTGTGCATCATTTGGATGCAGAAGCTGGGGCGATATTTCCCCCATTTTAAAAAAAAAACATTTTGCTATTTTCCGTGTAGGTTGCAAATGATCAAACTTTCTTGACGAAGTTGACATGAGTAAACCTCTATCCAATGCTCCTTCCGTTCCTACGCACGTTGCCATTTTTTGTGTTTTAACTTTGATCATTAATTTTGCGGCCAATAATAAGTTTTTCTAAGGAGTGTCTCGGCACCATTGATCACTTCGGTCACTTCCTCTTCAACTCTAGCGTACAGCTACATCATCTCCACCACCGTGCATGAGTCGTCTTTTTTTGAACAAGAGCGGGGTCAAGGATGTCAATAAACATGTAGGAGGTACATATTACGGCATAAGCCCTTTACATCACTCGCACGAAGAAACCAAAAATTTGAAGAAAGGGCATCCGTATTTGCAAAAAAAAACACCCTAGCACACAGGGAGAACAAGCAGTCAAGTGATTGCATGCCTCCGCCACCAGTCGCCGGCGATCTCAAGGCGAAACCGCCGAGATCACCCGATAGCCCTACTCCGACAAAGACTCCCTGCCGCCGACCGTTGAGCTGTCTCAGGGGACGAACCACTTGGAGATAGCGCCCCGTCGAGCTCCGGGACAGAGATCCAAGCAAGGCCTCCACGGTGGAGGTAGAGATTGGGCCGCCCTGCCGGCCAAAGATCACGGCGACAAGCAGCACCGTCGTGTAGTCCGCGCGAAGGAGCTTGCAACACACAGATACATAGCACCTCGCAGGCAGATGTAGAGGCAACTGACTGAGAGGAACCACCGCGGCGCCAACTCCCTCCTTGCCGCCACGGCAGGCCAGGGAGTACAGCAGTTGCGAGCTCCTCCACTTGAAGCAACTTCGTCGCAGAAGACAAGATCCGGAGAAAGAAAAGCGGCACACCGCTCTACCTCTCCACCTCACCACCACGGCCGACCTGGAGAGAAGACACGGTATACCTTGCTACTCCAGGGCAGTGATCCCCCTCGCCAGCCACCATGGCCGGTCAGGACCTCTTCCACTTCGTAGCTAGAGAGATCAGATCTTGGCACCACCTTTTTATTGATGCAAGTGGCGGCGCCACTTCCTAGGCCATGCTACAACCGGAGGAGCAGCAACACGGCAAGCGGCAACCCTAGAACAACATGGATCTGGTGGTCGAGACCCATAGCTCCGCCTACTCTATGGACAAAAGCCCAAACTCCGGCATAAGACGACAAACCTAAATATCTAAGCCTTAAACTACTCTGACGCCTAACCTTGATCAATTCCGGCCATCTATTCCGACGGAGAGGTCATCAGCGGCCCGGTCAAAGAGACCCGACCCTCAAGGTCACTGTAGCTGGCTGAGAGTTGTGGAGAGGGGAAGTGAGAGCCTCTCATGCATGAGTTGTCGTTGGCCTTCCAAGTCAAGCTCTATGTGTTTGTCATCTTTTTTTTTTGTTTTGAGAAACACAGTACAAACGTAGACATTTACATACACGCACATGCGCTCACCCCTATGAACACACACACGCACATCCTACACTTATGAGCACCCCCGGAAGACTGGGCCGGTGGATTTGGTTCTTGAAATTGACGAAGTTACCACAGACGTCTCGCTGTCGATGGAAACATCGTCTCCCACTGAATGAATATTCCGTCTTTATGAAGCACACTTACATTTGGTCCTTTGTAGATCTACTAGATATGTTTTCTCCCATGTTATTGATTTTCTTACAGTAGTATATTTGTGGTGTCATTTTTGTTAATATAACTCTTGGAAAAGTGTCTTAGTATTCCAACGTCGTTCATGTTTTGTAATCCCTTTGTTTCATATAAGTTGAAGCTGATTTGGTAGAAAGTTGTACTAAATGAGCGAATACGAATGGAGGAGTATCTCGGTATTTATTTGACGTGTACATGCACTTGTGAACTTTGGATTGCGCTGTTACCACTTACAAGCTAGGACAATAAATCCAGATTTATTCTTTTTGGCCCGTGTCGGCGAGCTAGCTAGCTAGCCAGAGTTTCAAATCCTAGCCAAGAAAAATAAGCCTTTCACATGATTTTCTGATTTTTCAACTGCAACTTGGACGTCAAGGATGTACGTACGCTTGATACAACTTGACCTGGTGGTCAATTAGCTAGTCTCTGGGATATTGCTACAGTAGTGTTAAAAAACTAGCTTAGCTACGGACAGGCAACAACAAGTAGTGCGACACGGGTAGAAACTTGACAGGCACTTTTGCAAATCAATGTGTGGCTAGATACAAACCGTTTGGCATCTTGTTGAGACTCAGAGGCATGTTCTTACCTATCTAGTAGCCTGGTTAAGCACTTGCAATCTTGGTTTGTCTTGCTTGGGATCAGCTGGATCTGCAATTTGCAAGCTATTTCATCTGTTTCAAGAATATGTGGTGTAACTTTAGTTAGATACGGATGCATTCAGACATTAAAATGTGTCTAAATATTTAGACAGAGATACTCCCTCCGTCCCACCAAAATTATCTCAACTTTATTAAAATTTAGATGTATCTATCTACTAGATAGTGTCTACATACATCTAAATTTTGACAAAGTTGAGATAATTCTGGTGAAACAGAGAAAGTACGACAATTATTCTTGAAATGGAGGTAATAGATGGTGTGCAAGGTGCATTGAGAAGGAGCCATGATGGCAGGACACCACCCAAATGACAAGATCTCAAGCTACCATGGTGAACTACATATATCAAAGAGTAATTGCATTCCACGATTACGATCGATCCAATACGAACCGATCGACCACGCAAGTTTGTGGTGGGGTGTGTGGTCGCCGGGAATCAGCGGCTACAGTGCATGCAGATGCAGGCCATCATGCCTGCCGGAGCGAGTCAGACAGTGAGACAGACAGGCAAGCGCGCGTGGGCGTGCCAAACAGTCGTCGTACCCGTGAACCTCCACCTGCGTGAGGGGCCTCTACCATATGACCCATTTGAGCCATAGATTAGTGCTCTCTTAATCGGCTGCCGGGGCATGGATCTGGCAGGTATTGGCTTGCATCTTTGTCTCTTTGTCCTGCCCTGTTTGACGAGTTGATCTCGTTTTGTTTTCATCGTGTCAGGGCCCTGCGTTTTACAGTGCCTGCGCCATTCTTTCCAGTTTGGGAATTGGGTTTTGATTCCCTGGTTGTTTGCTTCCTTCCACCGATGTCCATCCGAGACGGATCCAGCATCTCACATCACATGCGGTGCAAATCTTACCTTGTTAAACGTCGTAGAAACTCTTCCCTGTCTATCTGGGCCTTCAGTGGGTCACATGTATTGATGGGATCGGGATACTGGTCCATGATCCAACAGAGCGAGGCCAAAGCACGTTCTGTGCAACGCTTTCAAAAACTTCTAGTATTGCAAAACGGTAAACGGCAACCACCGTTGCTGTTTGGTACAGACCCAACATCACAGTACAAGCAGAGAATGAAGCAATGTTTTGTTCTTTTTATTGATATACCCAGCATCATCAATCAGCAGGTGATGATGATCGCATAATCACAGCAGGACGCATATCATGTATTTTTACACGGTGTAAAGTTGCATTGAAGCGCAAACAAAACTACACTTGAGATGGGAAATGTAGTTCAACTTCAGACACCCAATCTGCAAATGGTAGACAGTTGACAGGACCAGCAGCTAAGGGGGGCTCATGTCGGATTGGCCAACATCTGGACCGTTTCCCAGGCCGTCGATCACGAGGAAGCAGTTGCAAGGCTCTCCATTGTGTCTTCCTCGACGTGGATCAGCTTGCCACTGATTTTCCTGGTACAGTTGCCAATTATTCATGATGTGAATGTTAATTATGTGGTATCTGGTGAAAGCGTTTGCAGGAGGGAAAAAAATGCAGGGTACTTACCTTTCATGCTTTGGTTTCTCATCGGACAGAACTTTCATCAGCCTTTCCTCAAACGGTGTGGCATGCCAATTCACTTTCTGGTCCTAATAACAGCAAAGTTTGAACTAGAGTAAGCGAAACAGATAACTATGGTCGAGGGAAATATTTAGAAAGAAAATATACCTCCTTGTATTTGGTGGTTGTGTTTGGGATCCCATTCCCATCCCACACCGCCTTGGGCAACATGGGAGTAGGATTGTCATCGTTCCAGTTCAGCCCAGAAGCCACAAAGATCGGCACCTCAGTGATATCGCCGATCCTCCCGAAGCCTGGCAGCTTTCCGAAGTCGCCACCGATTCCACTATGGCTCTCACTATCTTCTGCAGATGAAGTCTTGAGCCAAGAGGACAGACTAGCCACGCCATGCTTCTCATTGTATGAACTACTAATTTTCAGGAGCTCTCCAATGCCACCATCCAGAATCTGATGGCTGCCATTCTGGTTCTTGTGTTCCTCTGGAGATGTCACCTCTTCAGCCTGCCCTTTACTTTTGGCATGGAATGAAAACGGTGCAGATTCTGGTAGCTCCGTGTCTGTGCTCACCAAGCTTGGTAAAGCTTGCTGAGGTTTCTCAGTAGAATCTTCACACAAGTACCTTCTCTTCGGAGGATGGGATGCAATCATAGGTGAAGACTCATCTCTCAGTTCCATCCATTCTAGTTTGTTCTCGATAGGTCTGAGAACAGGGTAGATGAACTGTTTGCCGGTCCTCCCACGCTTTCCAGTCTTAATATTCTGCTGGTATGCTGTAAACATTGTTCCAGGAGTCTGAATGTCACCTCTGAGAACCAAAGGAGTAGGGAAAGGCGAGTCGCTAGAATCAAGGTTCTGGTTGGTGATGTTCTGGCGTGAAGACTTGTCCTGTAACAATGATACAGACTCTGATTCAACCGCGCTAACATCATCAGCACCTTCATCAGTGTTCTGGTCATGACTCAATTCACCATGCCCATCACAGTTGAACCTATAATAGAAGAGACGAAGGGTTATCTTTTTGACGAGTTAACCAAAGTAATGGCAGTACTTTACAGGTTAGGAACATTCACGAAGATAGAGGCTCTTACCCTTCAGATGAGTTATCTTTATATTCAACCCCACTAACATCATCAGCACCTTCATCAGGGTTCTTGTCATGACTCAATGTACTATGCCCATCACAATTGAACCTATAAGAAGAGACAAAGAGTTAACTTTGTGACTAGTAATGACAGTATCTTACATAATCACAACATTCACGAAGATAGGAGTTAGGTCATTACTCTTCAATATATTCTTTATCTTCAGATACCATTATCCCTTTAATATCCTGTGCATTATTGGGCGTGGCATCGCACTGTGTTGTCAAACAACAATGTCAGGCAGCGAATTGCACGAAAAGAAGACCACAAAACACACTCGTTACCTCATTACTATCATCTGCTTTGATTTGATTTGATACTTTCAGAATTTCTGGAGGGGTTTCTGATATTGCGCCACATGATTTGAGATAATTTGCCTGGTTATAGTAGAATGTCATGAAAAATCATCTCAAAGAAATTTGAGCAAAATATGGAATTTGTAATATAGTGTAGAGTATTAAGTTCAATAAGCTAAAACAGACTTGCAAAGGTGAACTGTAACATTGACTATGCAGTGCAGGCATAAACCTAGAAACACCCAACAAACGAGTATTACAGAACTTTTCCAAGGTAATTAGTTCGAACAGAGTATGCCAAGAAGATAAAACAGACTTGCAAAGGCGAAGTGTAACATTGACTTTGCAGTGCAGGCATAAACCTAGAAACACCCAACAAATGAGTATTACAGAACTTTTCCAAGGTAATCAGTTGGAACAGAGTATGTCGAAAGCTCACAGCCACTAAGACATGACCTATATCTGAGGATTAGAATCCTACCTGATCATTGTAATATTGCGAACTACTTATATCATACGTACAAAAAAACATTCACAAAGAACTGCACTGGACATCTTACCCCATATTAGAATTTAGCAAAGTCTGAAAATTCAAAAGGGGTTAAAAAGTATATGATTTAATCTTGACAGTGCACATAGGCTTTAGCAAATAGAAAAACTAGCATGTACAAAATTTCCAGTGGGCTTGTGGTGGGATTTTTTATGACACATCCAGTGAACATGGTCTAAACAACGGGTTGTAGGGTTTAAAGTTTAAACTATAAGTTGTATATCTTTTCAGCCAATTATTACATGTGTCTCCAGAAGCCAAAAAGTAAAATAGTATTTAAAGAAAGAAAGTTTTTTCGTTGTTGCCAGGTCATACTTTATACTACATTCTACTGAGCAGAAAATAGTTCCCACAGATCAACGCAGAGTACAGGCGTTGGCACAGATGGCAAAATAAAATCCAGAGAAAATGGAATATTCAGGGGTCAAAACATTAATTTAAACTTACAATGCACAAACATACAATTTCCATATACTCATATACCCCCATAACCAAAGAAAACATGAAAGGGGAAAAATAACAGACTTTGAACATATTGAGCTGCAAACTTTACATTCTGCTACATGGTTCCCCTTGGCATTTACAGAACTCCCTACTAACTACAAAGTTCATCTAGACATAACCCATAATAACACAAGATGGAGAATAATCCATCTAGGCTACAACACCTATAGACTATCGATGATGACTACATCAGCAGTGTAGATGTGGCAAATAGAGCAATTCAAATTATATGCATCAACCAGTTCAATTGTAACTACTCCCTGCCGACAATATGGTCTAAACAAAGGGTTAGAGGCCGGGTTTACACTATAAGTCATATTCTTTTCAGTCAATCACAAGATGTGCCTCCACTCTCCTCCGCAAGCTAAAAGGTTAAGAAGTATTGAAAATACAGATTGTTTTATTTTTAGTTCCGGGGCTTCATGCATTATACATTCTACTGAACAGCAATAGCCCCACTGATCAATCTAGAGCATAAGCCTTGGCATACAGGACAAAATGAACATCCAATTAACATGGCGTATTTAGGAGTTAAACTTTTTAACAGAAGAAGGCCTTTCAGTTCAGGTACCTCTCGCCTGAGTTCGTCGTGGAGCCCTCCGCCATTCCCCAAATCCTCCTTCAGGTTCCCGCCCGCTTCAATTTCTGAAACCAAAAACCAAGAAATCAGTCTGCCATCACGTCGAACCCGATCGGATCGGGCGGGGAAAAAGAAAAGGAAATTGGAACCCACTTGGTGCTGTGTCGTCGCGGTCGTCCAGGAAGGCGTCCCCGAGCCTGCTCGCGCGCACGAGCGGGTCCTGGACCAGCGGAAACAGATCATCATTATGCGGATCGAGAAGGAGGGGTTTAGGGAGCACTGAATCGCAGGCGTACCTGGAGGCCGTCGCCGGACGCGCTGGCGGGGCGGCCGCGGAAGCAGGAGAGGAAGCAGCCCATGGCGGCGAGGGATCGTACGGAGAGCGCGCGCGCGCTCGGTGCCGGCCGCCGCGGGTTGAGGGTTTGGGGAGTGGTGCGGGATCCCGGAGGAGAGATTGGTGGAGATGGAAAGGGTTGAAGAGGCACTGAGATTTGAAATGGAAATTCGAAACTGAGGGCGAGGAGCGATGACTACGCCTGGTGGGTGGGTCCTGTTGTACCGTTTGCGACGGCTGGAAGGGGCAAGGGCGGCCCATCAGACTAACCTTATTGGCCTGCCTACTAATCAGTCAAAATATTTTCATGGGCCTAAAGGTTAAAAATCAGGCCTGATCGGGTATTGGGTCTGGCCCATTTTTATTTTTTCTTCATTTTTTGTTTATGTTTTTTCATTTTGCATTTTCTTTTTTGTTTCATTTTTCCTTTTTTGTTCACATTTTAAAAAAATATTCAGATTAGAAAATGTTCATACATATTTTTTATTTTTTCTGAAATTGTTCAAAATTAAAATATGTTTATATTTCAAAAAATCAAATTTTGGAAAAAAGTTTATTTTTAAAAAATAGTTCCGATTAAAATTAATTTTAAAAAACACAAATAAATAATAAATAATAAATAAGGCAACGATGGGTCGGCCCAATACTTAACCTAGGGTGCGCGGCAGCTGGTAATAGCCGAACGAGTCGGTTTATAGCACCTTGTACGCTACAATTTGATGGCTATTGTTTCGTGCAATTCAGTTACAACCATCAAAAATCCCATTGTGGCTTATTTACATTTGTGTATCACAAAAATGGAGAGGTTACTCTCCTCTCCACCCACAAGGTTTAATCCTTCCTCTACTGCTACGAGCTAGATGAGTTCTTATTGCAATTTTGTGTTCTCGGGACAAAGGTACAGACTGACCAGTACTGGCTCTCAAATAACCAATTTACTAATTTAGGTCGTGCTAGCTTTTGCAGTTTTAGTACAGAGAATGAAAATGACTTTGAAAGGATCTAGCCTCATTTCTTAGCAACAAGGCCTACAATCAAATGCTTATTACTCATTGTTCTTTGGTCTTTGTATTATTTCACCAAATGGTTTATGTAATGATGATTGTTATTCAGATCGTATTAAATTATATTGTTTGTATCCCTCTCATTGGGATTCCTAGAAACCTCCACCTGTAGAGAGATGTACATGTATTGCGAGGAGGTTGTTAGTGGCAGTGATCATGATAGTTCTCCTGTGTAGCTCATATGTCCAACGAAGGAGAAAAATCTGGGTAACGAAGTAGCGCGATAAAGAATATATCCTGCTAATCTCCCTATGATATTTAGCATTGTATCTTTTATTTTGTAGAAGCATAGAATGATTATATTGTATCTTAAAATGTATGAAGCACACAAAGTATGTTGCTGGTTAGAGGAAACAAGAGCATAGAGATATTAACATGCTCATTTTATTGTCCTGCGATTCACTTCTACCTTTTCTTGTTTGTCATTTGTATGGGAATACATCATTTAATTCTTGTGAACATAATGTGGAACAGATTTGTGTTCTTGTGATTTTATATCCCCAAAAAATTGATGCATCCTTGTGGAAGTGATGGTGCGTTTTTGGTGACTAATTCACTAATGTGTTTTTTCTGACTTATGTAGTGATGTGTTGCTTATCTTTGATCTGCAAACAAAATTTCTTTTCCTATGGATCCGGTGTACAAGCACTAAGCTTTTCATGTTTTTATTTGGTTATGGAAACAATATAAATGCAAATTCATAATTATTTTCCCAATTGTTTTGTGCCTGGAATTTGTTCATGAAAGAGCTTGCATGCCTGATGTTTTTTTCTCATTGTCTACCGAGTTGTGTGTTCAAGATGCTAGCGTTGCTCGTCTATAATGCTCATGATGGTGTGTGATGATCCTGCCCCTAATTTTATTGTGAAATAATTCCATTCCACATCTAGATAAAATTAGAAAGGAACTTGTTCATGCTTTGTTGAAAGTTGCACATTCCAGTTGGAGAGAATGTTGACACAATTTTAACATTCCCTTTAGAAGGCATTTGACTGTTGAGCTTCTAAATCAATGGAATAACATAAAGATATCAATTGTTCAAAGACAGTTAACCTGGAACCGGATGTGGTGAGATGGAGTTTGATTGATAACAAATATTTTTCAACTTTGTCAATTACAAGTTGCTTCAAAAGAATGTTGTTGGTCCTAATAATAGATGGATTTGGAAGTCAAATTTACCTTGGAAAATAAAGATTTTTTGTGACAATTATACTATGATGCTATTTTGACTAGAGACAACTTAAAGAAAAGGAAATGAACTGGTTCCCTTGCCGCTCCTTTTATAACGACAGTGAGAATGCAAACTATTTATTTTTATCTTGTGTTGTTGCTAAGGTAGCTCGGTGTATTATTGGCTCGTGTGTGGAGGCTAATAGTTGTCCTTCAAATGTTTGGCAATGTTTAGCTTGGCTATATGCTTATATGCTAGGGGACAAGAAGTTCTTTGCACTATTAACTGTTGTTGTTTTCTAGGCCATTTGGACTACCAGAAACAAGATAACTTTTGAGGGTTTTGTGCTCAGGTCTCATGTGTCAATGATCTTCACATTTGTTTGTTTATGAATTATTGGGCAGGTCTATACTCGGAGGAGGAAGTTGTGGCGCAAGTGACAATATGTCAAGCAACCGACACATGTTTTTTAATGACAGTGACCTAATAAATAGAACCTTACTTCTAATCCCATCTCAATATTTTTTCATCAAGTAGGGATAACTTGTATAGCATGTGAAACATGAGCCTGTAAGGTGCCAAGTACAGAAGGCAGAGATCAATATATAATAGAAAACTCGCATATTGTTCGCAATTCTTATTTCAATAAGACATCCCTTTGTCGTGTCCGTATTAAAATCTATGCCCTATCACTAAGCGAATAACTGTTCTCATGCTAAAATGGAAATGTTTATGCAAGAATCCCCAAAAACAAAACCAATCACTAATTTGGTCATCAGGTGTAACACGTATTAAATGTATCCAAGTACCAAAATTTAGTCTCGATGAAGTAGACTCTTTGTTGTATTGTGATCCAAATTCATTCTAAAGGGAGGCTAACTTCTGACGAGCGGAGCGAGGCCCGTCACCGGTACGGATCGTTGCCACCGTCTATATATACCTCTTGTAAACCGCCGGCTAGGGTTTATCAGATTATAAGATATCTCACGGCGTTTGTAAACACTTCCCGATATAGTGAAGTTTTGCTGGCTAGCGCCTGTGGTTTTTTCCCCTTTTGTGTTGGAAGGGTTTTCCACGTTAAATCTCGTGTCTCCGCTGCATTTTTCTTTATCGTTCTTCGTTTTTGCTGATCGCTTCTGTAACACTCTTACTCTAGAAAAATGTCACCAAGGAATAGTGAAACATTTTGCAGATGGGATCAAATAAGTTGCTTTATCTCTCTTCAAGTATGACCCAACCTTTCTCCTAGGGAACCAATCAACAGAAGAACCACTAATTCTAATCATAATTTGAAAACTAAGCTTACGAATTCTCTTTAGCCCGTAATCTACAAAAACCAAATAAATATAAGAAGTGCAGAAAACACACAAACTCACATATTTGTTATCTGAATGTATCATAACACCATCAAGCCAATAGTACACCAGCTAATTGTGAAGTTGCAAAACAAACTTCAGAAAACTTTCTAGCTTCAGAATTCTACATCAGAAATTGGAAATTAGATACGGCCAAATCTGTTACTCTCCTATCCAAATTGTTTATCAAAGATTGAATAAACCTAGACAGATTTTAGACAACATTTTATCTAAATCTACGGCAAATAATTTAGATATTCTCATCTGCACGCCACGGCAAAGCAAAGCACGGGAAGCAACCACAAACATGCTAACCCTTGTTACCAGCAGCTGGATGGCGATCCCAAGTTGCGTCAATAAACGGCCCACTGCATGAGTTTAGCGGGAGACATCGCGAAGCTGTACGTGAACAGGAAAAGAGAAGAAGACAAATCAAGTTTCCAGTGGAAAATGAACGAGAAGGGTCAAACAAGAAATCTGTAATCAGCTGGTTCGGGTGGGGTGCATATGCATATCCTCTGGAGTCTGGGCCATACATCTGCTTGCTTATGGATCGAGCTGATGACTGGGATCGAGCTGCCAAGGAGAAACCGAGAACGCTACTGCTCTCAAGGAGAGAAGCAGTGCTGCACGTTCAGATCTCCTTCGTATGGCACACACTATACAGGTGTTTGTCCTTTTACTTTCAGGCGAATGTACTTCCTCTGTTGAAAAATAGGTGCCTTAATTTTAACTAGCTACGGATAGTATCTTAATAAAGTTAAGAGAACTATTTTTAAACAAGGAAGTATAATAAATCCAGTCTTTTTGGTAGACAGATGCAATGACAGACTCCCCGACCTCCATCCCGCCTGCGATGACCCTCCATCCCCGATGGCCCTGCCCTGCCATGCGAAAATCAGAGGCAACATCGGAGGAGCATGGCCTTGCCGCGGCCGCGCGTGTTTGGCCGCATGCGGGCGTGCTGACTGTCACCGCGCATGCATGGACGCCGCCACGCGTGCCTTGGCGCCACCGCCGGGTCCTTGGCTTGCTGCCCCGTCTGGGAGATAGGGAGACGGAACGGGAGCGAGATTAGTGAGAACGTCAGATTTTCTCTTTTTTCTCGCATGCGTGGAGCAATGCTTACCGAGCCATTCCCCCAGATTCCACCGATTTGGCCGAACGAGTCTATTCCGCATCTTGGGAGTATATTTCGTTTCTAGGAACTACTGGGTTTCATTCTGTTTGCCCAACCGAACACAGGAACGGGCGCTAGGTGCGGAACCATCCCTTCCCAATCCTCATAATTCCAGAACCGAACACACCCCAATTGCGGAACTATGGTAGGCCCCCAAATACCATGTGCTGTCCTTGTCGATGCGGTGTTAGAGTGTCGTGTTTCGAGTTTCATTCGTGACGGTTTGTGGTCTCTTGTGTTGGCTAGAGCGGTTGTGGACCTGTTGTTCGTGTTTTTGTTAGGCTTGACTATTGGTGTGTGTGGGTGTGCTGTTTATGTGGGTTTGGCTCTGTTGTTGTGGGTTTTTGTCAGATTTTCTTCAAAAAAACTAGGCATTTTCTTCTTAACTATCAAATGAGCCAAACCTTTTACCTCTGTTTAAAAAAACCAACAATAATTTGACTATCATTTTCCTCTGCTGAGCAAATTGGCCATCTCCTTCTGTTTCGGATGGAGAAGAAAAAGACCATTGAAATTTTTGGTTTGTAGCTGTGAACAAGCATGTTTGCACTTGGGTAGCCTAGACGAGTCAGCAACTCATCCCCATCACAAGCTCCAGTCCCCCCACATCACATCCACACCACCACCATTCCACCAAACACCCAAAAGGACAAATGGCGCCCGCCACCACTAAACCCCGCGCCCACGTGGCGCCATCCCTACCCTTTATTACCACCCACTTCTCCCATAACAGCGAGCCACTAGGACGCGCGGCCAAGAAGCCAACACACCATGCCGCCCACTACCACCACTGCCACCGCCACCGGCGCCGCCGCCGCAGTCCCCGCCGTCACGCCAGAGCACGCGCCGCGACGCTTCCCCCGAGTCGTCCGCGTCAACCCGCGCAGCGACCGCTTCCCCGTGCTCGCCTTCCACCACGTCGAGCTCTGGTGCGCGGACGCCGCCTCCGCCGCCGGCCGCTTCGCCTTCGCGCTCGGCGCGCCGCTCGCCGCCCGCTCCGACCTCTCCACGGGCAACTCCGCGCACGCCTCCCTCCTGCTCCGCTCCGGCGCGCTCGCCTTCCTCTTCACCGCCCCCTACTCCCCGCCCCCGGACGAAGCCGCCTCCGCCTCCGCCTCCGCCTCCGCCACCGCCTCCATCCCCTCCTTCTCCGCCCCCGCCGCGCGGACCTTCGCCGCCGCCCACGGCCTCGCGGTGCGCGCCGTCGGCCTCCGCGTCGCCGACGCCGCCGAGGCCTTCCGCGCCAGCGTCGCCGGCGGCGCGCGCCCGGCCTTCGCGCCCGCCGACCTCACCCACGGCTACACCCTCGCCGAGGTCGAGCTCTACGGCGACGTCGTGCTCCGCTTCATCAGCTACCCTGACAACGCCGAACCAAACCCCCCCTTCCTGCCGGGCTTCGAGGCCGTCAACACCCCGGGCGCCGTCGACTACGGGCTCACCCGGTTCGACCACGTGGTGGGCAACGTGCCCGAGATGGCCCCGGTCATCGCCTACATGAAGGGCTTCCTGGGCTTCCACGAGTTCGCCGAGTTCACCGCCGAGGACGTCGGCACCACCGAGAGCGGGCTCAACTCCGTGGTGCTCGCCAACAACTCCGAGAACGTGCTGCTGCCGCTCAACGAGCCCGTGCACGGCACCAAGCGCCGCAGCCAGATACAGACCTACCTCGACTACCACGGCGGGCCCGGCGTGCAGCACATCGCGCTAGCCAGCACCGACGTGCTCAGGACGCTCAGGGAGATGCGCGCGCGCACGCCCATGGGCGGCTTCGAGTTCATGGCGCCGCCGCAGGCAAAATACTATGAAGGCGTGCGGCGCATCGCGGGGGATGTGCTCTCCGAGGAGCAGATCAAGGAATGCCAGGAGCTAGGGGTGCTCGTTGACAGGGATGACCAAGGGGTGCTGCTCCAAATCTTCACCAAGCCAGTGGGAGACAGGTAAAAACACAATCTTTTTCAGCCTTTGCACTTGCTACGTCCTGTACATTACATGATGATGCAGAAAGGTTCAGGATCAGTATAGTGAGTGCTATGATCCTACTGAAACTCTTTTTAGAGCACCCATGCATGATGCATCATCTTTATGAAGACTGTGACAACTAGCTTAAAGGGAATATGCATAGTGGAAAGCCAGTGTATCCCAGATTCCCATTTCTCAATTTGGTTTAGGCTATTCGCAAAACTTTAGGTGCAAGAGGTAGTTTTCATGCAAGCATTATTCAGTAATTTGAGCTTCAAAGCTCTAGTTACTTCTGACGGCATCTTTGCTAGTATCTTTATATCTACTGTCTTCAATTCCAAAACAAACTGCATCAGCTCCCTATGCATAGTGCGCTATGATCCTACTGAAACTCTTTTTAGAGCATCCATGCATGATGCATCTTTATGAAGATTGTGACAACTAAAAGGGGAATAAAGCTCCATCTGCATAGTGAAAAGCCAGTGTATCCCAGTTGACAATTATGGGCATGGTATAGGTTAAGTTTAGGTTCATAAGGTAGTATTCATGTTAGCATAATTCAGTAATCTGAGGTTCAGTGCTCTAGTTACTTCTGACGACATCTTTGTCTACCGTCTTCTATTCCGAAACTAACTGCATCAGCTATTGTGTTCAGGCCAACGTTTTTCCTGGAGATGATACAAAGAATCGGGTGCATGGAGAAGGACGAGGTCGGGCAAGAGTACCAGAAGGGTGGTTGCGGCGGGTTTGGCAAGGGCAACTTCTCCGAGCTGTTCAAGTCCATCGAAGATTATGAGAAGACCCTTGAAGCCAAGCAATCTGTTGTAGCTCAGTAATCTAGATAGAAGCTGGAGCTGGAGCAACAGATCCAGTACTTTGTAGTATCATGGGGCAAAAGAAAATTGTAATATGCGATGTACAATTACATTGATGTTATTATTAATGAGGCTGAAGACAGATGTATCCTGTGTACGATGAATGTAATACTAGATGGCTAGGGAAGGCTTACACACATGAACATAATGTACTGTTGACATTGTTGTACTATCTTGCTTGCAAGCAAAATAAAGAAGAATCATACTAAGCATCTAGTGACTTGAGGAAGTTTAGGTTCAAGTGCTGGTATTCATGCTACTAGTAGTATAATTCAGTAATTTGAGGTTCAGTGCTCTAGATACTTCAGATTGCATCTCTCTGTTATTTATCTTTTTCTACTCTCTGCGATTCCAAATCTAACTGCATCAGCTATTGTGTTCAGGCCAACGTTTTTCCTGGAGATGATTCAAAGAATCGGGTGCATGGAGAAGGACGAGGTCGCGCAAGAGTACCAGAAGGGTTGCTGTGGTGGGTTTGGCAAGGGCAACTTCTCCGAGCTCTTGAAGTTCATCGAGGATTATGAGAAGACCCTTCAAGCCAAGCAATCTGTTGTAGCTCAGTAATCTAGATAGAGCTGGAGCAACAGATCCAGTACTTTGTACTATCACGGAGCAGAAGAAAACAATGTTTTTTTTAATAATATGTGAGGTACAATTACATCGATCGATGTTGTAATTGTTGAAGCTGCAGACAGATGAACATAATGTACTGGTGTCATTGAACATAATGTTATAGATGATTAGGGAGGGCTCACACGCATGAACATAATGTACTGGTGTCATTGTTGTACAATCTTGCTTGCAAGTAAATAAAAAAGAATCATACAGAGCATCTGTATTTGATGTGTTTAATTTCCTGATGCTATTTTTCTTTAACCAAAGCCTGTACTTCTCCGAGGTAAAACTGTGGGCATACTTACACCGAATCACATTCAGTAACCTGAAAGAACCAAATGCAAACCAGAATAAGGTCATCTTGACATATAAGTGGCCATATCACATACCATCTTGTTTTTGGAACCTTAAATGGACCTGTAAAGTCTCTAGTCTATTTGAAAATCTCATTACTGGAGGATAGTTGAACAAACTGCTTCATGTCAGAAGCAAAACGGCCTAGAGAATATGTGAGTATTCAATTGCGTTGGACAAATCATTGATCAACCACATGTCAAGTTATAGACGATTAGAAGATGCTTTAATGATTTATACAGAGTGACGCATATTTCTCTATGAACTGGTTAGCTGACTTATTCAGGAAATAAGGAGATATGCCTCAATGGCATCCTACCATCAGAATATTATAAAAGCATGAATGATAGATTTATCAGCAAACTGAACCGTGTGATTAAATGCTTCAAGACTGATGTATCTTGTTATTGGTAATACTGAATGGCAGTATGGCACAAAATGGACCTGCAAAGTTTATATTCTGTTTTAGTATCTCCTTGTTAGAGGACGACTGAATGAAGTGCTCAATTGGTTGTCTTATCCTTGTTGGAATACATCACATATGTGAATGTTCCATTTCATTGCACAAAGTCATCAATCAACCATATGCCATAATATAAAGAAGATGCTGTATTAAGAGGAACACATACAGTATATTTCTATGAATCGGTAGACATGTGGTGGTCCACGTGGCAAATGATCAAAAATCAATGTGGCAAATGATAAAAAGAACCTGGTTAACTGATTTCAGAAATATAAAGAGAGATGTTTCAGTGGCATTCTACATCATGCTAACATGAAACCATGAACGGCACATGAAGAGACAGAGAAAGATATAGAAGTGTACCTCATAGTCAGGAACAGAACAGCCTAGAGAACATGTAAGCATGGCAGCCCTGCAAGGCGTCAAGCAGTGGCGCGGTCTGTGAAGCTTCTGAGACATCACGGTCCCTCCACTTCTGCACCATCCTCTCAGCATCTGGAGCAACCTGGTGCTGCAGCACCGAAGCAGCAAGCGGCCCGATCAGATTAAGCCTCGTCGCCGCGGAGATCACATCCCTCATCGTCACAAACATGTAAGCCCTCTGCGTGGTCTCACAGTCAAATCCAACCAACCCACATATCAACCCGAATATGGGTGCATGGTGAAACGACACGCTCGTGGAGCCGAGGAATGTCTTCCGGAGGTCTTGCAGCGCCTGAATTTCGGTGAAGACAGACGCGGCCACCCTCAACAGGGCCGAGCCCTGCGACGTTGACGCCTTCCTGCCGACTTCGTTCGTCAACGTAGCTTCCAGCAGCTGATCTAGCTTGACCCATGCCACGGCGTCAGGAGACTTGCTGGCGCAGTACACGAACGGAAGCAGTAGGCTGCCAACGTTCTCCATGGCCTGGATCAGAAATAACCTCAGGTCCTCTGGGTTGTTCACTATGCGCGATTGCATAGCGGCTTCGAGGCCGCAGGAGTGTGCGAAACCCCCGGTGGGAAGGATGGAGTCCAGAAGCTGCCACTGGCTCCAGAACAATTGCTGGTTCATACTTGATGCAGTGGCAGGGGCAGGGGCAGGTACTTCAGCCATCACAGAATCGGCTGCATCGTCCACTCTCATCTTCTTCAAAGCCGAGTGGTCTTGTTCCATTGGTATGAGAAGGATTTGACGGACCAATGTTCAGTACTGAGAAGAGTAAACATATGTGAACACACACTGAAAACAGCACAAGATCCCCGTAAAAACGCAGGAAACTAACATGTAAATACACTACTAGTGTTTATCAGTTCACTAATGATTCTTTGCATCTCACAGGCGATGAATTAGTCACATTAGTCGTCCAAAGGTACAAACAAGATGAAACTCCCAGCTTTGCATTCCGTCGAACACCCGATGGGCGTTGGCCAGAAGAAGGTTGGGGATTTCTGTCAACGACATAACTGAAGAGCAGAGCAAAGCCAGGCATACCTTTCGGCGTCAAAGCTCCGGCGAACGAACCCACGGCCTATCTCTCCTGCACTATTGGCGCGAGGAGGGTAGCCTTATGCTTTGGGCATGAACCAATTGACGCCGCTCCACGCCGGCAGTTGGTCGAACACTCGGCGATCGCTTGGGTGGAATTGGATGGATGGGGCAGGTTCAGGGAGAAGGAGAGGTCAACGTGAAGACTGAAGAGGTGGAAGCTCTAATGGACTTGACGTTTCCATTATATATTCGGCCTGATATGTATGTAAGGCCCACGCTTTCTAAACTTCCCCGGCCCACCCACCATCAATTCCGTTCCATATATAATTCATCCCAGAATGTAGTGCATATAAGTATATATATATATATTTTTTAATTTCCCTAAAAAAAGTATTTTTTTATGCAGTTCCTATACACCGATCAGGTCTGAGAGCCGCACAACCCAAGTTCAACTAGAAGCACCCCTTAAAAGAAAAAGGGGAGATGCAATCCACTGAACTGGTCGGTGCTGACTCACTTGCCGCACACTCCCTCACGCCCCGGGTTACTAGTTGGGCCACGGCCCAACATCAGGTAAGACATTTTTTCCTTTTTTTTTTCTTAAAAAAGGAAAAAAAAGGAAAAAAAGAGAACAATTATTTTAAAATTGGAACATTTTTTAAATTTAAATATTCTTTAAATATGGACATTTTTCGAATATAAACCTTTTTTAAAGTCTCAACAATTTTAAAATTTAATTTTTTTCTAAAATATTAATATTTACAAATCTGAAAAAATAAAAATAAACAAAAATGAAAAAAAGGAAACATAAATAAAAAAGGAAAAGGAAACAAAATAGAAAACAGAAAAAAGAGCGAACTGGGCCGACCAGGCCGGCCAATACCCCCTGCATCTCCCCTTCTTCGTTTGAGAATTGTAATAGTTGGCCTGGCCCAAGTTAAGCGTGGTACAGCGGTTCCTCTTCGTTCCGGGAATTGTTCAGCGAATACCGCCCTCCCCGAATCAGAATACACTGAACTCTACCACATCATCGCTGAATCCATACACATGATCCGATTCATGCAAAGAGAAATGCTTGAGATGGTGGCGGTAGTAGCTCTTTTCTCAGGCACCAATGCAGGTGGTAGCATTTTCTATTTTCCTGGAAGCTGCGAACCTGCTCTGAACCATGTGACACTGCTGACCTTTTTCTCCACATTGCCAAGTTGTATGAGAAAGAAAAGAGCCTGTTCATGCTTGTGATTTGTTAGATATGGCATTATATGGGCAGACATTTATTGTATGTTTGCTATATTAGTTTTGTTTCCTCACCTGACCAAACCTGGAAAAATGCACGCCTGCCGACTTCATGTTCTGTATGGGATGTTTAGTTTCTTTGGACAGGAGATTCAGGCACAGCTTGAAACTGGTTCCACCACAATCAGTGCGATGACCAAGTCCTGGGCTCCCATGAGAATACTTTAGAATAACGCATACTGCAAAATAATGTAAGATTAGATTGTTAAAGTACAGGTAGGCTGGAACTAAGTGGGACACTAACTGCTAAAACTTCCTCTGAATCTGAGCTGAGCCACCGTTACGCGGCGGTTAGGTGTCAACTGTACCGGCCAATATCGCTGCACATGGGGCTGCTTGCTTAGCCGTGTAATCCATGAATCAGTCCACAATTTCAAAGCAATGCGTTTTCTATTCCATGTTTTCAGTGGCGGTGGCGCGATACATCCGAAGCTTCAGGGAAACCTGCACTCAAATTCGGATCAGTACACATTTCCTTGACTTGATGGGAAACTGTCGGCCAAGGTCCTCAGTCTGGTGAGCCACTACATTGCGTGACAAAAGTGATGATAAGTAAGCACAAAATGAACGCTGAAGTAACCGATTTTGCTGTCTCATCTCCATCTATTTTCAGCTTGTGCCAAAGCAAACCGTCCTTCTCATGGCAGCCTAAGGATCAGTTGAAAGTGGTGTACCGATATATACAGAACTGCAACTCTGGACGATGCTTCTTTCTTAACCTGACTCTGGACGACACCAACATGTTAATCCACTGGAAACCTGACAACTAGTTTCGTTATAAGTGGGAGTAAGACAAACCCATGAACTGCAAACGTAACAATCTCTTGCCAATAAGTCATAACATTGATGAAGATGGTAACCAAATTTTGAAGAACAATCGGCGACAGTCCAATCAGAGAAATGCAGAGTGCAATTCAGTTTTCCTGTTTTTTCTTGTCTGGCTGAAGATATTGTTACTCTTACACCAGACCAGCTATACAAATTCTCTAAATGTACTGCTTGTCCTTAATTAATAAAAATCCATCTCTACAGGAGCATTTCATCTCCTTGGCAGATTCTGCTTCAACAATAGTCAATAGTATCCTACCTATACAAACAATCTCCACAAACAACCGCGCGCTGCTGCCTGATCGTCAATAGGATTGAGAATATCTCTTGCTGTTGAACGCAACAGTTGAACCGGTACGTGCGAAGAGGCAGCGGAAAGAAGCCACAAAACCCATCTAGGTTCCGTCCTCCTCGCCGGCGATACCGCCGGTTCGCTCCGCCTCCGGTGGCCTTGGGCCTTGGAGGTGTGGCGGACCACGGTCCCTCGCCGGCGGGGAGTTTCCGTTTTTAATTTAGTTTGCTTTTCAGTCTCTTTTTTGGGATGGTGAGGCGGCGGTTACATCATGAAATCAGAATAAGGTCCTCCCCTCCCTATCCTCGCTCCGGTGGTGCATCTAGCGCTGACGGAGGGCACGTGGAGTTGTGTGCCCGTCGGATTTCCTGGGATCCGGTCGGTTTTCGTGTTTATTGGTGTGGTTTCATAATAGTCTCTTCCGATCTACGGTTGTCATCATTGGCGATGGTTGCTGCTCTGGTGCGCTGGTCCTTTGGGACCTTAGCACGACGACTTCCCGTATGTCTACTACAACAAGGTCTACTACGACAAGCTTTGCCTGACTCCGGCGATGGAGGGGCGAGGACAGCGGCGCGCCTTCGGCTCGTGCTAGTGTTTGTAGTCGTTGCTAGGTGGTCCGAGTACCAATTTCTAATTTTTTTACTTTTTGGGTTATTTGTACTACTGTTGATGATTATTAATAGATCGGTGGATTTCTCGAAAAAAAAATAGTATCCTACCTATCTTCGCCCGGACCACCAACAGAGCATCGCTTGCCACCACAAGATTGCAGCAGCGTCAACTCACGCCCTCCCAAAATGCAAAGAAGTGCGGTAAAACCAAGCAGAAGATAACGTTTCAAAAGCGATAACGTTTCGCTTCTACGGATCTGCACCGGAACTGGTATGTCAACTGAAATTGTATCTCATACAGAAGTGCAATTCTGGACGATGCTTCTTTCTTAACCTGGCTCTGTCATACCCATATATACGACTCCAACATGTTAATCCACGGGAAGCCTGGCAACTAGTTTCGTTATAAGAGGGAATAAGACAAACCAAGGAACTGCGAATGTAACAATCTCTTGCCAAAAAGTCACAACATTGGTGAAGATGCTAACCAAATTTCAAAGAACAACTGCGACTGCCCAGTCAGACAAATGGAGAGTGCAAATCAGATTCAGGCTGCAGTTTTCCTGTGTTTTCTTGTCTGGCTGTTGTTACTCTTAAACCAGACCAGCTGTACAAATGTTCTAAATGTACTGCTTGTCCTTATTTATTAGAAACCCATTTCTACAGGAGCATTTCATCTCCTTGGCAGATTCTGCTTTAACCAGTATCCTTGCTATCTTCGCCCGGACCATCAACATAGCGTCAAGCTTGCAGCAGTGTTTGGGCATCTCTAACCGATGTACACAAGTTTAGAAGTAAACCTCCAGAGAAAACTTAAGAGGAGTAAAAGTACTCCTCTAACCGAAAGCGGTTTAGTAGAAAACTTAAAGGAGCAAATTTAGTGATCACTGCAAAATTTGATCAAATTTGACCGAATTATGATCGATTCAAACTGAATTTGAAATCTAATATTTCATTTAGATTAATTTGTAGATATTACACCCAAAAGTCGAGCGAAATTCACTAAATTCGACCGAATTTGACCTAAACCAAAAAAAATTGCTCACCGCAGACGTAGCCGTGGAGCCGGAGGTTCTCCAGGTCGTAGGCGTACGCGGTCTGCTCCGGCGACTAGAAGGAGCCGATGCACACCTTCCGGCGGGTGTTGCGGTCGGTTATCTTTGCGACCCAAGCCCCCCACTCCCTCTGACGCACGCCGCGGTAGACCGGTGTGGCCGACACCGGCAGGTCGAGGGTGCCGACGGAACGGGGCTGCCGCCGGCACCTCGGTGGCGCCAATCAGAGGGAGAGGGGAATGGTGGCAGGGAGCGGGAGCCACACGGGGCTGCCACGGGTGGCTGCGGCGGTGAGCGTTGGGTATGGGTGGCATAGATGGTCGGGGTAATGATCCTGTCACTTTGGGGTGTGGTGGTAGCGGCTTGGGGCGTTGGTGGTCGCCGGAGGTGGAGGAGAGAACGAGAGGCCGAGGAGGCAGTGTGAACATGCCAGGGGCGAGGAATCTTTTACTCCTCCGAGAAGTGGAGAAGTAAAAATAGGAGTCAGCGACCGCGGTAAGTAAAATATTTTTGTACTTTAGTTCGGTGGTGATTAGAGAAGTAAAACGGCATCTTTTACACCTCTAACCAGGTTTTACATCGGTTAGAGATGTCCTTAGTTAACTCACGCCATCCCAAAATGCAATGCAATGAAGTGCACTAAGAGCAACCAGAATACAACGTTTCAAAAGTGATAGGTCGGCATGCTCCGTAAAATTTAAGTGAAATTCCTGCGTTTCATTTCGAACGGATCTGGGCCAGAACTCTGATGACAACTGAAATTCAATAGAGACAAGATGAGGAATGTCGCAACTCGCAACAATTTGTAGAAAACTAAAAAGTTGCTATTACCTCAGTAAAAATATAGCATCCTGGAACCAGCTCAGGATTACATGTATGGTTAACACTGAAGAATACCTCAAAATGCCTAGGAGGACAAATACACTCTCAAACTACCTCACCCTCACACTCGCACATAACACTGAAATTCCTAGAACTAGAAGGGGTGAAAAAGGTACGCCTATTAGTTCTGTTCTTCCATTCAGCTCAAGGTTGCAGTAAGAAAAAAGTTACTGTACTACAGAGCTGGAGGAGGAAACGCCGAAATCCCCATCCTATCTTCACTCCAGCGCCTCTTCTTCGGCCTGCCTCTGTATGTGCATGGAAATTCTGCCCAGTGGTCCGAAGGGGAATGAAGCACAGAATCTCCAGCGGCAGCCAAGGAAGGGCGGAGCGGAGGGGCCTAGCACTCGGCGGCGGCGGAGGGGTCGTCGGAGGAGAGGCGGAGGAGGAGGCGGCGGAAGTCAGCGACGGAGCAGGGGATGCGGAGCGCGCCGGGGTGGCCGTACCCGTACTCCTGGGCGGCGCGCGTGAGGAGCGCCGCGAAGGCTGGCCGGCCCAGAAGGTCCGCGCGCACGGCGAACCGCTCCACGGGCCCGCCCTCCTCGCCGACGCACACCGGCACGTGCCCCTGCGGCACCCGCGCGCGGCCGGAGGGAGGCGCCTGCTTCGGCGCCCGGAGCTGGCGGTAGGCCGCCACGGCGGAGGCGGTGGTGGAGGAGTCTGCCGCGGCGACGAGGGAGAACCGTCTGAAGATGCGCTTCATGGTGGCGCTGTGGAGATGGAGGCGGCGGGAAGGAGAGGAAAGATGGGTTCTTGGGCGTCGGCGAGCCGGAGAGGGGCAGTGGGCAAGGTCAAGGCGTTTGGGTGGAACTGGTGCGCAGCGCTCCTCCGTGCTTTATAGGGGGTAGTGCTCGTTGCCACTATTTTCTGCCATTAATTTTTTATTTATTTCCTGGTAATCTTTTTTTTAGAACTATTTTCCTGGTAATTTGAAAGCAGCTGGCTGATTTTGGGCTAAATGAGCCACCCTTGTGGTCCGATCGCTTAAGAAAATGAACCTGAGACGTCCTATCATTACAACAAAAAATCTCTAGTGCAACATTTATTTGTGACTTTGTCACATCCGTTCGCGGCATTTCCTGTGGTGTGTAAAAGTTACGAATTTTCTTGTAAAAAATTAAAAATACCAATGTAGGAAAAAAAGAAACATTTATGTAAAAATTCCCATTTGGTTTCAGCAAATGTGGTAAAAATGTGTCACTTTTGCCAACAAACAAAACCAACTCATTGAACAAAAAGTGCATAGAGCCCTACGTTTGATGTTGCCAATTAATAAAAATTTATATGGACCGATAATTCTATTAGTATGTCAAATTTGATGCATTTCCATAGAATGTTTGAAGAAAAATGATTAAAGATCAAATGACATGAAGAGAAAGATATGCATTGAATTTTTCCATATCATTGATTTGAAGACAATAATATTCAAGCATAATCATGTTATATCTTATGTGCCCAAACTGTTCCCAAGACACCTCATATTATATTATTTTGGAGAAGGCCGATTTTTGTGGCTCATGAAGCTTCATTGAGCTTATCTTTTAAAGAAACCAAAATTGACATTTCAAAGCTTCAAAAGAATCCTTTTTTTAGTGTGGATACATACACATGTTCTCGATATATTGGCTAAGTTTTGGCAAATATATGTCGTATTTTTGGGCTCAAGAAATATGGAAAATATGAGGCTCTACAAAGGAGACTCACGATTTTTCCCCAAGTTTTTCTTTCTTGTGTAGATCATATATTTCAACTAAATTTTCATGCTTGTACATAGTAGATATGTATATGTAATCTTGTGTTTCTCAGAATATTTTGCAGACTTAAAATATATCATTCCAATTTTTTTAAATAACGAGGCCACTAGAACCGAGAAGCTACAATGAGTTTTTCCCATTCGCTTGCTAGTTTTGCTTTTTTATTTCCTTTATCTCGAGAAAATTGTAGAAATTCTCTCGCAATTAGGCGAAGTTATTGTTTTTCTAAGGGTTTTGCTAGTTGAGAACTAAGCTCGTGCTTAGCTAGGTTCTATACCGTTTGATTGCATATTGATTTATGCATATGAGTTGAAACTTGCAAGTTTAGTTATAACTTAGTTTTTCAGTTGCAAGTTGGGTTACAACTGTGATCTTTTTGATTATAATTAAAAACACAATTAAGAAAAATGTTCTGAACCGTTTGATTTGCTTTGCTATGCGTGCTAATTGAGATATAATAATACCATCCAACCGAGAACAAAATTAGTTCTCAGATGACACTAGAAACTAAACTCATCCATTTTCTAAAACTTTGTTCTAGTTGTAGAGAGTTTTTGCAACTATGATTACTCACCCCCATCCAATACGACATCATTCAATGTATTTTTCTCGGTGCCATAATCGCGGGGCAATAAGTGCAGTGTGACGCTTGTTCTGGTTCGGTCCATGTTGTAGGAGTACGTATCCTATGAACCCAACGAACTGGTATATATACCCGCTGCACATGCCCCGAGCTGACCATTGGATGTGAAACAAAGCGACTAGATGTTGCCGTTAACGTTAGGTGATAGCACATTTGCAAAACGATCCCATACGGTCTCTGAATCATCTAAGTGGTCCTTCCCAACCTAATTCTAAAATCGCATCATCTCTTTCCCCATCATGTCTTGTATCTGTACCAAATGACAGTGCCATGAAACCTAGATTGAGAAAATTCGCCGCAATGTTCTCTTTCCCTTGAGGTTTGCGGTATGTATAAGACATATATTGAGCTCGGATGGTACAGGAGAGGGCGTCAGAGTAAGGGGTGTTTGTGCACGACACCTTGCGCCATGGAGCTTGGAGGAGGATGAAGACCGTGTTGTTGGGACCGAGCATGACGCCTGAGGCGGTGGCCGATGGGAGAGGACGACGAGTACTCGCGCGAGAAGTTTTTGCAGCTGGAGGGCTGAACTCTACCGGCGGCGACTAGCGTGCCACGTGCGGCCATGGGCAAACACCAGTTCTGTGAGCAACTCATTTGTGTTTCCACCCAATTCTGTGAGGTGTTGAGGTCTGTTTCGTAAATGTTCCAGCATGCCAACTACTACCTCCATCCCTAGGCGTAAGGTTTATATTTTTTTGGAAAAGTCAAACGAAGTAAAGTTTGACCAAACTTTTAGAAGAATCTATAAACAAATATGATATTTTGTAGATATCATATGAAAAAATATTTCATTATCTATCTAATGATATTGATTTTGTACTTTTCATGTTAATGATTTTTGATAAAAACTTGATCAAACTTGACATAGTTTGAATTTCTGAAAAAATATAGGCCTTAAGACTTGGGATGGAAGTATTAGTAAGTAGGTCTTGTCCCTTTATTTACTATTTGACGGCTCAGGTATCATGGGTGCACCAGTTCGTTGGGCTCATAGGATACGGTTTTCATGTTGTAATCCTTTGTCCTTAAATAAGTGGACGTTTAGCCATTAATTTTATCTTTGAAAGGGTGTACTTCTATATCCATAAAATAGCAAAAATTGTTTCTCTCTTATTGCACGAAAATCAAACCAATAATATTAATCACATGTTATTTTCATTTTCTACATGCACTTAGCTTACTGGAGGTGATAGAATTAGAGATAAGAGAGATGTTGGTTTGTATCTTCTCAATGTAATTATCTCCTCACTCAATAATCCCCGAGGGAGTAGCAACTAGCTACACAACCATTAAGGCAAGAAAGCACGCAGGGTACGCGTATGTGAGAGCAAACAAAACCAGCGCGTATATCTTTGCTGAACCGTGTGCATGCACTCATGCAGGTATCTTGGGTGGTACGACCTCGCATGGGCATGCAGGATACGCGGCTAGTTGCTGATCTGCAATGCATGCCGAGGATAGCTCGGAAGTTTCCCACAAGTACGCCACGGACCTGTCACTCTGAATTTGTGATGTCCACCCAGCCCTGTGTCCACCTAGGCTAGCCTTTGCCTGGTCATCCTTCCCACTCGCAATCTTTTCACGAAAAATCAAATTGTCATGAGGCCTACGTGAAAAGATAAAATGTGGTTTTAAACCATCCATTAATTAAAAAACTCGGGTGTCAGTGAAGTATGCCTGGTATTTTTCTGAAAAAAAAATGGAGTCAATTTTTTTTACTACATAGTATGTTTTACTAAACTGAATCAAAAAATTTACTTCATAATATGTTTTAGTTTATTTTAGCATCAAGTAATATGCATCGGAGGAAATACCTCATTCAAGATTTATCAACCGGCCTAAATAATACTCCCTACCACTACGGGAGAGACGCCGTCGGCCGACGGCCCCGCACCGTCGGCACAGGTTCTTCCACCGTCGGCACCTTCTATGCCGACGGTGACCGTCGGCGTCTGAGCGTCGGCACAGTTCGCGTCGGGGACGGGGCACCCACCGTCGGCACAGGACGGCACCGTCGGCACACACGTGTACCGACGGCTGGACGGTGGCCGTCGGCCGTTACCAGCGTCGGCACAGGACATCTCGCCGTGACGCTCCGGCCGTTAGCTGCCACGTTGTGCCTTGGCGCCAAACACGTGGCCATTCGAGCTGGAAAAAACGCGCGAACTGGGCCGGCTGTGCCGACGGTGTCACCGTCGGCACAGACCCTGCCATTTGGCGCAGCTATGGGCATGTGTCGACACCGTCGGCACAGCCGGCCCAGTTTTTTTTTCAGATTTTTGCCATTTTGGCTCAATTTGCTCAGAAAATCGCACAAAATGCACATATTATAACATTGAATATCCAGTAACATATATAGCACCATATAGCACAAAGATATCACCGTATAGCACCAAATCTCACAAATATAGCATCAAATCTCACAAATAGCACAAATATAGCATACAAGACCATGGTACATACACGGGATCCACTACAAAGATGGAGCGTGTCATCATGTGCTAGTACAATGTAGAAACTATGGTGGTGCACCACCCGGCGGACCCGAGTACTGATCTAGCTCCGACTGGGTGAAGCGAGGCCGCACTACTTCGACGGTGCTCGGGGAGGTAGAACCACGACGAGAGCCACCGGAAGCAGAACCATGCCGAGGTTCGGCAGAAGCACCAGGAGAATGGCGACCGGGGTGCATCGGCGTACCACAAGGAGTGTCGTTCCCGGATTCTCCCAATCCCTACATGTTGGAGGGAGTTAGCAACTTAGCCATGTCACACCAAGTTAGCAACTTAGCCAAGTTAGCAACTTACCGGGGTCAACTGACGCTGACGCTTGTACATGCAATAGAACTCCTCCTTGGACGGGAACACTGGCGTCGGCCCCGGATGAGGTGGCTCTGGGAGTGGTTCCTCTCGCACTCCAGTCATCATGAACCGAGTGAAACTCTGCAAGAAACGGGAGAGATAGCTCAGATTCAAACATGGGGACTTATGATGTTTTGCAACCATAGAGATTGAAACTTACCGCCATCTCGGTTGCTCGTCCACCGGACATAGGCATCTTTCACAAGGTCATGCTCCTTAATCTTCTCGAGATACTCCTCGTAAGCTACCGCATAGGCCTCCTCGAGCTGAATCTACAATTTCAGAAATAATGCGTCTCATCAACATAGCCATTCAGAACAAGAGTCAAAACAGAGGATGAAAGTGTGGATGACTTACATCTACCTCTACCCGAGAACGGCATGTAGTCCGCGAGGAGGTAGCGTAGGCTGCCGGGAGGGGAGGGTAGCCTTGATCTGCGTGAAGTTCCTCCGAGGCTTGAAACCCCCAAAGAAGGCAGCAGACGTCCATGCGGCTGGCCGGACCCCGCCAAAGATCATCGCCACCTCGTCGACCGGCTCGGTCATAGGGTCCTCCACCTCCGGATGGAGCTTGGCGTACTCCTCGCAAAGATCTTTCCTTGTTCTCTTTGGTCTTGCCGTAGTACATCTCGTGCGCGGGCCGAGGCTCGTTCGGACGGGGCGTCACCAGCTTCATGTGCGTCCACGCTTCCATCTCACCAAGTTCCCTCCCGAGCTTCTTCCCCGCATCACAAAACAAATGTTATGCATATCATCGAAAATCAAAAAATGCAGCTTGTTCCATTTTTATATGTACCGTACGCTCCCGATAGCGATCGGTGCTGCTGCTCCCGCAGTGTGTGTTCCCTGATTCCCACGGTTGGCCTTGTTCCGTCGCTCACGGCCTTGAAATCGGGGTTTTCTCCGACCCAATTCTTGACCAACTCCATGAAGGCGGCCCTCTTATTATTATCAGCCCAATGTGGTACAACCTGCAAAATCAAAACTCATTTGAAGAACAAACAATATAGTTGCAAGTTAGCCGCAGTACATAGAATCGCATTGACAATTACTTACCGACATGAAGTCCTCTATCTTCATAGCCGGGGCGAGTCCCTGCACAATCTCAGGCTTTGTGTACCTTACGCCCGCTCAAAGCATAGAAGTGGCCGATGCACGTGATCCTCTGGTTGTACCACCGCTGCCGTGTCAACTTCCGACACATGTTACGGAGCACCACGTCCGCCTCTCCTTATGCTCGCCGCCACCCTATAATTGCGCTGCAATCAAGCATAACAGAAAGTGTGAGAGGCATGAGTTATCACGTCGGGGTTATCAACTACATATGAACGAAACCCAAAGAGTATGCATTACGTACCCAAAACTTCTTGATCACGGCGTCGGCGGCGGAAGTAAAGCCAGGGTAAGGCGCTATCTCAAAGTCTTCCCAAGTGTAGGCTAGCTTGGACTCGCCCCCAAGGACCGGAGTGTACATCCCCGCCAGCATTTCCTAATAGCAGCTCCAATCAGACTCCCCGGCACGCGGACATTCTTCCCCGTGTATGTGAAATTCCTGCACAATTATCAAACATTAGAAAATGCTAAGTGTCATAACGAAATGAAATCACCTTATTACTTACTCTATCTTTCCGGGACAAGGAGCCACTTCTCATCCTCCGTAGCAGTTCCTTACTCTCATCGGGAACCTGCGCTTCCCCACGAATCCGCAACTTCTTCGGAGCCATCTCCGTCGAAGCCTCCTCGTCCCTAGACTCCTCCTCCTCCTCCCTAGTGTCCTCCTCCTCCTCCCTAGTGTCCTCCTCCTAGTCCATAGACTGTGAAGCCACTGAGCCGTAAGCGCAGGGAATGTCGGCTAGAAGGAGCTGTGCATCCCCCTCGTCCTCCAGCTCGTCCTCCCCCTCGTCCTCCAGCTCGTCCTCCCCCTCATCCTCCGGCTCGTCCTCCGCCTCGTCCTCCCCTCGTCCTCCCCGTCCTCCGTCTCGCGTCTTCGTAACGCCGGGTGGGAACAATGGGTCTTCCACTCCGTCCGGAAGCACCCGGCCCCGCTTCCGCCGATGCATCCGATCAAGCAAGGAGCTCGATGATGCCTTCCGTCCGCTCATATTGGGCAATTACTGCATAAGAAAAGAGAAAATAATTAATAAGCATGTTGAAAATGAGTAAACACTAAGCATAATGACAAATATAGGTACTAAGCATAATGAAAAATGTAGGTATTAAGCATAATGACAAATGTATGTATTAAGCATAATGATAATGTAGGTACTAAGCATAATGACAAATGTATGTATTAAGCATAATGATAATGTAGGTACTAAGCATAAAAGACCCTCACCATTCATCACCACTCTCATCTCTAGGCATTGGGTTCTCAGCCTCACTATCAAATTCAAAGATCATATGAGTATTCATGGTCGGCATTGGGTTCCGGTTGAGTCTCGACAATGTTGTCTTTGTTCGCATGGCGCTTGGTGAGCATAGCTATGTCCTTCAGGTCCACCACGGTCTCACCACGCATTTGTACATCGTTGTGGAGATCCCGAAGACCTATGTCTATTTGAAGAGCCCCGAACTGCTCTTCCTCTTGATAGAAAATTCCCTCATATGTTACCGGGTCAATGTTGTTGTAATCGTCCTCGGAGGGATGGGTAGCTTACCATGTGGCGATACACTGAACACGACTTCCCAGCCCATGAGTTCCTCATTCTCGACATGGGTAGGACAAATAATAAACTTGCTTGGTTTGGTGAGCCACAACATAGATGTCGGATCCGGCGTAGGTGGTTGTAGGCCTAACTTCAACTAAACCAATGGAGGGTGCTTCTCATTCCACCGTGTGGGTCAAACCAAGGGCATTGGAACACAAAGTGCTTGAGTTCTATGTTTGCGTTGTTGAACGTCAACTCGTATACCTTTTGTAACCTTCCATAGTAATCAAGATCATCGGCTCCGCGGGTGTAGACCCCAGTATTTATTGTTTTTGCATTAGGCCGGTTCTTCTGGTGAAACTCCGTATGGAAGCGATACCCATTTACATCATACTTCTCATGCGTATGGACTCTATGGTTAAAACCCTGGGAAACGCATCTCAACTCATCTGTCATCTCAACGTTGGGATCAGCTCCCTACAAGTTCAGTTCAGATTATTTTGTGCATTAGTTACGTGTAATAAGACAAGTCACGGATTGCAAAGTAAGAGGAACATTTGAGAAATTACTTTTTCATGGAACCAGTTCACGAAGCTTTTATTTAAGGGCGGAGCACCCTCTTTCAGAAGAGTGTACCACTGCGTGGGAGTGGGACCATTTCGTCCGGACCCCATTTCATCATGGAATTGGCTGAAAGGAGAAAATACGTATTAGACCAAAACCAAGTTACTGGTTGCAAAGTAATTGGTTCATCATTTTACCTCATGAAATCGACCACTTCCTCCATGTTCATAAGCACGTAAAGCATTATGCAATCCTTCTCTTCTGGCGAAATGTTCTCCACTTTTGAGGCACCGGCCTTGCCACCGGGATATTTGAAGAGCAAGAGCTTTGGGTCACGCTTGGGCTCATCGGAATTGTACCGAGCGACCGGGTTATGCTTAGTGGGCACATCATTGGCATAGTACATTGTCGTGGCGTCTGCCATCTCATGGAGGAGAGTTGCCTCAGCTATGCATGCTTCAATCTTATTTTTGTTTCCACATTTGTACCGAATATATTTGAACTCCCTCTCAATACAAAACTGCCAACGATATCGCACCGGTCCCCCAAGAGTGCCTCGTTGGCGAGATGCACGATGAGATGTAACATCGGAGTGAAGAAGCCTGGGGGAATATCATCTCTAACTTGCATAGCATGTCCGGCACTTGCTCCTGCAGCTTCTCAATCAACTCGGTACATATCTCGCTAGCACAGACCGTGCGGAAAAAATGGCTCACCTCCGCAAGCACTCGCGTACATGATCGGGGAGATACCCTCGAAGCATCACCGCATCAGCCGCTCAATCCATATATGATAGTCGTGACTCTTGAGCCCGTTTATTTTTCCTGTAGCAAGATTGACTCCCTTACTCATATTCGAACAATAACCATCAGGAAACATCACGTCATATTTGAGCCACGTAAATGCCTCCTTCTTGTCGGCGCTATTAAGACAGTACTTGGCATGCGGCTTTAACCAACCTTTTCGATTGCCCTCAGGAGGCTGCATGTGTAGAGACACCCTGTCACATATCTCCTCAATATCGACTCTAGCTGAAACATTATCCCTTGACTTGCCTGGTATGTTGCAGCAGGTGTTAAGGAATGCCTCCCCACAATTCTTTTCGGTGTGCATCATATCAATATTATGGGGAAGTTCAAGGTCCTTGTAATACTCGATCTCTGTTATGCCTGCTATGTGAGTCCAGTTGTGCGTTTTACCATATCCCTCAAATTGGTGGCCGGGTTCCTTACTAGGCTGGAGAGCACGTAGCTCAGCATCAACAGTTGCACCATTGAACTTTGGTATTTCTTTATGTTCAAGCACAACTACGCCTTTCGTGAAGTTTTTCTTGTCGATCTGAACCGATGCCCTGGATCGAGGAACTTGCGGTGTTTATCAAAGGCAACATATTTGTGTCCAGCTTTTAGGTGCCTGAATTCTAGTTCGTGCTCGCACACCGGGCATGGAAACTTACCAGCTGTACTATGCCCACGTAATAGGGCGTACCCGGGTAGGTCATGCATCGAATAGTGGAACCAAACTTTCATGATGAAGTTTCTCTTTGATGCTCGGTCGTATGTCAATGTACCGTGATGCCACGAGTGGTGCAAATCATCCACAAGTGGTTGCATTAAGACACTCAATTTCTTCCCTGGATATTCAGGCCCTGGAAGGATCATCGACAAGAATATGTTCTTCCTTTGCATTACGACTCCAGGAGGGAGATTGAGCGGAATAACAAACACGGGCCAGCAGCTGTACGCGGCAGTCGACATACCATATGGGTTGAATCCATCGGTTGCTATCGCAATTCTAACATTCCGAGCCTCACTTGCCTCATTTGGGTGCTTTTCATCGAAGTGCTTCCATGATTGACCATCAGATGGATGTACCATGGGTACCCGTTTCTTCTCGTCCTGCAATCTTATCCCGGTCTTATGCCATGTCATCTGCTTGGCAGTCTCCTCGAACATGTAAAGCCGCTGGATTCTTTTGATGAATGGGAGATAACGAAGAATCTTTATGGCTACTTTTGTCTGCCTCTTCTGACCATTGCCTACATCTACCTCATGATACCTAGAGTGACCACACTTGGCACAAAGATTTGTCATCCGCATAGTCTTTCCAAAACAAAAGGCAAAATTTTGGACAGACATCATATGTTACATAATCCATTTTCAATGCTTTCAAGATTTTCTTCGTTTCGTACATGGTCTTGGGCAAGCAATGACCTTCAGGCAACATGTTACCTACTGTGTTCAGAGTCTTTTCAAAGGATGCTCGAGTACTCTCAAACATGCACTTGTCGGCTAGCAACTGCGTGATGCCATCAAGTTGAGACATTTTTGCACCCGGGTATAGAGGCATCCTAGCTGAGGCCATCATATCAATGAAGGCCCTCGCGGTTGGCTCAGGTTCCTCCTCTGGAAGTTCCTCCGGTTGTGGCGGTTCCTCCGGTTCAGACTGTTCGTCCCATGGTAACTCTGGCATGTCAGCATCCCGAAGATCATCTAGCAAGTTTAAGATGCCATCGTTCTCATTGCCATCGATCCGCTGCCGCATCACCTCACCTCTATCACGTTTGTGCCGAGAAAAGTCGACCGGCGGGTCGTAGTCACGCATATACCCATTCCACCAAAGGTGTTTAGTCATCTCTAGAATATCCTTAGGATGACGCCTCCTGCAGACATTGCAAGGGCAACGGGGACGAACAATCCCCTTCGAACCACGAGCTAACTCCTTCACTAACAAATCGGTCTTCCATTTCCATTCATCTGTCACTTGAGTCGAACTAACACGGCCACTGTACATCCACTCATTATCAGCCATCCTGCTTTATTGCGTGACAAACAACAAATAGTAGCATGAAATTGAATGCATCATATTTTTATTTTTCTACCGGCGAAAACGCGTGCATCAACCTACATCTCTACTAGGTGGGCTCCTAGCAGCCCCGGACCCGTAGTTGGGCACGTTCTCCACGTTACGCGGGTGCGAGACAGAATTTCGGCAGTACCTCCCCGCTGCTCTCCCGATACACGTCTCGGCAAAAAGCCGAGAGGATGTGCATCCGGAGAACAACAGGGAGACGCTGACGAAATCCTGTCTCGCACCCGAGCAGAACATGGAAAACGTACCCAACTACGGGTCCGGCGACTGTCCCGTAAATGCCACAAGCGTTACGGTTCAAAATATGCTGACCACTAATGCATATTTATCCGCGTAACGCTTGCGGACGGGAATTGACACCTAGGTTACGCGACTTGACGGAGAAATTAAATCTAATGACATAAAAAATGCGGAGGGGGAGTTGGCAATTCAGCTCACCCTCGACTGTAGAGGAAGTAGTCGAACAACCGGCGATGTCGACGACCGTAGCTATGCGCCGCAAGATCCGGGGTCGTCACGCGGGGTGCTCACTACGGGACCTAGTTAAAATAATAAAAATTTGTCAATGCAAATTCATCGCTAAATAGATTTCATTTTCAATTTCAATTAGCATTTCAATTTCAATTTCATTTTGCATTTTAATTTTATTTTCAATTAGCATTTCAATTTCATTTTCATTTTCAATTAGCATTTTAATTTCAATTTCATTTAGCATTTCAATTTTATTTTCAATTAGCATTTCAATATCTTTTTCAACTAGCATTTCAATTTCAATTAGCATTTCAATTTCATTTTCCATTTCAATTTTCCCTAACTATTAACTACTCAATAACTAACTAACTACCAAATAGACACAAAAATAAAAATAAAAAGAAGAAAAATTACCTTCAATGTTCCATATGCATGGAACCGGCCGGGGCGAGGCGGGCAGGGGCAGCGGAGGCGAGGGGGGCCGGGGCGAGGTGGCGCTGTAGGCGCGGCGGAGGCGAGGGGGTCGGGCGAAGCGGCTGCGCAGCGCGGGCGGGAAGCTGCCGACGCGGCGGAGGCGAGGCGGCCGGCGTCGCGGGTGGTGGCGGAGGAAGAGGGCGGCCGGGCATTGGCCGGCGTTGGCCGGCGTCGGCGGGTGGTGGCGGAGGTGAGCGGCCGGGCGTCGGCGGGTGGTGGCGGAGGCGAGGGCGGCCGGGCGTGGTGGCGGCCGAGAGAGACGGCAGCGGCGCGAGGGTGGGGATGAGGTGTGACTGAGTGGCGGATGAGGTGTGGTCGGGCGCGGCCGATCTGATTAAGTTCGAACCCCTGTGCCGACGGCTAGGTTGTGCCGACGGTGACCGTCGGCACAGGTAGTTTTTTTTGTTTTTTATTTTTTATTTTTTAAAATAAATACTGTCACTATTTACTGCAAATAATAAGAATAGAATAGATCATCTTAAATCCTAACCCTAACACTAACCCTAAACACTAACCCTAACCCTATAGGTTGTGTCACCGTCGGCACAAGTAGTTTTTTTGTTTTTTATTTTTTATTTTTTAAAATAAATACTGTCAGTATTTACTGCAAATAGTAAGAATAGAATAGATCATCTCAAATCCTAACCCTAACCCTAACCCTAAACAATTAGTGTAGAACCCCCTGTCCGAGAAGCCGGACACACCCGGGGGGTAGCATTGGATGTAGAACCATCACAAATCACTTATGTGCATGCCATGTGGACACACACAAGTTTTGGGGCCATTCCCTAGATTCGATGCTCGATTTCTGACGAAACCCTAGTTCTGTTGACCGCGCCGTCTACCCCTTTGACTGCATCCCATCGGGGGTCCCCCGGTGGGCGTGTGCCTCCGTTTGAGCTTGGTTAGGTCATAGGTACATGTGGAAACAAGGATCATTGATACGTCTCCGACGTATCGATAATTTCTTATGTTTCATGCCACATTATTGATGTTATCTACATGTTTTATGCACACTTTATGTCATATTCGTGCATTTTCTGGAACTAACCTATTAACAAGATGCCGAAGTGCCAGTTGCTGTTTTCTGCTGTTTTTGGTTTCAGAAATCCTAGTAACGAAATATTCTCGGAATTGGACGAAATCAACGCCCAGGGTCCTATTTTGCCACGAAGCTTCCAGAAGTCCGAAGAGGAGACGAAGAGGGGCCACGAGGGGGCCACACCCTAGGGCGGCGCGGCCCCCCCCTTGGCCGCGCGGCCCTGTGGTGTGGGGCCCTCGTGCCGCCTCCTGACCTGCCCTTCCGCCTACTTAAAGCCTCCGTTGCGAAAACCCCAGTACCGAGAGCCACGATACGGAAAACCTTCCAGAGACGCCGCCGCCGCCGATCCCATCTTGGGGGATCCAGGAGATCGCCTCCGGCACCCTGCCGGAGAGGGGAATCATCTCCCGGAGGACTCTACGCCGCCATGGTCGCCTCCGGAGTGATGTGTGAGTAGTCTACCCCTGGACTATGGGTCCATAGCAGTAGCTAGATGGTTGTCTTCTCCCCATTGTGCTTCATTGTCGGATCTTGTGAGCTGCCTAACATGATCAAGATCATCTATCTATAATTCTATATGTTCCGTTTGTTGGGATCCGATGAATAGAGAATACTTGTTATGTTGATTATCAAAGTTATATCTATGTGTTGTTTATGATCTTGCATGCTCTCCGTTACTAGTAGATGCTCTGGCCAAGTAGATGCTTGTAACTCCAAGAGGGAGTATTTATGCTCGATAGTGGGTTCATGCCTGCATTGACACCGGGACGATGTGAGAAAGTTCTAAGGTTGTGTTGTGCTGTTGCCACTAGGGATAAAACATTGATGCTATGTCTAAGGATGTAGTTGTTGATTACATTACGCACCATACTTAATGCAATTGTCTGTTGCTTTGCAACTTAATACTGGAGGGGGTTCGGATGATAACCTGAAGGTGGACTTTTTAGGCATAGATGCAGTTGGATGGCGGTCTATGTACTTTGTCGTAATGCCCAATTAAATCTCACTATACTCATCATGATATGTATGTGCATGGTCATGCCCTCTTTATTTGTCAATTGCCCAACTGTAATTTGTTCACCCAACATGCTGTTTATCTTATGGGAGAGACACCTCTAGTGAACTGTGGACCCCGGTCCAATTCTCTATACTGAAATACAATCTACTGCAATACTTGTTCTACTGTTTTCTGCAAACAATCATCTTCCACACAATATGGTTAATCCTTTGTTACAGCAAGCCGGTGAGATTGACAACCTCACTGTTTCGTTGGGGCAAAGTACTTTGGTTGTGTTGTGCAGGTTCCACGTTGGCGCCGGAATCTCTGGTGTTGCGCCGCACTACATCCCGCCGCCATCAACCTTCAACGTGCTTCTTGACTCCTACTGGTTCGATTAAACCTTGGTTTCTTACTGAGGGAAACTTGCCGCTGTGCGCATCACACCTTCCTCTTGGGGTTCCCAACGGACGTGTCAACCACACGCATCAAGCAAATTTCTGGCGCCGTTGTCGGGGAGATCAAGACACGCTGCAAGGGGAGTCTCCACTTCTCAATCTCTTTACTTTGTTTTTGTCTTGCTTAGTTTTATTTACTACTTTGTTTGCTGCACTAAATCAAAATACAAAAAAATTAGTTGCTAGTTTTACTTTATTTGCTATCTTGTTTGCTATATCCAAAAACACAAAAAAATTAGTTACTTGCATTTACTTTATCTAGTTTGCTTTATTTACTGTTGCTAAAATGGCTACCGCTGAAAATACTAAGTTGTGTGACTTCACAACCACAAATAATAATGATTTCTTATGCACACCTATTGCTCCACCTGCTACTACAGCAGAATTCTTTGAAATTAAACCTGCTTTACTGAATCTTGTTATGCGAGAGCAATTTTCTGGTGTTAGTTCTGATGATGCTGCTGCCCATCTTAATAATTTTGTTGAATTGTGTGAAATGCAAAAATATAAAGATGTAGATGGTGACATTATAAAATTAAAATTGTTCCCTTTCTCATTAAGAGGAAGAGCTAAAGATTGGTTGCTATCTCTGCCTAAGAATAGTATTGATTCATGGACTAAATGCAAGGATGCTTTTATTGGTAGATATTATCCCCCTGCTAAAATTATATCTTTGAGGAGTAGCATAATGAATTTTAAACAATTAGATACTGAACATGTTGCACAAGCATGGGAAAGAATGAAATCTCTGGTTAAAAATTGCCCAACCCATGGACTGACTACTTGGATGATCATCCAAACCTTCTATGCAGGACTAAATTTTTCTTCGCGGAATTTATTGGATTTAGCTGCTGGAGGTACCTTTATGTCCATCACTCTTGGTGAAGCAACAAAGCTTCTTGATAATATGATGATCAACTACTCTGAATGGCACACGGAAAGAGCTCCACAAGGTAAGAAGGTAAATTCTGTCGAAGAAACCTCTTCCTTGAGTGATAAGATTGATGCTATTATGTCTATGCTTGTGAATGATAGGACAAATGTTGATCCTAATAATGTTCCATTAGCTTCATTGGTTGCACAAGAAGAACATGTTGATGTAAACTTCATTAAAAATAATAATTTCAACAACAATGCTTACCGGAACAATTCTAGTAACAACTATAGGCCATATCCTTATAATAATGGTAATGGTTATGCTAATTCTTATGGGAATTCTTACAACAATAATAGGAGTTCACCCCCTGGACTTGAAGCCATGCTTAAAGAATTTATTAGTACACAAACTGCTTTTAATAAATCTGTTGAAGAAAAGCTTGGGAAAATTGATATACTTGCTTCTAAAGTCGATAGTCTTGCTGCTGATGTAGATCTTTTGAAATCGAAAGTTATGCCTAATAGGGATATTGAAAATAAAATTGTCACTACAGCAAATGCCATCCAAGTTAGAATTAATGAGAATATAAGATTAATGGCTGAACTGCGTGCTAGGTGGGATAGAGAAGAAAATGAAAAACTAGCTAAAGAGAAGAATGTAGCTAAAGTTTGGACTATTACCACCACTTGTAATGCTAATGCTACACATGTTGCTGCACCTCCTACTATTAATAATAAAAGAATTGGTGTTAGCAATGTTTCCACTTCTAATGCAAAGAGCGAGAAACCGCTCGAAATGCGTAAAACTCGCTTAAACCGCCCTGTGATAAAGCTGCTGAATTTTTTTCCAACATTGGGGATGATGATCCCATTGCTTTAGATTATAATGGTTTGAATTTTGATGATTGCCACATCTCTGAAGTTATAAAGTTCTTGCAAAAAACTTGCTAAAAGTCCTAATGCTAGTGCTATAAATTTGGCTTTCACGCAACATATTACAAATGCTCTCATAAAAGCTAGAGAAGAGAAACTAGAGCGCGAAGCCTCTATTCCTAGAAAGCTAGAGGATGGTTGGGAGCCCATCATTAAAATGAAGGTTAAAAATTTTGATTGTAATGCCTTATGTGATCTTGGTGCAAGTGTTTCTGTTATGCCTGAGAAAATTTATAATATGCTTGACTTGCCACCGCTGAAAAATTGTTATTTGGATGTTAATCTTGTTGATCATTCTACAAAGAAACCTTTGGGGAAAGTTGATAATATTCGCATTACCGTTAACAATAACCTTGTCCCCGTTGATTTTGTTGTCTTGGATATTGAATGCAATGCATCTTGTCCCATTATATTGGGAAGACCTTTTCTTCAAACCGTTGGTGCTATCATTGATATGAAGGAAGGTAATATAAAATATCAATTTCCTCTCAAGAAAGGTATGGAACACTTCCCTAGAAAGAGAATGAAGTTACCTTTTGATTCTATTATGAGAACAAATTATGATGTTGACACTTCGTCTCTTGATAATACTTGATACACACTTTCTGCGCCTAGCTGAAAGGCGTTAAAGAAAAGCGCTTATGGGAGACAACCCATGTTTTTACCTACAGTACTTTGTTTTTATTTTGAGTCTTGGAAGTTGTTTACTACTGTAGCAACCTCTCCTTATCTTAGTTTAGTGTTTTGTTGTGCCAAGTAAAGTCGTTGATAGAAAAATTCATACTAGATTTGGATTACTGCGCAGAAACAGATTTCTTTGCTGTCACGAATCTGGGCTGTTTTCCCTGTAGCTAACTCAGAAAATTATGCCAATTTACGTGAGTGATCCTCAGATATGTACGCAACTTTCATTCAATTTGAGCATTTTCATTTGAGCAAGTCTGTTGCCTCGATAAAATTCGTCAATACGAACTGTTCTGTTTTGACAGATTCTGCCTTTTATTTCGCATTGCCTCTTTTGCTATGTTGGATGAATTTCTTTGATCCATTAATGTCCAGTAGCTTTATGCAATGTCCAGAAGTGTTAAGAATGATTGTGTCACCTCTGAACATGTTAATTTTTATTGTCGCTAACCCTCTAATGAGTTGTTCTAAGTTTGGTGTGGAGGAAGTTTTCAAGGATCAAGAGAGGAGTATGATGCAACATGATCAAGAAGAGTGAAAGCTCTAAGCTTGGGGATGCCCCGGTGGTTCACCCCTGCATATATCAAGAAGACTCAAGCGTCTAAGCTTGGGGATGCCCAAGGCACCCCCTTCTTCATCGACAACATTATCAGGTTCCTCCCCTGAAACTATATTTTTATTCCATCACATCTTATGTGCTTTTCTTGGAGCGTCGGTTTGTTTTTGTTTTTGTTTTGTTTGAATAAAATGGATCCTAGCATTCACTTTATGGGAGAGAGACACGCTCCGCTGTAGCATATGGACAAGTATGTCCTTGGTTTCTACTCATAGTATTCATGGCGAAGTTTCTCCTTCGTTAAATTGTTATATGGTTGGAATTGGAAAATGATACATGTAGTAATTGCTATTAATGTCTTGGGTAATGTGATACTTGGCAATTGTTGTGCTCATGTTTAAGCTCTTGCATCATATGCTTTGCACCCATTAATGAAGAAATACATAGAGCATGCTAAAATTTGGTTTGCATATTTGGTTTCTCTAAGGTCTAGATAATTTCTAGTATTGAGTTTGAACAACAAGGAAGACGGTGTAGAGTCTTATAATGTTTACAATATGTCTTTTATGTGAGTTTTGCTGCACCGGTTCATCCTTGTGTTTGTTTCAAATAAGCCTTGCTAGCCTAAACCTTGTATTGAGAGGGAATACTTCTCATGCATCCAAAATACTTGAGCCAACCACTATGCCATTTGTGTCCACCATACCTACCTACTACATGGTATTTTCCGCCATTCCAAAGTAAATTGCTTGAGTGCTACCTTTAAAATTCCATTCACCTTTGCAATATATAGCTCATGGGACAAATAGCTTAAAAACTATTGTGGTATTGAATATGTAATTATGCACTTTATCTCTTATTAAGTTGCTTGTTGTGCGATAACCATGTTCACTGGGGACGCCATCAACTATTCATTGTTGAATTTCATGTGAGTTGCTATGCATGTTCGTCTTGTCTGAAGTAAGAGCGATCTACCACCTTATGGTTAAGCATGCATATTGTTAGAGAAGAACATTGGGCCGCTAACTAAAGCCATGATCCATGGTGGAAGTTTCAGTTTTGGACATATATCCTCAATCTCATATGAGAAAATTATTAATTGTTGTTACATGCTTATGCATAAAAGAGGAGTCCATTATCTGTTTTCTATGTTGTCCCGGTATGGATGTCTAAGTTGAGAATAATCAATAGCGAGAAATCCAATGCGAGCTTTCTCCTTAGACCTTTGTACAGGCGGCATAGAGGTACCCCTTTGTGACACTTGGTTAAAACATGTGCATTGTGATGATCCGGTAGTCCAAGCTAATTAGGACAAGGTGCGGGCACTATTAGTATACTATGCATGAGGCTTGCAACTTGTAAGATATAATTTACATGATACATATGCTTTATTACTACCGTTGACAAAATTGTTTCATGTTTTCAAAATCAAAGCTCTAGCACAAATATAGCAATCGATGCTTTTCCTCTATGGAGGACAATTCTTTTACTTTCAATGTTGAGTCAGTTCACCTATTTCTCTCCACCTCAAGAAGCAAACACTTGTGTGAACTGTGCATTGATTCCTACATATTTGCATATTGCACTTATTATATTACTCTATGTTGACAATATCCATGAGATATACATGTTACAAGTTGAAAGCAACCGCTGAAACTTAATCTTCCTTTGTGTTGCTTCAATGCTTTTACTATGAATTATTGCTTTATGAGTTAACTTTTATGCAAGACTTATTGATGCTTGTCTTGAAGTGCTATTCATGAAAAGTCTTTGCTATATGATTCACTTGTTTACTCATGTCATATACATTGTTTTGATCGCTGCATTCACTACATATGCTTTACAAATAGTATGATCAAGGTTATGATGGCATGTCACTCGTAAATTATCGTGTTATCGTTTTACCTGCTCGGGACGAGCAGAACTAAGCTTGGGGATGCTGATACGTCTCCGACGTATCGATAATTTATTATGTTTCATGCCACATTATTGATGTTATCTACATGTTTTATGCACACTTTATGTCATATTCGTGCATTTTCTGGAACTAACCTATTAACAAGATGCCGAAGTGCCGATTCTTTGTTTTCTGCTGTTTTTGGTTTCAGAAATCCTAGTAACGAAATATTCTCGGAATTGGACGAAATCAACGCCAGTGGTCCTATTTTGCCACGAAGCTTCCAGAAGTCCGAAGAGGAGACGAAGAGGGGCCACGAGGGGCCACACCCTAGGGCGGCGCGGCCCCCCTGGGCGGCGCGGCCGTGGTGTGGGGCCCTCGTGCCGCCTCCCGACCTGCCCTTCCGCCTACTTAAAGCCTCCGTTGCGAAAACCCCGCATCGAGAGCCACGATACGGAAAACCTTCCGCAGACGCCGCCACCGCCGATCCCATCTCGGGGGATCCAGAGATCGCCTCCGGCACCCTCGCCGAGAGGGGAATCATCTCCTGGAGGACTCTACGCCGCCATGGTCGCCTCCGGAGTGATGTGTGAGTAGTCTACCCCTGGACTATGGGTCCATAGCAGTAGCTAGATGGTTGTCTTCTCCCCATTGTGCTTCATTGTCGGATCTTGTGAGCTGCCTAACATGATCAAGATCATCTATCTGTAATTCTATATGTTGCGTTTGTTGGGATCCGATGAATAGAGAATACTTGTTATGTTGATTATCAAAGTTATATCTATGTGTTGTTTATGATCTTGCATGCTCTCCGTTACTAGTAGATGCTCTGGCCAAGTAGATGCTTGTAACTCCAAGAGGGAGTATTTATGCTCGATAGAGGGTTCATGCCTGCATTGACACCTGGGACAGTGACAGAAAGTTCTAAGGTTGTGTTGTGCTGTTGCCACTAGGGATAAAACATTGATGCTATGTCTAAGGATGTAGTTGTTGATTACGTTACACACCATACTTAATGCAATTGTCTGTTGCTTTGCAACTTAATACTGGAGGGGGTTCGGATGATAACCTGAAGGTGGACTTTTTAGGCATAGATGCAGTTGGATGGCGGTCTATGTACTTTGTCGTAATGCCCAATTAAATCTCACTATACTCATCATGATATGTATGTGCATGGTCATGCCCTCTTTATTTGTCAATTGCCCAACTGTAATTTGTTCACCCAACATGTTGTTTATCTTATGGGAGAGACACCTCTAGTGAACTGTGGACCCCGGTCCAATTCTCTATACTGAAATACAATCTACTGCAATACTTGTTCTACTGTTTTCTGCAAACAATCATCTTTCACACAATACGGTTAATCCTTTGTTACAGCAAGCCGGTGAGATTGAAAACCTCACTGTTTTGTTGGGGCAAAGTACTTTGGTTGTGTTGTGCAGGTTCCACGTTGGCGCCGGAATCTCTGGTGTTGCGCCGCACTACATCCCGCCGCCATCAACCTTCAACGTGCTTCTTGACTCCTACTGGTTCGATTAAACCTTGGTTTCTTACTGAGGGAAACTTGCCGCTGTGCGCATCACACCTTCCTCTTGGGGTTCCCAACGGACGTGTCAACCACACGCATCAATCATCCCATATGATCCCAAGGTTCTCTCCGGTTCACCTCCGAGGGAGTTCCCCCCTATACATGCAGAATCTGCCTAAGTGTAGGAACCCCCTGTCCGAGAAGCCGGACACACCCGGGGGGTAGCATTGGATGTAGAACCATCACAAATCACTTATGTGCATGCCATGTGGACACACACAAGTTTTGGGGCCATTCCCTAGATCCGATGCTCGATTTCTGAAGAAACCCTAGTTCTGTTGACCGCGCCGTCTACCCCTTTGACTGCATCCCATCGGGGTCCCCCGATGGGCGTGTGCCTCCATTTGAGCTTGGTTAGGTCATAGGTACATGTGGAAACAAGGATCATACCCTATGATCCCAAGGTTCTCTCCGGTTCACCTCCGAGGGAGTTCCCCCCTATACATGCAGAATCTGCCTAAGTGTAGGAACCCCATGTCCGAGGAGCGGCACACCCGGAGGGGTAGCATTGGATGTAGAACCATCTCAAATCACTTTTGTGCATGCCATGTGGACACACACAACTTTTGGGGCCATTCCCTAGGTCCGATGCTCGATTTCTGACGAAACCCTAGTTCCGTTGACCGCGCCGTCTACCCCTTTGACTGCATCCCATCGGTGGTCCCCCGGTGGGCGTATGCCTACGTTTGAGCTTGGTTAGGTCATAGGTACATGTGGAAACAAGGATCATACCCTATGATCCCAAGGTTCTCTCCGGTTCACCTCCGAGGAGTTCCCCTATACATGCAGACCCGCCTAAGTGTAGGAACCCCATGTCCGAGGAGCCGGGCACACCCGGAGGGGGTAGCATTGGATATAGAACCATCTCAAATCACTTTTGTGCATGCCATGTGGACACACACAACTTTTGGGGCCATTCCCTAGGTCCGATGCTCGATTTCTGACGAAACCCTAGTTTTGTTGACCGCGCCGTCTACCCCTTTGACTGCATCCCATCGGGGGTCCCCCGGTGGGCGTATGCCTACGTTTGAGCTTGGTTAGGTCATAGGTACATGTGGAAACAAGTATCATACCCTATGATCCCAAGGTTCTCTCTGGTTCACCTCAGGAGTTCCCCCTATACATGCAGACCGCCTACGTGTAGGAACCCCATGTCCGAGGAGCCGGGCACACCCGGAGGGGGTAGCATTGGATATAGAACCATCTCAAATCACTTTTGTGCATGCCATGTGGACACACACAACTTTTGGGGCCATTCCCTAGGTCCGATGCTCGATTTCTGACGAAACCCTAGTTCCGTTGACCGCGCCGTCTACCCCTTTGATCGCATCCCATCGGGGTCCCCGGTGGGCGTATGCCTACGTTTGAGCTTGGTTAGGTCATAGGTACATGTGGAAACAAGGATCATACCCTATGATCCCAAGGTTCTCTCCGGTTCACCTCAGGGAGTTCCCCTATACATGCAGAATGCCGCCTAAGTGTAGGAACCCCATGTCCGAGAATCCGGGCACACCCGGAGGGGGTAGCATTGGATATAGAACCATCTCAAATAACTTTTGTGCATGCCATGTGGACACACACAACTTTTGGGGCCATTCCCTAGGTCCGATGCTCGATTTCTGACGAAACCCTAGTTCTGTTGACCGCGCCGTCTACCCCTTTGACTGCATCCCATCGGTGGTCCCCCGGTGGGCGTATGCCTACGTTTGAGCTTGGTTAGGTCATAGGTACATGTGGAAACAAGGATCATACCCTATGATCCCAAGGTTCTCTCCGGTTCACCTCCGAGGGAGTTCCCCCCTATACATGCAGAATCTGCCTAAGTGTAGGAACCCCATGTCCGAGGAGCCGGGCACACCCGGAGGGGGTCGCATTGGATATAGAACCATCTCAAATCACTTTTGTGCATGCCATGTGGACGCACACAAGTTTTGGGGCCATTCCCTAGGTCCGATGCTCGATTTCTGACGAAACCCTAGTTCTGTTGACCGCGCCGTCTACCCCTTTGACTGCATCCCATCGGTGGTCCCCCGGTGGGCGTATGCCTACGTTTGAGCTTGGTTAGGTCATAGGTACATGTGGAAACAAGGATCATACCCTATGATCCCAAGGTTCTCTCCGGTTCACCTCCGAGGGAGATCCCCGCTATACATGCAGAATCTGCCTAAGTGTAGGAACCCCATGTCCGAGGAGCCGGGCACACCCGGAGGGGGTAGCATTGGATATAGAACCATCTCAAATCACTTTTGTGCATGCCATGTGGAAACACACAACTTTTGGGGCCATTCCCTAGGTCCGATGCTCGATTTCTGACGAAACCCTAGTTCTGTTGACCGTGCCGTCTACCCCTTTGACTGCATTCCATCGGTGGTCCCCCGGTGGGCGTATGCCTACGTTTGAGCTTGGTTAGGTCATAGGTACATGTGGAAACAAGGATCATACCCTATGATCCCAAGGTTCTCTCCGGTTCACCTCCGAGGGAGTTCCCCCCTATACATGCAGACCGCCTAAGTGTAGGAACCCCATGTCCGAGGAGCGGGCACACCGGAGGGGGTAGCATTGGATATAGAACCATCTCAAATCACTTTTGTGCATGCCATGTGGACACACACAACTTTTGGGGCCATTCCCTAGGTCCGATGCTCGATTTCGACGAAACCCTAGTTACGTTGGACCGCGCCGTCTACCCCTTTGATCGCATCCCATCGGGGTCCCCGGTGGGCGTATGCCTACGTTTGAGCTTGGTTAGGTCATAGGTACATGTGGAAACAAGGATCATACCCTATGATCCCAAGGTTCTCTCCGGTTCACCTCCGAGGGAGTTCCCCCATATACATGCAGAATCTGCCTAAGTGTAGGAACCCCATGTCCGAGGAGCCGGGCACACCCGGAGGGGGTAGCATTGGATATAGAACCATCTCAAATCACTTTTGTGCATGCCATGTGGACACACACAACTTTTGGGGCCATTCCCTAGGTCCGATGCTCGATTTCTGACGAAACCCTAGTTCTGTTGACCGCGCCGTCTACCCCTTTGAATGCATCCCATCGGGGGTCCCCCGGTGGGCGTATGCCTACGTTTGAGCTTGGTTAGGTCATAGGCACATGTGGAAACAAGGATCATACCCTATGATCCCAAGGTTCTCTCCGGTTCACCTCCGAGGGAGTTCCCCCCTATACATGCAGAATCTGCCTAAGTGTAGGAACCCCATGTCCGAGGAGCCGGCACACCCGGAGGGGTAGCATTGGATATAGAACCATCTCAAATCACTTTTGTGCATGCCATGTGGACACACACAACTTTTGGGGCCATTCCCTAGGTCCGATGCTCCATTTATTACGAAACCCAAGTTATCTTGACCGCGCCGTCTACCCCTTTGACTGCATCCCATCGGTGGTCCCCCGGTGGGCGTATGCCTACGTTTGAGCTTGGTTAGGTCATAGGTACATGTGGAAACAAGGATCATACCCTATGATCCCAAGGTTCTCTCCGGTTCACCTCCGAGGGAGTTCCCCCCTATACATGCAGAATCTGCCTAAGTGTAGGAACCCCATGTCCGAGGAGCCGGGCACACCCGGAGGGGGTAGCATTGGATATAGAACCATCTCAAATCACTTTTGTGCATGCCATGTGGACACACACAACTTTTGGGGCCATTCCCTAGGTCCGATGCTCGATTTCTGACGAAACCCTAGTTCTGTTGACCGCGCCGTCTACCCCTTTGATCGCATCCCATCGGGGTCCCCGGTGGGCGTATGCCTACGTTTGAGCTTGGTTAGGTAATTGGTACATGTGGAAACAAGGATCATACCCTATGATCCCAAGGTTCTCTCCGGTTCACCTCCGAGGGAGTTCCCCCCCTATACATGCAGAATCTGCCTAAGTGTAGGAACCCCATGTCCGAGTAGCCGGGCACACCCGGAGGGGGTAGCATTGGATATAGAACCATCTCAAATCACTTTTGTGCATGCCATGTGGACACACACAACTTTTGGGGCCATTCCCTAGGTCCGATGCTCTATTTCTGACGAAACCCTAGTTTTGTTGACCGCGCCGTCTACCCCTTTGACTGCATCCCATCGGGGGTCCCCCGGTGGGCGTATGCCTACGTTTGAGCTTGGTTAGGTCATAGGTACATGTGGAAACAAGGATCATACCCTATGATCCCAAGGTTCTCTCCGGTTCACCTCCGAGGGAGTTCCCCCTATACATGCAGAATCTGCCTAAGTGTAGGAACCCCATGTCCGAGGATCCGGGCACACCCGGAGGGGGTAGCATTGGATATAGAACCATCTCAAATAACTTTTGTGCATGCCATGTGGACACACACAACTTTTGGGGCCATTCCCTAGGTCCGATGCTCGATTTCTGATGAAACCCTAGTTCTGTTGACCGCGCCGTCTACCCCTTTGACTGCATCCCATCGGTGGTCCCCCGGTGGGCGTATGCCTACATTTGAGCTTGGTTAGGTCATAGGTACATGTGGAAACAAGGATCATACCCTATGATCCCAAGGTTCTCTCCGGTTCACCTCCGAGGGAGTTCCCCCCTATACATGCAGAATCTGCCTAAGTGTAGGAACCCCATGTCCGAGGAGCCGGGCACACCCGGAGGGGGTAGCATTGGATATAGAACCATCTCAAATCACTTTTGTGCATGCCATGTGGACACACACAAGTTTTGGGGCCATTCCCTAGGTCCGATGCTCGATTTCTGACGAAACCCTAGTTCTGTTGACCGCGCCGTCTACCCCTTTGACTGCATCCCATCGGGGGTCCCCCGGTGGGCGTATGCCTACGTTTGAGCTTGGTTAGGTCATAGGTACATGTGGAAACAAGGATCATACCCTATGATCCCAAGGTTCTCTCCGGTTCACCTCCGAGGGAGTTCCCCCCTATACATGCAGAATCTGCCTAAGTGTAGGAACCCCATATCCGAGGAGCCGGGCACACCCGGAGGGGGTAGAATTGGATATAGAACCATCTCAAATCACTTTTGTGCATGCCATGTGGACACACACAACTTTTGGGGCCATTCCCTAGGTCCGATGCTCGATTTCTGACGAAACCCTAGTTTTGTTGACCGCGCCGTCTACCCCTTTGACTGCATCCCATCGGGGGTCCCCCGGTGGGCGTATGCCTACGTTTGAGCTTGGTTAGGTCATAGGTACATGTGGAAACAAGGATCATACCCTATGATCCCAAGGTTCTCTCCGGTTCACCTCCGAGGGAGTTCCCCCTATACATGCAGACCGCCTAAGTGTAGGAACCCCATGTCCGAGGAGCCGGGCACACCCGGAGGGGGTAGCATTGGATATAGAACCATCTCAAATCACTTTTGTGCGTGCCATGTGGACACACACAACTTTTGGGGCCATTCCCTAGGTCCGATGCTCGATTTCTGACGAAACCCTAGTTCTGTTGACCGTGCCGTCTACCCCTTTGACTGCATTCCATCGGTGGTCCCCCGGTGGGCGTATGCCTACGTTTGAGCTTGGTTAGGTCATAGGTACATGTGGAAACAAGGATCATACCCTATGATCCCAAGGTTCTCTCCGGTTCACCTCCGAGGGAGTTCCCCCCTATAGATGCAGAATCTGCCTAAGTGTAGGAACCCCATGTCCGAGGAGCCGGGCACACCCGGAGGGGGTAGCATTGGATATAGAACCATCTCAAATCACTTTTGTGCATGCCATGTGGACACACACAACTTTTGGGGCCATTCCCTAGGTCCGATGCTCGATTTCTGACGAAACCCTAGTTCTGTTGACCGCGCCGTCTACCCCTTTGACTGCATCCCATCGGGGGTCCCCCGGTGGGCGTATGCCTACGTTTGAGCTTGGTTAGGTCATAGGTAAATGTGGAAACAAGGATCATACCCTATGATCCCAAGGTTCTCTCCGGTTCACCTCCGAGGGAGTTCCCCCCTATACATGCAGAATCTGCCTAAGTGTAGGAACCCCATGTCCGAGGAGCCGGGCACACCCGGAGGGGGTAGCATTGGATATAGAACCATCTCAAATCACTTTTGTGCATGCCATGTGGACACACACAACTTTTGGGGCCATTCCCTAGGTCCGATGCTCGATTTCTGACGAAACCCTAGTTCTGTTGACCGCGCCGTCTACCCCTTTGAATGCATCCCATCGGGGGTCCCCCGGTGGGCGTATGCCTACGTTTGAGCTTGGTTAGGTCATAGGTACATGTGGAAACAAGGATCATACCCTATGATCCCAAGGTTCTCTCCGGTTCACCTCCGAGGGAGTTCCCCCCTATACATGCAGAATCTGCCTAAGTGTAGGAACCCCATGTCCGAGGAGCCGGGCACACCCGGAGGGGGTAGCATTGGATATAGAACCATCTCAAATCACTTTTGTGCATGCCATGTGGACACACACAACTTTTGGGGCCATTCCCTAGGTCCGATGCTCGATTTCTGACGAAACCCTAGTTCTGTTGACCGCGCCATCTACCCCTTTGACTGCATCCCATCGGTGGTCCCCCGGTGGGCGTATGCCTACGTTTGAGCTTGGTTAGGTCATAGGTACATGTGGAAACAAGGATCATACCCTATGATCCCAAGGTTCTCTCCGGTTCACCTCCGAGGAGTTCCCCCTATACATGCGAGACCGCTAAGTGTAGGAACCCCATGTCCGAGGAGCCGGGCACACCCGGAGGGGGTAGCATTGGATATAGAACCATCTCAAATCACTTTTGTGCATGCCATGTGGACACACACAACTTTTGGGGCCATTCCCTAGGTCCGATGCTCGATTTCTGACGAAACCCTAGTTCTGTTGACCGCGCCGTCTACCCCTTTGACTGCATCCCATCGGGGGTCCCCCGGTGGGCGTATGCCTACGTTTGAGCTTGGTTAGGTCATAGGTACATGTGGAAACAAGGATCATACCCTATGATCCCAAGGTTCTCTCCGGTTCACCTCCGAGGGAGTTCCCCCCTATACATGCAGAATCTGCCTAAGTGTAGGAACCCCATGTCCGAGGAGCGGCACACCGGAGGGGGTAGCATTGGATATAGAACCATCTCAAATCACTTTTGTGCATGCCATGTGGACACACACAACTTTTGGGGCCATTCCCTAGGTCCGATGCTCGATTTCTGACGAAACCCTAGTTCTCGTTGGACCGCGCCGTCTACCCCTTTGATCGCATCCCATCGGGGTCCCCGGTGGGCGTATGCCTACGTTTGAGCTTGGTTAGGTCATAGGTACATGTGGAAACAAGGATCATACCCTATGATCCCAAGGTTCTCTCCGGTTCACCTCAGGGAGTTCCCCCTATACATGCAGACCGCCTAAGTGGAGGTACCACATGTCCGAGAAGCCGGGCACACCCGGAGGGGGTAGAATTGGATATAGAACCATCTCAAATCACTTTTGTGCATGCCATGTGGACACACACAACTTTTGGGGCCATTCCCTAGGTCCGATGCTCGATTTCTGACGAAACCCTAGTTCTGTTGACCGCGCCGTCTACCCCTTTGACTGCATCCCATCGGGGTCCCCGGTGGGCGTATGCCTACGTTTGAGCTTGGTTAGGTCATAGGTACATGTGGAAACAAGGATCATACCCTATGATCCCAAGGTTCTCTCCGGTTCACCTCCGAGGGAGTTCCCCCTATACATGCGAGAACCCGCCTAAGTGTAGGAACCCCATGTCCGAGGAGCCGGGCACACCCGGAGGGGGTAGCATTGGATATAGAACCATCTCAAATCACTTTTGTGCATGCCATGTGGACACACACAACTTTTGGGGCCATTCCCTAGGTCTGATGCTCGATTTCTGACGAAACCCTAGTTCTGTTGACCGCGCCGTCTACCCCTTTGATCGCATCCCATCGGGGTCCCCGGTGGGCGTATGCCTACGTTTGAGCTTGGTTAGGTCATAGGTACATGTGGAAACAAGGATCATACCCTATGATCCCAAGGTTCTCTCCGGTTCACCTCTCGAGGGAGTTCCCCCTATACATGCAGACCCGCCTAAGTGTAGGAACCCCATGTCCGAGGAGCCGGGCACACCCGGAGGGGGTAGCATTGGATATAGAACCATCTCAAATCACTTTTGTGCATGCCATGTGGACACACACAACTTTTGGGGCCATTCCCTAGGTCCGATGCTCGATTTCTGACGAAACCCTAGTTCTGTTGACCGCGCCGTCTACCCCTTTGACTGCATCCCATCGGGGGTCCCCCGGTGGGTGTATGCCTACGTTTGAGCTTGGTTAGGTCATAGGTACATGTGGAAACAAGGATCATACCCTATGATCCCAAGGTTCTCTCCGGTTCACCTCCGAGGGAGTTCCCCCCTATACATGCAGAATCTGCCTAAGTGTAGGTACCCCATGTCCGAGAAGCCGGGCACACCCGGAGGGGGTAGCATTGGATATAGAACCATCTCAAATCACTTTTGTGCATGCCATGTGGACACACACAACTTTTGGGGCCATTCCCTAGGTCCGATGCTCGATTTCTGACGAAACCCTAGTTCTGTTGACCGCGCCGTCTACCCCTTTGACTGCATCCCATCGGGGGTCCCCCGGTGGGCGTATGCCTACGTTTGAGCTTGGTTAGGTCATAGGTACATGTGGAAACAAGGATCATACCCTATGATCCCAAGGTTCTCTCCGGTTCACCTCCGAGGGAGTCCCCCCCTATACATGCAGAATCTCTCCTGCCCTTTTTTTCCCGCCCACCCTTTTCCCGCTGCTTCTCTCCCGCCCTTTTTTCCCGCCCACCCTTTCCCTCTCCTTCTCTCCCGCCCTTTTTTCCCGCCCACCCTTTCCCGCTGCTTCTCTCCCGCCCTTTTTTCCCGCCCACCCTTTCCCGCCCATTCTCTCCCGCCATGTTTTCCCGCTGTTCCAGCCCCTCGTCGGCCTATATATAGCCATGGCTTCTCCACTAACAGCACCAGCAACATTTCTCCCTTCATCACTTCTCTCATCCAATAGAACCACAAAATCCTCTGAGCTGAGCTGCCGCTGAGATGGCTCCTCGTTGCCGTAGCAACACGGGCTTCATCGGCGTTCGCCTGCGGCCTGCGGGACATTTCGCGGCTGAAATCACCGCTGGTGGTACGCGTGTGTGGCTCGGCACCTTCTACACGAAGGAGGCTGCTGCCCGCGCATACGACGTTGCGGCTTGGAGGTTTGGCCGGCCGCGCCACGAAATGAACTTCCCGGAGGTCAGGTCTCTGACGGAAGCTCAGAGTCTCTCTGCGAGCCACTACTTCGCTCACAGGGTGAAGCGCGGCGGTACAGGGCTGGCCAGCGGCGGATTGATACCACCGAGGCGGACGAGCAGTTCATGGCACAGTGGCGCAGAGACCATCCCGGAGACGTCGAGGCAACGCGCGCATTCTGGAAGGAGAAGCAGGCGTACAGGAGAGAGAGGAGGGCGGGAAAGCGGCAGAGGAAGGCCGAGGTTGAAGCAGAGTACGCCAAAGGAGAGGCGTCGACATGGGGGGAGAATGATGAACGGTGGTTGTGGAACCTCACAACCACCGCTTCAGAGGACACCCCCAGCGAGGATGAAGATTTCGACTTCTCTGATTAATATGTGTGTGTCGAGTCCGTGTGTCTAGCGGGTCATGTGTCGACCCAGTGTTAAGTGCTTTGTTCGTGTGTGGGTGTAGTTCTTTAAATGCTTTGGTTTGTGTGTGGGTCTAGTTCTTTAAGTGTTTTGGTTCATGTGTGTGGGTGTAGTTTCTTTAAGTGTTTTGCTTCCTCTGTGTGCGTGTAGTTCTTTAACTGTTTCGGTTCGTGTGTGGGTCTAGTTCTGTAAGCGCTTTGGTATGTGTGTGAGTCTAGTTATTTAAGTATTTTGTATCGTGTGTGGGTCTTAAGTTCTTAAATGTATCACTTTTATGCATGCCATGTGTACACACACAAGTTTTGGGGCCATTCACCCCCTCCGAGGTTCGATTTCTGGCGAAGGGGTTCTATACCGCCCTTATACATATATATAGGTTTCCCGCAAAGGGGTTCGCCAAAATAGCAGTGAGAAATAAATAAACAAAAAAAATGATTGGGATTAATAATTATATGGGTAATAATTATCTCTTTGATGCAAAAAAAAATGGAAAAACAAAAATGTGCATATCAGTCTATGTGCCGACGGCCAGCGTTGCGCCGAGGGTCACCGTCGGCACAACATTAGAAAGACCCACCTGTCAGTCTATGTGCGACGGCCACCGTTGCGCCGAGGGCTACCGTCGGCACAGTTCAGACGGCTCCGTGACAGTTAACGACTGGGCCCACCGTGTCAGCGCATGTACCGACGGCCGTCACAGTGCCGACGGTGACCTTCGGGCACTAGCTTCCTGTGCCGACGGTCCATTTGGCGCCGACGGTGACCGTCGGTGTCGCACGCGGTGTGCCGACGGTGACTGTGCGCCGACGGGCAGCTCCGTCGCCGGTCGACGAACGCTTCTGTGCCGACGGCCCCGACATTTGGCCGTCGGCACACGGCGTTTCTCCCGTAGTGTACGTTCCTTTCTATAGTGCCTATAGATTTTTGGCATTTGTTTCAGAATATAAGGTTGTAGTTTAGCTTTTTTCAATTACCCCCATCCCCATTCAGCTCCCAAATTGTTCAGGTCCAAAATTTTTCATGGTAAGTTAGTAAGATATGGATTTCCCAAATTTTACGTTGATCTCAAATCGTTCAGCTAAGGGTCTTGTGTAAAAAATACACTTGCGCTAATTTCCGTGCTAAAAAAATATAGGGAGGGAGTATGTTTTAGGCCAAAAAATAAACAATACATAGACATTTGGGACCCGGCCGGCCCGCTTTGCCGTTTCCAACGCGGTTTCTGATCGAAGACGGTGCATGCCACCGTACATAGTACGTGCACGTACGTACCGCTGGTTTAGTCATGACGGTACATATATTTCGTTGTAGCCATTGACAAGTGCAGCTGCACCCTACGCAGTTCGCAGGGATAAGACACGTAGGGTCTGTTTGGCTCCCAGCCACACTTTGCCAAGTCAAAGTTTGGCAATTTGGCATGTGTTTGATTTTTGCTAGACTTTAGAGCTGCCACAGTTCACTATCCATATGGCCCACTTGTCACAGAGTGAATTTTTTGCCAACTCTTGCCACACTTTGTGGCTTCCAAAATCCTAGCCACACTTTTATGGCTGCCACACTTGCCAAAGTTAGGCTTGGCAAAATGTAGCTGGGAACCAAACATGCCCGTATACACATCGCTCTCGCTCGACCGTCCAAGCAGTCGATCTTTCTAGAAGCAATACGTACGTTTCCTGTTTGACTGACAAGTAAATTTAGTCATTCCTGCATGCATGCGTTTGAAACGATGCGTACGGCAGAAAAATATAGTGATGATGTACCAGCAGTAGGTTATTGCTATCCCTGTTGACGCTTAATTTGGTAGTAGGTCGACGTGCCTTTCGCCGGGAAAGAGGACGTGCACTGCTTGAACATTGAGCTCACCCTTGGTACGGCCCTGAAAATGACTTACCGGGGGGAAGCTTCGTAAGCTGCCTGGTGCGTCGCCTTCACGACGACGACTAGGCACACTCCGGCGGGGCGTCGTACGGAAAAGACCAGCGCTAAACGGTCTTATCAGTGATCTTAGTTAACTGCAATCGGCGCCAATACTCTGGATAGTTTAGTGGAACACTGCCAACTATGGCAGGCGGCCAGGACCCAGGAAGACATGCTTCAAAAAGCAAAAGTGTATACTGTATATCCTACTCTCGGAGACAGAATCATGGAAAGCTGAATTCATGAAATAGTATTGTATCTGCGCGAGCATCCCTGCGGTAGCTGAAGAAAAGTTTGCACGAAAATGAAGGCTAGAAATATAGAGCCAGTGATCGTGATTGCAGACTGTACCGCGCGTGAACACGCTGGCATTTTCTGTACGGACTTATTTGTTTAAGCAACTATTCCATCTATCCTCAGATAAGTGTAGGTTAGAGCATCTCCAGCGGCGCGACGCATTTCGGACGCCCAAATTGTTCGCGGACGTCCATTTGCGTCGCCTGGCGGACGCGGAAATGGTTGTGCGTCCGTTTGCGTCTGGGGTTGGCTCCAGCGGGGCGACGCATTTTCGGGGCAGGCCAGAATTCAAAAAAGATGAAATAGCGTCGACTTCGCACGAAAATAAAGCCGCAAATTAAGGGCTGAAACAAGTTCATCACACTTTGCAGCTCGTACGGCGCAAAGTAGAGCAAAAGGGGCACAACAAGGCCTGAACAGCAATAAAAAAAGTCCAAAAGGAGACCAAGGTGCTGGGCGCATGGCGCCGGTGATCAGGTGTCTCGCGCGCGGATTTCGGCGCGCCTCTTCATGAACCATGCCCTGGTGTCGTCGTCGACGCTGCTCAAGTCGGCAAGCATGATCCTTGTGTCTTCTGCACATAATTTGGTGGCGGCGGGTGCGAGGGTTTGCTCCGCATCCATGGCGGTAGCTGCGGCGGCGAGGACGTCCATCGCTTCTGGACTGCTCGCGCCGGTCTAGTTTCCAATTTCGCGCAGGGGAAAGGCCAGTGGCGGAAATAATATCGCCCTGCAGCCACTGACGCGCGGGTCCTACGTCTTTTTCGGCGGACACTCGGCGCGACCGCCGAGCGTCCGCGGAGACGCAAACCTGGCGCATATTTGGGCCAGGTTTGCGTCTCCGCGGACGGCCCGGTCACTTTGCGTCGCCCCGCTGGAAGAGGCCCCAGACGCATTTCCGGTCACGACGGACAAAAACGGTCGCTCAGCGACCGTTTGCGTCGCACCGCTGGAGATGCCCTTAGTACATGTTTTAAGTTAAGAAAGAAGAAATTTTTATAAACGGAAATGCAATTTTGATCTCAGGTGCATATGCTCCTGCTACAGAGAAAAACCTTTTAAAATATCACAAAAAATACGAACACAAATTTCACGCGTACATGTCAACAATCCATATGTGTATGCCAAGTTTCGCGCGAAACCGATAGGTTTTGTGTCCTGTGTAAAAATGACAAGCAAAACGTCTTGTGAAGAGCTTATATTTAGCACCAAATTTTAACTTTTTTACATATGACACAAAAAGTATCGATTTTTCGTGAAACGACTTTGCAAACACATAGAACATCAAGATGTATCCGTAACATTTTTTATCGGAATTTTTTGACATTATATAATATGTTGAAATTTAATTTTAAAAACCAGGAGCATGTGCTCCCGGGAGCAGAAACAGCATGTCTAGATTCATGTTCACATGTAGCTCAATACTATGATAATTTGATGTCACATATGTTGCTATTTTTGTGTAGAAGTTTGGTCAAATTTAAAAATGTTTGACTTCCAAAAGAAGAAATAGTACACTTATTCACGGACAGAGGGAGTACGGTGCACTCGACCCTGAACTTTAAATCCCTGTTGTTGGTACCCCAAACTTTGCAACCCAGGTCTAAATTCAACCCTAAACCTATTTGGCTCACAGGGAAAAAGATAATCCTGGCCAGGAAAACCAATTGTCTCACTGACAAGGCTGCTCTCGCTTCAAGGTTTAGGATAGATTTTTTTCCTTTCCAATCCTTCCACGATCGTCGACCATAAACTGAAGCGAGAGCAATCCTGGCGGTCACACCGTGGTAATTTTCGAGCGGGCCCACCTGGCTGTTACTCTCCGGCCAGCTAGCTGGTCGATGGGTCGTCTCGGTCGGTTTCCTCCCTGTCAAGTACGTACCCTTCACCCTAGCCGCTGCATGCTCTACAGTCAGTACACTGCAAGATATTCAACACGTACGTGTCTCTGTACTGCTCGCGGTCTCACTCGACCGTGACACAAGTTTTACTTTCTCCGGCCACACTCTGATAGCAATACTAAAAATACCGCTAGTAGACTCTAGCCTGACGTTGAAAGGAAAGTTGAACGATACGTGTGAGATCTTTTCATTTCACGGCCTATCCCTATCGTAGCTCGACGTGCCTCGCACTTCACTCGGAATCCATCGGAAAGATGCGTACGTCCGTATCTCTTCGTATCCCTGCTCTCACGATCTGCACTTGATTCTCTGCTGTTGAAAGGAAAATCTTTATTCTTTAACTCGCATGTCGTTGGTCGTCCCTACTCTCCTTTTCTGCCAACAGCCGAGGGCCCTGTTCAAAAGTCTTGCGTCGCTTTTGATTGGCGGACTCGGCAGGTACAAGCCGTGGTACGGAAAGCTACCACAAAAAGATCCCCCGTCTGGAGTATCATAACGAACAAGATAAGCTTTTTTCTTGTGTTAATAGTAATCGGATAGCTTCTGGTTTCAGAATTAGAAAGACATGCATACAAGTTCAGAAACTCTCCACCCACGACGACAAGTCGCATGGCCGTAGGGAACACGGGCCACCAAGCGGGAGAGAAGAAAGGCAGGCCCGAGGAAGTTGAGCGGTGCCACGAAGAGGTGGGATACGATTGGACAAATAAGCATTTCTCTTCTAATCATGTGTTCGAAAGATTTGACCGTCTCCTTGCTAATGTTGAATGGTGTGGTGTATTTCCTAACACTTATGTATTCAGCTTCCCACTCATGCTTAGTGATCATGCTTCCGTTCTTAATTCCACCGACTCCGCCGTCGCAAGGAAACACATAGCCATACTCTAGCTACTCACATTAACTAGGCACACGAACTGAAGCCAGGATCCTCGTCGAGTTTGCTTACTAGCGTCATCGTCATCCTAAAAATCGACCACCAAGGAAGACCTAGCATAAGGCCTCGTTCGGCAGGGAGGGATTGGAGTGTATAATCTGTAGTGTTTTAGGTGAAAACAAGTGGTGGCTACTGGTTTGGTAACGATCAGCAGCGAGCAAAAAATAGATATGTGAGTCTGATCTCTAGCTTTCTCTTTGGGATGGCCCACAGCAGCTCTTACAGCATGATTATGTCACGAGCCCATAGCAGGTCACACTGCTCACACTTGGAGTAAACTTCAGCCTTATTTGACAGCACACTCGCCAGAAAAAAACGCGAGGGGCGCCTAGCGTTTCTATTCACACGTGTATTAGCAGGTTTTGTACAAATACTTGGAGCCGAAACCCTTCCAAACCGGTACAAATCCGGCCGGCCGAACAGTTCAGTACTTGTTTACAAGAGTCTTTGGCTGGTACAGGAAAATCATTACACTCTAATCCCCTCCAAAACATGTGTGCCGAACGAGGCCTAAGAGAGTAGCGACATCGTAAAGCCCAACAAGCAAATGCCAAATAGGTGACTTCTCACGTAAAGACCGGCAGCTCTGGTTCCATGATGACGAGCTCCGTAGGAGATACGCAAGATTCACACCAAAGATCTTCACCACCACGCCTCCCCTCGGCCCTCGCAAGTCATCACACGCCACTGAAATGAAAACGCTCAAAGCACATAGTAGCTCAGACTTCACAGAGAGCGAAGACCAATCGTGAAGATATTCGGACAAGTCGTAGCAATGCCGTCAACCAAGGTCTTGCACCATTGGTAATCAACACCATTGTTTGAAAGATCTCAGATGATCCGGTATTTTTCGATGATGAAAGAAAAAAAGAACCCTTCACTACAAGAGATGGGACATTTGTTGACGAAAACCCTGGTGACGAAAATGCATACCGTCATGGATGTGTCCTTATAGGTGACGAATTCATCTTTCGTCAAGCATTTAAGGTAATGCTTGACGGTATGATTTTTCGTCAACAAAAAATCGTCACCCATTACCCAAGCGGGAATTGCTTCCATCGTGTGTGTTAATAGGTGACGAAATCAAAGATCGTGGTGTATGTAAACCGTGATTTGCATATAAAACGGACCCACATAGCAGGTCAATAATACTAAGTTACTTTATTAAATGTTATTAATTTTTTATATCATGCGTTACTCACTTGTCAGGAACATATTTAATTAAGTAAAAATTGTGGTTTGGAAGAATCGAACCAGGGCTTTGGCATGATCGACGCGGAGTGTTACCGGTAAGGTAGATATGGAATTTTGATCTGGATCCGTAACTAGTCTATTCTACATATTTATTTCAATGGTGTGATCTAGATGTTACGACATAATAATTCCCTTATTAATATTTATGTCGGCCGAGGGTGCCTCGTTTAAGTCGCGCCGCTAGCAGACACGGCCTATATAAGTGATCTTGCTAGCAGTCGAATCGACTAGGGTTCTCGTCGAGGTGAGAAGAATTCCGTGAAGGCTCCATTGTGGTGGCGGCGAGACGCATCATCGGTGAGTTCTCCTGATTGTTCGTTAGGTCTAGATTTTTTAATCAGTTGTCAAGATCTGTTCTGAAGAACGTTGGCATGTTCTTAACTGAATTGTAGGCAATGGATCGAAGTTGGATAACTGATGGCACCAAGAAGTTCACAACAAAGTACATGGCATGTGTTAGGGATTTCATCAAGTTTGCGCGAGAACACTTGGACAATACAGATGAACCAATCTTGTGCCCTTGCAAGGACTGCCTAAATCTGATACGTCAGGATATAAAAACAGTCGAGGATCACTGCAATTGTTCAGGTATGTCCATGACGTATACAAGATGGACTAGACATGGGGAAGATTTTAGTGATGACGAAGGGCGGGATAGAAACGATGATGGTGCGTATGATAGTGACAACGATGAAGAGGAAGACAATGGTGATTGTTATGTTGATGATTCGTCTAGTATGATCGATGAACTGCAGAAGTCTGGAAATAAAGGTCCTGACCTGCCAAATCTGTATGCTAATCTAATTGAGTCAGCGAAAAAGAACTTTATGAGGGATGCACCTCTTTCACTAGGTTGTCGTTCATTATTAAGCTCCTTCATGTCAAATCATACAAATTGGATAACAAACAGAGGATTTGATCTCTTACTTCAGCTTTTACGTACAGCCTTTGCTGATGTGGACTTTCCCAAATCATATGCTGATGCTAAGAGTGTTCTTTCTGATGTTGGGCTTGGTTATGAGACAATTCATGCATGCAAGTTTGATTGTTCTTTATTTTGGGGAGATCACAAGGACGATACGCACTGCCATGTTTGTGGATTATCAAGATATAGAGACCCTACTGGAAAAATGAAAATCCCTCACAAGGTGTTAAGGTACTTTCCTATAATTAAAAGGTTGCAGAGACTATTTGTTAAAAAGGAAATGTCGACACATACTAGATGGCACAAAGATAAGAGGGTTGTTGAGCCCAATGTACTGAGGCACCCTGCTGATGGTGAGGCATGGAAGCACTTTGATGGCAGGTTTGATTGGTTTGCTAAAGATCCTCGTAACATAAGACTAGGTTTTGCCACAGACGGCTTCAGTCCCTTTGGAAGTATGAGTAATCCTTACAGTATGTGGCCTGTTTTTGTGATTCCTTACAACTTCCCACCATGGATGTGCATGGATCAATCGAATTACATGATGGCATTGCTAATCCCCGGAAAGTATTCCCCAGGGAAAGATTTTCATGTATTTATGCAGCCACTGATAAAAGATATGATGCAGCTATGGAGTGGTGTGGAGACATTTGATGCATGCATAGAGGAATATTTCCCATTGCATGCTGCGTTTCTTTGGTCTATTCATGATTATCCTGGATATGCCACTATGTCAGGCCGAAGCACAAGAGGATTTCATGCGTGTGTGCATTGCGATGAGAATCCTTGCGATGAATCTTTGAAAAACAAAATTGGATATATTGGGCATCGGCGATTTCTTGATAAAAATCACCCATACAGGAAAAGCAGACTTTTCAATGGTAAAACTGAGACTAGAGATCCACCAAGGAAGTACACACCCAAAGAGGTAGCTGGGAAGGTAGAAAGGGTTAAGGATTTTGAACATGGGAAAAATCCAATAAGTAGAAAGAGGAAGCGTGCAACTGTACCCGGTGAACCAACATGGCACCTGAAAGTCAGCTTACATAATCTACCGTACTGGCCAGAACTTAAGATAGCTCACAACTTAGATGTGATGCATATTGAGAAGAACATATGTGACAATATTGTTGGTACACTACTTGAACTTGAGGGCAGGAATAAGGACACTGTTAGTGCTAGAATTGATTTGAAGAAATTCAATATCTGGAAGAAGTATTGGTTGAAGAAAATTGTGAAGGATGATGATGATGCAGCAGTAACTTATGCGAAGCCATCTGCACCGTGGACGCTTTCGAAGGAACAGAAGAGACATTTGTGTAGGTATTTGGCAAACACTAGGTTCCCAGATGGTTATTGCGCAAACTGGGGAAGATGTGTGAATATTGATGGTTGTAAGGTTACCGGTATGAAGATGCATGATTGCCACATACTTCTGCAGCGAGTGTTGCCGGCTGGGCTCATGGGAATTGCATCTAAGGAAATGCATGTGGCTATTGCAGAGCTAGGAAGATTTTTTAGGGAGCTGTGTGCCAAAACCCTGAAAGTTGATGTGCTGAATCGATTGAAGGTTGAAATTGTTGTGATCCTATGCAAACTTGAGAAGCTCTTCCCCCAGCTTTTTTTGATGTAATGGTGCACTTAGCTATTCATCTTCCTGACGAGGCTCTTTTGAGGGGTCCTGTTCATTATGGTTGGATGTATCCAGTTGAGAGAAGATTAGGTTATCTAAAGTCTACGGTCCGTAACAAAGCAAGGCCAGAAGGTTCTATCGCAGAGGGCTACATTGTTGATGAGTGTTTGATTTTTTGCTCTAGATTTTTCAAGGATGGCACAGAAACAAGATTTAACAAAGATGATAGGAACCAAGACATACGGAGAAAACCTGATCCTGACGAGATGAAAGTATTTTCAGTTGGAGCTAAAGGTCTTGGGAAATCCATTTTGAAACATTTTGACAAGGAATTTGACAAAATGGTTTGGTATGTGCTGAACAACTGTGACGATGTAGAACGTTATATCAAGTAAGTAGTTAGCTTCACTTTAATAACTACTTCTCAATGTTGCAGACATAATTGTCCTGTATTTCATATGTGTTTTTTCTATGTTTCAGTGAATTCCGACAAGAATTGGGACGTAGGGGTGTGCGTGACATCGAGGAGACGGTTCAGAGAGAGTTTGCAGGTTGGTTTGCAAACCATGTGAGACAGTTGGACAATGCATCAGAAGATTTGAAGTCTCTGGCTGCTGGGCCAGACCGGCGTGTAGTAGTATACGCTGGTTGCAACGTAAAGGGTGCGAGGTTTCGCACGCCTACTCGAGATAAAGACCTGAAGACTCAAAATTCGGGCGTAGCGACTAAGGGATCTTTTGGTGATGCAGATGAGACCGAGTACTATGGTGTTCTGCAAGAAGTTCTTGAACTGCAGTATGGGACTAACAAGCACGGTGACAGGTCCGCGTACTTGTTTCATTGCGACTGGTTTGACCTTGAGGGCAGGGGTTCCAAGATAAAAGATGATGGTTATTTTAAAAGCGTTAACACTTCTATCCTATGGTTCAAGAATTCACCATTCATATTGGCCAGTCAAGCTGAAACATGCTTCTATTTGGAGGATACAAAGTTTGGTGATCCGTGGAAAGTGGTGCAGAAGTTCAGCCATAGACACGTGTACGACGTTCCAGAATTAGAAGATGGTAACGATGATGCATTTGTACGGAATGAAGACGCATACCAGGAGGATGAAGGTTCAGTCGACCATACATTTCATGATGTTGTCGACCTAGACGAGGAAGCAGAGGTGGAAGCAGAGGAGGATGATCATCGTGCTGCTGAAGTTGTACGTATTCATGATGCTCGTACAATTCGTGAACTAGAGAATGGGGAAGATAGTCCCATTGTTGACATGGATATGAGCGAAGATGAACTAGAGAATCAGGAAGATAGTCTCATATTGGAAGAGAACATACATGATGATGAGGGAAAAAATTCAGAAGAAGATAGTGATGTAGATTGATAGAAACATGTAATGCATACAACTATATGTTTTGTTCCAAACATTTGAAATGTTCTTATTTAGATTTTTACGATCTCGAACTTGTCATTGAATTATCCAGAAGGGTTTAAGAGCAAATTAATATAAGCAAAAATATGGACAGATATAAGAAAGCCAACATGTCGGTAACATAACTTTGACAATGGTTTTAATTAATCGACACTTGACACGATTACAACCAGCAGCACGATATGACTAACTATTGTTTTAACACAAGCAAAATCGACAATCGCACAAAGAGTCTTACAACTTAATTAAAACCTAAAGGGGCTGCATAGTTGGACACACGGGCACCATGAATCACTGACTAGCTAGTCCAGATCGATTTCAGGCACATGGGTAGCAAACAAGTAAACCCCTGCATTTCCCAGGTAAAGCAAGAACAACATCTTGTCACCCATCTGAAGGTGCTTTTCTTTGTCCATGAACTCCTTCCACCCACTGACGCAGAGACGACCATCGTCAGAAGAAATTGCGTAGGACGCACGCACCAAAGTACTGGGATGGCACACAATACTGATTGCACCATATTGTTCCATATCTTTAGGAACCAAACGACTAGGGATTTTCTGTTCCAACAGTAGGGACATAGTTTAGTTAACACTTGTACGTAATGTAGGTCGCAAACTTAATGAAATGATATGATGTACTGCTTACCACGTGTTTGTTGTAATTTTCGCTGTTTGTCCAATTCAGAGTATGCAGCATTGGGACAACTAGTGCTCCTTGATCATAATCTCCAGCATTTTGGTACTCAACAAGGTAGTCTAAGTTGTCCACCTGAAGAATGACGGTATGCATCATCCTCCAATTTATCATTGTTCCATCAAAAGTGATCTTGAAGCTTGAGTCAACAATGTCACGCTTCAGACGGACAACTGGTAGTAAGCTGCATAATTAAAATAACTGACATACGATGGAATAATTAATATGATCAATCATTCTGTCCAAAGGTGGATAATTACCTGGATGGATTAGTGGTTCAGTTCCAGTTATTACAAGAGCATCCTGACCAGATGACTTAATTCTGAAAATTAACTCCATGCCAACCTTAAAATTGTACACTCTAGCAAATTCGTTCCAAAATCTTCCGTTGATATAGGTTCTGCCAGCTCTGTTGGTAACATTAACAACAAATGCATGGCCATCTTTGGTTCTAAGTGCAGCTTCAAAAGTTGTCCTGTCGGAGGTCTGGACACCATACTTCTGAAGGAAATACGGTCTATAGTAGCAAGGGATGACCTAAATTCAGTAGAGTTAATACAAAAGTAAGTTAACTATTCTCAGATCTCATTAATATATAGGGGAGGTACATTGTTGCGCAAGTAATACATCGTATGTATCTAGGACTTCTATCATCACATATCTGAACTTCTATCAGCACATATTTGAACTTCTATCAGCACATATCTGAACTTCTATCGGTATAGGGCTGAACTACCGATACCTCTATCTCTAACAGCTACAACTATCGTAAAACTCATATGAACGTAAAAGTTATCACAACTATCCTAAAACTCAACCATAAATAAGCGGTTAATACATATGGTGAACAACAATTATTACACACATCTGAATAATAGTACTAAACTAGCAATAACTACTAGGATCACGTGTTAAACTTTGATGTGGCGGTGAATTAATAAAACATATGAATGAATTTTAAACTTATAAGTGCATGTACCGTCTTCTCCTCAAAACCCTCTTGTAGTGTTTGCACGAAAAAACCTAAGGTGACTCCCCCTCCGCCGCACATCCCTTTCTTGTCAAAGCAAACTGGACACTGCAAAAAATATGAAGAAAGATTACAAATCGGAAACAACGATCGATCGCGAGACGTACATTTTATTTACTTACTCCACTAGTAGGCGCCATCCTTGGTCTCGACGCGGAGCGACAGTCTTACAAGTCTCGCCGGCGAGAGACGTGGCAAGCTGTGGCGGCGAGAGACGTGGCGAGATCTGGCGGCGGCTGAAGGAGGTCGTGATATGATGGCCAGTTATATCGTGGAGTAAATTTCGGTAGGTCAAGAGGAGGGCAAATGGGCGGTGCTGGGTTTTGATGTGACAACACGATCGAATGCGCAGGCCCCACTGGTCAGTTGGACTGCACGTCAGAAGTGAAGACCCGCGTCAATATTCTCGTCGTCTACGCGTCTCAATATTCGCACGGAGTAATTAATGGGGATGATTTTTATCCCCTTCCCCCTCCCCTACCGTCTCAATATTCACACTGCTTCCTGGTTTCCCCACTTCTCGTCGTCTCCGCTCCCTCAGTCTATTCGTCTCCCACCGCCGCGTCGCCATGGACATGGATGAGCAGGAACTGTACTACTGGTCCAGCACGCGCGCAGTCCACATCCACAACGACCAGGAACTGGAGGTGGTCTACACCAACGACCCCTGGAAAGTGCGCCGCGTCCTCGACATGTACATGGAGTGGCTCAAGGAGGACGAGCACAAGTTCGTGGGCCTCGACTTCGAGTACACCAACCATCGAGCCGAGGACGAGAAGAAGATCGCCGTGGTTCAACTCTGCATGCGTCGACATGTGCTGGTGTTCCACTACGCAGCGTAAGAACTAATCCCCTTTTTGAATCTTTCGATTGGGGTTTTTTAGTTTCCGCCGTTGTGTGTCTCTTCGACTCTCGTTAGACATTGTTCCCGAAAATCAGTACATTCCCGATCTAAATCTGCTAGACATTGTTCCCGAATATCAGTACATTCCCGATCTAAATCTGCTAGACATTGTTCCCGATTTATTAATTTGTTTCATCTTCGTCTCCTCTGTAGGTTCTTTGCATATTTGCTACTTAGTTTACTTGATTCGTCATATGATTGACTAGTTCATATGCTCGATCTGTGACTCCTTTTTAGTTTACTTGATTCCTCATTTGATTGACTAGTTCGTATGCTCGATCTGTGACTTCCTTTTTACTTTACTTGATCCCTAATTTGTTTCCTAGTTCATATGCTCGATCTGTGACTAGTACATTACTTTGTTTACTGCAGTGCTGCCTTGTGGGACGCTCCGGCTATCTGCGATTTCTTTCGAGAAGGAATCACGTTTGCGAGTGTTGACATCCGTGGTGACACGAGAGTTCTGTGGAGGTCATGGCACATGCAGATTCCTCGTGAGTACTATGTCGATCTCCAGGACGAGTACTTCAAGTACACTGGTCATCAGAGGGCTGGCATGGCTACCATGGCAGCCAGACTCATTGATTCATCATACGGTGATATGAAGAAGAAGTTCCACCACCATCGGCACAGACTGTGGGGGGACTTCCCACTTCCAAAGATGAACATCAACTATGCAGCCATTGATGCTTGGGTATCTTACGAGCTCTACCGCAAGATCGTGGTCGACAGAGTCCTTGATGCTGCATGACCCCCTGATCTTTTGGTTTGGTCTCCCTCCTGCGTGAGGTGCTTTTGGCTAGTAGTCAGTTGTTTTGAAACTGTAGATGCATGGTCTGCAACCCAGCACTGGTTTCTACTATATATAAGTAAATATTTTGCCATGATATGTCAACAATTGTCCTGTGAGGTTTCAATTTTGCTGATTACCAACATAGATTGTATTTATGAAAACAAAACTTGAAACTAACAACAACAACCACAAGTCGAAAAAAGGAGACATAAAAGTAGTAAACTTGTGGGACAAAGGGATATGTAATCTACACAACTCTTCACGCAAAAAAGATAAACCATCAATGATTTGTTGTACCCATTTGTTCCATTTCCGTCAAGATAGTCCGCATTACTACTTTTTAGTTGAGATATATACCCCCACAACGGCCATCTCCTTCTTAATTTATTGTGTAAACCCCCACAATGGTCATCTCCTCTTTAATTTATTGTGTAAACCTGATGGCGTGTAACTCACACGTTCGTTGGGAACCCCAAGAGGAAGGTATGATGCGCACAGCAGCAAGTTTTCCCTCAGAAAGAAACCAAGGTTTATTGAACCAGGAGGAGCCAAGAAGCACGTTGAAGGTTGATGGCGGCGGGATGTAGTGCGGCGCAACACCAGAGATTCCGGCACCAACGTGGAACCTGCACAACACAACCAAAGTACTTTGCCCCAACGAAACAGTGAGGTTGTCAATCTCACCGGCTTGCTGTAACAAAGGATTAACCGTATTGTGTGGAAGATGATTGTTTGCAGAAACAAGAAACAAGTATTGCAAAGAGATTGTATGCGATGTAAAGAATAGGACCGGGGTCCACAGTTCACTAGAGGTGTCTCTCCCATAAGATAAAAGCATGTTGGGTGAACAAATTACAGTCGGGCAATTGACAAATAGAGAGAGCATAACAATGCACATACATGTCATGATAAATATAGTGAGATATAATTGGGCATTACGACAAAGTACATAGACCGCTATCCAGCATGCATCTATGCCTAAAAAGTCCACCTTCAGGTTATCATCCGAACCCCTTCCAGTATTAAGTTGCTAACAACAGACAATTGCATTAAGTATTGCGCGTAATGTAATCAGTGACTACATCCTCGAACATAGCACCAATGTTTTATCCCTAGTGGCAACAGCACATCCATAATCTTAGAGGTTTCTCTCACTCCCCCAGATTCACGGAGACATGAACCCACTATCGAGCATAAATACTCCCTCTTGGAGTTACTAGCATCAACTTGGCCAGAGCATCTACTAATAACGGAGAGCATGCAAGATCATAAACAACACATAGGTAATAACTTGATAATTAACATAACATAGTATTCTCTATCCATCGGATCCCGACAAACACAACATATAGTATTACAGATAGATGATCTTGATCATGTTAGGCAGCTCACAAGATCCAACAATGAAGCACAATGAGGAGAAGACAACCATCTAGCTACTGCTATGGACCCATAGTCCAGGGGTGAACTACTCACTCATCACTCCGGAGGCGACCATGGCGGTGTAGAGTCCTCCGGGAGATGAATCCCCTCTCCGGCAGGGTGCCGGAGGAGATCTCCAGAATCCCCCGAGATGGGATTGGCGGCGGCGGCGTCTCAGTAAGGTTTTCCGTATCGTGGCTCTCGGTACTGGGGGTTTCGCGACGGAGGCTATTTGTAGGCGGAAGGGCATGTAAAGAGGCGGCACGAGGGGCCCACACTACAGGTCGGCACGGCCAGGGCCTGGGCCGCGCCGCCCTATGGTGTGGCCACCTCGTGGCCCCACTTCGTCTCCTCTTCGGTCTTCTGGAAGCTTCGTGGCAAAATAGGACCCTGGGCGTTGATTTCGTCCAATTCCGAGAATATTTCGTTACTAGTATTTCTGAAACCAAAAACAGTAGAAAACAGCAACTGGCTCTTCGGCATCTTGTTAATAGGTTAGTTCCAGAAAATGCACGAATATGACATAAAGTGTGCATAAAACATGTAGATATCATCAATAATGTGGCATGGAGCACAAGAAATTATCGATACGTCGGAGACGTATCAGCATCCCCAAGCTTAGTTCTGCTCGTCCCGAGCAGGTAAAACGATAACAAAGATAATTTCTGGAGTGACATGCCATCATAACCTTGATCATACTATTTGTAAACATATGTAATGAATGCAGCGATCAAAACAATGGTAATGACATGAGTAAACAAGTGAATCATAAAGCAAAGACTTTTCATGAATAGTACTTCAAGACAAGCATCAATAAGTCTTGCATAAGAGTTAACTCATAAAGCAATAAATCAAAGTAAAGGTATTGAAGAAACACAAAGGAAGATTAAGTTTCAGCAGTTGCTTTCAACTTATAACATGTATATCTCATGGATAATCGTCAACATAGAGTAATATAATAAGTGCAATATGCAAGTATGTAGGAATCAATGCACAGTTCACACAGGTGTTTGCTTCTTGAGGTGGAGAGAAATAGGTGAACTGACTCAACATAAAAGTAAAAGAATGGTCCTTAAAAGAGGAAAGCATCGATTGCTATATTTGTGCTAGAGCTTTTATTTTGAAAACATGAAACAATTTTGTCAACGGTAGTAGTAAAGCATATGAGTTATGTAAATTATATCTTACAAGTTGCAAGCCTCATGCATAGTATACTAATAGTGCCCGCACCTTGTCCTAATTAGCTTGGACTACCGGATCATCGCAATACACATGTTTTAACCAAATGTCACAATGGGGTACCTCCATGCCGCCTGTACAAAGGTCTAAGGAGAAAGCTCGCATTTTGGATTTCTCGCTTTTGATTATTCTCAACTTAGACATCCATACCGGGACAACATGGACAACAGATAATGGACTCCTCTTTAATGCATAAGCATGTGGCAACAATTATTATTCTCATATGAGATTGAGGATATATGTCCAAAACTGAAACTTCCACCATGAATCATGGCTTTAGTTAGCGGCCCAATGTTCTTCTCTAACAATATGCATGCTTAACCATAAGGTGGTAGATCTCTCTTACTTCAGACAAGACGGACATGCATAGCAACTCACATGATATTCAACAAAGAATAGTTGATGGCGTCCCCAGAAACATGGTTATCGCACAACAAGCAACTTAACAAGAGATAAAGTGCATAAGTACATATTCAATACCACAATAGTTTTAAGCTATTTGCCCCATGAGCTATATATTGCAAAGGCGAATGATGGAATTTTAAAGGTAGCACTCAAGCAATTTACTTTGGAATGGCGGAGAAATACCATGTAGTAGGTAGGTATGGTGGACACAAATGGCATAGTGGTTGGCTCAAGGATTTTGGATGCATGAGAAGTATCCCTCTCGATACAAGGTTTAGGCTAGCAAGGTTATTTGAAACAAACACAAGGATGAACTGGTGCAACAAAACTCACATAAAATACATATTGTAAACATTATAAGATTCTACACCGTCTTCCTTGTTGTTCAAACTCAATACTAGAAATTATCTAGACTTTAGAGAGACCAAATATGCAAACCAAATTTTAGCATGCTCTATGTATTTCTTCATTAATGGGTGCAAAGCATATGATGCAAGAGCTTAAACATGAGCACAACAATTGCCAAGTATCACCTTATCCAAGACATTATAGCAATTACTACATGTATCATTTTCCAATTCCAACCATATAACAATTTAACGAAGAAGAAACTTCGCCATGAATACTATGAGTAAAGCCTAAGGACATATTTGTCCATATGCAACAGCGGAGCGTGTCTCTCTCCTATACAGTGAATGCTAGGATCCATTTATTCAAACAAAAACAAAAACAAAAACAAACCGACGCTCCAAGCAAAGCATATAAGATGTGACGGAATAAAAATATAGTTTCAGGGGAGGAACCTGATAATGTTGTCGATGAAGAAGGGGATGCCTTGGGCATCCCCAAGCTTAGACGCTTGAGTCTTCTTAGAATATGCAGGGGTGAACCACCGGGGCATCCCCAAGCTTAGAGCTTTCACTCTCCTTGATCATATTGCATCATACTCCTCTCTTGATCCTTGAAAACTTCCTCCACACCAAACTTAGAACAACTCATTAGAGGGTTAGTGCACAATAAAAATTAACATGTTCAGAGGTGAAATAATCATTCTTAACACTTCTGGACATTGCATAAAGCTACTGGACATTAATGGATCAAAGAAATTTATCCAACATAGCAAAAGAGGCAATGCGAAATAAAAGGCAGAATCTGTCAAAACAGAACAGTTCGTAAAGACGAATTTTAAAATGACACCAGACTTGCTCAAATGGAAATGCCCAAATTTAATGAAAGTTGCGTACATATCTGGGGATCACGCACATAAATTGGCTTAATTTTCTGAGCTACCTACAGAGAGGCAGGTCGAAATTCGTGACAGCAAAGAAATCTGAAACTGCGCAGTAATCCAAATCTAGTATGAACCTTACTATCAACGACTTTACTTGGCACAACAAAACACAAAACTAAGATAAGGAGAGGTTGATACAGTAGTAAACAACTTCCAAGACACAAAATAAAAACAAAGTACTGTAGTAAAAACATGGGTTGTCTCCCATAAGCGCTTTTCTTTAACGCCTTTCAGCTAGGCGCAGAAAGTGTGTATCAAGTATTATCAAGAGATGGTGCATCTATAGCGGGATGCGGAGTTTTCTCAACCAGGCATAGTATATTAGATACATAAGTTTTAGCGTCCCCCTTTTCATTAGTCTTGGGCTTGCTACTCTCATCAAACAAATTTTCAGGAACAAGCCAAGCATAATTATTTTCTAGTGCATCATTCATCGCTAGGAGCTTACATGGTATTGGTGCTTTGATCTCCCCACCGTCATTAATATTATTTGTGTACTTTATTCTATCCATATCCATCTTTTCAAGGAGACTAACAAAATTGGTATAAGAACCAAGCATATCATATTTAGCAAAGACCTTTCTAGCCTCTCTTGCTATACCACCAAATTCTCTAAGGAGGGTTTCTAAAACAAAATATTTCTTTTCCCCTTCTTCCATATCACCAAGTGTGAGAAACATGTGTTGGATTATAGGATTGATATTAACAAATTTAGTTTCCAACATGCGAACTAAAGCAGCAGCAGCAATTTCATAAGTAGGAGCAATGTCTACCAAGTGTCTATCCTCAAAATCGTCAATGGTACTAACATGGTTGAAAAATTCCTCTATATTATTTCTCCCAACTATAGACCCACGTCCTACCGGTATGTCTTTCGTGGTAAAATTAAAAGGAAACATGATGAATCAAGTAAATTAAATGCAAGTAACTTTTTTTTTTGGGTTTTTGATATAGAGTGCAAACAAGACAGTAAAATAAAGTAAAACTAGCAACTAATTTTTTGTATTTTGATATAGTGCAGCAAGCAAAGTAGTAAATAAAATAAAGCAAGACAAAAATAAAGTAAAGAGATTGGGAAGTGGAGACTCCCCTTGCAGCGTGTCTTGATCTCCCCGGCAACGGCGCCAGAAAAAGAGCTTGATGGCGTGTAACTCACACGTTCGTTGGGAACCCCAAGAGGAAGGTATGATGCGCACAACAGCAAGTTTTTCCTCAGAAAGAAACCAAGGTTTATCGAACCAGGAGGAGCCAACAAGCACGTTGAAGGTTGATGGCGGCGGGATGTAGTGCGGCGCAACACCAGAGATTCCGGCGCCAACGTGGAACCTGCACAACACAACCAAAGTACTTTGCCCCAACGAAACAGTGAGGTTGTCAATCTCACCGGCTTGCTGTAACAAAGGATTAACCGTATTGTGTGGAAGATGATTGTTTGCGTAAAAACAAGAAAACAAGTATTGCAGTAGATTGTATGCGATGTAAAGAATAGGACCGGGGTCCACAGTTCACTAGAGGTGTCTCTCCCATAAGATAAAAGCATGTTGGGTGAACAAATTACAGTCGGGCAATTGACAAATAGAGAGAGCATAACAATGCACATACATGTCATGATAAATATAGTGAGATATAATTGGGCATTACGACAAAGTACATAGACCGCTATCCAGCATGCATCTATGCCTAAAAAGTCCACCTTCAGGTTATCATCCGAACCCCTTCCAGTATTAAGTTGCTAACAACAGACAATTGCATTAAGTATTGCGCATAATGTAATCAGTGACTACATCCTCGAACATAGCACCAATGTTTTATCCCTAGTGGCAACAGCACATCCATAATCTTAGAGGTTTCTCTCACTCCCCGCATTCACGGAGACATGAACCCACTATCGAGCATAAATACTCCCTCTTGGAGTTACTAGCATCAACTTGGCCAGAGCATCTACTAATAACGGAGAGCATGCAAGATCATAAACAACACATAGGTAATAACTTGATAATTAACATAACATAGTATTCTCTATCCATCGGATCCCGACAAACACAACATATAGTATTACAGATAGATGATCTTGATCATGTTAGGCAGCTCACAAGATCCAACAATGAAGCACAATGAGGAGAAGACAACCATCTAGCTACTGCTATGGACCCATAGTCCAGGGGTGAACTACTCACTCATCACTCCGGAGGCGACCATGGCGGTGTAGAGTCCTCCGGGAGATGAATCCCCTCTCCGGCAGGGTGCCGGAGGAGATCTCCAGAATCCCCCGAGATGGGATTGGCGACGGCGGCGTCTCAGTAAGGTTTTCCGTATCGTGGCTCTCGGTACTGGGGGTTTCGCGACGGAGGCTATTTGTAGGCGGAAGGGCATGTAAAGAGGTGGCACGAGGGGCCTACACTACAGGTCGGCGCGGCCAGGGCCTGGGCCGCGCCGCCCTATGGTGTGGCCACCTCGTGGCCCCACTTCGTCTCCTCTTCGGTCTTCTGGAAGCTTCGTGGCAAAATAGGACCCTGGGCGTTGATTTTGTCCAATTCCGAGAATATTTCGTTACTAGGATTTCTAAAACCAAAAACAGCAGAAAACAGCAACTGGCTCTTCGGCATCTTGTTAATAGGTTAGTTCCAGAAAATGCACGAATATGACATAAAGTGTGCATAAAACATGTAGATATCATCAATAATGTGGCATTGAACACAAGAAATTATCGATACGTCGGAGACGTATCAAAACCCCCAGCAACGTTCACCTCCTCCTTATTTTATTGTGTAAACACCTACAATGGTCATCTCTCCCTTATAAACACCCACACGGCCATCCCTTCTGTCAATAGGTTCTGCCTCTCTCTTCTTTGTTCACATACACTTGATCCATTGCCATGGCTTCCACGTCTCGGACGCGGACCAGAAGGGGAAGGGGAAGGGGAAGGGGAAGGGGATCATCATCATTGCCACCACCACCGTCAACACTGCCATTGATCATAGAGGAGTTCTTCATCGTCGTCTATGAAGACCCTTTGGTCAAGAAGGTATGTACGCGTTCCCACATATATGATGCATGTGATTAATTATGGGCATGTTCTAAAAAACCTTTAATTTCAAACGATCGGCGCTCGATTTCTTTGCAGGAACTACCAAAAAAATTTGCGGACTATCTTGACGGCCAGGAGCCAGCTAAGGTGTATCTGCGAGCAGCTGACTGCGGTCCTCGTCTCTGGACCGTGGAGGTCCTATTTGACGGACAAGGCCGAATGTACCTCGACAAGGGCTGGGAGAAATTCGCCATCGCGCACGGTGTGGATTTCGGCTGGTTCGTACACTTCAAATATGAAGGCGATGATGTGCTCACAGTGAAGGTGTTCGACGGAACAATGTGCAGGAGGTACTACTACTCAGACGACGAAGATACTGACGATGAAAGCGACGACGACGTGAAGCCATGCATCCATCCCCTTTAGATAAGGGGATTATGACCAAGAATATATATGTAGCTTCATATGCATCGATTTAAAGATCTAGCTATTTTCTATATATTATGCATGTAAAAAATAATATCACATTTCCACTATTATTCGAGCACCACATCCTCCAAATTGTCCTGTGAGGTTTCAATTTTGCTGATTACCAACACAGATTGTATTTATGAAAACAAAACTTGAAACTAACAACAGCAACTACAAGTCGAAAAAAGGAGACATAAAAGTAGTAAACTTGTGGGACAAAGGGATATGTAATCTACACAACTCTGCTATAGCCAAACATTGGTAGTCGAAATTAACTCGAAACTTGCTTAGCTACAGAATAAAACATCTACACAAATGCAGCGGGCATCAACATTAAAAAAGAGATAACATGTGCAGCAGTAATGCTTCTGCAACAGCAAACAACATATAAACATGACATAGTCTTAAACAACTGGGTATGATTGCCCATGTTCCAAATAACAAAAGTAGAACATAGTGTTTGAAACATGACATAGTTTAACCATGAACCTCCAGGGGAACAACTAAACAGAAACTAAATTTAGTGGAGAACATGAGGGCCAACAGCTGGACCGATGAGCGGGATGAGGCCAGTGTAGGATAACGTTGCATAGAAAACAAAAAATTTCCTACCGCGAACACGCAATCCAAGCCAAGATGCAATCTAGAAGACGGTAGCAACGAGCGGGTATCGAGTCTCACCCTTGAAGAGATTCCAAAGCCTACAAGAGGAGGCTCTTGTTGCTGCGGTAGATGTTCACTTGCCGCTTGCAAAAGCGCGTAGAAGATCTTGATCACGATCGGTTCCGGCGCCACGAACGGGCAGCACCTCCGTACTCGGTCACACGTTCGGTTGTTGATGAAGACGACGTCCACCTCCCGTTCCAGCGGGCAGCGGAAGTAGTAGCTCCTCTTGAATCCGACAGCACGACGGCGTGGTGTCGGTGGCGGTGGAGAACTCCGGCGGAGCTTCGCTAAAGCTACGCGGGAGTTATGGAGGAGAGGGGGGCGGCTAGGGTTTGGGAGGGGGTGGCCGGCCTCAAGGGGGTGCGGCCAACTTGTGGCTTTGGTGTGGCCGGCCCCCTCCCCTATGCCCCTCATTATATAGGTGGAACCCCAAGTGTTGGTATCCAAGTCTTCGAATAAGACCCGAACCAAAAACCTTCCATATGGAGGGGAAACCTAGCCAAGCTAGGACTCCCACTTGAGGTGGGAGTTCCACCTCCCATATGGGGGGGTGGCCGGCCCCCTAAGGGGGAGTCCACTTGGGACTCCTCCCCCACTAGGGTTGGCCGGCCATGGAGGTGGAGTCCCATGTGGACTCCACCTTCCTTGGTGGTTTCTTCCGAACTTTTCTAGAACCTTCTAGAACCTTCCATAGAACCTTCCGCGACATTTTTATTCACATAAAATGACATCCTATATATGAATCTTATTCTCCGGACCATTCCGGAACTCCTCGTGATGTCCGGGATCTCATCCGGGACTCCGAACAAATATTCGAACTCCATTCCTTATTCAAGTACTACCATTTCAACATCCGACTTTAAGTGTGTCACCCTACGGTTCGTGAACTATGCGGACATGGTTGAGTACTCACTCCGACCAATAACCAATAGCGGGATCTGGAGATCCATAATGGCTCCCACATATTCAACGATGACTTTAGTGATCGAATGAACCATTCACATACAATACCAATTCCCTTTGTCACGCGATATTTTACTTGTCCGAGGTTTGATCTTCGGTATCACTCTATACCTTGTTCAACCTCGTCTCCTGACAAGTACTCTTTACTCGTACCGTGGTATGTGGTCTCTTATGAACTCATTCATATGCTTGCAAGACATTAGACGACATTCCACCGAGAGGGCCCAGAGTATATCTATCCGTCATCGGGATGGACAAATCCCACTGTTGATCCATATGCCTCAACTCATACTTTCCGGATACTTAATCCCACCTTTATAGCCACCCATTTACGCAGTGGTGTTTGATGTAATCAAAGTACCTTTCCGGTATAAGTGATTTACATGATCTCATGGTCATAAGGACTAGGTAACTATGTATCGAAAGCTTATAGCAAATAACTTAATGACGAGATCTTATGCTACGCTTAATTGGGTGTGTCCATTACATCATTCATATAATGATATAACCTTGTTATTAATAACATCCAATGTTCATGATTATGAAACTAATCATCCATTAATCAACAAGCTAGTTTAAGAGGCATACTAGGGACTTCTTGTTGTTTACATATCACACATGTACTAATGTTTCAGTTAATACAATTATAGCATGATATATAAACATTTATCATAAACATAAAGATATAAATAATAACCACTTTATTATTGCCTCTAGGGCATATCTCCTCCAGTCTCCCACTTGCACTAGAGTCAATAATCTAGATTACATTGTAAGGTACCTAACACCCATGGCATTCTGGTGTTGGTCATGCTTTGCCCTAGGGAGAGCTTTAGTCAACGGATCTGCTACATTCAGATCAGTGTGTACTTTGCAAATCTTTACTTCTCCATCTTCGATGTACTCGCGAATGGAATGATAACGCAGCTTGATATGCTTCAGCCTCTTGTGTGACCTTGGTTCTTGTGCATTGGCGATGGCACCCATGTTGTCACAATAGATGACTAGTGGGTCCAATGCACTAGGAACCACACCGAGCTCTACAATGAACCTCTTCATCCATACCGCTTCTGATGAAGCCTCTGAAGCCGCTATGTACTCCGATTCTGTTGAGGATTTCGCCACCGTGCACTGCTTCGAGCTTGCCCAGCTTACTGCAGCACCATTCAATATAAACACGTACCCAGATTGTGACTTAGAGTCATCAGGATCAGTGTTCCAACTTGCATCGGTGTAACTTGTTACAACGAGCTTTTGGTCACCTCCATAACAAAGAAACATATCCTTAGTTCTTTTCAAGTACTTCGGGATATTCTTGACCGGTGTCCAGTGTTCCATTCCTGGATCACTTTGATATCTGCTAGTCAAACTAACAGCATGTGCTATATCCGGTCTTGTACATAGCATGGCATACATGATAGAGCCTACTGCCGAGGCATAGGGGATTTTACTCATCCTTTCTCTTTCTTCTGCCGTAGCCGGTCCTTGAGTCTTACTCAAGACTTTGCCTGGTAACATAGGTAAGAACCCTTTCTTACTTTCGTCCATTCTAAACTTCTTTAGAATCTTGTCCAGATATGTACTCTGTGATAGCCCTATTAGGCGTCTTGATCTATCTCTATAAATCTTAATGCCTAATATATACGATGCTTCACCAAGGTCTTTCATTGAAAAAACTATTATTCCAATAACCTTTAACACTGCTTAATAGTTCTATATCATTCCCGATCAATAATATGTCATCTACATATAATATCAGGAATGCTACAGAGCTCCCACTCACTTTCTTGTAAATACAGGCCTCTCCATGACACTGTATAAACCCTAAGTCTTTGATCACCTTATCATAGCGTCGGTTCCAACTTCTTGATGCTTGCTTCAGTCCATAAATTGAACGCTGAAGTTTGCATACTTTGTCAGCATTTTTAGGATCGACAAAACCTTTGGGTTGTACCATATACAACTCTTCCTCAATGTCTCCATTAAGGAACGCCGTTTTGACATCCATCTGCCAAATCTCATAATCGAAAAATGCAGCTATTGCTAACAAAATCCTCACAGATTTTAGCTTCGCTACAGGTGAGAAAGTCTCATCGTAGTCAACTCCTTGAATTTGTCGGAAACCCTTTGCGACAAGTCGAGCTTTATAGATAGTAATATTACCATCAGCATCTGTTTTTCTCTTGAAGATCCATTTATTTTCGACAGCCTTTCGGCTATCAGGTAAGTCTACCAAAGTCCATACTTTGTTATCATACATGGATCCCATTTCGGATTTCATGGCTTCTTGCCATTTGTTGGAATCTGGGCTCATCATCGCTTCTTCATACGTCGCAGGGTCCTCATCATTGTTATCCACAATCATGACATCTAGACAAGGATCATACCAATCAGGAGTGGTACGTTCCCTTGTCGATCTGCGAGGTTCAGTAGTTTCCTCGTTCTAAGTTTCATGATCATTATCATTAGCTTCCTCTGTTGCCGGTGTAGGCGGTACAGGTACAACTTCCGGTACTGCGCTACTCTGATCAACGAGTATAGATTCATCAATCTCATCGAGTTCTACTTTTCTTCCAGTCACTTCTTTAGTGAGAAATTCTTTCTCAAGAAAGGTTCCGTTCTTAGCAACAAAGATTTTGCCTTCGGATCTGTGATAGAAAGTGTACCCTATAGTTTCCTTAGGGTATCCTATGAAGACGCATTTCTCCGCTTTGGGTTCTAGCTTGTCCGGTTGTAACTTCTTTACATAGGCTTCGCAACCCTAAACTTTCAGGAACGACAGCTTAGGTTTCTTATTAAACCATAATTCATACGGTGTCGTTTCTACGGATTTTGATGGTGCTCTATTTAAAGTGAATGCGGCTGTCTCTAATGCATAACTCCAAAATGATAACGGCAAATCAGTAAGAGACATCATAGAACGAACCATATCTAAGAGAGTTCGATTACGACGTTCGGACACACTGTTACGTTGAGGTGTTCCCGGCGGTGTCAATTGTGAAAGTATTCCGCATTTCTTTAAATGCATGCCAAACTCATAACTCAGATATTCACCTCCATGATCAGATCGTAGAAATTTAATCTTCTTGTTACGTTGATTTTCTACTTCACTTTGAAATTCCTTAAACTTCTCAAAAGTTTCGGATTTATGTTTCATGAAATAGATATACCCATATCTACTCAGATCATCTGTGAAGGTTATAACATAACGATAACCACCACGCGATGCTACGCTCATTGGTCCGCACACATCGGTATGTATGATTTCCAATAAGTCAGTAGCTCGCTCCATCATACCAGAAAATGGAGTCTTTGTCATTTTTCCCATTAGACATGCTTCGCATCTATCAAGTGACTCAAAGTCAAGTGATTCAAGTAATCCATCAGTATGGAGTTTCTTCATGCGTTTCACTCCAATATGACCAAGGCAGCCGATTACCACATATAAGTAGAATTATCATTCAATTTAATTCGCTTAGCATCAATGTTATGTATATGCGTATCACTACTATCGAGATCTAACAGAAATAAGCCATTCTTTTGTGGTGCTCGACCATAAAAGATATTATTCATAAAAATAGAACAACCATTATTCTCAGACTTGAATGAATAACCGTCTTGCATTAAACAAGATCCAGATATAATGTTCATGCTCAACGCAGGTACATAATAGCAATTATTTAGGCTTAAAACTAATCCCGAAGGTAGATGTAGAGGAAGTGTGCCGACTGCGATCACATTGACCTTGGATCCGTTTCCAACGCGCATCGTCACTTCATCTTTCAGCAGTTGTCGTTTATTCTTTAGTTCCTGTTCCGAGTTACAAATATGAGCAACCGAACCAGTATCAAATACCCAGGTACTAGAACGAGAACCAGTGAAATGAACATCTATAACATGTATATCAGATATACCTTCTTTCTTCTTCTTGACAAGGCCGCTCTTTAGATCAGCCAGATACTTGGAGCAATTACGCTTCCAGTGTCCCTTCTCCTTGCAGTAATAGCACTCAGCATCAGGCTTAGGGCCGTTCTTAGGTTTCACAGGAGGCGTGGCAGCTTTCTTGCCACCCTTCTTGAATTTTCCCTTAGACTTGCCCTGTTTCTTGAAACTAGTGGTCTTGTTGACCATCAACACTTGGTGCTCTTTCTTGATCTCAATCTCAGCAGCTTTTAGCATGCCAAAGAGTTCAGGTAACTCCTTGTTCATGTTCTGCATATTGTAGTTCATCACGAAGTTCTTGTAACTTGGTGGCAGTGATTGAAGGACACGATTAATACCCGGTCTGTTAGGAATCACTATTCCCAAGTCACTGAGTTTCTTCGCATGCCCGGTCATGGCGAGCATGTGCTCACTAACGGAGCTGCCTTCTTCCATCATGCAGCTGAAGAATTGTTTCGATGCTTCATAGCATTCCACGGCTGCATGAGTCTCAAAAATAGCTTTCAGCTCTTTCATCAACTCATGAGGATCGTGGTGCTCAAAACGTTTTTGAAGATCGGATTCCAGACTGCATAGGATGGCACACTGAACTTGAGAGTACCGTATTTTCCGAGTCTCGTAAACAGCTTTTACTTCATCGGTTTCAGTTTCTGCAGGAGGGTCACCTAGCGGTGCATCAAGCACATATTGCAGATTTCCGCCAGAGAGGAAGATCCTCACATGACGGAACCAGTCGGTGAAGTTGCTACCGTTGCTCTTAAGTTTCTCTTTCTCTAGGAACTGATTAAAATTGATTGGGGACGCCATCTCTACAACATATATTTGCAAAAGTTTAGACTAAGTTTATGACAAATTGAGTTCAAATTTTAATTCAACATAATTAAAAAACTAAGTGAACTCCCACTCAAAACAATATCCCTCGCATTGTCTTAGTGATCACACGAACCAAATCCACCGCACCTAAACCCGATCATCACGAGAAAAGGTGTGATTTCAATGGCGAACACTCAAAGTGTTCATCATATCAACCATATGATTCATGCTCTACCTTTCGGTATCACGTGTTCCGAGACCATGTCTGTACATGCTAGGCTCGTCAAGGCCACCTTAGTATCTGCATGTGCAAAACTGTCTTGCACCCGTTGTATGTACTTATTGAATCTATCACACCCGATCATCACGAGATGCTTCGAAATGACAAGACTTGGTAACGGTGCTACTAAGGATGAACACTTTATTATCTTGAGATTTTAGTGAGGGATCATCTTATAATGCTACCGTCGTGATCTAAGCAAAATAAGATGCATAAAAGGATTAACATCACATGCAGTTCATATGTGATATGATATGGCCCTTTTGTCTTTGCGCCTTTGATCTTCATCTCCAAAGCACGGACATGATCTCCATCATCTTCGGGCATGATCTCCATCATCGTCGGCGTAGCGTCAAGGTCAATGGCGCCGTCTTCATGATTGTCCTCCATGTAGCAACTATTACAACTACTTTGAAATACTACTCAACATGAATTTTAAAGACAACCATAAGGCTCCTGCCGGTTGCCACAATACAATAATGATAATCTCATACATATTCATCATCACATTATGGCCATATCACATCACCAAACCCTGCAAAAACAAGTTAGACGTCTCTAATTTGGTTTGCATATTTTACGTGGTTTAGGGTTTTCGAGAGAGATCTAATCTACCTACGAACATGAACCACAACGTTGATACTAATGTTTTCAATAGAAGAGTAAATTGAATCTTCACTATAGTAGGAGAGACAGACACCCGCAAAGCCTCTTATGCAATACAAGTTGCATGTCGAACGAGGAACAAGTCTCATGAACGCGGTCATGTAAAGTTAGTCCGAGCCGCTTCATCCCACTATGCCACAAAGATGCAAAGTACTCAAACTAAAGATAACAAGAGCATCAACGCCCACAAAACCATTGTGTTCTACTCGTGCAACCATCTATGCATAGACACGGCTCTGATACCACTGTAGGATAACGTTGCATAGAAAACAAAAAAATTCCTACCGCGAACACGCAATCCAAGCCAAGATGCAATCTAGAAGACGGTAGCAACGAGGGGGTATCGAGTCTCACCCTTGAAGAGATTCCAAAGCCTACAAGAGGAGGCACTTGTTGCTGCGGTAGACGTTCACTTGCCGCTTGCAAAAGCGCGTAGAAGATCTTGATCACGATCGGTTCCGGCGCCACGAACGGGCAGCACCTCCGTACTCGGTCACACGTTTGGTTGTTGATGAAGACGACGTCCACCTCCCGTTCCAGCGGGCAGCGGAAGTAGTAGCTCCTCTTGAATCCGACAGCACGACGGCATGGTGTCGGTGGCGGTGGAGAACTCCGGCGGAGCTTCGCTAAAGCTACGCGGGAGTTATGGAGGAGAGGGGGGCGGCTAGGGTTTGGGAGGGGGTGGCCGGCCTCAAGGGGGTGCGGCCAACTTGTGGCTTTGGTGTGGCCGGCCCCCTCCCCTATGCCCCTCATTATATAGGTGGAACCCCAAGTGTTGGTATCCAAGTCTTCGAATAAGACCCGAACCAAAAACCTTCCATATGGAGGGGAAACCTAGCCAAGCTAGGACTCCCACTTGAGGTGGGAGTTCCACCTCCCATATGGGCGGGTGGCCGGCCCCCCAAGGGGGAGTCCACTTGGGACTCCTCCCCCACTAGGATTGGCCGGCCATGGAGGTGGAGTCCACATGGGACTCCACCTTCCTTGGTGGTTTCTTCCGGACTTTTCTAGAACCTTCTAGAACCTTCCATAGAACCTTCCGCGACATTTTTATTCACATAAAATGACATCCTATATATGAATCTTATTCTCCGGACCATTCCGGAACTCCTCGTGATGTCCGGGATCTCATCCGGGACTCCGAATAAATATTCGAACTCCATTCCTTATTCAAGTAGTACCATTTCAACATCCAACTTTAAGTGTGTCACCCTACGGTTCGTGAACTATGCGGACATGGTTGAGTACTCACTCCGACCAATAACCAATAGCGGGATCTGGAGATCCATAATGGCTCCCACATATTCAACGATGACTTTAGTGATCGAATGAACCATTCACATACAATACCAATTCCCTTTGTCACGCGATATTTTACTTGTCCGAGGTTTGATCTTCGGTATCACTCTATACCTTGTTCAACCTCGTCTCCTGACAAGTACTCTTTACTCGTACCGTGGTATGTGGTCTCTTATGAACTCATTCATATGCTTGCAAGACATTAGACGACATTCCACCGAGAGGGCCCAGAGTATATCTATCCGTCATCGGGATGGACAAATCCCACTGTTGATCCATATGCCTCAACTCATACTTTCCGGATACTTAATCCCACCTTTATAGCCACCCATTTACGCAGTGGTGTTTGATGTAATCAAAGTACCTTTCCGGTATAAGTGATTTACATGATCTCATGGTCATAAGGACTAGGTAACTATGTATCGAAAGCTTATGGCAAATAACTTAATGACGAGATCTTATGCTACGCTTAATTGGGTGTGTCCATTACATCATTCATATAATGATATAACCTTGTTATTAATAACATCCAATGTTCATGATTATGAAACTAATCATCCATTAATCAACAAGCTAGTTTAAGAGGCATACTAGGGACTTCTTGTTGTTTACATATCACACATGTACTAATGTTTCAGTTAATACAATTATAGCATGATATATAAACATTTATCATAAACATAAAGATATAAATAATAACCACTTTATTATTGCCTCTAGGGCATATCTCCTTCAGCCAGTCTTGACGTAGTCCCTGAGGAACTTGCTAGCAGCCTTGTGCTTGTGCGCGCTACCTTTTCCAACTCCCGTCGCGTGCTGGATCAGACTCTCAATATCCTTCGGGAAAACCCTGCCGCAGAATGGGCAATTAGGCTTACCGTCCCGGCGGAAAGGGATCTGGCCAGTCTTCAGCTTCTTCAGAACGAAGCGGCTCTTTCGGTCCCGATCCTCCTTGTCGCTGCCAATGTCCTCAGAGTCTTCCTGCGAATTTGAAAGTAAAGAAGAAGTGAGAGAAGGAAATTAACTGAAATACAATTCAAGCATTAAATATTTTTTTATGAACATTTCTAAGAATTAATCATCATGTAGAATCAACATTTATGATCCAGATCCAACCATAGATAATTAGTTCACTAATATAAATATGTGATACGTCTCCAACGTATCGATAATTTCTTATGTTCCATGCCACACTATTGATGTTATCTACATGTTTTATGCACACTTTATGTCACATTCGTGCATTTTCTGGAACTAACCTATTAACAAGATGCCGAAGTGCCGATTCTTGTTTTTCTGCTGTTTTGGTTTCAGAAATCCTAGTAACGAAATATTCTCGGAATTGGACGAAATCAACGCCCGAGGGCCTATTTTTCCACGAAGCTTCCGTAAGTCCGAAGACGAGACGAAGAGGGGCCACGGGGTGGCCAAACCCTAGGGCGGCGCGGCCCCACCCCTGGCCGCGCCGGCCTATGGTGTGGGCCCCCCGTGCCGCCTCTCGACTTGCCCTTCCGCCTACTTAAAGCCTCCGTGACGAAACCCCCAGTACCGAGAACCACGATACGGAAAACCTTCCAGAGACGCCGCCGCCGCCGATCCCATCTCGGGGGATCCAGGAGATCGCCTCCGGCACCCTGCCGGAGAGGGGAATCATCTCCCGGAGGACTCTACGCCGCCATGGTCGCCTCCGGTGTGATGTGTGAGTAGTCTACCCCTGGACTATGGGTCCATAGCAGTAGCTAGATGGTTGTCTTCTCCCCATTGTGCTATCATTGTCGGATCTTGTGAGCTGCCTAACATGATCAAGATCATCTATCTGTAATTCTATATGTTGCGTTTGTTGGGATCCGATGAATAGAGAATACTTGTTATGTTGATTATCAAAGCTATGTTTATGTGTTGTTTATGATCTTGCATGCTCTCCGTTATTAGTAGATGCTCTGGCCAAGTTGATGCTAGTAACTCCAAGAGGGAGTATTTATGCTCGATAGTGGGTTCATGTCTCCGTGAATCTGGAGGGGTGACAAGAACCTCTAAGGTTATGGATGTGCTGTTGCCACTAGGGATAAAACATTAGTGCTATGTTCAAGGATGTAGTCACTAGTTACATTACGCGCAATACTTAATGCAATTGTCTGTTGTTAGCAACTTAATACTGGAGGGGGTTCGGATGATAACCTGAAGGTGGACTTTTTAGGCATAGATGCAGTTGGATGGCGGTCTATGTACTTTGTCGTAATGCCCAATTAAATCTCACTATACTCATCATAATATGTATGTGCATGGTCATGCCCTCTTTATTTGTCAATTGCCCAACTGTAATTTGTTCACCCAACATGCTGTTCGTCTTATGGGAGAGACACCTCTAGTGAACTGTGGACCCCGGTCCAATTCTCTTTACTGAAATACAATCTACTGCAATACTTGTTCTACTGTTTTCTGCAAACAATCATCTTCCACACAATACGGTTAACTCTTTGTTACAGCAAGCCGGTGAGATTGACAACCTCACTGTTTCGTTGGGGCAAAGTATTTTGGTTGTGTTGTGCAGGTTCCACGTTGGCGCCGGAATCCCTGGTGTTGCGCCGCACTACATCTCGCCGCCATCAACCTTCAACGTGCTTCTTGACTCCTACTGGTCCGATTAAACCTTGGTTTCTTGCGAGGAAACTTGCCGCTGTGCGCATCACACCTTCCTCTTGGGGTTCCCAACGGACGTGCCAACCACACGCATCAAGCAAATTTCTGGCGCCGTTGCCGGGGAACTGAAGAAAAGTTACACCACAGAGATCTCTAACTCCCACGTCAACTTTGCGCCAAAGAATAAATTTCTGGCGCCGTTGCAGGGAGATCAAGACACGCTGCAAGGGGAGTCTCCACTTCTCAATCTCTTTACTTTGTTTTTGTCTTGCTTAGTTTTATTTACTACTTTGTTTGCTGCACTAAATCAAAATACAAAAAAATTAGTTGCTAGTTTTAGTTTACTTGCTATCTTGTTTGCTATATTGAAAACACAAAAAAATTAGTTTACTTGCATTTACTTTATCTAGTTTGCTTTATTTACTGTTGCTAAAATGGCCAACGCTGAAAATACTAAGTTGTGTGACTTCACAACCACAAATAATAATGATTTCTTATGCACACCTATTGCTCCACCTGCTACTACAGCAGAATTCTTTGAAATTAAACCTGCTTTACTGAATCTTGTTATGCGAGAGCAATTTTCTGGTGTTAGTTCTGATGATGCTGCTGCCCATCTTAATAATTTTGTTGAACTATGTGAAATGCAAAAATATAAAGATGTAGATGGTGATATTATTAAACTAAAATTGTTCCCTTTCTCATTAAGAGGAAGAGCTAAAGATTGGTTGCTATCTCTGCCTAAGAATAGTATTGATTCATGGACTAAATGCAAGGATGCTTTTATTGGTAGATATTATCCCCCTGCTAAAATTATATCTTTGAGGAGTAGCATAATGAATTTTAAACAATTAGATACTGAACATGTTGCTCAAGCTTGGGAAAGAATGAAATCTCTGGTTAAAAATTGCCCAACCCATGGATCGACTACTTGGATGATCATCCAAACCTTCTATGCAGGACTAAATTTTTCTTCACGGAATTTATTGGATTCAGCTGCTGGAGGTACCTTTATGTCCATCACTCTTGGTGAAGCAACAAAGCTTCTTGATAATATGATGATCAACTACTCTGAATGGCACACGGAAAGAGCTCCACAAGGTAAGAAGGTAAATTCATGAAGAAACCTCTTCCTTGAGTGATAAGATTGATGCTATTATGTCTATGCTTGTGAATGATAGGACTAATATTGATCCTAATAATGTTCCGTTAGCTTCATTCGTTGCACAAGAAGAACATGTTGATGTAAACTTCATTAAAAATAATAATTTCAACAACAATGCTTACCGGAACAATTCTAGTAACAACTATAGGCCATATCCTTATAATAATGGCAACGGCTATGGTAATTCTTATGGGAATTCTTACAACAATAATAGGAGTTCACCCCCTGGACTTGAATCCATGCTTAAAGAATTTATTAGTACACAAACTGCTTTTAACAAATCTGTGGAAGAAAAGCTTGGGAAAATTGATATACTTGCTTCTAAAGTCGATAGTCTTGCTGCTGATGTTGATCTTTTGAAATCAAAAGTTTTGCCTAATGAGAATCATCATAATAAAATTACTACTACAGCAAATGCCATTCAAGTTAGAATTAATGAGAATATAAGATTAATGGCTGAGCTGCGTGCTAGGTGGGATAGAGAAGAAAATGAAAAACTAGCTAAAGAGAAGAATATAGCTAAAGTTTGGACTATTACCACCACTAGTAATGCTAATGCTACACATGTTGCTGCACCTCCTACTCATACTAATAAAAGAATTGGTGTTAGCAATGTTTCCACTTCTAATGCAAAGCGCGAAAAACTGCCTGAAACTGCTAAAACTGCTGAAACTGCCTGTGATAAAGCTGCTGAAATTTTTTCCAACATTGGGGATGATGATCCCACTGCTTTAGATTATAATGGTTTGAATTTTGATGATTGCCACATCTCTGAAGTTATAAAGTTCTTGCAAAAACTTGCTAAAAGTCCTAATGCTAGTGCTATAAATTTGGCTTTCACGCATCATATTACAAATGCTCTCATAAAAGCTAGAGAAGAGAAACTAGAGCGTGAAGCCTCTATTCCTAAAAAGCTAGAGGATGGTTGGGAGCCCATCATTAAGATGAAGGTTAAAGATTTTGATTGTAATGCTTTATGTGATCTTGGTGCAAGTATTTCTGTTATGCCTAAGAAAATTTATAATATGCTTGACTTGCCACCACTGAAAAATTGTTATTTGGATGTTAATCTTGCTGATCATTCTACAAAGAAACCTTTGGGTAAAGTTGATAATGTTCGTATTACCGTTAACAATAACCTTGTTCCCGTTGATTTTGTTGTCTTGGATATTGAATGCAATGCATCTTGTCCCATTATATTGGGAAGACCTTTTCTTCGAACTGTTGGTGCTATTATTGATATGAAGGAAGGTAATATAAAATATCAATTTCCTCTCAAGAAAGGTATGGAACACTTCCCTAGAAAGAGAATGAAGGTACCTTTTGATTCTATTATGAGAACAAATTATGATGTTGACACTTCATCTCTTGATAATACTTGATACACACTTTCTGCGCCTAGCTGAAAGGCGTTAAAGAAAAGCGCTTATGGGAGACAACCCATGTTTTTACCTACAGTACTTTGTTTTTATTTTGTGTCTTGGAAGTTGTTTACTACTGTAGCAACCTCTCCTTATCTTAGTTTTGAGTTTTGTTGTGCCAAGTTAAGCCGTTGATAGAAAAGTAAGTACTAGATTTGGATTACTGCGCAGTTCCAGATTTCTTTGCTGTCACGAATCTGGGTCCACCTCCCTGTAGGTAACTCAGAAAATTATGCCAATTTACGTGCATGATCCTCAGATATGTACGCAACTTTCATTCAATTTGAGCATTTTCATTTGAGCAAGTCTGGTGCCATTTTAAAATTCGTCAATACGAACTGTTCTGTTTTGACAGATTCTGCCTTTTATTTCGCATTGCCTCTTTCGCTATGTTGGATGAATTTCTTTGATCCACTAATGTCCAGTAGTATTATGCAATATCCAGAAGTGTTAAGAATGATTGTGTCACCTCTGAATATGTCAATTTATATTGTGCACTAACCCTCTAATGAGTTGTTTCGAGTTTGGTGTGGAGGAAGTTTTCAAGGATCAAGAGAGGAGTATGATGCAACATGATCAAGGAGAGTGAAAGCTCTAAGCTTGGGGATGCACCCGGTGGTTCACCCCTGCATATATCAAGAAGACTCAAGCGTCTAAGCTTGGGGATGCCCAAGGCATCCCCTTCTTCATCGACAACATTATCAGGTTCCTCCTGAAACTATATTTTTATTCCATCACATCTTATGTGCTTTTTCTTGGAGCGTCGGTTTGTTTTTGTTTTTGTTTTGTTTGAATAAAATGGATCCTAGCATTCACTTTATGGGAGAGATACACGCTCCGCTGTAGCATATGGACAAGTATGTCCTTGGTTTCTACTCATAGTATTCATGGCGAAGTTTCTCCTTCGTTAAATTGTTATATGGTTGGAATTGGAAAATGATACATGTAGTAATTGCTATAAATGTTTTGGGTAATGTGATACTTGGCAATTGTTGTGCTCATGTTTAAGCTCTTGCATCATATGCTTTGCACCCATTAATGAAGAAATACATAGAGCATGCTAAAATTTGGTTTGCATATTTGGTTTCTCTAAGGTCTAGATAATTTCTAGTATTGAGTTTGAACAACAAGGAAGACGGTGTAGAGTCTTATAATGTTTTCAATATGTCTTTTATGTGAGTTTTGCTGCACCGGTTCATCCTTGTGTTTGTTTCAAATAAGCCTTGCTAGCCTAAACCTTGTATCGAGAGGGAATACTTCTCATGCATCCAAAATACTTGAGCCAACCACTATGCCATTTGTGTCCACCATACCTACCTATACTACATGGTATTTTCCCGCCATTCCAAAGTAAATTGCTTGAGTGCTACCTTTAAATTCCATCATTCACCTTTGCAATATATAGCTCATGGGACAAATAGCTTAAAAACTATTGTGGTATTGAATATGTAATTATGCACTTTATCTCTTATTAAGTTGCTTGTTGTGCGATAACCATGTTCACTGGGGACGCCATCAACTTTTCATTGTTGAATTTCATGTGAGTTGCTATGCATGTTCGTCTTGTCTGAAGCAAGAGAGATCTACCACATAGGGTTAAGCATGCATATGTTAGAGAAGAACATTGGGCCGCTAACTAAAGCCATGCTCCATGGTGGAAGTTTCAGTTTTGGACAACAATCCTCAAGTCTCAAATGAGAAAATTATTAACTGTTGTTATATGCTTATGCATAAAAGAGGAGTCCATTATCTGTTGTCTATGTTGTCCCGGTATGGATGTCTAAGTTGAAGAATAATCAATAGCGAGAAATCCAATGCGAGCTTTCTCCTTAGACCTTTGTACAGGCGGCATAGAGGTACCCCTTTGTGACACTTGGTAAAAACAATGCATTGTGATGATCCGGTAGTCCAAGCTAATTAGGACAAGGTGCGGGCACTATTAGTACACTATGCATGAGGCTTGCAACTTATAAGATATAATTTACATGATGCATATGCTTTATTACTACCGTTGACAAAATTGTTTCATGTTTTCAAAATCAAAGCTCTAGCACAAATATAGCAATCGATGCTTTTCCTCTATAGAGGACCATTCTTTTACTTTCAATGTTGAGTCAGTTCACCTATTTCTCTCCACCTCAAGAAGCAAACACTTGTGTGAACTGTGCATTGATTCCTACATACTTGCTTATTGCACTTATTATATTACTCTATGTTGACAATATCCATGAGATATACATGTTACAAGTTGAAAGCAACCGCTGAAACTTAATCTTCTTTTGTGTTGCTTCAATGCTTTTACTTTGAATTATTGCTTTATGAGTTAACTCTTATGCAAGACTTATTGACGCTTGTCTTGAAGTGCTATTCATGAAAAGTCTTTGCTTTATGATTCACTTGTTTACTCATGTCATATACATTGTTTTGATCGCTGCATTCACTACATATGCTTTACAAATAGTATGATCAAGATTATGATGGCATGTCACTCCAGAAATTATCTGTGTTATCGTTTTACCTGCTCGGGACGAGCAGAACTAAGCTTGGGGATGCTGATACATCTCCAACGTATCGATAATTTCTTATGTTCCATGCCACACTATTGATGTTATCTACATGTTTTATGCACACTTTATGTCACATTCGTGCATTTTCTGGAACTAACCTATTAACAAGATGCCGAAGTGCCAGTTGCTGTTTTCTGCTGTTTTTGGTTTCAGAAATCCTAGTAACGAAATATTCTCGGAATTGGACGAAATCAACGCCCAGGGGCCTATTTTTCCACGAAGCTTCCAGAAGTCCGAAGACGAGACGAAGAGGGGCCACGGGGTGGCCAAACCCTAGGGTGGCGCGGCCCCACCCCTGGCCGCGCCGGCCTATGGTGTGGGCCCCCCGTGCCGCCTCTCGACTTGCCCTTCCGCCTACTTAAAGCCTCCGTGACGAAACCCCCAGTACCGATAACCACGATACGGAAAACCTTCCAGAGACGCCGCCGCCGCCGATCCCATCTCGGGGGATCCAGGAGATCGCCTCCGGCACCCTGCCGGAGAGGGGAATCATCTCCCGGAGGACTCTACGCCGCCATGGTCGCCTCCGGTGTGATGTGTGAGTAGTCTACCCCTGGACTATGGGTCCATAGCAGTAGCTAGATGGTTGTCTTCTCCCCATTGTGCTATCATTGTCGGATCTTGTGAGCTGCCTAACATGATCAAGATCATCTATCTGTAATTCTATATGTTGCGTTTGTTGGGATCCGATGAATAGAGAATACTTGTTATGTTGATTATCAAAGCTATGTTTATGTGTTGTTTATGATCTTGCATGCTCTCCGTTATTAGTAGATGCTCTGGCCAAGTTGATGCTAGTAACTCCAAGAGGGAGTATTTATGCTCGATAGTGGGTTCATGTCTCCGTGAATCTGGAGGGGTGACAAGAACCTCTAAGGTTATGGATGTGCTGTTGCCACTAGGGATAAAACATTAGTGCTATGTTCAAGGATGTAGTCACTAGTTACATTACGCGCAATACTTAATGCAATTGTCTGTTGTTAGCAACTTAATACTGGAGGGGGTTCGGATGATAACCTGAAGGTGGACTTTTTAGGCATAGATGCAGTTGGATGGCGGTCTATGTACTTTGTCGTAATGCCCAATTAAATCTCACTATACTCATCATAATATGTATGTGCATGGTCATGCCCTCTTTATTTGTCAATTGCCCAACTGTAATTTGTTCACCCAACATGCTGTTCGTCTTATGGGAGAGACACCTCTAGTGAACTGTGGACCCCGGTCCAATTCTCTTTACTGAAATACAATCTACTGCAATACTTGTTCTACTGTTTTCTGCAAACAATCATCTTCCACACAATACGGTTAACTCTTTGTTACAGCAAGCCGGTGAGATTGACAACCTCACTGTTTCGTTGGGGCAAAGTATTTTGGTTGTGTTGTGCAGGTTCCACGTTGGCGCCGGAATCCCTGGTGTTGCGCCGCACTACATCTCGCCGCCATCAACCTTCAACGTGCTTCTTGACTCCTACTGGTCCGATTAAACCTTGGTTTCTTACTGAGGGAAACTTGCCGCTGTGCGCATCACACCTTCCTCTTGGGGTTCCCAACGGACGTGCCAACCACACGCATCAAGCAAATTTCTGGCGCCGTTGCCGGGGAACTGAAGAAAAGTTACACCACAGAGATCTCTAACTCCCACGTCAACTTTGCGCCAGCAATATGCACCAATTTAAACTGTTGTCACAAATTGTTCATGGGTAGTCCAATCATTATTTCAGTAATATAACTAAGCACCAATTTAAGAGAAAATGGTGATTATAAATTTCATGGATCAGGGATCAATCATTTGTTCCCTGAAGATGTACTGATTCATAAAACAATATGGATTCATGACGTCAATAAGCAGGAATTCAAGAAAAATGGTGGTCATAAATTACATGCATCTGATCATTCATTTGTTCCCTAAATAAAAATGATGTACACACTATGGTTTCATCGTATAAATAAGCACCAGTTTAAGACAAATGGTGATTATAAAATCCATGGATCAGATCATTTAATAGTACCTATAATATAATTCTTGTAATCATAATCACACAGAAGGAATCATGACCTAATTAAGATAAGTGTCATCTACTAATTTGAAACATGCATGAATATTCATGGTACCATAAATCATTTGGTTGATACTTTGGTATAGTTGAATCAAGATGTGCATCAAATATTACAAATCTACTAACTACGAACTACAAATCAGATGAGTAAGAACCCCACAATCATCAATTTGTACAAGAAGTAGCAGACAGGGCAAATCAATCTACCCTATGAGCAAACCCTATGGTGAACAGTAACATCAAGAAAAACAGGGGATCGATCGGAATAGTAGAGTACCTCGCTGCAGTTGTCGGAGGCCTCCTCTTCGAACTCGTCGCACTCTCTGGGGCCATATAGCTCGCGGTACTGCCTGGAGTGGCGGTAGAACGGGTCATTCGGATCGAAGCCCTGGTCATCTGCTTGTTCCGCGGGAGCGAGGACGTCTCCGTTGGCCTCATCAGCGACGGCGACCACGGCCGGTTGGGCGGAGCCCTCCACGGTCACGGCGCGGCGAAGAGCGGCTCTGCTAGTTCCGGAAGAAGATCCCGCCTCCGCGGCGTCGACTACTACTGGAGCATCGCCGTCGCCTCTGTCGATGTTGACGACCGCACTCGCCTCCGGCTCGTCTCCGCGAACACGCTTCATCTTCAGGATCTTCGGTGGAAGGGGAGGTCGGTGGTGCGCTGGTGGAGGTGCAAGCAGGGTTTTTTGCCAGATTGGGGAATAGAAGTTGCGGGTGGGAGAGACGATGGGGCCGATTGATATACAGTAGGTGCTGCCGCTTGGGTTCCTCTGTGTGACGCGTGCGTGTGAAAACATGGATTCCTGCATGTAGTCCACTTTCCCATTACTTTGACATGGGTCCCACGCATGACGGATGGGCAGGCATAGAATTTTCAAGATGGGTATTAAAAACTATAAAATATTTTAAATACGAATTAGTGATCACACATAGTGAAGTATATTTGTTTACAAACCTTTCACACCTTTAACATGGAGTCTCCATACGAAGAAAGTAAGAAAGAAATAAATAAAAAATGAGTCGAGTATGTAAATTCTTTCAAATTTCTAAGAATTTCATACCATGATTAGGGCTGGAATTTTGAGTGTTTGGTCAAACCTAGGTTGACCCCATTGTACTAAGAGGTTGTCAAACTTTTTCAAAGTGAAACTTCTGTTCTAGGGTAATGTGGTGATGCCAAATCAGACCAACACGTGCTCCCAATTTTCCCAATACCCTAAGATGTACATGCTTGACAAGTGATGCCTCTTCTTGAGTTTAGGGGATGATTTTTTGAAAATTTTCAAACCAAACTGCCAAGATAGCATGCTAGCGTCATTACCCACATGTTGATGCACCCTTGTGCCAAATTTCAGTCCATTTCAAGTTAGCTACCTCAAAAAATGGTGTCCCCATGGTGGAGATGTGTCGAAAGAGGGGTTTTCGGACGAAAAGAGGGGGGGATGGCCAAAAACTGTCCAAACCACCATGGATTGGGGCAAGATTTGGCACCCTTGTGCACATTGTGATATGACACGTTGGTTGCTATGGGTTTTAATTTTTAGGAGTTGGTGGCATGGTGTCCCCATGGTGGAGATGTGTCGAAAGAGGGGTTTTCGGACGAAAAGAGGGGGAATGGCCAAAAACTGACCAAACCACCATGGATTGGGGCAATATTTGGCACCCTTGTGCACATTGTGATATGAAATCTTGGTTGCTATGTTTTCTGATTTTTTGGAGTTGGTGGCATGGTGTCCCCATGGTGGAGATGTGTCGAAAGAGGGGTTTTCGGACGAAAAGAGGGGGGAATGGCCAAAAACTGACCAAACCACCATGGATTGGGGCAAGATTTGGCACCCTTGTGCACATTGTGATATGAAACCTTGGTTGCTATGGGTTCTGATTTTTTGGAGTTGGTGGCATGGTGTCCCCATGGTGTAGATGTGTCGAAAGAGGGGTTTTCGGACGAAAAGAGGGGGGAATGGGCAAAAACTCACCAAACCACCATGGATTGGGGCAAGATTTGGCACCCTTGTGCACATTGTGATATGACACCTTGGTTGCTATGGGTTTTTATTTTTTGGAGTTGGTGGCATGGTGTCCCCATGGTGGAGATGTGTCGAAAGAGGGGTTTTCGGACGAAAAGAGGGGGGAATGGCCAAAAACTGACCAAACCACCATGGATTGGGGCAAGATTTGGCACCCTTCTGCACATTGTGATATGAAACCTTGGTTGATATGGGTTCTGATTTTTTGGAGTTGGTGGCATGGTGTCCCCATGGTGTAGATGTGTCGAAAGAGGGGTTTTCGGACGAAAAGAGGGGGGAATGCCCAAAAACTGACCAAACCACCATGGATTTGGGCAATATTTGGCACCCTTGTGCACATTGTGATATGAAACCTTGGTTGCTATGGGTTATGATTTTTTGGAGTTGGTGGCATGGTGTCCCCATGGTGTAGATGTGTCGAAAGAGGGGTTTTCGGACGAAAAGAGGGGGAATGGGCAAAAACTCACCAAACCACCATGGATTGGGGCAAGATTTTACACCCTTGTGCACATTGCGATATGATACCTTGGTTGCTATGGGTTTTGATTTTTTGGAGTTGGTGGCATGGTGTCCCATGGTGGAGATGTGTCGAAAGAGGGGTTTTCGGACGAAAAGAGGGGGGAATGGCCAAAAACTGACCAAACCACCATGGATTGGGGCAATATTTGGAACCCTTGTGCACATTGTGATATGAAACCTTGGTTGCTATGGGTTCTGATTTTTTGGATTTGGTGGCATGGTGTCCCCATGGTGTGGATGTGTCGAAAGAGGGGTTTTCGGACCAAAAGAGGGGGGAATGGGCAAAAACTCACCAAACCACCATGGATTGGGGCAAGATTTGGCACCCTTGTGCACATTGTGATATGACACCTTGGTTTCTATGGGTTTTGATTTTTTGGAGTTGGTGGCATGGTGTCCCCATGGTGTAGATGTGTCCAAAGAGGGGTTTTCGGACGAAAAGAGAGGGGAATGGCCAAAAACTGACCAAACCACCATGGATTGGGGCAAGATTTGGCACTCTTGTGCACATTGTGATATGAAACCTTGGTTGCTATGGGTTCTGATTTTTTGGAGTTGGTGGCATGGTGTCCCCATGGTGGAGATGTGTCGAAAGAGGGGTTTTCGGACGAAAAGAGGGGGGAATGGCCAAAAACTGACCAAACCACCATGGATTGGGGCAAGATTTGGCACCCTTGTGCACATTGTGATATGACACCTTGGTTGCTATGGGTTTTGAATTTTTGGAGTTGGTGGCATGGTGTCCCCATGGTGGAGATGTGTCGAAAGAGGGGTTTTCGGATGAAAAGAGGGGGGAATGGGCAAAAACTGACCAAACCACCATGGATTGGGGCAAGATTTGGCACCCTTGTGCACATTGTGATATGACACCTTGGTTGCTATGGGTTCTGATTTTTTGGAGTTGGTGGCATGGTGTCCCCATGGTGGAGATGTGTCGAAAGAGGGTTTTTCGGACGAAAAGAGGGGGGAATGGCCAAAAACTGACCAAACCACCATGGATTGGGGCAAGATTTGGCACCCTTGTGCACATTGTGATATGATACCTTGGTTGCTATGGGTTTTGATTTTTTGGAGTTGATGGCATGGTGTCCCCATGGTGGAGATGTGTCGAAAGAGGGGTTTTCGGACGAAAAGAGGGGGGAATGGCCAAAAACTGACCAAACCACCATGGATTGGGGCAAGATTTGGCACCCTTGTGAACATTGTGATATGACACCTTGGATGCTATGGGTTCTGATTTTTTGGAGTTGGTGGCATGGTGTCCCCATGGTGGAGATGTGTCGAAAGAGGGGTTTTCGGACGAAAAGAGGGGGGAATGGGCAAAACTGACCAAACCACCATGGATTGGGGCAAGATTTGGCACCCTTGTGCACATTGTGATATGAAACCATGGATTGCAAAGTTGTCTGGTACTGCTTTGTCAGTTGTTGAGCTGCAGAAAGAAGGTAGTATGATGGCATGCTTTAAACAGTCATGGAGTTCATCTTGGCATAGTAGAGGGAAGGTGGGTGTGATAGAAGAGAGGGAAGAGGAAACCCCTGTAAAATCTAGATCTGTGGTTGTCAAGAGTAGGGGTAGGATAAATATACTACACCACTAGTGCAGTCATCTGAGAGAAGATTCACTAGGAGCTGCCTTAATTTGGATGGTTATAGACCAGCCCCAATACTGTCTGTTCAGCCAAAGATCAAGAAGAAGTCTAGGGTAAGGAACCTGCTAGTGATAGAAGAGGAGAAGGATCAGTCTCCAGGGCAGGAAGAGCCAACATAAACCTATGATGAGGAAAGTCAAGCACAGGCACCAGTTATTCCTATTACAGTGCTTCAAAGAGTTGGACAGACATTGGGAATTGCTGCAGACAAGTTAAGCAAGGAGCAGCTTGAAGCTGCACCTGGAAAGGAGAAGAAGAAGAAGCAGTCTGATGCATAAGCTGTGGTGCATGTTATATATATGGGGTCATTGGTGCTTTCTATGTAATGCTTTTGATGTATCAGGTGATCCTAGACTGTGGAGTGTGTTGTGGGGCCTGTTGTGGGGTCTAGTGTGGGTGCTGTTTATTGCTTTTGCTACAGTTCTTGCTCCTCCTGTCAGTAATATGGCTAGCTATCATGATTTGGGTGTGTTGAATGATAATTTTGCTAAAGACCTTAATGCCTCTGTCAGAAATATGGCTAGCTTTACTGGATTATTTCTGTGGTATGTGCTTATGACTGTGATTGGCATTATGTGTCAGTCTTATATGCTCTGCTTTTTTATTGCCTATGAATAAGTTGTCCCGAAGGAAATGGCGTGTGTTCTGTTGGAATGTTCGTGGTTTAAATTCTGAAAACAGACAAAGGGAAGTAAGAGCAAAAATTGAGGAAAGTGAGTATGATATCATATGTTTGCAAGAAACAAAATGTGAGTCTTTTGATTGGAAGTTGATTAGGCAATTTTGTCCTAAGAGGTTTGATAATTTTGTTTTCTCACCTTCGGTGGGAGCTTCTGGGGGTATTATTGTCATATGGAACTCTTCAGTTTTCTCAGGGATATTGGTGTAGTCTGTGAAATATGGTGTGCAAGTTAATTTCACCTCAAAACATAACAATAACTCTTGGAGTTTGGTTTGTGTGTATGGACCTTGTCAAGGTGAAGAGAGAGATAATTTTGTGTCATGGCTGTATAATTTGCACATACCTGCTGATGATAACTGGGTTATCTTGGGGGATTTTAATTTTATGAGATCACAAGATAATAGGAATAAACCTGGTGGTGATGTCAATGACATGTTCTTGTTTAATCAAATAATTGGGCATTTAGGGCTTTTGGAACTACCCATCAAAGGCAGAGTGTACACTTGGTCTAATATGCAGAAGGATCCACTCTTGGAGCAGCTGGATTGGTTTTTCACCAGTGCTAATTGGATTGCTGATTATCCAAATACTATGGTGTTGCCTTTGGCCAAAATTGGTTCTGATCATGTGCCTTGTGTGTTGAATGTTGACACTGATATACCTAAAGCCTCAATCTTCAGATTTGATAATTATTGGGTTAGCATGCCGGGGTTTATAGAGTGTGTCAAAAATTCTTGGGACAAAGGGTCTATAAAGAAATATAGTTCTGCTATTCTAGCTGATAAACTGAAAACTTTGAGACATGAATTGAAAAAATGGCATGTCAGCTTGGCTCAGTTAAAGCAGCTGATAAAAAATTGTAATCATGTCATTCTAACCATGGACTCTTTAGAAGAGAAGAGGCCTTTGTATATAGTTGAATTCAACTTCAGGAATGTTGTGAAGATCCATTTGGATGGTTTGCTTTTGGCAGAGTGTAATTATTGGAAAAAAAGATGTACCATACGTTGGATACAGCAGGGTGAAGATAACACAAAGTTTTTTCATGCCATGGCTACAGAGAGGTATAGGAAAAATGCTATTGCTATGTTGAAAGACGTGGATGGAAATGAAGTAACAGATCATCAGGGTATGGCTGGTTTGCTTTGGAGAGAATATAAAGACAGAATGGGTAGATCTGAGCCAATCTCTATGCAGTTTGATTTGCCTAGAATTCTGCAGGTTGTGGATGGCTTGCATGAGTTAACTAGGCCTTTTGAGGAAAAAGAAATGGATGAAGTTATAAAGAATATGCCTGTGGACAGAGCACCTGGACCTGATGGATTTAATGGTCTCTTTCTGAAAAAATGTTGGCCCATTGTAAAGAAGGATTTCTATAAGTTAGCTGCTGATTTTCATGATGAGACCATACAATTGAAGAATATAAATGGATCTTTTATTACCTTGGTGCCAAAAAAGCAAGCCCCTGTGCAAGTTAATGATTTTAGACCCATTTCCTTAACCAGTGTGTGTGTCAAATTTTTGACAAAGCTGGCTACTAACAGATTACAGGATAAGATCCTTGCTTGTGTTCATAAGAATCAATATGGGTTCTTGAGAAATAGGTCTATACAGGATTGTTTGGCATGGTCGTTTGAATATTTGTTCTTATGCCATGCATCTAAGAAACCAATTATCCTACTCAAGTTGGATTTTGCTAAGGCCTTTGACACCATTGAGCATGAGGCAATTTTGCAAGTAATGCAGTATAAGGGGTTTAATGCCAAGTGGATTAATTGGTCCAGAATTATTTTATCTACTGGGACATCATCTATTCTGTTGAATGGAATACCAGGAAAGCAATTTGAGTGCAAAAGGGGTGTAAGGCAGGGTGACCCAATATCCCCTTTGTTTTATTTGTTTGGCTCTGATCTTCTACAGTCTGTGCTAAATGATTTAGTGATGCAAGGATTATTATCTTTACCAATTATCACTAATGATCCAGACTTTCCTATTGTGCAATATGCTGATGATACTTTGCTGATCCTCCCTGCTGATAAGGACCAACTAATGCTGGTTAAGGAGGTTTTAAGGAAGTTCTCTATGTCCACTGGTTTAAAGATCAATTATGATAAGTCTCAAATGCTTCCCATCAATGTGCCAGATGATTTGCTACAGGAGTTAGCTGCTGTGTTTGATTGCCAAATAGGTAAGATGCCTTTTACTTACCTTGGTTTACCTGTGGGTACTACCAAACCAACCATTACCGAACTATCACCTTTAGTATGTCGATTGGAGAGGAAGTTGACTTCTAGTTCAAACTTTTTATCACAAGGAGCTCGTTTGCAATTAATCAATTCTGCCTTGGCTTCTATGCCTTTGCACTTTTTGTGCTCATTGCAATTACCAGTGGGGCTGACCAATCAGTTGGATAGAATCTTGAGGCAGTGTTTGTGGAGAGATAAAGATGGTATGCCTAAGCAATCCCTGGCAGCATGGGATATGATTTGTAAGCCAAAGCTCAAGGGAGGCTTAGGAATAGTAAATTTCCAGAAACAAAATGCTGCTTTATTACTGAAGTTTCTGGATAAGTTCTATAATAAAAAGGAGTTGCCATGGGTGAATCTAGTCTGGTTTGCACATTATGGAGGGAAAATACCTCATGAAGAGAAACTATGTGGATCTTTTTGGTGGAAAGATATTATGAAACATGTTGATAATTATAGAGGGGTGGCTGCTATCACTCATGGTAAAGGGGATACTATGCTGTTCTGGTCTGATAATTGGAAGGTGAATGGGTCATCTGTGCCTATGGGCCAGAGATATCCCAGATTATTTTCTTATGCTTTATCTCCCAACAATTCAGTAGCCCAGGTGTATCAGGAGGAGGACATTACCTCTTTGTTTTATTTGCCCTTGTCTGCTCAGGCTTACCAGGAGCTAGTTCAACTTAAGCAATTCATGCAGGATAATCCTTTGACACAAGGAAATGATCAGTGGGCTTATAGTTGGGGAGACAAATATTCCTCAGCTAATTTTTACAGACACATCCATAGTCATCTTCAGGTACCTAATGTGTATAAATGGATTTGGAAATCTAGCTGTGTGATGAAACACAAGGTATTTGCTTGGTTGCTTCTGTCTGACAGACTGAATACAAGGGATTTGTTAAAGAGGAGGCATTGGAGAGTGACTGAGGATGAGCATTGTGTGTTGTGTCCAGGAAGAAGGTATGAGGACCGGATGCATTTGTTTTTTGAATGCAATTTTAGTTCTAGAATATGGAATTATCTACAGATTACCTGGGCTGCTGATGATGATATGCAAGTAGTGCTGAATAACGCCAGAAAAAGTTTTGCTCAACCTTTCTTCATGGAAGTCATGATTCTGGCTTGTTGGAATATATGGCTGATCAGAAATGGGAAAATTTTCAGTGCTGAGAGAAGTTCTTTCATTAAGTGGAAGACAAAGTTCATACATGACATATCTTTACTGCAATATAGGATAAAACTGAAGCATAAGGATAGACTTCTTTCTTGGATTAGGTCTCTACCTTAGAGCCTTATTCTTGTAGGTTTTGTACAGTTTCTTTTTCTTTGTACATAACTTTGGACTTTTTGAGATTTGAATAAAAAGGAAAATTGTTGTGGGGCTTTTTGCCTCACAGTCTTGCGTGTCAAAAAAAAGAGGGTTTTCGGACGAAAAGAGGGGGGAATGGGCAAAAACTGACCAAACCACCATGGATTGGGGTAACATTTGGCACCCTTGTGCACATTGTGATATGAAACCTTGGTTGCTATGGGTTCTGATTTTTTGGAGTTGGTGGCATGGTGTCCCCATGGTGTAGATGTGTCAAAAGAGGGGTTTTCGGACGAAAAGAGGGGGGAATGGGCAAAAACTCACCAAACCACCATGGATTGGGGCAAGATTTGGTACCCTTGTGCACATTGTGATATGACACCTTGGTTGCTATGGGTTTTGATTTTTTGGAGTTGGTGGCATGGTGTCCCCATGGTGGAGATGTGTCGAAAGAGGGGTTTTCGGATGAAAAAAGGGGGGAATGGCCAAAAACTGACCAAACCACCATGGATTGGGGCAAGATTTGGCACCCTTGTGCACATTGTGATATGACACCTTGGTTGCTATGGGTTCTGATTTTTGGAGTTGGTGGCATGGTGTCCCCATGGTGGAGATGTGTCGAAAGAGGGGTTTTCGGACGAAAAGAGGGGGGAATGGCCAAAAACTGACCAAACCACCATGGATTGGGGCAAGATTTGGCACCCTTGTGCACATTGTGATATGACACCTTGGTTGCTATGGGTTTTGATTTTTTGGAGTTGGTGGCATGGTGTCCCCATGGTGGAGATGTGTCGAAAGAGGGGTTTTCGGACGAAAAGAGGGGGGAATGGCCAAAAACTGACCAAACCACCATGGATTGGGGCATGATTTGGCACCCTTGTACACATTGTGATATGACACCTTGGTTGCTATGGGTTTTGATTTTTTGGAGTTGGTGGCATGGTGTCCCCATGGTGTAGATGTGTCGAAAGAGGGGTTTTCGGACGAAAAGAGGGGGGAATGGCCCATTCATGTTCCATTCATGTGTCGAAAGAGGGGTTTTCGAACGAAAGGAGGGTTCCAAATTTAGATTTTTTTCATGCGTCCCATTCATGTTCTGGTATTTTTTAATTAAAATATACATGTACAGTTCCATTTTCAGAGTAATATTTTTCTTCCACGGCAAAAACTTGTTCCCTCCAAATTGTAGTACGACGGCTGCCAAAACGCCCAAATTTTTCATTCCCTCCACTCCTCCCGCGCACCCCACCTATCAAATATTTCGCCCTCCCTTATATACGTCGTGCCTCTCCCCCATGATTTACGAGCATCTTAACTCCCCACCCCACGACCTCATCCTCTCGTGCTCACCCCGATCCGGTGTCTTCGCCGGACGTTCTTCCATCTCGCATCTATCTCCCCGGCCGGTGGTCGCCATGGCCGGCAGTCGTAGAAACGTCGGGGGGAAGGAAAATCGCGCACACACGCCGAAGAAGGCGCCCAGCTCGAAGAAACGCCAAGGTAAATCTGTCGGTGATCGGCTTGTTGTTGTGTTTTTCGGATGGTTCGATCGAGAGATCGGTTTTACATGTCTACCATGCCCGTTTGACCTATATCTAGATCTTCATATTTGATAGATCCAATCCCGACATCATACGTATAGGGTTTATCGTTTTTATTCCAGAGACAATCATGCCGTGCTATACAATCTTTGCCATCCCGCTGCTGTACAATCTTTTGCATAGACAATTGTTTGCCGAAACACTTAACTGAACTAATTCCAGCCGTTGCCGAAAACAGCCTGACGAGCTACAGTGAACAACGACGTTGCTTCAGACTTTTATTCCTCAGTTTCAGAGGGAAGCAGAGTTTGATCTAGAACAATTGTTTGCTGTTTTCTATGGAATTAGTTAGTTTGCACGTGCATACCAAGCCCGCCAAGCAACCAGAAGGGTAGTATCCACCATGTGAGGTGGTAGTTGTCCAATAGCAGACTGAAACCAGCTATCAACAGACATGCATAATTCAGTGTCCGAGGGGAGTCTCATGTGTCAATTATTTGTTACGAGTAGATATCTAAAAGCCCATGATGTCCCTTAGCCTGGCATATGCCCCCTCTTATGTTTTGTTCGCCGACATCATACGTAGACTCTTATGTTTTCAATCATTTGCTGCTGTACAATATTTTGCAAAGACAATTATTTGCTGTTTTCTATGGAATTCGCCCCCTCTTATGTTTTGTTCACGCTCCGCTCTTCCGATTATTTCAGCGGAGACAGAAAACTCCGTCAAGCCGGCATATGAGCTTGTCAAGGAGAAACAAATGCAAGAAAATATAGTACGCATGGAAAAAAATTTCGCTGAAAGATATGGACCTGGCCACAAATTTCAGCAAGATTTCTCTGGTTTTGCACGTTCATTAGTGTATGGTGGGGTACAAATAGGAACTAGTAACAATCTAAAGGACACAGACTGCGAAGAGAAGGAGGTCGAAGAGGACCCTTCGTACGAACCGAATCCAGAAGAGATAGCTACTGCTGATGATGATCTTCATTCAGATGAGGATCAGCGCACTGTCGGCAAAACTTCAGCTCAGGTCTGTGGAACTATGTCTGAACTATGATACGAAATATGTACATGCTAAATGTTTCCTACTAATGTAGCCTCTACTTTGCTTGCAGATAGTTGCTTCTTCTGTAATAGTTGCACAGAAGAAGCGATCCATACCTGAAGTTGCACCATCCAACATTGCAACAAGATCAATGGCAACAACTGAACCTGAAGCTGGGTCATCTGATGAGCCGACGGCCACTGCTGGTCTGAACACTGAAGGAGCACCCTCACCTAACCAGATCATGACATCTGGAGGCAGCACCTCATCTCCTGAGGACAATCAAATTGTAAACTTTCAGCGGCAAGGTATGAAAGTTTGTAAAAACTAAACACTGTACCGCATATTTTCATATAAAAGAGAATCATTTCATATCTCTTATTTCAGAGACATTGACAACATCTGGCGGTAGCAAGAGAAAGAGAGGTGGACGCAGACGTACCATGGGCCATGGACTACATGAGTACACAAGAAGACATGGTGGCAATAAGATGCCAATTGAATTCACTGCTGGTGTCAGGAGACCCAAGGATTATGTCCAGACAGCAAAGCTGAGCAATGAGGTTGGTATTCACATCCGTGAAAAAATGCCGCTTGCAACACACTGGACACAGTACAAGAAAGATGAAACTCTCACACATGTCATTCCTCATGCTATAAGTACGATGGCGGTGAGTCTGTACAATCTTGGTTTAACCTAATTAGTATGCTACATGATCAACTATCTAAGAATCTACTGATTAATGCATCACTATTTTGCAGGGAAAGTTTAGTATGGACAAAAATGATGAGGTGGCTCAAGATGTGTGCACTGATATGCTGCAAGTTAGTATTCGGCAGTTCCGATATAGGCTTAAAAAGGAGTATTGGCCGAAAATTAAAAATCTCACACTGGAGCAAGCATATCTCAAGAAGCCAGATCATGTAGAAGAGAAAAGCTGGAAAGAACTGGTGAAAAGATGGTTTGATGAGAAGTACCAGGTACATACACGTTATTCCTTTCAATAACAGCTACTGAATTCTTACATTTCTCTGATCTGGATAAATAAAATGCATGTACTGAACATAGGGAGTGTGTGTAATAAATGGAAAGAACAGAGAAGCTGTGAAACAGTTCCATACCACTGGATCTCGAAGCTATGTTGCTCACTGGGAACATCTAGTAAGTGTTCTGAATTTCCCAATACAGTTCATACTTCTGTCGTACACAGTGTACAATGGTAATGTGCATTCTACATTTTTTCAAGCAGCTAAGCAGCAGGAAGAAGAAACCTCTCCAATTGAATTTTTAGAATCACACACACTAACAAGGATAGCATTATGAGTGCTGAAGCAAAAAGTGCATATGTAAGAAATATTTCATATTAGCACAATATAATACAATCCAGTTTTGTATGTTATCCATGTAATGATTGTAATCTTTATGCAGGATAAAATGGTGGCAAAAAAAGCGGCGCCACGCAATGAAGATGAACCTGATTTGACTGATTTGCAAATTGTTCAGCTAGTTCTGAGCGAGAAAAGCCCATCCACCACCTGCAACAGCACATTCCTACCAAGATTGGGCGTCACAACAAGTTTCAGGAAGTCTTCTGTCTCAGCTACACGCATCCGAGAGCTACAACAAAGACTGGCAGATCAAGAGCAGAACTCCATACAGGCAGCTGAAAGGTACCACAGTGAGATGCAGGCAAGACTGCAAGAACAAGATCAAAAATTTGAAGAGATCAGGAAGAAGCAGGAGGAAGAACTTGAAGCTGTGAAGAAAGCCCAAGAAGAAAAGACTCTGGCTTATGAAAAGAGGCAGACAGAAATGGATGCCGTGCTTAATTTGCTCTTGGGGACATCCCAGCCACCATCCATGTCTCAATCCCAGGGCAACTAATCTATTGCACCACCGTCCTACAACATTATTAATCATAGATCTTTTAATTTCTTTGTGTTCCAATTGTAATTTTCTTATGAATCTTTCGGTCTGTGAGAGACATATATACTTCTTGTGCCACCATTTAAGTATGATATTTATTGTCTACTTTTTGATATTTCGCCAGTTTTTTTGTTTCCCAAATTTCGCAAATAATTCAAATGCTCTCAAATTTTGTCAAATTCAAAAGGTGACGGAAAATGTCACAACGTCACTATTAAATGAAACCACGTGGCACCAATTTCTGGTCCCACTTGTTAGAATTTGTGGGTCCCACCAGTCAGCATTATTGGGACCCATATGTCGGCAACAACCTGGTCCCACTTGTCTGAATTTTGTGGATCCCACCGGTCAGAATATTGTGGGTCCAGCTTGTCATAATATTTTGTGGGTCCCACCAGTCAACACCATGCTGGTCCCACATGACAGATATCCATGTCAGCGCCGTCGGACCCATGTTGTCAGAAGCCAAATGGGACCCACATGTAAGGCCACGTAAGCTTTTTTTGGACCAATCAGAAACTTCCCAAGATTTAGATATTGACGAAAGTTGCAATTTTTCGTGACAAACCTGTCTGTCAACAATGAACCTTCGATGTTGACGAATTTGCAGGTCGTCACCATCAAACATTTGACGTTGACGAAAAAATGCATACCGTCACCCCCGATATTTTATGACGGAGCTTCCTTGACGAACCCCATGACGATCAAATTTCGTCACCGCGAAGTAATCCTTGACGAAAATTGGCCTTCACATGACGAAAGTGATTTGTCAAAAAAAAAAGGTTTTCCTTTGTAGTGCTTGTTGTAGGCACAACATAATTAATCGATCACATCAACTATATTGCCATGCCAAGCGAGTTTTGCTACACCTACGGAATTCACATACGCAATGAGCCTTACGGGATTACGTGGCGTTGTGGTGGGAGCTGACGCCTCGAAAATCACGGCACCTGATTTTTTCTGAACCAACCCAGCGCCTCAACTTCATCCCATAATATTTTTTCGTAAGAAAACTTTCCATAGGTCTAGTATTATTGCTGCCAAGCAGACCACGGGACGTACGTATGTGTTAGCACCTTCCTATCTCTCGATCTCTCGCTAGTTTGGGGATTGGAAGGAGCTCGCGGAATTGCTGCGATGAATTATAGAGAGGAGCATTCAGTTACGCCTGCGCGTTCGAGCCATGGCCTAAGCCAGTTCTACCAAGCGAACCCTCCACGAAGGGAGACACAAATTACATATACTCCCTGGAATGGTATTGATCGGATGCGGGCCTAGTCCAGTAGAGTAGACGGGCTGGTATCTTGCGAAGCTGGCTACTTGGCTTGCGTGGGCCTATGTCTTCTCCAGTGTTGGACGTCAGGTTGCTGAGGGCATGAGCAATGGAAGCGGCTGTCCACCTAGGCTTAGATAAAACTTTTGACATATGCATGTCATATTATGGTCCCATTAATATGTCTTTCTCTCAAAAGCTGATTTAGTTTTTCTCTTTCTCTCTCACATTTTCACTCAGTTTTCACTTTATAGCTGAAGAGGCTGCCTCCTGATGAAGAGACTGCCTCCTTATCCGAACCTAATTTGGACCACCGAACCAAGATAAAGCTGTGAGGCAACACCCCTGAGACTATGCATTGGGCATGCCCTGACAGGATGGAGTCCATGTATCCCTTAAATGAAGAAGTTTGGTAGATCCACGGCATCGTCCCTTCAAATTAACTGCAGGCAACAAGGCAAGGGCAGCCCTCCGGCCGGTTAGGAACAGGCAAGCTGGTCGCGTTTACTGGGGTGTTCGGCTAGAAATATCCGCCCGTAAATGCCACATGCCAGCGCAGAACAAGCTCTACCCCAGTCAACAACCACACAGTTATGAACAAGACAGGCAGACAGCAACGACGTAGGCAAATCAAAACCAATACGATATGGAAAAAGAATAAGAAGTCGTTTGGAAGTCAGGCTAATTTACATTGTAATTTTAGAAATAGACACTTGTTTGGTTGTCACAGAAATTGCAAATGACAACAGAATTCAATATTGAATTTGTAGAGGCTTCCATAGAGAATCGCAAATGACAGGTCTCAACTTGGAATTGTGTTTACCCATAAAGTCATTTTGCTGGAATTCATAAATGAAATGATGACCCAATTCTGTGGCAACCAAACAGCACGCCTATGGAATTCCAAAATGAATTCTAGAATTCCAGACCCAAATGATGGATACCAAACGACTTCTAAGTGAAATCGAGACCAGAGGCGACGCGTCACGGCAGCGCTCATCCGATCGGGCGTATCGGCTCAGCAAGAATATGCTGCTAGTATATATACCGAAAATCAGCTGAAATGTCTTCCAGGCTAATAGAAAAATGAAGCAGCCTGGTCGTACACATGTATTCTACGAATTGGCACGTCACTCTCCGAGATTCCAGCTAAGTAGCATAGCCCTGCCGTCGTAGTCGCGGACCAGCGAGTTCCGTACGAGCTGGACTATGGGTAGGGACATCTGCACGGGCTGACCTAAATTGGTGACTCAAACCGTCTCATTTTATCTGTTTAAGTCAGCCCGCAAATAGTTTGGGGTGTCTGTTCATTTTGGTTGGATGGTGCGTCCAGCTGACCAATCCAAAGTGCCTTTTCCCGTCCGCTGTCTACGGTGACGCTCTGCCTCTAATAGTGATGGGACGCTAATGGTTGTCGACGGCTTCACACACGCCGTAGACGGTGGCTCCGGTTCCTGCCCGCGCTCGTTTTCTTGTTGCCCGCCGCGGCCAGAATAGGCACGCACCAGGCGACCATTTCCCTCCCAAGACGAAGACGTGTTATCACCAGAATTTGACCGAGTCAGAGGTGGGCCGCGATCAAGATGGAGTTGAAGAATATACATGGAAGAAATACGTGAATCGGCCTGTTATGCAAAGTTTGGGCTAGTTTGCCCGTGTATCTGTAATATAGTAGGATACGTGTCGGTTAGTTAGAGTTTATCTCATGCACGGTTGGGATTATTCCCACGTTAGAAAGTCTACGGACTATAAATATGTATCTAGTGTTTATGAAATAAACAACAATCACGTTCACCACAAATCAATCTAGGCGCATCGCCAACTCCCTTGTCTCGAGGGTTTCTTCCGGGTAAGCATCATGCTGCCTAGATCGCATCTTGCGATCTAGGCAGTACAAGTTTATTCGTCATTCATGCGTTGCTCGTACTGAAGCCTTTTTGATGGCGAGCAACGTAGTTATCTTAGATGTGTTAGCGTTAGCATTGTTCTTCGTATCATATGCTGTCGTAGTGCAACCCTTAGACATCTAGCCGCCCTTACACCTATCTTAGGCGTAGGGGCGGCACCCCGCTTGATCATTATTTAGTAGATCCGATCCATTATGGTTGCTCCTTGTTCTTCAAGGATTAGTTTAATATCTGCATAGTTAGGCCTTACAAAGGGTTGGAGGATCCAGCGGCGCGTAGGATGTAGTTTGCTAGCCCTAGACAGGATGTTCCGGGGATCAACCTCGTGTTGGTTTTTAGGCCCTGTCTAGGATCGGCTTACGATCACCGTGCGCGGCCGCGAGGCCCAATCGTGAGTAGGACGTTCCGATTATGCGGTGAAAACCCTAAATCGTCATAGATCGTTTTAGCTTTATCTTGATCAAGCAGAACCACCATATATTCGTACACCTCGTGCGAATCATGGGTGGATCGGCTCTTTGAGCCGATTCACAGGATAACCTGAGAGCCGATCGAGGCTCGTATTTAATGTTTACGTGTATGCCATGCAGGAAACTAAGCGAGGCATCTCCATCACCTTCCTGACCAGGTATAGGTCAGGTGGCACGCCCTTGCACCAGCATCGTACGTGCGTGCCGGAGTCTTTGCGGGCCGTCGCTCGGAGGGACCAGGGCCAGCCGCAGCCCTAAGTTGCCCCCGGCTCTCCTGTGTTGCCCGTCGCTGCTCGCCGGTGGGTTTCTGACCGCAACACATTCTGGCACGCCCGGTGGGACAATCTTCGACATCAACCACATCGCCATCTACATCTGAGATGGCGGACGGCACCCCAGTCACGTACGAGGATCTGACCGAGGAGCTCAAGAAGAAGTATGACGAGGTCAAAGCGATTCTCGAAGCCGACCTCATCGGCTCTTTTCACATAACCCGTTCACATGGCATCAGGTGGAAAGGGTTCTCGCCTGAAGGTGCGCTCGATGGAATAGACCTGTCCGCCCCGTCAGAAGAACGCACCAGGTCCCTGCGTCAGGAGATTAACTACATGGTGGCTCACTCGCTGCACCGCCACTCTGAGAACCTGGTGAACACTTTGGAGCGTGTCGCTCTTCGGGTGATCCAGGAGATCATGAGGCACCAGTACTCTCCGTCAGGACCAGCTCTCGGGACATACCAAGGAGAGATGCCACTCCAGTCCCGTCCACCGCTGCCATTCGCGTTGGCAGCACCAGAAGTGCCGAATTCACCGGCATTCGTCGTCTACAAGATCGGTGGTGACCCTAGTGACTACCAGTTCTTGTACGAGGCGCCTAAGGAGATCCCTCACGGATACACGTGCACATACGTGCCAGACTGCGGTAACTGGACGCTCACAAACCAGGCCGCAACAGCAGGGACTTCTGGAAGCGGGGAGGAACGTCAGCGACAGATCTTGAGAAGCAGACGTGGCTAGCTAAATATGCCACTCCGACAAACCTCCAGAGCTCAGCTCCTGCAGTTGGCTCAGAGCTGGAAAAGCAAGCATGGCTAGCTAAGTATGCCACTCCGGCGAATCTTCAGAGTTCGACTCCTGCAGCCAGCACCGCGGATCAAATCAGTACCATACTGAGAGACCAGTTCGGCATGGTGCCGAAAAGGAGGACAATCGGCTATTCCAAGCCGTACCCCAACGAGTACGAGTTGATCCCGCTACCACCCAAATATCGGCTCCCTGATTTCTCCAAATTCAATGGATCAGATGGTTCCAGCTCCATCGAGCATGTGAGCCGATATTTGGCACAGCTGGGCACGATCTCAGCAGCAGATGAGCTACATGTGAGGTTCTTCGCACAGTCCCTCACAGGATCGGCTTTCGGATGGTACACTTCGTTGCCACCATACTCGATCCGGACTTGGAAGCAGTTGGAAGAACAGTTCCACATGCAGTATCACTCAGAAGCTTCCGAGTCTGGCCTTGCCGATCTAGCACAAATACGTCAGAAGCACGGAGAAACTGTGGCAGAATACGTCCAGCGCTTCAGAAATCTAAGGAACCGATGTTATTCGGCTCGTGTAACTGAAAAGGAAGCAGTCGAGTTGGCAGTGGTGGGCCTTGCATCACCAATCAAGGACATGGCCTCCCAAGTAGACTATCCTTCGCTGGCGCACATGGTTCAGAAACTGTCGGCATATGAACAGCGCCACCCGGACTTGTACCAGGACAAATTCAAGCGTGCGGTAGTCCTGGTTGAGGCAGATGAAGACGAAGGCTCTGCGGGAGATCAAGAGGTAGCAGTGGCTGAATGGACTCGGGGGGCAACCCCCGTGTCCTGCAAATGGGTTAAGCCACCAGGTCCGCCCAGAGGGTTCGATTTTGACGTGACTAAAACTGAGCAAATCTTCGACCTCTTACTCAAGGAGAAGCAGTTGAAGTTACCCGAAGGCCTCAAAATCCCCACGGTACAGGAGCTGAACCGAAAGCCATACTGCAAATGGCATAACTCGTTCTCCCATACCACCAACGACTGCAGGGTGTGGCGTCAGCAGATCCAAATGGCGATAGAACAAGGACGTCTGATTTTTAACCAGTACGCCATGAAGGTCGACACCCACCCCTTCCCCGCCGTTAACATGGTGGAGTGCACTTACCCTGAAGGTTGCCAGCCAGGATTCTCGTTCAGTATCAACATGGTAGGACATGGGCACCACTCTGGCAAAGATGGAGACGAGGGCAGCTGCTCTCGTAGCAAGGACACGGAGGAGGCCGCTCCACGCGATCGGCTCCGTCACGATGGCAAGCGCTACATCACAGAGGGAGAAGTGAAGAATGTAAGATATCAGCGACCTCTCTCCGATCACCTCCTCAACAAGTACGTGAGTCAATATAGCCAACGCCGACGATTCAGCGACGATGATGATAGAGACCGTCTGGCTAGGGACGCCAGGAGACATCGTCGGCATGATCGCGATGAGGAGGAGTACGAGCGCCGTGCCAAGGAAAAATCGAGGGAGCAAGACGACGAGGATAGGCACTGGGACTGCCCCTTCTTCAGACACTGCTGGGATTCAGGAATGAGCCGATTGCCTACAATCGGCAACTGCCCAGAATGTAGACAGAAGAGGAAGGATGCAGCTAACGTGTCCGTGTTCAAACGTCTAGGGCCTCTCCCACCTCGAAGCAAAAACGCTGAGTCCCCTCGGGTGGAAGATCTCGAGGATTTGGAAGAAGAAGAAGAAGACAGGTACCACCGGCCAAGGAGGTGCCCTGATGGACTCAGCCGTTCCCAAAAGCGTAGGGTTCAGCGATTGCGCGGCTTGGAGGAAGCCGAAAGGTTATACCTGCACACGCTAAGGAAGGCGCGGCCTGATCTGGCCACGAAAATTCAGCGAACCCTGGATGAAGAGGGTCGACCACAAAAAATGGAGTGGCGCCCCAAGCAAAGGAAAGCCGATGATGAAACATCAGCTGGCACAAACATCGTGTTCATCCTTCCTACGGAGTTCAGTGCTCCAGGATTAGACGAGGCACCTGTGACACAACTTGACTGCGGCCCACGGCCGGTTATCTTTGAGAAGCCACAAGAAAGAAGCTACAGACATCTGAAGGCCCTGTACTTGCGAGGTTATATCGATGGGAGGCCTGTCAATAAGATGCTGGTGGATACCGGAGCGGCAGTCAACATTATGCCGTACTCTATGCTACGTCGGTTGGGACGCTCTAGCTCGGATCTGATCAAGACCAACGTGACATTGAGCGATTTCAACGCCCAAGCGTCTGACGCACAAGGTGTTCTGAACGTGGATCTGACCGTAGGAAGGAAAACCATCCCTACGACGTTCTTCATCGTCGATAGCAAGAGCACCTATGCTGTTCTGCTAGGAAGAGATTGGATCCACGCCAACTGTTGCATTCCCTCCACGATGCACCAATGCGTAATACAGTGGGATGGAGATGAGGTAGAGGTCGTCCAGGCCGATGACTCAGCCGAGATTTCAACGGCTGGCATGAACGCTTGAGAAACAGCAGGCCAAGAGCCACTCTCAGGTATCAATTTGGACGACTGCGAGCGCATCGACGTGACGAAGGGCAGGGTTAGGCTGGTCTTATCCACCGGCCTGACCGTGTAGCAAGAACAAACCGATGAGCAAACGTGGCGAGGCCGATCCTTGGGATCGGCCCCAAAGATCTATGAAGGAACATTACAAAACCTTCATTGAGCGCTTCGATCAATATGGAGGCCGATTCCAGCAATCGGCCAAAATTATCCTCACCACATGTTCTGCTTGTGTTCAACATCGTGCTACTGGGCAGCGGTTTTACGTCGGCTGATGAGTTAGGAAAAATCAACATTGGTCCTACCGGAGCCGACGTGCAAATACAGTGCCTTGGCTAAACTACAGAGCCGATATCTGCAGTTACCTGACAGATTCGGCTCGGGGGGCATCTAATCAGATGAACATGTGCAGATGAACATGTGTGCAGTGAAATGTTGGGGGCCGATAGAAAAATCGGCCAGTAAAAAAAAATTTCATGATATACAGCCGATGCAAGGACATCGACTCTAGTGCATTTACACAAGATCCACCGGCTGCGTGTTCAAGACGCGGATTTTCACCAAGTCCAGTTCGTCTCATCTCTGAGGCCCTCTACTTCCTCGAGGGGGCAAACAGTGAGAGCTTCCTCAGCTGCAATGAGCCGATTGCAGCAGGACTGTCAGAAGTCAGTTCTGGTGTACAAGGCGGCCCTTTGCTCGTTAAGCCATTGGTGTTTCGTCTGCAATATCGGCTTTCAACGGAGGAAGAGGCAATCGATGGGGTCAAGGGCGGCTGAATCGGCAGGGTGGCTATCTCAGAATTACCTGAGTTCAAAGCTTTTTGTCTGATCTGTCCATCCTCACCAGTATTCTCGCCTTGGCTGAGGCTCGGGGGGCAGCTGGCCCGGTAGATGCTCTGTTTCAGAAGCCGATTGAGGCGTCATCGGCTGATCCTTCATTGCAACCTCGTTCAAAAATGGTGAGTTCTTGCAGAAGAAGATCATTGGGCCTGGTGGGAAGAATTTAAAGGCTCTCTTGAAGACTCCACATTATCCACCAGATCTCAAGGTCATCAGTTGAAGAATTGAAGGATGGATCGTAAAGGACCGATGCGTTGCTATCGGCTCATTAAGCATTGGCTAAGTGGACAAATCGGCAAAATCAGTATGAGGGGAAATCGGCTAAATTGGCTCAAGGGAAATCGGCAAAATCAAATTGGGGAAATTCTTCATTGATAAGCAAGATTTCTTACATAAAGAGCTGATTGCTCCCAAAAGGAAGTACTAGGGGATACATTGCCCCGTCTACTACTACTGATCCTATGCTAATGGTCCTATCTATGGACCGTCGCTGCCCTCGTCGTCGCCGTCGTCGCCGCTGTCGGCGCTGCTCCCGGCGGGCTCGTCGTCGCTGCTCCAGCGGCCGCCGGCCGGGCCCTCATTGTCCTCATCCTCCTCGTTAGCGTCGTCGTCGTCGCTGTCGAAGTCGCTGAGGTTCCCCGGCCAGGGACAGAAGCGTTTGGCCGGCGGCTCGTCGGAGGAGGTGTCGTCCTCCTCCTCCTCCTTCTCCTCCTCCTCCTCCTCGGGAGAGGTGAAGTCGTCGCAGGAGAAGCGATCGTCATCGCTCTCCTCCTCCGTTTCCCCGTCGGCGAGGAAGCGGAGGTCACTTTCCCCGTCGGTCAAGGACTTGTCGTCCTCAGACCAGACGGAGAAATCATGGCTGGATTCCTCCCCGGCCTCGATGGCGCGGCGGGTGTTGGCCGGATGGACCTCCTCCGGGTTCTGCTCCGGCGTCGGCTCGCGGGAAGAGGAGGACTGGGTGGAAAGATCCGATGAAGCAGAGGAGGAAGAAGACATGGTGGCGCAGGAGGGCTTTTGGAGTGCTAATGCGAAGGGGATGCGGAAGCGAACTGTTTGGAGAGGTTAAATAAAAGGGGATATAGTGGAAATTCAATGCCACAGCAGTTTCCGAGGAAGTGATGCTTAACAAAAAAAAAAACTGCCAGGTCACGCGGAGAAGTTGAGAAGGCAAGGCATCATGATGAAGGATACTGCGACGGTTCTGCCACGACATGACCCGACGAAGAAAGAACAGAGTGATTTTGGAATTATCAATTCCAAAACCAGGGGGGCATGTGTTATCACCAGAATTTGACCGAGTCAGAGGTGGGCCGCGATCAAGATGGAGTTGAAGAATATACATGGAAGAAATACGTGAATCGGCCTGTTATGCAAAGTTTGGGCTAGTTTGCCCGTGTATCTGTAATATAGTAGGATACGTGTCGGTTAGTTGGAGTTTATCTCGTGCACGGTTGGGATTATTCCCACGTTAGAAAGTCTACGGACTATAAATATGTATCTAGGGTTTATGAAATAAACAACAATCACGTTCACCACAAATCAATCTAGGCGCATCGCCAACTCCCTTGTCTCGAGGGTTTCTTCCGGGTAAGCATCATGCTGCCTAGATCGCATCTTGCGATCTAGGCAGTACAAGTTTATTCGTCGTTCATGCGTTGCTCGTACTGAAGCCTTTTTGATGGCGAGCAACATAGTTATCTTAGATGTGTTAGGGTTAGCATTGTTCTTCGTATCATATGCTGTCGTAGTGCAACCCTTAGACATCTAGCCGCCCTTACACCTATGTTAGGCGTAGGGGCGGCACCCCGCTTGATCATTATTTAGTAGATCCGATCCGTTATGGTTGCTCCTTGTTCTTCAAGGATTAGTTTAATATCTGCATAGTTAGGCCTTACAAAGGGTTGGAGGATCCAGCGGCGCGTAGGGTGTAGTTTGCTAGCCCTAGACAGGATGTTCCGGGGATCAACCTCGTGTTGGTTTTTAGGCCCTGTCTAGGATCGGCTTACGATCACCGTGCGCGGCCGCGAGGCCCAATCGTGAGTAGGACGTTCCGATTATGCGGTGAAAACCCTAAATCGTCATAGATCGTTTTAGCTTTATCTTGATCAAGCAGGACCACCATATATTCGTACACCTCGTGCGAATCATGGGTGGATCGGCTCTTTGAGCCGATTCACAGGATAACCTGAGAGCCGATCGAGGCTCGTATTTAATGTTTACGTGTATGCCATGCAGGAAACTAAGTGAGGCATCTCCATCACCTTCCTGACCAGGTATAGGTCAGGTGGCACGCCCTTGCACCAGCATCGGACGTGCGTGCCGGAGTCTTTGCGGGCCGTCGCTCGGAGGGACCAGGGCCAGCCGCAGCCCTAAGTTGCTCCCGGCTCTCCTGTGTTGCCCGTCGCTGCTCGCCGGTGGGTTTCTGACCGCAACAAGACGTCCACCGGAGCGTCGTCAACCACCACATCCAATCGACGCCGAAAAACACATGCCTCGCCGGAATATCTCCAACTGGGACCACATCAGAGAGGTGTAACGAGCCCCCTGGCCTCATCCGTCCGACGAGGAGGTCGAGATCATGGCCACAGAGATGGCCCGCGTACAGGCGAGAGACAAGGTGGCTGCCTTCGAGCACGAAGGCAACATGGCGCAACAAGCACCGGTGGAGGTGGTTGAGGCAGCGGCGCAGCAGGCTCAGCAGGCGGAGCAGGTGGTGGCCAATGAGGCCGCCACGGCAGCCATGCCGCTCTTGGGCTCTGTGGCGCGCAATGCCGCCACCATCATCGTGCAAGAGCATCGCCGCACCACGGAGGCACAAACGGAGGCAGCAGTGGTCGATGCAGCGGAGAAGGCGCTGCACGGCAAGGCGTACCACGCCAGCGACGATGCAGCGCAGGAGGACCGTGTGGCGGAGGCGGAAGCCTTAGCTATGGCTTGGTCCCTCCTCGGCAAGCAGCAGGAGGAGGAGGACCACTGGCAGGTGCGCACGACGCACTGCAGGTCCGCCACAAGAGACCTCGACCGCCAGGAGCACGACGAGGAATCATCCGCGGCGATGTTGCGCAACGCGGCGTAGCAGGTGGTGGAGGCAGGAGCGGAGGAGGTGGAGCGGGCGGCGACGGAGAAGAAGAAGAGGGCGCACTAGGCGGCCGAGCTCAACACCGCCATGGACCGCCGTCGGGATGAGCGGTGCCGGGAGGCCAAGCGGAGAATCGCCGCCGGGCCATCCTCGAGCAACGCCGCCAGGAAGAACCCATATGGGCTGCGCGACGCCGCTGGACGGGGACGACGTCGGTGGTGGGGAGGTGTAGACTTGTACGGCCTGCGTAGTAGCGGCCGTTTATTTTCAGTTTATGCGAGCCTTTTTTGTTTCACTGGCTGTCGGATCCTCATAACAATTAACTATTGTTAGGTGACACTTACAAACCGGGCCCGATGGCCGGACACGAGTGTTGTCCACGCAGCTTCCGCGGCGACGCATCCATTCCCCCAAATTTTGTGAACGGATGGATCGGAACGGACAGGTCAGCCCGTTTAGGTCGCCCCGCTGGATCATGCGCGACATGTCCGATGTCCGCACGGACCGAATCGGACACGCCAGGACCCGAAGGGTAGGCTCGGGGGATATGCCCTTAGGGCGTCCGGTCATGGCATGCTCACGCGGATTGATGGGCCGAAGAGAGAGAGCTATCCCGGCCGTTCGGGTTCGGAGTGTCATCTGCGGAGTACGACACCAACCGCCTTAGGTTGGGTTGGTTTTTTTTTTTTTTGAGGGGGCCTTAGGTTGGGTTGGTGTGGCGAGTTAAAGAGGTGCACACTTCTACTCCGGTGCTCCCCCTTGGCAAATGTGAGGCTGCATAAAAAATAATAATGGTTGAGATCCTCCAATATCTCTTGGTAAGCGGGGTCATGATCGTAAAATTTAAAAATCTGATATGTAAGTACGACCCTCTAGAGGCCCGTATGGCCCGCGTTATCTTGTACGATTATTTTCTATAAGTATAGTGTACTACTACGGTGACGTGCGTGTACCGAATAGGCAAGATATATAAAAAAGGGTCGTAGACGTCTCCCCGTACGTCACCCCACCAAAACAGAAACGAAAATACCGTATGTATACATACGGGCATACATGGGCTGGATATGGGTCAGCGGGCCTAAGGATGGAAAACTAAAAAAAAAAGAATATAACCTCTCAACTTGTGTTAGGGGAGCACCGGAGTAGGACTCAGAGGTGCAAAGGTTGGCACGATAGCCGCGAGACAGTGAGCATGCCTGGGCTGACCGCGTTCCTTACAGTCCACCTGGGCAGATTACAGTCAGTAGCCGGATCATTACAGCAATGGAGTTTGGGTAGTTTTGGTTCCTGTTTGTCGGGAGATAAAGAAGCTCGAGAGACAAATTCAGAGTATTCGCTTGTCACCGTGGCGAAGTGATGGCAGCGCTGTTGCTAGGAAGTTCGAGAATAGGCTCTCTGAATTGTTCGAGAGAGAATAGGTTATGGTGCGACTACAGTCCCGTGTTGCGTGACTGCATGAAGGAGACAAAAACACCTCGTTCTTCCACGCTAGAGCGTCGGCTTAGCGACAAAATCAGAACTTTGGTGCGGGATGATGGCTCAAAGTGTGAGGAGATACATGAAATCAAGTAAATGGCTGAGGGTTTCTTGGCAAATCTATTCACCTCCAAACCATGTGACCCGGTGGGTGTCTTAGATGCTATCCCATATAAGGTGACCGAGGACATGAATTGTGACCTCACTAAACCATATACGGACACTGAGATTAAAACAACCTTATTCCAAATGGGACCCACCAAAGCTCTTGGCCCGGATGGTTTGCCGGCACTCTTTTATCAAACACATTGGACAGTTCTGAAAGATGATATATGCTATGGTGTCAGGATTTTTTTGATGGGCGAGAATATTTCAGAGGGTTTTTGTGACTCGGTGATCATGCTTATTCTTAAGGTATCAAATCCAGAACACTTAAAATTGTTTCGCCCTATCAATTTTTGTAATGTTTTGTACAAGATTGCACCAAAGGTGTTGGCTAACCGTTTGAAAGTGATTTTACCCGTGGTGATCTCAGACCACCAAAGTGCCTTTGTCTCGGGCAGGTTAATCACTGATAATGCTTTTATTGCATATGAGTGTTTGCATACTATCCGCAAACAAAAAGCAAAGCGGCCTCATTTTGCCCTTAAGATTGATAAGATGAAGGCCTATGATCATGTAGAATGGGGATATCTACACGGCTGTTTGGAGAAGTTGGGTTTTGGCCAGGGATGGATCAACTCTGTCATGCAGTGTGTGACCAATGTGAGGTACGCAGCCAGAATTAATGGGGAGCTTACTTCGCCTGTAGTGCCATCTAGGGAAATTCGTCAAGGGAACCCAATCAGTCCCTATCTATTTATTCTTTGCACTGAAGGTTTATCAAGCTTGTTACTTCAGAAGTAGGATAATGGGGAGCTTCAGGGGTCCGCAATGGTCGAGAGGGGACTCTGATATCACATCTTCTGTTTGCGGATGACAATATTTTCTTTGCAAGGAGTGATTCTAAGAGTATGCATGCTTCGAAGGAAACTTTGGAGGTTTACTGTCATGGTTCAGGGCCAAAAATAAATATGGAAAAATCCTCGGTTTTCTTCGGATTGTATTGTGACGCTCAGGTGAAGGGGAATGTAGTGAACCAGCTGGGTGTTGTCAATGTGGTGCTACAGGACACTAACCTTGGTATGTCGAGCTCTTTCAAACCAATTCTGGAACGAGCGTGGAAGTGTATGAATGACTGGTCAGATCGTCCTATGTTGAGGGCGGGAAAGGAGACCTTGCACAAGGCTGTTATATAGGTGATACAAACGTTTACAATGAGCTATTTTCAGATTCCTGTATCCACGTGTGAACCCCTCTGTAAAGCCATTGCGGATCACTGGTGTGGTATTGAGGATGGGAGAAACAAGATGAGTTCACACAAGTGAGAATGGATGCGTACTCTAAAGGCCTTGGGTGGCATGGGTTTTCGCGACCTTGTCCTCTTCAATCTGGCCATGCTCAGGCGCTAAGCATGGAGATAACTCACGGAACAAGATTCTTTGTGTGCCTGGGTTTTTAAAGGACGATATTTCCAACATTGTGATTTTTGGGAGGCATCTACGCCAAGATCGTCCTCCTTTACTTGGAGGAGCATCTGTCATGGCATGATATTGGTCAAGAAGGGGGTCCGATTGAGTGTTGGTGATGGAAACAAAATTAGTCTCAAGTCTGACTATTGGATCCCGAACATATGAGAACGGAGGTTTTGCGGTTCCGAGCTCCAATTCCCGTTGAGGCGATGGTGGCCTTCCTTTTATCAGATGATCTTCGCTCGTGGTGTGTGGATACGGTCCGTGCAGTTTTTGACGAGGAGGTTGCCAATGCAGCGTTGCAGATCCCTATGAGTAGGCGAGGAAGAAGTGCTTTCCTCTCATGACCTGTGACGAAGTTTGGCGATTATTCTGTGAGGTCAGTAGATCAACTGGCAAGGACAGAAAATTTCTTCGTCGATCGTAGCAGGACAGGAGGAGGTGCGGGCACGACCCTGCAAGATGACAGCGTGCATTGGAACAAGCTCTGGCTATTAAAGCACCCGGGAAAATGAAGATCCAATTATGGCGCTTTGCTCATGATCGACTGTCTCCCAACATGCGGTGCAGTTTATTTCTTTTGTTGCTAGGAACTCTATTCTAGATTACATCCGGCAAACTATTTATAATATTTTTTCATAACCAATAAAGTGTCGTGTTCTCTCAAAAAAAAAGGTTGGCACGATAGGAGGAACGGAGCCAGGAGTTGAGCTCAAGGAGGACGAACCTGCACTAATTAGTCTTGTGAAGCGGAGGCGGGGGGAGGGGGGCTCCGTCATTGCACGATGGGATCCGGTGTCCTATGAGTTCATTTATAAAACGAGGATTGGAGGAGTTTCTCCGATCCGGCGCACTTGCCTTTCCTCGGTCCTCAGAGCATCTCCAGCCGTCTCCCCGACGAGGCTCCCAGGACGCCTTTTTTTCTTCATCCGGATGGACGTCAACGGCTCAGTCGCGCCCACGGATCCTCGTTTTCGTTCGGATTTGGACTTTCGTCCATCCGGGGAGCCCAGGTCATCCCCGGCTCCCCGGGTGACAAGGTATCAACTTATCAATGCCTACGTATTGTAGACTGATGTCTACGCACGCTTCTATTCCTGTAGACAGTGTTGGGCCTCCAAGAGCAGAGGTTTGTAAAACAGCAGCAAGTTTCCCTTAAGTGAATCACCCAAGGTTTATCGAACTCAGGGAGGTAGAGGACAAAGATATCCCTCTCAAGCAACCCTGCAATTAAGATATAAGAAGTCTCTTGTGTCCCCAATACACCTAATACACTTGTCAGATGTATAGGTGCACTAGTTCGGCGAAGAGATAGTAAGATGCAAGCGATATGGATGAATATGAGTGGTAATAGCAATCTGAAATAAAGATGGCAGCGAGTAAACATGCAATAGAACAGTAAATAAACGGAGTTTCAGTGCTTGGAAACAAGTCCTAGGGATCATACTTTCACTAGTGGACACTCTCAACAATGATCACATAAATAAATAACTTCTCTTCTCTTATGCTACTTTCAAAGACTCTATTGTTGGATAACAAACACCATTCATTGTGTAGGGCTACGAGAGCATCCTCAAGCCGGAGTAAACAAGCTCCACAACGTCATAAAGGAATCACACAAAATGCAAACACTGTCACTGTCACACCATAGAGAGTAATTCCGGAGTTCATATAAAGTAACTCTAGAGTGCATAGTAATAGTTAACTTCACAATCTACAAGAGATCACGATCATAACCTACGCCAAGTACTACATCATGCACACACTGTCCACATTACATCATGAAGGAGGAATAGACTACTTTAATAACATCACTAGAGTAGCACATAGATTAATAGTGATACAAAGCTCATCATATGGATCTCAATCGTGCAAGGCAGTTCATGAGATCATTGTATTGAGGTACATGAGAGAGAGATTAACCACATAGCTACCGGTACAGCCCTTAGCCTCGATGGAGAACTACTCCCTCCTCATCATAGGAGACAGCAGCGGCGATGAAGATGGCGGTGGTGTCGATGGAGATGCCTTCCGGGGGCAATTCCCCGTCCCGGCGGCGTGCCGGAACAGAGACTTCTGTCCCCCGAATCTTGGCTTCGCGATGGCGGCGGCTCTGGAACTTTTCTCGTATCGTGGCTCTCGGTACAGGGGGTTTCGCGACGAAAGCTATAAGTAGGCGGAAGGGCAGAGTCGGAGGGCTGACGAGGGGCCCACACCATAGGGGGCGCGCCCTCCCCCTTGGCCGCGCCGCCTTGTGGGGTGGAGGCCCCCTGGCTCCCCTCTGGCCCCTCTTCGGTGCTCTGGAAGCTTCCGGGAAAAATAAGATACTGGACGTTGATTTCGTCCAATTCCGAGAATATTTCCTTTGTAGGATTTCTGAAACCAAAAACAGCAGAAAACAGGAACTGGCACTCGGCATCTCGTTAATAGGTTAGTTCCGGAAAATGCATCAAAACGATATAAAGTGTGAACAAAACATGTAGGTAATGTCATAAAACTAGCATGGAACATAAGAATATATAGATACGTTGGAGACGTATCAAGCATCCCCAAGCTTAGTTCCTACTCGCCCTCGAGTAGGTAAACGATAACAAGGATAATTTCTTAAGTGACATGCTACCAACATGATCTTGATCAATACTATTGTAAAGCATATAAGATGAATGAAGTGATTCAAAGCAATGGTAAAGATGATGATTAAACAACTGAATCATATAGCAAAGATTTTTCATGAATAGTACTTTCAAGACAAGCATCAATAAGTCTTGCATAAGAGTTAACTCATAAAGCAATAGATTCAAAGTAGAAGGCATTGAAGCAACACAAAGGATGATTAAGTTTCAGCAATTGCTTTCAACTTGTAACATGTATATCTCATGGATAGTTGTCAACATAAAGCAATATAACAAGTACAATAAGTAAACATGTAAGAATCAATGCACATAGTTGACACAAGTGTTTGCTTCTAAGATAGAAAGAAGTGGGTAAACTGACTCAACATAAAGTAAAAGAATGACCCTTCGCAAAGGGAAGCATGGATTACTATTTTTGTGCTAGAGCTTTTATTTTGAAAACATAGAAACAATTTTGTCAACGGTAGTAATAAATCATATGTGTTATGTATAAGACATCCTATAAGTTGCAAGCCTCATGCATAGAATACTAATAGCGCTCGCACCTTGTCCTAATTAGCTTGGATTAACATGGATTATCATTGCATAACATATGTTTCAACCAAGTGTCACAAAGGGTACCTCTATGCCGCCTGTACAAAGATCTAAAGAGAAAGTTCGCATTAGATTTCTCGCTTTTGATTATTCTCAACTTAGACATCCATACCGGGACAACATAGACAACAGATAATGGACTCCTCTTTTAATGCTTAAGCATTCAACAACAGATAATATTCTCATAAGAGATTGAGGATTAGTGTCCAAACTGAAACTTCCACCATGATTCATGGCTTTAGTTAGCGGCCCAATGTTCTTCTCTAACAATATGCATACTCAAACCATTTGATCATGATAATCACCCTTACTTCAGACAAGACGAACATGCATAGCAACTCACATGATATCCAACAAAGGTGAAAAGTTGATGGCGTCCCCAGAAACATGGTTACCTCTCAACAAGCAACTTATAAGAAATAAGATACATAGCAACATATTCAATACCACAATAGTTTTTAAGGCTATTTTCCCATGAGCTATGTATTGTAAAGGCAAAGAATAGAATTTTAAAGGTAGCACTCAAGTAATGTACTTTGGAATGGCAGAGAAATACCATGTAGTAGGTAGGTATGGTGGACACAAATGGCATAGTTTTTGGCTCAAGGTTTTGGATGCACGAGAAGAATTCCCTCTCAGTACAAGGCTTTGGCTAGCAAGGTTGTTTGAAGCAAACACAAGTATGAACCGGTACAGCAAAACTTACATAAGAACATATTGCAAGCATTATAAGACTCTACACTGTCTTCCTTGTTGTTCAAACACCTTAACCAGAAAATATTTAGACTCAGAGAGATCAATCATGCAAACCAAATTTTAACAAGCTCTATGTAGTTCTTCATTAATAGGTGCAAAGTACATGATGCAAGAGCTTAAACATGATCTATATGAGCACAACAATTGCCAAGTATCAAATTATTCAAGACATTATACCAATTACCACATGAAGCATTTTCTGTTTCCAACCAAATAGCAATTAACGAAGCGGTTTTCAACTCCGCCATGAACATTAAAAGTAAAAGCGAAGAACACTAGTGTTCATATGAAAAAGCGGAGCGTGTCTCTCTCCCACACAAGCATGAATTTATTCAGAGAATGAAAATAACAAAACGAAAATAAAAGCACACAGATGCTCCAAGTAAAGCACATAAGATGTGACGGAATAAAAATATAGTTTCACTAGAGGTGACCTGATAAGTTGTCGATGAAGAAGGGGATGCCTTGGGCATCCCCAAGCTTAGATGCTTGAGTCTTCTTGAAATATGCAGGGATGAACCACGGTGATACGTCTCCGACGTATCGATAATTTCTTATGTTCCATGCCACATTATTGATGTTATCTACATGTTTTATGCACACTTTATGTCATATTCGTGCATTTTCTGGAACTAACCTATTAACAAGATGCCGAAGTGCCGATTCTTTGTTTCTGCTGTTTTTGGTTTCAGAAATCCTAGTAAGGAAATATTCTCGGAATTGGACGAAATCAAAGCCCAGGGGCCTATTTTCTCACGAAGCTTCCAGAAGTCCGAAGGAGAGACGAAGAGGGGCCACGGAGGGGCCACACCATAGGGCGGCGCGGCCCCCCCCCTTGGCCGCGCGGCCCTGTGGTGTGGGGCCCCCGTGCCGCCTCTTGACCTGCCCTTTCGCCTATAAAAAGTCTCCGTGACGAAACCCCCGCACGAGAGCCACGATACGGAAAACCTTCCGTAGACGCCGCCGCCGCCGATCCCATCTCGGGGGATCCAGAGATCGCCTCCGGCACCCTGCCGGAGAGGGGAATCATCTCCCGGAGGACTCTACGCCGCCATGGTCGCCTCCGGTGTGATGTGTGAGTAGTCTACCCCTGGACTATGGGTCCATAGCAGTAGCTAGATGGTTGTCTTCTCCCCATTGTGCTATCATTGTCGGATCTTGTGAGCTGCCTAACATGATCAAGATCGTCTATCTGTAATTCTATATGTTGCGTTTGTTGGGATCCGATGAATAGAGAATACTTGTTATGTTGATTATCAAAGTTATGCTATGTGTTGTTTATGATCTTGCATGCTCTCCGTTACTAGTAGATGCTCTGGCCAAGTAGATGCTTGTAACTCCAAGAGGGAGTACTTATGCTCGATAGTGGGTTCATGCCTGCATTGACACAGGACGATGACAGAAAGTTCTAAGGTTGTGTTGTGCTGTTGCCACTAGGGATAAAACATTAGTGCTATGTTCAAGGATGTAGTCACTAGTCACATTACGCACCATACTTAATGCAATTGTCTGTTGCTTTGCAACTTAATACTGGAAGGGGTTCGGATGATAACCTGAAGGTGGACTTTTTAGGCATAGATGCAGTTGGATGACGGTCTATGTACTTTGTCGTAATGCCCAATTAAATCTCACTATACTCATCATGATATGTATGTGCATGGTCATGCTCTCTTTATTTGTCAATTGCCCAACTGTAATTTGTTCACCCAACATGCTGTTCGTCTTATGGGAGAGACACCTCTAGTGAACTGTGGACCCCGGTCCAATTCTCTTTACTGAAATACAATCTACTGCAATACTTGTTCTACTGTTTTCTGCAAACAATCATCTTCCACACAATACGGTTAATCCTTTGTTACAGCAAGCCGGTGAGATTGACAACCTCACTGTTTCGTTGGGGCAAAGTACTTTGGTTGTGTTGTGCAGGTTCCACGTTGGCGCCGGAATCCCTGGTGTTGCGCCGCACTACATCCCGCCGCCATCAACCTTCAACGTGCTTCTTGGCTCCTCCTGGTTCGATAAACCTTGGTTTCTTTCTGAGGGAAAACTTGTTGCTGTGCGCATCATACCTTCCTCTTGGGGTTGCCCAACGAACGTGTGAAATACACGCCATCACACGGGGGCATCCCCAAGCTTAGACTTTTCACTCTTCTTGATCATAGTATATCATCCTCCTCTCTTGACCCTTGAAAACTTCCTCGACACCAAACTCGAAACAAACTCATTAGAGGGTTAGTGCATAATCAAAAATTCACATGTTCAGAGGTAACACAATCATTCTTAACACTTCTGGACATTGCCCAAAGCTACTGGAAGTTAATGGAACAAAGAAATCCATCAAACATAGCAAAACAGGCAATGCGAAATAAAAGGCAGAATCTGTCAAAATAGAACAGTCCGTAAAGACGAATTTTTCTGGGGCACTAAACTTGCTCAGATGAAAAAGCTCAAATTGAATGAAAGTTGCGTACATATCTGAGGATCACGCACGTCAATTGGCAGATTTTTCTGAGTTACCTACAGAGAATTCTTCTCAAATTCATGACAGTAAGAAATCTGTTTCTGCGCAGTAATCCAAATCTAGTATCAACCTTACTATCAAAAACTTTACTTGGCACAACAATGCAATAAAATAAAGATAAGGAGAGGTTGCTACATTAGTAACAACTTCCAAGACACAACAAAACAGTAGCAAAATAAAACATGGGTTATCTCCCAAGAAGTGCTTTCTTTATAGCCATTAAGATGGGCTTAGTAATTTTAATGATGCTCGCGCAAGAAATAAGAGTTGAAGTAAAAGAGAGCATCAAGAAGCAAATTCAAAACACATTTAAGCCTAACCCACTTCCTATGAAAAGGAATCTTGTACACAAATAAATTCATGAAGAACAAAGTGACAAGCACAGGAAGATAAAACAAGAGTAACTTCAAGATTCTCAACATAAAGAGGGGAAACTTGATATTATTAAGATGCATATAACCATGTTTCCCTCTCTCATAATAACTTTCAGTAGCATCATGAACAAACTCAACAATATAACTATCACATGAAACATTCTTATCATGAGCTACATGCATAAAATTATTACTCTCCACATAAGCATAATCAATTTTATTAGTAATAGTGGGAGTAAAACTACCATAACCATCATTGTAATCATCATAAATTGCAGGCATGGTATAATCATAATAATCTTTATCCTCCATAGTAGGTGACACCAAAATACCACTATCATTATAATCATCATAAATAGGAGGTAAAGTATCATCAAAGAAAAATTTCTCCTCAAAACTCGGGGGACTAAAAATATCATGCTCATCAAAACCAGCTTCCCCAAGCTTAGAATTTTCCATAGCATTAGCAAAAATAGTGTTCAAAGCATTCATACTAATAACATTCCCATTAGCATGCATATAAAGTTCCATGGGTCTTTTAATTCTCTCTTCAAACACATCATGTCCTAATTCAAGATAAAGTTCATAAAGATCTCTCATTTTGTTGTTGTTTTCCATTAAGCGTAACTTGTGAAAACAAGAAACAAAAAGATATAATTACAGGATCTAAAGGAAATATCTTCGAGCACTCACACATCGGCAACAGTGCTAGGAAATAGCTTAGTAGTCGGAGGATATGAATACCTTTTACCTTACCTCCCCGGCAACGGCGCCAAAAAATAGCTTGATGTCTACGCATGCTTCTTTCCTGTAGACAGTGTTGGGCCTCCAAGAGCAGAGGTTTGTAGAACAGCAGCAAGTTTCCCTTAAGTGAATCACCCAAGGTTTATCGAACTCAGGGAGGTAGAGGACAAAGATATCCCTCTCAAGCAACCCTGCAATTAAGATACAAGAAGTCTCTTGTGTCCCCAACACACCTAATACACTTGTCAGATGTATAGGTGCACTAGTTCGGCGAAGAGATAGTAAGATGCAAGTGATATGGATGAATATGAGTGGTAATAGCAATCTGAAATAAAGATGGCAGTGAGTAAACATGCAACAGAACAGTAAATAAACGGAGTTTCAGTGCTTGGAAACAAGGCCTAGGGATCATACTTTCACTAGTGGACACTCTCAACAATGATCACATAAATAAATAACTTCTCTTCTCTTATGCTACTTTCAAAGACTCTATTGTTGGATAACAAACACCATTCATTGTGTAGGGCTACGAGAGCACCCTCAAGCCGGAGTAAACAAGCTCCACAACGTCATAAAGGAATCACACAAGATGCAAACAACATCCATCACACCATAGAGAGTAATTCCGGAGTTCATATAAAGTAACTCTAGAGTGCATAGTAATAGTTAACTTCACAATCTACAAGCGATCACGATCATAACCTACGCCAAGTACTACATGATGCAAACACTGTCCACATTACATCATGAAGGAGGAATAGACTACTTTAATAACATCACTAGAGTAGCACATAGATTAATAGTGATACAAAGCTCATCATATGGATCTCAATCATGCAAGGCAGTTCATGAAATCATTGTATTGAGGTACATGAGAGAGAGATTAACCACATAGCTACCGGTACAGCCCTTAGCCTCGATGGAGAACTACTCCCTCCTCATCATAGGAGACAGCAGCGGCGATGAAGATGGCGGTGGTGTCGATGGAGATGCCTTCCGGGGGCAATTCCCCATCCCGGCGGCGTGCCGGAACAGAGACTTCTGTCCCCCGAATCTTGGCTTCGCGATGGCGGTGGCTCTAGAACTTTTCTCGTATCGTAGCTCTCGGTACAGGGGGTTTCGCGACGAAGGCTATAAGTAGGCGGAAGGGCAGAGTCGGAGGGCTGACGAGGGGCCCACACCATAGGGGGCCGCGCCCTCCCCCTTGGCCGCGCCGCCTTGTGGGGTGGGGGCCCCATGGCTCCCCTCTGGCCCCTCTTCGTTGCTCTGGAAGCTTCCGGGAAAAATAAGATACTTGGCGTTGATTTCGTCCAATTCCGATAATATTTCCTTTGTAGGATTTCTGAAACCAAAAACAGCAGAAAACAGGAACTGGCACTCGGCATCTCGTTAATAGGTTAGTTCCGGAAAATGCATCGAAACGATATAAAGTGTGAACAAAACATGTAGGTAATGTCATAAAACTAGCATGGAACATAAGAAATTATAGATACGTTGGAGATGTATCATAGACTAGGGTTTCGTTGGAAGTAGAGGGCAAGTAGATCTCGAAGGTTTCAGCCGAAAAGTACTCGACGATTAAGAAACTAGGGTTGTGTTGACAATTGATTCGATCCTTTCTTTGTCCCTCGACTCCTCCTTATATAGGAGGCGGAGCCGAGGGATTCGTAATACACAAGTTACAGAGTCCGGGAGGGTTTATAACCCGTCCCGTAAAATTACAAGTCTCTATCTTTCCTAATACAACTCTAACTTTCCTTACTAATAACTGGGCTTCCGAACTTCATATTCTTCGACCTGTGGGCCTTCAGTAAACCTCGAGTACCATCTTCGGCAGGCCCATTGGGGATGCCTATGTCAGTAGCCCCCGAGATTTTGCTTGAATCGAAGAATCAGTGAAAATCTCCAACTTTACAATCATTCAATAACTTTGTCGATTTTATTGCATATCTTTTAGACACGCAATTATATATTGTACAGGGATAATGGTAGTTGGGGCTAGTTCATCTGACAGATCAGGTACTAGTTAACTGCTCTAGTGGCAATCCGCAAAAACCTACTTCAAGATCATGTCCCTGGACATGATCTCGGGATACTGGTGTTAACTTCGACAGGTGCCGCTTAAGGTCTTACCATTCTGTCGAGTCCCAGTCATATTTTATCGGGTACCTAACGCGTCCGTTAGGATTTTTCTTCGTATCTGTTGATACGGAAAAAAGTAGCAAACCGACGTCAGAGACGGTGCCACGCCGCTCAGAACGGATCTGGGGTCTTACCTTCGCAAAGTTTTGCGGCATTCAGAGATTATTCGCGACTTTGGCGCTCTGAGAATATATTGTCGAGTGCTTTTTCGGCTGTTGGAATAGCACATTTTATTGAGTCAACGTATGACTTATTTTATCTTCCCGATGGGAGTATATGTAGAGTTATTTGTATAACTCGAAATATGCTCACTTCTTCTTCTCCTTCTTTTTTTTTATAATTTCATCGGGCACGCGAACAGCGTTCCCGATGGGAGTAGCCCCCGAGGCTACAGCCAAGGCCCCCGAGGCTCAACAAATTAGTACCTTCTGTCGCTATAATGTTATTCTTTCTCGAGCTTTTCATATCTATCGGGTGCGCGACCAGCGCTCCCGATGGGAGTAGCCCCCGAGGCTATGAACAAATGCTTGTATTTGGTCATAGGCTCTCGCCATTTCTATTTTGTTATACTCAATTTTTTCTTTTTTCCAAAGTAGCCACCGAGCATTTGATCAAAAACTTTGTATTTGATCAAAAGCTCTCGAAGTTATCACCTTTTGTGTTCTTTTAATCGATCTTCATTTCAGTGCTGCCGAAGATTTCTTCTACCAAAGTGACATCAATGCTGACGTTGGCCACGACCATGGTATCGGGAAGATGCGAGCACTGTCTTCTCTCTGTCCTGCGGGCCCAAAACTCCCATCACTTTGACACGTCGTGCAAGTGGGAACACACGTCATCCGCTTTTTCTGGCACGCGCATTGTAGCGCCTGTTCCGTTCCTTCAGAGTTAAAATACGCATTTACCCCTTTGCCACGTGTAAAGAATCCATCTCTATTCTAATATCATCTGACGGTGCATCGATTCACAGATTGACTATATAATGACCTTCTTCTTCCTCCATTTTCTCCTTCGCTGCGCCGCACCTCTGCTTCTCTCTCTCGCTCAAAATCCTCATTGCCAAACACTCTACTGCGCCCGTGCTGTCTTCCTTACTGCAATCGATCCCTCTGGATGCCGCCGTGGTCAACGCTCACTAAGCACTCCTCCATGGCGACGGAAAACCTGCAGATTTCGAGTGGGAGAGATCTAAGATCTCCAACCAAGATGCGAACCTGCTCAAGAAGCTCGGGTTCATGAAGCAGGAGAAGACGCTGATCTTCCCCGGCGAAGAGAGCTATCCCACTCCACGCATTGGATACCGGGTAACTTTTGTTGACCATCTCATCCGCGGCCTAGCTACTCCAATCCACGAATTTCTTCGTGGATTGCTCTTTGTTTACAGTTTACAACTCCATCATCTCACCCCCAATTCCATCCTTCACATCTCCATCTTCATCACCCTCTGCGAATGCTTTCTCGGGACCCCGCCCAACTGGGGCCTGTGGAAACGCATATTTCTCATCCGTCGCAATAGCTCCCACACCACCGCCTACAATGTAGGTGGTGTAGTTATATGCGTCCGCCCAGATGTCGAATACTTCGATGTCAAATTCCCTGACTCTGTTCAAGGGTGGCGCAAAAGATGGTTGTATGTCCAGGAGGCGCAAAATGACACTCAGGAGTACAATGTCGCTCCTTTTGATGGTGTCGAAAAAATCATTCGTCGTCGTTCCTGGGATGCTGAAGCCTCCGATGAAGAAAAAACGGCGACAGATGCGTTGATGAAGCGCATTCATGAACTCCAAAATACCCGCGGCAAAGAGCTGTCAGGTATTCAAATAACGGCGTACTTCCTTAGGGTTAGGGTGCAGCCTCTTCAGGATCGCAAGAACCCTCTCTGGATGTATGCTGGCGAGGAAGATGTCGACCGCCTATCCAAAGATCTTTCGGTTAAGGATTTGGAGAAGCTTGTCCGAAGAATCTCCTCATTGAGCAAGAAAGATGTTGTTCCATCCGTTTGTCGCGTGGAGCCGTATAGTGGCGCCAACGCCCTTCCCTAGGTAAATTTTCATCCTTCCGAGTTTTTTACTTTTTGTCAACTACTATTTTTTGACGGGATCCTTTGTGTAATCCTCTTGTCGCCATATTTTGGTCCTTGTAGAAGCACCAAGTCCTAGTTTCCCTTCCCCCTTTTCCTGAAGGCGGGGAAGTCGAAGAACGGACCGTCGTCACCGACGAACCCCAGGGCACTTCTCGCCCTGAGAGCGAAGTTGCAGGTTCCCATAAATCTGCGGCTTCCTCTGAAAAAGAAGCTGAATCTGAGGCTTCTGAATCCACGCATTCTCTTCCTCCTGCTGTTTCTCCAAGGAACAAGCAGAAGAGAGATGATGCCGCAGATTCGGGCACCTCGAAGACTGACAAGTCCCCTCTCGAGGAAACCTTACCCGAAGAGGAGGATGCCTTTCAATCCGTACGACGATGCCCTTGTCAGCTCGTAAGTCCTTGTTGCTCTTTGTCGTTTGCTTCCGATGTTTTGTCTACGTTGTTCCTTATATTTTCGCCTTATATTTTGCAGTGGTGACGAGGATAAAAATCCACCTATAAACGCGACTGCTCGAACGAGTGCGTCTCGTACTTTAGTTATCTCTGAAGCTCATCCTGATGGGGATGAAACCTCGCCTCCTCAGCAAGACACACATCATCCTACTCCAATTGCGAGCCCCCGAGACTCTTCACCAAAGAGAGCGAGGATAGAACCAGCCAAGGAGCCTGCCATGTTAATTGGTGGTTCCACGACTCCTTTAATGGATGATGTAAGTTGTTGCTTCTTCTCTTTTTTCCTTTTTTTATTCCAAACATTTTAGTGCATTGAACTCCCCTCTGTTTTTTGCTTGGTGCTGTCGAGCTTTCGCTTCCTATATTGATTTCCCTTTTCTGTGGTCTTCTCTTCAGCCTTCGATGAAGGAATTTGTCCGCCTTGGTATCCAATTTATCGGGTACCGCGATCATGCCACCAAGCTTGAAGGTACTATTTTTTCCTGCCTCTTCTACTATAGAGACTCCTTCATTATTTTGTCATGACATTTTACTGTCGTTTATTTTGCCAGAGACTCTTGCGGAAGCTAATAAGCGCGCTGACGCTCTTGCTATCAAGTTAGAGCAAAGCGAAGGAGCTCGCAAGAAAGCTGAAGCAGAAGCTGCCGCTGTCGAAGATCTTCAAAAAAGACTTCATGACGCGAAAACTTCTTTGAGCGACAACATAGCTCAGCAGTCTGCTCATGAAAAAGAAATCCTTACTCTCTTGGAGTCGCAGAGTCGACGTTTTGTTAGTAAGCACTCAGATCCTTGCTATTACTTCGGGTCGTCATATTTGTCCTTGCTCGCTTTTTCTTGACAAGCTTCTTTTTACTCATTTAGGGAAAACGCAACAAGATTATGATCTTGAGAATCCTGAAGGTGATCGCCTTCTTGACGCGCTTTCCGTCCTTGAGATCCATGGAGATGAGGCGCGCGAAGGCCTTGCCGAAGCCAGGACAGGTCTGTCGCGGCTTTTTCCCTACTTCTTCACGAAGAAGGAAGAACCCACGACTTTTACTGCTCTCGCTAAAGGCTTCAATTCTCAAGAAGATCTTGGGCTCAAACTTCGCCAAGAAGGTTTGAAAGTTGGTGTTGAAGGCACTATCGCCTTAGTTGCTGACAACCAACAAGATGTCGACTGGGCGAGAGTTGGCGACACGAAGGAGATGGAATTGAAGAGGTGGCAGTCTTTGATTAAGGCTGCCAAGCCAAACTCGAAGAAAATCCTCGCCTACCTCGGATGCAAGCCAACTCCCGCTCCTAGCTCATCGAAGCCGGAGGTTAAGTAGACCACCTTGTCTTCTCTTTTGTTTTGTTTCTCTTTTGATGCTGTCGCCATAGTAGCTTTGGCTACAACTACCTCCTTAGTTCATTAGGAACCTTCCTTTTGTAATATCCATGTAAACACTTTGAAAATCAATGGAACTCTATTTTTGCTTGATGATTGATGTCGAAACTTTTATTTTCCAGTTGATATTTGATAACTACACTTCAACTCCTCGTCCCTCCGATGCTTTTCCTTCTTCCTCCTACTCGAAGAAAATGCCTGTTGATGATGAATTTATCGAAGATTCCTCGAGTAAGGGTTCAACACAAGACTTGAGAGAACTTCGCCAACAGCTTCAGTCTATGAAGAAGCAAGCACTTATAATAATGGAGCAGTCTCGAAAATCATCTGAGAGGGAGAAGGTTGCGCTTCAGCAGGCTCAGGATGCTATAGCTGTAAAAGAGGCTGCGGTTGCTGAGGCTGCCGAAGCTTCTTCACGAGAGAATTACATGCTTCAACTGATGAATGATTCCAGCTTGGATATGACGGGTATACTTCGTTCGCTTGACCGTACTTGCTTTTGTTCCTGCTGTTTTTCCTTCCTTTCTGATCCCTTTACTGAAAACAGGTTCTTTTTTGGATACCGCTGCCGAAGATCAACATGTTGAAGCTCGATCCAATGTGCTTCTCAGACTTGCATCGGAGCATGGTTCTAATTTTTGGGTTACGCCTGAACATACCCGCCAAATCGTCAGATTTCAAGATCGCGCGAGTCAGGTCCGCGATTTTCTCGACTTCTGCACAAGGACACTATCCTTAGTTTATGGCACCATGTTCCCGCGCAACAAGATGCCAGAAACCCTTCCTGCTCTGATGGACAAGTTTCGGGATGCCCCTCGAATCCATGGTTTTGTGCGGGCCCAATTATCTGTCGGTGCGAGATTTGCTATGATTATGATACAAATCTGCTACCCGAAGTTAAACATGAGTCGAATTGTTGCCAAGTGCCTGGCCAAGATGTCGAAAAGGAAGAGGTACATCGGCAAAATTGATGATGTTGTGACCCCTGTAGCAGAAGACATGATGGATGAACTGCTTTGGATGGACGCTGAATTCTTCGTGAAGGGTAGTTATGCTGAACATAGTACTCGTGCTGCAAATAACGAGCAACAAACCATAGATGATATACTAGGCAGCAATTGAGAGCTTTTCCTTTATCTTGTCGAATCTTCTCAACAGTTGCATCTTGTATGTTGTGAACATAATCTATATTGTAAAGCCGCGGGATATTTTTTTCTTATTTTTTCTCGTCAAGCCCCCGAGCGTTTCGGTAGCTAATGTCCATACTTTGATTTGTGTTTGCGAGGTTTTTAATCCAAAGCAAATAAATTTTTACTGAGTGTATACTGTATTTGCGGGTGATAGCCCCCGAGCGTTTCGGTGACCACTATTTTGTATCTTCATTTATTTTGCGAGGTGCTTTGCACCAAGGCGAAATATTTTTTGCAAGTTATATTCGTTGGCGATGTATATATATATATATATATATATATATATATATATATATATATATATATATATATATATATATATATATATATATATATATTGTAACTTCTGGGCGCAAGCCCCCGAGCCTGTCCAAGAAAAAGATGTATATCTCCACTATCTTTATTATATTGCAGCACCGCGAGTCCGCCTCATTAAAAACCTTTTTCAGCCCCACTCGGTGCCCTGAAAAAGGAAAAGAGTGCATCTGAAAACTCGCGGGTGTTTCAGTACATTGTATTTTTACAAGGAGGACTATATTTCGACACTAGGCGTAAAAACGCCTGAGTTGCGCCACGTTCCAAGGATTTGGCTCGGCAACTCCCGTCTTCTTGTCCTTGATTCTGTATGCTCCTCCTTCGATTACTTTTGTGATGATGTAAGGACCAAGCCACGGTGGCTTGAGTTTTTCGTGGCTTTTTTGTCTGAGCCGAAGAACTAAATCCCCTACCAAAAAGGATCTTGGCCTCAATCGTCGACTGTGGTAGTTTTTCATATCTTGCTGGTACTTAGCGACCCGCCATAACACTTCGTCTCGAGCTTCATCAAGTGCATCGACATCATCCTCTAGTGCTTTCCTTGATGCCTCTTCCTCATATTCCGTTACTCTCGGAGAATCATGCTCTATTTCTATCGGCAATACTGCTTCAGCTCCGTGGATCAGAAAAAATGGACTTTCTTGTGTCGTTGTATTTGGTGTTGTTCGAATACTCCACAACACACTAGGCAACTCCTCTGGCCAAGTATGTCAAGCTTTTTCCAACGGTGCCAGCAGAAGCTTCTTGATACCATTGCAGATGATACCATTGGCTTTCTCGACTTGACCATTAGTTTGCGGGTGTCCAACTGATGCAAAGTGTAGTTTAATGCCTACCTCCGTGCAATATGCCTTGAATTCCTTGGATGTAAAATTGCTACCATTATCCGTGACGACGCTATGAGGTACTCCAAACCGAAAGACAATGCTTTTCACGAACTTGATTGCAGATGCTCCGTCCGGTGAATTTATCGGCTTTGCTTCTATCCACTTCGTGAATTTCTCGATAGCGACGAGCATGTACTCGTATCCTCCTGGCGAAGCTTTGTGTAATTTTCCCACCATATCAAGGCCCCACTCTGCGAAAGGCCATGACAGCGGTATTGGCATCAATTCTGCTGCCGGAGAGTGGGGTTTTGCGGCAAATCTCTGGCACGCGTCGCAAGTACGAACTATTTCCTTTGCATCCTCGATTGCTGTCAACCAATAAAATCCTGCTCTGAAAACCTTGGCTGCTATAGCTCGACTGCTTGCATGATGACCACATATTCCTTCGTGTACATCCTTCAAAATTAGTCGTCCTTCTTCGGGTGTGACGCACCTTTGTAACACTCCCGAAATACTTCGCTTGTATAACTCCCCTTTGGCCACAGTAAAGGCTTTAGAACGTCTAATAACTCGCCTTGCTTCAACTGGATCGTCGGGTATGTCTTTCCTTAGGATGTATGATATGTACGCCTGCATCCATGGAATTTGCACCATCATTACTAGGTCATGTTCCTCTTCTTCTTCCAATGCTACTTTTGTAGCCCCCGAGGGTTTCTCATCCTTCTCCTTCTTCTTTGGTTTCTTTGGCTTTGTAGATCTCTCGGCTATTTCCTCCCAAAACACGCCTGGTGGAATTACGAGACACTGCGACCCGATATTTGCAAGAACATTGGCTTCATCATTGCTCAACCTACTGATGTGATTTACCTCGCATCCATCAAACAGCTTTTCTAGCTCATTATAAACTTCCTTGTATGCTACCATACTTTCATTGACTGCATCACATTGATTCATGACCTGTTGAGCCACCAGTTGTGAGTCGCCAAAGATTTTTAGTCGAGTTGCGCCACAAGGCTTCGCCATCTTCATCCCATGTATGAGAGCTTCATATTCTGCCTCATTGTTAGACGCGTTTGGAAACGTCATCCATAGGACATATTTTAATTTGTCGCCTTCAGGTGATATTAGTATCACTCCTGCTCCAGCTCCCTCTAATCTCTTGGACCCGTCGAAGTTCATAGTCCAGGTTCTCGATAGATCCGGGGGTCCCGTATTTTGTAGCTCTATCCACTCTGCGATGAAGTCTGGTAAAATTTGCGACTTTATTGCTTTTCTTTTCTCGTACGTGATGTCCCGAGGGGAAAGCTCTATTCCCCAAAGGGAGACACGACCCGTAGCTTCTGGATTGTTTAATATATTGGATAAAGGCGCCTCATTGACCACTATTATCGGATGCGCCAAAAAATAGTGTCGCAACTTTCTTGCTGTTGTAAACACTCCATATGCTAGCTTCTGGTACTGCGGGTACCGCTGTTTTGAAGGCGATAATACTTCACTGATGAAATATACTGGCCTCTGTACTCCATGGAGTTTTTCTTCTTCCTCCCTTTCGACTACGAGTGATGTGCTGACCACCTGAGGTGTGGCTGCAATGTATAGCAAGAGGGGTTCCTTCTCCTTGGGCGCCACCAAGATTGGTGGTGTCGAGATTGTGCGTTTGAGATCCTCGAAAGCTTTGTCCGCCTCTTCGTTCCACTGAAACTTGTCTCCTTGCTTAATCAAAGCATAAAACGGCAACGCCTTTTCTCCCAGCCTGGCGACGAATCTGCTTAAAGCTGCGACTCGCCCAGTTAATTGTTGTATTTCTTTTAACTTTGTTTGCTTCCTCATTGTTACAATAGCTTGAATTTTTTCCGGATTGGCCACGATTCCTCTTGCTGAGACTAGGAACCCGAGAAGTTCTCCTGCAGGGACGCCGAAAGAACACTTCGTCGGGTTCAGTTTGAGGCAAAACTTGTCAAGGTTGTCGAAAGTTTCCTTTAAATCCTCGATCAATGTTGTCCCCTTTTTTGATGTTATGATGACATCATCAATGTATACTTGTACATTTTTCCCAATCTGTGTTGACAAGCACTTCTGCATCATCCGCTGATATGTTGCTCCCGCGTTTTTCAAACCAAAAGGCATTGTTCTGTAGCAAAACACGCCATAAGGTGTTATGAACACTGTCTTGACTTCATCATCTTCTTTTAATCTGATCTAGTTATAACCAGAATATGCGTCCAGGAAGGGAAGACGTTCACATCCTGCCGTGGAGTCAATGATTTGATCGATCCTTGGAAGGGGAAAGTGATCCTTTGGACAGTGTTTATTGAGACATGTAAAGTCGACACACATGCGAAGGACTTTCGTGTTTTTCTTCGGGACCAGCACTGGGTTAGCTACCCACGTGGCCTCTGTATGTAGCTCTTTGATAAAACCAGCTTCTCTGAGTCGATCAATCTCTGACAGCATGGCTTTGCGGTTTGGTTCCGAAAAACGCCGCAAAGGTTGTTTGATTGATCTCGCTATTGGATCCAAGTTTAGGTGGTGCTCGGCAAGTTCCCTGGGTACTCCTGGCATGTCAGCTGGTGACATGGGTATACCCTTTGGGTACCCATTATTAGTATACCTGGTTTGACTCGGCCCAATATGGAGAAGGCCCAACAAGGCAACCCGAAGAAGTAGTCGACTAGGACTCTTGTAAAACCCTAGGCTGGTTGCATATATAAAGCTAGCCAGGGCATCCGAAATAAGGGAGACAGAATATAGACAACATAGCTCCGCCTACGGCGGCACCCTGTAAAACACATCTATGATCATATACTGGATGGCTAGCAGCACGTAGGGATCCTCCACCGAGGGGACCCGACGCTGGGTACGTCGTGTGCCTAATATCGCTCCCGGAATCTCCATCGTTGCTCTCTCCCGATGACGTGGGCATTACCCTTCGGGTAATTACTATTGCTCTACCCTACACGGTCCAGCTGGAGGCCCATGAAGGTACCCGATGGTAAGATGGGCCACTAGGATGGTGCGACGGAAGATTACTTGGAGTACAAGACATGGAGGAAGCCGAACAAGGAAAGATTGGAGATAGATCTACTGTAAACCAACTCGTGCTCGAATAGACCTCTCGAGACCTGGCCACCTATATAAAGGACAGGAGAGGGGCTATCGAGGGACACAATCAATCTTAGCAATACTAGCCAGCAGAAGCTTAGAACTAGGTTACCTAGCAACTAGCATCTCGACGAGATCACAGCCGAACTATTTAGCACCCCATTGTAACCTATTTTCATCATAATCAAGAACAGACAGGCAGGACGTAAGGGTTTTACCTCATCGAGGGCCCCGAACCTGGGTAAATCGCTCTCCCCGCTTGTCTGTGTACCGATGTCTCGTGTCAGCTTGCAGGATTCCATCAACCCAAAGCCCCTATCGGAGGGCATTGCCGAGGAGCACCCTCGACAATTGGCGCCGTCTGTGGGAAGCTTGTCGGCACAAGGCAGGGCATCGGCAGTACCAGTCACATCTGCAGCGTTTGTGCTCGAGTCACCAACGCCTCCAGGTTCAAAAGATCCGATCCGCTGCGGATCCTTCGAGTTCGTACCACACCTCAAATCGTCGCACTTGATTTCAGCGGGATCGTGTGACGACATGAGCACCACCTTTGAAGGCGTCCACTTCATCATCGACTCCGGAGGCTTTCTTCGCCTCCCTAGGACAGATACGTCCGGTTTGGGACCCTCGGTTTCAACAGAGGACACCTTGGCAGCAACCTTGGGAATTCCACCTAGAAGCACGCATGGAGGCAGCCGAGGAAGTTTCGACCCCACAACAGGGCGAAAGAAAAGACGAAGGGAATTCTACCATGGAGAAGAAGAACGTGCAGCGCCTCACCCTCGTCAGTCCGAATGGGAGCAGGAGGGCGTGCAATCGATCCATGGCCGCGCTCGTTCACCGCACCTATCGGCCACGGAGCAACTCGATGCACCATGCTACCTCCACTCCTACATCGACCCAAAGGACGGTCGGGAGAAATCCAGTCACCTATTGAGGAACTGCTGACACTTCCTGGAAATTCGACAGTTCTGCGATGACCTCAGGAGCGAAGCTATATCAAGAGTCCACATGATGGAGAAGAGGGCAAGATCCTACAGCTATCGGGCAGAGTCGTACGTGCCGGAGCCATACGAACCAATGGAAAAGGACGAGTATGTACCAGCCGAGGTATTCCCAGAACCACGCGGGCAGGTCAGCATGATCCATAAAACCAGCTTTTCAAAAAGGGAAATCAAGAAATTCTCGCGAGAAGTGAAGTATGCAGAAGTCGCCATGGTCGACACGCCCGAATTCATCGACTGGTCGGAACAAAGTATCTCCTTCGGCAGGACAGATCACCCGAAAGCCGTCCCTAGACCAGGCCATGCAGCTCTAGTCCTCGAGGCGCAGATCGGAGGGTACAACATGAGCAAAGTATTCATGGACGGAGGAAGCGGCTTAAACCTACTATTCGCCAACACAATGAGAGCAATGGGTTTAACAGTCGATATGCTGAGGGAATCCGACACAGGATTCCATGGCATTATACCGACTCGACCCGCTTATTCTCTTGGAAAAACGTCATTGGATGTAGTCTTCGGCACGCCCACCAATTTCAGGAAAGAGAAGATCGAGTTCGAAGTTGTCGACTGGGAGTCTCAGTATCATGCCATCCTTGGCAGGCCTGCGTTTGCCAAGTTTATGGCCGTGCCTCATTATGCGTACCTAAAACTGAAGATGCCAGGCAACAACGGAACCCCAATAACCGTTCACGGGAGTTTCGCTCGATCAGACACCTGCGACAGGGAGTTCCAGAAGATCGCCTCGAAATTCGGCGCTAAGGAGGAACTCAATGCGATCGACGCAGCTGTGGATCATATGCAGCCACGAACCGACAACCGAAACGTAAGATCCGACGAGTTTGATGCTGCAAAGGAAGCCAAGAAGCTGCAGGTGCACCCCACTGACCCGAAGAAAACTGTCAATTTATCGGCTGACCTTACGGTCGCATCGGAAGGCGCGCTCATCGAGTTCCTCCGTGAGCGCTGGGAGATATTTGCATGGGAATGATACGTCTCCGACGTATCGATAATTTCTTATGTTCCATGCCACATTATTGATGTTATCTACATGTTTTATGCACACTTTATGTCATATTCGTGCATTTTCTGGAACTAACCTATTAACACGATGCCGAAGTGCCAGTTGCTGTTTTCTGCTGTTTTTGGTTTCAGAAATCCTAGTAAGGAAATATTCTCGGAATTGGACGAAATCAAAGCCCAGGGGCCTATTTTCTCACGAAGCTTCCAGAAGTCCGAAGGAGAGACGAAGAGGGGCCACAGGGGAGCCAAACCATAGGGCGGCGCGGCCCCCCCTTGGTCGCGCGGCCCTGTGGTGTGGGGCCCCCGTGCCGCCTCTTGACCTGCCCTTCCGCCTATAAAAAGTCTCCGTGACGAAACCCCCAGTACCGAGAGCCACGATACGGAAAACCTTCCAGAGACGCCGCCGCCGCCGATCCCATCTCGGGATCCAGAGATCGCCTCCGGCACCCTGCCGGAGAGGGGAATCATCTCCCGGAGGACTCTACGCCGCCATGGTCGCCTCCGGTGTGATGTGTGAGTAGTCTACCCCTGGACTATGGGTCCATAGCAGTAGCTAGATGGTTGTCTTCTCCCCATTGTGCTATCATTGTCGGATCTTGTGAGCTGCCTAACATGATCAAGATCATCTATCTGTAATTCTATATGTTGCGTTTGTTGGGATCCGATGAATAGAGAATACTTGTTATGTTGATTATCAAAGTTATGCTATGTGTTGTTTATGATCTTGCATGCTCTCCGTTACTAGTAGATGCTCTGGCCAAGTAGATGCTTGTAACTCCAAGAGGGAGTACTTATGCTCGATAGTGGGTTCATGCCTGCATTGACACCTGGGACAGTGACAGAAAGTTCTAAGGTTGTGTTGTGCTGTTGCCACTAGGGATAAAACATTAGTGCTATGTTCAAGGATGTAGTCACTAGTTACATTACGCACCATACTTAATGCAATTGTCTGTTGTTAGCAACTTAATACCGGAGGGGGTTCGGATGATAACCTGAAGGTGGACTTTTTAGGCATAGATGCAGTTGGATGACGGTCTATGTACTTTGTCGTAATGCCCAATTAAATCTCACTATACTCATCATGATATGTATGTGCATGGTCATGCTCTCTTTATTTGTCAATTGCCCAACTGTAATTTGTTCACCCAACATGCTGTTCGTCTTATGGGAGAGACACCTCTAGTGAACTGTGGACCCCGGTCCAATTCTCTTTACTGAAATACAATCTACTGCAATACTTGTTCTACTGTTTTCTGCAAACAATCATCTTCCACACAATACGGTTAACTCTTTGTTACAGCAAGCCGGTGAGATTGACAACCTCACTGTTTCGTTGGGGCAAAGTACTTTGGTTGTGTTGTGCAGGTTCCACGTTGGCGCCGGAATCACTGGTGTTGCGCCGCACTACATCTCGCCGCCATCAACCTTCAACGTGCTTCTTGACTCCTACTGGTCCGATTAAACCTTGGTTTCTTACTGAGGGAAACTTGCCGCTGTGCGCATCACACCTTCCTCTTGGGGTTCCCAACGGACGCGTGTCGAACGAAGAGACAATACGTCAACCACGCGCATCAGGGAACCATCCGACATGCCAGGTATCCCCAGGGAACTCGCTGAGCACGCCCTTAATGTTGACCCAACAGCCAAACCAGTGCAGCAATCAATGCGTCGATTTTCTGAACCCAAGAGGAGAGCAATTGGTGAGGAAATCAATCGACTTCGTAAAGCAGGATTCATCCGAGAGCTCAAGGAATCAGAGTGGGTGGCTAACCCTGTCATGGTACCCAAGAAGGACACCACCGCTCTGCGTATGTGTATCGATTACACCGGCCTCAACAAGCACTGTCCGAAAGACCACTTCCCGCTGCCTAGAATTGACCAGATAGTTGATTCCACAGCCGGATGCGACCGCCTCTCCTTTCTCGATGCCTACTCTGGGTATAACCAGATCAAATTGAAGAAGGAAGATCAGGAGCTAACCGCGTTCATCACCCCACACGGCGTTTTCTGCTACAACGTCATGACCTTCGGGCTGAAAAATGCGGGAGCAACTTACCAACGTTGCATGCAAGCTTGCCTCGGGGAGCAGATCGGGCGAAACATCGAAGTCTATATTGACGATATCGTGGTAAAAACGAAGCACACTGCCACCCTCGTCGACGATTTGCGGGAGACCTTCGATAACCTAGACAGGTACAAGATCAAGTTAAACCCCAAAAAATGCTTCTTCGGAGTACCAGGGGGGCAAGTACTGAAGGGATTCGTTGCATAGAAAACAAAAAATTTCCTACCGCGAGAACGCAATCCAAGACAAGATGCAATCTAGAAGATGGGAGCAACGAGGGGATGAACGAGACTAACCCTTGAAGATTTCCAAAGCCTACAAGAGGAGGCTCTTGTTGCTGCGGTAGACGATCACTTGCCGCTTTCAAAAGCGCGTAGAAGATCTTGACGGTGCCACAATCGGGCAGCACCTCCGTACTCGGTCACACGTTCGATGTTGATGACGACGTCCTTCTCCCCGTTCCAGCGGGCAGCGGAAGTAGTAGATCCTCCTCGGAATTCCGTCAGCACGACGGCGTGGTGGCGGTGGTGGTGGAGATCTCCGGCGGAGCTTCGCTAAGCATATGCGGGAGAGAGAGGTAGGAGGGAACCGCTAGGGTTTGGGAGAGGGGGCGCCGGCTAGGGCAGCCTTGAGGGGTGCGGCCATGGTGGTGTTGTGGTGGCCGGCCAGCCCCTCTCCTCCCCTCTTTATATAGGTGGAAGCCCCAAGGTTAAGGTCAAAGTGTCCGAATAAGACCCCAACAAAAAACCTTCCATGTGACCAAACCTAGGGGGAGTGGGACTCCCCCCTTTCCTTGGTGGGGTGGCCGGCCACCATGGTGGGGAGTCCACTTGGGACTCCTCCTCCCTTAGGCTGGCCGGCCAAGGTGGGTGGAGTCCCTCTGGGACTCCACCTTCCATCCTTATTTCTTCCGGACTCTTCTAGAACCTTCTAGAACCTTCCAGAGAAAATACCGGATCATTTTCAAACCTAGAAAATGACTTCCTATATATGAATCTTATTCTCCGGACCATTCCGGAACTCCTCGTGATGTCCTGGATCCCATCCGAGACTCCGAACAAAACTTCGAACTCCATTCCATATTCCATATCTACTTAAACGACATCAAACCTTAAGTGTGTCACCCTACGGTTCGCGAACTATGTAGACATGGTTGAGACCTTTCTCCGACCAATAACCAATAGCGGGATCTGGAGATCCATAATGGCTCCCACATATTCAACGATGACTTTAGTGATCGACTGAACCATTCACATACGATACCAATTCCCCTTGTCACGCGATATTTTACTTGTCCGAGGTTTGATCATCGGTATCTCTATACCTCGTTCAACCTCGTCTCATGACAAGTACTCTTTACTCGTACCGTGGTATGTGGTCTCTTATGAACCATTCATATGCTTGCAAGCTATTAGACTACATTCCACCGAGAGGGCCCAGAGTATATCTATCCGTCATCGGGATGGACAAATCCCACTGTTGATCCATATGCCTCAACTCATACTTTCCGGATACTTAATCCCACCTTTATAACCACCCATTTACTCAGTGGCGTTTGATGTAATCAAAGTACCTTTCCGGTATAAGTGATTTACATGATCTCATGGTCATAAGGACTAGGTAACTATGTATCGAAAGCTTATAGCAAATAACTTAATGACGTGATCTTATGCTCCGCTTAATTGGGTGTGTCCATTATATCATTCACATAATGACATAACCTTGTTATTAATAACATCCAATGTTCATGATCATGAAACGATGATCATCTATTAATCAACAAGCTAGTTATACAAGAGGCTTACTAGGGACTCCTTGTTGTTCACATAACACACATGTATCAATGTTTCGGTTAATACAATTATAGCATGGTATATAAACATTTATCATAAACATAAAGATATATAATAACCACTTTTATTATTGCCTCTTGGGCATATCTCCAACAGTCTCCCACTTGCACTAGAGTCAATAATCTAGATTACACTGTAATGTACCTAACACCCATGGCATTCTGGTGTTGGTCATACTTTACCCTAGGGAGAGCTTTAGTCAACGGTTCTGACACACTCAGAAACGTATGTATTTTGCAATTCATTTGCGTCTTCACGCATCACTCATTTTCCAAATGAAATATGTCACTAATATTGTCATACACAATATAGCTTCAAAGTTCTGACACTATCGGAACTACACCAAGTTCTCAAAGAACCTCTTGACTTAACATCCTCAGTCATTGTCAAAACAACGACATATTCTGCCTTTGTTTGTAGAATCCATCACAACATTTAGAACTCTTCTAAATCTAGCATTGTGCTACCTTTTAAACAACACTTAGCCTAATTTTGAGATTGAAATTTTATTTTTATATGTGACAAAACCAATATCGGTGCAACACCTTACAGCGATTTGTTTGTCATTTCTCCATACAAAACTATTTATATATCCTTGGTTCTTCTAAAGTACACAGGGATATTCTTACTGTTTGTCCAATGATCATCACATGAATCATTCTGGTATATGCTCCTAACATTTTAGAGCACAGGACATCTGATTGTGTACATATTAATTGTGATCTAAATCACTCATGTGTTTTTACTCATTGAGTGTCAGATACACTCAAGTCTTGTTAAAACTTCACATGACAAGAACATTTTCTTAATATTTCTATATTGAACTACTTCAATATCCTTTCTATGTACTTTGATTTAAACTTATTATGTGTTTCAATCTATCTTCATAGATCTTGACACTAAATATGTTTCAGTCCATATCTTTTCATTGAAGTTAATTCTCAATGAAACCTTTTATAATCAAGTATATAATTACATCATTTATAACCAACTATATGTATCTACATAAAGTATTATAAATATGTCTCAGCGCTCCCACTTAATTTCTTGCAAATGCAAGCCTCTTCATCGTTTCTGATGAAATCAAAAACTTTTTGACTATTTCATCCGGTGAAGATTCCAACTCCGTGATACTCACTTCATCCAATTGAAGTTCGTTTACCTATCTAGTATTCCACGGACTAGCAAAACAATTGGTTGTATCTTGTATACACCTTTAATACACACTTCTGTTAAGTAATGTATTTTGCCATCCTACTATCATATCTCATGAAAGAAATATGTAGCGATTACTAGAATAATCCACATAGACTATAAGCATTGCTACGGAAGATCTAATCTTATCATAGTCAACTCTTTGAACTTTGTCGTAAACAACTTTTCGACAAGTCGAGCTTATTCAAGGATATTCCATCCTAGTCCATCAATTTTATAGATCCGTTTACTTTCAAAAAGTATTCATCTATCATGGATTTCATGGCGTATAGCCATTTTAACGGAGTCAGGGCCCATCATAACTTCTTTGTTTGTAGTTGGTTTATCATTGTTCAAAATCAATCCTTTGTCCACAAATCATTTATTTGATCACAAAGTAAACCATACCTGCAAGGTTCAATATGTACTTTGATCTTCATGGCTAAAACATTTTGTAGTCATGGGAGCCATGATCGTCGTGGTCGCTTCCGGAACCAATTCCGATGCTGCGCTACTCTGATCATTATGCTCAGGTTCATAAACCTTATCAAATTATATTGTCCTCCCACATAAATACTTCACTAGAAACAATTTCTCGGAAATAAGAAACATTGACAAACACTTTTGTCTTTGTCTCGTGGGAAGAATTCCCAATTAAATCTTTGGGATAACCAACAAAGACATTCATCCGATTTTGGTTGTAAACTCTTAGACCAAAATTTAAAGAAAGGACTATAAGGGTTTATACCTATGCCATAACTCGTATGGTGTCATTTCAACGGATCATGATGATGCTCTATTTAGTGTAAAAGCGGTAGTCACTAAAGCATAATCCACAAAAATATAATAGCATCAATATTTTATCTCATCATTGACCCAACAAGGTTTGGATACATCTCTCGGATACTCCATCATCACTATGATACTCCAAGAAACGTGAGTTGTAGAACAATTTCATAACTCTCTTAGATGTTCGCTAAAACTCGTAATTCAAATATTTCTACCATGATCCAATCATAGATATTTGACTTTTCTATTACGATGATTTCCACCTCATGCTGAAATTTATTTGAATCCATTCAAATGTTTCAAACTTCTTCCATATCGAATATATCCACATATATATACTCAATTCATTGTTGGAAGTTTTCATGAAGTAGAAGAATCTCCCGCACACAACTATGCCCAGTGAACCACATACATCATCATGTATGTTTCCACTAAGTTAGTTGCCCGTTCAACTCTTGGCCTATGAACGGTATTTCAGTCATTCTCTTTAGAAAAGATTTGCAAGCGCCAAACGATTCAAAAATCGAATGACTCCAAAATCCATTTGCATGGAGTTCCTTCATGCGTTCCTTTCTAACATGACCTAAATGGCGGTTCCACAAATAAGTGGAATTAAAATCATTTGCCTTATATGGCATTTTAGCGTCAGTGTTATGTATGTGTGTTTCACCATTAAGATTTATAATAACTTATCCATCGTACATGGAGTAATGTCATAATTTGAACAACTCATTGTTTTCATTTGACCAGAGCAAAATAACAATTATTAAGTTCTTTATTATAAATTCTAAGGGCTAGATAGGATGCCAATGACGAACATAATAACACTTTATTTTTGTTCCAGAAGTGCATTCCTATCATATTCCTTGTCAGTCACTTAGGCCATTGTATTCTTGTATTGCGTTGTTTTGTATGACATTTCATACCAACCAATATGGTACTAATACCCAAGAATTTCATTGTGTGACCAAACTAGGAATACAACCATAACATGTATATCATGTATATACACCTGAGCTAGACTTTTTAGTCTTCTCTTTTCTTTCTGCCAAAATATCTTTTGTAGTTTCTCTTTTAGCTTTCCTCATTATTCAGAAAATACTTCACCTTCAATAACTTCTAGGTTTGTTGGTCAAATACCAATAACCTTGAGGTTCTTACTTTGAAGTTGATCATCATATGACAAGTGTTTCAGATTTCACTATTAGTAACTTTGTAATATGATGAACAATTTCACTCATAATTTTATCCATCATTTCATGACGACTTTTCCGAGACCATGTCTGTACATGCTAGGCTCGTAAAGTTTAACCTCAGTATTCGCATGTGCAAATCTGGCTTGCACCCGTTGTATGCACACGTAGAATCTATAACACCCGATCATCACGTGATGCTACGAAACGACGAGTCTTAGCAACGGTGCATACTAAGGACGATCACTTCATGGATATGCGAATATCGTTAGTGCCCCAATAGTTGGAGGATTGGGACGCCTTGCGTCTTCAACCTTCCTACATTCCCATAAAACTTATGAGTTTATGTAGTCTCACCAAATTATATTCTATCATCTTGCAACAAGGTCTTAGATATCACATATATCTCATACCTCGCTTATTTCTGAAAACTAAATTTTCAGCTCCTTACTTTTCAAACAGATTTGAACTTCAAGTTTCACGGAGACAAGATGACTTTAGGTACTAATTGAAACCATAGTTCTTTGAATCAACAATGTGAGGTTTACTAAAAGTTTGCAATAGGACTTAATCATTTCTTGATTCTTTAACAATACGGTACCAGTCCGTAAAGTTTCTTGTCAGATTTTAACAGTATTTCTATCTCAATTACAAGACTAGCGCTTGGTAGAAAACGGATGCCATTACTACAAATTAATTCAAAATACTACTCAGACTATGTTTATGATAATTAGTTCATGTTTTAATCTAATTACTAATGAACTCCCACTTAATACAACATCCCTCATAGTTGTTAAGTGGTACACGATCCACATCCACTACACCAAAACCGATCATCACGTGAGATGATGTAGCTTCAATGGTGAACATCAACATGTTGATCATATCATCCATATGACTCGTGTTCAACCTTTCGGTTTCCGTTGTCCCGAGGCCATGTCTGTACATGCTAGGCTCGTCAAGCAAACCCAAGTATTCCGCGTGTGCAACATGGCTTACACCCGTTGTATGTGAACGTTGAGTCTATCACATCCGATCATCACGAGATGCTTCGAAACGACGAACTGTGCAACGGTGCATACGAGGGGAGAACACTTTATTATCTTGATATTAATGTGAGGGATCATCTTATAATGCTACCGTCGCGATCTAAGCAAAATAAGATGCATAAAGGATTAACATCACATGCAATTCATATGTGATATGATATGGCCCTTTAGTCTTTGAGCCTTCGATCTTCATCTCCAAAGCACGGACATGGTCTCCATCATCAACGGACATGATCTCCATCATCGTCGGCGTAGCGTCAAGGTCCATGGCGCCGTCTTCATGGTTGTTCACCTCATGTAGCAATTATTACAACTACTTTGAAATACTACTCAACATGAAATTTAAAGGCAACCATAAGGCTCCTGCCGGTTGCCACAATACAATAATGATCATCTCATACATATTCATCATCACATCATGGCCATATCACATCACCAAACCCTGCAAAAACAAGTTAGACGTCTCTAATTTGGTTTGCATATTTTACGTGGTTTAGGGTTTTCGAGTGAGATCTAATCTACCTACGAACATGAACCACAACGGTGATACTAGTGTTGTCAATAGAAGAGTAAATTGAATCTTCACTATAGTAGGAGAGACAGACACCCGCAAAGCCACTTATGCAATACAAGTTGCATGTCGAGCGTGGAGCAAATCTCATGAACGCGGTCATGTAAAGTTAGCCCGAGCCGCTTCATCCCACTATGCCACAAAGATGCAAAGTACTCAAACTAAAGACAACATAAGCATCAACACCACAAAACAATTGTGTTCTACTCGTGCAACCATCTATGCATAGACACGGCTCTGATACCACTGAAGGGATTCGTTGCATAGAAAACAAAAAATTTCCTACCGCGAGAACGCAATCCAAGCCAAGATGCAATCTAAAAGATGGGAGCAACGAGGGGATGAACGAGACTAACCCTTGAAGATTTCCAAAGCCTACAAGAGGAGGCTCTTGTTGCTGCGGTAGACGATCACTTGCCGCTTTCAAAAGCGCGTAGAAGATCTTGACGGTGCCACAATCGGGCAGCACCTCCGTACTCGGTCACACGTTCGATGTTGATGACGACGTCCTTCTCCCCGTTCCAGTGGGCAGCGGAAGTAGTAGATCCTCCTCGGAATTCCGGCAGCACGACGGCGTGGTGGCGGTGGTGGTGGAGATCTCCGGCGGAGCTTCGCTAAGCATATGCGGGAGAGAGAGGTAGGAGGGAACCGCTAGGGTTTGGGAGAGGGGGCGCCGGCTAGGGCAGCCTTGAGGGGTGCGGCCATGGTGGTGTTGTGGTGGCCGGCCAGCCCCTCTCCTCCCCTCTTTATATAGGTGGAAGCCCCAAGGTTTAGGTCAAAGTGTCCGAATAAGACCCCAACAAAAAACCTTCCATGTGACCAAACCTAGGGGGAGTGGGACTCCCCCCTTTCCTTGGTGGGGTGGCCGGCCACCATGGTGGGGAGTCCACTTGGGACTCCTCCTCCCTTAGGCTGGCCGGCCAAGGTGGGTGGAGTCCCCTTCCATCCTTATTTCTTCCGGACTCTTCTAGAACCTTCTAGAACCTTCCAGAGAAAATACCGGATCATTTTCAAACCTAGAAAATGACTTCCTATATATGAATCTTATTCTCCGGACCATTCCGGAACTCCTCGTGATGTCCTGGATCCCATCCGAGACTCCGAACAAAACTTCGAATTCCATTCCATATTCCATATATACTTAAACGACATCAAACCTTAAGTGTGTCACCCTACGGTTCGCGAACTATGTAGACATGGTTGAGACCTTTCTCCGACCAATAACCAATAGCGGGATCTGGAGATCCATAATGGCTCCCACATATTCAACGATGACTTTAGTGATCGACTGAACCATTCACATACGATACCAATTCCCTTTGTCACGCGATATTTTACTTGTCCGAGGTTTGATCATCGGTATCTCTATACCTCGTTCAACCTCGTCTCATGACAAGTACTCTTTACTCGTACCGTGGTATGTGGTCTCTTATGAACCATTCATATGCTTGCAAGCTATTAGACTACATTCCACCGAGAGGGCCCAGAGTATATCTATCCGTCATCGGGATGGACAAATCCCACTGTTGATCCATATGCCTCAACTCATACTTTCCGGATACTTAATCCCACCTTTATAACCACCCATTTACGCAGTGGCATTCGATGTAATCAAAGTAACTTTCCGGTATAAGTGATTTACATGATCTCATGGTCATAAGGACTAGGTAACTATGTGTCGAAAGCTTATAGCAAATAACTTAATGACGTGATCTTATGCTACGCTTAATTGGGTGTGTCCATTATATCATTCACATAATGACATAACCTTGTTATTAATAACATCCAATGTTCATGATCTTGAAATGATGATCATCTATTAATCAACAAGCTAGTTATACAAGAGGCTTACTAGGGACTCCTTGTTGTTCACATAACACACATGTATCAATGTTTCGGTTAATACAATTATAGCATGGTATATAAACATTTATCATAAACATAAAGATATATAATAACCACTTTTATTATTGCCTCTTGGGCATATCTCCAACAAGTACTAGGATACTTCATCTCGGCCAGGGGAATCGAAGCCAACCCTTTGAAAATCAAAGCTATTCTCGACATGGAGCTGCCAAAGAATCTGCATTAAGTGCAGCAGTTGGCAGGACGTTTGGCAGCACTCAGCAGGTTCATCGCCAAGCTAGGAGAAAAATCTTTGCCTTTCTACAACTTGATGAAAAAATCGGAAAGGTTCGAGTGGACAAAGGAGGCGCAGGAATCCTTCGACAATCTGAAGAAGATCTTGTCGACATCTCCAGTCCTTGTAACCCCTCGTGAGAAGGAAACGCTGCTCATGTACATAGCTGCGACATCCCAAGTCTTCAGTAGCGTCTTGGTCGTCGAGCGAGAAGAAGCAGGAAGAGTTCATGGCGTACAAAGGCCCGTTTACTATCTCAGCGAAGTACTCACACCCGCAAGACAGAGGTACCCTCATCATCAAAAGCTGGCATATGCAGTATGGAGGTCAGCCCGTAAGCTACGGCACTACTTCACAGAGCATCCGATCGTCGTCGTGAGCGAAGCGCCGTTGAAAAATATAATGACCAATCCAGAGGCCACAGGTCGTGTGTCTCAATGGGCTATCGAGATAGCACCTCACGACATAACTTACGTTAACCGGACGGCTATAAAATCCCAAATCCTCCCAGACTTTGTGGCAGACTGGATTCAATCCCAGACACCGGCGGCACCCGACATGTCAGGATCGTGGATAATGTATTTCGACGGGTCAAAGCGAAGCACAGGCGCTGCAGCAGGAGTGGTGCTGATATCACCACAAGGAGATAAGATGAAGTACATACTACGCATGAACTTCTCTCTGCCGACAAACAATGAAGCAGAATACGAAGCACTGCTGCACGGGATGAAGATGGCAAAGGCGTGTGGGGCGACCCGCCTGGAAATCTACGGGGACTCAAACTTGGTAGTACAACAGTCGATGAATCTGTGCGACGCAGTTAGTGATAATATGATCGCCTATCGGCAGCTGTATCAAAATATGGAAGCCAAGTTCGAGGGGTGTGAGCTCAAACATATCGGGAGAGCCAGCAACGAGGAAGCCGACACCTTAGCAAACATCGGCTCCATGTGCTCTCCCATCCCAGACGGAGTATTTTACGAGGTGATCACTCAGCGATCAATAAAAGAGAAGGCGTCGGCACCTTTAAAACCGTCGACTGAGGGTGCGGAGGCAAACCCGCAGCCAGTTACCGACGAAGCTCCAACTCTCCCGGCCGAACAAATCCTCCTCCTTGAGCCATTATGGACTAACCCGTTCCTGGCGTACCTTACAAGGCAAGAACTGTCGGCGGATCCAGTAGAAGCAAAACGAATCGTCAGGCGATCGAAAGCTTTCACCATAGTAAACGGTGAACTCTACAAGCGTAGCATTTCCGGTATCTTCCAAAGGTGCATTGCCATCAATGACGGAAGAGCACTGCTGCGCGAGATACACGAGGGAACTTGCGGGCATCATGCGGGAAGTAGGGCTCTCGTCGCAAAAGCCTTCAGGGCAGGATTTTACTGGCCAACGGCGGCGGCGGACGCTCGAGATCTGGTCATGAAGTGCGACCCTTGCCAACGGTTTTCCCCAAAACCGCACGCCCCTGCAACAGACTTAATGACGATACCCTTGGCGTGGCCGTTCGCCCAATGGGGACTCGATCAAGTTGGGCCATTGCCGAGATCATCGCCTGGAGGACAAACGTACTTATTAGTTGCAGTCGATAAATTCACAAAGTGGATCGAGGCAGTACCAGTACGAAACCAGAAGGCAAAAACAGCAGTCCAATTCTTCAAGGAAATAACATGTCGATTCGGCGTGCCTCACAGTATCGTCACAGACAATGGGACTAACTTCGACTCCAAAGAGTTCCGAGAATTTTGTGATGACAGGGGAATAAAACTAAAATTCGCATCAGTGGCTCACCCGCAAACAAACGGTCAGGTGGAAAGGATCAACGGTCTAATAGGGGACGGTCTCAAGAAACGCCTCACAGGCGCAGAGGGAGCTTGGGTCGAAGAGCTACCATCAGTACTTTGGAGTTTGCGTACCACGCCTAACAGGTCGACTCAGTACACCCCATTGTTTCTGGTACATGGGGCCGAAGCAGTCCTGCCAGCTGATGTTCGATTCGAAGCACCTCGAGTGACGGCATACACAGAACCCTCTTCCAACATCGCACTGCAAGATGCTGTAGACCTACTAGATGAAGCCCAAGACATTGCTTTAGCCAGAACTACGGTATACCAGTAGGCGCTGAGAAACTACCACAGTCGGCGAATACGCAACCGATGCTTTAGCGTTGGAGATATGGTACTTCGGCTGAAGCAAAAAAGGCCCTCGAAACTCGAGTCTCCATGGGAGGGACCCTACATCGTCACCGAAGTGATACCAGGAGGAGCGTACGGGCTCAAAAATCCAACTTCAGGAAAAGATGTCGGGAATCCATGGAATGTCGCACACCTGCGACGGTTCTATACATAGGGCGCAATTGTTTTTTATTTTTATAGTCCTTAAGGTTGCTTTTCCTTATGAATAAAGTTTTAACCAGGTTTTCTGCCTCCTTTCTTCAATCTAGGCCCCCACCACCTGAACAGGTCGACTGCGGCCCCTACCTTCGGCTCTTACTCCCATCGGGAGCGTTGGCCCAGAAAACACACAGTGTCATTAATTAAATACTCTCAACGAGAGCTAAGATTTGTGACACACAAAAAGAAAACAACCAATCCAAGCCTCGAGAAAATACGCGAGTGCTGCAGTCGATGGTTACATTATCACAAAATGAGGGTCAAACCGGTGCACCGCGTGACGATGCCAAGCGTCCAATTCCCTCGACTAAGTCGATGGGTCTCGCTTTTACAAAACTTACACAAAGGCTTCGCAATAACATTGCATAATCCAACGAAGTCGTCGGGAGAGCAGGTTGAACTGATCACTCAGCCGCCCTCGACAAATAAAATATCAATCGAATTAATATAGCGTACAACGTACGCAATAAATTTATACAAAGTAATCTTATGCAGGAAATAAGGCTATTACATTCATAGTCGAGCTCCCCGGTCCCAATGGGCCTTCAGATCCTTCTCAAGGCACGACTCCATCCGGAAAACAATGGTGTAAGCAGGACCTCTAGCGGCATCATAATACTGGCCTAAGCTTCTCTCGGTGTTCGCTACGGCTCCCAAGTCTAGAGATGGATGACATGCCAATATTGAAGCAAAAGCAAGTTCCGCACCAGCCAGGAGTTCCTTCCGCACCAGCTGCCGAATCCTTTCGGGAGACTTGAATCAGGTGAACAAGGCAGATAAGGTTTCGGGTGCTTGATCCAGAGGAAACAAGGTGTTCCAAACGATCGTGAGATGAGCATGAAACTTATCAAAATAATAATGCGCCTTCCCCACCCGATACTTAAACTTCGCCATGACGACAGCCTTCGGACGATGCAACCACAAACCATGATTCGGGTGCGCAACGTCAGTCATTGCCTCAACCTCTTCATGGATCTTCTTGTTCTCCTCAGCAACATCTGAAGCTACAACTGGTAAGGAATAAGAACCAGTTAAGGGAACATTCAAAACTACTGCAGAGAGCAAAGCATGGGTTAATACTTACAGCCTAAACTTTCGGTAGCAACATGGAGACCATCAAGAGCGTATTGTTCGATAGCTGTCGCTATTTCCCCCTTTTTCTTCACCAAGGCCGCCATCGCACGAAGAGAAGTGATATCTTTGTCTAAACTAGACACTTGGTCACGCAAAGCGGCGAACGAGGCCTGACTCATCATTATTTGAAGGATTCGGAAAAAGCTCAGCACGAGAAGAAGACGGAGGAATCTGCAGTGCAATCCTTAATTCAGACTAGTATCAAAGTAAAACTCCCATCGGGAGCACTGGGCATATGTGATACATTCAAAGGCATGTTCAAATTGGCAACAGAGCCGAAATAAAATTGGACTGCAACGAAGTTATGACTGATCTTATTTACAACAAGTCGAATGAAAAGTTCAAGGGTTCGCTGATGACGAGCCAAGAGCAGATTCGGGAGCAGGCTCAGCTTGAGCTTCATCCACCAGCTTCAGGAGTCGGTTGGCGCAAGTAACTGCCGATCGCTTGTAAGGTTCAAGGTCGACTAAATGATTGTCGTTATCAACAGGCAACGCCTTGGACAACTCCTCCAAGTCCGACCCCATCCCATGGCCCATGAGCAATTGGAAAGTAAGAACCGCCCCAAATAAACGGCTACGACGTTTCAATACCTCCACAGGATCGGAAGGGTCAACAAGGAAGGAAGCCGCCATCTCGTCGAGAGTCTTGTCCTCTTTCATCTTCGGGAAGATCATCGAGTATAACCTCGACAGTGCTCCCTTGGCCTTTTTCAAAAGACTAAGTACTTGGACATTAGACTCGGTAGCAAGTGATAAGGCATCGGCTGTAGAGTCCTCCCGAAGCTGATGACGACGGGTGACGGTTAGGTCGGCAGCATCTGAAAGGAAGACAGGTCAGCAATCAATAATGGAAACACCAAGACGAAAAACGGTGAACTATGAGCTGTTACCTAGCAAATCCTTGATGGACTCACGAAGAGCGCCTTCCTTCTTGTCGATCGGGGCCGCCGCTACGTTCTTGGCATCTAGCTCATCCCTCAGTCGTTGCTTCAGCTTCTTTACTTTCTCCTTCAGCAAGACGTTCTCGTTCTTAGCGTCAGTGGCGAGCCTGTTGGCCTCAAGCACCTGATCAGCCGAAGATCTGATGGTCTTTCGAAGTTGGGAATTTTCAGCTTCTAGTCGGGTGAACTCTTCGGCGAACTCCACCACAGCATCGACTGTGGCATAAATCGGCTGCGGCAAAATAAGATCATAAGGATTCAGTCGATATAAAGAAAAACTTGGCAACGTGGAGCAGGTTGAATACTTACATGGTCACGACCAGCCGATGAAGTAGGAACGTCGCCAGGAGGAATAACCGTCGACACTGGAACCTTCTCTACAACCGTTCGCGAGGGAGGCGTCGATTTCGTAGGAGAAGGATTGGATTCCTTGGCCGATGCAGCTCTCTCAGAGAAAAGTTTGGCCCTCTTTGCAAGAGGGATTTCATCATCGTCATCATCAGAGCTACTTAAAAACAGTGCACAGTTAGCATGCAAGATGATAGGAAATAAATCAAGGGAGAAGTAAGAAACACCCACAGGTCAAGGTCATCTTCGCCTGCGAAGAAGCTTGTTGAGCTCTTCTTGACGGGACGAGGCGCGGCAGCTTCGTCGGCATCATTATCTCCTCCGCGAGGACTTTTTTCAGCCGAGGTGATAAGGTCATCGTGTACCTGCTTCCGACGCCTACTCCTATTAAAAGCGTCGTCTTCAGTAGCCTCCTCCTCTTGGACATCGCTATCCTCAAGGGCATGCGGGGCCTCCTCAGTTCCGTCAGAATCCTCGTCGTCATCCTCTAGTACCACACCACTTTCGGGTGTAGGAGGATAGCATCGGGCAGCAGCAAGCGCCTACCGAAGGAAAAATAAGTTTGTGAGATGCAACGGATAAAGGAGTAACAACAGCAGAAGAAAAACAAAGGATTACCTCAGTCGGAGGGTGATCAGAATCATAAGGGGAACGGGCCGAAGTCAGGACAATGTTGTCCCTCATACTAAGGCACGTTAAGCGGCGGACCTCATCCCGGAGTTCTTCAGCCGAAAGTTCGGCAGAGCTGACTCTGGACTCATCCTCCTTGCCCGTGTAAAGCCACAGCTGGTGGGAGCGAGACATCAACGGTTGCACTCGACGTTGAAGGAACACCGAGACAACCTCGGTACCGCACATCGTCAAGCCTCCCGTGTTCTTTAGAGTGACTATTTGGTCGAACAGCCTATCGGCTGTCAATCTCTCTTCGGGAGAAAGAGTGTTTTGCCAAGATTTTTTCGGCTTAGCTATCAGCTTATCTTCGAAGGGAGGAAGGTTTAGGCGTCGCCCAGGCACTAGTGGGTCTCGCAAGTAAAACCACTTGTTGCGCCAGCCTTGGACGGACTCCTTCATTGGATAATCGAAGTAGTCGACTTCCTTCCTAACAACAAAGCCGACGCCACCGACGACGGGGGGGGCGTTGCTGTCATTGTGGCGCTTCACGTAGAAGATCTTCCTCCAGAGACCCCAGTGAGGATCAATGCCAAGGAAGGCTTCGCAGACAGTAATGAAGATAGAAAGGTGGAGGATGGAGTTTGGGGTCAGCTGCCAGAGCTGAATCCTATAGAAGAAAAGAAGAGAACGGAGGAATTCGTGCGCTGGAAGAGAAAGGCCGCGGAATAGAAAAGCAGAGAACATGACGGTGAAGCCCTTTGGGGGCTTTGGGCGAGAAACTGCACCTGGAAGGCGGATATCATCTTCAGATGCGGAGATGAATCCAAGGGTTCGCAGTCTGTTGATGTCGCGGTTGGAAATGGCGGAGGCACTCCAGTCACGGCTAACTTTGGCCGCCTCCGAGGCACTAGCACCCTTCTTTTTACCCATGGCGCTTGAAGCTTCTGAGGGAAGGATGCAGGAAGAAGGAGAGGATGCGCGAAGGAGATGAGCAGTGGAGGTGTAAAAAAGTATAAATGAGGAAGTCCTCTATTTATACCTTAAGGATTAACATGAGATCGTGGCCATAACTCCGTGGGCGTCGTGGGAGGTGGAGCGAATCCAGCTGTACACGTGGCGCTAAAAAACAGGATGGAACCGGCGGCCCATTATTCCCACGTCGCGCGAAAATCGAGGAAACGCCTCGGTCACTGCGCGTGCACTGGTCAAAACCTAAAAACTGCCTGCGCAGAACTAGGGTGGGCCCGGAGGGGTCAAGTCTTGTCAATCAGGTCACAACAGCGGCGTGTCATCAGTGACGTCATGGGCACTATTGAAGAGATAAGAAAATGTCGGGTGATCAACTTGAGCCTACGCGCGGATTGCGAGCATCCGCACCTAGGCTCGGGGGCTACTCCCATCGGGAGCGCGGACGCGCACCCGATAGAATAAAGACTCGAAGGAAAAAAACGTGACTCGAGTCTGCATTCGGACGTAAGTGCCCGTGCCCAGACTCGGGGACTACTCCCATCGGGAGCGCTGAACGCGCACCCGATAGAACTTTTTTCGCACTCCAGGATCATGCACGGGGACTTGATTCTGTGTAGGGTAACATTGTTTTGCCGTCGGCAGTTAACCAACAAAAGTTGGGCACGTTATTCGTTATCCCTTGCATAAGGAAATTGTATCGGATGAACTACAAAGACTTGCAGGAAAAAGCTTCGGCAGAAGAAAATGTTCGAGTGGTACAACTTGAGTCTACGCACGGATTGCAAGCATTCGTACCTAGACTCGGGGGCTACTCCCATCGGGTGACGCGCTCCCGATAGAAAATAGAAGATAGAAGAAACACAAGAATGATCAAGGAGAAGGACTTCGGAAGAAGACATGCACTAGTCTCTACCCGAACTACATTCGGCTAGACACTCGGGGGCTACTGACGTGGGCATTACCCTTCGGGTAACTACTGTTGCTCTACCCTACACGGTCCAGCTGGAGGCCCATGAAGGTACCCGATGGTAAGATGGGCCACTAGGACGGTGCGACAGAAGATTACTTGGAGTACAAGACATGGAGGAAACCGAACAAGGAAAGATTGGAGATAGATCTACTGTAAACCAACTCATGCTCGAATAGACCTCTCGAGACCTGGCCACCTATATAAAGGCCAGGAGAGGGGCTATCGAGGAACACAATCAATCTTAGCAATACTAGCCAGCAGAAGCTTAGAACTAGGTTACCTAGCAACTAGCATCTCGACGAGATCACAGCCGAACTATTTGGCACCCCATTGTAACCTGTTTTCATCATAATCAAGAACAGACAGGCAGGACGTAAGGGTTTTACCTCATCGAGGGCCCCGAACCTGGGTAAATCGCTCTCCCCGCTTGTCTGTGTACCGATGTCTTATGTCAGCTTGCAGGATTCCATCAACCCAAAGCCCCTATCGGAGGGCATTGCCGAGGAGCACCCTCGACACCCGAAACCCAAGTCTACAATACGTAGGCATTGCCGAGGTGATCTCTCGTCAATTGGCGCCGACCGTGGGGATCGCGACGACTCGATTTTGTCATCCGGGCGGGATCCATCGAGTTCATCATCAGTAACATCCAAACTGCATCTGGTGAACAGTCTACTTCAACTTCGTATATCAGATCAGGCGTTCGTGTACTTCGTTACGGCTAGCTTCTTCGTCCAAGACATGGCCACGGCCTGGTGCGTCCCATCATGGCCGGCCTACACGCAGCGTTCAGTCGCGGAAGAAAAGGAGAGAAATGTTTTGGGCAAACTCAAGTATCGGCAGCGCTCGCGTAACCTATTCTCTACAAAGCATCCAAGAAAGAAGTAAAAGCAACTAACTAAGGAAAAAAGGAGACTACTACCGTACGTATGGAGAAAGGAGTAAAGAGAAAGAAAGATCGGCCAAGCACCTTGCGAGGTTGATCAAAAAGAAAAAGGAAGATGGATTCGAAGGAGTAAAGAGAAAGAAAGATCGGCCAAGCACCTTGCGAGGTTGATCAAAAAGAAAAAGGAAGATGGATTCGTTTTCGAGACGGGTCAGAAGCTCTAAGTCCAAGGAGGAAAAAAAATTTGCCAAGACAATGCATACTAGATTGGATCAAATTCCAAGACGAATCAGCAACTTTCCGGTGAAGTTCCATTGATCAGAGAAAAGAGATCATCAATGCTGCTAACGTGAGGATAAGGCTACAAAAAAAAATTTGGGAACTTATGTTGACGGCTCGGTCCATATTTTTCGGGTCACGAGTCTGCCCGTTCAGACAACCATTGACATGAAGCGCAAAACACCTGGGAGTTCAGCCACTTCGTCGACCCCATCCACATCGTCGAAATTTTCCGGCCAAACACCACCGTCATCGAATCGCCATCCAACACAAAAATCAGGTGCTATATTTTCATTATGTAAAATTTATTTGGCCAATTATTCTTCGTACTATTATTTGCGCGCAGGTTTTTGCGTCATAATATAACTGCAGATTGAAGCAAAACTTCGATTACTCTGTTCGGGCGACCGCGCCCTCTGATGCGCACTTACCGTACTCGGGGACTTGCAAGTCATAGACCCGACATTATTGACTAAATATATTCGGGTGCTCACCTGTCGCGGGTTCGCTACATCGATTGCGTCCTCTTCATCGACTATTTTCGGCCAGGCGCCACGCGACTACATCGATTGTGTCCGCCACATGATTTGCTTCCACGGCGGCTCCACCGCAACCGATAAAAAAGCTAAGTGTTCCTCTTCCGAGAATCAATTGTTATTTACTTTCGTCACACCCGAATACCCGGCGGGGCTGCGCCATTACATTATTACAGCAAATACAACCGACACTCGGGGATCCGCCATTACTTCGTTACCACAAATATATTCGGTTATTTGGTGAATTTCTTTTCTTCGGCTCTGGATATATCTTCTCCGGCTCAGTGAAATTATTTCTTCGGCTCAGTGGAATTATTTGCTTCGACTTAGTGGATTTATCTTCTTCGGCTCAGTGGATTTATTCTCTTCGGATTACTGGATTGGTTTTCTTTAGGTTATTATTGGTTCACTTATACACCATGCGAAGATTTTTCAGTGCTCACGGAGGAACTCGACGAGCGCGCTTTCCTATGCGAGGTCCATGTCTGTTGCAATGGACGTCGTTTTCTTTGGATCTATCGGATGAATCTGCACCTCCTTGGAATCCTTAGTAGTGTTGAAGGTTGGCTCCCTGAGTGGCCTTCCTGCATCTGGCAACACATCATAATCAGTTGTGAGCCTTGACGCCATATATTCTGCTTGCATCCCAAAAGTTTCTGACAGTCGATGAAAATCATTGTCGCATTTATCAGCTAACGCGAAACTGCATTTGACTGTAATTGGCCCCTTAGGTCCAGGTAACCTCCACAACAGGTACGTGTAGTGTGGTACCGCCATAAACCTGGTATATATTGGTCGTCCCAACAAGGCGTGATATTGCGACGGGAAATCCACAACTTCAAACTCCAGCCTTTCTATCCTGTAGTTTTCTCGGGTCCCAAACTGAACGTCGAGATTAATCTTCCCCAATGGATAACTCGGCTTCTCTGGAGTGATTTCATGAAAACGTGTGTCAGTTGGTTTTAGATTTGCCAGGGATATATTCATCTTCCTTAGTGTATCCGCATACATAAGGTTTAGACTGCTACCTCCATCTATGAATACTCGAGATACGTCGAATCCTGCGATCACCGCTGGTAAGATAAGTGCTGACTGTCCTGGTCGAGGAACTTGCTGCGGGTGATCCGCAATTGTGAAGCCAATGTCCTGTCCCGACCAATTTAGGTACTCAATCATTCGTGCAGGCATCTTCTCTGCCATGAACACTTGTCGTGAGATTACTTTCTGGGCCCTATTAGACGGCCTAGCTTTCTGAATCATCGAGACCGCGCCATTGGAGTTTGGATCAACATATGGAGGTGGGTGTGGTGCTGCCGCTATTCTGAGCTGGTGCCGATTTTCGTCCGTAATTGCGGGAGGAGGTGGTACGTGGATCTCACTCCTGGGCCCTTGGGGGTTTCTGTGCGTTGCCTGAGCATTAGCGTGCCCTGCTATTCTCAACATTGCTTGAAAATTTCGACAGTCCTTCTGCAGATGTCCTGACTGCCTCTTCCCATTATTGTCGAGATAGAAATGCATCTGACATGGCCCGTTCATCATATCCTCGGAAGATACAAAAGGTCTCAGAAACCTTGGTCCACTATTTTGCCCGTTATTCCGAGAGTCATCTCTATTGTCGCCTCGCTGCTCGTTACTCTTTTGATATTCATCTCTATTGTTTCCTCCAGTGTTTCCCCGAAACCCAGCCGATATTTGGCCAGGAGCATCGTAACTCGAAAATTGTCGAGGAAATCGTCGTCTATTTTGAAAATTTCGGCTATGGTCCTCCTCCGGTGACCTGTGTCGCTTATTGTGAACAACATCTTCTCCATCTGCCCATCTGTTTGCTATCTCCATTAATGCTGACACCGTCCTTGGGTTGGTTCTCCCCAAGTCTTCGACAAAATCTCCTCGCCGAATTCCTGCCACAAACGCATCTATTGCTCTCTCGTCAGATATATTCTCTGCCGAGTTTTTAATGATGTTCCACCTTTGGATGTATTTTCTCATTGATTCATCATGCTTTTGTCGACATGATCTCAACTCTTCTAGTGATGCAGGTTTTTTGCAGGTTGATCGGAAGTTCTTGACAAATACATCATCAAAAACATCCCAGCTGTCGATGGAACCCGGGGGAAGCTTCTTTATCCAAGATCTTGTGGCTCCACTCAGGTGTACTTGAATGCTCTGCATGGCTGTTGCTCTGGTTCCACCTATCAGTTTCACCGTCTCAAGGTAATCGACTAGCCAATCCTCGGGATCTTGCAGGCCATCGAATTTCTTGAAATTGTCTGGTAACTTAAATCCTGACGGGACTCGAGTTTTTCGAACTCGTCTCGTAAAGCACGGGAGTCCACACATATCTTCTTCATCAACTTCTGGTGAATGCCGATGTTCCCTTCTGTCCTGTCGCGCTCTATCCACCCTGGCCTGAGTCGCTGTATCTCTGACCCCGCTCGCTCTCGGGGGATTCTGCACGGCTACAATAGGTCGTGGACTATTTTGCCTTGCAGCTCCTTCGGGAGGTGTAGTTGAGAATGTGATACGTCTCCGACGTATCGATAATTTCTTATGTTCCATGCCACATTATTGATGATATCTACATGTTTTATACACATTATATGTCGTATTTATGCATTTTCCGGTACTAACCTATTAACGAGATGCTGAAGAGCCAGTTGCTGTTTTCTGCTGTTTTTGGTTTCAGAAATTCTACAAAGGAAATATTCTCGGAATTGGACGAAATCAACGCCCAGGGTCCTATTTTGCCACGAAGCTTCCAGAAGACCGAAAGGGAAACGAAGTGAGGCGACGAGGCGGCGACACGCCAGGGCGGCGCGGCCCACCTCCTGGCCGCGCGGCCCTGTTGTGTGGGCCCCTCGCGTCGCCTCCTGACCTACCCTTTCGCCTACTTAAAGCCTCCGTCGCGAAACCCCCAGTACCGAGAGCCACGATACGGAAAACCTTACTGAGACGCCGCCGCCGCCAATCCCATCTCGGGGGATTCAGGAGATCGCCTCCGGCACCCTGCCGGAGAGGGGAATCATCTCCCGGAGGACTCTTCATCGCCATGATCGCCTCCGGAGTGATGAGTGAGTAGTTCACCCCTGGACTATGGGTCCATAGCAGTAGCTAGATGGTCGTCTTCTCCTTATGTGCTTCATTGTCGGATCTTGTAAGCTGCCTAACATGATCAAGATCATCTATCTGTAATTCTATATGTTGTGTTTGTCGGGATCCGATGGATAGAGAATACTATGTTATGGTGATTATCAATCTATTACCTATGTGTTGTTTATGATCTTGCATGCTCTCCGTTATTAGTAGAGGCTCTGGCCAAGTTTTTGCTCTTAACTCCAAGAGGGAGTATTTATGCTCGATAGTGGGTTCATGCCTCCATTAAATCTGGGACAGTGACAGAAAGTTCTAAGGTTGTGGATGTGTTGTTGCCACTAGGGATAAAACATTGATGCTATGTCCAAGGATGTAGTTGTTGATTACATTACGCACCATACTTAATGCAATTGTCTGTTGTTTGCAACTTAATACCGGAAGGGGTTCGGATGATAACCTGAAGGTGGACTTTTTAGGCATAGATGCATGCTGGATAGCGGTCTATGTACTTTGTCGTAATGCCCAATTAAATCTCACAATACTTATCATATCATGTATGTGCATTGTCATGCCCTCTCTATTTGTCAATTGCCCGACTGTAATTTGTTCACCCAACATGCTATTTATCTTATGGGAGAGACACCTCTAGTGAACTGTGGACCCCGGTCCTATTGTTCTTTACTGTTTTCTGCAAACAATCATCTTCCACACAATACGGTTAATCCTTTGTTACAGCAAGCTGGTGAGATTGACAACCTCACTGTTTCATTGGGGGAAAGTACTTTGGTTGTGTTGTGCATGTTCCACGTTGGCGCCGGAATCCCTGGTGTTGCGCCGCACTACATCCCGCCGCCATCAACCTTCAACGTGCTTCTTGGCTCCTCCTGGTTCGATAAACCTTGGTTTCTTTCTGAGGGAAAACTTGCTACTGTCTGCATCACACCTTCCTCTTGGGGTTCCCAACGGACGTGTGTCAACTGCACGCATCAAGCTAAATTTCTGGCGCCGTTGCCGGGGACCTGAAGAAAAGTTACACCACGAAGATTTCTATCTCCCACGTCAACTGCACGCCAGTAGTAAATTTCTGGCGCCGTTGCCGGGGAGATCAAGACACGCTGCAAGGGGAGTCTCCACAATCCAATCTCTTTACTTTGTTTTTGTCTTGCTTTATTTTATTTACTATTTGTTAGCTGCACTTAAACAAAACACAAAAAAATTAGTTGCTAGCTTTACTTTATTTACTGTCTTGTTCTCCATATCAAAAACACAAAAAAAATTAGTTACTTGCATTTACTTTATTTACCTTTTGTTTATTTCATCATGTTTCCTCCTAAGTACACTCTAAAAGACATACCGGTAGGACGAGGGTCTATAATTGGAAGAGATAATATAGAAGATTTTTTTCACTCATGTTAGTACCACTGAAGATTTTGAAGATAGACACTTGGTAGAACTTGCTCCTACTTATGAAATTGCTGTTGCTTCTTTAGTTCGCATGTTGGAAACTAAATTTGTTAATCTCAATCCTATAATCCAACACATGTTTCTCACACTTGGTGATATGGAAGAAGGGGAGAAGAAAGATTTTGTCTTAGGAACCCTTCTTAAAGAATTTGGTGGTGTAGCAAGAGAGGCTAGAAAAGTCTTTATTAAATATAAGATGCTTGGTTCTTACACCAACTTTGCTAGTACCCTTGAAAAAATGGACATTGATAGAATAAAGTACACTAATAATGTTAATGATGTAGGGAATATTAAGACATCAATACCTTGCAAGCTAGCAGGAATGTTCGAGGCATTAGAAAAGAATTATGATTGGATTGTTCCTGAAAATTTGTTTGATAAGAATAGTAAGCCTAAGAGTAATGAAAAGGGAGCCTCTGAAACTTACATAGATAAGATAACATGCATTGTTGAGGCAACTCCCAACACCCAGGGTAATGCCGATGCTTCATCTCTTGATAATACTTGATATACACTTTCTGTGCCTAGCTGAAAGGCGTTAAAGAAAAGCGCTTATGGGAGACAACCCATGTTTTTACTACAGTACTTTGTTTTATATTTGAGTCTTGGAAGTTGTTTACTACTGTAGCAACCTCTCCTTATCATGTTTTTGTGCCAACTAAAATCTCTATGGTAAAGTTGATGCTAGATTTGGATTGCTGCACAGAAACAGCATTGCTGTCTGTCACGAATTCGCGCAGAAGTCTCTGTAAAAAAATCAAAAAAATCTGCAAATTTACGTGCGTGATCCTCAGATATGTACGCAACTTTCATTAGTTTTGAGTTTTTCCGTTTGAGCAAGTTAAGTGCCCCTTCCAGGTTCGTCTTTACGGACTGTTCTGTTTTTGACAGATTCTGCCTTTTATTTCGCATTGCCTCTTTTGCTATGTTGGATGAATTTCTTTGATCCATTAATGTCCAGTACCTTTGTGTAATGTTCAGAAGTGTTAAGAATGATTGTGTCACCTCTGAACATGTGAATTTTTGATTGTGCACTAATCCTCTAATGAGTTTGCTTGAAGTTTGGTGTGAAGGAAGTTTTCAAGGGTCAAGAGAGGAGTATGATATACTAAGATCAAGAGGAGTGAAAGCTCTAAGCTTGGGGATGCCCCGGTGGTTCACCCCTGCATATTTTAAGAAGACTCAAGCGTCTAAGCTTGGGGATGCCCAAGGCATCCCCTTCTTCATCGACAACATCATCAGGTTCCTCCCCTGAAACTATATTTTTATTCAGTCACATCTTATGTACTTTGCTTGGAGCGTCTGTTTGTTTTTATTTTTGTTTTTGTTTGAATAAAATGGATCCTAGCATTCACTATGTGGGAGAGAGACACGCTCCGCTGTTGCATATGGACAAATATGTCCTTAGGCTTTACTCATAGTATTCATGGCGAAGGTTGAATCTTCTTCGTTAAATTGTTATATGGTTGGAATCGGGAAATGCTACATGTAGTAATTCTAAAATGTTTTGGATAATTTTATACTTGGCAATTGTTGTGCTCATGTTTAAGCTCTTGCATCATATACTTTGCACCCATTAATGAAGAAATACATAGAGCTTGCTAAAATTTGGTTTGCATATTTGGTCTCTCTAAAGTCTAGATAATTTCTAGTATTGAGTTTTGAACAACAAGGAAGACGGTGTAGAGTCTTATAATGTTTACAATATGTCTTTTATGTGAGTTTTGCTGCACCGGTTCATCCTTGTGTTTGTTTCAAATAAACCTTGCTAGCCTAAACCTTGTATCGAGAGGGAATACTTCTCATGCATCCAAAATCCTTGAGCCAACCACTATGCCATTTGTGTCCACCATACCTACCTACTACATGGTATTTCTCCGCCATTCCAAAGTAAATTGCTTGAGTGCTACCTTTAAAATTCCATCATTCGCCTTTGCAATATATAGCTCATGGGACAAAATAGCCTTAAAAACTATTGTGGTATTGAATATGTACTTATGCACTTTATCTCTTATTAAGTTGTTTGTTGTGCGATAACCATGTTCCTGGGGACGCCATCAACTCTTTGTTGAATATCATGTGAGTTGCTATGCATGTTCGTCTTGTCTGAAGTAAGGGCGGTTTTCACAATCAAATGGTTTGAGTATGCATACTGTTAGAGAAGAACATTGGGCCGCTAACTAAAGCCATGAATCATGGTCGAAGTTTCAGTTTGGACATAAAACCTCAATCTCTTATGAGAATATTAACTGTTGTTGAATGCTTAAGCATTAAAAGAGGAGTCCATTATCTGTTGTCTATGTTGTCCCGGTATGGGTGTCTAAGTTGAAGAATGATCAAAAGCGAGAAATCCAATGCGAACTTTCTCCTTAGACCCTTGTACAAGCGGCATAGAGGTACCTCTTTGTGACACTTGGTTGAAACATATGTTATGCAATGATGATCAGTGTTAACCCAAACTAATTAGGACAAGGTGCGGGCACTATTAGTACACTATGCATGAGGCTTGCAACTTGTAAGATATAATTTACATGATACATATGCTTTATTACTACCGTTGACAAAATTGTTTCATGTTTTCAAAATAAAAGCTCTAGCACAAATATAGCAATCGATGCTTTCCTCTTTGAAGGACCTTTCTTTTACTTTTATGTTGAGTCAGTTCACCTATCTCTCTCCACCTCAAGAAGCAAACATTTGTGTGAACTGTGCATTGATTCTTACATACTTGCATATTGCACTTGTTATATTACTCTATGTTGACAATTATCCATGAGATATACATGTTACAAGTTGAAAGCAACCGCTGAAACTTAATCTTCCTTTGTGTTGCTTCAATACCCTTACTTTGATTTATTGCTTTATGAGTTAACTCTTATGCAAGACTTATTGATGCTTGTCTTGAAGTCCTATTCATGAAAAGTCTTTGCTTTATGATTCATTTGTTTACTCATGTCACTACCATTGTTTTGATCGCTGCATTCATTACATATGCTTACAATAGTATGATCAAGGTTATGATGGCATGTCACTCCAGAAATTATCTTTGTTATCGTTTACCTGCTCGGGACGAGCAGGAACTAAGCTTGGGGATGCTGATACGTCTCCGACATATCGATAATTTCTTATGTTCCATGCCACATTATTGATGATATCTACATGTTTTATACACATTATATGTCGTATTTATGCATTTTCCGGCACTAACCTATTAACGAGATGCCGAAGAGCCAGTTGCTGTTTTCTGCTGTTTTTGGTTTCAGAAATCCTACAAAGGAAATATTCTCGGAATTGGACGAAATCAACGCCCAGTGTCCTATTTTTCCACGAAGCTTCCAGAAGACCGAAAGGGAAACGAAGTGAGGCGACGAGGCGGCGACACGCCAGGGCGGCGCGGCCCACCTCCTGGCCGCGCGGCCCTGTTGTGTGGGCCCCTCGCGTCGCCTCCTGACCTACCCTTTCGCCTACTTAAAGCCTCCATCGCGAAACCCCCAGTACCGAGAGCCACGATACGGAAAACCTTACTGAGACGCCGCCGCCAATCCCATCTCGGGGGATTCAGGAGATCGCCTCTGGCACCCTGCCGGAGAGGGGAATCATCTCCCGGAGGACTCTTCATCGCCATGGTCGCCTCCGGAGTGATGAGTGAGTAGTTCACCCCTGGACTATGGGTCCATAGCAGTAGCTAGATGGTCGTCTTCTCCTTATGTGCTTCATTGTCGGATCTTGTGAGCTGCCTAACATGATCAAGATCATCTATCTGTAATTCTATATGTTGTGTTTGTCGGGATCCGATGGATAGAGAATACTATGTTATGGTGATTATCAATCTATTACCTATGTGTTGTTTATGATCTTGCATGCTCTCCGTTATTAGTAGAGGCTCTGGCCAAGTTTTTGCTCTTAACTCCAAGAGGGAGTATTTATGCTCGATAGTGGGTTCATGCCTCCATTAAATCTAGGACAGTGACAGAAAGTTCAAAGGTTGTGGATGTGCTGTTGCCACTAGGGATAAAACATTGATGCTATGTCCAAGAATGTAGTTGTTGATTACATTACGCACCATACTTAATGCAATTGTCTGTTGTTTGCAACTTAATACCGGAAGGGGTTCGGATGATAACCTGAAGGTGGACTTTTTAGGCATAGATGCATGCTGGATAGTGGTCTATGTACTTTGTCGTAATGCCCAATTAAATCTCACAATACTTATCATATCATGTATGTGCATTGTCATGTCCTCTCTATTTGTCAATTGCCCGACTGTAATTTGTTCACCCAACATTCTATTTATCTTATGGGAGAGACACCTCTAGTGAACTGTGGACTGATACGTCCAATTTGCATCACTATTTTATATCATAATTTGCTGTTATTCATTGATATATTTCATATTGGGACACAATACTTATGTTATTTCATCTATTTTGCATGTTTCATCATTATTGGAGGATCGAACACCGGAGCCAGGATTCTGCTGGAAAAAGCACCGTCAGAACGCAATATTTCGGAAGATCAACTCTGGAAGGAAATTATACCAAAAATCCTATTTTTCAAGATGACGACGGACCCCCGAAGGAGGAGCCAGGCGCAGCCTGGGTGGGCCCACACCCTAGGGCGGCGCGGCCCAGGCCCTGGCCGCGCCGGCCTATGGTCTGGGGGGCCCACGACCCTTTTCGCCTCCTTTTCTTCGCCAAACCCTTCGTCCCGAAGACCTAAGCCAGAAGGGGTACCTCGCGAAGAGTTACAGCCGCCTCTGCGGGGCGGAGAACACCAGAGAGAAAAGAGCTCTCCGGCGGGCAGGAATCCGCCGGGGAAATTCCCTCCGGGAGGGGGAAATCGACGCCATCGTCACCGTCATCGAGCTGGACATCATCGCCATCACCATCATCATCATCTCCATCATCATCACCGCCGTCATCACCGCTGGACACCACCACCGCCGTAGCAATTTGGGTTTGATCTTGATTGTTTGATAGGGGAAACTCTCCCGGTATCGATTTCTACTTGTTGTTGATGCTATTGAGTGAAACCATTGAACCAAGTTTATGTTCAGATTGTTATTCATCATCATATCACCTCTGATCATGTTCCGTATGATGTCTCGTGAGTAGTTCGTTTAGTTCTTGAGGACATGGGTGAAGTCTAAATGTTAGTAGTGAACTATGGTTGAGTAATATTCAATGGTGTGATATTTAAGTTGTGGTGTTATTCTTCTAGTGATGTCATGTGAACGTCGACTACATGACACTTCACCATTTATGGGCCTAGGGGAATGCATCTTGTATTCGTTTGCTAATTGCGGGGTTGCCGGAGTGACAGAAACCTAAACCCCCGTTGGTATATCGATGCAGGAGGGATCGCAGGATCTCAGAGTTTAAGGCTGTGGTTAGATTTAATTCTTAATTACTTTCTTGTAGTTGCGGATGCTTGCAAGGGGTATAATCACAAGTATGTATTAGTCCTAGGAAGGGCGGTACATTAGCATAGGTTCACCCACACAACACTTATCATAACAATGAAGATTATTTAGCCGTATGTAGCGAAAGCACTAGACTAAAATCCCGTGTGTCCTCGAGAACGTTTGGTCATTATAAGTAAACAAACCGGCTTGTCCTTTGTGCTAAAAAGGATTGGGCCACTCGCTGCAATTATTACTCTTGCACTTTACATACTTGTACTTTATTCAACTGTTACATCAAAACCCCCTGAATACTTGTCTGTGAGCATTTACAGTGAATCCTTCATCGAAACTGCTTGTCAACACCTTCTGCTCCTCGTTGGGATCGACATTCTTACTTATCGAAGATACTACGATACACCCTCTATACTTGTGGGTCATCAAGACTATTTTCTGGCGCCGTTGCCGGGGAGTGAAGCGCTATTGGTAAGTGGAATTGGTAAGGAAAACCTTTACTGTTGTGCTGATTTTATTTCTTTTGCTGCTATAAGTCATTATGGAGAGATCTTCTCTTCAATTTTTATTTGGGAAATCTACTACTACTGCAACGGTAGTGGATGAAGCGCCAGGTGAGGAAGTAATACCATATAAAATACCTATGAAAATTATTGAACGTGTTATGGATAACCGCTATGAAGGGGATGGAACTGTCCACCCCGGTGATCATTTACTGTTTTTGCATGAATTATGCGGGTTATTCAAATGTGCAGGTATTGCTATGGATGAAGTGAGGAAGAAACTATTCTCTTTATCGCTGTCCGGTAAGGCGGCGCATTGGTATAAATTATTGGATAATGGGGATTCTCTTGAATGGAATGATATTGTGCCCGGTTTTATTCTAAGTTCTATCCTCCAAGTGAAATTCATAAGGATCGGAATCGCATATATAATTTTTGGCCTCATGATGGAGAGAGTATTGCCCAAGCTTGGGGGAGATTGAAGTCTTTAATGCTCAAATGCCCCATTCATGAGCTTCCTGGTAATGTTATTATTGATAATTTCTATGCAAGACTTTCTTTTCAAGACAAGACCTTGCTGGATACTTCTTGTTCTGGATCATTTACACGCAACAAAGAAGAGTTTAAAAGGGACCTTCTTGATCGGATCCAAGAAAATACTGAAGGATGGGAGAACGACAAGGATAGAGAATCAGGTATAATTTATGATTATAAATGCATTGAAGCTTTTATGGATACTGATAAATTTCGTAATATGAGTGCTACATATGGTCTTGATTCTCAAGTTGCTGTAAATCTTTATAAAGCTTTTGCCTCTCATTATGAATTGCCAAAGAAGAATTTTGATAAGTATCATGAACCGTATAAAGATAAAATTGATTCATCTATTAATAAATGCATTGTAGTTGAAACTGCTGATCATGTTATTCCTGAAGCTTATATTGAAAAAACTCCTTTCCCTGCTAAAATGAAAGAGTACTCTGTTATAAATAGTGCGGTTCATAAAAGTGAGAAGAAACCTGTAGAACCTGAAGAACAAATAAAAGTTGAACCTGCTGTTGCAATAGTTAAAGATCTTGTGACTGAAAATGTGGAGGATGGTCATATTATTTTCTGTGAAGATGCTTCTAATATTGTTTCACATCCTAATAAACCCAAACAAGCTAGTGTTCCTATGCTATCTGTTAGAATTGGTGATCATTGCTATTATGGATTATGTGATATTGGTGCAAGTGTTAGTGCTATTCCGTATGAGCTTTACAAGGAGATTATGCACGAAATTGATTCTTGTGAACTTGAAGATATTGATGTGGTTATTCAGCTAGCTAATAGAGAAACTATTTCTCCAATTGGTATTGTTCGAGATGTGGAAGTTTTATGCGGTAAGATTAAATATCCTGCTGACTTTTTGGTACTTGGTTCTGCTGCTAGTGATTATTGTCCTATTATTTTTGGTAGACCTTTTCTAAATACTTGTGGAGCTATTATAGATTGCAAGAAAGAGAAAATTTTGACTAAATTTGCTGGTGAATCTTATGAGTTTAACTTCTCTAAATTTACTAAAACTCCTTATAAAGCTGATTTGCCTAGTAATGATTTTAAAATGGAGCAATGTGCATCTATTGTTCTTGTTCCTAATAATCCTTTGCAGCAACATTTGGAGGATAGCGAGAGTGAAATTTTTAGGAAAGAAAGAGATGAGCTTGAGGAAATTTTTCTTCGCCAACCTATTCTCAAGCATGATTTACCGGTGGAAGATTTGGGTACAACACCGCCACCAAAGGAAGATCCTGTTTTTGATTTAAAGCCTTTACCTGATAATCTCAAATATGCTCATATTGATGATAAGAAAATATATCCTGTTATTATTAGTTCTAAGCTTTCAGAGATTGAGGAAGAAAGGTTATTGGAAATATTGAAGAAGCACCGAAGCGCTATTGGCTACACTCTTGATGATTTGAAAGGGATTTCTCCTTCTATTTGCCAACATGCTATTAATATGGAAGATGATGCAAAGCCTGTTGTTGAACCTCAGCGTCGTCTAATTCCAAAGATGAAGGAAGTGGTAAGGAATGAGGTATTACGACTCCTTGAAGCTGGTATTATATATACTATTGCTGATAGTAGATGGGTTAGTCCTGTGCATTGCGTTCCCAAGAAAGGAGGTATGACTGTTGTACCTAATGATAATGATGAGCTCATTCCTCAAAGAGTAGTTGTAGGGTATAGAATGTGCATTGATTTTCGAAAAGTTAATAAAGTTACTAAGAAAGATCATTACCCTTTACCATTTATTGATCAAATGCTAGAAAGATTGTCTAAAAATACTCATTTTTGCTTTCTTGATGGTTATTCGGTTTTCACAAATTGTCGTTAAAGCTAAAGATCAAGAGAAAACCACCTTTACTTGTCCTTATGGAACTTATGCTTATAGACGCATGCCTTTTGGTTTATGTAATGCTCCTGCTACTTTTCAAAGATGCATGTCTGCTATTTTTCATGGTTTTTGTGAAAGTATTGTAGAGGTATTCATGGATGATTTTTCCGTCTATGGGAATTCTTTTGATAGCTGCTTGCGAAACCTTGATAAAGTTTTGCAGAGATGTGAAGAAACTAACCTTGTTCTTAATTGGGAGAAATGCCACTTTATGGTTAATGAAGGAATTGTATTGGGACATAAAATTTCTGAGAGAGGTATTGAAGTTGATAGAGCTAAAGTTGAAGCAATTGAGAAGATGCCCTATCCTAGGGATGTAAAAGGTATTCGTAGTGTTCTTGGTCATGCTGGGTTTTATAGGAGATTTATTAAAGATTTCTCCAAGATTTCAAAGCCTCTTACTAATCTTCTTCAAAAAGATGTACCATTTGTTTTTGATGATGATTGTAAGGAAGCTTTTGAAACTCTTAAGAAAGCCTTAACAACTGCTCCTATAGTTGAACCCCCTGATTGGAACTTACCCTTTGAAATTATGTGTGATGCTAGTGATTTTGCTGTAGCCGCTGTTCTTGGACAGCGAGTAGATAAAAAACTGAATGTTATTCATTATGCTAGTAAAACTCTTGATGCTGCTCAAAGAAATTATGCTACAACTGAAAAAGAATTATTAGCTGTAGTCTTTGCTTGTGATAAATTTAGATCTTATATTGTTGATTCAAAAGTTACTATTCATACTGATCATGCTGCAATTAGATACCTAATGACAAAGAAAGATGCTAAGCCAAGGCTTATTAGATGGGTACTTCTTTTGCAAGAATTTGATTTACATATTGTAGATAGGAAAGGTGCTGATAATCCTGTTGCTGATAATTTGTCTAGATTGGAAAATATTGCTTATGATCCTGTTCCTGTTAATGATAGTTTTCCAAATGAACAATTGGCTGTAATAAAGGTGAGCTCGTGAGACAGTCCTTGGTATGCTGATTATGCTAACTTTATTGTCTCCAAGTACTTGCCTCCAACCTTTTCAGCTCAGCAAAGGAGGAAATTCTTTTATGATTTGAGGCATTATTTCTGGGATGACCCACACTTATATAAAGAAGGAGTGGATGGTATTATGCAAAGATGTGTCCCCGAATATGAACAACAGGAGATATTGAGTAAATGCCATGGTAGTGCTTATGGAGGACATCACGCCGGAGAAAGAACCGCGCAAAAGGTTCTACAATCAGGTTTTTATTGGCCAACTCTCTTCAAAGATGCGAGAAAGTTTATTTTATCTTGTGATGAATGCCAAAGGGTTGGTAATATCTCCAGACGTAATGAAATGCCAATGAATTATACTCTTGTTATTGAACCGTTTGATTGTTGGGGATTTGACTTCATGGGACCTTTTCCGTCTTCGGAAGGTAACACTCATATACTTGTTGCTGTCGATTATGTTACTAAATGGGTGGAAGCTATACCTACAAAAAGTGCTGACGGTGAGACCTCTTTAAGAATGCTCTTAGATATTATTTTTCCTAGATTTGGAGTACCTAGATATATTATGACTGATGGAGGTTCTCATTTTATTCATGGAGGTTTTAGAAAAACTCTTGCTAGGTATGGTATTAATCATAGAATTGCTTCCGCTTATCATCCTCAAACTAGTGGTCAAGTAGAATTATCAAATAGAGAGATTAAATCTATTTTGGGAAAGACCGTTAATAAAACTAGAAAGAATTGGGCTAGTAAATTGAAGGATGCACTTTGGGCTTATAGAACTGCTTATAAAAATCCCATGGGAATGTCACCTTATAAAATGGTTTATGGGAAAGCTTGTCATTTACCTTTAGAACTAGAGCACAAAGCTTATTGGGCTGTTAGAGAATTAAATAAAGATCCTAAACTTGCCGGTGATAAGAGGTTGTTGCAATTGAGTTCTCTAGATGAGTGGAGAAGTGAAGCTTATGAAAATGCTAAACTCTTTAAAGAGAAAGTTAAAAAATGGCATGATAGGAGGATTATCAAAAGAGAATTTAATATTGGGGATAAAGTCCTATTGTATCGGTCTCGTCTCAGATTCTTTGCAGGGAAATTACTCTCGAAATGGGAAGGACCATATGTTGTCGAGGAGGTGTATCGTTCAGGAGCAATCAAAATTAGCTCTCCCCAAGGCAATGCTACGCAAGTGGTGAATGGACAAAGACTCAAGCATTATATCTCAGGTGATTCCTATAATGTTGATGTTGATATTATTCAAGTGGAAACACCGGAAGCTTTCATCAAAGGGCAAATTGACAAATGCGAACTCGACTTTGAATAGGTAACAGTACTGGTAAAGAAAAGTACGCAATTTACTTTCCGAACAATATTTTTGCTGTTTTTGGAAAATATGCGAAATTACGAGTTCGAAACGGAGTGGAAAGGACACACGAGGGGGTGCCACCATAGGGCGGCGCGGCCTGACCTGGGCCCGCGCCGGCCTATGGTTTGGCCGCCCCGTCGCCCCTTTCCGACTCTGGTTCGATCTGGTGCTTTCCTTTTGTCGAGAAAATTTTTGCTATATAATCTCCCGGACCCCTGGAGGTTCGTATATCGTGTTTTCGATGTGTTTTGTTTCGAGCTGTTTCTGCCAGGATCTGTTTTCGGTCTAGAAGCACGATGGCCTCCAACAACAAGGGCAAGGGGCTTTCGGAGGAAGAAGTGAAGGAGGTGCTATCAAGACAAGATCAGCAAGCCGGAGGGAGCAAGCAAATCTTGGTGGGATCTGTTGACACTCGACGTTCTTTTTCTCATAACCTGCAGGGACCTTTGCCACCCGCTCTTAGCCTTGACTCCTTCCCCATGATGAAAGAAGTTCTACGGATTACCGATGAGTTTTGTGATCAATACCAGGCTCTAAGAAGAGAAGTGGAGATACTCCAGGAGGAGAATTGCCGTCTCCGAAGAATGATTGAATACCACTCGATTCGCGTCACAAGGTCGTCATCGCCAACTTCGGATAACAATGAATCTCTTCGAATCTTAGTGCAGAATTGTCAAGCTGAGAAACTGAAGACGAAGGAGCTTATTAAGAAGCTCGGGAGGAATTCATCACCACCATCGCCGAAGGAGTAATTCATCATCGGTATTGGCATCCCCTTGGTTTGTTCCAAGCTTGGGGGAGTGCCGCGGTATCACATTATCACTACCTTTTACTTTTATTGTCAAGTAGTGTCATATCATGAGTAGGGAAGTTATCATATAAGATGGGTTGCGTTTGGAAGTATCTCTCCTTTAGTTGGTTATCTATGTATCCTTTGGTGTGAGTTATCGTTATGGAATATTAATGAGAAGTCTTATCATTTACATATTGCACATCTTATTTTAGTTTGCAATCTCTACTATATGATTCACCTTGTTGTTAGTATTGGTATCACTTTGGGAGCATTGAATAAATCTATTTGGTTTTGGCAAACTTAGCATTGGTCAATAGCAACAACACTTTGAAGTTTAAATAGAAAAGAGAAATACATGTTGTTTCATTGTCTTTCTTGTTAGCTCATAGCTTATTATTCTGAAGTTAAAATTGTTTGTGTTTGCAAGGAAGATGCATGATTGTTTCTATCACATGTATATTTGTTTGTTTCCCTCGACCCTTATGCTTGCTAATTAACCTTGCTAGCCAAAGACCTGTACTGAGAGGGAATACTTCTCGTGCATCCAAACCTTAACCCAAACCTATGTCATTTGTGTCCACCATACCTACCTACTACATGGTACTTTCTGCCATTCCAAGTAAATACTTCATGTGCTACCTTTAAACAATTCAAAACTTAGTATCTCTTATTTGTGTCAATGTTTCATAGCTCATGAGGAAGTATGTGGTGTTTTATCTTTCAATCTTGTTGGGCAACTTCCACCAATGGACTAGTGGCTTCATCCGCTTATCCAATAATTTTGCAGAAGAGCTGGCAATGGGATTCCCAGTCCCAAATTAATTAAATTAAATAGACACTCCTCCATGGTATGTGATTGATGGACGGCACCCGAAGGATTCGGTTAGCCATGGCTTGTGTAAGCAAAGGTTGGGAGGAGTGTCATCATCATAATAAAACTAAAATAAAAAGGCACTCCTTCATGGTATGAGATTGTTGGCAGGCACCCGAAGGATTCGGTTAGCCATGGTTTGTGAAAGAAAGGTTGGAAGGAGTGCCACACAAAATGAAAATAATATGGGAGCCGCTCTTAGGAGGTTGCCTGGCAAGGGGGTTAGAGTACCCGCTACCAGTCGTTGACAACAACAAACACCTCTCAAAATGTTACTTTTATTCTCTTTATATGATTGCAAATTGAAAAAGCTCTAGCACATGATTTAATCCCTGCTTCCCTCTGCGAAGGGCCTGTCTTTTACTTTATGTTGAGTCAGTAAACCTATTTCCCTCCATCTCAAGCAAGCATTTGAGTAGTTGTGATCAAACCATTATATTGTGATTTGCTACATCATGTCTTTTATTCTTCTTTGTTTAGTACGAGTTTTATCTGAATGAATATAGCTTTGCAAGTTATCAATGATTATGAGAAGACCATTACGATTGAGTATGCAAGTTGTGCCTTATAAACTCTAACATAAGAGCGCTGCTCAATGAGATAAATATAATATGTTAATTGTTCTCTGACCAAGAACGAAGTTTGCCATCACCAATCATGATTTCTCATGCACCTTTACTTGTGATTACCTTATACTTGTTTCAATATGAGTTATAAGAGGTTGTTTACTATAATGTCCTGTGTGAATGGATATGATGCTTCTTGTCCGTATTTTATTTATCGACTCTTCACTCCATAAACATGTGGTCATGCCTATCGAGCTCAGTTTCGCTTGGGGACAAGCGAAGTCTAAGCTTGGGGGGAGTTGATACGTCCAATTTGCATCACTATTTTATATCATAATTTGCTGTTATTCATTGATATATTTCATATTGGGACACAATACTTATGTTATTTCATCTATTTTGCATGTTTCATCATTATTGGAGGATCGAACACCGGAGCCAGGATTCTGCTGGAAAAAGCACCGTTAGAACGCAATATTTCGGAAGATCAACTCTGGAAGGAAATTATACCAAAAATCCTATTTTTCAAGATGACGAAGGAAGCCAGAAGGAGGAGCCAGGAGCAGCCAGGGTGGGCCCACACCCTAGGGCGGCGCGGCCTGTGCCCCGGCCGCGCCGGCCTATGGTCCTGGGGGCCCACGACCCTTTTCGCCTCCTTTTCTTCGCCAAACCCTTCATCCCGAAGACCTAAGCCAGAAGGGGTACCTCGCGAAGAGTTACAGCCCGCCTCGCGGGGCGGAGAACACCAGAGAGAAAAGAGCTCTCCGGCGGGCAGGAATCCGCCGGGGAAATTCCCTCCGGGAGGGGGAAATCGACGCCATCGTCACCGTCATCGAGCTGGACATCATCGCCATCACCATCATCATCATCTCCATCATCATCACCGCCGTCATCACCGCTGGACACCGCCACCGCCGTAGCAATTTGGGTTTGATCTTGATTGTTTGATAGGGGAAACTCTCCCGGTATCGATTTCTACTTGTTGTTGATGCTATTGAGTGAAACCATTGAACCAAGTTTATGTTCAGATTGTTATTCATCATCATATCACCTCTGATCATGTTCCGTATGATGTCTCGTGAGTAGTTCGTTTAGTTCTTGAGGACATGGGTGAAGTCTAAATGTTAGTAGTGAACTATGGTTGAGTAATATTCAATGGTGTGATATTTAAGTTGTGGTGTTATTCTTCTAGTGGTGTCATGTGAACGTCGACTACATGACACTTCACCATTTATGGGCCTAGGGGAATGCATCTTGTATTCGTTTGCTAATTGCGGGGTTGCCGGAGTGACAGAAACCTAAACCCCCGTTTGTATATCGATGCAGGAGGGATCGCAGGATCTCAGAGTTTAAGGCTGTGGTTAGATTTAATTCTTAATTACTTTCTTGTAGTTGCGGATGCTTGCAAGGGGTATAATCACAAGTATGTATTAGTCCTAGGAAGGGCGGTACATTAGCATAGGTTCACCCACACAACACTTATCATAACAATGAAGATTATTTAGCCGTATGTAGCGAAAGCACTAGACTAAAATCCCGTGTGTCCTCGAGAACGTTTGGTCATTATAAGTAAACAAACCGGCTTGTCCTTTGTGCTAAAAAGGATTGGGCCACTCGCTGCAATTATTACTCTCGCACATTACATACTTGTACTTTATTCAACTGTTACATCAAAACCCCCTGAATACTTGTCTGTGAGCATTTACAGTGAATCCTTCATCGAAACTGCTTGTCAACACCTTCTGCTCCTCGTTGGGATCGACATTCTTACTTATCGAAGATACTACGATACACCCCCTATACTTGTGGGTCATCATGGACCCCGGTCCTATTCTTTACATCGCATACAATCTACTGCAATTGTTCTTTACTGTTTTCTGCAAACAATCATCTTCCACACAATACGGTTAATCCTTTGTTACAACAAGCCGGTGAGATTGACAACCTCACTGTTTCGTTGGGGCAAAGTACTTTGGTTGTGTTGTGCAGGTTCCACGTTGGCGCCGGAATCCCTGGTGTTGCGCCGCACTACATCCCGCCGCCATCAACCTTCAATGTGCTTCTTGGCTCCTCCTGGTTCGATAAACCTTGGTTTCTTTCTGAGGGAAAACTTGCTACTGTCTGCATCACACCTTCCTCTTGGGGTTCCCAACGGACGTGTGTCAACTGCACGCATCAGAATGCTGCTCCCATGGCTCCACACCCTGCCATGGCCATGTTATACAACGCTTCTCTTGGATTTCCGGGAGGTGGCTTGGATGCTAGGATAAAAGCTTGCGTTGCCATGTATCCCGCTTCCGGTGTTTTGGGAATAATATTCCCCCTCGTGTTGATTGACATAAAAGACATATCGAGGTTTTGAATTAAATTCTCTCTCTCTGCTTCAGGTATATTTTGCAGTTGAGATCTTGCTCTCCTTCGAGCTTCTCTATGACTATCTCCCAAAGTTCTTGAATTTCGGCTTAGATCTGCCCTTCGCCTGCTGGATGCGGAAGCGGCTTCCTGCCTTCTGTCCAACTCGATTTTCTGCTTCTCGAGCTCCCTCCTGGTACGTGCAAGCCTATATTGATACGCTTCTAACTCCTCAGGTGTCGCCGTAATGGTCATTGGTTCTGTACCATCAATAGCTCTTGCTACTCGATCCCATACTGCTTGCGGAAATTGCACCATCTCTCGTGTTCCTGGTCCGATATATTTTGTTCCCAAACCTCGCGTGAGATCTGCAGAATCAACATACGGATTTCCCGCATCGTCGAAGTTTTCTGACGTCTCCGGCTCTGCTCGGCTTGTTTCTCCAATTGCATAGATCTGATGATATTTTGAATTTTGATTTTTGTCAGGATTGGTGACACCATCATATAGATTGGTGAAGACCTCTCCAACAGCAATGGATCTGTTGACGAAATTGAAGCTGTCGATGATGTCTGAGTCGCTGCTTATATCAGAGTCCACGGACGACTCGAAGGACATGTCGCTGAAGATTTTAGCGAGCTTTTCGCCTGCCATAGTGTTGATGAAGCGTGGCGACGAAATCTCCTCCTCGCTTGACAAAAAATCGGAATCGTCCGCCGATAATCCCGACGAAATCGGAACTTCGAGACAATACGATCCTTCTTTCTCGACACAGAATCGGAACTTTCCGAACGTCATCTCCATGGGCTCCTCCAGATATGCATATGCATCCAAACGGGAGGGCGGGTGAGGAATAAAATCAACTAGATCAGTTTTGACCTGTTTACCTCGATCCAATGTGTTGCTTGCTACCGACGAAGTCGACGATCTTGAACGTGCCATCGAGATCAGCTCCTTGTCTCCTCTAATCCCCACGGTCAGCGCCAATTGACAAGGTATCAACTTATCAATGCCTATGTATTGTAGACTAGGGTTTCGTTGGAAGTAGAGGGCAAGTAGATCTCGAAGGTTTCAGCCGAAAAGTACTCGACGATTAAGAAACTAGGGTTGTGTTGACAATTGATTCGATCCTTTCTTTGTCCCTCGACTCCTCCTTATATAGGAGGCGGAGCCGAGGGATTCGTAATACACAAATTACAGAGTCCGGGAGGGTTTCTAACCCGTCCCGTAAAATTACAAGTCTCTATCTTTCCTAATACAACTCTAACTTTCCTTAGTAATAACTGGGCTTCCGAACTTCATATTCTTCGACCTGTGGGCCTTCAGTAAATCCCGGGTACCATCTTCGGCAGGCCCATTGGGGATGCCTATGTCACCGGGGAGCGCTCGGGGACTCCGGACGAAACAAAAGCGCGCGAAACGTCGAGAAAACTTCCCGCACGGCTGGTGGCCCCGACTTGTCGGCGAGAAAGTCCGATCTGGTCCCCACCGACAATGCGCTCCCCATCGATGCCGCGCTCGACTAGTCCAGGCAGGACTGGGAGCGGCATGAGGCGGAGCAGCAGCGTCGGCTGCTGGACCTGGCTGCCGCGCGGCAATGCGCCGTCCGCGCCGCCGCACCGCCCGCGGCAACGAACGTCGCGCCCAGGCCCGTGCCGCTGATCAAGCTCGAGGAGAGTAGCGACGACGACCTCTACCGGCTGATGCCGCCACGCGCCGGTGACCCTGGCCAGGGTTCTAGCCGCTGGTACGAGGTGCCGCCGCCCGAGGACGCCGGCAACTCGAGCGACGACGACGGCGGCGGCGACTACACGGCCTTCTACCGCCATTTCGGCATGTAGAAGGCCTCTGTTAGTTTTAGTTTATGTTTCCATCTGGCCGAATTCGTATATATGTACGAATTCGGCCTATATATGTACGAAGTCGCCTATATATGTTAAATTTCTTTAAATTTCACTATATTTGAACGAGTTTCACCTAGTTTTGTTTAAATTCGCCGTATTTTGTCAAAAGTTTTCATCCATCCTGGGCTGGCCGCTGGAAAAATGGGCCTCTCAAGCTAAAAAAAAATACATCCATCCGGCGCTAAATAGGGCCTGATTTCGGCCTAGGGAGCCCCAACGGGCTGGAGATGCTCTCATTCCCACTGTGATCTGACGGACGACACTGTTCCGTAATGGCATCTCGAGCGGCGCGACGCATTTTGGACGTCCAAACGGACAAATGGTCGAAATCGTCCGGACGTCCGTTTGCGTCGCGGTGGCTCCAGCGGCCCGACGCATAATTTTTTTTCATACATGAAGCCATAATTTACATTAATAAAAAACATAAAAAAGCCAGAAAGGCGTGCTAAAAGTAGGTGCTGCCTACTGGTCGTCGTCACTGACGAGGTCAATCAACTCCGGCGTCGGCCATGGAAGCTCGTACGCCGGCGGTGGAGGAGGTACCGCCGCATGGGCAGGAGGCTGTGGCCAGGGATACCACACCGGAGCAGCAGGCGGAGCGCGATCGTTGGAACGCGTCGGCGTGGCCGGAGGAGTCGTCGGCCTCCCCTGCGCGAGCGCTGACTCGCGGAGCTGGATTGCGAGCCCGTCCCACAAAGCGAGCTCGTTGAGCTCGTCCTGCTCGCTGTTGGCCAGTGCCATGGCAATGGCCTCCTCCTCGGAAATGTCGGGCGGCTGGGTCTCCGGATCCCACGCCAGCCCGCCGTCGTCGTGGTCGTAGTGTGCCATGGTCACATCCTCGTCCTCATCCTCGTCGCCGTCCTCGTCCGCGTCCTCCTGGTCGTTCTCTTCTTCTTCTGCGGCGATCTCGCGATCGAAGTAGTCTACGTCGGCGAGGTAGCCAGCGCGGCGGCGCGCGTCGAACTCCCACGTCCCGAATGAAATCCAGTTGTAGGAGTTTAGCGCGTACGCCGGATCCTCCCGCAGATCCGGCGGCAAGATCGCTCGGCGGCGGCGCACCTCGTTCCGCCGCTCTCGGCCCTCGTGCGGCACGGGGGTGGGGGGGGACCGGCACACGCCTCATTTGAGGTGCCAGCCCCCTCCCGGAAAGTTCGCGTCCGGCCATGGTACCGGCCAGTTTTCCTCCCATAGCTGCCGCGCGAAGTCGACGCGGACGTACCGGCCGACCCGTGCCTTCTTGCCGGACCGCGAGCCGCTAGACTCGTGGTCGTTTTTGGTCTTGCGGAACGGCCAACATTTCTTCCACATGGCGTCGGTGGGGTGGATAGTCGGGGAAATGGCCGCCGGCAGCGTCCCTTTAATTGGCTCGGACGCCATCTCGCCTTCAATGGCCTGCCACTGCAACGCCGCCTCGCTACGCACGCTCACAGAAGCCGAGACGCGCCATTAACGCGGCCCTGCAAAGGCTGTAGCGCGCCGCTCGCAAGTAATGCCGCGGAAGACGAAGCAGTTGTGTCCATACCAGGCGGGCCCGTGCGAGGACCGAGCGGACACTTTGCGCGTCCGCTCAGCGTCCGCATAGACGCAAATCTAGCGCATATTTGGGCCAGGTTTACGTCTACGCGGACGGCCCGGTCACTATCCGTCGCGCGGCTGGAGATGCACTAATGCGCGACAACGAAATCTGCACGGCCATTGCGGCGATCGCATCAGTCGGGCACGGTGGGGTCCGGCTCACCGGCATTTTGTCTCCCATACCGTACGTACCAGGTACACAAGCACGCACTTCTTCTTCTCCAGTGGAACACCCAACTGTGCCCATGCTGCATTGCTAAATTGCTACGCAGCCGGGTCCCGCGTACATCTTCCTTCCTTTTTTTTTTGCGAATATGACACTGTCATTAAAAGAAACACCGAACAGTACAAAGCAGCTCAAGAAAAACAAAAATTACAATGAGATCCTTGAGAAGCCCTCCATCTTCAACCTCCAGACCGTGTCGACGGTGCACCGCCGCTGCCGCTCCTCCCTGAGCCAGCCTGACGTTGTTGATTGCGGACGGGAAGTCGCCGAACGGGTTGAAAAGACCACATCCGTCCCGGAGACGAAGAAGTAGGATGAACTGCCGATGAAGCTCCTTGACGATCCGAAGATCCCCACAGCCAGACAAAATCCTCGAAGATCACACCATACCCACAAGCTTCTCGACGTAGCCGTCGAGATGGGGTTGAAGCCGGGGAAATATTATTGCACGAGGCGCTGCCACCACCACCTGAGCGCCGCCCCTACAAACAAAAGCCCTAAAGACGGAAAATGAAGCTCCCAAAACTGGAAAACGGAGCCCTCCCGCCGACGAGGGCCGCGATCTGCCCCACCTCCATGGCCCGAAGGCCACAAAGGCGGCCAGATCGGAGGCGGCCGCCGACGGGAGGCAGATAACCCTAATCGCCTGAGGTCAGAGCGAAGGGGGTACGTACGTAGATCTAGGTTCCTCCCTGACAAGGTATTAACTTATCAATGCCTACGTATTGTAGACTAGGGTTTTGCTGGAAGTAGAGGGCAAGTAGATCTCGAAGGTTTCAGCCGAAAAGTACCCGACGATTAAGAAACTAGGGTTGTATTGACAATTGATTCGATCATCTCTTTGTCCCTCGGCTCCGCCTTAGTTTCGGCTGAAACCTTCGAGATCTACTTGCCCTCTACTTCCAACAAAACCCTAATCTACAATACGTAGGCATTGATAAGTTAATACCTTGTCGCTCCCGTACATCTTCCTGCTGGCTACCCACATTTGGACTCTAGAGTAAACTAAAATTACTAGAGCGCGCAATACTTGCAGGACAATAACAACACTTGTTGCCAATGATAAAAACAAGCCAGATGTCAATCACGCATGTCTTATTAATTTCCTTGGGAAAAATCAAACGATGAAATATTTGAGCACCGCCCCTGATCCACCCTTTTCAACGCGCTTTGTAGAAGACGGTGCTACCTTGGGTCTTTCAAGCAAGTAGAATAAGATATCGTCATCATGCTATAAGATATAAATTATTATATTTTTTCTTAGTTGGATACTTGGATAAAAGAGATTAGGTAAAAGAAAAGAAATAGACTCTTATGCAAGAATCGGCTCTAGCACGTGTTTTATCTTTTGTGAGACTAGAACGTGAGCTTTATATTATAAAAAAAACTACACATTTATAGTCCACTATTGTACATCTAGCTATAAATTAATTACAAATTATGTAACAAACTACTATAGCTGGCTAACGGCTAGACAACCGTCTTAAGCTCTACATTTCGACACCGCCACAGTCACAATTGTTGGACGTGCCGGGAGAAGGCGTGTGCTTGACTCTTCAGCTCAACCTTTGTACGGTCAAAGTTCCATACTATAGTACTTCACTTGAATGTTCAGCCCACAATTTGTACACTATCGTGGAAAATCATAACAAGCTAACCTGTCACATCGAATGAAAGCCCATATATTCAGTGTGAGAGCTTCGTATGCTGCCTCGTACGCAAGGGTTTTTTTTTTCCCTCGGTAACTATTTTTACTGAAATGAGCAGGAATTTCCGATTTCAGTTAAATACCTTAATTCGTGGTGTTTTACCGTCTGAATTTATTGAAACGGGTTTTGAAACTGAATAATGTAAACTACAAAGTTCGTAAGCCACCATACCAATATGGCATCATGTGTATTGGTATTCCAAACCAAGACCTTCCTGGAAGGCCGACAGAGGCATTGCCGCCCCCTACGCCTTAGAGCATCTCCAGTCGCGTTCCCAAAGCCGTCTCCCAAAGCGCGCCAGATTGAGCGTTCGGGGGACGTGTTTCGTTCGTGCCGCGTTTGGAGGACGTCGCTCCCCAGCCGCGTCCCCCAAACGCCGCCCCAAACATTAAAATACCCTTTTTTATTTTTTTATTTTTATTTTAATATAGAGAAGTAATATTCCACAAACTAATACATAATTGGGAACGTGGTTTACACGAAGACATAATTTGGAACATGGTTTTCCACAAACTAATGCATAGTTTGAACCATGGTGGACACAAATATAAAATATTGCAAAAAAAACTAAACCTAACTAGGCTGTGCATCGAAGGTTTCCTGTGTTCGCTGCCAAGAAAGAACACTCGAGGGCACACCCGGCCGCTCCTTCGCCTTCCGTGGCTTCTTCAGTTCTTCGTCTTCTTCAAATCGGAACCATCAGCGATAGGGAAATTATTTTGGAACTTCCTCGACGCCGCATGTGCGGCAAGGAGGAGGCGTGGGGGTGTCGAGGCGAGAGGGGAAAATGGCGGAAGTGGGGGCGGCTGGGTGGGGAAATTGAGGAGAGAGACAGGAGAAATCATAATTTTTGGAGGGAAAAATCTTCCTCACTCGCTAACAAGGTAGGCCCAACCACTTTTGCGAACCGAGTGGAGATGCTCTTAGATGATTAGAGCATCTCCAACAAATAATATGGATGTAAAATAACTACCATATACATCACCTTGGTCCCAAAAAAACAAGCTCTAGCAGATGATGTAGATATAAAAATATGGGCCAATTTTTTTACATCACGATGTATATTTTGCATCAGGTAAAAAATACATCGGGTGATGTATCCACGCGATGCAAAAATAACCGCTAGTTTGGACTTTACCTAGCTGCCCCCAGCGTCCTCCTCTGACACCGCCGGCCGAACCCTGGCCGATTTCGGCACGCCGCCACCGGGAATCAACCCGTCGTTGCTCGCCCACCGCCCACTGGACCCCACCCCTCCTCGCAAGACTCGTCCCACGGCCAGGGATGGCCGTAAACACCCCCCGTCGCCGTGATTTTCGACCTACCGCCAGCCAATTCCAACACATTGTGGCTATCTACCCGCTGTATGCGGGGCTGCAGAACACCAAGGAGGTTCGATATGTCGCCTACGAGCTCCAGCGCGGCCAAAAGGAGGACCATGACGAGCTCAAGATGCTCCTCTGCCGCCGCACCGGGTCCCATCCCACCTTCTTCCTCACCCCTGGCCAAAGCATTGCGACACCTTGGTCGAACAATGCGAGGGCGACTCTGCTTTGGTTTCCACTCCCCTCTCCCAAATCGTGGAGGATCGGTCGACATCGCCCTCGCATTGTTTTCAATGTTGGAATATGTGTTGAAGTTTGAATATCAATAGAAATGTGTAAAGGTGGAGTTCTTATTTAAATTTATGTAACACACGTGATGCAAAATACATCATTTCCTGGAGCACTTTCAGATAAGAGGTGATGTATTTTAAATCATGTGATTCTGTTATTAAACATGAACTGTTGGAGATGCTGGTAGATAGTTACAATCTGATAATCTGATACTATGATACTAACCTGGATTGTTTAATAAACACAACTACCTATGGCAGGCGGGCAGGAAGACATCATAGACTCAAAAGTCTGCAAGATATAGTCGGAACAGAACCTTGAAAAGCCGAATTAGCTGCACAGTCTTCCATGCTTCTGTTTATATAAATTCAGCGGTCGTCCAGAGCCCGTGACCGTGATTCCGGACTGTACGGTACGGGGCCCGTGTGAAGCTGCTGACATTATCCGGAGTGCAGAGGTAGCAGCAGGTGCAGAGTGGTTTGTTTAAGCACTTTGCTAGGCGGTGCACTGGGATTCCGATGTGCAATATACTGCACTCGACGCTCCGTGAACTCTGATCCCCAGTTTTCTCGCGCGCCCGTGATCCACCGAATAACTCGAACATTGTGCTCGAATTGCTGACGGGATCTGGAGACATTGCCAAAGCCTTACACCGATCTAGGCACAAAATGTCCTATCAGAAAAAGGAAACCACGTCAACAAAAATATTTGTTTGCATCTTTTATTACTTTTGAAGCTGCTTGTACTGATATTGATGATTATTGAAAGATTGGCTGAACTTTTTGAAAAAATTCAAAACATGGCAGGCGTAGCCGAACGAACTATCAATGGAAGATCGACAAGATGTGGAAAAAACAATTAACAAACGATACCATGTTATACACATAGCAGAGAAATAATAAACAATAAATATAATAAGATGTCTCGAGCTATTAACATATAAATCTAAAAACCAAGCAGATTTTCGATGTTTTTAATTTTTTTGTTCTTACGACAATTAATCTTGAACTTTTCCGGCTGAAAAAAAATAACAAGGATACCGAATATAGACTTGCAAACAGGAACAAAATTTTCCTAATTTCAATTTAAGTCGCCGTGCCAAGCCTTAGTTCATACCCAAGTATAACTGAACGGCCGTGTCGCCGTTGTTCGGGTGATGCTTATGTGAATCACCATTCTTTTGGTAGCTCGTCTTTCATGGTGGGTTCTGGGCATTTTACCACCTTAAGCTAAAAATGCCCTCTCTTTATACAGTTTGGACCGTTTCGTTCCCTCTTGCTTAATAAAAAGACAGTGCTCCTGCCGGTTGCTCCAAAAAAAAAATTAGGGAATCAATAAGTGAAAGACCATACGTACCTATAGCTTTATGATCTTCCCATCACTGATACTGGTTACGAGATCTTGCTGTTAAATAAAAAGATTATTCCTAAAATTGTTTATTGTAAACGATGCCACCTCTATTAATGTGAAGGGGGGAAATACCTCTTATCTTCCCGGTCTCCTTCACGGCTTCACCACACACCTAGCCTATCATCTTCTGCATGTCGTACACTACTGCAAATATTCCACTCGACCGTGACAACTTTTAATTTCTTCTCCTGTCTCAGTCGATATTGTACTGCCTCGAGTAGACTCTCGATGGAGGTTGAACGTAAATTTCAACGATACGCGTGAGATCATTTCGTTCCACGGCCTCTAGTAGGTCGACGTGCCTTTCACTTCACTCAGAATAAATCAGAAAAGATGTGTGTATATCTCTATCCTGCTCTCAAGATCTGCACTTGATATCTCCCGTCTCCTTTTCTGCCAAAAGCCGAGCTGTTCCATCCATCTTGTACATTGGGTTTTCTTGGTGCTGGTGATGACTGAGCCACGAGGCGCGAAGATGATGCCAATAGTCGCTTTTGCTGAGAGAGATGGAGGACTCACGGACGAGGGACGTGCCGTGGTACATAAAAAAAAGATGATGCCAATATCTTCCTTAGGGCATCTCCAGCGGGACGACGCATATTTATGTCCGTTTGTGTCGGACACGGACATAAAAAAAAGTCCGAATATTCGCATGCGTCTGCCCCTTCTCCAGCGGCAGAGACGCATTTATTTGACCGCATGCGTGATTAGAGAGGAGAGAGAGGGAAAGATTCTATTTGTGTGGCTAGGAATGAACGCATTGGTCCACGTTTGCGTCAGGACGGACGATGCGGACGTTTTGCATCTACCCGCTGGAGCGCATTTCTTGTCCGCGCAGATGCAAACGGACGAAAAATGTCTATTTGCGTCGCCCAGGTGGAGATGCTCTTAACATAACAAACATGATGAACTTGTATTTTTTTAAAAAAAAACTTAGCTAGCTTTGAGGCTTTTTTTGTGAGACAGCTAGCTTTGAGGTGTATAAAGAAAGACTGCCGTGAAACTTGAAAGTCAAAAACCTCTCAATCTACGACAGAAGTCACATGAATGATGAAAGGCCAGAGAAACTTGAGCGGCGCCAAGGGGCGAGATTTCTTTTTTCCAAGCGATCCCTAGGGATCGGATCGAATTTCATTACCATGATGATAACGAAATACATGTCATCCAGCCAGAAGGCCAAAATTAATCGCACCAGGTGCAACAAAAAGTAAAGCTAGGGTTCGTATGAGAAATTTTGGACTTTGTGATACTAACTACATGAACCAAGCAAAAAATAAGAGCTAACAAAGACCACCATCCAGTCCCATAGGTAATCCTCCCAAGAATCAGACATTTGCATCTTCATCATCTTATGTTTCCATCCTCCCAGCACCATTATCATTGCTTCGAGCATCTAGCAAACGCAAAGGTAGTTGATGTCCAACGGAAGAGCGTTCAACATTTGCATTGGCAGCTGCACCAGCAAGCATCAGCATGCCGTCAACTCAAGGGCTAATAGCATCGCATCATGCTCATTGTGTAATTCTGCCCAGTGTTTTATGAAGACAATAGAGTGAATAATTAGTGCAAAAGGGGTTTTTATTAGTTTGTTCTGGAAACAAGTTTTGTTTCTGAGCTTCCAGATAGTCCAGTAAATGGCAGCAAGCCCCGCAATCTGAGTGTTGCGGCTGGGCAGAAAGGAACTGAGAGAACCACCAGAAAAACTGAGCCAAAGGACAAAATACATATAGTAAATAAATAATTTGGAAGAGAGAAAACAGGGCTGCACCGTACACACGCTAGCCACGGTCTTCATCGAAGTGGTCGGCAACGATTAGATGGCAATAGTGCAAACCCTAGTTAGCTAGAGTTTATTTTATTTAAATTAATATTTTATCGCTTTAATTGTCAGTCTAAAATTCGCTTTATTATATATTCTACTTCCTCGGTTAGACTGTCGATGGAGATTGAACGAAAATTTCAACAATACGTATGGGATCATTACACTGCCTCGTACTACTCCAAAATACGTGTGAGATCATTACGTAGTAATTTATAAGTTTCCGAAAATTTCGACGATACGTGTGAGTATAGCCCTAGCTCGACGTCTCTCTCACTTCCGTCGGAATCCATCGGAAAGATGCGTTCGTCCGTATCTCTTCGTATCCTGCTCTCAAGATCTGCGCTTGATGCTACCGCTGAAAGGAAAATCTTTACCTCGCCGTTGGTCGTCTCTCCTCTACCTTTTTTCTGTAAAAAGCTGAACTGTTCCATCAACCGTTCCTACTGGTATTTCCTTGGGTTTTCTCGGTGGTGGTGATGATAGAAAGTGTCGTGTTGCTTTCGATGCGAGTGGACTCATCTTTGCACTATCGTACATGCCGTGGTACGGAAAGGGAGTACCAAAAGATCTTCCGTTTGGACTATCATAATGAACACGATAAGGTTTTTTTGCGGGCAAACACGATAAGGTTGTTGTTTGCTTATTCGGCTATCCCTAGCTTTATAAAGAAAACCGACGAAAGTAGTAGCTTTATATAAATTGTCTATCGAACGACGAAAGTAGTAGCTTTATAAAAATTGTCCATCGAACGACGAAAGTCGCAGCACGGCAGGGAAGAGAAGACCAAACAGGAAGGACGAAAGGACGAAGGAACTTGAGCGGCGCCAAGAGGCGCGATACGCTCAACAATAAACAATTTGGAAGGGAGACCTCGGTCGAACGCGGCATCCACTACGGCTTCTAATTTTCCCTTTTCTTTGCGCGATGAAAAAACTTGAGTAGCTATCGTGATGAGAATTGAGAAGTGCGGTGCGTGATAATTTAGTCGTGGTGACATAGACGCGGAGTATTTACGATTACTTTACTAGTAGTGTACTGCTCTTTCTGTACTCTCTCCGTTCACAAATAAATGTACATGCAGATTTTCCAAGATAAATTATAAAGTGGAGTAAAAAATACATTAAATATCTACTCTTTAATTTTTTCACTTCCAATAAGCTAAGTGCATGTATAAAACAAGAAAAATACGTGTTTAATATTAATTTTTGTGCGATGAGAGAGAAGCAATTAAAATGCATTAGGAAGATAGGAATAATTTTTTTTTGTAGACAAAGTTTAAAGCCAAATATGCACTTATTTGAGGACGGAGGCAGTTCACGGTGGGCAAAAAAACCGATGACCGAAGACCGAAACCGAAAAGACCGAGATCGAACCTGAAATGACCGAGACCGAAATGACCGATAAAGAAATTGGGTAGAAAATTTTATAGACCGAATTAGTTTGGTCAATTCGGTTATTTATTCCAAGTAACTGAATAGACCAAACTGACCGAATTTTACGTGAGACTGTCCCAATCTTTAGAACTATGTGATGTGCGTGAGTTGTGGTAGTCTTGAATATTGATCAATCTTCTGTAGCATTTTTTAATTATTTTAGATTGTTCAATGTTTATTCCTGCCAACTAATAATAATATATGCAATAAAAAAACGTCCAAAATACATCTAAAATATTGCTAATTTTTTACTAAATATTGTCTAATATTTGTGTTGACAATATTGATCATGATGTTCGGTCATGACCCAACCCAAACCCGAATTATTGGGTACCCGAATTTGTCGGGTAGTAAAATAAGCAAGTATATTTCGATCTTTATTTTTTATGACTGAATTTTAAATAGATCGAAATACAAAAACCGACTTATCGATCATGACGACCGAATATCCACCCCTAGAGGCACTATGCTCCAGCTAGATATCCACGGGACAGAAGCAGTAATGGCGTACGGAACGGTTGGGATGAAGCTCATCATCAGGTCGTACAACTTGACCAACTCCAGCTATGAATTCGGTGATCTAGCAGTAGTGTGGATACATGGGGCAACCATGTCTGGGAACGATCCATCGGCGGTGCGGATAGTCGTACGGACACACAGCAGTCCCATGTCCTTAACTCATCAACCATGATGAATTGGTGACGATGCCCTGGTAGTAGCTAGCGCTGCCGAGATCAATTTAAGCCAGCGATATCGATGTGGTACTCGCCATGCATGACTTGTCAGGCTTCTTGGTTGGGAACTTGGGATATAGACCCACCGAGTTTACCTATCTAAATGGAGTGTGTAAGGCTGGTGCCAATGCATCACCCCACTATAGCCTCGTCACGTTAGCTTTTACCCTCACTCTCACCCCACTCTCACCCCACGGTGCCAGTGCACGGGCTATAGTGACAGCTCTCACTTCCTCTCTCCTCCCTACCGCCTCCCTACCGCCCCCACTAGCACCGCTATCGCCTCCTTCTTGCCCCGCTCTCGCCTCCAACGCGGGCTATAGGCGGGCGGTACCGCCCCCTACCGCCGGGCGGTGGAACCACCGCCCGCCGCTAGCGTCTCACCCGCCTCTCGCCCCATCGCGGGCGGTATCGCCTCCACTCCAGCCCGCGTTGGCACCGGCCTAATTTGGAACACGGCCCACATGTAGCTCTATTTCTATACGATTCAGAAACAGCGTTTTCAACTTCGAAAAATTTCAGAGCAAAAGTTATAGATGCGGGAGAAAATATAATCTACCATAGCAAAAAAATCTCACCTCGAAATACTCCATCTCTGACGAAATATAGTGCCTACAAGATTTGTTCAAATTCTTTGACTAAGTTTATAGAAAAAATATCGACATCTACAATATCAAATCAATACAACTAAAAACATCATAAAGTATACTTTAGCATGGTCTACATTGCATATTGTATATATTGATATTTTTTAATAAGTTCGATCAAAGTTAGTGCAGTTTGACTTCAAGCGAGACGCTGAGAAGTGGTGGATCTCGGTGGAGATTGTAGTCGTAGCTAAAGCAGACGCGTGGTGGCTTGTTGGTGCACGCAGGGGCGAATGCGGCCCTCAAGTGCGTCTAAGAAGGAGCTCATGGCGCAGCCATCAGCTTGCTGGGTGATGCCGTTTCATCGTGCGCCTCTAAGATAGAATTGGAGAACATATAATATTTGTTGAATTAAAGAAATAATAATAATATCTAAAAAAGACATCGACGATGACGTGCTCGGCCAGAAATATCAACCTGTAAATGCCACATGCTTGCTCATAGAGCATAGAAAGATCTACCACCACCACATGTAGTAGTGGAATACAACCGAGATTATATCCAAAAGAAATAAAAATACGAGACGAACGGTGACCAGTCACGGCAGCACCGATCGATCGGGCGTATACAGCAGGAATATACCGCTAGTACATACCGAAAATCGGCTGAAAATATCAGTTAGGCGTGCTCAAGGCTAGTAGAAAAATGATGAAGGAGCGTGATCGTACACATATTCTACGCATGGCACGCCACTCTCCAAGATTCCAGCAGCCGTCGCGGTCGCGGACAATCGACCGTTCCGTACGAGCCGGACTACGGAAGCGGCACGGCACGCCTGCGACTGCTCGGAGGGAGCTCTTTCGCTCGGTTGGGCTTTTGGAGCGATCTGCGGAGTTCCACACAAAAAACGCGTTTGGTAGCCTGTATAATCCTCATTAAATAGGCTAAATCGGTACAAAATTGATACTCACGAGGACTCTGTCTCGCATAGCCCGAAGCTCAAAGCCTCAAAGCGGTGGTTGGCCAAGAGACAACAACCAAGCCATGTCGGGTAATGCAAAAGCGTGCGCACGCGAACACGCAGCATCTGCTAGAAGGCGGTAAACACGGCTCATATTTTCAGCCATGCGTATCCTCACTTTTCCCTCTGGTTTACCTCTGCCTCGAACCCTCGTCAAAAATCCACTTTCAACACATGTGACGACGGTTGAGATGCGGATGTGCGCTCCCCATCGATTTTTCCAACTCCGGCACCGGACTTAGGTGGCTGCAGGTGGCTGAGACGCTCATTACCCTAATTCCATCGCTCCGGCTTCTACTCCCTCGTCAACTATGCCAGAGGTAAATGTGTCTCTTTCACGTCCCCTTCTTTTTGCAATTTGCATGCCGTCTCAAATTAGAGGGTACTGATGATAGATCCGGCTAATTAGGTCGATATCATGGCACTCATCCATCAGTCAACCATACTAGTAGTTGTCATTCACGCATGGATCATGATGCTGCAAAAAAAATATGGTAGGCGCGATGTGTATCATCAGCTCATGTACGAGCCTATTATGGCCTGAAATCAGGAGAGAATAGCTAACGGGAACTACATTTAAAACGACAACGATGTAGAGGCCCTCCAAATTATCAGGATCAAAAGAACTCCATTCTTTGCACTAGTCAAAAGGATAAGGGACAATGAATTTTTGGAGGATAGCATCCACGCCTCCCTCGAAGACCAGGTTGGTATGTTTCTTTGGTAGGTCATAACCAGAGATTTAGAATCAACCACAACATTCAAAAGATCCATCAAGATAATATCACGTTATTTCTCCCAAGTGTTATATGCAATTGGGAAACTCAAAGAAGCGATGATCAAGCCCCCATCAGTTCAAACACTTCCCAAGGTATTGAATAACTTTAGGTGGGCTCCATATTTCAAGGTGAACACTTGTAAAGTTTTTCCTCATGGCCTGACATGTCACAAAATGTCCAGAGACATGACTTTATTTTGTTCATCTTGCCTGATTGTATTGGTGCTCTTGACGGTACTCACATCACTGCAAAAGTTTCTACAACATAGGCTGCAACTTACAGGGGTAGGAAGCAGTTCACAAGCCAGAATGTGCTTACTGTTGTTGACTTCAACATGAAGTTCATATACGTGCATCCTGATTGGGAAGGATCTGCACATGATTCAACCAGTCTTGATGACAACATGTCTAGATATAGTGGGATCAATATCTTCTGACCAAGTTCTAACTTAGGGATGCACTCAATGGTTGTTGCCTTATGATTCTTCTACCATTCAGGTTAATAAGGTATCATATCAACAAGTTCACAACTAGCAATAGACCCAAGAATTGGAAGGAGGTGTTCAATCTCCGACAGAACGACACTCTAGCCTTATGGTCATCACCGAGACAACATTAGGTGCTTTGAAGAGCAGATTCAAAATCATTGATCAGAAGCCATTCCGCAATTATCGCACCAAGGTAAAGCTAGTGCTTGCATTTTACATTCTCCATCACTTGATATTAGAGCATCTCCACTCGTCTCCCCACAGAGCCCCCCACGGCCACTTTTTTTCATCCGGACGGCGAAAAACGGCCTAGTCAGGCCCCCGGTTGCTCGTTTTGGTCCGGATTTGAGCCTATTTTCGTCCGGACTCCCCATGCCATCCTCGGTTTCCCGGGGGTCTCCCGGGGACTCCGGATGAAGCTAAACCAACCGCCCACGCCCACGTGTCTCCTCTTTCGTCCGGATTCCCCGAGCCATCCTCTTTTTCCCCGAGAAACGCCGCTTGGGGAGCACACGACTGGGAAACTACTCCTCCCCACGCCAAATCTTCCTCCAATCCGGACGAAAATTTCGCCGGATTTGGACGTGGGGAGCGCCAACGAGTGGGGATGCTCTTAGGGGCTGGCCCAAAGTACCTTACGCCGGAGGAGAATACTCTTGAGTCCGATAACATTGACGTTGGAAGAATAAAAGGATGAAATGGACACATGCAATGGAAAAAACACGATGTCATGTCACGGTCTGACAAGAATAAGGAAAAGGAAAAAGAGGAGGAGGTTTTCAACATGCTTTGGAGAAAACGGTGGCAACTTATGTACCTGCACGTGCCGGTTGTCATCAGTTCTAGTACGTACGTACTGTATGCAATCTAGCCATTGACGGTGTGCTGCCTACTTGCGTGCAGCTGCACCCTGACAGCAACTCTAACCGATACCGAAAAATCAGTAGGAATAGTATTTTTTCCAGCGAGTTTACGGGTTCGGGTTTAAAGTGGTTTAGAACAGAGCCTAAACTCGAGGTCTGACCTGTAAACTCAGTTCGAGGGCCCGAGAAACGCGACGGTCCACCTGTATTTATACATGCCGCGAAGGGGAGTATGGTTCCAAAACCCTACTCCCTACCGCCGCTACCGCCACGAAAGGGCTCCGCCTCCAGCGAGCAATTCCTTCGGCGTCTTCCCTTAGCTCCTCCGCCACCACCTCCCCCCCCCCCCCCCCCCCCCCCCCCCGCAATGGCGCGTGCACAACGGGCCGGTAGGGGAGGGGGCGAATCGGCGGCGTAGGCTCACCGCCGCATTCGCCAGATGTGCGGTCGGAGGCGGCTCGCGCGAGGTCGGCGCGCTCCGACGGAACGCACAAGCGGGCGGCCCGGCCACGCAGGTTCGCGCGCCGGCCGACGCGCTCCGAGGCGCGCGATGGGGAAGCGGAGGCCCCGCCCGGCGGCTCATGCAGCCCACCGCTGTCGGCGCTTCCGCCGCGCAGCGACAGTGATGACAACGACGAAGACGCGCCGACTCTACCCCTCACCTGCGGGAGCTCAGCGGTGGTGGCGCCGTTCGAGGTCGCCGCAGTCATCATCGCCTAGGCGTCACCGGCGCAAAAATCCTCGGGCCAATTTTGGATCAAATTAGCGCGCATGTGTAGGATTAGTATGTATTTTGAGTGGAATATGTAAATTATATTTGAATGTAGCTCGATCGGAGCATAAACTTCGTTTCATTTGGCATCTTGATCGGAGCAAAATTTCCTGTGACTTTTAATTTCTACTTTTCGGTTCGTGTTTTCAGTTTCTATTCTGCGCAAATCAGCGAAACCGGATAATTCGAAAGACTGAACTCCGAATTTTAGGTTCGTGTTTATACATGCATTACTAAAGATCCTTTGAGATGGACAAGTGCACACGAGCATGAAAACCATGTACTACCTTCATTCTGGATTATAAGACTAGCATGTATACTTAAATCATCAATTTGATCAATATAATGTAAATTGTACAACTTTCCAAGAATTATATTTAAAAAATATAACTTATGATATATTGATTAAATACAGGCCGGACTTATAATATCAAGCGGAGGAAGTGCTACATTATGTACACGTCACTCTCGGTCAAACGTGAAAAAATCAACCGCGCGGTATTGTTTACGTGAAAACAAGAGCTACGGCAGGCAAGCAGGAAGTCAGTCGTCAAAAGTAACCCACGCTCGAACAAATGCATACTCCGAAAAGCCGATATAAGTGCACGGTATTCCATGCTTGTTCTTTTTTCAAATAAATGGCGGGGAATAAAGTGGTGGTACATGATAGAGCGTGATTCCGGACAGTACGGTATGGGACCGCGCGTGAACACGCTGACATTTTCTGCCGCCATCGAGCACGGAGCTAGCGGCAGGTACAGAGCAGTTTGTTTAAGCAGTCGCTAGGCGGCGGTGCACTGGAATTCCGCAGTGCGATAGACCGCGCTCGGCATTCCGTGAATTCTGAACATCGTTTGCTCGCGCGCCCGTGATCCACCGAATAACTTGAACACGCTGCTTGAATCAGTGGCGACCTTTCCAAGAATTACACGATCGTCGACCATGACCGGAAAACGAAGAAGAAGAACGAGATGCAGGTAACGGGTGGAGATGTCTCCAGAACGTTTCGAATAAATTAATACGGGTGGAGTACTGTGAGTTGTTCAAAGTTAATATCGGTATATTCATTTTAGCATATGGTTTAACAATATAATGATTTGGTTTCACATATTTATTATTTCTGTGAGAAGATTTAGTCAGTGTGCAAAACTATTTGTTTTTTTTAATATACACTTATTTATGGATAGAAAACGGAGGTTGAATCTTTCAAGCCTTCCTCTTCGAACCAGGCAACAATTAGGGCATCTCTAGCCGCAAATGACGACCCATTCGACTCGCTTCAGTCCATTTGGGTCGGCCCGTGGACAGATTGGTGGTGTGCGTCAGTTTTGGTTACGTGGTCGTGGTGCGTCGAGCGGTTCGACTCATATTGACCTTACCGCCCGCTGTCAAGGATGACGCTCTGTCTCTAATGGCGATGCGACGTTAATGGCCGTCGCCCGGCTTAACGCGTCGTAGATGATTCACGCACTTCTGGTTGGTTCCCGCCCATAGTGGATCCAGTTTCCTGCTCGCTTGTTTGATGTTTCCCATCCAAGACGAGGGCAATAAGACCGCCCACTGGCGCGGCGACGAGCTCCACCCCTAATCGACACCACATACCACTAGCACAACAAAAAAAGAACAAGTAAGGTTATTGATTGATCACAAACATGAACCAAGTCATAATAAAGGAACACAACTACAAGCCAAATCATAAGAAAACAACACAACACAAATGTTGGCAGTGATAAATTAACAGGGGCATGCATGATCATCGCAAAAGTGGATCACAAGATTAATTCCTACACGATTATGGTGTCATCCTACCCACAACAAAAGCTGGTGTCCTCTAACACCGCAAGTTGATCATTACATGAGGTGTTAGTATATACCACCTTATCATACTTACAAAAAGGGCCATCAGAAGTGTGATTCTTGGCATTGTCCCTCTTTGTGACGGCCATCATCACCGCCACCTCTACCGGTACCTGAGCCACGAGATCAGCCATAGGCCCATTACTGGCCAGCAAAGGGGTGACCGACACCTTGACCTTATAGACGGGCTGTGAATCAACAACTTGCGACGGGATATGGGAGTCCCCAACGCAGATAAGGGCCTGACTAAACTCATCACAGAAGGAGTTATACACCAATCGTCATACAGAGAAAGTGAATCTACTTGGGAACAAAGATACGACTAATGTGGATGATACAAACAATAGCAACATCATGCTAAATCAGACAAGCAATACATGGTAAATTGGACAACACAAACTCTAGCAAGATCATGATAACTCATCCCATTTGGGACAAACAAGGAATGACAAATGTGGCCAACATAAACCTAGCAAGATCATGATACATTGCCCTATTTAGGACTAGCCCTACCAACAAGATCAAACCGTAAGCAAATCTGATAACTCCTAACCAAGATCTAACCATAACCGAGCAACCGAGGTGAGGAATTCCTTACATTCATCGCCGGAGCTGAAGAAGTGTTGCATGAGGAAGAAGATGAAGACGAGATGCAGTCGCCGCCATCGCCGTTAGTGGAGATATGTGGAGCTCGAAATTTGCGGGGGACAGTGGCAAAGGGGGTAGAAATAGAGGAGGGGTCACAGCGGGAGGTCACGAAATCCTTCCCGCCCCCCTTTTCTCTTTTCGTCGCTGCGCGTCGCAGCTCACTCTATCGTCCTCCTCGTTCCCGCTCGTGTAGCGAAATATTTGATTTTGCATCACACCCGTGCGAGATGTGGGTGGCTCTCAAGAAACAGCCGATTCGAAAGTTCCTCCTAGGCCACGCCCAACGGTGTTTTAAGAAACATGATGTACAACAATGTGGGTGAGCTTAGTCAACCAAACAAGTTGCTTTTGCGCCACCCATGCGAGACAAGGGGAACCGAGGCTATCAAACCCGCCATATAAGAAGTGATATGGAACGGAAGGGAGGAAGTACTCTAACTCTCTAAGATCTAGGCTGAACTAAAAAAATTTAAAGATAAAAGCGTGAGATCATTTCATGGCCTTGAGGGCTGATGTCTACGCACGCTTCTATTCCTGTAGACAGTGTTGGGCCTCCAAGAGCAGAGGTTTGTAGAACAGCAGCAAGTTTCCCTTAAGTGAATCACCCAAGGTTTATCGAACTCATGGAGGTAGAGGTCAAAGATATCCCTCTCAAGCAACCCTGCAATTAAGATACAAGAAGTCTCTTGTGTCCCCAACACAGCTAATACACTTGTTAGATGTATAGGTGCACTAGTTCGGCGAAGAGATAGTGAAATACAAGTAATATGGATGATTATAAGTAGTAATTGCAATCTGAAATAAAAATATCAGCAAGCGAACATGTAGCAGAACTTGTTGGAAACGGTGTTTCAATACTTAGAAACAAGGCCTACGGATCATACTTTCACTAGTGGACACTCTCAACAATAATCACATAATTGAATAAATAAATGCTACTCTCTTGTTGGATAACAAACACCATTCATTGTGTAGGGCTGCAAAAGCACACCTCAAACCGGAGTAAACAAGCTCCACAACGTCATAAAGGAATCACACACGATGCGCACACTGTCACCATCACACCGTGGAGAGTAAATCCGGAGTTCATATTAAAGTAACCTCTAGAGTGCATAATAGACAAGAGTAACATCTACATATTCAACTAGATCACAAAGCTCATGATCACATAAAGATCACACCATGGGAGAAAGAGATGAACCACATAGCTACCGGTAGAGCCCTCAGCCTCGGGGGAGAACTACTCCCTCCTCATCATGGGAGACAACAACGGCGATGAAGATGGCGATGGAGTCTATGGAGATGGATTCCGGGGGCACTTCCCCGTCCCGGCGGCGTGCCGGAACAGAGACTTCTGTCCCTGAACTTGGCTTCGCGATGGCGGCGGCTACGTAACTTTTCATGGCGGAAGACCGATATCTTTAGGGTTTTCGCATCTGGGAGAATATATAGGCGAAGGGGCGATGTCGGTGGAGTCCCGAGGTGGGCTCCCCACCTGGCGGCGCGGTAGAGGGGTGGGCCGCGCCCCCCTATGGTGTGGCCAGCTCATGGCCCCCCTTCGTCTCTCCTTCGGACTCCGTGAAGCTTCTGAAAAAATAGGGACGTGGCCTTTTGTTTCGCGCAACTCCGAGAATATTTCCTGTGTAGAATTTCTGAAACCAAAAATAGCAGAAAACAGGAACTGGTACTTCGGCATCTTGTTAATAGGTTAGTCCCGGAAAATGCATAAAAATGATATAAAGTGTATATAAAACATGTAGCAATTGGTATAATATAAGCATGGAACATCAGAAATTATAGATACGTTGGAGACGTATCAAGGGCATCTACAGCGGCGCGACGCAAACGGTCGCTGAGCGACCGTTTTCGTCCGCCGTGACCGGAAATGCGTCTGGGGCCTTTTTCAGCGGGGCGACGCAAAGTGACCGGGCCGTCCGCGGAGACGCAAACCTGACCCAAATATGCGCCTCGGATGCATCTCTACGGACGTCCGGAAACGTCCGCTCGCGTCTGGCGGACGTTTCGGCGGGCCCGCCTGGCAGCGACCCTGCGTCGATGCGTCTTCTCAAACGCGCCAGCGACTACAAAGCTGCGTCGCTTCGTCACTCTGGCCACGTTAATGGCGACGATGCCTCGGCTGCCGAGCGGCCGCCCACCTCCGCCAACCACGTTAATGGCGACGCCTCGCGTCCCGCGGCCACCGCATGCCGCCGACCTATATAAAGGGGGTGCGTGTTCTTCTTCCACATCCACTCCTCCAAAGAAACCCTAGCCGCCACAAAGCTCGACCGTAGCGCCGCCTAGGTGTTCCTGCGACGCAGACAAGCCCGCGAGGAAGTCCATGGCCGGTCCTGGTGGCCGGCGAGGCGGTCGAGGCCGCGGCCCTGGGCGCCACCGTGGCCGGGGCAGGGGCCGTCGTGGTGGAGCAGCTACGGCCCCACGCTCGCCGTCGCCTGCGCCCTCCTCGTCCTCGCAGGAGGAGCGCTGCTTCGAGTTCCTCCTCCGCATCGACGATGACCCACTCGCCATCAAGCTGCTACCGGACAAGTTCACCGAGTTCGTCGACGGCGTCGAGCCGGCGCAGTTGCAGCTACGGGAGGCCAGCTGCAACTTCTGCCGTTGGACCGTGGAGGTCCTTTTCGACGGGCAGGGCAAGATGTACCTGCACACGGGGTGGGACAAGTTCGCCCGTGACCTCGACCTCGAGCCCGGCTGCCAGCTCAACTTTATCTACGAGGGGGACGGCGAGATGATCGTCAAGGTGTTCGACGATACAGCCTGCCGCAGGCACTACCACACTGACGACTCCGGCTCCGACACCGATAGTTAGAATGTTGAGTGTTCTTTCTTTGCAGCGAATCTGGCTACGGGCCAGACGAAGCCAGTAGTCGAGGTTTCTGGATGTTCGCCTCATTGGTAGAACCAACAATGGCACCATCTCCTCCCGCTGGATTTTCCAGTTTGGGTGATTGGGTGTGCCCTCGAATGTTCTTTTTTGGCAGCGAACATACGAAAACCAACACAACTGCCTTCTTTTTTTTAAAATTTTATATTTGTGTCGACCATGGTTCAAACTATGTGTTAGTTTGTGTAAACCATGTTCCAAACTATGTGTTAGTTTGTGTTTTTTTTTCGATAAAGGGAATATATTAATATCAAGAGATACCAATTACACCCAGCCTCTGCAACAACGCACCACCCTAAAGGCACTACGGATGCACACAACCAAAAAAAGGAAAAGAAAACTAAGAAACAAAAGTCCCGCTACAGTGTCTCGGGCCTAACAACAGCAATACATCCACCACCATGACAACACCTGAATTGCAGACTCTCCAAAAAACGACGCCTCCAAGAAGGGAACAGTGCTCCAACACCGTCGTCGCCCGATCAAAGATCTTAGGTTTTCACCCTGAAGATAGTCCCCACTCTCAAAACAATGCCTCCACCAAGGTCACTGCCAGGTGATACGTCCAAAACGTATCTACTTTCCCGAACACTTTTGCTATTGTTTTGCCTCTAATTTGTGTATTTTGGATGCAACTAACACGGACTAACACTGTTTTCAGCAGAACTGCTCTGGTGTCTCGTTTTTGTGCAGAAATCCAACTTTCGGGAAAATCCTCGGAATTTATGCAGAAGGCCCTATTTTCACAGAATAATGACGGAGCCAGAAGGACGATTAAGGTGGAGGCCCGAGGGCCCCACACCATAGGGCGGCGCGGCCCTGTGGTGTGGCCCCCTCGGTCGGCCTCCGACGCCCTCCTTCGGACTATTTATCGGCCTCGACCTAAAAACGCACGGAGAGAAGTCGAAGTCGCCAGAAACCCTCCAGAACGCCGCCACATCGCGAAACTCCGTCGCGGGAGCCAGAAGTCTCCGTTCTGGCACTCCGCCGGGACGGGGAATTGGAGGAGATCATCACCGCCATCACCGCCAACGCCTCTACATCAACCAGCCATGTTTCCCCCATCCATGTGTGAGTAATTCCCCCGCTGTAGGCCAAAGGGGATGGTAGGGATTGGATGAGATTGGTCATGTAATAGCATAAGATTGTTAGGGCATAGTGCCTAGTGTCCGTAATTGGTACTTTGATGATATTGTTGCAACTTGTTATGCTTAATGCTTGTCACTAGGGCCCGAGTGCCATGATCTCAGATCTGAACATGTTATTGCTTCATCAAGATAATCATTGTTTATGGTCTTACCTATAAGTTGTATACACATGTCGCTGTCCGGAACCAATGGCCCCGAAGTGACAAGAATTGGGACAACCGGAGGGGATGGTAGCGATGTGAGGATCACATGTGTTCACGGAGTGTTAATGCTTTGCTCCGGTACTCTATTAAAAGGAGTACCTTAATATCCAGTAGTTTCCCTTGAGGCCCGGCTGCCACCGGCTGGTAGGACAAAAGATGTTGTGCAAGTTTCTCATTGCGAGCACGCACGACTATATATGGAACACATGCCTATTGATTGCTTTGTACTTGGACACCGTTTTATTATTATCTGCAAATGCCCTGCTATGATTGTTACATGAGTTTCTCTCATCCATGCAACGCCCGTCATCCGTCCCCGTGCCTACAGTATTTTAATCCTGCTGTTTACTAAAATCACTACTGCTGTCTCTTGTTACTTTCTGTCTTTGTTATTTCACTACTGCTACTGCTATAAAACTGTTACTACTGATAAACTCTTGCGAGCAAGTCTGTTTCCAGGTGTAGCTGAATTGACAACTCCGCTGTTAAGGCTTCCAAGTGTTCTTTGTCTCCCCTTGTGTCGAATCAATAAATTGGATTTTACTTCCCTCGAAGACTGTTGCGATCCCCTATACTTGTGGGTCATCAAGACTATTTTCTGGCGCCGTTGCCGGGGAGCATAGCTTTATTTGGAAGTTCACTTGGATTAATATTGTTCGCTGCAAATTCTCCATCATGGGTAAACCTCGCGATACTAAGATCGCCATATTACCATCCACTACAAGAAAAGGTACAATTCTGAATACCTCTGCTGCTCTTGATTCACCATCTGTGATTGATAAACTTGTTTCACCACCGCATGCTTCAAATGCGGGTACTTCTGCTGAATCTGAAAACTCTCATAATATTGATAATGTTTCTGCTGTGCTTGATGATAGTGTTTCATTGGGATCCTTTCTAGATGCTACAATTGCTAGATCTAGACAAATTGAAAATACTGAAACTCCTAATGCTACTACACCTGTTAGTTCACCTGAACTTGATTATTTTAGTGATGATCCTGATGAAGATTATGTGGAGCTTAATGATGATTTTATTGAAAAATGCAATGCTACTACTGATGCAAGAAAAATTAAAAAGTTGCTTGCAGAACATGCTGTTAGATATAAACTGTCTCCTGATCCTAAGTTTGCCACATCTCCTATAAACATTAGGGATAAAGATTATGATTTTTCTCTTGATCTATCTTATATAGCTATTGTTGAGAAAACACCCTTTTGTGGTACTGAAAAAGAAAGTGCTGTTGAACACATGACTGAGTTATCTACTCTAAGTAGCTTGTTTTCTGATGATGTCAAGATGCGTACTTACTTTGTTGCTAAAATCTTTCCATTCTCATTAAAGGATGACGCTAAAACTTGGTATAATAATTTGCCACCTAATTCTATTAGAAGTCCAAAAGAATTGCTTGATGTTTTCTTCCGCAAATACTTTCCTGCTAGTGCTCAACATATTGCTTTGCAGAGAATTTATAATTTTGACCAGGGAGATGAAGAGAAATTGCCTGAGGCTTGGGCGAGATTTTGCTCTCTTATTAGAGCTCGGCTTGAGCATGATCTGGAAAAGCATGATTTACTTGATATATTTTATAGTGGACTAACCATTGAGTCTAGGGCATACCTGGATAGTTGTGCTAGTTGTGTTTTTAGGAAAAGAACTCCAGACGACGCTGAAGAATTATTGGCTAAAATAAGCCGGAATCATGATGATTGGACTACGCCTGAACCGACTCCAACTCCAATATTGAAGAAGAGGGGTTTAATTAAATTGAATGATGAAGATATGAGGGAAGCCAAGAAGTCTCTCAAGGAGAAAGGTATTAAATCTAAAGATGTGAAGAATCTACCTCCTATAGAAGATATATGTGAGATAATTCCCCCTTCATCCATGATTGAGGTAAACTCCCTTCAACGCTTTACTAGGGAAGATATTCCGTATTCGAAACCTCCTGCACAATGCTTAGATGAGTTTGATAATTATATTGTTAAGCAAGAAAATTTTAATATGAGAGTAGAGAATCATTTAATGGAAAATTCTCGAGCTATTAGTGAATTGCATGATATTGTGGAGAGAACCTCCAATGATGTTAAGATGCTTGTTAAACATTTTCATATGATTCAAACTCAAATTGATCAACTCACTAAAGTGCAAAATGACTTGTTAGGGAATAATTCTAAAGAGAAACATGCTTATGAAGTAACAACTAGAGGTGGTGTCTCTACCCAGGATCCTCTATATCCTGAAGGGCATCCCAAAAGAATTGAACAAGATTCTCAACGCATTGAACCTAGTGCTCATTCTAAGAAGAAAAAGAAGAAGAAACATAAAAATGTTGTAGAATCCTCTGAATCTGCTAATGATCCTAATAGTATTTCTATTTCTGATGCTGAAACTGAAAGTGGTAATGAACATGATAATGATAAAGATAATGATAAGAATGATACTCCTGATAAAGAAGAGGTTGAAGAAGAACCTGAAAAGCATGCTAAAAATAAAAAGTACACTAAAAAAGATTTTATTGCTGAGAAACATGGTAATGAAAGAGAACCTTGGGTGCAAAAGCAAATGCCTTTTCCTGCTAAGAAACTAAAATCAAAAGAAGAAGAACACTATAATAAATTTTGCGATTGGATGAAACCTTTATTCTTGCAAATCCCTTTGACTGATGCTATTAAATTGCCTCCTTATTCAAAGTATATGAAAGATATTGTTACTAACAAAAGGAAAATCCCCAATGAGGAAATTTCCACTATGCTTGCTAATTACTCTTTCAATGGCAAAATTCCAAAGAAGTTGGGCGACCCAGGTATACCTACTATTCCATGTTCTATTAAGAATAATTATGTTAAAACTGCTCTATGTGACTTGGGAGCCGGTGTTAGTGTTATGCCTTTTTCTCTTTATAAGAGACTTTACTTAGATAAGTTGATATCTACTGATATATCTTTGCAAATGGCTGATAAATCTACTGCTATTCCTGTTGGTATATGTGAGAATGTTCCTGTTCAAGTTACTACTAACTGCTTGATATTAACTGATTTTGTTATGTTGGAAATGCCTGAAGATGATAATATGTCTATTATTCTTGGGAGACCTTTTCTTAACACCACAGGGGCTGTTATTGATTGCAATAAAGGGAAGGTTACTTTCAATGTTGATGATAGGGAACATACCGTTTATTTCCCCAAGAGGATTGAGAAAGCGTGTGGAGTTAATACTATTTCTAATGTGAGAACTATCAAATTGGGAACTATTGATTGTCCTATATATGAGCCTAAAGAAGAATATCAAACTCTTGTGATTGGATCCATATCAATACAATTTAAGGTAACATGATTGATTTGAGGTTTATTTCTTCTTATGCTTTGTAAAATTTATTTGGTGACAAGACTTGATCAACCTTGTTAACAAATACCTTTTACATGCATAGAGAGGGTAAACAACATCTCTTTCTTCCTCCACTTGCTCTAGTTGTTGTAGCATTTTTAATTTGCAAAGTTCCTTAGTTATTTGAAGATTTCAAAAATTTTCCTGGCCAGTAATAATAAACTAAATACCCAGAAATGTGCGTTTTTCAAAGTTTTCAAAAATTCACAAAAATTATACCGTTGGTCCTATTTTTCGATGAGGCACCTGGGAGCGCCAGAGGATGACCTGTGGGGCACCAGAGGGCGCCAAACCACAGGCCGGCGCGGCCAAGGAGGTGGCCGCGCCACCATGTGGTGTGGCCCCCCCCTTTGCCCCACTTTGTCATCTCTTTCTCCCAGCACCTTCTCTCTCCCGAAAAAACTCGTACCAAGTTCCTCTCTCTCGCGTTTTTGCTCCAGAGCTCCAGATTTCTCGATCTCTTTGCTCAGCCCAGATTTCCTGCTGAAATTTGGCACATTTGCTCCTTGGTATGTGACTCCTCCACCCATCCAAGTAGAATTTTGTTTGGTTGAGTATATCTTGAATATTTTGCTGCTGTAGGTAACATGTTTAGTGAGCTTGCATGCTTGTTCTAGGTGGTAGAAGCTAGTTTTGATGCATGATTAGTACTCTAGCAAGTTCCTATGGTAGTTTCCCTCAATTATATTTCACCAAATCAAATTTTATATCATTTGTTAAAAATTTCAGAGAAGCTATGAAGAAGTTCAACTTTGGAGAGTTGTTCAAGAAAGGGACAACCAGCACCGGGAGGCCTTCTAGGGCCGCCACCCGGATTAGGCGATCATACAATGAAGACATCATCGCGCCTAGCTTCGCGCCCGAAGAGGACAACGGGCCTCCTAATGCTTCTACTTTTCCATGCTATGATTTTCTAAGGAATGCAGGGATATTGGAGGATTTCTTAACCCTTGTCAACAGGGCAGGGTTAACCACCTATATGGGAGATGAAAGGGAGCAATACTATATGCTCACCAAAATCTTCGTCGAGAGTTTCCAGTTCAACAACAAACAATATGAGCCGACGGTTGCATTCAGGATCTATGGTAATCCTGTTACTATCCAATTGAAGGATTTTTGTCGTGCCTTGGATATTGCCCCTGTAGGTACAGCAAGTAGGATTGATGACAACCCCCGGGACTTGTTGGAGCTCTATCGAGGGATTACCGATGATGATTGTCGCACCATTCAGCGTGGCAAGATAAGGAACATTCAACTCCCCGCCATTAAGTATTTTGCATACTACATTGCTACTAGCATTCTTGGTAGGGAGAACACTAGCAACATTTCTAGTTACCATCTTGCTTTCTTGAATATTGCACTTACTGGTCAGACATCTTATCACCTTGGTGCTCTTATTACTCGCCGCCTGACTACCAGGGGGCCTATTTTTGGAGGAACTATCGCACTGCGTGTTTTAACATATCTTAATCTTCCTATTGATCCTAATGATGTGCCATTGGCCCCTAGGAAACTTGATATTGTTGCTATGAAGAGTCATCATTTTATTACCACTGATTCTACTTTAGATAATATGGTGTATAGAATGTTGTTTTCTGACGGGGATGAGAAAGAAATTCCTCTTCCCCAACCAGGTTTGTTAAGTATTGACAGGCAATCATGGTCGTGCACTAAGGAGGAAGTGGATGAGCATTTGAAGATAAAAGACTTCCACCAGCAACATGACTCTGAGGACGCCGGGGCCTCCTACGACCACACCGTCACATATCCGGGTGCTTCTTCCAGCACATACCCGGAATACGATCCATCTTCGTCATACTACGGAGACACTACCTCATGGGATCGATGGAATTGAACTCCACTTAGGCCAAAAGCCTAAGCTTGGGGGGAGGTATACCGGCATCACTCATTCTTTGCATATTATGGTTGCTGGATACTTGCACATACTTGTTTTGTTCGTTTGAGTGGTTTTCTAATGAGAGGAAGATGATATTTGGGGAAGTGCTGCCTGAAAACAGATTCTAGAATGTTACCGTAAAAATTCTCAAAAATAGCCAGAGCGTCATTTTGAGCTGCCAATTTTTGTGCAGGTTTCCCAGGTTGTTATCTAACTTTCATTAGTTGAACACTTTTCGATCTGAGCAACGTAAGATTTTTGTAAAAATCGATTTCTGTACTGCTGTCAGGTTTTGGCAGATTTCTGTCATCCTGCTGTTATGTGTTTCTTTTAGTTTGCTATTTCTTGTTTTTGTTTTATTTCTTTCCCAAAACACAAAAAGACCAAAAATATTTCTGTTGTTTCTCTTCACCATTTGTTTGCTTTGGTTTCTTGCATTTGTTTCGCTTTATTTGCTATTGCTAGTTTGCTATAAGAAAACCCAAAAAGATTTTGCTTTGTTTGCTTGTTTCCTTTTGTTCTTGTTTCTAATTCGAAAACACCAAAAATATTTGCTGTTCTTCTTTGTTTTGTAAAGTTCTTTATGAGTTCAATGGTCTTTGGTGGCTGGAGCGTGGTTTTCATTTCATATTATCCAAGCTACACAAGTGAAAAGGCAATAATGACGATCTACGACAATCTGATTGTGGTGAGAGGCTGGTATGAACTCTATTTGTTTTCATTTTTGTACATATACTCATCCATATGAGCATGCTTAGTTGGTTCATGTGAAGTATATGTTATTTGAGAAAGTCTAGTAGTTTATGATCTCTCATGTTTAGCTCCAATCTATTAATATGAGTAGCATGTCATGGATGTTTGTTTGCATTGTTTTATTCATAAGTAAGTATGGTATTGTGGTATCCTCCTCTGAATAATTCATTTATATTGACTTGGCACATGCTCACGCATGCATATGACTGAACAAAAGTCAATTAAGCCTCGATGATCTATATTGCTTCAGAGTTCTTGTATCACTTTTATGCCTCCGTTAATTTATTTTGCCGCAAGCATGATTATGACAGTTACTGCTCTCTTGATTTGTCGCTTCCTAGTCTATTGCTAGCCTTCACTTGTACTGAGCGGGAACGCTGCTCGTGCTTCCAAACACCTGAAAACCAAGTTGTTCCAAAAGTGTCCACCATAAATACCTATGCATGGCATTTCAAACCATTCCAAGTAAATTCTCGTGCGCTACCTTTAAAACCTTCAAAATGTTTCTCAATTTGTGTTTATGTTTCATAGCTCATGAGGAAGTATGTGGTGTTTAGCTTTCAACCTTGTCATTTACTTTTGACGGACTCTCATATGGACTAGTGGCACATCCGCTTATCCAATAATTTTGCAAAAAGAGCTGGCAATGGGATTCCCAGTCCCGAATTAATTAACTTAAATAGACACTCCTCCATGGTTTGTGATTGTTGGACGGCACCCGAAGGATTCGGTTAGCCATGGCTTGTCTAAGCAAAGGTTGGGGGGAGTGTCATTATCATAATAAAAATAAAATAAAAAGGCACTCCTTCATGGTATGAGATTGTTGGCAGGCACCCGAGGATTCGGTTAGCCATGGTTTGTGAAAGAAAGGTTGGAAGGAGTGCCAAATAAATATGCAATAATTCATGGGAGCCGCTCTTGAAAGTCCGGTTGGCGAGGTAGTTAGTGTACCCATTGCCATTCGTTGACAACAACAAACACCTCTCAAAATAATTTTGCTCCTGTCTTTATAAAAATGAAAAGCTCTAGCGCATGTTAATCCCTGCTTCCCTCTGCGAAGGGTCAATCTTTTACTTTTATGTTGTGTCTCCATTATTTCTTTGAGCACTATCTTGAGAGCACAACTATCATTCTTAGTATAATATGCTTGTCTCAAAATATGATTGATTGTGGTATAACTTTGATGCATTTATCTTTTGACAATCACTACTTCTAGTCTTTCTATGAACTCCAGAGGTGCCCGGGCATTTATGTTTTGCCAACCAAATACAGGCAAGCGAGATACCACTTTATCATACTCTCTTATGAACATTGCAATCCTGCTTATATACATGATTCATGATACTTATTATTAATTGTTGGTACCTCTCCATGATTGACATAGCTGTTAGATGATCTTATTTGCATGTATCTCATTATGAATGGCTTAAGTATTAGCCATAGCATGAGAATATATACATCATATGAGCAAATGTGTTCGTGAAAGTTCTTTTATCGCTCAGTTGTTAACTGAATTGCTTGAGGACAAGCAATAAGCTAAGCTTGGGGGGAGTTGATACGTCCAAAATGTATCTACTTTCCCGAACACTTTTGCTATTGTTTTGCCTCTAATTTGTGTATTTTGGATGCAACTAACACGGACTAACGCTGTTTTTCGTGAAGCTGCTCACAGTGTCTCGTTTTTGTGCAGAAATCCAACTTTCGGGAAAATCCTCGGAATTTATGCAGAAGGCCCTATTTTCACAGAATAATGACGGAGCCAGAAGGACGATTAAGGTGGAGGCCCGAGGGCCCCACACCATAGGGCGGCGCGGCCCTGTGGTGTGGCCCCCTCGGCCGGCCTCCGACGCCCTCCTTCGGACTATTTATCGGCCTCGACCTAAAAATGCACGGAGAGAAGTCGAAGTCGCCAGAAACCCTCCAGAACGCCGCCACATCGCGAAACTCCGTCGCGGGAGCCGAGAAGTCTCCGTTCCGGCACTCCGCCGGACGGGAATTGGAGGAGATCATCACCGCCATCACCGCCAACGCCTCTACATCAACCAGCCATGTTTCCCCCATCCATGTGTGAGTAATTCCCCCGCTGTAGGCCGAAGGGGATGGTAGGGATTGGATGAGATTGGTCATGTAATAGCATAAGATTGTTAGGGCATAGTGCCTAGTGTCCGTAATTGGTACTTTGATGATATTGTTGCAACTTGTTATGCTTAATGCTTGTCACTAGGGCCCGAGTGCCATGATCTCAGATCTGAACATGTTATTGCTTCATCAAGATAATCATTGTTTATGGTCTTACCTATAAGTTGTATACACATGTCGCTGTCCGGAACCAATGGCCCCGAAGTGACAAGAATTGGGACAACCGGAGGGGATGGTAGTGATGTGAGGATCACATGTGTTCACGGAGTGTTAATGCTTTGCTCCGGTACTCTATTAAAAGGAGTACCTTAATATCCAGTAGTTTCCCTTGAGGCCCGGCTGCCACCGGCTGGTAGGACAAAAGATGTTGTGCAAGTTTCTCATTGCGAGCACGCACGACTATATATGGAACACATGCCTATTGATTGCTTTGTACTTGGACACCGTTTTATTATTATCTGCAAATGCCCTGCTATGATTGTTACATGAGTTTCTCTCATCCATGCAACGCCCGTCATCCGTCCCCGTGCCTACAGTATTTTAATCCTGCTGTTTACTAAAATCACTACTGCTGTCTCTGTTACTCTGCTGCTGTTATTTCACTACTGCTACTGCTATAAAACTGTTACTACTGATAAACTCTTGCGAGCAAGTCTGTTTCCAGGTGCGGCTGAATTGACAACTCCGCTGTTAAGGCTTCCAAGTGTTCTTTGTCTCCCCTTGTGTCGAATCAATAAATTGGGTTTTACTTCCCTCGAAGACTGTTGCGATCCCCTATACTTGTGGGTCATCACCAGGCACAACCAGTTAAGGCCAGACCTTAGGTTTTCACCCTGAAAGGTAGGACTCTGCGCTTCACATGTGTTGTCGCCCCCACTTTCATACCGCTGATGTGAAGCCCAGACACCAAGCAAGCCCCTCAACAGCGCGGAGACTTGAACCTCCCTTAGCTAGTCCTCCCCTCCGGCCTTCATGAAATTCTCTTCTTCCGACATTCATCATGGATCCATAGTCACTTGATGTCAACACAGAAAAAGAGCTTCACGCCGCTCCCTCCAGAACTAAACGGTCGGAATAAAAGCATGTGTTAGTTTGTGTAAAATCATGTTTCAAAATGTTATATTTGAAACTATGTTTAAATAAAGAAGATGGAAAAAAGGAAAAGAAAAAAATACGTCGCCCGCTGGAGCAGACCCCAGACGCAAACGGACGCGTGAACAAAAAAAAATGTCATTTCTACGTCCGCTGGAGATGCCCTGACGTGCCTTTCACTTCACTGGGAATCAATCAAAAAAGATACGTCCGTATCCTTTCGTATCTTGCTCTGTAGATCTGCACTTGGTATACCAGCTGAAAGTAAAATCTTAACCTCGCTGTTGGCCGCCTCCACCTCTCCTTTTCTGTCAAAAGCAGAGCTTGTTCATGTTCCTTGCGATTCCTCGGTAGTGATGATGACGGAGCCACGCGAGTTCCTTTGGATGCGGGAGGACTCATCTTTGCACTAGAACGTACTCATTTTTCCTAGAGTACATGCCGTGGTACGGAAAGATGTTTCGCTTAGAGACAACATAACGAACATGATAAGCTTCTTTTTAGTTTTTAAGGCTGGCTGGCGTCCTAAATAAGGATCTCTTTGTGATGATACTTGACTGAGCCAAGCACTTGGAAAATCGCTTGTCGCTTTCGATGGGGGAGGACTCAGCAAACAATTGAGGTACAAGCCGTGGTACGGAAGGGAGCCACAAAAAGACGTTCCGTTTCGAGTAACATAGCCAACATGATAAGCTTGTTTACTTGTTATTCAGCTAGCTTTACTTCAAGCTGGATTGCGTCCAGAGCTAAACCTCTCTCCAAGTCGCAGGAAACGGAAGACCAAACGGGAAGAAGGACGAAAGGCCGGAGGAACCATTTGAGCGGCGCCAAGAGTCGGGATACCACCCTTTGAAAAATTGGAAGAGAGAGAATGGTGTTGCCGGCCTGTACGGATGGGTCACCCGTGGAATCAGCGCATTGGTCACAGGCTCACAACACCACCTCTTCTTCTTTTGTTCGCTTTATTACGTTACCCAACGCGGCATCCACTACAGCTTGTAATCAGGTTTGCCTTTTTTTTTTCCTTCGGCAGCTATGATGAGTATTTTTGCGAAACACAGTACAATTAAAGACGCGCACACACTTACCCCTATGAACGCACACACCCTACCCCTATGAGCACCTTCGAGAGACTACGTCGAAGAACTGCTTCGATGGGTCTTGATATTGACGAAGTCACCGCATGCGCCTCGCTGTCGACGGGAAAGTCACCTCCCACCGAATAATATTTTGCCTTTATGAGACAGCAAAGTGTCAAATCTGGGATTTGAACTCTGGTGGGCTGGGGGTGACACTGCCCTCCTAACCATCCAACCACGAGTTTTTTTTTTTTTTGATAGCAACTATCCAACCACGAGTTGGTTCTCTATCGATGAGTATTTCATGAGTGCGGTACACGATACTTACGATTACTTTACGGCTTCCTCAAACCCTCAGTACATGTCGCGCATCTAGATAAAAATATATGGTTAAAATCTTTACATTTACTAAATATGTGGAAACTATTCAGAACAAAAAAATGTGTTTATTTTGGTCCGTTTAGATCGGTTCAGACACCAAATTAGTCCATGATCAACGCTTTTTACCTTGTAATATTTGATATATTAAAAGTTAATTTATATATTTGAGGGCCTCTTCGTAGCTCACCTCGATTAACTAGATGGGGAGGTTTTCCTTTCTTCACGACCATCTCCAACTCCCGATGGTATGCGAGGAGCCAGCGTGCGGTCATATGTCGCCACTGTCGAACAGTAGCTCCTATATGTGGCACCGTTGTCCTTGCCATGCAAGAACATGGTTTCGCCAGCGTAGGCTTTATTATTTTACATGTTCACTAGGTTGTTACACTTTTGGAATCAAATCTCGATATGAAAGTTTATTTTATTTTTTTTTCGATAAAGAATGCTTTATTACTTCAAGAAGCAATTACATCCAGCCTCTGCATAACCAGGATGCACACAACCGTTTGTTGTCTCAAGAGTCCAGAGTTACAAAAATAAAAAGGCGAAATACATATCGGAACGATGAATCATATGACGCCTAAGATGTGGGAGGAGCTACTATCCGTAGACTATGCTGCCACCCATGTAGGGAAAAAGTATCCCTCGCCGTATCCTCCAACCGTGTACAGACCTCCGTAAATAGGTCTCGGTTCTCCACACGCTGAAGAGGTAACCACGAACGGAGAATACCTGTGCATCTGTAGATGACCTGCAACAAAGAGCAATTTTTGTCATTAAAGATCTTGTCATTTCTACATAGCCAGAGCGCCCAGATAACTGCTAGCGCCCCCATCCTAAGAAGTATTTTAAACCTTGAGTTAATACCATGAAGCCAATTGCCAAAGACATTAGCGACACTAGTCGGCGGATACAAGGTAGACGCTACTTGGATGACTGACCATATAGATCTCGCAAACTGGCACTTTGGAAGAATAAATGTTTGATGGTTTCATCATGATGACAAAAGACACATCGTGTACTTCCGTGCCAATTCCGCTTAACAAGATTGTCTTTGGTGAGGATAACACGCGAAGATACCATCCAAAAATTTTAATTTTTAATGGTATCTTCATCTTCCAAATTTTTTTATTATTATCAACTGGTAAATCAGAAAGCATGATCGCATTGTATAAAGATTTTACAGAAAAAGTACCATCTACATGGAGGTTCCATCGAAATTCATCTGGCTCTGGTGATAACTGAATATCTCCAAGCCGCTGAATTAGATTGCTCCATGCCACAAGCCTTTGTCCTAGTAAAACCCGTCTGAACGTCACATTCGGGGGTGAAGTAGCCATTACAGTTGCAATGGTATCACCTTGGCGACGTGCAATTCTATACAAAGCGGGATACTGTTCACTTAGGGGAGCATTGTCGAGCCAAGCATCTTCCCAGAACCGTATCTGTGCTCCATTCTTAATGGAGAAAGTCCCATGTCGAAAAAAGACATTTTTTGTTGCCATGAGACCAGCCCAGAAGTGTGAATCCCCAGGTTTCCAAACCACCTGAGATAATATCTTCGAGCCGATGTACTTTCTCCGAAGTATAGTTTGCCAAATCCCATCCTCCGTAAGTAGCTTAAAAAGCCATTTACCCAGAAGAGCTGAATTCTTGACCTCCAGGTCATGAACTCCAAGCCCTCCTTGATCTTTGGGACTACAAACTATACTCCATTTAACCAGTCGGTATTTCTTTTTCTCGTTGTCCCCTTGCCAAAAGAATCTGGATCGATAATAATCGAGTTTATGCAGAATTCCTTTTGGTAGGATGAAAAATGATAGCATATACAGTACCATATTAGTTAGTACTGAATTAATGAGTACCAATCTTCCACCCAGGGATAACAATTTACCTTTCCAACTACTAAGGCGTTTTTGTAATCTTTCTTCCACTAATTTCCATTCCGCAATTGTCAGTCTCCGATAATGAATCGGAATACCCAAATAGCGAATCGGAAATTGGCCTTGCCCACAACCAAATAACTCTGAATACAGAGCTACATCGTCTTGGGCATCACCGAAGCAGAACAATTCACTTTTATGGAAGTTAATTTCCAATCCTGATAATTGCTCAAAAACTGCTAAAATTAATTTCAGGTTTCGAGCTTTTTCAAGATCATGATCCATAAAAAGAATCGTGTCATCAGCGTATTGAAGGATAGATAAGCCACCATCAACCAGATGTGGAATCACACCTTCAATCTGACCATCAGACTTGGCTCTCTCTATGAGTACCGCCAGCATATCCGCTACGATGTTAAATAACATCGGAGATAGCGGATCTCCTTGGCGTAACCCTTTTCGTGTTTGGAAGTAGTGTCCGGTGTCATCATTAACCCGGATTGCAACACTACCACCATACACGAAATCATGAATTAGAGCTCGCCACTCAGGCGAAAAGCCTTTCATCCCGAGTGTCTGTTGAAGGAAAGACCATTTAACTTTATCATACGCCTTCTCAAAATCAAGCTTTAAAATAACCCCATTTAATTTCTTAGAATGCATCTCATGTACCGTCTCATGCAAAACCGCTACTCCATCAAGGATATTACGTCCTTGCATAAAGGTTGTCTGCGATGGTAAAACAACATGATCCGCAACCGTATTAAGTCTAATGGTGGCCACTTTCGTGAAAATCTTGAAACTTACATTTAATAGGCAAATGGGTCTATATTGTTGGATCCTTTCTGCCTCATTAATTTTCGGTAACAAGATAACTTCACCAAAATTTAGACGAAATAATTCTAGTTGTCCAATGTGTAAATCACTGAACAAATCTAGAAGGTCCGATTTAATAGTATCCCAGAAGGTTTGATAAAACTCTGCTGGAAACCCATCTGGACCCGGTGCTTTGTTGCATTCCATTTGGAAAACTGCCTTCTTAACCTCTTCCTCAGTATAAGGTGCGGTTAGCAAGCCGTTTTCTTCCAATGAAACTTGGGGTATATCATCCGTTAAGTCCTCGTTAAGAGAAAAAGTACTTTCCTCCGGAGGACCAAACAGACCCTTGTAATAATTACTGATGTAAGACTTGAGTTGCTCATGGCCTTCAATCAACCCTTCATCTTGAATAAGAGAGTGAATACGTTTTTTCCGGTGTCTCCCATTAGCTAAGCCATGGAAGTACCGCGTATTCGAGTCTCCTTCCAAGATGAATTGAGCTTTGGATCGTTGATACCATTTGAGCTCCTCTTCGCGAAGAAGACCCGCCATCTGTTCATTCGATTGATTTTTAAGCTCAATCTCATGTGTAGACAGGGGTCTAATCTCCGCAACAGTCTCAAGCTCATCAATCACATTTGATAAGCGAGACTTTTCTTTTTTAAGAATACCAGCCGTATGGGCAGCCCAACCAGAGAGATGTTTGCGCATAGAACGCATTTTATTATTCCATCTCAAAATGGGCGTACTCCCCCCGACCGGTCTATCCCAAACCCTTTTAACCATATCATGAAATCCCTCTCGATATAACCAGCCAAGTTCAAATTTGAACGGCCGTTTACAAACGAGTGTGGGATTCCCGGTGGTTAAAAGGATGGGAGCGTGGTCAGATAGTTTTTCAATACGTTCTAGTGCGCGGACTGACACCAGAGGGTATTTATTTTCCCATTCGGTATCCATCAACACGCGATCTAGTTTCTCGTAAGTGGGCTCCGGCAAGCTGTTTGCCCAAGTAAACTGTCGACCAGTCATAAACACCTCTCTTAAATCAAGGCTATCAATGACAGCGTTAAACAAGAAAGACCAATGCCCATCAAAGCGGCCTTTACTTTTCTCATGAGGAAACCTCAACAAATTAAAATCACCTCCGATTAAAATCGGGTAAGGATTATCTTTTGTAAGGTTTACCAACTCACGTAAAAAGTCAGCCTTAAACTCTTCCTGGGCGGCACCATACACAGCGACCAGACTCCACATGAAACCATCTGCTTTGTTCTGAATGTCGAGCTTAATGTGGTACTCTCCATCAGAACTAGCCAAAACGGTCATGGTGTCTATGCGGACGCCAAGTAAAATGCCCCCTGACCTACCACGGGGCGGGCGAGAAAACCACTGAAAGTTAATCCCGCCTGACAAACGGTCGAGAAAACTTTGAGAGAAATTTCGCCTACCCGTCTCCGATATAGCAAGAAAATCTAAATCATAATCTCTACAACCATCAGCAATGTGGGAATGCTTAGCCAAGTCACGAAGACCTCTGCTATTCCGGAACATGCCAATCATCGAGAAACTATTTTAGATTTATAGTTCTTGCCATACCTACGAGATTTCTTTCCAGCCGATGATCGAGAACCACGTTCGGATGCTTGTAAATCAGAACTAAGCTCCGCGTGTTCTAAATCAACTTCTGAAATGTTGCCAATTATAGCCGAGAGAATTTGACCATCTAGGATGTCATCATCATCATCATCGTCTATAATTGCCGTTTCAGGCCCAGTGGAGACATTCGGAACAACCGTTAAACGGTCAAGCTCCGTTTGTCTCAACACATTAGCCGAAACAGAAATCTCATCAGACCAAGAACCCAAGGAAACCCCTAGGCTACTCAAATTAGAAGAAATACGAGTATCTGAAAAAGAAACAAAAGACTTAGATGGTTGTTTAATACCTGCCATGTCGAGGTTCATCTCCGCCTTGCGTCGCATGGCTCTCTGCATGACGTCCTCATCAGTCGCCCCCGCCCCATCCTCCGAAAGAGCAAACCTCCCACTTCTCCTCACTGTCGGCTGAACGACTGGAGGAGGGACCATGGGTGAAGGCTGCTGCAAGGAGGCTGGCGAAGAAGAGGGCGATCGCGGCGGAGAACCAGCAGGTGAAGAAGGAACCACCGATACAGGGGTAGCGGGTGAAGAAACCCCCTGTATCTCTCCCGCCTTGGCCGGCGGCGTGGAGGTAGACGGCGGAGCAGACGGTGGCGACGAGGAAGCCGGCGGAGCCGCAGACTCGGAAGACCTAACCGGCATAGAATGCGTGGTCCTCGGAGTCCGCTGCTCAAGGTCCCGCATCTCCTCCACCACTGCGGCACTCGGACGCGGCAGAGGCGAAGAAGATTTGGGCAGCACCTCCACCCGGCCCCGCTGCGTGGCGGCCTCCGAGACCGCCTGTCCCGGCGAAGACAACGTCGAGGCGCCCTGCTGCACCGGCAGCGTGGGCCCCCCAACAGGCTGCAGCGGCGGAGCCGTGGTCGGCCGCGGCTCGGCCCGGTGGGTCAGCGGCGCCGACCGCTCCTCGGTCGACCCCGGCGCGCGAGGAGACCCCACGGTCCGCTGCGCATGCAGCGAAGATGCAGCGGGCTGCTGCACCACCGACGTCGGCGGCACCACTGAAACCGTCTGAGGCGATGTAGAAGACGGAGTCAGTGGCTGCTGCACCCGCGGCGGAACGGAGACCGGACGAGTGCGACCCTGCATAAAGATCCGAACTCTGGAGGGTGAGGGCTCCCGTGGAGCCACAGGGGGAGAGGCGACCAGATGTGGCGACTCGACTCTAGCACGAGCCACAATCTGCCGTCCTCTATCCGTCATCGGCGAGTGGTTGAAAGGAGTCAACGCCACCTGCCTAGACTGCACCGCCGATGTGCCAGCATGCGTCGGAGCATGTCCATCAACATCCATACCAGCAACCTCCGGCGCCGCATCCGCAGGGGCCTCATCCTGCCTGTCATCCTCTGAGCCATGCGCACCATCATCATCCCCTCCCTCCTTCCAGAAATAAGGTCGAAACCGAGGATCTGGCTGGAACCCCACCGCCTCACGAGCGAAGCGAAAACGATAACCACTAAGCTGTAGAAGTGCAACCACTTCCAGGCAACCATTATTCTTCTCCAGAACTGAAGGGTCACGCATAGCCACAAGTACACGAATAATCCCCTGACTCCGAAGAGAGAACAAGTCAACATCAAGAGTGGTGCCAATAAGAGAACCAACTGCCCAGATACCTAGGAAGTGTCGAACAGAGTCCGGAACTCCACTGACGTGCACCCAAACCGGCTCCATAACGAAAAGAGGCTGAACATCCTGATGCACCCATGAAGAGACTAGAACCTGAGCATTAACCTTGGGCACACTCATCTGCATACCATCAATCCGGGACAAGTCATCAGCTGTAGGAATACCAATAAGAAAAGCATTTGCCCCATGGGGCACCGCCTCCCATCTCCACGCTGGATTCCCTGGACACATACGGGCCATCAGACTCTGAACATCAGCTGCAGAAACAGCCCCTTCCCCTGACACCTGCACTAAAGCTGTGGGCGCACCAGAAGAGATCAACTGTGGCTTGTACACTGAGTCTGGAATCTGGAGATCAAGTGTAGCATCATTACCGCAACCAACAAAGAAGCTCGTAGGTCTAGGCATCTTCAGAATAGGGCACCTAATAGTGGGATGTGCACCTGAATCACAAATCAGACAATAATGGATAACCTTACAATCTTTAGTTGCATGCGTCTTAACATCACATTTCCAACATTTTCCGGCCTTCTTCTGCTTTGCCACTGGTGCAACAGTATCAGGGACCATAGGCTGCACGGGGACCAGGGTAGCAACAGAATTCACCATCGGAGCTTGCTGGCCAACTGTGCCTGGCACCAACTGTCCAAGGGTCGGAGCAACCTGCCCCATGGGTGGCGGCTGCTGCCCTCCAGGAGGCGCCGGCTGCCCCTGAGGCACTGCAGCCTTCTTCTTCCGCCTCTTCTTCACCTGCCCAGGTTGCGGCGCTGGCTGCTGGTGTACAGGCTGTTGCATGGGAGGCTGTACCATACCCTGCTGGTTAGGCACAGGATACTGAAACGGACCTTGGAAATGCTGGTACTGCTGAGGCGGCGTGAACGGCACCGGCGGCTGAGGCACCGGCGGGCGAAAAGGCGGGCGAAATCCCGCGGAAGGTCCCATGTACGGAGCAGGCTGCCTCGGCGCAGATGCGGGTTGCGGCATTGGCGCACCAGTTGGCCATCCCTGGAAGCCAGGGGGTCCCAAGTAGGGAGCCGGAGCGGCCATAGACGGCGCCCCCGAAGGAGCCGCCCCAAGCGTCGTGGTCGCGGGCGCGGACGTAGCCAAGGCGGCAGACGTCCCGGGAGGCACCGGAGGCCTCGCAGCCCCGGCCATCCCCGCAGCTGAGGGGGAACCGGCGACGATCTGCGTGAACGACCGCCGCTGCTCCGAGCACGCGGGCGACGAAGTCCAGGCAGCAGCCGCGGAGCTCGGGGACGAGGTCGACGATGACGAGGTGCACGAAGACGACGCAGACGAGACGGCAGCTGCGCGGCACGGAGAAGTGCAGGGCAACGGCGGCGAAGATGGGACGGGCGCTGCGGAGGACGAAGGCGAGGAAGCGAGCGACGACGATGGGGATGTGGTGGTTGCGACGTGCGTCTGGAAGCGACAGACGGCGGCGCGATCAGAGTATCGAGAAGAGCCGATCACGGTACGTGAACGCATGTAATCCTCCAGGCCTCTATGCTGCACCTCCATCACAGCCCATCCGAAGCGGGCCAAACCAGCATGAGGCCCAGCACGGAAGGCATCGGACGCAACTGAAACCGACTTGACCCGCGGCAGAATCGGCGGCACGATCACCGCACCAAATCCCGAAGACTGCGCGGCCGTCTCCGAACTCTCCGTCGTCAGCGCGCCTCGCAGCAACGACGTCTGTCCGTGGCCGAACGAAGGGCCGCTCCTAGACGAAGGAGCCATCATCTCCCTCCCCGCCGGCCGACTCGACGAGGCCGCCGCGAGGAAGTCGCCGAAGACGGGCGCCGATGTCACGCGACGGCGAGGCAGCGGTCCACGCCAGGGTTTGATCCGCGGCATGCGCGATAACCTCAGCCCCACAGGCGAAGACGACGCCGCCCTTGTCGTCGCCCCCTTGATCTTCACCCGCGAAGAAGGCGACATGGACCTAGACCGCTCCGCCGACCTGCAAAACGTAGAACTTACCTCCGACGACGTTGACCTCGGCCAAACTCTGGACTCTCTGGTCGGGTAGCCGATCTTGGCCCAGAAATCCGCCTCCACCTCTTCTTGGGTCATCGCCGGCGACCGCTCGATCTGCCTAACCTCAGGTTCAAAACCTAGAGCAGACCAAGCCGCCTCCTCCGCCGTCACCCTCGCATCTTCCACGGAGTCGTCATCCTCCAGCAGGCAGGAGAACCTGGATCCCGCCGCCGGAGATGGAGAGCCGACCGACGGCGGCCCTTCCGCCATGCGCAGCCTATACGCGATACGCCTAGCTAATCGGTGCAAGATTGATATGAAAGTTTATTGACAATGATGCAGAATTATACGTCATAAAATATACATAAGAAAACCGGTACGTCTACACAACGGATATGAGTACCCTGGAATTATTCTCAGAGTGGAATGTTAAGGTGTCTATAGTGTTGACTCTATAGTAGATTGTTAAAGCATGCAGGATTGAAATTGAGTTCATACGTGGCGTATGAGTCACACATGTTTGGGACTTAACTGATTAATAGTGTATTTGCCTCGGTAACTAGTGTTAATGATAGTGGTTGGTTAACATGTCACGGGTTCTGGCTGAAAACAAATTGAAATATCTAAAATCTAGAGTCTATATAAGTGTTGTACCCTCTATCTTTAATTTGTTGTGTCCTCTCGTTGATGGCTTGATGCGTACGTACGTACCAAAATTGACCGCCCCAAAGGGAGGCTTGTTCGCGCCGATGATTGTCCAAGGCCGGAGGAAGTATCGTACTGCTCCCATATGATCCACCGCGTAGAGATATCCACGGGACAGAATCACGTTCTGTCGTACGGAACGGTTGGGAGGCACTCGTCATGATTGTATACGTTACTTGTTGAGCTAGCGCTGGCACGCCTGATGGCTTTGAATTCGTGATCGACCAGCGGATACATGGGCCACAATGCATGTCGGGGAGGGGGACCGATCGGCGGTGTACGGACAGGAGCTAGTCCCTGGTCATTAACTCACGAATGATGAATGATGATGACGACGCACTTTGTTTATAGCTAGTGCTGCCGTGCCGGTGCCGAGATGGATGTAAGCCAGCGAGATGGACGTGGTACTCGACATGCACGACCTGTCAGGCTTCTTTGTATTTGTACAGATCAACCGAGTTTATACCTGTATATGTGTAAAAGGCGGTACTGAGTGGGATAAACACCAAAAATATGCAATCTGTGGTTGGCCGGCTCGTCTCGTGGAGATATATGTCTCCAGCCAAAACCTAATTAATCGACCATCTTGCCTGAAATCTGCCAAGCAGACCACGGAGCGTGCTGTGTATATATGGAGTTTATATATGCAGCCCTTGAAATGGAGAAGCAAGCTATAGATTCACGGGATGGTCCCTTGGAATTAATTTCTCGGGCGCGCGCGTGGCCAGAAATACTCACCCGTTAATACCACCTGCCGGGCCAGAACAAGGTCGACCACCAATACACTGAAAACAGAGACTGGTATATACTGCTGGTATATACCCAAAAATTAATTTTCTTTTACAGAATAGTAACAAAAAAAAAGTTGAAATAACGTCCAGGCGTGTTCCAAGCTAGTAGAAAAATGAAACAGCGTGGTCGTACGCACATAACAGCACAGGCACGTCGCTGTCCGAGATTCCAGCTAGCTGGCCTGGCCCTGCCGTCGCGGTCGCTGACCAGCGACCGTTCCGTACGAGCCGGACTACGGACGCGGCACGGCACGGCACGCGCTCGCGGGTGACGGCAGCGGCCCACCTCAGCTGCGACTGGGATGGATCGGTCGGGTTCGGAGCGTGCGAGACCAACCGTCTCGGGTTGGGTAGTTGTGGCGAGTTAAAGAGGGCGCAAAGGTGGGTCCGCCGCACCGGCTTTCTGTCTCTCGGTACCCGCCGGGTACACCAAAGGGTACCTGCGCGTACCTCCGCTCCATTCCAGAGTTTGGCCCAGTGCTAACCTCACTCCTTCTCCCTTCCTTTTTTTTACTTCGTATTTTATTTTTAGGGCATCCCTGCTGCGCGACATATTTTAATGTTCGCGAGCGTCCATTTACGTCGCGCCGTGGACGCTAAAATGACCGTTTTTGTCTGCGCGCACGTTTGCGTCTGGGGGCTGCTCCAGTGGGTCGACGTATTTATTTTTTTTTCTTTTTTTTTCCTCTACTCTATTTAAACATTGTTCCAAATATTATATATTAAAACATGGTTTTACACAAACTAATACATAATTGGGAACATGGTTTACACAAACTAATACATAATTGCGAGCGGACACTTTGCGCATCCGCGGAGACGCATCCGAGGCACATATTTGGGCCAGGTTTGCATCTTCGCAGACGTCTTGCTGTCGCCATTGAGGTGGTGCTGCATTTATTTCCGGTCACGGCGATTTAAACGGTCGCTGAGCGACTGTCGCGCCACTGGAGATGCCCTTAGCTAGAGCTAAACTTTGTTAAGTTTACCTAAAAATACAAGTAAAAAATTAACAATGATAATGTCAAATGCATATATTATGAAAAGTTTAGTTTATAACAATTCTAATACTATAAATTTTACATCGTAAATAACACTAATTTTTTCCTAAATATCTACTCAAACTAAGGCCATAACGTGAACTAATTGCAAATGGAGGGAGTATGATTATCAATCCCACCGCTTGGCTGCTATTCACAAAGCGTGTGATGCTGGGCCTCAGCAAGTTATTTAGAATGCAATTCTTTTAGCTAGAGCTACGATCCATTTATTCTAGGAATTGCAATAGGGAAGGCAATACCGTAGCTTATCGGTTGAAGCATTTCTCTTGACAAACAAGAAAATACACATCGCATTTTGAAGTGGTAGAAATGCTGCATTACTTCATGCGCTTAACTTCACTTTTTCTCTGCTTGTCTAGCGCTCAAACAAATCCTCGAATGGTTTTTTTTATATATATTTTTTTTTTGTAAGTGTAGTGCATCTAAAACCATCAAACTTGCCGAGGGGGTGCAATATAGTCCTCCAACTTGGAAATTGCTCACTTCTTGTCGTCACACTTGCTAAAAGGGATTTACATGCTTTATATATTTATTTAAGTGTGATGCTTAAGTGCCACACAAATTATGTCTGTCTCAAACATGCCATCCATTGTTTTACATATTTTAGGACTAACTATTTTTATAGTGCAGTGCACGATCCACCTCAACTCGTTTTTTTTTTTTTACATAAAGCACATTAAGGGATATACTACATTTCAACGAAAAAAGAGTCAACATGGAGATTGGGGAAGTTACTCGAGGATAAACCTCTTTAGTTCCCGTAAAGAAAATATTAACTACAACTCGAGGCGAAACATTCTCCCTACTAAATAAACATCTTGTGGGTTCAACATTCTCGCTACTAAAGAAACATCTTGCAAAGTATCTAAACATCGATGAGAGTCAACATGTAGTTAGATGGTTAGCAGGGCATTGATACCCCCAAACAATTAGGGATCAAATATCATGTTCAACGCTTTGGTGTCTCATAAAAGCGGAATGAGAACAAAGTTTCCAGCGATTGCAAGATCATTTGGTGACTTAGTCTACATGAAGACCTGCTGGCTCGGTATTTCGGATATGCTCATATACTAGGGTGTGCGTGTGTTTATAGTGGTAAGTGGACAAAAATATATCTGAATGTCTAACGTTGATATTAAAATTCTTTCTCAATGTGTTGGTACCATTTCTGTGGTTTGGATCATCATAAATAAGTCTAGATACATTCGTATCTAGATAAAATGAAGTCAATTAATTTAAATTGGAGGGAGTACGTGTATTTATACAAGTGAGCGCAAAATATATGTGTGAGTGTCCACGTCTGCACCGTAAAGTTGGTATTAAAATTGTTACTCAATGTGTTATTGGTAACATTGCTAGGGTTTGGATTATCATTAATTTATTGCAAGCATCAGTTGGAGGCAGTGTGTGTTTGCGTAGCAATAACTGACACTTACATTGGTGGATAAAAATATAGCACCGAGAAAAAAAGTAAAAAAGGCAGGAAAAGTGGTAGCGAGCACTAGCCTCCTACCCTATAAAGCAGGGAGGAGAGCACCACCCCGACCCCGTACGACTAGTCTACTGCAAACGCCTTGACCCTTGAGCTTTCCCTCCCCATCGCCAAGAAACCATCTTTCCTCCTCCCCGCCGCCGCCTCCACCCCACAGCGCCACCATGAAGCGCCTCTTCAGACGGCTCTCCCGCGTCGCAGCGGTCGACTCCGCCTCCGCCACGACAGCCTACCGCCAGCTCCGGACCCCGAAGCAGGCTCCTTCCTCCGGCGGCGGCGGCGGCGGCGCGAAGGTGCCGCAGGGGCACGTGCCGGTGTGCGTCGGCGAGGAGGGAGGCCCCGTGGAGCGGTTCGCCGTGCGCGCGGACCTTCTTGGCCGGCCGGCCTTCGCGGCGCTCCTCATGCGCGCCGCCCAGGAGTACGGGTACGGCCACCCCGGCGCGCTCCGCATCCCCTGCCCCGTCGCCGACTTCCGCCGCCTCCTCGTCCGCCTCTCCTCCGACGACCCCTGCGCCGCCGAGTGCTAGGCGTCCGCTCCGCCCTTCTTGGCCTGCCGCTGGAGAATCTGCCCTTCATTCCCCTTCTGGCAGATTTACCCCTGGGCAATGTACAATTGTACATACAGAGGCAGGCCGAGGAAGAGGCGCTGGAGCGAGGGCAGTGTTGGGGATTTCCTCCTGCAGCTTTGTAGTAACTTTTTTTTCTTACTGCAAGCATGAGCTGAATGGAAGAAGAACTAATAGGTGTTCCTTTTTCACCCCTTCTAGTTCTAGGAATTTCAGTGTAAGGGAGATGCTAGTGTGTGAGTGTTGTGCTAGGGGATTTTGAGGTGTTCTTCAGTGTTTTAACCATATAGTACTAGATGTGATCCTTATGCTGGTTTCATGCCATATTGTTGCTGAGGTACTAGCAGTAATTTTTATTAGTACTACATTGCTGTGAACTTTGGCTATGATCCAGATCCGTTTGTTTTTAACTTGGGCTATGACATTTGAAATGAAACGCCGGAATCCCACTTAAGTTCTGCAAAGTTTGTTGTGAACTTGGGTAGTATGACATTTGAAACGAAACGCCGGAACTGCACTTAAATTCTGCAATGATTGTTGTGAACTTCGGCTATGGTCTTTGAAACGAAACGTTGGAATTACACTTAAATTTGTTGTATCCCTTGGATCTTCTAGGCTAGATGCTAACGGTAGAAAACTATGACTATGTATACTGAGAGATCCGAGAGAGGGATCGAGAGAGAGACGGTGTACCTTCTCCCTTCGAGGAGGAACTTGAGCCGTTGCCCATGGCGACGGCGCGAGTGGCGTGAGCGTGAACGTGCGGTGGCGGCGGTGGCAAAACTTCCCGTGAGCACTGCGCCAACCCTAGATCGGTAGGGAATGTCGGTGGGGTGACTGGCGGCTCGGTGAACCTCGTACCGTGTGCCCCGGCCCCCACCTCTTTATATAGCGCAGGTCACAGGGGCCCACCAACCATAAGAGGGTTGGACGCCCCCGATCAGGGCGCGAACGAGGTCAAGGACTTGTTACCGATCCGTTGGAATCGGTGACGTGGAGATCATCCTAACATTCTCCCCCTTGATCTCAACTTTTCTTTTAACTTTATACTTTCACTTTATTCGTTTCATATTGGATTAGTTCATAGGGCATGTTTCATCGTCACAGCTCTATTGCCGATAGAATCAGACAGCCACAATGCACTTCTCTATTTTGAAACAAATTCTTTTACTTTTGGGCCTCTTATGATCCAGGATAGGTAAGACTTTCCCTTAAACCCATGCCGACTACGTGCTCCTTGAACACGCTGGGTGGTAAGCCTTTCGTTAGCGGATCCGCAAGCATATCTTTTGTCCTTATATGCTCGAGACTTATTGTTTGATCCTGGACCTTGTGTTTCACAACATAATACTTAACCTCAATCGGTTTCATAGCATTACTCGACTTGTTGTTGTGAGCATAAAATACTGCAGGCTCATTGTCGCAGTACATCTTTAGTGGTTTGTCAATACAATCTACCACTTTCAAGTCGGGTATGAATTTCTTTAACCATAATGCCTGCCCCGTGGCTTCATAACATGCTATAAATTCTGCATACATCGTGGATGATGCAACTATGGTCTGTTTGGAGCTTCTCCACGAAATAGCTCCCCCTGCGAGGGTGAATACATATCCAGATGTGGATTTTCTATCATCTTTATCCCCCGCAAAATCTGCATCTGAATACCCTCTTATTTCTAGGGAATCAGATCTTCTGTATGTTAGCATGTAACTCTTTGTGCCTTTCACATAACGCAATGCCTTCTTTACCATTTTCCAGTGTTCGAAACCTGGATTTTCTTGATATCTACCGAGTACTCCGGTGATAAATGCTAAGTCAGGGCGAGTGCACACTTGTGCATACTGTAGGCTTCCAATAGCCGAAGCATATGGAACCGCTTTCATTTGATCGAGCTCGTATTGATTTTGGGGACTTTGATGGTTCCCAAAACTGTCGCCCTTGACTATAGGGGCAGGTGTGGCACTGCACTTGTGCATATTATACTTACTTAGAATCTTTTCTAAATAAGCCTTTTGCGATAGTCCTAATACTCCATTGTTTCTATCTCGGTGAATTTCTATGCCCAAAACATATGACGCTTCACCAAGATCTTTCATATCAAAATTTGAGGACAAGAACTTCTTTGTCTCTTGTAGTAGACTAACATCACTTTGGCAAGCAGAATATCATCCACATACAAGATTAGGAAAATATATTTCCCACTTTTAAACTTTGCATAAACGCAATTGTCCTCAATATTTTCTTTAAATCCAAATCTCTTAATTGTCTCATTGAACTTTAGATACCACTGTCTGGAGGCTTGCTTTAATCCATAAATGGATTTCTTTAGGCGGCATCCCATTTCTTCCTTGCCTTCCATGATAAAACCCTTGGGTTGTTTCATGTAGACATTTTCTTCTAAATCCCCGTTTAGAAATGCCGTCTTTACATCCATTTGATGCAACTCTAAATCAAAATGTGCAACTAGTGCCATGATGATCCTGAAGGAATCCTTACATGAGACCGGAGAAAATGTCTCATTGTAATCTATCCCTTCTCTTTGTGTAAATCCTTTTGCCACAAGTCGTGCTTTGTACTTTTCGACATTCCCATTGGAGTCATATTTTATTTTGTAGACCCATTTGCAGCCCACTGTTTTGGCTCCTTTAGGAATATTCTCTAAGTCCCAAACATTGTTGGTACTCATCGATCTCATTTCGTCTTCCATGGCCTCCACCCACTTTGATGAATCTGGGCTTCTCATGGCTTCTTCATATGAAGTGGGATCACCTTCCATATGAACTCTTTCTGTGTTGTAAACTTTGTAATCAGTCAAAATGGCTGATTTTCTAGCTCTTGTAGACCTTCTAGGGGCCACATTCTCTTGAGCATTCTGTTCCTCAACTTGTGGCGCAGCTTCTGGAGGTGGCTGTTGTTGCTCCCTTTCATGCTCAACAAATGGTTCATTCGTCTCTCCGACGGACAGGTTCCGAATTTTCACTCATCGTTGTCATGGGTGGAGTCACAATGTGCGCTTGCACCACAATCGCAGGGATCGTTGGTACAGGTGCACATGGTAGCGCAAAAAATGGCTCCTGAGTCATCGGATTGGGTGCATGCACCCTCTTCTCCTCAAGATCAATTTTCCGAGCTACCATGCTCCCCCTCATCATTTCGTCCTCTAAGAAGACAGCATGTCTCGTTTCCACAAACTTTGTATATTTGTCTGGACAGTAGAAACGATAACCTTTTGACTTTTCAGATAGCCAATAAAATGGCAACTGACTGCTTTGGTATCTAACTTTGCGATATTTGGATTGAATACTTTGGCCTCGGCGAGGCTCCCCCACACTTTCGGGTGGTTTAGAGAAGGCACTCTCCTGTCCATAGCTCATACGGCGTTTTGGGCACCGATTTGCTTGATACTCTGTTTAGAATGTGAATAGCGTTTTTTAACTCCTCAATCCACAATCCCAATGGTAGGGTGGAATAGCTCATAATAAAGCGAACCATATACATAAGGGTGCGGTTGCGCCTTTCGGCTACTCCATTCGCCGAGGTTCGCCCAAGATCGAGCATCAAGGGCGACTATTCCAGTCTCGTAGGAACCTTGCAAAAGGTCCAGGGACTTGGCCATATGGAGTATGTCGACCGTAGTACTCCCCTCCACGATCAGACCTGACTATCTTTATTCTTTTATCATGCTGATTTTCAACTTCAGCTTTGAATATTTTAAATTTATCCAACGCTTCTGTTCTTTCTTTTATTGGATAAATATAACCATATCGGGAGTAATCATCCGTGAATGTTATGAACGAATCATAGCCATCCACACTTTTCACCGGAAATGGTCCACATATATCGGTGTGAATTATTTCTAGTGTTGCTGTGCTTCGATTTGCACCCTTTTTAATTTGCTTTACAAATTTTCCTTTAATGCAATCGATGCACTGTTCTATGTCTGAGAATTCTAATGGAGGAAGAATATCATTTTTAACGAGTCTTTCTATTCTCCCCCTCGAAATATGGCCTAGGCGACAGTGCCATAATTTCGATGATTCATCAGTTCTTTTTCTTTTCTTTCCTTCTGTTTCCGACGAGGATATTTGTTCATTCACTTTACACACAGACATTACTTTTTCACGCAAGGACAATAAATAAAGCTCATCATGGAGTATAGCAACCCCAACATAAGAATTATTACACCATATGGCACATTTGCCATGTCCAAAATAACATTGATAACTGTCTTTATCTAAGCGCGATACACTTATTAAATTTCTATGTATGGAAGGAACAAATAAGACATCTCTAAGCAGAATAGTCAAGCCATCAGCTAGCTCCAACAGGACGTCGCCAACAGCTTCAACTTCTGCTTGAATTCCATTCGCGACTTCAACGCATCCTTCGCCTCTTTTCGTAGTCCTCGTCGAATGGAATCCCTGTAAAGAATTTGCAACATGAACAGTTGCACCTGAATCAATCCACCAAGTAGATTTCGAAACTGTGTATACAGGATTCATTTACAAAGGAAACTAAATTGTTACCTTTCTTTGCCATTAGTTCTTTCGAAAAGCAGGCAGTCTTTCTTGTAGTGCCCAGTCTTCCGACAAAGAAGACACCGATCTTTGTTCACCGGGCAATGGCACAGGCTGGAACTTCTAAATAATGCATTGGGGCTTTACAATATTGATTTGAAGGAGAACCATTGTTGCTTGGTGTGAAGGGCCTTTTCTTATTGTCCTTCACATAATTGATGGTTCCTCCATTCCCGTGCCTTGAGTCTATCCTCCTCTTGCACACACATGGCAATGGTCTTTTCAATGTCCCATTTCTCAGGGCTCATGTTATAATTGATGACAAAGTTTTCAAACTGTTGTGGCAATGAAGCCATCACCAAGTGAACCAGAAGTGCAGGCTTCAGCTCCTGTGTCAGCATCCATGGGCTTCAGCTTTGCAGCCATGTTGCTCATCCCGAGGATGTGCTCCCCGATGCCATGTGCACCTCCGGTATACTTTTTCTGTCACCACCGCTTCAACACTGGGTTGCATATGTCTTTGAAGAACCAAGAACTGGCTCTTTATCTTTTCTAGGTACTCCCCAGCGGAAGTACACTCTGTAATTGAGCCCACTATAGCGTTCTCAATTGTATTCTTTATGAAAGCCATGCACTTTTTGTTGGCAGTCTGCCACTTTCTGTTCTCTAGGGTGTAGGACATCTCCACAGGAGCATGGTCCCTTTTCTTTTTAGCCCATGCATCATCAGTATCCCCGTCGGCTCGACGGGGTCAGCAGCTTGATGGGCTGCGGTGTGTCAACCACCCAAACCCACTCAAAACATTTACCTTGCTTAAATCCACCTTCTTCCTCCATTCTGTGTAGTTATCCCCTCTAAGGGTGGGAACATCCTTGATGCAGCTCATCAAGTAGAACCCTCCTGAAAACCACAAAGAAGTGAGAACAGTACAATTGCAAATTATAATCCAACGTTGGTCCGAATTAAAACATGCAACTGTTAATGCAAATAAAACTATATCACCGTTGGGCAGAAATAGAGATAAATGCACATATCATTGCTATTTGCAGCGGAAACTGTGAACTTTAAACTTTAAACTTTGAACTTTTCAGAGGCATTTCCTTTACTTTTTAATTTCTGAACAAATATTTCGTTGGTCCTATTTATTCAGAAAAAACTAGACAAAATTTTGGCCAAAAATGACCCAAAACTGCCTAAAAAAGCCTCTGTAATTAATAAAACTGTGCAAAACTGTATAAACAGATCGTTATTCGCATTCACTGCGCACGCGACCGCGCCCACGCGCCTGCTACGCACTGAGCGGCACGCAGCCGACGCGGCGCCCACGCTGCCGAGCGGCGCACAGGACGCGGCGCCCACGCGGGCTGCCAACACGGCCCAAAACGCGGCCTGCCCGCGGCCTGCCAGAGGCCTGCCCGCGGCCTGGCCGGCGGAGCCCACGCGGCCCGCACAAGGCGCCGACGCGGCCCGCACACGGTGCCCACGCGGCGGCCCTCTCTGGCCGTCGGATCGAATCCGACGGTCGGCCATCCATTTCGGCTGGTATAAAAAATGCCCAAACCGACCAGAACCCTAACCCTAGCCACATTTTCCCCCGGCCTGTTCTTTCTTCTCTGTCCGGTGGCGGCGGCGGAGAAGCGCTTGCTCGCCCCGCCCGGCTGTTCGCCCCGCCCGGCCCTCTCTGCCGGCGACAGCAGCAAGCAGCCGCGCCCCGCAGCAGCCTCCCGCGCGTTCGTCCGCGTGGTTGCTGGCGGCTAGCCAACGGCGCCGCCCGCCCTGTTCCTTCTTTCTTTCACCACCCACGTCTCCTACCCAACACCAGATGACCGGATGGCCAGCGGGGAAGAAGAACGTGCGGCGGCGCCCCCCTGTACCTCTTGGCGGCGGCGCGTGCACCCGAGGGTGGGCGCGTCACCGTCAAGCGGCGCAGAGGCGGTGCTCTTTCTTTGCCGGTGCCGAGCCGCAGCACGGTAAGCCGGTGATGTTCTACTTTTCTTTGCTCCGCCTCGCTTGCGCAAGTGGAGTGGCCCTTCTTCCCGATGCCTCGGCTTGCCGATGCGCATCGGGATCGAGAGGGGCGGCGCGGCCTTGCGGCGGCACGAACTTTGCCGGCGAGCCCAAGGGCGTCGGCCGGATACCTTTTCTTTTCATTTGGTTACAGTGGAGGATCTAGGGTCTGCTGTTCGATCTACCAGAAAACATCTAGAACTAGCTGTGCTCTGATACCAATGTTGTATCCCTTGGATCTTCTAGGCTAGATGCTAACGGTAGAAAACTATGACTATGTATACTGAGAGATCCGAGAGAGGGATCGAGAGAGAGACGGTGTACCTTCTCCCTTCGAGGAGGAACTCGAGCCGTTGTCCATGGCGACGGCGCGAGTGGCGTGAGCGTGAACGTGCGGTGGCGGCGGTGGCAAAACTTCCCGTGAGCACTGCGCCAACCCTAGATCGGTAGGGAATGTCGGTGGGGTGACTGGCGGCTCGGTGAACCTCGTACCGTGTGCCCCGGCCCCCACCTCTTTATATAGCGCAGGTCACAGGGCCCCACCAACCATAAGAGGGTTGGACGCCCCCGATCAGGGCGCGAACGAGGTCAAGGACTTGTTACCGATCCGTTGGAATCGGTGACGTGGAGATCATCCTAACAAAATTCTACTACAAAGATGGTTCAAAACCCCTGAGTTATAAATTTTGAAACGTTATCTTCTGCTTGCCTTTACTGCATCGCATTGCGTTTTGGGCTGGGGCGAGTTAAGGGCATCTCCAACCGGGCGACCCATCCCGCGCCCGCGCGTCCGGATGGGTCGAAACGGACAAAACCGCGTCCCAGCGCGCGGACCCATCCCTAAAACGGATGGCCGCGGCGTCCGGGACGACCCAAACCCAGCCCAAATCTTGGACGGGTTTGCGTGGCCGCGGACGCGAAAGGCTGGTCGCTCGCGTCCTCCCCTTGTCCGCCCCTGGCCCGCCTGTCTGCCTCCCAAAACACAAGCCCGTCGCACACATCTCCCCACCGCTCCGCCGCCACCCACGGACCGGCGATTTGGGAGCGCGTCGACGCCGGCCATCATCGTCGAGACGCCGGCAAGCGGGGCGGAAGCATAGGTCGAGGTCCCGCGCTGCTTTCGCCGCGTCGTAGCAGAGTCAGAGGACGCCGCCGCCGGTGCTGTTGTCCTCTCACCGTCGCGACACATCCCGCCGTTCGCAGCTGGGCCGTTTCCGCCGGAGGTGAGCTCTCCTGCACCGTGTTTCCAGACCGCAAGTCAGCTGAGACGGCCATGCCTGCAGGTCACTGCAGAAGCATTTGGATCGCCTCCGCCTGCGAGGTGTTCGTTCAAATGCTCGAACTAAAATGTGTCCCTTTTCAGATCATGGTGGACAGCGACGACGAATACTACTTCAAGAACTTCATCGACACGTCGTTAGAAGAGGAGTCCGACGACGATTTTTTCACGGATGCTGCGCTGCTCATCCACGAGCACATTGTCTCGCAAATCCCCGTGTACCGGGGGTCCTTGCCGGGGCGCGCGGCCGCCTTGGACCGCAAAAGAGAACGCGGCCACGACCAGCTCTACAACGACTACTTCCAACCCACTCCATTGTTCGTGCCGTCCTTGTTTCGCCGTCGTTTTCGGATGACCAGGCCGCTGTTCCGTCGGATAATGGATGGCGTCAAGATCTACGACGACTACTTCTGTGCGAAAGTGTATGCAATTGGCAAGGTAGGCCTCTCTTCGTACCAGAAATGCACGGCAGCGATTAGGATGCTCGCATATGGCGTTGCCGGTGATTTCGTAGATGAGTACACGCGCATGAGTGAGTCAACCGGCTTGGAATCGATGTACAGGTTCTGCAGAGCAGTGATCGGTTCGTTCGGAGAACAGTACCTCCGGCAACCTAATGCAGAGGACACAGCTCGTCTGTTGTCGATCAACGCTTCCAGGGGTTTTCCTGGGATGCTTGGCAGCATAGACTGCATGCACTGGGAGTGGAAGAACTGTCCCTTTGGTTGGCAGGGGGCATACAGCGGCCATTCTGAGGGGTGCACAGTCATTCTTGAAGCTGTTGCTTCCCATGACACATGGATTTGGTACTCATTCTTCGGAATGGCTGGCTCGCACAATGACATCAATGTGCTGCAGCGCTCTCCGGTGTTTGATAGGCTAGCGTACGGTAAGTCCCCTGATGTGGATTTTGAGATCAATGGCCACCACTACACCAAGGGGTACTACCTTGCTGATGGTATCTATCCACCTTGGGCTACACTCGTGAAGACAATCCGAAACCCCAACTCAGAGCAGGAGGCAAGGTTTTCCAAAGAGCAGGAGGCAGCCCGGAAAGATGTCGAGCGGGCGTTTGGCATTCTCCAAGCTCGTTGGGCTATCGTCAGACACCCTGCCAGAGCCTGGGATGTGCAAACTCTGTGGGAGGTGATGACCGCTTGTGTAATCATGCATAACATGATTGTTGAGGTAGAGCGGGATGATTCACTCTTTGATAATGACTGGGAAGGCCAAGGAGAGTTGGTTACTCCTCAAGGTGCTCCGGGTGCTCCGGCATCATTCCAGGACATTCTTCATGCGCACCATGAAATTCGAGATCTAGCTGTACACAACCAGCTTCAGGCTGATTTGGTAGAGCACATGTGGCAGCATGTAGGCAACAATGCTGCAAACAACAATGATGAAGGAAATCCTTAAGCCTAGAGCATTTGTATCGTTTTTTTCATTTTATTTGAATAATACTTTTGTAGGATAACGTTGCATAGAAAACAAAAATTTTCCTACCGCGAACACGCAATCCAAGCCAAGATGCAATCTAGAAGACGGTAGCAAAGAGGGGGTATCGAGTCTCACCCTTGAAGAGATTCCAAAGCCTACAAGAGGAGGCTCTTGTTGCTGCGGTAGACGATCACTTGCCGCTTGCAAAAGCGCGTAGAAGATCTTGATCACGATCGGTTCCGGCGCCACGAACGGGCAGCACCTCCGTACTCGGTCACACGTTCGGTTGTTGATGAAGACGACGTCCACCTCCCGTTCCAGCGGGCAGCGGAAGTAGTAGCTCCTCTTGAATCCGACAGCACGACGGCGTGGTGTCGGTGGCGGTGGAGAAGTCTGGCGGAGCTTCGCTAAGCTACGCGGGAGATATGGAGGAGAGGGGGCGGCTAGGGTTTGGGAGGGGGTGGCCGGCCACTTCAAGGGGGGCGGCCAGCTTGTGGTCTTGGGGTGGCCGGCCCCCTCCCTTGGCCCCTCATTATATAGGTGGATCCCCAAGTGTTGGTGTCCAAGTCTTCGAATAAGACCCGAACCAAAAACCTTCCATAAGAGGGGGAAACCTAGCCAAGCTAGGACTCCCACCAAAGGTGGGAGTTCCACCTCCCATATGGGGGGGTGGCCGGCCCCTAAGGGGAGTCCACTTGGGACTCCTCCCCCACTAGGGTTGGCCGGCCATGGAGGTGGAGTCCCATGTGGACTCCACCTTCCTTGGTGGTTTCTTCCGGACTTTTCTAGAACCTTCTAGAACCTTCCATAGAACCTTCCGCGACATTTTAATTCACGTAAAATGACATCCTATATATGAATCTTATTCTCCGGACCATTCCGGAACTCCTCGTGATGTCCGGGATCTCATCCGGGACTCCGAACAAATATTCGAACTCCATTCCATATTCAAGTACTACCATTTCAACATCCAACTTTAAGTGTGTCACCCTACGGTTCGTGAACTATGCGGACATGGTTGAGTACTCACTCCGACCAATAACCAATAGCGGGATCTGGAGATCCATAATGGCTCCCACATATTCAACGATGACTTTAGTGATCGAATGAACCATTCACATACAATACCAATTCCCTTTGTCTCGCGATATTTTACTTGTTCGAGGTTTGATCTTCGGTATCACTCTATACCTTGTTCAACCTCGTCTCCTGACAAGTACTCTTTACTCGTACCGTGGTATGTGGTCTCTTATGAACTCATTCATATGCTTGCAAGACATTAGACGACATTCCACCGAGAGGGCCCAGAGAATATCTATCCGTCATCGGGATGGACAAATCCCACTGTTGATCCATATGCCTCAACTCATACTTTCCGGATACTTAATCCCACCTTTATAACCACCCATTTACGCAGTGGTGTTTGGTGTAATCAAAGTACCTTTCCGGTATAAGTGATTTACATGATCTCATGGTCATAAGGACTAGGTAACTATGTATCGAAAGCTTATAGCAAATAACTTAATGACGAGACCTTATGCTACGCTTAATTGGGTGTGTCCATTACATCATTCATACAATGACATAACCTTGTTATTAATAACATCCAATGTTCATGATTATGAAACTAATCATCCATTAATCAACAAGCTAGTTTAAGAGGCATACTAGGGACTTCTTGTTTGTCTACATATCACACATGTACTAATGTTTCGGTTAATACAATTCTAGCATGATATATAAACATTTATCATAAACATAAAGATATAAATAATAACCACTTTATTATTGCCTCTAGGGCATATCTCCTTCGCCTCCCACTTGCACTAGAGTCAATAATCTAGATTACATTGTAATATACCTAACACCCATGGCATTCTGGTGTTGGTCATGCTTTGCCCTAGGGAGAGCTTTAGTCAATGGATCTGCTACATTCAGATCAGTGTGTACTTTGCAAATCTTTACTTCTCCATCTTCGATGTACTCGCGAATCGAGTGGTAACGCAGCTTGATATGCTTCAGCCTCTTGTGTGACCTTGGCTCTTGTGCATTGGCGATGGCACCCATGTTATCACAAGAATGATTAATGGGTCCAATGCACTAGGAACCACACCGAGCTCTACAATGAACCTCTTCATCCATACCGCTTCGATGAAGCCTCTGAAGCCGCTTATGTACTCTGATTCTCGTTGAAGACTTCGCCACCGTGCAATCGCTTCGAGCTTGCCCACCATCGCAGCACCATTCAATATAAACACGTACCCAGATTGTGACTTAGAGTCATCGGGATCGGTGTTCCAACTTGCATCGGTGTAACCGTTTACAACGAGCTCTTGGTCACCTCCATAACAAAGAAACATATCCTTAGTTCTTTTCAAGTACTTCAGAATATTCTTGACCGCTGTCCAGTTGTTCCATTCCTGGATCACTTTGATATCTCTGCTAGTCAAACTAACGACATGTGCTATATCCGGTCTAGTACATAGCATGGCATACATGATAGATCCTCATCGCCGAGGCATAGGGGATATTACTCATCCTTTCTCTTTCTTCTGCCGTAGCTGGTCCTTGAGTCTTACTCAATACCTTGCCTGGTAACATAGGTAAGAACCCTTTCTTACTTTCGTCCATTCTAAACTTCTTTAGAATCTTGTCCAGATATGTACTCTGTGATAGCCCTATTAGGCGTCTTGATCTATCTCTATAAATCTTGATGCCTAATATATACGATGCTTCACCAAGGTCTTTCATTGAAAAACTATTATTCAAATAACCTTTAACACTGCTTAATAGTTCTATATCATTCCCGATCAATAATATGTCATCTACATATAATATCAGGAATGCTACAGAGCTCCCACTCACTTTCTTGTAAATACAGCCTCTCCATGACATCAGTATAAACCCGAAGTCTTTGATCGCCTTATCAAAGCGTCGGTTCCAACTTCTTGATGCTTGCTTCAGTCCATAGATTGAACGTTGAAGTTTGCATACTTTGTCAGCATTTTTAGGATCAACAAAACCTTTGGGTTGTACCATATACAACTCTTCCTCAATGTCTCCATTAAGGAACGCCATTTTGACATCCATCTGCCAAATCTCATAATCAAAAAATGCAGCTATTGCTAACAAAATTCTCACAGATTTTAGCTTCGCTACAGGTGAGAAAGTCTCATCGTAGTCAACTCCTTGAATTTGTCGGAAACCCTTTGCGACAAGTCGAGCTTTATAGACAGTAATATTACCATCAGCATCTGTTTTTCTTTTGAAGATCCATTTATTTTCGACAGCCTTTCGGCTATCAGGTAAGTCTACCAAAATCCATACTTTGTTATCATACATGGATCCCATTTCGGATTTCATGGCTTCTTGCCATTTGTTGGAATCTGGGCTCATCATCGCTTCTTCATACGTCGCAGGGTCCTCATCATTGTTATCCACAATCATGACATTTAGACAAGGATCATACCAATCAGGAGTGGTACGTTCCCTTGTCGATCTGTGAGGTTCAGTAGTTTCCTCGTTCGAAGTTTCATGATCATTATCATTAGCTTCCTCTGTTGCCGGTGTAGGCGGTACAGGTACAACTTCCCAGATCGCGCTACTCTGATCAACGAGTATAGATTCATCAATCTCATCGAGTTCTACTTTTCTTCCAGTCACTTCTTTAGTGAGAAATTCTTTCTCAAGAAAGGTTCCGTTCTTAGCAACAAAGATTTTGCCTTCGGATCTGTGATAGAAAGTGTACCCTATAGTTTCCTTAGGGTATCCTATGAAGACGCATTTCTCCGCTTTGGGTTCTAGCTTGTCCGGTTGTAACTTCTTTACATAGGCTTCGCAACCCCAAACTTTCAGAACGATAGCTTAGGTTTCTTATTAAACCATAATTCATACGGTGTCGTTTCTCACGGATTTTGATGGTGCTCTATTTAAAGTGAATGCGGCTGTCTCTAATGCATAACTCCAAAATGATAACGGCAAATCAAGAAGAGACATCATACTATGAACCATATCTAAGCGAGGTCGACCACGACGTTCGGACACACCGTTACGTTGAGGTGTTCCCGGCGGTGTCAATTGTGAAAGTATTCCGCATTTCTTTAAATGCATGCCAAACTCATAACTCAGATATTCACCTCCACGATCAGATCGTAGAAATTTGATCTTCTTGTTACGTTGATTTTCTACTTCACTTTGAAATTCCTTAAACTTCTCGAAAGTTTCGGATTTATGTTTCATGAAATAGATATACCCATATCTACTCAGATCATCTCGTGAAGGTTAGAACATAACGATAACCACCGCGCGATGCTACGCTCATTGGTCCACATACATCGGTATGTATGATTTCCAATAAGTCGTAGCTCGCTCCATCATACCGTAAAATGGAGTCTTTGTCATTTTTCCCATTAGACATGCTTCGCATCTATCAAGTGACTCAAAGTCAAGTGATTCAAGAAATCCATCAGGCTGGAGTTTCTACATGCGTTTCACTCCAAAAGGACCACGACGACAGTGCCACATATAACTAGAAGTATCATTCAATTTAATTCGCTTAGCATCAATGTTATGTATATGCGTATCACTACTATCGAGATCTAACGAAATAAGCCATTCTTTTGTGGTGCTCGACCATAAAAGATATTATTCATAAAAATAGAACAACCATTATTCTCAGACTTGAATGAATAACCGTCTTGCATTAAACAAGATCCAGATATAATGTTCATGCTCAACGCAGTACATAATAGCAATTATTTAGGCTTAAAACTAATCCCGAAGGTAGATGTAGAGGAAGTGTGCCGACTGCGATCACATTGACCTTGGATCCGCTTTCCAACGCGCATCGTCACTTCATCTTTCAGCGGTTGTCGTTTATTCTTTAGTTCCTGTTTGAGTTACAAATATGAGCAACCGAACCAAAGATCAAATACCCAGGTACTAGAACGAGAACCAAAGGTTGAAATGAACATCTATAACATGTATATCGATATACCTTCTTTCTTCTTCTTGACAAGGCCGCTCTTCGATCAGCCGATACTTGGAGCAATTACGCTTCAAAGGTCCCTTCTCCTTGCGATAGCACTCAAGATCGTGCTTAGGGCCGTTCTTAGGTTTCATAGGAGGCGTGGCAACTTTCTTGCCACCCTTCTTGAATTTTCCCTTAGACTTGCCCTGTTTCTTGAAACTGGTGGTTTTGTTGACCATCAACACTTGGTGCTCTTTCTTGATCTCAATCTCAAATTTTTAGCATGCCAAAGAGTTCAGTAACTCCTTGTTCATGTTACGCATATTGTAGTTCATCACAAAGTTCTTGTAACTTGGTGGCAGTGATTGAAGGACACGATTAATCCCCAGTCTGTTAGGAATCACTATTCCCAAGTCATCGAAGTTTCTTCGCATGCCCGGTCATGGTGAGCATGTGCTCACTAACGGAGCTGCCTTCTTCCATCATGCAGCTGAAGAATTGTTTCGATGCTTCATAGCATTCCACGGCCGCATGAGTCTCGAATATAGCTTTCAGCTCATTCATCAACTCATGAGGATCGTGGTGCTCAAAACGTTTTTGAAGATCGGATTCCAGACTGCACAGGATGGCACACTGAACTTGAGAGTACCGAGTTTTCCGAGTCGCGTAAACAGCTTTTACTTCATCGGTTTCAGTTTCTGCAGGAGGGTCACCTAGCGGTGCATCAAGCACAAATTGCAGATTTCCGCCAGAGAGAAAGATCCTCACATGACGGAACCAGTCGGTGAAGTTGCTACCGTTGCTCTTAAGTTTCTCTTTCTCTAGGAACTGATTAAAATTGATTGGGGACGCCATCTCTACAACATATATTTGCAATAGTTTAGACTAAGTTTATGACAAATTGAGTTCAAATTTTAATTCAACATAATTAAAAATCTAAGTGAACTCCCACTCAAAACAATATCCCTCGCATTGTCTTAGTGATCACATGAACCAAATCCACCGCACCTAAACCCGATCATCACGAGAAAAGGTGTGATTTCAATGGCGAACACTCAAAGTGTTCATCATATCAACCATATGATTCATGCTCTACCTTTTGGTATCACGTGTTCCGAGACCATGTCTTTACATGCTAGGCTCGTCAAGGCCACCTTAGTATCCGCATGTGCAAAACTGTCTTGCACCCGTTGTATGTACTTATTGAATCTATCACACCCGATCATCACGAGATGCTTCGAAACAACAAGACCTGGTAACGGTGCTACTAAGGATGAACACTTTATTATCTTGAGATTTTAGTGAGGGATCATCTTATAATGCTACCGTCGCGATCTAAGCAAAATAAGATGTATAAAAGGATTAACATCACATGCAGTTCATATGTGATATGATATGGCCCTTTTGTCTTTGCGCCTTTGATCTTCATCTCCAAAGCACGGACATGATCTCCATCATCTTCGGGCATGATCTCCATCATCGTCGGCATAGCGTCAAGGTCAATGGCGCCGTCTTCATGATTGTCCTCCATGTAGCAACTATTACAACTACTTTGAAATTCTACTCAACATGAAATTTAAAGACAACCATAAGGCTCCTGCCGGTTGCCATAATACAATAATGATCATCTCATACATATTCATCATCACATTATGGCCATATCACATCACCAAACCCTGCAAAAACAAGTTAGACGTCTCTAATTTGGTTTGCATATTTTACGTGGTTTAGGGTTTTCGAGAGAGATCTAATCTACCTACGAACATGAACCACAACGTTGATACTAATGTTTTCAATAGAAGAGTAAATTGAATCTTCACTATAGTAGGAGAGACAGACACCCGCAAAGCCTCTTATACAATACAAGTTGCATGTCGAACGAGGAACAAGTCTCATGAACGCGGTCATGTAAAGTTAGTCCGAGCCGCTTCATCCCACTATGCCACAAAGATGCAAAGTACTCAAACTAAAGATAACAAGAGCATCAACGCCCACAAACCATTGTGTTCTACTCGTGCAACCATCTATGCATAGACACGGCTCTGATACCACTGTAGGATAACGTTGCATAGAAAACAAAAAATTTCCTACCGCGAACACGCAATCCAAGCCAAGATGCAATCTAGAAGACGGTAGCAACGAGGGGGTATCGAGTCTCACCCTTGAAGAGATTCCAAAGCCTACAAGAGGAGGCTCTTGTTGCTGCGGTAGACGATCACTTGCCGCTTGCAAAAGCGCGTAGAAGATCTTGATCACGATCGGTTCCGGCGCCACGAACGGGCAGCACCTCCGTACTCGGTCACACGTTCGGTTGTTGATGAAGACGACGTCCACCTCCCGTTCCAGCGGGCAGCGGAAGTAGTAGCTCCTCTTGAATCCGACAGCACGACGGCGTGGTGTCGGTGGCGGTGGAGAAGTCCGGCGGAGCTTCGCTAAGCTACGCGGGAGATATGGAGGAGAGGGGGGCGGCTAGGGTTTGGGAGGGGTGGCCGGCCACTTCAAGGGGGGCGGCCAGCTTGTGGTCTTGGGGTGGCCGGCCCCCTCCCTTGGCCCCTCATTATATAGGTGGATCCCCAAGTGTTGGTGTCCAAGTCTTCGAATAAGACCCGAACCAAAAACCTTCCATAAGAGGGGGAAACCTAGCCAAGCTAGGACTCCCACCAAAGGTGGGAGTTCCACCTCCCATATGGGGGGGTGGCCGCCCCCCTAAGGGGGAGTCCACTTGGGACTCCTCCCCCACTAGGGTTGGCCGGCCATGGAGGTGGAGTCCCATGTGGACTCCACCTTCCTTGGTGGTTTCTTCCGGACTTTTCTAGAACCTTCTAGAACCTTCCATAGAACCTTCCGCAACATTTTAATTCACATAAAATGACATCCTATATATGAATCTTATTCTCCGGACCATTCCGGAACTCCTCGTGATGTCCGGGATCTCATCCGGGACTCCGAACAAATATTCGAACTCCATTCCATATTCAAGTACTACCATTTCAACATCCAACTTTAAGTGTGTCACCCTACGGTTCGTGAACTATGCGGACATGGTTGAGTACTCACTCCGACCAATAACCAATAGCGGGATCTGGAGATCCATAATGGCTCCCACATATTCAACGATGACTTTAGTGATCGAATGAACCATTCACATACAATACCAATTCCCTTTGTCTCGCGATATTTTACTTGTCCGAGGTTTGATCTTCGGTATCACTCTATACCTTGTTCAACCCCGTCTCCTGACAAGTACTCTTTACTCGTACCGTGGTATGTGGTCTCTTATGAACTCATTCATATGCTTGCAAGACATTAGACGACATTCCACCGAGAGGGCCCAGAGAATATCTATCCGTCATCGGGATGGACAAATCCCACTGTTGATCCATATGCCTCAACTCATACTTTCCGGATACTTAATCCCACCTTTATAATCACCCATTTACGCAGTGGTGTTTGGTGTAATCAAAGTACCTTTCCGGTATAAGTGATTTACATGATCTCATGGTCATAAGGACTAGGTAACTATGTATCGAAAGCTTATAGCAAATAACTTAATGATTTAGATCTTATGCTACGCTTAATTGGGTGTGTCCATTACATCATTCATACAATGACATAACCTTGTTATTAATAACATCCAATGTTCATGATTATGAAACTAATCATCCATTAATCAACAAGCTAGTTTAAGAGGCATACTAGGGACTTCTTGTTTGTCTACATATCACACATGTACTAATGTTTCGGTTAATACAATTCTAGCATGATATATAAACATTTATCATAAACATAAAGATATAAATAATAACCACTTTATTATTGCCTCTAGGGCATATCTCCTTCAACTTTATCCTTGATTACATGGACTATGTAATGTGTAATACATTTTGAGCATTTGAACTATTTTATATATTTTATATAATATTTTTTTGCGTTTTTCTAGTGAATTTACAAGAAAAACATACCATAGGGCGCCACGACCCAAATCTGCCGCGTTGGGCGCAGCGCGTGACCCAAACGGACGCGCGGACGCGGGGCTCCGTCCGCGCGTCCGCTCGGCCACGCAAATGGCCCAAAACGGACGGCCCAGCGCGTCTGTTTGGGTCACCCGGTTGGAGATGCCCTAACGCCGGTGAAAGCTTGCGGTGGCAAGCGATGCTATGTTGGTGGTCCGGGCAAAGATAGCAAGGATACTGATTTAAGCGGAATCTGCCAACTACATGAAATGCTCCTGTAGAAATGCAGTTTTATTACTAGCATCAGGGCAGGCAGTACATTTAGAGCATTTGCACAGCTGGTCTGGTGCAAGAGTAACAATATCTTGAGCCAGACAAGAAAAAACAGGAAATCTACAGCTCGAATCTGAATCGCACTCTTCGTTTGTCTCACTGCCCTCTGCCCTGTCATACTGTTCACGAAAATCTGGTTAACATCTTCAGCAATGTTCTTATAGCAAGAGCATTGTTATTGTAGATAAAAGATTTTTAATTTTGCGTTCACTGTGTTTGTCCTATTCTCTTTTACAACGAAACTGATTGCCAGGTTTCAAGTGGATTAACATCTTGGGCTCTTGGCACTTCAGAAAAATATATGGGTATGCAGGACCAGATCAAGGAAGCATCCTGCAGAATTTCAGTCTTGTACATATCGGTACGGCAGTTAGCTGATCGTCAGGCCGTCATGAGAAGGACGGTTTAGTTTCGCACAGGCTGAAAATAGAGGGAGGCGAGACAGTAATGATTGGTTACTTCAGTGTTTATTCCATTTGTCTCACTAGCCTGTCACAATCTTCACTAAAATTCGATTAGCATCTTCAGCAATTTTTTGTCAAAACGAGTGTCAGCAGGGGGAGGAGACCCTACAGTATTTATATTAAGGCAGAGGGAGCTATATGCAATCCACTGAGTATTCCCCCGATCCTAATCCGGTTCATTTTTGTCAAGCACATTGTAATTGGTGGTAAAAGATTGATACATTTAGCAATCCACTGAGTATGTCTTATTCCCTTTTATAACCAAACTTAGTGTTAGGTTTCCTGTGGATTATCAATCTTTCTTGTTAGAGATATACTCCCTCTGATCATATTTAATACTGCAGAGTTGCAGTCTTGTATTAGAACAACGGTTAACTGATGGTCAGGCTGTCATGAGAGGGACGGTTTGGTTTGGCACAAGTGAAACAGAAGGAGATTAGACGGCAACGATTGGTTAGTTCAATGTTCATTTACCGGTTCCTTTAAAGTCCGAAACATGGGTGTCCGAAACATGGGTGTCCAAGTCTCCCCCGAAGAAAATCGAAGACCAAAACATACAAGACGGAGTAATGTACTCCCTCCGTCCCACTGAAGTTGTTAGAAGTTTATTCAAATTCAAACGTATCTAGACATTATTTGGTGATTAGATACGTTCAAATTTAGATAAATTTCATTCATGTTTTATAGGACGGAGGGAGTCGTAGTCCACCAAGTAGACAACCTTGACCGTCTGCTTCCCCACAAAGTGGAGAAAATAATGTTCCCAATTTCAGCATGCAAAGAAGGTTTCCCTGAAACTTCAGATTATTGCACCGCCACTGAAATGAAAGATGAGAATAGAAAATGCATTGCTTCAGAATGGAAATGTGGACTAAGCATGGATCATTATACGACCAAAGAAGCTGCAGCCCCATGTGCAGGGATATATTAACCGGTACGAACGGTTGCTGCATAATCGGGTCTTTGTTCAGACACAAGATTCAAGTGTCTCACTCCCAGCCTAGTATCCTTAACTAAATATATTTCAATCAACTGATCTTGCATTATTTCTTTATATCATCGTGGGCGTGACTTTGTCGTCGTTATGATTGTGACGGAACCAACTGTCAAACCGAAGTGCCTGAATCTCCCATACATAACATAAAGTAAGCATGTGTACCTATTTCTAGGTTTGGACAGGCGAGGGAAAAAACAGATATAATCAATATGGTGCTCAAACAATATCTGACGATGCAAGGACACAGACAGCCCATACCATGTTTTAATTCAACTTGGCAAATGTGGGAGGAGAAAAGGTCAGCAACTCGTCACATGGCGAGCAGCAGGTTGCAGCTTGCAACGACAATGGCAGCATGCAGGAAATAGATAACGTTGCCACCGGCAGCTTTTCTCGGTATGGATGGATTCAGCGATGCCGTGGTGCAGTGCAGTGCAGTGTAGTGGCTGCATTGAAGGGGGGCACGCCCGTGTAGGTGTAGTCAAAGTGCCAAAGGCAGGCAGACCACAACATGATGCTGGTCTCGGGCTGCTGCTGCTGCTGCCGCCTCATGTGTGTGTCATTTCCAACGGACTGCATCGGGCGTGGCGCAGCGCAACACATGGCGTGGTGGATGCAACGTGGGGAGAACACACGTTGGACTGGACAAACAAATGTTTCTCTTTTGATTAGCGGATAATTCTCGGTGTTCTCGCATGTCACTTAGTATTAAGGTAACTAGATGATACCCCACGCGTTGCGGCGGGATATTTAGTTGATAATAGACAATTTTAAAAGATGCCCAGACCAAATGAGAAAATAGTTAAAAGATGCTCAGACCAAAATAGGATGCACACTGCAGTTTGTCTTAGTAAACAAAAATTGTGTACCCGTAGGGAGATTATGAGTTGACAACAAATTGGAAACTTAAGAATATATTTGAGATGGTAGCACACTTTCGCTGTTCCATTGCCAATACATGCATGTACACCACCAGTTTCATAATGAATTTTCTTATCTACAGATAAATAAGAACATGTCATAGACGCAATTGATCAGATCAACCACTCACTTGTTCTCGTTCTTAATAATTCTTAAACAGCATACCAGATGAGCTCCAGAAAAAGCTACATGACTAAATAAGATTCAGTGCTCCACGCTCCAGGCATACAAACCTGATCCAAGCAGTACCCTCTAAATATTTCCCATCATCTTTGTCTTCCTTGCGATTGATACCGACATTATATATACATATAGAAAATTATTATTAGAATCGGAATATGATTTGTAATGACGATTTTTCTCTCTATAAAACAGCACTGTTGTAACTCATATTGGTCCTGCACAAACATAAAATAATCATGAAATACAATCAAAACAGTATATATCTGTAATAAACCCTGCGAGATAGGAAGGGAAGGAAAATACGCATACCGGAGATTTGGCATAAAGACCTCACCAAAATGGATATTGAGCCCTACGTGATCTGTAAGCATGGAATGCTAATCCCTGATTCATATAAATAAATTGAAAATAAAACAAAAGGAGATAAAGAAGGTGTTTAGGGATTAACTCAAGGAAATATCACAGACTACACTGCAGCGACCTTCTCGCCGGGACTGATCACAAGCGATGCATGTTATTGGCATCTTCTGGCCACACCTTTCCTTTGGATGTTGCTTGCTGATAGGAAGATGCACATCTCATCTACCACCATGAAAAATCAACCGCTCGCTGATTGCAAAATATTAAGCACCGAAGAATGCAGAGAGTATGGGATTGAAAAAAAATATGCAAAGTAGTGAGACAGCTCGTGGGTGCGGAGGATGTTAGAAGTAACAGACAATTGTGCTAGGTATTTAAAACCGAAAATGCCCATTCAGTTTCCTTCAACGGTTTCATATATGCATTTATGTGGCAATAAAAATGGAGTATACTGCGGTTGTAGAACCGGGGAATAAAAGCCGAATGAATTAATGAAGGGGAGAGGAGGCGAAGAAATGCACACGAGGAGATATATAGCAGCCACGGTATTGGTGTCAATCGCATGTCAGGAAAGGAAGCGGGGCTTTGCCTATGGTTTGGTTACACGTTGGAGTAGTTAAACATTTTAAGGTGACGTGGCTTCACAGGATTGCAAAGAAATCTTGTAGTGGGGGGTTGCTATTTAGAGATAGAAGATGACGCCCGAATCATCAACAACACACCACCACAAAGAGCATCACCCATCCAACGTCGCCGCCACCGAGAGGCAAGAGGTGAAGGAGCACGAGGAGGATGATGCCGCTGCACGCGGTGGGGAGGGGGCGGGAGGAGGAGAGGGGCGCGGCCACCTCCACCAGGATACATCACCACCACAACAACAAGTGTGTAGCCCTACATTGCATCACAAATTCCACGCCTACGCGTCACGCCTTACAAGCATTCTCCACCACCCCCATTGGTCTTTGTCACCGAGGACGGAGAACTCCCGGTGGCGCCGATAGACCCATCTATGATGGCCGAGGGCACCAACACTTGCAATCAGGAAGTGGAGTGTAATATCCCAGGTAATGGGGTTACAAAAATAGAGGAAACAGATATGTGCATTGCATTCATGCATAGAAAATCTGGGAAATTTTCGCGCTTTAAAGTAAAACAGTCACAGTAACTGAAGTTTCACTTGACCTTGGTGGAATTGAAGTAGCTCATCAAGTCAAGCGCTATAAACCTCAATGTGACTTTGTTAAAACCTTGTTTTGGGTAGAGATGATTTGATCTAAGGGGTTAGATCAAATGGAATTAATAATCAACACAACAACACTTTACTAAATGATCCACTACTTGATCTTATTAAAGATCACAACATGATATTCCTTGCCATAACATATGAACATACATCTATTTGGAAATCAAGTAACACTAAATGGAGAAAACATTCTTCACTTATCTTTTCCATGTCTTAAACTAATCCTTGATCCTACCATGAACCTCATGGTATTCATTTTACTACATTCTTGGAAACATGACAAGGTGAGAAACTCTAGAAATATATATCCTTCTCCATTCCAAATAGTTAAGCATCCAACCTAAAGAGGTGAGAGTTCTATTTTAATTATTAGAAAAGCAATAGCAAACCTTGAGCTAAACCTTGGATATACATCCAAGTATTCTAATCATCATCTTCAAGAGGAACCCTAGAGTATTATCCAAGACATTCCTTAGAGAGAGAAACCATATATGCTAAACATAGAGATTGATGATCACATCAACCTCTATGGAGCCTAATCTTAGGTTAGTATTAAAGACCTTCCCAAATAAGAGAGACCAATCATACTAATTCTAGCTTCACCTATTAAGAATACATGACAATCATTGAACTAAAGTATCAGGAGTTAAACCATTTCATTTGGGAGTGGTGAGCTAGCCAACACCAAATGGAGTAAGATCATATCCATGAATTGATGAAGTAAAGTAACAACTAATTCCACTAAGCATCTAGGTGGAGACTAAACCCCTTACTATCTAATGAGATCTTGTGAACAAACCATAAAATCTAGAATAATCCATTCCTATATAAGAGAGCTCAAGTTATGGTGTTACACTCAAGTTAATAAGGCAACCATAGTAGGCCCATCCAAGAAAGTGAAAGAGAAGTGCTATACCTTAATTGATCAAGACAATGCTTGATCATAGAAGTGAGAAACCCATTTAATGAGAGATCCCTAGAAATCCAAACCTTGATCATTATAAATTGAGTGATGATCATAAACCCTGAGAACTTGAGATAGAGATATAAAGAACAAGTGGATCATGCTTAATCCATGATCATGCTCTTGAGGTATGTGTAGGTAAGTAAGACCCTAATAAGATAAAGTAGATATAATTCACCACATGAAATTATAGGGAGGTAACTAGTAAGCAAACCTAGGCTAAAACCCTAACCTTAACTTGTGATCAATTGGTGATCATAAGTGGAATCCTACCACATCTATATTTCATAAATTAAAGAACCTAAGCAAACCTTAGAGTCAAACTCCATACTCTATATGGTGAGAAACCATTCAACAATATAACCAAAGTTAACTATAAAAAGAACTATAATCAATGTAGTTACTTTAATGATAAATTGAGGTTAATAATAGAAGTTAATTGGTAGAAGATAAAACCAATTCTCAAGTCCTTAGTAATTAAAGGAGAACAGAAACAATTAAACAACTAACCATATTACTTTGGTTAGGGGAGATTAAAACCTAGCAAATGCAATATGGTGACATCTCAACTCTATAAACTAGAATTATATCTCAACTCTAGTTTATGTATCACTATGGTGATCATAATATAAACCCATGCCATAATTGAGATTCAAACCAATTGCCATTAGGTAAATATCATAAGAACCCTAATGGTTCATTAATTAAATCCAATGTTTCAATTATAAAAACATAAGAGCCACCTAATGCTAAGCCCTATAATTAAACCAGATGTGTAGTGATCAACTATTTATCTTGGTAACCAAGATCAACTATGATGGAAACCATACCTACTTAGATACTTTCAAATATAATGATAGTTTTAACCTTAATAAGGGGGGTTATGATAGAAACTATAAAACCCTAATACATTGGAGCTCACATAAAATCATGTGCAATTGACCCATTCCTCCAATATGAAATCAAGTCCTAATAATAACTTCCAAAACAATTGGAAGAGGAGGACCAACTCTAATTATTCCACATGGAGTTATATCATAGATGAGAAAGGAAATGAACATTAATACCTAAAGTTCTTACCTAATTAAAAATTGTAGCAAGGCTCACATATATGATTATTCAACAACAATGGAGTAATACATTTATCCTTTTAATGGTCCCAATGAAATTCATATACTCAGAATACCTGCATGGTATTACATGAGCTAAATTTGAATTAAAACAGAATTATAAAACAGAATTAAATAAAATAGAAAACAGAAAAGAGAAAATAAAAAAAGACATACCTGGACTCACCTGGCCGCAGCAGCCCAGCTGCCGAGCCCAACATCAGCCCAACACCATCACCACGTCGTAGCCCAGCCCAGCCCACCTACCGGTTCGACCAGGATAAGATCGAAGACGAGAGTCATCGTCTTCGTCTTCTCCATCCTCGCGCGCACGGGAGGCCGCCAGCTCGATGGGGAGGGACACGTCCCGGCCGCCGTTGTTGACCTGGGCGATCGACGACGAACGCGGGAGCCATATAAATACTCGGCCGAAGCCGTCCTCGCTCCTGTTCTTCTTTTTTCCCCAATTTCTGAAACCCTAGCACGCACCGATGTCGTCCATCGCCATCGATAGGGGCAGCCCCAAGCCACGCCATGGACGCCATCGTCACCACCACCCTCGACATGCTCAGCATACGGGAGGAATCGATCTGTTAAGCCCCAGTGCGTCTCCAACGAGCTTGTCTTCTCCGACGACGGGTGATACGTCTCCGACGTATCGATAATTTCTTATGTTCCATGCCACATTATTGATGTTATCTACATGTTTTATGCACACTTTATGTCATATTCGTGCATTTTCTGGAACTAACCTATTAACAAGATGCCGAAGTGCCAGTTGCTGTTTTCTGTTGTTTTTGGTTTCAGAAATCCTAGTAACGAAATATTCTCGGAATTGGACGAAATCAACGCCCAGGGGCCTATTTTGCCACGAAGCTTCCAGAAGTCCGAAGAGGAGACGAAGTGGGGCCACGAGGTGCCCAAACCATAGGGCGGCGCGGCCCCCCCCTTGGCCGCGCGGCCCTGTGGTGTGGGGCCCTCGTGCCGCCTCCTGACCTGCCCTTCCGCCTACTTAAAGCCTCCGTTGCGAAACCCCCAGTACCGAGAGCCACGATACGGAAAACCTTCCAGAGACGCCGCCGCCGCCGATCCCATCTCGGGGGATCCAGGAGATCGCCTCCGGCACCCTGCCGGAGAGGGGAATCATCTCCCGGAGGACTCTACGCCGCCATGGTCGCCTCCGGAGTGATGTGTGAGTAGTCTACCCCTGGACTATGGGTCCATAGCAGTAGCTAGATGGTTGTCTTCTCCCCATTGTGCTTCATTGTCGGATCTTGTGAGCTGCCTAACATGATCAAGATCATCTATCTGTAATTCTATATGTTGCGTTTGTTGGGATCCGATGAATAGAGAATACTTGTTATGTTGATTATCAAAGTTATATCTATGTGTTGTTTATGATCTTGCATGCTCTCCGTTACTAGTAGATGCTCTGGCCAAGTAGATGCTTGTAACTCCAAGAGGGAGTATTTATGCTCGATAGTGGGTTCATGCCTGCATTGACACCTGGGACAGTGACAGAAAGTTCTAAGGTTGTGTTGTGCTGTTGCCACTAGGGATAAAACATTGATGCTATGTCTAAGGATGTAGTTGTTGATTACATTACGCACCATACTTAATGCAATTGTCTGTTGCTTTGCAACTTAATACTGGAGGGGGTTCGGATGATAACCTCGAAGGTGGACTTTTTAGGCATAGATGCTGTTGGATGGCGGTCTATGTACTTTGTCGTAATGCCCAATTAAATCTCACTATACTCATCATGATATGTATGTGCATGGTCATGCCCTCTTTATTTGTCAATTGCCCAACTGTAATTTGTTCACCCAACATGCTGTTTATCTTATGGGAGAGACACCTCTAGTGAACTGTGGACCCCGGTCCAATTCTCTATACTGAAATACAATCTACTGCAATACTATTCTACTGTTTTCTGCAAACAATCATCTTCCACACAATACGGTTAATCCTTTGTTACAGCAAGCCGGTGAGATTGACAACCTCACTGTTTCGTTGGGGCAAAGTACTTTGGTTGTGTTGTGCAGGTTCCACGTTGGCGCCGGAATCCCTGGTGTTGCGCCGCACTACATCCCGCCGCCATCAACCTTCAACGTGCTTCTTGGCTCCTCCTGGTTCGATAAACCTTGGTTTCTTTCTGAGGGAAAACTTGCTGCTGTGCGCATCATACCTTCCTCTTGGGGTTCCCAACGAACGTGTGAGTTACACGCCATCAAGCTCTTTTTCTGGCGCCGTTGCCAGGGAGATCAAGACACGCTGCAAGGGGAGTCTCCACTTCTCAATCTCTTTACTTTGTTTTTGTCTTGCTTAGTTTTATTTACTACTTTGTTTGCTGCACTAAATCAAAATACAAAAAAATTAGTTGCTAGTTTTACTTTATTTGCTATCTTGTTTGCTATATCAAAAACACAAAAAAATTAGTTACTTGCATTTACTTTATCTAGTTTGCTTTATTTTCTGTTGCTAAAATGGCCAACCCTGAAAATACTAAGTTGTGTGACTTCACAACCACAAATAATAAATTTCTTATGCACACCTATTGCTCCACCTGCTACTACAGCAGAATTCTTTGAAATTAAACCTGCTTTACTGAATCTTGTTATGCGAGAGCAATTTTCTGGTGTTAGTTCTGATGATGCTGCTGCCCATCTTAATAACTTTGTTGAACTATGTGAAATGCAAAAATATAAAGATGTAGATGGTGACATTATAAAATTAAAATTGTTCCCTTTCTCATTAAGAGGAAGAGCTAAAGATTGGTTGCTATCTCTGCCTAAGAATAGTATTGATTCATGGACTAAATGCAAGGATGCTTTTATTGGTAGATATTATCCCCCTGCTAAAATTATATCTTTGAGGAGTAGCATAATGAATTTTAAACAATTAGATACTGAACATGTTGCTCAAGCTTGGGAAAGAATGAAATCTTTGGTTAAAAATTGCCCAACACATGGACTGACTACTTGGATGATCATCCAAACCTTCTATGCAGGACTAAATTTTTCTTCGCGGAATTTATTGGATTCAGCTGCTGGAGGTACCTTTATGTCCATCACTCTTGGTGAAGCAACAAAGCTTCTTGATAATATGATGATCAACTACTCTGAATGGCACACGGAAAGAGCTCCACAAGGTAAGAAGGTAAATTCTGTCGAAGAAACCTCTTCCTTGAGTGATAAAATTGATGCTATTATGTCTATGCTTGTGAATGATAGGACTAATATTGATCCTAATAATGTTCCGTTAGCTTCATTGGTTGCACAAGAAGAACATGTTGATGTAAACTTTATTAAAAATAATAATTTCAACAACAATGCTCACCGGAACAATTCTAGTAACAACTATAGGCCATATCCTTATAATAATGGCAACGGCTATGGTAATTCTTATGGGAATTCTTACAACAATAATAGGAATTCACCCCCTGGACTTGAAGCCATGCTTAAAGAATTTATTAGTACACAAACTGCTTTTAACAAATCTGTTGAAGAAAAGCTTGGGAAAATTGATATACTTGCTTCTAAAGTTGATAGTCTTGCTGCTGATGTTGATCTTTTGAAATTGAAAGTTTTGCCTAATGGAAATCATCATGACAAAATTACTACTACAGCAAATGCCATCCAAGTTAGAATTAATGAGAATATAAGATTAATGGCTGAACTGCGTGCTAGGTGGGATAGAGAAGAAAATGAAAAACTAGCTAAAGAGAAGAATGTAGCTAAAGTTTGGACTATTACCACCACTTGTAATGCTAATGCTACACATGTTGCTGCACCTCCTACTAATAATAATAAAAGAATTGGTGTTAGCAATGTTTCCACTTCTAATGCAAAGCGCGAGAAACTGCCTGAAACTGCTAAACTGCTGAAACTGCCTGTGATAAAACTGCTGAAATTTTTTCCAACATTGGGGATGATGATCCCATTGCTTTAGATTATAATGGTTTGAATTTTGATGATTTCCACATCTCTGAAGTTATAAAGTTCTTGCAAAAACTTGTTAAAAGTCCTAATGCTAGTGCTATAAATTTGGCTTTCACGCAACATATTACAAATGCTCTCATAAAAGCTAGAGAAGAGAAACTAGAGCGCGAAGCCTCTATTCCTAGAAAGCTAGAGGATGGTTGGGAGCCCATCATTAAGATGAAGGTTAAAGATTTTTATTGTAATGCTTTATGTGATCTTGGTGCAAGTATTTCTGTTATGCCTAAGAAAATTTATAATATGCTTGACTTGCCGCCGCTGAAAAATTGTTATTTGGATGTTAATCTTGCTGATCATTCTACAAAGAAACCTTTGGGGAAAGTTGATAATGTTCGCATTACCGTTAACAATAACCTTGTCCCCGTTGATTTTGTTGTCTTGGATATTGAATGCAATGCATCTTGTCCCATTATATTGGGAAGACCTTTTCTTCGAACTGTTGGTGCTATCATTGATATGAAGGAAGGTAATATAAAATATCAATTTCCTCTCAAGAAAGGTATGGAACACTTCCCTAGAAAGAGAATGAAGTTACCTTTTGATTCTATTATTAGAACAAATTATGATGTTGACACTTCGTCTCTTGATAATACTTGATACACACTTTCTGCGCCTAGCTGAAAGGCGTTAAAGAAAAGCGCTTATGGGAGACAACCCATGTTTTTACCTACAGTACTTTGTTTTTATTTTGTGTCTTGGAAGTTGTTTACTACTGTAGCAACCTCTCCTTATCTTAGTTTAGTGTTTTGTTGTGCCAAGTAAAGTCTTTGATAGTAAAGTAAGTACTAGATTTGGATTACTGCGCAGTTCCGGATTTCTTTGCTGTCACGAATCTGGGACTACCTCCCTGTAGATAGCTCAGAAAATTAAACCAATTTACGTGCATGATCCTCAGATATGTACGCAACTTTCATTCAATTTGAGAATTTTCATTTGAGCAAGTCTGGTGGCCTAATAAAATTCGTCAATATGAACTGTTCTGTTTTGACAGATTCTGCCATTTATTTCGCATTGCCTCTTTTGCTATGTTGGATGAATTTCTTTGATCCATTAATGGCCAGTAGCTTTATGCAATGTCCAGAAGTGTTAAGAATGATTGTGTCACCTCTGAACATGTTAATTTTTATTGTCACTAACCCTCTAATGAGTTGTTCTAAGTTTGGTGTGGAGGAAGTTTTCAAGGATCAAGAGAGGAGTATGATGCAACATGATCAAGGAGAGTGAAAGCTCTAAGCTTGGGGATGCCCCGGTGGTTCACCCCTGCATATATTAAGAAGACTCAAGCGTCTAAGCTTGGGGATGCCCAAGGCATCCCCTTCTTCATCGACAACATTATCAGGTTCCTCCCCTGAAACTATATTTTTATTCCATCACATCTTATGTGCTTTGCTTGGAGCGTCGGTTTGTTTTTGTTTTTTGTTTTGTTTGAATAAAATGGATCCTAGCATTCACTTTATGGGAGAGAGACACGCTCCGCTGTAGCATATGGACAAGTATGTCCTTAGTTTCTACTCATAGTATTCATGGCGAAGTTTCTTCTTCGTTAAATTATTATATGGTTGGAATTGGAAAATGATACATGTAGTAATTGCTATAAATGTCTTGGGTAATGTGATACTTGGCAATTGTTGTGCTCATGTTTAAGCTCTTGCATCATATGCTTTGCACCCATTAATGAAGAAATACATAGAGCATGCTAAAATTTGGTTTGCATATTTGGTTTCTCTAAGGTCTAGATAATTTCTAGTATTGAGTTTGAACAACAAGGAAGACGGTGTAGAGTCTTATAATGTTTTCAATATGTCTTTTATGTGAGTTTTGCTGCACCGGTTCATCCTTGTGTTTGTTTCAAATAGCCTTGCTAGCCTAAACCTTGTATCGAGAGGGAATACTTCTCATGCATCCAAAATACTTGAGCCAACCACTATGCCATTTGTGTCCACCATACCTACCTACTACATGGTATTTTCCGCCATTCCAAAGTAAATTGCTTGAGTGCTACCTTTAAAATTCCATCATTCACCTTTGCAATATATAGCTCATGGGACAAATAGCTTAAAAACTATTGTGGTATTGAATATGTAATTATGCACTTTATCTCTTATTAAGTTGCTTGTTGTGCGATAACCATGTTCACTGGGGACGCCATCAACTACTCTTTGTTGAATTTCATGTGAGTTGCTATGCATGTTCGTCTTGTTTGAAGTAAGAGCGATCTACCACCTTATGGTTAAGCATGCATATTGTTAGAGAAGAACATTGGGCCGCTAACTAAAGCCATGATCCATGGTGGAAGTTTCAGTTTTGGACAAATATCCTCAATCTCATATGAGAAAATTATTAATTGTTGTTACATGCTTATGCATAAAAGAGGAGTCCATTATCTGTTGTCTATGTTGTCCCGGTATGGATGTCTAAATTGAGAATAATCAATAGCGAGAAATCCAATGCGAGCTTTCTCCTTAGACCTTTGTACAGGCGGCATAGAGGTACCCCTTTGTGACACTTGGTTAAAACATGTGCATTGTGATGATCCGGTAGTCCAAGCTAATTAGGACAAGGTGCGGGCACTATTAGTATACTATGCATGAGGCTTGCAACTTGTAAGATATAATTTACATGATACATATGCTTTATTACTACCGTTGACAAAATTGTTTCATGTTTTCAAAATCAAAGCTCTAGCACAAATATAGCAATCGATGCTTTTCCTCTATGGAGGACCATTCTTTTACTTTCAATGTTGAGTCAGTTCACCTATTTCTCTCCACCTCAAGAAGCAAACACTTGTGTGAACTGTGCATTGATTCCTACATACTTGCTTATTGCACTTATTATATTACTCTATGTTGACAATTATCCATGAGATATACATGTCACAAGTTGAAAGCAACCGCTGAAACTTAATCTTCCTTTGTGTTGCTTCAATGCTTTTACTTTGAATTATTGGTTTATGAGTTAACTCTTATGCAAGACTTAATTGATGCTTGTCTTGAAGTGCTATTCATGAAAAGTCTTTGCTATATGATTCACTTGTTTACTCATGTCATATACATTGTTTTGATCGCTGCATTCACTACATATGCTTTACAAATAGTATGATCAAGGTTATGATGGCATGTCACTCCAGAAATTATCTGTGTTATCGTTTTACCTGCTCGGGACGAGCAGAACTAAGCTTGGGGATGCTGATACGTCTCCGACGTATCGATAATTTCTTATGTTCCATGCCACATTATTGATGTTATCTACATGTTTTATGCACACTTTATGTCATATTCGTGCATTTTCTGGAACTAACCTATTAACAAGATGCCGAAGTGCCGATTCTTTGTTCTGCTGTTTTTGGTTTCAGAAATCCTAGTAACGAAATATTCTCGGAATTGGACGAAATCAACGCCCAGGGGCCTATTTTGCCACGAAGCTTCCAGAAGTCCGAAGAGGAGACGAAGTGGGGCCACGAGGTGCCCAAACCATAGGGCGGCGCGGCCCCCCCCTTGGCCACGCGGCCCTGTGGTGAGGGGCCCTCGTGCCGCCTCCTGACCTGCCCTTCTGCCTACTTAAAGCCTCCGTTGCGAAACCCCCAGTACTGAGAGCCACGATACGGAAAACCTTCCAGAGACGCCGCCGCCGCCGATCCCATCTCGGGGGATCCAGGAGATCGCCTCCGGCACCCTGCCGGAGAGGGGAATCGTCTCCCGGAGGACTCTACGCCGCCATGGTCGCCTCCGGAGTGATGTGTGAGTAGTCTACCCCTGGACTATGGGTCCATAGCAGTAGCTAGATGGTTGTCTTCTCCCCATTGTGCTTCATTGTCGGATCTTGTGAGCTGCCTAACATGATCAAGATCATCTATCTGTAATTCTATATGTTGCGTTTGTTGGGATCCGATGAATAGAGAATACTTGTTATGTTGATTATCAAAGTTATATCTATGTGTTGTTTATGATCTTGCATGCTCTCCATTACTAGTAGATGCTCTGGCCAAGTAGATGCTTGTAACTCCAAGAGGGAGTATTTATGCTCGATAGTGGGTTCATGCTCGCATTGACACACAGGACGATGATGAAAGTTCTAAGGTTGTGTTGTCTTGTTGCCACTAGGGATAAAACATTGATGCAATGCCTAAGGATGTAGTGGTTGAGTACCTTACGGCCCATACTTCATGCCATTGTCTGTTGCTTTGCAACTTAATACTGGAGGGGGTTCGGATGATAACCTGAAGGTGGACTTTTTAGGCATAGATGCAGTTGGATGGCGGTCTATGTACTTTGTCGTAATGCCCAATTAAATCTCACTATACTCATCATGATATGTATGTGCATGGTCATGCCCTCTTTATTTGTCAATTGCCCAACTGTAATTTGTTCACCCAACATGCTGTTTATCTTATGGGAGAGACACCTCTAGTGAACTGTGGACCCCGGTCCAATTCTCTATACTGAAATACAATCTATTGCAATACTGTTCTACTGTTTTCTGCAAACAATCATCTTCCACACAATACGGTTAATCCTTTGTTACAGCAAGCCGGTGAGATTGACAACCTCACTGTTTCGTTGGGGCAAAGTACTTTGGTTGTGTTGTGCAGGTTCCACGTTGGCGCCGGAATCCCTGGTGTTGCGCCGCACTACATCCCGCCGCCATCAACCTTCAACGTGCTTCTTGGCTCCTCCTGGTTCGATAAACCTTGGTTTCTTTCTGAGGGAAAACTTGCTGCTGTGCGCATCATACCTTCCTCTTGGGGTTCCCAATGAACGTGTGAGTTACATGCCATCAACGGGAGACGCCGATTGCGCCAATTCCGACCTCCCCTTGCGCCACCGTCACGCTCTTCGTGATCACGGTGAGCTGCTGATGCTCAAGCACCCCGTAGCTTCCTCTATTTCCCTTTGCATCGCCACCACGACGCGTATCTGCATGAGCCGCCGCTCGGCATCACCGGCGGTGAAGCTCCGGTGACCACTTCCTAGCGGCGCCACCTCTAGTGTGTTCACCGCATCAACCCGAACCATATACGAGTAGTTCCCCCTCCTCACGCGTCCGAAATCGCCGGCGACCATCGGCCTCTGCCGCCGGTCACCGTGAGTTTCGCCACATCGTCGCTTTAGACCAGTCAATGCCACCGTGGCGTGTGACATGGCCACGGGCCCATTTAGTCAGTGACTCTGTGAGTAGATAGCTGATACGTCTCCAACGTATCGATAATTTCTTATGTTCCATGCCACATTATTGATGTTATCTACATGTTTTATGCACACTTTATGTCATATTCGTGCATTTTCTGGAACTAACCTATTAACAAGATGCCGAAGTGCCAGTTGCTGTTTTCTGCTGTTTTTGGTTTCAGAAATCCTAGTAACGAAATATTCTCGGAATCGGACGAAATCAACGCCCAAGTTCCTATTTTTACCGGAAGCATCCAGAACACCCGGGAAGGACCAGAGGGGGGGCACTGGGCCCCCAGACCATAGGCCGGCGCGGCCCAGGCCCTGGCCGCGCCGCCCTATGGTGTCGTCGCCCCTTCGACCCTCCTGCGCCGCCTCTTCGCCTATATAAAGCCCCTGGATCGAAAACCCTGATACGTTCGACGAAAACCACAGAAACCTTCCAGAGCCGCCGCCATCGCGAGGCCAAGATCTGGGGGACAGGAGTCTCTGTTCCGGCACGCTGCCGGAGCGGGGAAGTGCCCCCGGAAGGCTTCTCCATCGACACCGCTGCCATCTCCACCGCCATCTTCATCACCGCTGCTGCTCCCATGAGGAGGGAGTAGTTCTCCATCGAGGCTCGGGGCTGTACCGGTAGCTATGTGGTTCATCTCTCTCCCATGTACCTCAATACAATAATCTCATGAGCTGCTTTACATGGTTGAGATTCATATGAGTTTGTATCACAATTTATCTATGTGCTACTCTAGCAATGTTATTAAAGTAGTTCTATTCCTCCTGCACGATGTAATGGTGACAGTGTGTGCATCCGTGTTAGTACTTGGCATAGGCTATGATTATGATCTCTTGTAGATTATGAAGTTAACTATTGCTATGATAGTATTGATGTGATCTATTCCTCCTACATATGCATGAAGGTGACAGTGTGCATGCTATGTTAGTACTTGGTTTAGTCTTTTGATCTATCTTACACTATAAGGTTACTTAAATATGAACAAATTGTGGAGCTTGTTAACTCCGGCATTGAGGGTTCGTGTAATCCTACGCAATGTGTTCATCATCCAACAAAAGTGTAGAGTATGCATTTATCTATTCTGTTATGTGATCAATGTTGAGAGTGTCCACTAGTGAAAGTGTAATCCCTAGGCCTTGTTCCTAAATACTGCTGCGTTACTACTGCTTGTTTCTTGCTTTCTTGTGTTACTACTGCTGCAATACTACCACCATCAACTACACGCCAGCAAGCTATTTTCTGGCACCGTTGCTACTGCTCATACTTATTCATACCACCTGTATTTCACTATCTCTTCGCCGAACTAGTGCACCTATTAGGTGTGTTGGGGACACAAGAGACTTCTTGCTTTGTGGTTGCAGGGTTGCATGAGAGGGATATCTTTGACCTCTTCCTCCCTGAGTTCGATAAACCTTGGGTGATCCACTTAAGGGAAAACTTGCTGCTGTTCTACAAACCTCTGCTCTTGGAGGCCCAACACTGTCTACAGGAAAAGGAGGGGGAAGTAGACATCAATAGCTGGGTACGATTAGCATTTCTTTTGGTTTTATTTCAAATCCAATAATTGCTGAAACTTTGACAAAATCTAGAAAATTCATAATAGCTCAGAAAAATAAATATAAGATATCAAAATTCTTATAAAGATAAACTCTATCCAATAAAAATATAAAATGAAATCTTTATTTTTAATAAAAATTCAATTATTTAATACTTATTATTTAAGCCTTTAATTTTAATTCTAAATTCAATTAAAATTCCATAATTAGTAAAATTTTCCAAAATTAAATAAAAACCAGTAAATAAATAAAGAAAACATTAAAATTAATTTTTCTTTATTTGTTATTTTGTTAAATCATTATTAGAGGATTTAAACCCTAATTAATATTTACCTTAATTATTAATTCATTAAAAATAATATAATGCCAAATCCAAAAAATTATTTATAATTCCAAGATACTAATAACTTCAACTTTAAAATGAAGTTATTAATCAAATAACTACATGGTAAATAGCAAACCCTAATTCCATATTGAATGATAGTACAACCCTATCATTTCATGTGAAAACCCGAAAACCCTAATTCACTAGAAACCCTAGCTCCACTATTTTATGTGTGAACCCTAAATTGTTTCCAAACCTAAACCTAAGTTAGAATATATGATCATGATATTTTGATTTCATTCATAGAACCATACTAGTTTCTAAATGTTTACCTTGATCACATAAAATGTAGTAACCATCATTACTAAATTAGTATCCCATGTATTCATCTTAATCAAACCTAGATGATCAAATAGAACCAACCATAGTTCCTATCCTTAGAGGCAACAACCTTAATTATCCATATTTAGCATCACAACCCTGTGATGAACCATAATAGCCACCATGCCCATTAATTGTGCATCACACACCATATCCACTAAACCCTACTAATGTTAGATAATTATCAAACATCCTATTTAGGAACCAACCAATCTTTACTTAGGGAATTAAATAGCAAACCTAAACAACCTCAACCTAATTATTATACTTCTTAGTATTTAAGAAGTATGTTCTTCAAAAGTTATTCTTTTGAAGAAAATAGAGAGTAACCTCAACCCTACCTAACAGGACCTACAAACCCTAACTAGCTATTCCCAGCAAGGTATACCAACCTTGATAGCAACTATTTATAATAGATTGCTCAAGATGCTTAGGCTTAACTCAACCCTACAAGTTCTAGCTTTTGGTGAATCCAACTATGTTGTGATCCATCTAATACCTACTCCAGAAACTAAATGAAACCATAGTCAACCATAAAACCCCTCAACCTAATTATCATACTTGTTCTTTATTAAAGAACACGTTCTTCAAAAGTTATTCTTTTAAAGTATATGATAATTAATCATTAACCATGCCATATAATGCTAAAACCAACCACTATTCATTACATATTAGGATTATACCAAATATTATTATTGTATGCTATTAGTGTTATTATTATGATATATTGCACCACCTATTTATGATACCATGTAACCACACCTGAATAAGAACCTTGTTTGTGAATCACTTTAAAAGTGCAACACACCCTAAACCAATCATTACAACTCACTGATCCTAAATTATCGGGGTTAGATCACTGATGTCTACTTCCCCCTCCTTTTCCTGTAGACAGTGTTGGGCCTCCAAGAGCAGAGGTTTGTAGAACAGCAGCAAGTTTTCCCTTAAGTGGATCACCCAAGGTTTATCGAACTCAGGGAGGAAGAGGTCAAAGATATCCCTCTCATGCAACCCTGCAACCACAAAGCAAGAAGTCTCTTGTGTCCCCAACACACCAAATAGGTGCACTAGTTCGGCGAAGAGATAGTGAAATACAGGTGGTATGAATATATATGAGCAGTAGCAACGGTGCCAGAAAATAGCTTGCTGGCGTGTAGTTGATGGTGGTAGTATTGCAGACGATAGTAACGCAGTAAAACAGTAAACAAGCAGCGATAGCAGTATTTAGGAACAAGGCCTAGGGATTAGACTTTCACTAGTGGACACTCTCAACATTGATCACATAACAGAATAGATAAATGCATACTCTACACTCTTGTTGGATGATGAACACATTGCGTAGGATTACACGAACCCTCAATGCCGGAGTTAACAAGCTCCACAATTCAATGTTCATATTTAAGTAACCTTAGAGTGCAAGATAGATCAATTCGACTAAACCAAGTACTAACATAGCATGCACACTGTCACCTTCATGCATATGTAGGAGGAATAATACACATCAATACTATCATAGCAATAGTTAACTTCGCAATCTACAAGAGATCATGATCATAGCATAAACCAAGTACTAACACGGATGCACACACTGTCACCATTACATCGTGCAGGAGGAATAAAACTACTTTAATAACATTGCTAGAGTAGCACATAGATAAATTGTGATACGAAACACATTGCAATCATAAAGAGATATAAATAAGCACCTCACTATGCCATTCAACAGTGAATAAGTATTCTGTGAAATATAGCCTAAGAGACCCACACGGTGCACACACTGTCACCTTTACACACGTGGGACAAGGAGTCTCCGGAGATCACATAAGTAAAATTCACTTGACTAGCATAACGACATCTAGATTACAAGCATCATCATATGAATCTCAATCATGTAAGGCAGCTCATGAGATTATTGTATTGAAGCACATAGGAGAGAGATGAACCACATAGCTACCGGTACAGCCCCGAGCCTCGATGGAGAACTACTCCCTCCTCATGGGAGCAGCAGCGGTGATGAAGATGGCGGTGGAGATGGCAGCGGTGTCGATGGAGAAGCCTTCCGGGGGCACTTCCCCGTTCCGGCAGCGTGCCGGAACAGAGACTCCTGTCCCCCAGATCTTGGCTTCGCGATGGCGGCGGCTCTGGAAGGTTTCTGTGGGTTTCGTCCAACTTATCAGGGTTTTCGATCCAGGGGCTTTATATAGGCGAAGAGGCGGCGCAGGAGGGTCGAAGGGGCGACGACACCATAGGGCGGCGCGGCCAGGGCCTGGGCCGCGCCGGCCTATGGTCCAGGGCCCAGTGCCCCCCTCCGGTCCTTCCCGGGTGTTACGGATGCTTCCGGTGAAAATAGGAACTTGGGCGTTGATTTCGTCCGATTCGAGAATATTTCGTTACTAGGATTTCTGAAACCAAAACAGCAGAAAACAGGAACCGGCACTTCGGCATCTTGTTAATAGGTTAGTTCCGAGAAAATGCACGAATATGACATAAAGTGTGCATAAAACATGTAGATAACATCAATAATGTGGCATGGAACATAAGAAATTATCGATACGTCGGAGACGTATCAGCATCCCCAAGCTTAGTTCTGCTCGTCCCGAGCAGGTAAAACGATAACAAAGATAATTTCTGGAGTGACATGCCATCATAACCTTGATCATACTATTTGTAAAGCATATGTAGTGAATGCAGCGATCAAAACAATGTATATGACATGAGTAAACAAGTGAATCATATAGCAAAGACTTTTCATGAATAGCACTTCAAGACAAGCATCAATAAGTCTTGCATAAGAGTTAACTCATAAAGCAATAATTCAAAGTAAAGGTATTGAAGCAACACAAAGGAAGATTAAGTTTCAGCGGTTGCTTTCAACTTGTAACATGTATATCTCATGGATATTGTCAACATAGAGTAATATAATAAGTGCAATAAGCAAATATGTAGGAATCAATGCACAGTTCACACAAGTGTTTGCTTCTTGAGGTGGAGAGAAATAAGTGAACTGACTCAACATTGAAAGTAAAAGAATGGTCCTCCATAGAGGAAAAGCATCGATTGCTATATTTGTGCTAGAGCTTTTATTTTGAAAACATAAAGAGAGCATAAAAATAAAGTTTTGAGAGGTGTATGTTGTTGTCAACGAATGGTAGCAGGTACTCTAACCCCCTTGCCAGGCAAACCTTCAAAGAGCGGCTCCCATTTTATTTTATTTTTGGGTGGCACTCCTTCCAACCTTTCTTTCACAAACCATGGCTAACCGAATCCTCGGGTGCCTGCCAACAATCTCATACCATGAAGGAGTGCCTTTTTATTTTAGTTTTATTATGATGACACTCCTCCCAACCTTTGCTTACACAAGCCATGGCTAACCGAATCCTTCGGGTGCCGTCCAACAATCACATACCATGGAGGAGTGTCTATTTTTGTTAATTAATTTGGGACTGGGAATCCCATTGCCAGCTCTTTTTGCAAAATTATTGGATAAGCGGATGAAGCCACCAGTCCATTGGTGAAAGTTGCCCAACAAGATTGAAAGATAAACACCACATACTTCCTCATGAGCTATAAAACATTGACACAAATCAGAGGTGATAAATTTTGAATTGTTTAAAGGTAGCACTCAAGCAATTTACTTTGGAATGGCGGAGAAATACCATGTAGTAGGTAGGTATGGTGGACACAAGTGGCATAGTGGTTGGCTCAAGTATTTGGATGCATGAGAAGTATTCCCTCTCGATACAAGGTTTAAGCTAGCAAAGTTATTTGAAACAAACACAAGGATGAACCGGTGCAGCAAAACTTACATAAAAGACATATTGAAAATATTATAAGACTCTACACCGTCTTCCTTGTTGTTCAAAACTCAATACTAGAAATTATCTAGACTTTAGAGAGACCAATTATGCAAACCAAATTTTAGCATGCTCTATGTATTTCTTCATTAATGGGTGCAAAGTATATGATGCAAGAGCTTAAACATGAGCACAACAATTGCCAAGTATCACATTATCCAAGACATTATAACAATTACTACATGTATCATTTTCCAATTCCAACCATATAACAATTTATCGAAAAAGAAACTTCGCCATGAATACTATAAGTAGAGCCTAAGGACATACTTGTCCATATGCTACAGCGGAGCGTGTCTCTCTCCCACACAAGCATGATGTAATACAATTTTATTCAAACAAAAACAAAAATAAAAGCACACAGACGCTCCAAGTAAAGCACATAAGATGTGACCGAATAAAAATATAGTTTCAAGAGAAGGAACCTGATAATTTTGTCGATGAAGAAGGGGATGCCTAGGGCATCCCCAAGCTTAGACGCTTGAGTCTTCTTGATATATGCAGGTGTCGTCGTGGTGAACGAGCAGATGCCATAGGATGGCTTAGATTGGGGCCGAATGGACGCAAGAGGATTCGGGGGAGGGTTTGCGATCAGGTGGGAAGAGATTCCGGATGGTTTCCTCAAGAACTTGGCCAAGGCCAGAAGTTGAAGAAGAAAGACACAAGGAAGAACTCCCTCTAGATCACCATGTTCATAGATTCACACAAGTTACAGGCTCTGCCTTCCTACATACACGCGTACATACTTGCCCGTGAAGATGGGCTGCCCCCTCTCCTTATATAGGGGAGAGGGTGGCTTACACTGCAAGAAACCCTAATGGCATCTTTGACTGGACAAACTACTTTACGAGTTCTTGTACAAAGCTACTTTAACTGGCTACTGTACAAAGCTACTTTAATCATAGATGACACCGGGGCCTTCTTTTATCATAGAAGCTGACGTCCCCCGGCTTCTTTCTCCGTCACCTCTCTCTTTGGCGCCAGGGCTCTGAATAAAGTTACTTGGCGTAGCTCATCCTTGTCTTCTTGCTCTGAAGAGAATCTTTGACCAGTCCTGCCGACAGGCTCTCCTTTCCGGTATCTTTTATACCGGGTCCCGGCATACCCCTTTGGGGATACCGGCTTAGCCTTGCTCTCCCGGATTCCTTCTAGGCTTCCGGCAAGAACATTAAACCGGTATCTCGATGGCTCAAACCATCCGGTTTGGCATGCCTTTGGCATACCGGGGGTTATCCCCCCAACATTAGTCCCCGAAGCTGGTATAGCCTGGAGGATTTTATCCTGAGACCATGCCGAGTTTTCATCTTTCTAAGAGCCCGGTTTAGACACTCATCTCTTGAGCTTAGTTCCGGCTCCTTTACCCTTGTTACTTATCTTCTCTGTGCAAGGCTCGTTCCGGCATCTCTTTTTTCCGGCACCACGTGTCTCTGCTCCTTCCTCGGCGAAGTCGAGAATATATCGGGCCCCGCGCCTGTCAGTGACATGCGCACTGTAACTGACGCGCCAGTGCCCGCTGTCACATCGTTTCGACTCCCGCGCACGCATTTAATGCACCGCAGCGGATCCCACTACCTCTTCGGGATCCCGCGTGCGCCTCCGTGTGGCCTCCGTTTTTCGCGCGTGTATCCGTTCGCCACGTGGCGGCCCAAGGTGCGAGAACCGTCGCGGGCCGCGAGGCGAACCGCCGCGGCCCAGCGGTTCGCTGCCCACTTTCTCTCTCTTATATAAGCACAACTGCCCGTTCCCCTTCATCTTCTTCGCATTCTCCTCCTTCGCGCACAGAGCTCCACGCCTCTGCGCCTCCGCCGCTCTCCGTCCGCCGTCGCCCGTTCAAGCTCCGGCGCCCGGCGAACTCGCCGCCCCTCCGCCGAACTTCGCCGTGCGGGAGTTCTTTGGCAGCACCTTCCTCGCGTCCGCCGCATTTGTGCTTCTTCGCGAGCTTTTCCGCTTCGCCATCGACGGAGCTCGCCGGCGACTGAGAGCCGCTCCACCGCCCGACAAACACTCCCCTCAGCGTCCGCGCCGCTCAAGGTTGGTATCAATTTTGCTTTACTCGCCGTTCGCTTGCTTTCCGGATCTTGAGCCTTTGGTGTTCTTATTTGCTCCTTTTCTTTGGTTTTCTTCTTACTCGTAGATCTTCACACGGGGTTGAAGTTTGGGATTCCTGTTTCTCCGCCCATCCTTGCGATGTCTGACGAGGGATCTTCCTCTGCATCCTCTTCTTCTCTTTCTCTCAAGCGCCGTAGACCTTCTCCCGGTGAATCTACGGCCTCGGATCCAATGGAAACCGATTCCGGCAACCGGCGGGAATCCGGTGACCCCAAGAGTCCGGCGGCCACCTAGAATCCGGTAGCTTTAGCCAAGCTTCCGGTAGCCAAGAGGCCGATGGCTCTGGTCAAGCCTCTAGCAGCTCCGGCCAATCTTCCGGCGAGGAGCCTTCCCCAACCACCCGCGGAGCCTGGATGGGCTCCTACGTTACTGAGTTTGAGATCGATTGGGCTGCCGGTCTCGGAGGATTCCGGAAGGAGTTGCCTGCCGGATTCCGGATAACGAGATCGAACCGGATCCGGAAGGCAGCGAGCATGTTGTTTTTCTCGCTCACTTTGAGCGCGGCCCGGCCTTCCTGCCTCTACCTTTTTCCGGGATTTCCTGGATTTCTACGATCTCCAACCTCACCACCTTCCTGGCAACGCCCTTTTCTATCTTTCGTGTTATGCCACCTTCATGGAGGCTTACATCGGCATTCGTCCCACTCGTGAGACGTTTGCCCGTTTCTTCAACCTGCGGATCAACTCCGTCCGGGGCAAGGAGATCCCCAAGCCCAAGCCGCCCGTGCGGTGCGGCTCCTGCATCGTCGGCTCCCGCCAAGGGGCACTTTTCTTAAGCTTTCCGGCCTCGAGTCTTGCCGCACCTGGCAAGGAACTTTCTTTACGTGAAGAACACCGGCCGCGCTGATCGCATCAATCTTCCTCCATATCAAGCGGGGCCCCCGGTAGAACCAACTGGAGCTACAACCCAAGGACGGAACACGCCGAAACCAACCGGGTAGTGCGTTTCTTGGCCTCTACGAAGAAGGAGACCAACATACGTTACGACGATATCATCCGGACTTTCATATCGCGCCGGGTGCTTCCTGCGAAGCGCCGCGCACATAGGATGAGCGAGATGTATGGCCCAGCGATCCTACCAAGATCACGAGCCGCGCTCTCGACAAGAAAGACGTTGTTCTCAAGGCCAAGCAGATTTGTCAAACTGCTATGCCTTTTGCGTGGGAATGGGGCCTCCTTCCCCTCGGTTCTCTAACCGTCCGACCCAAGAAGTAAGAGATTGCGCAATTTGGGGTTGTCTTTGCCGGTAAGTTTCTGCTTTTGCTAACCATCTTTTTACCTTGTTTCAGGCCAGGGACCGCTTCCCCTCTATCCAGGCAGAGCCGCGAGGACCTCTCCGGAAGCGTGCCTTTGACTCCTTCGACCCGGATCCCTACATCTTTTGGAAGGATCTGAAGATGGGGAAGACTCCGGCTGCGCGCCTTGGCCGGGACCCGCCGAGCCCACCGGAAATCCGGAGGAGCTGGTTGTGCTCGAGGTATTTTCTTTTCCGGCTTCTTATACTTTGCCATTATCGCTTTCTTGCGAATTGCTTCTTAGCCATATCCAACTCACAGATCCACGAGCGCGTGCCGCCCTGCGCGCCGAGGCCGGCACTGAGTTTGTGGACAAACTCATGGCCCAGGGCCAGAAGAACAAGCAGCCGGCATCTGCGCCGGCTCCAGCCATGCTCCTCCCTCCAAGCGCTTCCGGACGGAGCCCGTGGGGAGGGGAGAAAGAAGTGGGCGTGCGCCGCTACGGGCGCAAAGCGATGCCAACCGCTTCCGGGTAATTTCATTTTCCGGCTTGCCTCCTTTTTTGCTAAGTTCTTTTTCCGGTTGCTTCTTCTCAACCACTTGTCTTTTTCTTTTCTCAGCCCTGCTCTCAAGCTTGGCCCAAGGCCATCGGGCTCTGAGGGATCCGCAAGGACCTCAACCCCTCCTCCTCGTTCAAGCCCGGCACCATCTGGTGCCGGCAACTCCTCTGCCTCCCTTTCGGGGGGCACAACAAATTCGGGGCGTGCGGCCCCTTCACTGTCAGATCACCGCACGGAGGGAGGATCTTTCCTTCCTCCCGGAACACCAAGACACCGGCGCCAGCAACACCGGCGCCGGCGCGGAGAAGAAGAAGCTGCCGGGCGGGCGGAGCCTTTGCTCCTCCCGTCCTCGAAAAGACAACCTCCGCGCCGGAATCTTCCCGCGCCGGAAGGCTCCAAGACGGGTGACGCTCCTAGCGCTCCCCTTCTCCACGCACCATCCTCATGCCTCCGCACGAGGCTCCTCGCGCCCAGCCCTCCAAGGCCGCTCTGGCGCGCCGCCGCCGGCTAAGACTTCCGGGGCCTCTTCTACCGCGCCGCCGCCCAAGCCCTCCAAGCTCATCAAGGGGAAGGCGACGGCCTCCAGCGCCCTTCGGGCGGCCAGCAGCCCTTGGTGCTGCACGTCTCCAAGGCTGCCAAAGCGCCGGCATGAAGGCCACCGGCCTCCTCGGCCGCATTACGGAGTTCCAGCGCCAAGGCCGGGACACAGGGCACCTCCTGCCGTATGCCCAAAAGTGGAACGCCGCGGACATCACTCCGGCGACCCGCGGCATGGGCAAGGATCGGCTGCCGGCACCTGATCCTGTCGGGGATCGGTGTTACGAGGAGCACTTCATGCGGCTCCGGGCTGCCGTAAAAGAGCTTGACAGCGCGTGGTACGATTCCACGAACAATCGACGGTATGTTCTATTAACTTTCAACCTTTGCCGGTTTCTTCGTTTCCGGTTCTGCTTTATCTTTTCCTTAGTTTCATGCCGGTTTCTCTCTTGTCTATCTTCCAGTCCCCGAGTTTTGTGGTGAGAGCGCAGCTCTTAGCGCAAAACTTAACTTAAGTTTTTAGCGCAAAACCGCCTTGCCAGATCCCCGAGTTTCGGGTTAAACATCTTCTTCTTAACACATAATTTACCTTAGAAATGCGCAAAACCGGCCTTTGCCCGATCCCGAGTTTCGGGTTAAGAACTTGGTTCTTAGCACAAAATTTTACCTTATTTCTTCTTTTTCTTGAACAGGTCACCGCCGACACTCGGAAGGCCCTCTTCGAGGAGCTTTTATGGGAGCACCGGGAGCTCGCTGAGGCACATGACAAGTGCCAAGGTAAGTTTTTCGTTTCACCGGCATCTTTGCTACCGGAAACCTCTTTTCCTTGTGATATTTACAATTTCTGTTCAACAGTGATCCCGGAAGCTTCCATCGATGCTCTCAAGGAGCAGCTCGCCACGGCCCAACGTACTATTTTTCCCTTCTCCTTTGAACTTGGTTTCTTTTCAGTTTTACTAGTGTAGCCTTGCTAACACTCATTTTTCCGGTTACAGGGGAGAAGGATGAGCTCTGCCGGCAGCACCGGGCGGAGCTAAACGCCCTCAAGACCAGCTACCAGGAGCTCAAGTCTCGATTGATTCAGCTGGGGCTTGACCACGCCAAGGCCCTCAAGGCCGCTGAAGTGACCGCAGCGGCCAAGTTGGACGAGGCTCTGGAGAATGCCTGCAATGCCACTGTGGTGTTGCGGGCAGAGCTGGAGGAGATGACCAAGGCCCGGAAGGGTGCCGAGGAGAAGGCCGCGCGGCTGGAGGAGGGGCACAAGGAGTGCGATCAGCTGATCCTGCAGACCGACACACTTGCCCTCCGTAAGTTGTTTTCTTTTACACTTTGACTACTGCATACGAGCCTTTTTTCCTTCGACCCCATTTTTGTTTCCGCTATCTTTCCGTCCGGTCTCTCTTCTTCCGGATTCTTTTCTCTCCGGTCTCTTTTTCTTCCGGTCTCTTTTTCTTCCGGTCTCTTTTTCTTCCGGTCTCTTTTTCTTCCGGTCTCTTTTTCTTCCGGACTCTTTTCCTTAAGCTTTTTCTTTCTTTGCACAGGCCTCTTTCCGGACTCGCAGAGGTATGCCGTCAAGAAGGTCGACGCGCAGCGCAAGGACAAAGGCCAAGCGGATCTTACCGTGCCATGGACGCCCAAGGACCATCTGGTCGCGCTTAACGCGCGGGTGTCCCATATGCGCTGCATAGACCGCAATCTTTCGGACATCCCTGATGTAGCTACCCAGCTATACAGGACTTTATGGCCTGGCGAGGAGGTGCCGGACACCTTCTCCCTCATCAACGACCGCCTGAAAGGTGCCGGCAGGAGGATCCGCGAGTGGCAGTGCTCTGCTGCCCGCGCTGGAGCGGACTCCGCCCTCCGCGTCGCCTGCTCCTGGTACCCGGAGCTCAATCTGGACGCCCTTACCGGCGTGCGCGAAGGCGCAGAAACGGATCTGGACCCGATCCTCTCCGCCAAGCGGCAGGATCGCGCGTACCGCATCGCGGAGTATGCCGACATGCGCACCTTCATCCCTCCCCCTCCACGGCGTCACGGATTATCTCGACGAGGAGGAGGGTGAAGCCGAAGAAGAGGTCTGGGCGATGCTGGTGCCGGCGATGCTCCTCCAGGAAGCCTGCTGCATGATGATTTCCTTTGAAGTGTTTGCTCATTATATCTGTTGGTCCTGTTGCTTTAAGACAATATCTATTAAATTCTGCCCCGGAATGCCGGGGCTTATGATGTAAAACTTAAGTTTGCCTGTGGTTGTGCTACAACATTTCCTGCCGGTAAGTTATACCGGTAGCTAAGTACTTATGAGTTTGCCTTAGCATATTTTGCTTTTGGTTCCGCTTTTATCCTGCACTGCAAAGATTTCTCAATTGCTTCCGCATCCAATTTGATGCATACTTGGTTCTTTTGCCTTGGCTCTGCCTGCCTTCTCTGGGCGTTCTTTGGCGTATGAGCACAAGGTTCTTTCACCAAACAAGCATCTTCTTGAACTTAGAAATAACTTTGAAATTTTGCAAAAACCAGGTTTAACCGGGGTTAATTAAATTTTTCAGATTGTTCTTTCCTGCTCTCCCTTTTCGCAGTTCATGTGCTTATCCCCTACCGGTTTATCTTGCTTGCCATGAAGCCGGTTTGCGGACAGCAGCAGAGTCGAAGACTCCGGTAGGATTTAGCACACTACTAAACCGGAAAGAAAAAACATTCAATAAGCAACCGGTAAACTGAAAAAATAGACAAGTTACATGCAACTTAAGTTGGGGTAGTCCCGAGATTCACTCAAGGTTCCGGCATCTTTTATTCATAGCATATAAGGTACAAAAAGGAACTTCTTACACCACCACTTCAAGAGTAGAAAGGACGCAACAGAGCTACGTTCCATGGACGCTTGCTCTCCTCGCCGGACCTGTCCGCCTTTCCTTTCTTCCATTCCTGTGCATCTATCAAGTAGTATGCATCATTGTGAAGCACCTTGCTTACAATGAAGGGACCTTCCCACGGTGGCAAAAGCTTATGCCGGCCTTCAGTGCGCTGCACTGTGCGAAGTACAAGATCTCCTTCCCGGAAAACTCTTGGGTTAACCTTCCGGTTATGATAGCGTCTTAGGTTTTGCTGGTAAATGGCTGTTCTTGCCAAAGCCAGCTCTCTTGCTTCTTCTAGCAAGTCCACATCGTTTTCTCTGGCCTCTTTGACCTCTTGCTCAGTATAGAGCTGTACCCTTGGTGAATCATGGATGATATCGGTTGGTATCACCGCTTCTGCTCCATAAACCATGAAGAAGGGAGTGTATCCGGTAGACCGGTTTGGAGTTGTTCTTATACTCCACGATCGATGGTAGCTCATCGAGCCAACATCCCGGTGACTTTTCCACCGCATCAATGAGTCTAGGCTTGATAGGAAAGCACCAAGGCATTCATTCTTTCTACTTGGCCATTGCCACAATGGATGTGCCACCGAGCACAAATCCAACCGGATGTTCTTTTCTTCACGAGAACCTTTTGAACTCACCTTGAGCAAAGTTGGTTCCGTTATCGGTGATGATCTTTGTGCGGGTATCCATACCGCAAAATGACATCTTTCAAGAATTTCACAGCTGTATGCCCATCACACTTTGCGATAGGTTTTACTTCCAGCCACTTGGTGAACTTATCCACCATGACCAAGATGTGAGTCATGCTGCTTCTTGCAGTTTTGAATGGTCCAACCATGTCAAGGCACCAAACAGCGAATGGCCATGTTAGCGGTATTGTCTTTAAACCGGATCTTTGGGGTATGGTTTTGCTTGGCGTACCTCTGGCAGCCGTTGCATTTTCTTACCAAATCCTCGGCGTCCTCCAAAGCGGTGGGCCAATAGAACCCATGCCGGAATACTTTTGCTACCAAAGCCCTTGATGAAGCATGATGCCCACATTCTCCTTGGTGAATTTCCTCAAGCATTTCTTTTCCTTCCTCCGGTTCCACACATCTTTGAAGGACACCGGTAACGCTTCTCTTGTACACCTCACCATTGATGAATGTGTAAGCTTTGGACCTTCTTTGTATCCTCCTTGATTCATTTTCGTCAGCCGGCAAGGTGCCGCTGATCAGGAATTCCTTAATAGGTTTAACCCATGATGGTATTTCTCGAACCAAAAACACCGGTGCATCTATCTCCATGCTATCTACCAGCCTCGGTTCTTCCGGTATGGGTACAGCAGTCCCGAGCCTACCGGAGCCCCCGAGCTTGCCGGGCAGTCCCGGGTTCCCTTCATCGATATCCATGGGTACTACGTGTGACTCTGGTACAAAAATTGATTCTGATTCCGGGCTCGGCTTGATCGATGGCACTCTTAGGTGAGCCAAAGCTATTCCGGGAGGAATTTCTTGCCTAGATGAGCCCAACTTGGACAAAGCATCCGCGGCTTCATTTTCTGCTCGCGGCACATGGTGAAACTCACATCCTTCGAAGAATCCGGCAATCTTTTGCACGTGAAACCGGTACGAGGCCATGTTGGCGTCTTTTGCATCCCAATCTCCTGAGCACTGCTGTACCACAAGGTCTGAATCGCCATAGCAAATGATCCGGTGTGCACCGATTTCTTTTGCGACCTTAAGCCCATGTATCAAAGCTTCATATTCAGCGACATTGTTCGATGCCCTGAAATGTACTTGCAAAACATACCGGAGGTGGTCTCCTTTTGGTGAAGTAAGCACCACACCGGCACCTAGACCTTCCTTGAGCTTAGATCCATCAAAGTGCATCTTCCAGTATTCTATCCTCTGATCTGGCGGTTTGTATTGCATCTCCGCCCAATCAACAAGGAATCCGGCAACAAGCAGCTTGGTTACTTCTTCTCCTATGATCTTTCTTCTGTCTTCAGCGAACCGACGCAGTGGTTGCCGCACCGGCTTGGCATCTTTCCGGACGTTTAGAGAGTGCTCAGCCAGCTCCCTCGGAACACCTACCAAATCATCAGTTGACCAGGCAAAGATATTCCGATTCTCACGGAGGAAGCTGACGAGCGCGCTTTCCTATGCTTGATCAAGGCCGGCGCCGATACGAACGGTGCGCTCTGGGTAAGCCGGATCCAGCACAATGTTCTTTGTTTCATTGGTTGGCTTGAATGCCGGTGTGCCCATGTTTTCACTCATTGCCGCCAAACTCATTTGTGAGGATTGAGCCAGCGCAACAGCTGTCTGCATTCTTTTCTTTTCCTCCGCGATCACCAGCGATTCTGCTAGGTTTGATCCGGCAGATGCAGTTTCCAGTGAGATCTTATAGTTTCCCACCACAGTCAATGGCCCACGAGGTGCCGGCATCTTCATCTTGAGGTAAGCCGTATGAGTGGTGGCCATGAAAGCAGCCAACGCCGGTCTCCCCAGCAATGCATGGTAGGGACTGTCCAGATCCACCACCTCAAACTCCAGATTTTCCACCCGGCAATTGTCACGTCCTCCAAATGCCACGTCCACCCGAACTTTTCCTATCGGGGCACAGGACAAGCCAGGGACGATCCCATGGAACGTTGTGCGCGTTGGCTGAAGCATGTTTTCTGTTATGCCCAGCGTTTGCATGGTGTGCTTGTACATGATGTTGATGCTACTGCCATTGTCTATCAGCACCTTGCTGAACTTCACTCGAGTTTGCGGCCCTTTCATGATCGGGTCCACAACAAGAGCATATCCACCCGGATTCGGCATGATCTTTGGGTGATCCTTGGATGACCAGGTAATTTCCTGATTGGACCACATCATGTACTTGGGAACTGCCGGCATCACAGCATTGACCTCCATGGAGCGCCGGTGTACACTTTGCCGGTCTGTTGGCTCAGTGACAAAGACAACACAGCACAGATGCGGATCTTCGTAAACATTCCGGCCTAAAGGTGCCGGTGGAGGTGGCTGGTTATCATTTTGCTCCACCCGGTTAACTTGCTGGTACTGCTGCCGGTTTGGCTGCACCGGTAAGGCGTTTGCCCCGGTAAGTGGTGGTGGTGGCGGTAGCTGTTGTTGCTGCCGCGGCATGTCTTGCGGTGGCCGCGCATCTTTTACTGTTCCTTTTCGCATCAAGTACTTGGTCCAGGTACAATCCTTCGTCAGATGGTTTGACGGATGTGCCGAATTCGGCGTGTGCCACCGGCAAGGTTGATCCATGGCAGCTTCCATGGTGTATTTCGCGGGTTCTCGCCAGTTCTTCTTCTGGACCCAGGGTTTCTTTTCCACCCATTGTTTCTTAGGACCCGCCCATGGCTGCGATCCGGTTTTTTGCCTCTGGCTGTCGCTGGCCTCAAAGTTTTCCTGCACAGCAGCAACTTGCTGCGGACCGTACCTTCGATCCGGAAAATCTTCCCTTCTTTTGTTATTCCGGTTGTCCCGGTGTTGTTCGTGGCGCGGCTGTTCCGGCTCCGGTTGCACTGCCGGTTGCGTTGGGTCTCCCAACGCATAGCTATCCGCCACACGTATCATCTCTGCCAACGTTGTCGGCATGTTGCGCTGCAACTTTTGCCACAACGGTGAACCTCTTCTGCATCCACTGCTAAACCAAGCAATGGCTTGTGCCTCGATCACCCCCTCACAGGAGTTCCTTGTGGTGTTCCACCGGGCTAGATAATCTCGGTCTGTTTCGTTCGGGCGCTGCACGCACAGAGCAAGTTGTTGCGGCCTGTTTGGCCTCTGATAGGTGCTGCTGAAATTGCTCACAAAGGCCTCCTCAAAATCCAGCCAGCCATTTATGCTTCCTGCCGGCAAGTTGTTTAGCCAGATTCTTGCCGGTCCAACCAAAAACGATGGTATGATCCTCACGGCCCAACGCCGGTTTCCTCCTCCTGCTACGGTTCCTCCACCGCCTGCAACGTATACCGCGGTCACGTAATCCGCGAGCCAATCTTCCGGCTTCGTGGTGCCGTCATACGTCTTTGTGTCACGGGGCAACATAAAGTTGCGAACTGGTGGTTTTTCTTTCATGATCCTTGGGCCAAAACACTTTGGACCTGGAGGACCTTCCTCCTCGATCATTTCTGACAAGTATACTCTATCCAGACGGTGCCTCGCATCCCGTTCCGGTAAGTATCTCTCTCCCAGGCGTTCTCCCAATGGGTTCCGGTATGCTGCCGGTTTCGTGGAATCGGCTTCATCGTGACATTCCGGTACCGCGGCCCTTGCCTGCCGATACCTTGGGGGATCTATTTCCTCCTCCTCGTACGCTGCCCTTGCAGCTCGATAGTTTTGCCCGGTCTCATATCTACCGGCATGATTGTTTCCGGCATAGCCTCTGGCATAGCCCCGCTCTGCCCCTTGGCTTTTTCTACCGGCATCGTGTTGCCCGGCTTGTTGCTTTCCGGCAAGAACCGGATCGTACACAGTCATCTGCTGCGCATTCACTTCTTTTTCTCTCCTTCTATCCGGATGGGGGGACGAAGCCTGCCCATGGGATTTGCTACCGGCATTCTTTGTTGAACGCGCGGATTTTGAGGCCGCTGCCTTGTTCAGCTTAGCCAGCTGCTCAGCATTTTGCTGCTCAATGGTTTCCAGCAGCTCTCTAACACGCTCTTGCTGCTTTACCAAAGCCTCTCCGGAAAGCGACTCGCACAGCTCTCAGCGGCCTTAGCAGCTTTTATAGTTTTATCCGGGCTGCTATACTTAGGCTTTTCCACGATGCTAACGAGATGCAGAGGCGCTCTTGCCGGTAAGAATCTCTTTGCGCAAATCTTGATCTAGGTTGCGAGCTTTAGCCGGTTTTCCGGCATCCTAGCAGCATGCGCGCTAACAGAAGCAAAGCCATGGGCAGCGTTATACTCACGTACGGTTAGGTTCAGCTCGCGCTGCGCCCTGACGATGTCCTTGCCGCTCTCTAGCATCTTCTGGCGCTGCGCCTCCAGCTCCGCCTGAGCCGCTGCCGGATCGATGTTCTGCGCGATGGGGGTGGCGAGGACGTTCATCGCCGCCTGGAGCGGTGTCTCCGGTGGCGCGGATGATGCTCCCGCTGCGCCTGCGCCGCGCTCCAGCGGTGGCTTAGCCGCACGGGTCGAAACCGCGCGACCGGCACCTTCAGCCGCAACCTCCTTTCCTGCACCAGCCACACCGGTCATCATTACCTCGACGCTGCCGGCGGCGCGGCCAGCACAGAGCCATCTTGGCGGGTCCGGTGCCACCAGCACCGGCGAGAGGCGCTGGCGCACGGGGACGGTGCCGAAGTAGACGCGATGGCTGCCGAACTCGATGATGCGGCCGTTCTTGGGAAGACGCCGCCGTTGGCGAAGCAGCCCGCGTTGTCGTTGATGAAGTCCATGGCGTAGATGCTCTGCACCAACGCGGACACCGTACGTTCGCCGGAGATCTCGAGAACGCCCGCCCGAATGTGAACTCCATCAAGCGCCACTTCACGCCCCACGGTGGGCGCCAACTGTCGTCGTGGTGAACGAGCAGATGCCATAGGATGGCTTAGATTGGGGCCGAATGGACGCAAGAGGATTCGGGGGAGGGTTTGCGATCAGGTGGGAAGAGATTCCGGATGGTTTCCTCAAGAACTTGGCCAAGGCCGGAAGTTGAAGAAGAAAGACACAAGGAAGAACTCCCTCTAGATCACCATGTTCATAGATTCACACAAGTTACAGGCTCTGCCTTCCTACATACACGCGTACATACTTGCCCGTGAAGATGGGCTGCCCCCTCTCCTTATATAGGGGAGAGGGTGGCTTACACTGCAAGAAACCCTAATGGCATCTTTGACTGGACAAACTACTTTACAGAGTTACTGTACAAAGCTACTTTAACTGGCTACTGTACAAAGCTACTTTAATCATAGATGACACCGGGGCCTTCTTTTATCATAGAAGCTGACGTCCCCCGGCTTCTTTCTCCGTCACCTCTCTCTTTGGCGCCAGGGCTCTGAATAAAGTTACTTGGCGTAGCTCATCCTTGTCTTCTTGCTCTGAAGAGAATCTTTGACCAGTCCTGCCGACAGGCTCTCCTTTCCGGTATCTTTTATACCGGGTCCCGGCATACCCCTTTGGGGATACCGGCTTAGCCTTGCTCTCCCGGATTCCTTCTAGGCTTCCGGCAAGAACATTAAACCGGTATCTCGATGGCTCAAACCATCCGGTTTGGCATGCCTTTGGCATACCGGGGGTTATCCCCCCAACAGCAGGGGTGAACCACCGGGGCATCCCCAAGCTTAGAGCTTTCACTCTTCTTGATCATAGTATATCATCCTCCTCTCTTGACCCTTGAAAACTTCCTTCACACCAAACTTCTCATAAACTTCATTAGAGGGGTTAGTACATAATCAAAAACTCACATGTTCAGAGGTGACACAATCATTCTTAACACTTCTGGACATTGCCCAAAGCTACTGGAGTTTAATGGAACAAAGAAATCCATCCCACATAGCAAAAGAGGCAATGCGAAATAAAAGGCAGAATCTGTCAAAACAGAACAGTCCGTAAAGACGAATTTTTAATAAATAATTCCGTTGCTCAAATCAGAAAACTCAAAACTAATGAAAGTTGCGCACATATCTGAGGAACACGCACGTAAATTGGCATATTTTTCTGATTTTTCTACAGAGAAAACAGCCCAGATTCGTGACAGATAGAAATCTGTTTCTGCGCAGAAATCCAAATCTAGTATCAACCTTCGATTAGAGGCTTCACTTGGCACAACCAAACACAAAACTAAGATAAGGAGAGGTTGCTACAGTAGTAAACAACTTCCAAGACACAAAATAAAAACAAAGTACTGTAGCAAAATAACACATGGGTTATCTCCCAAGAAGTTCTTTCTTTATAGCCATTAAGATGGGCTCAGCAGTTTTAATGATGCACTCGCAAGAAATAGTATTTGAAGCAAAAGAGAGCATCAAGAAGCAGATTCAAAACACATTTAAGTCTAACATGCTTCCTATGCATAGGAATCTTGTAAATAAACAAGTTCATGAAGAGCAAAGTAACAAGCATAGGAAGATAAAACAAGTGTAGTTTCAAAAATTTCAGCACATAGAGAGGTGTTTTAGTAACATGAAAATTTCTACAACCATATTTTCCTCTCTCATAATAACTTTCAGTAGCATCATGAGCAAACTCAACAATGTAACTATCACACAAAGCATTCTTATCATGAGTCTCATGCATAAAATTATTACTCTCCACATAGGCATAATCAATTTTATTAGTAATAGTGGGAGCAAATTCAACAAAGTAGCTATCATTATTATTCTCATCAAGTGTAGGTGGCATAGTATAATCACAACAAAATTTACTCTCCATAGTAGGCGGCACCAAAAGACCACTATCATTATAATCATCATAAATAGGAGGCAAAGTATCATCAAAGAAAATTTTCTCCTCAATGCTTGGGGGACTAAAAAGATCATGAAAACCAGCTTCCCCAAGCTTAGAACTTTCTATATCATTATCAACAATGGTGTTCAAAGCGTTCATACTAATATTACTACCAGCATGCAAATAAGATTCCATAGGTTTTTTAATTTTCGCATCAAACAATCCATGTTTTAAATCAGGAAATAGAATAAGAAGATCATTCTTGTCCATTATGCCAAACTAGTGTAAACAAGAAACAAAAAGTTGCAATTGCAGGATCTAAAGGAAATAGCTTTGAGTACTTACGGCGCCGGAAAATAGCTTAGTAGCCGAGATCCGGAGTGTGAGTACCTTTTACCTTTCCTCCCCGGCAACGGCGCCAGAAAATACTTGATGCTGTCCAGGACTGGCGCACTGTTGATGAGGGAGGAAATGGTGTAGCTTTCCTTCGTTCCCCGGCAACGGCGCCAGAAAATAGCTTGATGTCTACTTCCCCCTCCTTTTCCTGTAGACAGTGTTGGGCCTCCAAGAGCAGAGGTTTGTAGAACAGCAGCAAGTTTTCCCTTAAGTGGATCACCCAAGGTTTATCGAACTCAGGGAGGAAGAGGTCAAAGATATCCCTCTCATGCAACCCTGCAACCACAAAGCAAGAAGTCTCTTGTGTCCCCAACACACCAAATAGGTGCACTAGTTCGGCGAAGAGATAGTGAAATACAGGTGGTATGAATATATATGAGCAGTAGCAACGGTGCCAGAAAATAGCTTGCTGGCGTGTAGTTGATGGTGGTAGTATTGCAGCAGTAGTAACGCAAAGAAACGAAGAAACAAGCAGCGATAGCAGTATTTAGGAACAAGGCCTAGGGATTAGACTTTCACTAGTGGACACTCTCAACATTGATCACATAACAGAATAGATAAATGCATACTCTACACTCTTGTTGGATGATGAACACATTGCGTAGGATTACACGAACCCTCAATGCCGGAGTTAACAAGCTCCACAATTCAATGTTCATATTTAAGTAACCTTAGAGTGCAAGATAGATCAATTCGACTAAACCAAGTACTAACATAGCATGCACACTGTCACCTTCATGCATATGTAGGAGGAATAATACACATCAATACTATCATAGCAATAGTTAACTTCGCAATCTACAAGAGATCATGATCATAGCATAAACCAAGTACTAACATGGATGCACACACTGTCACCATTACATCGTGCAGGAGGAATAAAACTACTTTAATAACATTGCTAGAGTAGCACATAGATAAATTGTGATACAAAACACATTGCAATCATAAAGAGATATAAATAAGCACCTCACTATGCCATTCAACAGTGAATAAGTATTCTGTGAAATATAGCCTAAGAGACCCACACGGTGCACACACTGTCACCTTTACACACGTGGGACAAGGAGTCTCCGGAGATCACATAAGTAAAATTCACTTGACTAGCATAACGACATCTAGATTACAAGCATCATCATATGAATCTCAATCATGTAAGGCAGCTCATGAGATTATTGTATTGAAGCACATAGGAGAGAGATGAACCACATAGCTACCGGTACAGCCCCGAGCCTCGATGGAGAACTACTCCCTCCTCATGGGAGCAGCAGCGGTGATGAAGATGGCGGTGGAGATGGCAGCGGTGTCGATGGAGAAGCCTTCCGGGGGCACTTCCCCGTTCCGGCAGCGTGCCGGAACAGAGACTCCTGTCCCCCAGATCTTGGCTTCGCGATGGCGGCGGCTCTGGAAGGTTTCTGTGGGTTTCGTCCAACTTATCAGGGTTTTCAATCCAGGGGCTTTATATAGGCAAAGAGGCGGCGCAGGAGGGTCGAAGGGGCGACGACACCATAGGGCGGCGCGGCCAGGGCCTGGGCCGCGCCGGCCTATGGTCTGGGGGCCCAGTGCCCCCCCTCTGGTCCTTCCCGGGTGTTCTGGATGCTTCCGGTGAAAATAGGAACTTGGGCGTTGATTTCGTCCGATTCCGAGAATATTTCGTTACTAGGATTTCTGAAACCAAAAACAGTAGAAAACAGGAACTGGCACTTCGGCATCTTGTTAATAGGTTAGTTCCAGAAAATGCACGAATATGACATAAAGTGTGTATAAAACATGTAGATAACATCAATAATGTGGCATGGAACATAAGAAATTATCGATACGTCGGAGACGTATCAATCACGCTTAGAGCGGTTGCATCTCATACTTATGGATTATTGCATCCTTGCCAATCTTTTAAACATCGTCCTTACCGGACGATGATGCTATTTCAGAATTTGGAGTTATTGCGTATCGAAGACCTTGCCTGCATAATCTTGCAGTCAAGAAAGGCAAGTTCATCACTTGCTCATGTCATTTGAGTATTTCTATCAAATTACTTGCAAAGTACTATGGTTATCACTATTGCATAAAAACCAAAACCACTACTTTCATAACTATGAATATGACTATGTGGTGGGCAATGGAACCATGGATTGTGTTGATATGGTGGAGGTTCCATTGCAAGGGTTTATATCCATCTAGGATTAAACAACAAATGTCGCCAGTGATTCTTGTGCCGTAATAACCGTGTTAACCATAAGATCTGAAATGGGACGGACTAGTCAATCGTATTTCCACCTCTTGTACATCAACGGATGCGCTTACCGTAGCAGTTGTATCTTGCGGAGCAACTTGTGGGTGGGGAACCCATTCTAAGTCCCCACGGTTATGCTGTGCATACCGTAGCGGTTGCGGCTTGCGGAACAACTTGAGGGTGGGGATCCCACTCTAATTCCCCACGGTAATGTGGTCTATGATGGGTTGCAGCTACCGGCGAAGGAGTTTGGTTCGATCCCAGACTGTTGTCGTGGTCGGGGTCCGTCCTTAAATGGTGTAAGTGGACCGACGAGGACCCAGGGTCGGGGTTTGCAACAAAGGGTGGGTGTGCGAGGTAGCGGAGGAATATGATTGGCTATGACCTTATACCGGGCCTCACACCAAAGGAAGTGTGGACGAGCACGCGGCTCGGTTGGCACCAAGGTTAAGATCTCTTATGGGTAAAGCAACACACCTCTGCAGAGTGTAAAGAACCGTGACCTGTCACTCCCTGTTCCGGGATATGGAACTGCGAACGCGGCCGGAAAGGAGCTCCATGAAGTTCTAGTAAACCGGTGAAGGCTGACGGACATAGTTCTTCTGAATAAAAGCAACCTTTTGAAGAAATGGTTATGAAAACTTGCATTGGTATTAGACTTTCTGGTCTAATGCCGTAGCTAGTGCATTAAACACCTCTTTCCTATAATGAACTTGTTGAGTACGCTCGTACTCATCCCACTCTTAAATCCCCTGCTTAGATATGGAGGCATCGAAGGAGGATCTACAGTGCAACTCGAAGACCGAGGGATCAACAAATACTTCAAGGGACAGGAACCTGACAGAAGAGTCAAACACTACCTCCAACAAGGATCAAACCTAGCTTAGCAATAGAAAGGAACTAGTTTCCTAAACCTAGCTCCTATTTAGCTAGAATCTATTCACAGCCTCTAGAGTTAGTTAAATACTCTACAAATAGAGTTCGTGATAAGACTAGACTACGAGTCGTTCTTCTGGAGTTTATTTGCAGTTTTACCTCATTGTAAAGTAGGAGGCTGTGATGATCTTATGTAACAGAGTCATTGTTGTAATTCTATAGACATGCCTTGGACCCGCATATGTTTCTGTTGTACCACTCTGAGCGATATAATACTAGTGGAACGGTGTTTCATTGGGGTTATATCAGACTTGCATACTACACCATGCAGTGGTATGCCGGGTCACCACAGTTGGTATCAGAGCAAATGCTTTGACCCTAGGATTAAAACCCTTTAAAGGAGACCTATAGGATTGTTAGTGTCTATAGGAAGTTGTCCTAGGTAAACCAAATAATTCTTATGACTTGAGATGGATATTCACTTGAGAATAATCCTGACACACTTGAGTCAACAGTTCTTACCTATCTTTACTAAGTAAAGTTAGCTAATCCCAAATATGTAGTATACCATTAAGTCCTTAGAACAATAGATGAGTAGATCACAGTTGGTATACAATACATGGTAGTCCAAAGAGAGGATACAACCATAAGGAAGTTATCCTATTGGAAGATGTGTACCAACAAATGTTATGGTTAAGTAAGAATTATCCAGACTTGAAGTAGGAGTGATATCAAGAAATAAAGATAAGTAAAGTAGGAAGATAGCATACTAGAATAGGTATACCAAGACAAGTAATAGGAAGGTAAAATTCACCCAACTTGTGAAAACAACTAATAGCATGTGATAAATATAATTTATATGAGGCAGTGTAGACCATGATGAGTTAATCATGGGAGGTAAGAATAATATATGTCTACTTACATGGTAGAGTTGTTAATCATATAGGATTCACCCGAGAATCATTATATGATGGAATAGAACATCATTTAGGAGGAGAACAATAAGATGCCAGACAATAGTGCAAGAACTGTGTTCCAAAAATATGGGAAGTGTGCCAAGCACATCATGACCATAGTCTTGTGAAAATATAAACACTTGGAAGTATGTGAGCTATATTTCCATAGTTATGTGTTTAGAGTAGCAATGTTAGAACCTAGACATATATAGCATGTGAGATAGTCCTCAACAAAATGGAAGTTAAGTAGTACTTCCAGAGAAAATTAGGTTAACCTTAACTATCCTAGACCACTTTGTTTCAAGATTATCTCATTGCAAATGTGCAATTAAGGTAAAGGTTGAGACAAATAGTAGAAGAATCCCATATACTCGTGCTAAGTATCACAATATAACCTATCTTATGTGGTGTTATATACTACACATCAGAGCCTAATGTTTAGAGATGTCTTACTCAACTATTATATTCAGGCTTATGATGATGTGTATTATAAGCACAAAGCTGAATCTTCTTGGATTTTATTGGATTTTCATTGTTTGACTAGATCCATACATGAAGTTTGACTTTGATATGCAAATGCATGTTGCAATATCAAGTCCTTACTTGATGCTATAGATCTAGAGGGTAATGGTATTCGTGTGAGGAAGTGACGAATTCTAAAGATTCTGAAGCCAAGGTGAAGGTTCATCAGATAAAAAGAAGTAAAGTTGTGGGAAGCAACCACAATATTCAGAAGGAAGTGCCAATCAAAACTGAGGCTTTGCCTCAACAGAGGAGTACTTTAGTACATAAGAGGCATGAAGGTGAGAAATATGATGATTATGGTAACGCTGAAGCAGATCCATAGTCAACATAAAAGAGGGAATGCATGGGAAATCACTTAGGATACTATAATCATAGTATCAACTAGTGGTTTTTCTGCGAAATAAACCCTGAAGAAAGGAAGATGACCTATGAAACCATAGCAGATATAAGAAGACCATAGTTGATATCAGAAGACCACAGTTGTGGTATAGGATCAATACTGCGAGATAAAGTAGAAGATGTCTCGTCCAGTGGATCAGAACCTATAATAGAATCCATTTTCAGATAACAAATAGCCATAATTGGTATCGAGTAGTCTATCATTGGATTAATTGTACCAAGAAGTTGTAAACAAATAAAATTTTGTTAGCCAAATAACAATGACCTACAATCATTTAGTCAAAGGATTCACATTGGATGTCCACAATTGAGTGGACACACCACATATATTCTTCGCGAGAACTTATAAGAATATGAACCATGAACTACACCTAAACCAATATTCTAACCATCAATCCAATGGTTGGAAGAAAAGGAGTTGAAGACCATAAGAAAACTCTAAGGGGTAGAGTAAAGATTGAGTTAGATATACAATAACTCAATACTTTAAGCTTGATAGAAGCAAAAGGTCTGAACTGAGAGGAAGTTCGATCTTATTTTCATAAGATTGTTGAACATTACTTTCAGATGGATGTCAGACCAGAAGCCGAGGTTTATACCTCGAGGAAGTAAGAAGTGGACTATAGCTTGAAAAAGTGAGTAATATTTAATCAGAAGTACGAAAGCTCAAGTAAGCTAAGTATAATGAGGTTGGACGAAGGAAATACCATAGACCAATAAAGCCCAAGATGGTCAAAGAATGAAGAAGATTGAACATACCAACATCAAAGACTAATAGAATGATTCCTTTCATGGAACCTAAAGAACACAAAATAGTTATAGGTATCAACTATAAACCATGATTGGATGGACTAAATGAGTCTAATCCATTCTTAGGGAAATAAACCATCATGACCATTCCATGTTAAGTACCTTACTTAGTAACATTATTGCAGTTTTGGAAGTAAGGGAAAACAAAGACCTATTTTATCAAATAGGAGAATGTTATCCAATTAGTCCTTAATTAAGACTAGCAGCACCAGAAAAAGTCCCATCATTGATTCTCCAATGAGAAAAGAAACAAGCATATAGAGATGAAAGAAATCAAATAATTAAAGTTAGAAGCCATGGCTCAGAGACAGGTATTATTAGATTCCAGAGAAAAATCATAGAACTGAAGTGAGAAAATAATGCTAAGAGATAGATATTAATGGATTCCAGGAAGAATCTAGACAAGGGATATATTCAATTATATCCAGTGAGATCACAACGGAGTTCTAGAAAAGTTTAAGTCTGCATAAGTCAGAACCACACTTCGGAAACGTGAGAGAGTTCAAACTTCGAGGACGAAGTTTAGTTTAAGGGGTAGAGACTGTAATATCCCAGGTAATGGGGTTACAAAAATAGAGGAAACAGATGTGTGCATTGCATTCATGCGTAGAAAATCTGGGAAATTTTCGCGCTTTAAAGTAAAACAAATCACGAATCGAAGTTTCACTTGACCTTGGTGGAATTGAAGTAGCTCATCAAGTCAAGCGCTATAAACCTCAATGTGACTTTGTTAAAACCTTGTTTTGGGTAGAGATGATTTGATCTAAGGGGTTAGATCAAATGGAATTAATAATCAACACAACAACACTTTACTAAATGATCCACTACTTGATCTTATTAAAGATCACAACATGATATTCCTTGCCATAACATATGAACATACATCTATTTGGCAATCAAGTAACACTAAATGGAGAAAACATTCTTCACTTATCTTTTCCATGTCTTAAACTAATCCTTGATCCTACCATGAACCTCATGGTATTCATTTTACTACATTCTTGGAAACATGACAAGGTGAGAAACTCTAGAAATATATATCCTTCTCCATTCCAAATAGTTAAGCATCCAACCTAGAGAGGTGAGAGTTCTATTTTAATTATTAGAAAAGCAATAGCAAACCTTGAGCTAAACCTTGGATATACATCCAAGTATTCTAATCATCATCTTCAAGAGGAACCCTAGAGTATTATCCAAGACATTCCTTAGAGAGAGAAACCATATATGCTAAACATAGAGATTGATGATCACATCAACCTCTATGGAGCCTAATCTTAGGTTAGTATTAAAGACCTTCCCAAATAAGAGAGACCAATCATACTAATTCTAGCTTCACCTATTAAGAATACATGACAATCATTGAACTAAAGTATCAGGAGTTAAACCATTTCATTTGGGAGTGGTGAGCTAGCCAACACCAAATGGAGTAAGATCATATCCATGAATTGATGAAGTAAAGTAACAACTAATTCCACTAAGCATCTAGGTGGAGACTAAACCCCTTACTATCTAATGAGATCTTGTGAACAAACCATAAAATCTAGAATAATCCATTCCTATATAAGAGAGCTCAAGTTATGGTGTTACACTCAAGTTAATAAGGCAACCATAGTAGGCCCATCCAAGAAAGTGAAAGAGAAGTGCTATACCTTAATTGATCAAGACAATGCTTGATCATAGAAGTGAGAAACCCATTTAATGAGAGATCCCTAGAAATCCAAACCTTGATCATTATAAATTGAGTGATGATCATAAACCCTGAGAACTTGAGATAGAGATATAAAGAACAAGTGGATCATGCTTAATCCATGATCATGCTCTTGAGGTATGTGTAGGTAAGTAAGACCCTAATAAGATAAAGTAGATATAATTCACCACATGAAATTATAGGGAGGTAACTAGTAAGCAAACCTAGGCTAAAACCCTAACCTTAACTTGTGATCAATTGGTGATCATAAGTGGAATCCTACCACATCTATATTTCATAAATTAAAGAACCTAAGCAAACCTTAGAGTCAAACTCCATACTCTATATGGTGAGAAACCATTCAACAATATAACCAAAGTTAACTATAAAAAGAACTATAATCAATGTAGTTACTTTAATGATAAATTGAGGTTAATAATAGAAGTTAATTGGTAGAAGATAAAACCAATTCTCAAGTCCTTAGTAATTAAAGGAGAACAGAAACAATTAAACAACTAACCATATTACTTTGGTTAGGGGAGATTAAAACCTAGCAAATGCAATATGGTGACATCTCAACTCTATAAACTAGAATTATATCTCAACTCTAGTTTATGTATCAATATGGTGATCATAATATAAACCCATGCCATAATTGAGATTCAAACCAATTGCCATTAGGTAAATATCATAAGAACCCTAATGGTTCATTAATTAAATCCAATGTTTCAATTATAAAAACATAAGAGCCACCTAATGCTAAGCCCTATAATTAAACCAGATGTGTAGTGATCAACTATTTATCTTGGTAACCAAGATCAACTATGATGGAAACCATACCTACTTAGATACTTTCAAATATAATGATAGTTTTAACCTTAATAAGGGGGGTTATGATAGAAACTATAAAACCCTAATACATTGGAGCTCACATAAAATCATGTGCAATTGACCCATTCCTCCAATATGAAATCAAGTCCTAATAATAACTTCCAAAACAATTGGAAGAGGAGGACCAACTCTAATTATTCCACAGGGAGTTATATCATAGATGAGAAAGGAAATGAACATTAATACCTAAAGTTCTTACCTAATTAAAAATTGTAGCAAGGCTCACATATATGATTATTCAACAACAATGGAGTAATACATTTATCCTTTTAATGGTCCCAATGAAATTCATATACTCAGAATACCTGCATGGTATTACATGAGCTAAATTTGAATTAAAACAGAATTATAAAATAGAATTAAATAAAATAGAAAACAGAAAAGAGAAAATAAAAAAAGACATACCTGGACTCACCTGGCCGCAGCAGCCCAGCTGCCGAGCCCAACATAGGCCCAACACCATCACCACATCGTAGCCCAGCCCAGCCCACCTACCGGTTCGACCAGGATAAGATCGAAGACGAGAGTCATCGTCTTCGTCTTCTCCATCCTCGCGCGCACGGGAGGCCGCCAGCTCGATGGGGAGGGACACGTCCCGGCCGCCGTTGTTGACCTGGGCGATCGACGATGAACGCGGGAGCCATATAAATACTCGGCCGAAGCCGTCCTCGCTCCTGTTCTTCTTTTTCCCCCAATTTCTGAAACCCTAGCATGCACCGATGTCGTCCATCACCGTCGATAGGGGCAGCCCCAAGCCACGCCATGGACACCATCGTCACCACCACCCTCGACATGCTCAGCATACGGGAGGAATCGATCTGTTAAGCCCCAGTGCGTCTCCAACGAGCTTGTCTTCTCCGACGACGGGAGACGCTGATTGCGCCAATTCCGACCTCCCCTTGCGCCACCGTCACGCTCTTCGTGATCACGGTGAGCTGCTGATGCTCAAGCACCCCGTAGCTTCCTCTATTTCCCTTTGCATCGCCACCACGACGCGTATCTGCGTGAGCCGCCGCTCGGCATCACCGACGGTGAAGCTCCGGTGACCACTTCCTAGCGGTGCCACCTCTAGTGTGTTCACCGCATCAACCCGAACCATATACGAGTAGTTCCCCCTCCTCACGCGTCCGAAATCGCCGGCGACCATCGGCCTCTGCCGCCGGTCACCGTGAGTTTCACCACATCGTCGCTTTAGACCAGTCAATGCCACTGTGGCGTGTGACATGGCCACGGGCCCATTTAGTCAGTGACTCTATGAGTAGATAGCTGGGTACGATTAGCATTTCTTTTGGTTTTATTTCAAATCCAATAATTGCTGAAACTTTGACAAAATCTAGAAAATTCATAATAGCTCAGAAAAATAAATATAAGATATCAAAATTCTTATAAAGATAAACTCTATCCAATAAAAATATAAAATGAAATCTTTATTTTTAATAAAAATTCAATTATTTAATACTTGTTATTTAAGCCTTTAATTTTAATTCTAAATTCAATTAAAATTCCATAATTAGTAAAATTTTCCAAAATTAAATAAAAACCAGTAAATAAATAAAGAAAACATTAAAATCAATTTTTCTTTATTTGTTATTTTGTTAAATCATTATTAGAGGATTTAAACCCTAATTAATATTTACCTTAATTATTAATTCATTAAAAATAATATAATGCCAAATCCAAAAAATTATTTATAATTCCAAGATACTAATAACTTCAACTTTAAAATGAAGTTATTAATCAAATAACTACATGGTAAATAGAAAACCCTAATTCCATATTGAATGATAGTACAACCCTATCATTTCATGTGAAAACCCCAAAACCCTAATTCACTAGAAACCCTAGCTCCACTATTTTATGTGTGAACCCTAAATTGTTTCCAAACCTAAACCTAAGTTAGAATATATGATCATGATATTTTGATTTCATTCATAGAACCATAGTAGTTTCTAAATGTTTACCTTGATCACATAAAATGTAGTAACCATCATTACTAAATTAGTATCCCATGTATTCATCTTAATCAAACCTAGATGATCAAATAGAACCAACCATAGTTCCTATCCTTAGAGGCAACAACCTTAATTATCCATATTTAGCATCACAACCCTGTGATGAACCATAATAGCAACCATGCCCATTAATTGTGCATCACACACCATATCCACTAAACCCTACTAATGTTAGATAATTATCAAACATCCTATTTAGGAACCAACCAATCTTTACTTAGGGAATTAAATAGCAAACCTAAACAACCTCAACCTAATTATTATACTTCTTAGTATTTAAGAAGTATGTTCTTCAAAAGTTATTCTTTTGAAGAAAATAGAGAGTAACCTCAACCCTACCTAACAGGACCTACAAACCCTAACTAGCTATTCCCAGCAAGGTATACCAACCTTGATAGCAACTATTTATACTAGATTGCTCAAGATGCTTAGGCTTAACTCAACCCTACAAGTTCTAGCTTTTGGTGAATCCAACTATGTTGTGATCCATCTAATACCTACTCCAGAAATTAAATGAAACCATAGTCAACCATAAAACCCCTCAACCTAATTATCATACTTGTTCTTTATTAAAGAACACGTTCTTCAAAAGTTATTCTTTTAAAGTATATGATAATTAATCATTAACCATGCCATATAATGCTAAAACCAACCACTATTCATTACATATTAGGATTATACCAAATATTATTATTGTATGCTATTAGTGTTATTATTATGATATATTGCACCACCTATTTATGATACCATGTAACCACACCTGAATAAGAACCTTGTTTGTGAATCACTTTAAAAGTGCAACACACCCTAAACCAATCATTACAACTCACTGATCCTAAATTATCGGGGTTAGATCACGCTTAGAGCGGTTGCATCTCATACTTATGCATTATTGCATCCTTGCCAATCTTTTAAACATCGTCCTTACCGGACGATGATGCTATTTCAGAATTTGGAGTTATTGCGTATCGAAGACCTTGCCTGCATAATCTTGCAGTCAAGAAAGGCAAGTTCATCACTTGCTCATGTCATTTGAGTATTTCTATCAAATTACTTGCAAAGTACTATGGTTATCACTATTGCATAAAAACCAAAACCACTACTTTCATAACTATGAATATGACTATGTGGTGGGCAATGGAACCATGGATTGTGTTGATATGGTGGAGGTTCCATTGCAAGGGTTTATATCCATCTAGGATTAAACAACAAATGTCGCCAGTGATTCTTGTGCCGTAATAACCGTGTTAACCATAAGATCTGAAATGGGACGGACTAGTCAATCGTATTTCCACCTCTTGTACATCAACGGATGCGCTTACCATAGCAGTTGTATCTTGCGGAGCAACTTGTGGGTGGGGAACCCATTCTAAGTCCCCACGGTTATGCTGTGCATACCGTAGCGGTTGCGGCTTGCGGAACAACTTGAGGGTGGGGATCCCACTCTAATTCCCCACGGTAATGTGGTCTATGATGGGTTGCAGCTACCGGCGAAGGAGTTTGGTTCGATCCGCGTCTTTTGTGGTGGTCGGGGTCCGTCCTTAAATGGTGTAAGTGGACCGACGAGGACCCAGGGTCGGGGTTTGCAACAAAGGGTGGGTGTGCGAGGTAGCGGAGGAATATGATTGGCTATGACCTTATACCGGGCCTCACACCAAAGGAAGTGTGGACGAGCACGCGGCTCGGTTGGCACCAAGGTTAAGATCTCTTATGGGTAAAGCAACACACCTCTGCAGAGTGTAAAGAACCGTGACCTGTCACTCCCTGTTTCGGGATATGGAACTGCGAACGCGGCCGGAAAGGAGCTCCATGAAGTTCTAGTAAACCGGTGAAGGCTGACGGACATAGTTCTTCTGAATAAAAGCAACCTTTTGAAGAAATGGTTATGAAAACTTGCATTGGTATTAGACTTTCTGGTCTAATGCCGTAGCTAGTGCATTAAACACCTCTTTCCTATAATGAACTTGTTGAGTACGCTCGTACTCATCCCACTCTTAAATCCCCTTCTTAGATATGGAGGCATCGAAGGAGGATCTACAGTGCAACTCGAAGACCGAGGGATCAACAAATACTTCAAGGGACAGGAACCTGACAGAAGAGTCAAACACTACCTCCAACAAGGATCAAACCTAGCTTAGCAATAGAAAGGAACTAGTTTCCTAAACCTAGCTCCTATTTAGCTAGAATCTATTCACAGCCTCTAGAGTTAGTTAAATACTCTACAAATAGAGTTCGTGATAAGACTAGACTACGAGTCGTTCTTCTGGAGTTTATTTGCAGTTTTACCTCATTGTAAAGTAGAAGGCTGTGATGATCTTATGTAACAGAGTCATTGTTGTAATTCTATAGACATGCCTTGGACCCGCATATGTTTCTGTTGTACCACTCTGAGCGATATAATACTAGTGGAACGGTGTTTCATTGGGGTTATATCAGACTTGCATACTACACCATGCAGTGATATGCCGGGTCACCACATGGAGTGCATAGAAAGGTGGCCGAGGCTGAACGGCAACCCAACACTAAGGAACCAGCTTGACAAATATCGGGCCCTCAAGGGCGCATGTGACCGCCTCCCAATATTGGCCCAGGCTAGGCCTATATCGGACCCAAACAGGCACCACCATTACCTCACCGCTGACCTCCGCCGCCGACATACTAGTCTATAAATCACACAAGGGAGAATGTGATTCCATTCCCTCAACATTGCTAAAATTGGAAGGTCAAGCAAATTGAGAGAATTTGATCGCTTTAACTTCGCTATGTTGGCACGCCAGGGCAACGGTTGATCAAACAACATGAAGCCTTTGGTGCGTAGATATGGAATGTTTTTCGACCACTGTCCTCAGATTCAGGAGATGTTGTTCCTCCGATTGTGCCATAATAAGAATATCATCAATGTGCAGCTCCAATTATTGACCTACCATACCATGGAATATGCTATTCAGAGTCCTCCGGTATGTGGCTCATGCATTCTTGAGATCGCATTACTCTCCACTCATAGACACCTCAAATAATCCCTTTGGTTGAGGCATCAAATGGAGAACCCCGAACAAAGAAAGGGAGTGCATTCCTTTTCATTCAATTTCAAGTAGATATACTACGTCTTTAACTTTTTTTTGAGAAATACTTCGCTGCATTTATATTAAACCGGAAGAGCACCCTCTTGTGCTAACAAGTTCACAATCAACTCTGGTGGATACTACAACAAGGTGTTACTCTCATTATTAATGCAGCCTACTTGCGCTAGACAATGCGCTAAACCATTACACGACCTACGAACATGACGAACTCGAAACGCCACGAAACTCTTCAGCAGATCCTTGATCTCTTCGACCAGTGGCCCTTGCACCGAACGGTCCATGTCGTTGCTTCGAAGCTTCGTTATCCCAGTAATGCAATCTGATTCAAGGCTAATTCTCTCAACCCCTCTATTCCTTGCAAGTTCTAACGCCAGCTTACACGCCAAGAGTTCGGCCCTCTCCGGATCAGAAACAGACTGTAAAAAACGGCATGCTCCAGCCTGGAACCCGCCATGGTGGTCTCGGATTACCACACCACACCCACCCGTTTCTGTCACCTTCATGAACACACCATCCGCATTTGCCTTGTGCCAGCCCGCATCCGGTGGGAGCCAAGACTCCGACACCCTTAGCGCCTCAGACAATGTGGTAGCTCTGCTATCTGCCCACTCATACACCAAGTGAATGGAATGGCGAGCAATAGAATGCGGATCATCAATCTTAGCCTCTTCCCTGGCCTCGTTCCTTGCCAACCAAATCTGGTAGATCACCATGATCCCAATCGCCAGCTCTTTTTCCTTGAGCCCACTGAGCTAATCTAGTAGCCAACCCTGGAGATCTCTCGAGATCCTGACTCACCGATGTGGGTTGGCCAGGAAGAAACCCGTTAGTTGTCGGCTGTGCTCCCAAACTCATGCCGAGTGAGGGCAGTTCCAAAACCGATGAAGCAGGGACTCCTCGCGGCCACACACCACACAAGCAACCCCATATTTTATGTGCCGCCTACTCAACTCCTCACCCACTGCAAGACCATTATTGATCAGCCTCCAGGTGTGAATCTTTGCTTTGCCCGGTACCTCAACACCCTACAGAGCTAACCATCCGCGATGCTCTTCACAAGACCGCGAGGAGCATGGCCTCCCTTGATGCATCTCCCGTATCTTCCCATTGAGATGATACGCTGGCCTAACCGTGAAAATTCCATTTTTGGTATAATTCCATGCAACATAATCTCCTATGCCAGCACGACCCACTAGAATTTGCAGTATTTTCAGCTACATCACCATCAAAGAATAGATTGTTCAATTTCGCCACATCCCACCCTCCTCCATCCGGGAGCAACAGCTATTACACCCTCGAAACATCCGGGTCCGATTTTTGGCCCAGCGGCCTCATCAAACCCGACCGCGGAATCCAATTATCCTCCCACACTTTGACAGATTTTCCATCTCCAATACGCCAAACCAATCCCTCCTTGAGTAGATCTCTCTCGTGCAAAATGCTCCTCTAAGTAAAAGAAGCTCCTTTAGGGCATACTACTGTCAGTACCCCTTCCTTCTTGCAGTAGCGGGCACGCAGGACCCTAGCACATAGAGAATTAGGATTGATCAAGATCCTCCACGCTTGTTTCGCGAGCAAAGCCTGGTTGAAAGCTTCAAAATTTCGAAACCCCATACCCCCAGTCCTCTTCGATTTACACATCTTACTCCAACTGATCCAATGTGTTTTCCGTTTGCCCTCCGCTGCCCCCACCAAAACCTTGGCAATTGACCGAAGGGAGCCACACATCTTCTTTGATAACCGAAACACCCCCATCGGAAAGGTCGGAACTGCCTAAAGTACTGACTTGATCAGAGTTTCCTTGCCCTCCATCGACAGTCCTTGTCCCTTCCAACCCTTCACCTTGTCCCATGATCTGTCTGACACATATTTAAACACTCCATATTTGGAACGACCAACCACCGCTGGAAGGCCCAAATACTTCTCCGACAGAGCTTCACCCTGGATATTGATAATTTCTTTCAGCTCATCCTTCAGCTGCTCCGAACACCCCTTACCAAAGAAGCCTCCCTATCAGGAACCACGATGTGGAAGCATCTCAACCACCTAATTCGAATAATCATATAAAAAGCGAAAACATAGTCCAATAAGAAGATGTGTCTACTCATCCATTCTCTCGCTAAGGCATTGGTTGCGTAGCTCGCTAACCTGCCTACTGCTGCTCCCTCCGCTCCACCGCCGCAACGCACCTCAGCAACGCCACCAACCACGGCCCACAACATGCCGCTTCTCCGCTCGGAGAAGGAGCTTGCCGGAGTGCACCACCACTCCCACCGCCTTTGTCAGCCAGGAGCCGCCACCATGGCCTTGCCGCCAGTAGTGGCCAAGGGAGCTCGTGATTGGGAGGCTCTTGGCTAGGGTTCGGGCGCCTGCGCGAGCAACTGGGGAGGCCTGCCTCGAAACGTTTTCCTCTCAGTGAAGATCAAAACTAATATTGAACCAAATCTAAAATGTCAGTATATTCCACTTTATCTCGAGGCATTTGATTCCTCCAACATTTGTCTACTTTTGGTTATCCAAAACTAATATTCCAGTGAAAAACCATTGTTATTCGAAACTAAAATGGGAGTAGTGCTTGTTCTGGTCCAGCACGCGGCACTTAGCAGTTGGATATTTCCGGCCGCGCGCCTGAGTAAACGCGGCCAGCTTTGCCTGTTGCTCACCGGATACTCTGCATAATTTGATCCAGCCAGCTTCTCCATTGGAGGGCTACATGACGTCCCTCCCGTGGTTTGTTGGGAGATTTTAGGCATGATCTCTCACGAGATCGATCGATCGGGTGTTGCCTGCCAACCTGGCCAGAAAAGAGTCATGCATGCTCCACGGAGTGGTGCTCCGCTACAACTTGTTTGGTGTTTGTCTCACTCACTTCCAAACAAAAACAAAGAAACCTGACAAGTAATGCTTGTTAGTTACGGTGCAAATGGATCAATTTGAATCTGAAACTTCAACACAAAATAATTTAGTGTTTAAGAAAACTCACAACCTGACCTGTTTGCACGATGTCAGTCCCCATAACATCATGGTTTATTTTTATCGATAAAAGAAATATATTAATATTGATAGATACCAATTACATCCAGCCCTATGCAACAACGCAGTATCCTAATGGTAATACGGATGCACACAACCAAAAAGAAAAATAATGGAAAAAGAAGTCCCGCTACGGTACTCCACTCCTAGCAACAACGGTATAACCACCACCACGACAACACCTGAAATCCAGGCTCTCCACAAGTGACGCCTCTAACAAGGGAACATTGCACAAGTGCCATCGTTGGCCGATCAAAAGATTTTAGGTTTTCACCATGAAGATATTCCTCTCTCTCAAAATAGTGCCTTCAACAAGACCATTGCGAGGCACAACCAAAAGATCGAGATCTAGGATCACCACCACCACCACCCGCCGGCCCAACATCTTCACTTCAGCCATGGCGCCATCGGGAAGAGATCTCCGCCTCCACCCCGACTAGGGGCACCGCTCTGGACGCTGCACGACGATGACCCGACCAGACCCGCCCTAGCGGCCATGGCGAGGATCCCGGCGACCTCCACCCCCAACCACCTTCGGCGGATGGGTCCGCCGCCATCGCGGTGAGGGTCGGCGGAAGCAGCAGCGAGAGGAGGACACGGCAGGGGACTTGGTAGCATAGTGGCGAGGTCGCCCCCGGAGTTGCCCTAGGGATGGTTCCAGAGAGAGAGATGCAAACATAGTCGTCCAGAAGCCACGTCCTGGTTTATGTCTTTATGATTACATTGCAGAATGCCATAGGGCAGTGACATTGTAGAGTGCCACCCAATGTAACTATAAAGCCGTCGCCGTGAGGTAGGGCTTCGTACTAAAAAGATCTGTATGTGATTTTTTTTCCCAACCCAGCTCAATTTGTGTTGAAGTTTTATAAAAAGGTCACATTGGTACATTTTCACCATGTCAAGTACCACCTTCATATCGATCGATTAATATCATCTCAGAAGCACCGGCTAGCAGGGCATCATCATCATTGGTGAGTTAATGACTTGGAACTCCTGTCCGTACGAGTCATTCGATCTATCCTGACATGGTGGCCTAAATTGAAAGCGGATCAAGTTGCACCGTTCCGTACACAATCGTACGTGCTTCTGTCCCATAGATGTCTAGCTGGAGCGTACATATAGGAAGAGGAGTGCGCAATAGTGTGAACTGCCTCACTCTCACGGCGCACTAAATTATCACCTACTTTCTGCGTGTACCTCACTCTTAGAATACTCAACATGTCGCGTTCCGCGTCGTTGTGACCGAGTCTACGTGCTTACCAGCCTCCCGTGCTGGCGCAAACTCATGAAGCTGGACGGCGAGGCCATCCCACTAAGCGAGTTGGTCGAACTTGCTCTGGACAATGATAAGCTTGAAGGTCTCGTCTTCGTTGAGATTCGGTGGCTGGTGCTCCAGATCCCACGCCGCGTCTCCGTTATCGAAGTGCTCGATGAAGTCGTCGGCTTCACCCTCATTGTCACCATCGTTGTCCTTGTCATCGCTGTCGTTAACATCCTCCTCGTCGTCGGTGAGCCCGGTCGCGAGTTCTCGGATGAAGAACTTGACATCGTCGAGGTGTCCCGCTCGACGGCGCAGGTCGAGCTCCCACGTCACGAACATGATCCAATTGTACGAGTTGAGGGCGAACACCCGATCGTCGTGTTGATCCAGCGGCAGTATGAACCGGCAGCAACGGCAACGGAACCGAGGAAATGTTTCCGCAAGTTCACCGATTTTGTTCGAAATGCGAAATCAAAATCTCCGTTTACATCCTCTCCTATAAAATGCGTCGCTCACTCTTCCCTCCGGAGGCCTACCCACCTATGCACCATGCCCCTGCCAATCCACTCTAGATTGTATCGACTTTGCGTCGTCAGTCGTCAGATGCGGAGGAGGAGAATGACAATTTGAGCATCCGAAATGCGTCGCTCCGTTGGAGATGCCCTCTGTCCCATAGATGTCTAGCTGGAGCGTACATATAGGAAGAGGAGTGCGCAATAGTGTGAACTGCCTCACTCTCACGGCGCACTAAATTATCACCTACTTTCTGCGTGTACCTCACTCTTAGAATACTCAACATGTCGCGTTCCGCGTCGTTGTGACCGAGTCTACGTGCTTACCAGCCTCCCGTGCTGGCGCAAACTCATGAAGCTGGACGGCGAGGCCATCCCACTAAGCGAGTTGGTCGAACTTGCTCTGGACAATGATAAGCTTGAAGGTCTCGTCTTCGTTGAGATTCGGTGGCTGGTGCTCCAGATCCCACGCCGCGTCTCCGTTATCGAAGTGCTCGATGAAGTCGTCGGCTTCACCCTCATTGTCACCATCGTTGTCCTTGTCATCGCTGTCGTTAACATCCTCCTCGTCGTCGGTGAGCCCGGTCGCGAGTTCTCGGATGAAGAACTTGACATCGTCGAGGTGTCCCGCTCGACGGCGCAGGTCGAGCTCCCACGTCACGAACATGATCCAATTGTACGAGTTGAGGGCGAACACCCGATCGTCGTGTTGATCCAGCGGCAGTATGAACCGGCAGCAACGGCAACGGAACCGAGGAAATGTTTCCGCAAGTTCACCGATTTTGTTCGAAATGCGAAATCAAAATCTCCGTTTACATCCTCTCCTATAAAATGCGTCGCTCACTCTTCCCTCCGGAGGCCTACCCACCTATGCACCATGCCCCTGCCAATCCACTCTAGATTGTATCGACTTTGCGTCGTCAGTCGTCAGATGCGGAGGAGGAGAATGACAATTTGAGCATCCGAACCCTTATGCACGAGCCAACTACAATACGTGCTCATAGGCACTTTGTGAGAATAGGAGGAGGGTGATTGACAAAAAAAAAAGTACATTCATATTGCTAACTATTGTGTATGTTGGCTATAAGCTAACTCTAAATGACATGACATAATAATATTATAGCCAGCAGCTGGCTCTATTATTAAACTTGCTCTAACAAGGACTAGAATGGTTTCATCCAACCTCGGGGAGAAGCTATGCATTGGTTGTGTTAAATGCTCCATAAACATTTGTTAACCCAGACCGCAATAATGTTGTGGTGCAGGATTCTTTTAAAAAAAAAAAACATAAGGCTCGAGAGCCCAGCTTTAAATTAATGTTGTGGTGCAGGATTCTCGACGGAGGGCGCTCGCCGCGATCGATCGGTGTGGTCGGAGAGGTTGGAGGTGAGCTGGAGGAGGAAGAAGCTTGAGCGCATCGTGGAGCTGCGGTCGACCTCGGCGGGCTCGGAGAGGTTGGAGGCTTGCAACAAGTCGTGGACGGAGGTGGTGCGTCGACGGCGAGGGAGCCACAGAGGCGGGGACAGAGCTCGAGAGGGATCGTCGGCGAGAAGGAGCTTGTGCAGGGCGCGGGATCGCCGGCGAGAAGGAGCTCATGCAGGGCGCGCTGGCGAGAAAGACAGGTGCAAGACGCTGATCGCAGGACTTCCAGCGCTGATCGGGGATCGGCATTGATTACGGGCAGCGCTGATCGTGGGCAGGAGCGGCCGCGATGATTATGGGCGGATCGCTGATCGCTGATCGCGAGGAGGCGCGGCCGCGCCGATCGCGGGCGGATTGGTTTCGCCTCATGTGCTCTGATCGCGAGAGTTGGGAGCTCGGGATCAATTCGCCAGGAATCGCGGACATTGATCGGGAAGTTTTGATTTTGAATCCAGCCTAATTTGTAGTGGTTGAAATCTGTGTGGGTTATTTTTGTAGAACCAAATTTGTATGCAGCCAGCGCAGGTACGGATGTACTCCCTCCGTCCATAAATAGATGCCAAAGATTTGTCCAAATTCGGATGTATCTATACACTAAACGTGGCTAGATACATTCAAAGTAGATAAACTTTTGGCATCTATTTATGGACAGATGTAGTAGTACATATAGTTGAAATGCACAACAAAAGGGCTACATAAAAATTTGAGTAAAAGAAAATAGTGTTAACCAAATTGAAAAGGGAATGAAAGTGAGCTGTGGGTAAAATAATAACCACTATATCTCTGGAAGTTTTTACTATTATATGCGAGTTGGTACGTCATCAAAAATGTTTGATGTCAAAGATTCAGAGCATCCAGACCGTCTAATCGTATAAAACACCTCCCGCTTAATATCTAGCCATCCACTAAGATCTACGCTTCTCAAAATCTCCTAAGAACCGATCACTTTCCAAAAAAAAAAAACATCAGAAGCATTACATTCACGGGATCACCACATTAATCACCGGATCGCCACAACCAAGGGATGGCCATGATTAGGAAATCGCCAAAATCAAGGGATCGATAGCCAAAATCAGGAGACCCTCGTTTCTGTCTCATTTCTCTTAAGGGAGGTCTCTCCGGGAAAATCGGGACACAATCCCATTCTTCCTTGTTAACGCATGTATCCAAAAATGATGGACACGAGATCCCCTCGTTCCGTTAAGGGAGGTCTCTGTAGAAAACCAGGATCGTTTCCCTCAATAGTCGAAGGGAAATTTGCAACTTTTCCGTTTTTAAGTGATTCATAAATTGGTGGATACATAGCTATGGTACAGCTTGAAACTTAATATAGGTACAGTCCACTGATTTTGCTTCTAGCGTGACCAAATTTGCTTCCTCTACTCCCCTGCTGCTTTTCCATTGAACGGAAAGTACCAGGTAGGCTGACCATGCCGACGACACCCTCGTCGGAGCTGGCCACCGTGACGGAGATAATACCCATGGTGTTGCCGCCACATGCATGGGTATGGTGATGGCGTTCGTGGACACGACGAAGGTACACCTGGACGTGGAGTTGGTGTTCCTTGTCGTAGTATGTACCGGTGGCCAAGCTGCTCATGGGCTGCTTGGGATGGGTATTACCGTTCGCGGTTTCTGTGCACTCAACTATGTGGCATTTCGTCAGATTAAGGGCATCTCCAACGGGGTGACGCATTTCAGACGTCGAAAATATCGCGCGCGTCCGTTTTTGTCGTTCGAAATGGTCGAAATCGATCGCGCGTCCGTTTGCATCGGGATGGCTTCAGCGGCACGACGTATTTATTTTCGATTTTGCATTTTTTAACATGAAAATATAATTTACATAGTAAAAGAAAGGAAAATAAAATAAAAACCCTAAAACGCCTGCGCCTACTGGTTCTCGTCGTTGCTGTCGATCACGACGAGCTCCGGTATCACCCACGGCCAGTTGGGAAGCGGCGGAACATACGCCGGTGCCACCGGCGGTGGTGGAGGTGGAGCATCCCAGGCCGGTGGTGGTGCGTGAGATGGAGCAGCCCAGATCGGTGGTGGTGTGTGAGGTGGAGTAGCCGCGACGTTGATGGCGAAGGCTGCGGCGCAGACGCGGAAGCGATGCCCTTGATACAGGCTCACTGTCAAGCGGGTCCAGTGAAAAAACGAGCGGTCACTTGGGCGTCCGCGAAGCGTCCGACGTGACGCATCCTAGGCGCAAATATGCGCTGGGTATCCATCGCTGCCGAAGGCCCGGTCACTATGCGTCGCCCGCTGGAGCGTGTTCTAGAAGCATTTTCGACTCGGACGGATGACCGTTTGCATAAGACACACGGGATCACATTAGACCATCATTGTCATCGAGAGAAATAAAACGACAGGTTTCTTCCAACGGTCCTTGAGCTTGAGTGTGTGTCATGGTGGGATAAAAGTATAAAATGAATTCAGTTGATATCTCTATGTTTGTTCTGTTGTTTTGTGGCAGCTGCCCTGAATTTCTAAAGAAATAAATGTCCAACAAGCACTTCTTGCTTGCCAAACCAGGTTATATATTGATGGACATAAAAATTACTTTATGTAGATTTTAGTTACAAATATAACATTGATGTGGAATTCTTCTTACTCTAATTCTAGGAGACAATATTAAAATATGAAAATAAAATGAGAGTGACTGTGTTTTCATACAATAGTTAAATGTATGAGCACAAAGAAGCTTTGTGTTCATACAATTAATTGGAAGTGGTGTTTTGGAATATAGAAGCATATGCTCTCTCTATTTTAAAATGCATCTTACACATATTTTAAATTTAAAAAAATTAAAATAGAAAATTCCACATACATCTTCACGTGTTACGGGCTCACATATAATAGTAAAGATGTACATGTAGATTTTTTTATCAAATTTTTTTAACATTTTGAAATATATTTTTTTATAGAGGGAGCATACGCACCCAAGAGGGGAATAGAATTTTCACAATTAATGGAGACATTTTTCTATTTTTGGCACCGTAGAAACATACAGAGCTAGATTTGTAGACACTAAAAATTTGGAGACTCGTTTAGCCCCTTGGATATAAGAGAAAGCCCCGAGCTAATCCCACAGGCATAACAACGACAAGCGATTTTTGTATATTGTTTGAAGTTGCCTTTAGGATATAACAAAGTGAAATCTTAATATATTTATTTATCGGATGAAAATTTATGAATTTTTTAATTTTTTTTGAAATATATTAGCTAGCTATATCTTTATACATGTAAATTCAAATGTACATTATGTTTACATATGGGATATGAAATTAATGATGGACCCATAGCAACGCACGGGCATTCAACTAGTGACTCTTTAGGTTTGAGGATAAACATACAATACAATAGGCATAATAACACTTAAGTTAGCATGGCATCCGAGTAGAAAGGACCGGACAGGACTGGAGATGGAAAACACCTTATTTTCTAATTAGGTGACATACATATTTGTTTGCTATAGTTTAATTGTGTTTCTTTTAGAAGAATATACACCAAATATTTTCAGATTTACTATAGTAATTGTTCTGAACTTGTGATAGGTACTATCATTATCATGGGGTAATGATCAAACTCTGTATGCAGAGCAACCTGAGAAATATTGTGCCTTCTTTCCAATACAATATAGTTTATTCTAGGCATGCAACATCGATACACTGCAACATTCTGAAAAGCTGCTTAATTTTTTAGATACCAATATATACCAAAAACTAAAATATATCAATTTCTAAAAAAAACTAAAATATACCTCTATATCTTAATAAAGTTAAGCTGATGGAGGGAGTACATGGTTTCCAAGAAACAGCTGGTCAGATGGATGGCCGCTGTCTCGGTTGTGTGATTGTAGAAGCAGTATGTGCAGATGGCATCATCACATTCTTCAGGTTTTTTCATGAGGCTTCCAAGGATTCGATCTGCAGACCGCACATCCCCATGTGTATAGCCGATGGGCTGGGCCGTTAACTGTTCTAAATAGGCTGGTCCTCTAGGCCCTCCCTGGACTCCACAGGTGCCAGCCACCTCATGTCATCGAACTGACTCCGCCGCCGCACGGACGAACGGAGCACCTCCCCAAATCCATCGCTCAGCCGCCTGCTCCGCCAATCATGTGCGTTCTCCGGTGGCGGCCGCCTATTCTCCCTCAGCTCCTCATTTATTCTGCTAGTAGCGAATTCCTGCAGCAAACTTTAGACTGCTCATAGTGGGGGTAACATAGGTGGTAACATCACACATATCAAGACATTTTGGTGACATGGCATATCAATAAATGAAGAAAGAGAGTGGGGTGGTAACTAGCTATGTTACCATAACATCACACATCTCAAAGCAATATGAGTCTATAACATAATTAATGCATATTGCATGACACCACATCTAAGTTACTACCCACTATGGAGGTAGTAACTTAGACTAGTAACATGATATATGTTACTAGTCTAAGTTACTCTCCACTATGAGCAGTCTTATACGATTGTGATCTAGCGTGATCGCGAGGGCAAATTTGTGAGCATCCAGAAAGTACTTCTTTGATTCTTCCGATACCTCAAAATTCTAAGTTATCTTTGCCGTTGGCACCGCCAATGGTAATGTATCTTCGGCCCAACCGACTAGAACCATCAACTGGTCGGCTCTCCTGATCAATCCTCCTGTCCCTGGCCGGCAGTCCAACCGGTTTCATAATTAAATGTTGCAATATATATTGGACACTGATGATGAAACATGGTTATAGTGCAACTTACATTGCTCATACATATGATCTGCAGATCTCCTCGGTTAAACTGTGTTCTCGTACTCTGATAATTTGATGTGTTCAAATATTCTCTACGATCTCATCTTACTGACTACTACTACATGAGATTTGGTGTGTCTAAATATCCCTGGAGTACGCCATAATTTATACGTATTGTTCAGTTTGCCACAGATTTGATAAGATGCTGGAGAGAAAGCAAGAACATGATTGCAAAACAGGAGGTAGTGGAAGCAACATCCAAAAAGCTTGCACAACAGGAGGCACAAGTGAGTCACTACATCCAACCTTGTCGCCTGGACGGCTGGACCTCTCTGTGCATGTTGTTTAAACTTCTGCTGCTCTGGAATGTAAAACCTCACACCATTGTGCTGTACATTGTTCCGTTCACTAGGGTACATAGCACGGTTTGGTGACCTCGATGATTCTTGTCAAGGTGTCTGGAATGAACTAAATACTGAAGTTATCTCAAAGTTGTCTAAAAGCGTTATCGCCCTTGCTTCTTTTAAGGGTATACGAATTTTGTTGCATCTTTTACTATATTCCATATTTGCGCTAGAACACAGTAAAGAATGATTCAAAGTATGATCATATTCAGGAGGTACAATGGTACGCGCATGCTCAGGCATAGTTATACGATATGAATCACGCATCACTACTTTGTTGAGCTCTGCAAGTTTGGTCAGATGTTCTCATGATGACAGCAAGATTGACAATGACTTGAAGGTTGGTCCTGCTAATCACACTGCTCATTTTGACCTGCTCATTTAAGATATTGGTTGAGTTTCACTTTATCATTACAGATTAGAGCACGCACTTATTCTTCTATGTATGTTGATGGTTGGGTGAAATACTACGATCTGGAGCATGATATCGCAATTGTCGAAATCTTGACCCCCGGTATTCCTAGTAAAGCACGTCTCCGCCATAAAGTTGTACATAAGTCAGGAGGCAAGATAATATCTGTTGGACGTGTGTATGAATCAAGAAAATTGGTGGCCACAAGTGGGACAGTGATAGAAAAAATTGACCACAAAGAGGTTTTGTTCGCCACCTGTAAAATCAGTAAGGTACACCTTTATTTATCTTAGTCACACGGTGGAAATAAATAGTTATTCACTTAATGAGCTATTTCGCTAAAGCATTAAACATGATATTTTTTCTTGTCTAATATTGTTTCACTGTCATTTGTTTTACTTTATCATACTACGCTAGGCTGGGATCGGAGGGTCCCTTATTGATGTTCATGGGAACTTCCTTGGCATGAACATGTGTTGTGCGAACCTGACTGTCTTCCTTCCAAGAAATGCAATTCTCCAATGCTTGGAGCGTTTTGGAATATTTCTGTATGTTATCCCGTACTTATATGTGAGCTACAGTTTCCCCACTACTGTTATTTAAGCGAGTTGTGCACTGAACGTCATGTTGCATGAGTAAATTTCAGAAAACCTGAACTTTAGATATCATGTAATTACCTGTAATTGCACAATTGAAATGCTTGGTTCCTTTGTTACTATTTTGTCATTGTGTGACCTAGATATTTGCATTTGCTTTGCAATTTTGTGAACATTTCGATCTTTTGGAGAAACCAATACGGAAGATGATATTTTTGAAGGGAAATTGCCAAAACCCATAGAACCCAGCTTAACTACCTGATGCCCGCGGGAGGAGTGGCCACCCCAAAGGCCATAGCCCTTTGCCTGATGTCCTTTGAATGCCATGACGACAACCTCTACATGCGTCATCTGAATTTCACAAATTCTGTTCCTTACATATTTTTCATAGGGTGTACAGTATTCTGTCACTCAGGCTGCAATTTTCCTCTTTGGAGGACATCTGGATCAAACCATCGCACCATTGCGAGTAATCAGTTTTAGACATAGTAATCTAGTTGTATTGTGTTAGGACTAGATTAACGTATTGTACTCCAATTGTACTCCTACTCTGTAAGGCTTGCACCGCAATGTGCCTATTCTATAAATATATGAACGAGAGGGCTCGGGAATTATCCGAGTACTCATATCTACCTGACCAACAGACTACCGAAAACTAGGTTTTTCATGGTATCAGGCCGGCCTTTTCCGCCGACAAAACTGATCGCCTAAACCCATCCCCATCGCTCGCTGCTCCCTGCTGAATCATCGCCTCAATGAATCCCTCGATGTCTTCATCGTTCCCGGTGATCCACCTCGGCGCTCCACCGACCGACAAACTCACACTGACAAATTACTCCGGCTGGTGCGCTCAAGTTCTCCTACCGATCCGCGGGCCTGCCTCGTCGGGCTTCTCAATGGAACAGACGCCAAACCGCCGAAACTGCTGGAGATCGTCCCAGCGGACAAAGCCGCCAACAAACTGGCGCAAACAAAACCGAATCCCGACTATGACTCCTGGATCTCTCGGGATCAAATTGTGCTTGGCTATCTTCTTCAATCGCTCTTACCTCACATACAACAGATCGGGCATGCCGCCGGCGTCTAGCAGGCCATAGAAGAGATGTTTGCCTCCCAGAGTGAGGCCAAGGTCACGAACCTCCGCATAGCTTAGCCAATACAAAGAAACTGCAGATGTCCACCTCCGAGTTTCTCACCAAGATGCAATCTATTGTTGATGAACTCGCCTCTGCTGGATGCCCCGTTACTGCTCGAGAACATGTCTCTTTTATCTTGGTAGGATTAGGGCCCCGATACGACGCCCTCGTTGCAGCCTTGGGTGTGGTGACCACGCCCATCTCCTCGTTCCAGCTTTGTATGCCCAGCTTCATGCCTATGAGCAACGCCAAGAACTACATGTCACCACCGGCACTGATTTTGACACCTCGACTAACCTGGCCTAAAGACAGCGTCGCGGAAGGTACCCGGGCAAGCAACATGGTGATTGTGTTGATCGTGACGAACGTCGGGATGACTGGCGCGACGACTGTCGCGGTGATTTCCAGCCTCGCACAGGTCGCGGTGGTGGGCGTACTCCTCCAGGAGGGGGGCGCGGACATGGCAGAGGTCGCCGTCGCTCCACACCGTGGGTAGATGTCACCTGTCAAATTTGCAACAAGGAAGGCCACCCCGCCAAAGACTGCTCGTACCGCTTCAATAATGCTGATGATGATGCATATGATGACAAGGAGGTCCATGCTGCTTATTACGGCGTTGACACTAATTGGTACTCCGACACAGGCGATACACATCATATCACCAGTGAGCTCAATAATCTTACTATGCTTGATACCTACAGGGGCAATGACAAGGTCAACACGGCAAGTGGTCAAGCTATGAATATTTCCCATATAGGTCGTTCAATTGTTCGTACCCAAGCTCAAAATTTTCTTCTTAACAATATCTTACACGTGCCAAATGCCTCTAAAAATTTACTCTCAGTTCACCGCTTCACATATGATAACCGTGTGTTTATCGAATTTCATCTGTTCTTCTTTTTGATCAAGGATCAGGTCACACGGAGAATCATTCATAGAGGGCACTGCGTTGGCGGACTGTATCCACTTATTTCGTCCCTGATGTCCTCCTCCTACCCACAGAAGCACATTTTCGCCTTCACCGTCAAGCTGTCTCAATCCAAGTGGCATAGTCGTCTAGGTCACCCATCCATAGTTATTGTTAGGCAAATTATTAGGAAGAATAAACTCCCATGTGTTAAAGACAATTCTATTAGCTTAGTTTGTGATCCGTGGCTAAACGTCATCAGCTTCCATATCCTATCTCCACTAGTGTATCTACATCTCCACTTCAGTTAATTTTTTCTGATGTTTGGGGTCATGCACCTACCTCTGTGGGTCGTCATGACTACTATGTAAGCTTTATTGATGATTATAGCAAGTTCACATGGATTTATTTTCTGAAAAGAAAATCTGATGCTTATGATGCCCTTCTTAACTTTGAAAAGCTCATTGAACGTAAGCTTGATAAGAAAATTCTTACGGTTCAATCAGATTGAGGAGGAGAGTATGTCAAATTAAATACTTACTTCCTATCACAAGGGAAAGCTCATCATGTCTCTTGTCCTCACACTCACCAACAAAACGGTGTTGCAGAAAGAAAACATCGCCACATTGTTGAAGTAGGTCTTGCACTTCTTGTACATGCTCACATGCCTCTAAAGTTTTGGGATGAAGCCATCCTTACCGCCACATATCTCATTAACATGCTTCCCAACAAAGTCATTAATCATCATGCACCTATCCATCGTCTACTAGGAATTCAACCCAACTATTCCTCCCTTCGCGTGTTTTCACCTTTGCTTGTTGGCCAAATATCCGTCCTTACAATAACCGAAAACTTGCCTTCCGTTCCACACAATGTGTCTTTTTAGGCTATAGCCCGCGCCACAAGGGATTCAAGTTTCTTGAAGTGACCACCGGTCGAGTTTATATCTCACGTGATGTTGTCTTTGATGAATCGGTTATTTCCTTTCAACATCTTCATCCCAATGCCGGTGCTCTCCTTCGCAAGGAAATTCTTCTGCTTGATCCATCTCTTCATAATTTTGAACTTGGGGGTAAATTCTTAAATGACCAACATATGGCTAATACTCCTATAATTAATCATGCACCTAGTTCTCCTTTTGCTACTCCGCAGGTTTCAGCAGGTAGAATTACGAATACTGGTGAAAATTTGAGCCCAAACGGAGTTCAAATCAGTGAAAACAGCTCCCTTGAAGTTTTGTCAGAACATGATGAAAGCACATGACACGAGGAGGATCTCCTGACAGAATCTGCCTCAGTATATGCACGTTCTTCCTCAGATCGTGAGCATGATGCGCCTGACACCCGCAGTGCACCTACGCCTGATTCTCCCGCGCGAGCGCGTGGTCCGTCTTCTACACCATCCTCCGCTGCTACCACGCCCCAGGGCCGGCCCATTGGTCGGGCAAACAGTGCGCCCGCATTGGGCCCTAGCAAGCCATGGCCCCGGCCCAGCTAGTGGTTCTATTACTAGTAGTTGGAATTTCTGTTTTTTCATCCCTCCAAATAATGCAAAGGCCCATGTGATGATGTGCACCCCACCTAGCTCAGCATGTTGTATGGGACGTGAGCACCCAATCCATCCAGGATTCGATCAATTCGCTCGGTCTCATACTCCTTGTTTCTCCCACCGCTCTCAACCCCCACCTGTCCCGCTCGTTCCCTTCTAGATCTGGGCCTGCCGGCCCCTCTCCCTCCCTTCTCCCGCCATTGCCGGCGTTGTGGCGGGTGAGGGTCCCATCCTCTGTACATCAGTTGCTAGATTAGGGTGTTTAAGTCTAGGTTTCGGCTTGATGCCGTGTTTCTGGAGCGTGTCGCTGCCGCGTTCGAGCTGCGTGTAGTGGCTTGCGGCGGAGCTTTTCTTGGTCGTGGTGGCGTGGTGCTGCGTGCGGCCGGTGAGAGCTACGCCGGCATCTCCGTTAATAAGCTCGAGTTGTTCTCTCGGTGAATCTGTTGGCGGTGGTCAAGATTCGGGCTCTCCACTTTTCACTCGTCGTGGAGATGAGGAAGATGGAGGCCTCAGTGATTTCGGATGCTGCTGGCTGGATTCGCGGATGGGGAGAGTTGAAGCTTCTCTCAGGGAGTGCATCCACGGTTGCGCCAGGTTCGTGGCTGTCTCCAAGGGCCGAAGGGCGACCTGTTAGAGTACGTTATGGGCCTAGGCCCGTTAGTTTTAGGGTTTGCTTAGGGGTCAAGTAAGCCTTGCTTGGGAGTCAAGTAAACCTCTCTATATATGGAGAGGAGATGTATCAATCTAATCAAGCAAGAATTAAGAAGGAAATCCCTTCCCTCTTGCCACCGGCCGTGGGCAAGGCCCCCAGCCGGCCCTCTCGCGCCATCCCTCTAGCAGCCATATAACATTTGGTATCAGTTTTCCCGGGTTCGATCATGTCCAGCCCTCCACCGAGTTCTTCCCACCCACCGCCGCTGCAATCCGACGTCCCCCCCGTTCTCTCCCAGGCGGAGATCACCGCGGACTTGACCCCTAAGCAAACCCTAAAACTAACGGGCCCAGGCCCATAACGTACTCTAACACGACCACTCCTCCCACTGTCGGTGGCTTCGGTTACTTCCATCCAACGACCGATGATGATGTTCAACCTCCAGGTTGCCATGCCAACAAGGAGGACTTCTGCTCCAGCACAGCGAGCTCCCGCTGCCCCGCCCCAAGTGGTTTTGTCCCCGGCGACGAGGCGGTTGACTGTGCTGCGTTGCGTGGATTCGGTGGAGAAGGAGCTGGACCCGATTGCTTTACTCTGGTTAATTTTAGGGTCTTCTGTGCAAATAGTCAGGGCTTGTCTATATTTTCTTACTTTCTGTTGGTCCTCGTTGTAATGTGTAACTCCACCGACTATCAGTAAGGAAAGCTTCTCGGTCCTTTGGGACCATCCATGTTCAAAAAAAAAATCGCTCGGTCTCTCTTCTCCACTTCTCCTCTGTCTTCTCCATTCTCCACTCTCCAGTACCAAAACGAGATGGCTCGTCTCGTCGTCTCCTCATCCGGTCCTCCCTTAAATCTGAGATTGTGGCCCTCCATTAATGGAGGCCAACGGCACAGCTTCATGCCTCCATCGTTCCCCAATTCCCCCTTCAATTCTCAACCAATGCTCTCAGGCCTCAATCCACTGATAAATAGCTCCCCATAGGCAAAACGGAAAGTGATGGCTTGTGGTATTCATTGGATCTGAGAGACAGTGTTGGTGGGGAAAGGGGAAGAATCGTTCAGTTCATGACGGTGTGGCCTTCTCGTTCATCTGAATCGAGCTCGGCCAGGTGCTTCCATTCCCTCTCTTCATCTTTTCTATGCAACTTGAATTATTTGTCTGTTGATATGCAACTTGAATTATTTGTCTCTTGATATGTCTTCTGGAAAGGAGTTACCCTGTTGTGCAAAAAGGAATAAAAGAAAACATAGAGATGCGCTTGACCTGGACTCTCTACAATTAGCCTTAGTAACTGTTGAAGAACAACCAGCTGAGATTGTAGAGGGGTCTGATGATATCAATGAGATTGATAATAATTCTATCCACACGTTTCTAGAAATAGCAGTTCTTCAACGGACCCCCCCCCCCTCTGACCTGGAGTCTCTGCAATTAGCCTTATGAATTGTTAAAGAACAACCAACTGAGAATGTTTTATCATTTTAAGTGTCAAAAGATCATGGACCTATGCTATGCACTGAATATTGTTTGTTAATGAAATATGAGGGTTTTTACTTGAAATATATTGTTTTGACAATTTGTGTGTGTGAATAAGGGCCCCTTTTTGTCATTTTGCACCCAGACCCCGAAAAAGTATGGGCCGGCCCTGCCACGCCCACAACATTGTCTACGGGATCTCCTGCGACCCCGAGCGGGACAGCCTCCACCACAGGATCTGCGCCAGGAGGATCAGCTGCGTCACCTCAGCATGTGGTTCGTGCTTCATTGTCTCGAACAGTTACTCAGGCAACTCGAGGTGTGCATCAACCCAAGCAGTATAAAGACGGTAGAGTGCTTTGGATCTTGTCTTCAGTTTCCATTGAAGAGGGGCTGCTTTAGATGATCCACATTGGAGAGGGGCTATGAATGAAGAATATAGTGCACTTATGCACAATAAAACTTGGAGGTTGGTTCCTCCTCGACAATGTACAAATATTATTGATTGTCGTTGGATTTACAAGATCAAACACAAGGCAGATGGATCCATAGATAGATATAAGTCTCGACTAGTGGCCAAAGGTTTTAAGCAACGATATGGAATCGACTATGAGGATACTTTTTGTCCCGTTGTTAAAATTGCAATTGTTTGACTTGTCTTGGCTATTTCTGGAGTTGGAGCTAGCGACAGTTAGATGTCAAGAACGTGTTTCTTCATGGTGTTCTGAAAGAGGAGGACTATATGAGACAACCACCTAGTTATGAAGGTAGAGAACACAGGAACTATATCTTAAACTTGATAAGATACTGTATGGATTGAAACAAGCGCCTCGAGCATGGTATTCTCTTAGGGTGGATACTGAATACCGCAACTCTTGCATTAACACCACCATTCATGTAAGCATGTGCCTTCATTGTCCTCTGGTACTTGACTAGAACTATTTGCTTCAGTTTCAAGCTACATAGCTAATATATATTGGGCATGGCATTTCTGCACCCGGGCTCAGATGAGCTTGTTTTCTGGTTTTGGAATCCCTACCAGTCAGTCATTTATATGTTCTATATGACACGCAAAAATGAGAGTTGCATCACGACACGTGTATATCAAGTGCACTAGGCTACAAGATGACATAGTTAGGCCATCTCCAACGGAGAGGGCCAAATTGGATAACTTTTTCGTCCTAATTTATCCGTTTGGATGGGCTTAGAACAGACGGGCATCCGGTTGTTCGTTTGGGTCGTGTACAGACCCCAACGCTGCTACCTATTTTATTTTCTCCCTCCTTTTGCTGCCAGCTCCGCCCTTCCCTAGCTAGCTCCAACCCTGTCCCGGCGAGCTCCGCCCGAGCGCTCGCCAGCCTCCTTATCCTCCCTTGTGCACGCGTCGCTAGCCATGGCGCCTTCCTGCTGGTTCAGCGAGGAGGCAGGTCGCTGTGGTCGGGGATGGGCAGCATCGTGGCTGCCAGCGCCACGCAGGAGGTGAGGGATGGGCAACATCGTGGCTGCCGACGCCATGCAGGAGGTGTGTGTGTGTGGGGGGGGGGGGAGCAGTAGCCGCCGGTGATGAGCAGCACGAACCACGCCGCACGGATGGGCGCGCACGTGCTCGGCGGCTGCGGCGAGTTCATGGCGTCCCCGGGGCGGTGCTGCTGCGCTCAACGCCGTGCACCGAAAAGAAGGCCGCCGCAAGCTTGGCAGTGGCGATGCGCTGATGCGCACCATGGCGAGCGCTCGCCCCGGCCCTGGGCGCCGAGGACTCATGCGCACCATGGCGCGGGCGCGAGCTGGGCAAGCCATGGCACAGGCGGAACTCATTTCGGCTCCGGCGACTTCCAACAGGGATGAAAGAAAGGAGTAGACAGCGTCGGGGGCCTCCAGGCGAGGGCGGCGGCGGAACTTGGCTAGGCGAGCTCCAATCGGCTGAGGAGCAATGGAGGTATCCATGGTAAAAAAGCAAATAGAGGGGGCAGAGGAGAGAGAAGATGTGGGAGCCTTGTGGTTGTATTTTCTGTCACTGAGCCCTAGAGCGGACATGTGCGAATAGGAAGGGACGCCCGCGCTCGTCCGGCTTGTCCCAAAAGCCTCCCAAATTTGAGCTAACTTTGAGTCGTGCCGGACACCACAGCTGTCCGTTTTGGGTTTAGGTCCACGCGGTGGGTGTTGCTTTTACCCTACCGGATGCACGCGGACGTTTGAGATGGGTTTGGTTCGGAGATGGCCTTTATCGATCCATTCTGTGACCTCCATCCCAAGTAGCTAAGGACAGTGTTCGTCTTAAACGCGTTGGCAGTTGAGGGTCCTGTGAGTTACAGGAGTTTGACTAGAAAATAATTTTCCATAGGAGTACACCCCACCCCACAAATCTTGGTGAGAATGAAGCGCAGTGATTCCGAGAGCATCTGTGCACGGGATTTTCATATATATTTGCCTAAACTAATGATTTGCAATTTTCTTTCATAGAATATATTAGGAGATATTGTTTTCTTTCGTATAATATATTGACATAGTAAAGCTACATGTATATTTGATATTATTGGTTTTGCCTCTGTTTGATGACTTTTGTGGAGTTATTAATCACTTTTGGTTAATCACTTTTGTGGAGTTATTAATCAAAATTTCCATATTCTATTGCAGGGGTGGAAATAAGCTAAAAGGTGACTGTGCAAGAAATAACCTTGCAACATCACCAGCTTAGACCTCTCAGTTCTGCATTATCACGCAATTGCACGTTGCCATACATGTACTCCCTCCGATTCATATTAATTGACTTAACTTTATCTAGATATTTAACTTTGATATAGATGTATCTAGTCAACAAACGTGTCTAGATATATTTGTATGTAGATAAAGTTGAGTTAATTAATTCGAATCGGAAGGAGTATTAAAATCCTTAATTATATTTTCTGCCCGTCTTCATCCATGTTTTTCATTTTAGGTAGCAAATTGGTGAGAAGCAAAAATAAAAAGATAAATGATTCTGCACCTTTTGACTTCTATCCCCCAGGTGAATCTTTAATGTATGCTAAGTTGCTACATGTGAATTAATAGTCTAGTTATGTCACCATATATTATGTAATGGTAGGTACTTTTCTTTGTTTTTTCCTAATTTCTGCCAGCAAGGGAGGATTTATCTATTTCTACGTATGTTCCTAATATTTGTGTACTAATCACTTCACCTTGTTTTCCTAGAATTTGTTCAAGTTGTACGGGAGGATCTTTTCTCATGTGGTTATTCCTTGCCAACCAAAGTAGTCTGTGAGTCGCTCTTCCGATTATGTTTGCTCTTCCACCATTTTTGCACTTTTTCACAGCTTTATTTTATCTCTAACTATTGTATTGTAACTTCTTTGTTCAACCAGCTGGAATGAAATTGATCAATTCTTTTGATACGAAATTTCCCAGCTTGTATGGTGCCAAAAGAAATGTCCAAAATGACCACATTGAAAAAGTTTCTTCAATTTTGTCTGGGTGTGTTGTCTCAGTTGCTTCCTTCAATGGTAAATTATTATAAAATAATCATTTCAGTTCCTCATTTGATTTGATCACAGCTACGATCTGATATATTATTATGGTATGTAAAGGAGAAACAAGGTTATCTGTATGCACCGGCATAGCTATAGAGTGCAATCTATACACGAGTATTCTGACATCAGCAAGCCTGGTCAGATCTTCTGATGATGAAAATAAGATTGATGATAACTTGAGGGTTGGTGCTACTAAGTCCTTCTACTTTGCTGATTTAAGATACTACTAGGAAACTTGCCCGTGCGTTGCACCGGAAGAGTAACAAATTACGATCACAAAATTCAAATTTGATGCAAAACAAAAAATTTATATACATATGCACAATCAAAGGTAGGAAAAGGAGACAAAAGTGTGGACATTTAGGTAGTCATATGTGGAGTTTTCCATTGACGTTAAATTATTTCGTCAATCACTGTGGTCAAGAAATTTAAAAAATTGTACTTTGGTGTTTCCTCATGGGGTGATCCAATCATGGAAGAACGAACAATGCTCTTCTAGAAATTCTGTCCACGATTAAAAACACATTTTGTAATAGGAAGTAAGTTCATGTGTTGATATTTATTGAAAAGATATTGTCAACGGATGAAAATATATATCCTCTCCGGTGCAGGATGGAACAGCTCCGCAATTATAACTAAGTTTAATTTATATTTACAGTATGCAATAAAAACTAATAAAAAGAAAATAGCAAAAAAGAAGTGAAAAATAAAAGAAAATACCCAGCTACCCAGTCCACGCCCATGACCAGAACAAACGTCTAATATTAAAAACCATTAAAAAAAAGGCCTCAAGCCCAAGATGCCAAGACCACGATCTGGTTTCGTCCGTAGACACACGACTCTCTCTCCCCGTCCCATCAAGAGCAGGGCACACTGCCTGCCGGCTCATTCATTCCTCAGTTCCGGCCAGCACCGCTCCTTCCCCTCACACAGCTAGGCGTTGGGTGCATCGCCTCCTCTTCCTGCCGAGCCAGCAGCTTCCGCTGCCCCTCCCCCGTCCCTCTTTGTTTCCCCGGATTGAGGCTCCGCCGTCGAGGCCAGCAGCGCCAATTAGTCCTGCCCGACATGCAGATCGGCGAATTTCATGGCCGGTTGGGAGGTCAGGGAGGTGCCAAGTCCTGCCGGGCGTGAAGACCGGCGAATTTCGCGGTTGTTTGGGAACTCAGAGAGGGATTCGATCTGTGCCAGAACAGGGACCTTGCTATTTCGCCTCGCCAAAAAAAATTCCAACAAATCTAAGCTCCATCAATTCAGCCTGTGGATTTTCTTTCGGGAAGATCCCGCACGGGAGAGCTCGCCCCTGCCTCGAGGCAACAGCTGGCCATGGGATTCGGTTGCCAGAGATCTCAATTTGGCCGTCAGGTGATTGATCCGGATACCGGAGTGCTCGATCTAGAAGCGCGGCCTGCTGGGAGTGACGACGCGAGGCGGCTATCGGCCATGAGCAGGAAGAGAAATCAATCGAAATTGTCAGGTTTGTTTGGGAATAGGAGATGGTGCGGTGGATCTTGTAGATATAGAGGAAGATGAGAGAGACCAAAGCTAGTACGATCTCAGAAAATAAGATCAAACCGGGATGACTGGGGTAGGGGACAAATAGAAAGAACGAACCGGTACCGTGGCAGTTTGCAGTATTATGGGGTTTGGTGGGAGGGTAAAACGGTCCAATAAAAAGTTGGACGAAAATTTTGGCAGAAACCTTAGCTTCTTTATTATTAGGTATAGACTAGTACAATACCCGTGCGTTGCACCGGGATAGAAAATATTTATTCACATAGGCATACAATGTAAGTTTTTGTTGTTCACAGAGGCATGAGTATTAGGGCTGTTCCCCACCCACCAGCCCATGGCTGCGCCCCTAGTGTGAGCACGACGAGCACGGCCACCAGTGCTAGAACACCTTCTGCCTACACCCCTGCAAACGTGGGATGCACATGCGGCAATGACCCAGGCCAGACTCCTTTTGGTGGCACAACGAGCAATTAGGTGGGGGCATGTGGCGGGTGATTAAATCGGCGGAGGTCTCCCTTGCTTGGAGCTTTACGTTAAACTGCCGCCGCAAATCAAACCTCATCACTTGAGCCGCCGTACGTCGCAGACGGTGAGCCTCGGACACCTTCTGGGCCATGCATTGGCAGCCGCACAGCTCGCCCGCCTCTCCTCTTGCTCACTTAGCTTGTCTGGATGCGGCAGCCAGCAAGAGCACGCGATCCCGGCCCGAGGCGGTAGCCAAGAGCCTACACGACACTATTCGCCCCTCGGAGCAGCGGTGGCTCCAGCGAAGCCTGATTGGCAGCACGGGATGTTTCTGCAAAATCGTTTGCCGATGTATATGAATTCAACATAAGTCCCTAAATTTTCCTGTTTAGCCTCTCTTTGTTTATATTTGCCACATCGACAGTCAGAAGATTATTTTAAAACCAAATTTTATGTTTTAAAAATATATAAGTGCTAGCTTACTGACATATGACATAACTGCCTAAAATGTGGTTGTTGTTTTTTTAATCATTTTCTCCAGTATAATGAAATCAGAAGTGTATAAAAAAGTAAGAAACAATGTTGAACAAAAAACATATTTGTACGAAAATATAAACTTAGTTGAGTGACATTGCTACGTTTCCTTGGCTGGTCCACTCGCGGCCGCATTGAGCAATCCAAGGCTCTATCGTCTCGACATGTATTTTACTTCCTCATCCCTCAAGCCGTCCGACCGTACTTTTTATATTCGACAAGGATGCGACATGTATTTTACTTCCTCCTGCCACAAGTGGTTTTACCGGCGACCCAGCCAGCGTGGTTCCGCGACATGTATTTTCCTTCCTCCTGCCACAAGTGGTTTTACCGGCGACAACACCCAGCGTGGTTCCAACGTCATGCAGCATATGTAAAATCCTCTTCCATTTTGCTCACACACCATGCAACGTGGTGGTGCTTTCTTCCCCCGTTGGTGCATTATTGCTTCCTTTATCGTTTACCAACCAATGCGGCTGCTGTTTTGAACTTGGGATGGCTCGTTGATTGTAGGAAAGTAAGGTATATAAATTGGCATGACTCAGCCTGTGGAAACGAGGTGGGATTATTGAACGGCACTTGCGTGCCTTGATGACCATTAGATAATTTCTGAAACGCAAGTGACTCTTGTGGCCCAGCAGCCCAGCTACGCTCTACATGGCCCAGTACGGTGCTAGCCTGGACCAGCCAAACTCGCTGAGCCGCTGAGGTAGCTAAACGATTTCGCCTTCGTCCCGAAAAATCCAATCGCTACGGGAAAACGTTTCACGTTCGTATAAGCGGTGGCAGTATAAGTAATTTTGACTGACTAATAAGGGTACTAAGAAAACGGACGAAAAATTTAGGGAGAAACCTTACTTCCTTTATTAGTAGGTAAAGATTGCCTAGGTATAACTTTACCGTTACAGATTGAAGTGCACCTTCCAAACAAACAACGTGCCATGGGAAAGCTGCAGCATTATAGTTTAGATTACAATATTGCTGTAGTCAACGTGCAGAACTCCCTTGATCTTAAGGCAGCATATATTAATCATCAAATTCAATTTGAGAGCCATTGTAACGTGATAGCAGTAGGGCGTCTCTTCAAGAGTGGCAAATTTATTGCTACGTGTGGAAGATTGACTGATGAACCGAGCAAGTTGGACTGCAAGGAGCTCTCGACCTCCAATTGTAAAATCAGTAAGGTACAAGTATTTCTTACTTTACGACATGGAAGAAATACATATGTGCATTAAGATCCGAATGGCTTTGATCTGTGACAGTATCAACTCAGCTGTCATCTTTTTTCAGGAATAATTCTTGTTCACTGTCACATTTTTTTTTGCTAGGTTGGGATAGGAGGGCCTCTTGTTGATTCTGATGGGTATTTTGTCGGTATGAACTTTTATGACGAGGAAGTAACTCCATTCCTACCTAGGGACATAATTATTGAATGCCTCAGGAATTTTGAGACAGGGTATGTCTGCAACTTTTGGATGCATTGTATAGCAGTTATCTTGGATGTTAAAACTATTCCTCGGTGTATTTGTAGGACCATTTCTGCAGAAAATACCGACCGTACTCCAAACAGGTGTCCTTTCCAGCACTCCTCGTAACTATCTGTGCCGTACTTTCTTGCATGAATTTACTTTTTTTCTAACTTTTCTTAAGTCACATCCTGACAGATGGCCAGTGCCTAAACCGTATTGGACTTATCCGACAGATCCTGCAGATGACCTGAGTACCATGATGCGTTCGATTGTCTCACCGAAGTCGGAGAACTTATCTGGCTGTTCGGTCTAGATACAGTAAAAGTACTCTGGTGTCCTTGAATCGCTCCGTTCCCAAATATAAGACGTTTTCGCAGTTCATTTTGAACTGCCAAAACATTTATATCAAGGAACTGAGGTACAGTATTTCATAGCTACACGGTAGCATAAAGAAACGTTCCATATGATTAATGTGAACCTGCAAGTGTACATTGTGCCGTTTAATGTTCTGAAATTAGCTTCAGATAAGGATGCACACATCTTGAAATGGATTTCAACATATAACAAAGCAGGAAATCAATTCATGATTTTCTTATAAGACATAGAAGGTTAACACACGCTTATAGACATCAAACATGCTTAGCAAATCATTACTGAAACCTTAAGAATTAAGAAATCTGAAACGATGTGCATGCTGATTTTAAAATGGGAGCCACAAGTGACGGAAGTACTCCTTGATTTTAAAATGGGAGCCACAAGTTACGGAAGTACTCCTTGATTTGTCTTCTTTTCTATGTAGTCGACATTTGATATTTTTTCTACTATCATCGTGTATTATTGAGTACCTGTTGACCACATATAAATTTTGAAGTGACCTGGTGCAAGGTGCAGATAACAAAGTGTCTTTCCAAGATAGTATAACATGGGTATTATTAAAAGCCTCTTAGATAATGGTTATGTGGGAGTTAGAATAAATGATGAGAATAGTGATTTCTTTATGACTAGTAGGGGTGTGAGACACGGAGATCTCATCTCTCCCATCGGAGGAATGTTTTGATGACATAAAAAACCACTTCGTAACTGGGTGATTATAAAGGTGGCACTGGGTACCTGAAAGTGAGAATTGAAGATCATGGATCAAGAATGGGATTTTTCCATCCAAATGACGGAGAGATATACTTGGGCCCTCTCGGTGGGTGATGGCAACAACTCTGTGTGGACCAACTCGTTGGGACTCCAAGTGCAGAGTGTTGTAGCAAGCGACTTTTTCCCACAAGGGTGACTCGAGGGTTTATATCAAACTCTCGGAGAATTGGCTTAGAAGCTGAATTATTCCTCTCCTCTTCGAGCAACCTGCAAAATAAAGTTCTTGTCTTGTTTCCCCAACTCCACCGTGTGGTTTTCTAGCACAAGGTTTCGTATTAGTAATAGAAAATACAAGTATAAAAGTAAAGTAAAGTAGACAACCTAAGTAAACTAGATAAAAACAAATAAAGGCTAGTGGTATTTGGGTTTTGTGTGTGTGTGTGTGTATGTAAAGTATTTTTTGGTATTTTCGGATTAAATAATAGTGGTAAATATAAAGTAAGGTAATAGTGTTGGAAAGGTGTTTCTAGTGATTTAAAATGGATCGGAGTTCATGGGTTCACTTGTCTACTCTCCTTTTAAGATGTAGTTGACACTAACAATTCATCAATGATATAATATTGGTGCAACTTCAACATATGTTTGATAAGCATTCATATAGGCATTACATTCTAACATAGAGATGATGCAACACATCTCTCTTATACTCTTCAAGGAAGGAAAAACTCCAAGCAATCTTGAATTAAGAATCAACAGAGTATAGCCTTAAGCTAGTATTTTGACATAATGTTTGAATATCAAATATGCTACCTTGAACAAACAAAATTATTATAATGTTACATGATAATTATAGCACATGTAGTAACTTTATCTCTAATGAGGCAGCAAAAGAAAGGTAAATACCATAGTAGTCACTTTATCTCTAATGAGGCAGCAAAAGAAAGGTAAAATTATTAGAATGTCACATGATAATTATATCACATGTAGTCACTTTATCTCTAATGAGGCAGCAAAAGAAAAGTAAATGCCACTCCATCTAATACACACTTCTCCCCACACATGTTCTTGCATACAAGTTGGATCAGAACAAGTACTTAAGAATTGGGTACATGATATGCATCTATCAATACATCTTACACATAATAGGTTCTAATCTCATATATCAATATCATTGAATAAAGATCCATCACATATGAATTACATATATGACCATAGTCATGTTGTGTAGCTCATATGGTCTATGAAGAACAAGAGAGAAATAGATCAAGATACTGCGACAAACTCATAGTTAAGAGGTGGACTACTCCCTCTTCATCATGGTGATGATAGTGGAAATGTTGCAGAAGGTGGAGATCCCTCTGGTGGAGTTTCCCCCTCCAATCTTCGCTGGTTCTAGATCTGTTTTGGTGTTTCGGTGTTTCTACGGTACTCTCCTCGAGGAAGCCTCGGGAAGTCCTTTATATATGGGTTTTTAGGTCAGACAAAATCCGTGGGAGAAAGAATCAAGAGAATCAGACGGTCAAGGAGGGAAATAGATCTAGTGGCGCGCCCACCCTGGTTGGGCGCTCCACCAGGGTCCGTTTGTCCCTCCTGGCCCAACTGGTGACATCCAAGCGCTCCAGATCCTTCTCTTGATGAAATATTAGCACCCCCGAAATCCTTGGTCAATTTGACTTCGTTTAGGTCCCTAAAAGTTAAAAGTACACAAAACAGCGTTTTCCTGTCATGTACGATTATAACCCAAATAAAGGAGATCATTGTTAAATCCCCAAAAATCAATATAAAGCATGGATATAACATCATATATGTTGCAAATATGTGGGAATATATGTCAACAAACTACAAAGTTCATGCATGCATTTTACATGCATCAGTGGGAGGGCACCCAATTAGCTTGCGACTATGTCACAAGGTATGTCGTATCACGGAAAGAGTATAGAGTTCTTATCAGTAACGTGATTGAACTAGGTATGGAGATATCAATGATCAAATCTCGGATAAGTAAAGTATCACGAGACAAAGGGATTCGGTAACGAATGCTTATGGTTCTTTCGATCAGGAGGTCATCGTTGAATGTGTAGCAGCCATTATGAATCTCCAGGTCCCGCTATTGGTTATTGATCTGAGAGGTGTCTGCATCGTTCGTGAACCATAGGATGACACACTTAAGGTTCAACGTCGCTTAGGGTAGATTTGGAATGTGAGTTAGAAACCGAATGTTGTTCGGAGTCTTGGATAGGATTCAGGACATCAGAGAAGGTTTAGAATAGTCCAGAGAATAAGATTCATATATGGGAAGTCACTTTTTGTGTTTTTGGAAAGTTTCGGTGTTTGACCGGAGGTTTCTATAAGGTTTCGGTGGGCCACCATGGCTCTTTCACAAATAAAACAATGCATGTCGGAAATGCATATAAGACATTGCGCATCCACTTTAATGTGTTTGTTTGCTAAGATGAACCGACATGGCAAAGTACTATGTAGTGTCTTGGAGATAAATATTTTAATCTTTGATGGAATCCTAAGTTTTCATAGCTTTGACCATACCAAGTTGAGTTCACATGAGCCAACTCCATTTGTTCTCAACGGTCCCATTCTAACATGATAAGTAGATCTCACCGAAAAAATACCCAAGTTAGAGTAGCGCCACGCCACGAAGTCCTCTATCCCATCCGACAATGGCATTTGCAATATAAGCATGGCCAAAAAATATTTCTAACCATCACTTTATCCCATTGACCCGTGCTTGGATTAATCAATTCATTCACATGAGTTAATTGGAGTAGTCCTATTTGATACTGAAGCGTGAGAGGCACTTGCTATAGTTGAACATCCTTTAGGCCGGGCCTAACAAAGCTAGGTACAGAAAATCAAGGCCCAGCCTCAATCATTGGGCATAAATTTCATGCCCAAACCCGGCCCAGTTAGGTTTCGGGCCCTCTTTCCTATTTCCAACATTTCTGAGTAGTCCGGCAATTGGGCCTAAAACTCAGGATCAGGTCAGGCCCCGTGGGGATTTTCTGTTGACGAGTCGAGTCTACCACTCTCGCTCTCGCTCTCGCTGTCTCGCACCTCCGTTCCCCATTCACTCGCCACCGGCGGGGGGCGGCGCCGCCATGCTTCGGCTGCGGCGCAGCATCTTCACCCGCCTCCTCTCGTCTCCCTCCGCCTCTCCCATCTCCCATCTCCACCGCCTCCTCTCCGCCGTTTCCCCAAGCCCTGGACTCAACGTGGAGGAGTACCTCGTCGATCGATGCGGCCTCACCCGGGCGCAGGCAATCAAGGCCTCCGCCAAGATCTCCCACCTCAAGTCCCCCACCAATCCCGACGCCGTCCTCTCCTTCCTCGCCGGCCTCGGCCTCTCCACCGGCGACGTCTCTGCCGTCGTCGCCAAGGACCCCAAGCTACTCTGCTCCGCCGTGGACAAAACCCTGGCGCCCGTCGTCACCGGGCTCGCCGGTCTCGGCCTATCGCGCGATGAGATCGCGCGCCTCGTCCTGGTCGCCCGCGACAGAATCCGCTGCAGATCCATCGTCTCCTACCTCAACTACTACCTGCCCATCTTCGGCTCCTTCCACAACCTCCTTCGAGCCTTGAAGTTCAACAATAGTCTCCTCGGATATAACCTCGAGAGGACAGTTAAACCCAACGTCACGTTCCTGCGGGAGTGCGGTCTACATGATTGCGATATTGCCAAGCTGAGCATAGCTGCGCCGAGTATGCTCACCAACAATCTGGACCGTGTCCGGGCGACTGTGGCTTGCGCCGAGCGTTTAGGTGTGCCTCGTGCCTCTCCCATGTTCAGGCACGCCCTGCACGCTCTTGCATTTGACACCGAGGACACTGTCGCCGCCAAACTAGACTACTTGAAGAAGACGTTTAACTGGTCTGATGCTGAGGTGGCCATCGCCGTGTCTAGGGCTCCGCTTGTGCTGACAAGGTCCAAAGCAACGCTGCAAGGAAGGTCTGACTTCCTCATGTCTGAGGTGGGGTTGGAACCCGCCTACATTGCTCATCGCCCAGCAATACTCTCTTATAGCTTGGAGGGCAGGCTCAGACCCCGATATTATGTTCTAAAGTTTCTTAAGGAGAATGGATTGCTACAGCGGGAGCGGAGCTACTTCTCAGCAGTCATTGTGACCGAGAAGGTGTTTGTGGACAGGTACATATGCCCACACAAGGAAGCTGCACCGCACCTTGCTCAAGACTATGCAACAGCTTGCGGAGGCCAAGTGCCGACTAGATTCAGATTTGCATGAACCAACAACAGCCATGAAATTCTGAAACCATGCATGTATGGCGTGACATAAATTTTCACTTGTGTACGTTTCTAACTCCTTATGTAACTCTTACTTTCTTCCTTGATTCTGATATGTCCATGTCATCATTCAGTAGAGAAGAAATCATGGCACGGTTATGAACTTGTTCATCCTCTTGTGATGTTGACACACATTTTTGGATTGCGATCAGGCGATTCTTCGCTGCATTAGAAATGCTTTATTTTTTAATTTAATCGGTAGTTGATTTGAACACACATTTCTGTTTTCATTAGCACGTCATAAAATTACCATATCTCAGCTGTCCCTGCAATTGATAAAAATGGTGAAGCTTTTCATGTCAATATTAAGAAATCAATACAGAAATGAGGGCTACAGCCTACATGCATCATATTTGAAAAGTTTCATTTTTCTTCTTCACAAGCTGCCAATTTGCAATCATCTTAGGGCAGATTACACATCCTGTATTTGGCAACTTGTAGTGTTTTTTCTGAACTGTCATTTTAACCATCTACGGGACCTAAATTTGTAGTGTGCGTGATTTCCACCCTGTCCACCGATTGAAGTGTTACAGTAAGTTTAAAAAAAATTGTGTTTGCAGCAAATCTTCTAATGCGAATCCTGCAGCTCGATGGGTACTGAGAACATGTATATTCTTGGACACCCATCAATGTTTGTCCACCTGAACTTTTGAATTTCTGTGTAAAGAAGTACTGTAGGTGTTTTAACAATGTGTATAATAGGATTCTTTTACCATTGTACACTTTTGGTTCTTCCTCATGTCCATTGGCTCACACTTGCGATAGGAGAATTGATCAATTGCGGCCTCCACTTGCTCCATTGTAGTATTAATTTTGCTGTGCAACATTGATGCAGGTTTAGTTAAACGGCTAAACATATCTCTGCTGATATCTGTAAAGGATGAAACGAACAACAGTGCTCCAAAGCAGAAGGCTATTCTGTTTCTTGAAATGACATGGAAATATATTTTTTCTTCCTTGAAGTAATACATGGATAGATCTATTCTATTCGAAGTGCACCTAACTATTTGGCTGATGAGTTTGTACCAACTTTCTTCTTCTAGGTGGCGAGAAGAAACATGGCAGATATGGCTTTGCAATACTATATGTAGGTGATTCCGAAGGAGGATCAGCCTCGGTTCAGGTCATATGGCAGCGCAGATGGCGGATTTCAGTCCGTCTGGAATAAGACTACTCGACCATGCTATGCACATTCATGATGCCCTGTGGCTTTCTTCAGTAACTAATATTCATGGCCTGATGCCGGTGGGAGTCCTATTCAGAGAAGAAGCTCTTAATTAACTAGCTTGCCCCTTTTGAATTTTGCAAGTTAAGCAATCCTTCTTGTATTGTCCTATGGATTGTACTCCTGTACACTAATCAGGTGACACACATGTTGCTGTCGCCTGCTGTATTCATCAGCTCAACTGAGCCTGAACAAGAAATAAGCTGAATAAATTGGTACATTCAGCTCCGTACATGCTTCCTCTTGCTTGAGACATCTTGGACAAGTCATGCATGTACACACTTCATTGGTATGCTATATATTTTGTACCCTGAATCTTGAATCTGAATGAGCTGAAAGGTGACTCGGGACATTTCAGACCTCCTTGCACCCAAGTCCAGTGTGTACCTATCCCAATTAATAAGCTTTTGCGCATGGCCACGAAGGCTCTATAGCCCTCGAGCATGGAGAATTGGTGAGGCGAGCAGGGGTCTATACTTTTTTTTGGTTCACTAAGCATTTTCTTTGCTGGAATTTAGTGTCCAGTTGGTGCTTTCTGATCAGCTACGACTGTTCTTTCGCCTCTGCATTGTAGTTTGCTAAGTATTTTTCTTTTGCCCACTTGTTTTTATTCTGTTGAGCTTTATTAAGACGACTCCAACTTGCTTCTTGAGGTAAAAGGAGTTACCCTTCATTAAGGATGATGAGCTTCAGATCGGCATAGGTCTGCCTTCTCTGGGTTAAGGTCTGTTGGCGATGCCGCCACTGAGTTACCCTTTCTATTTGTTGAAAAGAAAAAGAGTTACCCTTTCTATATCGGTGGGGGCATAAGATGAATGGGTGACACATCTACCGATTAGCAGAACTGGCACAACAGGAAGGTGCAAAAGAACTACGCATTTCTTGAAGGTTCAGAGAGGAACACCGCGGAGGAAGATAAACAAGAGGCAATCAGAAGAGGAAGTAGATAAGGAGTAAAGAGTTTGCATTAACTAGAAGTAGTGCAGTTTGGATCGGTGAGCTAGGGATGCAGAAAGCTGTCTGATAATACAACTGATACACACACCTCACATGATCTGTATAATAACTAATCCTCTACGTTGGACCTCAACGCGAACTTATCTCTGGTAGATAATTCAAAGATCAGTGACTAATGTAATTCCGTTTCTTTCTGGTGAAAAAGATACACGCACACAAAAAAAACCAAGAAAACCCTTTGTCACAGCAATATTCCCAACACCGGCATCAAATAACAGTACTTCTAAAGAAGTTTTCCACTGAAACATTCGGTACATCAAACAAGCACTGCAGCGCCCAAACCATAGAGCTCCTGTCACAATGATGAACCATATTCTCAAACTTGCTGAATCCCTAAATACTTATTCCAGTTGTAGAGAACCTTGCCACACGGGATTGCTCACATGCTTTCTACTGCTAACTGGTTCATGGAATTACTCGATAAACACATGAAAAGAACAGAAGACAAAGTACGAGACATGATCTACGATGAAAAAGGTAAGGAACCTTCCAGCCAAATGTGAGATCCGAGCACCAACAGATCCCTAGCATCACCAGTAGCTAGACCACAAAGAACTTTATGTCAGTAATCATCATCATCAGAATCTTTCATAAACATGCGCATACCCTTGAGGAACATACGGTCTTCTGGATTGAGCTCGGACTCATAGACACCGTCAAGGTAACGGAAAGGATCACAGTAGTCGTCGTATTCATCTGAGTCCAGGATGTAGTCAGGCGCATAGGCATAATCATCACTGTCAGACTGGACGCCAAATGACCAGAGAGGGCCCTCAAAGCAAAGATCATAGCCATCCATTGGATCATTGGGGAGCTTGAGTGTCGTAATGTTACGACATTTTCTCCGCAGAGCACCATCCATGGAGATGTTGAAGCAGTGGCGGATGTCGAGGGACTCCAGGTGGGGGCAGTTGTCAAGGATGGCTGTCAGCCCCTTATTGGTGAAGTTTTGGCCAAAGAGCTGCAGGGAGCGCAACCCATGCATGGATGCAATCCCCAGAGCATCATCATCCCTGTTATACCTGAACTCAATATCGTCATCCTCAGTGTCCGTGTCATCACCGAGATTGCAGAACCGGTACGCATTGAATTTCAAGTGCTTCAGCTCTGGGCATGCTTTGCCAATCTCCTCAAACACTTGCTTCCCACCTATATTTGTGAAGAGTGAAATCTCAAGCTCCTCAAGCAGAGGGAACTTCTTTATCTCCTCTTCGAATTCCATGATATCCTGACAAGCAATGAGGCTGAGACTCTTCAGAGATGGTGCCCTGCAAAGATAGAAATTGTACATTAGTAACCGGAAAATACACCCTCAAAAAAGAAATGTTGATGTATGCTGCACAAGTTATAACTGGCACAAGTGCTTGCCCCAGTGAAGTTGCAGCTATGTACTATCAGTCCTACGAGATAAGAATATAGAGGTGATTGCAGTAAGAATAAAATATTAACCAAAAAATACGCCATAAAAAAGAAATGCACAGATATTATGTACAAACTATGAAGAGTAACCATCTTTCTCCTGATGTAGAACAGCACTTAAAATATGATTGTAATAGGGGACATGTCATCTCAGAGGATATTATTCACTGTTAATGACCAGATATGAGTGTAATAGGGCTTAAGTTGTTTAGAGGATAATTACCCATAATAACCAGGACATCATCTGGAATGAGTTTAGTGGTGCCTACTTCACTTATTTATGTTTGGCAGGAAGAACATTAGGTGAACGGACTTGGCTGGAGAATGAAGTTATAGGGCACGACAGCAGCACTTAAAATCTATTTCGCATATAAACTCAGCACGGAGTAATTTATTCCACTTCACTGTTAAAAAGTAATATGGAATCATCAGCAGATCCAATGTTGAATATTTTCATGCTTCATCCCTGAAACTACAACTCCCTGGTGCCCCATTTCAAACCAAGGAAAGCATTGCTCTGTGCTAAATATGCAAGGAAACTTGTGAACTTTCTAGACCAAAGACCACCTGAAGGAAACCTCACATAGTTGTGTAAGCTGATAACACCTTAAGTTCCTACCTTAGATAATTGTCAGGAATGTGAGGAAATCACACTGTTTGCTACGCACAGTTAATTACTTTGTGAAGATAGGTTGCACAGGCACCGGTTAAATACTAGGCTGAGAAAAATCATGGGAGTAAAACACTAAGACATGAAGATATTCCAGATATGAATAGCATTACATTCTTCCTCTGAGGAAAATATCAGTAAAGTATCAATGTAAAGATGTAAGAACACGAGAATAAGGCTAGGATGAACCGCACCTCTTATCCAATCCTATGTGAACTAAGCATTACCAGTATTGAATTAAAATAAAAACAAATCGAACATCATTTCATCATGTACTACTCCTATAGGGATGAAAACATTGGGTGTCATTTATATCATGATAAGATGAAACATCCAGTTCCAGTGCATAAGTTAGTTGCAAATCGTACCATATACTGATGATTAAAGTTACACATATACTCCACAAACCGAAGCAGCATTTTCAGGCTGAACAGAATTAATCAGACGTAAATTCAAGAGTACGAAATCTCACTGGTCGCCGAGGAGGCGGAGCACGTCGTCGTCTGCAGCATACTCGGCCCAGAACGCCTCGCACTGGCCCTGTGCGCGGCGTATGGCGCCCTGCGCCATCTTGTAGAGGTTGACCTGGCGGTCGAGCTCGGGGTGGCCGCGCATGTCGATGCGGCGCCAGAGCGCGGGGTGGTCGCGCGCGGCGCAGCGCCAGGAGTGGCACACCTGCCCGGCCCCCATGAGGATCTCGATGTGGTCGAGCTTCCGCAGGACGCAGGAGATGGCGTCCAGCGGCAGCGCCGCCCAGTCCCTCGCCTCGACGTCGGGGCCCGCGTCCGGTGGCGGCGCCGCGGGGTTCGGAGGAGCGAGGGGCTGCGGCGGGGCCCCGCCGTCACGAGGCACTGCGGGGTGGGACCGGGGCTCGGTGGGAGTAGGGTTCGGGGGAGCGAGGGGCTGCCGCTGGGCGACGCCAATGTCGCGCAGGGTGGCGGGCGGCGCCTCGCGAGGTACCCATACCGCCGCCTGCCGATGGGGCACCGCGGGGTTCGGAGGAGCGGGGCGCTGCTGCTGGGCGCCGGCAAGGTCGCGTACGGTGGATGGCGGCGCGGCACGAGGGACCCATACAGCGCGCCCCACCGCCTGCGGACGAGGCGCCGCAGGGTTGGGAGGAGCAGGGCGTTGCTGCGGGGCGCCGCCGAGGCCGCGTACGGTGGCGGGTTGGGCGTCACGAGGCACCCATACGGCGCGCCCCGCTGGCGGCGGCTTGTGGTGGCGGCGGCGGGAGGTGGACATGGCGTTGAGGGTTGGAGGAGAGAGAGAGAGAGAAAGGTTTAGGCTTGCAGGGTACGGCGAGAAATGGGGGAAAGAGACAGACAGTAAAAAGAGGTGTGGATTGCGGCAGTCTGGAATCACGACGCGTGGATTGCGCCGTGCACGTAGCGCGCAAGGCGCGGAACAGGCGCTGGAATTTTGGGGCAGGTTTTGCCGCCGAAGGGCCGCGCTGACCTTCCCCGAGATTACCAGCATCTTCAGCCCCGTCTAACAAAACTTTCCTACACGAGGCTGAATCGAGCATTTTGGGGACCGTCATTTTCCAGCCGCGTCCCTCTAACGCGGTTTTTAAACAGAAATTTAAATAAATTACATTCAAAAGAGATCGTTTCTGTTGAAGTCGTCGTGATCGAAGTAGCCGCGATCAAATTACCAGAAGCGCGATCATATTACAGATAGGTGGTGCAATCTAAACATAAATTAAAAGAAGGGGTTCGGTGAGGCTAGCGGCGCATCCTGAGTCGATGTAGGTACGCCGATCACGACGACCTCGTCGTGCTCTGCCCGGTGTGCCTACTCCGTCGCTGACGCCGAGGCCGACGCCGATGTCGATGCCGCTGACGCAGGTGTACTAGCAGACGCTGTCGCAGACACGCATGCTGGTGCTGGCTCTTGCTCCGGGGGTGGAGTTGCTGCCGCTGCCTCGGCCGCCACCATTTTAGTTTCGATGGCGTCGAGGATCTTGCCTTTGTAGAAGTTGTGCGCCGCCCGCGTCAGGGGAGACATTTCAGTTGTCGACGCAGTCAGCAATGCCGCTGACGCAGGTGTACTAGCAGACGCTGTCGCAGACGCGCATGCTCATACCAGCTCTTGCTCCAGGGTTGGAGTTGCTGCCGCTGCCTCGACCGGCGCCATTTTAGCTTCGATGTCGTCGAGGATCTTGCCTTTGTAGAAGTTGTTGCGCCGCGCGCGTCAGGGGAGACATTTCAGTTGTCGACGCAGTCAGCAGGGACATGTCCTCCTTGCGTTTCTTGAGCTCCATCTTCTCTCTTGCCTCTTGAGCAGCGTCGGCCTTTTTGTCACGGGAGAGCAGGCTCAAGGAGACCTCGGCAAGGCACTGTGTGATCGACGCCTACGTCTTCTCGGTCGCCGCTGCGTCTGTCAAGGCGGCTTTGGCAGCCTTGTTGCCGATAGGACGCCCTGCCGATGTTGCGAGCGACGCATCCAGATCAATGGCATGTTTCTCCTTCGACAACGAGATGTTGCGAGCGACGCATCCAGATCAATGGCATGTTTCTCCTTCGACAACGAAAGACGCGTCAACCGCCATTCCTCGTTCGTTTTGAGCTTGCTATAGCAATGCATCAACACGAAAGACTTAAACCCTTCTGAGTTCTTCTGGTACATCGCCATGGCACGGTCGAACTAATCAAAGGAAGTGTAATCAGATCGTGATTAAAAACTAGGCGCTAAAACTTTTCGTAGAAAGAGGCGTACCACACCGCTGACATTCGTGTCGCTGTCGCCTCTTGTGTCGACCTCGTTATGGTGCCCATGGAACATGTTCACTGACGCCTGGATGATGGCCCAGCGCGTCGACATTGCCTTTTTGCTCCTCTTCATTGTCATCGTGCGGTAATCCTTGTTGACTAGCTTGCGCTCATCGAGCTTCGCCTTGGTCCTCACCCAATACTTTTCGTACTTTTGGTTAGCACCGATGATGGAGTCATGGCTCACCGTCGACCATGACTCGCAGCGACATTCATCCTCCAGAACCGTCCACTTGGGGCCTCGTGTGCCCAAGGCCGCCCTCTTCTTCTTCCTCTTCTTCCTCACGCCGGCCGCGTCAACTTCCACGAGATCCTCTGCATCCTCTGCGGCATCAGTGGCATCATCGTCCTCGTCATCGCCGCCCTCTTTGTCATCGTCATCGTCGTCCTCCACCCCCTTCTCGTCCTCCCCCTCCTCCTCCTCAACACCGGCGAACTAGAATTGAGCGGACCACTGCGGCCAGTGAACGGGGCGCCGTCCTCACCGGGGCATGGCTGGCACTGGGGCGCTTGGTCGTACGCCGGGGAGTAGAACACGACGTTGGGGTTGAAGCCGCCATGCGGCAGCGCATCCTCGTACCGTGGCGACAAGTTCGGTGTCACGCACCCGAGAGTGGCATAAGGGACGTCGTTGAAGAAGCCGGATGTCGACGGGGACACCACTCCCGGAATGTACGCTGGCCCCGACGTACTCCATGGGCTCGCGTTGGTAGCCGCGATACACGACGCACGCGTAGAGACACACCCCTCCTAGTATATGTAGACCGGAGGAGGCCAAAAGGTTGAACCGGATGGAAGAGATGATGTTTGAAGTCTTGAGAAGCGTTCTACTAGCTAGGAAGGGCGGGAGCTAAGCAGATGAATAAATGGGGAAGGATTTCGATCGGTCGGTCCTTTCTAATCCCTCTCCCTTCTCGATCCGGTGCTAAGTGACGAAGGGCTAGGATGTGTTGTCGCATGGATTGATGATCTGGCATGTAATTGGAGATGATCGAGGTGAGGAGGTCAATACCGCATTTGTTAACCATGGGATGGAATCATAATCAATCGGTCCAGTTAATTGTGCAGGCATAAAGCTTCCTTATTTTCCCCGTCACCTAATGAAGCTGGATCCAATAGACTTCTTCCATGATTTTCTCGTTCTTAATTAATGGCCGGCTAATTAAGCTGGACCCGGTAGACTTCTTCCATGATTTTCTCGTTCTTAATTAATGGCCGGCTAATTAAGCTGGACCCGGTAGACTTCTTCCATGATTTTTGGGTTATTAATTAACGGTTGCTTTGATTCTTATTATATCCTCAAGTTGAATCTGGCAAGCTTGGTTGCTACGTATAATAAACATCAAGTCGTCACAGCGCTTGGAAATTTAGGAAGAAAAATATGAGCTAGATTCTAGTTGTCGTTGTGATTATTCTGTCATTAGTCAAGGAAGTCTACCATGTTCTTGTTTCAGAAGAAATAGGTACATATTGGTTTTTGCTGATCAATAAAATCACTTCAACCTTGAATTTGCAGCTTCCATAAAAAGGGAGGGGGGATACATGTAGTTCTAGTAGTACCGATGCATATATAACCAACCGATCGAAAACCTTATTTCATGAGACCAAAACAAAAAGTGCGGTGAATTCCATGAGCTTCATCATCTTGTTTCTTTGAAAATAATTCAGGAAACAAACAAAATTCTATTTGAAAGAGAAGAGGAATTCAACAACCAGTGACAAATTTCGCCATAACCAAACTCTTTTTAGGACATTTACAACACACATAATCAAAAATAAATATGACAAACACTTGAATATTATAGATAGATATATATCTCTGCATATGCAGCTTTAATCTTGTACTAGCGCACATATAATCTGCTGCTATCACGCATGCCTGCACCGATAATCCCACAAGCTACTGAAGCTTTACTACTACCAGTATTGCTTATGGGCTTACAAAATGAACCGCTGCGCAAAGGAAACAACTACAAGCTCCAAACTGGAGTATTACAGGAATTTGAGTTTAATCTAGTTCAACACAATATTACATCAGCTCAAACAATATGTCACAACATAGGCTGCAACCAGAAGCACCGCAGGAAGGTGAGCCGCGCTTTTCAGAGTCGTCCTTGCCCTTCCATGCGACACACCAATTAGCGCAGCATGCAGATAGCAGGGAAAATAAACACATCATTAGTTCAACATTCACTTACCAATACCAGGTATAATCACATACATTACAGTGGGTATATATTTGAGCCCAAGAAATACCAGGATTGTAAACTAACGAATGGGGGGCAAATAACAGGCCAACTTGTGGGCTTATCATGTCCATAAATCAGCTGTACAAAAGGACACATGGCACCATGCATGGACTACTCAGGCCACGTGTCTAACAATAACTACACAAAAAGCGCCCAACAGCAAGCATGCTACATAAAAGAACATGTATAGGTAACATGAGCAGGGCCATAACAGTTACAGAAAAGACCTTAGCCTGATGTCCTATCCAAAGACTTCAAAGGTAGTCACATGACAACCTTTCTAAGTTCTAACTTCCAAACATATAGCTAAGCTAGGCCATGATAGTATGATATCACAGAGAAGCTTGTAGACACAAGGGGAGGAGCTGCTACTCACCTAAATCATGCACCATAGCAAGGGAGTCAATCTGCAAGTACAAGAGCATTGGAAGAAGCCCTCAACCACACTCTTGAGCTTGGGATAGTCTATTCACCTGCAAGAAATAAAATGGTACGAGTAACCATCAAGTACTTCCAATGTTCAAACATATTTGAGCTACGGAGTGCACCAATCTGTTCAGAAACATGGTGTGTTTTGTTCGTGTTTTCATCATTGTCCAGACAAAGTACTATGTATAATTAAAATAAAATACATAAGCAAGATCGAAGACCTAAAAAAGGAAGAATAGAACAACCAAACCAAATGAAGTATTTACAGATCAACTACAACATTAAAGAATATACACAAGCAGTCAAGAACAAATATACTGGTACTTTCTAGCCAAATGGTAAAAACCTGGACAACCCAGGACTTCAATTGTGGAGGAAAGAAGGAGAATTGGAAGCCAGTATTGCGGATTTGTAAGAATGGCCCATTTGAGTGCACTAATCAGTCAGTGGTAGAACTAGCTTGCCTACATTGAGCATTCAAGTGGGCAACAAGAGAGCAGTACCAAAACACTTGAGTTTGAAACAAAGAAAGACCAAATTAGGTAGCACCTGACCAGCCAAACACATGAACAAGGGTAGCAGGTACACAAAATATTCCATGGTCTAGAAATGTGAGATTTTTTAATGTTCTACTTTTTAGTAACCAAGAAAATTAAACACAGTCAAAAAAATTATTAAAAAAATAAGAGATAGACATCATATAAAACTTAGAATCATGCCTATCACAACACAAGACTGCATCAGGAAAGAAGCAACATGTAACCAGCCTGCCTGTGAACCGTGTCCGAACAGTCAGGTTAGCAATAACTAAAACCTGGAACCAAACCACCTGATCCAACCCAGGAGCATATCACAGCACCACTTACATAAATACCACATTCCTATCACAGTTAGAATAGAAAAATTGAAAACACATAGAGGAAAGGGGGACAAAAGGGGAGCCACCATTTGCTTTCAACTAGAAAATTCCACACACATGAATTCAAAATGGACAACATATAGAAGAAATCTAGCCTTTACCTCTACAGGTTTGGAAGGCACCTCCTACCAGATAAGGACTGCAACCCCTGCATGCAAGTGGTTAAGGTTTAGAACAAGGCCACAACATAGACAATCCCCTGATTTTGATCACCAATACGAGAAGAATCGACAGAAACCACGTCCCGGGAAAAAATCACAGTTCGAGCAAACAATGAACCAAGCATGTATCACACACTCAAAGTCAATACCCATATTAAGAAGACCCATCCCACAGAAAAAAAGGCACCCAAATTGATACCCAAAGTAGTAGATCCGAGAAGAATATTAAACCACCTTATTACAAATCACACTAGCAAAAGATAAAACGTTATGAGTCTAACCAAATACTAGAGTGTTGCTTCAACACCTTCCCACATGCCAAACCATACAAAAGTATTCGAGTAATGAATAATACACTACTCACGAGGGCCATCCAAATATCCATACTAGAGTGTGTTGCGTCAACACCTTTCCACATGCCAAACCAAACAAAAGTATTCAAGTAGTGAATAATACATCACTCATCACGGCCATCCAAATATCCATCTGGCAAAGTTTTGCATGAGAAAATATAGCCTTAGCCTAAGTAATTTTATTGGGTATGACACTATAACAGAGATCAAAGAGCTGGTGAAGGCACAGATAGAGAAAGATGTGCTCAAAAAAGGGGGGAGGCCAGCAAATCAGTGCTCAGAAATAATAGGCCCAAAATATATTAAGAATACATAGGCAACATGGTCATGGCAAAGAGCTGGTCAAGGCACAAATAGATAAAGATGTGCTCGAAAAAAGGGGGCAAAAGGCCAGCAAATCTAGGCCCAAAATATATGAAAAAAACATAGGCAACATGGTGATGGCAGCTGACAGCAACAACTGACATCATGTAGAAATCCCAACAAATATTGTTATGTGAGATCTCTTTCTACACAAGGTTCACCGACAACTTGAATCTATAATAACACTACTTATACTTATTGCAAGGAATATTGGTACTAGGAAGAGAACATTTATTTTGGATGACCTTTCTCAATTTGCCATAAATAAGAACAACATTCGGAATGGGATTATGAGTTGATGTACGGTATGGGTAAAAAAATATAGATCAGGGGGGACATAGTTGATGCACATGAAAACACCGCAGAAGCAACAACCAAGAGGACAGCCGGCTTTTGGAATGGAAATAGAAACTTTGAAATGAATTGCATAATTGATCAAGCATCAGATACAAAATAGCATTGAAAAACATTGAAATTATGAGAAGAATCGTTGTGTATAAAAACAAATTAACACTTTACCAGGTATGCAATCTTAGTGAAAACATGGTGGTCTTGTTAATAGTAATCATAGTGGTTTAGCAAATGGGATTGTATGCATCACACATTGCACAACATAAAACCGATTAACCATTGCACCTTCAATGGTGCAACAAAAGATTTCAGTTTTAAAAAATCAACTACAAATAGTAAAGATCAGATGGTAGTGCATGATGTATTAATTGATCATCACAACAATTATAAAATTAATCATAGAGCACCTAGGGGACACATACAGAGTGACCCGAAAACGAATATTGCATTGATGAGATCCTACAATAGTAGCATCCTGCCACTACCAGGAGCAAAGCAACAATGATAGATCTTGTTCTCACAGGTCACAGCTGCAGCAAGGGAAGATATCTGGTTGTGACTTGTGTTCAACATCCGGAATACTTTCAGGTTTTATGAGCCAGTATAAGATTATGAAGCTCCACTCCCTAAAAACGAGGATTCCTTTCTTAGCTGCAAATCCTTGTACAGTATAGCTAGCTAATAGCAAACGCATAAGTCGTCCGGAAATGAGGATCTTACTTCACCATTTTTCTTCTTAACCGTCTGTGCCCAAGTTCTTGAACACCTCCGGGGAACCTAAATGAAGCGAAAGAACATGTAGAGGTAACATCAGCAAGGCCATAGCAGTTACAGAAAATATGGAATAAGTATTACGCCTACGCTACGCCAAGATATCACAGACCACCTTGTAAGACACAAGGGGAGGAGCTGTTACTCACCTAAAACATGACACAATAGCAATGTAGTCAATCTGAAAGTACAAGAGCATGGGAAGAAGCTCAAGCGTGCTCTTCAGCTTGGGATTGTCTATTCACCTTCAAGAAATAAAACGGTATGAGTACCATCACGTACTTGTAATGTTCAAGCAGATTTGAGCTAAGGATCAATGTCAATTACTCCGAATTGCACAGTTTACCACACACAAAAACATCAATTACGCCAAAATGCCCCACCAGAAGATCTATGCTACCTACTTAGTTCATTTCGGTACGCTTGTCCTAAAAAAGGACGAATGCACATATATAATCAGACAAACTGGACTTTTTAATTTACACACGCATTAGCAAACCGTACATTAAAAGCTTCATCAAAATGCTTATGAAAATTTAACGAACATTCCAGTGTTAGTGCTTAGAACGAACCAACATGAGGATATATGATTGCTTCAACACCTCTCTCTCAATTAGACATTTGTGCCAGAAAACACTAGCCAACACTCATGGGTACACCATGTCAGCAACCAGACCTCAAACAGGTGAGAAAGGCACCTCCGAGATGGACCGCAACACACACTTGCATGTAAATAAAACGAAATGAAGTTCAGAAGAAGGCCACAACACGGGGCTTGATGTGAACACATACCAACAACTGATTAAAGACAACCATAATTTTCATTAAAAAATAATAGCAACAAATCGTATAGAACTTAACATCATGGATATCACGATACATGATATCATCAATTATGAAGCAACATGTAACCAACCTGTGAACCGTGTCCGATCAGTCAGGTTAGCTCTAACCTGGAACCAAACCACCAGATCCAAACCAAGAGCAGATCACAACAGCACGTACATGAAGACCACATTCCTGTCAAAGATAGAATATAAGAACGATGAAAACATAGACGAAAATGGGACAAAAGGAAAATGGGACAAAAGGGGAACCGTCGGTTGCTTTCACTTAGAACTCTACACACACGAATTCAAAATGGACAAAATGTAGAAGAAATCTAGCATTTACCTCTACAGTTTGAATGTAACCTCCCAGCAGATACAGACTGGAACACCTGCATGCAAACAATTGAGGTTTAAACAATGCCACAACACAAACAATCAGGTAATTAAAATTAGGCGCCATGTACCAATACGAGAAGAATTGACAGAAACCCCGTTCTAGAAAAAATTCACAGTTCCAGCAAACAATGGACCAAGCAGGCATCACACACTTGAAGTCAATACCCAAACCATACAATAGTATTCGAGTAAATGAATAATACAGAAGTCACCAGGACAGTCCAAATTCGCAAGGTTTATTCCTAGCAGTCAGCAGGACCATCCAAATATTCATCATGCCAAGTTTTGCAAAAGAAAATATAGCCCAAAGGGGGGGGGCAAAGGGCCACCAAAATAGAGGGGGGAAATAATAAGCCCAAAATATATTACGAATACATAGGCAATATGGTGATGGCAGTTGCCAACAACAACTAACAGCATGCAGAAATCCAAAAAATATTGTCATATGAGCTCTCTCTGTACACAAGGTTCATCGGCAACTTGAGTAAATCAAACACAACACTGCATACTTATACTTACCGCACCAGTAAAACTAGGAATATTGGTAGCACAAAGCGAACAATTGTTTTCAAGCACCTTTCTCAATGCAAGGACCAAGAGCAACCAAAATTTACTGTCTATATGAGAAGTTGCCATAAATAAGAACAACATTCAGAATGGGATAAAGAGTTGAGGTACAGTATATGCAAAAATTATAGCTTGTGAGACTTAGTTGATCCACATGAAAACACTGCAGATACAGCAGCCAGTAGGACAACATGATTTTGGAATGGATGTGGCATTAATTGCATAATTGATCAAGCGTCATGTACCAAATGGCATTGAAAAACATTGAAAGCATGAGATAACACCTCACTAGCTATGCAATCTCAGCGGAAAGATGGTGATCTTGTTAATAATAATCACAGTGATTCAAGCAAATGGGGTTGTATGCATCACACATCGCACATCATAAAAACGATTAACTATTGCATACCTTCAATGGTGCAAGAAAAGATTTTAGTTTAAAAATATCAACTAAAAATAGCGAAGATCAGATGGTAGTGCATGATGTATTAATTAATCATCACACAGGGAATGCAGAATTGTGGTATGGATATGATATCATCACTTCGCCCATCAATTTTTTAAAAAAGAACAGAGATCATATATGCTAAGGCGAAACAAAACTAAAAAAAGAGCATTACTTTCAAGATAAGTAACAGACCATAATACAGAGAAAATAAAAATATATGTAAACTTATAACACAAGACACTAAAAAGAGCTCGTACAAATGACTAGGCTGCAGATGGTTCAGATTGAAAACGATAAAAGCCACGGGCAAGTTTGTCTGTTCTTTATTTTTATCACATCTTTCAATGGGTAAAAATGGAGCAAATCACAAGGATGCCATACATACCAATCGTGACTTGCCCCAGTTCCGCTTCACAAACATGGCAGCAAGCTTAAACAGGCCCATAGCCATCAATTATGAAAGGCAGCAAAAAGCGCTTTGATAAGGCCCGTAACCATATCATGCCGTTACAACAATAATGTGCACACACATCCCATAAATGAAATACAATTTTGATACAAATAAGAGTTTGTAATGAAATTAATTTACCAAGGGAGAATTATGAATTCAAAATTCTCATTTAGTTTAGACAAGGTACACACACTACTCTGCTTAGCCGTTTCCTTTTGCTTCAGTGTGAATTGTCTTACTAATTAATCATGAATGGATAAGTTTTAGAACATATATCTTGAGTGTGAATTGTGTTGGTAGATAATCACGAATCTTCGAAAATAACAATTGCTTTAAAAACATAGGTTGCAGCAAAAATAAACATATTGAATAGGAAACATTTCAATACTTCCAAAATAACAGATGTTGGCAAGATTTTAAATACCTCTCTAACATTTTCCACAAATCATGTAGATTCGGCTGTACAGCATGCTAATGCAGGAGACGGAGTTGGTCCACGGGTTGAGCTTGCCGGTCGAAGGCCGCAGGGATGTCTATGTGTTGCATTGGACACAAGGCCGCCATTGTTGTTGTCGAAGAGGAGGTCCCGTCAGTTGAAGAGCTCGTCACTGATTTCCACCAACTCCATGAGTACAGCTGAAAAAACATCTAGCACAAGAAGCCAACATATTGATGGCATCTGAAAGAGATCCCATCCAACTAAAACAGGCGAAGAAACACAAAAACTTGGAACCCCATAAAATAGAATAAGTGGGAAGTAAAAAGGATCACACATAGACGATTGATCTGCAAGATATTTAGATTGAAAACCATGAAAGCTAGGCGCATGTTTTTCCTACCGCCCATCTTCGACACGTCTTCCAACAGGCAAAACTGGAGCTAATCACAAAATACCAATGTTATCTGCCCCACTTTTGCTTCACAAACAAACATGTCAGCAAACTCAAGCAGTTCCATAGCCATTATAAAAGTCAGCAATAAGTGCCTGGATTTTCTACCAAATAAGCGGAATTTAAACATCGCATGCATTTTTTTTCCAATTATTATTTGTAAAACAAATTAACACTTCCCTATTTGCGCAAACTCAGCCGAGAGATGGTGATTTTATTTGCAATAATCAGAATGATTCTGCAAATGTGATTATTTGCAATAATCAGAATGATTAATGTGATTATTTGCATCACATATTGCACACTAATAAAACCAATTATCCACTGCATATCTTCAATGGTTCACCACAAGATTTCAGGTCAAATATATCAACTAAAAATAGCGACCGGAGATCAGATGGTAGTGCATGATGTATCAATTGATCATCACAGTGAATGCAGAGTTGTGGTATGGATATGATATCAGCACTTCTCTCCCATCACTTTCTTACGAACGATGATCAGAAATCATATCAGCTAATCATGAACAAAGCTAAACAAAGAGCATTATATTCAAGAGAAGAACCATCATAATACAACGCCAATAAGTAAATGGTATCAAATAAAGAGATGTAAACTTAAAAGGCAGGACACTAAAAAGGAACTTGTATAAAGGAGTGAGCTGCAGATGGTTCAAATTGAAAACCACAAAAGCTATAGGCATGTCTGCTTCCCATTTTGCCATGTTCTTAATGGGCCAAACTGGAGCTATGCACAAAATCCTTGGAGAAACTCACTTCAACTCATGCAATAAATACGAAAATATTGTTTTTTAACTAAGAAGAAAGTATTGTTGCTGAAACACTACAACTCGGAACATGAAACGACAGAGTGTATCTTTTTATCAGATCTAATATTTTCAACACAGAATCTAAAAGTCAGTAGATCCATTTGTAATGTACCAGCAGCTGCTAGTAAACATGTAGAAAGTCTGAGAACAATCATTATGCATAAAACTCTTAGCCGGAAGATGGAGATCTTATTTGTAATAATCACAGTGGTTCAATAAATTGAATTATTTGCATCACAGACTGCACAAAAATAAAACAATTATCCACTACATATCTCCAATGGTTCACCACAAGATTTCAGTACAAAAATATCAACTAAAAAGAGATACATAGATCAGATGGTAGTGCATGCTGTTGTGGCCGGTAATATTAGCATGCACGTCTCCCATCAATTTTCTACAAGCAAGAACAGAACTGAACAAAGAACATTATTTTCAAGATAAGCAACAGATCATGATACAACGCCAGTAAAAATAAAATAAAAAGATAAACTACAAAGGCACCACATTATAAAAGAGCTCGTACTAAAGCTGTGAGAAATCAAGTTCGCCATGCTGCCCAGTTTTGCCGAGTCTTTTAACGGGAAAAATTGGAACAAATCTCAAGGTCGCCGTACACACCAATATGATTAGCTCCAGTTCCACTTCACAAACGGGCATGGTAGCAGACTTAAATAGGCCCCAGAGCCATCCATCATTGTAAATAAAAGCGAGCGAAATGCGCTCCGATTTTGTATCTTCATCATCATCAACCTGTGTACGGTACGAATAAAGATGATATCATAGTAAACTAATTCAATGGAAATTGGTAACAGTGTGCTCGCCAACACACAGAACTCCAATTAGCTGCAAGGACTTAGTTATTTTGGTACATAATCACCGTGATTAATTTGGCGCATCGAAACTTAAAATTGCTGCATGTTTTAGAGACAATTTAATTGCAGGCACTACTAACATACAGAGTTCTATGTATACATGTCTATTGCAAAACATAAGTATCCGTCATCATCAAATCCAGAGAAGCTGAATAGGATCCCAAAAACCAAGACATGATCGACATATTGCATAACTTCATCAAACAAGAAAAACGAAAAATCCATGTTCCTTCGAAATATCGCAGCTAACAACGAGACAACAAGATTAATGTAAAGAGATTTTATAACATGCCACTACAAGGAGCAAACAATCATTGAGGGAAACTATTCTCATCTGTGCCACAACTGCAGCAAAGGAAGATATCTAGTTCTGGCTTTTGTTCTTATGTTCAACACCAGAAGGCACGACAGTAGCAAGCTAGTGCATAAGAGGTGCCGAAATGCGCAGCCCACCTCCCAACCTTTTTTTGTCTTGACTGTCTGAGTGCAAGTTTTTTTACACCTCCAGGTAGAGAGGTGTTGCAACAATAAACCTAAGAACGCACAGAGAGAGAAAAATGATTTTAAATCCCACCTATTCCGAAAAATGGAATCTAGCTCGAAAAGGTAGAGATACTAGTTTGCTTAACAACTTCATTTGGCTTTACTCGCCTGCCAAGTTCATAATATACAACCTTTAGGGTTAACTGTGGAGACTATCACTAATGAATATTTAATATTTGCAAATTGCAAGTGCTTTGACAATATAGGTTGCAGCAATCTTTAAATAGAAACCTTCCATACTTGCAAGTACAAATAGATTTGTAAGAGGCCACAGAATGCTCTAAATTTTCTTAGAAATATCGTAAATCGTAAGTATTGTCCTAAGTTTGTCTAACAACAAAACCAGCTGTTTAACTGTATATCGTGTCTGAAATTAAGTTAAATAATGCAAATAAAGATTTTTCCGATCAGTTTGAAAGGGAGGGACCTTGGTAGGTATAAAGTAGGTCCTAAGTTCAGTAGATCCTTAATTATTGATAAATATTGTAAGGATGTCAAATGATGTATCTTAAAACTCGTAATAATCAATGTGTAAGAGTACTTGGTCCTCTTTTCTTAAGATTACACAAAACCTTGGATTTCTCGTTGAATTGTAAGTACGTAGCTGTATATTTTGAAACAGTACATCATAAGTAATTGTACTAGCAGCCCAAATGCAATTATATATCAGGCTAATATGCATCTTAGAACAGCATGAACTACACCATAAACCTACCAAATTAAACTGCACATAGATGAGTTAACCACCAGGCTTTAAGACAAATGGAAACAATACCTTACTTTACTAAAGAATAACCACGAGAACTAACACGATTCAAGCAAATGAGAAACGGAGTACACAACCTAACTACACTCATACAGGATTCAAGAATTATAGGTGAACATTATCTGTCATGGAAATTAAAAGCTTCCCCTATATTTCTTCAGAGATTAATACTTTGATGTATAAGTTCCATTGTAGTTTTTAAAAGACTAGATCTTCTGATATATATTTCTGTGACATATGGATCATATCATCACCGTTGACTGTCTTTTTCTACCCTGATAAAGAAACCACAGTGTGGACATGTACCCCCCCCCCCCCCCAATGTACGCCCAAAACACATAGATATTCAAAAGAACGTATTTTCAAATCTAAATAGGCTCAATATCTAATAAAAGATGAACCGACAGAACTTGAATGACTTGAGGTAACAATATTGAGGCAGCAAGCTTCAACAATTAATAATATCACTACAAAATCACAAGATGCCAATCATCCCTATAGTTCCCAACAAAATGAAGATAAATCTAGTTCAGGCAGAAGTAAATGCTTCAACAATTAATAATATCAATATTGTTGCCTCAAGTCATACAAATGTAGAATGAATCCAAACCACCTAGTTCATGCAGAAGTAAATGCTTTTTCCCCAACAAAATGAAGATAAATCCCAGCAATCCCTAATTTACACTACCCTGATAGTTGTTGGACTGCTAGCTACAGAATCTTACAAGTTGTTTCTGTTTTGGTCGTAGCTAAAACCAACAAATATTTTCTAAGGCAGTATAATTATTGTCAGCAAAGTGCCTCTTACGAATTAATCATCAATATACATGGTAGTTCCTTAGACTGCTCATAGTGGGAGTAACATAGCTAGTAACATCACACATCTCAAGGCATTTTGGTGACATGGCATGCGAATAAATGAAGAAAGAGAATGAGGTGGTAACTAGCTATGTTACCATAACATCACACACCCCAAGACAAAATGAGTCTACAACATAATAAATGACACAATGCATGACACCACATATAAGTTACTACCCACTATGAAGATAGTAACATAGACTAGTAACATGGCATATGTTACTAGTCTAAGTTACTCCCCACTATGAGCAGCCTTAGTTAGCATTTTCAGCAGACTAGAGAAGATTACACATGAAACACCTAATGACATATTAGAATCTGCCACGTCTCAATTAAAATCTGAAGATCTAAAAAACCTTTTCTACACAGTACCATACAAAAACAATGATTACGTCGCAATTCCTAGTTATAAATGGGCAGGTACATTAATTACGGCGAAGGGCACAGAGAGGAGCTCCTTGTGGTCACCAAGTCATCCCTGAATGAGAAGAGTAATTTTAGTTTCAGTTAAAACTGCAGCAAACACGTAACTGAACTTTCTTTAATACTTTAAAATATGCCTACTTCTAATGACTAGTGGCCATGATTGATCTGTCTTTTGTTTCAAGTAGTAATATTAAAAAACACAATAAGGATTATAATGTGGAGTTTTATTAGACGAACAATGCATATACATATTTTCTCTCTCGGAAATCTTCTTATTATAAGATAAGATTGAAAAATACATCTGAACATACGAAATTGGGAGAGTGGACACTGAGACAAATCCTTGTCTGGATTATGGAATCAGTGGAATCACACCCAGCTGTAGCGACTGCGACATCAAGTATCAAACAAACACGAGTTTCAGAACTGATCACCTCAATGCTACGTATGCAGGAACCTCTCCACAACAAGTACCTCCATTAATGAGTACTTCAATAGGATTCTATCACATATTCTGCCAACAAGCATCACTAGCAAGAAGCCTGGCTTTTGCACTGTACAAATGCAGACATGGCATCTAATTAAATACATGGTCTTCTCAATCAATCAAAGCAGCAAATAAAAATGGATCACACATCGCATGCAGAACGCAAGGTGCGAGTAGTACTTACCGACTTGCCCATTTCCCCTGTTAGTTTCCGAGAATCCCGGAGTGCCAAATGGGCGCGAGGGCTCTGACGTCCGCGGGCAAATGCGAGGATGGGGTGACCTTGATATGGCCACGGCGACGGTGACGGCGGTGGCGGACTTGTTGGAGTAGATCAAGACGGTACTGAATCGAGAAGCGACGTCTCCGCCGCTGGGTAATTAAAGAATGTATTTCGAAGGTGGAGGCCGAGGATTGAGATTGGGGGATTGGGGCACAAGTTGTACCTTGAGCGTGCGTCTAGAGACGGGAGCCAGGAAGCCGACCGTGGCGGTGGTCGACATAGTCGCCGGTGGGCGGCGGACCAAGCGGAGCCGCTTGTGTTTCCCTAGAGCACGGACATCGAGGGACGCGGCGTCGCCGAGGGAGTGGGCCGGGAGAGGGGTGAACGGCGTGGCAGGGGTCGCCGGGAGGCGGCACGATCGCGCGAGGGAGGTAGGGAGACAGAGGAGAAAACGTGGAGATGGAGAGATGTAGACGTGCGGCTTTTCGATCTCTCTGTATCTTCGTCTTCTTTTTCTTTCTCTCGAGTCGATCCGCTGCCGCTATTGGTGCTCCACGTTTAAGACCCCGATTATAATGATTACTACTATTTGCCTAGCCCAAAAATCGAATAGTAGTACAGTATATTAACTACTCACGGAAGTTACTCCTAATTAACTGCTCACGGAAGTTAGCGACATAAGCTCCCGAGACATGCACCCTTCTCGATCTTATTTCAATTTTGGATCGCAACTTTTTTTTTTGTCATAGTAGTTGGAAGCTAGGGAATGTGTACCAAACATGGATTGCTGACCTGACCCAATTGATCGATCATTATCAAACATGTGCATGTACATGTACATTACCTAGCTAGAGAACCAACCAACCACCTCGATCCTTTTACTTTTTTCAAGCACACCACGCATGCATAAGTTGTATGCCAGTCTGGCACAAAGATCTCGTACATCTAACACAAGGCACTGGTTGAGCAAAATAAAACGGCCGTTGTCTCCTAACCTCGTCTTCCTTGTCCGGACATGTCGACGTCCTCTTCTGGCCTTGCCGTCGATGACCGACAGTGAAGGTGTCTAGCCTGGCCTAAACCATTAACTTGTTAGACGAGCGGGGCGACCGTCGCCTCGTTGGCGCATGCATGGCATGGTGGCGTTGTCTGCCATGCTGGTGTCGAAATTGAGTCCGTGTCTTCGCTCGTCGGTACCCTGTCATGGAATAAACAAATCGTCGAAAAAATATGTGTGGGTGGAGTGGCTTGATGACGATGGTGTATGTTGCATTTAAACCACAACATTCCTCCTTGGATATACATCGATGTGAAGGATTAAATCTGTGCTCCAAGATAGCCGCCGCAAGGATATCTCGCATCCACTCAGAAATAGATCGAGGGGGAGGTGAGGAGAAGGTCGGGGGTGACATCATTGTCGGAGAGGTGCTCACACATCCGTTTGAGGCGCACGAAGGCACATAGGACATGAGTGATCGTGGGCACATCCCATGATAGCAAGCATGCCCGCGGTCAGAAGCTTCTCTTGGAGGGCCAGTGAACCGAACAATTTGTAGTTGGGCTCCGCATGAGTAGACCATATCTTCTTGACGTCGAACCTGGCATGGCAACCGTAAATCTGAGCGGTGTAAGGATAGCTGGAGAATGGCCATCTCCTAACTTAGTACGCGGGGTTCTAGTACTTAAATTTTATTTGATTCGTCACGCCAAAATGGCACTAGCTAGTACGCAAGAAAAAAAAACACAATGAGTTTTGGGAAAGTGAAAATTCGGTAGAATTCGGCCATATCCTTAATAAACTATTCCGCCAAATTTGAGAACCCACACCTGGACTTGAACATACCGCAGTAGTCGCGAGCCAAGCTAATTTCGTCCATGTTGTTTAAAGGTTGCTCACGTACTGATTGTTGTGACGTGTTGATTGTGCTAGCTAGCATATATATATATATATATAGTTCGAAATGCCGATCGATCGTGCGAGTTCCGCAATGAGCAGAAAAGGTAGGTAGCTAGCTAATTTGGTGTGCGGTGAAATTAATCAGCTGATGTACCTGATGCATGGCTGGTGCACGTCGTATGTGCACGTGAGATTGTTGCTGTTGAGTAATTTTGATCGGAGAGGTAGGTGGATATATACCTTTGTGGAGGCCGTAAGTCGATGGGAGAGCGTACGTACATGCATGGCATCGATCGATCAGCTACTGTACGTGATGCATGGCCGGTGCATGTGCACGTGAGGTGGTTGCTGTTGGGTTTAGTGTCGGTCTCACGCGCGCGCGAGAGCACCGTTGAACAAAATACTGTATAAAAAATATACTCCAAAAAGAAGAGGCGGGCGGGGCAGGCAGGTCGATCGCGGGACGGGTGCGTCTCACGCGCGAGACGTTTGGGTCCCACCGCGCGCTTAATTACCACGGATCGAGGTGTTGCGGCGCGCTGGCAAAATCCAGGAGGAAAGCTCGGCCAGCACGTCTCGGTCGCACGCACGCACGCAGGAGGTGAGCCAAACAGCGACGCGGCGGGCGGATAATTAATGATGGACGCATCCCTTCCCTCCTTCCCTCGAGCGACGCGCGCGTTGTTTCGGTCAGCACGCAGGAGCTGAGAGGTGGCTGGCGCCGAGGGACCCGCGACGTTTCGGTCGCGGATGTGCATGCGCGTGCGCACGTCACGTATGCCTTTGGTCAAAATCCCCATCTCTCTTCCTCTAATGGTAAATTACTATAATTAAAATGATCATTTCAGTTCCTCATTTGATTTGATCACAGCTACGATCTGAAATATTATTATGGTATGTGTAAAGGAGAAACAAGGTTATCTGTATGCACCGGCATAGCTATAGAGTGCAATCTATACACGAGTATTCTGACATCAGCAAGCCTGGTCAGATCTTCTGATGATGAAAATAAGATTGATGATAACTTGAGGGTTGGTGCTACTAAGTCCTTCTACTTTGCTGATTTAAGATACTATTGCCTAGGTATAACTTTACCGTTACAGATATATTGAAGTGCACCTTCCAAACAAACAACGTGCCATGAACTCAGCTGTCATCTTTTTTCAGGAATAATTCTTGTTCACTGTCACTTTGTTTTTGTGCTAGGTTGGGATCGGAGGGCCTCTTGTTGATTCTGATGGGTATTTCGTCGGTATGAACTTTTATGACGAGGAAGTAACTCCATTCCTACCTAGGGACATAATTCTTGAATGCCTCAGGAATTTTGAGACAAGGTATGTCTGCAACTTTTGGATGCGTTGTATAGCAGTTATCTTGGATGTTAAAACTATTCCTCGGTGTGTATTTGTAGCACCATTTCTGCAGAAAATACCGACCGTACTCCAAACAGGTGTCCTTTCCAGCACTTCTCGTAACTATCTGTGCCGTACTTTCTTGCATGAATTCACTTTTTTCTAACTTTTCTTAAGTCACATCCTGACGGATGGCCAGTGCCTAAACCGTATTGGACTTATCCGATAGGAGGCGATCCGACAGATCCTGCAGATGACCTGAGTACTATGATGCGCTCGATTGTCTCACCGAAGTCGGAGAACTTATCTGGCTGTTCGGTCTAGATACAATAAAAGTACTCTGGTGTCCTTGAATCGCTCCGTTCCCAAATATAAGACGTTTTCGCAGTTCATTTTGAACTGCCAAAACATTTATATCAAGGAACTGAGGTACAGTATTTCATAGCTACACGGTAGCATAAAGAAACGTTCCATATGATTAATGTGAACCTGCAAGTGTACATTGTGCCGTTTAATGTTCTGAAATTAGCTTCAAATAAGGATGTACACATCTTGAAATGGATTTCAACATATAACAAAGCAGGAAATCAATTCATGATTTTCTTATAAGACATAGAAGGTTAACACACGCTTATAGACATCAAACATGCTTAGCAAATCATTACTGAAACCTTAAGAATTAAGAAATCTGAAACAATGTGCATGCTGATTTTAAAATGGGAGCCACAAGTGACGGAAGTACTCCTTGATTTTAAAATGGGAGCCACAAGTTACGGAAGTACTCCTTGATTTGTCTTCTTTTCTATGTAGTCGACATTTGATATTTTTTTTCTACTATCATCGTGTATTATTGAGTACCTGTTGACCACATATAAATTTTGAAGTGACCTGGTGCAAGGTGCGAGATAACAAAGTGTCTTTCCAAGATAGTATAACATGGGTATTATTAAAAGCCTCTTAGATAATGGTTATGTGGGAGTTAGAATAAATGATGAGAATAGTGATTTCTTTATGACTAGTAGGGGTGTGAGACACGGAGGTCTCATCTCTCCCATCGGAGGAATGTTTTGATGACATAAAAAAACCACTTCGTAACTGGGTGGTTATAAAGGTGGCACTGGGTACCTGAAAGTGAGAATTGAAGATCATGGATCAAGAATGGGATTTTTCCATCCAAATGACGGAGAGATATACTTGGGCCCTCTCGGTGGGTGATGGCAACAACTCTGTGTGGACCAACTCGTTGGGACTCCCTGTGCGGAGTGGGGTAGCACGCGTCTTTTTCCCACAAGGGTGACTCGAGGGTTTATATCAAACTCTCGGAGAATTAGCTTAGAAGCTGAATTATTCATCTCCTCTTCGAGCAACCTGCAAAATAAAGTTCTTGTCTTGTTTCCCCAACTCCACCGTGTGGTTTTCTAGCACAAGGTTTCGTATTAGTAATAGAAAATACAAGTATAAAAGTAAAGTAAAGTAGACAACCTAAGTAAACTAGATAAAAACAAATAAAGGCTAGTGGTATTTGGGTTTTGTGTGTGTGTGTATGTAGAGAAAGTATTTTTTGGTATTTTTGGATTAAATAATAGTGGTAAATATAAAGTAAGGTAATAGTGTTGGAAAGGTGTTTCTAGTGATTTAAAATGGATCGGAGTTCATGGGTTCACTTGTCTACTCTCCTTTAAGATGTAGTTGACACTAACAATTCATCAATGACATAATATTGGTGCAACTTCAACGTGTGTTTGATAAGCATTTATATAGGCATTACATTCTAACATAGAGATGATGCAACACATCTCTCTTATACTCTTCAAGAAAGGGAAAACTCCAAGCAATCTTGAATTAAGAATCAACAGAGTATAGCCTTAAGCTAGTATTTTGACATAATGTTTGAATATCAAATATGCTACCTTGAACAAACAAAATTATTATAATGTCACATGATATTTATAGCACATGTAGTCACTTTATCTCTAATGAGGCAGCAAAAGAAAGGTAAATACCATAGTAGTCACTTTATCTCTAATGAGGCAGCAAAAGAAAGGTAAAATTATTAGAATGTCACATGATAATTATATCACATGTAGTCACTTTATCTCTAATGAGGCAGCAAAAGAAAAGTAAATGCCACTCCATCTAATACACACTTCTCCCCACACATGTTCTTGCATACAAGTTGGATCAGAACAAGTACTTAAGGATTGGGTACATGATATGCATCTATCAATACATCTTACACATAATAGGTTCTAATCTCATATATCAATATCATTGAATAAAGATCCATCACATATGAATTACATATATGACCATAGTCATGTTGTGTAGCTCATATGGTCTATGAAGAACAAGAGAGAAATAGATCAAGATACCGCGACAAACTCATAAGTTAAGAGGTGGACTACTCCCTCTTCATCATGGTGATGATAGTGGAAATGTTGGAGAAGGTGGAGATCCCTCCGGTGGAGTTTCCCCCCTCCAATCTTCGCTGGTTCTAGATTTGTTTTGGTGTTTCGGTGTTTCTACGGTACTCTCCTCGAGGAAGCCTCGGGAAGTCCTTTATATATGGGTTTTTAGGTCAGACAAAATCCATGGGAGAAAGAATCTAGAGAATCAGACGGTCAAGGAGGGAAATAGATCTAGTGGCGCGCCCTCCCTGGCTAGGCGCGCCACCAGGGGCCGTTTGTCCCTCCTGGCCCAACTGGTGACATCCAAGCGCTCCAGATCCTTCTCTTGATGAAATATTAGCACCCCCGAAATCCTTGGTCAATTTGACTTCGTTTAGGTCCCTAAAAGTTAAAAGTACACAAAACAGCGTTTTCCTGTCATGTACGATTATAACCCAAATAAAGGAGATCATTGTTAAATCCCCAAAAATCAATATAAAGCATGGATATAACATCATATATGTTGCAAATATGTGGGAATATATGTCAACAAACTACAAAGTTCATGCATGCATTTTACATGCATCAGTGGGATGGCACCCAATTAGCTTGCAAGCATGTGACTATGTCACAAGGTATGTCGTATCATGGAAAGAGTACAAAGTTCTTATCAGTAACGAGATTGAACTAGGTATGGAGATATCAATGATCAAATCTCGGATAAGTAAAGTATCACGAGACAAAGGGATTCGGTAACGAATGCTTATGGTTCTTTCGATCAGGAGGTCAACGTTGAATGTGTAGGAGCCATTATGAATCTCCAGGTCCCGCTATTGGTTATTGATCTGAGAGGTGTCTGCATCGTTCGTGAACCGTAGGATGACACACTTAAGGTTCGACGTCGCTTAGGGTAGATTTGGAATGTGAGTTAGAAACCGAATGTTGTTCGGAGTCTTGGATAGGATTCAGGAATAGTCCAGAGAATAAGATTCATATATGGGAAATCACTTTTTGTGTTTTTGGAAAGTTTCGGTGTTTGACCGGAGGTTTCTATAAGGTTTCGGTGGGCCACCATGGCTCTTTCACAAATAAACAATGCATGTCGGAAATGCATATAAGACATTGCGCATCCACTTTAATGTGTTTGTTTGCTAAGATGAACCGACATGGCAAAGTACTATGTAGTGTCTTTGAGATAAATATTTTAATCTTTGATGGAATCCTAAGTTTTCATAGCTTTGACCATACCAAGTTGAGTTCACATGAGCCAACTCCATTTGTTCTCAACGGTCCCATTCTAACATGATAAGTAGATCTCACCGAAAAAATACCCAAGTTAGAGTAGCGCCACGCCACGAAGTCCTCTATCCCATCCGACAATGGCATTTGCAATATAAGCATGGCCAAAAAATATTTCTAACCATCACTTTATCCCATTGACCCGTGCTTGGATGAACCAATTCATTCACATGAGTTAATTGGAGTAGTCCTATTTGATACTGAAGCGTGAGAGGCACTTGGTATACTTGAACATCCTTTAGGCCGGGCCTAACAAAGCTTGGTACAGAAAATCAAGGCCCAGCCTCAATCATTGGGCATAAATTTCATGCCCAAACCCGGCCCAGTTAGGTTTCGGGCCCTCTTTCCTATTTCCAACATTTCTGAGTAGTCCGGCAATTGGGCCTAAAACTCAGGATCAGGTCAGGCCCCGTGGGGATTTTCTGTTGACACGAGTCGTGTCTACCACTCTCGCTCTCGCTCTCGCTGTCTCGCACCTCCGTTCCCCATTCACTCGCCACCGGCGGGGGGCGGCGCCGCCATGCTTCGGCTGCGGCGCAGCATCTTTACCCGCCTCCTCTCGTCTCCCTCCGCCTCTCCCATCTCCCATCTCCACCGCCTCCTCTCCGCCGTTTCCCCAAGCCCTGGACTCAATGTGGAGGAGTACCTCGTCGATCGATGCGGCCTCACCCGGGCGCAGGCAATCAAGGCCTCCGCCAAGATCTCCCACCTCAAGTCCCCCACCAATCCCGACGCCGTCCTCTCCTTCCTCGCCGGCCTCGGCCTCTCCACCGGCGACGTCTCTGCCGTCGTCGCCAAGGACCCCAAGCTACTCTGCTCCGCCGTGGACAAAACCCTGGCGCCCGTCGTCACCGGGCTCGCCGGTCTCGGTGTCGCGCGCCTCGTCCTGGTCGCCCGCGACAGAATCCGCTGCAGATCCATCGTCTCCTACCTCAACTACTACCTGCCCATCTTCGGCTCCTTCCACAACCTCCTTCGAGCCTTGAAGTTCAACAATAGTCTCCTCGGATATAACCTCGAGAGGACAGTGAAACCCAACGTCACGTTCCTGCGGATTGTGCGGTCTACATGATTGCGATATTGCCAAGCTGAGCATAGCTGCGCCGAGTATGCTCACCAACAATCTGGACCGTGTCCGGGCGACTGTGGCTTGCGCCGAGCGTTTAGGTGTGCCTCGTGCCTCTCCCATGTTGAGGCACGCCCTGCACGCTCTTGCATTTGACACCGAGGACACTCTCGCCGCCAAACTAGACTACTTGAAGAAGACGTTTAACTGGTCTGATGCTGAGGTGGCCATCGCCGTGTCTAGGGCTCCGCTTGTGCTGACAAGGTCCAAAGCAACGCTGCAAGGAAGGTCTGACTTCCTCATGTCTGAGGTGGGGTTGGAACCCGCCTACATTGCTCATCGCCCAGCAATACTCTCTTATAGCTTGGAGGGCCGGCTCAGACCCCGATATTATGTTCTAAAGTTTCTTAAGGAGAATGGATTGCTACAGCGGGAGCGGAGCTACTTCTCAGCAGTCATTGTGACCGAGAAGGTGTTTGTGGACAGGTACATATGCCCACACTGATAAACTAAATGTATAGTCCTAACATAACTGTATACGTACATACGGTCATACCTTGTATTCTGTACTGTACCCTTTGTACCCCTTGTACCAATATATAAAGCTACCTGGCCGCCCGGTATGAGGCAAGGTCTACCCTACCAAACATTACCTACCCTTACTGTTTTCATGGTATCAGAGCCGGCGGCGTAACCTAGATCGGATCCGCTCGGCACCTTCTCCGCTGCACGCGATGGTGACTTCCTCATCGTCGTCGTCTATGTCTTCGGACAGCTCCAAGTCGACTGCCTCCAGGCTGTCCAACCCTACCCTCAACTTTGGCGGTGGATCATCCTCGTCAGGTGGTGGCTCGTCGGGGCCCTTCAACTTCGCCCCGATGATCACAAATCGCCTCCACCCTGGAAACTATCTGTACTGGAAGGCCCAGGTCACGATGATCCTTCGCAGCCATCTCCTGACCGGCTTCGTCGACGGAACGTTTCCGTGCCCGTCTGAGTCAACTCCAAATCCGGCGCATGCTACTGACAGCACGGCTCCTCCGGTGATGTACAACCCGGAATTTACTGCCTGGCATCAGCAGGATGCAGCTATACTTTCAGCCATCATGTCCACTTCAACTGAAGAGATCCAGGGGCTCATCCTCTTCGCCACATCTTCTGCAGATGCCTGGAACACCCTTGAGACGAGTTTTTCCTCACAGACAACAGCCCGATCTATGCAGATCCGTGGCGCTCTTCAGAAGTGCAAGAAGCTGGACAAGTCAATCACCACATACTACAACACGGTGAAGTCCTTGGCTGATTCATTGATGTCCATTGGGCAACCTCTCAGCACGTCTGAATTTACTGGATATCTGATGCAAGGCCTGGGTGAAGAATACGACTCCCTTGTGCAGTTGGTTTCTGCGCGAGCTCTGACGGATCCCATGCCACTCCGTGATGTATATGCTCAGATGTTGGCAACGGAGCAGCGCATGGAGGAGAGGAAGGCTGAGGTTCACACCGATATGCGGATGTCTGCCAACTATGCAGGTTCCAAAACCTCGCCTCAAGGCAGCAAACCCAGCTATCAGCAGACCTACAAACCTGATCCTCGACAACAAGGGAAGCCCATCTACCCCAAGTCTGGTTTTACCCCGTCGCCACAAAACCCTACCTCTGGCTATACTGGTGGCGCTCCGACTGGCGGTGGCTCCGGCAACCGTCCTCAGTGTCAAATATGCACCAAGTTGGGGCACGTTGCCTCCTGCTGCTTCAAGCGGTTCGATCGCAAGTATCTTGGCCACGGGAATGATGGGCGCTATATGGAGAAGCAGATTGCTGCATTCTCTGTGACTACTCACCACGGGTCTACCTCGTCCTTCCCCGTGGATCCTAGCTGGTATGCGGACACCGGCGCAACGGATCACCTCACCAACGAGCTCGACAAGCTTCATACCAGAGAACAATACAATGGCAAGGACCATGTTCACACGGCTAATGGAGCAGGTATGCGCATTACTCATATTGGTCAATCTACTCTTCCTACATCATCACATCCACTTCACCTAAACAATGTCCTCCACGTGCCATCAGTCACTCGCAACCTTTTATCCGTTAAGAAATTCTCTCTCGACAATAATGTTTTCTTTGAATTTCATCCTTGGTTTTTTCTTGTTAAGGACCGCATCACGAGGGAGGTTCTTCTTAGAGGGGGCTGCCGTGGAGGTCTCTATAGTCTTGATGTGTCTTCTGCATACAAGCATGTCTTCAGCAGTGTCAAGGTGTCCCGTTCGAGGTGGCACTCGCGTTTAGGTCATCCAGCTACTCAGATTGTTCAGCATGTGTTGCATCGTCATGAACTTCCTTCCGAGTCAGTTAATAAAGATGTAATTTGTGATGCTTGTCAGCAAGGCAAAAGTCACCAGTTGCCATTTTCCCTTTCTACTCGTGTTACTACATCACCACTTGAGATTATTTTTTCTGATGTTTGGGGTCCTGCTCAAACTTCTGTTAGTGGACATTCATATTATGTTAACTTTGTTGATGCTTATAGTCGTTTTACATGGCTTTATCTTCTTAAACATAAATCTGATGTATTCCACATATTTCTTCAGTTTCAACAACATGTTGAACGTCTCTTGGGTCGAAAGATAATACATGTTCAAACTGATTGGGGTGGTGAATATCATAGACTGAACAAGTTCTTCCAGGACATTGGTATCTCACATCGAGTATCTTGTCCACATACACACCAACAAAATGGCACTGCTGAGCGAAAACATCGACATATAGTTGAAACAGGGTTGACACTTCTTGCACATGCCTCTGTTCCATACCGTTTTTGGAGTGATGCTTTCTCCACCGCATGCTTTCTTATTAACCGTCTTCCTAGTCGCGTTATTAATATGCAAACTCCTGTAGAACGACTCTTAGGAGAAATACCTGATTATACTTTTCTCAAAGTTTTCGGCTGTGCATGTTGGCCACACCTTCGCCCTTATAACAAACACAAACTCGAATTTCGCTCCAAAAAATGTGTCTTCCTTGGTTACAGCTCTATACACAAAGGCTATAAATGCCTTCATGTTCCTACCAATCGCATGTATATCTCCCGTGATGTCATCTTCGACGAAAATGTGTTTCCTTTCTCCCAACTCCCAGCCACTACCACTTCACCAATTTCTTCCACTATTCCTCTCACTCCTGACCAATTTGATGATGTAGCATATACACCTTTGCTCTTAGCTAATCATGATGCAGGGAAGCACCGTGGCGCACGCCTGGAATTGCTCGATCCTCCAGCTCCCACTACGGACGACGCTCACGTCGCACTCGACGACGATCTGCATGGCGGTCCGCTACACCCCCATGCAGGACCGCACACGTCGCCTAGCCTGGACGGCTTCGTCACGCCTCCACGCTCGCGCGCTTGCGGCCCAGTTCGTGGCAGCTCATCTGCCTCGCCTGGAGCAGCCACTGCCTCTCCTGGCGCTGAGTCCAGTTCCTCTGTGCTGCCGGTAGCCTCACCGACGCAGCCTGCGGCCATTCCTGTGCAAGCCCCTGCTCAACAAGGAGTTACTACACGCCTTCAGCGTGGCATACGTAATCCCAAGAACCGTACAGATGGTACTATTGCCTGGTCTGTTTCTCGTCAGGCACATCTTGCTGATCTCACTACTGCAGAACCTACTGATTATCGTCTAGCTATGGCTTGTCCTCATTGGCGTTTGGCCATGGAAGCCGAGTTTTCAGCTCTTCAAACTAACAAGACATGGAGGCTTGTTCCCCCAGTTTCAGGTGTCAACATTATTGACTCTAAGTGGGTGTTCAAAATTAAGCACAAGGCTGATGGTTCTATTGAACGGTACAAAGCACGTCTTGTCGCCAAGGGGTTCAAGCAACGTTATGGGCTCGACTATGAAGATACATTTAGTCCAGTTGTCAAGCCTACTACCATTCGCCTGCTATTATCTCTGGCTCTTACCCATGGGTGGCATCTTCGTCAGCTGGACATACAGAATGCATTCCTACATGGAATTCTTGAGGAGGAAGTTTATATGCGTCAACCTCCTGGTTTTGCAGATCCTAGTAAGCCTCACCATCTATGTCGTCTTGATAAGGCACTTTATGGGTTGAAGCAAGCTCCAAGGGCATGGCATGCGCGTCTCACCACTGTTCTTGGTGGTCTTGGCTTCACATCCTCCACAGCTGATACATCCCTGTTCATCCTGAGGCGTCCTGATATTACACTCTACCTCCTGGTTTATGTGGATGACATTATTGTTGTCAGTTCTTCTGCAGTTGCTGTTGATCGCCTTCTTCATCAGTTGCGCAGTTCTTTTGCTCTGAAGGATCTTGGAAGACTCAATTATTTTCTTGGCATAGAAGTTCAGTTTTCTGATGGTTCCCTAGTTCTCACTCAGCGCAAATATGCCTCCGAGCTGCTGCGCCGTGCTGGCCTCTTGAAGTGTGGTCCAGCCCCTACACCCATGGTTTCTTCTGAGAAGTTGTCCTCCATGGATGGTATTCTTCTCTCTCCTGAGGAGTCTAGTAAGTATCGCAGCATTGTGGGCGGTCTACAGCATCTCACCATGACAAGACCGGACTTGTCTTTCTCGGTGAATAAGGTGTGTCAATATCTTCATGCCCCTCGGAGTACCCATTGGTCAGCAGTTAAGCGCATCTTACGCTATGTTCAGGCTACCTTATCTGATGGCTTACAGTTGAGACGTCCTACTATGTCTCCTGATCTTTTGTCTGCCTTTTCTGATGCTGATTGGGCTGGCGATGCTGATGATCGTCGATCAACGGGGGGTCATGCTATCTTCTATGGTGGCAATCTCATTGCTTGGAGTGCTAGGAAGCAAGCTACTGTCTCTCGTTCGAGTACGGAGTCTGAGTACAAGGCTCTTGCTAATGCCACGGCTGAGCTTATTTGGGTACAAGCACTACTTGGTGAACTTGGTGTCCCACAGACTCGTCTGCCAATACTTTGGTGTGATAATATTGGTGCAACATATCTCTCTTCAAACCCGTTTTTTCATGCACGTACGAAGCATATCGAGGTGGATCATCACTTTGTTCGTGAACGGGTTGCTCGGAAGTTGCTCCAAATTAAGTTTATCTCCTCCAAAGATCAACTTGCTGATATCTTTACCAAGCCTTTACCACTGCCATTATTTCAGTTGTGTAGGCGCAATCTCAACCTTCATAGCTCGGCTGAGATTGAGGGAGGGTGATAAACTAAATGTATAGTCCTAACATAACTGTATACGTACATACGGTCATACCTTGTATTCTGTACTGTACCCTTTGTACCCCTTGTACCAATATATAAAGCTACCTGGCCGCCCGGTATGAGGCAAGGTCTACCCTACCAAACATTACCTACCCTTACTGTTTTCACACACAAGGAAGCTGCACCGCACCTTGCTCAAGACTATGCAACAGCTTGCGGAGGCCAAGTGCCGACTAGATTCAGATTTGCATGAACCAACAACAGCCATGAAATTCTGAAACCATGTATGGCGTGACATAAATTTTCGCTTGTGCAAGTTTCAAACTCCTTATGTAACTCTTACTTTCATTCCTTGATTCTCATATGTCCATGTCATCATTCAGTAGAGAAGAAATCATGGCACGGTTATGAACTTGTTCATCCTCTTGTGATGTTGACACACATTTTTGGATTGCAATCAGGCGATTCTTCGCTGCATTAGAAATGCTTTATTTTTTAATTTAATCGGTAGTTGATTTGAACACACATTTCTGTTTTCATTAGCACGTCATAAAATTACCATATCTCAGCTGTCCCTGCAATTGATAAAAATGGTGAAGCTTTTCATGTCAATATTAAGAAATCAATACAGAAATGAGGGCTACAGCCTACATGCATCATATTTGAAAAGTTTCATTTTTCTTCTTCACAAGCTGCCAATTTGCAATCATCTTAGGGCAGATTACACATCCTGTATTTGACACCTTGTAGTGTTTTTTCTGAACTGTCATTTTAACCATCTACGGGACCTAAATTTGTAGTGTGCGTGATTTCCACCCTGTCCACCGATTGAAGTGTTACAGTAAGTTAAAAAAAATTGTGTTTGCAGCAAATCTTCTAATGCGAATCCTGCAGCTCGATGGGTACTGAGAACATGTATATTCTTGGACACCCATCAATGTTTGTCCACGTGAACTTTTGAATTTCTGTGTAAAGAAGTACTGTAGGTGTTTTAACAATGTGTATAATAGGATTCTTTTACCATTGTACACTTTTGGTTCTTCCTCATGTCCATTGGCTCACACTCGCGATAGGAGAATTGATCAGTTGCGGCCTCCACTTGCTCCATTGTAGTATTAATTTTTCTGTGCAACATTGATGCAGGTTTAGTTAAACGGCTAAACATATCTCTGCTGATATCTGTAAAGGATGAAACGAACAACAGTGCTCCAAAGCAGAAGGCTATTCTGTTTCTTGAAATGACATGGAAATATATTTTTTCTTCCTTGAAGTAATACATGGATAGATCTATTCTATTCGAAGTGCACCTAACTATTTGGCTGTTGAGTTTGTACCAACTTTCTTCTTCCAGGTGGCGAGAAGAAACATGGCAGATATGGCTTTGCAATACTATATGTAGGTGATTCCGAAGGAGGATCAGCCTCGGTTCAGGTCATATGGCAGCGCAGACGGCGGATTTCAGTCCGTCTGGAATAAGACTACTCGACCATGCTATGCACATTCATGATGCCCTGTGGCTTTCTTCAGTAACTAATATTCATGACCTGATGCCGGTGGGAGTCCTATTCAGAGAAGAAGCTCTTAATTAATTAGCTTGCCCCTTTTGAATTTTGCAAGTTATGCAATCCTTCTTGTATTGTCCTATGGATTGTACTCCTGTAATCAGGTGACACACATGTTGCTGTCGCCTGCTGTATTCATCAGCTCAACTGAGCCTGAACAAGAAATAAGCTGAATATATTGGTACATTCAGCTCCGTACATGCTTCCTCTTGCTTGAGACATCTTGGACAAGTCATGCATGTACACACTTCATTGGTATGGTATATATTTTGTACCCTGAATCTTGAATCTGAATGAGCTGAAAGGTGACTCGGGACTTTTCAGACCTCCTTGCACCCAAGTCCACTGTGTAGCTATTCCAATTAATAAGCTTTTGCGCATGGCCACGAAGGCTCTATAGCCCTCGAGCATGGAGAATTGGCGAGGCGAGCAGGGGTCTATACTTTTTTTTTGGTTCACTACGCATTTTCTTTGCTGGAATTTAGTGTCCAGTTGGTGCTTTCTGATCAGCTACGACTGTTCTTTCGCCTCTGCATTGTAGTTTGCTAAGTATTTTTCTTTTGCCCACTTGTTTTTATTCTGTTGAGCTTTATTAAGACGACTCCAACTTGCTTCTTGAGGTAAAAGGAGTTACCCTTCATTAAGGATGATGAGCTTCAGATCGGCATAGGTCTGCCTTCTCTGGGTTAAGGTCTGTTGGCGATGCCGCCACTGAGTTACCCTTTCTATTTGTTGAAAAGAAAAAGAGTTACCCTTTCTATATCGGTGGGGGCATAAGATGAGTGGGTGACACATCTACCGATTAGCAGAACTGGCACAACAGGAAGGTGCAAAAGAACTACGCATTTCTTGAAGGTTCAGAGAGGAACACCGCGGAGGAAGATAAACAAGAGGCAATCAGACGAGGAAGTAGATAAGGAGTAAAGAGTTTGCATTAACTAGAAGTAGTGCAGTTTGGATCGGTGAGCTAGGAATGCAGAAAGCTGTCTGATAATACAACTGATACACACACCTCACATGATCTGTATAATAACTAATCCTCTACGTTGGACCTCAACGCGAACTTATCTCTGGTAGATAATTCAAAGATCAGTGACTAATGTAATTCCGTTTCTTTCTGGCAAAAAAGATACACGCACACAAAAAAAACCAAGAAAACCCTTTGTCACAGCAATATTCCCAACACCGGCATCAAATAACAGTACTTCTAAAGAAGTTTTCCACTGAAACATTCGGTACATCAAACAAGCACTGCAGCGCCCAAACCATAGAGCTCCTGTCACAATGATGAACCATATTCTCAAACTTGCTGAATCCCTAAATACTTATTCCAGTTGTAGAGAACCTTGCCACACGGGATTGCTCACATGCTTTCTACTGCTAACTGGTTCATGGAATTACTCGATAAACACACGAAAAGAACAGAAGACAAAGTACGAGACATGATCTACGATGAAAGAGGTAAGGAACCTTCCAGCCAAATGTGAGATCCGAGCACCAACAGATCCCTAGCATCACCAGTAGCTAGACCACAAAGAACTTTATGTCAGTAATCATCATCATCAGAATCTTTCATAAACATGCGCATACCCTTGAGGAACATACGGTCTTCTGGATTGAGTTCGGACTCATAGACACCGTCAAGGTAACGGAAAGGATCACAGTAGTCGTCGTATTCATCTGAGTCCAGGATGTAGTCAGGCGCATAGGCATAATCATCACTGTCAGACTGGACGCCAAATGACCAGAGAGGGCCCTCAAAGCAAAGATCATAGCCATCCATTGGATCATTGGGGAGCTTGAGTGTCTTAATGTTACGACATTTTCTCCGCAGAGCACCATCCATGGAGATGTTGAAGCAGTGGCGGATGTCGAGGGACTCCAGGTGGGGGCAGTTGTCAAGGATGGCTGTCAGCCCCTTATTGGTGAAGTTTTGGCCAAAGAGCTGCAGGGAGCGCAACCCATGCATGGATGCAATCCCCAGAGCATCATCATCCCTGTTATACCTGAACTCATTATTGTCATCCTCAGTGTCCGTGTCATCACCGAGATTGCAGAACCGGTACGCATTGAATTTCAAGTGCTTCAGCTCTGGACATGCTTTGCCAATCTCCTCAAACACTTGCTTCCCACCTATATTTGTGAAGAGTGAAATCTCAAGCTCCTCAAGCAGAGGGAACTTCTTTATCTCCTCTTCGAATTCCATGATATCCTGACAAGCAATGAGGCTGAGACTCTTCAGAGATGGTGCCCTGCAAAGATAGAAATTGTACATTAGTAACCGGAAAATACGCCCTCAAAACAGAATTGTTGATGTATGCTGCACAAGTTATAACTGGCACAAGTGCTTGCCCCAGTGAAGTTGCAGCTATGCACTATCAGTCCTACGAGATAACAATATAGAGGTGATTGCAGTAAGAATAAAATATTAACCAATAAATACGCCATAAAAAAGAAATGCACAGATATTATGTAAAAACTATGAAGAGTTACCATCTTTATCCTGGTGTAGAAGAGCACTTAAAATATGATTGTAATAGGGGATATGTCATCTCAGAGGATAGTCACTGTTAATGACCAGATATGAGTGTAATAGGGCTTAAGTCGTTTAGAGGATAATTACCCATGATGACCAGGATATCACCTGGAATGAGTTTAGTGGTACCTACTTCACTTATTTATGTTTGGCACACAGAACATTAGGTGAACGGACTTGGCTGGAGAATGCAGTTATAGGGCACGACAGCAGCACTTAAAATCTATTTCGCATATAAACTCAGCACGGAGTAATTTATTCCACTTCACTGTTAAAAAGTAATATGGGATCATCAGCAGATCCAATGTTCAATATTTTCATGTTTCATCCCTGAAACTACAACTCCCTGGTGCCCCATTTCAAACCAAGGAAAGCATTGCTCTATGCTAAATATGCAAGGAAACTTGTGAACTTTCTAGACCAAAGACCACCAGAAGGAAATCTCACATAGTTGTGTAAGCTGATAACACCTTAAGTTCCTACCTTAGATAATTGTCAGGCATATGAGGAAATCACACTGCTTGCTACGCACAGTTAATTACTTTGTGAAGATAGGTTGCACAGGCACCCGCTAAATGGTAGGCTGAGAAAAATCATGGGAGTAAAACACTAAGACATGAAGATATTCCAGGTATGAATAGCGTTACATTCTTCCTCTGAGGAAAATACCACTAAAGTATGAATGTAAAGATGTAAGTAAGAAGACAAGAATAAGGCTAGGATGAACCGCACCTCTTATCCAATCCTATGTAAACTAACCATTATTACCAGTATTGAATTAAAATCGAACCAAATCGAACATCATTTCATCATGAACAAACCGAAGCAGCATTTTCAGGCTGAACAGAACTAAGCAGACGCAAATTTAAGAGGACGAAATCTTACTGGTCGCCGAGGAGGCGGAGCACGTCGTCGTCTGCAGCATACTCGGCCCAGAACGCCTCGCACTGGCCCTGTGCGCGGCGTATGGCGCCCTGCGCCATCTTGTAGAGGTTGACCTGGCGGTCGAGCTCGGGGTGGCCGCGCATGTCGATGCGGCGCCAGAGCGCGGGGTGGTCGCGCGCGGCGCAGCGCCAGGAGTGGCACACCTGCCCGGCCCCCATGAGGATCTCGATGTGGTCGAGCTTCCGCAGGACGCAGGAGATGGCGTCCAGCGGCAGCGCCGCCCAGTCCCTCGCCTCGCCGTCGGGGCCCGCGTCCGGTGGCGGCGCCGCGGGGTTCGGAGGGGTGAGGGGCTGCGGCGGCGCCCCGCCGTCACGAGGCACTGCGGGGTGGGACCGGGGCTCGGTGGGAGTAGGGTTCGGGGGAGCGAGGGGCTGCCGCTGGGCGACGCCAATGTCGCGCAGGGTGGCGGGCGGCGCCTCGCGAGGTACCCATACCGCCGCCTGCCGATGGGGCACCGCGGGGTTCGGAGGAGCGGGGCGCTGCTGCTGGGCGCCGGCAAGGTCGCGTACGGTGGATGGCGGCGCGGCACGAGGGACCCATACAGCGCGCCCCACCGCCTGCGGACGAGGCGCCGCAGGGTTGGGAGGAGCAGGGCGTTGCTGCGGGGCGCCGCCGAGGCCGCGTACGGTGGCGGGTTGGGCGTCACGAGGCACCCATACGGCGCGCCCCGCTGGCGGCGGCTTGTGGTGGCGGCGGCGGGAGGTGGACATGGCGTTGAGGGTTGGAGGAGAGAGAGAGAGAGAAAGGTTTAGGCTTGCAGGGTACGGCGAGAAATGGGGGAAAGAGACAGACAGTAAAAAGAGGTGTGGATTGCGGCAGTCTGGAATCACGACGCGTGGATTGCGCCGTGCACGTAGCGCGCAAGGCGCGGAACAGGCGCTGGAATTTTGGGGCAGGTTTTGCCGCCGAAGGGCCGCGCTGACCTTCCCCGAGATTACCAGCATCTTCAGCCCCGTCTAACAAAACTTTCCTACACGAGGCTGAATCGAGCATTTTGGGGACCGTCATTTTCCAGCCGCGTCCCTCTAACGCGGTTTTTAAACAGAAATTTAAATAAATTACATTCAAAAGAGATCGTTTCTGTTGAAGTCGTCGTGATCGAAGTAGCCGCGATCAAATTACCAGAAGCGCGATCATATTACAGATAGGTGGTGCAATCTAAACATAAATTAAAAGAAGGGGTTCGGTGAGGCTAGCGGCGCATCCTGAGTCGATGTAGGTACGCCGATCACGACGACCTCGTCGTGCTCTGCCCGGTGTGCCTACTCCGTCGCTGACGCCGAGGCCGACGCCGATGTCGATGCCGCTGACGCAGGTGTACTAGCAGACGCTGTCGCAGACACGCATGCTGGTGCTGGCTCTTGCTCCGGGGGTGGAGTTGCTGCCGCTGCCTCGGCCGCCACCATTTTAGTTTCGATGGCGTCGAGGATCTTGCCTTTGTAGAAGTTGTGCGCCGCCCGCGTCAGGGGAGACATTTCAGTTGTCGACGCAGTCAGCAATGCCGCTGACGCAGGTGTACTAGCAGACGCTGTCGCAGACGCGCATGCTCATACCAGCTCTTGCTCCAGGGTTGGAGTTGCTGCCGCTGCCTCGACCGGCGCCATTTTAGCTTCGATGTCGTCGAGGATCTTGCCTTTGTAGAAGTTGTTGCGCCGCGCGCGTCAGGGGAGACATTTCAGTTGTCGACGCAGTCAGCAGGGACATGTCCTCCTTGCGTTTCTTGAGCTCCATCTTCTCTCTTGCCTCTTGAGCAGCGTCGGCCTTTTTGTCACGGGAGAGCAGGCTCAAGGAGACCTCGGCAAGGCACTGTGTGATCGACGCCTACGTCTTCTCGGTCGCCGCTGCGTCTGTCAAGGCGGCTTTGGCAGCCTTGTTGCCGATAGGACGCCCTGCCGATGTTGCGAGCGACGCATCCAGATCAATGGCATGTTTCTCCTTCGACAACGAGATGTTGCGAGCGACGCATCCAGATCAATGGCATGTTTCTCCTTCGACAACGAAAGACGCGTCAACCGCCATTCCTCGTTCGTTTTGAGCTTGCTATAGCAATGCATCAACACGAAAGACTTAAACCCTTCTGAGTTCTTCTGGTACATCGCCATGGCACGGTCGAACTAATCAAAGGAAGTGTAATCAGATCGTGATTAAAAACTAGGCGCTAAAACTTTTCGTAGAAAGAGGCGTACCACACCGCTGACATTCGTGTCGCTGTCGCCTCTTGTGTCGACCTCGTTATGGTGCCCATGGAACATGTTCACTGACGCCTGGATGATGGCCCAGCGCGTCGACATTGCCTTTTTGCTCCTCTTCATTGTCATCGTGCGGTAATCCTTGTTGACTAGCTTGCGCTCATCGAGCTTCGCCTTGGTCCTCACCCAATACTTTTCGTACTTTTGGTTAGCACCGATGATGGAGTCATGGCTCACCGTCGACCATGACTCGCAGCGACATTCATCCTCCAGAACCGTCCACTTGGGGCCTCGTGTGCCCAAGGCCGCCCTCTTCTTCTTCCTCTTCTTCCTCACGCCGGCCGCGTCAACTTCCACGAGATCCTCTGCATCCTCTGCGGCATCAGTGGCATCATCGTCCTCGTCATCGCCGCCCTCTTTGTCATCGTCATCGTCGTCCTCCACCCCCTTCTCGTCCTCCCCCTCCTCCTCCTCAACACCGGCGAACTAGAATTGAGCGGACCACTGCGGCCAGTGAACGGGGCGCCGTCCTCACCGGGGCATGGCTGGCACTGGGGCGCTTGGTCGTACGCCGGGGAGTAGAACACGACGTTGGGGTTGAAGCCGCCATGCGGCAGCGCATCCTCGTACCGTGGCGACAAGTTCGGTGTCACGCACCCGAGAGTGGCATAAGGGACGTCGTTGAAGAAGCCGGATGTCGACGGGGACACCACTCCCGGAATGTACGCTGGCCCCGACGTACTCCATGGGCTCGCGTTGGTAGCCGCGATACACGACGCACGCGTAGAGACACACCCCTCCTAGTATATGTAGACCGGAGGAGGCCAAAAGGTTGAACCGGATGGAAGAGATGATGTTTGAAGTCTTGAGAAGCGTTCTACTAGCTAGGAAGGGCGGGAGCTAAGCAGATGAATAAATGGGGAAGGATTTCGATCGGTCGGTCCTTTCTAATCCCTCTCCCTTCTCGATCCGGTGCTAAGTGACGAAGGGCTAGGATGTGTTGTCGCATGGATTGATGATCTGGCATGTAATTGGAGATGATCGAGGTGAGGAGGTCAATACCGCATTTGTTAACCATGGGATGGAATCATAATCAATCGGTCCAGTTAATTGTGCAGGCATAAAGCTTCCTTATTTTCCCCGTCACCTAATGAAGCTGGATCCAATAGACTTCTTCCATGATTTTCTCGTTCTTAATTAATGGCCGGCTAATTAAGCTGGACCCGGTAGACTTCTTCCATGATTTTCTCGTTCTTAATTAATGGCCGGCTAATTAAGCTGGACCCGGTAGACTTCTTCCATGATTTTTGGGTTATTAATTAACGGTTGCTTTGATTCTTATTATATCCTCAAGTTGAATCTGGCAAGCTTGGTTGCTACGTATAATAAACATCAAGTCGTCACAGCGCTTGGAAATTTAGGAAGAAAAATATGAGCTAGATTCTAGTTGTCGTTGTGATTATTCTGTCATTAGTCAAGGAAGTCTACCATGTTCTTGTTTCAGAAGAAATAGGTACATATTGGTTTTTGCTGATCAATAAAATCACTTCAACCTTGAATTTGCAGCTTCCATAAAAAGGGAGGGGGGATACATGTAGTTCTAGTAGTACCGATGCATATATAACCAACCGATCGAAAACCTTATTTCATGAGACCAAAACAAAAAGTGCGGTGAATTCCATGAGCTTCATCATCTTGTTTCTTTGAAAATAATTCAGGAAACAAACAAAATTCTATTTGAAAGAGAAGAGGAATTCAACAACCAGTGACAAATTTCGCCATAACCAAACTCTTTTTAGGACATTTACAACACACATAATCAAAAATAAATATGACAAACACTTGAATATTATAGATAGATATATATCTCTGCATATGCAGCTTTAATCTTGTACTAGCGCACATATAATCTGCTGCTATCACGCATGCCTGCACCGATAATCCCACAAGCTACTGAAGCTTTACTACTACCAGTATTGCTTATGGGCTTACAAAATGAACCGCTGCGCAAAGGAAACAACTACAAGCTCCAAACTGGAGTATTACAGGAATTTGAGTTTAATCTAGTTCAACACAATATTACATCAGCTCAAACAATATGTCACAACATAGGCTGCAACCAGAAGCACCGCAGGAAGGTGAGCCGCGCTTTTCAGAGTCGTCCTTGCCCTTCCATGCGACACACCAATTAGCGCAGCATGCAGATAGCAGGGAAAATAAACACATCATTAGTTCAACATTCACTTACCAATACCAGGTATAATCACATACATTACAGTGGGTATATATTTGAGCCCAAGAAATACCAGGATTGTAAACTAACGAATGGGGGGCAAATAACAGGCCAACTTGTGGGCTTATCATGTCCATAAATCAGCTGTACAAAAGGACACATGGCACCATGCATGGACTACTCAGGCCACGTGTCTAACAATAACTACACAAAAAGCGCCCAACAGCAAGCATGCTACATAAAAGAACATGTATAGGTAACATGAGCAGGGCCATAACAGTTACAGAAAAGACCTTAGCCTGATGTCCTACCCAAAGACTTCAAAGGTAGTCACAGGACAACCTTTCCGAGTTCTAACTTCCAAACCTATAGCTAAGCTAGGCCATGATAGTATGATATCACAGAGAAGCTTGTAGACACAAGGGGAGGAGCTGCTACTCACCTAAATCATGCACCATAGCAAGGGAGTCAATCTGCAAGTACAAGAGCATTGGAAGAAGCCCTCAACCACACTCTTGAGCTTGGGATAGTCTATTCACCTGCAAGAAATAAAATGGTACGAGTAACCATCAAGTACTTCCAATGTTCAAACATATTTGAGCTACGGAGTGCACCAATCTGTTCAGAAACATGGTGTGTTTTGTTCGTGTTTTCATCATTGTCCAGACAAAGTACTATGTATAATTAAAATAAAATACATAAGCAAGATCGAAGACCTAAAAAAGGAAGAATAGAACAACCAAACCAAATGAAGTATTTACAGATCAACTACAACATTAAAGAATATACACAAGCAGTCAAGAACAAATATCTTGGTACTTTCTAGCCAAATGGTAAAAACACTGACAACCCAGGACTTCAATTGTGGAGGAAAGAAGGAGAATTGGAAGCCAGTATTGCGGATTTGTAAGAATGGCCCATTTGAGTGCACTAATCAGTCAGTGGTAGAACTAGCTTGCCTACATTGAGCATTCAAGTGGGCAACAAGAGAGCAGTACCAAAACACTTGAGTTTGAAACAAAGAAAGACCAAATTAGGTAGCACCTGACCAGCCAAACACATGAACAAGGGTAGCAGGTACACAAAATATTCCATGGTCTAGAAATGTGAGATTTTTTAATGTTCTACTTTTTAGTAACCAAGAAAATTAAACACAGTCAAAAAAATTATTAAAAAAATAAGAGATAGACATCATATAAAACTTAGAATCATGCCTATCACAACACAAGACTGCATCAGGAAAGAAGCAACATGTAACCAGCCTGCCTGTGAACCGTGTCCGAACAGTCAGGTTAGCAATAACTAAAACCTGGAACCAAACCACCTGATCCAACCCAGGAGCATATCACAGCACCACTTACATAAATACCACATTCCTATCACAGTTAGAATAGAAAAATTGAAAACACATAGAGGAAAGGGGGACAAAAGGGGAGCCACCATTTGCTTTCAACTAGAAAATTCCACACACATGAATTCAAAATGGACAACATATAGAAGAAATCTAGCCTTTACCTCTACAGGTTTGGAAGGCACCTCCTACCAGATAAGGACTGCAACCCCTGCATGCAAGTGGTTAAGGTTTAGAACAAGGCCACAACATAGACAATCCCCTGATTTTGATCACCAATACGAGAAGAATCGACAGAAACCACGTCCCGGGAAAAAATCACAGTTCGAGCAAACAATGAACCAAGCATGTATCACACACTCAAAGTCAATACCCATATTAAGAAGACCCATCCCACAGAAAAAAAGGCACCCAAATTGATACCCAAAGTAGTAGATCCGAGAAGAATATTAAACCACCTTATTACAAATCACACTAGCAAAAGATAAAACGTTATGAGTCTAACCAAATACTAGAGTGTTGCTTCAACACCTTCCCACATGCCAAACCATACAAAAGTATTCGAGTAATGAATAATACACTACTCACGAGGGCCATCCAAATATCCATACTAGAGTGTGTTGCGTCAACACCTTTCCACATGCCAAACCAAACAAAAGTATTCAAGTAGTGAATAATACATCACTCATCACGGCCATCCAAATATCCATCTGGCAAAGTTTTGCATGAGAAAATATAGCCTTAGCCTAAGTAATTTTATTGGGTATGACACTATAACAGAGATCAAAGAGCTGGTGAAGGCACAGATAGAGAAAGATGTGCTCAAAAAAGGGGGGAGGCCAGCAAATCAGTGCTCAGAAATAATAGGCCCAAAATATATTAAGAATACATAGGCAACATGGTCATGGCAAAGAGCTGGTCAAGGCACAAATAGATAAAGATGTGCTCGAAAAAAGGGGGCAAAAGGCCAGCAAATCTAGGCCCAAAATATATGAAAAAAACATAGGCAACATGGTGATGGCAGCTGACAGCAACAACTGACATCATGTAGAAATCCCAACAAATATTGTTATGTGAGATCTCTTTCTACACAAGGTTCACCGACAACTTGAATCTATAATAACACTACTTATACTTATTGCAAGGAATATTGGTACTAGGAAGAGAACATTTATTTTGGATGACCTTTCTCAATTTGCCATAAATAAGAACAACATTCGGAATGGGATTATGAGTTGATGTACGGTATGGGTAAAAAAATATAGATCAGGGGGGACATAGTTGATGCACATGAAAACACCGCAGAAGCAACAACCAAGAGGACAGCCGGCTTTTGGAATGGAAATAGAAACTTTGAAATGAATTGCATAATTGATCAAGCATCAGATACAAAATAGCATTGAAAAACATTGAAATTATGAGAAGAATCGTTGTGTATAAAAACAAATTAACACTTTACCAGGTATGCAATCTTAGTGAAAACATGGTGGTCTTGTTAATAGTAATCATAGTGGTTTAGCAAATGGGATTGTATGCATCACACATTGCACAACATAAAACCGATTAACCATTGCACCTTCAATGGTGCAACAAAAGATTTCAGTTTTAAAAAATCAACTACAAATAGTAAAGATCAGATGGTAGTGCATGATGTATTAATTGATCATCACAACAATTATAAAATTAATCATAGAGCACCTAGGGGACACATACAGAGTGACCCGAAAACGAATATTGCATTGATGAGATCCTACAATAGTAGCATCCTGCCACTACCAGGAGCAAAGCAACAATGATAGATACTGTTCTCACCTGGGTCACAGCTGCAGCAAGGGAAGATATCTGGTTGTGACTTGTGTTCAACATCCGGAATACTTTCAGGTTTTATGAGCCAGTATAAGATTATGAAGCTCCACTCCCTAAAAACGAGGATTCCTTTCTTAGCTGCAAATCCTTGTACAGTATAGCTAGCTAATAGCAAACGCATAAGTCGTCCGGAAATGAGGATCTTACTTCACCATTTTTCTTCTTAACCGTCTGTGCCCAAGTTCTTGAACACCTCCGGGGAACCTAAATGAAGCGAAAGAACATGTAGAGGTAACATCAGCAAGGCCATAGCGATTCTGAGAAAATATGGAATAAGTATTACGCCTACGCTACGCCAAGATATCACAGACCACCTTGTAAGACACAAGGGGAGGAGCTGTTACTCACCTAAAACATGACACAATAGCAATGTAGTCAATCTGAAAGTACAAGAGCATGGGAAGAAGCTCAAGCGTGCTCTTCAGCTTGGGATTGTCTATTCACCTTCAAGAAATAAAACGGTATGAGTACCATCACGTACTTGTAATGTTCAAGCAGATTTGAGCTAAGGATCAATGTCAATTACTCCGAATTGCACAGTTTACCACACACAAAAACATCAATTACGCCGAAATGCCCCACCAGAAGATCTATGCTACCTACTTAGTTCATTTCGGTACGCTTGTCCTAAAAAAGGACGAATGCACATATATAATCAGACAAACTGGACTTTTTAATTTACACACGCATTAGCAAACCGTACATTAAAAGCTTCATCAAAATGCTTATGAAAATTTAACGAACATTCCAGTGTTAGTGCTTAGAACGAACCAACATGAGGATATATGATTGCTTCAACACCTCTCTCTCAATTAGACATTTGTGCCAGAAAACACTAGCCAACACTCATGGGTACACCATGTCAGCAACCAGACCTCAAACAGGTGAGAAAGGCACCTCCGAGATGGACCGCAACACACACTTGCATGTAAATAAAACGAAATGAAGTTCAGAAGAAGGCCACAACACGGGGCTTGATGTGAACACATACCAACAACTGATTAAAGACAACCATAATTTTCATTAAAAAATAATAGCAACAAATCGTATAGAACTTAACATCATGGATATCACGATACATGATATCATCAATTATGAAGCAACATGTAACCAACCTGTGAACCGTGTCCGATCAGTCAGGTTAGCTCTAACCTGGAACCAAACCACCAGATCCAAACCAAGAGCAGATCACAACAGCACGTACATGAAGACCACATTCCTGTCAAAGATAGAATATAAGAACGATGAAAACATAGACGAAAATGGGACAAAAGGAAAATGGGACAAAAGGGGAACCGTCGGTTGCTTTCACTTAGAACTCTACACACACGAATTCAAAATGGACAAAATGTAGAAGAAATCTAGCATTTACCTCTACAGTTTGAATGTAACCTCCCAGCAGATACAGACTGGAACACCTGCATGCAAACAATTGAGGTTTAAACAATGCCACAACACAAACAATCAGGTAATTAAAATTAGGCGCCATGTACCAATACGAGAAGAATTGACAGAAACCCCGTTCTAGAAAAAATTCACAGTTCCAGCAAACAATGGACCAAGCAGGCATCACACACTTGAAGTCAATACCCAAACCATACAATAGTATTCGAGTAAATGAATAATACAGAAGTCACCAGGACAGTCCAAATTCGCAAGGTTTATTCCTAGCAGTCAGCAGGACCATCCAAATATTCATCATGCCAAGTTTTGCAAAAGAAAATATAGCCCAAAGGGGGGGGCAAAGGGCCACCAAAATAGAGGGGGGAAATAATAAGCCCAAAATATATTACGAATACATAGGCAATATGGTGATGGCAGTTGCCAACAACAACTAACAGCATGCAGAAATCCAAAAAATATTGTCATATGAGCTCTCTCTGTACACAAGGTTCATCGGCAACTTGAGTAAATCAAACACAACACTGCATACTTATACTTACCGCACCAGTAAAACTAGGAATATTGGTAGCACAAAGCGAACAATTGTTTTCAAGCACCTTTCTCAATGCAAGGACCAAGAGCAACCAAAATTTACTGTCTATATGAGAAGTTGCCATAAATAAGAACAACATTCAGAATCGATAAAGAGTTGAGGTACAGTATATGCAAAAATTATAGCTTGTGAGACTTAGTTGATCCACATGAAAACACTGCAGATACAGCAGCCAGTAGGACAACATGATTTTGGAATGGATGTGGCATTAATTGCATAATTGATCAAGCGTCATGTACCAAATGGCATTGAAAAACATTGAAAGCATGAGATAACACCTCACTAGCTATGCAATCTCAGCGGAAAGATGGTGATCTTGTTAATAATAATCACAGTGATTCAAGCAAATGGGGTTGTATGCATCACACATCGCACATCATAAAAACGATTAACTATTGCATACCTTCAATGGTGCAAGAAAAGATTTTAGTTTAAAAATATCAACTAAAAATAGCGAAGATCAGATGGTAGTGCATGATGTATTAATTAATCATCACACAGGGAATGCAGAATTGTGGTATGGATATGATATCATCACTTCGCCCATCAATTTTTTAAAAAAGAACAGAGATCATATATGCTAAGGCGAAACAAAACTAAAAAAAGAGCATTACTTTCAAGATAAGTAACAGACCATAATACAGAGAAAATAAAAATATATGTAAACTTATAACACAAGACACTAAAAAGAGCTCGTACAAATGACTAGGCTGCAGATGGTTCAGATTGAAAACGATAAAAGCCACGGGCAAGTTTGTCTGTTCTTTATTTTTATCACATCTTTCAATGGGTAAAAATGGAGCAAATCACAAGGATGCCATACATACCAATCGTGACTTGCCCCAGTTCCGCTTCACAAACATGGCAGCAAGCTTAAACAGGCCCATAGCCATCAATTATGAAAGGCAGCAAAAAGCGCTTTGATAAGGCCCGTAACCATATCATGCCGTTACAACAATAATGTGCACACACATCCCATAAATGAAATACAATTTTGATACAAATAAGAGTTTGTAATGAAATTAATTTACCAAGGGAGAATTATGAATTCAAAATTCTCATTTAGTTTAGACAAGGTACACACACTACTCTGCTTAGCCGTTTCCTTTTGCTTCAGTGTGAATTGTCTTACTAATTAATCATGAATGGATAAGTTTTAGAACATATATCTTGAGTGTGAATTGTGTTGGTAGATAATCACGAATCTTCGAAAATAACAATTGCTTTAAAAACATAGGTTGCAGCAAAAATAAACATATTGAATAGGAAACATTTCAATACTTCCAAAATAACAGATGTTGGCAAGATTTTAAATACCTCTCTAACATTTTCCACAAATCATGTAGATTCGGCTGTACAGCATGCTAATGCAGGAGACGGAGTTGGTCCACGGGTTGAGCTTGCCGGTCGAAGGCCGCAGGGATGTCTATGTGTTGCATTGGACACAAGGCCGCCATTGTTGTTGTCGAAGAGGAGGTCCCGTCAGTTGAAGAGCTCGTCACTGATTTCCACCAACTCCATGAGTACAGCTGAAAAAACATCTAGCACAAGAAGCCAACATATTGATGGCATCTGAAAGAGATCCCATCCAACTAAAACAGGCGAAGAAACACAAAAACTTGGAACCCCATAAAATAGAATAAGTGGGAAGTAAAAAGGATCACACATAGACGATTGATCTGCAAGATATTTAGATTGAAAACCATGAAAGCTAGGCGCATGTTTTTCCTACCGCCCATCTTCGACACGTCTTCCAACAGGCAAAGCTGGAGCTAATCACAAAATACCAATGTTATCTGCCCCACTTTTGCTTCACAAACAAACATGTCAAGAAACTCAAGCAGTTCCATAGCCATTATAAAAGTCAGCAATAAGTGCCTGGATTTTCTACCAAATAAGCGGAATTTAAACATCGCATGCATTTTTTTTCCAATTATTATTTGTAAAACAAATTAACACTTCCCTATTTGCGCAAACTCAGCCGAGAGATGGTGATTTTATTTGCAATAATCAGAATGATTCTGCAAATGTGATTATTTGCAATAATCAGAATGATTAATGTGATTATTTGCATCACATATTGCACACTAATAAAACCAATTATCCACTGCATATCTTCAATGGTTCACCACAAGATTTCAGGTCAAATATATCAACTAAAAATAGCGACCGGAGATCAGATGGTAGTGCATGATGTATCAATTGATCATCACAGTGAATGCAGAGTTGTGGTATGGATATGATATCAGCACTTCTCTCCCATCACTTTCTTACGAACGATGATCAGAAATCATATCAGCTAATCATGAACAAAGCTAAACAAAGAGCATTATATTCAAGAGAAGAACCATCATAATACAACGCCAATAAGTAAATGGTATCAAATAAAGAGATGTAAACTTAAAAGGCAGGACACTAAAAAGGAACTTGTATAAAGGAGTGAGCTGCAGATGGTTCAAATTGAAAACCACAAAAGCTATAGGCATGTCTCGCTTCCCATTTTGCCATGTTCTTAATGGGCCAAACTGGAGCTATGCACAAAATCCTTGGAGAAACTCACTTCAACTCATGCAATAAATACGAAAATATTGTTTTTTAACTAAGAAGAAAGTATTGTTGCTGAAACACTACAACTCGGAACATGAAACGACGTAGTGTATCTTTTTATCAGATCTAATATTTTCAACACAGAATCTAAAAGTCAGTAGATCCATTTGTAATGTACCAGCAGCTGCTAGTAAACATGTAGAAAGTCTGAGAACAATCATTATGCATAAAACTCTTAGCCGGAAGATGGAGATCTTATTTGTAATAATCACAGTGGTTCAATAAATTGAATTATTTGCATCACAGACTGCACAAAAATAAAACAATTATCCACTACATATCTCCAATGGTTCACCACAAGATTTCAGTACAAAAATATCAACTAAAAAGAGATACATAGATCAGATGGTAGTGCATGCTGTTGTGGCCGGTAATATTAGCATGCACGTCTCCCATCAATTTTCTACAAGCAAGAACAGAACTGAACAAAGAACATTATTTTCAAGATAAGCAACAGATCATGATACAACGCCAGTAAAAATAAAATAAAAAGATAAACTACAAAGGCACCACATTATAAAAGAGCTCGTACTAAAGCTGTGAGAAATCAAGTTCGCCATGCTGCCCAGTTTTGCCGAGTCTTTTAACGGGAAAAATTGGAACAAATCTCAAGGTCGCCGTACACACCAATATGATTAGCTCCAGTTCCACTTCACAAACGGGCATGGTAGCAGACTTAAATAGGCCCCAGAGCCATCCATCATTGTAAATAAAAGCGAGCGAAATGCGCTCCGATTTTGTATCTTCATCATCATCAACCTGTGTATGCAGTACTAATAAAGATGATATCATAGTAAACTAATTCAATGGAAATTGGTAACAGTGTGCTCGCCAACACACAGAACTCCAATTAGCTGCAAGGACTTAGTTATTTTGGTACATAATCACCGTGATTAATTTGGCGCATCGAAACTTAAAATTGCTGCATGTTTTAGAGACAATTTAATTGCAGGCACTACTAACATACAGAGTTCTATGTATACATGTCTATTGCAAAACATAAGTATCCGTCATCATCAAATCCAGAGAAGCTGAATAGGATCCCAAAAACCAAGACATGATCGACATATTGCATAACTTCATCAAACAAGAAAAACGAAAAATCCATGTTCCTTCGAAATATCGCAGCTAACAACGAGACAACAAGATTAATGTAAAGAGATTTTATAACATGCCACTACAAGGAGCAAACAATCATTGAGGGAAACTATTCTCATCTGTGCCACAACTGCAGCAAAGGAAGATATCTAGTTCTGGGTTTTGTTCTTATGTTCAACACCAGAAGGCACGACAGTAGCAAGCTAGTGCATAAGAGGTGCCGAAATGCGCAGCCCACCTCCCAACCTTTTTTTGTCTTGACTGTCTGAGTGCAAGTTTTTTTACACCTCCAGGTAGAGAGGTGTTGCAACAATAAACCTAAGAACGCACGTAGAGAGAAAAATGATTTTAAATCCCACCTATTCCGAAAAATGGAATCTAGCTCGAAAAGGTAGAGATACTAGTTTGCTTAACAACTTCATTTGGCTTTACTCGCCTGCCAAGTTCATAATATACAACCTTTAGGGTTAACTGTGGAGACTATCACTAATGAATATTTAATATTTGCAAATTGCAAGTGCTTTGACAATATAGGTTGCAGCAATCTTTAAATAGAAACCTTCCATACTTGCAAGTACAAATAGATTTGTAAGAGGCCACAGAATGCTCTAAATTTTCTTAGAAATATCGTAAATCGTAAGTATTGTCCTAAGTTTGTCTAACAACAAAACCAGCTGTTTAACTGTATATCGTGTCTGAAATTAAGTTAAATAATGCAAATAAAGATTTTTCCGATCAGTTTGAAAGGGAGGGACCTTGGTAGGTATAAAGTAGGTCCTAAGTTCAGTAGATCCTTAATTATTGATAAATATTGTAAGGATGTCAAATGATGTATCTTAAAACTCGTAATAATCAATGTGTAAGAGTACTTGGTCCTCTTTTCTTAAGATTACACAAAACCTTGGATTTCTCGTTGAATTGTAAGTACGTAGCTGTATATTTTGAAACAGTACATCATAAGTAATTGTACTAGCAGCCCAAATGCAATTATATATCAGGCTAATATGCATCTTAGAACAGCATGAACTACACCATAAACCTACCAAATTAAACTGCACATAGATGAGTTAACCACCAGGCTTTAAGACAAATGGAAACAATACCTTACTTTACTAAAGAATAACCACGAGAACTAACACGATTCAAGCAAATGAGAAACGGAGTACACAACCTAACTACACTCATACAGGATTCAAGAATTATAGGTGAACATTATCTGTCATGGAAATTAAAAGCTTCCCTATATTTCTTCGTAGATTAATACTTTGATGTATAAGTTCCATTGTAGTTTTTAAAAGACTAGATCTTCTGATATATATTTCTGTGACATATGGATCATATCATCACCGTTGACTGTCTTTTTCTACCCTGATAAAGAAACCACAGTGTGGTCATTTACCCCCCCCCCCCAAATGTACGCCCAAAACACATAGATATTCAAAAGAACGTATTTTCAAATCTAAATAGGCTCAATATCTAATAAAAGATGAACCGACAGAACTTGAATGACTTGAGGTAACAATATTGAGGCAGCAAGCTTCAACAATTAATAATATCACTACAAAATCACAAGATGCCAATCATCCCTATAGTTCCCAACAAAATGAAGATAAATCTAGTTCAGGCAGAAGTAAATGCTTCAACAATTAATAATATCAATATTGTTGCCTCAAGTCATACAAATGTAGAATGAATCCAAACCACCTAGTTCATGCAGAAGTAAATGCTTTTTCCCCAACAAAATGAAGATAAATCCCAGCAATCCCTAATTTACACTACCCTGATAGTTGTTGGACTGCTAGCTACAGAATCTTACAAGTTGTTTCTGTTTTGGTCGTAGCTAAAACCAACAAATATTTTCTAAGGCAGTATAATTATTGTCAGCAAAGTGCCTCTTACGAATTAATCATCAATATACATGGTAGTTCCTTAGACTGCTCATAGTGGGAGTAACATAGCTAGTAACATCACACATCTCAAGGCATTTTGGTGACATGGCATGCGAATAAATGAAGAAAGAGAATGAGGTGGTAACTAGCTATGTTACCATAACATCACACACCCCAAGACAAAATGAGTCTACAACATAATAAATGACACAATGCATGACACCACATATAAGTTACTACCCACTATGAAGATAGTAACATAGACTAGTAACATGGCATATGTTACTAGTCTAAGTTACTCCCCACTATGAGCAGCCTTAGTTAGCATTTTCAGCAGACTAGAGAAGATTACACATGAAACACCTAATGACATATTAGAATCTGCCACGTCTCAATTAAAATCTGAAGATCTAAAAAACCTTTTCTACACAGTACCATACAAAAACAATGATTACGTCGCAATTCCTAGTTATAAATGGGCAGGTACATTAATTACGGCGAAGGGCACAGAGAGGAGCTCCTTGTGGTCACCAAGTCATCCCTGAATGAGAAGAGTAATTTTAGTTTCAGTTAAAACTGCAGCAAACACGTAACTGAACTTTCTTTAATACTTTAAAATATGCCTACTTCTAATGACTAGTGGCCATGATTGATCTGTCTTTTGTTTCAAGTAGTAATATTAAAAAACACAATAAGGATTATAATGTGGAGTTTTATTAGACGAACAATGCATATACATATTTTCTCTCTCGGAAATCTTCTTATTATAAGATAAGATTGAAAAATACATCTGAACATACGAAATTGGGAGAGTGGACACTGAGACAAATCCTTGTCTGGATTATGGAATCAGTGGAATCACACCCAGCTGTAGCGACTGCGACATCAAGTATCAAACAAACACGAGTTTCAGAACTGATCACCTCAATGCTACGTATGCAGGAACCTCTCCACAACAAGTACCTCCATTAATGAGTACTTCAATAGGATTCTATCACATATTCTGCCAACAAGCATCACTAGCAAGAAGCCTGGCTTTTGCACTGTACAAATGCAGACATGGCATCTAATTAAATACATGGTCTTCTCAATCAATCAAAGCAGCAAATAAAAATGGATCACACATCGCATGCAGAACGCAAGGTGCGAGTAGTACTTACCGACTTGCCCATTTCCCCTGTTAGTTTCCGAGAATCCCGGAGTGCCAAATGGGCGCGAGGGCTCTGACGTCCGCGGGCAAATGCGAGGATGGGGTGACCTTGATATGGCCACGGCGACGGTGACGGCGGTGGCGGACTTGTTGGAGTAGATCAAGACGGTACTGAATCGAGAAGCGACGTCTCCGCCGCTGGGTAATTAAAGAATGTATTTCGAAGGTGGAGGCCGAGGATTGAGATTGGGGGGATTGGGGCACAAGTTGTACCTTGAGCGTGCGTCTAGAGACGGGAGCCAGGAAGCCGACCGTGGCGGTGGTCGACATAGTCGCCGGTGGGCGGCGGACCAAGCGGAGCCGCTTGTGTTTCCCTAGAGCACGGACATCGAGGGACGCGGCGTCGCCGAGGGAGTGGGCCGGGAGAGGGGTGAACGGCGTGGCAGGGGTCGCCGGGAGGCGGCACGATCGCGCGAGGGAGGTAGGGAGACAGAGGAGAAAACGTGGAGATGGAGAGATGTAGACGTGCGGCTTTTCGATCTCTCTGTATCTTCGTCTTCTTTTTCTTTCTCTCGAGTCGATCCGCTGCCGCTATTGGTGCTCCACGTTTAAGACCCCGATTATAATGATTACTACTATTTGCCTAGCCCAAAAATCGAATAGTAGTACAGTATATTAACTACTCACGGAAGTTACTCCTAATTAACTGCTCACGGAAGTTAGCGACATAAGCTCCCGAGACATGCACCCTTCTCGATCTTATTTCAATTTTGGATCGCAACTTTTTTTTTTGTCATAGTAGTTGGAAGCTAGGGAATGTGTACCAAACATGGATTGCTGACCTGACCCAATTGATCGATCATTATCAAACATGTGCATGTACATGTACATTACCTAGCTAGAGAACCAACCAACCACCTCGATCCTTTTACTTTTTTCAAGCACACCACGCATGCATAAGTTGTATGCCAGTCTGGCACAAAGATCTCGTACATCTAACACAAGGCACTGGTTGAGCAAAATAAAACGGCCGTTGTCTCCTAACCTCGTCTTCCTTGTCCGGACATGTCGACGTCCTCTTCTCGCCTTGCCGTCGATGACCGACAGTGAAGGTGTCTAGCCTGGCCTAAACCATTAACTTGTTAGACGAGCGGGGGCGACCGTCGCCTCGTTGGCGCATGCATGGCATGGTGGCGTTGTCTGCCATGCTGGTGTCGAAATTGAGTCCGTGTCTTCGCTCGTCGGTACCCTGTCATGGAATAAACAAATCGTCGAAAAAAAATATGTGTGGGTGGAGTGGCTTGATGACGATGGTGTATGTTGCATTTAAACCACAACATTCCTCCTTGGATATACATCGATGTGAAGGATTAAATCTGTGCTCCAAGATAGCCGCCGCAAGGATATCTCGCATCCACTCAGAAATAGATCGAGGGGGAGGTGAGGAGAAGGTCGGGGGTGACATCATTGTCGGAGAGGTGCTCACACATCCGTTTGAGGCGCACGAAGGCACATAGGACATGAGTGATCGTGGGCACATCCCATGATAGCAAGCATGCCCGCGGTCAGAAGCTTCTCTTGGAGGGCCAGTGAACCGAACAATTTGTAGTTGGGCTCCGCATGAGTAGACCATATCTTCTTGACGTCGAACCTGGCATGGCAACCGTAAATCTGAGCGGTGTAAGGATAGCTGGAGAATGGCCATCTCCTAACTTAGTACGCGGGGTTCTAGTACTTAAATTTTATTTGATTCGTCACGCCAAAATGGCACTAGCTAGTACGCAAGAAAAAAAAACACAATGAGTTTTGGGAAAGTGAAAATTCGGTAGAATTCGGCCATATCCTTAATAAACTATTCCGCCAAATTTGAGAACCCACACCTGGACTTGAACATACCGCAGTAGTCGCGAGCCAAGCTAATTTCGTCCATGTTGTTTAAAGGTTGCTCACGTACTGATTGTTGTGACGTGTTGATTGTGCTAGCTAGCATATATATATATATATATAGTTCGAAATGCCGATCGATCGTGCGAGTTCCGCAATGAGCAGAAAAGGTAGGTAGCTAGCTAATTTGGTGTGCGGTGAAATTAATCAGCTGATGTACCTGATGCATGGCTGGTGCACGTCGTATGTGCACGTGAGATTGTTGCTGTTGAGTAATTTTGATCGGAGAGGTAGGTGGATATATACCTTTGTGGAGGCCGTAAGTCGATGGGAGAGCGTACGTACATGCATGGCATCGATCGATCAGCTACTGTACGTGATGCATGGCCGGTGCATGTGCACGTGAGGTGGTTGCTGTTGGGTTTAGTGTCGGTCTCACGCGCGCGCGAGAGCACCGTTGAACAAAATACTGTATAAAAAATATACTCCAAAAAGAAGAGGCGGGCGGGGCAGGCAGGTCGATCGCGGGACGGGTGCGTCTCACGCGCGAGACGTTTGGGTCCCACCGCGCGCTTAATTACCACGGATCGAGGTGTTGCGGCGCGCTGGCAAAATCCAGGAGGAAAGCTCGGCCAGCACGTCTCGGTCGCACGCACGCACGCAGGAGGTGAGCCAAACAGCGACGCGGCGGGCGGATAATTAATGATGGACGCATCCCTTCCCTCCTTCCCTCGAGCGACGCGCGCGTTGTTTCGGTCAGCACGCAGGAGCTGAGAGGTGGCTGGCGCCGAGGGACCCGCGACGTTTCGGTCGCGGATGTGCATGCGCGTGCGCACGTCACGTATGCCTTTGGTCAAAATCCCCATCTCTCTTCCTCTAATGGTAAATTACTATAATTAAAATGATCATTTCAGTTCCTCATTTGATTTGATCACAGCTACGATCTGAAATATTATTATGGTATGTGTAAAGGAGAAACAAGGTTATCTGTATGCACCGGCATAGCTATAGAGTGCAATCTATACACGAGTATTCTGACATCAGCAAGCCTGGTCAGATCTTCTGATGATGAAAATAAGATTGATGATAACTTGAGGGTTGGTGCTACTAAGTCCTTCTACTTTGCTGATTTAAGATACTATTGCCTAGGTATAACTTTACCGTTACAGATATATTGAAGTGCACCTTCCAAACAAACAACGTGCCATGAACTCAGCTGTCATCTTTTTTCAGGAATAATTCTTGTTCACTGTCACTTTGTTTTTGTGCTAGGTTGGGATCGGAGGGCCTCTTGTTGATTCTGATGGGTATTTCGTCGGTATGAACTTTTATGACGAGGAAGTAACTCCATTCCTACCTAGGGACATAATTCTTGAATGCCTCAGGAATTTTGAGACAAGGTATGTCTGCAACTTTTGGATGCGTTGTATAGCAGTTATCTTGGATGTTAAAACTATTCCTCGGTGTGTATTTGTAGCACCATTTCTGCAGAAAATACCGACCGTACTCCAAACAGGTGTCCTTTCCAGCACTTCTCGTAACTATCTGTGCCGTACTTTCTTGCATGAATTCACTTTTTTCTAACTTTTCTTAAGTCACATCCTGACAGATGGCCAGTGCCTAAACCGTATTGGACTTATCCGATAGGAGGCGATCCGACAGATCCTGCAGATGACCTGAGTACTATGATGCGCTCGATTGTCTCACCGAAGTCGGAGAACTTATCTGGCTGTTCGGTCTAGATACAATAAAAGTACTCTGGTGTCCTTGAATCGCTCCGTTCCCAAATATAAGACGTTTTCGCAGTTCATTTTGAACTGCCAAAACATTTATATCAAGGAACTGAGGTACAGTATTTCATAGCTACACGGTAGCATAAAGAAACGTTCCATATGATTAATGTGAACCTGCAAGTGTACATTGTGCCGTTTAATGTTCTGAAATTAGCTTCAAATAAGGATGTACACATCTTGAAATGGATTTCAACATATAACAAAGCAGGAAATCAATTCATGATTTTCTTATAAGACATAGAAGGTTAACACACGCTTATAGACATCAAACATGCTTAGCAAATCATTACTGAAACCTTAAGAATTAAGAAATCTGAAACAATGTGCATGCTGATTTTAAAATGGGAGCCACAAGTGACGGAAGTACTCCTTGATTTTAAAATGGGAGCCACAAGTTACGGAAGTACTCCTTGATTTGTCTTCTTTTCTATGTAGTCGACATTTGATATTTTTTTTCTACTATCATCGTGTATTATTGAGTACCTGTTGACCACATATAAATTTTGAAGTGACCTGGTGCAAGGTGCAGATAACAAAGTGTCTTTCCAAGATAGTATAACATGGGTATTATTAAAAGCCTCTTAGATAATGGTTATGTGGGAGTTAGAATAAATGATGAGAATAGTGATTTCTTTATGACTAGTAGGGGTGTGAGACACGGAGGTCTCATCTCTCCCATCGGAGGAATGTTTTGATGACATAAAAAAACCACTTCGTAACTGGGTGGTTATAAAGGTGGCACTGGGTACCTGAAAGTGAGAATTGAAGATCATGGATCAAGAATGGGATTTTTCCATCCAAATGACGGAGAGATATACTTGGGCCCTCTCGGTGGGTGATGGCAACAACTCTGTGTGGACCAACTCGTTGGGACTCCAAGTGCAGAGTGTTGTAGCAAGCGTCTTTTTCCCACAAGGGTGACTCGAGGGTTTATATCAAACTCTCGGAGAATTAGCTTAGAAGCTGAATTATTCATCTCCTCTTCGAGCAACCTGCAAAATAAAGTTCTTGTCTTGTTTCCCCAACTCCACCGTGTGGTTTTCTAGCACAAGGTTTCGTATTAGTAATAGAAAATACAAGTATAAAAGTAAAGTAAAGTAGACAACCTAAGTAAACTAGATAAAAACAAATAAAGGCTAGTGGTATTTGGGTTTTGTGTGTGTGTGTATGTAGAGAAAGTATTTTTTGGTATTTTTGGATTAAATAATAGTGGTAAATATAAAGTAAGGTAATAGTGTTGGAAAGGTGTTTCTAGTGATTTAAAATGGATCGGAGTTCATGGGTTCACTTGTCTACTCTCCTTTAAGATGTAGTTGACACTAACAATTCATCAATGACATAATATTGGTGCAACTTCAACGTGTGTTTGATAAGCATTTATATAGGCATTACATTCTAACATAGAGATGATGCAACACATCTCTCTTATACTCTTCAAGAAAGGGAAAACTCCAAGCAATCTTGAATTAAGAATCAACGGTATAGCCTTAAGCTAGTATTTTGACATAATGTTTGAATATCAAATATGCTACCTTGAACAAACAAAATTATTATAATGTCACATGATATTTATAGCACATGTAGTCACTTTATCTCTAATGAGGCAGCAAAAGAAAGGTAAATACCATAGTAGTCACTTTATCTCTAATGAGGCAGCAAAAGAAAGGTAAAATTATTAGAATGTCACATGATAATTATATCACATGTAGTCACTTTATCTCTAATGAGGCAGCAAAAGAAAAGTAAATGCCACTCCATCTAATACACACTTCTCCCCACACATGTTCTTGCATACAAGTTGGATCAGAACAAGTACTTAAGGATTGGGTACATGATATGCATCTATCAATACATCTTACACATAATAGGTTCTAATCTCATATATCAATATCATTGAATAAAGATCCATCACATATGAATTACATATATGACCATAGTCATGTTGTGTAGCTCATATGGTCTATGAAGAACAAGAGAGAAATAGATCAAGATACCGCGACAAACTCATAAGTTAAGAGGTGGACTACTCCCTCTTCATCATGGTGATGATAGTGGAAATGTTGGAGAAGGTGGAGATCCCTCCGGTGGAGTTTCCCCCCTCCAATCTTCGCTGGTTCTAGATTTGTTTTGGTGTTTCGGTGTTTCTACGGTACTCTCCTCGAGGAAGCCTCGGGAAGTCCTTTATATATGGGTTTTTAGGTCAGACAAAATCCATGGGAGAAAGAATCTAGAGAATCAGACGGTCAAGGAGGGAAATAGATCTAGTGGCGCGCCCTCCCTGGCTAGGCGCGCCACCAGGGGCCGTTTGTCCCTCCTGGCCCAACTGGTGACATCCAAGCGCTCCAGATCCTTCTCTTGATGAAATATTAGCACCCCCGAAATCCTTGGTCAATTTGACTTCGTTTAGGTCCCTAAAAGTTAAAAGTACACAAAACAGCGTTTTCCTGTCATGTACGATTATAACCCAAATAAAGGAGATCATTGTTAAATCCCCAAAAATCAATATAAAGCATGGATATAACATCATATATGTTGCAAATATGTGGGAATATATGTCAACAAACTACAAAGTTCATGCATGCATTTTACATGCATCAGTGGGATGGCACCCAATTAGCTTGCAAGCATGTGACTATGTCACAAGGTATGTCGTATCATGGAAAGAGTACAAAGTTCTTATCAGTAACGAGATTGAACTAGGTATGGAGATATCAATGATCAAATCTCGGATAAGTAAAGTATCACGAGACAAAGGGATTCGGTAACGAATGCTTATGGTTCTTTCGATCAGGAGGTCAACGTTGAATGTGTAGGAGCCATTATGAATCTCCAGGTCCCGCTATTGGTTATTGATCGAGAGGTGTTCCGTGATCGTTCGTGGAACCGTAGGATGACACACTTAAGGTTCGACGTCGCTTAGGGTAGATTTGGAATGTGAGTTAGAAACCGAATGTTGTTCGGAGTCTTGGATAGGATTCAGAATAGTCCAGAGAATAAGATTCATATATGGGAAATCACTTTTTGTGTTTTTGGAAAGTTTCGGTGTTTGACCGGAGGTTTCTATAAGGTTTCGGTGGGCCACCATGGCTCTTTCACAAATAAACAATGCATGTCGGAAATGCATATAAGACATTGCGCATCCACTTTAATGTGTTTGTTTGCTAAGATGAACCGACATGGCAAAGTACTATGTAGTGTCTTTGAGATAAATATTTTAATCTTTGATGGAATCCTAAGTTTTCATAGCTTTGACCATACCAAGTTGAGTTCACATGAGCCAACTCCATTTGTTCTCAACGGTCCCATTCTAACATGATAAGTAGATCTCACCGAAAAAATACCCAAGTTAGAGTAGCGCCACGCCACGAAGTCCTCTATCCCATCCGACAATGGCATTTGCAATATAAGCATGGCCAAAAAATATTTCTAACCATCACTTTATCCCATTGACCCGTGCTTGGATGAACCAATTCATTCACATGAGTTAATTGGAGTAGTCCTATTTGATACTGAAGCGTGAGAGGCACTTGGTATACTTGAACATCCTTTAGGCCGGGCCTAACAAAGCTTGGTACAGAAAATCAAGGCCCAGCCTCAATCATTGGGCATAAATTTCATGCCCAAACCCGGCCCAGTTAGGTTTCGGGCCCTCTTTCCTATTTCCAACATTTCTGAGTAGTCCGGCAATTGGGCCTAAAACTCAGGATCAGGTCAGGCCCCGTGGGGATTTTCTGTTGACACGAGTCGTGTCTACCACTCTCGCTCTCGCTCTCGCTGTCTCGCACCTCCGTTCCCCATTCACTCGCCACCGGCGGGGGGCGGCGCCGCCATGCTTCGGCTGCGGCGCAGCATCTTTACCCGCCTCCTCTCGTCTCCCTCCGCCTCTCCCATCTCCCATCTCCACCGCCTCCTCTCCGCCGTTTCCCCAAGCCCTGGACTCAATGTGGAGGAGTACCTCGTCGATCGATGCGGCCTCACCCGGGCGCAGGCAATCAAGGCCTCCGCCAAGATCTCCCACCTCAAGTCCCCCACCAATCCCGACGCCGTCCTCTCCTTCCTCGCCGGCCTCGGCCTCTCCACCGGCGACGTCTCTGCCGTCGTCGCCAAGGACCCCAAGCTACTCTGCTCCGCCGTGGACAAAACCCCCGGCGCCCGTCGTCACCGGGCTCGCCGGTCTCGGTGTCGCGCGCCTCGTGCTGGTCGCCCGCGGCGATGAATCCGCTGCAGATCCATCGTCTCCTACCTCAACTACTACCTGCCCATCTTCGGCTCCTTCCACAACCTCCTTCGAGCCTTGAAGTTCAACAATAGTCTCCTCGGATATAACCTCGAGAGGACAGTGAAACCCAACGTCACGTTCCTGCGGATTGTGCGGTCTACATGATTGCGATATTGCCAAGCTGAGCATAGCTGCGCCGAGTATGCTCACCAACAATCTGGACCGTGTCCGGGCGACTGTGGCTTGCGCCGAGCGTTTAGGTGTGCCTCGTGCCTCTCCCATGTTGAGGCACGCCCTGCACGCTCTTGCATTTGACACCGAGGACACTCTCGCCGCCAAACTAGACTACTTGAAGAAGACGTTTAACTGGTCTGATGCTGAGGTGGCCATCGCCGTGTCTAGGGCTCCGCTTGTGCTGACAAGGTCCAAAGCAACGCTGCAAGGAAGGTCTGACTTCCTCATGTCTGAGGTGGGGTTGGAACCCGCCTACATTGCTCATCGCCCAGCAATACTCTCTTATAGCTTGGAGGGCCGGCTCAGACCCCGATATTATGTTCTAAAGTTTCTTAAGGAGAATGGATTGCTACAGCGGGAGCGGAGCTACTTCTCAGCAGTCATTGTGACCGAGAAGGTGTTTGTGGACAGGTACATATGCCCACACTGATAAACTAAATGTATAGTCCTAACATAACTGTATACGTACATACGGTCATACCTTGTATTCTGTACTGTACCCTTTGTACCCCTTGTACCAATATATAAAGCTACCTGGCCGCCCGGTATGAGGCAAGGTCTACCCTACCAAACATTACCTACCCTTACTGTTTTCATGGTATCAGAGCCGGCGGCGTAACCTAGATCGGATCCGCTCGGCACCTTCTCCGCTGCACGCGATGGTGACTTCCTCATCGTCGTCGTCTATGTCTTCGGACAGCTCCAAGTCGACTGCCTCCAGGCTGTCCAACCCTACCCTCAACTTTGGCGGTGGATCATCCTCGTCAGGTGGTGGCTCGTCGGGGCCCTTCAACTTCGCCCCGATGATCACAAATCGCCTCCACCCTGGAAACTATCCATCGAAGGCCCTGTGTCACGATGATCCTTCGCAGCCATCTCCTGACCGGCTTCGTCGACGGAACGTTTCCGTGCCCGTCTGAGTCAACTCCAAATCCGGCGCATGCTACTGACAGCACGGCTCCTCCGGTGATGTACAACCCGGAATTTACTGCCTGGCATCAGCAGGATGCAGCTATACTTTCAGCCATCATGTCCACTTCAACTGAAGAGATCCAGGGGCTCATCCTCTTCGCCACATCTTCTGCAGATGCCTGGAACACCCTTGAGACGAGTTTTTCCTCACAGACAACAGCCCGATCTATGCAGATCCGTGGCGCTCTTCAGAAGTGCAAGAAGCTGGACAAGTCAATCACCACATACTACAACACGGTGAAGTCCTTGGCTGATTCATTGATGTCCATTGGGCAACCTCTCAGCACGTCTGAATTTACCGGATATCCGATGCAAGGCACAGGTGAAGAATACGACTCCCTTGTGCAGTTGGTTTCTGCGCGAGCTCTGACGGATCCCATGCCACTCCGTGATGTATATGCTCAGATGTTGGCAACGGAGCAGCGCATGGAGGAGAGGAAGGCTGAGGTTCACACTGATATGCAGATGTCTGCCAACTATGCAGGTTCCAAAACCTCGCCTCAAGGCAGCAAACCCAGCTATCAGCAGACCTACAAACCTGATCCTCGACAACAAGGGAAGCCCATCTACCCCAAGTCTGGTTTTACCCCGTCGCCACAAAACCCTACCTCTGGCTATACTGGTGGCGCTCCGACTGGCGGTGGCTCCGGCAACCGTCCTCAGTGTCAAATATGCACCAAGTTGGGGCACGTTGCCTCCTGCTGCTTCAAGCGGTTCGATCGCAAGTATCTTGGCCACGGGAATGATGGGCGCTATATGGAGAAGCAGATTGCTGCATTCTCTCGTGACTACTCACCACGGGTCTACCTCGTCCTTCCCCGTGGATCCTAGCTGGTATGCGGACACCGGCGCAACGGATCACCTCACCAACGAGCTCGACAAGCTTCATACCAGAGAACAATACAATGGCAAGGACCATGTTCACACGGCTAATGGAGCAGGTATGCGCATTACTCATATTGGTCAATCTACTCTTCCTACATCATCACATCCACTTCACCTAAACAATGTCCTCCACGTGCCATCAGTCACTCGCAACCTTTTATCCGTTAAGAAATTCTCTCTCGACAATAATGTTTTCTTTGAATTTCATCCTTGGTTTTTTCTTGTTAAGGACCGCATCACGAGGGAGGTTCTTCTTAGAGGGGGCTGCCGTGGAGGTCTCTATAGTCTTGATGTGTCTTCTGCATACAAGCATGTCTTCAGCAGTGTCAAGGTGTCCCGTTCGAGGTGGCACTCGCGTTTAGGTCATCCAGCTACTCAGATTGTTCAGCATGTGTTGCATCGTCATGAACTTCCTTCCGAGTCAGTTAATAAAGATGTAATTTGTGATGCTTGTCGCAAGGCAAAAGTCACCAGTTGCCATTTTCCCTTTCTACTCGTGTTACTACATCACCACTTGAGATTATTTTTTCGATGTTTGGGGTCCTGCTCAAACTTCGTTAGTGGACATTCATATTATGTTAACTTTGTTGATGCTTATAGTCGTTTTACATGGCTTTATCTTCTTAAACATAAATCTGATGTATTCCACATATTTCTTCAGTTTCAACAACATGTTGAACGTCTCTTGGGTCGAAAGATAATACATGTTCAAACTGATTGGGGTGGTGAATATCATAGACTGAACAAGTTCTTCCAGGACATTGGTATCTCACATCGAGTATCTTGTCCACATACACACCAACAAAATGGCACTGCTGAGCGAAAACATCGACATATAGTTGAAACAGGGTTGACACTTCTTGCACATGCCTCTGTTCCATACCGTTTTTGGAGTGATGCTTTCTCCACCGCATGCTTTCTTATTAACCGTCTTCCTAGTCGCGTTATTAATATGCAAACTCCTGTAGAACGACTCTTAGGAGAAATACCTGATTATACTTTTCTCAAAGTTTTCGGCTGTGCATGTTGGCCACACCTTCGCCCTTATAACAAACACAAACTCGAATTTCGCTCCAAAAAATGTGTCTTCCTTGGTTACAGCTCTATACACAAAGGCTATAAATGCCTTCATGTTCCTACCAATCGCATGTATATCTCCCGTGATGTCATCTTCGACGAAAATGTGTTTCCTTTCTCCCAACTCCCAGCCACTACCACTTCACCAATTTCTTCCACTATTCCTCTCACTCCTGACCAATTTGATGATGTAGCATATACACCTTTGCTCTTAGCTAATCATGATGCAGGGAAGCACCGTGGCGCACGCCTGGAATTGCTCGATCCTCCAGCTCCCACTACGGACGACGCTCACGTCGCACTCGACGACGATCTGCATGGCGGTCCGCTACACCCCCATGCAGGACCGCACACGTCGCCTAGCCTGGACGGCTTCGTCACGCCTCCACGCTCGCGCGCTTGCGGCCCAGTTCGTGGCAGCTCATCTGCCTCGCCTGGAGCAGCTGCTGCCTCTCCTGGCGCTGAGTCCAGTTCCTCTGTGCTGCCGGTAGCCTCACCGACGCAGCCTGCGGCCATTCCTGTGCAAGCCCCTGCTCAACAAGGAGTTACTACACGCCTTCAGCGTGGCATACGTAATCCCAAGAACCGTACAGATGGTACTATTGCCTGGTCTGTTTCTCGTCAGGCACATCTTGCTGATCTCACTACTGCAGAACCTACTGATTATCGTCTAGCTATGGCTTGTCCTCATTGGCGTTTGGCCATGGAAGCCGAGTTTTCAGCTCTTCAAACTAACAAGACATGGAGGCTTGTTCCCCCAGTTTCAGGTGTCAACATTATTGACTCTAAGTGGGTGTTCAAAATTAAGCACAAGGCTGATGGTTCTATTGAACGGTACAAAGCACGTCTTGTCGCCAAGGGGTTCAAGCAACGTTATGGGCTCGACTATGAAGATACATTTAGTCCAGTTGTCAAGCCTACTACCATTCGCCTGCTATTATCTCTGGCTCTTACCCATGGGTGGCATCTTCGTCAGCTGGACATACAGAATGCATTCCTACATGGAATTCTTGAGGAGGAAGTTTATATGCGTCAACCTCCTGGTTTTGCAGATCCTAGTAAGCCTCACCATCTATGTCGTCTTGATAAGGCACTTTATGGGTTGAAGCAAGCTCCAAGGGCATGGCATGCGCGTCTCACCACTGTTCTTGGTGGTCTTGGCTTCACATCCTCCACAGCTGATACATCCCCTGTTCATCCCGAGGCGTCCCGATATTACACTCTACCTCCCTGGTTTATGTGGATGACATTATTGTTGTCAGTTCTTCTGCAGTTGCTGTTGATCGCCTTCTTCATCAGTTGCGCAGTTCTTTTGCTCTGAAGGATCTTGGAAGACTCAATTATTTTCTTGGCATAGAAGTTCAGTTTTCTGATGGTTCCCTAGTTCTCACTCAGCGCAAATATGCCTCCGAGCTGCTGCGCCGTGCTGGCCTCTTGAAGTGTGGTCCAGCCCCTACACCCATGGTTTCTTCTGAGAAGTTGTCCTCCATGGATGGTATTCTTCTCTCTCCTGAGGAGTCTAGTAAGTATCGCAGCATTGTGGGCGGTCTACAGCATCTCACCATGACAAGACCGGACTTGTCTTTCTCGGTGAATAAGGTGTGTCAATATCTTCATGCCCCTCGGAGTACCCATTGGTCAGCAGTTAAGCGCATCTTACGCTATGTTCAGGCTACCTTATCTGATGGCTTACAGTTGAGACGTCCTACTATGTCTCCTGATCTTTTGTCTGCCTTTTCTGATGCTGATTGGGCTGGCGATGCTGATGATCGTCGATCAACGGGGGGTCATGCTATCTTCTATGGTGGCAATCTCATTGCTTGGAGTGCTAGGAAGCAAGCTACTGTCTCTCGTTCGAGTACGGAGTCTGAGTACAAGGCTCTTGCTAATGCCACGGCTGAGCTTATTTGGGTACAAGCACTACTTGGTGAACTTGGTGTCCCACAGACTGCCTCGCCAATACTTTGGTGTGATAATATTGGTGCAACATATCTCTCTTCAAACCCGTTTTTTCATGCACGTACGAAGCATATCGAGGTGGATCATCACTTTGTTCGTGAACGGGTTGCTCGGAAGTTGCTCCAAATTAAGTTTATCTCCTCCAAAGATCAACTTGCTGATATCTTTACCAAGCCTTTACCACTGCCATTATTTCAGTTGTGTAGGCGCAATCTCAACCTTCATAGCTCGGCTGAGATTGAGGGAGGGTGATAAACTAAATGTATAGTCCTAACATAACTGTATACGTACATACGGTCATACCTTGTATTCTGTACTGTACCCTTTGTACCCCTTGTACCAATATATAAAGCTACCTGGCCGCCCGGTATGAGGCAAGGTCTACCCTACCAAACATTACCTACCCTTACTGTTTTCACACACAAGGAAGCTGCACCGCACCTTGCTCAAGACTATGCAACACTTATGGAGGCCAAGTGCCGACTAGATTCAGATTTGCATGAACCAACAACAGCCATGAAATTCTGAAACCATGTATGGCGTGACATAAATTTTCGCTTGTGCAAGTTTCAAACTCCTTATGTAACTCTTACTTTCATTCCTTGATTCTCATATGTCCATGTCATCATTCAGTAGAGAAGAAATCATGGCACGGTTATGAACTTGTTCATCCTCTTGTGATGTTGACACACATTTTTGGATTGCAATCAAAGCGATTCTTCGCTGCATTAGAAATGCTTTATTTTTTAATTTAATCGGTAGTTGATTTGAACACACATTTCTGTTTTCATTAGCACGTCATAAAATTACCATATCTCAGCTGTCCCTGCAATTGATAAAAATGGTGAAGCTTTTCATGTCAATATTAAGAAATCAATACAGAAATGAGGGCTACAGCCTACATGCATCATATTTGAAAAGTTTCATTTTTCTTCTTCACAAGCTGCCAATTTGCAATCATCTTAGGGCAGATTACACATCCTGTATTTGACACCTTGTAGTGTTTTTTCCTGAACTGTCATTTTAACCATCTACGGGACCTAAATTTGTAGTGTGCGTGATTTCCACCCCGTCCACCGATTGAAGTGTTACGGAAGTTAAAAATTGTGTTTGCGGCAAATCTTCTAATGCGAATCCTGCAGCTCGATGGGTACTGAGAACATGTATATTCTTGGACACCCATCAATGTTTGTCCACGTGAACTTTTGAATTTCTGTGTAAAGAAGTACTGTAGGTGTTTTAACAATGTGTATAATAGGATTCTTTTACCATTGTACACTTTTGGTTCTTCCTCATGTCCATTGGCTCACACTCGCGATAGGAGAATTGATCGATTATGCGGCCTCCACTTGCTCCATTGTAGTATTAATTTTTCTCGTGCAACATTGATGCAGGTTTAGTTAAACGGCTAAACATATCTCTCGCTGATATCTCGTAAAGGATGAAACGAACAACAGTGCTCCAAAGCGTAAGGCTATTCTGCTTCTTGAAATGACATGGAAATATATTTTTTCTTCCTTGAAGTAATACATGGATAGATCTATTCTATTCGAAGTGCACCTAACTATTTGGTCGTTGAGTTTGTACCAACTTTCTTCTTCCAGGTGGCGAGAAGAAACATGGCGTATATGGCTTTGCAATACTATATGTAGGTGATTCCGAAGGAGGATCAGCCTCGGTTCAGGTCATATGGCAGCGCAGACGGCGGATTTCAGTCCGTCTGGAATAAGACTACTCGACCATGCTATGCACATTCATGATGCCCTGTGGCTTTCTTCAGTAACTAATATTCATGACCTGATGCCGGTGGGAGTCCTATTCAGAGAAGAAGCTCTTAATTAATTAGCTTGCCCCTTTTGAATTTTGCAAGTTATGCAATCCTTCTTGTATTGTCCTATGGAGTGTACTCCTGTAATCAGGTGACACACATGTTGTCGTCGTCGTCGTATTCATCACCAATCGAGCTCGAACAAGAAATAAGCTGAATATATTGGTACATTCAGCTCCGTACATGCTTCCTCTTGCTTGAGACATCTTGGACAAGTCATGCATGTACACACTTCATTGGTATGGTATATATTTTGTACCCTGAATCTTGAATCTGAATGAGCTGAAAGGTGACTCGGGACTTTTCAGACCTCCTTGCACCCAAGTCCACTGTGTAGCTATTCCAATTAATAAGCTTTTGCGCATGGCCACGAAGGCTCTATAGCCCTCGAGCATGGAGAATTGGCGAGGCGAGCAGGGGTCTATACTTTTTTTTTGGTTCACTACGCATTTTCTTTTGCTGGAATTTAGTGTCCAGCTTGGTGCTTTCGATCAGCTACGACTGTTCTTTCGCCTCGCATTGTAGTTTGCTAAGTATTTTTCTTTTGCCCACTTGTTTTTATTCTGTTGAGCTTTATTAAGACGACTCCAACTTGCTTCTTGAGGTAAAAGGAGTTACCCTTCATTAAGGATGATGAGCTTCAGATCGGCATAGGTCTGCCTTCTCTCGGGTTAAGGTCCATTTGGCGATGCCGCCACTGAGTTACCCTTTCTATTTGTTGAAAAGAAAAAGAGTTACCCTTTCTATATCGGTGGGGGCATAAGATGAGTGGGTGACACATCTACCGATTAGCAGAACTGGCACAACAGGAAGGTGCAAAAGAACTACGCATTTCTTGAAGGTTCAGAGAGGAACACCGCGGAGGAAGATAAACAAGAGGCAATCAGACGAGGAAGTAGATAAGGAGTAAAGAGTTTGCATTAACTAGAAGTAGTGCAGTTTGGATCGGTGAGCTAGGAATGCGTAAAGTCAGTCTCGATAATACAACCGATACACACACCTCACATGATCTGTATAATAACTAATCCTCTACGTTGGACCTCAACGCGAACTTATCTCTGGTAGATAATTCAAAGATCAGTGACTAATGTAATTCCGTTTCTTTCTGGCAAAAAAGATACACGCACACAAAAAAAACCAAGAAAACCCTTTGTCACAGCAATATTCCCAACACCGGCATCAAATAACAGTACTTCTAAAGAAGTTTTCCACTGAAACATTCGGTACATCAAACAAGCACTGCAGCGCCCAAACCATAGAGCTCCTGTCACAATGATGAACCATATTCTCAAACTTGCTGAATCCCTAAATACTTATTCCAGTTGTAGAGAACCTTGCCACACGGGATTGCTCACATGCTTTCTACTGCTAACTGGTTCATGGAATTACTCGATAAACACACGAAAAGAACAGAAGACAAAGTACGAGACATGATCTACGATGAAAGAGGTAAGGAACCTTCCAGCCAAATGTGAGATCCGAGCACCAACAGATCCCTAGCATCACCAGTAGCTAGACCACAAAGAACTTTATGTCAGTAATCATCATCATCAGAATCTTTCATAAACATGCGCATACCCTTGAGGAACATACGGTCTTCTGGATTGAGTTCGGACTCATAGACACCGTCAAGGTAACGGAAAGGATCACAGTAGTCGTCGTATTCATCTGAGTCCAGGATGTAGTCAAAGCATAGGCATAATCATCACCGGGATCGACGCCAAATGACCAGAGAGGGCCCTCAAAGCAAAGATCATAGCCATCCATTGGATCATTGGGGAGCTTGAGTGTCTTAATGTTACGACATTTTCTCCGCAGAGCACCATCCATGGAGATGTTGAAGCAGTGGCGGATGTCGAGGGACTCTGTGGGGGCGCTTGTCAAGGATGGCCGTCACCCCTTATTGGTGAAGTTTTGGCCAAAGAGCCGCAGGGAGCGCAACCCATGCATGGATGCAATCCCCGTAGCATCATCATCCCTGTTATACCTGAACTCATTATTGTCATCCTCGTGTCCGTGTCATCACCGAGATTGCGTAACCGGTACGCATTGAATTTCAAGTGCTTCAAACTGACATGCTTTGCCAATCTCCTCAAACACTTGCTTCCCACCTATATTTGTGAAGAGTGAAATCTCAAGCTCCTCAAGCAGAGGGAACTTCTTTATCTCCTCTTCGAATTCCATGATATCCTGACAAGCAATGAGGCTGAGACTCTTCAGAGATGGTGCCCTGCAAAGATAGAAATTGTACATTAGTAACCGGAAAATACGCCTCAAAACAGAATTGTTGATGTATGCTGCACAAGTTATAATCGGCACAAGTGCTTGCCCCAAAGGAAGTTGCAGCTATGCACTATCACCCTACGAGATAACAATATAGAGGTGATTGCAGAAGAATAAAATATTAACCAATAAATACGCCATAAAAAAGAAATGCACAGATATTATGTAAAAACTATGAAGAGTTACCATCTTTATCCTGGTGTAGAAGAGCACTTAAAATATGATTGTAATAGGGGATATGTCATCTCAGAGGATAGTCACTGTTAATGACCAGATATGAGTGTAATAGGGCTTAAGTCGTTTAGAGGATAATTACCCATGATGACCAGGATATCACCTGGAATGAGTTTAGTGGTACCTACTTCACTTATTTATGTTTGGCACACAGAACATTAGGTGAACGGACTTGGCTGGAGAATGCAGTTATAGGGCACGACAAAGAAAGCACTTAAAATCTATTTCGCATATAAACTCAGCACGGAGTAATTTATTCCACTTCACTGTTAAAAAGTAATATGGGATCATCAAAGCAGATCCAATGTTCAATATTTTCATGTTTCATCCCTGAAACTACAACTCCCTGGTGCCCCATTTCAAACCAAGGAAAGCATTGCTCTATGCTAAATATGCAAGGAAACTTGTGAACTTTCTAGACCAAAGACCACCAGAAGGAAATCTCACATAGTTGTGTAAGCTGATAACACCTTAAGTTCCTACCTTAGATAATTGTCTGGCATATGAGGAAATCACACTGCTTGCTACGCACAGTTAATTACTTTGTGAAGATAGGTTGCACAGGCACCCGCTAAATGGTAGGCTGAGAAAAATCATGGGAGTAAAACACTAAGACATGAAGATATTCCAGGTATGAATAGCGTTACATTCTTCCTCTGAGGAAAATACCACTAAAGTATGAATGTAAAGATGTAAGTAAGAAGACAAGAATAAGGCTAGGATGAACCGCACCTCTTATCCAATCCTATGTAAACTAACCATTATTACCAGTATTGAATTAAAATCGAACCAAATCGAACATCATTTCATCATGAACAAACCGAAGCAGCATTTTCAGGCTGAACAGAACTAAGCAGACGCAAATTTAAGAGGACGAAATCTTACTGGTCGCCGAGGAGGCGGAGCACGTCGTCGTCTGCAGCATACTCGGCCCAGAACGCCTCGCACTGGCCCTGTGCGCGGCGTATGGCGCCCTGCGCCATCTTGTAGAGGTTGACCTGGCGGTCGAGCTCGGGGTGGCCGCGCATGTCGATGCGGCGCCAGAGCGCGGGGTGGTCGCGCGCGGCGCAGCGCCAGGAGTGGCACACCTGCCCGGCCCCCATGAGGATCTCGATGTGGTCGAGCTTCCGCAGGACGCAGGAGATGGCGTCCAGCGGCAGCGCCGCCCAGTCCCTCGCCTCGCCGTCGGGGCCCGCGTCCGGTGGCGGCGCCGCGGGGTTCGGAGGGGTGAGGGGCTGCGGCGGCGCCCCGCCGTCACGAGGCACTGCGGGGTGGGACCGGGGCTCGGTGGGAGTAGGGTTCGGGGGAGCGAGGGGCTGCCGCTGGGCGACGCCAATGTCGCGCAGGGTGGCGGGCGGCGCCTCGCGAGGTACCCATACCGCCGCCTGCCGATGGGGCACCGCGGGGTTCGGAGGAGCGGGGCGCTGCTGCTGGGCGCCGGCAAGGTCGCGTACGGTGGATGGCGGCGCGGCACGAGGGACCCATACAGCGCGCCCCACCGCCTGCGGACGAGGCGCCGCAGGGTTGGGAGGAGCAGGGCGTTGCTGCGGGGCGCCGCCGAGGCCGCGTACGGTGGCGGGTTGGGCGTCACGAGGCACCCATACGGCGCGCCCCGCTGGCGGCGGCTTGTGGTGGCGGCGGCGGGAGGTGGACATGGCGTTGAGGGTTGGAGGAGAGAGAGAGAGAGAAAGGTTTAGGCTTGCAGGGTACGGCGAGAAATGGGGGAAAGAGACAGACAGTAAAAAGAGGTGTGGATTGCGGCAGTCTGGAATCACGACGCGTGGATTGCGCCGTGCACGTAGCGCGCAAGGCGCGGAACAGGCGCTGGAATTTTGGGGCAGGTTTTGCCGCCGAAGGGCCGCGCTGACCTTCCCCGAGATTACCAGCATCTTCAGCCCCGTCTAACAAAACTTTCCTACACGAGGCTGAATCGAGCATTTTGGGGACCGTCATTTTCCAGCCGCGTCCCTCTAACGCGGTTTTTAAACAGAAATTTAAATAAATTACATTCAAAAGAGATCGTTTCTGTTGAAGTCGTCGTGATCGAAGTAGCCGCGATCAAATTACCAGAAGCGCGATCATATTACAGATAGGTGGTGCAATCTAAACATAAATTAAAAGAAGGGGTTCGGTGAGGCTAGCGGCGCATCCTGAGTCGATGTAGGTACGCCGATCACGACGACCTCGTCGTGCTCTGCCCGGTGTGCCTACTCCGTCGCTGACGCCGAGGCCGACGCCGATGTCGATGCCGCTGACGCAGGTGTACTAGCGTACGCCGTCGCAGACACGCATGCCGGTGCCGCTCTTGCTCCCGGGTGGAGTTGCTGCCGCTGCCTCGGCCGCCACCATTTTAGTTTCGATGGCGTCGAGGATCTTGCCTTTGTAGAAGTTGTGCGCCGCCCGCGTCAGGGGAGACATTTCAGTTGTCGACGCAGTCAGCAATGCCGCTGACGCAGGTGTACTAGCAGACGCTGTCGCAGACGCGCATGCTCATACCAGCTCTTGCTCCAGGGTTGGAGTTGCTGCCGCTGCCTCGACCGGCGCCATTTTAGCTTCGATGTCGTCGAGGATCTTGCCTTTGTAGAAGTTGTTGCGCCGCGCGCGTCAGGGGAGACATTTCAGTTGTCGACGCAGTCAGCAGGGACATGTCCTCCTTGCGTTTCTTGAGCTCCATCTTCTCTCTTGCCTCTTGAGCAGCGTCGGCCTTTTTGTCACGGGAGAGCAGGCTCAAGGAGACCTCGGCAAGGCACTGTGTGATCGACGCCTACGTCTTCTCGGTCGCCGCCGTCTGTCACAAGGCGGCTTTGGCAGCCTTGTTGCCGATAGGACGCCCGCCGATGTTGCGAGCGACGCATCCGCATCAATGGCATGTTTCTCCTTCGACAACGAGATGTTGCGAGCGACGCATCCAGATCAATGGCATGTTTCTCCTTCGACAACGAAAGACGCGTCAACCGCCATTCCTCGTTCGTTTTGAGCTTGCTATAGCAATGCATCAACACGAAAGACTTAAACCCTTCTGAGTTCTTCTGGTACATCGCCATGGCACGGTCGAACTAATCAAAGGAAGTGTAATCAGATCGTGATTAAAAACTAGGCGCTAAAACTTTTCGTAGAAAGAGGCGTACCACACCGCTGACATTCGTGTCGCTGTCGCCTCTTGTGTCGACCTCGTTATGGTGCCCATGGAACATGTTCACTGACGCCTGGATGATGGCCCAGCGCGTCGACATTGCCTTTTTGCTCCTCTTCATTGTCATCGTGCGGTAATCCTTGTTGACTAGCTTGCGCTCATCGAGCTTCGCCTTGGTCCTCACCCAATACTTTTCGTACTTTTGGTTAGCACCGATGATGGAGTCATGGCTCACCGTCGACCATGACTCGCAGCGACATTCATCCTCCAGAACCGTCCACTTGGGGCCTCGTGTGCCCAAGGCCGCCCTCTTCTTCTTCCTCTTCTTCCTCACGCCGGCCGCGTCAACTTCCACGAGATCCTCTGCATCCTCTCGCGGCATCGCTGGCATCATCGTCCTCGTCATCGCCGCCCTCTTTGTCATCGTCATCGTCGTCCTCCACCCCTTCTCGTCCTCCCCCTCCTCCTCCTCAACACCGGCGAACTAGAATTGAGCGGACCACTGCGGCCAGTGAACGGGGCGCCGTCCTCACCGGGGCATGGCTGGCACTGGGGCGCTTGGTCGTACGCCGGGGAGTAGAACACGACGTTGGGGTTGAAGCCGCCATGCGGCAGCGCATCCTCGTACCGTGGCGACAAGTTCGGTGTCACGCACCCGAGAGTGGCATAAGGGACGTCGTTGAAGAAGCCGGATGTCGACGGGGACACCACTCCCGGAATGTACGCTGGCCCCGACGTACTCCATGGGCTCGCGTTGGTAGCCGCGATACACGACGCACGCGTAGACACACCCCTCCTAGTATATGTAGACCGGAGGAGGCCAAAAGGTTGAACCGGATGGAAGAGATGATGTTTGAAGTCTTGAGAAGCGTTCTACTAGCTAGGAAGGGCGGGAGCTAAGCAGATGAATAAATGGGGAAGGATTTCGATCGGTCGGTCCTTTCTAATCCCTCTCCCTTCTCGATCCGGTGCTAAGTGACGAAGGGCTAGGATGTGTTGTCGCATGGATTGATGATCTGGCATGTAATTGGAGATGATCGAGGTGAGGAGGTCAATACCGCATTTGTTAACCATGGGATGGAATCATAATCAATCGGTCCAGTTAATTGTGCAGGCATAAAGCTTCCTTATTTTCCCCGTCACCTAATGAAGCTGGATCCAATAGACTTCTTCCATGATTTTCTCGTTCTTAATTAATGGCCGGCTAATTAAGCTGGACCCGGTAGACTTCTTCCATGATTTTCTCGTTCTTAATTAATGGCCGGCTAATTAAGCTGGACCCGGTAGACTTCTTCCATGATTTTTGGGTTATTAATTAACGGTTGCTTTGATTCTTATTATATCCTCAAGTTGAATCTGGCAAGCTTGGTTGCTACGTATAATAAACATCAAGTCGTCACAGCGCTTGGAAATTTAGGAAGAAAAATATGAGCTAGATTCTAGTTGTCGTTGTGATTATTCTGTCATTAGTCAAGGAAGTCTACCATGTTCTTGTTTCAGAAGAAATAGGTACATATTGGTTTTTGCTGATCAATAAAATCACTTCAACCTTGAATTTGCAGCTTCCATAAAAAGGGAGGGGGGATACATGTAGTTCTAGTAGTACCGATGCATATATAACCAACCGATCGAAAACCTTATTTCATGAGACCAAAACAAAAAGTGCGGTGAATTCCATGAGCTTCATCATCTTGTTTCTTTGAAAATAATTCAGGAAACAAACAAAATTCTATTTGAAAGAGAAGAGGAATTCAACAACCAGTGACAAATTTCGCCATAACCAAACTCTTTTTAGGACATTTACAACACACATAATCAAAAATAAATATGACAAACACTTGAATATTATAGATAGATATATATCTCTGCATATGCAGCTTTAATCTTGTACTAGCGCACATATAATCTGCTGCTATCACGCATGCCTGCACCGATAATCCCACAAGCTACTGAAGCTTTACTACTACCAGTATTGCTTATGGGCTTACAAAATGAACCGCTGCGCAAAGGAAACAACTACAAGCTCCAAACTGGAGTATTACAGGAATTTGAGTTTAATCTAGTTCAACACAATATTACATCAGCTCAAACAATATGTCACAACATAGGCTGCAACCAGAAGCACCGCAGGAAGGTGAGCCGCGCTTTTCAGAGTCGTCCTTGCCCTTCCATGCGACACACCAATTAGCGCAGCATGCAGATAGCAGGGAAAATAAACACATCATTAGTTCAACATTCACTTACCAATACCAGGTATAATCACATACATTACAGTGGGTATATATTTGAGCCCAAGAAATACCAGGATTGTAAACTAACGAATGGGGGGCAAATAACAGGCCAACTTGTGGGCTTATCATGTCCATAAATCAGCTGTACAAAAGGACACATGGCACCATGCATGGACTACTCAGGCCACGTGTCTAACAATAACTACACAAAAAGCGCCCAACAGCAAGCATGCTACATAAAAGAACATGTATAGGTAACATGAGCAGGGCCATAACAGTTACAGAAAAGACCTTAGCCTGATGTCCTACCCAAAGACTTCAAAGGTAGTCACATGACAACCTTTCTAAGTTCTAACTTCCAAACATATAGCTAAGCTAGGCCATGATAGTATGATATCACAGAGAAGCTTGTAGACACAAGGGGAGGAGCTGCTACTCACCTAAATCATGCACCATAGCAAGGGAGTCAATCTGCAAGTACAAGAGCATTGGAAGAAGCCCTCAACCACACTCTTGAGCTTGGGATAGTCTATTCACCTCGCAAGAAATAAAATGGTACGAGTAACCATCAAGTACTTCCAATGTTCAAACATATTTGAGCTACGGAGTGCACCAATCTGTTCAGAAACATGGTGTGTTTTGTTCGTGTTTTCATCATTGTCCAGACAAAGTACTATGTATAATTAAAATAAAATACATAAGCAAGATCGAAGACCTAAAAAAGGAAGAATAGAACAACCAAACCAAATGAAGTATTTACAGATCAACTACAACATTAAAGAATATACACAAGCAGTCAAGAACAAATATACTGGTACTTTCTAGCCAAATGGTAAAAACCTGGACAACCCAGGACTTCAATTGTGGAGGAAAGAAGGAGAATTGGAAGCCAGTATTGCGGATTTGTAAGAATGGCCCATTTGAGTGCACTAATCAGTCAGTGGTAGAACTAGCTTGCCTACATTGAGCATTCAAGTGGGCAACAAGAGAGCAGTACCAAAACACTTGAGTTTGAAACAAAGAAAGACCAAATTAGGTAGCACCTGACCAGCCAAACACATGAACAAGGGTAGCAGTACACAAAATATTCCATGGTCTAGAAATGTGAGATTTTTTAATGTTCTACTTTTTAGTAACCAAGAAAATTAAACACAGTCAAAAAAATTATTAAAAATATAAGAGATAGACATAATATAAAACTTATAATCATGCATATCACACCACAATACAGCATCAGGAAAGAAGAAACATCTAACCAGCCTGCCTGTGAACCGTGTCCGAACAAATGTTAGCAATAACTAAAACCTGGAACCAAACCACCCTGATCCAACCCAGGAGCATATCACAGCACCACTTACATAAATACCACATTCCTATCACAGTTAGAATAGAAAAATTGAAAACACATAGAGGAAAGGGGGACAAAAGGGGAGCCACCATTTGCTTTCAACTAGAAAATTCCACACACATGAATTCAAAATGGACAACATATAGAAGAAATCTAGCCTTTACCTCTACAGGTTTGGAAGGCACCTCCTACCAGATAAGGACTGCAACCCCTGCATGCAAGTGGTTAAGGTTTAGAACAAGGCCACAACATAGACAATCCCCTGATTTTGATCACCAATACGAGAAGAATCGACGTAAAACCACGTCCCGGGAAAAAATCACAGTTCGAGCAAACAATGAACCAAGCATGTATCACACACTCAAAGTCAATACCCATATTAAGAAGACCCATCCCACAGAAAAAAAGGCACCCAAATTGATACCCAAAGTAGTAGATCCGAGAAGAATATTAAACCACCTTATTACAAATCACACTAGCAAAAGATAAAACGTTATGAGTCTAACCAAATACTAGAGTGTTGCTTCAACACCTTCCCACATGCCAAACCATACAAAAGTATTCGAGTAATGAATAATACACTACTCACGAGGGCCATCCAAATATCCATACTAGAGTGTGTTGCGTCAACACCTTTCCACATGCCAAACCAAACAAAAGTATTCAAGTAGTGAATAATACATCACTCATCACGGCCATCCAAATATCCATCTGGCAAAGTTTTGCATGAGAAAATATAGCCTTAGCCTAAGTAATTTTATTGGGTATGACACTATAACAGAGATCAAAGAGCTGGTGAAGGCACAGATAGAGAAAGATGTGCTCAAAAAAGGGGGGAGGCCAGCAAATCAGTGTTTCGTAAATAATAGGCCCAAAATATATTAAGAATACATAGGCAACATGGTCATGGCAAAGAGCTGGTCAAGGCACAAATAGATAAAGATGTGCTCGAAAAAGGGGGCAAAAGGCCAGCAAATCTAGGCCCAAAATATATGAAAAAACATAGGCAACATGGTGATGGCAGCTGACAAAGAACAACTGACATCATGTAGAAATCCCAACAAATATTGTTATGTGAGATCTCTTTCTACACAAGGTTCACCGACAACTTGAATCTATAATAACACTACTTATACTTATTGCAAGGAATATTGGTACTAGGAAGAGAACATTTATTTTGGATGACCTTTCTCAATTTGCCATAAATAAGAACAACATTCGGAATGGGATTATGAGTTGATGTACGGTATGGGTAAAAAAATATAGATCAGGGGGGACATAGTTGATGCACATGAAAACACCGTTAAGCAACAACCAAGAGGACAGCCGGCTTTTGGAATGGAAATAGAAACTTTGAAATGAATTGCATAATTGATCAAGCATCGTATACAAAATAGCATTGAAAAACATTGAAATTATGAGAAGAATCGTTGTGTATAAAAACAAATTAACACTTTACCAGGTATGCAATCTTAGTGAAAACATGGTGGTCTTGTTAATAGTAATCATAGTGGTTTAGCAAATGGGATTGTATGCATCACACATTGCACAACATAAAACCGATTAACCATTGCACCTTCAATGGTGCAACAAAAGATTTCAGTTTTAAAAAATCAACTACAAATAGTAAAGATCAGATGGTAGTGCATGATGTATTAATTGATCATCACAACAATTATAAAATTAATCATAGAGCACCTAGGGGACACATACAGAGTGACCCGAAAACGAATATTGCATTGATGAGATCCTACAATAGTAGCATCCTGCCACTACCAGGAGCAAAGCAACAATGATAGATACTGTTCTCACCTGGGTCACAGCTGCAGCAAGGGAAGATATCTGGTTGTGACTTGTGTTCAACATCCGGAATACTTTCAGGTTTTATGAGCCAGTATAAGATTATGAAGCTCCACTCCCTAAAAACGAGGATTCCTTTCTTAGCTGCAAATCCTTGTACAAAGATAGCTAGCTAATAGCAAACGCATAAGTCGTCCGGAAATGAGGATCTTACTTCACCATTTTTCTTCTTAACCGTCTGTGCCCAAGTTCTTGAACACCTCCGGGGAACCTAAATGAAGCGAAAGAACATGTAGAGGTAACATCAGCAAGGCCATAGCAGTTACAGAAAATATGGAATAAGTATTACGCCTACGCTACGCCAAGATATCACAGACCACCTTGTAAGACACAAGGGGAGGAGCTGTTACTCACCTAAAACATGACACAATAGCAATGTAGTCAATCTGAAAGTACAAGAGCATGGGAAGAAGCTCAAGCGTGCTCTTCAGCTTGGGATTGTCTATTCACCTTCAAGAAATAAAACGGTATGAGTACCATCACGTACTTGTAATGTTCAAGCAGATTTGAGCTAAGGATCAATGTCAATTACTCCGAATTGCACAGTTTACCACACACAAAAACATCAATTACGCCGAAATGCCCCACCAGAAGATCTATGCTACCTACTTAGTTCATTTCGGTACGCTTGTCCTAAAAAAGGACGAATGCACATATATAATCAGACAAACTGGACTTTTTAATTTACACACGCATTAGCAAACCGTACATTAAAAGCTTCATCAAAATGCTTATGAAAATTTAACGAACATTCCAAAGTTGTTAGTGCTTAGAACGAACCAACATGAGGATATATGATTGCTTCAACACCTCTCTCTCAATTAGACATTTGTGCCAGAAAACACTAGCCAACACTCATGGGTACACCATGTCAGCAACCAGACCTCAAACAGGTGAGAAAGGCACCTCCGAGATGGACCGCAACACACACTTGCATGTAAATAAAACGAAATGAAGTTCAGAAGAAGGCCACAACACGGGGCTTGATGTGAACACATACCAACAACTGATTAAAGACAACCATAATTTTCATTAAAAAATAATAGCAACAAATCGTATAGAACTTAACATCATGGATATCACGATACATGATATCATCAATTATGAAGCAACATGTAACCAACCTGTGAACCGTGTCCGATCAGTCAGGTTAGCTCTAACCTGGAACCAAACCACCAGATCCAAACCAAGAGCAGATCACAACAAAGACGTACATGAAGACCACATTCCTGTCAAAGATAGAATATAAGAACGATGAAAACATAGACGAAAATGGGACAAAAGGAAAATGGGACAAAAGGGGAACCGTCGGTTGCTTTCACTTAGAACTCTACACACACGAATTCAAAATGGACAAAATGTAGAAGAAATCTAGCATTTACCTCTACAGTTTGAATGTAACCTCCTGCCAGATACAGATCGGAACACCTGCATGCAAACAATTGAGGTTTAAACAATGCCACAACACAAACAATCAGGTAATTAAAATTAGGCGCCATGTACCAATACGAGAAGAATTGACAGAAACCCCGTTCTAGAAAAAATTCACAGTTCCAGCAAACAATGGACCAAGCAAGGCATCACACACTTGAAGTCAATACCCAAACCATACAATAGTATTCGAGTAAATGAATAATACGTAAGTCACCAGGACAGTCCAAATTCGCAAGGTTTATTCCTAGCAGTCAGCAGGACCATCCAAATATTCATCATGCCAAGTTTTGCAAAAGAAAATATAGCCCAAAGGGGGGGGCAAAGGGCCACCAAAATAGAGGGGGGAAATAATAAGCCCAAAATATATTACGAATACATAGGCAATATGGTGATGGCAGTTGCCAACAACAACTAACAGCATGCAGAAATCCAAAAAATATTGTCATATGAGCTCTCTCTGTACACAAGGTTCATCGGCAACTTGAGTAAATCAAACACAACACTGCATACTTATACTTACCGCACCAGTAAAACTAGGAATATTGGTAGCACAAAGCGAACAATTGTTTTCAAGCACCTTTCTCAATGCAAGGACCAAGAGCAACCAAAATTTACTGTCTATATGAGAAGTTGCCATAAATAAGAACAACATTCAGAATCGATAAAGAGTTGAGGTACAGTATATGCAAAAATTATAGCTTGTGAGACTTAGTTGATCCACATGAAAACACTGCAGATACAGCAGCCAGTAGGACAACATGATTTTGGAATGGATGTGGCATTAATTGCATAATTGATCAAGCGTCATGTACCAAATGGCATTGAAAAACATTGAAAGCATGAGATAACACCTCACTAGCTATGCAATCTCAGCGGAAAGATGGTGATCTTGTTAATAATAATCACAGTGATTCAAGCAAATGGGGTTGTATGCATCACACATCGCACATCATAAAAACGATTAACTATTGCATACCTTCAATGGTGCAAGAAAAGATTTTAGTTTAAAAATATCAACTAAAAATAGCGAAGATCAGATGGTAGTGCATGATGTATTAATTAATCATCACACAGGGAATGCAGAATTGTGGTATGGATATGATATCATCACTTCGCCCATCAATTTTTTAAAAAAGAACAGAGATCATATATGCTAAGGCGAAACAAAACTAAAAAAAGAGCATTACTTTCAAGATAAGTAACAGACCATAATACAGAGAAAATAAAAATATATGTAAACTTATAACACAAGACACTAAAAAGAGCTCGTACAAATGACTAGGCTGCAGATGGTTCAGATTGAAAACGATAAAAGCCACGGGCAAGTTTGTCTGTTCTTTATTTTTATCACATCTTTCAATGGGTAAAAATGGAGCAAATCACAAGGATGCCATACATACCAATCGTGACTTGCCCCAGTTCCGCTTCACAAACATGGCAGCAAGCTTAAACAGGCCCATAGCCATCAATTATGAAAGGCAGCAAAAAGCGCTTTGATAAGGCCCGTAACCATATCATGCCGTTACAACAATAATGTGCACACACATCCCATAAATGAAATACAATTTTGATACAAATAAGAGTTTGTAATGAAATTAATTTACCAAGGGAGAATTATGAATTCAAAATTCTCATTTAGTTTAGACAAGGTACACACACTACTCTGCTTAGCCGTTTCCTTTTGCTTCAAAGGTGAATTGTCTTACTAATTAATCATGAATGGATAAGTTTTAGAACATATATCTTGAGTGTGAATTGTGTTGGTAGATAATCACGAATCTTCGAAAATAACAATTGCTTTAAAAACATAGGTTGCAGCAAAAATAAACATATTGAATAGGAAACATTTCAATACTTCCAAAATAACAGATGTTGGCAAGATTTTAAATACCTCTCTAACATTTTCCACAAATCATGTAGATTCGGCTGTACAGCATGCTAATGCAGGAGACGGAGTTGGTCCACGGGTTGAGCTTGCCGGTCGAAGGCCGCAGGGATGTCTATGTGTTGCATTGGACACAAGGCCGCCATTGTTGTTGTCGAAGAGGAGGTCCCGTCAGTTGAAGAGCTCGTCACTGATTTCCACCAACTCCATGAGTACAGCTGAAAAAACATCTAGCACAAGAAGCCAACATATTGATGGCATCTGAAAGAGATCCCATCCAACTAAAACAGGCGAAGAAACACAAAAACTTGGAACCCCATAAAATAGAATAAGTGGGAAGTAAAAAGGATCACACATAGACGATTGATCTGCAAGATATTTAGATTGAAAACCATGAAAGCTAGGCGCATGTTTTTCCTACCGCCCATCTTCGACACGTCTTCCAACAGGCAAAACTGGAGCTAATCACAAAATACCAATGTTATCTGCCCCACTTTTGCTTCACAAACAAACATGTCAGCAAACTCAAGCAGTTCCATAGCCATTATAAAAGTCAGCAATAAGTGCCTGGATTTTCTACCAAATAAGCGGAATTTAAACATCGCATGCATTTTTTTTCCAATTATTATTTGTAAAACAAATTAACACTTCCCTATTTGCGCAAACTCAGCCGAGAGATGGTGATTTTATTTGCAATAATCAGAATGATTCTGCAAATGTGATTATTTGCAATAATCAGAATGATTAATGTGATTATTTGCATCACATATTGCACACTAATAAAACCAATTATCCACTGCATATCTTCAATGGTTCACCACAAGATTTCAGGTCAAATATATCAACTAAAAATAGCGACCGGAGATCAGATGGTAGTGCATGATGTATCAATTGATCATCACAGTGAATGCAGAGTTGTGGTATGGATATGATATCAGCACTTCTCTCCCATCACTTTCTTACGAACGATGATCAGAAATCATATCAGCTAATCATGAACAAAGCTAAACAAAGAGCATTATATTCAAGAGAAGAACCATCATAATACAACGCCAATAAGTAAATGGTATCAAATAAAGAGATGTAAACTTAAAAGGCAGGACACTAAAAAGGAACTTGTATAAAGGAGTGAGCTGCAGATGGTTCAAATTGAAAACCACAAAAGCTATAGGCATGTCTGCTTCCCATTTTGCCATGTTCTTAATGGGCCAAACTGGAGCTATGCACAAAATCCTTGGAGAAACTCACTTCAACTCATGCAATAAATACGAAAATATTGTTTTTTAACTAAGAAGAAAGTATTGTTGCTGAAACACTACAACTCGAACATGAAACGACAGAGTGTATCTTTTTATCAGATCTAATATTTTCAACACAGAATCTAAAAGTCAAGAGATCCATTTGTAATGTACCAGCAGCTGCTAGTAAACATGTAGAAAGTCTGAGAACAATCATTATGCATAAAACTCTTAGCCGGAAGATGGAGATCTTATTTGTAATAATCACAGTGGTTCAATAAATTGAATTATTTGCATCACAGACTGCACAAAAATAAAACAATTATCCACTACATATCTCCAATGGTTCACCACAAGATTTCAGTACAAAAATATCAACTAAAAAGAGATACATAGATCAGATGGTAGTGCATGCTGTTGTGGCCGGTAATATTAGCATGCACGTCTCCCATCAATTTTCTACAAGCAAGAACAGAACTGAACAAAGAACATTATTTTCAAGATAAGCAACAGATCATGATACAACGCCAGTAAAAATAAAATAAAAAGATAAACTACAAAGGCACCACATTATAAAAGAGCTCGTACTAAAGCTGTGAGAAATCAAGTTCGCCATGCTGCCCAGTTTTGCCGAGTCTTTTAACGGGAAAAATTGGAACAAATCTCAAGGTCGCCGTACACACCAATATGATTAGCTCCAGTTCCACTTCACAAACGGGCATGGTAGCAGACTTAAATAGGCCCCAGAGCCATCCATCATTGTAAATAAAAGCGAGCGAAATGCGCTCCGATTTTGTATCTTCATCATCATCAACCTGTGTACGGTACGAATAAAGATGATATCATAGTAAACTAATTCAATGGAAATTGGTAACAGTGTGCTCGCCAACACACAGAACTCCAATTAGCTGCAAGGACTTAGTTATTTTGGTACATAATCACCGTGATTAATTTGGCGCATCGAAACTTAAAATTGCTGCATGTTTTAGAGACAATTTAATTGCAGGCACTACTAACATACAGAGTTCTATGTATACATGTCTATTGCAAAACATAAGTATCCGTCATCATCAAATCCAGAGAAGCTGAATAGGATCCCAAAAACCAAGACATGATCGACATATTGCATAACTTCATCAAACAAGAAAAACGAAAAATCCATGTTCCTTCGAAATATCGCAGCTAACAACGAGACAACAAGATTAATGTAAAGAGATTTTATAACATGCCACTACAAGGAGCAAACAATCATTGAGGGAAACTATTCTCATCTGTGCCACAACTGCAGCAAAGGAAGATATCTAGTTCTGGGTTTTGTTCTTATGTTCAACACCAGAAGGCACGACAGTAGCAAGCTAGTGCATAAGAGGTGCCGAAATGCGCAGCCCACCTCCCAACCTTTTTTTGTCTTGACTGTCTGAGTGCAAGTTTTTTTACACCTCCAGGTAGAGAGGTGTTGCAACAATAAACCTAAGAACGCACGTAGAGAGAAAAATGATTTTAAATCCCACCTATTCCGAAAAATGGAATCTAGCTCGAAAAGGTAGAGATACTAGTTTGCTTAACAACTTCATTTGGCTTTACTCGCCTGCCAAGTTCATAATATACAACCTTTAGGGTTAACTGTGGAGACTATCACTAATGAATATTTAATATTTGCAAATTGCAAGTGCTTTGACAATATAGGTTGCAGCAATCTTTAAATAGAAACCTTCCATACTTGCAAGTACAAATAGATTTGTAAGAGGCCACAGAATGCTCTAAATTTTCTTAGAAATATCGTAAATCGTAAGTATTGTCCTAAGTTTGTCTAACAACAAAACCAGCTGTTTAACTGTATATCGTGTCTGAAATTAAGTTAAATAATGCAAATAAAGATTTTTCCGATCAGTTTGAAAGGGAGGGACCTTGGTAGGTATAAAGTAGGTCCTAAGTTCAGTAGATCCTTAATTATTGATAAATATTGTAAGGATGTCAAATGATGTATCTTAAAACTCGTAATAATCAATGTGTAAGAGTACTTGGTCCTCTTTTCTTAAGATTACACAAAACCTTGGATTTCTCGTTGAATTGTAAGTACGTAGCTGTATATTTTGAAACAGTACATCATAAGTAATTGTACTAGCAGCCCAAATGCAATTATATATCAGGCTAATATGCATCTTAGAACAGCATGAACTACACCATAAACCTACCAAATTAAACTGCACATAGATGAGTTAACCACCAGGCTTTAAGACAAATGGAAACAATACCTTACTTTACTAAAGAATAACCACGAGAACTAACACGATTCAAGCAAATGAGAAACGGAGTACACAACCTAACTACACTCATACAGGATTCAAGAATTATAGGTGAACATTATCTGTCATGGAAATTAAAAGCTTCCCCTATATTTCTTCAGAGATTAATACTTTGATGTATAAGTTCCATTGTAGTTTTTAAAAGACTAGATCTTCTCGATATATATTTCTGTGAAATTTGGTTCATATCATCACCGTTGACTGTCTTTTTCTACCCTTATAAATAAACCACAGTGTGGACATGTACCCCCCCCCCCCCCCCCCCAATGTACGCCCAAAACACATAGATATTCAAAAGAACGTATTTTCAAATCTAAATAGGCTCAATATCTAATAAAAGATGAACCGACAGAACTTGAATGACTTGAGGTAACAATATTGAGGCAGCAAGCTTCAACAATTAATAATATCACTACAAAATCACAAGATGCCAATCATCCCTATAGTTCCCAACAAAATGAAGATAAATCTAGTTCAGGCAGAAGTAAATGCTTCAACAATTAATAATATCAATATTGTTGCCTCAAGTCATACAAATGTAGAATGAATCCAAACCACCTAGTTCATGCAGAAGTAAATGCTTTTTCCCCAACAAAATGAAGATAAATCCCAGCAATCCCTAATTTACACTACCCCTGATAGTTGTTGGACTGCTAGCTACAGAATCTTACAAGTTGTTTCTGTTTTGGTCGTAGCTAAAACCAACAAATATTTTCTAAGGCAGTATAATTATTGTCAGCAAAGTGCCTCTTACGAATTAATCATCAATATACATGGTAGTTCCTTAGACTGCTCATAGTGGGAGTAACATAGCTAGTAACATCACACATCTCAAGGCATTTTGGTGACATGGCATGCGAATAAATGAAGAAAGAGAATGAGGTGGTAACTAGCTATGTTACCATAACATCACACACCCCAAGACAAAATGAGTCTACAACATAATAAATGACACAATGCATGACACCACATATAAGTTACTACCCACTATGAAGATAGTAACATAGACTAGTAACATGGCATATGTTACTAGTCTAAGTTACTCCCCACTATGAGCAGCCTTAGTTAGCATTTTCAGCAGACTAGAGAAGATTACACATGAAACACCTAATGACATATTAGAATCTGCCACGTCTCAATTAAAATCTGAAGATCTAAAAAACCTTTTCTACACAGTACCATACAAAAACAATGATTACGTCGCAATTCCTAGTTATAAATGGGCAGGTACATTAATTACGGCGAAGGGCACAGAGAGGAGCTCCTTGTGGTCACCAAGTCATCCCTGAATGAGAAGAGTAATTTTAGTTTCAGTTAAAACTGCAGCAAACACGTAACTGAACTTTCTTTAATACTTTAAAATATGCCTACTTCTAATGACTAGTGGCCATGATTGATCTGTCTTTTGTTTCAAGTAGTAATATTAAAAAACACAATAAGGATTATAATGTGGAGTTTTATTAGACGAACAATGCATATACATATTTTCTCTCTCGGAAATCTTCTTATTATAAGATAAGATTGAAAAATACATCTGAACATACGAAATTGGGAGAGTGGACACTGAGACAAATCCTTGTCTGGATTATGGAATCAGTGGAATCACACCCAGCTGTAGCGACTGCGACATCAAGTATCAAACAAACACGAGTTTCAGAACTGATCACCTCAATGCTACGTATGCAGGAACCTCTCCACAACAAGTACCTCCATTAATGAGTACTTCAATAGGATTCTATCACATATTCTGCCAACAAGCATCACTAGCAAGAAGCCTGGCTTTTGCACTGTACAAATGCAGACATGGCATCTAATTAAATACATGGTCTTCTCAATCAATCAAAGCAGCAAATAAAAATGGATCACACATCGCATGCAGAACGCAAGGTGCGAGTAGTACTTACCGACTTGCCCATTTCCCCTGTTAGTTTCCGAGAATCCCGGAGTGCCAAATGGGCGCGAGGGCTCTGACGTCCGCGGGCAAATGCGAGGATGGGGTGACCTTGATATGGCCACGGCGACGGTGACGGCGGTGGCGGACTTGTTGGAGTAGATCAAGACGGTACTGAATCGAGAAGCGACGTCTCCGCCGCTGGGTAATTAAAGAATGTATTTCGAAGGTGGAGGCCGAGGATTGAGATTGGGGGGATTGGGGCACAAGTTGTACCTTGAGCGTGCGTCTAGAGACGGGAGCCAGGAAGCCGACCGTGGCGGTGGTCGACATAGTCGCCGGTGGGCGGCGGACCAAGCGGAGCCGCTTGTGTTTCCCTAGAGCACGGACATCGAGGGACGCGGCGTCGCCGAGGGAGTGGGCCGGGAGAGGGGTGAACGGCGTGGCAGGGGTCGCCGGGAGGCGGCACGATCGCGCGAGGGAGGTAGGGAGACAGAGGAGAAAACGTGGAGATGGAGAGATGTAGACGTGCGGCTTTTCGATCTCTCTGTATCTTCGTCTTCTTTTTCTTTCTCTCGAGTCGATCCGCTGCCGCTATTGGTGCTCCACGTTTAAGACCCCGATTATAATGATTACTACTATTTGCCTAGCCCAAAAATCGAATAGTAGTACAGTATATTAACTACTCACGGAAGTTACTCCTAATTAACTGCTCACGGAAGTTAGCGACATAAGCTCCCGAGACATGCACCCTTCTCGATCTTATTTCAATTTTGGATCGCAACTTTTTTTTTTGTCATAGTAGTTGGAAGCTAGGGAATGTGTACCAAACATGGATTGCTGACCTGACCCAATTGATCGATCATTATCAAACATGTGCATGTACATGTACATTACCTAGCTAGAGAACCAACCAACCACCTCGATCCTTTTACTTTTTTCAAGCACACCACGCATGCATAAGTTGTATGCCAGTCTGGCACAAAGATCTCGTACATCTAACACAAGGCACTGGTTGAGCAAAATAAAACGGCCGTTGTCTCCTAACCTCGTCTTCCTTGTCCGGACATGTCGACGTCCTCTTCTGGCCTTGCCGTCGATGACCGACAGTGAAGGTGTCTAGCCTGGCCTAAACCATTAACTTGTTAGACGAGCGGGGGCGACCGTCGCCTCGTTGGCGCATGCATGGCATGGTGGCGTTGTCTGCCATGCTGGTGTCGAAATTGAGTCCGTGTCTTCGCTCGTCGGTACCCTGTCATGGAATAAACAAATCGTCGAAAAAAAATATGTGTGGGTGGAGTGGCTTGATGACGATGGTGTATGTTGCATTTAAACCACAACATTCCTCCTTGGATATACATCGATGTGAAGGATTAAATCTGTGCTCCAAGATAGCCGCCGCAAGGATATCTCGCATCCACTCAGAAATAGATCGAGGGGGAGGTGAGGAGAAGGTCGGGGGTGACATCATTGTCGGAGAGGTGCTCACACATCCGTTTGAGGCGCACGAAGGCACATAGGACATGAGTGATCGTGGGCACATCCCATGATAGCAAGCATGCCCGCGGTCAGAAGCTTCTCTTGGAGGGCCAGTGAACCGAACAATTTGTAGTTGGGCTCCGCATGAGTAGACCATATCTTCTTGACGTCGAACCTGGCATGGCAACCGTAAATCTGAGCGGTGTAAGGATAGCTGGAGAATGGCCATCTCCTAACTTAGTACGCGGGGTTCTAGTACTTAAATTTTATTTGATTCGTCACGCCAAAATGGCACTAGCTAGTACGCAAGAAAAAAAAACACAATGAGTTTTGGGAAAGTGAAAATTCGGTAGAATTCGGCCATATCCTTAATAAACTATTCCGCCAAATTTGAGAACCCACACCTGGACTTGAACATACCGCAGTAGTCGCGAGCCAAGCTAATTTCGTCCATGTTGTTTAAAGGTTGCTCACGTACTGATTGTTGTGACGTGTTGATTGTGCTAGCTAGCATATATATATATATATATAGTTCGAAATGCCGATCGATCGTGCGAGTTCCGCAATGAGCAGAAAAGGTAGGTAGCTAGCTAATTTGGTGTGCGGTGAAATTAATCAGCTGATGTACCTGATGCATGGCTGGTGCACGTCGTATGTGCACGTGAGATTGTTGCTGTTGAGTAATTTTGATCGGAGAGGTAGGTGGATATATACCTTTGTGGAGGCCGTAAGTCGATGGGAGAGCGTACGTACATGCATGGCATCGATCGATCAGCTACTGTACGTGATGCATGGCCGGTGCATGTGCACGTGAGGTGGTTGCTGTTGGGTTTAGTGTCGGTCTCACGCGCGCGCGAGAGCACCGTTGAACAAAATACTGTATAAAAAATATACTCCAAAAAGAAGAGGCGGGCGGGGCAGGCAGGTCGATCGCGGGACGGGTGCGTCTCACGCGCGAGACGTTTGGGTCCCACCGCGCGCTTAATTACCACGGATCGAGGTGTTGCGGCGCGCTGGCAAAATCCAGGAGGAAAGCTCGGCCAGCACGTCTCGGTCGCACGCACGCACGCAGGAGGTGAGCCAAACAGCGACGCGGCGGGCGGATAATTAATGATGGACGCATCCCTTCCCTCCTTCCCTCGAGCGACGCGCGCGTTGTTTCGGTCAGCACGCAGGAGCTGAGAGGTGGCTGGCGCCGAGGGACCCGCGACGTTTCGGTCGCGGATGTGCATGCGCGTGCGCACGTCACGTATGCCTTTGGTCAAAATCCCCATCTCTCTTCCTCTAATGGTAAATTACTATAATTAAAATGATCATTTCAGTTCCTCATTTGATTTGATCACAGCTACGATCTGAAATATTATTATGGTATGTGTAAAGGAGAAACAAGGTTATCTGTATGCACCGGCATAGCTATAGAGTGCAATCTATACACGAGTATTCTGACATCAGCAAGCCTGGTCAGATCTTCTGATGATGAAAATAAGATTGATGATAACTTGAGGGTTGGTGCTACTAAGTCCTTCTACTTTGCTGATTTAAGATACTATTGCCTAGGTATAACTTTACCGTTACAGATATATTGAAGTGCACCTTCCAAACAAACAACGTGCCATGAACTCAGCTGTCATCTTTTTTCAGGAATAATTCTTGTTCACTGTCACTTTGTTTTTGTGCTAGGTTGGGATCGGAGGGCCTCTTGTTGATTCTGATGGGTATTTCGTCGGTATGAACTTTTATGACGAGGAAGTAACTCCATTCCTACCTAGGGACATAATTCTTGAATGCCTCAGGAATTTTGAGACAAGGTATGTCTGCAACTTTTGGATGCGTTGTATAGCAGTTATCTTGGATGTTAAAACTATTCCTCGGTGTGTATTTGTAGCACCATTTCTGCAGAAAATACCGACCGTACTCCAAACAGGTGTCCTTTCCAGCACTTCTCGTAACTATCTGTGCCGTACTTTCTTGCATGAATTCACTTTTTTCTAACTTTTCTTAAGTCACATCCTGACAGATGGCCAGTGCCTAAACCGTATTGGACTTATCCGATAGGAGGCGATCCGACAGATCCTGCAGATGACCTGAGTACTATGATGCGCTCGATTGTCTCACCGAAGTCGGAGAACTTATCTGGCTGTTCGGTCTAGATACAATAAAAGTACTCTGGTGTCCTTGAATCGCTCCGTTCCCAAATATAAGACGTTTCGCAGTTCATTTTGAACTGCCAAAACATTTATATCAAGGAACTGAGGTACAGTATTTCATAGCTACACGGTAGCATAAAGAAACGTTCCATATGATTAATGTGAACCTGCAAGTGTACATTGTGCCGTTTAATGTTCTGAAATTAGCTTCAAATAAGGATGTACACATCTTGAAATGGATTTCAACATATAACAAAGCAGGAAATCAATTCATGATTTTCTTATAAGACATAGAAGGTTAACACACGCTTATAGACATCAAACATGCTTAGCAAATCATTACTGAAACCTTAAGAATTAAGAAATCTGAAACAATGTGCATGCTGATTTTAAAATGGGAGCCACAAGTGACGGAAGTACTCCTTGATTTTAAAATGGGAGCCACAAGTTACGGAAGTACTCCTTGATTTGTCTTCTTTTCTATGTAGTCGACATTTGATATTTTTTTTCTACTATCATCGTGTATTATTGAGTACCTGTTGACCACATATAAATTTTGAAGTGACCTGGTGCAAGGTGCAGATAACAAAGTGTCTTTCCAAGATAGTATAACATGGGTATTATTAAAAGCCTCTTAGATAATGGTTATGTGGGAGTTAGAATAAATGATGAGAATAGTGATTTCTTTATGACTAGTAGGGGTGTGAGACACGGAGGTCTCATCTCTCCCATCGGAGGAATGTTTTGATGACATAAAAAAACCACTTCAGAATCGGGTGGTTATAAAGGTGGCACTGGGTACCTGAAAGTGAGAATTGAAGATCATGGATCAAGAATGGGATTTTTCCATCCAAATGACGGAGAGATATACTTGGGCCCTCTCGGTGGGTGATGGCAACAACTCTGTGTGGACCAACTCGTTGGGACTCCAAGTGCAGAGTGTTGTAGCAAGCGTCTTTTTCCCACAAGGGTGACTCGAGGGTTTATATCAAACTCTCGGAGAATTAGCTTAGAAGCTGAATTATTCATCTCCTCTTCGAGCAACCTGCAAAATAAAGTTCTTGTCTTGTTTCCCCAACTCCACCGTGTGGTTTTCTAGCACAAGGTTTCGTATTAGTAATAGAAAATACAAGTATAAAAGTAAAGTAAAGTAGACAACCTAAGTAAACTAGATAAAAACAAATAAAGGCTAGTGGTATTTGGGTTTTGTGTGTGTGTGTATGTAGAGAAAGTATTTTTTGGTATTTTTGGATTAAATAATAGTGGTAAATATAAAGTAAGGTAATAGTGTTGGAAAGGTGTTTCTAGTGATTTAAAATGGATCGGAGTTCATGGGTTCACTTGTCTACTCTCCTTTAAGATGTAGTTGACACTAACAATTCATCAATGACATAATATTGGTGCAACTTCAACGTGTGTTTGATAAGCATTTATATAGGCATTACATTCTAACATAGAGATGATGCAACACATCTCTCTTATACTCTTCAAGAAAGGGAAAACTCCAAGCAATCTTGAATTAAGAATCAACAGAGTATAGCCTTAAGCTAGTATTTTGACATAATGTTTGAATATCAAATATGCTACCTTGAACAAACAAAATTATTATAATGTCACATGATATTTATAGCACATGTAGTCACTTTATCTCTAATGAGGCAGCAAAAGAAAGGTAAATACCATAGTAGTCACTTTATCTCTAATGAGGCAGCAAAAGAAAGGTAAAATTATTAGAATGTCACATGATAATTATATCACATGTAGTCACTTTATCTCTAATGAGGCAGCAAAAGAAAAGTAAATGCCACTCCATCTAATACACACTTCTCCCCACACATGTTCTTGCATACAAGTTGGATCAGAACAAGTACTTAAGGATTGGGTACATGATATGCATCTATCAATACATCTTACACATAATAGGTTCTAATCTCATATATCAATATCATTGAATAAAGATCCATCACATATGAATTACATATATGACCATAGTCATGTTGTGTAGCTCATATGGTCTATGAAGAACAAGAGAGAAATAGATCAAGATACCGCGACAAACTCATAAGTTAAGAGGTGGACTACTCCCTCTTCATCATGGTGATGATAGTGGAAATGTTGGAGAAGGTGGAGATCCCTCCGGTGGAGTTTCCCCCCTCCAATCTTCGCTGGTTCTAGATTTGTTTTGGTGTTTCGGTGTTTCTACGGTACTCTCCTCGAGGAAGCCTCGGGAAGTCCTTTATATATGGGTTTTTAGGTCAGACAAAATCCATGGGAGAAAGAATCTAGAGAATCAGACGGTCAAGGAGGGAAATAGATCTAGTGGCGCGCCCTCCCTGGCTAGGCGCGCCACCAGGGGCCGTTTGTCCCTCCTGGCCCAACTGGTGACATCCAAGCGCTCCAGATCCTTCTCTTGATGAAATATTAGCACCCCCGAAATCCTTGGTCAATTTGACTTCGTTTAGGTCCCTAAAAGTTAAAAGTACACAAAACAGCGTTTTCCTGTCATGTACGATTATAACCCAAATAAAGGAGATCATTGTTAAATCCCCAAAAATCAATATAAAGCATGGATATAACATCATATATGTTGCAAATATGTGGGAATATATGTCAACAAACTACAAAGTTCATGCATGCATTTTACATGCATCAGTGGGATGGCACCCAATTAGCTTGCAAGCATGTGACTATGTCACAAGGTATGTCGTATCATGGAAAGAGTACAAAGTTCTTATCAGTAACGAGATTGAACTAGGTATGGAGATATCAATGATCAAATCTCGGATAAGTAAAGTATCACGAGACAAAGGGATTCGGTAACGAATGCTTATGGTTCTTTCGATCAGGAGGTCAACGTTGAATGTGTAGGAGCCATTATGAATCTCCAGGTCCCGCTATTGGTTATTGATCTGAGAGGTGTCTGCATCGTTCGTGAACCGTAGGATGACACACTTAAGGTTCGACGTCGCTTAGGGTAGATTTGGAATGTGAGTTAGAAACCGAATGTTGTTCGGAGTCTTGGATAGGATTCAGGAATAGTCCAGAGAATAAGATTCATATATGGGAAATCACTTTTTGTGTTTTTGGAAAGTTTCGGTGTTTGACCGGAGGTTTCTATAAGGTTTCGGTGGGCCACCATGGCTCTTTCACAAATAAACAATGCATGTCGGAAATGCATATAAGACATTGCGCATCCACTTTAATGTGTTTGTTTGCTAAGATGAACCGACATGGCAAAGTACTATGTAGTGTCTTTGAGATAAATATTTTAATCTTTGATGGAATCCTAAGTTTTCATAGCTTTGACCATACCAAGTTGAGTTCACATGAGCCAACTCCATTTGTTCTCAACGGTCCCATTCTAACATGATAAGTAGATCTCACCGAAAAAATACCCAAGTTAGAGTAGCGCCACGCCACGAAGTCCTCTATCCCATCCGACAATGGCATTTGCAATATAAGCATGGCCAAAAAATATTTCTAACCATCACTTTATCCCATTGACCCGTGCTTGGATGAACCAATTCATTCACATGAGTTAATTGGAGTAGTCCTATTTGATACTGAAGCGTGAGAGGCACTTGGTATACTTGAACATCCTTTAGGCCGGGCCTAACAAAGCTTGGTACAGAAAATCAAGGCCCAGCCTCAATCATTGGGCATAAATTTCATGCCCAAACCCGGCCCAGTTAGGTTTCGGGCCCTCTTTCCTATTTCCAACATTTCTGAGTAGTCCGGCAATTGGGCCTAAAACTCAGGATCAGGTCAGGCCCCGTGGGGATTTTCTGTTGACACGAGTCGTGTCTACCACTCTCGCTCTCGCTCTCGCTGTCTCGCACCTCCGTTCCCCATTCACTCGCCACCGGCGGGGGGCGGCGCCGCCATGCTTCGGCTGCGGCGCAGCATCTTTACCCGCCTCCTCTCGTCTCCCTCCGCCTCTCCCATCTCCCATCTCCACCGCCTCCTCTCCGCCGTTTCCCCAAGCCCTGGACTCAATGTGGAGGAGTACCTCGTCGATCGATGCGGCCTCACCCGGGCGCAGTAATCAAGGCCTCCGCCAAGATCTCCCACCTCAAGTCCCCCACCAATCCCGACGCCGTCCTCTCCTTCCTCGCCGGCCTCGGCCTCTCCACCGGCGACGTCTCTGCCGTCGTCGCCAAGGACCCCAAGCTACTCTGCTCCGCCGTGGACAAAACCCTGGCGCCCGTCGTCACCGGGCTCGCCGGTCTCGGTGTCGCGCGCCTCGTCCTGGTCGCCCGCGACAGAATCCGCTGCAGATCCATCGTCTCCTACCTCAACTACTACCTGCCCATCTTCGGCTCCTTCCACAACCTCCTTCGAGCCTTGAAGTTCAACAATAGTCTCCTCGGATATAACCTCGAGAGGACAGTGAAACCCAACGTCACGTTCCTGCGGATTGTGCGGTCTACATGATTGCGATATTGCCAAGCTGAGCATAGCTGCGCCGAGTATGCTCACCAACAATCTGGACCGTGTCCGGGCGACTGTGGCTTGCGCCGAGCGTTTAGGTGTGCCTCGTGCCTCTCCCATGTTGAGGCACGCCCTGCACGCTCTTGCATTTGACACCGAGGACACTCTCGCCGCCAAACTAGACTACTTGAAGAAGACGTTTAACTGGTCTGATGCTGAGGTGGCCATCGCCGTGTCTAGGGCTCCGCTTGTGCTGACAAGGTCCAAAGCAACGCTGCAAGGAAGGTCTGACTTCCTCATGTCTGAGGTGGGGTTGGAACCCGCCTACATTGCTCATCGCCCAGCAATACTCTCTTATAGCTTGGAGGGCCGGCTCAGACCCCGATATTATGTTCTAAAGTTTCTTAAGGAGAATGGATTGCTACAGCGGGAGCGGAGCTACTTCTCAGCAGTCATTGTGACCGAGAAGGTGTTTGTGGACAGGTACATATGCCCACACTGATAAACTAAATGTATAGTCCTAACATAACTGTATACGTACATACGGTCATACCTTGTATTCTGTACTGTACCCTTTGTACCCCTTGTACCAATATATAAAGCTACCTGGCCGCCCGGTATGAGGCAAGGTCTACCCTACCAAACATTACCTACCTCATCGTTTTCATGGTATCAGAGCCGGCGGCGTAACCTAGATCGGATCCGCTCGGCACCTTCTCCGCTGCACGCGATGGTGACTTCCTCATCGTCGTCGTCTATGTCTTCGGACAGCTCCAAGTCGACTGCCTCCAGGCTGTCCAACCCTACCCTCAACTTTGGCGGTGGATCATCCTCGTCAGGTGGTGGCTCGTCGGGGCCCTTCAACTTCGCCCCGATGATCACAAATCGCCTCCACCCTGGAAACTATCTGTACTGGAAGGCCCAGGTCACGATGATCCTTCGCAGCCATCTCCTGACCGGCTTCGTCGACGGAACGTTTCCGTGCCCGTCTGAGTCAACTCCAAATCCGGCGCATGCTACTGACAGCACGGCTCCTCCGGTGATGTACAACCCGGAATTTACTGCCTGGCATCAGCAGGATGCAGCTATACTTTCAGCCATCATGTCCACTTCAACTGAAGAGATCCAGGGGCTCATCCTCTTCGCCACATCTTCTGCAGATGCCTGGAACACCCTTGAGACGAGTTTTTCCTCACAGACAACAGCCCGATCTATGCAGATCCGTGGCGCTCTTCAGAAGTGCAAGAAGCTGGACAAGTCAATCACCACATACTACAACACGGTGAAGTCCTTGGCTGATTCATTGATGTCCATTGGGCAACCTCTCAGCACGTCTGAATTTACTGGATATCTGATGCAAGGCCTGGGTGAAGAATACGACTCCCTTGTGCAGTTGGTTTCTGCGCGAGCTCTGACGGATCCCATGCCACTCCGTGATGTATATGCTCAGATGTTGGCAACGGAGCAGCGCATGGAGGAGAGGAAGGCTGAGGTTCACACTGATATGCAGATGTCTGCCAACTATGCAGGTTCCAAAACCTCGCCTCAAGGCAGCAAACCCAGCTATCAGCAGACCTACAAACCTGATCCTCGACAACAAGGGAAGCCCATCTACCCCAAGTCTGGTTTTACCCCGTCGCCACAAAACCCTACCTCTGGCTATACTGGTGGCGCTCCGACTGGCGGTGGCTCCGGCAACCGTCCTCAGTGTCAAATATGCACCAAGTTGGGGCACGTTGCCTCCTGCTGCTTCAAGCGGTTCGATCGCAAGTATCTTGGCCACGGGAATGATGGGCGCTATATGGAGAAGCAGATTGCTGCATTCTCTGTGACTACTCACCACGGGTCTACCTCGTCCTTCCCCGTGGATCCTAGCTGGTATGCGGACACCGGCGCAACGGATCACCTCACCAACGAGCTCGACAAGCTTCATACCAGAGAACAATACAATGGCAAGGACCATGTTCACACGGCTAATGGAGCAGGTATGCGCATTACTCATATTGGTCAATCTACTCTTCCTACATCATCACATCCACTTCACCTAAACAATGTCCTCCACGTGCCATCAGTCACTCGCAACCTTTTATCCGTTAAGAAATTCTCTCTCGACAATAATGTTTTCTTTGAATTTCATCCTTGGTTTTTTCTTGTTAAGGACCGCATCACGAGGGAGGTTCTTCTTAGAGGGGGCTGCCGTGGAGGTCTCTATAGTCTTGATGTGTCTTCTGCATACAAGCATGTCTTCAGCAGTGTCAAGGTGTCCCGTTCGAGGTGGCACTCGCGTTTAGGTCATCCAGCTACTCAGATTGTTCAGCATGTGTTGCATCGTCATGAACTTCCTTCCGAGTCAGTTAATAAAGATGTAATTTGTGATGCTTGTCAGCAAGGCAAAAGTCACCAGTTGCCATTTTCCCTTTCTACTCGTGTTACTACATCACCACTTGAGATTATTTTTTCTGATGTTTGGGGTCCTGCTCAAACTTCTGTTAGTGGACATTCATATTATGTTAACTTTGTTGATGCTTATAGTCGTTTTACATGGCTTTATCTTCTTAAACATAAATCTGATGTATTCCACATATTTCTTCAGTTTCAACAACATGTTGAACGTCTCTTGGGTCGAAAGATAATACATGTTCAAACTGATTGGGGTGGTGAATATCATAGACTGAACAAGTTCTTCCAGGACATTGGTATCTCACATCGAGTATCTTGTCCACATACACACCAACAAAATGGCACTGCTGAGCGAAAACATCGACATATAGTTGAAACAGGGTTGACACTTCTTGCACATGCCTCTGTTCCATACCGTTTTTGGAGTGATGCTTTCTCCACCGCATGCTTTCTTATTAACCGTCTTCCTAGTCGCGTTATTAATATGCAAACTCCTGTAGAACGACTCTTAGGAGAAATACCTGATTATACTTTTCTCAAAGTTTTCGGCTGTGCATGTTGGCCACACCTTCGCCCTTATAACAAACACAAACTCGAATTTCGCTCCAAAAAATGTGTCTTCCTTGGTTACAGCTCTATACACAAAGGCTATAAATGCCTTCATGTTCCTACCAATCGCATGTATATCTCCCGTGATGTCATCTTCGACGAAAATGTGTTTCCTTTCTCCCAACTCCCAGCCACTACCACTTCACCAATTTCTTCCACTATTCCTCTCACTCCTGACCAATTTGATGATGTAGCATATACACCTTTGCTCTTAGCTAATCATGATGCAGGGAAGCACCGTGGCGCACGCCTGGAATTGCTCGATCCTCCAGCTCCCACTACGGACGACGCTCACGTCGCACTCGACGACGATCTGCATGGCGGTCCGCTACACCCCCATGCAGGACCGCACACGTCGCCTAGCCTGGACGGCTTCGTCACGCCTCCACGCTCGCGCGCTTGCGGCCCAGTTCGTGGCAGCTCATCTGCCTCGCCTGGAGCAGCTGCTGCCTCTCCTGGCGCTGAGTCCAGTTCCTCTGTGCTGCCGGTAGCCTCACCGACGCAGCCTGCGGCCATTCCTGTGCAAGCCCCTGCTCAACAAGGAGTTACTACACGCCTTCAGCGTGGCATACGTAATCCCAAGAACCGTACAGATGGTACTATTGCCTGGTCTGTTTCTCGTCAGGCACATCTTGCTGATCTCACTACTGCAGAACCTACTGATTATCGTCTAGCTATGGCTTGTCCTCATTGGCGTTTGGCCATGGAAGCCGAGTTTTCAGCTCTTCAAACTAACAAGACATGGAGGCTTGTTCCCCCAGTTTCAGGTGTCAACATTATTGACTCTAAGTGGGTGTTCAAAATTAAGCACAAGGCTGATGGTTCTATTGAACGGTACAAAGCACGTCTTGTCGCCAAGGGGTTCAAGCAACGTTATGGGCTCGACTATGAAGATACATTTAGTCCAGTTGTCAAGCCTACTACCATTCGCCTGCTATTATCTCTGGCTCTTACCCATGGGTGGCATCTTCGTCAGCTGGACATACAGAATGCATTCCTACATGGAATTCTTGAGGAGGAAGTTTATATGCGTCAACCTCCTGGTTTTGCAGATCCTAGTAAGCCTCACCATCTATGTCGTCTTGATAAGGCACTTTATGGGTTGAAGCAAGCTCCAAGGGCATGGCATGCGCGTCTCACCACTGTTCTTGGTGGTCTTGGCTTCACATCCTCCACAGCTGATACATCCCTGTTCATCCTGAGGCGTCCTGATATTACACTCTACCTCCTGGTTTATGTGGATGACATTATTGTTGTCAGTTCTTCTGCAGTTGCTGTTGATCGCCTTCTTCATCAGTTGCGCAGTTCTTTTGCTCTGAAGGATCTTGGAAGACTCAATTATTTTCTTGGCATAGAAGTTCAGTTTTCTGATGGTTCCCTAGTTCTCACTCAGCGCAAATATGCCTCCGAGCTGCTGCGCCGTGCTGGCCTCTTGAAGTGTGGTCCAGCCCCTACACCCATGGTTTCTTCGAGAAGTTGTCCTCCATGGATGGTATTCTTCTCTCTCCGAGGAGTCTAGTAAGTATCGCAAAGCATTGTGGGCGGTCTACAGCATCTCACCATGACAAGACCGGACTTGTCTTTCTCGGTGAATAAGGTGTGTCAATATCTTCATGCCCCTCGGAGTACCCATTGGTCAGCAGTTAAGCGCATCTTACGCTATGTTCAGGCTACCTTATCTGATGGCTTACAGTTGAGACGTCCTACTATGTCTCCTGATCTTTTGTCTGCCTTTTCTGATGCTGATTGGGCTGGCGATGCTGATGATCGTCGATCAACGGGGGGTCATGCTATCTTCTATGGTGGCAATCTCATTGCTTGGAGTGCTAGGAAGCAAGCTACTGTCTCTCGTTCGAGTACGGAGTCTGAGTACAAGGCTCTTGCTAATGCCACGGCTGAGCTTATTTGGGTACAAGCACTACTTGGTGAACTTGGTGTCCCACAGACTCGTCTGCCAATACTTTGGTGTGATAATATTGGTGCAACATATCTCTCTTCAAACCCGTTTTTTCATGCACGTACGAAGCATATCGAGGTGGATCATCACTTTGTTCGTGAACGGGTTGCTCGGAAGTTGCTCCAAATTAAGTTTATCTCCTCCAAAGATCAACTTGCTGATATCTTTACCAAGCCTTTACCACTGCCATTATTTCAGTTGTGTAGGCGCAATCTCAACCTTCATAGCTCGGCTGAGATTGAGGGAGGGTGATAAACTAAATGTATAGTCCTAACATAACTGTATACGTACATACGGTCATACCTTGTATTCTCATCGTACCCTTTGTACCCCTTGTACCAATATATAAAGCTACCTGGCCGCCCGGTATGAGGCAAGGTCTACCCTACCAAACATTACCTACCCTTACTGTTTTCACACACAAGGAAGCTGCACCGCACCTTGCTCAAGACTATGCAACAGCTTGCGGAGGCCAAGTGCCGACTAGATTCAGATTTGCATGAACCAACAACAGCCATGAAATTCTGAAACCATGTATGGCGTGACATAAATTTTCGCTTGTGCAAGTTTCAAACTCCTTATGTAACTCTTACTTTCATTCCTTGATTCTCATATGTCCATGTCATCATTCAGTAGAGAAGAAATCATGGCACGGTTATGAACTTGTTCATCCTCTTGTGATGTTGACACACATTTTTGGATTGCAATCAGGCGATTCTTCGCTGCATTAGAAATGCTTTATTTTTTAATTTAATCGGTAGTTGATTTGAACACACATTTCTGTTTTCATTAGCACGTCATAAAATTACCATATCTCAGCTGTCCCTGCAATTGATAAAAATGGTGAAGCTTTTCATGTCAATATTAAGAAATCAATACAGAAATGAGGGCTACAGCCTACATGCATCATATTTGAAAAGTTTCATTTTTCTTCTTCACAAGCTGCCAATTTGCAATCATCTTAGGGCAGATTACACATCCTGTATTTGACACCTTGTAGTGTTTTTTCTGAACTGTCATTTTAACCATCTACGGGACCTAAATTTGTAGTGTGCGTGATTTCCACCCTGTCCACCGATTGAAGTGTTACAGTAAGTTAAAAAAAATTGTGTTTGCAGCAAATCTTCTAATGCGAATCCTGCAGCTCGATGGGTACTGAGAACATGTATATTCTTGGACACCCATCAATGTTTGTCCACGTGAACTTTTGAATTTCTGTAAAGAAGTCGTAGGTGTTTTAACAATGTGTATAATAGGATTCTTTTACCATTGTACACTTTTGGTTCTTCCTCATGTCCATTGGCTCACACTCGCGATAGGAGAATTGATCAGTTGCGGCCTCCACTTGCTCCATTGTAGTATTAATTTTTCTGTGCAACATTGATGCAGGTTTAGTTAAACGGCTAAACATATCTCTCTGATATCTCAGTAAAGGATGAAACGAACAATGTGCTCCAAAGCGAAGGCTATTCTGCTCTTGAAATGACATGGAAATATATTTTTCTTCCTTGAAGTAATACATGGATAGATCTATTCTATTCGAAGTGCACCTAACTATTTGGCTGTTGAGTTTGTACCAACTTTCTTCTTCCAGGTGGCGAGAAGAAACATGGCAGATATGGCTTTGCAATACTATATGTAGGTGATTCCGAAGGAGGATCAGCCTCGGTTCAGGTCATATGGCAGCGCAGACGGCGGATTTCAGTCCGTCTGGAATAAGACTACTCGACCATGCTATGCACATTCATGATGCCCTGTGGCTTTCTTCAAGAACTAATATTCATGACCCGATGCCGGTGGGAGTCCTATTCGGAGAAGAAGCTCTTAATTAATTAGCTTGCCCCTTTTGAATTTTGCAAGTTATGCAATCCTTCTTGTATTGTCCTATGGATTGTACTCATGTAATCAGGTGACACACATGTTGCTGTCGCCTGCTGTATTCATCAGCTCAACTGAGCCTGAACAAGAAATAAGCTGAATATATTGGTACATTCAGCTCCGTACATGCTTCCTCTTGCTTGAGACATCTTGGACAAGTCATGCATGTACACACTTCATTGGTATGGTATATATTTTGTACCCTGAATCTTGAATCTGAATGAGCTGAAAGGTGACTCGGGACTTTTCAGACCTCCTTGCACCCAAGTCCACTGTAGCTATTCCAATTAATAAGCTTTTGCGCATGGCCACGAAGGCTCTATAGCCCTCGAGCATGGAGAATTGGCGAGGCGAGCAGGGGTCTATACTTTTTTTTTGGTTCACTACGCATTTTCTTTGCTGGAATTTAGTGTCCAGTTGGTGCTTTCTGATCAGCTACGACTGTTCTTTCGCCTCTGCATTGTAGTTTGCTAAGTATTTTTCTTTTGCCCACTTGTTTTTATTCTGTTGAGCTTTATTAAGACGACTCCAACTTGCTTCTTGAGGTAAAAGGAGTTACCCTTCATTAAGGATGATGAGCTTCAGATCGGCATAGGTCTGCCTTCTCTGGGTTAAGGTCCTGTTGGCGATGCCGCCACCGAGTTACCCTTTCTATTTGTTGAAAAGAAAAAGAGTTACCCTTTCTATATCGGTGGGGGCATAAGATGAGTGGGTGACACATCTACCGATTAGCAGAACTGGCACAACAGGAAGGTGCAAAAGAACTACGCATTTCTTGAAGGTTCAGAGAGGAACACCGCGGAGGAAGATAAACAAGAGGCAATCAGACGAGGAAGTAGATAAGGAGTAAAGAGTTTGCATTAACTAGAAGTAGTGCAGTTTGGATCGGTGAGCTAGGAATGCGAAAGTCGTCCGATAATACAACCGATACACACACCTCACATGATCTGTATAATAACTAATCCTCTACGTTGGACCTCAACGCGAACTTATCTCTGGTAGATAATTCAAAGATCAGTGACTAATGTAATTCCGTTTCTTTCTGGCAAAAAAGATACACGCACACAAAAAAAACCAAGAAAACCCTTTGTCACAGCAATATTCCCAACACCGGCATCAAATAACAGTACTTCTAAAGAAGTTTTCCACTGAAACATTCGGTACATCAAACAAGCACTGCAGCGCCCAAACCATAGAGCTCCTGTCACAATGATGAACCATATTCTCAAACTTGCTGAATCCCTAAATACTTATTCCAGTTGTAGAGAACCTTGCCACACGGGATTGCTCACATGCTTTCTACTGCTAACTGGTTCATGGAATTACTCGATAAACACACGAAAAGAACAGAAGACAAAGTACGAGACATGATCTACGATGAAAGAGGTAAGGAACCTTCCAGCCAAATGTGAGATCCGAGCACCAACAGATCCCTAGCATCACCAGTAGCTAGACCACAAAGAACTTTATGTCAGTAATCATCATCATCAGAATCTTTCATAAACATGCGCATACCCTTGAGGAACATACGGTCTTCTGGATTGAGTTCGGACTCATAGACACCGTCAAGGTAACGGAAAGGATCACAGTAGTCGTCGTATTCATCTGAGTCCAGGATGTAGTCAGGCGCATAGGCATAATCATCACTGTCAGACTGGACGCCAAATGACCAGAGAGGGCCCTCAAAGCAAAGATCATAGCCATCCATTGGATCATTGGGGAGCTTGAGTGTCTTAATGTTACGACATTTTCTCCGCAGAGCACCATCCATGGAGATGTTGAAGCAGTGGCGGATGTCGAGGGACTCCAGGTGGGGGCAGTTGTCAAGGATGGCTGTCAGCCCCTTATTGGTGAAGTTTTGGCCAAAGAGCTGCAGGGAGCGCAACCCATGCATGGATGCAATCCCCAGAGCATCATCATCCCTGTTATACCTGAACTCATTATTGTCATCCTCAGTGTCCGTGTCATCACCGAGATTGCAGAACCGGTACGCATTGAATTTCAAGTGCTTCAGCTCTGGACATGCTTTGCCAATCTCCTCAAACACTTGCTTCCCACCTATATTTGTGAAGAGTGAAATCTCAAGCTCCTCAAGCAGAGGGAACTTCTTTATCTCCTCTTCGAATTCCATGATATCCTGACAAGCAATGAGGCTGAGACTCTTCAGAGATGGTGCCCTGCAAAGATAGAAATTGTACATTAGTAACCGGAAAATACGCCCTCAAAACAGAATTGTTGATGTATGCTGCACAAGTTATAACTGGCACAAGTGCTTGCCCCAGTGAAGTTGCAGCTATGCACTATCAGTCCTACGAGATAACAATATAGAGGTGATTGCAGTAAGAATAAAATATTAACCAATAAATACGCCATAAAAAAGAAATGCACAGATATTATGTAAAAACTATGAAGAGTTACCATCTTTATCCTGGTGTAGAAGAGCACTTAAAATATGATTGTAATAGGGGATATGTCATCTCAGAGGATAGTCACTGTTAATGACCAGATATGAGTGTAATAGGGCTTAAGTCGTTTAGAGGATAATTACCCATGATGACCAGGATATCACCTGGAATGAGTTTAGTGGTACCTACTTCACTTATTTATGTTTGGCACACAGAACATTAGGTGAACGGACTTGGCTGGAGAATGCAGTTATAGGGCACGACAGCAGCACTTAAAATCTATTTCGCATATAAACTCAGCACGGAGTAATTTATTCCACTTCACTGTTAAAAAGTAATATGGGATCATCAGCAGATCCAATGTTCAATATTTTCATGTTTCATCCCTGAAACTACAACTCCCTGGTGCCCCATTTCAAACCAAGGAAAGCATTGCTCTATGCTAAATATGCAAGGAAACTTGTGAACTTTCTAGACCAAAGACCACCAGAAGGAAATCTCACATAGTTGTGTAAGCTGATAACACCTTAAGTTCCTACCTTAGATAATTGTCAGGCATATGAGGAAATCACACTGCTTGCTACGCACAGTTAATTACTTTGTGAAGATAGGTTGCACAGGCACCCGCTAAATGGTAGGCTGAGAAAAATCATGGGAGTAAAACACTAAGACATGAAGATATTCCAGGTATGAATAGCGTTACATTCTTCCTCTGAGGAAAATACCACTAAAGTATGAATGTAAAGATGTAAGTAAGAAGACAAGAATAAGGCTAGGATGAACCGCACCTCTTATCCAATCCTATGTAAACTAACCATTATTACCAGTATTGAATTAAAATCGAACCAAATCGAACATCATTTCATCATGAACAAACCGAAGCAGCATTTTCAGGCTGAACAGAACTAAGCAGACGCAAATTTAAGAGGACGAAATCTTACTGGTCGCCGAGGAGGCGGAGCACGTCGTCGTCTGCAGCATACTCGGCCCAGAACGCCTCGCACTGGCCCTGTGCGCGGCGTATGGCGCCCTGCGCCATCTTGTAGAGGTTGACCTGGCGGTCGAGCTCGGGGTGGCCGCGCATGTCGATGCGGCGCCAGAGCGCGGGGTGGTCGCGCGCGGCGCAGCGCCAGGAGTGGCACACCTGCCCGGCCCCCATGAGGATCTCGATGTGGTCGAGCTTCCGCAGGACGCAGGTGATGGCGTCCAGCGGCAGCGCCGCCCAGTCCCTCGCCTCGCCGTCGGGGCCCGCGTCCGGTGGCGGCGCCGCGGGGTTCGGAGGAGCGAGGGGCTGCGGCGGGGCCCCGCCGTCACGAGGCACTGCGGGGTGGGGCCGGGGCTCGGCGGGAGTAGGGTTCGCGGGAGCGAGGGGCTGCCGCTGGGTGAGGCCAACGTCGCACAGGGTGGCGGGCGGCGCCTCGCGAGGTACCCATACCGCCGCCTGCCGATGGGGCACCGCGGGGTTCGGAGGAGCGGGGCGCTGCTGCTGGGCGCCGGCAAGGTCGCGTACGGTGGATGGCGGCGCGGCACGGGGCACCCATACCGCGCGCCCCACGGCCTGCGGACGAGGCGCCGCGGGGTTCGGGGGAGCAGGGCGCTGCCGCGGGGCGCCGCCGAGGCCGCGTACGGCGGCGGGCTGGGCGTCACGAGGCACCCATAGGGCGCGCCTCGCTGGCGGCGGCTTGTGGTGGCGGCGGCGGGAGTCCGAGGTGGACATGGCGTTGGGGGTTGGACGAGATAGAGAGAGAGAGAAGGGTTTAGGCTTGCAGGGTACGGCGAGAAATGGGGGAAAGAGACAGTAAAAAGAGGGCGCAGCCGGTAAAGGCGCGGAACAGGCGCTGGAATCGTGGGGCAGATTTTACCGTGCGTGGATGGAGCGCGCTATTAAATTGTAGCCCGCAGGTATTGGGCTAGAGCATTCACTGGGAACCCAATAACGTCCCCAATAATCATTTCAGGGCTGGTATTAAAATTAGGCTTATACCAGCCGTAACCAATAAAACGCGTCGCGGTTTCGAGCTAATAGAATCACCGGCAATCCCGTGAAAGATGTGAATCGGCGGTGCCGACAGCCTCGCCCACGTATGGAAACACCCATGAGGCCCAGCTACCCGCGTCTGTTTTCCCCACCTCCGCTGATGCGCCTCCCACCCTTCTGGATCGCCATTGCCGCCGTTGCATCCCTCATGCTTGCCTTCCATCTCGCCTGTCCAGAAACCGCAGTCCATCGAAACCGTCGCTACCCCTCGACTGGCCAGCGTTGTTTTTGGTCGGAATAGAGGTCGCCGCTATCATCGCCCGGAGGGAGCAGTCCTACGGTGGCGCCGGGCATGACGTCTGGTAGCGCACCGGCGCCTGATCTCAGCCTGACCGACTCACCGACAGTAGGAGGCTGCCGCCACAGCCGTCTGTCCGTCCCGCCCGCAAGGTGTTCGACGGATTGTCGTGATGGACATCGACAACGAAATGTTGGTGCAGCTGCAGCAGCTGATGCTGGCGAACCTCCTCCACCTCTACCAACCCATTCTGGTCGTGCCTCGATGCGGCGGTTCAAGGGTTGGCAAGAGGAGGAACAAGGAGCGGCATCGTCAAGCCGAAGCCTTGGTCCTTGACTCCGACTACTTCGCCAACGACGCAACTCGGACACCGAAGGATTTTTGGCGTCGGTTTCGGATGAACAAGGATCTATTCATTAATATTGTATTTGGTGTTAGGGAGTACGACGACTACTTCATGTGCAAGCAAGATTGCACCGGTCTATGGGGCTTCTCCTCAATCTAGAAGTGCATTGCTGCAATGCGATGTATTGCATACAGAGCTCCCCAGATGCAATCGAGGACTACCTACGCATGGCGGAGTCGACATGCTCCAAGACTATCGACATGTTTTGCCAAGCCATCGTAGCGGTGTTTGTTGGAGATTATCTCGGAGCACCGAGGGCAGATGATACATCTCAGATCCTGGAACAAAGTGTTGCCCGAGTGTTTGCTGGTATGCTCGGAAGCATCGACTGCATGCATTGGGGTTGGAGGATTTTCCCCTTTGCTTAGCAAAGGCTCTACAAGGGGCATACCGGTGAGTACAGTGTCATTCTTGAGGCGGAGACTATGACATCTGGATTTGGCATGCTTTCTTTGGTATGGCAGGAACCCACAATGATATCAACGTGCTACTACGCTCTCTGGTATTTGCTAGGCTAGTTGAGGGACGAGCTCCTGCCGTGAACTTTGAGGTCAACGACCACGCATACAAGAAGCGGTACTATCTAGCCGATGGTATCTATCACGTAGGCTACATTTGTGAAGACAATCCCCGATCCAGTTTCAGAGATGGACACTTATTTTGTTACATGCCAGGAAGCAGCTTGCAAGGATGTTGAGCGGGCTTTTGGTGTGCTCCAGCAGCATTTCGTCGTTGTCAGGTACCCTTCCCTCACTTGGTCGGAGTCTCATATGTGGAAGGTGATGAACGCTTGTGAGATCATGCACAACATGATCATTGAGAGTGAGTATGACACATCTCTAGATGATGATCAATCATTTGATTACCAGGGTCTCTTGCTGAAGTTGAGAATGTACCCCAAGAGTTTGCGGCTTTCCTTCACATGCATCAAGAAATCTGAGATGCAGGTGTCCATGCTCAACTTCAGGCGGATCTGGCTGCGCATTTATGGGCGAGGAGAGGAACCACCAACACATGATTTAATTTAAATTATTGTATGAATAATATCATTATGTGGAATTATGTAAAATTAATGTATGAATGATTTTATGTCTTTGAAAACTATTTGAACTATTGTTTGAAAATATTATTAAGATGGTGTAAAACAAAAAAAAAATGGGGGACGCCGGTATAGGGGGCGCCAGTGTGGGACGAACGTCCCTATAGTTTGGGAGGACGGTGCCGGCATCCCCCATACGTTCGTCTGGATGCTCTTACCGGCCACAAATGTTGGTAATTTTTTTCGATTGCCCACACGGGTTGTCGCCCAAATCAACTCCCAATAGAGAAACAAACGAATGGAAGAGAAGGACGGCAGCAGCTACCAAGTTGGGGAGAGGAGTGACACGTCGGAGGTATGTGGCCGAAGGGGCGCACGCGAAGCAAGACCTCAAGCTCGGGATCCCGCGCCTCCGCACGCGCTTAAGGAAGGAGACGACCTTCTAGGCATGGGCCAGCAGGCTGGGGAGAGGAGTGACGCGGCGGAGGCGACCAGTGCCACACACGTAGAGAGAGGATTTGGTGCAGTTGGTAAGAAAAATAAGAGAGACACTAGTACAAACTCGCTACTTAGAGAAGGCGGGTTAAGCCGGTTACCCTATTTACGATATAAACCGGCTTTCCAAAATAGCCTCACACAGGTACGTTTTCCAACCCGTCTCTAAAAATTGTAGAGTCGATAGATACTTGCCCCTGCTTCTATAATTTTTTGTTTGCAACCGGCGCATTATTATAACCGCCTCACGCGGTCCTATTATTAGAGCCGGTTTCTAATCTCTAAGCAAAGACGCGAGGAAGAGGAGACCTACGACGTAGTGGATCCGATCGCCGAGATCCACCATCCTACCCCTCAAACTCCATATAGGTAATCTCTAAGCAAATACTATAACTAGGCAACACCGGCAGGAGAAGCTCCAGTCAGGCCTAGGGAAGCTATGGAGGAGATCAGAAACAAGAAGGGGGTTCGAGAGAGACCCGGAAAAGGTAAGATCATGAGTAGAACAGTAATCCAAAGGAGTAATTAATTACCCCACCCCCACACGGGAGCCTCGCAGCCTATCCACGATAGGCCACATCCTCGCTCTCTTGCACTAGTTGGGGGCACGACACATGGCGGAAATATGAAACGGTAACATCCACACAAGTCACATGCATCACATCAAAACTGTGATTATAAAGCTTTGAATGTGTTCTACGCAAAGATGTGGTGCTTAGATGTGGAGGCGGGCGTTAAATGCAAATTAAACACGATTTTATGTTGCACATGCGAGATTAGAGGGCCAAGGGCATGCACAAATTCATGGAGCCTCCCCCCCCGCACCCCAGATATGCCACCGGCAGCGGGAGGGGACACTTAGGGGTGGAAAAGGATCAGATGCGGATCAAATAGTGCCCTTCCCATATATGTTTTCATGTTTTCAAAATAATACAAATATAAATACAGATGTTGTCGAATATAAATACAGAGTGGATGTTACTCGAATACGGATGCAGGACGGATGTTTTCTCCATTCGGCACAGATACGAATAATGAAATAATAGGCTCATATGTTATGGTGAGTCAACTATACAATGATATAATACACAATAGTTTCAAGTTCACTCATAGAAAAATACATTTGACCACTTTGTTAGTACTTTTGGTTGAATAATTGTCATATTGGGATATAATTACTAAAACAGGTAAACATAATTTTATTCAGATGCAGATATATCTATTTTCATATCCACGTTTCATTCAAAATGTGATAGCATATTTATGTTTTTTTTGTAAAATAAATCTGGATATTTATCATATCTATTTTCACGTTCATCCGAATACGGATATTACCTTGATGATTTTCAATTTTTCCAATGCCAATGTACCATAATTCAGATTATCTGTTACCAGTTCCCACCTCGGCATGTAGGCCACTTGATTCATACATGTACTAGCTGTTTCGGCAGCGTGCACCACCTCCGGCTTTATTTTCGGGGCTGGTTTTTTTTCTTTCTGGGTGTCTCTAAAGCTCGGTCGACTTAGATTTAAATTATGTCTCAGTCAAATTACTTTAGTGTGTTTTAATGTGGGCCTGAACAAAATACAAACATAAGTGAACATGAATCTTCAAGCAAAAACAAACTGAAACACAACCTAGCCAAGGAGATCGATAAGTATGCAACAACTACAAGATCAATGCGGGCTCGTGGTCGTAGTGAAGCACATGAAAATACACAGTGGCGGGGGACGTTCTGAAAGTTTGGTAGGGCAAAATCATGGACATACATTATTATTTAACTTGAACCATGTGTAGTTTGGGGGACGGGGACGGGGGACGGGGGACGGGACGGGGGGGGGGGGGGGGGGTATATTTATATTGTGTAAGTCAGTTTTTTAAATTTTTAAAGGATTCCAATCAAAATTTAATTGCATCACTCAACGTAAAAGTTATTTATTTTGAATTGGTATACTATTTATAAACGCAAGGTAATGTTAACATCTTTAAATAGAAGTAGAACCTATAAACATACCAAAAGTGAAATTTTATTTCCATCCAAAAGTCGTAGACAGTAGAAAAGCTAAAGCTTATTTTTGAAAATCTTTCTTAGTTTCGGCACGATGAGAATGCTACACTTACGGGAGATTCGTACGGGATTTTTTTACAGGATGAGTTGACAACCAGCGAGCGATCGCATGATAACTTGCAAGAAATGGTGAAGGACTCTCTTCCAATCACTCCAGTCCACGTCGTGCCCGTAAACAAATCCCGTACAGATCTGCCTGTGAGTATAGCATTTTTTGCTTTTGGATATATCTCGCTCTATGTAGCACGCTTATACCGAACATATCTACTATTTTGATGTTTCTAATATTATTCATGATACTTGATAAGTTTTATTATATTTATTGGGACTAACATATTAATAGTTGTAAAAGTGCACATGTTTTTAAATTACACTTTGATATGTAAGGACTGCATGTATATTAGATTAATCACGAAGTAGCCTCTCATTGTGTTGAAATTTGGAATTTCTCAAAATTTATCCCTCGTAGACTTGTTCTTCAAGATCGTCAAAAGGCTTTGGAAAGATGATATCAAATAAAATAAATCAAGACATGAGAGGTATATATGTGATTCTTCTAAAACTTTCGTTTGCCTATTTAAACATCTAAATTTGAGTTTTTATGGGAGCAAAAAGTCTGATTTACTTAACAGAAAATAATGAACATTATATACACATAAGAACATACATGAATATATGTAGTTTTTATCCAAAAATAAAGGTAGGGCAGCTGCCCCATCTATATCTATATACCTAATAATAAAGAAGCTAAGGTTTCTGCTAAAAAAATTCGTCAACATTTTTTTTGGACCGTTTTATCCTCCCATCAAATCGCATAATATATCACAAGTGCCACGGTACCGATTCAATCCTTTTATTTCCTTCGGCCTCAGCTCCCCGAACGATCCCCGCGTTCTGGTGGTGGCGGCGCCGTGCTGTCTAATAAGGTGGCCCAAGTTCCAGCCCCATCTCGCCGGCGACGGTGAGGAACTTTGGGTTCTGTTTGTCTCCGTCGGCGAAGTCCAAGCGAGGTTGGCTTCGTCGTATTCTGGTGTTTTGTCCCCCCGGCTTCTTCCTCGTGTTGCCGTCGGTGGCTCCTGCGGCGGTGGCGAGCTGGTGGTGGAGAGTGACGCGGGATGCAGCTTCCGAGGCCCTCGTCGTTCTTGTGTAGGAGTCCAGCTTGCCTCGTTCGGCGAGGCGGGTTTCCGCTGTCCCCTTTGTGCTGATGCAGGTCTTCGCGTGCTCCGGCCTCTGGTGTTGACCTGACCACCGGAGTGGTTCGGGGCGTTGCCCCCGCCGACATGCTCATCACCTTTGCAAGATCTCGGCGTCCGCGTCGAGTGATAGATGCGGCGACTTCAACGAGGAAATGTCCTCTAAAGGACTACCCCGGCGACAAAGCTGCGCCCGCAGGTGCTTCTTCCCTTACTCCGGGGTGGAGGTATCGGTGCTGGCGACGGCGGATCGTGTTAGGCGCAGAAGATCCCAAGGACCTAGCTGTTTTTCTCTCTTTTTCTAGGGTTCTTTCTGTAATTTTGGGTCAGCTGTCCAAATTCTGGACTGTTCTTGTACTTTCAAGTTTCCTTACTTAATATAATCCAGATATTTGTGCTCAAAAAAAAAAAAAGCTCCCCAAACCCCAACATATGCCCGCCGCGAATCCGAGCACCAAACCCGTCTCCGCGCCTGCTCCCGGACGCGCGTGGTGGCAGCGGATGCATCCGTTCTCTGACACTAGACTGCGTTGTGCTGCACCGCATCCTCACGACCGCAGCGGCGTGCCACCGCCGCCAGCGTCCCGCGCACGTCGCCATGGCCGCCATGGTACCGGTTCATTTTATAACATTTCCAGGCTACTCGCCGCGAGCTTATGGCCGGATCCCCACGCGCTAGGTCAACACCGTCAACACGGGAGTCTACAGACGGGCTGGAGGTCGAGGAGACAGCGCCGGTGCTAAGAGAGCTGGCGGCAGCGCTGGTACTAGGAGAGCCGAGCGGCCGTCGTTGGCTGGGGTAGTGGGAGCTGCCGACTGCCGACGGCAGCTTCTCGGACGCGCGAGAAACGTGAGACTCAGGAGAAGAGGGAGGCAAAAGGGAGGCAGCGAGCGGAGCAGCAACGCTAGCTAGACGGCGGCGGCGTGCGGCTGGGAGTGGCGACAGAGGTTGGTGGCGGCGCAGGGGAAGGAGAAGCGAGCGAAGCCTCGCATCCCTGGACAGTGCGTGTGCTCCTGTCGTGGGTCGGCTGTTAGCTGGGCTTCTGCTGGACCACCTAGGTTAAGCCTCTTGGCCGGCGCGTCCAGTGGGGGGTGGGCCCGTGCTGAGCTAGCTCGACTGGGCAAGAAGCTCAGCCCGTGCTCCCACTGCTTTGTGGTCTCTTTGGAATTTGCTTAGCTGATGCGGTTTACTGCTACGATTTACATTTCTCTTTGCTGCTAGCTAATGTTATTTGCAAATTTTGTTTTTTTTTACCTACAATTTCGGACATGTAACTCTTTGCCTGATACTCCTTCCTGTCTCACATAAAATAACTAAGAAAAGCATTCCAAATTGTTAACTGAAGGTTAAAAATTATTTAGTCAGAGAACAATACAGATGACCCATATATATTTAAAAATTATTGCGTCATATCGTAAATTTTCTAGAGACTAAACTATCCATTTGCACTAGAATAAGGATTACAATTTATTACGGAAGTCACGATTTGTACATATCCACCTCTTATTTGTCCGCACATGATCCCTTTCAATTTCCCAAAGCCGCCAAGCTTGCGGTCCATCACGGTTCAACGCATCCGCGGCTAGCGACCTCGCTATCTTCGTCAACCCGCCACTACTACCTAGCGCCCTATTCTTCGAGTACGAAGGTCCATCAGTACTAGCCAGTTCCTTTCCTCGAGTACGAAGGACCACCGGTATAGTGGGGCTCCCGGTGCAACGCACGGACACTTTTGCTAGTCTTACCCTAAGGAGAGCTCCGCTCCTGAAAATACGCGAAGTCCAAGAGTCTGGCTAAAAGGAAACATAACACATGGCGGCGCGGCGACGTAGCCTTTTAGGAGTTCGGCAGTGTCATACTCTGTGCATACACAACATGATAGCCCGAGAATCACAAAATTCCCAAACCCAAGCTCCCAAAGGATGATAGCCGCAAGTCGAGATGGAAGAAGCTAAGGCGAGTTCCGCCGGCCTGGAGGCTCTCGCCTTCCGTCTCACGGAGCGGCTCGCGGCCGACGCCGCAGCAGCAGGAAACGACAAAAACCTAGTCTTCTCGCCGCTGTCCATCTACGCCGCGCTCGCCCTGGCGGCCGCCGGAGCCCGCGGGCGCACGCTCGAAGAGCTGCTCGAGGTCCTCGGCGCGCCATCGCGGGACGAACTCGGCTGGCGGAGCGGGCCCTCATCGACAGGTCGCCGGCGGGCGGGCCGTCCGTCATGTTCGCGTGCGGCGTGTGGCACGATAAGACGAGGGAGCTCAAGCCCACCTACCGCGCCGCCGCCACCGAGTCATACATGGCCGAGATGCGCGCCGTCGACTTCCGCAGAAAGGTGTGTCCGGTGTACATCTATCCAGTGGCGGAGCTATGTGCATGTCGGGGGGGGGGGGGCACCGCCCCCAACTTTTGACCATTCTCTGAAGATTTTTTGGGATAGGCTTAAATGGGATTTTTAACCTTTTGCCCCCAAACTTAGAGATTTTACATTTCGCCCCCCCAGCACTTCTTGTGTAGCTCCGCCACTGCATCAATATGCATGCATTATTTGATTATTTCTGTCAATAAAACTTATACCTAACTCTTCTAGGTCCGACTACTAGTAATCACTACTACTATTAAAAGAGAGAGAGCGGCAGATCCAAATCATCTGGACCATCTAATCATCTCATTTAATGGTTCAGATTAGCGCTAAAACATGTGTTAGACGCTCCCGTCCTAAATCAAACTGCCATTTATCCCAAACGAAGACACCGCCCTGCACGACCTGCAACCGACGTGATTTCGGCGCCGCCGCACCGCAGGCGTCGGACCGCATCCCACATAACCGACCTCCGCGTCACCCGCCGCCGCGCGCACTTCCCTTGCCGACACCCCCCTGCCCGACGGGATTTGGGCTGCACGCCGCCGACCAGTCAATGCCGCCGCCCGTCGACCAGCCTACCACGGCTTGCCCGACGGGATTTGGGCAGGGCTGGATGCCGTAGCATCCACTGCATCTGCAGTCTGCCGCACTGCAGTTCATCTGCACCGAGCTCAACCGCGCCCAGCTCCTCCAAAATCAGCCCGTCCGTGCCCTCCTTCTCCAATCCTTGAAGTTATTTGTTTATTTCCTTGCCCCAGTTGATAAATAAAGCCAATGCATCTAGATCTCCATCGGGGAAGCATATCTCTTATAGACTTAACCAAAAACGCTGGAGATATAACTCGGGATCATAAACTGCAGAGTGGTACAAATGATTCCAAATCAAATATTACTAATGTGGACGAACCTCAACTACCTGCATCTTCCTCTATTTTTTGAACTCTGCATCTTCTTTGATGGCTGTGTGTCACTCCTCTGAACCACATTACCAACACACGGGATATGATAATTTCATTTACACGAATCCTGTTATATTGAATAACCTCTTGGCACTTGCTAATGATAACTATGATACATCTTCTTTGCCAGGTGCAGCATTTGGGGCTGCAAATCTTCTCAGTAATGATGCTCATATGCCACCAACTGAGCTAGCAGGGATCTGAACATAATGGAGAAGGTTGGTATGCATGACTTAATGATCTGTTTCATTTCTCTAAACCCCGGCCTTACAAAACAACAACTTTAATTTATTATGTTTCTTATTCGCAATAAATAAATATATTATTATGCTCTTGCTGCCTGTTATACCTGTGGTTCTTTGTGTCGATTCTACACCAAAATGTGATACTCCATAAGTCTATATAAGGTGAGCTACTAATTAGGTTGTGTGCAACAGAACAGAGTCCGATGGGATCAGGGGAGCCTTGTTTTCTACACCATAATACTATTCCTGCAATCACGTAGACACATTTGCTTCCGCTTGATATGTTTAAGAGGCTCGCATTTCTTTGTGTTGTGAAGTTTACCTTAACCCACTCTTGATACATAAAACAAGCTGGGTAGCAAATTTATTCAAATTCATAACTATTGAGAAGTGAAGACATCTAGAAGGAGAAACAAAATGATGAAGAGCTCCCGGTTCCCATTTAAAAAGCTAAATAAAATCTGGCATCTACAACAAGATCTATCAGCTTTGAATGCAACATACACAACCTTTATACTTCCAGGAGCAGCAACAATAATTCATAGCGTTTTTTTCCAAGGTACATCAAACCCCCAAAAATATATACTAAGCTTATATCCTTTTAGGCATGTGTTGTTATTGTTGAACTGTTGATAAGTGTACCATTAACTTTTACAATGACAGCATTGTTCTGCCATAAGGAAAGACCTCCATTGAGCAAATTAATTATTTTGTTTTTCTGTATTACGTTTCAGAACCTTGAAGCTAAAATACAGTTCGGTCCGTTTTACACGCAAACAAAAAAATACAGTTCAAATGAGAAGAAACGTACCAACCATGGAGAGCTAGACATGCGATACAGGCTATATAGGTAGCTGCTTCTGCAAAGTGCAAGTATGGAACCACTGTTTCATGCTCCCAACAGTTTATGTTCATGTTTCCTACAATTTGTATCTTCAGATCTCACTCACTTCATGCCAAGGCATAATTAATTATATTCGTGTTATCTCTGCCAAGAAAAGTTGCATTTATAATATTTCTGCCACTTCTTCGCGATGCTATTGCTCATGTTATAGAATTGATTACACAAATTATTTCCACTGTCCGACATAGAACATGTGGTATTTTTTTCTTAATGGAAAAAGGTGGTGTTCTTTTCTTTTCATTTTTGAACGGGAACATGAGAAACATATCAATGCATCGATATGCTCCTAGATTCATTATACAGAATTCTAAGTTGCAATGAGTAAGTTCTATACAAGAATACAAATTTACTTAAAAGGTATTTTTGTATTTATTCAGCTGTTGTACCATTCATTTTGTTCCTCATTGTGTTCTTAATTTTCAGGAAAAGGAATTAACACTTTTTACCACTCAGGGTGTATGTGCACAACCCACATTGTTTGCAGGTCAGAGCACGAGCAACATTCCATGGGAATTTGTATCGAGATGTCTTATGCAACTACACTTTTTATTTATATTGATACTACTTTCAGAAATGTTTCAATAGACCAAACTTAATAATCTGTTTGGCGTTGCATCCATTTTTCGAGTGGCTGGCTGTGTGATGTCCAACAGAATTTGTTCCCCTGAGTGTCAAACAATGTCTGAACATGATTTCAAACAACTAAAGAGGGTGAAATTCTATTGAATTCATGGTGATCTCCTGATCCTTTTTTACATGTACTAATAACTTACAATTGTTTGTAAACATAATGAAACTTAAATATGAAAATTTCAATTGAGTTATGTGTATTAGTCGACACGTGCATTGCACGTGCTCCATTACTAGTAATGGGAAAAATTATCTAGGTTTTCAAGGTAAATAATAATATCATTATGGTTCTTGACAATATTTATCTAGGCTTCAAAAAGATTGAAGAAGTTACAGTAGCTCGTATCATGTTATCTCCGACTTCTAGCAACTTGTATATAAGAATGTAGGAGTAGAAGATAATGGTCAAACAATATTTATCCATCATTTTGCAGATTCTTATTTTACGTAGGACTTCTATTGTCACCGAAGCAATTAGTAAATTAGCAGAATCTAGAGTTATCTTTTCTTTAAGTTTATTAGTTCTAGATTGCCCGGTAATTAAATTAGTTCTAAATCAACTATTTCTACCATTAGATTTTCATTGTGATTCTTGCATATGAGAATTTATTACATATAAGTGTATGATGTCATTTTTTCCCGGTTACACATGAATTACACATGTACCTAGGTGGTTTCATCTAACCTAGCTAGAATTAAGTTAATTGCTGATCGACTGAAAACTAGAGACATCCTTGATATATAATTTCAAAAGAACTTTTCACAAAATCACAACTATTACAAACCATGACTAAGTGATGTTTTCCAAAAAAAAAAAACCCAACTTTTGGGGTTAATTGTTTCATAGAATGTTATTCTGTGATTTTGTCGATTTGACACACTAGTGGAGAAGAGGCCTTTGGTCCCAAGCAAATGTCCCAGTGCTGAACCAAACCGGGTCCAATGGGGGCATTGGTCCCGGTTCGTTTCTGCCCAGGACGACCCCACCCGCTGGCGCCTGTCCTGTAGTGGCCTTTGGACCCGGTTTGTATTACAAACCGGGACTAAAGGGTCCACCGCAGGGCGCCGCAGGCCGTGTCAGTCGTGGGGAACCCTTTAGTCCCGGTTTGTAATACAAACCGGGTCCAAAGGCCCCGCCTCTGGCTATATAACCTTGCCCCTGCCCAAGTGTGAGCCACACTTGGCCATTTTTTCACTATCTTCACAAGAGGGGTGTATTGCTCTCCTCTCTTCTTCACATGCACAAGAGGTGTTCGATGAAATGCTTAAGAGGATTTGCCACTTGAGTTTACACAAATCAAGCCACACTTAACTTGCTTTTTTCTTCTTCATCGAGGTTAACAACTTTATCCTTTTCATCTGCAATTGATAAAATGCATGTGTATATATACATCGTGATGTTCTGTAATGGTTTTGATCAGCTTAATTATATCATGCAGATGAATCGGCAATGGATGTACATTGACCGACGGTTTGACGAGTTCACTGCGGGCCTGGATAATTTTATGGCCGTGGCGGAGGCAAACAAACATGGTGGCTTCATGTATTGTCCATGTGTGGACTGCAAGAATACCGTAAATTACGCTCACTCGAGTCTCATTCACAGCCACCTTCTGCGATCCGGTTTCATGCCCAGTTACTATTGTTGGACCAAGCACGGAGAAAGAGGGGTTATGATGGAAGACAATGACGAAGAGGAAGAGGATGATGACGGTTATCCCAATTTCCCTGAATACGATGATACTGCAGAAGGCAATGAAGACAATGAAGTAGAAGATCAAGAGGCACCAGATGAGCCTGCTGATGATGATCTTGGCCCGGCCATTGCTGATGCAAGGAGAGAATGTGAAACTGAAAAGGAAAGGTTGGCCTTCGACAAGATGATAGAAGATCACAACAAATTGTTATACCCAACTTGCGAAGATGGCCATAAAAAGCTAGGCAACACACTGGAATTGTTGCAATGGAAGGCAGAGAACGGTGTCACTGACTCAGGATTTGGAAAGTTGCTGACAATAATTAAGAGGAAGCTTCCAAGGGGTAACGAATTGCCCGCCAGTACGTACGAAGCGAAGAAGATTGTCTGCCCTCTAGGATTAGATGTGCAAAAGATACATGCATGCATTAATGACTACATCCTCTACCGCGATGAGTACGAGAATTTGGATGCATGTCCGGTGTGCACTGCATTGCGGTATAAGATCAGACGAGATGACCCTGGTGATGTTGAGGGCGAGCGCCCCAGGAAGAGGGTTCCTGCCAAGGTTATGTGGTATGCTCCTATAATACCACGGCTGAAACGCTTGTTCAGAAATAAAGAGCATGCTAGGTTGTTGCGATGGCACAAAGAAGACCGTAAGAAAGACGTGATGTTGAGGCACCCTGCTGATGGCTCCCAATGGAGAAAAATCGATAGAGAGTTCCCAAACTTTGCACAGGATGCAAGGAACTTACGGTTTGGTCTAAGTACAGATGGCATGAATCCTTTTGGAGAGCAGAACTGCAGCCATAGCACCTGGCCTGTGACTCTTTGTATATATAACCTTCCTCCTTGGTTGTGCATGAAGCGGAAGTTCATTATGATGCCAGTGCTCATACAAGGCCCGAAGCAACCCGGGAACGACATTGATGTGTACCTGAAGCCATTAGTTGAAGAACTTCTACAGTTGTGGTCTCTAGCAGGTGTAGGTGTGTTTGACGAGCACAAGCAGTAGGAATTTTATCGAAGATCGCTGCTTTTCGTAACCATCAATGACTGGCCTGCTCTTGGTAACATTTCAGACGAGTCAAACAAGGGATACAATGCATGCACGCACTTTGTTTACATGAGCTCGAAGGTGATTATTTGGAAAAATGTAAGAAGGTCGTGTACAGGGCATCGTCGATTTCTTAGGCTTACCCATCCCGTAAGAAAGAAAGGCAAGCATTACAACGGTGAGGCTGATCACCGGAGGAAGCCTCTCCATCGTGATGGTGTTGATATATTTGGTATGGTCAAGGATCTAGATGTAATATTTGGAAAGGGTCCTGGCGGACGGTCTGTTCCGAATGACGATGCCGGACACACGCCCATGTGGAAGAAGAAATCTATATTTTGGGATCTATCCTATTGGGAAGTCTTAGAGGTCCGCTCTTCAATCGATGTGATGCACGTGACGAAAAATCTTTGCGTGAACCTGCTAGGCTTTCTGGGCGTGTACGGGAAGACAAAAGATACACCAGAAGCACAGGAGGACCAGCAACGTAGGAAAGACCCCAAAAAACTGCATGAGAGAGTTAAAGGACGTCATTACTCCAGCTACGCTCTTACAAAAGCAGAGAAGGAAATATTTTTTGAATGTCTGAGCAGTATCAAGGTCCCGTCTGGCTTCTCCTCCAATATAAAGGGAATAATAAATATGGAGAAGAAAACATTCCAGAACCTGAAGTCTCATGACTGTCACGTGATAATGACACAGTTGCTTCCGATTGCATTGAGAGGGCTTCTACCGGAAAATGTTCGACTGCCCATTGTGAAGCTATGTGCATTCCTCAATGCAATTTCTCAGAAGGTAATAAATCCAGAAATTCTACCGAGGTTGCAGAATGATGTGGTCCAATGTCTCGTTAGTTTTGAGCTGGTGTTCCCACCATCCTTCTTCAATATTATGACACATCTCCTCGTTCACCTGGTCGATGAGATTTGCATTCTCGGTCCTGTGTTTCTACACAATATGTTCCCCTTCGAGAGGTTCATGGGAGTCTTAAAGAAATATGTTCATAACCGTGCTAGGCCAGAAGGAAGCATCTCCAAGGGCTATGGAACAGAGGAGGTCATTGAATTCTGTGTTGACTTTATTCCTGACCTTAAGCCGATTGGTGTTCCTGAATCGCGGCATGAAGGGAGACTAAGTGGAAAAGGCACGCTAGGAAGGAAATCAATGATATGTAGGGACGGGATTTCTTTGACTCAAGCACACTACACAGTTCTACAAAGTTCCACCTTGGTGGCTCCGTATATCGGTGACCACAAGAACTTTCTACGCTCCCAGAACCCGGGGCAGTCGAACGATTGGATTAGACGTGAACACATGTCGACTTTCGGCGGTTGGTTGCAAAAACATCTCCTGAATAACAAAGATATTGAAGATCAGTTGTACTTGCTGGCCCAGACACCATCTTCGACTGTAGTGACTTTCCAAGGGTACGAGATAAATGGGAATACATTTTACACGATCGCCCAAGATAAAAAGAGCACCAACCAAAACAGTGGTGTCCGGTTTGATGCAATAATGAATGAAGGCCCAAATGACACATATTATGGTTACATAGAGGATATATGGGAACTTGACTATGGACCTTCTTTTAAGGTCCCTTTGTTTAGGTGCAAATGGGTCAACAAAACAGGAGGCGGGGTTCAGGTAGACAAGTTGTATGGAATGACAACAGTGGATCTCAACAATCTTGGGTATAGAGACGAACCATTCGTCCTAGCCAAGGATGTGGCCCAGGTTTTCTATGTGAAGGATATGTCTACCAAACCAAGAAAAAAGAAACATAAGGAAACAAATACATCAAACGATGAGCCAAAGCGCCACATAGTTCTTTCTGGAAAAAGAAACATCGTGGGAGTGGAGGACAAGACAGACATGTCAGAAGATTATAATCAGTTTGATGAAATTCCACCCTTCAGAGTGAACATTGATCCAAGCATCAAGTTAAATGATGAAGATGCTTCATGGTTACGGCCGAAGAAGATTAATTAAATGATGAAGATGCTCCATCATCAAGTTAATTGAAGAATGTTCATGGCAAAATGAGTATCTCAAGATGGCAATCAATTTCCCATTTATTTTTGTGTAATCATGTAACTGTATGTAAGATATTAAAAGTGGAGATGCGCCACGGGAGATTTCCCAACCCTTTCCCCAACACTGTTAGATGAGATGTAGTCGTTCAGGGGCTTGCAGGAAAAAATTCCAAGGCGCAGTTTCTGAAGATGTCGTAGGGCGTGTGCACCAACGACATCTTCGAGAAACTGCGCCACGGGAGATTTCCCAACCCTTTCCCCAACACTGTTAGATGAGATGTAGTCGTTTAGGGGCTTGCAGGGAAAAATTCCGAGGAGCAGCTTCCGAAGATGTCGTAGGGCGTGTGCACCAACGACATCTTCGAGAAGCTGCGCCACGGGAGATTTCCCAACCCTTCCCTTCATCCATGGGAATGAAACTCTTCTTGGCTTGTTGATCTGCTTGGCAAGGCGTATCGATGCTCCTTTTATAGGCACGGCACCTCTTCTACTTTGTCTTGTTCCTTCGACAGGGCGTCGTGCGCTACATGCTTTATCTCATCGAGCAGTGCGTCCACCCATGCGTTCTTATCCTGCCGACATCTTTAGTCCCGGTTGTACCCACCAGCCGGGACAAAAGATTACCCACACGTCCTTATCCCACCGACAGTTTTGTTAGATGACACAAAAAAGGATCTTTAGTCCCGGTTGTACCCACCAGCCGGGACTAAAGGTTACCCACACGTCCTTATCCCACCGACAGTTTTAGGCGCCACTGCGTTCCCGCCTATTTTTCTTCCCGTGCTTTCCACTGCTTCCCGCCTCCGTCCTCCCACCATTTTTTCACTATATATATGTTGGCTTGGCCTCCATTTACATATCACATCTAGACTCATATCTGCAAACCTCATCACCAGGTCACATGGCTTCCATCGTATCTCTAACCCTCCGGGAGGCGGAGGCGCTTTGCGCGTCGAACTACCCCTGCCCGCCGGGCTACCGCGTCCCTACCGGCTGGTTGCTGAGCGTCGGAGGGGTACCGGTCCCTCCTGTCCCTCTAGGTGTGGCGCGCGAGATGGCCATCACGAACCACTACTACTTCGAGCTCACGCCAGAGCAGCGGAGGAATCCCCAGTGGCATCCCGACTACAGCCCGACTTGGGAAAGCTTCTTCATCAATCGGCGTGAGAGGGCGCTCGCCAGGCACGAGGAGGGCGGCCCGCCTCCTTCGAACTTCAACGAGGCCGGCCGTCGGCTGTGGTGGCGCGACCGGACTCTCCAGGGCGTCATGGCCCACCGTGGCCCCCGCCTGCGCTACCCTCAGTCCCAGCCCACGCGTGCTCTCCCGCCGAGGTTTGACTACCGCGACCCCGATGCCAGCGACGATGATGACGGCGACTACGACGACTACAGTGGCGAGTACTATAGGGCTAGGCACAAGTATGACTGAATGACTCGAACAGTCGAATCTAGCCATGTATCTTAATTAATTTTCAGTTGAGCTAGGCACGAGTACTATAGGGCTAGGCACGAGTACTATCTGGCCATGTATCTTAATTAATTTTCAGTTGAGTTCTGTACTTTAATTCCACATGTAATCTGGCGGGAAACTTTTCTCATCATCAGCGTCTGCCACAACGACTTTATTGAAAATACAATTAAAATAGATAAACAACTAGTCTAGTCAATCTACTCGTCGTCGGAGGTTGTCTCGGTCCAAATGTCGTCCCACCGAGGGTCGTTGTCGGCCCAAGTTGTATTCGGGTTGTCGAGCTCGAACACGGCGACGGCCCGACGGTGGCGCCTGTTGGACCTGCGTTGTGCCCGGAGGTCAGCGAAGAATGCGGCGGTGTTGTCGACGTCGTTGGGGAACTGCGCCCTCCACTGGCGCATCAACTCCTCGTCGTGCTCGGTGATTGCGATCCAGCGCTGCACCTGGCGGTGGCGGCGACGGTCCTCGTCGTCGACGAGGCACGACGTCGGCGCGAGGAACTCCGCCTCCTCTAGCGATTCGACGTCTGGGAAGTTCATGTCGCACTGTGGCCGCCGAAATCGCCATGCGGCCGCGTCGTAAGCGCGCGCCGCCAGCTCCGGGGTGTTGTACGTGCCGAGGGTGAGCCGGAAGCCACCGGCGCGCATCTCGGCGTAGAACCTACCGTTCGGACGCGCTCGGACGCCACGGAAGCCGGACGAGCCGCGACGGCGCGGCGGCATCCCGGCGACGAATGAACGGAGGCGACGGCGACGTGTGGTTCCGCGCGCACGCGGCGCTTTATAGCACAGCGACGCGGTAAGTTCCGCGACAGGTGGCGCGGGGAAGCGGCGCGGCGTGGCACGTGGAAGCGGCGGCGACAGGTGGCGTGGGGAAGCGGCGGGGCGTGGCACGTGGAAGCGGGATCTACACGTCGCACGGTGGTGGCGGCGGGGCGAGGCACGTGGAAGCGGCGGCGACACGTGGCACGGGGAAGGGACACGTGTGGCGGTGGCGGTGGTGGCCAGTACATGGCGGTGGCGGTGGTGGGCAGTACACGGCGGTGGCCCGTACATGGCGGTGACGGTGGTGGCCAGGCGGTGGCGGTGGCGACGGTGGCCTGTACATGGCGGTGGCGGTGGTGGGCAGTACACGGCGGTGGCCCGTACATGGCGGTGACGGTGGTGGCCAGGCGGTGGCGGTGGCGATGGTGGCCTGTACATGGCGGTGGCGGTGGTGGGCAGTACACGGCGGTGGCCCGAACATGGCGGTGACGGTGGTGGCCAGGCGGTGGCGGTGGCGACGGTGGCCAGTACACGGCGGTGGCGACGGTGGCCAGTACACGGCGGTGGCGACGGTGGCATGTACATGGCGGTGGCGGTGGTGGGCAGTACACGGCGGTGGCCCGTACATGGCGGTGACGATGGTGGCCAGGCGGTGGCGGTGGCGACGGTGGCCAGTACACGGCGGTGGCGACGGTGGCCTGTACATGCATGGCGGTGGCGGCGGTGGACACGTGTGGCAGTGCGGTGGCTTTTTTTTTCATTTGAAATAAGGCGGGAATGAAACTTTTTTAAAAAAGTGGCCATTGGACCCGGTTTGTATTACAAACCGGGACTAAAGGCCTTTTTTGCGCGCGCAGCGAAAACGCAGCAAAAATGGCCTTTTGTCCCGGTTTGTATTACAAACCGGGACCAAAGGGGGCCAACCGGGACCAAAGGGGGGGTATAAGTGCAACCGCTTCGTCTCCGCGGAGATCAATCCCACGGAGACGAAGCCGCAGACTGTGACGAAGCCGCCAGCTGCTGCTCCGCCGCGCGCCCACGCGCCGCCGCCGCCCAACTCCCGCGCCCGCGCCGTAGACACCGCCGTTCGCCGCCACCGACGCCGTCCTCCGCCGCCGCCGACGCCACCTCCCCCTCCTGCCGCGCGCGCGCGCTTCGGCCTCGTCCGCATCGCCCGCCGACGCCCGCCGCCCGGTGCCGCTGTCGGTGCCCTCCGCCGCCGCCCGTCGCCTTCCTCTCCACCGCGCTGCCGTCGCCGCCCGCGCCCGTCGCCTTCCTCTCCACCGCGCCGCCGTCGACGTCCTCGATCTCCGCCGGCGCCAAGCAAGGTGAGCCCCCGGCCACACCCTTTTTTTTTAGTTTTTTAGATTGTTAGATTATTTTTAGTATTAGAAATTGTTAGATTTTTAGATTTTTAGAAATTTTGGATTATTGTTAGTATTAGAAATTGTTAGATTTTTAGAAATTGTTAGATTATTGTTAGTATTAGGTGTGTTAGTAAAATTAGTTAATGTGTTAGGTGTTAGTAAAATTAGTGTGTTAGTAAAATTAGTTAATGTGTTAGGTGTTAGTAAAATTAGTTAGTGTGTTAGTAAAATTAGTTAGTGTGTTAGTAAAATTAGTGTTAGTAAAATTATTTAGAGAAAAGTTAGAAAATTAGTTAGTTAGTGTTAGTAAAATTAGTTAGAAAAAAGTTAGTAAAATTAGTTAGAAAAAAGTTAGAAAAGTTACAAAATAGATTCATTTGTGTCGGCGCCGCCCCCCGCGCGCGCCGACGACTTAGACCGTGGCGGTGCCGAGTCCGTAGCGATGCCGCCGCGACATAGACTTAGGGTCGCGAAATAGAGAAAGAGCGAGCGAGGAGGAGCGCCGAGTCCGTGGCGGTGCCGGTACTGCCGGCGCCCCTGCCGACGCCCCCATAACAGGGTCATTCAATTCCCGCTACCGCTCCTGCTGTCGTTCCCGACCCCCGATCCGGATCGATCGATCCGGGGTCGTGGAACGCGGCGTTAGTACAAAAGTAGTGAAGTTTTTTATTTAGCACAATATCATGTTTTTTATTTATATTAGTACATATATGATTTGTTTTCGTAGCTACGATGCCGCGACAACCGCCGCGCCGTGGTCTGACTCTTCTAGAGGAGATGGAGCAGATGGGGGAGGTCCGGGACTGGGCTCCGCCGGGGTGGCACTGGGAGGTCTTAGCTTCCGGGTCGCGCACCTTGGTGCGGAATCCGGGTCCCGTTGTCGACCCGGATATTCTTTGGTGGAGGTCTTATGGGCCACAGTCGTTTCAGAGGGAGCCGGCCCCGCCGGAGGAGGTAGCTCAGCGCATTGAAGCGGAGGACCAGCACGTTCGCCGTTACATGTACGCGTTAGACAACATGTATAGGACCGGATGGAGCGTTATGCCGGGATCTCATGTTAGTTATGCTCCCGTTGTTGTTCCGTGGCTTTGGGGGTACACCCAGCGCGGCTCAGGACCCGGTCGGGCGCCCTCTAGGACCCGGTCTGCGCGATTGAGTGGTTGTAGTAGTGATTGATATGTATTAGGGTTAAATAAACATGAACCCGATCTATGTATGCATGTATCTGCAGTATCTGCTTTCAGCACTATATTATCGATCCTTAGTTAAGAACTACATATGTAACTCCATTTTCAGTTTTCTGCATTATCCTTAATTTGATCATATGATGGTTCCTATGTATAGCTTGCAGGTCGTTGTAGAAAGCATGGACAGAGATGTAAAAATTCAAGAAAATTTCATGGAGGAACTCATAGCAAACGGTACTCTGGATGATCGCGACGACGACGTTATTCCAGATGATGGTGGTGACGATGTCACCGCAACTTATTTGAATGACTCCGGTGAGGGAGCGGAGAATATTGAGGAAGAAGATCCTAGTGGCGCCGGTGAGGAACAAGATCATCATAATGGCTCCCGAACTGTAGTTATCACCGAGGTATATAAATTAATTAAGCCGCTGTTGATCGACTAGATGCATTAACTAATTAAATTGTACTGACTATGAATTATTTCTTTTTTAGCCCTCCGGATCGAGCACTTCTTCTGTAAAGTCGAGGAAGCGAGGCCCGGCCAAAAAGTTGGATGACGGTGTTAGGCACGACATCACCCACATCGAAAAGGATGGTAAACCGATTGCTCCAGAGAAAGGTGCAAATGCATTTATAGCTCAATGCAGAGTGCTTGTTAGGGACCACGTCCCGATCACCGTTCGAGAATGGCACAAGCCGAAGGGACTAGTGCTGTCTGCAGAGGAAGAAGCTCAAGGTCTTTATATCGATGATGTAGCCAAAAACAGCATTATGAACAAGCTCATGTCACATTTCAACATAGTACCCGAAGAGGGGGGTGACGCTGAAAAGGCCAAGATGGAGCAGGCCCTCCGCGAGTTTGGCAAGAAGAAGATGGCCGAACTATTCAAGCACCACAAGAAAAGATTGCGCCGCCTTATCAAGGTAAAGAAGACTCCGGACAGTGAGAAGGTAAAAAATCACTGGGACGAATTCGTGAAGTACAGCACGGAGTCAGAAGAATTTAAGAGAAGGTCGGAAATAAATAAGGCACATGCTGCGTTGAAGCTATATCACCAAATTCTGGGTCCAGGTGGATACAAGGCTAACCGTCCTAAGTGGCAGGCAGCTGAGGCGGAACTGACCAGTAAAGGGATCAGATTAGGGACACACGGTTGGATCGAACGGTGCAAGGAGTGGTTCTACGGGATTGGGGGAACGTTGGATCCAGAAACAGGGAAGTGCATCTATAAGAAAGCTCATCTGAAGGTTCCCATTGATGCCCTGGAAAGAGCACATAGGGACGTGGAGGTGGGGTTGTTCCAGCCCGAAAGAGAGAACGATGAGCTGACACGCGCCCTTGGGAACAAAGAACACGCCGGACGAACACGAGGCACAGAAGGCTCCGTTCCGTGGAAGTATGGCTTTCCTGCGGAAAGGAAGAGATTTCCTGATAAAAGCCATGAGAGGAGGAAGGCAAGGGAAACAGACCGCCTGGCTAACTTAGAGGAGGGTATGAGCACCATGAAAGCCCAATTAACCATGGTAACCCAAGTACTTACATCTCAGATGGCTCGGGGGCAGGCTGTAGATCCTGCATTGCTCAATGCCCTCGCCCCGCTGCAATCTCAACCACACCGGAAAAGCAGCGTGGCTTCCTCTCAGCAGGTGGATAATGATGATGATGATGACCAGGTGGTCGAGCCTCCTCGCTACCCCCCCCCCCTGGATGATCTCACTGAGAGCCGTCCTTGTGAGCTGCATGTTAAAGTTTTCAACCTATCCTTCAAGGCGGCGGTCGGCATCCTCTTACCTACAAGGTCTTACCATTGCCGTCCGGTCCAAGACGACTTTCTTTGTTGTGATGGTGGATGAAGTGTTGAGAGATTATGAGGGGTTGGTGCTTGAGCACCCTGCAGGTGAATATGGGGAAATCAAAGAACTGGGAGAAGCCCGTAGAACCACCGTGCAATGTCGGAAGGAGAACATTGTGTTTCCAGGTGAGAAGCCAACAAGCAGGCCACCTCCGCCTCCTCCGCCACCTGTGCAGTCTCCTCCGCGTGATGATTCTCCTCTGCGCGATGATGATTCCCCTATCCATGACCAGTCTACTCCGCATGAAAATACTCCGCCGCCTCCTCCTCCTCGTCAGGAGACTCCGCCGCCTCCACCTAAGCAAAAGAGGAAGCGGTCCGCGGCACCTCCTACAGCTCCGAAGAGATCATCAACTCCAATGAGGGCACAGACTCCAGAGTTGTTACCACATGAGCAGACTGAAGAGCAAAAGGCGTTTCTTGCGCCGAGGAAGATGTTTATTCCACCGCAGACAGTGAAGCACTTTGCCGAGACGAGAATGAAGAGACCTGAGCTGAGAGCTGATTATGACCGCTCTCTTGGACAGTCCTCTAGAGCGAGCAAAGAAGCAAAAAAAGTCGCCCAGCTTGGACAGCAGGACATTCAGGCCGTACCCCACTTCATCGTGGAGCCCTATCATGATCCAGAGACGGCATCGATGATCGAACGGGCGGCTAGAGCTCAGGGAGCATCAGTTGAGTACGAAGATTACTATCCAACGGCTCAAGTGGTAAACAAGTATAGATACGGATCTGATCTCGTCAAACCTGGCGAGCTCGCGCGTCTAGGGACTCAGATGCGGAGGTTGCATGAATGGTACCTGAAAGCCTGTCGAAGAGGTGATGTCTACCTCACGGTGTATCTTAGAGATGAGCATTACTTCCGGGGGAAAGACGAGATAAACCTTGAGTTAGAAGAACTGTTTCAGTTATTCAATCAAGACGCCCTCGACAAAGCTGTCATCAGTTGCTACTGCCTGTAAGTGATTTATTTGTGTAATTAAGTTTGTAGCTCATTCATTTGCACTAACAATTATCCTCATTATATTCTTTGTGTACGATATACATTTAATTATGCAGAATGAAGAAGCTGGAATACAAAAGAGGCAAGCTCCTACCGCTGGGGTTCATAGACCCAAACACAGTTCATGAAGTTACGGTTCGAGACTTCGCCAAGGACACAGAGGACAACATCGTAATGTTTTTAGAGAAGCAAGCAGACAAAGAGGATATATTCTTTCCCTACAACTTCAAGTGAGTGTTATATATAACATACATTATGCTTGTGCACCTTCCACTTTATTCTCGTAATCATTGAGCTATGCTTGTGCAGTTTCCACTTTATTCTCCTAATCATTGATCTTCACCTTGGAGTCGTAAAAGTCATGGACTCGAAACATAAAGAACATGCGGAATGGGCGGACATGGCTGCCATCCTCCAGAGGTAGTTTCAATCAATTTCGTATTGGCATCTTCATCTGCTCTAATTCGAAGATATCATCAACTAATCAATTACTCATTTACTCATTATTTTTTGCCGGGCAGGGCTTGGAAACGGTTCATCAATACTATTCAGGGTAAATGGAAACCGGAGCTTACATTTGAAGATTACCCTGTAAGTAGTACTATATATATAGCTATGTCCGTGAAACTTTATATATGATATTTACTTTCAATACGATGTTTGATTATTAGTTTGATCGAACTATTTTTTCGTAAAGTGTATGAGGCAGGAACAAGGGAATAACTTATGTGGATACTACGTCTGCACCTTCATGCGTGACATGGCCTGTCCCAAGGGTGGGGATGCCCGTATACACCACACTCGTGTACGATAACAAAATTTCACAATTAATCTTAATTAGTACCATCTATTGTATTGAGTTCCATTCATATATTGATCTCCTTTTTTAAATATAGATGACACACCTGCGGGACACTCTCATAACAGCGGATCAAATAAAAGCAATTCAAGAGGAAATCGCGGGATTCTTTATTACCGAGGCCCTTACCCCAGGTGGAGAGCACTATCGGCAGATCGTGATGGCGGAGGATATTCGTCGAGGAGATGTTGTATTGTAAATATGCATGCATTACGTGTACTGTGTTGACTATGTCGTGTACTGTTGACGATGTCTATATATATTCATGACGATTTTTTGTGGTTTCTTGAATGATATATATGCATTGCTGAAACTCTGCCGCGGCAGAAACGCCTGTTCTCTGCCGCGGCAGAGAAACGCTGGTACAGCCTAAATCTGTGCCGCGGCAGAGAAATAGCAATTCTCTGCCGCGGCAGAGAAACCTAGGCCCGGTTCGTACCACGAACCGGGACCAATGGCCTTCCACCGCGAGCTCCCTGGCCGCACCACGTGTCGAGGCCTTTAGGCCCGGTTAATCTTTGAACCGGGACTACAGGGTACCCCCTTTAGTCCCGCCTAATTGGTCCCGGTTCGGGAACCGGAACTGAAGGCCCAAATGGACCGGGCCTATTGCCCCTTTTTCTACGAGTGACACCATTTATGACAACCCAAACCCCATTGGTTAGGTTTCTTTTGTATATGATGCGGTTCTCTCTTTGGATATTTTCGTACTAAATGGGTCGGACTTGAACCAAACCGTTTGGAATTATTCACATTTAAACTTTTGGCCAAAATCAGTTTAAAAGTTTAAATAAATTTGTTTTTTTTTCTAAAAAAAATCCAGCAATTAAAATTTTAAAACCACTTGTAGTGCTTAAACTGGAAAATTTCGAGCTCATTCCGTTTAGCCCTTTTGAGGTTCTGCCCATTTTTTATTACCCTTGACAAAAATTTGTTCAATTTTTTTAAAAAGGATCTACAAAAGTTGCACTACTATTTCAGATTACATGTCGTGAGTAAACTAGAAAACTTGCATCACATTTCGCCCACCTGATTAGACGTTTTGTGACTTTTGATCAATATTCAATAAAATTTGAAGTTTCCAAACAAATCATAAAAATACAGTAGCTTAATCGAAGTCCAGTAACGGAACGAAGTACTGTAATTTCTTAGGTGTTTTTAAAAAGGTTTTAGTATTTGAACTAAATTTGACATAAATTTATTATAAGGTGGAAAATTCGAACAGTTTGGTTCAAGTCAATTCGGTCTGCAGAAAAAGGAGAAACTAGCCAAACCTTTGCCACATGTACCTGGCCAGTGACACCTGACTGCCCGAAACACTATTACATGGACTAGTCGTATCATTTGGGTTCTTCGAAATTATTTCAAAAGTTGCTATTGTTTATCCGGTCAGGGTTTTGTAAAACCCTATGTTCAATAGTTTGGTCTTTCTCAAAATTGAGAGTACTAATATATACTCCCTCCGTTTTTTTCTATAGTGCCTATAGATTTTTGACATTTATTTCAGAATATAAGGTTTTAGCTTAGCTTTTTCTCAATTACCCCCTCCCCGTCACTGGTAGAAAAAGAGGCTTCCGTCCAGCCCCATTAGTCGCGAAACTATAGGAACCGCGACTAATGGAGTCTTTAGTCGCGGTTCGGGAGGCGAACCGCGACCAAAGGCCTAGGCCCAGGGCGCTCGGTGGGCAGCTGGTGCACGTGAGGGGCTTTAGTCGCGGTTGGCCTGGCCAACCCCATATATACCGTTCAGCCCACTGCACTTAGCCATTTGGTGCCACTTCTCTTCACAAACTTCACAAGGGGGTGTTAGGTTTGCTTTTGGCTCCTCTTATCCACACAAAGTGTTTGATGAAATGCCCCAAGAGCATGAAACAAACATGATATGAAGTGTCGGAGCCACACTTGAGCTTCCTCATTTATTTTTTCCTCCTCGATCGCGGTTAGCAACTTGAACCTTTCATATGTGTCATTGATAAAATATGCATGTGTGTAGTTCATTGTTTAATTTCTATTGTTTATAGCTAGTTAGTTTAACAAATGCATGATGGTTAATTATATATTTTATATTATAATAATGCAGATGAATCGGCAATGGATGTACGGTAACCGACTCTCCGGCGAGTTCACCACGGGTTTGAAAGATTTCCTCGTACTGGCTAATGCGAACAAGCAGAAGGGTTTTGTTATCTGTCCATGTGTTGACTGTAAGAATCAGAAGGGTTACTCTTCCTCAAGAGAAGTTCACCTGCACCTGCTTCGGCACGGTTTCATGCCAAGCTATAATTGTTGGACCAAGCATGGAGAAAGAGGGGTTATAATGGAAGAAGATGAAGAAGGGGATGATTTCATCGATGAAAACCATCTTGATCATTTCGGTGATACTTTCATGGAGGATGCTGAAGGTGAAGGGGAAGGTGAAGAAGAGGCACGTGATGAGCCCGTTGATGATCTTGGTCGGACCATTGCTGATGCACGGAGACGCTGCGAAACTGAAAAGGAGAGGGAGAATTTGGATCGCATGTTAGAGGATCACAGAAAGTCGATGTACCCCTGATGCGATAATGGTCTGAAAAAGCTGGGCTGCACACTGGATTTGCTGAAATGGAAGGCACAGGCATGTGTAGCTGACTCGGCATTTGAAAACTTGCTGAAAATGTTGAAGAATATGTTTCCAAAGAATATCGAGTTGCCCGCCAGTACGTACGAAGCAAAGAAGGTTGTCTGCCCTCTAGGTTTAGAGGTTCTGAAGATACATGCATGCATCAACGACTGCATCCTCTACCGCGGTGAATACGAGAATTTGAATGAATGTCCGGTATGCACTGCATTGCGTTATAAGATCAGAGGCGATGACCCTGGTGAGGATGTTGAGGGCGAGAAACCCAGGAAGAGGGTTCCCGCCAAGGTGATGTGGTATGCTCCTATAATACCACGGTTGAAACGTCTGTTCAGGAACAAAGAGCATGCCAAGTTGTTGCGATGGCACAAAGAGGACCGTAAGTCGGACGGGGAGTTGAGACACCCCGCAGATGGAACGCAATGGAGAAAGATCGACAGAGAGTTCAAAGATTTTGCAGCTGACGCAAGGAACATAAGATTTGGTCTAAGTACAGATGGCATGAATCCTTTTGGCGAGCAGAGCTCCAGCCATAGCACCTGGCCCGTGACTCTATGCATCTACAACCTTCCTCCTTGGTTGTGCATGAAGCGGAAGTTCATTATGATGCCAGTGCTCATCCCAGGTCCGAAGCAACCCGGCAACGACATCGATGTGTACCTAAGGCCATTAGTTGATGAACTTTTACAGTTGTGGGGCAGACCTGGTGTCCGTGTGTGGGATGAGCACAAAGAAGAGGAATTTGACCTACGAGCGTTGCTTTTCGTAACCATCAACGATTGGCCTGCTCTTAGTAACCTTTCGGGACTGTCAAATAAGGGATACAATGCATGCACGCACCGCTTACATGAGACTGAAAGTGTACATTTGCCAAATTGTAAGAAGAACGTGTACCTTGGGCATCGTCGATTTCTTCCGAAAATTCATCCAGTAAGAAAGAAAGGCAAGCATTACAACGGCAAGGCAGATCACCGACCGAAGCCTACGGAATGCACTGGTGCTGAGGTATTTGGTATGGTCAAGGATTTGAAAGTCATCTTTGGAAAGGGTCCTGGCGGACAATCAGTTCCGAAGGGAGCTGACGGGCACGCAGCCATGTGGAAGAAGAAATCTATATTCTGGGAGCTAGAATATTGGAAAGTCCTAGATGTCCGCTCTGCAATCGACGTGATGCATGTTACGAAGAATATTTGCGTGAACCTCCTAAGCTTCTTGGGAGTGTATGGGAAGACAAATGATACAAAGGAAGCACGGCAGGACCAGCAACGTTTGAAAGACCCTGATGACCGGCATACGGAATGGTTTCAAGGTCGTGCCTGCTACGCTCTGACCAAAGAAGAGAAGGTCATCTTTTTTGAATGCCTGAGCAGTATGAAGGTCCCGTCTGGATTCTCGTCCAATATAAAGGGAATAATAAACATGGCGGAGAAAAAGTTCCAAAACCTGAAGTCTCACGACTGCCACATGATTATGACGCAATTGCTTCCGATTGCTTTGAGGGGGATCCTGCCGGAAAATGTTCGAGTAGCCATTGTGAAGCTATCTGCATTCCTCAATGCAATCTCTCAGAAGGTAATCAATCCAGAAGTTCTACCACGGTTACAGAACGATGTGGTCCAATATCTTGTCAGTTTCGAGTTGGTATTCCCGCCATCCTTCTTCAATATTATGACGCACTGATACGCATACAACACGCGTCCGTTGGGAACCCCAAGAGGAAGGTGTGATGCGTACAGCGGCAAGTTTTCCCTCAATATGAAACCAAGGTTTATCGAACCAGTAGGAGCCAAGAAGCACGTTGAAGGTTGATGGCGGCGAGATGTAGTGCGGCGCAACACCAGGGATTCCGGCGCCAACGTGGAACCTGCACAACACAACCAAAGTACTTTGCCCCAACGAAACAGTGAGGTTGTCAATCTCACCGGCTTGCTGTAACAAAGGATTAGATGTATAGTGTGGATGATGATTGTTTGCAGAGAACAGTAGAACAAGTATTGCAGTAGATTGTATTCGATGTAAAAGAATGGACCGGGGTCCACAGTTCACTAGAGGTGTCTCTCCCATAAGATAAATAGCATGTTGGGTGAACAAATTACAGTTGGGCAATTGACAAATAGAGAGGGCATGACCATGCACATACATGATATGATGAGTATAGTGAGATTTAATTGGGCATTACGACAAAGTACATAGACCGTTATCCAGCATGCATCTATGCCTAAAAAGTCCACCTTCAGGTTATCATCCGAATCCCTTCGAGTATTAAGTTGAAAACAACAGACAATTGTATTAAGTATGGTGCGTAATGTAATCAATAACTACATCCTCGGACATAGCATCAATGTTTTATCCCTAGTGGCAACAGTACATCCATAACCTTAGAGGTTTCTGTCACTCCCAGTTCACGGAGACATGAACCCACTATCGAGCATAAATACCCCCTCTTGGAGTTACTAGCAAAAACTTGGCCAGAGCCTCTACTAATAACGGAGAGCATGCAAGATCATAAACAACACATAGATATAAATTGATAATCAACATAACATAGTATTCTCTATCCATCGGATCCCAACAAACACAACATATAGCATTACAGATAGATGATCTTGATCATGTTCGGCAGCTCACAAGATCCGACAATGAAGCACATAAGGAGAAGACAACCATCTAGCTACTGCTATGGACCCATAGTCCAGGAGTAGACTACTCACTCATCACTCCGGAGGCGACCATGGCGGCATAGAGTCCTCCGGGAGATGAATCCCCTCTCCGGCAGGGTGCCGGAGGCGATCTCCTGAATCCCCCGAGATGGGATTGGCGGCGGCGGCGTCTCTGGAAGGTTTTCCGTATCGTGGCTCTCGGTACTGGGGGTTTCGCGACGAAGGCTATTTGTAGGCGGAAGGGCGGGTCAAGGGGCGTCACGAGGGGCCCACACAGTAGGTCGGCGCGGCCAGGGCTTGGGCCGTGCCGCCCTAGTGTGTCGCCGCCTCGTGGCCCCACTTCGTTAGCTCTCCGGTCTTCTGGAAGCTTCGTGTGAAAATAGGCCCCTGGGCGTTGATTTCGTCCAATTTCGAGAATATTTCCTTACTAGGATTTCTGAAACCAAAAATAGCAGAAAACAGCAACTGGCTCTTCGGCGTCTCGTTAATAGGTTAGTGCCGGAAAATGCATAAATATGACATAAAGTATGCATAAAACATGTAGATGTCATCAATAATGTGGCATGGAACATAAGAAATTATCGATACGTCGGAGACGTATCAGCATCCCCAAGCTTAGTTTCTGCTCGTCCCGAGCAGGTAAACGATAACAAAGATAATTTCTGGAGTGACATGCCATCATAACCTTGATCATACTATTGTAAGCATATGTAATGAATGCAGCGATCCAAACAATGTAAATGACATGAGTAAACAAGTGAATCATATAGCAAAGACTTTTCATGAATAGTACTTCAAGACAAGCATCAATAAGTCTTGCATAAGAGTTAACTCATAAAGCAATAATTCATAGTGGAGGTATTGAAGCAACACAAAGGAAGATGAAGTTTCAGCGGTTGCTTTCAACTTGTAACATGTATATCTCATGGATATTTGTCAACATAGAGTAATATAACAAGTGCAATATGCAAGTATGTAGGAATCAATGCACAGTTCACACAAGTGTTTGCTTCTTGAGGTGGAGAGAGATAGGTGAACTGACTCAACATAAAAGTAAAAGAAAGGTCATTCAAAGAGGAAAGCATCGATTGCTATATTTGTGCTAGAGCTTTGATTTTGAAAACAAGAAACAATTTTGTCAACGGTAGTAATAAAGCATATGTGTTATGTAAATTATATCCTACAAGTTGCAAGCCTCATGCATAGTATACTAATAGTGCCCGCACCTTGTCCTAATTAGCTCGGATTACCTGGATTATCATCGCAATGCACATGTTTTAACCAAGTGTCACAAAGGGGTACCTCTATGCCGCCTGTACAAAGGTCTAAGGAGAAAGCTCGCATCGGATTTCTCGCTATTGATTATTCTCAACTTAGACATCCATACCGGGACAACATAGACAACAGATAATGGACTCCTCTTTTATGCATAAGCATTCAAAAATTATTAATATTCTCATATGAGATTGAGGATATTTGTCCAAAACTGAAACTTCCACCATGGATCATGGCTTTAGTTAGCGGCCCAATGTTCTTCTCTAACATTATGCATGCTCTAACCATTTTAGTGGTAAATCTCCCTTACTTCAGACAAGACGAACATGCATAGCAACTCACATGATATTCAACAAAGAGTAGTTGATGGCGTCCCCAGGAACATGGTTATCGCACAACAAGCAACTTAATAAGAGATAAAGTGCATAAGTACATATTCAATACCACAATAGTTTTTAGGCTATTTGTCCCATGAGCTATATATTGCAAAGGTAAAGGATAGAAATTTTAAAGGTAGCACTCAAGCAATTTACTTTGGAATGGCGGAGAAATACCATGTAGTAGGTAGGTATGGTGGACACAAATGGCATAGTGGTTGGCTCAAGGATTTTGGATGCATGAGAAGTATTCCCTCTCGATACAAGGTTTAGGCTAGCAAGGTTATTTGAAACAAACACAAGGATGAAGCGGTGCAGCAAAACTCACATAAAAGACATATTGTAAACATTATAAGACTCTACACCGTCTTCCTTGTTGTTCAAACTCAATACTAGAAATTATCTAGACCTTAGAGAGACCAATTATGCAAACCAAATTTTAGCATGCTCTATGTATTTCTTCATTAATAGATGCAAAGTATATGATGCAAGAGCTTAAACATGAGCACAACAATTGCCAAGTATCATATTATCCAAGACATCATAGCAATTACTACATGTATCATTTTTCAATTCCAACCATATAACAATTTAACGAAGAAGAAACTTCGCCATGAATATTATGAGTAAAGCCTAAGGACATATTTGTCCATATGCAACAGCGGAGCGTGTCTCTCTCCCACACAAAGAATGCTAGGATCCATTTTATTCAAACAAAACAAAAATGAAAACAAACCGACGCTCCAAGCAAAGTACATAAGATGTGATGGAATAAAAATATAGTTTCAGGGGAGGAACCTGATAATGTTGTCGATGAAGAAGGGGATGCCTTGAGCATCCCCAAGCTTAGACGTTTGAGTCTTCTTGATATATGCAGGGGTGAACCACCGGGGCATCCCCAAGCTTAGAGCTTTCACTCTCCTTGATCATATTGTATCATCTCCCTCTCTTGATCCTTGAAAACTTCCTCCACACCAAACTCAAAACAACTCATTAGAGGGTTAGTGCACAATTAAAATTTACATGTTCAGAGGTGACATAATCATTCTTAACACTTCTGGACATTGCACAAAGCTACTGAAAGTCAATGAAATCGAAAAATCCATCAAGCATAGCAAAACAGGCAATGCGAAATAAAAGGCAGAATCTGTCAAAACAGAACAGTTCATAAAGACGAATTTTATTGAGGCACCAGACTTGCTCAAATGAAAATGCTCAAATTGAATGAAAGTTGCGTACATATCTGAGGATCACTCACGTAAATTTGCATAATTTTCTGAGTTACCTACAGAGAATTAGGCCCAGATTCGTGACAGCAAAGAAATCTGTTTCTGTGCAGTAATCCAAATCTAGTATGAACCTTACTATCAACGACTTTACTTGGCACAACAATGCACAAAACTAAGATAATGAGAGGTTGCTACAGTAGTAACAACTTCCAATACTCAAATATAAAATAAAACTACTGTAGTAAAAAAAACATGGGTTGTCTCACATAAGCGCTTTTATTTAACGCCTTTCAGCTAGGCGCAGAAAGTGTATATCAAGTGTTATCGAAAGATGGAGCATCTACAGCGGGGTGTGGAGTTTTCTCAACTATGCATTGTATCTTATCTATGTAGGTTTCAGAGGCTCCCTTTTCATTACCCTTAGGCTTGCTACTCTCATCAAACAAATCTTCAGGAACAATCCAATCAAAATTCTTTTCTAGTGCCTCGCACATTCCCAAGAGCTTGCAAGGTATTGATGTTTTAATATCCCCCTCATAATTAACTTTATTAGTGTACTTTTGTCTATCTTTTTCCATCTTTTCAAGGGTACTAGCAAAGTTGGTATAAGAGCCTAGCATATTATATTTAATGAAGACTTTTCTAGCTTCTCTTGCTATTCCCCCAAATTCTTTAAGAAGGGTTTCTAATACAAAATCTTTCTTTTCTCCTTCTTCCATATCACTGAGTGTAAGAAACATATGTTGAATCACAGGATTAAGATTAACAAATCTAGCTTCTAACGCGTGTACTAAAGAAGCAACAACAATTTTATAAGTAGGAGCAAGTTCTACCAGGTGTCTATCTTCAAAATCCTCAACCGTACTAATATGAGTGAAAAAAAATTCTATATTATTTTTCCCAAGGATAGACCCTCGGCCTACCGGTACATCTTTAAGAACAAACTTAGGAGGAAACATGATGAAATAAGTAAAGTAAATGCAAGTAACTAATTTTTTTGTGTTTTTAATATGGAGTGCAAACAAGATAGCAAATAAAGTAAAACTAGCAACTAATTTTTTTGTGTTTTGATTTAGTGCAGCAAACAAAGTAGTAAATAAAATAATTCAAGACAAAAACAAAGTAAAGAGATTGGATTGTGGAGACTCCCCTTGCAGCGTGTCTTGATCTCCCCGGCAACGGCGCCAGAAAAAGAGCTTGATACGCGTACAGCACGCATCCGTTGGGAACCCCAAGAGGAAGGTGTGATGCGTACAGCGGCAAGTTTTCCCTCAATATGAAACCAAGGTTTATCGAACCAGTAGGAGCCAAGAAGCACGTCGAAGGTTGATGGCGGCGAGATGTAGTGCGGCGCAACACCAGGGATTCCGGCGCCAACGTGGAACCTGCACAACACAACCAAAGTACTTTGTCCCAACGAAACAGTGAGGTTGTCAATCTCACCGGCTTGTTGTAACAAAGGATTAGATGTATAGTGTGGATGATGATTGTTTGCAGAGAACAGTAGAACAAGTATTGCAGTAGATTGTATTCGATGTAAAAGAATGGACCGGGGTCCACAGTTCACTAGAGGTGTCTCTCCCATAAGATAAATAGCATGTTGGGTGAACAAATTACAGTTGGGCAATTGACAAATAGGGAGGGCATGACCATGCACATACATGATATGATGAGTATAGTGAGATTTAATTGGGCATTACGACAAAGTACATAGACCGCTATCCAGCATGCATCTATGCCTAAAAAGTCCACCTTCAGGTTATCATCCGAACCCCTTCCAGTATTAAGTTGAAAACAACAGACAATTGCATTAAGTATGGTGCGTAATGTAATCAATAACTACATCCTCGGACATAGCATCAATGTTTTATCCCTAGTGGCAACAGTACATCCATAACCTTAGAGGTTTCTGTCACTCCCCCAGATTCACGGAGACATGAACCCACTATCGAGCATAAATACCCCCTCTTGGAGTTACTAGCAAAAACTTGGCCAGAGCCTCTACTAATAACGGAGAGCATGCAAGATCATAAATAACACATAGATATAAATTGATAATCAACATAACATAGTATTCTCTATCCATCGGATCCCAATAAACACAACATATAGCATTACAGATAGATGATCTTGATCATGTTCGGCAGCTCACAAGATCCGATAATGAAGCACATAAGGAGAAGACAACCATCTAGCTACTGCTATGGACCCATAGTCCAGGGGTAGACTACTCACTCATCACTCCGGAGGCGACCATGGCGGCGTAGAGTCCTCCGGGAGATGAATCCCCTCTCCGGCAGGGTGCTGGAGGCGATCTCCTGAATCCCCCGAGATGGGATTGGCGGCGGCGTCTCTGGAAGGTTTTCCGTATCGTGGCTCTCGGTACTGGGGGTTTCGCGACGAAGGCTATTTGTAGGCGGAAGGGCAGGTCAAGGGGCGTCACGAGGGGCCCACACAGTAGGTCGGCGCGGCCAGGGCTTGGGCCGCGCCGCCCTAGTGTGTCGCCGCCTCGTGGCCCCACTTCGTTAGCTCTCCGGTCTTCTGGAAGCTTCGTGTGAAAATAGGCCCCTGGGCGTTGATTTCGTCCAATTCCGAGAATATTTCCTTACTAGGATTTCTGAAACCAAAAACAACAGAAAACAGCAACTGGCTCTTCGGCGTCTCGTTAATAGGTTAGTGGCGGAAAATGCATAAATATGACATAAAGTATGCATAAAACATGTAGATATCATCAATAATGTGGCATGGAACATAAGAAATTATCGATACGTCGGAGACGTATCACGCACCTCCTGGTTCACCTAGTCGAAGAGATTTCCATTCTCGGTCTTGTATTTCTACACTATATGTTCCCCTTCGAGAGGTTCATGGGAGTATTAAAGAAATATGTTCGTAACCGTGCTAGGCCAGAAGGAAGCGTCGCCAAGGGCTATGGAAACGAGGAGGTAATTGAGTTTTGTGTTGACTTTGTTCCTGACCTTAAGCCGATTGGTCTTCCTCGATCGCGGCACGAGGGGAGACTAAGTTGAAAAGACACAATCGGAAGGAAATCAACGATATGTATGGACGGCCATTCTATGACTGAAGCACACCACACAGTTCTGACCAATTCCAGCTTGGTGGCTCCGTACTTTGAGAAACACAAGAATATTTTACGGTCGGACAACCCGGGGAAGCCTGAATCCTGGATTAGGAAGGCCCACATGGAGACTTTCGGCAGTTGGTTGAGAAAACATTTAATGAATGACAATGATGTTGTAGATCAGCTGTACATGTTGGCCAAGACACCATCTTCGACTATAACGACTTTCCAAGGGTACGAGATAAATGGTAATACATTTTACACGATCGCCCAAGATAAAAAGAGCACCAACCAAAACAGTGGTGTCCACTTTGATGCAGCAATCGAGAATGGGCAAAAGGTCACATATTATGGTTACATAGAGGAGATATGGGAACTTGACTATGGACCCTCCTTTAAGGTCCCTTTGTTCCGGTGCAAATGGTTCAAGCTAACAGGAGGTGGGGTAAAGGTGGACCAGCAATACGGAATGACAATGGTGGATTTCAACAATCTTGGTTACCTTGACGAACCATTCGTCCTAGCGAAAGATGTCGCTCAGGTTTTCTATGTGAAGGACATGAGTAGCAAACCGAGGAAACGTAAAGATAAGAAAACGATCAGTACATCATGCGATGATCCAAAGCGCCACATTGTTCTTTCAGGGAAAAGAAACATCGTGGGAGTGGAGGGCAAGACAGACATGCCAGAAGATTATAATATGTTTGGTGCAATTCCGCCCTTCAAAGTGAACACCGACCCCAAGCATTAAGTTAAATGATGAGGATGCTCCATGGATACGGCTCAATCGTAAGCAAGCAGGGACACAAGGGAAGAAATGATGTGTAATAATTTATTATACCAAACTTTGTTGAATGGATCATGTGAATTATATTATCTGCGATGTGTTTGGTGTCCATTTTCGAATGATTCGATTGATTCGAGATACCACTGATGATACATGAAATTTGGAGTGACCAAGTCATACTCCTGCCTAGGCGTATAATGGGAAAAGGACTAGAGGAGCCGTAATTGCATGGGATTTGGTGGATCTAGCATTGCCGAAATTGATTGGCCATGCCATAAATACCACTGATGATACATATGAAATTTGGAGTGACTTAGTCATACTCCTGCCTAGGCGTATAATATGCATACTCGTAGTCTTCATAGTCGCCGCCGTTGTACTGGTAGTCGTCGCCTTCTAAGTTGCCACCGTTGTCGTCGCTGTTGTTGTCGTCGCTGTCGTCGGGCGGCGCTCGTGGCTCGAACTGAGGGTAGCGCAGGCGGGGGATTGATACGTCTCCGACGTATCGATAATTTCTTATGTTCCATGCCACATTATTGATGATATCTACATGTTTTATGCATACTTTATGTCATTATTATGCGTTTTCCGGAACTAACCTATTGACGAGATGCCGAAGGGCCAGTTGCTATTTTCTGCTGTTTTTGGTTTCAGAAATCCTAGTAAGGAAATATTCTCGGAATCAGACGAAATCAACGCCCATCATCTTAGGATTGCATGAAGCTTCCAGAACATCCGAGAGTCACCAGAGGGGGGCCACAGGCCCACCAGATGATAGGCTGGCGCGGCCCAGGCCTTGGCCGCGCCGCCTTACTGTGTCGTCGCCCCTTCAGCCCTCCGACTCCGCCTCTTCTCCTATAAGAAGCCCCTCGACCTAAAACATCGAGATGGAAAAGCCACGGTACAAGAAACCTTCCAGAGCCGCCGCCATCGCGAAGCCAAGATCTGGGGGACAGGAGTCTCTGTTCCGGCACGCCGTCGGGACGGGGAAGTGCCCCCGGAAGGCTCCTCCATCGACACCACCGCCATCTTCATCACCGCTGCTGTCTCCCATGAGGAGGGAGTAGTTCTCCATCGAGGCTAAGGGTTGTACCGGTAGCTATGTGGTTCATCTCTCTCCCTATGTACTTCAATACAATAATCTCATGAGCTGCCTTACATGATTGAGATTCATATGATGATGCTTGTAATCTAAATGTCATTATGCTAGTCAAGTGGGTTTTACTTATGTGATCTCCGGAGACTCCTTGTCCCACGTGTGTAAAGGTGATAGTGTGTGCACCGTGTGGGTCTCTTAGGCTATATTTCACAGAATACTTATTCACTATTATGAATGGCATAGTGAAGTGCTTATTTATATCTCTTTATGATTGCAATGTGTTTTGTATCACAATTTATCTGTGTGCTACTCTAGTGATGTTATTAAAGTAGTCTATTCCTCCTGCACGGTGTAATGGTGACAGTGTGTGCATCGTGTAGTACTTGGAGTAGGCTATGATTGTGATCTCTTGAAGATTATGAAGTTAACTATTGCTATGATAGTATTGATGTGATCTATGCCTCCTTTCGTAGCGTGAAGGTGACAGTGTGCATGCTATGTTAGTACTTGGTTTAGTTGTGTTGATCTATCATGCACTCTAAGGTTATTTAAATATGAATATCGAATATTGTGGAGCTTGTTAACTCCGGCATTGAGGGTTCGTGTAATCCTACACAGTTAGTGGTGTTCATCATCCAACAAGAGAGTGTAGAGTATAGCATTTATCTATTTATTCTGTTATGTGATCAATGTTGAGAGTGTCCACTAGTGAAAGTATAATCCCTAGGCCTTGTTCCTAAATACTGCAATCATCGCTTGTTTACTGTTCTACTGCATCTGTACTGCCTGCAATATTACCACCATCAACCACACGCCAGTTGTAGCAGTAAGCTATTTTCTGGTGCCGTTACTACTACTCATATATATTCATACCACCTGTATTTCACTATCTCTTCGCCGAACTAGTGCACCTATACATCTGACAAGTGTATTAGGTGTGTTGGGGACACAAGAGACTTCTTGCTTTGTGGTTGCAGGGTTGCTTGAGAGGGATATCTTTGACCTCTTCCTCCCTGAGTTCGATAAACCTTGGGTGATCCACTTAAGGGAAACTTGCTGCTGTTCTACAAACCTCTGCTCTTGGAGGCCCAACACTGTCTAAAAGAATAGAAGCACCCGTAGACATCAGGGATATCACCGGCCGTGATGTAGTCCATGACGCTCTGTGGAGTCCGGCCGTACCACCATAGCTGACGGCCGGCCTCGTGGAAGTTCCCAGGAGGCAGACCGTCCTCCTCATACCTGGCGAGCGCCCTGTCACGTCGATTGATGAAGAAGGCGTCCCAAGTATGCTGGTTATCGGGATGCCAACGGGGATTCATCCGCTGCTCCGGCGTGAGATCGAGGTAGTAGTGTTTCGTGATGGCCGCCCGGCGCGCAGTACCCTGAGGGACGGGAGGGACCGGCACGCCTCCGGCGCTTAGGCTCCAGCCAGCGGGGACGCGGTAGCCCGGTGGACAAGGGTAGTTCGAGGCGCAAAGCTCCTCCACCTGCTGGTAGGTTAGAGTGGGTGCAGTGGAAGCCATGAGAGAGTGATGAGAGATTGTAGAGATGTGATAATGCTGGCCAAGCCGGGCTACATATATGTAGTGAGAAATGGCGGGAAAAATGGGAGCGGGAAGACAGGAGGCGGGAAGAAAGTGGCGGGAAGAAAGAGGCGGGAAGACAGGGAAGAAATGGCGGGAAGAAGAGGAATCCAGAGCTGGTCATCTAACCTTTAGTCCCGGCTGGTGGGTGCAACCGGGACTAAATGTGGTTTTTGTGTCATCTAAGAAAACTGTCGGTGGGATAAGGACGTTTGTGAAGGACATATGCCCTAGAGGCAATAATAAAGTGGTTATTATTTATATCTTTATGTTTATGATAAATGTTTATATATCATACTATAATTGTATTAACCGAAACATTAGTACATGTGTGATATGTAGACAAACAAGAAGTTCCTAGTATGCCTCTTAAACTAGCTTGTTGATTAATGGATGATTAGTTTCATAATCATGAACATTGGATGTTATTAATAACAAGGTTATGTCATTGTATGAATGATGTAATGGACACACCCAATTAAGCGTAGCATAAGATCTCGTCATTAAGTTATTTGCTATAAGCTTTCGATACATAATTACCTAGTCCTTATGACCATGAGATCATGTAAATCACTTATACCGGAAAGGTACTTTGATTACACCAAACACCACTGCGTAAATGGGTGGTTATAAAGGTGGGATTAAGTATCCGGAAAGTATGAGTTGAGGCATATGGATCAACAGTGGGATTTGTCCATCCCGATGACGGATAGATATACTCTGGGCCCTCTCGGTGGAATATCGTCTAATGTCTTGCAAGCATATGAATGAGTTCATAAGAGACCACATACCACGGTACGAGTAAAGAGTACTTGTCAGGAGACGAGGTTGAACAAGGTATAGAGTGATACCGAAGATCAAACCTCGGACAAGTAAAATATCGCGAGACAAAGGGAATTGGTATTGTATGTGAATGGTTCATTCGATCACTAAAGTCATCGTTGAATATGTGGGAGCCATTATGGATCTCCAGATCCCGCTATTGGTTATTGGTCGGAGTGAGTACTCAACCATGTCCGCATAGTTCACGAACCGTAGGGTGACACACTTAAAGTTGGATGTTGAAATGGTAGTACTTGAATATGGAATGGAGTTCGAATATTTGTTCGGAGTCCCGGATGAGATCCCGGATATCACGAGGAGTTCTGGAATGGTCCGGAGAATAAGATTCATATATAGGATGTCATTTTATGTGAATTAAAATGTCGCGGAAGGTTCTATGGAAGGTTCTAGAAGGTTCTAGAAAAGTCCGGAAGAAACCACCAAGGAAGGTGGAGTCCACATGGGACTCCACCTCCATGGCCGGCCAACCCTAGTGGGGGAGGAGTCCCAAGTGGACTCCCCCTTAGGGGGCCGGCCACCCCCCATATGGGAGGTGGAACTCCCACCTTTGGTGGGAGTCCTAGCTTGGCTAGGTTTCCCCCTCTTATGGAAGGTTTTTGGTTCGGGTCTTATTCGAAGACTTGGACACCAACACTTGGGGATCCACCTATATAATGAGGGGCCAAGGGAGGGGGCCGGCCACCCCAAGACCACAAGCTGGCCGCCCCCCTTGAAGTGGCCGGCCACCCCTCCCAAACCCTAGCCGCCCCCCTCTCCTCCATATCTCCCGCGTAGCTTAGCGAAGCTCCGCCGGACTTCTCCACCGCCACCGACACCACGCCGTCGTGCTGTCGGATTCAAGAGGAGCTACTACTTCCGCTGCCCGCTGGAACGGGAGGTGGACGTCGTCTTCATCAACAACCGAACGTGTGACCGAGTACGGAGGTGCTGCCCGTTCGTGGCGCCGGAACCGATCGTGATCAAGATCTTCTACGCGCTTTTGCAAGCGGCAAGTGATCGTCTACCGCAGCAACAAGAGCCTCCTCTTGTAGGCTTTGGAATCTCTTCAAGGGTGAGACTCGATACCCCCTCGTTGCTACCGTCTTCTAGATTGCATCTTGGCTTGGATTGCGTGTTCGCGGTAGGAAAATTGTTGTTTTCTATGCAACGTTTTCCTACAGTGGTATCAGAGCCGTGTCTATGCATAGATGGTTGCACGAGTAGAACACAATGGTTTGTGGGCGTTGATGCTCTTGTTATCTTTAGTTTGAGTACTTTGCATCTTTGTGGCATAGTGGGATGAAGCGGCTCGGACTAACTTTACATGACCGCGTTCATGAGACTTGTTCCTCGTTCGACATGCAACTTGTATTGCATAAGAGGCTTTGCGGGTGTCTGTCTCTCCTACTATAGTGAAGATTCAATTTACTCTTCTATTGAAAACATTAGTATCAACGTTGTGGTTCATGTTCGTAGGTAGATTAGATCTCTCTCGAAAACCCTAAACCACGTAAAATATGCAAACCAAATTAGAGACGTCTAACTTGTTTTTGCAGGGTTTGGTGATGTGATATGGCCATAATGTGATGATGAATATGTATGAGATGATCATTATTGTATTGTGGCAACCGGCAGGAGCCTTATGGTTGTCTTTAAATTTCATGTTGAGTAGTATTTCAAAGTAGTTGTAATAGTTGCTACATGGAGGACAATCATGAAGACGGCGCCATTGACCTTGACGCTACGCCGACGATGATGGAGATCATGCCCGAAGATGATGGAGATCATGTCCGTGCTTTGGAGATGAAGATCAAAGGCACAAAGACAAAAAGGGCCATATCATATCACATATGAACTGCATGTGATGTTAATCATTTTATGCATCTTATTTTGCTTAGATCGCGACGGTAGCATTATAAGATGATCCCTCACTAAAATCTCAAGATAATAAAGTGTTCATCCTTAGTAGCACCGTTACCAAGTCTTGTCGTTTCGAAGCATCTCGTGATGATCGGGTGTGATAGATTCAATAAGTACATACAACGGGTGCAAGACAGTTTTGCACATGCGGATACTAAGGTGGCCTTGACGAGCCTAGCATGTACAGACATGGTCTCGGAACACATGATACCGAAAGGTAGAGCATGAATCATATGGTTGATATGATGAACACTTTGAGTGTTCGCCATTGAAATCACACCTTTTCTCGTGATGATTGGGTTTAGGTGCGGTGGATTTGGTTCATGTGATCACTAAGACAATGCGAGGGATATTGTTTTGAGTGGGAGTTCACCTGGATTTTTAATTATGTTGAATTAAAATTTGAACTCAATTTGTCATAAACTTAGTCTAAACTATTGCAAATATATGTTGTAGAGATGGCGTCCTCAATCAATTTTAATCAGTTCCTAGAGAAAGAGAAACTTAAGAGCAACGGTAGCAACTTCACCGACTGGTTTTGTCATGTGAGGATCTTCCTCTCTGGCGGAAATCTGCAATTTGTGCTTGATGCACCGCTAGGTGACCCTCCTGCAGAAACTGAAACCGATGAAGTAAAAGCTGTTTACGCGACTCGGAAAACTCGGTACTCTCAAGTTCAGTGTGCCATCCTGTGCAGTCTGGAATCCGATCTTCAAAAACGTTTTGAGCACCACGATCCTCATGAGTTGATGAATGAGCTGAAAGCTATATTCGAGACTCATGCGGCCGTGGAATGCTATGAAGCATCGAAACATTTCTTCAGCTGCATGATGGAAGAAGGTAGCTCCGTTAGTGAGCACATGCTCGCCATGACCGGGCATGCGAAGAAACTCAGTGACTTAGGAATAGTGATTCCTAATAGACTGGGGATTAATCGTGTCCTTCAATCACTGCCACCAAGTTACAAGAACTTCGTGATGAACTACAATATGCAGAACATGAACAAGGAGTTACCTGAACTCTTTGGCATGCTAAAAGCTGCTGAGATTGAGATCAAGAAAGAGCACCAAGTGTTGATGGTCAACAAGACCACCAGTTTCAAGAAACAGGGCAAGTCTAAGGGAAAATTCAAGAAGGGTGGCAAGAAAGCTGCCACGCCTCCTATGAAACCTAAGAACGGCCCTAAGCCTGATGCTGAGTGCTATTACTGCAAGGAGAAGGGACACTGGAAGCGTAATTGCTCCAAGTATCTGGCTGATCTGAAGAGCGGCCTTGTCAAGAAGAAGAAAGAAGGTATATCTGATATACATGTTATAGATGTTCATTTCACTGGTTCTCGTTCTAGTACCTGGGTATTTGATACTGGTTCGGTTGCTCATATTTGTAACTCGAAACAGGAACTAAAGAATAAACGACAACTGCTGAAAGATGAAGTGACGATGCGTGTTGGAAACGGATCCAAGGTCAATGTGATCGCAGTCGGCACACTTCCTCTACATCTACCTTCGGGATTAGTTTTAAGCCTAAATAATTGCTATTATGTACCTGCGTTGAGCATGAACATTATATCTGGATCTTGTTTAATGCAAGACGGTTATTCATTCAAGTCTGAGAATAATGGTTGTTCTATTTTTATGAATAATATCTTTTATGGTCGAGCACCACAAAAGAATGGCTTATTTCTGTTAGATCTCGATAGTAGTGATACGCATATACATAACATTGATGCTAAGCGAATTAAATTAAATGATAATTCTACTTATATGTGGCACTGTCGTCTTGGTCATATTGGAGTGAAACGCATGAAGAAACTCCATACTGATGGATTACTTGAATCACTTGACTTTGAGTCACTTGATAGATGCGAAGCATGTCTAATGGGAAAAATGACAAAGACTCCATTTTCTCAGTATAATGGAGCGAGCTCGACTTATTAGAAATCATACATACCGATGTATGTGGACCAATGAGCGTAGCATCGCGCGGTGGTTATCGTTATGTTCTAACCTTCACAGATGATCTGAGTAGATATGGGTATATCTATTTCATGAAACATAAATCCGAAACTTTCGAGAAGTTTAAGGAATTTCAAAGTGAAGTAGAAAATCAACGTAACAAGAAGATTAAATTTCTACGATCTGATCGTGGAGGTGAATATCTGAGTTATGAGTTTGGCATGCATTTAAAGAAATGCGGAATACTTTCACAATTGACACCGCCGGGAACACCTCAACGTAACGGTGTGTCCGAACGTCGTAATCGAACTCTCTTAGATATGGTTCGTAGTATGATGTCTCTTACTGATTTGCCGTTATTTTTTTGGAGTTATGCATTAGAGACAGCCGCATTCACTTTAAATAGAGCACCATCAAAATCCGTAGAAACGACACCGTATGAATTATGGTTTAATAAGAAACCTAAGCTGTCGTTCCTGAAAGTTTGGGGTTGCGAAGCCTATGTAAAGAAGTTACAACCGGACAAGCTAGAACCCAAAGCGGAGAAATGCATCTTCATAGGATACCCTAAGGAAACTATAGGGTACACTTTCTATCACAGATCCGAAGGCAAAATCTTTGTTGCTAAGAACGGAACCTTTCTTGATAAAGAATTTCTCACTAAAGAAGTGACTGGAAAAAAAGTAGAACTCGATGAGATTGATGAATCTATACTCGTTGATCAGAGTAGCGCGATGCGGAAGTTGTACCTGTACCGCCTACACCGGCAACAGAGGAAGCTAATGATAATGATCATGAAACTTCGAACGAGGAAACTACTGAACCTCGCAGATCGACAAGGGAATGTACCACTCCTGATTGGTATGATCCTTGTCTAAATGTCATGATTGTGGATAACAATGATGAGGACCCTGCGACGTATGAAGAAGCGATGATGAGCCCAGATTCCAACAAATGGCAAGAAGCCATGAAATCCGAAATGGGATCCATGTATGATAACAAAGTATGGACTTTGGTAGACTTACCTGATAGCCGAAAGGCTGTCGAAAATAAATGGATTTTCAAGAGAAAAACAGATGCTGATGGTAATATTACTGTCTATAAAGCTCGACTTGTCGCAAAGGGTTTCCGACAAATTCAAGGAGTTGACTACGATGAGACTTTCTCACCTGTAGCGAAGCTAAAATCTGTGAGGATTTTGTTAGCAATAGCTGCATTTTTCGATTATGAGATTTGGCAGATGGATGTCAAAACGGCGTTCCTTAATGGAGACATTGAGGAAGAGTTGTATATGGTACAACCCAAAGGTTTTGTTGATCCTAAAAATGCTGACAAAGTATGCAAACTTCAGCGTTCAATCTATGGACTGAAGCAAGCATCAAGAAGTTGGAACCGACGTTTTGATAAGGTGATCAAAGACTTCGGGTTTATACAGTGTCATGGAGAGGCCTGTATTTACAAGAAAGTGAGTGGGAGCTCTGTAGCATTCCTGATATTATATGTAGATGACATATTATTGATCGGGAATGATATAGAACTATTAAGCAGTGTTAAAGGTTATTTGAATAATAGTTTTTCAATGAAAGACCTTGGTGAAGCATCGTATATATTAGGCATCAAGATTTATAGAGATAGATCAAGACGCCTAATAGGGCTATCACAGAGTACATATCTGGACAAGATTCTAAAGAAGTTTAGAATGGACGAAAGTAAGAAAGGGTTCTTACCTATGTTACCAGGCAAGGTATTGAGTAAGACTCAAGGACCGGCTACGGCAGAAGAAAGAGAAAGGATGAGTAATATCCCCTATGCCTCGGCAGTAGGATCTATCATGTATGCCATGCTATGTACTAGACCGGATATAGCACATGCCGTTAGTTTGACTAGCAGATATCAAAGTGATCCAGGAATGGAACACTGGACAGTGGTCAAGAATATCCTGAAGTACTTGAAAAGAACTAAGGATATGTTTCTTTGTTCTGGAGGTGACCAAGAGCTCGTTGTAAACGGTTACACCGATGCAAGTTGGAACACTGATCCTGATGACTCTAAGTCACAACTGCAGGTACGTGTTTATATTGAATGGTGCTGCGATGAAGCTGGGCGAGCTCGAAGCAGTGCACGGTGGCGAAGTCTTCAACAGAATCAGAGTACATAGCGGCTTCAGAGGCTTCATCAGAAGCGGTATGGATGAAGAGGTTCATTGTAGAGCTCGGTGTGGTTCCTAGTGCATTGGACCCATTAATCATTTACTGTGATAACATGGGTGCCATCGCCAATGCACAAGAGCCAAGGTCACACAAGAGGCTGAAGCATATCAAGCTGCGTTACCACTCGATTCGCGAGTACATCGAAGATGGAGAAGTAAAGATTTGCAAAGTACACACTGATCTGAATGTAGCAGATCCGTTGACTAAAGCTCTCCCTAGGGCAAAGCATGACAAACACCAGAATGCCATGGGTGTTAGGTATATTACAATGTAATCTAGATTATTGACTCTAGTGCAAGTGGGAGACTGAAGGAGATATGCCCTAGAGGCAATAATAAAGTGGTTATTATTTATATCTTTATGTTTATGATAAATGTTTATATATCATGCTATAATTGTATTAACCGAAACATTAGTACATGTGTGATATGTAGACAAACAAGAAGTCCCTAGTATGCCTCTTAAACTAGCTTGTTGATTAATGGATGATTAGTTTCATAATCATGAACATTGGATGTTATTAATAACAAGGTTATGTCATTGTATGAATGATGTAATGGACACACCCAATTAAGCGTAGCATAAGATCTCGTCATTAAGTTATTTGCTATAAGCTTTCGATACATAGTTACTTAGTCCTTATGACCATGAGATCATGTAAATCACTTATACCGGAAAGGTACTTTGATTACACCAAACACCACTGCGTAAATGGGTGGTTATAAAGGTGGGATTAAGTATCCGGAAAGTATGAGTTGAGGCATATGGATCAACAGTGGGATTTGTCCATCCCGATGACGGATAGATATACTCTGGGCCCTCTCGGTGGAATGTCGTCTAATGTCTTGCAAGCATATGAATGAGTTCATAAGAGACCACATACCACGGTACGAGTAAAGAGTACTTGTCAGGAGACGAGGTTGAACAAGGTATAGAGTGATACCGAAGATCAAACCTCGGACAAGTAAAATATCGCGAGACAAAGGGAATTGGTATTGTATGTGAATGGTTCATTCGATCACTAAAGTCATCGTTGAATATGTGGGAGCCATTATGGATCTCCAGATCCCGCTATTGGTTATTGGTCGGAGTGAGTACTCAACCATGTCCGCATAGTTCACGAACCGTAGGGTGACACACTTAAAGTTGGATGTTGAAATGGTAGTACTTGAATATGGAATGGAGTTCGAATATTTGTTCGGAGTCCCGGATAAGATCACGGATATCACGAGGAGTTCCGGAATGGTCCGGAGAATAAGATTCATATATAGGATGTCATTTTATGTGAATTAAAATGTCGCGGAAGGTTCTATGGAAGGTTCTAGAAGGTTCTAGAAAAGTCCGGAAGAAACCACCAAGGAAGGTGGAGTCCACATGGGACTCCACCTCCATGGCCGGCCAACCCTAGTGGGGGAGGAGTCCCAAGTGGACTCCCCCTTAGGGGGCCGGCCCCCCCCCCATATGGGAGGTGGAACTCCCACCTTTGGTGGGAGTCCTAGCTTGGCTAGGTTTCCCCCTCTTATGGAAGGTTTTTGGTTCGGGTCTTATTCGAAGACTTGGACACCAACACTTGGGGATCCACCTATATAATGAGGGGCCAAGGGAGGGGGCCGGCCACCCCAAGACCACAAGCTGGCCGCCCCCCTTGAAGTGGCCGGCCACCCCCTCCCAAACCCTAGCCGCCCCCCTCTCCTCCATATCTCCCGTGTAGCTTAGCGAAGCTCCGCCGGACTTCTCCACCGCCACCGACACCACGCCGTCGTGCTGTCGGATTCAAGAGGAGCTACTACTTCCGCTGCCCGCTAGAACGGGAGGTGGACGTCGTCTTCATCAACAACCGAACGTGTGACCGAGTACGGAGGTGCTGCCCGTTCGTGGCGCCGGAACCGATCGTGATCAAGATCTTCTACGCGCTTTTGCAAGCGGCAAGTGATCGTCTACCGCAGCAACAAGAGCCTCCTCTTGTAGGCTTTGGAATCTCTTCAAGGGTGAGACTCGATACCCCCTCGTTGCTACCGTCTTCTAGATTGCATCTTGGCTTGGATTGCGTGTTCGAGGTAGGAAAATTTTTGTTTTCTATGCAACGTTTTCCTACAGTTTGGGTAAGCTTTAGTCCCGGCTGGAGGGTGCAACCGTGACTAAAGCTGTCGGCAGGATAAGGACGCCTGGGTGGACGTACTGCTCGATGAGATAAAGCATGTAGCGCACGACACCCTGTCGGAGGAACAAGACAAAGCAGCATCGGCGCCGTGCCTATAAAAGGAGCATCGATACGCCTTGGCAAGCAGACCAGCAAGCCAACCTAGCAGGTAGGGAGAGTTTCATCCCCATGGATGGAGTAAAGGGTTGGAAAATCTCCCGTGGCGCAACTTCTCGGGAAAATTTTCCTGCAAGCCCGTGAAAGACTCCATCTCCTCTAACAGTGTTGGGTAAAGGGTTGGAAAATCTCCCGTGGTGCAACTTCTCGAAGATGTCGTCGGTGCACACGCCCTATGACATCGTCGGAAGTTGCTCCTCGGGAAAATTTTCCTGCAAGCCCGTGAAGAAAGACAGAGGCGGGAAAGAACTGGCGGGAAGAGGGGCGAGGGAAGACAGAGACGGTCGGGAAGAACTTGTGGGAAGCGGGGGCGGAAAGACAGATGAGGGAAGAAATTAGAATTTTCTGAATTTTTTGATATATTATTTGTATTTTTAAGATTTTGAAATGAATTAGTTTTATTTTTCTGAATTTTTTGATATATTATTTGTATTTTTAAGATTTTGAAATGAATTATTTTTATTTTTCTGAATTTTTTGATATATTATTTGTATTTTTAAGAATTTGAAATGAATTAGTTTTATTTTTCTGAATTTTTTGATATATTATTTGTATTTTTAAGATTTTGAAATGAATTAGTTTTATTTTTCTGAATTTTTTGATATATTATTTGTATTTTTCATATTTTGAAATGGAAAAGAATTTTGAAAATGACCTTTAGTCGCGGTTGGCGGGAACCGCTGGATTCGGACGAAAAAAGCTTTAGTCGCGGTTGGTGTGGCCAACCGCGACTAAAGCCCCGTCGCTATAAATTTCGCGCGAGCGCGAACGGGCGCGCCATTCTTCCCAATCCGTCCAAGTTACAGAGACGCCGGCAGGCTGCCTCTCTCGCCGACCGCCGCCGCACCCTCTCTCGCCGACCGCCGCGTCTCGACGCCGTCGCCGCGCGCCCTCTCTCGCCGACCGCCGCACCGGCCCCTCCTCCCTCTCGCCGACCGCCGCCGCACGCGCGCCCTCGATCGACACCGTCGTCGCCGCCAAAGCCCCGCCGCGGCCACCGGAGTACGTGTCGCCCCGCCCCTGCTCCTCGCCGCGCCGCCACTGTCTCCTCGCCGGCCGCGCGCGCCCTCGTCGCATGCAGAGAGGATGCCGGCCGGCCGGGAGGGAAACAGAGAGAGGAGAAGAGAGAGAGATCGACGGAGGCAAATTTGAATTGAAACTAAAATTTGTAATGTACTAACTTCAAATTTGTAACTGAAATTTTGTATACTTAACAAAATTTTGTAACTAAATTTGTATACTTAACAAAAAATTTATATACTTAACAAATTTTATAACTAAAATTTTGTATACTTAACAAAATTTGTAACTAATTAACTTCAAATTTGTAACTAAAATTTTGTATATATACGTAACAAAATTTTGTATACTTAACAAAAATTTGTAACTAAAATTTTGTATACTAACAAAATTTTGTATACTTAACAAAATTTTGACTTAACAAAATCTTGACTTAACAAAATTTTGACATAACAAAATTTTAACTTAACAAAAATTTTACTTAACAAAATTTTTTACTTAACAAAATTTTGACTTAAGAAAAATTTTACTTAACAAAATTTAGACTTAACAAAATTTTAACTTAACAAAAAAATTAACTTAATTAACAAGAATTATTTTGTTTTTTTGTTTTAACTTAACACAAATCGCCGAGGTTTGACTTAACAAATTTGACTTAACCACCGCGCGTATACGGAGGGGGCAGCGAGCCCCTCGTCGCCCCCTCCGTATACGCGCGCCAGTACTTCTTCTCCTCGCCGCGCTCGTCGTCGCCCCTCTCCGTGACGCCGTTAAAAAAACCTTTAATCGCCGCCAACGCGCTCGTCCTCACCTCCCTCTCCGTGACGCCGTTAAAAAAACCTTTAATCACCGTCAACGCGCTCGTCCTCGCCTCCCTCTCCGTGACACCGTCGTCTGCCGCCCCGTCTCGCGCTCTTCCGTGACACCCTCTCCCACCCCTTCCTCGCCCCCTCCTTTTGCCACCGCCCTTTCGCCATCGCCTCCGCCCCCTTCTTCACTTAATTAATTTGTTTTTACTACATGTTTTCAGTACTGACATATGGCGGACGATAGAGCTGACCCGATTATGGCCAACTATGATCCGGACGCTGAAGAACATATAATGGGCCTCATAAACGGCGATATTCTTTATGTGCCGACCGAACAAGATGAAGAAGAGGATATCTCTTCTTATCTGAACCTTGACGGTCAAGATGAAGGCCGTCAGCAAGATGATGACGAAGAAACGTCGATAAACGACGATCTTCAATTGGAAGTAGCAACCACCTCCGGCGCCGAGGTATATATATACATTGAGCCTCTGGTGATACAAACTTACTGATTTGAATAAATATGTGTGTACTAACGCGCGCGACTCTCTTTCTTATTTTAGCCCTCGGCCAGATCGTCGAAACAATCGAGTACGTCGTCGAAGCGTGGCGCAACCAAGACGCTGAAACAAGGAGAAACTTATACCATCGAGGTTGTTAGTGCAACCGGCAAGCCGCTGGAGCCCCACAAGAACGCCACCAAGTTTATCAACCAATGCGGAGCCGTTGTTAGAGAAAACGTCTCGATCACCGTCCAGGAGTGGAATGAGCCAAAGAAGGCACGTCTTGGTTTCACTTTTGTCGAGAAGAGAACAAAAAAAAGATTGCTTAAAAAAGCTTATGCAACATTTCGTTCTACCTCCGGAATACAACAAATTCGATGAGGGTAACAAGATTGAGGAAAACAAGGAGAGGAGGAGGCTAGTCAAACAGTTCGCTCTTCATAAGATGGCCGCCGCATTCCAGAAATTCAAGCAAAATCTAGCCCGTGACTATGTCAACAAGAACGAGACTCCGGATTTCAAAGGACAATATGAGAAACTGAAACATGATTGGCCATAATTTGTGAAGCAAAAGAAATCGGAGCAGTTCATTGAAATGTCGAAAAAAATAAGAAAAATGCGGCTAAGAAGGAGTACAATCATATTATGGGGCCAGGAGGGTATCGCCTTTGGGAGCCTAGGTGGGAGAAGATGGAGAACGAGCTGAGGGCGCGAGGAATCCGTCCAGGTATGGAGGGATGGGACCCAAGGGCCAAAAGCTGGTGGTACGGGCATGGGGTAACGCTACACCCGGAGACAGGGGAGTGTGTTCACCGGGACAAAACGTTTAAACCCACCCAAGCCCTTATTAACGCAATGATGGATGCTCAAGAGGGGAAGATCAAGTTCAACAGAGAGAATGACGCGCTGACAAAAGCCCTCGGGAATCCTGAACACGGAGGACGTGTACGAGGCATGGGGAACATTCCGTGGAAAATAGGGTTCTCCCAGAACGATGACCCGTACGGTTACAGAAGCCGTAAGAGAAAGATGGATCGGGATGCAGATGTTGTGGCGCGGTTGGCATCGGAAATCGATGAGATGAAGAAAACCGTGAATATACTAGTACAAGAAAGATCGGCAGCTGGGACGCATGCAGATCATCCAGCGGATCTCGGAAGCCAGCAGCGGAGAAGCAGCGTGGCTTCCACGGAGGCCCCGCCGACTAGTGCACATGCACCGACGATCGATATTACTGCACCGGAGCCTCCGACGATCGAAATTACTGCACCGGAGCCTCCTCGCTACCCCGTGGACGATGTAAAGGAGATGAAAGAATGTCATCTGTATTATCCAATGGGGAACATGTCCATGAAGGTAGCCATCGGCAGTGCTTTACCATGTTTACCTGGAGCACTCCACCACAACAACCACATTCAAGATGGCTATGCTCGTGTCACGGTGGAGGACATAGTCGAAGGGTTTGAGGACCTGGAGATTGACATTGCTACACCTGAAGGGGCGAGAAGACTTGGAGATGTCAAGCGCCAGTTCATTCTATGGCAAAAGAAGTTTATCAAGTTTCCAGGCGAGGCGCCAAGGCCAACAAGTCCACCCCCCTACGGTGGTGGTGGCGGTGGCGGTGGTGGTGGTGGTGGTGCTTCACCTACACCTCCTTCACGTCAGCCGACGCCGCCCCCCAATTCACCTCCGGCGGGTAAGCAGCCGCCGCCCCACAGTCCGCCCCGGGCGGGTAAGCAGACGCCGCCCCCCAATCCACCTCCGGCGAAGAAGCAGAAGCAGTCCTGGAGTATTAACCCGGACCCTTATGTACCTAAGACCACAAAGGTACCGGAGCCATCACTGAAGCCTCTCCCCAAAAGGCCTTGGGAACGTAGTGCCGAGGAAGTCGACGCGGCCGCGACTGCTGATTATGAGAAATGGAAGGCGGACTGCAAGAAGAAAAGAGAGCCCGAGCCCAAGCCAGTATTTTCTGATGAGCAAAAGAAGTGGGCTAAGTCATTTTTGAGCACACCGTCCCAAGCCGCGAAGAATCTGCCTGACGACTATGCACGTGAACTTCGTAGGCGGGCACTCGTGTTGAAGGAGAAGAAAGAGCGGGCGGAGAAGCAGGAGAAGAAAGCCTTGGAGGAGGCCGAGAAAGAATTAGCAAGTAAAAAAAAGCGGGAAACGAGTTGCCCAGCTCGGGGAACAAAGTAAACAATCGATTGCCCCGCTCATAGTGAAAGCCGCCGGTCCGGATGCCCCCGATATCATAGCAGCTGCGGCAGCACAGGGATTGACTGTAACGAGTGCCAGAGAACAAGCGGCCAACTTAGGTATGACTCTTCGTGAACTGTTAGGCCTTGATGAGGCGCCAGTGAAGGAGGTAGTAATTACATATGTGCCGAATGGGCCTCTCGTCGAGCCTGCGCAGGAAGAGGATCTACCTCCACAAATGACAAGTCTGCTGAAATGGTACAAGGGTTACATAAAAAATAAAAACGCCAAAGAATATATTTATGCGGAAGTTAGATTTGAGCATCACTTCAAACATTACTATGTAAAAATTCATCTGAGTGAATTGTAAGCTTTTCAATCTGCGCGAGCTCGACAAATCTATCATCAGTTGCTACGTTCTGTAAGTGATTTATTTCTACCCCATCTCGTTCATATTGCTTGCACTATATATATGTCCTAACTATATTGTTGTGTACGCTATTATATATGCAGAATGAAGATTAAGGAATGCGAAGTAAGGAACATCCATGATGTTGGGTTCATTGACCCACACATCGTTAATGGATATGTGTTAGAGCATCACCCCGCCGATGTGGAGGAAGACCTGTGGCAGTTTCTTCAAAGCAGGAACTCAAAAGTGATATTCTATTTCCTTACCATTTTGGGTGAGTGTTTCTATCTTGAGCACATTCTTTTGTGTTTACTCCATGCATGGTATGTGGCCGGCTAATCGATGAGTTATGCATGACTGTGCATGTATCGTGTCCGCAGGTTCCACTGGATTCTGCTAGTAATTAAATTTGACACCTCCACATGTCTCGTCCACGACTCTCTGACTCTGGATGCAAAGCTTTGGGGCGACATGAGAAGAATGCTGCAGAAGTAATTATTTTCATTCATTTGCGCTCTATATCGATCGGTCTATTTCGTTCATTTCCTAATATCAAGTAACTAATAACTCTCTTGTTCATTTAATTTTCTTTGCCTCGTAGGGTTTGGAGACGGTTCTCAGATGAAAGGGTCGGTGACTTCAAAAAAGAGCTACATTTCATGCGGTCAATGGCTAAGAATGGTGGCGATATTCAGCCAGCGGGGACCAATCTATGTGGATACTATGTCTGTGAGATGATCCGGAGATACACCTCTGAGCGGGTTCCAAGTGATAACAATGAGAAGAGGAATAACCTCCGGAAGATGCTTAGTCCAGAAGCTCGCTTCCGACCACTTCAAGAGGAACTAGCTGGATGGTTCACGAGGGAAGTCATCGATCCTAAAGGAGAACACTATGTAGAGGACGTAGAACTTCATATGCATTAAATTATGTATGGAAACTTGTTCAAAATTGTATATGGTCATCCGATGATATTGAATATATATTGTATATTCCTCTTGAATTCTTTTTGGTTCTAATTTCAAATTTGTTTGAAATTGTACATTCATATGCATGTATGTAGTACCGTAGAATATGTGAAACTCCTTCAAAATTAAAATAAAACACAAAAGAAATAAAACAATACAAATTAAAAAGAAAACAGGTTTGGGGGGGGGGGGGGGAGGGGGGGGGGCTAAAACCCTAAACCTGCGGCGGCCTTTAGTCGCGGTTGGCCAGGAGAACCGCGACTAAAGGTCCTCCGCCCCGACGGACTGCTGGCGGCCACGTGGACGTGCCTTTAGTCGCGGTTCGTAAGGAACCGCGACTAAAGGGGGGCCTTTAGTCGCGCTTAATTGGTCGCGGTTGCGCAACCGCGACTAATGGCAGTTGCGAACCGCGACCAAAGGCCCTTTTTCCACCAGTGCGTTCAATTCCCAAATCGTTCAGCTCCCATATTTGTTATGGTAAGTTAGGAAGATATAGATTTCCCAATTTTTCGTTGATCTCCAATCGTTCAGCTAGGGATCTTGTGTAAAAAATACTCTTGCACTAATTTCCGTGCCAAAAAACTATAGGCACTATAGAATGGAACGGAGGGAGTACTATCTTTTATTCTCCATGCAGCCGAAGAAATCAGGGAAGCGAATCAACAAATGGGTCGCAGCAGCCACAAACAACCTCATTGATTCAATCCTTGATCCGAGCTCTGTGTCAAAACAGACGGATCTCATACTTGCCAACGCCATATACTTCAAGGGTAAGTGGGACGTGCCTTTCAACAAGAAGTACACCAAAGATGGCAAGTTCTATCTTCTCGACGGTAGCACCAGGAAGGTGCCGTTCATGCGAACCCGGATGCGCCGGTACATAGCCTGCCACCCAGGATTCAAGGTGCTCGAGCTCCACTACGGGAGGGGTGAAGTGAGTAGAGAGTCACCGTCGTACTCAATGTGCGTCTTCCTCCCGGATGCGCGCGACGGCCTTCCTGGACTCATCTTCAACATAGAGCGCACCCCTGGTTTCGTAAGCAAGCACCAGCCCATGACCGACGTCGCGGTGCGCGACTTCTGTCTTCCCAAGTTCAAGATTGAATTCTCCAGGCCTGTCACCGGTGTTCTCCGGGACATGGGTTTGGAGCTGGCTTTCAAGCAGGGGGAGGCCGACCTGTCCGACATGGTGGAAGAGGACGAAGACGGCAGGACGCTGGCGCTCGAGCAAATCGTCCACAAGGCTGTAATCGAGGTGAATGAGAAAGGTACCAAGGTAGTGGCCGTCACCGGAGGCTTCTTACGGGGTGCAGGTTGTAAGCGACGCCGGCCAAGGCCCGTCGATTTCGTTGCCAACCATCCATTTGCATTCTTTGTCATCGAGAATATGTCCGGTGCAATTATGTTTGCAGGCCACGTCCTTGACCCTTCAAAGTCCTAGTCCACGAAGTTTGATCGCAATGCCCATTTTTGGCTTACTGGTTTTGATGTTGCTCTAACTACTTAGCTCATCGGAACGGGGGAATTTAATGTTTATTTACCAGAGCTGTTTGGTGCTGCGTTCCTAGAGTTTCAAAGAAAGTTTCGTCTTTAAGCTACATTGTCCTCATCTTAAAGCAACGATGTTTCATAGAAGTTTATTTTGGAAGTACGAATCAAAAACCATACCTGTATTTGTCGGCCCGGATAAAATTTTAGGTTTGTATGATTTGGTCTGACCATTTTTGCATGCGGGAGGATATGAACAGGCAACAACTGGTGCTATTTTTCATTTCCCTAGATAGATTTGAATTTAAGAGAAGATAATTATTTGCTGGATTTAAAAGTTGAGTGCCCATATAACCTAGCGACTAAATATTTATTTAGTCTATCTGATACTCCCTCTATCCCAAAATGTAAGGCGTGTAAGGATTGGTCAAAAGTCAAATTTTACTAACTTTAACCAAATACTTAGAAATATATATTTACATCTACAATATCGAATGGACATATTAAAAAAATATACTTTATGGTGTATCTATTCATGTTGGTTCAGTATTGCAAATGTTTATATTTTTAGTATAAACTTGATCAAACTTAAAAAACGCTGACTTTTGACTAATCTTTAGGCGCCTTACATTTTGGGACGGAGGGAGTATGTTGTTACACCATATCACACGGGAAATTAACAACAATGAGTCTCATTAATTCCATGATATTGAGCGAAAAATCAATTGATCCCCCACATATTAATAACATTCCTTTGATTGTCAGTAGTTGCTTAAAAGATACAGTAGCACTTATACATAGTAATGGAGAAGACTGAACAGGTCAAGTTCATACAACTTCATGTTCTGCAGCAAATCCGTTCCTAACTAAAGCTGGCATTATAGATCGTTAGCCGCGATATCGTCACTAGAAGCAACAAAATGCATTTTAATTTTCTTGACGCCAGGACAGAAGCAGACTATCTCATCAGATCCTATCAGGCAGGTATTAACACAACATAAGTTCACAAGCGTTAGTGGGAATCGTCTCCTCCATCTTGTTCGGAAGAAGCCGAAGCAAGCCTCCCGGGGCAATTTTTGTACTCGTGGCCAAATACATACAAGTTACAGAACCTGCACAGCCTTGGATTTTTTGGTGGCTTTGCCTAGGTACATGCAAGGATCTAATCAGTAAATATATACAGCTTACTGCTTGGAAGTGGAAAAAATGTCTTACAAGAGGCAATGGAATATCATATGACAGGTACATGAAGTGGAAAAAAAAGTCTTACAAGAGGGAATGAAAAAATGTCATACTGGCAACATCAGAAAAATCCCACCATGAAAAACAGCTTGCAGCTTCTAAAATTTTCTCCATTGTAAGGATATGGTAGTCAATTCGAATTTTTTTACGTGTCAATGAGAATAATTACTACGAGCATTCTTTCTTAACGCATACACTATAGCATCCGCTTGAAACCAAATGTGATGTCCGTTGGAAAATAAAGGAAAGACATAATGCATTTCTGACCATTGTTTGAAATTAATATCTATGCACAGAACATCTACAACTTGCTGAAGAAAATAATATTAGCGATTCAAGCATGTTTTACAAGTTTCTCTGTTATATAAATCATCTAGAGGCCTGACAATATGAGTAGAATTGCGTGTAGTGCTTACGGTCTTCCTGTAGTACTCATTCTCAATTCTCAACTCTTCATTCTGCTTCTTCAGGGACTTGATCTCCCTGGTCTTCAGATTCAGCTCAAGTTCGAGCCTCCGAATCTGCTGAGCCTCGAGCTCGTTCGGCATCTCATTCTCAGCCCTCAGGCACTCACCTGCATTGGGACAAAATATCACCGAGAAATAGCATGGTGCATTTGAAATGTGCGAGCACCATGAATGTGGTGACCCGGCATACCACTGCATGGTGTAGTATGCAAGTCTGATATAACACCAATGAAACACCGTTCCACTAGTATTATATCGCTCAGAGTGGTACAACAGAAATATATGCGGGTCCAAGGTATGTCTATAGAATTACAACAATGACTCTGTTACATAAGATCATCACAGCCTCCTACTTTACAATGAGGTAAAACTGCAAATAAACTCCAGAAGAACGACTCGTAGTCTAGTCTTATCACGAACTCTATATGTAGAGTATTTCACTAGCTATAGAGGCTATGAATAGATTCTAGCTAAATAGGAGCTAGGTTTAGGAAACTAGTCCCGTTCTATTGCTAAGCTAGGTTTTATCCATGTTGGATGTGGTGTTTGACTCTTCCGACAGGTTCCTGTTCCTTGAAGTATTTGTTGACTCCTCGGTCTTCGAGTTGCATTGTAGGTCCTCCATCCTGGCCTCCATATCTAAGCAGGGGATTTAAGAGTGGGATGAGTACGAGCGTACTCAACAAGTTCATTATAGGAAAGAGGTGTTTAATGCACTAGCTACGGCATTAGACCAGAAAGTCTAATACCAATGCAGGTTTTCATAACCATTTCTTCAAAAGGTTGCTTTTATTTAGAAGAACTATGTCCGTCAGCCTTCACCGGTTTACTAGAACTTCATGGAGCTCCTTTCCGGCCGCGTTCGCAGTTCCATATCCCGGAACAGGGAGTGACAGGTCACGGTTCTTTACACTCTGCAGAGGTGTGTTGCTTTACCCATAAGAGATCTTAACCTTGGTGCCAACCGGGCAATTGTTCCCGTCCACACTTCCTTTGGTGTGAGGCCCGGTATAAGGTCTAGCCAATCATGTTCCTCCGCTACCTCGAACACCCACCCTTTGTTGCATGCCCCGACCCTGGGTCCACGCCGGTCCCATTATTCCCGTAATTTCAGGGTGGACCCCGACCACGACGACAGTGCTGGGCTCTACCATACACTCCTACGCCGGTAGCTGCAACCCATCATAGACCGCATTACCGTGGGGAATTAGAATGGGATCCCCACCCTCCGGTTGTTCCGCAAGACACAACTGCTACGGCAAGCAATGCTTTACCGTGGGGAATTAGAATGGGATCCCCACCCTCCGGTTGTTCCGCCAGACACAACTGCTACGGTAAGCGCATCCGTTGATGAACGAGAGGTGGAAACACTTTTGACTACTCCGTCCCACTCCGGATCTTATGGTTAACACGGGTATTACGGCACAAGAATCACTGGCGACATTTGTTGTTTAATCCTAGATGGATATAAACCCGTGCAATGGAACCTCCACCATATCAACACAATCCATGGTTCCATTGCCCACCACATAGTCATATTCATAGTTATGAAAGTAGTGGTTTTGATTTTTGTGCAATAGTGATAACCATAATACTTTGCAAGTAATTTGATAAAAATACTCAAATGACATGAGCAAGTGATGAACTTGCCTTTCTTGACTGCAAGATTATGCAGGCAAGGTCTTCGATACGTAGTAACTCCAAATTCTGAAATAGCATCATCGTCCGGTAAGGACGATGTTTAAAAAATTGGCAAGGATGCAATAATGCATAAGTATGAGATGAAATCGTTCTAAACGTGTCCTAACCCCGACGATTTAGGATTAGTGAGTGGTAATGATTGGTTTAGGGTGTGTTGTACTTTTAGAGTGATTCACATATAAGGTTCTTATTCAGGTGTGATTACTTGGTATTATAAACAGGTAGATAATAAAGCATAATAATCAATTGAGCACAAAGAGAATGATTATTGGCATAATGTTAACAAGTAAAGAACAGTGGTCAGTTTTAGTACTATATGGCATGGTTAATGATTGATTATCATATACTTTAAAAGAATAACTTTTGAAGAACATATAATTTGATAAAGATCAAGTATGGTAATTAGGTTTGTGGGTTGCTATAATTTATTATGGTTCCAAGTAGTTTCTGGAGTAAGTATTAGATGGATCACAACAATGTTGGATTCATCGACACCTAGGGCTTGTAAGGTTGAGTTAAGCCTAGGCATTCTAAGCAAGTATTTATACATGGTTGCTATTAAGCTTGGTTCATCTTGCTGGTGATAGCTAGCTAGGGTTTATAGATCCTATAAGGCAGGGTTGATGGCTACTCATTATTTTCTTCAAAAGAATAACTTTTGAAGAACATACTTCTTAAGTACTAAGAAGTATAACAATTAAGGTTGAGGTTGTCTTGTATTAGTTATTGGATCCCTAAGTAGAGAATGGTTGGTTCCTAAATAGGATGGTTCATAAGTATCTCACACTAGTAGGGTTTAGTGGAACATGGTTATGTAATGCAAAATAGTAGATATGGTTGCTATTAGGGTTCATCACCATGGTGTGATGCTAAATAGGGATAATCAAGGATGATGAATTGAAGGATAGGAACTAGAGTTTATATTTAGGTGGTTCTACTAGATCATCTAAGTTTTAATATTATGAATAGGTGAAATACCAATTTATTAGTAATATTGCTTCTACTATCTTATGAGGACATGAATATTTATTTAGTTGCTAAATATAGCTCTATGGTAATGGAGTAACATGATCACATGTTCTAAGCTAGGGTTTAGGTTAGAATTAAATTAAGGTTCATATGTAATAATGGAACTAGGGTTCCTAATGGTTTAAGGTTTTTAGGATTCCACATAAAATTATGAACTACTATGTTATGTATAAAGGAATTAGGTTTTCTAAATCTACCATATAGTTCTTAAGATAATAACTTCACTATAAAGTTGAAGTGATTGCTAACTTTGAAATAATAATAATGGATTTAACATTATATTATTGTTAAAAGACTTAAAATATGATAAATACTATTAGGGTTTAGGGTTTTTTAACTAATGGTGGAAGTAATGATCAATTAGGATTTTCAAATGATTAAACATAACCATCTAGAAATATTTGTTGTTTTATATGGCATATTAATGTGAAGTAAAATTTAATGTTTTATTTATGTGAAGAATTGAAACAAGAAATTATATGCTTAATTTTTAGGTTTTAATTGTTTAAGATTTAAAATTACTTCTTTTAATATTTAGAGGAACTCCAAATTATTGTTCCTTTAGTTTTTAAATTATTTGTTATATATTATTATAGAGGTAATTTTCTCCTACTCACTTTTATTTATTTATTGTTATTTACTTAATTTTTAAATGATAAAATCTAATAGGGAAAGAAATAAAGAAAAAATATTGGACCAAATGGCCCAATGGTTTGGCCCAAGGCCTGGTCAACCAGGTCCGGCCCAACCTGGTTGAGTTAGGTCGAGTGGACCGGACCCGACTGGCCACCGACCCTCATCGCTCTCTCCCATCTTCTTGTCTTCTCGTTCGCACTCGCATCCTCTCGAGCTCCTGGCGATGGTGTTGCGTCGCCGCTCGTCCCCGGCTGCTCCCTGTCCTCTTTGGCACCGGTGAGTTAGGGCTTTTGGTCGCCACGCCATGATCTACCACCTCCCCTTGGTTAATTTGATCTTCTTGATCCCTAGCGGTCATCCTCGACCCCGAATCCCTAGTTGGTCACCGGCCGGTTCGACCGCCGTCGCCACTACTTCGGCCGGCTCCAGTCTTCTCCGCTCTACCTTGACCTCCTCCACAAAACCCCCATCGGCGCCATCCTCTCCACGCCCCCGCTTGCACCCCCGGAGCAATACCTAGCTGCGGGTTGGCATGGTTGCCGCCGGCCGCTACTGTCTCCGGCGCCTCTGGCTGCTCCCCCTCGTCGACCCCAGCTAGACCTGGTTGTGTTCGGTCCAGCTCTGGCCTCTTCGGTGGTGTGGTGCTGGTGTGGCGATGCGGATGGGGCTGTAATGGGGTGACTACTGGTGGGTGACTCGACGCCAGCAGGACGGCGTCGCCGACGCAACCCTGGCGTCCATGAACTGGTGGTGTTGTCGCTGTTCTCACTGCATCTCCGACCTCGACGCCGGTGGGACGGTGTCGTGGACGCAACCCCGGCGTCCGCTTCTTGCATGAACCCTCTATCTCACTGTGAGCTGTTATTCTCCCCTCTCTTCTATTTATGTTCGATGTACTGCCTCAGCTATCTACTTGTGGTGATTGTAGCATTGTTGTTAATTGGTGCTTAAGAGTGGTGATTTCCAGTACCTGTGCATCTACTGCTAGTTGATTTAATGCGCCCATTGATTGGTGTGCTTATAGTGGGGATTGAGAAATGTGGTTTGGGCCAGTAATGCTTAGCTCGTGGTGATCTCTTCCAGGAGCTTAATGTTATAGCTTGATTGATCCTGGTGTAGTTGGTGCAAGGATGCCTCTGTTTGGGTGATTCTTTTCATCCATAGCATGTGTGTCTGGCTGTGTTACTTTTTACTGACGGAGCTGTATATACACTATAATATGGACTGTTGTGTTAACTGAAGAAGTTCAGTGGTACTGCTGTTTAATCTTAATTGAGCTCAGACATGCTGGAAAAGTAATTCATGGTTAGTACTTGTGCTACTTGGGCAATACATGATGCTTGTTGGCTGGTGGCAATTAGATGATTGCTTTAATTATGGCTCTGATTGGAGATAACTTGGTTGGCCTGGGATTGTTCCTGGACCCCAAGTAATTCTCTGAAATTTATCTATATGGACACTCTGTTGTGGATGTGTAGGTGTGGTGCCCCTGTTTGGATGGTTTATTCATCCAGGCATAATTATCTTGGTATAATAATTTGATGTTGCATATATGGGTTGAGTTTAATCAACAAGGTAGAGATTTTGGTGCTTGAGGATTTACTTGATGGTTGGCTTGTATCTATGGATCTAGCTGCACTCATAGATGGTTTCTCTGGTTCTAAATATAAACTGATAAGAACAGATGATATGCTTGATCTTGTAGCCTTGCCGATGATGCAAAGGCTGAGGCACAAACTTGTGATATGAACAGATACTCACTTGTTGCCCCGCTGATTTCTCTGTGATGATCATGCATAGCACCACTATGCACTTCTGAGAGAATTCCTCCTTCTAATCCTCTTCAACCAGATTTGCTGCTCTTGGTAGCTTGGCTTCTGTATATTGAAATAATTATCCTTCTTGTGGTAGCCTCCACCTTCTGGCTTTTTGCTAGCTCCTAATGATCTAGTTGCCGGTCTTGGTGATTTTAGCTAGTGCAAGGATTGGATGGATGAACTGCAGAAATAAATCTGCTGGTGTGTAGCGAGTGTGGTGGCTGGTTGCTAGTGCTTTGCTTTAATACTGTTGAGCTGCTGTCTGTAGGGTCGACAGCACACCAATTCTGATGGGATGAGTGTGCTGCTTACAGCTGGTCCCCACTTGAGGGTACAAGTTACCAAGTTGGGTGCTTCCTCCCTTGTGCAAGTTATGGATGAGCATGGATAACCATCCCTATTTTCCTTTCTTTTGAGGATACCACCGTGAGCTTCCTTATTTGACTCTATAGCTAGTACTTATGTGAGCTGGCTGCTTATGACTGGATGATTTGATTGCTTAATCACTATGATTGTTCTCTGTAAAGTAAATGTTACTTTAATATTAATTAAGCCACTGCTTAATTAACAAGTGGATTTATAAAATATTTGCTTAAGATCATTTTGACTTTTCCATGTCAAAACTGATCACTTTAAATAAACTTGTGAGCCTTCATGATTGCTAGCTAGATTAGAGGGAAATTTTAAATAGTTGCCTTGTTGCCACAATTTATGTTGCCTTGTAATATGGATCAGCTACTGTTGCCTCTAGTCCCTGGTTGCTTTGTTGATGAATGTTCCATGATCCAAATGACCCATTCATCCCGGATGCATTTCTTCCTGATGTTGCCTAAGAAAGAATTAATTCCCTCTAATCATCATTAGGGATCAAGAATAGTTCTTGAAACCCTCTAGCTAGCCACCAACAGTAATATTGCCTCACCAAAGGTGAAGGCAAACATTTCTAACCATGACACAATTATTTGTTTGTCTTTTGTTTTGTTTTTCTTATTGCAGGAAAAGAAGAATAAGGATTGAGAAGATGAAGATTTAGTTTTAGGGTTTTCTTTTATTCCTTTGTAATTTTCATTTCTTTTCTAGCTTGTAAGTTATTGAATAATGTTATTTGTAAAAAAGTTGACTCATTTATTTATTTGGACTTATCAAGTGTATTTACTTGTACTTATTATATTTTTATACTTGTTTAAATTTCAAATTCCAATTCAATTTATTATTTGAATTATGTCTTTCATATTTGAATTTGAATTCAAACTATTTCCCTCAAAAACATAATAAATCAACAAAGGTCATGTCGAAATTTGTCTCACTCACATCGATGACTAACTCAATTCCACCGATGCAAGAGAAATCTTGATCACTTTGATATTTTTAAACAAAAACGCGAAAATTCCCCGGATTTTCTATGCATGAATGCAATGCACACATCTGTTTCCTCTATTTTTGTAACCCCATTACCTGGGATATTACAATGAACTAGTGATATTTTTTTTTATACCTTGAGCATTTTTGTCATAGATCTCAGTTCCAATTGTCCGCTGCAGTTTGCTGGGTGTCGCGGTAGCTTCCCACTTCATTCCTTGCAGCCTACCTCCAATATGCACGCACTTGTCCTCACCAATGTATTCATCTGCATTTGAACATTCCATTTACACCACTCAAAAATGCAATCTATCTCCAAGAAACACAAGGCATGCATTTTACTCTCCAACTGCAGCAATGGGTAATTGATACTTCTTCATACCGCGATCTTGCTTGTCCTGGATCTCTGTTCTGGTACTCTGTAGTTCAGCATGTGTCGTGACTGCTTTCCTCTTCGTCCCAAGCAAATCACCTTGAAGCTGAACATAGGCATCCTCAGAAACCTCTTCCTCTGCATTTGAACAACATGCCATTGAAGAATTCAACAAAGTTCACATTTAAAGCATCAATTCTACTCACAATGAAACTGTATAGGAAGACAAGAACAGTGTATGTTTACATTAGTACCATTTCTGAAAACCCATCTAGTGTGCAGTATTGCAGCAACATTTGAATGTACCACATGCTCTGATCCTGGAAACTTCTTTTTTACAATGCCTGGAAACTGTGTTTAACTACAATAGTCTGTGTACCTACCTAATCAATTGGGTGATCGTTGGTTAGGATTCGAACTGCGGATTGTTTCGATCGACTGAACAACTCTCTGGGCTAAAATCTACATAAGGTCTCATGCTTAATAACTCAACCCCCAGAAATTGCTCAATCTGCGAAAGATTCTTATATAGGCTACTAGTTGATTTTTGTAACCGTGCAAGCCAGAGGAGATGATAGCGTCGAATAATCAAATTAAATGCTCTTAATTACCGTTACAATGATGGCTGGCGGTGCCCCCCCTGCTCGGCTCCTCGACGGGTGCTTGGGCATCAGCCATCATCTTGCCACCGCTCTCGCTCGCCGTCACACCTGCATTCTCCTCCTTCACCTTCTGATGATAGCATTTTTTGTCATGGATCTCAGTTCCAGTTGTCGGTTGCAGTTTGTCAAGTGTGACAGTTGCTTCCATTTTCCCTCCTTGCAGCCCACCTCCAATATGAACGAAGTTATCTTGAGCAATGTACTCCTCTGCATTTGAACAATCCATTTACAGTTTTACACAAAGATTAAAATGCAATCAATCCCATCTATATATAAGGAAGGATGAAAACTGCATCAGAAGACATGGACATTGTGCTCTACAAGTACCAATTGCAACAAGTGTAATCGATACGAGACTTTATACTGTGAACTTTTTCGTCCTGGATCCCTGTTCTAGTAATCTGCGGTTCAGCATGTGTCGCGATTGCTTTCCTCTTGCTCCCAAGCAGCCCACCTTGAAGCTGAGCATAGCAATCCCCAGAAACCTCCTCCTCTGCATCTCGACAACATCCCATTTGCAACACTATTCAGAATGATCTAATCAGTCCCAAAGATGCAGCATCGATCCCACTCATGATGGAACCATATGGAAATACATGAACAGTGCCTATCTACAGTACAATAGTGACCAATTATTACTACAGTACCATCTCTTTACTGAAATTCCATCCAGTGTGCGGCAATTGCAGGGCCATTTGAAATTAGGATGCACCGGTACCACACGCTCTTCTCCTGTAGACCAAATTTTCTCTACGACAGTTTTGACTGAATACTACGCGCAGTCCAATTTGGCCGATGATCCTTCATTAGGACTCAGACTGCGGATTCAATCGAATGATTTGTTCTCTGGACAAAACCCTAGGTTATGTGTCTCCACCGGAAGACTGAACCCCCAAATTCCCCATCATCCCACCATTGGCTCGCGGTTTCCCGAAGCGTGCGAGCCAGACGAGATGGTCATGGCGAGAAACGAAGCAGGACTGCAGGAGATGACTGCGGCGAGAGTAAATGCTGCGGATGTGAGTACCCCTCTTACCATCGCTATGGCCGTTGGTTGACTCCCTCGCGACGCGCACGGACGCCATCTTCCGGTCGCTCTCGCTCGCCACCGCGTCCGCATTCTGCCCCTCATCGTCCTCCTCCTGCTCGAAACTGGAGTCGGAATCCGCATCCGGCTCCCCCTCTTCCTCCCCTTCGTCGACGGCGGCGCCATTGCTGAAGGTCTCCCACCACCTTATGGCCTCGTCCGGGACGTGGGGAGCGCCGTTGCTGAAGGTCTCCCACCACCTTCTGGCCTCGTCCGGGACGCGGGCGGCGGCCATGCCGGCGTCGCTGTACTTGAGACTTCGGAGTCACGGCGAAAGCAGAAGATCGCTTTGCGTGTCCGCCGGTCGGTAGCTGTGGGCCTGTGGTTGAAGGTTCCGTAGTCCGTACGGAGAACGTGGGTAAACTGGAAGCATTTATGCTGCTCCAGCACAAGTCACTTAGAGCAAGTAAAATAAGTTCTAATCAGCTGGGTAGATTAAAATAGTACTACTACTATATTATTGCTTAGTTGGAGGAGTGAGAGGATGAGAGAGAAGGAGAGTGGGCTCTTATGCAAAAGCCAGCTCTAGCACGTGCTCCTAGGCACTTTGAGAGAGTGAAAAGTGGGCCATCCATTGATAAAGTACTACATTTTTATAGCTCACTATTGTATGTGTTGGCTATAAATTGGCTATAGATGACAATGCACTTGGCTTATAGCCAGTAGCTGGCTACACTATTGGAATTGCTCTTAGAGCATCTCCAGTCGCGTCCCCCAAAGCGCGCCGGATCGAGTGTTTGGGGGACGTGTTTTGTTCGTGCCGCGTTTGGGGGACGTCGCTCCCCAGCCGCGTCCTCCAAATGCCGCCCCCAAACATTAAAAATAATTTAAATAGATAGAAGAAAACTCTTTACTATAATATTCAAATCGGTTCAACTTAAAATTACATATAAAACTTCGAAAAAACATAATTAAATTACATATAAATTATTTTAAACTACTTCGTCTTCTTCTTCGATGATGGCCCCGCCTCGTCGTCGTCATCACGATGGCGCTTCCTGCTCGTCACCTCTTCCGAAGAGGCGGTGTCGGCCGACTCGTCGGAGGAACTAGTGTCCTCCTCGTCGTCGCCGGTGCTCACCGGCTTCGCCTTGGCCTTGGCCTTGCCTTGGCCTTCGCTTTCGCGTCCGCCTCCGCCTTCGCACGGGCCGCCGCCGCCTCCTCTGACCCTTCCTCCTCCGCGTCCTCCTCCACGCCCAGCCATTCCTCCTCGCTGCCAAGTGCCGACAGGGAATCATCACCGCTGCTGGACGTCTGGGTTCTGTCCCACCAATGGCGAAATCCAGCAGACTTGCCCTCGCTGGAGGTGTCGGATGGAAGCTGTGAGATGTAGCTCATCGTCGCTGGAAGCTTGGATCAATGGCGACCGGTTGAAGATCCAAAAGCGCCTACGTACAGGTCTTCTTATTGAGCGCGGATGAACGGCGGCGCAGAAGTCGAAGAGAGCGGCGGTTGCTCTTCCGAGTAGTCCGCGCTCCATTCCGGCGGTTGGCGCGTCGGGCGACCCGGTTGCCAATGCGACGGTTCCGCTTCCGGGCAACTGCACCGTTGCTACGTAGGCGGCGGTTGAGCATCCGAGCCGCTGACGCGTCGGGCCCGCGTCGCTTCGCCTCGCTTTTCGTTGTGTCCGGCGTGCCCGGAGCGTCCCCTGTGGGACGGGGACGGGCTCGGGGCACCGGACACCATATCGGGGCGCGCCGGACAAAAATGGGCTTTGGGGGACGCGGCTGGAACCGTTTTTTGGTCCGGCGCGCCCCAAATTGCTTTGGGGGACACTTTGGGGGACGCGGCTGGAGATGCTCTTAGGCATCTCCAACCGGGCGAGCAATTGTTTGAGTCCGCCCGGCCCCGATGGGGTGAGATGTCCGAGGTGTTGAATGTCTTGCTCATCAAGTACTTGGAATTTTTGATGTCGATGATGTAGGCATTGATCCTTCTAGCTTGGTGAAGGACATCTTCGAGTATTGTTGCCCTTGTATCCTTATGGATTTTCTTCGTGGTGCAGACGTGCTTGTTGAAGTCCTTGTGGGGGAAGCTCTCAATTGCTCTTTTCATTAGTTCATGCTCCGTGGAGGTAGACTTTGTCATTATTGTACCCAGGGGCGGAGCCACACCCCTGGCAGCAGGGGCCATGGCCTGGGGTGTGACTTGTGAGGATGATTTCCTTCCTTTACTTTAGCACCATGCAAACATATTTCATACAGTTTGACATTATTTGCACTATTTTGCATTGTTTGGCCCTTGTCCCACTCAGATCCTAGCTCCGCCCCTGATTGTACCTATACACACAATCGGCAAGACGAAAAGCGTGTGTGCATAGTAGATGAACACATCATCCATCATGATGTGTCATGTCTTGTGCACATCACCATTATTGTCAATCAAGGTTTTATGAAATGCATGGAGAGTGTGCCTATGGCATGATGGTGCATTTCTGTTATGTGGTAAGTTGGAGTCATCAAAAATTGAGAAGGCTATGGGGCCATCTCGTGGACAATGAAATAAGAATTTTTGCATAGCAAGCATAGGAATGAGCAATTTGTGACAATCTTGGACGCAAGGATTATGGAGTACTGCAAACATTTGGGGCAAAGCATGCGAAAGCTAATGACATCATTGTCAACAACACATGTGAAAGCGCAAGTGGTCCTCATATTGCAAGAAAGAGGAAACAAGTCATCGTTTTTCATGTCCATGATACGTCCAATTTGCATCACTATTTTGTATCATAATTTGCTGTTATTCATTGATATATTTCATATTTGGACATAATACTTATGTTATTTCATCTATTTTGCATGTTTCATGATTATTGGAGGATCGAGCACCGGAGCCAGGATTCTGCTGGAAAAAGCACCGTCAGAATGCAATATTTCGGAAGATCAACAGTTGAAGGAAATTATACCAAAAATCCTATTTTTCCAGATGATGAAGGAAGCCAGAAGGGGGAGCCGAGGGGACCCGAGGTGGGCCTAGACCATAGGCCGGCGCGGCCCAAGGGCTGGCCGCGCCGCCTAGTGAGGAGGGGGGCCCACAGCCCCTCTCGCCTCCTTTTCTTCGCGAAATCCTTCGTCCCGAAGACCTAAGCCACAGAGGGTACCTCGCGAAGAGTTACAGCCGCCTCTGCGGGGCGGAGAACACCAGAGAGAAAAGAGCTCTCCGGCGGGCTGAAATCCGCCGGGGAAATTCCCTCCGGGAGGGGGAAATCGACGCCATCATCACCGCCATCAAGTTGGACATCATCTCCATCACCATCATCATCATCTTCACCATCATCACCGCCGTCTCCACCGCTGGACATCGTCACCGCCGTAGCAATTTGGGTTTGATCTTGATTGTTTGATAGGGGAAACTCTCCCGGTATTGATTTCTACTTGTTATTGATGCTATTGAGTGAAACCGTTGAACCAAGGTTTATGTTCAGATTGTTATTCATCATCATATCACCTCTGATCATGTTCCATATGATGTCTCATGAGTAGTTCGTTTAGTTCTTGAGGACATGGGTGAAGTCTAAATGTTAGTAGTGAAGTATGGTTGAGTAATATTCAATGTTATGATATTTAAGTTGTGGTGTTATTCTTCTAGTGGTGTCGTGTGAACGTCGACTACACGACACTTCACCTTTATGGGCCTAGGGGAATGCATCTTGTACTCGTTTGCCAATTGCGGGGTTGCCGGAGTGACAGAAACCTAAGCCCCCGTTGGTATATCGATGCAGGAGGGATAGCAGGATCTCAGAGTTTAAGGCTGTGGTTAGATTTATCTTAATTACTTTCTTGTAGTTGCGGATGCTTGCAAGGGGTATAATCACAACTATGTATTAGTCCTAGGAAGGGCGGTACATTAGCACAGGTTCACCCACACAACACTTATCAAAACAATGAAGATTAATTAGCCGTATGTAGCGAAAGCACTAGACTAAAATCCCGTGTGTCCTCGAGAACGTTTGGTCATTATAAGTAAACAAACCGGCTTGTCCATTGTGCTAAAAAGGATTGGGCCACTCGCTGCAATTGTTACTCTCGCACTTTACTTACTCGTACTTTATTCATCTGCTACATCAAAACCCCCTGAATACTTGTCTGTGAGCATTTACAGTGAATCCTTCATCGAAACTGCTTGTCAACACCTTCTGCTCCTCGTTGGGTTCGACACTCTTACTTATCGAAGATACTACGATACACCCCCTATACTTGTGGGTCATCAAGACTATTTTCTGGCGCCGTTGCCGGGGAGTGAAGCGCTATTGGTAAGTGGAATTGGTAAGGAAAATATCTACTGTTTGTGCTGATTTTATTTCTACCTGCTGCCATAATTCATTATGGAGAGATCTCCTTTTGAATGTTTATTTGGGAAATCTGCTACTACTGCAAAGGTAGTGGATGAGGCGCCAGGTAAGGAAGAGATACCATACAAAATACCTATGAAAATTATTGAACGCGTAGTGGGTAGCCGTTATACAGGGGATGGAACTGTCCACCCTGGAGATCATTTATTGTTCTTGCATGAATTATGCGGTTTATTCAAGTGTGCAGGTATTGCTATGGATGAAGTGAGGAAGAAACTATTCTCTATATCGCTGTCTGGTAAAGCGGCGCATTGGTATAAATTACTGGATAATGGGGATTCTCTTGAATGGAATGATATTGTGCCCCGGTTTTATTCTAAGTTCTATCCTCCAAGTGAAATTCACAAGGATCGGAATCGCATATATAATTTTTGGCCTCATGATGGAGAGAGTATTGCCCAATCTTGGGGGAGATTGAAGTCTTTAATGCTCAAATGCCCCATTCATGAGCTTCCTGGTAATATTATTATTGATAGTTTTTATGCAAGACTTTCTTTTGAAGACAAGACCTTGCTGGATACTTCTTGTTCTGGATCATTCACGCGCAATAAGGAAGAGTTTAAAAGGGACCTTCTTAATCGGATCCAGGAAAATACTGAAGGATGGGAGATCGACAAAGATAGAGAATCAGGTATAAATTATGATTATAAATGCATTGAAGCTTTTATGGATACTGATAAATTTCGTAATATGAGTGCTACTTATGGTCTTGATTCTCAAGTTGCTGCAAATCTTTATAAAGCTTTTGCCTCTCATTATGAATTGCCTAAGAAGAATTTTGATAAGTATCATGAACCGTATAAAGATAAAATTGATTCATCTATTAATAAATGCGTTGTAGTTGAAACTGTTGATCATGTTATTCCTGAAGCTTATATTGAAAAAACCCCTTTCCCTGCTAAAATGAAGGAGTACTCTGTTATAAATAGTGCGGTTCATAAAAGTGAAAAGAAACCTATAGAACCTGAAGAACAAATAAAAGTTGAACCTGCTGTTGCAATAGTTAAAGATCTTGTGACTGAAAATTTGGAGGATGGTCATATTATTTTCTGTGAAGATGCTTCTAATATTGTTTCACATCCTAATAAACCCAAGCAAGCTAGTGTTCCTATGCTATCTGTTAGAATTGGTGATCATTGCTATTATGGTTTATGTGATATTGGTGCAAGTATTAGTGTTATTCCTTATGAGCTTTACATGGAGATTATGCACGAAATTGGTTCTTGTGAACTTGAAGATATTGATGTGGTTATTCAGCTGGCTAATAGAGAAACTATTTCTCCAATTGGTATTGTTCGAGATGTGGAAGTTCTATGCGGTAAGATTAAATATCCTGCTGACTTTTTGGTACTTGGTTCTGCTGCTAGTGAATATTGTCCTATCATTTTTGGTAGACCTTTTCTAAATACTTGTGGAGCTATTATAGATTGCAAGAAAGAGAAAATTTTGACTAAATTTGCTGGTGAATCTTATGAGTTTAACTTCTCTAAATTTACCAAAACTCCTTATAAAGCTGATTTGCCTAATAATGATTTTAAAATGGAACAGTGTGCATCTATTGTTCTTGTTCCTAATAATCCTTTGCAGCAACATTTGGAGAATAGCGAGAGTGAAGTTTTTAGGAAAGAAAGAGATGAGCTTGATGAAATTTTTCTTCGCCAACCTATTCTTAAGCATGATTTACCGGTGGAAGATCTGGGTACAACACCGCCACCAAAGGAAGATCCTGTCTTTGATTTAAAACCTTTGCCTGATAATCTTAAATATGCTCATATTGATGATAAGAAAATATATCCTGTTATTATTAGTTCTAAGCTTACAGAGTTTGAAGAAGAAAGATTATTGGAAATATTGAAGAAACACCGAGGTGCTATTGGCTACACTCTTGATGATTTGAAGGGGATTTCTCCCTCTATTTGCCAACACGCCATTAATATGGAAGATGATGCGAAGCCTGTTGTTGAACCTCAGCGTCGTCTAATTCCTAAGATGAAGGATGTGGTAAGAAATGAGGTATTACGACTTCTTGAAGCTGGTATTATATATCCTATTGCTGATAGCAGATGGGTTAGTCCTGTGCATTGTGTTCCTAAGAAAGGAGGAATGACTGTTGTGCCCAATGATAATGATGAGCTCATACCTCAAAGAGTAGTTGTAGGGTATAGAATGTGCATTGATTATCGAAAAGTTAATAAAGTTACTAAGAAAGATCATTACCCTTTGCCTTTTATTGATCAAATGTTAGAAAGGTTGTGTAAAAATACTCATTTTTGTTTTCTTGATGGTTATTCTGGGTTTTCGCAAATTGTTGTTAAAACTAACGATCAAGAGAAAACCACTTTCACTTGTCCCTATGGAACTTATGCTTATAGACGTATGCCTTTTGGTTTATGTAATGCTCCTGCTACTTTTCAAAGATGCATGTCTGCTATTTTTCATGGCTTTTGTGAGAGTATTGTAGAGGTATCCATGGATGATTTTTCTGTCTATGGGAATTCTTTTGATAATTGCTTGCGGAACCTTGATAAAGTTTTGCAGAGATGTGAAGAAACTAACCTTGTTCTTAAATGGGAGAAATGCCACTTTATGGTTAATGAAGGAATTGTATTGGGACATAAAATTTCCGAGAGAGGTATTGAAGTTGATAGAGCTAAAGTTGAAGCAATTGAGAAGATGCCCTATCCTAGGGATGTTAAAGGTATTCGTAGTGTTTTTGGTCATGCTGGGTTTTATAGGAGGTTTATTAAAGATTTCTCCAAGATTTCAAAGCCTCTTACTAATCTTCTTCAAAAAGATGTACCTTTTGTTTTTGATGATGATTGTAAGGAAGCTTTTGAAACTCTAAAGAAAGCCTTAACAACTGCTCCTATAGTTGAACCTCCTGATTGGAACTTACCATTTGAAATTATGTGTGATGCTAGTGATTTTGCTATAGGCGCTGTTCTTGGACAGCGAGTAAACAAAAAATTGAATGTTATTCATTATGCTAGTAAAAATCTTGATGCTGCTCAAAGAAATTATGCTACTACTGAAAAAGAATTGTTAGCTGTAGTCTTTGCTTGTGATAAGTTTAGATCTTATATTGTTGATTCAAAAGTTACTATACATACTGATCATGCTGCAATCAGATACCTTATGCAAAAGAAAGATGCTAAGCCAAGGCTTATTAGATGGGTACTTCTGTTGCAAGAATTTGATTTACATATTGTAGATAGGAAAGGTGCTGATAATCCTGTTGCTGATAATTTGTCTAGATTGGAAAATATTGCTTATGATCATGTTCCTGTTAATGATAGTTTTCCAAATAAACAATTGGCTGCAATAAAGGTGAGCTCGCGAGACAGTCCTTGGTATGCTGATTATGCTAACTTTATTGTTTCCAAGTACTTGCCTCCAACCTTTTCAGCTCAGCAAAGGAGGAAATTCTTTTATGACTTGAGGCATTATTTTTGGGATGACCCACACTTATATAAAGAAGGAGTGGATGGTATTCTGCGAAGATGTGTTCCTGAATATGAACAATAAGAGATATTGAGTAAATGTCATGGTAGTGCTTATGGAGGACATCACGCCGGAGAAAGAACCGCGCAAAAGGTTCTACAATCAGGTTTTTATTGGCCAACTCTCTTCAAAGATGCAAGAAAGTTTATTTTATCTTGTGATGAGTGCCAAAGGGTTGGAAATATCTCCAGACGCAATGAAATGCCTATGAATTATACTCTTGTTATTGAACCGTTCGATTGTTGGGGATTTGACTTCATGGGACCTTTTCCCTCTTCAGAAGGTAACACTCATATACTTGTTGCTGTTGATTATGTTACTAAAGGGGTGAAAGCCATAACTACAAAGAGTGCTGATGGTGAGACCTCTTTAAGAATGCTTTTAGATATTATTTTTCCTAGATTTGGAGTTCCTAGATATATTATGACTGATGGAGGTTCTCATTTTATTCATGGTGGTTTTAGAAAAACTCTTGCTAAATATGGTATTAATCATAGAATTGCTTCCGCTTATCATCCTCAAACTAGTGGGCAAGTAGAATTATCAAATAGAGAGATTAAATCTATCTTGGAAAAGACTGTTAATAAAACTAGAAAGAATTGGGCTAGTAAATTGAAGGATGCACTATGGGCTTATAGAACTGCTTATAAAAATCCCATGGGAATGTCACCTTATAAAATGGTTTATGGGAAAGCTTGTCATTTACCTTTAGAACTAGAGCACAAAGCTTATTGGGCAGTTAGAGAATTAAATAAAGATCCTAAACTTGCCGGTAATAAGAGGTTGCTGCAATTGAGTTCTCTAGATGAATGGAGAAGTGAAGCTTATGAAAATGCTAAACTCTTTAAAGAGAAAGTTAAAAAATGGCATGATAGAAGGATTATCAAAAGAGAATTTAATATTGGGGATAAAGTCCTATTGTATCGGTCTCGTCTCAGATTCTTTGCAGGGAAATTACTCTCAAAATGGGAAGGACCATATGTTGTTGAGGAGGTGTATCGTTCAGGAGCAATTAAAATTAGCTCTCTTCAAGGCAATGCTACGCAAGTGGTGAATGGACAAAGACTCAAGCATTATATCTCAGGTGATTCTTATAATGTTGATGTTGATATTATTCGAGTGGAAACACCGGAGGCTTTCATCAAAGAACAAATTGACAGTCCGCCAGAACTCGACTTTGAATAGGTAACAGTACTGGTAATAAAAAGTTCGCTATTTACTTTCCGAACAATATTTTCGCTGTTTTTGGACAATATGAAAAATTACGAGATCGAAACGGAGTGGAGGAAACGCACGAGGGCGTGCCGCCATAGGCCGGCGCGGGCCCCAGCCAGGCCGCGCCGCCCTATGAGCTGGCCGCCTCGTCGCCCTTTTCCGACTCTGGTTCGACCTGGTACTTTCCTTTTGTCGTGAAAATTTTTGCTATATAATCCCCCGGACCCCTGGAGGTCCGTATATCGTTTTCTCGACGTGTTTTGTTTCGAGCTGTTTCTGCCAGGATTTGCTTCGGATCTAGAGCCATCATGTCTTCATCGGAAACCCCGAAGGACAGCTCCTGCAAGGATGTTGACAACTTGTACATGGAGGAGCTGAGGATGCACCCCAAGGAGTTGCTGCTCGTTGAGGGAGAACTGCAGATCAAGGATGTCCAGGGTCCTAAAGGAGAAGGAAGCTTGGAAGACAGGATGGAGAAGCTAGAACAAGAGGTCTTCAAATACAAGAAGATGGCTGAGCGTGAGGTGGATATCTTCCACAAGATTGTGTCTGAACTCATTGCTGTACACGAGAAGGAAACTGCAAAGCTATGGGTCAACATCCTCTCACTTCACGACACCACCAACAAACTCCAAGCTCAACTCTATGACGTTCAGAATCAGAACTGTGAGTATGAAAACAGGTTTAAATACATAAGCCATGCTGCTAGTTTCAGGATTCCCGAGACCAAGATGTCGTTTGTTGATGGGGAGCCTCTTCCTTGGAAGTTTGATGACGGGAGTTCATCAGCACCATCGCCGAAGGAGTAATTCATCATCGGTATTGGCATCCCTTTGGTTTGTTCCAAGCTTGGGGGAGTGCCGCGGTATCACATCATCACTATCTTTTACTTTTTACTGTCAAGTAGTGTCATATCATGAGTAGGGAAGTTATCATATAAGATGGGTTGCAGTTTGGAAGTATCTCTCCTTTAATTAGTCGTCTATGTATCCCTTGGTGTGAGTTATCGTTATGGAATATTAATGAGAAGTTTTATCATTTACATATTGCACATCTTATTTTAGTTTGCAATCTCTACTATATGATTTACCTTGTTGTTAGTATTGGTATCACTTTGGGAGCATTGAATAAATCAATTTGGTTTTGGCAAACTTAGCATTGGTCAATAGCAACAACACTTTGAGGTTTAAGTAGAAAAGAGAAATACATGTAGTTGTTTCATTGTCTTTCTTTCTTGTTAGCTCATAGCTTATTATTTTGAAGTTAAAATTGTTTGTGCTTACAAGGAAGATGCATGATTGTTTCTATCACATATATATTTGTTTGTTTCCTTCAACTCTTATGCTTGCTAATTAACCTTGCTAGCCAAAGACCTGTACTGAGAGGGAATACTTCTCGTGCATCCAAACCTTAACCCAAACCTATGCCATTTGTGTCCACCATACCTACCTACTACATGGTATTTTCTGCCATTCCAAGTAAATACTTTGTGTGCTACCTTTAAACAATTCAAAATTTACTATCTCTTATTTGTGTCAATATTTTATAGCTCATGAGGAAGTATGTGGTGTTTTATCTTTCAATCTTGTTGGGCAACTTTCACCAATGGACTAGTGGCTTCATCCGCTTATCCAATAATTTTACAAAAAGAGCTGGCAATGGGATTCTCAGTCCCAAATTAATTAACCTAAATAGACACTCCTCCATGGTACGTGATTGATGGACGGCACCCGAAGGATTCGGTTAGCCATGGCTTGTGTAAGCAAAGGTTGGGGGGAGTGTCATCATAATAAAACTAAAATAAAAAGGCACTCCTTCATGGTATGAGATTGTTGGCAGGCACCCGAGGATTCGGTTAGCCATGGTTTGTGAAAGAAAGGTTGGAAGGAGTGCCACACAAAATAAAAATAAAATGGGAGCCGCTCTTTGAAGGTTGTCTGGCAAGGGGGTTAGAGTACCCGCTACCAGTCGTTGACAACAACAAACACCTCTCAAAATGTTACTTTTATTCTCTTTATATGATTTCAAAACTGAAAAAGCTATAGCACATGATTTAATCCCTGCTTCCCTCTGCGAAGGGCCTGTCTTTTACTTTATGTTGAGTCAGTAAACCTATTTCCCTCCGTCTCAAGCAAGCATTTGAGTAGTTGTGATCAAACCATTATATTGTGATTTGCTTCATCATGTCTTTTATTCTTCCTTGTTTAGTACAAGTTTTATCTGAATGAATATAGCTTTGCAAGTTATCAATGATCATGAGGAGACTATTATGATTGAGTATGCAAGTTGTGCAATATAAACTTTAACATGAGAGCGCTGCTCAATAGATAAATATAACCTGTTAATTGTTCTCTGACCAAGAACGAAGTTTACCATCACCAATTATGATTTCTTATGCACCTTTATTTGTGATTACCTTATATTTTTTTCAAGTTGAGTTATATGAGGAAGATGTTTACTAGAATGTCTTGTGTGAATGAATATGATGCTTCTTGTCCGTATTTTATTTATCGACTCTTCACTCTATAAACATGTGGTCCTGTTTACCGAGTTCAGTTTCGCTTGGGGACAAGCGAAGTCTAAGCTTGGGGGGAGTTGATACGTCCAATTTGCATCACTATTTTGTATCATAATTTGCTGTTATTCATTGATATATTTCATATTTGGACATAATACTTACGTTATTTCATCTATTTTGCATGTTTCATGATTATTGGGGGATCGAGCACCGGAGCCAGGATTCTGCTGGAAAAAGCACCGTCAGAATGCAATATTTCGGAAGATCAACAGTTGAAGGAAATTATACCAAAAATCCTATTTTTCCAGATGACGAAGGAAGCCAGAAGGGGGAGCCGAGGGGACCCGAGGTGGGCCCAGACCATAGGCCGGTGCGGCCCAAGGGCTGGCCGCGCCGCCTAGTGAGGAGGGGGGCCCACAGCCCCTCTCGCCTCCTTTTCTTCGCGAAATCCTTCGTCCCGAAGACCTAAGCCACAGAGGGTACCTCGCGAAGAGTTACAGCCGACTCTGCGGGGCAGAGAACACCAGAGAGAAAAGAGCTCTCCGGCGGGCTGAAATCCGCCGGGGAAATTCCCTCCGGGAGGGGGAAATCGACGCCATCGTCACCGCCATCAAGTTGGACATCATCTCCATCACCATCATCATCATCTTCACCATCATCACCGCCGTCTCCACCGCTGGACATCGTCACCGCCGTAGCAATTTGGGTTTGATCTTGATTGTTTGATAGGGGAAACTCTCCCGGTATTGATTTCTACTTGTTATTGATGCTATTGAGTGAAACCGTTGAACCAAGGTTTATGTTCAGATTGTTATTCATCATCATGTCACCTCTGATCATGTTCCATATGATGTCTCGTGAGTAGTTCGTTTAGTTCTTGAGGACATGGGTGAAGTCTAAATGTTAGTAGTGAAGTATGGTTGAGTAATATTCAATGTTATGATATTTAAGTTGTGGTGTTATTCTTCTAGTGGTGTCGTGTGAACGTTGACTACACGACACTTCACCTTTATGGGCCTAGGGGAATGCATCTTGTACTCGTTTGCCAATTGCGGGGTTGCCGGAGTGACAGAAACCTAAGCCCCCGTTGGTATATCGATGCAGGAGGGATAGCAGGATCTCAGAGTTTAAGGCTGTGGTTAGATTTATCTTAATTACTTTCTTGTAGTTGCGGATGCTTGCAAGGGGTATAATCACAACTATGTATTAGTCCTAGGAAGGGCGGTACATTAGCACAGGTTCACCCACACAACACTTATCAAAACAATGAAGATTAATTAGCCGTATGTAGCGAAAGCACTAGACTAAAATCCCGTGTGTCCACGAGAACGTTTGGTCATTATAAGTAAACAAACCGGCTTGTCCTTTGTGCTAAAAAGGATTGGGCCACTCGCTGCAATTGTTACTCTCGCACTTTACTTACTCGTACTTTATTCATCTGCTATATCAAAACCCCCTGAATACTTGTCTGTGAGCATTTACAGTGAATCCTTCATCGAAACTGCTTGTCAACACCTTCTGCTCCTCGTTGGGTTCGACACTCTTACTTATCGAAGATACTACGATACACCCCCTATACTTGTGGGGGCTAAGAAGTGGGGGAAATAGTAGGTCAACCGTCGGAACACAAAATTAATGGACCAAAACCACTCAAAACTCAACAAAATCGCACATCCGACCAAAGGCAATTTAGGGCTATTTTTTGGGGATTTTTTTGGAAATTTTTTTGAGGCAAAATTGGGTGGTTGGAGGGTCAAATCCGTGCTAACCAAGGGCTTCTGATACCATTTGATGTGGCCTAAGGGCTAGGATGTGCCTAGATCTCACGAATTTGACCAAGTTTGTGGATGGAAGAGGTGGGAGAGGAAGAAGACCACAAGATCCAAATCACAAACACACGCACACACACACCAACCCAATACAAACCAATTCACTCCCTTGGTTGGTTAGACCAAGCCAATAGAATCAACTCTTGGAGAGACCCTTAGGTAGAATCCAAGAGGAGAGAGATTGGATGAAGAGATCCACCCTAGAACTTGGATGAGAGAGGGGTTTCCCTAGAATCATCCATGAAGAGAGTAAGATTTCACAAGAGTACCTTGGATACAAAGAACAATAGTCCTAGGGAGACAAAGCTCAAGTCTAATCTCAAATCATTTTCTAACCCTAATCCAGGTGGGGAATGAGATACATATAGCCCAGATTCGGAGCAGGGGTAACTTAGTCATTTGCACGTAATAAACATAGCCATAGGATTAAAATGGACGGCCCAGATGAAGTTGACTTGGGAGGGGCCGGTAGTGCCGGCGTGCTCGAGGCGGCAGTGCCGGTGGGGCCGGCAGTGCCGGAGAAGTTTGGCCCGCAGTGTCGGGGTGCGTCCACCGGTAGTGCCGGGGTGTGTCCACCGGGCAGTGCCGGGGTGCGCCCACCGGCAGTGCCGGCCTGGTGGGGCGGCAGTGTCGGCCTGGTGTTGTGACCGGCGGCTGGAGCCCTTCTTCTTCTCTTTGGTCTTCCCTTCTTCTTCTTGAGCAAAGAGGGTTCTTCTCCTTACGATCCTTGACGAGATTGGTACCTAATGCCACATCATATATCGGTATAAGGTAGCAATCCGTCCAAGGTTATGTTGAGTTCGAGTGCAGAGAGGAGTGAGTTCACCTTGTCATGTATAGCTTTCACTCGGGCTCGAGTCATTGGTTCACTTTGGGGATAAGTTGTCCATGATGTAGTGTCGTCCTTGAGCGGGGTTGCATCACTATGTGTGTGGCAGCCCCCGCTAACAGGTCAAGCGGAACCATCATTCAAAATTGATCATATGGTTATTAGAGCATCTCCACCGGCCCCTATTGTAAGGGTACATTGCCCCTATGTGTATTTTTTTGTAATTATTGACAATTCTTATGGACTAATGTTTTTATTCAGTTTTTATGAAGGAATATTCGATGGGTTGTTCTTGTAGCCCATTTGTTGGATTCAAGTGTGGATGCCATCAAGATAATGATATATCTTGAGTATTTGCATCAAGATCATCGATTTGAAGAGAAGAATATGATATGATCTAGAAGAAGAAATGAAGATGGAGTTCTTGTGAGGAACTCAATTTAGCCATGCTCTAACTTATGTTTTAAGCAATGGATGATCAAGATATTATGATAGACCAAGAAGATATACAATGTTGACCAAGCCTAAGAACGAAGATTAGATTCAAGTTGGTCAACACATGAAGCATAAAGATTGTACCACATTGAATCATATGATCTTGTGGTATGGTAAACCTTGCCAATTATGATTTATGAACTAACTCTTCATATATGTGTATTTGTGTTATCTATGTGGGTTAGGTATCTTTCCATGGACATGCATAAGAAGCAAGATCGTGTATAGCCCATGAGAAAATGACATCAAGTGGTGATCTTCATCAAGGTTTAGAAGGGAAAATTCAAGACGGGCATATCGAGAATAGCATGGTTGAATCTTCTCATCCATTCGCTGATAGTGGACTTGTCAAGATATGCTTCAATGTAGCTTTCCCATAGTGGTGTATGGGGGAGCAATTATGAGTCTTCACGAAGCAACAATGATCAAGTGAGACATTCCGACTTGAAAGAAGCTTGGATTGTTATCATCAAGATCAAGAGGGATGCACAAGGCAAAGGTATGGCTTGCTAGGTATGCACAAGGCAAGGGAGACCGGGTTATAAGATAAATAGCCACACTATCAAGAAGGGCTTGCGGCTGGGTAACTTGTGAAGGAGATATGCCCAAGAGGCAATAATAAAAGTGGTTATTATATATCTTTATGTTTATGATAAATGTTTATATATCATGCTATAATTGTATTAACCGAAACATTAGTACATGTGTGATATGTAGACAACAAAGAGTCCCTAGTATGCCTCTTAACTAGCTTGTTGATTGATGGATGATTAGTTTCATAATCATGAACATTGGATGTTATTAATAACAAGGTTATATCATTATATGAATGATGTAATGGACACACCCAATTAAGCATAGCATAAGATCACGTCATTGAGTTATTTGCTATAAGCTTTCGATACATAGTTACCTAGTCCTTATGACCATGACATCATGTAAATCACTTATACCGGAAAGGTACTTTGATTACACCAAACGCCACTGCGTAAATGGGTGGTTATAAAGGTGGGATTAAGTATCCGGAAAATATGAGTTGAGGCATATGGATCAACAGTGGGATTTGTCCATCCCGATGACGGATAGATATACTCTGGGCCCTCTCGGTGGAATGTCGTCTAATGTCTTGCAAGCATATGAATAAGTTCATAAGAGACCACATACCACGGTACGAGTAAAGAGTACTTGTCAGGAGATGAGGTTGAACAAGGTATAGAGTGATACCGATGATCAAACCTCGGACAAGTAAAATATCGCGTGACAAAGGGAATTGGTATCATATGTGAATGGTTCATTCGATCACTGAAGTCATCGTTGAATATGTGGGAGCCATTATGGATCTCCAGATCCCGCTATTGGTTATTGGTCGGAGTGAGTACTCAACCATGTCTGCATAGGTCGCGAACCGTAGGGTGACACACTTAAGGTTTGATGTTGAAATGGTAGAACTTGAATATGGAATGGAGTTCGAATATTTGTTCGGAGTCCCGGATGAGATCCCGGACATCACGAGGAGTTCCGGAATGGTCCGGAGAATAAGATTCATATATAGGAAGTCATATTCCAAGTTTGGAAATGATCCGGTGCATTTATGGCAGGTTCTAGAAGGTTCTAGAAAAGTCCGGAAGAAATCACCATGGAAAGTAGAGTCCCGGAGGGACTCCACCTTGCATGGCCAGCCAACCCTAAAGGGGAGGAGTCCAAGGTGGACTCCCCAAGGGTGGCCGGCCAACCCCCACATGGAAGGGGGGAATCCCACCCCAAGTGGGATTCCCACCTTGGGTAGGTTTCCCTACACATGGAAGGTTTTTGGTTCGAGTCTTATTCGAAGACTTGTAGTCCAACACTTGGGGCTTCCACCTATATAATGAGGGGCATAGGAGAGGGGGCTGACCACCCCAAGACCACAACCTGGCCGCCCCCCTTGAGTGGCCGGCCACCCCCTCCCAAACCCTAGCCGCCCCCCTTCTCCTCCATAGCTCCCGCGTGCTTTAGCGAAGCTCCGCCGGAGTTCTCCACCGCCACCGACACCACGCCGTCGTGCTGTCGGATTCAAGAGGAGCTACTACTTCCGCTGCCCGCTGGAACGGGAGGTGGACATCGTCTTCATCAACAACCGAACATGTGACCGAGTACGGAGGTGTTGCCCGTTCGTGGCGCCGGAGGGATCGTGATCAAGATCTTATACGCGCTTTTGCAAGCGGCAAGTGAACGTCTACCGCAGCAACAAGAGCCTCCTCTTGTAGGCTTTGGAATCTCTTCAAGGGTGAGACTCGATAAACCCCTCGTTGCTACCATTTTCTAGATTGCATCTTGGCTTGGATTGCGTTCTCGCGGTAGGAAAATTTTTGTTTTCTATGCAACGAATCCCTACAGTGGTATCAGAGCCGTGTCTATGCATAGATGGTTGCACGAGTAGAACACAATGGTTTTGTGGGTGTTGATGCTCTTGTTATCTTTAGTTTGAGTACTTTGCATCTTTGTGGCATAGTGGGATGAAGCGGCTCAGACTAACTTTACATGACCGCGTTCATGAGACTTGTTCCTCGTTCGACATGCAACTTGTATTGCATAAGAGGCTTTGCGGGTGTCTGTCTCTCCTACTATAGTGAAGATTCAATTTACTCTTCTATTGAAAACATTAGTATCAACATTGTGGTTCATGTTCGTAGGTAGATTAGATCTTACTCGAAAACCCTAAACCACGTAAAATATGCAAACCAAATTAGAGACGTCTAACTTGTTTTTGCAGGGTTTGGTGATGTGATATGGCCATAATGTGATGATGAATATGTATGAGATGATCATTATTGTATTGTGGCAACCGGCAGGAGCCTTATGGTTGTCTTTAAATTTCATGTTGAGTAGTATTTCAAAGTAGTTGTAATAGTTGCTACATGAGGTGAACAACCATAAAGACGGCGCCATGAACCTTGACGCTACGCCGACGATGATGGAGATCATGCCCGTTGATGATGGAGATCATGTCCGTGCTTTGGAGATGAAGATCGAAGGCGCAAAGACTAAAGGGCCATATCATATCACATATGAATTGCATGTGATGTTAATCCTTTATGCATCTTATTTTGCTTAGAACGCGACGGTAGCATTATAAGATGATCCCTCACTTTAATATCAAGATAATAAAGTGTTCTCCCCTCGTATGCACCGTTGATATAGTTTGACGTTTTGAAGCATCTCGTGATGATCGGATGTGATAAACTCAACATACAACGGGTGTAAGCCATGTTGCACACGCGGAATACTTGGGTTTGCTTGACGAGCCTAGCATGTACAGACATGGCCTCGGGACAACGGAAACCGAAAGGTTGAACACGAGTCATATGGATGATATGATCAACATGTTGGTGTTCACCATTGAAGCTACATCATCTCACGTGATGATCGGTTTTGGTGTAGTGGATGTGGATCGTGTACCACTTAACAACTATGAGGGATGTTGTATTAAGTGGGCGTTCATTAGTAATTAGATTAAAACATGAACTAATTATCATAAACATAGTCTGAGTAGTATTTTGAATTAATTTTGTAGTATTGGCATCCGTTTTTCTACCATGCGCTAGTCTTGTAATTGAGATAGAAATACTGTTAAAATCTGATAAGAAACTTTACGGATTGGTACCGTATTGTTAAAGAATCAAGAATTGATTAAGTCCTATTGCAAACTTTTAGTAAACCTCACATTGTTGATTCAAAGAGCTATGGTTTCAATTAGTACCTAAAGTTATCTTGTCTCCGTGAAACTTGAAGTTCAAATCTGTTTGAAAAGTAAGGAGCTGAAAATTTAGTTTTCATAAATAATCAAGGTATGAGATATATGTGATATCTAAGACCTTATTGCAAGATGATAGAATATAAATTTGGTGAGACTACATAAACTCATAAGTTTTATGGGAATGTATGAAGGTTGAAGATGCCAGGCGTCACAATCCTCCAACTATTGGGGCACTAATAATATTCGCATATCCATGAAGTTATCATCCTTAGTATGCACCGTTGCTAAGACTCGTCGTTTCGAAGCATCACGTGATGATCGGGTGTTATAGATTCTACGTGTGCTTACAACGGGTACAAGCCAGATTTGCACATGCGAATACTAAGGTTAAACTTTACGAGCCTAGCATGTACAGACATGGTCTCGAAAATTCGTCATGATATGATGGATAAAATTATGAGTGAAATTGTTCATCATATTAAAAGGTTATTAATAGAGAAATCCGGAACACTTGTCATATGATGATCAACTTCAAAGTAAGAACCTCAAGGTTATTGGTATTTGACCAACAAACCTAGAAGTTATTGATGTTGAAGTGTTTTTCTGAATAATGAGGAAAGCTAAAAGAGAAACTGCAAAAGATATTTTGGCAGAAAGAAAGAAAAGACTAGAAAGTCTAGCTCAGGTGTATATAAATGATATACATGTTATGGTTGTATTCCTAGTTAGGTCACACTATGAAATTCTTGGGTATTAGTACTATATTGGTTGGTATGAAGTGTCATACAAAACAACACAATACAAGAATACAATGGCCTAAGTGACTGACAAGGAATATGATAGGAATACACGTCTGGAACAAAATAAAGTGTTATTATGTTCGTCGTTGGCATTCTATCTAGCCCTTAGAATTTATAATAAAGAACTTAATAATTGTTATTTTGCTCTGGTCAAATGAAAACAATGAGTTGTTCAAATTATGACATTACTCCATGTACGATGGATAAGTTATTATAAATCTTAATGGTGAAACACACATACATAACACTGACGCTAAAATGCCATAAGGCAAATGATTTTAATTCCACGTATTTGTGGAACCGCCATTTAGGTCATGTTAGAAAGGAACGCATGAAGGAACTCCATGCAAATGGATTTTGGAGTCATTTGATTTTTGAATCATTTGGCGCTTGCAAATCTTTTCTAAAAGGAATGATTAAAATACCGTTCATAGGCCAAGAGTTGAACGGGCAACTAACTTAGTGAAAAATACATGATGATGTATGTGGTTCACTGGGCATAGTTGTGTGCGGGAGATTCTTCTACTTCATGAAAACTTTCAACAGTGAATTGAGTATATATATATGTGGATATATTCAATAAGGAAGAAGTTTGAAACATTTGAATGGATTCAAATAAATTTCAGCATGAAGTGGAAATCATCGTAATAGAAAAGTCAAATATCTATGATTAGATCATGGTGAAAATATTTAAATTACGAGTTTTAGCGAACATCTAAGAGAGTCATGAAATTGTTCTACAACTCACATTTCTTGGAGCATCATAATGATGATATAGTATCCGAGAGATGTATCCAAGCCTTGTTGGATTAATGATGAGATAAAATATTATGACGCCATTATATTTTTGTGGATTATGCTTTAGTGACTACCGCTTTTACACTGAATAGAGCATCATCATGATCCGTAGAAATGACACCATACGAGTTATGGCATGGGTATAAACCCTAATAGTCCTTTCTTTAAATTTTGGTCTAAAAGTTAACAACCAAAATCGGATGAATGTCTTTGTTGGTTATCCCAAAGAATTGATTGGGAATTCTTTCCACTATGAAGTAAACGACAAAAGTGTTTGTTAATGTTACTTGCTTATTTCCAAGAAATTATTTTCTAGCGAAGTATTTGAGTGGGAGGACAATAGAACTTGATAAGGTTTATGAACCTGAGCATAATGATCAGAGTAGCGCAGCATCGGAAATTGGTTCCGGAAGCGACCATGACGAACATGGCTCCCATGACTACAAAGTGTTTTAGCCATGGAGATCGAAGTACATATTGAACCTTGTAGGTATGGTTTACTTTGTGATCAAATAAATGATTTGTGAACAAAGGATTGATTTTGAACAATGATAAACCAACTACAAACAAAGAAGTTATGATGGGCCCTGACTCCGTTAAAATGGCTATATGCCATGAAATCCAAGATAGATAAATACTTTTTGAAAGTAAATGGATCTATAAAATTGAGAGGGGGCTGACCACCCCAAGACCACAGCCTGGCCGCCCCCCTTGAGTGGCCGGCCACCCCCTCCCAAACCCTAGCCGCCCCCTTCTCCTCCATAGCTCCCGCGTGCTTTAGCGAAGCTCCGCCGGAGTTCTCCACCGACACCGACACCACGCCATCGTGCTGTCGAATTCAAGAGGAGCTACTACTTCCGCTGCCCGCTGGAACGGGAGGTGGACGTCGTCTTCATCAATAACCGAACGTGTGACCGAGTACGGAGGTGCTGCCCGTTCGTGGCGCCGGAGGGATCGTGATCAAGATCTTCTACGCGCTTTTGCAAGCGGCAAGTGAACGTCTACCGCAGCAACAAGAGCCTCCTCTTGTAGGCTTTGGAATCTCTTCAAGGGTGAGACTCGATAAACCCCTCGTTGCTACCATTTTCTAGATTGCATCTTGGCTTGGATTGCGTTCTCGCGGTAGGAAATTTTTTGTTTTCTATGCAACGAATCCCTACAACTTGATCACATTATCTTAGGGAGCTCAAACCTTTGCGGACTTTGCATCCCCTTATTCTTATTTATTCTTGGTATTTCTATAAGTGAGGTTCTTGAGCTTGTTGTTAACTTTTCAACAAGCCCAAGTTCATCGAAAACGAAATTCGTATACATCTTCTATTGCATTTTCGAGTTTGGACGTCTTTACCGATTATTAGTTTGGAGGGGATTCACTTCTAAAATTTTGTAGAAATATCCTATGATGATTCTTAATATTCTGGGGTTATGTTGGGGTTCTATTCTGCATTACCTTTCTAAAAAATTGGTTTCATCTCGATCGGAGTTTTGGAACTCTTTAAAAGTTTATCTCTTTCGAGAAAACTGCAGTCTCAATTGTTCTGGCCGAGGAAACCGGCATGATGGTTTGAAACCGGCCCAACCTTGTGTGCTAGCAGAAACTCAGCGTAGGTTCCGGCTTGTCGGTTTGTACGTCGATCTAGTTCGGCGAGAGAATCGGCACCGCCAGTTTTACTGCCAGTTTGGGTCGTAGGAATTCCCCGTAACGGCTAGTCTCCCCCTTGGATTATAAATATCCCTTATTCCTCCTTGAGGGGGTATGCTCAACTATTCTATTCACTTCTCTCTCTCATATTTTATTGTTGAAGCACAAAATCTTGCTTTCTCTCTATTTCCTCCTATGATTATAACATTTTTTGAGAAATTTGAAAAAGGAGAATCTCCACCAATCAATTAGGGAAACTCTTGGGATCTAGGTCTTAGAGTTATTTGTTGATTTTCTCCTTTATTTGTCACTTTCTAATTTCTCCCTAGCATTTCTTGTTTGGTAGGATTAAGTGTGAATGTGTTGGCGTCCGAAACCCACCGGCGAGCTACGGCTGGCAACACGAAGAGCCGGGAACAACCTAGGGCTACGGCTGGCCCTGGTCCCTCCGAGCGACGGCCCGCAAAGCTCCTGGTACGCACGTCCCGATGCTGGTGCAAGGGCGTGCCACCTGATCTATACCTGATCAGGAAGGTGATGGATTTGCTTCGCTAAGTTTCCTGCATGGCATACACGTAAACATTAAATACGAGCCTCGATCGGCTCTCAGGTTTCCCCGCGAATCGGCTCAAGGAGCCGATCCACCCATGACTCGTATAAGGTTTACGATTGCATGGTGGTCCTGCTTGATCAATATGAAGCTAAAACGACCTACGACGATTTAGGGTTTTCACCACATAATCGGAACATCCTACTCGTGATTGAGCCTGGCAGCCACGCACGGTGATAATAAACCGACCCTAGACAAGGCCTAAAAACCAACATTAAGTTGATCCCCGGAACATCTTGTCTAGGGTTAGCAAACTATACCCTACGCGCTACTGGATCCTTCAACCCGTTTGTAAGGCCTAACTATGCAGATATTAAACTAATCCTTGAAGAATCAAGGAGCAATCATAACGGATCGGATCTACTAAACAATGATCAAGCAAGGTGCCGCCCTTACACCTAAGAGAGGTGTAAGGGCGGCTAGACGTCTAAGGGTTGCATGAACGAAAGCATGTGATACGATGAAAACAATGCTAACCCTAACACGTCTACGATAACTACGTTGCTCGCCATCAAAAAGGCTTCAGTACGAGCAACGCATGAACGACGAATAAACGTATACTGCCTAGATCGCAAGATGCGATCTAGGCAGCATGATGCTTACCCGGAAGAAACCCTCGAAACAAGGGGTCGGCGATGCGCCAAGATTGGTTTGTGATGAACGTGATTGTTGTCTTTCTCAATAACCCTAGATACATATTTATAGTCCGTGGACTTTCTAACGTGGGAATAATCCCAACCGTGCACGAGCCAAACTCTAACTAACCGACACGTATCCTACTATATTTACAGATACAAGGGCAAACTGCCCAAACTTCGTGTACAAGGCCGGTTCACGTATTTCTTCCATGTATATTCTTCAAGCCCAATCTTGATCGCGGCCCACCTCTAATCCGGTCAAATTCTGGTGATAACACATGCCCCCCTGGTTTTGGAATTGATAATTCCAAAATCACTCTGCCTTTTCTTTGTCGGGTCATGTCGTGGCAGAGCAGAACCGTCGCAGTATCCTTCATCATGATGCATTGCCTTCTCAACTTCTCCGCGTGATTTGACCATTTTTTTTCTTTCGGGCACCACCTCCTCGGAAACTGCTGTGGCATTGAATCTCCACTATATCCCCTTTTATTTAACCGCGCCGAACAGTTCGCCTCTTCATCCCCTTGCTCTGTTCAGGCCATCGGCACCCAAAAAACCCCAATCCAGAGCAATGTCTTCCTCCTCTTCCTCCTCCGCCTCATCGGATCTCTCCTCCCAGTCCTACTCCTCCTCTTCCTCCTCCTCCCGCGAGCTGACGCCAGAATGGGACCCGGTGGCGGCTCAGATGGCGGCGCACGACGAGCGCGCCCCTGAAGAGTGGGACCAGGAGGACCACGCCTCCTCCATCTGGTCCGAGGACGACAAGTCCTTGACCAGCGGAGACGAAGAGCTCCAGTTCCTCGCCGATGGGGAACTGGAGTCGGAGAGCGAGGATGACTCGTTCTCCTGGGACGGTTACACCTTCTCCGAGGAAGAGGAGGAGGAAGACGACGACACCGACTCCCTCGAGGATTACCCGCCGGCGAAGCGGTTCCGCGCCGGGTCAGATGATGATGACGACGACGACGACGTCGATGATGAAGATGATGAGGCCCCCCCTGGGGGTCGCTGGAGCAGTGACGAAGAGCCCGCCGGCAGCAGCGCCGACGAGAGCTCCGATGACGACGACGAGGGCAGCAACGGCCCATAGACTAGGACCTAGTAGCATAGGCCTAGCAGTAGTAGTAGATCGGCCAATAGGCCTTTCTTTTGTTCTTCCTTCCTTGAGCAATCGGCTCTTTCTTTGTAAGAAATCCTTTATTAATGAAGAAATATTCCCCAAATAATGTTGCTTCTTTGTCGATTTTGCCGATTGTCAAACGAAGTTGATGCACAAAGAGCCGATGGCAGAGCATCGGCTCCTACCATAACACGCATTTCAAGGCCCAAATCGGTCGCTTATGCAGTCAAACAGATCCCATCCGTGTCCATGCCATCCTCAAATCTCAAACGCACAGATTCAAGAAATCCAACGAGAGAATCATCTCAAATGTCATGGGTTCTGGCTTGGAACTGATCTGTTAACCTGCTCAATTGAGCTTGTTCTGTCTAGAGTCGATGGCAATGCATCGGTTTTAATTACTCTGAAGTTGATGTCCGAGCATCGGCTGTGATTTGTATATAAAAAAAAAATTTACTGGCCGATTTCATGAATCGGCCCCCAAATTTCACCGTTCGTCATACCACATGCTTGGGAAATATCTCTTGAGATGTTGACCGTTGACAGCTACCGGGAACTTAGCACCGTCCAGCTGCTCCAGCATGTATGCATTACCCTTCAAGGCCTGAACGACTTTGTATGGACCGTGCCAATTAGGAGACCATTTTCCATATGCTTTATCCTTGGTTCCTAATGGCAACACTGCTTCCCATACTAGATCACCAACTTGGAACTCCTTCGGTCTCACCTTCTTATTGTATGCACGAGCTACCCTAGCTTTATTCTCTTTAATCTTTTCCAACGACCAAAGTCTAAGTTCCATTGCATCCTCAATAGTGTCACTCATCAAAGCTGCATATTCTTCAGCTGTTAGATCATTCTGAAACGTGACACGTCTTGATCCAGCCGTAATTTCCCAAGGCAATACGGCTTCCTGCCCATAGACGAGCTGGTAAGGCGAAGTCTTTATGGCTCCATGGCATGACATGCGGTAGGCCCACAAAGCTTCTGACAGTGTTTCATGCCAAACCCTAGGGTTCTCGTCAATCTTCCTCTTGATCAGCTTGATCAGGCTCTGATTAGACGCTTCAGCTTGCCCGTTGGCTTGAACATAGTATGGAGATGATCGGATCAGCTTAATCCCCATGTCATCGCAGAATTTTCTGAATTCTTTAGAAATAAAGACCGAACCTCCATCGGTCGTGATTGTTTGGGGAATCCCGAACCTATGAATGACGTGTTCTTTGACAAATTTGATAACATCTTCTGATTTTACCTTATTCATAGGAACGGCCTCCACCCATTTGGTGAAGTAGTCTGTAATGGCCAGGATCCACTCGTGGCCTTTGCTTGACGCAGGATGGATTTTGCCGATCATATCCATGCCCCAACCTCGGAATGGCCAAGGCTTGATGATGGGATTCATTGCTGATGCGGGTACCATCTGAATTTTCCCGAACATCTGACACGCTTGGCATCCCTTGTAGTACTTGAAGCAATCTTCAAGCATAGTGGGCCAATAAAACCCTGATCGCCTAATCAGCCACTTCATCTTATGAGCCGATTGGTGAGTTCCGCAGGCGCCTTCGTGCACCTCATGTAAGAGCCGATTAGACTCAGTTGGTCCCAGGCACTTGAGTAGTAACCCTTCCAACGTCCTGTAGAACATGTCATCTCCAATAAGGACATATTTCATAGCCTTGTATCTTATCCGTTTAGGTGCCCCCCGAGCCGAATCCTTCAAGTAATTGAAGATATCGGCTCTCCAGTCATCCTGTTCCAGGAACTGTACCTGAACTTCTGACCCGTCTGGTATGTCCTTGTACCCTGACGCCATTTGCGCGAGATCATTGGCATCGGTATTTTGAGATCTTGGGACCCAATTGAAATTGATGTACCGAAAATGTGTCATCAGCTCACGACATTCCATCCAATATGGGAAGAGTGACTCACTCTCGCACTTGTATTCGTCTGTGAGCTGGGAAATCACCAACTTCGAGTCTCCAAAAAGCTCCACCGCTTCTGCCCCAGCTTCCAGCAGCAACTCCAGTCCCTTGCGTACTGCCTCATATTCAGCGACATTGTTTGTGCAAGGGGTAGATAGTCTGATGGAGAAGGAATATGTTGCCCCCCGAGGCGACACGAGCAGAATGCCGATGCCACAACCATCGTCACAAGCCGATCCATCGAAGAACATAGCCCATGCACGTATAGATAGTGCTGCTATATTAGTATTGATCCGTTCTGCTATGAGGTCGGCCAACGCTTGTCCCTTGACTGCTTTTGCAGGCTGATACCGGAGATCAAACTCCGATAACGCAAACATCCACTTACCAAGTCGGCCTTTCAAAACAGGAGCCGACAGCATGTGCTTGACAACGTCTGACTTGCATATGACGATGATTTCTGCTGTCAAAAGGATGTGATGGAGCTTGGTGCAGGTGAAGAACAGGCAGAGGCATAACTTCTCAACCTCAGGATACCTTGTCTCTGCATCCAACATCCTTCTGCTGAGGTAGAATACAACCTTTTCAACGCCCTCGTAGAGTTGCACCACCACTGAAGCAATGGACGTGTCAGCTACTGATAAGTAGATATAGAACGGCCTGTCCTGCTGAGGCGGAACTAGTACAGGCGGTGTTGTTAGATACCGCTTAATCTCATCAAACGCCTGCTGTTGTTCTGCCCCCCCAGTGAAACTCGTCATCAGATTTAATCTTGACCAATGCCATGAACGGCTCAATTCGTCCTGAGAGATTAGATATGAATCGCCGGACAAAGTTGATCTTGCCGATAAGACGTTGGAGCTCCTTCTTCGTGGTAGGTGGCTGCATGGTACGTACTGCCTCCTGACTTTTCAGGCCGATCTCAATTCCTCGTTCATGAACAAGAAAACCTAGGAACTGACCGGCCGTCACACCAAATGCACACTTCTTTGGATTCATTCTGAGTCCGAATTTCCGAGTTTGGTCTAGGATGCGTCACAAATCACCCAAGTGTCCTTCCATGGAGACAGACTTGACCACCACGTCATCGATGTAGATTTCCACCAACTTGCCGATCAGATCATGAAAAATATAATTCATGGCTCGTTGGTACGTTGCACCGGCATTCTTCAAACCAAAAGTCATGACCACATATTCGAACAAGCCTACTGATCCTGGTACTCGGAATGCAGTCTTGTGTATATCTTCTGGGGCCATGAAAATCTGGTTGTAGCCGGCATTGCCATCCATGAAACTCAACACCTTGTGGCCAGCAGCTGCGTTAATCAATGTTTCTGCCACAGGCATTGGATATTCATCCTTTGGAGTGGCTCTGTTAAGATCTCGGAAATCTATAGCCACACGCCATCGGCCGTCCTTTTTCTCCACAGGTACAATACTGGAGATCCATTCAGCATACCTGCACGGCCTGATGAACCCGGCGGCTAACATTTTCTCGATCTCTTTCTTGACTTCTTCGAGAATTTCGGCCTTCATCTGACGTGCTCGTTGTTGGAATGGCCGAAATCCTTTCTTGAGAGGGAGCCGATGCTCGATGATGCTCCTGTCTAACCCAGGCATCTCTGTGTAATCCCATGCGAAGCAATCTGGGTACTCTTTTAACAGAGCTATCATCTGGCTCCTGAGATGTGGATCTAACTTCTTGCTGATGAAGGTTGGTCGTGGCTTATCCCCAGGACCAATGTCGACTTCTTCTAGCTCATCAGCCGATGTAAACCCATACCCTAGCTTTCCGTCACCTGTTAGATCGACGCTGAACACAGGCAAAACGCATGGCAAGGATAAAATGGGCCGATTGCTGGAATCGGCCCCCAACTTGACTGCATTGCTCAAAAGAGGTTTACATCTTGTTCGTGCTTCACTATGATTACATGACATGCTTGAGACAAGATCATTACTTTTCATTTTTTGGGGCCGATCACAAGGATCGGCCTTCCCATGTACGTTCATAGACTTTGCTCTTGTTACACGGTCAGGCCAGTGGATAAGACCAGCCTCACCCCATTTTTTGACACGTCGATGTACTCGCAATCGTCCAAAGTGATGCCTGAGAGTGGCTCTTGGCCTTCCGTCTCCCAAACGTTCATGCCAGCCGTTGAAATCTCGGTTGTATCGTCTGCATGGATGACTTCTACTTCATCTCCATCCCACTGTATTAGGCATTGGTGCATCGTAGATGGAATGCAACAGTTGGCGTGGATCCAATCTCTCCCTAGCAGGATAGCGTAAGTGCTCTTGCTATCGACAATGAAGAATGTCGTAGGGATGGTTTTCCTCCCTACGGTCAGATCCACATTCAGAACACCTTGTGCATCAGATGCTTGGCCGTTGAAATCGCTCAGTGTAACGTTGGTCTTGATCAGATCCGAGCTAGAGCGTCCCAACCGACGTAGCATTGAGTATGGCATGATGTTGACTGCCGCTCCGGTGTCCACCAGCATCCTATTGACAGGCTGCCCATTGATATAACCTCGTAAGTACAGGGCCTTCAGGTGTCTGTAGCTCCTTTCACGTGGCTTCTCAAAGATAACCGGCCGTGGGCCGCAGTCAAGTTGTGCCACAGGCGCTTCGTCTAATCCTGGGGCACAAAACTCCGCTGGAAGGATGAACACCATGTTTGTACTAGCCGATGTCTCATCATCGGCTTTCCTTTGCTTGGGGCGCCACTCCATTTTTTGTGGTCGACCCTCTTCATCCAGGGTTCGCTGAATTTTCGCGGCCAGATCGGGCCGCGCCTTCCTCAGCGTGTGCAGGTATAACCTTTCGGCTTCCTCCAAGCCACGCAGTCGCTGAACCCTACGCTTTTGGGAACGGCTGAGTTCATCAGGGCACCACCTTGGCCGGTGGTACTTGTCCTCTTCTTCTTCGTAGTCATCTTCTAACTCCTCGAGGTCTTCTTCCCGAGAGGACTCAGTTTGCTTGTTCCTAGATGGGAGAGGCCCTAGACGTTTGAACACTGACACGTCTGTTGCACCCTTCTTCTTCTGTCAACATTCTGGGCAGTTGCCGATTGTAGGCAATCGGCTCATTCCTAAATCCCAGCAATGTTTGAAGAAAGGACAGTCCCAGTGCTTGTCCACGTCTTCTTGTTCTCTTGACCTTTCCTTGGTACGGCGCTCGTATCTCTCCTCATCGCGATCATGCCGACGATGTCTCCTAGCGTCCCTGCTAGCTAGACGATCCCTTTCATCGTCGCTGTTGTACCGCCGGCGCTGGTCGTACTGACTTACATATTTGTTGAGGAGATGATCAGAGAGAGGTCGTTGATACCGCACATTCTTCACTTCTCCCTCAGTGATGTAGCGTTTGCCGTCGTGCCGGAGCCGGTCGCGTGGAACGGCTTCCTCCTTGTCCTTGCTACGAGAGCGGCTGCCCTCGCCTTTGTCCTTACCAGAGTGGTGCCCAGGCTCGACCATGTTAATGCTTAACGAGAAACCTGGTTGGCACCCCTCGGGGTAAGCGTACTCCACCGTGTTAACGGCGGGGAAGGGGTGTGTGTCGACTTTCATGGCGTACTGGTTCAAAATTAGACGTCCTTGTTCTATCGCCATTTGGATCTGCTGACGCCACACCCTGCAGTCGTTGGTGGTATGGGAGAACGTGTTATGCCATTTGCAGTATTGCTTTCCGTTCAGCTCCTGTACCGTGGGGATTTTGAGGCCTTCGGGTAACTTCAGCTGCTTCTCCTTAAGTAAGAGGTCGAAAATTTGCTCAGCTTTAGTTACGTCAAAGTCAAACCCTCTTGGAGGACCTTGTGGCTTCACCCACTTGCAGGACACGGGGCTTGCCCCCCCGAGTCCATTCAGCCACTGCTACCTCCTGATCTCCCGCAGACCCTTCATCTTCCTCTGTCTCAACCAGGACTACTGCACGCTTGAATTTGACCTGGTACAGCTCTGGGTGGCGCTGTTCATATAATGACAGCTTCTGAACCATGTGCGCCAGTGAAGGGTAGTCTGCTTGGGAAGCCATATCCTTGATCGGTGATGCGAGACCCACCACCGCCAACTCAACCGCTTCTTTTTCAGTCAAACGAGCCGAATAACATCGGTTCCTAACGGTCCTGAAGCGCTGGATGTACTCTGACACTGTTTCTCCGCGCTTCTGACGTACTTGTGCTAGATCGGCAATGCTAACCTCGGAAGCTTCTGAGTGATACTGCATATGGAATTGTTCCTCCAATTGCTTCCAAGTCCGGATCGAATCTGGTGGCAGTGATGTGTACCACCCAAAAGCCGATCCTATGAGGGACTGTGCAAAGAACCTCACGCGTAGTGCATCTGCAGCTGAGATCGTGCCCAGCTGCGCCAAATATCGGCTTACATGCTCGATAGAGCTGGAGCCATCTGACCCACTAAACTTGGAGAATTCAGGGAGCCGATATTTGGGTGGTAGTGGGATCAAATCGTAGTCGTTGGGGTACGGCTTGGAATAGCCGATTGCCCTCCTTTTCGGCACCATGCCGAACTGGTCTCTCAAGATCGTGCTAATCTGATCCGCAGTGCTAGCTGCAGGAGTGGAGCTCTGAAGATTCGCTGGCATGGCATACTTAGCTAGCCACGCTTGCTTCTCAAGATCTGAGCTAGCTGCAGGAGTTGAGCTCTGGACGTTCGTCGGAGTGGCATACTTAGCTAGCCACGTCTGCTTCTCAAGATCTGATCCAGAGGCTCCTCCTGCTGTTCCGGAAGTCCCTGCTGTTGCAGCCTGGTTCGTGAGTGCCCAGTTACTGCTGTCTGGCACGTATGTGCACGTGTATCCGTGAGGGATCTCCTTAGGCGCCTCATACAAGAACTGGTAATCGCTAGGATCGCCACCGATCTTGTAGACAACGAATGCCGGTGTACTCGGCACCTCTGGTGCTGCCAGTGCGAACGGCAGCGGTGGTCGGCTCTGGAGTGGTAGCTCTCCTTGGTGAGTCCCTAGAGCAGGTCCTGACGGAGAGTACTGATGCTTCAAGATTTCATGGAGCACCCGAAGGGCGACACGCTCCAAAGTGTTCACCAAGCTCTCGGAGTGGCGGTGTAGCGAATGAGCTACCATGAAATTGATCTCCTGACGCAAGGACCTGGTGCGTTCTTCTGAAGGGGTGGACAGGTCCACTCCATCGAGCGCGCCTTCAGGTGTGAACCCTCTCCACCTGATGCCGTGTGAGCGGGTCCTGTGGAAAGAGCCGATGAGGTCGGCTTCGAGGATAGCTTTGACATCGTCATACTTCTTCTTGAGCTCCTCGGGCAGATCCTCGTACGTGACTGGAGTACCTTCCGCCATCTCAGATGTAGATGGCGCTGCAGTTGATGTCGAAGACTGTCCCACTGGGCGTGCCAGAATGTGTTGGCGTCCGAAACCCACCGACGAGCTACGGCTGGCAACACGAAGAGCCGGGAACAACCTAGGGCTGCGGCTGGCCCTGGTCCCTCCGAGCGACGGCCCGCAAAGCTCCTGGTACGCACGTCCCGATGCTGGTGCAAGGGCGTGCCACCTGATCTATACCTGATCAGGAAGGTGATGGATTTGCTTCGCTAAGTTCCCTGCATGGCATGCACGTAAACATTAAATACGAGCCTCGATCGGCTCTCAGGTTTCCCCGCGAATCGGCTCAAGGAGCCGATCCACCCATGACTCGTATAAGGTTTACGATTGCATGGTGGTCCTGCTTGATCAATATGAAGCTAAAACGACCTACGACGATTTAGGGTTTTCACCACATAATCGGAACATCCTACTCGTGATTGAGCCTGGCAGCCACGCACGGTGATAATAAACCGACCCTAGACAAGGCCTAAAAACCAACATTAAGTTGATCCCCGGAACATCTTGTCTAGGGTTAGCAAACTACACCCTACGCGCTACTGGATCCTTCAACCCGTTTGTAAGGCCTAACTATGCAGATATTAAACTAATCCTTGAAGAATCAAGGAGCAATCATAACGGATCGGATCTACTAAACAATGATCAAGCAAGGTGCCGCCCTTACACCTAAGAGAGGTGTAAGGGCGGCTAGACGTCTAAGGGTTGCATGAACGAAAGCATGTGATACGATGAAAACAATGCTAACCCTAACACGTCTACGATAACTACGTTGCTCGCCATCAAAAAGGGTTCAGTACGAGCAACACATGAACGACGAATAAACGTATACTGCCTAGATCGCAAGATGCGATCTAGGCAGCATGATGCTTACCCGGAAGAAACCCTCGAAACAAGGGGTCGGCGATGCGCCAAGATTGGTTTGTGATGAACGTGATTGTTGTCTTTCTCAATAACCCTAGATACATATTTATAGTCCGTGGACTTTCTAACGTGGGAATAATCCCAACCGTGCACGAGCCAAACTCTAACTAACCGACACGTATCCTACTATATTTACAGATACAAGGGCAAACTGCTCAAACTTCGTGTACAAGGCCGGTTCACGTATTTCTTCCATGTATATTCTTCAAGCCCAATCTTGATCGCGGCCCACCTCTAATCCGGTCAAATTCTGGTGATAACAGAATGATTTGAATTGTTATTCGTATATTGCAAAAAAATTGTATATATGAAGATTAAGTCAGAACAGAAGCCATAAACTACAAACTAAGTAGTCCTCCCTTCGGAATAGTTTTAACATGTCCATTTCTTTTGCAAAACATATAGTATTTTAAAAAAATCTGAAATATAAGGTATAATGCCTTTTACCACTCTTTGGAGAACTTTGTAAGTATTTGGTTACGTTTTGTTAACTCATGGAAGCTTGTCTATTTTCTCATACCAATTACCAATTAGTCGGGATAATCTTGCCTAAAACTAGTGTAACATTTTCTCCGAGTACGTTCAACTTCTATGGCAAAAACTATACAACCTAACTAATTAAGTTAGTTCATAATTGTTTTTTCTAAAGATGGTACATGTATCCTAATGATGACATGCTTGCATCGATATTTCCGGGAAGCCAAAATATTTCATCTTAAATTAATCCAAAGCCAAATGATTTTGCATTTTAAATTAATCGAGTGGGTAAAAAAAAAAGTGGTACCAGGCGTGTGTGTCACACGCTGCGATGTGATTGATCTACCGGTCATATCGGGGTGAGCGGTGATCGAATCGATTGACTTCGATTAATTCCATTTGAGGTTTTGCAACATTGTGCGATCCGCACATACACACGATTCTTTCCACGCCGTGTGGTGGGTGTGCCCTCGCGACGTCTTGGCGTCTTTAGCACGTCTCGTACTCAGCCCGGCACTAATTTAAGCTGGGACAGACGTTCCAAGTTTCTCGATGTGGGACTAAAGATTAGAGCTCCACAAAAATTAGCACCGTTTCAAGGTTCCCTCGCGTCGTTGCGCGTGGGCTTTTCTGCCTGTTACAAATCCGTGCGACAGGGGTTTACCTTCTCTTACGAAGCTAGAGGCCCACTGCACGATCATGGGATAGAAAGGCAGGCCGGAGTATCTGCGTACGTAGACTTCAAAAAAAAATGAGGCAACAGTTAGACAACAGTTTCGTCCCGTGTTGCCCGTTGCCCCCCAGGCGACAAAGGGGCGACTCCCCGCGCGCCGCCGCTCGAACCTCCCCGGCCGGCCTGCGCCGCCGCTGCCGCCGGCCCCTGCCCGCTGGCGGGCCCCACTGCCAAAGGTGGTGGGGATGCGTCTCCCTCTTCGGCTGGGCCGCTGGAGGCTGGTAGGTGCGGCTGGGGGCAGCTGCCGGAGCTCGTAGCGAGCGTACGCCGGGGCGGCGGCCCCGGATCTTGGTGGGCGCTTCCCCTGGGTGGCCTGCTGGGGCTGTTACGGGCGCGCCGGCGGCGGTTTGTGGCGCGGCTGATCTGGGGATCCCACGCCCAGATCTTCCGCCGGCGGCGTTGCTCGGGCTGCTGCTCGGGTTGGTTCTACGGCGCAGGCGCGGGGCGATGCAAGCTTGAAGATGGTGCTGGTGTTGGGTGCAACCTGGGAAAGTCAAGGATGGGGTCGGGGCGACGCCCCTGGTAGCCTGCAGGGTGCGGCTCCCCCTCAAGCGTGTGGGTACGCGGGGCCCCTGGTCGTGGAGGTCCTGCAGCCGTGGAGGTGCTGCAGGTTGCAGCGGCTGCTGGTTGTTGGTGGTGTGCCGGGGCGGTGACCCCGGGCAGCGGCGGCGTCATGGTGGGCGAGGTGGTTGACGATGCTGGCGTGCATGATGGCGTGCTCCGGCTTCCCTGTCGGTGAAGGAAGCCTCGGCGGGAGGGTGCTTGCTCCGGGTGAAAGCTCTGCCCCACTTGGTCGGTGCCGGCGATGGCGACGCCTCTCGGCGCCGTTCCCCTTCTTGGATGCTTCGTCGTGGAGCTCCTACCTCTTCTGCCTTCGAGGATTCGTGCCCTCCGGGTGAAAAACCAAGCTCTTGCCTTGGCCGGAGCGGGCGACGGCGGCGGTCTCGTCGCTTCCCTTCTTGGAGGCGTCGTCTTTGGAGGGCGTGAACTTCACTCGGTGAGGGTGGTTTGTTTGCCGAACTGCGTTGCCTTACGGTCTACGTTGGAGGATGCCGAGGCGGCGGCCTCGGGTAGGTGGCTGTGAGCCGAGGCGGCGGCCCCGGAAGGTGGTGCGGTAGCATCTCTATGGTGCAGGGATGCGGCTTGTCACGGCTTGGGTGGCGACCCTGGCTGTGTGGGCGGTAGGGCAGTCGGCTCGGTCGGACACGTCCTAGAGGGGACGGTCGGACGTTATGTCGGGGCGGCTTCCCCGGATGAGTTGGTGTGATGCCCGTGGTCTGCGGCCTTTTGCCCTGTGCAGCTTGGGTTGCGGGTGGACGGTTCGTGCGGCGTTGCAGCTCGAGAGCGAGCAGTGGTACGTCGGGGCGGCGGCCCCGGAAGGTGGTCTTGGTGGACGCGCAGGGCGCGACGGAGCAACGGTATGTCGGAGCGGAGGCTCCGAATGTTCATCATCTTCGAGGGTGCTTGACCTTGGGTCGCTTGGGCGATAAGGTGACTCTCGACGGTGGGCTTGGGCGGCAACGACAATGGCGTTGAACATGGTTTGGTTGCTGCAAGACCGTGTTAGTCGGCTCCGTCCCGGCGTATCTGAATGTCTTCAGGTTGGCCTCCTCTTGCTGTGAAGTCGAAGCTGCCTTTGGGTGATGTACGATGACCTTCGAGGGGCGGTCCGACGGTGAAGGTCCTTTTCGGCGCAGGTCTTGTGCATCTCCTCTCCGCGGCTCATCGTCAGAATCGAAGCTACCGGCCTTTTCTTGGGGAGCCATCTGTTTGGCATAGGCCAACTCGAGCTTCGCGTTTGTGTAGCTTATGTGGGTAGCCAGGGTGGCTCTGCCTTCGCGGCGTCATGTGGGTGGGTGTAGGCTTGGCCCTGTTTTTGTAGGTTTTTGCCCAATTTTCTTCTAAAAAACCGGACATTTCCTACTTAATTAATGGATGAAGCAAAGCTTTTGCCTCCGGTTCAAAAAAAAACTGCGTACGTAAATCAAAAGCTTGATTACTAGGATGCCCAAGAAAACGTATTACGTGGGCAGCGCATCCATCTCGTGCAAAGAAACTCTCATGATAAGATGGCATCTCCGGATGTGATGTTTTGGCTCATAGGCACATATGAATCTATTATAAAAATTAAAAATTCAAGAATGTAAAAAAATCAAAATAAAATTCTGATTGTACATCCGATCATTTTTATGTGTGTATTCAAGTTTTCGGGGAAAAGAATATTTATGTCGCCCATATAAAAAATATAAAAAAAAGCATGTAAATAGTCATGTTGGATAAATAAAATGTCTTCTTGCACGGGAGACAAAAAAAAATGTTCCTTTTCTCAAAAATTTATGTACCTGCATAAAATTTCTAGATAGACTAGCATAATTTTATTTTAGAATGGTTTGACATTTTGAAATGTTTTTTCACATAATGGGTCCATATGAACCCGTGAACCAAATTGGATTTCTCGACATCTCTTAGTAGCTTGTGTGATGGCGAAAAAAAGCATTCCATCGATTCCGGCCTCCTGACGCGATAATGTCCGCCATCGCGTCATCGGCTACAGGATAGGACCAGTCACTTGCACTACATTTTTTGCAGTATAAACCAAACCAGACTCTTTATTTATATCTGATCTTGATAATCACATACTCCATCCGTTCTGAAATGCTCTGCATTTTAGGTCTACAATTTGTTCTGAATTACTCTCAATTCTTACTTTGTAATCAAGTACTGCCTCCATCCTAAAGCTTTACCTTGTCCAATATGCGCGCTTAATGTTGAAATGCAAATATGAATATCAATATTCATTCAAAAAAGAACCTACTATATCTGTTTGAATGAGTCTATCAATCTTTCCCAATTTGAGAACATGAGCGAAAAAAGGGGATCCTCTCCCTTCTCGAAACCCATGGTAGGTTTTAAAAAAAACATATAAAATAAGTTTGACTAAACTTTTTTTAGAAGAATTATCAATAAATATGATATTTTATACATACCATATGAAAATATATTTCATCATCTATCTAATATTGATCTTGTATTTTGCATGTTAATGATTTTTGGTGAAAACTTTGTCAAACTTAACATAGTTTGACTTTCTAAAAATAATATAAACCCTAAGCTTTGGGATGGAGGTAGTAATCAAAAACAATAACATAGAAAATAAAGCAATTCTGTTTGTTCTATTGGTGTCACTGCTTTCATTGTAGGTTGGATTGGTTGAATTAATACTAATAAAGGTAGCAATAGTCAATTTGTCTTATTTTTTCTAGAATGTGGATTAAGTTAGAAGGGACGGAGAATCTGAATAACCTGATGTGAATCACTAAAGAAGAAGAAGTAGAAACATTTTCTACGACTTTATGTCCACACTTAGATTCAAAAAGGTCAATAGTACATGACGAGGTTCAAGTGTCTTCCTTGAAGGATAATAGGGTCCAATTGTTGGATTATATGGAACTAGATATACGTCTTTCAGGTGGTGTGAGTGTGATTCTTTGGGCTCAAGAAATTTATCGGACAAAATAGAATGTGGATATCGGACAATGTTTGACATTGGCATCGCTAGTAATGAGAATATATCGAATGAACTATTACAATCAAAATGATAGCCTTGTCTATATTCCAAGTAGTAACCAGGTGCATTTTTTTTAACTGGGTGAGCTTTATACATTGGGCAACAACGTTTTTACAATCATGCATGAGGGAACCCTACAATCATGCATGAGGGAACCCAACACGCTGGGAGGGACGGCCTTATGCAACACACCACACTCACGTTTGCCTAATTCCGTTAAATCGTGTGCCACCTTGTTACTCACCCTAGACAGCTTGCACACTCTAACCTGAGGCAGCAAGCAGGGTCCTGGCCTCCAACAACAAGCTCTAGTTTGCTGATCGGTCCGCTCAGAAGACGCAAGCACTGTGACGATCCTCACACAGTCCGTTTCAAGAACAAGAGTGGAAGGACGCTCTGTTATGTATCGGATGCCCCGTAAACAGGCATGGATTTCAGCCTCCTCTGCACTGCCACACAGCCGTAGAGTATTCCATTTAGAAAATCTGAGTTATTAGCAAGATGGAAAAACAAAGAATAGGCTGACACCAACACTATATTTATTGGATGATTAAGGAAGTATATGGTTATCAGTTATGTTTTTTTTTATCTTTCTTCTTCTAAATTTTAAATCCTAAAGGAGTAGTAATCGCTTAGCACCTTTAATGCAAAAGATGTGCAGGTGGTTGGGCTCGTCGTCCCTCATTGTTTCACTCAAAAACAAAGATGTACCACTAAATAGAATTTTAAACCAATATTCAACTTTCAATAGATCATTTTGATTTACAAATATCCGTTCGAGTCCTTAACTGATTTTAGAAGAAAAAATCTAGCGAAATAAATTGAATAGCACAAGGAAAAGGGTGAGTCCATCAATGGACATTTGGTCTTTAATTTATGAGCACAATAAGTACTGATAAAGTTTATTGCAATACACAACAAAGCCAAGAAACTTGGCACAAAGAATATTTGTATGAAAGGGACCATTATTAAAAAAGAAAAATCTATGAAATCGCCCCCTAAACTTGTCGCCTTAGATTAAAAAAAATGTCCTAGTGGCTAGGCTCTTCGTCCCTCATTATATTGTTTCACTCAAAATGAAATATGTACGACTAAATAAAATCTTTTAAACCAATATTCATCTTTCAATATATAATTTTTATTTACAAATATTATTTCGAGTCCTTAACTAATTTTAGAAAAGAAAAAACAAATCTAGCAAAATAAATTTAAGAGCACAAAGAATAGAGTGAGTCCACCGATGGACATTTGGTCTTTAATTTATGAGCACAATAAGTATTGATGAAGTAAATGTAATACTACCTCTGTCCATAAATAGATGCCAAAAGTTTGTCTAAATTTGAATGTATCTAGACACGATTTAGTGTATAGATACATCCGAATTTAGACAAATCTTTGGCATCTATTTATGGACGGAGGGAGTACAACAAATCCAAGAAACTTGGGACAAACGATATTTGTTTGAAATGGACCATTAGTAAAAACAAAAAGCTATGACAATGCCCCCCTAAACTTGTTGCTTTAGGTTCTGCCTTTTACATTCTATTTTTTTATATGCGTCGCTAAACCCAAAAGCTAAATAGCCTCAAATATTTGAAAAGCCATGTGACCAACCACCACAAGAAGCCGGAGATGCTGGTTGATTAACATCTTTCAAGTATCATGTGTGAGTTTCTCGTGTGATTGCCTAAAGAAGAAGATAAAAACGTTAAACCCAAAAGCTAAATAGCCTCAAATATTTGAAAAGCCATGTGACGAACCACCACAAGAAGCTGGAGATGCTGGCTGATTAGCATCTTTCAAGTATCATGTGTGAATTTCTCGTGTGATTGCCTAAAGAAGAAGAAGAGAAAAAACGTATCACAGATTTATGCTGTTGTGATTAATCGGTGTGGGTACCAAAAAAAGTATAGCTGTGCCAGGCGTACATTTCATAACGCTGCAATGAGATCTACCGATCCATGGACCGGGCGGACCAGCTTAATTCATCAATTTCAACGGAGTTGCTACGTTGTGCAAACCGCACATGCATGACCAAAGCCATGTGTTGGTATGTGCCTTCTTTTTGGTTTTGACACGTCTACTATTCAGCCCGGCTCTAATTTAAGCTGGAATACACGTACTAGGCTCCTCGATGTGGGACTAAAAGTTCGAGACGCTCCAGAGAAATAAGCACAGTTTCCAGCGCGTCGTTGTGTGTGGGCTTTTCCCTCTCTTACGAATCGGTGCGACAGAGCCTTGCCCTCTCCTAAGAAGATAAAAGGCCCGCTGTGCGATCATGGGCTAGAATAGCAGGCCGAATTCTGGGCCCATACGTGGATCAAAGACTCGGTAGGAGAACAGGAAGAATTTCTCTTTTCCCTAAAAAAAGGCGGAATTTCTCCAGTTCTGGAAAAAAAAGGAAGAATTTCTCCATTGTTCTCAAAAAAAATAGGAAGGACTTTCCCCATGAACGCGGCGTGGTCATCGACTCATCGTCCTTGGCCTCCATGGCTATGCTTTGCGGTAGCTGCTGCTAGAGAAGGCGGACGGATAGGATTAGTATCTGTGAACGGCGGTGCTGCATATATTGACAATTTGACAAACTCTTTTGTTTGCAATCTAGCTTCACGTGTACTACTTTTGACAGAGTATAAAACATAAACTTTATTTATACTTGATTTTGATAATTACATATCTGAACAGCTTTATCTGACTAGCCAAAGAAGCAGAAGACTGCTCCTTTATGGCACTCCCAGTGGATTCAGTAAAAGCATGCAGCTAAAAGATCACTCTTTCATCAGTTAGAAGCAAGAAGGCTGAGTTATTAGCAGGGTGGAAATACAAGAATGTACATACACCAACATTTTATATTTACAGATGATTACAGAAGCAAAGGAATTTCAAATTGTGTTTCTGATCTTTCTTCTTCTAAAATTTCTAAATCCTAACTGAAGTACCTGATGCTTTTGCTTATGCTAACAGGCAAACCCCCTACTAAAGGGGCAGCCAAAATATCTGAATCCTTAACTGAGTAGTTTCCTTTTTCTAAGGAAGACTTCCAGGAAGGAAGGAAGAAAGAGGAACTGCAGATACATTCTGCTGCTGCCTTGCTGACAAGAGAAAGGAGCCTCTCTTGCTTCACTATACACTCAGAGACGTGATCATATATCAGGACTAATGCATCTAAACCAGCTTTACAATTAATTTCCACTTCCATAATAACCACGACAACTTCAAAACCACCATCTCTATCCTGTCTCATATAACACTTAGTTTCCTCATGCCGCTGTATACTTATAAAAATAATAATGTACAAATAACACAACCACTAGAAACACAAAAACGGCAAAAGAAAAAGAAACAAAAACAAAAACCTATGCAAGATTCAGTTCCCCCTATCTCTCGAACAAGCAAACACCTATGTCACACGCCTCGATGTATGTATTCACAGGTTACGCATCTCTTGCATGCAGAGGGAGAAGGAAGCGAGCTTCTGCTGAGCACTATCAGCACCCTGGCAGCGACTGGCCCGACGACGCCATGGCGGACAGGCTTGCGTCTGAATCACCGCAGTGCCTCAGGTAGGACTGCCGCAAGGACTGGCCCGACGATGCGCCCGCCAGGTGGTTCAGCTGGGACTGCGGTGACTGAGGGGCCATGGTGGACAGGCTGGGCCCCGACTCACCGCAGCGCCGTAGGTAAGACGACCGGTGCTGGCTGGACGAACCCAGGTGGTGCTGGCTGGACGAACCCAGGTGGTGCTGGCTGGACGAACCCAGGTAGTGCTGGCTGGATGAACCCAGGTATTGCTGGCTGGATGAATCCAGGTATTGCTGGCTGGATGAACCCAAGTAGTGCTGGCCTGAAGACCCATACCCGGAATTGGAGATGTAGGATGAGCCGAGATGTGGGCTGGGCGATCCGTAGCCAGAATGGTACGCATGCGGTGGCGCGTAGCCTATGTTGACCGGTGGAGACAGATTGTTGCCAACTAGGGAGTGGTGGCCAGAAGATCTGTATCCAGAATTGGAGATGTAGGATGAGCTGAGATGCCGGCTGCGCGATCCATAGCCGGAATTGTAGCTTATGTTGACCGGTGGAGACAGGTGGTTGCCAACCAGGGAGTGTGTGGAGCTGAGGTGTGATGGGCGGAGGAGGGGAGAAGACAAGTTTGAGAGGTCTGCACCGCTTCTGCTTGTACTCATGGCAGATGTGTTTCTGTAAGGCCTTTGGGTGTTGTTGGAGGAGTGTGGGGTGCCAGAAACGGAGTAGACACGAGATATGGATTGCGATGAAGGACGTCGGCTTATTGGCCTGGGAGGGGATGCTCCGACACTTGATCGGAATGAGGATGTCGGGGACGGTAAGTGAACTGCAGAAGAAAACAGTGGGGTAGTCTCTGAGGCAGGAGGGGCTGATATTCCAGCACCTGCATCTCGCTTGCATACGGGGCAGAATGATCTCCAAGATGTTAGCCACATGTCCACACAAACTGCATGGAACTCTGCATGGTAATTCAAACAAAATATCAGAATACTGCCTTAGAAAAACAAACTAGTCAGATAGCTGGTTGGTTGCATAAAAGGGACACAGTAGTCTAATTGGTGTATTTCACGATAATAATTGACTACAATTATATTGCTTAATGATTCTGATAAAGATGAAATAATAGATGTGATGTTACAGAGAAATTCAGATGCAACTGTGGTATTTTCAAGTGGCAATACCGATATTCCATATTCATATGTTCTCAAAGAACTTCAAGCACCTACTACATGATAATAAATGCAGCGAGTAGTAGTTTAGTAAATTTGTTACACACCATAGAGCCACTGCGCTGACAGATTCAAATCCTAGCACAGATACTACTTGTACTTCTGAATTTGAAGATTGAAGCGTAAAGTATAACATATAGAGGTGAGTAGTTTTTGTACTTGTTTATAAAACACATATGGTGTTACAGAGTTGGCGAGACATACTGTGACGGCAAGGCAGCACTCTTAGGTTTTCTCCGACACTGTAATCTTCCAAGCAAATGGCACACATTGACGACGTACAATTGTCCTCTTGCACCTTTGTGAAAATAAGGCTTGGCATTGCCTTTACTAGATGGCTGCTCATTCCATGGAATTCTCGGGTTTCTTGATTTCTAGGCCGGTCCCGCCTTATTCGATGTCTTCTCACAAAGAAACAAGTAGCCAAAACAGCAGACATGGCAAGGAGTGATATAAACGAAATTGCCAAGATCGACCAGGCGGAGTTCTCAAATGTGGGTATTATCCACACCTCTACGTCAGTAGAGCCTGAAAATTTCTTCAGAACCTCCCCTGAGACCTTCGAGATGAACACGGCGTATATCTGAATACCACTTGAGCTTCCAGCCACTGTTACAGTTATTCTTAGTTAGATAGTGCAAAAATAATATGCTATGAAGAATGTTAAACATGAACTAGTAAAATTATAGTCACTGATATGATTTCATATCAGGTTCCGTTCAACAGTAAGTTCTATATTTCATTTATCTGGGGATAATCCCTGGAAGTATTTGTGCTTAATGCAACAGGTGCCAAACAAAAGGAAAAATATCCATCTATTTGTGTTGGTCATACGTTGATACCATGAGAAAGGAGTATGATGCAGCCAGCTGTGCAAGTAATATCAAGAAACTTAGAAAACCAAGTACGGGTGAGAGTGAAACGGTACATTACTTGAAACCAAAACCCCACTATTTTCATTGTCATACACAATTGCAGCTTTGAATCCAGCATCCTGTGCATTCTTCACTTTCTCATCAAATGTGCAACCACCCCTAATAATCAATGCAAATGGAGAAGGCGGACCCTTGACTGCTTTGTTTGTTAAAGCACCGCAGGCATTCAAAGGTTCAGCAGTATAAACAATGCCATTAACACCTGAACCTTTCACTCCGGGAGCTGCAAATCAATTGAAATGGCATGGTGAGTCCTTCAGAGAAAACAATGTACGCAAATGCAGCACAGCACAAACATATGTGCATGTCCGGAACTCAACAGAAATCAATAGTGCAACTAATCGGTATGAAACCAAGTATTAGCACATAAACTGGTAGTCTGGTACTCCCTCCGTTCCATAATTCTTGTCCTGATTTGGATGTATCTAGACACATTTTATGTTAGAGTACGTGCCGGCCTTCTCGCGCCCTCGCAGCCCTCTCTAGCCTTCTCTCTCCCTCCCAAACCCTAGCAGCACCATAACATTTTATGCATAGATACGTCTGAATCCGCGACAAGAATTATAGAACGGAGGGAGTAATAAGTAACAGTTGGAGAAAACATCAAGGCATGCAAACAAATGTGGTGACATCTAAATATTAGAAGTTGCTACTCTACTCTGTCAGAGCTAGATGATGCCAAGATATCCAGAACTTACCAAAGTTTGCCTCAACATCGTCAAATGAAAAAGTAAGGTTATTCCCCATTAGAACTACATTCGCAGTCCCTATCTGAGCCATGAGGCAAACCACTGCACAGAGGCAGAGAAGAAATGGGGCTGCTCCTCGTGTAATCTTCATCTTAACGATCTCCGTGACTATTAAAGAAAACCCAGCTTATTTTCACAGGTTACAGCTATGGAAAAGAAGCAATGGAAAATCCTCTTGACACTTTTAAGACTTCAGGCCCATGTCGCTGCGAGCAGTCAATGAGCAAAACGTGCTCTGGGTCGGCAGCTCCAAAGCACCTTTATCAACTAAGATTTCTGCAACACAACACCGAGATTCATTCAGAATTTTATACCTTACATTGTGCCAAAAGGAGAAGAAATTTAGCACGGAATATGGAGGAATAAAGGCTAAACATTCCAATAAAAAAGTACATAATTTAATAGGAACTAAGTCACGTGTACAACAACGAAAACAGAGCCTTTTAATCTCAACTAAATATCATATAAAAGCAGCAAAATTATTCTATTCCAACCTTCTCACCACACGAAAAAATAACTTCTACTCCCTCCGGACGCTTTTAATCGACGCAGGCCTTAGTTGACTATGTGCATGGTGCTAATTGATTCCCGCGTGGATTAAAACAGAACTGAGGTAGTATTAAGGAAACAATATAGTATATTCGCAAAAAAAAAAAAAAGGAAACAATATAGTCATTTCAAGGTTTTTCCTTTTTCGAAAGCACGGTTAAAATGCCAAGTCAGGCAAATAAATTTCCAAAACTAGGACCTTCCCCAGCGATCTAAGCAAACAGGTTAAGAATAAGTATCTTCAACAATCTCCCAGACTTTTTTATTGCGGGTAAAATAGGAACTTTATTAGACAGGTGGGGTAATACAACAATCAAGTACCAGCATCTGAAGAACATCTTCAGTTCCAGAGCCTAACCAAGTTTCAGATCGGCGTTCTACCCTGGCAAGATTATTAGGTAGCGAGCAAGAACCCGTGTCACACGATCACCATTCTCATCTGTATGGGTGAGATACATCGCTCCGTTTGGTTCATTCCAACAGCAACAAGCATAAGCAAAACGGGAGAGATGGGATTCTAACAGTACGATGCCGGCATATCCCGTGGGCGGCCGAGGGTAGTCAGGCAAATCAAGGAGCCACATCACTGAAAGACGAGACCCGTGAAAGATGGGTGCTTTCAAGTCGGCATCTGAATAAAAGCCTAGGAGAGATGGGATAATCCGGCTGAAAGGGCAGCAACCAAGCTCAGCACCACTGGAAGGGAAACCTAAGACGAGAGAGAGAGGAACAGGATCCGGGAGTCTCTCTGACCCAGTCGAGCATCAATCGTGGCGGCGACTAGAGCGCGCGCGGCCTGGCTAAAAGGAGCACGGAATTGACGAGGCAAGGCCGAATCGTTGACGCGACTCAGACCAGAAAAGGAAAAAGGAGATGAAAGGGGGAATCGGGTACCTGAGGGTGGTGGTGGCAATGGGCACGTCGGCTTCCATGTAGCGGGGAGAGTGGTGGAGGCTAGCCGGACCGGAGCGGGAGGCGGAGGCGGCGGCCGGAGAGGAGAGGAGAGTTGGTGGTAGGTGCTCGCGGGATCGAGTCTGAGTCGCGGCCTATCCTTTCTTCCTTCCTAGCCTAGCTGCCTAGACACCCTCGAAAATGACCATCTTTTTTTTTTGGTTCTTTTTCTGGGAAAATGCTTTGGTAATGCGATGTACAAAAAAAATAGTTATTTTTGTTTGTTTGTCATGAAGCACATCGAGGAGTAGATGCAGGGGATGGTCCGAATGGATATGCTCCATGAGGGAACATCTATCTATATCGGTTGGTGATTTTGACGTTCTAAAATTAGCCAAATGGCTATCCACGGTCGAATAGAATTGTGTCAGTGAGTGCAGTTTATTATTTGTCCTGGAGAAATGAAAAGGACAATTAAGAAAAAAACTAGTAGTACAAGCTCTTACTAGTTGAGCTGTCGGAGCAGATCGATCTCAGGTGTCTTCGGAGCTTGGTGCAGTGATACTGACCTTGACCGAAAACCACAGTTTAGCATCTAGGGAAAAGTGTGGGGTAAATTAATCAGATATGTCATATCCGAGTTCATTTCTCTCGTGTTTCCATATACTTGGTGCTTTTATCAGTTTAATTCATGGAGGGGGGAGATAATCAATCATGTCAGTTGAGTAAACTCCACTTAAGATATATCAGTGACTTTACCAATTTCAATCATTAAGGGGAAGATCAATCAATCATGTCAGTAGAGTAAACTCCAGTTCAGATATCAGCCAGAAGAAACAAAACCCCTTCGGAATAAAAGAATGGTACCTACCATGACATGCATGTGCAATTGCTCTATCATAACTACTATACTATTTAGGAACAAACATCTTTTTTGTAAGAGTTTTGAATTATTTTTGAGATTAATGTGGAGGTAACACGTATGCTATTTGATAGTTTTATTTCCGTAGTGTTTCTTCTAGGTGCAGTTTTGGTGTCCTGTAGAAATTTTCTTCTAGGTACGATTTGGTCAGATCTCCTCCTTTTTGCTTTAGCGCTGTGTCCTATTGGTAGACTTAGGCATGTGTCTTTTGCTGTTTGTGATGGGTCCTGGTCAGATTCAGGTTTTGTCTGGTATTACTCACCGCTTTGACCTCTTTTCTGACCTGTGTCTCTATGCATGTCTCTCTCCTGATCCCCCGTATTATCACGCCTCGCCGTGTTCTGCCTAAATTCTTCCCGGAACGAGCCCTTCCGTGGCCGGCGGCGCGTCACCGCTTCTTCCTCGGCGACTCCGCGTGGTGTCCGCTTTGGCTCCGCCTCCTTCCTCTCTAGAATTCGTGTATGGAGGTCTCGAGCGCCGCTTCCTTTCTCCCTCCTGGCCTCACCTTTTCTCACAAGCATGAGAGGACGCCCCAAGGACAGAGACAACCCGATTCCGCGACGAGGAAGACCATGCGCGCTTGACAGGTACGCCTGCCTCATCCCTACATCGTGTTATTCTTTCTCCCCCTCTAATGTGCTTTGTTTCACTCCCAGAATCGATGCCTGCTGCTCCTGATCGGTGAGCACTAACTTGCCTCCGGACCGCCCTGCTACCAAGGACGACGCCATGGGCAAGGTGGGGCGCACGGACGGATGAGGTCCCGGCGGCGGCCCTCAGGCTTGGCGCTCCATGAACGGGTATTCCTCCCGATGGGGATATAGTGGGAGTGGCTATGGCGGGCGTCTGGCCGCCGCTTCTCTGCCGCGACTTCAACCAGGGGTATAGTCGTTTTATCCAGGAGAGAGAAGAGGGGAGGCGGGGGGCATAAGGAGGGCGCTGTGTTGGCGAACAGAAGGATAATTCGCGTCCCCGCCCGAGTTTCCCCAATCTCCGACCTCTTCTATCCGAACCCGGAGATCTCAACTGCACAAGTAGCAGTGATGGGAGCAGCACGCTGACAGGAGCGACATCGCGCCGAGTTTTCGAAGCCAGCCAAGGCATGGCGGCGGCGCGCCGACCTGGCCACCGCGCGACCTCGGGAGGAAGTTGGAGTGGCGGGTGGCGGCGATGCTGTCGGCACTGAGACCAGACGGCGAGTAGGGAGCAGCGACCTGGTTTTCCTAGATTGCATCTACACGATTCTCGCCGTGTCGCCGTGGTCGCCGTCGCTTCAGGGCATGTGGGTTACCTCCAATGCAGCGGTCCTACAATAGTCTCTATCTCAGGTACACGTCGCCTCTCCCTTCCTCCACTATCCGCCTCTCCTTTCTCTGTTTTCCCCCTTCTTACATCCATCCATCAGGTTGCAGACGAGCAAGGAAGCGGATGCGGGCACGATGACGGGCTCCATCCACAAAGTCCCTGTCGACACCTTCACCATCCTCCCCCCGTCCTGAGTTGCTGCTTACCCCAAAATCTTCCCCGCCGGATCTCTCCCCTGCCGTGAGAGCCCCCTGGCCGGCGGCCGTGGCATCGGTCGGGTCCTCCTCTGTCTCTGAGGCTCTCCTGCCGTCCCGTGCTCTGGCTTCTCCCATACATCTCCTCACCTGGACGGCGGTCTGCGACCTGCTGGTTGGTTCGCTATGTGGGGACTGGATGGCCAGCAGCGCCGCCGCCTGCTCTGAGTCTGGGGGCGCGGCGTTTTGTCATTGTGTGGACCACCCGGACGACGACCAGGAGTCCAGGATGCATACAACTCTGTCGGCGAGGTGGTGTGCGAAAGACCCATGGCTGAACCGGTGGGTACATGTATCACTGCTAGGACAATTCAGATAATTCGCGTAGCTAATACTTACTGGGATAACGATGGTCAAAGCATTGAGGCCCAGCGAGTGGCAGAGCTCCTCATGTGCTATTTTCCTTTACAATGTTTTACTATCAATGTGTGGAGAATAATTATTTATATGACATTCATTATTGATCCAAAACATATCTGATTTTGTAGATTCCATTATTTAAGTTGAATATGATTAAAAAAAACTATTTCTATCCTATACTTGGCTGTTGTAAATTTGATTGTGTTCTTTTTGCATGTTGTGGTGTCGTATTTTAGACAACACCGAACATTTAACTTCCATTGTCTAAACGTGTTAACAATATATTGTATGCAGTTCGGTGCTAGGAAAAAAATTTAAGTACATGTGGATATATTTTCTATTAAACCCGCTGAGCATTATTGTATATGTATCACTATTTTTGTATGCAAGTTCTATGCTAGGAAAAAAAGCCTTCATTACAGGTGCACATACTTGCTCTACTTCAAGATAGCTTTCCATTTCTCATCCAAGTTACTTTGTTAACTCATCTCTAGCTGAAGTGTTTGGGAGAAGCAAAAGAGTGTAGTCCTTGGAATTTTGATTGTCGGTTTACTCAAAGGACTTAATTCCTAAGTGTTTTCATGCCTTAGAACACTGAATGCATCATGTTCTCACATATGAGTTATTTGTTCAAACCAAGTTAGTTGTAGCAAATTAGCAGAAAGGGATACATTTACCTCAGATAAGTTTTCTTCAGAGTCCATTGCTATTCTTGCTATCCGGAGTAGCAACATGTTATCAAAATATTTTTTCGGGTGGAAGCTCTAGCTTTGTGTCCTCAAGAACAACATAATACTTGCAAAAAATAGGCAAAAACATCTAATATGTCAGCTCCCCCTGTACGCCTCTTTTCGTGGATCAAAAGGAAGTTGTAAATTTCCCGTTTTCATTAGCTAGATAAAAGTATATTGGTTCAACAAATAGCAAGTGATAAAAAGTCTCTCTTTTTTGGTCAAATAAATTTCTAAGTTCACGAGTTATTGCTTCTTTGGTTGCATTCAAAACCTGAATTTCTATGGTTTGACCTGCCTTTGGATATGCAAACAGCCTTCCTCAGAATTATGTCAAAGCATTTGAAAAGACAGAGATCAAAACACTGGACAACTTACATAAGAATTAGGTTTGGTCATATAGGCTGCCAGGTATATATTATACAGAACATCTTTACTCTAATTTCCATTTTTTAAATAACCGTTGTTCGATCAACTCACTACCCCACCTTTATGTCCGCATGGTCCAATCTTAGGTGTTGCACATGAGTGCTGCTGCCAAATCTGCTGCTGGCCATCTACTTGCTCTGTCATGGTTAGACTGTAACTGGGATAGATAAAATTATACAGCGCGGGAAATGTCCTGCACCGTGCTATTTGTCACATGTGATGCTATTGGGTAATATCTATCCCGGTTATAACTTCAGATATGCTTACACAATTGCCTATAACTTAGAGATTCAGTTAACTTGCAATTGCCTGTATATATATACGTTTTTATGTTCAGTTACTTTAACTACTCTGTCCAAAAATGTGATACTTTAGTCCTCTCCTTTTATAGCCATTACTTTGCATGGAACTTTGCAGTTATCCTCGCTGTCTCTTCCATCACGTGTTACAGTTTGAATCAACCATATCGTGCCATATCATCTACTCCGTATTTTGCTTACTGAGCTATGCAATCTTTATTCATACAATTAAAATGGAGGGTTGTGTGCCAGGTAACCATAATCGACCTATCCAGTCGATATATGCATCATCCCTGAAGCACGAAGAAAGACCCAATAATTTATTATGCATCCTGCCAATTTTTTAGTGTTACTACAATACATAACCGTTTGCACCTCTGGCAGCACACGTTGGAGATAATACTCTTCTTTCAGGGTACTTATCTAACATGACATACGATTTATTATCTATTTCATTTGCATTCTTTGATTATTTCATACCGTATTTCATTGCCATTTTTGATAATTTCTCTAAACTATGGAAATAACCATACTTGCAAAGTTATACTAGCAGCTAAATGTATACTCACTGTCCACAGTGCAGGAAATGAGAAGAAAACTTCAAGTGAACTATTCCCAGCTAAATAGATCACTGCATCTTGCGAGGTAAATTTGTTGGGACAGATTTCAACTGAACGGTATAGGCTGCGGTAGATCAAATAAAATTAATTCAATCCTCTTTCCCTTGCAGCAAATATAATTAATCTAGATCAACTGAACTCCAGCTAAAGGTCAAACAGGCAAGAGCCCAAATTGATGAACCAAGTAGTTTATGTGAAAAAATATATTTTGTCTCAAGGTGTGCCCACAAATCGTGGTGTAAAATATTAATCACCTATCTGCCGCTTTAGCTGGGTATGAATAGCACACAACTAATGTATTTGTTCATGCCCTAGCAGTGCCAAAGAGGGAAACAATCATCATCTTCTTTTTTGACGAGGACAGTGACACAAGGCACATACAGGTAGCAGAGCTGGAGAATAGCTAGATCACCTTCCTTCTGTTATCGTAGTGTAGGTCAGAAATATTAGATAATCTCTCCCCTTCCAATATAAATCCATCTACGATATAATCCAGTAAACAGGTGTCCTCTGGCTTACTATTGCTATAAACTAATGTGTGTCCCATATATGCATCAGCTTTGTTAATGTTTTTACTTATATCATCTGCTCATATTACCCCTGCAATAAGTTCAAATTGTACAAAATATGCACACTCAAAAAGTGTAGCACCACGGGCGCGGCGTGCCGCTGCGCCATAAAGATGCAGTTTGGTTCAATGGATTGTAAGAGCTCATTGAACTCCTCGCATTTACGGATTGTTTTGAGCTACATTATTTTTGTCTTCTTGCTCAAAGGTCAAAAATGTTTCTTATTTTAGATTAGAATTGTCTTATTTCGATAATTTATCAGTCAATATTTGCAAGAGTTGCTCACTATGTATATGCTCTGGATCAGCTAAGGTAGTTATGTAATGAATAAACTTTTATTCGTCCAAGCCCTTATGATGATGCTCTTAAATTTAAATGCAGCAATTAGTTCCATATTTAGTGGAAGTGTATTTTTGAATGATCCTCACAACTGATGTTGATCAAGCAGTAGTAGAGTTAGCATCTTAAATTTTTTATTCTACAAATAGGAAACACAGTCTCAGTATCTTCGGTTTGTTCAGCAAAATATCTGAAGATTAATGTATGCCTATTTTGTAACATATAGAAGTGACTTATTTCCATTTCAAGATAAGCTTTTCCCAAAAGGTAAGATGCTAGGAGGTGCTACTTTATCTCATGTGTTGCTTTTCACGATAAATTGCTTGCGGTGTTCAGTGTGCTTGCTGCCTCATCGGTAGAAATTTGCCTACCGTCCATTGTCTACTTCATAGAGAAATCATAGAGCGCTTGCGCTGCTTCGGTCAAAATTTGCTTCCCATCCATTGCATAATTGTTTCTGTAGAAACCACAGAGTGCTTATTATTGCCATACTTGCCTTTCTTCTGAACAAAATCTGTAGGCAAACAAAAATGTCATGCCTTTTCTTCTTACTCAGAATGGTGTATCCAGGCTAAAGTATTTGTTACTCAAAATTTGTAGGCATTCTATCCTGAATGGCAGGAAATAATGCGACTTCTGTATGACATTCACGTCGGCCATTTTTGTATTTGCAACTCCAGAAAACAATTAGTTATGCTATTTCATACATGTTAGAAAATGTTGATCTGTCACACTCTACCTGTTCCTATTTAATTTGTTTGTCCCTGATGTTTCCAATTCGATTGAAAAGATTTTTCCAGGCTGGAGCCCAATTTTTTCTCACAAATGCAAGTAATTGCTTAGGTAAAAATTATTCTTCATGGCTCAAATAGAAATAACATATCTTCATTAATTCCTGATATCATCATACTAACTGTCCTTAGAAGCTGAGAACACGAAGGCGTATTGTAACTTGAGAAGATGCATCTCTTGGCAATGTTATGCACTGCTTGAGATACAGTCGTCACCACTTATTTGTCTCACATGAATAACATCTATTGGAAAGTAAAGTCGGGAGAGAAACTTCTGCAACGGAGTTTTTTTTTGCCAATTGCTGAATCCGGTATATATTTTGTCAACTGTTCTCCAACCATTTAGTGCCATGTCATTCTGCAATTGGATCCAAGTGGTTCATAATAAGCTCGACAAGGTGCTTTCATACTAGATAGCTATCCTTTCATTAGTTCAATGTCTCTGCCACATGTCCATAGATGAAGTTTCGGGAACTGTGACAACTTAGTTCTCTAACAACACATCAGCGTCTTAAGAAAGTATCTAGGAGGCTTTTTTCGAGGGAGTATGATAGTCAACCTAAACTAAAAAATAATTAGAACTACTAAACCCATCCTTGAAAATACAGTGTTTTCTTTTAAGTTGGGATGCTTGCAAGTTTATCCCTGAATTGGGCCAGCCGACTGTTTAGACTATGTGATTGATCATTTTGATTTATATGATCCCCAAAAAAGCTACATATCAGTGGATCATTCTTTTCGGATCTGCTTTAGTCTAAAGATTGTTCTAGCAGAGGTGGTGCCACCGCCGGAGAACTTTCCTTTGTTCGCCTATACTGCTCTCCCATTTAGCATGTTATTGCATCGCATCGATCGGAATATACCATAGTTGCCGGCGAACCGGATCGCTCGGATCGGGGAACGGGATCGGGAACGAGGTTCGACATAGCAACGAACAAGGATCGGTCAAGAGTACACATCTCCGGTATGGGAAGTTGGATCGTGGATCGCGATCCACTTTAATTTGGGTCGATGATAAGGGAGAAGAGGCGCAGAATTAAGGGAAAAGAGGCCCAGCATCAAGGAAAAAGAGGAGCAAAATCAAGGTTATTAATAAGCCCAGGAATTACCGATTTTAGGCTTTATTTTAATGGGCCTACCATATTCCAGGGTCCTAATATGGGAAGAGAAAGGATGGGAACGGGATCACGACCGAAAAACGAATTTGATCGATCCCCTGGCGTTCCGATCCCGTTCCGGATCGATCGACCCAGGATCGCGGATCACGGCATCGATCCCGAATCCTGCAACTATGGAATATACTTCTATCTGGTGAGAATGTGACCGCTTTGGTGCTTGGTTTATTTTATTGTGTCATCTGTATCCTTAATACCATGTGTTTTATGTTGTGATAATTTGATTGCTCCATGTGGATTTGTAGACGTTGTTGGATTGGTGAACAAGGTCACTTATGTTTTGCCCCCTTCTGGTAATGCTAGGAGCCAGAAACGTCAAGTGTATATCACAGATGTTAGGTGTGTGTTGCTGCTACTTTTATATCTACTTTTCCGACAACATACTTGCCTCTTTTGATTGTTATCTGATTTATGTTTATGTTGCTTCATGAAGCGAGCTTGCTATTGTTACCCTTTGTGGGGAGCACGCTGATTTGTTTGATGCTGATGGGCTGATAGAGGCATCGGATGAGGAGCCTATTATCATTTTATTTGTTGGCATGACAGTTAGTCATTGCTCAGGTGCCGCACTCTCTCTTTCTAGCACTATTTTCTGTTATCTTTCGCTTTTTTATTTGTTTCCTTTCTTTTTGGTCTATGCAAACTGTAGTATTTATTGCTCTGCAGGTTTATAGGCCTTCAAGTGTACATCTGTTACAAGATGGCATGTTAATCTGCCAATTCTAGAGATAGCTGATGTTCGGGAGAGGCATGTTTATCAAGGAATCAGTTCCTGCTGCGTGTCAGGATTGTTGTTTGTTTGGTGACATGTGTATTTTCCGTGTGTTACAGATCGAAACATCTACCGTGGTGCATTGAGCTGCACAGTGCAAATCAAAGTCGTTCTGAGCCGACCGTATCATCAATCGAGGAGATAGCGGCCTTTGAGCCGAATGATATCATGGTATGTTCAGAGTACTATGGTGAATATTTTTCTCCCCTGCATTCTCTGGTTAAATCTGTTGTTAATCATGTTTAGGGTGAGTGTTATAAGATATCCAGTATAATTACCGATGTTTTCATAACCAAGGGTTGGTATTATATAAGCTGCAAAGAATATTGGAAAATGGTTACTTTAGAGGATGGAGTATACAAATGTCCTTGGTGCCCCACTGTTATACATCTGCCCAGGTATGTGCACCTGATTTCCATGTCCTCCGTTTTTCGTGATGTATATTGCTTACTTTATTTTACCCTTTTTATGTTCTGTTTGTTAGACACTAATTCTTATTTTTTTATGTCATTGCTCTGCCAGGTATAGGCTCATTGTTGGAGCAGTTGACACTGGTTCTACAGATCCTCTCGCTGCCAAATTTACGGACCTTTATTTGTTTGGGCCTCGTGAGGAAACGGTCGTCCAAAAAGAGGATCTTCATTTGTTTGGACCTTCTGAGGAAACTGTCGTCCGAAAAGAGGCGTTGCTGCTTGTGTCAAGTGTAAGAGGACTAACTAATGCAGTGCCCAAGTTTTTACTTGAGAATTCAGTGTTGTTCTACTCATAGACGTGAATGACTATACTCATTGCACAACTACCTCCAGGTACAAATTGTTGAGCCGATTGTCCATGCCAATGTTGTCTTGCGAGAGGGAGTGAATTGTTCAGCTGTAGGTCAGGACAATGTTGGCATCCCTGCTCCTGAAACCCCAAAGCATGTTCCAGATCCTGCTGAGACATCAACTCTGCCACTGTTCATGGATCTCACGCCACAGACTGCACGCAACATATTCAGCTTCCGTTATTGATGAGGTATAATTGTACTGTCTTTGCAGGACATCAGTGTTTTTGCGTTTCTGACAGGCGATGTATTTCTATTGTAGACTGCCTCCGATTCCATTGGGAGAATGAAGCGCAACAATCCCGGTGATGGCGAGCACCCAGGTCGAAGAAAGGGTTACATTTTTCGGATGCTGATGACTAGGTTCCTGGGCACGTGTTTGTGAGCTTAACGTGAAGAGCATGGTGGTTCTATTGTCAGCGATTTTTTTTATGCTGGTGTTTTAACTGTCTACAAGCTACTATTTGGCTGGTGTATGCAACAAGGTTGCTTCGCTATGGCCCCCAGTTCTGTTGTTCAAGGCTCATATGTTTGGGCCCCGAGTCCTCTTCTGTCTTTATACATCTTGGGACAGTCTGACTGTTTAGACTATGTCTTTTTCATTCTACTTTTAGACTATGGCTATTAAGATGTACTCTATACTAAACTGGACGCAACTAACTCTCCGTAATATCTTATCTCGGCTAAACTGTCATGTGAACTATGTAATGGGACATGAATAAAATTAGCGCGCTCTTTTGTTTTCCCGCTGTATGTAACAAGGGCCAAACATAGTGAACCTCTACTCCACACCGCTTTATTTCATAATTTTCAAATATTTATATTGCCTCAAGGGGGTATAACATGTTGCACTCAACATTTTTTTGAACAAGAGAAGGGTCCAAACGACCAAGAAGCTTCAATAACTGTGGTTGGACAACTTTAGAAGCAGGACCCTAAGCATTACAGAAAGTACATAATGGTTCCCACACTTGGCAAATAGAATGTTGAAATAAACTGAGAAAAGCGACCCAGCCTTTCTCCACCGTTGGTGCTTCAGAGCTTCGAAGCAATGGTTATGCTTAAACTGAAGTTCCTCTGCTTTGGCACGGCTGCCTGGAGGAAGAAAACCCATGGGCGCAAGTAGCACCGATGCTTCAGAGCAAAATTGTTGTCGTTGATGACCTCCACCATGTGAAGCTTTAAGATCTTCTCCAACGGCTGTTGAGGTAAGATTGCAACCCTCAGTCCACCTCCATGATGGACAGTTCTAGCAGAAACCGCCAACATCCGTGACGCCCCGAGCTTATTCTTGAGACCGATGCCAGATCGATGCTCTACTACCATCCTCCACCATGGAGATCCGACAGGAAAGCACGCCGGACGACCTAGGTCGCTGCTCCACCGCAACCAAGATCATCATCCACAACACGACATAACGTCAAGATGCCATAGCGGCAAACCAAACCTACAACCTAACATATTGTACAAAGGAGAAGGCCGGCCACCCCTCTAATCCCTACTCCAGCCGGTAGAGCCGCCAGAGGAGGATGGGAGAGGTGACGGGAGTATCTGCGCAACTCTCAAGAGGAGGGAGAAGACTAGGAAAAAATGAGAGCCCGCCTTAAAAGTTGCAACTACTCATAAGTTTTGGTTCCCCGTTATAAACTTGAGAATATTAGAAAATGTAAAATTTTAGTGTCGGAAGTAAGATGTAAACATTGGAATGTACTCTCCCTCACCGGGTGTCATAAATTTGATTCTACAGTAAATAAATAAAGATGGTTGACATTTTAGGAATCGCATATAAGAAGAGAATGAAAAAAATTGGGATCATGTATTTATTTTTTGCATCTGAATCCCGTGCAAGTACAGTGTCACTACAAAAATTACCATCAACCATCCACCATATGGCGCGGCGTGCCGCCGCGCCTTTCATTGCTAGTTGCATCTTATTTTATGTTGGATTGCATTTTCCTTATAATAGAAGAAGATTATTTTTATCTTCTTCATCGGCTGCTTAATGTCTCCGCAACATCGTAAGCTTCTAGCTCGCCTTTACAAATTGTTGCTCCCTTCGATCAATAATACACGTCTAGACTTTAGTTTAAATTTGGCCAAATTTTAAGTAAATTCGCGATACTTATTATGGATCGGAGGGAGTAACTAGTATAGCAACCCGAGAACAAGTGTGAGAGTACTTACTAGTGTATTTTTATCCATTCATTTTTTTTCTACTACTAATCAAAACATATCAAACCCGGATCTACTTTAAAGCCTTCATCAAAATAAATACAATGATGGATGCAAATTTAGATGTGAACTTTTTGTGAGAAATCAATTTTTAAATAGCTGACATCATATATTTCGAAATTTAGTTCAGCCAACAAACTAGTGCACGAATGATGCCAATGCACGAAAACCCCATACTTTTTTTCTTCGCAGATCGATATGCAAAATAAAAACGTATTGAGAATTTAAGACTTACTCCAAACGAGTGATGTCTTCAGGTTAGAAGATCAGTTAAAATGGATATTTCGACTAACCTTTTACTCCGTCCTAGATTTCGTTCTTCCACATAGTTGAACATGTGATTGGTTTTGAGTGATGCAATGATTTTCAGCCGTGCTTTTCATATTTCCTAATTTTTTTGGCTTTCTTATGACTATACATAAATTATATGATGCATGATAGAACATGAAACTATCAACATATTGCCAAAATAGACGGGATTGTCATCGATCACCCACCATCGTGATCTAGTAATATGTGCAGATAAATAAAGTAAAATATAATAAAATTGTAAGACTTACTCGAACCTTACAAAAAAAATGTCAATGTAAAATCCAATAAATTAACGAAGTAGATCCTAGATACCCAATGAGTTGCTCGATCATAGTTAACAATGGCTTGAGTGATACTCAGTTGTCTCTATATATGTTAAAGGTCACAAAGCTAAAGTAAAGGTTGCACCTCTGCCAACAATATAATAAGATACAACAAATTTGTATTTGAACCTTACCATAGTGAAAGGATTCTTATGGCCACCTAGAGGGGTTGAATAGGTGCTAATCAAATTTCAAATCTTTTTTTAATTTAGGCTTGACACAAATGGTAAATTATCTAGATATGTAACTAGGTGAATCCACCTATATGACAAGATGTAAGCAAGCAAACAACAAAAAGATACGAATAGTAAAGTATGGTAGAAGGATAGAGGTAACCGATAGAGGAGCACGCGGAGACACAAGGTTTGATTCCCGTAGTTTCTTCCTTTTGAGGGAAAGTACGTCTAAGTTGAAGGGGTGTGGTGCCACGAAAGCCAACCAACGCCACAAAGGAATCACTCAATTCTCGGGTGAGCAAACAACAAATGTTAACTCATGCTCCACTAAGCGGTAGCCTTGATGGCGGCAACAAGAGTTTTTACACAAAGCTTGGGGCACACATCCACAATTGAATTAGAGGCTCTCAAGTGGCAACCACAAAGCTTCACACAAAGACTAGCTTCAGGGCAACCTCTGGAAGATCCACAAAGAATATGAAGGAAAATACAAATTTCTTTGGTGAAAATATGGGGCTAGGTCTTCTCTACCAAATCCTCAAGTATCAGGAGATTTAAGTGGGGGAGTAGAGATATCTAGGCAAATGAATCTCACAACAATTGAGGGTTTTTTAAACTGAAGGCTCGACGAGCCCGACTTTGAATTAATAAAGCCATCACAATAATGGAGGTCAAAGAGCAATTCTTGAGTTCCACGCGCTTCTGAGAAGACGACTTCCTTTTATACATGTGCGGGGAATCCACCCATTGGCCAGCCGCTCGGGCTGGTAGTACCGGTGAGGTGTGGGAGATACCACCTCCAGCAAACACCAACAGTCACACGCAGCGAGCCACAGATGGCCAAACGGCCACACCGCAACGGGTCGGTAGAGCCGCCCGGGGCAGGCCGGATGTGCCCACGAATCAGCCCGGTACCACCGGATAGGCAGTCTCGGGGCCACCGGTGCGGTACCGGCGTGGTACTTGTCTTCGAACAAAAAAGGATATCGGGGTTAGGGCATCTCCAGCGGCGCGACGCATTTTATTGTCCGCGAGCGTCCGTTTGCATCGCGCCGCGGACGCTAAAATGTCCGTTTTTGTTCGCGCGTCCGTTTGCGTCTAGGGTTGGCTCCAGCGGGGCGACACATTTTTTTACTTGTTTTTTTTTCCTCTTCTCCATTTAAACATAGTTCCAAATATTACATATTGAAACATGATTTTACACAAACTAACACATAGTTTGGAACATGGTTTACACAAACTAACACATAGTTTGAACCATGGTTCACACAAATAAAACATTAAAAAAAAGAAACCAGCTGTGTTGATTTTCATATGTTCGCTGCCAAGAAAGAACATTCGAGGGTACACCCAGTCACCCAAACTGGAAAATTCAGCTGGTAACGGTGGCCATGTTGGTTCTTCGAGGAAGAACATGCGGAAACCTTGACTACTGGCTTCAACTGGCCTGTAGCCATATTCGCTGCAAAGAAAGAACACTCTAAGATCTAACTATCGGTGTCCGAGCCGGATTCGCCGGTGTGGTAGTGCATGCGGCACGCTGTGTCGTCGAACACCTTGACGATCATCTCGCCATCACCCTCGTAGAGGAAGGTGAGCTGGCAGCCGGGCTCGAGCTCGAGGTCGCGGGCGAACTTGTCCCACCAGGTCCCGCTATGGACTTCCTCGCGGGCCTGGCTGCGTCGCGGGAAGATCTAGGCGGCGCTACGGCGGAGCTTGTGGCGGCTAGGGTTTGCTTGGAGGAGTGGATGAGGAAGAAGAACGCGCGTCCTCTTTATATAGACCGGAGGTAGGAGACGGCCGTGGGACGCGTGGCGTCGCCATTAACTTCGTTGGCGGAGGTGGGCGGCGGCCGCTCGGCAGTCGAGGCATCGCCATTAACGTGGCGCAGACTGCCGAAGCGAAGCGGCGCCAGTCACTGGCGCGCCTGCGAAGACGCATCGACGCAGGGTCACTGCCAGGCGGGCCCGACGAAACGTCCGCCAGACGCGAGCGGACACTTTGCGCGTTCGCGCAGCGTCCAGAGACGTATTCGAGGCACATATTTGGGCCAGATTTGCGTCGCCGTAGACGGCCCGGTCACTTTACGTCGCCTCGCTGGAGAAGTGCCCAGACACATTTTCGATCACGGCGGACGAAAACTATCGCTGCTCGTTTACGTCGGCTGGAGATGCGCCTAACAGTAGCGGCGGTAGTGTGGGTGTGGCACCCGCCACGCGCGGTGTGGTACCGGCCTGGACCTGGCGGTACCACCGGCCGGCACAGCACGCGCACGCCCAGGCGCCCAGCACACACGTCCATTCTTCTTTCTTTACTCATTCCTTTTCGGGAAATGCACTTTGGCTCATAGGAGTATATGCTCCCATTATGTGAATCCATATTTCAAAGTATCAAAAAATTCTAAACTAAATTTTTACATGTACATCTAGATATTTTATATTGGTACACAAGTTTTCAAAAAAAAACTAAAAATAATTGTGGCTCCTGTAAAAAAGACAAGTTTTGATGCTATAACACGACTACGTACAGGATATTTTTTTGTCTTTTTTGTACACGCCATATAAAATGTTGTTTCTCCACGAAAATTTGTGCACTAACATAGAATGTCAAGATGTACACCAACAAATTTATATCAGAATTTTTTAACATTTTTAAAATTGTTTTTTAATTATTTTATATAATGAGAGCATTTGCTCCTATGAGCCAAATTGCCACCAATAGTTCTTTGAATGTCAGTAAATAGCCCATCTTCAGTATCTGCAAATAAATATGGGTTTTTTTTTGGACAGAGATTTGGTGCACATGGGCACCAGTGATCTCGTTTTTTTAAAAAATTAAAAATAATAGTTTTGAGTTGTAAAAAATTCTGAAAAAAAATCCACACATAGTCAATGATGTATCCCACAAACGGGCAAAAAATCAATTTTAAATACTTAATATTTTGAGCTACAAAAAAATGACAAAATTGTAGATCTGAGTAGTCATTTTCAAATCTCCAAAACATATCAGAATTTGTCATTTTTGTCTAGGTAAAAATAAAAAGAATTTTGGATTGGGATTTTCCATGATTGTGGGATGTATCATTGGTAATCTACAGAATTATTTTCATAATTTTTAATAACTTGTAAAAACATTTTTCAATTTTTTTAACTGAGCGAGAGCACTGGAGCTCGTGTGCTAAAAGCACTTTTCGTTTTTTTTAAGAATTGCAAATAAATATGGGTAGACACTCCCTACCGGGGTCCGATAAGAAACAAATCATCTGACCGATCCAATTCCAATCCCGTCCAACTCTATTCCATCGTACGGTCCACATGCAACTTTTTTTTCTGACGACATCTTTCTTTTGCGCCGTTAACCACGCGCATCTCCATAATTTCCGGTCGGTTACTAATTAATTCTGACCCACGCATCCTCCCGAATCGATCTGCTGCTGGTCGTCTCTCTCGCCCCACCGCATCACCAGTCCTATCCCCACAGCGCCGCGCCGCCACATGCCATCCTGCCCGAGACCGGCGCCTTCACCTGGATCGAGTAATCGCTGATACCCATGTTGTTCCGCCGTGGAGAACCGTCGCCGAGGCATTCCTTATTGCCGGCGGCCGGCACTGTAGGTTGGGAGGGGGATTGGCGGATCAGCACGGCCCTGGAGGTTGCTTCCACTGATCCATGTACCGTTTTTTCAAGACGACACGAGTCCGGATAAGGTAATTACAACGACCTAGACCTAGGTCCCAACCTGTAGGCACGGAGGGCACAACAGCCACGATGAGATGTTGCCATTCCTGGCTGCCTCATTAGACGATCCATCTCTTCAGCGATTGCAGCATGCTCGTCGTCCTCATGCAATTTGTGATATTATAGTGTTTTCCCAGTGTGTACCCTGCAAGTAATGGGAAATCTACTCTGGCTCATAGGTGTAGATGTACTTACTATTTAAAATCATATTTTAAAATGTTTGAAAATTATGGAAAAAATATCAGGGTGTACATCCACACATTTTATGTTCACGCACGAAGTTGCACAGAAAAATAATATTTTTGTGGCCAGTGTAAAAAAAAAATCCGACGCTCCAAAATAGCATTTAACGAGACATTGTTTTTATCTTTTTTACATAGTGCACACAAGATATTTTTTTCGTGCCAAACTTTTGTGAGCTAACATAGAATGTGAGGAAGCACACTCAGGATTTTATTTCGAAATATTTTAACATTTTGAAATAAATTTAAAATGCATTTTTTATAATAGGTGCATCTAGACCTATGAGGCAAAACACCATGCCCGGAAGTAATTGAGTAATATGATTTTTTGTAATCCAGGGCGCTGCGTATGCCAAAGCCGACGCCTCCCGATGATTGCTACACCAGTTCCAGCTAGGCCCTGCCTCCCACTTGCCGACTCTCTTGGCACATGATGGGAGTGAGGTACGTTGGCCTGGGCAGTCTTGGAGCTGCAATCGTCCTTGGAAGAGTCTGGCAACGGCGGTGTCGCTGCCCTGTTGTCCCAAGTCTGAATGCCTCACCATTCTTGGTTGGAGGCAAGGCTAGGCGAGGCCTAATGTTGTTGTGGTCTGTAGTCGAGGGCACCTCCTTACCAAGTTGCAGTCGCTTGGTGAGGACGGTCGTGTGTGTGTGTTGTGTGCGTGTGTGCCCCTCCTTCTGGAGGTTGTACTCCCGTTGTCTTCTTCCTGTTCAATGAAATGAAACGCAACATCTCTTGCGTTTTCTCGAAAAAAAAATCCGCAGATTGACTTTTATCCTTATCGTTTGCCCATCATGCACTGTGTAAGCTGACCACACAAACAAATAGTTCCTGATGAAATTGGTTTGCACATCAAAGGAAGATGTACTCACATGCTGGAGGCAAGCATAGTCAGTTCCAAATTCTCAAATGTATATGCTTACAACGAAAGAGGAGTTATTCTAAGATAGCAATGATTATGTGCTTCATAATATCTATGCTTCCAATGCAGATAGGATAGGTTATTGAGATATACCTAATTCCTTGCTTACAAACATTCATGCTTCCAACGAAGATGATGTATGCTGAGATAGCACTAATCTCTCACTTTGAAATATCCCTGCTTCATATGTACCTAGTTGTGTTTCAGGCTTCCAAGCTTTTACATGGTACTAACATTGTTTCTTCTCCGAGAAAAAAATTGACGACCTCGTAGGCCTTCCACCTCCACGCGGCATTGCTACTTCAGACTTTCACCCATTGCGGAAAATTCCCCACTGCTGCCTCCCGTAGGAGTCTGGGCCGTGCGGGTCATCCTCTCGGACTAGCTATTGATCACCCCCTTGGTAAATTATTGCCTCACCAACTAGCTAATCAGACGCAAGCTCCTCCTTGGGTGGATTTCTCCTTTTGCTCCTCAGCCTACGGGGTATTAAACCGTTTCGAATTGTTGTTCCCCTCCCAGGGGCATGTTCTTACGCGTTAATCACCCGTCCGCCACTGGAAATGTGTTAGGCGTGCTCCAAAGTATGTATTTATTTCTTTACGAAAGTATACATTTTTGCGTGTTATTTAAATTGTCAATATAATTGTATTTTAAACATTGTCCCATGTTTCCTACATTCGTCCTTATCTTTTGCTCAAGATTCAAGTGACACATTCTAGTTTAATTTTTTTTTCTTAGTGAAGTGCTATCTGCCGGCTTCGACGACATCAAGGACAAGTATGCCGAGTTCAATATTGTGTGGTCCAACGTTTCTCCTATTAGAAGCACCGTCGCTAGAATGAGCGGTTTCTTCTGTTGGAGATATGCCCAAGAGGCAATAATAAAATGGTTATTATAATATATCTTTGAGTTTATGATAATGTTTGCATACCATGCTATAATTGTATTAACCGAAACATTGATACATGTGTGTTATGTAAACAACAAGGAGTCCCTAGTAAGGCTCTTGTATAACTAGCTTGTTGATTAATGGATGATCATGGTTTCGTGATCATGAACATTGGATGTTATTAATAACAAGGTTATGTCATTAGGTGAATGATATAATGGACACACACCCAAATAAGCATAGCATAAGATCAAGTCATTAAGTTCAATTTGCTATAAGCTTTCGATACATAGTTGCCTAAGTCCTTCGACCATGAGATCATGTAAATCACTTACACCGGAAGGGTACTTTGATTACATCAAACGCCATTGCGTAAATGAGTGTTTATAAAGATGGGATTAAGTATTTGGAAAGTGTGAGTTGAGGCATATGGATCAATAGTGGGATTTGTCCATCCTGATGACGGATAGATATACTCTGGGCCCTCTCGGTGGAATGTCATCTGATTAGCTTGCAAGCATATGATTGGATCATAAGAGATGACATACCACGGTACGAGTAAATAGTACTTGTCGGTAACGAGGTTGAACAAGGTATGGAGATACCGATGATCGAACCTCGGAGAAGTAAAATATCGCGTGACAAAGGGAATCGGCATCGTATGTAAATGGTTCAATCGATCACTAAGTCATCGTTGAATATGTGGGAGCCATTATGGATCTCTAGATCCCGCTATTGGTTATTGCTCGGAGAGGAGTCTCGACCATGTTTGCATAGTTCGCGAACCGTAGGGTGACGCGCTTAAGATTCGATGTCGCATAAGTAGATTTGGAATATGGTATGGAGACGAAGTTTGTTCGGAGTCTCGGATGGGATCCAGGACATCACGAGGAGGTCCGGAATGGTTCGGAGAATAAAGATTCATATAAGGAAAGTTGATTTCTAGGTTTCGGAAAAGTTCGGGATTTTTCCGGTGAAAGACCGGGAAGGTTCTAGAAGGTTCTGGGGGTTCCACCAGTGGGCCCACGACCCTAGGAGGCCTAGCATGGGCCGAGGGGATGCTCCCTAGCCTAATGGGCCAGGGGCACCTGCCCCTCAAGGCCCAGGCCGGCCAACCCTAGGGTTTTCCCCAAAACCCTAGGGGGGATCAACTTGGGGGGGGGAAGAATTCCCCCTCCCCCCTTTGGCCGCCGGCCCTAGATGGGTTTGGGGCTTTGGGGGGCCACCCAAACCGACCTCCCCCCCTATATAAAGAGGGGAGGGGGCAGGGGGGCGTTCACCCCTTCAGACCTAGCTCTGGCCGCCACCCTCTCTCCTCCATAGTGCTGTACCGGCTTGGCGAAGCCCTGCAATTTTTCTCCTCCACCACCACCACCACGCCGTCGTGCTGCTGGGATTCCGTGGAGATCTACCACACCTCCGCTGCCCGCTGAAACGGGGAGAGGACGGGCTTCATCGACACCGTACGCGCGACCGAGTACGGAAGTGCTGCCGGATTGCAGCACTGGGGATGATCGTCTACACCAACAACGAGATCTAATCTCGTAGGCTTTAGAAATCTTCGAGGGTTAGTCTCATATCAATCTCGTTGCTTCGATCTTGTAGATTAGATCTTGGGTGTTCCATAGATTAGATCTTGGATTTATTCGTCTTGCGGTAGGAAATTTTTTGTTTTCTATGCTACGAACCCCATCAGTGGTATCAGAGCCATGTCTATGCATAGATCTGTTGCACGAGTAGAACACAATGGTTTTGTGGGCGGTGATGCTCTTGTTGCTTTAGTTTGTGTACTTTGCATCTTGCGGGATGGTGGGATGAAGCGGCCCGGGCTAACTTTACATGACCGCGTCTCATGAGACTTGCTCCACGCTTGACATGCAACTTGTATTGCATAAGTGGCTTTGCGGGTGTCTGTCTCTCCCACCATAGTGAAGATTGCAATTTGCACTTTCTATTGTCAACACTAGTATCACCGTTGTGGTTCATGTTCGTAGGTAGATTGGATCTTACTCGAAAACCCTAAACCACGTAAAATATGCAAACCAAATTAGAGGCGTCTAACTTGTTTTTGCAGGGGTTTGGTGATGTGATATGGCCATGATGTGATGATGATTATATTTGATGTATGAGATGTTCATTGTTGTATTATGGCAACCGGCAGGAGCCTAATGGTTGTCTTTAATTTTGTTAAGACCTGCGTGTCTATTCATCATGTAATAGCTTTATTTCAAGTAGTTGTTATAGTAGCTATAAGTGATGGACAACCATGAAGTGGTGCCATGGACCTTGGTGCAATGCTGGTGATGATGGAGATCATGCTCATGTGCTTTGGAGATGGAGATCAAAAGCACAAGAAGAAAGGCCATATCATATCACATATTATGAATTGCATGTGATGTTAATCCTTTATGCATCTTATCTTGCTTAGATCGCGACGGTAGCATTATAAGATGATCCCTCACATTAATATCAAGATAATAAAGTGTTCTCCCCTCGTATGCACCGTTGCTACAATTCGTCGTCTCGAAACATCTCGTGATGATCGGATGTGATAGATTCTACGTTCACATACAACGGGTGTAAGCCATGTTGCACACGCGGAAATACTTGGGTTTGCTTGGCGAGCCTAGCATGTACAGACATGGCCTCGGGACAACGGAAACCGAAAGGTTGAACACGAGTCATATGAATGATATGATCAACATGTTGATGTTCACCATTGAAGCTACATCATCTCACGTGATGATCGATTTTGGTGTAGTGGATTTGGATCGTGTACCACTTAACAACCATGAGGGATGTTGTATTAAGTGGGAGTTCATTAGTAATTAGATTAAAACATGAACTAATTATCATGAACATAGTCTGAATAGTATTTTGAATTAAAGTTTGTAGAATTGGCATCCGTTTTCTACCATACGCTAGTCTTGTAATTGAGGTAGAAATATTGTTAAGTCTGACAAGTAACTTTACGGACTGGTGCCGTATTGTTAAAGAATCAAGATATGATTAAGTCCTAATGCAAACTTTTAGTAAACCTCACATTGATGATTCAAAGAGCAATGGTTTCAATTAGTACCAAATCATCTTGTCTCTGTGAAACTTGAAGTTCAAATACATTTGAAAAGTAAGGAGCTGGAAATTTTGTTTTCAGAAATAAGCAAGGTATGAGATATGTGTGATATCTAAGACCCTATTGCAAGATGATAGAATATAATCTAGTGAGACTACATAAACTCATAAGTTTTATGGGAATGTACGAAGGTTGAAGACGCTAGGCGTCTCGATCCTCCAACTAGTTGGGCACTAACGATATTCACATATCCATGAAGTGATCGTCCTTAGTATGCACCGTTGCTAAGACTCGTCGTTTCGAAGCATCACGTGATGATCGGGTGTTATAGATTCTACGTGTGCATACAACGGGTGCAAGCCAGATTTGCACATGCGAATACTAAGGTTAAACTTTACGAGCCTAGCATGTACAGACATGGTCTCGGAAAGTCGTCATGATTTGATGGATAAAATTATGAGTGAAATTGTTCATCACATTAAAAGGTTACTAATAGTGAAATCTGGAACATTTGTCATGTGATGACCAACTTCAAAGTAAGAACCTCGAGGTTATTGGTATTTGACCAATGGACCTAAAAGTTATTGAAGGTGAAGTGTTTTCTGAGAATGGGGAAAGCTAAAAGAGAAACTACAAAAGATATTTTGGCAGAAAGAAAGAAAAAGACTAGAAAGTCTAGCTCAGGTGTATATAGATGATATACATGTTATGGATGTATTCCTTGTTTGGTCACATAATAAAATTCTTGGGTATTTGTACCAGATTGGTTGGTATGAGATGTCATACAATACAACGCAATACAAGAATACGATGGCCTAAGTGACTGATAAGGAATATGGTAATAATGCACGTCTGGAACATAATAAAGTGTTATTATGTTTGTCGTTGGCATTCTACCTAGCCCTTGGAATTTATAATAAAGAACTTAATAAATTGTTATTTTGCTCTGGTCAAATGAAAACAATGAGTTGTTCAAATTATGACATTACTCCATGTACGATGGATAAGTTATTATAAATCTTAATGGTGAAACACACATACATAACACTGACGCTAAAATGCCATAAGGCAAATGATGTGAATTCCACTCATTAATGGAACCGCCATTTAGGTCATGTTGGAAAGGAACGCATGAAAGAACTCCATTTGAATGGAATTTTTGGAGTCATATGATTTTTGAATCATTTGGCGCTTGCAAATCTCTTCTAAAAGGAAATGACTTAAATACCGTTCATAGGCCAAGAGTTGAACGTGCAACTAACTTAGTGGAAACACACATGATGATATATGTGGTTCACTAGGCATAGTTGTGTGCGGGAGATTCTTCTACTTCATGAAAACTTCCAACAATGAATTGAGTATATATATGTGGATATATTTGATAAGGAAGAAGTTTGAAACATTTTGAATGGATTCAGATAAATTTCAGCATGAAGTGGAAATCATCGTAATAGAAAAGTCAAATATCTATGATTGGATCATGGCGGAAATATTTGAATTACGAGTTTTAGCGAGCATCTAAGAGAGTTATGAAGTTGTTCTACAACTCACGTTTCTTGGGGTATCATAGTGATGATGAAGTATCCGAAAGACGTATCCAAACCTTGTTGGATCAAAGATGAGATAAAATATTGATGCCATTATATTTTTGTGGATTATGCTTTAGAGACTACCACTTTTACACTAAATAGAGCATCATCATAATCCGTTGAAATGACACCATATGAGTTATGGCATGGGTATAAACCCTAATAGTCCTTTCTTAAATTTTGGTATGCGTAGCATAAGTAAATAAGTTTACAACCAAAATCGGATGAATGTCTTTGTTGGTTATCCCAGAGAACAAATTGGGAATTCTTTCCACTATGAAGTAAAAGACAAAAGAGTTTGTTAATGTTACTTACTTATTCAAAGAAATTGTTTCTAGCGAACTATTTGAGTGGGAGGACAATGGAACTTGATAAGGTTCATGAACCTGAGCATGATGATCAGAGTAGCACAGCATCGGAAATGGTTCCGGAAGCAGCTACGAAGATCATGGCTCCCATGTCTATAAAGTGTTATAGTCATGGAGATCAAAGTACTTATTGAACCTTGTAGATGTGGTTTATTTTGTGATCAAATAAATGATTTGTGGACAAAGGATTGTTTTTGAACAATGATAAACCGACTACATACAAAGAAGTTGTGATGGGCCCTGACTCCGTTAAAATGGCTATGCGCCATGAAATCCAAGATAGATGAATGCTTTTTGAAAGTAAATGGATCTATAAAATAGATGGACTTGGATGGAATATCCTTAAAGAAGCTTGACTTATCGAAAAGTTGTTTATGACAAAGTTCAAAGAGTTGACTACGATAAGATTAGATCTTCCGTGGCAATGCTTATAGTCTGCGTGGATTATTCTAGTAATCGCTACATATTTCTTTTAAGAGATATGATAGTAGGATGGCAGAAATACATTCCTTACCAGAAGTATGTATGAAGGATGTATACTAGATACAACCAAGAGTTTTTGCTAGTCCGTGGAATACTAGATAGGTATACGAACTTCAATTGGATGAAGTGAGTATCGCGGAGTTGGAATCTTTACCGGATGAAATAGTCAAAGAGTTTTTGATTTCATCAGAAACGATGAAGATGCTTGCATTTGCAAGAAATTAAGTGGGAGCGCTGAGACATATTTGTAATACTTTATGTAGATGACATATCGTTGATTATAAATAATGTAATTATATAATTGATTAAAAAGGTTTCATTGAGAATTAACTTCAATGAAAAGATATGGACTGAAACATATTTAGTGTCAAGATCTATGAAGATAGATTGAAACACATAATAAGTTTAAGTCAAAGTACATAGAATGGATATTGAAGTGGTTCAATATTAAGAAGGTGTTCTTTTCATGTGAAGGTTTAACAAGACTTGAGTGTATTTGACACTCGATGAGTAAAAACACATGAGTGATTTTAGATCACGAGTAATATGTACAAAGTCAGATGTCATGTGCTCTAAAGTGTTACGAGCATTGATACGCGTTCAACACGCGTCCGTTGGGAACCCCAAGAGGAAGGTGTGATGCGTACAGCGGCAAGTTTCCCTCAGTATGAAACCAAGGTTATCGAACCAGTAGGAGCCAAGAAGCACGTTGAAGGTTGATGGCGGCGGGATGTAGTGCGGCGCAACACCAGGGATTCCGGCGCCAACGTGGAACCTGCACAACACAACCAAAGTACTTTGCCCCAACGAAACAGTGAGGTTGTCAATCTCACCGGCTTGCTGTAACAAAGGATTAACCGTATTGTGTGGAAGATGATTGTTTGCAGAAAACAGTAGAACAAGTATTGCAGTAGATTGTATTTCAGTAAAGAGAATTGGACCGGGGTCCACAGTTCATTAGAGGTGTCTCTCCCATAAGATAAATAGCATGTTGGGTGAACAAATTACAGTTGGGCAATTGACAAATAAAGAGGGCATGACCATGCACATACATATCATGATGAGTATAGTGAGATTTAATTGGGCATTACGACAAAGTACATAGACCGCCATCCAACTGCATCTATGCCTAAAAAGTCCACCTTCAGGTTATCATCCGAACCCCCTCCAGTATTAAGTTGCAAAGCAACAGACAATTGCATTAAGTATGGTGCGTAATGTAATCAACAACTACATCCTTAGACATAGCATCAATGTTTTATCCCTAGTGGCAACAGCACAACACAACCTTAGAACTTTCATCCTTTGTCCCGGTGTCAATGCAGGCATGAACCCACTATCGAGCATAAATACTCCCTCTTGGAGTTACAAGCATCTACTTGGCCAGAGCATCTACTAGTAACGGAGAGCATGCAAGATCATAAACAACACATAGATATAACTTTGATAATCAACATAACAAGTATTCTCTATTCATCGGATCCCAACAAACGCAACATATAGAATTACAGATAGATGATCTTGATCATGTTAGGCAGCTCACAAGATCCGACAATGATAGCACAATGGGGAGAAGACAACCATCTAGCTACTGCTATGGACCCATAGTCCAGGGGTAGACTACTCACACATCACTCCGGAGGTGACCATGGCGGCGTAGAGTCCTCCGGGAGATGATTCCCCTCTCCGGCAGGGTGCCGGAGGCGATCTCCTGGATCCCCCGAGATGGGATCGGCGGCGGCGGCGTCTCTGAAAGGTTTTCCGTATCGTGGCTCTCGGTGCGGGGTTTCGCAACGGAGGCTATTTGTAGGCGGCAGGGCAGGTCAACAGGCGCCCCGCGGGCCCCACACCCCCGCGCCGCGCGGCCAAGGGGGGCCGCCTCGCCCGAGGGTGTGGCCCCCTCCTGGCCCCTCTTCGTCTCCTCTTCGGACTTACGGAAGCTTCGTGGCAAAATAGGACCACAGGCGTTGATTTCGTCCAATTCCGAGAATATTTCGTTACTAGGATTTCTGAAACCAAAAACAGCAGAAAAACAAGAATCGGCACTTCGGCATCTTGTTAATAGGTTAGTTCCAGAAAATGCACGAATATGACATAAAGTGTGCATAAAACATGTAGATAACATCAATAATGTGGCATGGAACATAAGAAATTATCGATACGTCGGAGACGTATCAGCATCCCCAAGCTTAGTTCTGCTCGTCCCGAGCAGGTAAAACGATAACACAGATAATTTCTGGAGTGACATGCCATCATAATCTTGATCATACTATTTGTAAAGCATATTTAGTGAATGCAGCGATCAAAACAATGTATATGACATGAGTAAACAAGTGAATCATATAGCAAAGACTTTTCATGAATAGCACTTCAAGACAAGCATCAATAAGTCTTGCATAAGAGTTAACTCATAAAGCAATAATTCAAAGTAAAGGCATTGAAGCAACACAAAAGAAGATTAAGTTTCAGCGGCAACTTATAACATGTATATCTCATTGATATTGTCAACATAGAGTAATATAATAAGTGCAATATGCAAATATGTAGGAATCAATGCACAGTTCACACAAGTGTTTGCTTCTTGAGGTGGAGAGAAATAGGTGAACTGAATCAACATAAAGGTAAAAGAATGGTCCTCCATAGAGGAAAAAGCATCGATTGCTATATTTGTGCTAGAGCTTTGATTTTGAAAACATGAAACAATTTTGTCAACGGTAGTAATAAAGCATATGTATCATGTAAATTATATCTTACAAGTTGCAAGCCTCATGCATAGTATACTAATAGTGCCTGCACCTTGTCCTAATTAGCTTGGACTACCGGATCATCACAATGCACATGTTTTAACCAAGTGTCACAAAGGGGTACCTCTATGCCGCCTGTACAAAGGTCTAAGGAGAAAGCTCGCATTGGATTTCTCGCTATTGATTATTCTTCAACTTAGACATCCATACCGGGACAACATAGACAACAGATAATGGACTCCTCTTTTATGCATAAGCATGTAACAACAATTAATAATTTTCTCATTTGAGATTGAGGATATATGTCCAAAACTGAAACTTCCACCATGGATCATGGCTTTAGTTAGCGGCCCAATGTTCTTCTCTAACAATATGCATGCTTAACCATAAGGTGGTAGATCTCTCTTACTTCAGACAAGACGGACATGCATAGCAACTCACATGAAATTCAACAATGAATAGTTGATGGCGTCCCCAGTGAACATGGTTATCGCACAACAAGCAACTTAATAAGAGATAAAGTGCATAATTACATATTCGATACCACAATAGTTTTTAAGCTATTTGTCCCATGAGCTATATATTGCAAAGGTGAATGATGGAATTTTAAAGGTAGCAATCAAGCAATTTACTTTGGAATGGCGGAAAATACCATGTAGTAGGTAGGTATGGTGGACACAAATGGCATAGTGGTTGGCTCAAGTATTTTGGATGCATGAGAAGTATTCCCTCTCGATACAAGGTTTAGGCTAGCAAGGCTTATTTGAAACAAACACAAGGATGAACCGGTGCAGCAAAACTCACATAAAAGACATATTGAAAACATTATAAGACTCTACACCGTCTTCCTTGTTGTTCAAACTCAATACTAGAAATTATCTAGACCTTAGAGAAACCAAATATGCAAACCAAATTTTAGCATGCTCTATGTATTTCTTCATTAATGGGTGCAAAGCATATGATGCAAGAGCTTAATCATGAGCACAACAATTGCCAAGTATCACATTACCCAAGACATTAATAGCAATTACTACATGTATCATTTTCCAATTCCAACCATATAACAATTTAACGAAGGAGAAACTTCGCCATGAATACTATGAGTAGAAACTAAGGACATACTTGTCCATATGCTACAGCGGAGCGTGTCTCTCTCCCATAAAGTGAATGCTAGGATCCATTTTATTCAAACAAAACAAAAAAAACAAAAACAAACCGACGCTCCAAGAAAAGCACATAAGATGTGATGGAATAAAAATATAGTTTCAGGGGAGGAACCTGATAATGTTGTCGATGAAGAAGGGGATGCCTTGGGCATCCCCAAGCTTAGACGCTTGAGTCTTCTTGATATATGCAGGGGTGAACCACCGGAGCATCCCCAAGCTTAGAGCTTTCACTCTCCTTGATCATGTTGCATCATACTCCTCTCTTGATCCTTGAAAACTTCCTCCACACCAAACTCAAAACAACTCATTAGAGGGTTAGTGCACAATAAAAATTAACATATTCAGAGGTGACACAATCATTCTTAACACTTCTGGACATTGCATAAAGCTACTGGACATTAATGGATCAAAGAAATTCATCCAACATAGCAAAAGAGGCAATGCGAAATAAAAGGCAGAATCTGTCAAAACAGAACAGTTCGTATTGACGAATTTTAAAATGGCACCAGACTTGCTCAAATGAAAATGCTCAAATTGAATGAAAGTTGCGTACATATCTGAGGATCATGCACGTAAATTGGATTAATTTTCTGAGCTACCTACAGGGAGGTAGACCCAGATTCGTGACAGCAAAGAAATCTGGAACTGCGCAGTAATCCAAATCTAGTACTTACTTTTCTATCAACGACTTTACTTGGCACAATAAAACACTAAACTAAGATAAGGAGAGGTTGCTACAGTAGTAAACAACTTCCAAGACACAAAATAAAAACAAAGTACTGTAGGTAAAAACATGGGTTGTCTCCCATAAGCGCTTTTCTTTAACGCCTTTCAGCTAGGTGCAGAAAGTGTGTATCAAGTATTATCAAGAGATGGTGTGTCAACCTTACCTTGGGCTTTACCCTTACCTTTCTTATTGTTTTTCTTTCCCTTTGGTTAAGGAAATATATGATTTCCCCCCGGTATAGAGGTGAATTTCAGAGTGCCTTCTCCCACATCAATGACTGCTCCCAATAGTTTCAGCAGGGATCTTCCGAGTGTGATTTTTCCTGTCCCTACACATTCAATAACAAGATAATCAATGGATATTGTTCTTCCAAGAATGGTTGTATGCACACCTGCAGCTATTCCCTTAGGAATTATAACAGAGTTATCAATGAGAGTTATTTCTTCTCCTCCTTCATCGACTCCCCAAAGTTTCAAAGATTTATAAATGCTTTCAGGCATAAGACAAAATTCAGACATAATATCACAGTAGGCATGAAGAGTTCGATCACCGATAACAATTTTAACAGTAGGATCCCACAATGAAAGTTTAGAGTTCACTAAAACTTGTTCAAGACGATTACGAACATGGCAATAGTTATCATCCAAGCGAGATGTACTTATCTCGAGATTGTTTAATCTACTATATATGCTAGTGAGGGCTGAATCAAAGTTATTAGCTGAATCATGTGATGCAACCAACTTCTTTATGGCATTAAAAGCTTGATCCCCATTGCAATGAAGGAAATCTCCTCCCACTAAAGTATCCAAAGCATATCTATAGCGAACCATAAGACCAAAATAAAAATTACTAAGGAGCAAACTTAGAGTCATTTGAGGTTCAGTTTTACGATAAGAAGTAAAAATTCTAGACCAAGCATCCTTAAAACTCTCCTCATCCCCTTGTTTGAAAGTGAAGACTAATTCTTCAGGCGAAGAAGTAACAGGTTCAGAGCTAGACATGGTAACAAAAGTAACTAATTTTTTTGTATTTTTATTATAGAGTGCAAGACAGTAAATAAAACAAACTAGATAAAGTAAATGCAAGTAACTAATTTTTTTTTGTGTTTTTGATATAGCAAACAAGATAACAAATAAAGTAAAACTAGCAACTAATTTTTTTGTATTTTGATTTAGTGCAGCAAACAAAGTAGTAAATAAAACTAAGCAAGACAAAAACAAAGTAAAGAGATTGAGAAGTGGAGACTCCCCTTGCAGCGTGTCTTGATCTCCCCGGCAACGGCGCCAGAAAAAGCTGCTTGATACGCGTTCAACACGCGTCCGTTGGGAACCCCAAGAGGAAGGTGTGATGCGTACAGCGGCAAGTTTCCCTCAGTATGAAACCAAGGTTATCGAACCAGTAGGAGCCAAGAAGCACGTTGAAGGTTGATGGCGGCGGGATGTAGTGCGGCGCAACACCAGGGATTCCGGCGCCAACGTGGAACCTGCACAACACAACCAAAGTACTTTGCCCCAACGAAACAGTGAGGTTGTCAATCTCACCGGCTTGCTGTAACAAAGGATTAACCGTATTGTGTGGAAGATGATTGTTTGCAGAAAACAGTAGAACAAGTATTGCAGTAGATTGTATTTCAGTAAAGAGAATTGGACCGGGGTCCACAGTTCATTAGAGGTGTCACTCCCATAAGATAAACAGCATGTTGGGTGAACAAATTACAGTTGGGCAATTGACAAATAAAGAGGGCATGACCATGCACATACATATCATGATGAGTATAGTGAGATTTAATTGGGCATTACGACAAAGTACATAGACCGCCATCCAACTGCATCTATGCCTAAAAAGTCCACCTTCAGGTTATCATCCGAACCCCCTCCAGTATTAAGTTGCAAAGCAACAGACAATTGCATTAAGTATGGTGCGTAATGTAATCAACAACTACATCCTTAGACATAGCATCAATGTTTTATCCCTAGTGGCAACAGCACAACACAACCTTAGAACTTTCTCACATCGTCCCGGTGTCAATGCAGGCATGAACCCACTATCGAGCATAAATACTCCCTCTTGGAGTTACAAGCATCTACTTGGCCAGAGCATCTACTAGTAACGGAGAGCATGCAAGATCATAAACAACACATAGATATAACTTTGATAATCAACATAACAAGTATTCTTTATTCATCGGATCCCAACAAACGCAACATATAGAATTACAGATAGATGATCTTGATCATGTTAGGCAGCTCACAAGATCCGACAATGATAGCACAATGGGGAGAAGACAACCATCTAGCTACTGCTATGGACCCATAGTCCAGGGGTAGACTACTCACACATCACTCCGGAGGCGACCATGGCGGCGTAGAGTCCTCCGGGAGATGATTCCCCTCTCCGGCAGGGTGCCGGAGGCGATCTCCTGGATCCCCCGAGATGGGATCGGCGGCGGCGGCGTCTCTGAAAGGTTTTCCGTATCGTGGCTCTCGGTACTGGGGTTTTCGCAACGGATGCTATTTGTAGGCGGAAGGGCAGGTCAAGAGGCGGCACGGGGGCCCCACACCACAGGGCCGCGCGTCCAAGGGGGGGGGCCACGCCGCCCTAGGGTGTGGCCCCCTCGTGGCCCCTCTTCGTCTCCTCTTCGGACTTCTGGAAGCTTCGTGGCAAAATAGGACCCTGGGCGTTGATTTCGTCCAATTCCGAGAATATTTCGTTACTAGGATTTCTGAAACCAAAAACAGTAGAAAACAGCAACTGACACTTCGGCATCTTGTTAATAGGTTAGTTCCAGAAAATGCACGAATATGACATAAAGTGTGCATAAAACATGTAGATAACATCAATAATGTGGCATGGAACATAAGAAATTATCGATACGTCGGAGACGTATCAAGCATATACCAGAATGATTCATGTAATGATCATTGGACAACAGTAAGAATATCCCTGAGTGCTTTAGAAGAACCAAGGATATATATAGTTTTGTATGGGTAATGACAAACAAATCGCTGTAAAGTGTTGCACCGATATTAGTTTGGTCACATATAAAATAAAATTTCAATCTCAATTAGGCTAAGTGTTATTTAAAAGGGTAGCACAATGAGCTAGAATATGTCTATGCTAGATTTAGATGAGTTCTAAATATTGTGACGGATTCTACAAACAAAGGCAGAGTATGTCATTGTTTTGACAATGACTGAGGATGTTGAGTCGAGAAGTTCTTTGAGAACTTGGTGTAGTTCCGATAGTGTCAGAACTTTGAAGCTATATTGTGTATGACAATATTAGTGACTTATTTTCAGACCGCGGAATTAAGGTTCCACCAGAGGACTAAGCATATACAATTAATGCTGACTCATTTGGAAAATGAGTGATGCGTTGAGACGCAAATGAATTGCAAAATACATACGTTTCTGAACAGTCAAATCCGTTGACTAAAACCTCTCCCGTGAGCAAAACATGATAAAGCACTAGAAGGCCAAGGTGTTATATCTTTACAAATGTAAACTAGATTATTGACTCTAGTGCAAGTGGGAGACTGTTGGAGATATGCCCAAGAGACAATAATAAAATGGTTATTATAATATATCTTTGAGTTTATGATAATGTTTGCATACCATGCTATAATTGTATTAACCGAAACATTGATACATGTGTGTTATGTAAACAACAAGGAGTCCCTAGTAAGCCTCTTGTATAACTAGCTTGTTGATTAATGGATGATCATGGTTTCGTGATCATGAACATTGGATGTTATTAATAACAAGGTTATGTCATTAGGTGAATGATATAATGGACACACACCCAAATAAGCATAGCATAAGATCAAGTCATTAAGTTCAATTTGCTATAAGCTTTCGATACATAGTTGCCTAAGTCCTTCGACCATGAGATCATGTAAATCACTTACACCGGAAGGGTACTTTGATTACATCAAACGCCATTGCGTAAATGGGTGGTTATAAAGATGGGATTAAGTATTTGGAAAGTGTGAGTTGAGGCATATGGATCAATAGTGGGATTTGTCCATCCTGATGACGGATAGATATACTCTGGGCCCTCTCGGTGGAATGTCATCTGATTAGCTTGCAAGCATATGATTGGATCATAAGAGATGACATACCACGGTACGAGTAAAGAGTACTTGTCGGTAACGAGGTTGAACAAGGTATGGAGATACCGATGATCGAACCTCGGACAAGTAAAATATCGCGTGACAAAGGGAATCGACATCGTATGTAAATGGTTCAATCGATCACTAAGTCATCGTTGAATATGTGGGAGCCATTATGGATCTCTAGATCCCGCTATTGGTTATTGCTCGGAGAGGAGTCTCGACCATGTCTGCATAGTTCGCGAACCGTAGGGTGACGCGCTTAAGGTTTGATGTCGCATAAGTAGATTTGGAATATGGTATGGAGACGAAGTTTGTTCGGAGTCTCGGATGGGATCCAGGACATCACGAGGAGGTCCGGAATGGCCCGGAGAATAAAGATTCATATAAGGAAAGTTGATTTCTAGGTTTCGGAAAAGTTCGGGATTTTTCCGGTGAAAGACCGGGAAGGTTCTAGAAGGTTCCGGGGGTCCCACCAGTGGGCCCACGACCCTAGGAGGCCTAGCATGGGCCGAGGGGATGCTCCCTAGCCTAATGGGCCAGGGGAACCTGCCCCTCAAGGCCCAGGCCGGCCAACCCTAGGGTTTTCCCCAAAACCCTAGGGGGGATCAACTTGGGGGCGAAGAATTCCCCCTCCCCCTTTGGCCGCCGGCCCTAGATGGGTTTGGGGCTTTGGGGGGACACCCAAACCGACCTCCCCCCTATATAAAGAGGGGAGGGGGCAGGGGGCGTTCACCCCTTCAGACCTAGCTCTGGCCGCCCCCCTCTCTCCTCCATAGTGCTGTACCGGCTTGGCGAAGCCCTGCAGTTTTTATCCTCCACCACCACCACCACGCCGTCGTGCTGCTGGGATTCCATGGAGATCTACCACACCTCCGCTGCCCGCTGGAACGGGGAGAGGACGGGCTTCATCGACACCGTACGCGCGACCGAGTACGGAAGTGATGCCGGATTGCAGCACTGGGGATGATCGTCTACACCAACAACGAGATCTAATCTCGTAGGCTTTGGAAATCTTCGAGGGTTAGTCTCATATCAATCTCGTTGCTTCGATCTTGTAGATTAGATCTTGGGTGTTCCATAGATTAGATCTTGGATTTATTCGTCTTGCGGTAGGAAATTTTTTGTTTTCTATGCTACGAACCCCATCATCTTCACACTGCCGGAAGCAGACTGGTATTCTTCTCACTCAAGAAGGCACTCAAGAAGGCAGGGGAGGGTTACATGTAGCGGTGCATGAGGTCGCTTTTTTGGAAGTCATCTACGAGCTTCTGACGTTCATTGTTGATGTTGTCCTCGCCGCCCTTATATTCCACTCTGATCTTGTTCGTGCTCCTCTTTGGAAGCGCTCGTCTACATGTGAGACGTGCTTCTATGGTTTTCGTCGGTGTGTTCATCGACTTCACCGTCGTCCGCAATGTTGACTAGTCCCTTTAGAATCTTGTAGGTGTGTTCGTGATGCATGTGTCATTTTCATGAGAGATGGACTGTGGGCATTATCACAAACCATGTGACCCATTCTTGTCTTATATGGAAGCAAATTCTGATATGACTTGAAGTGGAAGATATTTTTATTTTGAATCAAATTATATCCTTTGTAGGATGATCAAATAGTATGATTTTTGTGAATCAGTGTCAGTAGAAACAAATTTTCTATTGGAAACAATATCGGCGCAAACATAATTTTTTGTGTCTTTTCTACACTGCAAATAAAATACTTACGATATAACCTCTAGTTATCTGCGAAGCAGTCTTGTCGGGCAAATGAAGCAAAAGTTTCTTGGTAGGAAGCAAAAGTAAGTTGCACTTGTGACAAAATTTACCAGTTAAAACAGTGCTTCCATTATTGGAAAACAATGCTTCGGTGGCACAAAAAAATATTGGACTTAAAGAAAAACTTAACGAGTTTTTTTGTATTTGTTAGTTGGAAGGATCTCATAATTTGCCAAATATATTCCCTAAAAATTAGCGATTTGTTTGCATAGATTGACCTTTTCTATGGGAAGCACTTATTACCAGGAAACTAATCAAAGCCAACAACCGTTAGGCCCACAAATGCATGATGTAGGAGAATCGGATGATCTGCTTCCAACTTCCATCGTACGGTAATACATGGGTCCGATGGATAGCCAGGGATCGGCGTCCGATTGCTAGTGCTCCCCATAAATATGATATACTCCCAAACGCCTTCAATAAAATGCTTCTTTGAAAGAACGCCGCAGAGAAAAATCATGGGACATACAAGAAGCTCTTCAATCTTCTTGGGAAATATTTCACCAAATGCTATCATAATTTAAGTCCTACAGTTTTTAGGAAAATAATCAATACAACAAAACCGTTGTCATCTATAGCAAAACCCAATTAGGAGAGACATGCACTTTCACATAGTTCCAACCGTTAGGTTTCAAATCCGATCACATTGTGCATAATTTTAACTATAGTTTTCTATTACACTTAACAAATTTGACCACTTTGATACTGTACCTAAATATTTAAGATGCAATATTACTATCATACAACTTATAGGGTTTGTCATCATAATGGAATTTAAATAGTTTAACTTGTTTTTTAACAAAAGTTACATGAGGTATTTCTAAATTTTGTTGCATTATTTATTATGAATAATTTTATTCAATCGATTATCTCTAGATCCAGTAAGAGGAAAAAGGAAAAAATCACACACATCAACGGATTAATTTGTGGCACTCGAATAAACTGGAGTGTTTACGTGTCTATTTAGGTATAATTTTAGTATCTTTAAAATACTTGACAGAGAGTCTAATTCGTATTTTCTAGCAAATATCTCGATAGAGATTTTATAGAGTTTTTTTTTTGCCTATCTAGTTCTAAGGGTAAATAGAAAATTCTAGAGTACTATACGCATTCTATTTCTTAGTTGTAGGAAAAGTAGAAAGTTTTAGAGTCTATGAATTGCATGTAATCATTTGTTCTTGTATCTTTAGTGCTTGTTTATTGGATCTTTCAAATATGTCTTCTTGTTTCTGTATTTTTTTATGATCAACTAGCTGCACACTATACTCGATATTAAAGTAGCATCGGTGTTAATAGGAACACATGAGAACTTAAAACATACAATCTAGCGCGATGAATACTCTTAATATATGTTTCTAGGCTTTGGTGGACCTTCTTCTTCCTATGTATCCCACAACTTCGAGGTGCTTCATATTCAAATTGTGTCTCTCCCTCCTCTTCATTCAAGTACCACAATGGTGCATTTTGTGTCGATTTATGTCGTGGTCTTTCTACTGAACAATAGAGGACACGACATGCAACAAACATGGAGGTCATGCAATCACCTTGACCATACTCTAGAAGCCGTGAACTATGGTGGGAGAAGTGCTTGTAGTCATGCACCATAGATGTAGGCCTCATGAATAAACCACTCTAAAAACATTATGTTTCATGCCTCCACCTCACCATCTTTTCAATATGATCCATATATGCTTTTTAAGGTGCCTCAATGATAGATTGGTTGGCCACATCACATGATTTCTTCCTTCGATCTACCACAAGGAGTATCTGGGGTAGGAAACTTTAGTTGTTTATTGAATTTTGTGGATTCCACAGCTCTATCAACCCAAAAGTGTAGCCTTCGTCTGGTGTTGGCATGAATGTAACCAGGAAAAAAAAAGTTCCACATCTATGCTTTTCTCTTTTGGAAAACAACAAAGTTTGGCATTGTGATAAATAATTCGAAAAAAAAACTAGATAGAAAAGTCGGATTTGATATAACAACTCTTTCAAAGCTTCTTGGCATGGCCACCTACATAGTGAATCATGGTGATAAGCTTGTCAACATATCCTAATACCTGATGAAGTTGTTTTTGTTTTCATGGAATCGGGACATTAGTTTGCATTTTCATTGCAATTGGTAGTGCGAATATTTTTTGACGCAAACACGCGCGCACACTCACACCTCCAGCATATACACGCACGCTATCACAACGCATATCGAATACCGGGATCACGAAGATTCAAGATTGGTGAAGTTATCACAAATTTCTGAACGAAAACATTGTCTCCCACTGAATATTCCTCCTAAATGGACTTCGAACATGCAGCCTGGTTTGACATGGGTATAACTATCCTCCTACCATCCCATCACATATTTGGTTCTTGGTTGTGTCAACTGTAAGCTAACCAGTAGCGGGGGCGGCAATATTTTCTTTAGGGTGTGTTTGTTCTTAGTCCTTACAATTGATAGTGTTAACATGAAGCTAATCAAGTGGAGAAAACCGGGAAATGAACGTCTTGCGTATTTGGGAAACCATTGATTTTCACCTGCCAAGAATTGTGTTCGTGCGCAAGTAGATGAAAACTCTTCCAAGAAATTGCATTTCAGTCTACTAATTTGGAACTGAGAAGTACGATGTAGAAGGATTATTGCACTTCCCTTATCTCTTGGGTTTTGGAACAGATAGATACTGCAACATTGGACAGTTTTTACAAGGGGGGACTGAGGTCTCGAATGCATGCAGGTTGAGTTTGCATGTGTTGGGGCCTGCTACGCTAGTGAGCTACTGCCTGAATGGGGAAAACATAACAGGGTTAGCTGTGACAACAACATGATGGTGCGGCAGGAAAACTAATAAGGTCACTTGCAGGTGCTGAGCATTCAAAGGAAAAAAGGTCAGTAGACGCAACACAGCTTAGCACAAACTTTGGTGTCTTGTAACATGATTCATCTTACCAAGCTGAATTATCTCGATCAGGAATCAGGACAAGATCGATTTGCAATGTCAATATTCTAGGCACCAATTCAGAATTCAGCCATCCAGAATATCAGATATCTTCAGGATAAAAGAATGGTAGTAGTGCAATGACATCACTGCAAGCAACTGCTCCATGCATGATTGCATCTTATCATATCCTCGGATGAATGAGCGCGTCATCATCTTGGACACTCAAGCTAGCTCATGCATGGTAGGTGGCAGCTAGGGTCCATCAATCTCCTTTTCTACATGTTATTATCTGCCAGCTTAATACCAGATGTTTGTTTTTCCTACCTATTGAATAATGGATGCATGATAATATCAAGTGATCATCCCCAGTACTCACTCGATCAGATGATCCTCTTGCGGTTGATGTAGGCGTAGGACCTAACCAACCAGAGGTAGAGCATGAGCCCGACGGCGTTGACGCCGGCGAAGAGACTAGAAGCGTAGTCGAACCAGCTGTCGCTGGTGTTGGTGACGTGGCCGACGAAGGAGATGAGTGCCCTACTGATGAACACGCCGATGCCACTGAGGCTGACTAGGTACAGCGCCAGGCCCAGGTTGCGCGCGCAGCTCGCCGGGCATCCGGTCGTAGAAGACTGATCGATCGACCATGGCGGACGCGTCAGCCACCCCAATCATCGCGTACTACTGCACTAGCCAGTACACGCGACCGCCCCGAATGAGATCGGAATCCGATCCGACTTCCGGATGAAATCGGTGCGTGCATGCCACGCGACCACCCTGATAAATGTTCGATCGCGCGCGGCCTTCCTCCTCCGCCAATCTCCACTTCTGTGATCGCCACACGAGCGAGCGAGCAAGAGCGATCCAGCACGATGATGGCGCTCGCGTCAGAGTTCTGCCCCAGCGCCGACTCCGTATCCTCGCCGCCGTCATACACGCCGGGTGCGCCCTCGCCGCCGTCCCAGCGCGGCCTGATGCTTTCGTCGACGGACGCCCTCTTCTTCTTGGACTCCTCCTACAGCCCGTTGTATGCGGAGTACTACGAGGAGTACACGCCTTCGAGCCCTTCGCCGAGCGCGGGGTCGCCGGACTACACGCCGTCGAGCCCTTCGCCGCGCGCGGATTCACCAGACTACTCGCCATCGTCAACAGGCGCCCCCTTCTTCTTGGACTTCGACGAGCCCTACACCTCGTCGTCCACGGAGTACACGCCTTCAAGCCCTTCGCCGCGAGCGTCACCGGACTACACGCCGTCGAGCCCTTCGCCGCGCGCCGGTTCGCCGGACTGCACGCCATCGAGCTCTTCGCTGCGTGCCGGTTCGCCAGATTACACGCCCTGGAGCCCTTCGCTGCGCGCCGTGTCGCCGGACTACACGCCCTCGAGCCCGTCGTCGCGGCTCGTTTTCCACATGGTGCCTCCGTCGTCCCCGGATTACACGCCACTGACGCCGTCAGATCGCGCTGCATCGCCTGACTACACTCCGTCGACGCCTTCTTGCCACGCCGCGTCACCGGACTACACTCCGTCTACTCCTCCGAGGTACCCCGCGTCGCCGGACTACACGCCCAGTACGCCGCCTTCGTCACTCCTGGTGTCTGACGCCGAGTCACGCGCGTCGCCGTACTACACTCCGTCGACTCTTCCAAGTCACGCGGCCTCGCCGGATTATACGCCCAGCACGCCGCCTCCACCGCCCCAGGTGTCTGAAGATGAGTCGTGTCCGTGCCACCGCCGCCATCACCCGTACAAGAGGAGCGACGCCAGTCGGATCAGCCGCAGGAGGATTCAGCGAGCCTTGGGATACTAGGCATCTTGTCGACATTGCCTGCCTCTGTCTTATGTAAAAATCCTAGCATTTTATGCCTTCCTTTATCTCTGTACAAATATTGTATTATTCTACATGAATCGATGAATATGAATATATATGTATCAAACTTTTTTGTCAAGATTTGAGATTCTTGTCATCCTTTAGATTAATTCATCGTTTGTGATTGCGAGGATCTTCTTTGTTTGTCAAAAAAACTGAAATCTTCAATGGTACATGATATCTGATCATTCATCATTAATCGAGCATAACAAGTAGTAAAATCTTAAGTAATGTACAACCTGAGCTTATGATGTGACATCTTATACTCATCTTTTATTCTGCCCTGTTTTCCCCCCATAACTAGTAGCAGGAGCTCTGGCCAGTAAACTGAAGAGTGAAGCCCGGGGTACATATAACAGCGTAGTATTCTTTCTTTCATTTTTTAGAAAACATATTGTAGAGAAGCGAAATTATGAATAAGTTTTTAGAAGTTTGTTCTTTACTTGATTGGTATTATGATGGAGCATGGAAGGATTCTGCTGCACAGAGCGGCAGTAGCTGGTGGATACCTGCATCAGGCTCATTATTCTGCAACAGATGGCATTTTGTTCAGTTAACAGGTCTCTGATCGGGTTCTTTTATACGAGGAAATCTTCATACGTTGTTGTGATGTTTTCTCTTACGTTTTGCTTTTATGCTTGTAGAACTGAACACCAGCACTGCGATGACCATCATGTTCCTTATGATGAATGCAGTTCATTAGTCTGAAGAAAGGGCAATCTCTTCTTCTTAATTAATAGATTGAGCCAAAGTGTTTGCCTGCATTTCAAACAAAAAAGAGTCTGGAGAAAGGGCTTGCAGCTAGCTGAGCACCAAACGAATGCCGATTGCTGAAACATAAGGATCCGAGGTTGTTTACAACCCCTAACACGCCCCTTCTCTTCTAGTGCAATCTATGCAAGAACAATACTGGCCTAATACATAAAATGGCACATCCTTAGTTGCATTGTCGGTTCAAAAAATGTTAGCAAGTACAGGCTCATGGAATCTCTTAGCAGTCTCCCCACAAGCTACAGAGATTTAAACATAGAACCAGCAATTGAAATAACTACAGAACATGGGGCAAGATTACAGCCGCAGCTACAAGATTTCAGTACATGTCCTATAAAAAAAGAGATTTCAGTACATGTGAAAATGGCAAGAATTAAGGATATAGGAGAACAATAAGTTCAAAAAAATCAAGTCACCGAAGCAACAAAAATGCATCTGTAAGTGTTGTGAACCACCTAAAGATCTATCCGCAACACAAGCACCACCAAATCAACAGAATTGTAAACAAAAGGCACATCTACCAGACGACTGGACGCGGTCAGGTTCGATTATTCATGCATGAATCACGAAAATGTCCATGGCTGATTTTGAGACTAGCCATGGCCGGGTTTGTAAAATCCGCCATAGTGGTGTTCTGTTTTTGGGTCCTACCACCCCTGGTCCGGTTTTTCCTTTTGGCAATAGAACACAATACTGGAGCAAACAGATAATAATAGTTATGTTTGATCAAACAGATACTAACAGATACTTGAGCAGGCGTGCCAGAAGGGATGTTAGAAATGACACAGGCTCACCCGAAACCAGTCAACTACTCACCCGAAAAAACAGTCTGCATCCTTATTGCTGCACAGTACATCACTTTTCGATAAAGTCCCAGTGTCCCACGCAAGAACCCATTCATCAAGGACGCCTTCCGTCGGTAGCAAGAGGCTGGCCGACTAGGCATTTTCCCTAAATACTTTAGGAAGCTGGGCACCGTGTTGAAACTTTTGAATTCTCTTCTTATTTTTCTTGTTGTTCCTCTTTGCCTTTTCCGTTTTGTGGCCTTCCCATTTTCAGCTTGTCAGCATTGACCCACATAGATTGTGCCTCTTCAGCAACAGCATTGTCAGCCCCATTACCATCGCAAGCAATTTCTCTAGTCGATTGTACCTTATCAGGACTCAGAACAGCTCTAGCCTTGGCCGAACAGGAAGACGAATCTTCCACTATATTAACCATCAAATTAAAGGCTGTCTCCCGGATAATCTTGCCACGAAAAATATATCGGGGTAAAGATGGGTCATGGTAGACAATAAGATCATTGTCTTCCCTCAACCACTCACACATCAACTTGGCCTAGCTCGTTAGCAATAACCAGCGTAGCACCAGTGGCTGCAATAAATATTTGCCCTTTGTAGTTCACAAGACTTGAGGCACACATCCGGATTAAATCACTCAAATAGATGTCATGAGGTTCAGCATTGAGCTTCAGCATCTCACAAATCAACTCGGCTTCCTTGGTAATACACACAAAGGCAGCCATGGCCACCTGTGAAAATTCATCGTTCCTGGCGGCGATCAGAAGATGTGCACATTCCATGATTGTAATAAGTGATGACGAATGCTTTGTGACTTGATACTTTAGTTAATAAAGCAAGCCGTGTGCATCTATTGATGCAGAGGCTGGGGCTAAGCTCCTTTATCGAAAAAAAAAGAGATGATGTGCACATTCTTTGATCATGTGACTCAGGGCGATCGTGCTGGGCGGTCTGTGTTCTGACTGAGTATTCAACACTGACATAAGTTGATCCTCCATCTCGATACAACACTTGGTGGCAGCAGCCAAGCGATTCCCAAATCCCCTACCGTTAGTAACAATTTGGTCTGCTCCCGGTTTCAACGAGTTAATGGCACTCGTGATCACACAACTTGTTTCGTATGTGCACTTAAGTTACACATGATGCAAAATGAACTAATTAGTCTCACAACTTGCAAAATGTGTGCACTGAGGTCACAAAATGGGTTGATGGCTGGTTTTTGGCAAAAACCGGTCACACATGGAGCACGGGAGGTACACGGGCTGGTTCTTTTTGCAGTTAAACACTTGCCCCAAAATTAGAAGCACCGAAGTCTCATTTAAGTTGGAGCTTGCCCGGTGCCCTCTTCATTCATATCTTCAGCGATGTGCACGTGAGGCCGGATGATTTGGTGGCCTCTCTTTGGAGCAGCACTGCAGCATCTAGTGCTGCGAATATTCAGTTGACCTCAAACCTACACAAAGCAGAACAATATTCAACCCATTTTTGCCAAAAACCAGTCATCAACCTGTTTTTGCCAAAAACCAGCCATCACACGTTTTGCAAATTGTGTGACCCGTTAGTTTATTTTGCAACATGTTGTGTGACCACGGGTGCCATTAACTCTTATATCTATGTATTCAGACCTGTGACTACATACTACATATGCAAGTTGGAAGTGGGGAGTGATGTTTTGGCACATGGGAGCGTATGCTCCCTTTATTTTGAAATGCATGTTAGACACATTTAATATTAAACAATTGAAACAAAAATTTTGCACGTACATCTTTATGTGCTACGCGCTCACGGTCGTTTCATGAAAAATCGACTTGTCGTGTAAAAAAGACAAAAGTCGGTGCTAAAGTAAAGACTACACAAGGTATTTTTTCTCTTTTTCACGTAGACTACAAAAATAACATTTTTTCGTGAAACTTGACGAAACACACATATATTATGGAGATGTTCATGTAAATTTTTTTGTCAAAATTTTTTAACACTTAGAAATATGTTTTTATGGTAGAGGGATCATACGCACTTGGGAGCCGAATTGAGTTTCTGATTTTGTGGATTGTCTCAAGTACTACTTTCTATTCTATCTATCCCTCAATGTAACTTGCATTATATTTGTTCTACAAAGAAGGTTTGGCAGAAGTTGCACATTTTAATAGAAGGCATTGCATTTGTGTGTATAGTTTAATGATCTGGAACTATGATCCTCTTCCATCTGGTTGAATAGTGTCTAATCTAACTGCTTTAAATCAAACATCCATACAATTCCAATTGCTTAATAACTTTCATCACATGGCACCACAGCTGGTTGGTGATCAGATTAGGAGACAATGATGTGGTTTCAACATTCTACTCACAATGCAGAGTGCGTTGATTGAGCTGGTTGGTGATCAGATTAGTATTTAGCAAGTATAGGAACACTACCAACAAACAAAAACAAGAGGGAAACTGCATTTGAATCCTCTGTGCAAACTGCTATCAGCTGCCATAACAGGTGAAAAACAATCAATCTACTTGATTTGTAATTCAAATTGGATGAAACATGGCAGTTCATTCAACCTGGTACACATTGAACAAGATGAACATACACATGTACAATAATTGCCTAGAATCAAACAGATGTAAAAGAGAACTCATCAACATAGCAGAACACAACTACGAATCAGACGAAATATGACCTCTACATCCAAATGCCAGTCACATGTCATATCTGAATTGGGTCAACCTGTGATTCTCCAACAGGTTGGTTGCTCTGGTTCACATCTACACATCTGTCCTTTGCCAACCCCCAGAAAGATTCTTGCAGTCACTTGGCTCACTTCATAGAGATGTACTGTCGGAACTTTACCGTGGATCTCTACCAACTCACTCTGCATTGCCCATTGCTTAAGAAGTCGTCGGCAATCTAGCGCTCAACAAGGATGTCAAGCATCCAATGATGTTTGTCAGCTATCCTAACAATGTACCCCACCTACGACTGCTCACCTCCAGCACCAGAGACGTGGAGGACAACGAGCGCGAGTAGTGCCCTAGATTCCCTGCGCATGACGTCCTCCGCGGTGCTCGACCTTGTCGACGCCTGGGTACTGGAGCACCACGGCCGCTGCATCCGTCACCTAGCAGTTCCCCATTCAGGTCAAGAGCAAATTTTGGCCTAATATGGTATCAGAGCAAATTTTGGTCCTATTTTTCTAGTCCGTGCGTCTTGGCTTGTTCACCCGCGCCGGCCATCTCTTCCCTGCCGCCGGCCGTCTCTTCCTCGTCGCCGGCCGCCGCCCTGCCATCTCCCGCCGGTCGCCGCCCTCTCCTCCGCCCCGCCCCGCCCCGATCTGATTCCCCGCTCCAGGTCGTCCGCCCCGCGCCGCCTGATTCCGGGCGTGGCTGTCCGCATCGCCCGCCCCGCTCCCGATTCAGCTCGGGACTCCGTCGCCTCCGTCCGCACGCACGTCCGCGCGTGGTGCGTGGATTCCCCCCAGCCCCGGCCGATTCTTCCCAGCTCCGGCCGATTCACCATCCACTTGGTCGCTTCCTTGCTCTGCTGCTTGTCCTCATCCAAGATTGCATTGGGAAGTTGCCTTCCATCGTCGCACGTCCGCGCGTGGTGCTTGTCCTCATCCAAGATCGTCCAGGGTCAGATTGCTCCAGCCCAATTGCTCCCTGCCTGTCCGTCGCTCTGCTCTCTGATCGGCCCGATTTCTTCTGCGTGGCCGTGGTGACTTCCAGCTGAGGTAAAAAAAAAAAAAAAAAAAAAAAAAATTGTTACCTTATGTCTTCTTCGGCTGATCCCGCCCCTTCTTTGGGCCCACCTTCGGTACTTGGTATTTGTCCGCTGTCTCCGTGTATGACGGCTAGCCATTTTTCGTCGCCCTTTGCGGCCTCTTCACGCGGCTCTGCCCGCGCTTCACCGACTCCGTCTACGTCGGCCCACCGCTCTATGCCGACTTTTACGGCCTCTTCATGCGGCTCTACCCGCGCTTCGCCGACTTTGTCTCCCTCGGCCCGCCGTTCTACATCGACTTTTGCGGCCTCTTCACGCGGCTCTACCTGCGCTTCGCCGACTTCGTCTACGTCGGCCCGCCGCTCTACATCGACTTTTGCGGCCTCTTCCCGCGGTTATGGCCGCGCTTCGTCGACTCCGTCTACGTCGGCCTGCCGCTCTACATCGACTTTCGCGGCCTCTTCACGTGGCTATGATCGCGTTTTGCCGACTCTGTCTTCATCGGCGTGTTGCTCTCCGTCGCCCCTTTTGGTGGCCTCTGTGCTTGTGGGTGATAGCTCTTCGTCGGCACCTGATTGTGCGTCGACCTCTCCAGTCGCGCCCCTCTCTACGCATGAGATAGCGCAGCTTCACTGCCTGCTTGATGCTTGGGATTCCGCCACGTCGCAGCCTCGCGGTCCGAGTCTCCGCCCTCGTCCTCATTGCACCTACTGTGGCAAGGTTGGCCACCCTTCCTCCACTGCTGGACACGGGATCCCGCCACGTCGGCCAGCTTCCGGGATCGTCGCCAGCCGGCTCTTCGTGATCTTCTCAGCTTGCACTCTCTCGATCGGGACATTCTCGTGGGTCTTCGTGGTCTGCTCGCTACTCCGCACTCTTCCTCGCCGGCGTCTGCTGGTTCTGTGGATCGGCTCTTTCGGCACCGCGCGACCACCACTTTCTACACGATCGAGTACGTCCCCGTGGTATCTGGATTCTGGAGCTTCCTTTCATATGACCTCTCGAGTCTTCTATTCATGCTGCTCTTCGGTCTCTTATTTCTCCTGTCCGTGTTGTCACGGCTGATGGTACCTCTATTCCTGTTTCTAGTACAGGCACCCTTTCTACTCCCTCTTTCTCTGTCCCTGATGTTTCTCATGTTCCTCGCCTTCAGATGAACCTTTTCTCTGCTAGCCAGCTCACCGATTCTGGTTGTCGCGTTATTCTTGACGCTGAGTCTTGTGCGGTTCAGGATCGTCGCACACAGGTCCTGGTTGGAGCTGGCCCTCGTAGCCGTCAGTCTCCGGGGCTTTGGGAGTTAGACTGGCTTCGTATTCCCTCCGCTGCCACTTCATCTGCCAGTTCTCCTTCGGTTGTTGCCTCTGTCACCGGCTCGTTTCAGCAGTGGCATCATCGTCTTGGTCACCTTTGTGACTCTCGCCTGTCGTCTTTGGTTCATCGTGGCCTTCTTGGGTCTGTCTCTGGAGATGGGTCGTTACACTGTCAGGGTTGTAGGTTAGGCAAACAGATTCAGCTTCCCTATCCTACTAGTGTGTCTGTCTCTCAGCGACCGTTCGATTTAGTCCATTCAGATGTTTGGGGTCCGGATCCCTTCGATTCGAAAGGGGGCCATCGATACTGTATCTTATTCATTGATGATTTTTCACGGTACACCTGGGTGTTTTTCATGCGCTCTCGCAGTGAGGTGCTCTCTATTTATCAGCGGTTTGCGGCCATGGTCCGCACTCAGTATTCCTCACTCATTCGTGTTCCGTGCTGATTCTGCTGGTGAGTATATCTCTCAGCACCTTCGTGGTGTCCTTGCTGAGGAGGGCACCCTCGCTCAGTTTTCTTGTCCCGGCGCGCATGCTCAAAATAGCGTCGCCGAGCGTAAGCATCGTCATCTTCTTGAGACCACCCGTGCTATGATGATTGCCTCTTCTCTTCCGCCACATTTCTGGGCTGAGGCTGTCGCTACGTCGGCCCACCTCATTAACATTCAGCCTTCCGCTGCTCTGTGGTGGCATTCCTCTCGAGCGTCTCTCTGGTGTTTCTCCAGACTACTCGACTCTCCGTTCTTTTGGTTGCGTCTGCTATGTCCTTCTGCCTCCTCGCGAACGCACCAAACTGACCGCTCAGTCTGTTGAGTGTGTTTTTCTCGGATACAGTGATGAGCATAAGGGCTATCGCTGTTGGGACCCCGTTGGTCGTCGGATGCGCATCTCTCGTGACGTCGGATGCGCAAGTTTTCCCTCAGTAAGAAACCAAGATTTATCGAACCAGTAGGAGCCAAGAAGCACGTTGAAGGTTGATGGCAGCGAGATGTAGTGCGGCGCAACACCAGGGATTTCGGCGCCAACGTGGAACCTGCACAACACAACCAAAGTACTTTGCCCCAACGAAACAGTGAGGTTGTCAATCTCACCGGCTTGCTGTAACAAAGGATTAAATGTATAGTGTGGATGATGATTGTTTGCAGAAAACAGTAGAACAAGTATTGCAGTAGATTGTATTCGATTAAAAGAATGGACCGGGGTCCACAGTTCACTAGAGGCGTCTCTCCCATAAGATAAATAGCATGTTGGGTGAACAAATTACAGTTGGGCAACTGACAAATAAAGAGGGCATGACCATGCACATACATGATATGATGAGTATAGTGAGATTTAATTGGGCATTACGACAAAGTACATAGACCGCTATCCAGCATGCATCTATGCCTAAAAAGTCCACCTTCAGGTTATCATCCGAACCCCTTCCAGTATTAAGTTGCAAACAACAGACAATTGCATTAAGTATGGTGCGTAATGTAATTACTACATCCTCGGACATAGCATCGATGTCTTATCCCTAGTGGCAACAGCACATCCACAACCTTAGAACTTTCTGTCACTGTCCCAGATTTAATGGAGGCATGAACCCACTATCGAGCATAAATACTCCCTCTTGGAGTTACTAGCAAAAACTTGGCCAGAGCCTCTACTAATAACGGAGAGCATGCAAGATCATAAACAACACATAGGTAATAGATTGATAATCAACAGAGCATAGTATTCTCTATCCATCGGATCCCAACAAACACAACATATAACATTACAGATAGATGATCTTGATCATGTTAGGCAGCTCACAAGACCCGACAATGAAGCACAATTAGGAGAAGACGACCATCTAGCTACTGCTATGGACCCATAGTCCAGGGGTGAACTACTCACTCATCACTCCGGAGGCGACCATGGCGGTGAAGAGTCCTCCGGGAGATGATTCCCCTCTCCGGCAGGGTGCCGGAGGCGATCTCCTGAATCCCCCGAGATGGGATTGGCGGCGGCGGCGTCTCTGGAAGGTTTTCCGTATCGTGGCTCTCGGTCCTGGGGGTTTCGCGACGAAGGCTTTAAGTAGGCGGAGGAGATAGGACAGGGGGCCTGACAGGGGGCCCACACACTAGGCCGGCGCGGCCAGGGCTTGGGCCGCGCCGCCCTAGCGTCTGGCCACCTCGTGGCCCCACTTCGTGACTCCTTCGGTCTTCTGGAAGCTTCGTGTGAAAATAGGCCCCTGGGCGTTGATTTCGTCCAATTCCGAGAATATTTCCTTACTAGGATTTCTGAAACCAAAAACAGCAGAAAACAGCAACTGGCTCTTCGGGATCTCGTTAATAGGTTAGTGCCGGAAAATGCATAAATATGACATAAAGTATGTATAAAACATGTAGATATCATCAATAATGTGGCATGGAACATAAGAAATTATCGATACGTCGGAGACGTATCAGCATCCCCAAGCTTAGTTCCTGCTCGTCCCGAGTAGGTAAACGATAACAAAGATAATTTCTGGAGTGACATGCCATCATAACCTTGATCATACTATTGTAAACACATGTAATGAATGCAGCGATCAAAACAATGGTGAATGACATGAGTAAACAACTGAATCATATAGCAAAGACTTTTCATGAATAGTACTTCAAGACAAGCATCAATAAGTCTTGCATAAGAGTTAACTCATAAAGCAATAATTCAAAGTAAAGGTATTGAAGCAACACAAAGGAAGATTAAGTTTCAGCGGTTGCTTTCAACTTATAACATGTATATCTCATGGATATTGTCAATGTAAAGTAATATAGCAAGTGCAATATGCAAGTATGTAGGAATCAATGCACAGTTCACACAAGTGTTTGCTTCTTGAGATGGGGAGAGATAGGTGAACTGACTCAACATAAAAGTAAAAGAAAGGCCCTTCGCAGAGTGAAGCATTGATTGCTATATTTGTGCTAGAGCTTTGATTTTGAAAACATAAAGAGAGCATAAAAGTAAAATTTTGAGAGGTGTTTGTTATTGTCAACGAATGGTAGTGGGCACTCTAACCCCCTTGCCAGGCAAACCTTCAAAGAGCGGCTCCCATGAATCATTTTTATTTTTGGGTGGTACTCCTTCCAACCTTTCTTTCACAAACCATGGCTAACCGAATCCTCGGGTGCCTGCCAACAATCTCATACCATGAAGGAGTGCCTTTTTATTTTAGTTTTATTATGATGACACTCCTCCCCACCTTTGCTTTCTCAAGCCATGGCTAACCGAATCCTTCGGGTGCCGTCCAACAATCACATACCATGGAGGAGTGTCTATTAGGTTAATTAATTTGGGACTGGGAATCCCATTGCCAACTCTTTTTGCAAAATTATTGGATAAGCGGATGAAGCCACTAGTCCATTGGTGAAAGTTGCCCAACAAGATTGAAAGATAAACACCACATACTTCCTCATGAGCTATAAAACATTGACACAAATCAGAGGTGATAAATTTTGAATTGTTTAAAGGTAGCACTCAAGCAATTTACTTTGGAATGGCGGAGAAATACCATGTAGTAGGTAGGTATGGTGGACACAAATGGCATAGTGGTTGGCTCAAGGATTTTGGATGCATGAGAAGTATTCCCTCTCGATACAAGGCTTAGGCTAGCAAGGTTATTTGAAACAAACACAAGGATGAAGCGGTGCAGCAAAACTCACATAAAAGACATATTGTAAACATTATAAGACTCTACACCATCTTCCTTGTTGTTCAAACTCTTTACTAGAAATTATCTAGACCTTAGATAGACCAATTATGCAAACCAAATTTTAGCAAGCTCTACGTATTTCTTCATTATGTTGGGGATATGCCCAAGAGGCAATAATCAAATGGTTATTATAATATCTTTGATTTTATGATAATGTTTACATACCATGCTATAATTGTATTAACCGAAACATTGGTACATGTGTGATATGTAGACAACAAAGAGTCCCTAGTATGCCTCTTAACTAGCTTGTTGATTAATGGATGATTAGTTTCATAATCATGAACATTGGATGTTATTAATAACAAGGTTATATCATTATATGAATGATGTAATGGACACACCCAATTAAGCATAGCATAAGATCACGTCATTGAGTTATTTGCTATAAGCTTTCGATACATAGTTACCTAGTCCTTATGACCATGAGATCATGTAAATCACTTATACCGGAAAGGTACTTTGATTACACCAAACGCCACTGCGTAAATGGGTGGTTATAAAGGTGGGATTAAGTATCCGGAAAGTATGAGTTGAGGCATATGGATCAACAGTGGGATTTGTCCATCCCGATGACGGATAGATATACTCTGGGCCCTCTCGGTGGAATGTCGTCTAATGTCTTGCAAGCATATGAATAAGTTCATAAGAGACCACATACCACGGTACGAGTAAAGAGTACTTGTCAGGAGACGAGGTTGAACAAGGTATAGAGTGATACCGATGATCAAACCTCGGACAAGTAAAATATCGCGTGACAAAGGGAATTGGTATCGTATGTGAATGGTTCATTCGATCACTGAAGTCATCGTTGAATATGTGGGAGCCATTATGGATCTCCAGATCCCGCTATTGGTTATTGGTCGGAGTGAGTACTCAACCATGTCCGCATAGTTCGCGAACCGTAGGGTGACACACTTAAGGTTTGATGTTGAAATGGTAGAACTTGAATATGGAATGGAGTTCGAATATTTGTTCGGAGTCCCGGATGAGATCACGGACATCACGAGGTGTTCCGGAATGGTCCGGAGAATAAGATTCATATATAGGAAGTCATATTCCAAGTTTGGAAATGATCCGGTGCATTTATGGCAGGTTCTAGAAGGTTCTAGAAAAGTCCGGAAGAAATCACCATGGAAAGTAGAGTCCCGGAGGGACTCCACCTTGCATGGCCAGCCAACCCTAAAGGGGAGGAGTCCAAGGTGGACTCCCCAAGGGTGGCCGGGCAACCCCCCTCATGGAAGGGGGGAATCCCACCCCAAGTGGGATTCCCACCTTGGGTAGGTTTCCCTACACATGGAAGGTTTTTGGTTCGGGTCTTATTCGAAGACTTGTAGTCCAACACTTGGGGCTTCCACCTATATAATGAGGGGCATAGGAGAGGGGGCTGACCACCACAAGCCCATAGCTTGGCCGCACCCATAGGTGGCCGGCCACCCCCTCTCCCAAACCCTAGCCGCCCCCTCTCTCCTCCTCTTCTCCCGCACGCTTAGCGAAGCTCCGCCGGAGATCTCCACCGCCACCGCCACCACGTCGTCGTGCTGCCGGATTCAAGGAGGAGCTACTACTTCCGCTGCCCGCTGGAACGGGGAGAAGGACGTCGTCTTCATCAACACCGAACGTGTGACCGAGTACGGAGGTGCTGCCCGATTGTGGCACCGTGATCAAGATCTTCTACGCGCTTTTGCAAGCGGCAAGTGATCGTCTACCGCAGCAATAAGAGCCTACTCTTATAGGCTTTGGAAATCTTCAAGGGTTAGTCTTGATCATCCCCTCGTTGCTCCCGTCTTCTAGATTGCATCTTGGCTTGGATTGCTTTCTCGCGGTAGGAAATTTTTTGTTTTCTATGCAACGAATCCCTACAGTGGTATCAGAGCCGTGTCTATGCATAGATGGTTGCACGAGTAGAACACAATGGTTTTGTGGGCGTTGATTCTCTTGTTATCTTTAGTTTGAGTACTTTCCATCTTTGTGGCATAGTGGGATGAAGCGGCTCGGACTAACTTTACATGACCGCGTTCATGAGACTTGTTCCTCGTTTGACATGCAACTTGTATTGCATAAGAGGCTTTGCGGGTGTCTGTCTCTCCTACTATAGTGAAGATTCAATTTACTCTTCTATTGACAACACTAGTATCACCGTTGTGGTTCATGTTCGTAGGTAGATTAGATCTTACTCGAAAACCCTAAACCACGTAAAATATGCAAACCAAATTAGAGACGTCTAACTTGTTTTTGCAGGGTTTGGTGATGTGATATGGCCATAATGTGATGATGAATATGTATGAGATGATCATTATTGTATTGTGGCAACCGGCAGGAGCCTTATGGTTGTCTTTAAATTTCATGTTGAGTAGTTGTAATAGTTGCTACATGAGGTGAACAACCATGAAGACGGTGCCATGAACCTTGACGCTACGCCGACGATGATGGAGATCATGCCCGTTGATGATGGAGATCATGTCCGTGCTTTGAAGATGAAGATTGAAGGCGCAAAGACTAAAGGGCCATATCATATCACATATGAATTGCATGTGATGTTAATCCTTTATGCATCTTATTTTGCTTAGAACGCGACGGTAGCATTATAAGATGATCCCTCACATTAATATCAAGATAATAAAGTGTTCTCCCCTCGTATGCACCGTTGCATTGTTTGACGTTTTGAAGCATCTCGTGATGATCGGGTGTGATAAACTCAACATACAACGGGTGTAAGCCATGTTGCACACGCGGAATACTTGGGTTTGCTTGACGAGCCTAGCATGTACAGACATGGCCTCGGGACAACGGAAACCGAAAGGTTGAACATGAGTCATATGGATGATATGATCAACATGTTGATGTTCACCATTGAAGCTACATCATCTCACGTGATGATCGGTTTTAGTGTAGTGGATTTGGATCGTGTACCACTTAACAACTATGAGGGATGTTGTATTAAGTGGGAGTTCATTAGTAATTAGATTAAAACATGAACTAATTATCATAAACATAGTCTGAGTAGTATTTTGAATTAATTTTGTAGTATTGGCATCCGTTTTCTACCATGCGCTAGTCTTGTAATTGAGATAGAAATACTGTTAAGTCTGATAAGAAACTTTACGGACTGGTACCGTATTGTTAAAGAATCAAGAAATGATTAAGTCCTATTGCAAACTTTTAGTAAACCTCACATTGTTGATTCAAAGAGTTGTGGTTTCAATTAGTACCTAAAGTTATCTTGTCTCCGTAAAACTTGAAGTTCAAATCTGTTTGAAAAATAAGGAGCTAAAAATTTAGTTTTCAGAAATAATCAAGGTATGAGATATATGTGATATCTAAGACCTTAGTGCAAGATGATAGAATATATTTTGGTGAGACTACATAAACTCATAAGTTTTATGGGAATGTACGAAGGTTGAAGACGCAAGGCGTCCCAATCCTCCAACTATTGGGGCACTAACGATATTCGCATATCCATGAAGTGATTGTCCTTAGTATGCACCGTTGCTAAGACTCATCGTTTCGAAGCATCACGTGATGATCGGGTGTTATAGATTCTACGTGTGCTTCCAACGGGTGCGAGCCAGATTTGCACATGCGAATACTAAGGTTAAACTTTACGAGCCTAGCATGTACAGACATGGTCTCGGAAAGTTGTCATGATATGATGGATAAAATTATGAGTGAAATTGTTCATCATATTACAAAGATACTAAATAGTGAAATCCGGAACACTTAACATATGATGATCAACTTCAAAGTAAGAACCTCAAAGTTATTGGTATTTGACCAACAAACCTAGAAGTTATTGATGTTGAAGTATTTTTATGAATAATGAGGAAAGCTAAAAGAGAAACTACAAAAGAATATTGGCAGAAAGAAAGTAAAGACTAGAAAGTCTAGCTCAGGTGTATATAAATGATATACATGTTATGGATGTATTCCTTGTTTGGTCACATAATGAAATTCTTGGGTATTTGTACCAGATTGGTTGGTATGAAGTGTCATACAAAACAACACAATACAAGAATACAATGGCCTAAGTGACTGACAAGGAATATGATAGGAATACACGTCTGGAACAAAATAAAGTGTTATTATGTTCGTCGTTAGCATTCTATCTAGCCCTTAGAATTTATAATAAAGAACTTAATAATTGTTATTTTGCTCTGGTCAAATGAAAACAATGAGTTGTTAAAATTATGACATTACTCCATGTACGATGGATAAGTTATTATAAATCTGAATGGTGAAACACACATACATAACACTGACGCTAAAATGCCATAAGGCAAATGATTTGAATTCCACTTATTTGTGGAACCGCTATTTAGGTCATGTTAGAAAGGAACGCATGAAGAAACTCCATGTAAATGGATTTTTGGAGTCATTTGATTTTTGAATCATTTGGCGCTTGCAAATCTTTTCTAAAGAGAATGATTAAAATACCGTTCATAGGCCAAGAGTTGAACGGGCAACTAACTTAGTGAAAAAATACATGATGATGTATGTGGTTCACTGGGCATAGTTGTGTGCGGGAGATTCTTCTACTTCATGAAAACTTTCAACAATGAATTGAGTATATATATATGGATATATTCAATAAGGAAGAAGTTTGAAACATTTGAATGGATTCAAATAAATTTCAGCATGAAGTGGAAATCATCGTAATAGAAAAGTCAAATATCTATGATTGGATCATGGTGAAAATATTTGAATTACGAGTTTTAGCGAACATCTAAGAGAGTCATGAAATTGTTCTACAACTCACATTTCTTGGAGCATCATAATGATGATATAGTATCCGAGAGATGTATCCAAGCCTTGTTGGATTAATGATGAGATAAAATATTATGACGCCATTATATTTTTGTGGATTATGCTTTAGTGACTACCGCTTTTACACTGAATAGAGCATCATCATGATCCGTAGAAATGACACCATACGAGTTATGGCATGGGTATAAACCCTAATAGTCCTTTCTTTAAATTTTGGTCTAAAAGTTAATGATGTCTACGGGTGCTTCTATTCTTGTAGACAGTGTTGGGCCTCCAAGAGCAGAGGTTTGTAGAACAGCAGCAAGTTTCCCTTAAGTGGATCACCCACGGTTTATCGATCTCAGGGAGGAAGAGGTCAAAGATATCCCTCTCATGCAACCCTGCAACCACAAAGCAAGAAGTCTCTTGTGTCCCCAACACACCAAATAGGTGCACTAGTTCGGCGAAGAGATAGTGAAATACATGTGGTATGAATAAATATGAGCAGTAGCAACGGTGCCAGAAAAGTGCTTGCTGGCGTGTAGTTGATGGTGGTAATATTGCAGGCAGTAGAAACGCAGTAAAACAGTAAACAAGCAGCGATAGCAGTATTTGCGAACAAGGCCTAGGGATCATACTTTCACTAGTGGACACTCTCAACTTTGATCACATAACAGAATAGATAAATGCATACTCTACACTCTCTTGTTGGATGATGAACACCATTGCGTAGGATTACACGAACCCTCAATGCCGGAGTTAACAAGCTCCACAATTCAATGTTCATATTTAAATAACCTTAGAGTGCATGATAGATCAACACAACTAAACCAAGTACTAACGTAGCATGCACACTGTCACCTTCACGCTACGAAAGGAGGCATAGATCACATCAATACCATCATAGCAATAGTTAACTTCATAATCTACAAGAGATCACAATCATAGCCTACGCCAAGTACTAACACGGTGTACACACTGTCACCATTACACCGTGCAGGAGGAATAAAACTACTTTAATAACATCACTAGAGTAGCACACAGATAAATTGTGATACAAAACACATTGCAATCATAAAGAGATATAAATAAGCACTTCACTATGCCATTCATAACAGTGAATAAGTATTCTGTGAAATATAGCCTAAGAGACCCACACGGTGCACACACTGTCACCTTTACACACGTGGAACAAGGAGTCTCCGGAGATCACATAAGTAAAATTCACTTGACTAGCATAACGACATCTAGATTACAAGCATCATCATATGAATCTCAATCATGTAAGGCAGCTCATGAGATTATTGTATTGAAGTACATAGGAGAGAGATTAACCACATAGCTACCGGTACAGCCCCGAGCCTCGATGGAGAACTACTCCCTCCTCATGGGAGACAGCAGCGTTGATGAAGATGGCGGTGGTGTCGATGGAGGAGCCTTCCGGGGGCACTTCCCCGTCCCGGCGGCATGCCGGAACAGAGACTCCTGTCCCCCAGATCTTGGCTTCGCGATGGCGGCGGCTCTGGAAGGTTTCTCGTACCGTGGTTTTTCCGTATCGAGGTTTTAGGTCGAGGACCCTTAAATAGGCGAAGATGCGGCGTCAGAAGGTCAATGAGGCGACGACACCATAGGGGGGCGCGGGCCACCCCCAGGCCGCGCCGGCCTATGGTCTGGTGGGCCTGTGGCCCCCCTCTGACGACTCTCGGGTGTTCTGGATGCTTCCGAGCAAAATAGGACCCTGGGCGTTGATTTCGTCCAATTCCGAGAATATTTCCTTACTAGGATTTCTGAAACCAAAAACAGCAGAAAACAACAACTGGCCCTTCGGCATCTCGTCAATAGGTTAGTTCCGGAAAACGCATAAATATGACATAAAATGTGCATATAACATGTAGATATCATCAATAATGTGGCATGGAACATAAGAAATTATCGATACGTCGGAGACGTATCAGCATCCCCAAGCTTAGTTTCTGCTCGTCCCGAGCAGGTAAACGATAACAAAGATAATTTCTGGAGTGACATGCCATCATAACCTTGATCATACTATTGTAAGCACATGTAATGAATGCAGCGATCAAAGCAATGGTAAATGACATGAGTAAACAAATGAATCATAAAGCAAAGACTTTTCATGAATAGTACTTTCAAGACAAGCATCAATAAGTCTTGCATAAGAGTTAACTCATAAAGCAATAATCTCAAAGTAAAGGTATTGAAGCAACACAAAAGAAGATTAAGTTTCAGCGGTTGCTTTCAACTTATAACATGTATATCTCATGGATAGTTGTCGATGCAAAGTAATATAACAAGTGCAATATGCAAGTATGTAGGAATCAATGCACAGTTCACACTAGTGTTTGCTTCTTGAGGTGGAGAGAAATAGGTGAACTGACTCAACATGAAAGTAAAAGAATGGCCCTTCAAAGAGGAAAGCATCGATTGCTATATTTGTGCTAGAGCTTTGATTTTGAAAACAAGAAACAATTTTGTCAACGGTAGTAATAAAGCATATGTATCATGTAAATTATATCTTACAAGTTGCAAGCCTCATGCATAGTATACTAATAGTGCCCGCACCTTGTCCTAATTAGCTTGGACTACCGGGATTATCGCAATGCACATGTTTTAACCAAGTGTCACAAAGGGGTACCTCTATGCCGCATGTACAAAGGTCTAAGGAGAAAGCTCGCATTGGATTTCTCGCTATTGATTATTCTCAACTTAGATATCCATACCGGGACAACATAGACAACAGATAATGGATTCCTCTTTTATGCATAAGCATGTAGCAACAATTATTTTTCTCATATGAGATTGAGGATATATGTCCAAAACTGAAACTTCCACCATGGATCATGGCTTTAGTTAGCGGCCCAATGTTCTTCTCTAACAATATGCACGCTCTAACCATAAGGTGGTAGATCGCCCTTACTTCAGACAAGACAAACATGCATAGCAACTCACATGATATTCAACAAAGAGTAGTTGATGGCGTCCCCAGGAACATGGTTATCGCACAACGAGCAACTTAATAAGAGATAAAGTGCATAAGTACATATTCAATACCACAATAGTTTTTAAGCTATTTGTCCCATGAGCTATATATTGTAAAGGTGAAGAATGGAAATTTAAAGGTAGCACTCAAGCAATTTACTTTGGAATGGCGGAGAAATACCATGTAGTAGGTAGGTATGGTGGACACAAATGGCATAGTGGTTGGCTCAAGTATTTGGATGCATGAGAAGTATTCCCTCTCGATACAAGGTTTAGGCTAGCAAGGTTATTTGAAACAAACACAAGTATGAACTAGTATAGCAAAACTTACATAAAAGACATATTACAAGCATTATAAGACTATACATCGTCTTCCTTGTTGTTCAAACACCTTACTAGAAATTATCTAGACCTTAGAGAGACCAAATATGCAAACCAAATTTTAGCATGCTCTATGTATTTCTTCATTAATAGGTGCAAAGCATATGATGCAAGAACTTAAACATGAGCACAACAATTGCCAAGTATCACATTATCCAAGACATTTTAGCAATTACTACATGTATCATTTTCCAATTCCAACCATATAACAATTAACGAAGCAATTTCAACCTTCGCCATGAAAATTAAAAGCTAAGAACACATGTGTTCATATGAACCAGCGGAGCGTGTCTCTCTCCCACACAATGAATGCTAGGATCCATTTTATTCAAACAAAAACAAAAATAGAAACAAACAAACAGACGCTCCAAGTAAAGTACATAAGATGTGACCGAATAAAAATATAGTTTCAAGAGAAGGAACCTGATAATTTGTCGATGAAGAAGGGGATGCCTTGGGCATCCCCAAGCTTAGATGCTTTGATTCTTCTTGATATATGCAGGGGTGAACCACCGGGGCATCCCCAAGCTTAGAGATTTCACTCTTCTTGATCATAGTATATCATCCTCCTCTCTTGACCCTTGAAAACTTCCTCCACACCAAACTCGAAACAAACTCATTAGAGGGTTAGTGCATAATCAAAATTCACATGTTCAGAGGTGACACAATCATTCTTAACACTTCTGGACATTTCCCAAAGCTACTGAAAGTCAATGGAACAAAGAAATCCATCCAACATAGCAAAAGAAGCAATGCGAAATAAAAGGCAGAATCTGTCAAAACAGAACAGTCCGTAAAGACGAATTTTATTGAGGCACCAGCCTTGCTCAAATGAAAATGCTCAAATCGAATGAAAGTTGCGTACATATCTGAGGATCACTCACGTAAATTGGCATAATTTTCTGAGTTACCTACAGAGAATTTTTCCCAGATTCGTGACAGCAAAGAAATCTGTTTCTGCGCAGTAATCCAAATCTAGTATGAACTTTACTATCAACGACTTTACTTGGCACAAAAAAACACAAAACTAAGATAAGGAGAGGTTGCTACAGTAGTAAACAACTTCCAAGACACAAATATAAAACAAAGTACTGTAGCAAAATAACACATGGGTTATCTCCCAAGAAGTTCTTTCTTTATAGCCATTAAGATGGGCTCAGCAGTTTTGATGATGCACTCGCAAGAAATAGTATTTGAAGCAAAAGAGAGCATCAAGAGGCAAATTCAAAACACATTTAAGTCTAACATGCTTCCTATGCATAGGAATCTTGTAAATAAACAAGTTCATGAAGAGCAAAGTAACAAGCATAGGAAGATAAAACAAGTATAGCTTCAAAAATTTCAGCACATAGAGAGGCATTTTAGTAACATGAAAATTTCTACCACCATATTTTCCTCTCTCATAATAACTTTCAGTAGCATCATGAGCAAACTCAACAATATAACTATCACATAAAGCATTCTTATCATGAGTCTCATGCATAAAATTATTACTCTCCACATAAGCATAATCAATTTTATTAGTTGTAGTGGGAGCAAATTCAACAAAGTAGCTATCATTATTATTCTCATCATCAAATATAGGAGGCATATTGTATTCATAATCAAATTTATCCTCCATAACAGGTGGCACCAAAAGGCTACTATCATTATAATCATCATAAATAGGAGGCAAAGTATCATCAAAGTAAATTTTCTCCGCAATTCTTGGGGGACTAAAAAGATCATGCTCATCAAAGCCAGCTTCCCCAAGCTTAGAATTTTCCATAGCATTAGCAACAATAGTGTTCAAAGCATTCATATTAATAACATTCCCATTAGCATGCATATAAAGTTCCATGGGTTTTTTAATTCTCTCTTCAAACACATCATGTCCTAATTCAAGATAAAGTTCATAAAGATCTCTCATATTTTTTTTGTCTTCCATTATGCCTAACTAGTGTAAACAAGAAACAAAAAGTTGCAATTGCAGGATCTAAAGGAAATAGCTTCGAGCACAAACACAATGGCGCCAGAAAAGTACTATTACCTGGAACCGGAGTATGAGTGCCTTTTACCTTTCCTCCCCGGCAACGGCGCCAGAAAATAGCTTGATGTCTACGGGTGCTTCTATTCTTGTAGACAGTGTTGGGCCTCCAAGAGCAGAGGTTTGTAGAACAGCAGCAAGTTTCCCTTAAGTGGATCACCCAAGGTTTATCGATCTCAGGGAGGAAGAGGTCAAAGATATCCCTCTCATGCAACCCTGCAACCACAAAGCAAGAAGTCTCTTGTGTCCCCAACACACCAAATAGGTGCACTAGTTCGGCGAAGAGATAGTGAAATACAGGTGGTATGAATAAATATGAGCAGTAGCAACGGTGCCAGAAAAGTGCTTGCTGGCGTGTAGTTGATGGTGGTAATATTGCAGGCAGTAGAAACGCAGTAAAACAGTAAACAAGCAGCGATAGCAGTATTTGCGAACAAGGCCTAGGGATCATACTTTCACTAGTGGACACTGATGTCTACGTTCCCCCTCCTTTCCTGTAGACAGTGTTGGGCCTCCAAGAGCAGAGGTTTGTAGAACAGCAGCAAGTTTTCCCTTAAGTGGATCACCCAAGGTTTATCGAACTCAGGGAGGAAGAGGTCAAAGATATCCCTCTCATGCAACCCTGCAACCACAAAGCAAGAAGTCTCTTGTGTCCCCAACACACCTAATAGGTGCACTAGTTCGGCAAAGAGATAGTGAAATACAGGTGGTATGAATATATATGAGCAGTAGCAACGGTGCCAGAAAATAGCTTGCTGGCGTGTAGTTGATGGTGGTAGTATTGCAGCAGTAGTAACGCAGTAAAACAGTAAACAAGCAGTAGTAACTCAGCAGTATTTAGGAACAAGGCCTAGGGATTATACTTTCACTAGTGGACACTCTCAACATTGATCACATAACAGAATAGATAAATGCATACTCTACACTCTGGTTGGATGATGAACGCATTGCGTAGGATTACACGAACCCTCAATGCCGGAGTTAACAAGCTCCACAATTTGTTCATATTTAAGTAACCTTATAGTGTAAGATAGATCAACATAACCAGATAGATCACATCAATACCATCATAATGATAATTAACTCCACAATCTACAAGAGATCATGATCATAGCCTACGACAAGAACCACACGGTGCACACACTAGTCACCTTTACACACGTGCAGGAGGAATAGAACTACTTTAATAACATCACTAGAGTAGCACATAGATGAATTGTGATACAAAACTCATATGAATCTCAATCATGTAAAGCAGCTCATGAGATCATTGTATTGAAGTACATGGAGAGAGATTAACCACATAGCTACCGGTACAGCCCCGAGCCTCGATGGAGAACTACTCCCTCCTCATGGGAGTAGCAGCGGTGATGAAGATGGCGGTGGAGATGGCAGCGGTGTCGATGGAGAAGCCTTCCGGGGGCACTTCCCCGTCCCGGCAGGGTGCCGGAACAGAGTTCTGTCCCCCGAATTGGAGTTTCGCGACGGTGGCGGCGCCCCTGGAGTCTTTCTGGAGTTTCGTCAATTGGTACTGCGTTTTTAGGTCGAAAGGGCTTTTATAGGCGAAGAGGCGGCGCAGGGGGGCACCTGGGGGCGCCACACCCTAGGCCGGCGCGGCCTAGGCCTGGCCCGCGCCGCCATGTGGTGTGGTGGCCCTGGCCCCTCTCCGACTCTTCTTCGGTGTTCTGGACGCTTCCGGGAAAAATAGGAGGTTTGGCGTTGATTTCGTCCAATTCCGAGAATATTGCCCGAACAGCCTTTCTGGAACCAAAAACAGCAGAAAACAGGAACTGGCACTGTGGCATCTTGTTAATAGGTTAGTTCCGGAAAATGCATGAAAATGATATAAAGTGTGAACAAAACATGTTGGTATTGTCATAAAACAAGCATGGAACATCGGAAATTATAGATACGTTGGAGACGTATCAGCATCCCCAAGCTTAGTTCCTACTCGTCCTCGAGTAGGTAAACGATAAAAGATAATTTCTGAGGTGACATGCTACCAACATAATCTTAATCATACCATTGTAAAGCATATGAGATGAATGCAGCGATTCGAAACAATGTAAATGCAATGAGTAAACAAGTGAATCATATAGCAAAGACTTTTCATGAATAGTACTTTCGAGGCAAGCATCAATAAGTCTTGCATAAGAGTTACTCATAAAGCAATAAATTCATAGTAGAGACATTGAAGCAACACAATGGAAGATTAAGTTTCAGCGGTTGCTTTCAACTTGTAACATGTATATCTCATGGATAGTTGTCAATGCAAAGCAATATAACAAATGCAATAAGCAAGTATATAAGAATCAATGCACAGTTCACACAAATGTTTGCTTCTTGAGGTGGAGAAAGATAGGTGAACTGACTCAACAATAAAAGTAAAAGAATGGTCCTTCAAAGAGGAAAGCATCGATTGCTATATTTGTGCTAGAGCTTTTATTTTGAAAACATGAAACAATTTTGTCAACGGTAGTAATAAAGCATATGCATCATGTAAATTATATCTTACAAATTGCAAGCCTCATGCATAGTATACTAATAGTGCCCGCACCTTGTCCTAATTAGCTTGGACCTCTTTGGATCATCACAATGCACATGTTTTATCTAAGTGTGACAAATGGTTACCTCTATGCCTGCTGTACAAAGGTCTAAGGAGAAAGCTCGCATTGGATTTCTCGCTATTGATTATTCTCAACTTAGACATCCATACCGGGACAACATAGACAACAGATAATGGACTCCTCTTTTATGCATAAGCATGTAACAACAATTAATAATTTTCTCATATGAGATTGAGGATATATGTCCAAAACTGAAACTTCCACCATGGATCATGGCTTTAGTTAGCGGCCCAATGTTCTTCTCTAACAATATGCATGCTTAACCATAGGGTGGTAGATCTCTCTTACTTCAGACAAGACGGACATGCATAGCAACTCACATGAAATTCAACAATGAATAGTTGATGGCGTTCCAGTGAACATGGTTATCGCACAACAAGCAACTTAATAAGAGATAAAGTGCATAATTACATATTCAATACCACAATAGTTTTTAAGCTATTTGTCCCATGAGCTATATATTGCAAAGGTGAATGATGGAATTTTAAAGGTAGCACTCAAGCAATTTACTTTGGAATGGCGGAAAATACCATGTAGTAGGTAGGTATGGTGGACACAAATGGCATAGTGTTGTTTGGCTCAAGGATTTGGATGCATGAGAAGTATTCCCTCTCGATACAAGGTTTAGGCTAGCAAGGTTGTTTGAAGCAAACACAAGCACGAACTAGTACAGTAAAACTCACATAAAAGACATATTACAAGCATTATAAAACTATACATCGTCTTCCTTGTTGTTCAAACATCTTACTAGAAAATATCTAGACTCTAGAGAAACCACTCATGCAAACCCAAATTTTAACAAGCTCTATGTATTTCCTCACTAATGGGTGCAAGGTATATGATGCAAGAGCTTAAACAAGAGCACAACAATTGCCAAGTATCACATTATTCAAGACATCACACCAATTTCTACATGTAGCATTTTCCAATTCCAACCATATAATAATTTAACGAAGCAGTTTCAACCTTCGCCATGAATATTATGAGCTAAGAACACATGTGTTCATACGAACCAGCGGAGCGTGTCTCTCTCCCACACAAGCATTTATTCAAACACAAACAAAAACAAAAGCATACAGACGTTCCAAGTAAAGCACATAAGATGTGACCGAATAAAAATATAGTTTCAAGAGAAGGAACCTGATAATTTGTCGATGAAGAAGGGGATGCCTTGGGCATCCCCAAGCTTAGACGCTTGAGTCTTCTTGAAATATGCAGGGATGAACCACCGGGGCATCCCCAAGCTTAGAGCTTTCACTCTTCTTGATCATAGTATATCATCCTCCTTTCTTGACCCTTGAAAACTTCCTCCACACCAAACTCGAAACAACTCATTAGAGGGTTAGTGCACAATAAAAATTAACATATTCAGAGGTGACACAATCATTCTTAACACTTCTGGACATTGCATAATGCTACTGGACATTAGTGGATCAAAGAAATTCATCCAACATAGCAAAAGAGGCAATGCGAAATAAAAGGCAGAATCTGTCAAAACAGAACAGTTCGTATTGACGAATTTTAAAATGGCACCAGACTTGCTCAAATGAAAATGCTCAAATTGAATGAAAGTTGCGTACATATCTGAGGATCATGCACGTAAATTGGCTTAATTTTCTGAGCTACCTACAGGGAGGTGGACCCAGATTCGTGACAGCAAAGAAATCTGGAACTGCGCAGTAATCCAAATCTAGTACTTACTTTACTATCAAAGACTTTACTTGGCACAACAAAACACAAAACTAAGATAAGGAGAGGTTGCTACAGTAGTAAACAACTTCCAAGACACAAATATAAAACAAAGTACTGTAGCAAAATAACACATGGGTTATCTCCCAAGAAGTTCTTTCTTTATAGCCATTAAGATGGGCTCAGCAGTTTTAATAAACCATTCGCGGGAAATAGTATTTGAGGCAAAAGAGAGCTTCAAGAGGCAAATTCAAAACAAATTTAAGTCTAACATGCTTCCTATGAAGAGGAATCTTGTACACAAATGAACTCATGAAGAACAAAGTGACAAGCATAAGAGGATAAAACACGAGTAACTTCAAGATTCTCAACATAAAGAGGGGAAACTTAATATTATTAAGATGCATACGACCATATTTCCCTCTCTCATAGTAACTTTCAGTAGCATCATTGATGAAATCCACAATATACCCATCACTTAAAACATTCTTATCATGGTTCATATGCATAGAAGTATCATTAAATTTGGCATAAGAGGAGTTATTCTCATTAATAGTAATTGGAGCAAGATTATTATCAAGAATTTGAACATGGTAAACAAGTTGCATATTAAGAGAATTGTTTTTGGTAACCCAATCATGACTATGACAAGTTTCATAAGGATAGTTAGAACCTATATCATAGCATTCTTTATAATAATCATCAAAGATCGGAGGCACATTGTCATCATTTTCAGAATTAATTTCCCAGAGATTTGCAATATCAAAAGTAGTGTGCTCATTCAAATCATGATTGCTAATGTATGTAAAGGGCATAGGAAGATCATCATATTCAGATTCATTATCACAATAATCATTAGGAGCAACATACTTACGGTTACCTAGCGTTATCTCATTCACGCGGGGATACGCCATTACCTCTTTCTTTTTATTCTCCTTCTTCTTCTTCTTCTTCTTCTTCTTCTTTCCCTTCTTCTTCTTCTTCTTCTCTTCCTTCTCCTCGTTCCCTTCTTCAGGAGGAAGAGGCTTGAAGGGTGGCTTGTCCGCATAACCTGATTTACTTTCAGAAACAATAGAAGAAACTTGGGAGGATCCCTCCTTTTGATTAATTAGTTGAAAACACACAGCGGTCCTATCATATTTTGGCAAGGTGTCATCTTCTAAAATATTTTGTATGTAAGTATTTGTATGGCTATTATCAATGCAATAAGAAAAACACCCATGCAGGACATCATCAATATCAAGATCACTCATATGTAACAAAGAGATTTTTCTCGATAGTTCTTCACACCCCAAAAATAAAGTAAGTTCATCATGCTGATTAGGAGAAATTTCATCATCACAATACAAATTTGCAGCACTCATTGGGTTCAAATTATCATTGGAGGAGCATTGAAAATTAAAATGACCCACTTCATGGCAAACTTCACAAATAAAAGGATAGAGGGCACAAACTTTTTTACCAAGATCATCTAGAGCCCTAAACCACTTTCTAGTTTTTTCATTAGCATGATGGATACAATATTCATCTTTGATTTGATTAATTCCACAAGGTCTATGTATTCCACAAAAATTAACATGCTTATAGGAAATGGCATTCTTAGGAGTTTGAGCATGCTTATTGCAATAATTAACAACAATTTCATTCTTCATGCAAGCCTCTTTAAAAGGTTCATGATACTTATCAAAATTATTTTTAGGCAATTCAAAATGAGAAGCAAAGGCTTTATAAAGATTTGCAGCAACTTGAGAGTCAAGACCATAAGTAGCACTCATATTTCGAAATTTATCGGTATCCATAAAAGCTTCAATGCATTCATAATCATAATTTATACCTGACTCTTTACCTTTGTCGTTCTCCCATCCTTCAGCGTTGTCCTCAATCCGATCAAGAAGATCCCACCTAGCTTCAACCTCCTTGCTTGTGAAAGATCCCTCCGAACACGCGTCCAGATAGTCCTTGTGTTGTCCTGAAAGCCTCGCATAAAAATTGTTAACAATAACATTACGGGGGAGCTCATGAATGGGACATTTGAGCATTAGTGATTTCAATCTCCCCCACGCTTGAGAAATACTCTCTCCATCACGAGGATAAAAGTTATAAATATAATTCCTATCAATATGCACTTCATGAGGAGGATAAAATTTAGAATAAAAGAGAGATGCAATTTCCTCCCAACCAAGAGAATGACTATTCTCCAACAATTTATACCAATGCGCCGCTTTACCGGACAAATAAACAGAGAATAGCTTCTTCCTCACTTCATCCATAGAGATACCTGCACACTTGAATAACCCGCATAATTCATGCAAAAACAGTAAATGATCTTTAGGATGGACAGTTCCATCCCCTTTATAGTGGTTATCCATAACACGTTCAATAATTTTCATAGGTATTTTATACGGAATACTTTCAGCAGGTGGATTTAAAATATCAGAAGCATCATTAGAGTTATCGCATATGGGAGATAAAGCATTATCAGAGCAAAATATTTCTTCCAAAGCTGAGGAGCAAAAAAGATTATTTTTATATAAACTAGCTTCCCCAAGCTTAGACTTATCCGTAGCATTAGCAGTAATTGCGTTCATACTAATAACATCGCTACTAGCATGCAAATAAGGTTCCATAGGTTTTTTAATTTTCGCATCAAACAATTCTAAATCAGGAAAAAGACTAAAAAGCTCACCAATTTTTTTGTTGTTTTCCATTATGCCTAACTAGTGTAAACAAGAAACAAAAGGTTGCAATTGCAGGATCTAAAGGAAATAGCTTCGAGCACAAACACAATGGCGCCAGAAAAGTACTTTACCTGGAACCGAAGTATGAGTGCCTTTTACCTTTCCTCTCCGGCAACGGCGCCAGAAAAGTGCTTGATGTCTACGTTCCCCCTCCTTTCCTGTAGACAGTGTTGGGCCTCCAAGAGCAGAGGTTTGTAGAACAGCAGCAAGTTTTCCCTTAAGTGGATCACCCAAGGTTTATCGAACTCAGGGAGGAAGAGGTCAAAGATATCCCTCTCATGCAACCCTGCAACCACAAAGCAAGAAGTCTCTTGTGTCCCCAACACACCTAATAGGTGCACTAGTTCGGCGAAGAGATAGTGAAATACAGGTGGTATGAATATATATGAGCAGTAGCAACGGTGCCAGAAAATAGCTTCTTTGGCGTGTAGTTGATGGTGGTAGTATTGCAGCGATAGTAACGCAAAGAAACAAGAAACAAGCAGTAGTAACTCAGCAGTATTTAGGAACAAGGCCTAGGGATTATACTTTCACTAGTGGACACTCTCAACATTGATCACATAACAGAATAGATAAATGCATACTCTACACTCTGGTTGGATGATGAACGCATTGCGTAGGATTACACGAACCCTCAATGCCGGAGTTAACAAGCTCCACAATTTGTTCATATTTAAGTAACCTTATAGTGTAAGATAGATCAACATAACCAGATAGATCACATCAATACCATCATAATGATAATTAACTCCACAATCTACAAGAGATCATGATCATAGCCTACGACAAGAACCACACGGTGCACACACTAGTCACCTTTACACACGTGCAGGAGGAATAGAACTACTTTAATAACATCACTAGAGTAGCACATAGATGAATTGTGATACAAAACTCATATGAATCTCAATCATGTAAAGCAGCTCATGAGATCATTGTATTGAAGTACATGGAGAGAGATTAACCACATAGCTACCGGTACAGCCCCGAGCCTCGATGGAGAACTACTCCCTCCTCATGGGAGTAGCAGCGGTGATGAAGATGGCGGTGGAGATGGCAGCGGTGTCGATGGAGAAGCCTTCCGGGGGCACTTCCCCGTCCGGCGAGGTGCCGGAACAGAGTTCTGTCCCCGGGTGGAGTTTCGCGACGGTGGCGGCGCCCACAGAGTCTTTCTCGAGTTTCGTCAATTGGTACTGCGTTTTTAGGTCGAAAGGGCTTTTATAGGCGAAGAGGCGGCGCGGGGGCACACAGGGCGCCACACCCTAGGCCGGCGCGGCCTAGGCCTGGCCGGGGCCGCCTTGTGGTGTGGTGGCCCCCTGGCCCCTCTCCGACTCTTCTTCGGTGTTCTGGACGCTTCCGGGAAAAATAGGAGGTTTGGCGTTGATTTCGTCCAATTCCGAGAATATTGCCCGAACAGCCTTTCTGGAACCAAAAACAGCAGAAAATAGGAACTGGCACTGTGGCATCTTGTTAATAGGTTAGTTCCGGAAAATGCATGAAAATGATATAAAGTGTGAACAAAACATGTTGGTATTGTCATAAAACAAGCATGGAACATCGGAAATTATAGATACGTTGGAGACGTATCAGACACTCTCAACTTTGATCACATAACAGAATAGATAAATCCATACTCTACACTCTCTTGTTGGATGATGAACACCATTGCGTAGGATTACACGAACCCTCAATGCCGGAGTTAACAAGCTCCACAATTCAATGTTCATATTTAAATAACCTTAGAGTGCATGACAGATCAACACAACTAAACCAAGTACTAACGTAGCATGCACACTGTCACCTTCACGCTACGAAAGGAGGCATAGATCACATCAATACCATCATAGCAATAGTTAACTTCATAATCTACAAGAGATCAGTATCATAGCCTATGCCAAGTACTAACACGGTGTACACACTGTCACCATTACACCGTGCAGGAGGAATAAAACTACTTTAATAACATCACTAGAGTAGCACACAGATAAATTGTGATACAAAACACATTGCAATCATAAAGAGATATAAATAAGCACTTCACTATGCCATTCATAACAGTGAATAAGTATTCTGTGAAATATAGCCTAAGAGACCCACACGGTGCACACACTGTCACCTTTACACACGTGGGACAAGGAGTCTCCGGAGATCACATAAGTAAAATTCACTTGACTAGCATAACGACATCTAGATTACAAGCATCATCATATGAATCTCAATCATGTAAGGCAGCTCATGAGATTATTGTATTGAAGTACATAGGAGAGAGATGAACCACATAGCTACCGGTGCAGCCCCGAGCCTCGATGGAGAACTACTCCCTCCTCATGGGAGACAGCAGCGGTGATGAAGATGGCGGTGGTGTCGATGGAGAAGCCTTCCGGGGGCACTTCCCCGTCCCGGCGGCGTGCCGGAACAGAGACTCCTGTCCCCCAGATCTTGGCTTCGCGATGGCGGCGGCTCTGGAAGGTTTCTCGTACCGTGGCTTTTTTTCGTATCGAGGTTTTAGGTCGAGGACCTTTATATAGGCGAAGAGGCGGAGTCGGAGGGGCGACGAGGCGGTGAGGGGGTATGGCGGCGCGGCCAGGGCTTGGGCCGCCAGCCACCCTCCTGGGGCCCCTGTGGCCCACCTCTGGTCCTTCCCGGGTGTTCTGGAAGCTTCGTGTATTTCTAAGATGCTGGGCGTTGATTTCGTCCGATTCCGAGAATATTTCCTTACTAGGATTTCTGAAACCAAAAACAGCAGAAAATAGGAACTGGCCCTTCGGCATCTCGTCAATAGGTTAGTTCCGGAAAACGCATAAATATGACATAAAGTGTGCATAAAACATGTAGATATCATCAATAATGTGGCATGGAACATAAGAAATTATCGATACGTCGGAGACGTATCAGCATCCCCAAGCTTAGTTCCTGCTCGTCCCGAGCAGGTAAACGATAAAAAAGATAATTTCTGGAGTGACATGCCATCATAACCTTGATCATACTATTGTAAAGCATATGTAATGAATGCAGCGATCAAAACAATGTAAATAACATGAGTAAACAAATGAATCATATAGCAAAGACTTTTTATGAATAGTACTTCAAGACAAGCATCAATAAGTCTTGCATAAGAGTTAACTCATAAAGCAATAATTCATAGTAGAGGTGTTGAAGCAACACAAAGGAAGATGAAGTTTCAGCGGTCGCTTTCAACTTATAACATGTATATCTCATGGATATTGTCAACATAGAGTAATATAACAAGTGCAATATGCAAGTATGTAAGAATCAATGCACAGTTCACACAAGTGTTTGCTTCTTGAGGTGGAGAGAAATAGGTGAACTGACTCAACAATAAAAGTAAAGGAATGGTCCTTCAAAGAGGAAAGCATCGATTGCTATATTTGTGCTAGAGCTTTGATTTTGAAAACATATAGAGAGCAATAAAAGTAAATTTTTGAGAGGTGTTTGTTGTTGTCAACGAATGGTAGTGGGTACTCTAACCCCCTTGCCAGACAAACCTTCAAAGAGCGGCTCCCATTTTATTTTTATTTTTGTGCGGCACTCCTTCCAACCTTTCTTTCACAAACCATGGCTAACCGAATCCTTCGGGTGCCTGCCAACAATCTCATACCATGAAGGAGTGCCTTTTTATTTTAGTTTTATTATGATGACACTCCTCCCCACCTTTGCTTTCTCAAGCCATGGCTAACCGAATCCTTCGGGTGCCGTCCAACAATCACATACCATGGAGGAGTGTCTATTTTTATTAATTAATTTGGGACTGGGAATCCCATTGCCAGCTCTTTTTGCAAAATTATTGGATAAGCGGATAAAGCCACTAGTCCATTGGTGAAAGTTGCCCAACAAGATTGAAAGATAAACACCACATACTTCCTCATGAGCTATAAAACATTGACACAAATCAGAGGTAATAAATTTTGAATTGTTTAAAGGTAGCACTCAAGCAATTTACTTTGGAATGGCGGAGAAATACCATGTAGTAGGTAGGTATGGTGGACACAAATGGCATAGTGGTTGGCTCAAGTATTTTGGATGCATGAGAAGTATTCCCTCTCGATACAAGGTTTAGGCTAGCAAGGTTATTTGAAACAAACGCAAGGATGAAGCGGTGCAGCAAAACTCACATAAAAGACATATTGTAAACATTATAAGACTCTACACCGTCTTCCTTGTTGTTCAAACTCAATACTAGAAATTAACTAGACCTTAGAGAGACCAAATATGCAAACCAAATTTTAGCATGCTCTATGTATTTCTTCATTAATGGGTGCAAAGTATATGATGCAAGAGCTTAAACATGAGCACAACAATTGCCAAGAATCACATTATCCGAAACATTATAGCAAATTACTACATGTATCATTTTCCAATTCCAACCATATAGCAATTTAACGAACAAGAAACTTCGCCATGAATATTATGAGTAAAGCCTAAGGACATACTTGTCCATATGCAACCGCGGAGCGTGTCTCTCTCCCACACAATGAATGTTAGGATCCATTTTATTCAAACAAAACAAAAACAAAAACAAACGACGCTCCAAGTAAAGCACATAAGATGTGACGGAATAAAAATATAGTTTCAGGGGAGGAACCTGATAATGTTGTCGATGAAGAAGGGGATGCCTTGGGCATCCTGATGTCTACGCCCCCCTCCTTTTCCTGTAGACAGTGTTGGGCCTCCAAGAGCAGAGGTTTGTAGAACAACAGTAAGTTTTCCCTTAAGTGGATCTCCCAAGGTTTATCGAACTCAGGGAGGAAGAGGTCAAAGATATCCCTCTCATGCAACCCTGCAACCACAAAGCAAGAAGTCTCTTGTGTCCCCAACACACCAAATAGGTGCACTAGTTCGGCGAAGAGATAGTGAAATACAGGTGGTATGAATATATATGAGCAGTAGCAACGCAGCAGTAGTAACGCAAGAAAAACGATAAACAAGCGATGATAGCGATATTTAGGAACAAGGCCTAGGGATCATACTTTCACTAGTGGACACTCTCAACATTGATCACATAACAGAATAGATAAATGCATACTCTACACTCTTGTTGGATGATGAACACCATTGCGTAGGATTACACGAACCCTCAATGCCGGAGTTAACAAGCTCCACAATTCAATGTTCATATTTAAATAACCTTAGAGTGCATGAAAGATCAACACGACTAAACCAAGTACTAACGTAGCATGCACACTGTCACCTTCGCACTATGTAGGAGGAATAGATCACATCAATACCATCATAGCAATAATTAACTTCATAATCTACAAGAGATCATGATCATAGCCTACGCCAAGTACTAACACGGATGCACACACTGTCACCATTACACCGTGCAGGAGGAATAAAACTACTTTAATAACATCACTAGAGTAGCACATAGATAAATTGTGATACAAAACACATTGCAATCATAAAGAGATATAAATAAGCACTTCACTATGCCATTCATAACAGTGAATAAGTATTCTGTGAAATATAGCCTAAGAGACCCACACGGTGCACACACTGTCACCTTTACACACGTGGGACAAGGAGTCTCCGGAGATCACATAAGTAAAATTCACTTGACTAGCATAACGACATCTAGATTACAAGCATCATCATATGAATCTCAATCATGTAAGGCAGCTCATGAGATTATTGTATTGAAGTACATAGGAGAGAGATGAACCACATAGCTACCGGTACAGCCCCGAGCCTCGATGGAGAACTACTCCCTCCTCATGGGAGACAGCAGCGGTGATGGAGATGGCGGTGGTGTCGATGGAGGAGCCTTCCGGGGGCACTTCCCCGTCCCGGCGGCGTGCCGGAACAGAGACTCCTGTCCCCCAGATCTTGGCTTCGCGATGGCGGCGGCTCTGGAAGGTTTTTGCGGGTTTCGTCGAACGTGATAGGGTTTTCGCGACGGAGGCTTTAAATAGGCGGAAGGGCAGCCTCGGAGGGGGCCTGGGGCCACCACACCATAGGGCGGCGCGGCCCCCCCTCTGGCCGCGGCAGGGTGGCGTGTGGGGCCCCCAGGGCTTCCCTCTGGCAGCTCTCGGGTGTTCTGGATGCTTCCGGAGATTCTAAGATGCTGGGCGTTGATTTCGTCCGATTCCGAGAATATTTCCTTACTAGGATTTCTGAAACCAAAAACAGCAGAAAACAGCAACTGGCCCTTCAGCATCTCGTCAATAGGTTAGTTCCATAAAATGCATAAATATGACATAAAGTATGCATAAAACATGTAGATATCATCAATAATGTGGCATGGAACATAAGAAATTATCGATACGTCGGAGACGTATCAGCATCCCCAAGCTTTTCCTGCTCGTCCCGAGCAGGTAAACGATAACAAAGATAATTTCTGGAGTGACATGCCATCATAATCTTGATCATACTATTGTAAGCATATGAAATGAATGCAGCGATCAAAACAATGGTAATGACATGAGTAAACCAATGAATCATGTAGCAAAGACTTTTCATGAATAGTACTTTCAAGACAAGCATCAATAAGTCTTGCATAAGAGTTAACTCATAAAGCAATAATTCAAAGTAAAGGCATTGAAGCAACACAATGGAAGATTAAGTTTCAGCGGTTGCTTTCAACTCGTAACATGTATATCTCATGGATAGTTGTCAATGCAAAGCAATATAACAAGTGCAATATGCAAGTATGTAAGAATCAATGCACAGTTCACACAAGTGTTTGCTTCTTCAGGTGGAGAGAAATAGGTGAACTGACTCAACATAAAAGTAAAAGAATGGTCCTTCAAAGAGGAAAGCATCGATTGCTATATTTGTGCTAGAGCTTTGATTTTGAAAACATATAGAGATCATAAAAGTAAAGTTTTGAGAGGTGTTTGTTGTTGTCAACGAATGGTAGTGGGCACTCTAACCCCCTTGCCAGACAAACCTTCAAAGAGCGGCTCCCATTTTATTTTATTTTTGGGTGGCACTCCTTCCAACCTTTCTTTCACAAACCATGGCTAACCGAATCCTCGGGTGCCTGCCAACAATCTCATACCATGAAGGACTGCCTTTTTATTTTAGTTTTATTATGATGACACTCCTCCCAACCTTTGCTTACACAAGCCATGGCTAACCGAATCCTTCGGGTGCCGTCCAACAATCACATACCATGGAGGAGTGTCTATTTTTGTTAATTAATTTGGGACTGGGAATCCCATTGCCAGCTCTTTTTGCAAAATTATTGGATAAGCGGATGAAGCCACTAGTCCATTGGTGAAAGTTGCTCAACAAGATTGAAAGATAAACACCACATACTTCCTCATGAGCTATAAAACATTGACACAAATCAGAGGTGATAAATTTTGAATTGTTTAAAGGTAGCACTCAAGCAATTTACTTTGGAATGGTGGAGAAATACCATGTAGTAGGTAGGTATGGTGGACACAAATGGCATAGTGGTTGGCTCAAGTATTTTGGATGCATGAGAAGTATTCCCTCTCGATACAAGGTTTAGACTAGCAAGGTTATTTGAAACAAACACAAGGATGAAGCGGTGCAGCAAAACTTACATAAAAGACATATTGAAAACATTATAAAACTCTACACCGTCTTCCTTGTTGTTCAAACTCAATACTAGAAATTATCTAGACCTTAGAGAGACCAAATATGCAAACCAAATTTTAGCATGCTCTATGTATTTCTTCATTAATGGGTGAAAAGTATATGATGCAAGAGCTTAAACATGAGCACAACAATTGCCAAGTATCACATTATCCAAGACATTTTAGCAATTACTACATGTATCATTTTCCAATTCCAACCATATAACAATTTAACGAAGAAGAAACTTCGCCATGAATATTATGAGTAGAGCCTAAGGACATACTTGTCCATATGCTACAGCGGAGCGTGTCTCTCTCCCACAAAGTGAATGCTAGGATCCATTTTATTCAAACAAAACAAAAACAAAAACAAACCGACGCTCCAAGAAAAGCACATAAGATGTGATGGAATAAAAATATAGTTTCAAGGGAGGAACCTGATAATTTGTCGATGAAGAAGGGGATGCCTTGGGAATCCCCAAGCTTAGATGCTTGAGTCTTCTTGAAATATGCAGGGGTGAACCACCGGGGCATCCCCAAGCTTAGAGCTTTCACTCTCCTCGATCATAGTATATCATCCTCCTCTCTTGACCCTTGAAAACTTCCTCCACACCAAACTTAGAACAACTCATTAGAGGGTTAGTGCACAATCAAAATATACATGTTCAGAGGTGACATAATCATTCTTAACACTTCTGGACATTGCACAAAGCTACTGAAAGTCAATGGAATCGAAATATCCATCGAACATAACAAAACAGGCAATGCGAAATAAAAGGCAGAATCTGTCAAAAACAGAACAGTTCGTATTGACGAATTTTATCGAGGCACCAGACTTGCTCAAATGAAAATGCTCAAATTGAATGAAAGTTGCGTACATATCTGAGGATCACTCATGTAAATTGGCATAATTTTCTGAGTTACCTACAGAGAAAACAGCTCAGATTCGTGACAGCAAAGAAATCTGTTTCTGTGCAGTAATCCAAATCTAGTATGAACTTTACTATCAACGACTTTACTTGGCACAATAAATCACAAAACTAAGATAAGGAGAGGTTGCTACAGTAGTAAACAACTTCCAAGACACAAATATAAAATAAAGTACTGTAGCAAAATAAACACATGGGTTATCTCCCAAGAAGTTCTTTCTTTATAGCCATTAAGATGGGCTCAGTAATTTTAATGATGCACTCGCAAGAAATAGTATTTGAAGCAAAAGAGAGCATCAAAAAGCAAATTAAAAACAAATTTAAGCCTAACATGCTTCCTATGAAAAGGAATCTTGTAAATAAACAAGTTCATGAAGAGCAAAGTAACAAGCATAGGAAGATAGAACAAGTGTAGCTTCAAAAATTTCAGCACATAGAGAGGTGTTTTAGTAACATGAAAATTTCTACAACCATATTTTTCTCTCTCATAATAACTTTCAGTAGCATCATGAGCAAACTCAACAATATAACTATCACATAAAGCATTCTTATCATGAGTCTCATGCATAAAATTATTACTCTCCACATAAGCATAATCAATTTTATTAGTTGTAGTGGGAGCAAATTCAACAAAGTAGCTATCATCAAATATAGGAGGCATATTGTAATTATAATCAAATTTACTCTCCATAGTAGGTGGTACCAAAAGACCAATATCATTATAATCATCATAAATTGGAGGCAAAGTATCATCAAAGAAAATTTTCTCCTCAATGCTTGGGGGACTAAAAAGATCATGCTCATCAAAACCAGCTTCCCCAAGCTTAGAATTTTCCATAGCATTAGCAACAATAGTGTTCAAAGCATTCATATTAATAACATTCCCATTAGCATGCATATAAAGTTCCATGGGTTTTAATTATCTCTTCAAACACATCATGTCCTAATTCAAGATAAAGTTCATAAAGATCTCTCATATTTTTGTTGTTTTCCATTATGCCTAACTAGTGTAAAACAAGAAACAAAAAGATGCAATTGCAGGATCTAAAGGAAATAGCTTCGAGCACAAACACAATGGCGCCAGAAAAGTACTGTTACCTGGAACCGGAGTATGAGTGCCTTTTACCTTTCCTCCCCGGCAACGGCGCCAGAAAATAGCTTGACTGCCTACAACTGGCGCGTGGTTGACGAGGGAGGAAATCCCTGTATTGTAGCTTTTCGATCCCCGGCATCGGCGCCAGAAAATAGCTTGATGTCTACGCCCCCCTCCTTTTCCTGTAGACAGTGTTGGGCCTCCAAGAGCAGAGGTTTGTAGAACAACAGCAAGTTTTCCCTTAAGTGGATCTCCCAAGGTTTATCGAACTCAGGGAGGAAGAGGTCAAAGATATCCCTCTCATGCAACCCTGCAACCACAAAGCAAGAAGTTTCTTGTGTCCCCAACACACCAAATAGGTGCACTAGTTCGGCGAAGAAATAGTGAAATACAGGTGGTATGAATATATATGAGCAGTAGCAACGCAGCAGTAGTAACGCAGTAAAACAGTAAACAAGCAGTGATAGCAGTATTTAGGAACAAGGCCTAGGGATCATACTTTCACTAGTGGACACTCTCAACATTGATCACATAACATAATAGATAAATGCATACTCTACACTCTTGTTGGATGATGAACACCATTGCGTAGGATTACACGAACCCTCAATGCCGGAGTTAACAAGCTCCACAATTCAATGTTCATATTTAAATAACCTTAGAGTGCATGAAAGATCAACACGACTAAACCAAGTACTAACGTAGCATGCACACTGTCACCTTCACACTATGTAGGAGGAATAGATCACATCAATACCATCATAGCAATAATTAACTTCATAATCTACAAGAGATCATGATCATAGCCTACGCCAAGTACTAACACGGATGCACACACTGTCACCATTACACCGTGCAGGAGGAATAAAACTACTTTAATAACATCACTAGAGTAGCACATAGATAAATTGTGATACAAAACACATTGCAATCATAAAGAGATATAAATAAGCACTTCACTATGCCATTCATAACAGTGAATAAGTATTCTGTGAAATATAGCCTAAGAGACCCACACGGTGCACACACTGTCACCTTTACACACGTGGGACAAGGAGTCTCCGGAGATCACATAAGTAAAATTCACTTGACTAGCATAACGACATCTAGATTACAAGCATCATCATATGAATCTCAATCATGTAAGGCAGCTCATGAGATTATTGTATTGAAGTACATAGGAGAGAGATGAACCACATAGCTACCGGTACAGCCCCGAGCCTCGATGGAGAACTACTCCCTCCTCATGGGAGACAGCAGCGGTGATGGAGATGGCGGTGGTGTCGATGGAGGAGCCTTCCGGGGGCACTTCCCCGTCCCGGCGGCGTGCCGGAACAGAGACTCCTGTCCCCCAGATCTTGGCTTCGCGATGGCGGCGGCTCTGGAAGGTTTTTGCGGGTTTCGTCGAACGTGATAGGGTTTTCGCGACGGAGGCTTTAAATAGGCGGAAGGGCAGCCTCGGAGGGGGCCTGGGGCCACCACACCATAGGGCGGCGCGGCCCCCCCTCTGGCCGCGCCAGGGTGGCGTGTGGGGCCCCCAGGGCTTCCCTCTGGCGGCTCTCGGGTGTTCTGGATGCTTCCGGAGATTCTAAGATGCTGGGCGTTGATTTCGTCCGATTCCGAGAATATTTCCTTACTAGGATTTCTGAAACCAAAAACAGCAGAAAATAGCAACTGGCCCTTCGGCATCTCGTCAATAGGTTAGTTCCAGAAAATGCATAAATATGACATAAAGTATGCATAAAACATGTAGATATCATCAATAATGTGGCATGGAACATAAGAAATTATCGATACGTCGGAGACGTATCACATCCCCAAGCTTAGAGCTTTCACTCTCCTTGATCATGTTGTATCATCTCCCTCTCTTGATCCTTGAAAATTTCCTCCACACCAAACTCAAAACAACTCATTAGAGGGTTAGTGCACAATCAAAATATACATGTTCAGAGGTGACATAATCATTCTTAACACTTCTGGACATTGCACAAAGCTACTGAAAGTCAATGGAATCGAAATATCCATCGAACATAACAAAACAGGCAATGCGAAATAAAAGGCAGAATCTGTCAAAAACAGAACAGTTCATAATGAAGAATTTTATTGAGGCACCAGACTTGCTCAAATGAAAATGCTCAAATTGAATGAAAGTTGCGTACATATCTGAGGATCACTCACGTAAATTGGCATAATTTTCTGTGTTACCTACAGAGAATTTTGCCCAGATTCGTGACAGCAAAGAAATCTGTTTCTGCGCAGTAATCCAAATCTAGTATGAACCTTACTATCAACGACTTTACTTGGCACAACAAAACACTAAACTAAGATAAGGAGAGGTTGCTACAGTAGTAAACAACTTCCAAGACTCAAAATAAAAACAAAGTACTGTAGTAAAAACATGGGTTGTCTCCCATAAGCGCTTTTCTTTAACGCCTTTCAGCTAGGCGCAGAAAGTGTGTATCAAGTATTATCAAGAAATGGAGCATCGTTATCATAAGCTCCCCCATCCGTAGTGGTACTAAGGGATTTGTCAATTTTAGGCCTATAATAATACTTCTTTGGTTTAGGCACTTTAGAGACATACATAAACTTTTGGTCCTTATCCACATAAGCTTTCTCCTTATATTTAAGAGAAGAAAAAGTTGAACTCAAGGTTCCCATAGCTTTTTCAAGTTCGCCAATCCTATTGGTTTGATTATCATGGACAACACAAGTTCCTAGGACACTAATTCTTTCATCAATTCCTCCTAAGGATTTATCAAGTTCATCAGTTTTATCAAGTAACATTTCCAATTTAGTTTCAATACTTGGAAAAATTTTCTCTATGGTTTCCAATTTTTTCATAACATCTTCAAGAGAGATTTCAGTTTTAACTTCATCAACAGGGGGTATTCCAAATAGACTCTCAATAATGCAGCTAGCTTCTAATGCAGGAGTACTTAGGAAATTACCTTTCGCGAGACAATCAAGAACATACCTATTCCAGCTAGAGACACCAACATAAAAATTCCTGAGTAAGATAATGGTGGAGTGTTTCTTAGTGCACCTATTATGGGCATCACTAATTCTATACCAAGCATCTCTTAAACATTCTCCCCCTCGTTGCTTAAACGTACGAACTTCAACTTCAGGATTACTCATTTTAGCAGTAGTAAATAAAATAAACTAGATAAAGTAAATTCAAGTAACTATTTTTTTGTGTTTTTGGTATAGCGTGCAAGACAGTAAATAAAGTAAAAATAGCAACTAATTTTTTTGTATTTTGATTTAGTGCAGCAAACAAAGTAGTAAATAAAACTAAGCAAGACAAAAACAAAGTAAAGAGATTGGGATGTGGAGACTCCCCTTGCAGCGTGTCTTGATCTCCCCGGCAACGGCGCCAGAAAAAGTGCTTGATACGCGTACAACACGCGTCCGTTGGGAACCCCAAGAGGAAGGTGTGATGCGTACAGCAGCAAGTTTTCCCTCAGTATGAAACCAAGGTTTAATCGAACCAGTAGAAGCCAAGAAGCACGTTGAAGGTTGATGGCGGCGAGATGTAGTGCGGCGCAACACCAGGGATTCCGGCGCCAACGTGGAACCTGCACAATACAAACCAAGTACTTTGCCCCAACGAAACAGCGAGGTTGTCAATCTCACCGGCTTGCTGTAACAAAGGATTAGATGTATAGTGTGGATGATGATTGTTTGCAGAAAACAGAATAACAGTATTGCAGTAGATTGTATTTCAGTAAAGAGAATCGGACCGGGGTCCACAGTTCACTAGAGGTGTCTCTCCCATAAGATAAACAGCATGTTGGGTGAACAAATTACAGTTGGGCAATTGACAAATAAAGAGGGCATGACCATGCACATACATATTATGATGAGTATAGTGAGATTTAATTGGGCATTACGACAAAGTACATAGACCGCTATCCAGCATGCATCTATGCCTAAAAAGTCCACCTTCAGGTTATCATCCGAACCCCCTCCAGTATTAAGTTGCTAACAACAGACAATTGCATTAAGTATTGCGCGTAATGTAATCAATAACTACATCCTCGGACATAGCATCAATGTTTTATCCCTAGTGGCAACAACACATCCATAACCTTAGAGGTTTCTCTCACTCCCCCAGATTCACGGAGACATGAACCCACTATCGAGCATAAATACTCCCTCTTGGAGTTACTAGCATCAACTTGGCCAGAGCATCTACTAATAACGGAGAGCATGCAAGATCATAAACAACACATAGATATAAATTGATAATCAACATAACATGGTATTCTCTATTCATCGGATCCCAACAAACACAACATATAGAATTACAGATAGATGATCTTGATCATGTTCGGCAGCTCACAAGACCCGACAATTAAGCACAATGAGGAGAGGACAACCATCTAGCTACTACTATGGACCCATAGTCCAGGGGTAGACTACTCACACATCACTCCGGAGGTGACCATGGCGGCGTAGAGTCCTCCAGGAGATGATTCCCCTCTCCGGCAGGGTGCCGGAGGCGATCTCCTGAATCCCCCGAGATAGGATTGGCGGCGGCGGCGTCTCTGGAAGGTTTTCCGTATCGTGGCTCTCGGTACTGGGGGTTTCGCGACGAAGGCTTTAAGTAGGCGGAAGGGTAGGTCAGGGGGCGTCGCGAGGGGCCCAGGAGACAGGGCGGCGCGGCCAAGGGTGGGGCCGCGCCGCCTGCCCTCCTGGCCACCTCGTGGCCCCACTTCGTTGACTCTTCGGTCTTCTGAAAGCTTCGTGGCAAAATAGGACCCTGGGCGTTGATTTCGTCCAATTCCGAGAATATTTCCTTACTAGGATTTCTGAAACCAAAAACAGCAGAAAACAGCAACTGGCACTTCGGCATCTTGTTAATAGGTTAGTTCCAGAAAATGCATAGATATGATGTAAAGTGTGCATAAAACATGTAGATATCATCAATAATGTGGCATGGAACATAAGAAATTATCGATACGTCGGAGATGTATCAATTACTTATCAGAAGTATGTATTAAAAGGTGTATACAAGATACAACCAAGAGTTTTGCTGGTCCGTGGAATACTAGATAGGTATACAAACTTCAATTTGATGAAGTAAGTATAGCGGAGTTCGAATCTTCACTAGATGAAATAGTCAAACAGTTTTTGATTTCATCAGAGACAATGAAGAGGCTTGCATTTGCAAGAAATTAAGTGGGAGCGCTGAGACATATTTATAATACTTATGTAGAAGACATATAGTTGGTTATAAATAATGTAATTACATACTTGATTAAAAGGTTTCATTGAAAAATTAACTTCAATGAAAGTGATATGGACTGAAACAAATTTTGTGTCAAGATCTATGAAGATAGATTGAAACACATAATATGTTTAAGTCAAAGTACATAGGATGGATATTGAAGTAGTTCAATATAGAAATATTAAGAAAATGTTCTTGTCATGTGAAGGTTTAACAAGACTTCAGTGTATCTGACACTCAATGAGTAAAAACACATGAGTGATTATAGATCACGAATAATATGTACACAATCAGATGTCCTATGCTCTAAAAGTGTTATGAGCATGTACCAGAATGATTCATGTGATGATCATTGAAAAACAGTAAGAATATTCTTGAGTACTTAAGAAGAACCAAGGATATATATATATAATTTTGTATGGAGAAATGACAAACAAATCGCTGTAAGGTGTTACACCGATATTGGTTTTGTCACATATAAAATATAATTTCAAATCTCAAATTTGACTAAGTGTTGTTTAAAAGGTAGCACAATGAGTTAGAAGTTGTCTATGTTAGATTTAGAAGAGTTCTAAATATTGTGACGGATTCTACAAACGAAAGGCAGAGTATGTCATTGTTTTGACAATGACTGAGGATGTTAAGTCAAGAAGTTCTTTGAGAACTTGGTGTAGTTCCGACAGAGTCAGAACGTTGAAGCTATATTGTGTGTGACAATATTAGTGACATATTTCAGACCGCGGAATTAAGGTTCCACCAGAAGACCAAACATAATTAATGCCGACTCATTTGGAAATGAGTGATGCGTTGAGACGCAAATGAATTACAAAATACATACGGTTCTGAGCATGTCAGATCCGTTGACTAAAACCTCTCCCGTGAGCAAAACATGATAAAGCACCGGAAGGTCAAGGTGTTCTATCTTCACAAATGTAAACTAGATTATTGACTCTAGTGCAAGTGGGAGACTGTTGGAGATATGCCCAAGAGGCAATAATAAAATGGTTATTATAATATCTTTGAGTTTATGATAATGTTTACATACCATGCTATAATTGTATTAACCGAAACATTGGTACATGTGTGATATGTAGACAACAAAGAGTCCCTAGTATGCCTCTTAACTAGCTTGTTGATTAATGGATGATTAGTTTCATAATCATGAACATTGGATGTTATTAATAACAAGGTTATATCATTATATGAATGATGTAATGGACACACCCAATTAAGCATAGCATAAGATCACGTCATTGAGTTATTTGCTATAAGCTTTCGATACATAGTTACCTAGTCCTTATGACCATGAGATCATGTAAATCACTTATACCGGAAAGGTACTTTGATTACACCAAATGCCACTGCGTAAATGGGTGGTTATAAAGGTGGGATTAAGTATCCGGAAAGTATGAGTTGAGGCATATGGATCAACAGTGGGATTTGTCCATCCCGATGACGGATAGATATACTCTGGGCCCTCTCGGTGGAATGTCGTCTAATGTCTTGCAAGCATATGAATAAGTTCATAAGAGACCACATACCACGGTACGAGTAAAGAGTACTTGTCAGGAGACGAGGTTGAACAAGGTATAGAGTGATACCGATGATCAAACCTCGGACAAGTAAAATATCGCGTGACAAAGGGAATTGGTATCGTATGTGAATGGTTCATTCGATCACTAAAGTCATCGTTGAATATGTGGGAGCCATTATGGATCTCCAGATCCCGCTATTGGTTATTGGTCGGAGTGAGTACTCAACCATGTCCGCATAGTTCGCGAACCGTAGGGTGACACACTTAAGGTTTGATGTTGAAATGGTAGAACTTGAATATGGAATGGAGTTCGAATATTTGTTCGGAGTCCCGGATGAGATCACGGACATCACGAGGAGTTCCGGAATGGTCCGGAGAATAAGATTCATATATAGGAAGTCATATTCCAAGTTTGGAAATGATCCGGTGCATTTATGGCAGGTTCTAGAAGGTTCTAGAAAAGTCCGGAAGAAATCACCATGGAAAGTAGAGTCCCGGAGGGACTCCACCTTGCATGACCAGCCAACCCTAAAGGGGAGGAGTCCAAGGTGGACTCCCCAAGGGTGGCCGGCCAACCCCCCTCATGGAAGGGGGGAATCCCACCCCAAGTGGGATTCCCACCTTGGGTAGGTTTCCCTACACATGGAAGGTTTTTGGTTCGGGTCTTATTCGAAGACTTGTAGTCCAACACTTGGGGTTTCCACCTATATAATGAGGGGCATAGGAGAGGGGGCTGACCACCACAAGCCCATAGCTTGGCCGCACCCATAGGTGGCCAGCCACCCCCTCTCCCAAACCCTAGCCGCCCCCTCTCTCCTCCTCTTCTCCCGCACGCTTAGCGAAGCTCCGCCGGAGATCTCCACCGCCACCGCCACCACGCCGTCGTGCTGCCGGATTCAAGGAGGAGCTACTACTTCCGATGCCCGCTGGAACGGGGAGAAGGACGTCGTCTTCATCAGCACCGAACGTGTGACCGAGTACGGAGGTGCTGCCCGATTGTGGCACCGTGATCAAGATCTTCTACGCGCTTTTGCAAGCGGCAAGTGATCATCTACCGCAGCAATAAGAGCCTACTCTTATAGGCTTTGGAAATCTTCAAGGGTTAGTCTTGATCATCCCCTCGTTGCTCCCGTCTTCTAGATTGCATCTTGGCTTGGATTGCGTTCTCGCGGTAGGAAATTTTTTGTTTTCTATGCAACGAATCCCTACACATTAATAGGTGCAAAGTATATGATGCAAGAGCTTAAATATGAGAACAACAATTGCCAAGTATCACATTATCCAAGACATTTTAACAATTACTACATGTAGCATTTCCCGTTTCCAACCATATAACAATTTAACGAAGAAGATTCAACCTTCGCCATGAATATTATGAGTAAAGCCTAAGGACATATTTGTCCATATGCAACAGCGGAGCGTGTCTCTCTCCCACACAATGAATGCTAGGATCCAAATTTATTCAAACAAAAACAAAGACAAACCGACGCTCCAAGCAAAGTACATAAGATGTGATGGAATAAAATGTAGTTTCACTAGAGGAACCTGATAATGTTGTCGATGAAGAAGGGGATGCCTTGGGCATCCCCAAGCTTAGACGCTTGAGTCTTCTTGAAATATGCAGGGGTGAACCACCGGGGCATCCCCAAGCTTAGAGCTTTCACTCTCCTTGATCATATTGTATCATCCTCCTCTCTTGATCCTTGAAAACTTCCTCCACACCAAACTCAAAACAACTCATTAGAGGGTTAGTGCACAATTAAAATTTACATGTTCAGAGGTGACATAATCATTCTTAACACTTCTGGACATTGCGCAAGGCTACTGAAAGTTAATGGAATCGAAAAGTCCATCAAGCATAGCAAAACAGGCAATGCGAAATAAAAGGCAGAATCTGTCAAATCAGAACAGTTCGTAAAGACGAATTTTATTGAGGTACCAGACTTGCTCAAATGAAAATGCTCAAATTTAATGAAAGTTGCGTATATATCTGAGTATCACTCGCGTAAATTGGCATAATTTTCTGAGTTACCTACAGAGAATTAGGCCCAGATTCGTGACAGCAAAGAAATCTGTTTCTGCGCAGTAATTCAAATCTAGTACGAACCTTACTATCAACGACTTTACTTGGCACAACAATGCAACAAAATAAGATAAGGAGAGGTTGCTACAGTAGTAACAACTTCCAAGACTCAAATATAAAATAAAGGTGCAGTAGTAAAAACATGGGTTGTCTCCCATAAGCGCTTTTCTTTAACGTCTTTCAGCTAGGCGCAGAAAGTGTGTATCAAGTATTATCAAGAGACGAAGCATCAACATCATAATTTGTTCTAATGATAGAATCAAAAGGTAACTTCATTCTCTTTCTAGGGAAGTGTTCCATACCTTTCTTGAGAGGAAATTGATATTTAATATTACCTTCCTTCATGTCAATAACAGCACCAACAGTTCGAAGAAAAGGTCTTCCCAATATAATGGGATAAGATGCATTGCATTCAATATCCAAGACAAAAAAAATCAACGGGGACAAGGTTATTGTTAACGGTAATGCGAACATTATCAACTCTCCCCAAAGGTTTCTTTGTAGAATTATCAGCAAGATTAACATCCAAATAACAATTTTTCAATGGTGGCAAGTCAAGCATATTATAGATTTTCTTAGGCATAACAGAAATACTTGCACCAAGATCACATAAAGCATTACAATCAAAGTCATTGACCTTCATCTTAATGATGGGCTCCCAACCATCCTCTAGCTTCCTAGGGATAGAAGCTTCGCGTTCTAGTTTCTCTTCTCTAGCTTTTATGAGAGCATTTGTAATATGTTTCGTGAAAGCCAAGTTTATAGCACTAGCATTAGGGCTCTTAGCAAGTTTTTGTAAGAACTTTATAACTTCAGAGATATGGAAATCATCAAAATCCAAACCATTATGATCTAAAGCAATGGGATCATTATCCCCAATGTTGGAAAAAAAATCAGCAGTTTTATCACAGGCAGTTTCAGCAGTTTTAGCAGTTTCAGGCAGTTTTTCGCGCTTTGCATTAGAAGTGGAAACATTGCCAACACCAATTATTTTACCATTAATAGTAGGAGGTGCAGCAACATGTGGAGCATTAGCATTGCTAGTGGTGGTAATAGTCCAAACTTTAGCTATATTATCTTCTTTAGCATTTTCTTCTTTCTCCCACCTAGTACGCAATTCGACCATCAATCTTATATTCTCATTAATTCTAACTTGGATGGCATTTGCTGTAGTAACAATTTTATTATTATGATTTTCATTAGGCATAACTTTCGATTTCAAAAGATCAACGTCAGCAGCAAGACTATCGACTTTAGAAGCAAGTATATCGATTTTCCCAAGCTTTTCTTCAACAGATTTGTTAAAAGCAGTTTGTGTACTAATAAATTCTTTAAGCATGGCTTCAAGTCCAGGGGGTGGATTCCTATTATTGTTGTAAGAATTCCCATAAGAATTACCATAACCGTTACCATTATTATAAGGATATGGCCTATAGTTGTTACTAGAATTGTTCCGATAAGCATTGTTGTTGAAATTATTATTTTTAATGAAGTTCACATCAACATGTTCTTCTTGAGCAACCAATGAAGCTAACGGAACATTATTAGGATCAACATTAGTCCTACCATTCACAAGCATAGACATAATAGCATCAATCTTATCACTCAAGGAAGAGGTTTCTTCGACAGAATTTACCTTCTTACCTTGTGGAGCTCTTTCCGTGTGCCATTCAGAGTAATTAATCATCATATTATCAAGAAGCTTTGTTGCTTCGCCAAGAGTGATGGACATAAAGGTACCTCCAGCAGCTGAGTCCAATAGGTTCCGCGAAGAAAAATTCAGTCCTGCATAAAAGGTTTGGATGATCATCCAAGTAGTCAGTCCATGGGTTGGGAAATTTTTAACCAAAGATTTCATTCTTTCCCAAGCTTGTGCAACATGCTCATTATCCAATTGTTTAAAATTCATTATGCTACTTCTCAAAGATATAATTTTAGCAGGGGGATAATATCTACCAATAAAAGCATCCTTGCATTTAGTCCATGAATCAATACTATTCTTAGGCAGAGATAGCAACCAATCTTTAGCTCTTCCTCTTAATGAGAAAGGAAACAATTTTAATTTTATAATGTCACCATCTACATCCTTATACTTTTGCATTTCACACAATTCAACAAAATTATTGAGATGGGCAGCAGCATCATCAGAACTAACACCAGAAAATTGCTCTCTCATAACAAGATTCAGTAAAGCAGGTTTAATTTCAAAGAATTCTGCTGTGGTAGCAGGTGGAGCAATAGGTGTGCATAAGAAATCATTATTATTTGTGGTTGTGAAGTCACACAACTTAGTATTTTCAGGAGTACCCATTTTAGCAACAGTAAATAAAGCAAACTAGATAAAGTAAATGCAAGTAACTAATTTTTTTGTGTTTTTGATATAGCAAACAAGATAGCAAATAAAGTAAAACTAGCAACTAATTTTTTTGTATTTTGATATAATGCAGCAAACAAAGTAGTAAATAAAATAAAGCAAGAGAAAAACAAAGTAAAGAGATTGGATGTGGAGACTCCCCTTGCAGCGTGTCTTGATCTCCCCGGCAACGGCGCCAGAAATTTAGCTTGATACGCGTACAGCACGCGTCCGTTGGGAACCCCAAGAGGAAGGTGTGATGCGTACAGCGGCAAGTTTTCCCTCAGTAAGAAACCAAGGTTTATCGAACCAGTAGGAGCCAAGAAGCACGTTGAAAGTTGATGGCGGTGAGATCTAGTGCGGCACAACACCAGGGATTCCGGCGCCAACGTGGAACCTGCACAACACAACCAAAGTACTTTGCCCCAACGAAACAGTGAGGTTGTCAATCTCACCGGCTTGCTGTAACAAAGGATTAGATGTATAGTGTAGATGATGATTGTTTGCAGAAAACAGTAGAACAAGTATTGCAGTAGATTGTATTCGATTAAAAGAATGGACCGGGGTCCACAGTTCACTAGAGGCGTCTCTCCCATAAGATAAATAGCATGTTGGGTGAACAAATTACAGTTGGGCAATTGACAAATAAAGAGGGCATGACAATGCACATACATTATATGATGAATATTGTGAGATTTAATTGGGCATTACGACAAAGTACATAGACAGCTATCCAGCATGCATCTATGCCTAAAAAGTCCACCTTCAGGTTATCATCCGAACCCCTTCCAGTATTAAGTTGCAAACAACAGACAATTGCATTAAGTATGGTGCGTAATGTAATAAATAACTACATCCTCGGACATAGCATCGATGTTTTATCCCTAGTGGCAATAGCACATCCACAACCTTAGAACTTTCTCATCCTTTGTCCCAGATTTAATGGAGGCATGAACCCACTATCGAGCATAAATACTCCCTCTTGGAGTTACTAGCAAAAACTTGGCCAGAGCCTCTACTAATAACGGAGAGCATGCAAGATCATAAACAACACATAGGTAATAGATTGATAATCAACATAGCATAGTATTCTCTATCCATCGGATCCCAACAAACACAACATATAGCATTACAGATAGATGATCTTGATCATGTTAGGCAGCTCACAAGACCCGACAATGAAGCACAATTAGGAGAAGACGAACATCTAGCTACTGCTATGGACCCATAGTCCAGGGGTGAACTACTCACTCATCACTCCGGAGGCGACCATGGCGGTGAAGAGTCCTCCGGGAGATGATTCCCCTCTCCGGCAGGGTGCCGGAGGCGATCTCCTGAATCCCCCGAGATGGGATTGGCGGCGGCGGCGTCTCTGGAAGGTTTTCTGTATCGTGGCTCTCGGTCCTGGGGGTTTCGCGATGAAGGCTTTAAGTAGGCGGAGGAGATAGGTCAGGGGGCCTGACAGGGGGCCCACACACTAGGCCGGCGCGGCTAGGGCTTGGGCCGCGCCGCCCTAGCGTCTGGCCACCTCGTGGCCCCACTTCGTGACTCCTTCGGTCTTCTGGAAGCTTCGTGTGAAAATAGGCCCCTGGGCGTTGATTTCGTCCAATTCCGAGAATATTTCCTTACTAGGATTTCTGAAACCAAAAGCAATGAAACAAAGAATCGCTCTTCGGCATCTCGTTAATAGGTTAGTGCCGAAAAATGCATAAATATGACATAAAGTATGTATAAAACATGTAGATATCATCAATAATGTGGCATGGAACATAAGAAATTATCGATACGTCGGAGACGTATCACCGGCCCATTAGCGATGGCAGTGGTGTTCCTTCGTTTTTCTTTCTTATTTTCGTCTGGTTTTTCTCTAGTTCTTCTGGTTTTTTCCCTAGCTTCTGGTTTTGTCGGTCGGTTTTTCTGAACTGTTCATGATTTGAACTTTTTCGAATTTGAACTTTTTTATGATTAATTTTTTTAGATTTGAAATTTTTCCAATTTGAACAATTTCTAAGTTTGAACATTTTATTGGTTTGAACAATTTTTAAGTTTAAACATTTTATTGTTTTGAACAATTTTTAAGTTTAAAAATATGAACATTTTTCGCGTTCGAACTATTTTCAGATTTGACCTTTTTTTAAATTTGAATAACTTACATTTTGAACAATTTTTAATTTGGAACATTTTTTTAATTTGAACTTTTTCGAAATTTGAAATTTATTCGATTTTGAAATTTGTTCATTTCTGAAAATCGTTCAATTTTGAATTATTTGGTTTAAAATTTGTACAGATTTGAATTTGTTCAGTTTTAAATTTGTATAACTTTTTAAAACCGAAACAACAGTGCAATATATAAGACCAGCGATATAGTAAATGGGCCTGGCCCAACTAACGTTTCTTTGAGCGGAGCCATGGTCCCTCCCGCTTAAAGCGGGGAATAGGAGCGCCCGGCTCTGCCGCGCGAGCGAGCGGCGTTGGTGGCGGTGGTCGTGGGGCGTGCGAGGCCTAGGCGTGGAGTGGGCCGGCCGGCCTGGAGGCGGCCCAGGTGGGAGGACTGCGGCGGGAGACTGGGCTGGATGCTGGGCGACGGCCCACGCGCGGAAGAGATGGGAAGCAGCAGGGAAGAAAAGGAAAAAAACGGGCCGGCCCGTACTACCGGGCCCGGTAGCGGTCTGGTACCGGTCCAGTACCACTTTGCTACGAGACTGGGTCCAGTGTGATTGGGAGGCAGATGCAGTACTGGGCCCGGTACCATCAGCGGTAGTACCGGGCTGGCCCAAAACGTTTTTTTTTAAATATGATGCACTATAAAAATCATAACTTGAGCTAGACAACTCCGAATGACATGAAACCAATTTTATCGGAAAGAGGACGACGAGAGCTACCTCTTCACAAGGTGAAATCATGCAAAAGAGGAGATGATGATTTTCTCATGGTCATAGAGGTGTAACCTCTCAATATGGTATATCGGGAAAATCATCACCCTCGCACATGCAACATGCGATGCATCCGGAATCCGTTTTCGATGAGCTAGAGCTTGTCATGAGAATGAACACAAGCTCTCGAACATCTAAAGGATAAGAACCAAGAACAACCGAGAAACACGATGCTATGCATGCAAGGTTTGAGCTCTCTCCGAAGATGCGACCCACTATCCTATCGAGCACAAACATTGTCCTTGCGCGTTCCTCTCGAGTCGGCAAGCTCCATCTTCATCCTCTTTAACCTTGTACATGCCACCGTATTCCTCCAACATACACGCACGCCACCGTCTTCATCCATCTTCTACGCCGTCTTCATCTCCCTTCATCTACAACACTGTCTTCGTCTCTCTTTGACACCGTTTTCATCATTGTACTCCATCTTCTCCATCTTGCAACCTTGAGACCAACACATGGCTATGGACACGACCTAAGATAGATTCTCAATGCAACCGTTAGTCCATAGGGATTGTCATCAATTACCAAAACCACACACGGGGCTCCATGTTCTTTCATCAACCCTAGTAACCCTTGGTCTCGTGATGTCACACCTCTTTATTTTTGAATTCCAAACAATTACTTACATAAACAATAATGAATATATAAGTAATAATAATATTGAATTCACATAACAATAAAATGATTTTATTTTTTGGCCATTTTCAATTTAATATAGAATAATTAATATCTTTAAATCGGAAAATAGAAATTCCACAAATAATATGTCTAAATCGATCAGAAAAATGTATAACATCCATATCATCTTTTGAACATAAAAATTAGCGGAATCCAAATATGATGTCCAGTTTGCCATCTGGCCAAAACGCATCCCCGGAGATGCAGAATGGACGTACCGGGCGCGCTAGTGCACCGCTCGCTAACACGCTAAACAGACAAAAATTAGCATATAACGTGATGTTTATAGATCTAAAAACATTTTTCCCGGAATTCATTGAGCGATGGAAAGTGTACCCCTAGTTCAAATCTGGTCAGTTTTCAGCGGATTCGGTGGGACGCCGCAGGAATTCCCAGATAGCTAGCGCGCACATATGGCATGTGATATGTGGTGCGGAGGCGGTGTCCTGGCACTACGCGAAGGTCTTGCATAATACTAAAATGCACCCCATGTAGCTACTTCACACAAAAAAATGTTTCGGCACCCCCCAGATTAAAAAAAACATCGCCCATGGGTAGGATTGGAAATCCGCTCCCGAGGCCTTGCTTCCCATCCCAGGGACCACCCACGTGCCAAATATGACCTCGTTCCGACAAACTATGCGGTGTCACGGGTTGTTTCCTACTTATTTCCCCTAAAAGCCATAGAACTCCGGACGTGATGGCTCTATTTGTGAAGGCTTTTCCAAAATAATTGTCATATCCTAATTATGACTTTTGGAGTGGTTATTAGGACACATAAAATAACGACATGTGAAGCCGCGGGATTTTCTAACTTTGTTAAAATTGCCATCTGGCCAAAAACGAGCCCGCGGGAGATGCGGAATGGCCGTACCGGGCGCGCTGGTGCACCCGTTCACCATCGCGCTAAACGGAAAAAAATTAGCACATAAAGTGATGTGTCATATACCTAAAACCATTTTTCCCAGAATTTATTGAGTGACGGAAAGTGTACCCCTAGTTCAAATCCAGTCAGTTTCCATAAAATTCGGCGAGACACCGCAGAAAGCCGCATGGATTCCCAGATAACTACGCGGAGGCCGTGTCCTACCACTACGCGGAGGTCTCGCGCAATACTAAAATGCGTTCCATGTAGCTGCTTCACAAAAAAATGTTTTGGCACCCCGAAAATGAAAAAACCATCATACATGGGTCGGATTGGAAATCCGCTCCCGGGGCCTTGCTTCCCATCCCAGGGACCACGCACGTGCCAAATATGGTCTCGTTCCGACAAACTATGCGGTATCACGGACCGTTTCTTACTCATTTCCCCTAAAAGCCATAGAACTCCTGACGTGATAGCCCTATTTGTGAAGGGTTTTCCAAAATAATTTTCGTATCACAATTTCGACTTTTGGAGTGGTTACTAGGACACATAAAATGACGCCATGCGCCCGCGGGATTTTCTGACTTTGTTTAAATTATCATCTAGCCAAAACGGAACCCGATGACATATAAGAAAGTGTTTGAATTGACACTATGTTAACATGGTATTATACATGATTCAAATATGCATGATTTTGACATAAACGGATATAGGAAGTTTTTCTGAATATTTTGATACCTTATACGCATGTTTCTAACCTCATATGAATTAGTTATGATTTTTATAAAATTAGACAAATTTAAAGGATGGCCTACGCCGAGGGTGGCCGTCGGCCTGTCTATGCCTAGGGCCAAAGGTATGCCAAGGGCTGCCCTCGATGTAGACCTCGATACACCGATAACAACGCTACGCCAAGGGTCGTTTTGGTAGACTGGCCTAGCCGGGCCATATAGGCCGACGGTCCCGACTTTTAGCCGTCAGCCTATAAAACGCCCTCGACGTATCACGCTATTCCATGGAATCAGGACATCAATTTGCTTTCTCATTGCAATTGGTAGTGTGAATATTTTTTGATGCAAACACGCATGCGCGTGCACACACACCACCAGCATACACTCGGGCTATCACAACCCATATCGAATACCGGGATCACGAAGCTTCAAGATCGATGAGGTTATCACAAATTTCTCAATGGAAACATTGTCTCCCACTGAATAATCCTCCTAGATGGAGTTTGAACATGCGGCCTGGTTTGACAGGGGTATGACTGTCCTCCGACATATTTGGTTCTTGGTTGTGTCAATAGTAAGCTAACAAGTAGCAGGGGCTGCAATATTTTCTTTAGCGTGTGTTTGTTCTTAGTCCTCACAATTGATATATAGTGTTAACATGAATCTAATCAAGTGGGGAAAGGCGGGAAATGAACATCTTGGGTCTTTGGTAAACCATTGATTTTTACCCGTCAGGAATTGTGTTCGTGTGCAAGTAGATGAAGACCCCTCCAAGAAATTGCATTTCGGTCTACTAATTTGAAACTGAGAAGTACGATCTAGAACAAAGAGTATTGCACTTCCCTTATCTCGGGTTTTGGAACAGATAGATAGATAATGCATCATTGGACAGTTTTTACAAGGAGGAACTGAGGTCTCAGTCGAATGCATGCCGATTCAGTTTGCCTTTCTTGGCGCCTGCTACGCTAGCATCTCTAACAGAGTTTGTAAAAGTGTAAATTAAAAAATCGAGTTTAGTTATCCGAAAACGGATTTATAGTTCGCAAAATAGCTGGCGCAGAATAAACCCCGTAAACTAAAACTGAAAAACAGTTCAGTTAGTCATCATCTTCTTCACAAAAAATATCAGCACTGCTGTCTAGATCTCGTGAGCCCCGCACGACCGATGTCCAAGCAACAAAGCACGTGCGCGCAAGCCGAGCAGACAAAGGCGGATTTGGGCCCCAGGCTACACGGGCCACGGCCTGGGGCGTGGAAAAAAATCCTAGGCTACATCTAGGATTCGGCCCGGGGCGCAGCCCAGCCCAGCCGAGGCGAGCGACACGCGACGCAACTCCACGCACGCGACGCGACTCCAGAACTCCACGCGACGCGACTCCAGCCTCCAGGTCTCCAGCGCCAGCGACGCGACGGGCGACGCGACGGGACGGCGCCGCCGCCTCCACCCTCCAGCCTCCGCCGCTCCGCGGATCCGCGCCCGCCGCCCACCTCCCGGCCGGAAGCCTCGCGTCGCCGGCTCGCCGCCCAGCTAGGTTTCCCCATTTGGCCATTTTCCCCTTTTGCTCTGTGAGCTCTGTCCTAAATTCGTTGTACTGTTAGAAACTTAGAATGTCTAGATTTCTTCTTTAGTTATGTTGCTTAGTGCTCTGTCCCCTACTAGCTGTGTTAGTTAAATTGGCTACAAATTATTTTTTACAGGAAGACAAGATGAATAAAAGAAACATAATTGATAGTTTTTTCCAATTGCAAACCACAGAATCGGGCACTTCAACTCAAGCTAGTGTTAATAATCTCCGTATTACAGCTGCACTTGGGCCCGGTGATATTGAATCAGATCCTGGTTTGAGAAAACCAATTGAGCAATTGGATCCAGATGTTAGAGATCTTGCTAGAAGGGAGTATATTAGTAAGGGTCCATGCCAACCAACTAATCATACATATGAACGAAAATGGGTAGGAAGTGGCTACAGAAGCTTTCATGACTATTGGTACGATGATCACCGTAGTTGGTTGGAGTATAGTGTTGATAAAGAGGCTGCCTTTTGCTTTTTCTGTTTTCTATTTAAGCAACCAAGAGCTGAAAACTATGGTATTGAAGCATTTACCAAGAATGGGTTTAAAACATGGAAGGATGGCCCTAGTGTTCTTAGTCGCCATGTTGGTAAACATGACAGTGCTCATAATAAGGCTAGACAACATTATTTGGCTTTCAAAAATCAGAGGCAAAATATTCCACATGTGCTTGTTCGGGGTACTAATAGTGAACAAGAAAAATACAAAGCTCGTCTCTTGATTATGTTGGGTGTTGTCAAGTTCTTGCTTCTACAAGGCCTTGCTTTTCGTGGTCATGATGAGTCTATTACATCGAAGAATAAGGGTAACTTTAAGGAGCTTCTGGAATGGTACACAAAGAAAGATCCAATAGCAGAAAAATTGATTGGGGAAGCCGGGGACAACCATAAGCTGACTTCACATGGGATACAATTGGACTTGTGCAAGGCTTGTGCAGAAGAGACCACCAAAGCCATTATTCAGGATATTGGAGATAGTAAATTCTCCTTGCTTGTTGATGAGTCCAGAGATGCATCTATTAAGGAGCAAATGGCAATGTGTTTGAGGTAGTAACCTTGTCTTGCATTGTATGTCTATTTCTTGCACATATATTTTCTCATAGTTGCAAAGTATTAATGGTGCTCTTTTTCTCGTATGTAGGTATGTCAACAAAAGAGGCGAGGTGATTGAGAGATTTATTGCAATTGAACATGTTCTTGATACTAGAGCAACTTCACTCAAGACAGCTTTGGATGGTATCTTTGCTACTAATGGCTTATCTATGTCTAATTTGAGAGGGCAGGGTTATGATGGGGCTTCTAATATGCGAGGGGAATTTCGTGGGCTGCAAAGGTTGATCTTGGATGAAAATCCATATGCTCATTACATACACTGCTTTGCACATCAGTTGCAATTAGTTGTTGTTGCTGTTGCTAAGTGTTGTTCATCAGTAAGGGATTTTTTTGAGTATACTAGCATGGTTGTCAACATTGTTAATGCTTCATGTAAGAGACATGATCAATTGGCCCAAGAGCAACATGATGAAATTGTGCGCCAATTAGAGGAAGGGGAAACTGTTGGTGGGAAGGGAAAAAATCAGTTAACTAATCTTGCAAGACCTGGTGATACACGGTGGGGATCACATCATAGGACCTTATGCCGCCTTATTTTGATGTGGAAACCTGTTCTGAAGGTATTAGAAAATCTATTCCTTGATGCAGAGAATGTTACACAAAGAACCACAGCTGGGGGGGTTGATAAAGCACATGGAGACATTTGAATTTGTTCTCATATTGCATATTATGATTAGAATATTGGGCAAGACTAATGATCTGTCATATTGCTTGCAAAAGAAGAATCAGAACATTGTGCGTGCTGTGGGATTGATCAAATCCACATTGGATAGAATTCAAGAGATAAGGCAGGATGGTTGGGATGGGCTCCTTCAAGAGGTAACTGACTTTTGTCTCAAATACAACATTGTAGTGCCAAACATGGAAGATACAAGGACATCCAATGGTCGTTCAAGGACTTGGGGTGGGCAATTGGTTACATATTATCATTATTTCAGAATTGAAATATTCAATGTTCTGCATGATCAAATTATTGTTGAGTTGAACAACCGCTTTGCTGAAAGATCCACTCAATTGTTGAGATGCATAGCTTGTCTTGATCCTAGAAATTCATTTGCCAATTATGATGAAGACAAACTAGTTGAGCTTGCTAATATGTATGTTGCTGACTTCTCTACATATGAAGTCGCTTTTGTCCTTAGAAACCAATTGGAATCATTCATCCATGAAGCAAGAACTGATTCTCATTTGATGAACTGTAATGACCTTGGTCATCTTGCCATGAAGATGGTTCTAGCTGATATGCACACATCTTTCTGTTGGAGATATGCCCAAGAGGCAATAATAAATGGTTATTATATATCTTTGTTATTATGATAATGTTTACATACCATGCTATAATTGTATTAACCGAAACATTGATACATGTGTGTTATGTGAACAACAAGGAGTCCCTAGTAAGCCTCTTGTATAACTAGCTTGTTGATTAATAGATGATCATGGTTTCGTGATCATGGAAATTGGATGTTATTAATAACAAGGTTATGTCATTATATGAATGATGTAATGGACACACCCAATTAAGCGTAGCATAAGATCACGTCATTAAGTTATTTGCTATAAGCTTTCGATACATAGTTACCCAGTCCTTATGACCATGAGATCATGTAAATCACTTATACCGGAAAGGTACTTTGATTACATCAAACGCCACTGCGTAAATGGGTGGTTATAAAGGTGGGATTAAGTATCCGGAAAGTATGAGTTGAGGCATATGGATCAACAGTGGGATTTGTCCATCCCGATGACGGATAGATATACTCTGGGCCCTCTGGGTGGAATGTCGTCTAATGTCTTGCAAGCATATGAATAAGTTCATAAGAGACCACATACCACGGTACGAGTAAAGAGTACTTGTCATGAGACGAGGTTGAACGAGGTATAGAGATACCGATGATCAAACCTCGGACAAGTAAAATATCGCGTGACAAAGGGAATCGGTATCGTATGTAAATGGTTCATTCGATTACATAGTTCATCGTTGAATATGTAGGAGTCATTACGGATCTCCAGATCCCGCTGATGATTATTGATCGGAGAGGCGTCTCGGTCATGTCTGCACATTCTCGAACCGTAGGGTGACACACTTAAGATTACGATGTTGCTAGGGGTAGTTTCGGGATTAAAGAAATAGTTTTGGAGAGTTACGGAATTGTTCCGGGAAGATGATTAATGATTTATTAATTAATTGAATTATTAAATATTAATATTAATTTATTTGGTAGAAATAAATGTGGGACTAGAAGTAGTCTATGAAAAGTTTTGCTAATGGGCCAATTAAGTAGCTCATGTAGACAAACTATCAAAAGAAAGGAGGCAAAGGAAAAGAAAAAAAAAAGGGCAAGGCCGGCCACGCCCAAGGCCAAGGGCCAACTAGTGCTCACGCGGGGCAGGCTAGTTGGGCCGATCGGCCGGCCACACACGCGCCCAGGGAGTGCTCACGGCCATGGGATGGCATGTGCTGCACGGCAAGGAAAGGAAAAGCCTTGTGCCTTACGGATCGATCGATCCGATTGATTTTTTGGCGTGGCTTCCACGCTGATATCCACCGCCTTGAACGCCTATAAAAGGAGGACAAGTATGGTGCAAAATAATTAGATTTTTGTTCCGCGGCCGTTTGCTCCACCTTTTGCCTAGTTTCTTCCACCCAACGCGACTAGGCGAAGTCCTGTCCGCGCAAACTCTCCCCCACCACCACGCCGTTGTGCTGCTGGACTAGATCCCATCTACCACATCTCCCCGCTTGCTGGAACAAGGAGGAGGTGTCTTCATCGAGCTGTACGTGTGACCGAGTACGGAGGTGCTGCCCGACTGTGGCACCGTCAAGATCTTCTACGCGCTTTTGCAAGCGGCAAGTGATCGTCTACCGCAGCAACAAGAGCCTACTCTTGTAGGCTTTGGAAATCTTCAAGGGTGAGTCTTGATCATCCCCTCGTTGCTCCCGTCTTCTAGATTGCATCTTGGCTTGGATTGCGTTCTCGCGGTAGGAAATTTTTTGTTTTCTATGCAACGAATCCCTACAGTGGTATCAGAGCCGTGTCTATGCATAGATGGTTGCACGAGTAGAACACAATGGTTTTGTGGGCGTTGATGCTCTTGTTGTCTTTAGTTTGAGTACTTTGCATCTTTGTGGCATAGTGGGATGAAGCGGCTCGGACTAACTTTACATGACCGCGTTCATGAGACTTGTTCCTCGTTCGACATGCAACTTGTATTGCATAAGAGGCTTTGCGGGTGTCTGTCTCTCCTACTATAGTGAAGATTCAATTTACTCTTCTATTGACAACATTACTATCACCGTTGTGGTTCATGTTCGTAGGTAGATTAGATCTCTCTCGAAAACCCTAAACCACGTAAAATATGCAAACCAAATTAGAGACGTCTAACTTGTTTTTGCAGGGTTTGGTGATGTGATATGGCCATAATGTGATGATGAATATGTATGAGATGATCATTATTGTATTGTGGTAACCGGCAGGAGCCTTATGGTTGTCTTTAAATTTCATGTTGAGTAGTATTTCAAAGTAGTTGTAATAGTTGCTACATGAGGTGAACAAACATGAAGACGGCGTCATGGACCTTGACGCTACGTCGATGATGATGGAGATCATGCCCGTTGATGATGGAGATCATGTCCGTGCTTTGGTGATGAAGATCGAAGGCGCAAAGACTAAAGGGCCATATCATATCACATATGAATTGCATGTGATGTTAATCCTTTATGCATCTTATTTTGCTTAGAACGCGACGGTAGCATTATAAGATGATCCCTCACATTAATATCAAGATAATAAAGTGTTCTCCCCTCGTATGCACCGTTGTACAGTTCGTCGTTTCGAAGCATCTCGTGATGATCGGATGTGATAGATTCAACGTTCACATACAACGGGTGTAAGCCATGTTGCACACGCGGAATACTTGGGTTTGCTTGACGAGCCTAGCATGTACAGACATGGCCTCGGGACAATGGAAACCGAAAGGTTGAACACGAGTCATATGGATGATATGATCAACATGTTGATGTTCACCATTGAAGCTACAACATCTCACGTGATGATCGGTTTTGGTGTAGTGGATGTGGATCGTGTACCACTTAACAACTATGAGGGATGTTGTATTAAGTGGGAGTTCATTAGTAATTAGATTAAAACATGAACTAATTATCATAAACATAGTCTGAGTAGTATTTTGAATTAATTTTGTAGTATTGGCATCCGTTTTCTACCATGCGCTAGTCTTGTAATTGAGATAGAAATACTGTTAAAATCTGACATGAAACTTTACGGACTGGTACCGTATTGTTAAAGAATCAAGAATTGATTAAGTCCTATTGCAAACTTTTAGTAAACCTCACATTGTTGATTTAAAGAGCTATGGTTTCAATTAGTACCTAAAGTTATCTTGTCTCCGTGAAACTTGAAGTTCAAATTTGTTTAAAAAGTAAGGAGCTGAAAATTTAGTTTTCAGAAATAATCAAGGTATGAGATATAAGTGATATCTAAGACCTTATTGCAAGATGATAGAATATAATTTGGTGAGACTACATAAACTCATAAGTTTTATGGGAATGTACGAAGGTTGAAGACGCAAGGCGTCCCAAGCCTCCAACTATTGGGGCACTAACAATATTCGCATATCCATGAAGTAATCGTCCTTAGTATGCACCGTTGCTAAGACTCGTCGTTTCGAAGCATCACGTGATGATCGGATGTGATAGATTCTACGTGTGCATACAACGGGTGCAAGCCAGATTTGCACATGCGAATACTAAGGTTAAAACTTTACGAGTCTAGCATGTACAGACATGGTCTCGGAAAGTCATCATAATATGATGGATAAAATTATGAGTGAAATTGTTCATCATATTACAAAGTTACTAATAGTGAAATCTGGAACACTTGTCATATGATGATCAACTTCAAAGTAAGAACCTCAAGGTTATTGGTATTTGACCAATAAACCTAGAAGTTAATGATGTTGAAGTGTTTTTCTGAATAATGAGGAAAGCTAAAAGAGAAACTAAAAAAGATATTTTGGCAGAAAGAAAAGAAAAGACTAGAAAGTCTAGCTCAGGTGTATATAAATGATATACATGTTATGGATGTATTCCCCATTTGGTCACACAATGAAATTCTTGGGTATTTGTACCATATTGGTTGGTATGAAGTGTCATACAAAACAACGCAATACAAGAATAAAATGGCCTAAGTGATTGACAAGGAACATGATAGGAATACACGTCTGGAACAAAATAAAGTGTTATTATGTTCGTCGTTGGCATTCTATCTAGCCCTTAGAATTTATAATAAAGAACTTAATAATTGTTATTTTGCTCTGGTCAAATGAAAACAATGAGTTGTTCAAATTATGACATTACTCCATGTATGATGGATAAGTTATTATAAATCTTAATGGTGAAACACACATACATAACACTGACGCTAAAATGCCATAAGGCAAATAATTTGAATTCCACTTATTTGTGGAACCGCTATTTAGGTCATGTTAGAAAGGAATGCATGAAGGAACTCCATGTAAATGGACTTTTGGAGTCATTTGATTTTTGAATCATTTGGCGCTTGCAAATCTTTTCTAAAAGAGAATGATTAAAATACCGTTCATAGGCCAAGAGTTGAACGGGCAACTAACTTAGTGGAAAAATACATGATGATGTATGTGGTTCACTAGACATATATAGTTGTGTGCGGGAGATTCTTCTACTTCATGAAAATTTTCAACAATGAATTGAGTATATGTGGACATATTCGATAAGGAAGAAGTTTGAAACATTTGAATGGATTCAAATAATTTTCAGCATGAAGTGGAAATCATCGTAATAGAAAAGTCAAATATCTATGATTGGATCATGGTGGAACTATTTGAATTACGAATTTTAGCAAACATCTAAGAGAGTTATGAAATTGTTCTACAACTCACGTTTCTTGGAGTATCATAGTGATGATGAAGTATCCAAGAGATGTATCCAAACTTTGTTGGATTAATGATGAGATAAAATAAAATAAAGCCATTATATTTTTGTGGATTATGCTTTAGAGACTACCGCTTTTACACTGAATAGAGCATCATCATGATCCGTAGAAATGACACCATACGAGTTATGGCATGGGTATGAACCCTAATAGTCCTTTCTTAAATTTTGATATGTATAGCATAAGTAAATAAGTTTACAACCAAAATCGGATGAATGTCTTTGTTGGTTATCCCAGAGAATTTATTGGGAATTCTTCCCACTATGGAGACAAAAACAAAAGTGTTTGTCAATGTTTCTTATTTCCAAGAAATTGTTTCTAGCAAAGTATTTGAGTGGGAGGACAATAGAACTTGATAAGGTTTATGAACCTGAGCATAATGATCAGAGTAGCGCAGCATCGGAAATGGTTCCGGAAGCGGCCACAACGATCATGGCTCCCATGACTACAAAGTGTTTTAGCCATGGAGATCGAAGTACATATTGAACCTTGTAGGTGTGGTTTACTTTGTGATCAAATAAATGATTTGTGGACAAAGGATTGATTTTGAACAATGATAAATAAACTACAAACAAAGAAGTTATGATGGGTCCTGACTCCGTTAAAATGGCTATACGCCATGAAATCCAAGATAGATGAATATTTTTTGAAAGTAATGGATCTATAAATTTGATGGACTTGGATGAAATATCCTTGAAGAAGCTTGACTTATCGAAAAGTTGTTTACGACAAAGTTCAAAGAGTTGACTACGACAAGATTAGATCTTCCGTAGCAATGCTTATAGTCTATATGGATTATTTTAGTAATCACTACATATTTCTTTTATGAGATATGTTAGTAGGATGGCAAAATACATTACTTATCAGAAGTGTGTATTAAAGATGTATACAAGATACAACCAAGAGTTTTGCTGATCCGTGGAATACTAGATAGATATACAAACTTCAATTTGATGAAGTGAGTATCGCGGAGTTGGAATCTTCACCGGATAAAATAGTCAAAGAGTTTTTGATTTCATCAGAGACGATGAAGAGGCTTGCATTTGCAAGAAATTAAGTGGGAGCGCTGAGACATATTTATAATACTTTATGTAGATGACATATAGTTGGTTATAAATGATGTAATTATATACTTGATTAAAAGGTTTCATTGAGAAATTAACTTCAATGAAAGGATATGGACTGAAACATATTTAGTGTCAAGATCTATGAAGATAGATTGAAACACATAATATGTTTAAGTCAAAGTACATAGAATGGATATTAAAATAGTTCAATATAGAAATATTAAGAAAATGTTCTTGTCATGTGAAGTTTTAACAAGACTTAAGTGTATCTGACACTCGATGAGTAAAAACACATGAGTGATTTAGATCACGAAGAATATGTACAAAATCAGATGTCCTGTGCTCTAAAGAGTTAGGAGCATATACCAGAATGATTCATATGATTATCATTGAAAAACAGTAAAGAATATTCTTGAGTACTTGAGAAGAACCAAGGATATATATATATAGTTTTGTATGGAGAAATGACAAACAAATCACTGTAAGGTGTTGCACCGATATTTGTTTTGTCACATATGAAAATAAAATTTCAATCTCAAATTAGACTAAGTGTTGTTTAAAAAGTAGCACAATGAGCTAGAAGTTGTCTATGCTAGATTTAGAAGAGTTCTAAATATTCTGTTGGATTCTACAAAAGAAGGCAGAGTATGTCATTGTTTTGACAATGACTGAGGATGTTAAGTCAAGAGGTTCTTTGAGAACTTGGTGTAGTTCCGATAGTGTCAGAACTATGAAGCTATATTGTGTATGACAATATTAGTGACATATTTCAGACCGCGGAATTAAGGTTCCACCAGAAGACCGAACATATTTAATGCCGACTCATTTGGAAATGAGTGATGCGTTGAGACGCAAATAAATTACAAAATACATACGTTTCTGAGCGTGTCAGATCCGTTGACTAAAACCTCTCCCGTGAGCAATACATGATAAAGCACCGGAAGGCCAAGGTGTTATATCTTTACAAATGTAAAACTAGATTATTGACTCTAGTGCAAGTGGGAGACTGTTGGAGATATGCCCAAGAGGCAATAATAAATGGTTATTATATATCTTTGTGTTTATGATAATGTTTACATACCATGCTATAATTGTATTAACCGAAACATTGATACATGTGTGTTATGTGAATAACAAGGAGTCCCTAGTAAGCCTCTTGTATAACTAGCTTGTTGATTAATAGATGATCATGGTTTCGTGATCATGGAAATTGGATGTTATTAATAACAAGGTTATGTCATTATATGAATGATGTAATGGACACACCCAATTAAGCGTAGCATAAGATCACGTCATTAAGTTATTTGCTATAAGCTTTCGATACATAGTTACCCAGTCCTTATGACCATGAGATCATGTAAATCACTTATACCAGAAAGGTACTTTGATTACATCAAACGCCACTGCGTAAATGGGTGGTTATAAAGGTGGGATTAAGTATCCGGAAAGTATGAGTTGAGGCATATGGATCAACAGTGGGATTTGTCCATCCCGATGACGGATAGATATACTCTGGGCCCTCTCGGTGGAATGTCGTCTAATGTCTTGCAAGCATATGAATAAGTTCATAAGAGACCACATACCACGGTACGAGTAAAGAGTACTTGTCATGAGACGAGGTTGAACGAGGTATAGAGATACCGATGAACAAACCTCGGACAAGTAAAATATCGCGTGACAAAGGGAATCGGTATCGTATGTAAATGGTTCATTCGATCACATAGTTCATCGTTGAATATGTAGGAGTCATTACGGATCTCCAGATCCCGCTGATGATTATTGATCGGAGAGGCGTCTCGGTCATGTCTGCACATTCTCAAACCGTAGGGTGACACACTTAAGGTTACGATGTTGGTAGGGGTAGTTTCGGGATTAAAGAAATAGTTTTGGAGAGTTACGGAATTATTCTGGGAAGATGATTAATGATTTATTAATTAATTGAATTAGTAAATATTAATATTAATTTATTGGGTAGAAATAAATGTGGGACTAGAAGTAGTCTATGAAAAATTTTGCTAATGAGCCAATTAAGTAGCTCATGTAGACAAACTATCAAAAGAAAGGAGGCAAAGGAAAAGAAAAAAAAAAGGGCAAGGCCGGCCACGCCCAAGGCCAAGGGCCAACTAGTGCTCACGCGGGGCAGGCTAGTTGGGCCGATCGGCCGGCCACACACACGCCCAGGGAGTGCTCACGGCCATGGGATGGTATGTGCTGCACGGCAAGGAAAGGCAAAGCCTTGTGCCTTACGGATCGATCGATCCGATCGATTTTTTGGCGTGGCTTCCACGCTGATATCCACCGCCTTGCACGCCTATAAAAGGAGGACAAGCACGGCGCAAAATAATCAGATTTTTGTTCCGCGGCCGTTTGCTCCGTTTGCTCCACCTTTTGGCTAGTTTCTTCCACCCAACGCGACTAGGCGAAGTCCTGTCCGTGCAAACTCTCCACCACCACCACGCCGTTGTGCTGCTGGACTAGATCCCATCTACCACATCTCCCCGCTTGCTGGAACAAGGAGGAGGTGTCTTCATCGAGCTGTACGTGTGACCGAGTACGGAGGTGCTGCCCGACTGTGGCACCGTCAAGATCTTCTACGCGCTTTTGCAAGCGGCAAGTGATCGTCTACCGCAGCAACAAGAGCCTACTCTTGTAGGCTTTGGAAATCTTCAAGGGTGAGTCTTGATCATCCTCTCATTGCTCCCGTCTTCTAGATTGCATCTTAGCTTGGATTGCGTTCTCGCGTTAGGAAAATTTTTGTTTTCTATGCAACGAATCCCTACACTTTCCCCTTGGTTTATCGCCTTGTTGAGTTAGCATTAATTTTACCAGTTGCAACTGCAACAGTGGAAAGGGCCTTTTCAGCAATGAGCATCATCAAAACCGGGTTGAGGAACAAGATGGGTGATGATTGGATGAATCACAGAATGGTCTGTTATATTGAGCGAGATGTATTTGTTAGTATTGAAGAGTCAAAGATCATAGAGCGATTTCAAGGATATTGCTCTCGTAAAGGCCTTTTACCTCGTCCTAGAAGTAAGTTTTCATTTTTTTGCATCTATTATGAACTATCTCATGTTGCTTCTGTATGTACTGATGAACGATCAACATCTTATATTTCAAGGGCTGGCTTCTTCTACTACCGAAGATGAAGTCATGGGAGGCTCGACAAGCTGATCATCCATTTGGTACCATCTTTTGTAGTTTTGTTTCATGTATGCTACATATTGTCTTTTATTATATCTGAAGTTGTGAGTTGAATTGTTGAAACACCATTAAATAGAGTGCTTAAATTAGCTATATTCTGTTATGCCTTAGAACTGGGGTAATTATAGGCAAAAAAAAAAAAATTGGCTTTTGTTGTTCGCCCGTGGCGTGAGAAATTCCTGGCTCCGCCGTTGCGAGCAGAGCTGCCGAGCGATGGAATGTGCGGCCGCCGTCCAAGCAAGAAATCACCTAGCTGCTAGTACATGCGCACACGCGCATCTGTGAAGCATGCGTCAAGGCCTCACGCGACCTGCGCGCCGGCGCACAAGCAAGAAATCACCTAGCTAGCAAGTTAATCGAAACAGTAGCACCACCGTCAATCGGTCGGAATTAGTCTATATCGCCGAGAATTGATATAGATATGGTTGGGATTGGAGCGGGCTGATAGGATGTTTGACCAGCGATGCATAATTTTAGTAAAGCAACCACAAATCGGCGGCGGGAGGCGGTTGTACGGACGGCGGCGTTGGAAAAATCCGTTCAGTTTTGGGCCTGTAAACCGCCCTTCAGTCTGTATTAATAGGGGTCGAGTCTGAAATTTTTCGGACCGGGCAGCAAGTTCAGTCTCTGTTATGCGCCACTTTCGACCCGAACCCGTAAATCGGCTGGAAAAATACGATTCCGACGTGATTTAGGGGCTTTGCTCTAACAAAGTTACTTGTGACAACAACATGATGCGGCAGGAAAACTAAGAGCATCTCCACTCGCGTCCCCCAAAGCAATTTGGGGCGCGTTGGACCAAAAAACGTTCCAGCCGCGTCCCCCAGAGCCCATTTTTGTCCGGCGCGCCCCGATACGATGTCCGGCGCCCCGACGCCGTCCCCGTCCCACAGGGGACGCTCCGGGCACGCCGGACACAACGAAAAGCGAGGCGGGGAGTGCCGGGACCGACGCGTCAGCGGCACAACAAATTTTAACCTAACCGTCGCCTACCTCGCGGCGAAAGTTATTTGCACGCAGTGACACACGGCGGCATCTTTGCCTTAATGGCGATGGAGGGGCAGGCGAGACGTCTCGTCGGTGCTGCGCAACCTCCACGCGTCGCCGGCGTTCGCACGCCACCTCCCGTTCCCGCGCGATCTTCCCGCCTCTTCCCGTGTTTTCTTCCCGACGCCAGCATCTATAAAAGGTCTCTCGGATCACTGGTAGCAACCACAGCCGCCGGCAAAAAAACAGCCCTCGTCGCTCCATCGTCTCCTCCACCACCAGTGGCAATGGCGAACCGCCCAGGCGCTGGCCAGTTCCCTCCACTGCCGTCTCCTCCACTTCCAGTCCCGGATTCGCAGGTCGACACCGACCCCGTGGCCCGGGAAGAGCGGCAGCTGCGAGGGATGCAGAACTGGCGTGCACAACATCAGCAGCGAAGGGAGGCACTCGAGCAGCACGCCCGCCAGCAGCGTGAGGCGGTACACGCGGCGGATCTACCGGCGTTCTGCGCCCTTGGCCCCGTAGCTGACGAGGCCGCGGCCGCAGTAGCGTGGCACGAGGAGGCGATGGCGGACACCATTGCGGTGTTCGACTCCTCGACGACAGAAGAGGCACGACGGCGCCGGAAGGAGGAGATGGAGCAGCGGTGGGCTGATGAGCGGCGGCGCCAGCGCGATGAGCGGAGGCGCTGTACCGTGAACATCAGGAGGCGATGGAGCGGCGGCGGTGGGAGTCGGTCGAGCGCAACTAGCAGCTAGCAGCACAGGAGCGTCAACAGCGGGAGGCGGCGTTGGCGGTGATCTGGGGGAGGCGGGCGGACGTGTTGGCGGCGGCGATGATGCAGGTGCCAACGGATGTGGAGGAGGAGGAGGCCGAGGCGGAGGAGGAGGAGACCGAGGTGGAGGACAACGACGACGATGAGTTCGAGTGGTCCGACGACGACGGGCCGCACCCGGACGAGACGGCCGATCAGCAACGCGCGCTCGTCGAGTCCTTCGAGTCGGAGAAAAAGCTCCAGGACGACGCCCGTGCCCGCGAAGAGGAGCAGATTCGTCGCGCCGTCGAGCTCTCCCTCCATGCGGCGCAGCAGGGGAGGGCGGACGAGGACGCGCGGCTGGAGCGGTGGCGTCTGGCCACCGCCCAACGCAAGGAGATGATGCGCGCGCAGGAGGAGCTACGGCGGAGGGGAGGCGACAACGGGGCGGGGCTGTCGAACGCACCGCCGGGCGGTCAGTAGTCTAGGTTTAGATGAAATCTAGCCATTTTCATTCAAACTTTGTAATATATAATCAAATCTGAACGAAACCCTTTATTTTCGTGCAGCAATATTTATTTGGGGGCGGCGCGGCTGGGAAGCGACGTCCCCCAAAACGCGGCACGAACAAAACACGTCCCCCAAACGCTCAATCTGGCGCATTTTGGGGAACGGTTTGGGGGACGCGATTGGAGATGCTCTAATAAGGTCACTTGCAGGTGCTAAGCATTCAAAGAAAAAAGGGCAGTAGATGCAACACAGCTTACCACAGGCTTTAGTGTCTCCTAATTAACTTGATTCATCTTACCAAGCTGAATTATTTTGATCAGGATTCAGGACAAGATCGGTTTGCAATGTAAATATTCTAGGCACCAATTCAGAATTCAGCTCTCCAGAATATCCGATATCTTTTCCAGCCGGGCTTCCACCCCTTACCATTGTATTTAATGAAAATAACAAGTTCAAGTTATTTTACAAAAGAGAGGGGGTAGGGAGAAGGGAAGCGAGCTGCCAGGAAACCACTATGAATACTCAACATCGAATATCTACTATGGGACGAAAACCTGATACCACCAATATAAATCCACATAACAGGTTCAGAACACTAAACAGAAGCAATATGTTCATTGGCTAGGAAACTGAAACTAAGCATCGAAGTCGTTGCTTCAGGCGCTGGTGATCATCAACATCTGCGTCGGGTTCAGAGCAGCAGATGTACGCCTTGTGTCCAAACAAGCTCTTTTTGGCATCCACCTTTTGTAGACCTGCCCATTACACAATCAAGGACACAGTAAAGTATGTGATTTCACTTGGCAATCTCAGGATATGTTTTTTAAATGTGATTTTATTTCTCACGTTCCAGATTGCCCAGCAAAATGTTGCAATGATAATAACATAGAATTTCTCAAAGTCGGGGGCATATGCCATAGCTTGCCAAAAGGAGGTAGGAACACATCTCGCCCCCATGGCCGAAGCCAATACACCCCAGACTGCTGGAAGTGTTACAAGTAAAAAAAGATGGTCATTCGTTTCAACTTGCCTGCAAAAGGAACATATTGGTTCTCCAGACCACTTCCTTTTTTCCATATTTTCACGAGTAAGGATAGCATCTTTACATTGTTGCCACATGAAGATCTTAATTTTGAATGGAATTTTGGTTTTCCATATTCAATTGTTATGAGATCTAGCCAGGTTCTTCTCCAGCAAGGTGTAAACAGATCTAGTGGAGAAAATAGTATTTTTTATTTAGGGACCAGGCAATTCTATCATTTTCATCATGAAAGGGAGCCTAATGAAGAATGTTTAAGACATAGTTCCAATGATCAAGTAACTCCCCTCTTAAGCGTCTACGGAAGGGGATAATGTAATTTGCATCTCTGCATTTTTATGGTACAATCTTGAACCTGATAGAGGTTAAATAAAACTGGGAATCTGTCAGAGAAAGGTTGCTCGCCCATAATTGGGTCTTTCCAGAGCCTGGTAACATTTCCATTTTTCAAAATCACTTTCCTCCCAGCAAAATAAGTTTCTTTGACTTTTAAAATTTCTTTCCAGCAAGGGAAATCTTTAAATTTTTGGGTGACCGTAGCCACTGTTTTTTTATATTTCTCTTTGATGATTTTTTTTGCCACAAGCCATCCAGGTTATCAAGCTACCACCACCACTTGCATAGAAGGCATATGTTTTGCTTCCTTAGATCTTTAACTCCTAGGCCACCTTTCTTTTTCGATCCACAAACCCTGGTCCATATGACCATATAGTATCCCTTTTTTGTTTCTTACCATGCCAGAATAAGCGACGTCTGTGTTTGTCAAGCTTTTCAATGTAGGTTTTATTCAAGAGGAACATAGCCATGGGATACGAGGGAAGATTAGATAAGCAGGAGTCAACTAAAGTCAATCTTCCCCCAGAAGAGGAGGATCCACCAATCCAGGCATCAAGTTTTTTTTTATGAATTTGCTATCAATATAGTCCAAATCCGAGTTTGTCAAACATCAGAAAGAGACATGGACGCCAAGATATTTCATAGGAAGGTTTCCGACCTAGCAGCCAAACATGTTAGCATAGAAGCCATCGATACCATTGTCTCCTCCAATGAGGAAATTTCACGTTGTTGGTAATTTATTTTGAGCCCCGACATTAGCTCAAAAAGGTAGAGCAAGAGTTTTAGGTTAATAGCTTTATCAGAATCATGTGAAAGGCAAAGGATCGTATCATCCGCATATTGCATGATGGCCACTCCCTTATCGATAAGATCAGGTGCCAGGCCCACCAAGATCCCATTGTTTTGTGCTTCAAGCACCATTTTATCAATGCATTGTGCAACAGAATTAATAAGAAAAGGGGACATGGGATCACATTAATGAACCCCCTTAGAGCTTTGAAAATATGGGCCTATCACATTATTAATTTTCACTGAAACGGTGTCGTTATGCAGTATTTTTTCAACTTTGTTACACCAGAAGTCTCCAAAGCCCATACCTCGTTGACTGTCTAGGAGGAATTCCCAATTAACTTTGTCAAACGCATTTTCGAAATCAAGTTGACAACACTAGTATGCTTTTTCACATGAGTGTGATGCATTAGCTCATTGAGGGACATTATCCCATCAACAATGTTTCTATTTTTCATAAAAGCATTTTGGTGTAAGCTAATAATTTTGGGGAGGAAAGGTTCCACTCTGATGGTAAGGACTTTGGTGAGCAGCTTATAGATACATCTAAGCAAGCAAATAGGTCTATATTGACTGATTTTATTAGCAAAAGACATTTTTGGCAGAAGGGTGATGATACCATAGTTGAGACTGCACGCCCAAAGGACCATCATGAAAAACATAGAAGAGGCTCATAATGTCATTTTTGACAAGGAGCTTTGTTTTTTGTCATAGAAAACATGGCATCTTTTACTTCTTCCACTCTGAAGGGCCCTGCTAATGATCTCATTATCACCATCATTCATTTTCTCACTCTACTTCCACATAGAATGGCCTATTGGAAAGATTTCCACGTGCCAGGACAACAAGTTTTTGTAATATGAGGTAGCATGGTCAATGAGATTGTCAGTCCCCTCAATGGTCACTCCATTATCATCAAGGGGCAACATAGTATTTTTCCTTTTGCGACCATTGGCCACACGATGGAAGTAGCTTGTACTCCCTCAAGGAGCCATTTTTCATGTGATTTTTGGTACCACATCAATTCCTCGTTGGTATAAATTTTCATTAATTCAATTGTGATCATGGTTCTCCTTATGCTTAGGTCACTGGGTAATTCAGAATCTTCTTTAAGTGCCCCAATGTAGGCCAACTCTTCTTTCAACTCGATTTTCCTTTTCCTAGTATGCCCATATAGAGATTTGAGCCCCAACCCTTGAGAATAAAAGAATGGTAGTAGTGCAATGATATCACTGCAAAAAACTGCTCCATCTATGATTGCATCTTATCCTATCCTCGGATGAATGAGCGCATCGTTACCATCTTGGAAACTCAAGCTAGCTCATGGTAGGTGGCCGCTAGGGTCCATCAATTTCTTTTTCTGCATGTTATTATCTGCCTGCTTAATAGCAGATGTTTGTTTTTCCTACCTAATGCCTAATGGATGCATGACAATCGTGTGTCGTAACCTCAAAGTGATCATCCCCAGTACTCACTCGATCAGATGATCCTCTTGCGGTTGTTGTAGGCGTAGGACTTAGCCAACAAGAGGTAGAGCATGAGCCCGACAGCGTTGATGCCCGTGAAGAGAGTAAAAGTAGAAGAACCAGCTGTCGCCGCTAGCTGTTGGTGACGCGGCCGAAATGAAGGAGATGAGTGCGCTGCTGATGAAGATGAACACGTCGCCGATGCCACTGACGCTGCTGATGAAATTGCGCAGCGCGCCGGGCATCCGGTCGTACAAGACTGAACGACCATGGCGGACGCGTCAGCCACCCCCATCATCGTGTACTACGGCATTAGCCAGTACACGCGACCGCCCCGAATGAGATCCGAATCCGATCCGACTTCCGGATGAACTCAGTGCGTGGCTGCCACGCGACCGCCCCGATAAATGTCCATAAATGTTCGATCGCAGTCTTCCTTTTCCGCCTATCCGCACTTCTTTGATCGCCGGCCACACGAGCGATCGAGCAAGAGCGATCCACTGATCCAGTCATCCAGCACGATGATGGCGCTCACGTCAGAGTTCTGCCCCAGCGCCGACTCCCTCTCATCGCCGCCGTCATACACGCCGGGTGCGCCCTCGCCGCCGTCTCAGCGCGGCCTGATGCTTTCGTCGACGGACGCCCTCTTCTTCTTGGACTCGTCCTACAGCCCGTCGTATGTGGAGTACTACGAGGAGTACACGCCGTCGAGCCCTTCGCCGCGCGCGGATTCACCAGACTACTCGCCATCGTCAACGGGCGCCCCCTTTTTCTTGGACTTCGACGAGTCCTACACCTCGTCGTCCGCGGAGTACACGCCTTCAAGCCCTTCGCCGCGCGCGGATTCGCCAGACTACACGCCATCGAGCTCTTCGCTGCATGCCGGTTCGTCAGACTACACGCCATCGAGCCCTTCGCCGCGCATGGGTTCGCCGGACTACACGCCCTCGAGCCCTTCTCTGCGCGCCGTGTCGCCGGACTACACGCCCTCGAGCCCGTCGTCGCGGCTCGTTTTCCACATGGTGCCACCGTCGTCCCCGGATTACACGCCACTGACGCCGTCAGATCGCGCTGCATCGCCTGAGTACACTCCGTCGACGCCTTCTTGCCACGCCGCGTCACCGGACTACACTCCGTCGACTCCTCCGAGGTACGCCGCGTCGCCGGACTACACGCCCAGTACGCCGCCTTCGTCACCCCCGGTGTCTGACGCCGAGTCACGCGCGTCGCCGTACTACACTCCGTCGACTCCTCCAAGTCACGCCGCGTCGCCGGATTACACGCCCAGCACGCCGCCTCCGTCGCCCCAGGTGTCTGACGACGAGTCGCGTCCGTGCCACCGCCGCCATCACCCGTACAAGAGGAGCGGCGCCAGCACGTGCTCCTCGCGCGCCAGTCGGATCAGCCGCAGGAGGATTCAGCGAGCCTTGGGTCGATACTAGGCATCTTGTCGACATTGCCATGCCTCTGTCTTATGTAAAAATCCTAGCATTTTATGCCTTCGTTTATCCCTGTACAAATATTATGCTACATGAATCGATGAATATGAATATATATGTATCAAACTTTTCGTCAAGATTTGAGATTCTTGTCATCCTTTAGATCAATTCATCGTTTGTGATTGCGAGGATCTTCTTTGTTTGTCAAAAAACAGGCCTGGTTGCTGCCTGTGAGAACTTTAATGGTATCTGATATCAGATCATTCATCATTAACCGAGCATGATAAGTAGTAAAATCTCAAGTAATGTACAACCTGACCTTATGATGTGACATCTTATACTCATCTTTTACTCTGCCCTGTTTTTCACCCATAACAAGTAGCAAGAGCTCTGCCCAGTAAACTGAAGAGTGAAGCCCGGGGTACATATAACAACGTACAGTAGTATTCTTTCTTTCATTTGTGAGAAAACATATTGCAGAGAAGCGAAATTATGAATAAGTTGGTAGAGGTTTGTTCTTTACTTGATTGGTATTATGATGGAGCATGGAAGGATTCTGCTTCAGAGAGTGGGCAGTAGTTGGTGGATACCTGCATCAGGCTCATTATTCTGCGACAGATGGCATTTTGTTCAGTTAACAGGTCGCTGATCGGGTTCTTTTATGGACCGCGCTGAGGATCCTCCGGAGGCACCGACCGACCGAGCCTCTGGATCGGTAACCGTCGATGCGTTTAATTAGGACCGTCCGATCTGGAGCCACCTCTCCCTCTCTCCCGCTCATGCTTCATTGAAGCAACCTTCTGTTTGCTCGCAGCAAACTCACCACCCTGGACGGATCTCGGCGGAAGACGGCGATCGCGGCGCGGCGCGGCGGCGCGCCAGGTAGCAATCGCCGGAGGACGCTGCAGCAATCGACGGCGGGAGGATGGCCCACCTACTCCGATCAATCCTCTTCCCCTCCGAAGGTGATCCAAATCACCTGGCCGCGCCACCATCGAAGGTGGCATCCTTCTCTGCTTCAAACCATGGTCGTCCCCGACGATGTGAGGGTGCTCAGGCAAGCGGGAGAGAGGGTGATCTGTTGCAAGGTTTTCGTCCTCGCTACAACAACCCTGAAGTAATTTTTACTCAGGACCCTGAGATTGAAGAACCTGCTCCTTCGGTAAGTGATCCTGTCTGCTATTTGCTGTTGCTAATGCTGCTAGGGTTTCCTGTCCTCATGATGATTGACATGTTGTCCTAGTGCTTCAATGTAGCAGATGCTTTGTGTGGATGATTTTGTACACTATTGCAAACTAAATGTGACATTGCTTCATGTTTGTTTGCACAGTAGCTGTTTTGGTAGCATTTTCTTATACTAGGTAGCAGATGTGAATTTATTCAGAAAAATAGTGTTTCAATGATCAAAAGGTTAGTTGTGGTGTAATATTATTTTTCTCACATTGTTTCATTGAAGCACTGTAGTTTATGCAACATGATGTTCAACTAATTTTTGTTGTGCTGCCATACAACATGACTAAAAATTGTATCAACTAACCATAACTAAAAATGTTTGCAGAGGTTTGTTGCTGACAGCATTCTAGGAGGGTTTGATCTCAACCAGCAGTATGAAGAAAATTGTGGTGTTGATGCTACGGTGAATGAAAATGCTGAGTTTGTACCGGAACCAGGAAGTTCTTCTTTTGTGCCGGGGCCAGAAAGTGCTACGTTTGTTCCGGGGCCAGAAAGTGCTGCAAGTGGTAATGCTGTTGAAGAAGCAGCTGATGAGATATCTTCGCAGCCAGCTGTTCCTTATGTTGGCATGGAATTCGATGATCTAGAAGAAGCATATAAAGTCTACAATGACTATGCCTACAAAACAGGGTTTGGCATAAGAATAGGAAACACAAGATACAGTACAGCACGCAATGTACCAAAGGATACAATACTGAACAGGGTGTTCGAGTGCGTCCATACTGGGAAAACTTCTGCTGCAACTCAAGGGAACCGAAACAGAAAAGATTCTGCTGCAAATATGATGGATAGTCCAGTTGACATGAGCAGCTTCACCGCGGAGAAACAATCCAAAAAAAAGGGCTGCATATGGACCTGTCTGATACAAGGCAACAAAACAGACTGTTGCGCTACGATTGCAAAGCACATATGCATGTTGGCAAACGAAACGGTCGTTGGACAGTGACAGTTTTCACAGAGGATCACACACACCCTATGGTGAAGCAACTAGGGCGACGCAGATATTACCGCTCACATAGGAAGGTGCCAGAAGAGGACTTTCAGTTGCTGCAAACCTTGCATAATCAGAACATTAGTACTGCTCAGATTATGGGGTGACTAGGAAATGTTCGTGGTGGTGACCTGAGGACATTGGGTTATGTGAAGAGAGATGTTTCAAACATAAGAACAATGCTTCGTAATGATGTCTCACTGCGAGACATGAGTCTGACAATTGAGTACTTTGAAAAAAGAAAAGCTGAAAGCCCGAGCTTCTTTTATGCAACACAACTGGATGAGAATAATGCTGTAAGGGCTCTGTTCTGGGTGGACGGGAGAACTAGGTCGTTGTATCCAAAGTACAAGGACTGTGTCTTTTTTGACACTACCTTCTGTACTAATAGATACAATATGCCTTTTGTGCCAATAGTCGGGATAAATAACCATACACACACAATTGTGTTGGGCTGTGCTTTGCTACCTGATGAAACATTTGAAACATTCAAGTGGGTTTTTGAAAGGTGGATGATGGCGATGAATCAAGTGGCGCCTGATCATATAATGACAGATCAAGATCAGCAAATTGGTAATGCAATATCCAAAGTTTTCCCTCACTCAATACACAGATGTTGCTTCTACCATGTGGTGAACTTGGCGAGAAGGAAACTCGGTCCAAAATTAGTTGATGGGCACCCTTTTGCTGATGCTTTCTATTCCTGCATATATGGGACAGATTCACCTGAACAATTTGAGTACTGCTGGAAGCACATGCTGCAAGTACACTCGATGTCTGAAAACAAACACCTACAGAACATGTGGGACAGTCGAAAAAAATGGGCACCTGTCTATTTCAGGCACAGATTCTTCCCGTTTACATCTACAACTGGAAGATCTGAAGGGCTGAATTCACCAAGTGAATCCGTGTGGAATTTTGTGCAGCAATATGAATTGTGCCAGAGCTTGATGCTAGATCGTGAAGATAATGCAGGTTTCACCATGGAGACAACAGGGAGACCTCTTTGGGGAAGGTTAGATATATCCAACTTCCTCATGATGCAACTTTCGATTTGTTCATATATGCTTGCAGCAATGAAAATGTAATAATATATATCTACAAATATCTAATAGTTGTTTATGTTTGCAACTATCATTTTCTGCAGTTGGAGCATTGAGGCACAATCTCAGAAATTCTACACCCCAGAAGTGTTTGAAAGGTTCCAGAAAATGATTTCGACATCAACAAGGTTTCATCCAATTCATGTTGAAGCAGAAAAGTTGAGTTTCGATCTTATTCCAAACATTGGACTTGATGTTAAAACATATCGAGTTGAAGTTGATGCTGCGGAATCATTGTATAGTTGTGGTTGCAACACATTCGAGATGTGTGGTCTTTTATGCGCACACATCATCAGAGTGATGGTGCACCTAAATGTCCAAGAAATACCAGCAAGGTACTTGCTTCATCGCTGGTCTGCTGCGACAACAACAACTCCACCAGACCCCAGCGCAAACACAATCAGATTTGGGGTTCCTACAACCAATACACTGAAGTACAATGCACTGTGCAGGAAGATGAACAATCTTGCTTCGGATGCTTGCTACGCTGAAGATACATATGCAATTGTGTCAAGTATGGTTGATGAGGCAAGTAAAATTGTAACTAACATGAGGAGAGCTCGAAATGGAATGCAGCAACAGCCAGAAGATATGCAGCCGGAACAGCATGAAGCAGGACATCAGGGTAATGAAGCACAACAGAAAGCAGCAGTAAATGAAGCACAAGGAAGTGGCAACCTGCGAAACCCACCCAGGAACAAACCTAAAGGACGTCCAAAAGTAACAGAAAAGCGACATAAGCCTTTGATCGAGCTAAGAGAAGAAGCAAACAAAAAGAGACAAAAGAAGGCGAGTGAACCCAAGACCAAGAAGGAACCTGCAATGAAGAGGAAGGCAAGGGTGAAAACATGTCCCTATTGCAATGAAGAAGGTCACACGATACAAGAATGCACATGGATGAAACTTGCAAGACAAGCTGACGAAGCGAGGGCTGCAGGCGTTGAGTTGAGGTTATAGATGCTGCGATAATGTTAACTACAGAAATGTAGTCAGGTTGATATTATTAGTACATACTTGAAAAATTATTGTAAGAAACACATCTATAGGTTTACACAAAAACTGCAATGCACATCAGATTTGTTTGCTGTTCAGTATGAAATATCTATTTTGGAGCAACCTGTGGTGCCATGTAAAGAATTCATACATATGCTTTGAAGGATAAGTGTACCAGACCCTTTACTTTGGTTGAAGCATTAGGTAAATGTATTAGAAGCAGTAATTCTGGTGGTATGAAGCACATAGAAAGTGTGTTTGCAGCATGATATTTGTCAAAAACAAATGCTGGGTATTTTCTTGGTAGACGATGTTTTAGCATGAGTGTACCAAGGGAGATTAGTAGCATATAATTGCATTCTTCTGGCATAATTGCATGGACATCCTATTTGAATCAACAAAAAATTAGTGCTCACACATGCTTTTGAAAGCAACAGAAATTGTAATGTGTAGCTGATGATCTATGCTTTTGAAGCAACAAGAATTACCATTTGAAGCTTGTCATGAATGCTTTTGAAGCAACAGGAAATGACTTATGTAGCTGATTAGGTATGCTTTTGAAGCAACAAAACATGTCTAATGTAGCTGATCACACATGCTTTTGAAGCAACAGAAATTGTAATTTGTAGCTGATCAGCTATGCTTTTGAAGCAACAAGAATTATCATTTGAAAGCTTGTCAGGTATGCTTTTGAAGCAGCAGTATATAACTATTAGTGCTCAGATCTTGCTGCACACAAATGAGTAACACAGGGAAAAACATAGATCTTTGCTGCATTAAAACACAAAATAAAGAAGGTCATGATATATATTGCGAAATATGCATTGTTTCCTCATATTGCATTAACATGTGCGTCGAAGACAAGGCTTTGTAGTGCACATATAAACGGAGAAAATCTAAATGAAGCATCCATCCATTTACATAGCGAAAGATCAAAGTTTACATCCGCCCGACAAAAGGACTCCAGAACAACGATCAAACTATAGTAACTCTGCCACAAAAAGACTAGTACTATCAAACTACAGAAACTCCTACTTGGACTGCAACTCAGCATCCATAAGCTTCTCAACCGACTCTGCGTTGTCTCTATTGTTGATCAGACTTGATGCTATGTACTTGCGAAAATCTAGAATGACCTTGTCATCAAACTCTGCCACCACCTTCCCTGTGAAATGGTCCATGTACAGAAGACAGAAGAATCCACAATCAAACCTGTAGCATGAAAATAAAACATGGAAGCAATTAGTGTGTGGGTTGTATGTGATACGTCCAATTTGCATCACTATTTTATATCATAATTTGCTGTTATTCATTGATATATTTCATATTGGGACACAATACTTATGTTATTTCATCTATTTTGCATGTTTCATCATTATTGGGAGATCAAGCACCGGAGCCAGGATTCTGCTGGAAAAAGCACCGTCAGAATGCAATATTTCGGAAGATCAACTGTGGGAGGAAATTATACCAAAAATCCTATTTTTCAAGATGACGAAGGAAGCCAGAAGGAGGGGCCAGGAGGACCCAGGGTGGGCCCACACCCTAGGGCGGCGCGGCCCAGGCCCTGGCCGCGCCGCCATGTAGTGTGGGGGGCCCACGGCCCCTTTCGCCTCCTTTTCTTCGCCAAACCCTTCGTCCCGAAGACCTAAGCCAGAGAGGGTACCTCGCGAAGAGTTACAGCCGCCTCTGCGGGGCGGAGAACACCAGAGAGAAAAGAGCTCTCCGGCGGGCAGGAATCCGCCGGGGAAATTCCCTCCGGGAGGGGGAAATCGACGCCATCGTCACCGTCATCGAGCTGGACATCATCGCCATCACCATCATCATCATCTCCACCATCATCACCGCCGTCATCACCGCTGGACACCGTCACCGCCGTAGCAATTTGGGTTTGATCTTGATTGTTTGATAGGGGAAACTCTCCCGGTATCGATCTCTACTTGTTGTTGATGCTATTGAGTGAAACCATTGAACCAAGTTTATGTTCAGATTGTTATTCATCATCATATCACCTCTGATCATGTTCCGTATGATGTCTCGTGAGTAGTTCGTTTAGTTCTTGAGGACATGGGTGAAGTCTAAATGCTAGTAGTGAACTATGGTTGAGTAATATTCAATGGTGTGATATTTAAGTTGTGGTGTTATTCTTCTAGTGGTGTCATGTGAACGTCGACTACATGACACTTCACCATTTATGGGCCTAGGGGAATGCATCTTGTACTCGTTTGCCAATTGCGGGGTTGCCGGAGTGACAAACCTAAACCCCGTTGGTATATCGATGCAGGAGGGATCGCAGGATCTCGAGTTTACGGCTGTGGTTAGATTTATTCTTAATTACTTTCTTGTAGTTGCGGATGCTTGCAAGGGGTATAATCACAAGTATGTATTAGTCCTAGGAAGGGCGGTACATTAGCATAGGTTCACCCACACAACACTTATCATAACAATGAAGATTATTTAGCCGTATGTAGCGAAAGCACTAGACTAAAATCCCGTGTGTCCTCGAGAACGTTTGGTCATTATAAGTAAACAAACCAGCTTGTCCTTTGTGCTAAAAAGGATTGGGCCACTCGCTGCAATTGTTACTCTCGCACTTTACATACTCGTACTTTATTCAACTGTTACATCAAAACCCCCTGAATACTTGTCTGTGAGCATTTACAGTGAATCCTTCATCGAAACTGCTTGTCAACACCTTCTGCTCCTCGTTGGGATCGACATTCTTACTTATCGAAGATACTACGATACACCCCCTATACTTGTGGGTCATCAAGACTATTTTCTGGCGCCGTTGCCGGGGAGTGAAGCGCTATTGGTAAGTGGAATTGGTAAGGAAAACCTTTTGTTGTGCTGATTTTATTTCTGCTTTGCTGCTATAAGTCATTATGGAGAGATCTTCTCTTCAATTTCTATTTGGGAAATCTACTACTACTGCAACGGTAGTGGATGAAGCGCCAGGTGAGGAAGTGATACCATATAAAATACCTATGAAAATTATTGAACGTGTTATGGATAACCGCTATGAAGGGGATGGAACTGTCCACCCCGGTGATCATCTACTGTTTTTGCATGAATTATGCGGGTTATTCAAATGTGCAGGTATTGCTATGGATGAAGTGAGGAAGAAACTATTCTCTTTATCGCTGTCCGGTAAGGCGGCGCATTGGAATAAATTACTGGATAATGGGGATTCTCTTGAATGGAATGATATTGTGCCCCGGTTTTATTCCAAGTTCTATCCTCCAAGTGAAATTCATAAGGATCGGAATCGCATATATAATTTTTGGCCTCATGATGGAGAGAGTATTGCCCAAGCTTGGGGGAGATTGAAGTCTTTAATGCTCAAATGCCCCATTCATGAGCTTCCTGGTAATGTTATTATTGATAATTTCTATGCAAGACTTTCTTTTCAAGACAAGACCTTGCTGGATACTTCTTGTTCTGGATCATTTACACGCAACAAAGAAGAGTTTAAAAGGGACCTTCTTGATCGAATCCAAGAAAATCTTTGAAGGTTGGGAGAACGACAAGGATAGAGAATCAGGTATAATTTATGATTATAAATGCATTGAAGCTTTTATGGATACTGATAAATTTCGTAATATGAGTGCTACATATGGTCTTGATTCTCAAGTTGCTGTAAATCTTTATAAAGCTTTTGCCTCTCATTATGAATTGCCAAAGAAGAATTTTGATAAGTATCATGAACCGTATAAAGATAAAATTGATTCATCTATTAATAAATGCGTTGTAGTTGAAACTGCTGATCATGTTATTCCTGAAGCTTATATTGAAAAAACTCCTTTCCCTGCTAAAATGAAAGAGTACTCTGTTATAAATAGTGCGGTTCATAAAAGTGAAAAGAAACCTGTAGAACCTGAAGAACAAATAAAAGTTGAACCTTTGTTGCAATAGTTAAAGATCTTGTATTTGAAAATGTGGAGGATGGTCATATTATTTTCTGTGAAGATGCTTCTAATATTGTTTCACATCCTAATAAACCCAAACAAGCTAGTGTTCCTATGCTATCTGTTAGAATTGGTGATCATTGCTATTATGGATTATGTGATATTGGTGCAAGTGTTAGTGCTATTCCGTATGAGCTTTACACGGAGATTATGCACGAAATTGATTCTTGTGAACTTGAAGATATTGATGTGGTTATTCAGCTGGCTAATAGAGAAACTATTTCTCCAATTGGTATTGTTCGAGATGTGGAAGTTTTATGCGGTAAGATTAAATATCCTGTTGACTTCTTGGTACTTGGTTCTGCTGCTAGTAATTATTGTCCTATTATTTTTGGTAGACCTTTTCTAAATACTTGTGGAGCTATTATAGATTGCAAGAAAGAGAAAATTTTGACTAAATTTGCTGGTGAATCTTATGAGTTTAACTTCTCTAAATTTACTAAAACTCCTTATAAAGCTGATTTGCCTAGTAATGATTTTAAAATGGAGCAATGTGCATCTATTGTTCTTGTTCCTAATAATCCTTTGCAGCAACATTTGGAGGATAGCGAGAGTGAAATTTTTAGGAAAGAAAGAGATGAGCTTGAGGAAATTTTTCTTCGCCAACCTATTCTCAAGCATGATTTACCGGTGGAAGATTTGGGTACAACACCGCCACCAAAGGAAGATCCTGTTTTTGATTTAAAGCCTTTACCTGATAATCTTAAATATGCTCATATTGATGATAAGAAAATATATCCTGTTATTATTAGTTCTAAGCTTTCAGGGATTGAGGAAGAAAGGTTATTGGAAATATTGAAGAAGCACCGAGGCGCTATTGGCTACACTCTTGATGATTTGAAAGGGATTTCTCCTTCTATTTGCCAACATGCTATTAATATGGAAGATGATGCAAAGCCTGTTGTTGAACCTCAGCGTCGTCTAATTCCAAAGATGAAGGAAGTGGTAAGGAATGAGGTATTACGACTTCTTGAAGCTGGTATTATATATCCTATTGCTGATAGTAGATGGGTTAGTCCTGTGCATTGCGTTCCCAAGAAAGGAGGTATGACTGTTGTGCCTAATGATAATGATGAGCTCATCCCTCAAAGAGTAGTTGTAGGGTATAGAATGTGCATTGATTTTCGAAAAGTTAATAAAGTTACTAAGAAAGATCATTACCCTTTACCATTTATTGATCAAATGCTAGAAAGATTGTCTAAAAATACTCATTTTTGCTTTCTTGATGGTTATTCGGGTTTTCACAAATTCTTTGTTAAAGCTAAAGATCAAGAGAAAACCACCTTTACTTGTCCCTATGGAACTTATGCTTATAGACGTATGCCTTTTGGTTTATGTAATGCTCCTGCTACTTTTCAAAGATGCATGTCTGCTATTTTTCATGGTTTTTGTGAAAGTATTGTAGAGGTATTCATGGATGATTTTTCCGTCTATGGGAATTCTTTTGATAGTTGCTTGCGAAACCTTGATAAAGTTTTGCAGAGATGTGAAGAAACTAACCTTGTTCTTAATTGGGAGAAATGCCACTTTATGGTTAATGAAGGAATTGTATTGGGACATAAAATTTCTGAGAGAGGTATTGAAGTTGATAGAGCTAAAGTTGAAGCAATTGAGAAGATGCCCTATCCGAGGGACGTTAAAGGTATTCGTAGTGTTCTTGGTCATGCTGGGTTTTATAGGAGATTTATTAAAGATTTCTCCAAGATTTCAAAGCCTCTTACTAATCTTCTTCAAAAAGATATACCATTTGTTTTTGATGATGATTGTAAGGAAGCTTTTGAAACTCTTAAGAAAGCCTTAACAACTGCTCCTATAGTTGAACCTCCTGATTGGAACTTACCCTTTGAAATTATGTGTGATGCTAGTGATTTTGCTGTAGGCGCTGTTCTTGGACAGCGAGTAAATAAAAAACTGAATGTTATTCATTATGCTAGTAAAACTCTTGATGCTGCTCAAAGAAATTATGCTACAACTGAAAAAGAATTATTAGCTGTACTCTTTGCATGTGATAAATTTAGATCTTATATTGTTGATTCAAAAGTTACTATTCATACTGATCATGCTGCAATTAGATACCTAATGACAAAGAAAGATGCTAAGCCGAGGCTTATTAGATGGGTACTTCTTTTGCAAGAATTTGATTTACATATTGTAGATAGGAAAGGTGCTGATAATCCTGTTGCTGATAATTTGTCTAGATTGGAAAATATTGCTTATGATCCTGTTCCTGTTAATGATAGTTTTCCAAATGAACAATTGGCTGTAATAAAGGTGAGCTCATGAGACAGGTCCTTGGTATGTTGATTATGCTAACTTTATTGTTTCCAAGTACTTGCTCCGACCTTTTCAAATTTCTCAAAGAAAGGAGGAAATTCTTTTATGATTTGAGGCATTATTTCTGGGATGACCCACACTTATATAAAGAAGGAGTGGATGGTATTATGCGAAGATGTGTCCCCGAATATGAACAACAGGAGATATTGAGTAAATGTCATGGTAGTGCTTATGGAGGACATCACGCCGGAGAAAGAACCGCGCAAAAGGTCCTACAATCAGGTTTTTATTGGCCAACTCTCTTCAAGGATGCGAGAAAGTTTATTTTATCTTGTGATGAATGCCAAAGGGTTGGTAATATCTCCAGACGTAATGAAATGCCAATGAATTATACTCTTGTTATTGAACTGTTTGATTGTTGGGGATTTGACTTCATGGGACCTTTTCCGTCTTCGGAAGGTAACACTCATATACTTGTTCTTTGTTGATTATGTTACTAAATGGGTGGAAGCTATACCTACAAAAAGTGCTGATGGTGAGACCTCTTTAAGAATGCTCGTAGATATTATTTTTCCTAGATTTGGAGTACCTAGATATATTATGACTGATGGAGGTTCTCATTTTATTCATGGAGGTTTTAGAAAAACTCTTGCTAAGTATGGTATTAATCATAGAATTGCTTCCGCTTATCATCCTCAAACTAGTGGTCAAGTAGAATTATCAAATAGAGAGATTAAATCTATTTTGGGAAAGACTGTTAATAAAACTAGAAAGAATTGGGCTAGTAAATTGAAGGATGCACTTTGGGCTTATAGAACTGCTTATAAAAATCCCATGGGAATGTCACCTTATAAAATGGTTTATGGGAAAGCTTGTCATTTACCTTTAGAACTAGAGCACAAAGCTTATTGGGCTGTTAGAGAATTAAATAAAGATCCTAAACTTGCCGGTGATAAGAGGTTGTTGCAATTGAGTTCTCTAGATGAATGGAGAAGTGAAGCTTATGAAAATGCTAAACTCTTTAAAGAGAAAGTTAAAAAATGGCATGATAGGAGGATTATCAAAAGAGAATTTAATATTGGGGATAAAGTCCTATTGTATCGGTCTCGTCTCAGATTCTTTGCAGGGAAATTACTCTCGAAATGGGAAGGACCATATGTTGTCGAAGAGGTGTATCGTTCAGGAGCAATCAAAATTAGCTCTCTCCAAGGCAATGCTACGCAAGTGGTGAATGGACAAAGACTCAAGCATTATATCTCAGGTGATTCCTATAATGTTGATGTTGATATTATTCAAGTGGAAACACCGGAAGCTTTCATCAAAGGGCAAATTGACAGTCCGCCATGAACTCGATTTTGAATAGGTAACGATCGTAATGAAAAGTACGCAATTTACTTTCCGAACAATATTTTCGCTGTTTTTGGAAAATATGAAAAATTACGAGTTCGAAACGGAGTGGAAAGGACGCACGAGGGCGTGGCACCATAGGCCGGCGCGGCCTGACCAGGGCCCGCGCCGCCCTATGGTTTGGCCGCCCCGTCGCCCCTTTCCGACTCTGGTTCGATCTGGTACTTTCCGTTTGTCGAGAAATTTTTTGCTATATAATCCCCCGGACCCCTGGAGGTCCGTATATCGTGTTCTCGACGTGTTTTGTTTCGAGCTGTTTCTGCCAGGATCTGTTTTCGCTTTAGAAGCACCATGGTCTCCAAGAACAAGGGCAAGGAGTTTCCGGATGAAGATGATCGAGATCTTGGGTGGAAAGAGGAAGACAAGGATGTCAAGAAAGAAGATGAAGAAGAGGTGGAGGAAGACTCGCGCGCACATCCGCGTGCTACCATCGCAAGCATCAAGGTGGTGGACAACCCTTTTAGTGCAAACAAGAGCGCAAGAATTCGCACTGGAGGAGCGGTTCCACGTCATTACCTAGCTCCGAAAACATCTCCATCAGGCACTCATCACCCCTTCCACAATCTAATTTTCAATAATCAAATTGAAGGGACTTCCAAGGCAGCATTGCCTAGCCAGTGGGATATAGATCGCTCTAACATTGCAGGGGAGAAGGAGCCTGAGGCTGAAGAGTGGGGAAATAACTCCAAGAGCTGGGACTCGCCATCAGACAGACTCTTTAACCGCGTCGAGCACAACTCAGAGATGATTCGCAATCTCATATACAGGATTGACGAGCTTCAGGAGCTTATTGAGAAGCTTGTCAGGAATTCATCACCACCATCGCCGCAGGAGTAATTCATCATCGGTATTGGCATCCCCTTGGTTTGTTCCAAGCTTGGGGGAGTGCCGCGGTATCACGTTATCACTACCTTTTACTTTTACTGTCAAGTAGTGTCATATCATGAGTAGGGAAGTTATCATATAAGATGGGTTGCGTTTGGAAGTATCTCTCCTTTAGTTGGTTATCTATGTATCCCTTGGTGTGAGTTATCGTTATGGAATATTAATGAGAAGTCTTATCATTTACATATTGCACATCTTATTCTAGTTTGCAATCTCTACTATATGATTCACCTTGTTGTTAGTATTGGTATCACTTTGGGAGCATTGAATAAATCTATTTGGTTTTGGCAAACTTAGCATTGGTCAATAGCAACAACACTTTGAGGTTTAAATAGAAAAGAGAAATACATGTAGTTGTTTCATTGTCTTTCTTGTTAGCTCATAGCTTATTATTCTGAAGTTAAAATTGTTTGTGCTTACAAGGAAGATGCATGATTGTTTCTATCATATGTATATTTGTTTGTTTCCCTCGATTCTTATGCTTGCTAATTAACCTTGCTAGCCAAAGACCTGTACTGAGAGGGAATACTTCTCGTGCATCCAAACCTTAAACCAAACCTATGTCATTTGTGTCCACCATACCTACCTACTACATGGTATTTTCTGCCATTCCAAGTAAATACTTCATGTGCTACCTTTAAACAATTCAAAACTTAGTATCTCTTATTTGTGTTAATGTTTCATAGCTCATGAGGAAGTATGTGGTGTTTTATCTTTCAATCTTGTTGGGCAACTTCCACCAATGGACTAGTGGCTTCATCCGCTTATCCAATAATTTTGCAAAAAGAGCTGGCAAAGGGATTCCCAGTCCCAAATAAATTAAACTGAATAGACACTCCTCCATGGTATGTGATTGATGGACGGCACCCGAAGGATTCAGTTAGCCATGGCTTGTGTAAGCAAAGGTTGGGGGGAGTGTCATCATCATAATAAAACTAAAATAAAAAGGCACTCCTTCATGGTATGAGATTGTTGGCAGGCACCCGAGGATTCGGTTAGCCATGGTTTGTGAAAGAAAGGTTGGAAGGAGTGCCACACAAAATGAAAATAATATGGGAGCCGCTCTTAGGAGGTTGTCTGGCAAGGGGGTTAGAGTACCCGCTATCAGTCGTTGACAACAACAAACACCTCTCAAAATGTTACTTTTATTATCCCTATATGATTTCAAAACTGAAAAAGCTCTAGCACATGATTTAATCCCTGCTTCCCTCTGCGAAGGGCCTGTCTTTTACTTTATGTTGAGTCAGTAAACCTATTTCCCTCCATCTCAAGCAAGCATTTGAGTAGTTGTGATCAAACCATTATATTGTGATTTGCTACATCATGTCTTTTATTCTTCCTTGTTTAGTACAAGTTTTATCTGAATGAATATAGCTTTGCAAGTTATCAATGATCATGAGAAGACCATTATGATTGAGTATGCAAGTTGTGCCTTATAAACTTTAACATGAGAGCGCTGCTCAATGAGATAAATATAATCTGTTAATTGTTCTCTGACCAAGAACGAAGTTTGCCATCACCAACCATGATTTCTTATGCACCTTTACTTGTGATTACCTTATACTTGTTTCAATATGAGTTATAAGAGGTTGTTTACTATAAATGTCCTGTGTGAATGAATATGATGCTTCTTGTCCGTATTTTATTTATCGACTCTTCACTCCATAAACATGTGGTCATGTCTATCGAGTTCAGTTTCGCTTGGGGACAAGCGAAGTCTAAGCTTGGGGGGAGTTGATACGTCCAATTTGCATCACTATTTTATATCATAATTTGCTGTTATTCATTGATATATTTCATATTGGGACACAATACTTATGTTATTTCATCTATTTTGCATGTTTCATCATTATTGGGAGATCAAGCACCGGAGCCAGGATTCTGCTGGAAAAAGCACCGTCAGAATGCAATATTTCGGAAGATCAACTGTGGGAGGAAATTATACCAAAAATCCTATTTTTCAAGATGACGAAGGAAGCCAGAAGGAGGGGCCAGGAGGACCCAGGGTGGGCCCACACCCTAGGGCGGCGCGGCCTGTGCCCTGGCCGCGCCGCCATGTAGTGTGGGGGCCCACGGCCCTTTCGCCTCCTTTTCTTCGCCAAACCCTTCGTCCCGAAGACCTAAGCCAGAGAGGGTACCTCGCGAAGAGTTACAGACCGCCTCTGCGGGGCGGAGAACACCAGAGAGAAAAGAGCTCTCCGGCGGGCGAGGAATCCGGGGAAATTCCCTCCGGGAGGGGGAAATCGACGCCATCGTCACCGTCATCGAGCTGGACATCATCGCCATCACCATCATCATCATCTCCACCATCATCACCGCCGTCATCACCGCTGGACACCGTCACCGCCGTAGCAATTTGGGTTTGATCTTGATTGTTTGATAGGGGAAACTCTCCCGGTATCGATCTCTACTTGTTGTTGATGCTATTGAGTGAAACCATTGAACCAAGTTTATGTTCAGATTGTTATTCATCATCATATCACCTCTGATCATGTTCCGTATGATGTCTCGTGAGTAGTTCGTTTAGTTCTTGAGGACATGGGTGAAGTCTAAATGCTAGTAGTGAACTATGGTTGAGTAATATTCAATGGTGTGATATTTAAGTTGTGGTGTTATTCTTCTAGTGGTGTCATGTGAACGTCGACTACATGACACTTCACCATTTATGGGCCTAGGGGGATGCATCTTGTACTCGTTTGCCAATTGCGGGGTTGCCGGAGTGACAGAAACCTAAACCCCCGTTGGTATATCGATGCAGGAGGGATCGCAGGATCTCAGAGTTTAAGGCTGTGGTTAGATTTATTCTTAATTACTTTCTTGTAGTTGCGGATGCTTGCAAGGGGTATAATCACAAGTATGTATTAGTCCTAGGAAGGGCGGTACATTAGCATAGGTTCACCCACACAACACTTATCATAACAATGAAGATTATTTAGCCGTATGTAGCGAAAGCACTAGACTAAAATCCCGTGTGTCCTCGAGAACGTTTGGTCATTATAAGTAAACAAACCGGCTTGTCCTTTGTGCTAAAAAGGATTGGGCCACTCGCTGCAATTGTTACTCTCGCACTTTACATACTCGTACTTTATTCAACTGTTACATCAAAACCCCCTGAATACTTGTCTGTGAGCATTTACAGTGAATCCTTCATCGAAACTGCTTGTCAACACCTTCTGCTCCTCGTTGGGATCGACATTCTTACTTATCGAAGATACTACGATACACCCCCTATACTTGTGGGTCATCAGTATGTTTGGGTAACAATTTGGATTTTGCAAAAAAGGCTCTGAAAACAACGAAACTTACGTAGTCCTCTGTTGTGGATGGTAAGGTGTAGACAAGTTGTAAACGGACCAATCAATCTTTGCTACACCTGATTCATTGACAAGCCTCCTGAAGTTTGTGAACTATGAAGTAACAAATGCAAGTGTAGTTAGTCCTTGATTTTTAATACACATATGCTACATGAACTATTTGTATCACTAACCAGATTATTTGCAGCTTCTTGCAACTTGCTGGTACCATCAGCTTTAAGCAATGAATCAAAAATGTGGTACTGCTTGTGCACAAGATTGACAGAACACACAATCCAGTGGTAGTCCTTCACAACAGGAAAGTACAGCTGCAGAACACAATTGAAACAAAATAAGAACCTTCTGAAGTCTACAATAAATGAGATGCAATAGGAAAAACAAGTTACAAAATAAAAAAAGCTCACGAGGTCATCTTTTAGCATTTTTGACTTGCTGACTTCGGACTTGAAATCTTTCATACATTCATTTGGATTGAATGTTGCTGGATCGACAATTAGCTTAGACTGCAAAATTCATGACTGTCTTGTTAGATGCTGGATTGAATGTTGCTGGAACAATGTTTGAAAAGTTAAGTCGTGGAAGTACTAACCACCATATGCTGCGAGAATGCATACTTTTTCTTCGCTCGGTTGCTTTTCGCAGCCAATAATGTTGATTCACGGTTGAACTTCTCAGTCCACACATCCATTACCTGGCTGTCTAGTGGCATTCGAGGCTTGAGAGAAGCTACAAAGCTTCTGTATGTGCAAAAGGAGCGTCCAATCTGAACAAAAGCTTTGCTGCGAAGAAGCATATATAAAAACATAAAAAGGCCAGTTAAATGCTTAGAAGCAAAAAGTTTCATGTAATGAAGCAATACATTTATAATATTGAGACTCCTAAATTGAACCAAAGAAGCACATTGTAGTATCAATTGAAGCAACATCTATTTAATAAAGAAACATACTGTTTTAACAAAAATGCAAAAAATAACAAAAAATGTGAACTCACGGCATATCATTCTTCGGCTGCCTCTTTAATTTCCGACCATGTATGAAAAAATTTTCGTACGTATGAATTGTATCTTGAGAGACCCGAATCTTCTTCATTTTAGGAGGTGAAAGCTCATCCTTTGCTGCTCTCTTTGCTCTATTCCTCTTATCAACTGTATCTACCCCAGTAGTAGCATCTTTCTCAACAGAATCCACAATGACATCTGCAGAGGTAGAAGAAAAACAAGGAAAGACAGAGGGTGTGTCAACCAATTGAAACAAAGCATACAAAGACTATAAAACGTTGAAACAGACAGTGCACCTGCACTCTTGGGGCCAATTGGTGTCTTTGGCTCACCCAAAACAGCAGCTTCAACAAGTATGAAATTTTGAATGGTTGAATCATTCTCGCTTGCTGCAAAAAAAACCAAAACACAAATAAGCTGCAGCCATGGAACCCAAGAAATGTTCACAAAAAGATATACAAAAAACACATACTTGTAACAGGTGGAATCTTCAGAACAGCCGCAGCAGGCAGGTTATCCACATCAGACTCTTTACCGTGATTCTCCGGAGGATCCACGGCAGTTGCAGCGGGTGGTATCTTCAGAACATCCGCAACAACTGGATTCTCCACAGCAGGCGGAGCAGGTGCCTTATTCTCCACAGCAGCCGCAGCAGTTGGATTCTCCACGGCAGCCACATCAGGTGCCTTTTCCACGGCAGCCACAACATGTACCATCTCGACAGCAGCTGCAGCGGGTGGTTTCTTCAGAACAGTCGCAACAGTTGGATTATCCAGAACAGCCGCACCAGATGGTTTCTTCAGAACAGCTGCAGGAGGTGGATTAACCACATCATCCACATCAGCTGAACAAGCTGTTTTTCCGACAGACAGTGGCTTCTCCAACTCAGGCACAGGAACTGGACACATATCAGAAGATGCAGCAGTATCAACAGTTGATCTAAGACTTGTTCTGTCTGGGATTGCATTGAAGAACTCCCATTCTTCGGAACCTTGAGGAAACAAATCCATTGAAGGAGGATCCGGAGCACGGTTCCAGGATTCTGTAGATACACCCTCTGGAATACTAGAACGAAACGGAGATCTCACCGGACTATCAACAGAGTTGAACTCACCAGTGTAGCCTTGTTTAAACAAAGCATCAACAATTATTGCAGGCTGTGGAACATCTGGTATGCCGCTGCGAGCATGGACCTCCGGATAATCTTCCATTGCATCAGTCTGTAAGTCAACATCTTCTTCAGTTTCATCACCGCTGTTGTGATCTCCGCTGTTGTGATCTCCTTCATCCATTGTATTTTGACCATCCTTTGCAGCATCCTGTTCTTCTGTAGATACATTGGGATTTGTGCTTTGCTCACCATTTGCTTCTGATGGAAACACAATACTTGGACCATCGCCTTCTTGGATAAGAGCATCAACGTCAACCAATAGAGCGTACATGCGCTGAGAATACATGCGTTTCAGCGCAACACCAAGGTTCTTCATAGTTGCTTCGACATCAGCAGCATAAATAGCCTTATGCTTATCGTACAGGTGCTTGTAACGAGCTGGAATCTACAAAAGAAATAGCAAAATTTGATTATTACTGAAGCAAAAATAGGTTGCAGCAAATGTAGAATGAAGAATACTGATAAAACCAGCATGAACTAAGCAGCAGCAAAAAGCAAAAGTTAATAAAGCAAAACTATAATAGTAAGGCAGCATTAAAAAAAAGGGATTTCTATTTTCGTGCCCTCGGTTCCTTAGTTGTGCTCAGTTTTCCCCAGCTCCTTAGTTTTTCCTCAGTTTTCCCCAAGCCCTTGTCTGAATCCGCAGAAGGAGCTCGGACGGAAGGAATCCGTTAAGTTGACCGTTCCGTGCTGACGAGTGGGGTCGTGTCGTTTGTGGGGTCGCGTCGTGTGGGATCGCGTCGTGTGGGGCTGGTAGGAAGGGACCGCGTGGGACAGGACGAGACCATATTTGTGGGGCCGTAGCGTGTGGAGCCGTGTGGGTCCGGGACGGGAGCACGAGTGGTTTCTGTCTCTTTCGCCCAGATTAGCAGTTTTCAATGTACCTTTTTCCTCTCTCTCGCTCGATCTCATTCATATTTGATAGCCCAAATTGGTAGCAAATCTAGAGCAGCTTGTCCTTCTGTTTTTTAACGCCATTCATTTCTTTATGCCTTCGTTTTTACCCAATCAGGTAGGAAATCTAGGGCACAAATCCAGAGAGAAAATATAGGATAAGCTGCATACAGCAACCAACATAGCATAGATATATTCAGGACAGATCCAAAAGTAGTACCGATAGATCCAACATAAGCTACATTTTACATGAATTTAAGCTGCTCTCTGAGATAGAGCAGTCACATACGAAGAGTGCAGAGGCACGTTCAACGCCTCCAGGTAGCGCGTGTGACTCGCTTGGAGGTTGCGCAGGTGAATCTCAAGTGCTTTGTGTTTGGCCATGTACGCATGCACGTTCACGGTCCTTCCAACTCTAGCGCCACATCTGCCAATGGATTCAGCATGGTTCACCAGGGAGTTGAAGTCGGTGGCGCGGAGCTTCCTGTTGCAGAAGGGGCACTTGTAAATGCCTCGAGCAAAGGGGCCATCGTAATGGCCGGACTGCAGCCTCCTGAGGACGTGACGAGTCTTGGTGTGGAAGGACTCGTCATCGCTGTCGACGTCGCCGCTCTGCACTGTCACGTAGCACCAAAGATCGTGCAAAAAAACGGAGTCAATTGCAACGATGATGGAACAGAGAGTGAACAAAAATCATGCATGATAATATGGGCTCGAAAAAAGAGGTAGCCTCGATTACATTGGACACACTTATATCCAGGATTTGAGTCGACAAACCAAAGATCATGCACAACAAATTTGTACACACCAATTGTTTATCGACCAAACCACTGAATCAATTTATGCCCAAATATTCATCATCATCGGCACAAATCTTAAACAAAAGCAAATCACAAACACTAATAACGCAAGATCTAACACAAAAGGATCGAACTAGGAGCAGAATGACAGTAATAACGCAAGATCTAACACAAAAGGATTGAACTAGGAACAGACGAACCGTAATAACGCTAGATCTAACACAAAATGATTGAAATGAGATAAGAACAAGGGAACAAAGGGTTACCTCCGGCTCGTTGTCGACGATGCTGGTGTCGTAGGGGTTCTCCGGTGCGTCGTATTGCACTGGTTCGTACGGGTTCCAAGCGACGGGGGACTGGACGGTGGCGGCGGCCGATGCGCCGACTGCTACGTTGGAAGCAGCGACAGGGGCCTGGACGGGGGCGGCGGCCGATCCGCCGGCTGCTACGTTGGAAGCAGGGACAGGGGCCTGGACGGGGCGGCGGCCGATCCGCCGCCGGCTGCTACGTTGGAAGCAGCGACAGGGCCTAGACGGGGCGGCGGCTGATGTGCCGACAATGGGCATCTCATTCTTCTCCATCGCCGGCGGTTTTCTTCGGGGTTTTTCTTCGGTTGTGGAGAAGATGATGGGACAGAGAGGCGGTTGCGGTGAGCCGGAGAACGTGCGTCGAGGGAGAGAAAGAGGGGCTCTATAAAGACGAAGGTGGCATGTACCGCAACACGCGTCCGCTATGCACGGCTGCAGCGTGCACCGCTACACGAGTCTAACCCTGGGACGTTTGGTGTACTCAGTTATAACCTCAGGCCTTATACAGAAATTTTATCTGTACTCAGTTTTCCCCTCGAGGACTTAGACCGGCAAGTGCAATATACTCGGTTTACCCTCTAGTAGCTGTTCAACAGAGAGTCAACAAATGAGATTAACATAGCTAATTGAGTCATTTCATGCGCAAAAAAATCCAAAAAAAATAAAAACATAGTGGCAACTACTCATGGAGTCTTCCTACGCAACCTGCCACCTAGAAAACCTTAACAAACATATATAAATCAAGTTTTACCACAAATTGCCACTTCTCAGAATCACTAGTGTAGCTATGAAGATGATTGGTTTTCCACCCAAACCCCTTTGCAAAACATCTTTCCCAAAACATAGTTTGTCTAAATGATGTCATAATTGTCACACTCATGTATATTTGAATTGCAAATAATTTGATGTAGCCCAATATGAATTATATTGTACAAAACACACATTTTTCATTTTGTAATTCTTTTGTTTGAATCCCTTAGTCTATTTACTATTTATGTGCCCTTGGATTCTTAGTACTACTCAGTTTTGCCCTCAAGTACTGTCACAAATGCTCTGAGAAGCCCAAACTTATCCTGATTGGTTGAGCCGTTGTCACACGGATCGACTCCACGAACCGTTGATCCACTGATCTAACGGGCAGTATACCCCTATCCGTCTCTTCGTGGCAACCTCTCTCTCTCTCTCTCTCTCTCTCTCTCTCTTCGTGGCCACCCCTCTCTCTCTCTGTCGGTGGAGAATGCCCACCCCTCTATTTATGTGCAATAACGAGTTTCCCACTTAATATAGTTTGGGATATAGTATTGGTATGAACATGAGGCATACATATTTGCGGATTTCGGTGATTGCATTATTTGTCACCCCTCTAACAATTATCAACTATCTTTAGCTGTCCTTTTCTTTTAGGGAATATAGTTTGGGATATAGTATTGGTATTTTGAAACGGCCTAAAAGTGGTATAATTTTGTTATAAACATGAGGCATACATATTTGCGGATTTCGGTGATTGCTATCAACTATCTTTAGCTGTCCTTTTCTTTTAGGGAATATAGTTTGGGATATAATATTGGTATTTTGAAACGGCCTAAAAGTGGTATAATTTTGTTATAAACATGAGGCATACATATTTGCGGATTTCGGTGATTGCATTATTTGTCACCCCTCTAACATTTATCAACTATCTTTAGCTGTCCTTTTCTTTTAGGGAATATAGTTTGGGATATTGTATTGGTATTTTGAAGGGACCCTATTTTGAAAGGGATCCCATTTTGAAACGGCCTAAAAGTGGTATAATTTTGTTATAAACATGAGGCATACATATTTGCGGATTTCGGTGATTGCATTATTTGTCACCCCTCTAACAATTCTATCTTTAGCTGTCCTTTTCTTTTAGGGAATATAGTTTGGGATATGGTATTGGTATTTTGAAACGGCCTAAAAGTGGTATAATTTTGGTATAAACACGAGGCATACATATTTGCGGATTTCGGTGATTGCATTATTTGTCACCCCTCTAACAATTATCAACTATCTTTAGCTTTCCTTTTCTTTTAGGGAATATAGTTGGTAATTTCGGTGAATGCACACACTAACTTTGAAAACAACTACAAGTACATGTAACTGAATAATGGATTTGTAAGGTATCCCTTGTAACAACTTCTAGCGCCTGGTGAGCAATGATAAGAATCCGATCGTAATTATACAACAACAAAAAAACCAGCCATCAGGTTAGCTTGCTTCTTCAACTCGATCAGCTGCCTTAACTGCTTGTTCATTTTCTTCAGTTCTCCCTTCACTTCCACCAGTTCTGCATTGGGAGCATTAGGCATAATTGGAACGGCTCCTCTCTCCGCCGCATTCTCTCTGACAAGTCCCCCCCTCCCAAATTGCGCCCCCAATAGCGCCAATTGATTCCTGCAATCGAAGCCTACGAACGTACACATCGATCCACTCGAAATGCCTGCATTTCTTCAAGATCTGAAAACAACAACGTGAACCCTAAATCCCAAATTCGAGGGAATAACAAGAAAATCGAGAGAAAACAGAGAAATTGGAGCGAGATCTAACCTTATCCCCCTCTCTATATGGCAAGCTCTCGCATGCAACGAACTCACGTCCACGGTTGCCGTTCTCGTCCGTCTTACAGATCGACCGCTTCAGAGGCTCCTGGCGTGGGCAGTCAGGGCATCTTGTCAAAGGCACGGGTCCATACTGCGGCCATGAAGAACGGGAGGTCGAAGAGAAACTAGACATCACCCGCCTACCGGAGAAGGGCTGCCGCTGGCGGAGAAGAAGAACAATGGGGCGCGGAGAAAGAAAGGCGAAGCAATGGCACGGGCACGGGCGCGGGCGCGGGGCTGGCTCGGGCTCCCATTTTGCAACGGTCACCTGGGTAAGCTGTGGGTCCGGCGCACTTAACGTGGACAAGTTGTGGGTCCCACGATGATCTGGATAAGTGAAGACGTGTCCACTGCGGGGCACCAACAGCGGCCCCACTTGCCAGCACCAACCAACGTCAACTAACGGGATTCCTTCCGTCCGACCTCCTTCTGCGGGTTTCAGACAAGGTTTTGGGGAAAACTGAGGAAAAACTAAGGGGCTGGGGAAAACTGAGCACAACTAAGGAACCGAGGGCACGAAAATAGAAATCCCTAAAAAAATGCTAAGGTATAAAATGCTAAGGTAGAAAATTTAAAAGGTAACAACATTTAATAATATGCAATGAAGCTTTCAATTAGAACTAAAGAGACAAGTAGAAATCATCATTGAAGCACTTATATAAGCCTACTAGCAAAAACATACAAAAAAAGCAATTGCTTATATTGAAAAAGTAGCAGCAGACAGGGGAAGCCAATAAAGCAGAACTATAACAGTATGGCAGCAATTTAAAAAGTCTAAGGTAGCAACCTGAAAAATTATCAGATAAAACCTTTTAAAAAAGAAGTCTAATACAGGAAACAAATTTTGATATATTGGTTACCTCCAATTCCTGGCTGTTTGGAAAACCAGGAACAAGCCATTCATTCAGTGATGCCGATGGGTTAACTTCGACATCTTCACCAGTTTCACCAGTTTCAGGCGGTTGAACAGTTTGAGCATATGGAGTACTTGATAACGGAAGAAACTGCAAAAACATCAGAAGCCAAAAAGAAAAATAATTATTGAACATGTATACATATACGAAGGATGCACAAATAGCCAACAACTGGTAACAAGAATTCAGACTTACAGGTCTCCTTGCAAAGATAGTACTGTTGAATAGCTTTTTCTTATCAATATCAGTAGCAACTACAAACTCGAAGTCCTTGCTCTTTACATGACACATTCTAGGCAGTGAGTAGTCAATGACATACTCATTTGGAGGAAATTGCAAGTGATCCATATAAACAATCTACATGAAGCACATTGTTTAAGCACATTGGTAGAAAAGGAAGCATGTGAAATCAGGAAAAAAAACAATGAAGAAAACATGGAAGAAAAAGAATATACCCCAAGGAATGGCAAAGGACCACTTATCCAGAAATCACCACCCACGACACCTGATGCCCGTAGCTTTGCCTTCTTCTCCTGGATTTTCTTAACATGCAACATACATTCATCCAATATGTGCTGATCCCAAGCTAGCTCCACTGAGGAGAAAGGGTTGGCAAGACATCCCAGATAGTCCATAGACAACATATTACCAGTGCCTGGATTAAGAACCGTTGCGAGCACAAGAAGATCCCAGCTCCTGACTATGGTTTCCTCATCTTTAATGTTACATTCCAGTAACACCTACAAAAATTAAAAAAGCATGAGTAAAAAATGCAAAACAAATATAGCAACAGAGAATTATCATTTGAAGCAACAAAAATTATCATTTGAAGCTTGTCATGAATGCTTTTGAAGCAACAGAAAAATGACTTATGTAGCTGATCAGGTATGCTTTTGAAGCAACAAAACATGTCTTATGTAGCTGATCACAGTACAGAAAGCAAATATGTCATAGTACAGAAGCACCAAACGACGGGTAAAAAGAGCATTGGTATGAAAAAATAAGCTACTGGCAGATAACTAATGAAGCTTGTACTGCTATCTAAATATACAAAAATAAAGTAATATTGCAGCACAAAAACACAAAGTATTGAGAGCATCAGGAATAGACAAAACACAAAGTATTTTGAAGCACAAACAAAGCAGTACCTTCTCAGCATTTTTTATGGGCGGCCTTGGGTTATTCTGCTTATAAACATCACGTAGCTCTCATGGAACACTCCTGTTAATCAAGTCAACAGCCCTGTTACCTGATGGTACATTAAACACCTTCCTGACCATGTCTGTAGTGAACACAATTCTCTTCCCATGATAACAGAACTCACGCAGCTGATAACTCGTATGTGTCACAATAAAATCAAGAAGGCGATTTGGCACAGTGAATGGAGCAACACTAAGCATGCTCTTAAATGCACTCCTCTTTGCAATAACATCCCGCTTGTCCTCAGGAAGATTCTTATCAATGAACTGGCGCAAACGCTTTGCTCCAAAACGATCCTTCAAGTTATAGACGGGATCCACCTCCATCATTTAAACCTATAACCAATACAGTAGCAGCCACATAGATACATGAGAAAAATGGAACCTACTAATTGTAACATACATTGCTGGCAAACCTATAAATGCATCATACCAAAGCAAAATGGTTGCTACATACCACTGGATAATATGCTGACATTAACATACATGAAAACATGCCAAAATATGAAGCTACATTGAAGCAAAAACACAGACATTATTAGCCTACCAGACGAGATATATCAGATGGATCCACTACAAAAACCTAGAGAAAAATAACCACGAGTCGAGCACCACGAGCACCATGAAAACAAAATACAATAGAACACGCTACAGCACGCTAGAAGCAAAACTACCTGGAAAGGAACTCACCACGAGTCGAGCAGCACCAGATGAGCTAGATCTCCGTCAAAACGCGGTGGAAAATCCCCCGTTGGCGGCGGATTAGACGACGACGCTACAGCGAAAATCACGGAGGATTAGACGGGCGGCGCTACAACGAGAATCAAGGAGGATTAGACGGCGGCGCTACAGCGAGAATCACGGCGACAACGAGGATCGACGGCGGCGCTACAGCTAGATCTCCAGGGGGAGCTGAAACCAGAGACTAAGGAAGCAAAGGTAGAGAGGGGAGAAGGTGCGAAAACTCACGCCGACAACGAGGATCGACGGCGCCCTCCTTCAGCGGCAGCAGCTCGCCGGCGGCGGGCGGAAATCGCCCCGCCGGCGCCTCCTCCAACGACGCCCGCGGTTGGCTCGAGCGAAATGAACAGTGTCGGTGCGGGGGTGCGGGCACGGGGCGTTGAAGCATTAAAAGCAGGGGCAATCTGGTCCGAAACTGAGGGCGGCGTGGCACAACCACAACCGCGCATCAATCAGACGATCGACGGCGCACGATCCGGAGGCCGCGACGCGACGAGCCTCCGAAGGAAACGGAGCATTTTCCTTCTTTTATACGAGGAAATCTTCATACATTTTTGTGATAACACTGGGGAACTGCGATGACCATCAAGTTCCTTATGATGAATGCAGTTTGAAATGATACATTGGTATGAAGAAAGGGCAATCTCTTCTTCTTAATTAATAGATTGAGCCAAAGTGTTTGCCTCCATTTCAAACAAAAAAAAAGTCTGGAGAAAGGGCTTGCAGCTAGCTGAGCACCAAACGAATTCCGATTGCTGAAATATAAGGATCCGATGAAATAGATGGCACTTTGTCGGAAATCCCTATTCTGAAATAGATGGCACTTTGTCGGAAATCCCTGAAGAGGATGGGTCGATCCATGTCATCATGTGATGCTTCCTTTCGTGCTTTCAGTATATCTTGGTGTGGCTTGTAATCTCTAGCTTGGAAAACTGATAAGTAGTAATCTTGAAGTTTAGCTTTTGATGAAGAGTACTGAGGTTTGTCAAGGCACTAAATTTTCTTACTAAAATTTATTTATTGTTGCACACGACACACAAATGTTGGTTTTTGGCGAAACGACTTTATGAGCAAATAGTAAGTCAAGACCTCACACATCAATTCTCCGTTCGTAATTTTTTTTAAATAAAATTGCCGCTAAAAATTATTTCAAAATCCAGAAGCATATGCCAAAATGACTTGTCCTCATTTTGTCGGATAACAGGTTGTGATGTAAATTCAACATGGGGAGTAGGAGCATATCTAACAACAATGCTCCAAAATAGGTCGGCGTTCAAAAAAGCTGTTTTTTTACGCAGGATAGCTCCAGATGTCCAAAATAAAAATATACCTGACAAAAACAAACTATCACGTGCAGTATGTATACGGCACGAGCAGCGTGCGACAAAATCTAGCCACGCGCACCCATCAATTGCCTCTGAAATTTTCACGCCGCGCCATCACCGACCCTATACGTAGATATGGTCTAGCCTCGCCGCTGGAGAGGTCCGCCTCGCCATTTCCCCTCGTTTTCGCCCAGCCACGACCCCTGAGCTCCATAGTCTTCTGAGGCTTGTGTGCACGGCCTAAATTTTGTGTGTGGCTCCGCACGTTCGCCACCAAGCACGAGGCCGCACACGTGTACTACACTGCGGCATGGAGGTTCGGCTACCCCGCCGCACCATGAACTTCATCGACATCGAGTATTGGGCTGAAGCCAACATGGTAGGTCTAGCCGCGACACCGCCAGGCGCAGAAGCAGTTTGCCATAGCCGAGGCGGACAAGAAGACCATGGCGCAGTGGAGGATTAATCATCCAGAAGATGTGCTGGTGGAGTTGCACTTCTGGCGTGCACAAAAGGCCCAGAGAAAGAAAATGGCGGAGACGAGGCGGAACAAAATTCAGTACGAGAGGAAGTTGGACCTCGTGATGGATGGACAGGAGTAGTTTATGTTGTTCACCTAGTTCATGGTTCATCAAGTTTGTGGAATTGTTGGTTTGTGCCTATGAAGACCAGTCATTCATCTAGTTCTTCTCAAGGTTTAAAATAGCGCGCTATTTCTCCGTTAATACCACGCAATAGCATATTTGGAGGGTCTACGCTAAATTTTAGTAATTTTACTCGCTATGGCGCTATTTGTGAAATAGCATGATATATCGTGCTAAAACTTCATAGCGTTAGCGCGCTATTTTTTCAAGCAAAGTTACTTTCACTTTTTCGTGATGATGAACTGCAATATGTTGGTTCCTCTTCTAGATTAGAACTTAATATCGCTAATGCTGATGATTCTTAATAAATAATTTATATACTATGTTGTTGCCTTATGGAATACTGATGTTAGCCTTCTGAAAAATTCGAGATCTATTTGTTGTTTGTGGCTATGTATGTATGATTCGGTTCTTTTTGGACTAACTATCCAAACTTTTTAGCGAAATCCTTTATTTTTAGACCACAGTAGATATTTTTTTCAAAACGCTATTTGAAATATAGCACGCAATTAGCACGATATACCATCCATAGCGTTTTTAGGAGACCGACGCTATTTCATTTAGCACGCTATTTTAAACCTTGGTTCTTCTATCTAGAGTTGTTAAATCGTTCATTTGATCCAGTATACACCAGTTTCAATGAACAAGCGTCAAAATGTTTCTAAATATGTTTTCTTTTATGTTTATGAACTAGTAGTCAATGAACTAGTAGGGCATTGGGAAAACTGTTGTGCTGTCTGAGCCGTATGTTAGTGCATCTGGAAATGCTCCAAACGATGCTATTTTGATGCCCAAAAACCAAAAACTTGCGCCCAAAAAAACCAACACTGGCTTAAAATTCAGATCCATGGTAGTTTACAACTACTGCACATCCTGTTCTCACTAGTTCAATCTATAAAAGAACTAACACTGGCGTAATACATAACTAGGCAAGATTCTTAGGTGCATAGGCTCTACAGATGTCACCAAATTTAAGTACACACGACAGCAACAGCAGTAGGAATTAAGGATACAGGAAAACAATCGGCAAACCAATCACACGATGAAAAGGAAATGCAGAAATCATGGAATACATATATCATTGCATATCAGCAGCTACCAAAAACCAATGCCAGAATTTTACTAGTATTAAGTCCACGATTACGCTAATATCACAATTCGCAGCATCAAAGCAGCACCATAAACATACACAATGGCAGTTCAAAAAAAATCGGTTCAACAAAGCACCAAAAGCATCTATAAGTGTTACGAACCACCTAAAGATCTATCCGCACCACAAGCAGCACCAAATAGACAGAATTGTAAACACAAGGGACATCTACCAGACAGCAAGATGGCTGAACAAGGTCAGATGGCTTAGGCAGCGTCCTCTTCCTCCTCCTCCTCATACTCTTCCTCGTCATCAGCTGTCGCATCCTGGTACTGCTGGTACTCAGCTACCAGATCATTCATGTTGCTCTCAGCCTCAGTGAACTCCATCTCATCCATGCCCTCCCCAGTGTACCAGTGCAAGAAAGCCTTCCTCCTGAACATAGCTGTGAACTGCTCACTCACACGGCGGAACATCTCTTGGATTGAGGTCGAGTTGCCGACAAAGGTGGAGGACATTGAAAGGCCAGTGGGAGGGATGTCACACACACTTGACTTCACATTGTTGGGAATCCACTCAACGAAGTATGACGAGTTCTTGTTCTGTACATTGAGCATCTGCTCATCGACCTCCTTGGTGCTCATCTTCCCACGGAACATAGCAGAGGCTGTGAGGTAGCGCCCATGCCTAGGGTCAGCAGCGCACATCATGTTCTTGGAGTCCCACATCTGCTGGGTCAACTCAGGAACAGTGAGGGCACGGTACTGCTGAGACCCCCTTGAGGTCAGTGGTGCAAAGCCAACCATGAAGAAATGGAGGCGAGGGAACGGGATCAAGTTGACTGCAAGTTTACGGAGGTCAGAGTTCAGCTGCCCAGGGAAGCGCAGGCAGCAAGTGACACCACTCATTGTTGCAGAAATAAGATGGTTCAAATCACCAACTGCAAAACAGACAGGAAAAAACAAAGTGAGCAGAATGCATGTACATGTACAAATGGCAGAAACAAATGAGAAGACACAAGTTATAATAGCAAGAAGAATACACAATTAAATTCATTGCAGTCTTTCAAGTTACTAGATTATACAGGTTGTGGTGTCACAGATAAAAACGTTAAATGACTTTGTATCACAAGTATCAAGTAGTGGAGTGCACATGCCAGACATATCCACGGATCGAGATACCCAACATAAACAAGAACCATATCATAATACAGATGAATGCAGATTGGTATCATAAACCACTATATTGCATAAATAATTACTTGGACAACAGTAGAGGAACAAAGCACAGTAGAATAATCATAGTATGTTCAAACTTACATGTGGGTGTAGCAAGCTTTAGGGTGCGGAAGCAGATATCGTAGAGAGCCTCATTGTCAAGCACCATGCACTCGTCAGCATTCTCAACAAGTTGGTGCACGGAGAGTGTAGCATTGTAAGGTTCCACCACAGTGTCAGACACCTTTGGCGATGGGAAGACTGAGAAAGTCAACATCATCCTGTCTGGGTACTCCTCCCTGATCTTTGAGATGAGCAGGGTACCCATACCAGAGCCAGTTCCTCCTCCCAGAGAGTGGCAGACTTGGAACCCTGTGGTAAATAGAAGCATATAAGTTAATTTGGATCTCATTTTCAGTTGACACCTGAATAAAAAAGGATACCCAATAAGTACAGTTGTGTTGTGTTTTAGAACGCTAAGCAATCTACACACGCATAAACCAAATTTGCAATACAATGAATGCATTGAGCAGAATCGTAAGCACTGGGTGCTTAAGGAATCAACATCAGGCATGCTACTACTACAATCCAAAATGTCACCCCCCAACAACAGCAGCACAAGTAGAATGAAAAAAGTGAGTGAAGAAATCTGCAAAGTAGTAGATAGCAACCGCATCAATTCGACGGATCTCGGCATTTAGAACCGCATAACACCATCCCAAATGTTACAACCAACAACAGCAGCACAAGTAGAACGAAGAATGATTCATGTTTCGACAGCTACCGCAAGCCAGATCTACAAGTCCAGAACCACGCGACGACGGAAACGGAGGTGGAATGGCCAGATCTACGAGACGAGAACCCTAAAATCGCAGCGTTGTACCACGGATGGGGAACTAGATCTACACGCCCCAAAAAAAAACTAACGAGATCTGAGGACTAGTAGATCCAGGCGGTGGGTATGTTATACCTTGCAGGCAGTCGCAGTTCTCGGCCTCCTTGCGTACGACGTCGAGGACGGAGTCGATGAGCTCGGCGCCCTCGGTGTAGTGTCCCTTGGCCCAGTTGTTGCCTGCGCCGGACTGTCCGAAGACGAAGTTGTCGGGGCGGAAGATCTGGCCGTATGGGCCGGAGCGGAGCGAGTCCATGGTGCCCGGCTCGAGGTCCATGAGGACGGCGCGGGGCACGAAGCGGCCGCCGCTGGCCTCGTTGTAGTAGACGTTGATGCGCTCGAGCTGGAGGTCGGAGTCGCCGGCGTACTTGCCGGTCTGGTCGATGCCGTGCTCGTCGCAGATGACCTCCCAGAACTTGGCCCCGATCTGGTTGCCGCACTGGCCGCCCTGGATGTGGAGGATTTCCCTCATGGCGGCGGCGGCGGTGGCGGCGGCGGCGGTGGTTGAGGGGTAGGGTTTCCGGCGAGGTTTTGGAGGAGCGGGGCGGGGGAAGGGGAAATGGAGGCGCGGATTTGTGGGATGTGGGGAGCGTGGGTGTGTGGGGAGTTTTATTTGGAGTAGAGGTGGGTGTGGGGAACGTCAGGGTAGGGTTACCGGATTCCAAATTTGAAATTCGTTTTCAGTACGTAGTGATGTTTTGGAGCGGTGAGAGAGTCCGATTTTACCGCACTGCGTACGGCCGAATGGTAGAATTTCGTAGTTGTACAAAGAAACTGTCGTTTGAATGAAAAATTTGCTACAGGACATCGTTATTTTGTGGCGTTGGTCAAAACATACCGCTCGATTGTGTTCTCGTTGGGTACCATTATAATTTTGTGTCATATTTGATAGAACACACCACCTAGCATAAAATGGAAAGTTTTGTCCTTTGTTTGAAAATAAGTAATAGCATGGTGATCCTAGTCAAAACTGCAAAACTTTCCTTTGTGTTCTGGCAAATGTGTCACAAAACTGTAATGTAATCTGGCAAAGACATAATGTGTTGATGTGTTTGAACAAACCGCCCAAAAATAATGATGTCATGTAGCAAAATTTCCCTTGTTCAAAGAATTCGTTTAGATATACTTATTTTTTAAAATGGATGAAATAGTGATTTTACTACTAAATGTTGACCGCGAGATGGGCTCTATTCACCACCTCTTGTATCTAGTTTTGGGTCGTCCTTGCCTCCAAAACCCATGTGAACCAACACTTGTTAAACTGCTTACCTCGAGCACATGCAGCCACATTGCTTCCCATGTTGCTTCACTACCTGTCCTCCTGAAATCACCACCTTTGTTGGTCTTCCGACACTTAGACCCTCCCTCTAAGACCCATGCAGCTCAGTTTTTTTCTCCCGCGCTGACAACCCACACTCCCAAAGTTGACGGGGATGCAACCCGCACCACTAACCCTAAGTTTAGGTTTCGCTTCCGCTCACCACCAGGCGTCACTCGATGTGATGGCACAGAAGGGGGTCAAGGGAGATAGCAAAGAGGAAATGATGGAAGGGGGAGAAGGAGGGAAAAATGGATAAGGGGGAGGTAGTGAGAGCACCACCGACGAACGTTGACTGCACACAATAAAAAGCTTCCACTAGCGTCCACCAAAAAGCATCAGCACAGTTCGGACCCCAAATACAGTAGTCGGCACATCCAATCCGCGCTCGGTACACACATGGTGATTGGGAGCCCCGGTTATAAACTCAAGCTCGGCACATGCGTGATTGGCCCACCCGCAGTGAGAGCTCCCCTTCAAAAGATTCTCATCTCTCTTTCTTTTTATCTCCCCCACATACTTGTTTTTGTGCACAAAGAGACGTGCATGACCTATTGGAGCTACCGCCGTGTGGCACAGCACCCCATAGCCAGTCGGTGCTCCCACTAGCCTGCTACCAGCTAGCACTCTTGTTGGCCATATTATGGAGGATGCCAGTGGAGATACTCTGAGGCTCATCCCACCACCTCCTCCTTGTACAATGATGATATTTGCTGCTAAACGGCAAATCATGGTAAGTTGGGACCATCACATAGTTGTCATTTTCATGCATAATCTGACATCCTTGTTATCTTAAATCTATTTTTTCATATGAGATGATGGTGTTGTCGATGTTTCGACACGAGGAGTCTACGCTGGAGAGTTAAAATGCAATGATGGCCCTCTTGCTCGTCTCTTTCTTCTTCATCGTAGTATTTTCTCCTCCCTTGTTCTCCAAGGTGGAGCTTAGGCCACATCTATAGAGGGGCAATAATAAGGCGACCAAAACAAGATTTGGGTCGGTTTTTGTCGACTATATGGGCAATCAACTAAGGTGTAATCAAAGAATATCTCCTGGGCCGGGAGGAGGAACGATGACCTACGTTTGCCCACATTTGTCGCATTGACCACCTTGGCAAGTTTGACATTGTGATGTTGCTCCAACCAATGTGCAGTTGAATCATAGACACTCTCTAAGCGGATGGGAATGGTGGGATTGGTGAGTGAGGAGCGGCGGTACCCACTTGATCACCATCGTCGCCTTCTGCGTCATTCATTCCCTCGAGCTCCTCTTGTGACATTCATACGTATTGATTCACTGATTCATGTTGCCCCGGCTGTCATGGGCCAAGCAAAAACAATCTAGCCATTTTTTGATATAAAAACGATGAGTAACGTGGGAAAAATTCCTCGTATGGCTACACGTTGTTAGATAGATGAGACATCGCCAGCTTTTTTCATGCGGATAGCACATGGTTTATTCGGAGGGCTTCAACTCGAATGTAGATAGGCCAACTCAGCACCTTCATCTTTAGCCACCAAACCGAACAACGATTCTCAACCATTTGATATGTGGGTTGATCATTTGAATAACCGTGTTTTATAGTGCCACTGAAGCTTTCACCGGTATTCTGACCAACTCATGAAGTTTATTTGTCTGCAGTAATCCTCAAGATATCTCAATCACAGTGTTATCTGATTCCTACGTCCCACCAACGGCCTAATCGACCCCTCCTAGATTTTCCACGCGAATAAACTATCATCATAATCATGTGTTTATATCTTTAACGCGAGGGGAATTCTATACAAAATTGGAGCGGTCGTAATTTGGGATATCTTTTCAACTCCATTATCAGTCTAGCTGGCAACGGTGCCCCCTCATCACATCTACTACAGCTGACATTTGGCCAACGAAGAGACAGGTATGGTCAGATGGTACTTCGCTTTCGAGGGCTTCACCCCAACAACCGCATCTCGATCGGTAGCTGCAGCCGGCTTGAGCTAATGACGTACTCCGTATATCATGGCTGAATCACAAGCTTCCTGATAATTTGGGCAATGCTCTCCTACTTTGCCACGCCTGAACTAGTGGAAGAAGATTGGCTTGTTTGGGTTGTGGCCGAATTTTGCAGTGCAAATGTATCAAGTTTCCTTGAGATGTTTGGTGTTTACTATTTTTATCGAGTTTTTTTCCTCGTCTTTTTCAGTTTTGCCAAACTAAAGGCTGCCACCGGACCGGAGATATACAAACTTGACAGGGAATTGAAAAATGTGAGAGGAACAAAAAGGAACAGCAATTAGTAGCATACTACCTATCAACATTCAACAATCAGTAGGTTGGAGTCGGATCACACGTATACACCAATATTAAGCTCTGCTTCCTCCACTAGCTTCTTCACTAACGTAACCTCCACTCTAACCACCCTATAATTGGAGCTACACCCTGTCACTGTACGCACACACTGTACATATACACTGCCGTTGAGTACGTAGCAGATATTTAGATGATGATTATACTCTGCACCGCGAACTGAATCTGGATTGACCATAATATACGTATATCTTAAGAGAAACAGATGGACAGATGATCTGTCACAGATCTGTTGGCTATTCTTTCGCAAAAGGAAGATCGGTTGGCTTGTTTAGCTAACTTGTCACATCGCATGTGCAACTCGAGCTGTCCCAGGAGTGCCATCACGTGCCGGTCTCGCCAAAAGCACAGGGCGCACTGGCATGGGCGTGCTGTCTGATACAGTCGTCGGCGGTCGGTCCATGAGCTGTCTGCCGATTAATTTGCCTCCTCCGATCGCTCTAGCCATTATTGGGGATTAGCCACCGGGCGCATATGCTTTTGAGTTCTGATGACGGATTATCCTGTGGCCTTCTGGATCCGACTCCAACCAAGAGAACAGCGCTTTGTTCCAATTTGTGGTACTACCGGCGTCCATCCGTCTTGCGGGGCGTCCATCCGTCTTGCGGTGCGCCGGGAAGCTCAAAGGAAGGCCCAAGGCGACAGACACTCCCGATTTTGTTTTGGAATTTCTATTTTTGCGTCCTCGGATAGTTGTGCTTAGTTTTTCTCAGCTCCTTAGTTTTTTTTCGATTTTTTCGGTTCTTATCTAAAACCCGCAGAAGGAGTTCGGACGGGAGGAATCCCGTTAAGTTGACCGTTAATGGGGTCGCTGTTGGTGCCCCGCCGTGGACACGTCTCCACCTATCCAGATTATCGTGGGACCCATAATTTATCCACGCTAGCGCGCCGGACCCACAGCTTACCTAGGTGACCGTTGCAAAAAGGAAGCCCGAGCCAGCCTCGCGCCCGTGCCCGTGCCATTGCTTCCCCTTTCTTTCTCTGCGCCCCATTGTTCTTCTTCTCCGTCAACGGCAACCCTTCTCCGACAGGCGGGTGATGTCTAGTTTCTCTTCGACCTCCTGTTCTTCATGGCCGCAGTATGGACCCGTGCCTTTGACAAGATGCCCTGACTGCCCACGCAAGGAACCTCTGAAGCGACCAATCTGTAAGATGAACGACAACGACAACCGTGGACGTGAGTACCTTGCATGCGAGAGCTTGCCATATAGAGATGGGGATAAGGTTAGATCTCGCTCCAATTGTTCTGTTTTCTCTCGCTTTTTTTTTGCGGGCAAAAACAGACCTTTATTAATCAGACGGGATTACAAGGGACTCAGACTCAAGCACCTGCACTATACACTCAGGTCCTGAACCAAGCCAGAATTGTGTTCTATTCTCTGCTCTTGCCAAATTAGCAAGGCAGTGACTAATCCTCACCTGACTACGGTCTACTTTTACAAAGTTGCAAATTTTACTACCACTAGCTAAAACTTTAATCTCTGAGATACTATGTAGATAGGCCGAACGGTCTTTTTCATTGGCCAAAATATACGAGATTAACTGAGAACAATCTGACTCAACAACGATAGGCAAATCACTATAAAGCAGCCCCAACTCCGGGCCTTCCAAACAGGCTGAGACTTCCGCTTCTAGAGCCTGCTCACATGACGCAAGGGATCGACAAGCTGAAAAAATTGTTGTACCAGCATAGTCACGTAGCACCATACCAATACCTGCAGAACCATCATCACTCTTAAAAGAACCATCGATCGTCAACTTGACCCAACCCAGAGGGGGTTTAAGCCAGCGTTTAACTGGTGGTTTCTTCACTTCCACTGGATTGATTTGCTGAGCACCAGAATCCAGCATCGGTTGTTTCCCTTTTAAGACTTGGTCAGTGGATGTGTTTTTTATTGAACAAAGGATCTTCACATAACTACATAGGAATCTCTTTGAACTCTCTGTAGTCGGAATAGGCTTCTCATGAGTTAATTCATTCCGCTCATACCAGGCCCTCCACGCTACCAAAAGTGTGTGATCAATCATATGAGTCGGAGCAGAAATGAGGACTGATCAGAACCAGGACGTAGTGGACACCTGTAGATCAGACTCAGAAGGAAGAAGCCAACAATCTCTCATCGAATGCCAAAGACGACGAGCATGAGGGCAGTGTGCGAGAGCGTGCGCCTCATCCTCCACGCCCGAGCCACATATCCTGCATAAACCTGTGACATGCATCTTCCTTCTTAGCTTATTACCCTCTGTAGCTAGGGCGTTAGAAGCTGCTCTCCATGCAAAGGTTTTAACCTTTGGTGGTACATAGAAACTCCATATTTTGGACCAACAAGGATCATTTCGGTCAGGACATGCACTCGAGCTGCCATAGGCACATTGTGTCGGAAGGCTATTGAAAGCCAAATGATACGCACACCGCACTGTGCAAATTCCAGAGCTCTCTGGTTGCCATGCCAGGGCGTAATCGAAACCTCTTCTTGAGGGCTTGATTTTAAGTATAGCATCAACATCTATAGGGTAGAAGGTATCCCGAATCAGATGTGTCTTCCATCGACCATGCTCATCTAATAACTCTAAAACAAATTTAATATGCATGTTCCTCTTTGGAGTAAGAACCTGGATGTTCGCTGTTCTTGGCAACCAGCAATCACGCCAAATACGTATGCTGGTACCATTTCCAACACGCCACACAATGCCCTTCTTCAATAACTCCAGGCCATAGGAGATGGTTGTCCAAGTAGAGGAAGGGTTCCCGGTAAATACGGTATCTAGAAGATTTCCACGAGGATAATAGCGGGCCTTCAATACACGGGCACAAAGACTATTTGGACAAGTAATTAACCTCCAAGCTTGGCGGGCCAATAATGCCTGATTAAAGAGATGCATATCTCTAAAACCCATGCCACCTTGAGCTTTCGAACGAGTCATAGTATTCCAGTTCACCCAGTGAGTTTTACGCTTACCATGTTCAACTCCCCACCAATAACCACGAATTAGCTTTGTGAGATCATCACACAAAGAAAATGGAAGCTTAAAGACTCCCATAACATATGCTGGAATGGCTTGTGTAATGGCCTTAATAAGAATTTCTCTAGCACTTTGGCCGGAAGACTATCTCCCCATGCCATCAGATGTTGACAGAGGCGAGATTGTAGATTAACAAATCTGCCTTTATGCATCCGACCATCTGGGGTAGGCAGCCCCAAATACTTTTCTTCAAATTCCTGGCTTACCACTTGAAGGATAGTACGTACCCCCTCTTGTGATTCCTGAGAACAAGAACCGCTGAAAATTATAGAGCACTTGGAAGGATTAATGAGTTGGCCCGTACCATTTGCATACACATCAATAACATGCTTAACTCTTGAAGCTTCATCAGCCGAAGCTCTAAAGAACAACAAAGTATCATCCGCAAACAAAAGATGGGAGACACCAGGTGCACCTCTACACACCTTGATTGGTGAAATTCCATTTACTTCAACTTCTCTTTGTAGGAGAGCAGAAAGGCCATCAGCCACGAGTAAGAAAAAAAGGGCGATAGTGGATCCCCTTGTCTTAAACCTCGAGAAGGAGAGAATGCTTCCAAAAGGGTTCCATTAAATTTAATTGAATACCTCACCGTGGTAACACATGCCATAATCCATTGTATCCACCGATGAGAAAACCCCATTTTATGCATTGTAGACTCCAAGAAATGCCAATCTACTCTATCATGAGCTTTAGATAAATCCAACTTATATGCACGAAAGAAGAAATTCGCAGATGTGCCATGCTCCATAAAATGCAAACACTCAAAGGCCAAGAGTGCATTATCAGTTATCAAACGCCCAGGAACAAATGCGCTTTGGTTTTCTGAAATAATGTCGCCCAACAACGGCCTCAATCTATTAACCAAGCATTTGGATACCACTTTGTATAGAACATTGCATAGCCCAATAGGGAGAAAATCTTTCAGCTTAGTTGGGTTGTCAACCTTTGGAATAAGAACAATTGAAGTATCGTTAGTACCCTCTGGCATAAACCCTGTAACAAAAAAATGTCTCACCGCCTTGATCACATCTTTTTTTCAAAACATCCCAATTCCGCTGATAGAAGCGTGCAGGAAAACCATCTGGCCCAGGTACTTTGATTGGACCAATCTCAAAGAGTGCATCTGAAATTTCCTCGTCCGAGAATTCCTTGCATAAACTATCATTCATATCAGCAGTGACTTGTTCCTGGATTAAACCAGTGATGGTACTACAGTTTAGAGAAGGGCCACGAGTGTACAAAGACTGAAAATAGGACACAGCCATGCGTTCCATCTCAGATGGAACCGTTTGCTATTTTATTTTTCCGAGCACGCCAAACAGCTTTTTGGTGAAAAAACTTGGTATTTCTATCCCCCTCCTTCAACCAATAAATTCGTGATCTTTGTAACCACAACATTTCCTCCTTATAGAGGAGGTCATTCATCAAGTCGCTCGTGGCACGAATTTCTGAGCGGGGTGCATTATTCTCGTACAGGTTTTTCAACTTCTCATGCAGCCGGTTCAGCTCTCTCATAACATTACCAAATTTCTTCCTTCCCCAAGCATGCAACTTGCGCATCATAACCTTCAAACCAGCGGAAACCAAACCTAAATCACCCAGCGGTCCTAGTTCCCGCCAAGATGTGTCAATGAGTTCCTTCATGGCTGGATCACGTTCCAAGAAAATCTCATACCTGAGCTACCGACCTTGAACAACAGGTTGAGATTCTTTAGCCAGTTTTAACAGGACTGGATAGTGATCAGAGCACGGACTAACCAAGTGCACCACAGATGAATCATAATAAATGTCCCGCCAGCTATTGTCCGCCATAGCACGATCAAGACGAACACGTACATTGTTGTTACCTGCCCTCTTGTTATCATAGGTGTAAGGGAGGCCTGAAAATCCTAGGTCATTCAACTCACAGACTTGTACACAATCACGGAAGGCAACCATTTGAGACTCTGAGCGCAAACAAGCCGAAAAATGCTCATATTGCCATAGGGCCTCATTAAAATCGCCAAGAACGAGCCAAGGGAGGGAGGAAGATGCTCGATTTACTTATTATTTCCTCGAATTTGGGATTTAGGGTTCACGTTGTTGTTTTCAGATCCTGAAGAAATGCAGGCATTTCGAGTGGATCGATGTGTACGTTCAGAGGCTTCAATTGCAGAAATCAATTGACGCTATTGGGGAGCGCAACTTAGGAAGGGGGACTGGTTGTAGAGAATGCGGTGGAGAGAGGAGCCGTTCCGATTAGGGCCCTTCCGATTATGCCTAATGCTCCCAATGCAGAACTAGTGGAAGTTAAGGGAGAACTGAAGAAAATGTACAAGCAGTTAAGGCAGCTGATCGAGTTGAAGAAGCAAGCTAATCTGATGGCTGTTGTTTTTTTGTTGTATAATTTCGATCAAATTCTTATCATTGCTCATCAGGCACTAGAAGTTTTTACAAGGGATCCCTTGTTACAAATCCATTATTCAGTTACATGTACTTGTAGTTGTTTTCAAAGTTAGTGTGTGCATTCACCGAAATTACCAAAAATAAATAAAAATACGTGTTAGGAAATATATGAATACTAAAGATAGTTGATAATTGTTAGAGGGGTGATGACCCACGAGTATAGGGGGTGTATCGTAGTATTTTCGATAAGTAAGAATGTCGATCCCAACGAGGAGCAGAAGTTGTTGACAAGCAGTTTCGATGAAGGATTCACTGTAAATGCTCACAGACAAGTATTCAGGGGGTTTTGATGTAGCAGATGAATAAAGTACGAGTAAGTAAAATGCGAGAGTAACAATTGCAGCGAGTGGCCCAATCCTTTTTAGCACAAAGGACAAGCCGGTTTGTTTACTTATAATGATCAAACGTTCTTGAGGACACACGGGAATTTAGTCTAGTGCTTGCGCTTCATACAGCTGATTAATCTTCATTGTTTTGATAAGTGTTGTGTGGGTGAACCTATGCTAATGCACCGCCCTTCCTAGGACTAATACATACTTGTGATTATACCCCTTGCAAGCATCCGCAACTACAAGAAAGTAATTAAGATAAATCTAACCATAGCCTTAAACTCTGAGATCCTGCTATCCCTCCTGCATCGATATACCAACGGGGGTTTAGGTTTCTGTCACTCCGGCAACCCCGTAATTGGCAAACGAGTACAAGATGTATTCCCCTAGGCCCATAAAGGTGAAGTATCATGTAGTCGACGTTCACATGACACCACTAGAAGAATAACACCACAACTTAAATATCATAACATTGAATATTACTCAACCATAATTCACTACTAACATTTAGACTTCACCCATGTCCTCAAGAAATAAACGAACTACTCACGAGACATCATATGGAACATGATCAGAGGTGATATGATGATGAATAACAATCTGAACATAAACCTTGGTTCAATGGTTTCACTCAATAGCATCAATAACAAGTAGAAATCAATACTGGGAGAGTTTCCCCTATCAAACAATCAAGATCCATCCCAAATTGTTACAGCGGTGACGAGGTGCAGCGGTGGAGACGGCGGTGATGATGATAAAGATGATGGTGATGACGATGGAGATGATGTCCAGCTCGATGACGGTGATGATGGCGTCGATTTCCCCCTCCGGGAGGGAATTTCCCCGGCAGATTTCAGCCTGTTGGAGAGCTCTTTTCTCTCTGGTGTTTTCCGCCCCGCATAGGCGGCTGTGACTCTTCGTGACTATCCTCTGGAGCTTAGGTTTTCGGGACGAAGATGTACGCGAAGGAGAGGAGGCCAGAGGGGGCTGTGGGCCCCCTCCTCACAAGGCGGTGCGGCCAGGCCTTGGCCCGCGCCGGCCTATGAGGTGGGCCCATGGCGGCCCTCCTCGGCTCCCCCATATGGCTTCCTTCGTCTTCTGAAAAATAGGATTTTTCATATAATTTCCGTCAATTGTTGATCTTCCAAAATATTGCATTCTGACGGCGCTTTTTCCAGCAGAATCCTGACTCCGGTGCGCGATCCTCCAGTAATCATGAAACATGCAAAATAGATGAAATAGCATAAGTATCTGATACGTCTCCGACATATCAATAATTTCTTATGTTCCATGCCACATTATTGATGATATCTACATGTTTTATGCATACTTTATGTCATATTTATGCGTTTTCCGGCACTAACCTATTAACGAGATGCCGAAGAGCCGATTCTTTGTTTCTTGTTTTTGGTTTCAGAAATCCTAGTAAGGAAATATTCTCGGAATTGGACGAAATCAACGCCCAGGGGCCTATTTTCACACGAAGCTTCCAGAAGACCGAAGGAGTCACGAAGTGGGGCCACGAGGTGGCGACACAGCAGGGCGGCGCGGCCTGGCCCTTGGCCACGCCGGCCTGGCGTGTGGGGCCCTCGTGTGGCCCCCTGACCTATCTCCTCCGCCTACTTAAAGCCTTCATCGCGAAACCCCCAGTACCGAGAGCCACGATACGGAAAACCTTCTAGAGACGCCGCCGCCGCCAATCCCATCTCGGGGGATTCAGGAGATCGCCTCTGGCACCCTGCTGGAGAGGGGAATCATCTCCCGGAGGACTCTTCACCGCCATGGTCGCCTCCGGAGTGATGAGTGAGTAGTTCACCCCTGGACTATGGGTCCATAGCAGTAGCTAGATGGTCGTCTTCTACTAATTGTGCTTCATTGTCGGGTCTTGTGAGCTGCCTAACATGATCAAGATCATCTATCTGTAATGCTACATGTTGTGTTTGTTGGGATCCGATGGATAGAGAATACTATGTTATGTTGATTATCAATCTATTACCTATGTGTTGTTTATGATCTTGCATGCTCTCCGTTATTAGTAGAGGCTCTGGCCAAGTTTTTGCTAGTAACTCCAAGAGGGAGTATTTATGCTCGATAGTGGGTTCATGCCTCCATTAAATCTGGGACAATGACAGAAAGTTCTAAGGTTGTGGATGTGTTGTTACCACTAGGGATAAAACATCGATGCTATGTCCGAGGATGTAGTTATTGATTACATTACGCACCATACTTAATGCAATTGTCTGTTGTTTGCAACTTAATACTGGAAGGGGTTCGGATGATAACCTGAAGGTGGACTTTTTAGGCATAGATGCATGCTGAATAGCGGTCTATGTACTTTGTCGTAATGCCCAATTAAATCTCACTATACTCATCATATCATGTATGTGCATGGTCATGCCCTCTTTATTTGTCAATTGCCCAACTGTAATTTGTTCACCCAACATGCTATTTATCTTATGGGAGAGACACCTCTAGTGAACTGTGGACCCCGGTCCATTCTTTTTAATCGAATACAATCTACTGCAATACTTGTTCTACTGTTTTCTGCAAACAATCATCATCCACACTATACATCTAATCCTTTGTTACAGCAAGCCGGTGAGATTGACAACCTCACTGTTTCGTTGGGGCAAAGTACTTTGGTTGTGTTGTGCAGGTTCCACGTTGGCGCCGGAATCCCTGGTGTTGCGCCGCACTACATCTCGCCGCCATCAACCTTCAACGTGCTTCTTGACTCCTACTGGTTCGATAAACCTTGGTTTCTAACTGAGGGAAACTTACTGCTGTATGCATCACACCTTCCACTTGGGGTTCCCAACGGTCGCGTGCTGTACGCGTGTCAAGCTAAATTTCTGGCGCCGTTGCCGGGGAGATCAAGACACGCTGCAAGGGGAGTCTCCACCTCCAATCTCTTAATTTGTTTTTGTCTTGCTTTATTTTATTTACTAATTTGTTTGCTACACTAAAACAAAACACAAAAAAATTAGTTGCTAGTTTTACTTTATTTGCTATCTTGTTTGCTATATCAAAAACACACAAAAATTAGTTACTTGCATTTACTTTATCTAGTTTGCTTTATTTACTGTTGCTAAAATGGGTACTCCTGAAAATACTAAGTTGTGTGACTTCACAACCACAAATAATAATGATTTCTTATGCACACCTATTGCTCCACCTGCTACCACAGCAGAATTCTTTGAAATTAAACCTGCTTTACTGAATCTTGTTATGAGAGAGCAATTTTCTGGTGTTAGTTCTGATGATGCTGCTGCCCATCTCAATAATTTTGTTGAATTATGTGAAATGCAAAAGTATAAGGATGTAGATGGTGACATTATAAAATTAAAATTTTTTCCTTTCTCATTAAGAGGAAGAGCTAAAGATTGGTTGCTATCTCTGCCTAAGAATAGTATTGATTCATGGACTAAATGCAAGGATGCTTTTATTGGTAGATATTATCCCCCTGCTAAAATTATATCTTTGAGAAGTAGCATAATGAATTTTAAACAATTGGATAATGAGCATGTTGCACAAGCTTGGGAAAGAATGAAATCTTTGGTTAAAAATTGCCCAACCCATGGACTGACTACTTGGATGATCATCCAAACCTTTTATGCAGGACTGAATTTTTCTTCGCGGAACCTATTGGATTCAGCTGCTGGAGGTACCTTTATGTCCATCACTCTTGGCGAAGCAACAAAGCTTCTTGATAATATGATGATTAATTACTCTGAATGGCACACGGAAAGAGCTCCACAAGGTAAGAAGGTAAATTCTGTCGAAGAAACCTCTTCCTTGAGTGATAAGATTGATGCTATTATGTCTATGCTTGTGAATGGTAGGACTAATGTTGATCCTAATAATGTTCCGTTAGCTTCATTGGTTGCTCAAGAAGAAAATGTTGATGTAAACTACATTAAAAATAATAATTTCAACAACAATGCTTATCGGAACAATTCTAGTAACAACTATAGGCCATATCCTTATAATAATGGCAACAGCTATGGTAATTCTTATGGGAATTCTTACAACAATAATAGGAATACACCCCCTGGACTTGAAGCTATGCTTAAAGAATTTATAAGTACACAAACTGCTTTTAACAAATCTGTTGAAGAAGAGCTTGGGAAAATTGATATACTTGCTTCTAAAGTCGATAGTCTTGCTGCTGATGTTGATCTTTTGAAATCGAAAGTTATACCTAATGAAAATCATAATAATAAAATTGTTACTACAGCAAATGCCATCCAAGTTAGAATTAATGAGAATATAAGATTGATGGCTGAATTGCGTGCTAGGTGGGAGAAATAAGAAAATGCTAAAGAAGATAATATAGCTAGAGTTTGGACTATTACCACCACTAGTAATGCTAATGCTCCACATGTTGCTGCACCTCCTACTATTAATGATAAAAGAATTGGTGTTGGCAATGTTTCCACTTCTAATGCAAAGCGCGAAAAACTGCACAAAGCTAAAACTACGAAATCGCTGTGATAAAACTGCTGAAAATTTTTCCAACATTGGGGACAATGATCCCATTGCTTTAGATTATAATGGGTTGGATTTTGATGATTGCCACATCTCTGAAGTTATAAAGTTCTTACAAAAACTTGCTAAGAGTCCTAATGCTAGTGCTAAAAATTTGGCTTTCACGAAACATATTACAAATGCTCTCATAAAAGCTAGAGAAGAGAAATTAGAACGCGAAGCTTCTATTCCTAGGAAGCTAGAGGATGGTTGGGAGCCCATCATTAATATGAAGGTCAATGACTTTGATTGTAATGCTTTATGTGATCTTGGTGCAAGTATTTCCGTTATGCCTAAGAAAATCTATAATATGCTTGACTTGCCACCATTGAAAAATTGTTATTTGGATGTTAATCTTGCTGATAATTCTACAAAGAAACCTTTGGGGAGAGTTGATAATGTTCGTATTACCGTTAACAATAACCGTGTCCCCGTTGATTTTGTTGTCTTGGATATTGAATGCAATGCATCTTGTCCCATTATATTGGGAAGACATTTTCTTCGAACTGTTGGTGCTATCATTGATATGAAGGAAGGTAATATTAAATATCAATTTCCTCTCAAGAAAGGTATGGAACACTTCCCAAGAAAGAGAATGAAGTTACCTTTTGATTCTATCATTATAACAAATTATGATGTTGATGCTTCGTCTCTTGATAATACTTGATACACACTTTCTGCGCCTAGCTGAAAGGCGTTAAAGAAAAGCGCTTATGGGAGACAACCCATGTTTTTACTACTGCACCTTTATTTTATATTTGAGTCTTGGAAGTTGTTACTACTGTAGCAACCTCTCCTTATCTTAGTTTTGTGCATCGTTGTGCCAAGTAAAGTCGTTGATAGTAAGGTTCATACTAGATTTGGATTACTGCGCAGAAACAGATTTCTTTGCTGTCACGAATCTGGGCCTAATTCTCTGTAGGTAACTCAGAAAATTATGCCAATTTACGTGAGTGATCCTCAGATATTTACGCAACTTTCATTCAATTTGAGCATTTTCATTTGATCAAGTCTGGTGCCTCTTAGAAATTCGTCTTTACGAACTGTTCTGTTTTGACAGATTCTGCCTTTTATTTCGCATTGCCTGTTTTGCTATGCTTGATGGATTTTTCTATTCCATTAACTTTCAGTAGCTTTGTGCAATGTCCAGAAGTGTTAAGAATGATTATGTCACCTCTGAACATGTGAATTTTGATTGTGCACTAACCCTCTAATGAGTTGTTTTGAGTTTAGTGTGGAGGAAGTTTTCAAGGATCAAGAGAGGAGGATGATACAATATGATCAAGGAGAGTGAAAGCTCTAAGCTTGGGGATGCCCCGGTGGTTCACCCCTACGTATTTCAAGAAGACTCAAGCGTCTAAGCTTGGGGATGCCCAAGGCATCCCCTTCTTCATCGACAACATTATCAGGTTCCTCTAGTGAAACTATATTTTTATTCCATCACATCTTATGTACTTTGCTTGGAGCGTCGGTTTGTTTTTTGTTTTTGTTTTTGTTTGAATAAAATGGATCATATCATTCATTGTGTGGGAGAGAGACATGCTCCGCTGTTGCATATGGACAAATATGTCCTTAGGCTTTACTCATAGTGTTCATGGCGAAGGTTGAATCTTCTTCGTTAAATTGTTATATGGTTGGAAACGGGAAATGCTACATGTAGTAATTGGTAAAATGTCTTGGATAATTTGATACTTGGCAATTGTTGTGCTCATATTTAAGCTCTTGCATCATATACTTTGCACCTATTAATGAAGAAATACATAGAGCTTGCTAAAATTTGGTTTGCATAATTGGTCTCTCTAAGGTCTAGATAATTTCTAGTAGAGTGTTTGAACAACAAGGAAGACGGTGTAGAGTCTTATAATGTTTACAATATGTCTTTTATGTGAGTTTTGCTGCACCGGTTCATCCTTGTGTTTGTTTCAAATAACCTTGCTAGCCTAAACCTTGTATCGAGAGGGAATACTTCTCATGCATCCAAAATCCTTGAGCCAACCACTATGCCATTTGTGTCCACCATACCTACCTACTACATGGTATTTCTCCGCCATTCCAAAGTAAATTGCTTGAATGCTACCTTTAAATTTCTATCCTCTACCTTTGCAATATATAGCTCATGGGACAAATAGCCTAAAAAACTATTGTGGTATTGAATATGTACTTATGCACTTTATCTCTTATTAAGTTGCTTGTTGTGCGATAACCATGTTCCTGGGGACGCCATCAACTACTCTTTGTTGAATATCATGTGAGTTGCTATGCATGTCCGTCTTGTCTGAAGTAAGGGAGATTTACCACTTGAATGGTTTGAGCATGCATACTGTTAGAGAAGAACATTGGGCCGCTAACTAAAGCCATGATCCATGGTGGAAGTTTCAGTTTTGGACAAATATCCTCAATCTCATATGAGAAAATTAATAATTGTTGAATGCTTAAGCATTAAAGAGGAGTCCATTATCTGTTGTCTATGTTGTCCCGGTATGGATGTCTAAGTTGAGAATAATCAAAAGCGAGAAATCCAATGCGAGCTTTCTCCTTAGACCTTTGTACAGGCGGCATAGAGGTACCCCTTTGTGACACTTGGTTAAAACATATGTATTGCGGTGATAATCCGGGTAATCCGAGCTAATTAGGACAAGGTGCGGGCACTATTAGTATACTATGCATGAGGCTTGCAACTTGTAGGATATAATTTACATAACACATATGCTTTATTACTACCGTTGACAAAATTGTTTCTTGTTTTCAAAATCAAAACTCTAGCACAAATATAGCAATCAATGCTTCCCTCTGCGAAGGGCCTTTCTTTTACTTTTATGTTGAGTCAGTTCACCTATTTCTCTCCATCTCAAGAAGCAAACACTTGTGTGAACTGTGCATTGATTCCTACATACTTGCATATTGCACTTGTTATATTACTTTACATTGACAATATCCATGAGATATACATGTTACAAGTTGAAAGCAACCGCTGAAACTTAATCTTCCTTTGTGTTGCTTCAATGCCTTTACTTTGAATTGTTGCTTTATGAGTTAACTCTTATGCAAGACTTATTGATGCTTGTCTTGAAAGTACTATTCATGAAAAGTCTTTGTTTTATGATTCAATTGTTTACTCATGTCATTTACCATTGTTTTGATCGCTGCATTCATTACATGTGCTTACAATAGTATGATCAAGATTGTGATGGCATGTCACTCCAGAAATTATCTTTGTTATCGTTTACCTACTCGGGACGAGCAGGAACTAAGCTTGGGGATGCTGATACGTCTCCGACGTATCAATAACTTCTTATGTTCCATGCAACATTATTGATGATATCTACATGTTTTATGCATACTTTATGTCATATTTATGCATTTTCCGGCACTAACCTATTAACGAGATGCCGAAGAGCCAGTTGCTGTTTTCTGCTGTTTTTGGTTTCAGAAATCCTAGTAAGGAAATATTCTCAGAATTGGACGAAATCAACGCCCAGGGGCCTATTTTCACATGAAGCTTACAGAAGACCGAAGGAGTCATGAAGTGGGGCCACGAGGTGGCGACACAGCAGGGCGGCGCGGCCTGGCCCTTGGCCGCGCCGGCCTGGCGTGTGGGGCCCTCGTGTGGCCCCCTGACCTATCCCCTCCGCCTACTTAAAGCCTTCATCGCGAAACCCCCAGTACCGAGAGCCACGATACGGAAAACCTTCCTGAGATGCCGCCGCCGCCAATCCCATCTCGGGGGATTCAGGAGATCGCCTCCGGCACCCTGCCGGAGAGGGGAATCATCTCCCGGAGGACTCTTCACCGCCATGGTCGCCTCCGGAGTGATGAGTGAGTAGTTCACCCCTGGACTATGGGTCCATAGCAGTAGCTAGATGGTCGTCTTCTCCTAATTGTGCTTCATTGTCGGGTCTTGGGAGCTGCCTAACATGATCAAGATCATCTATCTGTAATGCTACATGTTGTGTTTGTTGGGATCCGATGGATAGAGAATACTATGTTATGTTGATTATCAATCTATTACCTATGTGTTGTTTATGATCTTGCATGCTCTCCGTTATTAGTAGAGGCTCTGGCCAAGTTTTTGCTAGTAACTCCAAGAGGGAGTATTTATGCTCGATAGTGGGTTCATGCCTCCATTAAATGCGGGACGTGTGAGAAAGTTCTAAGGTTGTGGATGTGCTGTTGCCACTAGGGATAAAACATCGATGCTATGTCCGAGGATGTAGTTATTGATTACATTACGCACCATACTTAATGCAATTGTCTGTTGTTTGCAACTTAATACTGGAAGGGGTTCGGATGATAACCTGAAGGTGGACTTTTTAGGCATAGATGCATGCTGGATAGCGGTCTATGTACTTTGTCGTAATGCCCAATTAAATCTCACTATACTCATCATATCATGTATGTGCATGGTCATGCCCTCTTTATTTGTCAATTGCCCAACTGTAATTTGTTCACCCAACATGCTATTTATCTTATGGGAGAGACACCTCTAGTGAACTGTGGACCCTGGTCCATTCTTTTTAATCGAATACAATCTACTGCAATACTTGTTCTACTGTTTTCTGCAAACAATCATCATCCACACTATACATCTAATCCTTTGTTACAGCAAGCCGGTGAGATTGACAACCTCATTGTTTCGTTGGGGCAAAGTACTTTGGTTGTGTTGTGCAGGTTCCACGTTGGCGCCGGAATCCCTGGTGTTGCGCCGCACTACATCTCGCCGCCATCAACCTTCAACGTGCTTCTTGACTCCTACTGGTTCGATAAACCTTGGTTTCTAACTGAGGGAAACTTACTGCTGTACGCATCACACCTTCCACTTGGGGTTCCCAACAGTCACGTGCTGTACGCGTGTCAGTATCTCCTCTAAATATGAAATATATCAATGAATAACAGTAAATTATGATATAAAATAGTGATGCAAAATGGACGTATCAACTCCCCCCAAGCTTAGACTTCGCTTGTCCCCAAGCGAAACTGAACTCGGTAAACAGGACCACATGTTTATGGAGTGAAGAGTCGATAAATAAAATATGGACAAGAAGCATCATATTCATTCACACAAGACATTCTAGTGAACAACTTCCTCATATAATTCAACTTGAAACAAGTATAAGGTAATCACAAATAAAGGTGCATAAGAAATCATAATTTGTGATGGCAAACTTCGTTCTTGGTCAGAGAACAATTAACAGATTGTACTTATCTATCGAGCAGCGCTCTCATATTAAAGTTTATATGGCACAACTTGCATACTCAATCATAATAATCTCCTCATAATCATTGATAACTTTCAAAGCTATATTCATTCGGATGAAACTTGTACTAAACAAGGAAGAGTAAAAGACATGATGAAGTAAATCACAATATAGATGGTTTGATCACAACAACTCAAATGCTTTCTTAAGATGGAGGGAAATAGGTTTACTGACTCAACATAAAGTAAAAGACAGGCCCTTCGCAGAGGGAAGCAGGGATTAAATCATGTGCTAGAGCCTTTTCAGTTTTGAAATCATATAAAGAGAATAAAAGTAAAGTTTTGAGAGGTGTTTGTTGTTGTCAACGAATGGTAGCGGGTACTCTAACCCCCTTGCCAGACAAACTGTCGAAGAGTGGCTCCCATAAAGTTTTATTTTCGGTTGGCACTCCTCCCAACCTTTGCTTTCACAAACCATGGCTAACCGAATCCCCGGGTGCCTGCCAACAATCTCATACCATGAAGGAGCGCCTTTTTATTTTAGTTTTATTTAGATGACACTCCTCCCCTCCTTTGCTTTCTCAAGCCATGGCTAACCGAATCCTCGGGTGCCGTCCAACAATCACATACCATGGAGGAGTGTCTACTTGTAAAATTATGAAGGTTAATTAATCGGGGCTGGGAACCCCATTGCCAGCTCTTTTTGCAAAATTATTGGATAAGTGGATGAAGCCACTAGTCCATTGGTGAAAGTTGCCCAACAAGATTGAAAGATAAAACACCACATACTTCCTCATGAGCTATAAAACATTGACACAAATAAGAGATAGTAAATTTTGAATTGTTTAAAGGTAGCACACGAAGTATTTACTTGGAATGGCAGGAAATACCATGTAGTAGGTAGTTATGGTGGACACAAATGGCATAGGTTGGGGTTGTGGTTTGGATGTACGAGAAGCATTCCCTCTCAGTACAGGTTTTTTGGCTAGCAAGGTTAATTATCAAGCATAAGAGTTGAGGGAAACAGACAAATATACATGTGATAGAAACAATCATGCATCTTCCTTGTAAGCACAAACAATTTTAACTTCAGAATAATAAGCTTAAGAGCTAACAAGAAAGAAAGACAATGGAACAACATATCTTCATGTATTACTCTTTTCTACTTAAACCTCAAATTGTTGTTGCTATTGACCAATGCTAAGTTTGCCAAAACCAAATAGATTTATTCAATGCTCCCAAAGTGATACCAATACTAATAAGAAGATCAATCATATAATAGAGATTGCAAACTAAAATAAGATGTGCAATATGTAAATGATAAGACTTCTCATTAATATTCCATAACGATAACTCACACCAAGGGATACATATACAACCAACTAAGGAGAGATACTTCCACACTGCAACCCATCTTATATGATAACTTCCCTACTCATGATATGACACTACTTGATAGTAAAAAGTAAAAGATAGTGATGATGTGATACCGCGGCACTCCCCCAAGCTTGGAACAAACCAAGGGGATGCCAATACCGATGATGAATTACTCCTCCGGTGGTGGTGGTGATGCATTCTTGACAAGCTTCTCAACAAGCTCCTGAAGCTCATCAATCTTGTACATGAGGTTGCGGATCATCTCTGAATTGTGCTCGACGCGGCTAAGAAGTACGTCCGACGGCGAGTCCCAACTCTAGGCGTTATTCCCCCACTCTTCAGCTTCAGGCTTCACCCTTCCTGCAGTGTTAGAACGATCCATATCCCAATTGCTAGGCAATGCTGCTTTGGGAGTCCTTTCAATCTGACTATTGTAAATTAGATTGCGGAAGGGATGGTAAGTGCCTGGAGAAGACGTCTTTGGAGCTAGGTAGTGACATGGAACCCTTCCTCCGGTGCGAATTCTTGCGCTCCTCGTGGCACTGGAAGGGTTTTCAACCACCTCGATGCTTGCGATGGCAGCTGATACGTCTTAAACGTATCGATAATTTCTTATGTTCCATGCTACTTTATTGATGATACCTACATGTTTTATACATACTTTATGTCATATTTATGCATTTTCCGGCACTAACCTATTAACAAGATGCCGAAGAGCCAGTTGCTGTTTTCTGCTGTTTTTGGTTTCAGAAATCCTAGTAAGGAAATATTCTCGGAATTGGACGAAATCAAAGCCCAGGGGCCTATTTTTCCACGAAGCTTCCAGAACACCGAAAGGGAACCGAAGTGGGGCGACGAGGCGCCGCCACACTAGGGCGGCACGGCCCAGGAGGGGCCCGCGCGGCCCTAGCGTGTGGGGCCCCCGTCATCCCTCCGACTCCGCCCTTCCGCCTACTTAATGTCTTCGTCGCGAATACCCCAGTACCGAGAGCCACGATACGGAAAACCTTCCAGAGACGCTGCCACCAATCCCATCTCGGGGGATTCAGGAGATCGCCTCCGGCACCCTGCCGGAGAGGGGAATCATCTCCCGGAGGACTCTACACCGCCATGGTCGCCTCCGGAGTGATGTGTGAGTACTTCACCCCTGGACTATGGGTCCATAGCAGTAGCTAGATGGTCATCTTGAAGGAGATATGCCCTAGAGGCAATAATAAAGTGGTTATTATTTATATCTTTATGTTTATGATAAATGTTTATATATCATGCTATAATTGTATTAACCGAAACATTAGTACATGTGTGATATGTAGACAAACAAGAAGTCCCTAGTATGCCTCTTAAACTAGCTTGTTGATTAATGGATGATTAGTTTCATAATCATGAACATTGGATGTTATTAATAACAAGGTTATATCATTGTAAGAATGATGTAATGGACACACCCAATTAAGCGTAGCATAAGATCTCGTCATTAAGTTATTTGCTATAAGCTTTCGATACATAGTTACCTAGTCCTTATGACCATGAGATCATGTAAATCACTTATACCAGAAAGGTACTTTGATTACACCAAATGCCACTGCGTAAATGGGTGGTTATAAAGGTGGGATTAAGTATCCGGAAAGTATGAGTTGAGGCATATGGATCAACAGTGGGATTTGTCCATCCCGATGACGGATAGATATACTCTGGGCCCTCTCGGTGGAATGTCGTCTAATGTCTTGCAAGCATATGAATGAGTTCATAAGAGACCACATACCACGGTACGAGTAAAGAGTACTTGTCAGGAGACGAGGTTGAACAAGGTATAGAGTGATACCGAAGATCAAACCTCGGACAAGTAAAATATCGCGTGACAAAGGGAATTGGTATTGTATGTGAATGGTTCATTCGATCACTAAAGTCATCGTTGAATATGTGGGAGCCATTATGGATCTCCAGATCCCGCTATTGGTTATTGGTCGGAGTGAGTACTCAACCATGTCCACATAGTTCACGAACCGTAGGGTGACACACTTAAAGTTGGATGTTGAAAGGGTAGACCTTGAATATGGAATGGAGTTCGAATATTTGTTCGGAGTCCCGGATGAGATCCCGGACATCACGAGGAGTTAGGAATGGTCCTGAGAATAAGATTCATATTTAGGATGTCATTTTTTGTGTATTAAAATGATAAGGAAGTTTATATGGAATGTTCTAGAAGGTTCTAGAAAAGTCCGGAAGAAACCACCAAGGAAGGTGGAGTCCACATGGGACTCCACCTCCATGGCCGGCCAACCCTAGTGGGGGTGGAGTCCCAAGTGGACTCCCCTTAGGGGCCGGCCACCCCCATATGGGAGGTGGAACTCCCACCTCTAGTGGGAGTCCTAGCTTGGGTAGGTTTCCCCACCATATGGAAGGTTTTTGGTTCGGGTCTTATTCGAAGACTTGGAGACCAACACTTGGGGTTCCACCTATATAATGAGGGGCCAAGGGGAGGGGGCCGGCCACCCAAGAACCACAAGGTGGCCGCACCCCTATAGTGGCCGGCGCCCCCTCTCCCCAAACCCTAGCGGCCTCTCTCCTCCACCACGTCCCGCACGCTTAGCGAAGCTCCGCCGGACTTCTCCACCACCACCGACACCACGCCGTCGTGCTGTCAGATTCAAGAGGAGCTACTACTTCCGCTGCCCGCTGGAATGGGGAGGTGGACGTCGTCTTCATCAACAACCGAACGTGTGACCGAGTATGGAGGTGCTGCCCGTTCGTGGCGCCGGAAGCGATCGTGATCAAGATCTTCTACGCGCTTTTGAAAGCGGCAAGTGAACGTCTACCGCAGCAACAAGAGCCTCATCTTGTAGGCTTTGGAATCTCTTCAAGGGTGAGACTCGATACCCCCTCGTTGCTACCGTCTTCTAGATTGCATCTTGGCTTGGATTGCGTGTTCGCGGTAGGAATTTTTGTTTTCTATGCAACGTTATCCTACGGTGGTATCGCAGCCGTGTCTATGCATAGATGGTTGCACGAGTAGAACACAATGGTTTTGTGGGCGTTGATGCTCTTGTTATCTTTAGTTTGAGTACTTTGCATCTTTGTGGCATAGTGGGATGAAGCGGCTCGGACTAACTTTACATGACCGCGTTCATGAGACTTATTCCTCGTTCGACATGCAACTTGTATTGCATAAGAGGCTTTGCGGGTGTCTGTCTCTCCTACTATAGTGAAGATTCAATTTACTCTTCTATTGAAAACATTAGTATCAACGTTGTGGTTCATGTTCGTAGGTAGATTAGATCTCTCTCGAAAACCCTAAACCACGTAAAATATGCAAACCAAATTAGAGACGTCTAACTTGTTTTTGCAGGGTTTGGTGATGTGATATGGCCATAATGTGATGATGAATATGTATGAGATGATCATTATTGTATTGTGGCAACCGGCAGGAGCCTTATGGTTGTCTTTAAATTTCATGTTGAGTAGTATTTCAAAGTAGTTGTAATAGTTGCTACATGGAGGACAATCATGAAGACGGCTCCATTGACCTTGACGCTACGCCGACGATGATGGAGATGATGCCCGAAGATGATGGAGATCATGTCCGTGCTTTGGAGATGAAGATCAAAGGCGCAAAGACAAAAGGGCCATATCATATCACATATGAACTGCATGTGATGTTAATCCTTTTATGCATCTTATTTTGCTTAGATCGCGACGGTAGCATTATAAGATGATCCCTCACTAAAATCTCAAGATAATAAAGTGTTCATCCTTAGTAGCACCGTTACCAAGTCTTGTCGTTTCGAAGCATCTCGTGATGATCGGGTGTGATAGAATCAATAAGTACATACAACGGGTGCAAGACAGTTTTGCACATGCAGATACTAAGGTGGCCTTGACGAGCCTAGCATGTACAGACATGGTCTCGGAACACGTGATACCGAAAGGTAGAGCATGAATCATATGGTTGATATGATGAACACTTTGAGTGTTCGCCATTAAAATCACACCTTTTCTCGTGATGATCGGGTTTAGGTGTGGTGGATTTGGTTCGTGTGATCACTAAGACAATGCGAGGGATATTGTTTTGAGTGGGAGTTCACCTAGATTTTTAATTATGTTGAATTAAAATTTGAACTCAATCTGTCATAAACTTAGTCTAAACTTTTGCAAATATATGTTGTAGAGATGGCGTCCCCAATCAATTTTAATCAGTTCCTAGAGAAAGAAAAACTTAAGAGCAACGGTAGCAACTTCACCGACTGGTTCCGTCATGTGAGGATCTTCCTCTCTGGCGGAAATCTGCAATATGTGCTTGATGCACCGCTAGGTGACCCTCCTGCAGAAACTGAAACCGATGAAGTAAAAGCTGTTTACGAGACTCGAAAAATTCGGTACTCTCAAGTTCGGTGTGCCATCTGTGCGATCTGGAATCCGATCTTCAAAAACGTTTTGAGCACCACGATCCTCATGAGTTGATGAAAGAGCTGAAAGCTATTTTTGAGACTCATGCGGCCGTGGAATGCTATGAAGCATCGAAACAATTCTTCAGTGCATGATGGAAGAAGGCAGCTCATAGTGAGCACATGCTCGCCATGACCGGCATGCGAAGAAACTCGATGACTTGGGAATAGTGATTCCTAATAGACTGGGATTAATCGTGTCCTTCAATCACCGCCACCAAGTTACAAGAACTTTGTGATGAACTACAATATGTAGAACATGAACAAGGAGTTACCTGAACTCTTTGGCATGCTAAAAGCTGAGATTGAGATCAAGAAAGAGCACCAAGTGTTGATGGTCAACAAGACCACCGCTTCAAGAAACAGGGCAAGTCTAAGGGAAAATTCAAGAAGGGTGGCAAGAAAGCTGCCACGCCTCCTATGAAACCTAAGAACGGCCCTAAGCACGATCTTTGAGTGCTATTATCGCAAGGAGAAGGGACACTGGAAGCGTAATTGCTCCAAGTATCTGGCTGATCTGAAGAGCGGCCTTGTCAAGAAGAAGAAAGAAGGTATATCTGATATACATGTTATAGATGTTCATTTCATTGGTTCTCGTTCTAGTACCTGGGTATTTGTTACTGGTTCGGTTGCTCACATTTGTAACTCGAAACAGGAACTAAAGAATAAACGACAAGCTATTTGAAAGATGAAGTGACGATGCGCGTTGGAAATGGATCCAAGGTCAATGTGATCGCAGTCGGCACACTTCCTCTACATCTACCTTCGGGATTAGTTTTAAGCCTAAATAATTGTTATTATGTACTGCGTTCAGCATGAACATTATATCACGGATCTTGTTTAATGCAAGACGGTTATTCATTCAAGTCTGAGAATAATGGTTGTTCTATTTTTATGAATAATATCTTTTATGGTCGAGCACCACAAAAGAATGGCTTATTTCTGTTAGATCTCGATAGTAGTGATACGCATATACATAACGTTGATGCTAAGCGAATTAAATTGAATGATAATTCTACTTATATGTGGTAATCGTCGTCTTGGTCATATTGGAGTGAAACGCATGAAGAAACTCCATACTGATGGATTACTTGAATCACTTGACTTTGAGTCACTTGATAGATGCGAAGCATGTCTAATGGGAAAAATGACTAAGACTCCATTTTCTGGTATGATGGAGCGAGCTACTGACTTATTGGAAATCATACATACCGATGTATGCGGACCAATGAGCGTAGCATCGCGCGGTGGTTATCGTTATGTTCTAACCTTCACAGATGATCTGAGTAGATATGGGTATATCTATTTCATGAAACATAAATCCGAAACTTTCGAGAAGTTTAAGGAATTTCAAAGTGAAGTAGAAAATCAACGTAACAAGAAGATTAAATTTCTACGATCTGATCGTGGAGGTGAATATCTGAGTTATGAGTTTGGCATGCATTTAAAGAAATGCGGAATACTTTCACAATTGACACCGCCGGGAACACCTCAACGAAACGGTGTGTCCGAACGTCGTAATCGAACTCTCTTAGATATGGTTCGTTCTATGATGTCTCTTACTGATTTGCCGTTATCATTTTGGAGTTATGCATTAGAGACAGCCGCATTCACTTTAAATAGAGCACCATCAAAATCCGTAGAAACGACACCGTATGAATTATGGTTTAATAAGAAACCTAAGCTGTCGTTCCTGAAAGTTTGGGCTTGCGAAGCCTATGTAAAGAAGTTACAACCGGACAAGCTAGAACCCAAAGCGGAGAAATGCGTCTTCATAGGATACCCTTAGGAAACTATAGGGTACACTTTCTATCACAGATCCGAAGGCAAAATTTTTGTTGCTAAGAATGGAACCTTTCTTGAGAAAGAATTTCTCACTAAAGAAGTGACTGGAAGAAAAGTAGAACTCGATGAGATTGATGAATCTATACTCATTGATCAGAGTAGCGCGATCACAGAAAATTGTACTGCATCGCCTACACCGGCAACGAGAGGAAGCTAATGATAATGATCATGAAACTTCGAACGAGGGAAACTCTGAACCTCGCAGATCGACAAGGGAACGTGCCACTCCTGATTGGTATGATCCTTGTCTAAATGTCATGATTGTGGATAACAATGATGAGGACCCTGCGACGTATGAAGAAGCGATGATGAGCCCAGATTCCAACAAATGGCAAGAAGCCATGAAATCCGAAATGGGATCCATGTATGATAACAAAGTATGGACTTTGGTAGACTTACCTGATAGCCGAAAGGCTGTCGAAAATAAATGGATCTTCAAGAGAAAAATTGATGCTGATGGTAATATTACTGTCTATAAAGCTCGACTTGTCGCAAAGGGTTTCCGACAAATTCAAGGAGTTGACTACGATGAGACTTTCTCACCTGTAGCGAAGCTAAAATCTGTGAGGATTTTGTTAGCAATAGCTGCATTTTTCGATTATGAGATTTGGCAGATGGATGTCAAAACGGCGTTCCTTAATGGAGACATTGAGGAAGAGTTGTATATGGTACAACCCAAAGGTTTTGTCGATCCTAAAAATGCTGACAAAGTATGCAAACTTCAGCGTTCAATCTATGGACTGAAGCAAGCATCAAGAAGTTGGAACCGACACTTTGATAAGGTGATCAAAGACTTCGGGTTTATACAGTGTCATGGAGAGGCCTGTATTTACAAGAAAGTGAGTGGGAGCTCTGTAGCATTCCTGATATTATATGTAGATGACATATTATTGATCGGGAATGATATAGAACTATTAAGCAGTGTTAAAGGTTATTTGAATAATAGTTTTTCAATGAAAGACCTTGGTGAAGCATCGTATATATTAGGCATCAAGATTTATAGAGATAGATCAAGACGCCTAATAGGGCTATCACAGAGTACATATCTGGACAAGATTCTAAAGAAGTTTAGAATGGACGAAAGTAAGAAAGGGTTCTTACCTATGTTACCAGGCAAAGTCTTGAGTAAGACTCAAGGACCGGCTACGACAGAAGAAAGAGAAAGGATGAGTAAAATCCCCTATGCCTCGGTAGTAGGATCTATCATGTATGCCATGCTATGTACTAGACCGGATATAGCACATGCTATTAGTTTGACTAGCAGATATCAAAGTGATCCAGGAATGGAACACTGGACAGCGGTCAAGAATATCCTGAAGTACTTGAAAAGAACTAAGGATATGTTTCTTTGTTATGGAGGTGACCAAGAGCTCGTTGTAAGTGGTTACACCGATGCAAGTTGGAACACTGATCCTGATGACTCTAAGTCACAATCTGGGTACGTGTTTATATTGAATGGTGCTGCGATGGTGGGCAAGCTCGAAGCGGTGCACGGTGGCGAAGTCTTCAACATAATCGTAGTACATAAGCGGCTCAGAGGCTTCATCAGAAGCGGTATGGATGAAGAGGTTCATTGTAGAGCTCGGTGTGGTTCCTAGTGCATTGGACCCATTAATCATTTATTGTGATAACATGGGTGCCATCGCCAATGCACAAGAGCCAAGGTCACACAAGAGGCTGAAGCATATCAAGCTGCGTTACCACTCGATTCGCGAGTACATCGAAGATGGAGAAGTAAAGATTTGCAAAGTACACACTGATCTGAATGTAGCAGATCCGTTGACTAAAGCTCTCCCTAGGGCAAAGCATGACCAACACCAGAATGCCATGGGTGTTAGGTATATTACAATGTAATCTAGATTATTGACTCTAGTGCAAGTGGGAGACTGAAGGAGATATGCCCTAGAGGCAATAATAAAGTGGTTATTATTTATATCTTTATGTTTATGATAAATGTTTATATATCATGCTATAATTGTATTAGCCGAAACATTAGTACATGTGTGATATGTAGACAAACAAGAAGTCCCTAGTATGCCTCTTAAACTAGCTTGTTGATTAATGGATGATTAGTTTCATAATCATGAACATTGGATGTTATTAATAACAAGGTTATATCATTGTAAGAATGATGTAATGGACACACCCAATTATGCGTAGCATAAGATCTTGTCATTAAGTTATTTGCTATAAGCTTTCGATACATAGTTACCTAGTCCTTATGACCATGAGATCATGTAAATCACTTATACTGGAAAGGTACTTTGATTACACCAAATGCCACTGCGTAAATGGGTGGTTATAAAGGTGGGATTAAGTATCCGGAAAGTATGAGTTGAGGCATATGGATCAACAGTGGGATTTGTCCATCCCGATGACGGATAGATATACTCTGGGCCCTCTCGGTGGAATGTCGTCTAATGTCTTGCAAGCATATGAATGAGTTCATAAGAGACCACATACCACGGTATGAGTAAAGAGTACTTGTCAGGAGATGAGGTTGAACAAGGTATAGAGTGATACCGAAGATCAAACCTCGGACAAGTAAAATATCGCGTGACAAAGGGAATTAGTATTGTATGTGAATGGTTCATTCGATCACTAAAGTCATCGTTGAATATGTGGGAGCCATTATGGATCTCCAGATCCCGCTATTGGTTATTGGTCGGAGTGAGTACTCAACCATGTCCGCATAGTTCACGAACCGTAGGGTGACACACTTAAAGTTGGATGTTGAAATGGTAGAACTTGAATATGGAATGGAGTTCGAATATTTGTTCAGAGTCGCGGATGAGATCCCGGACATCACGAGGAGTTCCGGAATGGTCCGGAGAATAAGATTCATATATAGGATGTCATTTTATGTGAATTAAAATGTCGCGAAAAGTTCTATGGAAGGTTCTAGAAGGTTCTAGAAAAGTCCGGAAGAAACCACCAAGGAAGGTGGAGTCCACATGGGACTCCACCTCCATGGCCGGCCAACCCTAGTGGGGGTGGAGTCCCAAGTGGACTCCCCCTTAGGGGGCCGGCCAGCGCATTATGTGTGGTGGAACTCCCTGCTATAGTGGGAGTCCTAGCTTGGGTAGGTTTCCCCACCATATGGAAGGTTTTTGGTTCGGGTCTTATTCGAAGACTTGGAGACCAACACTTGGGGTTCCACCTATATAATGAGGGGCCAAGGGGAGGGGGCCGACCACCCAAGAACCACAAGGTGGCCGCACCCCTATAGTGGCCGGCGCCCCCTCTCCCCAAACCCTAGCGGCCTCTCTCCTCCACCACGTCCCGCACGCTTAGCGAAGCTCCGCCGGACTTCTCCACCACCACCGACACCACGCTGTCGTGCTGTCGGATTCAAGAGGAGCTACTACTTCCGCTGCCCGCTGGAACGGGGAGGTGGACGTCGTCTTCATCTACAACCGAACGTGTGACCGAGTACGGAGGTGCTGCCCGTTCGTGGCGCCGGAAGCGATCGTGATCAAGATCTTCTACGCGCTTTTGCAAGCGGCAAGTGAACATCTACCGCAGCAACAAGAGCCTCATCTTGTAGGCTTTGGAATCTCTTCAAGGGTGAGACTCGATACCCCCTCGTTGCTACCGTCTTCTAGATTGCATCTTGGCTTGGATTGCGTGTTCGCGGTAGGAAATTTTTTGTTTTCTATGCAACGTTATCCTACACATCTTCTCCTAATTGTGCTATCATTGTTGGATCTTGTGAGCTGCCTAACATGATCAAGATCATCTATCTGTAATGCTACATGTTGCGTTTGTTGGGATCCGATGAATAGTGAATGCTATGTTATGTTGATTATCAATCTATCATCTATGTGTTGTTTATGATCTTGCAGGCTCTCCGTTGCTAGTGGAGGCTCTGGCCAAGTTTTTGCTTGTAACTCCAAGAGGGAGTATTTATGCTCGATAGTGGGTTCATGCCTCCATTAAATCTGGGACAGTGACAGAAAGTTCTAAGGTTATGGATGTGCTGTTGCCACTAGGGATAAAACATCAATGCTATGTCTAAGGATATATTTATTGATTACATTACGCACCATACTTAATGCAATTGTCTGTTGTTTGCAACTTAATACTGGAGGGGGTTCGGATGATAACCTGAAGGTGGACTTTTTAGGCATAGATCCATGCTGGATAGCGGTCTATGTACTTTGTCGTAATGCCCAATTAAATCTCACACTACTCATCATAACATGTATGTGCATGGTCATGCCCTCTTTATTTGTCAATTGCCCAACTGTAATTTGTTCACCCAACATGCTTATTCTTATGGGAGAGACACCACTAGTGAACTGTGGACCCCGGTCCATTCTTTACATCGAATACAATCTACTGCAATACTCGTTCTACTGTTCTCTGCAAACATCATCATCCACACTATACATCTAATCCTTTGTTACAGCAAGCCGGTGAGATTGACAACCTCACTGTTACGTTGGGACAAAGTACTTTGGTTGTGTTGTGTAGGTTCCACGTTGGCGCCAGAATCCCTGGTGTTGCGCCGCACTACACTCCGCGGCCATCAACCTTCAACGTGCTTCTTGGCTCCTACTGGTTCGATAAACCTTGGTTTCTTACTGAGGAAAACTTGCCGCTGTACGCATCACACCTTCCTCTTGGGGTTCCCAACGGGCACGTTAACTGCGCGCCAGCATCAGCAGCACGCGGGTACGCACGCGAGTCTTCCTCCACTTCTTCTTCATCTTCTTCCTTCACGCTCTCGTCCACCTCTTTCCACCCGGGATCTTGAATATCTTCATCCGAAAGCCCCTTGCCCTTGTTGTTGGAGACCATGGTGCTTCTAGATTGAAAACAGATCCTGGCAGAAACAGCTCGAAACAAAACACGTCGAGAAAACAATATACGGACCTCCAGGAGTCTGGGGGGTTATATAGCAGGAATTTTTACGACATAAGGAAAGTACCAGGTCGAACCAGAGTCGGAGAGGGGCAACGAGGGAGCCACCTCATAGGGCGGCGCGGCCAGACTGGGGCCCGCGCCGGCCTATGGGGGCACGCCCTCGTGCGTCTCCTCCACTCCGTTTCGATCTCGTAATTTTTCATATTTTCCAAAAACAGCAAAAACATTGTTCGGAAAGTAAAACGCGAACTTTTTATTACCAGTACTGTTACCTATTCAAAGTCGAATTCTCACTGGATCATCAATTTGACCTTTGATGAAAGCTTCCGGAGTTTCCACTCGAATAACATCAACATCTTCATTATAAGAATCTCCAGAGATATAATGCTTGAGTCTTTGTCCATTCACCACTTGTGTGGCATCGCCTTGGAGAGAGCTAATTTTAATCGCTCCTGAACGATACACCTCCTCAACGACATATGGTCCTTCCCATTTTGAGAGTAATTTACCTGCAAAGAATCTGAGACGAGACCGATACAATAGGACTTTATCCCCAATATTAAATTCTCTTTTGATAATTCTTCTATCATGCCATTTCTTAACTTTCTCTTTAAAGAGTTTAGCATTTTCATAAGCTTCACTTCTCCATTCATCTAGAGAACTCAATTGTAGCAATCTCTTCTTACCGGCAAGTTTAGGATCTTTATTTAGTTCTCTTACAGCCCAATAAGCTTTGTGCTCTAGTTCTAAAGGTAAATGACAAGCTTTTCCATAAACCATTTTATAAGGTGACATACCCATGGGATTTTTATAAGCAGTTCTATAAGCCCATAGTGCTTCCTTCAATTTGCTAGCCCAATTCTTACTAGATTTATTAACAGTCTTTTGCAAGATAGATTTAATCTCTCTATTTGATAGTTCTACTTGCCCACTAGTTTGAGGATGATAAGCAGAAGCAATTCTATGATTAATACCATATTTAGCAAGAGTTTTTCTAAAACCACCATGAATAAAATGAGAACCTCCATCAGTCATAATATATCTAGGAACTCCAAATCGAGGAAAAATAATATCTAAAAGCATTCTTAGAGAGGTCTCACCATCAGCACTTTTTGTGGGTATGGATTCCACCCATTTAGTAACATAATCAACAGCGACAAGTATATGAGTGTTACCTTCTGAAGAGGGAAAAGGTCCCATGAAGTCAAATCCCCAACAATCAAATGGTTCAATAACAAGAGTATAATTCATAGGCATTTCATTGCGTCTGGAGATATTACCAACCCTTTGACATTCATCACAAGATAAAATAAACTTCCTTGCATCCTTGAAGAGAGTTGGCCAATAAAAACCTGATTGTAGAACCTTTTGCACGGTTCTATCTCCGGCGTGATGTCCTCCATAAGCACTACCATGACATTTACTCAATATCTCTTGTTGTTCATATTCGGGAACACATCTTCGCAGAATACCATCCACTCCTTCTTTATATAAGTGTGGGTCATCCCAAAAATAATGCCTCAAGTCATAAAAGAATTTCCTCCTTTGCTGGGCTTAAAAGGTTGGAGGCAAGTACTTGGAAACAATAAAGTTAGCATAATCAGCATACCAAGGGCTGTCTCGCGAGCTCACTTTTATTACAGCCAATTGTTCATTTGGAAAACTATCATTAACAGGAACAGGATCATAAGCAATATTTTCCAATCTAGACAAATTATCAGCAACAGGATTATCAGCACCTTTCCTATCTACAATATGCAAATCAAATTCTTGCAACAGAAGCACCCATCTAATAAGCCTTGGCTTAGCATCTTTCTTTTGCATAAGGTATCTGATTGCAGCATGATCAGTATGAATTGTAACTTTTGAATCAACAATATAAGATCTAAACTTGTCACAAGCAAAGACTACAGCTAACAATTCTTTTTCAGTAGTAGCATAATTTCTTTGAGCATCATCAAGAGTTTTACTAGCATAATGAATAACATTCAACTTTTTATCTACTCGCTGTCGAAGAACAGCGCCTACAGAAAAATCACTAGCATCACACATAATTTCAAAAGGTAAGTTCCAATCAGGAGGTTCAACTATAGGAGCAGTTGTTAAGGCCTTCTTTAGAGTTTCAAAAGCTTCCTTACAATCATCATCAAAAACAAAAGGTACATCTTTTTGAAGAAGATTAGTAAGAGGTTTTGAAATCTTGGAAAAGTCTTTAATAAACGTCCTATAAAACCCAGCATGACCAAGAACACTACGAATACCTTTAACATCCCTAGGATAGGGCATCTTCTCAATTGCTTCAACTTTAGCTCTATCAACTTCAATACCTCTCTCGGAAATTTTATGTCCCAATACAATTCCTTCATTAACCATAAAGTGGCATTTCTCCCAATTAAGAACAAGGTTAGTTTCTTCACATCTCTGCAAAACTTTATCGAGGTTCCGCAAGCAATTATCAAAAGAATTTCCATAGACAGAAAAATCATCCATGAATACCTCTACAATATTCTCGCAAAAGCCATGAAAAATAGCAGACATGCATCTTTGAAAAGTAGCAGGAGCATTACATAAACCAAAAGGCATACGTCTATAAGCATAAGTTCCATAGGGACAAGTGAAAGTGGTTTTCTCTTGATCCTTAGTTTTAACAGCAATTTGCGAAAACCCAGAATAACCATCAAGAAAGCAAAAATGAGTATTTTTGGATAACCTTTGTAACATTTGATCAATAAAAGGTAAAGGGTAATGATCTTTCTTAGTAACCTTATTAACTTTCCGATAATCAATGCACATTCTATACCCTACAACTACTCTTTGAGGTATGAGCTCATCATTATCATTAGGTACAACAGTCATTCCTCCTTTCTTAGGAACACAATGCACAGGACTAACCCATCTACTATCAGCAATAGGATATATAATACCAGCCTCAAGAAGTTTTAATACCTCATTTCTTACCACATCCTTCATCTTAGGAATTAGACGACGCTGATGTTCAACAACAGGCTTTGCATCATCTTCCATATTAATGGCATGTTGGCAAATAGAGGGAGAAATCCCCTTCAAGTCATCAAGAGTGTAGCCAATAGCTCCTCGGTGTTTCTTCAATATTTCCAATAACCTTTCTTCTTCAATCTCTGAAAGCTTAGAACTAATAATAACAAGATATATTTTCTTATCATCAATATGAGCATATTTAAGATTATTAGGCAATGGTTTTAAATCAAAGACAGGATCTTCCTTTGGTGGTGGTGTTGTACCTAGATCTTCTACCGGTATATCATGCTTAAGAATAGGTTGACGAAGGAAAATTTCATCAAGCTCATTTCTTTCTTCCCTAAAAACTTCACTCTCACTATTCTCCAAATGTTGCTGCAAAGGATTATTAGGAGCAAGAGCAATAGATGCACATTGTTCAACTCTAAAATCATTATTAGGCGAATCAGCTTTATAAGGAGTTTTGGCAAATTTAGAGAAATTAAACTCATAAGATTCACCAGCAAATTTAGTCAAAATTTTCTCTTTCTTGCAATCTATAACAGCTCCACAAGTATTTAGAAAAGGTCTACCAAAAATGATAGGACAATACTTACTAGCAGCAGAACCAAGTACCAAAAAGTCAGCAGGATATTTAATCTTACCACATAGAACTTCCACATCTCGAACAATACCAATTGGAGAGATAGTTTCTCTATTAGCTAGCCGAATAACCACATCAATATCTTCAAGTTCACAAGAACCAATTTTGTGCATAATCTCCGTGTAGAGCTCATAAGGAATAGCACTAATACTTGCACCAATATCGCATAAACCATAATAGCAATGATCACCAATTCTAACAGATGGCATAGGAACACTAGCTTTTCTAGACTTATTAGGATGTGAAACAATATTGGAAGCATCTTCACAGAAAATAATATGACCATCTTCCACATTTTCAGTCACAAGATCTTTAACTATTGCAATAGCAGGTTCAACTTTTATTTGCTCTTCAGGTTCTATAGGTTTCTTTTCACTTTTATTAACATCACTATTTATAACAGAGTACTCCTTCATTTTAGCAGGGAAAGGAGTTTTTTCAATATAAGCTTCAGGAATAACATGATCAACAGTTTCAATTACAACACATTTATTTATAGATGAATCAATTTTATCTTTATACGGTTCATGATACTTATCAAAGTTCTTCTTAGGCAATTCATAATGAGAGGCAAAAGCTTTATAAAGATTTGCAACGACTTGAGAATCAAGACCATAAGTAGCACTAATATTACGAAATTTATCAGTATCCATAAAAGCTTCAATGCATTTATAATCATATTTTATACCTGACTCTCTATCTTTGTCGTTCTCCCATCCTTCAGTATTCTCCTGGATCCGATTAAGAAGGTCCCTTTTAAACTCTTCTTTGTTGCGTGTAAATGATCCAGAACAAGAAGTATCCAGCAAGGTCTTGTCTTGAAAAGAAAGTCTTGCATAGAAATTATTAATAATAATATTACCAGGAAGCTCATGAATGGGGCATTTGAGCATTAAAGACTTCAATCTCCCCCACGCTTGGGCAATACTCTCTCCATCATGAGGCCAAAAATTATATATGCGATTCCGGTCTTTGTGAATTTCACTTGGAGGATAGAACTTAGAATAAAATCGGGGCACAATATCATTCCATTCAAGAGAATCCCCATCATCCAGTAATTTATACCAATGCGCCGCTTTACCAGACAGCGATATAGAGAATAGCTTCTTCCTCACTTCATCCATAGCAATACCTGCACACTTGAATAAACCGCATAATTCATGTAAGAACAGTAAATGATCTCCAGGATGAACAGTTCCATCCCCTGTATAACGGTTATCCACAACACGTTCAATAATTTTCATAGGTATTTTGTGTGGTACTTCTTCCTCACCTGGCGCCTCATCCACTACCTTTGCAGTAGTAGTAGATTTTCCAAATAAAAATTCAAGAGAAGATCTCTCCATAATGAATTATAGCAGCAGGCAGGAATAAAATCAGCACTAACAGTAAAAGTTTCCCTTACCAATTCCACTTACCAATAGCGCTTCACTCCCCGCAAGAACGGCGCTTTTAAAATAGTCTTGATGACCCACAAGTATAGGGGGTGTATCGTAGTATTTTCGATAAGTAAGAATGTCGATCCCAACAAGGAGCAGAAGGTGTTGACAAGCAGTTTCGATGAAGGATTCACTGTAAATGCTGAAGACAAGTATTCAGGGGGTTTTGATGTAGCAGATGAATAAAGTACGAGTAAGTAAAATGCGAGAGTAACAATTGCAGCGAGTGGCCCAATCCTTTTTAGCACAAAGGACAAGCCGGTTTGTTTACTTATAATGACCAAACGTTCTTGAGGACACACGGGAATTTAGTCTAGTGCTTTCGCTTCATACAGCTGATTAATCTTCATTGTTTTGATAAGTGTTGTGTGGGTGAACCTATGCTAATGCACCGCCCTTCCTAGGTCTAATACATACTTGTGATTATACCCCTTGCAAGCATCCGCAACTACAAGAAAGTAATTAAGATAAATCTAACCGCAGCCTTAAACTCTGAGATCCTGCTATCCCTCCTGCATCGATATACCAACGTGGGTTTAGGTTTCTGTCACTCCGGCAACCCCGCAATTGGCAAACGAGTACAAGATGTATTCCCCTAGGCCCATAAAGGTGAAGTATCATGTAGTCGACGTTCACATGACACCACTAGAAGAATAACACCACAACTTAAATATCATAACATTGAATATTACTCAACCATAATTCACTACTAACATTTAGACTTCACCCATGTCCTCAAGAACTAAATGAACTACTCACGAGACATCATATGGAACATGATCAGAGGTGATATGATGATGAATAACAATCTGAACATAAACTTTGGTTCAATGGTTTCACTCAATAGCATCAATAACAAGTAGAAATCATTACCGGGAGAGTTTCCCCTATCAAACAATCAAGATCCAACCCAAATTGTTACAGCGGTGATGAGGTGCAGCAGTGGAGACGGCGGTGATGATGATGAAGATGATGGTGATGACGATGGAGATGATGTCCAGCTCGATGACGGTGACGATGGCGTCGATTTCCCCCTCCGGGAGGGAATTTCCCCGGCAGATTTCAGCCTGCCGGAGAGCTCTTTTCTCTCTGGTGTTTTCCGCCCCGGAGAGGCGGCTGTGACTCTTCGCGACTATCCTCTGGAGCTTAGGTTTTTGGGACGAAGATGTACGCGAAGGAGAGGAGGCTAGAGGGGGCTGTGGGCCCCCTCCTCACAAGGCGGCGCGGCCAGGCCTTAGCCCACGCTGGCCTATGAGGTGGGCCCATGGCGGCCCTCCTCGGCTCCCCCTTCTGGCTCCCTTCGTCTTCTGGAAAAATAGGATTTTTCATATAATTTCCGTCAATTGTTGATCTTCCGAAATATTGCATTCTGACGACGCTTTTTCCAGCAGAATCCTGACTCAGGTGCGCGATCCTCCAATAATCATGAAACATGCAAAATAGATGAAATAGCATAAGTATCTCCTCTAAATATGAAATATATCAATGAATAACAGTAAATTATGATATAAAATAGTGATGCAAAATGGACGTATCAAGGGGTGACTAATAATGCATTCGCCGAAATCCCACAAATATGTATGTCTCATGTTTATACCAAAATTATACCACTTTCGCGACGTTTCAAATAACCAACACTATAATCCCTAAAAGAAAATGAATGCTAAAGATAGTTGATAATTGTTAGAGGGGTGACAAATAATGCATCACCGAAATCCCACAAATATGATGCCCCATGTTTATATCAAAATTTTACCACTTTTGAGACGTTTGAAATTACCAAAACTATATCCAAACTATATTCCCTAAAAGAAAAGGAATGCTAAGATAGTTGATAATTGTTAGAGGGGTGATAAATAATCCATTCACCGAAATCCCACAAATATGTCAAATATGTATGTCTCATGTTTATACCAAAATTATACCATTTTTGGGCCGTTTCAAATTACCAAAACTATATTCCCTAAAAGAAAAGGAATGCTAAAGATAGTTGATAATTATTAGAGGGGTGAAAAATAATGCATTCAACGAAATCCCACAAATATGTATGCCTCATGTTTATACCAAAATTATACTACTTTTGGGACGTTTGAAATTACCAAAACTATATCCCAAACTATATTACCTAAAAGAAAAGGAATGCTAAAGAAATTTGATAATTGTTAGAGGGGTGATAAATAATCCATTCACCAAAATCCCACAAATATGCCAAATATGTATGCCTCATGTTTATATCAAAAATATACCACTTTTGGGCCGTTTCAAATTACTAAAACTATATTCCCTAAAAGAAAAGGAATGCTAAAAATAGTTGATAATTGTTAGAGGGGTGATAAATAATCCATTCACCAAAATCCCACAAATATGTATGCCTCGTGTTTGTACCAAAATTATACCACTTTTGGGACGTTTAAAATAACCAAAACTATATCCCAAACTATATTATCTAAAAGAAAAGGAATGCCTACAAGAGTTTATAATTTTTAGCGCGTGAAAAATAATACAGATAGAGGGTGGAAGCTAGCCGCCAACAGAAAGAGAGGGTGGTGGCCCCGATTAGAGAGACAAATGGGTTATCCTGCCCTTAGATCATACGATTAACAGTCGGCGGGCACGATCCGCGTGATAAGGGCTAGACCAATCAGGGCAAGGTTGGGCGTCCCCTGTGAAAATTTGTGAAGGGAGAGGGTAAAACCGAGTAGTATCAAGAAACCAAGGGCACGCGAGTAGTAAACAGACTAAGGGATTCAAATATGAGATTTAAAAAATGGAAAATGCGTGTTTTGTACAATGAAACCCATCTTGGTCTATCTCAAACTATTTGCAATACAAATATACATGAGTGTGAAAATTGTGGCCTCATTCAGATAAAATATGTTTTGGGGAAAGCTGTTTTGGGAAGGGCTTATTGTGGAAAGCCATGCACCTTCATAGCTACTAGGTGATTTGAGAAGTGGCAATTTATGGTAAAACTTGATTTATGTATGATTGTTATGGTTTCCAACGTGGCAGGTCGCGTAAGAAGACTCCATGAGTAAGTGCCAATATGGTTTTATCTTTTTTGGAATTTTTTGCGCATGAATGGACTCAATTAGCTAGCTTAATCCCATTTGTTGACTCTCTGTTGACCAACCACTTGAGGGTAAAACTGAGTATATTGCACTAGCCAGTATTAGTACTCAAGGGGAAAATTGAGCACACAAAAAATGCTAGTATAAGACTCAAGGGTATACCAGAGTATATCTAAATTTCGAGGGTTAGAATCGAGGACGCGTGTTGCGGTGCCGAAGTGGAAGACGTGCAATTGTTGACGCGTAGGACGTGGTGCAACGTGCAATCGTGGAGGCATGTCGCGGTGGAGAAGTCGAAGACGTGTAGACGTGCAACCGTGCACGCGTAGGACGCGAGTGGAATTTACGACCCCTAGCCTTTATAGATGCCTCTCCCTGTTCGCCTCCTCCCACTATCTCACTGTCACTCTCACTCCCTCACGCAACGCCGCCTCTCACGTCCCATCATCTTCTCCAAAGCAAAAAACCCTCTCCCTCTCTGCGCTCCCTCTCCTCTGTCGGCGATGGACAAGGAGAATGTGAATCCGTCCTCCGTCCTCGAAGCCATCCCCGCTAACCACGGCGCCTTCGTCTTCGGCGCCGTCCCCTCTACGGCCGTCGCCGCCGCCGGTGCATCGGAGGCTGCCGCCGGTGGCGGTCAGATCCCGCCGGGATGGGACCCCTACGAGGTGGTGTTGTACGACTGTCCGCTGAACCCCTACGACACCTGCATGGAAGACCATTGGAATGAGGTAACTATGGTTTGCACGGTTGTTGTTCCCCTTCCCTTGCTTTTTCAACCATATTTTTGTTGGTTCCATGATTACATGCCGATTTGTCGGTAGGATGATTATTGGGTTAATATTTGCATCGATTTTATTCCATTTTGATTCGATCTCTTCTTGATTTATGCAAATAATCATGAGATCTCAATCAGTTAAGATTTGGGGTTAAGATTTGAGGTTCGGCCGTTCGGTTAATTTATGCAAGTAATCATGTGATCTCAATCAGTTAAGATTTAGGGTTCTGCCGTTCGGTTAATTTATTCAGATCTGGAATTTGTTTCTTTGCCTATGATGAATCATTGGGCACAAATTTGTACAGAGCGGGTTCAACGAACAATTGCTGTGTATAAATCTATTGTGCATGAGCTTTGGTTCGCTTACCCCATCCCTGTAGATATATAATTGTGTTCAATCTAACTGAGGCTGCCTATGTTTTTCCTAGCTTTGTTATGTTGCAACTCATTCACTTATACTTTCCGTTTGATATGGATCAGCTGTCTGGCAGCGACGTCGGCAGCGACCAGGAGGAACAACACATCAAGACTCGGTAGGTGCTGCGGAGGTTGCAGGTCGGCCAGTTCGCCTCCTACTTCGCCAAAGGTGTCTACAAGTTCCCCTTCTGCACTAGGAGACTCGGCGGCACCGACTTCAACTGCCTCCTCACGCATGCCGAGGACATCGGAAGGACCTTCTCCAAGGTCGGCTCGACGGTGAACCCCTACTCCTTCCGTGTGAAGCACAAGGCGCTCGGCATTCACCTCCGCAACTTCCAGCGGGTGGAGATCGCCGTCGGGCGCATGCCTCCACTCAAGCCCAAGGTGCCCAAGATTAAGGGACAGGGGAGCAAGAACTGGAGGAGGAGGAGCCAGATGGAGTAGGCGGAGTCCAGGACGTGTGCTGCTGCTGCAAAGCAACTTTTTATTTTGTTGTTGTTAATATGTTGTTGTTGTCAAAAACCTAAGAACCTTATTTTGGCTATTGTATGCAGCTTATTATCTACCTATTATCTATCCCTATTGTACTATACTTGATTGTTGGGCGCCCTTGATTGCTTATATGTTTTAGAGTGGACTGCATTCAAACTAGAAAGAGTGAACCTACACACTAAAACCTAGACTAGATACAAACTTAAGTAGATGAATTAAAGAAAAAATCAAAACATCTTATATACATGCACGGAGGGAGTACATATAAACCAAGTTTGTTGAGGTCATTAATTTGGACCAGAGGAAGTACTAGATTTGCTGCCATATTTAGCAAAAATCGAGGGCCAAAAGGAACAAATAATTGAAGAAAGACAGAAATGGAATCTTCTCTAGATTTGATAATAGTTTGGTGAAAAAAGACAGAGAGAAAAAGGGGAAAAAGGTGCTCTTAAAAGGGATATGCCAATTTGGGCCGAGAGAGACAGAACCAAGCTCCTGCTTACGTACAACCAAACGCGGTCTCGTCGTGTCCCACGCGGTCCCTTTCTACCAGCCCCACGCGACACGGCCCCACACGTCAACACGGAACGGTCAACTAAACGGGAATCCTACCGCCGACCTCCTTCTGCGGGTTTCAGACAAGGGCATGGGGAAAACTGAGGAAAAACTAAGGAGCTGGGCAAAACTGAGTACAACTAAGAAACCGAGGGCACGAAAATAGAAATCCCTTTTGTTTTTGTCATGGATACAACACCTTCTCAACACATCTCTAAGTCATCTCGCGGGCCGACCCAAATCAGCAACCTAAACGGTTCGTTTGTATTCCTTTGGGTCGGCCAGCGAACAGGATCCGTTGCGTGGTCTGGCCGGTCTAGACACCGCATCCAGCGGCGCGAACCATTTGCTATACAACTTACAAGCAAATAACGAAGAATGATAAAGGTAAACGCGGCGGAGACACAAGATTTAACGTGGAAAACCCCTTCCAATACAGAAGGGGAAAAAACTACGGGCGCCAGCCAGCAAAACTTCACTATATCGGACGTCGTGAGTTATCTTATAATCTGATAAACCCTAGCCGACGGCTTACAAGATGTATATATAGGCGGTGCCAACGATCCGTGCCAGTTTGGGCCGAAGCGGAGTATGAAGTTAGCCTCCCTTTAGTATATGAATTCGGATCACAATGTAACAAACTACACCTTGAGACAAATTCCATCTTGTAGCATGAACTTTAACAATCTCCTGAATCAACAAAGAAAAACACTTGCTGGCGCCAACAGTCACTTGGGCTAAATAGTTATACCAACCAAGCTCGAGCAAAGCTCAAACTTGGCAAAAGGAACTGGCTTTGTCATCATATCAGCAGGATTATCATGAGTATTTATCTTGCATACATTCAGTTTACCTTGAGCAACAATGTCGCGCACATAATGGTACTTGATATCAATTTGATTTGTCCTCTCATGGAACATTTGATCTTTAGTAAGGTATATTGCACTTTGACTATCAGAAAACAAGTTAATGCAAGAATCATCTCCACAAAGCTCAGCGTACAAACCTTTTATCCAAACAGACTCTTTGCAAGCTTCATTAATTGCTATATATTCTGCTTCGGTCGTAGATTGGGCAACAACAGGTTGTAACGTTGTCTTCCAACTCACAGCACATCCACCAACAGTGAACACATAACCTGTGAGGGATCTTCTCTTATCCAAATCGGCAGCAAAATCTGAATCCACATAGCCTATGAGTCCCTCACCGGTCTTGCCAAACTTCAAGCAAGCTTTGGATGTGCCACGAAGGTACCTGAAAATCCACTGAACAGCTTTCCAATGTTCTTTACCAGGATTAGTCATGTATCGACTGAACAAACTCATAGCATATGACAAATCAGGGCGAGGACAGATCCTGGCATACATCAAGGAACCAACAACACTAGAATATGGAACTCGTGACATGTACTCAATATCTCCATCAGTACTAGGATATTGCAATGCTGATAATTTAAAGTGAGGAGTAATAGGTGTACTAACAGATTTTGCATCATGCATGTTAAAACGATGAAGAACTTTCTGAATGTAATTTTGCTGACTAAGAAATAACACACTAGATTTTCTGTCTCTTGCAATTTCCATACCTAGTATTTTCTTAGCAGCACCAAGATCCTTCATCTCAAACTCACTACTTAATTGTGACTTTAAAGTAGTGATCTCTTTCTTGCTCTTGGCAGCAACCAACATATCATCAACATATAACAACAATTATATTGGTGATCCATTAACAAACTTGATATAAACACAACTATCATACTGAGATCTGTTAAACTTATGTGCAATCATAAACGAATCGAACATTTTATACCACTGTCTTGGAGAATGTTTCAAACCATAAAGAGAACTCTTTAGCTTGCAAACAAGACCCTCCTTACCAGGCACAACAAAACCTTTAGGTTTTTCCATGTATATCTCCTCCCCAAGCTCACCATGCAGAAAAGCAGTCTTTACATCTAGCTGCTCAAGCTCAAGATCATGCACAACCAAAATACCAAAGAATGTACGAATGGAACTATGCTTCACAACCGGAGAAAATACATCATTATAATAAATACCTGGAATTTGGCTGAAACATTTTGCTACTAACCTTGCCTTAAACCTCGGTGGCTCATTAGGAGACAAACATTCCTTTCTTTTAAATATCCACTTACAGCGGACAACCTTCTTTTTTTGGCAAGGGCACAACATCCTATGTGCCATTCTTGTCAAGCGATTGCATATCCTCTTGCATAGCAGAAATCCACTTCACGCGGTCAACGGATGCAACAGCCTTAGTATATGTAGCAGGCTTAGTATCATGCTCCACCTGTTCAACACAACTCAAAGCATGATGAACAAGATTACATTCTTCAATTAAACGAGGATGTGGACCTTTGTTACGCATCGGTCTATCAGAAGCAATGGAACTATTTGTTTGTTGAAAAACATGTGGTGAGTGCTGAACAACAGTATTATCTTTTTCAGCAACTTCATTTTCTTTCTCCTCCACGTGCTCCACCTGCACGCTAATCCTCTGTGGCTCATCATCAGAAAAATTAGTAGCATCAGAAACATCTGTAGACGAACTCTTATGAAACATGACAACCACATTAAACACAACATTCCTGTTATGCAAAACTTTCTTAGTTTCAGGATTCAATAACCTGTATGCCTGAACTCCTGAACCATAACCAAGAAACACACACTTAAGATCTCTAGGCTCTAACTTTCCATTATCAACATGAGCATAAGCAGTGCAACCGAAAACTCTCAACTGTGAATAATCAGCAGGTGAACCAGACCATACCTCAATAGGAGTTTTCTTATCAAGCAGAATGCAAGTAACAAGCGGTGGAGGCTGCTTCAGCCCAAAAATGTCTATGCATACCAGCATTGGACAACATGCAGCGAGCCTTGGAGATGATGGTTCTGTTCATCCTCTCCGCCACACCATTCTGCTGAGGAGTATATGGGATGGTGTGGTGCCTGACAATGCCTTCATCGCTGCAATAATCATTGAAAACAGTAGAACAAAACTCTATGCCATTTTCAGTACGAAGCAATTTAACTTTCCTTTATGTTTGCTTCTCTACCATAACTTTCCACTTTCTAAAAAAATCAACCACATCAGATTTATGTTTCAGAAAGAAAGGCCACACTTTTCTAGAGTAATCATCTATGATAGTAAGCATGTAATTTGCACCACCAAGAGAAGTCTTGCGGGAAGGTCCCCACACATCAGCATGCACATAATCTAGAATCCCTTTAGTGGCATGAACGGAAACATTGAATTTAACTCTTTTATGCTTTCCAAGAATGCAGTGCTCACAGAACTCAAACTTACTTAAATTGCAGCCATCTAGCAGGTCTCTCCTGTGCAATTCTGCCATGCCATGTTCACTCATATGTCCAAGACGTATATGCCACAAATTAGTTTACCAGATTCATCAGGAATAACAGCAGCAACAATACCAGACAAAGTGCTACCTCTAAGAACATATAATTTTGCAAAATTCATATCACCAATCATGTGAATGAGAGAACCTTTTGATACCTTCAGAACTCCGCGAGAACCGGAGTGTTTGTACCCATCAACATCAAGGGTACTGAGAGAGATCAGATTTTTGGCCATGCCAGGTATGTGTCTCACATCTGTCAGAGTGTGTGTCATGCCATCATGCATCTTGATCTGAATGAAGCCAATGCCCACGACCTCACGTGGGTTGTTATCTCCCATACGCACAACATCTCCACTCTGCAAAAACTCATAAGAACTGAACCCGTCTTTGTTACAGCAAATATGAAACAAACATGCTGAATCAAAGATCCACTCATCATTACCAGAAACACAACCAGCAAACACAACTAGGCAATCACCATCATAATTATCACTGGAAACAACAGAAACCTTACTATCACCCCCAGATTTGTTTTTCGGTTGGTAAGTACCGTTTCTTTTCTCTTTGTTCTGCAACTTCCAGCAATCGTCAATATTGTGGCTAGTTTTCTTACAATACTTGCAGAACTTACTATCTCGTCCCTTGGACTTTGAGCGACCTATGTCGGTCTTGGTCTTATCTCTGTTGTAGTTGTTGTTTCTGTTCTCGGTCCTGCCTCGGACCTGCAGTGCTTCTGCCTTAGATGACGAATCCTCTGTCTGCACCATAGATTTCATCTTTTCCCTCTGCTGAAGGGCCTCATAAACTTCGGCAAGGGTTAGTTCATCATGGCTGTATAACAAGGTGTCTCGAAAATTCGCAAAAGATTTAGGCAATGAGACTAATAGTATATGAGTGAGATCCTCATCATCATAATTTACCTCCATAGACAACAAATCAGAAACAATCTCTCTATAGATCGATAGGTGATTCATCATTGACGCACCTTCTTGCAGCTTGTGCGAGAACAACTTCATCTTCACGTGCATCTTACTGGTTAGATCTTTGGACATGCGGATCGATTCCAGTTTCAACCACAACGCCGTTGCGGATTTCTCAGCCAGCACTTCCTGCAAGATATTGTTCGATAGATGAAGCTGAATTAATGAAAAAGCCTTACGATCTTTCCTCTTTTCATCTTTGGTCCATGTCTTGGCATCTTTCCTGCCAAATCCAACAAAAGCTTCATCCAGATCAGAAGATTGGGCAAGGATCGCCCTCATCTTCACTTGCCACAGAGAAAATCTTGTGGTATAATCCAGCTGCGGTAGATCGAACTTCAAGGAAAACATGTCGCAAAACCCTAGATTGAAACACGGGCTCCGATACCACTTGCTATAAAAGCAAAAAGCAAATAACGAAGAACGATAAAGGTAAACGCAGCGGAGACACAAGATTTAACGTGGAAAACCCCTTCCAACACAGAAGGGGAAAAAACCACGGGCGCCAGCCAGCAAAACTTCACTATATCAGGGAGTGTTTACAAACGACGTGGGTTATCTTATAATTTGATAAACCCTAGCTGGCGGCTTACAAGATGTATATATAGGCAGTGCCAACGATTCGTACCATACCGCGGGGGGCTACCGCCCCCCCCCCCCCCCGTGACACGCGTACAGCACGCGACCGTTGGGAACCCCAAGTGGAAGGTGTGATGCGTACAGCAGTAAGTTTCCCTCAGTTAGAAACCAAGGTTTATCGAACCAGTAGGAGTCAAGAAGCACGTTGAAGGTTGATGGCGGCGAGATGTAGTGCGGCGCAACACCAGGGATTCCGGCGCCAACGTGGAACCTGCACAACACAAACCAAGTACTTTGCCCCAACGAAACAGTGAGGTTGTCAATCTCACCGGCTTGCTGTAACAAAGGATTAGATGTATAGTGTGGATGATGATTGTTTGCAGAAAACAGTAGAACAAGTATTGCAGTAGATTGTATTTCAGTAAAGAGAATTGGACCGGGGTCCACAGTTCACTAGAGGTGTCTCTCCCATAAGATAAATAGCATGTTGGGTGAACAAATTACAGTTGGGCAATTGACAAATAAAGAGGGCATGACCATGCACATACATATTATGATGAGTATAGTGAGATTTAATTGGGCATTACGACAAAATACATAGACCGCTATCCAGCATGCATCTATGCCTAAAAAGTCCACCTTCAGGTTATCATCCGAACCCCTTCCAGTATTAAGTTGCTAACAACAGACAATTGCATTAAGTATTGCGCGTAATGTAATCAATAACTACATCCTCGGACATAGCATCAATGTTTTATCCCTAGTGGCAACAGCACATCCATAACCTTAGAGATTTCTGTCACTTCCCCAGATTCACGGAGGCATGAACCCACTATCGAGCATAAATACCCCCTCTTGGAGTTATTAGCAAAAACTTGGCCAGAGCCTCTACTAATAACGGAGAGCATGCAAGATCATAAACAACACATAGACATGAATTGATAATCAACATAACATAGTATTCTCTATTCATCGGATCCCAACAAACACAACATATAGAATTACAGATAGATGATCTTGATCATGTTCGGCAGCTCACAAGACCCGACAATTAAGCACAATGAGGAGAAGACGACCATCTAGCTACTGCTATGGACCCATAGTCTAGGGGTAGACTACTCACACATCACTCCGGAGGCGACCATGGCGGCGTAGAGTCCTCCGGGAGATGATTCCCCTCTCCGGCAGGGTGCCGGAGGCGATCTCCTGAATCCCCCGAGATGGGATTGGCGGCGGCGGCGTCTCTGGAAGGTTTTCCGTATCGTGGCTCTCGGTACTGGGGTTTCGCGACGAAGGCTATTTGTAGGCGGAAGGGTAGGTCAGGGGGCGTCGCGAGGGGCCCAGGAGACAGGTCGGCGCGGCCAAGGGTGGGGCCGCGCCGCCTCCCCTCCTGGCCACCTCGTAGCCCCACTTCATTGACTCTTCGGTCTTCTGGAAGCTTCGTGGAAAAATAGGACCCTGGGCGTTGATTTCGTCCAATTCCGAGAATATTTCCTTACTAGGATTTCTGAAACCAAAAACAGCAGAAAACAGCAACTGGCACTTCGGCATCTTGTTAATAGGTTAGTTCCAGAAAATGCACAAATATGACATAAAGTGTGCATAAAACATGTAGATATCATCAATAATGTGGCATGGAACATAAGAAATTATCGATACGTCGGAGACGTATCAGCATCCCCAAGCTTAGTTTCTGCTCGTCCCGAGCAGGTAAACGATAAACAAAGATAATTTCTGGAGTGACATGCCATCATAACCTTGATCATACTATCGTAAAGCATATGTAATGAATGCAGCGATCAAAACAATGTAAATGACATGAGTAAACAACTGAATCATATAGCAAAGACTTTTTATGAATAGTACTTCAAGACAAGCATCAATAAGTCTTGCATAAGAGTTAACTCATAAAGCAATAATTCAAAGTAGAGGTATTGAAGCAACACAGGAAGATGAAGTTTCAGTGGTTGCTTTCAACTTGTAACATGTATATCTCATGGATAGTTGTCAACATAGAGTAATATAACAATTGCAATATGCAAGTATGTAGGAATCAATGCACAGTTCACACAAGTGTTTGCTTCTTGAGGTGGAGAGAGATAGGTGAACTGACTCAACAATAAAAGTAAAAGAATGGTCCTTCAAAGAGGAAAGCATCGATTGCTATATTTGTGCTAGAGCTTTGGTTTTGAAAACAAGAAACAATTTTGTCAACGGTAGTAATAAAGCATATGTGTCATGTAAATTATATCTTATAAGTTGCAAGCCTCATGCATAGTATACTAATAGTGCCCGCACCTTGTCCTAATTAGCTTGGATTACCGGGATTATCGCAATGCACATGTTTTAACCAAGTGTCACAAAGGGGTACCTCTATGCCGCCTGTACAAAGGTCTAAGGAGAAAGCTCGCATCGGATTTCTCGCTATTGATTATTCTCAACTTAGACATCCATACCGGGACAACATAGACAACAGATAATGGACTCCTCTTTTATGCATAAGCATGTAGCAACAATTAATTTTCTCATATGAGATTGAGGATATATGTCCAAAACTGAAACTTCCACCATGGATCATGGCTTTAGTTAGCGGCCCAATGTTCTTCTCTAACAATATGCATGCTCTAACCATTAGGTGGTAAATCTCCCTTACTTCAGACAAGATGAACATGCATAGCAACTCACATGATATTCAACAAAGAGTAGTTGATGGCGTCCACAGGAACATGGTTATCGCACAACAAGTAACTTAATAAGAGATAAAGTGCATAAGTACATATTCAATACCACAATAGTTTTTAGGCTATTTGTCCCATGAGCTATATATTGCAAAGATAAAGGATGGAAATTTTAAAGGTAGCACTCAAGCAATTTACTTTGGAATGGCGGAGAAATACCATGTAGTAGGTAGGTATGGTGGACAGAAATGGCATAGTTGTTGGCTCAAGTATTTGGATGCATGAGAGGTAATTCCTCTCGATACAAGGTTTAGGCTAGCAAGACTATTTGAAACAAACACAAGGATGAACCGGTGCAGCAAAACTCACATAAAAGACATATTGAAAACATTATAAGACTCTACACCGTCTTCCTTGTTGTTCAAACTCAATACTAGAAATTATCTAGACTTTAGAGAGACCAATTATGCAAACCAAATTTTAGCATGCTCAATGTATTTCTTCATTAATGGGTGCAAAGCATATGATGCAAGAGCTTAAACATGAGCACAACAATTGCCAAGTATCACATTATCCAAGACATTTTAGCAAATTACTACATGTATCATTTTCCAATTCCAACCATATAACAATTTAACGAAGAAGAAACTTCGCCATGAATATTATGAGTAGAGCCTAAGGACATACTTGTCCATATGCTACAGCAGAGCGTGTCTCTCTCCCACACAAAGAATGCTAGGATCCATTTTATTCAAACAAAACAAAAACAAAAACAAACCAACGCTCCAAGCAAAGCACATAAGATGTGATGGAATAAAAATATAGTTTCACTAGAGGAACCTGATAATGTTCTCGATGAAGAAGGGGATGCCTTGGGCATCCCCAAGCTTAGACGCTTGAGTCTTCTTGATATATGCAGGGGTGAACCACCGGGGCATCCCCAAGCTTAGAGCTTTCACTCTCCTTGATCATGTTGTATCATCTCCCTCTCTTGATCCTTGAAAACTTCCTCCACACCAAACTCAAAACAACTCATTAGAGGGTTAGTGCACAATAAAAATATACATGTTCAGAGGTGACATAATCATTCTTAACACTTCTGGATATTGCACAAAGCTACTGAAAGTCAATGGAATCGAAAAATCCATCGAACATATCAAAACAGGCAATGCGAAATAAAAGGCAGAATCTGTCAAAAACAGAACAGTTCGTAATGAAGAATTTTATTGAGGCACCAGACTTGCTCAAATGGAAATGCTCAAATTTAATGAAAGTTGCGTACATATCTGAGGATCACTCACGTAAATCGGCATAATTTTCTGAGTTACCTACAGAGAATTTTGCCCATATTCGTGACAGCAAAGAAATCTGTTTCTGCGCAGTAATCCAAATCTAGTATGAACCTTGCTATCAACGACTTTACTTGGCACAACAAAACACAAAACTAAGATAAGGAGAGGTTGCTACAGTAGTAAAAAACTTCCAAGACACAAATATAAAACAAAGTACTGTAGTAAAAACATGGGTTGTCTCCCATAAGCGCTTTTCTTTAACGCCTTTCAGCTAGGCGCAGAAAGTGTGTATCAAGTATTATCAAGAGACGAAGTGTCAACATCATAATTTGTTCTAATGATAGAATCATAAGGTAACTTCATTCTCTTTCTAGGGAAGTGTTCCATACCTTTCTTGAGAGGAAATTGATATTTAATATTACCTTCCTTCATATCAATGATAGCACCAACAGTTCGAAGAAAAGGTCTTCCCAATATAATGGGACAAGATGCATTGCATTCAATATCCAAGACAACAAAATCAACGGGGACAAGGTTATTGTTAACGGTAATGCGAACATTATCAACTTTCCCCAAAGGTTTCTTTGTAGAATGATCAGCAAGATTAACATCCAAATAACAATTTTTCAATGGTGGCAAGTTAAGCATATTATAAATTTTCTTAGGCATAACAGAAATACTTGCACCAAGATCACATAAAGCATTACAATCAAAGTCATTGACCTTCATCTTAATAATGGGCTCCCAACCATCCTCTAGCTTCCTAGGAATAGAAGTTTCGCGTTCTAGTTTCTCTTCTCTAGCTTTTATGAGAGCATTTGTAATATGTTTCGTGAAAGCCAAATTTATAGCACTAGCATTAGGACTTTTAGCAAGTTTTTGTAAGAACTTTATAACTTCAGAGATGTGGCAATCATCAAAATTCAAACCATTATAATCTAAAGCAATGGGATCATCATCCCCAATGTTGGAAAAAATTTCAGCAGTTTTATCACAGGCAGTTTCAGCAGTTTTAGCAGTTTCAGGCAGTTTCTCGCGCTTTGCATTTGAAGTGAAAACATTGCCAACACCAATTATTTTACCATTAATAGTAGGAGGTGCAGCAACTTGTGTATCATTAGCATTACTAGTGGTGGTAATAGTCCAAACTTTAGCTATATTATCTTCTTTTTCATTTTCTTCTCTTTCCCACCTAGCACGCAATTCGGCCATCAATCTTATATTCTCATTAATTCTAACTTGGATGGCATTTGCCGTAGTAACAATTTTATTATGATGATTTTCATTAGGCATAACTTTCGATTTCAAAAGATCAACATCAGCAACAAGACTATCGACTTTAGAAGCAAGTATATCAATTTTCCCAAGCTTTTCTTCAACAGATTTGTTAAAGGCAGTTTGTGTACTAATAAATTCTTTAAGCATGGCTTCAAGTCCAGGGGGTGTGTTCCTATTATTGTTGTAATAATTCCCATAAGAATTACCATAGCCGTTGCCATTATTATAAGGATATGGCCTATAGTTGTTACTAGAATTGTTCCGGTAAGCATTGTTGTTGAAATTATTATTTTTAATGAAGTTTACATCAACATGTTCTTCTTGAGCAACCAATGAAGCTAACGGAACATTATTAGGATCAACATTAGTCCTATCATTCACAAGCATAGACATAATAGCATCAATCTTATCACTCAAGGAAGAGGTTTCTTCGACAGAATTTACCTTCTTACCTTGTGGAGCTCTTTCCGTGTGCCATTCAGAGTAATTGATCATCATATTATCAAGAAGCTTTGTTGCTTCACCAAGAGTGATGGACATAAAGGTACCTCCAGCAGCTGAATCCAATAGGTTCCGTGAAGAAAAAATCAGTCCTGCATAAAAGGTTTGGATGATCATCCAAGTAGTCAGTCCATGGGTTGGGCAATTTTTAACCAGAGATTTCATTCTTTCCCATTCTTGTGCAACATGCTCAGTATCCAATTGTTTAAAATTCATTATGCTACTCCTCAAAGATATAATTTTAGCAGGGGGATAATATCTACCAATAAAAGCATCCTTGCATTTAGTCCATGAATCAGTACTATTCTTAGGCAGAGATAGCAACCAGTCTTTAGCTCTTCCTCTTAATGAGAAAGGGAACAATTTTAATTTTATAATGTCACCATCTACATCTTTATACTTTTGCATTTCACAAAGTTCAACAAAATTATTGAGATGGGCAGCAGCATCATCAGAACTAACACCAGAAAATTGCTCTCGCATAACAAGATTTAGTAAAGCATGTTTAATTTCAAAGAATTCTGCTGTAGTAGCAGGTGGAGCAATAGGTGTGCATAAGAAATCATTATTATTTGTGGTTGTGAAGTCACACAACTTAGTATTTTCAGGAGTACCCATTTTAGCAGTAGTAAATAAAACAAACTAGATAAAGTAAATGCAAGTAACTAATTTTTTTGTGTTTTTGATATAGAGTGCAAGACAGTAAATAAAGTAAAACTAGCAACTAATTTTTTTGTATTTTGATTTAGTGCAGCAAACAAAGTAGTAAATAAAACTAAGCAAGACAAAAACAAAGTAAAGAGATTGGGATGTGGAGACTCCCCTTGCAGCGTGTCTTGATCTCCCCGGCAACGGCGCCAGAAATTTAGCTTGACACGCGTACAACACGCGACCGTTGGGAACCCCAAGTGGAAGGTGTGATGCGTACAGCAGTAAGTTTCCCTCAGTTAGAAACCAAGGTTTATCGAACCAGTAGGAGTCAAGAAGCACGTTGAAGGTTGATGGCGGCGAGATGTAGTGCGGCGCAACACCAGGGATTCCGGCGCCAACGTGGAACCTGCACAACACAAACCAAGTACTTTGCCCCAACGAAACAGTGAGGTTGTCAATCTCACCGGCTTGTCAGTAACAAAGGATTAGATGTATAGTGTGGATGATGATTGTTTACGAAAACAAGAGAACAAGTATTGCAGTAGATTGTATTTCAGTAAAGAGAATTGGACCGGGGTCCACAGTTCACTAGAGGTGTCTCTCCCATAAGATAAATAGCATGTTGGGTGAACAAATTACAGTTGGGCAATTGACAAATAAAGAGGGCATGACCATGCACATACATATTATGATGAGTATAGTGAGATTTAATTGGGCATTACGACAAAATACATAGACCGCTATCCAGCATGCATCTATGCCTAAAAAGTCCACCTTCAGGTTATCATCCGAACCCCTTCCAGTATTAAGTTGCTAACAACAGACAATTGCATTAAGTATTGCGCGTAATGTAATCAATAACTACATCCTCGGACATAGCATCAATGTTTTATCCCTAGTGGCAACAGCACATCCATAACCTTAGAGATTTCTGTCACTTCCCCAGATTCACGGAGGCATGAACCCACTATCGAGCATAAATACCCCCTCTTGGAGTTACTAGCAAAAACTTGGTCAGAGCCTCTACTAATAACGGAGAGCATGCAAGATCATAAACAACACATAGACATGAATTGATAATCAACATAACATAGTATTCTCTATTCATCGGATCCCAACAAACACAACATATAGAATTACAGATAGATGATCTTGATCATGTTCGGCAGCTCACAAGACCCGACAATTAAGCACAATGAGGAGAAGACGACCATCTAGCTACTGCTATGGACCCATAGTCCAGGGGTAGACTACTCACACATCACTCCGGAGGCGACCATGGCGGCGTAGAGTCCTCCGGGAGATGATTCCCCTCTCCGGCAGGGTGCCGAAGGCGATCTCCTGAATCCCCCGAGATGGGATTGGCGGCGGCGGCGTCTCTGGAAGGTTTTCCGTATCGTGGCTCTCGGTACTGGGGGTTTCGCGACGAAGGCTATTTGTAGGCGGAAGGGTAGGTCAGGGGGCGTCGCGAGGGGCCCAGGAGACAGGTCGGCGCGACCAATGGTGGGGCCGCGCCGCCTCCCCTCCTGGCCACCTCGTGGCCCCACTTCATTGACTCTTCGGTCTTCTGGAAGCTTCGTGGAAAAATAGGACCCTGGGCGTTGATTTCGTCCAATTCCGAGAATATTTCCTTACTAGGATTTCTGAAACCAAAAACAGTAGAAAACAGCAACTGGCACTTCGGCATCTTGTTAATAGGTTAGTTCCAGAAAATGCACAAATATGACATAAAGTGTGCATAAAACATGTAGATATCATCAATAATGTGGCATGGAACATAAGAAATTATCGATACGTCGGAGAGGTATCACCCCGCACCCCCTTCGCAGGCGTCCCTGCAGGGCACGACGTATGGGCTAACTTCAGACTCCCCTACGCTTTGGCCCAAGCCTACCCGCAACAGGCCTCGCTCCGCTCGTTAGAAGTTAGCCTCCCTTTAGTATATGAATTTGGATCACAATATAACACCATTCGATCTGTGCATGTGATACGTCTCCAACGTATCTATAATTTCTGATGTTACATGTTTATATTATACCAATTTCTACATGTTTTATATACACTTTATATCATTTTTAAGCATTTTCCGGGACTAACCTATTAAGAAGATGCCGAAGTGCCAGTTCGTGTTTTCTGCTGTTTTTGGTTCCAGAAAATTACTTCTGCGAATAATCTCGGAATTGCGCGAAACAACAGGCCACGTCCCTATTTTTCCAGAAGCTTCACGGAGTCCGAAGGAGAGACGAAGGGGGGCCACGAGCTGGCTGATGACCCACAAGTATAGGGGATCGCAACAGTCTTCGAGGGAAGTAAAACCCAATTTATTGATTCGACACAAGGGGAGCCAAAGAATATTTGTAAGCCTTAACAATGAGTTGTCAATTATTTGCACACTGAAACAGACTTGCTCGCAAGAGTTTACCAGTAGCAACAGTTTTATATCAGTAGCAGTAGTGGAATATAAGAAGCAGTGGAATAAAGACAACAATAGTGATTATAGTAAACAACAGGATTAAAATACTGTAGGCACAGGGATGGATGAACGGGCGTTGCATGGATAAGAGAACTCATGTAACAGTCAAGGCAGGGCATTTGCAGATAGTAATAAAACAGTATCCAAGTACTAAACAACCATAGGCATGTGTTCCGTATATAGTCGTATGTGCTCGCAATGAGAAACTTGCACAACATATTTTGTCCTACCAGCTGGTGCCAGCCGGGCCTCTAGGGAATCTACTGGTAATTAAGGTACTCCTTTTAATAGAGCACCAGAGCAAAGCATTAACACTCCGTGAACACATGTGATCCTCATATCACAGCCTTCCCCTCCGGTTGTCCCAATTTCTGTCACTTTGGGGCCTCGAGTTCCGGACAGCAATATGTGTATACAACTTGCAGGTAAGATCATAAAACAATGAATATCATCATGAATCGATAACATGTTCAGATATGAAATCATGGCACTCGGGCCCTAGTGACAAGCATTAAGCATAACAAGTTGCAACAATATCATAAAAGTACCAACAACGGATACTAGGCACTATGCCCTAACAATCTTATGCTATTACATGAACAATATCATCCAATCCCTACCATCCCCTTCAGCCTACAGCGGGGGAATTACTCACACATGGATGGGGGAAGCATGGATGGTTGATGGAAAGGCGTCGGTGTTGATGATGGCGATGATCTCCTCCAATTACCCATCCCGGCAGGGTGCCAGAACGGAGTTTCTGGTCCCGAGACGGAGTTTCGCGATGGCGGCGGAGTTCTGGATGTCTTCTGGCAATTTCGTCGAACCCCCTCGCGTTTTTAGGTCAGAGGCCTTAAGTAGTCCAGAGGGGAGCGTCGGGGGCTGCCCGAGGCGACGCCACCATAGGGCGGCGCGGCCCAGGGGCCCACCGCGCCGCCTGGTGGTGTGGGCGCCTCGTGGCCCCCCTCCATCTCGTCTTCTGGCTCCGTCAATCTTCTGTGAAAATAGGCCCATTGCGATTATTTCCGGGGATTTTCCCGAAAGTTGAGTTTCTGCACAAAAATAGGACACCAGGGCAATTCTGCTGAAAACAGCGTTAGTCCGTGTTAGTTGTATCCAAAATACACAAATTAGAGGCAAAACAATAGCAAAAGTGTTCGGGAAAGTAGATACGTTTTGGACGTATCAACTCCCCCCAAGCTTAGCTTATTGCTTGTCCTCAAGCAATTCAGTTAACAACTGAGTGCGATAAAAGAACTTTCACGAACACATTTGTTCATATGATGTAAATATTCTCATGATATGGACAAGTACTCAGGCAATGCATAATAAGATACATGCAAATAAAGTCATCTAATAGTTATGTCAATCATGAAAAAGATACCAACAAATTAATAATAAGCATCATGAATCATGTCTATCAGCAGGATTGCAATGTTCATAAAAAGATATGATAAAGTGGTATCTCGCTTGCCCGTATTTGTACATCAAAACATAAATGCCCAGGCACCTTTGAATTTCATGGAAAGACTGGAAGTAGAGATTATCAAATATAAAAGCATCAAAGTTATACCACAGTTAATCATATTTTGGGACAAGCATATTACACTAAGAATGACAATTATGCTCTCAAGAAGGTGCTCAAAGAAAGGATGGTGACTCAATGTAAAAGTAAAAGATTGGGCCTTCACAGAGGGAAGCAGGGATTAACATGTGCTAGAGCTTTTCATTTTTAAAACAGAAGTAAAATTGTTTTGAGAGGTGTTTGTTGTTGTCAACGAATGGTAGTGGGCACTCTAACTACCTCGTTAACCAGACTTTCAAGAGCGGCTCCCATGAAGGACGTTATCTCTACCAGCAAGGTAAATCATCCCTCTTCTCTTTTCTTTACATATGTATTTTAGTTTTATTATGGATGACACTACCCCCATCCTTTGCTTACACAAGCCATGGCTAACCGAATCCTCGGGTGCCTTCCAACATTCACATACCATGGAGGAGTGTCTATTTGCAAATTAAGTTGCTTACTGATAAATCAAGGCAAAACATGTGAAGAGAATTATCAATGCAAGTTAATTAATTGGGACTGGGCACCCCATTGCCAGCTCTTTTTGCAAAATTATTGGATAAGCGGATGTGCCACTAGTCCATTGGTGAAAGTCTGCCAGGAGTAAATGACAAGGTTGAAAGATAAAACACCACATACTTCCTCATGAGCTATAAAACATTGACACAAATTGGGAAGTATTTTGAAGGCTTAAATGTAGCACATGAGAATTTACTTGGAATGGTCTGAAATGCCATGCATAGGTATTTATGGTGGACACTTTGGAATAACTTGGTTTTTAGGGGTTTGGAAGCACGAGCAGCATTCCCGCTCAGTACAAGTGAAGGCTAGCAATAGACTGGGAAGCGACAATCAAGACAGCAATAACTGTCATAATCATGCTTGCGACAAAATAAATTAACGGAGGCATAAAAGTGATACAAGAACTCTGAGGCAAAGTAAATCATCGAGGCTTAATTGGCTTTGTTCAGTCATATGCATGCATGAGCATGTGCCAAGTCGATTCAAATGAATTATTCATAGGAGGATACCACAATGTCATACCTATCTATGAATAAAACAATGCAAGCAAATATTTATGACATGCTACTCATATTAATAAATTGGAGCTAAACATGAGAGATCATGAACTACTAGACTTTCATTAAATGACATATACCTCACATGAACCAACTAAGCATGCTCACATGTATGAGTATATGTACAAAAATGAAAACAAATAGAGTTCATACCAGCCTCTCACCACAGTCGAGTTGTCGTAGATCGTCATTATTGCCTTTCACTTGTGTAGCTTGAATAATATGAAATAAAAACCAAGCTCCAGCCACCGGAGACCGCTGAACTCCATAATAAACTTTACAAAACCAAAGAAGAACAACAAATATTTTTGGTGTTTTCGAATTGGAAACAAAACGAAAGGAAATAGGCAAACAAAGCGAAATCTTTTTGGATTTTTCATAGCAAACCAACGATAGCAAATAAAGCAAAATAGGAACAAGAAACCAAAATAAACAAATGGTAAAGAGAAACAACAGAAATATTTTTGGTCTTTTTGTGTTTTAGGAAAGAAACAAAGCAAAAACAAAAGAATTAAAACTAAAAGAGTCACATAAACACAAAGTAGCAGAAATCCATCAAACTTGACATCAGTACAATAATCATTTTTTACGAAAATCTTCCGCTGTTCAATTCGAAAAGTGATCAACTAATGAAAGTTAGATAATAACATGGGGAACATGCACAAAAATTGGCTTCTCAAAATAACGCTCTGGCTGTTTTTAGGAATTTTTTTAGTATCAGTCCAGAATCTGTTTTTATACAGCACTTCCCCAAATACCATCTTCCTCATATTAGAGGCAACCATAAGAGGCGAAACAATTATGTAAAAATATCCGGCAATTGTAATATGCAATGAATGAGTGATGCCGGCATACCTCCCCCCAAGCTTAGGCTTTTGGCCTAAGTGGAGATCAATCCCACGGTGCCCATGAGGTGGCACCTCCGTAGTATGATGAAGAAGGATCCTGCCCTTGGTACGTGTTGAAAGACGCACCAGGATACGTGACGGTGTACCCGTTGGAGGGCTCGGTGTCCTCGGAGTCGTGCTGCTGGTGGAAACTGATGTCTACTTCCCCCTCCTTTTCCTGTAGACAGTGTTGGGCCTCCAAGAGCAGAGGTTTGTAGAACAGCAGCAAGTTTTCCCTTAAGTGGATCACCCAAGGTTTATCGAACTCAGGGAGGAAGAGGTCAAAGATATCCCTCTCATGCAACCCTGCAACCACAAAGCAAGAAGTCTCTTGTGTCCCCAACACACCAAATAGGTGCACTAGTTCGGCGAAGAGATAGTGAAATACAGGTGGTATGAATATATATGAGCAGTAGTAACGGTGCCAGAAAATAGCTTGCTGGCGTGTAGTTGATGGTGGTAGTATTGCAGCGAGTAACGATAAAACAAAACAAGCGATGATAGCAGTATTTAGGAACAAGGCCTAGGGATCATACTTTCACTAGTGGACACTCTCAACATTGATCACATAACAGAATAGATGAATGCATACTCTACACTATTGTTGGATGATGAACACATTGCGTAGGATTACACGAACCCTCAATGCCGGAGTTAACAAGCTCCACAATTAAATGTTCATATTTAAGTAACCTTTGAGTGTAAGATAGATCAAAAGACTAAACCAAGTACTAACATAGCATGCACACTGTCACCTTCATGCATATGTAGGAGGCATAGATCACATCAATACTATCATAGCAATAGTTAACTTCGCAATCTACAAGAGATCATGATCATAGCATAAACCAAGTACTAACACGGATGCACACACTGTCACCATTACATCGTGCAGGAGGAATAGAACTACTTTAATAACATTGCTAGTGTAGCACGTAGATAAATTGTGATACAAACACATTGCAATCATAAAGAGATATAAATAAGCACCTCACTATGCCATTCATCAGTGAATAAGTATTCTGTGAAATATAGCCTAAGAGACCCACACGGTGCACACACTGTCACCTTTACACACGTGGGACAAGGAGTCTCCGGAGATCACATAAGTAAAACTCACTTGACTAGCATAATGACATCTAGATTACAAGCATCATCATATGAATCTCAATCATGTAAGGCAGCTCATGAGATTATTGTATTGAAGTGCATAGGAGAGAGATGAACCACATAGTTACCGGTACAGCCCCGAGCCTCGATGGAGAACTACTCCCTCCTCATGGGAGCAGCAGCGGTGATGAAGATGGCGGTGGAGATGGCAGCGGTGTCGATGGAGGAGCCTTCCGGGGGCACTTCCCCGTTCCGGCGGCGTGCCGGAATAGAGACTCCTGTCCCCCAGATCTTGGCCTCGCGATGGCGGCGGCTCTGGAAGGTTTCTGTGGGTTTCGTCGAACTTATCAGGGTTTTCGATCCAGGGGCTTTATATAGGCGAAGAGGCGGCGCAGGAGGGTCGAAGGGGCGACGACACCATAGGGCGGCGCGGCCAGGGCCTGGGCCGCGCCGGCCTATGGTCTGGGGGCCCAGTGCCCCCCCTCTGGTCCTTCCCGGGTGTTCTGGATGCTTCCGGTGAAAATAGGAACTTGGGCGTTGATTTCGTCCGATTCCGAGAATATTTCGTTACTAGGATTTCTGAAACCAAAAACAGCAGAAAACAGGAACTGGCACTTCGGCATCTTGTTAATAGGTTAGTTCCAGAAAATGCACGAATGTGACATAAAGTGTGCATAAAATATGTAGATATCATCAATAATGTGGCATGGAACATAAGAAATTATCGATACGTCGGAGACGTATCAGCATCCCCAAGCTTAGTTCTGCTCGTCCAGAAGCGTGTAAAACGATAACACAGATAATTTTTGGAGTGACATGCCATCATAACCTTGATCATACTATTTGTAAAGCATATGTAGTGAATGCAGCGATCAAAACAATGTATATGACATGAGTAAACAAGTGAATCATAAAGCAAAGACTTTTCATGAATAGCACTTCAAGACAAGCATCAATAAGTCTTGCATAAGAGTTAACTCATAAAGCAATAATTCATAGTAAAAGCATTGAAGCAACACAAAGGAAGATTAAGTTTCAGCGGTTGCTTTCAACTTGTAACATGTATATCTCATGGATATTGTCAACATAGAGTAATATAATAAGTGCAATATGCAAATATGTAGGAATCAATGCACAGTTCACAAGTGTTTGCTTCTTGAGGTGGAGAGAAATAGGTGAACTGACTCAATAATGAAAGTAAAAGAATGGTCCTCCATAGAGGAAAAGCATCGATTGCTATATTTGTGCTAGAGCTTTGATTTTGAAAACATAAAGAGAGCATAAAAATAAAGTTTTGAGAGGTGTATGTTGTTGTCAACGAATGGTAGCGGGTACTCTAACCCCCTTGCCAGACAAACCTTCAAAGAGCGGCTCCCATTTTATTTTATTTTGGGTGGCACTCCTTCCAACCTTTCTTTCACAAACCATGGCTAACCGAATCCTCGGGTGCCTGCCAACAATCTCATACCATGAAGGAGTGCCTTTTTATTTTAGTTTTATTATGATGATGACACTCCCCCCAACCTTTGCTTACACAAGCCATGGCTAACCGAATCCTTCGGGTGCCGTCCAACAATCACATACCATGGAGGAGTGTCTATTTTTGTTAATTAATTTGGGACTGGGAATCCCATTGCCAGCTCTTTTTGCAAAATTATTGGATAAGCGGATGAAGCCACTAGTCCATTGGTGAAAGTTGCCCAACAAGATTGAAAGATAAACACCACATACTTCCTCATGAGCTATAAAACATTGACACAAATCAGAGGTGATAAATTTTGAATTGTTTAAAGGTAGCACTCAAGCAATTTACTTTGGAATGGCAGGAAATACCATGTAGTAGGTAGGTATGGTGGACACAAATGGCATAGTGTTGTTTGGCTCAAGGATTTGGATGCATGAGAAGTATTCCCTCTCGATACAAGGTTTAGGCTAGCAAGGTTATTTGAAACAAACACAAGGATGAACCAGTGCAGCAAACCTCACATAAAAGACATATTGTAAACATTATAAGACTCTACACCGTCTTCCTTGTTGTTCAAACTCAATACTAGAAATTATCTAGACCTTAGAGAAACCAATTATGCAAACCAAATTTTAGCAAGCTCTATGTATTTCTTCATTAATGGGTGCAAAGTATATGATGCAAGAGCTTAAACATGAGCACAACAATTGCCAAGTATCACATTACCCAAGACATTATAGCAATTTACTACATGTATCATTTTCCAATTCCAACCATATAAGAATTTAACGAAGAGGAAACTTCGCCATGAATATTATGAGCTAAGAACACATGTGTTCATACGAACCAGCGGAGCGTGTCTCTCTTCCACACAAGCATGATGTAATCCAATTTATTCAAACACAAACAAAAATAAAAGCATACAGACGCTCCAAGTAAAGCACATAAGATGTGACCGAATAAAAATATAGTTTCAAGAGAAGGAACCTGATAATTTGTCGATGAAGAAGGGGATGCCTTGGGCATCCCCAAGCTTAGACGCTTGAGTCTTCTTGATATATGCAGGGGTGAACCACCGGGGCATCCCCAAGCTTAGAGCTTTCACTCTTCTTGATCATAGTATATCATCCTCCTCTCTTGACCCTTGAAAACTTCCTTCACACCAAACTTCTCATAAACTTCATTAGAGGGGTTAGTAAATAATCAAAAACTCACATGTTCAGAGGTGACACAATCATTCTTAACACTTCCGGACATTGCTCAAAGCTACTGGAAGGTAATGGAACAAAGAAATCCACCCAACACAGCGAAAGAAGCAATGCAAAATAAAAGGCAGAATCTGTCAAAACAGAACAGTCCGTAAAGACGAATTTCTAATAAATACTTCCGTTGCTCAGATCAGAAAACTCAAAACTAATGAAAGTTGCGTACATATCTGAGGAACACGCACGTAAATTGGCATATTTTTCTGATTTTTGTACAGAGAAAACAGCCCAGATTCGTGACAGATAGAAATCTGTTTCTGCGCAGAAATCCAAATCTAGTATCAACCTTCGATTAGAGGCTTCACTTGGCACAACAAAACACAAAACTAAGATAAGGAGAGGTTGCTACAGTAGTAAACAACTTCCAAGACACAAATATAAAACAAAATACTGTAGCAAAATAAACACATGGGTTATCTCCCAAGAAGTTCTTTTCTTTATAGCCATTAAGATGGGCTCAGCAGTTTTAATGATGCACTCGCAAGAAATAGTATTTGAAGCAAAAGAGAGCATCAAGAAGCAAATTCAAAACACATTTAAGTCTAACATGCTTCCTATGCATAGGAATCTTGTAAATAAACAAGTTCATGAAGAGCAAAGTAACAAGCATAGGAAGATAAAACAAGTGTAGCTTCAAAAATTTCAGCACATAGAGAGGCATTTTAGTAACATGAAAATTTCTACAACCATATTTTCCTCTCTCATAATAACTTTCAGTAGCATCATGAGCAAACTCAACAATATAACTATCACATAAAGCATTCTTATCATGAGTCTCATGCATAAAATTATTACTCTCCACATAAGCATAATCAATTTTATTAGTAATAGTGGGAGCAAATTCAACAAAGTAGCTATCATCAAATATAGGAGGCATATTGTAATCATAATCAAATTTATCCTCCATAACAGGTGGTACCAAAAGACTACTATCATTATAATCATCATAAATAGGAGGCAAAGTATCATCAAAGTAAATTTTCTCCTCAATGCTTGCGGGACTAAAAAGATCATGCTCATCAAAACCAGCTTCCCCAAGCTTAGAATTTTCCATATCATTAGCAACAATGGTGTTCAAAGTGTTCATATTAATATGTTCCATGGGTTTTTTAATTTTCGGATCAAACCATCCATGTCTTAAATCAGGAAATAGAGTAAAAAGCTCATTGTTGTCCATTATGCCTTACTAGTGTAAACAAGAAACAAAAAGATGCAATTGTAGGATCTAAAGGAAATAGCTTCGAGCACAAACACAATGGCGCCAGAAAAGTACCTAACCTGGAACCGAAGTATGAGTGCCTGTTACCTTTCCTCCCCGGCAACGGCGCCAGAAAATAGCTTGATGTCTACTTCCCCCTCCTTTTCCTGTAGACAGTGTTGGGCCTCCAAGAACAGAGGTTTGTAGAACAGCAGCAAGTTTTCCCTTAAGTGGATCACCCAAGGTTTATCGAACTCAGGGAGGAAGAGGTCAAAGATATCCCTCTCATGCAACCCTGCAACCACAAAGCAAGAAGTCTCTTGTGTCCCCAACACACCAAATAGGTGCACTAGTTCGGCGAAGAGATAGTGAAATACAGGTGGTATGAATATATATGAGCAGTAGTAACGGTGCCAGAAAATAGCTTGCTGGCGTGTAGTTGATGGTGGTAGTATTGCAGCAGTAGTAACGCAAGAAACGATAAACAAGCAGTGATAGCAGTATTTAGGAACAAGGCCTAGGGATCATACTTTCACTAGTGGACACTCTCAACATTGATCACATAACAGAATAGATAAATGCATACTCTACACTATTGTTGGATGATGAACACATTGCGTAGGATTACACGAACCCTCAATGCCGGAGTTAACAAGCTCCACAATTAAATGTTCATATTTAAGTAACCTTTGAGTGTAAGATAGATCAAAAGACTAAACCAAGTACTAACATAGCATGCACACTGTCACCTTCATGCATATGTAGGAGGCATAGATCACATCAATACTATCATAGCAATAGTTAACTTCGCAATCTACAAGAGATCATGATCATAGCATAAACCAAGTACTAACACGGATGCACACACTGTCACCATTACATTGTGCAGGAGGAATAGAACTACTTTAATAACATTGCTAGAGTAGCACGTAGATAAATTGTGATACAAACACATTGCAATCATAAAGAGATATAAATAAGCACCTCACTATGCCATTCATCAGTGAATAAGTATTCTGTGAAATATAGCCTAAGAGACCCACACGGTGCACACACTGTCACCTTTACACACGTGGGACAAGGAGTCTCCGGAGATCACATAAGTAAAACTCACTTGACTAGCATAATGACATCTAGATTACAAGCATCATCATATGAATCTCAATCATGTAAGGCAGCTCATGAGATTATTGTATTGAAGTGCATAGGAGAGAGATGAACCACATAGCTACCGGTACAGCCCCGAGCCTCGATGGAGAACTACTCCCTCCTCATGGGAGCAGCAGCGGTGATGAAGATGGCGGTGGAGATGGCAGCGGTGTCGATGGAGGAGCCTTCCGGGGGCACTTCCCCATTCCGGCGGCGTGCCGGAACAGAGACTCCTGTCCCCCAGATCTTGGCCTCGCGATGGCGGCAGCTCTGGAAGGTTTCTGTGGGTTTCGTCGAACTTATCAGGGTTTTCGATCCAGGGGCTTTATATAGGCGAAGAGGCGGCGCAGGAGGGTCGAAGGGGCGACGACACCATAGGGTGGCGCGGCCAGGGCCTGGGCCGCGCCGGCCTATGGTCTGGGGGCCCAGTGCCCCCCCTCTGGTCCTTCCCGGGTGTTCTGGATGCTTCCGGTGAAAATAGGAACTTGGGCGTTGATTTCGTCCGATTCCGAGAATATTTCATTACTAGGATTTCTGAAACCAAAAACAGCAAAAAACAGGAACTGGCACTTCGGCATCTTGTTAATAGGTTAGTTCCAGAAAATGCACGAATGTGACATAAAGTGTGCATAAAACATGTAGATATCATCAATAATGTGGCATGGAACATAAGAAATTATCGATACGTCGGAGACATATCAGAAACCACGTATCCTCAGCTGCTTATCCACCTCCTCCTTGGAGCGCGACCACAGTCTCCTGCGAGCACTGAACAAATCGGATCACCTAACTCGAGTGGCTGACCTTGAGGGCCTTCCCGCTCTTGTCGTATCCCTTTCAAACACTTCTCCAAAGGTGTGGTTATGCATCTTCCTTTTCTGAAATTTTTCAACAAACATTATAAAAGTTGGTTTTGAGACATATAAATGAGGGCAACTACTATAGGAACTTGATAGAGTACTAAACATGCATCAAAACTATTTTTTACAACTTAGAACAAGCATGCAAGCTCACTTAACATGTCACCTACAGCAGAAAAATACTCAAGATATACTCAACCATACAAAATTCTATTTGGATAGTCGGAGGAGTCACATACCGGAGACCAAATGTGCCAAATTTCAGACAGAAATCTGGGCTGAGCAAAGAGATCGAGAAATCCTGAGCTCTTGGGTGAAAACGCGAGTGAGAGAAAACTGGTACGAGTTTTTTCGGGAGAGAGAGTGGAATGAGTGGAAGGGATGAATGAGTGGGCCCAGGAGGGGCCCTCACCAAAGGGTGGCGCGCCCCCCTTGCTGGCCGTGCCGGCACATGGGGTGCAGCCCTGGGGTGCCCCACTGGTCAGCCCCAGGCACTCCCACGTTGCGTTTTGAAAAATAGGACCAGTGATATAATTTTTGTAAATTTTTGAAAACTTTGAAAAATGCACATTTCTGGGTGTTAAAATTACCATTTCAGGACAGAAAAAGATTTTCAAACTTCTAAACAACTAAAGCATCTTGCAAAACAAGTAGTACTACAGAAAGTAAACAAGTGTGGAGAAAGAAAGAAATGTTGTTTAGCTCTTCCATGCATATAAAATATACTTGTTAACAAGGTTGATCAAGTCTTGCCACCAAATAAATTTTACATGACATAAGAAGAAATAAACCTCAAATCAATCATGTTACCTTATATTGTATTGATATGGATCCAATCATAATATTTTGATATCCTTGTTTAGGCTCATATATAGGACAATCAATAACTCCCACTTTGATAGTTCTCAAATTAGAAATTGTATTAACTCCATATACTTTATCAATCCTCTTGGGAAAATAAACAGTATGCTTCTTGTCATCAACATTGAAAGTAACTTTTTCTCTATTGCAATCAATAACAGCCCCTGCAGTGTTAAGAAAAGGTCTTCCAAGAATAATAGACATATTATCATCTTCAGGCATTTCCAACACAACAAAATCAGTTAATATTAAGCAATTATTAGTAACTTGAACAGGAACATCCTCACATATACCAACAGGAATAGCAGTAGATTTATCAGCCATTTGCAAAGATATATCAGTTGGTATCAACTTATCTAAATAAAGTCTCTTGTAAAGAGAAAAAGGCATAACACTAACTCCTGCTCCCAAATCACATAGAGCAGTTCTAACATAATTATTCTTGATGGAACAAGGGATAGTCGGTATACCTGGGTCTCCCAGCTTCTTTGGAACTTTGCCATTAAAAGAGTAATTAGCAAGCATAGTGGAAATCTTCTCATTAGGAATCTTCCTTTTATTAGAGACAATACCTTTCATATACTTTGAATAAGGAGGCAATTTAATAGCATCAGTCAAAGGGATTTGCAGGAACAAAGGTTTCATCCAATCACAAAATTTATTATAGTGTTCTTCTTCCTTTGATTTTAGTTTCTTAACAGGAAAAGGCATTTGCTTTTGAACCCAAAGTTCTCTTTCATTACCATGTCTCTTAGCAATAAAATCTTCTTTAGTATACTTTTTATTTTTAGCATGCTTTTCAGGTTCATCTTCAACCTCTTATTTATCAGAAGCATCATTCTTATCATTATCTTTATCATGTTCATTACCACTTTCAGTTTCAGCATTAGAAATAGAAATACTATTAGGATCATTAATAGGCTCAGAGGATTCTACAACACTTTTATGTTTCTTCTTATTTTTCTTAGAAGGAGCACTAGTTTCTTTAGTTTGTTGAGAATCTTGTTCAACTCTTTTGGGATGCCCCTCAGGATATAGAGGATCCTGAGTAGAAACACCACCTCTAGTTGTTACTTCATAAGCATGTTTTTATTTAGAAGTATTTTTAACAAGTCATTTTGCACTTTAGTGAGTTGATCAATTTGGGTTTGAACCATATGAAAATGTTTAACAAGCATCTTAACATCATTGGAGGTTCTCTCCACAATATCATGCAATTTACTAATAGCTTGAGAATTTTCCATTAAATGATTCTCTACTCTCATATTAAAATTATCTTGCTTAACAACATAATTATCAAACTCATCTAAACATTGATCAGGAGGTTTTGAGTAAGGAATATCTTCTTTATCAAAGCGTTGAAGAGAATGTACCTCAATCGTGGATGAAGGGGGAGTTATCTTACATAAATCTTCTATGGGAGGTAAATTCTTCACATCTTCAGGTTTAATACCTTCCTCCTTAAGAGATTTCTTGGCTTCCCTCATATCTTCATCATTTAATTTAATCATACCCCTCTTCTTCAATATTGGTGTTGGGGTACGTTCAGATGTAGTCCAATCATCATGATTTTGGCTTATTCTAGCCATTAATTCTTTAGCTTTGTCTGGAGTTCTTTTCCTGAAAACACAACCAGCACAACTATCCAGGTATGCCCTAGAATCAATGGTTAGTCCACTATAAAATATATCAAGTAACTCATGCTTCTCCAAATCATGTCCAGGCCGAGCTCTGATAAGAGAGCAAAACCTTGCCCAAGCTTCAGGCAATTTCTCTCCATCTTCTGGTCAAAACTATAAATTTTCTGCAAAGCAATATGTTGAGCACTAGCAAGAAAATATTTTCGAAAGAAAACATCAAGCAAACCACTTGGACTATCAATAGAATCAGGAGGAAAACTATTATACCAAGTTTTAGCATCATCCTTTAATGAGAAAGGAAAAAATTTAGCAACAAAATAAGTACGCTTCTTGATATCATCAGAAAACAAGCTACTCAAAGTAGAAAGCTCATTCATGTGCTCTACAACACTTTCTTTTTCAGTACCACAAAAAGGTGTTTTCTCAACAATAGATATATGAGATAAATCAAGAGAAAAATCATAATCCTTATCCTTAATGTTTATAGGAGATGTACCAAATTTAGGATCAGGAGACAATTTATATCTAACAGCACGTTGTGCAAGAAGCCTTTTAATGTTACTTGCATCAGTAGTAGCATTACATTTATCAATAAAATCATCATCAAGTTCCACATAGTCTTCATCAAGATCATCACTATAGTATTCAACAGACTCAGGTGAATTAACAGGTGTAACAGTATTTTCATTAGGAATTTCAGTATTTTCAATTTGTCTAGACCTAGCAATTGTAGCATCTAGAAAAGGACCTAATGAACCATTATCATCAAGCGCAGTAGAAGCATCATCAAAATTATAAGAGGAATTTTCAGATTCAGCAGTACCGACATGTGAAGCTTGTGGTGGTGAAACAAGTTGACTTATCACAGATGGTGAATCAAGAGCAGCAGAGGTACTCAGAGTTGTACCTTTTCTTGTAGTGGATGGTAATATGGCGACTTTAGCATCGCGAGGTTTACCCATGATGGAGGATTTGCAGCGAACAATATCAATCCAGGTGAACTTGCAAATAAACCTTGGTTTCTTACTCCATCATCATGGGTAAACCTCACAATGCTAAAGTCGCCATATTACCATCCACTACAAGAAAAGGTACAACTCTGAGTACCTCTGCTGCTCTTGATTCACCATGTGTGATAAGTCAACTTGTTTCACCACCACAAGCTTCACATACTGGTAATTCTGCTGAATCTAAAAATTCTTCTTATAATTGTAATGATGCTTCTATTGTGCTTGATGATGATGGTTCATTAGGTCCTTTTCTAGATGCTACAATTGTTAGGTCTAGACAAATTGAAAATACTGAAATTCCTAATGAAAATACGGTTACACCTGTTAATTCACCTGAGTCTGTTGAATACACTATTGATGATCTTGATGAAGAATATGTGGAACTTGATGATGATTTTATTGATTAATGTAATGCTACTACTGATGCAAGTAACATTAAAAAGCTTCTTGCACAACATGCTGTTAGATATAAACTGTCTCCTGATCCTAAATTTGCTACATCTCCTATAAACATTAAGGATAAGGATTATGATTTTTCTCTTGATTTATCTCATATATCTATTGTTGAGAAAACACCTTTTTGTGGTACTGAAAAAGAAAGTGATGTAGAGCACATGAATGAGCTTTCTACTTTGAGTAGCTTGTTTTCTGATGATATCAAGAAGCGTACTTATTTTGTTGCTAAATTTTTTCCTTTCTCATTAAAGGATGATGCTAAAACTTGGTATAATAGTTTGCCTCCTGATTCTATTGATAGTCCAAGTGGTTTGCTTGATGTTTTCTTTCGAAAATACTTTCCTGCTAGTGCTCAACATATTGCTTTGCAGAAAATTTATAGTTTTGACCAGGAAGATGGAGAGAAATTGCGTGAAGCTTGGGAAAGGTTTTGCTCTCTTATCAGAGCTCGGCCTGGACATGATTTGGAGAAGCATGACTTACTTGATATATTTTATAGTGTACTAACCATTGAGTCTAGGGCATACCTGGATAGTTGTGCTGGTTGTGTTTTCAGGAAACGAACTCCGCATTTAAGTCAAGAATTAATGGCTAGAATAAGCCGAAATCATGATGATTGGACTACACCTGAACCAACCCCAACGCCAATATTGAAGAAGAGGGGTATGATTAAATTAAATGATGAAGATATGAGGGAAGCCAAGAAATCTCTTAAGGAGAAAGGTATTAAACCTGAAGATGTGAAGAATTTACCTCCCATAGAAGATTTATGTAAGATAACTCCCCCTTCATCCATGATTGAGGTACATTCTCTTCAATGCTTTGGTAAAGAAGATATTCCTTAGTCAAAACCTCCTGATCAATGTTTATATGAGTTTGATAATTATATTGTTAAGCAAGATAATTTTAATATGAGAGTAGAGAATTATTTAATGGAAAATTCTCACGCTATTAGTAAATTGCATGATATTGTGGAGAGAACCTCCAATGATGTTAAGATGCTTGTTAAAAAATTTCATATGGTTCAAACTCAAATTGATCAACTCACTAAAGTGCAAAATGACTTGTTAAAAACACTTCTAAAGAAAAACATGCTTATGAAGTAACAACTAGAGGTGGTGTTTCTACTCAGGATCCTCTATATCCTGAGGGGCATCCCAAAAGAGTTGAACAAGATTCTCAACGAACTAAAGAAACTAGTGCTCCTTCTAAGAAAAAGAAGAAGAAACATAAAACTGTTGTAGAATCCTCTGAGCCTGTTAATGATCCTAATAATATTTCTATTTCTGATGCTGAAACTGAAAGTGGTAATGAACATGATAAAGATAATGATAAGAATGATGCTTCTGATAAAGAATAGGTTGAAGATGAGCCTGAAAAGCATGCTAAAAATAGAAAGTATACTAAAGAAGATTTTATTGCTAAGAAACATGGTAATGAAAGAGAACCTTGGGTTCAAAAGCAAATGCCTTTTCCTGTTAAGAAACTAAAATCAAAGGAAGAAGAACACTATAATAAATTTTGTGATTGGATGAAACTGTTATTTCTGCAAATCCCTTTGACTGATGCTATTAAATTGCCTCCTTATTCAAAGTATATGAAAGATATTGTCTCTAACAAAAGGAAAATTCCTAATGAGGAGATTTCCACTATGCTTAATAATTACTCTTCCAATGGCAAAGTTCCAAAGAAGCTGGGAGACCCAGGTATACCGACTATCCCTTGTTCCATCAAGAATAATTATGTTAGAACTGCTCTATGTGATTTGGGAGCAGGAGTTAGTGTTATGCCTTTTTCTCTTTACAAGAGACTTTATTTAGATAAGTTGATACCAACTGATATATCTTTGCAAATGGCTGATAAATCTACTGCTATTCCTGTTGGTATATGTGAGGATGTTCCTGTTCAAGTTACTAATAATTGCTTAATATTAACTGATTTTGTTGTGTTGGAAATGCCTAAAGATGATAATATGTCTATTATTCTTGGAAGACCTTTTCTTAACACTGCAGGGGCTGTTATTGATTGCAATAAAGGAAAAGTTACTTTCAATGTTGATGACAAGGAGCATACTGTTTATTTTCCCAAGAGGATTGATAAAGTATATGGAGTTAATACAATTTCTAATGTGAGAACTATCAAAGTGGGAGTTATTGATTGTCCTATATATGAGCCTAAACAAGGATATCAAAATATTATGATTGGATCCATATCAATACAATATAAGGTAACATGATTGATTTGAGGTTTATTTCTTCTTATGTCATGTAAAAATTATTGAGAGTGGATTTGGTGTTCAGGGGGGTACGTGAGCACCCCCTAGCCACCGTTGGATTTGCTTTTAGATTCTAGCTTTAGAGACGGCGAACAAACGGCGTGGAGGATGCTTTTCAACCTGACTCGATGTATGCATGTGCAAGCGCGTAGGCACTACCAGGCCTACGAACAATTGACGCCGATTAATCTTTCTCCCTCCTCCCTAATCGTTCCAGTCCGGCGCAGACCAACGGGAGGCGGACGGCCGGCGAGCCCCATCCTCTGCCGCTCGACGTGCTCGGCCTTCCTCGAGGCAGCCGCCCCCGCAGCTCCGTGGAGATCCTAGAGTGGCCGAGTCCCTCCTTGTCCCGTGCGGCGGCGCATCCTGTAGGTCGCCCTGGCCGCGGGAGCGGTTGCTGGGCCTCGGCGACGATGCGCCACAGCCGGAGAGCTAGAGCATCGTCCCAGCCGCCTCCCAAGAATGCCGAGCTGCAGCGCGATGCCGCCATGGCAGCCCGCGAGCGGCGACGCATCCAGGCCCGGGTCAACCGGTCCCGCGCCGGCGCCAAGCGTGAGGGGCTCCGCTGGGGCTCGTCTTCATCAGCAAGCAATGGAGGTGCGGGTAATCGGGAGGTAGACCTCCGCCCCTGCTTCGTCGAAGCTCGCGCGGGCAAGCTGCTCTATGGCGAGTTCGATTTGGGAATCAGCCGAGCCCCTCCTCGCGTCGTCGTGTTCGATTTGGGGAAATTTCTCGATTTGGGAGAGGAAACGAGTTGATTTGGGAGAGGAACGATGCTCCCCTCGACCGCCGGCTAGGCATCTCCGTCTCGCTCCTTCCACCTCGTACTGCCCCGCTCCGACCACCTCCTACGCCCCGCTGTGATAGCGTCGTCCGCCCCGCGCCGACACCTCTTCTGCAAGCTCAGCGACGCCCTCCTCTACGTCCTCTGCCGGCCCCCTCCAACTGTCCAACGGCAACCTCCTTTGCCCACCTCCGGTGGCTAGCGTCCGGCCGAGTCAGAACCGAAACCATCCTCTCTTCCTCCCGTAGCGCGGGATGGACGGTGCCATCGCGTCACAGTGGGGCACATGAGGTGGTCGGCGCGTGAGGGTGGAGATGAGGAGGGAGGTGCTCGCATGGGTCTTCTCCGTCGACGGCGTCCTCCGCCACATCCGCCCCCTCCCAGCGAACCCCAGACGAGTCCAGGAGCACGATGCCGGAACAGAGCTTGTCGTTGGTGGCGTTCCGGAGCTCGTCATACTCGAAGGCCCGCAGATGTTGCGCTGCGAGGACGCCGACAGCCGACCCCGTGGACTGCTCGCTCGCTGCCCCGTCGGGAGCTACCCCTCTTTATCCACCCCAGACAACCCATCCTTTCTTCGAGCCTAGAGCAGGCTAGCACGCTGCCGGAACAGAGTCTCGCATGGTTCGCGTCGGCAGCCGCACGAACACAACATGCATAACGAACTCGTCCGGGATCTTGCTACACACGCTGCACCGCACGGTCGCCGGGGTTGGAGGAGAAATAGAGGAGAAACAGTGCAGGGGCAAGAGCAGGATGGACGATGCACAGTGTTGGAGGATAAAGGAAGAAAGCAGTGGAGGAGGAGGGGGCATGTTGGTGGGGCACTGCGGAGGAGGACTCTCGTGCTAACGGATTAATTGACGGCGTTAGACACATGTCGATCAGCTAGGGGGTGCTCACGTACCCCCCTGATCACCGGGCTTCATCCGAAAAATTATTTGGTGGCAAGACTTGATCAACCTTGTTAACAAGTATATTTTATATGCATAGAAGAGCTAAACAACATTTCTTTCTTTCTCCACACCTGTTTACTTGCTGTAGTACTACTTGTTTTGCAAGATGCTTTAGTTGTTTAGAGGTTTGAAAATCTTTTTCTGCCCTGTAATAGTAATTTTAACACCCAGAAATATGCATTTTTCAAAGTTTTAAAAAATTTACAAAAATTATACCGTTGGTCCTATTTTTCGAAATGCAACCTAGGAGTGCCTGGGGCTGACCAGTGGGGCACCCCAGGGCTGCCCCCATGTGCCGGCGCGGCGAAGGAGGGGGGCGCGCCACCCTGTGGTGAGGGCCCCTCCTGGCCCCACTTAATCATCCCTTCCACTCATTCTACTCTCTCTCCCGAAAAAACTCGTACCAGCTTTCTCTCACTCGCGTTTTCAGCCAAGAGCTCAGGATTTCTCGATCTCTTTGCTCATCCCAGATTTCTGTCTGAAATTTGGCACAATTGCTCTCTGTTATGTGACTCCTCCGATTATCCAAATAGAATTTTTTTTGGTTGAGTATATCTTGAGTACTTTGCTGTTGTAGGTGGCATGTTAAGTGAGCTTGCATGCTTGTTCTAAGTTGTAAAAATTAGTTTTGATGCATGTTTAGTACTCTACCAAGTTCCTATAGTAGTTTCCCTCATTTATATGTCTCAAAATCAACTTTTATAATGATTGTTGAAAAATTTCAGAAAAGGAAGATGCATAACCACACCTTTGGAGAAGTGTTCGAAAGGGATACGACAAGAGCGGGAAGGCCCTCAAGGTCAGCCACTCGAGTTAGGTGATCCTATGATGAGGATGTCATTGCACCTAGCTTTGAAGCTGAAGAGGATAATGGAGTTCCTAATGCTTCATCCTTTCCATGCTATGACTTTTTGCGTAATGCAGGGCTACTTGATGACTTCTTGTTTCTCATCAATAGTGTGGGCTTATCTACCTATATGGAAGATGAGAGTGATCAATTTTACAGGCTAACTAAAATCTTTGTTGAAAGCTTTAAATTCAACAACTCACCCTTCTCACCATCAGTTAAATTTAGGATTTATGACAGGCCTGGTACTATGAAGTTGAAGGATTTTTGTGCTGCATTGGATATTACTCCTGTAGGTACAGCGAAGAAGATTGAGAACAGTCCCAAAGCTTTGACGGAGCTCTATCGAGAAGTTACCAATGATGATAGCCGCACCATTCAGCGCGGCAAGATAAGGAACATTCAACTCCCTGCCATTAGATATTTCACTTACTATCTTGCTACTAGCATTCTTGGTAGGGAGAACACTAGCAACATTTCTAGTTATCATCTTGCTTTTCTAGTTGCTGCACTTACTGGAAGTACACCTTATCATCTTGGTGCTCTCATTGCTCGTCGTTTATCCGATAAGGGACCTATTTTTGGAGGAATTGTTGTCTCACGTATTATTGCATATCTAGGTCTTCCTTTTGATCCTAGTGATGAGAAACTAACTCCTATTAAGCTTGATATTGGTGCTATGAAGAGTCACCAATTTGTCACAACTGACTCTAGTTTAGAAAATATTGTCTATAAAATGTTGTTTATTGACGGGGATGAGAGGGAAATCCCTTTGCCGAAGGCCGATTTGTTCAGTGTTCGCAGGAGACCGTGGTCGCGCTCCAAGGAGGAGGTGGATGAGCAGCTGAGGATATGAGGTTTCCACCAGCAGCATGACTCCGAGGACGCCGAGCCCTCCGACAGGTACACTGTTACGTATCCTGGTGCATCTTCCAGCACATACCAAGAACAGGATCCTTCTTCATCATACTACGGAGGTGCCACCTCATGGGCACCGTGGGATTGATCTCCACTTAGGCCAAAAGCCTAAGCTTGGGGGGAGGTATGATGCCATCACTCATTCATTGCATATTAAAATTGCCGGATACTTGTACATACTTGTTTCGCATCTTAAGGTGGCCTATAATATGAGGGAGATGATGTTTGTGGAAGTGCTGTCTAAAAACAGATTCTGGACTGACACCAAAAAAAATTCCTAAAAACAACCAGAGTGTTATTTTGAGAAGCCAATTTTTGTGCATGTTCCCCAGGTTATTATCTAACTTTCATTAGTTGAGCACTTTTCGAGTTGAACATCGGAAGATTTTCGTAAAAAGTGATTATTGTACTGCTGTCAAGTTTGACGGATCTGCTACTTTGTGTTTATGTGACTCTTTTAGTTTTCATTCTTTTGTTTTTGCTTTGTTTATTTCCTAAAACACAAAAAGACCAAAAGTATTTCTGTTGTTTCTCTTTACCATTTGTTTATTTTGGTTTCTTGTTCCTATTTTGCTTTATTTGCTATCGTTGGTTTGCTATGAGAAAATCCAAAAAGATTTTGCTTTGTTTGCCTGTTTCCTTTCGTTCTTGTTTCCAATTCGAAAACACCAAAAATATTTGTTGTTCTTCTTTGGTTTTGTAAAGTTTATTTTCGAGTTCAGCGGTCTCCGGTGGTTGGAGCTTGGTTTTCATTTCATATTATTCAAGCTACACAAGTGAAAGGCAATAATGACGATCTACGACAACTCGACTGTGGTGAGAGGCTGGTATGAACTCTATTTGTTTTCATTTTTTTACATATACTCATCCATGTGAGCATGCTTAGTTGGTTCATGTGAGGTATATGTCATTTAATGAAAGTCTAGTAGTTCATGATCTCTCATGTTTAGCTCCAATGTATTAATATGAGTAGCATGTCATAAATATTTTCTTGCATTGTTTTATTCATAGATAGGTATGACAATGTGGTATTCTCCTCTGAATAATTCATTTGAATCGACTTGGCACATGCTCACGCATGCATATGACTGAACAAAAGTCACTTAAGCCTCGATGATTTACTTTGCCTCAGAGTTCTTGTATCACTTTTATGCCTCCGTTAATTTATTTTGTCGCAAGCATGATTATGACAGTTATTGCTCTCTTGATTGTCGCTTCCCAGTCTATTGCTAGCCTTCACTTGTACTGAGCGGGAATGCTGCTCGTGCTTCCAAACCCCTGAAAACCAAGTTATTACAAAGTGTCCACCATAAATACCTATGCATGGCATTTCAAACCATTCCAAGTAAATTCTCATGTGCTACCTTTAAACCTTCAAAATACTTCTCAATTTGTGTCGATGTTTTATAGCTCATGAGGAAGTATGTGGTGTTTTATCTTTCAACCTTGTCATTTACTCCTGACAGACTTTCACCAATGGACTAGTGGCACATCCGCTTATCCAATAATTTTGCAAAAAGAGTTGGCAACGGGGTTCCCAGCCCCAATTAATTAACTTTCATCAATAATTCTCTTCACATGTTTTGCCCTGATTTATCAGTAAGCAACTAATTTGCAAATAGACACTCCTCCATGGTATGTGAATGTTGGAAGGCACCCGAGGATTCGGTTAGCCATGGCTTGTGTAAGCAAAGGTTGGGGGGGAGTGTCATCCATAATGAAACTAAAGTACATGTGTAAACAAAAGAAAAGAGGGATGATTTACCTTGCTGGTAGAGATAACGTCCTTCATGGGAGCCACTCTTGAAAGTCTGGTTGATGAGGTAGTTAGAGTGCCCACTACCATTCCTTGACAACAACAAGCACCTCTCAAAACAATTTTACTTATGTTTAAAAAAATGAAAAGCTCTAGCACATGTTAATCCCTGCTTCCCTCTACGAAGGGCCAATCTTTTACTTTTATGTTGAGTCACCATCCTTTCTTTGAGCACCTTCTTGAGAGCACAACTGTCATTCTTAGTATAATATGCTTGTCCCAAAATATGATTAGCTATAGTATAACTTTGATGCTTTTATCTTTGATAATCTCTACTTCTAGTCTTTCCATGAATTCCAGAGGTGCCTGGGCATTTATGTTTTGCTGTACAAATACGGGCAAGCGAGATACCACTTTATCATATCTTTTTATGAACATTGCAATCCTGCTGATAGACATGATTCATGATGCTTATTATTAATTGTCGGTATCTTTTCCATGATTGACATAGCTATTAGATGACTTTATTTGCATGTATCTTATTATGAATTGCCTGAGTACTTGTCCATATCATGAGAATATTTACATCATATGAACAAATGTGTTCGTGAAAGTTCTTTTATCGCACTCAGTTGTTAACTGAATTGCTTGAGGACAAGCAATAAGCTAAGCTTGGGGGGAGTTGATACGTCCAAAACGTATCTACTTTCCCGAACACCTTTGCTATTGTTTTGCCTCTAATTTGTGTATTTTGGATACAACTAACACGGACTAATGCTGTTGTCAGCAGAATTGCCCTGGTGTCCTATTTTTGTGCAGAAACTCAATTTTCAGGAAAATCCCCGGAAATAATTGCAATGGGCCTATTTTCATAGAAGATTGACGGAGCCAGAAGACGAGACGGAGGGGGGCCACGAGGCGCCCACGCCACAAGGCGGTGCGGTGGGCCGCGCCGGCCTATGGTGGCGGTGCCTCGGCCAGCCTCTGACGCTCCCCTCTGGACTACTTAAGGCCTCTGACCTAAAAACGCGAGGGGGTTCGACGAAATTGCCAGAAGACATCCAGAACTCCGCCGCCATCGCGAATCTCCGTCTCGGGACCAGAAACTCCGCTCTGGCACCCTGCCGGGACGGGGAATTGGAGGAGATCATCGCCATCATCAACACCGACGCCTCTCCATCAACCATCCATGCTTCCCTCATCCATGTGTAAGTAATTCCCCTATTGTAGGCTGAAGGGGATGGTAGGGATTGGATGAGATTGTTCATGTAATAGCATAAGATTGTTAGGGCATAGTGCCTAGTATCCGTTGTTGGTACTTTTATGATATTGTTGCAACTTGTTATGCTTAATGCTTGTCACTAAGGCCCGAGTGCCATGATTTCAGATCTGAACATGTTATCAATTCATGATGATATTCATTGCTTTATGATCTTATTTGCAAGTTGGATACACATATTGCTGTCCAGAACCCGAGGCCCCAAAGTGACAGAAATTGGGACAACTGGAGGGGAAGGCGGTGATATGAGGATCACATGTGTTCACGGAGTGTTAATGCTTTGCTCCGGTGCTCTATTAAAAGGAGTACCTTAATTACCAGTAGATTCGCTAGAGGCCCAGCTGCCACCGGGTGGTAGGACAAAAGATGTTGTGCAAGTTTCTCATTGCGAGCACGTACGACTATATACGGAACACATGCCTATGGTTGTTTAGTACTTGGATATTGTTTTATTACTATCTGCAAATGCCCTGCCTTGATTGTTACATGAGTTCTCTTATCCATGCAGCGCCCGTTCATCCATCCTTGTCCCTACATTATTTAATCCTGCTGTTTACTATAATCACTACTGTTGTCTTTATTACACTACTGCTTATATTTCACTACTGCTACTGCTATAAAACTGTTGCTACTGATAAACTCTTGCGAGCAAGTCTGTTTCCAGGTGCAGCTGAATTGACAACTCCGCTGTTAAGGCTTACAAATATTCTTTGGCTCCCCTTGTGTCGAATTTAATAAATTGGGTTTTACTTCCCTCGAAGACTGTTGCAATCCCCTATACTTGCGGGTCATCAGCTCACCACGCCGCGTGGTGGTGTGGGTGCCTCGTGGCCCCCCTACGTCTCGTCTTCTGGCTCCGTCAATCTTCTGTGAAAATAGGCCCATTGCGATTATTTCCGGGGATTTTCCTGAAAGTTGAGTTTCTCCACAAAAATAGGACACCAGGGCAATTCTGCTGAAAACAGCGTTAGTCCGTGTTAGTTGTATCCAAAATACACAAATTAGAGGCAAAAACATAGCAAACGTGTTCGGGAAAGTAGATACGTTTTGGACGTATCACTGGCCACCTCATAGGGTGGCGCGGCCCCACCTTCTGCCGCGCCGCCAGGTGGGGTGGGCCCCTCGGGACTCCACCGACGCTGCCCCTTCACCTATATATTGCCCCAGATGCGAAAACCCTAAAGGAGCCAGTCATATTCCACCAAGGGTTCCGTAGCACCGCCGCCATCGACGACAAGTTTTGGGGGACAGAATCTCTGTTCCAGCACGCCGCCGGGACGGGGAATTGCCCCTGGAGCCATCTCCATCGACTCCATCGCCATCTTCATCGCCGCTGCTGACTCCCATGATGAGGAGGGAGTAGTTCTCCCCCGAGGCTGAGGGCTCTACCGGTAGGCTATGTGGTTCATCTCTCTCTCCCATGGTGTGATCTTCATGTGATCATGAGCTTTGTAATCTAGTTGAATATGTAGATGTTACTCTTGTCTATTATGCACTCTAGAGGTTACTTTAATATGAACTCCGGAGTCACTCTCCATGGTGTGATGGTGACAGTGTGCGCATCGTGTGTGATTCGTTTATGACGTTGTGGAGCTTGTTTCTTGAGGTGTGCTTTTGCAGCCCTACACAATGAATGGTGTTTGTTATCCAACAAGAGAGTGTTTGAGAGTAGCATTTATTATGTGATCATTGTTGAGAGTGTCCACTAGTGAAAGTATGATCCCTAGGCCTTGTTTCTAAGCATTGAGACACCGTTTCCAACAAGTTCTGCTACATGTTCGCTTGCTGCCATTTTTATTTCAGATTGCAATTACTACTTATAATCATCCATATTACTTGTATTTCACTATCTCTTCACCGAACTAGTGCACATATACATCTGACAAGTGTATTAGGTGTGTTGGGGACCCAAGAGACTTCTTGTATCTTAATTGAAGGGTTGCTTGAGAGGGATATCTTTGACCTCTACCTCCCTGAGTTCGATAAACCTTGGGTGATTCACTTAAGGGAAACTTGCTGCTGTTCTACAAACCTCTGCTCTTGGAGGCCCAACACTGTCTACAGGAATAGAAGCGTGCGTAGACATCAAGCTATTTTCTGGCGCCGTTGCCGGGGAGGTAAGGTAAAAGGTATTCACATCCTCCGACTACTAAGCTATTTCCTAGCACTGTTGCCGGTGCGTGAGTGCTCGAAGGTATCTCCTTTAGATTCTGCAATTTTATCTTTTTGTCTCTTGTTTTTATTTTCACTAGTTAGGCTTAATGGAAAACAACAAAAAAAATTAGAGATCTTTATGAACTTTATGTTGAATTAGGACATGATGTGTTTGAAGAGAGAATTAAAAAACCCATGGAACTTTGTTTGCAAAATAGTTGTAGCAATGTTTTTAGCATGAATTCTTTGAACACTATTATTTTTAATTCTATGGAAAAGTCTAAGCTTTTGTAAGCTGGTTGTGATATTTTTAGTCCCCCAAGTTTCGAGGAGAAAATTTTCTTTGATGATACTTTGCCTCCCATTTATGATGATTATAATGATAGTGGTATTTTGGTGCCACCTACTATGGAGGATAAAGTTTATTATGATTATACCATGCCTGCAATTTATGATGATTACAATGATGGTTGTGATAGTTTTACTCCCACTATTACTAATAAAATTGATTATGCTTATGTGGAGAGTAATGATACTTTTATGCATGTGGATCATGATAAGAATGCTTTATGTGATAGCTATATTGTTGAGTTTATTCATGATGCCACTGAAAATTATTTTGAGAGAGGAAAGTATGGGTATAGAAATCTTCATGTTACTAAATTTCTTCTCTTTATGATGAATGTTTTGAGCTTTCTCTTGATTTGCTTTTATTTGCTGGGTACTTTAAGACCTACTGGTCCTTATGAGAGAGGGAGACACGATTTCATATATCACAATAATATTAAGTCTCCTCTCCTTGTGTTGAAATTTTTGAAGTTACACTTGTTTTGTCTTCCTATGCTACTCATTTTGTTCTTCATTGACTTGTTTTCTTACAAGGCTCCTATGCATAGGAAGAGTGTTAGATTTAAACATGTTTTATATATGCTTCTTGATGCTCTCTTTTCAACTCTCATCTTTATGTGAGCATCATAAAAATCACTATGCCTAGCTAAAAGGCGTTAAAGAAAAGTGCTTATGGGAGATAACCCATCGTTTTTATTTTCTGTTATTTTTGCTTTTCTTTTTTGTTTTGAGTCAAGGTGCTTGTTACTTCTGTAGCAATACGTTTGTATCTTTATTTTCTTGAATTGTTGTGCCAAGTAAAGTCTTTGATAGAAAGTTGATACTAGATTTGGATTTCCGCGCAGAAACAGATTTCTAGCTGTCACGGTTTTGAGTTTTTATCTCTGTAGAAAAATCTAAAAATCTTGAAAAAATTCACGAGTAATCCTCAGATATGTATGCAACTTTCATTCAATTTGAGCTTTTCCATGTGAGCATGTTAAGTGCCTCGATTTTTTTTTGTCTTACAGACTGTTCTGTTTTGACAGATTGTGCCTTTTATTTCTCACTGCCTCTTTTACTGTGTTAAAGTGGGTTTCTTTGCTCCATTAAATTTCAGTAACCTTGGGTAATGTCCAGAAGTGTTGGGAATGATTGTGTCCTTCCTGAACATGTGAATTTTTGATTATGCACTAATCCGCTAATAAGATTACTTCGAGTTTGGTGTGAAGGAAGTTTTCAAGGATCAAGAGAGAAGGATGATATTACATGATCAAGCAGAGTTAAAAGTCTAAGCTTGGGGATGCCCCCGTGGTTCATCCCTGCATATTTCAAGAAGACTCAAGCGTCTAAGTTTGGGGATTCCCAAGGCATCCCCTTCTTCATCGACAATTTATCAGGTCATCTCTAGTGAAACTATATTTTAATTCCGTCACATCTTATGCACTTTACTTGGAGCGTCTGTGTGCTTTTATTTTCGTTTTGTTATTTTAGTTTTCTGAATAAATTCGAATCCTAGCAATCCATGTGTGGGAGAGAGACACGCTCCGCTTTTTCATATGAACACTTGTGTTCTTCGTTTTATTTTTCATGTTCATGACAAAAGCTGAAAGCCGCTGCACTTATTGCTATTTGGTTGGAAACAGAAAATGCTGCATGTGGTAGTTGGTATATTGTCTTAAATAATTTGATACTTGGCAATTGTTTTGAGCTCTCAAATAGATCATGTTTAAGCTCTTGCATCATGTGGTTTAAACCTATTAGTGGAGAACTACCGTAGAGCTTGTTGAAATTTGGTTTTTATGATTGGTCTCTCTAAAGTCTAGATATTTTCTGGTAAAAGTGTTTGAGCAACAAGGAAGACAGTGTAGAGTCTTATAATTCTTGCAATATGTTTTTATGTAAGTCTTGCTATACCGGTTTATACTTGTGTTTGCTTCAAACAACCTTGCTAGCCAAAGCCTTGTACTGAGAGGGAATGCTTCTCGTGCATCCAAATCCTTGAGCCAAAACCTGTGCCATTTGTGTCCACCATAACTACATATTATGTGGTATTTTCTGCCATTCCAAGTAAATACTTCATGTGCTACCTTTAAACAATTCAAAACTTTATTACTCCTTATTTGTGTCAATGTTTTATAGCTCATGAGGAAGTATGTGGTGTTTTATCTTTCAATCTTGTTGGGCAGACTTTCACCAATGGACTAGTGGCATATACATCCGCTTATCCAATAATTTTGCAAAAAGAGCTGGCAACAGGGTGCCCAGCCCCAATTAATTAACTTTCATTAATAAATCTATTCACATGTTTTGCCCCGATTTATCAGTAAGCAACTTAATTTTACAATAGACACTCCTCCATGGTATGTGAAATGTTGGAAGGCACCCGAGGATTCAGTTAGCCATGGCTTGTGAAAGCAAAAGGTTGGAAGGAGTATCATCTATAAATAAAACTAAAATACATGTGTAAACAAAAGAGAAGAGGGATGATCTACCTTGCTGGTAGAGATAACGTCCTTCATGGGAGCCGCTCTTTGAAAGTCCGTTTGACAAGGGGGTTGGAGTGCCCACTACCATTCGTTGACAACAACAAACACCTCTCAAAACTTTATTTTTATGCTCTCTTTATGATTTCAAAACTTGAAAAGCTCTAGCACATGATTTAATCCATGCTTCCCTCTGCGAAGGGGCTTTCTTTTACTTTATGTTGAGTCAGTTTACCTACTTCTTTTTATCTTAGAAGCAAACACTTGTGTCAACTGTGTGCATTGATTCTTACATGCTTGCTTATTGTACTTATTATATTACTTTGTGTTGACAATTATCCATGAGATATGCATCTTGAAGTTGAAAGCAATTGCTGAAACTTAAATCTTCCTTTCTGTTGTTTCAAAACCTTATATTAAGAATCTATTGCTTTATGAGTTAACTCTTATGCAAGACTTTTTGATGCTTATCTTGAAAGTACTATTCATGAAAAGTTTTTGCCATATGATTCAGTTGTTTAGTCATTATCTATTTGTTAGCAAACTATAGACCATTGCTTTGAGTCACTTCATTCATCTCATATGCTTTATAATAGTATTGATCAAGATTATGTTGGTAGCATGTCACTCCAGAAATTATTCTTTTATCGTTTACCTACTCGAGGGCGAGTAGGAACTAAGCTTGGGGATGCTTGATACGTCTCCAACGTATCTATAATTTCTGATGTTCCATGCTTATATTATACCAATTGCTACATGTTTTATATACAATTTATATCATTTTTAGGCATTTTCCGAGACTAACCTATTAACAAGATGCCGAAGTGCTAGTTCCTGTTTTCTGCTATTTTTGGTTCGAGAAAATTACTTCTGCGAATATTCTTGGAATTGCGCGAAACAAAAGGCCACGTCCCTATTTTTCCAGAAGCTTCACGGAGTCCGAAGGAGAGACGAAGGGGGGCCACGAGCTGGCCACCTCATAGAGTGGCGCGGCCCCACCTTCTGCCGCGCCGCCAGGTGGGGTGGGCCCCTCGGGACTCCACCGATGCTGCCCCTTCGCCTATATATTGCCCCAGATGTGAAAACCCTAAAGGAGCCAGTCATATTCCACCAAGGGTTCCGCAGCGCCGCCGCCATCGACGACAAGTTTCGGGGTACAGAATCTCTGTTCCGGCACGCCGCCGGGACGGGGAATTTCCCCCAGATCCATCTACATCGACTCCATCGCCATCTTCATCGCCGCTGCTGACTCCCATGATGAGGAGGGAGTAGTTCTCCCCCGAGGCTGAGGGCTCTACAGGTAGCTATGTGGTTCATTGATGTCTACGCACGCTTCTATTCCTGTAGACAGTGTTGGGCCTCCAAGAGCAGAGGTTTGTAGAACAGCAACAAGTTTCCCTTAAGTGAATCACCCAAGGTTTATCGAACTCAGGGAGGTAGAGGTCAAAGATATCCCTCTCAAGCAACCCTGCAATTACGATACAAGAAGTCTCTTGTGTCCCCAACACACCTAATACACTTGTCAGATGTATAGGTGCACTAGTTCGACGAAGAGATAGTGAAATACAAGTAATATGGATGATTGTAAGTAGTAATTGCAATCTAAAATAAAGATGGCAGCAAGCAAACATGTAACAGAACTTGTTGGAAATGGTGATTCAATGCTTAGAAACAAGGCCTAGGGATCATACTTTCACTAGTGGACACTCTCAACATTGATCACATAACTGAATAAATAAATGCTACTTTCTACACTCTCTTGTTGGATAACAAACACCATTCATTGGTAGGGCTACAAAAGCACACCTCAAGCCGGAGTAAACAAGCTCCACAACATCCGGAGTTCATATTTAAGTAACCTCTAGAGTGCATAATAGACCGTTGCAATTTAGACCAAGTACTAACATAGCATACACACTGTGAACAATAGCTATGAAACGGGGAATAGATCGCATCAATACTATCATAGTAATAGTTAACTTCATAATCTACAAGAGATTACAATCATAACCTACGCCAAGTACTACATGATGAACACACTGTTAACATTACATCATGGAGTTGGAATAGACTACTTTAATAACATCACTAGAGTAGCACATAGATTAATAGTGATACAAATCTCATGATCACATAAAGATCACATGGGAGAGAGAGATGAACCACATAGCTACCGGTAGAGCCCTCATCCTCGGGGGAGAACTACTCCCTCCTCATCATGGGAGACAGCAACGGCGATGAAGATGGCGGTGGTGTTGATGGAGATGACTCCGGGGGCAATTCCCCGTCCGGGCGGCGTGACGGAACAGAGACTTCTGTCCCCCGAAACGGAGTTTCGCGATGGCGGCGGCGCCCCCGGAGTCTTTCTGGAGTTTCGTCAATTGGTATAGGGTTTTCACGTCACGAGAGATTATATAGGCGAAGAGGCGGCGCAAGGGGGTGCCTGGGGGGCCCAGCCCATAGGCCGGCGCGGGCCCCTCCTTGGTCGCGCCGCCCTAGGGTGTGGGAGCCTCGTGGCCCCACTTCGTATCTCCTTCGGTCTTCTGGTCCGCCTCGGTGAAATAAGATGTTTGGATTTTGTTTCGTCGAATTCCGAGAATATTGCCCGAACAGCCTTTCTGGAACCAAAAACAGCAGAAAACAGGAACTGGCACTTCGGCATCTTGTTAATAGGTTAGTTCCGGAAAATGCATAAAATCATTATAAAGTGTGAGCAAATCATGTAGGTATTGTCATAAAACTAGCATGGAACATCAGAAATTATAGATACGTTGGAGACGTATCAAGCATCCCCAAGCTTAGTTCCTACTCGCCCTCGAGTAGGTAAACGATAACAAGAATAATTTATGAAGTGACATGCTACTATCATAATCTTGATCATACTATTGTAAAGCATATGAAATGAATGAAGTGATTCGAAGCAATGGTAAAGACAATGACTAAACAACTGAATCATATAGCAAAGACTTTTCATGAATAGTGCTTTCAAGACAAGCATCAATAAGACTTGCATAGGAGTTAACTCATAAAGCAATAAATTCTTAGTAGAAAGTTTTGAAGCAACACAAAGGAAGATATAAGTTTCAACAGTTCCTTTCAACTTCAACATGTATATCTCATGGGTAATTGTCAACACAAAGTAATATGCTGAATGCAATAAGCAAGTATGTAAGAATCAATGCACACAGTTGACACAAGTGTTTGCTTCTAAGATAGAAAGAAGTAGGTAAACTGACTCAACATAAAGTAAAAGAAAGGCCCTTCGCAGAGGGAAGCAGGGTTTACTATTTTTTGACATCCTATAAGTTGCAAGCCTCATGCATAGAATACCAATAGTGCTCGCACCTTGTCCTAATTAGCTCGGATTTCCATGGATTATCATTTCATTACATATGTTTCAACCAAGTGTCACAAAGGGGCACCTCTATGTCACCTGTACAAAGGTCCAAGGAGATAGATCGCATTTGATTTCTCGTTTTTGATAGATCTCAACTTGAGGACATCCATACCGGGACAACATAGAAAACATATAATGGACTCCTCTTTAATGCATAAGCATTCAACAACAGATAATATTCTCATAAGAGATTGAGGATTAATGTCCAAATTGAAACTTCCACCATGATACATGGCTTTGTTTGGCGGCCCAATGTTCTTCTCTAACAATATGCATACTCAAACCATTTGATCATGATAAATCACCCTTACTTCAGACAAGACGAACATGCATAGCAACTCACATGATATTCAACAAAGGTGTAATAGTTGATGGCGTCCCCAGAAACATGATTACCGCTCAACAAGCAACTTATAAGAAATAAGATACATAAGCTACATATTCTTTACCACAATAGTTTTTAAGGCTACTTTCCCATGAGCTATGTATTGCAGAGAAAAGGAATGAAGTTTTAAAGGTAGCACTCAAGCAATTTACTTTGGAATGGCAGAGAAATACCACATAGTAGGTAGGTATGGTGGACACAAATGGCATAGGTTTTGGCTCAAGGTTTTGGATGCACGAGAAGAATTCCCTCTCAGTACAAGGCTTTGGCTAGCAAGGTTGTTTGAAGCAAACACAAGTATGAACCGGTACATCAAAACTTACATAAGAACATATTGCAAGCATTATAAGACTCTACACTGTCTTCCTTGTTGTTCAAACACTTCACCAGAAAATATCTAGACTTTAGAGAGACCAATCATGCAAACCAAATTTTAACAAGCTCTATGGTAGTTCTTCATTAATAGATGCAAAGTACATGATGCAAGAGCTTAAACATGATCTATTTGAGCAAAACAATTTCCAAGTATCAAATTATTCAAGACCATATACCAATTACCACATGAAGCATTTTCTGTTTCCAACCAAATAACAATGAACGAAGCAGTTTCAACCTTCGCCATGAACATTAAAAGTAAAGCTAAGAACACCAGTGTTCATATGAACGAGCGGAGCGTGTCTCTCTCCCACACAAAGAATGCTAGGATCCGATTTTATTCAGAGAACTAAGATAACAAAACGAAAATAAAAGCACACAAACGCTCCAAGTACAGCACATATGATGTGATAGAATAAAAATATAGTTTCACTAGAGGTGACCTGATAAATTGTCGATGAAGAAGGGGATGCCTTGGGCATCCCCAAGCTTAGATGCATGAGTCTTCTTGAAATATGCAGGGATGAACCACGGGGGCATCCCCAAGCTTAGACTTTTCACTCTTCTTGATCATATTGTATCATCCTCCTCTCTTGACCCTTGAAAACTTCCTCCACACCAAACTCAAAACAAACTCATTAGAGGGTTAGTGCATAATCAAAAATTCACATATTCAGAGGTGACATAATAATTCTTAACACTTCTGGACATTGCACAAAGCTACTGAAAGTTAATGGAACAAAGAAATCCATCCAACATAGCAAAAGAGGCAATGCGAAATAAAAAGGCAGAATCTGTCAAAACAGAACAGTCCGTAAAGACAATTTTTTTAGAGGCACTTAACTTGCTCAGATGAAAATGCTCAAATTGAATGAAAGTTGCGTACATATCTGAGGATCACACACGTAAATTGGCAGATTTTTCTGAGTTACCTACAGAGAGGGCTACTCAAATTCGTGACAGCAAGAAATCTGTTTCTGTGCAGTAATCCAAATCTAGTATCAACCTTTTTATCAAAGTCTTTACTTGGCACAACAATGCAATAAAATAAAGATAAGGAGAGGTTGATACAGTAGTAACAACTTCCAAGACACAACAAAACAGTAGCAAAATAAAAACATGGGTTATCTCCCAAGAAGTGCTTTCTTTATAGCCATTAAGATGAGCTCAGCAATTTTAATGATGCACTCGCAAGAAATAAGAGTTGAAGCAAAAGAGAGCATCAAAAAGCAAATTCAAAACAAATTTAAGCCTAACCCACTTCCTATGAAAAGGAATCTTGTAAATAAACAAATTCATGAAGAGCAAAGTGACAAGCATAGGAAGATAAAACACGAGTAACTTCAAGATTCTCAACATAGAGAGGGGAAACTTAATATTATTAAGATGCATATAACCATGTTTCCCTCTCTCATAATAACTTTCAGTAGCATCATGAACAAACTCAACAATATAACTATCACATAAAGCATTCTTATCATGAGTCTCATGCATAAAATAATTACTACTCCCAACATAAGCATAGTCATTCTTATTAATTGTAGTGGAAGCAAATTCAACAAAGTAGCTATCATTATTATTCTTATCACCATAATCATCAAATATAGGAGGCATAGTATAATCATAATAAACTTTATCCTCCATAGTAGGTGGACTGAAAATATGATAGTCATCATTGTAATCATCATATATAGGAGGTAAAGTATCATCAAAGTAAATTTTCTCCTCCATGCTTGGGGGACTAAAAATATCATGCTCATCAAAACCAGCTTCCCCAAGCTTAGAATTTTCCATAGCATTAGCAACAATGGTGTTCAAAGCATTCATACTAATAACATTGCCATTAGCATGCATATAAAGTTCCATAGGTTTTTTAATTTTCTCTTCAAACACCTCATGTCCTAACTCAAGATAAATTTCATAAAGATCTCTAATTTTTTGTTGTTTTCCATTAAGCCTAACTAGTGAAAATAAAAACAAGAAACAAAAAGATGCAATTGCAGGATCTAAAGGAAATAGCTTTGAGCACTCACACACCGGCAACAGTGCTAGGAAATAGCTTAGTAGTCAGAGGATGTGAATACCTTTTACCTTACCTCCCCGGCAATGGCGCCAGAAAATAGCTTGCTGTCCACAACTGGCGCGTGGTTGACGTGGGAGGTAGAAATCTCAGTGGTGTAGCTTTTCTTCGTTCCCCGGCAACGGCTCCAGAAAATAGCTTGATGTCTACGCACGCTTCTATTCCTGTAGACAATGTTGGGCCTCCAAGAGCAGAGGTTTGTAGAATAGCAGCAAGTTTCCCTTAAGTGTATCACCCAAGGTTTATCGAACTCAGGGAGGTAGAGGTCAAAGATATCCCTCTCAAGCAATCCTGCAATTACGATACAAGAAGTCTCTTGTGTCCCCAACACACCTAATACACTTGTCAGATGTATAGGTGCACTAGTTCGGCGAAGAGATAGTGAAATACAAGTAATATGGATGATTGTAAGTAGTAATTGCAATCTAAAATAAAGATGGCAGCAAGCAAACATGTAACAGAACTTGTTGGAAACGGTGATTCAATGCTTAGAAACAAGGCCTAGGGATCATACTTTCACTAGTGGACACTCTCAACATTGATCACATAACTGAATAAATAAATGCTACTTTCTACACTCTCTTGTTGGATAACAAACACCATTCATTGTGTAGGGCTACAAAAGCACACCTCAAGCCGGAGTAAACAAGCTCCACAACATCCGGAGTTCATATTTAAGTAACCTCTAGAGTGCATAATAGACCGTTGCAATTTAGACCGAGTACTAACATAGCAGACACACTGTTAACAATAGCTATGAAAGGGGGAATAGATCGCATCAATACTATCATAGTAATAGTTAACTTCATAATCTACAAGAGATTACAATCATAACCTACGCCAAGTACTACATGATGTACACACTGTCAACATTACATCATGGAGGAGGAATAGACTACTTTAATAACACCACTAGAGTAGCACGTAGATTAATAGTGATACAAAGCTCATGATCACATAAAGATAACATGGGAGAGAGAGATGAACCACATAGCTACCGGTAGAGCCCTCAGCCTCGGGGGAGAACTACTCCCTCCTCATCATGGGAGATAGCAACGGCGATGAAGATGGCGGTGGTGTCTATGGAGATGACTCCGGGGGCAATTCCCCGTCCCGGCGGCGTGACGGAACAAAGACTTCTGTCCCCCGAAACGGAGTTTCGCGATGGCGGCGGCGCCCCTGGAGTCTTTCTGGAGTTTCTTCAATTGGTATAGGGTTTTCACGTCACGAGAGATTATATAGGCGAAGAGGCGGCGCAAGGGGGTGCCTGGGGGGCCCACCCCATAGGCCGGCGCGGGCCCCTCCTTGGCCGCGCCACCGTAGGGTGTGGGAGCCTCGTGGCCCCACTTCGTATCTCCTTCGGTCTTCTGGTCCTCCTCGGTGAAATAAGATGTTTGGCTTTTGTTTCATCGATTTCCGAGAATATTGCCCGAACAGCCTTTCTGGAACCAAAAACAGCAGAAAACAGGAACTGGCACTTCGGCATCTTGTTAATAGGTTAGTTCCGGAAAATGCATAAAATCATTATAAAGTGTGAGCAAATCATGTAGGTATTGTCATAAAACTAGCATGGAACATCAGAAATTATAGATACATTGGAGGCGTATCATTCATCTCTCTCTCCCATGGTGTGATCTTCATGTGATCATGAGCTTTGTAATCTAGTTGAATACGTAGATGTTACTCTTGTCTATTATGCACTCTAGAGGTTACTTTAATATGAACTCCGGAGTCCTCTCCACGGTGTGATGGTGATAGTGTGCGCATCGTGTGTGATTCCTTTATGATGTTGTGGAGCTTGTTTACTCCGGCTTGAGGTGTGCTTTTGTGTCAACACCCGGATTTTTAAGTCCGGATGCCTATTATGTCATACATCGCAATCCCAGGAATATTGTTGTTGCGAGGCATAATAGTTAAGTATCACAGTCATCATTCATTACAAACCATAAGCCTTACAAATTTGGAATCACATGATCCATATTACAAGAATAGTTGATCTATCGATCAACGAACCAACACAAGTTCATAGTTCATAGCGGAAGCGTAAGATACACGGACTCTCTAGTCCACAGGCCAACGCTTGACGTCGGAAAACTCCTAGTTGTCGTAGGCGTCCTGCTGGTCGTCTCCTTGTTCATCTTCATACTCTGGCCATTTGAATAGCCAGGGACAAAGCCGTGAGTACTTTAAGTACTCGCAAACTAATACTAATGTAAGTGCTAGACAATTCTAGTATGGTTTGCTAAGCTCTAGTTTATTTGCATAAAGCTAGTTTTAGTTCACAATATTTGAGAAAAAGCTTATTCCAGTGCTAACTAACTCAAGTGGGAACATTAGTGTCATTCCCACCATTCAAGTGGTGATTTCAATTCAATTCACCACAAGTCATTTCACCATCATCTTTCAACATCATTTTCAAAGATATGACATTGGAAACTGTATGGCCCTTCCAACCGTCCGTAACCGTGGACGCGGCTATTCGAATAGGTTTACACTCTGCAGAGGTTGCACACTTGTGCCACAATATTTGATTTCATCCGTCGGGATTACCCCGAATCATCGTAACACAGTACGCGGATCATCAACCATAACCTTTCACTTACAATTCCTAGTATGAGCACCTCTCCCCATGAGCTTGGCCTCCCAGTGAAGACCAACTGTCAACCTGGGAACTGCACAGGGCTTGGTCGTACATTTCACCTCAATTTCACATCATTTCTCAACAACGGAGGCAGCCTCAAGCGTAACCCCTATGACGTGTGTTCAGAGGGAACCCATACTAAGATGCATAAACTTCCAGTTAAGCCCTACCCATAATCAGGTATTGTGGGGGTACTTAATAATTGGAAAGGTATCGCATTCAAACCAACATCATGTTTATCAAAAAACACCATCTTCTCTTTGTCATATTCACCTTCAAAATCATTCAATGGAATGCATCATCATTCCAAGGTTTCAAATTCATTTCAAATCACATTGTTCCCATCTAGAGTAGTCAAGTTTTATTCATTAGCACTAGCTCTAAATCATGAGGGGTGCTATCTTGCTTTGCTTGATTGAGACCAACTTCACTACTCTAGTAACCAACTTGTACTTTGACCCAAAGTTAACTATGAATGTAACTTATTGAGAAAACAAGTAAAAACTTGTAAAGTAAAAACTTGGGATAGGATTATGTAAGAAAAGGTAAGATTCATGGTGCCTTGCCCCAAGGGGCTTTGCACTTTGCAAGAATATTAGCTTGCCTTGGTAGTTCTCAAACTGTTCCTCCTCCTCCTCTTGGTAGCAACCTTCTTCTTCGGCGTACTCTCCGGTGCTACCGTCTAAATTTGAATACGAGTATAATTACTCACTAATTCACTGGCTATTCCATATATCACATATAAACACACAAACTAGTCTATGCACACAAATAATCTACTTAGGGTGCATGGGTTGTGTTGTTTAAATAGAATTCACTTCTTTGTATTTAGTATGTAAATGATAGTTTCCATAGGGTTCTTGAGAAATAATTTCCTCGTATTGAAATCTTCTTAAGATTCAATTTCTCAAACAATCATATATGAACTCATATTGACCTAAGTCAAATGTTCATCATCATCATTTGGGAAAATGATTTAAATGAGGTAGATCACCTCATATCATTTAATAACACTACATAGGATTAAAATCTCTAGGTAATTCATATAAGAGAGTTGGGACCAGGGGTCCAAACATCCCATGAATTCATGTGAGACAAGATTTAAATGAAGTTTAAGACTTCATATGAATTACTTAATAGTTTTGGACAATATCAACTAGTTAAACTAGCCATAATATCCATTAATTAAACTAGGGCATGATCATGCAAAGTTACCACACCATTTTATTGCATAAACAATTAGTTTAAGTCAAATGTGAGCTATTAGAGTTGGAATTAACTTAATATCTATTTTGGTTGATTTTTAAGAATTATTTGAATAGGGAAAAGTCCCTGCCTTGTTATTTTTATCACATTAATTCTACAAAGAATCTGGTCATGGTACCAGTGGCATTGTGTAGATAATTTTACTAGCTTTCCAACAATATAAAGTTCATTGAATTTGGTTTAGCCAATTTGAATCTATGGATTTTCAAAGTGGAGGCAGTATTGAAATTATTTGAAATGGTTTAAATCTAATTTGAAATAAAAAGGCCGGCGGGAAAGCTAAACGGGCTCAAAGGTTTAAAAACGGCCCAAGGCCAGCCCAGCCACGGTCCAGTGCCGCGCGGGCTGCCTGACAGAGGGTCCCGCATGTCAGCGAGTGTTTAAACCCGAAACGGTATGGAGCAGCGTGGGGCGTAGGATTATAAATAGATCGGACGGCCGTGGTTCATCGTCATCTCCGATGAGAACCCGATGCTCTGGCGGCGGCGGTAGGGGGTCGGAGGGCTAACCAGTGCTCCAGCGAGGGATGGCAGTGTGCTTGGGGTAGATGTGGACGACGGCGAAGCTCCAGGTACCGGTGGCGTCGCCTGAGGTGGCTCCAATCATCGGCGAGCTTCCGCGGCGGCGTGCGGCAGTGAGGTAGAAATTGGGCGGCTCTGGTGGGCAATGTGGAGCGGCGAGGTGGCTGGGAGATCAAGGAAGGAGAGGGAGGAGTGGTGGTGTGAATGAATCGACGAGGCGATGCCTCCTTTTATAGGCGAGCGAGTGTGCTGCGGGGCAGGGTGGTGGTCGACCATGGCGCGGCTTATCCGGCGAGTGGTTGAGCTGGGCGAGGGTGCATCGATGCTCTACGTGTCCAGGCGAGGTTAATGGCAGCGACAGCTTGGTCGGGGAGGGCCTGGTTGGGTCGCGTTGCTTCCAGGCAGGTCGCGGCGGTGGCGGGATCTTCGTCTCCGTCTACGGCGGCGGTGGTCCAGGGTTTGGTCGAGGTGCTGTCTGGCGGCGTCCAGGTGGCGAGGTGATGCTCAACTCGTCGAGGGAGGGTCCAGGGCGAGAGCAGGGTGGTGGCGCGGCGCGTGTACTGAGCGTGTCCATGCACGTGCTGGCGCGACACGAGCGGCGTCTGGGCGTGTGCTGGGCGCGCGTCGTCCGGCCAGTGTCGTCGTCCTCCTCGACCACGGCGAGGCTAGGCGTTGCTAGGCGATGTGGTGGCGTGCTGTGGCGCGGTGGCCAGGGCAGAGATGCAATGGGAGAGGGAGGAGCTCGTCAGGTTGGGCGACATGGCCGGCATGGCCATGCCCTAGCTACCCTCCTCATCTCCTTAGCATTGCTATGCATCACTTAGGGTTAGAGGGGACCAGGGGATACAATGGTGTAGGTTGGGGTAGATTAGGTTGAGTAGAATCACTATTTGCAATAGTGTGTAATAGTGTCAAATTTGGAAATTGATGAATTTGTCCAAATTTGATTTAATTCAAATGGTGAATCTATTTGAAATGTGTGTGTTTAAATAAGTTGTATTTGACCAAAGATGATTAGAGGTGGTGGTGGAATTGTAGAATTCAAGAATTTGCAAAATTGGGCTAAGTGGAGATTGTTCCATATGTTAAAAAGTTGAGACTTTGGATGAGCATAACTCATGATCAAAAATTATTTTGGCATGGTGATCTTTACAGAAGTTGTTCACCTTGATGTTGACTTTGAAATGGTGCAAAGAGTTAGCAAGATTTGGTTTAAGAAAATTGAATGGCAATGGCTCAAAGTAGTGATCAGGCTATAATTGTCACTTTTGACCATTATCATATGTGAGCTAGTTTTGCATTGGGAATTTATTTGAATTGTGATTCTTGGATTCCAAAAGTTGTAATAAGTGTTTAATAACATTATTCAACTAATGGTGAAGACCAAATTGGTCTAGGGTCAAAATTTATAAAAATGCCATAGGGCATATGTGAGGGTTTTAGGGTTTTTCATTTATTGGATTTTCTTCCTCTTTGATTTATTTAGTTGGTGATATTCATATGATCACATTAGGGTTTTAGAGCATATCAAATACAAGTAATAACAATCATCATGGTATATCAATCAAATGCACAAGTCCTATGCATGGTACTATATGCAATTTAAAAAGTTTTTGTTTGTTTGAAATTTTGCTCTCTGGAATTCTCTAACTTTCTTTTTATTGAAATTTGGGGTGTTACAAACCCTTCCCCCTTACAAAAGATCTCGTCCCGAGATCGAAAAGAAAGTTAGGTACTAAAGATATCTGGGTACTCCTTCTTCATGAAGTCTTCGCGTTCCCATGTGGCTTCATCCTCGGTATGATTGCTCCACTGTATCTTCAGAAACTTGATGCTTCGGGTGCGGGTGGTTCGGTAAGCTTCCTCCAGGATGCGAATCGGCACTTCGCGGTAAGTCAGATCCTTGTTGATATCCACCGATCGGTGATCGATGTTCTTGAACACTTCGGTCTTCTCCGGAACTTCAAGGCACTTCCGGAGAAGTGAGATATGAAACACGTCGTGCACAGCCGACATTTCTTCAGGCAACTCCAGTTGATAAGATACTTCGCCTCGGCGACTGAGGACTTTGAAAGGTCCGACATATCGGGGTGCGAGCTTTCCTTTCAGTTGAAACCTTTGCATTCCTTTTAAGGGGGATACCTTGAGATAGACGAAGTCTCCGATATCAAAGGTCATCTCCTGACGTCTCTTGTCGGCGTAGCTCTTTTGTCTAGATTGCGCAGTCTTGAGATACTCGCGAATCTTGTGGACTTTCTCTTCGGCTTCACGAAGAACATCTGGGCCAAAAACTTGGCTTTCTCCGACTTCCGACCAGTTCAGGGGGGTACGGCACTTCCTTCCGTACAAGGCTTCAAAGGGGGCCATCTGTAGGCTGGCTTGGTAGCTATTGTTGTAAGAGAATTCTGCGTAAGGTAGGCAGTCTTCCCACTTGGATCCGTATTCCAGTACGCATGCTCTCAGCATGTCTTCCAGTATCTGGTTGACTCTCTCAGTCTGTCCGTCGGTCTGAGGGTGATAGGCGGTGCTGAAATTCAGACGGGTGCCTAGTCCTTCGTGCACTTTCTGCCAGAATCTTGTGGTGAACTGTGATCCTCTATCTGACACTATCGATTTAGGGGTTCCGTGCAGGGCGACTATTCTGGAGATGTATAGTTCAGCTAACTTGGGGCCTTGGTAAGTGGTTTTGACGGCGATGAAATAGGCGACTTTGGTCAATCTATCAACAACTACCCATATGGAATCATTGCCTTTGCTGGATTTGGGCAGTCCTGTGATAAAGTCCATTCCTACGGAGTCCCATTTCCATTCCGGAATCTGGAGGGGTTGCAACAGTTCGGCGGGTCGTTGATGTTCTGCCTTGACTCTCTAACAGATGTCACACTTGGCTATGTAGCTACCGATCTCTCTCTTCATTCCGTGCCACCAAAATTGTTCTTTCAAGTCTTGGTACATATTGGTACCTCCGGGGTGGATTGAATAAAGGGTGTCATGGGCTTCTTGCAGGATGACTTGTTTCAAGTCAGAGTCCGATGGTACGCAGAGACGTTCTTTGTACCAAAGAACTCCGGCTTCGTCTACGATGAATCCGGGGGCTTTTCCTGCGGCTATCTGTTTCTTGATTCCGTCAATGCTAGCGTTGTCTTTCTGGGGTTCCTTGATCTGACTAACCAAGGTGGGTTGCAGTTCTATGCTGGCTAGGAATCCTTCGCTAACAAGTTCAAGTCTGAACTGTTCAAACTCTTGATGCAAGCTGGGCTGTTCGGTTGCGAGCATGGAGTTCAACTGGCACGGCAGTCGACTCAAGGCATCCGCTACCACATTGGCCTTGCGGGGGTGGTAGTGAATCTCCATGTCGTAATCCTTGATCAATTCAATCCATCAGCGTTGTCTCATGTTTAGCTCCTTCTGGGTGAATATATATTTGAGGCTTTTGTGGTCGGAGTAGATTTCGCATCGGTTACCCATGAGGTAATGACGCCAAACTTTCAAGGCTAAGACCATGGCTGCAAGCTCGAGGTCATGGGTTGGGTAGTTCTGCTCATGTTGCTTTAGTTGTCTTGAAAGATAGGATACAACCTTACCTTCTTGCATAAGCACACATCCAAGACCAGTCTTGGAGGCGTTGCAATATACGTCAAAGGGCTTTGCGATATCTGGCATGATCAGGATTGGGGCTGTGGTCAGTCTACTCTTGAGCTGTTGAAAGCTCTCTTCACATTTGTCGGTCCACTCAAACTTTCTGTCTTTCTTCAGCAATTGGGTCATTGGTCAAGCGATGCTCGAAAATCCTTCTACAAATCTGCGGTAGTATCCGGCTAATCCAAGAAAAGCGCGGACCTCGGTTTGTGTGGTTGGGGCTTGCCATTCCATAACGGTTTTGATCTTGGCGGGATCTACGGCAATTCCTCCTGCAGACAAGATGTGTCCCAGGAATCCAACTTCTTCAAACCAAAACTCACACTTGCTGAACTTGGCATACAACTTGTGCTGTCTAAGGGTTTCTAGGACAGTCTCCAAATGCTGTTCATGTTCCTCTTCGGACTTGAAGTAGACGAGAATGTCGTCGATGAAGACAACGACAAACTTGTCCAAAAAGTTCATGAAGATCTTATTCATGAGATTCATGAAATAAGCGGGGGCATTGGTCAGTCCAAACGACATGACGTTGTACTCATACAACCCATATCTGGTGGTAAAGGCAGTTTTTGGAATGTCGGTGGCTCGGATCTTCAGCTGATGATATCCAGTTCTAAGATCTATCTTGGAGAAAACTTTGGATCCGGTGAGTTGATCAAACAAGTCTTCTATCTTGGGTAGGGGGTATTTGTTTTTGATGGTGACATCGTTAAGCTTACGATAGTCCGTACATAAACGATTTGCACCATCCTTCTTGTCCACAAACAAGACGGGGGATCACCAGGGGGATGCGCTCAGTCTAATCAGACCTTTGGCCAACATATCATCGATCTGCTTCTTCAGCTCCACAAGCTCGGTTGCGTTCATGCTGTAGGCTCTCTGGGCTATGGGTCCAGTTCCGGGGATTAACTCGATGATAAACTCGATATCCCGATCCGGGGGCATACCGGGTAGATCATCCGGAAACACATCAGGGTAGCGACAAACGACCCTGATTTGATCCAGAGTTGGCTTGGATACACTTTGGTTGCAGGTGAATTTTCTGGGTAGTTTTTCAGAGACGTGCTCCACTGCGATACCGGTGCTGCTAGTCATGGTTATGGCTTTCTTGGCACAGTCTATCAATCCATTGTGTTTTGACATCCAGTCCATTCCTAGTACGACTTCCAAACCTTTGGTTCCCAGAATGATTAGATTGGCAAAGAAATCTACATCATGGATTTTGATTGGTACATTTTTACAAAATTTTCTGGCTTTGGTGGTTGATCCGGGAATTTGAACTATCATAACATGCTTCAAACTGAGGGGTTGAATTTTACTTGTTGATGCAAAGTCTTCGGTGACAAAAGAATGAGATGCTCCGGAATCAAACAACACTCTGGCAGGGATGTGGTTGACAGAAAACATACCCAGTACAACATCTGGTGCTTCCTGGGCTTCTTCGGCGTTCATGTGGTAGAGGCGGCCGTTGCGGTTATTGGGGTTGTTGGGGGCGAACTGCTTGCCGGTGGAGACACGGCGTTGCTGCTGAGCAGGTGCAGCGGTGTTGCCGGCGAGCTTGACAAGACGCTTGGGACACTCGTTGGAGTAGTGCCCCACTACACCACACTCATAGCAAGTGATGGTGGTCTTGTCCTGCTTGTTCGCAACGGGCACAGCGTTGCTTCCGGTTCTGGGAGCGGTGTTGGTGTTGTTGTTGTTGTTGTTAGGGGCTCGGGGTGGAGCGCGGTTGTAGTTGTTGTTGTTGTTGTAGTTGTTGTTGTTGTAGCCTCCTGGCTTGGAGTTTCCTCCACTCCGGTTCTGATAACCGGGGCGCGAGTTCTGCATCGGGGGTTTGTTGTTTCTCGGAGTGAAACCTCCGCTTGAGCTAGGGCGAAACTTCTGGGGGTGGCTTGATCCACTTTGATTCGCCATGCGGCGCTTGCGGTTCTCATTGGCTTGGTTTAACTTGCCCTCCATCTGGATGGCGGAGTCGACAAGGGCTTCAAGGTCGGCGAAGGGGATGTTGACGAGGACAGTCTGCATCTCATCATGCAGTCCGTTCAGGAATCTCTCCTTCCTCTTCTCAATGGTGTCGGTCTCATCAGGGGCATACCTCGACAGTGTGAGAAACTTGTCGCGGTATTCAACCACTGTCATGCGACCCTGTTTCAGTTCATGGAACTCATCCCTCATCTTTTTGATAAGACCCGGGGGTACATGGTACTTGCTGAACTTGAGCTTGAAATCCTCCCAAGTCATGAACTGACCTCCGTTCATGGCACGGGTGCTTGTCCACCAAGCGCGGGCTGGTCCAGCGAGATAATGGGTGGCGAATAAAACTTTCTCGTTGGCCTCCACTCCGGCTACCTCCAGATTGTTCTCCATAGTCTGGAGCCAATCGTCGGCGTCGAGGGGTTCCTCGGTCTTGCTAAACACCGGGGGATTGGTGTTTTGGAAGTTCTTGAGCTTGGACCCAGGGTGGTCATGATTTCCATGGCCTTGGTTGGCAATGTTCTGCAAGGCAATGAGGTTGGCTTGGCGTTCGGCTCTTTCTGTTTCCCTGTCGGCAAGCATGGTTTGCAGCAGTTGCAACATCGCATCGTTGGTGCGATTTGGAGGGGCCATCTGAAGATATAGAAGATCATGAGATAAGAGGGAACATTCTATGGTTCATTTTGGTTAAGTTTGAAAAATATTTGAAAACTTGTAATCTTTTCATGACAAACATAACATTCATTCATTCATTCAACACATAGTACAAACTAACACACACATACTCCAATGGTTTTAAGAACCATTCTCATGCTACGATACAAGGGACGGGATACAACTCACACCTACATAAGTGAGACTAGTGCAACTACTCCTCATCCTCGACATCGATCGGGACGTAGTCGTCGGGTCCTGCCTCCAGGAACTCGTAGTCCTCCTCCTCGGTGTTCTCGTCCTCAAAGTTGTTGTCGTCGCTCAGGAAGGCGTCTCCTCCCTGAATGTCGATGCCTCCGTCGTCGTCCTCCAGCTGACAAATCTGATCCTCCTGGGCCTTGACAGTGGCCTCAAGTGACGCGATCCTGGTGCGAAGGCGCCGAATCGTAGCGTCCTTCTTGGCACGCTGCTGGCGAAGGCTCTTGCGGTCATTGTTGAGTAGCTTGATCGCCTCACCCTGCTCGGTGATGTGAGCATGGGTCTGGTTCGCGTAAGCGCGAGTGGCGTCGAGGTCCCTCTGAGTCTGGTAGAGCATGAAGTCCAGGTGCTCAGCATGGTGCCTCAACTCTGGGTGCGGCTGCAGCTCCATGGGCACTCCCGCAGCATCACGCCTCACAAGGTGGGCGTAGCGAGAAGCGAGGATGCGCACCACGTTCTGTCCACAGAGGCGCGCAAGTGCCTCCTGAAGGCCACGTGCGAGTCCGTCGAGCCAGTTGCTCTCGCGGAAGGAGAAGAGGATCCTCTCCGAGGTGGGAGGCTCCATCTTGCCCCTCAAGTCGGCAGTGATCACCCACTGCAACTCTCCTCCGGGCGTGTCGTCCAACTGAACCCCGTGGAACTCGGGGTGTGGGCGCCCAAGGAAGTCAGAGACGGCGTTGAGGTCGTGCTCGAAGATCAAGCTCCCTCCGTTCCCAAGCTGGTAAAACTTGGTGTTGATGGGTTCATTCGGCTCCATCTGAAAGAGAATTGGATGAGTAAGTTAGAGAGTGCAAAGTGTGGCAAAATTTTAAGTTGATTCAAATAAGATAGAACATGTTTCATCAAATTTTGGCAAAGTCTCAAAGACAAGAGTGTAAGTAAATTTTCACAAATATTTTCTTTCATTCGATTTCAAAGTTAAGTTTTTCAGAACGCCCATTCTAACTAAGGTCTTCTAAGGTCAAACAATGGCTCTGATACCAACTTGTCAACACCCGGATTTTTAAGTCCGGATGCCTATTATGTCATACATCGCAATCCCAGGAATATTGTTGTTGCGAGGCATAATAGTTAAGTATCACAGTCATCATTCATTACAAACCATAAGCCTTACAAATTTGGAATCACATGATCCATATTACAAGAATAGTTGATCTATCTATCAACGAACCAACACAAGTTCATAGTTCATAGCGGAAGCGTAAGATACACGGACTCTCTAGTCCACAGGCCAACGCTTGACGTCGGAAAACTCCTAGTTGTCGTAGGCGTCCTGCTGGTCGTCTCCTTGTTCATCTTCATACTCTGGCCATTTGAATAGCCAGGGACAAAGCCGTGAGTACTTTAAGTACTCGCAAACTAATACTAATGTAAGTGCTAGACAATTCTAGTATGGTTTGCTAAGCTCTAGTTTATTTGCATAAAGCTAGTTTTAGTTCACAATATTTGAGAAAAAGCTTATTCCAGTGCTAACTAACTCAAGTGGGAACATTAGTGTCATTCCCACCATTCAAGTGGTGATTTCAATTCAATTCACCACAAGTCATTTCACCATCATCTTTCAACATCATTTTCAAAGATATGACATTGGAAACTGTATGGCCCTTCCAACCGTCCGTAACCGTGGACGCGGCTATTCGAATAGGTTTACACTCTGCAGAGGTTGCACACTTGTGCCACAACATTTGATTTCATCCATCAGGATTACCCCGAATCATCGTAACACAGTACGCGGATCATCAACCATAACCTTTCACTTACAATTCCTAGTATGAGCACCTCTCCCCATGAGCTTGGCCTCCCAGTGAAGACCAACTGTCAACCTGGGAACTGCACAGGGCTTGGCCGTACAATTCACCTCAATTTCACATCATTTCTCAACAACGGAGGCAGCCTCAACCGTAACCCCTATGACGTGTGTTCAGAGGGAACCCATACTAAGATGCATAAACTTCCAGTTAAGCCCTACCCATAATCAGGTATCGTGGGGGTACTTAATAATTGGAAAGGTATCGCATTCAAACCAACATCATGTTTATCAAAAAACACCATGTTCTCTTTGTCATATTCACCTTCAAAATCATTCAATGGAATGCATCATCATTCCAAGGTTTCAAATTCATTTCAAATCACATTGTTCCCATCTAGAGTAGTCAAGTTTTATTCATTAGCACTAGCTCTAAATCATGAGGGGTGCTATCTTGCTTTGCTTGATTGAGACCAACTTCACTACTCTAGTAACCAACTTGTACTTTGACCCAAAGTTAACTATGAATGTAACTTATTGAGAAAACAAGTAAAAACTTGTAAAGTAAAAACTTGGGATAGGCTTATGTAAGAAAAGGTAAGATTCATGGTGCCTTGCCCCAAGGGGCTTTGCACTTTGCAAGAATATTAGCTTGCCTTGGTAGTTCTCAAACTGTTCCTCCTTCTCCTCTTGGTAGCAACCTTCTTCTTCGGCGTACTCTCCGGTGCTACCGTCTAAATTTGAATACGAGTATAATTACTCACTAATTCAATGGCTATTCCATATATCACATATAAACACACAAACTAGTCTATGCACACAAATAATCTACTTAGGGTGCATGGGTTGTGTTGTTTAAATAGAATTCACTTCTTTGTATTTAGTATGTAAATGATAGTTTCCATAGGGTTCTTGAGAAATAATTTCCTCGTATTGAAATCTTCTTAAGATTCAATTTCTCAAACAATCATATATGAACTCATATTGGCCTAAGTCAAATGTTCATCATCATCATTTGGGAAAATGATTTAAATGAGGTAGATCACCTCATATCATTTAATAACACTACATAGGATTTAAATCTCTAGGTAATTCATATAAGAGAGTTGGGACCAGGGGTCCAAACATCCCATGAATTCATGTGAGACAAGATTTAAATGAAGTTTAAGACTTCATATGAATTACTTAATAGTTTTGGACAATATCAACTAGTTAAACTAGCCATAATATCCATTAATTAAACTAGGGCATGATCATGCAAAGTTACCACACCATTTTATTGCATAAACAATTAGTTTAAGTCAAATGTGAGCTCTTAGAGTTGTAATTAACTTAATATCTATTTTGGTTGATTTTTAAGAATTATTTGAATAGGGAAAAGTCCCTTCCTTGTTATTTTTATCACATAAATTCTACAAAGAATCTGGTCATAGGACCAGTGGCATTGTGTAGATAATTTTACTAGCTTTCCAACAATATAAAGTTCATTGAATTTGGTTTAGCCAATTTGAATCTATGGATTTTCAAAGTGGAGGCAGTATTGAAATTATTTGAAATGGTTTAAATCTAATTTGAAATAAAAAGGCCGGCGGGAAAGCTAAACGGGCTCAAAGGTTTAAAAATGGCCCAAGGCCAGCCCAGCCACGGTCCAGTGCCGCGCGGGCTGCCTGACAGAGGGTCCCGCATGTCAGCGAGTGTTTAAACCCGAAACGGTATGGAGCAGCGTGGGACGTAGGATTAGAAATAGATCGGACGGACGTGGTTCATCGTCGTCTCCGATGAGAACCCGACGCTCTGGCGGCGGCGGTAGGGGGTCGGAGGGCTAACCAGTGCTCCAGCGAGGGATGGCAGTGTGCTTGGGGTAGATGTGGACGACGGCGAAGTTCCAGGTACCGGTGGCGTCGCCTGAGGTGGCTCCAATCGTCGGCGAGCTTCCGCGGCGGCGTGCGGCAGTGAGGTAGAAATTGGGCGGCTCTGGTGGGCAATGTGGAGCGGCGAGGTGGCTGGGAGATCAAGGAAGGAGAGGGAGGAGTGGGGGTGTGAATGAATCGACGAGGCGATGCCTCCTTTTATAGGCGAGCGAGTGTGCTGCGGGGCAGGGTGGTGGTCGACCATGGCGCGGCTTCTCCGGCGAGTGGTTGAGCTGGGCGAGGGTGCATCGATGCTCTACGTGTCCAGGCGAGGCTAATGGCAGCGACAGCTTGGTCGGGGAGGGCCTGGTTGGGTCGCGTTGCTTCCAGGCAGGTCGCGGTGGTGGCGGGATCTTCGTCTCCGTCTACGGCGGCGGCGGTCCAGGGTCTGGTCGAGGTGCTGTCTGGCAGCGTCCAGGTGGCGAGGTGATGCTCAACTCGTCGAGGGAGGGTCCAGGGCGAGAGCAGGGTGGTGGCGCGGCGCGTGTACTGAGCGTGTCCATGCACGTGCTGGCGCGACACGAGCGGCGTCTGGGCGTGTGCTGGGCGCGCGTCGTCCAGCCAGTGTCGTCGTCCTCCTCGACCACGGCGAGGCTAGGCGTTGCTAGGCGATGTGGTGGCGTGCAGTGGCGCGGTGGCCAGGGCAGAGATGCAATGGGAGAGGGAGGAGCTCGTCGGGTTGGGCGACATGGCCGGCATGGCCATGCCCTAGCTGCCCTCCTCCTCTCCTTAGCATTGCTATGCATCACTTAGGGTTAGAGGGGACCAGGGGACACAATGGTGTAGGTTGGGGTAGATTAGGTTGAGTAGAATCACTATTTGCAATAGTGTGTAATAGTGTCAAATTTGGAAATTGATGAATTTGTCCAAATTTGATTTAATTCAAATGGTGAATCTATTTGAAATGTGTGTGTTTAAATAAGTTGTATTTGACCAAAGATGATTAGAGGTGGTGGTGGAATTGTAGAATTCAAGAATTTGCAAAATTGGGCTAAGTGGAGATTGTTCCATATGTTAAAAAATTGAGACTTTGGATGAGCATAACTCATGATCAAAAATGATTTTGGCATGGTGATCTTTACAGAAGTTGTTCACCTTGATGTTGACTTTGAAATGGTGCAAAGAGTTAGCAAGATTTGGTTTAAGAAAATTGAATGGCAATGGCTCAAAGTAGTGATCAGGCTATAATTGTCACTTTTGACCATTATCATATGTGAGCTAGTTTTGCATTGGGAATTTATTTGAATTGTGATTATTGGATTCCAAAAGTTGTAATAAGTGTTTAATAACATTATTCAACTAATGGTGAAGACCAAATTGGTCTAGGGTCAAAATTTATAAAAATGCCATAGGGCATATGTGAGGGTTTTAGGGTTTTTCATTTATTGGATTTTCTTCCTCTTTGATTTATTTGGTTGGTGATCTTCATATGATCACATTAGGGTTTTAGAGCATATCAAATACAAGTAATAACAATCATCATGGTATATCAATCAAATGCACAAGTCCTATGCATGGTACTATATGCAATTTAAAAAGTTTTTGTTTGTTTGAAATTTTGCTCTCTGGAATTCTCTAACTTTCTTTTTATTGAAATTTGGGGTGTTACATTGTGCAGCCCTACACAATGAATGGTGTTTGTTGATGGGATTCGTAGCATAGAAAACAAAAATTTTCCTACCGCGAGAACACAATCCAAGCCAAGATGCAATCTAGAAGACGGGAGCAACGAGGGGATGAACGAGACTAACCCTTGAAGATTTCCAAAGCCTACAAGAGGAGGCTCTTGTTGCTGCGGTAGACGATCACTTGCCGCTTTCAAAAGCGCGTAGAAGATCTTGACGGTGCCACAATCGGGCAGCACCTCCGTACTCGGTCACACGTTCAGTGTTGATGAAGACGACGTCCTTCTCCCCGTTCCAGCGGGCAGCGAAAGTAGTAGCTCCTCCTTGAATCCGGCAGCACGACGGTGTGGTGGCGGTGTCGATGGAGATCTCCGATGGAGCTTCGCTAAGCGTTGCGGCAGAGGTGGAGGAGGTGGGGCGGCTAGGGTTTGGGGAGAGGAGGTGGCCGGCCACTTAGGGGTGCGGCCAAGCTATGGGCTTGTGGTGGCCGGCCCCCTCCCCTTGCCCCTCATTATATAGGTGGAACCCCCAAGTGTTGGACTACAAGTCTTCGAATAAGACCCCAACCCAAAACCTTCCATGTGTAGGGAAACCTACCCAAGGTGGGATTCCCACCTCAAGTGGGACTCCCACCCTTTCATGAGGGGGGTGGCCGGCCACCCTTGGTGGAGTCCACCTGGGACTCCACCCCTCTAGGGTTGGTCGGCCATGAGAGGTGGAGTCCCTCCGGGACTCCGCCTTCCAAAGTGATTTCTTCCGGACTTTTCTAGAACCTTCCATAAATGCACCAGATCATTTTCAAACTTATAAAATGACTTCCTATATATGAATCTTATTCTCCGGACCATTCCGGAACTCCTCGTGATGTCCGGGATCCCATCCGAGACTTCGAACAAAACTTCGAACTCCATTCCATATTCAAGTTCTACTAATACGACATCAAACCTTAAGTGTGTCACCCTACGGTTCGCGAACTATGTAGACATGGTTGAGACTTCTCTCCGACCAATAACCAATAGCGGGATCTGGAGATCCATAATGGCTCCCACATATTCAACGATGACTTAGTGATCGAATGAACCATTCACATACGATACCGATTCCCTTTGTCACGCGATATTTTACTTGTCCGAGGTTTGATTATCGGTATCTCTATACCTTGTTCAACCTCGTCTCTTGACAAGTACTCTTTACTCGTACCGTGGTATGTGGTCTCTTATGAACCATTCATATGCTTGCAAGCTATTTAGACGACATTCCACCGAGAGGGCCCATAGTATATCTATCCGTCATCGGGATGGACAAATCCCACTGTTGATCCATATGTCTCAACTCATACTTTCCGGATACTTAATCCCACCTTTATAACCACCCATTTACGCAGTGGCGTTTGATGTAATCAAAGTACCTTTCCGGTATAAGTGATTTACATGATCTCATGGTCGAAAGGTCTAGGTAACTATGTATCGAAAGCTTATAGCAAATAACTTAATGACGTGATCTTATGCTACGCTTAATTGGGTGTGTCCATTACATCATTCATATAATGACATAACCTTGTTATTAATAACATCTAATGTTCATGATCATGAAACTATGATCATCTATTAATCAACAACCTAGTTATACAAGAGGCTTACTAGGGACTCCTTGTTGTTCACATAACACACATGTATCAATGTTTCGGTTAATACAATTATAGCATGGTATGTAAACATTATCATAAACACAAAGATATATAATAACCATTTATTATTGCCTCTTGGGCATATCTCCAACAGTCTCCCACTTGCACTAGAGTCAATAATCTAGTTTTACTTTTGTAAAGATATAACACCTTGGCCTTCCGGTGTTTTATCATGTTTTGCTCTCGGGAGAGGTTTTAGTCAACGGATCTGACATGCTCAGAAACGTATGTATTTTGAAATTCATTTGCGTCTTAATGCATCACTCATTTCCAAATGAGTCGGCATTAAATATGTTTGGTCTTCTGGTGGAACCTTAATTCCGCGATCTGAAATATGTCACTAATATTGTCACACACAATATAGCTTCAAAGTTCTGTCACCATTGGAACTACAACAAGTTCTCAAAGAACCTCTTGACTTAACATCCTCAGTCTTTATCAAAACAATGACATACTCTGCCTTCATTTGTAGAATCCGTCACAATATTTAGAACTCTTCTAAATCTAGCATAGACAACTTCTAGCTCATTGTGCTACCTTTTAAACAACATTTAGTCTAATTTGAGATTGACATTTTATTTTTTTATATGTGACAAAACAAATATCGGTGCAACACCTTACAGTGATTTGTTTGTTAGTTCTCCATACAAAACTATATATATATATATATATATCCTTGGTTCTTCTTAAGTACTCAAGAATATTCTTACTGTTTTTCAATGATCATCACATGAATCATTCTGGTACATGCTCATAACACTTTTAGAGCACAGGACATCTGATTGTGTACATATTATTCGTGATCTATAATCATTCATGTGTTTTTACTCATTGAGTGTCAGATACACTCAAGTCTTGTTAAACCTTCACATGACAAGAACATTTTCTTAATATTTCTATATTGAACTACTTCAATATCCATTCTATGTACTTTGACTTAAACTTATTATGTGTTTCAATCTATCTTCGTAGATCTTGACACTAAATTTGTTTCAGTCCATATCCTTTCATTGAAGTTAATTTCTCAATGAAACCTTTTAATCAAGTATATAATTACATCATTTATAACCAACTATATGTCATCTGCATAAGTATTATAAATATGTCTCAGCGCTCCCACTTAATTTCTTGCAAATGCAAGCATCTTCATCGTTTCTGATGAAATCAAAAACTCTTTGACTATTTCATCCGGTGAAGATTCCAACTCTGCGATACTCACTTCATCCAGTAGAAGTTTGTATACCTATCTAGTATTCGACGGACCAGCAAAACTCTTGGTTGTATCTTGTATACACCTTTAATACACACTTCTGATAAGTAATGTATTTTGCCATCCTACTAGCATATCTCATACAATAAATATGTAGTGATTACTAGAATAATCCACATAGACTATAAGCATTGCTACGGAAGATCTAATCTTATCGTAGTCAACTCTTTGAACTTTGTCGTAAACAACTTTTCGACAAGTCGAGCTTCTTCAAGGATATTTCATCCAAGTCCATCAATTTTATAGATCCATTTACTTTCAAAAAGTATTCATCTATCTTGGATTTCATGGCGTATAGTCATTTTAACGGAGTCAGGGCCCATCATAACTTCTTTGTTTGTACTTGGTTTATCATTGATCAAAATCAATCCTTTGTCCACAAATCATTTATTTGATCACAAAGTAAACCATACCTACAAGGTTCAATATGTACTTTGATCTCCATGGCTAAAACACTTTGTAGTCATGGGAGCCATGATCGTCGTGGCCGCTTTCGGAACCAATTCCGATGCTGCGCTACTCTGATCATTATGCTCAGGTTCATAAACCTTATCAAATTCTATTGTCCTCCCACTCAAATACTTCGCTAGAAACAATTTCTTGGAAATAAATAAGAAACATCGACAAACACTTTTGTCTTTGTATCCATAGTGGAAAGAATTCCCAATCAATACTTTGGGATAACCAACAAAGATATTCATCCGATTTTGGTTGTAAACTCTTATACCAAAATTTATAGAAAGGACTATTAGGGTTTATACCCATGCCATAACTTGTATGGTGTCATTTCAATGGATCATGATGATGCTCTATTTAGTGTAAAAGCGGTAGTCTCTAAAGCATAATCCACAAAAATATAATGGCATTAATATTTTATCTCATCATTGACCCAACAAGGTTTGGATACATCTCTCGGATACTTCATCATCACTATGATACTCCAAGAAACGTGAGTTGTAGAACAATTTCATAACTCTCTTAGATGTTCGCTAAAACTAGTAATTCAAATATTTCCACTATGATCCAATCATAGATATTTGACTTTTCTATTACGATGATTTCCACTTCATGTTGAAATTTATTTGAATCCATTCAAATGTTTCAAACTTCTTCCTTATCGAATATATCCACATATATATACTCAATTCATTGTTGGAAGTTTTCATGAAGTAGAAGAATCTCCCGCACACAACTTATGCCCAGTGAACCTCATATATCATCATGTATGTTTTCACTAAGTTAGTTGCCCGTTCAACTCTTGGCCTATGAACGGTATTTTAGTCATTCTCTTTAGAAAAGATTTGCAAGCGCCAAACGATTCAAAAAATCAAATGACTCCAAAAATCCATTTGCATGGAGTTCCTTCATGCGTTTCTTTCTAACATGACCTAAATGGCGGTTCCACAAATAAGTGGAATTCAAATCATTTGCCTTATGGCATTTTAGCGTCAGTGTTATGTATGTGTGTTTCACCATTAAGATTTATAATAACTTACCCATCGTACATGGAGTAATTTCATAATTTGAACAACTTATTGTTTTCATTTGACTAGAGCAAAATAACAATTAAGTTCTTTATTATAAATTCTAAGGGCTAGATAGAATGCCAACGATGAACATAATAACACTTTATTTTTGTTCCAGACGTGCATTCCTATCATATTCCTTATTAGTCACTTAGGCCATCGTTATTCTTGTATTGCGTTGTATTGTATGACATCTCATACCAACCAATCTGGTACAAATACCCAAGAATTTCATTATGTGACCAAACAAGGAATACATCCATAACATGTATATCATTTATATACACCTGAGCTAGACTTTCTAGTCTTTTCTTTCTTTCTGCCAATAATCTTTTGTAGTTTCTCTTTTAGCTTTCCTCATTCTCAGAAAACACTTCACCTACAATAACTTCTAGGTTTGTTGGTCAAATACCAATAACCTTGAGGTTCTTACTTTGAAGTTGATCATCTTATGACAAGTGTTTTAGATTTCATTATTAGTAACTTTGTAATATGATGAACAATTTCACTCATAATTTTATCCATCATATCATGACGACTTTTCCGAGACCATGTTTGTACATGCTAGGCTCGTAAAGTTTAATGTCAGTATTCGCATGGGCAAATCTGACTTGCACCCGTTGTATGCTCACGTAGAATCTATAACACCCGATCATTACGTGATGCTTCGAAACGACGAGTCTTACCAACGGTGCATACTAAGGACGATCACTTCATGGATATGCGAATATCGTTAGTGCCCGAATGGTTGGAGGATTGGGATGCCTTGCATCTTCAACCTTCGTACATTCCCATAAAACTTATGAGTTTATGTAGTCTCACCAAATTATATTCTATCATCTTGCAATAAGGTCTTAGATATCACATATATCTCATACCTTGATTATTTCTGAAAACTAAATTTTCAGCTCCTTACTTTTCAAACAGATTTGAACTTCAAGTTTCACGGAGACAAGATAACTTTAGGTACTAATTAAAACCATAGTTCTTTGAATCAACAATGTGAGGTTTACTAAAAATTTGCAATAGGACTTAATCATATCTTGATTCTTTAACAATACGGTACCAGTCCGTAAAGTTTCTTGTCAGATTTTAACAGTATTTCTAGCTCAATTACAAGGCTAGCGCATGGTAGAATACGGATGCTAATACTACAAAATTAATTCAAAATACTACTCAGACTATGTTTATGATAGTTAGTTCATGTTTTAATCTAATTACTAATGAACTCCCACTTAATACAACATCCCTCATAGTTGTTAAGTGGTACACGATCCACATCCACTACACCAAAACCGATCATCATGTGAGATGATGTAGCTTCAATGGTGAACATCAACATGTTGATCATATCATCCATATGACTCGTGTTCAACCTTTCGGTTTTCGTTGTCCCGAGGCCATGTCTGTACATGCTAGGCTCGTCAAGCAAACCCAAGTATTCCGCGTGTGCAACATGGCTTACACCCGTTGTTATGTATGTGTGTTTCACCATTAAGATTTATAATAACTTATCCATCGTACATGGAGTAATGTCATAATTTGAACAACTCATTGTTTTCATTTGACCAGAGCAAAATAACAATTATTAAGTTCTTTATTATAAATTCTAAGGGCTAGATAGAATGCCAACGACGAACATAATAACACTTTATTTTGTTCCAGACGTGTATTCCTATCATATTCCTTGTCAGTCACTTAGGCCATTGTATTCTTGTATTGTGTTGTTTTGTATGACACTTCATACCAACCAATATAGTACTAATACCCAAGAATTTCATAGTGTGACCTAACTAGGAATACAACCATAACATGTATATCATTTATATACACCTGAGCTAGACTTTCTAGTCTTTTCTTTCTTTCTGCCAAAATATCTTTTGCAGTTTCTCTTTTAGCTTTCCTCATTATTCAGAAAAATACTTCAACATCAATAACTTCTAGGTTTGTTGGTCAAATACCAATAACCTTGAGGTTCTTACTTTGAAGTTGATCATCATATGACAAGTGTTCCGGATTTCTCTATTAATAACCTTTTAATATGATGAACAATTTCACCCATAATTTTATCCATCATATCATGACGAATTTTCGAGACCATGTCTGTACATGCTAGGCTCGTAAAGTTTAACCTTAGTATTCGCATGTGCAAATCTGGCTTGTACCCGTTGTAAGCACACGTAGAATCTATAACACCCGATCATCACGTGATGCTTCGAAACGACGAGTCTAAGCAACGGTACATACTAAGGACAATCACTTCATCGATATGCGAATATCGTTGGTGCCCCAATAGTTGGAGGATTGGGACGCCTTGCGTCTTCAACCTTCGTACATTCCCATAAAACTTATGAGTTTATGTAGTCTCACCAAAATATATTCTATCATCTTGCAATAAGGTCTTAGATATCACATATATCTCATACCTTGATTATTTCTGAAAACTAAATTTTCAGCTCCTTATTTTTCAAACAGATTTGAACTTCTAGTTTTACGGAGACAAGATAACTTTAGGTACTAATTGAAACCACAACTCTTTGAATCAACAATGTGAGGTTTACTAAAAGTTTGCAATAGGACTTAATCATTTCTTGATTCTTTAACAATACGGTACCAGTCCGTAAAGTTTCTTATCAGACTTAACAGTATTTCTATCTCAATTACAAGACTAGCGCATGGTAGAAAATGGATGCCAATACTACAAAATTAATTCAAAATACTACTCAGACTATGTTTATGATAATTAGTTCATGTTTTAATCTAATTACTAATGAACTCCCACTTAATACAACATCCCTCATAGTTGTTAAGTGGTACACGATCCAAATCCACTACACCAAAACCGATCATCACGTGAGATGATGTAGCTTCAATGGTGAACATCAACATGATGATCATATCATCCATATGACTCATGTTCAACCTTTCGGTTTCCGTTGTCCCGAGGCCATGTCTGTACATGCTAGGCTCGTCAAGCAAACCCAAGTATTTCGCGTGTGCAACATGGCTTACACCCGTTGTATGTTGAGTTTATCACACCCGATCATCACGAGATGCTTCAAAACGTCAAACAATGCAACGGTGCATACGAGGGGAGAACACTTTATTATCTTGATATTAATGTGAGGGATCATCTTATAATGCTACCGTCGCGTTCTAAGCAAAATAAGATGCATAAAGGATTAACATCACATGCAATTCATATGTGATATGATATGGCCCTTTAGTCTTTGCGCCTTCGATCTTCATCTCCAAAGCACGGACATGATCTCCATCATCAACGGGCATGATCTCCATCATCGTTGGCGTAGCGTCAAGGTTCATGGCGTCGTCTTCATGGTTGTTCACCTCATGTAGCAACTATTACAACTACTTTGAAATACTACTCAACATGAAATTTAAAGACAACCATAAGGCTCCTGCCGGTTGCCACAATACAATAATGATCATCTCATACATATTCATCATCACATTATGGCCATATCACATCACCAAACCCTGCAAAAACAAGTTAGACGTCTCTAATTTGGTTTGCATATTTTACGTGGTTTAGGGTTTTTGAGTAAGATCTAATCTACCTACGAACATGAACCACAACGGTGATACTAGTGTTGTCAATAGAAGAGTAAATTGAATCTTCACTATAGTAGGAGAGACAGACACCCGCAAAGCCTCTTATGCAATACAAGTTGCATGTCGAACGAGGAACAAGTCTCATGAACGCGGTCATGTAAAGTTAGTCCGAGCCGCTTCATCCCACTATGCCACAAAGATGCAAAGTACTCAAACTAAGGATAACAAGAGCATCAACGCCCACAAAACCATTGTGTTCTACTCGTGCAACCATCTATGCATAGACACGGCTCTGATACCACTGATGGGATTCGTAGCATAGAAAACAAAAATTTTCCTACCGCGAGAACGCAATCCAAGCCAAGATGCAATCTAGAAGACGGGAGCAACGAGGGGATGAACGAGACTAACCCTTGAAGATTTCCAAAGCCTACAAGAGGAGGCTCTTGTTGCTGCGGTAGATGATCACTTGCCGCTTTCAAAAGCGCGTAGAAGATCTTGACGGTGCCACAATCGGGCAGCACCTCCGTACTCGGTCACACGTTCGGTGTTGGTGAAGACGACGTCCTTCTCCCCGTTCCAGCGGGCAACGAAAGTAGTAGCTCCTCCTTGAATCTGGCAGCATGACGACATGGTGGCGGTGTCGATGGAGATCTCCGGCGGAGCTTCGCTAAGCGTTGCGGGAGAGGTGGAGGAGGTGGGGAGGCTAGGGTTTGGGGAGAGGGGGTGGCCGGCCACTTAGGGGTGCGGCCAAACTATGGGCTTGTGGTGGCCGGCCCCCTCCCCTTGCCCCTCATTATATAGGTGGAACCCCCAAGTGTTGGACTACAAGTCTTCGAATAAGACCCCAACCCAAAACCTTCCATGTGTAGGGAAACCTACCCAAGGTGAGATTCCCACCTCAAGTGGGACTCCCACCCTTCCATGAGGGGGGTGGCCGGCCACCCTTGGTGGAGTCCACCTGGGACTCCACCCCTCTAGGGTTGGCCGGCCATGAGAGGTGGAGTCCCTTCGGGACTCCGCCTTCCAAAGTGATTTCTTCCAGACTTTTCTAGAACCTTCTAGAACCTTCCATAAATGCACCGGATCATTTCTAAACTTATAAAATGACTTCCTATATATGAATCTTATTCTCCGGACCATTCCGGAACTCCTCGTGATGTCCGGGATCCCATCTGAGACTTCGAACAATACTTCGAACTCCATTCCATATTCAAGTTCTACTATTACAACATCAAACCTTAAGTAAATATTGTTTAAACAATAATAGTTCACAATCACACATCACATAATTTTACAAATAAGACTACTCAAATTGAATATAGAAACATACTATCCAGGTTGGTTTCCCACATGAGTTCACATGTTCTCAATCAAATCAGCTTGAAGGCGGTCGTGGGTGGTCCGATCCCGGAATGAATTATGCATATCCAAGAAGTCCCAAGAAGTTGCCCCTACCTGTGGCTCAACCAACTCGCCCTGGAATTCCGAGTCATCATCATAGATGTTGTCATCCCGCTCATCCTCAACGATAATATTGTGCATGATGACACATGCTATCATGACCTCCCACATCCTCTCGGCGCTCCATGTTCTCGTAGGGTGTCATACAATTCTCCAACGCGATTGTAGAACACCAAATGCCCGCTCAACATCCTTGCGGGACGCCTCTTGCTTCTTTGCGGACATCTTGCATTTTTCATCTTGGGGGTTATGGATTATCTTCACCAAGGTTGCTCACGAAAGGTAAAGGCCATCATCTAGATAATAACCCTTGTTATAAAAATGACCGTTGATCTCATAGGAAATTTGAGGAGCATTCCTTCTGTAAGCCTAGCAAACACCGGAGAGTGTTGTAGGACGTTGATATCATTGTTGGATCATGCTATGCCAAAGAAGGAGTGTCAAATCCAGCGATCTTGCGACGCAACTGCCACCAATATTACCGTGTACCCCTTTTTATGCCCTTTGAGCATTCCTTGCCAACCAAATGGCTAGATCTTCCACTTTCAATGCATGCAATCTATGCTTCCCCGCATACCAGAAAAACCCCTCTTTTCATTGATAGACAAGAGGCGGGCAGTGTCTTCGGTGGTCGGCTCTCTCAGATAAAGTTTGCGAAACACCGCAATAACAATGTTGCAAAACTTGTGCATGGCCTCAATGCATGTTGATCGCTCATGCACATGTACTCGTCAACAAGATCACCAGGTACTCCATATGCAAGCTGGCGAATGGCAGCCGAACATTTCTGATACGAGGAGAAGCCAACCTTACTGGTGCAATCGAGCTTGGCACCAAAGTAGTCATCATATGTTCTCACGCCATGAAGAATATCCAGAAACAACTTCCTGGACATTCGATACCGGCAACGGAATGTCTTCTCGTCGTAAATCGGAATGGTATGATGAAAATAGTCTCACATAATGTCGACGTGTCCACCGAATCGATCTCGGTCTTTGTTGGCCTTGTGCTTCATCGACGACCCACCTATGTGCTTCGGCAACAGAAAATGGTCGTGCGCCATGCATGCAGTGGCAAGCAAGAGCTCGGTCTCACCGTCGGACTCCTCATCCGACAATGATTCGATGGCATTTTTGTACAAAAATTTAATTGACTTGCTATTCATTTACACAAGACAAGGATATTTGGCTACTTCAACTTTATGCCCACGTTGGTGCAACGGAGGAGAAGAAACTTTGGATGAGATGCATAATTTGCACTCGCCGTGGAAACTGGAGGAGCAGGTAGCGGAGGCACTGTTGGGCGAGCCGGACAAGCTTTGCGCCCGCAAAAGAGTTGTTGTGTAATATCCCAGGATTTGGGGTTACAAAAAGAGAGGAAACAGATGTGTGCATTGCATTCATGCATAGAAAATACGTTGAAATTTCGCGCTTTAAAGTAAAATAGTCACATTAACTGAAGTTTCACTTGACCTTGATGGAATTGAAGTAGATCATCAAGTCAAACGCTAAAATCTTGTTTTGGGGTAGTCATGATTTGATCTAAGGGGTTAGATCAAATGGAACTAAAAACAACATAACAACACTTTAATCAAGGATCAGTGACTTGATCTTATAAAAGATCATAATGTGGTATTCCTGCCATAACAGACGAACATCTATTTAATTGGAAATCAAGTAACAATAAATGGAGAAACTATTCCTAACTTATCTTTTCCATGTCTTAAACTAATCCATGATCCTACCATGAACCTCATGGTATTCTTTCTACTTAATTCTTGGAAACATGACAAGGAGATCAACCCTAGCTAGAAGTATATATTCTTCTCTATTCCAAATTATTATACATCAAATCTAGAGAAGTGAGAGTTCTATATTATTTATTAGAGAAACAATGACAAACCTAGAGCTAAATCTTGGATATACATCCATATACTCACATCATCATCTTTAAGAAGAACAGTAGGATATTATTGAAGACATTCCCTAGAGAGAGAAATCCTTTATGTGAAGCATAGATATTGATGATCATATCATTCTCTATGGAGCCTAAATTTAGGTTACTATTAAAGTCCTTCCCAAGTGAGAGAGACCATTCATACCAATCATAGCTTTACCTATTTAAGAATAGATGACAACCTTTGAACTAAATAATTAGGGGATAAACCATTTCATATTGGTGTGGTGATATAACCAAATACCAAATGGAATAAGACCATATCCATGAGTTGATGAAATAAGGATAATATTAATCCAACTAAGCTAGACAAGTGAAGTCTTAGCCTAAATACCTAAGGAGATGTTAGGAGTACACCATAAACCCTAGAATAATCAATGCCTACATAAATGAGCACAAGCTATGGTGTTACACTCAAGCTAGATAAGCCCACACTTGGTTTTGAGAGAGAAAACTAATCATACACCCACATAATTATATTAGAGAGTGGATTTGGTGATCAGGGGGTACGTGAGCACCCCTAGACACCGTTAGATTTTATTTTAGATTCGATATCCGCGAGTAGATACTCACGGCCATCAAACGGCCGTGAAATCTAGTTTTCTGCCTCTGAGCTGCATGTGCATCCCTGACCTCTTCTCCTCCTCCCGTCGGTCGGCCCGCGACCCAGACGCCTCCCTGTCCCACTCCACGTCTCCTCGTCAACGTCGCCTCCCTCTCGTCGTCGCTGATGGCCTCCACCTCTTCCCCTGCCCTCGCCGCTATGCTTCACCTCAATCGACCATGCGGGAACATCTCGGCAAGATCCGTGAAAAAACTTTGATTTTTTAAATAGAATGAGAATTTTTGGCGGAATTTTGAGGCGGGGAAGCCGGATCCGATGGCAGGGAAGATGGATCTGAGGCAACCCTCCTCTGCCAACGTCGACTTCGTGGCGGCAGATGCCAGCGACGGCGCTTCACCTCCGTTGTCACCGCGGCACCAACACAGCAACTCGATGCCGCCTCAACCTGCTCGAGTCGCGCATCAGGCAGCTCAGCTGCGAGCTGTATCGCGCCGCATGTGGAGGACATCACGTGGTCCGAGTCGCGCGGCGTCCATGCACGCATGCGCCGCGGCGGGACGCGCCGGGGCTAATTGGAGGGCCGTGCAAATCTTGCAGAGGGATGCCGCCCCCAATCCCTCCCTCTCCCGCCGGTCTTGCTAGAAAGGACGGGCGGCCTTGCTGCAAGGGATTGGCGGTTGACCAGAGGTGTCAAGGAAGCCGTCGGTGCTGCCAGGCGCAGTGTGACGTGCGAGGCCGTCGCCGGTGTTGCGACCAACTCCGGCAATGGTGCCGCCCGCGGGGCTCTGGTTTAAGGTGATGGTAGGGAAGTAATAACATGGTACCAAGAATTTGCCTAGTTAATTAGCTATGCCAATCTTATAAGTATTTAGATACAAGCACTCCATCAATAGTGAGGGGGAACTAAAACCTAGCTAGTCCATTATGGTACCCATTCATATCTATAACCTAGGTCTATCTCTCAATATTAGTTTGTGCATCACTTGGACGATCACAACTATAAACCTAGTCCACATTTGAGTTTCAAACCATGTGGCATTAGGTGAATATATTTAGAACCCTAAAATTGCTCACTAGTTAAATCTTATGCTCCACTTATCACACATAAGAACACCTAGTGCTAAATCCTATAATTAAAACCATGTGTGGTTATCAACCACTTATTCTCATAAACCAAAATCAAACCTTGATGGGAACAAGACCTACCTTAGGTACTTTCAAAGATCAAGATAGTAATAACCTTAAAAGGGGTTATAATAGAAATTATAAAACCCTAACAAATAGGTGCTCACATAACATCATATGTAAGTGACCAACTTCTCAAATATAAAGTCAAGTCCTAATGATAACTTCTAAAACATTTGAGTAGGAATAATCAACTCTAATTATTCAACAGGGAGTTATATTACAAATGAAACAGGAAATTTAAATGAATACATAAAGTTATGCCTAGTTGAAAATTGCAATACAGCTCATATATATTAAATGTTTGTTCTGAACAACAAAACAATGTAGTGATCATTGTTATTAATCCTAATTAAATAGATAGAAACATTTGTAAACAGAATTGAGTTCAAATTTGAATTCAAACAATGTAGTGATCATTGTTTAATTCTTCTCGCCGTCGATTGGAGCACCCTCAAGCCGCGCCGTGAAGCCCTAGAGCTCCGCCTTGTCTCCAGCTACCTCCTCGTGGAGGCGCTCTTGACGGGAAGCCCTAAGCCCGACGAATCGAGCCATCGTTTCTCCGCCGGCCACCATCAGATGCCCCGTTCGCCGTCGAGGTAGGCCACTGCAAGCCTCACCGACACGCCTGTCGTACTCGCGGTGAGCTCCTCTACTGCATGGCATACTCGCCTTGCTTCCTAGACCGTCGTAGCATCGTCGCGCCGTTCACCCGTGTCCGCCGCCGCTGTTTGTGCTCGCCGGAGCTACTCTGGTGACCAATAGGAGGGGGCACGGCCACCCTTAGGCTCAACATAGTACTGCGCCTCCAACCAGTAACTCAGCAGAGACGCGGCAGTACCAAATTTCCGGCGCCAACTTCGCCTGGCCGCCGGCCGGCCACTCCAGCGCCACCTCGGCGATTTTGACCTCGGTCAAAGGCCGCGTGGCGGCTGACGTGTGTCTGGCCCACTGGTCAGTGACTATGTGGGTAGTTTAACCCGGTACATTTAGTATTTTCGATTAATTTAAATTCCAGAAAATACTGAAACTTTGCAGATAAATAAAAAAGTCATTATAACTCAGAAAAGTATATATAAGATATCAAAATTCTTATAAAAGTAAACTCTATCCAATAAAAATATAAAATGAAAATTTTATTTTTAATAAATTTTTAATTATTTAAAACTTGTTCATTATGTCTTTTCTTTTTATTCTAAATTCAAATCAAATTCAATAATTAATTAAACTTTTCTAAACTAAACAAAAACGAGTAAGAAAATAAGGAAAACATTAAAACTAATTTTCCTTTATCCTTAATTTAATGAATCCTTATCAGAGGGATTTAAAATCTTAAATGGAATTTATCCTAATTATTAATCTTCTAAAAATAATAAAATTCTAAGACCATTATTATTTTGTTTCAAGGTTAATAATAAATGCAACTTTGTAATAGGTAGTAATTTAAGACCTACATTACAAATAGGAAACCCTAGATCCATAAGGAAGAAAACTAGAACCTCATCATTTCATGAGAAAACCCTAAAACCCTAATTCCATTAGGAACGCTAGCTCTATTATTCTATGTGAACCCTAATTTGCTTCTAACCTAAACCCTAGGTTATAAAATATGATCATGGTAATTTATTTTCACTTATATCTTCATAATTAGCAGCTAAATACATACCCATGTTCACATAAAATATAGGAACCCTCTTGATAATAAATTGGTATTCCATGTGTTCATACTAATAAAACCTAAAAGATCAAGTAGGGCAACTTGTAAATGTAAACCCTAGTTCCTATCATAAATTATCATCCTTACCTATCCATATTAAGCATCACACCATTGTGATGAACCCTAATAGCAACCATGCCCAATATTGTGCATCATATACCCTACACACTAAAACCTACTAGCATTAGATGTTTATGAACCATCAAAACTAGGAGCCAATTATTCCTTACTTAATGGATCTAATAGCAAGCCCTAGACAACCTCAACCTTAATTAAAATATCTCTTAATACTTAAGTAATATATTCTTCAAAAGTTATTCTTTTGAAGTAAATAAGGAGTAGCCATCAACCCTGCTTAATAGGATCTATAAACCCTAGCCAGCTATCACCCGCAAGGTATACCAACCTTGATAGCACCCATGTATAATGATTTGCTTAACATGGGCTTCACTAAAACCATATAAGCTCTAGATGCTGATGAATCCAACTTTGTTGTGATCCGTCTAATCCTTACTCTAGAAACTAATTGGAACCATAGTAAACCATAGAACCCCAGCAACCTAATTATCATACTTGTTTTCATGAAAGAACATGTTCTTCAAAATTTATTCTTTTGAAGTATATAACAAGTAATCATCCACATGCACTATATGACTTAAAATTGACAACTGCTCTTTACTTATTATACATCTACTATCCTTTGGTGTGTATGATTGTTATTATGCATTCTACCACTTGTTTATGATTTTAAGACAACAAAACCCTAATAAGAACCTTGTTTGTGGAATCACTCTAAAAGTGCAACACACCCTAAACCAATCGTAGCAACTCACTAATCCTAAATCATCGGGATTAGGTCACCCTTAGAGCGATTGCATCTTATACTTATGCATTATTGCATCCTTGCAAATCTTTTAAACATCGTCCTTATCGGACAATGATGCTATTTCAGAATTTGGAGTTATTGCGTATCGAAGACCTTGCCTGCTTAATCTTGCATTCAAGAAAGGCAAGTTCATCGCTTGCTCATGTCATATGAGTATTTTTACCAAATTACTTGCAAAGTACTATACTTATCACTCTTGCGTGAAAAGCAAAAATGCTAATTTCATAACTATGAATATGACTATGTGGTGGGCAATGGAACCATGGTATGAGTATGGTGGAGGTTCCATTGCAATGGGTTTATATCCATCTAGGATTAACAAAAAATGTCGTCCAGTAATTCTTGTGTCGTAAGACCCATGTTAACCATAAGATCTGGAGTGGGACAGAGTAGTCAGTTGTGTTTCTTCCTCTCGTTCATCAACGGATGCGCTTACCGTAGTCAGTTGAATCTCGAGAGACAACCGGGGTGGTTGGGGAGCCCTAAGTCCCCATGGTAATGCGGTCTATGATGGGTTGCAACGATCGGCGAAGGTATCGGGTCAGGAAACCTGATAGTAGTCGAGGTCGGATGGTATCCAATGGATACGCTGGCCGGCGAGGACCCAAGGTCGGAATTGCAACAAAGGGTGGGTGTTTGGGGTCGCGGAGAAACACAATGATTGGCTAGGACCTTATACCGGGCCTCACACCAAGGAACTGTGGACGAGAACTAGACTCGGTTGGCAACAAGGTTAAGATCTCTTATGGGTAAAGCAACACACCTCTGAAGAGTGTATCAAATCATGACATGTCACTCCCTGTTCCGGGTTATGCAACTGCGAACGCTGCCGGAAAGGAACTCCGTGAAGTTCTAATAAACCGGTGAAGGCTGGCGGACATAGCTCTTCAGAATAAAAGCAACCTTTTGAGGAAATGATTACAAAAACTTGCATTGCCTTGGACTTTCTGGTCTATGGTTGTAGCTAGTGCATTAAACACCTCTTTCCTATAATGAATTTGTTGAGTACGCTCGTACTCATCCCACCCTTAAATCCCCTGCTTAGATATGGAGGCATCGAAGGAGGATCTACAACGCAACCTGAAGACCGAGGAGTCCACAATTACTTCAAGGGACAGGAACTTGTCGGGAGAGAGTCAAATACCACATCCAACAAGGAGAAAATCTAGATTAGTAATAGAAGGGATCTAGCTCCCTAAACCTAGCTCCTATTTAGCTAGAATCTAGTCATAGTCTCTATATCTAGTCAAATACTCTATAAATAGAGTTCGTGATAAGATTAGATTACGAGTCGTTCCTCTGGAGTTTATTTGTAAGTTTTACCTTGTTGTACAGTAGGAGGCTATGTTAATATTCTGTAAAGAGTCAGAGTTGTAATTCTATAGACATGCCTTGGACCCGCATATATTTCTGTTGTACCACTCTGAGCGATGTAATACTAGTGGAATAAGGTTTCATTGGTGTTATGTCAGACTTGCATACTACACCATGCAGTGGTATGCTGGGTCACCGCATGTTGCTCCGCAGGTGGGATGGAGATAGCACGCAGACAACTCTGACTACGCGCACTGCGATGGGGAGCAGTCAACGACATCGAGGGAGGCAGTTGTCGGCCAGACAAGATGCGTCGACAACATAGTCTGCCCGGCAACCGCCAGGTACAACGGGCAACCGATAGCTTCCACGTCCGTTTGGAACTGCTGGCACCAACGACAACTGAGGGCGTAGACAATGGCGCTGCCTGGTGGTGGCGAAGGAGCCGGCAGTCAAGGGTTTGGGTAGAGGAGAAGTTAGATTCTTCTCACTGCTAGGAGCGACCGGGTAGGCAAAGGGAGGACAAAGGAGGGCGCGCGAAATCGTCCGACGCATCGGCGGCCCAAATTTGGGGCGCAGATGCATCGGTCCGCCCGAGTCGGTCCAGTTGCGTCGCTCCGCTGGAGCATGCGCTGGCTGTTCGTCCTTCCGCGCGGACCGAAACAGACACAACTGAACTGGATGGGTTGGCCCGCTAGAGATGCCCTAAATTTCTAGCGCCCACCGAAATTGCTTTTGGGGGGGGGGGGGGGGGGTAAAGCTTCTTCCTTTCACATGGGCATTTTCTTGGCTGTCGTCTCATGTAGGATTCTTCTTCCTTCTTGGGCCTAATTAGTCTTATGTTCCTACTCCTTTGGCTGGTGCCAAATCAGGTGACTTTGAAGTTGAAGCTTGCCCGCAGAACGATGTAACCATGCTGGTAGTACTATGATTGCCTTAGAGCGCAGATGTCTCTGTCCCTAGGAACGTGATGCTTAGGTGCGAGGTGAAACACAAGCAGGAGATCGAGAAAAGAAATCATACGGATTGCAACCTACAGATGAAGAATCTGCTTCATTGTTCCCACCATCTATATCAGATGTTTAATAAGAATAGGAATCGAATAAGCTGCTGATTGACTGAGGAAGCATTTGAAAAGAAAGGAAGGGTGATGCTTGTTAAACAAAGCTGCGTGTGGGGCCGCCACGTATAGCTGTAGTTTATGCTGTAGCATCGGTTATTTCCGTTATTGCTGTAGTAGCATCGGTTATTGCTCAGGTTACGAATGACCCAATCTATCTATGGCAACCACCCCTACTTTTAGTAGATGGAGATGCGCACCTAGAAAAGACGGATGAAAGAGAACCCGCCCTTCTGACTTCTTCTCTTGTCTGTCCTTTACGCAAAGCGATCTATGGTCTCAACAAGCCCCGATAGCGTCGGTTTTTGAAGTTTACTTTGGCTTCAAGAGTATTTTTTTAGACATCATAAGCCAACAGGTTAGAGTGTGATGGTCCAGGTGAACCTTAATACACATATTACAACTATCATTATCGCAGCTCTCCTTTGCTAAAACATGTGTAACCTTATAATTCTCGGAATTTGATCTCCTGGGCCTAGAACTCTTGAGAAGCGTCTTCATTTCCTCGACCAACGGACCATGAATCAAACAGTCCAACTCCTTCACCCTAAGCTTAAAGAGTTGCTAACATAGGAACTCCCTCCAATGCACAACTTACCGTCACAGAGAACGTTCGCCTGAACAGCCTCACTTTGTACATAAGTAAACCCCAAAGCCAAGTTCAGCCGCTCTCAAAGGGTACATTGCATGCCAACTAAAGCCTTTTATGTAATTGATTTAATTGATATATTGCATTCGAGATGCTTTTCTTAGTGTTGTTGTTGAGACTAGCTTTTATTCTGTTTATAAATATCAGCTTGATCGACAATGTAATTGTTTATTGTATTCGACTTGCAAAAAGAGCATAAATTGTCTCTTGAACACGAATATAAGGTAATTCTCCGTAATGTTTGTTTGTAGTTCAAGACACTTGAAAGGCATAGTTAAAAATGTTAACGAGGGAAAGCATGTTTGTTCTACGAATAACTAAGACACATTTGCAAAATATTTTTTAAACCACAATTCAGTATAATAAGCACATCAATTTTAAACATGTATTTTTCTCCCATGCGAAATTGTTATTCAACCACATGCAAGCAAAATTAAGTCGGCCAGGACAAGCATAGCCTGGCCACTCACATACATAGGCATCAAGAGACAACCAATAGCTTAGCTATCAAAGGATGTCATGCTCTCAAGCATAGAAATCAAATCTTCAAGGTCGGAAGCAACCTTAGATAGCTTAGCTATCAAAGGATGTCATGCTCTCAAGCATAGAAATCAAATCCTCAAGGTCGGAAGCAACCTTATCCCCATCAGTACTAACACAAGACATGCCTTCATTCATTCGTGCAAACACAAGCTGAGATATCCGGACGTTGACGGCGTAGCTGGAGATGAGCTGAATGATTGTGAAAGGAGGACGAGCATAAGACATCGAGATGAGATCCAAAGAACATATGCCCTGAGAAACTCTCTCTTCTTTCTTGTCTACGAGATCAAACTTGTAGATGTGAATGGAGAGATCTATGGATCTTATGTAGTAGATGCAATTGGCTTCCATTGATGTGAACTTCTCTGCATTAACAGCCAGGCACCTACGATAGCCGATGAAAAAGGCAAGGCTTCCAATGCTCTTCACGGGCTCGAGCAAATCTCTCTCACTGTCCATCTTGAAAACCTCCACGTGTTGCTGCAGCTTAAAGATGACAAACACTTGTCCAGCGAACTTCACCAGGAAACAACGGTTCGGATGAAATATGTGAGGATTATAACGAGAGATTTCATCGAGGATAGCGTCAGGGTGCATCTCAGAAGGTTGAACGCCGAACATCCCCATCAGATGGAAGATCTTGTTGGCCATAGCATCTGTTATCTGCGGCACCGATGCATCTTCACCGTCGGCGTACATACCACCTAGGACGGCGAGGCGGACCATAGGATAGTTTTCCTGGTGCTCGTACACTCTGAAACGTTCGCTGGTAGGATCAGCCCTGTATTGCGTACAAGATTTGTCAGAAATCAAGATGAGTGTGGGCTTGGAACCGAAAACAGCGGCGGCAACGTCTCCTTCCATAGGCACGGGCGTTCTGAAAAGAATCAGATGGCCCGTGAAAGGGTTTAGGACACGCGCCGCGTGGAGGTACTCCCTGTCCGCCAGGACGAAGAAGCCGCCGGTGGTGGTAGCGATCACGTAATAGTTCCGGAGCAGACGCAGCTCCTTGCGGATGACGCGGCCGGTGGTGGTGTTCACCAAAGCCCGCATGTTGTTCTCAAAGACCTCGTCGAGCACGATCCACTGCCGGGGGCGGAAGCGGAGATCCAAGGTGTTCTTGGGGTCGGCAGTGGCGGAGCGCCAGTTGCTGCAGACGGCGCGGAGGTCCATGTAGTAGTCGATGTCATTGGTGGCCAAGAGGCAGTCGGCTATGCGGTTGATGAGGTCGGCCGGGAGCGACGACCAGCCCGCTGCAGCTGCCATGGTTTGGAGGATGAGAGGTTTTGTAGTGTTGGAACTTCTTGGCAGGTGAAAGAACACGGGTGGTGGTCGAAGGGGTTAAGTAGGGGAGGGTAGACACTGGTGTTAATGCAATGCATAGGTTCAGATTCCAGCGTGAGAATCGAACGGGCGTTGGGACTTCAACGGACTCCGAGGTCACGCAAAATGGTCGCTTCGTTTAAGATTCTGGTTCTCGAATGGTTGCTCTAAATTAATAACTCGTGCTTGACGGAATATGTTCGGCGATCTCTCAACATAAATGACATTCATCATTCTAAATTACTCCGTAACAAATATTTAACTAGACATAAATCTTTTAGAAGAGGTTTGAATGTGTTAATCTTAACTGAACCTATCAATATTTCTTTTAGAAGAGGTTTGAATGATAATAAGTGGTTGCAATGGTTACATCTACGCCAAAGATTAATTACAATTAACTTAACAACTGAACCAGATAAGTTTATTTGGAAGCTTTCTGATTCGGGTCTTTTTACAGTCAAGTCTATGTACCTTGATTGGATGAATGGGCATACTATGTATCTTCGTAAGTATCTATAGAAATTAAAGATCCCATTGAAAATTAAAAAATTTATGTGATTCCTTAATAATAAGGTGCTTTTAACTAAGAATAATTTGGCTAAACGGAAGTGGAAGGGATGTCAAAAAAGTTGCTTTTGTGATTCCACTGAAACCGTTAATTATTTGTTCTTACATTGCCCTTTTGCGAAGATAATATGGCGTATGATGTACCTTACTTATAATATTCCGTCACCAGCTAAGAGCAGGTCTAACAGACCCCGTAAAAGGGGCAAACCCGTATAATAACCGTCATTATACGGGTTTCGGCTCTACCCGGCCGTCTAGCAGACCCCGTAAAACCGGCCCCCGTACCGATTTTTGCTGTTTTCGATTACGGGGCGGCTCCTCGCCCCTTACAAGTACAGGGTGGGAGGCTGAATACAGGGCCAACCCCCCACTCGTGGCGCGCTGAACTTTCACAAAATCGCAACTGCTTTCGCCAAATCGCGCCAAATCGAGCTGCTGCACGCACCCAATCGCGCCAAATCGAGCTCCTGCACGCTCCCAATCGCGCCAAATCGAGATGCTGCACAAGACTACGGGCATCGCCGTCGGCTGGTGTGCGCGCTTGGCTTGGGAGGCGCGCGGGCGGCCGACCGGCCGGCCGGCGGCTGCGGCACGAGGTGAGCGCTGCGGGCGCGGTGAGGCTAGCAGCGGCCGGCGGGTGCGGGGCGAGCGCGCGTGCTCGCCGGGCTAGGCGGAGCAGCGCGGAGCGCGCGGCCGAAGCGAGCGTGGGGCGAGCGCGGGCGGGTGCGCGGCGCGCGGCGCGGCCTTGGCGGGCGGCGGCGGGCGTCGCTCGGCCGTGGGCTGGCGCGGGGCGAGCGCGATGTGCGCGGGCGCAGAGAGCGCGCGGGCGCGGTAGGTCGGCGGGGCGGGCGGCCGTGGGCCGGCGGCGGCGGCGGCAGCGCGGCGGCGAGGCCGGCAGACGGGCGCAGTGGGTCGTGGCTGTAGGAGGAAGAAGGAGAGGATGAAGAAGATGATTTTTTTTTTGGCATATTTGGGAATATTCCTTTTTACAGTTTAGACATACGGGGTCTGCTAGCTCGGACGAGTTTTCGGCCGGCGAAAAGTGAATACAGGGCCCTCTACTCGCGTTTTAAGGGGCGAAAATATACGGGGCCTGTTAGACATGCTCTAATATTACTAATATGTTTGGTAGATGGCTCAGTGGTGTGAGAAAACTTGATAAACTGAAGATTAGAATTGGTGTTTCGCCTATTTGTTGGGCTATCTAGAGGACTAGAAATGATATTATTTTTAATAAACAAAGTGAGACTAATTTTTTGCAGATATCCGCGGGCTGCTCATTCAATTCAGCAATGGGTTTTTCTTCTCCCAGTGGAGCAGCGGGAGGATATGGTTATTGGATGCAACCGGATGCTAGTGGTTGCTCATGACTTCTTTTTTCCAGGCTACTGGGTGGCGGCATCTTAATAGAATAGCAAATGCATATCTTTTCTATTAGCTGTATTTTTAGTTGGTTGATTCATGTATCGATCTTATCGTTTTCATGAGTGTAATAAGTGATGATGGATCTATACTTGATACTTTGATTTTAATAAAGCAAATCATGTGCATCTATTATGCAGAGGCTGGAACTATACTCCTTTATCGAAAAAAAACTAAACACAAGCGTACTCCTAGATTCGGGAGTATCAAGTGTAGCGTTCTTCCTATATTCAGGAATTATCTCACACACATGGGGAAAATGAAAAAAATATGTTATTAAATTAAGTGGAGATTTGGTGTACATGGGCACTAGTAATCTTTTTTTAAAGAATTTTTTTATATTTCTGAGTTTCAAAAAATTCTGAAAAAAACAAAATATAGCTTTCGGCGCCACAATGGGCGGTGTATAGGGTTTGCCGATCAGCCCAGGCACAAACCGTCAAACCGAACTTCCATAATAACGAGTTAATGGGCTCTACCCCACACTATAAGAGACGTGCCCTTGTACTTGCCGCTAGCTCCCGCGGACATGGCGAACCCGGCGGCCCAGCTCGCGGCCGTGCTGCAGGCCTGCATCAAGCGGAGCCCCAAGCCCAGCCGCGTTCACGCCAAGGCCGCGCACGCGCGCGTCCTCGCCGCCGGCCTCGCCGGCGACACCTTCCTCCTCAACCGCGTCGTCGAGCTCTACTCCCTCTCCGGCCTCCCGCGCGACGCCCTCCGCGCCTTCCGCAACCTGCCCCGCCCCAACGCCTACTCCTACAATGCCGCGCTCTCGGCGGCCAGCCGCGCGGGAGACCTCGACGCGGCCCGCGCTCTGCTCGACGAAATGCCCGAGCCGAACGTCGTCTCCTGGAACACCGTCATCGCCGCGCTCGCGCGGTCGGAGCGCGCGGGCGAGGCGCTGGAGCTCTACGAGGGGATGCTGCGGGAGGGCCTCGTCCCGACGCACTTCACGCTCGCCAGCGTGCTCAGCGCGTGCGGCGCCGTGGCCGCGCCCGAGGACGGGAGGCGCTGCCACGGCCTCGCCGTCAAGGTCGGGCTCGACGAGAACCAGTTCGTCGAGAACGCGCTCCTTGGCATGTACACCAAGTGTGGGAGCGTCGGGGAGGCAGTCCAGCTCTTCGACGCGATGGCAAGCCCGAACGAGGTGTCGTTCACGGCGATGATGGGAGGGCTGGCGCAGACCGGGTCCGTTGACGACGCTCTCAGGCTGTTCGCGAGGATGTGCAGGAGCGGGATCCGCGTTGATCCGGTGTCTGTCTCCAGTGTCCTTGGCTCGTGCGCGCAAGCTTGCACCAGCGAGTTCAACATTGTTCGCGCATTCCAGCTTGGACAGTGCATTCATGCCTTGATTGTCAGAAAAGGCTTTGGGTCAGACCAGCATGTGGGGAACTCATTGATCGACATGTACACCAAGTGCATGCAAATGGACGAGGCCGTCAAGGTTTTCGAGTCGTTGCCCGCCGTCAGTATCGTTTCTTGGAACATCCTTATAACTGGATTTGGCCAGGCGGGCAGTTATGAGAAGGCTTTGGAAGTACTGAACCTGATGGTAGAGTCAGGCTCTGAGCCCAATGAGGTCACTTACAGTAACATGCTCGCATCCTGCATTAGGGCGAGGGATGTTCCGTCTGCTCGTGCAATGTTCGAAAAGATACCAAGTCCGAGTTTGACTACATGGAACACACTTTTATCTGGCTACTGCCAGGAGGAGCTGCATCAAGACACAGTCGAGTTGTTTAGGAGGATGCAGCATCAAAATGTGCAGCCTGACCGGACAACTTTGGCCGTGATCCTCAGTTCATGCTCCAGATTGGGGATTTTGGATCTCGGAGCGCAAGTTCATTCTGCTTCAGTAAGACTCCTGTTGCATAATGACATGTTCGTCGCCAGTGGTTTGGTGGATATGTATTCGAAATGTGGGCAGATTGGTATTGCCAGGAGCATTTTCAACAGGATGACAGACAGAGATGTGGTGTGTTGGAATGCCATGATCTCAGGTTTGTCTATCCATTCTTTTAATAAAGAGGCCTTTGATTTCTTCAAGCAGATGCGTGGAAATGGAATGATGCCCACAGAATCCACCTATGCTAGTATGATTAATTCATGTGCAAAATTGTCTTCAGTACCTCAAGGTAGGCAGATACATGCACAGGTTGTGAAAGATGGTTATGATCAAAATGTCTATGTTGGCAGTGCCCTGATTGATATGTATGCCAAATGTGGCAACATGGATGAGGCACGCCTTTGCTTTGACACCATGGTGACTAAGAACATAGTTGCATGGAATGAGATGATACATGGATATGCTCAGAATGGTTTTGGAGAGAAAGCTGTTGAATTGTTTGAGCATATGTTAACTACAGAACAAAGGCCAGATAGTGTCACGTTCATTGCTGTCCTAACAGGATGTAGTCACTCCGGGCTCATAGACGAAGCTATTGCATTATTTGATTCCATGGGTAGCACTTACGGAATTACACCAGTGGCTGAGCACTACACATGTCTCATAGATGGATTGGGGCGAGCGGGTCGTCTTGTTGAAGTGGAGGCCCTAATAGACAGAATGCCGTGCAAAGATGATCCTATATTGTGGGAAGTTCTACTTGCTGCATGTGCGGTACATCACAATGCTGAATTGGGGGAATGTGCCGCGCAGCACCTGTTCCACCTTGATCCAAAGAATCCATCACCTTATGTGCTCTTGTCAAACATATATGCTTCCTTAGGCCGACATGGAGATGCATCAGGTGTTAGGGCACTGATGATTAGCCGTGGAGTCGTGAAAGGTCGTGGATACAGCTGGATAGATCACAAGGATGGTGTTCGTGCATTTATGGTTGCTGATGATCTCCAAACGTTCAGTGGAGAATCTGCAATGTGCAGCAATCAAGAGAGCACTGCTGGAGTTACAGAAGTACACCAAAAACAGACCTGTGCTGGTTGATCCGTATCTGGAGTTTCTGCTGTCAAATGCACTAGTGAATCTGATTCAGGATAGCTGTATTCAGTGGCCTCTCAGGTTTCATCCTATTTTCTTGAGAGCCTCAGGCTTCACTGTTGTATCTAGCTTCGGCTGGAAGAAGGGAAAATGGAAGAAGGAAAGCACAATCTAAATGCTTGGTAGAAAGAATATGCAACATATGAATGGGCTGTGTTGCTGATGATCTCTAAACGTTCAGTGGAGAATCTGCAATGTTAAGCAATCAAGGGAGCACTGCTGGGGTTACAGTTACAGAAGTACACCAAAAAGAGACCTGTGCTGGCTGATCTGTATCTGGGGTTTCTGCTATCAGATGCACTCGTGTAGTAGAATTCAGTAGCCTCAGGTTTCATTCAGGTTTTGTTTTATTTGCTTGAGCGCCTCAGGCTTCTCTGTTGTATAGTAGCTTCGGCTGGAAGAAGGAAAACAGTCTGGTAGAAAGAATATGCAAGATGGGAATGGGTTGTGTTGCAGATGAGGTGCGAATGAGATTTTACATGCTCTGCAGAGGTTCGGTTCTGATGAGCATGTACTACGGTGATTTGTGGCATGTGAAAATGCAGAAGCAGTTGTCACCCCATTATATGAGGGCAAGTTAAATCTTTGAAAATACACAATTCAGATGTCCTGCAGAGGTTCGGTCCTGATTAGCATGTACTACGGTGATTTGTGGCATGTGAAAATGCAGAAGCAGTTGTCACCCCATTATACGAGGGCAAGTTAAATCTTTTAAAATACACAATTCAGATGGCTAATGTTGTTTTCGAGTCAGTATCCATGTGTGCTGAATACTTCACTTGTGACATGACCAGAGCAAACTGTTGCTCTTACTTGTATCGTACCGGTTGCTCAATTCCAAGCAGTATTTTTTTTTATGTTTGATTTCATTTGGGCTACAAAATAAATTTGCACAAGATGAAAATTTGGTCAGGTGCTCCACACTCGATGTGCAACAACTCTCTTTTTGTTGCAACGTTGCAGAATATGGGAGGCTATGAAAATAAACACAGGTTGCTTCCAATCAATTCAGTTGGTTAATGTTGTTTTCAAGTCAAGAATTCTAGTACGTACAACATCGGTTATAGAATAATGTCAATGTCTCAAAAAATTGACATAGAATTAATTCATTATCAGCTAGTCATTGGCCATAGTACAATATGTATATCTTTTCCCTGAAGCCTCTGTATCAACTTAGGTGCAAAGCTTTGCCATGGAGAAATATCATTGTACTGACAACCTGGGCTGAATGTGCAGGATGCAACAACTGCATTCATCACTTCAGAATGGTTGATTTAAGAGGCTGTGGAAGTAATTTTTGGGTAATCACTATCTGGCTGAGCTTCCCATTCTGTCCAAGATCCGTCGTAAACTGGAACATCATGTTTCCCAATTCTATATAGCCCCTGTAAAGAGATATTGGTTAGAGGCTGCTTCGTGGAGTCAATAACTTAACCTAGAAGAGAAGGCAAGATTTCCACACCAGAGCAACTATGCAGGCAGTCACGCCAGATCCACATGTGACCGCAATCGGATGATCAAGGGAAATCCCTGGATAAAAATAAAAACAGGGTTCTATTATTGCTATCCCTTAGTGAAACTTTTGTACTTGATGTACACATGATTAACCTAATAAACTTTTCCTTAGGTCAGAAGATATACATAATTGAATTATTAATTGATGTTGTTCTGCTTTCTGTATTGTTGTGCATTGAAAATTTTCTTATCCTTCCATGCGCAAAGGCCATGCTAAATTATGAATTTTGGGCCAGAACAGTGAGATGAAACAGAATTCAGACCTGCTTGCTCAAACTTTTTGGATAGCTCATTTGCAGGGAGAAGCATTGGTGCACTATCAAACATCTGAGAGAAGGCCAACAATGTCAATTTCTTAGCTATTTGTGGTTGTCAAAGTATTATGTAATATATTGCACATTTGCACTGTACCCACCTCAGGGAATGGAAGACATGTAGTTCCAGGTATATGCCCACTTCTTACTCCTTCCCTTGGTTCTGGTGCCACTCCATCAAATCTATAAATATTTCATGACAACAATAAGAAACTACAGCTTTCACTACACATTCCTGTTTAATGCAATCCCTAGGAATTAAACAGTTAGATGAATCATCATATCCAATTTGAAACATAAACTATTGTCATCAACCTTTTCTTTTTGAAGAAAAACTTTTTAACTTCTGTACTGCAAGAAAGTTCTATGCTACATTTAATTATGACCAGAGCTTCTACAATCGACCCTTCCAATTAGAGTAATCAAAGAGGGGCAGGTAGGATATGTTACCTTCCCTTTGCTCGGGCATCGACTAGTTGGTGAGCCTGAGCAGCTACATTGCCTTTTACCTGTTACACAAACAGAACAGCTCAACATACACATGTATAATCAGATATTGTTGTTTCACTGAGTTATGTCATCTTCATGTCTTCTATTCTACAAAAGCTAAGTTCTTTTCCAAAGAATCAAGACCATGAGATATGATCATATGAACAAAACCGATTCTAATGCGGAGTAATTCACAATCAGTCATTTACCCGTATCTATAAGGATGCAAGAAAGATTTCAGGTAAAATGAGAAGACTTATGTTTTCAGGTAAGATGGAGAGCTAACCTTTTCTAGCGTCCAGAATAGCTGAGGTTGAAATTCAGTCTGAAATGTTGCACCATTTGCCTACAAGAATGAAACCATGATTAGTCAGGAAAAAAGGAAAGAAGAGAATTTGCAGTAGACAGACCATCAATAGAGATATCTCACCAATTCACCACTGTAAGCTGTTTCAACAGCGCTATTGGCAGCTTTAGATTTCAGAACTATATCATCAGGACAGTTGTTTCCAAGATTGAACCCAGAAGCTCGCCACTGAGGTAAGCCTCCATCTAAGACCCAGACTTCACTATGTCCAAGAACTCTGAACATCCTATTAATTGATTAAGTATGCATAAATTTCATGGAATTTTGCATTTATAGGAAAATCATTTAATTAATCAAGACAGGAAATGACAAGTCTGGCATGTTTGCTAGGTATATTTCCATGTGCAGTCTCTGACTCTTGAGTTTATATTTCCAGACAACAAATGGAGTCATTTAATTTGGTTTTCTGCACCATACCAAAACTGATATAAAAGGATCAGTTTAGTTGTTTGCAAACTATACATTGAAGTAAGCCATCATTTGAACATTGGGCGACAAAGTAATTAACTATTAAATTTTACAGATGTCAGATACTACAAAGAGTAAAGAGGTAACCTTTACATGCACTGAATAAAAACATGAAAACAAATCAGCTTGAACTTTGAACATCTTATACATCGTCAGCTTAACTGTCTTTGTGCATTAGCAATGTTAGTCGATTTCAACATTTTGTTAAAACTAAACCCAGGAGTTCTACTTACCACCAAACACGCGGTGCACTGAAGAACCCCTTTCCGTCATAAACAATAACTTTATCGGTGTTTTTTATACCAAGAGCGGAAACTCCTGCTGCGAAAGCCTCTTCTGATGGCAGCATGTGGGGCAACTGAAACAATTGCATGCAGTAAAAGTAAGCCAGGCATATCTTCGAAGGCAGAAGACAGAAAAGCACAGTACAATACAGTTCAACATATGCCTTACAATTTTAATGGGAAGTGTAAGTTCCCAGTTGGGGCAAAATAAACATACATAAATAAGTTCACTCAATTATCAATACACCAAGATCTCATCGCTTCTTATTTAATCAAGTCAAAACGATCTCATAAATGAATAAAGAAGTTTATAACTGAAAACATTTCTCACATCAGTTGTCCGATCAACAATGCCATCTATGTCGAAGAACAGCGCACCAGGAATATGGGCCGCCTGAGCATATCACAATAGTTCAGATGGGAGAGACTGTCACAATAAGGGGGAAACAAAGAACATCACAACTGATCGACAAACCTGGTACTCTTGCCATGGATCCCTGCTCTCTTGTGGCATGTACCATGAAGCATCCAACACCTAAAACCGAGTAGCCAGATGTCATTTACAAACAACACATCATCCTGCAATCCCTAAATTCCTTTGGGCACAGCAAATATACCCGAACCATGAATGGAAGTAAAATCCCATTGTTAAACAAATCTCAGTTGCTTCTGTTAAATGGACGGTAAGGACAAGCTATTATCTCTATCTTTTTTTTTCTACTAGAATTCTCGTAAATATCCCTTCCAGAATCGAAACGAAAACAGAAGTAGATGAGAGGTTCTTCACCTTGATATCAGGCTGCCCTAGGTGCTGCTGCAGCCACTGAGCAGAAACAACTGGATCGTCCTGCGCCATTGGACCCGAGCTCCCCTGCTCAAATTTCTGAAGATTGGTGAACTGGATTGGAAGGCGAATCAGGCGAGATTGGATTGGTGGTGGGGAGCACCGGAGAAGGGGGGACTCCAACAGGGAAGCGGTCACGGGAAGGAAAAAAGTGATATAGATGTCAACACCAGGAGAGAGAGAGAGAGAGAGAGAGAGAGAGAGAGAGAGAGAGAGAGAGGATGGCCGCCGTCGGAGCAGATGAGTCGATTTGGACTCGTGAGGCTGCTGAATATTCGTCCACGCCGTCAGCCAGATGACGGGAGCCCCGTTTGGGAACAAATTATTTTTGGAATTATTTGGAAATAGTTTTAAATATTTTGAGCTGCCTCTGGATCCACTAAATACCATAGATTAACAACCTATGGTACTTCAGATACTATATGGTTCTTTTGGAATATTCATTGAAAAGACTATCTCAAACGGAGAACTTTAGAGCATGTGCAATGGTTGATAAAAATGTCTTATCTTAGCACCGCCACATAATTTAGATATAACAACAAAACATGATGTACAGTGAGTTATTTTTTAAACTTATCTTTAATAATCATATATCCTAAATTTGTGGTGAGAGAGATTGTGCTAAAAGATCATCTCATTTTTTTAACATTCTCTCTCATCCACCTCAACATCTATCTAGGTGGCACTGCTAAAATATCACCATTGTACATGCCCTTAATCTCTCATCTTCTCTTTTCTATCCAATATTGTGTCCCATATCAACATCGATCCAGATCCTTGCACTATATATGAACACAAGTGTGCTAGGTTTGTCCCTACCTAATGTTATATTTATATGCGGGATTTGATTGCACCTTCTTTTGGTATGATATTATCGCAAGGGCATGTGACAAAATTAGATGGTATATCGATGAAAGGGCAGCGGTGGGCTAGGGTATTGGTTAAAGGGGTGCGTTTGGTGGAGAAGATTTAGAGGGATGACCATCAGGCGACGGTGGACCAATGCATCGACGCGTCGGCCGCAAGCGGCAACTAGGCTGGTGGTGATGGGGCGGGTCGCTAGAGGAGGGGAGGGGACTAGCTAGGAGGGATAGTGTATCAAAATTAACGGTGCCCCCCTCCACCGTTTTTTAGAGCAACCACATATTTTTAATATAAAATCAAGTCATATGAATAAATAAAAATAAAAAGTAATACATAGACAAAAAGAAAACATAGCTTACTGGCGGTAAACAAGGTGATACGGTATCCTAAAACCACATGAAACTTTTTTGAAACACAGTGCAAATATATACGATCATAAATACGTACATACACCCACCCATATAAACATACACACATATCATATCCCTATAATCACCTTCGAGAGACAGAGTCCAATAAACTTATTCATCGAGTCTCGAGATTGATGAAGTCACCACCAACACCTCACTATCGACGGAAAAAATCGTCTTCCACTGAAGAATATTCTACCTTTATGAGACACCGAAGTGTCAAATCTGGGATTTGAACTTTTGTGTGCTAGTGGCGTTACTACCCTCCTAACCATCCGGGTTCTTAAACCACATAAAACTTTTCTTAATCAGAGTATAATCGTGAACGCTCACACATACATAGAATCACATCTATGGTGCACTCACACCCTACCCTCATGAGTATAGTAACTGATTTGACGGATCTTGAAATTGACGAAGTCATGCGCTTCGTTATTGATGTGACGTCATCTCTCACTGAAAGAACATTCCGTCTTTAAAAGACACCAAAAGTTAAATTTGAGGTTCGAACTTGCAGACGCGAAATAACAACTAGTATAATTGGAAGTTTTATGTACAGCTTTGGTATTTTACGGTATACAATATTTGGTAAAAATACATTTGCAGGATCAGACGGTTGTCCAGCCGTCCGAAAAGGAAGGGCGAAAACGAACCGCCCCGTGCACCACCAGCAAAAAGCCCAATTCAAATTTCAAAATTCTCATGACCACTTTCCTCATCTGTTCCCCCCTTCCCCGGCTCCTCCGCCGCTTCCTCCACCCCAAACCCCTGTCACCCCCAAGAACCCTCGCCCTCCGTCCCCTCTCCGCAGCCATGGCCTCGCCGCCCTCTTCCTCGTCGAGGTTCCCCTCTCCAGGACGGCCGGACCAGTGGGCCTGCGCCCGCTGCACGCTCTGCAACCCCAGGAGCCTCGCCGCCTGCGACGCGTGCGGCGCCGAAGCCCCGGATCTGGGCGCCGTTGCCGGCGGCTCGTCGCTCCCGCCCCAGTGGATCTGCGCCCGCTGCACGCTCTCCAACCCCAAGAGCCTCGCCACCTGCGGCGCGTGCGCCGCCGCGCGCCCCGCGGAGGTGGACGACGCCGACGCGCTGGACCTCTCCGCCATCGCCGGCGCCGCGTTCCTCCCGCTCCGTGGCTGCTCCAGGAAGAGGGCTCGCGCCGCGTCCCCGGACGCCGTCGTCGATGAGGGCGCCCGGTCGGACCAGAAGGAGGAGACGGCTGCCGAAAAGGAAGAAGGTATATTTAGGGTTATTTAGGCCATGCACTATGTAGCGTCGGTTCAAAAAAAAAATGTGTCAGATTTCTAAGTCGCTTTGGTTTAGCTGTAGTGTTGGAATCGCTTTGCATGTGAAGCAATGATTGATGGATGGAGCATGCAATTTATATTTTATCCTCCACCCTCTCAGACTTAAGGCTCATCTTCTCCCTCTCGCATGTGGACCTACTACCTTGCTATTGACAGATTGTTTGCATGGAATCGAACCAAGTTTGTGGTTCGCTTCTTCTGACATACGCTATGGTGCGATGCTCTACTATGTGTGGAACCGGTTCAAAAGCCAAAATGAATCGCTTTCATACCACATAGTACATGGTCTTAGATTTTGTATGCTTTTTCTTAATGAAGTAGTACTAGAGTTGTTCTACCAGCGGGTTTTTTCAATGTGCCAATGATCGCTTCTCTATTATGTTTCTCCCGATTGATGTGGCCTTTTCATCTGAATCTTTCCAAATATTATTTCGCAACATGCTTTGATATTTTTTCTTGATTTGTGATAAAATGTAGGATGCAACACAATTTTCATTCCCATGCATCTTGAATAACGAAGCTGTCTATAATTACTGAGATAAAAGAAGAGTGATGCACCTGATTGCCCTCAATTTTGTTGATAATGGACTGGTTGAGAGTAATTGGGAATGAGAAATAATGTTAGTGACATCTGGAAAAGGACTTAAGTTCCCGTTTCAGATAGTCACATGCGAAATTTCACTACATGGTGAAACACCATAAAAAAAGATCGATGAACAAAGTTCTTTCCACTAATTTGTGTTATCTTTATTGTGGTTTAGATTTTGCCATGGTTGCTTGTTACTAGTGCAAGATGGAGTTTGCAGTTTCTTGCCTGCCTGAATGCATTACTTTCACTTCATTCTGTCAAATTTCTTTTACAATATTACCTTGTCCTGTTGTCCATGCAATAGTATTTCCTTTGGTTTTCCACTCTACTTTATACATGCACAACCATGCATTATCTTTTCTTACTGTCGCATAACAGTTTTTGTGTAAGTATGCTTAGGTGTTTTTTCTCAATGCAGTAACTTGATCTGATAGAAATTTCTTATACAGAATTCTTATGCCATATTGCTGCCATTGTCATCTTGCTTGTTAAAGTATGAGTAAGATATGAACCTTTGTGATGCTGTTGACGATCTGGTGAATTCATGTGGTTTGTTCAGCACTTCAGCCATGTCGTGACAATACTTTGAGAAATCGGTCAGTCGGTTATTCGGCACAGCCGTTTTATCCCTTCCAACACTGGTAGTCAATATCGAGCGATATGCTTGATGAGCAACTCAAACCAACAAAAAAACACTGGTAGTCAAAATTCATATAGCTTAGTTTTATAGGTTTGCGTATGATCAAGTCTGCCCCCCGCCAGTCATTATTGTTTACATACTTGCAGCATACTGGTGATAATGGCAGTGATGTTTCATCCGGAATATTGATGGCAAATCATGCCTGCGTATTCATACTGAGTAGTTCTTTTGATCAAACATTTTGTGTATAGTTATCATGAATCTAACCCAGCATGATCCTTATGATAGTCGCTAACAGATTTAGGGCTCCTTTGATTCATAGGATAGGAAAATCATAGGAATAAGAAAGCATATGATTGGGATGTCATGCCTACTTTAATCCTATGGTAAGAAGTGTGTTTGATTGTAGAGGAATTTTCCATGAGGTATGACCTAATGTTTTTTTCTATAGGATTTGCACTACAAGATTCCTATAGGATATGTTCCTTTGAATCAAACAACTTGTGTAGGAAATTTTCCCGTAGGATCCAAATCCTACACAAGTCCTTTACAAATCCTATGAATCAAAGGAGCCCTTATCTTGGATATGATGCTGTTTATCTGTTGTTTGGCACTTTGGCAAGAAACTCAGCATGACCTTATCTTGAAACCATTGAACCCTTCTCTTTTGTTTGTCTGAACTGATCAACAGAACAAATGTTCTAGCTAATTTATGCAGATTAGAAGCTTTTGATTTTGTGTGGTCTAGCTAAAAATTTATCATGCCTTTCTGCAGTGAATGCTGAGGCTCATTTGGATAAGAAGACCATCAAAGTCATGACATACAACCTATGGTTTCGGGAGGATTTGGAACTGAGCAAAAGGATGAAAGCTATTGGAGATCTTATTCAGCACCACGACCCAGATCTTATATGTTTCCAGGTCTAGAGTTAGTCAGTCAGTTTGAACTTTGTGTTATTTCTTTTCCCCTTCTCAATTTGTCCTGTGTAACTCCAGGAGGTTACATCAAACATATATCAGCTTCTCCAAAAATCTGGCTGGTGGCAAGAGTACAAATGCACCTTGTCAGATAACTTAGCCATGTACATGGATAGGCCTTATTTCTGCATGCAGGTATTCATCGATGCTTCTGTCAAACTTCATATATGGCATGAGTGCAAGCATTCCTGAACTTCGATTTACCGATCATTTTCTAAGGTTTATATGCTATTGTTAATTTCTAATCCCCATTAAAATAAAGTGAGCCTTTTATTTCCATGGTCACCAAGATGCACGTATGAACATTTTGCTTATATAGTACCTTGTAAAAGAATATATAAGATTATGGAATTACTTCCAACAGAAAATAAATTGACAAGTTTCTCAAATGGTCAACCAAATGCTTTTGCATATATTTGTGTTCAGTTTTCAAGTTTCTCACCGTATGTTCGACATAACTTCACTTGTTCTGTAACATTGAGACAAGAGGAGTATGTCCAGTATGAACTAATGTCATGTTTTTGCTGGATATAGTTAGCATATCAATTTTTTACTTGCTACTTTGTACCTCCAGGGTGTTTCAATAGTGTGAGCTAGACCAGTATCCAATGGTTTCTGATGTTAGGAAATGCTAGGTTATACATTGTGTGCTTATCTGTGCGTTAGCTGAAAAACTTTCAGATCTTGCTACATATTTATAGATAGATGCATGAATGATAACAGTGACCTACAGATCTGAGAGGAAAGTGGATATAGGGAAATAACATGAGCTGGGGTTTTGGGCTGTTCTGTGCCCATAATGAGCTGCAGAGGGAGCTTGTTCGAGGGAATACACAAACAGCTTCAGTTTAGCACTCTTAAATTGCTAATGGTGTATGATTTGAATCCGTGGCATCATAATTCCTTTTAGTGCTTACTCTAGGTACCTGGATTTTGCTCCTGAAGTGCTACTGCTCTTAAACATTATGCTGTCCTCTTACAACTTATAAGAGCACGTCTCCTTTTTTTTACGTATTCATGTATTTCAGTAATGTGATTCAATTGTAATGAGTGCAGATGAGCAAGTTGCCGGTGATTTCTGTTAAATGCCTACCATTTGGTAACTCAATAATGGGAAGAGAGCTCTCCATTTCAGAAATCAAAATTGAAGGTGCCATCAAGCTGGTGTTGGCTACAAGCCACCTAGAGAGTCCATGCCGGTGGGATCAGATGTACAGCAAGGAACGAGTCACTCAGGCAAATGAATCTATGAGGATCTTGGGTCGCTTCCGCAATGTAATATTTGGTGGAGACATGAACTGGGATGACAAAGGAGATGGGCCCTTTCCTCTGCCGGACGGCTGGACTGATCCTTGGGACGAGCTGAAGCCAGGTGACGAAGGCTGGACATACGACACCAAAGCTAATGGCATGCTAACAGGCAACCGCAAGTTACAGAAGAGGATGGATCGGTTCGTATGCAAGTTGCCAGATTTCAAGATCGACGCTATGGAGATGATTGGGAAGGAGGCTATACCTGGACTATCGTACATGAAGGAGAAGAAAGTCGGCAAGAATGTCCGCCAGCTGGAATTGCCTGTGTTACCTAGTGACCACTTCGGGCTGGTTTTGAGCATTAGCTACGGACCATCAGGTTGAAAGTATCTGATCACAGTAGCTAGACACCATGGCAGAAACTGTTGGTTTCCCTACGGTGTAAAAAATGTTCCCTGGTACTGAGTCTGTAGCTGGAGGAAGTAACTTTTATTTCTCTGGAGACCACTACATGTGTTTCTAAGCCCACTTGAGTGCAGATGAATAGGTCATGGTGTTGATCTATCCTGGAATTCCTAGCTGTGGGTATTTGACTACCTATCTCTTTTATACGTCCATCTTTCTCCTACCAATCCTGTGAAGAAATCAAAGCTGCCATAGTGGAAACGGTGTCAGATTTCTTTGATCAAGACAGCACATGATAGATTGTTCGTGCCGCGTTTGGGGGACGTCGCTCCCCAGTCGCGTCCCCCAAACGCCGCCCCCAGTCAGAAATTCAAATTATTGTATTCAAAAGAGATCGTTCCCGCTGAATCGTCGCGATCAGAGTAGCAGCGATCAAAGTACTGGGCGCGCGATCATATTATAGACCGGTGGTGCCTGGTAATTAGAAGAAGGGGTTGGGCGATGGCGACGTATCCTGAGTCGATGCAGGCCCGTCGATCACGATGACCTCGTCGCGATCTGCCCGGTGCTGTGCATGCTCCGTCTGCTCCGTCGCCGATGCAGAGGCCGACAGAGGCGTAGCAGTAGAAGACGCGTCAGCCGGCTCTTGCTCCGCGATTGCTGCCGCTGCCGCTGCCTGGGCCGCCGCGTCGGCCGCAGCGTCGGCCGCCGCCATTTTGGCTTCGATGTCGTCGAGGATCTGGCCTTTGAAGAAGTTGTGCGCCGCCCGTGTGTCGACGCTCTCAACAGGGACATGTCGTCCCTGCGTTTCTTGAGCTCCAACTTCTCCTCTTGCCTCTTGAGCAGCTCCGCCCACCTTTCGTCGGCCTTTTTGTCGCGCGAGGGAAAGGTCGAGGAGACGTCGGCGAGGCATTTCGTGATCGACGCCTGCGTCTTCTCACACGATGCGGCGTCAGCCAAGGCGGCCTTGTTGCCAGTAGGACGCCCTGCCGACGTTGCCAGCGGCGCGTCTAGATCAATGGCGTCCTTCCCCTTGGACAGCGACAGGCGCGTCAACCGCCATTTCTCGTTCCCTTTGAGCTTGCTATAGCAATGCATCAACGTGAACGACTTATGCTCATCCGAGTTCCTCCGGTAAACCTCCATGGCCCTATCAAACTAACCAAAGGAAGCGGAATCATTTCATCGAACACAATGTAGGCGCTACAAATTATGGAAGAAAGAGTCGTACCAGTTGGGAGACGTCGGTGCCGCTGTCGGCTCTGGTCACTAAGTCATGATGGTATCCATGGAAGGAGTTCACCGACGCATGGATGATGGCCCATCGCGTCGACATTGCCTTTTGGCTCCTCTTCATTGTCACTTTGTTGTAGTCACTCTTGATGAGCTTGCGCTCATCGAACTCGGCCTTGATCCTCGCCCAATACTTTCCGTATTTTTGGTTGGCGCCGATGATGGAGTCATGGCTCACCGTCGCCCACGAATCGCACAGACAAAGATCCTCCAAACCCGTCCACTTGGGGCCTCGTGTGCCCGACGCCTTCTTCTTCTTCTTCTTCTTTTTCTTCTTCGTCCTCACGCCGTCCGCGTCTACCTCCACAAGATCATCGTCACCGGCACCCTCCTCATCCTCTTCCTCGCCGCCCTCGCCGCCCTCTTCGTCCTCGTCGTTGTCCTCATCGCCATCCTCCACCTCCTCCTCTTCATCGTTGTCAACACCCGGATTTTTAAGTCCAGATGCCTATTATATCATACATCACAATCCCAGGAAGATTGTTTTTGCGAGACATAATAGTAAGTAGTACAGAGTCATCATTTATTAGAACACATACTTGTCTTACAACAATGGATCACATGATCCAATATTACACAAATAGATGGTTCAACATCATAAATAAGTAGCGGAAGCGTAGTAGTAGTGGATTATCTATTCCACAGGCAACGCTTGACGTTAGAAGACGATCCTAGTTATCGTAGACGTCCTGTTGTCCGTCATCCTGATACTGTTGCTCCTCTTCAAAGTCTGGCATTTGAATAGCCAGGGCAAAGCCATGAGTACTTTTAAAGTACTCGCAAACTAATACTAAAGTAATTGCTTATTTAGTGGTAAAGAGGGGTGCTAAGCTCTAGGTTCATTTGCATAAAGCCAAGTTTTAGTTCATCAAACATTTAGTAAAGACTCATCATTTGCTAGACTAACTCAAGTGGGAACATTAGTGTCATTCCCACAAATCATTTGTGATTCAAGTTCAAAATCACCTTTCAATTCATCCTTCCTTTTTAAGATCAAAAATTCTGATAACGGAACAGTATGGCCTTTCCAATTGTCCGTAACCGTGGACACGGCTATTCGAATAGGTTAAACACTCTGCAGAGGTTGTACTCTTGTGCCACAACTTTTGATTACATCCGTCGAGGATAACCCCGAATCATCGTAACTCAGTACGCAGATCATCAACCATAACTTTTCACTTATATACTAGTATAGGCACCTCTCCCCATGAGCTTGGCCTCCCGGTGAAAACCAACTGTTAACCCGGGAACTGCACAGGGCTTGGGTCGTACATTCACCTCATATTCACAGCATTTCTCATATACGGAGGCAGCCTCGGCGTAACCCCTATGATGCTTGTTTAGAGGGAACCCACACTAAAATACACAAGTTTCTAGTTAAGCCCTACCCATAATCAGGTATTGTGGGGGTACTTGTATAATTGGAAGGGTATCGCATTCAAACCCAATCATCAGTTTTCATTTAAATTCACCAAGTCAACCATGTCACCTTCAATTTCACATTCTTTCAAAGCCATTTCACTTCACCATGTTCCCATCTAGAGTAATCAACTTTTATTTGATTAGCACTAGCCACTATTTCATGAGGGGTGCTATCTAGCTTGTATTTGCCCTTAAGCTAAGCTTAAATATTGTTCTACTCTAGACCAAGTGAATCATAAATCAAAAAGTACTTTGAAAGTAAATAAGCAAAAATAATTGCAAGGTAAAACATGGGATAGGTAAAACATAAAATTAAAGTGTGATGGTGCCTTGCTCTTGTAGAGCTTTGCATCATGGTGGTTAGCAAGGGTTAGCTTGCCTTGGTGGGGGTAGGAGTCAAAGTTTTCCTCCTCCTCTTGAGAGTAGCCTTCCTCCTCTTGGTATTCCTCGTTACTAGCGTCTATATACGAATACGAGGTATAAACACCAAACCAATCTTGCATACTTAGAATAAAACACACCAAAAAGTTCACTCAAGTAATCCTAACATCACATTATTCATGGCATGGTGAATTACTTGGTTCATTCTTATTTAAGAGAAAAATAATTTCCTCTCATTATAAGTATTTATTTGATTTGCTATTTAAGTCTTTGGAGAAAATAATTTCCTCTCATTAAATCCTATCAAGATTTAATCTCCACAAATAATAATAAGGTATGAAATATAAGTTGACCAAGGTCAACATTTCATATCTATTATGAGGGAGTAATAATTTAAATGAGGTGCTACACCTCATACAATTTAAAGCTAACATTTAAATGGTTTAAAATCTCTAAGTAATAACAATCAGAGGTTTATTAGCCTAAGGTCATTTCCTCTTGTTGTATTACTTAGGATCAAGATTTAAATGAGAGAGTAGCTCTCATACTAGTTATAAGATTCAAATTCCAAAATTTAAATGTACTAGAAATGGCTATTTAGCCATTATTTTGATCCAGTACATGATCATGCAAACAACTTGGCTATATTATTGCATAAACAATTAAAGGACATCAATTGTGATTTATGAGAGTTGGAATCAACTAAAAATCAAATTTGGTTGAATTTTAAATTAAGTTTCAATTTGCAAAAGTCCCGGACTTGTTATTTTTAGCATTTTAATTCTACTGCTAATTTGGAGATGGGACCATTGGCATTGGCTAGATAATTTCCTTAGCTTTCCATAGATATAAAGTTGGCTAAATTTGGTGCAGTGGTTTGAAAGTTATTCAATTTGGAAGTGGACACCAGTATTGAATTTGAACTGAAACTATTTAATCAAATTTTGAATTCTTGGGCTGCGCGGGAAATCGAAACGGGCCGAAATGATTTTAACTCGCAACGCACGGCCCAGCAACACAGCCCGTGTGAGTGGGCCGCCTGACGAGGTGGGGGCCACCCGTCAGTGGCTCTTAACAGCGCGAAACGGTACGCGTGATAGGATCCGTTGGATTAGAACTTGATCGGGCGGTCGAGGATCATCGTCGTCTCCGACGAGATCCCGACGGTCTGCCGGCGAGCCTAGGGGGTCGGAGGACCTACCGGCGTTCCCGCGGGGTGCTGCTAGGTGCGAGGCGACGTTGTCGATGGTGCTGAAGCTCCTGGTAGCAGTGGCGAGGCTCAGGGAAGCGTCAATCGTCGGCGGCGATCTGCGGGCTCCGGCGGACTTCGTCTTGCAATTGGTGGTGCTCCGGTGAGGTGGTGTCAAATTGACTGGTGGAGAAGAAGCAAGGATGGGGGGAGAACGAGTTGGTGTGAAGAATTGGTGCTCGGGACGTCTCTATTTATAGCGGGGGAGGTGGCCGGCGGGTGCTGCGAAGGAGCGTCCATGGCGCAGCGTCTACGGTGCTCGAAGGGGCAAGGCGAGGACGGCTATGCGTCGGCGTCGTCCTGGCGATGCTCAAGGTGCAGCGAGCTCAGAGAAAAGGGGATGGGATCGATCGGGCGCGTGCTCATCATGCCACGGTACCCGCGGTACTTCTCCGGCGTGGACGACGGTGACAAGGCGGCCACAGCTATTTGAGTATGTCTATGCGGTAGAGGGTGGCGAGGAGATGCTCGACGCAGGCGTAGCCTTTGCAGGGGCGGGCGAGGGTGCTCGAGCGTGCGACGTACTGGCGCGTCCAGAGCGCGCTCACCGCGTCGGCTGGCATGCACTGGCATGGTTTTGGACGCGAGCGTTCTGGCCAATGCCGTGCCTTGGCGAGCTCGAGCCGTGCACTGGCATGATCGTGGTGATGAGTAGATGCTCTGAGACATGGTGGTGCTGAGAGAGGGAGGCCAGAGAGAGAGAGTGACCAAAGGTGGCCGGCATGGTACGGGGTGGAGCTTTTCTCTCCACTTTTCCACTTTAAACGAAGAGGGCAAGGACTAAGATTGATGCAGGGGATGCAGAGGGAGCTGATCATCACGAATTAAAAGTGATTTAGGCTAAAACCCACTGGACATTGAGGTGCAACACCAATTCTGAACTATGCCTGCCAGGTGTTCGAAGGAATGGCCGCAAGAACATTTTTGAAGAATTTTGGAAATATTTTTGGTAGGTCTCAAACATATAATTAATGTGAGAGATTGGTGGTGGTGGCATTCAATTTGGAGTTGTTTTGCAAAAATTTCAAAATGGGGTCATCTTCACTTTGATTCAAAGTCCTCACTTGTCAAATCCATACTGGTCAACCTGGTCAAAGTTAGCCATGATGGTCAACATCAAAGTTGTTGACTTTGACCTGGTCTTGGATGAGGTGCCAATGGTTGACCAAGTTTAGTTTAAGAAAGAATAAAACCAGAGGGGTAAAGTGAGGAACATGTTAAAAAGTGCACAAATGACCATGATCATATGTGAGATGATTTTGAGAAATATTTTGATTTGATTCTGGTTTCTTTGATGCTTTTGGGTTTTTTTAAAGTTATATAAGTATTTTAGAAACCAAAGATCAAGCAATGGTGGCCTTTGGTGATGATTTGCAAAATTGGCCCTATGTGTATGTGAGGGTATTTGGCCCAATTTTGTATTTATTTTATTTTTCTCCAAAAGAGGTGCTATGATCATGAATTAGGGTTTAATAGCAAGTGATCAACATATCAACACTCATCATGGCAATTGCACAAAATAAAATCACACTTATGCATGAAACTATATGTGACACTATATGCATAGAAAAAGTTTTTGTTTGTTGCAAATTTTGAGTAATTGAAATCACTCTCTTTATTTATTATTGTTGAAACTTGGGATGTTACAATCGTTCTCCTCGTCCTCACCCCCGCCCTCTTCCTCAGCACCCTCAGCACCGGCGCCGTCGAATTCGAGCGGCCCCCTGCGGCCAGTGAAAGGGTTGCCGTCCGGACCGGGTCCTGGCTCGCGCTGCTCGTACGCCGGGGAGTAGAGGTTGTTGGTGTTGAAGCCGCCATGCGGCAGCGCATCCTGGTAGTGGGGCGACAAGTTAGGCGACACGCACCCGGGAGTGCCGGAGGGGCCGTCGTTGTAGAAGGCGGATGCCGACGGAGAGAACACTCTCGGAACGTACACCGGCACGTTCGTATTCCATGGGCTCGCGTTGGTGGCGGCGAGACACCCGGCCATTATGTGCTGGTGCTGGCGCGCCGCCAGAGCCTTCTTCTCCTGCTCCGCCGCCCTCCATCCTTTCCACTCCGCCGTCGGCATCCTCCAGCGCAGACAATCTTGCTGCCATTGATCTTCGGTCCATCATTCTGGCTTCTTCTTCGGAGCCGGCCCCTTCCGCCTCTTCGCGAACGACGCTTTCGCCCCTTTCGTCGCATTGCCCGGCGGCTTCTTGGCCTCTTTCTTGGCCATCTTTTTGGGGGCTGTCGGCGGCACCATGGAATGGGGAGAGGGTAGCGGCGGCGGGTGGACGATGGGACCGGCGGGATAAGAGAAATGAATCGGCGGCGGGATATGTGTTGGGAGGCCAGAAATGCGCGACGAGATAGGCGCGATGTGGCGGGAGGGGCAGGATTTGGCGGGAGTGGGAGACGAATTTTCACCGAGCCGCTGACGCGTCGGGCCCGCGTCGTTTCGCCTCGCTTTTCGTTGTGTTCGGCGTGCCCGGAGCGTTCCCTGTGGGGCGGGGACGGGTGATACGTCTCCAAAGTACCTATAATTTCTGATGTTCCATGCTTGTTTTATGATAATACTTACATGTTTTGCTCGCACTTTATAATGTTTTTATGCATTTTCCGGAACTAACCTATTAACAAGATGCCGAAGTGCCAGTTCCTGTTTTCTGCTGTTTTTGGTTCCAGAAAGGCTGTTCGGGCAATATTCTCGAAATTCGACGAAACGAAGACCCAACATCTTATTTTTCCCGGAAGCATCCAGAACACCGGAGGAGAGTCGGAGGGGAGCCCTGGGGGCCCCACCCCATAAGGCGGCGCGGCCCCAGGCCTGGCTGCGCCAGCCTATGGTGAGGGGGGCCCAGGCGCCCTCCTGCGCCGCCTCTTCACCTATTTAAGCCCTTTCGACCTAAAAACGCGATACGGATTGAAAAAACTCCAGAAAGACTCCAGGGGTGCCGCCGCCATCGCGAAACTCCAATTCGGGGGACAGAAGTCTCTGTTCCGGCACCCTGCCGGGACGGGGAAGTGCCCCCGGAAGCCATCTCCATCAACGCCACCGCCTCCATCATGCTCCGTGAGTAGTTCCCCCATGGACTACGGGTTCTAGCTGTAGCTAGTTGGTATTCTCTCCCCCATGTACTTCAATACAATGATCTCATGAGCTGCCTTACATGATTGAGATTCATCTGATGTAATCGGTGTTGTGTTTGTTGGGATCCGATGGATTGTTACATTATGATCAGTCTATCTATATAAGTTTGTGAAGTTATTGTTGCTGCAATCTTGTTGTGTTTAATCCTTGTCACTAGGGCCCGAGTGGCATGATCTTAGATTTAAGCTCTATACTTATTGCTTAGATTGTATCTACAAGTTGTTTGCACATATTGCTATCCGGAACCCGAGGCCCAAAAGTGACAGAAATTGGGACAACCGGAGGGGAAGGCTGTGGTATGAGGATCACATGTTTTCACCAAGTGTTAATGCTTTGCTCCGGTGCTCTATTAAAAGGAGTACCTTAAATGCCAGTAGATTCCCTTGAGGCCCGGCTGCCACCGGCTGGTAGGACAAAAGATGTTGTACAAGTTTCTCATTGCGAGCACGTATGACTATATATGGTAAACATGCCTACATGATTAATAATCTTGATGTTCTGTCTTAATGCTATTTCAATCCTATCAATTGCCCAACTGTAATTTGTTCACCCAACACTTGTTATTGGAGAGTTACCACTAGTGTAGATAGCTGGGAACCCCGGTCCATCTCTCATCATCATATACTCGTTCTATATGACATTGGAAGTAGTATCAACTATTTTCTGGTGCCATTGCCACTATGTTACTATTACTGCTGCTGTGTTACTGTTACTATTGCTCTCATATCACTGCTACTTTCACATCACCCCTGTTACTAGTGCTTTTCTAGGTGCAGCTGAATTGACAACTCAGTTGTTAAGGCTTATAAGTATTCTTTACCTCCCCTTGTGTCGAATCAATAAATTTGGGTTTTACTTCCCTCGAAGACTGTTGCGATCCCCTATACTTGTGGGTCTCAAGACTATTTTCTGGCGCCGTTTCCGGGGAGGCATAGCTCTACTCATAAGTTCACCTGGGGAGTACACTCTACCTCTCTCTCTATTTTTTTTCCATAGTTTATTTTTGCTTAGTTTATTTCTGTCTAGTATTATTTTTCTTAGTTTACTTTTGCTTAGTTTCTTTTTGTCTTGTTTTATTTTTCTCATATAACCAAAAATCCATAAAAATTTAAAAAACCTAAAAATTAAAAACTGTTGCTATGGAAGAACGCATAACCATATTGGAGCTTATAGAATTTTATAATAATTATAGAGAATGAAGAACGGGTAAAGTTATGAGTGTTGTGATAGAAAAATTGAATACAATTTCTAAAATGTTGCTTAAACGCCATGATATAAACTGTTGCTCTCAACAGGATAAACATCTGAAATTCCAATGTGGCTTTAGTGAGGAAATTTTAATTAAGAACTATAATTGCAATAGCTATATTCATTATGGGTTCGAAGAAATAGAACAATTTATCTTATTTATGGGAGCCTCTGAGATAGAATCCTTCATGGTTAAAAATTATGAAACTTGTGTTGTTTGTAAGGACCTTAAAGATTATGTCTCTTCTATCCTTAATTTTTGCATAGAAAGTTGCAGCAATAATCCTTATATCATTGATTATAAAGAGAGACTCATTAATGCACAAGAATGCACTCACAATTTGCAGGAACCAGTGAAAGAAGAAATTGATGAACCTGAAAGCTCATTGGATGAAAAAGAGGAGGAAATTGATGAACCTGAAAGCTCATTGGATGCAAAAGAAGAGGAGAGTGATGAACAAAAGGAGGAAGAATGGATTAGCTACCCATGCCAACCTTCTAATGAGAGTAACTATTTATCTCTTACACTATTTGATTGTCCTCCATGCTTACCAAAGGAGGTTGAATGTTATGTTCCTGTGGATTCTCTTGAAATATTACCTATGAGTAAAACTTGTGAGAATAATTATGCTACTGTTATCTATGATAATCCATGCTACTTTGATAAATCTTATGATAATGCTTTGTTTGTGCCTGATGTCGAAATGCATGGTACTAAAGAATTTTGCTTAGCAAATGTTTATGATAAATCTCTAGATGATGGTCCTATGTTACTTGATAATATTAATTGTACTACTAATTAAAATGGGATTGGAGAGTTCTTGAATTTATCTATGAGTCCCATATCTCTATAGAATGATCAATCATCTTGTTATATTATTGATAAAAGTGGGTTTGAAAGTTTTTATCCCATTATTTTTGAGCTTGATAAAAATTATATGTTTGTGGATCATGAAAAGCATGCTTTATGTGATAGTTATATTGTTGAGTTTGTTCATGAAGCTTCTGAAAATTATTATGAGAGAGGAAAATATGGTTGTAGAAATTTGCATGGCACTAAAACAACTCTCTATATGCTGAAACTTTTGAAGTTACTCTTGTTTTATCTTCTTATGCTTGTCACTTTGTTCTTCATGAATTTATTTGTGTACAAGATTCCTATGCATAGGAAGTGGGTTAGACTTAAATGTGTTTTGAACTTGCTTTTTGATGCTCTCTTTTGCTTCAACTCTTATTTTTTGCGAGTGCATCATTAAAATTGTTGAGCCTATCTTAATGGCTATAAAGAAAGCACTGCTTGGGAGATAACCCATGTCTTTATTTTGCTACTGTTTTGTTGTGTCTTGGAAGTTGTTACTACTGTAGCAACCTCTCCTTATCTTTATTTTATTGCAATGTTGTGCCAAGTGAAGTCTCTAATAGAAGGTTGATACTAGATTTGAATTTCTGCGCAGAAACAGATTTCTATCTGTCACGAATTTGGCCAGGGTTCTCTGTAGGTAACTCAGAAAAATCTGCCAATTTACGTGCATGTTCCTCAGATATGTACGAAACTTTTATTAGTTTTGAGTTTTCTGATTGGAGCAACGGAAGTACCTCTTAAAAATTCGTATTTACTGGCTGTTCTGTTTTGGCAAATTCTGTCTCTGTTTTTTGCATTGTCTCTTGTGGACTTTAAGCAAGGCTTTCTAGACGTGAAGAGCTGTAGCTAATGTTTTATTGAGTTCTTGCAATGTGTCACTACAGGACTAAGGTGGATTAAAGTTTTTTGAGTACTAACCCCTCTAATGAAGTTTATGAGAAGTTTAGTGTGAAGGAAGTTTTCAAGGGTCAAGAGAGGAGGATGATATATGATCAAGAAGAGTGAAAAATCTAAGCTTGGGGATGCCCCCGTGGTTCATTCCTGCATATTTCAAGAAGACTCAAGCATCTAAGCTTGGGGATGCCCAAGGCATCCCCTTCTTCATCAACAATTTATCAGGTTTCTTCTATTGAAACTATATTTTTATTCGGTCACATCTTATGTGCTTTACTTGGAGCGTCTGTGTGTTTTTATTTTTGTTTTTGTTTGAATAAGATCGGATCCTAGCAATCCTTGTTTGGGAGAGAGACACGCTCCGCTTTTTCATATGAACACCTGTTCTTCACTTTTAATGTTCATGACAAAAGTTGGAAGCTGTTGCATTTATTGCTATTTTGTTGGAAACAGAAAATGCTTCATATTGTATTGGATAATTTGATACTTGGAAATTGTTTTGAGCTCTCAAGTAGATCAAGTTTAAGCTCTTGCATCATGTAGTTTGAACCTATTAGTGGAGAACTACCGTAGAGCTTGTTGAAATTGGTTTGCATGGTTGGTCTCTCTAAGGTCTAGATATTTTCTGCTAAAAGTGTTTGAACAACAAGGAAGACAGTGTAGAGTCTTATAATGCTTGCAATATGTTTTTATGTAAGTTTTGCTGTACCGGTTCATACTTGTGTTTGCTTCAAATAACCTTGCTAGCCAAAGCCTTGTACTGAGAGGGAATGCTTCTCGTGCATCCAAAACCTTGAGCCAAAAACTATGCCATTTGTGTCCACCATACCTACCTACTACATGGTATTTTATGCCATTCCAAGTAAATACTTCATGTGCTACCTTTAAACAATTCAAAATTTATTATCTCCTTATTTGTGTCAATGTTTTATAGCTCATGAGGATGTATGTGGTGTTTTATCTTTCAATCTTGTTGGGCAGCTTTCACCAATGGACTAGTGGCTTCATCCGCTTATCCAATAATTTTGCAAAAAGAGCTGGCAATGGGGTTCCCAGCCCCAATTAATTAACCTTCATTAATAATTCTCTTCACATGTTTTGCTCCGATTCATCAGTAAGCAACTTAATTTTGCAAATAGACACTCCTTCGTGGTATGTGAATGATTGGAAGGCACCCGAGGATTCGGTTAGCCATGGCTTGTGAAAGCAAAGGTTGGAAGGAGTGTCACCCAAAAATAAAATAAACTACACTAAAATACATGTGTAAACAAAAGAGAAGAGGGATGATCTACCTTGGTGGTAGAGATAACGTCCTTCATGGGAGCCGCTCTTTGAAAGTCTGTTTGGCAAGGGGGTTAGAGTGCCCACTACCATTCGTTGACAACAACAAACACCTCTCAAAACTTTACTTTTATACTCTCTATATGATTTCAAAAACTTAAAAAGCTCTAGCACATGATTTAATCCCTGCTTCCCTCTGCGAAGGGCCATTCTTTTACTTTATGTTGAGTCAGTTTACCTACTTCCTTCCATATTAGAAGCAAACACTTGTGTCAAGTGTGCACTGATTCTTACATACTTGCTTATTTGCATTCATCATATTACTTTATGTTGACAATTATCCATGAGATATGCATGTTGAAAGTTGAAAGCAACTGCTGAAACTTAAATCTTCCTCTGTGTTGCTTCGATGCCTTTACTTTGAAATTATTGCTTTATGAGTTAACTCTTATGCAAGATTTTTGATGCTTGTCTTGAAAGTATTATTCATGAAAAGTTTTGCTATATGTATTCTATTTGATTAGCAAACTATAGATCGTTGCCTTGAGTCACTTCATTCATCTCATATGCTTTACAATAGTATGATCAAGGTTATGTAAGTAGCATGTCACTACAGAAATTATTCTATTTATCGTTTACCTACTCGAGGGCGAGTAGGAACTAAGCTTGGGGATGCTGATACGTCTCCAACGTACCTATAATTTCTGATGTTCCATGCTTGTTTTATGACAATACTTACATGTTTTGCTCGCACTTTATAATGTTTTTATGCATTTTCCGGAACTAACCTATTAACAAGATGCCGAAGTGCCAGTTCCTCTTTTCTGCTGTTTTTGGTTCCAGAAAGGCTGTTCGGGCAATATTCTCGGAATTCGACGAAACGAAGACCCAACATCTTATTTTCCCCGGAAGCATCCAGAACACCGGAGGAGAGTCGGAGGGGAGCCCTGGGGGCCCCACCCCATAAGGCGGCGCGGCCCCAGGCCTGGCCGCGCCTGATACGTCTCCGACGTATCTATAATTTCTGATGTTCCATGCTTGTTTTATGACAATACCGACACGTTTTGTTCACACTTTATGTCATTATTATATGTTTTCCGGAACTAACCTATTGACGAGATGCCGAAAGGCCAGTTGTTGTTTTCTGCTGTTTTTGGTTCCAGAAAGGCTGTTCGGGCAATATTCTCGGAATTGGACGAAATCAACGCCAAACCTCCTATTTTTCCCGGAAGGCTCCAGAACACCGAAGGAGAGTCGGAGGAGAGCCAGGGGGCCCCACACCATAGGGCCGCGTGGGCGGACCACGGCGCGCCGGCCTAGGGTGAGGCCACCCTGTCAGCCCTCCTGCGCCGCCTCTTCGCCTATAAAACCCCTTTCGACCTAAAAACGCAGTACCAATTGACGAAACTCCAGAAAGACTCCAGGGGCGCCGCCACCGTCGCGAAACTCCAATTCGGGGGACAGAACTCTCTGTTCCGGCACCCTGCCGGGACGGGGAATTGCCCCCGGAGCCATCTCCACCGCCGTCTTCACCGCCATCTTCACCGCCATCGCTGCCTCCATGATGAGGAGGGAGTAATCCACCCCCGAGGCTGAGGGCTCCGCTGTAGCTATGTGGTTCATCTCTCTCCCATGTACCTCAATACAATAATCTCATGAGCTGCTTTACATGATTGAGATTCATATGAGTTTTGTATCACTACTATTCTATGTGCTACTCTAGTGATGTTATTAAAATAGTTTTATTCCTCCTGCATGGTGTAATGGTGACAGTGTGTGCATCCGTGTTAGTACTTGGCGTAGGCTATGATTATGATCTCTTGTAGATTATGAAGTTAACTATTGCTATGATGGTATTGATGTGATCTATTCCTCCTACATAGTGTGATGGTGACAGTGTGCATGCTATGTTAGTTCTTGGTGTAATTGTGTTGATCTATCTTACACTCTAAGGTTATTTAAATATGAACATTGAATATTGTGGAGCTTGTTAACTACGGCATTGAGGGTTCGTGTAATCCTACACAGTTAGCGGTGTTCATCATCCAACAAAAGAGTGTAGAGTAGTCCTATTATGTGATCATTGTTGAGAGTGTCCACTAGTGAAAGCAGGATCCCTGGGCCTTGCTTCCAAGCATCGAATCTCCATTTGTTTACTGTTTTACTGCGTTACTACTGCTGCGTTACTACTGCTTGTTTACTGTCCTGGGCAAAGCACTTTTAAGTGCCGTTGCTACTGCTTATATATATTCATACCACCTGTATTTCACTATCTCTTCGCCGAACTAGTGCACCTATTAGGTGTGTTGGGGACACAAGAGACTTCTTGCTTTGTGGTTGCAGGGTTGCATGAGAGGGATATCTTTGACCTCTTCCTCCCTGAGTTCGATAAACCTTGGGTGATCCACTTAAGGGAAACTTGCTGCTGTTCTACAAACCTCTGCTCTTGGAGGCCCAACACTGTCTACAGGAAAAGGAGGGGGCGTAGATATCAAGCTATTTTCTGGCGCCGTTGCCGGGGAGGAAAGGTAAAAGGCACTCATACTTCGGTTCCAGGTTAAGTACTTTTCTGGTGCCATTGTGTTTGTGCTCGAAGCTATTTGCTTTAGATCCTGTAATTGCATCTTTTTGTTTCTTGTTTACACTAGTTAGGCATAATGGAAAACAACAAAAATATGAGAGATCTTTATGAACTTTATCTTGAATTAGGACATGATGTGTTTGAAGAGAGAATTAAAAAATCCATGGAACTTTATATGCATGCTAATGGGAATGTTATTAATATGAACGCAATCACTGCTAATGCTATGAATAAGTCTAAGCTTGGGGAAGCTAGTTTACATAAAAATAATCTTTTTTGCTCCTTAGCTTTTGAAGAAATATTTCATTCTGATAATGCTTTATCTCCCATATGCGATAACTCTAATGATGCTTCTGATATTTTAAATCCACCTGCTGAAAGTATTCCGTATAAAATACCCATGAAAATTATTGAACGTGTTATGGATAACCGCTATGAAGGGGATGGAACTGTCCATCCTAAAGATCATTTACTGTTTTTGCATGAATTATGCGGGGTTATTCAAGTGTGCAGGTATCTCTGTGGATGAAGTGAGGAAGAAGCTATTCTCTGTTTCGCTGTCTGGTAAAGCGGCGCATTGGTATAAATTGTTGGAGAATAGTCATTCTCTTGGTTGGGAGGAAATTGCATCTCTCTTTTATTCTAAATTTTATCCTCCTCATGAAGTGCATATTGATAGGAATTATATTTATAACTTTTATCCTCGTGATGGAGAGAGTATTTCTCAAGCGTGGGGGAGATTGAAGTCACTAATGCTCAAATGTCCCATTCATGAGCTCCCCCGTAATGTTATTGTTAACAATTTTTATGCGAGACTTTCAGGACAACACAAGGACTATCTGGATGCCTGTTCGGAAGGATCTTTCACAAGCAAAGAGGTTGAAGCTAGGTGGGATCTTCTTGATCGGATTGAGGACAACGCTGAAGGATGGGAGAACGACAAAGGTAAAGAGTCGGGTATAAATTATGATTATGAATGCATTGAAGCTTTTATGGATACCGATAAATTTCGAAATATGAGTGCTACTTATGGTCTTGACTCTCAAGTTGCTGCAAATCTTTATAAAGCCTTTGCTTCTCATTTTGAATTGCCTAAAAAGAATTTTGATAAGTATCATGAACCTTTTAAAGAGGCTTGCATGAAGAATGAAATTGTTGTTAATTATTGCAATAAGCATGCTCAAACTCCTAAGAATGCTATTTCTTATAAGCATGTTAATTTTTGTGGAATACATAGACCTTGTGGAATTAATCAAATCAAAGATGAATATTGTATCCATCATGCTAATGAAAAAACTAGAAAGTGGTTTAGGGCTTTAGATGATCTTGGTAATAAAGTTTGTGCCCTCTATCCTTTTATTTGTGAAGTTTGCCATGAAGTGGGTCATTTTAATTTTCAATGCTCCTCCAATGATAATTTGAACCCAATGAGTGCTGCAAATTTGTATTGTGATGATGAAATTACTCCTAATAAGCATGATGAACTTACTTTATTTTTGGGGTGTGAAGAACTGTCGAGAAAAATCTCTTTGTTACATATGAGTGATCTTGATATTGATGATGTCCTGCATGGGTGTTTTTCTTATTGCATTGATAATAGTGATACGTCTCCGACGTATCGATAATTTCTTATGTTCCATGCCACATTATTGATGTTATCTACATGTTTTATGCACACTTTATGTCATATTCGTGCATTTTCTGGAACTAACCTATTAACAAGATGCCGAAGTGCCGATTCTTTGTTTTTCTGCTGTTTTTGGTTTCAGAAATCCTAGTAACGAAATATTCTCGGAATTGGACGAAATCAACGCCCAGGGTCCTATTTTGCCACGAAGCTTCCAGAAGTCCGAAGAAGAGACGAAAAGGGGCCACGAGGGGGCCACACCCTAGGGCGGCGCGGCCCCACCCTTGGCCGCGCGGCCCCACCCTTGGCCGCGCGGCCCTGTGGTGTGGGGCCCTCGTGCCGCCTCTTGACCTGCCCTTCCGCCTACAAATAGCCTCCGTGACGAAAACCCCAGTACCGAGAGCCACGATACGGAAAACCTTCCAGAGACGCCGCCGCCGCCGATCCCATCTCGGGGGATCCAGGAGATCGCCTCCGGCACCCTGCCGGAGAGGGGAATCATCTCCTGGAGGACTCTACGCCGCCATGGTCGCCTCCGGAGTGATGTGTGAGTAGTCTACCCCTGGACTATGGGTCCATAGCAGTAGCTAGATGGTTGTCTTCTCCCCATTGTGCTATCATTGTCGGATCTTGTGAGCTGCCTAACATGATCAAGATCATCTATCTGTAATTCTATATGTTGCGTTTGTTGGGATCCGATGAATAGAGAATACTTGTTATGTTGATTATCAAAGTTATATCTATGTGTTGTTTATGATCTTGCATGCTCTCCGTTACTAGTAGATGCTCTGGCCAAGTAGATGCTTGTAACTCCAAGAGGGAGTATTTATGCTCGATAGTGGGTTCATGCCTGCATTGACACAGGACAAGTGATGAAAGTTCTAAGGTTGTGTTGTGCTGTTGCCACTAGGGATAAAACATTGATGCTATGTCTAAGGATGTAGTTGTTGATTACATTACGCACCATACTTAATGCAATTGTCTGTTGCTTTGCAACTTAATACTGGAGGGGGTTCGGATGATAACCTGAAGGTGGACTTTTTAGGCATAGATGCAGTTGGATGGCGGTCTATGTACTTTGTCGTAATGCCCAATTAAATCTCACTATACTCATCATGATATGTATGTGCATGGTCATGCTCTCTTTATTTGTCAATTGCCCAACTGTAATTTGTTCACCCAACATGCTGTTTATCTTATGGGAGAGACACCTCTAGTGAACTGTGGACCCCGGTCCAATTCTCTATACTGAAATACAATCTACTGCAATACTTGTTCTACTGTTTTCTGCAAACATTCATCTTCCACACAATACGGTTAATCCTTTGTTACAGCAAGCCGATGAGATTGACAACCTCACTGTTTCGTTGGGGCAAAGTACTTTGGTTGTGTTGTGCAGGTTCCACGTTGGCGCCGGAATCCCTGGTGTTGCGCCGCACTACATCCCGCCGCCATCAACCTTCAACGTGCTTCTTGGCTCCTCCTGGTTCGATAAACCTTGGTTTCTTTCTGAGGGAAAACTTGCTGCTGTGCGCATCATACCTTCCTCTTGGGGTTCCCAACGAACGTGTGAGTTACACGCCATCAAATAGCCATACAAATACTTACATACAAAATATTTTAGAAGATGACACCTTGCCAAAATATGATAGGACCGCTGTTTGTTTTCAACTAATTAATGAAAAGGAGGGATCCTGCCAAGTTTTTTCTATTGTTTCTGAAAGTAAATCAGGTTATGCGGACAAGCCACCCTTCAAGCCTCTTCCTCCTAAAAAAGGGAACGAGGAGAAGGAAGAGAAGAAGAAGAAGAAAAAGGGAACGAAGAAGAAGAAGAAGGAGAATAAAAAGAAAGAGGTAACGGCGTATCCCCGCGTGAATGAGATAACGCTAGGTAACCGTAAGTATGTTGCTCCTAATGATTATTGTGATAATGAATCTGAATACGATGATCTTCCTATGCCCTTTACATACATTAGCAATCATGATTTGAATGAGCACACTACTTTTGATATTGCAAATCTCTGGGAAACTAATTCTGAAAATGGTGATGATAATAATTGCCATAGTGTCAGTGCTATCCATGCTTCCTCCCATAATGATATAGAAAGCTCTAAGCTTGGGGAAGAGGTGTTTGAAAATCCTTTAGCTACTGGTCATTATGTTCTTGATACATTTCCTTCTAATAACAATGATGGTGTGGACACAGATAAACCGACTGTGAAAGATAACTATTCTATTTCTTATGATGACACTGTGCCTCCGACCTTTGATGATTATTATAAAGAATGCTATGATATAGGTTATAACTATCCTTATGAAACTTGTCATAGTCATGATTGGATTACCAAAAACAATTCTTTTAATATGCAACTTGTTTACCATGTTCAAATTCTTGATAATAATCTTGCTCCAATTATTATTAATGAGAATAACTCTTCTTATGCCAAAATTAATGATACTTCTATGCATATGAACCATGATAAGAATGTTTTAAGTGATGGGTATATTGTGGATTTCATCAATGATGCTACTGAAAGTTATTATGAGAGAGGGAAATATGGTTATATGCACCTTCATAATATTAAGTTTCCCCTCTTTATGTTGAGAATCTTTAAGTTACTCGTGTTTTATCCTCTTATGCTTGTCACTTTGTTCTTCATGAATTCATTTGTGTACAAGACTCCTCTTCATAGGAAGCATGTTAGACTTAAATGTGTTTTGGATTTGCTTCTTGATGCTCTCTTTTTGCTCCAAATACTATTTCCTATGAGTGCAACATTAAAACTGCTGAGCCCATCTTAATGGCTATAAAGAAAGAACTTCTTGGGAGATAACCCATGTGTTATTTTGCCACAGTACTTTGTTTTATATTTGTGTCTTGGAAGTTGTTTACTACTGTAGCAACCTCTCCTTATCTTAGTTTTGTGTTTTGTTGTGCCAAGTAAAGTCGTTGATAGTAAAGTTCATACTAGATTTGGATTACTGCGCAGAAACAGATTTCTTTGCTGTCACGAATCTGGGCAAAATTCTTTGTAGGTAACTCAGAAAATTATGCCAATTTACGTGAGTGATCCTCAGATATGTATGAAACTTTCATTCAATTTGAGCATTTTCATTTGAGTAAGTCTGGTGTCTCAATAAAATTCGTCTTTACGGACTGTTCTGTTTTGACAGATTCTGCCTTTTATTTCGCATTGCCTCTTTTGCTATGTGGGATGGATTTCTTTGTTTCATTAACTTCCAGTAGCTTTGAGCAATGTCCAGAAGTGTTAAGAATGATTGTGTCACCTCTGAACATGTGAATTTTGATTATGCACTAACCCTCTAATGAGTTTGTTTCGAGTTTGGTGTGGAGGAAGTTTTCAAGGGTCAAGAGAGGGAGATGATACAACATGATCAAAGAGAGTGAAAGTTCTAAGCTTGGGGATGCCCTGGTGGTTCATCCCTGCATATTTCAAGAAGACTCAAGCATCTAAGCTTGGGGATGCCCAAGGCATCCCCTTCTTCATCGACAAATTATCAGGTTCCTTCTCTTGAAACTACATTTTTATTCGGTCACATCATATGTACTTTACTTGGAGCGTCTGTGTGTTTCTATTTTTGTTTTTGTTTGAATAAATTCATACTTGTGTGGGAGAGAAACACGCTCCGCTGGTTCGTATGAACACATGTGTTCTTAGCTCTTAATGTTCATGGCGAAGGATGAAACTTCTTCGTTAAATTGTTATATGGTTGGAATTGGAAAATGCTACATGTAGTAATTGCTAAAATGTCCTGGGGTAATGTGATACTTGGCAATTGTTGTGCTCATGTTTAAGCTCTTGCATCATATACTTTGCACCCATTAATGAAGAAATACATAGAGCATGCTAAAATTTGGTTTGCATATTTGGTCTCTCTAAAGGTCTAGATAATTTCTAGTATTGAGTTTGAACAACAAGGAAGACGGTGTAGAGTCTTATAATGTTTACAATATGTCTTTTATGTGAGTTTTGCTGCACCGCTTCATCCTTGTGTTTGTTTCAAATAGCCTTGCTAGCCTAAACCTTGTATCGAGAGGGAATACTTCTCATGCATCCAAAATACTTGAGCCAACCACTATGCCACTTGTGTCCACCATACCTACCTACTACATGGTATTTCTCCGCCATTCCAAAGTAAATTGCTTGAGTGCTACCTTTAAATTTCCATTCTCCACCTTTACAATATATAGCTCATGGGACAAATAGCCTAAAAACTATTGTGGTATTGAATATGTACTTATGCATTTTATCTCTTATTAAGTTGCTTGTTGTGCGATAACCATGTTCCTGGGGACGCCATCAACTACCTTTGTTGAATATCATGTGAGTTGCTATGCATGTTCGTCTTGTCTGAAGTAAGAGCGATCTACCACCTTATGGTTAGAGCATGCATATTGTTAGAGAAGAACATTGGGCCGCTAACTAAAGCCATGATCCATGGTGGAAGTTTCAGTTTTGGACAATATCCTCAATCTCAAATGAGAAAATTAATTGTTGCTACATGCTTATGCATAAAAGAGGAGTCCATTATCTGTTGTCTATGTTGTCCCGGTATGGATGTCTAAGTTGAGAATAATCAATAGCGAGAAATCCGATGCGAGCTTTCTCCTTAGACCTTTGTACAGGCGACATAGAGGTACCCCTTTGTGACACTTGGTTAAAACATGTGCATTGCGATGATCCCGGTAGTCCAAGCTAATTAGGACAAGGTGCGGGCACTATTAGTATACTATGCATGAGGCTTGCAACTTGTAAGATATAATTTACATAACTCATATGCTTTATTACTACCGTTGACAAAATTGTTTCATGTTTTCAAAATAAAAGCTCTAGCACAAATATAGCAATCGATGCTTTCCTCTTTGAAGGACCATTCTTTTTACTTTTATGTTGAGTCAGTTCACCTATTTCTCTCCACCTCAAGAAGCAAACACTTGTGTGAACTGTGCATTGATTCCTACATACTTGCATATTGCACTTGTTATATTACTCTATGTTGACAATATCCATGAGATATACATGTTATAAGTTGAAAGCAACCGCTGAAACTTAATCTTCCTTTGTGTTGCTTCAATGCTTCTACTATGAATTATTGCTTTATGAGTTAACTCTTATGCAAGACTTATTGATGCTTGTCTTGAAGTACTATTCATGAAAAGTCTTTGCTATATGATTCAATTGTTTACTCATTGCATTTACATTGTTTCGAATCGCTGCATTCATCTCATATGCTTTACAATAGTATGATTAAGATTATGTTGGTAGCATGTCACCTCAGAAATTATCTTTTATCGTTTACCTACTCGAGGACGAGTAGGAACTAAGCTTGGGGATGCTGATACGTCTCCGACGTATCTATAATTTCTGATGTTCCATGCTTGTTTTATGACAATACCGACACGTTTTGTTCACACTTTATGTCATTATTATGTGTTTTCCGGAACTAACCTATTGACGAGATGCCGAAAGGCCAGTTGTTGTTTTTTGCTGTTTTTGGTTCCAGAAAGGCTGTTCGGGCAATATTCTCGGAATTGGACGAAATCAACGCCAAACCTCCTATTTTTCCCGGAAGGCTCCAGAACACCGAAGGAGAGTCGGAGGAGAGCCAGGGGGCCCCACACCATAGGGCCGCGCGGGCCAGACCCTGGCCGCGCCGGCCTAGGGTGAGGCCACCCTGTCAGCCCTCCTGCGCCGCCTCTTCGCCTATAAAACCCCTTTCGACCTAAAAACGCAGTACCAATTGACGAAACTCCAGAAAGACTCCAGGGGCGCCGCCACCGTCGCGAAACTCCAATTCGGGGGACAGAACTCTCTGTTCCGGCACCCTGCCGGGACGGGGAATTGCCCCCGGAGCCATCTCCACCGCCGTCTTCACCGCCATCTTCACCGCCATCGCTGCCTCCATGATGAGGAGGGAGTAATCCACCCCCGAGGCTGAGGGCTCCGCTGTAGCTATGTGGTTCATCTCTCTCCCATGTACCTCAATACAATAATCTCATGAGCTGCTTTACATGATTGAGATTCATATGAGTTTTGTATCACTACTATTCTATGTGCTACTCTAGTGATGTTATTAAAGTAGTTTTATTCCTCCTGCACGGTGTAATGGTGACAGTGTGTGCATCCGTGTTAGTACTTGGCGTAGGCTATGATTATGATCTCTTGTAGATTATGAAGTTAACTATTGCTATGATGGTATTGATGTGATCTATTCCTCCTACATAGTGTGATGGTGACAGTGTGCATGCTATGTTAGTTCTTGGTGTAATTGTGTTGATCTATCTTACACTCTAAGGTTATTTAAATATGAACATTGAATATTGTGGAGCTTGTTAACTCCGGCATTGAGGGTTCGTGTAATCCTACACAGTTAGCGGTGTTCATCATCCAACAAAAGAGTGTAGAGTAGTCCTATTATGTGATCATTGTTGAGAGTGTCCACTAGTGAAAGCAGGATCCCTGGGCCTTGCTTCCAAGCATCGAATCTCCGTTTGTTTACTGTTTTACTGCGTTACTACTGCTGCGTTACTACTGCTTGTTTACTGTCCTGGGCAAAGCACTTTTCTGGTGCCGTTGCTACTGCTTATATATATTCATACCACCTGTATTTCACTATCTCTTCGCCGAACTAGTGCACCTATTAGGTGTGTTGGGGACACAAGAGACTTCTTGCTTTGTGGTTGCAGGGTTGCATGAGAGGGATATCTTTGACCTCTTCCTCCCTGAGTTCGATAAACCTTGGGTGATCCACTTAAGGGAAACTTGCTGCTGTTCTACAAACCTCTGCTCTTGGAGGCCCAACACTGTCTACAGGAAAAGGAGGGGGCGTAGACATCAGCGCCAGCCTATGGTGAGGGGGGCCCAGGCGCCCTCCTGCGCCGCCTCTTCGCCTATTTAAGCCCTTTCAACCTAAAAACGCGATACGGATTGAAAAAACTCCAGAAAGACTCCAGGGGTGCCGCCGCCATCGCGAAACTCCAATTCGGGGGACAAAAGTCTCTGTTCCGGCACCCTGCCGGGACGGAGAAGTGCCCCCGGAAGCCATCTCCATCAACGCCACCGCCTCCATCATGCTCCGTGAGTAGTTCCCCCATGGACTACGAGTTCTAGCTGTAGCTAGTTGGTATTCTCTCCCCCATGTACTTCAATACAATGATCTCATGAGCTGCCTTACATGATTGAGATTCATCTGATGTAATCGGTGTTGTGTTTGTTGGGATCCGATGGATTGTTACATTATGATCAGTCTATCTATATAAGTTTGTGAAGTTATTGTTGCTGCAATCTTGTTGTGTTTAATGCTTGTCACTAGGGCCCGAGTGGCATGATCTTAGATTTAAGCTCTATACTTATTGCTTAGATTGTATCTACAAGTTGTTTGCACATATTGCTGTCCGGAACCCGAGGCCCCAAAGTGACAGAAATTGGGACAACCGGAGGGGAAGGATGTGGTATGAGGATCACATGTTTTCACCAAGTGTTAATGCTTTGCTACGGTGCTCTATTAAAAGGAGTACCTTAATTGCCAGTAGATTCCCTTGAGACCCGGCTGCCACCGGCTGGTAGGACAAAAGATGTTGTACAAGTTTCTCATTGCGAGCACGTATGACTATATATGGTAAACATGCCTACATGATTAATAATCTTGATGTTCTGTCTTAATGCTATTTCAATCCTATCGATTGCCCAACTGTAATTTGTTCACCCAACACTTGTTATTGGAGAGTTACCACTAGTGTAGATAGCTGGGAACCCCGGTCCATCTCTCATCATCATATACTCGTTCTATATGACATTGGAAGTAGTATCAACTATTTTCTGGTGCCATTGCCACTGTGTTACTATTACTGCTGCTGTGTTACTGTTACTATTGCTCTCATATCACTGCTACTTTCACATCACCCCTGTTACTAGTGCTTTTCCAGGTGCATCTGAATTGACAACTCAGTTGTTAAGGCTTATAAGTATTCTTTACCTCCCCTTGTGTCGAATCAATAAATTTGGGTTTTACTTCCCTCGAAGACTGTTGCGATCCCCTATACTTGTGGGTCATCAACGGGCTCGGAGCGCCGGACACCGTATCGGGGCGCGCCGGACAAAATTCGGGTTTAAGGGACGCGGCTGGAACCGTTTTTTTGTCCGACGCGCCCCAAATTGCTTTGGGGGACGCTTTGGGGAACGCGACTGGAGATGCTCTAGCCCCCACAAGTATTGGTGTTGGGACACTAGACCCCCTTAACTTTAAACTAGCACACTTAACCCCCACAAGTTTACAAAACCGGGCAATTGACCCCCTCATCCCCTGGTAGATGTTTTGTAGACCGGTTTTGCTGACATGGACAGTGGTTTTGTGCCAACTCTCTCCCCGGGCTGTCACCGAGGGTGCCGCCGCTGGCCGGCAAACCAGCAGCAACAGCGGCAGGTACAGTGCCGACTCCAGGAGGCATATAGAGGGGCCGCCGGTTATGCTGTTGTTCTATGTCACCTACCTCTGCCTCTCGATCCTTCGTCGTAAGTCCCGATAGCCGATGCGATCTCACTGAAGTGCGTTCTCGACAAGAGCTAGCTTGCTGAAATGCGTTCTCGACAAGAGCTGGCTTGCCGAAGTCGATTGAATCAAGCAGTGCTTTTCGTCGGGAGCAACACGCGCACGTACCAAATTCTGGGTACTTGCTATCTGGTATGATCTGTGTGTAAGCTAAGCAGGCACACACGTTGATGGATCAAGCTAGCTAGCTGAACCCACGCATCAACACAACTCACTGCTAAGCTTTTGTTCAACGTGGTCGATTTTGGCCATGGGGATCGAGTCCTAGGCACGTCAGAGCGTGCAGTGGCGTCTCATGGGGCTGCTGCAACAAGATCCTGTCATGGAGCTATGCCTCATTGCCGGCCTCCACAGCTCGCAGGATGTGCCCGACATGACGGAGGTGGTGCGCTTGCTGCCGCACACCCCGTGCGTGCTTGACTGCTTGGTAATGGTTGGCTGCTAAGTGCACGCGTGGGTGCGCCGTGCTTAGGCCTCCCGCAACTAATTCTCTTTTAGCAACCCACTGCCAGGTTGGGTGAATAATAGAGTGCCACGTTACCAAAATCAGCCTACAAAATAGCTTATCAGAACTGGGGGGTCAATTGCCCGGTTTTATAAACTTGTGGAGGTTAAGTGTGCTAGTTTGAAGTTAAGGGGGTCTATCATCCCAACTCCAATACTTGTGGGGGTTATATCGACTTCTTTCTATTGCAAACTCTTTAATATGAAAGGATGAAAATAAGAACACATCAAACATCACCCAGTAAATAGCAGATACAGTACTACATACTACACTTTAGTCAGAGAATTGGAAATGGAAGTGCAACAAAACCAATAGCAGATACATACTACACTTCAGCATGCCACCAAAGTTTAACCCCTCTAGATATAGATCATTTATTTCTACATCTAGCTATGGAGCCCCTGAATTTCATCACATAGAAAGAATATGATATCATAACCAAGAAATTAGCTTTCGGAAATATTCATGATGCAACTAATGGTCAGTGACCGAATATAGTGTGCAATAAAGTTTCACCTAAGCACATCACAATTCTTTGATGCCTTCGATCATGGCAATGCAAACAACATATTGTACAAGGGGCAGCTTGCGTGGAACGAGAACATGAGACAATACAGGGTGAGGGCGGTAGGGGTTTCCACAAATTCCTTGATCACCTCTGTTTAAACCTATCACACTGTTTTTTATTGTGCAAATGACAGCAATGATAAAAAAAATGCTCAATTAAGTTAACAAAAGCAATGATTTTCACAGCAACTGACGGTAGTTGGCTGAATTCAAAATCTGATCAATGTTGCCCAACTACACTTCTCATCAACAATATAATTTTTTTATATATCTTTTCATCTCATACATGCATAGATCCTTATATCCTCAATAAAATCACAACTTTTCAAGCCATCCAGTCTCATGGATCAGACAAGGTAATAAAATACTTCCTCATGAGAAACACAAAGCAACATGATAAAGCTTTTGCACTAAAATAAGGAAAGGGCCATATCTATGTCTCTATAAGTTGAGAAATCCTTGTCAACTTTACAAATTTGTTAATAGATCTTACAATTTCTACCAACTCAAAAGAGGAAAGAAGATTCCGATTTATCTAATTCATACATAGTTGACAACGATTCTTTCGGATTTGAAGTACAAGTCTGGCTTTACATTTCATCAACGCAGCTTGAGAGACCAAAATCAAAGCATCTTGAGAGACCAAAATCAGTTATTTTTGGTACCATATTATCATCCAACAATATGATTGCGATTTTAAGGTTAAGTGAATAGTATCTTGATTCACATGTAGATATATCGCTGATATATTTTTCAAGACTTCCGTTGGGTAGATACTCAAAGCAGCTTGTGTGTGAGCACAATATCCAAGAAACCGTACTATATTCTTGTGCTTTGCCTTTACTAGACAACCAACCTTCTGCATTCACAAGATTCTTAGTTAGTTTGATAAGCTAGCTCTTGCGTGCACTTGAAAAATAATAACATTACACGATGCTTTAAGAAGGAATGGGATAATGTAAAATGATATAGTCTTATTGGTTGTTTTTAGATTCTAAACATCGCGATGTCCCTCCTCACCTGTTAGTATCTCTATGATTATAACACCCAAACTGTATATGTCTGACTTGAATGTTATTTTTCATCCAAAAAATTCGGGTGCCATATATCCGCTGCATGGACCATCTTGGGATACCAAAATCCGCAATTTTCGGTGCCATAGTATCATCCAAGAGTATATTTGCGGGTTTAAGGTCTAAGTGGAGAATACACCGCTTCACATGCAGACAATCTAAACCTTCACAAATTCCCTCGATTATTTCATAACAGTTTCTCCGATCAAGTATACGAGATACTCCTGTAACAAGGTGAGAAGAAAGGAGGTTTAATATCCAACATAGTTCTCTAGATAGTATGTGGCACAACGAGTAGGATTATTTAGGTGCCTGACAATATAATTTTTTTACCATGAAAGTAAAGATGTAAAGACATATTGCGGGCCATATGGACATACCAGTGGTACACTTATCAAACTTCCCCTCGTGGTCTACAATTATCCCTCGTGTCTGACAACAATATTCCAGGAATTGCAAATTATTTCTATGCTTCGTCTTCATTAAACAGCCAACCTCTTCGTTGAATTTGTTCTCAAGAATACCGAGTGTTTCATTCAACTCCTTTGTGGCGATAGTCGTGTTTCCAAGTAATCTCTGCAGTCACAAGATTGCTGGGAAGCATCAATCTGAGTCATCATATCAGCAATGGATGTAATTGAAAACTACTGTACCTTATAAACAGTGGAAACCTGGCCCCTGCCAGTTTGCTGATCATTGGAGAAATCATTCGTGATGTATTTCAGAAGGGATAAAAACAAATCGGGCGGTTGTGCACTTGCATCAAACAACATATGCTCCATGACACACTTCATATCAGGCTCGCGATCCATTTGCAGCTGCTAGAATGGAAGTAGCTGAAAAGGAACTCAAATAATCAGTCAATTCAGAAAGGAATTCAAATAATCAGTAAGCACAAGATTATAGAAGAACAAGAATCAGTCTTCTATTCTGGGAATATAGGGGTGAAGTGGTAGAAGTAGCTCTTATATCTCCTGAATGAGCAAATACCGGTGCAGGTTTTCGATGTTGTCAGCAGATTGTACTGGATTTTAAACCGCAAGTTTCACCTTTTATCTCTTCCAGACTGATAGACCTGACTACACATATTCCTACCCTTAGTTCCTCCTAGCCAGTACCCACCATGTACGGGATCCCAGCTAGCTTATCAGCGCTGCCGGCAGCAGCCTCTCAGATCGCACATCCATGTCGGTGGTAACCAGTTCATATCTACTTACAGGCTGCGAACAAATCTAACTAGCGTTCATGCATGATAGAAAGATCATTTGTAATAATTGCAAACAGTTTGGTACCTGATGCTTGGTGCACGCGGCCGGGGAGAGCTTCAGATCGATGGCGCGGGATCGAGCTTCATATCGATCGCTAGCTCCTGAGATCTGAATCTGAAAGCCGGCAAGGAGAGGAGTGAGGGCTGTATGGTAGAAGCGCGTGGACTTTCCAGGAGGGGCTGAAGTGCTATGTATAGAGCATAGAGATGCACAGATGCTGCATCTATAGATAATTGTGCCGGCGAAAGACAAAATATTAGCACCACTCCACACGCGGTCGGCCACGTGATTAGTAGCAAAATACCAAATGACAATGCCGTACAAAATACTATTAGAGCATCTCCACCGGTGTGGTTCCTAAATAATCGTCGGCAGGATACCGATACTGCTGTATGGGATGCCGCCAGTGTATTTTCCATTTCTCCCCAAACGGCGGTCTCCAATTTTTTTTATCAATATTTTGAAATAACATATCAATCACATTTTATTCATACAATCACACAAATAGAATTAAATTATTCATACAATCAATCAAACTAATAGTACTTAAATTATTCATACAATCAAACAAATAGTACTTAAATTATTCATACAACCCAATAAACAAATAGTACTTAAATTATTCATACATGCGAAACAGCGGCCGCCGGTCGAGGGGGTGGCGGCAGTGTCGATGGACGGCGGTTTCTAGACAGTCGGCGGTGTCTATTGCAAGCAGGGGGCGGCGGTGACGGCAACGGTGGCGATCTAGAGGGGTGGGAGTCGGCTCGGGTGTGTGTAGGAGGTGGGAAATCGGTGTGTCTGGCTGCACGCTCGTTTTCTGACGTGCCACGAGATGCCGACGCGCCCGATTCGCGCCCTTGGCGAAGGGGCCGGCATGAAGTTGCTGGCGATTCTATATGGCTCGAAAATTGGCCGGCGCCGTTTGGGGCGCACCGGTGCATCCCATACATCAGTATCGGTGCTATCAGGGGCGCCAGTGGAGATGTTCTTGTCACTCCCACGAATCTACGCGCTCGCTAGGAGGTGAGATGCGTCGTCCGAAAGGTTAAATGTCCGTTTTCTTTTCTCTTTCCCTTCTACCTATTTAACTTTTCTTTATGAAAATTTCGTCGCTATTAATAATCATCAATAGAAATACAAATAGATTCGAAAGTAATAAAAATTACAAGTAGGTCTTTGAACCATCTAGCGATGACTAACGCGAGCCGAAGGCGCGCCGCCGTCCTCGTTCCTCCTTCATCGGAGCCATCCAAATCTTATCGTAGTAGTGTGTGTTGTAGTAAACAAACGAGAAGTCGTCATGCTAAGGCCTCAAAAGACCAGCACACCAGAGTAGCAATCGTCGTCAAAGATGACAACTGTAGATCGGAAGAGACTAATGTGGAACCACAACGAACACGAAAACCAACCGGATCCCATGAGATCCACCGGACACACGACTCCACGCGCCCTCCGCCCATGCAAGACGCACCACCAGAGCGAGGAGAACCTTATTCTGATTTTAGAATGTAGCTTCCGCCTCACCATCCCGAAGAAGGCACTGAAAACAACCTAACAAAGAACGAAAACCTTCCGCCGGCGAGAGGCCGTGGTCCGCCACACCTCCAAGGCCCCAAGGCCACCGGAGACAGAGCCGGCGAGGGGACGGAATCGGTGATAGGTTTTCCTGGCTGCCTTCCTTTTGCCTCCTCTTCTGCCTATTTAACTTGCTATATAACTATATTTTTTAGAATCTATTTACTTATTACTTAATTTTATTTTATCTTTTAATTTTCACGTTTATATCCTGATTTTAGGAGTACTTACTTGTTTTTATATTCTATTTTTTACCCCTTTGCAACAAATATATTAGCCTGTTAAGATACACGAACTTTATTTAAAATCCATGAATATTTATTTTCAGATATATGAACACTTGCAACAAATATAATATTATGTTAAGATACACGAACTTTATTGAAAATCCATGAATATTTATTTTCAGATATATGAACACTCGTTTGGAAATACAAGGACTTTGTTCCAAAATACGTAAGGATTTTATTTTGACGACCATGAATATTTGCTTCAGAAAACATAACATTTTTTAAAAAAATCGAGAAAACACAAAATGTTGCGTCTCGTTTCATTGAAAAGAAGATAAAGTAGTACTTACTTGCATAGAGAGGCCGGGTATAACTCACACAAAAAGAAATCAGTGTACATCCAAGGTGTTTGGCAAGAAGACTCATGGCCCTAGTGCCCCTGGCCTGCCCAAAGTGTGGCTTCAGCTTTGATCCTGTTCAACACGGTGCTACAGTTCGGCCTAGCATCGTCGAAGGTGCACTCATTGCACTGCTTCAAGGGCGTCCAGGAGGTAAGCAAGGCCATCGATGATCGATGCGATCATGCCCGGCGTTTTCGTAGCTGCTTGGGGGTCACTGTCTTGGCCGTAGTCCACCAGTATCCGCATTTTAGGGTTATATGTGTACATATACACAAAATAGTGTTGTAATTATACATGATTTTATCACTAGTGAACACTTTATCTAATATACATCAATAGTTTCCGGAACAGTATAAGTAAGTTAAGCAAGAAGAATATTTATTCTGACCTCTAAAATTGGCATTGAATAAATAATTTCTATTATAGTGATAGTAGGCAACAATATATTTTTATTTTCTTCATAGGCCATTTTGTTTCTACATCTAGCTATGGAGCCCCTGAGTTTCATCACATGGAAATGGTAGGATCTCATAACCAAAAAATTAGCCCTATGGAAATATTCATTATGCAGCAAATGGGTTAGCGGCCAAATATAGTCTGCAATAAACCTTTTACCTGAACAGAGAACAATTCTTTGATGGCTTCGATCATGACAATGCAAACAACATATCTTATACATGCCAGCTTGCGTGCATCATTCATCGGTAGTGTGTGAACGAGAACATGAGATAACCTGGAGGTGATTTGCACACACTCCTTGATCTTCCTATGTAAGTCGTTGCTATAAGATCTAATTTGAGCCTACCATGCGCACATAGTGTTTCTTACGAATGATAGCAATGATTAAACATACTGATGAACAGTCAAATTCTTAACAATCTCTGGTTTTAATTAAGTTGACAAAAACTAATGATTTTTTCACAGCCACTACATATAGCCGTAATCGACTGAATTCAAATTCTGATCGAAGTTACCGAACTTGCTTCGCATGAACTCTATTTTTTATATAGCTTTTGATCACTACATGGCATGGATACTTATTTCCTGAACAAAATCACAAGTTTTGAAGCCATTCAATCTCATGGATCACACAACAGGGTAATAAAATACTTCCGTATGAGAAAAACAGAGCAACATGATAAACCTTTTGCACTACAATAAGCAAAAGGGCATGTCTATCGTTGTCGGTTGAGAAATCCCAAGTAAAATTTACTAATTTGTTAATATATGTACAGATGTAGGAAAATATCCATCATGAATATATGATCTCTTTGATGGGTTATCTTTTATCTGCCATGCACTCTACCGCTATCTCCACATACTCTTATTTGTTCAAACTGTATATCTTCATGTGATTGCGGCAGCTTCTCTACAAATACCAATTACCTAGGATATCACCCAAAAAACTAATTGTGACTCTACGGTATCTAATTGAATACAAACACAACAAAATTTACACTTTTTAGGTTAAAGAAAGTAGGATGTTTCATGTAAATAATAATGGTAGTTATAACCTTAGCTCTTTTTACACATACGAGTGCTACTCCCTCTATTCCAAAATATATATCCATATATCATGCAGATTATTTCCTAAGTCAAACTTTGTAAATTGTTGCTCAATGTTTTAAAATATCAACATCTGTAATATAATAATGTTTCAAGCTGATGTAATGGTACTGAATTGGTATTATAAATGATTTTTTCATAAAAAAATTCAAATCTTAGAAAGTCTGATTTTGGACAACATCCATATGCACAATTTTTTGGAATAGAGGGATAACCTTTCACCTCATGCCAAAATGTTATCATATTCTTTTGTAGCAATTTGTGCATTGCCCTACTGGATGAGCGTACAAGAATGATACTACTACGCAAAGCAACAAAAATTGCGTGTTTTTTGAGAAAGAATAAAATTATGCAATGTCTAATGAAGAAATAATACAATGTACAGTGATCTAGTCATATAGATTATTCTTACATCTGCAACATCGTGTTGCCCCTTCTTTCCTGTTACTATCTTCCAATTATAACGCCCAAACTATATATATGTACAAACTGAATGAAATTTCTCCACTGATACACTTGAGTGCATATATCCACTCCATGCAAATTTACATTATTGGTAAATAAAATCAATGCAATTCATACACACAGAATAAGAAAACATTTAAATTCACTACAGGAATTGGCAGAGACGCCGACGGCCGGCTGCCCTCGGCGTAGCCACGCCTGGCCCTCGGCGTAGGTTACGCCGACGGCAGCCCTCGGCGTATGGCCTCGGCGTCTGGGTCCCTCGGCATAGGTAGGTGTGCCGTCGGCGTAGGGCTAGCCCTCGGCGTATGCGTCCTACACCGACGGCCGGCGAGCCCCTCGGCGTAGACACCCTCGGCGTAGCATCCACGGCGGGCCGTCGCCGTTAACGGCGGGCACCATACGCCGACGGCATAGCCCTCGGCGTAGCGCGCGACGTGGCGCGTCGAGGTGAGCCCAAACGATGCAGACACCGACGGTCGGCTTGCAGACGCCGACGGCCGGCTTGCGAGACGTGGTGTCCGTGCGCGCGCCCTTGCTGCTGTGCTTGCGCCGCACGCCAGGGCCTACGCCGACGGCAATGCCCTCGTCATAACCCTGACCATATGGTCGCAGCAGGCCTCTATGCCGACGGCATTGCCCTCGGCGTAGCCTTCTCCAATTTTTTTTTCGCTAGCAGTTCACAATTCATAGTACAGCAGTTCACAATTTATAGTACAGCAGTTCAGTTACGACAGTACAGCAGTTCATACATCCAAATTCATCGAAATTCACCGAAATTCACCATAATTCACCATAATTCACCATAATTCACCATAATTCACCATAATTCACCAAAATACACATAGTAGCATACAAGAGGAGAGTGCCATGTCATCCAAATACATAGTAGTAGGTAGCACATGATAGGAATAGTAGTAGGTAGCAAGCAAGAAGCCCGGTGTCGACTAGCGCAGGAAGGACCCGGGCGGGGTGTGTCCGCCCTCATCGTTGACGAAACGAGAAGCCCGGGGTTGCGCTCCGGTAGAAGCTGCAGAAGAACCACCTGGAGAAGGACCGGGAGTACGCCCAGGAGAAGTCGACGGAGAGGCACCGGGAGTAGTCCCAGGAGTAGTCGACGGAGAGGCACCAACAGAACGCCCAGGAGACCGACCACCTTCATGAACCGGTGTGACCTCGCGCCCACCCTGCGAGGCCTGGTTCCCGGAGCATCCCGTTCCCTACATGTTAGCAACTTGCGAGGCAAAGGAAAGTGGTAACTACGGGTTTGGCAAAGAACTTACCGGTGTGGATCCGTAGTAAGTCAGTGCAAAAGATGCCCTCGATGGCATGATAGGCATGTCCCCCGCCATGGGAATGGGGTCCGGTGGCGGTGTACCAGTAGACAAAGCAGTCATCAGTGCCTGTGATACGTCTCAAACGTATCTATAATTTCTTATGTTCCATGCTACTTTTATGATGATACTCACATGTTTTATACACATTATATGTCATTATTATGCATTTTCCGGCACTAACCTATTAACGAGATGCCGAAGAGCCGATTCTTTGTTTTCTGCTGTTTTTGGTTTCAGAAATCCTAGTAAGGAAATATTCTCGGAATTGGACGAAATCAACGCCCAGGGTCCTATTTTTCCACGAAGCTTCCAGAACACCGAAGGAGTCACGAAGTGGGGCCACGAGGTGGCCAGACACCAGGGCGGCGCGGCCCAGGCCCTGGCCGCGCGGCCCTATGGTGTGGGCCCCTCGTGACGCCCCTTGACCTACCTCTTCGCCTACTTAAGCCTTCGTCGATGATAGTTCCAGTACCGAGAGCCACGATACGGAAAACCTTCCAGAGACGCCGCCGCCGCCAATCCCATCTCGGGGGATTCAGGAGATCGCCTCCGGCACCCTGCCGGAGAGGGGAATCATCTCCCGGAGGACTCTACACCGCCATGGTCGCCTCTGGATTGATGTGTGAGTAGTTCACCTCTGGACTATGGGTCCATAGCAGTAGCTAGATGATCGTCTTCTCCTCATTGTGCTATCATTGTTGGATCTTGTGAGCTGCCTAACATGATCAAGATCATCTATCTGTAATGCTACATGTTGCGTTTGTTGGGATCCGATGAATATGGAATACTATGCTATGTTGATTATCAATCTATTATCTATGTATTGTTTATGATCTTGCATGCTCTCCGTTGCTAGTAGAGGCTCTGGCCAAGTCATTGCTTGTAACTCCAAGAGGGAGTACTTATGCTCGATAGTGGGTTCATGCCTCCATTAAATCTGGGGGAGTGACAGCAACCTCTAAGGTTGTGGATGTGCTGTTGCCACTAGGGATAAAACATCAATACTATATCTAAGGATGTATTTGTTGATTACATTACGCACCATACTTAATGCAATCGTTTGTTGTTTGCAACTTAATACTGGAGGGGGTTCGGATGATAACCTGAAGGTGGACTTTGTAGGCATAGATGCATGCTGGATAGCGGTCTATGTACTTTGTCGTAATGCCCAATTAAATCTCACACTACTCATCATAACATGTATGTGCATTGTTATGCTCTCTTTATTTGTCAATTGCCCAACTGTAATTTGTTCACCCAACATGCTATTTATCTTATGGGAGAGACACCTCTAGTGAACTGTGGGCCCCGGTCCATTCTTTTACATCGAATACAATCTACTGCAATACTCGTTCTACTGTTTTCTGCAAACATCATCATCCACACTATACATTTAATCCTTTGTTACAGCAAGCTGGTGAGATTGACAACCTCACTGTCACGTTGGGGCAAAGTAATTTGGTTGTGTTGTGCAGGTTCAACATTGGCGCCGGAATCCCTGGTGTTGCGCCGCACTACACTCCGCCGCCATCAACCTTCAACGTGCTTCTTGGCTCCTACTGGTTCGATAACCTTGGTTTCTTACCGAGGGAAAACTTGCTGCTGTACGCATCACACCTTCCTCTTGGGGTTCCCAACGGACGCGTGCTGTACGCGTATCAAGCTCTTTTTCTGGCGCCGTTGCCGGGGAGATCAAGACACGCTGCAAGGGGAGTCTCCACCTCCAATCTCTTTACTTTGTTTTTTGTCTTGCTTTACTTTTATTTACTACTTTGTTTGCTGCACTAAAACAAAACACAAAAAAATTAGTTGCTAGTTTTACTTTATTTACTGTCTTGTTTGCTATATCAAAAACACAAAAAAATTAGTTACTTGCATTTACTTTATCTAGTTTACTTTATTTACTATTGCTAAAATGAATACTCCTGAAAATACTAAGTTGTGTGACTTCACAAACACAAATAATAATGATTTCTTATGCACACCTATTGCTCCACCTGCTACTACAGCAGAATTCTTTGAAATTAAACATGCTTTACTAAATCTTGTTATGAGAGAGCAATTTTCTGGTGTTAGTTCTGATGATGCTGCTGCCCATCTTAATAATTTTGTTGAACTATGTGAAATGCAAAAGTATAAGGATGTAGATGGTGACATATAAAATTAAAATTGTTTCCTTTCTCCTTAAGAGGAAGAGCTAAAGATTGGTTGCTATCTTTGCCTAAGAATAGTATTGATTCATGGACTAAATGTAAGGATGCTTTCATTGGTAGATATTATCCTCCTGCTAAAATTATATCTTTGAGAAGTAGCATAATGAATTTTAAGCAATTAGATACTGAGCATGTTGCACAAGCATGGGAAAGAATGAAGTCTTTGGTTAAAAATTACCCAACCCATGGACTGACTACTTGGATGATCATTCAAACCTTTTATGCAGGACTGAATTTTTTTTCACGGAACCTATTGGATTCAGCTGCTGGAGGTACCTTTATGTCCATCACTTTGGGGGCAGCAACACAGCTTCTTGATGATATGATGATTAATTACTCTGAATGGCACACGGAAAGAGCTCCACAAGGTAAGAAGGTAAATTCTGTCGAAGAAACCTCTTCCTTGAGTGATAAGATTGATGCCATAATGTCTATGCTTGTGAATGGTAGGACACATGTTGATCCTACTAATGTTCCGTTAGCTTCATTGGTTGCTCAAGAAGAACATGTTGATGTGAACTTCATTAAAAATAATTTCAACAACAATGCTTATCGGAACAATTCTAGTAACAACTATAGGCCATATCCTTATAATAATGGTAACGGTTATGGCAATTCTTTTGGGAATTCTTACAACAATAATAAGAATACACCCCCTGGACTTGAAGCCATGCTTAAATAATTTATTAGTACACAAACTGCTTTTAACAAATCTGTTGAAGAAAAGCTTGGGAAAATTGATATACTTGCTTCTAAAGTTGATAGTCTTGCTGCTGATGTTGATCTTTTGAAATTGTAAGTTATGCCTAATAAGGATAATGAAAATAAAATTGTTACTATAGAAAATGCCATTCAAGTTAGAATTAATGAGAATATAAGATTAATGGCTGAATTGCATGCTAGGTGGGAAAGGGAAGAAAATGAAAAACTAGCTAAAGAGAATAATGTAGCTAAAGTTTGGACTATTACCACCATTAGTAATGCTAATGCTCCACATGTTGCTGCACCTCCTACTATCAATGGTAAAATAATTTGTGTTGACAATGTTCTACTCCTAATGCAAAGCGAGCAAAACTGCCTGAAACTGCTAAAACTGCTGAAATTTTTTCCAACATTGGAGACAATGATCCCATTGCTTTAGATTATAATGGTTTAGATTTTGATGATTGCCACATCTCTGAAGTTATAAAGTTCTTACAAAAACTTGCTAAGAGTCCTAATGCTAGTGCTATAAATTTGGCCTTTACAAAACATATTACAAATGCTCTCATAAAAGCTAGAGAAGAGAAACTAAAACTTGAAACTTCTATTCCTAGGAAGTTAGAAGATGGTTGGGAGCCCATCATTAAGATGAGGGTCAATGATTTTAATCGTAATGCTTTATGTGATCTTGGTGCAAGTATTTCTGTTATGCCTAAGAAAATTTATGATATGCTTGACTTGCTACCATTGAAAAATTGTTATTTGGATGTTAATCTTGCTGATAACGCTATAAAGAAACCTTTGGGGAGGATTGATAATGTTCGTATTATGGTTAACAATAACCTTGTCCCCGTTGATTTTGTTGTCTTGGATATTGAATGCAATACATCTTGCCCCATTATATTGGGAAGACCTTTTCTTCGAACTGTTGGTGCTACCATTGATATGAAGGAAGGTAATATTAAATATCAATTTCCTCTCAAGAAAGGTATGGAACACTTCCCTAGAAAAAGAATGAAGTTACCTTTTGATTCTATTATTAGAACAAATTATGATGTTGATGCTTCATCTCTTGATTACACTTGATACACACTTTCTGCGCCTAGCTGAAAGGCGTTAAAGAAAAGCGCTTATGGGAGACAACCCATTATTTTACTACAGTACTTTGTTTTATATTTGAGTCTTGGAAGTTGTTACTACTGTAGCAACCTCTCCTTATCTTAGTTTATTGTTGTGCCAAGTAAAGTCTCTAATCGAAGGTTCAAACTAGATTTGAATTACTGCACAGAAACAGATTTCTTGCTGTCACGAATTTGAACAGTAGTCTCTATAGGTAACTCAGAAAATTATGCCAATTTACGTGCGTGATCCTCAGATATGTACGAAACTTTAATTAGTTTTGAGTTTTCTCATTTGAGCAAGTCTGTTACCCCAGAAAAATACGTCTTTACGGACTGTTCTGTTTTGACAGATTCTGCCTTTTATTTCGCATTGCCTGTTTTGCTATGTTTGATGGATTTCTTTGTTCCATTAACTTTCAGTAGCTTTGTGCAATGTCTAGAAGTGTTAAGAATGATTATGTCACCTCTGAACATGTGAATTTTTGATTATGCACTAACCCTCTAATGAGTTTGTTTCGAGTTTGGTGTGGAGGAAGTTTTCAAGGATCAAGAGAGGAGGATGATACAATATGATCAAGGAGAGTGAAAGCTCTAAGCTTGGGGATGCCTCGGTGGTTCATCCCTGCATATTTCAAGAAGACTCAAGCGTCTAAGCTTGGGGATGCCCAAGGCATCCCCTTCTTCATCGACAACATTATCAGGTTCCTCTAGTGAAACTATATTTTTATTCCGTCACATCTTATGTGCTTTACTTGGAGCGTCTTTATGTTCTTGTTTTTGTTTTGTTTGAATAAAGTTGGATCCTAGTATTCATTGTGTGGGAGAGAGACACGCTCCGCTGTTGCATATGGACACATATGTCCTTAGGCTTTACTCATAATATTCATGGCGAAGGTTGAACTGCTTCGTTAAATTGTTATATGGTTGGAAACGGGAAATGCTACATGTGGTAATTGGTATAATATATTGAATAATTTGATACTTGGCAATTGTTGTGCTCATGTTTAAGCTCTTGCATCATATACTTTGCACCTATTAATGAAAAAATACATAGAGCTTGCTAAAATTTGGTTTGCATAATTGGTCTCTCTAAGGTCTAGATATTTTCTAGTAAGAGTCGAACAACAAGGAAGACGGTATAGAGTCTTATAATGCTTACAATATGTCTTTTATGTGAGTTTTGCTGTACCGGTTCATACTTGTGTTTGCTTTAAACAACCTTGCTAGCATAAATCTTGTATCGAGAGGGATTACTTCTCATGCATCCAAATTCCTTGAGCCAAACACTATGCCACTTGTGTCCACCATACCTACCTACTACATGGTATTTCTCCGCCATTACAAAGTAAATTGCTTGAGTGCTACCTTTAAAATTTCCATTCTTTATCTTTGCAATATATAGCTCACGGGACAGATAGCCTAAAAACTATTGTGGTATTGAATATGTACTTATGCATCTTATCTCTTATAAGTTGCTTGTTGTGCGATAACCATGTTCCTGGGGACGCCATCAACACTTTGTTGAATATCATGTGAGTTGCTATGCATGTTCGTCTTGTCTGAAGTAAGGGTGATTTATCATGATCAAATGGTTTGAGTATGCATATTGTTAGAGAAGAACACTGGGCCGCTAACTAAAGCCATGATCCATGGTGGAAGTTTCAGTTTGGACAACAAACCTCAATCTCTTATGAGAATATTATCTGTTGTTGAATGCTTATGCATTAAAGAGGAGTCCACTATCTGTTGTCTATGTTGTCCCGGTATGGATGTCTAAGTTGAGAATAATCAAAAGCGAGAAATCCAATGCGAACTTTCTCCTTAGACCTTTGTACAGGCGGTATAGAGGTACCCCATTGTGACACTTGGTTAAAACATATGCTATGCTATGATAATCCATGTAAATCCAAGCTAATTAGGACGAGGTGCTGGCACTATTGGTATACTATGCATGAGGCTTGCAACTTGTAGGATATAATTTACATAATACATATGATTTATTACTACCGTTGACAAAATTGTTTCTTGTTTTCAAAATAAAAGCTCTAGCACAAATATAGCAATCCATGCTTCCCTCTGCGAAGGGCCCTTTCTTCTACTTTTATTGTTGAGTCAGTTTACCCATTTCCTTCTATCTCAAGAAGCAAACACTTGTGTTAACTGTGCATTGATTCCTACATACTTGCATATTGCACTTGTTATATTACTTTATGTTGACAATATCCATGAGATATACATGTTACAAGTTGAAAGCAACCGCTGAAACTTAATCTTCCTTTGTGTTGCTTCAATGCCTTTAATATGAAATTATTGCTTTATGAGTTAACTCTTATGCAAGACTTATTGATGCTTGTCTTGAAAGTACTATTCATAAAAAGTCTTTGCTATATGATTCAAATGTTTACTCATTACATTTACCATTGCTTCGAATCGCTGCATTCATTACATGTGCTTACAATAGTATTGATCAAGATTATGATAGCATGTCACTTAAGAAATTATCTTTGTTATCGTTTACCTACTCGGGATGAGTAGGAACTAAGCTTGGGGATGCTTGATACGTCTCAAACGTATCTATAATTTCTTATGTTCCATGCTACTTTTATGATGATACTCACATGTTTTATACACATTATATGTCATTATTATGCATTTTCCGGCACTAACCTATTAACGAGATGCCGAAGAGCCAGTTGCTGTTTTCTGCTGTTTTTTGTTTCAGAAATCCTAGTAAGGAAATATTCTCGGAATTGGACAAAATCAACGCCCAGGGTCCTATTTTTTCACGAAGCTTCCAGAACACTGAAGGAGTCACGAAGTGGGGCCACGAGGTGGCCAGACACCAGGGCGGCGCGGCCCAGGCCCTGGCCGCGCGGCCCAGGCCCTGGCCGCACGGCCCTGTGGTGTGTGCCCCTCGTGACACCCCTTGACCTACCTCTTCGCCTACTTAAGCCTTCGTCGATGATAGTTCCAGTACCGAGAGCCACGATACGGAAAACCTTCTAGAGACGCCGCCGCCGCCAATCCCATCTCGGGGGATTCAGGAGATCGCCTCCGGCACCCTGCCGGAGAGGGGAATCATCTCCCGGAGGACTCTACACCGCCATGGTCGCCTCCGTATTGATGTGTGAGTAGTTCACCCCTGGACTATGGGTCCATAGCAGTAGCTAGATGGTCGTCTTCTCCTCATTGTGCTATCATTGTTGGATCTTGTGAGATGCCTAACATGATCAAGATCTTCTATCTGTAATGCTACATGTTGCGTTTGTTGGGATCCGATGAATATGGAATACTATGCTATGTTGATTATCAATCTATTATCTATGTGTTGTTTATGATCTTGCATGCTCTCTGTTGCTAGTAGAGGCTCTGGCCAAGTCATTGCTTGTAACTCCAAGAGGGAGTACTTATGCTCGATAGTGGGTTCATGCCTCCATTAAATCTGGGGGAGTGACAACAACCTCTAAGGTTGTGGATGTGCTGTTTCCACTAGGGATAAAACATCAATACTATATCTAAGGATGTATTTGTTGATTACACTACGCACCATACTTAATGCAATCGTCTGTTGTTTGCAACTTAATACTGGAGGGGGTTCGGATGATAACCTGAAGGTGGACTTTTTAGGCATAGATGCATGCTGGATAGCGGTCTATGTACTTTGTCGTAATGCCCAATTAAATCTCACACTACTCATCATAACATGTATGTGCATTGTTATGCTCTCTTTATTTGTCAATTGCCCAACTGTAATTTGTTCACCCAACATGCTATTTATCTTATGGGAGAGACACCTCTAGTGAACTGTGGACCCCAGTCCATTCTTTTACATCGAATACAATCTACTGCAATACTCGTTCTCATTTTCTGCAAACATCATCATCCACACTATACATCTAATCCTTTGTTACAGCAAGCCGGTGAGATTGACAACCTCACTGTCACGTTGGGGCAAAGTAATTTGGTTGTGTTGTGCAGGTTCCACGTTGGCGCCGGAATCCCTGGTGTTGCGCCGCACTACACTCCGCCTCCAGAAATAAAGCATCAAACTGAGACTTGTCATCTACTTGCGAGAAGAAAGATTCAAACTTACTCCTATATGCGCCATGTAGGCCGTATTCTGCCTATTCCACTGCGCAGCGGCCTGCTGATACGCTTCATTACAGGCTTCGAAGGCCGCCTCGAACTCAGGCTACAATTTCAGAAACAATGAATCTCGTCAACACTTAGCCATGTAGGAAGGAAAACCGGAAGGAGGATGAAAATGAGGAAAACTTACATCGTAGGCGGGTGGACGAGCAGGCCGGGGACGAGGCTGGGGGCTGTCGGCGGTGAGGGTATGCTTGAGACGCGTGTAGCTCGTTGATGAGGGATCACCTCGGCAATGCCTACGTATTGTAGACTAGGGTTTCGGGAGAGAGCGACGATGGAGATTCCGGGGACGAGATTAGGCACACGACGTACCCAGCTTCGGGTCCCCTCGGTGGAGGATCCCTACGTGCTGCTTGCAATCCAGTATATGATCATTGTATGTTTACAGGGTGCCGCCGTAGCGGAGCTATGTTATCTATCTCTATGTCTATCTCTTGGCCTCCTTATTTCGGGTGCCCTGACTAGCTTTATATATGCAACCAGCCTAGGGTTTTACAAGAGTCCTAGTCGACTACTTCTTCGGGTTGCCTTGTTGGGCCTTCTCCATATTGGGCCGAGCCAGGTATACTAATAATGGGTATCTGAAGGGTATGCCCATGTCAGTAGCCCCCGAGTTTATAGGGAAGTCGAAGACTTGCGTAGAAACTCCAAGCATAACCATCTCCGAAGTCGAAGAAAATACAAAGCGAGGTCCATGTCGTAGATCATGTGTAGCATAGATGATGTCGACGATTATTGAAATTATTTTTCTATCGGGTGCGCGGCAGCGCTCTGATACGTCTCCAACGTATCCATAATTTCTGATGTTCCATGCTTGTTTTATGACAATACCTACATGTTTTGCTTGCACTTTATATCATATTATGGCATTTATTGGACTAACCTACTAACAAGATGCCACAGTGCCAGTTTCTGTTTATTATGTCTGTTTATTGCAGAAAAGGCCCAAAAACCAAAGTGCTCGGAAAAATCCAGAAAAATCACAGAAATTCTATTTCACCGGAAGACTCACGGAGCCAGAAGGGCAAGCCAGGGGGAGGCCCAGGGCCTCCTCACAATAGGTCGGCGCGGCCAGAGGGGTGGTCACCCCACCCTATGGGGTGGGCCCCTCGGGACTCTTCCGACTCCGCCTCTTCGCCTATAAGATCCCTCGTGACCTAAAACTTCGACACGGATTGACGAAACTCCAGAAAGACTCCAGGGGCGCCGCCACCATCGCGAAACTCCAATTCGGGGGACAGAAGTCTCTATTCCGGCACCCTGCCGGGACGGGGAATTGCCCCCGGAGTCATCTCCACCGCCGTCTCCACCGCCATCTTCACCGCCATCGCTGTCTCCATGATGAGGAGGGAGTAATTCACCCCCGGGGCTGAGGGCTCCGCTGTAACTATGTGGTTCATCTCTCTCTCTTTGTGATCTAGTTGAATATCATCTATGTGCTACTCTAGTGATGTTATTAAAGTAGTCTATTCCTCCTCCATGATGTAATGTTGACAGTGTGTGCATCATGTAGTACTTGGTATAGGCTATGATTGTGATCTCTTGTAGATTATGAAGTTAACTATTACTATGATAATATTGATGAGATCTATTCCCCCTCTCATAGCCTGACGGTGACAGTGTGCATGCTATGTTAGTACTCAGTATAATTGCAATGGTCTATCATGCACTCTAAGGTTACTTAAATATGAACATCGGATGTTGTGGAGCTTGTTAACTCCGGCATTGAGGTGCTCTTGTAGCCCTACACAATTAATGGTGTTTGTAATCCAACAAGAGAGTGTAGAGTGGTTTTACTATGTGATCAAAGTTGAGAGTGTCCACTAGTGAAAGTATGATCCCTAGGCCTTGTTTCCAAACATCGAATCTCCGTCTGTTTACTGTTCCGTTGCATGTTTACTCGCTGCCATATTTCATTCAGATTGCTATTGCTACTCATATTCATCCATATCATTTGCATCTCACTATCTCTTCGCCGAACTAGTGCACCTATACATCCGACAAGTGTATTGGGTGTGTTGGGGACACAAGAGACTTCTTGCATTGTGATCGCAGGGTTGCTTGAGAGGGATATCTTTGACCTCTTCCTCCCTGAGTTCGATAAACCTTGGGTGATCCACTTAAGGGAAAACTTGCTGCTGTTCTACAAACCTCTGCTCTTGGAGGCCCAACACTGTCTACAGAAAAAGGAGTGTGCGTAGATATCAAGCTATTTTCTGGCGCCGTTGCCGGGGAGGAAAGGTAAAAGGTACTCACACTCCGGATCTCGGCTACTAAGCTATTTTCCGACGCCGTTGTAAGTGCTCGAAGCTATTTCCTTTAGATCCTGCAATTGCATCTTTTTGTTTCTTGTTTTACACTAGTAAGGCATAATGGAAAACAACTGTGATCTTTTTAATCTTTTTCCTGAGTTAAGACATGAATTATTTGATGCAAAAATTAAAAAACCTATGGAACCTTATTTGCATGCTAGTAGCAATGTTATTAGTATGAACACAATTACTGCTAATGCTATGGAGAAGTCTAAGCTTGGGGAAGCTAGTTTATATAAAAGTAATCTTTTTTGCTCCTCAGCTTTGGAAGAAATATTTTGCTCTGATAATACTTTATCTCCCATATGCGATAACTCTAATGATGCTTGTGATATTTTAAATCCACCTACTGAAAGTATTCCTTTCAAGATACCCATAAAAATTATTGAACGTGTTATGGATAACCGCTATGAAGGTGATGGAACTGTCCATCCTGGAGATCATTTACTGTTTTTGCATGAATTATGCGGGTTATTCAAGTGTGCATGTATCTCTATGGATGAAGTGAGGAAGAAACTATTCTCTATTTCGCTGTCTGGTAAAGCGGCGCATTGGTATAAATTGCTGAAGAATAGTCATTCTCTTGGTTGGGAGGAAATTGTATCTCTCTTTTATTCTAAATTTTATCCTCCTCATGAAGTGCATATTGATAGAAATTACATTTATAACTTTTATCCTCGTGATGGAGAGAGTATTTCTCAAGCATGGGGGAGATTGAAGTCACTAATGCTCAAATGTCCCATTCATGAGCTCCCCCGTAATGTTATTGTTAATAATTTTTATACAAGGCTTTCAGGACATCACAAGGACTATCTAGATGCCTGTTCGGAGGGATCTTTCACAAGCAAGGAGGTTGAAGCTAGGTGGGATCTTCTTGATCGGATTGAGGAGAACGCTGAAGGATGGGAGAACAACAAAGGTAAAGAGTCAGGTATAAATTATGATTATTAATGCATTGAAACTTTTATGGATACTGGTAAATTTCAAAATATGAGTGCTACCTATGGTATTGACTCTCAAGTTGCTGCAAATCTTTATAAAGCTTTTGCCTCTCATTTTGAATTGCCTAGGAAGAATTTTGATAAGTATCATGAACCTTTTAAAGAGGCTTGCATGAAGGATGAAATTGTTGTTGATGATTGCAATAAACATGCTCAAACTCCTAAGAATGCTATTTCCTATAAGCATGTTAATTTTTGTGGAATGCATAGACCTTGTGGAATTAATCAAATCAAAGATGAATATTGTATCCATCATATTAATGAAAAAACTAGAAAGTGGTCTAGGGCTCTAGATGATCTTGGTAAGAAAGTTTGTGCCCTCTATCCTTTTATTTGTGAACTTTGCCATAGAGCGGGTCATTTTAATTTTCAATGTTCCTCCAATGATAATTCGAACCCCATGAGTGCTGAAAATTTGTATTGTGATGATGAAATTACTCCTAATCAGCATGATGAACTTACTTTATTTTTGTGGTGTGAAGAGTTATCAAGAAAAATCTCTTTGTTACATATGAGTGATCTTGATATTGATGATGTCCTGCATGGGTGTTTTTCTTATTGCATTGATAATTGCCATACAAATACTTACATACAAAATATTTTAGAAGATGACACTTTGCCAAAATATGATAGGACCGCTGTGTGTTTTGAACTTATTAATGAAAAGGAGGAATCCTCCCAAGTTTCTTCTATTGTTTCTGGAAATAAATCAGGTTATGTGGAGGAGCCCCCCTTCAAGCCTCTTCCTCCTAAAGAAGGGAACGAGGAGAAGGAGGAGAAGAAGAAGAAGAAGAAGGGAACGAAGAAGAAGAAGAAGAAGGGGAATAAAAAGAAAGAGGTAACAGCATATCCCCGCGTGTATGAGATAACGATAGGTAACCGTAAGTATGTTGCTCCTGATGATTATTATGATAATGAATCTGAATGCAATGATCTTCCTATGCCCTTTACCTACATTAGTGATCATGATTTGGAAGAGCATACTACTTTTGATATTGAAAATCTCTAGGAAACTAATTCTGAAAATGATCATGATAATAATTGCCATAGTATCAGTACTATCCATGCTTCCTCCCATAATGATATAGAAAGCTCTAAGCTTGGGGATGAGGTGTTTGAAAATCCTTTTGCTACTGATCATTATATGTTTGATACATCTCCTTCTAGTAACAATGATGGTATGGTCACAGATGAACATACTGTGAAAGATAACTATTCTATTTCTTATGATGACACTATGCCTCCGACCTTTGATGATTATTATAAAGAATGCTATGATATAGGTTATAACTATCCTTATGAAACTTGTCATAGTTATGATTGGATTGCCAAAAACAATTCCCTTAATATGCAACTTGTTTACCATGTTCAAATTCTTGATAATAATCTTGCTCCAATTACTATTAATGAGAAGAACTCTTCTTATGCCAAAATTAATGATACTTCTATGCATATGAACCATGATAAGAATGTTTTAAGTGATGGGTATATTGTGGATTTCATCAATGATGCTACTGAAAGTTATTATGAGAGAGGGAAATATGGTTATATGCATCTTAATAATATTAAGTTTCCCCTCTTTATGTTGAGAATCTTGAAGTTACTCCTGTTTTATCTTCCTATGCTTGTCACTTTGTTCTTCATGAATTTATTTGTGTACAAGATTCCTTTTTATAGGAAGTGGGTTAGACTTAAATTTGTTTTGAATTTTCTTTTTGATGCTCTCTTTTGCTTCAACTCTTATTTCTTGGGAGTGCATCATTAAAATTGCTGAGCCCATCTTAATGGCTATAAAGAAAGCACTTCTTGGGAGACAACCCATGTCTTTATTTTGCTACTGTTTTGTTGTGTCTTGGAAGTTTTTACTACTGTAGCAACCTCTCCTTATCTTTATTTTATTGCATTGTTGTGCCAAGTGAACTCTCTAATAGAAGGTTGATACTAGATTTGGATTACTGCACAGAAACAGATTTCTTGCTGTCACGGATTTGAGTAGTGTTCTCTGTAGGTAACTCAGAAAAATCTGACAATTTACGTGCGTGATCCTCAGATATGTATGCAACTTTCATTAGTTTTGAGTTTTCTCATCTGAGCAAGTTTAGTGCCCCAGAAAAATTCTTCTTTACGGACTGTTCTGTTTTGACAGATTCTGCCTTTTATTTCGCATTGCCTCTTTTGCTGTGTTGGATGGATTTCTTTGTTCCATTAACTTTCAGTAGCCTTGGGCAATGTCCAGAAGTGTTAAGAGTGATTGTGTCATCTCTGAACATGTGAATTTTTGATTATGCACTAACCCTCTAATGAGTTTGTTTTGAGTTTGGTGTGGAGGAAGTTTTCAAGGATCAAGAGAGGAGGATGATACAATATGATCAAGGAGAGTGAAAGCTCTAAGCTTGGGGATGCCCCGGTGGTTCATCCCTGCATATTTCAAGAAGACTCAAGCATCTAAGCTTGGGGATGCCCAAGGCATCCCCTTCTTCATCGACAACATTATCAGGTTCCTCTAGTGAAACTATATTTTTATTCCGTCACAGCTTATGTACTTTACTTGGAGCGTCTGTGTGCTTTTATTTTCATTTTGTTATTTTCATTCTCTGAATAAATGCTTATGTGGGAGAGAGACACGCTCCGCTGGTTCATATGAACACATGTGTTCTTAGCTTTTAATGTTCATGGCGAAGGTTGAAACTGCTTCGTTAATTGTTATATGGTTGGAAACATAAAATGCTACATGTGGTAATTGGTATGATGTCTTGAATAACTTGATACTTTGCAATTGTTGTGCTCATATAGACTATGTTTAAGCTCTTGCATCATATACTTTGCACCTATTAGTGAAGAAATACATAGAGCTTGTTAAAATTTGGTTTGCATGATTGGTCTCTCTAAGGTCTAGATATTTTCTGGTATAGGTGTTTGAACAACAAGGAAGACAGTGTAGAGTCTTATAATGCTTGCAATATGTTCTTATGTGAGTTTTGCTATACTGGTTCATACTTGTGTTTGCTTCAAACAACCCTGCTAGCCTAAGCCTTGTATTGAGAGGGATTACTTCTCATGCATCCAAAATCCTTGAGCCAAATACTATGCCATTTGTGTCCACCATATCTACCTACTACATGGTATTTTTCTGCCATTCCAAAGTAAATTGCTTGAGTGCTACCTTTAAAATTCCATTCTTTGTCTTTGCAATATATAGCTCATGGGAAAAATAGCTTAAAAACTATTGTGGTATTGAATATGTACTTAATAAGTTGCTTGTTGAGCGATAACCATGTTCCTAGGGACGCCATCAACTATTCACCTTTGTTGAATATCATGTGAGTTGCTAATGTTCGTCTTGTCTGAAGTAAGGGTGATTTATCATGATCAAATGGTTTGAGTATGCATATTGTTAGAGAAGAACATTGAGCCGCTAACTAAAGCCATGATCCATGGTGGAAGTTTCAGTTTGGACAATAAACCTCAATCTCTTATGAGAATATTATTTGTTGTTGAATGCTTATGCATTAAAGAGGAGTCCATTATCTGTTGTCTATGTTGTCCCGGTATGGATGTCTAAGTTGAGAATAATCAAAAGCGAGAAATCCAATGCGAGGTTTCTCCTTAGACCTTTGTACAGGCGGCATAGAGGTACCCCTTTGTGATACTTGGTTAAAACATATGTATTGCAATGATAATCCATGTAAATCCAAACTAATTAGGACAAGGTGCAGGCACTATTGGTAATCTATGCATGAGGCTTGCAACTTGTAGGATATAATTTACATAATACATATGCTTTATTACTACCGTTGACAAAATTGTTTCTTGTTTTCAAAATAAAAGCTCTAGCACAAATATAGCAATCAATGCTTCCCTCTGCGAAGGGCCATTCTTCTACTTTTATGTTGAGTCAGTTTACCTATTTCTTTCCATCTTAGAAGCAAACACTTGTGTTAACTGTGCATTGATTCTTACATACTTGCATATTTGCATTCATCATATTACTTTATGTTGACAATTATCCATGAGATATGCATGTTGAAAGTTGAAAGCAACCGCTGAAACTTAATCTTCCTTTGTGTTGCTTCAATGCCTTTATTTAGAATCTATTGCTTTATGAGTTAACTCTTATGCAAGATTATTGATGCTTGTCTTGAAAGTACTATTCATTAAAAGTATTTGCTATATGATTCAGTTGTTTAATCATTGTCTTTACCATTGCTTTGAATCACTGCATTCATGTCATATGCTTTACAATAGTACGATCAAGATTATGTTGGTAGCATGTTACTTCAGAAATTATTCTTTTATCGTTTACCTACTCGAGGACGAGTAGGAACTAAGCTTGGGGATGCTGATACGTCTCCAACGTATCCATAATTTCTGATGTTCCATGCTTGTTTTATGACAATACCTACATGTTTTGCTTGCACTTTATATCATATTATGGAATTTATTGGACTAACCTATTAACAAGATGCCACATTGCCAGTTTCTGTTTATTATGTCTGTTTATTGCAGAAAAGGCCCAAAAACCAAAGTGCTCGGAAAAATCCAGAAAAATCATAGAAATTCTATTTCACCGGAAGACTCACGGAGCCAGAAGGGCAAGCCAGGGCAATAGGTCGGCGCGGCCAGAGGGGTGGTCACCCCACCCTATGGGGTGGGCCCCTCGGGACTCTTCCGACTCCGCCTCTTCGCCTATAAGATCCCTCGTGACCTAAAACTTCGACACGGATTGACGAAACTCCAGAAAGACTCCAGGGGCGCCGCCACCATCGCGAAACTCCAATTCGGGGGACAGAAGTCTCTGTTCCGGCACCCTGCCGGGACGGGGAATTGCCCCCGGAGTCATCTCCACCGCCGTATCCACCGCCATCTTCACCGCCATCGCTGTCTCCATGATGAGGAGGGAGTAATTCACCCCCGGGGCTGAGGGCTCCGCTGTAGCTATGTGGTTCATCTCTCTCTCTTTGTGATCTAGTTGAATATCATCTATGTGCTACTCTAGTGATGTTAATAAAGTAGTCTATTCCTCCTCCATGATGTAATGTTGACAGTGTGTGCATCATGTAGTACTTGGTATAAGCTATGATTGTGATCTCTTGTAGATTATTAAGTTAACTATTACTATGATAATATTGATGCGATCTATTCCCCCTCTCATAGCCTGACGGTGACAGTGTGCATGCTATGTTAGTACTCGGTATAATTGCAATGGTCTATCATGCACTCTAAGGTTACTTAAATATGAACATCGGATGTTGTGGAGCTTGTTAACTCTGGCATTGAGGTGCTCTTGTAGCCCAACACAATTAATGGTTTTTGTCATCCAACAAGAGAGTGTAGAGTGGTTTTACTATGTGATCAATGTTGAGAGTGTCCACTAGTGAAAGTATAATCCCTAGGCCTTGTTTCCAAACATCGAATCTCCGTTTGTTTACTGTTCCGTTGCATGTTTACTCGCTGCCATATTTCATTCAGATTGCTATTGCTACTCATATTCATCCATATCATTTACATCTCACTATCTGTTGATCGCCAAAACCCACCGGCGGGCAGCGGCCTGTCAACACGGTAGAGCCGGGAAGAGCCTAGAGCTGCGGCTGGCTGAGACCCCTCCGAGCGACGGCCCGCAATGCTCTTCTGGTCACACGCGGCGATGCGAAGTGCAAGGGCGTGCCACCTGACCTATACCTGGTCAGGAAGGTGATGGGGATGCCTCGCTTAATTTCTGCATGGCATACACGTAAACATTAAATACGAGCCTCGATCGGCTCTCAGGTTATCCTGTGAATCGGCTCAAAGAGCCGATCCACCCATGATTCGTACGGGGTGCACGAATACTTGGTGATCCTGCTTGATCAAGATAAAGCTAATGAGATCTACGACGATTTAGGGTTTTCACCGCATAATCGGATCATCCTACTCCAGGTTGGGCCTCGCGGCCACGCACGGTGCTCATAAGCCGATCCTAAACAAGGCCAAAGAACCAACAATGATGTTGATCCGCGGAACATCCTGTTTAGGACTTGCGAACGCCACCCTACGTGCCACTGGATCCTCCCCCCCTTTGTAAGGCCTAACTATTGCAGATATTAAACTAATCCTTGCATAACAAGGAGCAATCGTAACGGATCAGATCTACTAAATAAAGAACAAGCAGGGTGCCGCCCCCACACCTGAGATAGGCGTGAGGGCGGCTAGACATGCAAGGGTTGCACTACGTAAGCATGTTATACGGAGAACTATGCTAACCCTAACACATCTATGATAACTACGTTGCCCGCCATCAAAGGCGCTTCGATGCGGAGCAACGCATGAACAACGTGGAGCTTGTGCTGCCTAGATCGCAAGATGCGATCTAGGCAGCATGTCGCTTACCTGATTGAAACCCTCAAGACGAAGGAGTTGGCGATGCGCCGAGATTGGTTTGTTTTTGGGGTGAACGTTGTGTTGTTGTTTATTCCATAAACCCTAGATACATATTTATAGTCCAGGGGACTTTCTAATTCGGACGTGCACCTAACCGTGCACGAGTAAAACTCTAACTTTTAATCTAAGATGCGATCTACCATATTACAGATACATGGGCAATTCAGCCCAACTTCGTGCATAAGGCCAATTCTTGTTTTTCCTTTCATGTATATCTTCAAGTCTATCTCAATCGTGGCCCACCTCTGACTTGGTCAAATTCCGGTGATAACACATGCCCCCCTGGTTTTGGAATTGGTAATTCCAAAATCAATCTGTTTTTTCCTTCGTCGGGTCATGTCGTGGCAGAACCGTTGCAGTATCATGATGCCTTGCCTTCTCAACTTCTCCGCGTGGCACCACTTCCTCGGAAACTGCTGTGGCATTGAATTTCCACTATATCCCCTTTTATTTAACCGCCATGAACAGTTCTCCTCTGCATCCCCTTCGCATTAGCACTCCAAGAGCCCTCCTGCCACCATGTCTTCTTCCTCCTCTGCTCCATCGGATCCTTCCAGCCAGTCCTCCACATCCCGAGAGCCGACGCCGGAGTACAACCCGGCGGAGGTCCACGCGGCCAACACCCGCCGCGCCATTGCGGCCGGGGAGGAGTCTAGCCACGACTTCTCCATCTGGTCAGAGGACGACAAGTCCCTGACCGACGGGGAGAGCGACCTCCACTTCCTCGCCGTTGGGGAAACGGAGGAGGAGAGCGACGACGACAGCTTCTCCTGCGACTTCACCTCTTCTGAGGAGGAGGAGGAGCAGGAAGAGGAGGAGGATGACACCTCCTCCGACGAGCCGCCGGCCAAGCGGTTCTGCCCCTGGCCGGGCAATCTCAGCGATTTCGACAGCGATGATGACGCTGACGAAGAAGATGAGGACAATGAGGGCCCAGTCGGCGGCCACTGGAGCGACGACGAGCCCGCCGGAAGCAGCGCCGACAGCGGCGGCAGCGGCGGCAGCGAGGGCAGTGATGGCCCGTAGATAGGACCTCTAGAATAGGGCCAGTAGTAGTAGATGGGGCAATGTATCCCCTAGTACTTCCTTTTGAGAGCAATCAGCTCTTTATGTAAGAAATCTAATCAATGAAGAACTTTCCCCAATTTGATTTTGCCGATTTCTTCTTAGTTCAATTTAGCCGATTCCCTCTTCTACTGATCTTGCCGATTCGCCCCCTTTGCCAATGCGTAATAAACCGATAACAACGCATCGGTCCTTCGAAAATCGTCCCTTCCTTCTTCAACTGATGATTTTTTTTTTCTAATTCTGGCGGATAATGCAGAATCTTCAGGAAAACCTTGGAATTCTTCCAACCAAAACCAATGGTCCTTTTTAATACTCATCATCTGTGAAGGAGGCTGCAATGAAAAATCAGCCGATGGCATCCCCATCGGCTCTTTAAACAGAGTATCCACTAGGCCTGTTGCCCCCCGAGTCTTACTCGAGCCTGCTGCCCCCCGAGCCTTACTCGGGGCGAGAATGTCAGAGAGAATGCGCCACAGCCGATCCCCTTTCTTCCTCCAACAGCCGACAATCTTCCATTTCAGCTGAACTAGCCCCAAAGATTGGAAATCCTTGACAAAGAGGTTCAGGAACCCGGATCGGCTCGAAATAGCTGAAGAAGTTTCCATTGTTTTACTCACTCGAGGCAACAGAAGGTACCACCGTTAGCCTGGATCTGGTGGAGACTCGATAAAAATTGCATAAATCCACTAAAGTCGATGCCCTTGCATCGGCTGTAAAATTTTTTTTTTTTTTTTTACTGGCCGATTTTCTCCTATCAGCCCCCAGTATTCATTGCACACATGTACCCCTGCATCTTGTTCATGCCTGCATCTTGTTCATGTACCCCTGCATCTTGTTCATGTATTTAGGTGCCCCCCGAGCCGAATCTGTTAAAGAATGGCAGATATCGGCTCTGTAATTCGCACGTCGGCTCTTGATAGGGTCAAAGGTGAACACAAGCAGAACATGTGGTGAGGATAATTTTGGCCGATTGCTGGGATCGGCCTCCATAATGATTGGAGCGCTGACTGAAGGTTCCGTAATGTCCCTTCATAGACCTTTGGGGCCGATCACAAGGATCAGCCTCGCCAAGTTGCACGTCGCTTTGCTTCGACTACATGGTCAGGCCAGTGGATAAAACCAGCTTAACCCTTCCCTTTGTCACATCAATACGGTCGCAATCGTCCAAGTTGATGCCTGAGAGGGGTTCTTGGCCTGCTGCTTCCCATGCGTTCATGCCAGCCGTTGAAACTTCGGCTGAGTCGTCAGCTTGGACGACCTCTACCTCATCTCCATCCCACTGTATTATGCATTGGTGCATCGTGGAGGGAATACAGCAGTTGGCGTGGATCCAATCTCTTCCCAGCAGCACAGCATAACTGCTCGTGCTATCGACGATGAAGAACGTTGTAGGGATAGTTTTCCTTCCTACGGTCAGATCCACGTTCAGAACTCCTTGTGCCTCAGACGCTTGGCCGTTGAAATCGCTCAATGTTACGTTGGTCTTGATTAGATCCGAGCTAGAGCGTCCTAGCCGACGTAGCATAGAGTACGGCATGATGTTAACTGCCGCTCCGGTGTCCACCAGCATCTTATTCACAGGCCTCCCATCGATATATCCTCGTAAGTATAGGGCCTTCAGATGCACTGTAGCTCTTATCTCGTGGCTTCTCAAAGATAACCGGCCGTGGGCACGATCAAGTTGTGCCACGGATGTCTCATCTAACCCTGGGGCACTGAACTCTGAAGGGAGGATGAACACCATGTTCGTTCCAGCCGATGTTTCATCATCGGCTCTCCTTTGTTTGGGGTGCCACTCCATTTTCCGTGGACGACCCTCTTCATCCAGGGCTCGCTGAACCTTTGCAGCCAGATCGGGCCGTGCCTTTCTTAGCGTATGCAGATATAACCTTTCGGCTTCCTCCAGGCCGCGCAACCGCTGAACCCTGCGTTTTTGTGAACGGCTGAGTCCGTCAGGGCACCACCTTGGACGGTGGTACCTGTCTTCTTCTTCTAGTCCCTCGTCTTCGGAATCCTCAAGATCTGCCCAACGAGGTGACTCAGCGCGTTTGCTTTGTGACGGGAGAGGCCCTAAACGCTCGAACACAGACACGTTGGCTGCCTCCTTCTTCTTCTTGTTGCATTCTGGGCAATTGCCGATTGTAGGCAATCGGCTCATTCCTGAATCCCAGCAGTGTCTGAAGAAAGGGCAATCCCGATGTACGGCGTTGTCATCTTGCTCCCTTGATTTTTCCGTGGCACGGCGCTCGTGCTCCTCCTCATCGCGATCCTGCCGACGATGTCTTCTGGCTTCTCTAGCCAGACGATCTCCTTCATCATCATAGTTGGACCGTCGGCGTTGGTCATACTGTCTCACATATTTGTTGAGGAGGTGATCAGAGAGAGGTCGTTGATATCTTATGTTCTTCACTTCTCCCTCTGTAACGTAGCGCTTGCCATCATGATGGAGCCGATCGCGTGGAGCGGCCTCCTCTGTATCCTTGCTATGAGAGCAGCTGCCCTCATCTCCATCTTTGCCAGAGTGGTTCCCAGGTCCTACCATGTTGATGCTGAACGTGGGACCTGGCTGGCAGCCCTCGGGGTAGATGACTTCTACCATGTTAACGGCGGGGAAGGGCTGGGTGTCTACCTTCATGGCGTACTGGTTGAAAATTAAACGCCCCTTCTCTATCGCCGCTTGGATGTGCTGACGCCACACCCTGCGCGGTCGTTGGTGGCATGGGAAAGCGAGTTGTGAAATTTGCAGTACGGCTTTCCGTTTAGCTCTTGCGCCGTGGGGAACTTGAGACCTTCAGGAATCGTCAACTGTTTCTCCTTGAGCAGGAGGTCGAAGATTTGTTCAGTCTTGGTCACGTCAAAATCAAATCCCCTGGGCGGCCCTGGTGGCTTTACCCATTTGCAGGACACGGGGGTTCCTCCCCGAGTCCACTCAGCCACTGCTACTTCTTGGTCTCCCGCAGGCACTTCACCTTCCTCTGTATCGACCATGACTACGCACGCTTGAACTTGTCTTGGTACAGTGCAGGTGGCGCTGTTCATATGCTGATAGTTTCGAACCATGTGCGCCAAATGGTAGGATAATCTGCTTGGGAGGCCATGTCCTTGAGCTGTGTTGCAAGGCCAGCTACTGCCAACTCGACTGCTTCCTTTTCAGTTATACGAACCGAATAACATCGGTTCCTAAGATTCCTGAAGCGCTGGATGTACTCTGTCACCGTTTCTCCGCGCTTCTGACGTAGTTGTGCTAGATCGGCAATGCTAGACTCGGAAGCTTCTGAATGATATTGCATATGGAACTGTTCTTCCAATTGCTTCCAAGACTGGATGGAGTTTGCTGGCAAAGAGGTATACCATCCAAAAGCCGATCCTGTGAGGGACTGTGAAAAGAGCCTCACACGTAGCTGATCCGACACTGAAGCCGGTCCTAGTTGCGCCAAATATCGGCCGATGTGCTCGATGGAGCTGGAGCCATCTGATCCACTGAATTTGGAGAAGTCAGGGAGCCGATATTTAGGTGGCAGCGGGATCATCTCGTACTCGTCGGGGTACGGCTTGGAATAGCCGATTGCCCTCCTTTTCGGCATAATGCCGAACTGGTCTCTCAGTATGGTACTGATCTGATCCGCCGTGCTGGCTGCAGGAGATGCACTCTGAAGATTCGCCGGGGTGGCGTACTTAGCCAGCCATGTTTGCTTTTCCAGCTCTGAGCCAACTGCAGGAGCTGGGCTCTGGAGTTTCGTCGGGGTGGCGTACTTAGTTAGCCACGTCTGCTTCTCAAGCTCTGTCGCTGACGTCCCTCCTGTCTGCGCCGGAGTCCCTGACGTTGTGGCCTGGTTTGAGAGTGCCCAGTTGCCACAATCTGGCACATACGTGCACGCGTATCCTTGAGGGATCTCCTTAGGCGCCTCAGCCAAGAACTGGTAGTCACTAGGGTCACCACCGATCTTGTAGACGACGAATGCCGGTGTAGCCGGCACTTCAGGTGGTGCTGCCAACGCATATGGCAGCGGTGGACGGGACTGGAGTGGCAACTCTCCTTGGTGCGTCCCGAGAGCTGGTCCTGACGGCGAGTACTGGTGGCTCATGATCTCCTGGATCACGCGCAGAGCGAGACGCTCCAACACGTTGACCAAGTTTTCAGAGTGGCGGTGTAGCGAGTGAGCCACCAAGTAGTTGATCTCCTGCCGTAGGGCCCTGGTGCGTTCCTCCGACGGGGCAGAGAGATCTATCCCATCGAGTGCACCTTGTGGTGAGAATCCCTTCCATCTGATGCCATGGGTACGGGTTCTCTGAAAAGAGCCGATGAGGTCGGCTTCGAGGGTGGCCTTGATCTCGTCATGTTTCTTCTTGAGCTCAGCAGGCAGCTCCTCGTAGGCGACTGGCGTGCCGTCCGCCGCCATCTCAGATGTAGATGGCGATGTGGTTGATGTAGATGATTGTCCCACCGGGCGTGCCAGAATGTGTTGATCGCCAAAACCCACCGGCGGGCAGCGGCCTGTCAACACGGTAGAGCCGGGAAGAGCCTAGAGCTGCGGCTGGCTGAGACCCCTCCGAGCGACGGCCCGCAATGCTCTTCTGGTCACACGCGGCGATGCGAAGTGCAAGGGCGTGCCACCTGACCTATACCTGGTCAGGAAGGTGATGGGGATGCCTCGCTTAAATCCTGCATGGCATACACGTAAACATTAAATACGAGCCTCGATCGGCTCTCAGGTTATCCTGTGAATCGGCTCAAAGAGCCGATCCACCCATGATTCGTACGGGGTGCACGAATACTTGGTGATCCTGCTTGATCAAGATAAAGCTAATGAGATCTACGACGATGTAGGGTGTTCACCGCATACTCGGAGCATCCTACTCCCGGTTGGGCCTCGCGGCCACGCACGGTGCTCATAAGCCGATCCTAAACAAGGCCAAAGAACCAACAATGATGTTGATCCGCGGAACATCCTGTTTAGGACTTGCGAACGCCACCCTACGTGCCACTGGATCCTCCCCCCCTTTGTAAGGCCTAACTATTGCAGATATTAAACTAATCCTTGCATAACAAGGAGCAATCGTAACGGATCAGATCTACTAAATAAAGAACAAGCAGGGTGCCGCCCCCACACCTGAGATAGGCGTGAGGGCGGCTAGACATGCAAGGGTTGCACTACGTAAGCATGTTATACGGAGAACTATGCTAACCCTAACACATCTATGATAACTACGTTGCCCGCCATCAAAGGCGCTTCAGTACGGGCAACGCATGAACAACGTGGAGCTTGTGCTGCCTAGATCGCAAGATGCGATCTAGGCAGCATGTCGCTTACCTGATTGAAACCCTCGAGACGAAGGAGTTGGCGATGCGCCGAGATTGGTTTGTTTTTGGGGTGAACGTTGTGTTGTTGTTTATTCCATAAACCCTAGATACATATTTATAGTCCAGGGGACTTTCTAATTCGGACGTGCACCTAACCGTGCACGAGTAAAACTCTAACTTTTAATCTAAGATGCGATCTACCATATTACAGATACATGGGCAATTCAGCCCAACTTCGTGCATAAGGCCAATTCTTGTTTTTCCTTTCATGTATATCTTCAAGTCTATCTCAATCGTGGCCCACCTCTGACTTGGTCAAATTCCGGTGATAACACTATCTCTTCGCCGAACTAGTGCACCTATACATCTGACAAGTGTATTGGGTGTGTTGGGGACACAAGAGACTTCTTGCATTGTGATCGCAGGGTTGCTTGAGAGGGATATCTTTGACCTCTTCCTCCCTGAGTTCGATAAACCTTGGGTGATCCACTTAAGGGAAAACTTGCTGCTGTTCTACAAACCTCTGCTCTTGGAGGCCCAACACTGTCTACAGAAAAAGGAGTGTGCGTAGACATCACGCTCCCGATGGGAGTAGCCCCCGAGTCTATGGGCAAGTGCTTGCACTTGGGCATAGACTCAAGTTGTACTACTCGATAAAGAACTTAACTATATTTCTAGAGGACTTGATAAAATCCATGTGCTCCCGATGGGAGTAGGCTCTACTCGAGTCGTAGAATCAAGTTGAGTCTACAAACCTTGATTGCCATAGATGCTGTCGAAGTTATTTTTCTATTGGGTGCACGACCAGCGCTCCCGATGGGAGTAGCCCCCGAGGCTACATCCAAGTGTTTGCACTTGGGTGTAGGATCAACTTGCTTTTAATCAACTCCACAATTTTTTCTCTTTCTTGTATCTTATCGGGAGGGTGGACAATACTCTCGATAAGAGTAGCCCCCGAGCCTATGGGCAGGTGCTTGCATCTGGGCATAGACTCAAGTCGTACTACTCGATAAAGAACTTAACTATATTTCTGGGCGCAGCCCCTCTTTTTATCGACTCCAGGCCATTGCTATTTTTATTTGACATCCATATCTATATTGTACAGGGATAATGGTAAATGGGGCTGGTTCATCTGACGGATCAGGTACCAGTTAACTGCTCTTGTGGCAATCCGCAAAAACCTACTTCAAGATCACGTCCCTGGACATGATCCCGGGATACTGGTGTTAACTCGACATGTGCCGCTTAAGGTCTTACCATCTGTCGAGTCCCAGTCATGTTTTATCGGGTACCTAACGCGTCCGTTAGGATTTTTCTTCGTATCTGTTGATACGGAAAAAAAGTAGCAAACCGACGTCAGAGACGGTGCCACGCCGCTCAGAACGGATCCGGGGTCTTACCTTCGCAGAGTTTTGCGGCATTCAGAGATTATTCGCGACTTTTGGCGCTCTGAGAATATATTGTCGAGTGCCTTGTTCGGCTGATGCAATAACCCTTTTTGCGGGTTCTTCTATATTTTTCTCGGGCGCGATGAGAGAGCCGAATATATTGGGTTCTTCCATATTGTCGGGTACATCACCGATGCTCTTGCTCGGAAGAATATGATGAGTCAATGGACCCAAAGATTTATCCACCCTCTTTTTTTTATGCTCCTCCTTGATGATAATTTCGTCGAGTTCCTCCTTGATTTTTTTAAGTTCCTTCTTGAAGAAAATTTCTTCGATTTCTCCTTGAGGGAAATTCATCGGGTCCTCCTTGAGAAAAATTCTTCGGGTTCCGCCCTGGAGAGGATTTCGTCGGGTTCTTCCCTGTAAAAGATTTCGTCGGGTTCTCTCTTGAAGACAATTTCTTCGGGTTCCTTCTTGAGGAAAATTTCGCCAGGTCCTTCTTGTAGACAATTCTCCGGGTTCTCCTTCAGGGAAATTCTTCGGGTCCTCCTGGATGAAAATTTCTTTGGTTTCCTCCTTCAGGAAAAATTCGTCGGGTCGTGTCCTTTCTTGAAGATAATTTCGTCGAGTTCTCCCTGTAGACAATTTTGTCGGGTTCTCTTTTATATATTTTGAAATTTGCTTTCTCCTGCACAAATAAACAAACTTTTTCTATCTTTTCCTCGATTCTCTTTTTCGCATGCGGTGTCAGATGCTCGGATTCGATGATATGTAAAGTGAACATATGCCGCGCAGCCCCCGAGCGTCGGGTGCGGCGAAAGTAAATGATAATCAACTTTATGTGAAATAAAGGAACACTTAGCTTATTGGGCACAACGAGGTCGATGAGCGATGGAGGTCTTCGAGTGCAGCGAAATAGTCGAGCCGAAGTAGAAACCACCGAATTAGCGAAAGTGGATACCACCAAATTGTTGATGAAGAGATAACCGAGCCCCCGAGCACTGCTGGGGTGATGTCATGATTGTTGCTTAGACGCCATGTCACAGTTGTTACTCGGGGCGAAGTCGTTGTCGAGCCCCCGAGTATTAGCCGTGTTACCGAAATAAGGCCATTAAGGATGAAATACTGAAGATGAATCCAATAAGAAGTACTTGAGATGACTTCATATTAAAGATTACACTATCAAATATGAATCATATATTGAAGATGAATTCGCCGATATCATAGAAGATGAATCCATTGACCCGAAGAATCCAGAAATAACCATATAAAATGAATCCGCTGATATCATAGAAGATGAATCCATTGATCTGAAGAAAATAGTTCCAGTAATAACCATATAAGATGAATCCGCTGATATCATAGAGGATGAATCCAAAGAATCCAGAAATAACCATAAAAGATGAATACACTGATATCATAGAGGATAAATCCATTGACCCGAGGAAAAAATAGTTCCAGTAATTAACCATAGAAGATGAATCCATTGTCCCGGAAACGCATCGGGTAATATTGTATAAGAGTGAACCAATAATAACCTGAAGAGAACCAATCCAGCAAGCCGAAGAAAATAAATCCACTGCGCCGAAGAAAATAAATCCACTAACTCGGAGAAAATAATTCCACTGAGCCGGAGAAAATAAATCAACTGAGCCGGAAAAGATATGTCCAGAGCCGAAGAAAAGAAATTCACCAAGTAACCGAGTATATTTGTGGTAACGAAGTAATAGCGTAGCCCCAGTATTGGGTGAATTTGCTGTAATAATATAATGGCGCAGCCCCGAGTATTCGGGTGTGGCGTAAGTAAATAATAATTGACTCTCAGAAGAGGAACACTTAGCTTTTTTATCGGCTGCGATGGAGCCGATGTGGAAGTGAGTCATGTAGCGGACACAGTCGATGTAGTCGATGAAGAGGACGCAGTCAATGTGGAGGATCCACGACCGGTGAAACCCCAAGTGTGGCGAGTGCGGGACGGCGGACGCGGTCGTCCGAGCGGAGTAATCGAAGGTTTGTTTCAATCTGCAAATATATTGCGGCGCAAAAATCTATGCGCAAATAGTACAAGCCGAAATATACTTTAGTGAAATAAATATTGCGTAATTGAAAATATAGAACCTGATATTTTTTTATATCGGATGTTCGACGCTGATAAACTCGATAGCTTGATCCATGTAGGGACGTAGTTGATAAGGTAGACTTAGTCAATGTGATGAATCCTCGACTGCACGTGAAACTTTCATAGCCAGGATCGATTTCCCATGTAGTAAATTTAGACTTCCCTTGAATAGTACTTGCAATTTGATTTGAATACTGGTTCCTCCACGAGCTGTACGTCTGGGATGGTTGATTCCGTTGCATTGATGCCTTGTCCCGCGTGCTTGATTCCTTTTGCTTCACGAATAGATATTCTGGATTCACGCTACCGGTCGACTTCCGACTTCAACGACTGGAATTGCACGCGATTTTTTTTGGTGGACGTCGATGGAACCGTGCAAGGTTGAAAACATCGGCGCAGACGAGTCAGCCCATGATGAGCTTGATGATAATGCAGATGGATCCCGCCCGGATAACGAAATCCAGTCGCCGTGTTCCCCACGGTCGGCGCCAATTGATGAGGGATCACCTCGGCAATGCCTACGTATTGTAGATTAGGGTTTCGGGAGAGAGCGACGATGGAGATTCCGGGGACGAGATTAGGCACACGACGTACCCAGCTTCGGGTCCCCTCGCTGGAGGATCCCTACGTGCTGCTTGCAATCCAGTATATGATCATTGTATGTTTACAGGGTGCCGCCGTAGCGAAGCTATGTTATCTATCTCTATGGCTATCTCTTGGCCTCCTTATTTCGGGTGCCCTGGCTAGCTTTATATATGCAATCATCCTAGGGTTTTACAAGAGTCCTAGTCGACTACTTCTTCGGGTTGTCTTGTTGGGCCTTCTCCATATTGGGTCTTCTCCATATTGGGCAGAGCCAGGTATACTAATAATGGGTATCCGAAGGGTATGCCCACATCACTCGTGGCGTGGGTAGGCTTGACCACCTTATTCAGAAAGGGGAAACGGCCATGCGGACGCCCGTGCCCCGACAGGACCAACGACTCCTCGTCGGTCGGGATGCGCAAGGGGTCATCCACCTCCGGGTGACGAGACCTCACCATGTCGCAGTAGTCATCCTTGGCGGCCTTGGCATTGCCGTAGTATTGTGGCTGAGGCAATGCGGGATTGGGCTTCTGCTTCGTCCGCATCATGTCATATATCTCGGGATCATGAAGCACCACCCGAGGTGGTGCCTCGGCCACCTGCATCGCGAAAAGAAAAGTTATGCGTATCACAAATGTAACATGACGTGAAATGAAAGAAGGTCGTTCCATGTATATACATACCTTTTTCCCCTTGAAGCGGGTGTAGTCGCAGTTTCCCGCGCAGTGTGTGCCACCGGTGCCTCGGTTCTCCATGTTACGCCTCGACACGGCTGCAAACTCCTCGTCCTCCCTGAGCCACCTCGCCCTAATCAGCTCCTCCCATACAACTTACCAGCTGTACACCATCTGCATGTTAGGGCGTACCCGGGCATGTCATGCATGGTATACTGCAACCAAACTTTCATGTAGAAGTTTGTCTTCGATGCTCGGTCGTACGTCAATGTCCCGTGGTGCCAAGAGTGGTTCAAATCTTCCACAGTCGGCTGCATGTATACACTCAAATTCTTCCCCGGGTAATCAGGGCCTGGAATGATCAGCGACAGAAACATGGTCTTCCTTGTCATTAGGACTCCGGGAGGGAGATTGAGCGGAATAACAAAAACGGGCCAGCAACTGTAATTGGCAGTCGACATACCATATGGATTGAAGCCATCTGTTGCTATCGCAATTCTGACATTCCGAGCCTCGGCTGCCGCAAGGGGGAATTTCCTATCGAAGCTCTTCCATGCCGTACCATCGGATGGATGTCCCATCTTCAACTGCTTGTTTTCGTCCTCGAATCTCTTCCCATACTTGTGCCACATCATCTGTTTGGCTGTCTCCTCGTGCATGTAAAGCCGCTGGATTCTTTTTATGAATGGAAGATATCGAAGAATCGACTTTGCGGTGCTTGACTGCCTCACCTGACCATCCTTTCCCGTTACCTCTTCATACCTAGACTGCTTACAGATGGGACAGTACTTGTCCTCCGCAAACTGTCTCCAAAATAGAACGCAACCTTTCGAACAACAGTCTATCTTTTGATAATCCATGTTGAGGTCCTTCATCATTCTCCTCGTCGCGTGCAGGCTTTTAGGAAAATAATGATCTTTGGGAAACATGTTACCAGTTGTTTTCAGACTTGCTTCAAAGCCCTCAAGGGTGGTGTTGTACTGGGTCTTGTCGGCTAGACATTGGGAGATGGCATCGAGCTGAGAAATCGCGGCGCCCTCATACAGAGGCTTCTTAGCCGCGGCAATCATACCATAGAAGGCCTTCGCGGTTGGCTCTGGTTCCTCCGGTTCTGGAGGTTCCTCCGGTTCTGGCGGCACCTCCGGTTCTGGCGGCGCCTTCGGTTCTGGAGGTGGCGAATCCAGGACATCGGCATGGACGAGATCATCTAGAAAGTCTCTAATTCCATCGTACTCATTGCTATTGAGCCGCTGTCGCATCACCTCACCTCTGTCACGTTCGCGCTAATCAAAGTCGGTTTCCGTGATGTACCCATGCATATACCCATATTGCAGAAGGTGTCTATACATTTCATCCTTTCCACGACGTTGACGCTTCACGCAGCGAACACAGGGGCAAAGTGCCCGAACCAGCCCCTTTGTACCACGCGCTAACTCATTCACTAGAAAATGGGTCTTTCTTGTCCACTCAGCTGTTTTCTCAGTCACACTAACACGCTCATTGTACATCCATCCATTATCAGCCATCCTCTGCTTTATTGGGAGCCAAACCACATACATAGCATTTATATCAAATAGGAAATTAAATGCATCATATTTTTATTTATTTTACCGGACGAAACACATGCATCAACCTACATCTCTACTAGGTGGGCTCCTAGCAGCCGCCGGATCCGTAGTTGGCTACGTTCTCCATGCTCTACCCCGGTCCAAGTCAGAATTTCGGCAGCACCTCCCCGCTGCTTTCCCGATACACGTCTCGGCAAAAAGCCGAGAGGATGTGCATCCGGAGAACAACGGGGAGGCACCGCCGAAATCCTGACTCGGACTGGAGTAGAACATGGAAGACAACTACGCATCCGCCGACTGTCCCGTAAATGCCGCAAGCGTTACGGTTCAAAATATGCTGACCACTAATGCATATTTATCCGCGTAACGCTCGCGGACGGGAAGTGACACCTAGGTTACGCAACTTTACTTGGAAAATGAATCTAGTGACATAAGAAAATGCGGAGAAGGGGAGGCGATGTTTTAGCTCACCCTCGGCGGTAGAGGATGTAGTTGAACAACCGATGGCGAAGTCGACGGCCAGAGAGAATCACGTTAAGATCCCGCGTCGTCACGACGGGGTGCTCACGCCGGTGCCTATTTAAAGAACAACAAAATTAGTCAATACAAATTCTTCATATTTCCAATTCCATGTATTCCTCAATTTAGTTTCTCAACCAACAATTTAGTTTCTCTTAGTGGCTTCTCCACCTAGCTCTCTCTTAGTGGCTTCTCCCGCAGTTTTAGCACTCTCTTAGTGGCTTCTCCACCTAGCTCTCATGTAACAATTTAGTTTCTCCCGCTGTTTTTAGAAATAGAAATTTCAGATGTACTCCCTCCCTTCCATAATTCTTCACTGTTTATGTTGAACTAAGGGAAACTAGTAAAAACATGCAAAAAAATGGGATATCTTACCTCACTGCCGGCCATGGGGGGCAACGGCGAGCGCATGCGAGGTGGCCGGGTCTCCAGCGAGCGGTATGTGGGCCGGGTGAGGGGAGGAAGAGGGGCCGCGCGGCGGTGCGGGGCTCGGGGAGGAAGAGGGGGCGGCGGCGACGGTCAGGAGGAGGGGCGGCAACGGCGGTACGGGGCTCGGGGAGGAAGAGGGTGCGGGGCTCAGGGCGGAGGTGGTGCGGGCCTCGGTGAGGAAGAGGGGGCGGCGGCGACGGTGAGGAGAAGGGGGTGGAGGCGGCGGGCAGGGAAGGCGGCGGCGGGCACGGGGATGCTCGGGCTCGGGCACGCGGGCGTTTAGGGTTAGCTGGTCTGGCGCTGGTCTGGCTCGACCAGCACTTTGCTAACCGGTCCGGCGCGCCCACTCTATGCCGAGGGCCAGGGCTACGCCGACGGCAGCCCTCGGCATAGCCCCCCTTTTTTTCTCGCAGATGGTTTTCAAATCTTTTACAGATGCTTTTTCACAAATCCAATTTGGGCAAAGTTTATATCCAAATTGTTCAGAAAAACATGATCAACCCAAATATAAACTTTGTTTCAACTTTTGAACAAATAAATTTGACAATAATTCAATTTGGGAATTCAACATGCAAACTTGTTTAATTCATAACTCTTTATCTACAATTCCAAATTTAGAAAATTTTATATCTATTTGCATCAGAAAAGTGAGAGGAATTCAAATATCACATTGTCATGCAACTTTGGCATCATCTATGACTTGTCCAAATTAAAACTTGCAAATTGAATTAAAACTATATGTGAGGGTGTTATCATTTCATGTGAATTGTCAGCACCCCACTTAATTTTGGCTTGCACCTACCATCTTGCCATGTCATCATGCATGATATTGCGCATTGCATTTACCTGTATTAATTTGTGCTATTACTCTCCTTGTATGTGCTATTTGGTTCTTCCTGAGTAGACACCGATGCAGAGCAGTTCGAGCAGGAGTACGAGCACCCCTAGGAGGATCGTGTATGTGCTTCTACCACTGATCTGACAGGCGAGCCCACCCCTTCACCTATTTTACTTTTTCATGCTCTTTTGATCTATTGCTATCCCTATGTTGCGTTTCTGTTGTGTCACGTGTCCTATCCCACCAGTTACCCCGCAGATCTACCCCTAGAGCTTTCTCCGTAAGAGGGTTTACCAATGGTTTTTTTACTTGCTTTGGTTTGTTTTGGTTTACCATAGGTTGGAGATGGGCGCGGGCGTGTGTGCGTGGTCCGGCTCGACCAGCACACATGACTGATACGTCCAAAACGTATCTACTTTCCCGAACACTTTTGCTATTGTTTTGCCTCTAATTTGTGTATTTTGGATGCAACTAACATGGACTAACGCTGTTTTCAGCAGAACTGCTCTGGTGTCTCGTTTTTGTGCAGAAATCCAACTTTCGGGAAAATTCTCGGAATATATGCAGAAGGCCCTATTTTCCCAGAGAACTAACGGAGCCAGAAGGACAAACCAGGTGGAGGCCCGAGGGCCCCACACCATAGGGCGGCGCGGCCCTGTGGTGTGGCCCCCTCGGCCGGCCTCCGACGCCCTCCTTCGGACTATTTATCGGCCTCGACCTAAAAAGGCACAGAGAGAAGTCGAAGTCGCCAGAAACCCTCCAGAACGCCGCCACATCGCGAAACTCCGTCGCGGGAGCCAGAAGTCTCCGTTCTGGCACTCCGCCGGGACGGGGAATTGGAGGAGATCATCGCCATCATCACCGCCAATGCCTCTACATCAACCAGCCATGTTTCCCCCATCCATGTGTGAGTAATTCCCCCGCTGTAGGCCGAAGGGGATGGTAGGGATTGGATGAGATTGGTCATGTAATAGCATAAGATTGTTAGGGCATAGTGCCTAGTGTCCGTAATTGATACTTTGATGATATTGTTGCAACTTGTTATGCTTAATGCTTGTCACTAGGGCCCGAGTGCCATGATCTCAGATCTGAACATGTTATTGTTTCATCAAGATATTCATTGTTTATGGTCTTACCTATAAGTTGTATACACATGTCGCTGTCCGGAACCAATGGCCCCGAAGTGACAAGAATTGGGACAACCGGAGGGGATGGTAGCGATGTGAGGATCACATGTGTTCACGGAGTGTTAATGCTTTGCTCCGGTACTCTATTAAAAGGAGTACCTTAATATCCAGTAGTTTCCCCTGAGGCCCGGCTGCCACCGGCTGGTAGGACAAAAGATGTTGTGCAAGTTTCTCATTGCGAGCACGCACGACTATATATGGAACACATGCCTATTGATTGCTTTGTACTTGGACACCGTTTTATTATTATCTGCAAATGCCCTGCTATGATTATTACATGAGTTTCTCTCATCCATGCAACGCCCGTCATCCGTCCCCGTGCCTACAGTATTTTAATCCTGCTGTTTACTAAAATCACTACTGCTGTCTCTGTTACTTTCTGCTTCTGTTATTTCACTACTGCCTATTTGCTATAAAAGCTGTTACTCTTGATAAACTCTTGCGAGCAAGTCTGTTTCAGAGTGCAGCTGAATTGACAACTCATTTGTTAAGGCTTCCAAGTGTTCTTTGTCTCCCCTTGTGTCGAATCAATAAATTGGGTTTTACTTCCCTCGAAAGGCTGTTGCGATCCCCTATACTTGTGGGTCATCAAGACTATTTTTAAGGCGCCGTTGCCGGGAGCATAGCTTTATTTGGAAGTTCACTTGGATTAATATTGTTAGCTACAAATTCTCCATCATGGGTAAACCTCGCGATACTAAGATCGCCATATTACCATCCACTACAAGAAAAGGTACAATTACGAGTACCTCCGCTACACTTGATTCACCATCTGTGATTGATAAACTTGTTTCACCGCCACATGCTTCACATGCGGGTACTTCTGCTGAATCTGAAAACTCTCATAATATTGATAATATTTCTGCTGTGCTTGATGATAGTGGTTCATTGGGATCCTTTCTAGATGCTACAATTGCTAGGTCTAGACAAATTGAAAATCTTGAAACTCCTAATGCTACTACACACTGTTAATTCACACGAACTTGATTATTTTAGTGATGATCCTGATGAAGATTATGTGGAGCTTAATGATGATTTTATTGAAAAATGCAATGCTACTACTGATGCAAGAAAAATTAAAAAGTTACTTGCGTAACATCTTTGTTAGATATAAAGCGTCTCCGATCCTAAGTTTGCCACATCTCCCATAAACATTAAGGATAAAGATTATGATTTTTCTCTTGATCTATCTCATATAGCTATTGTAGAGAAAACACCCTTTTGTGGTACTGAAAAAGAAAGTGCTGTTGAACACATGACTGAGTTATCTACTCTAAGTAGCTTGTTTTCTGATGATGTCAAGATGCGTACTTACTTTGTTGCTAAAATTTTTCCATTCTCATTAAAGGATGACGCTAAAACTTGGTATAATAATTTGCCACCTAATTCTATTAAAAGTCCAAAAGAATTGCTTGATGTTTTCTTCCGCAAATACTTTCCTGCTAGTGCTCAACATATTGCTTTGCAGAGAATTTATAATTTTGACCAGGGAGATGAAGAGAAATTGCCTGAGGCTTGGGCGAGATTTTGCTCTCTTATTAGAGCTCGGCCTGATCATGATTTGGAAAAGCATGATTTACTTGATATATTTTATAGTGGACTAACCATTGAGTCTAGGGCATACCTGGATAGTTGTCTTGGTTGTGTTTTCGGGAAAAGAACTCCAGGGCAGCTGAAGAATTATTGGCTAAAATAAGCCGGAATCATGATGATTGGACTACGCCTGAACCAACTCCAATGCCAATATTGAAGAAGAGGGGTATGATTAAATTGAATGATGAAGATATGAGGGAAGCCAAGAAGTCTCTCAAGGAGAAAGGTATTAAATCTGAAGATGTGAAGAATCTACCTCCTATAGAAGATATATGTGAGATAATTCCCCCTTCATCCATGATTGAGGTAAACTCCCTTCAACGCTTTACTAGGGAAGATATTCCGTATTCGAAACCTCCTGCACAATGCTTAGATGAGTTTGATAATTATATTGTTAAACAAGAAAATTTTAATATGAGAGTAGAGAATCATTTAATGGAAAATTCTCGAGCTATTAGTGAATTGCATGATATTGTAGAGAGAACCTCCAATGATGTTAAGATGCTTGTTAAACATTTTCATATGATTCAAACTCAAATTGATCAACTCACTAAAGTGCAAAATGACTTGTTAGGGAATAATTCTAAAGAGAAACATGCTTATGAAGTAACAACTAGAGGTGGTGTCTCTACCCAGGATCCTCTATATCCTGAAGGGCATCCCAAAAGAATTGAACAAGATTCTCAACGCATTGAACCTAGTGCTCATTCTAGGAAGAAAAAGAAGAAGAAACATAAAAATGTTGTAGAATCCTCTGAACCTGTTAATGATCTTAATAGTATTTCTATTTCTGATGCTAAAACTGAAAGTGGTAATGAACATGATAATGATAATAATAATGATAAGCATGATGCTCCTGATAAAGAAGAGGTTGAAGAAGAACCTGAAAAGCATGCTAAAAATAAAAAGTACACTAAAGAAGACTTTATTGCTGAGAAACATGGTAATGAAAGGGAACCTTGGGTGCAAAAGCAAATGCCTTTTCCTGCTAAGAAACTAAAATCAAAGGAAGAAGAACACTATAATAAATTTTGTGATTGGATGAAACCTTTATTCTTGCAAATCCCTTTGACTGATGCTATTAAATTGCCTCCTTATTCAAAGTATATGAAAGATATTGTTACTAACAAAAGGAAAATCCCCAATGAGGAAATTTCCACTATGCTTGCTAATTACTCTTTCAATGGCAAAGTTCCAAAGAAGTTGGGCGACCCAGGTATACCTACTATTCCTTGTTCTATCAAGAATAATTATGTTAAAACTGCTCTATGTGACTTGGGAGCCGGTGTTAGTGTTATGCCTTTTTCTCTTTATAAGAGACTTTACTTAGATAAGTTGATACCTACTGATATATCTTTGCAAATGGCTGATAAATCTACTGCTATTCCTGTTGGTATATGTGAGGATGTTCCTGTTCAAGTTACTACTAACTGCTTAATATTAACTGATTTTGTTGTGTTGGAAATGCCCGAAGATGATAATATGTCTATTATTCTTGGGAGACCTTTTCTTAACACCGCAGGGGCTGTTATTGATTGCAATAAAGGAAAGGTTACTTTCAATGTTGATGATAGGGAGCATACCGTTTATTTTCCCAAGAGGATTGAGAAAGCGTGTGGAGTTAATACTATTTCTAATGTGAGAACTATCAAAGTGGGAACTATTGATTGTCCTATATATGAGCCTAAGGAAGAATATCAAACTCTCGTGATTGGATCCATATCAATACAATTCAAGGTAACATGATTGATTTGAGGTTTATTTCTTCTTATGCTATGTAAAATTTATTTGGTGACAAGACTTGATCAACCTTGTTAACGAATACTTTTTATATGCATAGAGGAGGTAAACAACATCTCTTTCTTCCTCCATTTGCTCTAGTTGCTGTAGCATTTTTAATTTGTAAAGTTCCTTAGTTAATCAAAGATTTCAAAAATTTTCCTGGCCAGTAATAATAAATTAAATACCCAGAAATGTGCATTTTTCAAAGTTTTCAAAAATTCACAAAAATTATACCGTTGGTCCTATTTTTCGACGAGGCACCTGGGAGCACCAGAGGATGACCTGTGTGGCACCAGAGGGCGCCAAACCACAGGCCGGCGCGGCCAAGGTGGTGGCCGCGCCACCATGTGGTGTGGGCCCCTCCTTGCCCCACTTTGTCATCTCTTTCTCCCAGCACCTTCTCTCTCCCGAAAAAACTCGTACCAAGTTCCTCTCTCTCGCATTTTTGCTCCAGAGCTCCAGATTTCTCGATCTCTTTGCTCAGCCCAGATTTCTTGCTGAAATTTGGCACATTTGCTCCTTGGTATGTGACTCCTCCACCCATCCAAGTAGAATTTTGTTTGGTTGAGTAAATCTTGAATATTTTGCTGCTGTAGGTAGCATGTTTAGTGAGCTTGCATGCTTGTTCTAAGTGGTAGAAACTAGTTTTGATGCATGATTAGTACTCTAGCAAGTTCCTATGGTAGTTTCCCTTGATTATATGTCACCAAATCAAATTTTTATATTGTTTGTTGAAATTTCAGAAAATGGAGTGGAATAGATATCACTTGAACCAGCAAGAATTGGAAGTCCAACAAGTTATGAGAGTCAATCGTGAAGAGGGAGTATACCCCTCTTATTACCCGTGCGCGGATTTCATGAGAAGCGCGGGAATACTTGAAGATGTTCAAAGTCTAATTTCTCGTGCAGGGCTGAGTGACTTTGTTGAAGGAGAGCCAAGACAATATGTAAAATTAACTATGTCTTTTGTGCAGGACTTCAAGTTCAATTGGTCGCGATCTAACCCCACGGTCCAGTATAAAATTTACAATAAATTTGTCAACTTGCCATTCAGTGATTTTTGTGCAGCAATTAGAGTACCGCAATGGGGGTCATGCGAAAAGATAAGGGGATCGCCGCAAGAACTCTTGGACCTCTTCAAGATGATTTGCGATGGAAGGAGTTTCTCAGGGGATAATGGTAAAATCACTAGTATTCAGCTCCCGGCTATCCGCTACTTTGCCTATTTTATTACCAAATGCGTTCTTGCTAAAAAGATTGGTGGTAAACTTTCTATCCCGGATTTGGCTTTTCTAGCTGCGGCACTTCAAGGTAGTAAGACTTATAATTTGGGAGCATTGATAGCTTATAGACTTGCTACTAACCGTGAGAAAGGTGGAATTTGTGGAGGTCTCATCGCCTCTCGTTTACTAGCTTTTCATAATGTAGAACCTCATCATTTTGATATTCCATTCCCCATAGAAAAACTTGACATAGCTTCTATGATTAAACATGAATTTGTTTCAGATTCCTCCAACTTGGGTAACCTGTTTTACAAGATGACATTTTATAAGAAAGTCTGGAGAATAACTAAGAAAACTGAGAAACTAGTAAGATTGCCTGCGCCTGTTTTGTCTAACCTTGATTCCAGGGGAGATTGGTCGGTCACAGAAGGTGCACTGGATGCACACATAGAGAGAGGAGGTCAACATGCAAGAGACGACACGGAGGTCGAGGAGCACCTCGACTCATCATCCGATGCAGCAAGTTCCTCGCATCAACATGGTGGATATGCGGAGCCTCCACGCTTTTCTTCTGCACAGGAACTTTACTATGACTACTCCATGAATTACCCACCGGCAAGGAACAACGATCCTCGTTGGGGTTGAACTCCACTTAGGCCAAAAGCCTAAGCTTGGGGGGAGGTATACCGGCATCACTCATTCTTTGCATATTATGGTTGCTGGATACGTGTACATACTTGTTTTGTTCGTTTGAGTGGTTTTCTAATGAGAGGAAGATGATATTTGGGGAAGTGCTGCCTGAAAACAGATTCTGGACTGTTATTAGAAAAATTCGTACGCACAGCCAGAGCGTTATTTTGAGCTGCCAATTTTTGTGCAGGTTCCCCAGGTTGTTATCTAACTTTCATTAGTTGAACACTTTTCGAGCTGAGAAACGTAAGATTTTTGTAAAAATCGATTTCTGTACTGCTGTCAGGTTTTGGCAGATTTCTGTCATCCTGTTGTTATGTGTTTCTTTTAGTTTGCTATTTCTTGTTTTCGCTTTGTTTCTTTCCCAAAACACAAAAACACCAAAAATATTTGCTGTTCTTCTTTGGTTTGTAAAGTTCTTTATGAGTTCAATGGTCTTCGGTGGCTGGAGCGTGATTTTCATTTCATATTATCCAAGCTGCACAAGTGAAAAGGCAATAATGACGATCTACGACAATTGGATTGTGGTGAGAGGCTGGTATGAACTCTATTTGTTTTCATTTTTGTACATATACTCATCCATGTGAGCATGCTTAGTTGGTTCATGTGAGGTATATGTTATTTGAGAAAGTCTAGTAGTTTATGATCTCTCATGATTAGCTCCAATCTATTAATATGAGTAGCATGTCATTGATGTTTGCTTGCATTGTTTTATTCATAAGTAAGTATGGCATTGTGGTATCCTCCTCTGAATAATTCATTTATATCGACTTGGCACATGCTCACGCATGCATATGACTGAACAAAAAGTCAATTGAGCCTCGATGATTTATATTGCTTCAGAGTTCTTGTATCACTTTTATGCCTCCGTTAATTTATTTTGCCGCAAGCATGATTATGACGATTCTTTGCTCTCTTGATTTGTCGCTCCCTAGTCTATTGCTAGCCTTCACTTGTACTGAGCGGGAATGCTGCTCGTGCTTCCAAACACATGAAAACCAAGTTATTCCAGAGTGTCCACCATAAATACCTATGCATGGCATTTCAAACCATTCCAAGTAAATTCTCATGCGCTACCTTTAAAACCTTCAAAATGCTTCTCAATTTGTGTTTATGTTTCATAGCTCATGAGGAAGTATGTGGTGTTTAGCTTTCAACCTTGTCATTTACTTTTGACGGACTCTCATATGGACTAGTGGCACATCCGCTTATCCAATAATTTTGCAAAAAGAGCTGGCAATGGGATTCCCAGTCCCGAATTAATTAACTTAAATAGACACTCCTCCATGGTTTGTGATTGTTGGACGGCACCCGAAGGATTCGGTTAGCCATGGCTTGTGTAAGCAAAGGTTGGGGGGAGTGTCATCATCATAATAAAAATAAAATAAAAAGGCACTCCTTCATGGTATGAGATTGTTGGTAGGCACCCGAGGATTCGGTTAGCCATGGTTTGTGAAGGAAAGGTTGGAAGGAGTGCCAAATAAATATGCAATAATTCATGGGAGCCGCTCTTGAAAGTCCGGTTGGCGAGGTAGTTGGTGTACCCATTACCATTCGTTGACAACAACAAACACCTCTCAAAATAATTTTACTCCTGTCTTTACAAAAATGAAAAGCTCTAGCGCATGTTAATCCCTGCTTCCCTCTGCGAAGGGTCAATCTTTTACTTTTATGTTGTGTCTCCATTATTTCTTTGAGCACTATCTTGAGAGCACAACTGTCATTCTTAGTATAATATGCTTGTCTCAAAATATGATTGATTGTGGTATAACTTTGATGCTTTTATCTTTGACAATCACTACTTCTAGTCTTTCTATGAACTCCAGAGGTGCCCGGGCATTTATGTTTTGCCAATCAAATACAGGCAAGCGAGATACCACTTTATCATACTCTCTTATGAACATTGGAATCCTGCTTATATACATGATTCATGATGCTTATTATTAATTGTTGGTACCTCTCCATGATTGACATAGCTGTTAGATGATCTTATTTGCATGTATCTCATTATGAATTGCTTAAGTATTAGCCATAGCATGAGAATATATACATCATATGAGCAAATGTGTTCGTGAAAGTTCTTTTATCGCTCAGTTGTTAACTGAATTGCTTGAGGACAAGCAATAAGCTAAGCTTGGGGGGAGTTGATACGTCCAAAACGTATCTACTTTCCCGAACACTTTTGCTATTGTTTTGCCTCTAATTTGTGTATTTTGGATGCAACTAACACGGACTAACGCTGTTTTCAGCAGAACTGCTCTGGTGTCTCGTTTTTGTGCAGAAATCCAACTTTCGGGAAAATCCTCGGAATTTATGCGAAGGCCCTATTTTCCCGAGAGAACTAACGGAACGAGAAGGACAAACCAGGTGGAGGCCGAGGGCCCCACACCATAGGGCGGCGCGGCCCAGGGGGGGCTCGCACGGCCCTGTGGTGTGGCCCCCTCGGCCGGCCTCCGACGCCCTCCTTCGGACTATTTATCGGCCTCGACCTAAAAACGCACAGAGAGAAGTCGAAGTCGCCAGAAACCCTCCAGAACACCGCCACATCGCGAAACTCCGTCGCGGGAGCCAGAAGTCTCCGTTCTGGCACTCCGCCGGGACGGGGAATTGGAGGAGATCATCGCCATCATCACCACCAACGCCTCTACATCAACCAGCCATGTTTCCCCCATCCATGTGTGAGTAATTCCCCCGCTGTAGGCCGAAGGGGATGGTAGGGATTGGATGAGATTGGTCATGTAATAGCATAAGATTGTTAGGGCATAGTGCCTAGTGTCCGTAATTGGTACTTTGATGATATTGTTGCAACTTGTTATGCTTAATGCTTGTCACTAGGGCCCGAGTGCCATGATCTCAGATCTGAACATGTTATTGTTTCATCAAGATATTCATTGTTTATGGTCTTACCTATAAGTTGTATACACATGTCGCTGTCCGGAACCAATGGCCCCGAAGTGACAAGAATTGGGACAACCGGAGGGGATGGTAGCGATGTGAGGATCACATGTGTTCACGGAGTGTTAATGCTTTGCTCCGGTACTCTATTAAAAGGAGTACCTTAATATCCAGTAGTTTCCCTTGAGGCCCGGCTGCCACCGGCTGGTAGGACAAAAGATGTTGTGCAAGTTTCTCATTGCGAGCACGCACGACTATATATGGAACACATGCCTATTGATTGCTTTGTACTTGGACACCGTTTTATTATTATCTGCAAATGCCCTGCTATGATTATTACATGAGTTTCTCTCATCCATGCAACGCCCGTCATCCGTCCCCGTGCCTACAGTATTTTAATCCTGCTGTTTACTAAAATCACTACTGTTGTCTCTGTTACTCTCTTTCGTTATTTCACTCACAAGCTCTACTGCTATAAAAGCTGACCTCGATAAACTCTTGCGAGCAAGTCTGTTTCCAGGTGCAGCTGAATTGACAACTCCGCTGTAAAGGCTTCCAAGTGTTCTTTGTCTCCCCTTGTGTCGAATCAATAAATTGGGTTTTACTTCCCTCAAAGACTGTTGCGATCCCCTATACTTGTGGGTCATCAATGACCCAGTCGTGCCCTAGCTTGGTTAAGTCATAGGTACATGTGGAAACAAGGATCATCCCATATGATCCCAAGTTTCTCTCCGGTTCACCTCCGAGGGAGTTCCCCCCTATACATGCAGAATCTGCCTAAGTGTAGGAACCCCTGTCCGAGAAGCCGGACACACCTGGGGGGTAGCCTTGGATATAAAACCATCTCAAATCACTTTTGTGCATTCCATGTGGACACACACAAGTTTTGGGGCCATTCCCTAGATCCGATGCTCGATTTCTGACGAAACCCTAGTTCTGTTGACCGCGCGGTCTACCCCTTTGACTGCATCCCATCGGGGGTCCCCCGGTGGGCATATGCCTCCATTTGAGCTTGGTTAGGTCATAGGTACATGTGGAAACACGGATCATCCCATATGATCTCAAGTTTCTCTCCGGTTCACCTCCGAGGGAGTTCCCCCTATACATGCAGAATCTTCCTAAGTGTAGGAACCCCATGTCCGAGAAGCCGGACACACCTGGGGGGTAGCCCTGGATATAAAACCATCTCAAATCACTTTTGTGCATGCTATGTGTACACACACAAGTTTTGGGGCACTTCCTTAGATCCGATGCTCGATTTCTGACGAAACCCTAGTTCTGTTGACCGAGCGGTCTACCCCTTTGACTGCATCCCATCGGGGGTCCCACGGTGGGCATATGACTCCATTTGAGATTGTTTAGGTCATAGGTACATGTGGAAACAAGGATCATCCCATATGATCCCACGTTTCTCTCCGGTTCACCTCCGAGGGAGTTCCCCCCTATACATGCAGAATCTGCCTAAGTGTAGGAACCCCTTGTCCGAGAAGCCGAACACACCTGGGGGGTAGCCTTGGATATAAAACCATATCAAATCACTTTTGTGCATGCCATGTGGACACACACAAGTTTTGGGGCCATTCCCTATATCCGATGCTCGATTTCTGACGAAACCCTAGTTCTGTTGACCGCGCGGTCTACCCCTTTGACTGCATCCCATCGGGGGTCCCCCGGTGGGCATATGCCTCCATTTGAGCTTGGTTAGGTCATAGGTACATGTGTAAACAAGGATCATCCCATATGATCTCAAGTTTCTCTCCGGTTCACGTATGAGGGAGTTCCCCCTATACATGCAGAATCTGCCTAATTGTAGGAACCCCCTGTCCGAGAAGCCGGACACACCTGGGGGTAGCCTTGGATATAAAACCATCTCAAATCACTTTTGTGCATGCCATGTGGACACACACAAGTTTTGGGGCACTTCCCTACATCAGATGCTCGATTTCTGACGAAACCCTAGTTCTGTTGACCGCGCGGTCTACTCCTTTGACTGCATCCCATCGGGGGTCCCCCGGTGGGAATATGCCTCCATTTGAGCTTGTTTAGGTCATAGGTACATGTGGAAACAAGTATCATCCCATATGATCCCATGTTTCTCTCCGGTTCACCTCCGAGGGAGTTCCCCCCTATACATGCAGAATCTGCCTAAGTGCAGGAAGCCCCTGTCCGAGAAGCCGGACACACCTGGGGGGTAGCCTTGGATATAAAACCATCTCAAATCACTTTTGTGCATGCCATGTGGACACACACAAGTTTTGGGGCACTTCCCTACATCCGATGCTCGATTTCTGACGAAACCCTAGTTCTGTTGACCGCGCGGTCTACTCCTTTGACTGCATCCCATCGGGGGCCCCCCGGTGGGAATATGCCTCCATTTGAGCTTGTTTAGGTCATAGGTACATGTGGAAACAAGGATCATCCCATATGATCCCATATTTCTCTCCGGTTCACCTCCGAGGGAGTTCCCCCCTATACATGCAGAATCTGCCTAAGTGCAGGAACCCCCTGTCCGAGAAGCCGGACACACCTGGGGGGTAGCCTTGGATATAAAACCATCTCAAATAACTCTTGTGCATTCCATGTGGACACACACAAGTTTTGGGTCCACTCCCTAGATTCGATGCTCGATTTCTGACGAAACCCTAGTTCTGTTGACCGCGCGGTCTACCCCTTTGACTGCATCCCATCGGGGGTCCCCCGGTGGGCATATGCCTCCATTTGAGCGTGTTTAGGTCATAGGTACATGTGGAAACAAGGATCATCCCATATGATCCCATGTTTCTCTCCGGTTCACCTCCGAGGGAGTTCCCCCCTATTCATGCAGAATCTGCCTAAGTGTAGGAACCCCTTGTCCGAGAAGCCGGACACACCTGGGGGGGGGGGGGGGTAGCCTTGGATATAAAACCATCTGAAATCAATTTTTTGCATGCCATGTGGACACACACAAGTTTTGGGGCCATTCCCTAGATCCGATGCTCGATTTTTGACGAAACCCTAGTTCTGTTGACCGCGCGGTCTACCCTTTTGACTGCATCCCATCGGGGGTCCCCCGGTGGGCATATGCCTCCATTTGAGCTTGGTTAGGTCATAGGTACATGTGTAAACAAGGATCGTCCCATATGATCTCAAGTTTCTCTCCGGTTCACGTACGAGGGAGTTCCCCCTATACATGCAGAATCTGCCTAAGTGTAGGAACCCCCTGTCCGAGAAGCCGGACACACCTGGGAGGTAGCCCTGGATATAAAACCATCTCAAATCACTTTTGTGCATGCCATGTGGACACACACAAGTTTTGGGGCACTTCCCTAGATCTGATGCTCGATTTCTGACGAAACCCTAGTTCTGTTGACCGCGCGGTCTACCCCTTTGACTGCATCCCATCGGGGGTCCCCCGGTGGGCATATGACTCCATTTGAGATTTTTTAGGTCATAGGTACATGTGGAAACAAGGATCATCCCATATGATCCCATGTTTCTCTCCGGTTCACCTCCGAGGGAGTTCCCCCTATACATGCAGAATCTGCCTAAGTGTAGGAACCCCCTGTCCGAGAAGCCGGAAACACCTGGGGGGTAGCCTTGGATATAAAACCATCTCAAATAACTTTTGCACTCCATGTGGACACACACAAGTTTTGGGTCCATTCCCCAGATTCGATGCTCGATTTCTGACCAAACCCTAGTTCTGTTGACCGCGCGGTCTACCCCTTTGACTGCATCCCATCGGGGGTCCCCCGGTGGGCATATGCCTCCATTTGAGCTTTTTTAGGTCATAGGTACATGTGGAAACAAGGATCAACCCATATGATCCCATGTTTCTCTCCGGTTCACTTCCGAGGGAGTTCCCCCCTATACATGCAGAATCTGCCTAAGTGTAGGAACCCCCTGTTCGAGAAGCCGGACACACCTGGGGGGGTAGCCTTGGATATAAAACCATATCAAATCACTTTTGTGCATGCCATGTGGACACACACAAGTTTTGGGGCCATTCCCTAGATCTGACGCTCGATTTCTGACGAAACCCTAGTTCTGTTGACCGCGCGGTCTACCCCTTTGACTGCATCCCATCGGGGGTCCCCCGGTGGGCATATGCCTCCATTTGAGCTTGTTTAGGTCATAGGTACATGTGGAAACAAAGATCATCCCATATAATCTCAAGTTTCTCTCCGGTTCACCTCCGAGGGAGTTCCCCCTATACATGCAGAATCTGCCTAAGTGTAGGAACCCATGTCCGAGAAGCCGGACACACCTGGGGGGTAGCCTTGGATATAAAACCATCTCAAATCACTTGTGTGCATGCCATGTGGACACACACAAGTTTTGGGGCCATTCCCTAGATCCGACGCTCGATTTCTGACGAAACCCTAGTTCTGTTGACCGCGCGGTCTACCCCTTTGACTGCATCCCATCAGGGGTCCCCCGGTGGGCATATGCCTCCATTTGAGATTGTTTAGGTCATAGGTACATGTGGAAACAAGGATCATCCCATATGATCACAAGTTTCTCTCCGGTTCACTCCCGCCCTGCTACTTCTCTCACGCCCTTTTTTCCCGCCCACCCTTTCCCGCTGCTTCTCTCCCGCCCTTTTTTCCCGCCATGATTTCCCGCCAGGTTTTCCCGCCCACCCTTTCCCGCTCATTCTCTCCCGCCAAGTTTTCCCGCCCACCCTTTCCCGCCCATTCTCTCCCGCCAAGTTTTCCCGCTGTTTCAGCCCCTCGTCGGCCTATATATAGCCATGTCTTCTCCACTAACAGCACCAGCAACATTTCTCCCCTCATCACTTCTCTCATCCAACAGCACCACAAAATCCTCTGAGCTGAGCTACCGCTGTGATGGCTCCTCGTCGCCGTAGCAACACGGGCTTCATCGGCGTTCGCCTGCGGCCTGCGGGACATTTCGCGGCTGAAATCACCGCCGGTGGAATGCGTGTGTGGCTCGACACCTTCTACACGAAGGAGGCTGCTGCCCGCGCATACGACGTTGCGGCTTGGAGGTTTGGCCGGCCGCGCCACGAAATGAACTTCCCGGAGGTCAGGTCTCTGACGGAAGCTCATAGTCTCTCTATTGAGCCGCTACTTTGCTCACATGGTGAAGCGTGGCGGTACAGGTCTGGCCAGCGGCAGATTGATACCACCGAGGCGGACGAGCAGTTCATGGCACAGTGGCGCAGAGACCATCCCGGAGCCGTTGAGGCAGAGCGCGCATTCTGGAAGGAGAAGCAGGCGTACAGGAGAGAGAGGAGGGCGGGAAAGCGGCAGAGGAAGGCCGAGGTTGAAGAAGAGTACGCCAAAGGAGAGGCGTCAACATGGGGGGAGGATGATGAACGGTGGTCGTGGAACCTCACAACCACCGCTTCAGAGGACACCCCCAGCGAGGATGAAGATTTCGACTTCTGATTAATATGTGTGTGTGTGTCGAGTCCGTGTGTCTAGCTGGTCATGCGTCGACCCAGTGTTAAGTGCTTTGTTCGTGTGTGGGTGTAGTTCTTTAAATGTTTTGTTTTGTGTGTGGGTCTAGTTCTTTAAGTGTTTTGGTTCCTGTGTGGGTGTATTTCTTTAAGTGTTTTGGTTCGTGTGTGTGGGTGTAGTTCTTTAAGTGTTTCGGTTCGTGTGTGGGTCTAGTTCTTTAAGCGCTTTGGTATGTGTGTGGGTCTAGTTATTTAAGTGTTTTGTATCGTGTCTGGGTCTTAAGTTCTTAAATGTATCACTTTTGTGTATGCCATGCCATGTGGACACACACAAGTTTTGGGGCCATTCACCCCCTCTGAGGCTCGATTTCTGACGAAACCCTAGTTATGTTGACCGCGCGGTCTACCCCTTTGACTGCATCCCATCGGGGGTCCCCCGGTGGGCATATGCCTCCATTTGAGCTTGGTTAGGTCATAGGTACATGTGGTAACAAGGATCATCCCATATGATCCCAAGTTTCTCTCCGGTTCACCTCCGAGGGAGTTCCCCCCTATACATCCAGAATCTGCCGAAGTGTAGGAACCCCTGTCCGAGAAGCCGGACACACCTTGGGGGGTAGCCTTGGATATAAAACCATCTCAAATCACTTTTGTGCATGCCATGTGGACACACACAAGTTTTCCAGCGATTCCGACGCTACGGTGGTCTGTATCTTGGAAAACCCTAGGGCGGGGACCCCGCAGATCTACCCCTATAGCTTTCTCCGTGCGAGGGTTTATCAATGGACTTTTTTACTTGTTTTGCTTTGTTTAGGACATATGTACATGGAAACCATAGGTTGGGCATACTTTACCATAAAATAGGCTCCATTTGAGCCGTGGCGGGAGTTTCCACATACAGATCCTGGATTTTACCAAGTGCTAGCCCATGGATGCGGAAATCGTCAATGCCGGGTACATGCAAGGTTAGCCAAACCCTAGGGCGGGGACACCGCAGATCTACCCCTAGGGTTAGGGTTAGGGATAGGATCCGGGTGAGGTTTAGGGTTACAAAATGTTCGCAAAATAGAAAGTTGGCCCGCAGAAGCGGGAAACCCTAGGGCGGGAATGGCCTCGGTTAGGGTTAGGGTTGGAGTTAGGGTTCAATGGAATTTTTCCTAAATGTTTAAGGACATATGTACATCGATAGCAGAAGTTGGGCCTAGTGGCTCCGGTTGACCCGTCTGCGAAGAGCGTCACCCGTGGGACCTACATATATGCCATCTACAAATTCTTAAAAAATAGAACCTTTTTTACATAATTCATACTAGTAAATACATAATAGAAACATAATATAAAGTAATATGAGAGTGAAAAAAAGAAAAAAAAAACCGTATACGCCGAGGGTGGCCGTCGGCATAGGGGGGCCATGCCCTATGCCGAGGGTGGCCGTCGGCCTCTGTGTGACGCCGTGAGAGGGCCGTCACGCCGCCGCTGGAACATGCACGATGCTATTGCCTACGCCGAGGGCCAGGTATACGCCGAGGGCAGCCCTCGGCGTAGGAACATGTACGCCGACGGTATGTATACGCCGACGGTCGGCGTCTCGAGCTGGCCCGGCGAGGCCGTACGCCGACGTCCCCGACATTTGGCCGTCGGCGTACACTCTGGCCGTCGGCGTCTGTCACCATTCCTATAGTGATTGCTAGAATTCATTAATAGCTTACAAGGTTTCTTTTGAATTTCAAGTATAAGCCTGGCTTTACTTTTCATCAAAGCATCTTGAGAGACCAAAATCAGTAATTTTTGGTACCATATTCTCATCTAACAGTATGTTTGCAGGTGTACGGTCTGAGTGGAAAATACGCCGATTCAGAAGATATACCAATAATATACTTATCAAGGCTTCCTTTAGGTAGATACTCGAAACAGAGCAACCTCTTTGATATAAAAGTCATAACTAACTTTAATTATCTCTTGTGTGTCAGCACAATATCCCAAAAATCGTACTATGTTTTTGTGCTTCGCCTTCATTAGACAACCAATCAGGCAACCCCTGTAGTCACAAGATTCCTGGTCAGTATCGATGTGCTAGCTCTTGTGTGCTCTTGAAACAAAATAACATTACACAATGTTTAAAGAAGGAGTGATATAACGTAAAATAATGTAGTCATATAGGTTGTTGTTCCTCAACATCGCCATATCCCTTCTCACCTGATAGTATCTTTATGATTATAACACCCAAGCTGTATATGTCTAACTTGAAATGTAGTCCAAAGTTAGCGATTTTTGGTACCATATTATCATCCAACAATATGTTCCCTGGTTTCAGATTCAAGTGGACATTACGCTGCTTCACATGCAGATGATATAAACCCTCACAAATTCTCTTGATTACTTCATGACACTTTCTCCATACAAGTATAGAAGATGCTCCTGTAACAAAATCAGAAGAAAGAAGGTTTATATCCAAAATCCTTCTCTAGATAGTAGTGTATATAAGACACATTAAGTAGCCTAGGATGATTTTCGGGGTGCTTGACCTTATCATTATTTGATCATGAAAGTAAAGATGTAAATACATGTTTAAGGCCACATAGACATGTATACTTATCAATGCTCTGATTAGGTAGATATACTGAAAGACATCTGTGATAACAAACTTACCCTCGTAGTCTACAATTATTCCTCTTGTCCGAGAACCTAGAAAACACACTAAATTCTTGTGCTTCGTCTTCATTAAGCAACCGACCTCTTCATTGTATTTGTTCTCAAGAATATCGAGCGTTTCATTGAACATGTTTACGGCGACCATCCCATTCCCAAGCATTCCCCTGCACTCACAAGATTCCGGGTTAATTAGCATTCTCTGAAATGTTATTCAGGAGACAGCTAGAACTAGCTGAAAAGGAAATATCAAATAATCAGTAAAAATAAAATCATTGGACAAGAATCAGTCTTGTATTCTGCAAATATACTAGGTAAACTGGTAGAAGTAGCTATTATTTCCTGAACGAGCAAATAGTACTGCAGATTTTCGATTTCGTCAGCAGATTTTATACCGCATGATTCACTTTTTTTTTTACCTCTTCCTGACTAACAGACTTGACTCCCCTTCCTATGATCCTATCCCTATCTAGTTCATCTGCGCTGCCGGCAGCAGAAAGCTCCGGCCTCCCAGATAGCACATCTCCGGCGAATACGACTTTGTAGGTTGAAATGGATAGCGGATGCTGTTGCTACCTCTATACCGCTCATGTACGCTTGCAATACCATTCACTCCTGCCGTCTTGCAAACCAGAGATAAGAGATCCTTAGACTACTAAACCCCGAGCACAACTAGTATACCAGCAAGATAGCAGTCGCATACTCACATGCATCAGTCAGATCGATGGGTTACCAGTACGTATCTACTTGCGGGCTGCGAACAAATCTTTCTAGCTAGCGATCATGCATCATAGAAAGAGAGCATTTGCAACAACATCAACACAGAAAAATTGGTACCTGATACAGGGTTCACCGTTCACGCGGGCGGGTCGAGCTTCAGATCGATGGTGCCGGATCGAGCTTCAGATCGATCGCTAGTTACTGAAATCTGAATCTGGAGGCCAGCAAAGATATCAGAGAAGCGCGTGGACTTTCCAGGAGAGCTGTGAGGTGCTATGTATAGAGGTACAGAGATGCTGAATCCAGATACTTTGTGCCGGTGAAAGACAAAATATTACCACGACTCCGCACGCGGTCGGCCACGTGATTAGTGTTAGAGTTCTATAGTCCCTTTTCTGTTATTCTCCAGTGTATGAGGGGTTTACCTGCACATTGTCACACATGTACATGTACTGGCCTATGGTCCTCTGTGAATACTAGTAGCTCATTCACAACATGGTATCAGAGCTCTAGGTTTAGCTCTTTGCACGCTGCAACTCCATGCTCGATCCGCGCCGCCGCCGATGATCATTCCGGCCGCCGCTGCTCCACCCTCCTCCTTCTCTCTCGTGCTTGTCGGGATCGAGCTCTTTTAGCCTTCTTTTTTGTCGTGTTGGAGCTCGGGATCTTCCTCTGCCCCGATCTGCTGAACCCGGCGCCAGCCGGCCAAGCTTCGGCCAACCTCATCTCAGGCCGGCCCCGTCCAGGCCACCTCCGGCCGGCCCCGTCCCTGCCCCGGCCGGCCCAGTCCCCGCCAAGGCCGGCCCCGTCCAGGCGACCCATGGCCGGACCCGTCCCGACCCTGTCCCGTCGCCGCTTGCTTCGGCCGGCCATCTCCGGCGACGCCTAGCCCTCATCTGGTGCTCGTGAAGTGCTGCCGAGCCCTTCTGCTCGTGAGCACGCACAACTGGATCGGTCCAAATCCAGATCTGAAGGCTGAAAAAAAAAGATGGCGTTCTCTAACTACGTGAGTATCCCTTGTTGTCATGTGATCTTCGATGGTACCAACTATGGAGAGTTTGCTGCCTTTATGCGGATTCACATGCGTGGTCTTCGGCTGTGGGGTGTTCTCACCGGCGAGTTCTCTTGTCCGCCGCGCCCCACTGCTCATGTGCCTCCTACCCCGCCGTTCGTGCCACAGGACCTTCCTGAGGATGCTTCTCAAGCTGATCGGGATGCAGCCAAGTCTGCAGAGACTGCTGCTGATGAGGCATATGAGGAGCAGGTACTTGCATAATCAGAGGCACTTGGCTCTGATTCGACACAAGGGGAGCCAAAGAATATTTGTAAGCCTTAACAACGGAGTTGTCAATTCAGCTGCACCTGGAAACAAACTTGCTCGCAATAGTTTATCAGTAGCAACAGTTTTATAGCAGTAGCAGTAGTGAAATATAAGCAACAGTGTAATAAAGACAACAGTAATGATTATAGTAAACAGCAGGATTAAAATATTGTAGGCATAGGGATGGATGAATGGCCGCTACATGGATAAGATAACTCATGTAATAATCAAGACAAGACATTTGCAGATAATAATAAAACAGTATCCAAGTACTAAATAACCATAGGCATGTGTTCCGTATATAGTCGTACGTGCTCGCAATGAGAAACTTGCACAACATCTTTTGTCCTACCAGCCGGTGGCAGCCGGGCCTCTAGGGAAACTACTGGTAATTAAGGTACTCCTTTTAATAGAGTACCGGAGCAAAGCATTAACACTCCGTGAACACATGTGATCCTCATATCACAGCCTTCCCCTCCGGTTGTTCCAATTTCTGTCACTTTGGGGCCTCGGGTTCCGGACAGCAATATGTGTATACAACTTGCAGGTAAGATCATAAAACAATGAATATCATCATGAATCAATAACATGTTCAGATATGAAATCATGTCACTCGGGCCCTAGTGACAAGCATTAAGCATAACAAGTTGCAACAATATCATAAAAGTACCAACAACGGATACTGGGCACCATGCCCTAACAATCTTATGGCTATTACATGAACAATCTCATCCAATCCCTACCATCCCCTTCAGCCTACAGTGAGGGATTTACTCACACATGGATGGGGGAAGCATGGATGGTTGATGGAGAGGCGTCGGTGGCGATGATGGCGATGATCTCCTCCAATTCCCCGTTCCGGCAGAGTGCCAGAACGGAGTTTCTGATCCCGAGATTGGGTTTCGCGACGGCGGCGGAGTTCTGGATGTCTTCTGGAAAATTGGTCGAAACCCTCGTGCGTTTTTAGATCAAGGGCTTTAAGTAGTCCAGAGGGGAGCGTCGGGGGCTGGCCGAGGCGGCGTCACCATAGGGCAGCGCGGCCCAGGGGCCCACCGCGCCGCCATGTGGTGTGCGCCCCTCGTGGCCCCCCTCCGTCTCGTCTTCTTGCTCCGTAGGTCTTCTGTGAAAATAGGCCCATTGCAATTATTTCCGGGGATTTTCCTGAAAGTTGATTTTCTGCACAAAAATAAGACACCAGGGCAATTCTGCTGAAAATAACGTTAATCCGTGTTAGTTGTATCCAAAATACACAAATTAGAGGCAAAACAATAGCAAAAGTGTCCGGGAAAGTAGATACGTTTTGGACGTATCAACTCCCCCAAGCTTAGCTTATTGCTTGTCCTTAAGCAATTCAGTTAACAACTGAGTGCGATAAAAGAACTTTCACGAACACATTTGCTCATATGATGTAAATATTCTCATTATATGGACGAGTACTTAGGCAATTCATAATAAGATAAATGCAAGTAAAGTCATCTAATAGTTATATCAATCATGAAAAAGATACCAACAAACTAATAATAAGCATTATGAAACATATCTTTCAGCAGGATTGCAATGTTCATAAAAAGATATGATAAAAGTGGTATCTTGCTTGCCCGTATTTGTACAGCAAAACATAAATGCCCAGGCACCTCTGAATTTCATGGAAAGACTAGAAGTAAAGATTATCAAAGATAGAAGCATCAAAGTTATATCACAGTTAACCATATTCTGGGACAAACATATTACACTAAGAATGACAATTATGCTCTCAAGAAAGTGCTCAAAGAAAGGATGATGACTCAACATAAAAGTAAAAGATTGACCCTTCGCAGAGGGAAGCAGGGATTAACATGTGCTAGAGCTTTTCATTTTTTAAACAGAAGTAGAATTGTTTTGAGAGGTGTTTGTTGTTGTCAACGAATGGCAGCGGGCACTCTAACTACCTTTTCAACCAGACTTTCAAGAGCGCCTCCCATGAAGGACGTTATCTCTACCAACAAGGTAGATCATCCCTCTTCTCTTTAGTTTATACATGTATTTTAGTTTCATTATGGATGGCACTCCCCCCAACCTTTGCTTTCACAAGGTTGGGGGGAGTGTCAAGTCAATTCAAATGAATTATCCAGAGGAGGATACCACAATGTCATTTGAATCCTCGGTGGCCTTCCAACATTCACATGCTCCTCTGGATAATTCATTTGAATCCTCGGTGGCCTTCCAACATTCACATACCATGGAGGAGTGTCTATTTGCAAATTAAGTTGCTTACTAATAAATCAGGGCAAAACATGTGAAGAGAATTATTAATGAAAGTTAATTAATTGGGGCTGGGCACCCCGTTGCCATCTCTTTTTAAAAAATTATTGGATAAACGGATATGCCACTAGTCCATTGGTGAAAGTCTGTCAGAAGTAAATGACAAGATTGAAAGATGAAACACCACATACTTCCTCATGAGGTATAAAACATTGACACAAATTGAGAAGTACTTTGAAGGTTTTAAAGGTAGCACATGAAAATTTACTTGGAATGGTTTGAAATGCCATGCATAGGTATTTATGGTGGAAACTTTGGAATAACTTGGTTTTCAGGGATTTGGAAGCACGAACAGCATTCCCGCTCAGTACAAGTGAAGGCTAGCAATAGACTGGGAAGCGACAATCAAGAGAGCAATAACTGTCATAATCATGCTTGCGACAAAATAAAATTAACGGAGACATAAAAGTGATACAAAAACTCTGAAGCAAAGTAAATCATTGAGGCTTAATTGACTTTTGTTTTTCAGTCATATGCATGCGTGAGCATGTGCCAAGTCAATTCAAATGAATTATCCAGAGGAGGATACCACACTGTCAAACCTATCTATGAATAAAAAAATGCAAGCAAATATTTATGGCATGCTACTCATTATTAATAATTGAAGCTAAACATGAGAGATCATGAACTACTAGACTTTCATTAAATGACATATATCTCACATGAACCAACTAAGCATGCTCACATGGATGAGTATATGTACAAAAATGAAAACAAATATAGTTCATACCAGCCTCTCACCACAGTCGAGTTGTCGTAGATCATCATTATTGCCTTTCACTTATGTGGCTTGAATAATATGAAATGAAAACCAAGCTCCAACCACCGGAGACCCCTGAACTCCATAATAAACTTTACAAAACCGAAGAAGAACAACAAATATTTTTGGTGTTTTAGAATTGGAAATAAGAGCGAAAGTATAATCTTTTTAGATTTTCTCATAGCAAACCAACGATAGTAAATATAGCAAAATAGGAACAAGAAACCAAATAAACAAATGGTAAAGAGAAACAACAAAAATATTTTTGGTCTTTTTGTGTTTTAGGAAAGAAACAAAACAAAAACAAGAGAATGAAAACTAAAAGAGTCACACAAACACAAGGTGGCAGAAATCCGTCAAACTTGACAGCAGTACAGTAATCATTTTTTTCGAAAATCTTCTGCTGTTCAACTCGAAAAGTGCTCAACTAATGAAAGTTAGATGATAACCTGGGGAACATGTACAAAAATTGGCTGCTCAAAATAACTTTCTGGCTATTTTTAGGAATTTTTTTAGTATCAGTCCAGAATCTGTTTTTTAGACAACACTTCCCCAAATATCATCTTCCTCATATTAGAGGCAACTATCGGCACACAAATGAAATAAAAATGTAAAGGTAAAGGTTACTACAGTAGTAACAACCTTCAAAAACTAAAATAAGAACCTACTGAAATAAAAATAACCGAAAGAGAAACAACCAAAAGAAGCGAAACAAGTATATACAAATGACCGGCAATTGTAGTATGCAATGAATGAGTGATGCCGGCATACCTCCCCCCAAACTTAGGCTTTTGGCCTAAGTGGAGATCAATCCCACGGTGCCCATGAGGTGGCACCTCCGTAATATGATGAAGGAGGATCCTGTCCTTGGTACAAGCTGGAGGACGCACCAGGATACGTGACAGTGTACCCGTCGGAGGGTTCGGCGTCCTCGGAGTCGTGCTGCTGGTGAAAGCCAAGTATCCTCAGCTGCTCATCAACCTCCTCCTTGGAACGCGACCACGGCTTCCTGCGAACACTGAACAAATCGGCCTGTGGCAAAGGGATTTCCCTCTCATCCCCGTCAATAAGCAAAATTCTATAGACAATATTTTCTAAATTAGAGTCAGTTGTGACAAATTGGTGACACTTCATAGCAGCAATATTAAGCTTAATAGGAGTTAATTTCTCATCACTAGGATCAATAGAAAAACCTAAATATGCAACAATATGTGAGGCAACAATTCCTCCATAAATAGGTCCCTTACTAGCTAAGCGACGAGCAATAAGAGCACCAAGATGATAAGGTGTACTTCCAGTAAGTGCAGCAACCAGAAAAGCAAGATGATAACTAGAAATGTTGCTAGTGTTCTCCCTACCAAAAATGCTAGTAGCAAGATAGTAAGTGAAATATCTAATGGCAGGGAGCTGAATGGTTGTTTTTAGATTCTAAACATCGCGATGTCCCTCCTCACCTGTTAGTATCTCTATGATTATAACACCCAAACTGTATATGTCTGACTTGAATGTTATTTTTCATCCAAAAAATTCGGGTGCCATATATCCGCTGCATGCCTGCATGGACCATCTTGGGATACCAAAATCCGCAATTTTCGGTGCCATAGTATCATCCAAGAGTATATTTGCGGGTTTAAGGTCTAAGTGGAGAATACACCGCTTCACATGCAGACAATCTAAACCTTCACAAATTCCCTCGATTATTTCATAACAGTTTCTCCGATCAAGTATACGAGATACTCCTGTAACAAGGTGAGAAGAAAGGAGGTTTAATATCCAACATAGTTCTCTAGATAGTATGTGGCACAACGAGTAGGATTATTTTAGGTGCCTGACAATATAATTTTTTGATCATGAAAGTAAAGATGTAAAGACATATTGTGGGCCATATGGACATACCGGTGGTATACTTATCAAACTTCCCCTCGTGGTCTACAATTATCCCTCGTGTCTCACAACAATATTCCAGGAATTGCAAATTATTTCTATGCTTCGTCTTTATTAAACAGCCAACCTCTTCGTTGAATTTGTTCTCAAGAATACCGAGTGTTTCATTCAACTCCTTTGTGGCGATAGTCGTGTTTCCAAGTAATCTCTGCAGTCACAAGATTGCTGGGAAGCATCAATCTGAGTCATCATATCAGCAATGGATGTAATTGAAAACTACTGTACCTTATAAACAGTGGAAACCTGGCCCCTGCCAGTTTGCTGATCATCGGAGAAATCATTCGTGATGTATTTCAGAAGGGATAAAAACAAATCGGGCGGTTGTGCACTTGCATCAAACAACATATGCTCCATGACACACTTCATATCAGGCTCGCGATCCATTTGCAGCTGCTAGAATGGAAGTAGCTGAAAAGGAACTCAAATAATCAGTCAATTCAGAAAGGAATTCAAATAATCAGTAAGCACAAGATTATAGAAGAACAAGAATCAGTCTTCTATTCTGGGAATATAGGGGTGAAGTGGTAGAAGTAGCTCTTATATCTCCTGAATGAGCAAATACCGGTGCAGGTTTTCGATGTTGTCAGCAGATTGTACTGGATTTTAAACCGCAAGTTTCACTTTTTACCTCTTCCAGACTGATAGACCTGACCTGACTACACATATTGCTACCCTTAGTTCCTCCCTACCCACCATGTACGGGATCCCAGCTAGCTTATCAGCGCTGCCGGCAGCAGAAGCTGCGGCCTCTCAGATCGCACATCCATGTCGGTGGTAACCAGTTCATATCTACTTACAGGCTGCGAACAAATCTAACTAGAGTTCATGCATGATAGAAAGATCATTTGTAATAATTGCAAACAGTTTGGTACCTGATGCTTGGTGCACGCGGCCGGGGAGAGCTTCAGATCGATGGCGCGGGATCGATATGCTCGATCGCTAGCTTCTGAGATCTGAATCTGAAAGCCGGCAAGGAGAGGAGTGAGGGCTGTATGGTAGAAGCGCGTGGACTTTCCAGGAGTGGTGCTATGTATAGAGCATAGAGGTGCACATATGCTGCATCTATAGATACTTGTGCCGGCGAAAGACAAAATATTAGCACCACTCCACACGCGGTCGGCCACGTGATTAGTAGCAAAATACCAAATGACAATGCCGTACAAAATACTATTATCACTCCCACGAATCTACGCGCTCGCTAGGAGGTGAGATGCCGTCCGACAGATCAAATGTCCGTTTTCTTTTCTCTTTCCCATCTACCTATTTAACTTTCCTTTACGAAAACTTCGTCCACTATTAATAGTCATCAATAAAAATAAAAATAAATTTGAAAGTAATAAAAATTATAAGTAGGTCTTTGGACCATCTAGCGATGACTAACGCGAGTCGAAGGCGCGCCGCCGTCCTCCTCCCTCCATCATCGGAGCCAGCCAAATCTTATCGTAGACAAACGGGAAGTCGTCATGCTAAGGTCTCAAAAGACCAGTGCACTAAAGTAGCAATCGTCGTCAAAGATGACAACCGTAGATCGAAAGAGACTGACGTGAAACCACAACGAACACGAAAACCGACCGGATCTCATGAGATCCACCGGACACACGACTCCACGCGCCCTCCGCCGATGCAAGACACACCACCGGAGCGAGGAGAACCTTATTCTGATTTTAGGATGTAGCTTCTGCCTCACCATCCCGAAGAAGGCACTGAAAACAACCTAACAAAGAACGAAAACCCTCCGCTAGCGAGAGACCGTGGTCCGCCATACCTCCAAGGCTCCAAGGCCACCGGAGGCAGAGCCGGCGAGGGGATAGAACCGGTGATAGGTTTTCCTGGCCGCCTTCCTTTTGCCTCCTCTTCTGCCTATTTAACTTCCTATATAACTATATATTTTTAGAATCTATTTACTTATTACTTAATTTTATTTTATCTTTTAATTTTCACATTTATATCCTGATTTCAGGAGTACTTACTTGTTTTTATATTCTATTTTTTACCCCTTTGCAACAAATATATTAGCCTGTTAAGATACACGAACTTTATTTAAAATCCATGAATATTTAACTTTATTTAAAATCCATGAATATTTATTTTCAGATATATGAACACTCGTTCGGAAATACAAGGACTTTGTTCCAAAATACGTAAGGATTTTATCTTGACGACCATGAATATTTGCTTTAGAAAAACATAACATTTTTTTTAAAAATCGAGAAAACACAAAATGTTGCGTCTCATTTCATTGAAAAGAAGATAAAGTACTTACATGCATAGAGAGGCCGGGTACAACTCACACAAAAAGAAATCAGTGTACATCCAAGGTGTTTGGCAAGAACACCCATAGCCCTAGTGCCCCTGGCCTGCCCAAAGTGTGGCTTCAGCTTTGATCCTGTTCAACACGGTGCTACAGTTCAGCCTAGCATCGTCGAAGGTGCACTCATTGCACTGCTTCAAGGGCGTCCACGAGGTAAGCAAGGCCACCGATGATCGATGCGATCATGCCCGGCGTTTTCTAGCTGCTTGGGGGTCACTGTCTTGGCCGTAGTCCACCAGTATCCGCATTTTAGGGTTATATGTGTACATATACACAAAATAGTGTTGTAATTATACATGATTTTATCACTAGTGAACACTTTATCTAATATACATCAATAGTTTCCGGAACAGTATAAGTAAGTTAAGCAAGAAGAATATTTATTTTGACCTCTAAAATTGGCATTGAATAAATAATTTCTATTATAGTGATAGTAGGCAACAATATATTTTTATTTTCTTCATAGGCCATTTTGTTTCTACATCTAGCTATGGAGCTCCTGAGTTTCATCACATGGAAATGGTAGGATCTCATAACCAAGAAATTAGCCCTATGGAAATATTCATTATGCAGCAAATGGGTTAGCGGCCAAATATAGTCTGCAATAAACCTTTTACCTGAACAGAGAACAGTTCTTTCATGGTTTCGATCATGACAATGCAAACAACATACTTATACAGGCCAGCTTGCGTGCATCATTCATCGGTAGTGTGTGAACAAGAACATGAGATAACCTGGAGGTGATTTGCACGTACTCCTTGATCTTCCTACGTAAGTCGCTAAAAGATCTAATTTGAGCCTACCGCGCGCACATAGTGTTTTTTACGAATGATAGCAATGATTAAACATACTGATGAACAGTCAAATTCTTAATAATCTCTGGTTTTAATTAAGTTGACAAAAACTAATGATTTTTTCACAGCCACTACATATAGCCGTAATCGACTGAATTCAAATTCTGATCGAAGTTACCGAACTTGCTTCGCATGAACTCTATTTTTTATATAGCTTTTGATCACTACATGGCATGGATACTTATTTCCTCAACAAAATTACAAGTTTTGAAGCCATTCAATCTCATGGATCACACAACAGGGTAATAAAATACTTCCGTATGAGAAAAACAGAGCAACATGATAAACCTTTTGCACTACAATAAGCAAAAGGGCATGTCTATCGTCGTCGGTTGAGAAATCCCAAGTAAAATTTACTAATTTGTTAATATATGTATAGATGTAGGAAAATATCCATCATGAATATATGATTTCTTTGATGGGTTATCTTTTATCTGCCATGCACTCTACCGCTATCTCCACATACTCTTATTTGTTCAAACTGTATATCTTCATGTGATTGCTGCAGCTTCTCTACTGTTATAAAAGCGACAAGCAAATAACGAAGAACGAAACAAGAACACACGCAGGGGACACAAGATTTAACGTGGAAAACCCCTTCCAACACAGAAGGGGAAAAAACCACGGGCGCCAGCCAGCAAAACTTCACTATATCGGGAGGTGTTTACAAACGCCGTGGGTTATCTTATAATCTGATTAACCCTAGCCGGCGGCTTACAAGATGTATTTATAGGCGGTGCCAACGATCCGTACCGTACCACGGGGGGCTGCCACCCCCCGCAGGCGTCCCTGTAGGGCACGACGTATGGGCTAACTTCTGACTACGCTACGCTTCGGCCGAAGCCTCCGGCGACGGGCTTCGCTCCGCTCGTCAGAAGTTAGCCTCCCTTTAGTATATGAATTTGGATCACAATACAACAAACTCCACCTTGAGACAAATTCCATCTTGTAGCATGAACTTCAACAATCTCCTGAACATCAAAGGAAAAACACTTGCTGGCGCCAACAGCCACTTGGGCTAAACAGTTATACCAACCAAGCTCGAGCAAAGCTCAAACTTGGAAACAGGAACTGGCTTTGTCATCATATCAGCAGGATTATTATGAGTACTTATCTTGCATACCTTCAGTTTACCTTGAGCAACAATGTCGCGAATATAATGGTACTTGATATCAATGTGCTTTGTCCTCTCATGGAGCATTTGATCTTTAGTAAGGTATATTGCACTTTGACTATCAGAAAACAAGTTAATGCAAGAATCATCTCCACAAAGCTCAGCATACAAACCTTTCAACCAAACAGACTCTTTGCCAGCTTCATTAATTGCTATATATTCTGCTTCGGTCGTAGATTGGGCAACAACAGATTGTAACGTTGCCTTCCAACTCACAGCACATCCACCAACAGTGAACACATAACCTGTGAGGGATCTTCTCTTATCCAAATCGGCAGCAAAATGTGAATCCACATAGCCTACAAGTCCCTCACTACAAGGAATTGGGTCTATTGCAATAAAAAAAATTGTCGCAATAGATGCCGTTTTGTGGCAATATGCACCTATTGCCACGAAATGACGTCCGTTGGCAATCGTTGCAATTACATGTATGGTAATAGGCTATTGCAACGAAAACGCGATTGCGGCAACAAAGCGATCTATTGCAACAACCATGTAGGAAGTTGCCACATGTTTTCCCGTGGCAGCACTCACTTGTCTCCACAATTTGGTTTGTGGAGATAGCTTGTCGCAACATGCAGCCGTGTCGTGGCGTTTGCCAGTTTGTGGCGATAGACATTTGTGGCAATAACCTATGCCAACGACCTAAGTTTCGTGGCGCACTCTCTTTCGTGGCGATAGCGAGCCGTTGCGATAACCTATGGCAACATCTACTGGTTTGTAGCATTAGCCATTTGGTACGAACCGCTACGCTCGTGGTATTAACTTATGGCGACAATCATTCCACTCGTCGCGATAAATAGGTATGGCAACGGTAAAAAAAATTGTGGCGGGAAGGTGTTGCGACAATTGTAACATTTCGTGGCGATACTCTATTTCAACAAAATCTAGTTTTGTAGCGCCAAATGCTTATCGCAACGGGGGAAAAGCTTGTAGCAAGTAGCTACTGCGACAATGCGAACTTTTCGTGGAGATACTCTGTTTCAACAAAATTCACAATTGTGGCGTTACATACTTTTTGCAGCGTCCAAAATGTTTGTAGCAAGAAGTTACCGCCACAATTTCAAGGTTTTGTGGCGAACTATATTTCAAAAAAAATTATTCCGTGGCGCCAAATAGTTATCACATCATGCATAAAAAATGTGGTAACAATTTATTGCAACAATAAAAAGTTCTTCGTTGCTACATCCTAGCGCAACAAAGCATGTAGTCATGGCGTCTAGGATTTGATGCAACACTATATTTTTCGTGGTGCTAACCTAAGGCAACAGAAAGTGAGTTGTGGCAATAGCTTATCGCAACCATAAAAAAATACAACCATTGAATTACAAAATTCAAATCCACACGTATAATATGTAGAATATGTAGGTTCATACAAATCATAATTCTCATATCAAATATCCATCAAATGCAACTAAAGTAAAATGTAGCAATCCAGTAGAGTTGAGTCCATTGCTACCATGGTAGTTGAACTCTCTAAACTATGTGCGTTTTTCGTGTACTTCAACCCTGTCCAGCTAAGTCTTTGGGTCCTGCAATCAAAAAAATGAAGAAAAAAGTTACTAGAAACCTATATTAAGTAAAGCAAGTAAGTTGTGTCAACAAGCTAATACCTAATAAAATTATGTAAGGCAATATCTATGATTGAATGCCCAGGTGTTAACCATGCAACATACCCAGGTGTAAACCAAAAGGGAATGCACTGAACTGACAGAAGGCTTGCACTGTTGATGAGATAAAATTAAAAAGTAAATTTTGATTACTTCACGATTCAGTGTTTCAGTTGCATGATGAACTACAATGTGAAAATAGTACAAAGATCCTATTTGAGTGAATGATTTATAGATGGTGTGACCTATACAAGTGCAAACGACCTAGAGTAGTAGAATTAAAACAACCACAAAATAACATGATGTGATCTACAGAAGTGCAAACAAGATGTTCTGATTCTGCTACTTGTAATCAAGTATATGCTTTCAGTATGCAATTTCAAGGAAATACTAAAATATTATATGTATTAGATTCCGCTACTGAGATTCAGTGTTTGCTAAACAGATATCAGAGGCTGATGATATTTATGAAAGAATAAGAAGATACAGAGTGCCAGAAACTTTGAACAATACATATCAGCTCAGTTAAGTTCATCGCTACATGTTTCAGACTTTTAAACAACAAGTTCAATTCAGTTAAGTTCTTACATTCCGCAGTTTCAGACTTTCAAACAGCAAGTTCAGTTAAGTTTATCGCTATATGTTTCAGACTGCAAATTACAATTTTAAAAGACAAATTCACTCAGTTGAAATTGCTATTGTATGAATTTGGATTAGCTAAATTTGAACAGCAGTATATAATGTGTTATTCAAACATTAGAAAAGAAACAAGTTAGACGTTATAAAAGTGCAAACAACCTAGTAGAAATAAAACAGTGTCATATACTGCACACGAGTAGCATGTACGCAATATTTTTGGTTTCAGATAGGAAATAATCTATTTAGTAATAAATGGATTAAACCATATCTGCATGCAAGTATCCGGTTTCAGTATCAGGTTTCAAGTAGAACCAAAAAGGAGCACTGAAATTTCAGTATCAGGTTTCAAGGAGAACCAAAAAGGATAAAATGATCAGGTTGTTTAAGGCATCATAACTTTGCTTTAGTCAAATAGATGACAAAACTATTCAGAGTTCCATAGTACGATTGCATACGCAGATTTTGAAAGTCTGAAAGATCACAAACTCACAATGTACAAAATGTTTAGAAGCACGGTTTAATCCAGAACATGCATTAAGCACATATTTTCAGTTAGAATCATCACAAATTAAATTATCAATCATAAAAAATGCTTCAGAGGATAGAAGGGAAGAAGCAATCCAGTAAGAAGTTCACTCAGCTGAAATTAATATTGTATGAATTAGGATTAGCTAAATTTGAACATTCAGTATATAATGTGGTATTCAAACATTAGACAAGAAACAAGTTAGATGTTATAAAAGTGCATAACTGCATACAACCTAGTACAAATAAAACAGTGTCATATACTGCACACGAGTAGCGGATACTCTACTATTATCTAGTTGTTCTTGAATTCTAAAAATATCGATGAGTCTATATACGCTTCCTGTGGAACTGTGCCTAGACGACTAGAATTCCAAGTTTGCAACCAGTGAACAACGAGTATTTATCACTGCCAAAATTTGCTATGCCTGTGTACCCATGTCCCGAGAGGAACGGGATCCTCTGACGTGAAGAAGGCAAGTCAGGGAAAATAAGATTGGGAAGTCAGGCTCCTGTAGCATAATCACCCTGTTTTGCAATGTAATTAATTACTAAAGGTAATTACTGTAAATTAAACTAAATTTTATTACACCATAATTTTCTCAGTATGTAATTACTTCAAATGCATAACATTAATTTGTATTATGCAAACTAAATTAATTTATTTGGATTTTAATCACATGGTTTGAAAGAAGGAAAGTTAGAGCAAGTTAGAGGATCCAGCTCCGTCCCGAGGGGAGTAAATATTACAGTACTTTTATTGCCTGATGATTGATTATGCGATAGTCATACATCCACTAAAACTAAAACTAGTACTACTACTAATCAAAAATTGCAGAGGTTCGTGAACCCTCTGCATGGCTGATGGCGTGTAACTCACACGTTCGTTGGGAACCCCAAGAGGAAGGTATGATGCGCACAGCAGCAAGTTTTCCCTCAGAAAGAAACCAAGGTTTATCGAACCAGGAGGAGCCAAGAAGCACGTTGAAGGTTGATGGCGGCGGGATGTAGGGCGGCGCAACACCAGGGATTCCGGCGCCAACGTGGAACCTGCACAACACAACCAAAGTACTTTGCCCCAACGAAACAGTGAGGTTGTCAATCTCACCGGCTTGCTGTAACAAAGGATTAACCGTATTGTGTGGAAGATGATTGTTTGCAGAAAACAGTAGAACAAGTATTGCAGTAGATTGTATTTCAGTAAAGAGAATTGGACCGGGGTCCACAGTTCACTAGAGGTGTCTCTCCCATAAGACAAACAGCATGTTGGGTGAACAAATTACAGTTGGGCAATTGACAAATAAAGAGGGCATGACCATGCACATACATATTATGATGAGTATAGTGAGATTTAATTGGGCATTACGACAAAGTACATAGACCGCCATCCAGCTGCATCTATGCCTAAAAAGTCCACCTTCAGGTTATCATCCGAACCCCCTCCAGTATTAAGTTGCTAACAACAGACAATTGCATTAAGTATTGCGCGTAATGTAACTAGTGACTACATCCTTGAACATAGCACCAATGTTTTATCCCTAGTGGCAACAGCACATCCATAACCTTAGAGGTTCTTGTCACCCCTCCAGATTCACGGAGACATGAACCCACTATCGAGCATAAATACTCCCTCTTGGAGTTACTAGCATCAACTTGGCCAGAGCATCTACTAATAACAGAGAGCATGCAAGATCATAAACAACACATAGACATAACTTTGATAATCAACATAACAAGTATTCTCTATTCATCGGATCCCAACAAACGCAACATATAGAATTACAGATAGATGATCTTGATCATGTTAGGCAGCTCACAAGATCCGACAATGATAGCACAATGGGGAGAAGACAACCATCTAGCTACTGCTATGGACCCATAGTCCAGGGGTAGACTACTCACACATCACACCGGAGGCGACCATGGCGGCGTAGAGTCCTCCGGGAGATGATTCCCCTCTCCGGCAGGGTGCCGGAGGCGATCTCCTGGATCCCCCGAGATGGGATCGGCGGCGGCGGCGTCTCTGGAAGGTTTTCCGTATCGTGGCTCTCGGTACTGGGGTTTTCGTCACGGAGGCTATTTGTAGGCGGAAGGGCAGGTCAAGAGGCAGCACGAGGGCCCCACACCACAGGGCCGCGCGGCCAAGGGGGGGCCGCGCCGCCCTAGGGTGTGGCCCCCTCGTGGCCCCTCTTCGTCTCTTCTTCGGACTTCTGGAAGCTTCGTGGCAAAATAGGACCCTGGGCGTTGATTTCGTCCAATTCCGAGAATATTTCCTTACTAGGATTTCTGAAACCAAAAACAGCAGAAAACAGCAACTGGCACTTCGGCATCTTGTTAATAGGTTAGTTCCAGAAAATGCACGAATATGACATAAAGTGTGCATAAAACATGTAGATAACATCAATAATGTGGCATGGAACATAAGAAATTATCGATACGTTGGAGACGATAACACAGATAATTTCTGGAGTGATATGCCATCATAACCTTGATCATACTATTTGTAAAGCATATGTAGTGAATGCAGCGATCAAAACAATGTGTATGACATGAGTAAACAAGTGAATCATAAAGCAAAGACTTTTCATGAATAGCACTTCAAGACAAGCATCAATAAGTCTTGCATAAGAGTTAACTCATAAAGCAATAATTCAAAGTAAAGGCATTGAAGCAACACAAAGGAAGATTAAGTTTCAGCGGTTGCTTTCAACTTATAACATGTATATCTCATGGATATTGTCAACATAGAGTAGTATAATAAGTGCAACAAGCAAGTATGTAGGAATCAATGCACAGTTCACACAAGTGTTTGCTTCTTGAGGTGGAGAGAAATAGGTGAACTGACTCAACATTGAAAGTAAAAGAATGGTCCTCCATAGAGGAAAAGCATCGATTGCTATATTTGTGCTAGAGCTTTGATTTTGAAAACATGAAACAATTTTGTCAACGGTAGTAATAAAGCATATGTATCATGTAAATTATATCTTACAAGTTGCAAGCCTCATGCATAGTATACTAATAGTGCCCGCACCTTGTCCTAATTAGCTTGGACTACCGGATCATCACAATGCACATGTTTTAACCAAGTGTCACAAAGGGGTACCTCTATGCCGCCTGTACAAAGGTCTAAGGAGAAAGCTCGCATTTGGATTTCTCGCTATTGATTATTCTCAACTTAGACATCCATACCGGGACAACATAGACAACAGATAATGGACTCCTCTTTTATGCATAAGCATGTAACAACAAATAATTTTCTCATTTGAGATTGAGGATATATGTCCAAAACTGAACTTCCACCATGGATCATGGCTTTAGTTAGCGGCCCAATGTTCTTCTCTAACAATATGCATGCTTAATCATAAGGTGGTAGATCTCTCTTACTTCAGACAAGACGAACATGCATAGCAACTCACATGAAATTCAACAATGAATAGTTGATGGCGTCCCCAGTGAACATGGTTATCGCACAACAAGCAACTTAATAAGAGATAAAGTGCATAATTACATATTCAATACTACAATAGTTTTTAAGCTATTTGTCCCATGAGCTATATATTGCAAAGGTGAATGATGGAATTTTAAAGGTAGCACTCAAGCAATTTACTTTGGAATGGCGGAAAATACCATGTAGTAGGTAGGTATGGTGGACACAAATGGCATAGTGGTTGGCTAGAGTATTTTGGATGCATGAGAAGTATTCCCTCTCGATACAAGGTTTAGGCTAGCAAGGCTTATTTGAAACAAACACAAGGATGAACCGGTGCAGCAAAACTCACATAAAAGACATATTGAAAACATTATAAGACTCTACACCGTCTTCCTTGTTGTTCAAACTCAATACTAGAAATTATCTAGACCTTAGAGAGACCAAATATGCAAACCAAATTTTAGCATGCTCTATGTATTTCTTCATTAATGGGTGCAAAGCATATGATGCAAGAGCTTAAACATGAGCACAACAATTGCCAAGTATCACATTACCCAAGACATTAATAGCAATTACTACATGTATCATTTTCCAATTCCAACCATATAACAATTTAACGAAGAAGAAACTTCGCCATGAATACTATGAGTAGAAACCAAGGACATACTTGTCCATATGCTACAGCGGAGCGTGTCTCTCTCCCATAAAGTGAATGCTAGGATCCATTTTATTCAAACAAAACAAAAAACAAAAACAAACCGACGCTCCAAGCAAAGCACATAAGATGTGATGGAATAAAAATATAGTTTCAGGGGAGGAACCTGATAATGTTGTCGATGAAGAAGGGGATGCCTTGGGCATCCCCAAGCTTAGACGCTTGAGTCTTCTTGATATATGCAGGGGTGAACCACCGGGGCATCCCCAAGCTTTAGAGCTTTCACTCTCCTTGATCATTGATGTCTACTTCCCCCTCCTTTTCCTGTAGACAGTGTTGGGCCTCCAAGAGCAGAGGTTTGTAGAACAGCAGCAAGTTTTCCCTTAAGTGGATCACCCAAGGTTTATCGAACTCAGGGAGGAAGAGGTCAAAGATATCCCTCTCATGCAACCCTGCAACCACAAAGCAAGAAGTCTCTTGTGTCCCCAACACACCTAATAGGTGCACTAGTTCGGCGAAGAGATAGTGAAATACAGGTGGTATGAATATATATGAGCGGTAGTAACGATGCCAGAAAATAGCTTGCTGGCGTGTAGTTGATGGTGGTGGTATTGCAGCAGTAGTAACACAGTGAAACAGTAAACAAGCAGCGATAGCAGTATTTAGGAACAAGGCCTAGGGATTAGACTTTCACTAGTGGACACTCTCAACATTAATCACATAACAGAATAGATAAATGCATACTCTACACTATTGTTGGATGATGAACACATTGCGTAGGATTACACGAACCCTCAATGCCGGAGTTAACAAGCTCCACAATTAATGTTCATATTTTAGTAACCTTTTAGTGTAAGATAGATCAACATAACCAAATAGATCACATCAATACCATCATAGTAATAGTTAACTTCACAATCCACAAGAGATCATGATCATAGCCTACGACAAGAACCACATGGTGCACACACTAGTCACCTTTACACCATGCAGGAGGAATAGAATACTTTAATAACATCACTAGAGTAGCACATAGATGAATTGTGATACAAAACTCATATGAATCTCAATCATGTAAAGCAGCTCATGAGATTATTGTATTGAGGTACATGGGAGAGAGATGAACCACATAGCTACCGGTACAGCCCCGAGCCTCGATGGAGAACTACTCCCTCCTCATGGGAGCAGCAGCGGTGATGAAGATGGCGGTGGAGATGGCAGCGGTGTCAATGGAGAAGCCTTCCGGGGGCACTTCCCCGTTCTGGCAGTGTGCCGGAACAGAGACTCCTGTCCCCCAGATCTTGGCGTCGCGATGGCGGCGGCTCTAGAAGGTTTCTGTGGGTTTCGTCGAACGTAATAGGGTTTTCGCGACGGAGGCTTTAAATAGGCGGAAGGGCAGCCTCGGAGGGGGCCTGGGGGGCCCACACCATAGGGCGGCGCGGCCCCCCCTCTGGCCGCGCCAGGGTGTGGTGTGGGGCCCCCAGGGCTTCCCTCTGGCGGCTCTCAGGTGTTCTGGATGCTTCCGGGCAAAATAGGAACCTGGGCGTTGATTTCGTCCAATTCCGAGAATATTTCTTTACTAGGATTTCTGAAACCAAAAACAGCAGAAAACAGGAACTGGCACTTCGGCATCTTGTTAATAGGTTAGTTCCAGAAAATGCACGAATATGACATAAAGTGTGCATAAAACATGTAGATAACATCAATAATGTGGCATGGAACATAAGAAATTATCGATACGTCGGAGACGTATCAGCATCCCCAAGCTTAGTTCTGCTCGTCCCGAGCAGGTAAAACGATAACAAAGATAATTTCTGGAGTGACATGCCATCATAACCTTGATCATACTACTTGTAAACATATGTAATGAATGCAGCGATCAAAACAATGTAAATGACATGAGTAAACAACTGAATCGTATAGCAAAGACTTTTCATGAATAGTACTTCAAGACAAGCATCAATAAGTCTTGCATAAGAGTTAACTCATAAAGCAATAATTCAAAGTAAAGGCATTGAAGCAACACAAAGGAAGATGAAGTTTCAGCGATTGCTTTCAACTTGTAACATGTATATCTCATGGATATTGTCAACATAGAGTAATATAATAAGTGCAATATGCAAGTATGTAGGAATCAATGCACAGTTCACACAAGTGTTTGCTTCTTGAGGTGGAGAGAAATAGGTGAACTGACTCAACAATGAAAGTAAAAGAATGGTCCTCCATAGAGGAAAAGCATCGATTGCTATATTTGTGCTAGAGCTTCTATTTTGAAAACATAAAGAGAGCATAAAAATAAAGTTTTGAGAGGTGTATGTTGTTGTCAACGAATGGTAGCGGGTACTCTAACCCCCTTGCCAGACAAACCTTCAAAGAGCGGCTCCCATTTTATTTTATTTTGGGTGGCACTCCTTCCAACCTTTCTTTCACAAACCATGGCTAACCGAATCCTCGGGTGCCTGCCAACAATCTCATACCATGAAGGAGTGCCTTTTTATTTTAGTTTTATTATGATGACACTCCTCCCAACCTTTGCTTACACAAGCCATGGCTAACCGAATCCTTCGTGTGCCGTCCAACAATCACATACCATGGAGGAGTGTCTATTTTTGTTAATTAATTTGGGACTGGGAATCCCATTGCCAGCTCATTTTGCAAAATTATTGGATAAGCGGATGAAGCCACTAGTCCATTGGTGAAAGTTGCCCAACAAGATTGAAAGATAAACACCACATACTTCCTCATGAGCTATAAAACATTGACACAAATCAGAGGTGATAAATTTTGAATTGTTTAAAGGTAGCACTCAAGCAATTTACTTTGGAATGGCGGAAAAATACCATGTAGTAGGTAGGTATGGTGGACACAAATGGCATAGTGGTTGGCTCAAGTATTTGGATGCATGAGAAGTATTCCCTCTCGATACAAGGCTTAGGCTAGCAAGGTTATTTGAAACAAACACAAGGATGAACCGGTGCAGCAAAACTCACATAAAAGACATATTGTAAACATTATAAGACTCTCCACCGTCTTCCGTGTTGTTCAAACTCAATACTAGAAATTATCTAGACCTTAGAGAGACCAATTATGCAAACCAAATTTTAGCATGCTCTATGTATTTCTTCATTAATGGGTGCGAAGCATATGATGCAAGAGCTTAAACATGAGCACAACAATTGCCAAGTATCACATTATCCAAGACATTAATAGCAATTACTACATGTATCATTTTCCAATTCCAACCATATAACAATTTAACGAAGAAGAAACTTCGCCATGAATACTAAAAGCTAAGAACACATGTGTTCATACGAACCAGCGAAGCGTGTCTCTCTCCCACACAAAGAATGCTAGGATCCATTTTATTCAAACAAAACAAAAATAAAAGCATACAGACGCTCCAAGTAAAGCACATAAGATGTGACCGAATAAAAATATAGTTTCAAGAGAAGGAACCTGATAATTTTGTCGATGAAGAAGGGGATGCCTTGGGCATCCCCAAGCTTAGACGCTTGAGTCTTCTTGATATATGCAGGGGTGAACCACCAGGGCATCCCCAAGCTTAGAGCTTTCACTCTTCTTGATCATAGTATATCATCCTCCTCTCTTGACCCTTGAAAACTTCCTTCACACCAAACTTCTCATAAACTTCATTAGAGGGGTTAGTACATAATCAAAAACTCACATGTTCAGAGGTGACACAATCATTCTTAACACTTCTGGACATTGCTCAAAGCTACTGGAAGGTAATGGAACAAAGAAATCCACCCAACACAGCGAAAGAAGCAATGCGAAATAAAAGGCAGAATCTGTCAAAACAGAACAGTCCGTAAAGACGAATTTTTAATAAATACTTCCGTTGCTCAGATCAGAAAACTCAAAACTAATGAAAGTTGCGTACATATCTGAGGAACACGCACGTAAATTGGCATATTTTTCTGATTTTTCTACAGAGAAAACAGCCCAGATTCGTGACAGATAGAAATCTGTTTCTGCGCAGAAATCCAAATCTAGTATCAACCTTCGATTAGAGGCTTCACTTGGCACAACAAAACACAAAACTAAGATAAGGAGAGGTTACTACAGTAGTAAACAACTTCCAAGACACAAATATAAAACAAAGTACTGTAGCAAAATAACACATGGGTTATCTCCCAAGAAGTTCTTTCTTTATAGCCATTAAGATGGGCTCAGCAGTTTTAATGATGCACTCGCAAGAAATAGTTTTTGAAGCAAAAGAGAGCATCAAGAGGCAAATTAGAAACACATTTAAGTCTAACATGCTTCCTATGCATAGGAATCTTGTAAATAAACAAGTTCATGAAGAGCAAAGTAACAAGCATAGGAAGATAAAACAAGTATAGCTTGAAAAATTTCAGCACATAGAGAGGCATTTTAGTAACATGAAAATTTCTACAACCATATTTTCCTCTCTCATAATAACTTTCAGTAGCATCATGAGCAAACTCAACAATGTAACTATCACACAAAGCATTCTTATCATGAGTCTCATGCATAAAATTATTACTCTCCACATAAGCATAATCAATTTTATTAGTAGTTGTAGTGGGAGCAAATTCAACAAAGTAGCTATCATTATTATTCTCATCATCAAATATAGGAGGCATATTGTATTCATAATCAAATTTATCCTCCATAATAGGTGGCAACAAAAGACCAATATCATTATAATCATCATAAATAGGAGGCAAAGTATCGTCAAAGTAAATTTTCTCCTCAATGCTTGGGGGACTAAAAAGATCATGCTCATCAAAACCAGCTTCCCCAAGCTTAGAACTTTCTATATCATTATCAACAATGGTGTTCAAAGCGTTCATACTAATATTACTACCAGCATGCAAATAAGATTCCATAGGTTTTTTAATTTTCGCATCAAACAATCCATGTTTTAAATCAGGAAATAGCATAAGAAGCTCATTCTTGTCCATTATGCCAAACTAGTGTAAACAAGAAACAAAAAGTTGCAATTGCAGGATCTAAAGGAAATAGCTTCGAGTACTTACGGCACCGGAAAATAGCTTAGTAGCCGAGATCCGGAGTGTGAGTACCTTTTACCTTTCCTCCCCGGCAACGGCGCCAGAAAATAGCTTGATGTCTACTTCCCCCTCCTTTTCCTGTAGACAGTGTTGGGCCTCCAAGAGCAGAGGTTTGTAGAACAGCAGCAAGTTTTCCCTTAAGTGGATCACCCAAGGTTTATCGAACTCAGGGAGGAAGAGGTCAAAGATATCCCTCTCATGCAACCCTGCAACCACAAAGCAAGAAGTCTCTTGTGTCCCCAACACACCTAATAGGTGCACTAGTTCGGCAAAGAGATAGTGAAATACAGGTGGTATGAATATATATGAGTGGTAGTAACGATGCCAGAAAATAGCTTGCTGGCGTGTAGTTGATGGTGGTGGTATTGCAGCAGTAGTAACACAGTGAAACAGTAAACAAGCAGCGATAGTAGTATTTAGGAACAAGGCCTAGGGATTAGACTTTCACTAGTGGACACTCTCAACATTAATCACATAACAGAATAGATAAATGCATACTCTACACTATTGTTGGATGATGAACACATTGCGTAGGATTACACGAACCCTCAATGCCGGAGTTAACAAGCTCCACAATTAATGTTCATATTTTAGTAACCTTTTAGTGTAAGATAGATCAACATAACCAAATAGATCACATCAATACCATCATAGTAATAGTTAACTTCACAATCCACAAGAGATCATGATCATAGCCTACGACAAGAACCACATGGTGCACACACTAGTCACCTTTACACCATGCAGGAGGAATAGAATACTTTAATAACATCACTAGAGTAACACATAGATGAATTGTGATACAAAACTCATATGAATCTCAATCATGTAAAGCAGCTCATGAGATTATTGTATTGAGGTACATGGGAGAGAGATGAACCACATAGCTACCGGTACAGCCCCGAGCCTCGATGGAGAACTACTCCCTCCTCATGGGAGCAGCAGCGGTGATGAAGATGGCGGTGGAGATGGCAGCGGTGTCGATGGAGAAGCCTTCCGGGGGCACTTCCCCATTCCGGCAGCGTGCCGGAACAGAGACTCCTGTCCCCCAGATCTTGGCGTCGCGATGGCGGCGGCTCTGGAAGGTTTCTGTGGGTTTCGTCGAACGTAATAGGGTTTTCGCGACGGAGGCTTTAAATAGGCGGAAGGGCAGTCTCGGAGGGGGCCTGGGGGGCCCACACCATAGGGCGGCGCGGCCCCCCCTCTGGCCGCGCCAGGGTGTGGTGTGGGGCCCCCAGGGCTTCCCTCTGGCGGCTCTCGGGTGTTCTGGATGCTTCCGGGCAAAATAGGAACCTGGGCGTTGATTTCGTCCAATTCCGAGAATATTTCTTTACTAGGATTTCTGAAACCAAAAACAGCAGAAAACAGGAACTGGCACTTCGGCATCTTGTTAATAGGTTAGTTCCAGAAAATGCACGAATATGACATAAAGTGTGCATAAAACATGTAGATAACATCAATAATGTGGCATGGAACATAAGAAATTATCGATACGTCGGAGACGTATCAATCGTGTTGCATCATACTCCTCTCTTGATCCTTGAAAACTTCCTCCACACCAAACTTAGAACAACTCATTAGAGGGTTAGTGCACAATAAAAATTAACATATTCATAGGTGACACAATCATTCTTAACATTTCTGGACATTGCATAAAGCTACTGGACATTAGTGGATCAAAGAAATTCATCCAACATAGCAAAAGAGGCAATGCGAAATAAAAGGCAGAATCTGTCAAAACAGAACAGTTCGTATTGACGAATTTTAAAATGGCACCAGACTTGCTCAAATGAAAATGCTCAAATTGAATGAAAGTTGCGTACATATCTGAGGATCACTCACGTAAATTGGCATAATTTTCTGAGTTACCTACAGGGAGGTAGACCCAGATTCGTGACAGCAAAGAAATCTGGAACTGCGCAGTAATCCAAATCTAGTACTTACTTTTCTATCAACGGCTTTACTTGGCACAACAAAACACTAAACTAAGATAAGGAGAGGTTGCTACAGTAGTAAACAACTTCCAAGACACAAAATAAAAACAAAGTACTGTAGGTAAAAACATGGGTTGTCTCCCATAAGCGCTTTTCTTTAACGCCTTTCAGCTAGGCGCAGAAAGTGTGTATCAAGTATTATCGGAGGGTGGTGCATTCTCAGCGGGGTGCGGAGTTTTCTCAACCAGGCATAGTATATTAGATACATAAGTTTTAGCATCTCCCTTTTCATTAGTCTTAGGCGTGCTACTCTCATCAAACAGATTTTCAGGAACAAGCCAAGCATAGTTATTTTCTAGTGCATCATTCATAGCTAGGAGCTTACATGGTATTGGTGCTTTGATCTCCCCACCATCATCAATATTATTAGTGTATCTTATTCTATCCATGTCCATCTTTTCAAGGAGACTAACAAAATTAGTATGCGAACCAAGCATATTAAATTTAGCAAAGACCTTTCTAGCTTCTCTTGCTAGACCACCAAATTCTCTAAGAAGGGTTTCTAAAACAAAATCTTTCTTTTCCCCTTCTTCCATATCACCAAGTGTGAGAAACATGTGTTGGATTATAGGATTAAGATTAACAAATTTAGTTTCCAACACGCGAACTAAATGCGCAGCAGCAATTTCATAAGTAGGCGCAAGGTCTACCAAGTGTCTATCTTCAAAATTTTCAATGGTACTAACATGATTGAAGAATTCTTCTATATTATTTCTCCCAACTATAGACCCACGTCCTACCGGTATGTCTTTCGTGGTAAAATTAAAAGGAAACATGATGAAACAAGTAAGGTAAATACAAGTAACTAATTTTTTTGTGTTTTTGATATAGCAAACAAGATAGCAAATAAAGTAAAACTAGCAACTAATTTTTTTTGTATTTTGATTTAGTGCAGCAAACAAAGTAGTAAATAAAACTAAGCAAGACAAAAACAAAGTAAAGAGATTGAGAAGTGGAGACTCCCCTTGCAGCGTGTCTTGATCTCCCCGGCAACGGCGCCAGAAAAAGAGCTTGATGGCGTGTAACTCACACGTTCGTTGGGAACCCCAAGAGGAAGGTATGATGCGCACAGCAGCAAGTTTTCCCTCAGAAAGAAACCAAGGTTTATCGAACCAGGAGGAGCCAAGAAGCACGTTGAAGGTTGATGGCGGCGGGATGTAGGGCGGCGCAACACCAGGGATTCCGGCGCCAACGTGGAACCTGCACAACACAACCAAAGTACTTTGCCCCAACGAAACAGTGAGGTTGTCAATCTCACCGGCTTGCTGTAACAAAGGATTAACCGTATTGTGTGGAAGATGATTGTTTGCAGAAAACAATAGAACAAGTATTGCAGTAGATTGTATTTCAGTAAAGAGAATTGGACCGGGGTCCACAGTTCACTAGAGGTGTCTCTCCCATAAGACAAACAGCATGTTGGGTGAACAAATTACAGTTGGGCAATTGACAAATAAAGAGGGCATGACCATGCACATACATATTATGATGAGTATAGTGAGATTTAATTGGGCATTACGACAAAGTACATAGACCGCCATCCAGCTGCATCTATGCCTAAAAAGTCCACCTTCAAAGTTATCATCCGAACCCCTCCGGTATTAAGTTGCTAACAACGAGACAATTGCATTAAGTTTTGCGCGTAATGTTTGTTGTGACTACATCCTTGAACTTAGCACCAATGTTTTATCCCTAGTGGCAACAGCACATCCATAACCTTAGAGGTTCTTGTCACCCCTCCAGATTCACGGAGACATGAACCCACTATCGAGCATAAATACTCCCTCTTGGAGTTACTAGCATCAACTTGGCCAGAGCATCTACTAATAACGGAGAGCATGCAAGATCATAAACAACACATAGACATAACTTTGATAATCAACATAACAAGTATTCTCTATTCATCGGATCCCAACAAACGCAACATATAGAATTACAGATAGATGATCTTGATCATGTTAGGCAGCTCACAAGATCCGACAATGATAGCACAATGGGGAGAAGACAACCATCTAGCTACTGCTATGGACCCATAGTCCAGGGGTAGACTACTCACACATCACACCGGAGGCGACCATGGCGGCGTAGAGTCCTCCGGGAGATGATTCCCCTCTCCGGCAGGGTGCCGGAGGCGATCTCCTGGATCCCCCGAGATGGGATCGGCGGCGGCGGCGTCTCTGGAAGGTTTTCCGTATCGTGGCTCTCGGTACTGGGGTTTTCGTCACGGAGGCTATTTGTAGGCGGAAGGGCAGGTCAAGAGGCGGCACGAGGGCCCCACACCACAGGGCCGCGCGGCCAAGGGGGGCCGCGCCGCCCTAGGGTGTGGCCCCCTCGTGGCCCCTCTTCGTCTCTTCTTCGGACTTCTGGAAGCTTCGTGGCAAAATAGGACCCTGGGCGTTGATTTCGTCCAATTCCGAGAATATTTCCTTACTAGGATTTCTGAAACCAAAAACAGCAGAAAACAGCAACTGGCACTTCGGCATCTTGTTAATAGGTTAGTTCCAGAAAATGCACGAATATGACATAAAGTGTGCATAAAACATGTAGATAACATCAATAATGTGGCATGGAACATAAGAAATTATCGATACGTTGGAGACGTATCAATGGCTGTGTTCCATGTTATTTTTTACATAAAAATTATCGCATCATTAATACTACCACTAGTTAATTAGTATAGGGCATTCACCCCTCCTGCTCGGAATGATTGTGTTGAGAAATTTTAGGAGTGAAAATTAAGGTGAGTAATTAGTGGGGAATTCAGATGCATGGGCTATCCAGACTTACCCGATTTGACGATGAAAATAGAAGGAAGAAAAGTTTAATAGGATAGCAAATTAAGAAAGTGATTAGCGGGGAAGTTAACATTTCTAGCACAAAACCTATAGCCAAATCGGCATTTCCATCAGATCATAAATCTAGAACCACATGTTTTATTGCATCAGAAGAGTGGATCATACTGAATATCAAGCTGATGTTGAGAAAAAAATGATGACAGTAGTGGCAGTAAGACAGTAACAAAAACAAAAGGGCTGTAATGTTGCGATTCACATATATTGCAGGCTTATCAGATGATTCACATACAGTACATGCTAGCTGCAATTTTTTTACTAACTTTGGCTAGGACATGTTAATTTGCTAATCCATTCCCAGAGTAAAAAAGTGGACAGGCACCAATTGAACCAAAGTGGACATGCACCAATTGCAACTGTGAACAGGCAAGAACATACACATCGAAATCTAAAAAATTCAGAACAAATAAAAGATAAGGAGGTGGTCAACCAAAAGTTGAGCAATGTGGAGAAATTTCAGTACGGACGGGATATATAATAAAAAGGATCTAGAGCAGGAACTCTATCAGATTTGTTGAGATGGGTTGCAATAAAACTAATGCAAATCATGATGTACTGTATTGGCCTACCAAGTACCAACAGAACGCGAATCAGGATGTGGAGCAGGGAATACCAATCTAGCAGTAGTCTAAAGGAATCATCTGGTCTCGTGCTAGCTATGGAGGGTCAGAGTTGCGGCTTGGTGATGAATGGTGCCGCATCTCCAACTCCGGGTCACCCATTTGGCGATGGATCCCGATTGATGCGTATGAGCGCGCGCTACCGCGGGAGGTGGGAACTTCGCTCGTGATGCAGGGAAAAACGGAGGCGGGGATGCAGGGGAAGAATAGGTGTACGGCGGCCGTCGGCGATCTAGTTGTTTTTCTGGATGGGAGGAAATAGGAAGTGAATTACCGTTTGCTGTGTTGACGCCGTGATGTTTCGGTGAGGAGGAACCTGGGAAGAGACCTCAGATCCAATCGCGCGTAGTTTAGAGCACTATATAATCGATAGTTACGGGGTAGTTTAGCGGGAATGTTAAATATAGGCTATTTTGGTGGGAACAAAATTTTATAAGGACAGTAATTAGGGGGCATTTAGCGGGAGGTTGGAAAATATTGGGGCAAACTACTTTAGAAGCTAAATTAGGCAGTGGGAAATTAATCCGTTTTGGAGGGAATGTTTAGAATAATAAAATAAATTGAAAAAAAAATGTTCCGGACCACGCGACCTCGACGGCGGTTGCGAGATGCAGCTCGCATCCTGGCCGCATGACGACCTTGATACCAGCGGCTGCGAGATGCAGCTCGCGTCCCGGCCGCCCGTTCTGCAGATGGACTGGACCATAGCGACCTCGACGCCGGCGGTTGACCTGCTGCTTCGCCTTCAACCACGATGGGTTGCTGTTCGCCGAGCGGCCGCTGGCAAATTGGTCTTATGCGCTAGGGGTATATTCATATTACCGCGTGCCGACGAACACGAAGGTGCCGGCGATAACCCCTTACCACCGGCGAACACGAATGCGCCATCGATAGCCCAAATCCATGCGCCGACGGTAAGGATTTATGTAGTAGCGTCCCTCTTCCTCCACCGCTGCCACGCGATTCTGGCGATGCGACGGTCCATCTATGCCGGTCCAGATGGGCGATGCGACGGTCCATCTATGTCATTCCATATATAATGGTTTGTATCGAGAAGTATTTGTACATACACAAGGGGTCATCATGTTGATCATGGAACCAAAATGAAATGCCGCCACATACGTCGACACTTTCCAACTTGGAAAACCCTAGGTGTACTTGATGTAGGGTAATGGAGGTGATGTGTGTGGGGGGGGGGGGGGGCTACGCTCATTGACAGAAACATAATGGCACCTTCACTTTGAGGCTACTATAGGTCATAGTGTTGCCTTGAAATATGATTGTAGATGGGAGATGGTACCATCGATCTATGCCGGTCCAGATGGGCGATGCGACGGTCGATCTATGCCATTCCATATATAACGGTTTGTATCAAGAAGTATTTGTACATACACAAGGGGTCATCATGTTGATCATAGAACCAAAATCAAATGCCGCCACATATGGCGACTCTTTCCAACTTGGAAAAACCTAGGTGTACTTGACGCAGGGTAATGGAGGTGATGTGGGGGGCTAGGCTCATTGAAAGAAACATAATGGCACCCTCACTTTGAGGCTACTAGGTCATAGTATGGCCTTGAAATATGATTGTAGATGGGCGATGGTATGGTCGATCCATGTCAGTCCAGATGGGCGATGCGACGGTCCATCTATGCCATTCCAGATATAACAGTTTGTATCGAGAAGCAGTTGTGCATGCAAAAGGGGTCGTCCTGTTGATTATAGAACCAAAATCAAATGCTGCTACATATGTCGACACTTTCCAACTTGGAAACCCTAGGTATTTGATGCAGGGTAATGGAGGTGATGTGGGGTGGGAGGGCTACGCTCATTGACAGAAACATAATGGCACCTTCACTTTGAGGCTTCTAGAGGTCATAGTGTTGCCTTGAAATATGATTGTAGATGGGAGATGGTACCATCGATCTATGTCAGTCCAGATGGGCGATGTGACGGTCGATCTGTGCCATTCCAGATATAATGGTATGTATCGAGAAGCAGCTGTACATACACAAGGGATCGTCGTGCTGATCATAGAACCAAAATCAAATGCCGCCACATATGGGGACACTTTCCAACTTGGAAAACCCTAGGTGTACTTGACACAGGGTAATGGAGGTGATGTGGGGGGCTACGCTCATTAAGGAAGTTCGATGGTACGTCGACATTTATTTGAAACTACCCTAATATACTCCGAGTCCCAATCGAAGTCCGACGAGTGGGTGGTGTCGGACACCGGAGTGGATGTCCACTCGAAGGAGGAGGAGGAGGAGAGGAGGAGAGGACGATCGTCGACGGCCCCGCGCCATTTTTCTTCTCCTCCGCCTTCCTCGTGGCCTTCTCCACCCTCTCCGCCTTCCTCGCTGCCTGGCGCTGCTCGTAGTCCGCCTTCTTCTTCTCCGCCGCCGCCGCCTTCTCCTCCTCCTTCTGCGCGTAGAACGCCTCCATCGCGGCGACGTCCTCCGAGAACTGCCGCGCTCGAGGCGGAGGCGCTCGTCGCGCTCCGCGATGACGAGCCACTGCTCGAGCTCGTGCTGGCGCCATTGCTGCTCGCGCGTGACGGCCGGCGACGGTGGCCCGAGCGCCGCCGCCTGCTCCTGCGTCCACACATCGTCGAAGTTCATTGTGCGGCGGGAGCGGCCGAGGCGCCAGGCGACGGCGTCGTAGGCGCGCGCCGCCTCGTGCGCCGCCTCGAACATGCCAAGGCGGATGCGCTCCTCGCCAGAGCGGATCTTGGCATCGAAGTGGCCGCTTGGCCACGGTAGCCGGAGGAGGAGAGACGGCGGGGAGGCATCGTGTTGGCGGAGGTGGAGCGGCAGCGCGGGCGCGACGTGGGAGGCAGAGGTGGAACGACACGCGGGCGGCTGAAGTTTCCGGATGGTTGGCTTGCGCGCGCGTGGCGTTTATAGCACGCGCGGCAGCCCAAGATGCAAGTTTCCTGCATGGGATAGCGCAAAAATCGTGGGCGCGGCAAAGCTTTTAGCGCGCCGCTTTTTCACGTGTCCCCTTGGGGTTCGCGCGGGCTCCCACGCGTGCCAAACTGGCGGTTTTTATCGTGTGTTGGAGGTGCTATTATGCGAGTAGGTGAAAACACAGTTATGGCTTGACGCCTTGTCTCCCTTTACTCAGATTGATATATGCAAGACCCGACCCCTGTTCTCTTTCTATTCCCCTTTCTGTATAGACCAAATCCCATCCGAGTCTCCGTCGCCAGAGGACAGAAGATGGAGATCCAGGAGGTGGTTGTACTCTTTGATAGCGACGATGAGGGAGCTTCTTGTCCATGTAAGCCGTCGCCACAATTTGTGTCTCCTATTTTCATCTAGTTGACCTACGCCCCATAAATAATACATTCCCTTGATATATAATATGCAAGGAAGAACACGCTGCCACCGCCGCCGCATTTTGGAAGAAACCAGAGAAGAAGAAGGTTGCAGAGGACGCCGCTCGCTGGTCCAGGAAGCGCCGCCTTGCCGGCTCCGCTGGCGGATCGAAGGCCCGCCAAGACGCCGTCCCCGGTGGCGGCTTCACGAAGCGCCGCCGTGCCGTAGGTCGCATTTCAAGGAAGCGCCACGACGCTGTTGCCGCAAGCGGATCGAGGAAGCGCGAAGACACCGTCGCCGCTGGCGGGTCGAGGAAGCGCCGTCATGCTGCCTCCGCTGCCTTACTTTGTTAAGTTGGATGCACTTGGATCTTCTTGAAGTGCAAGCAAGTTTTAGAAGTGGTGTCCTATTTTGTTAAGTTGGATGTTAAAGTTGTGCACTTGAAACTTGGTTTAAGTAAGTGCAACCAAGTGGTCGCTGGTACCAACGAAATCACTTTTGGTGCTGTATAACTCTATCTTTTATTGTATATAAGTATGCTTGTTAAACAATGAAATCACTCTTTTCCTGTTGTATAACTATATCTGTGATTGTGAGAATATCATATGCAATATGCAAGTTTGAAACTTCATAATTGTTTTGGATGAATCATCAGGTTACTTTCGTCTTACAAGTTATAGCAGCAATTAAACTTCTAATCATCGCATTCCCTAATGGGTCTGCATAATTTCAATTTACTTCTAATAATCAGGTTTGTTGTTAAATTTGCCCCTAGCTAGAATTGAGGAGTAGCATTGCTGCATGCAATCTTTTTCTTAAATGGACCGCATGCAATCTTTGTAAATCACGCTAGTGTGATTGCTTTGCCCATGTACCTATCATTTTATTTCTTTCCGTCTATCTAAATCAAGGGAGCTGCCACAAATATAAATCCTTTAGTATATTTCGGCCCAAGCCTCCGGCGACGGGCCTCGCTCCGCTCGTCAGAAGTTAGCCTCCCTTTAGTATATGAATTTGGATCACAATACAACAAACTCCACCTTGAGACAAATTCCATCTTGTAGCATGAACTTCAACAATCTCCTGAACATCAAAGGAAAAACACTTGCTGGCGCCAACAGCCACTTGGGCTAAACAGTTATACCAACCAAGCTCAAACGCTTCGGCCCAAGCCTCCAGCGACGGGCCTCGCTCCGCTCGTCAGAAGTTAGCCTACCTTTAGTATATGAATTTGGATCACAATACAACATCTACAAATACCAATTACCTAGGATATCACCCAAAAAACTAATTGTGACTCTACGGTATCTAATTGAATACAAACCCAACAAAATTTACACCTTTTAGGTTAAAGAAAGTAGGATGTTTCATGTAAATAATAGTGGTAGTTATAACCTTAGCTCACTTTTTACACATACGAGTGCTACTCCCTCTATTCCAAAATATATATCCATATATCATGCAGATTATTTCCTAAGTCAAACTTTGTAAATTTTTGCTCAACTTTTTAAAATATCAACATCTGTAATATAATAATGTTTCAAGCTGATGTAATGGTACTGAATAGGTATTATAAATGATTTTTTTCATAAAAAATTCAAAGCTTAGAAAGTCTGATTTTGGACAACATCCATATGCACAATTCTTTTGGAATAGAGGGATTACCTTTCACCTCATGCCAAAATGTTTTCATATTCTTTTGTAGCAATTTGTGCATTTCCCTACTGGATGAGCTTACAAGAATGATACTACTACGCAAAGCAACAAAAATTGTGTGTTTTTTGAGAAAGAATAAAATTATGCAATGTCTAATCAAGAAAGAATACAATGTACAGTGATCTAGTCATATAGATTATTCTTACATATGCAACATCGTGTTGCCCCTTCTTTCATGTTACTATCTTCTAAGTATAAGCCTAGCTTTACTTTTCATCAAAGCATCTTGAGAGACCAAAATCAGTAATTTTTGGTACCATATTCTCATCTAAAAGTATGTTTGCAGGTGTATGGTGTAAGTGGAAAATACGCCGATTCACGTGAAGATATACCAATAATATACTTATCAAGGCTTCCTTTAGGTAGATACTCGAAACAGAGCAACCTCTTTAATATAAAAGCCATAACGGACTTTAATTGTCTCTTGTGTGTAAGCACAATATCCCAGAAATCGTACTATGTTTTTGTGCTTCGCCTTCATTAGACAACCAATCAGGCAACCCTGTAGTCACAAGATTCCTGGTCAGTATCGATGTGCTAGCTCTTGCGTGCTCTTGAAACAAAATAACATTACACAGTGTTTAAAGAAGGAATGATATAATGTAAAATAATGTAGTCATATAGGTTGTTGTTCCTCAACATAGCGATATCCCTTCTCACCTGATAGTATCTTTATGATTATAACACCCAAGCTGTATATGTCTGACTTTAAATGTAGTCCAAAGTTAGCGATTTTTGGTACCATATTATCATCCAACAATATGTTCGCTGGTTTCAGATTCAAATGGACATTACGCTGCTTCATATGCAGATGATATAAACCCTCACAAATTCTCTTGATTACTTCATGACACTTTCTCCATACAAGTATAGAAGATGCTCCTGTAACAAAATCAGAAGAAAGAAGGTTTATATCCAAAATCCTTCTCTACATAGTAGTGTATATAAGACACATTAAGTAGCCTAGGATGATTTTCGGGGTGCTTGACCTTATCATTATTTGATCATGAAAGTAAAGATGTAAATACATGTTTCAGGCCACATAGACATGCATACTTATCAAGACTCTCATTAGGTAGATATACTGAAAGACATCTGTCATAACAAACTTACCCTCGTAGTCTACAATTATTCCTCTTGTCCGAGAACCCAGAAAACACACTAAACTCTTGTGCTTCGTCTTCATTAAGCAACCGACCTCTTCATTGTATTTGTTCTCAAGAATATCGAGCGTTTCATTGAACATGTTTACGGCGACCATCCCATTCCCAAGCATTCCCCTGCACTCACAAGATTCCGGGTTAATTAGCATTCTCTGAAATGTTATTCAGGAGACAGCTAGAACTAGCTGAAAAGGAAATATCAAATAATCAGTAAAAATAAAATCATTGGACAAGAATCAGTCTTGTATTCTGCAAATATACTAGGTAAACTGGTAGAAGTAGCAATTATTTCCTGAACGAGCAAATATACTAGGTAAACTGCAGATTTTCGATTTCGTCAGCAGATTTTATACCGCATGATTCACTTCTTTTTTACCTCTTCCTAACTAACAGACTTGACTCCCCTTCCTATGATCCTATCTATCCAGTTCATCTGCGCTGCCGGCAGCAGAAAGCTCCGGGCTCCCAGATCGCACATCTCCGGCGAATACGACTTTGTAGGTTGAAATGGATAGCGGATGCTGTTGCTACCTCTATACCGCTCATGTACGCTTGCAATACCACTCACTCCTGCCGTCTTGCAAACCAGAGATAATAGATCCTTAGACTACTAAACCCCGAGCACAACTAGTATACCAGCAAGATAGCAGTCGCATACTCGCATGCATCAGTCAGATCGATGGGTTACCAGTACGTATCTATTTGCGGGCTGCGAACAAATCTAGCTAGCTAGCGATCATGCATCATAGAAAGAGAGCATTTGCAACAACATCAACACAGAAAAAATGGTACCTGATACTGGGTTCACCGTTCACGAGGGCGGGTCGAGCTTCAGATCGATGGTGCCGGATCGAGCTTCAGATCGATCGCTAGTTTCTGAAATCTGAATCTGGAGGCCAGCAAATAGAGCAGAGAAGCGCGTGGACTTTCCAGGAGAGCTGTGAGGTGCTATGTATAGAGGTACAGAGATGCTGAATCCAGATACTTTGTGCCGGTGAAAGACAAAATATTAGCACGACTCCGCACGCGGTCGGCCACGTGATTAGCAGCAACTATAGCGTTCAAAATATTATCACGGGCACGACTCCACACCAGGTGAGGCCATCCGGCCCGCTCCGAATATCGCCCGCAAGCACGAAATATTGCCCGTTTGGTGAGTTCGGATACTGTGCAGACCAATGGCGAAGGATGCACCCAAAGGCATTCAAAACAGCCCTTCAAAAAATTGAAACTTGCTATTTTCCGCGAGAAAAATCTGTATTTATTACGTATAAAAGTTTATGAGAAATAATAAAAGTATATTGAGGTTCTTGGCAGACAAATGGTCACTATCGCCGCTGAAGCGAGCCGCCGACGCGCCAATGTTGTCGCTTTGCTACGGGAGGCAGCCCACCGTTGTTGATTATAGTCGGGAAGGCTTCGTGCACATGCCCCTAAGAACTAGGGTCGCAAAGCTAAAATCGTTACCATTGAACCCTTTGAATTGATCCAATCTTTTGACAAAAAATTTCTAACAAGTGTGTACTGAAATATATTCACCACTCCATGGGAGTAGCAAGCAGACTATCCCCCACCGTCCTCAATGCCACTGGGGAGCCGCCGAGAAGGTGGACGTGGAGGTGGGTATACCTTATTCTTGTTTTTCATAGCACCGTCATATATAGCCACCATAGCGCCGATGCTACTTGGCCAATCTCTAACTTTTAACTTACTAGAATGCCGATCGTAGGTCCGAAGTCCCCACCCCTCCTGTCGCAAGTGCGGCAAGCAGAGGAGGCAGGGACCGGTCTTCTCGGCGAGAGATGACAGAAACGGTGCAGATGAAAGCGGCGGCTAGGGTGGAAACCTAGGTCGCTGCATTTCTTCTTTCATGTATGAAAAGTTCTTCTTAATCTCTCACTCACCAAACCTAGAAATCTTTATTGAAACTTGCTATTGAATGGATCATTCATAAGCACCTAACTAAGATTCTATTTCACATGATGAAAGAACGAGATGTCACCTAAGGGGGAGGGGTTGAATATGTGTTTTAAAAATAATTACGGATTTTGCTTGTATGAATACAGAATTAAAATAATATTTATTTTACAAGCACAAAACGTAAATAAGCTAGGATCAACTAAGTGCAACAACAACTAGAGCTAAGCAAGATAGATATAAGATAAACATACATATCATATATGTATGTGCAAGATATAAGTACTTCATACTCGATGGCTATCACAAGGAAAGTAAATTCATCTATAGAGATAATCGAGGCACGCGAACATGAAGATATATTCCCGTGCCCCCTCACACAAAGTGAGGTACATCATGTTGGAGAGATGTGGGTTACCACGAAGGTCTCCCGAATGCCACGAAGGCTCACTTTCTTCTCTAAGATAATTCCACAAAGGACAAAGACCATTTCCTTATGACTACCTTTTCCTCCACTCCGTAGATGGTAAGTTGCACAACCACTTCATAACCTCCACGAGGAGAAGTTTTATCCTCTTCACAATTTTCCACGAAGAGGTCACCGTAGCACCAACCACCAAGCCAACTAGGAGGTCAACCCCAGGAGTAACAAGCTCACGATATCTCACTCAATTTTTTTTGTAATGGAGGGCTCAACACTGTGCAAGGATACAAGAAAAAACACCAAAGAAGAAGTGCTTGAATCCTTCTCTCTCTAATCCCACCAAAGCAACAAATGCTATGGAAGAATTAGAGAGGAAGAACAGTGGTGGAGGTCAACCAATGACTTCAAGATCTAGATCTCAAGAGTTCCCCTCATTCAGAGAAGGATTAGTTTGGTGAGGATTGCAGATTAGATCTTCTCTTCCAAAGCCCTCAAAAAAGGAAGGGGGAGGAATCAAGCTCAAGAGGGTCAACAATGGAGACAACAAAACGTGCTCAAGAATCCTAGAAACATTAGGGAAGAAGACCTCTTTTATAACCTTCAAGAAAAATGACCGTTGGCACTTTCTAGGCTGTCTGGTACCAAATCTGGAACATGAACATGTTCTGGGCTGGGTACAGGCAGAAAATTAAATTTCCCTTACGTAAAACATGATATTTTTTGCATCCGGACTTAGATATTAGCAAACATGGGCTTTTTCAAAAGCTAAGAGCAAGCTCTATATAATTGAGAATATAATAGACAATACAGAGCAAGAGATTAAATACCAAATGTGGAAAGATGTGAAACCTCCCAAAACGAGGAACCGGTACAACCTCCAAACTCGAAAACGCAATAGAAGAAGCAGATGAACTCTGTTTTCATATAACTCGGGCTTGTTGAAATGCTAGAAACAACCCCATGAACCTCACACATAGAAAAGCCAATAAGAAACAATATTAAGGGGCTGAAAAATATGAAATTATTGAGCTTCCTAAGATGATGTAATCAACACTACTAGGAAAAAGCCTATTACCGGCGCACCGTTTTGGCCTACTGCCGGCGCACCAGAACCCGCCGGTGCGAATGGGCCGGTGGTAACTGGCTACTGCCGGCGCACCGGCTAGTGCGTCGGCGGTAGCTCAGTTACTGCCGGCGCACTGGGCTTGCTTCGCCGGCAATATATGTGTACTGCTGGCGCACGTGGTGCTGCGCCGACAGTAGGGGCTGTCAGCAGTGGCACGTGTGCTGTGCACCGGCAGTAGGGGATGGAGGTGCGCCGACGTTATATTTCTAAAATCCAATTTTTACAGCATTTTTCAGCGTATTGCAATGCATATTTATATCATCCAATACAGTAGATATTTATACAGCAGTACACATGCAATATGAAAAGTACATAGAGAGCCAAGTCTCATTTCAGTATCAATACGTAAATAGGCAAGTCTCATTTTGAAATGTTGATTCATACAACACACATGCAACACCGAACGACGAAGTTTCACTAAGTTAGAAGTCTCGGTACATAGTCGTCACAAGTGTCGTCATACACCTCACAATGTAGCTATTAACCTAAACTACAATCACATAAAACATGACCATGGTCACGATGAGCATAATCACGAAGGCCATGGTCTTCATCCGGTTCGTCCTCATGTCCCTCATCTCTCCCGCTAGATAACGCGCGTATCTTCCTTCCGCCTCCACCCTAGTGGGGTATCCCTTGTAGTTGTTGCCGCTGAAGCGGTGCACCTGTCTCCGATAGTCTTCCCAATCGTCATAGACTCCAGGAACCCTCCCCTTGTACACGACATATGTCATCGGCATCTCCATGCACAAGACAAATAAAACGTCAGTACCAAATCGTAGATGATATATATCTATCTGCAACATATAAGTATATATGAGAAGTGTGACGAAACATTCTAATAATCGGCCAATGCAATTAACAAGTGCCAACTCAAATAAGAGACAAGTATTATGAACTAAATAGCATGCCTCATACTTTGTTGGTCGAAACAAATATTAACATTCAGGGATGGAGTCAGCGAGGCCAGGTAGGATGCACAAGAGATTGATATCTGTGGCCATCACACCAGACTCACTGGCTCCACCCCCGAGTGTACGAGCGACCAAACATTCTAATCATCGGCGTACTCCAATAAGAGCCAAGTAGTATCAAGTAGATAGCATATGCCTCATACTTAATCGGTCGAAACAAATATTAACATTAAGGGATGGGGTAAGTGAAGCCAAGTAGGATGCACAACAGATTGATATGTGTGCCATCACACTAGGTTCACTCACCCCACCCCAGAGTGTAGTGACCGAACATTCTAATCATCGGCCAATGCAATTAAGAAGTGCCAACTCAAATAAAAGACAAGTAGTATGAACTAAATAGCATGCCTCATACTTTGTTGGTCAAAACAAATATTAACATCAAGGGATGGAGTCAGTGAGGCCAGGTACGATGCACAATAGATTAATATTTGTGGCCATCACACCAAGACTCACTGGCTCCACCCCCGAGTGTACGAGTGACCGAACATCAGCAAACTCCAAATACGAGCCAAGTAAGGGTCGAGTAAATGCAAATGATTAAGGTAAACACACCATAATCTAGAAATATATACAAAAGTAAATGGAATTATAGACGCAGGTTCACATGCACATCCATACAAACTAAATAAAAGCGGCAAGTCGATCGGGCCGGAATATATAGCAATTATAGTACGCAAGTTCATCTACATATTGTTCAAGCTTAAGCAAAAGAGTTCCATCGTAGGATCAGGTTGTAGGCCTAGGGGGAATGGACGGCAGCCCTCCAGCGAGTTGAATGGCATGTCCTCACGCGACATCTCCAAGAGGAGTTCTATCTCTTCATTAGGTGGTTGATCGTAGCCGTAGAAGAGCGCGCCAAACCTATTGGTGACATCCCGCACGATTATCGTGCAAATCATCTGTTGGACGTGACCCCAGTTGAGTCTCAGCTCTCTATCGTTGACATCCGCCATGTTTTTAAACTCGTTTCTAAGAGTCTGTGGCAACAACATGTCATCTTCGTACTTTATGTACTCCTTCATCTGAAGGATGGAGTACCACGCGTCCATCCCATTCTCTTCCGACGACTGCTTGAGGCAGACGAAGTTGATTGTGTGGGTTAACGCCAAGCCTCCTCGTACTTCCATTTGTACTTTGAGGGGGCCTGTCTTGGAGGCGAAGCCGGTGAGAGCATCACTGAGAACGCCCTTGATGTCGGTGTAGTCTTTCTTCTTCTCCCTACCCAAGTCGAGATAGATTGCATGTGAGTGTTGCGGGTGCACGACGATGAGGGTGCAGTACTTGTCTCTGTGCAAAACACTCGGATTAACCTTCGCAAATGCAAATGGAGATATAGGATAGAATGTAATGGGGACTAGCGAATGATTACTTACTTGGGGAAGTAAGGGATGAGAAAGCCGCTCTTCTCAATGTTCAGAAGTAATAAATCCTCGATCTGCTTGGTGGCAATCGTCCGATCCCCAGGGTTGCAGATGATGCTCTCCCGCATATAGAAGGGGTCCATTATCGCGATGCCCGGCGTCCCCTCCTTAAAAATCTGGGAAGAAAGGCTAAGAGAAACTAGCCGGACCACCGTATGGTGGAGCATTTTCATGCGAAAGATGTTAAAGATGTCATCGAACCGGAGGAAGCACAAGTCCGCGGGGTACTTTTCGGCAAAGCCCATGGCAGTTGGCACCTTCGCCACGTAGAGAGGGTAACCAGGAGATGTTGATTTGAGAAGTTGCCACTCTAGATACTGGACAGAGTTATGCAAGCTCCTCATATCCGCGGTGAGTTTCTTGAGGACATGCTCCGGTAGCATCGGTTCATCCAAGCGATGCTCCTGTCGCCAATTGTCTGGCAACTTGTCAAGGTGCCGGACCGGCCCTTCGCTTTGGCCTCCGCCTTGGCTTTGGCGTCCTTCTTCGTTGGCCTCTTCCGCTTCTTGGGTTGTAGGCACTTCACTGTACCATCCATCGCCGTATTGGTCGTAGCACGGAGTGTGTTTGGGCTCAGCATCTTTTTGGTGGCGGCGGCGGCCTCCTCAGGTGTTTCCTCTTCCTCCTCAGCTGTTTCTTGAGAATCAAACAGCTTCTTGCAGCACAGATATTTCGAGGTCGTCGCGTTCGGATCCACCAGGGCATCGTCATGGAGAACTTGTGAAGACGTAGGAATATCCCATTGGAAGTCGTCACGTTCGTAGGCCTCGACCTATGGCGCCGCTGGCCGTTGTGGTGGGGCGCTGACCACTGGCGCCGTTGGCTGCTGTGGTGGGGGGCTGACCACCGACGCCGCTGACTATTGTGGTAGGGCGCTGACCACCAGCGCCGCTGGCTGTTGTGGAGGGGCGCTGACCTGTGGCGCCGCACGGTGCTTTCCTTTGCTTGTCGTTGACCCCAAGGAGGTGTTGATCCTAATTAGGGTCTTCGGCCATAGCACTACACCAACTCTTTAGTCAGCTCAGCTTCATTGGGCTATCGGCACCATCCGGTTGATTAGGAGGATACAAATCCTCATAACCCGGTAATGCCCGATCCACATCAACCCGGTAAACGTCATCAGCCATATCTCATGTGTGCCACTTCTTATCCGGAGGCCGAATGATGGAACCTCTCGCGGCGTCTTTGAGTTCGTCGTTCATTTTCATCAGAAAGGTGCATGGCGTTGAGAGCGCCTGCGAGAACATGTGTACGGCGTTAGAGAGAGGGCAAGGATAACAAAACTAATATATTAACTTGATGTACACTAGCTTAATTAGTTAATTACCGTGAGGGCGTTGAGCTCGGCTAATGTCGATGGACCGACACATGTGGTGGCGGGCATGCAAGTGACGGAGGGGCTGCTACCTGGCATGGCTGGTGAATCCCTAGCACCTGCGACATTGCCGGCTGCCGGAGCAGTCTCCATTATAACATTGTCATTGTCGGTGGCCAGCGGCGCCATCGAGTTGCTGGCGGCTAAGCTAACCATTTGCGCGGGGGGGGGGGGGGGGCTTGTTTGCCACTCTCATACCACACGATGACAGCTGATGCGTGTGGTTGACACGTCCGTTGGGAACCCCAAGAGGAAGGTGTGATGCGCACAGCGGCAAGTTTCCCTCAGTAAGAAACCAAGGTTTAATCGAACCAGTAGGAGTCAAGAAGCACGTTGAAGGTTGATGGCGGCGGGATGTAGTGCGGCGCAACACCAGAGATTCCGGCGCCAACGTGGAACCTGCACAACACAACCAAAGTACTTTGCCCCAATGAAACAGTGAGGTTGTCAATCTCACCGGCTTGCTATAACAAAGGATTAACCGTATTGTGTGGAAGATGATTGTTTGCAGAAAACAGTAGAACAAGTATTGCAGTAGATTGTATTTCAGTATAGAGAATTGGACCGGGGTCCACAGTTCACTAGAGGTGTCTCTCCCATAAGATAAACAGCATGTTGGGTGAACAAATTACAGTTGGGGAATTGACAAATAAAGAGGGCATGACCATGCACATACATATTATGATGAGTATTGTGAGATTTAATTGGGCATTATGACAAAGTACATAGACCGCTATCCAGCATGCATCTATGCCTAAAAAGTCCACCTTCAGGTTATCATCCGAACCCCCTCCAGTATTAAGTTGCTAACAACAGACAATTGCATTAAGTATTGCGCGTAATGTAATCAGTAACTACATCCTTGAACATAGCACCAATGTTTTATCCCTAGTGGCAACAGCACATCCATAATCTTAGAGATTTCTGTCACTTCCCCAGATTCACGGAGACATGAACCCACTATCGAGCATAAATACTCCCTCTTGGAGTTACAAGCATCTACTTGGCCAGAGCATCTACTAGTAACGGAGAGCATGCAAGATCATAAACAACACATAGACATAAATTGATAATCAACATAACAAGTATTCTCTATTCATCGGATCCCAACAAACGCAACATATAGAATTACAGATAGATGATCTTGATCATGTTCGGCAGCTCACAAGACCCAACAATTAAGCACAATGGGGAGAAGACAACCATCTAGCTACTGCTATGGACCCATAGTCCAGGGGTAGACTACTCACACATCACTCCGAAGGTGACCATGGCGGCGTAGAGTCCTCCGGGAGATGATTCCCCTCTCCGGCAGGGTGCCGGAGGCGATCTCCTGAATCCCCCGAGATGGGATTGGCGGCGGAGGCGTCTCTGGAAGGTTTTCCGTATCGTGGCTCTCGGTACTGGGGGTTTCGCGACGGAGGCTTTAAGTAGGCGGAAGGGCAGGTTAGGGGGCCACACGAGGGGCCCAGATGACAGGGCCGCGCGGCCAAGACCTAGGCTGCGCCACCCTCTAGTCTGGCCACCTCGTGGCCCCACTTCGTCTCCTCTTCGGTCTTCTGGAAGCTTCGTGGCAAAATAGGACCCTGGGCATTGATTTCGTCCAATTCCGAGAATATTTCGTTACTAGGATTTCTGAAACCAAAAACAGCAGAAAACAGCAACTGGCTCTTCGGCATCTTGTTAATAGGTTAGTTCCAGAAAATGCACGAATATGACATAAAGTGTGCATAAAACATGTAGATAACATCAATAATGTGGCATGGAACACAAGAAATTATCGATACATCGGAGACGTATCAACAGCGTTGAAATCTTCTTGGACTTCAGCGACGACTTCAGCTTTGAGATCAGGTACGAGTGAAGCTTTGAGTTGCGGTACCAGTTCAGCTATGATCCCTGGTACTAAACCAGCTTTGACTTCGGCTATGATTGAGTTCCTCATTTCCTCCGCCTCCTGCCGCTTCCTCTCATTGCGCGCATTTTTATCTGCCGCAGACGCCAAGCCGTAGTGAGCATGCTTGTGGCCTGTACCAGCGCCAGCCACACGGCCTCTATGCGGCCTTCTCGTAGGTCAATTCTCATTAACAAGGTTTATCGCCCGTACGAGAGGCTTGTCCCAGGCTACCCTGCCCATCAACGCCTGGGACGAGGAGCCTTCGTCACATTGGGAAAGTCTTTGTCTTTCTTCTTCCTGCGGAAGAAATGTGAACCATTTAGAAATGTTGCAACTATTATATAAATGATACTTGATCTAATTAAACCGGTAAATTGCTTACCAGTTTTTGCTCGATCTCCAGGACCTTCTTGTCGTTCGTGAACTAAATTATGCCGGTTACCACCTTGGGGTCCGTGACAAGTTCCCCGGTTAGTTTCTTTTTCTAGTACCAGGACCTGATAAATCTTCTTTCCAGCGGTCCTTGTACTTCAGCCAGGGGTTCTCAATGCCGGCATTTCTATAGGCCTCGTCCTCCTTCGCCCAATAGGGCTCCTTTCCCTCATACCCATGGCTCCCAAGGTTGTGGCTGCCGATGTTAAGCTCCCGCATTTCCTTCCCCCACGTCTGGCAATTCTTGGTCGCTTGTAGCTCTTCATTGGCCACAAAAGCATCAAAGTCCTCTTGTGTAACATCCGGAAAGGAAGAGTGGACCTCTTTGAAACCTTTGCCTTCAGCAATCAATTTCCTCACCATGTACTTATAGCTGCTCAGGTGTTTGGTGAACTTCAGGAGGGCTCGTGAGTTCACAATGTTTTCGGTGTCATGAGTGGAGGAGAAGTCGCCTAGGACCTTGTATCGTTCGTGCAACCTCGCAAGGAGTTGGACTCGCAAATGCGCTTTGTTCTTCCCTCAGAGTTCCGTCTCGTTGAGATTGACGACCTCTCAGAGGATTGCTACCAGTTGGTTGCCGTACCCCTTGGCGACATCCTTAGGCTCCACCGGCAAACCACTAGAGGGGTCCACCTCTGTGATTGTGTATCTGCTAGTGGCGACCGTGTTTGGGCGCCTTACCTTCCACGGACGCTTGGTGCCACTTTTCCCCGTCCCACTACTCCCGGCGTCGCCGCTTGGCTCGTTTCCACTTGTCTCGCCGCCACCTCCGGTGGCGCCGGTTTGGTCGTCGCCACCCCTGGCGGCGGCACTTGTCTCGTCGCCACTTGGCTCATCGCCACTACCCCCAGCGACATCCTCCATCTCATGGTCATCGTCGCCACTACCCCAGCGGCGGCGGCATCCTCCGTCGACCTGAAGAAGTACTTATTGTAGTGCGCCTCTAACTCTTGTTGAGACAACATGGTGGCTTGCACTAATAGAAGATGAAAGAGTTAGAATTCACGGAAAAATTCGGCATGACTGAAAGAGCAAGGTCTATACCTCGTGTTTTGTGTGTTTGATAACAACACTTGAATGAATTTAACCGTGTGCATAGATTGTCTTTGATAGATTTGCAGGTGCACGGTCCCCTCGCTGAACGCATCATGATCGGAAGACTCAAGCATAGCTTATAGGTTTTCTCGTTTTGTGTGTGTGTGTCGTGAGGTGACGTGGTTGGAGAGGGAAAGAGGAATTGCAGAATCTGCCTGACCGGTACTACCAGTACCAGTAGCGGTAGTACCGCTACCCTACTGGTACCGGCCTGAGATACTGCTCTGGGATTCCACGCAGAAATGCCCACAGAACAAAGCTGGGTACCTTGATGGTACTTAGTGGAGAAGGGTAAGATCCTTCGTGGGGCTTTCTCGAGGAACAAGGTGAGGCCTTCGTGGCTGTTTAGCCTTCGTGGTTAGCACCTTCTCAACGTAGACGTACTCCCTTTTGTGGGAGGAACTGCGGAAAACAAACCTCACCTCGTCTCCGCGTCCCCGGTTGTTATGCTCTCTCTCTCTCTTTACTACCTTGTTCAGTTCCGTTGCTTGTTGCCCTAGCCTAGGATCATACTAGGAACACCTCTATCACCAAATTTATCACCTTTACTTCCGCATTGCATAAAACTGAAAAAGGCATAAAAATTGTATAGCGACCATTCACCCCCAGTTGTTCGCTAAGATCCATTCAATTGGTATCAGAGCAAGGTTTTCTTGCTCGGGCTTTAACGCCTAAGAAATGGCAGAACAAGAGGTGGTTTTGAATGGGTCCCTTCCCCGTGAGCAACCACCTCCACCATCAAACGCCGATAGCACAACAGCTACTTTGGATGACGTCAAGAAACTGGAGTCATCCATAGTAAGCCAAATGAAGGCTATGATGATGGAGTTAACTGCTCCAAAACCAACCCCCGCCATAGATCCTAAGGCAAGTGCCGAGGTTCCCCCACCACAAGTTAATCCTATTCTTCTTGTTGGCTTTGTCGCGCAATCGACAAAAATCCCTCAAGAGGAGGAACTTGGGGTTGTCGGCACTTCATCAAAAGGGAAGGAGGAACCACCGGTTGCGGAACATTTAAGGGGTAATCATGCGGTGCCACCACCAAGTGATTGCACCATAAATTTTCCAATTCCTATACCACATATCTTGTCCCATGGTTCACCACCGCTACTTAAATACAATAGCTTTGAAAATTGGCAGTTCTTAATGCGTTCTCATGTGCACAGCGCTTCCACCGAGCTATGGCGGATAAACGAGGAAGTTTACACACCACGAGATCCAAGAAACTTGAAAAGGAGAGAAGTGGTGGATGACCAAATCAACGCCACTGCCATCAACATGATCCACATGGCCGTCACACCCAAGGACCGTGCTCACATCTGCTCACTCAAGACCTCCAAAGAAGCACGGGATAAACTCTACAAGCTCTTCCTCGGAAATGAGAGCATTCAAATCTCTCGTTTCGATGAAGTGAACAACATGGACAACAACTTTGTCATGATTGAAGGAGAATCTCCCGAAGATATGTACCGGCGCCTCGTCGCTCTTGCCGTACAAATGTAAGATCTTGGAGCAACTTTTGTGGATGACCAATGGATCAAGAGAAAGTTCTACAACGCTCTACTACCTTATGAGGAAGTCAAGTTGACGACCATCCACAAAAATGCCTCCTTCCACACTATGACATCCGATGAAGTCCTTACCTGTGGTGACCCTGCATACCACTGCATGTTGTAGTATGCCAGTCGTTGATATAACATTCACGAAGTACCAATCCGCAAATATTACATCCCTCGGAGTAGTACAACAGAACATAGCAGGTCCATAACTCATTCATTTATTATTACAAGCAACACATACATGTCATCTCGGAGTTCCTCTTGGGTCCTAAGAGGCCTACTCCTAGGTTCGAGGTGAACCCGTCTTAACTTACAATATAGAAGTCTTACTAGGTTATACATTTATTCTCCCCGAGCAGTTAAGTGCTAAGTGTTCGCACTGCTCGGATACTACTACTACTAGATAGGTCTATGCTTGTTCTCCTTCGGAACCCTCCCCGGTTCCGTAGACGATGAGGTAGTCAACTCCTTCTATACCTCTGGAGAGGTCTGGTTCTTCATAGCAGATATCTTCTGCTCCTTCGGGGTCGTCGTTGTCCTCCTCAAGACGATTCAGACAATCTAAGCAGGGGATTTAAGAGTGGTATGAGTACGAGCGTACTCAACAAGTTCATTATAGAAAAGATGTGTTTAATGCACTAGCTACGATATCAGACCAGAAAGTCTAATACCAATGCAGGTTTTGATAATCATTTCTTCAAGAGGTTGCTTTTATTCAGAAGAACTATGTCCATCAGCCTTCACCGATTTACTAGAACTTCATGGAGTTCCTTTCCGGCAGCGTTCGCAGTTCCAAATCCCGGAACAGGGAGTGACAGGTCACGATTCATTACACTCCGCAGAGGTGTGTTGCTTTACCCATAAGATATCTTAACCTTGGTGCCAACCGGGCAGCTTTCCCGTCCACACTTCCTTTGGTGTGAGGCCCGGTATAAGGTCTAGCCAATCATGTTCCTCCGCTACCTCGAACACCCACCCTTTGTTGCAATTCCGACCTTGGGTCCTCACCGGCCAGCGTATCCAAGGATACCATCCGACCTCGACTACTATCAGGCACGACGGCCTGATACCTTCGCCGATCGTTGCAACCCATCATAGACCGCATTACCGTGGGGAATTAGAATGGGATCCCCACCCTCCGGTTGTTCTCGCAAGATACAACTGCTACAGTAAGCGCATCCGTTGATGAACGAGAGGTGGAAACACTTTTGACTATTCCGTCCCACTCCAGATCTTATGGTTAACACGGGTATTACGGCACAAGAATCACTGGACGACATTTGTTGTTTAATCCTAGATGGATATAAACCCATTGCAATGGAACCTCCACCATGTCAGCACATTCCATGGTTCCATTGCCAACCACATAGTCATATTCATAGTTATGAAAGTAGTGCTTTTGCTTTTCATGCAGGAATGATAAGTATAGTACTTTGCAAGTAATTTGGTAAAAATACTCAAATGACATGAGCAAGCGATGAACTTGCCTGAACACTGCAAAGTGTTGCAGTTGGATGGTGTGGATTGACCCTTGTCCTCTGTTGCTGAAAAATAGCACCATTGTCCGATAAGGGCAATGGTTAAAGAAGCGATTATGCATGATTCAGCTTTTAGGGTTTGTTCCCCCCTTTTCCGATGCTTATTATTTCATGTAAGAGGTGAATACTAAGAATGATTTAGGGATACTCTGTTTAGGGTAAAATACTACCTTGAAATGTTGTCAAGGTTTTTTTTAAAGTCCAAAAGTATTTATGGACTTATTTTATCATTAAAAATAGAGTGGGTTATTTTAATGAATTAAGTATTCATCAAAATATGACTTACTCTTATTTGTATTCAAAAATTCCTTTTTTGTATTTTATTCTAATAGAGAATTTTATGCTGAGCAGATTTCATATTTTTAATTATTTTTCTTAGAGCTTTTATTCATTTTATAAAATTCTTAGAAAGATTCACTTAAATGGGTATTTCGGAAATGTCCAAAATGCCTTCGGGCCCACCTGTCAGGGTGAACCCGAGTGGGTTGGGCTCAACCGCTTCGGCCTGGTCCAGCCCACTCGGTCGACCTCACTTCCTCTCCTCTTCCTCGTGAAACCCTAACCTCCTGAGCTCTGGCGACACGCGGTCGCCGCCGTCTTCGCTGAATTACTCCGGTCGCCTCCGGCCATCCCCGCCGGCGAGATCGATCGCAAAAGAACGGCCGCTCGACGGCGCACCTATCGGTCCGTGTCGATCTGCATTTTATCGCCGCCACCGCTCGCCCCCAACTCATCTGCGGCACGACCGTGGTGATCCGCGGCGATTCGTCGCTCGCCGACGAACCACCCGCGGTGGCGCGGCCGTGTGCCTTGCCGTGGTGGTGCTGGGGCGTTTGTGCCCGGCGACGCCTGGCCTGGCTGCGGCCTGGCACTGCCGTGGTCGGCCCGTGCCGCCGTGCCGCCATGGCACGCTGCGGTGCTTCTGCTCCAGGTGCGTTCGCCCCCTTCTCCCTCTGTCTTGTTCTTCCTCTTCGTCTAGCCCCCGCTACGGCTATTCCATCTCTTGGAGATGTGACCGTGCCGTCTTCTTTGGTCTTGCTATGCTTCTTCTTTGTGCCTATCTTTACCGTGTGTCTTTCTTCTTTGTGCTCTGCTTACCATGGCCATTGCTTCTGTGACCATGCCTGTGCTTGTGTTGCTCCTGCCATGGTTGCTAGCTACTGCTGAGAATCTATTTGCTCTCCTTATGTTGCTATACTCCCCATGCTCTAGCCTATGCTATGCTGGTGTGCTTCTCCCACTGGATTATGGATATGTGCTTACCTTCTGTGTTGTTGTGGCTCATGAGCACTTGCTCATGTGCACTCCATGATGCTCCTGCTAAGCTAGCTTGATCCTGGGCTTGCTATTGGTACTGTGCTCTTGTTGTGTAACCATCGAACTGCCCCTGGCTTGATTTCTGTGATGAATCCTTGCATTATTGCAAGTGCCAGTGCCTCTGTGTGTTGTACATTGAGCTCTAACTCATGGTAGGGCTTTACTAGGCTTGTCTGTTATCTAGCTACTTCATTTCTTTGCTGATGTGATTCTGGATACAATTATAAACTTGTTTATATGATTATCTGTGAAGCAATTCATTATGAGATGTGGCTATTTAATACATATTATCACTGTAATTGTGCTGGGCTTGGTTCTAGTATGCCTTAGCATGCCCTAGCATGCTCTGTCATGCTCTAGCAAGTTCCTGATGATCATATGATCATCAGTTGCTTGTAAAGGATGCTGGGTTGTGACTGTGCCTCACTGCTGCTCTTCCTTGTGTCTGTGTGACACCAAAATCTGTACCGATTCATGCTTTTGCTTGCTCAAGCAGCTGCTGGTGCTTGCAATGATCCATTGGATCATCAGCAAGGTTCTGGTGCATCAATTACTTGTGTAATTCATTTATCTGTGTATCTTGGCATGATTTAATTGATAAATGAGATGAACTGTTTATGCAGTTATGATTCTTTAATTAAATTGACTTGAGCTAGAGGGATGCCAACCTTTGTTGGGGACCCTAGCTCACTCTGAACCCTCTGGGTAATGATGGGTGGCTTTGTTGGATTGTCTTGTGGGTATGAGGTGGCCCTGGCAGCCTTTTGGTGTTGTCCAAGGTAGCTCCCCTTCTCTGTGGCTTGCTGTGGTTGGTGAATGCATTACTGGTTAATCCATTGTTGGATTTCCAGTGGTCTTTGATGTTGACAAACAAGAATAGACACATATTGTCTATCTGTCTGATGGTGTGCTAGGTTTTAGGTGCTAGGTGACTTTGGCTGGATAGATAGGATCATTTCCTTGCTGGATTGCCTTGGTTATGCCACTGTTTTGGTCTAACCAGTGTTCCCTTGGTGATTTCCTATTGGCTTCACCCATTTTTACTTGCACCAACTGACTTGGTAGCCAGATGCTGACACAACATGGTACTCACACCCTATGGCTTGTGTGTGTTTGATGCACATGCTTATATATGAGCAAAACAGATGCTTGCTCATGATTCTCTGTGTATACCTCACTCCAGCTCCTAGAATGAGTGTTGATGTAGTGGATTTGCTTCTGGTTGGATTTATGTGCTTGCCCTGCTCCTCATGGCTTGCTGGTGATGTTTTACTCCATCAATCCCTGCTCAACAGCTTCTAGTTCTTGGTGGAACTGGAACTGGATGGTTTCTGGTGGTTCTATGTTCTTCTAGTTCTTGATGTTCTTACCTCTTGTGAGTTGCTGCTGATGAGCTGCTAGGTTCTGGCGGTGGAAAATGTTTTATATGATCCTCTCTTTGCTCTCTTGGTCGACAGCTGAGCCTGGCACCATTTTGGTGACTCCCCTGGCTGTGTGTGCTGGTGGGCATGCACACAGCCCTGTGAGCTGCCTGTGTGGTTACTGGTTGGGACTTGGTCCTGTGAGTGGACCAGCTCGACTGATCCAGGGTCATATCCTCTTCATTTTCCATTTTTTTGCTAACCTGCCAAGTGGCATTGCCACTTGGCATAATCCAATGTTTGCTTCATGTGTGTGCAGGGATCAAGAGTTGATCAAGATGAAGATCAAGATCATCTTGCACAAGCATTTCATGAAGATTACTTGTGTAGTTTAGAATATGCCATTTATTTGTAATTTTCCTTTTTCTTTTTCTATTTCCTCAATTCTTGTAATGTGTTGTAGTTTCATAATTCTCAAGAATATTGTAAATGACTTTGTATCTTGTGTGATTATGAATAAAGCTCCAATTTTCCTTAACGAGCTTTATATAATAGTTGTACTTTTTATATACTTGATTATTTATATTTGTTTAATGAATTACTTCAATTTGAATTATGAAATATTCATGTGATGTTTGAATTTGAAATTCAAACACAAGTTGTTTGAATTCAATCATGCAACTTAAAGTTGTGATGCACTAACCCCTCTCTTCTCAAAAACCCTAATTGAGTTAAGTGAGGTCCAAATTTATCGCACTCTCGAAACCCTAACCCTGTAAGGTGTCGAGAGAGAAACTTGTCCCCCTTCGATGCAGTTTTCTTTTAAGAGCGCGAAATTTCCCCAGAATTTACGATGCAATGCACATCCCTTTCTAAAATCTACCCCCTTGATCGTCTCTAAACCTGGGACATTACAGCCTTCCCCCTTAAAGAAAACTTCATCCCGAAGTTGTGGTTGTAATACCTGAACAGTTCTGGGTAAGACTTTCTCAGGTCTTCTTCCTTCTCCCAGGTGGCTTCCCTCTCGGGGTGATGCTTCCACTGGATCTTGCAGTACTTAATGGCTCTATTCCTGAGTTGTTTCCAATTTTCCTCAAGAATCTTGGCTGGCTTCTCGATATAGGTCAAGTCTGGTTGTAGCTCTAGCTCATCATGTGATACTGGCTCTTCTGGGGTCTTCAAACATTTTCTGAGTTGAGACACATGGAATACATTGTGAACTTGAGCTAACCTTCCCGGTAGATCCAATTCAAAGGCTAATCCTCGGTTCTGACTCAGTATCTTGAAAGGTCTGATGTATCTAGGGCTAAGCTTCCCCTTTACTCCAAATCTCTGAAGACCTTTCATCGGACTTACCTTAAGGTAAAACATGTCTCCAACTTTTGGCTCCCATGTCCTTCTCTTTTGGTCTGCATAGCTCTTATGTCGGCTTTGGGCTATTTTGAGTCTATCTCTTATGATGTCGATGACCTGCTGCTTTTCCTTAACATAGTCTGGATTGAACTCTTTGCTTGAGCCTGCCTCGTACCAACAGATCGGTGATCTGCATTTTCTTCCATACAGAGCTCACTACAAGAAATATGTTAACTAGTGACCTTCTGATAGTGACCACATATAAGTTGGTCGTAACTCCATGACCATTTCGCAGCAAATGGTCGCATGTCGTTTGGGAGGGTTCAAGCCCTAAATCACCACGACCATTTTACTTACAAAGGTCATGATTTTCTTACACGAAATGGTCATAGAGAAGATGAAATGGTTAACGACCTTATATTTAGCGGACTACGACTAATTTAGATGGTCATGACTATTATTTCATGATGCCTTAAAATGACTAATCGGCCACCTCAGCAAATCCACTTACATGTCAGTGTCTATGTGGCAACTTTCGGCTATGTGTGTAAATAGCACTAGGTTTAAATCTACTAATAAAATCTGGAACCCAGTCTTATCTACGTGGAAAATTCCGATTAGATGCGTGGATAGCGCTACTTTAAATCTACCATTGACATCTGGGACCCACTAACCTGTTGGCCAAGAGGTTCAACTACACCAAGCCTATCCAATGACATTGGGACCTACATGTCTCGTGGGGACATACCTGGCATGGGAGACCCGCAGGTTAGGTAAGTGCATAGTAGAATTTCTGAGCGAAAATACGCCCGCGGAATCTGAAATTAGACGCGGGCGAACTGCCCCACTTCCCCGCCCTGCGAAACAAAAATTTCGCTAAGTACCGTCCCTAGCCTCCTATTCTCTAACCCTAACTCTCCGCCGCCACCCACCCTTTCTCTTCCGATCCAATGTCCCATACCGCCGCCCCTCCCGTCCCCCACTCACCGCTCTCCAAGTCTTCGCTTAGTCGTCGTCCTCCGACCTCGCAGCAGAAGCAACCCGCCATGGCCGCCGCCTCCGCGTCTGATATGGAGAGCAAGGAGGCACTGGGCTTCGTCAACAACCCGCGGATGGTCGGCCTCGCCGTAGATCAGCGCGCGTGAGAGCATGCGGTGGTCCGGTCCACGAGGCCGATGGATCAGGCCGCAGAGTTCTACAACCAGACCATCGATGAGGTCAGACCCCCGCACTTGAATCCCCATTTCCCCCACCCGCGCATCGGTCTCTGCATCTCTTGGTAGTAGATTGGTTCGTGTCGGAGCGCAGGGGAAATTCGTAGGCCTTGCGGTGTGGCTCGATTCGAAATTTATGTGGATTCGTTTCGTCTCGCTGCAGGCAGCGTTGGGGGCAGTGCAGTACCAACTTCTGGACATTTTCCATCCCAGTGTGGTGCCGATGCACAAGCTTAATTAAGCAGATTTCTGATGCGTTCCTATTCGTTAAAGGATGCCGTATTGTACAACTTAGATGGCCGCGATGCTGATTTTGGGGGTGTTGTTCCGTAGGTGAATTTCGGCTAAGACGGAGCACGCCATGATCCACAACTACAAGGTTCTCCAGGATGTTTTCAACAAGCTGCGAATCAACAAGGTATCAGCTCTTGGCCTGGCAATTTTTTCCTTGATCCATGTATTTGTTCATGATTATGTCTCTCGGTTTTCCATGTGTGGATATGGTGTGTTGAGATTCAAAACACAACAGATATATGTTCTTGATGCTTGCATATGGTAATGGCCAAATAATCATTCAACAATGCACTAAGTTTGTTATGCAGTACTTAAGTTGTGCCCATTATTGTGCACGGTGAGTAGTGAGGAGGGATGGGAATGAAATTAAGAGATGTTTTCATGGAACCCCCAGATCCGTGCAACTGCTTGCGATTTGTTTTGATTCCGTCGTGCGTGTTGTGTTCTAATGAAATTTTCGGTGTGATTTTAGGAATGGCCTCAAGGAGAAGCAAGCCTCTGTAGATCTGGCTAAGAACGAGATCTAGAAAGGTCTTGATTTCCCATTAGGCCATATGATTTTTTTACACAATAGGTATAGCAATCATTTAGTTGCATCCTTTAATCTCCCTGTACCTTACCTTATTGTTATGGCCAACTTTTTGACTCCTGTAGAACCGGCCTACAATTTTCTTATCTTTTGATTGTTCGAAAGATACTTGTTGTAAATGCAAAGCATCGGAAGATACTTGTTGTAAATGCAAAGCATAAAAAAATTAAGAAAAGTTTTGATTGTTCGTTTCTTTTCTTTTGTCGCCCTTCTCTGTTCTTCCCATGAGCCTTTTTCCAATTATAAGATCAGCAACAAGATGGGCTTGAGCCTGCAATGGAGGCAACTATCTAGTTCCTGAACAAGGCGGTGAAGTCAGTGCTTGTCGGCAGCCGAATGCCTTTGTTGACCCTGTAGATGCAGCACTACAGGCCTTTGTTGACCTTGTAGATGAAGGCCTTTCTTATGTCCGGATTGGCGCTTTTTGGCATGTTTCAGTGTTGGTGCAAGTAAAGAGAATCTTATGTGCCAACAATTCTGTCAGTTCTTTGCAAACGATGCCGAGAAGGGTCAGTATACCTTAATATATATTGTACACTGTAACTTTTCTCCATTATCAGTTTTGTTTGAACTCTGTATGTAAACTGGCAAGCTTACTATGTGTTTCATGGCAATGCGTTTACTGAACTAATGTAATATTTTTCTGACATAATATGCATGTGTTACCGTCAGAAACCCACCGGCGAGCAGCGACGAGCAACACCGTAGAGCCAGGAGGCTCCCAGGACTGCGGTTGGCCCTGGTCCCTCGGGCGACGGCCCACAATGCTCCTGGTACACACGTCCGATGCTGATGCAAGGGCGTGCCACCTGACCTATACCTGGTCAGGAAGGTGATGGATTGCTTCGACTTAATTTCCTGCATGGCAAACACGTAAACATTAAATACGAGCCCCGATCGGCTCTTAGGTTACTCTGTGGATCGGCTCTAAGAGCCGATTGCCCCATGGAACACGTTAGATTTTACATTAACATGGGGATCCTGCTTAATCAAAAACAAGCTAAACTAACCTACGATAGTCTAGGGTTTTCACCGCATAACCGGAACATCCTATGCGTAGTTGAGCCTAGCAGACACGTAAGATGATAGGAAAACTAGCCCTAAAGAGGCCTAAAAACCAACATGAAGTTGATCCCCGGAACAATCCCTTTAGGACTTCATTAACCACGCCTTACGCGCTACCGGATCGTTCAACCCGTTTATAAGGCCTAACCATGCGGATATCAAACCAATCCTTGAAGAACAAGGAGCAACTATAACAGATTAGATCTACTAGCTAAAGAACAAGCAGGATGCTAAACAAGTACATCGTGAAAGCATCGACGTCAACCCCAAAACACCTGAGATAAGGGTGTTGCTCGCCATCAAAAAGGCTTCAGCACGAGCAACACCAAGAACGAATAAACTGATACTGCCTAGATCGCACGATGCGATCTAGGCAGCATGTTGCTTACCCGGGAGAAACCCTCGAAACAAGGGGTGGCGATGCGCCTAGATTGATTTGTTGTGAACGTGATCGTCCTCTTTCTCAAATAACCCTAGATACATATTTATAGCCCGTAGACTTTCTAATTTGGGAATAATCCCAACCGTGCACGAGCTAAACTCTGTTTTAATCCTAACCGACATGGAATCTACTATAATTTACAGATACACGGGCCACTTGGCCCAAATTCTAGTACAAGGCCGATTCGTGACCGTTTTACGTACATAGCTTCCAAGCCCGTTTAAATCACGGCCCACTTTCTGATCTGGTTAAATTCTGGTGATAACACATGCCCCCCTGGTTTTGGCAATGGTAATTCCAAAACCACTCTAGTTTTTCTTCGTCGGGTCATGTCGTGGCAGAGCAGAACCGTTGCAGTATCCTTCATCATGATGCCTTGCCTTCTCAACTTCTCTGCACGATTTGACAGTTTTTTTGACACCACTTCCTCGGAAATTGCTGTGGCATTAATTCTCCACTATATCCCCTTTATTTAACCGCGCCGAACAGTTCGCCTCTTCATCCCCTTGCCCTGTACTAGCCATCGGCAAAAAAAAACCCCTTCCTCTGCAGCCATGTCGTCGTCCTCCTCCTCCTCCTCTGCCTCATCCGGCCTTTCCTTCGGCTCCTCCTCCTCCAGCGAGCTAGAGCAGGAGGTCAATCTGATGGCCATCTACGAGGCTCTCGCCCCCGAGTACTGGGACGAGAGGGATTGGGATTCTTCCATCGAGTCAGAGGACGACGAGGCCCTCACCGACGGAGAAGAAGACCTCCAGTTCCTTGCTGACGGAGAGCTGGAGGCAGCAAGCGACGACGACCTCTTCTCATGGGAGGCGGACCTCTCCTCCGACGGAGAGGAAGGAGAAGCGGAGGAAGACTCCTGCTCCTCCTCCGAGGAATACCCACCGGCCAAGCGCTTCCGCGCTGGGTCGGATGGCGATGATGATGACGACGACGAGGAAGATGAATCCCCCGCCGGTGGCATCAGTGACGAGGACGAGGACGCCGCCGGCAGCAGTGCCGATAGCAGCGAGGACGACGACGACGAGGGTAGCGATGGCCCTTAGATTAGGGAGTAGTGCAGGGCCAGTAGTAGTAGTACATTAGGCATCGGATGATCCTTTTGAGAACCATCGGCTCTTCCTTGTAAGACCTTTCCGTTAATCAATGAAGAATGTTCCTCCAATTTGGTTTTCCAATCGACCAATTTTAATTATTCCGATTGCCAAAAGTAGGTCAACGCACCAAGAACCGATAGCAGCGCATCGGTCTTCCCCCAATAGATGCTCATACGGCCCAAATCAAAGACCTAATCAGACAAACTCAAGTAAACATTCCTCATTCAGACTGTAACTTGACACCTGCTCATAATATTTTGTAGTACTAGAGTCGATGGCTACGCATCGGCTGTTTTATTCTCAAGTCGATGACCATGCATCGGCTCTTGCTTCGCACATATATTTCTTTTATCGGCCGATTGCATACATCGGCCCCCACATTCCACTGCTCAGGTTGATGTAAAAAAAATTTACTGGCCGATTTAAAATCGGCCCCCGTATCTCACTGCCCATCATCCCACATACTTGGGAAATACTTCTTGAGATGCTGGCCATTGACGGCCACTGGGAACTTTACACCATCCAACTGCTCGAGCATGTATGCATTGCCTTTTAGGACTTGATCAACTCTGTACGGCCCGTGCCAATTTGGAGACCATTTACCATATGCCTTGTCCTTAGTCCCCAACGGCAGTACAACTTCCCATACTAGATCACCAACCTGAAACTCCTTTGGTCTCACCTTCTTATTATATGCGCGAGCTACCTTAGCTTTATTCTCTTTAATCTTCTCCAATGACCCGTTAAATCCTCAATAGTATCACTCATCAGGGCCGCATATTCTTCAGATGTTAGGTCATTCTGAAACGTAACACGTCTCGATCCAGCCGTAATTTCCCAAGGCAATACGGCTTCTTGTCCATAAACCAGCTAGTATGGCGAAGTTTTTATAGCCCCATGACATGACATACGATAAGCCCACAAAGCTTCTGACAATACTTCATGCCAACGTCTAGGGTGCTCGTCAACTTTCCTCTTAATCAACTTGATGAGGCTCTGGTTAGACGCTTCAGCTTGCCCATTTGCTTGAGCATAGTATGGAGACGATCGGATCAACTTAATTCCCATGTCGTCACAGAACTTTCTGAACTCTTTAGAAATAAAGACCGAACCTCCATCGGTCGTAATAGTCTGGGGAATTCCGAATCTATGAATGACATGTTCTTTCACAAAATTGACAACATCTTCCGATTTTACCTTCTTCATAGGGACAGTCTCCACCCATTTAGTGAAGTAATCTGTAATGGCCAAAATCCACTCGTGGCCTTTGCTTGATGCAGGATGGATTTTGCCGATCATATCCATGCCCCAACCACTAAATGGCCAAGGTTTGATGATGGGGTTCATTGCTGACGCAGGCACCATCTGCATTTTACCAAACATCTGACACGCTTGGCATCCCTTATAATACCTGAAGCAGTCCTCAAGCATGGTGGGCCAGTAAAACCCTGATCGTCTGATCAGCCACTTCATCTTATGAGCCGATTGGTGAGTTCCACAGGCGCCTTCATGTACTTCGTGTAAGAGCCGATTCAACTCGGCTGGTCCCAAGCATTTGAGAAGTAATCCCTCCAAAGTCCTGTAGAACATGTCGTCTCCTATAAGTAATATTTCATGGCCTTGTACCTTATCCGTTTAGGTGCCCCCCGAGCCGAATCTCTCAAGTAATTGAAGATATCGGCTCTCCAATCATCCTGCTCCAGGAACTGCATTTGAACATCGTCTTCATCTGTTACGTCCTTGTAGCCTGATGCTACCTGTGCAAGGTTGTTGGCCTCGGTATTTTGTGACCTTGGGATCCAATTAAAGTTTATGTACCTAAATTGTGCCATCAGCTCACGGCATTGCACCCATAATGGAAAGAGTGATTCACTTTCGCACTTGTATTCCTCTGTGAGCTGGGAAATCACCAACTTTGAATCTCCAAAGATTTCCACCGCTTCTGCCCCGGCTTCCAAAAGCAACTCCATTCCCTTGCGTATTGCCTCATACTCAGCGACATTATTGGTGCAAGGGGTGGATAACCTGATTGAGAAGGAGTACATTGCCCCCCGAGGCGACACGAGTAGAATGTCGATGCCACAACCATCACTACAAGCCGATCCATCGAAGAACATGGCCCATGCACGTACAGATAGTGCGGCTATGTCAGTGTTGATTCGTTCAGCAATTAAATCGGCCAATGCTTGTCCCTTGACTGCCTTCGCAGGCTGATACCGGAGATCAAATTCTGACAATGCAAACATCCACTTGCCGAGTCGGCCTTTCAACACAGGAGCTGATAACATGTGTTTGATGACGTCTGATTTGCATATGATGATAATCTCCGCGTTCAGCAAAACGTGACGAAGCTTGGTGCAGGTAAAAAACAGGCAAAGGCACAACTTTTTGATCTCAGGGTACCTGGTTTCTGCATCCAGCATCCTTCTGCTGAGGTAGAACGCGACTTTCTCCAAACCATCGTAGACTTGCACCACTACTGAGGCGATATAAGTATTGGCTACTGACAGATAGATAAAGAATGGTCTGTCTTGCTGGGGCGGCACCAACACAGGTGGCTTCATTAGATACTCTTTAATCTCGTCGAACGCTTGCTGTTGCTCTGCCCCCCAGTGAAATTCCTCGTCGGCTTTGATTTTTATTAATCCCATGAACGGCTCGATCCACCCCGATAGGTTGGAGATGAACCTTCTGACAAAGTTGATTTTGCCGATGAGACATTGCAGTTCTTTCTTCGTGGTAGGCGGCTTCATTGTGCGCACTGCCTCCTGACTCTTCAGGCCGATCTCGATTCCTCGTTCATGAACCAAGAAGCCCAGGAATTGACCGGCCGTCACACCAAAAGCACACTTCTTAGGATTCATTCTCAGTCCGAACTTCCTAGTTCGGTCCAAAATACGTTGCAAATCCTCCAAGTGTCCTTCTATCGAGACAGACTTGACTACCACATCATCGATGCAGATCTCTACCAACTTGCCGATCAGATCATGAAAAATGTAATTCATGGCCCTTTGGTACGTCGCGCCGGCATTCTTCAATCCAAAAGTCATGACCACATATTCAAACAAGCCCACTGATCCAGGTACTCTGAATGCAGTCTTATGTATATCTTCTGGAGCCATAAAAATCTGGTTGTAACCAGCGTTGCCATCCATAAAACTCAATGCTTTATGACCAGCAGCTGCGTTGATCAACGTTTCTGCTACCGGCATTGGATACTCATCCTTTGGAGTGGCTCTGTTGAGATCCCAAAAATCTATGGCGACACGCATTCGGCCGTCCTTTTTCTCCACAGGTACGACACTGGAAATCCACTCAGCATACCTGCATGGCCTGATGAACCCTGCAGCCAACATTTTCTCAATCTCCATTTTGACTTCCTCTAAGACTTCGGCCTTCATCTGTCGTGCTCGTTGCTGGAACGGCCGAAATCCTTTCTTAAGAGGGAGCCGATGCTCGATGATGCTCCTGTCTAACCTGGGCATCTCTGTATAATCCCAGGCGAAACAATCTGGGTATTCTCTCAACAGAGCTATCATCAGACTCCTCAGATGTGGATCCAACTTCTTGCTGATAAATGTTGGTCGTGGTTTATCCCCAGGACCAATGTCGATCTCTTCTAGCTCATCAGCCGATGTAAACCCATACCCTAGCTTTCCATCACCTGTTAGATCAATGCTGAACACAGGCATAATATATGATAAGGGTAATATGGGCCGATTGCCTGAATCGGCCTCCTTTTTCATTGCACTGCTTAATACGGATTTATAACTTATTCTTATTTTTGGGGGCCGATCGCCGGGATCGGCCTTGCTACACATGTCTAGTGACTTTGGTGCGGTTACACTGTCAGGACAGTGGATAAGACCAGCCTCACCCCGTTTTTTGTAACCTCAATGCGCTCACACCCGTCCAGATTGACTCCAGAGAGCGGCTCTTGGTCCACCGCGTCCCAAATGTTCATGCCAGCCGTTGAAATTTCGGCTGTGTCATCTGCATGGACGACCTCCACCTCATCGCCATCCCACTGTATCAAGCATTGGTGCATTGTGGATGGAATGCAGCAATTGGCGTGAATCCAATCTCTCCCTAGCAGGACGGCGTAGGTGCTCTTGCTATCGACGATGAAGAACGATGTAGGGATGGTTTTTCGGCCTACTGTCAGATCCACGCTTAGAACACCTTGCGCTTCTGATGCTTGGCCGTTGAAGTCGCTCAATGTGACGTTGGTTTTGATCAGATCTGCGCTAGAGCGTCCCAGGCGACGTAGCATGGAGTACGGCATTATGTTGACTGCCGCTCCCGTGTCCACCAGCATCTTGTTGACAGGCTGCCCGTTGATATATCCTTTCACGTACAAAGCCTTCAAATGTCTGTAGCTTCTTTCTCGTGGCTTTTCAAAGACAACTGGCCGTGGGCCGCAGTCAAGTTGTGCCACAGATGTCTCTTCTGATCTTGGAGCACAAAACTCTGACGGAAGTATGAACACCATGTTGGCACCAGCCGATGTCTTATCATCGGCTTTCTTCGGTTTGGGACGCCACTCTTGCTTCTGTGGGCGGCCCTCCTCGTCCAAAGTTTGCTGAATTTTCGCGGCCAGATCGGGCCGTGCCTTTCTCAACGTGTGCAGGTATAACCTCTCGGCTTCCTCCAAGCTGCGTAGCCGCTGTACTCTGCGTTTCTGAGAATGACTGAGTCCGTCAGGGCACCACCTTGGCCGGTGGTATCTACCCTCTTCTTCTTCATAGTCGTCTAACTCCTCGAGATCTTCCTCTCGATCGAGAGGACTCAGCTTGTTTGTTCCGACGCGGGAGAGGCCCTAGACGTTTGAACAATGACACATCTGCCGCATCCTTCTTCTTTGATCTACACTCTGGGCAGCTTTCGATTGTCGGCAATCGGCTCATTCCTGAATCCCAGCAATGTTTAAAGAACGGGCAGTCCCAGTGACGGTCCATGTCCTCTTGCTCTTTTGACCTTCCCCTGGTACGGCGCTCATATCTTTCGTCATCTCTATTATACCGACGATACTTTCTGTCATTTACGTTAGGCCGATGAGCTACGTCATCGGCTGTATCATACCGTCGGCGCTGGTCATGCTGATGCTCATATTTGTTAAGAAGGTGCTCTGAGAGTGGTCGCTGGTACCGCACGCTTCTCACTTGATCCTCGGTCACGTACCGTTTGTCATCGTATCGGGGCCGATCGCATGAACCGGCCTCCTCCTTGTCCTTGCCACGAGAACGACTGCTCTCTTCTTTGTCCTTGCCAGAGTGGTATACAGGTCCTGCCATGTTGATACTGAACGAGAAATCTGGCTGACGCCTCGTGGGGTAACTATACTCCACCATGTTGACAGCAGGGAACGGTTGTGTGTCCACTTTCATGGCATACTGGCTGAAAATCAGACGGCCTTGCTCTATCGCCATTTGGATCTGCTGACGCAACACTTTGCAGTCGCTGGTGGTATGTGTGAACGAATGATGCCACTTGCAGTATGGCCTTCCGTTCATCTCTTGGGCCGTAGGGACTCTATGGCCTTCGGGTAACTTCAGCTGCTTCTCTTTAAGCAAGAGATCGAAAATCTGCTCAGCTTTGCTCACGTCGAAGTCGAACCCTCTTGCAGGACCTTGTGGTTTAACCCACTTGCAGGATACGGGGTTTGCCCCCCGAGCCCATTCAGCCACAGCCACTTCCTGATCTCCTGCCGCATCTTCATCTTCTTCTACCTCGATCAGGCTTACTGGGCGTTTGAACTTGTCCTGGTACAATTCTGGATGGCGCTGTTCATATAATGATAGTTTATGCACCATATGCGCCAGGGAGGTATACTCTGCCTGAGAAGCCATGTCCTTGATTGGCGATGCAAGACCTACCACTGCCAGATCAACGGCTTCTTTCTCGTTTAAACGAGCCGAATAGCATCGGTTCCTCACAGTTCTGAAGCGCTGAATGTACTCTGACACTGTCTTTTCACGCCTCTGTCGCACTTGTGCCAAATCGGCAATGCCAGCTTCGGAAGAATCTGAGTGATATTGTATGTGGAACTGTTCTTCCATCTGCTTCCACGTTCGGATTGAGTCTGGGGGCAGCGAGGTGTACCACCCAAAAGCCGATCCTGTGAGAGACTGCGCGAAAAATCTCACGCGTAGCTGGTCTGATGCTGAAATCATGCCCAACTGTGCCAAATATCGGCTCACGTGTTCAATTGAGCTAGAGCCTTCTGACCCACTGAACTTTGAGAACTCTGGGAGCCGATATTTAGGTGGCAGTGGTATTAGATCATACTCATTAGGATACGGCTTGGAATAGCCGATTGCCCTTCTCTTTGGCACCATGCCGAACTGGTCTCTCAAGATCGCACTGATCTGGTCCACTGTAGGAGCTGCAGGGGCTGAACTTTGCTGATCTGCTGCAGTGGCGTACTTGGCTAGCCACGCCTGTTTATCGGCGTCTCCTCCAGCAATTCCTCCTGTGACTCCAGAAATTCCTCCTGTGGCTCCAGAAATTCCTCCTGCTGTAATCTGGTTCGTGCGCGCCAAATTGTTGCAATCTGGCACATACATGCACGTGTATCCGTGGGGGATTTCCTTAGGTGGTTCCAGCATGAACTGGTAATCAGCAGGATCGCCTCCAATCTTGTGGACGACGAAAGCCGGCGAACCCCGTGGCTCTGGAGCTGCAAGCGCGAACGGTAGCGGCGGTCTGGTCTGGAACGGCAGTTCTCCCTGGTGAGTCCCTAGGACCGGGCCTGACGGGGAGTATTGATGCTTCATTATTTCCTGAACCACGCGGACCGCGATGCGCTCCAAAGTGTTCACCAGGCTCTCAGAGTGCCAATGAAGAGAATGAGCCGCCATGTAATTAACTTCTTGGCGCAGAGCTCTGGTGCGCTCCTCTGAAGGGGTAGACAGATCTACTCCATCGAGAGCACCATCGGGTGAGAACCCTTTCCACCTGATGCCATGTGAACGGGTCTTTGTGAAAGAGCCGATGAGATCGGCTTCGAAGATGGCTTTGATCTCATCATACTTCTTCTTGTGATCCTTAGGCAACTCTTCGTACTTGACTGGTTCGTCCACCATCTCGGAGGCAGATGTCGATGCCGTTGTTGTTGACGGTCCCACCAGGCGTGCCAGAATGTGTTACCGTCAGAAACCCACCGGCGAGCAGCGACGAGCAACACCGTAGAGCCGGGAGGCTCCCAGGACTGCGGTTGGCCCTGGTCCCTCGGGCGACGGCCCGCAATGCTCCTGGTACACACGTCCGATGCTGATGCAAGGGCGTGCCACCTGACCTATACCTGGTCAGGAAGGTGATGGATTGCTTCGACTTAATTTCCTGCATGGCAAACACGTAAACATTAAATACGAGCCCCGATCGGCTCTTAGGTTACTCTGTGGATCGGCTCTAAGAGCCGATTGCCCCATGGAACACGTTAGATTTTACATTAACATGGGGATCCTGCTTAATCAAAAACAAGCTAAACTAACCTACGATAGTCTAGGGTTTTCACCGCATAACCGGAACATCCTATGCGTAGTTGAGCCTAGCAGACACGTAAGATGATAGGAAAACTAACCCTAAAGAGGCCTAAAAACCAACATGAAGTTGATCCCCGGAACAATCCCTTTAGGACTTCATTAACCACGCCTTACGCGCTACCGGATCGTTCAACCCGTTTATAAGGCCTAACCATGCGGATATCAAACCAATCCTTGAAGAACAAGGAGCAACTATAACAGATTAGATCTACTAGCTAAAGAACAAGCAGGATGCTGCCCTTACACCTTGCATAGGTGTAAGGACAGCCAGATATTGAGGGATAGCGTAGCTAAACAAGTACATCGTGAAAGCATCGACGTCAACCCCAAAACACCTGAGATAATGGTGTTGCTCGCCATCAAAAAGGCTTCAGCACGAGCAACACCAAGAACGAATAAACTGATACTGCCTAGATCGCACGATGCGATCTAGGCAGCATGTTGCTTACCCGGGAGAAACCCTCGAAACAAGGGGTGGCGATGCGCCTAGATTGATTTGTTGTGAACGTGATCGTCCTCTTTCTCAAATAACCCTAGATACATATTTATATTCCGTAGACTTTCTAATTTAGGAATAATCCCAACCGTGCACGAGCTAAACTCTGTTTTAATCCTAACCGACATGGAATCTACTATAATTTACAGATACACGGGCCACTTGGCCCAAATTCTCGTACAAGGCCGATTCGTGACCATTTTACGTACATAGCTTCCAAGCCCGTTTAAATCACGGCCCACTTTCTGATCTGGTTAAATTCTGGTGATAACAGCATGTTCATTCTGCGGTCATGTGATTGGTAGACCTTTGTTCACTATCTGAATATGCTAATCGTTGATGATCATTCTACTGTAACTTGTTGTTTCTAGACTTTTATTATATCATGACATAAATTACCATCACGTGCTCTTTCTCTCTCTCTCTCATTGTTGGACATGTTGCTATCTATTTTAGAGATTAGCGTGTAGGGTCATCATTATATAGGTTAACTAGTTTTGTTGTCATACAAATGTGCTTGTCTCATTGATTTGTGTGCTTTTCTATTCTGCAGGCTTTGTGAAGAAGAGTAAGGCTGAGAAACATCCCAACAAGCCCAAGTGCCCCTCGAGTGCCTTCTTAGTCTCTGTGCATTTCCCTCATCTACGTGATATTTCTATATCCGTTTTGATTCTGTGGTTTGTGTCGTGTTCTAACTATTGTTTTGGTGTGTTTCTAGTTCTTCCGGGAGGGGTTCAGGAAGGTGTTAAAAAGATTCGGCTCGCTCTTCTGAAAAACAAAATCCTAACACTGAATAAGTTTATGGCATTTAAGTTCAACCAACCTTGTAGTAAAACTATTCACCTTCATTTTGTGGAGATAGAATACCTACTTGTTGAAATTTATAGTCATTTATAATTTGCAACATAGTTTTCACTGTAAAGAAAACATTTAAATTCAATATGTAAGGGGTCTGACTATTTACTTCTTGACTTAAAGTGAGAGAATTAGTATAGAGGGCTCTTCATGACTGTTGATATGCATTTCTTATCTTTTATTTCTATTTTGCCAGTCAAGCTCTATCTGGGAATTTGGCCAGCATGCTACTTGCAATTTTGCAAAATATGAGGTTCCTTTTGGGCACCATGCCTACCTTTATTGATTCCACCATCAATGAGATGATAGTCTTGTACTTTTGCTGTAACACCTATATAGCTAATGATGTTGAATAATGTGATAATCTCATCACTCATGTACTGAATTTTCATTTCTCAGACTCGATACTTACTATCGCTGGTGCAGTAGTGCTAGTTACATTGGTATTGTGTCAGTTCTCCTTGCTTTGTGTGAGTTCTTTGGATGACCCCCTTTGCACAAGAGAGGTAGTTCGTTGGGACCAATTGAGGTAATTTATTTGCCTTGTAGAAGTTGTTCTGCTCGATGTCCTCATTTTATGTATTCATCAAAAGTATCTCTGTTTCCATCAGAACTGAAATATTGAATCATATGGTTAGTTTCTAGTGTAATTGTGCTAAAAAATGGCCGATGTTTTCCACTGAACTACTGCGGTAGCCTGCACAAAAACCTATATCAACTCTGTTCCACTTCACTTCACATTGAAATTTCAACACTAAACATTCAAAACTCTGTGTGTTGCTATATTACTGATATGGTATTGTCTTATTATCATATTGATTTGTTTTCTACTTCATAGAATCTCATAAGCCAACTATTTATTCAGTATGACATCTAGCCAAGATTTTTTTGAATGGTCTATCCATAATATATTAGCTTCAGTTTTTTATTCTTCCCTGCTGATTCATTAAACAAGACACCCAAGGAAGGAACGATGATAGTTAATACTGCCGTTGTGGTTGCCAAGTGTGTTGAAGGTCATGTCATAGTCTGACTTAATAGTCATCTATTGAGTCCTGAATATGGTTCATATGACAGGAGCAGCACCCTGGCTTGTGATCGCTATCGAAGGAGCTCAAGTCTGTAGAAGTTTGAAGTCACACTCTAGTTATACTATGATTATCATTGTATCTGTTATGTAACTGACTGAATCTGGCTGTTATTTGAAATACTAAGTGTGTATTATGTCTATTCTGATTTAAATATTTGTTATTTAATAACTTACAAACAGAAATCTTAAGGGCATGACCAGAACCCACAAACTAGAACCTGGTAACTGGGCTCCTCTTACTAGAACCTGACAACTAGACCCACCTAACTAATGGACCCATCTTCCAAATAAAGGCCGTTGTAGTTGCCAAAAATCAAGCCCACGTCCAAAAATTTAAAAAGGCTGAAAGGTTGGGCCTTGCCCATGTGCCGAGAATTGATAGGAAAAATAAATAAATAGGCTCAATTGTTGGGCTTGGCCCATGTAAAGTGCAAAATTGGATTGGGCTGAATTTGATCCACGACCATTTTGTTTGGTCACCGATCTGCCACGTAGGATTCGCCACATTGGATCTGACGTGGACATGTTGGGTAGCATGTGACCAAAATTTTGGTTATAGAATCTATGACCATCAATCTTGGTCATATCCCTCTACGACCATTCAAAATAAAAAGGTCGTTGTGCGCCGTCAGTGACGCTCAACTGGCGACCAACAGTTATTGGTCACATCGTGGTCATAGATGGCACACAATGACCTCTCAGTGACTAATATGGAGGGTCGCAAGTCACCTTATTTCTTGTAGTGGCTTCAAACGGTGCCATCTTGATGCTGCTTTGATAGCTATTTTTATATGAAAACTCTGCTAAAGGTAAGTGTTCTTCCCATGATCCTCCGAAGTCTAGGGCACACAAGCCCTAAGCATATCCTCCAATATCTGGTTTGTCCTCTCTGTTTGTCCTCCCGTCTGGGGATGACAGGCGGTGCTATAATCTAACTTGGATCCTAAAGCTTCATGTAGTTGTTTCCAAAATGCTGATGTTAACACAGATCCTCGATCTGACACTATCTTCTTGGGTACTCCGTGTTTACTCACAATCTCTTTGATGTAAAGATCGATGAGTTTTTCTCCTTTGTCCTTCTGGTTTACTGCTAAGAATTGTGCACTCTTCGTCAACCGGTCCACGATTACCCATATCATGTCCTTCTTTTTATTAGTCATGGGTAGTCCGGTGATGAAATCCATTCCTATCTCTTCCCATTTCCATTCTGGGATTGGTAAAGGTTGCATCTGTCCTGCCGGACTTTGATGTTCAGCCTTCACCCTTTGACATGTATGGCATTCCGCCACATATTGTGCTATCTCTCTTTTCATGTTATTCCACCAGAACAATTCCTTAAGATCCATGTACATCTTTGTACTACCTGGATGTATAGAGTACGGAGTTTGATGTGCTTCTCTGAGTATCACTTCCTTGATCTCATCATTATCGGGAACACAAATCCTTTTCTGAAACCAGAGTGATCCCGACTCTCCTCGGTGAAATTCCGATGGTCTTCCTTCATCAATCCTTCTCATCTCCTCCACGATGAATGGATCGTCCAATTGATCCATGATTATCTCATTCTTTAGATTAACACTTAGTTCATCGGCTACTTGTAAAGATGATAGTCCTTCATGAGCTTCCTTCTCCCAAAGTTGTATTTGGGCTTGACTTATTTCCTTCTTCAGTTCTGGTGCTATTTCTTGTTCAACTCCTCCAGTGCTCTTCCTACTCAAGGCATCTGCTACTATGTTAGCCTTCCCTGGAGTGTAATTGATGGTCAAATCATAGTCCTTGATCAATTCAAGCCATCTTTTCTGTCTCATATTGAGTTCCTTATGAGTGAAGAAGTACTTGAGACTCTTATGATCTGTATAGAGCTCACACTTGGCTCCATAGAGGAAATGTCTCCAAGTTTTTAGTGCAAATATGACCGCTGCTAACTCTAGGTCATGGTTTGGATAGTTCACTTCATGGTCTTTTATTCTAGGAAGTGGATACTTGTTCTTGATAGTAACATTATTCAGGTTCCTGTAATCTCCGCACATCCTTCGACCTCCATCTCTTTTATCCACGAATATCGCAGGTGATCCCCATGGTGAGGTACTCTCCTGAATGAACCCTTTCTTTTCTAGGTCATCCAACTGTTCCTTGAGTTCTTTCAACTCCTTAGGCCCCATCTTGTATGGTGCTTTGGAAATCGGAGCTGTTCCTGGAATTAGGTCGATAGTAAACTCTATCTCCCTATCTGGTGGCATTCCAGGTAATTCCTTAGGAAAAACATCCTGGAATTCATTAACTACATGTATATCCTCCAGTTTTGCTTCCTTCATGCTATTCAACTGTTACTCAATTTCAATCTGGGTATGCTTATCTCCTTGGTAGATCATTCTACTTCCATCGGGGCTTTTCAGAGATACTGTTTTGTTTACACAATCTATTAAGGCTCCATTTGCCTCTAACCAATTCATACCAAGAATGACATCAATGTTCTTCATTGGTAGAATGAACAGGTCTGCGTCAAACGCACACTTATTGATCATAATGACCTGTCCCTGTTTGGTGTGGGTTACTACTATCGTTCCCCCCGCAGAAAGTATGGTGATAGGTGTATCTAGCTTAGTGCAACTAATCCCATGTTTGATGATGAATTGCTGAGAAATGAATGATGTAGTTGCACCAGTATCAAAAAGTACTTTGCCAGGATGAGTAAGTATCTGAAGCGTACCTATCACTGCCTAATCGGAGTTCACCACCTCCTCCAAGATGGTGCAGTTCAACTTGCCGAAGGGTTTCTTGTTCTTCCAACTCCCTCCGGTATTCCCGCCTCGGTTTCCTCCTCCTCCTGACTGTCCTCCTCCATTCTTCTTCTTAGGGCAATCCTGAAGCATGTGCCCTTCCTGACGACACCCAAAGCATATGATTTTGGGCTTCTTGCAATCTTTCGAGAAATGCCCTGTGAACCCACAACTACCGCAAATGATCTAGCTTGCCGCCTGGAATCCTTGATTCCTCCTGTTGTTGTTGTTGTACCTTAGTTTGAAACTCAAGCCAGTGTTAGGCTTGTTGCTGACAAATTTCTTAGGCTCAAATTTAGCCTTCTTTCTCTTCTCCTCTTGCAGCTGTTTGAAGTCATCTTCAAGAGTGATGGTTGCATCCACCAACTCCTGGAACTCGGTAGCTCTCATCATCCTGAGCTGTACCTTGAACTGAGGATTTAATCCCCGCATGAACCTCTTCTTTTTCTTGTCCTCAGTGTTGACATCCTCAACGGCATACCGGGACAGTTTTGAAAACTCCCTGACGTAAGTCAGGATAGCCTTATCTTTCTGCTCGAGACTCTCAAATTCTCGATGCTTCAGTTCAACAATACTTTCAGGGACATTGGATTCCCTGAACTTCCTTTTGAACTCCTCCCATGTAAACACCTTTTCAGCCGGATACACGGCTACTATGTTATCCCACCAGGATGCGGCGGGTCCACACAACAGATGTGCTGCGTATCTGACCTTCTCCAGGTCATTGCATCCGACAGTGTTGAGCTTTCGCTCAGTGTCCATCAACCAATATATCCTCCGCGTCCATGGGTTCGGGCGCGTATGCGAAGGATATTGGCTTAGTATTCTGGAAGTCCGACAAAGTGACTCCCTGATTTTCTGGCCTCTCCACCCTATTTTGCTGTAGCAGCTCCTGAAAGAACTTGTTCTGATGCTCCATAGTCATGCGTTTCCTTTCCTCCAACATTTGCATGTATTGGAGGAAGTTCTGCTGCGTCATGGGTGGTGGTGGTGGTGGAAACTGGTTTATGGCTGCTTCATCGGCCTCCTCCTTCTGCTTGGCCTCGCGCTCGAGGCGCTGTGCTTCACTCTCCTCACCCGTCGCTCCCGACATTTCCCCCTAGTTCTGCAACACAAAGTGGTACTCATAGTTACTCCATGCGCAAGTTTTCTGAGCTCAACTTTGTGCACAGAACTAGTCACGCAATGGAAATCAAAAAACAAATCCAAATCATACAAAACATATACCATGTATATACATACTTAAGTGGTTTATTACAATACTCAGTAGCGATGTGAGTATGCAAACTCACTTATTGAAGTATATTTACAAATTTCTACAAATATTACATACTACAATACATGTGGTACAACTGTATTGTAGTCCCGCCTCCCATGGTGGTCTCTAGTCGTGCTTTACTCCCGGTACATCCCAGGCTTCCATCCGGTCGAACGTGTAGTCCTCCTGACAGAATCTGGAACATAGGGTCTTCCCGTCGGCTGGTAGTCGGAATCAGAGGATGATCCCAGGGAGAAATCTGTATTCATGAACTGGTTATTCAATGCAGCATAATCCACCCCTGGGGTGCACTCCCCTGTGACTCCGACATTGGCATTCCCACCATCTGTATCCGACTCGATCAGTATAGGATACTCCTGATACGTCTCAAACGTATCTATAATTTCTTATGTTCCATGCTAGTTTTATGACAATACTCACATGTTTTATATACACTTTATATCATTATTATGCATTTTCCGGCACTAACCTATTAACAAGATGCCGAAGCGCCAGTTCCTGTTTTCTGTTGTTTTTGGTTTCAGAAATCCTACACAGGAAATATTCTCGGAATTGGACGAAACAAAAGCCCACGGTCTTATTTTGCACGGAGCATTCCAGAAGTCCGAAGGGGAAACGAAGAGGGGACGCGAGGCGCCCACACCCTAGGGCGGCGCGGCCAAGGAGGGGCCCGCGCCGGCCTGTGGGGTGGGGCCCTTGTGCCTCTCCCGACTCTGCTTTTCCGCCTATTTATTCCCTCCGTCGCGAAAACCCTATGACCGGGAGCGACGATACGAGAAAAGTTCCAGAGACGCCGCCGCCAATCCCATTTCGGGGGATTCATGAGATCGCCTCCGGCACCCTGCCGGAGAGGGGAATCATCACCCGGAGGACTCTACATCACCATGATCGCCTCCGGACTGATGCGTGAGTATTTCATCCTTGGACTATGGGTCCATAGCAGTAGCTAGATGGTTGTCTTCTCCTCTTGTGCTATCATGTTAGATCTTGTGAGCTGCCTATCATGATCAAGATCATCTATTTGTAATGCTACATGTTGTGTTTGTTGGGATCCGATGAATATGGAATACTATGTCAAGTTGATTATCAATCTATCATATATGTGTTGTTTATGATCTTGGATGCTCTCCGTTGCTACTATAGGCTCTGGCCAAGTTGATACTTGTGACTCCAAGAGGGAGTATTTATGCTCGATAGTGGGTTCATGCCTCCATTGAATCTGGGACAATGATAGAAAGTTCTAAGGTTGTGGATGTGCTGTTGCCACTAGGGATAAAACATCAATGCTTTGTCTAAGTATATTTGTGTTGATTACATTACGCACCATACTTAATGCAATTGTCTGTTGTTTGCAACTTAATACTGGAAGGGGTGCGGATGCTAACCCGAAGGTGGACTTTTTAGGCATATATGCATGCTGGATAGCGGTCTATGTTATTTGTTGTAATTCCCTAAGTAAATCTCATATTAGGCATCATGATATGTATGTGCTTTGTTATGCCCTCTCTATTTGTCAATTGCCCAACTGTAATTTGTTCACCCAACATGCTATTTCTTATTGGAGAGACACCACTAGTGAACTGTGGACCCCGGTCCATTCTTTTACATCTGAACACAATCTACTGCAATTATTGTTCTCTATTGTTCTTTGCAAACAAACATCATTCTCCACACCATACGTTTAATCCTTTGTTTACAGCAAGCCGGGGAGATTGACAACCTCACTGTTAAGTTGGGGCAAAGTATTTTGATTGTGTTGTGCAGGTTCCACGTTGGCGCCAGAATCGCTGGTGTTGCGCCGCACTACACTCCTCCACCAACAACCTTCACGTGGCCTTCATCTCCTACTGGTGCGATAACCTTGGTTTCTTACTGAGGGAAACTTGCTGCTGTACGCATCACACCTTCCACTTGAGGTTCCCAACGAACGTGTGCTTCACGCGTCATCAAGCTAAATTTCTGGCACCGTTGCCGGGGAGATCAAGACACGCTGCAAGGGGAGTCTCCCACATCCAATCTCTTTACTTTGTTATTGTCTTGCTTTACTTTACTTTATTTTCTGCTTTGTTTGTTTTCTTTATATCAAAAACACAAAAAAAATTAGTTACTTGTATTACTTTATTTTATTTAGTTTGCTTTACTTATTTTTATTGCAGTTAAAATGAATACTCCTGAGAACACCAAGTTGTGTGACTTTACTAGCACAAATAATAATGATTTCATATGCACACCTATTGCTCTACCTGCTACTACAGCAGAATTTTATGAAATTAAACCTGCTTTACTAAATCTTGTTATGAGAGAGCAATTTTCTGGTGTTAGTTCTGATGATGTTGCTGCCCATCTTAATAATTTTGTTGAACTTTGTGAAATGCAAAAGTATAAGGATGTAGATGGTGACATTATAAAACTAAAATTGTTTCCTTTCTCCCTAAGAGGAAGAGCTAAAGATTGGTTGCTATCTTTGCCTAAAAATAGTATTGATTCATGGACTAAATGTAAGGATGCTTTCATTGGTAGATATTATCCTCCCGCTAAAATTATATCTTTGAGAAGTAGCATAATGAATTTTAAGCAATTGGATAATGAGCATGTTGCCCAAGCATGGGAAAGAATGAAATCTTTGGTAAAGAATTGCCCTACCCATGGAGTGACTACTTGGATGATCATCCAAATATTTTATGCAGGACTGAATTTTTCTTCAAGGAACCTATTGGATTCAGCTGCTGGAGGTACTTTTATGTCCATCACTTCGGGTGCCGCAACAAAACTTCTTGATTATATGATGATCAACTACTCTGAATGGCACACTGAAAGGACTCCACAAGGTAAGAAGGTAAATTTTGTTGAAGAAACCTCCTCCTTGAGTGATAAGATTGATGTTATTATGTCTATGCTTGTTAATGGTAGATCTAATGTTGATCCTAATAATGTTCCTTTAGCTTCATTGGTTTCTCAAGAAGAGCATGTTGATGTGAACTTCATTAAAAATAGTAATTTCAACAACAACGCTTATAGGAATAATTTTGGTAACAACTATAGGCCATATCCTTCTAATAATAGTAATGGTTATGGTAATTCTTATGGTAATTCTTACAACAATAATAGGAGTGTACCCTCTGGTCTTGAAGTCATGCTTAAATAATTTATTAGTACACAAACTGCTTTTAACAAATCTGTTGAAGAAAAGCTTGGTAAAATTGATGTTCTTGCTTCTAAGCTTGATAGTCTTGCTGCTGATGTTGATCTTTTGAAATTGAAAGTTATGCCTAATGAAACTAAAGATATTAAGTCATTTGCTACAGCAAACGCAATCCAAGTTCGAATCAATGAAAATATTAGATTGATGGCTGAATTGCATGCTAGGTGGGAAAGAGAAGAAAAACTTGTTAACGAGAATAATGTAGCTAAAGTTTGGACTATTACCACCACTAGTAATGTTGATGCTTCACATGTTGCTAAACCTCCTACTATCAATGGTAAAATAATTGGTGTTAGCAATGTTTCTATTCCTAATGCAAAGCGTGCAAAACTGCCTGAAACTGCTAAAACTGCTAAAATTGTTTGTGATAAAACTGCTGAAATTTTTCAGAACATTGGGGACAATGATCCCATTGCTTTAGATCATAATGGTTTAGATTTTGATGATTGTCATATATCTTAAGTTATTAAGTTCTTACAAAAACTTGCTAGAAGTCCTAATGCTAGTGCTATAAATTTGGCCTTTACAAAACATATTACAAATGCTCTCATAAAAGCTAGAGAAGAGAAATTAAAACTTGAAACTTCTATTCCTAGGAAGTTGGAAGATGGTTGAGAGCCCATCATTAAAATGAAGGTCAACGATTTTGATTGTAATGCTTTATGTGATCTTGGTGCAAGTATTTCTGTTATGCCTAAGAAACTCTATGATATGCTTGACTTGCCACCATTGAAAAATTGTTATTTGGATGTTAATCTTGCTGATAATTTTATAAAGAAACCTTTGGGGAGGATTGATAATGTTCACATTACGGTTAACAATAACCTTGTCCCCGTTGATTTTGTTGTCTTGGATATTTAATGCAATGCATCTTGTCCTATTATTTTGGGAAGACCTTTTCTTCGAACTGTTGGTGCTATTATTGATATGAAGGAAGGGAATATTAAGTATCAATTTCCTCTTAAGAAAGGTATGGAACACTTCCCTAGAAAGAGAATGAAGTTACCTTTTGATTCTATTATTAGAACAAATTATGATGTTAATGCTTCATTTCTTGATAATACTTGATTTACACTTTCTGCGCCTAGCTGAAAGGCGTTAAAGAAAAGCGCTTATGGGAGACAACCCATTATTTTACTTCTGCAATTTTTGTTTTATATTTGTGTCTTGGAAGTTGTTACTACTGTAGCAACCTCTCCTTATCTTTATTTTATTGCATTGTTGTGCCAAGTAAAGTCTTTGATAGTAAGGTTGATACTAGATTTGGATTTCTGCGCAGAAACAGATTTCTTGCTGTCGCGAATTTGAGTAGATCTCTCTGTAGGTAACTCAGACAAATCTGCGAAAAATCATGAGTAATCCTCAGATATGTGCGCAACTTTAATTCAATTTGAGCTTCTTCATCTGAGCATGTTAAGTGCCTCTAAAAAATTCGTCTTTACAGACTGTTCTGTTTTGACATATTCTGCATTTTATTTCATATTGCCTCTTTTGCTATGTTGAATGGATTTCTTTGTTCCATTAACTTTCAGTAGCTTTGGGCAATGTCCAGAAGTTTTAAGAATGATTGTGTTACCTTTGAACATGTGAATTTTTGATTATGCACTAACCTATGAGTTTGTTTTGAGTTTGGTGTGGAGGAAGTTTTCAAGGATCAAGAGAGGAGGATGATACAATATGATCAAGAAGAGTGAAAAGTCTAAGCTTGGGGATGCCCCCGCGGTTCATCCCTGCATATTTCAAGAAGACTCAAGCATCTAAGCTTGGGGATGCCCAAGGCATCCCCTTCTTCATCGACAACTTATCAGGTCACCTCTAGTGAAACTATATTTTTATTCCGTCACATCTTATGTGCTTTACTTGGAGCATCTGTATGTTTTTATTTTTGTTTTTGTTTGAATAAAATCGGATCCTAGCATTCCTTGTGTGGGAGAGAGACACGCTCCGCTGTTTCATATGACACTGGTGTTCTTAGCTTTACTTTTAATGTTCATGGCGAAGGTTGAAAACTGCTTCGTTCATTGCTATTTGGTTGAAAACAGAAAATGCTTCATGTGGTAATTGGTATATGGTCTTGAATAATTTGATACTTGGCAATTTTTTTGCTCAAATAGATCATGTTTAAGCTCTTGCATCATGTAGATTGCACCTATTAGTGGAGAATCACTGTAGAGCTTGTTGAAATTTGGTTTGCATGATTGGTCTCTCTAAAAGTCTAGATATTTTCTGGTAAAGTGTTTGAACAACAAGGAAGACAGTGTAGAGTCTTGTAATGCTTGCAATATGTTCTTATGTAAGTTTTGCTGTACCGGTTCATACTTGTGTTTGCTTCAAACAACCTTGCTAGCCAAAGCCTTTTTACTGAGAGGGAATGCTTCTCGTGCATCCAAAACCTTGAGCCAAAACCTATGCCATTTGTGTCCACCATACCTACCTACTATGTGGTATTTCTCTGCCATTCCAAAGTAAATTGCTTGCGTGCTACCTTTAAAATTTCATTCCTTGTCTTTGCAATATATAGCTCATGGGAAAATAGCCTTAAAAACTATTGTGGTGAAGAATATGTCGCTTATGTATCTTATTTCTTATAAGTTGCTTGTTGAGCGGTAACCATGTTTCTGGGGACACCATCAACTATTACACCTTTGTTGAATATCATGTGAGTTGCTACGCATGTTCGTCTTGTCTGAAGTAAGGGTGATTTATCATGATTAAATGGTTTGAGTATGCATATTGTTAGAGAAGAGCTTTGGGCCAACAACCAAAGCCATGTAACATGGTGGAAGTTTCAGTTTGGACATTAATCCTCAATCTCTTATGAGAATATTATCTGTTGTTGAATGCTTATCCATTAAAGAGGAGTCCATTATCTGTTTTCTATGTTGTCCCGGTATGGATGTCCTCAAGTTGAGATCTATCAAAAACGAGAAATCAAATGCGATCTATCTCCTTGGACCTTTGTACAGGCAGCATAGAGGTACCCCTTTGTGACACTTGGTTGAAACATATGTAATGCAATGATAATCCATGGAAATCCAAGCTAATTAGGACAAGGTGCGAGCACTATTGGTATTCGATACATGAGGCTTGCAACTTATAGGATGTCTTATGCATAACACATATGAATTATTACTACCGTTGACAAAATTGTTTCTATGTTTTCAAAATAAAAGCTCTAGCACAAAAATAGTAATCCATGCTTCCCACTGCGAAGGTCCTTTCTTTTACTTTATGTTGAGTCAGTTTACCTACTTCTTTCTACCTTAGAAGCAAACACTTGTGTCAACTGTGTGCATTGATTCCTACATACTTGCTTATTTGCACTCATCATATTACTTTGTGTTGACAATTATCCATGAGATATACATGTTGAAGTTGAAAGCAACTGCTGAAACTTATATCTTCCTTTGTATTGCTTCAAAACCTTCTACTAAGAATTTATTGCTTTATGAGTTAACTCCTATGCAAGTCTTATTGATGCTTGTCTTGAAAGTACTATTCATGAAAAGTCTTTGCTATATGATTCAGTTGTTTAGTCATTGTCTTTACCATTACTTCGAATCACTTCATTCATCTCATATGCTTTACAATAGTATTGATCAAGATTAGGATAACAAAATGTCACTTCAGAAATTATCCTTGTTATCGTTTACCTACTCGAGGGCGAGTAGGAACTAAGATTGGGGATGCTTGATACGTCTCAAACGTATATATAATTTCTTATGTTCCATGCTAGTTTTATGACAATACTCACATGTTTTATATACACTTTATATCATTATTATGCATTTTCCGGCACTAACCTATTAACAAGATGCCAAAGCGCCAGTTCCTGTTTTCTGCTGTTTTTGGTTTCAGAAATCCTACACAGGAAATATTCTCGGAATTGGACGAAACAAAAGCCCATGGTCTTATTTTGCACGGAGCCTTCCAGAAGTCCGAAGGGGAAATGAAGAGGGGACGCGAGGCGCCCACACCCTAGGGCGGCACGGCCAAGGAGGGGCCCGCGCCGGCCTGTGAGGTGGGGCCTGATACGTCTCAAACGTATCTATAATTTCTTATGTTCCATGCTACTTTTATGATGATACTCACATGTTTTATACACACTTTATGTCATATTTATGCATTTTCCGGCACTAACCTATTGATGAGATGCCGAAGAGCCAGTTGCTGTTTTCTGCTGTTTTTGGTTTCAGAAATCCTACAAAGGAAATATTCTCGGAATTGGACGAAATCAACGCCCAGGGTCTTATTTTTCCACGAAGCTTCCAGAAGACCGAAGGAGTTACGAAGTGGGGCCACGAGGCGCCGCCACGCCAGGGCCGCGCGGCCAGGGCTGGGGCCGCGCCGCCCTAGTGTGTGGGCCCCTCGTAACGCCCCTAAACCTACCCTTCCGCCTACTTAAAGCCTTCATCGCGAATACCCCAATACCGAGAGCGACGATACGGAAAACCTTCCAGAGACGCCGCCGCCGCCAATCCCATCTCGGGGGATTCAGGAGATCGCCTCCGGCACCCTGCCGGAGAGGGGAATCATCTCCCGGAGGACTCTTCATCGCCATGATCGCCTCCGGATTGATGTGTGAGTAGTTCACCCCTGGACTATGGGTCCATAGCAGTAGCTAGATGGTTGTCTTCTCCTCTTGTGCTATCATGTTAGATCTTGTGAGCTGCCTATCATGATCAAGATCATCTATTTGTAATGCTACATGTTGTGTTTGTTGGGATCCGATGAATATGGAATACTATGTCAAGTTGATTATCAATCTATCATATATGTGTTGTTTATGATCTTGCATGCTCTCCGTTACTAGTAGAGGCTCTGGCCAAGTTGATACTTGTAACTCCAAGAGGGAGTACTTATGCTCGATAGTGGGTTCATGCCTCCATTAAATCTGGGACAGTGACAGAAAGTTCTAAGGTTGTGGATGTGTTGTTGCCACTAGGAATAAAACATCAATGCTTTGTCTAAGGATATTTGTGTTGATTACATTACGCACCATACTTAATGCAATTGTCTGTTGTTTGCAACTTAATACTGGAAGGGGTGCGGATGCTAACCCGAAGGTGGACTTTTTAGGCATAGATGCATGCTGGATAGCGGTCTATGTACTTTGTCGTAATGCCCGATTGAATCTCACTTTACTCATCATGATATGTATGTGCATTGTTATTGCCTCTCTATTTGTCAATTGCCCAACTGTAATTTGTTCACCCAACATGCTATTTATCTTATTGGAGAGACACCACTAGTGAACTGTGGACCTCGGTCCAATTCTTTACATCGAATACAATCTACTGCAAATATTGTTCTTTACCGTTCTTCGCATACAAACATCATCTTCCACACCATACATTTAATCCTTTGTTACAGCAAGCCGGTGAGATTGACAACCTCACTGTTAAGTTGGGGCAAAGTATTTGGATTGTGTTGTGCAGGTTCCATGTTGGCGCCGGAATCCCTGGTGTTGCGCCGCACTACACTCCGTCACCAACAACCTTCACGTGCTTCTTGACTCCTACTGGTTCGATAACCTTGGTTTCTTACTGAGGGAAAACTTGCCGCTGCATGCATCACACCTTCCTCTTGGGGTTCCCAACGGGCGTGTGCTTTACACGTCATCAAGACAGTTTTCTGGCGCCGTTGCCGGGGAGATCAAGACACGCTGCAAGGGGAGTCTCCCACTTCCAATCTCTTTACTTTTTTTTTTGTCTTGCTTTACTTTATTTTATTTACTGCTTTGTTTGCTCTATATCAAAAACACACAAAAAATTAGTTACTTGCATTTACTTTATTTAGTTTTCTTTATTTATTATTGCTAAAATGAGCAATCCTGCAATTGCATCTTTTTGTTTCTTGTTTTTCACTAGTTAGGCATAATGGAAAATAACAGTGAGCTTTTTAATCTATTTCCTGAGTTAAGAGATGGATTGTTTGATGCGAAAATTAAAAAACCTATGGAACCTTATTTGCATGCTAGTAGCAATGATATTAGTATGAACGCTTTGAACACCATTGTTGCTAATGCTATGGAAAATTCTAAGCTTGGGGAAGCTGGTTTTGATGAGCATGATATTTTTAGTCCCCCTAGCATGGAGGAGAAAATTTACTTTGATGATACTTTACCTCCTATATATGATGATTGCAATGATGACTATCATATTTTCAGTCCACCTACTATTGAGGAGAAAATTAATTATGATTACAATATGCCTCCTATATTTGATGATTATGGTGATGAGAATAATAATGATAGCTACTTTGTTGAATTTGCTCCCACTACAATTAATAAGAATGACTATGCTTATGTGGGGAGTAGTAATTGTTTTATGCATGAGACTCATGATAAGAATGCTTTATGTGATAGTTATATTGTTGAGTTTGTTCATGATGCTACTGGAAATTATTATGAGAGAGGAAAATATGGTTGTAGAAATTTTCATATTACTAAAACACCTCTCTACATGCTGAAAATTTTGAAGTTACTCGTGTTTTATCTTCCAATGCTTGTCACTGTGATCTTCATGAATTTATTTGTGTACAAGATTTCTATGCATAGGAAGTGGGTTAGGCTTAAATTTGTTTCATACTTGCTTTTTGATGCTCTCTTTGCTTCAACTCGCATCCTTATGTGAGCATCATTTAAATTACTGAGCCCATCTTAATGGCTATAAAGAAAGCACTTCTTGGGAGATAACCCATGTCTTTATTTTACTACATCACTTTTGTTTTATATTTGAGTCTTGGAAGTTGTTACTACTGTAGCAACCTCTCCTTATCTTTATTTTATTGCATTGTTGTGCCAAGTAAATTCTTTGATAGTAAAGATGATACTAGATTCGGATTACTGCATAGAAACAGAATTCTTACTATCACGAAATTGAGTAGCCCCATCTGTAGGTAACTTAGAAAAATCTGCCAATATACGTGCGTGATCCTCAGATATGTACGCAACTTTCATTAAATTTGAGAATTTTCATCTGAGCAAGTTAAGTGCCCCAGAAAAATTCATCTTTACGTACTGTTCTGTTTTGACAGATTCGGCCTTTTATTTCGCATTGCCTATTTTGCTATGTTTGATGGATTTCTTTGTTCCATTAACTTTCAGTAGCCTTGTGCAATGTCCAGAAGTATTAAGAATGATTATGTCACCTCTGAACATGTGAATTTTTGATTATGCACTAACCCTCTAATGAGTTTGTTTTGAGTTTGGTGTGGAGGAAGTTTTCAAGGATCTAGAGAGGAGGATGATACAATATGATCAAGGAGAGTGAAAACTCTAAGCTTGGGGATGCCCCCTTGGTTCATCCCTGCATATTTCAAGAAGACTCAAGCATCTAAGCTTGGGGATGCCTTGGGCATCCCCTTCTTCATCGACAACTTATCAGGTCACCTCTAGTGAAACTATATTTTTATTCCGTCACATCTTATGTGCTTTACTTGGAGCGTCCGTATGTTTTTGTTTTTGTTTTTGTTTGAATAAAATCGAATCCTAGCATTCTTTATGTGGGAGAGAGACACGCTCCGCTATTGCATATGAACACATATGTTCTTAGCTTTATTCTTAATGTTCATGGCGAAGGTTGAAACTGCTTCGTTAATTGTTATATGGTTGGAAACAGAAAATGCTGCATGTGGTAGTGGTATAATGAAATACTTGTAGATCATTGAGCTTTGATAATGTGATTCTTTGCAAACGTTTTGAGGTATTTAGATGGTAAGGTTTGTTGTTTAAGTAAGTTAAAATCGGTAGTGGATTGTTGTCTTTAAGCTTGTGCCGTACTACAAACTCTACTTAAATAGTTGAAGGTGTAGTTGGACTTGAGAGCTTTCCATGTCTAAGAGTTCATCGTAATAACTAAGTTGTGCTGAAGGTCGAGGGAGCTAGCGGGGTACTTGTGCCACCGTGAACGGCCCTCCTTGGAGTAAATTTTAATCATGCTCTTAATGTTGAACCTGCTAGATGTTTGCAATAAGCTTGTGAGTTCTTTTTGACTAATGTTAAGCTACGGTCTTTGGCACTTCCACCATCCAAATTTGCTAGCCTCTTCGGTACTGTGCATTGCCTTTTGCTCACATTGAGAATTGTGCATACTTCGCCAGTACATCCAAACCCGTGAGAGGACTTTCTCTTGTTCTCCTACACATAAGCCATACATCTTCCTCAAAACATCCACTATACCTACCTACCACAACATTTCCATAGCTGTTCCGAGATATATTGCCATGCAACTTCCATTTTACATTACATGACTTGTTGTTATTTATTATTTATATATTGCTTTGCATGATTCTATACAGCTGATGTGTGGTTTACCCATGTTACGCTAGATCATTGCACATCCTGCTACACTGGCAGAGACATACAGTTTTATACATCATGTTTCATTATGAGTTATTTGTACCAAAAAGTGTGTTCTCATATTAGGATGTTGCCCCTAAAAGTGAAAAGAGCCATGGAGGCCATCAAAAAGAGAAAAAGAAAAGAAATAAAAAATAGAAAAGAAAAATAAATAAAAAAAGAGAAAAAGAAAAAAAGGGGGCAGCATTACTATCTTTTATCCACACTTGTGCTCATGTCTTAGCACCTATAGTATTCATAGTCATCATTTGTGCTCATGTTTAGCACCTATACTCCATATGAGAGAGTTTTCATGTTTTACTAGTATAACTATGTGGGGAATTTACACTATAGAACTTCGGTTGTATATTCCAGTGACGAGCTTCCTCAAAAGTGCTCTAGGTCTTCGTAAGCAACCAAGTTGGATGCACCCCCACTAGTTCCATTGGAGAGCTTTCATACACATATAGCTCTATGTGCATCCGTTGCATGGCAATCACTACTCCTTGCATAGCTTCGATTATAAGACTTCCTCTTGTCTAATGATCACTTATAGCTTTGTGAGACTTTCTTTCATTGGCCTTCCAAACCCCCATTAACGTTCTTTATGCCATAACATCCTGGTGCCAATACCAAATGCTTGCGCTCAACGGTTGAGTAAGCTTCAAAACAGTTGATTCATGATGTTCATGTTTATTTTTACTTGACTGAATCCTTCTTTGTTGTGAAAATTTACTTGATGCTTGGAATGAAGGATAGAACTTCTACGCTGGATACTTAAAACATCTCTAATGAGCTTTGTACGGTTTCATGTCTTTAAAGCAATAGTTCATGAAAACTTTTAGCTTGTTTAACTCTTGCATTATCATCTCTTATATCAATTATAGATATTTTCTTTGAATAATTTGATCTCAGCTCATGTGCTGGAGAGGGGAATCATCTCCCGGAGGACTCTTCATCACCATGATCGCCTCCGGATTGATGTGTGAGTAGTTCACCCCTGGACTATGGGTCCATAGTTGTAGCTAGATGGTTGTCTTCTCCTCTTGTGCTATGATGTTAGATCTTGTGAGCTGCCTATCATGATCAAGATAATCTATTTGTAATGCTACATGTTGTGTTTGTTGGGATCCGATGAATATGGAATACTATGTCAAGTTGATTACCAATCTATCATATATGTGTTGTTTATGATCTTGCATGCTCTCCTTTACTAGTAGTGGCTCTGGCCAAGTTGATACTTGTAACTCCAAGAGGGAGTACTTATGCTCGATAGTGGGTTCATGCCTCTATTAAATCTGGGACAGTGACAGAAAGTTCTAAGGTTGTGGATGTGCTGTTGCCAGTAGGGATAAAACATCAATGCTTTGTCTAAGGATATTTGTGTTGATTACATTACGCACCATACTTAATGCAATTGTCTGTTGTTTGCAACTTAATACTGGAAGGGGTGCGGATGCGAACCCGAAGGTGGACTTTTTATGCATAGATGCATGCTGGATAGCGGTCTATGTACTTTGTCGTAATGCCCGATTGAAACTCACTTTACTCATCATGATATGTATGTGCATTGTTATGCCCTCTCTATTTGCCAATTGCCCAACTGTAATTTGTTCACTCAACATGCTATTTATCTTATTGGAGAGACACCACTAGTGAACTATGGACCCCGGTCCAATTCTTTACATCGAATACAATCTACTGCAAACATTGTTCTTTACTGTTCTTCGCATACAAACATCATATTCCACACCATACATTTAATCCTTTGTTACAGCAAGCCGGTGAGATTGACAACCTCACTGTTAAGTTGGGGCAAAGTATTTGGATTGTGTTGTGCAGGTTCCACGTTGGCGCCGGAATCCCTGGTGTTGCGCCGCACTACACTCCGTCACCAACAACCTTCACGTGCTTCTTGACTCCTACTGGTTCGATAACCTTGGTTTCTTACTGAGGGGAAACTTGCCGCTGCACGCATCACACCTTCCTCTTGGGGTTCCCAACGGGCATGTGCTTTACGTGTCATCAGGGCCCTCGTGCCTCTCTCGACTCTGCCCTTCCGCCTATTTATTCCCTCCATCGTGAAAACCCTATGACCGAGAGCCACGATACGAGAAAAGTTCCAGAGACGCCGCCGCCGCCAATCCCATCTCGGGGGATTCAGGAGATCGCCTCCGGCACCCTGCCGGAGAGGGGAATCATCACCCAGAGGACTCTACAACACCATGATCGCCTCCGGACTGATGCGTGAGTAGTTCATCCTTGGACTATGGGTACATAGCAGTAGCTAGATGGTTGTCTTCTCCTCTTGTGCTATCATGTTAGATATTGTGAGCTGCCTATCATGATCAAGATCATCTATTTGTAACGCTACATGTTGTATTTGTTGAGTTCCGATGAATATGGAATACTATGTCAAGTTGATTATCAATCTATCATATATGTGTTGTTTATGATCTTGCATGCTCTCCGTTGCTAGTAGAGGCTCTGGCCAAGTTGATACTTGTGACTCCAAGAGGGAGTATTTATGCTCGATAGTGGGTTCATGCCTCCATTGAATCTGGGACAGTGATAGAAAGTTCTAAGGTTGTGGATGTGCTGTTGCCACTAGGGATAAAACATCAATGCTTTGTCTAAGGATATTTGTGTTGATTACATTACGCATCATACTTAATGCAATTGTGTGTTGTTTGCAACTTAATACTGGAAGGGGTGCGGATGCTAACCCGAAGGTGGATTTTTTAGGCATAGATGCATGCTGGATAGCGGTCTATGTTATTTGTCGTAATGCCCTAAGTAAATCTCATATTAGTCATCATGATATGTATGTGCATTGTTATGCCCTCTCTATTTGTCAATTGCCCAACTGTAATTTGTTCACCCAACATGCTATTTCTTATTGGAGAGACACCACTAGTGAACTGTGGACCCCGGTCTATTCTTTTACATCTGAATACAATCTACTGCAATCATTATTCTCTACTGTTCTTTGCAAACAAACATCATTCTCCACACCATACGTTTAATCCTTTGTTTACAGCAAGCCGGTGAGATTGACAACCTCACTGTTAAGTTGGGGCAAAGTATTTTGATTGTGTTGTGCAGGTTCCACGTTGGCGCCGGAATCCCTGGTGTTGCGCCGCACTACACTCCTCCACCAACAACCTTCACGTGGCCTTCATCTCCTACTGGTTCGATAACCTTGGTTTCTTACTGAGGGAAACTTGCTGTTGTACGCATCACACCTTCCACTTGGGGTTCCCAACGAACGTGTGCTTCACGCGTCATCAACTCCTCATAGTCTCCCCTACTATACTGATGATTCTGGAACTGGGTTGTGGCATCCTCATCCATCTCAGAATTACATCTGACTGGATCGCTATAGGTTCCCATGTAGGATCCCCAACGCCAACCTGTGGAGTTCTCTATAGGAGTCTCGGAACGCTGATGGTTTCCGGATTCCTCTCCACCCTCATATCCTCCTTGGGAACTACTAGGAAAATACCTAGGTGTAATGGGTGTGGTTTGTTGTTCTGGATGGTCAATACTGATAAAGTCACCAGCTGAATAAACTGGTGTGCGAACCTCACCCTCCATTGGTTCCTTTCCCTTCGTCTCCTCCTTGGGCTCAGTGAATTCTTCCAACATTGTATCAATTGCCCCAGACAGATGTCGGTTCAACTGAAAGAACAATGTCAGTAGGTTGCGGCAGTTGTCCATGTACTTAGTGGCTTCTGCTGGTTTGCGCTTTGCAAACTTGAAGTGGTTTAGCATAGGGTCATCTTCCTCCTCCATATGTGGAATGTGTGCGAATTCGGAACCAATAAGCTCCTTCGTCTTATGTTCCCGAATATCAGTGATGGATTTCATTATGGCTATGTGGTAGGCTATTCTAATGGTTCTAGCCTCACCTGCTGGCATCACTACACTCATTCCTAGGGATTCTGGGAGTTGTAATCCTACCCTACACTTCGCCAATACTGTACCGTCGTAGTACATGTATTTCATTACTCGGATTTGGGAATCGCACCCAAATTCTAATAACATAGCACGAAGGATATCCGCGAGTCCTCCGTCATAGTCACTCAAGGTTGATTCCTTCACTTTCACGTTACGTCCCGAACGTGAACTTGCCATAGTTGGCTGTAGATAAGAAAGAATATAATATTAGTAATAATGCATCATAATAGAGATAATAAAGAATTATCGCACTAAAAGATATGATGTTTTATTCTCAAATGAATATACACCATATTTTTAGAGAATTCTTTACTAATCCTATTTGACTCCTAACGTTCTGTCCCATTTACTAGGTTCCAACCTAAGGTCAAAGATTTTGCTCTGATATCAACTGTGGTGACCCTGCATACCACTACATGTTGTAGTATGCCAGTCGTTGATATAACATTCACGAAGTACCAATCCGCAAATATTACATCCCTCAGAGTAGTACAACAGAACATAGCAGGTCCATAACTCATTCATTTATTATTACAAGCAACATATACATGTCATCTCGGAGTTCCTCTTGGGTCCTTGATGCGTGTGGTTGACACGTCCGTTGGGAACCCCAAGAGGAAGGTGTGATGCGCACAGCGGCAAGTTTCCCTCAGTAAGAAACCAAGGTTTAATCGAACCAGTAGGAGTCAAGAAGCACGTTGAAGGTTGATGGCGGCGGGATGTAGTGCGGCGCAACACCAGAGATTCCAGCGCCAACGTGGAACCTGCACAACACAACCAAAGTACTTTTCCCCAACGAAACAGTGAGGTTGTCAATCTCACCGGCTTGCTGTAACAAAGGATTAGATGTATAGTGTGGATGATGATTGTTTGCAGAAAAACAGTAGAACAGTATTGCAGTAGATTGTATTTCAGTATAGAGAATTGGACCGGGGTCCACAGTTCACTAGAGGTGTCTCTCCCATAAGATAAACAGCATGTTGGGTGAACAAATTACAGTTGGGCAATTGACAAATAAAGAGGGCATGACCATGCACATACATATTATGATGAGTATAGTGAGATTTAGTTGGGCATTACGACAAAGTACATAGACCGCTATCCAGCATGCATCTATGCCTAAAAAGTCCACCTTCAGGTTATCATCCGAACCCCCTCCAGTATTAAGTTGCTAACAACAGACAATTGCATTAAGTATTGCGCGTAATGTAATCAGTGACTACATCCTTGAACATAGCACCAATGTTTTATCCCTAGTGGCAACAGCACATCCATAATCTTAGAGGTTTCTGTCACTCCCCCAGATTCACGGAGACATGAACCCACTATCGAGCATAAATACTCCCTCTTGGAGTTACAAGCATCTACTTGGCCAGAGCATCTACTAGTAACGGAGAGCATGCAAGATCATAAACAACACATAGACATAACTTTGATAATCAACATAACAAGTATTCTCTATTCATCGGATCCCAACAAACGCAACATATAGAATTACAGATAGATGATCTTGATCATGTTAGGCAGCTCACAAGATCCGACAATGAAGCACAATGGGGAGAAGACAACCATCTAGCTACTGCTATGGACCCATAGTCCAGGGGTAGACTACTCACACATCACTCCGGAGGCGACCATGGCGGCGTAGAGTCCTCCGGGAGATGATTCCCCTCTCCGGCAGGGTGCCGGAGGCGATCTCCTGAATCCCCCGAGATGGGATTGGCGGCGGCGGCGTCTCTGGAAGGTTTTCCGTATCGTGGCTCTCGTCCTGGGGGTTTCGCGGCGGAGGGCTTTAAGTAGGCGGAAGGGCAGGTCAGGAGGCGGCATGAGGGGCCCACACCACAGGGCCGCGCGGCCAAGGGGGGGGCCGCGCCGCCCTAGGGTGTGGCCACCTCGTGGCCCCACTTCATCTCCTCTTCGGTCTTCTGGAAGCTTCGTGGAAAAATAGGACCCTGGGCGTTGATTTCATCCAATTCCGAGAATATTTCGTTACTAGGATTTCTGAAACCAAAAACAGCAGAAAACAGCAACTGGCACTTCGGCATCTTGTTAATAGGTTAGTTCCAGAAAATGCACGAATATGACATAAAGTGTGCATAAAACATGTAGATAACATCAATAATGTGGCATGGAACATAAGAAATTATCGATACGTCGGAGACGTATCAGCATCCCCAAGCTTAGTTCTGCTCGTCCCGAGCAGGTAAAACGATAACAAAGATAATTTCTGGAGTGACATGCCATCATAACCTTGATCATACTATTTGTAAAGCATATGTAGTGAATGCAGCGATCAAAACAATGTATATGACATGAGTAAACAAGTGAATCATATAGCAAAGACTTTTCATGAATAGTACTTCAAGACAAGCATCAATAAGTCTTGCATAAGAGTTAACTCATAAAGCAATAATTCAAAGTAAAAGCACTGAAGCAACACAAAGGAAGATTAAGTTTCAGCGGTTGCTTTCAACTTGTAACATGTATATCTCATGGATATTGTCAACATAAAGTAATATAATAAGTGCAATATGCAAGTATGTAGGAATCAATGCACAGTTCACACAAGTGTTTGCTTCTTGAGGTGGAGAGAAATAGGTGAACTGACTCAACAATGAAAGTAAAAGAATGGTCCTCCATAGAGGAAAAGCATCGATTGCTATATTTGTGCTAGAGCTTTGATTTTGAAAACATGAAACAATTTTGTCAACGGTAGTAATAAAGCATATGTATCATGTAAATTATATCTTACAAGTTGCAAGCCTCATGCATAGTATACTAATAGTGCCCGCACCTTGTCCTAATTAGCTTGGACTACCGGATCATCACAATGCACATGTTTTAACCAAGTGTCACAAAGGGGTACCTCTATGCCGCCTGTACAAAGGTCTAAGGAGAAAGCTCGCATTGGATTTCTCGCTATTGATTATTCTCAACTTAGACATCCATACCGGGACAACATAGACAACAGATAATGGACTCCTCTTTTATGCATAAGCATGTGGCAACAATTAATAATTTTCTCATATGAGATTGAGGATATATGTCCAAAACTGAAACTTCCACCATGGATCATGGCTTTAGTTAGCGGCCCAATGTTCTTCTCTAACAATATGCATGCTTAACCATAAGGTGGTAGATCTCTCTTACTTCAGACAAGACGAACATGCATAGCAACTCACATGAAATTCAACAAAGAGTTGTTGATGGCGTCCCCAGTGAACATGGTTATCGCACAACAAGCAACTTAATAAGAGATAAAGTGCATAAGTACATATTCAATGCCACAATAGTTTTTAAGCTATTTGTCCCATGAGCTATATATTGTAAAGGTGAATGATGGAATTTTAAAGGTAGCACTCAAGCAATTTACTTTGGAATGGCGGAGAAATACCATGTAGTAGGTAGGTATGGTGGACACAAATGGCATAGTGGTTGGCTCAAGGATTTTGGATACATGAGAAGTATTCCCTCTCGATACAAGGTTTAGGCTAGCAAGGTTATTTGAAACAAACACAAGGATGAAGCGGTGTAGCAAAACTCACATAAAAGACATATTGAAAACATTATAAGACTCTACACCGTCTTCCTTGTTGTTCAAACTCAATACTAGAAATTATCTAGACCTTAGAGAGACCAAATATGCAAACCAAATTTTAGCATGCTCTATGTATTTCTTCATTAATGGGTGCAAAGTATATGATGCAAGAGCTTAAACATGAGCACAACAATTGCCAAGTATCACATTACCCAAGACATTTATAGCAATTATTACATGTATCACTTTCCAATTCCAACCATATAACAATTTAACGAAGAAGAAACTTCGCCATGAATACTATGAGTAGAGCCTAAGGACATACTTGTCCATATGCTACAGCGGAGCGTGTCTCTCTCCCATACAGTGAATGCTAGGATCCATTTTATTCAAACAAAACAAAAACAAAAACAAACCGACGCTCCAAGAAAAGCACATAAGATGTGATGGAATAAAAATATAGTTTCAGGGGAGGAACCTGATAATGTTGTCGATGAAGAAGGGGATGCCTTGGGCATCCCCAAGCTTAGACGCTTGAGTCTTCTTAGAATATGCAGGGGTGAACCACCGGGGCATCCCCAAGCTTAGATCTTTCACTCTCCTTGATCATGTTGCATCATACTCCTCTCTTGATCCTTGAAAACTTCCTCCACATCAAACTTAGAACAACTCATTAGAGGGTTAGTGACAATAAAAATTAACATGTTCAGAGGTGACATAATCATTCTTAACACTTCTGGACATTGCATAAAGCTACTGGACATTTGATGGATCAAAGAAATTCATCCAACATAGCAAAAGAGGCAATGCGAAATAAAAAGGCAGAATCTGTCAAAACAGAACAGTTCGTATTGACGAATTTTATCGAGGCACCAGACTTGCTCAAATGAAAATTCTCAAATTTAATGAAAGTTGCGTACATATCTGAGGATCACTCACGTAAATTGGCATAATTTTCTGAGTTACCTACAGAGAAAACAGCCCAGATTCTTGACAGCAAAGAAATCTGTTTCTGCGCAGTAATCCAAATCTAGTATGAACTTTACTATCAACGACTTTACTTGGCACAAAAAAACACTAAACTAAGATAAGAAGAGGTTGCTACAGTAGTAAACAACTTCCAAGACACAAAATAAAAACAAAGTACTGTAGTAAAAACCATGGGTTGTCTCCCATAAGCGCTTTTCTTTAACGCCTTTCAGCTAGGCGCAGAAAGTGTGTATCAAGTATTATCAAGAGATGGTGCATCGTTATCATGAGCTCCCCCATCCGTAGTGGTACTAAGGGCTTTGTCAATTTTAGGCCTATAATAATAATACTTCTTTGGTTTAGGCACTTTAGAGACATACATAAACTTTTGCTCCTTACCCACATAAGCTTTCTCCTTATATTTAAGAGAAGAAAATGTTGAACCCAAGGTTCCCATAGCCTTTTCAAGTTCGTCAATCCTATTGATTTGATCATCATGGACAGCACAAGTTCCTAGGACACTAATTCTTTCATCAATTCCCCCTAAGGATTTATCAAGTTCATCAGTTTTATCAAGTAACATTTCCAATTTAGTTGCAACACTTAGAAAAAATTTCTCTATGGTTTCCAATTTTTTCATAACATCTTCGAGAGAGATTTCAGTTTTAACTTCATCAACAGGGGGTACCCCAACTAGACTCTCAATAATGCAACTAGCTTCTAATGCAGGAGTGCTTAGGAAGTTACCTTTTGCGAGACTATCAAGAACATACCTATTCCAGCTAGAGATACCAACATAAAAATTCCTGAGTAGGATAGTGGTGGAGTGTTTCTTAGTGCACCTATTATGGGCATCACTAATTCTATACCAAGCATCTCTTAAACATTCTCCCCTCGTTGCTTAAACGTACGAACTTCAACTTCAGGATTACTCATTTTAGCAGTAGTAAATAAAGCAAACTAGATAAAGTAAATGCGAGTAACTAATTTTTTGTGTTTTTGATATAGTAAACAAGATAGCAAATAAAGTAAAACTAGCAACTAATTTTTTTGTATTTTGATTTAGTGCAGTGATGACCCACAAGTATAGGGGGTGTATCGTAGTATTTTCGATAAGTAAGAATGTCGATCCCAACGAGGAGCAGAAGGTGTTGACAAGCAGTTTCGATGAAGGATTCACTGTAAATGCTCACAGACAAGTATTCAGGGGGTTTAGATGTAACAGTTGAATAAAGTACGAGTAAGTAAAGTGCGAGAGTAACAATTGCAGCGAGTGGCCCAATCCTTTTTAGCACAAAGGACAAGCCGGTTTGTTTACTTATAATGACCAAACGTTCTCGAGGACACACGGGATTTTAGTCTAGTGCTTTCGCTACATACGGCTAAATAATCTTCATTGTTATGATAAGTGTTGTGTGGGTGAACCTATGCTAATGTACCGCCCTTCCTAGGACTAATACATACTTGTGATTATACCCCTTGCAAGCATCCGCAACTACAAGAAAGTAATTAAGATAAATCTAACCACAGCCTTAAACTCTGAGATCCTGCGATCCCTCCTGCATCGATATACCAACGGGGGTTTAGGTTTCTGTCACTCCGGCAACCCCGCAATTGGCAAACGAATACAAGATGCATTCCCCTAGGCCCATAAATGGTGAAGTGTCATGTGGTCGACGTTCACATGACACCACTAGAAGAATAACACCACAACTTAAATATCATACCATTGAATATTACTCAACCATAGTTCACTACTAACATTTAGACTTCACCCATGTCCTCAAGAACTAAATGAACTACTCACGAGACATCATATGGAACATGATCAGAGGTGATATGATGATGAATAACAATCTGAACATAAACTTGGTTCAATGGTTTCACTCAATAGCATCAACAACAAGTAGAGATCGATACCGGGAGAGTTTCCCCTATCAAACAATCAAGATCAAACCCAAATTGCTACGGCGGTGACGGTGTCCAGCGGTGGAGACGGCGGTGATGATGGTGGAGATGATGATGATGGTGATGGAGATGATGTCCAGCTCGATGACGGTGACGATGGCGTCGATTTCCCCCTCCCGGAGGGAATTTCCCCGGCGGATTCCTGCCCGCCGGAGAGCTCTTTGCTCTCTGGTGTTCTCCGCCCCGCAGAGGCGGCTGTAACTCTTCCCGAGGTACCCTCTGTGGCTTAGGTTTTCGGGACGAAGGATTTCGCGAAGAAAAGGAGGCGAAAGGGGCTGTGGGCCCCCCACACCACATGGTGGCGCGGCCAGGCCATGGGCCGCGCCGCCCTATGGTGTGGGCCCACCCTGGGTCCACCTGGCTCCTCCTTCTGGCTTCCTTCGTCATCTTGAAAAATAGGATTTTTGGTATAATTTCCTTCCACAGTTGATCTTCCGAAATATTGCGTTCTGACGGTGCTTTTTCCAGCAGAATCCTAGCTCCGGTGCTTGATCCTCCAATAATGATGAAACATGCAAAATAGATGAAATAACATAAGTATTGTGTCCCAATATGAAATATATCAATGAATAACAGCAAATTATGATATAAAATAGTGATGCAAATTGGACGTATCAACTCCCCCCAAGCTTAGACTTCGCTTGTCCCCAAGCGAAACTGAACTCAGTAAACAGGACCACATGTTTATGGAGTGAAGAGTCGATAAATAAAATACGGACAAGAAGCATCATATTCATTCACACAAGACATTCTAGTAAACAACTTCTTCATATAACTCAACTTGAAACAAGTATAAAGTAATCACAAATAAAGGTGCATAAGAAATCATAGTTGGTGATGGCAAACTTCGTTCTTGGGTCAGAGAACAATTAACAGATTATACTTATCTCATTGAGCAGCGCTCTCATGTTAAAGTTTATAAGGCACAACTTGCATACTCAATCATAATAGTCTCTTCATGATCATTGATAACTTGCAAAGCTATATTCATTCAGATAAAACTTGTACTAAACAAGGAAGAATAAAAGACATGACGAAGCAAATCACAATATAATGGTTTGATCACAACTACTCAAATGCTTGCTTGAGATGGAGGGAAATAGGTTTACTGACTCAACATAAAGTAAAAGACAGGCCCTTCGCAGAGGGAAGCAGGGATTAAATCATGTGCTAGAGCTTTTTCATTTTTGCAATCATATAAAGAGAATAAAAGTAACATTTTGAGAGGTGTTTGTTGTTGTCAACGACTGGTAGCGGGTACTCTAACCCCCTTGCCAGACAACCTCCAAAGAGCGGCTCCCATATTATTTTTATTTTGTGTGGCACTCCTTCCAACCTTTCTTTCACAAACCATGGCTAACCGAATCCTCGGGTGCCTGCCAACAATCTCATACCGTGAAGGAGCGCCTTTTTATTTTAGTTTTATTATGATGATGACACTCCCCCCAACCTTTGCTTACACAAGCCATGGCTAACCGAATCCTTCGGGTGCCGTCCATCAATCACATACCATGGAGGAGTGTCTATTTAGTTTAATTAATTTGGGACTGGGAATCCCATTGCCAGCTCTTTTTGCAAAATTATTGGATAAGCGGATGAAGCCACTAGTCCATTGGTGAAAGTTGCCCAACAAGATTGAAAGATAAACACCACATACTTCCTCATGAGCTATGAAACATTGACACAAATAAGAGATACTAAGTTTTGAATTGTTTAAAGGTAGCACATGAAGTATTTACTTGGAATGGCGGAAAATACCATGTAGTAGGTAGGTATGGTGGACACAAATGACATAGGTTTGGGCTAAGGTTTGGATGCACGAGAAGTATTCCCTCTCAGTACAGGTCTTTGGCTAGCAAGGCTAATTAGCAAGCATAAGAGTCGAGGGAAACAAACAAATATACTTGTGATAGAAACAATCATGCATCTTCCTTGTAAGCACAAACAATTTTAACTTCAGAATAATAAGCTATGAGCTAACAAGAAAGAAAGAAATTGAAACATCTACATGTATTTCTCTTTTCTACTTAAACCTCAAAGTGTTGTTGCTATTGACCAATGCTAAGTTTGCCAAAACCAAATAGATTTATTCAATGCTCCCAAAGTGATACCAATACTAATGACAAGGTAAATCATATAATAGAGATTGCAAACTAAAATAAGATGTGCAATATGTAAATGATAAGACTTCTCATTAATATTCTATAACGATAACTCACACCAAGGGATACATAGACAACCAACTAAAGGAGAGATACTTCCAACTGCAACCCATCTTATATGATAACTTCCCTACTCATGATATGACACTACTTGACAATAAAAGTAAAAGGTAGTGATGATGTGATACCGCGGCACTCCCCCAAGCTTGGAACAAACCAAGGGGATGCCAATTCCGATGGTGAATTACTCCTTTGGCGATGATGGTGATGAACTCCTCCCGCGCTTCTTACAGAACTCCTTGTGATGCGAATCGAGTGGTATTCCAGCATTCTTCGGAGACGGCAATTCTCCTCCTGGAGTATCTCCACTTCTCTTATTAGAGCCCGATATTGATCACAAAACTCATCGGTAGTCCGTAGAACTTCTTCCAACATAGGGAAGGAGTCGAGGCTAAGAGCGGGTGGTAAAGGTCCCTGCAGGTTATGAGAAAAAGAACGTCGAGTGTCAACAGATCCCACAAAGATTTGCTTGCTCCCACCGGCTTGCTGCTCTTGTCTTGATGGCACCTTCTTCACTTCTTCCTCCGAAAGCCCCTTGCCCTTGTTGTTGGAGGCCATGGTGCTTCTAGACCGAAAACAGATCCTGGCAGAAACAGTTCAAAACAAAACACGTCGAGAAAACGATATACGGACCTCCAGGGGTCCGGGGGATTATATATAGCAAAAATTTTCACGACAAAAGGAAAGTACCAGATCGAACCAGAGTCGGAAAGGGGCGACGAGGCGGCCAAACCATAGGTCGGCGCGGGCCCAGGCCAGGCCGCGCCGCCCTATGGTGGCACCCCCTCGTGCGTCCTTTCCACTCCGTTTCGAACTCGTAATTTTTCATATTTTCCAAAAACAGCAAAAATATTGTTCGGAAAGTAAATTGCGTACTTTTCATTACCGATCGTTACCTATTCAAAGTCGAGTTCTGGCGGACTGTCAATTTGCCCTTTGATGAAAGCCTCCGGTGTTTCCACTTGAATAATATCAACATCAACATTATAGGAATCACCTGAGATATAATGCTTGAGTCTTTGTCCATTCACCACCTGCGTAGCATTGCCTTGGAGAGAGCTAATTTTGATTGCTCCTGAACGATACACCTCCTCGACAACATATGGTCCTTCCCATTTCGAGAGTAATTTCCCTGCAAAGAATCTGAGGCGAGACCGATACAATAGGACTTTATCCCCAATATTAAATTCTCTTTTGATAATCCTTCTATCATGCCATTTTTTAACTTTCTCTTTAAAGAGTTTAGCATTTTCATAAGTTTCATTTCTCCATTCATCTAGAGAACTTAATTGCAACAACCTCTTATCACCGGCAAGTTTAGGATCTTTATTTAATTCTCTAACAGCCCAATAAGCTTTGTGCTCTAGTTCTAAAGGTAAATGACAAGCCTTCCCATAAACCATTTTATAAGGTGACATTCCCATGGGATTTTTATAAGCAGTTCTATAAGCCCATAGTGCATCCTTCAATTTACTAGCCCAATTCTTTCTAGTTTTATTAACGGTCTTTCCCAAAATAGATTTAATCTCTCTATTTGATAATTCTACTTGACCACTAGTTTGAGGATGATAAGCGGAAGCAATTCTATGATTAATACCATACTTAGCAAGAGTTTTTCTAAAACCTCCATGAATAAAATGAGAACCTCCATCAGTCATAATATATCTAGGCACTCCAAATCTAGGAAAAATAATATCTAAAAGCATTCTTAAAGAGGTCTCACCATCAGCACTTTTTGTAGGTATGGCTTCCACCCATTTAGTAACATAATCAACAGCAACAAGTATGTGAGTGTTACCTTCTGAAGACGGAAAAGGTCCCATGAAGTCAAATCCCCAACAATCAAACGGTTCAATAACAAGAGTATAATTCATAGGCATTTCATTACGTCTGGAGATATTACCAACCCTTTGGCATTCATCACAAGATAAAATAAACTTTCTCGCATCCTTGAAGAGAGTTGGCCAATAAAAACCTGATTGTAGAACCTTTTGCGCGGTTCTTTCTCCGGCGTGATGTCCTCCATAAGCACTACCATGACATTTACTCAATATCTCTTGTTGTTCATATTCGGGAACACATCTTCCCATAATACCATCCACTCCTTCTTTATATAAGTGTGGGTCATCCCAGAAATAATGCCTCAAGTCATAAAAGAATTTCCTCCTTTGCTGAGCTGAAAAGGTTGGAGGCAAGTACTTGGAAACAATAAAGTTAGCATAATCAGCATACCAAGGACTGTCTCGCGAGCTCACCTTTATTACAGCCAATTGTTCATTTGGAAAACTATCATTAACAGGAACAGGATCATAAGCAATATTTTCCAATCTAGACAAATTATCGGCAGGATTATCAGCACCTTTCCTATCTACAATATGTAAATCAAATTCTTGCAAAAGAAGTACCCATCTAATAAGCCTCGGCTTAGCATCTTTCTTTGTCATAAGGTATCTAATTGCAGCATGATCAGTATGAATCGTAACCTTTGAATCGACAATATAAGATCTAAATTTATCACAAGCAAAGACTACAGCTAATAATTCTTTTTCAGTTGTAGCATAATTTCTTTGAGCAGCATCAAGATTTTTACTAGCATAATGAATAACATTCAGTTTTTTATCTACTCGCTGTCCAAGAACAGCGCCTACAGCAAAATCACTAGCATCACACATAATCTCAAAGGGTAAATTCCAATCAGGAGGTTCAACTATAGGAGCAGTTGTTAAAGCTTTCTTTAGAGTTTCAAAAGCTTCCTTACAATCGTCATCAAAAACAAATGGTACATCTTTTTGAAGAAGATTAGTAAGAGGTTTTGAAATCTTGGAGAAATCTTTAATAAATCTCCTATAAAACCCAGCATGACCAAGAACACTACGAATACCTTTAACATCCCTCGGATAGGGCATCTTCTCAATTGCTTCAACTTTGGCTCTATCAACTTCAATACCTCTCTTAGAAATTTTATGTCCCAATACAATTCCTTCATTAACCATAAAGTGGCATTTCTCCCAATTAAGAACAAGGTTAGTTTCTTCACATCTCTGCAAAACTTTATCAAGGTTTCTCAAGCAACTATCAAAAGAATTCCCATAGACAGAAAAATCATCCATGAATACCTCTACAATACTCTCACAAAAACCATGAAAAATAGCAGACATGCATCTTTGAAAAGTAGCAGGAGCATTACATAAACCAAAAGGCATGCGTCTATAAGCATAAGTTCCATAGGGACAAGTGAAAGTGGTTTTCTCTTGATCTTTAGCTTTAACAGCAATTTGTGAAAACCCAGAATAACCATCAAGAAACCAAAAATGAGTATTTTTAGACAATCTTTCTAGCATTTGATCAATAAATGGTAAAGGGTAATGATCTTTCTTAGTAACTTTATTAACTTTTCGAAAATCAATGCACATTCTATACCCTACAACTACTCTTTGAGGGATGAGCTCATCATTATCATTAGGCACAATAGTCATTCCTCCTTTCTTGGGAACGCAATGCACAGGACTAACCCATCTACTATCAGCAATAGGATATATAATACCAGCTTCAAGAAGTCTTAATACCTCATTCCTTACCACTTCCTTCATCTTCGGAATTAGACGACGCTGATGTTCAACAACAGGCTTTGCATCATCTTCCATATTAATAGCATGTTGGAATATAGAAGGAGAAATCCCTTTCAAATCATCAAGAGTGTAGCCAATAGCTCCTCGGTGCTTCTTCAATATTTCCAATAACCTTTCTTCCTCAATCTCTGAAAGCTTAGAACTAATAATAACAAGATATATTTTCTTATCATCAATATGAGCATATTTAAGATTATCAGGCAAAGGCTTTAAATCAAAAACAGGATCTTCCTTTGGTGGCGGTGTTGTACCCAAATCTTCCACCGGTAAATCATGCTTGAGAATAGGTTGGCGAAGAAAAATTTCCTCAAGCTCATCTCTTTCTTTCCTAAAAACTTCACTCTCGCTATCCTCCAAATGTTGCTGCAAAGGATTGTTAGGAACAAGAACAATAGATGCACATTGTTCCATTTTAAAATCATCACTAGGCAAATCAGCTTTATAAGGAGTTTTGGTAAATTTAGAGAAGTTAAACTCATAAGATTCACCAGCAAATTTAGTCAAAATTTTCTCTTTCTTGCAATCTATAATAGCTCCACAAGTATTTAGAAAAGGTCTACCAAAAATAATAGGACAATAATCACTAGCAGCAGAACCAAGTACCAAAAAGTCAGCAGGATATTTAATCTTACCGCATAAAACTTCCACATCTCGAACAATACCAATTGGAGAAATAGTTTCTCTATTAGCCAGCTGAATAACCACATCAATATCTTCAAGCTCACAAGAATCAATTTCGTGCATAATCTCCGTGTAAAGCTCATAAGGAATAGCACTAACACTTGCACCAATATCACATAATCCATAATAGCAATGATCACCAATTCTAACAGATAGCATAGGAACACTAGCTTGTTTGGGTTTATTAGGATGTGAAACAATATTAGAAGCATCTTCACAGAAAATAATATGACCATCCTCCACATTTTTAGTCACAAGATCTTTAATTATTGCAACAGCAGGTTCAACTTTTATTTGTTCTTCAGGTTCTACAGGTTTCTTTTCACTTTTATGAACCGCACTATTTATAACAGAGTACTCCTTCATTTTAGCAGGGAAAGGAGTTTTTTCAATATAAGCTTCAGGAATAACATGATCAGCAGTTTCAACTACAACGCATTTATTAATAGATGAATCAATTTTATCTTTATAAGGTTCATGATACTTATCAAAATTCTTCTTTGGCAATTCATAATAAGAGGCAAAAGCTTTATAAAGATTTGCAGCAACTTGAGAATCAAGACCATATGTAGCACTCATATTACGAAATTTATCAGTATCCATAAAAGCTTCAACGCATTTATAATCATAAATTATACCTGATTCTCTATCCTTGTCGTTCTCCCAACCTTCAGTATTTTCTTGGATCCGATCAAGAAGGTCCCTTTTAAACTCTTCTTTGTTGCGTGTAAATGATCCGTAACAAGAAGTATCCAGCAAGGTCTTGTCTTGAAAAGAAAGTCTTGCATAGAAATTATCAATAATAACATTACCAGGAAGCTCATGAATGGGGCATTTGAGCATTAAAGACTTCAATCTCCCCCAAGCTTGGGCAATACTCTCTCCATCATGAGGCCAAAAATTATATATGCGATTCCGATCCTTGTGAATTTCACTTGGAGGATAGAACTTAGAATAAAACCGGGGCACAATATCATTCCATTCAAGAGAATCCCCATTATCCAGTAATTTATACCAATGCGCCGCTTTACCAGACAGCGATAAAGAGAATAGTTTCTTCCTCACTTCATCCATAGCAATACCTGCACACTTGAATAAACCACATAATTCATGCAAGAACAATAAATGATCTCCAGGGTGGACAGTTCCATCCCCTTCATAGCGGTTATCCATAACACGTTCAATAATTTTCATAGGTATTTTATATGGTATCACTTCCTCACCTAGCGCCTCATCCACTACCGTTGCAGTAGTAGTAGATTTCCCAAATAAAAATTGAAGAGAAGATCTCTCCATAATGACTTATAGCAGCAGAAATAAAATCAGCACAAACAAGTAAAGGTTTTCCTTACCAATTCCACTTACCAATAGCGCTTCACTCCCCGGCAACGGCGCCAGAAAATAGTCTTGATGACCCACAAGTATAGGGGGTGTATCGTAGTATTTTCGATAAGTAAGAATGTCGATCCCAACGAGGAGCAGAAGGTGTTGACAAGCAGTTTCGATGAAGGATTCACTGTAAATGCTCACAGACAAGTATTCAGGGGGTTTAGATGTAACAGTTGAATAAAGTACGAGTAAGTAAAGTGCGAGAGTAACAATTGCAGCGAGTGGCCCAATCCTTTTTAGCACAAAGGACAAGCCGGTTTGTTTACTTATAATGACCAAACGTTCTCGAGGACACACGGGATTTTAGTCTAGTGCTTTCGCTACATACGGCTAAATAATCTTCATTGTTATGATAAGTGTTGTGTGGGTGAACCTATGCTAATGTACCGCCCTTCCTAGGACTAATACATACTTGTGATTATACCCCTTGCAAGCATCCGCAACTACAAGAAAGTAATTAAGATAAATCTAACCACAGCCTTAAACTCTGAGATCCTGCGATCCCTCCTGCATCGATATACCAACGGGGGTTTAGGTTTCTGTCACTCCGGCAACCCCGCAATTGGCAAACGAATACAAGATGCATTCCCCTAGGCCCATAAATGGTGAAGTGTCATGTAGTCGACGTTCACATGACACCACTAGAAGAATAACACCACAACTTAAATATCATACCATTGAATATTACTCAACCATAGTTCACTACTAACATTTAGACTTCACCCATGTCCTCAAGAACTAAATGAACTACTCACGAGACATCATATGGAACATGATCAGAGGTGATATGATGATGAATAACAATCTGAACATAAACTTGGTTCAATGGTTTCACTCAATAGCATCAACAACAAGTAGAGATCGATACCGGGAGAGTTTCCCTTATCAAACAATCAAGATCAAACCCAAATTGCTACGGCGGTGACGGTGTCCAGCGGTGGAGACGGCGGTGATGATGGTGGAGATGATGATGATGGTGATGGAGATGATGTCCAGCTCGATGACGGTGACGATGGCGTCGATTTCCCCCTCCCGGAGGGAATTTCCCCGGTGGATTCCTGCCCGCCGGAGAGCTCTTTGCTCTCTGGTGTTCTCCGCCCCGCAGAGGCGGCTGTAACTCTTCCCGAGGTACCCTCTATGGCTTAGGTTTTCGGGACGAAGGATTTCGCGAAGAAAAGGAGGCGAAAGGGGCTGTGGGCCCCCTACACCACATGGTGGCGCGGCCAGGCCATGGGCCGCGCCGCCCTATGCTGTGGGCCCACCACAGGTCCCACTGGCTCCTCCTTCGGCTTCCTTCGTCATCTTGAAAAATAGGATTTTTGGTATAATTTCCTTCCACAGTTGATCTTCCGAAATATTGCGTTCTGACGGTGCTTTTTCCAGCAGAATCCTGGCTCCGGTGCTTGATCCTCCAATAATGATGAAACATGCAAAATAGATGAAATAACATAAGTATTGTGTCCCAATATGAAATATATCAATGAATAACAGCAAATTATGATATAAAATAGTGATGCAAATTGGACGTATCATGCAGCAAACAAAGTAGTAAATAAAACTAAGCAAGACAAAAACAAAGTAAAGAGATTGGGATGTGGAGACTCCCCTTGCAGCGTGTCTTGATCTCCCCGGCAACGGCGCCAGAAATTTGCTTGATGCGTGTGGTTGACACGTCCGTTGGGAACCCCAAGAGGAAGGTGTGATGCGCACAGCGGCAAGTTTCCCTCAGTAAGAAACCAAGGTTTAATCGAACCAGTAGGAGTCAAGAAGCACGTTGAAGGTTGATGGCGGCGGGATGTAGTGCGGCGCAACACCAGAGATTCCGGCGCCAACGTGGAACCTGCACAACACAACCAAAGTACTTTGCCCCAACGAAACAGTGAGGTTGTCAATCTCACCGGCTTGCTGTAACAAAGGATTAGATGTATAGTGTGGATGATGATTGTTTGCAGAAAAACAAGAGAACAAGATTGCAGTAGATTGTATTTCAGTATAGAGAATTGGACCGGGGTCCACAGTTCACTAGAGGTGTCTCTCCCATAAGATAAACAGCATGTTGGGTGAACAAATTACAGTTGGGCAATTGACAAATAAAGAGGGCATGACCATGCACATACATATTATGATGAGTATAGTGAGATTTAGTTGGGCATTACGACAAAGTACATAGACCGCTATCCAGCATGCATCTATGCCTAAAAAGTCCACCTTCAGGTTATCATCCGAACCCCCTCCAGTATTAAGTTGCTAACAACAGACAATTGCATTAAGTATTGCGCGTAATGTAATCAGTGACTACATCCTTGAACATAGCACCAATGTTTTATCCCTAGTGGCAACAACACATCCATAATCTTAGATGTTTCTGTCACTCCCCCGTATTCACGGAGACATGAACCCACTATCGAGCATAAATACTCCCTCTTGGAGTTACAAGCATCTACTTGGCCAGAGCATCTACTAGTAACGGAGAGCATGCAAGATCATAAACAACACATAGACATAACTTTGATAATCAACATAACAAGTATTCTCTATTCATCGGATCCCAACAAACGCAACATATAGAATTACAGATAGATGATCTTGATCATGTTAGGCAGCTCACAAGATCCGACAATGAAGCACAATGGGGAGAAGACAACCATCTAGCTACTGCTATGGACCCATAGTCCAGGGGTAGACTACTCACACATCACTCCGGAGGCGACCATGGCGGCGTAGAGTCCTCCGGGAGATGATTCCCCTCTCCGGCAGGGTGCCGGAGGCGATCTCCTGAATCCCCCGAGATGGGATTGGCGGCGGCGGCGTCTCTGGAAGGTTTTCCGTATCGTGGCTCTCGGTACTGGGGGTTTCGCGACGGAGGCTTTAAGTAGGCGGAAGGGCAGGTCAGGAGGCGGCACGAGGGGCCCACACCACAGGGCCGCGCGGCCAAGGGGGGGGCCGCGCCGCCCTAGGGTGTGGCCACCTCGTGGCCCCACTTCGTCTCCTCTTCGGTCTTCTGGAAGCTTCGTGGCAAAATAGGACCCTGGGCGTTGATTTCGTCCAATTCCGAGAATATTTCGTTACTAGGATTTCTGAAACCAAAAACAGCAGAAAACAGCAACTGGCACTTCGGCATCTTGTTAATAGGTTAGTTCCAGAAAATGCACGAATATGACATAAAGTGTGCATAAAACATGTAGATAACATCAATAATGTGGCATGGAACATAAGAAATTATCGATACGTCGGAGACGTATCAGTCCTAAGAGGCCTACTCCTGGGTTCGAGGTGAACCCGTCTTAACTTACAATATAGAAGTCTTACTAGGTTATACATTTATTCTCCCCGAGCAGTTAAGTGCTAAGTGTTCGCACTGCTCGGATACTACTACTACTAGATAGGTCTATGCTTGTTATCCTCCGGAACCCTCCCCAGTTCCGTAGACGATGAGGTAGTCAACTCCTTCTATACCTCCGGAGAGGTCTGGTTCTTCATAGCAGATATGTTCTGCTCCTTCGGGGTCGTCGTTGTCCTCCTCAAGACGATTCAGACAATCTAAGCAGGGGATTTAAGAGTGGTATGAGTACGAGCGTATCACCAAGTTCATTATAGAAAAGAGGTGTTTAATGCACTAGCTACGATATCAGACCAGAAAGTCTAATACCAATGCAGGTTTTGATAATCATTTCTTCAAGAGGTTGCTTTTATTCAGAAGAACTATGTCCGTCAGCCTTCACCGGTTTACTAGAACTTCATGGAGTTCCTTTCCGGCAGCGTTCGCAGTTCCAAATCCCGGAACAGGGAGTGACAGGTCACGATTCATTACACTCTGCAGAGGTGTGTTGCTTTACCCATAAGAGATCTTAACCTTGGTGCCAACCGGGCAGCTTTCCCGTCCACACTTCCTTTGGTGTGAGGCCCGGTATAAGGTCTAGCCAATCATGTTCCTCCGCTACCTCGAACACCCACCCTTTGTTGCAATTCCGACCTTGGGTCCTCGCCGGCGAGCGTATCCAAGGATACCATCCGACCTCGACTACTATCAGGCACGACGGCCTGATACCTTCGCCGGTCATTGCAACCCATCATAGACCGCATTACCATGGGGAATTAGAATGAGATCCCCACCCTCCGGTTGTTCTCGCAGGATACAACGGCTACGGTAAGCACATCCGTTGATGAACGAGAGGTGGAAACACTTTTGACTATTCCGTCCCACTCCAGATCTTATGGTTAACACGGGTATTACGGCACAAGAATCACTGGACGACATTTGTTGTTTAATCCTAGATGGATATAAACCCATTGCAATGGAACCTCCACCATGTCAGCACATTCCATGGTTCCATTGCCAACCACATAGTCATATTCATAGTTATGAAAGTAGTGCTTTTGCTTTTCATGCAGGAATGATAAGTACAGTACTTTGCAAGTAATTTGGTAAAAATACTCAAATGACATGAGCAAGCGATGAACTTGCCTGAACACTGCAAAGTGTTGCAGTTGGATGGTGTGGACTGATCCTTGTCCTCTGTTGCTGAAAAATAGCACCATTGTCCGATAAGGGCAATGGTTAAACAAGCGATTATGCATGATGTCGTCGTGGTGAACGAACGGATGCCATAGGATGGCTTAAGTTGGGGCCGAATGTGCGCTAGAGGATTCGGGGGAGGGTTTTCGATTAGATTGGACGAACTTCCGGATGCTTTCCTCAAGAACACAACCAAAGGTAGCGATACAAGAAGAAGAACACAAGGAAGAACTCTGCTCTAGATCTTTCTCTTTATTGATCTCAACAGGATACAGGTTTTTGGATACAAGGTCTCACGTAACATTGCTAGCGTACAGTTGACGTAGGCGTAGTAGCTTCCTTGTGACGGTAAAGCACTCGTCCGTTGGGAACCCCAAGAGGAAGGTATGATGTGTACAGCAGCAAGTTTTCCCTCAGTAAGAAACCAAGGTTTATCGAACCAGTAGGAGTCAAGAAGCACGTTGAAGGTTGTTGGTGACGGAGTGTAGTGCGGCGCAACACCAGGGATTCCGGCGCCAACATGGAACCTGCACAACACAACCAAAGTACTTCGTCCCAACGAAACAGTGAGGTTGTCAATCTCACCGGCTTGCTGTAACAAAGGATTAGATGTATAGTGTGGATGATGATTGTTTGCAGAGAACAGTAAAACAAGTATTGCAGTAGATTGTATTCGATGTAAAAGAATGGACCGTGGTCCACAGTTCACTAGAGGTGTCTCTCCCATAAGATAAATAGCATGTTGGGTGAACAAATTACAGTTGGGCAATTGACAAATAGAGAGGGCATGACAATGCACATACATGATATGATGAATATTGTGAGATTCAATTGGGCATTACGACAAAGTACATAGACCGCTATCCAGCATGCATCTATGCCTAAAAAGTCCACTTTCAGGTTATCATCCGAACCCCTTCCGGTATTAAGTTGCAAGCAACAGACAATTGCATTAAGTATGGTGTGTAATGTAATCAATAACTATATCCTCGAACATAGCATCAATGTTTTATCCCTAGTGGCAATAGCACATCCACAACCTTAGAACTTTTCATCCTTTGTCCTGCATTTAATGGAGGCATGAACCCACTATCGAGCATAAATACTCCCTCTTGGAGTTACTAGCAAAAACTTTGCCAGAGCCTCTACTAACAACGGAGAGCATGCAAGATCATAAACAACACATAGGTAATAGATTGATAATCAACATAACATAGTATTCTCTATCCATCGGATCCCAACAAACACAACATATAGCATTACAGATAGATGATCTTGATCATGATAGGCAGCTCACAAGATCCGACAATGAAGCACATGAGGAGAAGACAACCATCTAGCTACTGCTATGGACCCATAGTCCAGGGGTGAACTACTCACTCATCAATCCGGAGGCGACCATGGCGGTGTAGAGTCCTCCGGGAGATGAATCCCCTCTCCGGCAGGATGCCGGAGGCAATCTCCTGAATCCCCCGAGATGGGATTGGCGGCGGCGGCGTCCCAGTAAGGTTTTCCGTATCGTGGCTCTCGGTACTGGGGGTTTCGCGACGGAGGCTTTAAGTAGGCGGAAGGGCAACGCGGGGGGGCACACGAGGGCCCCACACGCCAGGTCGGCGCGGCCAAGACCTGGGCCGCGCCGCCCTGTTGTGGCGGCGCCTCGTGGCCCCACTTCCTTTCCCCCTCGGTCTTCTAGAAGCTTCGTGCAAAAATAGGACCCTGGGCTTTGATTTCTTCCAATTCCGAGAATATTTCCTTACTAGGATTTCTGAAACCAAAAATAGCAGAAAACAGCAACTGGCTCTTCGGCATCTCGTTAATAGGTTAGTGCCGGAAAATGCATAATAATGACATATAATGTGTATAAAACATGTGAGTATCATCATAAAAGTAGCATGGAACATAAGAAATTATAGATACGTTTGAGACGTATCAAGCATCCCCAAGCTTAGTTCCTACTCGTCCCGAGTAGGTAAACGATAATAAAGATAATTTCTTAGTGACAATGCTACCAACATAATCTTGATCAATACTAATGAATGCAGCGATTTGAAACAATGGTAAATGACATGAGTAAACAATTGAATCATAAAGCAAACACTTTTCATGAATAGTACTTCAAGACAAGCATCAATAAGTCTTGCATAAGAGTTAACTCATAAAGCAATAATTCAAAGTAAAGGTATTGAAACAACACAAAGGAAGATAAAGTTTCAGCGGTTGCTTTCAACTTGTAACATGTATATCTCATGGATAGTTGTCAATGTAAAGTAATATAACAAGTGCAATATGCAAGTATGTAGGAATCAATGTACAGTTCACACAAGTGTTTGCTTCTTGAGGTGGAGAGAAATAGGTGAACTGACTCAACATAAAAGTAAAAGAAAGGCCCTTCACAGAGGGAAGCATTGATTGCTATATTTGTGCTAGAGCTTTGGTTTTGAAAACAAGAAACAATTTTGTCAACGGTAGTAATAAGGCATATGAGTTATGTAAATTATATCTTACAAGTTGCAAGCCTCATGCATAGTATACTAATAGTGCCCGCACCTTGTCCTAATTAGCTTGGATTACCGGGATTATCATTGCAATACACATGTTTTAACCAAGTGTCACAAATGGGTACCTCTATGCCGCCTGTACAAAGGTCTAAGGAGAAGGCTCGCATTGGATTTCTCGCTTTTGGTTATTCTCAACTTAGACATCCATACCGGGACAACATAGACAACAGATAATGGACTCCTCTTTTATGCATAAGCATGTAGCAACAATTAATGTTCTCATATGAGATTGAGGATATATGTCCAAAACTGAAACTTCCACCATGATTCATGGCTTTAGTTAGCGGCCCAATGTTCTTCTCTAACAATATGCATGCTCTAACCATTAAATGAGTGGTAAATCGCCCTTACTTCAGACAAGACGAACATGCATAGCAACTCACATGATATTCAACAAAGAAATAGTTGATGGCGTCCCCAGGAACATGGTTATCGCACAACAAGCAACTTAATAAGAGATAAAGTGCATAAGTACATATTCAATACCACAATAGTTTTTAAGCTATTTGTCCCATGAGCTATATATTGCAAAGATGAAGAATGGAAATTTTAAAGGTAGCACTCAAGCAATTTACTTTGGAATGGCGGAGAAATACCATGTGGTAGGTAGGTATGGTGGACACAAATGGCATAGTGGTTGGCTCAAGGATTTTGGATGCATGAGAAGTATTCCCTCTCGATACAAGGTTTAGGCTAGCAAGGTTATTTGAAACAAACACAAGGATGAACCGGTACAGCAAAACTCACATAAAAGACATATTGTAAACATTATAAGACTCTATACCGTCTTCCTTGTTGTTCAAACTCAATACTAGAAATTATCTAGACCTTAGAGAAACCAAACATGCAAATCAGATTTTAGCATGCTCTATGTATTTCTTCATTAATAAGTGCAAAGTATATGATGCAAGAGCTTAAACATGAGCACAACAATTGCCAATTATCACATTATTCAAGATATTATACCAATTACCACATATATCATTTTACGATTCCAACCGTATAACAATTTAACGAAGAGAAACTTTCGCCATGAATACTATGAGTAAAGCCTAAGGACATATTTATCCATATGCAACAGCGGAGCGTGTCTCTCTCCCACACAATGAATGCTAGGATCCAACTTTATTCAAACAAAACAAAAACAAAAACAAACCGACGCTCCAAGCAAAGTACATAAGATGTGATGGAATAAAAATATAGTTTCACTAGAGGAACCTGATAATGTTGTCGATGAAGAAGGGGATGCCTTGGGCATCCCCAAGCTTAGACGCTTGAGTCTTCTTGATATATGCAGGGGTGAACCACTGGGGCATCCCCAAGCTTAGAGCTTTCACTCTCCTTGATCATAGTGTATATCATCCTCCTCTCTTGATCCTTGAAAACTTCCTCCACACCAAACTCAAAACAAACTCATTAGAGGATTAGTGCATAATTAAAATTCACATATTCAGAGGTGACACAATCATTCTTTATACTTCTGGACATTGCACAAAGCTACTGAAAGTCAATGGAACAAAGAAATCCATCTAACATAGCAAAACAGGCAATGCAAAATAAAAGGCAGAATCTGTCAAAACAGAACAGTTCGTAAAGACGAATTTTAAACAGGCACCAGACTTGCTCAGATGAGAAAGCTTAAAACTAATGAAAGTTGCGCACATATCTGAGGATCACGCACGTAAATTGGCATAATTTTCTGAGTTACCTAAAGAGAATTTTACCCAGATTCGTGACAGCAAAGAAAACTGTTTCTGCGCAGTAATCCAAATCTAGTATCATCCTTCTATTAGAGACTTTACTTGGCACAACAATGCAATAAAACTAAGATAAGGAGAGGTTGCTACAGTAGTAAACAACTTCCAAGACTCAAATATAAAACAAAAATACTGTAGTAAAAAACATGGGTTGTCTCCCATAAGCGCTTTTCTTTAACGCCTTTCAGCTAGGCGCAGAAAGTGTGTATCAAGTATTATCGAAAGATGGAGCATCTACAACGGGGTGTGGAGTTTTCTCAACCATTCATAGTATTTTGGATACATAGGTTTCAGCGGCTCCCTTTTCATTAGTCTTGGGCTTTCTACTCTCATCAAACAAATTTTCAGGAACGAGCCAAGCATAATTATCATCTAGAGCTTCATGCATCGCTAGGAGCTTACATGGTATTGGTGCTTTAATCTCCCCACCATCATTGACATTATCAGTGTACTTAATTCTATCCATATCCATCTTTTCAAGTGTTCTTTTAAAATCGGTGATCATACCAAGCCTATCATGCTTACTAAAAACTTTTCTAGCTTCTTTGGCTACATCCTCAAATTCTCGTACTAGGACTTTTAAAACAAAATCTCTCTTCTCTCCCCTCTCCATATCAGAAAGTGTAAGAAACATGTGTTGTATCATGGGGTTGAGACTAATAAATCTAGCTTCCATCATGCGTACCAAACAAACAGAGGCATCTTCATAGGTAGGGACAGCTTTTGCAAGGGGTATATCTTTAAGATCTTCATGCATACTAACATGGGTGAAAAATTCTTCTATATTATCTCTCCCAATTATAGACCCTTGTCCTACCGGTATATCTTTTTCAGTAAAATTAAAAAGAAACATGATGAAATAAGTAAAGCAGATGCAAGTAACTAATTTTTTTGTGTTTTTGATATAGCAAACAAGATAGTAAATAAAGTAAAACTAGCAACTATTTTTTTTGTGTTTTGATTTAGTGCAGCAAACAAAGTAGTAAATAAAATAAAGCAAGACAAAAACAAAGTAAAGAGATTGGATTGTGGAGACTCCCCTTGCAGCGTGTCTTGATCTTCCCGGCAACGGCGCCAGAAAATATGCTGCTAGCGTACAGTTGACGTAGGCGTAGTAGCTTCCTTGTGATGGTAAAGCACTCGTCCGTTGGGAACCCCAAGAGGAAGTGTACAGCAGCAAGTTTTCCCTCAGTAAGAAACCAAGGTTTATCGAACCAGTAGGAGTCATGTAGCGATCCGACCCGGTACGGGTTGAATCTCTGTGCTTAATAGTGCTAGTCCCTGGATCAATCGCTAGCACACACAGTTTAAGATGTAATACCAAGAAACAAAGGTCTTTATTACATCGCATGATCCAGTAATTACAAAGTAAACATTACAATTTGCGTAGCCCGAAGCTAGCATTATATCAGAGTTTACCACGAAACATCACAGCATGGAGTCCTTCGTCTTCATGTGCCACAGGCGAGCATGTCGAGTATAGACTCGTAACCCTAACCATCGAACCTCACTCGTTCATCGGAATATCTGCAACATAAAACGTTGCAGCCACGCAGGGTCAATACATTTGGAATTGTATTGGCAAATGTCACTTTTGGTGGATATATAAATGGCGCCTATCAACTACGTGCTCATTTGGCAGGTGGAGTTTAGCATCTTTTGCGAAAAGCAATAGTTTCCCTATCTTTTATAAACAATTTTTACTTTTCAGAAACATCGTCTAGGAACATATTAGCATAACCCATGCCGTCGCAAGACGGTTAGCTTCATATGCTCCTAAACATCTACGGACATGCTAGCATAGGCCCATGTAAACACAAGACAACCTAGCTTTGCATGCTCCTAAACCCATTGCTTGTCCCATCAAGTTTTATTATGAAATTGGAATGATGAGATCCTCCAAACAGTTCCAGACTCTAGTTGCTCATAATGTCCATAACCGGGGACACGGCTAAGTACTTAGTTTGACACTCTCGAGAGGCTGTACACATTCCCCACATGACCTAGTCTGTTCTTCTTCCATGATGCGCATTTTGCTCAAATGGACAGATGTCGACTAGGACAAGACCTTTCAGAAGCAATACCTCAACCAAAATGGACGCGCTCCGTCCTACCAACACCTACCACCCTCTGTACATTGGGTCGAGTTCTCGCAACCTACTCAATCTAGCCAGAGCCCATATAGCATGTGGTTGTACTAGAAGCTACTAAAATAGAAACCTGTCAAATCTCTTTGTTTCTGGGTGGCCAACCACAAGTGCGATACACACGACCGCCATAGACATGACTCCGGTGTAACCACTCAACATAAACCAAGCATTACCACTTACCACCCAGATGATTCATTATCTTAGGTTGTTCTATTACATAAAATCATACTTTCACAATACCACATATCACATCATGATTCCCAATCCACGCATCTAAAATAGCAGGGCTAAGCATTCTACAATACGATGGCGACAAGAATCATGTCATGGAAACATATGGCTATCCTAGATAGATTTATTGGCATAGAAATATATATATTTAAAACAATCCTACACATGAGTAGCTACTGAAAATAACTACAAGGTGCATAGAAAAATAGTAAGACAAGACGGTGTGTGACACTTGCCTTTTTTGGTAATTGAAGAATTCTGCACTTCTCTCAATCAAAACTCGTAGCTCTCCGTACAACTATAACATACAAGTAACACAACATAAACACACATTCAAACAACAACAAAAGCAAGCAAGACAAACAAAGAGTTGTTATGCATTGTATTTTAGTTTCCATTTAATTTTTGGTTAACTCAGAATTTTGAAGGTATGGCAGAGGTATGGCTTGCAAGATATGAATTTGAGATATTGAATGAATTGTCAAATACTTGGAAAGAAAGTGGTTGTCTAAGTCAAGAGCTTAGAAGAAAAATGATTGATAAGAACCTATGGTCAATGGTTGTTTGCTACTCAAGGATAGATAATTATAATGATACTGGTGTTATAAAAACTCTCACAAGTATTGCAAGTGCAATTCAAAATGCAACATGACATAGTGTGAAAACACTTATCAAGTTAGCACAACTTCACACAAAGATTTGGGTATGAACTAATGGTATATTTACTTACTCAAATGACTCATTTGTAATTTGAATATCCCAAGCTTAATAAATATGATCGAATGGCATAAGATTGGATAGACATGAATGATATTCAAGATGTGGATCAAGGATTCTAAAGGATGTCAAGGTTTCAACACATGTGTAGAGTGTCTCCACAGCATTTGCACAGGGAAAATCTATAAATAAGATTTGTCACAATTTACTCAAATAATTCATGTGCAATTTGAATATTGTGAACTAGGCAATATAATTGGGATAGATATGATCTTGGACATGATGAAAATATATGATTTTGGTAAATGGTTATGATCATATGATTCTGTTTGGTAAAATGGAATTATGAGTTTAATATTCAACCTCAATGTTTACAAAAGTTAATTATGATAATGGTTCTGATGGATATTGATGAGTAACACATATTCAAAAGAAAGATATGATCAAGTAGGGTTTATGGATTGTGTCGTATGACACATAGAAGGATATTACTTCAAATCTAAAATCATAGGAAGTGAATATGATCAACTAAACTAAACATGTGAGCTACTGGATGGATAGTTCCAATGTGATTCATTTGCAAAAGGAATCAATTTAAAATAATTTATAGAATTTAAGTTATGTCGAAACTACTCAAGTTCTCATATTTAGACTTGAATACTTGCAAATAGTTCTATAAATTTTAGGCACTGATGTTAATGGACAGGGGAGATCAATAAGTTCCATTTGCAAGAGGAATCATTTGATTTAAATTTGTAGAATTTAAACCATGCAGAAAATACTCAAAATTACATATTTAAATTTGAATATTCGAAAAACAATTCAAAAGTAAAATTTTATTGCACCACTGTGTTCTCCTCATTTTTGTGAGTTCAACGACATATTATTTGTTAGAATCCGAGTTTCCAAACATTAGTTATGAATATTACAGGATTAAACATGTCGCGGTTAAATTTTGATGTTGTACGAAAAGTTGTCCGAAAAAATTTATCGGATGGAAAAACTCTCTACATGAAATTCGTAGAGAATTTAGTTATAAACTCAATGCAAGAAAAATCATCTAAAACCGAGTTATGAATGATTTGATATAGAATTTTAGAGTTAGAGGTGAGCTAGTACATACACGATAACACGAACAGATCGATCGTGCGCGTGAACTAGTAAAAAGCTACAACAATCTATGTCCATGCGTGACAAAAGAAAATACGTGTCTAAAAATCATAGGCTGGTCCAGGGATACCGCACATGCTACATCCTACCTAGGTGCTGGGGAAAGGATTTACCAATGCTCATCGTGTGTTGCTGGTGACGATGATTCGGTGGTCGACTTGCGCGACGGGTTGCCGGTGTTCGGAGAAAGGGCCGGTGTTCGGAGAGGAGAGGTGCACGACGAGAAGCATCGCGGCACAGAGATCACGGTGACATACTTGGTGCTGTCTTCATCTTCCTCGTGTAGTAGCTGTGGACGAACGGAAGCGTTGACCGGCGGTGAACTTCGGTGTTCGTTGATGGCGGCGACTACGCTGCGTTTTAGGATGGCCAAACAGTGTCAAAAGAAGCAGACGAAATAATTAGAAAAGTAGGAGATAGAAGCGGAGTCTTTAGCCTCGGATATGTGCTGGAATTGGCGAATGACGGCGGCGACGAAATCCGTGGGAATTTTTGACGGTTTTGGTGAGATTTTTGTGGAACTTGTTTCCAAGTCGTTTCCGTGTCGCGCGTGGACTTCAGGCTGGAGGTTAGGGATGATACGGCGGGCCCCGCGTGTCAGAAGAGAAAAAAAGAAGATCTGCAGGGCTGCTGCGTTGCTTGCTCGGTATGCGCGTGGACGCACTGGGACAGCTCGGCCGTACGCGCGCGTCGCGCGCGGTGGTTGGCGGGCTGGCTCCCTGGTTGCTTCACGCGAAGGTGCTTCACTATTCTTTTTTTTTTTTCTATTCTAAAATCTAGATTCTGATTTACGCTCCAAATTATTATAAATAAATTTGTAAGTTCATAAATACTGTTTTAGGACATTGTCTGACTATTTTGCTACTCAAACAAAAATACAAGAATAGATTTTGTGCATTTGAAATCGGATTCAAGTGTTTATGAACAAAAGCTTTTGAAACATTTTAAAACTGGACCCTTTGCATACCTTGTCCTACAAGTCTATTTGTAAAACTAGAAACATAATTTAAATTTTATGAAATCAAACCGTTAAATTTTTTTTTTTTGAACCTGGAACCTTTCGCATGTTTTAATTCAAACATATATTTTGATATTGAAGTCGCAATAACTCAAATGTTTTTATAGAACTTATTTTGGTAAAAACTAAATTACAAAAAATGCTATTATGCATATAACATTTTATATGGCTACTTGAGTATTGATATTTCAAAATAAGGTTTGGGCCTTTTGTCTCACAATAAAATCTTATATGATTTCAAAACCATAAAATATACATCGGTTTGGTTTAGAAATACTTTGAAAATAAATCTTTGTGAAAACTTATTTTTGGAAAGAGCTTTTAAATAAAACTCAAAATTTTAATTCCTTGTGAAATTTCAACAAAGACAAACAATTCAATCAACTGAATTTATTTATTTTTACATTCCAAAATTTGATTTTTTTTTGGGATGTTACATACTACCACCCTTAAAAGAAATCTCGTCCTCGAGATTCGAGAAAGGCTAGAAGGAAAGATGGGTTTGGGATATGTTGGGGTGGCTACCACCCTTAAAAGAAACTTTTGTGGGTATTCTAGGTCTTGGGTCAAACAGGTTATGGTTTGACATTGGGTCATATTTTATAACATATGTAGCTTCTAACTTCATTTCCAATTAATAGGTTTGTGTCTCATCCAGTAATTACTTTCTTCCTAAATGGACGGAGTAGGTCTTTCCTCATAGCGGGGCTTCTAACCTATAAAAGTTGGTTGTTAAACTAATTTTGACAATTAGGGGTATTCGTCAAGGGAAAACCAAGATTAGAGTACTTCAAGGCATCCTTCACCTTCTTACTTGTCGGTGTCATCGAAGGTCTTCTACTATTCTTCATCTAGCGGTTGCTTCTTCGAACTCATCGTAGTCCTACGTCTGACAACACTTGCCTACTGTAAGGGTATATTATTCTAGCATCGTAAGGTTCAGGCTCAACGTCATCTCTATGGTAGGTATGTCTCTCTAGACTTACCATTTCTCATAACAAGAGTGAACAATTTGAGTAGTCGTCATGGGGGCCAATCCATGTCGCACCCAATCATTGTCTTGTATTTAGTTTGGTTCATCTCGCATTCTAAGTCTTAGTCAACCTCGCCAGTTTGACAAAATTTCAATGGAAAATTGAATCAATGTTTCAATTCCCATTAGTGAATTGTTTTGAAAATATTTATATCGATCCTTAACTAGGGTTTTACATATCTCACACTCTATGCTTCTTCATCTTGATAGGGAATATCAAGGTTGGTTTCACTAATGTTATCTTCATGGCGATTTGCCGAGATTTCAATTTCGGGGTTGGGTATAGACGAGACTAGATGGAAAAGATCTAAAGAGATTCCCTACCCTCAAAATAGCAGATCAAGGCAATTCATCTTACAAACAAAGTCTACCAAGCATTCCTCACATCAGGCAAACTAGTTCAAACACAAACAAATTCTAGTATGGTCATACCACAAGTTAGTATGATCATAATCGTTATTGCAATATCGTTGGTGTAATAAGTGGTGGTATATTCTATTTTTGCCTTCAATGCTTCAACTTCTGCTGTTACGATATATCTGTGGAGTTGTCAAGTATGCATCGAAGTCTTCTCCAAGTTCTTCGTTGGCCTTCCATGAAGTTGCATCAAGCTGAGTCGAGCAATAACATATGAAGCATCGGTCTTCACACTTAAGAGACTTGGTCATCATCAGTCCTTCTTTGATGGATTTCAAGAGTTGGGCCATCTAAGGTATGAGGAAATACTTTTGAAGGTGAAGTAGATGAGAATAGAAGAATTTCAAAATGCAACACGTTTTTAATAAAAACTGGATTAGATAGATTTTTCATCCTAAGGTCTTCCTATTTCTAATCCAAACCTAGGGTCACGAACCTACAGTCAACACAATGCTCTGATACCATCTGTAGCGATCCGACCCGGTACGGGTTGAATCTCTGTGCTTAATAGTGCTAGTCCATGGATCAATCGCTAGCACACACAGTTTAAGATGTAATACCAAGAAACAAAGGTCTTTATTACATCGCATGATCCAGTAATTACAAAGTAAACATTACAATTTGCGTAGCCCGAAGCTAGCATTATATCAGAGTTTACCACGAAACATCACAGCATGGAGTCCTTCGTCTTCATGTGCCACAGGCGAGCATGTCGAGTATAGACTCGTAACCCTAACCATCGAACCTCACTCGTTCATCGGAATATCTGCAACATAAAACGTTGCAGCCACGCAGGGTCAATACATTTGGAATTGTATTGGCAAATGTCACTTTTGGTGGATATATAAATGGCGCCTATCAACTACGTGCTCATTTGGCAGGTGGAGTTTAGCATCTTTTGCGAAAAGCAATAGTTTCCCTATCTTTTATAAACAATTTTTACTTTTCAGAAACATCGTCTAGGAACATATTAGCATAACCCATGCCGTCGCAAGACGGTTAGCTTCATATGCTCCTAAACATCTACGGACATGCTAGCATAGGCCCATGTAAACACAAGACAACCTAGCTTTGCATGCTCCTAAACCCATTGCTTGTCCCATCAAGTTTTATATATTATGAAATTGGAATGATGAGATCCTCCAAACAGTTCCAGACTCTAGTTGCTCATAATGTCCATAACCGGGGACACGGCTAAGTACTTAGTTTGACACTCTCGAGAGGCTGTACACATTCCCCACATGACCTAGTCTGTTCTTCTTCCATGATGCGCATTTTGCTCAAATGGACAGATGTCGACTAGGACAAGACCTTTCAGAAGCAATACCTCAACCAAAATGGACGCGCTCCGTCCTACCAACACCTACCACCCTCTGTACATTGGGTCGAGTTCTCGCAACCTACTCAATCTAGCCAGAGCCAATATAGCATGTGGTTATACTGGAAGCTACTAAAATAGAAACCTGTCAAATCTCTTTGTTTCTGGGTGGCCAACCACAAGTGCGATACACACGACCGCCATAGACATGACTCCGGTGTAACCACTCAACATAAACCAAGCATTACCACTTACCACCCAGATGATTCATTATCTTAGGTTGTTTTATTACATAAAATCATACTTTCACAATACCACATATCACATCATGATTCCCAATCCACGCATCTAAAATAGCAGGGCTAAGCATTCTACAATACGATGGCGACAAGAATCATGTCATGGAAACATATGGCTATCCTAGATAGATTTATTGGCATAGCAATATATATATTTAAAACAATCCTACACATGAGTAGCTACTGAAATAACTACAAGGTGCATAGAAAAATAGTAGGACAAGACGGTGTGTGACACTTGCCTTTTTTGGTAATTGAAGAATTCTGCACTTCTCTCAATCAAAACTCGTAGCTCTCCGTACAACTATAACATACAAGTAACACAACATAAACACACATTCAAACAACAACAAAAGCAAGCAAGACAAACAAAGAGTTGTTATGCATTGTATTTTAGTTTCCATTTAATTTTTGGTTAACTCAGAATTTTGAAGGTATGGCAGAGGTATGGCTTGCAAGATATGAATTTGAGATACTGAATGAATTGTCAAATACTTGGAAAGAAAGTGGTTGTCTAAGTCAAGAGCTTAGAAGAAAAATGATTGATAAGAACCTATGGTCAATGGTTGTTTGCTACTCAAGGATAGATAATTATAATGATACTGGTGTTATAAAAACTCTCACAAGTATTGCAAGTGCAATTCAAAATGCAACATGACATAGTGTGAAAACACTTATCAAGTTAGCACAACTTCACACAAAGATTTGGGTATGAACTAATGGTATATTTACTTACTCAAATGACTCATTTGTAATTTGAATATCCCAAGCTTAATAAATATGATCGAATGGCATAAGATTGGATAGACATGAATGATATTCAAGATGTGGATCAAGGATTCTAAAGGATGTCAAGGTTTCAACACATGTGTAGAGTGTCTCCATAGCATTTGCACAGGGAAAATCTATAAATAAGATTTGTCACAATTTACTCAAATAATTCATGTGCAATTTGAATATTGTGAACTAGGCAATATAATTGGGATAGGTATGATCTTGGACATGATGAAAATATATGATTTTGGTAAATGGTTATGATCATATGATTCTGTTTGGTAAAATGGAATTATGAGTTTAATATTCAACCTCAATGTTTACAAAAGTTAATTATGATAATGGTTCCGATGGATATTGATGAGTAACACATATTCAAAAGAAAGATATGATCAAGTAGGGTTTATGGATTGTGTCGTATGACACATAGAAGGATATTACTTCAAATCTAAAATCATAGGAAGTGAATATGATCAACTAAACTAAACATGTGAGCTACTGGATGGATAGTTCCAATGTGATTCATTTGCAAAAGGAATCAATTTAAAATAATTTATAGAATTTAAGTTATGTCGAAACTACTCAAGTTCTCATATTTAGACTTGAATACTTGCAAATAGTTCTATAAGTTTTAGGCACTGATGTTAATGGACAGGGGAGATCAATAAGTTCCATTTGCAAGAGGAATCATTTGATTTAAATTTGTAGAATTTAAACCATGCAGAAAATACTCAAAATTACATATTTAAATTTGAATATTCGAAAAACAATTCAAAAGTAAAATTTTATTGCACCACTGTGTTCTCCTCATTTTTGTGAGTTCAACGACATATTATTTGTTAGAATCCGAGTTTCCAAACATTAGTTATGAATATTACAGGATTAAACATGTCGCGGTTAAATTTTGATGTTGTACGAAAAGTTGTCCGAAAAAGTTTATCGGATGGAAAAACTCTCTACATGAAATTCGTAGAGAATTTAGTTATAAACTCAATGCAAGAAAAATCATCTAAAACCGAGTTATGAATGATTTGATATAGAATTTTAGAGTTAGAGGTGAGCTAGTACATACACGATAACACGAACAGATCGATCGTGCGCGTGAACTAGTAAAAAGCTACAACAATCTATGTCCATGCGTGACAAAAGAAAATACGTGTCTAAAAATCATAGGCTGGTCCAGGGATACCGCACATGCTACATCCTACCTAGGTGCTGGGGAAAGGATTTACCAATGCTCATCGTGTGTTGCTGGTGACGATGATTCGGTGGTCGACTTGCGCGACGGGTTGCCGGTGTTCGGAGAAAGGGCCGGTGTTCGGAGAGGAGAGGTGCACGACGAGAAGCATCGCGGCACAGAGATCACGGTGACATACTTGGTGCTGTCTTCATCTTCCTCGTGTAGTAGCTGTGGACGAACGGAAGCGTTGACCGGCGGTGAACTTCGGTGTTCGTTGATGGCGGCGACTACGCTGCGTTTTAGGATGGCCAAACAGTGTCAAAAGAAGCAGACGAAATAATTAGAAAAGTAGGAGATAGAAGCGGAGTCTTTAGCCTCGGATATGTGCTGGAATTGGCGAATGACGGCGGCGACGGCGACGGCGAGCTACTCCGGCGAGCAGTATCAGCATCCTGGCGGCGCTAAATCTAGGGCTTTTAGGGGGCAAAAACAGAGGAGATATTGGCCTATATAGAGGCGCAGAAATCCGTGGGAATTTTTGACGGTTTTGGTGAGATTTTTGTGGAACTTGTTTCCAAGTCGTTTCCGTGTCGCGCGTGGACTTCAGGCTGGAGGTTAGGGATGATACGGCGGGCCCCGCGTGTCAGTAGAGAAAAAAAGAAGATCTGCAGGGCTGCTGCGTTGCTTGCTCGGTATGCGCGTGGACGCACTGGGACAGCTCGGCCGTACGCGCGCGTCGCGCGCGGTGGTTGGCGGGCTGGCTCCCTGGTTGCTTCACGCGAAGGTGCTTCACTATTCTTTTTTTTTTTTCTATTCTAAAATCTAGATTCTGATTTAGGCTCCAAATTATTATAAATAAATTTGTAAGTTCATAAATACTGTTTTAGGACATTGTCTGACTATTTTGCTACTCAAACAAAAATACAAGAATAGATTTTGTGCATTTGAAATCGGATTCAAGTGTTTATGAACAAAAGCTTTTGAAACATTTTAAAACTGGACCCTTTGCATACCTTGTCCTACAAGTCTATTTGTAAAACTAGAAACATAATTTAAATTTTATGAAATCAAACCGTTAAAATATTTTTTTTTTGAACCTGGAACCTTTCGCATGTTTTAATTCAAACATATATTTTGATATTGAAGTCGCAATAACTCAAATGTTTTTATAGAACTTATTTTGGTAAAAACTAAATTACAAAAAATGCTATTATGCATATAACATTTTATATGGCTACTTGAGTATTGATATTTCAAAATAAGGTTTGGGCCTTTTGTCTCACAATAAAATCTTATATGATTTCAAAACCATAAAATATACATCGGTTTGGTTTAGAAATACTTTGAAAATAAATCTTTGTGAAAACTTATTTTTGGAAAGAGCTTTTAAATAAAACTCAAAATTTTAATTCCTTGTGAAATTTCAACAAAGACAAACAATTCAATCAACTGAATTTATTTATTTTTACATTCCAAAATTTGAATTTTTTTTTGGGATGTTACAAGTCAAGAAGCACGTTGAAGGTTGTTGGTGACGGAGTGTAGTGCGGCGCAACACCAGGGATTCCGGCGCCAACGTGGAACCTGCACAACACAACCAAAGTACTTCGTCCCAACGAAACAGTGAGGTTGTCAATCTCACCGGCTTGCTGTAACAAAGGATTAGATGTATAGTGTGGATGATGATTGTTTGCAGAGAACAGTAAAACAAGTATTGCAGTAGATTGTATTCGATGTAAAAGAATGGACCGTGGTCCACAGTTCACTAGAGGTGTCTCTCCCATAAGATAAATAGCATGTTGGGTGAACAAATTACAGTTGGGCAATTGACAAATAGAGAGGGCATGACAATGCACATACATGATATGATGAATATTGTGAGATTCAATTGGGCATTACGACAAAGTACATAGACCGCTATCCAGCATGCATCTATGCCTAAAAAGTCCACTTTCAGGTTATCATCCGAACCCCTTCCGGTATTAAGTTGCAAGCAACAGACAATTGCATTAAGTATGGTGCGTAATGTAATCAATAACTATATCCTCGAACATAGCATCAATGTTTTATCCCTAGTGGCAACAGCACATCCACAACCTTAGAACTTTCTGTCACCGTCCTGCATTTAATGGAGGCATGAACCCACTATCGAGCATAAATACTCCCTCTTGGAGTTACTAGCAAAAACTTGGCCAGAGCCTCTACTAACAACGGAGAGCATGCAAGATCATAAACAACACGTAGGTAATAGATTGATAATCAACATAACATAGTATTCTCTATCCATCGGATCCCAACAAACACAACATATATCATTACAGATAGATGATCTTGATCATGATAGGCAGCTCACAAGATCCGACAATGAAGCACATGAGGAGAAGACAACCATCTAGCTACTGCTATGGACCCATAGTCCAGGGGTGAACTACTCACTCATCAATCCGGAGGCGACCATGGCGGTGTAGAGTCCTCCGGGAGATGAATCCCCTCTCCGGCAGGGTGCCGGAGGCGATCTCCTTAATCCCCCGAGATGGGATTGGCGGCGGCGGCGTCTCGATGGAGTTTTCCGTATCGTGGCTCTCGGTACTGGGGGTTTCGCGACGGAGGCTTTAAGTAGGCGGAAGGGCAACGCGGGGGGCCACACGAGGGCCCCACACGCCAGGTCGGCGCGGCCAAGACCTGGGCCGCGCCGCCCTGTTGTGGCGGCGCCTCGTGGCCCCACTTCCTTTCCCCCTCGGTCTTCTGGAAGCTTCGTGCAAAAATAGGACCCTGGGCTTTGATTTCGTCCAATTCCGAGAATATTTCCTTACTAGGATTTCTGAAACCAAAAACAGCAGAAAACAGCAACTGGCTCTTCGGCATCTCGTTAATAGGTTAGTGCCGGAAAATGCATAATAATGACATATAATGTGTATAAAACATGTGAGTATCATCATAAAAGTAGCATGGAACATAAGAAATTATAGATACGTTTGAGACGTATCAAACATCACATCAAGCGTAACATAACATGCCCGTGTAATGGGCTACCCCCTCTCCTTATATAGGGGAGAGGTGGCTTACAGAGCAAGGAACCCTAATGGCATCTTTGACTAGACAAACTACTTTTACAAAGCTACTTTAATCATAAACGGCGGCGCCGGTATCTTTAATCAGGGAGGCTGACGTCCTCCGGCTGTTTTTGGCGTCATCCTCCACTTTTGGCGTCAGGGCTTCGTTTAAAGCTACTTTGCTTAGCTCATCCTTGTCTTCTAGCTCTGGAGAGAATCTTTGACCAGCCTTGCCGACAAGCTCTTCTTACCGGTGGCCCGGTGTCTTCTTTATCCGGTTTCGGCATACCCCTCTTGGGGATACCGGCTTAGCTCTACTTAGCCAAACACTTAACTTTGTCCTCCGGCATAAACATTAAACCGGTATCTTGATGGCCCAAACCATCCGGTTTGGCATGCCTTTGGCATACCGGGGGTCATCCCCCCAACATTAGTCCCCGAAGCTGGTATAGTCTGGTGGATCCTATCCAACAGACCGTGCCAGTTTCCCATTTCTCAAGGTACCGGTTTAATCTTTCCGGTGGACACTTTAGATCCCGGCATCTTTGCCGGACTCACGTCTTCCTTTCTTCGCAAGGTATTCTCCAGTATCTCATTCTCCGGTATCTTAGACATTAAATCTCTCCTCGGCGAAGTCGAGAATTTCTCGGGTACAGTGCCTGTCAGAGACATGCGCACTGTACCTGACGCGCCAGTGTCAGGGGTCACTTCCCTTCGGCTTCTGCGCCTGCATTAACTGCGGCACACCGGATCCGGACTGCCGTTCCGGATCCGTGTGGCGACCCTGTGGCTTCTCATTTTTCGCGAGTGTATCCTTGCGCCACGTGCGGCCCACGAAGCGAACCGCCGCGGCCCAGCGATTTCCAGCCCACTAACTCTTCCTCCTATAAATGGGGGAGTCGCTCCTTCTTCCTCTTTTCTCCGCACTCTCAAGTTCTTCGCGCACACAGAGCTCTAGCCCTCTTGCGCCCTTCGCCGTTTCCGCCCATTGCCTGAGCTCCGCTGTCCGGCGAACTTGCACCGCTGCTCCGCCGAACCTCGTCAAGCTTCGGTGCGCGGAGAATCTCTGCAGCGCATCTGTTGCGGCCGCCGCGTTTGCGTTCCGACGAACTCTTCTCCGCCCCTTCGTCGCCAGGCTTCCCCAGCAACCACGAGTTCACCGCTTCGCCGGCGACCTTCTCCGTCAGCGTCTCCGCTGCCTCAGGTTAGGCCCGATTCGCGTTTGCCCCTCTCTTATGTGCTTTACAGATCTTGGGCCGGTAGGATATTTACTTCCCCTTTTCTTTTTCTTTTTCTCTTACTCGTAGATCTTCGCGCAAGGGTAGATCTGGGGAAAACTGTTTTCCGGTTAGATTCGCATGTCTAGTGAACAGTACCTTTCCGAGTCCTCCTCCAGTAGCGAACAGACCGAATCTTCCGACGGGCTAACCACTGAGCTCGCCCAGATGGAGACAGATACCGGCAAAGACCAAGAGGCCGGCAGCTCTAGCCAAGCCCCCGGAATAGATCTTTTCGGTATCACACGCGGAGCCTAGAGAGGCTCCGACGTCACGCAGCACGAAATCGACTGGCTCTACCGGTCGAGAAGGATACCGGAAGGAGTATCCTGCCGGCTTCCTAGCAACGAGATCGAGCCGGTACTTAGACCTGGTGAGTACGTCGTGTTCCTTGCTCACTTTGAGCGTGGCTTTGGCATTCCTGCCTCCGATTTCTTCCGCCAATTTCTGGATTTTTACCGACTTCAGCCTCACCACCTTCCCAGCAACGCCGTTTTCTATCTTTCTTGCTATGCCACCTTCATGGAGGCTTACATCGGCATCCGCCCCACTCGCGAGACTTTCGCTCGCTTCTTTTCTCTTCGGATTAATTCCGTTCAGGGAAAGGACATTCCCAAGCCCAAACCCACCGTACAATGCGGGTCTTGTATCATCGGCTCCCGCCAAGGGAGCCCTTTCTTTAAATTTGCTGGTCTCGAGTCATGCCGGTTATGGCAAGAGACCTTCTTCTACGTGAAGAACGACGGCGACGCTGATCTTATCAATCTACCGGCTTTCAATCCGGAGCCGCCCAAAAAGATCAACTGGAGCTACTCTCCCGGGACGAATCTGACTGAAACGAACCGTGTAGTACGCTTCATGGAGAAGCTGATGAAGGAGACCAACATCTGCTCTGACGATATCATCCGCGCATTCATTTCACGCCGGGTGCTTCCTCTTAAGCGCCAGGCTCACAAGATGAGCGAGATGTACGGTCCTGGCGATCCTACGAAGATCACCGGCCTCCCTCTTAGCAAGAAGGACGTAGTCCTCAAGGCTAGGCAGATCTGCCAGACTGCCATGCCGTTTGATTGGGAGTGGGGTTTCCTGCCTCTTAGCTCCACCAACCCTCCAACTAAGGAAGTAAGAGATTGTGCAACCCGGGTTCTTGTACCGGTAACTTTAATGTTGTGACTAACTTGTTTTTCATTCGTTTTCAGGCCAAGGACCGCTTCCCCCGCATCGAAGCGGATCGGCGAGGCCCTTGCTGGAAGCGCCCTCTGGACCGGGTGGACCCAGATCCCTACATTCATTGGAACGATCTGAAGATGGGCAGGACCCATACCTCGCGCCCCGGTAACCCCTCGACTGAGGCTCCCGGCTCCACCGACGACCTCCCTGTGCTTGAGGTAGCTTTCTTTTCGTGTCTCTCATACTTTATTGTTATTCCTCCTCTGTAGATGCCCCCTCAGCCAGCACCCAACCGTAGGTCCACGAGCACGTTGCTCCCCTGCGGGCCGAGGCCGGCGACGAGTTCGTGGAGAAGCTCGCTCCCCAGCTCAAGAAGAACAAGGCCCCAGCACCCGACGCCGGCTCAAGCGACAACCCTCCCACCAAACGCTTCCGGACAGAAGTCCTTGCGGGGAAAGAAGCCGGCAAGAGGCGCTACAAGGGCAAGCAGATGCCGGTCGCTTCCGGGTAAGCCTTCATTTCTCTTCGTTTTTCTGTTTTACAAACTTTCTCTTCCGGTTGCCTTTTCCAACCTTTCTCTTTTTCTTGTTCAGCCCTGCGCTCAAGCTTGGCCCAAGGCCTGAGAGCTCTGAGGGAACCGTAAGGACCTCATCTCCTTCTCACCCAAGCCCGGCACCGTCTGGTGCCGGCAACGCTTCTGCCTCCCCTCTGGGAGGCACCTCAAGTTCGGGGCGCGTGGCCCCTACACCTCCAGATCACCGCGCGAAGGAGGAGCACGCCTCCCCTCCTAAGAAACAAGATACCGGCGCCAGCCACACCGGCGCCGATTCAGAAGCTGGCGGGAGGGCGGAACCTCTGGTTCCTCCGGCCCCCAAGAAGAAGAAGAAGAAGACAACGGAGTCTTCCCCCTCCAAGCCAATGCCACCGCCGGAAGCCCCCAGCGTCAAGCCAACCGGGGCCACGCCAACGCCGCCGCCAGAAACTCTCAAAACCGCCAAGGAGCAGGCCACAGCTTCCGGTACCTCCTCCGCCGATCCGCAGCAACTGACGCTGCACGCCGGCCGCGCCGCTGTCGCAGCCGGAGGAAAGCCTTCCGGCGTCCTGGGCCGGATCACTGAGCTGAAGCGCGACGGCCGCGACCTGGGGCACTTGCTCCCCTACGCTGAGAGGTGGAACGCTGCGGATGAGTCCGTAGCTACCCGCGGCCTAGGGAAGGATCTGCTTCCGGCGCTGGACCCCGCTGGCCCTCGCTGCACGGAGGAGCACTTCACGCGGCTGCGGCGCGCGGTGAAGGAGCTGGATAGCGCGTGGTACGATGCCACCAACAACATGGTGGTAAGTTTTACCAAACTCTTTTCAATTTTACAATTTTCCAATTCATGCCAGTTTCTTTCTTTCCGGATCTTGTCTATCTTCCCAGTCCCCGAGTTTTGTGTTGAGAGCGCAGCTCTTAGCGCAAAACTTAAGTAACTCGAAAAACCGGCATGCCCAGTCCCCGAGTTTCGGGTTGAGAACGTAGCTCTTAGCGCGAAACTTAGGTAGAAACTCAAAAAACCGGCATACCCAGTCCCCGAGTTTCGGGTTGAGAACGTAGCTCTTAGCGCGAAACTTAGGTAGAAACTCAAAAAACCGGCATACCCAGTCCCCGAGTTTCGGGTTGAAAACGCAGCTCTTAGCGCGAAACTTAGGTAGAAACTCAAAAAACCGGCATACCCAGTCCCCGAGTTTCGGGTTGAGAACGCAGCTCTTAGCGCTAAACTTAGGTAGAAACTCAAAAAACCGGCTTCTTTTTTCTAACATCTTTTCTTGAACAGAGCACTGCCGACGCTCGGAAGCACCTCTTTGAGGAGCTTCTTTGGGAGCACCGGGACCTTGCTGAAGCGCATAGAAAGTGCCAAGGTGAACTTCTGTGCCTCCGGCATCTTTTTACCGGAAGGTTTTCCTTCTTAGTACTCACAACTTTTTTCTCAACAGCCATCCCGAAAGCTTCCATCGAAGTCCTCAAAACTCAGCTCGCCACGCTCCAAGGTACCGCTACTTCTTTTCCGGTTAACTTGCTTCTTCTTCATTTTAGCAACTGCAACTTTGTTAACACTTTCTTTCCGGGCTCTAGGTGAAAAAGAGCAGCTCATCCGGCAGCACCGCGAGGCACTGGACGCCCAGAAGACTTACTCCAGTGGGCTAAAGGAGCAGCTGATCCAGCTCGGGCTAAAGCACAGCGAGGCGATGAAGGCCGCCCAAACCGCCGCTGAAGCTAGGCTAAACGAGGCACTAGAGGATGCCAGCAACTCCACCGTGGTGCTGCAGGCCGAGCTGGAGGAGGGATCCAAGGCGCGGCAAGCAGCCGAGGATGAGACCGCGTGCTTGAAGGCGGAGCAGCAGGAGTATGACCTTTTGGTCATGCAAACCGACACGCTTACCCTCAATAAGTTTCTCTTTTTCTTTTCCGGTTTTGCTTATAAGCTTATCTCTTCCGGTAGCATGTACTTATCTTTTTCTTTTGTCTTGTAGGGCTCTTCCCGGACTCTCAGGCATACGCGCAGAAGAAGGTAGCAGAGCGCCGGGTCGCGCAAGCATACAAGAACCTGGACGCGCCCTGGGACCCCTATGATCATCTGGTTGCGTTGTCTTCCCGCGTCCCACATGCGTGCGGTGGACCGGAACCTCGCCGATATCCCTGAGGTGGCAATCCAGCTCTTCAAAGTGCTGTGGCCCGAGGAGGTGGTGCCCGACAACTTGTCGCTCACCAACGACCGCCTGAAAGGTGCCAGTCGGAGGATCCGGGAGTGGCAGTGCTCCGCTGCTCGTGCCGGAGCGGACTCAGCGCTGCGCGTGGCCTGCTCCTGGTACCCGGACTTGGACTTGGATGCCCTCATTGGCGTGCGTGAAAACGCTCCCACCAATACGGATCCGGTCCTCACCGCGAAGCGGCAGGATCGGGCCTACCGGATTGCGGAGTACGCCTCCGTCCGCACCTTCATCCCCCCAACTCCAAGCGTCAAAGATTATCTCAGCGACGATGAAGAAGAGGACGAGGAAGTTGAAGACGCTGAAGCCGGCGACGCGCCTCCGGAAACTCCAGAAGCCGGCGCCGTTCCTCCCAAGGCTCCTTCTGCCTAAGTGCTTGCTATCATATGTTTGCCTATCATGCTTCACTCAAAACAATGCTCATCAAATTCTACCCCGGTATGCCGAGGTCTTATGATGTAACATAAAACTTATCCTTGCTTTTGGATGTGGTACAACAATTTATGCCGGTATGTTATACCGGTATGTTATTAAGTTATGTTTGTCTTACTAACTTAGCACTTTGCTCATGGTTTGCCTTTTTTATCTTGCACTGTGAAGATTCCGAAATTGTTTCGGCATTCAATCCGATGCACACTTGGTTCTTTTGCTTTGGCTCTGCCTACCCTCTGGGTTTTTTGGCGTATGAGTCACAAAGTTCTTTTGCCAAGCAAGCACTTTCTTGAACTTAGAAATAACTCGAAATTTTTCACAAAAAACCGGTATAACCGGGGTTAGTTAAATTTTCCGGATTGTTTGTTCCCATCTCCTCTTTTCGTGGTTCGCGTGCTTAGTTCCTACCGGTTTATCTTGCTTGCCATGAAGCCGGGTTTCGGACAGCAGCAGAGTCGAAGACTCCGGTAGGTTTAGCACGTTACTAAACCGGAAAGAAAATATGTTCTGAAACCAACCGGTAAACTGAAAAACTAAACATATTACATGCAATTTCGGTAGAGGCAGTCCCCGAGATTCATTCGAGGTGCCGGCATCTTTTATTCATAGCATATAAGGTACAAAAAAGAACTCCTTACAGTACAACTTCATGCATAAAAGGGACGCAAAAGAGCTATGTTCCATCGGCGCTTGGTTTCCTCTCCTGACCTGTCCGTCTTTCCTTTCTTTGCTTCCTGTGCATCAACCAAGTAATAGGCGTCATTGTGTAGAGCCTTGCTCACAATGAAAGGTCCCTCCCATGGGGGTGATAGCTTATGCCGGCCTTCAGTGCGCTGCACTAGGCGCAACACCAGATCTCCTTCCCGGAATACCCTCGGGTTAACCTTTCGGTTATGATAGCGTCTCATGTTTTGCTGATAAATGGCTGTTCTTGCCAAGGCTAGCTCTCTTGCTTCTTCTAGCAAGTCCACATCATTTTCTCTTGCCTCTTTTACCTCTTCTTCGGTATATTGCTGAACTCTTGGTGAGTCATGTATGATATCGGTTGGAATCACGGCTTCAGCCCCATAAACCATGAAGAATGGAGTGTATCCGGTAGACCAGTTTGGAGTCGTTCTTATGCTCCATAGTACTGATGGTAGCTCATCGAGCCAACACCCCGGTGTCTTTTCAAGGGGTTCAATGAGCCTGGGCTTGATACCGGAAAGTACCAAAGCGTTTGTTCTTTCCACTTGGCCATTGCCTTGCGGGTGCGCGACTGAGCACAAATCCAACCGGATATTGTTATCCTCACAAAATCTTTTGAACTCACCTTGAGCAAAGTTTGTGCCATTGTCAGTGATGATGCTATGCGGGTATCCATACCGCAAGATAACATCCTTTAAGAACTTTACCGCCGTATGCCCATCACATTTTGTGATAGGTTTTACTTCAAGCCATTTGGTGAATTTGTCCACCATCACTAGGATGTGGGTAAAGCTGCTTCTTGCGGTTTTGAACGGACCAACCATGTCAAGGCACCAAACAGCAAACGACCAAGTTAGCGGTATTTTTTTTAAACCGGATGCTGGGGTATGGTTTTGCTTGGCGTACCTCTGGCACCCATTGCATTTTCGTACCAAATCCTCAGCATTCTCCAAAGCAGTGGGCCAATAGAACCCATGCCAGAATACCTTTGCTACCAATGCCCTTGATGAAGCGTGGTGCCCACATTCCCCTTGGTGAATTTCCACAAGCATTTCTTTCCCCTCTTCCGGTTCCACACATCTTTGGAGGATACCGGTGACACTTCTCTTGTATACCTCGCCATTGATGATGGTGTAAGCCTTGGACCTTCTCTGGATTCTTCTTGATTCATTTTCGTCAACCAGCAAAGTGCCGTTGATCAGGAATTCCTTAATAGGTTTAACCCAAGATGGTGCTTCTCGAACCAGAAACACCGGTGCGTCTATCTCCATGTTATCCACCAGCATCGCTTCTTCCGGTATGGACGCAGCAGTCCCCGATCTTGCTGGAACAGTCCCCGAGTTTACCGGAATAGTCCCCGGGTTTCCTTCATCAATATCCATTGGTACAACATGCGTTTCCGGTACAAAAATAGATTCCGATTCCGAGCTCGGCTTGATCGATGGTACTCTTAAGTGTGCCAAGGCTATTCCGGGAGGAATTTCTTGCCTGGACGAGCCCAGCTTGGACAAAGCATTCGCGGCTTCATTTTCTGCCCGTGGCACATGGTGAAACGCACAGCCCTCGAAGAAGCCGGAAATCTTTTGCACGTGAAACCGGTATGAGGCCATGTTGGCATCTTTTGCATCCCAATCTCCGGAACACTGCTGCACCACAAGATCTGAATCACCATAGCAAATGATTCGGTGCGCACCGATTTCTTTTGCGACTTTGAGTCCATGGATCAGAGCCTCATACTCAGCCACATTGTTTGATGCTCTGAAGTGCACCTGTAGAACATACCGGAGATGGTCTCCTTTTGGTGAGGTAAGTACCACACCGGCACCTAGACCTTCCTTGAGCTTGGATCCATCGAAGTGCATCTTCCAGTATTCTATCTTTTGTTCCGGTGGCTTATATTGCATTTCCGTCCAATCAACCAAGAAATCAGCTAAAGCTTGAGATTTTATGGCATCTCTTCTTTCGTATTCCGGTACGTATGGGGATATCTGAATCGCCCACTTGGCAATTCTGCCACTTGCATCTTTGTTACACATGATATCTGAAATGGGAGCCTCACTCACCACTTTCATGGGGTGTTCTTCAAAGTAGTGCTTGAGCTTTGTGGCCGCCATGAACATGCCACAAGTCATTTTTTGGAAGTGAGGGTAGTTTTGTTTCGAGAGGGAGAGCACCTCGCTCAGGTAGTATACCGGTCGCTGCACGGCCTTTCCTTCCTCTTCTCTTTCAACTACAACCACTACACTCACAACCCGGTTTGTTGCTGCTATGTACAACAACATGGGCTCCCTTTCCAAAGGTGAAGCTAGTATAGGCGCAGTGGCTAGCATTGTTTTTAGTTCCTTGAACGCCGCGTCTGCCTGAGGGGTCCAGACGAAAGTATCGGATTTTTTCATCAAAGCATAGAGGGGCAGAGCTTTTTCTCCCAACCTGCTTATAAACCGGCTTAGCGATGCCAAGCTTCCGGTAAACTTTTGCACATCTTTGAGATCGTGCGGTATGTTCATCCTTTCGATTGCCCGGATTTTTACCGGATTTACCTCTATGCCCCGGCTTGATACGAGGAAGCCAAGCAACTTGCCGGCAGGAACACCAAAGGTGCACTTTGCCGGATTGAGTTTCATCCGGAACCTTCTTAGGTTATCAAATGTTTGCCTCAAATCATCGGTCAAGGTTTCCTTGACCTTAGTTTTTATCACAACATCGTCTACGTAGACCTGCACGTTTTTACGAATTTGATCATACAAACACTTTTGCATACAGCGCTGGTAGGTTGCACCAGCGTTGCGCAAACCGAAAGGCATAGTGACATAGCAATAAGCCCCGTGCGGGGTGATAAACGCAGTTTTTATTTGATCTTCCTTTTTCAAGGGGATTTGGTGGAAACCGGAATAAGCATCCAGAAAAGACAACAGTTCACAACCGGCAGTGGAATCAATCACTTGATCGATCCGGGGTAGCGGGAAAGGATCTTTTGGGCAAGCCTTGTTCAGGTTGGTGTAGTCGATGCACATGCGCCATACCTTTGGAGCTTTTGCTTCAAGGTTCTCTTCTTTCTTCTTCTCGACCAGCACCGGATTTGCTAGCCACTCAGTATGCAGCACTTCCACGATGAAACCGGCAACCAACAACTTTGTCACCTCCTCTCCAATGATCTTTCTTCTGTCTTCAGCAAACCGGCGCAGCGGCTGCCTTACCGGCTTAGCATCCTTCCGGACGTTTAGAGAGTGCTCAGCTAGCTCCCTCGGAACACCTACCAAGTCATCAGTAGACCAGGCAAAGATATTCCGATTCTCACGGAGGAAGCTGACGAGCGCGCTTTCCTATGCCTCACTGAGGCCGGCACCGATACGAACGGTACGCTCAGGGTGAGCCGGGTCCAGCACGATGTCCTTTGTTTCATTGGTTGGCTTGAATGCCGGTGTGCCCAAGTTTCCACTCATTGCCGCTAAACTCAACTGTGAGGATTGAGCCAGCGGAACCGCAGTTTCCATTCTTTTCTTTTCCTCTGCGATCACCAGTGATTCAGCCAGGTTTGAGCCGGCGGAAGCGGTTTCCAGTGAGACTTTGTAGTTTCCCACCACGGTTAAGGGTCCACGAAGTGCCGGCATCTTCATCTTAAGATAGGCTGTATGAGTTGATGCCATAAAGGCTGCCAGTGCCGGTCTCCCCAGCAGTGCATGGTAAGGGCTTTCCAGGTCCACTACCTCGAACAGAAGGTTTTCCACCCGGCAGTTATCACGTCCACCAAATGAGACATCCACCCGGACTTTTCCCATGGGCGAGCAAGACAAGCCCGGAACAATTCCGTGGAAAGTCGTGTGTGTCGGTTGCAGCATGTTCTCAGTTATCCCAAGCATGCGCATAGTGTGCCGGTACATGATGTTTATGCTGCTCCCATTGTCTACCAGCACCTTGCTGAATTTGACTCGAGTTGTTGGCCCATGCATGATAGGGTCCACAACCAGAGCGTAACCACCCGGATTAGGCATTTTTGTTGGGTGATCCTTGAACGACCAGCTGATTTCTTGATCAGACCAGAGCATGTACTTTGGAACTGCCGGCATCACCGCGTTCACTTCCATGGAACGGCGTCGCAGGCTTTGCTTTTCTGTTGGCTCAGTAACGAACACAACACAGCAGATATCTGGATCATGGTAAATATTCCGGCCCAAAGGTGCCGGTGGAGGTGGTTGGCCATTGCCATCTCCCACCTGGTTAACTTGTTGTGGTGGAGGCCGGTTTTGCTGAGGCTGTACCGGTATAGCATTTGGTCCAGTAAGCGGTGGTGGTGGTGGTAGTTTCCCGGCATCTTTTGTTGTGCCTTGGCCCATCAACCTTCTGGTCCAAGTACAATCTTTTGTCAAGTGGTTTGCCGGCCTCCCGGGGTTTGGTGTGTGCCACCGGCATGGATGATCCATAGCAGATTCCATGGTGTACCTTTCCTCATTATTTTGCCGCGGCTTCTTTTCAACCCACTGTTTCTTTGGACCCACCCATGGCTGCGATCCGGTTTTCTGCCTTTGGCTGGCGCCGGAATTTTCCTGCACCGCGGCTACCTGCTGTGGACCATATCTTCGATCCGGAAACTCTTCCCTTCGTTTGTTTTGCCGGTATTGTTCTTGGCGCTGCTGAGGCTGGTTTGTTTGTTCCGGCTCAGCTTGTACTGCCGGTTGCATTGGGTCTCCCAACGCGTAGCTATCTGCCACACGTATCATTTCTGCCAACGTTGTCGGCATGTTTCTCTGTAGCTTTTGCCACAAAGGTGAACCTCTTCTGCACCCATTGCAAAACCAAGCAATGACTTGTGCCTAGATTACCCCTTCACAGGAGTTTCTTGTGGAGTTCCACCGGGTTAGGTAATCCCGATCTGTCTCATTGGAGCGTTGCACGCACAAGGCGAGCTGCTGCGGCCTGTTTGGCCTCCGGTAGGTGCTACTGAAGTTGCTTACAAAAGCCTCCTCAAAGTCCAGCCAGCCATTTATACTTCCTGCCGGCAAATTGTTTAGCCAGATGCGCGCTGGTCCTACCAGGAAAGATGGTACAATTCTCACGGCCCAGCGCCGGTTTCCTCCACCAGTGACGGTTCCTCCGCCACCGACAACATATACCGCGGTCACGTAATCCGCGAGCCAGTCTTCCGGCTTGGTGGTGCCGTCATAAGTTTTAGTGTCACGGGACAATGTGAAATTGCGAACCGGTGGCTCCTCTCTCATGATTCTTGGGCCAAAACATTTGGGGCCTGGAGGACCTTCTACCTCCACTATTTTAGACAAGTACACCCTATCCAGCCTGTGCCTCGCATCCCGGTCTGGTAGGCATCTTTCGCCTAACCGGTCTCCCAATGGATTCCGGTAAGGTGCAATTCTTTCAGCTCCTGAATCAACCTCTTCATATCTTTCCGGTACCGCGGCTCTTGCCTGCCGGTACCTTGGCGGAGGCATTTCCTCTTCCACGTACGCTGCTCTTGCAGCGCGAAAATTTTGCCCACTTTGCTCTTCTTTCGCGGCGTAACCGTTTCCGGCATGAGCACCTGCTGCTCCTTGATTTTTTCTACCGGCCTCGTACCGCCCGGCTTGTTGTTTTCCGGCAAGTACCGGATCGTACACAGTCATTTGCTGCGCATTCACTTTTTATTTTCTTTTGTCTGGATGGGGGGACGATGCCTGCCCATGGGACTTGCTTCCGGCATTCTTTGTTGAACGCGCGGATTTTGAGGCCACAGCCTTGTTCAGCTTAGCCAGCTGCTCAGCGTTTTGCTGCTCTATAGTTTCAAGCAGTTCTCGGACACGCTCTTGCTGTTTTGCCAGAGCGTCCCCGGAAAGTGATTCACACAGCTCTACCGCAGCCTTAGCAGCTTTTATGGTTTTATCCGGGCTACTGTACTTAGGTTTCTCTATGATGCTCACAGATGCAGAGATACTTTTACCGGCAAGAACTTCCTTCCGCAGATCCTGATCTAGATTGCGAGCTCTAAGCCGGTTTTCCGGTTGCCTAGCCGGATGAGCGCTAACAGAAGCAAAGTCATGGGCAGCGTTATACTCACGTAGGGTTAGGTTCAGCTCGCGCTGCGCCCGGATGATGTCGTTGCCGTTCTCGAGCAGCCTCTGGCGTTCTGCCTCCAGCTCCGCCTGAGCCGCTGCCAGGTCGATGTTCTGCGCGATGGGTGTGGCGAGGGCATTCATCGCCGCTTGAAGTGGAGTTTCCGGTAGCGCTGCGGAGGCACCCGCAACCACCTGGTCACGCTCGGTCGGCGGCTTGTCCGTGCGTGTGGACTTCGTCGGTCCAGCGCCCTCTGCCGCAGCTCCTTTGCCGGCATCGCCTGCTCCAACGACCAGCACCTCGACGCTGCCGGCGGCGCGGCCGCTGGGAAGCGCAGATCTTGGCGGATCCGGAGCCACCAACACCGGCGAGAGGTACTGGCGCTCAGGGACGGTGCCGTAGTAGACTCGGAAGCTCCCGAACTCGACGGTGTGCTTCTTCTTGGGGTACTTACCGCCGCTGGCGAAGTAGCCTGTGTTGTCGTTGATGAAGTCCATGTTGAGGACGCGGTCGACGAGCGCTGTGATGACACGCTCGCCGTCGATGGTGAGGAGGCCCGCCCGAATATGAACTCCAGCAAGCGCAGATGCTGGCCCCACGGTGGGCGCCAACTGTCGTCGTGGTGAACGAACAGATGCCATAGGATGGCTTAAGTTGGGGCCGAATGTGCGCTAGAGGATTCGGGGGAGGATTTTCGATTAGATTGGATGAACTTCCGGATGCTTTCCTCAAGAACACAACCAAAGGTAGCGATACAAGAAGAAGAACACAAGGAAGAACTCTGCTCTAGATCTTTCTCTTTATTGATCTCAACATGATACAGGTTTTTGGATACAAGGTCTCACGTAACATCACATCGTGCGTAACATAACATGCCCGTGTAATGGGCTACCCACTCTCCTTATATAGGGGAGAGGTGGCTTACAGAGCAAGGAACCCTAATGGCATCTTTGACTAGACAAACTACTTTTACAACGCTACTTTAATCATAAACGGCGGCGCCGGTATCTTTAATCAGGGAGGCTGACATCCTCCGGCTGCTTTTGGCGTCATCCTCCACTTTTGGTGTCAGGGCTTCGTTTAAAGCTACTTTGCTTAGCTCATCCTTGTCTTCTAGCTCTGGAGAGAATCTTTGACCAGCCTTGCCGACAAGCTCTTCTTACCGGTGGCCCGGTGTCTTCTTTATCCGGTTCCGGCATACCCCTCTTGGGGATACCGGCTTAGCTCTACTTAGCCAAACACTTAACTTTGTCCTCCGGCATAAACATTAAACCGGTATCTTGATGGCCCAAACCATCCGGTTTGGCATGCCTTTGGCATACCGGGGCTCATCCCCCCAACACATGATTCAACTTTTAGGGTTTGTTCCCCCCTTTTCCGATGCTTATTATTTCATGTAAGAGGTGAATACTAAGAATGATTTAGGGATACTCTATTTAGGGTAAAATACTACCTTGAAATGTTGTCAAGGGTTTTTTTAAAGTCCAAAAGTATTTATGGACTTATTTTATCATTAAAAATAGAGTGGGTTATTTTAATGAATTAAGTATTCATCAAAATATGACTTATTCTTATTTGTATTCAAAAATTCCTTTTTGTATTTTATTCTAATAGAGAATTTTATGCTGAGCAGATTTCATATTTTTAATTATTTTTTAGAGCTTTTATTCATTTTATAAATTCTTAGAAAGATTCACTTAAATGGGTATTTTGGAAATGTCCAAAATGCCTTCGGGCCCACCTGTCAGGGTGAACCCGAGTGGGTTGGGCTCAACCCCTTCGGCCTGGTCCGTCCCACTCGGTCGCCCTCACTTCCTCTCCTCTTCCTCGTGAAACCCTGTCAACACCCGGCTTTTTAAGTCCGAGTGCCTATTATGTCATACATCGCAATCCCAGGAATATTGTTGTTGCGAGGCATAATAGCTAAGTATCACAGTCATCATTCATTACAAACCATAAGTCTTACAAATTTGGAATCACATGATCCATATTACACGAATAGTTGATCTATTGATCAACGAACAAACACAAGTTCATAGTTCAACATAGCGGAAGCGTAAGATACAAGGACTCTCTAGTCCACAGGCCAATGCTTGACGTCGGAAGGCGCTTAGTTGTCGTAGGCGCCCTGCTGGTCATCTCCTTGGTCATCTTCATACTCTGGCCATTTGAATAGCCAGGGACAAAGCCGTGAGTACGTTGAGTACTCGCAAACTAATATTAATGTAAGTGCTAGACATTCTAGTATGGTTTGCTAAGCTCTAGTTTATTTGCATAAAGCTAGTTTTAGTTCACAAAGTTTGAGAAAAGCTTATTCAAGAGCTAACTAACTCAAGTGGGAACATTAGTGTCATTCCCACCATTCAAGTGGTGATTTCAATTCAATTCACCACAAGTCAATTCACCATCATCCTTTTCAACATCATTTTCAAAGATATGACATCGGAAACTGTATGGCCTTTCCAACCGTCCGTAACCGTGGACGCGGCTATTCGAATAGGTTTACACTCTGCAGAGGTTGCACACTTGTGCCACAACATTTGATTTCATCCGTCGGGATTACCCCGAATCATCGTAACACAGTACGCGGATCATCAACCATAACCTTTCACTTACAAATCCTAGTATGAGCACCTCTCCCCATGAGCTTGGCCTCCCAGTGAAGACCGACTGTCAACCTGGGAACTGCACAGGGTTTGGGCCGGACATTCACCTCATTTCGCATCATATCATATCATTTCTTTTGTGGTAGAGGCAGCTTTCGGCATAACCCCGATGATGCTTGTTTAGAGGGAACCCATACTAAGACGCATAAACTTCCAGTTAAGCCCTACCCATAATCAGGTATTGTGGGGGTACTTAATAATTGGAAAGGTATCGCATTCAAACCAACATCATTGTTTTATCAAAAATCACCATCTTCTCTTGTTCCCATTCACCTTCAAAAATCATTCAATGGAATGCATCTTCGTTCCAAGGTTTCAAAATCACTTCAAATTCACATTGTTCCCATCTAGAGTAGTCAAGTTTTAACTCATTAGCACTAGCTCTAATTCATGAGGGGTGCTAACTTGCTTTGCTTGGGGAAGACTAATTCACTACTCTAGTCATCAACTTGTACTTGGACCAAAGTTAACTATAAAAGTAACTCATTTAGAAAACAAGTAAAAACTTGTAAAGTAAAAACTTGGGATGGGTCATATAAGAAAAGATAAGAAACATGGTGCCTTGCCCCAAGGGGCTTTGCACTTTGCAAGAATATTAGCTTGCCTTGGTAGTTCTCAAACTGTTCCTCCTCCTCCTCTTGGTAGCAACCTTCTTCTTCGGCGTACTCTCCGGTGCTACCGTCTAAATTTGAATACGAGTATAATTACTCACTAATTCAATGGTTATTCCATACATCACATATATCACACAAACTACTCTATGCACACAAATAAATTAACTAGAGTACATGGGTTGTGCGGTTTAAATAGAATTCACTTCTTTGTATTTTATATGTAAATGATAGTTTCCATAGGGTTCTTGAGAAATAATTTCCTCTCATTGAAATCTTCTTAAGATTTAATTTCTCAAACAATCATGGATGAACTCATATTGACCTAAGTCAAATGTTCATCATCATCATTTGGGAAAATGATTTAAATGAGGTGGATCACCTCATATCATTTAGTATCACTACATATGATTTAAATCTCAAGTAATTCATATAAGAGAGTTTGGGACCAGGGGTCCAAACATCCCATGAATTCATGTGAGACAAGTTTAAATGAAGTATAAGACTTCACATAATTTGTTTTAATAGTTTTGGACAATATCCACTAGTTAAACTAGCCGTAATATCCATTCATTAAACCATGGCATGATCATACAAAGTGACCACACCATTTTATTGCATAAACAATTAGTGTAAGTCAAATGTGAGCTATTAGAGTTGGAATTAACTTAATATCTATTTTGGTTGATTTTTAATAATTATTTGAATAGGGAAAAGTCCCTGTCTTGTTATTTTTATCACATTTATTCTACAAAGAATCTGGCCATGAGGCCAGTGGCATTTGCTAGATAATTTCTCTAGCTTTCCAACCATATAAAGTTCATCAAATTTGGTTTAGCCAATTTAAATCTATTGAATTTCAAAGTGAGGGCAGTATTGAAATTCATTTGTTATTATTTAAACGGGATTTGAATTAACAGGCCGGCGGGAAAACTAAACGGGCTGCCAGATTTAAAAATGGCCCAAACCAACCCAGTCCAGCCCAGCCACGGTCCACAGACGCGCGGGCTGCCTGACAGGATGGGGTCCGCCTGTCAGCGACTATTATAACCCGAATCGGTATGTTTTAAAGGGGAGCGTCGGATCAGAATCCAATCGAACGGCCGTGGTTCATCGTCGTCACCGACGAGAACCCGACGATGCGGCGGCGGCAGTAGGGGGTGGGAGAGCTTACGGCGGCTCCAGCAAGGGATGGCAATATGCGCGAGGTAGATGTGGACGACGGCGGTTCTCCTGGTACTGGCGGCGTCGCCTGAGGTGGCTCCAATCGTCGGCGAGCTTCCGCGGCGGCGTGCGGCAGTGAGGTAGAAATTGGGTGGCTCTGGTGGTCAATGTGGAGCGGCGAGGTGGCTGGGAGATCAAGGAAGGAGAGGGAGGAGTGGTGGTGTGAAGGAATCGACGAGGCGAGGCCTCCTTTTATAGGCGAGCGAGTGCCCGAGGCTCTGCGGCAAACTCGACAAGGGCGCGGCGTCTCCGGCGGTCCATCGAGCTAGGCGGCGATGCTGTCGGGTTCTCCTCGTCCAGGCGAAGCTAATGGTGGCGACAACGTGGTCGGGGAGGGCCTGGTTTGGTCGTCTTGCTTCCGTGTCTGTCGCGCCCGCGACGGAGCAGGGTTGGCCTCTCCGGCGACGGCGGGTGCGGGTCGTGGTCGAGGGCGTGTCCAACGGCGTCGCGGTGTCACGGTGAGGCTCAAGGTGTTGCGAGCGGGTCCAGGGGCTGCGTGTACTGGCGGGGTGGCGCGTGGCCAGTGCGCGTCCATGGCGCGCATGGTCGCGACGCGAGCGGCATGCTGGGCGATTTTGGGCGCGCGATCTCCGGCGAGCTACGGCGTCTACCTCGACAACGGCGGTTGCTAGGTGGTGTAGGGAGGCACGGTGGTGAGCTTGGGCACCAGGGCCAGCAGGGGAGATGAAGGAGAGAAGAGGGAGAAGAACATGGCCGGCATGGGCCGGCATGGCCATGTCTTTGCTTGTTCTCTCTCTCTCCCTAGGGTTTCTATGCAGCACTTAGGGTTAGAGGGGGCCAGGGGACCAAATGGTGTAGGTTAGAGTAGATTTGTTGGGTTAGATCACTATTTGCTATAGTGTGCAAATAGTGCCCGATTTTGGAATTTACAAAATTGTCCAAATTTGAATTAATTCAAATGGTGAACCTTTTTGAAATGTGAGTGTTGATATAAGTTGTAAATTACCAGAGGTGATTTGAGGTGGTGGTGGAATTTTTAGAATTCAAAAATTTGCCAAAATGGCTAAGTGGGGAATGTTGCATATGTTAAAAAGTTGGGACTTTGGATGAGCCTTGCTCATGATCAAAGATGATTTTGGCATGGTGATCTTCACCAAAGTTGTTCACCTTGATGTTGACTTTGAAATGGTGCAAAGAGTTAGCAAGAGTTGGTTTGGGAAAATTGAATGGCAAGGGCTCAAAGTGGTGATCAGACTAGAATTGTCAAAATTGACCATTATCATATGTGAGTGGGAATTGTGTTTGAATTCCATTTGAATTGTGAAACTTTGATTCCAAAAGCTGTAATAAGTGTTTAATAACATTATTCAACTAATGGTGAAGGCCAAATAGGTCTAGGGTCAAAATTTATAAAAATGCCATAGGGCATATGTGAGGGTTTTTAGGGTTTTGCATTTTATGGAATTTCTTCCTCTTCGATTTATTTGGTTGGTGATCTTCATATGATCACACTAGGGTTTTAGAGCATATCAAATACAAGTAATAACAATCATCATGGCATATCACTCAAATGCACAAGTCCTATGCATGGTACTATATGCAAAAAGAAAAGTTTTTGTTGGTTTGAAATTTTGCTTTTCTGGAATTCTCTAACTTTCTTTTTATTGAAATTTGGGGTGTTACAAACCCTTCCCCCTTACAAAAGATCTCGTCCCGAGATCGAAAAGAAAGTTAGGTACTAAAGAGATCTGGGTACTCCTTCTTCATGAAGTCTTCGCGTTCCCATGTGGCTTCATCCTCGGTATGATTGCTCCATTGTATCTTCAGAAACTTGATGCTTCGGGTGCGGGTGGTTCGGTAAGCTTCTTCCAGGATGCGAATCGGCACTTCGCGGTAAGTCAAATCCTTATTGATATCCACCGATCGGTGATCGATGTTCTTGAACACTTCGGTCTTCTCCGGGACTTCAAGGCACTTCCGGAGAAGTGAGATGTGAAACACGTCGTGCACCGCCGACATCTCTTCAGGCAACTCCAGTTGATAAGATACTTCACCTCGGCGGCTGAGGACTTTGAAAGGTCCATCATAGCGGGGTGCAAGCTTTCCTTTCAGTTGGAACCTTTGCATTCCTTTCAAGGGGGATACCTTGAGATAGACGAAGTCTCCGATCTCAAAGGTCATCTCCCGACGTCTCTTGTCGGCGTAGCTCTTCTGTCTGGATTGCGCCGTTTTGAGATACTCGTGGATCTTGTGGACTTTCTCTTCGGCTTCACGAAGAACATCTGGGCCAAAAACTTGGCTCTCTCCGACTTCTGACCAGTTCAGGGGGGTACGGCACTTCCTTCCGTACAAGGCTTCAAAGGGGGCCATCTGTAGGCTGGCTTGGTAACTATTGTTGTAAGAGAATTCTGCGTAAGGTAGGCAGTCTTCCCACTTGGATCCGTATTCCAGTACGCATGCTCTAAGCATGTCTTCCAGTATCTGGTTTACTCTCTCAGTCTGTCCATCGGTCTGAGGGTGATAGGCGGTGCTGAAATTTAGGCGGGTGCCTAGTCCTTCATGCACTTTCTGCCAGAACCTTGAGGTGAACTATGATCCTCTATCTGATACTATCGATTTGGGGGTTCCGTGCAGGGCGACGATTCTGGAGATGTAAAGTTCAGCTAACTTTGGACCTTGATAGGTGGTTTTTACGGCGATGAAATGGGCGACTTTGGTCAATCTATCGACAACTACCCATATTGAATCATTGCCTTTGCTGGATTTGGGCAGTCCGGTGATAAAGGCCATTCCTACGGAGTCCCATTTCCATTCTGGAATCTGGAGGGGTTGTAACAGTCCGGCGGGTCATTGGTGTTCTGCCTTGACTCTCTGACAGATGTCACACTTAGCGATATAGCTACCGATCTCTCTCTTCATGCCATGCCACCAAAATTGTTCCTTCAGGTCCTGGTACATCTTGGTACCTCCGGCGTGGATTGAGTAAAGAGTGTCATGGGCTTCTTGCAGGATGACTTGTTTCAAGTCAGAGTCCGATGGTACGCAGAGACGTTCTTTGTACCAAAGCACTCCGGCTTCGTCTATGGTGAATCCAGGGGCTTTTCCTGCGGCTATCTGTTTCTTGATTCCGTCAATGCTAGCGTTGTCCTTCTGGGCTTCCTTGATTTGACTAACCAAGGTGGGTTGCAATTCTATGCTGGCTAGGAATCCTTCACTAACAAGTTCAAGTCTGAACTGTTCAAACTCTTGGTGCAAGCTGGGCTGTTCGGTTGCGAGCATGGAGTTCAACTGACACGGCAGTCGACTCAAGGTATCTGCTACCACATTGGCCTTGCCGGGGTGGTAGTGGATCTCCATGTCGTAATCCTTGATCAATTCGATCCATCGGCGTTGTCTCATGTTTAGTTCCTTCTGGGTGAATATGTATTTGAGGCTTTTGTGGTCGGAGTAGATCTCGCATCGATTACCCATGAGGTAATGACGCCAGACTTTCAAGGCTAAGACCACAGCGGCAAGCTCGAGGTCATGGGTTGGGTAGTTCTGTTCATGTTGCTTGAGTTGTCTTGAAAGGTAGGACACAACCTTGCCTTCTTGCATAAGCACGCCTCCAAGTCCAGTCTTGGAGGCGTCGCAATATACGTCAAAGGGCTTTGCGATATCCGGCATGATCAGGATTGGGGCTGTTGTCAACCTAGTCTTGAGCTGTTGAAAGCTCTCTTCGCATTTGTCGGTCCACTCAAACTTTCTGTCCTTTTTCAGCAGTTGGGTCATTGGTCGAGCGATGCTCGAAAAACCTTCTACAAATCTGCGGTAGTATCCGGCTAATCCAAGAAAAGCGCGGACCTCGGTTTGTGTGGTTGGGGCTTGCCATTCCATAACAGTTTTGATTTTTGCGGGATCTACGGCAATTCCTCCTGCAGACAAGATGTGTCCCAGGAATCCAACTTCTTCCATCCAAAACTCACACTTGCTAAACTTGGCATATAACTTGTGCTGTCTAAGGGTTTCTAGGACAATCTCCAAATGCTGTTCATGTTCCTCTTCGGACTTGGAGTAGACGAGGATGTCGTCGATGAAAACAACGACAAACTTATCCAAAAAGTTCATGAAGATCTTATTCATGAGATTCATGAAATAAGCGGGGGCATTGGTCAGTCCAAATGACATGACGTTGTACTCATACAACCCATATCTGGTGGTAAAGGCAGTTTTTGGAATGTCGGTGGCTCGAATCTTCAGTTGGTGGTATCCAGTTCTAAGATCTATCTTGGAGAAAACTCTGGATCCGGTGAGTTGGTCAAACAAGTCTTCGATCTTGGGTAAGGGGTATTTGTTTTTGATGGTGACATCGTTAAGCTTACGATAGTCCGTGCATAAACGATTTGCACCATCTTTCTTGTCGACAAACAAGATGGGGGATCTCCAGGGGGATGCACTCGGTCTAATCAAACCTTTGGCTAACATGTCATCTATTTGCTTCTTCAGCTCCACAAGCTCGGTTGCGTTCATGCTGTAAGCTCTCTGGGCGATGGGTCCAGTTCCGGGGATTAACTCGATGATAAACTCGATATCCCGATCCGGGGGCATACCGGGTAGATCATCCGGAAACACATCAGGGTAGCGACAAATGACCCTGATTTGATCCAGAGTTGGCTTGGATACACTTTGGTTGCAGGTAAATTTTCTGGGTAGTTTTTCAGAGACGTGTTCAACTACGATACCGGTGCTGCTAGTCATGGTTATGGCTTTCTTGGCACAGTCTATCAATCCGTTGTGCTTGGACATCCAGTCCATTCCTAGGACAACTTCCAAACCTTTGGTTCCAAGTATGATGAGATTGGCATAGAAGTCTACATCATGGATTTTGATTGGTACATTTTTGCAAAATTTTCTAGCTTTGGTGGTTGATCCGGGGATTTGGACTATCATAACATGCTTCAAACTGAGAGGTTGAATTTTACTTGTTGATGCAAAGTCTTCGGTGACAAAGGAATGAGATGCTCCGGAATCAAACAACACTCTGGCAGGGATGTGGTTGACAGAAAACATACCCAGTACGACATCTGGTGCTTCCTGGGCTTCTTCGGCGTTCATGTGGTAGAGGCGGCCGTTGCGGTTGTTGGGGTTGTTGGGGGCGAACTTCTTGCCGGTGGAGACACGGCGTTGCTGCTGAGCAGGTGCAGCGGTGTTGCCGGCGAGCTTGGCAAGACGCTTGGGACACTCGTTGGAGTAGTGCCCCACTACACCACACTCATAACAAGTGATAGTGGTCTTGTCCTGCTTGTTCGCAACGGGAACGGCATTGCTTCCGGTTCGGGGAGCGGTGTTGGTGTTGGTGTTGTTAGGGGCTCGGGGTGGAGCGCGGTTGTAGTAGTTGTTGTTGTAGTTGTTGTTGTAGCCTCCTGGCTTGGAGTTTCCTCCACTCCGGTTCTAATAACCAGGGCGAGAGTTCTGCATCTGTGGCTTGTTGTTTCTCGGGGTAAAACCTCCGCTTGAGCTGGGGCGAAACTTTTGGGGGTGGCTTGATCCACTCTGATTCGCCATGCGGCGCTTGCGGTTCTCATTGGCTTGGTTTAGCTTGCCCTCCATCTGGATGGCGGAGTCAACAAGGGCTTCGAGGTCGGCGAAGGGGATGTTGACGAGGACAGTCTGCATCTCATCATGCAGTCCGTTCAGGAATCTCTCCTTCCTCTTCTCAACGGTGTCGGTCTCATCAGGGGCATACCTCGACAAAGTGAGAAACTTGTCGCGGTATTCAACCACCGTCATGCGACCTTGTTTCAGCTCACGGAATTCATCCCTCATCTTCTTGATAAGACCCGGGGGTACATGGTACTTGCTGAACTTGAGTTTAAAATCCTCCCAAGTCATGAATTGACCTCCGTTCATGGCACGGGTGCTTGTCCACCAAGCGCAGGCTGGTCGAGCGAGATAGTGAGTGGCGAACAGGACTTTCTCGTTGGCTTCCACTCCGGCTACCTCAAGATTGTTCTCCATAGTCTGGAGCCAATCGTCGGCGTCGAGGGGCTCCTCGGTCTTGCTAAACACCGGAGGGTTGGTGTTTTGGAAGTTCTTGAGCTTGGATCCGGGGTGGTCATGATTTCCATGGCCTTGGTTGGCGATGTTCTGCAAGGCGATGAGGTTGGCTTGGCGTTTGGCTCTTTCGGTTTCCCGGTCTGCAAGCATGGTTTGCAGCAGTTGCAGCATCGCGTCGTTGGTGCGATTTGGAGGGGCCATCTGAAGATGTAGAAGATTATGAGATAAGAGGGAACATTCTATGGTTCATTTTGGTTAAGTTTGAAAACAATTTGAAAACTTGTAATCCTTTCATGACAAACATAACATTCATTCATTCATGCAACACATAGTACAAACTACACACATACTTCAATGGTTTTAGGAACCATTCTCATGCTACGATACAAAGGACGGGATACAACTCACACCTACTATAAGTGAACTAGTGCAACTACTCCTCATCATCGACATCGATCGGGACGTAGTCGTCGGGTCCTGCCTCCAGGAACTCGTAGTCCTCCTCCTCGGTGTTCTCGTCCTCCTCAAAGTCGTTGTCGTCGCTCAGGAAGGCGTCTCCTCCTTGAATGTCGATGCCTCCATCGTCATCCTCCAGCTGGCGGATCTGATCCTCCTGGGCCTTGACAGTGGCCTCAAGTGACGCGATTCGGGCGCGAAGGCGACGAATCGTAGCGTCCTTCTTGGCACGCTGCTGGCGAAGGCTCTTGCGGTCGTTGTTGAGTAGCTTGATCGCCTCACCCTGCTCGGTGATGTGAGCGTGGGTCTGGTTCGCGTAAGCGCGAGTGGCGTCGAGGTCCCTCTGAGTCTGGTAGAGCATGAAGTCCAGGTGCTCAGCATGGTGCCTCAACTCCGGGTGCGGCTGCAGCTCCATGGGTACTCCCGCGGCATCACGCCTCACAAGGTGGGCGTAGCGAGAGGCGAGGATGCGCACCACATTCTGTCCACAGAGGCACGCAAGTGCCTCCTGAAGGCCACGTGCGAGTCCGTCGAGCCAGTTGCTCTCGCGGAAGGAGAAGAGAATCCTCTCCGAAGTGGGAGGCTCCATCTTGCCCCTCAAGTCGGCAGTGATCACCCACTGCAACTCTCCTCCGGGCGTGTCGTCCAGCTGAACCCCGTGGAACTCGGGGTGTGGGCGCCCAAGGAAGTCAGAGACGGCGTTGAGGTCGTGCTCGAAGATCAAGCTTCCTCTGTTCCCAAGCTGGTAAAACTTGGTGTTGATGGGTTCATTCGGCTCCATCTGAAAGAGAATTGGATGAGTAAGTTAGAGAGTGCAAAGTGTGGCAAAATTTTAAGTTGATTCAAATAAGATAGAATATGATTCATCAAATTTTGGCAAAGTCTCAAAGACAAGAGTGTAGCAAATTTTCACAAATAGTTTCTTTCATTTGATTTCAAAGTTAAGTTTTTCAGAACGCCCATTCTAACTAAGGTCTTCTAAGGTCAAACAATGGCTCTGATACCAACTTGTCAACACCCGGCTTTTTAAGTCCGAGTGCCTATTATGTCATACATCGCAATCCCAGGAATATTGTTGTTGCGAGGCATAATAGTTAAGTATCACAGTCATCATTCATTACAAACCATAAGTCTTACAAATTTGGAATCACATGATCCATATTACACGAATAGTTGATCTATTGATCAACGAACAAACACAAGTTCATAGTTCAACATAGCGGAAGCGTAAGATACAAGGACTCTCTAGTCCACAGGCCAACGCTTGACGTCGGAAGGCGCTTAGTTGTCGTAGGCGCCCTGCTGGTCATCTCCTTGGTCATCTTCATACTCTGGCCATTTGAATAGCCAGGGACAAAGCCGTGAGTACGTTGAGTACTCGCAAACTAATATTAATGTAAGTGCTAGACATTCTAGTATGGTTTGCTAAGCTCTAGTTTATTTGCATAAAGCTAGTTTTAGTTCACAAAGTTTGAAAAAAGCTTATTCAAGAGCTAACTAACTCAAGTGGGAACATTAGTGTCATTCCCACCATTCAAGTGGTGATTTCAATTCAATTCACCACAAGTCAATTCACCATCATCCTTTTCAACATCATTTTCAAAGATATGACATCGGAAATTGTATGGCCTTTCCAACCGTCCGTAACCGTGGACGCGGCTATTCGAATAGGTTTACACTCTGCAGAGGTTGCACACTTGTGCCACAACATTTGATTTCATCTGTCGGGATTACCCCGAATCATCCACTACAAGAAAAGTTCTGATAGACAACGTCTCAAAATCGTCCGCTAAGGGGTATTTTTCGTCGCCGATGGGCCTAACCCGACGATATGGGTTCTGTTGTGGAAACTGCGTCAGGCAAAGTCCTACGACGATTTTTTCGGTCCGTCGCGCTTGGGCGCCCTTCCGCCACGGAAAATCAGACCATTGCCCAAGTGTTTCCGGGAGCCCGTTGACTGCTGACGTCATGCAAACTGACACGTGGCAGACGCCGTTAACTGGCAGTTAACGGCTAACCGGCTGAAACCCCGTGGTAGATGGTAGGCCCACACGAGGCCTGCCACGTCTTAAGCGGGCCGGCCCATTAAGTTTACGGGCCGGGCCAGCTGACTTAGTTTGACCGGTCAACTATATAGCTGGGCTGGTCCATTAGTTACGTGGGCCGGGCCTAACCTCTAAAGTTGACTGGTCAAAACTTTAATGGGCCGGCCCACTAAGCATGTGGGCCGGGCCGAATGCACTCGTTTGACCGGTCAACAGGCAAAAGGGCCGGCCCACAAGACATGTGGGACCCACTTTCCTGGTATCGGGCCGGCCCATTTACAAAGTGGGGTCCACATTAAGGCAACTGGGCCGGCCCAAGAAGTTATTGGGCCGGCCCAATTAGCATGTGGGTCCCACTTTCCTGCTATCGGGCCGGCCCATTTAGTACGTGGGGTCCACATTTGATCAAATGGGCTGGCCCAACAAGCCAGTGGGCTGGGCCAAAAGCACCGGTGGGTCCCACTTTCCTGTTAAAGGGCCAGCCCATTTAGTATGTGGGGTCCACCATATAGCAAGTGGGCCGGCCCAACAAGATAGTGGGCCGGGCCAAAAACACAGGTGGGTCCCACTTTCCTGTTAAAGGGCTGGCCCATTTAGTATGTGGGGTCCACCATATAGCAAGTGGGCCGGCCCAAGAAGATAGTGGGCCGGGCCAAAACACTGGTGGGTCCCACTTTCCTGTTAAAGGGCCGGCCCATTTAGTATGTGGGGTCCACCGTATAGCAAGTGGGCCGGCCCAACATGCTAGTGGGCCGGGCCAAAACACAGGTGGGTCCCACTTTCCTGTTAAGGTTCCGGCCCATTTAGTATGTGGGGTCCACCATATAGCAAGTGGGCCGGCCCACCATGCTAGTGGGCCGGGCCAAAAACACAGGTGGGTCCCACTTTCGTCTTAAAGGGCCGGCCCGTTTAGTATGTGGGGACCACCACAAAAGCAATTGGGCTGGCCCAACTAGTTAGTGGGCCGGCCCAGTAGTGGGTGGGGTCCACCTTAAAGCAAGTGGGCCGGCCCAATAAAAGTGTGGGGTCCACAAGAATCAAGTGGGCTGGCCCAATAAGTAAGTGGGCCAGCCCGTTTAGTTGCTGTTTATATGCCGGCGTAAAAGGCGCTTTAGGATTTTGCGGGCCGGCACGTATGTGATTTCGCTTAATTGGGCCGTCTAAGGGATAGGAATTCGTGATTTAGATACTGAGAATATTTACGCAGCATTGATTTCTGTCGGATAGCCTCACTTACCACAAGCACCAAAGAAAAAATGCGCGAAAGAACTATAAAAACTAACTAAATATTACATCAGCTGCAAGGCTTTGAAAAAATATTACAGAACCCAGAGAAATTGAATGGTAATTAAACCTAGCAATACAATGAAGCGATCCGGCAATCTTTTAAGTTGTCCATGCAGCACCTATATCTGAAACAAAGACATTACAAGTTAAGACAGCAACAATGGAAACGCAAAGACACTGCAATATTGTTTGCCAAAGAATTTGGAACTCATCATTTCATCGTTATAACAAGATCATTGTAATGCGCACAATAAGCAAACAAAGAGTGCATGCCGCATACCAACAGCCAATATAACAGAGCATGTTAGAATGAAACAAATAGACTTACTACTGTCGAGTCCCATGCAAACCAACATGTTCAGGGAGTACAAAATTGGCATGAACAACATAGTAGCAGGCTATAAATTTTGTAACAACGACTGAGCAAGATGAAGTTATGATGGCTACATCTACAGAGCAGGGAATGTAAACCAAAAATAGAAGTTATGATGGCAAAAGCTAAAGAGGAGGGAATGTGAACCAACATGTGCCAAGTGCAATTACTTCATTTTGGCCGTGAACTAAATAATACTCCTGAACTTATAGTGAAGGGGATGCAAATCAAGATGTTTCGGGATATAAACTTGTAATGAGCAACACATAGAGGATAGTTAATGCTGGAGCTTAGGATGGACCAGATACGTAATATAGTGGGATCACCTCGTGAACTTGTATAAGAGGGAATGCAAACCAATATGTTCAGCTTTCCATATTTGAGCGTCATGCCAAGTCAGAGAAACAAGTCAATAATGCAGCTTTTGAAGAACAAGATGGCACGCAAAATTATTATCTAGTAGTATGACAAGTTTATTTGTACTACAAGCTAGATAGCAGAGTGATAGCATGCCAAACTAAGTCCTTACTTTGTTAGCTTACAATGAACTAGATACAAAACAATGGCATCACCTGTAGTACAGGGAATGCAAGCCAACATGTTCATGGAGTAAAAAATTGGCACAAACAACATAGTAGCAGGCCATAATTTTTGTAACAACGACTGAGCAAGATAAAGTTATGATGGCTAGATCTACAGAGCAGGGAATGTAAACCAAATATAGAAGTTACGATGCCAAAAGCTATAGAGCAGGGAATGCGAACCAACATGTGCAATTACTTAAAATTGGCCATGAACTAAATAATAGCAGGATGTTACTATAATACCTATAATTTTTGTAACAACGACTGAGCAAGATAGAAGTTATGATGGCTACATCTACAGAGCAGGGAATGCAAACCAAAATGTTCAATCGCTTAAAGTTAGCAATGAAGTAGAAAATAGCAACGTGTTACGGTCATAGCTAGGAATGAACTAAAAGAGCTTCAGACAAACAAGCATCTGAACCCAGAACATGGCGCTAAAACAAGGGACTTACATTAGGAGAAGCACTCTGTGGGAGTCACAGCAGATCTTCCTGGGGTTGATAGATCCGGTGATGAAGTACGCTACATGTGCTACTTGGGGTTGGAGAGACGGCCATTACACTTCATGATTACTCATCTCATCTGCAAAAACGTAACGGCGCGTCGTTAGCACAAACAGGTTCCCCCAAGATTAAACAAGAACTTGCAGGCAAGCAATAGAAAAGCGACAGTAGAAGAGTTTAGATCATGCAAGGCGCCGGTGAAGCAGATCCGGTTCATGCACAGCGGTGTCGGTGAGCAAGATACGATGCGGTGGACGACGGATCCGGCGAAGCGGCTCCGGTGGGGTGGACGATACCGCAGCTGAAGCGACTGCGGTAGACTGCTGGATGAGCATATGGTTTCGAGGTTCGGTGGGGATGATCCGGTCCGGTTGATGACGGCGTCGATGAAGCGGCTCCGGCAGGCAGCCGGATGACGAGGATCGCGAGGGCTCGGGTAGGCCAGGGAAGTCCGGCGGGGATGTTCCGGTGCGGTGGTCGTGGAGGTGGGAGAGAGGGACTTGGGAAGTTCCGGTGGGTGGTCTGAAGGAAATGTATTTTTTTTGGGAGGGTTTCCGGGCTAGGGAGGTGGTGATCCAAAAAATGACGGGCAGACCCCCCCACCAACCGACTTTGCTGCCATCTCCACAGGGGTAGAATGGGAATTTGGAAGCGTGTGAAATTTTTGTATTTTGTGGGCGGGAAGTTTTGCCGCTATGAGATTTTGAATTTGGCCACCGTCCAAGTATAATGATAAAAAATTGTGAGACCGTACTAGTACCTCTGTTCAAGGCCGAGTGCAAAATCAAATCATCATCACGTTGAAAATTTGTTACCAACTTACCATGATCATGATCTACCTCTGAAAATGGGCACATCCACTAAAACTTGCAAAGTATAATGATACAAATTTGTGAGACCGTACTAGTACTTATGTTCAAGGTCGAGTGCAACATCAAATCATCATTACATTGAAAATTGTGTTACCATGATCATGATATTTCTCTGAATTTGGCGCATCCGCTAAATCTCGCAAAGGATAATGATAAAAAATGTGAGATTGTACTAGTTCTTATGTTCAAGGCCGAGTACAAGATCAAATCATCATCACGTTGAAATTTGTTACAATGATCATGACATATCTCTAAAATTGATGCATCCGCTAAATCTTGCACGTGGCGCATCTCGGTGCGGAGCAACAGGTCGGTGCTATCAAGGTTGAGGCGTCGGTAGCGTCATCGGGCTCTCCTCTCTTGATAGATCTTCTACATGGCGCGGCGCACCACCCGCCGATAAGCAGTCACATGTGAGACCGAGGTGGAGATGTCCCCGGCATCCTCGAGGCGCGGTCGCCCTTCTACGAGCCAGCGTCGACTCAAGGTATGAATCCATGTGGTGCCTTAGATTTATTGTTCTTCTCTTATGATTATTTTGAGCCGAACATGTGTGCTCTTTCTCTGAATATATTGCTTGAAAAGCTTACCAAGTTACTTAAATTCACTTCGTTCTTAATCTTGCGAGCTAATATTGTTATTTTAATGAACGGTGGTGCGCGCAAGCAGAATTATTTGTGGGTGTGTTGAGCTGTTAGGCATAAGTCGAAATCCTCATCTAAACGAGGCCTCATCTTAACACATAAAAAAGGTGTTCAATCTCGCCCACAATACCCTCTTCTTTCCTCTCCCTTTATTGGAACTTGTTTTGCAGACAAGGAAAGTGGCACGTGTAATGTGAGTAAAACCCTCTTAGCCAAAATCATCTACGAGCAAGATTTTCTATATTGTAGATGCCCCAATTGACTCTCATCCCCAAAGTAGTTTTTTTATGTCAGTATAGACTTCTTTACTGGATGTATACTATCGTACATGGCATGCATTTGCCTAATGAGCAGCATTGTATTGCTATTCTAGCCAACCTGATCGATATGTCAAGCTTCATGCACGAGATGCCATGTTTAATTTACTCCCTCGCTCTGATCCATATTTCTTGATGTGAAATGAATGTGAATCGGAGGGAGTACTTTTCTTAGATAGTACTATATCATTTCAAAAAAAAGTACTACTACATCACAAATGCATCAAAAGAGTACTACATCACAAGACCACCACGGTTGTACTAGTAGAGTTTAATGCTGAACTTCCAAAGGGATTAAGATTACACATATGAACTTTAAACATGACCAGGAGCATGAGGGCCAGCAGCAGCGGCGTTGACGTGGAGCAAGCAAGGCAAGACGTAATTCTGGAGGAAGAGGCCATATGATGCGTGCTTGGCCTTGGTTGCAGGGCGGTGTTTCCCCCTATGTACTTAGGCCTACACCCATCGCATGTTGGATCAGGCTGTGGATGTCCTTCTAGAGAAATTTGCCACATAATGGGCAAAATAGCTCCCCGCGCATGCAGAAACGAATTTCACCACCCTTCAGCCGCTTGAGAACATAGCGGCTTTTCCGGTCCCTGCGCACCTTGTTGTTGTCCATGTCATCAGAATACTCCTATGAATTATTAAGTACTACATAATCAGGTTTTTTATGACAGATCGAATAAATACTCCACTAACATAATCAAACCTTAGAAACCCTAAAATTAAATGTGTAGAACAAGTAAATGGCAGAAGAAATCGTAATAAATCATGAGAAACCCGATGAACAACCATGAACATAAGCCACAACAATTGCAAGTCCACTAAGTATGAACACATAAATTGATTATATGACTACATGGCAGATTAGTCGAAATTAAACTAGAATCTGATCTTACGAATCATAGAATCAATTACATCTACAAGAACAAGGTAGGATATCAAATCAATCAAGAACCAGGCTCGTGCAAACCATGTGAACAGCAATATGACACAAAGAGGGTTGGGACAGTTTCGGTAAAAGAGAAGTACCTCCTCGTCATCACCCTCAATATCCTCCTGGAACTGAACGTTTGGGCCAAAATCGTCGAAGGGGTCGAGGTTCGCGTCCAGCATCGGGCCTAGGAAGACCTCGCCGTGGTGGCCTGCAACGCCGTGCACATCTTCGGTGGGATAAACAACATTGGTATCCACCTTCTGCTCGACGGCCAGGACGCCCGTTTCGACCGAGGTCGAAGAACCAGACAAGCAGAGGAGACGAGCGGCATGGGTGCCCGGTGAAGCCTCACCCGTCGTGATGGCCAGGATGCCCATTTCGACCGAGGTCGAAGAATCCGACAAGCAGAGGAGACGAGCGGCCTGGGTGCCCGGTGAAGCCTCACCCACCGCGACGGCCACTACCGTAGAGGCATCCTCTGCGTGGGCGGTCGCCTATTGCTCCGCCTCGTATGCAATACCTATCTTCATGCTGCTGCGGTTGGAAACGGGAAAGTCGATGCCTCAGAGGTGCGGTGAGTGGATGGGGGGTTTTCACAGTGTGGGGGAGGCAAGTTGGGGGAGTGGAGAGGACGAGCTCGCGAGAGATGATGAGGCCGATTATGTTATAGCCTCTGACTCTCTGTATCCAGTAGTGGACGCGTGAAGTCATGCATGTACTCGACTTTCCACTTTCTGGGAGACGTGTACGAAACTTTTTTTTGGGACCATTTAACTTCATGTGGGACTCATGTATACCAATACTTCCAAACGTCATAAGTAATTCAAAATCATTCAGAATAATATGAGACCTTAACATTTTATTTTTTGTGTCAGATATTGTCTATGAAAAATAACATCCTTCAAAAAATAAATCCCCTATGCCAATCCGATCATGCCCGTCTACTCCAACTAGCTTCCTCGAGTAATTTGTCACCTTACATTCTTAAAATGAACCAAAATTTGGCACAGGGGTGCATCATCACATGGAAAATGATGTTACCATTCTGTCTTCCCATTTTTTTTGAATTTTTCAAAATTGTCATGCCCTAACGGAAAAAATGTACTCCTTCTAAGAAGCATGTATCAGAATGGCATTACCAAAACCTAGGGGTGGGGTGGGGGGAGGGGGGCACATGGTGGTGTGATGATACATCACATTTGGACCACACAACACCATTTGGACCAACCAAAAAAAAACCACCCTACACAAACCCTGGTCAAAACTAGTTTGACCAATATTACAAAAGTTGTACGGAGTACATAATTCAGAAACCGTCAGAAATATACGAAGCATTCAGGAGTCCCCAAAGTCAGTGACTTTGAGTCACTTACAACTGTGGTCCACATATCAGTCACCCAAAGTCATGGCAAAGTCAGCTTGGCAAAGTCACCGACAGACAAAGCAAGCAGTGAACAGACAACTCCGTAGCACTGAAAAGATATCTCACAGAAAAGGCTAGTACTACCTTTTCTTCCCGGATAAGCAAACATAGCTGATCGATACTGACGAAATGCACCAGGTCCGCAATGTACTCCAGCTATATAAGTGAAGCATGCCTACCACTGAAGAGGAAATTCAAGATTCCACCAGATCCCCATATCACTCTTTTGCATAAAACACGGACATATCTTCTGCACAATTCACCACTTGTTGGTCTAATCTATCGCAGCTTCCATCAGTTGGTCATCCAATTAACGATTTAACGGATTAGAAAAATAAGCGGTGGAATTAGAAGTACTAGTAGCGAAATGTGCAAAATATACCGTCCTTCCCGAGGGGGTTTGTCCAGAAGAGGGCCGGATGACAATGTCCCGGGTGCATCCAGAAACGAGAGGGGTAGTTTCTAATAAATGTAAGAAATTATTTTACAAAAAGGTACATATTAAGTAGTACAACTATTAGTACAGTACTACTATTTCGAGGGAAAATGCCATGTCGTGCGACCTCTAATCAATGAGTAGTGGTTGTAGGTGCGCATAACATGCATTGCTGAAAGCTGGTTCCGCTGGAATTTGAGCTCAGCCGGGGCGGATTCTGCGAAGTTCGCCCGACGTCACTCATGTATCCCACCAAACTGCTCACTTCTTTCAATGTCTCTTCTCTTTCACTGCAGCTCTCCAATATCAGGTGCATCAACTTATCTTGTGCCTTCTGCCTCTCGAGAAGGGCAAGGATGGCGATGTTAGCATATTCAAGGTTCAACTTTTGGAGCTGTACTTTATCCTGAAGAAGGATTTTGTACTCTATATCAGACTTGTCTCTTTCGAGGCACACAGTCTTGAGTATGCTGCTGGCTTTCTCCGCTGATGCAATGTTCCTCTCTTTCTGCTTAATCAGCTCGTTCTTCAACATATCGCGCTCATTGCGAAGGCTGCAAATGAGCTCCACAAGAGTTTTCGAATTCTTCTTCTTGGCAGCCAAATCGTCTCGGAGGCGATCACACTCTAAGCTGAGCTCCTCGTTTTTTTCCATCAAGATGGTGACAGTGGTGTCGATAGTCGGCGCCGCTTCCTTCAGGGCGAAATCGTCGGTAGCAAGTAAGCGCAAAGGAAGAAGAAGAAGAAGAAGAAGAAGAAGAAGATAACTACACAGTGCTTGGTGCTACCTCATTTCACCGGGGTAGGGCCGGGTTGAAATCATCGGACGACGATGATTCCTTGGTCGTGGAAGTTGGTGCAGTACGGGCGTCGTTGGAACTTCCAACCCTTTAAGATGTATAACCATAGAGACTCTTAAAGAGCTTGAGCCCGGGCAAGAAGAAACGAAAGTACATGGCGAAGGAAACTAACCCGGTGAGCACAGCATGGACGCGTTTCGGCGACGGCGGCAGCGGCGGCGACGGCGAGCCCACTTGGTTTCTGGAACCGTCTCTCGAAATTTCGAGCCGGCGTTTTTTATCCGCGTACTTGACCGCCGGCGACCTGAAGTTTGAACACATTAATTGCTGGAGGAGAGAGCAACGAAAGAAACGAAAGTACATGGCGAAGGAAACTAACCCGATGAGCACAGCACGGACGCGTTTCGGCGGCGGCGGCGGCGACGGCGAGCCCACTTGGTTTCTGGAAGCGTCTCTCGAAATTTCGAGCCGGCGTTTTTTCTCCGCGTACTTGACCGCCGACGACCTGAATTTTGAAGACATTGCTGGAGGAGAGAGCGACGAACAAATGTTTGTTAGGTGGAGAGAGGAAGAAAGTGAATGGAACGAGAGAGTTTAGCGTTTTGCCCTTATAGTCATAGTCGCTAACCGTGACGCGGGAATGTTGGTCGTCGGCGTTTAATGGTCTCTCGCGTGGAAACCGAGGCGGCCACGAGGCAGCGGCTGGCCACGCGGCGTCCAGTCGCCTACGCCGCCGTAAATGAGGGTAGTTGCCTACCACCACCAGGTGACATGCACCTTTTGCATGTCACCGTGTGACATGCGGCCTAAATTCAAATTTAAAACATTGCGAAAAAAATCATGCATCCGGTGACATGCCCATGGCATGCCACCGATGAAGAGTTCCGTGCCATGCACTCTGGCACTCTGCGCCGTCTTGGATCAGAAAATGAGCGAAGAACGAGGACGAGGCACTAGTTCAAATTTAGGATGAAGTTTAAGTTTTATTTTGGTTTAAATTAGATTAGAGGGAGTAGTACTCTTACTTTATTACTCGTACTTGTGTTAATGTAGTAGTATTATTATAGTGGTGTACTTGCGTTCATGTACTTGTTTCAGCTGTTTTGGTGAAGGAGACATGCATCACCTTTTTTGGTGATGTATCTAGTCGTCATGTAGCCCTTGTCAAATTCCTCTGATATACTGATGGGAGGGCTTGTTCACCCCATACTGATGGGAGCCCTTGTAAAATCGTAATCATAGCCAAAAGGCGCATTTTTTCCCGATATTACTCGATGCTTAAGGCGCGGGTGGTTGTGGTTCAGTTATCTCCCTAATTTGCACCTGCTTTCCCGTTTCCACTAGTCAAAAGTCGAAACCTGGCCACATTAACCCAACATCCTGAAGCCGCCGCCTCAACCCTAGCCGCCTCCAGTTCTTCCTCCTCCATAGATTGGTTCCCCCTCCTCCGGTTGGCTTCGCCGGCGTCAGGAGGAGTGGGGAACCCGATCTATGCGTGGAGTTTCGAATAAAAGTATTGTTTTCATTAGATTATATTAGATTATGTTAGGATTTTGGTAGCCGCCTTCTTGTTGGTTTCCCCTCAATGGAGATGGCATCGTCTGCAATAAGTGATCTTCGGCCTTTCGTTCGGCGACGAGATCTTCTTCCCGGCGTCAATGGTGGTCTTGAACGATCACAATTTTCTAGGTATGGGCCTTTGGATCTTGCTTCGCCAGATCGATTTTGGATCTTTTGTCTTTGTTGCCGTGGGGAGGATTATCCTCGCAGTTTTTGTCCCGGCTGCTACGTCCTCGACAATGGTGATTCGTACTCTCGGTTCTCCATCGACGATGACAAAGCTAGTCGGTTATTATTCCCTGATATACTGGTGTTGGTACTCTTGCCGATGTTGTATGACTGCTTTAATGGTTGCGTGCGTGCACGCAGCTTTGGCATTGCGGCTCAAAAAATCATGGGAGAACTTTCATCGGTATCAACAGGTCTATGGTTAGTTATCTATTTTTGGCTGCCTTCAGAAAAGTACAAGATTGTGTTCTGGAAGAAGAAAAAAATTGAAGACCTCGAAGATTTGTTACTATCTTTTAGACTTTATTTTGTAATCGTTGGAGTCAGTTCATGTATCTCTACCATGTACTATTTGTTGCTATGAATATATGTGGTATTGATTGTCAAAAAAAAAACCAAGATCCTGAATAACTGTTGGTCTATCCCGAGAAACGAGGAGGTTTAAGGAAACGAGGAGTCCGGCGTGCGGAAGGAGCTTTAATCGTGCGAGCATGCAGGGCAAAATGAGGAAACTAGCGATTACTTTCTCTCCTGCCGCCTTATACCTTAATAAATGGGCAAACTGAGCACGTTGTAGCTAATCCTTTTATTAATTATAAGCAGCTATATTAGTCAATAAGATTGCCTTATGTTTTTCCTCAGTTTTCGCCAAGCCCTTATTTGTAACCCGCAGAAGGAGCTCAGACGGGAGGATTCCAGTTTAGTTGACCGTTCCGTGCTGACGTGTGGGGCTAGTAGAAAGGGACCGCGTGGGACAGGACGAGACCGCGTTTGGTTGTACGTGAGCAGGAGCTGGGTTCTGTCTCTCTCGGCGCGAATTGGCATTTTTAAGAGCACCTTTTCCCCCTCTGTCTCTTTGTCTTTATTAACCAAATTAGTATCAAATCTAGAGAAGCTTGCATTTCTGTCTTTCTTCAATTATTTGTGCCTTTTGGCCCTCGTTGTTTGCCCAATATGGCAGCAAATCTAGTACTCCCTCTGGTCCATATGTATGTAGTTAAATCTAGAAGCAAATCTCCAGGGTAATGTACGCCAAATTCACAGTCATAGTAAATCTAGAAAACATAGTAGGGCCAACAAAATATAGTAGAATAGGGATCCCTCCCTAGATAATAAGCCGCATACACAGCAGCCAACATAGTAACAGGTTCGAGGTTCTTCACACCATCATACTAACAACATAACAACAAGGGATCCCTAGCTAACAACAAAATAGAAGCTGCTTTGCAGCAGCAGCACACGTCCAGGACTCCGCCTACCCCATCTGCCTCTGCCTCCACTTGTTGCTCCCCTTGGGAGCCTTGGGCTTGAGTGGAGGCATGCGCCCGGCGGAGATCTGCACCCGCTGGACGCTGCGGAGGTGCATGCCGAGCGCCTTGTGCTTGGCGCGGAAGGAGTAGGGGTTCACCGACGCGCCGACCTTGGGGAAGATGTTGCCGATGTTCTCGGCATGCGTGAGGAGGCAGTTGAAGTCAGTGCCACCGAGTCTCCTAGTGCAGAAGGGGTACCTGTAGACACCCTTGGCGACGTCGAGGTAGGAGACGTACTGGCCGACCTGCAGCCTCCGCAGCACCTGGCGAGTCTTGGTGTGATGGTCCTCGTCGTCGCTGCCGACGTCGCTGCCAGACACCTGATCCATATCAAACTGGAACTTGAGTGAAGGAGTTGCAACGATGTCTAACGTGCATGATAACAAAGTAAGGAAAAACAGAGCCAGCCTCAGTTAGAGTGGAGACGATTATATGTCTACAGGGATGGTGTTAGCGAACCAAAGCTCATGCACAACAGATTTGTACACAGCAATGGTTCGCTGAACCCACTCTGTAAAAATTTGTGCCCAACGATTCATCATAGGCAAAGAAACAGATTCCAGATCTGAATTTGAACAGATTCCAGATTATTTGCAAAATTAAACGGTTTATATCTTTTGACTCATGCATAAAATAACTGATTGAGATCCCATGATTACTTGCATAAATTAACTGATTGAGATCTCATTATTACTTGCATAAATTAACCGAACGGCCGAACTCCAAATCTTCGACGAAATCAAGAAGGGGTCAAAGCAAAATGGAATAAAATCGGCGCAAATATTAACCCAATACTCATCCATCTACAGATCGGCACTAATAGTTACTAGGGAACCAGCAAAAATAGGGTTCAAAGAGGAATGGGGAACAAAAAAAGGGAGCAAACCATAGTTACCTCATTCCATGGGTCGTCCATGCAGGTGTCGTAGGGGTTCGGAGGCAGGATATACGGCACCTCCTCATAGGGGTCCCATCCCGGCGGGATCCGACCGCCACCGGCGGCGGCGACGGCCGTTGAGGGGACGGCATCGAAGAGGGAGGTGTCGCGCTTGGAGCCGACGGCGTCATGGACGATGGGATTCGCATTCTCCTTGCACATCATCTCGCCGACAGAGAGGGAGAGGGTTTTTCTCTTTGGAGAAGATGATGATGGGACGTGAGAGGAGGCGTTGCATCAGCTAGTGAGAGAGACAGAGAGAGTGCGAGGAGGCGTCTATAAAGGCGAGGGGTGGTTAATGTGACCCGCGTCCTACACGTCCACCATTTAACGTCTGCACGTCTTGGGCTTCTGCAACGCGACACGCGTCCACGATTGCACGTCTTCGACTTCTGCACCGCGACTCGCGTCAGTACCCGTCAACAATTGCACGTCTTCCACTTCTGCACCGCAACACGCGTACTCGATTCTAACCCTGGAAATTTAGATATACTCTCGAGTCTTATACCGTAGCATTTTTTGTGTGCTCAGTTTTCCCATTGAGTACTAATACTGGCTAGTGCAATATACTCAGTTTTACCTCAAGTGCCTGGTCAACAGAGAGTCAACAAATGGGATTAACTAGTTAAATGAGTCAACAAATGGGATTATCAGTTCGTTTTCACGTGTTAAACTTGTCTAAATATTGGTCAAACCTAGGATTTGACCAAGATTCAAATGGGCAGAAAATTAAAAAAAAAACAGAAAAATGAAAAACCAAAGCACATAGTCTTGTTATGTCATATAGTAGGCATTAAAGGTGATAAACAAGGTCTAGACATATTCAAACCATACAAATCATGTATCTACCCCCTAACCCCTAAACTCTGTCTTATGAAGTCAAGCATGAAGAGAAGTGGTTTTGGGTTTCAAACATGGAAATTTCAAAAACCTCCCAAAAACTTCATTTTAGAGTGACTAAGAATGATACATGCTTCCCTTTTCATTTTCATGTTTTAAACTTGTTTAAATCTTGGTCAAACCTAGGATTTGACCAAGATTCAAATGGGCGTAAAAATAAAAAAACAGAAAAATGAAAAACCAAAGCACATAGTCTTCTTATGTCATATAGTAAGCATTAAAGGTGATAAACAAGGTAGACATATTCAAACCATACAAATCATGTATCTACCCCCTAACCCCTAAACTCTGTCTTATGAAGTCAAGCATGAAGAGAAGTGGTTTTGGGTTTCAAACATGGAAATTTCAAAAACCTCCCAAAAACTTCATTTTAGAGTGACTAAGAATGATACATGCTTCCCTTTTCATTTTCATGTTTTAAACTTGTTTAAATCTTGGTCAAACCTAGGATTTGACCAAGATTCAAATGGGCAGAAAATTAAAAAAAACAGAAAAATGAAAAACCAAAGCACATAGTCTTCTTATGTCATATAGTAAGCATTAAAGGTGATAAACAAGGTAGACATATTCAAACCATACAAATCATGTATCTACCCCCTAACCCCTAAACTCTGTCTTATGAAGTCAAGCATGAAGAGAAGTGGTTTTGGGTTTCAAACATGGAAATTTCAAAAACCTCCCAAAAACTTCATTTTAGAGTGACTAAGAATGATACATGCTTCCCTTTTCATTTTCATGTTTTAAACTTGTTTAAATCTTTGTCAAACCTAGGATTTGACCAAGATTCAAATGGGCAGAAAATTAAAAAAAAACAGAAAAATGAAAAACCAAAGCACATAGTCTTCTTATGTCATATAGTAAGCATTAAAGGTGATAAACAAGGTAGACATATTCAAACCATACAAATCATGTATCTACCCCCTAACCCCTAAACTCTGTCTTATGAAGTCAAGCATGAAGAGAAGTGGTTTTGGGTTTCAAACATGGAAATTTCAAAAACCTCCCAAAAACTTCATTTTAGAGTGACTAAGAATGATACATGCTTCCCTTTTCATTTTCATGTTTTAAACTTGTTTAAATCTTGGTCAAACCTAGGATTTGACCAAGATTCAAATGGGCATCAAAATTTAAAAAAATCAGAAAAATGAAAAACCAAAGCACATAGTTTTCTTATGCCATATAGTAAGCATTCAAGTTGATAAACAAGGTCTATACATATTTAAACCAGACAAATCATGTATCTATACCCCTAAACCTTAAACTCTGTCTTATGAAGTCTAGCATGAAGAGAAGTCGTTTTGGGTTTCAAACATGGAAATTTCAAGAACATCCCAAAAGCTTCATTTTAGTGTGACTAAGAAGGATCAAGGCTTAGCTTTTCATTTTCATGTTTTAAACTTGTTTAAATCCTGGTCAAATATAGGTTTGACCAAGATTCAAATGGGCATAAAATAAAAATATAGAAAAATGAAAAACCAAAGCACATAGTCTTCTTATGTCATATAGTAAGCATTAAAGTTGATAAACAAGGTCTAGTCTTATTCAAACTAGGCAAATCATGTATCTACCCGCTAACCCCTAAACTCTGTCTTATGAAGTCTAGCATGAAGAGAAGTCGTTTTGGGTTCAAACATGGAAATTTCAAGAACATCCCAAAAGCTTCATTTTAGTGTGACTAAGAAGGATCAAGGCTTACCTTTTCATTTTCATGTTTTAAACTTGTTTAAATCCTGGTTAAATCTAGGATTTGACCAAGATTCAAATGGGCATAAAATAGAAAAATAGAAAAATGAAAAACCAAAGCACATAGTCTTCTTATGTCATATAGTAAGCATTAAAGTTGATAAACAAGGTCTAGACTTACTCAAACTAGACAAATCATGTATCTATCCGCAAACCCCTAAACTCTATCTTATGAAGTCAAGCATGAAGAGAAGTGCATGGTTTTGGGTTTCAAACATGGAAATTTCAAAAAACTCCCAAAAAATTCATTTTAGAGTGACTAAGAAGGATACATGCTTCCCTTTTCATTTTCATGTTATATACTTGTTTAAATCTTGGTCAAACCTAGGATTTTACCAAGATTCAAATGTGCATCAAAATTCCAAAAAAAATCAGAAAAATGAAAAAACAAAGCACGTAGTTTTCTTATGTCATATAGTAAGCATTAAAGTTGATAAACAAGGTCTAGACATATTCAAACAAGAAAAATCATGTGTCTACCCCTAACCCTAAACTCTGTCTTATGTAGTCAAGCATGAAGAGAAGTGCTTTTGGGTTTCAAACATGGAAATTTCAAAAACCACCCAAAAGCTTTATTTTAGAGTGACTAAGAAGGATCCATGCTTATCTTTTCATTTTCATATTTTAAACTTGTTTAAATCATTGTTAAACCTAGGATTTGACCAAGATTCAAATGGGCATAAAATTAAAAAAATCAGAAAAATGAAAAACTAAAGCACATAGTCTTCTTATGTCATATATATAGTAAGCATTTAAAAGATGATAAATAAGGTCTAGACAATTCAAATAATACAAATCATGTATCTACCCCTAACCCTAAACTCTATCTTATGAAGTCAAGCATGAAGAGAAGTGGTTTTTGGTTTCAAACACGAAAATTTCAAAAACCTCCCAAAAGCTTCATTTTAATTAGACTAACTTATTAATTATGAAGGATCCAGGATTGATTACATTTTCATTGTCATGTTTTAAACTTGTTTAAATCTTGGTCAAACCTGGGATTTGACCAAGATTCGAATGGGCATAAAAATTAAGAAAAAATCGTAAGAATGAAAAACCAAAGCACATAGCCTTCTTATGTCATATAGTAAGCATTCAAATTGATAAACAAGGTCTAGACATGTTCAAACCAGAAAAATCATGTATCTACCCCGAACCCTAAACTATGTCTTATGAAGTCAAGCATGCATGAAGAGAAGTGGTTTTGGGTTTCAAACATGAAAATTTCAAAACCTCCCAAAAGCTTCATTTTAGAGCGACTAATAAGGATCGATGCTTACCTTTTCATTTTCATGTTTTTACTTATTTGAATCTTGGTCAAATCCTAGGTTTGACCAAGATTTAAACAAGTTTAAAACATGAAAATGAAATGGGAAGTGTGTATCCTTCTTAGTCAGTCTAAAATGAAGCTTTTGGGATGTTCTTGAAATTTCCATGTTTGAAACCCAAAACCACTTAAGACAGAGTTTTTGGTTAGGTGTAGATACATGATTTTTCTTGTTTGAATATGTCTAGACCTTGTTTATCAACTTGAATGCTTATGACATAAGAAGGCTATATATGTACTTTGGTTTTCCATTTTTTTTCATTTTTATGCCCATTTAAATATTGGACAAATCCTAGGTTTGACCAAGGTTTAATCAAGTTTAAAACATGACAATGAAAAGGTAAGCATGAATCCTTTCTTAGTCACTCTAAAATGAAGGTACTTGAAATTTTTATGTTTGAAACACAATAACCCAGTTCTCTTCATATGTTTGACTTCATAAGAGAGAGTTTAGGGTTAGGGGTAGATATGATACATGATATTTCTGGTTTGAATATGTTTAGACCTTGTTTATCAACTTGAATGCTTACTATATGACATAAGAAGGCTATATATGTGCTTTGGTTTTTCATTTTTTTTTGAATTTTTACGCCCGTTTGAATCTTGGTCAAATCCTAGGTTTGACCAAGGTTAAAACAAGTTTAAAACATGGCAATGAAAAGGTAAGCATTGATCCTTCTTAGTCACTCTAAAATGAAGCTTTTGGGAGGTTTGTGAAATTTCCATGTTTGAAACCCAAAATCACTTCTCCTCATACTTAACTTCATAAGACAGAGTTTGGGGTTAGGGGGTAGATACATGTTTTGTGTGGTTTGAATATGTCTAGACCTTGTTTATCAACTTGAATGCTTACTATATGACATAAGAATACTATGTGCTTTGGTTTTTCATTTTTCTGATTTTTTAATTGTTAAACCCATTTGAATCTTGGTCAAATCCTAGGTTTGAGCAAGATTTAAACAAGTTTAATACATGAAAATGGAAAGCTAAGCATGAATCAATTCTTAGTCACTCTAAAAATCTTTCGGTCTGCAGAAGAGTCGAATCTGCAATCAGTAGTTACAAAAGCGACCCACCTTAGGGATGGATAATAAGACTTGGGCAATATAAACGTTGATACTTACTTTGTGATACTAAAATATATGTATCTAGACATATTTCAGTTGTAGATACATCCATTTTAACATCAAGTAATATGGATCGGAGGACTAGCTAAAGAACAATGAGAGGCAGTGTTTCTCTCCCCCAGCCTACTTGGCGGAGTGGCCCTCCATCAGGACGTACAGGTGGTGATTCCGCTTCTCTCGTTGGAATTCCTTATCCCCCAGCCTACTCGGCGACGTGCGCTCCTCAGTGACCTGCGCGAGGGCGCCTCGGTGACCTACGCAAAGGTGGCTGGACTCGGAGCGCATCGACTTCCTTCTGCGGTGCCTGGATTGGATCGACCATCCCGCGCGTGTCCTCCACCATATTGTTTTTCTTCAAGATGCTGTCATCCATCATCTTCTTCACCGCATCATGTTGGGTGTTCAGGCTCCCGTTGAGAGCTTGAACGCACCTGTTTGATAGCTCGACGTTTTCTTCGCGAAGAAAGCCGCACTCGATCTTAAGCATCAAATTCTCGCCCTTGAGCTTCTTGATGACAGAGTTCGTTTCCTCACTTGATGGAACGCTCACATCATGCAGCTTGCCCCGGCCGGTGACCTCGTCCTTCAAAGTATTGACATCATCGCGAAAGTTGGAGGCGAGTTCCACGAGAGTTTTAAGCTCATCTCTGAAACACGCCGATGCTTCCTGCATGGCAATATCATCAGTACCGAAACAAAGTGACGAGAGGAAGACGAAAATGTCCAATCAGTGGTAACCTCTAAGCGCAGGAGACAGGGGTTGAAGTCGTCACGAGAAGATGTCAGGGTGCGTCGTGGGGCACTGAGATATGTATAAAAAGGATTAATACGGAATAAAGAGTTGGGACCTTCGGGCCAGGAAGAATCAAGAAACATGGCGATGGAAACCAACCAGGAATCTTCGACCGCACGACTGACGCCGTTCCAAGACGAGCGCGAAGCAGGGCCTTCGTTTTCTGGCGGGCCCTTTCTCGTGGCCAGCATCTGGATAGACCGCCGGCGGGAACTCTCCGCGTCCTTGGTCAACACTAGATGGTGCTTCTTCAAGCGAGATGGTGGCCTTGACTTCGGAGGCATCGCTGGAAGTGGAAGGAGACTGGAAGTGAAGCAAGAAGGGGATGGAAGAAGTACTCCCCCCTATTAAAACCAGACAACCCGTCTCATGCCCTCGCTTCGAGCAACCTGGTCCGCCCATCCTAAATCAACGGCCGAGAGGGGGCTCCCTTGCGAACTGAGATCCAGTGACTTTACCCAACAGAAGTTACGATGAACTTTACCTATACGAGCCATCAGGTTAAGATCCAACGAACATGGTCGATCTAAAATTTGAAATTAAAATTTATGTAGCTCAGAAAAAAACAGAAAAACTTTACATTAAGACGTATTCTCGGAAAGTTCCAGTCCATTTAAAATATTAGTTTAGTTTAAGTTCGAAATTTGGATCAACCGCGAGCGTTGGATCTTGATCGAATGGCTCACGTGTGTAAAGTCGCATGGTGACTTCTCTTAGTGAAGTCACTGGATCTCAGTCCGCGAAGGGTCAGGACGCGGGAGCAGAAGCAAATGAATCGAGAGCGGTCCGGAGTATCCTGTCCGTCCACCGTAAATCAACGGGACAGAGCGGCTACCTTCTCTTCGAAGGCTCTGGCGCGCAACCCGAGGAATGGACATCTGTCGGCTAGTATAGAATTTTATAGCACGCCATTAATCGAGCTAGCAGTACTGTACTACTGGAGTACAACTCTGATGGACGTCCAAAGCTCTGAATAGTCAGGGGAAACAATGAATGCGAGCCAGGGTAGTACAGTACTACTGTAGTAGTGAAGCAATGGGGATTATCTGGAGCAAGTACGGAGTACCGAGTACAGTACTACAAAAGATCTGTTCGTTGTTTACGCAGTTTATTTTAGCGTAATGTCCAGGTTGTTGTCGAACCAGCTGTTAGATTTTGGGTAATTATTGTTAAGTTGCTGCTTCTTAATTAAAATTTATCAAAGTCATGTACTAGACTAGATCGATTTGTGAGAACATCCCAAAAGCTTCATTCATTTTAGAATGACTAAGAAGGATCCATTCTTACCTTTTCTTTTCATGTTTTAAACTTGTTTAAACCTTGGTCAAACCTAGGATTTGACCAAGATTTAAATGGGCATAAAAATTCAGAAAAAATCAAAAAATGAAAAACCAAAGCACATATATAGCCTTCTTATGTCATATAGTAAGCACTGGAGTTGATAAAAACTCTGTCTTATGAAGTCAAACATATGAAGAGAACTGGTTTTGGGTTTCAACATGGAAATTTCACAAACCTCCCAAAAGCTCCATTCTACAGTGACTAAGAAGGATCCAGGCTTACCTTTTTCATTTTCAATTTCTTAACTTGTTTAAATCTTGGTCAAACCTAGGATTTGACCAAGATTCAAATGGGTATAACAATTCAAAAAAAAATGGAAAAAAACCAAAGAACATAGTCTTTTGATGTCATATAGTAAGCATTCAAGTTGATAAACAAGGTCTAGACATATTCAAACCAAACAAATCATGTATCTACCCCCTAACCCTAAACTCTGCCTTATGAAGTCAAGCATGAAGAGAAGTGATTTTGGGTTTCAAACATGGAAATTTCAAAAACCTCCCAAAAGCTTCATTTTAGAGTGACTAAGAAGGATCCATGCTTACCTTTTCATTGCCATGTTTTAAACTTGTTTTAACCTTGGTCAAACCTAGGATTTGACCAAGATTCAAATGGGAGTAAAAATTCAGAAAAATTCAAAAAAAATGAAAAACCAAAGCACATATATAGCCTTCTTATGTCATATAGTAAGCATTCAAGTTGATAAACAAGGTCTAGACATATTCAAAGCAGAAATATCATGTATCATATCTACCCCTAACCCTACACTCTATCTTATGAAGTCAAACATATGAAGAGAACTGGGGTTTTGGGTTTCAAACATAAAATTTTCAAGTACCTTCATTTTAGAGTGAGTAAGGAAGGATTCATGCTTACCGTTTCATTTTCATGTTTTAAACTTGTTTAAAACTAGGATTTGACCAAGATTTAAATAGGCATAAAAAAATCGAAAGAAATCACAAAATGAAAAACCAAAGCACATATATATAGCCTTCTTATATCATATAGTAAAAAATTCAAGTTGATAAACAAGGTCTAGACATATTCAAACAAGAAAAATCATGTATCTACACCTAACCATAAACTCTGTCTTAAGTGGTTTTGGGTTTCAAACATGGAAATTTCACAAACCTCCCAAAAGCTTCATTTTACAGTGACTAAGGAGGATCCATGCTTACCTTTTGGATTAAACGTTTGAAACCAAAAACCACTTCTCTTCATGCATGCTTGACTTCATAAGATAGAGTTTAGCTAGGGTTAGGGGGTAGATACATGATTTCCTGGTTTGAATATGTCTAGACCTTGTTTATCAACTTAATCGATTGCTTACTATATGACATAAGAAGACTACGTGCCTTGGTTTTCATTTTTTTTTTGTTTTTTTTGAATTTTATGCTCATATATTTGAATCTTGGTCAAATCTTAGGTTTGACCAAGATTTAAACAAGTTTAAAACATGAAAATGAAAAGGGAAACATGTATCCTTCTTAGTCACTCTAAAATGAAGCTTTTGGGATGTTCTTGAAATTTCCATGTTTGAAACCCAAAACGACTTCTCTTCATGCTAGACTTCATAAGATCAACAGGGGGTAGATACATGATTTGTCTGGTTTGGATATACCTAGACCTCGTTTAACTTGAATGCATACGATATGACATAAGAAGACTACGTGCTTTTGTTTTTCATTATTCTGATTTTTTTGAATTTTGTGCCCACCCATTTGTATCTTGGTCAAATCCTAGGCTTGATAATGATTTAAACAAGATTAAAATATGAAAATGCAAAGGTAAGCATGGATCCTTCTTAGTCACTCTAAAATGAAGCTTTTGGGAGCAAAACCACTTCTCTTCATATGCTTGACTTCATAAGACGGAGTTTAGGGGTTAGGGTGTATAGATACATGATTTGTCTAGTTTGAATATGTCTAGACCTTGTTTATCAACTTAATTGGCTTACTATATGACATAAGAAAACTATTTGCTTTGGTTTTTCTTTTTCCTGATTTTTTTCAATTTTGATGCCCATTTGAATCTTGTCAAATCCTAGGTTTGACCGAGATAATTTAAACAAGCTTAAAACATGAATATGAAAAGGGAAGCATGTATCCTTCTTTGTCACTCTAAAATGAAGTTTTTGGGAGGTTTTTCAAATTTCCATGTTTGAAACCCAAAACCACTTCTCTTCATATGCTTGACTTCATAAGACAGAGTTCAGGGGTTAGGGGGTATAGATACATGATTTGTCTAGTTTGAATATGTCTAGACCTTGTTTATCAACTTTAATGCATACTATATCACATAAGAAAACTATTTGCTTTGGTTTTCTTTTTTCTGACTTTTTTTTTCAATTTTGATGCCCATTTGAATCTTGTCAAATCCTAAGTTTGACCAAGATAATTTAAACAAGCTTAAAACATGAATATGAAAAGGGGAGCATGTATCCTTCTTAGTCACTCTAAAATGTAGTTTTTGGGAGGTTTTTGAAATTTCCATGTTTGAAACCCAAAACCACTTCTCTTCACATGCTTGACTTCATAAGACAGAGTTTAGGGGTTAGGGGTATAGATACATGATTTGTCTGGTTTAATATGTCTAGACCTTGTTTATCAACTTTAATGCTTACTATATGACATAAGAAGACTATGTGATTTGATTTTTCATTTTTCTGTTTTTTATTTTTCTGCCCATTTGAATCTTGGTCAAATCCTAGGTTTGACCAAGATTTAGACAAGTTTAACACGTAAATGAGTTAACTTGGATTTCCTACCCTTGAATTCATAGGAAACTTTGTTCTAATGCACTATTATAATCAATCGAGTTTTTACACCAACAGGTCTGTCACTTACGTGTGGTGCCCACGCTTGAGGTCCCACACTTCAGTGAGCACAAGTCACGTGCAATAGGTACGCAAACTCCTAGCCATCTTCTTTGTCAAGAGAAGACGCATCAGGATGCGTATTGGAAGTCTGTGGGTCCTTCTGGATCCTTCCATTGTCCTCTCACAAAAAAAAACAAATCTCTCTCATTCTCGGCCTCGCTCGACTCGCTCGCTCGCTCGCTCGCACCTCCTGCTCACTGAAAAACCCTGCACAAAAGTCAACATCATCACCCGAAAAAGGGGAGACACCATAATGCTCTCCCTTCTTCTCTCCTTCCGAGTGATCCCTCTTCCTCCGAGTTTCACTCGACGGGCAAACACCCATGTGCTGCATAGTGGAGTAATAAAAAGGTAGTACTCGTAGAAAAATCGATATACGAATCTGTAATTAAATAGGTTAAACTAGGGTTTTGCCCAGTTCTACAGATCAAGGGTTCAAAAAAATCCAACTACGGGGTTCGAACAACACGATTCTAATCCAAGAATTTTTTCGACCTAGGTCACCCAAATGGCCTCAAACTATAGGGTTAGCATCTAGTGCAGTATGTGTGAAAATGTATGCACTATGTGTGCTATAACTTGTATGTCTTTCATATTTGAACCATTTTGAATAAGTTTGAAATATTTGAAAAGGGGCTTTTGGCTTAAACGTTTGAAACCAAAAACCACTTCTCTTCATGCATGCTTGACTTCATAAGACAGAGTTTAGCTAGGGTTAGGGGGTAGATGCATGATTTTCCTGGTTTGAATATGTCTAGACCTTGTTTATCAACTTAATTGAATGCTTACTATATGACATAAGAATACTATGTGACTTGTTTTTTATTTTTTGATTTTTTTAAAATTTTATGCCCATTTGAATCTTGGTTAAATCCTAGGTTTGAACATGGTTTAAACAAGTTTAAATCATGAATATGAAAAATTAAGCATCTATATATCCTTCTTACTCACTCCAAAATGTAGCTCTTGGGAGGGTTTTTCGAAATTTCCATGTTTGAAACCAAAACCACTTCTCTTCATGCATGCTTGACTTCATAAGACAGAGTTTAGGGTTAGGGGTAGATATATACATGATTTTCTGGTTTGAATATGTCTAGGCCTTGTTTATCAACTTGAATGCTTACTATATATATATGACATAAGAATGTTATGTCCTTTGTTTTTTCATTCTTTTGATTTTTTATGAATTTCCATGCCCATTTGAATCTTTTGGTCAAATTCTAGAGGTTTGACCAAGATTGAAACAAGTTTAAAACATGAAAATGAAAAGGGAAGCTTGTATATCCTTCTTAGTCACTCTAAAATGAAGTTTTTGGGAGGTTTTTCAAATTTCCATGTTTGAAACCCAAAACCACTTCTCTTCATGCTAGACTTCATAAGACAATTTAATTAGGGGTTAGGGGGTAGATACATGATTTGTCTGGTTTGAATATGTCCAAACCTTGCTTGTTTATCAACTTTAATGCTTACTATATGACATAAGAATGCTTACCATATGTTTGAATTTTAAAAGCACATAGTCTTCTTATGTCATATAGTAAGCATTCAAAAGTTTTTCTTTGAGAGAGTAGCATGCATGCATTCAAAAGTTGATAAATAAGATTTGTACATATTCAAACCAGACAAATCATGTATCTACACCCCTAACCCTAAACTCTGTCTTATGAAGTCAAGCATGAAGAGAAGTGCTTTTGGGTTTCAAACATGGAAATTTCACAAACCTCCCAAAAGCTTCATTTTACAGTGACTAATTAAGAAGGATCCAGGCTTACCTTTTCATTTTCATTTTTTAAAACTGCCTGTTTAAATCTTGATCAAACCTAGGATTTGACCAAGATTCAAATGGGCATAAAAAATCAGGAAAAAATGAAAAAATGAAAAAACAAAGCACATATATAGCCTTCTTATGTCATATATATAGTAAGAGCATTCAATTAAGTTGATAATTTTAAACAAGGTCTATACATATTCAAACCAGAAAAAAGCATGTATCTACCCATGCATATATATATAACCCTATACTTTTGTCTTATGAAGACGTCAAGGATGAAGAGAAGTGGATTTGGGTTTCAAACATGGAAATTTCAAAAACCTCCCAAAACATGTATATATCTACCCCTAAACCCTAATCTTTGTCTTATGAAGCCAAGCATATGAAGAGAAGTGATTTTGGGTTTCAAACATGGAAACTTCAAAAACCTCCCAAAAGCTTCATTTTAGAGAGACTAAGAATGATCCATGCTTACCTTTTCATTGCCATGTTTTAAACTTGTTTTAACCTTGGTCAAACGTAGGATTTGACCAAGATTCAAATGGGAGTAAAAATTCAGAAAAATTCAAAAAAAAAATGAAAAACCAAAGCACATATATAGCCTTCTTATGTCATATAGTAAGCATTCAAGTTGATAAACAAGGTCTAGACATATTCAAAGCAGAAATATCATGTATCATATCTACCCCTAACCCTAAACTCTGTCTTATGAAGTCAAACATATGAAGAGAACTAGGGTTTTGGGTTTCAAACATAAAATTTTCAAGTACCTTCATTTTAGAGTGAGTAAGGAAGGATTCGTGCTTACCATTTCATTTTCATGTTTTAAACTTGTTTAAACCTAGGAGTTGACCAAGATTTAAATAGGCATAAAAAATTTGAAAGAAATCAAAAAATGAAAAACCAAAGCACATATATATAGCCTTCTTATATCATATAGTAAAAAAATCAAGTTGATAAACAAGGTCTAGACATATTCAAACAAGAAAAATCATGTATCTGCACCTAACCATAAACTCTGTCTTAAGTGATGGTTTTGGGTTTCAAACATGGAAATTTCACAAACCTCCCAAAAGCTTCATTTTACAGTGACTAAGGAGGATCCATGCTTACCTTTTGGATTAAACGTTTGAAACCAAAAACCACTTCTCTTCATGCATGCTTGACTTCATAAGACAGAGTTTAGCTAGGGTTAGGGGGTAGATACATGATTTCCTGGTTTGAATATGTCTAGACCTTGTTTATCAACTTAATTAATTGATTGCTTACTATATGACATAAGAAGACTACGTGCCTTGGTTTTCATTTTTTTTGTTTTTTTTGAATTTTATGCTCATATATTTGAATCTTGGTCAAATCTTAGGTTTGACCAAGATTTAAACAAGTTTAAAACATGAAAATGAAAAGGGAAGCATGTATCCTTCTTAGTCACTCTAAAATGAAGCTTTTGGGATGTTCTTGAAATTTCCATGTTTGAAACCCAAAACGACTTCTCTTCATGCTAGACTTCATAAGATCAACAGGGGGTAGATACATGATTTGTCTGGTTTGGATATACCTAGACCTCGTTTAACTTGAATGCATACGATATGACATAAGAAGACTACGTGCTTTTGTTTTTCATTATTCTGATTTTTTTGAATTTTGTGCCCACCCATTTGTATCTTGGTCAAATCCTAGGCTTGATAATTATTTAAACAAGATTAAAATATGAAAATGCAAAGGTAAGCATGGATCCTTCTTAGTCACTCTAAAATGAAGCTTTTGGAGCAAAACCACTTCTCTTCATATGCTTGACTTCATAAGACGGAGTTTAGGGGTTAGGGTGTATAGATACATGATTTGTCTAGTTTGAATATGTCTAGACCTTGTTTATCAACTTAATTGGCTTACTATATGACATAAGAAAACTATTTGCTTTGGTTTTTCTTTTTCCTGATTTTTTTCAATTTTGATGCCCATTTGAATCTTGTCAAATCCTAGGTTTGACCGAGATAATTTAAACAAGCTTAAAACATGAATATGAAAAGGGAAGCATGTATCCTTCTTTGTCACTCTAAAATGAAGTTTTTGGGAGGTTTTTCAAATTTCCATGTTTGAAACCCAAAACCACTTCTCTTCATATGCTTGACTTCATAAGACATAGTTCAGGGGTTAGGGGGTATAGATACATGATTTGTCTAGTTTGAATATGTCTAGACCTTGTTTATCAACTTTAATGCATACTATATCACATAAGAAAACTATTTGCTTTGGTTTTCTTTTTTCTGACTTTTTTTTTTCAATTTTGATGCCCATTTGAATCTTGTCAAATCCTAGGTTTGACCAAGATAATTTAAACAAGCTTAAAACATGAATATGAAAAGGGGAGCATGTATCCTTCTTAGTCACTCTAAAATGTAGTTTTTGGGAGGTTTTTGAAATTTCCATGTTTGAAACCCAAAACCACTTCTCTTCACATGCTTGACTTCATAAGACAGAGTTTAGGGGTTAGGGGTATAGATACATGATTTGTCTGGTTTAATATGTCTAGACCTTGTTTATCAACTTTAATGCTTACTATATGACATAAGAAGACTATGTGATTTGATTTTTCATTTTTTCATTTTTTATTTTTCTGCCCATTTGAATCTTGGTCAAATCCTAGGTTTGACCAAGATTTAGACAAGTTTAACACGTAAATGAGTTAACTTGGATTTCCTACCCTTGAATCCATAGGAAACTTTGTTCTAATGCACTATTATAATCAATCGAGTTTTTACACCAACAGGTCTGTCACTTACGTGTGGTGCCCACGCTTGAGGTCCCACACTTCAGTGAGCACAAGTCACGTGCAATAGGTACGCAAACTCCCAGCCATCTTCTTTGTCAAGAGAAGAAGCATCAGGATGCGTATTGGAAGTCTGTGGGTACTTCTAGATCCTTCCGTTGTCCCTCTCACAAAAAAACAAATCTCTCTCATTCTCGACCTCGCTCGACTCGCTCGCTCGCTCGCACCTCCTGCTCACTGACAAACCCTGCACAAAAGTCAACATCATCACCCGAAAAAGGGGAGACACCATAATGCTCTCCCTTCTTCTCTCCTTCCGAGTGATCCCTCTTCCTCCGAGTTTCACTCGACGGGCAAACACCCATGTGCTGCATAGTGGAGTAATAAAAAGGTAGTACTCGTAGAAAAATCGATATACGAATCTGTAATTAAATAGGTTAAACTAGGGTTTTGCCCAGTTCTACAGATCAAGGGTTCAAAAAAATCCAACTACGGGGTTCGAACAACACGATTCTAATCCAAGAATTTTTTCGACCTAGGTCACCCAAATGGCCTCAAACTATAGGGTTAGCATCTAGTGCAGTATGTGTGAAAATGTATGCACTATGTGTGCTATAACTTGTATGTCTTTCATATTTGAACCAAATTTGAATAAGTCTGAAATATTTGAAAAGGGTCTTTTGGCTTAAACGTTTGAAACCAAAAACCACTTCTCTTCATGCATGCTTGACTTCATAAGACAGAGTTTAGCTAGGGTTAGGGGGTAGATGCATGATTTTCCTGGTTTGAATATGTCTAGACCTTGTTTATCAACTTAATTGAATGCTTACTATATGACATAAGAATACTATGTGACTTGTTTTTTATTTTTTGATTTTTTTAAAATTTTATTCCCATTTGAATCTTGGTCAAATCCTAGGTTTGAACATGGTTTAAACAAGTTTAAATCATGAATATGAAAAATTAAGCATCTATATATCCTTCTTACTCACTCCAAAATGTAGCTCTTGGGAGGGTTTTTCGAAATTTCCATGTTTGAAACCAAAACCACTTCTCTTCATGCATGCTTGACTTCATAAGACAGAGTTTAGGGTTAGGGGTAGATATATACATGATTTTCTGGTTTGAATATGTCTAGGCCTTGTTTATCAACTTGAATGCTTACTATATATATATGACATAAGAATGTTATGTCCTTTGTTTTTTCATTCTTTTGATTTTTTATGAATTTCCATGCCCATTTGAATCTTTTGGTCAAATCCTAGAGGTTTGACCAAGATTGAAACAAGTTTAAAACATGAAAATGAAAAGGGAAGCTTGTATATCCTTCTTAGTCACTCTAAAATGAAGTTTTTGGGAGGTTTTTGAAATTTCCATGTTTGAAACCCAAAACCACTTCTCTTCATGCTAGACTTCATAGGACAATTTAATTAGGGGTTAGGGGGTAGATACATGATTTGTCTGGTTTGAATATGTCCAAACCTTGCTTGTTTATCAACTTTAATGCTTACTATATGACATAAGAATGCTTACCATATGTTTGAATTTTAAAAGCATATAGTCTTCTTATGTCATATTGTAAGCATTGAAAAGTTTTTCTTTGAGAGAGTAGCATGCATGCATTCAAAAGTTGATAAATAAGATTTGTACATATTCAAACCAGACAAATCATGTATCTACACCCCCTAACCCTAAACTCTGTCTTATGAAGTCAAGCATGAAGAGAAGTGCTTTTGGGTTTCAAACATGGAAATTTCACAAACCTCCCAAAAGCTTCATTTTACAGTGACTAATTAAGAAGGATCCAGGCTTACCTTTTCATTTTCATTTTTTAAACTGCTTGTTTAAATCTTGATCAAACCTAGGATTTGACCAAGATTCAAATGGGCATAAAAAATCAGGAAAAAATGAAAAAATGAAAAAACAAAGCACATATATAGCCTTCTTATGTCATATATATAGTAAGCATTCAATTAAGTTGATAATTTTAAACAAGGTCTATACATATTCAAACCAGAAAAAAGCATGTATCTACCCATGCATATATATATAACCCTATACTTTTGTCTTATGAAGACGTCAAGGATGAAGGAGAAGTGGATTTGGGTTTCAAACATGGAAATTTCAAAAACCTCCCAAAACATGTATATATCTACCCCTAAACCCTAATCTTTGTCTTATGAAGCCAAGCATATGAAGAGAAGTGATTTTGGGTTTCAAACATGGAAACTTCAAAAACCTCCGAAAAGCTTCATTTTAGAGAGACTAAGAATGATCCATGCTTACCTTTTCATTGCCATGTTTTAAACTTGTTTTAACCTTGGTCAAACCTAGGATTTGACCAAGATTCAAATGGGAGTAAAAATTCAGAAAAATTCAAAAAAATGAAAAACCAAAGCACATATATAGCCTTCTTATGTCATATAGTAAGCATTCAAGTTGATAAACAAGGTCTAGACATATTCAAAGCAGAAATATCATGTATCATATCTACCCCTAACCCTAAACTCTGTCTTATGAAGTCAAACATATGAAGAGAACTGGGGTTTTGGGTTTCAAACATAAAATTTTCAAGTACCTTCATTTTAGAGTGAGTAAGGAAGGATTCATGCTTACCGTTTCATTTTCATGTTTTAAACTTGTTTAAACCTAGGATTTGACCAAGATTTAAATAGGCATAAAAAATTCGAAAGAAATCAAAAAATGAAAAACCAAAGCACATATATATAGCCTTCTTATATCATATAGTAAAAAATTCAAGTTGATAAACAAGGTCTAGACATATTCAAACAAGAAAAATCATGTATCTGCACCTAACCATAAACTCTGTCTTAAGTGATGGTTTTGGGTTTCAAACATGGAAATTTCACAAACCTCCCAAAAGCTTCATTTTACAGTGACTAAGGAGGATCCATGCTTACCTTTTGGATTAAACGTTTGAAACCAAAAACCACTTCTCTTCATGCATGCTTGACTTCATAAGACAGAGTTTAGCTAGGGTTAGGGGGTAGATACATGATTTCCTGGTTTGAATATGTCTAGACCTTGTTTATCAACTTAATTAATTGATTGCTTACTATATGACATAAGAAGACTACGTGCCTTGGTTTTCATTTTTTTTGTTTTTTTTTGAATTTTATGCTCATATATTTGAATCTTAGTCAAATCTTAGGTTTGACCAAGATTTAAACAAGTTTAAAACATGAAAATGAAAAGGGAAGCATGTATCCTTCTTAGTCACTCTAAAATGAAGCTTTTGGGATGTTCTTGAAATTTCCATGTTTGAAACCCAAAACGACTTCTCTTCATGCTAGACTTCATAAGATCAACAGGGGGTAGATACATGATTTCTCTGGTTTGGATATACCTAGACCTCGTTTAACTTGAATGCATACGATATGACATAATTAAGAAGACTACGTGCTTTTGTTTTTCATTATTCTGATTTTTTTGAATTTTGTGCCCACCCATTTGTATCTTGGTCAAATCCTAGGCTTGATAATGATTTAAACAAGATTAAAATATGAAAATGCAAAGGTAAGCATGGATCCTTCTTAGTCACTCTAAAATGAAGCTTTTGGGAGCAAAACCACTTCTCTTCATATGCTTGACTTCATAAGACGGAGTTTAGGGGTTAGGGTGTATAGATACATGATTTGTCTAGTTTGAATATGTCTAGACCTTGTTTATCAACTTAATTGGCTTACTATATGACATAAGAAAACTATTTGCTTTGGTTTTTCTTTTTCCTGATTTTTTTCAATTTTGATGCCCATTTGAACCTTGTCAAATCCTAGGTTTGACCGAGATAATTTAAACAAGCTTAAAACATGAATATGAAAAGGGAAGCATGTATCCTTCTTTGTCACTCTAAAATGAAGTTTTTGGGAGGTTTTTCAAATTTCCATGTTTGAAACCCAAAACCACTTCTCTTCATATGCTTGACTTCATAAGACAGAGTTCAGGGGTTAGGGGGTATAGATACATGATTTGTCTAGTTTGAATATGCCTAGACCTTGTTTATCAACTTTAATGCATACTATATCACATAAGAAAACTATTTGCTTTGTTTTTCTTTTTTCTGACTTTTTTTTTCAATTTTGATGCCCATTTGAATCTTGTCAAATCCTAGGTTTGACCAAGATAATTTAAACAAGCTTAAAACATGAATATGAAAAGGGGAGCATGTATCCTTCTTAGTCACTCTAAAATGTAGTTTTTGGGAGGTTTTTGAAATTTCCATATTTGAAACCCAAAACCACTTCTCTTCACATGCTTGACTTCATAAGACAGAGTTTAGGTGTTAGGGGTATAGATACATGATTTGTCTGGTTTAATATGTCTAGACCTTGTTTATCAACTTTAATGCTTACTATATGACATAAGAAGACTATGTGATTTGATTTTTCATTTTTCTGTTTTTTATTTTTCTGCCCATTTGAATCTTGGTCAAATCCTAGGTTTGACCAAGATTTAGACAAGTTTAACACGTAAATGAGTTAACTTGGATTTCCTACCCTTGAATCCATAGGAAACTTTGTTCTAATGCACTATTATAATCAATCGAGTTTTTACACCAACAGTCTGTCACTTACGTGTGGTGCCCACGCTTGAGGTCCCACACTTCAAAGGAGCACAAGTCACGTGCAATAGGTACGCAAACTCCCAGCCATCTTCTTTGTCAAGAGAAGACGCATCAGATGCGTATTGGAAGTCTCATGGGTCCTTCCGGATCCTTCCGTTGTCCCTCTCACAAAAAACAAATCTCTCTCATTCTCGGCCTCGCCGACTCGCTCGCTCGCTCGCCGCACCTCCAGCTCACGGACAAACCCTGCACAAAAGTCAACATCATCACCCGAAAAAGGGGAGACACCATAATGCTCTCCCTTCTTCTCTCCTTCCGAGTGATCCCTCTTCCTCCGAGTTTCACTCGACGGGCAAACACCCATGTGCTGCATAGTGGAGTAATAAAAAGGTAGTACTCGTAGAAAAATCGATATACGAATCTGTAATTAAATAGGTTAAACTAGGGTTTTGCCCAGTTCTACAGATCAAGGGTTCAAAAAAATCCAACTACGGGGTTCGAACAACACGATTCTAATCCAAGAATTTTTTCGACCTAGGTCACCCAAATGGCCTCAAACTATAGGGTTAGCATCTAGTGCAGTATGTGTGAAAATGTATGCACTATGTGTGCTATAACTTGTATGTCTTTCATATTTGAACCAAATTTGAATAAGTTTGAAATATTTGAAAAGGGGCTTTTGGCTTAAACGTTTGAAACCAAAAACCACTTCTCTTCATGCATGCTTGACTTCATAAGACAGAGTTTAGCTAGGGTTAGGGGGTAGATGCATGATTTTCCTGGTTTGAATATGTCTAGACCTTGTTTATCAACTTAATTGAATGCTTACTATATGACATAAGAATACTATGTGCCTTGTTTTTTTATTTTTTGATTTTTTTAAAATTTTATGCCCATTTGAATCTTGGTCAAATCCTAGGTTTGAACATGGTTTAAACAAGTTTAAATCATGAATATGAAAAATTAAGCATCTATATATCCTTCTTACTCACTCCAAAATGTAGCTCTTGGGAGGGTTTTTCGAAATTTCATGTTTGAAACCAAAACCACTTCTATTCATGCATGCTTGACTTCATAAGACAGAGTTTAGGGTTAGGGGTAGATATATACATGATTTTCTGGTTTGAATATGTCTAGGCCTTGTTTATCAACTTGAATGCTTACTATATATATATGACATAAGAATGTTATGTCCTTTGTTTTTTCATTCTTTTGATTTTTTATGAATTTCCATGCCCATTTGAATCTTTTGGTCAAATCCTAGAGGTTTGACCAAGATTGAAACAAGTTTAAAACATGAAAATGAAAAGGGAAGCTTGTATATCCTTCTTAGTCACTCTAAAATGAAGTTTTTGGGAGGTTTTTGAAATTTCCATGTTTGAAACCCAAAACCACTTCTCTTCATGCTAGACTTCATAAGACAATTTAATTAGGGGTTAGGGGGTAGATACATGATTTGTCTGGTTTGAATATGTCCAAACCTTGCTTGTTTATCAACTTTAATGCTTACTATATGACATAAGAATGCTTACCATATGTCTGAATTTTAAAAGCATATAGTCTTCTTATGTCATATAGTAAGCATTCAAAAGTTTTTCTTTGAGAGAGTAGCATGCATTCAAAAGTTGATAAATAAGATTTGTACATATTCAAACTAGACAAATCATGTATCTACACCCCCTAATCCTAAACTCTGTCTTATGAAGTCAAGCATGAAGAGAAGTGCTTTTGGGTTTCAAACATGGAAATTTCACAAACCTCCCAAAAACTTCATTTTACAGTGACTAATTAAGAAGGATCCAGGCTTACCTTTTCATTTTCATTTTTTAAACTGCTTGTTTAAATCTTGATCAAACCTAGGATTTGACCAAGATTCAAATGGGCATAAAAAATCAGGAAAAAATGAAAAAAATGAAAAAACAAAGCACATATATAGCCTTCTTATGTCATATATATAGTAAGCATTCAATTAAGTTGATAATTTTAAACAAGGTCTATACATATTCAAACCAGAAAAAAGCATGTATCTACCCATGCATATATATATATAACCCTATACTTTTGTCTTATGAAGACGTCAAGGATGAAGAGAAGTGGATTTGGGTTTCAAACATGGAAATTTCAAAAACCTCCCAAAACATGTATATATCTACCCCTAAACCCTAATCTTTGTCTTGTGAAGCCAAGCATATGAAGAGAAGTGATTTTGGGTTTCAAACATGGAAACTTCAAAAACCTCCCAAAAGCTTCATTTTAGAGAGACTAAGAATGATCCATGCTTACCTTTTCATTGCCATGTTTTAAACTTGTTTTAACCTTGGTCAAACCTAGGATTTGACCAAGATTCAAATGGGAGTAAAAATTCAGAAAAATTCAAAAAAAAAATGAAAAACCAAAGCACATATATAGCCGTCTTATGTCATATAGTAAGCATTCAAGTTGATAAACAAGGTCTAGACATATTCAAAGCAGAAATATCATGTATCATATCTACCCCTAACCCTAAACTCTGTCTTATGAAGTTAAACATATGAAGAGAACTGGGGTTTTGGGTTTCAAACATAAAATTTTCAAGTACCTTCATTTTAGAGTGAGTAAGGAAGGATTCATGCTTACCGTTTCATTTTCATGTTTTAAACTTGTTTAAACCTAGGATTTGACCAAGATTTAAATAGGCATAAAAAATTTGAAAGAAATCAAAAAATGAAAAACCAAAGCACATATATATAGCCTTCTTATATCATATAGTAAAAATTCAAGTTGATAAACAAGGTCTAGACATATTCAAACAAGAAAAATCATGTATCTACACCTAACCATAAACTCTGTCTTAAGTGGTTTTGGGTTTCAACCATGGAAATTTCACAAACCTCCCAAAAGCTTCATTTTACAGTGACTAAGGAGGATCCATGCTTACCTTTTGGCTTAAACGTTTGAAACCAAAAACCACTTCTCTTCATGCATGCTTGACTTCATAAGACAGAGTTTAGCTAGGGTACGTTAGGGGGTGTAGATACATGATTTTCCTGGTTTGAATATGTCTAGACCTTGTTTATCAACTTAATTGATTGCTTACTATATGACATAAGAAGACTACGTGCCTTGGTTTTCATTTTTTTGTTTTTTTTTGAATTTTATGCTCATATATTTGAATCTTGGTCAAATCCTAGGTTTGACCAAGATTTAAACAAGTTTAAAACATGAAAATGAAAAGGGAAGCATGTATCCTTCTTAGTCACTCTAAAATGAAGCTTTTGGGATGTTCTTGAAATTTCCATGTTTGAAACCCAAAACGACTTCTCCTTCATGCTAGACTTCATAAGATCAACACGGGGTAGATACATGATTTGTCTGGTTTGGATATACCTAGACCTCGTTTAACTTGAATGCATACGATATGACATAAGAAGACTACGTGCTTTTGTTTTTCATTATTCTGATTTTTTTGAATTTTGTGCCCACCCATTTGTATCTTGGTCAAATCCTAGGCTTGATAATGATTTAAACAAGATTAAAATATGAAAATGCAAAGGTAAGCATGGATCCTTCTTAGTCACTCTAAAATGAAGCTTTTGGGAGCAAAACCACTTCTCTTCATATGCTTGACTTCATAAGACGGAGTTTAGGGGTTAGGGTGTATAGATACATGATTTGTCTAGTTTGAATATGTCTAGACCTTGTTTATCAACTTAATTGGCTTACTATATGACATAAGAAAACTATTTGCTTTGGTTTTTCTTTTTCCTGATTTTTTTCAATTTTGATGCCCATTTGAACCTTGTCAAATCCTAGGTTTGACCGAGATAATTTAAACAAGCTTAAAACATGAATATGAAAAGGGAAGCATGTATCCTTCTTTGTCACTCTAAAATGAAGTTTTTGGGAGGTTTTTCAAATTTCCATGTTTGAAACCCAAAACCACTTCTCTTCATATGCTTGACTTCATAAGACAGAGTTCAGGGGTTAGGGGGTATAGATACATGATTTGTCTAGTTTGAATATGCCTAGACCTTGTTTATCAACTTTAATGCATACTATATCACATAAGAAAACTATTTGCTTTCATTTTCTTTTTTCTGACTTTTTTTTTCAATTTTGATGCCCATTTGAATCTTGTCAAATCCTAGGTTTGACCAAGATAATTTAAACAAGCTTAAAACATGAATATGAAAAGGGGAGCATGTATCCTTCTTAGTCACTCTAAAATGTAGTTTTTGGGAGGTTTTTGAAATTTCCATGTTTGAAACCCAAAACCACTTCTCTTCACATGCTTGACTTCATAAGACAGAGTTTAGGGGTTAGGGGTATAGATACATGATTTGTCTGGTTTAATATGTCTAGACCTTGTTTATCAACTTTAATGCTTACTATATGACATAAGAAGACTATGTGATTTGATTTTTCATTTTTCTGTTTTTTATTTTTCTGCCCATTTGAATCTTGGTCAAATCCTAGGTTTGACCAAGATTTAGACAAGTTTAACACGTAAATGAGTTAACTTGGATTTCCTACCCTTGAATCCATAGGAAACTTTGTTCTAATGCACTATTATAATCAATCGAGTTTTTACACCAACAGGTCTGTCACTTACGTGTGGTGCCCACGCTTGAGGTCCCACACTTCAGTGAGCACAAGTCACGTGCAATAGGTACGCAAACTCCCAGCCATCTTCTTTGTCAAGAGAAGACGCATCAGGATGCGTATTGGAAGTCTGTGGGTCCTTCTGGATCCTTCCGTTGTCCCTCTCACAAAAAAAAACAAATCTCTCTCATTCTCGGCCTCGCTCGACTCGCTCGCTCGCTCGCACCTCCTGCTCACTGACAAACCCTGCACAAAAGTCAACATCATCACCCGAAAAAGGGGAGACACCATAATGCTCTCCCTTCTTCTCTCCTTCCGAGTGATCCCTCTTCCTCCGAGTTTCACTCGACGGGCAAACACCCATGTGCTGTATAGTGGAGTAATAAAAAGGTAGTACTCGTAGAAAAATCGATATACGAATCTGTAATTAAATAGGTTAAACTAGGGTTTTGCCCAGTTCTACAGATCAAGGGTTCAAAAAAATCCAACTACGGGGTTCGAACAACACGATTCTAATCCAAGAATTTTTTTGACCTAGGTCACCCAAATGGCCTCAAACTATAGGGTTAGCATCTAGTGCAGTATGTGTGAAAATGTATGCACTATGTGTGCTATAACTTGTATGTCTTTCATATTTGAACCAAATTTGAATAAGTTTGAAATATTTGAAAAGGGGCTTTTGGCTTAAACGTTTGAAACCAAAAACCACTTCTCTTCATGCATGCTTGACTTCATAAGATAGAGTTTAGCTAGGGTTAGGGGGTAGATGCATGATTTTCCTGGTTTGAATATGTCTAGACCTTGTTTATCAACTTAATTGAATGCTTACTATATGACATAAGAATACTATGTGCCTTGTTTTTTTATTTTTTGATTTTTTTAAAATTTTATGCCCATTTGAATCTTGGTCAAATCCTAGGTTTGAACATGGTTTAAACAAGTTTAAATCATGAATATGAAAAATTAAGCATCTATATATCCTTCTTACTCACTCCAAAATGTAGCTCTTGGGAGGGTTTTTCGAAATTTCCATGTTTGAAACCAAAACCACTTCTCTTCATGCATGCTTGACTTCATAAGACAGAGTTTACTGTTAGGGGTAGATATATACATGATTTTCTGGTTTGAATATGTCTAGGCCTTGTTTATCAACTTGAATGCTTACTATATATATATGACATAAGAATGTTATGTCCTTTGTTTTTTCATTCTTTTGATTTTTTCTGAATTTCCATGCCCATTTGAATCTTTTGGTCAAATCCTAGAGGTTTGACCAAGATTGAAACAAGTTTAAAACATGAAAATGAAAAGGGAAGCTTGTATATCCTTCTTAGTCACTCTAAAATGAAGTTTTTGGGAGGTTTTTGAAATTTCCATGTTTGAAACCCAAAACCACTTCTCTTCATGCTAGACTTCATAAGACAATTTAATTAGGGGTTAGGGGGTAGATACATGATTTGTCTGGTTTGAATATGTCCAAACCTTGCTTGTTTATCAACTTTAATGTTTACTATATGACATAAGAATGCTTACCATATGTTTGAATTTTAAAAGCATATAGTCTTCTTATGTCATATAGTAAGCATTCAAAAGTTTTTCTTTGAGAGAGTAGCATGCATTCAAAAGTTGATAAATAAGATTTGGACATATTCAAACCAGACAAATCATGTATCTACACCCCCTAACCCTAAACTCTGTCTTATGAAGTCAAGCATGAAGAGAAGTGCTTTTGGGTTTCAAACATGGAAATTTCACAAACCTCCCAAAAGCTTCATTTTACAGTGACTAATTAAGAAGGATCCAGGCTTACCTTTTCATTTTCATTTTTTAAACTGCTTGTTTAAATCTTGATCAAACCTAGGATTTGACCAAGATTCAAATGGGCATAAAAAATCAGGAAAAAATGAAAAAATGAAAAAACAAAGCACATATATAGCCTTCTTATGTCATATATATAGTAAGCATTCAATTAAGTTGATAATTTTAAACAAGGTCTATACATATTCAAACCAGAAAAAAGCATGTATCTACCCATGCATATATATATAACCCTATACTTTTGTCTTATGAAGACGTCAAGGATGAAGAGAAGTGGATTTGGGTTTCAAACATGGAAATTTCAAAAACCTCCCAAAACATGTATATATCTACCCCTAAACCCTAATCTTTGTCTTGTGAAGCCAAGCATATGAAGAGAAGTGATTTTGGGTTTCAAACATGGAAACTTCAAAAACCTCCCAAAAGCTTCATTTTAGAGAGACTAAGAATGATCCATGCTTACCTTTTCATTGCCATGTTTTAAACTTGTTTTAACCTTGGTCAAACCTAGGATTTGACCAAGATTCAAATGGGAGTAAAAATTCAGAAAAATTCAAAAAAAATGAAAAACCAAAGCACATATATAGCCTTCTTATGTCATATAGTAAGCATTCAAGTTGATAAACAAGGTCTAGACATATTCAAAGCAGAAATATCATGTATCATATCTACCCCTAACCCTAAACTCTGTCTTATGAAGTCAAACATATGAAGAGAACTGGGGTTTTGGGTTTCAAACATAAAATTTTCAAGTACCTTCATTTTAGAGTGAGTAAGGAAGGATTCATGCTTACCGTTTCATTTTCATGTTTTAAACTTGTTTAAACCTAGGATTTGACCAAGATTTAAATAGGCATAAAAAATTCGAAAGAAATTAAAAAATGAAAAACCAAAGCACATATATATAGCCTTCTTATATCATATAGTAAAAATTCAAGTTGATAAACAAGGTCTAGACATATTCAAACAAGAAAATCATGTATCTACACCTAACCATAAACTCTGTCTTAAGTGGTTTTGGGTTTCAACCATGGAAATTTCACAAACCTCCCAAAAGCTTCATTTTACAGTGTCTAAGGAGGATCCATGCTTACCTTTTGGCTTAAACGTTTGAAACCAAAAACCACTTCTCTTCATGCATGCTTGACTTCATAAGACAGAGTTTAGCTAGGGTACGTTAGGGGGTGTAGATACATGATTTTCCTGGTTTGAATATGTCTAGACCTTGTTTATCAACTTAATTGATTGCTTACTATATGACATAAGAAGACTACGTGCCTTGGTTTTCATTTTTTTGTTTTTTTTTTGAATTTTATGCTCATATATTTGAATCTTGGTCAAATCCTAGGTTTGACCAAGATTTAAACAAGTTTAAAACATGAAAATGAAAAGGGAAGCATGTATCCTTCTTAGTCACTCTAAAATGAAGCTTTTGGGATGTTCTTGAAATTTCCATGTTTGAAACCCAAAACGACTTCTCCTTCATGCTAGACTTCATAAGATCAACACGGGGTAGATACATGATTTGTCTGGTTTGGATATACCTAGACCTCGTTTAACTTGAATGCATACGATATGACATAAGAAGACTACGTGCTTTTGTTTTTCATTATTCTAATTTTTTTGAATTTTGTGCCCACCCATTTGTATCTTGGTCAAATCCTAGGCTTGATAATGATTTAAACAAGATTAAAATATGAAAATGCAAAGGTAAGCATGGATCCTTCTTAGTCACTCTAAAATGAAGCTTTTGGGAGCAAAACCACTTCTCTTCATATGCTTGACTTCATAAGACGGAGTTTAGGGGTTAGGGTGTATAGATACATGATTTGTCTAGTTTGAATATGTCTAGACCTTGTTTATCAACTTAATTGGCTTACTATATGACATAAGAAAACTATTTGCTTTGGTTTTTCTTTTTCCTGATTTTTTTCAATTTTGATGCCCATTTGAACCTTGTCAAATCCTAGGTTTGACCGAGATAATTCAAACAAGCTTAAAACATGAATATGAAAAGGGAAGCATGTATCCTTCTTTGTCACTCTAAAATGAAGTTTTTGGGAGGTTTTTCAAATTTCCATGTTTGAAACCCAAAACCACTTCTCTTCATATGCTTGACTTCATAAGACAGAGTTCAGGGGTTAGGGGGTATAGATACATGATTTGTCTAGTTTGAATATGCCTAGACCTTGTTTATCAACTTTAATGCATACTATATCACATAAGAAAACTATTTGCTTTGGTTTTCTTTTTTCTGACTTTTTTTTCAATTTTGATGCCCATTTGAATCTTGTCAAATCCTAGGTTTGACCAAGATAATTTAAACAAGATTAAAACATGAATATGAAAAGGGGAGCATGTATCCTTCTTAGTCACTCTAAAATGTAGTTTTTGGGAGGTTTTTGAAATTTCCATGTTTGAAACCCAAAACCACTTCTCTTCACATGCTTGACTTCATAAGACAGAGTTTAGGGGTTAGGGGTATAGATACATGATTTGTCTGGTTTAATATGTCTAGACCTTGTTTATCAACTTTAATGCTTACTATATGACATAAGAAGACTATGTGATTTGATTTTTCATTTTTCTCGTTTTTTATTTTATTTTTCTGCCCATTTGAATCTTGGTCAAATCCTAGGTTTGACCAAGATTTAGACAAGTTTAACACGTAAATGAGTTAACTTGGATTTCCTACCCTTGAATCCATAGGAAACTTTGTTCTAATGCACTATTATAATCAATCAAGTTTTTACACCAACAGGTCTGTCACTTACGTGTGGTGCCCACGCTTGAGGTCCCACACTTCAGTGAGCACAAGTCACGTGCAATAGGTACGCAAACTCCCAGCCATCTTCTTTGTCAAGAGAAGACGCATCAGGATGCGTATTGGAAGTCTGTGGGTCCTTCTGGATCCTTCCGTTGTCCCTCTCACAAAAAAAAATCTCTCTCATTCTCGGCCTCGCTAGACTCGCTCGCTCGCTCGCACCTCCTGCTCACTGACAAACCCTGCACAAAAGTCAACATCATCACCCGAAAAAGGGGAGACACCATAATGCTCTCCCTTCTTCTCTCCTTCCGAGTGTTCCCTCTTCCTCCGAGTTTCACTCGACGGGCAAACACCCATGTCTTTGCATAGTGGAGTAATAAAAAGGTAGTACTCGTAGAAATATAGATATACGAATCTGTAATTAAATAGGTTAAACTAGGGTTTTGCCCAGTTCTACAGATCAAGGGTTCAAAAAAATCCAACTACGGGGTTCGAACAACACGATTCTAATCCAAGAATTTTTTCGACCTAGGTCACCCAAATGGCCTCAAACTATAGGGTTAGCATCTAGTGCAGTATGTGTGAAAATGTATGCACTATGTGTGCTATAACTTGTATGTCTTTCATATTTGAACCAAATTTGAATAAGTTTGAAATATTTGAAAAGGGGCTTTTGGCTTAAACGTTTGAAACCAAAAACCACTTCTCTTCATGCATGCTTGACTTCATAAGATAGAGTTTAGCTAGGGTTAGGGGGTAGATGCATGATTTTCCTGGTTTGAATATGTCTAGACCTTGTTTATCAACTTAATTGAATGCTTACTATATGACATAAGAATACTATGTGCCTTGTTTTTTTATTTTTTGATTTTTTTAAAATTTTATGCCCATTTGAATCTTGGTCAAATCCTAGGTTTGAACATGGTTTAAACAAGTTTAAATCATGAATATGAAAAATTAAGCATCTATATATCCTTCTTAGTCACTCCAAAATGTAGCACGATCTTGGGAGGGTTTTCGAAATTTCCATGTTTGAAACCAAAAACCACTTCCCTTCATGCATGCTTGACTTCATAAGACAGAATTTAGGGTTAGGGGTAGATATATACATTATTTTCTGGTTTGAATATGTCTAAACCTTGTTTATCAACTTGAGTGCTTACTATATATATATGACATAATAATGTTATGTCCTTTGGTTTTTCATTCTTTTGATTTTTTATGAATTTCCATGCCCATTTGAATCTTTTGGTCAAATCGTAGAGGTTTGACCAAGATTTGAACAAGTTTAAAACATGAAAATGAAAAGGGAAGCTTGTATATCCTTCTTAGTCACTCTAAAATGAAGTTTTTGGGAGGTTTTTGAAATTTCCATGTTTGAAACCCAAAACCACTTCTCTTCATGCTAGACTTCATAAGACAATTTAATTAGGGGTTAGGGGGTAGATACATGATTTGTCTGGTTTGAATATGTCCAAACCTTGCTTGTTTATCAACTTGAATGCTTACTATATGACATAAGAATGCTTACCATATGTTTGAATTTTAAAAGCATATAGTCTTCTTATGTCATATAGTAAGCATTCAAAAGTTTTTCTTTGAGAGAGTAGCATGCATTCAAAAGTTGATAAATAAGATTTGGACATATTCAAACCAGACAAATCATGTATCTACACCCCCTAACCCTAAACTCTGTCTTATGAAGTCAAGCATGAAGAGAAGTGCTTTTGGGTTTCAAACATGGAAATTTCACAAACCTCCCAAAAGCTTCATTTTACAGTGACTAAGAAGGATCCAGGCATACCTTTTCATTTTCATGTTTTAAACTTGTTTAAATCTTGGTCAAACCTAGGATTTGACCAAGATTTAAATGGGCATAAAAATCAGAAAAAAACAGAAAAAATGAAAAACCAAAGAACATAGCCTTCTTATGTCATATAGTAAGCATTCAAGTTGATAAACAAGGTCTAGACATATTCAAACCAGAAAAAGCATGTATCTACCCCTAACCCTAAACTCGTCTGACGAAGTCAAGCATGAAGAGAAGTGGTTTTGGGTTTCAAACATGGAAATTTCAAAAACCTCGCGAAAGCTTCATTTTAGAGTGACTAAGAAGGATCCATGCTTACCTATTCATTTTCATGTTTTAAACTTGTTTAAACCTTGATAAAACCCAGAATTTTACCTATTTAATCGTAGATTCATAGGTCGATTTTTTACTTTATTATTGTTACTATGCAGCACATGTGTGTTTGCCCGTCCAGTGAAACTCGGAGGAAGAGGGATCACACGGAAGGAGAAGAAGGGATAGCAGTCACGGGGCCCCTCTTATTATTTATGGTGTATATCTTTTTTCTGGTGATGTTGACTGTTGTGCAGCGTTTGTCAGTGCGCAGGAGGTGCGAGGCTGCGAGCGAGCGAGTCGAGCGAGGCCGAGAATGAGAGAGATGTTTTTTTCTTTTTCTTTTCCGTGAGAGGGACAAATGAAGGATCCGTGAGACGACTTCCACTACGCATCCTGGTGCGCGTCTTCTCTTGACAAAGAAGATGGCTGGGAGTTTGCGTACCTACTATAGTACTACTACACAAGAAACATATACATGTCAAACTTTTCAATCATGACCCACATGCATTTTATGTATATATTCACAACTTTTAATGCATGCATGAAAACTCAGCAAAATATGTGCATTTTGGGTTGTCGCACATAAATGTGCTTTTACTTGTCTGCCACCAATCCAATTTTCATGTGAGGGGGAAACATGACACACGATGGACATTTCCAATGTTTCACGAATTAATTATCTCAATTTGCATCCATATATATATGCGCCTGGTTACTGAAAGATCGAACCAAAGGTGAACTTGAAACATTTTCATTTTCATGTTTTAAACTTGTTTAAATCTTGGTCAACCCTTGGATTTGACCAAGATTCATAAAAAATTCAAAAACATAGTCTTCTTATGTCATACAGTCAACATTCAAGTTGATAAAACAAGATCTAAACATATTAAAAGAAGAATCATGTATCTACCCCCTAACCCTAAACTCTGTCTTTTGAAGTCAAACATGAAGATACGTGGTTTTGGGTTTACAAGATGGAAATTTCAAAAACCTCCGAAAAGCTTAATTTTGGAGTGACTAAGAAGGATACATGCTTACTTTTTCATTTTCATGTATTAAACTTGTTTAAAGCTTGGTCAAACCTAGCTAGCTAGGATTTGACCAAGATTCAAGTGCGCATAAAAAATTCGAAAAAACCCCCAAAATGAAAAACCATAACACATAGTCTTCTTGCGTCACATATATTGTAAGCATTCAAGTGTTGATAAACAATATCTAGACATATCAAACAAGAAAAATCATGTATCTATACCCCTAACCCTAAATTTGTCTTATGAAGTCAAGCATGAAGAGAAGTGGTTTGGGTTTTCAAACATGGAAATTTTGAAAACCGCCCAAAAGCTTCATTTCGGACTGACTAAGAAGGATCCATGCTTACCTTTTCATTTTCATGTTTTAAACTTGTTTAAATTCTTGTTCAAACCTAGGATTTGACCAAGATTCAAATGGGCATAAAAACAATCGAAAAAATCAAAAATGAAAAACCAAAGCACATAGTCTTCTTATGTCACATAGTAAGCCATTCAACTTGATAACAAGGTCTAGACCTATTTAAACCAGAAAAATCATGTATCTACCCCTAACCCTAAACTCATCTGTCTTATGAAGTCAAGCATGAAGAGAAGTGGTTTTGGGTTTCAAACATAGACATTTCAAAAGCCTCCCAAAAGCTTCATTTTGGAGTGACTAAGAAGGATCCATGCTTAATTTTTCATTTTAATGTTTTAAACTTGTTTAAATCTTGGTTAAACCTATGATTTGACCAAAATTTGATTCGGCATAAAAATTCAAAACAAATCAAATAAATGAAAAACCAATGCACATAGTACATCTTCTTATGTCATATACTAAGCATTCAAGTTGATAAGCCAGGTCTAGACATATTCAAACTAGAAAAATCATGTATCTACCGCTAACCCTAAACTCGATTTGTCTTATGAAGTCAATCATGAAGAGGTGTTTTGGGTTTCAGACATGGAAATTTCAAAAACCTTCCAAAAGCTTCATTTGGAAGTTACTAATTAAGAAGGATCACTACAAGAAAAGTTTGGCAACTTTTCTTGTAGTGGATCCTGGCTTAATTTTTCATTTTCATGTTTTAAATTTTGGTCAAACCTAGGATTTGACCAAGATACAAATGGGCATAAAAATTCAGGGTAGCATCATACCCCCTCCTTCCCGCGTAGAAAAAGTGTTAGGCGAGTAGTAGAATGGCATGACCAACAAGTTTCAAGTAAATTTTTTAATATGACCAAAATATACCAATTGATAGATGTGTTAACTTGGCTTCATGGGTGTGTGACCTAAGATTGAGCCATGGTACATTTTGCCAACAAAGTAGCAATTGAGTTGGCTTTCTACCTTAGTAGGCGTGCATTGGAAGGATGCATTATGCCGGCAAAGTTTTCAAACGTTCAAATTTTCCGGTTTCTCATACAGTATTTGGCTCCTTGAGAAGCATTGATGTGATCATATAAGGTTATGCAAAACTTCGCCTTTCCCGTACTTACCCGAGCACTCGACACCCCTCGTCCCATGGCGACTCCTCCAGCCATAGCCCCGTGCACCCAGGCTCCACGACTCAGCCTCGGAGGGGTGTGCGCTAAAAGCTCGCAAATGTCTGTGTGCCATTGGTGTGCGATGAAGCTGGCGGCTCTATGTCTTGCTGTGGCTAGACTCCTGGCGCCCTTTGATCTAGGAGAGGGAGAGGAGGGAGGGGGGTCCCATGAAGCGGCGGTGGCCCAGGTATCGGCGGCAGCCCAGGCAGCAGCGGCAAAGTGGGCTGGTCGGAGCATAGGCATGCGCCGGGGGCGAACCTCGCCGGGTGAGGATGCTTCCATTGTGAAGAAGCACTTGCCATCCAGGGCTTCGGGTTCGCCAACAAACTCAGCGCCTCGGTCCATGGCGTTGCCGTCGTGGGGACGTCGGGGGCGGCGGCGACGTGCTGCAGCCCCAGCCTTTAGTGGGGACCAAAGTGCGACCGACCACATCACGGCGTCGGCAGCATTGGGGATGCGGATGGGCATCCAATGCCACACACAGATTTGGGAGGTTCTGGCCGGGCCGAGTTCCAAACTTCCATCATCGGAGCCGAGGGCTTGGTACTTCAAATTCCGAATCAGGCAATCCTTCGACCCCAATCAGCTTCTGCCTGTGGTCCAAATCCGAGATATCTTGGCGGCAGCTATGCTGGTTAAGCTTAGCCGGACAGCGGCAATCGACGATCTGCAAAACCTAGATGCCTTCCGAGGATTTTCAGCAGCCGTCAATGCACTCGTGGAGGCATCGCATGCTGGTAGCAGCGGCGAATGCGGGTATGTTGTTTTACTCCCTTTGTATGCTTTTGTCATAAAAATCAATTTGCTAATTCTCATTCGATTGAAAATTAGACCCATTCACCATCAACTCTCAAACAGTGGACACTAGTAATATGTAGAACTAGAAATTACACAAGATTTCTGTACTCCTAGTACTATTACTTCGACGCTACATGTTGTTTACACGAGGAAATTGCACAAACTACCCCTTATTGCTGCCTTCGTTGCGTAAAACACTTTTTAAACTGTAATTTTTTTCCGCACAAACCACCAACTATCGTGTTCTCATTGCAGGAGGTTCAAATTTAGGATTGAGCTGTTTAAGAGCAAATCAGATGATCGGGGACCACCAACTACTATAGTTTTAATTGCAAATAGAATCGATTTTGCAAAATTATGAAACGCACATAACGTTTGAATTACTACAATTTTTTTGAAGGTTTGATATTTTCATCATTTTTATGTGAATCTTACACCAAGTAACACAACTTTCAGACGGAATACAAAATATTTTCAAACTTCCTAGATTTGATAGCTCAAATATTTTTAATTACTAGTTTTTCAGTATTTTAAAAAGTCGAAACACTATATTTTGGCTGAATGTTAGAAAATATATTTCATGATTATCCCATATTAGTTAAGAAGTACATAAACTAGTAGTAGTAATAAAGAACAGAGGGAGTTTATGGAGATACATCCATTAAGGGCATGTTAGTGTGTGTTGGTGTATTACTTATGCCTTCTTTGGTTAATACACTTCTCAAGTGATCCCCGCAAACCCTCTATTCTTGCCTAGAATACAAAAACTCCCCATCAAAGTATTAGTGCATTTTTTGGATGAGTATTCGAGAGGATTGGGTGAACACCAAGGATTTGCATAGGAAATTGGTACAATTGAATCCTTGGCTGTTTGATTTGTAGGATTGTTTCCGATAGGAATTTTTCCTAAGGATTTCTTTGCACAGATTCCATAGAAAATTAAACATCTACTCATGCCTCTTTTTAAGAATGCTTTACTTTTCCTATGGTGGAATCAAACAAAGTTTGGATTCTATGAATTCCTATAGGATTGGAGTGGACATGACATTGCAATCCTACATTTCCCTATTCCTACATCTTTCGGTAGGCATTTGCCTAGAATAAATAACCATGTGTATTACGGAGTAGCAATAAAATATAGGTTTATTTCTCTAAAGCATCTTGCACTGTACTAGTACATGGCTTAAGAGACAATATTTTTACCATTTTTTTTGCGAGAAGACAATATTATTACCATAGTTACTAAGTACATTTTATTGGATGATGAAGTGATAGCCCTCATCAATGCATTGTGAATTATTAGGGCATGGGTCGCACGTGATTTACGAGTACACCGCACGATCGAGAGCCGCCGTCCCTCTTTGCTTTCTACCGATGCGGCGGAGCTCCTCCCCACACCCACGAATAACTGAAAGCCACAACTGCTGGGGAAAAGTCTTGCGCCGAGAAAATCTACAACCGTGGTTGAGTACATGTGTTTCTTAAGATACGAGTGCTCCAATGCATTTTTTTCCTTTTACTAATTTACCTTGAAAATCCCGCACGTCCACTTATTTGTGGACGGAGGGAGTATCACGCCAAGAGGAAGTAGGACAATAGTGGGCGCTTATAGCCCGCCTACGTGGTACTTTTGCCAGCTGTTGGCTCTTCTATTGTTCTTGCTCTAAAGAAACCCCGATTGTGAAAGGCCAAGGCGTACTTCTTTTGGTCACGCAAAATTCAAAATATTTCCATGGACATTGAATTGACATGACAACACATAGCTTGGGATGTCCAAATTTGCACGTTAGACCAGTGACTTGTTCTTCACCTTTTCAGAGGGAACAGTGACTTTTTATTATGGGTCTATACACTTTCCAAGAAACAGGAGGAGATGCTGTAGAGTGTAGAGGAGCGAAGTCAAGCGCCCCGCCCCCACCTGCCCTATTTCGGTTCACCTCCATCGTCTACCTCCGCCCCCGCCCGCACCAATCGACCACCTTCCATAGCACGCGCCAGTACCACCGCCATGCAGCTTTAGAATCAATTCCACCGCCCAGTTTGAGAGCCTCCGTTCTTCATCTTCCCCGCCACCTGCCGCCATCGAACCCAAATTAAACTCCAATCAGTTGAACCCAAACCTCATAGACCCACCCCCTGCCCTGCAATGGCGGCATCGAACAAGGAACATGATGACTCTGAACTGTTTCAGAAGGTCTTTTCCGAAGGTCCCCTTGAAGAACTCGTAACAAGATGCGACGTCATCACCACCGCGAGCCTCGTCGGTTCGTCCAAACTATTTTTCGACTCTGCAAATGATAGTGCAACTCTATCTTTTTCTCTCCCGTTTGGCCTGCCATGTGTTCTTCATTCTCACCCGACGAAGGTAGCACGGGATTGCAAGCTGACGCCACTGGACAGGTTCTCCTCCGACGCTGTGATGCCAGACGGTACGGGTAAGCAGTGGGTAGGTGCCAATGGAGATTGGGTTGCCATGGTTGACACTGGCTTTCCTGCTTGCAAATGGAAACTTGTCAACGTCTACACTCGCCGTGAAATTCCTCTCCCTGTGCCGTTTGAAACCACCCACATTCCAAATATATACCACCACAACCTTCGTGCTATTATATTTCACAAGATATATATTTGCCAAGTTCCCACAGTCTTTGGGGGGTACAAAAATTTCTCTCTTGTTGCTGTTTTTGACATCAGAGTTGCCCTCCTTTGCGGCGAAGATTATCGATGGACAGTTCTTACAGAGCCCAAGTCCCACATCTTTTACAATTACAGCGATGCAATTCTCCACAATGGGCTTGTGTTTGCCACAACTCATACTGGCACTGTTCACGCATGGAATCCTCAGCAAGCTGGTAATTTTCCTCCGGACGTAGTGTATGATGAGCTTCATTATTGATGGCTGTAAAGATAATTTTAATGCACAAACTTATTAATTTTCGAACCTGACTGATCTGACTTGGAGGCTTGGGGCATATTTGCTTCGGATGAAATTTCATTGGTATTTAGACTTTTTATTCGAGATGATTACCATAGAAAAATTTGAGGATTGTATAATTAGGAGTTTTATTCTCAGATTGAATTATGTTGGATTTCGACCTCTACTTGAACTTCTTGAAATGAATCCTTTGGTTTCCCATGTGATGTACTCAAATACACCAATATGCTGTATTATTGAATGGAAATGCCATTATATCATCCCATCTGAATCCTAATGCGTTTTCCCAATTCTTACGTTTTCAGATTTGTGCAAACCAAACATACCCTTCTTAACAGTAATTTCGTTTTCAAGCAGGTCCTCCGCTGATCGTAGAGCCACCGCCCATTGTGTTTGAATGGCGGTGTGCACTTGATGATGCTCTTGGCCATGATCACGAGGTCGATTATGGCATGTGGTGGTTAGCAAGATCTATAGATGGTTCTAGACTTCTTCTGATCCATACACTGGGCATTGCTGATGAAAGGGAATATTCCTGTAAAGTTTACCATACTGCTTCTGATCGTCGTGTTCATCATGGTCGCACTGTTGGCAACTATGCTTCTGGGTTTGGTTGCCTGGTGTTCACGAAGGACACTAGTAAGTTAAATGAAGGTATTCCATGGGAAAAGATTGATGACCTTGGAGAATATTCTCTTTTCCTTGGAGTGAACTATCAGATTATGCTGCCATTAGGCGGTGCAGATGTTGTCCCAGGATGTCTGACGAGAAGAAATTGTGTGTACACCTTGCCGAATGAAGCATGGCTTCGCAATTCGCAGCTGCCTGAAATATGCCGATTCAGTCTGAATCGTGAAGATTGCGCCGTTGGTTTCCAAACCAACGCCTTGGAGAAAACATGCAAAACAAAAAAGATAGGTACCTGGTAAAGACACCGCTTTGGTTCATCCCAAACTTCGCCAACGCCCCGGATTGGAACAAGTGTGATATTTAATTCTGAAACAGGGCCTGCAGCCATTGTAGCTACTGATAGTATGTAATTTCATAGCTAATGAACGAGGCAATTGTGGTCTACTAATTACAACTGTTTTGTAAAGAGGTGGTCTATAAGTATACCCCTCTCTTCATTGATGCATTTGTGGTCTACATGATGGTACTCTTAAATATATTGGTGTGGCTCCTCAACACATAATGTGGGGGTATTATTGTGTTAAAGTTGAAGGCTTGATCAACTATAGGTTCACTTCTCTAGTTACATTACTAGGTGCTCCGGTTGGCTATGTTGTGATGAACACATTGTGTTCTGTTGTTCGGTGAAGACAAAAGTAGAACTATGGTATGCTTATGTTTAAGAGCAAGCGAGGGTTTAGCTTGAGATGTTAAAATTCAGATTTGAACTATTTTTTGATATGGAAATTTGAAATATATATGGTACTGTATATGATTATGTATAACAACAAGCGACGAAAGGGCTGATGCTCCTATTCCTTGTCGGCGGGAGGACTATGTGTGCGGCGACTTGAGCCAAATTAGAAGGCCATAGCTATGTTGATTGGTCCTTGAAGTTGGAGGGGCTAGGATTTCGGATGAGCGGAGTGGGGGAAGTTGTTGCTCATGGAACAAAAGTCCTTAAAATAGTAATGTTAGTATATAGGAGTACAAGGTATATACTTGTACTATTTTAGTACTATAATAAGTATATCGGGTTCATCAAAAAGAATTATCTCGGGTTCACAACCACGTGGGGTCAAGGTGAGGGAAAGTTGGTCAATACCTCTTACCGCTATATCCCCGCCCCAAGTTCTAATGCGCAAGTGCTGTTATTTTTTTAAAGGGAAATAGTGGTTCCTCTCCCCCGAAAACATGCCCCGCATCTCCACCTCCTAGTATCGTAGTACTACTACTGCATCTTCTCCAAAAAAAAACCTCTTCTGTCTCTTTCTCCCGTTCACCCCTCTCTCCCTTGCATTAGATTACCGACTCCAATGAAGCAGAAGCGTAAGGTTGAGGAGATTCCTGATTGCTACCACCAGTCCATGGGGTGGGGCAACCTCCACTACCCACTGGTGGAGAACATAGCCGAGCGGGCGGATATCCTCGGCCGGTCGCCTCGCTCGAGGCATGATCGGCATGCGGCATGCCATCCGCGGAGCGCATAAGGTTCCGTTCGGTTTACCGAGCCTGCTCCACTTGCGACCCCGAGACATGGCCGGGCGACCGCGACAATACTGTAAGAGTATCTATTTATTTACTCATCTCGTTTCAGCTTGTGTTTTTTCAATCAACTTTTCTTATTGCCAAACATCATGCATGAATTTAGACTCAACATCATCACCTGATTTGGGAGTACTGTAAGGTTTGCTGCCTTCACTATGCACATGTACTCTTCGGAATTGCTTTATTTATCCATTACATCTGTGCTTCAGTTCTGCACAATCCACTCTTCATTCTGTCGAATACCTTGCAAGCATAGACAATTTTGAAACAAATCCTATTTGCAGGGCATTCACGCGTTGCTGATGCCATTAGACAAGCCGACAGTTCCAGCATTTATCCATACCAAGGAGGAACTGGATGGACATGGACCCATGCACTGGGTGGGTTGTAACGGCGATCGGGTGGCATTTGTCCAGCAGGACGGGCACTTGACGATCCGCAACATATACATATCAGATACTATTATACCTCTTCCATCTCTGCAAGATGCAGGAATTTCTTTGGGCCCTACTAGTGAATGGTGGCATGGCAGCCGACCATTCCTGTTCAAATACAAAATAGATAAAAGTTTGGAACTGCTCAAAGTACGGATCGTCAAGAGGCCGTACAAAGATGATCTAGCAGGGCCATGGCATTACGAGGTAATCGTTGTATTTGACGAATTGATCGCTATCCTACAAGCGCCCCTAGAAAAGGAGTGGAATATCCTGAGAAACCCTGAATTCTTTGATAGAAACAGCTATGTCGATGCCATGGGCATTCCTGGATATGGTACAAGTTCACAACTACATCGTGTATACGCAGTTACATATCTGTATGGAGATGTTCTGGTTTGGGAACCATATACCTGTGGTGAGTCTTTGTTTTATGTCTTAACTAGTAAATGGCATGCTGCACATGTTGGACCAATTACGATTCGCAATACTGATGTATAAAAGTTGCGTTCTAAATGTTGTTCAAACTTTCAATACAACTAATAATTTGCTTATACCATCAAAATAAGTGTGAGCATACAGTTTATAAATATGAACAAAAATTTGGAACCTTTCTTAATCACTATCAAGTGGGACGTGTGATATCGGTGTGAGACTGCTCTGATTTTTCTTCACAATGGAAACATGACGGTTCTAGAAACAGTGGACACTGGTGTGGTATTTTTTTCACGCGAATACCTCTAATCCCAACCGTTAGATTTTGGACACCAACAGTTGGAATTGCTGCTACATGTCTTGTTAAAAACTGGTGCCTTATAGTAGTAGAAAATAGAAGATAGAAGAGAAGAGATAATTTTCAGTGTAGTTCCTACTTGCTGCATTGAGGTTGATCTTTGTGCATTGCAGGGACACATGCAGCCCCGCGTCTCATTGACGCCCCTGTCATTGAAGATGAAGAAGCAGAAGTGGCTGCAATTTTCGCTCAAATCGAGGGAGATGCTGTCATGGTAGATGATGAAGCAAATGTGGCTCAAGGCGATGGAGGTGCCGATGAAGATAATGATGCTGATGAAGAAGAATTAGAAGAAGAAGAATTAGAAGAAGACGAATTCGATGATGAAGAATTAGATGATGAAGAATTAGATGATGATGGTGATAATCATAATTATGAAGATGAAGATGTATTTCTTGGATTTTCTGACCAGCGCACTTGGTTCCTGGCACCAATGAGAGCAGAGTCCATTACTGGTGAATCTGATCTCGCGTGGATTCAGGTTAAAGGTTATCGGCACATCCTCGGTCCTTCAATATTACATATGGGTAACAAGCTGAGGTCTTATCCTTTGGTACGGTGCTACGTTTTCTTGAGATCTGCCCATACCTTGGACCCTGTAGAAGAGGCAAGGTGGGAAAGATTGAACAATTTGAAGGGGCGTTCTTTATTTCTTGGACTCAATCACCCAATTTTCATGCTACCCCCGCCAATCGACGCAGAGGCTGCAGAACCAGATTTCCAATTGTTCAAACCTGACTGTGTCTTTGCTACCCACAATCGCGCGCGTTATACATGGATAGGTCCAAGGCCAAATTGGTGCAGAATGCACGTCAATGGAGGTCCTGCCATAGGCTCAAGATTGCGGTACAAAAAGAGAAGATTGAACATAGAGCCGAAGCACCCATGTGGTTCGTCCCAACACTTCCACCTGTTTTTCCTTGAGAAATAAGAGACAGATGGTGACCTTATTTTATAGAGAAAACATAGTGTTCGTGAACTTAACCTCATGAACATTCGCTGTTCGGTTTTTGCTGAAATCAAAATTTTGCAGAGATGAAGTCTTTGTTTGAATCCCGTGCTGAACATATTTTTCACAAATTAGCTACCCGTATTGTGATGAATACATGCTGGTTTGTTGTTTGGTGCGAGCAGACATGAAGATCTTTGTCCTGAATACCACAATGGACATCTTTTTTCTTCAAAAATTAGCTAAGCTCACGCTATTAGGCGCAAATGCCTATTAACAGAATTGGTGCTCTTGGGCACCAGTGCTCCTGCTATTTTAGAAAAAATAAAAAATAAAATTATTTGTTCAAAAAATTAGAAAAAAAATCATGGAGTAGCTAATGAATTGTCCCATAAACGTGCAAAATTTCAGTTTCAAATACAAAAATTCTGGGCTACACAAAAGTAACAAACGTGTGGATCTCGGGTATGCATATTTCAAATCTCCAAATTTCAACAGATTTTGTCTTTTTTGTGTAGTCTACAATATAAAGAATGTCATATTAAAATTTTACACGCTTGTAGGTTACTTTATTTATTATGTCTACATTCATTTTCAGATTTTTTTGAAACAAATATGTATGATATTTGATTTTTTAAAACAACGAGAGCATCGGCGCCCATTAGCCAAAGACACTTTTCGCAAATGCCTTCAATAAAGGAACGGATGGTGACCTTATTTTATAGAGAAACCATAGTGTTTGTGAACTTAAAGTCATGAACACACGCTGTTCGGTTTTTGGTGAAATCAAAATTTAGCGAGAGATGAAGATCTTTGTTTGAATCCCGTGATGAACACATTTTTCCTAATTTAGCTACCAGTATTGTGATGAATACATGCCGGTCTGTTTTTCGGTGGAGTAGCGGACATGCGAGGATCGAAAGAAACGGCAAAGTAGCCGTAAATCAGGGTCAAATATAAATTCGAGAAAGGAAACGTTTATTCAACGGTCAGCTGACATGTGGGATGTATCTTGCAGCCGCGGCCTCAACATTTATCATTCAGAGAGGATGACATGTGGGACCCACGAACCAGCATCGTTCTCGACGTTTCTCAAAGGGGGCAGGAGATCGAAAGAAAAAGGCAAGTAGCTCGAAATCAGGTGTCCAAAAAATCCAAGAAAGGAAAGGTTTATCGCACAAAGAGGCTGACATATTGTACCCGAGTTTGCAGCGGCGTCATCAACGTTTCAAAGGCGGTGGAGTTCGAAAGAAAAAGGCAAATAGCCAGAAATTAGGGGTCAAAAATAAATCCAAGAAAGGAAACTTTTATCGTACAAAGAGGCCGACATGTGGGACCCAACAGCAGCGTCCTCAACGTTTCTAAGGTGGCAGGTGCAATGGAAAAAGGCAAATAGCCAGAAATTAGGGGTCAAAAATAAATGCAACAATAGAAACTCTTATTGTTCATAGAGGCTGACATGTTGGACCCATGAGCCAGCAGGGCCCTCAACGTTTCAAAGGCGTCACGGGATCAAAAGAAAAGAACCAAGTAGTCATTAATTAGGTGTCAAAAATAAATCCAAGAAAGTAAATGTTTTACTTTTCATAGAGGCTGTCATATGGGACCCATGAGCCAGCAGCGTCCTCAACGTTTCTAAGGCGGCTGGGGATCGAAAAAAAGCGAAGTAGCCATTAATTAGGGGTCAACAATAAATCCAAGAAAAGAAATGTTTATTGTTCTTAGAGGCTGACATGTGGGAGCTATGCGCCAAAGAGCGTCCTCATCGTTTCAAAGGCGGTCGGGATCCAAAGAAAAAGGCAAATAGCCAGAAATCGTGGGTAAAAAATCCAAGAAAAGAAATATTATTGTTCATAGAGGGCTGGCATGTGGGACCCATGAGCCGGCGGCGTCCACAATTTCAAAGGCGGCACAGATCGAAAGAAAAAGGCAAGTGACCAAAAATTAGGGGGTAAAAAATCCAAGAAAAAAACTTTATTGTACATAGAGGATGACATGCGGGTCCCATGAGCCAACAACTTACTCGACGTTTCAGAGGGCCGAGGCGGAATGAGATCGAAAGAAAAAGGAAAGTGACCAAATATCAGGAGCAAAAAATAATCCATGAAAAGAAACTTTCATTGTACATAGAGGATGACATAGGGTCCCATGTTGTAGCAGCGGTCTGAACGGTTCAAAGACGGCATGAGATCGAAAGAAAAAGGCAAGTGACCAAATATCAGGAGCCAAAAATAATCCAAGAAAAGAAATTTTATTGTACCTTTGAGAGTCGGCATGAGATTGAAAGAAAAAGGCAAGTGACCAAATATCAGGAGCCAAAAACCTAGAAAAGAAACTTTTAGAGTTCATAGTTCATAGAGGATGACATGCGGGTCCCATGAGGCAACAGCGTCCTCAACGTTTCCAAGGCGGCACACAGGACCAAAAGAAAAAGGATGTACCCCTGCTGGGCCTTTTGATCAAAAAATAATCCAAGATAAGGAAGATATAAATTGGGGCTGCCTGGCCATCTGGGCCTTCTAACCTCTTTGGACGTCTTTTGACTCGTACAATTTCAGCCCACTCCAAAACAAGAAAGTCCTATGCTTCGCAAAAACAAAACAAAAACAAGGAGATTCATATTAGTTCGTTTATGTAAAAATAAAGATTTAATTTATCCGTTTGCAATAGCTCAGAGCGAAATACACTTTTTATTGTCTGCAAAATAATCAAGATATCACATGTTTCTTGTACGGGGAGGCTGACATCGGGACCCATGAGCCAGCAGCGTCGTCAAAGTTTTAAAGGCGGCAGGGGATCGAAAGAAAAAATAAATCAAAAATCAGTTGGTAAAAAAATCGAAGAAAAGAAACATTTATCGTTCTGAGAGGATGACATGCGGGACCCATGTGGCAGCAGCATCCTCAACGTTTCCAAGGGAGCACGGGATCCAAAAAAAAGGCAAAATAGCCAGAAATTAGGGGTCAAAATAACTCCAAGAAAAGAAAGGTTTATCGTCCATAGAGGCTGACATGTGGGACCCATTAGCGAGCATATTCTTCAACGTTCAAAGGCGGCAGGGGATCAAAAGAAAAAGGAAGTAGCCAGAAATTAGGGGTAAAAAATAACTCCAACAATGGAAACTTTTATTGTTCATAGAGGATGACATGCGGGACCCATGAGCCAGCAGCTTCCTCAACGTTTCAAAGGCGGCATGGGATCGAAAGAAAAAGGCAAGTGACCAAATATCAGGAGCCAAAAAAATCCAAGAAAAGAAAGTTTTATAGTACATAGAGGATGACATGCGGGTCCCATTTTGCGTGCAGCTCGTATCACCGTTTGAGAGGCGGCAGGGTACATAAAGAAAAAGGCAAGTGACCAAATATGAGGTGCCAAAAATAATCAAAGAAAAGAAAGTTTTCAACGTTTCAAAGGCGGCAGGGGATCAAAAGAAAAAGGAAGTAGCCAGAAATTAGGGGTCAAAAATAACTCCAAGAAAGGAAACTTTTATTGTTCATAGAGGATGACATGCGGGACCCAAGCGCCAGCAGCTTCCTCAACGTTTCAAAGGCGGCATGAGATCGAAACAAAAAGGCAGGTGACCAAATATCAGGACCCGAAAATAATCCAAGAAAAGAAATTTATCGTACATAGAGGATGACATGTGGGACCCATTTTGCACAGACCAAAAGAAAAATGAAGTAGCCGTAAATCAGGGGGTGAAAAAAATCCAAGAAAAGAAAGATTTCAATTGGGCTGCATCTGGACATCTGGGCCTTCGAACTATCCTGCTGGGCCTTTTGACTCGTACAATTTCAGCCCACTCCAAAACAGGAAAGTTCGGTTTTTTCTCAAAAAAAAAACAGGAAAGTCCTATGCTTCGCAAAAACAAAAAACAAGGACACTCAACATATAAGTTTGTTTATGTAAAAATGAAGATTTAATTTATCCGTTTGCAATAGCTCAGAGCGAAATACACTGTTTATTGTCCGGAAAATAATCAAGATATCACATGTTTCTTGTACGGGGAGGCCGACATCGGGGACCCATGAGCCAGAAATCGTCAACGTTTCAAAGGCGGCAGCGATCGAAAATAAAATAAAAAACTAAAAATCGGTTGGTAAAAAAATCCAAGAAAATAAAACATTTATCGTTCTGAGAGGATGACATGCGGGACCCATGAAGCAGTAGCATCCTAACGTTTCCAAGGCGGCAGGGGATCAAAAGAAAAAAAGGAAATAGCCAGAAATTAATTAGGGGTAAAAAATAAATCCACCAAAGGAAACTTTTATTGTTCATAGAGGATGACATGTGGGACCGACCTGCCAACAGCGTCCTCATCGTTTCAAAGGGGGCAGGGGATCAAAAGAAAAAGGCAAATAGCCAGAAATTAGGGGTCAAAAATAACTCCAAGAAAGGAAACTTTTATTGTTCGTAGAGGATGACATGGGGGACCCATGAGCCAGAAAGCTTACTCAACGTTTCAAAGGCGGCATGAGATCGAAAGAAAAAAACGCAAGTGACCAAATATGAGGTGCCAAAAATAATCCAAGATTTATTGTACATAGAGGATGACATGCGGGTCCCATTTTGCAGCAGCGGTCTCAATGTTTGAAATGCGGCTTGAGATCAAAAGAAAAAGAAAGTAGCTAGAAATTAGGGGGTCAAAAAAAATCCAAGAAAAGAAAGTTGATGGACATAGAGGTTGACATGCGGGTCCCATGTGCCAGCAGCTTACTCAACGTTTCAAAGGGGCCAGGGGATCAAAAGTAAAAGGCAAATAGCCAAAAATCAGAGGTTGAAAAAAAATCCAAGAAAACAAACTTTTATAGCACATAGAGGATGACATGCGGGTCCCATGAGCCAGCATGTTCCTCAACGTTTCAAACGTGGCATGATATCGAAAGAAAAAGGCAAGTGACGAAATATCAGGAGCCAAAAATAATTCAAGAAAAGAAACTTGATTGTACATAGAGGATGACATGCGGGTCCCATGTGTAAGCAGCTTACTCAATGTTTCCAAGGCGGCAGGGCATCAAAAGAAAAAAGGAAATAGACAAAAATCAGAGAGTGAAAAAAACCATAGAAAATAAACTTTTATAGCACATAGAGGATGACATGCGGGTCCCATGAGCCACAGGTTCCTCAAAGTTTCAAACGTGGCATGAGATCGAAAGAAAAAACGCAAGTGACCAAATATCAGGAGCCAAAAATAATCCAAGAAAAGAAAGTTTTATAGTACATAGAGGATGACATGCGGGTCCCATTTAGCACCAGGTTCCTCAACGTTTCAAACGTGGCATGAGATCGAAAGAAAAAGGCAAGTGACCAAATATCAGGAGCCAAAAATAATTCAAGAAAAGAAACTTGATTGTACATAGAGGATGACATGTGGGTCCCAATTAGCAGCAGCGGTATCACCGTTTGAGAGGCTGCACGGGATCGAAAGAAAAAGGCAAGTGACCAAATATCAGGAGCCAAAAATAATCCAAGAAAAGAAATTTTATTGTACGTAGAGGATGACATGCGGGTCCCATTTTGCAGCAGCGGTCTCAACGTTTCCAAGGCGGCACAGAACCAAAAGAAAAATGAAGTAGCCAGAAATCAGGGGGTGAAAAAAATCCAAGAAGAAAGATTTCAATTGGGCTGCGTCTGGACATCTGGGCTTTCGAACTATCCTGCTTGGCCTTTTGACTCGTACAATTTCAGCCCACTCCAAAACAGGAAAGTTCAGAATTTTCTAAAAAACAGGAAAGTCCTATGCTTCGCAAAGACAAAAAAACAAGGAGATTCAACATATAAGTTTGTTTATGTAAAAATAAATATTTAATTATCCGTTTGAAATAGTTCAGAGCGCAATACATTGTTTATTGTCTGCAAAATAATCAAGATATCATATGTTTCTTGTACGGGGAGGCTGACATCGGGGACCCATGAGCCAACAGCGTCGTCAACGTTTTAAAGGCTGCAGGGGATGGAAAGAAAAAATAAACCAAAAATCTGTTGGTAAAAAATCCAAGAAAAGAAACATTTTCGTTCTGAGAGGATGACATGCGGGACCCATGAGCCAGCAGCATCCTCACCGTTTATTGTTCATAGAGGTTGACATGTGGGAACCGTGTGCCAGCGGCTTCCTCAACGTTTTAAAGGCTGCAGGTGATTGAAAGAAAAAATAAGCCAAAAATTGTTTGGTCAACAAAATCCAAGAAAATAAACATTTACCGTTCTGAGAGGATGACATGCGGGACCCATGAGGCAGCAGCATCCTCAACGATTCCAAGGCGGCAGGGGAAATATCCAGAAATTAATTAGGGGTTCAAAATAAATCCATCAAAGGAAACATTTATTGTTCATAGAGGATGACATGTGGGACCGACACTGTCAACAAACGTCCTCATCGTTTCAGAGGGGGCAGGAGATCAAAAGAAAAAGGCAAATAGCCAGAAATTAGGGGTAAAAAATAACTCCAAGAAAGGAAACTTTTATTGTTCGTAGAGGATGACATGCGGGACCCATGAGCCAGCAGCTTACTCAACGTTTCATAGGCGGCATGAGATCGAAAGAAAAAGGCAAGCGACAAAATATCAGGAGCAAAAGATAATCCAAGAAAAGAAACTTTATTGTACATAGAGGATGACATGTGGGTCCCATTTTGCAGCAGCGGTCTCAATGTTTGTAATGCGGCTTGAGATCAAAAGAAAAAGAAAGTAGCTAGTAATTAGGGGTGAAAAAAATCCAAGAAAAGAAAGTTGATGGACATAGAGGATGACATGCGGGTCCCTTGAGCCAACAGCTTACTCAACGTTTCAAAGGGGGCAGGGGATCAAAAGAAAAAGGCAAGCCAAAAATCAGAGGGTGAAAAAAATCCAACAAAGGAAACTTTTATAGCACATAGAGGATGACATGCGGGTCCCATGAGCCAGCAGGTTCCTCAACGTTTCAAACGTGGCATGAGATCGAAAGAAAAAGGCAAGTGCCCAAATATGAGGTGCCAAAAAAACTCCAAGAAAAGAAAGTTGATTGCTCATAGAGGATGACATGCGGGTCCCATTTAGCTGCAGCGGTCTCACTGTTTGAGCGGCGGCAGGGGATCGAAAGAAAAAGGCAAGTGAACGAATATGAGGTGCCAAAAATAATCCAAGAAAAGAAAGTTTTATTGTACATAGAGGATGACATGCGGGTCCCATTTAGCGACGGTATCACCGTTTGACAGGCGGCTGGGTATAAAAAGAAATATGTAATTTCCTAAAATCAGAGGTTGAAAAAAAACCAACAAAATCAACTTTTATAGTACATAGAGGATGACATGCGGGTCCCATGAGCCTGCAGGTTCCTCAACGTTTCAAACGTGGCATGAGATCGAAAGAAAAAGGCAAGTGCCCAAATATGAGGTGCCAAAAAAACTCCAAGAAAAGAAAGTTGATTGCTCATAGAGGATGACATGCGGGTCCCATTTAGCTGCAGCGGTCTCACCGTTTGAGAGGCGGCAGCCGGATCGAAAAAAAAGGCAAGTGACCAAATATCGAGCCAAAAATAATTCAAGAAAAGAAAGTTTTATAGTCCATAGAGGATGACATGCGGGTCCCATTTAGCAGAGCGTATCACCGATCGAGAGGCGGCAGGGGATCGAAAGAAAAAGGCAAGTGACCAAATATGAGGTGCCAAAAAAAAATCCAAGAAAAGAAAGTTTTATAGTACATAGAGGATGACATGCGGGTCCCATTTAGCAGCAGCGGTATCACCGTTTGAGAGGCGGCAGGGGATCGAAAGAAAAAGGCAAGTGACCAAATATGAGGTGCCAAAAAAAATCCAAGAAAAGAAAGTTTTATAGTACATAGAGGATGACATGCGGGTCCCATTTAGCAGCAGCGGTATCACCGTTTGAGAGGCGGCAGGGGATCGGAAAAAAAGGCAAGTGACCAAATATGAGGTGCCAAAAAAAACTCCAAGAAAAGAAAGTTGATTACACATAGAGGATGACATGCGGGTCCCATTTAGCAGCAGCGGTCTCAACGTTTCCAAGGCGGCAAGGGATCAAAAGAAAAAGGAAGTAGCCAGAAATCAGGGGGTCAAAAAAAATCCAAGAATAGAAAGAATTTTGGTTCATAGAGGATGACATGCGGGACCCATGATCCTACATCGTAAACGGCTCGATCGGAGAATGTTGAACGAGATGGCGCGATCGAGAAAAAAAACAATGCCAGAGAGGCTGCCATCTGGGCCCTACATCCCTCGGCGGTGCGGATTTGCGTTGACTCGGCCGGCGAACCCGAGATTTCGAGATGCACCACGTCCCGGGCCACCATACGTGAAGTTTTGGCCGCTTTCGTCGGGCTAGGTGGCCTCAAAAACGAGAAAAAAAAAGTTTTGACATGCACCACGGAGGGACCCAAAATCGCCGGCCATGGTACACCAGCAACCACGGCGCGACTTCAACTTCTTCGGCCATGGCAACTTTTCTTGTAGTGATCGTAACACAGTACGCGGATCATCAACCATAACCTTTCACTTACAAATCCTAGTATGAGCACCTCTCCCCATGAGCTTGGCCTCCCAGTGAAGACCGACTGTCAACCTGGGAACTGCACAGGGCTTGGGCCGGACATTCACCTCATTTCACATCATATCATATCATTTCTTTTGTGGTAGAGGCAGCTTTCGGCATAACCCCGATGACGCTTGTTGTGGCACCCCCGGGATCAGGGTTAGACAAATACCAGATCTTCGTCTGACATAAGCCTAACCTAGAGCTCGAGAGACTACAGTGAGAGAATCGGTAACACAACAGTGACTCTACGACTCAAAAAGTAATACAAGCTCATAACTGAGCGAAGAACCAAAGTATTACAAGCAGAGGTCACTGACCTGGCAAACATCAATCAACGGAAGCGACGTTATGCTATTAGACATAGCAAGATATCAAAAAGGCCTAAGAGGCCAGGAGCATAACGGCGACGTCCTAGCCCATAGATTCCAGGCTGCCACCTGGGAACCCCAAGCTACTCGTCGATGTCGGCTAGAAACCACCATCTGCTGGAGCGACTTCGTCTGAAACAAGAGCATGCAAAGCTGAGTACAGGGACTCAGCAAGACTTAGTACAACCTTTTAGCAAAGCGGCTATGCGGGCTTTCTATAGAGCTTCTTTTGCGTAAAGCCAGTTTTCCTTTGATAAACAGGAGGGAGAAGAAGCTCGACTACTCAGAACCTTTAAAAAGGGATAAGAGAGCGACATCTCTATCATTATTGATCATCATATTGTATCCACCAAACTTTATCATCTCGAACCACTATCCTCGGATTACCCCCTCAACACCCGGAGAAGGTATCCGTAAGCACACATTGATTGCCAAGTTTTACGATCAGGTTCAAGTTGTCTATGATCACAGAATCCATTCCCAAGTCGTCCGTAACCGTGGACACGGCTTTTCGAAAAGATTTAACCCTGCAGGGGTGCACAACTTTACCCACACGTGCCAACCGATTCTTAGTGCCAGTACATTAGCTCTCTTCCTTGGAAAGCCGGCAGAGAGTGGTTGACCACGACCTTTACCTTGCTGTCGCCGAGACCATGAGTCACGCGCTAAGGATTGTTCCGCCGTAATGGGTCAAGTCCCGAAGTCGGTCCTTAACGATGTGAGGCGAGGTGGGTTTCCCCAGGGACTCTAACCCCAGCCACCACGGCCACGCTTACCTACCTGTATGCTATGCACCTTTTCACAAACATTTTCGATGCATATGTCCAGATAACACGCAAACTATGTGACTCATGGAATCTACTAGGCAAGTTAGTGAGTCGAGAGGGTACCATAATAGGGCCTCGTGTGGTTGTACGCTCGGTCTTGGTTCAAGAGGCGAGAACTCGGTTCCTAGGGTCGGCAGAAACGAAACAACCCACCACATCCCAATGTGGCCTTTCGTCTGAGCCTTTAATCATGTTTATCAACATCTCTATACTTACCACGTCAACCTGTCATGCTATTTTAATTTCATTGTAAGGCTCCAGTCCGAAGACCGGAGTAGTAGCGTAACAACTAAGCATGGCTAAGCATAAAGATATAAAGGCTCTAGCGATGCACACATGCCAAACCTAGTTATGCTAGGAGCAGTAGATCATGGATTTGAAGCTACAAGGGTGAAACATGCAATAGATAGGATAACTCTACCTATCGATAAAAGACAGTTGAATCGCATGCAATATGAAGGAACCAGAGTAAAAGCATTTGTAAAACTTAGATGAACCAGGCTAGGGCTTGCCTTTGTCCCTGACAAACCAATGTGGATCTTCGATGCATGCTTGACTTGTCGTCGGTGGACAATTATTGACCTTCGGTGTTGTCGATCTTCATCGTCTCGGACTCGTGCTATATCGATCGCGAAGAAGCAAATACCGGAAAGGGTAAAACAACAATCAACACATGGCATCGATGCAATGCGCATACAAGGATGATGATATGTCATATTAATGGAATTGAATAGACCCTAGGTGCATCGTCAATTTAAAGGGGTTCCGGCATCAGACACCGCCATATGAGAGGGGTGTATTAGGGTTCTCTAATAAGCTCCACATTTAATTGTTTCAAACATGTATGAAACATGGATAGGTAAATAGGAAATGTTTTTCTGATCGAATTGATATATAATTTTGTATTTTTCTGAATTTATATGAATTATTTATCAATTACGGAAAATGAAACAGAATTAAAGAAAATAAATATGGCGTCACGCTGACGTCAGCATGACGTCAGCGCGGCCATGAGCTCTCTGGGAGCTCTGGTCGAGCTCCAATCGGGCGATCCGGCCTCTGATCGAGGGCGTGCAGGGGGGGAAAAGGGTCAGCGGGACGCGGACGACCATTTGGTGGTGGCGCCGCCCACCAATGGTCGCCGGAGCGACCACGGCGGCGATTGCCGGCGGCCGACCTCGCAGGCTCGCGTGGCGGCGGTGGTATAGAGCGAGAGGGAGAGGGCCAGGGGCACGGGGAGGATCGCCTGCTCACCCTGGTGCTCTTGGTGGCGACGGCGAGGCGAGGGAAGGCCGGACGGCGACGCCAAGGTCGACGGAGGCGGTGGCCAGAGTTGGGGAAGCTGAGCTCGATTCCGGCGATAGGGGACGCCTCGGCTCGATTCCGCTGGTGGGGATGCTCCAGGAGGCAAGGCGGAGCTCGTGGGCGTGTTGGCTGGCCGCGGGGTGGCGCAGAACGACGGGGCCATGCGGCGGCCGGCGCAGCTAGGTTTTGCTCGCGCGCGAAGAGAAGAGGAGGAGAGGGCCAGGGGAGGGAGAAGATAGGGGAGAAGGAGGGCGTCGGGGTCCTTATCCCCTCGCCAGGGGCGGCGAGAGGCGGCGCGCATCGCGGCCAGGATGGACGGCCGGAGCGGCGGCACGCAGCAGCGTGCGTGTCTGCCGAAGAAGACAAAGGGGGATTTTTAGAAAACCCCTTAGGCTTTGGGTTTTTCTCTGAAGTTTTTAAAACAGGGCTAAAACAACTCTATTTTTGGTGTTTTGAATTCTTTTTAACTCCAAAATTTAGGGAAAAATATGTAGTGGCCTTCCTAGTAAAAGTTGAAAGTCCACACATTTTTGTTTTGGGGTTTTCAAACATGTGAACACATTTCAAATAGATAAAGACTTGCATAAACCTATGGTTTCCACTTTAATTTATTTGCAAATTTTTCTTAATGCAAATTACATGATGCTCATGAATGCACAAACAAATTCTAAATGAGGTTTGCTAAACAAGGATGTTACAAATCTATCCCCCTTACAAGAATCTCGTCCCCGAGATTCCTAAGGTAGGAAAAAAGAAAGTAACAATGACTACACCAGTCTTCAATGAGCTTGTCGATACCATGATAATCTTCTTGAAGAAGTTGATCCACGACACCATGAAGAAGTTGATCCCCAACACCATGAAGAACTCATCACTTTGCTTTCTTTACCCTAAAGGAAAGAGGGAATGACACTGGACGGTGGATCTTCACAAAGATCGAGTATCTCATGGTCAACTCATGGAAGGAGTGTTCGGAAACAACTCTTGAGCTGACAAACATGAAACACCTCAAGGTAACAGTGGAGACGGACGAAGTTTCAAATTTTGGTAGGCAATTTCTCCACGCTTTACAAGATTACGAAGGGAGAAGGTAGCGAAGAGTTTATTGCCTTTGATACCATGACGAGGCACTCTTAGAGAGGGTGACTCGTGGAAGCACAAAGGATTATCCAACCATAGCAACTTTGGATTTAAGAATCATAGTTACTTTTTTGGCATAGGACATGAAATGATTAAAGTCTACTCAAAAGGCTAGGGCCTAGATGACTGACGAATTCACACAACGTGTGAATTGATTAGAGTTTCAGGTACTGGCCAACAGAAATGGAAGGGTACTGGCTAGGGAACTGCCAAGGATCAACGGTGAGTGAAAATTCTCCGAACGAAGTTGTTGTCCCCGGAGAAATGATTTCAAGTGATTGATCGAGAGACATTTAGCAACTCTGCTTCTAATGTTCTCGTTGATGTTCTAGTCACCAATATTAGGCTATTGACTAGCCTTCAATAGGTTATCAAGCGAAGGTCAAGACTTCGGAATTTGGAAAGCATCATAAGGGCAACTCCTAGAATAAGTCGCATAAGATCCTCATGGAGAGTGGTTATTCTTGATGATTCAAGAGATTATGGCATTAGGCCTTCCGAATAATTGTGTTAACCACGACATAAATCTTGTCGGATTTACAAAGAGACCTATGTCAAAAATCCTTGAGGAACACTAACCATCATTGCCGCTTGAGATTCAGCTTAGGTTAAGTATAAAGATATTTCAGACTCAGAATGTACGAATAGAAATTGCAACAACTACCACCAAGGTAAAGGTGCTAGATTCTCAAGATATAGACTATAATGTCAAGCTCAAAGATTGAACTATATTGCGTAATACATATGGTTGCGACTGCAAAGGCCATTGGATGCATATGAACTTGCAATATAACACAAGTGAGTCCTTATGGGAACACCAAAGAAAATATCGAAGCTATTAAGCTTTCCTCTATCTTGAACAAACCAGTCAGTGGCTTAGCGTGCATAGAGGAAATTTTCGAGACGATGGAGGTGATAACCTTCCATATTAAGAATACTTCGCACATGCCTGACCGACTTGCGATGATTCCCGAGGATAACAAAGGGAACTCTACTCAAATCCACGGCGACATCTTTCAACAAGTGCACGTGAACCAGAGAAGGTCACTTCCAACATCCAGAACACATACTTCATGATAACACAAAGATGGTTCTCAAAAGTTTCCAATATTAGTGCCACTTGTTCAATGTGAACCTCTTTAGACATGGAGGAAATAAGAATGTCATTGATGGGCTCAATGACAAACTTATCAAGATACTCCAATATGAGGGACTCATATACTGCATGAACAAGGCAGAAGTACTGGTCAGATCAAAGGACATGAAGGTATACTCAGACGAGACATCATGGGTATAAACATCATCAAGATAGTCCTTGGAACTAAGTTTGATTTGATGATAGCCCAAACTCAAATCAAAGGTTACGGAAGATAGCAGATCCATGGGGAAGATACTTTGTGACTTCAACACAAACAACGCTAGGCATCCCTTGATGAAGGAACAAAGTTGGATAGAGCTTTTGTCCTTCAACTCTCCAAGTTTGTTGATTAAGCTCAATCAACTAGTCCAGGGTGTCCAGTACAGTTTCTTGGAGAAAGAAGTAGTTCACAGAACGAACTTACTCATGAACTCGATAACACGGTCATGCGTCAGCATGGCGATACTTCTAGAAAGACATCCAGAATATCACGAACCACCGATATATCACTGAATTCAAGAGGGAAACTTGCTTTACAAAGAAACACGATATGGTCTTGAGGGCTTTGGCATTAACCTAACTCTTTGACCGAAGATGTGCGCCTGAATGAATGAACTTGGCAACACAGTCAAACTTCGCTTAGTGATTGGTTAACCAATCGTGCTAGGGATGACACAATTGTTCTTGGATTTCAAAGCAATTAGGATTGCTAAGAATCTCAGATAGCCACATCAGTACAAACACCCCAACATTCCTAAGCACGGACAGCTCGGAGGAAGGGCGAGTAAAGATATGTAAGAGCATCACTTCATCAATAAGGCCATGATACACAACACGACCTCATGATATGGAAGAGGGTGATACTCTAAGGTAGAACAGATCATAAGCTCATGAGGCTTCTTAATCTGTAGATTACAATACTTTGACCAAGTCTTAGAAACGGACGAGGTACTGGAGTTTGTTTCTCCTGACATACTGAAGTGGAATGTCTTAACGGACCACAAGGGTAACATGCACTGGAGACATCAATGCACATTTGCAAGTTGGCAGCTAACTAGCAGAAAAGGTTGGAAAGCAACTAAAGAGGGAGAACACGATCAGGATCGGAATTCCTGAGATGTAGATGCACAAGATAACACTTTTGTGAAACTCGTGCTGAAAAAGGAGGTGTGGTGGAGTTACAGACATAGATGAGAGACTCACAAAGAGAACTCTTATCGTGATCCATTTGGTTCAATGAGAGAACCTTTGCGATAGCTAGTGGAAGGGAAAGATCTTTATTGCCGCAGTTCAACATGACAATAACCACAAGCTTGAAGGCTAGCTTGATTTGGATTTAGCCATCCCGATGTAATGTTTGAACACTAACACCAGTTCCTAACGGCAAGGATCTTGGGTTAAAGGCCAGCTTCATGTACTAAGATTCATTAGAATCCAGCACAATCGGGGACCTTCGGTTCAAGTCCAAGGGTTAAAACCCAGAGAAATGAGTAACCACTAGATGAGTGACACGGAGGACACTGCGATGTAGTAACCACGATGTACCATCTAGAAGCCATAACTAGCTTCAGAAGTGCCCAAGAAAATAAAAAGGAGGCATACAAGGTGAAAGGAAACCTCGAAGCCTAGAACAAAATTTTGTGGAACCCACAAATTAGAGAGATCATGATGGAAAGGAATCTCTCTGTTGAAACAAAACAAAGAGGAAGGAAAGAACACACACGACTCGTGAGAACTCTGCACTAGGTCAACTGGTTTAGAAACGACATGCCCTTGAGGCACCTAAGTTTGACAGACTGGAAGAGATAGAAAAACTTTCAAATCAACACAAGGTAAGGCACCTTAGAATTAGAGCGATACCAGGTAAGGAGTAAAAAGAAGCCTACTCAGATTTTCGCAAATACTGTTTAGCTTTCAAATAGTTTTCACAAACACTAGACTCAACATCGACTAGTAGAAAGGGTTTCTTACAGGCAGTCCTGCTCTGATACCAAAACCTGTGGCACCCCCGGGATCAGGGTTAGACAAATACCAGATCTTCGTCTGACATAAGCCTAACCTAGAGCTCGAGAGACTACAGTGAGAGAATCGGTAACACAACAGTGACTCTACGACTCAAAAAGTAATACAAGCTCATAACTGAGCGAAGAACCAAAGTATTACAAGCAGAGGTCACTGACCTGGCAAACATCAATCAACGGAAGCAACGTTATGCTATTAGACATAGCAAGATATCAAAAAGGCCTAAGAGGCCAGGAGCATAACGGCGACGTCCCAGCCCATAGATTCCAGGCTGCCACCTGGGAACCCCAAGCTACTCGTCGATGTCGGCTAGAAACCACCATCTGCTGGAGCGACTTCGTCTGAAACAAGAGCATGCAAAGCTGAGTACAGGGACTCAGCAAGACTTAGTACAACCTTTTAGCAAAGCGGCTATGCGGGCTTTCTGTAGAGCTTCTTTTGCGTAAAGCCAGTTTTCCTTTGATAAACAGGAGGGAGAAGAAGCTCGACTACTCAGAACCTTTAAAAAGGGATAAGAGAGCGACATCTCTATCATTATTGATCATCATATTGTATCCACCAAACTTTATCATCTCGAACCACTATCCTCGGATTACCCCCTCAACACCCGGAGAAGGTATCCGTAAGCACACATTGATTGCCAAGTTTTACGATCAGGTTCAAGTTGTCTATGATCACAGAATCCATTCCCAAGTCGTCCGTAACCGTGGACACGGCTTTTCGAAAAGATTTAACCCTGCAGGGGTGCACAACTTTACCCACACGTGCCAACCGATTCTTAGTGCCAGTACATTAGCTCTCTTCCTTGGATAGCCGGCAGAGAGTGGTTGACCACGACCTTTACCTTGCTGTCGCCGAGACCATGAGTCACGTGCTAAGGATTGTTCCGCCGTAACGGGTCAAGTCCCGAAGTCGGTCCTTAACGATGTGAGGCGAGGTGGGTTTCCCCAGGGACTCTAACCCCAGCCACCACGGCCACGCTTACCTACCTGTATGCTATGCACCTTTTCACAAACATTTTCGATGCATATGTCCAGATAACACGCAAACTATGTGACTCATGGAATCTACTAGGCAAGTTAGTGAGTCGAGAGGGTACCATAATAGGGCCTCGTGTGGTTGTACGCTCGGTCTTGGTTCAAGAGGCGAGAACTCGGTTCCTAGGGTCGGCAGAAACGAAACAACCCACCACATCCCAATGTGGCCTTTCGTCTGAGCCTTTAATCATGTTTATCAACATCTCTATACTCACCACGTCAACCTGTCATGCTATTTTAATTTCATTGTAAGGCTCCAGTCCGAAGACCGGAGTAGTAGCGTAACAACTAAGCATGGCTAAGCATAAAGATATAAAGGCTCTAGCGATGCACACATGCCAAACCTAGTTATGCTAGGAGCAGTGGATCATGGATTTGAAGCTACAAGGGTGAAACATGCAATAGATAGGATAACTCTACCTATCGATAAAAGACAGTTGAATCGCATGCAATATGAAGGAACCAGAGTAAAAGCATTTGTAAAACTTAGATGAACCAGGCTAGGGCTTGCCTTTGTCCCTGACAAACCAATGTGGATCTTCGATGCATGCTTGACTTGTCGTCGGTGGACAATTATTGACCTTCGGTGTTGTCGATCTTCATCGTCTCGGACTCGTGCTATATCGATCGCGAAGAAGCAAATACCGGAAAGGGTAAAACAACAATCAACACATGGCATCGATGCAATGCGCATACAAGGATGATGATATGTCATATTAATGGAATTGAATAGACCCTAGGTGCATCGTCAATTTAAAGGGGTTCCGGCATCGGACACCGCCATATGAGTGGGGTATATTAGGGTTCTCTAATAAGCTCCACATTTAATTGTTTCAAACATGTATGAAACATGGATAGGTAAATAGGAAATGTTTTTCTGATCGAATTGATATATAATTTTGTATTTTTCTGAATTTATATGAATTATTTATCAATTACGGAAAATGAAACAGAATTAAAGAAAATAAATATGGCGTCACGCTGACGTCAGCATGACGTCAGCGCGGCCATGAGCTCTCTGGGAGCTCTGGTCGAGCTCCATTCGGGCGATCTGGCCTCCGATCGAGGGCGTGCAGGGGGGGAAAAGGGTCAGCGGGACGCGGGCGACCATTTGGTGGTGGCGCCGCCCACCAATGGTCGCCGGAGCGACCACGGCGGCGATTGCCGGCGGCCGAGCTCGCAGGCTCGCGTGGCGGCGGCGGTATAGAGCGGGAGAGGGCCAGGGGCACGGGGAGGACCGCCTGCTCACCCTGGTGCTCTTGGTGGCGACGGCGAGGCGAGGGAAGGCCGGACGGCGACGCCAAGGTCGACGGAGGCGGTGGCCGGAGTTGGGGAAGCTGAGCTCGATTCCGGCGATAGGGGACGCCTCGGCTCGATTCCGCTGGTGGGGATGCTCCAGGAGGCAAGGCGGAGCTCGTGGGCGTGTTGGCTGGCCGCGGGGTGGCGCAGAATGACGGGGCCATGCGGCGGCCGGCGCAGCTAGGTTTTGCTCGCGCGCGAAGAGAAGAGGAGGAGAGGGCCAGGGGAGGGAGAAGATAGGGGAGAAGGAGGGCGTCGGGGTCCTTATCCCCTCGCCAGGGGCGGCGAGCGGCGGCGCGCATCGCGGCCAGGATGGACGGCCGGAGCGGCGGCACGCAGCAGCGTGCGTGTCTGCCGAAGAAGACAAAGGGGGATTTTTAGAAAACCCCTTAGGCTTTGGGTTTTTCTCTGAAGTTTTTAAAACAGGGCTAAAACAACTCTATTTTTGGTGTTTTGAATTCTTTTTAACTCCAAAATTTAGGGAAAAATATGTAGTGGCCTTCCTAGTAAAAGTTGAAAGTCCAGACATTTTTGTTTTGGGGTTTTCAAACATGTGAACACATTTCAAATAGATAAAGACTTTCATAAACCTATGGTTTCCACTTTAATTTATTTGCAAATTTTTCTTAATGCAAATTACATGATGCTCATGAATGCACAAACAAATTCTAAATGAGGTTTGCTAAACAAGGATGTTACACTTGTTTAGAGGGAACCCATACTAAGACGCATAAACTTCCAGTTAAGCCCTACCCATAATCAGGTATTATGGGGGTACTTAATAATTGGAATCCAAGGTTTCAAATTCACATTGTTCCCATCTAGAGTAGTCAAGTTTTAACTCATTAGCACTAGCTCTAATTCATGAGGGGTGCTAACTTGCTTTGCTTGGGGAAGACTAATTCACTACTCTAGTCATCAACTTGTACTTGGACCAAAGTTAACTATAAAAGTAACTCATTTAGAAAACAAGTAAAAACTTGTAAAGTAAAAACTTGGGATGGGTTATATAAGAAAAGATAAGAAACATGGTGCCTTTCCCCAAGGGGCTTTGCACTTTGCAAGAATATTAGCTTGCCTTGGTAGTTCTCAAACTGTTGCTCCTCCTCCTCTTGGTAGCAACCTTCTTCTTCGGCGTACTCTCCGGTGCTACCGTCTAAATTTGAATACGAGTATAATTACTCACTAATTCAATGGTTATTCCATACATCACATATATCACACAAACTACTCTATGCACACAAATAAATTAACTAGAGTACATGGGTTGTGGGGTTTAAATAGAATTCACTTCTTTGTATTTTATATGTAAATGATAGTTTCCATAGGGTTCTTGAGAAATAATTTCCTCTCATTGAAATCTTCTTAAGATTTAATTTCTCAAACAATCATGGATGAACTCATATTGACCTAAGTCAAATGTTCATCATCATCATTTGGGAAAATGATTTAAATGAGGTGGATCACCTCATATCATTTAGTATCACTACATATGATTTAAATCTCAAGTAATTCATATAAGAGAGTTTGGGACCAGGGGTCCAAACATCCCACGAATTCATGTGAGACAAGTTTAAATGAAGTATAAGACTTCACATAATTTGTTTTAATAGTTTTGGACAATATCCACTAGTTAAACTAGCCGTAATATCCATTCATTAAACCATGGCATGATCATACAAAGTGACCACACCATTTTATTGCATAAACAATTAGTGTAAGTCAAATGTGAGCTATTAGAGTTGGAATTAACTTAATATCTATTTTGGTTGATTTTTAATAATTATTTGAATAGGGAAAAGTCCCTGTCTTGTTATTTTTATCACATTTATTCTACCAAGAATCTGGCCATGAGGCCAGTGGCATTGGCTAGATAATTTCTCTAGCTTTCCAACCATATAAAGTTCATCAAATTTGGTTTAGCCAATTTAAATCTATTGAATTTCAAAGTGAGGGCAGTATTGAAATTCATTTGTTATTATTTAAACGGGATTTGAATTAACAGGCCGGCGGGAAAACTAAACGGGCTGCCAGATTTAAAAACGGCCCAAACCAACCCAGTCCAGCCCAGCCACGGTCCACAGACGCGCAGGCTGCCTGACAGGGTGGGGTCCGCCTGTTAGCGACTATTATAACCCGAATCGGTATGTTTTAAAGGGGAGCGTCGGATCAGAATCCAATCGAACGGCCGTGGTTCATCGTCGTCACCGACGAGAACTCGACGATGCGGCGGCGGCAGTAGGGGGTGGGAGAGCTTACGGCGGCTCCAGCAAGGGATGGCAATATGCGCGAGGTAGATGTGGACGATGGCGGTTCTCCTGGTACTGGCGGTGTCGCCTGAGGTGGCTCCAATCGTCGGCGAGCTTCCGCGGCGGCGTGCGGCAGTGAGGTAGAAATTGGGTGGCTCTGGTGGTCAATGTGGAGCGGCGAGGTGGCTGGGAGATCAAGGAAGGAGAGGGAGGAGTGGTGGTGTGAAGGAATCGACGAGGCGAGGCCTCCTTTTATAGGCGAGCGAGTGCCCGAGGCTCTGCGGCGAACTCGACAAGGGCGCGGCATCTCCGGCGGTCCATCGAGCTAGGCGGCGATGCTGTCGGGTTCTCCTTGTCCAGGCGAAGCTAATGGTGGCGACAGCGTGGTCGGGGAGGGCCTGGTTTGGTCGTCTTGCTTCCGTGTCTGTCGCGCCCGCGACGGAGCAGGGCTGGCCTCTCCGGCGACGGCGGGTGTGGGTCATGGTCGAGGGCATGTCCAACGGCGTCGCGGTGTCACGGTGAGGCTCAAGGTGTTGCGAGCGGGTCCAGGGGCTGAGTGTACTGGCGGGGTGGCGCGTGGCCAGTGCGCGTCCATGGCGCGCATGGTCGCGACGCGAGCGGCATGCTGGGCGATTTTGGGCGCGCGATCTTCGGCGAGCTACGGCGTCTACCTCGACAATGGCGGTTGCTAGGTGGTGTAGGGAGGCACGGTGGTGAGCTTGGGCACCAGGGCCAGCAGGGGAGATGAAGGAGAGAAGAGGGAGAAGAACATGGCCGGCATGGGCCAGCATGGCCATGTCTTTGCTTGTTCTCTCTCTCTCCCTAGGGTTTCTATGCAGCACATAGGGTTAGAGGGGGCCAGGGGACCAAATGGTGTAGGTTAGAGTAGATTTGTTGGGTTAGATCACTATTTGCTATAGTGTGCAAATAGTGCCCGATTTTGGAATTTACAAAATTGTCCAAATTTGAATTAATTCAAATGGTGAACCTTTTTGAAATGTGAGTGTTGATATAAGTTGTAAATGACCAGAGGTGATTTGAGGTGGTGGTGGAATTTTTAGAATTCAAAAATTTGCCAAAATGGCTAAGTGGGGAATGTTGCATATGTTAAAAAGTTGGGACTTTGGATGAGCCTTGCTCATGATCAAAGATGATTTTGGCATGGTGATCTTCACCAAAGTTGTTCACCTTGATGTTGACTTTGAAATGGTGCAAAGAGTTAGCAAGAGTTGGTTTGGGAAAATTGAATGGCAAGGGCTCAAAGTGGTGATCAGACTAGAATTGTCAAAATTGACCATTATCATATGTGAGTGGGAATTGTGTTTGAATTCCATTTGAATTGTGAAACTTTGATTCCAAAAGTTGTAATAAGTGTTTAATAACATTATTCAACTAATGGTGAAGGCCAAATAGGTCTAGGGTCAAAATTTATAAAAATGCCATAGGGCATATGTGAGGGTTTTTAGGGTTTTGCATTTTATGGAATTTCTTCCTCTTTGATTTATTTGGTTGGTGATCTTCATATGATCACACTAGGGTTTTAGAGCATATCAAATACAAGTAATAACAATCATCATGGCATATCACTCAAATGAACAAGTCCTATGCATGGTACTATATGCAAAAAGAAAAGTTTTTGTTGGTTTGAAATTTTGCTTTTCTGGAATTCTCTAACTTTCTTTTTATTGAAATTTGGGGTGTTACAAACCCTTCCCCCTTACAAAAGATCTCGTCCCGAGATCGAAAAGAAAGTTAGGTACTAAAGAGATCTGGGTACTCCTTCTTCATGAAGTCTTCGCGTTCCCATGTGGCTTCATGCTCGGTATGATTGCTCCATTGTATCTTCAGAAACTTGATGCTTCGGGTGCGGGTGGTTCGGTAAGCTTCTTCCAGGATGCGAATCGGCACTTCGCGGTAAGTCAGATCCTTATTGATATCCACCGATCGGTGATCGATGTTCTTGAACACTTCGGTCTTCTCCGGGACTTCAAGGCACTTCCGGAGAAGTGAGATGTGAAACACGTCGTGCACCGCCGACATCTCTTCAGGCAACTCCAGTTGATAAGATACTTCACCTCGGCGGCTGAGGACTTTGAAAGGTCCGACATAGCGGGGTGCAAGCTTTCCTTTCAGTTGGAACCTTTGCATTCCTTTCAAGGGGGATACCTTGAGATAGACGAAGTCTCCGATCTCAAAGGTCATCTCCCGACGTCTCTTGTCGGCGTAGCTCTTCTGTCTGGATTGCGCCGTTTTGAGATACTCGCGGATCTTGTGGACTTTCTCTTCGGCTTCATGAAGAACATCTGGGCCAAAAACTTGGCTCTCTCCGACTTCTGACCAGTTCAGGGGGGTACGGCACTTCCTTCCGTACAAGGCTTCAAAAGGGGCCATCTGTAGGCTGGCTTGGTAACTATTGTTGTAAGAGAATTCTGCGTAAGGTAGGCAGTCTTCCCACTTGGATCCGTATTCCAGTACGCTTGCTCTAAGCATGTCTTCCAGTATCTGGTTTACTCTCTCAGTCTGTCCGTCGGTCTGAGGGTGATAGGCGGTGCTGAAATTTAGGCGGGTGCCTAGTCCTTCATACACTTCCTGCCAGAACCTTGAGGTGAACTATGATCCTCTATCTGATACTATCGATTTGGGGGTTCCGTGCAGGGCGACGATTCTGGAGATGTAAAGTTCAGCTAACTTTGGACCTTGATAGGTGGTTTTTACGGCGATGAAATGGGCGACTTTGGTCAATCTATCGACAACTACCCATATTGAATCATTGCCTTTGCTGGATTTGGGCAGTCCGGTGATAAAGTCCATTCCTACGGAGTCCCATTTCCATTCTGGAATCTGGAGGGGTTGTAACAGTCCGGCGGGTCGTTGGTGTTCTGCCTTGACTCTCTGACAGATGTCACACTTAGCGATATAGCTACCGATCTCTCTCTTCATGCCATGCCACCAAAATTGTTCCTTCAGGTCCTGGTACATCTTGGTACCTCCGGCGTGGATTGAGTAAAGAGTGTCATGGGCTTCTTGCAGGATGACTTGTTTCAAGTCAGAGTCCGATGGTACGCAGAGACGTTCTTTGTACCAAAGCACTCCGGCTTCGTCTACGGTGAATCCAGGGGCTTTTCCTGCGGCTATATGTTTCTTGATTCCGACAATGCTAGCGTTGTCCTTCTGGGCTTCCTTGATTTGACTAACCAAGGTGGGTTGCAATTCGATGCTGGCTAGGAATCCTTCACTAACAAGTTCAAGTCTGAACTGTTCAAACTCTTGGTGCAAGCTGGGCTGTTCGGTTGCGAGCATGGAGTTCAACTGACACGGCAGTCGACTCAAGGCATCTGCTACCACATTGGCCTTGCCGGGGTGGTAGTGGATCTCCATGTCGTAATCCTTGATCAATTCGATCCATCGGCGTTGTCTCATGTTTAGTTCCTTCTGGGTGAATATGTATTTGAGGCTTTTGTGGTCGGAGTAGATCTCGCATCGATTACCCATGAGGTAATGACGCCAGACTTTCAAGGCTAAGACCACGGCGGCAAGCTCGAGGTCATGGGTTGGGTAGTTCTGTTCATGTTGCTTGAGTTGTCTTGAAAGGTAGGACACAACCTTGCCTTCTTGCATAAGCACGCCTCCAAGTCCAGTCTTGGAGGCGTCGCAATATACGTCAAAGGGCTTTGCGATATCCGGCATGATCAGGATTGGGGCTGTTGTCAACCTACTCTTGAGCTGTTGAAAGCTCTCTTCGCATTTGTCGGTTCACTCAAACTTTCTGTCCTTTTTCAGCAGTTGGGTCATTGGTCGAGCGATGCTCGAAAATCCTTCTACAAATCTGCGGTAGTATCCGGCTAATCCAAGAAAAGCGCGGACCTCGGTTTGTGTGGTTGGGGCTTGCCATTCCATAACAGTTTTGATTTTTGCGGGATCTACGGCAATTCCTCCTGCAGACAAGATGTGTCCCAGGAATCCAACTTCTTCCAACCAAAACTCACACTTGCTAAACTTGGCATATAACTTGTGCTGTCTAAGGGTTTCTAGGACAATCTCCAAATGCTGTTCATGTTCCTCTTCGGACTTGGAGTAGACGAGGATGTCGTCGATGAAAACAACGACAAACTTGTCCAAAAAGTTCATGAAGATCTTATTCATGAGATTCATGAAATAAGCGGGGTTATTGGTCAGACCAAATGACATGACGTTGTACTCATACAACCCATATCTGGTGGTAAAGGCAGTTTTTGGAATGTCGGTGGCTCGAATCTTCAGTTGGTGGTATCCAGTTCTAAGATCTATCTTGGAGAAAACTCTGGATCCGGTGAGTTGGTCAAACAAGTCTTCGATCTTGGGTAAGGGGTATTTGTTTTTGATGGTGACATCGTTAAGCTTACGATAGTCCGTGCATAAACGATTTGCACCATCTTTCTTGTCAACAAACAAGACGGGGGATCTCCAGGGGGATGCACTCGGTCTAATCAAACCTTTGGCTAACATGTCATCTATTTGCTTCTTCAGCTCCACAAGCTCGGTTGCGTTCATGCTGTAAGCTCTCTGGGCGATGGGTCCAGTTCCGGGGATTAACTCGATGATAAACTCGATATCCCGATCCGGGGGCATACCGGGTAGATCATCCGGAAACACATCAGGGTAGCGACAAACGACCCTGATTTGATCCAGAGTTGGCTTGGATACACTTTGGTTGCAGGTAAATTTTCTGGGTAGTTTTTCAGAGACGTGTTCAACTACGATACCGGTGCTGCTAGTCATGGTTATGGCTTTCTTGGCACAGTCTATCAATCCGTTGTGCTTGGACATCCAGTCCATTCCTAGGACAACTTCCAAACCTTTGGTTCCAAGTATGATGAGATTGGCATAGAAGTCTACATCATGGATTTTGATTGGTACATTTTTGCAAAATTTTCTAGCTTTGGTGGTTGATCCGGGGATTTGGACTATCATAACATGCTTCAAACTGAGAGGTTGAATTTTACTTGTTGATGCAAAGTCTTCGGTGAGAAAGGAATGAGATGCTCCGGAATCAAACAACACTCTGGCAGGGATGTGGTTGACAGAAAACATACCCAGTACGACATCTGGTGCTTCCTGGGCTTCTTCGGCGTTCATGTGGTAGAGGCGGCCGTTGCGGTTGTTGGGGTTGTTGGGGGCGAACTTCTTGCCGGTGGAGACACGGCGTTGCTGCTGAGCAGGTGCAGCGGTGTTGCCGGCGAGCTTGGCAAGACGCTTGGGACACTCGTTGGAGTAGTGCCCCACTACACCACACTCATAACAAGTGATAGTGGTCTTGTCCTGCTTGTTCGCAACAGGAACGGCATTGCTTCCGGTTCGGGGAGCGGTGTTGGTGTTGGTGTTGTTGTTGTTAGGGGCTCGGGGTGGAGCGCGGTTGTAGTTGTTGTTGTTGTAGTTGTTGTTGTAGCCTCCTGGCTTGGAGTTTCCTCCACTCCGGTTCTAATAACCGGGGCGAGAGTTCTGCATCTGTGGCTTGTTGTTTCTCGGGGTAAAACCTCCGCTTGAGCTGGGGCGAAACTTTTGGGGGTGGCTTGATCCACTCTGATTCGCCATGCGGCGCTTGCGGTTCTCATTGGCTTGGTTTAGCTTGCCCTCCATCTGGATGGCGGAGTCAACAAGGGCTTCGAGGTCGGCGAAGGGGATGTTGACGAGGACAGTCTGCATCTCATCATGCAGTCCGTTCAGGAATCTCTCCTTCCTCTTCTCAACGGTGTCGGTCTCATCAGGGGCATACCTCGACAAAGTGAAAAACTTGTCGCGGTATTCAACCACCGTCATGCGACCTTGTTTCAGCTCACGGAATTCATCCCTCATCTTCTTGATAAGACCCGGGGGTACATGGTACTTGCTGAACTTGAGTTTAAAATCCTCCCAGGTCATGAATTGACCTCCGTTCATGGCACGGGTGCTTGTCCACCAAGCGCGGGCTGGTCCAGCGAGATAGTGAGTGGCGAACAGGACTTTCTCGTTGGCTTCCACTCCGGCTACCTCAAGATTGTTCTCCATAGTCTGGAGCCAATCGTCGGCGTCGAGGGGCTCCTCGGTCTTGCTAAACACCGGAGGGTTGGTGTTTTGGAAGTTCTTGAGCTTGGATCCGGGGTGGTCATGATTTCCATGGCCTTGGTTGGCGATGTTCTGCAAGGCGATGAGGTTGGCTTGGCGTTTGGCTCTTTCGGTTTCCCGGTCTGCAAGCATGGTTTGCAGCAGTTGCAGCATCGCGTCGTTGGTGCGATTTGGAGGGGCCATCTGAAGATGTAGAAGATTATGAGATAAGAGGGAACATTCTATGGTTCATTTTGGTTAAGTTTGAAAACAATTTGAAAACTTGTAATCCTTTCATGACAAACATAACATTCATTCATTCATGCAACACATAGTACAAACTACACACATACTTCAATGGTTTTAGGAACCATTCTCATGCTACGATACAAAGGACGGGATACAACTCACACCTACTATAAGTGAACTAGTGCAACTACTACTCATCATCGACATCGATCGGGACGTAGTCATCGGGTCCTGCCTCCAGGAACTCGTAGTCCTCCTCCTCGGTGTTCTCGTCCTCGTCAAAGTCGTTGGAATCGCTCAGGAAGGCGTCTCCTCCTTGAATGTCGATGCCTCCATCGTCATCCTCCAGCTGGCGGATCTGATCCTCCTGGGCCTTGACAGTGGCCTCAAGTGACGCGATCCGGGCGCGAAGGCGACGAATCGTAGCGTCCTTCTTGGCACGCTGCTGGCGAAGGCTCTTGCGGTCGTTGTTGTGTAGCTTGATCGCCTCACCCTGCTCGGTGATGTGAGCGTGGGTCTGGTTCGCGTAAGCGCGAGTGGCGTCGAGGTCCCTCTGAGTCTGGTAGAGCATGAAGTCCAGGTGCTCAGCATGGTGCCTCAACTCCGGGTGCGGCTGCAGCTCCATGGGCACTCCCGCGGCATCACGCCTCACAAGGTGGGCGTAGCGAGAGGCGAGGATGCGCACCACATTCTGTCCACAGAGGCGTGGAAGTGCCTCCTGAAGGCCACGTGCGAGTCCGTCGAGCCAGTTGCTCTCGCGGAAGGAGAAGAGAATCCTCTCCGAAGTGGGAGGCTCCATCTTGCCCCTCAAGTCGGCAGTGATCACCCACTGCAACTCTCCTCCGGGCGTGTCGTCCAGCTGAACCCCGTGGAACTCGGGGTGTGGGCGCCCAAGGAAGTCAGAGACGGCGTTGAGGTCGTGCTCGAAGATCAAGCTTCCTCCGTTCCCAAGCTGGTAAAACTTGGTGTTGATGGGTTCATTCGGCTCCATCTGAAAGAGAATTGGATGAGTAAGTTAGAGAGTGCAAAGTGTGGCAAAATTTTAAGTTGATTCAAATAAGATAGAACATGATTCATCAAATTTTGGCAAAGTCTCAAAGACAAGAGTGTAGCAAATTTTCACAAATAGTTTCTTTCATTTGATTTCAAAGTTAAGTTTTTCAGAACGCCCATTCTAACTAAGGTCTTCTAAGGTCAAACAATGGCTCTGATACCAACTTGTCAACACCCGGCTTTTTAAGTCCGAGTGCCTATTATGTCATACATCGCAATCCCAGGAATATTGTTGTTGCGAGGCATAATAGTTAAGTATCACAGTCATCATTCATTACAAACCATAAGTCTTACAAATTTGGAATCACATGATCCATATTATACGAATAGTTGATCTATTGATCAACGAACAAACACAAGTTCATAGTTCAACATAGCGGAAGCGTAAGATACAAGGACTCTCTAGTCCACAGGCCAACGCTTGACGTCGGAAGGCGCTTAGTTGTCGTAGGTGCCCTGCTGGTCATCTCCTTGGTCATCTTCATACTCTGGCCATTTGAATAGCCAGGGACAAAGCCGTGAGTATGTTGAGTACTCGCAAACTAATATTAATGTAAGTGCTAGACATTCTAGTATGGTTTGCTAAGCTCTAGTTTATTTGCATAAAGCTAGTTTTAGTTCACAAAGTTTGAGAAAAGCTTATTCAAGAGCTAACTAACTCAAGTGGGAACATTAGTGTCATTCCCACCATTCAAGTGGTGATTTCAATTCAATTCACCACAAGTCAATTCACCATCATCCTTTTCAACATCATTTTCAAAGATATGACATCGGAAACTGTATGGCCTTTCCAACCGTCATGCTTGAAGTGGACGCGGCTATTCGAATAGGTTTACACTCTGCAGAGGTTGCACACTTGTGCCACGACATTTGATTTCATCCGTCGGGATTACCCCGAATCATCGTAACACAGTACGCGGATCATCAACCATAACCTTTCACTTACAAATCCTAGTATGAGCACCTCTCGCCATGAGCTTGGCCTCCCAGTGAAGACCGACTGTCAACCTGGGAACTGCACAGGGCTTGGGCCGGACATTCACCTCATTTCGCATCATATCATATCATTTCTTTTGTGGTAGAGGCAGCTTTCGGCATAACCCCAATGACGCTTGTTTAGAGGGAACCCATACTAAGACGCATAAACTTCCAGTTAAGCCCTACCCATAATCATGTATTGTGGGGGTACTTAATAATTGGAAAGGTATCGCATTCAAACCAACATCATTGTTTTATCAAAAATCACCATCTTCTCTTGTTCCCATTCACCTTCAAAAATCATTCAATGGAATGCATCTTCATTCCAAGGTTTCAAAATCACTTCAAATTCACATTGTTTCCATCTAGAGTAGTCAAGTTTTAACTCATTAGCACTAGCTCTAATTCATGAGGGGTGCTAACTTGATTTGCTTGGGGAAGACTAATTCACTACTCTAGTCATCAACTTGTACTTGGACCAAAGTTAACTATAAAAGTAACTCATTTAGAAAACAAGTAAAAACTTGTAAAGTAAAAATTTGGGATGGGTCATATAAGAAAAGATAAGAAACATGGTGCCTTGCCCCAAGGGGCTTTGCACTTTGCAAGAATATTAGCTTGCCTTGGTAGTTCTCAAACTGTTCCTCCTCCTCCTCTTGGTAGCAACCTTCTTCTTCGGCGTACTCTCCGGTGCTACCGTCTAAATTTGAATACGAGTATAATTACTCACTAATTCAATGGTTATTCCATACATCACATATATCACACAAACTACTCTATGCACACAAATAAATTAACTAGAGTACATGGGTTGTGGGGTTTAAATAGAATTCACTTCTTTGTATTTTATATGTAAATGATAGTTTTCATAGGGTTCTTGAGAAATAATTTCCTCTCATTGAAATCTTCTTAAGATTTAATTTCTCAAACAATCATGGATGAACTCATATTGACCTAAGTCAAATGTTCATCATCATCATTTGGGAAAATGATTTAAATGAGGTGGATCACCTCATATCATTTAGTATCACTACATATGATTTAAATCTCAAGTAATTCATATAAGAGAGTTTGGGACCAGGGGTCCAAACATCCCATGAATTCATGTGAGACAAGTTTAAATGAATTATAAGACTTCACATAATTTGTTTTAATAGTTTTGGACAATATCCACTAGTTAAACTAGCCGTAATATCCATTCATTAAACCATGGCATGATCATACAAAGTGACCACACCATTTTATTGCATAAACAATTAGTGTAAGTCAAATGTGAGCTATTAGAGTTGGAATTAACTTAATATCTATTTTGGTTGATTTTTAATAATTATTTGAATAGGGAAAAGTCCCTGTCTTGTTATTTTTATCACATTTATTCTACCAAGAATCTGGCCATGAGGCCAGTGGCATTGGCTAGATAATTTCTCTAGCTTTCCAACCATATAAAGTTCATCAAATTTGGTTTAGCCAATTTAAATCTATTGAATTTCAAAGTGAGGGCAGTATTGAAATTCATTTGTTATTATTTAAACGGGATTTGAATTAACAGGCCGGCGGGAAAACTAAACGGGCTGCCAGATTTAAAAACGGCCCAAACCAACCCAGTCCAGCCCAGCCACAGTCCACAGACGCGCGGGCTGCCTGACAGGGTGGGGTCCGCCTGTCAGCGACTATTATAACCCGAATCGGTATGTTTTAAAGGGGAGCGTCGGATCAGAATCCAATCGAACGGCCGTGGTTCATCGTCGTCGCCGATGAGAACCCGACGATGCGGCGGCGGCAGTAGGGGGTGGGAGAGCTTACGGCGGCTCCAGCAAGGGATGGCAATATGCGCGAGGTAGATGTGGACGACGGCGGTTCTCCTGGTACTGGCGGCGTCGCCTGAGGTGGCTCCAATCGTTGGCGAGCTTCCGCGGCGGCGTGCGGCAGTGAGGTAGAAATTGGGTGGCTCTGGTGGTCAATGTGGAGCGGCGAGGTGGCTGGGAGATCAAGGAAGGAGAGGGAGGAGTGGTGGTGTGAAGGAATCGACGAGGCGAGGCCTCCTTTTATAGGCGAGCGAGTGCCCGAGGCTCTGCGGCGAACTCGACAAGGGCGCGGCGTCTCCGGCGGTCTATCGAGCTAGGCGGCGATGCTGTCGGGTTCTCCTCATCCAGGCGAAGCTAATGGTGGCGACAGCGTGGTCGGGGAGGGCCTGGTTTGGTCGTCTTGCTTCCGTGTCTGTCGCGCCCGCGACGGAGCAGGGTTGGCTTCTCCGGCAACGGCGGGTGCAGGTCGTGGTCGAGGGCGTGTCCAACGGCGTCGCGGTGTCACGGTGAGGCTCAAGGTGTTGCGAGCGGGTCCAGGGGCTGCTTGTACTGGCGGGGTGGCGCGTGGCCAGTGCGCGTCCATGGCGCGCATGGTCGCGACGCGAGCGGCATGCTGGGCGATTTTGGGCGCGCGATCTCCGGCGAGCTACGGCGTCTACCTCGACAACGGCGGTTGCTAGGTGGTGTAGGGAGGCACGGTGGTGAGCTTGGGCACCAGGGCCAGCAGGGGAGATGAAGGAGAGAAGAGGGAGAAGAACATGGTCGGCATGGGCCGGCATGGCCATGTCTTTGCTTGTTCTCTCTCTCTCCCTAGGGTTTCTATGCAGCACTTAGGGTTAGAGGGGGCCAGGGGACCAAATGGTGTAGGTTAGAGTAGATTTGTTGGGTTAGATCACTATTTGCTATAGTGTGCAAATAGTGCCCGATTTTGGAATTTACAAAATTGTCCAAATTTGAATTAATTCAAATGGTGAACCTTTTTGAAATGTGAGTGTTGATATAAGTTGTAAATGACCAGAGGTGATTTGAGGTGGTGGTGGAATTTTTAGAATTCAAAAATTTGCCAAAATGGCTAAGTGGGGAATGTTGCATATGTTAAAAAGTTGGGACTTTGGATGAGCCTTGCTCATGATCAAAGATGATTTTGGCATGGTGATCTTCACCAAAATTGTTCACCTTGATGTTGACTTTGAAATGGTGCAAAGAGTTAGCAAGAGTTGGTTTGGGAAAATTGAATGGCAAGGGCTCAAAGTAGTGATCAGACTAGAATTGTCAAAATTGACCATTATCATATGTGAGTGGGAATTGTGTTTGAATTCCATTTGAATTGTGAAACTTTGATTCCAAAAGTTGTAATAAGTGTTTAATAACATTATTCAACTAATGGTGAAGGCCAAATAGGTCTAGGGTCAAAATTTATAAAAATGCCATAGGGCATATGTGAGGGTTTTTAGGGTTTTGCATTTTATGGAATTTCTTCCTCTTTGATTTATTTGGTTGGTGATCTTCATATGATCACACTAGGGTTTTAGAGCATATCAAATACAAGTAATAACAATCATCATGGCATATCACTCAAATGCACAAGTCCTATGCATGGTACTATATGCAAAAAAGAAAAGTTTTTGTTGGTTTGAAATTTTGCTTTTCTGGAATTCTCTAACTTTCTTTTTATTGAAATTTGGGGTGTTACAAACCCTAACCTCCTGAGCTCTGGCGACACGCGTTCGCCGCCGTCTTCGCCGAATTACTCCGGTCGCCTCCGGCGAGATCGGTCGCAAAAGAACGGCCGCTCGACGGCGCACCTATCGGTCCGTGTTGATCTGTGTTTTATCGCCGCCACCGCTCGCCCCCAACTCATCTGTGGCACGGCCGTGGTGATCCGCGGCGATTCGTCGCTCGCCGACGAACCACACGCGGTGGCGCGGCCGTGTGCCTTGCCGTGGTGGTTGATGTCTACGCACGCTTCTATTCCTGTAGACAGTGTTGGGCCTCCAAGAGCAGAGGTTTGTAGAACAGCAGCAAGTTTCCCTTAAGTGAATCACCCAAGGTTTATCGAACTCATGGAGGTAGAGGTCAAAGATATCCCTCTCAAGCAACCCTGCAATTACGATACAAGAAGTCTCTTGTGTCCCCAACACACCTAATACACTTGTCAGATGTATAGGCGCACTAGTTCGACGAAGAGATAGTAAAATGCAAGTGATATGGATGAATATGAGTGGTAATAACAATCTGAAATAAATATGGAAGCAAGCAAACATGTAGCAGAACTTGTTGGAAACGGTATTTCAATGCTTAGAAATAAGGCCTAGGGATCATACTTTCTATAACATCCCAAATTTTCAAAACAAGAAAGAAAATGAATTTCCTTTTCCCAAAAATGAGAACCAACAAAAACTTTTCTTAGATAAAGTGCTATGCATAGTGCTTATACCTAATACTTGTGTTTTGCCCTGATTATGTGTTCTTTGCTCTACACCCATTTCCAAAACCCTAAACCCTAACCTTCTCAAAACAAAGGAGATCAATTCTTGAGAAACCCAAAATAAAATGAAAAGACATATATGGGCATATAGCCCTAATATGTGAATCTTGAACCCTACCCTTTCTTACTTTGATAAATGGTGTTGAACCATGGTAAACCCCACTAAACCCTAAACCTCATCCCTCTGGTCACCAACCTTTGAAAAACAAAATAAAAAGAAATGATCTAAATAAGAAAAAGGCATATGCAAGCCTATGGCTATTTTTGCAAATATTAAACTTTGCTATGTCTACCTTGAGTAGATGATTTTGAAATACCTCAACACAACTAACCAAGTACTTACCAACAAATCCAAGTGAGAAACAAAGGTGAATTAAAACATATGCATAGAGGCATATGTGGCACTTAGCCAAAATATCAAATCTTGACCTAGGCACCCACATCGCCCCAAAATGGTTTGAACCCTTTACCCAACTCAATCTAACACAAAGTAAACCTCACACATGCCAAAGAAAAGCAAAGGAAAAGAAAAGAATAAAAAGTAGAAAATCACAAAACCCTCACATATGGTTTATGCCATTTTTTCCAAATCTTTGACCTAGACCAATTTGGCCTTCACCATTAGTTGTATTATGTTACTAAAGACTTATTACCACTTTTGGAATCCAAGAAACCCAAATCAAATGGAGAGAAAATCAAAAACCTAGTCACATATGATAATGGTCATATGTGCCACTTTTATTATCTTACCCACTTTGAGCCTCTTTAGTAAGAGATTTTCAAACCAAACTTTGCCAACTCTTGGCACCTCATCCAAGACCACATCAAGGTGAACAACTTTGCTCAAGACCACCCCTGCAAATTCCTTTCCAATTTCAAACTATGCTCAAGCCAAGAAGGGACTTTGAATCAAATTCAAGAATCTCCCACTTTGCAACTTTTGCAATTCTTTTATTTTTAAAATTCCACCACCACACATGCTTGTCTCTGGTCATTTACAACTCAACCATATCAACCACTTTCAAATTTTGGAACCACTTGACCCAAACCAAATTTTGGCAAAAACTTGACAATTCAAATAGGCATCAAACCCCAAAACCAATATTCCCAATAGTGTTGGCTTAATTCTTGTCTCCCCTTGCTTCACACATGTCCCCTGGCCCCCCTCTCAACCTACACCCTGCATAGTACCCCTAGGTGAAGGCCAAACATGGCATGACCATGCCATGCCGGCCATGTGGACACACACCAAGCCACCCTAGCCACCCTACCTTGCTAGCCATGCCAACCTTGTCCCCCAGCACCCCCTTGCCCTACTGGACACGCCTGCACTAGCCATGGTCACGGAGGAACCCTGCTCCGCCGGGAACGCGCCGTGACCGACGTGCCCAGAACGCGCAAGGCGCGCGCCAGACACGCCCTGGGCGCGACAGAGCATCGCCGTGCGCCGTCGACCCAGGCCCCCTCTCACTAGCTCCCTCCTCCCACACGCTCCCCTGGACGGCAGCAGTCCGCCAGACACGCGCCCGTGCCCTCACCATCGCCGTAGCCATCGACATCCTCGCCGTTCGTCCGCCACGGTACTGCGGAGACCCCTGCGCCTCCTGCTCGCCACGGACCACCATTTGCTGCGCCGTCAAGCTCCTTAGCCTCGCTTGGACACCGCCTACGCAACCCTACCCTCGCCTACTCCTATTTCTCGCCGGAAACGCCTCGACCTTGTCGGGTTAGCCGTAGACCCACGGCCACCTCCCGCTCCTATAAAAGGAGAGCTCCTCCTCCGCAATTGAGCACACCAACTCACTCCCCTTCTCTCTCTGATCCTCCTCTGCCCACTACCTCCTCACATTATCGCCGGTAGACCCCCAATCGACAGCTCGAGTCCACGGCGGAGCGGCAGAAGGCGCCGTCGATTTCGGCCACAATCGGAGGCGCCGTTTGTACCAGCCGCCTCGCCGTCGTCGACAACGTCGAACGCCGCCGACGCCCAGCCTCGCCGGAGCCCAGGATCGCCGCCGACCCCCTCCCTCCGCCGTGCCAGTACCTCCCCTCTCGTCGACGTAGATGACGCATGTGAGCCATTGATCCTTGCTCTAATCGTATGTCTGAGAATGATTGGTACCGTTTCGGGTTATATGACCCGCTGACAGGCGTGCCCCACTGTCAGGTGGCTTACTGTGTGGGAAGCGAAGCTGGGCCGACCCACTTCTCTCTCCCCCTCGCTGGCCCGTTAATTTTCCCGCCAGGGCCCAAAGATTTGAATTGGTTTAATTCATTTCAGTTCAAATTCAAATACTGGTGCTTTGCTAAAATTGATATAAAACAAAATCTACCACACCATTTTGGACCAACTTTATATTGTTGGAAAGCTTATGAAAAGCCCTATCCAACCACACTGGTCTCACATTGAAATCTTTTGTATAATAAATGTGACAAAAATAACAAGTCAGAGACTTTTACAACTTCAAACAATTCTTAAAAATCAACCAAAAGTGCTATTAAGTTGATTTCAACTCCAATAGCTCACATTTCACTTACACTAATTGTTTATGCAAAAATATGGCCTGGTTACTTTGAGTGATCATGGCCCAAATTAAATAAAGGACTATATGGCTATTTTAGTGAGTGGATATTGTCCAAAACTATTATGCAAATTGTATCAAGTGTTGTACTTCATTTAAATCTTGTCCCAAGTACTTTCATATGAAGTTTGGACCACTGGTCAAATACTCTCACATGAAATATTTGGTGATTTTAAATCATATTTAGCTTTGTTAAATTGTATGAGGTATTCTACCTCATTTAAATTATTTTCCCAAATGATGATGATGAATGGTTAACTTAGGTCAACATTATTTCATGTATGATTGTTTGAGGAAGTTAAATCTTGAGAAGATTCAATGAGAGGAAAGTATTTTCCCCAAGAACTAAATGGAAACTATCATTTACATATATAATAAGAGGAAATTATTTCTCTAACACTAAATAAGAAAACATTAGATTTATTTTAGGTAGCAATGTTAAGTAATGATGTTAGATCTTTTGGAGTGAGCCATTAAGGCTAATTAAGGCTACTTAAGTATTGTTTGGTGATTGTATCCTTGTATTCGTGTATAGACGCTAGTACCGGAGAATACAAGGAAGAGGAAGGATTCTACCCAGAAGAAGAAGAAGACTTTGATCACCTCAACCATCAAGGCAAGCTAACACCAATGCAAGCTCTATTGTTGCAAGCTCATATTCTTGCAAAGTGCAAAGCCCTTTGGGGCAAGGCATCTTTAGTCTTACCTTTCTTACCACAATCCTATCCCAAGTTTTTACCATACAAGTTTTTACTTGTTTTATTAAAGAGTTACTTTTATAGTTAACTTTGGTCTAAGTTAAGAGGTTACTAGAGTAGTAAAGTTAGTCTCAAGCTAGCCAAGCAAGATAGCACCCCTCGTGATTAGTGCTAGTGGTAAATATTAAAACTTGACTACTCTAGATGGGAACATGTGACTTGTTATAAATTTGAAACCTTGGAATGATGAGTCATTCCATTGAATGATTTTTGAAGGTGAATGTGACTTGGAGAAGATGGTGATTTTTGATAAAACTGATATTGGTTTGGATGCGATACCTTTCCAATTTTTGAGTACCCCCACAATACCTGATTATGGGTAGGGCTTAACTGGAAGTTTACACATCTTAGTATGGGTTCCCTCTAAAACACACATCATAGGGGTTATGCCGAGGCTGCCTCCGTTGTTGAGAAATGATGTGAATTGAGGTGAATTGTACGGCCAAGCCCTGTGCAGTTCCCAGGTTGACAATTGGTCTTCACTGGGAGGCCAAGCTCATGGGGAGAGGTGCTCATACTAGGGTATGTAAGTGAAAGGTTATGGTTGATGATCCGCGTACTGAGTTACGATGATTCGAGGCTATCCTCGATGGATGAAATCAAATGTTGTGGCACAAGTGTGCAACCTCTGCAGAGTGTAAACCTATTCGAATAGCAGTGTCCACGGTTACGGACGGTTGGAAAGGCCATACAGTTTCCGGTGTCAGATTCTTGAAAAGATTGATGAAGTGAATGGTGATTTTGAACTGAGTTGCTTTGAAACACAACTGAGTTGTGGGAATGACACTAATGTTCCCACTTGAGTTAGTTAGCACATGAAGAGTCTTTATCAAATACTTGTGAACTAAAATTGGCTTTATGCAAATACAACTAGAATTAGCACCCCCTTACTAGAATTGATAGTACTTACACTAGTATTTAGTTTGCGAGTACTTTAAAGTACTCACGGCTGTGTCCCTGGCTATTCAAATGGCCAGACTATGAAGAGGAGCAGAACTACCAGGAGGACGGACAACAAGATGTCTACGACAACTAGGGAATCTTCTGACGTCAGACGTTGGCCTGTGGACTATAGAGTCCCTTCTATTTACGCTTCCGCTATGAACTTTGTGTTCGTTGATCAATAGATCAACTATTTGTGTAATATGGATCATGTGATCTAAATTTGTAAGACAAGTATGGTTTGTAATGAATGATGACTTATGATATTCGACTGTTATGTCTCGCAACAACAATATTCCTGGGATTGCAATTTATGGCATAACAGGCATCTGAACTTAAAAATCCGGGTGTTGACAAGTTGGTATCAGAGCCATTGTTTGACCTTAGGAGACCCTAGTTAGAATGGACGTCTGTAAAACTTAGTTTCAAAACCAAAGAAGTGAATATTTGTGAAAAACTTATTCTCACTCTCATCCTTGAGATCTTTTTCAAAATGGGAAATTCATGCTCTACTTTTTTCTTATAGAACTATCTAAAACTTTGCACACTTGTTTACTTCTTTAACTTACTCATCCTAATTACTCACAGATGGAGTACACCTGCAAGTCCTATCAGCTTGGCCACAGAGGAAACCTGATGTTCGAGAAGGATTTGACGCAACTAGTGGAATATCTAGGACGCCCGTATCCCGAGTTCTTCGGAGTACCCCTCACCAATCACTCAGGAGGACTGCCTCGGTGGGAAGTTACTGCAGATCTGCGAAGGAAGCTTGGAGCCCCAATATGGGAAACCATTTGGTTTTCTGTAACGGGAAACACTTGGAAGGAAGGACTAGTCAGAGCTATGCAAAAAGCAATTGCCCATCTGTGCGGACAAAATGAGAACAAGATCCAGAACACTCGCTTTGTTTACTACCCAAGACATGACCTAACGGGAAGACCGATGACCATGCCCCCGCACACGGAGATGAACCACTATGTCGCACATCTGGACTTCATGCTGTACAAGACCCGCAAGGAGTTGGACAACGTCCTCGCCTTTCGCCAGGCACATTACCCGTGAAGACGAAGAATCCACCCTGAAGAGTAGTATCACTAAAAGCACTTGAGTAGGTGTGAGTTGTATCAGGATCCCCTTGTATCATAGAGCGAATGAATGGTTCTTCAAACCAACGGTGTGTTATATTTGTAATGTGTGCTGTTTGGTATGAATGAAAAAGTGTTGCTAGTTTTTACCCCCTCAACACTACTCAAGTTTTCAAGTTTTGAACTTCGTGAACTTTAATTCAAACAAACCGTAGAAATTTCCCTCTTATCTTATCATCTACTCCGATGTTTAGATGGCCCCACCAACCCGCAGAGCCACCCAAGACGCCATGATGCAGATGCTGGAGATGATGATGGCAGACCGGGAAGCCGAGAGAGCTGAACGCCAAGCCAACATTGCTGCACTGCAACAGATCGCTCAAAACAACAATGGCCATGGAAACCATGACCACCCTGGGTCAAAGCTGAAGAACTTTCAGAACACCAACCCACATATTTTCAGCAAGACCGAAGAGCCCCTCGATGCTGATAACTGGCTCCAGACAATGGAGAACAACCTGGAGGTTGCGGGAGTAGAAGCCGCAGAAAAAGTGCTATTCGCCACCCACTACCTGTCAGGACCTGCAAGAGCCTGGTGGACAAGCGCCCGCGCAATGAATGTGGGACAGATGATGACCTGGGAGGACTGATACGTCTCAAATGTATCTATAATTTCTTATGTTCCATGCTACTTTTATGATGATACTCACATGTTTTATACACATTATATGTCGTATTTATGCATTTTCTGGCACCAACCTATTAACGAGATGCCGAAGAGCTAGTTGCTGTTTTCTGCTATTTTTGGTTTCAGAAATCCTAGTAAGGAAATATTCTCGGAATTGGACGAAATCAACGCCCAGGGGCCTATTTTTGCATGAAGCTTCCAGAAGACCGAGGGTGAAAGGAAGTGGGGCCACGAGGCGCCGACACAACAGGGCGGCGCGGCCTGGCCCTTGGCCGCGCGGCCCTGACGTGTGGGGCCCTCGTGTGGCCCCCCGCGTTGCCCTTCCGCCTACTTAAAGCCTTCGTCGCGAAACCCCCAGTACCGAGAGCCACGATACGGAAAACCTTCCAGAGACGCTGCCGCCGCCAATCCCATCTCGGGGGATTCACGAGATCGCCTCCGGCACCCTGCCGGAGAGGGGAATCATCTCCCGGAGGACTCTACACCGCCATGGTCGCCTCCGGATTGATGAGTGAGTAGTTCACCCCTGGACTATGGGTCCATAGCAGTAGCTAGATGGTCGTCTTCTCCTCATGTGCTTCATTGTCGGGTCTTGTGAGCTGCCTAACATGATCAAGATCATCTATCTGTAATGCTATATGTTGTGTTTGTTGGGATCCGATGGATAGAGAATACTATGTTATGTTGATTATCAATCTATTACCTATGTGTTGTTTATGATCTTGCATGCTCTCCGTTATTAGTAGAGGCTCTGGCCAAGTTTTTGCTCTTAACTCCAAGAGGGAGTATTTATGCTCGATAGTGGGTTCATGCCTCCATTAAATGCAGGACGGACAGAAAGTTCTAAGGTTGTGGATGTGCTGTTGCCACTAGGGATAAAACATTGATGCTATGTCCGAGGATGTAGTTATTGATTACATTACGCACCATACTTAATGCAATTGTTTGTTGTTTGCAACTTAATACTGGAAGGGGTTCGGATGATAACCTGAAAGTGGACTTTTTAGGCATAGATGCATGCTGGATAGCGGTCTATGTACTTTGTCGTAATGCCCAATTGAATCTCACAATACTCATCATATCATGTATGTGCATTGTCATGCTCTCTTTATTTGTCAATTGCCCAACTGTAATTTGTTCACCCAACATGCTATTTATCTTATGGGAGAGACACCTCTAGTGAACTGTGGACCCCGGTCCATTCTTTTACATCGAATACAATCTACTACAATACTTGTTCTACTATTCTCTGCAAACAATCATCATCCACACTATACATCTAATCCTTTGTTACAGCAAGCCGGTGAGATTGACAACCTCACTGTTTCGTTGGGGCAAAGTACTTTGGTTGTGTTGTGCAGGTTCCACGTTGGCGCCGGAATCCCTGGTGTTGCGCCGCACTACATCTCGCCGCCATCAACCTTCAACGTGCTTCTTGGCTCCTACTGGTTCGATAAACCTTGGTTTCTTACTGAGGGAAAACTTGCTGCTGTACGCATCACACCTTCCTCTTGGGGTTCCCAACGGACGTGTGTATACACGCTATCAAGCATATTTTCTGGCGCCGTTGCCGGGGAGATCAAGACACGCTGCAAGGGGAGTCTTCACAATCAAATCTCTTTACTTTGTTTTTGTCTTGCTTTATTTTATTTACTACTTTGTTTGCTGCACTAAATCAAAACACACAAAAAATTAGCTGCTAGTTTTACTTTACTTGCTATCTTGTTTGCTATATCAAAAACACAAAAAAAATTAGTTACTTGCATTTACTCTACTTATTTCATCATGTTTCCTCCTAAGTTCACTCTAAAAGACATACCGGTAGGACAAGGGTCTATCATTGGAAGAGATAATATAGAGGAATTTTTCATCATGTTAGTATGGTTGAAGATTTTGAAGATAGACACTTGGTAGAACTTGCTCCTACTTATGAAATTGCTGCTGCTTCTTTAGTACACATGATAGAAGCTAAATTTGTTAATCTCAATCCTATAATACAACATATGTTTCTTACACAAGGAGATATGGAAGAAGGAGAAAAGAAAGATTTTGTTTTAGAAACCCTTCTCAAAGAATTTGGAGGTATAGCAAGAGAAGCTAGAAAAGTTTTTACTAAATATAATATGCTTGGCTCTTATACCAACTTTGCCTGTATCCTTGAAAAGATGGATATGGATAGAATAAAGTACACTAATAATGTTAATAATGGTGGGGAGATTAAAGTACCGATACCTATTAAACTCCTAGGAATGCATGAAGCACTAGAAAAGAATTTTGATTGGATTGTTCCTGAAAATTTGTTTGATGAGAGTAGCAAGCCTAAGGGTAATGAAAAGGGAGCCTCTGAAACTTACATAGATAATATACAATGCATTGTTGAGAAAACTCCAAACCCCACTGTCAATGCTTCATCTCTTGATAATACTTGATATACACTTTCTGCGCCTAGCTGAAAGGCGTTAAAGAAAAGCGCTTATGGGAGACAACCCATGTTTTTACTACAGTAATTTTGTTTTATATTTGAGTCTTGGAAGTTGTTTACTACTGTAGCAACCTCTCCTTATCTTAGTTTTATTGCATTGTTGTGCCAAGTAAAGTCTCTAATAGAAGGATGATACTAGATTTGGATTACTGCCCAGAAACAGTTTTCTTTGCTGTCACGAATCTGGGCCTAATTCTCTGTAGGTAACTCAGAAAATTATGCCAATTTACGTGAGTGATCCTCAGATATGTACGCAACTTTCATTAGTTTTACCTTTTCTCATCTAAGCAAGTCTGGTGCCTGTTAAAAATACGTCTTTACGAACTGTTCTGTTTTGACAGATTCTGCCTTTTGTTTTGCATTGCCTGTTTTGTCATGCTTGATGGATTTTTCGATTCCATTGACTTTCAGTAGCTTTGTGCAATGTCCAGAAGTATAAAGAATGATTGTGTCACCTCTGAATATGTGAATTTTGATTATGCACTAACCCTCTAATGAGTTTGTTTTGAGTTTGGTGTGGAGGAAGTTTTCAAGGATCAAGAGAGGGAGATGATACAATATGATCAAGGAGAGTGAAAGCTCTAAGCTTGGGGATGCCCCGGTGGTTCAACCCTGCATATATCAAGAAGACTCAAGCGTCTAAGCTTGGGGATGCCCAAGGCATCCCCTTCTTCATCGACAACATTATCAGGTTCCTCTAGTGAAACTATATTTTTGTTCCGTCACATCTTATGTACTTTGCTTGGAGCGTCGGTTTGTTTTTGTTTCTGTTTTGTTTGAATAAAATGGATCCTAGCATTCATTGTGTGGGAGAGAGACACGCTCCGCTATTGCATATGGACAAATATGTCCTTAGGCTTTACTCATAGTATTCATGGCGAAAGTTTCTTCTTCGTTAAATTGTTATATGGTTGGAATTGGAAAATGATATATGTGGTAATTGGTATAATATCTTGAATAATGTGATACTTGGCAATTGTTGTGCTCATATTTAAGCTCTTGCATCATATACTTTGCACCTATTAATGAAGAAATACATAGAGCATGCTAAAATCTGATTTGCATGTTTGGTTTCTCTAAGGTCTAGATAATTTCTAGTATTGAGTTTGAACAACAAGGAAGACGGTGTAGAGTCATATAATGTTTACAATATGTCTTTTATGTGAGTTTTGCTGCACCGCTTCATCCATGTGTTTGTTTCAAATAACTTTGCTAGCCTAAACCTTGTATCGAGAAGGAATACTTCTCATGCATCCAAAATCCTTGAGCCAACCACTATGCCATTTGTGTCCACCATACCTACCTACTACATGGTATTTCTCCGCCATTCCAAAGTAAATCGCTTGAGTGCTACCTTTAAAATATCCATTCTTCACCTTTACAATATATAGCTCATGGGACAAATAGCTTAAAAACTATTGTGGTATTGAATATGTACTTATGCACTTTATCTCTTATTAAGTTGCTTGTTATGCGATAACCATGTTTCTGGGGACGCCATCAACTACTCTTTTGTTGAATATCATGTGAGTTGCTATGCATGTCCGTCTTGTCTGAAGTAAGGGAGATTTACCACTAATTTAATGGTTAGAGCATGCATGATGTTAGAGAAGAACATTGGGCCGCTAACTAAAGCCATGAATCATGGTGGAAGTTTCAGTTTTGGACATATATCCTCGATCTCATAGGAGAACATTAATTGTTGCTACATGCTTATGCATTAAAGAGGAGTCCATTATCTGTTATCTATGTTGTCCCGGTATGGATGTCTAAGTTGAGAATAATCAAAAGCGAGAAATCCAATGCGAACTTTCTCCTTAGACCTTTGTACAGGCGGCATAGAGGTACCCCTTTGTGACACTTGGTTAAAACATGTGTATTGCGATGATAATCCCGGTAATCCAAGCTAATTAGGACAAGGTGCGGGCACTATTAGTATACTATGCATGAGGCTTGCAACTTGTAGGATATAATTTACATAACTCATATGCTTTATTACTACCGTTGACAAAATTGTTTCTTGTTTTCAAAACCAAAGCTCTAGCACAAATATAGCAATCAATGCTTCCCTCTGCGAAGGGCCTTTCTTTTACTTTTATGTTGAGTCAGTTCACCTATTTCTCTCCACCTCAAGAAGCAAACACTTGTGTGAACTGTGCATTGATTCCTACATACTTGCATATTGCATTTGTTATATTACTTTGCATTGACAATATCCATGAGATATACATGTTACAAGTTGAAAGCAACCGCTGAAACTTCATCTTCCTTTGTGTTGCTTCAATACCTTTACTTTGAATTATTGCTTTATGAGTTAACTCTTATGCAAGACTTATTGATGCTTGTCTTGAAGTACTATTCATGAAAAGTCTTTGCTTTATGATTCAATTGTTTACTCATGTCATTTACCATTGTTTCAAATCGCTGCATTCATTACATGTGCTTACAATAGTATTGATCAAGATTATGTTGGTAGCATTGTCACTAAGAAATTATCTTTGTTATCGTTTACCTACTCGGGACAAGTAGGAACTAAGCTTGGGGATGCTTGATACGTCTCAAACGTATCTATAATTTCTTATATTCCATGCTACTTTTATGATGATACTCACATGTTTTATACACATTATATGTCGTATTTATGCATTTTCCGGCACTAACCTATAAACGAGATGCCGAAGAGCCAGTTGCTGTTTTCTGCTGTTTTTGGTTTCAGAAATCCTAGTAAGGAAATATTCTCGGAATTGGACGAAATCAACGCCCAGGGGCCTATTTTTGCATGAAGCTTCCAGAAGACCGAGGGGGAAAGGAAGTGGGGCCACGAGGCGCCGACACAACAGGGCGGCGCGGCCTGGCCCTTGGCCGCGCGGCCCTGGCGTGTGGGGCCCTCGTGTGGCCCCCCGCGTTGCCCTTCCGCCTACTTAAAGCCTTCGTCGCGAAACCCCCAAGCATCGAGAGCCACGATACGGAAAACCTTCCAGAGACGCCGCCGCCGCCAATCCCATCTCGGGGGATTCAGGAGATCGCCTCCGGCACCCTGCCGGAGAGGGGAATCATCTCCCGGAGGACTCTACACCGCCATGGTCGCCTCCGGATTGATGAGTGAGTAGTTCACCCCTGGACTATGGGTCCATAGCAGTAGCTAGATGGTCGTCTTCTCCTCATGTGCTTCATTGTCGGGTCTTGTGAGCTGCCTAACATGATCAAGATCATCTATCTGTAATGCTATATGTTGTGTTTGTTGGGATCCGATGGATAGAGAATACTATGTTATGTTGATTATCAATCTATTACCTATGTGTTGTTTATGATCTTGCATGCTCTCCGTTATTAGTAGAGGCTCTGGCCAAGTTTTTGCTCTTAACTCCAAGAGGGAGTATTTATGCTCGATAGTGGGTTCATGCCTCCATTAAATCTGGGACAGTGACAGAAAGTTCTAAGGTTGTGGATGTGCTGTTGCCACTAGGGATAAAACATTGATGCTATGTCCGAGGATGTAGTTATTGATTACATTACGCACCATACTTAATGCAATTGTTTGTTGTTTGCAACTTAATACTGGAAGGGGTTCGGATGATAACCTGAAAGTAGACTTTTTAGGCATAGATGCATGCTGGATAGCGGTCTATGTACTTTGTCGTAATGCCCAATTGAATCTCACAATACTCATCATATCATGTATGTGCATTGTCATGCTCTCTTTATTTGTCAATTGCCCAACTGTAATTTGTTCACCCAACATGCTATTTATCTTATGGGAGAGACACCTCTAGTGAACTGTGGACCCCGGTCCATTCTTTTACATCGAATACAATCTACTGCAATACTTGTTCTACTATTCTCTGCAAACAATCATCATCCACACTATACATCTAATCCTTTGTTACAGCAAGCCGGTGAGATTGACAACCTCACTGTTTCGTTGGGGCAAAGTACTTTGGTTGTGTTGTGCAGGTTCCACGTTGGCGCCGGAATCCCTGGTGTTGCGCCGCACTACATCTCGCCGCCATCAACCTTCAACGTGCTTCTTGGCTCCTACTGGTTTGATAAACCTTGGTTTCTTACTGAGGGAAAACTTGCTGCTGTACGCATCACACCTTCCTCTTGGGGTTCCCAACGGACGTGTGTATACACGCTATCAAGGACTTCAAGACCAAGTTTAGCAAATACCATGTGCCCCAAGGACTGATTAAGAAGATGAGAGACGAGTTCCGTGAACTCAAACAAGGTAGAATGTCCGTGGTAGAATACCGCGACAGATTCCTTACTCTGTCAAGGTACGCCCCGGACGAAACTGACACCAACGAGAAGCGGAAGGAGAGATTTCTGAACGGACTGCACGACGAGATGCAGACTGTACTGGTCAACATTCCCTTTGCTGATCTAGAAGCCCTGGTGGACTCTGCCATTCAGATGGAAGGAAAACTGCACCAAGGCAACGAGAACCACAAACGCCGGATGATGAACCAGCATGGGTCTAGCAACACCCAGAAGTACCGCAACAACTCATATGGAGGATATGCTCCAAGATACAACAAGCCCACTGCTCAGAATTACCGCCCAAACTACACCAACAACCACGGAGGACCCCCGAAACCCGGAGGCAACAACAACCCCAACAACAACAACAACAACACCAACCCCAACAGCAACAACAACAATGGGAACAACAACAACACCAACACTGGCCCTAGGACTGGAAGCAACGCCATCCCCGTCGCCACCAAGGACAAGGCCACCATCACTTGTTATGAGTGTGGAGTGGTTGGGCATTACTCCAATGAGTGCCCCAAAAGATTAGCCAAGATTTCCGCCAACACCGCTGCACCTGCTCAGAACCAGCGCCGCTTTGCCGCAAGAAGGAACCAGAACAACAACAACGGCCGCCTCTACAACATGACTGCAACAGAAGCCCAGGAAGCACCTCAGGCCATGCCAAGTATGTGTCCCTATTAAATCATATCGCCCAATCTCTCTTAGGAACCTAACTTTTCTTAAAATCTCGGGACGAGATTTGTTTAAGGGGGAAGGGTTTGTAACGTCCCAAATTTTCAAAACAAGAAAGAAAATGAATTTACTTTTCCCAAAAATGAGAACCAACACAACCTTTTCTTAGATAAAGTGCTATGCATAGTGCTTATACCTAATACTTGTGTTTTTCCCTGATTATGTGTTCTTTGCTCTACACCCATTTCCAAAACCCTAAACCCTAACCTTCTCAAAACAAAGGAGATCAATTTTTGAGAAACCCAAAATAAAATGAAAAGACATATGTGGGCATATAGCCCTAATATGTGAATCTTGAACCCTACCCTTTCTTACTTTGATAAATGGTGGTGAACCATGGTAAACCCCACTAAACCCTAAACCTCATCCCTCTGGTCACCAACCTTTGAAAAACAAAATAAAAAGAAATGATCTAAATAAGAAAAAGGCATATGCAAGCCTATGGCTATTTTTGCAAATATTAAACTTTGCTATGTCTACCTTGAGTAGATGATTTTGAAATACCTCAACACAACTAACCAAGTACTTACCAACAAATCCAAGTGAGAAACAAAGGTGAATTAAAACATATGCATAGAAGCATGTGTGGCACTTAGCCAAAATATCAAATCTTGACCTAGGCACCCACATCGCCCCGAAATGGTTTGAACCCTTTACCCAACTCAATCTAACACAAAGTAAACCTCACACATGCCAAAGAAAATCAAAGGAAAAGAAAAGAATAAAAAGTAGAAAATCACAAAACCCTCACATATGGTTTATGCCATTTTTTCCAAATTTTTGACCTAGACCAATTTGGCCTTCACCATTAGTTGTATTATGTTACTAAATACTTATTACCACTTTTGGAATCCAAGAAACCCAAATCAAATGGAGAGAAAATCAAAAACCTAGTCACATATGATAATGGTCATATGTGCCACTTTTATTATCTTACCCACTTTGAGCCTCTTTAGTAAGAGATTTTCAAACCAAACTTTGCCAACTCTTGGCACCTCATCCAAGACCACATCAAGGTGAACAACTTTGCTCAAGACCACCCCTGCAAATTCCTTTCCAATTTCAAACTATGCTCAAGCCAAGAAGGGACTTTAAATCAAATTCAAGAATCTCCCACTTTGCAACTTTTGCGATTCTTTTATTTTTAAAATTCCACCACCACACATGCTTTTCTCTGGTCATTTACAACTCAACCATATCAACCACTTTCAAATTTTCGAACCACTTGACCCAAACCAAATTTTGGCAAAAACTTGACAATTCAAATAGGCATCAAACCCCAAAACCACTATTCTGAATCGTGTTGGCTTAATTCTTGTCTCCCCTTGCTTCACACATGTCCCCTGGCCCCCCTCTCAACCTACACCCTGCATAGTACCCCTAGGTGAAAGCCAAACATGGCATGACCATGCCATGCCGGCCATGTGGACACACACCAAGCCACCCTAGCCTCCCTACCTTGCTAGCCATGCCAACCTTGTCCCCCAGCACCCCCTTGCCCTACTGGACACGCTTGCACTAGCCATGGTCGCGGAGGAACCCTGCTCCGCCAGGAACGCGCCGTGCCTGACGTGCCCAGAACGCGCCAGGCGCGCGCCAGACACGCCCTGGGCGCGACAGAGCATCGCCGTGTGCCGTCGACCCAGGCCCCCTCTCGCTAGCTCCCTCCTCCCACACGCTCCCCTGGACGGCAGTGCTGCTAGCGTGGTTGTAGTAGCTTCCTGATACGTCTCCGACGTATCGATAATTTCTTATGTTCCATGCCACATTATTGATGTTATCTACATGTTTTATGCACACTTTATGTCATATTCGTGCATTTTCTGGAACTAACCTAGTAACAAGATGCCGAAGTGCCGATTCTTTGTTTTCTGCTGTTTTTGGTTTCAGAAATCCTAGTAACGAAATATTCTCGGAATTGGACGAAATCAACGCCCAGGGTCCTATTTTGCCACGAAGCTTCCAGAAGTCCGAAGAGGAGACGAAGTGGGGCCACGAGGTGGCCACACCCTAGGGCGGCGCGCCCCCCCCCCCTTGGCCGCGCGGCCCTGTGGTGTGGGGCCCTCGTGCCGCCTCCTGACCGGCCCTTCCGCCTACTTAAAGCCTCCGTCGCGAAACCCCCAGTACCGAGAGCCACGATACGGAAAACCTTCCAGAGACGCCGCCGCCGCCGATCCCATCTCGGGGGATCCAGGAGATCGCCTCCGGCACCCTACCGGAGAGGGGAATCATCTCCCGGAGGACTCTATGCCGCCATGGTCGCCTCCGGAGAGATGTGTGAGTAGTCTACCCCTGGACTATGGGTCCATAGCAGTAGCTAGATGGTTGTCTTCTCCCCATTGTGCTTCATTGTCGGATCTTGTGAGCTGCCTAACATGATCAAGATCATCTATCTGTAATTCTATATGTTGCGTTTGTTGGGATCCGATGAATAGAGAATACTTGTTATGTTGATTATCAAAGTTATGTCTATGTGTTGTTTATGATCTTGCATGCTCTCCGTTACTAGTAGATGCTCTGGCCAAGTAGATGCTTGTAACTCCAAGAGGGAGTATTTATGCTCGATAGTGGGTTCATGCCTCCATTGATATCTCGGGGACAAGGATGTGAAAGTTCTAAGGTTGTGGATGTGCTGTTGCCACTAGGGATAAAACATTAGTGCTATGTTCAAGGATGTAGTTACTAGTTACATTACGCGCAATACTTAATGCAATTGTCTGTTGTTAGCAACTTAATACTGGAGGGGGTTCGGATGATAACCTGAAGGTGGACTTTTTAGGCATAGATGCATGCTGGATGGCGGTCTATGTACTTTGTCGTAATGCCCAATTAAATCTCACTATACTCATCATAATATGTATGTGCATGGTCATGCCCTCTTTATTTGTCAATTGCCCAACTGTAATTTGTTCACCCAACATGCTGTTTATCTTATGGGAGAGACACCTCTAGTGAACTGTGGACCCCGGTCCAATTCTCTATACTGAAATACAATCTACTGCAATACTTGTTCTACTGTTTTCTGCAAACAATCATCTTCCACACAATACGGTTAATCCTTTGTTACAGCAAGCCGGTGAGATTGACAACCTCACTGTTTCGTTGGGTCAAAGTACTTTGGTTGTGTTGTGCAGGTTCCACGTTGGCGCCGGAATCCCTGGTGTTGCGCCGCACTACATCCCGCCGCCATCAACCTTCAACGTGCTTCTTGGCTCCTCCTGGTTCGATAAACCTTGGTTTCTTTCTGAGGGAAAACTTGCTGCTGTGCGCATCATACCTTCCTCTTGGGGTTCCCAACGAACGTGTGAGTTACACGCCATCAAGCTCTTTTTCTGGCGCCGTTGCCGGGGAGATCAAGACACGCTGCAAGGGGAGTCTCCACTTCTCAATCTCTTTACTTTGTTTTTGTCTTGCTTAGTTTTATTTACTACTTTGTTTGCTGCACTAAATCAAAATACAAAAAAATTAGTTGCTAGTTTTACTTTATTTGCTATCTTGTTTGCTATATCAAAAACACAAAAAAAAAATTAGTTACTTGCATTTACTTTATCTAGTTTGCTTTATTTACTGTCTTGCACTCTATATTAAAAATACAAAAAAAATTAGTTACTTTTGTTACCATGTCTAGCTCTGAACCTGTTACTTCTTCGCCTGAAGAATTAGTCTTCACTTTTAAACAAGGGGATGAGGAGAGTTTTAAGGATGCTTGGTCTAGAATTTTTACTTCTTATCGTAAAACTGAACCTCAAATGACTCTAAGTTTGCTCCTTAGTAATTTTTATTTTGGTCTTATGATTCGCTATAGATATGCTTTGGATACTTTAGTGGGAGGAGATTTCCTTCATTGCAATGGGGATCAAGCTTTTAATGCCATAAAGAAGTTGGTTGCATCACATGATTCAGCTAATAACTTTGATTCAGCCATCACTAGCATTTATAATAGATTAAACAATCTCGAGATAAGTACATCTCGCTTGGATGATAACTATTGCCATGTTCGTAATCGTCTTGAACAAGTTCTAGTGAACTCTAAACTTTCATTGTGGGATCCTACTGTTAAAATTGTTATCGGTGATCGAACTCTTCGTGCCAATTGTGATATTATGTCTGAATTTTGCCTTATACCTGAGAGCATTTATAAATCTTTGAAACTTTGGGGAATCGATGAAGGAGGAGAAGAAATAACTCTCATTAATAACTCTGTTATAATTCCTAAGGGAATAGCTGCAGGTGTGCATACAACCATTCTTGGAAGAACAATATCCATTGATTATCTTGTTATTGAATGCGTAGGGACAGGAAAAATCACACTCGGAAGATCCCTGCTGAAATTATTGAGAGCAGTCATTGATGTGGGAGAAGGCACCCTGGAATTCACCTCTACACCGGGAGGAAATCATATATTTCCTAAATCAAAGGGAAAGAAAAACAATAAGAAAGGTAAGGGTAAAGCCCAAGGTAAGGTTGACACACCATCTCTTGATAATACTTGATACACACTTTCTGCGCCTAGCTGAAAGGCGTTAAAGAAAAGCGCTTATGGGAGACAACCCATGTTTTTACCTACAGCACTTTGTTTTTATTTTGTGTCTTGGAAGTTATTTACTACTGTAGCAACCTCTCCTTATCTTAGTTTAGTGTTTTGTTGTGCCAAGTAAAGTCGTTGATAGAAAAGTTCATACTAGATTTGGATTACTGCACAGAAACAGATTTCTTTGCTGTCACGGATCTGGGCTGTTTTCCCTGTAGTTAACTCAGAAAATTATGCCAATTTACGTGAGTGATCCTCAGATATGTATGCAACTTTCATTCAATTTGAGCATTTTCATTTGAGCAAGTCTGGTGCCTCGATAAAATTCGTCAATACGAACTGTTCTGTTTTGACAGATTCTGCCTTTTATTTCGCATTGCCTCTTTTGCTATGTTGGATGAATTTCTTTGATCCATTAATGTCCAGTAGCTTTATGCAATGTCCAGAAGTGTTAAGAATGATTGTGTCACCTCTGAACATGTTAATTTTTATTGTCGCTAACCCTCTAATGAGTTGTTCTAAGTTTGGTGTGGAGGAAGTTTTCAAGGATCAAGAGAGGAGTATGATGCAACATGATCAAGGAGAGTGAAAGCTCTAAGCTTGGGGATGCCCCGGTGGTTCACCCCTGCATATATTAAGAAGACTCAAGCGTCTAAGCTTGGGGATGCCCAAGGCATCCCCTTCTTCATCGACAACATTATCAGGTTCCTCCCCTGAAACTATATTTTTATTCCATCACATCTTATGTGCTTTTCTTGGAGCGTCGGTTTGTTTTTGTTTTTTTTGTTTTGTTTGAATAAAATGGATCCTAGCATTCACTTTATGGGAGAGAGACACGCTCCGCTGTAGCATATGGACAAGTATGTCCTTAGTTTCTACTCATAGTATTCATGGCGAAGTTTCTCCTTCGTTAAATTGTTATATGGTTGGAATTGGAAAATGATACATGTAGTAATTGCTATTAATGTCTTGGGTAATGTGATACTTGGCAATTGTTGTGCTCATGTTTAAGCTCTTGCATCATATGCTTTGCACCCATTAATGAAGAAATACATAGAGCATGCTAAAATTTGGTTTGCATATTTGGTTTCTCTAAGGTCTAGATAATTTCTAGTATTGAGTTTGAACAACAAGGAAGACGGTGTAGAGTCTTATAATGTTTTCAATATGTCTTTTATGTGAGTTTTGCTGCACCGGTTCATCCTTGTGTTTGTTTCAAATAAGCCTTGCTAGCCTAAACCTTGTATCGAGAGGGAATACTTCTCATGCATCCAAAATACTTGAGCCAACCACTATGCCATTTGTGTCCACCATACCTACCTACTACATGGTATTTCCCGCCATTCCAAAGTAAATTGCTTGAGTGCTACCTTTAAAATTCCATCATTCACCTTTGCAATATATAGCTCATGGGACAAATAGCTTAAAAACTATTGTGGTATTGAATATGTACTTATGCACTTTATCTCTTATTAAGTTGCTTGTTGTGCGATAACCATGTCTACTGGGGACGCCATCAACTACTCTTTGTTGAATTTCATGTGAGTTGCTATGCATGTTCGTCTTGTCTGAAGTAAGAGCGATCTACCACCTTATGGTTAAGCATGCATATTGTTAGAGAAGAACATTGGGCCGCTAACTAAAGCCATGATCCATGGTGGAAGTTTCAGTTTTGGACATATATCCTCAATCTCATATGAGAAAATTATTAATTGTTGTTACATGCTTATGCATAAAAGAGGAGTCCATTATCTGTTGTCTATGTTGTCCCGGTATGGATGTCTAAGTTGAGAATAATCAATAGCGAGAAATCCAATGCGAGCTTTCTCCTTAGACCTTTGTACAGGTGGCATAGAGGTACCCCTTTGTGACACTTGGTTAAAACATGTGCATTGCGATGATCCGGTAGTCCAAGCTAATTAGGACAAGGTGCGGGCACTATTAGTATACTATGCATGAGGCTTGCAACTTGTAAGATATAATTTACATGATACATATGCTTTATTACTACCGTTGACAAAATTGTTTCATGTTTTCAAAATCAAAGCTCTAGCACAAATATAGCAATCGATGCTTTTCCTCTATGGAGGACAATTCTTTTACTTTCAATGTTGAGTCAGTTCACCTATTTCTCTCCACCTCAAGAAGCAAACACTTGTGTGAACTGTGCATTGATTCCTACATACTTGCTTATTGCACTTATTATATTACTCTATGTTGACAATATCCATGAGATATACATGTACAAGTTGAAAGCAACCGCTGAAACTTAATCTTCCTTTGTGTTGCTTCAATGCTTTTACTTTGAATTATTGCTTTATGAGTTAACTCTTATGCAAGACTTATTGATGCTTGTCTTGAAGTGCTATTCATGAAAAGTCTTTGCTTTATGATTCACTTGTTTACTCATGTCATATACATTGTTTTGATCGCTGCATTCACTACATATGCTTTACAAATAGTATGATCAAGGTTATGATGGCATGTCACTCCAGAAATTATCTGTGTTATCGTTTTACTCGCTAGGGACGATCAGAACTAAGCTTGGGGATGCTGATACGTCTCCGACGTATCAATAATTTCTTATGTTCCATGCCACATTATTGATGTTATCTACATGTTTTATGCACACTTTATGTCATATTCGTGCATTTTCTGGAACTAACCTAGTAACAAGATGCCGAAGTGCCGATTCTTGTTTTCTGCTGTTTTTGGTTTCGTAAATCCTAGTAACGAAATATTCTCGGAATTGGACGAAATCAACGCCCAGGGTCCTATTTTGCCACGAAGCTTCCAGAAGTCCGAAGAGGAGACGAAGTGGGGCCACGAGGTGGCCACACCCTAGGGCGGCCCCCCCCCCTTGGCCGCGCGGCCCGGTGGTGTGGGGCCCTCGTGCCGCCTCTGACCTGCCTTCCGCCTACTTAAAGCCTCCGTCGCGAAACCCCCGCACGAGAGCCACGATACGGAAAACCTTCCAGAGACGCCGCCGCCGCCGCCGATCCCATCTCGGGGGATCCAGAGATCGCCTACGGCACCTGCCGGGAGAGGGAATCATCTCCGGAGGACTCTACGCCGCCATGGTCGCCTCCGGAGAGATGTGTGAGTAGTCTACCCCTGGACTATGGGTCCATAGCAGTAGCTAGATGGTTGTCTTCTCCCCATTGTGCTTCATTGTCGGATCTTGTGATCTGCCTAACATGATCAAGATCATCTATCTGTAATTCTATATGTTGCGTTTGTTGGGATCCGATGAATAGAGAATACTTGTTATGTTGATTATCAAAGTTATGTCTATGTGTTGTTTATGATCTTGCATGCTCTCCGTTACTAGTAGATGCTCTGGCCAAGTAGATGCTTGTAACTCCAAGAGGGAGTATTTATGCTCGATAGTGGGTTCATGCCTCCATTGATATCTGGGACAAATGAGAAAGTTCTAAGGTTGTGGATGTGCTGTTGCCACTAGGGATAAAACATTAGTGCTATGTTCAAGGATGTAGTTACTAGTTACATTACGCGCAATACTTAATGCAATTGTCCGTTGTTAGCAACTTAATATCGAGGGGGTTCGGATGATAACCTGAAGGTGGACTTTTTAGGCATAGATGCATGCTGGATGGCGGTCTATGTACTTTGTCGTAATGCCCAATTAAATCTCACTATACTCATCATAATATGTATGTGCATGGTCATGCCCTCTTTATTTGTCAATTGCCCAACTGTAATTTGTTCACCCAACATGCTGTTTATCTTATGGGAGAGACACCTCTAGTGAACTGTGGACCCCGGTCCAATTCTCTATACTGAAATACAATCTACTGCAATACTTGTTCTACTGTTTTCTGCAAACAATCATCTTCCACACAATATGGTTAATCCTTTGTTACAGCAAGCCGGTGAGATTGACAACCTCACTGTTTCGTTGGGGCAAAGTACTTTGGTTGTGTTGTGCAGGTTCCACGTTGGCGCCGGAATCCCTGGTGTTGCGCCGCACTACATCCCGCCGCCATCAACCTTCAACGTGCTTCTTGGCTCCTCCTGGTTCGATAAACCTTGGTTTCTTTCTGAGGGAAAACTTGCTGCTGTGCGCATCATACCTTCCTCTTGGGGTTCCCAACGAACGTGTGAGTTACACGCCATCACTTCCTTGTGACGGTAAAGCACTCGTCCGTTGGGAACCCCAAGTGGAAGGTATGATGTGTACAGCAGCAAGTCCCTCAGTAAGAAACCAAGGTTTATCGAACCAGTAGGAGCCAAGAAGCACGTTGAAAGTTGTTGGTGGCGGAGTGTAGTGCGGCGCAACACCAGGGATTCCGGCGCCAACGTGGAACCTGCACAACACAATGCAAGTACTTTGCCCCAACTTAACAGTGAGGTTATCAATCTCACCGGCTTGCTGTAACAAAGGATTAGATGTATAGTGTGGAAGATGATGTTTGCAAAGAACAGTAAGAACAAGTATTGCAGTAGATTGTATTCGATGTAAAAGAATGGACCGGGGTCCACAGTTCACTAGTGGTGTCTCTCCGATAAGAATTAGCATGTTGGGTGAACAAATTATAGTTGGGCAATTGACAAATAGAGAGGGCATGACAATGCACATACATATCATGATGAGTAGTGTGGAATTCAATTGGGCATTACGACAAAGTACATAGACCGCTATCCAGCATGCATCTATGCCTAAAAAGTCCACCTTCAGGTTATCATCCGAACCCCTTCCAGTATTATGTTGCAAACAACAGACAATTGCATTAAGTATGGTGCGTATTGTAATCAACACAAATATCCTTAGACAAAGCATTGATGTTTTATCCCTAGTGGCAACAACACATCCACAACCTTAGAACTTTCTCACACCGTCCTGCATTTAATGGAGGCATGAACCCACTATCGAGCATAAATACTCCCTCTTGGAGTTACAAGTATCAACTTGGCCAGAGCCTCTACTAGCAACGGAGAGCATGCAAGATCATAAGCAACACATAGATGATAGATTGATAATCAACATAACATAGTATTCCATATTCATCGTATCCCAACAAACGCAACATGTAGCATTACAGATAGATGATCTTGATCATGTTAGGCAGCTCACAAGATCCAACAATGATAGCACAATGAGGAGAAGACGACCATCTAGCTACTGCTATGGACCCATAGTCCAGGGGTGAACTACTCACACATCAATCCGGAGGCGATCATGGCGATGAAGAGTCCTCCGGGAGATGATTCCCCTCTCCGGCAGGGTGCCGGAGGCGATCTCCTGAATCCCCCGAGATAAGATTGGCGGCGGCGGCGTCTCTGGAAGGTTTTCCGTATCGTGGCTCTCGGTACTGGGTTTTCGCGACGAAGGCTTTAAGTAGGCGGAAGGGCGGAGTCGGAGGGCTGATGGGGGCCCCACACGCTAGGGTCGCGCGGGCCCTCCTTGGGCCGCGCCGCCCTAGTGTGGCGGCGCCTCGTCGCCCCACTTCGTTTCCCTTTCGGTGTTCTGGAAGCTTCGTGGAAAAATAAGCCCCTGGGCGTTGATTTCGTCCAATTCTGAGAATATTTCCTTACTAGGATTTCTGAAACCAAAAACAGCAGAAAATAGCAACTGGCTCTTCGGCATCTCGTCAATAGGTTAGTGCCGGAAAATGCATAAATATGACATAAAGTGTGTATAAAATATGTGAGTATCATCATAAAAGTAGCATGTAACATAAGAAATGATAGATACGTTTGAGACGTATCAACCATCCCCAAGCTTAGTTCCTACTCGTCCTCGAGTAGGTAAACGATAACAAAGATAATTTCTGAAGTGACATGCTATCATAATCTTGATCAATACTATTGTAAGCACATGTAGTGAATGCAGCGATTCGAAGCAATGGTAAAAGTAATGAGTAAACAACTGAATCATATAGCAAAGACTTTTCATGAATAGTACTTTCAAGACAAGTATCAATAAGTCTTGCATAAGACTTAACTCATAAAGCAATAGATTCAAAGTAAAAGCATTGAAGCAACACAAAGGAAGATATAAGTTTCAGCAGTTGCTTTCAACTTGTAACATGTATATCTCATGGATAGTTGTCAACATAAAGTAATATAACAAGTGCAATAGGTAAACATGTAAGAATCAATGCACACAGTTGACACAAGTGTTTGCTTCTAAGATAGAAAGAAGTAGGAAAACTGACTCAACATAAAAGTAAAAGAATGGCCCTTCACAGAGGGAAGCATGGATTGCTATATTTGTGCTAGAGCTTTCATTTTGAAAACAAGAAACAATTTTGTCAACGGTAGTAATAAAGCATATGTGTTATGTATAATATATCCTATAAGTTGCAAGCCTCATGCATAGATTACCAATAGTGCCCGCACCTCGTCCTAATTAGCTTGGATTTACATGGATTATCATTGCATAACATATGTTTTAACCAAGTGTCACAAAGGGGTACCTCTATGCCGCCTGTACAAAGGTCTAAGGAGAAAGTTCGCATTGGATTTCTTGCTTTTGATTATTCTCAACTTAGACATCCATACCGGGACAACATAGACAACATATAATGGACTCCTCTTTAATGCATAAGCATTCAACAACAGATAATATTCTCATAAGAGATTGAGGTTTGTTGTCCAAACTGAAACTTCCACCATGGATCATGGCTTTAGTTAGCGGCCCAATGTTCTTCTCTATCAATATGCATACTCAAACCATTTGATCATGATAAATCACCCTTACTTCAGACAAGACGAACATGCATAGCAACTCACATGATATTCAACAAAGAAATAGTTGATGGCGTCCCCAGGAACATGGTTATCGCTCAACAAGCAACTTATTAAGAGATAGAACACATAAGTACATATTCAATACCACAATAGTTTTTAAGCTATTTGTCCCATGAGCTATATATTGCAAAGACAAAGAATGGAATTTTAAAGGTAGCACTCAAGCAATTTACTTTTGAATGGCGGAAAATACCATGTAGTAGGTAGGTATGGTGGACACAAATGGCATAGTTTTTGGCTCAAGGATTTTGGATGCACGAGAAGTAATCCCTCTCAATACAAGTTTTAGGCTAGCAAGGTTGTTTGAAGCAAACACAAGTATGAACCGGTACAGCAAAACTTACATAAGAACATATTGCAAGCATTATAAGACTCTACACTGTCTTCCTTGTTGTTCAAACCCTCACCAGAAAATATCTAGACTTAGAGAGACCAATTATGCAAACCAAATTTTAACAAGCTCTACAGTATTTCTTCACTAATAGGTGCAAAGTACATGATGCAAGAGCTTAAACATGAGCACAACAATTACCAAGTATCACATTATTCAAGACATTCTACCAATTACCACATGTAGCATTTCCCGTTTCCAACCATATAACAATTTAACGAAGCAGTTCAACCTTCGCCATGAACATTAAGAATAAAGCTAAGGACATATGTGTTCATAAGCAACAGCGGAGCGTGTCTCTCTCCCACACAATGAATGCTAGGATCCAATTTTATTCAAAACAAAACAAAAACAAGAACATAAAGACGCTCCAAGTAAAGCACATAAGATGTGACGGAATAAAAATATAGTTTCACTAGAGGTGACCTGATAATGTTGTCGATGAAGAAGGGGATGCCTTGGGCATCCCCAAGATTAGATGCTTGAGTCTTCTTGAAATATGTAGGGATGAACCACGGGGGCATCCCCAAGCTTAGAGCTTTCACTCTACTTGATTATATTGTATCATCCTCCTCTCTTGATCCTTGAAAACTTCCTCCACACCAAACTCGAAACAAACTCATTAGAGGGTTAGTGCATAATCAAAAATTCACATGTTCAGAGGTGACATAATCATTCTTAACACTTCTGAACATTGCACAAAGCTACTGAAAGTTAATGGAACAAAGAAATCCATCAAGCATAGCAAAACAGGCAATGCGAAATAAAAGACAGAATCTGTCAAAACAGAACAATACGTAAAGACGAATTTTTCTGGGGCACCAGACTTGCTCAGATGAGAAAACTCAAAACTAATGAAAGTTGCGTACATATCTGAGGATCACATACGTAAATTGGCATATTTTTCTGAGTTACCTACAGACGTGGCGACTCAATTTCGTGACAGCAAGAAAACTGTTTCTGCGCAGTAATCCAAATCTAGTATCAACTTTATCATTAAAGACTTTACTTGGCACAACAATGCAATAAAATAAAGATAAGGAGAGGTTGCTACAGTAGTAACAACTTCCAAGACTCAAATAAACTAAAAGTGCATAAGTAAAAATCATGGGTTGTCTCCCATAAGCGCTTTTTCTTTAACGCCTTTCAGCTAGGCGCAGAAGGTGTGTATCAATTATTATCAAGAGATGAAGCATCAACATCAATAGGTATCTTAGATGCTCCATTATCTATAGTGGTATTAAGGGCTTTGTCAATTTTAGGCCTATAATAGTTTTTTGGTTTAGGCACCTTAGAGACATACATGAACTTTTGCTCCTTACCCACATAAGCTTTCTCCTTATACTTAAGAGAAGAAAAAGTTGAACCCAAGATTCCCATAGCTTCTTCAAGTTCACTAATCCTATGGGTTTGATTACCATGAGTAGCACAAGTTTCTAAGACGGAAATTCTCTCATTAATTCCTCCTAGAGATTTATCAAGTTTATCAGTGCTATTAAGTAATATTCCCAATTTAGTCTCAATGCTTGGAAGATTTTGCTCTATGGTCTCCATCTTTTTCATGACATCTTCAAGAGAGATTTCAATTTTAACTTCATTAACAGGTGGTTTTCCAAATAGACTCTCAATAATGCAACTAGCTTCTAAAGCAGGAGTGCCTAGGAAATTACCTCCCGCGAGACAATCAAGAACATACCTATTCCAGCTAGAGATGCCAACATAAAAATTCCTGAGTAGATAAATAGTGGAGTGTTTCTTAGTGCACCTATTATGAGCATCACTAATTCTATACCAAGCATCTTTTAAACATTCTCCCCGTTGTTGTTTAAACGAACGAACTTCAACTTCAGGATTACTCATTTTAGCAGTAGTAAATAAAGCAAACTAGATAAAGTAAATGCAAGTAACTAATTTTTTTGTGTTTTTAATATAGAGAACGCTTAATATAGAGAACGCAAACAAGATAGTAAATAAAGTAAAGCAAGTAACTAATTTTTTTTTGTATTTTGATATAAGAAAGCAAACAAAGCAGTAAATAAAATAAAGTAAAGAAAGACAAAAAAAAGTAAAGATATTGGAAGTGGAAGACTCCCCTTGCAGCGTGTCTTGATCTCCCCGGCAACGGCGCCAGAAAAAGTATGCTGCTAGCGTGGTAGTAGTAGCTTCCTTGTGACGGTAAAGCACTCGTCCATTGGGAACCCCAAGATGAAGGTATGATGTGTACAGCAGCAAGTTTCCCTCAGTAAGAAACCAAGGTTTATCGAACCTGTAGGAGCCAAGAAGCACGTTGAAGGTTGTTGGTGGCGGAGTGTAGTGCGGCACAACACCAGGGATTCCGGCGCCAACGTGGAACCTGCACAACACAATCCAAGTACTTTGCCCCAACTTAACAGTGAGGTTGTCAATCTCACCGGCTTGCTGTAACAAAGGATTAGATGTATAGTGTGGAAGATGATGTTTGCAAAGAACAGTAAGAACAAGTATTGCAGTAGATTGTATTCGATGTAAAAGAATGGACCAGGGTCCACAGTTCACTAGCGGTGTCTCTCCGATAAGAATTAGCATGTTGGGTGAACAAATTACAGTTGGGCAATTGACAAATAGAGACGGCATGACAATGCACATACATATCATGATGAGTAGTGTGGAATTCAATTGGGCATTACGACAAAGTACATAGACTGCTATCCAGCATGCATCTATGCCAAAAAAGTCCACCTTCAGGTTATCATCCGAACCCCTTCCAGTATTAAGTTGCAAACAACAGACAATTGCATTAAGTATGGTGTGTAATGTAATCAACACAAATATCCTTAGACAAAGAATTGATGTTTTATCCCTAGTGGCAACAGCACATCCACAACCTTAGAACTTTCTCACATCGTCCTGCATTTAATGGAGGCATGAACCCACTATCGAGTATAAATACTCCCTCTTGGAGTTACAAGTATCAACTTGGCCAGAGCCTCTACTAGCAACGGAGAGCATGCAAGATCATAAACAACACATAGATGATAGATTGATAATCAACATAACATAGTATTCCATATTCATCGGATCCCAACAAACGCAACATGTAGCATTACAGATAGATGATCTTGATCATGTTAGGCAGCTCACAAGATCCAACAATGATATCACAATGAGGAGAAGACGACCATCTAGCTACTGCTATGGACCCATAGTCCAGGGGTAAACTACTCACACATCAATCCGGAGGCGATCATGGCGATGAAGAGTCCTCCGGGAGATGATTCCCCTCTCTGGCAGCGTGCCGGAGGCGATCTCCTCAATCCCCCGAGATAGGATTGGCGGCGGCGGCGTCTCTGGAAGGTTTTCCGTATCGTGGCTCTCGGTACTGGGGTATTCGCGACGAAGGCTTTAAGTAGGCGGAAGGGCGGAGTCGGAGGGCTGACGGGGGCCCCACAAGCTAGGGCCGCGTGGGTCCTCCTTGGGCCGCGCCGCCCTAGTGTGGCGGCGCCTCGTCGCCCCACTTCGTTTCCCTTTCGGTGTTCTGGAAGCTTCATGGAAAAATAAGCCCCTGGGCGTTGATTTCGTCCAATTCCGAGAATATTTCCTTACTAGGATTTCTGAAACCAAAAACAGCAGAAAACAACAACTGGCTCTTCGGCATCTCGTCAATAGGTTAGTGCCGGAAAATGCATAATATGACATAAAGTGTGTATAAAACATGTGAGTATCATTATAAAAGTAGCATGGAACATAAGAAATTATAGATACGTTTGAGACATATCAGGCAGCAGTCCGCCAGACACGCGCCCGTGCCCTCGCCATCGCCGTAGCCGTCGACATCCTCGCCGTTCGTCCGCCACGGTACTGCGGGGACCCCTGCGCCTCCTGCTCACCACATACCACCATTTGTTGCGCCGTCAAGCTCCTTAGCCTCGCCTGGACGCCGCCTACGCAACCCTACCCTCGCCTACCCCTATTGCTCGCCGGAAACGCCTCGACCTTGTCGGGTTCGCCGCAGACCCACGGCCACCTCGCGCTCCTATAAAAGGAGAGCTCCTCCTCCGCAATTGAGCACCCCAACTCACTCCCCTTCTCTCTCTGATCCTCCTCTGCCCACTACCTCCTCACATTATCGCCGGTACACCCCCAATCGACAGCTCGAGTCCGCGGCGGAGCGGCAGAAGGCGTCGTCGATTTCGGCCACCATCGGAGGCGCCGTTTGTACCAGCCGCCTCGCCGTCGTCGACAATGTCGAACGCTGCCGATGCCCAGCCTCGCCGGAGCCCAGGATCGCCGCCGACCCCCTCCCTCCGCCGTGCAAGTACCTCCCCTCTCGTCGACGTAGACGACGCATGTGAGCCGTCGATCCTTGCTCTAATCGTGTGTCTGAGAATGATTGGTACCGTTTCGGGTTATATGACCCGCTGACAGGCGTGCCCCACTGTCAGGTGGCCTGCTGCATGGGAAGCGAAGCTGGGCCGGCCCACTTCTCTCTCCCCCTCGCTGGCCCGTTAATTTTCCCGCCAGCGCCCAAAGATTTGAATTGGTTTAATTCATTTTAGTTCAAATTCAAATACTGGTGCTTTGCTAAAATTGAAATAAAACAAAATCTACCACACCATTTTGGACCAACTTTATATTGTTGGAAATCTTATGAAAAGCCCTATCCAACCACACTGGTCTAACTTTGAAATCTTTTGTAGAATAAATTTGACAAAAATAACAAGTCAGAGACTTTTACAACTTCAAACAATTCTTAAAAATCAACCAAAAGTGCTATTAAGTTGATTTCAACTCCAATAGCTCACATTTCACTTACACTAATTGTTTATGCAAAAATATGGCCTGGTTACTTTGAGTGATCATGGCCCAAATTAAATAAAGGACTATATGGCTATTTTAGTGAGTGGATATTGTCCAAAACTATTATACAAATTGTATGAAGTGTTGTACTTCATTTAAATCTTGTCCCAAGTACTTTCATATGAAGTTTGGACCACTGGTCAAATACTCTCACATGAAATATTTGGTGATTTTAAATCATATTTAGCTTTGTTAAATTGTATGAGGTATTCTACCTCATTTAAATCATTTTCCCAAATGATGATGATGAATGGTTGACTTAGGTCAACATGATTTCATGTATGATTGTTTGAGGAAGTTAAATCTTGAGAAAATTCTATGAGAGGAAAGTATTTTCCCAAAGAACTAAATGGAAACTATTATTTACATATATAATGAGAGGAAATTATTTCTCTAACACTAAATAAGAAAACCTTAGATTTATTTTAGGTAGCAATGTTAAGTAATGATGTTAGATCTTTTGGAGTGAGCCATTAAGGCTAATTAAGGATAATTAAGGCTACTTAAGTATTGTTTGGTTATTGTATCCTCGTATTCGTGTATAGACGCTAGTACCGGAGAATACCAGGAAGAGGAAGGATTCTACCCAGAAAAAGAAGAAGACTTTGATCACCTCAACCATCAAGGCAAGCTAACACCAATGCAAGCTCTATTGTTGCAAGCTCATATTCTTGCAAAGTGCAAAGCCCTTTGGGGCAAGGCATCTTTAGTCTTACCTTTCTTACCACAATCCTATCCCAAGTTTTTACCATACAAGTTTTTACTTGTTTTATTAAAGAGTTACTTTTATAGTTAACTTTGGTCTAAGTTAAGAGGTTACTAGAGTAGTAAAGTTAGTCTCAAGCTAGCCAAGCAAGATAGCACCCCTCATGATTAGTGCTAGTGGTAAATACTAAAACTTGACTACTCTAGATGGGAACATGTGACTTGTTATAAATTTGAAACCTTAGAATGATGAGTCATTCCATTGAATGATTTTTGAAGGTGAATGTGACTTGGAGAAGATGGTGATTTTTGATAAAACTGATATTGGTTTGGATGCGATACCTTTCCAATTTTTGAGTACCCCCACAATACCTGATTATGGGTAGGGCTTAACTGAAAGTTTACGCATCTTAGTATGGGTTCCCTCTAAAACATACATCATAGGGGTTATACCGAGGCTGCCTCCGTTGTTGAGAAATGATGTGAATTGTACGGCCAAGCCCTGTGTAGTTCCCAGGTTGACAGTTGGTCTTCACTGGGAGGCCAAGCTCATGGGGAGAGGTGCTCATTCTAGGGTATGTAAGTGAAAGGTTATGGTTGATGATCCGCGTACTGAGTTACGATGATTCGAGGCTATCCTCGACGGATGAAATCAAATGTTGTGGCACAAGTGTGCAACCTCTGCAGAGTGTAAACCTATTCGAATAGCCGTGTCCACGGTTACGGATGGTTGGAAAGGCCATACAGTTTCCGGTGTCAGATTCTTGAAAAGATTGATGAAGTGAATGGTGATTTTGAACTAAGTTGCTTTGAAACACAACTAAGTTGTGGGAATGACACTAATGTTCCCACTTGAGTTAGTTAGCACATGAAGAGTCTTTATCAAATACTTGTGAACTAAAATTGGCTTTATGCAAATACAACTAGAGCTTAGCACCCCCTTACTAGAATTGATAGTACTTACACTAGTATTTAGTTTGCGAGTACTTTAAAGTACTCACGGCTGTGTCCCTGGCTATTCAAATGGCCAGACTATGAAGAGGAGCAGAACTACCAGGAGGACGGACAAGAAGATGTCTACGACAACTAGGGAATCTTCTGACGTCAGACGTTGGCCTATGGACTATAGAGGTCCTTCTATTTACGCTTCCGCTATGAACTTTGTGTTCGTTGATCAATAGATCAACTATTTGTGTAATATGGATCATGTGATCTGAATTTTTAAGACAAGTATGGTTTGTAATGAATGATGACTTATGATATTTGACTGTTATGTCTTGCAACAACAATATTCCTGGGATTGCGATGTATGGCATAACAGGCATCTGGACTTTCACTAGTGGACACTCTCAACAATGATCACATAAATAAATAACTTCTCTTCACTTGTGCTACTTTCTCACACTCTCTTGTTGGATAACAAACACCATTCATTGTGTAGGGCTATAAAAGCACACCTCAAGCCGGAGTAAACAAGCTCCACAACATCCGGAGTTCATATTAAAGTAACCTCTAGAGTGCATAATAGACCGTTGCAATTTAGACCGAGTACTAACATAGCATACATACTGTCAACAATAGCTATGAAACGGGAAAAAATCGCATCAATCTATACCTAATAATAAAGGAACTAAGGTTTCTGCCAAAATTTTCGTCCAACAATTATTTGGACCATTTTACCCCTGGCTGATTAAGGTATTTACCCGCCACTGCCACTGGTAAGTGAATAATAACGGTTCGTTTTAAAACCAGAAACCAAAGTTCTTCCGCCCTTTCATCCATCAACAATCCTCCCGTGGTGCACCGGAACACAAACCGGTCCTTACAAAACCAATCTAAGATTTCTTACCCTCGCCCCACGAAAATTCAACCATATGTAGTAAGTCTCCTTTGCACACGATTCGCGCAGAAGTCGTAGAAAAAACAAATCGAATCTAGATCGATTGCATTGCAGCAGGGGAAAAATAAGATCGAGGGGCGGACCGCACCCACGACCTCCCCATCCACATCGCTCCCGGCACCCCCAGATCCGCATCGTCGCCATCGGGGCTGCTGGTGCCAGGTGAGGCAGGGTACTCGCGGCCAGGAGTCCCTCTCCCATCCATCCCCCAATCTGCCGCTAATCCTCATGCGTGGCCACCGGTCAGATTTCTCGCCGCTGGCAAAGCTTTCTTGGCCGCCGCAGATTCTTCTTACCACTAGCATGTGCTCCCCGCGCTGCTGCTACTCCCGCCACCACTAGGGATACCCGCCGCCCAGTTCTGAGGGAGCTGGCCATCTCCCTCCGAAACACCAATTCTCCAAAAAAAAAAGCAGAGCTCGACAGGATCTCCCCCATCCCCGGCCACCCATCGATATCCGGCGAGCGACGCCACCCCACTCATCCAGATGGAGGAACGGGACCATCCGCCGCCGATCTATCTCTGCCCCCCAAGATCCGGCCCGTCTACGGCCGTGCCCCTCTGACCTGACAGGGTCGCCGCCCCGACGGGCGAGCGCGGAGGTGGACGGGCGTGGAGGCGTGTCGTCTGGCGCCGTCTCCGCCACCCGGTTAGCCCGGTTGGTCGCCGTACTGCTTAGCCGGGGTGGATACCCATTGTCGGCACGACTGTTTGCGCCGGACGCGAATGGTTTGCTGTGCTTCAACTGATTCCTACAAGAGCCATCGTTCTTAATCTGTTGCTGTCGTCGGCTGTAGCGCCAACGCCTTCCACTGACCTCTTGTGCGAGTCTAGCTCTAGAGACTGTTTGGTGTATTTTCAGAAGATGCACCTCCACTTTGAAGATACTGACTGATTGCTAACTCATGGGACGATGTTGCAGGCTGTTTTGCATGTACACATGTTGGAGAAGGCTGGTGCTGGTACTTCCCCTGCTCCACACTTTTCTGCTCAGCTCCAAGATGTTTGCGATTCAATCTGGTGTGCTATTCCTTCTGATACCATAATATCCAATTGTGGGTATATGTATGATTCCTTTGAGATCGTTGAATCAGGTCATTAGACTATTTGTGTTGCTACTCTTTGCTTAAATATGCATTGGAATATTTTGGAATGTCTGATCTGGATCATGAACTTAGGTATTTGTCCCTCCATCATTTCATTTTCTCAAGTTATGCAAATTGTCCAAATGTTGTGCTTATATTTCTCTGACATCTTGAACTATGTCGCTTTGTAACATCCTAAATTGTTTGTCTTCATAATACATTTCTTTCATTGGAAAAGGATGCGGAAGAGTAAGCTGAAGTCAAATCAAAGATAAAAGAGAAGGAAAATGCTACTGTCTTTAGCATATCAACCGGATAGAGTTTAGTAAGCACAAAATGTGCTTTTCTTACAACACATATGCATTGCCAAAATATTACGACCCCTTTGATTCTCAAGATTCAAAATTTCCGCAGGAATGCGGAGGAAGCAAGGGGAGCGGATCAACAACTCAACGAGTCTGTCGTGGAGGTCACGAGGAACCCTTATGAAGGACATGGACGACATATGTCATGCTCACAAATGCAAGGTGACCAGCACTATGGTTTGGGTCAGTGTGGTCGACAAGATCCTAGAGCACCCTGTCGCTAGCGGGGCTTCTCCGAGTGATCCGGGGAGAGCGAGCCATGGAACTCGGCGCTAGGTGCGGCCTCATGGGAGTGGCAGGACTCAAATCTAATGTATCCACTCTCATCTCTCAAGGCAGAGCATCAATCCAGTAGTCGTAGACGACTCACACCAGCGCAGGTTTGTAGTGGCCGAGATAAGGTCATCACCTAAGGCCGTGAAGGCGCTAATCATCGTGGGAGATACCGGTGGCGCCGGTGTTATAATCTACCCGTAGCAACGGGTGAATCCATGTTTACGTATAAATCAAATGTTGTTACCTGATTTTTTTTTACCATGCTTGGATAACTAGAATTTTTTTTATAAAATTCTCCTGTTGTAGGCACGTGGTTCACTTGAACTGAAGGTGTAATCTGCCATTGCATTTACGACAAAGTATTTTCTCTGAAGAAATTTGACTAGCTTAACTTAATTTTATCTCTGATGTTACTGAATGAACTACTCCTAGCATTTTTTGGGTTTTTACTAATCTCATGCTTGTTACCTTTGATTGTCATGACAAACCTGCAATCTACATATGTTTATAGGGGCTTCCAGAGGGAGGAAGATCTGGAGTTGGCTGGAATCCTGGATCCGTCGGTGGGCTCATGGGGGCTAGATGGGGCTGAGGGACAAGAAGAGGAACCAGAGGCGCGTGCTCTCGCGACACTCAGCTGGTCCCAAGACCGGTGAGGAAGGATTTTCCTGTCGCGTGCTTCCCTTTGAACCAAATCGAGGAGCCGGAGAACATGGCCACCGTCCTGTATATCAGGCACATCCCCCACGGCTTCTACCAGGATCAGATGCAAAGGGAAGCCGTGCGCGTTTGAGAACCCTGAGGTAAGCCTATGCGTTGGCATAATATTGGGAAGAGGACTCTTCACTGCTCCCAAAAGTTTGTTTCTGTTGTTCGGTTGAGAGCTGGAGATTTATCCATTTGCAAGTTTGTGCTAACTGTTACACTTTATGGTGATTTTGCAGATTCCGGCACAGGCACAAAACCTGAGCAATCCTTTGCCGACTATTCGCATATAGTACTCTTCCAGATTAAACACGGGACCAAATTCCAGTAGGTGTGTCTCGGCTTGACCGGCAAGCACGGTATGAGTTCTTGATGTGTTGTTTTCTATCTTTTGGTAACCAGAAAATTCTAGGTGTATTTAGATGAGAAATTTTGTACCTCCCGTTAACATAAACTGATTTTGAGTAGTGAAAAAATTCTCCAAGTCTAGAAAATATTCAATAAAATGCTTGCCTTTCGATGCAGTTTTTTCCTCTCCCGATGCAACGCACGGGCATTTTTCCTAGTCTATATCTATACCTAATAATAAAGGAGCTAAGGTTTCTGCCAAAATTTTCGTTCAACATTTATTTAGACCGTTTTGCCCTCCCACCAATTTACATATAACGCACGCGTGCCACCGCGTGAGGAAAAACGATTCAGAAAAAGTGTATCGATCGATTGAATCGTCCGTGATGTGCGGTGGCTCGCTTCAGTTTTTTCCTCTCCCGATGCAACGCACGGGCATTTTTCCTAGTCTATATCTATAACGCACGCGTGCCAGCCGAACGGCCCAATTCACCAGCGAAGGGAATCGGCATTGGTTTGTTCGTAGCGTTACTTTTATAAGATATTCTTGTTGTTAGTCCCACCTCGGTTTCTCATAGAAACTTTCACCTGTTCATATACCACAAAAATTAGGTGTATTATCAGCAAGGTGTCTTCAAAAGGACAAGCAGCAGATTGGCTAATTAACTGTTGCACGTATGGACGGATATGGATAGGCGGCCAAGGTTAAACATTGGGGAAGGACCAGAGGAGGCAGCGGAGAACACTGGCTATGGAAGGAAGCTACACACAGCAGAAAGGAGAATCCTGGAGAACGCCCCCGTGCTGGACTTCGGGCAGAGAAACAGCTCAGATCTTAGTGGAGAAGTGGCGGATCTCGCATACAAACATTGTAGCAAGGTTGGACGGCCCCCGCTGGCTGCAACCGACCGGCAGAGCTCGACCGGCGGAGCTCAACGTGGGCGCGGACAAGGGCGCGGCGGTTGGAGGAGAGGAGGTCGGGGAAGCATGGCGGCCACGGGCAGGCCCGCAAGACTTTTCCATGGAGTTGTTTGAGGAGGGGAGGTAGAAGATAAGGAACGGATAAATTCTGCCGTTCAGTCTAACGGGGCCCACCCATGTGCGTGCGCACAAAGGCCAGGACATTGCGTGCGTGGCATGAGGCGGACGATGGACTCGATTTGTTCCCCCGGGGGATCATTAGCGAGCAGAAAATCGTGCAGGAGAGGAGAAAGAAGAAAACGATGTAGGTCCAAACGATAGCTTCAGCTTGTGCGCTCGATAGAAAATATATCATTCTTCGTTCCCTAAGTGGCACGTACTACCAAATTTATTAAACTTGTACGATCTGCCCCGTGATCTGCTGTGATTAATAGTACTAGGTTTTGCATATACTCTCTCCATTCAGAATTATTTTGCGTTCTAGGTTAATTTGGTCAAAGTCAATATTTTAATACAATATCTTTTGTATTAGAATCATTATAAATTGTATTTTTATATTGTATATATTTGTTATTATATATATTTGCATTATTTTTTTTAATCAAATTTTGCAATTATTATTTTGACAAATCCTAAAATGTAAACTAAATAAAAACCGAGGGAGTACTTTACCATCAATACCAACTTTATGCATTTCTTAGAAATAATCTTTGAGTACTAAAACTTTACACCATCATAATCATTTATACATCTTAAAAACTTAAAAAAACAAACTCCAACTGGTGCAGAGAAGCACATATGTCATACGAATATTGAATGGATTTATTAAATAATTAGGTACATTTGCTTTAGATTCATGCAAAGTTGAATTGTAGCAACTATTATATTTCCATTATTTTGACATGTGTTACAAATTTACAATGAAGGAAACTTAAGGGGTCATGCAAACTCCATGACCCAATTTTTTTTGAAGCAAGATCCACCCGTAGCAACGCACGGGCTTCTTTTGCTAGTACCTAATAATAAAGGAGCTAAGGTTTCTGCCAAAATTTTCGTCCAACTTTTTATTGAACCGTTTTGCCCTCCAACCAATTTACATAATACGCTAGATTGCCACGTACCGGTTCAGTTTATACCGTTTGGGTCTTCCTCATCCTCTTAAGCCTCATGCTCCGATTCGAGACCACCCGAGAGACCCTGCCACCGGAGAATACGCCGTCCGTTCCTGTTCGCCAGTGTTGGCTCTGTCCCGCTCCCGCCCCAGTCCCCCCTCCTCAGCTCTCCCTAATCTCGCATCGGCGGCGCCCGTCGGGAGAGGTGGTCTCGGCGGCAGAGAGCGATCCGCGTCGAACGCGAGCTGGGGATGGTCGGCCATGCCGGTACGCCAGAAGGACGTCGCGATGACATGGGCCACTTCGCGCCCGGGGGAGGTATTCCAAGCGGTAGGCGATCCTGACCCGCGTCGCCTGCGAGCTAGAGAAGCTCAGCCATGGTGCGAGGCCCCGGACGTCTCTTTCCCGGTGGAGGAACTGAAACGCCGTGTCCCCCTGGCAGGTGTCCGCCCATCCGCGCGTTGGGTGAGTCCCTGGTAGGAGACTAGGAGTATTGCGTCGATGAGGCTCTGGAGGACGTTGAGGCTGGCGCTCCTGCTATGGAATGTGTCTCTTTGATGAGCACGCACGAAACATGTTTGTGGAAATGCCTGAGTGATTGTACGGTGCTGGTCTTTCACAGTTTTGGTACAGAGGTGGGAGATGGCTCACAATGGGGTCGTGGTAGTGGTGCGGGGATGACGAACCACTTTCCTGCGACGGCCGACAGGGCGTGGTGAGGAGCAGGCCAAGACGTGCATGCGTCGAGCAGCCTCCTGCCATGATGTTGATCTGCTCTCGGTCTTCCTCCGCGCCTTTTTTTTTGGACAAAGTTATCTGCTCCATGCGCGTGTGACTGGTTGTGCCGCCTTCTGTGCTAGCTATGTGCGTGTGGATTCTAGACGTAGGATCGAATTGCTATCTGATTCCTAGCTGACTGTCCGTGGATGATACTCGTACATGCTACAAGTGCAAATAATTGTTTGCAATGTCAAATCTATTTAATTTTAGAAAAAATTCCACATCTTAATTCATTCCGTTCGTCTTTCTTCACAAACTCAAGCATGCAGGCAAATAATCTAGATAAATGGATAGATTGCCTGCCTTACATTTAGTTCATATTTCACCATATTTCAATTACTAATGGATAAATTGATCTGTAACAATACACATTTTTGTTTCATGCAATTGGATTTTTTTACCATGCCACCACAGACTTTTTCTCAAATCAGGCCCATACCAGAAATTTACAAGCAACCCGATAGCAGCCATACTCTGAGTTGAATAGTCCCACATCGGTCCCTTACAATAAGTGCCACCGGTTTATATACGTTGAAATTTCCCTGGAGTATCAGCAAGGTGAATCAAGAACCACCATTGATTGGTGTGAATTCTGTTGCCTACATGAATTAAAGAGAGGAAAAGGAAGGATTGTTGTTGGTGGGAAGTGAGGCGGAACTACTGGTCGAAAGGGAGCAAGTTGGAGGAGGCTAAGCGGGTTAGAGGTGGATGAGTCAAGCGGTTTTCATCTGATGGATCCAACGTACGTGAGTTGTATTGTTCTATTAATTCTCCTTTAAACAAAGCTACTCTCTTTCTCTTGGATTTATCTGGTTATGCATTATGCAAGTGCAAGTGACTGGCCTAATTCCAAATTTCCATCAACCAAAGCCAAATCCGCGTCCCTGTTGTCCATCCGCTCAGTCGAAGGAATCTAGCACAACAGTTGGTGGATGTCGGCGACGACAGGAGTTAACGTTTGATGGCGACGAGGAATTGAGAACATGAAGTCGCTACGACTCGCAAGGCAGACCCGATAACCAAACAACAGCTGTAGGAGGGTGGTGGGGGCAATATGGGTTGCTTGAGGTGACAAGTGGATAGGACACGTGAGAAGAACACAACTCAATGCAGCATAAGAGAGAAAGCAAAATAAAATATGTGAGCGACTACTGCAGAGACAGCAGTTTAGGAAATGCTTGCCTGTTAAAGATTGCCGAGTAACATCCGGAGAACTTGTCGTATCTCACAACACCACTTCGCGATCCTATCCGGGAAGAAGCAAATGATGGACAAACAACGGATGCGATGCAAGTCTTACTACTACGGAAGAAGAATCAGGATGATGAAGATGATATATGGCATGACAATGATGATGCGATGCAACTTATCCAATTTAAGCGGAATCGGAATTCCGACACACAATTATTAGGTTCAAGTTATTTTTCTACCCCGCATATTAAATGTTAATTAGCATGACATAAACACGGCATGGGTGCGCTACGCAAATTTAAATGGAACCGGGACAAGAGATAAGTAGTCCCGCACAATTCCATATTTAATTAGGTGATTTGCTATTTACCCGAACCCACGGGATACACGATGCGATGCAGCATGTATGATTGATGCAACAAATTATATATCACATTTATAAAATAGGTTCTCCTTCACGGGATAACACATTTATCGGAACAAGGATGGTCGTCGGATTGTAGATTCACCGCCTTTATTTAAATATCAACATTACTGATGTCTTCATATCCTGCAGCGACGGAGGTGTTCATATATGAATGGATCTATTGGAGTGCATGGTGCAGCCCACTCCATCCCAATTAGGTGGAGCTTCGAGCCGGACAAAAGATTGCTTTGTTAATTGCTTTGTTAATTCCTCTGTTTTTGATCAACAGTCTACGAAAGACCATTAAATTAGTTGTTCTAAATTTATGTAGTTGTTTGTACCGAGAGTTAATTCTTTTCTTAATGTCTAGATATCACATTGTTAAAGTGTCAGGGTATTTGAGCGACCATATTAACAAAGAGTAACAACCAATGTCCAGTAACTATATATTTCATATTTCTTCTTAGTATTTTCCACCTTTTACAAAGCGAGGAAACGTTTCATCAAATATAATATTTTTCACTGAAGAAAATTGGATTTTCAGTAATTAAATTTTCAAGGCTGAAAAATATTTAATAACAATCAACCGGAGCTACCGCTTGGTCTTCTCCCGATGCATCACACGGGCACTTTTGCTAGTCTATATCTATACCTAATAATAAAGGGAAAAACGTTTCCACGGTTTGGTCCGTCATGGTTCGTTGGTTTCGTCCGTCCGGCCACAGCGCGCAGGCCATATTGGCACGTACAGAGTCCTATCCGAACTACAAAACTGCATAGCTAGCCAGGTTTTCCTTGCATCGCTTATTCCGTGCCGCAAGAGTTGTTGATGAAGAGAGTTCGATCCTAACACGACATGACTAGCTTGGGGTTTCTATATATAGCTGGCCCGGCCAAGCGGGAGAATATATTCCTATTCTAGCTCTGCGGATCGAGAGTAAATCCTGTCTCCGCCGGTGTTCATGGACAAACAGGCGATGGCGGCGTCCATAGGGGTGGAGCTCTCCAGCACGACGAAAGGAAGGAAAAAAAGTGATCAATTAATGGTTCAACATGGAGCCACCTGCGTGCTGGAGCAGCTTGCCGTCCGTTGGCCGCTTCATCGCGCCGCCGTTACAGCGATACCCGCGTCCAGCTGACCACCGGGCATCTGCACCTCGACCAGCACATCCACATTGAAGAAATTGAGCCAGGACCCTTTCAGCCGTACGTGGGCACCGTTCTCATCTGCTCTTCCTCTGACCAAGTGCAGCCGAGATCAAGTCGGTCATCTTTGCCCATCCCGGAGATGCTCGATTCCGTCAGGACGCACGTAGGGACGGTCGATGGTGACGCCGCGCCGGTGTCGGCCGTTTGCCGCCGCCCCTCCGCAGTGTTCCGCAGTTTCGCCAGGAGCTGCCTGAGAACAATGGTCGTGGGGCCAGGATGCAGGCCAAGGTCCGCTGTTCATGGCTGGCGTTATACTCCAGTGAAGTGAAGCCTTTGCAGCTGTCGATCTGTTTAAGGCGAACAAAGGGTCGATGAAGTCTCGCAATTTTATCTCTTCCAAACTCTACACTTCTCTGGCTAACCAACGCATCATGGAATCATGCATAGGTTCATAGGTACATCATGTTCCTTATTCGGAGAGAAAAGAACAACTACTGTACGTCAGGTTTGATGGATCTTTATGCGGAAGATAAAAAATCTGCATATAGGACGAATAAAAGAACAAGGCTGGCCGGGACGCATGGAAGACAAGGATGGCAGATGATGGCCTTGAGTTCACACAGGTTTGATCGAAGGATCATAGATTTGGCTACTGGAAAGTTCGGGCAGTGTCTGTTTGGGCGTCGAGGCGGCGGTGTCCACGTCATTGGCAAGTAATGAAAATTAAGATAGGTTTGAATAATTACCTTTTAAAAACTTATTACAAGTTTTACAGTGATTGACATTTTTAATAATCGTCCATTCATCCCGATCTATCGATGGTAAATAGACGGAACCAAACTGACGGAACCAAAAATGTGGGTCCAGAACAAAAAAAAATCTGTAGCACCGGAATCTCTAATATATTTTACGAATATTATAAAAAAGAAGCGTCCTTTTGAGTGGCCGAAGCATCCGATGAGAACACACGAATCTTAAAGCAAAAAACAATTGACATATCTGCACACATCTTAAAGCATATTCAACATATCTCTAAAGAAATATCTACGTCGTCTCTCATGTTCTTAATATGAAGGCAGAAACAAAAGGGTCATGAGATGGTCTCTCAACGGCGATCCCTAGGCAGCGGCTGGAGCGCCAAGAGTTCATCCGGGCCTGTGGTTCTGCTGCAAAGAGGAACCGGGGCCGTGAGTCCACGCATCCGGGGGAGGGGTAGTGGGGCGGCGCTGGCGTGGGAAGAGCACGATGGTTCTGATTTGAGGAGCTTCTGTTTTCTATCCGATTTTGGTTTGTTGATTTGATTCTGACTCGATGAGTTGACTCTAAAACGTACGTTCAGAATTTGTTGTAGCATTATAGAAGTTACAGGAAATTTATCACTGATTTAATCAACGGTCACGAAAAATTAGATTAAATGGAACCAAGATTCGATTAGACGGAACCAAACTTCCATGCCAATCACCGTAAAAGAGCTCAAAACTTATTCCGTATGTATATAATAATGCTAATAGTTTTTGTTTCAAAAAACAAAACATCAAAGAAATCTCCTTGCAAAACCCCTTTTTTGTGAGGCATGTGTCATGCAATGTTTTCTTGCAGATATAGAATTTCTTATGCACTTTTTTTTAGAAACTGTCACTACATAAACATGTTTTTTTTGCATTGGGAATTACATAATTCTATCAAGATGTACTATTTTAGAGTTCTCCAAATAACATAAACTTCGCTAATGGCCAACTACTGTAAGTTTGCATCTTCCTAAAATATAATTTGTGGTTTTAAATAAATCTCTGCTTCACATGATAGATATATTTAATCCAAATTTTATAAAAATTTGGGTGTATCTACATACTCCTTTCGTCTACAAATATGCGTCCCATCTTTTTCTATTTGCAGATGTATCTATAATTAAGATCCGTCTACATACATTCATACATAAACAAAACTAAGACACATATTTTTAGATGCAGGTAGTACTAAATATTATCTAGATACATTTAAATTTGCACAAATTTAATGGGACGGTGGGAGTATTATAGTTTTCATGGTCTAAAGGATATGCAACAAAAATTAACCCGTCGCAACGCACGGGCAATTTTACTAATACTATCATATTAATAGTTAACTTCATAATCTACAAGAGATTACAATCATAACCTACACCAAGTACTACATGATGCACACACTGTCAACATTACATCATGGAGGAGGAATAAACTACTTTAATAACATCACTAGAGTAGCACATAGATTAATAGTGATACAAAGCTCATGATCACATAAAGATCACACCATGGGAGAGAGAGATGAACCACATAGCTACCGGTAGAGCCCTCAGCTTCGGGGGAGAACTATTCCCTCCTCATCATAGGAGACATCAATGGCGTTGAAGATGGCGGTGGTGTCGATGGAGGTGACTCCGGGGGCAATTCCCCGTCCCGACAGGGTGCCAGAACAGAGACTTCTGTCCCCCGAAACGGAGTTTCGCGATGGCGGTGGCGTCCCTGGTGTCTTTCTGGAGTTTCGTCAATCGGTATCGCGTTTTTAGGTCACGAGGGACTTTATAGGCGAAGAGGCGGAGTCGGAGGGGCAACAGGGCCCCCCCACCACATGGCGGCGCGGCCAGGGTGGGACCCGCGCCCCCTATGGTGTGGGTCCCCCTTGACTCCCCTCTGGCTCTCCTTCGGTGTTCTGGAACTTTCCGGGGAAAATAAGGCCTTGGGCTTTCGTTTCGTCGAATTTCGAGAATATTGCCCGAACAGCCTTTCTGGAACCAAAAACAACAGAAAACAGGAACTGGCACTGTGGCATCTTGTTAATAGGTTAGTTCCGGAAAATGCATAAAATCATTATAAAGTGTGAGCAAAACATGTAGGTATTGTCATAAAACTAGCATGAGACATAAGAAATTATAGATACGTTTGAGACGTATCAAGCATCCCCAAGCTTAGTTCCTACTCGCCCTCGAGTAGGTAAACGATAGCAAGGATAATTTCTGAAGTTACATGCTACCAACATAATCTTGATCAATACTATTGTAAAGCATATGAGATGAATGAGGTGATTCAAAGCAATGGTAAAGACAATGACTAAACAACTGAATCATATAGCAAAGACTTTTCATAAATAGTACTTTCAAGACAAGCATCGATAAGACTTGCATAGGAGTTAACTCATAAAGCAATAAATTCTTAGTAGAAGGTTTTGAAGCAACCCAAAGAAATATATAAGTTTCAGCAGTTGCTTTCAACTTCAACATGTATATCTCAATGATAATTATCAACACAAAGTAATATGATGAATGCAAATAAGCAAGTATGTAGGAATCAATGCACACAGGTCACACAAGTGTTTGCTTCTAAGGTAGAAAGAAGTAGGTAAACTGACTCAACATAAAGTAAAAGATAGGCCCTTCGCAGAGGGAAGCATGGATTACTATTTTTGTGCTAGAGCTTTTATTTTGAAAACATAGAAACAATTTTGTCAACGGTAGTAATAATTCATATGTGTTATGCATAAGACATCCTATAAGTTGCAAGCCTCATGCATCGAATACCAATAGTGCTCGCACCTTGTCCTAATTAGCTTGGATTTCCATGGATTATCATTGCATTACATATGTTTCAACCAAGTGTCACAAATGGGTACCTCTATGCCACCTGTACAAAGGTCCAAGGAGATAGATCGCATTTGATTTCTCGTTTTTGATAGATCTCAACTTGAGGACATCCATACCGGGACAACATAGAAAACAGATAATGGACTCCTCTTTAATGCTTAAGCATTCAACAACAGATAATATTCTCGTAAGAGATTGAGGATTAATGTCCAAACTGAAACTTCCACCATGATACATGGCTTTGGTTGGCGGCCCAAAGTTCTTCTCTAACAATATGCATACTCAAACCATTTAATCATGATAAATCACCCTTACTTCAGACAAGACGAACACGCATAGCAACTCACATGATATTCAACAAAAGTGTAATAGTTGATGGCGTCCCCAGAAACATGGTTACCGCTCAACAAGCAACTTATAAGAAATACGATACATAAGCGACATATTCTTTACCACAATAGTTTTTAAGCTACTTTCCCATGAGCTATATATTGCAAAGACAAGGAATGAAATTTTAAAGGTAGCACGCAAGCAATTTACTTTGGAATGGCAGAGAAATACCACATAGTAGGTAGGTATGGTGGACACAAATGGCATAGGTTTTGGCTCAAGGTTTTGGATGCACGAGAAGAATTCCCTCTCAGTACAAGGCTTTGGCTAGCATGGTCGTTTGAAGCAAACACAAATATGAACCGGTACAGCAAAACTTACATATAAGAACATATTGCAAGCATTTTAAGACTCTACACTGTCTTCCTTGTTGTTCAAACACTTCACCAGAAAATATCTTGACTTTTAGAGAGACCAATCATGCAAACCAAATTTCAACAAGCTCTACAGTAATTCTCCACTAATAGGTGCAATCTACATGATGCAAGAGCTTAAACATGATCTATTTGAGAGCTCAAAACAATTGCCAAGTATCAAATTATTCAACATCATATACCAATTACAACATGAAGTATTTTCTGTTTCCAACCAAATAGCAATGAACGAAGCAGTTTCAACCTTCGCCATGAACATTAAAAGTAAAGCTAAGAACACCTGTGTTCATATGCAACAGCGGAGCGTGTCTCTCTCCCAAACAAAGAATGCTAGGATCCGATTTTATTCAAACATAAACAAAAATAAAAACATACAGACGCTCCAAGTAAAGCACATAAGATGTGACGGAATAAAAATATAGTTTCACTAGAGGTGACCTGATAAGTTGTCGATGAAGAAGGGGATGCCTTGGGCATCCCCAAGCTTAGATGCTTGAGTCTTCTTGAAATATGCAGGGATGAACCACGGGGGCATCCCCAAGCTTAGAGTTTTCACTCTCCTTGATCATATTGTATCATCCTCCTCTCTTGATCCTTGAAAACTTCCTCCACACCAAACTCAAAACAAACTCATTAGAGGGTTAGTGCATAATCAAAAATTCACATATTCAGAGGTGACAAAATCATTTTTAACACTTCTGGACATTGCACAAAGCTAATGAAAGTTAAATGAACAAAGAAATCCATCCAACATAGCAAAACAAGCAATGTGAAATAAAAGGCAGAATCTGTCAAAACAGAACAATGCGTAAAGACGAATTTTTTAGCGGCACATAACTTGCTCAGATGAAAATGCTCAAATTGAATGAAAGTTGCGTACATATATGTGGATCGTTCACGTAAATTGGCAGATTTTTCTGAGTTACCTACAGAAGGGTCTACTCAAATTCGTGACAGCAAGAAATCTGTTTCTACGCAGTAATCCAAATCTAGTATCAACTTTGCTACCAAAGACTTTACTTGGCACAACAATGCAATAAAATAAAGATAAGGAGAGGTTGCTACAGTAGTAACAACTTCCAGGACACAACAAAACAGTAGCAAAATAAAAACATGGGTTATCTCCCAAGAAGTGTTTTCTTTATAGCCATTTAAGATGGGCTCAGTAATTTTAATGACGCTCACATAAGGATGAGAGTTGAAGCAAAGAGAGCATCAAAAATCAAGTATGAAACAAATTTAAGCCTAACCCACTTCCTATGAAAAGGAATCTTGTACACAAATAAATTCATGAAGAACAAAGTGACAAGCATAGGAAGATAAAACACGAGTAACTTCAAAATTTTCAGCATAAAGTGAGGAAACTTAATATTATTAAGATGCATATAACCATGTTTCCCTCTCTCATAATAACTTTCAGTAGCATCATTGATGAAATCCACAATATACCCATCACTTAAAACATTCTTATCATGGTTCATATGCATAAAAGTATCATTAATTTTGGCATGAGAAAAACTCTTCTCATTAATAGTAATTGGAGCATGATCATTATCAGGAATTTGAACATGGTAAACAAGTTGCATACTAAGGGAATGGTTTTTGGCAATCCCATCATAACTATTACAAGTTTCATAAGGATAATTATGACATGTGTCATAGCATTCTTTATAATAATTGTCAAAGATTGGAGGCATAGTGTCATCATAAGAAATAGAATAGTTATCTTCCACAGTATGTTCATCTGTAACCATAACATCATTGTTACTAGAAGGAGATGTATCAAACATATAATCATCAGTAGCAAAAGGATTTTCAAACACCTCATCCCCAAGATTAGAGCTTTCTATATCATCATGGGAGGAATCATGGATAGTACTGATACTATGGCAATTATTAACATCATAATTTTCAGAATTAGTTTCCCAGAGATTTTCAATATCAAAAGTAGTGTGCGCTTCTAAATCATGATCACTAATGTAGGTAAAGGGCATCGGAAGATCATTGTACTCAGATTCATTATCATAATAATCATTAGGAGCAACATACTTACGGTTACCTATCATTATCTCATACACACGGGGATATGCCATTACCTCTTTCTTTTTATTCCCCCTCTTCTTCTTCTTCGTTCCCTTCTTCTTCTTCTTTTCCTTCTCCTCATTTCCTGCTTTAGGAGGAAGAGGCTTGAAGGGAGGCTTCTCCACATAACCTGATTTATTTCCAGAAACAATAGAAGAAACTTGGGAGGATTCCTCCTTTTTATTAATAAGTTTAAAACACACAGCGGTCATATCATATTTTGGCAAAGTGTCATCTTCTAAAATATTTTGTATGTAAGTATTTGTATGGCAATTATCAATGCAATAAGAAAGACACCCATGCAGGTGTTATCACCAGAATTTAGCCAAGAGCAGGAGATGGGCCGTGATTGAGATGGGCTTAAAGGATAAACACCGAAAGAGTTTCGGAACCGGCTTTGGGCGAGAATTTGGGCTAGATGGCCCGTGTATCTGTAAATTATGGTAGATTATGTGTCGGTTAGAATTAAGAGTTAGAGTTTAGCTCATACACAGTTGGGTTTATTCCCAAGTTAGAAAGTCTACGGACTATAAATATGTATCTAGGGTTATTGAGAAAGGAGGACAATCACGTTCACGACAAACCAATCTAGGCGCATCGCCACCCCTTGTTTCGAGGGTTTCTTCCGGGTAAGCATCATGCTGCCTAGATCGCATCTTGCGATCTAGGCAGTATCTGTTTATTCGTTGGTTGGTGTTGCTCGTGCTGAAGCCTTGTTGATGGCGAGCAACACAGTTATCGTAGGTGTTTTGGGGCTGACGTGGATACTTTTCTCATATATTTGCTTAGCTATGCTGCCCCTCAACATCTAGCTGCCCTTGCGCCTTTATTGGGTGTAAGGGCACCATCTTGCTTCATCTTTGCTTAGTAGAACCGATCTGTTATAGTTGCTCCTTGTTCTCCAAGGATTAGTTTGATATCCGCATGATTAGGCCTTGCAAACGGGTTGAACGATCCAGTAGTGCGTAAGGCATAGTTTGCTGAATCTAGAGGGATTGTTCCGGGAATCGACGTTATGTTGGTTTTTAGGCCTCTTTAGGACTAGTTTTCTATCACCTTACGTGTCTGCCAGGCTCAACTACGTGTAGGATGTTCCGGTTATGCGGTGAAAACCCTAGACTGTCGTAGATTGATTTATCTTGGTATTGATTAAGCAGGACCCCCATGTTATCGTAAGTACAACGTGTACCATGGGTCAATCGGCTCTTTGAGCCGATCCACAGAGTAACCTAAGAGCCGATTGGGGCTCGTATTTAATGTTTGCGTGTTCGCCATGCAGGAAACTAATCGAAGCAATCCAACACCTTCCTGACCAGGTATAGGTCAGGTGGCACGCCCTCGCACCAGCTAAGACGTGTGCCGGAGCATTGCGGGCCGTCGCCCGAGGGACCAGGGCCCACCGCAGTCCTGGGAGCCTCCCGGCTCTACTGTGTTGCCCGTCGCTGCTCGCCGGTGGGTTTTGGTAGGCAACACATTCTGGCACGCCCGGTGGGACATTCTTCAGCAACTACGTCAACATCTGCAGCTGAGATGGCTGACGAGCCAGTCAAGTACGTGATGACCCACAAGTATAGGGGATCGCAACAGTCTTCGAGGGAAGTAAAACCCAATTTATTGATTCGACACAAGGGGAGACAAAGAACACTTGGAAGCCTTAACAGCGGAGTTGTCAATTCAGCTGCACCTGGAAACAGACTTGCTCGCAAGAGTTTATCAGTAGTAACTGTTTTATAGCAGTAGCAGTAGTGAAATAACAGCAGCAGAGTAACAGAGACGGCAGTAGTGATTTTAGTAAACAGTAGGATTAAAATACTGTAGGCACGGAGACGGATGTACGGGCGTTGCATGGATGAGAGAAACTCATGTAACAATCATAGCAGGGCATTTGCAGATAATAATAAAACGGTGTCCAAGCACAAAGCAATCAATAGGCATGTGTTCCAATTATAGTCGTACGTGCTCGCAATGAGAAACTTGCACAACATCTTTTGTCCTACCAGCCGGTGGCAGCCGGGCCTCAAGGGAAACTACTGGATATTAAGGTACTCCTTTTAATAGAGTACCGGAGCAAAGCATTAACACTCCGTTAACACATGTGATCCTCACATCGCTACCATTCCCTCCGGTTGTCCCGATTTCTGTCACTTCGGGGCCATCGGTTCCGGACGGCGACATGTGTATACAACTTGCAGGTAAGATCAATAAACAATGAATATCATGATGAAACAATAACATGTTCAGATCTGAGATCATGGCACTCGGGCCCTAGTGACAAGCATTAAGCATAACAAGTTGCAACAATATCATCAAAGTACCAATTACGGACACTAGGCACTATGCCCTAACAATCTTATGCTATTACATGACCAATCTCATCCAATCCCTACCATCCCCTTCGGCCTAAAGCGGGGGAATTACTCACACATGGATGGGGGAAACATGGCTGGTTGATGTAGAGGCGTTGGCGGTGATGATGGCGATGATCTCCTCCAATTCCCCGTCCCAGTGGAGTGCCAGAACGGAGACTTCTGGCTCCCGCGACGGAGTTTCGCGATGTGGCAGCGTTCTGGAGGGTTTCTGGCGACTTCGACTTCTTCCCGTGCGTTTTTAGGTCGAGGCCAATAAGTAGTCCGAAGGAGGGCGTCGGAGGCCGGCCGAGGGGGCCACACCACATGGCCGCGCGGGCCCCCCCTGGGCCGCGCCGCCCTATGGTGTGGGGCCCTCGGGCCTCCACCTGAGTTGTCCTTCTGGCTCCGTCAGTATTCTTGGAAAATAGGGCCTTCTGCATAAATTCCGAGGATTTTCCCGAAAGTTGGATTTCTGCACAAAAACGAGACAGCAGAACAGTCACTGAAAAACAGCGTTAGTCCGTGTTAGTTGTATCCAAAATACACAAATTAGAGGCAAAACAATAGCAAAAGTGTTCGGGAAAGTAGATACGTTTTGGACGTATCAACTCCCCCCAAGCTTAGCTTATTGCTTGTCCTCAAGCAATTCAGTTAACAACTGAGCGATAAAAGAACTTTCACGAACACATTTGCTCATATGATGTATATATTCTCATGCTATGGCTAATACTTAAGTAGTTCATAGTGAGATACATGCAAATAAGATCATCTAACAGCTATGTCAATCATGGAGAGGTACCAACAATTAATAATAAGCATCATGAATCATGTATATAAGCAGGATTGCAATGTTCATAAGAGAGTATGATAAAGTGGTATCTCGCTTGCCTGTATTTGATTGGCAAAACATAAATGCCCGGGCACCTCTGGAGTTCATAGAAAGACTAGAAGTAGTGATTGTCAAAGATAAAAGCATCAAAGTTATACCACAATCAATCATATTTTGAGACAAGCATATTATACTAAGAATGACAGTTGTGCTCTCAAGATAGTGCTCAAAGAAATAATGGAGACACAACATAAAAGTAAAAGATTGACCCTTCGCAGAGGGAAGCAGGGATTAACATGCGCTAGAGCTTTTCATTTTTTGAAATCAGGAGTAAAATCATTTTGAGAGGTGTTTGTTGTTGTTGACGAATGGTAATGGGTACACCAACTACCTCGCCAACCGGACTTTCAAGAGCGGCTCCCATGAATTATTGCATATTTATTTGGCACTCCTTCCAACCTTTCTTACACAAACCATGGCTAACCGAATCCTCGGGTGCCTGCCAACAATCTCATACCATGAAGGAGTGCCTTTTTCTTTTAGTTTTATTATGATGATGACACTCCCCCCAACCTTTGCTTACACAAGCCATGGCTAACCGAATCCTTCGGGTGCCGTCCAACAATCACAAACCATGGAGGAGTGTCTATTTAAGTTAATTAATTCGGGACTGGGAATCCCATTGCCAGCTCTTTTTGCAAAATTATTGGATAAGCGGATGTGCCACTAGTCCATATGAGAGTCCGTCAAAAGTAAATGACAAGGTTGAAAGCTAAACACCACATACTTCCTCATGAGCTATGAAACATAAACACAAATTGAGAAGCATTTTGAAGGTTTTAAAGGTAGCGCATGAGAATTTACTTGGAATGGTTTGAAATGCCATGCATAGGTATTTATGGTGGACACTCTGGAATAACTTGGTTTTCATGTGTTTGGAAGCACGAGCAGCGTTCCCGCTCAGTACAAGTGAAGGCTAGCAATAGACTAGGGAGCGACAAATCAAGAGAGCAAGAATCGTCATAATCATGCTTGCGGCAAAATAAATTAACGGAGGCATAAAAGTGATACAAGAACTCTGAAGCAATATAAATCATCGAGGCTTAATTGACTTTGGTTCAGTCATATGCATGCGTGAGCATGTGCCAAGTTGATATAAATGAATTATTCAGAGGAGGATACCACAATGCCATACTTACTTATGAATAAAACAATGCAAACAAACATCCATGACATGCTACTCATATTAATAGATTGGAGCTAAACATGAGAGATCATAAACTACTAGACTTTCTCAAATAACATATACCTCACATGAACCAACTAAGCATGCTCACATGGATGAGTATATGTACAAAAATGAAAACAAATAGAGTTCATACCAGCCTCTCACCACAATCAGATTGTCGTAGATCGTCATTATTGCCTTTTCACTTGTGTAGCTTGGATAATATGAAATGAAAACCACGCTCCAGCCACCGAAGACCATTGAACTCATAAAGAACTTTACAAAACCAAAGAAGAACAGCAAATATTTTTGGTGTTTTCGAATTGCAAACAAGAACAAAAGGAAAAAAGCAAACAAAGCAAAATCTTTTTGGGTTTTCTTATAGCAAACTAGCAACAGCAAATAAAGCGAAACAAATGCAAGAAACCAAAGCAAACAAATGGTGAAGAGAAACAACAAAAATATTTTTGGTCTTTTTGTGTTTTGGGAAAGAAACAAAGCAAAAACAAGAAATAGCAAACTAAAAGGAACACAGAAAAGCGAGATGGCAGAAATCTGCCAAATCCTGACAGCAGTACAGAAATCGATTTTTAAAAAAATCTTACGTTGCTCAGCTCGAAAAGTGTTCAACTAATGAAAGTTAGATAACAACCTGGGGAACCTGCACAAAAACTGGCAGCTCAAAATAACGTTTTGGCTGTGCGCACGAATTTTTCTAGTAACAGTCCAGAATCTGTTTTCAGGCAGCACTTCCCCAAATATCATCTCCCTTTCATTAGAAAACCACTCAAAGAGACTAAACAAGTATGTGCAAGTATCCAGCAATCATAATATGCAAAGAATGAGTGATGCCGGTATACCTCTCCCCAAGCTTAGGCTTTTGGCCTAAGTGGATTTCAACCCCAACGAGGCCATGAGGTAGTATCTCCGTAGTACGACGAAGATGGATCGTATTCCGGGCATGTGCTAGAAGAAGCACCCGGATACGTGACGGTGTAGTCGTGGGAGGCCTCAGCGTCCTCGGAGTCATGCTGCTGGTGGAAGTCTTGTATCTTCATATGTTCATCCACCTCCTCCTTAGTGCACGACCATGATTGCCTGTCAATACTGAACAAACCTGGTTGAGGAAGAGGGATTTCCTTCTCATCCCCGTCAGCAAACAACATTCTATAGACCATATTATCTAAAGTAGAATCAGTGGTAACAAAATGATGACTCTTCATAGCAGCAATATCGAGTCTCCTAGGGGCCAATGGCACATCATTAGGATCAAGAGGAAGCCTTAGATATGTTAAAACGCGCAGTGCAATAGTTCCTCCAAAAATAGGCCCTCTATTAGACAAAGGCGAGCAATAAGAGAACCAAGGTGATAAGATGTCCGACCAGTAAGTGCAATATTCAAGAAAGCAAGATGGTAACTAGAAATATTGCTAGTGTTCTCCCTACCAAGAATGCTAGTAGCAATGTAATATGCAAAATACTTAATGGCGGGGAGTTGAATGTTCCTTATCTTGCCACGCTGAATGGTGCGACAATCATCATCGGTAATCCCTCAATAGAGCTCCAACAAGTCCCGGGGGTTGTCATCAATCCTACTTGCTGTACCTACAGGGGCAATATCCAATGCACGACAAAAATCTTCCAATTCCATAGTAACAGGATTACCATAGATCTTGAATGCAACTGTCGGCTCATATTGCTTGTTGTGGAACTTGAAGCTCTCGACGAAGATTTTGGTGAGCATGTAGTATTGCTCCCTTTCATCTCCCACATAGGTGGCTAAGCCCGCCCTGTTGACAAGGGTGAAGAAATCCTCCAATATCCTTGCATTCCTCAGAAAATCATAGCATGGAAAAGACGAAGCATTAGGAGCCCCGTTGTCCTCTTCGGGCGCGAAGCTAGGCGCCATGATATCCTCGTTGTACGATCGCCTAAGCCGGGTGGCGGCCCTAGAAGGTCTCCCGGTGCTGGTTGTTCCTTTCTTGAACAACTCTCCAAAGTTGAACTTCTTCATCTCTTCTCTGAAATTTTCAACAAGTGATATAAAATTTGATTTGATGACATATAATTGAGGGAAACTACTATAGGAACTTGCTAGAGTACTAATCATGCATCAAAACTAGTTTATACAACTTAGAACAAGCATGCAAGCTCACTAAACATGTTACCTACAGCAGCAAAATATTCAACATATACTCAACCAAACAAAATTCTACTTGGATAGGCGGAGGAGTCACATACCGAAGAGCAAATGTGCCAAATTTCAGACAGAAATCTGGGCTGAGCAAAGAGATCGAAAAATCCTGAGCTCTTGAGCAAAAACGCGAGTGAGAGAAAGCTGGTTCGAGTTTTTCGGGAGAGAGAAGATGCTGGGAGAAAGAGATGAGATAGTGGGGCAAGGAGGGGCCCACACCACAGGGTGGCGCGCCCCCCTCCTTGGCCGCGCCGGCCTGTGGTGTGGCACCCTGTGGTGCCCCACAGGTCATCCTCTCGGTGCTCCTGTGTGCCTCGTCGAAAAATAGGACCAACGGTATAATTTTTGTGAATTTTTGAAAACTTTGAAAAATGCACATTTCTGGGTATTAAGTTTATTATTACTGGCCAGGAAAATTTTTGAAATCTCCAATTAACTAAGGAACTTTGCAAATTAAAAGTGCTACAGCAACTAGAGCAAGTGGAGGAAGAAAGAGATGTTGTTTACCTCCTCTATGCATATAAAAAGTATTCGTTAACAAGGTTGATCAAGTCTTGCCACCAAATAAATTTTACATAGCATAAGAAGAAATAAACCTCAAATCAATCATGTTACCTTGAATTGTATTGATATGGATCCAATCACGAGAGTTTGATATTCCTCTTTAGGCTCATATATAGGACAATCAATAGTTCCCACTTTGATAGTTCTCACATTAGAAATAGTATTAACTCCACACGCTTTCTCAATCCTCTTGGGAAAATAAACGGTATGCTCCCTATCATCAACATTGAAAGTAACCTTTCCTTTATTGCAATCAATAACAGCCCCTGCAGTGTTAAGAAAAGGTCTCCCAAGAATAATAGACATATTATCATCTTCAGGCATTTCCAACACAACAAAATCAGTTAATATCAAGCAGTTAGTAGTAACTTGAACAGGAACATCCTCACATATACCAACAGGAATAGCAGTAGATTTATCAGCCATTTGCAAAGATATATCAGTAGGTATCAACTTATCTAAGTAAAGTCTCTTATAAAGAGAAAAAGGCATAACACTAACACCGGCTCCCAAGTCACATAGAGCAGTTTTAACATAATTATTCTTAATAGAACAAGGAATAGTAGGTATACCTGGGTCGCCCAACTTCTTTGGAACTCTGCCATTGAAAGAGTAATTAGTAAGCATAGTGGAAATTTCCTCATTGGGGATTTTCCTTTTGTTAGTAACAATATCTTTCATATACTTTGAATAAGGAGGCAATTTAATAGCATCAGTCAAAGGGATTTGCAAGAATAAAGGTTTCATCCAATCGCAAAATTTATTATAGTGTTCTTCTTCCTTTGATTTTAGTTTCTTAGCAGGAAAAGGCATTTGCTTTTGAACCCAAGGTTCTCTTTCATTACCATGTTTCTCAGCAATAAAATCTTCTTTAGTGTACTTTTTTATTTTTAGCATGCTTTTCAGGTTCATCTTCTACCTTTTCTTTATCAGAAGCATCATTCTTATCGTTATCTTTATCATGTTCATTACCACTTTCAGTTTTAGCATCAGAAATAGAAATACTATTAGGATCATTAACAGGTTCAGAGGATTCTACAACATTTTTATGTTTCTTCTTCTTTTTCTTCTTAGAAGGAGCACTAGGTTCAATGCGTTGAGAATCTTGTTCAATTCTTTTGGGATGCCCTTCAGGATATAGAGGATCCTGGGGTAGAGACACCACCTCTAGTTGTTACTTCATAAGCATGTTTCTCTTTAGAATTATTCCCCAACAAGTCATTTTTTACTTTAGTGAGTTGATCAATTTGAGTTTGAATCATATGAAAATGTTTAACAAGCATCTTAACATCATTGGAGGTTCTTTCTACAATATCATGCAATTCACTAATAGCTCGAGAATTTTCCATTAAATGATTCTCTACTCTCATATTAAAATTTTCTTGCTTAACAATATAATTATCAAACTCATCTAAGCATTGTGCAGGAGGTTTCGAATACGGAATATCTTCCCTAGTAAAGCGTTGAAGGGAGTTTACCTCAATCATGGATGAAGGGGGAATTATCTCACATATATCTTCTATGGGAGGAAGATTCTTCACATCTTCAGATTTAATACCTTTCTCCTTGAGAGACTTCTTGGCTTCCCTCATATCTTCATCATTTAATTTAATCATACCCCTCTTCTTCAATATTGGCGTTGGAGTTGGTTCAGGCGTAGTCCAATCATCATGATTCCGGCCTATTTTAGCCAATAATTCTTCACGTCGCCTGGAGTTCTTTTCCGAAAACACAACCAGCACAACTATCCAGGTATGCCCTAGACTCAATGGTTAGTCCACTATAAAATATATCAAGTAAATCATGCTTTTCCAAATCATGGTCAGGCCGAGCTCTAATAAGAGAGCAAAATCTCGCCCAAGCCTCAGGCAATTTCTCTCCATCTTCCTGGTTAAAATTATAAATTCTCTGCAAAGCAATATGTTGAGCACTAGCAGGAAAGTATTTACGGAAGAAAACATCAAGCAATTCTTTTGGACTTTTAATAGAATTAGGTGGCAAACTATTATACCAAGTTTTAGCGTCATCCTTTAATGAAAATGGAAAGATTTTAGCAACAAAGTAAGTACGCATCTTGACATCATCAGCAAACAAGCTACTTAGAGTAGATAACTCAATCATGTGTTCAACAGCACTTTCTTTTTCAGTACCACAAAAGGGTGTTTTCTCAACAATAGCTATATGAGATAGATCAAAAGAAAAATCATAATCTTTATCCTTAATGTTTATAGGAGATGTGGCAAACTTAGGATCAGGAGACAGTTTATATCTAATAAAGATGTTCTCGCAAGCAACTTTTTAATTTTTCTTGCATCAGTAGTAGCATTGCATTTTTCAATAAAATCATCATTAAGCTCCACATAATCTTCATCAGGATCATCACTAAAATAATCAAGTTCAGGTGAATTAACAGGTGTAGTAGCATTAGGAGTTTCAGCATTTTCAATTTGTCTAGACCTAGCAATTGTAGCATCTAGAAAGGATCCCAATGAACCACTATCATCAAGCACAGCAGAAATATTATCAATATTATGAGAGTTTTTAGATTCAGCAGAAGTACCCGCATGTGAAGCATGTGGCGGTGAAACAAGTTTATCAATCACAGATGGTGAATCAAGTGTAGCGGAGGTACTCAGAATTGTACCTTTTCTTGTAGTGGATGGTAATATGGCGATCTTAGAATCGCGAGGTTTACCCATGATGGAGAATTTGCAGCGAACAATATTAATCCAAGTGAACTTCCAAATAAAGCTATGCTCCTCGGCAACGGTGCCAGAAAATAGTCTTGATGACCCACAAGTATAGGGGATCGCAACAGTCTTCGAGGGAAGTAAAACCCATTTTATTGATTCGACACAAGGGGAGACAAAGAACACTTGGAAGCCTTAACAGCGGAGTTGTCAATTCAGCTGCACCTGGAAACAGACTTGCTCGCAAGAGTTTATCAGTAACAGTTTTATAGCAGTAGCAGTAGTGAAATAACAGCAGCAGAGTAACAGAGACGGCAGTAGTGATTTTAGTAAACAGCAGGATTAAAATACTGTAGGCACGGGGACGGATGAACGGGCGTTGCATGGATGAGAGAAACTCATGTAACAATCATAGCAGGGCATTTGCAGATAATAATAAAACGGTGTCCAAGAACAAAGCAATCAATAGGCATGTGTTCCAATTATAGTCGTACGTGCTCGCAATGAGAAACTTGCACAACATCTTTTGTCCTACCAGCCGGTGGCAGCCGGGCCTCAAGGGAAACTACTGGATATTAAGGTACTCCTTTTAATAGAGTACCGGAGCAAAGCATTAACACTCCGTGAACACATGTGATCCTCACATCGCTACCATGCCCTCCGGTTGTCCCGATTGCCACTTCGGGGCCATCGGTTCCGGACAGCGACATGTGTATACAACTTGCAGGTAAGATCAATAAACAATGAATATCATGATGAAACAATAACATGTTCAGATCTGAGATCATGGCACTCGGGCCCTAGTGACAAGCATTAAGCATAATAAGTTGCAACAATATCATCAAAGTACCAATTACGGACACTAGGCACTATGCCCTAACAATCTTATGCTATTACATGACCAATCTCATCCAATCCCTACCATCCCCTTCGGCCTACAGCGGGGAAATTACTCACACATGGATGGGGGAAACATGGCTGGTTGATGTAGAGGCGTTGGCGGTGATGATGGCGATGATCTCCTCCAATTCCCCGTCCCGGCGGAGTGCCAGAACGGAGACTTCTGGCTTCCGCGACGGAGTTTCGCGATGTGGCGGCGTTCTGGAGGGTTTCTGGCGACTTCGACTTCTTCCCGTGCGTTTTTAGGTCGAGGCCAATAAGTAGTCCGAAGGAGGGCATCGGAGGCCGGCCGAGGGGGCCACACCACATGGCCGCGCGGGCCCCCCTTGGGCCGCGCCGCCCTATGGTGTGGGGCCCTCGGGCCTCCACCTGAGTTGTCCTTCTGGCTCCGTCAGTATTCTTGGAAAATAGGGCCTTCTGCATAAATTCCGAGGATTTTCCCAAAAGTTGGATTTCTGCACAAAAACGAGACACCAGAACAGTTCTGCTGAAAACAGCGTTAGTCCGTGTTAGTTGTATCCAAAATACACAAATTAGAGGCAAAACAATAGCAAAAGTGTTCGGGAAAGTAGATACGTTTTGGATGTATCAGTACGAAGAGCTGCCTGAGGAGCACAAGAAGAAGTATGATGAGATTAAGGCCCTCTTTGAAGCCGATCTCATCGGCTCTTTCACGAAGACCCGTTCACACGGCATTAGGTGGAAAGGGTTCTCAGCCGATGGTGCTCTCGATGAAGTAGATCTGTCTACCCCTTCAGAGGAACGCACCAGAGCTCTGCGCCAGGAAGTTAATTACATGGTGGCTCATTCCCTACACCGCCATTCTGAGAGCCTGTTGAACGCTTTCGAGCGCGTTGCGGTCCGCGTGGTTCAGGAAATCATGAAGCATCAGTACTCTCCGTCAGGGCCTGTCCTAGGGACTTACCAGGGAGAAATACCGCTCCATACCAGACCGCCGCTGCCATTCGCCCTTGCAGCTCCAGAGCCACAGGGTTCACCGGCGTACGTCGTCTACAAGGTTGGAGGCGATCCTGGCGATTGCCAATTCCTGTATGAGCCGCCTAAAGAAATCCCACATGGATACGTGTGCACATACGTGCCGGACTGCAATAACTTGGCGCGCATGAACCAAATTACAGCAGGAGGGATTTCTGGAGCAGATGCCGATAAACAGGCGTGGCTAGCTAAATATGCCACCGGAACGAGTCATGAAAGCTCGGTCCCTGCAGCTCATACTATGGAACAAATCAGCACAATCTTGAGAGACCAGTTCGGCATCCTGCCAAAGAGAAAAACAATCGGCTATTCCAATCCGTACCCCGACGAGTATGACTTGATCCCGCTGCCGCCCAAGTATCGGCTCCCTGAATTCTCAAAATTCAATGGATCAGAGGGGTCTAGCTCAATTGAACACGTGAGCCGATATTTGGCCCAGTTGGGCATGATTTCAGCATCAGACCCGTTGCGTGTGAGGTTTTTCGCACAATCCCTCACAGGATCGGCTTTTGGGTGGTACACTTCACTGCCACCAAACTCAGTCCGGACGTGGAAGCAGCTGGAGGAACAGTTTCATACCCAATATCACTCAGACGCTACCGAGGCTGGCATTGCCGATCTAGCGCAGGTGCGGCAGAAGCGGGGAGAAACGGTGTCAGAATACATTCAGCATTTCAGGACTGTCACGAACCGATGTTATTCGGCTCGCTTATCTGAGAAAGAAGCAGTCGAGCTGGCAGCATTGAACCTCGCAACGCCGATCAAGGATCTGGCTTTCCAAGTAGACTACAATTCACTGACGCACATGGTTTAGAAATTAACTTTGTATGAACAGCGCCTCCCAGAATTGTACCAAGACAAGTTCAAGCGTCCGATCGCCCTGGTCGGGACAGAAGAGGTCGAGGATTCTGCAGAAGACCAGGAAGTAGCCGTAGCTGAATGGGCTCGGGGGGCAGCCCCCGTGTCCTGCAAATGGGTGAAGCAACAAGGGCCTGCAAAAGGGTTTGACTTCGATGTGAGCAAAGCTGAGCAGATATTCGATTTATTGCTTAAGGAAAAACAGCTGAAGTTACCCGAAGGCCATAAGATCCCTACGGCGCAAGAACTGAACGGGAGACCGTACTGCAAGTGGCATCACTCGTTCACCCATATCACCAATGACTGCAATGTTTTGCGTCAGCAGATCCAATCGGCTATAGAACAAGGCCGTTGGATCTTTGGGCAGTTTGCCATGAAAGTGGACACACACCCGTTCCCTGGCGTCAACATGGTGGAACTCAATCACTCCGCAAGGCGTCGGCTAGATTTCTCATTCGACGTCAACATGGCAGGGCCTGTATACCACCATGGCAAGGATAAAGAAGAAAGCGGTTACTCCCGTAGCAAAGAAAAGGAGGAGGCCGGCCCACGCGACCGGCCCCGATATGACGACAGACGTTACCTCACCAAAGAACAGGTGAGAAGCGTGCGATACCAACGACCGCTCTCCGCGCATCTCCTGAACAAGTATGAGCGTCAGTACGACCGACGTCGGTGGTACGACAGAGATGACGAAAGATATCGTCGGTCTGACGTAGACAATGGAAGATATCGTCGGTATGATAGAAACGACGAAGGATACGAACATCGCGCGGAAGGGAAGTCACGGGAGCAGGAAGACTTGGATAGACACTGGGACTGTCCTTTCTTTAAGCACTGCTGGGATTCAGGAATGAGCCGATTGCCTACAATCGACAATTGCCCGGAGTGTAGACAGCGGAAGAAGGACGCAGGAGAGGTGTCAGTTTTCGAGCGTCTAGGGCCTCTCCCACCTCAGAGCAGGCGAGCTGAGTCCTCTCAAGAAGAAGATTTTGAAGAATCAGAAGATGAAGAAGAGGATAGGTACCACCGGCCAAGGTGGTGCCCTGATGGACTCAGCCACTCCCAAAAGCGTAGGGTTCAGCCGCTACGTAGCTTGGAGCAAGCCGAGGCGCAATACCTGCACACGTTGAGGAAAGCGCGGCCCGATCTGGCCGTGAAAATTCAGCATACTTTGGACGCGGAGAGTCGTCCACAGAAGAAAGAATGGCGCCCCAAGCAAGTAAAAGCCGATGCAGAGGCATCGGCTGGCACAAACATGGTGTTCATACTTCCCTCGGAGTTTTGTGCTCCAAGACCCGAAGAAGTGCCGATAGCGCAGTTTGATTGCGGCCCACGGCCAGTTATCTTTGAAAAGCCACGAGAGAAGAGCTACAAGCATTTGAAGGCCTTGTACCTCAAAGGTTATATCAATGGGCAGCCTATCGACAAGATGCTGGTTGACACAGGAGCGGCAGTCAATATAATGCCATACTCCATGCTACGGCGTTTGGGACATTCTAACTCAGATCTGATCAAAACCAATGTCACACTAAGCGACTTCAACGGCCAAGCATCAGAGACGCAAGGCGTTTTGAACGTGGATCTAACCGTAGGCCGAAAAACCATCCCTACATCATTCTTCATCGTCGACAGCAAAATCACCTACGATGTCCTGCTAGGGAGGGATTGGATTCACGACAACTGCTGCATTCCATCCACGATGCACCAATGCCTGATACAATGGGATGGAGATGAAGTGGAGGTCGTCCATGCAGATGACTCGATCGAGATCTCATTAGCGGGCATGAACATCTGGGACGCGGAAGGTCAAGGGCCGCTCTCTGGAGTCAGTTTGGACGGCTGTGAGCGTATCGAGGTTACAAAAACGGGGCGAGGCTGGTCTTATCCACCGGCCTGACAGAGTAGCAACAGCAAAATCGCTGGATGTACGTGGCAAGGCCGATCCCTGCGATCGGCCCCAAAAAATAGAAAGCTATGATCTCACTTCAAGCATGTCACGTAGTCGCAGTAGGGAGACTCCCTCCCATAGTGGAGTACAAATAAGTTGTAAACCTTCATTGAGCAATACAATCAAAATGGGGGCCGATTCCAGCAATCGGCCCAAATTATCCTCGCCATACGTTTTGCCTGTGTTCAGCATTGATCTAGCAGGTGACGGAAAGCTAGGGTATGGGTTTACATCGGCTGATGAGCTAGAAGAGATTGGCAGGTAGAGCCGATGTTCAGGTACACATGTGGGAATCGGATAACTGGAAAGCCGATATCTTCAATTACTTGAAAGATTTGGCTCGGGGGGCACCTAATATAGGATAACGGACAGCGAAATATGGGGGCCGATACACGAATTCGGCCAGTAAAAAAACAAAAAACAAAATACAAAAGCCGATGCGCAGCCATCGACTTTAGAAATACAAAAGCCGTTATGAGCAAGTGTCAGGTTACATGGACAAGCTCTACTGAAGGAATGCCTCGAAGGCACTAAGGGCGTTAGCACGGACGCGATCTACTTCGGCGATCTCGGCCTCATCATCTTCATCCTTGCCCGTCACCAGTTGTTTGTTCAGGGCACGTATCTCTGCCAGATCAGTCTTCAGTTGAGCTTTGAGGCCTTCTGCTTCCTTTTGGGAGTGGGCAATAAGAGCTTCCTTGTCATGGATAAGCTGTTTGGTTGCCCGGACCCTCTCTTCAAGGTCCACCAACTCCCTTCGCAAGGTCTCAAGTTCGGCGGTCCTGACAGAGGTGTCAGTTTTGGCATCCAAAGCTGCCTTTTTCTCGTTAAGCCGCTGACATTTGTCTGCAATATCGGCTTTCAGAGGAAGTTGGGCGTGGCGTAGGTCGATTCTCTGACGAGCCAACTTCACCCTTGACTTGTAGGCAGACAGAGTCACAACCGGCCAGAGTTTCACTTGCAGCGTTACCGGGAGGTGGGGCTGGATTTCTTCAAGGATGTTCTTCACTTCCTCGGGGTCTTCGACCAACGTTTCGATCGAGGAGGAGAGCAGGGCTTTGAGACGCTGGAATTGACCAAGGATAACGCTGGGTCCTGGTTCATCGCATGCCGTAGAAGGAGCTGGTTCGATCGACTCAGGATCGAACGATAGCAAGCCCGAGAGATCACAACCCTGACAAACGTCAAGAGCAGCGTCAGTATGAAGATCAGGGGAAGGGCAAGCCAAACAAAGGGAGTTTACCTCTCCTAAGATCAGAGGGACAACCGATGATGAAGCAATCGGTTCTCGTGTTTGTGCTTGGAGCTTGGCCAAGTTGGCAACCTGGTCAACGTCACCCTTAGAGGTTGCTACATCCAGGTCTGTGGAGGGCATTAGTACTTCCTCAACTTCCCCACTAGAAGTGTCATCAGTCTGCAAAGGAGGCGGAGAGCCGATGTGAGCAGCAATGAATTAGCAGGAGAAATGAGCCAGAGGGAGTTGGAGGGCAATTACATTTGAAGCCTCTTGGTTTGATGAAGGGGCTTGCGGTTCCTTTCGAGCTCTCTTGACGCATCGGCTCTTTGTGCGTAGACCTTCCTGCCCTGCTTTGATTGAAACTTGGGGGCAGCAGGTTCAGGGATTGACCTTTTCTTGGAAGCCGATGGTGGCAAATATGGCTGGCTCTGCATGGGGATTTTCCCAGAGTTACCCGATGGTGGCAAATCTGGCTCGGCTGGACTGCGTTTCCTCGCTGGAGTTGTCTTCAGTGGAGGCCTATAAAAGGATAGTTAGTAAGCACAAACATGTTGCAAAAGCCTAGGAGGATAAATGAAAGCAGTCAGGACATGGACCAACTTACGTGCAGACTTTCTTGAGCTGGAATGGGGTTTTGGCGCTTCAAGGTCTTCCTGGCAGCTACTTTCCTCACTACTGTTCTCGCCTTGGTTGAGGCTCGGGGGGCAGCTTGCCCTGAAGATACTTTGCTCTTGGGAGCCGATTCTGGTAAAATCGGCTGGCTCTTCATCACAACCTTTTTCAAGGATGGTGAGTTTTTGCAGAAGAGGACCACCGGAGCTGGTGGAAGGAATTTGAAGGGGGAGCCGTCATCGCGAACGGGTTCTGGACCATCTTGTTGCTGCAAGGAGTCAGAGCACAGTTATAAAAATCATCGTAAGCTATTGCGAGAAAATTTGTGAATAGTGGTACCTGTTCTGCAGGGATATCATATTCAGCATCGAGTTGTTTCAGCAACGGCCCCAGAGCTCTCCTGAAGGCATGGGTCTTCCACATGGACCACCAGATCTCAAAACCATCAGTCGATGAGGTGAAAGAGAGGTTGTGAGGGATTGGGATGGTTAGAGCGTCAAAGAAAGAGTAACACCTCTGACCGGTGAGGACATCAGGCAACTCAGCTCTGCTCTCTGTTAGGTGGTGGAGGAAGAAGTGAGGAGACACCTGCCCAAGACCAAACTACTGGGCTGCTACGACCGGCTGGTAGGACTCATAACCAGGTTTGATGATCCTGTTTGAGGTGCTCATGCCAACTGGAAGGAAGCAGGGACGGATCATGATGGAATACAATTGCCGGGTGCTCGTGTCATCGGCAAAGCTGTCTAGCCTAAAGGAGAATGGATTTTCAAAATTTTCGGACTCCTTGTAAGGAAAGAAGAGAGGGTTGTCCAGGCCTTCGTAGAAAATTCTGAACCATTCTGATGTGTCCTTGGGGATCAGTTTACTACCTGGAAGGCTATACAGAGCTTGGCCATAGCTAGTGCATCGGATTGGCTTCCCATTAGCATTTGGAAAGCTGCAGGTGGCCAGAGATGGGAAGTTTGGCATGTGGTTCTGAAAATACAGCTGAGCCCATAGCTGAATAAACCACCAGGGGCCTCCTGTTTTGACTGTCTTTTGGGAGAACAGGTTGACAGACATCAGTTGGAGATATCGATAGACTTCTCCAAGCAACAGCATGCCGATCCCAAGCTGAGTGCCTCTGGCAAGTTCATATGCCAAAGAAAGGTAATTCTTGGTTGGGGAGAGTGAGGGGCCACAAAATATGAAGTGTTCCAGCCAAAAGTTCAGGAAGGCTGTATGTTCTTTCTCTGTTACAGGGCCTTTGGTTTTCATGTGGCGTCTAAGGTAGGCACCCCAGTTAGTACACTCTGTTTTGGAAGAGAGTTTGAAAGGAACCTTTGGCAGCTTGAAAGCAGAGGGACTGGAGGATGAAATGTCTAGACCAGTGATCATGACCACATCCAGCAGAGTTGGTGTCATGGGGCCGTGGCCAAACATGAAACAGTTCAGAGCATCGGACCAAAAGTAGCCGATGGTTTTCAGGAGATTTTCATGTTTTTCAAGGGGAGATAATGACAAAGATAAAGCATTGGCTATTCCTGTGGTTTCCCATTGGGCTTGGCAAGTTTTGGATACTCTACCGTACCAAGAAACCCAATCTTCATGAGGATTAGGCCAGGCTCGTAAGCAGTCGGCCCAAGAAGTTAGATCTAAGTTCTGGTTTTCGAAGGGAATCCTATTGGCCTCGCAAGAAATCAAATGGGCAGGACTCTCAGTAGAACGGGGGCCAAGGCAAAGAGAATTCGGAAGAGAGGGGTGCGGCAACAGAATGTCTGATACCTAAAATTAATGATGAAATAAAGCATTAATTCATGAGTTTGCCGTTAGTTCTAACACTATACTCGGATGGTGAGAAGCAGTTAAGGATTACCTTCAGGCCAGAGATCGTAGCGTTGGCGCTGGATGATTCTGCCATCAGATTCGCTGTAGAGTTGGATCTGCACGATTGGGATCTGGGATTCGCATGGCTGAGAGTTGGACCTGTTCGATGGGCGATTTGGGGATCTGAGTTTGCTCCTTCAGACAAAGGTCGCAGGTTACCGTTTGAATAGGCAACTGAGTTGGCCTTACTCGCGTTTTATGGTAAAGGAACGATGCGTTGCCATCGGCTCTTTGAGCGTTGACCTAGTTTGACGATCGGCAAAATCAATACGAAGACATTCTTCATTGATGAAAAGGGTTTTTTACAGAGAAGAGCCGATTGCTCACAGAGGGAAGAACAAAAGAAGGATCTACGCTCTAATTTACTACTACTAGTCCTATGCTAGTAGATTCTAATCTAAGGGCCGTCGCTGCCCTCGTCGTCACCGTCGTGGCTGTCGTCGGCGCTGCTGCCGGCGGAGTCCTCGCTGCTGCTGCCGAAGCCCTCGGAAGGAGCTTCGTCTTCCTCCTCGTCGTCGTCGTCCTCCGACCCGGCGCAGAAGCGCTTCGCCGGCGGGTACTCGTCGGAGGAGGTGTCGTCCTCCTCTTCCTCCTCTTCATCGGAGGAGGTGAAGCCATCCCAGGAGAAGAGGTCGTCCTCGCTCTCCGCCTCCAGCTCCCCGTCGACGAGGAACTGGAAGTCGTCTTCTCCGTCTGTCAAAGACTTGTCATCCTCCGACCAGACGGAGGAATCATGATCCTCCTTGTCCCACGTCGTTGGAGCGAGGATATCGTGCGCCGCCAGCGAGCCCCACTCTGGCGTCGGCTCCCGGAAGGGAGAGGACTGGAAGGAAAGGCCCGAAGAGGCAGAGGAGGAGGAAGAGGAGGCCATGGCTGCAGAGGAGGGCTTTTCGAGTGCTAATGGACAAGGGGATGAGAGAGCGAACTGCTCGATGCGGTTAAATAAAGGAGATATAGTGGAGATGATTCAATGCTGCGGCGGTTTCCGAGGACGTGGTGTCGAATCTGTCAAGTCGTGCAGTACAAAGATGTGGAGAAGGCAAGGCATCATGATGAAGGATACTGCAGCGGTTCTGCTCTGCCACGCGTGACCTGACGAAGAAAAAAAAATAGAGTGGTTTTGGAATTATCATTGCCAAAACCAGGGGGGCATGTGTTATCACCAGAATTTAGCCAAGAGCAGGAGATGGGCCGTGATTGAGATGGGCTTAAAGGATAAACACCGAAAGAGTTTCGAAACCGGCTTTGGGCGAGAATTTGGGCTAGATGGCCCGTGTATCTGTAAATTATGGTAGATTATGTGTCGGTTAGAATTAAGAGTTAGAGTTTAGCTCGTACACAGTTGGGTTTATTCCCAAGTTAGAAAGTCTACGGACTATAAATATGTATCTAGGGTTATTGAGAAAGGAGGACAATCACGTTCACGACAAACCAATCTAGGCGCATCGCCACCCCTTGTTTCGAGGGTTTCTTCCGGGTAAGCGTCATGCTGCCTAGATCGCATCTTGCGATCTAGGCAGTATCTGTTTATTCGTTGCTTGGTGTTGCTCGTGCTGAAGCCTTGTTGATGGCGAGCAACACCGTTATCGTAGGTGTTTTGGGGCTGACGTGGATACTTTTCTCATATATTTGCTTAGCTATGCTGCCCCTCAACATCTAGCTGCCCTTGCGCCTTTATTGGGTGTAAGGGCAGCATCTTGCTTCATCTTTGCTTAGTAGAACCGATCTGTTATAGTTGCTCCTTGTTCTCCAAGGATTAGTTTGATATCCGCATGATTAGGCCTTGCAAACGGGTTGAACGATCCAGTAGTGCGTAAGGCATAGTTTGCTGATCCTAGAGGGATTGTTCCGGGAATCGACGTTATGTTGGTTTTTAGGCCTCTTTAGGACTAGTTTTCTATCACCTTACGTGTCTGCCAGGCTCAACTACGTGTAGGATGTTCCGGTTATGCGGTGAAAACCCTAGACTGTCGTAGATTGATTTATCTTGGTATTGATTAAGCAGGACCCCCATGTTATCGTAAGTCCAACGTGTACAATGGGTCAATCGGCTCTTTGAGCCGATCCACAGAGTAACCTAAGAGCCGATTGGGGCTCGTATTTAATGTTTGCGTGTTCGCCATGCAGGAAACTAATCGAAGCAATCCAACACCTTCCTGACCAGGTATAGGTCAGGTGGCACGCCCTCGCACTAGCTAGGACGTGTGCCGGAGCATTGCGGGCCGTCGCCCGAGGGACCAGGGCCCACCGCAGTCCTGGGAGCCTCCCGGCTCTACTGTGTTGCCCGTCGCTGCTCGCCGGTGGGTTTTGGTAGGCAACAGCAGGACACTATCAATATCAAGATCACTCATATCTAACAAAGAAATTTTTCTTGATAACTCTTCACACTTCAAAAATAAAGTAAGTTCATCATGCTGAGTAGGAGTAATTTCATCATCACAATACAAATTTGCAGCACTCATGGGGTTCAAATTATCATTGGAGGAGCATTGAAAATTAAAATGACCCACTCTATGGCAAAGTTCACAAATAAAAGGATAGAGGGCACAAACTTTTTCACCAAGATCATCTAGAGCCCTAGACCACTTTCTAGTTTTTTCATTCCTATGATGGATACAATATTCATCTTCGATTTGATTAATTCCACAAGGTCTATGCATTCCACAAAAATTAACATGCTTATAAGAAATAGTATTTTCAGAAGTTTGGGCATGTTTATTGCAATCATTAACAACAATTTCATTTTCCATGCAAGTGTCTTTAAAAGGTTCATGATACATGTACCAATTTTCATTAAGAACATTAATATGAGAAGCAAAGGCTCTATAGCAATCGACCATAATTTGAGGATCAAGACCATATTTAGCACTAAGCTCTTGAAAATCAATAGTTTCAATGAAAGACTTAATGCATTCATATTCATAGTTTTATACCTGATTCTTTACCTTTGTCGTTCTCCCAATCTTCAGCGTTCTCCTGAATTCTTTCAAGAAGATCCCATCTAGCTTCAACCTCCTTGCTCGTGAAAGATCCTTCCAAACAGGCATCTAGATAGTCCTTGTGGTGCCCTGAAAGCCTTGCATAAAAATTATTAATAATAACATTACGGGGGAGCTCATGAATGGGACATTTGAGCATTAGTGACTTCAATCTCCCCCATGCTTGGGAAATACTCTCTCCATCACGAGGATAAAAGTTATAAATGTAATTCCTATCAATATGCACTTCATGAGGAGGATAAAATTTAGAATAAAAGAGAGGTACAATTTCCTCCCAACCAATAGATCGACCATTCTTCAGCATCTTATACCATTCCGCAGCTCTGCCCTTCAGAGTTATAGAGAATAGCTTCCTCTTAACTTGGTCTTTTGAAATACCTGCACTCTCGAACAACTCGCATAATTCATGTATAAAGAGTAGATGATCACTAGGATGGACAGTCCCATCTCCAAAATAGCAATTGTTCATAGCAAGTTCAACAATTCTCATAGGTATCTTGAAAGGAATACTTTCAGTAGGTGGATTTAAAATATCACAAGCATCACTAGAGTTATCGCATATGGGAGATAAAGTATTATCAGAGCAAATTTTCTCCCCTAAAGATGGGAAGCTAAAAAGATCATAAAAACTAGCTTCCCCAAGCTTAGACTTTTCCATAACATTAGCAGTAATTGCGTTCATACTAATAACATTGCTACTAGCATGCAAATAAGGTTCCATAGGTTTTTTAATTTTTGCAGCAAACAATCAATGTCTTAACTCAGGAAAAAGATTAAAAAGCTCACTAATTTTTTTGTTGTTTTCCATTATGCCTAACTAGTGAAATAAAAACAAGAAACAAAAAGATGCAATTGCAGGATCTAAAGGAAATAGCTTCGAGCACTCACACACCGGCAACAGTGCTAGGAAATAGCTTAGTACTCGGAGGATGTGAATACCTTTTACCTTACCTCCCCGGCAACGGCGCCAGAAAATAGCTTGATGTCTACGCACGCTTCTATTCCTCAGAGATGTTGTTGGGCCTCCAAGAGCAGAGGTTTGTAGAACAGCAGCAAGTTTTCATTAAGTGAATCACCCAAGGTTTATCGAACTCAGGGAGGTAGAGGTCAAAGATATCCCTCTCAAGCAACCCTGCAATTACGATACAAGAAGTCTCTTGTGTCCCCAACACACCTAATACACTTGTCAGATGTATAGGCGCACTAGTTCGGCGAAGAGATAGTAAAATGCAAGTGATATGGATGACTATGAGTGGTAATAACAATCTGAAATAAAGATAGCAGCAAGCAAACATGTAGCAGAACTTGTTGGAAACGGTGTTTCAATGCTTAGAAATAAGGCCTAGGGATCATACTTTCACTAGTGGACACTCTCAACAATGATCACATAAATAAATAACTTATCTTCACTTGTGCTACTTTCTCACACTCTCTTGTTGGATAACAAACACCATTCATTGTGTAGGGCTATAAAAGCACACCTCAAGCCGGAGTAAACAAGCTCCACAACATCCGGAGTTCATATTAAAATAACCTCTAGAGTGCATAATAGACCGTTGCAATTTAGACCGAGTACTAACATAGCATACACACTGTCAACAATAGCTATGAAAGGGGGAATAGATCGCATCAATACTATCATAGTAATAGTTAACTTCATAATCTACAAGAGATTACAATCATAACCTACACCAAGTACTACATGATGCACACACTGTCAACATTACATCATGGAGGAGGAATAAACTACTTTAATAACATCACTAGAGTAGCACATAGATTAATAGTGATACAAAGCTCATGATCACATAAAGATCACACCATGGGAGAGAGAGATGAACCACATAGCTACCGGTAGAGCCCTCAGCCTCGGGGGAGAACTACTCCCTCCTCATCATAGGAGACAGCAATGGCGATGAAGATGGCGGTGGTGTCGATGGAGGTGACTCCGTGGGCAATTCCCCGTCCCGGCAGGGTGCCGGAACAGAGACTTCTGTCCCCCGAAACGGAGTTTCGCGATGGCGGCGGCGTCCCTGGAGTCTTTCTGGAGTTTCGTCAATCGGTATCGCGTTTTTAGGTCATTATAAAGTGTGAGCAAAACATGTAATAGGTTAGTTCCAGAAAATGCATAAAATCATTATAAAGTGTGAGCAAAACATGTAGGTATTTTCATAATACTAGCATGGAACATAAGAAGTTATAGATACGTTAGAGACGTATCAGTGGTGCTGGGGCGTTTGTGCCCGGCGACGCCTGGCCTGGCTGCGGCCTGGCGCTGCCGTGGTCGGCCCGTGCCGCCATGGCACGTTGCGGTGCTTCTGCTCCAGGTGCGTTTGCCTCCTTCTCTCTCTGTCTTGTTCTTCCTCTTCGTCTAGCCCCCGCTACGGTTGTTCCATCTCTTGGAGATGTGACCGTGCCGTGCTGCTGCTACTGCTATGCTGCTGCTGTGCCTATGCTGCTACTGTGTGTGCTGCTGCTGCTGCGCTCTGCTTACCATGGCCATTGCTTCTGTGACCATGCCTATGGTTGTGCTGCTGCTGCCATGGTTGCTAGCTACTGCTGAGGCTCTATTTGCTCTCCTTATGTTGATATACTCCCCATGCTCTAGCCTATGCTATGCTGGTGTGCTTCTCCCACTGGATTATGGATATGTGCTTACCTTCTGTGTTGCTGTGGCTCATGAGCACTTGCTCATGTGCACTGCATGATGCTCCTGCTAAGCTAGCTTGATCCTGGGCTTGCTATTGGTACTGTGCTCTTGTTGTGTAACCATCTGTTGGGGGGATGACCCCCGGTATGCCAAAGGCATGCCAAACCGGATGGTTTGAGCCATCAAGATACCGGTTTAATATTATACCGGAGGACAGAGTTAAGTGTTTGGCTAAGTAGAGCTAAGCCGGTATCCCGAAGAGGGGTATACCGGAACCGGGTAAAGAAGACACCGGGCTACCGGTAAGAAGAGCATGTCGGCAAGGCTGGTCAAAGATTCTTTCCAGAGCAAGAAGACAAAGATGAGCTAAGCAAATTTACTTTAAACAAAGCCCTGACGCCAAAGAGGAGGGTGACGCCAAAAGCAGCCGCAGGACGTCAGCCCCCCTGATTAAAGATACCGGCGCCGCCGTTTATGATTAAAGTAGCTTTGTAAAAGTAGTTTGTCTAGTCAAAGATGCCATTAGGGTTCCTTGCTCTATAAGCCCCCTCTCCCCTATATAAGGAGAGGGGGTAGCCCATTACACGGGCATGTTATGTTATGTTACATTATGGGCACGATGCACAAGTTACGTTCAGCCTTGTAACCAGAAAACTTGTATCCTGTTGAGATCAATAAAGAGAAAGATCTAGAGCAGAGTTCTTCCTTGTGTTCTTCTTCTTGTATCGCTACCTTTGGTTGTGTTCTTGAGGAAAGCATCCGGAAGTTCGTCCAATCTAATCGAAAACCCTCCCTCGAATCCTCTAGCGCACATTCGGGCCCAACTTAAGCCATCCTATGGCACCTGTTCGTTCACCACGACGACAGTTGGCGCCCACCGTGGGGCCAGCAGCCGCGCTTGCTGGAGTTCATATTCGGGCGGGCCTCCTCACCATCGACGGCGAGCGTGTCGTCACCGCGCTCGTCGACCGCGTCCTTGACATGGACTTCATCAACGACAACACAGGCTACTTCGCCAGCGGCGGTAAGTACCCCAAGAAGAAGCACACCGTCGAGTTCGGGAGCTTCCGCGTCTACTACGGCACCGTCCCTGAGTGCCAGTACCTCTCGCCGGTGCTGGTGGCTCTGGATCTGCCAAGATCTGCGCTTCCCAGCGGCCGCGCCGCCGGCAGCGTCGAGGTGCTGGTCGTTGGCGCAGGCGACGCCGGCAAAGGAGCTGCGGCAGAAGGCGCTGGACCGACAAAGTCCACACGCACGGCCAAGCCGCCGACCGAGCGTGACCAGGTGGTTGCGGGCACTTCCGCAGCGCTACCGGAAACTCCACTTCAGGCGGCGATGAACGCCCTCGCCACGCCCATCGCGCAGAACATCGACCCGGCAGCGGCTCAGGCGGAGCTGGAGGCAGAACGCCAGAGGCTACTCGAGAACGGCAGCGACATCATCCGGGCGCAGCGCGAGCTGAACCTAACCCTACGTGAGTATAACGCTGCCCATGGCTTTGCTTCTGTTAGCGCTCATCCGGCTAGGCAACCGGGAAACCGGCTTAAGGCTCGCAATCTAGATCAGGATTTGCGTAAGGAAGTTCTTACCGGAAAAAGTGCCTCTGTATCTGTGAGCATCATAGAGAAACCTAAGTACAGTAGCCCGGATAAAACCATAAAAGCTGCTAAGGCTGCGGTAGAGCTGTGTGAATCGCTTTCCGGGGACGCTCTGGCAAAGCAGCAAGAGCGCGTCCGGGAGCTGCTTGAAACCATAGAGCAGCAAAACGCTGAGCAGCTAACTAAGCTGAACAAGGCTGTGGCTTCAAAATCCGCGCGTTCAACAAAGAATGCCGGAAGCAAGTCCCATGGGCAGGCATCGTCCTCCCATCTGGACAAAAGAAAAGAAAAAGCGAATGCACAGCAAATGACTGTGTACGATCCGGTACTTGCCGGAAAACAACAAGCCGGGCGGTACGAGGCCGGTAGAAAAAACCAAGGGGCAGCAGGTGGCCATGCCGAAAACGGTTATGCCGCAAAAGATTATGCCAGAAAAGAACAAAGTGGGCAAAATTTTCGCGCTGCAAGGGCAGCGTACGTGGAAGAGGAAATGCCTCCGCCAAGGTACCGGAAGGCAAGAGCCGCGGTACCGGAAAGATATGAAGAGGTTGATTCAGGAGCTGAGAGAATTGCACCTTACCGGAATCCATTGGGAGACCGGTTAGGCGAAAGATGCCTACCAGACCGGGATGCGAGGCACAGGCTGGATAGGGTGTAATTATCTGAGATAGTGGAGGCAGAAGGCCCTCCAGGCCCCAAATGCTTTGGCCCAAGGATCATGAGAGAGGAACCACCGGTTCGCAATTTTACATTGCCCCGTGACACTAAAACTTACGACGGCACCACCAAGCCGGAAGACTGGCTCGCGGATTATGTGACCGCGGTATATGTTGCCGGTGGCGGAGGAACCGTCACTGGTGGAGAAAACCGGCGCTGGGCCATGAGAATTGTACCATCTTTCCTGGTAGGACCAGCGCGCATCTGGCTAAACAATTTGCCGGCAGGAAGTATAAATGGCTGGCTGGACTTTAGGAAGCTTTTGTAAGCAACTTCAGTAGCACCTACCGGAGGCCAAACAGGCCGCAGCAGCTCGCTTTGTGCGTGCAGCGCTCCAATGAAACAGATCGGGATTACCTAACCCGGTGGAACTCCACAAGAAACTCTTGTGAAGGAGTAATCGAGGCACAAGCCATTGCTTGGTTTTGCAATGGGTGCAGAAGAGGTTCACCTTTGTGGCAAAAGCTACAGAGAAACATGCCGACAACCTTGGCAGAAATGATACGTGTGGCAGATAGCTACGCATTGGGAGACCCAATGCAACCGGTAGTACAAGCTGAGCCGGAACAAACAAACCAGCCTCATCAATGCCAAGAACAATACCGGGACAACAGGCAAAACAAACGAAGGGAAGAGTTTCCGGATCGAAGGTATGGTCCACAGCAAGTAGCCGCGGTGCAGGAAAATTCCGGCGCCAGCGGAAGCCAAAGGCAGAAAACCGGATCGCAGCCATGGGCGGGTCCAAAGAAATAGTGGGTTGAAAAGAAGCCGTGGCAAAATAATGAGGAAAGGTACACCATGGAATCCGCTATGGATCAGCCATGCCGGTGGCACACACCAAACCCCGGAAGGCCGGCAAACCACTTGACAAAAGATTGTACTTGGACCAGAAGGTTGATGGGCCAAGGCACAACAAAAGATGCCGGGAAACTACCACCACCACCCCCGCTTACCGGACCAAATGCTATACCGGTACAGCCTCAGCAAAACCGGCCTCCACCACAACAGGTTCACCAGGTGGGAGATGGCAATGGCCAACCACCTCCACCGGCACCTTTGGGCCGGAATATTTACCATGATCCAGATATGTGCTGTGTTGTGTTCGTTACTGAGCCAACAGACAAGCAAAGCCTGCGACGTTGTTCCATGGAAGTGAACACGGTGATGCCGGCAGTTCCAAAGTACATGCTCTGGTCTGATCAAGAAATCAGCTGGTCGTTCAAGGATCACCCAAAAATAATGCCTAATCCGGGTGGTTACGCTCTGGTTGTGGACCCTATCATGCATGGGCCAACAACTCGAGTCAAATTCAGCAAGGTGCTGGTAGACAATGGGAGCAGCATAAACATCATGTACCGGCACACTATGCGCATGCTTGGGATAACTGAGAACATGCTGCAACCGACACACACAACTTTCCACGGAATCGTTCCGGGCTTGTCTTGTTCGCCCATGGGAAAGGTCCGGGTGGATGTCTCATTTGGTGGACGTGATAATTGCCGGGTGGAAAACCTTCTGTTCGAGGTAGTGGACCTGGAAAGCCCTTACCATGCACTGCTGGGGAGACCCGCACTGGCAGCCTTTATGGCATCAACTCACACGGCCTATCTTAAGATGAAGATGCCGGCACCTCGTGGACCCTTAACCGTGGTGGGAAACTACAAAGTCTCACTGGAAACCGCTTCCGCCGGCTCAAACCTGGCTGAATCGCTGGTGATTGCAGAGGAAAAGAAAAGAATGCAAACTGCGGTTGCGCTAGCTCAATCCTCACAGTTGAGTTTAGCGGCAATGAGTGGAAACTTGGGCACACCGGCATTCAAGCCAACCAATGAAACAAAGGACATCGTGCTGGACCCGGCTCACCCTGAACGTACCGTTCGTATCGGTGCTGGACTCAGTGAGGCATAGGAAAGCGCGCTCGTCAGCTTCCTCCGTGAGAATCGGAATATCTTTGCCTGGTCTACTGATGACTTGGTAGGTGTTCCGAGGGAGCTGGCTGAGCACTCTTTGAACGTCCGGAAGGATGCTAAGCCGGTAAGGCAGCCGCTGCGCCGGTTTGCTGAAGGCAGAAGAAAGCTCATTGGAGAGGAGGTGACAAAGTTGTTGGTTGCCGGTTTCATCGTGGAAGTGCTGCATACTGAGTGGCTAGCAAATCCGGTGCTGGTCGAGAAAAAGAAAGAAGAGAACCTTGAAGCAAAAGCTCCAAAGGTATGGCGCATGTGCATCGACTACACCAACCTGAACAAGGCTTGCCCAAAAGATCCTTTCCCGCTACCCCGGATCGATCAAGTGATTGATTCCACTGCCGGTTGTGAACTGTTGTCTTTTATGGATGCTTATTCCGGTTTCCACCAAATCCCCTTGAAAAAGGAAGATCAAATAAAAACTGTGTTTATCACCCCGCACGGGGCTTATTGCTATGTCACTATGCCTTTCGGTTTGCGCAACGCTGGTGCAACCTACCAGCGCTGTATGCAAAAGTGTTTGTATGATCAAATTGGTAAAAATGTGCAGGTCTACGTAGACGATGTTGTGATAAAAACTAAGGTCAAGGAAACCTTGATCGATGATTTGAGGCAAACATTTGATAACCTAAGAAGGTTCCGGATGAAACTCAATCCGGCAAAGTGCACCTTTGGTGTTCCTGCCGGCAAGTTGCTTGGCTTCCTCGTATCAAGCCGGGGCATAGAGGTAAATCCGGTAAAAATCCGGGCAATCAAAAGAATGAACATACCGCATGATCTCAAAGATGTGCAAAAGTTTACCGGAAGCTTGGCATCGCTAAGCCGGTTTATAAGCAGGTTCGGAGAAAAAGCTTTACCCCTCTATGCTTTGATGAAAAAATCTGACACTTTCGTCTGGACCCCTCAGGCAGACGCAGCGTTCAAAGAACTAAAGACAATGCTAGCCACTGCGCCTATACTAGCTTCACCTTTGGAAAGGGAGCCCATGTTGTTGTACATAGCAGCAACAAACCGGGTTGTGAGTGTAGTGGTTGTAGTTGAAAGAGAAGAGGAAGGAAAGGCCGTGCAGCGACCGGTATACTACCTGAGCGAGGTGCTCTCCCTCTCAAAACAAAACTACCCTCACTTCCAGAAAATGACTTATGGCGTGTTCATGGCAGCCACAAAGCTCAAGCACTACTTTGAAGAACACCCCATGAAAGTGGTGAGTGAGGCTCCCATTTTAGATATCATGTGTAACAAAGATGCAAGTGGTAGAATTGCCAAGTGGGCGATTCAGATATCCCCATACGTACCGGAATACGAAAGAAGAGACGCCATAAAATCGCAAGCTTTGGCTGATTTCTTGGTTGATTGGGCGGAAATGCAATATAAGCCACCGGAACAAAAAATAGAATACTGGAAGATGCACTTTGATGGATCCAACCTCAAGGAAGGTCTAGGTGCCGGTGTGGTACTTACCTCACCAAAAGGAGACCATCTCCGGTATGTTCTACAGGTGCACTTCAGAGCATCAAACAATGTGGCTGAGTATGAGGCTCTGATCCATGGACTCAAAGTCGCAAAAGAAATCGGTGCGCACCGGATCATTTGCTATGGTGATTCAGATCTTGTGGTGCAACAGTGTTCCGGAGATTGGGATGCAAAAGATGCCAACATGGCCTCATACCGGTTTCACGTGCAAAAGATTTCCGGCTTCTTTGAGGGTTGTGAGTTTCACCATGTGCCACGGGCAGAAAATGAAGCCGCGGATGCTTTATCCAAGCTGGGCTCGTCCAGGCAAGAAATTCCTCCCGGAATAGCCTTGGCACACTTAAGAGTACCATCGATCAAGCCGAGCCCGGAATCGGAATCTATTTTCGTATCGGAATCACATGTGGTACCAATGGATATTGATGAAGGAAACTCGGGGACTGTTCCGGCAAGCTCGGGGACTGCTGCGTCCATACCGGAAGAAGCAATGCTGGTGGATAACATGGACATAGACGTACCGGTGTTTCTGGTTCGAGAGGCACCATTTTGGGTTAAACCTATTAAGGAATTCCTGATCAACGACACTTTGCCGGTTGACGAAAATGAATCAAGAAGAATCCAGAGAAGGTCCAAGGCTTACACCATCATCAATGGCGAGGTATACAAGAGAAGTGTCACCGGTGTCCTCCAAAGATGTGTGGAACCGGAAGAGGGGAAAGAAATGCGTGTGGAAATTCACCAAGGGGAATGTGGGCACCACGCTTCATCAAGGGCATTGGTAGCAAAGGTATTCCGGCATGGGTTCTATTGGCCCACTGCTTTGGAGAATGCTGAGGATCTGGTACGAAAATGCAATGGGTGCCAGAGGTACGCCAAACAAAATCATACCCCAGCATCCGGTTTAAAAACAATACCGCTAACTTGGCCGTTTGCTGTTTGGTGCCTTGACATGGTTGGTCCGTTCAAAACCGCAAGAAGCAGCTTTACCCACATCCTAGTGATGGTGGACAAATTCACCAAATGGCTTGAAGTAAAACCTATCGCAAAATGTGATGGGCATACGGCGGTAAAGTTCTTAAAGGATGTTATCTTGCGGTATGGATACCCGCATAGCATCATCACTGACAATGGCACAAACTTTGCTCAAGGTGAGTTCAAAAGATTTTGTGAGGATAACAATATCTGGTCGGATTTGTGCTCAGTCGCGCACCCACAAGGCAATGGCCAAGTGGAAAGAACAAACGCTTTGGTACTTTCCGGTATCAAGCCCAGGCTCATTGAACCCCTTGAAAAGACACCGGGGTGTTGGCTCGATGAGCTACCATCAGTACTATGGAGCATAAGAACGACTCCAAACCGGTCTACCGGATACACTCCATTCTTCATGGTTTATGGGGCTGAAGTCGTGATTCCAACCGATATCATACATGACTCACCAAGAGTTCAGCAATACACCGAAGAAGAGGTAAAAGAGGCAAGAGAAAATGATGTGGACTTGCTAGAAGAGGCAAGAGAGCTAGCCTTGGCAAGAACAGCCATTTATCAGCAGAACATGAGACGCTATCATAACCGGAAGGTTAACCCGAGGGTATTCCGGGAAGGAGATCTGGTGTTGCGCCTAGTGCAGCGCACTGAAGGCCGGCATAAGCTGTCACCCCCATGGGAAGGACCTTTCATTGTGAGCAAGGCTCTACACAATGACGCCTATTACTTGGTTGATGCACAGGAAGCAAAGAAAGGAAAGGCGGACAAGTCAGTGGAGGAAACCAAGCGCCCATGGAACATAGCTCTTTTGCGTCCCTTTTATGCGTGAAGTTGTACTGTAAGGAGTTCTTTTTTGTACCTTATATGCTATGAATAAAAGATGCCGGCACCTCAAATGAATCTCGGGGACTGCCTCTATCGAAATTGCATGTAATATGTTTATTTTTTCAGTTTACCGGTTGGTTGCAGAACATTTTTTCTTTCCGGTTTAGTAACGTGCTAAACCTACCGGAGTCTTCGACTCTGCTGCTGTCCGAAACCCAGCTTCATGGCAAGCAAGATAAACCGGTAGGAACTAAGCACGCGAACCACGAAAAGAGGAGATGGGAACAAACAATCCGGAAAGTTTAACTAACCCCGGTTATACCGGTTTTTTGTGAAAAATTTCGAGTTATTTCTAAGTTCAAGAAAGTGCTTGCTTGGCAAAAGAACTTTGTGACTCATACGCCAAAAAACCCAGAGGGTAGGCAGAGCCAAAGCAAAAGAACCAAGTGTGCATCGGATTAAATGCCGAAACAATTTCGGAATCTTCACAGTGCAAGATAAAAAAAGGCAAACCATGAGCAAAGTGCTAAGTTAGTGAGACAAACACAACTTAATAACATACCGGTATAGCATACCGGCATAAATTGTTGTACCACATCATAAGACCCCGGCATACCGGGTAGAATTTGACGAGCATTGTTTTGAGTTAAGCATGACAGGCAAACATATGATAGCAAGCACTTAGGCAGAAGGAGCCTTGGGAGGAACGGCGCCGGCTTCTGGAGTTTCCGGAGGCGCGTCGCCGGCTTCAGCATCTTCAGCTTCCTCGTCCTCTTCGTCATCGTCGCTGAGATAATCTTTGACGCTTGGAGGAGGGGGGATGAAGGTGCGGACGGAGGCGTACTCCGCAATCCGGTAGGCCCGATCCTGCCGCTTCGCGGTGAGGACCGGATCCGTATCGGTGGGAGCGTTTTCACGCACGCCAATGAGGGCATCCAAGTCTAAGTCTGGGTACCAGGAGCAAGCCACGCGCAGCGCTGAGTCCACTCCGGCACGAGCCGCGGAGCACTGCCACTCCCGGATCCTCCGACCGGCACCTTTCAGGCGGTCGTTGGTAAGCGACAAGTTGTCGGGCACCACCTACTCAGGCCACAGCACTTTGAAGAGCTGGATTGCCACCTCAGGGATATCGGCGAGGTTCCGGTCCACCGCGCGCATGTGGGAGACGCGGGCTGACAGCGCAACCAGATGATCATAGGGGTCCCAGGGCGCGTCCAGGTTCTTGTATGCTTGCGCGACCCGGCGCTCTGCTACCTTCTTCTGCTCGTATGCCTGAGAGTCCGGGAAGAGCCCTACAAGACGAAATAAAAAGATAAGTATATGCTACCGGAAGAGATAATCTTATAAGCAAAACCGGAAAAGAAAGAGAAACTTACTGAGGGCAAGCGTGTCGGTTTGCATGACCAAAAGGTCATACTCCTGCTGCTCTGCCTTCAAGCGCGCGGTCTCATGATCGGCTGCTTGCCGCGCCTTGGCTCCCTCCTCCAGCTTGGCCTGCAGCACCACGGTGGAGTTGCTGGCATCCTCCAGGGCCTCGTTTAGCCTAGCTTCAGCGGTGGTTTGGGCTAAACGAGGTCCTGGAGGATGCCAGCAACTCCACCGTGGTGCTGCAGGCCAAGCTAGAGGAGGGAGCCAAGGCGCGGCAAGCAGCCGAGGATGAGACCGCGCGCTTGAAGGCAGAGCAGCAGGAGTATGACCTTTTGGTCATGCAAACCGACACGCTTGCCCTCAGTACGTTTCACTTTCTTTTCCGGTTTTGCTTATAAGATTATCTCTTCCGGTAGCATATACTTATCTTTTTATTTCGTCTTGTAGGGCTCTTCCCGGACTCTCAGGCATACGCGCAGAAGAAGGTAGCAGAGCGCCGGGTCGCGCAAGCATACAAGAACCTGGACGCGCCCTGGGACCCCTATGATCATCTGGTTGCGCTGTCAGCCCGCGTCTCCCACATGCGCGCGGTGGACCGGAACCTCGCCGATATCCCTGAGGTGGCAATCCAGCTCTTCAAAGTGCTGTGGCCTGAGTAGGTGGTGCCCGACAACTTGTCGCTTACCAACGACCGCCTGAAAGGTGCCGGTCGGAGGATCCGGGAGTGGCAGTGCTCCGCGGCTCGTGCCGGAGCGGACTCAGCGCTGCGCGTGGCTTGCTCCTGGTACCCAGACTTGGACTTGGATGCCCTCATTGGCCTGCCCTTCATCGCCTCGCTGTGCTTGAGCCCAAGCTGGATCAGCTGATCCTTCAGCCCTTGGGAGTAAGTCTTCTGGGCGTCCAGCGCCTCGCGGTGCTATCGGATGAGCTGCTCTTTTTCACTAGAGCCCGGAAAGAAAGTGTTAACAAAGTTGCAGTTGCTAAAATGAAGAAGAAGAAGCAGGTTAACCGAAAAAGAAGTAGCGGTACCTTGGAGCGTGGCGAGCTGAGTTTTGAGGGCTTCGATGGAAGCTTCCGGGATGGCTGTTGAGAAAAAAGTTGTGAGTACTAAGAAGGAAAACCTTCCGGTAAAAAGATGCCGGAGGCACAGAAGTTCACCTTGGCACTTGCTGTGCGCTTCAGCGAGATCCCGGTGCTCCCAGAGAAGCTCCTCAAAGAGGTGCTTCCGAGCGTCGGCAGTGCTCTATTCAGGAAAATATGTTAGAAAAAAGAAGCCGGTTTTTTGAGTTTCTACCTACATTTCGCGCTAAGAGCTACGTTCTTAACCCGAAACTCGGGGACTGGGCATGCCGGTTTTCTGAGTTGTTACTTAAGTTTTGCGCTAAGAGCTGCGCTCTCAACACAAAACTCGGGGACTGGGAAGATAGACAAGATCCGGAAAGAAATAAACCGGCATGAATTGAGAAAATTGAAAAATCGAAAAGAGTTTGGTAAAACTTACCACCATGTTGTTGGTGGCATCATACCACGCGCTATCCAGCTCCTTCACCGCGTGCCGCAGCCGCGTGAAGTGCTCCTCCGTGCAGCGAGGGCCAGCGGGGTCCAGCACCGGAAGCCGATCCTTCCCTAGGCCGCGTGTAGCTACGGACTCATCCGCAGTGTTCCACCTCTCAGCGTAGGGGAGCAAGTGCCCTAGGTCGCGGCCTTCGCGCTTCAGCTCAGTGATCCGGCCCAGGACGCCGGAAGGCTTTCCTTCGGCTGCGATAGCGGCGCGCCCGGCGCGCAGCGTCAGTTGCTGCGGATCGGCGGAGGAGGTACCGGAAGCCGTGGCCTTCTCCTTGGTGGTTTTGAGGGTTTCTGGCGGCGGTGTTGGCGTGGCCCCGGTTGGCTTGACGCTGGGGGCTTCCGGCGGTGGCATTGGCTTGGAGGGGGAAGACTCTGTTGTCTTCTTCTTCTTCTTCTTGGGGCGGGAGGAACCAGAGGTTCCGCCCTCCCGGCAGCTTCTGAATCGGCGCGGTGTGGCTGGCGCCGGTATCTTGTTTCTTAGGAGGGGAGGCGTGCTCCTCCTCCGTGCGGTGATCTGGAGGTGTAGGGGCCGCACGCCCTGAACTTGAGGTGCCTCCCAGTGGGGAGGCAGAAGCGTTGCCGGCACCAGACGGTGCCGGTCTTGGGTGAGAAGGAGATGAGGTCCTTACGGTTCCCTCAGAGCTCTCCGGCCTTGGGCCAAGCTTGAGCGCAGGGCTGAGCAAGAAAAAGAGAAAGGTTGGAAAAAGAAACCGGAACGAAAGGTGGAAAAGAACCAAACAAGCAAAGAAGCAAAAGCTTACCCGAAAGCGACCGGCATCTGCTTGCCCTTGTAGCGCCTCTTGCCGGCTTCCTTCTCCGCAAGGACTTCCGTCCGGAAGCGTTTGGAGGGAGGGCTGTCGCTTGAGCCGGCATCAGGTGCCGGGGCCTTGTTCTTCTTGAGCTGGGGAGCGAGCCTCTCCACGAACTCGTCGCCGGCCTCGGCCCGCAGCGGAGCAACGTGCTCGTGGACCTGCGGTTGGGTGCTGGCTGAGGGGGCATCTACATAGGAGGAATAACAATAAAGTATGAGAGACATGAAAAGAAAAGCTACCTCAAGCACAGGGAGGTCGTCGGTGGAGCCGGGAGCCTCAGTCGAGGGGTTACCGGGGCGCGAGGTGTGGGTTCGGCCCATCTTCAGGTCGTTCCAATGGATGTATGGATCTGGGTCCACCCGGTCCAAAGGGCGCTTCCGGCAAGGGCCTCGTCGGTCCGCTTCAATGCGGGGGAAGCGGTCCTTGGCCTGAAAACGAATGAAAAGCAAGTTAGTCACAGCATAAAAGTTACCGGTACAAGAACCCGGGTTGCACAATCTCTTACTTCCTTAGTTGGAGGGTTGGTGGAGCTAAGAGGCAGGAAGCCCCACTCCCAATCAAACGGCATGGCAGTCTGGCAGATCTGCCTAGCCTTGAGGACTACGTCCTTCTTGCTAAGAGGGAGGCCGGTGATCTTCGTAGGATCGCCGGGACCATACATCTCGCTCATCTTGTGAGCCCGGCGCTTAAGAGGAAGCACCCGGCGTGAAATGAATGCGCGGATGATATCGTCAGAGCAGATGTTGGTCTCCTTCATCAGCTTCTCCATGAAGTGTACTACCCGGTTCGTTTCAGTCAGATTCGTCCCGGGAGAGTAGCTCCAGTTGATCTTTTTGGGCGGCGCCGGATTGAAAGCCGGTAGATTGATAAGATCAGCGTCGCCGTCGTTCTTCACGTAGAAGAAGGTCTCTTGCCACAACCGGCATGATTCGAGACCAGTGAATTTAAAGAAAGGGCTCCCTTGGCGGGAGCCGATGATACAAGACCCGCATTGTACGGGGGGTTTGGGCTTATGAATGTCCTTGCCCTGAACGGAATTAATCCGAAGAGAAAAGAAGCGAGCGAAAGTCTCGCGAGTGGGGCGGATGCCGATGTAAGCCTCCATGAAGGTGGCATAGCAAGAAAGATAGAAAACGGCGTTGCCGGGAAGGTGGTGAGGCTGAAGTCGGTAAAAATCAAGAAATTGGCGGAAGAAATCGGAGGCAGGAAGGCCGAAGCCGCGCTCAAAGTGAGCAAGGAACACGACGTACTCACCGGGTCTAAGTACCGGCTCGATCTCGTCGCCAGGAAGCTGGCAGGATACTCCTTCCGGTATCCTTCTCGACCGGTAAAGCCAGTCGATTTCGTGCTGCGTGACGTCGGAGCCTCTCCAGGCTCCGTGTGATACCGGAAAGATCTATTCCGGGGGCTCGGCTAGAGCTGCCGGCCTCTTGGTCTTTGCTGGTGTCTGTCTCCATCTGGGCGAGCTCAACGGTTAGCCCGTCGGAAGATTCGGTCTGTTCGCTACTGGAGGAGGACTCGGAAAGGTACTGTTCACTAGACATGCGAGTCTAACCGGAAAACAGTTTTCCCCAGATCTACCCTTGCGCGAAGATCTACGAGTAAGAGAAAAAGCAAAAGAAAGGGGGAAGTAAATATCCTACCGGCCCAAGATCTGTAAAGCACATAAGAGAGGGGCAAACACGAATCGGGCCTAACCTGAGGCGGCGGAGACGCTGACGGAGAAGGTCGCCGGCGAAGCGGTGAGATCGTGGTTGCTGGGGAAGCCTGGCGACGAAGGGGCGGAGAAGAGTTCGTCGGAACGCAAACGCGGCGGCCGCGACAGATGCGCTGCAGAGATTCTCCGCACACCGAAGCTTGGCGAGGTTCGGCGGAGGAGCGGTGCAAGTTCGCCGGACGACGGAGCTCAGGCAAGGGGCGGAAACGGCGAAGGGCGCAAGAGGGCTAGAGCTCTGTGTGCGCGAAGGACTTGTGAAGGCGAAGAAAGGAGGAAGAAGGAGTGGTTTCTCCTTTTATAGAAGAAAGAGTTAGTGGGCTAGTAACCGTTGGGCCGCGGCGGTTCGCCTCGTGGGCCGCCACGTGGCGCGAGGATACACGCGCGAAAAATAAGAAGCCACAGGGTCGCCGCACGGATCCGGAATGGCTGCCCGGATCCGGTGTGCCGCAGTTAATAAGGGCGCAGAAGCCGAAGGGAAGTGACCACTGACACTGGCGCGTCAGGTACAATGCGCATGTCACTGACAGGCACTGTACCCGAGAAATTCTCGACTTCTCCGAGGAGAGATTTAATGTCTAAGATACCGGAGAATGAGATACCGGAGAATACCTTGCAGAGAAAGGAAGACGTGAGTCCGGCAAAGATGCCGGGATCTAAACTGACCACCGCAAAGATTAAACCGGTACCTTGAGATACGGGAAACTGGTACGGTCTGTTGGATAGAATCCACCAGACTATACCAGCTTCGGGGACTAATGTTGGGGGGATGACCCCCGGTATGCCAAAGGCATGCCAAACCGGATGGTTTGAGCCATGAAGATACCGGTTTAATATTATACCGGAGGACAAAGTTAAGTGTTTGGCTAAGTAGAGCTAAGCCGGTATCCCGAAGAGGGGTATACCAGAACCGGGTAAAGAAGACACCGGGCTACCGGTAAGAAGACCATGTCGGCAAGGCTGGTCAAAGATTCTCTCTAGAGCAAGAAGACAAAGATGAGCTAAGCAAAGTAACTTTAAATGAAGCCATGACGCCAAAGAGGAGGGTGACGCCAAAAGCAGCCGCAGGACGTCAGCCCCCCTGATTAAAGATACCGGCGCCACCGTTTATGATTAAAGTAGCTTTGTAAAAATATTTTGTATAGTCAAAGATGCCATTAGGGTTCCTTGCTCTATAAGCCACCTCTCCCCTATATAAGGAGAGGGGGTAGCCCATTACACGGGCATGTTATGTTATGTTACATTACGGGCACGATGCACAAGTTACGTTCAGCCTTGTAACCAGAAAACTTGTTTCCTGTTGAGATCAATAAAGAGAAAGATCTAGAGCGGAGTTCTTCCTTGTGTTCTTCTTCTTGTATCACTACCTTTGGTTGTGTTCTTGAGGAAAGCATCCGGAAGTTCGTCCAATCTAATCGAAAACCCTCCCCCGAATCCTCTAGCGCACATTCGGCCCCAACTTAAGCCATCCTATGGCATCTGTTCGTTCACCACGACGACACCATCTAACTGCCCCTGGCTTGATTTCTGTGATGAATCCTTGCATTATTGCAAGTGCCAGTGCCTCTGTGTGTTGTACATTGAGCTCTAACTCATGGTAGGGCTTTACTAGGCTTGTCCGTTATCTAGCTACTTCATTTCTTTGCTGATGTGCTTCTGGATACAATTATAAACTTGTTTATATGATTATCTGTGAAGCAATTCATTATGAGATGTGGCTGTTTAATTCATATTGTCACTGTAATTGTGCTGGGCTTGGTTCTAGTATGCCTTAGCATGCCCTAGCATGCTCTGTCATGCTCTAGCAAGTTCCTGATGATCATATGATCATCAGTTGCTTGTAAAGGCTGCTGGGTTGTGACTATGCCTCACTGCTGCTCTTCCTTGTGTCTGTGTGACACCAAAATCTGTACTGATGCATGCTTTTGCTTGCTCTAGCAGCTGCTGATGCTTGCAATGATCCATTGGATCATCAGCAAGGTTCTGGTGCATCAATTACTTGTGTAATTCATTTATCTCTGCATCTTGGCATAATTTAATTGATAAATGAGATGAACTGTTTCTGCAGTTATGATTCTTTAATTAAATTGACTTGAGCTAGAGGGATGCCAACCCTTGTTGGGGACCCTAGCTCACTCTGAACCCTCTGGGTAATGATGGGTGGCTTTGTTGGATTGTCTTGTGGGTATGAGGTGGCCCTGACAGCCTTTTGGTGCTGTCCAAGGTAGCTCCCCTTCTCTGTGGCTTGCTGTGGTTGGTGAATGCATTACTGGTTAATCCCTTGTTGGATTTCCAGTGGTCTTTGATGTTGACAAACAAGAATAGACACATATTGTCTATCTGTCTGATGGTGTGCTAGGTTTTAGGTGCTAGGTGACTTTGGCTGGATAGATATGATCATTTCCTTGCTGGATTGCCTTGGTTATGCCACTGTTTTGGTCTAACCAGTGTTCCCTTGGTGATTTCCTATTGGCTTCACCCATTTTTACTTGCACCAACTGACTTGGTAGCCAGATGATGACACAGCAGGGTACTCACACCCTATGGCTTGTGTGTGTTTGATGCACATGCTTATATATGAGCAAAACAGATGCTTGCTCATGATTCTCTGTGTATACGTCACTCTAGCTCCTAGAATGAGTGTTGATGTAGTGGATTTGCTTCTGGTTGGATTTATGTGCTTGCCCTGCTCCTCCTGGCTTGTTGGTGATGTTTTACTCCATCAATCCCTGCTCAACAGCTTCCAGTTCTTGGTGGAACTGGAACTGGATGGTTTCTAGTGGTTCTATGTTCTTCTAGTTCTTGATGTTCTTACCTCTTGTGAGTTGCTGCTGATGAGCTACTAGGTTCTGGCGGTGGAAAAGGTTTTATATGATCCTCTGTTTGCTCTCTTGGTCAACAGCTGAGCCTGGCACCATTTTGGTGACTCCCCTGGCTGTGTGTGCTGGTGGGCATGCACACAGCCCTGTGAGCTGCCTGTGTGGTTACTGGTTGGGACTTGGTCCTGTGAGTGGATCAGCTCGACTGATCCAGGGTCATATCCTCTTCATTTTCCATTTTTTTGCTAACCTGCCAAGTGGCAATGCCACTTGGCAGAATCCAATGTTTGCTTCATGTGTGTGCAGGGATCAAGAGTTGATCAAGATGAAGATCAAGATCATCTTGCACAAGCATTTCATGAAGATTACTTGTGTAGTTTAGAATATGCCATTTATTTGTAATTTTCCTTTTTCTTTTTCTATTTCCTCAATTCTTGTAATGTGTTGTAATTTCATAATTCTCAAGAATATTGTAAATGACTTTGTATCTTGTGTGATTATCAATAAAGCTCCAATTTTCCTTAATGAGCTTTATATAATAGTTGTACTTTTTATATACTTGACTATTTATATTTGTTTAATAAATTACTTCAATTTGAATTACGAAATATTCATGTGATGTTTGAATTTGTAATTCAAACACAAGTTGTTTGAATTCAATCATGCAACTTAAAGTTGTGATGCACTAACCCCTCTCTTCTCAAAAACCCTAATTGAGTTAAGTGAGGTCCAAATTTATCGCACTCTCGAAACCCTAACCCTGTAAGCTGTCGAGAGAGAAACTTGTCCCCCTTCGATGCAGTTTTCTTTTATGAGCGCGAAATTTCCCCAGAATTTACGATGCAATGCACATCCCTTTCTAAAATCTACCCCCTCGATCGTCTCTAAACCTGGGACATTACATTACCGAAGTCATCGCTTTGGACATCTCCAAAAAGAATGCGGAGGATCTTGTTGCACTACAAGAAAAGTTCTGATAGACAACGTCTCAAAATCGTCCGCTAAGGGGTATTTTTCGTCGCCTATGGGCCTAACCCGACGATATGGGTTCTGTTGTGGAAACTGCGTTAGGCAAAGTCCTACGACGATTTTTTCGGTCCGTCGCGCTTGGGCGCCCTTCCGCCACGGAAAATCGGACCGTTGCCCAAGTGTTTCCGGGAGCCCGTTGACTGCTGACGTCATGCAAACTGACACGTGCGTACGCCGTTAATCGGCGATTAACGGCGTTAACCGGCTGAAACCCCGTGGTAGATGGTAGGCCCACACGAGGCCTGCCACGTCTTAAGCGGGCCGGCCCATTAAGTTTACGGGCCGGGCCAGCTAACTTAGTTTGACCGGTCAACTATATAGCTGGGCTGGTCCATTAGTTACGTGGGCCGGGCCTAACCTCTAAAGTTGACTGGTCAAAACTTTAATGGGCCGGCCCACTAAGCATGTGGGCCGGGCCGAATGCACTCGTTTGACCGGTCAACAGGCAAAAGGGCCGGCCCACAAGACATGTGGGACCCACTTTCCTGGTATCGGGCCGGCCCATTTACAAAGTGGGGTCCACATTAAGGCAACTGGGCCGGCCCAAGAAGTTATTGGGCCGGCCCAATTAGCATGTGGGTCCCACTTTCCTGCTATCGGGCCGGCCCATTTAGTACGTGGGGTCCACATTTGATCAAATGGGCTGGCCCAACAAGCCGGAGGCGGGCCAAAAGCACGGTGGGTCCCACTTTCTGTTAAAGGGCCAGCCCATTTTGTATGAGGGGTCCATCGTATAGCAAGTGGGCCGGCCCAACAAGATAGTGGGCCGGCCAAAAACACAGTGGGTCCCACTTTCCTGTTAAAGGGCTGGCCCATTTAGTATGTGGGGTCCACCATATAGCAAGTGGGCCGGCCCAAGAAGATAGTGGGCCGGGCCAAAACACTGGTGGGTCCCGCTTTCCTGTTAAAGGGCCGGCCCATTTAGTATGTGGGGTCCACCGTATAGCAAGTGGGCCGGCCCAACATGCTAGTGGGCCGGGCCAAAACACAGGTGGGTCCCACTTTCCTGTTAAGGTTCCGGCCCATTTAGTATGTGGGGTCCACCATATAGCAAGTGGGCCGGCCCACCACGCTAGTGGGCCGGGCCAAAAACACAGGTGGGTCCCACTTTCGTCTTAAAGGGCCGGCCCGTTTAGTATGTGGGGACCACCACAAAAGCAATTGGGCTGGCCCAACTAGTTAGTGGGCCGGCCCCGTAGTGGGTGGGGGTCCACTTAATAGCAAGTGGGCCGGCCCAATAAAAGTGTGGGGTCCACAGTAAATCAAGTGGGCTGGCCCAATAAGTAAGTGGGCCAGCCCGTTTAGTTGCTGTTTATATGCCGGCGTAAAAGGCGCTTTAGGATTTTGCGGGCCGGCACGTATGTGATTTCGCTTAATTGGGCCATCTAAGGGATAGGAATTCGTGATTTAGATACTGAGAATATTTACGCAGCATTGATTTCTGTCGGATAGCCTCACTTACCACAAGCACCAAAGAAAAAATGCGCGAAAGAACTATAAAAACTAACTAAATATTACATCAGCTGCAAGGCTTTGAAAAAATATTACAGAACCCAGAGAAATTGAATGGTAATTAAACCTAGCAATACAATGAAGCGATCCGGCAATCTTTTAAGTTGTCCATGCAGCACCTATATCTGAAACAAAGACATTCCAAGTTAAGGCAGCAACAATGGAAACGCAAAGACACTGCAATATTGTTTGCCAAAGAATTTGGAACTCATCATTTCGTCGTTATAACAAGATCATTGTAATGCGCACAATAAGCAAACAAAGAGTGCATGCCGCATACCAACAGCCAATATAACAGAAAGCATGTTAGAATGAAACAAATGACTTACTATCGCCGAGTCCCATGCAAACCAACATGTTCAGGGAGTACAAAATTGGCATGAACAACATAGTAGCAGGCTATAAATTTTGTAACAACGACTGAGCAAGATGAAGTTATGATGGCTACATCTACAGAGCAGGGAATGTAAACCAAAAATAGAAGTTACGATGGCAAAAGCTAAAGAGGAGGGAATGTGAACCAACATGTGCCAAGTGCAATTACTTCATTTTGGCCGTGAACTAAATAATACTCCTGAACTTATAGTGAAGGGGATGCAAATCAAGATGTTTCGGGATATAAACTTGTAATGAGCAACACATAGAGGATAGTTAATGCTGGAGCTTAGGATGGACCAGATACAGAATATAGTGGGATCACCTGTGAACTTGTATAAGAGGGAATGCAAACCAATATGTTCAGCTTTCCATATTTGAGCGTCATGCCAAGTCAGAGAAACAAGTCAATAATGCAGCTTTTGAAGAACAAGATGGCACGCAAAATTATTATCTAGTAGTATGACAAGTTTATTTGTACTACAGGCTAGATAGCAGAGTGATAGCATGCCAAACTAAGTCCTTACTTTGTTAGCTTACAATGAACTAGATACAAAACAATGGCATCACCTGTAGTACAGGGAATGCAAGCCAACATGTTCATGGAGTAAAAAATTGGCACAAACAACATAGTAGCAGGCCATAATTTTTGTAACAACGATTGAGCAAGATAAAGTTATGATGGCTAGATCTACAGAGCAGGGAATGTAAACCAAATATAGAAGTTACGATGCCAAAAGCTATAGAGCAGGGAATGCGAACCAACATGTGCAATTACTTAAAATTGGCCATGAACTAAATAATAGCAGGATGTTACTATAATACCTATAATTTTTGTAACAACGACTGAGCAAGATAGAAGTTATGATGGCTACATCTACAGAGCAGGGAATGCAAACCAAAATGTTCAATCGCTTAAAGTTAGCAATGAAGTAGAAAATAGCAACGTGTTACGGTCATAGCTAGGAATGAACTAAAAGAGCTTCAGACAAACAAGCATCTGAACCCAGAACATGGCGCTAAAACAAGGGACTTACATTAGGAGAAGCACTCTGTGGGAGTCACAAGAGATCTTCCCGGGGTTGATAGATCAGCTGATGAAGTACGATACTTGAGCTACTTTGGGTTTGAGAGACGGCCATTACACTTCATGATTACTCATCTCATCTGCAAAAACGTAACGGCGCGTCGTTAGCACAAACAGGTTCCCCCAAGATTAAACAAGAACTTGCAGGCAAGCAATAGAAAAGCGACAGTAGAAGAGTTTAGATCATGCAAGGCGCCGGTGAAGCAGATCCGGTTCATGCACAGCGGTGTCGGTGAGCAAGATACGATGCGGTGGACGACGGATCCGGCGAAGCGGCTCCGGTGGGGTGGATGATACCGCAGCTGAAGCGACTGCGGTAGACTGCTGGATGAGCATATGGTTTCGAGGTTCGGCAGGGATGATCTGGTCCGGTTGATGACGGCGTCGATGAAGCGGCTCCGGCAGGCAGCCGGATGACGAGGATCGCGAGGGCTCGGGTAGGCCAGGGAAGTCCGGCGGGGATGTTCCGGTGCGGTGGTCGTGGAGGTGGGAGAGAGGGACTTGGGAAGTTCCGGTGGGTGGTCTGAAGGAAATGTATTTTTTTTGGGAGGGTTTCCGGGCTAGGGAGGTGGTGATCCAAAAAATGACGGGCAGACCCCCCCACCAACCGACTTTGCTGCCATCTCCACAGGGGTTGAATGGGAATTTGGAAGCGTGTGAAATTTTTGTATTTTGTGGGCGGGAAGTTTTGCCGCTATGAGATTTTGAATTTGGCCACCGTCCAAGTATAATGATAAAAAATTGTGAGACCGTACTAGTACCTCTGTTCAAGGCCGAGTGCAAAATCAAATCATCATCACGTTGAAAATTTGTTACCAACTTACCATGATCATGATCTACCTCTGAAAATGGGCACATCCACTAAAACTTGCAAAGTATAATGATACAAATTTGTGAGACCGTACTAGTACTTATGTTCAAGGTCGAGTGCAACATCAAATCATCATTACATTGAAAATTGTGTTACCATGATCATGATATTTCTCTGAATTTGGCGCATCCGCTAAATCTCGCAAAGGATAATGATAAAAAAATGTGAGATTGTACTAGTTCTTATGTTCAAGGCCGAGTACAAGATCAAATCATCATCACGTTGAAATTTGTTACAATGATCATGACATATCTCTAAAATTGATGCATCCTCTAAATCTTGCACGTGGCGCATCTCGGTGCGGAGCAACAGGTCGGTGCTATCAAGGTTGAGGCGTCGGTAGCGTCATCGGGCTCTCCTCTCTTGATAGATCTTCTACATGGCGCGGCGCACCACCCGCCGATAAGCGATCACATGTGAGACCGAGGTGGAGACGTCCCGGCATCCTCGAGGCGCGGCCGCCCTTCTACGAGCCAGCGTCGACTCAAGGTATGAATCCATGTGGTGCCTTAGATTTATTGTTCTTCTCTTATGATTATTTTGAGCCGAACATGTGTGCTCTTTCTCTGAATATATTGCTTGAAAAGCTTACCAAGTTACTTAAATTCACTTCGTTCTTAATCTTGTGAGCTAATATTGTTATTTTAATGAATGGTGGTGCGCGCAAGCAGAATTATTTGTGGGTGTGTTGAGCTGTTAGGCATAAGTCGAAATCCTCATCTAAACGAGGCCTCAGCTTAACACATAAAAAAGGTGTTCAATCTCGCCCACAATACCCTCTTCTTTCCTCTCCCTTTATTGGAACTTGTTTTGCAGACAAGGAAAGTGGCACGTGTAATGTGAGTAAAACCCTCTTAGCCAAAATCATCTACGAGCAAGATTTTCTATATTGTAGATGCCCCAATTGACTCTCATCCCCAAAGTAGTTTTTTTATGTCAGTATAGACTTCTTTACTGGATGTATACTATCGTACATGGCATGCATTTGCCTAATGAGCAGCATTGTATTGCTATTCTAGCCAACCTGATCGATATGTCAAGCTTCATGCACGAGATGCCATGTTTAATTTACTCCCTCGCTCTGATCCATATTTCTTGATGTGAAATGAATGTGAATCGGAGGGAGTACTTTTCTTAGATAGTACTATATCATTTCAAAAAAAAGTACTACTACATCACAAATGCATCAAAAGAGTACTACATCACAAGACCACCACGGTTGTACTAGTAGAGTTTAATGCTGAACTTCCAAAGGGATTAAGATTACACATATGAACTTTAAACATGACCAGGAGCATGAGGGCCAGCAGCAGGGGCGTTGACGTGGAGCAAGCTAGGCAAGACGTAATTCTGGAGGAAGAGGCCATATGATGCGTGCTTGGCCTTGGTTGCAGGGCGGTGTTTCCCCCTATGTACTTAGGCCTACACCCATCGCATGTTGGATCAGGCTGTGGATGTCCTTCTAGAGAAATTTGCCACATAATGGGCAAAATAGCTCCCCGCGCATGCAGAAACGAATTTCACCACCCTTCAGCCGCTTGAGAACATAGCGGCTTTTCCGGTCCCTGCGCACCTTGTTGTTGTCCATGTCATCAGAATACTCCTATGAATACATAAATTGATTATATGACTACATGGCAGATTAGTCGAAATTAAACTAGAATCTGATCTTACGAATCGTAGAATCAATTACATCTACAAGAACAAGGTAGGATATCAAATCAATCAAGAACCAGGCTCGTGCAAACCATGTGAACAGCAATATGACACAAAGAGGGTTGGGACAGTTTCGGTAAAAGAGAAGTACCTCCTCGTCATCACCCTCAACATCCTCCTGGAACTGAACGTTTGGGCCGAAATCGTCGAAGGGGTCGAGGTTCGCGTCCAGCATCGGGCCTAGGAAGACCTCGCCGTGGTGGCCTGCAACGCCGTGCACATCTTCGGCGGGATAAACAACATTGGTATCCACCTTCTGCTCGACGGCCAGGACGCCCGTTTCGACCGAGGTCGAAGAACCAGACAAGCAGAGGAGACGAGCGGCATGGGTGCCCGGTGAAGCCTCACCCGTCGTGACGGCCAGGACGCCCATTTCGACCGAGGTCGAAGAATCCGACAAGCAGAGGAGACGAGCGGCCTGGGTGCCCGGTGAAGCCTCACCCACCGCGACGGCCACTACCGTAGAGGCATCCTCTGCGTGGGCGGTCGCCTATTGCTCCGCCTCGTATGCAATACCTATCTTCATGCTGCTGCGGTTGGAAACGGGAAAGTCGATGCCTCAGAGGTGCGGTGAGTGGATGGGGGGTTTTCACAGTGTGGGGGAGGCAAGTTGGGGGAGTGGAGAGGACGAGCTCGCGAGAGATGATGAGGCCGATTATGTTATAGCCTCTGACTCTCTGTATCCAGTAGTGGACGCGTGAAGTCATGCATGTACTCGACTTTCCACTTTCTGGGAGACGTGTACGAAACTTTTTTTGGGACCATTTAACTTCATGTGGGACTCATGTATACCAATACTTCCAAACGTCATAAGTAATTCAAAATCATTCAGAATAATATGAGACCTTAACATTTTATTTTTTGTGTCAGATATTGTCTATGAAAAATAACATCCTTCAAAAAATAAATCCCCTATGCCAATCCGATCATGCTCGTCTACTCCAACTAGCTTCCTCGAGTAATTTGTCACCTTACATTCTTAAAATGAACCAAAATTTGGCACAGGGGTGCATCATCACATGGAAAATGATGTTACCATTCTGTCTTCCCATTTTTTTTGAATTTTTCAAAATTGTCATGCCCTAACGGAAAAAATGTACTCCTTCTAAGAAGCATGTATCAGAATGGCATTACCAAAACCTAGGGGTGGGGTGGGGGAGGGGGGCACATGGTGGTGTGATGATACATCACATTTGGACCACACAACACCATTTGGACCAACCAAAAAAAAACCACCCTACACAAACCCTGGTCAAAACTAGTTTGACCAATATTACAAAAGTTGTACAGAGTACATAATTCAGAAACCGTCAGAAATATACGAAGCATTCAGGAGTCCCCAAAGTCAGTGACTTTGAGTCACTTACAACTGTGGTCCACATATCAGTCACCCAAAGTCATGGCAAAGTCAGCTTGGCAAAGTCACCGACAGACAAAGCAAGCAGTGAACAGACAACTCCGTAGCACTGAAAAGACATCTCACAGAAAAGGCTAGTACTACCTTTTCTTCCCGGATAAGCAAAAATAGCTGATCGGTACTGATGAAATGCACCAGGTCCGCAATGTACTCCAGCTATATAAGTGAAGCATGCCTACCACTGAAGAGGAAATTCAAGATTCCGCCAGATCCCCATATCACTCTTTTGCATAAAACACGGACATATCTTTTGCACAATTCACCACTTGTTGGTCTAATCTATCGCAGCTTCCATCAGTTGGTCATCCAATTAACGATTTAACGGATTAGAAAAATAAGCGGTGGAATTAGAAGTACTAGTAGCGAAATGTGCAAAATATACCGTCCTTCCCGAGGGGGTTTGTCCAGAAGAGGGCTGGATGACAATGTCCCGGGTGCATCCAGAAACGAGAGGGGTAGTTTCTAATACATGTAAGAAATTATTTTACAAAAAGGTACATATTAAGTAGTACAACTATTAGTACAGTACTACTATTTCGAGGGAAAATGCCATGTCGTGCGACCTCTAATCAATGAGTAGAAGTTGTAGGTGCGCATAACATGCATTGCTGAAAGCTGGTTCCGCTGGAATTTGAGCTCAGCCGGGGCGGATTCTGCGAAGTTCGCCCGACGTCACTCATGTATCCCACCAAACTGCTCACTTCTTTCAATGTCTCTTCTCTTTCACTGCAGCTCTCCAATATCAGGTGCATCAACTTATCTTGTGCCTTCTGCCTCTCGAGAAGGGCAAGGATGGCGATGTCAGCATATTCAAGGTTCAACTTTTGGAGCTGTACTTTATCCTGAAGAAGGATTTTGTACTCTATATCAGACTTGTCTCTTTCGAGGCACACAGTCTTGAGTATGCTGCTGGCTTTCTCCGCTGATGCAATGTTCCTCTCTTTCTGCTTAATCAGCTCGTTCTTCAACATATCGCGCTCATTGCGAAGGCTGCAAATGAGCTCCACAAGAGTTTTCGAATTCTTCTTCTTGGCAGCCAAATCGTCTCGGAGGCGATCACACTCTAAGCTGAGCTCCTCGTTTTTTTCCATCAAGATGGCGACAGTGGTGTCGATAGTCGGCGCCGCTTCCTTCAGGGCGAAATCATCGGTAGCAAGTAAGCGCAAAGGACGAAGAAGAAGAAGAAGAAGAAGAAGAAGAAGAAGATAACTACACAGTGCTTGGTGCTACCTCATTTCGCCGGGGTAGGGCCGGGTGGAAATCATCGGACGACGATGATTCCTTGGTCGTGGAAGTTGGTGCAGTACGGGCGTCGTTGGAACTTCCAACCCTTTAAGATGTATAACCATAGAGACTCTTAAAGAGCTTGAGCCCGGGCAAGAAGAAACGAAAGTACATGGCGAAGGAAACTAACCCGGTGAGCACAGCACGGACGCGTTTCGGCGACGGCGGCAGCGGCTGCGACGGCGAGCCCACTTGGTTTCTGGAACCGTCTCTCGAAATTTCGAGCCGGCATTTTTTATCCGCGTACTTGACCGCCGGCGACCTGAAGTTTGAACACATTAATTGCTGGAGGAGAGAGCGACAAAAGAAACGAAAGTACATGGCGAAGGAAACTAACCCGGTGAGCACAGCACAGACGCGTTTCGGCGGCGGCGGCGGCGACGGCGAGCCCACTTGGTTTCTGGAAGCGTCTCTCGAAATTTCGAGCCGGCGTTTTTTCTCCGCGTACTTGACCGCCGACGACCTGAATTTTGAAGACATTGCTGGAGGAGAGAGCGACGAACAAATGTTTGTTAGGTGGAGAGAGGAAGAAAGTGAATGGAACGAGAGAGTTTAGCGTTTTGCCCTTATAGTCATAGTCGCTAACCGTGACGCGGGAATGTTGGTCGTCGGCGTTTAATGGTCTCCCGCGTGGAAACCGAGGCGGCCATGAGGCAGCGGCTGGCCACGCGGCGTCCAGTCGCCTACGCCGCCGTAAATGAGGGTAGTTGCCTACCACCACCAGGTGACATGCACCTTTTGCATGTCACCGTGTGACATGCGGCCTAAATTCAAATTTAAAACATTGCGAAAAAAATCATGCATCCGGTGACATGCCCATGGCATGCCACCGATGAAGTGTTCCGTGCCATGCACTCTGGCACTCTGCGCCGTCTTGGATCAGAAAATGAGCGAAGAACGAGGACGAGGCACTAGTTCAAATTTAGGATGAAGTTTAAGTTTTATTTTGGTTTAAATTAGATTAGAGGGAGTAGTACTCTTACTTTATTACTCGTACTTGTGTTAATGTAGTAGTATTATTATGGTGGTGTACTTGCGTTCATGTACTTGTTTCAGCTGTTTTGGTGAAGGAGACATGCATCACCTTTTTTGGTGATGTATCTAGTCGTCATGTAGCTCTTGTCAAATTCCTCTGATATACTGATGGGAGGGCTTGTTCACCCCATACTGATGGGAGCCCTTGTCAAATCGTAATCATAGCCAAAAGGCGCATTTTTTCCCGATATTACTCGATGCTTAAGGCGCGGGTGGTTGTGGTTCAGTTATCTCCCTAATTTGCACCTGCTTTCCCGTTTCCACTAGTCGAAAGTCGAAACCTGGCCACATTAACCCAAGATCCTGAAGCCGCCGCCTCAACCCTAGCCGCCTCCAGTTCTTCCTCCTCCATAGATTCGTTCCCCCTCCTCCGGTTGGCTTCGCCGGCGTCAGGAGGAGTGGGGAACCCGATCTATTCGTGGAGTTTCGAATAAAAGTATTGTTTTCATTAGATTATATTAGATTATGTTAGGATTTTGGTAGCCGCCTTCTTGTTGGTTTCCCCTCAATGGAGATGGCATCGTCTGCAATAAGTGATCTTCGTCCTTTCGTTCGGCGACGAGATCTTCTTCCCGGCGTCAATGGTGGTCTTGAACGATCACAATTTTCTAGCTATGGGCCTTTGGATCTTGCTTCGCCAGATCGATTTTGGATCTTTTGTCTTTGTTGCCGTGGGGAGGATTATCCTCGCAGTTTTTGTCCCGGCTGCTACGTCCTCGACAATGGTGATTCGTACTCTCGGCTCTCCATCGACGATGACAAAGCTAGTCGGTTATTATTCCCTGATATACTGGTGTGGGTACTCTTGCTGATGTTGTATGACTGCTTTAATGGTTGCGTGCGTGCACGCAGCTTTGGCATTGCGGCTCAAAAAATCATGGGAGAACTTTCATCGGTATCTACAGGTCTATGGTTAGTTATCTATTTTTGGCTGCCTTCAGAAAAGTACAAGATTGTGTTACGAAGAAGAAAAAATTGAAGACCTCGAAGATTTGTTACTATCTTTTAGACTTTATTTTGTAATCGTTGGAGTCAGTTCATGTATCTCTACCATGTACTATTTGTTGCTATGAATATATGTGGTATTGATTGTCAAAAAAAAAAACCAAGATCCTGAAAAACTGTTGGTCTATCCCGAGAAACGAGGAGGTTTAAGGAAACGTGGAGTCCAGCGCGTGCGGAAGGAGCTTTAATCGTGCGAGCATGCAGGGGCAAAATGAGGAAACTAGCGATTACTTTCTCTCCTGCCAGTCTTATACCTTAATAAATGGGCAAACTGAGCACGTTGTAGCTAATCCTTTTATTAATTATAAGAAGCTATATTACTCAATAAGATTGCCTTATGTTTTTCCTCAGTTTTCGCCAAGCCCTTATTTGTAACCCGCAGAAGGAGCTCAGACGGGAGGATTCCAGTTTAGTTGACCGTTCCGTGCTGACGTGTGGGGCTAGTAGAAAGGGACCGCGTGGGACAGGACGAGACCGCGTTTGGTTGTACGTGAGCAGGAGCTGGGTTCTGTCTCTCTCGGCGCGAATTGGCATTTTTAAGAGCACCTTTTCCCCCTCTGTCTCTTTGTCTTTATTAACCAAATTAGTATCAAATCTAGAGAAGCTTGCATTTCTGTCTTTCTTCAATTATTTGTGCCTTTTGGCCCTCGTTGTTTGCCCAATATGGCAGCAAATCTAGTACTCCCTCTGGTCCATATGTATGTAGTTAAATCTAGAAGCAAATCTCCAGGGTAATGTACGCCAAATTCACAGTCATAGTAAATCTAGAAAACATAGTAGGGCCAACAAAATATAGTAGAATAGGGATCCCTCCCTAGATAATAAGCCGCATACACAGCAGCCAACATAGTAACAGGTTCGAGGTTCTTCACAACACCATCATACTAACAACATAACAACAAGGGATCCCTAGCTAACAACAAAATAGAAGCTGCTTTGCAGCAGTAGCACACGTCCAAGACTCCGCCTACCCCATCTGCCTCTGCCTCCACTTGTTGCTCCCCTTGGGAGCCTTGGGCTTGAGTGGAGGCATGCGCCCGGCGGAGATCTGCACCCGCTGGACGCTGCGGAGGTGCATGCCGAGCGCCTTGTGCTTGGCGCGGAAGGAGTAGGGGTTCACCGACGCGCCGACCTTGGGGAAGATGTTGCCGATGTTCTCGGCATGCGTGAGGAGGCAGTTGAAGTCAGTGCCGCCGAGTCTCCTAGTGCAGAAGGGGCACCTGTAGACACCCTTGGCGACGTCGAGGTAGGAGACGTACTGGCCGACCTGCAGCCTCCGCAGCACCTGGCGAGTCTCGGTATGATGGTCCTCGTCGTCGCTGCCGACGTCGCTGCCAGACACCTGATCCATATCAAACTGGAACTTGAGTGAAGGAGTTGCAACGATGTCTAACGTGCATGATAATAAAGTAAGGAAAAATAGAGCCAGCCTCAGTTAGAGTGGAGACGATTATATGTCTACAGGGATGGTGTTAGCGAACCAAAGCTCATGCACAACAGATTTGTACACAGCAATGGTTCGCTGAACCCACTCAGTAAAAATTTGTGCCCAACGATTCATCATAGGCAAAGAAACAGATTCCAGATCTGAATTTGAACAGATTCCAGATTATTTGCAAAATTAAACGGTTTATATCTTTTGACTCGTGCATAAAATAACTGATTGAGATCCCATGATTACTTGCATAAATTAACTGATTGAGATCTCATTATTACTTGCATAAATTAACCGAACGGCCGAACTCCAAATCTTCGACGAAATCAAGAAGGGGTCAAAGCAAAATGGAATAAAATCGGCGCAAATATTAACCCAATACTCATCCATCTACAGATCGGCACTAATAGTTACTAGGGAACCAGCAAAAATAGGGTTCAAAGAGGAATGGGGAACAAAAAAAGGGAGCAAACCATAGTTACCTCGTTCCATGGGTCGTCCATGCAGGTGTCGTAGGGGTTCGGAGGCGGGATGTACGGCACCTCCTCATAGGGGTCCCATCCCGGCGGGATCCGACCGCCACCGGCGGCGGCGACGGCCGTTGAGGGGACGGCATCGAAGAGGGAGGCGTCGCGCTTGGAGCCGACGGCGTCATGGACGATGGGATTCGCATTCTCCTTGCACATCATCTCGCCGGCAGAGAGGGAGAGGGTTTTTCTCTTTGGAGAAGATGATGATGGGACGTGAGAGGAGGCGTTGCATCAGCTAGTGAGAGAGACAGAGAGAGTGCGAGGAGGCGTCTATAAAGGCGAGGGGTGGTTAATGTGACCCGCGTCCTACGCGTCCACCATTTAACGTCTGCACGTCTTGGGCTTCTGCAACGCGACACGCGTCCACGATTGCACGTCTTCGACTTCTGCACCGCGACTCGCGTCAGTACCCGTCAACAATTGCACGTCTTCCACTTCTGCACCGCAACACGCGTACTCGAGTCTAACCCTGGAAATTTAGATATACTCTCGACTCTTATACTGTAGCATTTTTTGTGTGCTCAGTTTTCCCATTGAGTACTAATACTGGCTAGTGCAATATACTCAGTTTTACCTCAAGTGCCTGGTCAACAGAGAGTCAACAAATGGGATTAACTAGTTAAATGAGTCAACAAATGGGATTATCAGTTCGTTTTCACGTGTTAAACTTGTCTAAATATTGGTCAAACCTAGGATTTGACCAAGATTCAAATGGGCAGAAAATTTAAAAAAAAACAGAAAAATGAAAAACCAAAGCACATAGTCTTCTTATGTCATATAGTAGGCATTAAAGGTGATAAACAAGGTCTAGACATATTCAAACCATACAAATCATGTATCTACCTCCTAACCCCTAAACTCTGTCTTATGAAGTCAAGCATGAAGAGAAGTGGTTTTGGGTTTCAAACATGGAAATTTCAAAAACCTCCCAAAAACTTCATTTTAGAGTGACTAAGAATGATACATGCTTCCCTTTTCATTTTCATGTTTTAAACTTGTTTAAATCTTGGTCAAACCTAGGATTTGACCAAGATTCAAATGGGCAGAAAATTAAAAAAAAACAAAAAAATGAAAAACCAAAGCACATAGTCTTCTTATGTCATATAGTAAGCATTAAAGGTGATAAACAAGGTCTAGACATATTCAAACCATACAAATCATGTATCTACCCCCTAACCCCTAAACTCTGTCTTATGAAGTCAAGCATGAAGAGAAGTGGTTTTGGGTTTCAAACATGGAAATTTCAAAAACCTACCAAAAACTTCATTTTAGAGTGACTAAGAATGATACATGCTTCCCTTTTCATTTTCATGTTTTAAACTTGTTTAAATCTTGGTCAAACCTAGGATTTGACCAAGATTCAAATGGGCATCAAAATTTAAAAAAATCAGAAAAATGAAAAACCAAAGCACATAGTTTTCTTATGCCATATAGTAAGCATTCAAGTTGATAAACAAGGTCTATACATATTTAAACCAGACAAATCATGTATCTATACCCCTAAACCTTAAACTCTGTCTTATGAAGTCTAGCATGAAGAGAAGTCGTTTTGGGTTTCAAACATGGAAATTTCAAGAACATCCCAAAAGCTTCATTTTAGTGTGACTAAGAAGGATCAAGGCTTAGCTTTTCATTTTCATGTTTTAAACTTGTTTAAATCCTGGTCAAATATAGGTTTGACCAAGATTCAAATGGGCATAAAATAAAAATATAGAAAAATGAAAAACCAAAGCACATAGTCTTCTTATGTCATATAGTAAGCATTAAAGTTGATAAACAAGGTCTAGTCTTATTCAAACTAGACAAATCATGTATCTACCCGCTAACCCCTAAACTCTGTCTTATGAAGTCTAGCATGAAGGGAAGTCGTTTTGGGTTCAAACATGGAAATTTCAAGAACATCCCAAAAGCTTCATTTTAGTGTGACTAAGAAGGATCAAGGCTTACCTTTTCATTTTCATGTTTTAAACTTGTTTAAATCCTGGTTAAATCTAGGATTTGACCAAGATTCAAATGGGCATAAAATAGAAAAATAGAAAAATGAAAAACCAAAGCACATAGTCTTCTTATGTCATATAGTAAGCATTAAAGTTGATAAACATGGTCTAGACTTATTCAAACTAGACAAATCATGTATCTATCCGCAAACCCCTAAACTCTATCTTATGAAGTCAAGCATGAAGAGAAGTGCATGGTTTTGGGTTTCAAACATGGAAATTTCAAAAAACTCCCAAAAAATTCATTTTAGAGTGACTAAGAAGGATACATGCTTCCCTTTTCATTTTCATGTTATATACTTGTTTAAATCTTGGTCAAACCTAGGATTTTACCAAGATTCAAATGTGCATCAAAATTCCAAAAAAAATCAGAAAAATGAAAAAACAAAGCACGTAGTTTTCTTATGTCATATAGTAAGCATTAAAGTTGATAAACAAGGTCTAGACATATTCAAACAAGAAAAATCATGTGTCTACCCCTAACCCTAAACTCTGTCTTATGTAGTCAAGCATGAAGAGAAGTGCTTTTGGGTTTCAAACATGGAAATTTCAAAAACCACCCAAAAGCTTTATTTTAGAGTGACTAAGAAGGATCCATGCTTATCTTTTCATTTTCATATTTTAAACTTGTTTAAATCATTGTCAAACCTAGGATTTGACCAAGATTCAAATGGGCATAAAATTAAAAAAATCAGAAAAATGAAAAACTAAAGCACATAGTCTTCTTATGTCATATATATAGTAAGCATTTAAAAGATGATAAATAAGGTCTAGACAATTCAAATAATACAAATCATGTATCTACCCCTAACCCTAAACTCTATCTTATGAAGTCAAGCATGAAGAGAAGTGGTTTTTGGTTTCAAACACGAAAATTTCAAAAACCTCCCAAAAGCTTCATTTTAATTAGACTAACTTATTAATTATGAAGGATCCAGGATTGATTACATTTTCATTGTCATGTTTTAAACTTGTTTAAATCTTGGTCAAACCTAGGATTTGACCAAGATTCGAATGGGCATAAAAATTAAGAAAAAAATCATAAGAATGAAAAACCAAAGCACATAGCCTTCTTATGTCATATAGTAAGCATTCAAATTGATAAACAAGGTCTAGACATGTTCAAACCAGAAAAATCATGTATCTACCCCGAACCCTAAACTATGTCTTATGAAGTCAAGCATGCATGAAGAGAAGTGGTTTTGGGTTTCAAACATGAAAATTTCAAAAACCTCCCAAAAGCTTCATTTTAGAGCGACTAATAAGGATCGATGCTTACCTTTTCATTTTCATGTTTTTACTTATTTGAATCTTGGTCAAATCCTAGGTTTGACCAAGATTTAAACAAGTTTAAAACATGAAAATGAAATGGGAAGTGTGTATCCTTCTTAGTCAGTCTAAAATGAAGCTTTTGGGATGTTCTTGAAATTTCCATGTTTGAAACCCAAAACCACTTAAGACAGAGTTTTTGGTTAGGTGTAGATACATGATTTTTCTTGTTTGAATATGTCTAGACCTTGTTTATCAACTTGAATGCTTATGACATAAGAAGGCTATATATGTGCTTTGGTTTTCCATTTTTTTTTCATTTTTATGCCCATTTAAATATTGGACAAATCCTAGGTTTGACCAAGGTTTAATCAAGTTTAAAACATGACAGTGAAAAGGTAAGCATGAATCCTTTCTTAGTCACTCTAAAATGAAGGTACTTGAAATTTTTATGTTTGAAACACAAAACCCCAGTTCTCTTCATATGTTTGACTTCATAAGAGAGAGTTTAGGGTTAGGGGTAGATATGATACATGATATTTCTGGTTTGAATATGTCTAGACCTTGTTTATCAACTTGAATTCTTACTATATGACATAAGAAGGCTATATATGTGCTTTGGTTTTCATTTTTTTATTATTTTTTTTGAATTTTTACGCCCGTTTGAATCTTGGTCAAATCCTAGGTTTGACCAAGGTTAAAACAAGTTTAAAACATGGCAATGAAAAGGTAAGCATTGATCCTTCTTAGTCACTTTAAAATGAAGCTTTTGGGAGGTTTGTGAAATTTCCATGTTTGAAACCCAAAATCACTTCTCCTCATACTTAACTTCATAAGACAGAGTTTGGGGTTAGGGGGTAGATACATGTTTTGTGTGGTTTGAATATGTCTAGACCTTGTTTATCAACTTGAATGCTTACTATATGACATAAGAATACTATGTGCTTTGGTTTTTCATTTTTCTGATTTCTTAATTGTTAAACCCATTTGAATCTTGGTCAAATCCTAGGTTTGAGCAAGATTTAAACAAGTTTAATACATGAAAATGGAAAGCTAAGCATGAATCAATTCTAAGTCACTCTAAAAATCTTTCGGTCTACAGAAGAGTCGAATCTGCAATCAGTAGTTACAAAAGCGACCCACCTTAGGGATGGATAATAAGACTTGGGCAATATAAACGTTGATACTTACTTTGTGATACTAAAATATATGTATCTAGACATATTTCAGTTGTAGATACATCCATTTTAACATCAAGTAATATGGATCGGAGGACTAGCTAAAGAACAATGAGAGGCAGTGTTTCTCTCCCCCAGCCTACTTGGCGGAGTGGCCCTCCATCAGGACGTACAGGTGGTGATTCCGCTTCTCTCATTGGAATTCCTTATCCCCCAGCCTACTCGGCGACGTGCGCTCCTCAGTGACCTGCGCGAGGGCGCCTCGGCGACCTACGCAAAGGTGGCTGGACTCGGAGCGCATCGACTTCCTTCTGCGGTGCCTGGATTGGATCGACCATCCCGCGCGTGTCCTCCACCATTTTGTTTTTCTTCAAGATTCTGTCATCCATCATCTTCTTCACCGCATCATGTTGGGTGTTGAGGCTCCCGTTGAGAGCTTGAACGCACCTGTTTGATAGCTCGACGTTTTCTTCGCGAAGAAAGCCGCACTCGATCTTAAGCATCAAATTCTCGCCCTTGAGCTTCTTGATGACAGAGTTCGTTTCCTCACTTGATGGAACGCTCACATCATGCAGCTTGCCCCGGCCGGTGACCTCGTCCTTCAAAGTATCGACATCATCGCGAAAGTTGGAGGCGAGTTCCACGAGAGTTTTAAGCTCATCTCTGAAACACGCCGATGCTTCCTGCATGGCAATATCATCAGTACCGAAACAAAGTGACGAGAGGAAGACGAAAATGTCCAATTAGTGGTAACCTCTAAGCGCAGGAGACAGGGGTTGAAGTCGTCACGAGAAGATGTCAGGGTGCGTCGTGGGGCACTGAGATATGTATAAAAAGGATTAATACGGAATAAAGAGTTGGGACCTCCGGGCCAGGAAGAATCAAGAAACATGGCGATGGAAACCAACCAGGAATCTTCGACCGCATGACTTACGCCGTTCCGAGACGAGCGCGAAGCAGGGCCATCGTTTTCTGGCGGGCCCTTTCTCGCGGCCAGCATCTGGATAGACCGCCGGCGGGAACTCTCCGCGTCCTTGGTCAACACTAGATGGTGCTTCTTCAAGCGAGATGGTGGCCTTGACTTCGGAGGCATCGCTGGAAGTGGAAGGAGACTGGAAGTGAAGCAAGAAGGGGATGGAAGAAGTACTCCCCCCTATTAAAACCAGACAACCGTCTACTGCCCTCGCTTCGAGCAACCTGGTCCGCCCATCCTAAATCAACGGCCGAGAGGGGGCTCCCTTGCGAACTGAGATCCAGTGACTTTACCCAACAGAAGTTACGATGAACTTTACCTATACGAGCCATCAGGTTAAGATCCAACGAACATGGTCAATCTAAAATTTGAAATTAAAATTTATGTAGCTCAGAAAAAAACAGAAAAACTTTACATTAAGACTTATTCTCGGAAAGTTCCAGTCCATTTAAAATATTAGTTTAGTTTAAGTTCGAAATTTGGATCAACCGCGAGCGTTGGATCTTGATCGAATGGCTCACGTGTGTAAAGTCGCATGGTGACTTCTCTTAGTGAAGTCACTGGATCTCAGTCCGCGAAGGGTCAGGACACGGGAGCAGAAGCAAATGAATCGAGAGCGGCCCGGAGTATCCTGTCCGTCCACCGTAAATCAACGGGACAGAGCGGCTACCTTCTCTTCGAAGGCTCTGGTGCCCAACCCGAGGAATGGACATCTGTCGGCTAGTATAGAATTTTATAGCACGCCATTAATCGAGCTAGCAGTACTGTACTACTGGAGTACAACTCTGATGGACGTCCAAAGCTCTGAATAGTCAGGGGAAACAATGAATGCGAGCCAGGGTAGTACAGTACTACTGTAGTAGTGAAGCAATGGGGATTATCTGGAGCAAGTACGGAGTACCGAGTACAGTACTACAAAAGTGCTGTTCGTTGTTTTCGTAGTTCATTTTAGCGTAACGTCCAGGTTGTTGTCGAACCAGCTGTTAGATTTTGGGTAATTATTGTTAAGTTGCTGCTTCTTAATTAAAATTTATCAAAGTCATGTACTAGACTAGATCGATTTGTGAGAACATCCCAAAAGCTTCATTCATTTTAGAATGACTAAGAAGGATCCATTCTTACCTTTTCTTTTCATGTTTTAAACTTGTTTAAACCTTGGTCAAACCTAGGATTTGACCAAGATTTAAATGGGCATAAAAATTCAGAAAAAATCAAAAAATGAAAAACCAAAGCACATATATAGCCTTCTTATGTCATATAGTAAGCACTGGAGTTGATAAAAACTCTATCTTATGAAGTCAAACATATGAAGAGAACTGGTTTTGGGTTTCAAACATGGAAATTTCACAAACCTCCCAAAAGCTTCATTCTACAGTGACTAAGAAGGATCCAGGCTTACCTTTTTCATTTTCAATTTCTTAACTTGTTTAAATCTTGGTCAAACCTAGGATTTGACCAAGATTCAAATGGGTATAACAATTCAAAAAAAATGGAAAAAAACCAAAGAACATAGTCTTTTGATGTCATATAGTAAGCATTCAAGTTGATAAACAAGGTCTAGACATATTCAAACCAAACAAATCATGCATCTACCCCCTAACCCTAAACTCTGCCTTATGAAGTCAAGCATGAAGAGAAGTGATTTTGGTTTCAAACATGGAAATTTCAAAAACCTCCCAAAAGCTTCATTTTAGAGTGACTAAGAAGGATCCATGCTTACCTTTTCATTGCCATGTTTTAAACTTGTTTTAACCTTGGTCAAACCTAGGATTTGACCAAGATTCAAATGGGAGTAAAAATTCAGAAAAATTCAAAAAAAATGAAAAACCAAAGCACATATATAGCCTTCTTATGTCATATAGTAAGCATTCAAGTTGATAAACAAGGTCTAGACATATTCAAAGCAGAAATATCATGTATCATATCTACCCCTAACCCTAAACTCTGTCTTATGAAGTCAAACATATGAAGAGAACTGGGGTTTTGGGTTTCAAACATAAAATTTTCAAGTACCTTCATTTTAGAGTGAGTAAGGAACGATTCATGCTTACCGTTTCATTTTCATGTTTTAAACTTGTTTAAACCTAGGATTTGACCAAGATTTAAATAGGCATAAAAAAATCGAAAGAAATCAAAAAATAAAAAACCAAAGCACATATATATAGCCTTCTTATATCATATAGTAAAAAATTCAAGTTGATAAACAAGGTCTAGACATATTCAAACAAGAAAAATCATGTATCTACACCTAACCATAAACTCTGTCTTAAGTGGTTTTGGGTTTCAAACATGGAAATTTCACAAACCTCCCAAAAGCTTCATTTTACAGTGACTAAGGAGGATCCATGCTTACCTTTTGGATTAAACGTTTGAAACCAAAAACCACTTCTCTTCATGCATGCTTGACTTCATAAGACAGAGTTTAGCTAGGGTTATTGTGTAGATAAATGATATCATAGTTTTAATATGACAAGACCTTTTTTATCAACTTAATTGATTGCTTACTATATGACATAAGAAGACTACGTGCCTTGGTTTTCATTTTTTTTTGTTTTTTTTGAATTTTATGCTCATATATTTGAATCTTGGTCAAATCTTAGGTTTGACCAAGATTTAAACAAGTTTAAAACATGAAAATGAAAAGGGAAGCATGTATCCTTCTTAGTCACTCTAAAATGAAGCTTTTGGGATGTTCTTGAAATTTCCATGTTTGAAACCCAAAACGACTTCTCTTCATGCTAGACTTCATAAGATCAACACGGGGTAGATACATGATTTGTCTGGTTTGGATATACCTAGACCTCGTTTAACTTGAATGCATACGATATGACATAAGAAGACTACGTGCTTTTGTTTTTCATTATTCTGATTTTTTTGAATTTTGTGCCCACCCATTTGTATCTTGGTCAAATCCTAGGATTGATAATGATTTAAACAAGATTAAAATATGAAAATGCAAAGGTAAGCATGGATCCTTCTTAGTCACTCTAAAATGAAGCTTTTGGGAGCAAAACCACTTCTCTTCATATGCTTGACTTCATAAGACGGAGTTCAGGGGTTAGGGGGTATAGATACATGATTTGTCTAGTTTGAATATGTCTAGACCTTGTTTATCAACTTTAATGCATACTATATCACATAAGAAAACTATTTGCTTTGGTTTTCTTTTTTCTGACTTTTTTTTTCAATTTTGATGCCCATTTGAATCTTGTCAAATCCTAGGTTTGACCAAGATAATTTAAACAAGCTTAAAACATGAATATGAAAAGGGGAGCATGTATCCTTCTTAGTCACTCTAAAATGTAGTTTTTGGGAGGTTTTTGAAATTTCCATGTTTGAAACCCAAAACCACTTCTCTTCACATGCTTGACTTCATAAGACAGAGTTTAGGGGTTAGGGGTATAGATACATGATTTGTCTGGTTTAATATGTCTAGACCTTGTTTATCAACTTTAATGCTTACTATATGACATAAGAAGACTATGTGATTTGATTTTTCATTTTTCTGTTTTTTATTTTTCTGCCCATTTGAATCTTGGTCAAATCCTAGGTTTGACCAAGATTTAGACAAGTTTAACACGTAAATGAGTTAACTTGGATTTCCTACCCTTGAATCCATAGGAAACTTTGTTCTAATGCACTATTATAATCAATCGAGTTTTTACACCAACAGGTCTGTCACTTACGTGTGGTGCCCACGCTTGAGGTCCCACACTTCAGTGAGCACAAGTCACGTGCAATAGGTACGCAAACTCCCAGCCATCTTCTTTGTCAAGAGAAGACGCATCAGGATGCGTATTGGAAGTCTGTGGGTCCTTCTGGATCCTTCCGTTGTCCCTCTCACAAAAAAACAAATCTCTCTCATTCTCGGCCTCGCTCGACTCGCTCGCTCGCACCTCCTGCTCACTGACAAACCCTGCACAAAAGTCAACATCATCACCCGAAAAAGGGGAGACACCATAATGCTCTCCCTTCTTCTCTCCTTCCGAGTGATCCCTCTTCCTCCGAGTTTCACTCGACGGGCAAACACCCATGTCTGCTGCATAGTGGAGTAATAAAAAGGTAGTACTCGTAGAAAAATCGATATACGAATCTGTAATTAAATAGGTTAAACTAGGGTTTTGCCCAGTTCTACAGATCAAGGGTTCAAAAAAATCCAACTACGGGGTTCGAACAACACGATTCTAATCCAAGAATTTTTTCGACCTAGGTCACCCAAATGGCCTCAAACTATAGGGTTAGCATCTAGTGCAGTATGTGTGAAAATGTATGCACTATGTGTGCTATAACTTGTATGTCTTTCATATTTGAACCAAATTTGAATAAGTTTGAAATATTTGAAAAGGGGCTTTTGGTTTAAACGTTTGAAACCAAAAACCACTTCTCTTCATGCATGCTTGACTTCATAAGATAGAGTTTAGCTAGGGTTAGGGGGTAGATGCATGATTTTCCTGGTTTGAATATGTCTAGACCTTGTTTATCAACTTAATTGAATGCTTACTATATGACATAAGAATACTATGTGACTTGTTTTTTATTTTTTGATTTTTTTAAAATTTTATGCTCATTTGAATCTTGGTCAAATCCTAGGTTTGAACATGGTTTAAACAAGTTTAAATCATGAATATGAAAAATTAAGCATCTATATATCCTTCTTACTCACTCCAAAATGTAGCTCTTGGGAGGGTTTTTCGAAATTTCCATGTTTGAAACCAAAACCACTTCTCTTCATGCATGCTTGACTTCATAAGACAGAGTTTAGGGTTAGGGGTAGATATATACATGATTTTCTGGTTTGAATATGTCTAGGCCTTGTTTATCAACTTGAATGCTTACTATATATATATGACATAAGAATGTTATGTCCTTTGTTTTTTCATTCTTTTGATTTTTTATGAATTTCCATGCCCATTTGAATCTTTTGGTCAAATCCTAGAGGTTTGACCAAGATTGAAACAAGTTTAAAACATGAAAATGAAAAGGGAAGCTTGTATATCCTTCTTAGTCACTCTAAAATGAAGTTTTTGGGAGGTTTTTGAAATTTCCATGTTTGAAACCCAAAACCACTTCTCTTCATGCTAGACTTCATAAGACAATTTAATTAGGGGTTAGGGGGTAGATACATGATTTGTCTGGTTTGAATATGTCCAAACCTTGCTTGTTTATCAACTTTAATGCGTACTATATGACATAAGAATGCTTACCATATGTTTGAATTTTAAAAGCATATAGTCTTCTTATGTCATATAGTAAGCATTCAAAAGTTTTTCTTTGAGAGAGTAGCATGCATGCATTAAAAAGTTGATAAATAAGATTTGTACATATTCAAACCAGACAAATCACGTATCTACACCCCTAACCCTAAACTCTGTCTTATGAAGTCAAGCATGAAGAGAAGTGCTTTTGGGTTTCAAACATGGAAATTTCACAAACCTCCCAAAAGCTTCATTTTACAGTGACTAATTAAGAAGGATCCAGGCTTACCTTTTCATTTTCATTTTTTAAACTGCTTGTTTAAATCTTGATCAAACCTAGGATTTGACCAAGATTCAAATGGGCATAAAAAATCAGGAAAAAATGAAAAAATGAAAAAACAAAGCACATATATAGCCTTCTTATGTCATATATATAGTAAGAGCATTCAATTAAGTTGATAATTTTAAACAAGGTCTATACATATTCAAACCAGAAAAAAGCATGTATCTACCCATGCATATATATATAACCCTATACTTTTGTCTTATGAAGACGTCAAGGATGAAGAGAAGTGGATTTAGGTTTCAAACATGGAAATTTCAAAAACCTCCCAAAACATGTATATATCTACCCCTAAACCCTAATCTTTGTCTTATGAAGCCAAGCATATGAAGAGAAGTGATTTTGGGTTTCAAACATGGAAACTTCAAAAACCTCCCAAAAGCTTCATTTTAGAGAGACTAAGAATGATCCATGCTTGCCTTTTCATTGCCATGTTTTAAACTTGTTTTAACCTTGGTCAAACCTAGGATTTGACCAAGATTCAAATGGAAGTAAAAATTCAGAAAAATTCAAAAAAAAATTGAAAAACCAAAGCACATATATAGCCTTCTTATGTCATATAGTAAGCATTCAAGTTGATAAACAAGGTCTAGACATATTCAAAGCAGAAATATCATGTATCATATCTACCCCTAACCCTAAACTCTGTCTTATGAAGTCAAACATATGAAGAGAACTGGGGTTTTGGGTTTCAAACATAAAATTTTCAAGTACCTTCATTTTAGAGTGAGTAAGGAAGGATTCATGCTTACCGTTTCATTTTCATGTTTTAAACTTGTTTAAACCTAGGATTTGACCAAGATTTAAATAGGCATAAAAAATTCGAAAGAAATCAAAAAATGAAAAACCAAAGCACATATATATAGCCTTCTTATATCATATAGTAAAAAATTCAAGTTGATAAACAACGTCTAGACATATTCAAACAAGAAAAATCATGTATCTGCACCTAACCATAAACTCTGTCTTAAGTGATGGTTTTGGGTTTCAAACATGGAAATTTCACAAACCTCCCAAAAGCTTCATTTTACAGTGACTAAGGAGGATCCATGCTTACCTTTTGGATTAAACGTTTGAAACCAAAAACCACTTCTCTTCATGCATGCTTGTCTTCATAAGACAGAGTTTAGCTAGGGTTAGGGGGTAGATACATGATTTCCTGGTTTGAATATGTCTAGACCTTGTTTATCAACTTAATTGATTGCTTACTATATGACATAAGAAGACTACGTGCCTTGGTTTTCATTTTTTTTTGTTTTTTTTGAATTTTATGCTCATATATTTGAATCTTGGTCAAATCTTAGGTTTGACCAAGATTTAAACAAGTTTAAAACATGAAAATGAAAAGGGAAGCATGTATCCTTCTTAGTCACTCTAAAATGAAGCTTTTGGGATGTTCTTGAAATTTCCATGTTTGAAACCCAAAACGACTTCTCTTCATGCTAGACTTCATAAGATCAATAGGTGGTAGATACATGATTTGTCTGGTTTGGATATACCTAGACCTCGTTTAACTTGAATGCATACGATATGACATAAGAAGACTACGTGCTTTTGTTTTTCATTATTCTGATTTTTTTGAATTTTGTGCCCACCCATTTGTATCTTGGTCAAATCCTAGGCTTGATAATGATTTAAACAAGATTAAAATATGAAAATGCAAAGGTACGCATGGATCCTTCTTAGTCACTCTAAAATGAAGCTGTTGGGAGCAAAACCACTTCTCTTCATATGCTTGACTTCATAAGATGGAGTTTAGGGGTTAGGGTGTATAGATACATGATTTGTCTAGTTTGAATATGTCTAGACCTTGTTTATCAACTTAATTGGCTTACTATATGACATAAGAAAACTATTTGCTTTGGTTTTTCTTTTTCCTGATTTTTTTCAATTTTGATGCCCATTTGAATCTTGTCAAATCCTAGGTTTGACCGAGATAATTTAAACAAGCTTAAAACATGAATATGAAAAGGGAAGCATGTGTCCTTCTTTGTCACTCTAAAATGAAGTTTTTGGGAGGTTTTTCAAATTTCCATGTTTGAAACCGAAAACCACTTCTCTTCATATGCTTGACTTCATAAGACAGAGTTCAGGGGTTAGGGGGTATAGATACATGATTTGTCTAGTTTGAATATGTCTAGACCTTGTTTATCAACTTTAATGCATACTATATCACATAAGAAAACTATTTGCTTTGGTTTTCTTTTTTCTGACTTTTTTTCAATTTTGATGCCCATTTGAATCTTGTCAAATCCTAGGTTTGACCAAGATAATTTAAACAAGCTTAAAACATGAATATGAAAAGGGGAGCATGTATCCTTCTTAGTCACTCTAAAATGTAGTTTTTGGGAGGTTTTTGAAATTTCCATGTTTGAAACCCAAAACCACTTCTCTTCACATGCTTGACTTCATAAGACAGAGTTTAGGGATTAGGGGTATAGATACATGATTTGTCTGGTTTAATATGTCTAGACCTTGTTTATCAACTTTAATGCTTACTATATGACATAAGAAGACTATGTGATTTGATTTTTCATTTTTCTGTTTTTTATTTTTCTGCCCATTTGAATCTTGGTCAAATCCTAGGTTTGACCAAGATTTAGAAAAGTTTAACACGTAAATGAGTTAACTTGGATTTCCTACCCTTGAATCCATAGGAAACTTTGTTCTAATGCACTATTATAATCAACCGAGTTTTTACACCAACACGTAAGTCACTTACGTGTGGTGCCCACGCTTGAGGTCCCACACTTCAGTGAGCACAAGTCACGTGCAATAGGTACGCAAACTCCCAGCCATCTTCTTTGTCAAGAGAAGACGCATCAGGATGCGTATTGGAAGTCTGTGGGTCCTTCTGGATCCTTCCATTGTCCCTCTCACAAAAAAAACAAATCTCTCTCATTCTCGGCCTCGCTCGACTCGCTCGCACCTCCTGCTCACTGACAAACCCTGCACAAAAGTCAACATCATCACCCGAAAAAGGGGAGACACCATAATGCTCTCCCTTCTTCTCTCCTTCCGAGTGATCCCTCTTCCTCCGAGTTTCACTCGACGGGCAAACACCCATGTGCTGCATAGTGGAGTAATAAAAAGGTAGTACTCGTAGAAAAATCGATATACGAATCTGTAATTAAATAGGTTAAACTAGGGTTTTGCCCAGTTCTACGAGATCGTGGGTTCAAAAAATCCAACTACGGGGTTCGAACAACACGATTCTAATCCAAGAATTTTTTCGACCTAGGTCACCCAAATGGCCTCAAACTATAGGGTTAGCATCTAGTGCAGTATGTGTGAAAATGTATGCACTATGTGTGCTATAACTTGTATGTCTTTCATATTTGAACCAAATTTGAATAAGTTTGAAATATTTGAAAAGGGGCTTTTGGCTTAAACGTTTGAAACCAAAAACCACTTCTCTTCATGCATGCTTGACTTCATAAGACAGAGTTTAGCTAGGGTTAGGGGGTAGATGCATGATTTTCCTGGTTTGAATATGTCTAGACCTTGTTTATCAACTTAATTGAATGCTTACTATATGACATAAGAATACTATGTGCCTTGTTTTTTTATTTTTTGATTTTTTTAAAATTTTATGCCCATTTGAATCTTGGTCAAATCCTAGGTTTGAACATGGTTTAAACAAGTTTAAATCATGAATATGAAAAATTAAGCATCTATATATCCTTCTTACTCACTCCAAAATGTAGCTCTTGGGAGGGTTTTTCGAAATTTCCATGTTTGAAACCAAAACCACTTCTCTTCATGCATGCTTGACTTCATAAGACAGAGTTTAGGGTTAGGGGTAGATATATACATGATTTTCTGGTTTGAATATGTCTAGGCCTTGTTTATCAACTTGAATGCTTACTATATATATATGACATAAGAATGTTATGTCCTTTGTTTTTTCATTCTTTTGATTTTTTATGAATTTCCATGCCCATTTGAATCTTTTGGTCAAATCCTAGAGGTTTGACCAAGATTGAAACAAGTTTAAAACATGAAAATGAAAAGGGAAGCTTGTATATCCTTCTTAGTCACTCTAAAATGAAGTTTTTGGGAGGTTTTTGAAATTTCCATGTTTGAAACCCAAAACCACTTCTCTTCATGCTAGACTTCATAAGACAATTTAATTAGGGGTTAGGGGTAGATACATGATTTGTCTGGTTTGAATATGTCCAAACCTTGCTTGTTTATCAACTTTAATGCTTACTATATGACATAAGAATGCTTACCATATGTTTGAATTTTAAAAGCATATAGTCTTCTTATGTCATATAGTAAGCATTCAAAAGTTTTTCTTTGAGAGAGTAGCATGCATTCAAAAGTTGATAAATAAGATTTGTACATATTCAAACCAGACAAATCATGTATCTACACCCCTAACCCTAAACTCTGTCTTATGAAGTCAAGCATGAAGAGAAGTGCTTTTGGGTTTCAAACATGGAAATTTCACAAACCTCCCAAAAGCTTCATTTTACAGTGACTAATTAAGAAGGATCCAGGCTTACCTTTTCATTTTCATTTTTTAAACTGCTTGTTTAAATCTTGATCAAACCTAGGATTTGACCAAGGTTCAAATGGGCATAAAAAATCAGGAAAAAATGAAAAAATGAAAAAACAAAGCACATATATAGCCTTCTTATGTCATATATATAGTAAGCATTCAATTAAGTTGATAATTTTAAACAAGGTCTATACATATTTAAACCAGAAAAAAGCATGTATCTACCCATGCATATATATATAACCCTATACTTTTGTCTTATGAAGATGTCAAGGATGAAGAGAAGTGGATTTGGGTTTCAAACATGGAAATTTCAAAAACCTCCCAAAACATGTATATATCTACCCCTAAACCCTAATCTTTGTCTTGTGAAGCCAAGCATATGAAGAGAAGTGATTTTGGGTTTCAAACATGGAAACTTCAAAAACCTCCCAAAAGCTTCATTTTAGAGAGACTAAGAATGATCCATGCTTACCTTTTCATTGCCATGTTTTAAACTTGTTTTAACCTTGGTCAAACCTAGGATTTGACCAAGATTCAAATGGGAGTAAAAATTCAGAAAAATTAAAAAAAAATGAAAAACCAAAGCACATATATAGCCTTCTTATGTCATATAGTAAGCATTCAAGTTGATAAACAAGGTCTAGACATATTCAAAGCAGAAATATCATGTATCATATCTACCCCTAACCCTAAACTCTGTCTTATGAAGTCAAACATATGAAGAGAACTGGGGTTTTGGGTTTCAAACATAAAATTTTCAAGTACCTTCATTTTAGAGTGAGTAAGGAAGGATTCATGCTTACCGTTTCATTTTCATGTTTTAAACTTGTTTAAACCTAGGATTTGACCAAGATTTAAATAGGCATAAAAATTCGAAAGAAATCAAAAAATGAAAAACCAAAGCACATATATATAGCCTTCTTATATCATATAGTAAAAATTCAAGTTGATAAACAAGGTCTAGACATATTCAAACAAGAAAAATCATGTATCTACACCTAACCATAAACTCTGTCTTAAGTGGTTTTGGGTTTCAACCATGGAAATTTCATAAACCTCCCAAAAGCTTCATTTTACAGTGACTAAGGAGGATCCATGCTTACCTTTTGGCTTAAACATTTGAAACCAAAAACCACTTCTCTTCATGCATGCTTGACTTCATAAGACAGAGTTTAGCTAGGGTACGTTAGGGGGTGTAGATACATGATTTTCCTGGTTTGAATATGTCTAGACCTTGTTTATCAACTTAATTGATTGCTTACTATATGACATAAGAAGACTACGTGCCTTGGTTTTCATTTTTTTGTTTTTTTTTGAATTTTATGCTCATATATTTGAATCTTGGTCAAATCCTAGGTTTGACCAAGATTTAAACAAGTTTAAAACATGAAAATGAAAAGGGAAGCATGTATCCTTCTTAGTCACTCTAGAATGAAGCTTTTGGGATGTTCTTGAAATTTCCATGTTTGAAACCCAAAACGACTTCTCCTTCATGCTAGACTTCATAAGATCAACACGGGGTAGATACATGATTTGTCTGGTTTGGATATACCTAGACCTCGTTTAACTTGAATGCATATGATATGACATAAGAAGACTACGTGCTTTTGTTTTTCATTATTCTGATTTTTTTGAATTTTGTGCCCACCCATTTGTATCTTGGTCAAATCCTAGGCTTGATAATGATTTAAACAAGATTAAAATATGAAAATGCAAAGGTAAGCATGGATCCTTCTTAGTCACTCTAAAATGAATCTTTTGGGAGCAAAACCACTTCTCTTCATATGTTTGACTTCATAAGACGGAGTTTAGGGGTTAGGGTGCATAGATACATGATTTGTCTAGTTTGAATATGTCTAGACCTTGTTTATCAACTTAATTGGCTTACTATATGAAATAAGAAAACTATTTGCTTTGGTTTTTCTTTTTCCTGATTTTTTTCAATTTTGATGCCCATTTGAATCTTGTCAAATCCTAGGTTTGACCGAGATAATTTAAACAAGCTTAAAACATGAATATGAAAAGGGAAGCATGTATCCTTCTTTGTCACTCTAAAATGAAGTTTTTGGGAGGTTTTTCAAATTTCCATGTTTGAAACCCAAAACCACTTCTCTTCATATGCTTGACTTCATAAGACAGAGTTCAGGGGTTAGGGGGTATAGATACATGATTTGTCTAGTTTGAATATGTCTAGTCCTTGTTTATCAACTTTAATGCATACTATATCACATAAGAAAACTATTTGCTTTGGTTTTCTTTTTTCTGACTTTTTTTTTCAATTTTGATGCCCATTTGAATCTTGTCAAATCCTAGGTTTGACCAAGATAATTTAAACAAGCTTAAAACATGAATATGAAAAGGGGAGCATGTATCCTTCTTAGTCACTCTAAAATGTAGTTTTTGGGAGGTTTTTGAAATTTCCATGTTTGAAACCCAAAACCACTTCTCTTCACATGCTTGACTTCATAAGACAGAGTTTAGGGGTTAGGGGTATAGATACATGATTTGTCTGGTTTAATATGTCTAGACCTTGTTTATCAACTTTAATGCTTACTATATGACATAAGAAGACTATGTGATTTGATTTTTCATTTTTCTGTTTTTTATTTTTCTGCCCATTTGAATCTTGGTCAAATCCTAGGTTTGACCAAGATTTAGACAACTTTAACACGTAAATGAGTTAACTTGGATTTCCTACCCTTGAATCCATAGGAAACTTTGTTCTAATGCACTATTATAATCAATCGAGTTTTTACACCAACAGGTCTGTCACTTACGTGTGGTGCCCACGCTTGAGGTCCCACACTTCAGTGAGCACAAGTCACGTGCAATAGGTACGCAAACTCCCAGCCATCTTCTTTGTCAAGAGAAGACGCATCAGGATGCGTATTGGAAGTCTGTGGGTCCTTCTGGATCCTTCCGTTGTCCCTCTCACAAAAAAAACAAATCTCTCTCATTCTCGGCCTCGCTCGACTCGCTCGCTCGCTCGCTCGCTCGCACCTCCTGCTCACTGACAAACCCTGCACAAAAGTCAACATCATCACCCGAAAAAGGGGAGACACCATAATGCTCTCCCTTCTTCTCTCCTTCCGAGTGATCCCTCTTCCTCCGAGTTTCACTCGACGGGCAAACACCCATGTGCTGCATAGTGGAGTAATAAAAAGGTAGTACTCGTAGAAAAATCGATATACGAATCTGTAATTAAATAGGTTAAACTAGGGTTTTGCCCAGTTCTACAGATCAAGGGTTCAAAAAAATCCAACTACGGGGTTCGAACAACACGATTCTAATCCAAGAATTTTTTTGACCTAGGTCACCCAAATGGCCTCAAACTATAGGGTTAGCATCTAGTGCAGTATGTGTGAAAATGTATGCACTATGTGTGCTATAACTTGTATGTCTTTCATATTTGAACCAAATTTGAATAAGTTTGAAATATTTGAAAAGGGGCTTTTGGCTTAAACGTTTGAAACCAAAAACCACTTCTCTTCATGCATGCTTGACTTCATAAGATAGAGTTTAGCTAGGGTTAGGGGGTAGATGCATGATTTTCCTGGTTTGAATATGTCTAGACCTTGTTTATCAACTTAATTGAATGCTTACTATATGACATAAGAATACTATGTGCCTTGTTTTTTTATTTTTTGATTTTTTTAAAATTTTATGCCCATTTGAATCTTGGTCAAATCCTAGGTTTGAACATGGTTTAAACAAGTTTAAATCATGAATATGAAAAATTAAGCATCTATATATCCTTCTTAGTCACTCCAAAATGTAGCTCGATCTTGGGAGGGTTTTCGAAATTTCCATGTTTGAAACCAAAAACCACTTCCCTTCATGCATGCTTGACTTCATAAGACAGAATTTAGGGTTAGGGGTGGATATATACATTATTTTCTGGTTTGAATATGTCTAAACCTTGTTTATCAACTTGAATGCTTACTATATATATATGACATAATAATGTTATGTCCTTTGGTTTTTCATTCTTTTGATTTTTTATGAATTTCCATGCCCATTTGAATCTTTTGGTCAAATCCTAGAGGTTTGACCAAGATTTGAACAAGTTTAAAACATGAAAATGAAAAGGGAAGCTTGTATATCCTTCTTAGTCACTCTAAAATGAAGTTTTTGGGAGGTTTTTGAAATTTCCATGTTTGAAACCCAAAACCACTTCTCTTCATGCTAGACTTCATAAGACAATTTAATTAGGGGTTAGGGGGTAGATACATGATTTGTCTGGTTTGAATATGTCCAAACCTTGCTTGTTTATCAACTTGAATGCTTACTATATGACATAAGAATGCTTACCATATGTTTGAATTTTAAAAGCATATAGTCTTCTTATGTCATATAGTAAGCATTCAAAAGTTTTTCTTTGAGAGAGTAGCATGCATTCAAAAGTTGATAAATAAGATTTGGACATATTCAAACCAGACAAATCATGTATCTACACCCCCTAACCCGAAACTCTGTCTTATGAAGTCAAGCATGAAGAGAAGTGCTTTTGGGTTTCAAACATGGAAATTTCACAAACCTCCCAAAAGCTTCATTTTACAGTGACTAAGAAGGATCCAGGCATAGCTTTTCATTTTCATGTTTTAAACTTGTTTAAATCTTGGTCAAACCTAGGATTTGACCAAGATTTAAATGGGCATAAAAAATCAGAAAAAAACAGAAAAAATGAAAAACCAAAGAACATAGCCTTCTTATGTCATATAGTAAGCATTCAAGTTGATAAACAAGGTCTAGACATATTCAAACCAGAAAAAGCATGTATCTACCCCTAACCATAAACTCTGTCTTACGAAGTCAAGCATGAAGAGAAGTGGTTTTGGGTTTCAAACATGGAAATTTCAAAAACCTCGCGAAAGCTTCATTTTAGAGTGACTAAGAAGGATCCATGCTTACCTATTCATTTTCATGTTTTAAACTTGTTTAAACCTTGATAAAACCCAGAATTTTACCTATTTAATCATAGATTCATAGGTCGATTTTTTACTTTTTTATTATTACTATGCAGCACATGTGTGTTTGCCCGTCCAGTGAAACTCGGAGGAAGAGGGATCACACGGAAGGAGAAGAAGGGATAGCAGTCACGGGGCCCCTCTTATTATTTATGGTGTATATCTTTTTTCTGGTGATGTTGACTGTTGTGCAGCGTTTGTCAGTGCGCAGGAGGTGCGAGGCTGCGAGCGAGCGAGTCGAGCGAGGCCGAGAATGAGAGAGATGTTTTTTCTTTTTCTTTTCCGTGAGAGGGACAACAGAAGGATCCAGAGACGACTTCCACTACGCATCCTGGTGCGCGTCTTCTCTTGACAAAGAAGATGGCTGGGAGTTTGCGTACCTACTATAGTACTACTACACAAGAAACATATACATGTCAAACTTTTCAATCATGACCCACATGCATTTTATGTATATATTCACAACTTTTAATGCATGCATGAAAACTCAGCAAAATATGTGCATTTTGGGTTGTCGCACATAAATGTGATTTTACTTGTCTGCCACCAATCCAATTTTCATGTTAGGGGGAAACATGACACACGATGGACATTTCCAATGTTTCACGAATTAATTATCTCAATTTGCATCCATATATATATGCGCCTGGTTACTGAAAGATCGAACCAAAGGTGAACTTGAAACATTTTCATTTTCATGTTTTAAACTTGTTTAAATCTTGGTCAACCCTTGGATTTGACCAAGATTCATAAAAAATTCAAAAACATAGTCTTCTTATGTCATACAGTCAACATTCAAGTTGATAAAACAAGATCTAAACATATTAAAAGAAGAATCATGTATCTACCCCCTAACCCTAAACTCTGTCTTTTGAAGTCAAACATGAAGATACGTGGTTTTGGGTTTACAAGATGGAAATTTCAAAAACCTCCGAAAAGCTTAATTTTGGAGTGACTAAGAAGGATACATGCTTACTTTTTCATTTTCATGTATTAAACTTGTTTAAATCTTGGTCAAACCTAGCTAGCTAGGATTTGACCAAGATTCAAGTGCGCATAAAAAATTCGAAAAAACCCCCAAAAATGAAAAACCATAACACATAGTCTTCTTGCGTCACATATATTGTAAGCATTCAAGTGTTGATAAACAATATCTAGACATATCAAACAAGAAAGATCATGTATCTATACCCCTAACCCTAAATTTGTCTTATGTAGTCAAGCATGAAGAGAAGTGGTTTGGGTTTTCAAACATGGAAATTTCGAAAACCGCCCAAAAGCTTCATTTCGGACTGACTAAGAAGGATCCATGCTTACCTTTTCATTTTCATGTTTTAAACTTGTTTAAATTCTTGTTCAAACCTAGGATTTGACCAAGATTCAAATGGGCATAAAAACAATCGAAAAAATCAAAAATGAAAAACCAAAGCACATAGTCTTCTTATGTCACATAGTAAGCCATTCAACTTGATAACAAGGTCTAGACCTATTTAAACCAGAAAAATCATGTATCTACCCCTAACCCTAAACTCATCTGTCTTATGAAGTCAAGCATGAAGAGAAGTGGTTTTGGGTTTCAAACATAGACATTTCAAAAGCCTCCGAAAAGCTTAATTTTGGAGTGACTAAGAAGGATACATGCTTACTTTTTCATTTTCATGTATTAAACTTGTTTAAAGCTTGGTCAAACCTAGCTAGCTAGGATTTGACCAAGATTCAAAATCTTTGCATAAAAAATTCGAAAAAACCCCCAAAAATGAAAAACCATAACACATAGTCTTCTTGCGTCACATATATTGTAAGCATTCAAGTGTTGATAAACAATATCTAGACATATCAAACAAGAAAAATCATGTATCTATACCCCTAACCCTAAATTTGTCTTATGAAGTCAAGCATGAAGAGAAGTGGTTTGGGTTTTCAAACATGGAAATTTCGAAAACCGCCCAAAAGCTTCATTTCGGACTGACTAAGAAGGATCCATGCTTACCTTTTCATTTTCATGTTTTAAACTTGTTTAAATTCTTGTTCAAACCTAGGATTTGACCAAGATTCAAATGGGCATAAAAACAATCGAAAAAATCAAAAATGAAAAACCAAAGCACATAGTCTTCTTATGTCACATAGTAAGCCATTCAACTTGATAACAAGGTCTAGACCTATTTAAACCAGAAAAATTATGTATCTACCCCTAACCCTAAACTCATCTGTCTTATGAAGTCAAGCATGAAGAGAAGTGGTTTTGGGTTTCAAACATAGACATTTCAAAAGCCTCCCAAAAGCTTCATTTTGGAGTGACTAAGAAGGATCCATGCTTAATTTTTCATTTTAATGTTTTAAACTTGTTTAAATCTTGGTTAAACCTATGATTTGACCAAAATTTGATTCGGCATAAAAATTCAAAACAAATCAAATAAATGAAAAACCAATGCACATAGTACATCTTCTTATGTCATATACTAAGCATTCAAGTTGATAAGCCAGGTCTAGACATATTCAAACTAGAAAAATCATGTATCTACCGCTAACCCTAAACTCGATTTGTCTTATGAAGTCAATCATGAAGAGGTGTTTTGGGTTTCAGACATGGAAATTTCAAAAACCTTCCAAAAGCTTCATTTTGAAGTTACTAATTAAGAAGGATCACTACAAGAAAAGTTTGGCAACTTTTCTTGTAGTGGATCCAGGCTTAATTTTTCATTTTCATGTTTTAAATTTTGGTCAAACCTAGGATTTGACCAAGATACAAATGGGCATAAAAATTCAGGGTAGCATCATACCCCCTCCTTCCCGCGTAGAAAAAGTGTTAGGCGAGTAGTAGAATGGCATGACCAACAAGTTTCAAGTAAATTTTTTAATATGACCAAAATATACCAATTGATAGATGTGTTAACTTGGCTTCATGGGTGTGTGACCTAAGATTGAGCCATGGTACATTTTGCCAACAAAGTAGCAATTGAGTTGGCTTTCTACCTTAGTAGGCGTGCATTGGAAGGATGCATTATGCCGGCAAAGTTTTCAAACGTTCAAACTTTTCCGGTTTCTCATACAGGATTTGGCTCCTTGAGAAGCATTGATGTGATCATATAAGGTTATGCAAAACTTCGCCTTTCCCGTACTTACCCGAGCACTCGACACCCCTCGTCCCATGGCGACTCCTCCAGCCATAGCCCCGTGCACCCAGGCTCCACGACTCGGCCTCGGAGGGTGTGCGCTAAAAGCTCGCAAATGTCCGTGTGCCATTGGTGTGCGATGAAGCAGGCGGCTCGTGTCTTGCTGTGGCTAGACTCCTGGCGCCCTTTGATCTAGGAGAGGGAGAGGAGGGAGGGGGTCCCATGAAGCGGCGGTGGCCCGGGTATCGGCGGCAGCCCAGCGGCAGCGGCAAAGTGGGGTGGTCGGAGCATAGGCATGCGCCGGGGCGAACCTCGCCGGGTGAGGATGCTTCCATTGTGAAGAAGCACTTGCCATCCAGGGCTTCGGGTTCGCCAACAAACTCAGCGCCTCGGTCCATGGCGTTGCCGTCGTGGGGACGTCGGGGCGGCGGCGACGTCTGCAGCCCCAGCCTTTAGTGGGGACCAAAGTGCGACCGACCACATCACGGCGTCGGCAGCATTGGGGATGCGGATGGGCATCCAATGCCACACACAGATTTGGGAGGTTCTGGCCGGGCCGAGTTCCAAACTTCCATCATCGGAGCCGAGGGCTTGGTACTTCAAATTCCGAATCAGGCAATCCTTCGACCCCAATCAGCTTCTGCCTGTGGTCCAAATCCGAGATATCTTGGCGGCAGCTATGCTGGTTAAGCTTAGCCGGACAGCGGCAATCGACGATCTGCAAAACCTAGATGCCTTCCGAGGATTTGCAGCAGCCGTCAATGCACTCGTGGAGGCATCGCATGCGGGGTAGCGGCGAATGCGGGTATGTTGTTTTACTCCCTTTGTATGCTTTTGTCATAAAAATCAATTTGCTAATTCTCATTCGATTGAAAATTAGACCCATTCACCATCAACTCTCAAACAGTGGACACTAGTAATATGTAGAACTAGAAATTACACAAGATTTCTGTACTCCTAGTACTATTACTTCGACGCTACATGTTGTTTACACGAGGAAATTGCACAAACTACCCCTTATTGCTGCCTTCCTTGCGTAAAACACTTTTTTAAACTGTAATTTTTTTCCGCACAAACCACCAACTATCGTGTTCTGTTGCAGGGAGGTTCAAATTTAGGATTGAGCTGTTTAAGAGCAAATCAGATGATCGGGGACCACCAACTACTATAGTTTTAATTGCAAATAGAATCGATTTTGCAAAATTATGAAACGCACATAACGTTTGAATTAGTACAATTTTTTTGAAGGTTTGATATTTTCATCATTTTTGTGTGAATCTTACACAAAGTAACACAACTTTCAGACGGAATACAAAATATTTTCAAACTTCCTAGATTTGATAGCTCAAATATTTTTAATTACTAGTTTTTCAGTATTTTAAAAAGTCGAAACACTATATTTTGGCTGAATGTTAGAAAATATATTTCATGATTATCCCATATTAGTTAAGAAGTACATAAACTAGTAGTAGTAATAAAGAACAGAGGGAGTTTATGGAGATACATCCATTAAGGGCATGTTAGTGTGTGTTGGTGTATTACTTATGCCTTCTTTGGTTAATACACTTCTCAAGTGATCCCCGCAAACCCTCTATTCTTGCCTAGAATACAAAAACTCCCCATCAAAGTATTAGTGCATTTTTTGGATGAGTATCCGAGTGGATTGGGTGAACACCAAGGATTTGCATAGGAAATTGGTACAATTGAATCCTTGGCTGTTTGATTTGTAGGATTGTTTCGATAGGAATTTTTCCTAAGGATTTCTTTGCACAGATTCCATAGAAAATTAAACATCTACTCATGCCTCTTTTTAAGAATGCTTTACTTTTCCTATGGTGGAATCAAACAAAGTTTGGATTCTATGAATTCCTATAGGATTGGAGTGGACATGACATTGCAATCCTACATTTCCCTATTCCTACATCTTTCGGTAGGCATTTGCCTAGAATAAATAACCATGTGTATTACGGACTAGTACATGGCTTAAGAGACAATATTTTTACCATTTTTTTTGCGAGAAGACAATATTATTACCATAGTTACTAAGTACATTTTATTGGATGATGAAGTGATAGCCCTCATCAATGCATTGTGAATTATTAGGGCATGGGTCGCACGTGATTTACGAGTACACCGCACGATCGAGAGCCGCCGTCCCTCTTTGCTTTCTACCGATGCGGCGGAGCTCCTCCCCACACCCACGAATAACTGAAAGCCACAACTGCTGGGGAAAAGTCTTGCGCCGAGAAAATCTACAACCGTGGTTGAGTACATGTGTTTCTTAAGATACGAGTGCTCCAATGCATTTTTTCTTTCCTTTTACTAATTTACCTTGAAAATCCCGCACGTCCACTTATTTGTGGACGGAGGGAGTATCACGCCAAGAGGAAGTAGGACAATAGTGGGCGCTTATAGCCCGCCTACGTGGTACTTTTGCCAGCTGTTGGCTCTTCTATTGTTCTTGCTCTAAAGAAACCCCGATTGTGAAAGGCCAAGGCGTACTTCTTTTGGTCACGCAAAATTCAAAATATTGCCATGGACATTGAATTGACATGACAACACATAGCTTGGGATGTCCAAATTTGCACGTTAGACCAGTGACTTGTTCTTCACCTTTTCAGAGGGAACAGTGACTTTTTATTATGGGTCTATACACTTTCCAAGAAACAGGAGGAGATGCTGTAGAGTGTAGAGGAGCGAAGTCAAGCGCCCCGCCCACACCTGCCCTATTTCGGTTCACCTCCATCGTCTACCTCCGCCCCCGCCCGCACCAATCGACCACCTTCCATAGCACACGCCAGTGCCACCGCCATGCAGCTTTAGAATCAATTCCACCGCCCAATTTGAGAGCCTCCGTTCTTCATCTTCCCCGCCACCTGCCGCCATCGAACCCAAATTAAACTCCAATCAGTTGAACCCAAACCTCATAGACCCACCCCCTGCCCTGCGATGGCGGCATCGAACAAGGAAAATGATGACTCTGAACTGTTTCAGAAGGTCTTTTCCGAAGGTCCCCTTGAAGAACTCGTAACAAGATGCGACGTCATCACCGCCGCGAGCCTCGTCGGTTCGTCCAAACTATTTTTCGACTCTGCAAATGATAGTGCAACTCTATCTTTTTCTCTCCCGTTTGGCCTGCCATGTGTTCTTCATTCTCACCCGACGAAGGTAGCACGGGATTGCAAGCTGACGCCACTGGACAGGTTCTCCTCCGACGCTGTGATGCCAGACGGTACGGGTAAGCAGTGGGTAGGTGCCAATGGAGATTGGGTTGCCATGGTTGACACTGGCTTTCCTGCTTGCAAATGGAAACTTGTCAACGTCTACACTCGCTGTGAAATTCCTCTCCCTGTGCCGTTTGAAACCACCCACATTCCAAATATATACCACCACAACCTTCGTGCTATTATATTTCACAAGATATATATTTGCCAAGTTCCCACAGCTGCTGGGGGGTACAAAAATTTCTCTCTTGTTGCTGTTTTTGACATCAGAGTTGCCCTCCTTTGCGGCGAAGATTCTGGATGGACAGTTCTTACAGATCCCAAGTCCCACATCTTTTACAATTACAGCGATGCAATTCTCCACAATGGGCTTGTGTTTGCCACAACTCATACTGGCACTATTCATGCATGGAATCCTCAGCAAGCTGGTAATTTTCCTCCGGACGTAGTGTATGATGAGCTTCATTATTGATGGCTGTAAAGATAATTTTAATGCACAAACTTATTAATTTTCGAACCTGACTGATCTGACTTGGAGGCTTGGGGCATATTTGCTTCTGATGAAATTTCATTGGTATTTAGACTTTTTATTCGAGATGATTACCATAGAAAAATTTGAGGATTGTATAATTAGGAGTTTTATTCTCAGATTGAATTATGTTGGATTTTGACCTCTACTTGAACTTCTTGAAATGAATCCTTTGGTTTCCCATGTGATGTACTCAAATACACCAATATGCTGTATTATTGAATGGAAATGCCATTATATCATCCCATCTGAATCCTAATGCGTTTTCCCAATTCTTACGTTTTCAGATTTGTGCAAACCAAACATACCCTTCTTAACAGTAATTTCATTTTCAAGCAGGTCCTCCGCTGATCGTAGAGCCACCACCCATTGTGTTTGAATGGCGGTGTGCACTTGATGATGCTCTTGGACATGATCACGAGGTTGATTATGGCATGTGGTGGTTAGCAAGATCTATAGATGGTTCTAGACTTCTTCTGATCCATACACTGGGCATTGCTGATGAAAGGGAATATTCCTGTAAAGTTTGCCATACTGCTTCTGATCGTCGTGTTCATCATGGTCGCACTGTTGGCAACTATGCTTCTGGGTTTGGTTGCCTGGTGTTCACGAAGGACACTAGTAAGTTAAATGAAGGTATTCCATGGGAAAAGATTGATGACCTTGGAGAATATTCTCTTTTCCTTGGAGTGAAATATCCGATTATGCTGCCATTAGGCGGTGCAGATGTTGTCCCAGGATGTCTGACGAGAAGAAATTGTGTGTACTCCTTGCCGAATGAAGCATGGCTTCGCAATTCGCAGCTGCCTGAAATATGCCGATTCAGTCTGAATCGTGAAGATTGCGCCGTTGGTTTCCAAACCAACGCCTTGGAGAAAACATGCAAAACAAAAAAAGATAGGTACCTGGTAAAGACACCGCTTTGGTTCATCCCAAACTTCGCCAACGCCCCGGATTGGAACAAGTGTGATGTTTAATTCTGAAACAGGGCCTGCAGCCATTGTAGCTACTGATAGTATGTAATTTCATAGCTAATGAACGAGGCAATTGTGGTCTACTAATTACAACTATTTTGTAAAGAGGTGGTCTATAAGTATACCCCTCTCTTCATTGATGCATTTGTGGTCTACATGATGGTACTCTTAAATATATTGGTGTGGCTCCTCAACACATAATGTGGGGGTATTATTGTGTTAAAGTTGAAGGCTTGATCAACTATAGGTTCACTTCTCTAGTTACATTACTAGGTACTCCGGTTGGCTATGTTGTGATGAACACATTGTGTTCTGTTGTTCGGTGAAGACAAAAGTAGAACTATGGTATGCTTATGTTTAAGAGCAAGCGAGGGTTTAGCTTGAGATGTTAAAATTCAGATTTGACCTATTTTTTGATATGGAAATTTGAAATATATATGGTACTGTATATGATTATGTATAACAACAAGCGACGAAAGGGCTGATGCTCCTATTCCTTGTCGGCGGGAGGACTATGTGTGCGGCGACTTGAGCCAAATTAGAAGGCCATAGCTATGTTGATTGGTCCTTGAAGTTGGAGGGGCTAGGATTTCGGATGAGCGGAGTGGGGGAAGTTGTTGCTCATGGAACAAAAGTCCTTAAAATAGTAATGTTAGTATATAGGAGTACAAGGTATATACTTGTACTATTTTAGTACTATAATAAGTATATCGGGTTCATCAAAAAGAATTATCTCGTGTTCACAACCACGTGGGGTCAAGGTGAGGGAAAGTTGGTCAATACCTCTTACCGCTATATCCCCGCCCCAAGTTCTAATGCGCAAGTGCTGTTATTTTTTTAAAGGGAAATAGTGGTTCCTCTCCCCCGGAAACATGCCCCGCATCTCCACCTCCTAGTATCGTAGTACTACTACTGCATCTTCTCCAAAAAAAAACCCTCTTCTGTCTCTTTCTCCCATTCACCCCTCTCTCCCTTGCATTAGATTACCGACTCCAATGAAGCAGAAGCGTAAGGTTGAGGAGATTCCTGATTGCTACCACCAGTCCATGGGGTGGGGCAACCTCCACTACCCACTGGTGGAGAACATAGCCGAGCGGGCGGATATCCTCAGCACTGGTCGCCTCGCTCGAGGCATGATCGGCATGCGGCATGCCATCCGCGGAGCGCATAAGGTTCCGTTCGGTTTACCGAGCCTGCTCCACTGCGACCCCGAGACATGGCCAGACGACCGCGATAATACTGTAAGAGTATTTATTTATTTACTCATCTCGTTTCAGCTTGTGTTTTTTCAATCAACTTTTCTTATTGCCAAACATCATGCATGAATTTAGACTCAACATCATCACCTGATTTGGGAGTACTGTAAGGTTTGCTGCCTTCACTATGCACATGTACTCTTCGGAATTGCTTTATTTATCCATTACATCTGTGCTTCAGTTCTGCACAATCCGCTCTTCATTATGTCGAATACCTTGCATGCATAGACAATTTTGAAACAAATCCTATTTGCAGGGCATTCACGCGTTGCTGATGCCATTAGACAAGCCGACAGTTCCAGCATTTATCCATACCAAGGAGGAACTGGATGGACATGGACCCATGCACTGGGTGGGTTGCAACGGCGACTGGGTGGCATTTGTCCAGCAGGACGGGCACTTGATGATCCGCAACATATACATATCAGATACTATTATACCTCTTCCATCTCTGCAAGATGCAGGAATTTCTTTGGGCCCTACTAGTGAATGGTGGCATGGCAGCCCACCATTCCTGTTCAAATACAAAATAGATAAAAGTTTGGAACTGCTCAAAGTACGGATCGTCAAGAGGCCGTACAAAGATGATCTAGCAGGGCCATGGCATTACGAGGTAATCGTTGTATTTGACGAATTGATCGCTATCCTACAAGCGCCCCTAGAAAAGGAGTGGAATATCCTGAGAAACCCTGAATTCTTTGATAGAAACAGCTATGTCGATGCCATGGGCATTCCTGGATATGGTACAAGTTCACACCTACATCGTGTATACGCAGTTACATATCCGTATGGTTTGGGAACCATATACCTGTGGTGAGTCTTTTTTTTATGTCTTAACTAGTAAATGGCATGCTGCACATGTTGGACCAATTACGATTCGCAATACTGATGTATAAAGGTTGCGTTCTAAATGTTGTTCAAACTTTCAATACAACTAATAATTTGGTTATACCATCAAAATAAGTGTGAGCATACAGTTTATAAATATGAACAAAAATTTGGAACCTTTCTTAATCACTATCAAGTGGGACGTGTGATATCGGTGTGAGACTGCTCTGATTTTTCTTCACAATGGAAACATGACGGTTCTAGAAACAGTGGACACTGGTGTGGTATTTTTTTCACGCGAATACCTCTAATCCCAACCGTTAGATTTTGGACACCAACAGTTGGAATTGCTGCTACATGTCTTGTTAAAAACTGGTGCCTTATAGTAGTAGAAAATAGAAGATAGAAGAGAAGAGATAATTTTTAGTGTAGTTCCTACTTGCTGCATTGTGGTTGATCTTTGTGCATTGCAGGGACACATGCAGCCCCGCGTCTCATTGACGCCCCTGTCATTGAAGATGAAGAAGCAGAAGTGGCTGCAATTTTTGCTCAAATCGAGGGAGATGCTGTCATGGAAGATGATGAAGCAAATGTGGCTCAAGGCGATGGAGGTGCCGATGAAGATAATGATGCTGATGAAGAAGAATTAGAAGAAGAAGAATTAGAAGAAGACGAATTCGATGATGAAGAATTAGATGATGAAGAATTAGATGATGATGGTGATAATCATAATTATGAAGATGAAGATGTATTTCTTGGATTTTCTGACCAGCGCACTTGGTTCCTGGCACCAATGAGAGCGAGAGTCCATTACGGTGAATCTGATCTCGCGTGGATTCAGGTTAAAGGTTATCGGCCCATCCTCGGTCCTTCAATATTACATATGGGTAACAAGCTGAGGTCTTATCCTTTGGTACGGTGCTACGTTTTCTTGAGATCTGCCCATACCTTGGACCCTGTAGAAGAGGCAAGGTGGGAAAGATTGAACAATTTGAAGGGGCGTTCTTTATTTCTTGGACTCAATCACCCAATTTTCATGCTACCCCCGCCAATCGACGCAGAGGCTGCAGAACCAGATTTCCAATTGTTCAAACCTGACTGTGTCTTTGCTACCCACAATCGCGCCCGTGATACATGGATACGTCCAAGGCCAAATTGGTGCAGAATGCACGTCAATGGAGGTCCTGCCATTGGCTCAAGATTGCAGTACAAAAAAGAGAAGATTGAACATAGAGCCGAAGCACCCATGTGGTTCGTCCCAACACTTCCACCTATTTTTCCTTGAGAAATAAGAGACAGATGGTGACCTTATTTTATAGAGAAAACATAGTGTTCGTGAACTTAACCTCATGAACATTCGCTGTTCGGTTTTTGCTGAAATCAAAATTTTGCAGAGATGAAGTCTTTGTTTGAATCCCGTGCTGAACATATTTTTCACAAATTAGCTACCCGTATTGTGATGAATACATGCTGGTTTGTTGTTTGGTGCGATGCAGACATGAAGATCTTTGTCCTGAATACCACAATGGACATCTTTTTTCTTCAAAAATTAGCTAAGCTCACGCTATTAGGCGCAAATGCCTATTAAGAGATTTGGTGCTCTTGGGCACCGGTGCTCCTGCTATTTTAGAAAAAATAAAAAATATATTTATTTGTTCAAAAAATTAGAAAAAAAATCATGGAGTAGCTAATGAATTGTCCCATAAACGTGCAAAATTTCAGTTTCAAATACAAAAAATTCTGGGCTACACAAAAGTAACAAACGTGTGGATCTGGGTATGCATATTTCAAATCTCCAAATTTCAACAGATTTTGTCTTTTTTGTGTAGTCTACAATATAAAGAATGTCATATTAAAATTTTACACGCTTGTAGGTTACTTTATTTATTATGTCTACATTGATTTTCAGATTTTTTGAAACAAATATGTATGATATTTGATTTTTTTAAAACAATGAGGAACCTTTGGTGCCCATTAGCCAAAGACACTTTTCGCAAATGCCTTCAATAAAGGAACGGATGGTGACCTTATTTTATAGAGAAACCATAGTGTTTGTGAACTTAAAGTCATGAACACACACTGTTCGGTTTTTGGTGAAATCAAAATTTAGCAGAGATGAAGATCTTTGTTTGAATCCCGTGATGAACACATTTTTCCTAAATTAGCTACCAGTATTGTGATGAATACATGCCGGTCTATTTTTTGGTGGAGTAGCAGACATGCAGGGGATCGAAAGAAACGGCAAAGTAGCCAGAAATCAGGGGTCAAATATAAATTCGAGAAAGGAAACATTTATTCAACAGTCAGGCTGACATGTGGGACGTATCTTGCAGCCGCGGCCTCAACATTTATCATTCAGAGAGGATGACATGTGGGACCCACGAACCAGCATCGTTCTCGACGTTTCTCAAAGGGGGCAGGAGATCGAAAGAAAAAAGCAAGTAGCTCGAAATCAGGTGTCCAAAAAATCCAAGAAAGGAAAGGTTTATCGCACAAAGAGGCTGACATATTGTACCCAGTTTGCAGCAGCGTCATCAACGTTTCAAAGGCGGTGGAGTTCGAAAGAAAAAGGCAAATAGCCAGAAATTAGGGGTCAAAAATAAATCCAGCAAAGGAAACTTTTATCGTACAAAGAGGCTGACATGTGGGACCCAGCCAGCAGCGTCCTCAACGTTTCTAAGGTGGCAGGCAATGGAAAAAAGGCAAATAGCCAGAAATTAGGGGTCAAAAATAAATGCAACAATAGAAACTCTTATTGTTCATAGAGGCTGACATGTTGGACCCATGAGCCAGCAGGGCCCTCAACGTTTCAAAGGCGTCACGGGATCAAAAGAAAAGAACCAAGTAGTCATTAATTAGGTGTCAAAAATAAATCAAAGAAAGTAAATGTTTTACTTTTCATAGAGGCTGCCATATGGGACCCATGAGCCAGCAGCGTCCTCAACGTTTCTAAGGCGGCTGGGGATCGAAAAAAAAAGCGAAGTAGCCATTAATTAGGGGTCAACAATAAATCCATGAAAAGAAATGTTTATTGTTCTTAGAGGCTGACATGTGGGAGCTATGCGCCAGCAGCGTCCTCATCGTTTCAAAGGCGGTCGGGGATCCAAAGAAAAAGGCAAATAGCCAGAAATCAGGGGTAAAAAAAATCCAAGAAAAGAAATATTATTGTTCATAGAGGCTGGCATGTGGGACCCATGAGCCAGCAGCGTCCACAATTTCAAAGGCGGCACAGGATCGAAAGAAAAAGGCAAGTGACCAAAAATCAGGGGGTAAAAAATCCAAGAAAAAAACTTTATTGTACATAGAGGATGACATGCGGGTCCCATGAGCCAACAACTTACTCGACGTTTCAGAGGGCCGAGGCGGAATGAGATCGAAAGAAAAAGGAAAGTGACCAAATATCAGGAGCAAAAAATAATCCATGAAAAGAAACTTTCATTGTACATAGAGGATGACATAGGGTCCCATGTTGTAGCAGCGGTCTGAACAGTTCAAAGACGGCATGAGATCGAAAGAAAAAGGCAAGTGACCAAATATCAGGAGCCAAAAATAATCCAAGAAAAGAAACTTTTATTGTACCTTTGAGAGTCGGCATGAGATTGAAAGAAAAAGGCAAGTGACCAAATATCAGGAGCCAAAAACCTAGAAAAGAAACTTTTATTGTACATAGAGTATGACATGCGGGTCCCATGACGCTGCAGCATCCTCAACGTTTCCAAGGCGGCAGGGGATCAAATGAAAAGGAAATAGCCAAAAAGCAGAGGGTGAAAAAAATCGAAGAAAAGAAACTTTTATTGTTCATAGTGGATGACATGTGGGACCCATGAGGCAGCAGCATCCTCAACGTTTCCAAGTAGCAGGGGATCGAAAGAAAAAGGAAATAGCCAAAAATCAGAGCGTGAAAAATAATCCAAGAAAAGAAACTTTTATTTTACATAGAGGATGACATGTGGGTCCCATTTTGCAGCAGCGGTCTCAACGTTTCAAATGCGGCTTGAGATCAAAAGAAATCGAAAGTAGCCCGAAATTAGGGGGAATAAAACTCCAAGAAAAGAAAGTTTTTTGCACATAGAGGATGACATACGGGTCCCAAGGCGGCAGGGGAACAAAAGAAAAAGGAAATAGCCAAAAATCAGAGGGGTGAAAAAAAATCCAAGAAAAAAGAAACTTTTAGAGTTCATAGTTCATAGAGGATGACATGCGGGTCCCATGAGGCAGCAGCGTCCTCAACGTTTCCAAGGCGGCACACAGGACCAAAAGAAAAAGGATGTACCCCTGCTGGGCCTTTTGATCAAAAAATAATCCAAGATAAGGAACATATAAATTGGGGCTGCCTGGCCATCTGGGCCTTCTAACCTCTTTGGACGTCTTTTGACTCGTACAATTTCAGCCCACTCCAAAACAAGAAAGTCCTATGCTTCGCAAAAACAAAACAAAAACAAGGAGATTCATATTAGTTCGTTTATGTAAAAATAAAGATTTAATTTATCCGTTTTCAATAGCTCAGAGCGAAATACACTTTTTATTGTCTGAAAAATAATCAAGATATCACATGTTTCTTGTACGGGGAGGCTGACATCGGGACCCATGAGCCAGCAGCATCGTCAAAGTTTTAAAGGCGGCAGGGGATCGAAAGAAAAAATAAATCAAAAATCATTTGGTAAAAAAATCGAAGAAAAGAAACATTTATCGTTCTGAGAGGATGACATGCGGGACCCATGTGGCAGCAGCATCCTCAACGTTTCCAAGGGAGCACGGGATCCAAAAAAAAGGCAAAATAGCCAGAAATTAGGGGTCAAAATAACTCCAAGAAAAGAAAGGTTTATCGTCCATAGAGGCTGACATGTGGGACCCATTAGCGAGCAGCGTCGTCAACGTTCAAAGGCGGCGGGGATCAAAAGAAAAACGAACTAGCCAGAAAATAGGGGTAAAAAATAACTCCAACAATGGAAACTTTTATTGTTCATAGAGGATGACATGCGGGACCCATGAGCCAGCAGCTTCCTCAACGTTTCAAAGGCGGCATGGGATCGAAAGAAAAAGGCAAGTGACCAAATATCAGGAGCCAAAAAAAATCCAAGAAAAGAAAGTTTTATAGTACATAGAGGATGACATGCGGGTCCCATTTTGCAGAAATGTATCACCGTTTGAGAGGCGGCGGGGGATCGAAAGAAAAAGGCATGTGACCAAATATGAGGTGCCAAAAATAATCAAAGAAAAGAAAGTTTTCAACGTTTCAAAGGCGGCAGGGGATCAAAAGAAAAAGGAAGTAGCCAGAAATTAGGGGTCAAAAATAACTCCAAGAAAGGAAACTTTTATTGTTCATAGAGGATGACATGCGGGACCCAAGCGCCGCAGCCTTCCTCAACGTTTCAAAGGCGGCATGAGATCGAAAGAAAAAGGCGGGTGACCAAATATCGGGACCCAAAAATAATCCAAGAAAAGAAATTTACTGTACATAGAGGATGACATGTGGGACCCATTTTGCACGGGACCAAAAGAAAAATGAAGTAGCCGAGAAATCGGGGTGAAAAAATCCAAGAAAAGAAAGATTTCAATTGGGCTGCATACGGACATCTGGGCCTTTGAACTATCCTGCTGGGCCTTTTGACTCGTACAATTTCAGCCCACTCCAAAACAGGAAAGTTCGGTTTTTCTCAAAAAAAACAGGAAAGTCCTATGCTTTGCAAAAACAAAAAACAAGGACACTCAACATATAAGTTTGTTTATGTAAAAATGAAGATTTAATTTATCCGTTTGCAATAGCTCAGAGCGAAATACACTGTTTATTGTCTGGAAAATAATCAAGATATCACATGTTTCTTGTACGGGGAGGCTGACATCGGGGACCCATGAGCCAACAGCTTACTCAACGTTTCAAAGGCGGCAAAGCGATCGAAAATAAAATAAAAAACTAAAAATCAGTTGGTAAAAAAATCCAAGAAAATAAAACATTTATCGTTACGAGAGGATGACATGCGGGACCCATGAAGCAGCAGCATCCTAACGTTTCCAAGGCGCCAGAGCAACAAAAGAAAAAAAACCTAATAGACCCAAATAAATTAGGGGTCAAAAAAAAATCCACCAAAGGAAACTATTATTGTTCATAGAGGATGACATGTGGGACCGACACATAACAGCGTCCTCATCGTTTCAAAGGGGCAGGGATCAAAAGAACAAGGCAAATAGCCAGAAATTAGGGGTCAAAAATAACTCCAAGAAAGGAAACGTTTATTGTTCGTAGAGGATGACATGGGGGACCCATGAGCCAGCAGCTTACTCAACGTTTCAAAGGCGGCATGAGATCGAAAGAAAAAAACGCAAGTGACCAAATATGAGGTGCCAAAAATAATCCAAGATTTATTGTACATAGAGGATGACATGCGGGTCCCATTTTGCAGCAGCGGTCTCAATGTTTGAAATGCGGCTTGAGATCAAAAGAAAAAGAAAGTAGCTAGAAATTAGGGGGTCAAAAAAAAATCGAAGAAAAGAAAGTTGATGGACATAGAGGTTGACATGCGGGTCCCATGTGCCAGCAGCTTACTCAACGTTTCAAAGGGGCCAGGGGATCAAAAGTAAAAGGCAAATAGCCAAAAATCAGAGGGTGAAAAAAATCCAAGAAAACAAACTTTTATAGAACATAGAGGTTGACATGCGGGTCCCATGAGCCGGGTTCCTCAACGTTTCAAACGTGGCATGATATCGAAAGAAAAAGGCAAGTGACGAAATATCAGGAGCCAAAAATAATTCAAGAAAAGAAACTTGATTGTACATAGAGGATGACATGCGGGTCCCATGTGTAAGCAGCTTACTCAACGTTTCCAAGGCGCCAGGGCATCAAAAGAAAAAAGGAAATAGACAAAAATCAGAGAGTGAAAAAAAACCATAGAAAATAAACTTTTATAGCACATAGAGGATGACATGCGGGTCCCATGAGCACAGGTTCCTCAAAGTTTCAAACGTGGCATGAGATCGAAAGAAAAAAACGCAAGTGACCAAATATCAGGAGCCAAAAATAATCCAAGAAAAGAAAGTTTTATAGTACATAGAGGATGACATGCGGGTCCCATTTAGCACCAGGTTCCTCAACATTTCAAACGTGGCATGAGATCGAAAGAAAAAGGCAAGTGACCAAATATCAGGAGCCAAAAATAATTCAAGAAAAGAAACTTGATTGTACATAGAGGATGACATGCGGGTCCCAATTAGCAGCAGCGGTATCACCGTTTGAGAGGCTGCACGGGATCGAAAGAAAAAGGCAAGTGACCAAATATCAGGAGCCAAAAATAATCCAAGAAAAGAAATTTTATTGTACGTAGAGGATGACATGCGGGTCCCATTTTGCAGCAGCGGTCTCAATGTTTCCAAGGCGAGAACCAAAAGAAAAATGAAGTAGCCAGAAATCAGGGGGTGAAAAAAATCCAAGAAGAAAGATTTCAATTGGGCTGCATCTGGACATCTGGGCTTTCGAACTATCCTGCTTGGCCTTTTGACTCGTACAATTTCAGCCCACTCCAAAACAGGAAAGTTCAGAATTTTCTAAAAAAACAGGAAAGTCATATGCTTCACAAAGACAAAAAAACAAGGAGATTCAACATATAAGTTTGTTTATGTAAAAATAAATATTTAATTATCCGTTTGAAATAGTTCAGAGCGCAATACATTGTTTATTGTCTGCAAAATAATCAAGATATCATATGTTTCTTGTACGGGGAGGCTGACATCGGGGACCCATGAGCCAACAGCGTCATCAACGTTTTAAAGGCGGCAGGGGATGGAAAGAAAAAATAAACCAAAAATCTGTTGGTAAAAAATCCAAGAAAAGAAACATTTTCGTTCTGAGAGGATGACATGCGGGACCCATGAGGCAGCAGCATCCTCAGCGTTTATTGTTCATAGAGGTTGACATGTGGGACCCGTGAGCCAGTGGCGTCCTCAACGTTTTAAAGGCTGCAGGTGATTGAAAGAAAAAATAAGTCAAAAATCGTTTGGTCAACAAAATCCAAGAAAAATAAACATTTACCGTTCTGAGAGGATGACATGCGGGACCCATGAGGCAGCAGCATCCTCAACGATTCCAAGGCGGCAGGGGAAATATCCAGAAATTAATTAGGGGTTCAAAATAAATCCATCAAAGGAAACATTTATTGTTCATAGAGGATGACATGTGGGACTGACACAACAGCGTCCTCATCGTTTCGGAGGGGCAGGAGATCAAAAGAAAAAGGCAAATAGCCAGAAATTAGGGGTAAAAAATAACTCCAAGAAAGGAAACTTTTATTGTTCGTAGAGGATGACATGCGGGACCCATGAGCCAGCAGCTTACTCAACGTTTCAAAGGCGGCATGAGATCGAAAGAAAAAGGCAAGTGACAAAATATCAGGAGCAAAAGATAATCCAAGAAAAGAAACTTTATTGTACATAGAGGATGACATGTGGGTCCCATTTTGCAGCAGCGGTCTCAATGTTTGTAATGCGGCTTGAGATCAAAAGAAAAAGAAAGTAGCTAGTAATTAGGGGGTGAAAAAAAATCCAAGAAAAGAAAGTTGATGGACATAGAGGATGACATGCGGGTCCCTTGAGCCAACAGCTTACTCAATGTTTCAAAGGGGCAGGGGATTAAAAGAAAAAGGCAAGCCAAAAATCAGAGGGTGAAAAAATCCAACAAAGGAAACTTTTATAGCACATAGAGGATGATATGCGGGTCCCATGAGCCAGCAGGTTCCTCAACGTTTCAAACGTGGCATGAGATCGAAAGAAAAAGGCAAGTGCCCAAATATGAGGTGCCAAAAAAACTCCAAGAAAAGAAAGTTGATTGCTCATAGAGGATGACATGCGGGTCCCATTTAGCTGCAGCGGTCTCACTGTTTGAGCGGTGGCAGGGGATCGAAAGAAAAAGGCAAGTGAACGAATATGAGGTGCCAAAAATAATCCAAGAAAAGAAAGTTTTATAGTACATAGAGGATGACATGCGGGTCCCATTTAGCAGCAGCGGTATCACCGTTTGAGAGGCGGCAGGGGATCAAAAGAAAAAAGAAATTGCCAAAAATCAGAGGGTGAAAAAAACCAAGAAAATGAACTTTTATAGTACATAGAGGATGACATGCGGGTCCCATGTTCCAGCAGCTTACTCAACGTTTCAGACGAGGCAGGGGATCGAAAGAAAAAGGCAAGTGACCAAATATGAGGTGCCAAAAAAAACTCCAAGAAAAGAAAGTTGATTGCTCATAGAGGATGACATGCGGGTCCCATTTAGCTGCAGCGGTCTCACTGTTTGAGAGGCGACAGGGGATCGAAAGAAAAAGGCAAGTGACCAAATATCAGGAGCCAAAAATAATTCAAGAAAAGAAAGTTTTATAGTCCATAGAGGATGACATGCGGGTCCCATTTAGCAGCAGCGGTATCACCGTTTGAGAGGCGGCAGGGGATCGAAAGAAAAAGGCAAGTGACCAAATATGAGGTGCCAAAAAAAATCCAAGAAAAGAAAGTTTTATAGTACATAGAGGATGACATGCGGGTCCCATTTAGCAGCAGCGGTATCACCGTTTGAGAGGCGGCAGGGGATCGAAAGAAAAAGGCAAGTGACCAAATATGAGGTGCCAAAAAAATCCAAGAAAAGAAAGTTTTATAGTACATAGAGGATGACATGCGGGTCCCATTTAGCAGCAGCGGTATCACCGTTTGAGAGGCGGCAGGGGATCAAAAAAAAAAGGCAAGTGACCAAATATGAGGTGCCAAAAAAAACTCCAAGAAAAGAAAGTTGATTGCACATAGAGTATGACATGCGGGTCCCATTTAGCAGCAGCGGTCTCAACGTTTCCAAGGCGGCAAGGGATCAAAAGAAAAAGGAAGTAGCCAGAAATCAGGGGGTCAAAAAAATCCAAGAATAGAAAGAATTTTGGTTCATAGAGGATGACATGCGGGACCCATGATCCTGCATCGTAAACGGCTCGATCGGAGAACGTTGAACGAGATGGCGCGATCGAGAAAAAAAACAATGCCAGAGAGGCTGCCATCTGGGCCCTACATCCCTCGGCGGTGCGGATTTGCGTTGACTCGGCTGGCGAACCCGAGATTTCGAGATGCACCACGTCCCGGGCCACCATACGCGACGTTTTGGCCGCTTTCGTCGGGCTAGGTGGCCTCAAAAACGAGAAAAAAAAAGTTTTGACATGCACCACGGAGGGACCCAAAATCGTCGGCCATGGTACACGAGCAACCACGGCGCGAATTCAACTTCGTCGGCCATGGCAACTTTTCTTGTAGTGTTGCATGATACGTCTCAAACGTATCTATAATTTCTTATGTTCCATGCTACTTTTATGATGATACTCACATGTTTTATACACATTATATGTCATTATTATGCATTTTCCGGCACTAACCTATTAACGAGATGCCGAAGAGCCGATTCTTTGTTTTCTGCTGTTTTTGGTTTCAGAAATCCTAGTAAGGAAATATTCTCGGAATTGGACGAAATCAACGCCCAGGGTCCTATTTTTCCACGAAGCTTCCAGAAGACCGGGGGAGAGACGAAGTGGGGCCACGAGGCGCCGCCACACCAGGGCGGCGCGGCCCAGGCCCTGGCCGCGCCACCCTATGGTGTGGGGCCCCCGTGAGGCCCCCTGACCTACCCTTCCGCCTACCTAAGCCTTCGTCGAAGATAGTTCCAGTACCGAGAGCCACGATACGGAAAACCTTCAGAGACGCCGCCGCCGCCAATCCCATCTCGGGGGATTCAGGAGATCGCCTCCGGCACCCTGCCGGAGAGGGGAATCATCTCCCGGAGGACTCTACACCGCCATGTCACCTCCGGATTGATGTGTGAGTAGTTCACCCCTGGACTATGGGTCCATAGCAGTAGCTAGATGGTCGTCTTCTCCTCATTGTGCTATCATTGTTGGATCTTATGAGCTGCCTAACATGATCAAGATCATCTATCTGTAATGCTACATGTTGCGTTTGTTGGGATCTGATGAATAATGAATACTATGCTATGTTGATTATCAATCTATTATCTATGTGTTGTTTATGATCTTGCATGCTCTCTGTTGCTAGTAGAGGCTCTGGTCAAGTCATTGCTTGTAACTCCAAGAGGGAGTACTTATGCTCGATAGTGGGTTCATGCCTCCATTAAATCTGGGGGAGTGACAGCAACCTCTAAGGTTGTGGATGTGCTGTTGCCACTAGCGATAAAACATCAATTCTATATCTAAGGATGTATTTGTTGATTACATTACGCACCATACTTAATGCAATTGTCTGTTGTTTGCAACTTAATACTGGAGGGGGTTCGGATGATAACCTGAAGGTGGACTTTTTAGGCATAGATGCATGCTAGATAGCGGTCTATGTACTTTGTCGTAATGCCCAATTAAATCTCACACTACTCATCATAACATGTATGTGCATTGTTATGCTCTCTTTATTTGTCAATTGCCCAACTGTAATTTGTTCACCCAACATGCTATTTATCTTATGGGAGAGACACCACTAGTGAACTGTGGACCCCGGTCCATTCTTTTACATCAAATACAATCTACTGCAATACTCGCTTTACTGTTTTCTGCAAACAATCATCTTCCACACTATACATCTAATCCTTTGTTACAGCAAGCCGGTGAGATTGACAACCTCACTGTCACGTTGGGGGCAAAGTAATTTGGTTGTGTTGTGCAGGTTCCACATTGGCGCCAGAATCCCTGGTGTTGCGCCGCACTACACTCCGCCACCATCAACCTTCAACGTGCTTCTTGGCTCCTACTGGTTCGATAACCTTGGTTTCTTACTGAGGGAAAACTTGCTGCTGTACGCATCACACCTTCCTCTTGGGGTTCCTAACGGACGCGTGTTGTACGCGTATCAAGCTCTTTTTCTGGCGCCGTTGCCGGGGAGATCAAGACACGCTGCAAGGGGAGTCTCCACCTCCAATCTCTTTACTTTGTTTTTGTCTTGCTTTACTTTTTTGTTTGCTGCACTAAAACAAAACACAAAAAAATTAGTTGCTAGTTTTACTTTATTTACTATCTTGTTTGCCATATTAAAAACACAAAAAAATTAGTTACTTGCATTTACTTTATCTAGTTTGCTTTATTTACTACTGCTAAAATGAGTAATCCTGAAGTTGAAGTTCGTTCGTTTAAACAACAAGGGGGAGAATGTTTAAAAGATGCTTGGTATAGAATTAGTGATGCTCATAATAGGTGCACTAAGAAACACTCCACTATTATCCTACTCAGGAATTTCTATGTTGGTATCTCTAGCTGGAATAGGTATGTTCTTGATTGTCTCGCGGGAGGTAATTTCCTAGGCACCCCTGCTTTAGAAGCTAGTTGCATTATTGAGAGTCTATTTGGAAAACCACCTGTTAATGAAGTTAAAATTGAAATCTCTCTTGAAGATGTCATGAAAAAGATGGGGACCATAGAGCAAAATCTTCCGAGCATTGAGACTAAATTGGAAATACTATTTAATAGCACTGATAAACTTGATGAATCTCTAGGAGGAATTAATGAGAGAATTTCCGTCTTAGAAACTTGTGCTACTCATGGTAATCAAACCCATAGGATTAGTAAACTTGAAGAAGCCATGGGAATTTTGGGTTCAACTTTTTCTTCTCTTAATTATAGGGAGAAAGCTTATGTAGGTAAGGAGCAAAAGTTCATGTATGTCTCTAAGGTGCCTAAGCCAAAAAAATATTATAGGCCTAAAATTGACAAAGCTCTTAATACCACTATAGATAATGGAGCATCCAATGCTTCATCTCTTGATAACACTTGATACACACTTTCTGCGCCTAGCTGAAAGGCGTTAAAGAAAAGCGCTTATGGGAGACAACCCATCATTTTACTACAGTACTTTGTTTTATATTTGAGTCTTGGAAGTTGTTACTACTGTAGCAACCTCTCCTTATCTTAGTTTTATTGCATTGTTGTGCCAAGTAAAGTCTCTAATCGAAGGTTCATACTAGATTTGGATTACTGCGCAGAAACAGATTTTCTTTCTGTCACGAATTTGGGTTGAATTCTCTGTAGGTAACTCAGAAAATTATGCCAATTTATGTGCGTGATCCTCAGATATGTACGCAACTTTCATTAGTTTTGAGTTTTCTCATTTGAGCAAGTCTGGTGCCTCTAAAAAATACGTCTTTACGTACTGTTCTGTTTTGATAGATTCTGCCTTTTATTTCGCATTGCCTGTTTTGCTATGTTTGATGGATTTCTTTGTTCCATTAACTTTCAGTAGCTTTGTGCAATGTCCAGAAGTGTTAAGAATGATTATGTCACCTTTGAACATGTGAATTTTTGATTAGGCACTAACCCTCTAATGAGTTTGTTTTGAGTTTGGTGTGGAGGAAGTTTTCAAGGATCAAGAGAGGAGGATGATACAATATGATCAAGGAGAGTGAAAGCTCTAAGCTTGGGGATGCCCCGGTGGTTCACCCCTGCATATTTCAAGAAGACTCAAGCGTCTAAGCTTGGGGATGCCCAAGGCATCCCCTTCTTCATCGACAACATTATCAGGTTCCTCTAGTGAGACTATATTTTTATTCCATCACATCTTATGTGCTTTACTTGGAGCGTCTTTATGTTCTTGTTTTTGTTTTGTTTGAATAAAGTTGGATCCTAGCATTCATTGTGTGGGAGAGAGACACGCTCCGCTGTTGCATATGGACACATATGTCCTTAGGCTTTACTCATAATATTCGTGGCGAAGGTTGAACTGCTTCGTTAAATTGTATATGGTTGGAAACGGAAAATGTTACATGTGGTAATTGGTATAATATCTTGAATAATGTGATACTTGGCAATTGTTGTGCTCATGTTTAAGCTCTTGCATCATATACTTTGCACAAATTAATGAAGAAATACATAGAGCTTGCTAAAATTTGGTTTGCATCATTGGTCTCTCCAAGGTCTAGATATTTTTCTAGTAAGGGTCGAACAACAAGGAAGACGGTATAGAGTCTTATAATGCTTACAATATGTTTTTTATGTGAGTTTTGCTGTACCGGTTCATACTTGTGTTTGCTTTAAACAACCTTGCTAGCCTAAACCTTGTATCGAGAGGGAATACTTCTCATGCATCCAAAATACTTAAGCCAAACACTATGCCACTTGTGTCCACCATACCTACCTACTACATGGTATTTCTCCGCCATTCCAAAGTAAATTGCTTGAGTGCTACCTTTAAAATTTCTATTCTTTATCTTTGCAACACATAGCTCATGGGACAAATAGCCTAAAAACTATTGTGGTATTGAATATGTACTTATGCATCTTATCTCTTATAAGTTGCTTGTTCAGCGATAACCATGTTCCTGGGGACGCCATCAACTATTTCTTTGTTGAATATCATTTGAGTTGCTATGCATGTTCGTCTTGTCTGAAGTAAGGGCGATTTACCATGAGTTGAATGGTTTGAGTATGCATATTGTTAGAGAAGAACATTGGGCCGCTAACTAAAGCCATGATTCATGGTGGAAGTTTCAGTTTTGGACAAATATCCTCAACCTCATATGTGAATATTATTTGTTGCTTTAATGCTTATGCATTAAAGAGGAGTCCATTATCTGTTGTCTATGTTGTCCCGGTATGGATGTCTAAGTTGAGAATAATCAAAAGCGAGAAATCCAATGCGAGCTTTCTCCTTAGACCTTTGTACAGGCGGCATAGAGGTACCCCATTGTGACACTTGGTTAAAACATATGTAGTGCGATGATAATCCAGGTAATCCGAGCTAATTAGGACAAGGTGCGGGCACTATTGGTATACTATGCATGAGGCTTGCAACTTGTAGGATATAATTTACATGATACATATGCTTTATTCTACCGTTGACAAAATTGTTTCTTGTTTTCAAAATAAAAGCTCTAGCACAAATATAGCAATCAATGCTTCCCTCTGCGAAGGGCCTTTCTTCTACTTTTATTGTTGAGTCAGTTTACCCATTTCCTTCTATCTCAAGAAGCAAACACTTTTGTTAACTGTGCATTGATTCTTACATACTTGCATATTGCACTTGTTATATTACTTTATGTTGACAATATCCATGAGATATACATGTTACAAGTTGAAAGCAACCGCTGAAACTTAATCTTCCTTTGTGTTGCTTCAATGCCTTTACTTTGAATCTATTGCTTTATGAGTTAACTCTTATGCAAGACTTATTGATGCTTGTCTTGAAAGTACTATTCATGAAAAGTCTTTGCTATATGATTCAGTTGTTTACTCATTACATTTACCATTGCTTCGAATCGTTGCATTCATTACATGTACTTACAATAGTATTATCAAGATTATGATAGCATGTCACTTAAGAAATTATCTTTGTTATCGTTTACCTACTCGGGATGAGTAGGAACTAATCTTGGGGATGCTTGATACGTCTCAAACGTATCTATAATTTCTTATGTTCCATGCTACTTTTATGATGACACTCACATGTTTTATACACATTATATGTCATTATTATGCATTTTCCGGCACTAACTTATTAACGAGATCTTTGAAGAGCCGATTCTTTGTTTCTGCTGTTTTTGGTTTCAGAAATCCTAGTAAGGAAATATTCTCAGAATTGGACGAAATCAACGCCCAGGGTCCTATTTTTCCACGAAGCTTCCTTAAGACCGGGGGAGAGACGAAGTGGGGCCACAAGGCGCCGCCACACCAGGGCGGCGCGGCCCAGGCCCTGGCCGCGCCACCCTATGGTGTGGGGCCCCCGTGAGGCCCCCTGACCTACCCTTCCACCTACTTAAGCCTTCGTCGAAGATAGTTCCAGTACCGAGAGCCACGATACGGAAAACCTTCCAGAGACGCCGCCGCCGCCAATCCCATCTCGGGGGATTTAGGAGATCGCGTCCGGCACCCTGCCGGAGAGGGGAATCATCTCCCGGAGGACTCTACACCGCCATGGTCACCTCTGAATTGATGTGTGAGTAGTTCACCCCTGGACTATGGGTCCATAGCAGTAGCTAGATGGTCGTCTTCTCCTCATTGTGCTATCATTGTTGGATCTTGTGAGCTGCCTAACATGATCAAGATCATCTATCTGTAATGCTACATGTTGCGTTTGTTGGGATCTGATGAATAATGAATACTATGCTATGTTGATTATCAATCTATTATCTATGTGTTGTTTATGATCTTGCATGCTCTCCGTTGCTAGTAGAGGCTCTAGCCAAGTCATTGCTTGTAACTCCAAGAGGGAGTACTTATGCTCGATAGTGGGTTCATGCCTCCATTAAATCTGGGGGAGTGACAGCAACCTCTAAGGTTGTGGATGTGTTGCTGCCACTAGCGATAAAACATCAATTCTATATCTAAGGATGTATTTGTTGATTACATTACGCACCATACTTAATGCAATTGTCTGTTGTTTGCAACTTAATACTGGAGGCGGTTCGGATGATAACCTGAAGGTGGACTTTTTAGGCATAGATGCATGCTGGATAGCGGTCTATGTACTTTGTCGTAATGCCCAATTAAATCTCACACTACTCATCATAACATGTATGTGCATTGTTATGATCTCTTTATTTGTCAATTGCCCAACTGTAATTTGTTCACCCAACATGCTATTTATCTTATGGGAGAGACACCACTAGTGAACTGTGGACCCCGGTCCATTCTTTTACATCGAATACAATCTACTGCAATACTCGCTTTACTATTTTCTACAAACAATCATCTTCCACACTATACATCTAATCCTTTGTTACAGTAAGCCGGTTAGATTGACAACCTCACTGTCACGTTGGGGCAAAGTAATTTGTTTGTGTTGTGCAGGTTCCACGTTGTCGCCGGAATCCCTGGTGTTGCGCCGCACTACACTCCGCCGCCATCAACCTTCAACGTGCTTCTTGGCTCCTACTGGTTCGATAACCTTGGTTTCTTACTGAGGGAAAACTTGCTGCTGTACGCATCACACCTTCCTCTTGGGGTTCCCAACGGACGCGTGCTGTACGCGTATCATTGCACATGCTCACAACACCCGCAAGCCCAACCTCGCTTTGAAGATGAGGAGCATGAAGCTAGTGGAAGTGATGAGGATCCCATTGAGTGGAGTCCAGATGATCTCAAGACCAACTATCATGAACACATGGCTCTCGCCGCGAAGAGCTTTTGGGATGGGAACAAGACTAGAAGCTCAAGACCAAGAAGATACTCACCTCGTGGCTCTCCAAGAAATTTCTCCAAGAGCCCAAGGGAGGGGCAAATGGGGAGAACATGCTACAATTGCAGCAACAAAAGTCATTTTGTTGCGGATTGTGTCTATAAGAGAAGGGAAGACAATGGTGGAAGGCTCGTCCACAAGGACAAGTTCAAATACCTCTCCAAAGGATTCTCCAAGTTCTCCTCCAATCCCGGTGACTCCAAGGTCTCCTTCACCAAGAAGCCTAGAGCTTTCATTATCCGTGAGGAGTATTCCTCTGATGAAGGTGAAGAGCGTGAAGACAAGAGCTCGAAAAAGGAAGAAGAGGGAGTGGCTGCCATCGCCATTTCCACTCCCTCCATCTCCCTCTTCAAGTCTCCTAATGAGAACCTTGTCTCCAACAACTCCCATTGCCTCATGGCAAAGGTATCGTCGGAGGTAGAATCTCCTTCCAAATCTACATCTTCTTCTAATGCCATATCTATTGATGATGCCACTAGTCTTACCATTAAGCGTGAGATTGTGGGTTTGGATGCTTTTCTCACTAACATGCAAGGGGATACCAAGACCCATGTTGAGGCCCTCATGGCTCAACTTGGTGCGGCTCAAGATCTTATAGAGGAGAAGGAGAGGCTTGAGAGGGAGGCGGCAAATGAGATTTCCTCTCTCACTCAAGCTCATGAGGAGGAGCAAAACTTGCGCATGCCTCTTGAAGCAACCCTTGAAGACTCCAACAATGCTATCATCCCCCAACTCACCAAGGACCGAGATCATGCTCTTGGCTTGGTGGGTGAGCTCAAGAAGAAGAAGCTTTTTCTTGAGGATGACCACGAATTGTTGCTCGAGGAAGTTTCAACCCTCACCAAGGACTTCAAATCCTTGGAGAGTAAGTTTGTGCTTCTCTCCGAGATGTGTGATCATCCTCAAGAGGAAGCTCGCAAGGAGAAAGAAGATGAAGGCCCTAACTCTTGTTGTGACGAGCTTGTTGATCAAGTTGCTTCTTTGAAGAGGCATAATGCATTGCTCTTGGAGGTCAATTCCCTTCAAGAAGAAGCCTTGGATGAGTATTATCGATTGAGCAAGGAGAAGACATCGTGTTGCAATCATGAAGAAGAGATTGCCGCCCTTGAGAATACCAAGGCCAACCTCTTGGAGTTGAGTGGCATGCAAGAAGAGTCCTTGATGGAGTGCCTCCGCATGAGGAAAGAGAAGGTCACTTGTTGTGATCATGAGGAAGAAATTGCCTCTTTGAAGAGGAGCAAGGCCAAGCTCATCGAGATCAATCCCATGGCAAGACGAAGCACATCGAGATAAGGAATCACTTCATCCGGGATCACAATGCTCGAGGAGATATTGTCCTATACTCACCAAGGAGCAATTGGCAGACATCTTCACAAAGCCCTTAGATGAGAAGTGTTTCGTTGAGTTGAGTCCTGAGCTAAATATCATAGTTCCATCGAACTTCCCTTGACCGTCATGCGCACATACCACTCTTTAGCTAATGTCTTGATGGAAAGCACGCATGAACATATGGGGAGTGCGGTTTAAACTTATTGATCTATCCCTCCCCCCATAATGCATAAAGTAATCCAAAACATACTCTATTTGTCAAATAAGTGACTAATGAGCTTCATGTTGAGTCTTAGTTGTGAGTCATAGATACATCTACACGACCTCACGCTATTATACTCTTAGACGATGGGCTCGGCCACCAACCTCCTCTTTGAGGAGTTTTTGGTTCTCTTTGGTTTTTTTACTTTCTTTGACCTTCTTTTGCTTTCTTTCCCATTTGCTTTTGGTTTTCGTTTCTCCATGTTCTTTGTGGGAGATTCACCCAAGCTTGGCTTTTCATGTTGATTCTTGCAAGCTTGGTTGAGTAGCACCTTAACAGTTTCTCCATCTAATCCTAAGCCAATACCCACCTCTTGAGCCATTTCCGTCTAAAAGCACAATCCTACACTAAAATCTGGGTTTCGTGAGCTTTGGTGATCGGTACTACCTGTGGTCGGACCGGTACTACCACCCCTGTGCACTGTCCTGACGGCTGTCAGGATTTTGCTCGGGAGCGGTACTACCGCCCGAGATACCGGTTAAGTACCAAAAAGCGGTACTACCGCTCTTGCGACCGGTACTACCGCTCTTGCGATCGGTACTACCGCTCTTGCGACCGGTACTACCGCTTTCGTATTTGACTTAAGGTATCGGGTGGGGACGGATCTACCCAATCCATCACTTTCCCCCACCCACCTGAAGTCAAAGGCAGCGCCCAAGCTCACGAGACTCGAGGAGACCGGCCCCGATCTCCTCCTCCGGCTATCCCCAGTCAAATCTCCTCCGTGGAGAAGCTTCCCCACCTCCTTCCTCACCATGTCCTCCGGTATGAACTCGAACCTCTCTCTCTAGGGTTTGTTGGATTCCCTAGATGTATAGGTTAGGATTTGTTGGAGTTCTTTGTGGAGAATCATCCTAGAAAGCTTTTCCATGTAGAGGGGTACTAGCTAGCAACACCATGTGAAATTTTGTGCCTCAATGCTATGAATCACGGCCTAGATCTAGTGGTGCTGTGCTCGAACGGTAGTACCGGTCATTCGTGGCCGGTACTACCGGTTCAAGCGGTACCACCGAGCTGGGTTGCGGTACTACCGCTCTGTGCAATTTAACTTTTGTTTCTTGTTAGTGTCCTATTGCGCTACGATTCTGAGGCTTGTGCACTTAACCCCTATCCCCCCTACAACCTATACTATTCACAGGATTATCCAAGCCCCGTGGTGGCGCCTAGCTAGGTCAACTACTTTCAGATTCATCTCCAACACAAGCCAATGAGCAAGGACAAGATGGCCAATCTCTACCTCCCCGAGAGAGTACTTTGTGGAAGTGCCTATGACCTCATTACAACCTACGACATCATAAACCGGATCTACCGCAACACCATCAACCCCAAGCACACCAACCACGATGAAGTGCATGGTTTTCTTGTGAACCTCATTGTGCGTACTTAAGAGAACAAGGGCCGAGGCAAGCAATTGGACGTCATGGACTACATATGGCATGAGATGCAAGATTGTGCCTTCCTCCGCAATTCCTCGATATGCACCATACATCATGAGGCTCATTTGCCTCAAGTGGGAGGAAGCCAATCGTGGAGACCTCCTTGAACAATGCTACCCAATCACTATCCACAAAGAGCGCTGCCCCGTCGTCAAGAATCATTCTCTTCCAAGGTATGGCAAGAATGCTCCCAAGGACAAGGAGGAGGAGGAGGAGGAGGCCGATAGTGACGACTCCGACTTTGTGCCCAACTCTGTCAAGACCAAAGGCCTCTTTGCCAAGCTCACCGCTCGTCTCAAGAAGTCCTTTTGCTTCAATGAGGACCTCCAAGACAAGATGTACCAAGCCCACGTCGACAACAAGAAGATCCTTCAACGCCAAAAGGCGATGATGGATCAAATGGGTCTCCCCATCTCCGATGCCTCCGAGAACAACATCACCCCTCCTGGAGAATAGAAGTCCAAGCACACATGGTCAAGCTCCGAGGACTCCATCCCCGAGCACATCGTGCTCCCCTCTCCACCACCTCATGGAAAGGGCCACGTTGAAGATGAAGACGAAGAGGAGGAGGAGGAGGAGGACGAGCACATGTATGGTGAGGATGAAGACGAGGAGGACAAGGAGGAGGAAGACGAGGACGAGGATGACGAGTGATCCCCTTGGGGCACTAGCATGCTTCCTCTCCCTTTTTGGTGCTCCGATGCCAAAGGGGGAGAAGTTGCTCTATTAGGGGGATGCCAAGGGCTTGGTGCTTCATTTTGGACTTTTCGGTCTTGGCATCGCTTTTTTATCCCTAGTTATTTGAGAAACTTTTTCGTATGGTTGCTAGTTTGCTACTCTATTTCGTGGATCTCCCTGTTTGTAATAAGACCTATTCGTGGTAGCCTATATTGGTATTCGGTATTCATCTATTGTGGCTACACCATTTCTATGGAGGCATTATTATTGGAAGTTTGGGTTTTCTCAAGGCAAAGGTATGACACATTCACCCAAAGCTCCTTGTATTGTCATATGTTGCCTCCATAGTGTGCATATGCTATATAAACATGTTAAATATCCTTGTTGCATATGCGATTGGTTTGTAGAATCTAGGGGGAGTTATATCTCTAGGATGTGTGTATTTGTATTCAAATGCATATTCTAACTATGCACACATCTAGGGGGAGCTCCGTCTAGTTTTTGAAAATCTAGAACCTTATCATAATATATTATGCTATGTTGCAAATTCTTGTGTTGTCATCAAACACCAAAAAGGGGGAGATTGAAAGAGCAAGGTCTATACCTCGTGTTTTTGTGTGTTTGATAACAACACTTGAATGAATTTAACCGTGTGCATAGATTGTCTTTGATAGATTTGCAGGTGCACGGTGCCCTCGCTGAACGCATCATGATTGGAAGACTCAAGCGTAGCTTACAGGTTTTCTAGTTTTGTGTGTGTGTGTCGTGAGATGACGTGGTTGGAGAGGGAAAGAGGAATTGCAGAATCTGCCTGACCGGTACTACCGGTACCAGTAGCGGTAGTACCGCTACCCTACTGGTACCGGCCTGAGATACCGCTCTGGGATTGCACACAGAAATGCCCACAAAACAAAGTATGGTACCTTGACGGTACCTCTAGCGGAAGTACCGCTCTCAAGCGGTAGTTCCGACACGGTACCTCTTTGGTAGCGTAACTTTGAGTTACGGAACTTCCGCCCTGGTACCGCCAAGGCACCGGGTTGAGTCTGGGGCTAGCAGAGGCCATGAAGGTACCTCAGCGGTACCGGCAGCGGTACTACCGCTTCGAGCCCACGTGGCAGATCTGTGGGTAGAATTCGAACCCAGAGCGGTACTACCGCTTGCCCAAGCGGTAGTACCGGTTGTGCGGGATTTGCACATAACGGTTGGATTTGGGGGAGCCTATAAAAGGGCCCCTTCTTCTCCAGCTCGATTTATCTATTCTCTCTCTCTCTCCTCCATTGTTTCTGAGCTCAAACCTTGAGGATCTCCCCACCTACCCAACCAATCTTGCCCAAACTTTGAGGAGTGGTGGAGGAGGCCCTGATCTATAGTTCTACCAAGAGAGATTTCACCAATATCATCTAGTCTTTAGTGGATCTTGGAGTTAGGGTTCCTATGGTGGGATCTTGGAGGAAGTGCTCCTATGGAGGCTAGCTTGGAGTTGTGCTAGCCCCATAGGGTGTTGGGAGCCTCCGGTGTTGTGGAGCTCGCCCCAACCTTGTGAAGGAACCGCCGCCTCGACCGGCTACTTAGTGGAGAAGGGGAAGCTCTGATACGCGTACAGCACGCGTCCGTTGGGAACCCCAAGAGGAAGGTGTGATGCGTACAGCGGCAAGTTTTCCCTCAGTAAGAAACCAAGGTTTATCGAACCAGTAGGAGCCAAGAAGCACGTTGAAGGTTGATGGCGGCGAGATGTAGTGCGGCGCAACACCAGGGATTCCGGCGCCAACGTGGAACCTGCACAACACAACCAAAGTACTTTGCCCCAACGAAATAGTGAGGTTGTCAATCTCACCGGCTTGCTGTAACAAAGGATTAGATGTATAGTGTGGATGATGATTGTTTGCAGAGAACAGTAGAACAAGTATTGCAGTAGATTGTATTCGATTAAAAGAATGGACCGGGGTCCACAGTTCACTAGAGGTGTCTCTCCCATAAGATAAATAGCATGTTGGGTGAATAAATTACAGTTGGGCAATTGACAAATAGAGAGGGCATGACAATGCACATACATGATATGATGAGTATAGTGAGATTTAATTGGGCATTACGACAAAGTACATAGACCGCTATCCAGCATGCATTTATGCCTAAAAAGTCCACCTTCAGGTTATCATCCGAACCCCTTCCAGTATTAAGTTGCAAACAACAGACAATTGCATTAAGTATGGTGCGTAATGTAATCAATAACTACATCCTCGGACATAGCATCAATGTTTTATCCCTAGTGGCAACAGCACATCCACAACCTTAGAACTTTCTGTCACTGTCCCAGATTTAATGGAGGCATGAACCCACTATCGAGCATAAATACTCCCTCTTGGAGTTAAGAGTAAAAACTTGGCCAGAGCCTCTACTAATAACGGAGAGCATGCAAGATCATAAACAACACATAGGTAATAGATTGATAATCAACATAACATAGTATTCTCTATCCATCAGATACCAACAAACACAACATATAGCATTACAGATAGATGATCTTGATCATGTTAGGCAGCTCACAAGATCCGACAATGAAGCACATAAGGAGAAGACGACCATCTAGCTACTGCTATGGACCCATAGTCCAGGGGTGAACTACTCACTCATCACTCCGAAGGCGACCATGGCGGTGAAGAGTCCTCCGGGAGATGATTCCCCTCTCCGGCAGGGTGCCGGAGGCGATCTCCTGAATCCCCCGAGATGGGATTGGCGGCGGCGCCGCCTCAGTAAGGTTTTCCGTATCGTGGCTCTCGGTACTGGGGGTTTCACGACGAAGGCTATTTGTAGGCGGAAGGGTAGGTAAAGGGGCGTCACGAGGGGCCCAGACACTAGGCCGGTGCGGCCAGGGCTTGGGTCGCGCCGCCCTAGTGTTTGGCCACCTCGTGGCCCCACTTCGTTAGTCCTCCGGTCTTCTGGAAGCTTCGTGTGAAAATAGGACCCTGGGCGTTGATTTCGTCCAATTCCGAGAATATTTCCTTACTAGGATTTCTGAAACCAAAAACAGCAGAAAACAGCAACTGGCTCTTCGGCATCTCGTTAATAGGTTAGTGCCGGAAAATGCATAAATATGACATAAAGTATGCATAAAACATGTAGATATCATCAATAATGTGGCATGGAACATAAGAAATTATCGATACGTCGGAGACGTATCAGCATCCCCAAGCTTAGTTCCTGCTCGTCCCGAGCAGGTAAACGATAACAAAGATAATTTCTGGAGTGACATGCCATCATAACCTTGATCATACTATTGTAAGCATATGTAATGAATGTAGCGATCAAAACAATGGTAAATGACATGAGTAAACAAATGAATCATAAAGCAAAGACTTTTCATGAATAGTACTTCAAGACAAGCATCAATAAGTCTTGCATAAGAGTTAACTCATAAAGCAATAATTCAAAGTAAAGGTATTGAAGCAACACAAAGGAAGATGAAGTTTCAGCGGTTGCTTTCAACTTGTAACATGTATATCTCATGGATATTGTCAACATAGAGTAATATAACAAGTGCAATATGCAAGTATGTAGGAATCAATGCACAGTTCACACAAGTGTTTGCTTCTTGAGGTGGAGAGAGATAGGTGAACTGACTCAACATAAAAGTAAAAGAAAGGTCCTTCAAAGAGGAAAGCATCGATTGCTATATTTGTGCTAGAGCTTTGGTTTTGAAAACAAGAACAATTTTGTCAACGGTAGTAATAAAGCATATGTGTTATGTAAATTATATCCTACAAGTTGCAAGCCTCATGCATAGTATACTAATAGTGCCCGCACCTTGTCCTAATTAGCTCGGATTACCGGGATTATCATCGCAATACACATGTTTTAACCAAGTGTCACAAAGGGGTACCTCTATGCCGCCTGTACAAAGGTCTAAGGAGAAAGCTCGCATTGGATTTCTCGCTTTTGATTATTCTCAACTTAGACATCCATACCGGGACAACATAGACAATAGATAATGGACTCCTCTTTAATTTATAAGCATTCAACAACAATTAATTTTCTCATATGAGATTGAGGATATTTGACCAAAACTGAAACTTCCACCATGGATCATGGCTTTAGTTAGCGGCCCAATGTTCTTCTCTAACATTATGCATGCTCTAACCATTTTAGTGTTAAATCTCCCTTACTTCAGACAAGACGAACATGCATAACAACTCACATGATATTCAACAAAGAGTAGTTGATGGCGTCCCCAGGAACATGGTTATCGCACAACAAGCAACTTAATAAGAGATAAAGTGCATAAGTACATATTCAATACCACAATAGTTTTTAAGCTATTTGTCCCATGAGCTATATATTGTAAAGGTGAAGAATGGAAATTTTAAAGGTAGCACTCAAGCAATTTACTTTGGAATGGCGGAGAAATACCATGTAGTAGGTAGGTATGGTGGACACAAATGGCATAGTGGTTGGCTCAAGTATTTTGGATGCATGAGAAGTATTCCCTCTCGATACAAGGTTGAGGCTAGCAAGGTTATTTTGAAACAAACACAAGGATGAAGCGGTGCAGCAAAACTCACATAAAAGACATATTGTAAACATTATAAGACTTTACACCGTCTTCCTTGTTGTTCAAACTCAATACTAGAAATTATCTAGACCTTAGAGAGACCAATTATGCAAACCAAATTTTAGCATGCTCTATGTATTTCTTCATTAATAGGTGCAAAGTATATGATGCAAGAGCTTAAACATGAGCACAACAATTTCCAAGTATCACATTATCCAAGACATTTTAGCAATTACTACATGTATCATTTTCCAATTCCAACCATATAACAATTTAACGAAGAAGAAACTTTCGCCATGAATACTATGAGTAAAGCCTAAGGACATATGTGTCCATATGCAACAGCGGAGTGTGTCTCTCTCCCACACAATGAATTCTAGGATCCATTTTATTCAAACAAAACAAAAACAAAAACAAACCGACGCTCCAAGCAAAGTACATAAGATGTGATGGAATAAAAATATAGTTTCACTAGAGGAACCTGATAATGTTGTCGATGAAGAAGGGGATGCCTTGGGCATCCCCAAGCTTAGACGCTTGAGTATTCTTGATATATGCAGGGGTGAACCACCGGGGCATCCCCAAGCTTAGAGCTTTCACTCTCCTTGATCATATTGTATCATTCTCCTCTCTTGATCCTTGAAAACTTCCTCCACACCAAACTCAAAACAACTCATTAGAGGGTTAGTGCACAATCAAAATTTACATGTTCTGAGGTGACACAATCATTCTTTACACTTCTGGACATTGCACAAAGCTACTGAAAGTCAATGGAATCGAAAAATCCATCAAGCATGGCAAAACAGGCAATGCGAAATAAAAGGCAGAATCTGTCAAAACAGAACAGTTCGTAAAGACGTATTCTATTGAGGCACCATACTTGCTCAAATGAAAATGCTCAAATTGAATTAAAGTTGCGTACATATCTGAGGATCACTCACGTAAATTGGCATAATTTTCTGAGTTACCTACAGAGAATTAGGCCCAGATTCGTGACAGCAAAGAAATCTGTTTCTGCGCAGTAATCCAAATCTAGTATGAACCTTACTATCAACGACTTTACTTGGCACAAAAATGCACAAAACTAAGATAAGGAGTGGTTGCTACAGTAGTAACAACTTCCAAGACTCAAATATAAAATAAAAGTACTGTAGTAAAAACATGGGTTGTCTCCCATAAGCGCTTTTCTTTAACGCCTTTCAGCTAGGCGCAGAAAGTGTGTATCAAGTATTATCAAGAGATGGAGCATCTACAGCGGGGTGTGGAGTTTTCTCAACTATGCATTGTATCTTATCTATGTAAGTTTTAGAGGCTCCCTTTTCATTACCCTTAGGCTTGCTACTCTCATCAAACAAATTTTCAGGAACAATCCAATCAAAATTCTTTTCTAGTGCTTCATGCATTCCTAGGAGTTTAATAGGTATCGGTACTTTAATCCCCCCACCATTATTAACATTATTAGTGTACTTTATTCTATCCATATCCATCTTTTCAAGGATACTGGCAAAGTTGGTATAAGAGCCAAGCATATTATATTTAGTAAAAACTTTTCTAGCTTCTCTTGCTATGCCTCGAAATTCTTTGAGAAGGGTTTCTAAAACAAAATCTTTCTTTTCTCCTTCTTCCATATCTCCTAGTGTAAGAAACATATGTTGTATTATAGGATTGAGATTAACAAATTTAGCTTCTATCATGTGTACTAAAGAAGCAGCAGCAATTTCGTAAGTAGGAGCAAGTTCTACCAAGTGTCTATCTTCAAAATCTTCAACCATACTAACATGAGTGAAAAATTCTTCTATATTATCTCTCCCAATAATAGACCCTTGTCCTACCGGTATATCTTTCAAAGTGAACTTAGGAGGAAACATGATGAAATAAGTAAAGTAAATGCAAGTAAAAAAAAATTTGTGTTTTTTTTTAATATAGCAGACAAGATAGTAAATAAAGTAAAACTAGCAACTAATTTTTGTGTGTTTTGATTTATTGCAGCAAACAAAGTAGTAAATAAAAGTAAAGCAAGACAAAAACAAAGTAAAGAGATTGCGATGTGGAGACTCCCCTTGCAGCGTGTCTTGATCTCCCCGGCAACGGCGCCAGAAAAAGAGCTTGATACGCGTACAACACGCGTCCGTTGGGAACCCCAAGAGGAAGGTGTGATGCGTACAGCGACAAGTTTTTCCTCAGTAAGAAACCAAGGTTTATCGAACCAGTAGGAGCCAAGAAGCACGTTGAAGGTTGATGGCGGCGAGATGTAGTGCGGCGCAACACCAGGGATTCCGGCGCCAACGTGGAACCTGCACAACACAACCAAAGTACTTTGCCCCAACGAAACAGTGAGGTTGTCAATCTCACCGGCTTGCTGTAACAAATGATTAGATGTATAGTGTGGATGATGATTGTTTGCAGAGAACAGTAGAACAAGTATTGCAGTAGATTGTATTCGATTAAAAGAATGGACCGGGGTCCACAGTTCACTAGAGGTGTCTCTCCCATAAGATAAATAGCATGTTGGGTGAACAAATTACAGTTGGGCAATTGACAAATAGAGAGGGCATGACAATGCACATACATGATATGATGAGTATAGTGAGATTTAATTGGGCATTACGACAAAGTACATAGACCGCTATCCAGCATGCATCTATGCCTAAAAAGTCCACCTTCAGGTTATCATCCGAACCCCTTCCAGTATTAAGTTGCAAACAACAGACAATTGCATTAAGTATGGTGCGTAATGTAATCAATAACTACATCCTCGGACATAGCATCAATGTTTTATCCCTAGTGGCAACAGCACATCCACAACCTTAGAACTTTCTGCCACTGTCCCAGATTTAATGGATGCATGAACCCACTATCGAGCGTAAATACTCCCTCTTGGAGTTAAGAGTAAAAACTTGGCCAGAGCCTCTACTAATAACGGAGAGCATGCAAGATCATAAACAACACATAGGTAATAGATTGATAATCAACATAACATAGTATTCTCTATCCATCGGATCCCAACAAACACAACATATAGCATTACAGATAGATGATCTTGATCATGTTAGGCAGCTCACAAGATCCGACAATGAAGCACATAAGGAGAAGACGACCATCTAGCTGCTGCTATGGACCCATAGTCCAGGGGTGAACTACTCACTCATCACTCCGAAGGCGACCATGGCGGTGAAGAGTCCTCCGGGAGATGATTCCCCTCTCCGGCAGGGTGCCGGAGGCGATCTCCTGAATCCCCCGAGATGGGATTGGCGGCGTCGGCGCCTCAGTAAGGTTTTCCGTATCGTGGCTCTCGGTACTGGGGGTTTCACGACGAAGGCTATTTGTAGGCGGAAGGCAGGTAAAGGGGCGTCACGAGGGGCCCAGCCACTAGGCCGGCGCGGCCAGGGCTTGGGCCGCGCCGCCCTAGTGTTTGGCCACCTCGTGGCCCCACTTCGTTAGTCCACCGGTCTTCTGGAAGCTTCGTGTGAAAATAGGACCCTGGGCGTTGATTTCGTCCAATTCCGAGAATATTTCCTTACTAGGATTTCTGAAACCAAAAACAGCAGAAAACAGCAACTGGCTCTTCGGCATCTCGTTAATAGGTTAGTGCCGGAAAATGCATAAATATGACATAAAGTATGCATAAAACATGTACATATCATCAATAATGTGGCATGGAACATAAGAAATTATCGATACGTCGGAGACGTATCAAGCTCCTTCGTGGGGCTTTCTCGAGGAAAACGGTGAGGCCTTCGTGGCTGTCTAGCCTTTGTGGTTAGCACCTCCTCAACGCAGACGTACTCCCTTTTGTGGGAGGAACTGCGGGAAACAAACCTCACGTTGTCTCCGCGTCCCCGATTGTTTTGCTCCCTCTCTTTACTACCTTGTTCGGTTCCTTTGCTTGTTGCACTAGCCTAGGATCATACTAGGAACACCTCTATCACCAAAGTTATCACCTTTACTTCCGCATCACATAAAAAATGAAAAAGGCATAAAAATTGTATAGCGACCATTCATCACCCTCTTGTTCCCTACGATCCATTCAATGACCTTTGCTAAAAAAATGGTCATGCAGAGTGCTAGAATTACCGGAACGGAAGTGATCAACATTCCGGCAACTCAATAGCAACTCAATCCCTGGAACAGAAATGCAAACATATATATAACAACTTCATTTTCATTTCACCGGAGCTCAGCCATCAAGAGCTCAACCATCACCATAATCAACATTTTCATTTCACCGGAGCTCAACCATCAAGAGCTCAACCATCACCATAACCATAAACATCACCAGTAGCATTACAGTAGCATTACACTAGCAGACCAAGTAGCATAGCACTAGCCAGAGAATAACCAGAGAATGAACACGTAGCATTAGAGTAGCATAGCACTAACCAGAGAATTGCATTTCATTTTCATTTATAGTAAACCAGAGAATGAACCAGTAGCACTAAGCAAGTAGCATAGCAGTAGCAATAGCACTTGACCATTAACAGAGAACATGAAAATTTGAACATTATTTTCTTAACTAGAGAGTTTTCTTTTCTTTTATTTTTAAAATTTGAACAAATAAATTTGCATTTCATCTAAACTAGTAGCATTTCATCATTTAAATTGAAACCCTAAATACTAGGTAGTAGCATTTCATTCAAATTTAATATATGGGCAGTAGCATAAACAAACTTCATTTTAGTATATAAATTCTAGTGGAATAAACTAAAATTTTGGTAATGCCAACTTAAATTATTTTAGCATTGATTTTCAACCAAACTTAATTTTATATCTTTTATATATGGGAAGTAGCATAAACAAACTTCATTTTATATATTTTAGCATTGATTTTCAACCAAAATGAACCATTTTAGCAAAACCAGAGAACCAATTTTATTTCTAAATGAAATTGAAACCTAGCTACTGCATTTTAAGAGGGGTTGAAATCCTATGAACCCTAAATGAAATGGAGGGGGAGGGTTGAAATCCTATGAACCAGAGAACCAATTTTATTTCTAAATGAAATGAAATTGAAACCTAACTACCACCGCGGGCACACAGGTGTTCTCCGATGGTGCGCAGGTGCTCCTCCTGGTGCGCATGAGCTTCTCCCCGACAGCACCAGTGGCCTCCTGCGGGTGGTGGTTGGGAAAGGCGGGGCGGCGCAGGTGCTCTCCGATGGCGGTTGAGGGCTCATGCGGCGGCAGTGGGCGGGCTCTTGTGCGGCTAGCTCCAGGTCCTGCTCCGGCTTCTCCTAGCTCAGGCGTCTGCGGCGGCGCTGTCGAGCGGCCCGGGATGGTGGCGGGTGGCACGGTCGAGGACGAAGGCGGCGGCGCTGTTAGGTCTAGGGCAAGGGGGGAATTGGTGGGAGTTGGGCGCAGGGAGAAAGAAGAGAGAAGAAAAACGCCCAAGTCACAGGTATAGCTACACTAGGGTTACGGCCTGCGCACCAGTGCCCTGGTGCGCCGGGGATAAGTTACCCCCGGCGTGCACTGCTGCGCCGGTAGTAACCTTAGTGCAGCTATACCTGGGACTTGCCCCCAAATCCTATACTACCACCCTTGGCCATTACCTTTTTTTTTCTTTTCTCTTTCTTTTATTTATTATTATTTTTCTGGATTTTCCATTATATTTCTTTTCTTCTCGTTTCAAGATAATAACCAAGCAATATGAGTTATACATTACAAAAAATATGAGTTATACATACATAAAATATTGACCAACACAATATTAGTTATACATAAAATATTGGCCAACACAATATGAGTTATGTATTACACAAAATACGAGTTATACATTGCAAATAAAGTTTTAGATCATCGAGAAGAGTGTTTCACTTTCTTCTTGATTTTCTTGCTCGTCGTTGAATAATTTAGCCACGTGTCATGACTTCTTCTTTCGAAGGGTCGACCTGACCTCGGTAGCGTGGTCCTGCTTCTTCTTGTGGTGTACGTTGTCTCTTCGTCCTCAGATTCTTCCATCATTGGGTCTTCGACCTGTCTTTCGAAGTCTTCCTAGTTGGTGACTCCATTCATTCTGACGATGGTCCTCTTGCCTCTACTCACGATAACCCGGCTAGGCCTGGATGTGTCGGTTATGAAGAAGCATTGGTCCACGTGTTTAGCCAATACCCATGGATCATTTTGCGCGGTGGTGTTCGTAGACTTTGATTTGTTGGCTTCGGGTAGAAACATGGTGGTGAAATATCGGTCTTCTTTTGTAACACTTTCTCCCCAGCGCAGCTAAGCTCCCAGATTTTCTTGATCCTTCCATAGTATCTAGTCTTTACGTCACCCGTATAGGATTCCATCGGTACACCCGAGTTCTGGTAAACGATGTCCTTTTCTTTTTCTTCCGTGTAGAATGTGTACCCGTTGATATCGCACTCTTGGTAAGTCATGATGTTGGGCGCAGGGCCATGTGACAAGGCCAATACTAGTTTATCGTCGTCGCAATCCATTGGTGGGGGGATTAGCATCAATGTGGTCTTTGAACCAGCGCGTGAAAGAGGAGTTGTGCTCTCTGAATATTTCTGCTTCCATCATCGGCTTGCCACTGTTCTCTCTATCATGGTTTTGTGCTCTTTCAACCAAGGATCGATCAAGTCAATGTGCAGTAGCGCTACTAAGTTGGCCCTGTCAAAGTCGGAAGTCCGACCAGACAAGTGCACGTGTAGTTCCTTCCTTCCATTTTTGTGGCCTACTCCCTCGAACCTGCGGAGGTGCTTGTTTTGAGGCAAACCAAAAGGGTCCTCGATGTCTAGATAATTCATGCAAAAAGATATGCACTCTTCGGTGAGCTTGACCTGGACGATGATTCCATCCGGATGCGACCTGTTATGAACGTGTCCTTTAAAGATCCCATTCGTTCTTTCAAACGGCATCATGTTGTGTAGGAAAGCCGGCCCTAGATTGGTGATATCATCCATGATATGGACCAACAGATGGACCATCATGTCAAAAATGCAGGCGGGAAGTACATCTCAAGCTCACATAGGATCACCACGATCTCTTCCTGGAGCCTTGCGAGTTTCTTCACGCTTATCGACTTCCGAGTTATGACGTCGAAGAAGTTACAGAGCCCAGTTAGCGTTGCACAGACATGGTCATCCATTATACCTCGGATTGCAACCAGAAGAATCTGCGTCATCATCACGTGACAGTTATGAGACCTCACGTCGCTGAAGTTTCGTTTCTTGGGGTCCATGTATCTGCTTATTAGCCCTGAGTAATCGAAGGGCACTCTGACTCCTAGAAGGCAATTGAAAAATTGATCGACCTCAGCCGAACTAAAAGTGAAGCAGGAGGGGGTAGTAATAGTCTTGCTGCTTAATACTTTTGCGCTTCTGACCATCGCCCGTCTCCTCCTCTGACTGTCCGTCTTGGGTCAGCGGGATCTAAAGCTCTTCCCTGATGCCCAAAACTTTCAGGCCATGTCTTGCTTTCGGCCCATCTTTGGTCCGGTCCGGCATGTTGAGAAGAGTGCCAAGCAAGCTCTCGCACACGTTATTTGTGATATGCATGACATCAAGGCAGTGAGGTGTATCGAGAATTTTCTAGTACGGCAAGTCCCAAAACACGGACCTCCTTTTCCATACACCAATGAGCGACGCCGTTGCCTTTTTCTTCTTCTCTCCGGGCTTTTGACGAATCTTTCCCGGCGTAGGGCACTCCTTCCAACCTTTCAGTAATGTATCGATCTCTTTGCCACTCCTCTTACGTGGAGGTCCTCGGGGTTCATCCTTACCATCGAACAAATTTCCACGCTTTCTCCACGGGCCAGTCTTGCGTAGCCACCTTCGATGCCACATGTAAACAGTTTTCGAAGAGCCGAGATCCTTACCAAGCTGCAAAAACACCGTCTCTTCCATGCACTTGACACATGCCTTGTGTCCATGGCACACCTAGCACGCAATATAACAGTATCCGAGGTAGGCCTGCACCGTCGTGATTAACGTGGCTCTCAAAGGGAAATATTCTTCCGCGACGGCGTCCCATGTATCTACCCCTTCCTCCGCCCACAACGTTTCAAGCTCCTCCTTTAATAGTTCGAGATACATGTTGATATTGTTTCCTGGCTGTGTTGGCCCTTGAATTAGTATACTCATCTGTATGTACTTCCTCTTCATGCACAGCCAGGGCGGGAGGTTGTAGATCCATACAAACACGGGCCATGTGCTATGTGTGCTGCTCTGGTTTCCAAACGGATTGAATATGTTTGTGCTCGCACCCAACCTGGTCTTTCTGGGATCTGCCCTGAAACTTCCGAATTCAATGTCTAATCTTTCCACTGGCTTGCATCCGAAGGGTGTGTCAGCACTGGGTGTTCAATCCTCTCTACATCATTCAGCACTGCCTCCTTTCTTTCAGCATGCCAGCGCATGAGCTTTGCTTCCTTGCGGTCCGCGTAGAACCGTTACAGCCGGGGGGCAAGCGGGATGTACCACACAACTTTCCGAGGAGCTTTCTTCTTCCCTTTCTTGTACCGTTCAGCGTCACATAACGGACATTTAAATTTGGTCTTGTCCATGTGCTCCCTGCGATAAATGATACAGTCGTTGGTCCAGGCGTGATATTTTTTGTGGGGCAAGTCGAGAGGGCATGTGATTCTCTTGGCCTCGGCTAGACTACCAGGACACGTGTTCCCAGCAGGAAGGAGATCTTTCAAGTATTCTAGAATGTCGTCGATGCTTGTGTCCGTCCATCCGTGTTTCGCCTTCATCTCCAACACATTGAGCGCTACTCTCAAGCGGGACTCCTCCTACCCGCGATGAGAGTCATACAACGGAGTATTCGAGTCTTTCTCCAGTTGCTCAAGCTTTGATTTACGCTTGGCGCCTTTCGTCTTTTCGAGAAGCAGATCTTGAAGATGAGGGTCTCGCACGACTGAAGCTAGCGTGTGGTAACCCGGCATACCACTGAATGGTGTAGTATGCAAGTCTGACATAACACCAATGAAACACCGTTCCACTAGTATTACATCGCTCAGAGTGGTACAACAGAAACATATGCGGGTCCAAGGCATGTCTATAGAAATACAACATTGACTCTTGATACGTCTCAAACGTATCTATAATTTCTTATGTTCCATGCTACTTTTATGATGATACTCACATGTTTTATACACATTATATGTCATTGTTATGCATTTTCCGGCACTAACCTATTAACGAGATGCCGAAGAGCTAGTTGCTGTTTTCTGCTGTTTTTGGTTTCAGAAATCCTAGTAAGGAAATATTCTCGGAATTGGACGAAATCAACGCCCAGGGTCCTATTTTTCCACGAAGCTTCCAGAAGACCGGGGGAGAGACGAAGTGGGGCCACGGGGCGCCGCCACACTAGGGCGGCGCGGCCTGGACCCTGGCCGCGCGGCCCTATGGTGTGGGGCCCCCGTGAGGCCCCTTGACCTACCTCTTCGCCTACTTAAGCCTTCGTCGAAGATAGTTCCAGTACCGAGAGCCACGATACGGAAAACCTTCCAGAGACGCCGCCGCCGCCAATCCCATCTCGGGGGATTCAGGAGATCGCCTCCGGCACCCTGCCGGAGAGGGGAATCATCTCCCGGAGGACTCTACACTGCCATGGTCGCCTCCGGATTGATGTGTGAGTAGTTCACCCCGTGACTATGGGTCCATAGCAGTAGCTAGATGGTCGTCTTCTCCTCATTGTGCTATCATTGTTGGATCTTGTGAGCTGCCTAACATGATCAAGATCATCTATCTGTAATGCTACATGTTGCGTTTGTTGGGATCTGATGAATAATGAATACTATGCTATGTTGATTATCAATCTATTATCTATGTGTTGTTTATGATCTTGCATGCTCTCCGTTGCTAGTAGAGGCTCTGGCCAAGTCATTGCTTGTAACTCCAAGAGGGAGTACTTATGCTCGATAGTGGGTTCATGCCTCCATTAAATCTGGGGGAGTGACAACAACCTCTAAGGTTGTGGATGTGCTGTTGCCACTAGGGATAAAACATCAATTCTATATCTAAGGATGTATTTGTTGATTACATTACGCACCATACTTAATGCAATTGTTTGTTGTTTGCAACTTAATACTGGAAGGGGTTCAGATGATAACCTGAAGGTGGACTTTTTAGGCATAGATGCATGCTGGATAGCGGTCTATGTACTTTGTCGTAAGGCCCAATTAAATCTCACACTACTCATCATAACATGTATGTGCATTGTTATGCTCTCTTTATTTGTCAATTGCCCAACTGTAATTTGTTCACCCAACATGCTATTTATCTTATGGGAGAGACACATCTAGTGAACTGTGGACCTCAGTCCATTCTTTTACATCGAATACAATCTATTGCAATACTCGTTTTACTATTTTCTGCAAACATCATCTTCCACACTATACATCTAATCCTTTGTTACAGCAAGCCAGTGAGATTAACAACCTCACTGTCACGTTGGGGCAAAGTAATTTGGTTGTGTTGTGCAGGTTCCACATTGGCGCCGGAATCCCTGGTGTTGCGCCGCACTACACTCCGCCGCCATCAACCTTCAACGTGCTTCTTGGCTCCTACTGGTTCGATAAACCTTGGTTTCTTACTGAGGGAAAACTTGCTTCTATACGCATCACACCTTCCTCTTGGGGTTCCCAACGGACGTGTGCATACACGCTATCAAGCATATTTTCTGGTGCCGTTGTCGGGGACCTGAAGAAAAGTTACACCACAGAGATCTTTGACTCCCACGTCAACTTTGCGCCAGCAGCATATTTTCTGGCGCCGTTGCCGGGGAGATCAAGACACGCTGCAAGGGGAGTCTCCACCTCCAATCTCTTTACTTTGTTTGTCGTCGTGGCGAACGAGCAGATGCCATGGGATGGCTTAAGTTGGGGCTGAATGGACGCTAGAGGATTCGGGTGAGGGTTTGCGGTTGGATTGGACGAACTTCCGGATGCCTTCCTCAAGAACACGACCAAGGGGAGTGAAACAAGAAGAAGAACACAAGGAAAAACACCGCACCAGATCTTTCTCTTTATTGCTCTCAGCAGGATACAAGTTTTTGGAACAGCATGTCTGCTCTATTCAGCTAACAGTTCCCACTTCTTCAGCTACCCGCACAATGGGGTGCCCCCTCTCCTTATATAGGGGAGAGGTGGCTTACAGGGCAAGAAACCCTAATGGCATCTTTGACTAGACAAACTACTTTTACAAAGCTACTTTAATCATATATGGCGGCGCCGGCTTCTTTAATCAGGGAGGCTGATGTCCTCCGGTTGCTTTTTGCGTCACCCCCACCTTTGGCGTCAGGGCTTCGTTTAAAGTTACTTTGCTTAGCTCATCTTTGTCCTCTTGCTCCAGAGAGAATCTTTGACCAGCCTTGCCGGCATGCTCTTCTTACCGGTAGCCCGGTGTCTTCTTTCATCCGGTTCCGGTATACCCCTCTTGGGGATACCGGCCTAGCTTCTCGTAGCAAAACATTTAACTTTGTCCTCCGGCTTAAATATCAAACCGGTATCTTGATGGTCCAAATCATCCGGTTTGGCATGCCTTTGGCATATCGGGGGTCATCCCCCCAACATTAGTCCCCGAAGCTGGTATAGTCTGGTGGATTCTATCCGACAGACCATGCCAGGTTCCCATATCTTAAGGTACCGGTTTGACCTTTCCGGTGGACAGTTTGGATCCGGCATCTTTGCCCGGACTCACGTTTTCTCTCTTTGCAAGGCACCTTCCGGTATCTTACTCTCCGGTATCTTAGCCATTAACTGCATCCTCGGTGAAGTCGAGAATTTCTCAGGCCCCGCGCCTGTCAGTGACATGCGCACTGTGACTGACATGCCAGTGTCAGGGGTCACTTCCCTTCGGCTCCCGCGCCCTCATTAAATGTGGCGCACCAGATCCTGGCTGCCGTTCCGGATCCGTGCGGCGAGCCTGTGGCCTTTTATTTTCTGCCCGTGTATCTACGTGCCACGTGGCGGCCCACGAGGCGAACCGCCGCGGCCCGGCAGTTGCCAGGCCACTAAGCCTTCCTCCTATAAATGGGGGAGTTGCTTCTTCTTCCTCTTTTCTTCGCACTTCTCCAGTTCTTCGCGCACAGAGAGTTTTCGCCTTCTCGCGCCCTTCGCCGCTTTCGCCCTTCGCTCGAGCTCCGCCGCCCGGCGAACTCCACCGGTGCTCCGCCAAACTTCGCCAAGCCTTGCTATGCGGAGAGCCGCTGCAGCGCATTAGTTGCGGCCTCAGCCCTCGTGCTCCGACGAGCTCTTCTCTGCCTCACCGTCGCCGGAGCTCTCCAGCGACTTCGTGCTCTCCGCTCCGCCGGCGAACTTCTCCTTCTGCGCCTCCGCCGCCTCAGGTTAGGCTAGATTGGCTTTTACCCCTTTCTTCCTTACTTTCTAGATCTCGGGTCGATAGCGTACTTATTTTTCCTTTTCTTTTGCTTTTTCTCTTACTCGTAGATCTTCGCGCGAGGGTAGATTTGAGGAAAACTGTTTTCCGGTTGAATTCATATGTCTAGCGAGCAATATCTCTCCGAGTCCTCCTCCAGTAGCGAGCGAACCGCATCCTCCGACGGACTGAGTGCAGAATTAGCCGAGATGGAAATAGATACCGGCAGGGACCGAGAGGCCGGCAGTTCTAGCCAGGCTTCCGGACACGATCTATCCAACATCACACGCGGAGCCTGGAAAGGCTCCGATGTCACCCAACACGAGATTGACTGGCTTTACCGGTCTCGAAGGATACCGGAAGGAGTCTCCTGCCGGCTTCCTGGCGACGAAATCGAACCGGTACCCAATCCCGGTGAGTACGTCATTTTTTCTTGCTCACTTTGAGCGCGGCTTCGGCCTTCCCGCCTCTCCTTTCTTCCGGAGTTTCCTTGATTTCTACAAACTCCAACCTCACCATCTTCCTGGCAACGCCATTTTCTATCTTTCTTGTTATGCCACCTTCATGGAGGCTTACATTGGCATCCGCCCTACTCGCGAGACATTCACTCGCTTCTTTGCTCTTCGGATTAACTCCGTTCAGGGCAAAGATATTCCTAAGCCCACACCCCCCGTACAATGCGGGTCTTGTATCATCGGCTCCCGTCAAGGGAGCCCCTTTTTTAAACTTACCGGTCTCGAGTCATGACGGGCATGGCAAGAGACCTTCTTCTATGTGAAGAATGACGGCGCCGCGAATCTCATCGATTTGCCGGCTTTCGATCCGGCGCCACCCAGGAGAACCAACCGGAGCTATTTCCCCGGATCCAATCTTTCCGAAACAAACCGGGTGGTACGCTTCATGGAGAAGCTAAGGAAGGAAACCAACATCTGCTCCGACGATATCGTCCGCACCTTCATCTCGCGCCGGGTGCTTCCTCTCAAGCGCCGGCAGCACAAGATGAGCGAGATGTATGGCCCTGGTGATCCCACCAAGATTACCGGCCTTCCTCTGAGCAAAAAGGACGTGGTCCGCAAGGCTAGGCAGATCTGCAAGACTGCCATGCCATTTGATTGGGAGTGGGGCCTCCGGCCTCTTAGCTCCACCAACCCTCCGACTCAGGAAGTAAGAGTTTGTGTTATCTTGGTTCTTGTACCGGTAATTTTTGCGTTGTGCTTAACTTGTTTTTCATTTGTTCTCAGGCCAAGGACCGCTTTCCGGGCATCGAATCGGACCGACGAGGCATTGTCCAGAAACGTCCCTTGGACCGGGTTGATCCTGACCCTTACATCCTTTGGGGTGACCTCAAGATGGGCCGAACTCATACTTCGCGTCCCGGTAAATCCTCGTCGGAAGCTCCTGGCTCCGTTGACGAACTCCCTTTGCATGAGGTAGCTTTTACTTCCCGGTGTCTTATGTTTCTTGTTACTTTTCCTCTGTAGACGCCCCCTCAACTGGCGTGCAACCGCAGGTCCATGAGCACGTTGCGCCGCTGCGAGCTGAGGCCGGCGATGAGTTCGTGGAGAACCTTGCTCCGCGGCTCAAGAAGAACAAGGCCCCGGCACCCGATGCCGGCTCGAGCGATAGCCCTCCCAGCAAACGCTTCCGGACGGAAGTTGTCGCAGGGAAGGAGTGTGGCAAGAGGCGCCACAAGGGCAAACAGATGCCGGTCACAGCCGGGTAAGACCTCACTTTTTATTGTCTTTGTTTTACGAACTTTCTCTTCCGGTTGCTTTTTTCAACCTTTTCCTTCCGGTTGCTTTTTTCAACCTTCCTCTTTTTCTTGCTCAGCGCTGCGCTCAAGCTAGGCCCAAGGCCTGAGAGCTCCGAGGGAACCGTAAGGACCTCATCTCCCTCACACCCAAGCTCGGCACCATCTGGTGCCGGCAACACCTCTGCCTCCCCTCTGGGGGGCACAAAAAGTTCGGGGCGCGCGGCCCCTACACCTCCAGATCTCCGCGCAGAGGAGGAGCAAGCCTCCCCTCTCAAAAAACAAGACACCGGCACCGAAGCAGAAGCTTCCGGGCAGGCAGAACCTCTGGTTCCTCCTGCCCCCAAGAAGAAAAAGAAGAGAGCCATGGAGTCTTCCCCCTCCACGGCCATGCCGCCGCCAGAAATCCCCAGCGCCAAGCCAACCGAGGCCGCGCCGATGCCACCGCCAGAGGCCCCCAAGGTCGCCAAGGAGCAGGGCACTGCCTCCGGTAGCTCCTCCGCCAACCCGCAGCAGCTAACGCTGCACGCTGGCCGCGCCGCTGTCGCTGTTGGAGGGAAACCTTCCGGCGTCCTTGGCCGGATAACCAAGCTGACGCGGGGAGGCCGCGACCTGGGGCACCTTCTCCCTTATGCTGAGAAGTGGAACGCTGCGGATATATCCGCGGCTACCCGCGGCCTGGGAAAGGACCGGCTCACGGCGCCGGACCCCTCTGGCCCCCGGTGCACGGAGGAACATTTCGCGCGGCTGCGGCGCGCGGTGCGGGAGCTGGACAACGCGTGGCACGATGCCACCAACAACCTGGTGGTAAGTTTAATCAAACTTTTCCTAATCTTTTAATTTTTCCAATTCATGCCGGTTTCTTTCTTTCCGGATCTTTGTCTATCTTCCCAGTCCCCGAGTTTTGTGTTGAGAGTGCAGCTCTTAGCGCAAAACTGAAGTAGAAACTCAAAAAACCGGCATGCCCAGTCCCCGAGTTTCGGGTTGAGAACGTAATTCTTAGCGCGAAACTTAGGCAAGAGCGTAGAGAAAACCGGCTTCTTCTTCTAACATGTATTCTTCAACAGAGCACTGCCGACACCCGGACGCACCTCTTCGAGGAGCTTCTCTGGGAGCACCGGGATCTTGCCGAAGCACACAGCAAGTGCCAAGGTAAATTTCCGCATTTCCGGCAAATTTTTCCGATAATTTTTTCTTCTTAGCTCTTACAGCTCTTTGTTCAACAGCAATTCCGGAAGCTTCCATCGAAGCCCTCCAGAAGCAGGTCGCTGCGCTCCAAGGTACGGTTGCCTCTTTTCCGGTGAACTTGTCTTTTCCTTACTTCACCAACTTCCACTTTGTTAACATTTTCTTTCCGGCGTCTAGCCGAAAAGGAGCAGCTTATGCGGCAGCACCGCGAGGCTCTGGACGCCCAGGAGACCTACGCCAGCGGGCTAAAGGAGCAGCTGATCCAGCTCGGGCTGAAGCACATCGATGCCATGAAGGCCGCCCAAGCCGCCGCTGAGGCCAAGCTGAATGAGGCCCTGGAGGATGCCAACAACTCCACCGCGGTGCTGCATGCCGAGCTGGAGGAGGGAGCGAAGGCGTGGAAAGCTGCCGAGGATGAAGCCGCGCGCCTGAAGGCAGAGCAACGGGAGTATGACCTTTTGGTCATGCAAACTGATTCACTTGCCCTCCGTAAGTTTCTCTTTTTCTTTGCCGATTTTGCTTATAAGCTTATCTCTTCCGGTAGCATGTACTTATCTTTGTTTTTTTTGTGTGTATTGCAGACCTCTTTCCGAATTCTCAGGCCTATGCTCAAAAGAAGGTAGCGGATCGCCGAGTCGCGCAAGCATACAAGAATCTGGACGCGTCCTGGGATCCCTATGATCATCTTGTTGCCCTGAATGCGCGGGTTTCCCATATGCGCTCAGTGGATCACATCCCTGAGGTGGCGACCCAGCTCTGCAAGGTGCTTTGGCCTGAGGATGAGGTGCCGGCCGACGTGACGCTCGCGAATGAGCGCTTGAAGGCTGCCGGCAGGAGGATCCGGGAATGGCAGTGCTCTGCTGCCCGTGCTGGAGCGGACGCAGCGCTGCGCGTGGCTTGCTCCTGGTATCCGGACCTGGACTTGGACGCACTCGTTGGCGTGCGCGAGGAAGCTCCCACCGACTTGGATCCAGTCCTTACCGCAAAGCGCGAGGATCGGGCCTACCGGATTGCTGAGTATGCCACGATGCGTACCTTCATCCCCCCTCCTCCAGGCGTCAAGGATTATCTTAGCGACGAGGAAGAAGAAGAGGAGGAAGATGAAGATGCCGCAGCTGCTGCCGCGCTTCCGGAAGCTCCAGCACCCGGTGATGCTCTCCTCGAGGCTCCTCCTGCTTAAGTGCCTGCTGTTTGCCTGTCATATCTGACTTAAAACAATATCTGTTAAATTCTGCCCCGGTATGCCGGGGTCCTATGATGTAATATAAAACTTAGCCTTTTGGCTTTTGGTTGTGATGCAACATTTTATGCTGGTATGTTATACCGGTATGTTATTAAGTTGTGTTTGTCCAAGACTTAGCACTTTGCTTATGGTTTGCCTTTTTATTTTGCACTGTGAAGATTCCGGAATTGTTTCGGCATTCAATCGGATGCACACTTGGTTCTTTTGCTTTGGCTCTGCCTACCCTCTGGGTTTTTTGGCGTATGAGTCACAAAGTTCTTTTGCCAAGCAAGCACTTTCTTGAACTTAGAAATAACTCGAAATTTTTCACAAAAAAAGGGTATAACCGGGGTTAGTTAAACTTTCCGGATTGTTTGTTCCCATCTCCTCTCTTCGTCGTTCGCGTGCTTAGTTCCTACCGGTTTATCTTGCTTGCCATGAAGCCGGGTTTCGGACAGCAGCAGAGTCGAAGATTCCGGTAGGTTTAGCACGTTACTAAACCGGAAAGAAAAAATGTTCTGCAACCAACCGGTAACTGAAAAAATAAACACATTACATGCAATTTCGGTATAGGCAGTCCCCGAGATTCAATCGAGGGTGCCGGCATCTTTTATTCATAGCATATAAGGTACAAAAGGGAACTTCTTACAACACAGCCTCATGCATAGAAGGGACGCAAAAGAGCTACGTTCCATGGGCGCTTGGTTTCTTCTCCTGACCTGTCCGCCTTTCCTTTCTTAGCTTCCTGCGCGTCAACCAAGTTATAGGCATCATTGTGTAGAGCCTTGCTCACAATGAAAGGTCCTTCCCATGGGGGAGATAGCTTATGCCGGCCCTCAGTGCGCTGCACTAGGCGCAACACCAGATCTCCTTCCCGGAATGTTCTCGGGTTAACTTTCCGATTATGGTAGCGTCTTAGGTTCTGCTGGTAAATGGCTGTTCTTGCCAAGGCTAGCTCTCTTGCTTCTTCTAGCAAGTCCACATCATTTTCTCTTGCCTCTTTTACCTCTTCTTCGGTATATTGTTGAACTCTTGGCGAGTCATGTAGGATATCGGTTGGAATCACGGCTTCAGCCCCATAGAGAATGAAAAATGGAGTATATCCGGTAGACCGGTTTGGAGTCGTTCTTATGCTCCACAACACTGATGGTAGCTCATCGAGCCAACACCCCGGTGTCTTTTCAAGAGGTTCGATTAGCCTGGGCTTGATACCGGAAAGTACCAAGGCATTTGTTCTTTCCACTTGGCCATTGCCTTGTGGGTGCGCAACAGAGCATAAATCCAACCGGATATTGTTGTCCTCACAAAATCTTTTGAACTCACCTTGAGCAAAGTTTGTGCCATTGTCAGTAATTATGCTATGCGGGTATCCATACCGCAAGATAACATCTTTTAAGAATTTTACGGCTGTATGCCCATCACATTTTGCGATAGGTTTTACTTCTAGCCATTTGGTGAACTTATCCACCATCACTAGGATGTGGGTAAAGCTGCTTCTAGCGGTTTTGAATGGACCAACCATGTCAAGGCACCAAACAGCAAATGGCCAAGTTAATGGTATCGTTTTTAAGCCGGATGCTGGGGTATGAATTTCCTTGGCGTACCTCTGGCACCCATTGCATTTTCGTACTAAATCCTTAGCATCCTCCAAAGCAGTGAGCCAATAGAAGCCATGCCGGAATACCTTTGCAACCAGCGCCCTCGATGAAGCATGGTGCCCACATTCTCCTTGGTGAATCTCTACGAGCATTTCTTTTCCCTCTTCCGGTTCCACACATCTTTGAAGGACACCGGTAACACTTCTATTATATACCTCGCCATTGATAATCGTGTAAGCTTTGGACCTTCTCTGGATCCTTCTTGATTCATTTTCGTCAGACGGCAAGATGCCGTTGATCAGGAATTCCTTAATAGTTTTAACCCAAGATGGTGCCTCTCGAACCAGGAACACCGGTACATCTATCTCCATATTATCCACCAACATTGCTTCTTCCGGTATGGACACAGCAGTCCCCGAGTTTGCCGGAGCAGTCCCCGAGTTTGCTTCATCAATATCCATTGGCACAACATGTGACTCCGGTATGAAAATTGATTCCGATTCCGGGCTTGGTTTGATCGATGGTTCTCTTAAGTGAGCCAAGGCTATTCCGGGTGGAATTTCTTGCCTGGACGATCCCAGCTTGGACAGAGCATCCGCGGCTTCATTTTCTGCGCGCGGCACATGGTGAAACTCACAACCCTCGAAGAAGCCGGAAATCTTTTGCACGTGAAACCGGTATGAGGCCATGTTGGCATCTTTTGCATCCCAATCGCCGGAACATTGCTGCACCACGAGGTCTGAATCACCATAGCAAATGATCCGGTGCGCACCGATTTCTTTTGCGACTTTGAGTCCATGTATTAGAGCCTCATACTCAGCCACATTGTTTGATGCTCTGAAGTGCACTTGCAAAACATACCGGAGATGATCTCCCTTAGGTGAGGTAAGTACCACACCGGCAGCTAGACCCTCCTTGAGCTTGGATCCGTCAAAGTGCATCTTCCAGTATTCTATCTTTTGCTCCGGCGGCTTGTATTGCATTTCCGCCCAACCAACAAGAAAGTCAGCCAAAGCTTGCGACTTTATGGCATCTCTCCTTTCGTACTCCGGTACATACGGTGATATTTGGATTGCCCATTTTGCGATCGTGCCGCTAGCATCTTTGTTACACATGATATCGGAAATGGGAGCCTCGCTCACCACTTTCATGGGGTGTTCTTCAAAGTAGTGCTTAAGCTTTGTGGCGGCCATGAACACGCCATAAGTCATTTTTTGGAAATGAGGGTAGTTTTGTTTCGAGAGGGAGAGCACCTCGCTCTGGTAGTATACCGGTCTTTGCACGGTTTTTCCTTCCTCTTCTCTTTCAACCACAACCACTACGCTCACCACCCGGTTTGTTGCTGCTATGTACAACAACATGGGCTCCCTCTCCAAAGGTGAAGCTAATATAGGCGCAGTGGCCAGCATTGTTTTTAGTTCTTTGAACGCCGCGTCTGCCTGAGGGGTCCAGACGAAAGTGTCGGATTTTTTCATCAAGGCATAAAGGGGCAGAGCTTTTTCTCGCAACCTGCTTATGAACCGGCTCAGCGATGCCAAGCTTCCGGTAAACTTCTGCACGTCTTTGAGATCGTGCGGTACAGTCATTCTTTCGATTGCCCGGATTTTTACCGGATTCACCTCTATTCCCCGGCTTGATACGAGGAAGCCAAGCAACTTGCCGGCTGGGACACCAAAGGTGCATTTTGCCGGATTAAGTTTCATCCGGAACCTTCTTAGTTTTTATCACGACATCGTCTACATAGACTTGCACGTTTTTACCGATTTGATCATACAAACACTTTTGCATACAGCGCTGGTACGTTGCACCAGCATTGCGCAAACCGAAAGGCATTGTGACATAGCAGTAAGCCCCGTGCGGGGTGATAAACGCAGTCTTTATTTGATCTTCCTTTTTCAAGGGGATTTGGTGGAAACCGGAATAGGCATCCAGGAAAGACAACAGTTCACATCCAGCGGTGGAATCAATCACTTGATCGATCCGGGCAACGGGAAAGGATCTTTCGGGCAAGCCTTGTTCAGGTTGGTGTAGTCGATGCACATGCGCCATACCTTTGGAGCTTTTGCTTCAAGGTTCTCTTCTTTCTTCTTCTCGACCATCACCGGATTGGCCAGCCACTCTGTGTGCAGCACTTCCACGATGAAACCGGCAACCAACAACTTTGTTACTTCCTCTCCAATGATCTTTCTTCTGTCTTCAATAAACTGGCGCAGCGGCTGCCTTACCGGCTTAGCATCTTTCCGGACGTTCAGACAGTGCTTAGCCAGCTCCCTCGGAACACCTACCAAGTCATCAGTAGACCAGGCAAAGATATTCCGATTCTCACGGAGGAAGCCGGTGAGCGCGCTTTCCTATGCCTCAGTGAGGCCGGCACTGATACGAACGGTGCGCTCAGGGTAAGCCGGGTCCAGCACAATGTCCTTTGTTTCATTGGTCGGCTTGAATGCCGGTATGCCCAAATTTCCACTCATTGCCGCTAAACTCAACTGTGAAGATTGAGCCAGCGCAACCGCGGTTTGCATTCTTTTCTTTTCCTCTGCAATCACCAGCGATTCGGCCAGATTTGATCCGGCGGAAGCGGTTTCCAGCGAGACTTTGTAATTTCCCACCACAGTTAAGGGTCCACGAGGTGCCGGCATCTTCATCTTGAGATAGGCTATGTGAGTTGATGCCATAAAGGCTGCCAGTGCCGGTCTCCCCAGCAGTGCATGGTAAGGACTATCCAGATCCACCACCTCGAACAGAAGGTTTTCCACCCGGCAATTATCACGTCCACCGAATGAAACATCCACTCGGACTTTTCCCATGGGCGAACAAGACAGCCCCGGAACGATTCCGTGGAAAGTTGTGTGCGTTGGCTGCAGCATATTCTCAGTTATCCCAAGTGTGCGCATGGTGTGCCGGTACATAATGTTTATGCTGCTTCCATTGTCTATCAGCACTTTGCTGAATTTGACTCGAGCGTTTGGCCCATGCTTGATTGGGTCCACAACCAGAGCGTAACCACCCGGATTAGGCATTATTTTCGGGTGATCCTTGAACGACCAGCTTATCTCTTGATCAGACCAAAGCATGTACTTTGGAACTGCTGGCATCACCGCGTTCACTTCCATGGAACGGCGCCGCAGGCTTTGCTTGTCTGTTGGCTCAGTAACGAGCACAAAACAACACATATCTAGGTCATGGTAAACATTCCGGCCCAAAGGTGCCGGTAGAGGTGGTTGGCCATGGGCGTCTCCCACCTGATGAACCTGTTGTGGTGGAGGCCGGTTTTGCTGAGGCTGCACCGGTATAGCATTTGGTCCGGTAAGTGGGGGTGGTGGTGGTAGTTTTCCGGCATCTTTTGCTGTGCCTTGGCCCATCAACCTTCTGGTCCAAGTACAATCTTTTGTCAAGTGGTTTGCCGGCCTTCCAGGATTTGGTGTGTGCCACCGGCATGGCTGGTCCATTGCGGATTCCATGGTGTACCTTTCCTCGTTGTTTTGCCATGGTTTCTTTTCAACCCATTGTTTCTTAGGACCCGCCCATGGCTGCGATCCGGTTTTTTGCCTTTAGCTTCCGCTGGCGCTGGAATTTTCCTGCACCGCGGCTACCTGTTGTGGACCATACCTTCGATGGGAAACTCTTCCCTTCGCTTGTTATGCCGGTTGTCCCGGTATGTCTCTTGGCGTTGCTGAGGCTGGTTTGTTTGCTCCGGCTCAGCTTGTACTGCCGGTTGCATTGGGTCTCCCAATGCGTAGCTATCTGCCACACGTATCATTTCCGCCAAAGTTGTTGGCATGCTCCGCTGCAGCTTTTGCCACAACGGTGAACCTCTTCTGCATCCACTGCTGAACCAAGCAATGGCTTGTGCCTCTATCACCCCTTCATAGGAGTTCCTTGTAGTGTTCCACCGGGCCAGGTAATCCCGGTCTGTTTCATTTGGGCGTTGCACGCACAAAGCGAGCTGCTGCGGCCTGTTTGGCCTCCGGTAGGTGCTGCTGAAATTACTCACAAAAGCTTCCTCAAAGTCCAACCAACCGTTAATGCTTCCGGCTGGCAAATTGTTCAGCCAGATTCTTGCCGGTCCCACCAGGAACGATGGTATGATTCTCACGGCCCAGCGGCGGTTTCCTCCTCCGGCTACGGTTCCTCCGCCACCAGCGACATAGACTGCGGTAACATAATCCGCGAGCCAATCTTCTGGCTTAGTGGTGCCATCGTATGTTTTTGTGTCACGTGGCAACTGGAAGTTGCGAACCGGCGGTCCCTCTTTCATGATCCTTGGACCAAAACATTTCGGACCCGGAGGTCCCTCTTCCTCAATTATTTCAGACAGATACACCCTGTCCAGACGGTGCCTCGCATCCCGTACTGGTAGGTGCCTTTCTCCCACGCGCTCTCCCAACGGGTTCCGGTATGCCATGGGTCTGTCAGCTGTTGAGTCAGCCTCATCATAAGGTTCCGGTACCGCGGCCCTTGCCTGCCGGTACCTTGGGGGAATCTCATCTTCCTCTTCATACGCAGCCCTTGCCGCTTGATAATTTTTCCCGGTTTCGTGTTTACCGGCATGATTGTTTCCGGCATAGCCTCTTTTGGCGTAGCCTCGATCTGCCCCTTGGCTTTTACTTCCGGCATCATATTGCCCGGCTTTCTGTTTTCCGGCAAGGACCGGATCGTACACAGTTATCTGCTGCGCATTCACCTCTTTTTCCCTTCTTTTATCCGGATGAGGGGACGATGCTTGTCCCTGAGACTTGCTACCGGCATTCTTTGTTGAACGCGCGGACTTCGAAGCCACAGCTTTGTTTAACTTAGCCAGCTGCTCAGCGTTTTGCTGCTCGATGGTTTCAAGCAGCTCCCGGACACGCTCTTGCTGTTTTACCAGAGCATCCCCGGAAAGTGATTCGCACAGCTCTACCGCAGCTTTAGCAGCTTTTATAGTTTTATCCGGGCTACTGTACTTAGGCTTCTCTATGATACTTACAGATGCGGAGGCACTTTTACCGGCGAGAATTTCTTTGCGCAGATCCTGATCTAGATTCCGAGCCTTAAGCCGGTTTTCCGGTACCCTAGCAGCATGTGCGCTAACAGAAGCAAAGCCATGGGCAGCGTTATACTCACGTAGGGTTAGGTTCAGCTCGCGCTGCGCCCGGATGATGTCCTTGCCGTTCTCGAGCAGCTTCTGGCGCTGCGCCTCTAGCTCCGCTTGCGCTGCTGCCGGGTCGATGTTCTGCGCGATGGGGGTGGCGAGGACGTTCATCGCTGCTTGGAGTGGTGCCTCCGGTAGCGCTGAAGATGCTCCCGCAACGCCGGGGTCGCGCTCCAGCGGTGGCTTGGCCGCGCGGGTTGAATCCGCACGCCCAGCACCTTCTTCCGCAGCTTCTTTGTCGGCATCGACCGCGCCTGCCATCATCACCTCCACGCTGCCAGGAGCGCGGCCAGCATGTAGCCATCTTGGCGGATCCGGCGCCACCAGCACCGGCGAGAGGCGTGATGGCGTGTAACTCACACGTTCGTTGGGAACCCCAAGAGGAAGGTATGATGCGCACAGCAGCAAGTTTTCCCTCAGAAAGAAACCAAGGTTTATCGAACCAGGAGGAGCCAAGAAGCACATTGAAGGTTGATGGCGGCGGGATGTAGTGCGGCGCACCACCAGGGATTCCGGCGCCAACGTGGAACCTGCACAACACAACCAAAGTACTTTGCCCCAACGAAACAGTGAGGTTGTCAATCTCACCGGCTTGCTGTAACAAAGGATTAACCGTATTGTGTGGAAGATGATTGTTTGCAGAAAACAGTAGAACAGTATTGCAGTAGATTGTATTTCAGTAAAGAGAATTGGACCGGGGTCCACAGTTCACTAGAGGTGTCTCTCCCATAAGACAAACAGCATGTTGGGTGAACAAATTACAGTTGGGCAATTGACAAATAAAGAGGGCATGACCATGCACATACATATTATGATGAGTATAGTGAGATTTAATTGGGCATTACGACAAAGTACATAGACCGCCATCCAACTGCATCTATGCCTAAAAAGTCCACCTTCAGGTTATCATCCGAACCCCCTCCAGTATTAAGTTGCTAACAACAGACAATTGCATTAAGTATTGCGCGTAATGTAACTAGTGACTACATCCTTGAACATAGCACCAATGTTTTATCCCTAGTGGCAACAGCACATCCATAACCTTAGAGGTTCTTGTCACCCCTCCAGATTCACGGAGACATGAACCCACTATCGAGCATAAATACTCCCTCTTGGAGTTACTAGCATCAACTTGGCCAGAGCATCTACTAATAACGGAGAGCATGCAAGATCATAAACAACACATAGACATAGCTTTGATAATCAACATAACAAGTATTCTCTATTCATCGGATCCCAACAAACGCAACATATAGAATTACAGATAGATGATCTTGATCATGTTAGGCAGCTCACAAGATCCGACAATGATAGCACAATGGGGAGAAGACAACCATCTAGCTACTGCTATGGACCCATAGTCCAGGGGTAGACTACTCACACATCACACCGGAGGCGACCATGGCGGCGTAGAGTCCTCCGGGAGATGATTCCCCTCTCCGGCAGGGTGCCGGAGGCGATCTCCTGGATCCCCCGAGATGGGATCGGCGGCGGCGGCGGCGTCTCTGGAAGGTTTTCCGTATCGTGGCTCTCGGTACTGGGGTTTTCGTCACGGAGGCTATTTGTAGGCGGAAGGGCAGGTCAAGAGGCGGCACGAGGGCCCCACACCACAGGGCCGCGCGGCCAAGGGGGGGCCGCGCCGCCCTAGGGTGTGGCCCCCTCGTGGCCCCTCTTCGTCTCTTCTTCGGACTTCTGGAAGCTTCGTGGCAAAATAGGACCCTGGGCGTTGATTTCGTCCAATTCCGAGAATATTTCCTTACTAGGATTTCTGAAACCAAAAACAGCAGAAAACAGCAACTGGCACTTCGGCATCTTGTTAATAGGTTAGTTCCAGAAAATGCACGAATATGACATAAAGTGTGCATAAAACATGTAGATAACATCAATAATGTGGCATGGAACATAAGAAATTATCGATACGTTGGAGACGTATCAGCATCCCCAAGCTTAGTTCTGCTCGTCCCGAGCAGGTAAAACGATAAAACAGATAATTTCTGGAGTGACATGCCATCATAACCTTGATCATACTATTTGTAAAGCATATGTAGTGAATGCAGCGATCAAAACAATGTGTATGACATGAGTAAACAAGTGAATCATAAAGCAAAGACTTTTCATGAATAGCACTTCAAGACAAGCATCAATAAGTCTTGCATAAGAGTTAACTCATAAAGCAATAATTCATAGTAAAAGCATTGAAGCAACACAAAGGAAGATTAAGTTTCAGCGGTTGCTTTCAACTTGTAACATGTATATCTCATGGATATTGTCAACATAGAGTAATATAATAAGTGCAATAAGCAAGTATGTAGGAATCAATGCACAGTTCACACAAGTGTTTGCTTCTTGAGGTGGAGAGAAATAGGTGAACTGACTCAACATTGAAAGTAAAAGAATGGTCCTTCATAGAGGAAAAGCATCGATTGCTATATTTGTGCTAGAGCTTTGATTTTGAAAACATGAAACAATTTTGTCAACGGTAGTAATAAAGCATATGTATCATGTAAATTATATCTTAAAAGTTGCAAGCCTCATGCATAGTATACTAATAGTGCCCGCACCTTGTCCTAATTAGCTTGGACTACCGGATCATCACAATGCACATGTTTTAACCAAGTGTCACAAAGGGGTACCTCTATGCCGCCTGTACAAAGGTCTAAGGAGAAAGCTCGCATTTGGATTTCTCGCTATTGATTATTCTCAACTTAGACATCCATACCGGGACAACATAGACAACAGATAATGGACTCCTCTTTTATGCATAAGCATGTAACAACAATTAATAATTTTCTCATTTGAGATTGAGGATATATGTCCAAAACTGAAACTTCCACCATGGATCATGGCTTTAGTTAGCGGCCCAATGTTCTTCTCTAACAATATGCATGCTTAATCATAAGGTGGTAGATCTCTCTTACTTCAGACAAGACGAACATGCATAGCAACTCACATGAAATTCAACAATGAATAGTTGATGGCGTCCCCAGTGAACATGGTTATCGCACAACAAGCAACTTAATAAGAGATAAAGTGCATAATTACATATTCAATACTACAATAGTTTTTAAGCTATTTGTCCCATGAGCTATATATTGCAAAGGTGAATGATGGAATTTTAAAGGTAGCACTCAAGCAATTTACTTTGGAATGGCGGAAAATACCATGTAGTAGGTAGGTATGGTGGACACAAATGGCATAGTGGTTGGCTCAAGTATTTTGGATGCATGAGAAGTATTCCCTGTCGATACAAGGTTTAGGCTAGCAAGGCTTATTTGAAACAAACACAAGGATGAACCGGTGCAGCAAAACTCACATAAAAGACATATTGAAAACATTATAAGACTCTACACCGTCTTCCTTGTTGTTCAAACTCAATACTAGAAATTATCTAGACATTAGAGAGACCAAATATGCAAACCAAATTTTAGCATGCTCTATGTATTTCTTCATTAATGGGTGCAAAGCATATGATGCAAGAGCTTAATCATGAGCACAACAATTGCCAAGTATCACATTATCCAAGACATTAATAGCAATTACTACATGTATCATTTTCCAATTCCAACCATATAACAATTTAACGAAGAAGAAACTTCGCCATGAATACTATGAGTAGAAAACAAGGACATACTTGTCCATATGCTACAGCGGAGCGTGTCTCTCTCCCATAAAGTGAATGCTAGGATACATTTTATTCAAACAAAACAAAAACAAAAACAAACCGACGCTCCAAGAAAAGCACATAAGATGTGATGGAATAAAAATATAGTTTCAGGGGAGGAACCTGATAATGTTGTCGATGAAGAAGGGGATGCCTTGGGCATCCCCAAGCTTAGACGCTTGAGTCTTCTTAGAATATGCAGGGGTGAACCACCGGGGCATCCCCAAGCTTAGAGCTTTCACTCTTCTTGATCATGTTGCATCATACTCCTCTCTTGATCCTTGAAAACTTCCTCCACACCAAACTTAGAACAACTCATTAGAGGGTTAGTGCACAATAAAAATTAACATATTCAGAGGTGACACAATCATTCTTAACACTTCTGGACATTGCATAAAGCTACTGGACATTAATGGATCAAAGAAATTCATCCAACATAGCAAAAGAGGCAATGCGAAATAAAAGGCAGAATCTGTCAAAACAGAACAGTTCGTATTGACGAATTTTAAAATGGCACCAGACTTGCTCAAATGAAAATGCTCAAATTGAATGAAAGTTGCGTACATATCTTAGGATCACTCACGTAAATTGGCTTAATTTTCTGAGTTACCTACAGGGAGGTAGACCCAGATTCGTGACAGCAAAGAAATCTGGAACTGCGCAGTAATCCAAATCTAGTACTTACTTTTCTATCAACGGCTTTACTTGGCACAACAAAACACTAAACTAAGATAAGGAGAGGTTGCTACAGTAGTAAACAACTTCCAAGACACAAAATAAAAACAAAGTACTGTAGGTAAAAACATGGGTTGTCTCCCATAAGCGCTTTTCTTTAACGCCTTTCAGCTAGGCGCAGAAAGTGTGTATCAAGTATTATCGGAGGGTGGTGCATTCTCAGCGGGGTGCGGAGTTTTCTCAACTATGCATACTATCTTTTCTATGTGAGTTTCAGAGGCTCCCTTTTCATTAGTCTTGGGCTTGCTACTCTCATCAAACAAATCTTCGGGAACAATCCAATCAAAATTCTTTTCTAGTGCCTCACACATTCCCAAGAGCTTGCAAGGTATTGATGTTTTAATATCCCCCTCATAATTAACTTCATTAGTGTACTTTTGTCTCTCCTTTTCCATCTTCTCAAGGGTACTGGCAAAGTTGGTGTAAGAGCCTAGCATATTATATTTAGTGAAGACTTTTCTAGCTTCTAACGCGTGTACTAAAGAAGCAACAGCAATTTCATAAGTGGGGGCAAGTTCTACCAAGTGTCTATCTTCAAAATCTTCGACCGTACTAATATGAGTGAAAAAAATTTCTATATTGTCTTTCCCAAGGATAGACCCTCGGCCTACCGGTACATCTTTAAGAACAAACTTAGGAGGAAACATGATGAAATAAGTAAAGTAAATGCAAGTAAACTAATTTTTTTGTGTTTTTGATATAGCAAACAAGATAGCAAATAAAGTAAAACTAGCAACTAATTTTTTTTGTATTTTGATTTAGTGCAGCAAACAAAGTAGTAAATAAAACTAAGCAAGACAAAAACAAAGTAAAGAGATTGAGAAGTGGAGACTCCCCTTGCAGCGTGTCTTGATCTCCCCGGCAACGGCGCCAGAAAAAGAGCTTGATGGCGTGTAACTCACACGTTCGTTGGGAACCCCAAGAGGAAGGTATGATGCGCACAGTAGCAAGTTTTCCCTCAGAAAGAAACCAAGGTTTATCGAACCAGGAGGAGCCAAGAAGCACGTTGAAGGTTGATGGCGGCGGGATGTAGTGCGGCGCAACACCAGGGATTCCGGCGCCAACGTGGAACCTGCACAACACAACCAAAGTACTTTGCCCCAATGAAACAGTGAGGTTGTCAATCTCACCGGCTTGCTGTAACAAAGGATTAACCGTATTGTGTGGAAGATGATTGTTTGCAGAAAACAGTAGAACAGTATTGCAGTAGATTGTATTTCAGTAAAGAGAATTGGACCGGGGTCCACAGTTCACTAGAGGTGTCTCTCCCATAAGACAAACAGCATGTTGGGTGAACAAATTACAGTTGGGCAATTGACAAATAAAGAGGGCATGACCATGCACATACATATTATGATGAGTATAGTGAGATTTAATTGGGCATTACGACAAAGTACATAGACCGCCATCCAACTGCATCTATGCCTAAAAAGTCCACCTTCAGGACAACGAGGGCCCGGCCGGCGGCCGCTGCAGCAGCGACGACGAGCCCGCCGGGAGTAGCGCCGACAGCGGCGACGACGGCGATGACGAGGGCAGCGATGGCCCGTAGATAGGACCCTTAGCATAGGATCAGCAGTAGTAGATGGGGCAATGTACCCCCTAGTATTTCGTTTTGAGAGCAATCAGCTCTTTATGTAAGAAATCCTATTTATCAATGAAGAATTTCCCCCAGTTTGATTTTGCCGATTTCCTTTAAGCTAATTTAGCCGATTCCCCCTCATACTAACTTTGCCGATTGTTCACTTAGCCAATGCTCAATGAGCCGATAGCAACGCATCGGTTCTTCACAATCTATCCTTCAACTCTTCAACTGATGACTTTGAGATCTGGTGGATAATGTGGAAGACCCTTGCCTTCAAGAGAGCCCTTAAATTCCTCCCACCAGCTCCAGTGATCCTCTTCTACGCGAACTCCCATTTTTTAAGAAGGTTGCGACGAAGGACCAGCCGATGACACCCCAATCGTCTTCTAAAACAGAGCATCTACCAGGCCAGCTGCCCCCCGAGCCTCAGTCAAGGCGAGAATAGCGGTGAGGATGCACAGATCAGACAAAGGGCTTTGAACTCAGGTAATTCTGAGACAGCCACCATGCCGAGCCAGCCAAACTTGCCCCCATCGATCGCCTCTTCTTCCGTTGAAAGCCGATATTGTAGACGAAACACCAACGGCTTAATGAGCAAAAGGCTGCCTTGCATGCCAAAACTGACGCTTCTGACAGTACTGCTGAACTGGCGTAAAGGGTTGGAAGTCCTCGAAGAGAAAGTTCGGGCACCAAAATCGGCTCATTGCAGCTGAGGAAGCTCTCATTGTTCACTCCCTCAAGGGAGCAGAAGGCCTTGAAGCTGAACTGAAGACCGACTTGGTGAAAATCCGCGTCTTGAACACGCAGCGGGTAGATCCTGTGTAATCGTACTAGAGTCGATGGCTGTGCATCGGCTGTATACCATGAGAATTTTTTACTGGCCGATTTTTCTATCGGCCCCCAATATTTCACTGCACATGTATCGCACATGTTCATCTGATTAGGTGCCCCCCGAGCCGAATACGTCGAGTAGCTGCGGATATCGGCTCTGTAGTTAGCCAAGGCACTGTGTTTGAACGTCGGCTCCGTTAGGACTAATGTTGACTCTCATCAGCTGACGTAAAACCGCTGCCCATTAGATCGACGTTGAACACAGGCAGAACGTATGGTGAGGATAATTTTGGCCAATTGCTGGAATCGGCCTCCACGTTGATTGAATCGCTCAATGAAGGTTTTGCAATGTTCCTCCATAGATCTTTGGGGCCGATCCCAAGGATCGGCCTTGCCACGTTTGTCCATAGGTTTGTTCTTGCTATACGGTCAGGCCGGTGGATAAGACCAGCCTAACCCCATCCTTCGTCACGTCGATACGCTTGCAGTCGTCCAAATTGATGCCTGAGAGTGGCTCTTAGCCTGTTGTCTCCCAAGCGTTCATGCCAGCCGTTGAAATCTGGGCTGAGTCATCTGCATGGACGACCTCTACTTCATCTCCATCCCACTGTATTACGCATTGGTGCATCGTGGATGGAATGTAGCAGTTGGCGTGGATCCAATCTCTTCCTAGCAGGACAGCATAGGTGCTCTTGCTATCGACAATAAAGAGCATCGTAGGGATGGTTTTCCTTCCTACGGTCAGATCCACGTTCAGAACACCTTGTGCGTCAGATGCTTGGCCATTGAAATCGCTCAGTGTCACGTTAGTCTTGATCAGATCCGAGCTAGAGCGTCCCAACCGACGTAGCATGGAGTATGGCATAATGTTGACTGCCGCTCCAGTGTCCACCAGCATCTTGTTGACAGGCTGCCCATCGATATAACCTCGCAAGTACAGGGCCTTCAGATGTCTGTAGCTTCTTTCTTGTGGCTTCTCAAAGATAACTGGCCGTGGGCCGCAGTCAAGTTGTGCCACAGGTGCTTCGTCTAATCCTAGAGCACTAAACTCCGTCGGAAGGATGAACACCATGTTTGTGCCAGCCGATGTTTCATCATCGGCTTTCTTTTGTCTGGGGCGCCACTCTTTCCTTTGTGGCCGACCTTCTTCGTCCAGGGTTCGCTGAATTTTAGCAGCCAGATCAGGCCGCGCCTTCCTCAACGTGTGCAGGTATAACCTTTCGGCTTCCTCCAAACCACGTAGTCGCTGAACCCTACGCTTTTGGGAACGGCTGAGTCCATCAGGGCACCACCTTGGCCGGTGGTACTTATCTTCTTCTTCTTCATCGTCTTCCAATTCCTCGAGGTCTTCCACCCGAGAGGACTCAGCGTGCTTGTTCCGAGGCGGGAGAGGCCCTAGACGTTTGAACACGGACACGTTAGCTGCATCCTTCCTCTTCTGTCTACATTCTGGGCAGTTGCCGATTGTAGGCAATCGGCTCATTCCTGAATCCCAGCAGTGTCTGAAGAAGGGACAGTCCCAATGCATATCCTCGTCGTCTTGCTCTCTTGACTTTTCCTTGGCATGGCGCTCATATCTCTCCTCGTCGCGATCATGCCGACGATGTCTCCTGGCGTCCCCAGCCAGACGATCTCTTTCACCATCATCGTTGGGTCGTCGGCGTTGGTCATATTGACTCACATACTTGTTGAGGAGGTGATCAGAGAGAGGTCGCTGATATCTCACATTCCTCACTTCTCCCTCTGTGATGTAGCGCTTGCCATCGTGACGGAGCCGATCACGTGGAACGGCTTCCTCTGTGTCCTTGCTACGAGAGCAGCTGCCCTCGTCTCCGTCCTTACCAGAGTGGTGTCCAGGTCCTACCATGTTGATATTGAGCGAGAATCCTGGCTGGCACCCTCCAGGGTAAGTGCACTCCACCATGTTAACGGCGGGGAAAGGGTGCGTGTTGACTTTCATGGCGTACTGGCTGAAAATTAGACGCCCTTGTTCTATCGCCATTTGGACTTGCTGCCGCCACACCCTGCAGTCGTTGGTGGCATGGGTGAACGTGTTATGCCACTTGCAGTATGGCTTTCCATTCAGCTCCTGCGCCGTGGGGATCTTGTGGCCTTCGGGTACCTTTAGCTGCTTCTCCTTAAGTAAGAGGTCGAAAATCTGCTCAGCTTTGGTAACGTCGAAGTCAAACCCTCTGGGAGGACCTTGTGGCTTAACCCACTTGCAGGACACGGGGCTTGCCCCCCGAGTCCATTTAGCCACTGCTACCTCTTGATCTCCCGCAGAGCCTTCGTCTTCATCTGCCTCAACCAAGACCACCGCACGCTTGAATTTATCCTGGTATACATCTGGGTGGCGCTGTTCATATACTGAGAGCTTCTGCACCATGTGCGCCAGTGAAGGGTAGTCTGCTTGGGAGGCCACGTCCTTGATCGGTGATGCGAGACCCACCACCGCCAACTCGACTGCTTCTTTTTCAGTCACACGAGCCGAATAGCATCGGTTCCTAACGGTCCTGAAGCGCTGGACGTATTCTGACACTGTTTCTCCGCGCTTCTGATGTACTTGTGCTAAATCGGCAATGCCAGCCTCGGAAGCCTCTGAGTGATACTGCATGTGGAACTGCTCTTCCAACTGCTTCCAAGTCCGGATTGAGTCTGGTGGCAGCGATGTGTACCACCCGAAAGCCGATCCTGTGAGGGACTGTGCGAAGAACCTCACACGCAGCTCATCTGATGCTGAGATCGTGCCCAGCTGTGCCAAATATCGGCTCACATGCTCGATGGAGCTGGAACCATCTGATCCATTAAACTTGGAGAAATCAGGGAGCCGATATTTGGGTGGTAGCGGGATCAACTCGTACTCGTTGGGGTACGGCTTGGAATAGCCGATTGTCCTCCTTTTCGGCACCATGCCGAACTGATCTCTCAGGATGGTACTGATCTGATCCGCGGTGCTGGCTGCAGGAGTCGAACTCTGAAGATTCGCCGGAGTGGCATACTTAGCCAGCCATGCTTGCTTTTCCAGCTCTGAGCCAACTGCAGGAGCTGAGCTCTGGAGGTTTGTCGGAGTGGCATACTTAGCTAGCCACGTCTGCTTCTCAAGATCTGTTCCCGAAGTTCCTCCTGTTGTTCCAAAGGTCCCTGCTGTTGCAGTCTGGTTTGTGAGTGCCCAGTTACTGCAGTCTGGCACGTATGTGCACGTGTATCCGTGAGGGATCTCCTTAGGCGCCTCATGCAAGAACTGGTAGTCGCTAGGGTCACCACCGATCTTGTAGACGACGTATGCCGGTGAATTCGGCACTTCTGGTGCTGCCAACGCGAATGGCAGCGGTGGACGGGACTGGAGTGGCATTTCTCCTTGGTAAGTCCCGAGAGCTGGTCCTGACGGAGAGTACTGATGCCTCATGATTTCCTGGATCACCCGAAGAGCGACACGCTCCAAAGTGTTCACCAGGCTCTCAGAATGGCGGTGCAGCGAGTGAGCTACCATGAAGTTAATCTCCTGACGCAGGGACCTGGTGCGTTCTTCTGACGGGGCGGACAGGTCCACTCCATCGAGCGCCTTCAGGTGAGAACCCTTTCCACCTGATGCCATGTGAGCGGGTTCTGTGAAAAGAGCCGATGAGGTCGGCTTCGAGGATTGCTTTGACCTCGTCATACTTCTTCTTGAGCTCCTCGGTCAGATCCTCGTACGTGACTGGGGTGCCTTCCGCCATCTCAGATGTAGATGGCGATGCGGTTGATGTCGAAGATTGTCCCACCGGGCGTGCCAGAATGTGTTGCGGTCAGAAACCCACCGGCGAGCAGCGACGGGCAACACAGTAGAGCCGGGAGGCTCCCAGGACTGCGGCTGGCCCTGGTCCCTCCGAGCGACGGCCCGCAAAGACTCGGCACGCACGTCCGATGCTGGTGCAAGGGCGTGCCACCTGACCTATACCTGGTCAGGAAGGTGATGGATGTGCCTCGCTTAGTTTCCTGCATGGCATACACGTAAACATTAAATACGAGCCTCGATCGGCTCTCAGGTTGTCCTGTGAATCGGCTCAAAGAGCCGATCCACCCATGATCCGTACGAGGTGTACGAATATATGGTGGTCCTGCTTGATCAAAATAAAGCTAAAACGACCTACTACGATTTAGGGTTTTCACCACATAATCGGAACATCCTACTCGTGATTGAGCCTGGCGGCCACGCACGGTGATCGTAAACCGACCCTAGACAAGGCCTAAAAACCAACACGAGGTTGATCCCCGGAACATCCTGTCTAGGGCTAGCAAACTACACCCTACGCGCCACTGGATCCTTCAACCCGTTTGTAAGGCCTAACTATGCAGATATTAAACTAATCCTTGGGGAACAAGGAGCAATCATAACGGATCGGATCTACTAAATAATGATCAAGCGGGGTGCCGCCCTTACACCTAAGATAGGTGTAAAGGCGGCTAGACGTCTCAGGGTTGCACGACGACAGCATATGATACGATGAACAATGCTAACCCTAACGCGTCTAAGATAACTACGTTGCTCGCCATCAAAAAGGCTTCAGTACGAGCAACGCATGAATAGCAAATAAACATGTACTGCCTAGATCGCAAGATGCGATCTAGGCAGCATGATGCTTACCCGGAAGAAACCCTCGAGACAAGGGAGTTGGCGATGCGCCTAGATTGGTTTGTGGTGAACGTGATTGTTGTTTATTTCATAAACCCTAGATACATATTTATAGTCCGTAGACTTTCTAACGTGGGAATAATCCCAACCGTGCACGAGCCAAACTCTAACTAACCGACACGTATCCTATCATATTTACAGATACAAGGGCAAACTAGCCCAAACTTCGTGTACAAGGCCGGTTCGCGTATTCTTCCATGTATATTCTTCAAGCCCATCTTGATCGCGGCCCACCTCTGACTCGGTCAAATTCTGGTGATACCACAATGATCACCAATTCTAACAGAGAGCATAGGAACACTAGCTTTCCTAGACTTATTAGGATGTGAAACAATATTAGAAGCATCTTCACAGAAAATAATATGACCATCTTCTACATTTTCAGTCACAAGATCTTTAACTATTGCAATGGCAGGTTCAACCTTTATTTGCTCTTTAGGTTCTATAGGTTTCTTTGCACTTTTATTAACCGCACTAGTTATAACAGAATACTCCTTCATTTTAGCAGGAAAAAGGAGTTTTTTCAATATAAGCTTCAGGAAGAATATGATCAACAGTTTTAATTTCAACGCATTTATCTATAGGTGAATCAGTTTTATCTTTGTAAGGTTCATGATACTTATCAAAATTCTTCGTAGGCAATTCAAAATGAGAAGCAAAAGCTTTATAAAAATTTGCAACAACTTGAGAGTCAAGACCGTAAGTAGCACTCATATTACGAAATTTATCAGTATCCATAAAAGTTTTAATGCATTCATAATCATAATTTATACCTGACTCTCTATCTTTGTCGTTCTCCCATCCTTCAGTATTCTCCTGAATCCGATCAAGAAGGTCCCGTTTAAACTCTTCTTTGTTGCGTGTGAATGATCCAGAACAAGTAGTATCCAGCAAGGTTTTATCTTGAAAAGAAAGTCTTGCATAGAAATTATCAATGATGATATTACCAGGAAGCTCATGAATGGGGCATTTGAGCATTAAAGACTTCAATCTCCCCCATGATTGGGCAATACTCTCTCCATCATGAGGCCAAAAATTATATATGCGGTTCCGGTCTTTGTGAATTTCACTTGGAGGATAAAATTTAGAATAAAATAGAGGCATAATATCCTTCCAATCAAGAGAATCCCCATTCTTCAACAATTTATACCAATGCGCCGCTTTACCAGACAGCGATATAGAGAATAGTTTCTTCCTAACTTCAACCATAGCAATACTTGCACACTTGAATAACCCGCATAATTCATGTAAAAACAGTAAATGATCTCCAGGATGGACGGTTCCATCCCCTTCATAGCGGTTATCCACAACACGTTCAATAATTTTCATAGATATTTTATATGGAACCTCTTTCTCACCTGGCGCCTCATCCACTACCTTTGCAGTAGTAGTAGATTTCCCAAATAGAAATTCAAGAGAAGATCTCTCCATAATGAATTATAGCAGCAGGCAGAAATAAAAGCAGCACGCACAGTAAAAGTTTCCCTTACCAATTCCACTTACCAATAGCGCTTCACTCCCCGGCAACGGCGCCAGAAAATAGTCTTGATGACCCACAAGTACAGGGGGTGTATCGTAGTACTTTCGATAAATAAGAGTGTCGAACCCAACGAGGAGCAGAAGGTGTTGACAAGCAGTTTCGGTGAAGGATTCACTGTAAATGCTCACAGACAAGTATTCAGGGGGTTTTGATATAGAAGATAAATAAAGTACAAGTAAGTAAAATGCGAGAGTTATAATTGCAGCGAGTGGCCCAATCCTTTTTAGCACAAAGGACAAGCCGGTTTGTTTACTTATAACGACCAAACATTCTTGAGGACACACGGGAATTTAGTCTAGTGCTTTCGCTTCATATAGTTGATTAATCTTCATTGTTTTGATAAGTGTTGTGTGGGTGAACCTATGCTAATGCACCCCCCTTCCTAGGACTAATACATACTTGTGATTATACCCCTTGCAAGCATCCGCAAATACAAGAAAGTAATCAAGATAAATCTAACCACAGCCTTAAACTCTGAGATCCTGCTATCCCTCCTGCATCGATATACCAACGGGGGTTCAGGTTGCTGTCACTCCGGCAACCCCACAATTGGCACACGAATACAAGATGTATTCCCCTAGGCCCATAAAGGTGAAGTATCATGTAGTCGACGTTGATACGTCTCCGACGTATCGATAATTTCTTGTGTTCCATGCCACATTATTGATGATATCTACATGTTTTATGCACACTTTATGTCATATTCGTGCATTTTCTGGAACTAACCTATTAACAAGATGCCGAAGTGCCGATTCTTTGTTTTCTGCTGTTTTTGGTTTCAGAAATCCTAGTAACGAAATATTCTCGGAATTGGACGAAATCAACGCCCAGGTTCCTATTTTGCCCGGAAGCATCCAGAACACCCGAGAGCCGCCAGAGGGAAGCCCTGGGGGCCCCACACTACACCCTGGCGCGGCCAGAGGGGGGGCCGCGCCGCCCTATGGTGTGGTGGCCCCAGGCCCCCTCCGAGGCTGCCCTTCCGCCTATTTAAAGCCTCCGTCGCGAAAACCCTATCACGTTCGACGAAACCCACAGAAACCTTCCAGAGCCGCCGCCATCGCGAAGCCAAGATCTGGGGGACAGGAGTCTCTGTTCCGGCACGCCGCCGGAACGGGGAAGTGCCCCCGGAAGGCTTCTCCATCGACACCGCTGCCATCTCCACCGCCATCTTCATCACCGCTGCTGCTCCCATGAGGAGGGAGTAGTTCTCCATCGAGGCTCGGGGCTGTACCGGTAGCTATGTGGTTCATCTCTCTCCCATGTACCTCAATACAATAATCTCATGAGCTGCTTTACATGATTGAGATTCATATGAGTTTTGTATCACTATTCATCTATGTGCTACTCTACTGATGTTATTAAAGTAGTTTTATTCCTCCTACACGGTGTAATGGTGACAGTGTGTGCATCCGTGTTAGTACTTGGCGTATGCTATGATTATGATCTCTTGTAGATTATGAAGTTAACTATTGCTATGATGGTATTGATGTGATCTATTCCTCCTACATAGCGTGAAGGTGACAGTGTGCATGCTATGTTAGTACTTGGTTTAGTCTTATTGATCTTTCATGCACTGTAAGGTTATTTAAATATGAACATTGAATTGTGGAGCTTGTTAACTCCGGCATTGAGGGTTCGTGTAATCCTACGCAATGTGTTCATCATCCAACAAGAGTGTAGAGTATGCATTTATCTATTCTGTTATGTGATCAATGTTGAGAGTGTCCACTAGTGAAAGTCTGATCCCTAGGCCTTGTTCCTAAATACTGCTATCGCTGCTTGTTTACTATTTTACTGCGTTACTACTGCTGCGTTACTACTGCTTGTTTACTATCCTGGGCAAAGCACTTTTCTGGTGCCGTTGCCACTGCTCATATATATTCATACCACCTGTATTTCACTATCTCTTCGCCGAGCTAGTGCACCTATTAGGTGTGTTGGGGACATAAGAGACTTCTTGCTTTGTGGTTGCAGGGTTGCATGAGAGGGATATCTTTGACCTCTTCCTCCCTGAGTTCGATAAACCTTGGGTGATCCACTTAAGGGAAAACTTGCTGCTATTCTACAAACCTCTGCTCTTGGAGGCCCAACACTGTCTACAGGAAAAGGAGGGGGCGTAGACATCAGACGTTCACATGACACCACTAGAAGAATAACACCACAACTTAAATATCAAAGCATTGAATATTACCCAACATAGTTCACTACTAACATTTAGACTTCACCCATGTCCTCAAGAATTAAACGAACTACTCACGAGACATCATATGGAACATGATCAGAGGTGATATGATGATGAATAACAATCTGAACATAAACCTTGGTTCAATGGTTTCACTCAATAGCATCAATAACAAGTAGTAATCAATACCAGGAGAGTTTCTGTGGAGACCCGGCATACCACTGCATGGTGTAGTATGCAAGTCTGATATAACACCAATGAAACACCGTTCCACTAGTATTATATCGCTCAGAGTGGTACAACAGAAACATATGCGGGTCCAAGGCATGTCTATAGAATTAAATACAGACTCTGTTACATAAGATCAGCACAGCCTCCTACTTTACAATGAGGTAAAACTGCAGACAACTCCAGAAGAACGTCTCGTAGTCTAATCCTATCACGAACTCTATTTGTAAAGTATTTATCTAGCTATAGAGGCTAAGAATAGATTCTAGCTAAATAGGAGCTAGGTTTAGGAAGCTAGTTCCCTTCTAGGGCTAAACTAGGTTTTCTCCTTGATGGATGTGGTATCTGACTCCTCTGACAGGGTCCTGTATCTTGAAGTAGTTGTTGACTCCTCGGTCTTCGAGTTGCACTGTAGATCCTCCTTCGATGCCTCCATATCTAAGCAGGGGATTTAAGAGTGGGATGAGTACGAGCGTACTCAACAAGTTCATTATAGGAAAGATGTGTTTAATGCACTAGCTACGGCATTAGACCAGAAAGTCTAATACCAATGCAGGTTTTCATAACCATTTCTTCAAAAGGTTGCTTTTATTCAGAAGAACTATGTCCGTCAGCCTTCACCGGTTTACTAGAACTTCATGGAGCTCCTTTCCGGCCGCGTTCGCAGTTCCATATCCCGGAACAGGGAGTGACAGGTCACGGTTCTTTACACTCTGCAGAGGTGTGTTGCTTTACCCATAAGAGATCTTATCCTTGGTGCCAACCAGGTGTACATTCCTGTCCACACTTCCTATGGTGTGAGGCTGTCAACACCCGGATTTTTAAGTCCAGATGCCTATTATGCCGTACATCGCAATCCCAGGAATAATGTTTTTGCGAGACATAATAGTAAGTAGCATAGAGTCATCATTTATTACAACACATATTGTCTTACAACCATAGATCACATGATCCAAATATTACACGAATATATTGTTCAACATCACAAATAGTAGCGGAAGCGAAGTAGTAGTGGACTATCTATTCCACAGGCAACGCTTGACATTAGAAGACGATCCTAGTTATCGTAGATGTCCTGTTGTCCGTCATCCTGATACTGGTGCTCTCCTTCATAGTCTGGCATTTGAATAGCCAGGGCAAAGCCATGAGTACTTTTAAAATACTCGCAAACTAACTCTACAATAATTACTCATTAAGTGTAATAAGGGGGTGCTAAGCTCTAGGTTCATTTGCATAAAGCCAAGTTTTAGTTTGATAAACATTTAGTAAAGCCTTATCATGTGCTAGACTAACTCAAGTGGGAACATTAGTGTCATTCCCACAACTCATATTGATTCACCACAATAGCACCTTTCAAATTCACCATTCCTTTTTAAGATCAAAACATTTCAATGATAACGGAGATAGTATGGCCTTTCCAATCGTCCGTAACCGTGGACACGGCTATTCGAATAGGTTTAACACTCTGCAGAGGTTGTACTCTTGTGCCACAACTTTTGATTTCATCCGTCGAGGATAACCCCGAATCATCGTAACACAGTACGCGGATCATCAATCGAAACCTTTCACTTATATATGCTAGTATGAGCACCTCTCCCCATGAGCTTGGCCTCCCGGTGGAAACCGCAGTTAACCCGGGAACTGCACAGGGCTTGGGCCGTACATTCACCTCATTTCAACATCAATCCACACTTAACGGAGGCAGCCGCAGCGTAACCCCTATGATGTTTGTTCAGAGGGAACCCATACTAAAATACACAAGTTTCTAGTTAAGCCCTACCCATAATCAGGTATTGTGGGGGTACTTGTATAATTGGAAGGGTATCGCATTCAAACCCAATTATCAATTTTATCAAAAATCACCATCTTCTCTTGTTCAAAATACACCTCCACTTTACTTTCTTTCAAAGTCATTTCACTTCACCATGTTCCCATCTAGAGTAGTCAATTTTAATTGATTAGCACTAGCAACTAAATGAGGGGTGCTATCTAGCTTTGAGTTGTGCTAATCTAACTTCAAGTATTGTTCTACTCTAGACCAAGTGAATCATAAATCAAAAAGTACTTTGAAATAAATAAGCAAAAGTAAAGGTAAGTAAAAACATGGGATAGGTAATACTTAAAAGTAAAGTGTGATGGTGCCTTTGCTCTTGTAGAGCTAAGCACTTGTATTTAGCAAGGGTTAGCTTGCCTTGAGCTGGGTAGTTATCGAAGTTCTCTTCTTCTTCCTGAGAGTAGCCCTCCTCCTCTTGGTATTCCTCGTTACTAGCGTCTATATACGAATACGAGGTATAAATACTAAACCAAGCTCACATACTAAACTAGAAACACTCAAAAGAGTTCACACACTAATCCTATCATCAATCAAACATGGCATGGTGGATTATTTGCTTAGTCTTTATTTGAAAGAAAATAATTTCCTCTCATTATTCCTATTTCTTAAATTGGGTATGTAGATCTTTAGAGGAATTCATTTCTTCTCATTACCTCTTATTAAGATTTAATCTCTTCATATAATAATAGGGTATGAAATATAGGTTGACCCAAAGTCAACATTTCATATCTATTATATGTGAGTTCAATTTAATTGAAGTGCTACACTTCACATAGTTTTAGTACTTAACAATTAAATGGATTAAAATCTCTAAGTAATAATTCTCAAGGGTTCATTAGCCTAAGTCATTCCCCCTGGTTATTAGTACTTAGGATCAAAATTTAAATGAGAGGTAGCTCTCATATTAGTGTTGAGTTTGAATTCCACTTTCAAATGCTCTAGAATTGACTACATAGCCAATTTATTTGATCTAGTCCATGATCATACAAACAACATGTCTATGTTATTGCATAATCAATTAGAGGACATCATTTGTGATTTATTAGAATTGGAATCAATTCAAAATCTATTCTGGTTAAATTTTAAATAAAGTTTGAATGTTCAAAAGTCCCTGTCTTGTCTTTTTTATCAAATTAAATCTACTATGAATTTGGAGGTGGGGCCAGTGGCATTGGATAGATAAATTCATGGGCTTTCCAACGGTATAAAGTTTGCTAAATTTGGTTTGGCAGATTTCAAACTATTCAAATTTTACCAAACCATCAGCAGGGCAATTTGAATAAAGATTAAATCCAATTTGAATTGCTGGGCTAGGCGGGAAAGCTAAACGGGCCGAAACGGTTTAAAATTCACTTCGCAGCCCAACAAGCAACCGGTGCGGGTGGGCTGCCCTGACGAGGTGGGGGCCACCTGTCAGCGGCGCTTAACACGGCGAAGCGGTACGCGGGATATAAACCGTAGGATTAGAACGAGATCCGACGGCGTGTGAACGTCGTCGTCTCCGACGAGCGGCGAGCTCCCTGGCGGCGAGCCGAGGGGGTCGGAGGGCGTACCAGGCCGTTGCAGGTGTCTGGCAAGGTGCGCGGAGAAGGTGTAGTCGATGAGGAAGCCCTGGGTGCAGCGGCGGCGCTCGGGGAAGCTCCAATCGAAGCAGGGCTTCCGCGGGCTCCGGCGGACTTGAGCTCGCGATTCGAGCAGCTCCGGCGAGGACTGATGAAATTGATTGGTGGAGGAGGCTCAGTGAGGAGAGGGGAGTGGATTGTGTGAAGAGAGGAGGCGCCGATCGTCGCTATTTATAGAGGGAGGGAGGTGGCCGAGTGTGCTGCAAGGGCGCGTCGACGGCGTGGCCTCTCCGTCGATCGAAGGGGCAAGGCGAGGACGGCATCTTGTAGGCGTCGTCCTGGCGATACTCGAGGACTAGCTGGCGCGGAGAAAAGGTGAAGGGATGGTTCGGGCACTTGCAGGGTTTGCGGCAGGGCGTGCGGCATCATTTGGTCGAGGACGACGGCGACGGTGCAGGGGCAGGCCTGGGCTTGTGTCTAGCATGTAGAGGGCGGGGAGTAGCTGCTCAATGCCGTGGTAGGGATGCAGGAGGAGGACGGTCGCGCTCGAGTGGGCGACGTACTGGCGCGGCCAGTGCGCGCTCACCGCGTTGGCTGGCATGCCCTGGCATGCTTTGGGCGCGCGCGTTCTGGCCAATGCCGAGCGTTGGCGTTGCAGGGGCTTCTACCATCGTCGTCCTTGTGTTGTGTAGATGCTCCAGGACAAGGGCATGGGTTGAAATGGTGGCCAGAGGTGGAGATGCCAAAGGTGGCCGGCATGGCCACGGTATGCATTAGTCTAGGGTTTCTTTTCTTCCTCCTCTCACTTTAATCGACCAAGGCAAGTACTGGGATGATGCAGGGGCTGTAAGAGAGTGCAATGATCAAAGATTAAAGGGGTTTAGTGAAGAAACCAGAGGATAATAGGGTGTAGCTCAAATCTGGATTATTGCATGCAAGGTGTTCGATCATATGGCCGCATAAAGTTTTTATTTGAATTTTGGAAATCTTTTTGGTGAATCTCATTTATATAATTAAAGTGAAGTATTGGTGGTGGTGGCACTCAATTTGGAGTTGTTTTGCAAAATGTCAAAAGTGACATGATCTTCACTTTATTTCAGCATCCCTTCTTGTCACTTTTATTCTGGTCAACCTAGTCAACTCTAGCCATGATGGTCAACATCAAAGTTACTCACCTTGACATGGTCTTGGATGACATGGCTTTGGTTGACCAAGTTTAGTTCAAGAAATGAGAAAACCAGAGGGGTAAAGTGGTGAAGAAAATATATTTGTGACAAGTGACCATTATCATATGTATGTGAGAATTTTGATTTCCTTGGGTTTGATTCTTGATCCAAAGATGCAATTGTGTTAGTTTATCATATTGAAGTATTTTACATGCAAGGGAGCAAGCAATTATGGCCTTGGTTGAGGATTTGCAATTTTGCATAATGTGTATGTAAGTGAAGAATGGGTTTTTCCCATTTTCTCCAATTCCCCTCAAATTAGGGTTTGATGATCTTGATTAGGGTTCACATAGCAATGGTTCAACATACTAACACTCATCATGGCAATTGCACAAAAGAATTTCACTCAAATGCATGTGTCTATATGTGGCACTATATGCATAGAAAAAGTTTTTGTTAATTGCAAAATTTGAGTTTGGGGAGATTGTCCTTCTTGTTTATTATTGTTGAAACTTGGGATGTTACAAACCCTTCCCCCTTACAAAAGATCTCGTCCCGAGATCTGAGAAAACTAGGTACTAAAGAGATCTGGGTACTCAGTCCTCATAAAGTCTTCTCTCTCCCAAGTGGCTTCTTCTTCGGTGTGGTTACTCCATTGGATCTTCAGAAACTTGATACTTCGGGTACGGGTGGTTCTGAAAGCTTCTTCCAGGATGCGAATAGGTACTTCGCGGTATGTCAGATCTGAGTTGATATCCACAGCTCGATGGTCGATGTTCTTGAAAACCTCGGTCTTCTTAGGTACTTCTAAACACTTCCGGAGTAGCGAGATGTGAAACACATTGTGCACCGCTGACATTTCTTCCGGTAACTCCAGCTGATAGGATACTTCTCCTCGGCGGCTCAGGACCTTGAAAGGTCCGACATATTGGGGTGCGAGCTTTCCTCTAAGCTGGAATCTCTGCATTCCTTTAAGAGGGGACACCTTGAGATATACGAAATCTCCGATCTCGAAGGTCATCTCTCGGCGTCTTTTGTCGGCGTAGCTCTTCTGTCTTGATTGGGCTGTCCTGAGATACTCGTGGATCTTGTGAACCTTCTCTTCGGCTTCCCGGAGAATATCTGGTCCAAAGACTTGACTCTCTCCTACCTCCGACCAATTCAGAGGGGTACGGCACTTCCTTCCGTACAGTGCTTCGAAGGGGGCCATCTGCAAGCTGGCTTGGTAGCTGTTGTTGTACGAGAATTCTGCGTACGGCAAGCAGTCTTCCCACTTAGATCCATACTCTAGCACACATGCTCTCAACATATCTTCTAGTATCTGGTTGACTCTTTCGGTCTGACCATCTGTCTGCGGGTGATAGGCGGTGCTGAAATTCAGACGAGTTCCGAGTCCTTCATGTACTTTCTGCCAGAATCTGGAGGTGAATTGGGATCCTCTGTCGGATACTATCGACTTCGGGGTTCCGTGCAGGCTGACTATCCTTGAGATATATAACTCTGCGAGTCTTGGTCCTTGATAGGTGGTCTTGACGGGAATGAAGTGGGCGACTTTGGTTAGTCTGTCGACCACTACCCAGATGGAATCATTCCCTTTACTAGATTTGGGCAGTCCGGTGATGAAGTCCATTCCTACGGAATCCCACTTCCATTCGGGAATCTGTAGTGGTTGCAACAGTCCTGCGGGGAGTTGATGTTCTGCTTTGACTCTTTGACAGATGTCACACTTGGCGATGTAGCTTCCAATTTCTCTCTTCATTCCATGCCACCAGAATTGTTCTTTCAAATCCTGGTACATCTTGGTTCCTCCGGGGTGGATGGAGTATAGGGTGTCGTGAGCTTCTTTCAGAATAACTTGCTTCAATTCTGAGTCTGACGGCACGCAAAGGCGCTTGTTATACCATAGCACTCCTTCTTCATCTACGGTGAATCCCGGTGCCTTTCCGGCGGCTATTTGGTTTTTGATTCCATCGATGCTAGCATTTCCTTTCTGAGCTTCTTTGATCTGACTAATCAGGGTGGGTTGGAGTTCAATGCTGGCGAGGTATCCTTCGCTAACCAGTTCAAGCCTAAACTGTTCAAACTCTTCAAACAGGCTGGGTTGCTCAATTGCTAACATGGAGTTCAACTGACACGGCAGTCTACTCAGAGCATCCGCTACCACATTGGCCTTGCCGGGGTGATAGTGGATTTCCATGTCATAATCCTTGATTAACTCTATCCATCTGCGCTGTCTCATATTCGGCTCCTTCTGCGTGAAGATATACTTCAGGCTCTTGTGATCTGAGTAAACCTCGCATCGATTACCCATGAGGTAATGACGCCATACTTTCAGTGCTAACACCACCGCTGCTAGCTCTAAGTCATGGGTTGGATAGTTCTGTTCATGCTGCTTCAGCTGTCTTGATAGGTAAGATATCACTTTGCCTTCTTGCATCAGCACACATCCAAGACCAATCTTGGAGGCGTCACAGTACACATCAAAGGGCTTGGTAATGTCCGGCATCACCAGTATTGGGGCTGTTGTCAATCTTAGCTTGAGCTGTTGAAAGCTCTCTTCACACTTGTCGGTCCATTCGAACTTCCGGTCCTTCTTCAACAATTGAGTCATTGGTCTTGCTATGCTCGAGAATCCTTCAACGAATCGGCGGTAATATCCCGCCAATCCGAGAAATGCACGGACTTCGGTCTGAGTGGTTGGGGCTTTCCATTCTTCAACAGTCTTGATTTTTGCGGGGTCAACGGCAATTCCTCCGGCTGACAAGATATGACCCAAGAATCCTACTTCTTTCAACCAGAACTCACACTTGCTGAACTTGGCATACAACTGATGTTCCCGAAGGGTATCTAGGACCACTTCCAAATGTTGCTCATGTTCTTCTTCGGACTTGGAGTATATGAGGATGTCGTCGATGAAGACAACGACAAACTTGTCTAGGAAGTTCATAAAGATCTTATTCATGAGATTCATGAAGTAAGCGGGGGCATTGGTCAATCCAAATGACATGACATTGTACTCATACAATCCATATCTGGTGGTAAAGGCAGTTTTGGGGATATCGGTGGCACGAATCTTCAGCTGATGGTATCCTGTCCGCAGATCAATCTTCGAGAATACTTGGGCTCCGGTCAGCTGGTCAAACAGATCTTCTATCTTGGGCAACGGATACTTGTTCTTGATGGTGACATCGTTGAGCTTACGGTAGTCCGTAACCAAACGAGTGGCACCGTCCTTCTTATCCACAAACAAAACTGGCGATCTCCAAGGTGACGCACTTGGTTGAATCAGACCTTTGAATAGCATATCATCCAGTTGCTTCTTCAGTTCCACCAACTCTGCCGGGTTCATGCTATAGGCTCTCTGGGCTATGGGTCCGGTTCCGGGGATTAACTCGATGATAAACTCGATATCCCGATCTGGGGGCATACCGGGTAGATCATCCGAAAACACATCAGGATATCGACAAACGACCCTGATCTGATCCAAGGTGGGTTTGGCTAGGCTTTGATTACAAGTGAATTTTCGGGGCATCCTTTCAGATATGTGTTCGACTATTATTCCGGTGCTACTAGTCATGGTGATGGCCTTCTTGGCACAATCAATCAGTCCATGATGTTTCGCCATCCAGTCCATTCCCAGGACTACTTCCAAACCTTTGGCTCCCAGAACAATCAAATTTGCATAGAATTCTATTTCATGTATTCTGATTGGCACATCTTTGCAAATTTTTCTAGCTTTAGTGGTTGATCCAGGTATTTGAACTATCATGACATGCTTCAAACTGATGGGTTGAATCTTACTAGTGCATGCAAACTCTTCGGTAATGAATGAATGCGATGCTCCGGAATCAAACAGCACTCTTGCGGGTATTGAGTTAACAGAGAACATACCCAGCACAACGTCTGGGGCTTCCTGAGCTTCTTCTGCATTCATGTGGTAGAGGCGGCCGTTGCGGTTGTTCGGGTTGTTGGGGGCAAACTTCTTGTTGGTGGTGACACGACGCTGCTGCTGCGCAGGGCCTGAGGTGTTGGCGGCAGTCTTGGCGAGCTTCTTGGGGCACTCATAGGAGAAGTGCCCAGCCACTCCGCACTCGTAGCAGTTGTAGGTGGACTTGTCCTTGGGGGTGATGGGAACAGCATTGCTCCCAGTCCTTGGAGTAGTGTTGGAGTTATTGTTGGGGGCGCGGGGTGGAGCGCGGTTGAAGTTGTTGTGGTTGTTGTTGTTGTTGTTGTAGTTGTGGTGGCCTCCTAGCCTGGGGTTTCCTCCACTCCGGTTCTGATAACTCGGACGTGGATTCTGCATCGGGGGCTTGTTGTTTCTTGGGGCGAACCCTCCGCTTGAGCTGGGGCGATACTTGTGGTTGTTGCTGGGCCCACTCTGGTTCATCATACGGCGCTTGCGGTTCTCATTGGCTTGGTGTATCTTCCCCTCCATCTGAATGGCGGAGTCAACGAGGGCTTCTAAGTCAGCAAAGGGGATATTGATCAGCACAGTCTGCATCTCATCATGCAGTCCATTCAGAAACCTCTCCTTCCTCTTCTCGACGGTATCCGTCTCATCCGGGGCGTACCTTGACAAGGTGAGGAACTTGTCGCGGTATTCTACCACGGTCATTCTGCCTTGTTTCAATTCCCTAAACTCATCCCTCATCTTCTTAATCAAACCCGGGGGTACGTGATACTTGCTAAACTTGAGTTTGAAGTCTTCCCAAGTCATCATGTGCCCCGCATTTAATGCGCGGGTACTTTTCCACCAGGCACGTGCAGGTCCAGCCAGATAGTGGGTGGCGAACAACACCTTCTCGTTGTCCTCCACTCTGGCAACCTCGAGATTGTTCTCCATAGTCTGGAGCCAATCATCAGCATCGAGGGGTTCCTCTGTCTTGCTGAACACCAGTGGGTTGGTGTTTTGGAAGTTTTTCAGCTTTGACCCTGGGTGGTCGTGGTTTCCGTGGCCTTGATTGCCCTGAGCAAGTTGTTGAAGTGCAGCTAGGTTGGCTTGATGGTCAACTCTCTCAGCTTCTCTTTCTGCCATCATCTGTTGCAGCATTTGCATCATTGCGGCTTCGTTGCGAGTTGGGGGTGCCATCTGAACAGTGATAGGGATCATGAGATGAGAGGGAAATTTCTATGGCTCAAATTTTGGGTTAAAATTTCACACAACTTAAAACTTGATTCATAATAATAATAATATTACACACACACAAACATAGTCATGGAGGTAGCAAATATTACAAGCCAAATGTTCCGGAGGGTTTTAAGAACCCTTTCAACAAACTACGATACATGGGGCGGGTACAAGGGACCGATACATAACACGGGACGCAAGTGCTCAGACGGGACTACTCGCCATCGACGTTGATAGGGTAGACATTGTCTACCCCGGCATCGAGGTGCTCGTGGCCATCCTCGTAAGGGTGGAACTCCAGGTCGTCGTCTTCCTCCTCCTCGTAGTCGTCGTCGTTGCTGACGTAGGAGTAGCCGTCCCCCTGGATGTTCTCCCCTTCACCTTCGCCTTCCAGCTCCTGGATCTGCTCAGCTTGGGCGGCGATGGTCGCCTTCAGAGTGGCGATCCTGGCCTTCAGGCGGTTGATGGCGTGATCCTTCTTCTGGTTGGCACGGCGGAGTGCCCTGCGTTCTCCGGCGATAACCCTGATGGTGTCCGCCTGCTGCGCCAACTGGATGTGAGTGTGGTTGGCGTATTCGCGGGAGTTGTCGAGGTCGATGCGGGTCTCACTCAACATGAAGTCAAGGTGATCCACATGGTGGCGAAGTTGCGGGTGCGACGGCAGGTTCATTGGCACTCCGAGGGAATTGTGCCTTGCATAGTGCACAAAGCGGCTATCCGTGAAGTCCATGAAGTTTTGCCCGCACAGACGTGCGAGTCCTTCCTGAAGTCCCCTTGCGAGACCATCCGCCCAGTTGTTCTCCCTGAAGGAGAACTGGATCCTTGCACTCATTGGGAGCGTGAACCTTCCACGAAGGTTCACCATGATCACCCACTGAAGTTGACCACCGGGCTGGTCATTGAGCATTCCGCCAAAGACTTCCGGTGGTGGGCGCCCGAGGAACTCTGAGAGGGAGAAGAGGTCCCTCTCAAAGATGATCTCTCCACCGTTCCCCAACTGATAGAACTCAGTCTGGAGAAAGGGCTGCGCGTCCACGACGTGATCCATCTGTAGAGAGATTAGATGATTAAGTTAGAGACGTGCAAGTGTTCCAAATTTTAATTCACTTATATGAAGGGCATGAATTTAAAGTTTGTAATAGACTCTTCAAGGTAAGAAAGTGAATAAGGTTTTCATAACTAGTCAAATCATGGAATTTGAATACAAGTTTTTGAGCGTCCATTCTAACTAGGGTCTCCTAAGGTCAAACAATGGCTCTGATACCAACTTGTCAACACCCGGATTTTTAAGTCCAGATGCCTATTATGCCGTACATCGCAATCCCAGGAATAATGTTTTTGCGAGACATAATAGTAAGTAGCATAGAGTCATCATTTATTACAACACATATTGTCTTACAACCATAGATCACATGATCCAAATATTACACGAATATATTGTTCAACATCACAAATAGTAGCGGAAGCGAAGTAGTAGTGGACTATCTATTCCACAGGCAACGCTTGACGTTAGAAGACGATCCTAGTTATCGTAGACGTCCTGTTGTCCGTCATCCTGATACTGGTGCTCTCCTTCATAGTCTGGCATTTGAATAGCCAGGGCAAAGCCATGAGTACTTTTAAAGTACTCGCAAACTAACTCTACAATAATTACTCATTAAGTGTAATAAGGGGGTGCTAAGCTCTAGGTTCATTTGCATAAAGCCAAGTTTTAGTTTGATAAACATTTAGTAAAGCCTTATCATGTGCTAGACTAACTCAAGTGGGAACATTAGTGTCATTCCCACAACTCATATTGATTCACCACAATAGCACCTTTCAAATTCACCATTCCTTTTTAAGATCAAAACATTTCAATGATAACGGAGATAGTATGGCCTTTCCAATCGTCCGTAACCGTGGACACGGCTATTCGAATAGGTTTAACACTCTGCAGAGGTTGTACTCTTGTGCCACAACTTTTGATTTCATCCGTCGAGGATAACCCCAAATCATCGTAACACAGTACGTGGATCATCAATCGAAACCTTTCACTTATATATGCTAGTATGAGCACCTCTCCCCATGAGCTTGGCCTCCCGGTGGAAACCGCAGTTAACCCGGGAACTGCACAGGGCTTGGGCCGTACATTCACCTCATTTCAACATCAATCCACACTTAATGGAGGCAGCCGCAGCGTAACCCCTATGATGTTTGTTCAGAGGGAACCCATACTAAAATACACAAGTTTCTAGTTAAGCCCTACCCATAATCAGGTATTGTGGGGGTACTTGTATAATTGGAAGGGTATCGCATTCAAACCCAATTATCAATTTTATCAAAAATCACCATCTTCTCTTGTTCAAAATCCACCTCCACTTTACTTTCTTTCAAAGTCATTTCACTTCACCATGTTCCCATCTAGAGTAGTCAATTTTAATTGATTAGCACTAGCAACTAAATGAGGGGTGCTATCTAGCTTTGAGTTGTGCTAATCTAACTTCAAGTATTGTTCTACTCTAGACCAAGTGAATCATAAATCAAAAAGTACTTTGAAATAAATAAGCAAAAGTAAAGGTAAGTAAAAACATGGGATAGGTAATACTTAAAAGTAAAGTGTGATGGTGCCTTTGCTCTTGTAGAGCTAAGCACTTGTATTTAGCAAGGGTTAGCTTTCCTTGAGCTGGGTAGTTATCGAAGTTCTCTTCTTCTTCCTGAGAGTAGCCCTCCTCCTCTTGGTATTCCTCGTTACTAGCGTCTATATACGAATACGAGGTATAAATACTAAACCAAGCTCACATACTAAACTAGAAACACTCAAAAGAGTTCACACACTAATCCTATCATCAATCAAACATGGCATGGTGGATTATTTGCTTACTCTTTATTTGAAAGAAAATAATTTCCTCTCATTATTCCTATTTCTTAAATTGGGTATGTAGATCTTTAGAGGAATTCATTTCTTCTCATTACCTCTTATTAAGATTTAATCTCTTCATATAATAATAGGGTATGAAATATAGGTTGACCCAAAGTCAACATTTCATATCTATTATATGTGAGTTCAATTTAATTGAAGTGCTACACTTCACATAGTTTTAGTACTTAACAATTAAATGGATTAAAATCTCTAAGTAATAATTCTCAAGGGTTCATTAGCCTAAGTCATTCCCCCTGGTTATTAGTACTTAGGATCAAAATTTAAATGAGAGGTAGCTCTCATATTAGTGTTGAGTTTGAATTCCACTTTCAAATGCTCTAGAATTGACTACATAGCCAATTTATTTGATCTAGTCCATGATCATACAAACAACATGTCTATGTTATTGCATAATCAATTAGAGGACATCATTTGTGATTTATTAGAATTGGAATCAATTCAAAATCTATTCTGGTTAAATTTTAAATAAAGTTTGAATGTTCAAAAGTCCCTGTCTTGTCTTTTTTATCAAATTAAATCTCCTATGAATTTGGAGGTGGGGCTAGTGGCATTGGATAGATAAATTCATGGGCTTTCCAACGGTATAAAGTTTGCTAAATTTGGTTTGGCAGATTTCAAACTATTCAAATTTTACCAAACCATCAGCAGGGCAATTTGAATAAAGATTAAATCCAATTTGAATTGCTGGGCTAGGCGGGAAAGCTAAACGGGCCGAAACGGTTTAAAATTCACTTCGCAGCCCAACAAGCAACCGGTGCGGGTGGGCTGCCCTGACGAGGTGGGGGCCACCTGTCAGCGGCGCTTAACACAGCGAAGCGGTACGCGGGATATAAACCGTAGGATTAGAACGAGATCCGACGGCGTGTGAACGTCGTCGTCTCCGACGAGCGGCGAGCTCCCTGGCGGCGAGCCGAGGGGGTCGGAGGGCGTACCAGGCCGTTGCAGGTGTCTGGCAAGGTGCGCGGAGAAGGTGTAGTCGATGAGGAAGCCCTGGGTGCAGCGGCGGCGCTCGGGGAAGCTCCAATCGAAGCAGGGCTTCCGCGGGCTCCGGCGGACTTGAGCTCGCGATTCGAGCAGCTCCGGCGAGGACTGATGAAATTGATTGGTGGAGGAGGCTCAGTGAGGAGAGGGGAGTGGATTGTGTGAAGAGAGGAGGCGCCGATCGTCGCTATTTATAGAGGGAGGGAGGTGGCCGAGTGTGCTGCAAGGGCGCGTCGACGGCGTGGCCTCTCCGTCGATCGAAGGGGCAAGGCGAGGACGGCATCTTGTAGGCGTCGTCCTGGCGATGCTCGAGGACTAGCTGGCGCGGAGAAAAGGTGAAGGGATGGCTCGGGCGCTTGCAGGGTTTGCGGCAGGGCGTGCGGCATCATTTGGTTGAGGACGACGGCGACGGTGCAGGGGCAGGCCTGGGCTTGTGTCTAGCATGTAGAGGGCGGGGAGTAGCTGCTCAACGCCGTGGTAGGGATGCAGGAGGAGGACGGTCGCGCTCGAGTGGGCGACGTACTGGCGCGGCCAGTGCGCGCTCACCGCGTTGGCTGGCATGCCCTGGCATCCTTTGGGCGCGCGCGTTTTGGCCAATGCCGAGCGTTGGCGTTGCAGGGGCTTGTACCATCGTCGTACTTGTGTTGTGTAGAGGCTCCAAGACAAGGGCATGGGTTGAAATGGTGGCCAGAGGTGGAGATGCCAAAGGTGGCCGGCATGGCCACGGTATGCATTAGTCTAGGGTTTCTTTTCTTCCTCCTCTCACTTTAATCGACCAAGGCAAGTACTGGGATGATGCAGGGGCTGTAAGAGAGTGCAATGATCAAAGATTAAAGGGGTTTAGTGAAGAAACCAGAGGATAATAGGGTGTAGCTCAAATCTGGATTATTGCATGCAAGGTATTCGATCATATGGCCGCATGAAGTTTTTATTTGAATTTTGGAAATCTTTTTGGTGAATATCATTTATATAATTAAAGTGAAGTATTGGTGGTGGTGGCACTCAATTTGGAGTTGTTTTGCAAAATGTCAAAAGTGACATGATCTTCACTTTATTTCAGCATCCCTTCTTGTCACTTTTATTCTGGTCAACCTAGTCAACTCTAGCCATGATGGTCAACATCAAAGTTACTCACCTTGACATGGTCTTGGATGTCATGGCTTTGGTTGACCAAGTTTAGTTCAAGAAATGAGAAAACCAGAGGGGTAAAGTGGTGAAGAAAATATTTTTGTGACAAGTGACCATTATCATATGTATGTGAGAATTTTGATTTCCTTGGGTTTGATTCTTGATCCAAAGATGCAATTGTGTTAGTTTATCATATTGAAGTATTTTACATGCAAGGGAGCAAGCAATTATGGCCTTGGTTGAGGATTTGCAATTTTGCATAATGTGTATGTAAGTGAAGAATGGGTTTTTCCCATTTTCTCCAATTCCCCTCAAATTAGGGTTTGATGATCTTGATTAGGGTTCACATAGCAATGGTTCAACATACTAACACTCATCATGGCAATTGCACAAAAGAATTTCACTCAAATGCATGTATCTATATGTGGCACTATATGCATAGAAAAAGTTTTTGTTAATTGCAAAATTTGAGTTTGGGGAGATTGTCCTTCTTGTTTATTATTGTTGAAACTTGGGATGTTACAGAGGCCCGGTATAAGGTCTAGCCAATCATGTTCCTCCGCTACCTCGAACACCCACCCTTTGTTGCATGCCCCGACCCTGGGTCCACGCCGGTCCCATTATTCCTGTAGATTTCAGGGTGGACCCCGACCACGACGTCAATGCAGGGCTCTACCATACATTCCTACGCCGGTAGCTGCAACCCATCATAGACCGCAATACCGTGGGGACTTAGGACTCCCCAGCCTCACCGCTTGCTCCTTCGGGTGACAAGTGTACTACGGACAATGCCGTGGGGACTTAGGACTCCCCAGCCTCACCGCTTGCCCCCTTGGATTACAAGTGTACTACGGTAAAGCGCATCCGTTGATGAACGAGAGGTGGAAACACTTTTGACTATTCCGTCCCACTCCGGATCTTATGGTTAACATGTTTATTACGGCACAAGAATCACTGGCGACATTTGTTGTTTAACCCTAGATGGATATAAACCCTTGCAATGGAACCTCCACCATATCAACACAATCCATGGTTCCATTGCCAACCACATAGTCATATTCATAGTTATGAAAATAGTGGTTTTGGTTTTTATGCAATAGTGATAACCATAGTACTTTGCAAGTAATTTGATAGAAATACTCAAATGACATGAGCAAGTGATGAACTTGCCTTTCTTGACTGCAAGATTATGCAGGCAAGGTCTTCGATATGCAATAACTCCAAATTCTGAAATAGCATCATCGTCCGGTAAGGACGATGTTTAAAAGATTGACAAGGATGCAATAATGCATAAGTATGAGATGCAATCGCTCTAAGCGTGTCCTAACCCCGATGATTTAGGATTAGTGAGTAGTAATGATTAGTTCAGGGTGTGTTGCACTTTTAGAGTGATTCACAAACAAGGTTCTTATTCAGGTTTGTGTTGTTTTAGAATCATAAGCAAGTGGTAAAATGCATAGTAGCAATCATACACATCAAGGAATAGTAGTTGTATAATAAGTAAAGAGCAGTTGTCAATTTTAAGTCCTATAGTGCATGGTTGATGATCACTTATTATATATTTCAAAAGAATAACTTTTGAAGAACACATTCTTTAATAAAGAACAAGTATGATAATTAGGGTGAAGTTCTATGGTTGACCATGGTTCTAATTGTTTTCTGGAGTAAGTAGTAGATGGATCACAACATAGTTGGATTTATCAGCAACTAGGCTTGATTGGTTTTATTTAAGCATAAGCCACTTAAGCAATTAATTATACATGGTTGCTATCATGGTGGTTTCATCTTGTTGGTGATAGCTAGCTAGGGTTTATAGGTCCTATAAAGCAGGGTTGCTGGCTACTCTTTGTTTTCTTCAAAAGAATAACTTTTGAAGAACATACTTCTTAAGTAATAAGAAGTATCTCAATTAGAGTTGAGGTTATCTAGGGTTTATTATTGGATCCACTAAAATAGGAATGGTGGTTTCCTAAATAGGATGCTTAATAATTATCTCATACTAGCAGGGTTTAGTGGAACAGGGTATGTAGTGCAAAATAATAGGTATGGCTACTATTAGGGTTCATCACCATGGTGTGAAGCTAAGCATGGATAATTAAGGATGATTGTTTTGGTAATAGGATCTAGGGTTTACACTTGGTTAACCCTACTTGATTAGTTAGGTCTGATGAGGATGAACACATGGGATACCCATATATTAGTGATAGGTCTTCTACATTTTATGTGGCCAAGACAAGTATTTAGTTGCTACTATGGTTCTATGCTTTGAAAGAAGGTACCATGATCACTTGTTCTAACCTAGGGTTTCGGTTAGAAGCAATTTAGGTTTCACATGAAATAGTGGAGCTAGGGTTCCAATTTGGATTAGGGTTTTAGGATTACCCATAAAATGACGAGGTTATCACTTTATTTATAATGGAACTAGGTCTTCCTATTTACCCTATAATTTTCGGCTTAATAAGTTCATTATTAAACTTGAAGTTATTAATAACTTTGAAATAAAAATAATGTTGGATTTGGCATTTTATTATTTTTAATGAATTAATAATTAAGGTAATTGTTATTTAAGGTTTAAATTCCAATTATAAAGATTTAATAAGTTCCAGATAAAGGAAATTAGTTTTAAAGTTTTCTTTATTTAATTTACTGGTTTTTATTTAATTTGTAAAGTTTTCCTAATTTCTGAATTTTAATTGTATTTTGAATTAAAAGAAAAGGCTTAATTGACAAGTATTAACTAATTGAATTTCTATTAAAAAAATTTATATTTTTATTGGATAGATTTTTCTTTTATAAGAATTTTGATATCTCATTTGTATTTTTCTGAGCTTTTATGAATTTTCCACAATTATTTGAAGTTGCAGGTATTAATGAATTTTTCAAATAAAACGAAAAGAAAATACTAAACCTACCCGGCTAAATCTACTAGCAGACGCTGACTGGTGGGGCTCTCTCCACGTCACCTGCCACGTAGCATTGACTGTGGTCAAAATTGCTGGCGTGGCAAGGTTCACGGTGGCCTGCGAGCAATTGGCGGCGGCGCCGGCGCTAGGCTACTCCCGTGGGCGCGCGCGTGATTTGGCTCGACGCAGGGCGACGCGCTGAGCCATTTGGTGGCGGCGCCCCCTCGAAAAGGTCGCCGGAGAAGCTCCGGCGAGCTCCTACTGCGGCGGTGAATGATGCGGGCGCGCTACGGTGGATGCTAGGGAAAAATAAGGGGCTCCAGAGAAGCATAGGCTCACAGTGATGCTCCCGGATGGCTCGACGGCGACGATTGTCGACGGTGGCGACTCCATTTCTCGGTTTCCTGTGGACTACCGGCGGAAGGGAACGGCGATTCCTCGGCGACCGGGAGCGTCCTGGAGCGATTCCTCTTGCATGGTGGGCTAGTCGAGCACGGTGGTTCTATTGGTGGTCACGGCGGGTCTGGGATGGGCTCCATCGATGGCGGCGAGCAAGACCGGCGAGCTAGGCCTTTGCGTCTGGGAAGGATTAGAGCAGAGGAGGAAGAAATTCGTGGCTGCTGCTCATTGCTGGGCTCTTATACGGCGTCAGAATCATGCCTCGTCACTTCGTCGAGGAAGGAGAAGGCGCCAGCGCTGAGGAGAAAGGGAGCACGGCTCGCTGCTGTCCTCCATGCGAGAGATGAGGATGAGGACGACCTCCTCATCGTATTTTTTTACGAAAAGGTATTGGGCTGTGCTCTGGCAGTGGACTGGGCCGCGGTGGTGGGCTGCTTACTGGGCTGTGGTAGAGGGCTGCTGCTGGGCTCCTTCGGTTGGCAGGGTCCAGGTAAGGTTTTTCTCCTCTTTCATTTATTTCAGTTTTGCTTTTTTCAGTTTTCCATTTTGTTAATTTAAATACTGTTTTGAATTCAATCATATTTTGTAAATTTGATTGATTGAATTCAAGTAATATTCATTCCAGGCACTTAAAGATTGTTGTTGTGTATTAACAGATTTAATATATACTAAAACATCGATTTCTCAATTACTATTAGTACTTGGATTTAAATCTTCCTATTGACGTGAATTTGATATCATCTAGAAAACAATCAAATTATTTTCCAATGATATTTTTCTCACTTAGTGATATGTAGGTTTTATTTGGTATTACTTTGCAAGAAACAAGTTCATGGTAATATTTACTACTGAATTGCAAATAAGAAGGTGGCTTTAATGGCATGATTTCATGTACTAAAAAGTGTCTAAGGATTTGACTTCATATTTAGGAATGTTGTTACTTGTACATAATTTTATGTGAGCACTTGCTTTTTAAGGGTTTGTAGGTTTTATTATAACCATATTTCAAAGGTAGCACTAGGATTATATTTAAATAGCACCTTGAAATACCCAAGGTAGATACTACTCTTATTATGGGTTGGTCTTAATTAAGTGGTTGATCACCACCATGGTTCTATTCAAATGGTGTAGCACTAGATTATTCTTAAGTTCCATAATGAAGCATGAGCTTTAATTAGTGAACAATTATAGGTTTCTCATCATATTCACCTAATGTCAATTGGTTTGAATCTCAATTAGGGCTTGGTTTTATATTATGATCACCAAAGTGATACATAGACTAGGTTTGAGATATAATTCTAGTTTGTAGAATTGGGATGACCTCATATTGCATTTGTTAGGGTTTACTCTCCTCTATACATGATAAAATGGTTACTTGCTTAATAGTTCATGTGCTCCTTCAATTACTAAGGACTTGAGAATTGGTTTTATCTGATTCCAATTGACTTCTACTATTATCCTAATCCATTATTAAATTAATTAAAGTGGCTATGGTTTTTTTTATAGTTAACTTTGGTTATAATGTTGAATGGTTTCTCACCATATAGAGTATGGAGTTTGACTCTAAGGTTTGCTTAGGTTTGATGACCCACAAGTATAGGGGATCGCAGCAGTCTTCGTGGGTAGTAAAACCCAATTTATTGATTCGAAACAAGGGGAGACAAAGAATACTTGAAAGCCTTAACAGCGGAGTTGTCAATTCAGCTGCACCTGGAAACAGACTTGCTCGCAAGAGTTTATCAGTAGTAACAGTTTTATAGCAGTAGCAGTAGTGAAATAGTAGCAGCAGAGTAGCAGAGAAAGCAGTAGTGATTATAGTAAACAGCAGGATTAAAATATTGTAGGCACGGGGACGGATAACGGGCGTTGCATGGATGAGAGAAACTCATGTAACAACCATAGCAGGGCATTTGCAGATAATAATAAAACGGTGTCTAAGTACAAAGAAATCAATAGGCATGTGTTCCAATTATAGTCGTACGTGCTCGCAATGAGAAACTTGCACAACATCTTTTGTCCTACCAGCCGGTGGCAGCCGGGCCTCAAGGGAATCTACTGGATATTAAGGTACTCCTTTTAATAGAGTACCGAAGCAAAGCATTAACACTCCGTGAACACATGTGATCCTCACATCACTACCATCCCCTCCGGTTGTCCCGATTTCTATCACTTCGGGGCCATTGGTTCCGGACAGCGACATGTGTATACTACTTGCAGGTAAGATCATAAACAATGAATATCATGATGAAACAATAACATGTTCAGATCTGAGATCATGGCACTCGGGCCCTAGTGACAAGAATTAAGCATAACAAGTTGCAACAATATCATCAAAGTACCAATTACGGACACTAGGCACTATGCCCTAACAATCTTATGCTATTACATGACCAATCTCATCCAATCCATACCATCCCCTTCGGCCTAAAACGGGGGAATTACTCACACATGGATGGGGGAAACATGGCTGGTCGATGGAGAGGCGTCGGTGGTGATGATGGCGATGATCTCCTCCAATTCCCCGTCCCGGCGGAGTGCCAGAACGGAGACTTCTGGCTCCTGAGACGGAGTTTCGCGATGTGGCGGTGTTCTGGAGGGTTTCTGGCGACTTCCACTTCTCCCCGTGCGTTTTTAGGTCGAAGGCAATAAGTAGTCCGAAGGAGGGCGTCGGGGGCCGACCGAGGCCGCCACACACTAGGGCCGCGCGGGCCCCTCCTGGGCTGCGCCGGCCTATTGTGTGGGGCCCTCGGCCCCCCACCTGGCTTGCCCTTCTGGCTCCGCCAATATTCTGGGAAAATAGGACCTTCTGCATAAATTCCGAGGATTTTCCTGAAAGTTGGATTTCTGCACAAAAACGAGACACCAGAACAGTTCTGCTGAAAACAGCGTTAGTCCGCGTTAGTTGTATCCAAAACACACAAATTAGAGGCAAAACAATAGCAAAAGTGTTCGGGAAAGTAGATACGTTTTGGACGTATCAACTCCCCCCAAGCTTAGCTTATTCCTTGTCCTCAAGCAATTCAGTTAACAACTGAGCGATAAAAGAACTTTCACGAACACATTTGTTCATATGATGTAAATATTCTCATGCTATGGCTAACACTTAGGTAGTTCATAATAAGATGCATGCAAATAAGATCATCTAACAGCTATGTCAATCATGGAGAGGTACCAACAATTAATAATAAGCATCATGAATCATGTCTATAAGCAGGATTGCAATGTTCATAAAAGAGTATGATAAAGTGGTATCTCGCTTGCCCATATTTGATCAGCAAAACATAAATGCTCAGGCACCTCTGAAGTTCATAGAAAGACTAGAAGTAGTGATTGTCAAAGATAAAAGCATCAAAGTTATACCACAATCAATCATATTTTGAGACAAGCATATTGTACTAAGAATGACAGTTGTGCTCTCAAGATAGTGCTCAAAGAAAGGATGGAGACACAACATAAAAATAAAAGATTGACCCTTCGCAGAGGGAAGCAAGGATTAACATGCGCTAGAGCTTTTCATTTTTAAAACAGGAGTAAAATTATTTTGAGAGGTGTTTGTTGTTGTCAACGAATGGTAATGGGTACACCAACTACCTCGCCAACCGGACTTCCAAGAGCGGCTCCCATGAATTATTTTTATGTTTATGTGGCACTCCTTCCAACCTTTCTTTCACAAACCATGGCTAACCGAATCCTCGGGTGCCTGCCAAGAATCTCATATCATGAAGGAGTGCCTTTTTATTTTAGTTTTATTATGATGACACCCCCCCCAACCTTTGCTTACACAAGCCATGGCTAACCGAATCCTTCGGGTGCCGTCCAACAATCACATACCATGGAGGAGTGTCTATTTAGGTTAATTAATTTGGGGCTGGGAACCCCATTGCCAGCTCTTTTTGCAAAATTATTGGATAAGCGGATGTGCCACTAGTCCATAATGAAAGTCCGTCAAGAGTAAATGACAAGGTTGAAAGTTAAACACCACATACTTCCTCATGAGCTATGAAACATTAACACAAATTGAGAAGCATTTTGAAGGTTTTAAAGGTAGCTCATGAGAATTTATTTGGAATGGTTTGAAATGCCATGCATAGGTATTTATGGTGGACACTTTGGAACAACTTGGTTTTCAGGTGTTTGGAAGCACGAGCAGCGTTCCTGCTCAGTACAAGTGAAAGCTAGCAATAGACTGGGGAGCGACAAATCAAGAGAGCAGTAACTGTCATAATTATGCTTGCGGCAAAATAAATTAACGGAGGCATAAAAGTGATACAAGAACTCTGAAGCAATGTAAATCATCGAGGCTTAATTGACTTTTGTTCAGTCATATGCATGTGTGAGCATGTGCCAAGTCGATATAAATGAATTATTCAGAGGAGGATACCACAATGCCATACCTACTTATGAATAAAACAATGCAAGCAAACATCCATGACATGCTACTCATATTAATAAATTGGAGCTAAACATGAGAGATCATGAACTACTAGACTTTCTCAAATGACATATACCTCACATGAACCAACTAAGCATGCTCACATGGATGAGTATATGTACAAAAATGAAAACAAATAGAGTTCATACCAGCCTCTCACCACAGTCGAATTGTTGTAGATCGTCATTATTGCCTTTCACTTGTGTAGCTTGGATAATATGAAATGAAAACCACGCTCCAGCCATCGAAGACCATTGAAATCAAAATGAACTTTACAAACCAAAGAAGAATAGCAAATATTTTTGGTATTTTCGAATTGGAAACAAGAACAAGAGGAAACAAGCAAATAAAGCAAAATCTTTTTGGATTTTCTTATAGCAAACCAACGATAGCAAATAAAGCAAGATAAATGCAAGAAACCAAAATAAACAAATGGTGAAGAGAAACAACAGAAATATTTTTGGTCTTTTTTGGGTTTTAGGAAAGAAACAAAGCAAAAACAAGAAATGGCAAACTAGAAGAGTCACATAAACACAAAGCAGCAGAAATTCATCAAACTTGACAGCAGTACAGTAATCGATTTTTAAGAAATTCTTCCGCTGCTCAAATCGAAAAGTGTTCAACTAATGAAAGTTAGATAACAACCTGGGGAACATGCTCAAAAATTGGCTTCGCAAAATAACGTTCTGGCTGTTTTTGAGAATTTTTATGGTAACAGCCCAGAATCTGTTTTCAATCAGCACTTCCCCAAATATCATTTCCCTCTCGTTAGAAAACCACTCAAACAAACTAAACAAGTATATACAAGTATCCAGCAACCATAATATGCAAAGAATGAGTGATGCCAGAATACCTCCCCCCAAGCTTAGGCTTTTGGCCTAAGTGGAGTTCAACCCCAGCGAGGGTCACTGTTCCACGCCGGTGGATCATACATGGCGTAGTCATAGAGAGGTCCCTGTGCAGAAGAAAAGCGTGGATGCTCCACATGCCCAAAATGTTGATGTGAGGAACTTGCTGCATCGGATGATGAGTCGAGGTGTTCCTCGGCCTCCGTGTTGTCTCTTGCATGATGGCCTCCTCCCTCTATGTGTGCATTCAGTGCACCTTCTGTGACTGACCAATCCTCCCTGGAATCAAGGTTAAATAGAACAGGCGCAGGCAATCTTACTAGTTTTTCAGTTTTCTTAGTTATTCTCCAAGTTTTCTTATAAAATGTCATCTTATAAAACAGGTTACCCAAATTAGATGAATCAGAAACAAATTCATGTTTAATCATGGAGACTATGTCAAGTTTTTCTATGGAAAGTTGAATATCAAGATGGTGAGGTTCTACTCTGTGCAAAGCTAGTAAACGAGAGGCGATGAGACCTCCACAAATTCCGCCCTTCTCACGGTTGGTAGCAAGTCTATAGGCTATCAATGCCCCCAAATTATAAGTCTTACTACCTTGCAGTGCAGCAGCTAGAAAAGCTAAATCCTGGATAGATAGTTTACTACCATTCTTTCTAGCAAGAACGCATTTAGTAATGAAATAAGCAAAGTAGCGGATAGCTGGGAGTTGAATGCTAGTGATTTTACCACCATCCTCTGAGAAACTCCTTCCATGACAAATCATCTCAAAGAAGCTTAAGAGCTCTCGCGGCGATCCCCTTATCTTCTCGCATGATCCCCATTGCGGTACTCTAATTGCTGTACAAAAATCATTGAATGGCAAGTTGACAGTTTTATTATAAATCTTATACTGAACCATGGGTTTAGATTGCGACCAATTGAACTTAAAATCCTGCACAACAGACATAGTCAATTTTGCATATTGGCATGGTTCTCCATCAACGAAATCATTCAACCCTGCACGAGAAATTAGATTCTGAACATCTTCCAATATTCCTACACTTCTCATGAAATCTGTGCACGGGTAGTAAGAGGGGTATACTCCCTCTTCGCGGTTCACTCTCATGACTTGTTGCACCTCCAATTCTTGTTGGTTTAGTTGATGTCTATTCCACTCCATTTTCTGAAATTTTCAACAAACAATATAAAATTTGATTTGGTGACATATAATCAAGGGGAACTACTATAGGAACTTGCTAGAGTACTAATCATGCATCAAAACTAGTTTATACAACTTAGAACAAGCATGCAAGCTCACTAAACATGTTTCCTACAGCAGCAAAATATTCAAGATATACTCAACCAAACAAAATTCTACTTGGATAATCGGAGGAGTCACATACCGGAAAGTAAATGTGCCAAATTTCAGACAGAAATCTGGGCTGAGCAAAGAGATCGAAAAATCCTGAGATCTTGAGCAAAAACGCGAGTGAGAGAAAGCTGGTGTCAATTTTTTCGGGAGAGAGAAGAGTCTGGGAGGAAGAGATGCTAAAGTGGGGCAAAGGGGGACCCACACACCAGGGTGGCGCGCCCCCCTTGCTGGCCACGCCGGCCTATGGGGTGCCACCCTGGGGTGCCCCACTGGTCATCCCCAGGTGCTCCCAGGTGCATTTTCGAAAAATAGGACCAACGGTATAATTTTTGTGAATTTTTGAAAACTTTGAAAAATGCACATTTCTGGGCATTAAGTTTATTATTACTGGACAGGAAATTTTTTGAAATCTCTAATTAACTAAGGAACTTTGCAAATCAAAAGTGCTACAGCAAATAAAGCAAATGGAGAAAGAAAGAGATGTTGTTTACCTCCTCTATGCATATAAAAAGTATTTGTTAACAAGGGTGATCAAGTCTTGCCACCAAATAAATTTTATATAGCATAAGAAGAAATAAACCTCAAATCAATCATGTTACCTTGAATTGTATTGATATGGATCCAATCATAAGATTTTGATATCCTTCTTTAGGCTCATATATAGGACAATCAATAGTTCCAATTTTGATAGTTCTCACATTAGAAATAGTATTGACTCCACATACTTTATCAATCCTCTTGGGGAAATAGACGGTATGCTCCTTATCATCAACATTGAAAGTAACCTTCCCTTCGTTGCAATCAATAACAGCCCCTGGGGTGTTAAGAAAAGGTCTCCCAAGAATAATAGACATATTATCATCTTCAGGCATTTCCAACACAACAAAATCAGTTAATATCAAGCAGTTATTAGTAACTTGAACAGGAACATCCTCACATATACCAACAGGAATAGCAGTAGATTTATCGGCCATTTGCAAAGATATATCAGTAGGTATCAACTTATCTAAATAAAGTCTCTTATAAAGAGAAAAAGGCATAACACTAACACCGGCTCCCAAGTCACATAGAGCAGTTTTAACATAATTATTCTTAATAGAACAAGGAATAGTAGGTATACCTGGGTCGCCCAACTTCTTTGGAACTTTACCATTGAAAGAGTAATTAGCAAGCATAGTGGAAATCTCCTCATTGGGGATTTTCCTTTTGTTAGTAACAATATCTTTCATATACTTTGAATAAGGAGGCAATTTAATAGCATCAGTCAAAGGGATTTGCAAGAATAAAGGTTTCATCCAATCGCAAAATTTATTATAGTGTTCTTCTTCCTTTGATTTTAGTTTCTTAGCAGGAAAAGGTATTTGCTTTTGCACCCAAGGTTCTCTTTCATTACCATGTTTCTTAGCAATAAAATCTTCTTTAGTATACTTTTTATTTTTAGCATGCTTTTCAGGTTCATCTTCAACTTCTTCTTTATCAGAAGCATCATTCTTATCATTATCATTACCATTATCATGTTCATTACCACTTTCATTTTCAGCATCAGAAATAGAAATACTATTAGGATCATTAACAGGTTCAGAGGATTCTACAACCTTTTTATGTTTCTTCTTCTTTTTCTTAGAAGGAGCACTAGGTTCAATTCGTTGAGAATCTTGTTCAATTCTTTTGGGATGCCCTTCAGGATATAGAGGATCCTGGGTAGAGACACTGCCTCTAGTTGTTACTTCATAAGCATGTTTCTCTTTAGAATTATTTTTTAACAAGTCATTTTGAACTTTAGTGAGTTGATCAATTTGAGTTTGAACCATTTGAAAATGTTTAACAAGCATCTTAACATCATTGGAGGTTCTCTCCACAATATCATGCAAATTGCTAATAGCTTGAGAATTTTCCATTAGATGATTCTCTACTCTCATATTAAAATTTTCTTGCTTAACAATATAATTATCAAACTCATCTAAGCATTGAGCAGGAGGTTTTGAATACGGAATATCTTCCCTAGTAAAGCGTTGAAGGGAGTTTACCTCGATCATGGATGAAGGGGGAATTATCTCACATATATCTTCTATGGGAGGTAGATTCTTCACATCTTCGGATTTAATACCTTTTTCCTTGAGAGACTTCTTAGCTTTCCTCATATCTTCATCATTCAATTCAATTAAACCCCTCTTCTTCAATATTGGCGTTGGAGTTGGTTCAGGTATATTCCAATCATCATGATTCCGGCTTATTCTAGCCAATAATTCTTCAGCTTTGTCTGGAGTTCTTTTCCTGAAAACACAACCAGCACAACTATCCAAATATGCTCTAGACTCAATGGTTAGTCCACTATAAAATATATCAAGTAGATCATTCTTTTCTAAATCATGTCCAGGTCGAGCTCTGATAAGAGAACAAAATCTTGCCCAAGCCTTAGGCAATTTCTCTTCATCTCCCTGGTCAAACCTATAAATTTTCTGTAAAGCAATATGTTGAGCACTAGCAGGAAAGTATTTTCGAAAGAAAACATCACGCAGCTCAGTTGGACTTTTAATAGAACCAGGAGGCAAATTATTATACCAAGTTTTAGCATCATCCTTTAATGAGAAAGGAAAAAATTTAGCGACAAAGTAAGTACGCATCTTGACATCATCAGAAAACAAGCTACTCATAGAAGAAAGTTCAATCATGTGTTCTACAACACTTTCTTTTTCAGTACCAAAAAAGGGCGCTTTCTCTACAATAGCTATATGAGATAGATCAAGAGAAAAATCATAATCTTTATCCTTAATGCATATAGGAGATGTGGCAAATTTAGGATCAGGAGATAACTTATGTCTAACAGTATATTGTGCGAGAAACTTTTTAATTTTTCTTGCATCAGCAGTAGCATTGCATCTATTAATAAAATCATCATTAAGCTCCACATAATCATCATCAGGATCATCACTAGAATAATCAAGTTCAGGTGAATTAACAGGTGTAGCAGCATTAGGAGTTTCAGCATTTTCAATTTGTCTAGACCTAGCAATTGTAGCATCTAGAAAGGATCCCAATGAACCACTATCATCAAGCACAGCAGAAACATTATCAATATTATGAGAGTTTTCAGATTCAGCAGAAGTACCAGCAAGTGAAGCTTGCGGTGGTGAAACAAGTTGACTTATCACAGATGGTGAATCAAGTGTAGCAGAGGTACTCAGAGTTGTACCTTTTCTTGTAGTGGATGGTAATATGGCGACTTTAGGATCGCGAGTTTTACCCATGATGGAGAATTTGCAGCGAACAATATCAATCCAAGTGAACTTCCAAATAAAGCTATGCTCCCCGGCAACGGCGCCAGAAAACAGTCTTGATGACCCACAAGTATAGGGGATCGCAGCAGTCTTCGCGGGTAGTAAAACCCAATTTATTGATTCGACACAAGGGGAGACAAAGAATACTTGAAAGCCTTAACAGCGGAGTTGTCAATTCAGCTGCACCTGGAAACAGACTTGCTCGCAAGAGTTTATCGATAATATGAGTTTTATAGCGATGCGATAGTGAAATAGTAGCAGCAGAGTAGCAGAGAAAGCAGTAGTGATTATAGTAAACAACAGGATTAAAATACTGTAGGCACGGGGACGGATAACGGGCGTTGCATGGATGAGAGAAACTCATGTAACAATCATAGCAGGGCATTTGCATATAATAATAAAACGGTGTCTAAGTACAAAGCAATCAATAGGCATGTGTTCCAATTATAGTCGTACGTGCTCGCAATGAGAAACTTGCACAACATCCACTACAAAGGAAAACATTTTTTTTTGACAAATCACTTTCGTCATTTTAAGGCCAGTTTTCGTCAAGCATTACTCCGCGGTGACGAAATTTGATCGTCAAGGGGTTCGTCAAGGAAGCTCCGTCATAAAATATCAGGGGTGACGGTATGCATTTTTTCGTCAACGTCAAATGTTTGATGGTGACGACCTGCAAATTCGTCAACATCGAAGGTTTATTGTTGACAGAAAGGTTTGTCATGAAAAATTGCAAGTTTCGTCAATATCTAAATCTTGGGAAGTTTCTAATTGGTCCAAAAAAAGCATACGTGGCCTTACATGTGGGTCCCATTTGGCTTCTGACAACATGGTCCGACGGCGCTGACATGGTGGGACCCACAAAATATTATGACAAGCTGGACCCTCAATATTCTGACCGGTGGGATCCACAAAATTCAGACAAGTAGGACCAGGTAGTTGCCGACATATGGGTCCCAATAATGCTGACTGGTGGGACCCACAAATTCTGACAAGTGGGACCAGAAATTGGTGCCACGTGGTTTCATTTAATAGTGACGTTGTGACATTTTCCGTCACCTTTTGAATTTGACAAAATTTGAGAGTATTTGAATTATTTGCGAAATTTGGGAAACAAAAAAATGGCGAAATATGAAAAAATAGACAATAAATATCATGCATAAATGGTGGCACAAGAAGTATATATGTCTCTCACAGACCGAAAGATTCATAAGAAAAATTACAATTGGAACACAAAGAAATTAAAAGACCTATGATTAATAATGTTGTAGGACGGTGGTGCAATAGATCAGTTGCCCTGGGATTCAGACATGGATGGTGGCTGGGATGTCCTCAAGAGCAAATTAAGCACGGCATCCGTTTCTCTCTGCCTCTTTTCAAAAGCCAGAGTCTTTTCTTCTTGGGCTTTCTTCAGAGCTTCAAGTTCTTCCTGCTGCTTCTTCCTGATCTCTTCAAATTTGTGATCTTGTTCTTGCAGTCTTGCCTGCATCTCACTGTGGTACCTTTCAGCTGCCTGTATGGAGTTCTGCTCTTATTCTGCCAGTCTTTGTTGTAGCTCTCGGATGCGTGTAGCTGAGATAGAAGACTTCCTGGAGCTTGTTGCGACGCCCAATCTTGGTAGGAATGTGCTATTGCAGGTGGTGGATGGGCTTTTCTCGCTCAGAACTAGCTCAACAATTTGCAAATCAGTCAACTCAGGTTCATCTTCATTGCGTGGCGCTGTTTTTTTGCCACCATTTTATCCTGCATAAAGATTACAATCATTGCATGGACAACATACAAAACTGGATTATATTATATTGTGCTAATATGAAATATTTCTTACATATGCACTTTTTGCTTCAGCACTCATAATGTTATCCTTGTTAGTGTGTGTGATTCTAAAAAATTCAATTGGAGAGGTTTCTTCTTCCGCCGCTTAGCCTTCGCTTGAAAAATGTAGAATGCACATTACCATTGTACACTGTGTATGACAGAAGTATGAACTGTATGGGGAAATTCAGAACACTTACTATAAGTTCCCAGTGAGCAACATAGCTTCGAGATCCAGTGGTATGGAACTGTTTCACAGCTTCTCTGTTCTTTCCATTTTTTACACACACTACCTATGTTCAGTACATGCATTTTATTTATCCAGATCAGAGAAATGTAAGAATTCAGTAGCTGTTATTGAAAGGAATAACGTTTATGTACCTGATACTTCTCATCAAACCATCTCTTCACCAGTTCTTTCCAGCTATTCTCTTCTACATGATCTGGCTTCTTCAGATATGCTTGCTCCAGTGTGAGATTTTTAATTTTCGGCCAATACTCCTTTTTAAGCCTATATCGGAACTGCCGAATACTAACTTGCAGCATATCAGTGCACACATCTTGAGCCACCTCTTCATTTTTGTCCATACTGAACTTTCCCTGCAAAATAGTGATGCATTAATCAGTAGATTCTTAGATAGTTGATCATGTAGCATACTAATTAGGTTAAACCAAGATTTTACAGGACTCACCGCTACTGTACTTATAGCATGAGGAATGACATGCTTGAGAGTTTCATCTTTCTTGTACTGTGTCCAGTGTGTTGCAAGCGGCATTTTGGCACGGATGTGAATACCAACCTCACTGCTCAGCTTTGCTGACTGGATATAATCCTTGGGTCTCCTGACACCAGCAGAGAATTCAATTGGCATCTTATTGCCACCATGTCTTCTTGTGTACTCATGTAGTCCATGGCCCATGGTAGGTCTGCGTCCACCTCTCTTTCTCTTACTACCGCCAGATGTTGTCATTGTCTCTGAAATAAGAGATATGAAATGATTCTCTTTTGTATGAAAATATGCGGTACAGTGTTTAGTTTTTACAAACTTTCATACCTTGCGGCTGAAAGTTTACAATTTGATTGTCCTCAGGAGATGAGTTGCTGCCTCCAGATGTCATGATCTGGTTAGGTGAGGGTGCTCCTTCAGTGTTCTGACCAGCAGTGGCCGTCGGCTCATCAGATGACCCAGCTTCAGGTTCAGTTGTTGCCATTGATCTTGTTGCAATGTTGGATGGTGCAACTTCAGGTCTGGATCGCTTCTTCTGTGCAACTGTTGCAGAAGAAGCAACTATCTGCAAGCAAAGTAGAGGCTACATTAGTAGGAAACATTTAGCATGTACGTATTTGCTATCATAGTTCAGACATAGTTCCACAGACCTGAGCTGAAGTTTTGCCGACAGTGCGCTGATCCTCTTCTGAATGAAGATCATCTTCAGCAGTAGCTATCTCTTCTGGATTCAGTTCGTACGAAGGGTCCTCTTCGACCTCCTTCTCTTCGCAGTCTGTGTCCTTTAGATTGTTACTAGTTCCTATTTGTATCCCACCATACACTAATGAACGTGCAAAACTAGAGAATTCCTGCTGATTTTTGTGGCCAGCTCCAAATCTGTCAGCCAAAACTTTTTCCATGCGTTGTACATTTTCTTGCATTTGTTTCTCCTTGACAAGCTCATATGCCGGCTTGACGGGGTTTTCTGTCTGCGCTGAAATAATCGGAAGAGCAGAGCGTGAACAAAACATAAGAGGGGGCCAATTCCATAGAAAACACCAAATAATTGTCTTTGCAAAATATTGTACAGCAGCAAATGATTGAAAACATAAGAGTCTACGTAAGATGTGGACGAACAAAACATAAGAGGGGGCATATGCCAGGCTAAGGGACATCATGTGCTTTTAGATATCTACTCGTAACAAATAATTTTCAGTGGGATGCAGCCAAGTCCCTCTACTTTTGTTTGAAGTCGTAATTAGGATGCACCATTTCTACCTGATTAATCCCTTGTCTCAGTTACTAACGCACATGCGCACCAAAAGCATCATTGAGGTTACAATATTAGAATCAGAAAAGAATTTAAAAGGAAGTATGTTTTGTGATCACCTAGATATGGGTCAATTGTTTTGTAGTTTGGTTGTTAGCCTTTGGACCTGATCAACCTCCTAGATGTAGAGTTAATTGACACATTGATTTGGGAAGCACGTGCAAACTAACTAGATCCATGGAAAACAGCAAACAATTGTTCTAGATCAAACTCTGGTTCCCTCTGAAACTGAGGAATAAAAGTCCGAAGCAATGTCGTTGTTCACTGTAGCTCGTCAGGCTGTTTTCGGCAACGGCTGGAATTAGTTCAGTTAAGTGTTTCGGCAAACAATTGTCTACGCAAAAGATTGTACAGCAGCGGGATGGCAAAGATTGCATAGCATGGCATGATTGTCTCTGCAATAAAAACGATAAACCCTAGACGTATGATGTCGGGATTGGATCTATCAAATATGCAAGATCTAGATATAGGTCTAACGGGCGAGGTAGACATGTAAAACCGATCTCTCGATCTAACCATCCGAAAAACACAACAACAAGCCGATCACCGACAGATTTACCTCGGGGTTTCTTCGAGCTGGGCGTCTTCTTCGGCGTGTGTGCGCGATTTTCCTTCCCCACGACGTTTCGACGACTGCCGGCCATGGCGACCACCGGCCGGGGAGATAGATGCGAGATGGAAGAACGTCCGGCGAAGACACCGGATCGGGGTGAGCACGAGAGGATGAGGTCGGGGGGGGGGTGGGGAGTTAAGATGCTCGTAAATCATGCGGGAGAGGCACGACGTATATAAGGGAGGGCGAAATATTTGATAGGTGGGGTGCGCGGGAGGAGTGGAGGGAACAAAAAATTTGGCTGTTTTGGCAGCCGGCGTACTAAAATTTGGAGGGAACAAGTTTTTGCCGTGAAAGAAAAAATATTACTCCGAAAATGGAACTGTACATGTATATTTTAATTAAAAAATGACAGAAAACGAGTAAAACTCATAATAAATGCTAAATTCAATGTAAAATCATCAGTAACTAGTGGGACTGAGTAAATGTTGTGACATTCATGTGGAAAATTCAAATTTAAATTTTTCATGAGGTTTGGTGTAGTTTGATGTAAATTTACACAAGTGAGGACTGAGTAAATGATGTGAATTCATGTGCCCTCACTTGTGTAAATTCACATCAAACTACACCAAACCTCATGAAAAATTTAAATTTGAATTTTCCACATGAATGTCACAACATTTACTCAGTCCCACTAGTTACTGATGAGTTTTTGGCGATTTCCCCCTCTTTTCGTCCGAAAACCCCTGATCTTTTGGTTTGGTGGGTTTTTGGCGATTTCCCCCTCTTTTCGTCCGAAAACCCCTCGTTCGACACATGTCCACCATGGGGACACCATGCCACCAACTCAAAAAAATCAAAACCCATAGCAACCAAGGTGTCATATCACAATGTGCACAAGGGTGCCAAATCATGCCCCAAATCCATGGTGGTTTGGTGAGTTTTTGGCGATTTCCCCCTCTTTTCGTCCGAAAACCCCTCGTTCGACACATGTCCACCATGGGGACACCATGCCACCAACTCCAAAAAATCAAAACCCATAGCAACCAAGGTGTCATATCACAATGTGCACAAGGGTGCCAAATCATGCCCCAAATCCATGGTGGTTTGGTGAGTTTTTGGCGATTTCCCCCTCTTTTCGTCCGAAAACCCCTCTTTCGACACATGTCCACCATGGGGACACCATGCCACCAACTCCAAAAAATCAAAACCCATAGCAACCAAGGTGTCATATCACAATGTGCACAAGGGTGCCAAATCATGCCCCAAATCCATGGTGGTTTGGTCAGTTTTTGGCGATTTCCCCCTCTTTTCGTCCGAAAACCCCTCTTTCGACACATGTCCACCATGGGGACACCATGCCACCAACTCCAAAAATCAAAACCCATAGAAACCAAGGTGTCATATCACAATGTGCACAAGGGTGCCAAATCATGCCCCAAATCCATGGTGGTTTGGTCAGTTTTTGGCGATTTCCCCCTCTTTTCGTCCGAAAACCCCTCGTTCGACACATGTCCACCATGGGGACACCATGCCACCAACTCCAAAAAATAAAACCCATACCAACCAAGGTGTCATATCACAATGTGCAGAAGGGTGCCAAATCATGCCCCAAATCCATGGTGGTTTGGTGAGTTTTTGGCGATTTCCCCCTCTTTTCGTCCGAAAACCCCTCTTTCGACACATGTCCACCATGGGGACACCATGCCACCAACTCCAAAAAATCAAAACCCATAGCTACCAAGGTGTCATATCACAATGTGCACAAGGGTTCCAAATCATGCCCCAAATCCATGGTGGTTTGGTCAGTTTTTGGCGATTTCCCCCTCTTTTCGTCCGAAAACCCCTCGTTCGACACATGTCCACCATGGGGACACCATGCCACCAACTCCCAAAAATCAAAACCCATAGCAACCAATGTGTCATATCACAATGTGCACAAGGGTGCCAAATCATGCCCCAAATCCATGGTGGTTTGGTCAGTTTTTGGCGATTTCCCCCTCTTTTCGTCCGAAAACCCCTCGTTCGACACATGTCCACCATGGGGACACCATGCCACCAATTCCAAAAAATCAAAACCCATAGCAACCAAGGTGTCATATCACAATATGCACAAGGGTGCCAAATCATGCCCCAAATCCGTGGTGGTTTGATCAGTTTTTGGCGATTTCCCCCTCTTTTCGTCCGAAAACCCCTCTTTCGACACATGTCCACCATGGGGACACCATGCCACCAACTCCAAAAAATCAAAACCCATAGAAACCAAGGTGTCATATCACAATGTGCACAAGGGTGCCAAATCATGCCCCAAATCCATGGTGGTTTGGTCAGTTTTTGGCGATTTCCCCTCTTTTTAAATCCAAAACCCCTCGTTCGACACATGTCCACCATGGGGACACCATGCCACCAACTCAAAAAAATCAAAACCCATAGCAACCAAGGTGTCATATCACAATGTGCACAAGGGTGACAAATCATGCCCAAATCCATGGTGGTTTGGTGAGTTTTTGGCCATTCCCCCCTCTTTTCGTCCGAAAACCCCTCGTTCGACATATCTCCACCATGGGGCCACCATATTATGTTATTGTTCACCACTTTGAGATTTTTTCGATGGAAAATTTCAGAAAAATGAGTAAAAGTCATAAAGAAAATTTGAATCACAATTTTTGGTGATTTTTACGTCTGGTATGTTTTGATTTTGAAGAACTCTACTGCTCTGAACATTTAGTTTACTAGCACTTTGAAGTACTAGGATGTACACAACATAAAATTAAAACCTCCCAAGACAATTGTTAACATATCATGGCAAAATATTTACAGTTTCAAAAGAACGGACTACTAGCCAAAAGCACCTCACGCAGGAGGGAGACCAAACCAAAAGATCGGGGGTCATGCAGCGAGAAGAGATGATCAATCCACCATCGGCAGGACTCATCGACCACGATCTCAAGCGGTAGAGCTCGTACGAGACCCAAGCATCAATGGCTGCATACTTGATGTTCATATTTGGAAGTGGGAAGTCCCCCACGATGCTGTGCCGATGGTGGTGGAACTTCTTCTTCATATCACCGAACCATGAATCAATGAGTCTTGCTGCCATGGTAGCCATGCCAGCCCTCGCATGACCAGTGTACTTGAAGTACTCGTCCTGGAGATCGACGTAGTACTCACAAGGAATCTCCATGTGCCATGTCCTCCACAGAACTCTCTTGTCACCACGGATGTCAACACTCGCAAACGTAGCGCCTTCTCGAAAGAAATCGCAGATAGCCGGAGACTCCCACCAGTTAGCACTGCAGTAAACAAAGTAATGTACTAGTCACAGATCAGTTACAAATATGCAAGAACCTACAGAGGAGACGAAGATGAAACAAATTAATAAATCGGGAACAATGTGTAGCAGATTTAGATCGGGAATGTACTGCTTTTCTGGAACAATGTCTAGCAGATTTAGATCGGGAATGTACTGATTTTCGGGAACAATGTCTAACGAAAGTCAAAGAGAGACAGAACGGCGGCAAGTAAAAAACCCTAATCGAAAGATTAAAAAAGGGGATTAGTTCTTACGCTGCGTAGTGGAACACCAGCACATGTCGACGCATGCAGAGTTGAACCACGGCGATCTTCTTCTCGTCCTCGGCTCGATGGTTGGTGTACTCGAAGTCGAGGCCGACGAACTTGTGCTCGTCCTCCATGAGCCACTCCGTTTACATGTCGAGGACGCGGCGCACTTCCCAGGGGTCATTGGTGTAGACCACCTCCAGGTCCTCGTCGTCGTGGATGTGGACTGCGCGCGTGCTAGTCCAGTTGTACATTTGCTGCTCATCCATGTCCATGGCGACGTAGCGGCGGGAGACGAAGATAATGAGGGAGAGGAGACGACGAGAAGTGTGGAAACCTGGATGCGGTGCGAATATTGAGACGGTAGGGGAGGGGGAAGGGGATAAATATCATCCCCATTAATTACTCCGTGCGAATATTGACACGGTAGACGAAGAGAAAACTGACGCGGGTCTAGTCCAACTGACGTGCAGTCCAACTGACGCGCATTCGATCGTGTTGTCACGTCAAAACCCAGCACCGCCCATTTGCACTCCTCTTGACCTACCGAAATTTACTCCACGATATAACTTGCCATCATATCACGACCTCCTTCAGCCGCCGCCAGATCTCGCCACGTCTCTCGCTGCCACAGCTCGCCACGTCTCTCGCCGGCGAGACTTGTAAGACTTTCGCTCCGCGTCGATACCAAGGATGGCGCCTACTAGTGGAGTACGTAAATAACATGTACGTCTCGCGATCGATCGTTGTTTCTGATTTGTAATCTTTCTTCATATTTTTTGCAGTGTCCAGTTTGCTTTGACAAGAAGGGGATGTGCGGCGGAGGCGGAGTCGCGTTAGGTTTTTTCGTGCAAACACTACAAGAGGGTTTTGAGGAGAAGACGGTACATGCACTTATAAGTTTAAAATTCATTCAGATGTTTTATTAATTCGCCGCCACATCAAAGTTTAACACGTGATCCTAGTAGTTATTGCTAGTTTAGTACTACTATTCAGATGTGTGTAATAATTGTTGGTCACCATATGTATTAACCGCTTATTTATGGTTGAGTTTTAGGATAGTTGTGATAACTTTTACGTTCATACCAGTTTTACGATAGTTGTAGTTGTTAGAGATAGAGGTATCGGTAGTTCAGTCCTATACCGATAGAAGTTCAGATATGTGCTGATAGAAGTTCAGATATGTGCTGATAGAAGTCCAAGATCTGAGACTCGGTGATTATCCGAGTAGACGCATAATTAACTTACTTTTGTATTAACTCTACTGAATTTAGGTCATCCCTTTCTACTATAGACCGTATTTCCTTAAGAAGTATGGTGTCCAGACCTCCCACAAGACAACTTTTGAAGATGCACTCAAAACCAAAGATGGCCATGCATTTGTTGTTAATGTTACCAACAGAGCTGGCAGAACCTATATCAACGGAAGATTTTGGAACGAATTTGCTAGAGTGTACAATTTTAAGGTTGGCATGGAGTTAATTTTCAGAGTTAACTCATCTGGTCAGGATACTCTTGTAATAACTGGAACTGAACCACTAATCCATCCAGGTAATTTTCCAGCTTTGGACAGAATGATTGATCATATTAATTATTCCATCTTATGTCAGTTATTTTAATTATGCAGCTTACTACCAGTTGTCCCGTACGAAGCGTGACATTGTTGACTCGCTCAGTAGTACTGATGGAACAATGATAAATTGGAGGATGATGCATACCGTCATTCTTCAGGTGGACAACTTGGACTACCTTGTTGAGTACCACAATGCTGGAGATTATGATCAAGGAGCACTAGTTGTCCCAATGCTGCATACTCTGAATTGGACAAACAGCGAAAATTACAACAAACACGTGGTAAGCAGTAGATCATATCATTTCATTAACTTTGCGAGCTACATTACGTACAAGTGTTAACTAAACTATGTCTCTACTGTTGGAACAGAAAATCCCTAGCCGTTTGGTTCCTAAAGATACGGAACAATATGGTGCAATCAGTATTGTGTGCCATCCCAGTACTTTGGTGCGTGCGTCCTACGCAATTTCTTCTGACGATGGTTGTCTCTGCGTCAGTGGGTGGAAGGAGTTCATGGACAAGGAAAAGCACCTTCAGATGGGTGACAAGATGCTGTTCTTGCTTTACCTGGGAAATGCAGGGGTTTACTTGTTTGCTACCCATGTGCCTGAAATCGATCTGGAGTAGCTAGTCAGTGATTCATGGTGCCCGTGTGTCCAACTATGCAGCCCCTTTAGGTTTAAATTAAGTTGTAAGACTCTTTATGCGATTGTCGATTTTGCTTCTGTTAAAACAATATTTAGTCATATCGTGCTGCTGGTTGTAATCGTGTCAAGTGTCGATTAATTAAAACCATTGTCAAAGTTATGTTACCGACATGTTGGATTTTCTTATATCTGTCCATATTTTAGCTTATATTAATTTGCTCTTAAACCCTTCTGGATAATTGAATGACAAGTTCGAGATCATAAACATCTAAATAAGAACATTTCAAATGTTTGGAACAAAACATATAGTTGTATGCATAACATGTTTCTATCAATCTACATCACTATCTTCGTCTGAAGTTTTTCCCTCGTCATCATGTATGTTCTCTTCCAATATGAGACTATCTTCCTCATTCTCTAGTTCATCTTCGCTCATATCCATGTCAACATTGGGACTATCTTCCTCATTCTCTAGTTCAAGAATTGTACGAGCATCATGAATATGTACAACTTCATCAGCACGATGATCATCCTCCTCTGCCTCCACCTCCACCTCTGCTTCATCCTCGTCTAGGTCGACAACATCATGAAATGTATGGTCGACTGAACCTTCATCCTCCTGGTATGCGTCTTCATTCCATACAAATGCATCATCGTTACCATCTTCTAATTCTGGAACGTCGTACACGTGTCTATGGCTGAACTTCTGCACCATTTTCCACGGATCACCAAACTTTGTATCCTCCAAATAGAAGCATGTTTCAGCTTGACTGGCCAATATGAATGGTGAATTCTTGAACCATAGGACAGAAGTGTTAACGCTTTTAAAATAACCATCATCTTTTATCTTGGAACCCCTGCCCGCAAGGTCGAACCGATCGCAACGAAACAAGTACACGGACTGTCACCGTGCTTGTTAGTCCCGTCTTGCAGTTCAAGAACTTCTTGCGTAACACCATAGAGCTCGGTCTCATCTGCATCACCAAAAGATCCCTTAGTCGCTACGCCCGAATTTTGAGTCTTCAGGTCTTTATCCCGAGTAAGCGTGCGAAACCTCGCACCCTTTACGTTGCAACCAGCGTATACTACTACACGCCGGTCTGGCCCAAAGAGCCAGAGACTTCAAATCTTCTGATGCATTGTCCAACTGTCTCACATGGTTTGCAAACCAACCTGCAAACTCTCTCTGAACCGTCTCCTCGATGTCACGCACACCCCTACCTCCCAATTCTTGTCGGAATTCACTGAAACATAGAAAAAACACATATGAAATACAGGACAATTATGTCTGCAACATTGAGAAGTAGTTATTAAAGTGAAGCTAACTACTTACTTGATATAACGTTCTACATCGTCACAGTTGTTCAGCACATACCAAACCATTTTTTCAAATTCCTTGTCAAAATGTTTCAAAATGGATTTCCCAAGACCTTTAGCTCCAACTGAAAATACTTCCATCTCGTCACGATCAGGTTTTCTCCGTATGTCTTGGTTCCTATCATCTTTGTTAAATCTTGTTTCTGTGCCATCCTTGAAAAATCTAGAGCAAAAAATCAAACACTCATCAACAATGTATCCCTCTGCGATAGAACCTTCTGGCCTTGCTTTGTTACGGACCGTAGACTTTAGATAACCTAATCTTCTCTCAACTGGATACATCCAACCATAATGAACAGGACCCCTCAAAAGAGCCTCCTCAGGAAGATGAATAGCTAAGTGCACCATTACATCAAAAAAAGCTGGGGGGAACAGCTTCTCAAGTTTGCATAGGATCACAACAATTTCAACCTTCAATCGATTCAGCACATCAACTTTCAGGGTTTTGGCACACAGCTCCCTAAAAAATCTTCCTAGCTCTGCAATAGCCACATACATTTCCTTAGATGCAATTCCCTTGAGCCCAGCCGGCAACACTCGCTGCAGAAGTATGTGGCAATCATGCGTCTTCATACCGGTAACCTTACAACCATCAATATTCACATATCTTCCCCAGTTTGCGCAATAACCATCTGGGAACCTAGTGTTTGCCAAATACCTATAAAAATGTCTCTTCTGTTCCTTCGAAAGCGTCCACGGTGCAGGGGGCTTCGCATAAGTTACTGCTGCATCATCATCATCCTTAACAATTTTCTTCAACCAATACTTCTCCCGGATTTTGAATTTCTTCAAATCAATTCTAGCACTAACAGTGTCCTTATTGCTGCCCTCAAGTTCAAGTAGTGTACCAACAATATTGTCACATATGTTCTTCTCAATATGCATCACATCTAAGTTGTGAGCTAACTTAAGTTCTGGCCAGTACGGTAGATGACACTACAAGAGAACTGATATACTGTGACGAAAATCCTCATGACAGTTGTTCGTAACGTCACAAAATATGGTAATGTAAGACGTTTTGCACCCAGCGTCATGGATTCCTAAAAATCTGTGACGATCACACAATCAGCGTCATCCTTCACCACAATCCATGACGGCTCCATTAGCTTCCATGACGAATGTGGTTAGGTCATAGAAGAAATTCGGGGTAGTTGGAGATCGAACATGTGTCTTCAATCATGCACTAGTGATATTTATAGTTAGGCTATTAGCCCTTTTCTTGTTTGCACATGCTCTCTACATTTCTTTTATCTAAAACAACATGATTGAAGTAAATTAATACTATTACAACTAGCATTGTATCGCTTGAAAATTAAGCCTACGACAGATTGCATTGTGGCACTCCACGAGAATCCTTCCTAGCAGTGCCAACCACACCTATTTCCCGTGTAGCCGAGTCATTGGCGATCTCCATTGCTAGCGTCATCACCGTTTTACTCACATCCTCCTCCTTTTACTCGCATCACCGCTCAAAAAATTACCTTATTTGAGGCACCCATCTGCAAATCTATAAACATTTTTCCACATGGATTTTTTCTGTTGAATATTAATACTTGTTTGAAAATCATGTACGGATTACTACCTTAAATTATTTTCTTCTCCCGCTATTTGTTTGACACTCAAATTACATATCAAAATTTTCATACCGTCCGCCTCCGAAACTCCGCGATCCTCTAACTGCCTGTGTACCACGATACCCTCAAACCCTACCCCGCCGCCGCATCTTCTTCTCTCCCACCCCTCTCTATGCAGTGCCTCCACGAGACCACGACTATCCCGATGGCTCCAGATTGTCCCGCCATAGTCAGCAGCCCCACCCACAGCCAGCGCCGGAGCCTCAGGATGACGACGGAAGGTGCTTCCGCGGTGTGAGGTCGACCCATTTGGCGCCTCTCGTCATGCACCTTGGACACCACCTCGGCTGGCGCCGTCTACGAGTTCTCCACCATCACGATTCACGCTGGACCTATCTAGCAACGCGCTAGAGGATCCAATCCCGCCCGCACTCTGCGACTGGCCGCCCTTTGTCTTCACCATCGATCGGAGGATAACGAGCAGGAGGCGGCAGGGCGCGAAGAGAAAAAGCACGGCGACCAGTCCTGTATCTCAACCGTGGTGAGCGCCATCCCTCTTTCCCATCCCATCGTTCTTGGTATCACTGATTCTGGTTTGTAGATCCGAAGTGGAAAACAACTGCCTGTGACGAACAACTGCCCGTATGTCTGACAGTCTAATGACTAAGATGTATTAGCTTAGTGTCTGGGCAGCCCTACCGAACATGGGCAAGAATTGGCCTTCAAGTTTTTTGACTAACGATTCATGTGGTTTTACTTATCGAAAATAGTAGGACTATAAGAGATATGGCTGAGCTCTCATGGGCCGGATGACATTTTATTTGGCGAGCCAAATTTGGGCACTAATCAAACATGTTATGTATGCTCATACTTTGTTATGTATAGGTGTTGTAACCATACATACCTTGGACTATTGCATTTCAGCAACACTAGTGCACGTAGTGCACAGGGGCAAGTGCTCGTTGTAGTTTGGCTTCATCCTGCCTATTAGTGTTCTTGCTGACTTTTCTCTTGTACCTTCTAATTTTGTTTTCGCCATTACCAGGTGATATCTATAAACTTAACAGTTGAAGTATTCCTATTTCCAATACCAATGCATTATGTATATATAGCTTAACAGTTGAACAATCAGCTCTGTGGATATGATATCTACTTTGTATTATATAATTTATATTAGCACATTGTCATTTTCATCAATGTACTTCTAATTTTATTTCTTCCAAATTGCTGCTGATGTAAGTTTTGTTTCTTCCAAATTGCCCATGTGTTGTACAGTAGCTTCATATAAGTGGACCACATGTCTAGCAGGCCCCGTTCTTCTAATTGTCTGTTACATTTCGTAGGTGTTTGCTGGTCGTAGAATTCTAAGTTATTGCTATATATTTATACTACATTGTGTGTTTGTTTAGATGAACAGCGCCTCATGTTCTTAGTTCTAGACCATTCGAGTGTACTTTATTATGTGCTTTAGCATGTTATGACACCTGTTCTTGGAACCAACAATTTTGAGATTGTGAACATGGTACTATGGTAGCCACGATGGAAATATGCTTTTTGCATGAACAGACACATAATATCCTAGCCATCAGTTTTTTGGCATGATTTTCTCTATCTACACATGCATAAATAAATACCATGTATGTTAGTCTCACTAGTTTTCATGCTTGTATTTAGTCTATTTCATGTATGGGTGTTAGCTGCATAATTTTATAGTGGCGGTATTATTTTCCGAGAAACTAGATTTGTGAAACATCTATGCTAGCAATTACGGATGCTTCAATCTGAAAGGAGCACTTGTTTTTCTCTAAACAATGTATTACTCATATTTGCTTTAAGATCAGGTAATTCATTTCCCTCAATTGGGAAAGCTTATAAAATGCATGGTTTATTCATATATGATGTGAATAGTTACTAATAATATTTAGATTTCGTTTCAGCCCTAAGTAATTTTGTCTAAATTATGTTTGCTGCAGTAGCCCCTTCCATTGGATTACCTATACACATATCCTGAGTGCAAGGTACTAATTCACATGCTCAAGCATTAGTGTACCTACTTGATATGTTATACTCTATGCTACAGTGTATATATATGCACCCTATATACTGGAATACTGCTCTGCATTTACAATGTCGCTATTAAACTTGTTATATTAGGATCAATGTGATTGATAGTGCAATAGTAAAAGTTTCCAATCAGCAGGTCAACACATGTAGGTTTCCTCCTTGGAGGATGGAAAAGCATCAGTTTATTAGGATCAACGTGATTGATAGTGTAGTAGTAAATCTTTGGTATCACTCTTGGCAAGTTTTGTTTGTAACCACATGTTATTATTAACTCCCGCGTATGAATCATATTCTGGAAATCTCACTTACAACTAGGTACCAGTATGCGTATGCAGCTACATCTGGATATAGTTACATGATTTATCGTGCTTCATTGTATTTTATTTAAAATATTGGTACTTCTGCATACTAAAATCATTATGGGTAAATGTGGCTATTTTTTCAGATCCAAGAAGGATGCACAACCTGTTGGAAAAAAAGCTTGGCTAGGTAATTACCTACGTCCTTTATTGTTTCTAGTATGTCCATTTAGAGTTGTTAGTGAACTGATGCAGGTTTTATTCATAACACCAAAGGTATGATGCTACTTTCATTGTTATATTTCACTCTTTGAGTCAATCAAAATCAAATTAATGTATAAAACTTTTCTAATTGAGTGCAGGAGGCTGGAAACATAAACTGGACTTGACAGAAGTCAGCAGAGGACACATTTGTTATAAACAATTCCTGGCTTCTTGCTTTTGCTTCAGTTTCGGTCTGCGCAGAAGTGAAGAATAATTGTGTGTGTTTGTAGAATTGGAACAAAACATTAGTAGTGTAGTTTCTCATTGGTGCAATGGATTAGCTAGTACGTGCAATTTATAAGTTTCAATGTCAATTTATTTAGAGCATGGTGATATACTTTGTAATACCAGTATGTACTTTCGACTTTCAGTGAATAAAGGTTTACTATGATACTTAACATGGCCATGGCCTAAGTGAACTGCGGACAAGTGTACAACACAAATATGCATGGGCCATTTCCGATGGTTCAACAAAAGCTTAATTAGTAAAGATATCAGCAAAAGCATAAATATTTAAAAAGTATTTTTTAGAAAAAGAAAAAAAATACAATCCAAGATTTTTAATAAATTAATATCATGACATCACATATGATGTCATCCACATTCGTGACGCTAATCGGTGACGTTCTTTAGGCGTAGGATGGTCTACTAGGTGCTGGCATCACACATGACATCATCCAAATTCAGTGACGTTTTCTCGCGTGCCGCGTCACTAGGGAGTAATCTGTGACGGGGATTCCGTGACGATGCTTGTGACGCTCAAAGAACGTCACCGAGGGGTCTTCCGTGACGTTTATTGCTATTGCATGACGTCTAGAGCTCGTCACAGTATATCAAATCCCTTGTAGTGTGATGTAAGCTGACTTTCAGGTGCCATGTTGGTTCACCGGGTACAGTTGCACGCTTCCGCTTTCTACTAATTATTGGATTTTCCCATGTACAAAATCCTTAACCCTTTCTACCTTCTCAGCTACCTCTTTGGGTGTGTACTTACTTGGTGGATCTCCAATCTCAGTTTTACCATTGAAAAGTCTGCTTCTCCTGTATGGGTGACTTTTATCAAGAAATCGCCGATGCCCAATGTATCCAATTTTGTTTTTCAAAGATTCATAGCAAGGATTCTCATCGCAATGCACACACGCATGAAATCCTCTTGTGCTTCGGCCTGACATAGTGGCATATCCAGGATAATCATGAATAGACCAAAGAAACGCAGCATGCAATGGGAAATATTCCTCTGTGCATGCATCAAATGTCTGCACACCACTCCATAGCTGCATCATATCTTTTATCAGTGGCTGCATAAATACATGAAAATCTTTCCCTGGGGAATACTTTCCGGGGATTAGCAATGCCATCATGTAATTCGATTGATCCATGCACATCCATGGTGGGAAGTTGTAAGGAATGACAAAAACAGGCCACATACTGTAAGGATTACTCATACTTCCAAAGGGACTGAAGCCGTCTGTGGCAAAACCTAGTCTTATGTTACGAGGATCTTTAGCAAACCAATGAAACTTGGCATCAAAGTGCTTCCATGCCTCACCATCAGCAGGGTGCCTCAGTACATTGGGCTCATCAACCCTCTTCTCTTTGTGCCATCTAGTATGTGTCGACATTTCCTTTTTAACAAATAGTCTCTTTAACCTTTTAATTATAGAAAAGTACCTTAACACCTTGTGAGGGATTTTCTTTTTTGCAGTAGGGTCTCTATATCTTGATAATCCACAAACATGGCAGTGCGTATCGTCCTTGTGATCTCCCCAAAATAAAGAACAATCAAACTTGCATACATGAATTGTCTCATAACCAAGTCCAACATCAGAAAGAACACTCTTAGCATCAGCATATGATTTGGGAAAGTCCACACGTGGCAAAGCTGTACGTAAAAGGTGAAGTAAGAGATCAAATCCTCTGTTTGTTATCCGGCTGTATGATTTGATATGAAGGAGCTTAATAATGAATGACAACCTAGTGAAAGTGGTGCATCCCTCATGAAGTTCTTTTTTGGCTGACTCAATTAGATTAGCATAAATATTTGGCAGGTTAGGACCTTTATTTCCAGACTTCTGCAGTTCATCAATCATACTAGACGAATCATCAACATAACAATCACCACTGTCTTCGTCTTCATCATTGTCACTATCATACGCACCATCATCGTTTCTATCCCGCCCTTCGTCATCACTAAAACCTTCCCCATGTCTAGTCCATCTTGTATACGTCATGGACATACCTGAACACTTGCAGTGATCCTCGACTGTTTTTATATCCTGACGTATCAGATTTAGGCAGTCCTTGCAAGGGCACAAGATTGGTTCATCTGTATTGTCCAAGTGTTCTCGCGCAAACTTGATGAAATCCCTAACACCTGCCATGTACTTTGTTGTGAACTTCTGGGTGCCATCAGTTATCCAACTTCGATCCATTGCCTACAATTCAGTTAACAATATGCCAACGTTCTTCAGAACAGATCTTGACAACTGATTAAAAAATCTAGACCTAGCGAACAATCAGGAGAACTCACCGATGATGCGTCTCGCCGCCTCCACAATGGAGCCTTCACGGATTTCTTCTCACCTCGACGAGAACCCTAGTCGATTCGACTGTTAGCAAGATCACCTAGATAGGCCGTGTCTGCTAGCGGCGCGACTTAAACGAGGCACCCGCGGCCGACTTAAATATTAATAAGGAAATTATTATGTCGTAATATCTACATCACACCATTGAAATAAATATGTAGAATAGACTAGTTACGGATCCAGATCAAAACTCCATGTCTACCTTAACGGTAACACTCCGCGTCGGTCACGTCAAAGCCCTGGTTCGATTCTTCCAAAACACAATTTTTTACTTAATTAAATATGTTCCTGACAAGTGGGTCACGCATGATATATAAAACTAATAACATTTAATAAAGTAACTTAGTATTATTTACCTGCTATGTGGGTCCGTTGTACACGCAAATCACGGTTTACATACACCACGATCTTTTAGATTTCGTCACCTATTACCAGACACGATGGAAGCCCTTCCGGTTGGGTAATGGGTGACGATTTTTTGTTGATGAAAAATCATACCGTCAAGCATTACCTTAAATGCATGACGGAAGATGAATTCGTCACCTATAAGGACACATCCATGACGGTATGCATTTTTGTCACCAGGGTTTTCGTCAACAAATATCCCATTTCTTGTAGTGATCTTTTGTCCTACCAGTCGGTGGCAGCCAGGCCTCAAGGGAATCTACTGGATATTAAGGTACTCCTTTTAATAGAGTACCGGAGCAAAGCATTAACACTCCGTGAACACATGTGATCCTCACATCACTACCATCCCCTCCGGTTGTCCCGATTTCTGTCACTTCGGGGCCATTGGTTCCGGACAGCGACATGTGTATACAACTTGCAGGTAAGATCATAAACAATGAATATCATGATGAAACAATAACATGTTCAGATCTGAGATCATGGCACTCGGGCCCTAGTGACAAGCATTAAGCATAACAAGTTGCAACAATATCATCAAAGTACCAATTACGGACACTAGGCACTATGCCCTAACAATCTTATGCTATTACATGACCAATCTCATCCAATCCCTACCATCCCCTTCGGCCTACAGCGGGGGAATTACTCACACATGGATGGGGGAAACATGGCTGGTCGATGGAGAGGCGTCGGTGGTGATGATGGCGATGATCTCCTCCAATTCCCCATCCCGGCGGAGTGCCAGAACGGAGACTTCTGGCTCCTGAGACGGAGTTTCGCGATGTGGCGGCGTTCTGGAGGGTTTCTAGCGACTTCCACTTCTCCCCGTGCGTTTTTAGGTCGAAGGCAATAAGTAGTCTGAAGGAGGGCATCGGGGGCCGACCGAGGCCGCCACACACTAGGGCCGCGCGAGCCCCTCCTGGGCCGCGTCGGCCTAGTGTGTGGGGCCCTCGGGCCCCCACCTGGCTTGCCCTTCTGGCTCCGCCAATATTCTGGGAAAATAGGACCTTCTGCATAAATTCCGAAGATTTTCCTGAAAGTTGGATTTCTGCACAAAAACGAGACACCAGAATAGTTCTGCTGAAAACAGCGTTAGTCCGCGTTAGTTGTATCCAAAACACACAAATTAGAGGCAAAACAATAGCAAAAGTGTTCGGGAAAGTAGATGCGTTTTGGACGTATCAAGGTTCTTTAATTTATGAAATATAGATGTGGTAGGATTCCACTTATGATCACCAAGTGGTTCCCAAGTAAAGGTTGGGATATAAGTCTAGGGTTGCTTACTAGTTATCTCCCTATGATTTCATGTGGTGAATGATATATACTTATCCTATTAGGGTTTAACTTATCCTCACATACCTCAAGAACATGATCATGGTTTAGGCATGACCAACTTGTTCTTAATATCTCTACCTCAAGTTCTTAGGGTTTATGATCATCACTCAATTTATAATGATCAAGGTTTTGCTTCCTAAGGTATCTCTCATTAAATAGGTTTCTCACTTCCATGATCAAGCATTGTCTTGTTCAACTCAGGTATAGCACTTCTATTTCACTTTATAGGATGGACAGGGCTATGGTTGCCTTATTAGTTTATATTCCAGGAGAAGGCCTGAGATATTACTTAGGGTTCTTTCCAGGGAATGATGATATAATTATCTGCGTATATGGATAGTTCTCTCCCTTAAATTAAAGTGTTGCCTAAACTAACTTGAGTGTAGCATCATAGCTTGAGCTATCTTTCATAGGAATAGTTATTCTAGGGTTTATGGTGTACTCTTGATATTTATTTAAATAGCTAAGCTAAAGATTCAATTGTCTAACTTAGTTGGATTAGTCCTATCCTTATTTCACTAATTCATGTGTATAGTCTTATTGATATTTGGTTATCTCACCACTTCAAGATGAAATGGTTAATCTCTCAATGCTTTTGTTCAAAGGTTGTCCTATATTCTTAAATAGGTAAAGCTAAGATTGATATGAGTGGTCTCTCTCTTAATTTGGGAAGGACTTTAATACTAACCTAAGTTTAGGCTCCATAGAGAATGATGTGGTCACCAATATCTATGGTTAACATAAATGGATTCTCTCTCTAGGAAATATCTTGAATAAGATCCTAAGGTTCCTCTTAAAGATGATTATTTGAATACTTGGATATATATCCAAGGTTTAACTCAAGGTTTGTTAATGATTCTCTAATAATTATAATAGAACTCTCACCTCTCTAGGTTTGATGCTTAATAATTTGGAATAGAGAAGAATATATATTTCTAGGGTTGTTCTCCATGTCATGTTTCCAAGAATGAAGTAAAATGAATACCATGAGGTTCATGGTAGGGTCATGGATTAGTTTAAGACATGGAAAAGATGAGTCAGGAATGGTTTCTCCATTTTATTGTTACTTGGTTTGTAGTTGAACAGATGTTCTTCTGTTATGGCAATGATTACCATATTATGATCTGTTATAAGATCAAGTAGTTGATCATTGAGTATAGTGTTGTTGTGTTGATTATTAGTTCCATTTGATCTAACCCCTTAGATCAAATCATCTCTACCCTAAAAAAGGTTTTAACAAAGTCACATTGAGGTTTATAGCGCTTGACTTGATGAGCTACTTCAATTCCACCAAGGTCAAGTGAAACTTCAATTACTGTGACTGTTTTACTTTAAAGCGCGAAAATTCCCCAGATTTTCTATGCATGAATGCAATGTACACATCTGTCTCCTCTATTTTTGTAACTCCATTACCTGGGATATTACAGTCTCTACCCCTTAAACTAAACTTCGTCCTCGAAGTTTGATCTCTCTCACGCTTCGAAGTGTGGATCTGACTTGTATAGACTAAAAGTTTTCTCGAACTCCATATTGATCTCACTAGATATAATTGAATATATTCCTTGTCCAGATTCTTCCTGGAATCCATTAGGGTTTGTCTCTGAACCATGGTTCTTACTTTGATTCATTGATTTCTTCCAACTCTATAAGCTTGTTTCCTTTCTCATTGAAGATTCAATGATTGAGACTTCTTCTGATGCTGCTAGTCTTAACTGAAGACTAGTTTGATAACATACTCCTAATTGGTATGTAGGTCTTTGTTTTTCCCTTACTACCAAAACTGCAATAATGGTACTAAGTAAGGTACTTAACATGGAATTGATCATGATGGTTCATTCCTCTAAGAATGGATTAGACTCATTTAGTCCATCCAATCATGGTTTATAATTGATACCTCTAACTATTTTGGTTCTTTTAGGTTCCATGAAAGGAATCTTTCAATTATTATTTAGTTTTGATATGGTCAATCTTCTTCAGTATTTGGCCTTCCTGAGCTTTATTTGGTCTCCTATTTTTTCCTTCTCCCAGTTTAATTAATCTTAGCTTTCTTGTGCTTCCGTACTTCTGAGTAAATATCACTCACTTTCTCAAGTTATAGTCCACTTCTTACTTCCTCGAGGTATAAACCTCGGCTTCTGGTCTGACATCCATCTGAAAGTAACGTTCAACAACCTTATGAAAATAAGATCGAACTTCCTCTCAGTTCAGACCTTCTGCTTCTATCTAGCTTCAAGTATTGAGTAATTGTACATCCAACTCAACCTTTACTCTACCCCTTAGAGTTTTCTTATGGTCTTTAACTCCTTTCCTTCCAACCATTGGGTTTATGGTTAGAATATTGGTTTAGTTCTAGCTTATGGTTTATATTCTTCTAAGGTATTGTGAAGAAGGTTTGTGGTGTATCCACTCAATTGTGGACATCCAATGTGAATCCTTCGACTAAATGATTTTAGGTCATTGTTATTTGGTTAATCAAAATTTTATTTGTTCACAACTTCTTGGTACAAATAATCCAATGGTGGACTACTTGCTACCAATTGTGGCTATTTGTTATCTAAAAAATGGATTCTAGTATAGGTTCTGATCAACTGGACAAGACATCTTCTACTTTATCTCGCAGTTTTGATCCTATACAAAAACAGTGATCTTCTGATACCAACTATGATCTTCTTATATCTGCTATGGTTTCATAGATCATCTTCCTTCATTCAGGGTTTATTTTGCAAGAAAACCACTAGCTGACACTATGAGTATAGTATCGTAAGTGATTTCTCATGCATTTCCTCTTCCATGTTGATTATGGATCTGCTTGAGCATCACCATTGGTCTGGTTGTCCCCCGGCGGTGCCCGGGCGGGCCTCGATTCAATCTTGCCCCAGATTTCACCTTCATGCTTCTTATGTACTAAAGTACTCCTCTGTTGAGGCAAAGCATCGATTTTGATTGTACTTCCTTCAGAGTATTGTGGTTACTTCCCACAACTTTACTTCCTTTCTCTGATGAACCTTCTTCGTGTCTTCAAAATCTTCAGAATTCGTCACTTCCTTACACGAATACCATTACCCTCTAGATCTTTAACATCAAGTAGGAACTTGATATTGCAACATGCATTTGCATATCAAAGTCAAACTTCATGTATGGATCTAGTCAAACAATGAAAATCCAATAAAATTCCAAGAAGATTCAGCTTTGTGTTTATAATACACATCATCATAAGCCTGAATATAATAGTTGAGTAAGACATCTCTAAACATCAGGCTCTGATGTGTAGTATATAACACCATATAAGATAGGTTTATATCGTGATATTTAGCACGAATCTATGTGATTCTACTATTTGTCTCACCCTTTACCTTAATTGCACATTTGCAATGAGATAAACTTGAAACAAAGTGGTTTGGGATGGTTAAGGTTAACCTAATTTTCTTTGGATGTACTACTTAACTTTTATTTTATTGAGGACTACTTTACACGCTATCTCTAGATTCTAATATAGCTACTCTAAATTACTCCTAACTATTAGAGCATAGTTCTTATACTTCCAAGTGCTTCTACCATGAGACTATGGTCATGATGTGCTTAGCACACTTCCCATTGTTTTGGAACACAATTCTTGCACTGTTGTTGAACAACTGGCTTCTTATTGTATTTCTCCTAAATATTTATGAGGCTCTAGTACATCACATAATGATTCTCAAGTGAATCATATATGATTTCTATCTCTACCATGTAAGTAGGCATATTTTATTCCTATCTCTCTTCCTTATTTCCCATGATTGACTTATCATGGTCTATACTACCTCATATCACTTGTTTTTATCACTTACTATCAGTTGTTTTACAAGTTTGGATAACTTATTACTCATTACTTAACTTGGTCTACCTATTCTAGTAGGATATCTTACTTATCTCATCACTTGATATCATTCCTACTACATGTCTAAATGATTTTTATTTAACCATAACATGTGTTGGTACACATCTTCCAATAGGATATCTTCCTTATGGTTGTATCCTTTCTTTGGACTACCATGTATTGTATACTGATGACGCGTAAAGCACACGCTCGTTGGGAACCCCAAGTGGAAGGTGTGATGCGTACAGCAGCAAGTTTCCCTCAGTAAGAAACCAAGGTTTATCGAACCAGTAGGAGTCAAGAAGCACGTTGAAGGTTGATGGCGGCGGGATGTAATGCGGCGCAACACCAGGGATTCCGGCGCCAACGTGGAACCTGCACAACACAACCAAAGTACTTTGCCCCAACGAAACAGTGAGGTTGTCAATCTCACCGGCTTGCTGTAACAAAGGATTAACCGTATTGTGTGGAAGATGATTGTTTGCAGAAAACAGTAGAACAAGTATTGCAGTAGATTGTATTTCAGTAAAGAGAATTGGACCGGGGTCCACAGTTCACTAGAGGTGTCTCTCCCATAAGACAAACAGCATGTTGGGTGAACAAATTACAGTTGGGCAATTGACAAATAAAGAGAGCATGACCATGCACATACATATCATGATGAGTATAGTGAGATTTAATTAGGCATTACGACAAAGTACATAGACCGCCATCCAACTGCATCTATGCCTAAAAAGTCCACCTTCAGGTTATCATCCGAACCCCTTCCAGTATTAAGTTGCAAAGCAACAGACAATTGCATTAAGTATGGTGCGTAATGTAATCAACAACTACATCCTTAGACATAGCATCAATGTTTTATCCCTAGTGGCAACAGCACAACACAACCTTAGAACTTTCTCACATCGTCCTGTGTCAATGCAGGCATGAACCCACTATCGAGCATAAATACTCCCTCTTGGAGTTACAAGCATCTACTTGGCCAGAGCATCTACTAGTAACGGAAAGCATGCAAGATCATAAACAACACGTAGATATAACTTTGATAATCAACATAACAAGTATTCTCTATTCATCGGATCCCAACAAACGCAACATATAGAATTACAGATAGATGATCTTGATCATGTTAGGCAGCTCACAAGATCCGACAATGATAGCACAATGGGGAGAAGACAACCATCTAGCTACTGCTATGGACCCATAGTCCAGGGGTAGACTACTCACACATCACACCGGAGGCGACCATGGCGGCGTAGAGTCCTCCGGGAGATGATTCCCCTCTCCGGCAGGGTGCCGGAGGCGATCTCCTGGATCCCCCGAGATGGGATCGGCGTTGGCGGCGTCTCTGGAAGGTTTTCCGTATCGTGGCTCTCGGTACTGGGGGTTTCGTCACGGAGGCTTTAAGTAGGCGGAAGGGTAGGTCAAGAGGCGGCGCGAGGGGCCCAGACCATAGGGCCGCGCGGCCAGGGCAGGGGCCACGCCGCCCTATGCTCTGGCTGCCTCGTGGCCCCTCTTCGTTTCGTCTTCGGACTTCTGGAAGCTTCGTGGAAAAATAGGCCCCTGGGCTTTGATTTCGTCCAATTCCGAGAATATTTCCTTACTAGGATTTCTGAAACCAAAAACAGCCGAAAAACAAGAATCGGCACTTCGGCATCTTGTTAATAGGTTAGTTCCAGAAAATGCACGAATATGACATAAAGTGTGCATAAAACATGTAGATAACATCAATAATGTGGCATGGAACATAAGAAATTATCGATACGTCGGAGACGTATCAGCATCCCCAAGCTTAGTTCTGCTCGTCCCGAGCAGGTAAAACGATAACACAGATAATTTCTGGAGTGACATGCCATCATAATCTTGATCATACTATTTGTAAAGCATATGTAGTGAATGCAGCGATCAAAACAATGTATATGACATGAGTAAACAAGTGAATCATAAAGCAAAGACTTTTCATGAATAGCACTTCAAGACAAGCATCAATAGGTCTTACATAAGAGTTAACTCATAAAGCAATAATTCAAAGTAAAGGCATTGAAGCAACACAAAAGAAGATTAAGTTTCAGCGGTTGCTTTCAACTTGTAACATGTATATCTCATGGATATTGTCAACATAGAGTAATATAATAAGTGCAATAAGCAAGTATGTAGGAATCAATGCACAGTTCACACAAGTGTTTGCTTCTTGAGGTGGAGAGAAATAGGTGAACTGACTCAACATTGAAAGTAAAAGAATTGTCCTCCATAGAGGAAAAGCATCGATTGCTATATTTGTGCTAGAGCTTTGATTTTGAAAACATGAAACAATTTTGTCAACGGTAGTAATAAAGCATATGCATCATGTAAATTATATCTTATAAGTTGCAAGCCTCATGCATAGTGTACTAATAGTGCCCGCACCTTGTCCTAATTAGCTTGGACTACCGGATCATCACAATGCACATGTTTTTACCAAGTGTCACAAAGGGGTACCTCTATGCCGCATGTACAAAGGTCTAAGGAGAAAGCTCGCATTGGATTTCTCGCTATTGATTATTCTTCAACTTAGACATCCATACAGGGACAACATAGACAACAGATAATGGACTCCTCTTTTATGCATAAGCATGTAACAACAATTAATAATTTTCTCATTTGAGATTGAGGATATATGTCCAAAACTGAAACTTCCACCATGGATCATGGCTTTAGTTAGCGGCCCAATGCTCTTCTCTAACAATATGCATGCTCAACCATAAGGTGGTAGATCTCTCTTACTTCAGACAAGACGGACATGCATAGCAACTCACATGAAATTCAACAATGAATAGTTGATGGCGTCCCCAGTGAACATGGTTATCGCACAACAAGCAACTTAATAAGAGATAAAGTGCATAATTACATATTCAATACCACAATAGTTTTTAAGCTATTTGTCCCATGAGCTATATATTGCAAAGGTGAATGATGGAATTTTAAAGGTAGCACTCAAGCAATTTACTTTGGAATGGCGGAAAATACCATGTAGTAGGTAGGTATGGTGGACACAAATGGCATAGTGGTTGGCTCAAGTATTTTGGATGCATGAGAAGTATTCCCTCTCGATACAAGGTTTAGGCTAGCAAGGCTTATTTGAAACAAACACAAGGATGAACCGGTGCAGCAAAACTCACATAAAAGATATATTGTAAACTTTATAAGACTCTACATCGTCTTCCTTGTTGTTCAAACTCAATACTAGAAATTATCTAGACCTTAGAGAAACCAAATATGCAAACCAAATTTTAGCATGCTCTATGTATTTCTTCATTAATGGGTGCAAAGCATATGATGCAAGAGCTTAATCATGAGCACAACAATTGCCAAGTATCACATTACCCAAGACATTAATAGCAATTACTACATGTATCATTTTTCAATTCCAACCATATAACAATTTAACGAAGGAGAAACTTCGCCATGAATACTATGAGTAGAAACCAAGGACATACTTGTCCATATGCTACAGCGGAGCGTGTCTCTCTCCCATAAAGTGAATGCTAGGATCCATTTTATTCAAACAAAACAAAAACAAAAACAAACCGACGCTCCAAGAAAAGGCACATAAGATGTGATGGAATAAAAATATAGTTTCAGGGGAGGAACCTGATAATGTTGTCGATGAAGAAGGGGATGCCTTGGGCATCCCCAAGCTTAGACGCTTGAGTCTTCTTAATATAAGCAGGGGTGAACCACCGTGGCATCCCCAAGCTTAGAGCTTTCACTCTCCTTGATCATGTTGCATCATACTCCTCTCTTGATCCTTGAAAACTTCCTCCACACCAAACTCGAAACAACTCATTAGAGGGTTAGTGCACAATAAAAATTAACATATTCAGAGGTGACACAATCATTCTTAACACTTCTGGACATTGCATAATGCTACTGGACATTAGTGGATCAAAGAAATTCATCCAACATAGCAAAAGAGGCAATGCGAAATAAAAGGCAGAATCTGTCAAAACAGAACAGTTCGTATTGACGAATTTTAAAATGGCACCAGAATTGCTCAAATGAAAATGCTCAAATTGAATTAAAGTTGCGTACATATCTGAGGATCATACACGTAAATTGGCTTAATTTTCTGAGCTACCTACAGGGAGGTGGACCCAGATTCGTGACAGCAAAGAAATCTGGAACTGCGCAGTAATCCAAATCTAGTACTTACTTTTCTATCAACGGCTTAACTTGGCACAACAAAACACAAAACTAAGATAAGGAGAGGTTGCTACAGTAGTAAACAACTTCCAAGACACAAAATAAAAACAAAGTACTGTAGGTAAAAACATGGGTTGTCTCCCATAAGCGCTTTTCTTTAACGCCTTTCAGCTAGGCGCAGAAAGTGTGTATCAAGTATTATCAAGAGACGAAGTGTCAACATCATAATTTGTTCTCATAATAGAATCAAAAGGTAACTTCATTCTCTTTCTAGGGAAGTGTTCTATACCTTTCTTGAGAGGAAATTGATATTTTATATTACCTTCCTTCATATCAATAATAGCACCAACAGTTCGAAGAAAAGGTCTTCCCAATATAATGGGACAAGATGCATTGCATTCAATATCCAAGACAACAAAATCAACGGGGACAAGGTTATTGTTAACAGTAATGCGAACATTATCAACTTTCCCCAAAGGTTTCTTTGTAGAATGATCAGCAAGATTAACATCCAAATAACAATTTTTCAGCGGTGGCAAGTCAAGCATATCATAAATTTTCTTAGGCATAACAGAAATACTTGCACCAAGATCACATAAAGCATTACAATCAAAATCTTTAACCTTCATCTTAATGATGGGCTCCCAACCATCCTCTAGCTTTTTAGGAATAGAGGCTTCACGCTCTAGTTTCTCTTCTCTAGCTTTTATGAGAGCATTTGTAATATGATGTCTAAAGGCCAAATTTATAGCACTAGCATTAGGACTTTTAGCAAGTTTTTGCAAGAACTTTATAACTTCAGAGATGTGGCAATCATCAAAATTCAAACCATTATAATCTAAAGCAATGGGATCATCATCCCCAATGTTGGAAAAAATTTCAGCAGCTTTATCACATGAGTTTCAAATGAGTTTAGCGATTTGAGCGATTTCTCGCTTTGCATTAGAAGTGGAAACATTGCTAACACCAATTCTTTTATTAGTATTAGTAGGAGGTGCAGCAACATGTGTAGCATTAATATTACTAGTGGTGGTAATAGTCCAAACTTTAGCTACATTCTTCTCTTTAGCTAGTTTTTCATTTTCTTCTCTATCCCACCTAGCACGCAGTTCAGCCATTAATCTTATATTCTCATTAATTCTAACTTGAATGGCATTTGCTGTAGTAACAATTTTATTATGATGATTTTCATTAGGCAAAACTTTTGATTTCAAAAGATCAACATCAGCAGCAAGACTATCGACTTTAGAAGCAAGTATATCAATTTTCCCAAGCTTTTCTTCAACAGATTTGTTAAAAGCAGTTTGTGTACTAATAAATTCTTTAAGCATGGCTTCAAGTCCAGGGGGTGAACTCCTATTATTGTTGTAAGAATTCCCATAAGAATTACCATAGCCGTTGCCATTATTATAAGGATATGGCCTATAGTTGTTACTAGAATTGTTCCGGTAAGCATTGTTGTTGAAATTATTATTTTTAATGAAGTTTACATCAACATGTTCTTCTTGTGCAACCAATGAAGCTAATGGAACATTATTAGGATCAATATTAGTCCTATCATTCGCAAGCATAGACATAATAGCATCAATCTTATCACTCAAGGAAGAGGTTTCTTCAACAGAATTTACCTTCTTACCTTGTGGAGCTCTTTCCGTGTGCCATTCAGAGTAATTGATCATCATATTATCAAGAAGCTTTGTTGCCTCACCAAGAGTGATGGACATAAAGGTACCTCCAGCAGCTGAATCCAATAAATTCCGTGAAGAAAAATTTAGTCCTGCATAGAAGGTTTGGATGATCATCCAAGTAGTCAGTCCATGGGTTGGGCAATTTTTAACCAGAGATTTCATTCTTTCCCAAGCTTGAGCAACATGTTTAGTATCTAATTGTTTAAAATTCATTATGCTACTCCTCAAAGATATAATTTTAGCAGGGGGATAATATCTACCAATAAAAGCATCCTTGCATTTAGTCCATGAATCAATACTATTCTTAGGCAGAGATAGCAACCAATCTTTAGCTCTTCCTCTTAATGAGAAAGGGAACAATTTTAGTTTAATAATATCACCATCTACATCTTTATATTTTTTCATTTCACATAGTTCAACAAAATTATTAAGATGGGCAGCAGCATCATCAGAACTAACACCAGAAAATTGCTCTCGCATAACAAGATTCAGTAAAGCAGGTTTAATTTCAAAGAATTCTGCTGTAGTAGCAGGTGGAGCAATAGGTGTGCATAAGAAATCATTATTATTTGTGGTTGTGAAATCAAACAACTTTGCATTTTCAGGGTTGGCCATTTTAGCAACAGTAAATAAAACAAACTAGATAAAGTAAATACAAGTAAACTAATTTTTTTTTGTGTTTTTGATATAGCAAACAAGATAGCAAATAAAGTAAAACTAGCAACTAATTTTTTTGTATTTTGATTTAGTGCAGCAAACAAAGTAGTAAATAAAGCAAGACAAAAACAAAGTAAAGAGATTGAGAAGTGGAGACTCCCCTTGCAGCGTGTCTTGATCTCCCCGGCAACGGCGCCAGAAATTTACTTGCTGGCGTGTAGTTGACGAGGGAGTAGAGATCTCTGTGGTGTAGTTTTCTTCACGTCCCCGGCAACGGTGCCAGAAATTTAGCTTGATGACGCGTAAAGCACACGCTCGTTGGGAACCCCAAGTGGAAGGTGTGATGCGTACAGCAGCAAGTTTCCCTCAGTAAGAAACCAAGGTTTATCGAACCAGTAGGAGTCAAGAAGCACATTGAAGGTTGATGGCGGCGGGATGTAATGCGGCGCAACACCAGGGATTCCGGCGCCAACGTGGAACCTGCACAACACAACCAAAGTACTTTGCCCCAACGAAACAGTGAGGTTGTCAATCTCACCGGCTTGCTGTAACAAAGGATTAACCGTATTGTCTGGAAGATGATTGTTTGCAGAAAACAGTAGAACAAGTATTGCAGTAGATTGTATTTCAGTAAAGAGAATTGGACCGGGGTCCACAGTTCACTAGAGGTGTCTCTCCCATAAGACAAACAGCATGTTGGGTGAACAAATTACAGTTGGGCAATTGACAAATAAAGAGAGCATGACCATGCACATACATATCATGATGAGTATAGTGAGATTTAATTGGGCATTACGACAAAGTACATAGACCGCCATCCAACTGCATCTATGCCTAAAAAGTCCACCTTCAGGTTATCATCCGAACCCCTTCCAGTATTAAGTTGCAAAGCAACAGACAATTGCATTAAGTATGGTGCGTAATGTAATCAACAACTACATCCTTAGACATAGCATCAATGTTTTATCCCTAGTGGCAACAGCACAACACAACCTTAGAACTTTCTCACATCGTCCCGGTGTCAATGCAGGCATGAACCCACTATCGAGCATAAATACTCCCTCTTGGAGTTACAAGCATCTACTTGGCCAGAGCATCTACTAGTAACGGAAAGCATGCAAGATCATAAACAACACGTAGATATAACTTTGATAATCAACATAACAAGTGTTCTCTATTCATCGGATCCCAACAAACGCAACATATAGAATTACAGATAGATGATCTTGATCATGTTAGGCAGCTCACAAGATCCGACAATGATAGCACAATGGGGAGAAGACAACCATCTAGCTACTGCTATGGACCCATAGTCCAGGGGTAGACTACTCACACATCACACCGGAGGCGACCATGGCGGCGTAGAGTCCTCCGGGAGATGATTCCCCTCTCCGGCAGGGTGCCGGAGGCGATCTCCTGGATCCCTCGAGATGGGATCGGCGTTGGCGGCGTCTCTGGAAGGTTTTCCGTATCGTGGCTCTCGGTACTGGGGGTTTCGTCACGGAGGCTTTAAGTAGGCGGAAGGGTAGGTCAAGAGGCGGCGCGAGGGGCCCAGACCATAGGGCCGTGCGGCCAGGGCAGGGGCCGCGCCGCCCTATGCTCTGGCTGCCTCGTGGCCCCTCTTCGTTTCGTCTTCGGACTTCTGGAAGCTTCGTGGAAAAATAGGCCCCTGGGCTTTGATTTCGTCCAATTCCGAGAATATTTCCTTACTAGGATTTCTGAAACCAAAAACAGCAGAAAACAGCAACTGGCACTTCGGCATCTTGTTAATAGGTTAGTTCCCGAAAATGCACGAATATGACATAAAGTGTGCATAAAACATGTAGATAACATCAATAATGTGGCATGGAACATAAGAAATTATCGATACGTCGGAGACGTATCATATACCAACTGTGATCTACCCATCTATTGTTTAAGAATTTAATTGTGTACAACATGTTTGGGATTAGCTGACTAACTTTACTTTATCTTAGTAAGTTAGGTAAGATTTGTTGACTCAAGTGTGTCAGGATTATTCTCAAGTGAATATCCATCTCAAGTCATAAGAAGTATTTGGTTTAGCTAAGACAACTTCCTATAGACACTACCAATCCTATCGGTCTCCTTTAAAGGGTTTTAATCCTAGGGTCAAAGCATTTGCTCTGATACCAACTGTGGAGACCCGGCATACCACTGCATGGTGTAGTATGCAAGTCTGATATAACACCAATGAAACACTGTTCCACTAGTATTATATCGCTCAGAGTGGTACAACAGAAACATATGCAGGTCCAAGGCATGTCTATAGAATTAAATACAGACTCTGTTACATAAGATCAGCACAGCCTCCTACTTTACAATGAGGTAAAACTGCAGACAACTCCAGAAGAACGTCTCGTAGTCTAATCCTATCACGAACTCTATTTGTAAATTATTTATCTAGCTATAGAGCCTAAGAATATATTCTAGCTAAATAGGAGCTAGGTTTAGGAAGCTAGTTCCCTTCTAGGGCTAAACTAGGTTTTCTCCTTGATGGATGTGGTATCTGACTCCTCTGACAGGGTCCTGTATCTTGAAGTAGTTGTTGACTCCTCGGTCTTCGAGTTGCATTGTAGATCCTCCTTCGATGCCTCCATATCTAAGCAGGGGATTTAAGAGTGGGATGAGTACGAGCGTACTCAACAAGTTCATTATAGGAAAGAGGTGTTTAATGCACTAGCTACGGCATTAGACCAGAAAGTCTAATACCAATGCAGGTTTTCATAACCATTTCTTCAAAAGGTTGCTTTTATTCAGAAGAACTATGTCCGTCAGCCTTCACCGGTTTACTAGAACTTCATGGAGCTCCTTTCCGGCCGCGTTCGCGATTCCATATCCTGCAACGAGGAGTGACAGGTCACGGTTCTTTACACTCTGCAGAGGTGTGTTGCTTTACCCATAAGAGATCTTATCCTTGGTGCCAACCAGGTGTACATTCCTGTCCACACTTCCTATGGTGTGAGGCCCGGTATAAGGTCTAGCCAATCATGTTCCTCCGCTACCTCGAACACCCACCCTTTGTTGCATGCCCCGACCCTGGGTCTACGCCGGCCCCATTATTCCCGTAGATTTCAGGGTGGACCCCGACCACGACGTCAATGCAGGGCTCTACCATACATTCCTACGCCGGTAGCTACAACCCATCATAGACCGCAATACCGTGGGGACTTAGGACTCCCCAGCCTCACCGCTTGCTCCTTCGGGCGACAAGTGTACTACGGACAATGCCGTGGGGACTTAGGACTCCCCAGCCTCACCGCTTGCCCCCTTGGATTACAAGTGTACTACGGTAAAGCGCATCCGGTGATGAACAAGAGGTGGAAACACTTTTGACTATTCCGTCCCACTCCGGATCTTATGGTTAACACGGTTATTACGGCACAAGAATCACTGGCGACATTTTTTGTTTAATCCTAGATGGATATAAACCCTTGCAATGGAACCTCCACCATATCAACACAATCCATGGTTCCATTGCCAACCACATAGTCATATTCATAGTTATGAAAATAGTGGTTTTGGTTTTTATGCAATAGTGATAACCATAGTACTTTGCAAGTAATTTGATAGAAATACTCAAATGACATGAGCAAGTGATGAACTTGCCTTTCTTGACTGCAAGATTATGCAGGCAAGGTCTTCGATATGCAATAACTCCAAATTCTGAAATAGCATCATCGTCCGGTAAGGACGATGTTTAAAAGATTAACAAGGATGCAATAATGCATAAGTATGAGATGCAATCGCTCTAAGCGTGTCCTAACCCCGATGATTTAGGATTAGTGAGTAGTAATGATTAGTTCAGGGTGTGTTGCACTTTTAGAGTGATTCACAAACAAGGTTCTTATTCAGGTTTGTGTTGTTTTAGAATCATAAGCAAGTGGTAAAATGCATAGTAGCAATCATACACATCAAGGAATAGTAGTTGTATAATAAGTAAAGAGCAGTTGTCAATTTTAAGTCCTATAGTGCATGGTTGATGATCACTTATTATATATTTCAAAAGAATAACTTTTGAAGAACACATTCTTTAATAAAGAACAAGTATGATAATTAGGGTGAAGTTCTATGGTTGACCATGGTTCTAATTGTTTTTAAGTAAGTAGTAGATGGATCACAACATAGTTGGATTTATCAGCAACTAGGCTTGATTGGTTTTATTTAAGCATAAGCCACTTAAGCAATTAATTATACATGGTTGCTATCATGGTGGTTTCATCTTGTTGGTGATAGCTAGCTAGGGTTTATAGGTCCTATAAAGCAGGGTTGCTGGCTACTCTTTGTTTTCTTCAAAAGAATAACTTTTGAAGAACATACTTCTTAAGTAATCAGAAGTATCTCAATTAGAGTTGAGGTTATCTAGGGTTTATTATTGGATCCACTAAAATAGGAATGGTGGTTTCCTAAATAGGATGCTTAATAATTATCTCATACTAGCAGGGTTTAGTGGAACAGGGTATGTAGTGCAAAATAATAGGTATGGTTACTATTACGGTTCATCACCATGGTGTGAAGCTAAGCATGTATAATTAAGGATGATTGTTTTGGTAATAGGATCTAGGGTTTACACTTGGTTAACCCTACTTGATTAGTTAGGTCTGATGAGGATGAACACATGGGATACCCATATATTAGTGATAGGTCTTCTACATTTTATGTGGCCAAGACAATTATTTAGTTGCTACTATGGTTCTATGCTTTGAAAGAAGGTACCATGATCACTTGTTCTAACCTAGGGTTTCGGTTAGAAGCAATTTAGGGTTCACATGAAATAGTGGAGCTAGGGTTCCAATTTGGATTAGGGTTTTAGGATTACCCATAAAATGATGAGGTTATCACTTTATTTATAATGGAACTAGGTCTTCCTATTTACCCTATAATTTTCGGCTTAATAACTTCATTATTAAACTTGTAGTTATTAATAACATTGAAATAAAAATAATGTTGGATTTGGCATTTTATTATTTTTAATGAATTAATAATTAAGGTAATTGTTATTTAAGGTTTAAATTCCAATTATAAAGATTTAATAAGTTCCAGATAAAGGAAATTAGTTTTAAAGTTTTCTTTATTTACTTTACTGGTTTTTATTTAGTTTGTAAAGTTTTCCTAATTTCTAAATTTTAATTGTATTTTGAATTAAAAGAAAAGGCTTAATTGACAAGTATTAACTAATTGAATTTCTATTTAAAATATAAATTTCATTTTATATTTTTATTGGATAGATTTTTCTTTTATAACAATTTTGATATCTCATTTGTATTTTTCTGAGCTTTTATGAATTTTCCACAATTATTTGAAGTTGCAGGTATTAATGAATTTTTGAAATAAAACGAAAAGAAAATACTAAACCTACCCGGCTAAATCTACTAGCAGACGCTGACTGGTGGGGCTCTCTCCACGTCACCTGCCACGCAGCATTGACTGTGGTCAAAATTGCTGGCGTGGCAAGGTTCACGGTGGCCTGCGAGCAATTGGTGGCGGCGCCGGCGCTAGGCTACTCCCGCGGGCGCGCGCGTGGTTTGGCTCGACGCCGGGCGACGCGCTGAGACATTTGGTGGCGGCGCCCCCTCGAAAAGGTCGCCGGAGAAGCTCCGGCGAGCTCCTACTGCGGCGGTGCACGGCGGTGAACGATGCGGGCGCGCTACGGTGGATGCTAGGGAAAAATAAGGGGCTCCAGAGAAGCATAGGCTCACAGTGATGCTCCCGGATGGCTCGACGACGACGATTGTCGACGGTGGCGACTCCATTTCTCGGTTTCCTGTGGACTACCGGCGGAAGGGAACGGCGATTCCTCGGCGACTGGGAGCATCCTAGCGCAATTCCTCTTGCATGGTGGGCTGGTCGAGCACGGTGGTTCTATTGGTGGTCACGGCGGGTCTGGGATGGGCTCCATCGACGGCGGCGAGCAAGACCGGCGAGCTAGGGTTTGCGTCTGGGAAGGATTAGAGCAGAGGAGGAAGAAATTCGAGGCTGCTGCTCATTGCTGGGCTCTTATACGGCGTCAGAATCATGCCTCGTCACTTCATCGAGGAAGGAGAAGGCGCCAGCGCTGAGGAGAAAGGGAGCACGGCTCGCTGCTGTCCTCCATGCGAGAGATGAGGATGAGGACGACCTCCTCATCGTATTTTTTTACGAAAAGGTATTGGGCTGTGCTCTGGCAGTGGACTGGGCCACGGTGGTGGGCTGCTTACTGGGCTGTGGTAGAGGGCTGCTGCTGGTCTCCTTCGGTTGGCAGGGTCCAGGTAAGGTTTTTCTCCTCTTTCATTTATTTCAGTTTTGCTTTTTTCTGTTTTCCATTTTGTTAATTTAAATACTATTTTGAATTCAATCATATTTTGTAAATTTGATTGATTGAATTCAAGTAATATTCATTCCAGGCACTTAAAGATTGTTGTTGTGTATTAACAGATTTAATATGTACTAAAACATCGATTTCTCAATTACTATTAGTACTTGGATTTAAATCTTCCTATTGACATGAATTTGATATCATCTAGAAAACAATCAAATTATTTTCCAATGATATTTTTCTCACTTAGTGATATGTAGGTTTCATTTGGTATTACTTTGCAAGAAACAAGGTCATTGTAATATTTACTAATGAATTGCAAATAAGAAGGTGGCTTTAATGGCATGATTTCATGTACTAAAAAGTGTCTAAGGATTTGACTTCATATTTAGGAATGTTGTTACTTGTACATAATTTTATGTGAGCACTTGCTTTTTAAGGGTTTGTAGGTTTTATTATAACCATATTTCAAAGGTAGCACTAGGATTATATTTAAATAGCACCTTGAAATACCCAAGGTAGATACTACTATTATTATGGGTTGGTCTTAATTAAGTGGTTGATCACCACCATGGTTCTATTCAAATGGTGTAGCACTAGATTATTCTTAAGTTCCATAATGAAGCATGAGCTTCAATTAGTGAACAATTATAGGTTTCTCATCATATTCACCTAATGGCAATTGGTTTGAATCTCACCATAGTGATACATAGACTAGGTTTGAGATATAATTCTAGTTTGTAGAATTGGGATGACCTCATATTGCATTTGTTAGGGTTTACTCTCCTCTACACATGATAAAATGGTTACTTGCTTAATAGTTCATGTGCTCCTTCAATTACTAAGGACTTGAGAATTGGTTTTATCTGATTCCAATTGACTTCTACAATTATCCTAATCTATTATTAAATTAATTAAAGTGGCTATGGTTCTTTTTATAGTTAACTTTGGTTATAATGTTGAATGGTTTCTCACCATATAGAGTATGGAGTTTGACTCTAAGGTTTTGATAGCGTGTATACACACGTCCGTTGGGAACCCCAAGAGGAAGGTGTGATGCGTACAGCAGCAAGTTTTCCCTTAGTAAGAAACCAAGGTTTATCGAACCAGTAGGAGCCAAGAAGCACATTGAAGGTTGATGGCGGCGAGATGTAGTGCGGCGCAACACCAGGGATTCCGGCGCCAACGTGGAACCTGCACAACACAACCAAAGTACTTTGCCCCAACGAAACAGTGAGGTTGTCAATCTCACCAGCTTGCTGTAACAAAGGATTAGATGTATAGTGTGGATGATGATTGTTTGCAGAAAACAGTAGAACAAGTATTGCAGTAGATTGTATTCGATTAAAAGAATGGACCGGGGTCCACAGTTCACTAGAGGTGTCTCTCCCATAAGATAAATAGCATGTTGGGTGAACAAATTACAGTTGGGCAATTGACAAATAAAGAGAGCATGACAATGCACATACATGATATGATGAATATTGTGAGATTTAGTTGGGCATTACGACAAAGTACATAGACCGCTATCCAGCATGCATCTATGCCTAAAAAGTCCACTTTCAGGTTATCATCCGAACCCCTTCCAGTATTAAGTTGCAAACAACAGACAATTGCATTAAGTATGGTGCGTAATGTAATCGATAACTACATCCTCGGACATAGCATCAATGTTTTATCCCTAGTGGCAACAGCACATCCACAACCTTAGAACTTTCTGTCACTGTCCCAGATTTAATGGAGGCATGAACCCACTATCGAGCATAAATACTCCCTCTTGGAGTTACTAGCAAAAACTTGGCCAGAGCCTCTACTAACAACAGAGAGCATGCAAGATCATAAACAACACATAGGTAATAGATTGATAATCAACATAACATAGTATTCTCTATCCATCGGATCCCAACAAACACAACATATAGCATTACAGATAGATGATCTTGATCATGTTAGGCAGCTCACAAGATCCGACAATGAAGCACATAAGGAGAAGACGACCATCTAGCTACTGCTATGGACCCATAGTCCAGGGGTGAACTACTCACTCATCACTCCGGATGCGACCATGGCGGTGAAGAGTCCTCCGGGAGATGATTCCCCTCTCCGGCAGGGTGCCGGAGGTGATCTCCTGAATCCCCCGAGATGGGATTGGCGGCGGCGGCGTCTCTGGAAGGTTTTCCGTATCGTGGCTCTCGGTCCTGGGGCTATTATCGACGAAGGCTTAAGTAGGCGAAGAGGTAGGTCAGGGGGCGTCACGAGGGGCCCAGACGACAGGGCCGTGCGGCCAGGGTCCAGGCCGCGCCGCCCTGGTGTCTGGCCACCTCGTGGCCCCACTTCGTTTCATCTTCGGTCTTCTGGAAGCTTCGTGGAAAAATAGGACCCTGGGCGTTGATTTCGTCCAATTCCGAGAATATTTCCTTACTAGGATTTCTGAAACCAAAAACAGCAGAAAACATCAACTGGCTCTTCGGCATCTCGTTAATAGGTTAGTGCCGGAAAATGCATAAATATGACATAAAGTATGCATAAAACATGTAGATATCATCAATAATGTGGCATGGAACATAAGAAATTATCGATACGTCGGAGACGTATCAGCATCCCCAAGCTTAGTTCCTGCTCGTCCCGAGCAGGTAAACGATAACAAAGATAATTACTGGAGTGACATGCCATCATAACCTTGATCATACTATTGTAAGCATATGTAATGAATGCAGCGATCAAAACAATGGAAATGACATGAGTAAACAAATGAATCATAAAGCAAAGACTTTTCATGAATAGTACTTAAAGACAAGCATCAATAAGTCTTGCATAAGAGTTAACTCATAAAGCAATAATTCAAAGTAAAGGTATTGAAGCAACATAAAGGAGGATGAAGTTTCAGCGGTTGCTTTCAACTTGTAACATGTATATCTCATGGATATTGTCAATGTAAAGTAATATAACAAGTGCAATATGCAAGTATGTAGGAATCAATGCACAGTTCACACAAGTGTTTGCTTCTTGAGGTGGAGAGATAGGTGAACTGACTCAACAATAAAAGTAAAAGAAAGGCCCTTCGCAGAGGGAAGCATTGATTGCTATATTTGTGCTAGAGCTTTGGTTTTGAAAACAAGAAACAATTTTGTCAACGGTAGTAATAAAGCATATGTGTTATGTAAATTATATCCTACAAGTTGCAAGCCTCATGCATAGTATACTAATAGTGCCCGCACCTTGTCCTAATTAGCTCGGATTACCTGGATTATCATCGCAATACACATGTTTTAACCAAGTGTCACAAAGGGGTACCTCTATGCCGCCTGTACAAAGGTCTAAGGAGAAAGCTCGCATCGGATTTCTCGCTATTGATTATTCTCAACTTAGACATCCATACCGGGACAACATAGACAACAGATAATGGACTCCTCTTTTATGCATAAGCATGTAGCAACAATTAATTTTCTCATATGAGATTGAGGATATTTGTCCAAAACTGAAACTTCCACCATGGATCATGGCTTTAGTTTGCGGCCCAATGTTCTTCTCTAACATTATGCATGCTCTAACCATTTTAGTGGTAAATATCCCTTACTTCAGACAAGACGAACATGCATAACAACTCACATGATATTCAACAAAGAGTAGTTGATGGCGTCCCCATGAACATGGTTATCGCACAACAAGCAACTTAATAAGAGATAAAGTGCATAAGTACATATTCAATACCACAATAGTTTTTAAGCTATTTGTCCCATGAGCTATATATTGTAAAGGTGAAGAATGGAAATTTTAAAGGTAGCACTCAAAAAATTTACTTTGGAATGGCGGAGAAATACCATGTAGTAGGTAGGTATGGTGGACACAAACGGCATAGTGGTTGGCTCAAGGATTTTGGATGCATGAGAAGTATTCCCTCTCGATACAAGGCTTAGGCTAGCAAGGTTTATTTGAAACAAACACAAGGATGAAGCAGTGCAGCAAAACTCACATAAAATACATATTGTAAACATTATAAGACTCTACACCGTCTTCCTTGTTGTTCAAACTCAATACTAGAAATTATCCAGACCTTAGAGAGACCAATTATGCAAACCAAATTTTAGCATGCTCTATGTATTTCTTCATTAATAGGTGCAAAGTATATGATGCAAGAGCTTAAACATGAGCACAACAATTGCCAAGTATCACATTATCCAAGACATTTTAGCAACTACTACATGTATCATTTTCCAATTCCAACCATATAACAATTTAACGAAGAAGAAACTTTCGCCATGAATACTATGAGTAAAGCCTAAGGAAATATTTGTCCATATGCAACAGCGGAGCGTGTCTCTCTCCCACACAAAGAATGCTAGGATCCATCTTATTCAAACAAAACAAAAACAAAAACAAACCGACGCTCCAAGCAAAGTACATAAGATGTGACGGAATAAAAATATAGTTTCTGGGGAGGAACCTGATAATGTTATCGATGAAGAAGGGGATGCCTTGGGCATCCCCAAGCTTAGACGCTTGAGTCTTCTTGATATATGCAGGGGTGAACCACCGGGGCATCCCCAAGCTTAGAGCTTTCACTCTCCTTGATCATGTTGTATCATCTCCCTCTCTTGATCCTTGAAAACTTCCTCCACACCAAACTCAAAACAACTCATTAGAGGGTTAGTGCACAATCAAAATTACATATTCAGAGGTGACACAATCATTCTTTACACTTCTGGACATTGCACAAAGCTACTGAAAGTCAATGGAATTGAAAAATCCATCTAGCATGGCAAAACAGGCAATGCGAAATAAAAGGCAGAATCTGTCAAAACAGAACAGTTCGTAAAGACGTATTTTTAAGAGGCACCAGACTTGCTCAGATGAGAAAACTTAAAACTAATGAAAGTTGCGTACATATCTGAGGATCACTCACGTAAATTGGCATAATTTTCTGAGTTACCTACAGAGAATTTTACCCAGATTCGTGACAGCAAGAAAATCTGTTTCTGCGCAGTAATCCAAATCTAGTATCATCCTTCTATTAGAGACTTTACTTGGCACAACAATGCAATAAAACTAAGATAAGGAGAGGTTGCTACAGTAGTAACAACTTCCAAGACTCAAATATAAAATAAAAGTACTGTAATAAAATAAACACATGGGTTATCTCCCAAGAAGTTCTTTCTTTATAGCCATTAAGATGGGCTTAGCAGTTTTAATGATGCACTCGCAAGAAATAGTATTTGAAGCAAAAGAGAGCATCAAGTGGCAAATTCAAAACAAATTTAAGCCTAACCCACTTCCTATGCATAGGAATCTTGTACATAAACAAGTTCATGAAGAGCAAACTGACAAGCATAGGAAGATAAAACAAGTGTAGCTTCAAAAATTTCAGCATATAGAGAGGTGTTTTAGTAACATGAAAATTTCTACAACCATATTTTCCTCTCTCATAATAATATCCAGTAGCATCATGAGCAAACTCAACAATATAACTATCAAGTAAAACATTCTTATCATGAGTCTCATGCATAAAATTATTACTACTCCCAACATAAGCATAGTCATTCTTATTAATTGTAGTGGGAGCAAATTCAACAAAGTAGCTATCATTATTATTCTCATCACCATAATCATCAAATATAGGAGGCATAGTATCATCAAAGAAAATTTTCTCCTCCATGTTTGGGGGACTAAAAATATCATGCTCATCCAAACCAGCTTCCCCAAGCTTAGAATTTTCCATAGCATTAGCAACAATAGTGTTCAAAGCGTTCATATTAATAACATTGCCATTAGCTTGCATATAAAGTTCCATAGGTTTTTTAATTTTCTCTTCAAACTCCTCATGTCCTAACTCAAGATAAATATTATAAAGATCTCTAATATTTTTGTTGTTTTCCATTAAGCCTAACTAGTGAAACCACACAACTTAGTGTTCTCAGGAGTATTCATTTTAGCAGTAGTAAATGAAGCAAACTAAATAAAGTAAATGCAAGTAACTAATTTTTTTGTGTTTTTAATATGGCAAACAAGATAGTAAATAAAGTAAAACTAACAACTAATTTTTTTTGTGTTTTGTTTTAGTGCAGCAAACAAAGTAGTAAATAAAAGTAAAGCAACACAAAATCAAAGTAAAGAGATTGCGATGTGGAGACTCCCCTTGCAGCGTGTCTTGATCTCCCCGGCAACGGCGCCAGAAAATATGCTCGATAGCGTGTATACACACGTCCGTTGGGAACCCCAAGAGGAAGGTGTGATGCGTACAGCAGCAAGTTTTCCCTCAGTAAGAAACCAAGGTTTATCGAACAAGTAGGAGCCAAGAAGCACGTTGAAGGTTGATGGCTGCGAGATGTAGTGCGGTGCAACACCAGGGATTCCGGCGCCAACGTGGAACCTGCACAACACAACCAAAGTACTTTGCCCCAATGAAACAGTGAGGTTGTCAATCTCACCGGCTTGCTGTAACAAAGGATTAGATGTATAGTGTGGATGATGATTGTTTGCAGAAAACAGTAGAACAAGTATTGCAGTAGATTGTATTCGATTAAAAGAATGGACCGGGGTCCATAGTTCACTAGAGGTGTCTCTCCCATAAGATAAATAGCATGTTGGGTGAACAAATTACAGTTGGGCAATTGACAAATAAAGAGAGCATGACAATGCACATACATGATATGATGAATATTGTGAGATTTAATTGGGCATTACGACAAAGTACATAGACCGCTATCCAGCATGCATCTATGCCTAAAAAGTCCACTTTCAGGTTATCATCCGAACCCCTTCCAGTATTAAGTTGCAAACAACAGACAATTGCATTAAGTATGGTGCGTAATATAATCAATAACTACATCCTCGGACATAGCATCAATGTTTTATCCCTAGTGGCAACAGCACATCCACAACCTTAGAACTTTCTGTCACTATCCCAGATTTAATGGAGGCATGAACCCACTATCGAGCATAAATACTCCCTCTTGGAGTTACTAGCAAAAACTTGGCCAGAGCCTCTACTAACAACGGAGAGCATGCAAGATCATAAACAACACATAGGTAATAGATTGATAATCAACATAACATAGTATTCTCTATCCATCGGATCCCAAGAAACACAACATATAGCATTACAGATAGATGATCTTGATCATGTTAGGCAGCTCACAAGATCCGACAATGAAGCACATATGGAGAAGACGACCATCTAGCTACTGCTATGGACCCATTGTCCAGGGGTGAACTACTCACTCATCACTCCGGAGGCGACCATGGCGGTGAAGAGTCCTCCGGGAGATGATTCCCCTCTCCGGCAGGGTGCCGGAGGTGATCTCCTGAATCCCCCGAGATGGGATTGGCGGCGGCGGCGTCTCTGGAAGGTTTTCCGTATCGTGGCTCTCGGTCCTGGGGCTATTATCGATGAAGGCTTAAGTAGGCGAAGAGGTAGGTCAGGGGGCGTCACGAGGGGCCCAGACGACAGGGCCACGCGGCTAGGGTCCTGGCCGCGCCGCCCTGGTGTCTGGCCACCTCGTGGCCCCACTTCGTTTCATCTTCGCTCTTCTGGAAGCTTCGTGGAAAAATAGGACCCTGGGCGTTGATTTCGTCCAATTCCGAGAATATTTCCTTACTAGGATTTCTGAAACCAAAAATAGCAGAAAACAGCAACTGGCTCTTCGGCATCTCGTTAATAGGTTAGTGCCGGAAAATGCATAAATATGACATAAAGTATGCATAAAACATGTAGATATCATCAATAATGTGGCATGGAACATAAGAAATTATCGATACGTCGGAGACGTATCAGGTTTGCTCAGGTTCTTTAATTTATGAAATATAGATGTGGTAGGATTCCACTTATGATCACCAAGTGGTTCCCAAGTAAAGGTTGGGATATAAGTCTAGGATTGCTTACTAGTTATCTCCCTATGATTTCATGTGGTGAATGATATATACTTATCCTATTAGGGTTTAACTTATCCTCACATACCTCAAGAACATGATCATGGTTTAGGCATGATCAACTTGTTCTTAATATCTCTACCTCAAGTTCTTAGGGTTTATGATCATCACTCAATTTATAATGATCAAGGTTTTGCTTCCTAAGGTATCTCTCATTAAATAGGTTTCTCACTTCCATGATCAAGCATTGTCTTGTTCAACTCAGGTATAGCACTTCTATTTCACTTTATAGGATGGACAGGGCTATGGTTGCCTTATTAGTTTATATTCCAGGAGAAGGCCTGAGAGATTACTTAGGGTTCTTTCCAGAGAATGATTATATAATTATCTGGGTATATGGATAGTTCTCTCCCTTAAATTAGAGTGTTGCCTCAACTAACTTGAGTGTAGCATCATAGCTTGAGCTCTCTTTCATAGGAATAGTTATTCTAGGGTTTATGGTGTACTCTTGATATTTATTTAAATAGCTAAGCTAAAGATTCAATTGTCTAACTTAGTTGGATTAGTCCTATCCTTATTTCACTAATTCATGTGTATAGTCTTATTGATATTTGGTTATCTCACCACTTCAGGATGAAATGGTTAATCTCTCAATGCTTTTGTTCAAAGGTTGTCCTATATTCTTAAATAGGTAAAGCTAAGATTGATATGAGTGGTCTCTCTCTTAATTTGGGAAGGACTTTAATACTAACCTAAGTTTAGGCTCCATAGAGAATGATGTGGTCACCAATATCTATGGTTAACATAAATGGATTCTCTCTCTAGGAAATATCTTGAATAAGATCCTAAGGTTCCTCTTAAAGATGATGATTTGAATACTTGGATATATATCCAAGGTTTAACTCAAGGTTTGTTAATGCTTCTCTAATAATTATAATAGAACTCTCACCTCTCTAGGTTTGATGCTTAATAATTTGGAATAGAGAAGAATATATATTTCTAGGGTTGTTCTCCATGTCATGTTTCCAAGAATGAAGTAAAATGAATACCACGAGGTTCATGGTAGGGTCATGGATTAGTTTAAGACATGGAAAAGATGAGTCAGGAATGGTTTCTCCATTTTATTGTTACTTGGTTTGTAGTTGAACAGATGTTTGATACGTCTCCAACGTATCGATAATTTCTTATGTTCCATGCCACATTATTGATGTTATCTACATGTTTTATGCACACTTTATGTCATATTCGTGCATTTTCTGGAACTAACCTCTTAACAAGATGCCGAAGTGCCAGTTCCTGTTTTCTGCTGTTTTTGGTTTCAGAAATCCTAGTAACGAAATATTCTCGGAATCGGACGAAATCAACGCCCAAGTTCCTATTTTCACCGGAAGCATCCAGAACACCCGGGAAGGACCAGAGGGGGGGCACTGGGCCCCCAGACCATAGGCCGGCGCGGCCCAGGCCCTGGCCGCGCCGCCCTATGGTGTCGTCGCCCCTTCGACCCTCCTGCGCCGCCTCTTCGCCTATATAAAGCCCCTGGATCGAAAACCCTGATACGATTGACGAAAACCACAGAAACCTTCCAGAGCCGCCGCCATCGCGGAGCCAAGATCTGGGGGACAGGAGTCTCTGTTCCGGCACCCTGCCGGAGCGGGGAAGTGCCCCCGGAAGGCTTCTCCATCGACACCGCTGCCATCTCCACCGCCATCTTCATCACCGCTGCTGCTCCCATGAGGAGGGAGTAGTTCTCCATCGAGGCTCGGGGCTGTACCGGTAGCTATGTGGTTCATCTCTCCCATGTACCTTAATACAATAATCTCATGAGCTGCTTTACATGATTGAGATTCATATGAGTTTGTATCACAATTTATCTATGTGCTACTCTAGCAAAGTTATTAAAGTAGTTCTATTCCTCCTGCACGTGTGTAAAGGTGACAGTGTGTGCACCGTGTTAGTACTTGGTTTATGCTATGATCATGATCCCTTGTAGATTGCGAAGTTAACTATTGCTATGATAATATTGATGTGATCTATTCCTCCTACATATGCATGAAGGTGACAGTGTGCATGCTATGTTAGTGCTTGGTTTAGTCTTTTGATCTATCTTACACTATAAGGTTACTCAAATATGAACAAATTGTGGAGCTTGTTAACTCCGGCATTGAGGGTTCGTGTAATCCTACGCAATGCGTTCATCATCCAACAAGAGTGTAGAGTATGCATTTATCTATTCTGTTATGTGATCAATGTTGAGAGTGTCCACTAGTGAAAGTCTAATCCCTAGGCCTTGTTCCTAAATACTGCTGCGTTACTACTGCTTGTTTACTGTTTCACTGTGTTACTACTGCTGCAATACTACCACCATCAACTACACGCCAGCAAGCTATTTTCTGGCACCGTTGCTACTGCTACTATATATTCATACCACCTGTATTTCACTATCTCTTCGCCGAACTAGTGCACCTATTAGGTGTGTTGGGGACACAAGAGACTTCTTGCTTTGTGTTTGCAGGGTTGCATGAGAGGGATATCTTTGACCTCTTCCTCCCTGAGTTCGATAAACCTTGGGTGATCCACTTAAGGGAAAACTTGCTGCTGTTCTACAAACCTCTGCTCTTGGAGGCCCAACACTGTCTACAGGAAAAGGAGGGGGAAGTAGACATCAAGCTATTTTCTGGCGCCGTTGCCGGGGAGGAAAGGTAAAAGGTACTCACACTCCGGACCTCGGCTACCAAGCTATTTTCCGTCGTTGTAAGTACTCAAAGCTATTTCCTTTAGATCCTGCAATTGCATCTTTTTGTTTCTTGTTTACACTAGTTTGGCATAATGGACAAAAATGAGCTTCTATTGCTATTTCCTGATTTAAAACATGGATTGTTTGATGCGAAAATTAAAAAAAACCTATGGAATCTTATTTGCATGCTGGTAGTAATATTAGTATGAACGCTTTGAACACCATTGTTGATGATAATATAGAAAGTTCTAAGCTTGGGGAAGCTGGTTTTCATGATCTTTTTAGTCCCCCAAGCATTGAGGAGAAAATTTTCTTTGATGATACTTTGCCTCCCATATATGATGATTATAATGATAGTGATCTTTTGGTGCCACCTACTATGGAGAGTAAATTTTGTTGTGATTATACTATGCCTCCAACACTTGATGAGAATAATAATGATAGCTACTTTGTTGAATTTGCTCCCACTACAACTAATAAAATTGATTATGCTTATGTGGAGAGTAATAATTTTATGCATGAGACTCATGATAAGAATGCTTTATGTGATAGTTATATTGTTGAGTTTGCTCATGATGCTACTGAAAGTTATTATGAGAGAGGAAAATATGGTTGTAGAAATTTTCATGTTACTAAAATACCTCTCTATGTGCTAAATTTTTTGAAGCTACACCGGTTTTATCTTCCTATGCTTGTTACTTTGCTCTTCATGAACTTGTTTATTTACAAGATTCCTATGCATAGGAAGCATGTTAGACTTAAATTTGTTTTGAATTTGCCTCTTGATGCTCTCTTTTGCCTCAAATACTATTTCTTGCGAGTGCATCATTAAAACTGCTGAGCCCATCTTAATGGCTATAAAGAAAGAACTTCTTGGGAGATAACCCATGTGTTATTTTGCTACAGTAATTTGTCTTTATTTTGTGTCTTGGAAGTTGTTTACTACTGTAGCAACCTCTCCTTATCTTAGTTTTGTGTTTTGTTGTGCCAAGTAAAGTCGTTGATAGAAAAGTAAGTACTAGATTTGGATTACTGCGCAGTTCCAGATTTCTTTGCTGTCACGAATCTGGGTCTACCTCCCTGTAGGTAGCTTAGAAAATTAAGCCAATTTACGTGCATGATCCTCAGATATGTACGCAACTTTCATTCAATTTGGGCATTTTCATTTGAGCAAGTCTGGTGCCATTTTAAAATTCGTCAATACGAACTGTTCTGTTTTGACAGATTCTGCCTTTTATTTCGCATTGCCTCTTTTGCTATGTTGGATGAATTTCTTTGATCCATTAATGTCCAGTAGCATTATGCAATGTCCAGAAGTGTTAAGAATGATTGTGTCACCTCTGAATATGTTAATTTTTATTGTGCACTAACCCTCTAATGAGTTGTTTCGAGTATGGTGTGGAGGAAGTTTTCAAGGATCAATAGAGGAGTATGATGCAACATGATCAAGGAGAGTGAAAGCTCTAAGCTTGGGGATGCCCCGGTGGTTCACCCCTGCATATATTAAGAAGACTCAAGCGTCTAAGCTTGGGGATGCCCAAGGCATCCCCTTCTTCATCGACAACATTATCAGGTTCCTCCCCTGAAACTATATTTTTATTCCATCACATCTTATGTGCTTTTCTTGGAGCGTCGGTTTGTTTTTATTTTTGTTTTTGTTTGAATAAATGCTTGTGTGGGAGAGAGACACGCTCCGCTGGTTCGTATGAACACATGTGTTCTTAGCTTTTAGTATTCATGGCGAAGTTTCTTCTTCGTTAAATTGTTATATGGTTGGAATTGGAAAATGATACATGTAGTAATTTGCTATAATGTCTTGGGTAATGTGATACTTGGCAATTGTTGTGCTCATGTTTAAGCTCTTGCATCATATACTTTGCACCTATTAGTGAAGAAATACATAGAGCATGCTAAAATTTGGTTTGCATATTTGGTTTCTCTAAGGTCTAGATAATTTCTAGTATTGAGTTTGAACAACAAGGAAGACGGTGTAGAGTCTTATAATGTTTTCAATATGTCTTTTATGTGAGTTTTGCTGCACCGGTTCATCCTTGTGTTTGTTTCAAATAACCTTGCTAGCCTAAACCTTGTATCGAGAGGGAATACTTCTCATGCATCCAAATCCTTGAGCCAAACAACACTATGCCATTTGTGTCCACCATACCTACCTACTACATGGTATTTTCTGCCATTCCAAAGTAAATTGCTTGAGTGCTACCTTTAAAATTCCATCATTCACCTTTGCAATATATAGCTCATGGGACAAATAGCTTAAAAACTATTGTGGTATTGAATATGTAATTATGCACTTTATCTCTTAATAAGTTGCTTGTTGTGCGATAACCATGTTCACTGGGGACGCCATCAACTATTCATTGTTGAATTTCATGTGAGTTGCTATGCATGTCCGTCTTGTCTGAAGTAAGAGAGATCTACCACCTTATGGTTAAGCATGCATAATGTTAGAGAAGAACATTGGGCCGCTAACTAAAGCCATGATCCATGGTGGAAGTTTCAGTTTTGGACATATATCCTCAATCTCAAATGAGAAAATTATTAATTGTTGCTACATGCTTATGCATAAAAGAGGAGTCCATTATCTGTTGTCTATGTTGTCCCGGTATGGATGTCTAAGTTGAAGAATAATCAATAGCGAGAAATCCAATGCGAGCTTTCTCCTTAGACCTTTGTACAGGCGGCATAGAGGTACCCCTTTGTGACACTTGGTAAAAACATGTGCATTGCGATGATCCGGTAGTCCAAACTAATTAGGACAAGGTGCGGGCACTATTAGTACACTATGCATGAGGCTTGCAACTTATAAGATATAATTTACATGATACATATGCTTTATTACTACCGTTGACAAAATTGTTTCATGTTTTCAAAATCAAAGCTCTAGCACAAATATAGCAATCGATGTTTTCCTCTATGGAGGACAATTCTTTTACTTTCAATGTTGAGTCAGTTCACCTATTTCTCTCCACCTCAAGAAGCAAACACTTGTGTGAACTGTGCATTGATTCCTACATACTTGCTTATTGCACTTATTATATTACTCTATGTTGACAATATCCATGAGATATACATGTTACAAGTTGAAAGCAACCGCTGAAACTTAATCTTCCTTTGTGTTGCTTCAATGCCTTTACTTTGAATTATTGCTTTATGAGTTAACTCTTATGCAAGACTTATTGATGCTTGTCTTGAAGTGCTTGCTTTATGATTCACTTGTTTACTCATGTCATATACATTGTTTTGATCGCTGCATTCACTACATATGCTTTACAAATAGTATGATCAAGATTATGATGGCATGTCACTCCAGAAATTATCTGTGTTATCGTTTTACCTGCTCGGGACGAGCAGAACTAAGCTTGGGGATGCTGATACGTCTCCAACGTATCGATAATTTCTTATGTTCCATGCCACATTATTGATGTTATCTACATGTTTTATGCACACTTTATGTCATATTCGTGCATTTTCTGGAACTAACCTATTAACAAGATGCCGAAGTGCCAGTTCCTGTTTTCTGCTATTTTTGGTTTCAGAAATCCTAGTAACGAAATATTCTCGGAATCGGACGAAATCAACGCCCAAGTTCCTATTTTCACCGAAAGCATCCAGAACACCCGGGAAGGACCAGAGGGGGGGCACTGGGCCCCCAGACCATAGGCCGGCGCGGCCCAGGCCCTGGCCGCGCCGCCCTATGGTGTCGTCGCCCCTTCGACCCTCCTGCGCCGCCTCTTCGCCTATATAAAGCCCCTGGATCGAAAACCCTGATACGATTGACGAAAACCACAGAAACCTTCCAGAGCCGCCGCCATCGCGGAGCCAAGATCTGGGGGACAGGAGTCTCTGTTCCGGCACCCTGCCGGAGCGGGGAAGTGCCCCCGGAAGGCTTCTCCATCGACACCGCTGCCATCTCCACCGCCATCTTCATCACCGCTGCTGCTCCCATGAGGAGGGAGTAGTTCTCCATCGAGGCTCGGGGTTGTACCGGTAGCTATGTGGTTCATCTCTCCCATGTACCTCAATACAATAATCTCATGAGCTGCTTTACATGATTGAGATTCATATGAGTTTGTATCACAATTTATCTATGTGCTACTCTAGCAAAGTTATTAAAGTAGTTCTATTCCTCCTGCACGTGTGTAAAGGTGACAGTGTGTGCACCGTGTTAGTACTTGGTTTATGCTATGATCATGATCCCTTGTAGATTGCGAAGTTAACTATTGCTATGATAATATTGATGTGATCTATTCCTCCTACATATGCATGAAGGTGACAGTGTGCATGCTATGTTAGTGCTTGGTTTAGTCTTTTGATCTATCTTACACTATAAGGTTACTCAAATATGAACAAATTGTGGAGCTTGTTAACTCCGGCATTGAGGGTTCGTGTAATCCTACGCAATGCGTTCATCATCCAACAAGAGTGTAGAGTATGCATTTATCTATTCTGTTATGTGATCAATGTTGAGAGTGTCCACTAGTGAAAGTCTAATCCCTAGGCCTTGTTCCTAAATACTGCTGCGTTACTACTGCTTGTTTCTTGTTTCAACTGTGTTACTACTGCTGCAATACTACCACCATCAACTACACGCCCGACAAGCTATTTTTACGGCACCGTTACTCTTGCTACTATATATTCATACCACCTGTATTTCACTATCTCTTCGCCGAACTAGTGCACCTATTAGGTGTGTTGGGGACACAAGAGACTTCTTGCTTTGTGGTTGCAGGGTTGCATGAGAGGGATATCTTTGACCTCTTCCTCCCTGAGTTCGATAAACCTTGGGTGATCCACTTAAGGGAAAACTTGCTGCTGTTCTACAAACCTCTGCTCTTGGAGGCCCAACACTGTCTACAGGAAAAGGAGGGGGAAGTAGACATCAATGTTCTTGTGTTATGGCAATGATTACCATATTATGATTTGTTATAAGATCAAGTAGTTGATCACTGAGTATAGTGTTGTTGTGTTGATTATTAGTTCCATTTGATCTAACCCCTTAGATCAAATCATCTCTACCCTAAACAAGGTTTTAACAAAGTCACATTGAGGTTTATAGCGCTTGACTTGATGAGCTACTTCAATTCCACCAAGGTCAAGTGAAACTTCAGTTACTGTGACTGTTTTACTTTAAAGCGCGAAAATTCCCCAGATTTTCTATGCATGAATGCAATGTACACATCTGTCTCCTCTATTTTTGTAACCCCATTACCTGGAATATTACAGTTTCCCCTATGAAATAATCAAGATTCAACCCTAGATGTTACAGCGGTGACGAGGTGCAGCGGTGGAGATGACGGCGACGGCGATGGAGATGATGGTGATGATGATCCCAATGAAGTCCAGCTCAATGACGGTGACGATGGCGTCGATTTCCCCCTCCGGGAGGGGATTTCCCCGGCGGATTTCAGCCTGCCGGAGAGCTCTTTTCTCTCTGGTGTTTTCCGCCCCGCAGAGGCGGCTGTGACTCTTCGCGATTATCCCCAGCACCTTAGGTTTTCGGGTAGAAGAAGTACGCGAAGGAGAGGCGGCCGAAGGGGGCTGTGGGCCCCCTCCCCACAAGGCGGCGCGGCCAGGATGGGGCCCGCGCTGGCCTATGGGGGGCCCATGGCGGCCCTCCTCGGTCCCTCCTTTTGGCTGGCTTCTTCTTCGGGAGAAATAAGAACTTCGGTGTAATTTCCGTCAATTGCTGATCTTCAGAAATATTGCATTCTGACGGTGCTTTTTCCGGCAGAATCCTGACTCCGGTGAGTGATTCTCCAATAATCATGAAACATGCAAAATAGGTGAAATAACATAAGTATCATCTCTAAATATGAAATATATCAATGAATAACATCAAATTATGATATAAAATAGTGATGCAAAATGGACGTATCACTCCATAATTAAGTATAGGATTTAGTGAGCAATTCTAGGGTTCTAATCATATTCACCTAATGGCAATTGGTTTGAATCTCAATTATGGCCTGGGCTTATATTATGATCACCATAGTGATACATAATCTAGTGTTGAGATAAAATTTTAGTTTGTATAGTTGAGATGACATTATATTGCATTTGCTATGGTTTACTCTCCCCTAACCAAGGTAATCTGGTTACTTGCTTAATTGTTTCTGTTCTTCTTTAATCACTAAGGACTTGAGAATTGGTTTTATCTTATACCAATAGATTTCTATTATATTCTTAATCTATTGTTAAAGTAACTAAAGTAGCTATATTTCTTTTTATAGTTAACTTTGGTTATAATGATGAATGGTTTCTCACCATATAAATTATAGGCTTTAACTCTAAGCTTTTCTTATGGGCTTATATCTTCTACTTCAAGTTCTTAGGGTTTATGATCACTACTCAATTTATAATGATCAAGGTTGGGCTTTCTAAGGTATCTCTGATGAATTTGGTTTCTCACTCCCAATATCAAGTGTTGACTTGAATAGCTAGGGTATAGTACTTCTCTTATAATTCCTTGGCTGGACATGGTCATGGTTATCTCATTAGATTTATATCCCAGGAGAATGCCTGAGATAATTACTTATGATTCTTCTCAAGGAATGATGATTTAATCATTAGTATATATGGATAGTTCTCTCCCTTCATTTCAAGTGTTGCCTCATCTATCTTGAGTATAATGATAGCGTGTATACACATGTCCGTTGGGAACCCCAAGAGGAAGGTGTGATGCGTACAGCAGCAAGTTTTCCCTCAGTAAGAAACCAAGGTTTATCGAACCAGTAGGAGCCAAGAAGCACGTTGAAGGTTGATGGCGGCGAGATGTAGTGCGGCCCAACACCAGGGATTCCGGCGCCAACGTGGAACCTGCACAACACAACCAAAGTACTTTGCCCCAACGAAACAGTGAGGTTGTCAATCTCACCGGCTTGCTGTAACAAAGGATTAGATGTATAGTGTGGATGATGATTGTTTGCAGAAAACAGTAGAACAAGTATTGCGATGGGATTGTATTCGATTAAAAGAATGGACCGGGGTCCACAGTTCACTAGAGGTGTCTCTCCCATAAGATAAATAGCATGTTGGGTGAACAAATTACAGTTGGGCAATTGACAAATAAAGAGAGCATAACAATGCACATACATGATATGATGAATATTGTGAGATTTAATTGGGCATTACGACAAAGTACATAGACCGCTATCCAGCATGCATCTATGCCTAAAAAGTCCACCTACAGGTTATCATCCGAACCCCTTCCAGTATTAAGTTGCAAACAACAGACAATTGCATTAAGTATGGTGCGTAATGTAATCAATAACTACATCCTCGGACATAGCATCAATGTTTTATCCCTAGTGGCAACAGCACATCCACAACCTTAGAACTTTCTGTCACTGTCCCAGATTTAATGGAGGCATGAACCCACTATCGAGCATAAATACTCCCTCTTGGAATTACTAGCAAAAACTTGGCCAGAGCCTCTACTAACAACGGAGAGCATGCAAGATCATAAACAACACATAGGTAATAGATTGATAATCAACATAACATAGTATTCTCTATCCATCGGATCCCAACAAACACAACATATAGCATTACAGATAGATGATCTTGATCATGTTAGGCAGCTCACAAGATCCGACAATGAAGCACATAAGGAGAAGACGGCCATCTAGCTACTGCTATGGACCCATAGTCTAGGGGTGAACTACTCACTCATCACTCCGGAGGCGAACATGGCGGTGAAGAGTCCTCCGGGAGATGATTCCCCTCTCCGGCAGGGTGCCGGAGGCGATCTCCTGAATCCCCCGAGATGGGATTGGCGGCGGCGGCGTCTCTGGAAGGTTTTCCGTATCGTGGCTCTCGATGCGGGGCTATTATCGACGGAGGCTTAAGTAGGCGAAGAGGTAGGTCAAGGGGCGTCACGAGGGGCCCAGATGGCAGGCCGGCGCGGCCAGGGCTTGGGCCGCGCCGCCCTGTTGTCTGGCCACCTCGTGGCCCCACTTCGTTTCATCTTCGGACTTCTGGAAGCTTCGTGGAAAAATAGGACCCTGGGCGTTGATTTCGTCCAATTCCGAGAATATTTCCTTACTAGGATTTCTGAAACCAAAAACAGCAGAAAACAGCAACTGGCTCTTTGGCATCTCGTTAATAGGTTAGTGCCGGAAAATGCATAAATATGACATAAAGTATGCATAAAACATGTAGATATCATCGATAATGTGGCATGGAACATAAGAAATTATCGATACGTCGGAGACGTATCAGCATCCCCAAGCTTAGTTCCTGCTCGTCCCGAGCAGGTAAACGATAACAAAGATAATTTCTGGAGTGTCATGCCATCATAACCTTAATCATACTATTGTAAGCATATGTAATGAATGCAGCGATCAAAACAATGTAGATGACATGAGTGAACAATTGAATCATAAAGCAAAGACTTTTCATGAATAGTACTTAAAGACAAGCATCAATAAGTCTTGCATAAGAGTTAACTCATAAAGCAATAATTCATAGTAAAGGTATTGAAGCAACACAAAGGGAGATGAAGTTTCAGCGGTTGCTCTCAACTTATAACATGTATATCTCATGGATAGTTGTCAATGCAGAGTAATATAACAAGTGCAATATGCAAGTATGTAGGAATCAATGCACAGTTCACACAAGTGTTTGCTTCTTGAGGTGGAGAGAAATAGGTGAACTGACTCAACATAAAAGTAAAAGAAAGGTCCTTCAAACAGGAAAGCATCTATTGCTATATTTGTGCTAGAGCTTTGATTTGAAAACATATAAAGAGCAATAAAAGTAGAATTTTGAGAGGTGTTTGTTGTTGTCAACGAATGGTAGTGGGCACTCTAACCCCCCTTGCTAGACAAACCTTCAAAGAGAGGCTCCCATTTTATTTTATTTTTGTGTAGCACTCCTTCCAACCTTTCTTTCACAAACCATGGCTAACCGAATCCTCGGGTGCCTGCCAACAATCTCATACCATGAAGGAGTGCCTTTTTATTTTAGTTTTATTATGATGACACTCCTCCCCACCTTTGCTTTCTCAAGCCATGGCTAACCGAATCCTTCGGGTGCCGTCCAACAATCACATACCATGGAGGAGTGTCTATTTTTATTGATTAATTTGGGACTGGGAATCCCTTTTCCCAGCTCTTTTTGCAAAATTATTGGATAAGCGGATGAAGCCACTAGTCCATTGGTGAAAGTTGCCCAACAAGATTGAAAGATAAACACCACATACTTCCTCATGAGCTATAAAACATTGACACAAATCAGAGGTGATAATTTTTGAATTGTTTAAAGGTAGCACTCAAGCAATTTACTTTGGAATGGCGGAGAAATACCATGTAGTAGGTAGGTATGGTGGACACAAATGGCATAGTGGTTGGCTCAAGGATTTTGGATGCATGAGAAGTATTCCCTCTCGATACAAGGTTTAGGCTAGCAAGGTTTATTTGAAACAAACACAAGGATGAAGTGGTGCAGCAAAACTCACATAAAAGACATATTGTAAACATTATAAGACTCTACACCGTCTTCCTTGTTGTTCAAACTCAATACTAGAAATTATCTAGACCTTAGAGAGACCAATTATGCAAACCAAATTTTAGCTTGCTCTATGTATTTCTTCATTAATAGGTGCAAAGTATATGATGCAAGAGCTTAAACATGAGCACAACAATTGCCAAGTAACACATTATCCAAGACATTTTAGCAACTACTACATGTATCATTTTCCAATTCCAACCATATAACAATTTAACGAAGAAGAAACTTTCGCCATGAATACTATGAGTAAAGCCTAAGGACATATTTGTCCATATGCAACAGCGGAGCGTGTCTCTCTCCCACACAAAGAATGCTAGGATCCATTTTATTCAAACAAAACAAAAACAAAAACAAACCGACGCTCCAAGCAAAGTACATAAGATGTGACGGAATAAAAATATAGTTTCCGGGGAGGAACCTGATAATGTTGTCGATGAAGAAGGGGATGCCTTGGGCATCCCCAAGCTTAGACGCTTGAGTCTTCTTGATATATGCAGGGGTGAACCACCGGGGCATCCCCAAGCTTAGAGCTTTCACTCTCCTTGATCATATTGTATCATCTCCCTCTCTTGATCCTTGAAAACTTCCTCCACACCAAACTCAAAACAACTCATTAGAGGGTTAGTGCACAATTAAAATTTACATATTCAGAGGTGACACAATCATTCTTTACACTTATGGACATTGCACAAAGCTACTTAAAGTCAATGGAATCGAAAAATCCATCTAGCATGGCAAAACAGGCAATGCGAAATAAAAGGCAGAATCTGTCAAAACAGAACAGTTCGTAAAGACGAATTTTTAAGAGGCACCAGACTTGCTCAGATGAGAAAACTTAAAACTAATGAAAGTTGCATACATATCTGAGGATCACTCACATAAATTGGCATAATTTTCTGAGTTACCTACAGAGAATTAGGCCCAGATTCGTGACAGCAAAGAAATCTGTTTCTGCACAGTAATCCAAATCTAGTATCATCTTTCTATTAGAGACTTTACTTGGCACAAAAATGCAATAAAACTAAGATAAGGAGAGGTTGCTACAGTAGTAACAACTTCCAAGACTCAAATATAAAACAAAAGTACTGTAGTAAAAACATGGGTTGTCTCCCATAAGCGCTTTTCTTTAACGCCTTTCAGCTAGGCGCAGAAAGTGTGTATCAAGTATTATCAAGAGATGAAGCATCAACATCATAATTTGTTCTAATAATAGAATCAAAAGGTAACTTCATTCTCTTTCTAGGGAAGTGTTCCATACCTTTCTTGAGAGGAAATTGATATTTAATATTACCTTCCTTCATATCAATGATAGCACCAACAGTTCGAAGAAAAGGTCTTCCCAATATAATGGGACAAGATGCATTGCATTCAATATCCAAGACAACAAAATCAACGGGGACAAGGTTATTGTTAACGGTAATTCGAACATTATCAACTCTCCCCAAAGGTTTCTTTATAGCATTATCAGCAAGATTAACATCCAAATAACAATTTTTCAATGGTGGCAAGTCAAGCATATTATAGATTTTCTTAGGCATAACGGAAATACTTGCACCAAGATCACATAAAGCATTACAATCAAAGTCATTGACCTTCATCTTAATGATGGGCTCCCAACCATCCTCTATCTTCCTAGGAATAGAAGTTTCGCGTTCTAGTTTCTCTTCTCTAGCTTTTATGAGAACATTTGTAATATGTTTTGTGAAAGCCAAATTTATAGCACTAGCATTTGGACTCTTAGCAAGTTTTTGTAAGAACTTTATAACTTCAGAGATATGACAATCATCAAAATCCAAACCATTATAATCTAAAGCAATGGGATCATTATCCCCAATGTTGGAAAAAATTTCAGCAGTTTTATCACAGGCAGTTTCAAGTAGATTTAGCGATTTCAGGCAGTTTTTCGCGCTTTGCATTAGAAGTGGAAACATTGCCAACACCAATTCTTTTACCATTATTAGTAGGAGGTGCAGCAACATGTGGAGCATTAGCATTGCTAGTGGTAGTAATAGTCCAAACTTTAGCTATATTATTCTCTTTAGCTAGTTTTTCATTTTCTTCTCTTTCCCACCTAGCATGCAATTCAGCCATTAATCTTATATTCTCATTAATTCTAACTTGGATGGCATTTGCTGTAGTAATAATTTTATTTTCATTATCCCTATTAGGCATAACTTTTGATTTCAAAAGATCAACATCAGCAGCAAGACTATCGACTTTAGAAGCAAGTATATCAATTTTCCCAAGCTTTTCTTCAACAGATTTGTTAAAAGCAGTTTGTGTACTAATAAATTCTTTAAGCATAGCTTCAAGTCCAGGGGGTGTGTTCCTATTATTGTTGTAGGAATTCCCATAAGAATTACCATAGCCGTTTCCATTATTATAAGGATATGGCCTATAGTTATTACTAGAGTTGTTCCGATGAGCATTGTTGTTGAAATTATTATTTTTAATGAAGTTTACATCAACATGTTCTTCTTGTGCAACCAATGAAGCTAACGGAACATTATTAGGATCAATATTTGTCCTATCATTCACAAGCATAGACATAATAGCATCAATCTTATCACTCAAGGAAGAGGTTTCTTCGACAGAATTTACCTTCTTACCTTGTGGAGCTCTTTCCGTGTGCCATTCAGAGTAATTAATCATCATAATATCAAGGAGCTTTGTTGCTTCACCAAGAGTGATGGACATAAAGGTACCTCCAGCAGCTGAATCCAATAGGTTCCGCGAAGAAAAATTCAGTCCTGCATAAAAGGTTTGGATGATCATCCAAGTAGTCAGTCCATGGGTTGGGCAATTTTTAACCAAAGATTTCATTCTTTCCCATGCTTGTGCAACATGCTCAGTATCCAATTGTTTAAAATTCATTATGCTACTCCTCAAAGATATAATTTTAGCAGGGGGATAATATCTACCAATAAAAGCATCCTTGCATTTAGTCCATGAATCAATACTATTCTTAGGCAGAGATAGCAACCAATCTTTAGCTCTTCCTCTTAGTGAGAAAGGGAACAATTTTAATTTTATTATGTCACCATCTACATCTTTATACTTTTGCATTTCACAAAGTTCAACAAAATTATTGAGATGGGCAGCAACATCATCAGAACTAACACCAGAAAATTGCTCTCGCATAACAAGATTCAGTAAAGCAGGTTTAATTTCAAAGAATTCCGCTGTAGTAGCAGGTGGAGCAATAGGTGTGCATAAGAAATCATTATTATTTGTGGTTGTGAAGTCACACAACTTAGTATTTTTAGGAGTACCCATTTTAGCAATAGTAAATAAAGCAAACTAGATAAAGTAAATGCAAGTAACTAATTTTTTTGTGTTTTTGATATAGCAAACAAGATAGTAAATAAAGTAAAACTAGCAACTAATTTTTTTGTGTTTTGATTTAGTGCAGCAAACAAAGTAGTAAATAAAATAAAGCAAGACAAAAACAAAGTAAAGAGATTGCGATGTGGAGACTCCCCTTGAAGCGTGTCTTGATCTCCCCGGCAACGGCGCCAGAAAATATGCTTGATAGCGTGTATACACACGTCCGTTGGGAACCCCAAGAGGAAGGTGTGATGCGTACAGCAGCAAGTTTTCCCTCAGTAGGAAACCAAGGTTTATCGAACCAGTAGGAGCCAAGAAGCACGTTGAAGGTTGATGGCGGCGAGATGTAGTGCGGCCCAACACCAGGGATTCCGGCGCCAACGTGGAACCTGCACAACACAACCAAAGTACTTTGCCCCAACGAAACAGTGAGGTTGTCAATCTCACCGGCTTGCTGTAACAAAGGATTAGATGTATAGTGTGGATGATGATTGTTTGCAGAAAACAGTAGAACAAGTATTGCAGTAGATTGTATTCGATTAAAAGAATGGACCGGGGTCCACAGTTCACTAGAGGTGTCTCTCCCATAAGATAAATAGCATGTTGGGTGAACAAATTACAGTTGGGCAATTGACAAATAAAGAGAGCACAACAATGCACATACATGATATGATGAATATTGTGAGATTTAATTGGGCATTACGACAAAGTACATAGACCGTTATCCAGCATGCATCTATGCCTAAAAAGTCCACCTTCAGGTTATCACCCGAACCCCTTCCAGTATTAAGTTGCAAACAACAGACAATTGCATTAAGTATGGTGCGTAATGTAATCAATAACTACATCCTCGGACATAGCATCAATGTTTTATCCCTAGTGGCAACAGCACATCCACAACCTTAGAACTTTCTGTCACTGTCGCAGATTTAATGGAGGCATGAACCCACTATCGAGCATAAATACTCCCTCTTGGAGTTACTAGCAAAAACTTGGCCAGAGCCTCTACTAACAACGGAGAGCATGCAAGATCATAAACAACACATAGGTAATAGATTGATAATCAACATAACATAGTATTCTCTATCCATCGGATCACAACAAACACAACATATAGCATTACAGATAGATGATCTTGATCATGTTAGGCAGCTCACAAGATCCGACAATGAAGCACATAAGGAGAAGACGACCATCTAGCTACTGCTATGGACCCATAGTCCAGGGGTGAACTACTCACTCATCACTCCGGAGGCAACCATGGCGGTGAAGAGTCCTCCGGGAGATGATTCCCCTCTCCGGCAGGGTGCCGGAGGCGATCTCCTGAATCCCCCGAGATGGGATTGGCGGCGGCGGCGTCTCTGGAAGGTTTTCCGTATCGTGGCTCTCGGTACTGGGGCTATTATCGACGGAGGCTTAAGTAGGCGAAGAGGTAGGTCAAGGGGCGTCACGAGGGGCCCAGATGGCAGGCCGGCGCGGCCAGGGCTTGGGCCGCGCCGCCCTGTTGTCTGGCCACCTCGTGGCCCCACTTCGTTTCATCTTCGGACTTCTGGAAGCTTCGTGGAAAAATAGGACCCTGGGCGTTGATTTCGTCCAATTCCGAGAATATTTCCTTACTAGGATTTCTGAAACCAAAAATAGCAGAAAATAGCAACTGGCTCTTCGGCATCTCGTTAATAGGTTAGTGCCGGAAAATGCATAAATATGACATAAAGTATGCATAAAACATGTAGATATCATCAATAATGTGGCATGGAACATAAGAAATTATCGATACGTCGGAGACGTATCATATAACACCAAAGCTTGAGCTCTCTCATTTAGGAATAGTTATTCTAGGTTCATGGTGTACTCCTAATATTTATTTAGGTAGCTAAGCTAAAGATTTAATTGTCTAACTTCGTTGGATTAGTCCTATCATTATTTCACTAATTCATGGATATGGTCTTATTCCATTTGGTATTAGGTTATCTCACCACTCCAAGATGAAATGGTTAATCTCCTATTACTTTAGTTCAATGGTTGTCCTGTATTCTTAACTAGGTAAAGCTAAGATTGGTATGAATGGTCTCTCTCATTAGGAAAGGACTTCAATGCTAACCTAAGATTAGGCTCCATAGAGAATGATGTAATCATCAATTTCTATGTTTATCATAAATGGTTTCTCTCTCTAGGGAATGTCTTGAATAATATCCTAGGGTTTCTCTTAAAGATGATGATTTGAATTCATGGATATATATCCAAGGTTTAGCTCAAAGTTTTTCATTGCTTCTCTAATAATGAAAATAGAACTCTCACCTCTCTAGGTTTGATGTAAAATTATTTGGAATAGAGAAGAGTATATACTTCTTGAGTGGATCTCCTTGTTATGAATTCCAAGAGTGAAGTAAAATGAATACCATGAGGTTCATGGTAGGAACATATACTAGTTTAAGGCATGGAAGAGATAAGTCAATAATAGTTTCTTCATTTATTGTTACTTGATTTGTAGTTGAATAGATGTTCATATGTTATGGCAAAGAATACCATATTATGGTCTTTGATGAGATCAAACAATTGATCATTGATCAAAGTGTTGTTGTGTTTGTTTTAATCCCATTTGATCTAACCCCCTTAGATCAAATCCTCTCTACCCAAAACAAGGTTTTAACAAAGGTCACATTGAGGTTTATAGCGCTTGACTTGATGAGCTACTTCAATTCCATCAAGATCAAGTGAAACTTCAGTTACTGTGACTGTTTTACTTTAAAGCGCGAAAATTCCCCGGATTTTCTATGCATGAATGCAATGCACACATCTGTTTCCTCTATTTTTGTAACCCAAAATACTGGGATATTACATAGTGGCACCTCTTCGTCGTCGTCAAGGTTATTGTCCGTTTCTTCAATATTTTGTTCACCATGATATTGATATGCATCGTCCTATGCGATAAAATATTCATCATCATCAATATCATGATGCCCTCCTTCTTGTCGGCCATTACCACCTGCTGTCGTTGCCCCATTGACCTCTGCGCCATCATCACTCATCCATTGAGTGTGTACATGCGTGAAACCATTAGTGAGTAGGTGCCCCTGCAATTTGCCTGAATAGGGGTCAAACCATTTCCTAGTTTGCATTTTTGACATGGACACAATACCTCCGTGAGGTTATTTTCATACATGTCGGCGATCGGGTGTTTCAGATATCTCATCACGACGCTTTCCCTCATGTTGATAACCATTATCTCCTGCACAACAAGATACATAATTGATTAGAACCATGCATCTGTCGGTACTTTTCACGGAAAATTTCGCCATGACCTTCCTACACAGTAGGACATAGGAGCGCCAGAAATGTGCCGAAACGGAAACTTAACGAATCAATATTTCGGCGCAACGTTGGCAACTCATTTTCAACGCCGGCACAGAAGCACAAACACAACATATATATGCCACACACGAGCTTTGCTTCAAATTTACAATATACGACGATTTCATTCCTCAATTTTTTTCATTAATCACCTATTTGGTTGATATATTAGTAGACTAGATCAAGACATCACGCCACGACCACGACGTATGGATTCTGACTTTTTAGATCTAGATCTAGATTGAGCGGTCAATGCGGGATAGATAGATCTAGATCTACATAAGGATGTGGGAGATGCATGTAGGAAGGGGAGATTTGCTCAAAAAAATATTATTTTCTTTGGTCAAATTGGCCAAATTTAGGGTAGAAAGGGGCAAAAACTAGCTGGGTTGGAAGAAGGCTCGGGTTGTGTGGGAGGAGTGGAGGAGTGGTAGTGGGGGAGTGGTTGTTGGCAGAAATAACTGCCTAGGTTACTACGGCGCACCAGGGTGTGGGTGCGCCGGCAGTATTAAGCGCACCCGGCTGTATTTGGTGCGAGCCAGGCCCAGAAATTACTGCCGGCGCACCAGGCCAGGGGTACGCCGGCAATAGCGAATTACCGCTGGCGCGCCCCTGGTCTGGTGCGCCCGCAATAATTTCTAGGCCTGGCCCAGATCAGGCGAGCCACGGCCTCATTTTATCGCTTGCGCATCTTCTTGGCTGGTGTGCCGGCAGTAAGGCAGCTTCTCCGACGCGTCTAAACATTGGCACGCCAGCCATATTTTCCACCGGCTCATGGAAATTGCGGTGTGCCGGTAGTGTCTTCTCCATCTATAGACGTTTTCCTAGTAGTGCAAGTTACCGAACCAAACAATCCACTTGATAGTGCGGCTATCTATCATATAAGTCATCTCCTAACAACCATCTTGAGATCAGTATAAGGAAAACCTAACAAGGCCATATTTTTGCTTTGTTGATACGTGCATTTAACATTATCATTATTGCTACATATATGTTTAGTTTACATTGATATATGTCATCATACACCTCCACTTGATAGTGCGACTATCTATCATATAAGTCATCTCCTAACAACCATCTTGAGATCAGTATAAGGAAAACCTAACAAGGCCATATTTTTCTTTGTTGATACGTGCATTTTACATCATCATTATTGCTACATATATGTTTAGTTTACATTGATATATGTCATCATACACCGTTATTTATGCATTTTTAGTTGATTTCCGGGACTTTCCTACAAAGTCCCCCTCATTGGTATTTAATTCATGGGAGGCAGAAAACCTCCTTTTTCATTTTTTATTGTTTCGGAGCTTTCTGGACACCTAAAAATCGATGCAAAAATACCTTATCTCAGTTTTTCACCAGGCGAAAGACAGTGAGCGAAAGAAGCACGCGAGGGGAGCCCTGGGGGAGAAACGAGACAAGGAAAACCTAACAAGGCCTAACAAGGTTGTTTCGCCCTCAGACATCGTCTTGGGCCCCCTCATATAATAGAGCCTCCGTTTTTCCTAAAAACATAAGCCATATTTTTCCTGAGATTTATTGAGGCGGCGGCGGAGGCGGTAGTCCTCTCCTACTCCGGGAGAGGTCAGATCGTGCCGCACCGGTGCCTCGGTGAAGAGGAAATAGACGACATCATCATCACCACTCCTCCTTGGCTTGGGGGGAGGTATCTCCATCGACATCTCCATCAGCATCATCATCACCACCATCTCCATGTACGAGATCGACTTCATCCCCCTCATAGTTTGTGTTGAATTGAACCCCGAATATCGTTTTGAGGCTAGTTGCATGTTTGTGATTGGCACTTTATCTTTATTTGGTGGAGAGATTATATATCCAGATTGTGTTGTAATCATCATGCCTCTGGTCCATATCATGTTTGACACTTGTTAGTAGTTCCCCACGTTCCTGAGGGCATAGGATGATCTGGCTATGATTCTATATGATGTGCAATTAGTATTTGGTCATGTTTTCTATATTTTATGTTGTTCTATGATGATTTTATGCGAATTTCGACTGCATATTACTTCACCTATATGGGCTCATAGGGCTTCACTTTAATGTAATGAGTGTGTGTTGGAAGGGATAGAGTAACAGAAACCGTTTTCCAATACTATGAGTTGCATTAGAGGGGTTTATGTCGGGGACCAATGATCTTATTGCTATGATGGGATATTTATGTCTTAATGATTCCTATACTTTCTCATGAAAATGGCTCTAGGACCCATCATAAGGGGTTCACTTGCTCATCTTTATGGCTGCACTTAATTTAGGCTCCGGCCCTAATTGAATTAAACTTGACAAAATATTTACCGTGTTCTATAGAACTCTGATGCTAGTAATCCATGCCGCCCTCTGAAACATTTGCCTCATATAAGCACACACACAAACTTGAGCTTGTCCTCTTGCTGCATAGAGGATTGGGCTTTCTCTCATTGAGAGAATTTACATACTGCAATTTACTTTATGTATTTTACTTTATTGCAAACTATACACACAAAGCCCCAAAATTACTGCTTTATTACTGTTTACTTGTCAAATATGCTAACCAATACCTTCAGCTCCTTGGATTCGACAATCTTTCTTATTGAAAAGTACTACAACTGATCTCCTACATTTGGGAGCCATCAAGACACTTTTTTGGCGCCATTGCCGGGAAGCATAGCGCTATTGGTAAGTGGTTTGGTAAGAAAACTTTTACTTATTTTGCTATTTACTATTTATCTCATCATGGGTATGTCTAGCCGTGAAGAGATTTGTTTGATTTTATATAAATATGCTTGATATTTTAGAGAGATTGAAGAGGAACCACCTGAGCCTAAGGTGGCGTTTCAAATTCCTAGTGCTATTGCCAAGATAGCTATAAAACTAACCTTCACATGGGATAAAAGTCAAACTGCTATGGGACATTTACATGCCATTGAAGATCTATGCTCTTTATTTAAATTGATGGTGTTCCTCATGATGATGTGAAGAGGTAATTACTTATTTATCTCTTGCTGGTGATGCTCGCATGTGGTTTAGATCACTGGAAGTTAAATGTCTTCTTGACTAGGAATTGCTGAGGAAAGCCTTCTATCAAAAATTCTATACTCCTAAAGAAGCTTATGATGATCGATGTCACCGACTTAGAGCCATATCTTGAGTTCTTCTCTTTAAATCACACTCTTAAGATCTTGATCATCCATTACTTAATACATAAGCTAGAGCATGGCTAAATTGAGTTCCACTCAAGAACTCCATCTTTATTTCTTCTTCTTGATCATATCATATTCCTTTCTTCACATCGATGATCTTGATGCCAATAATTAAGGTATATATATATCTTCATGGAATTCATACTTGAAGGCAATACATGGACAACAAGAATTGCCTATGGAATATTCTTCATATAATTCAATGAAACATTAGTCTATATAGATTGTCATTAATTACATGAAACTCACATAGCGGCAATGTATCCTTTCACATGATCCTTCTCCTACAACAGTGGTTACTGACATGAAATTAAGGAAATGGTAACGTTGGCACTTGCGAGTGTAGAACGAGAGATTGATGTAATGAGATGGATGTTGCGTCGAGCCTCATGGACATGTATATATAGGGTACACGACTTAGAGGCCAAGAAGGATCTCCTAGAGATAAGATGAGAGATGAATTATAAATCCTATACAAATCACATGACATCTAATACTACTAAATATATATCTAACACTACCGCCCGATAGTTGTAGCGGTGGTGACGTGAACAACCATAGCATCGTAGACGGTCAATCTGGAGAGAAAGAAAAGGTAGAAACCAAATGGCTCACCTCCTGCAGTAGTAGCGTGAGCATCGTGGACGGTGTCATATTGCAGATGCTTGGATTGTAGAGGAAACCAACGAGGTTCTTATGCTAGGTGATAGCCCTTTGTGCCAATGGTGATGTAGCTGAGAGCGGTGGGTGTTGCAACCTTGGTTGAGGTATCCACACGAGGGGATGCCATGGGTCGATGTCGTGGTCGGGGTTGCCGGTAACGAAGTAGCCGCACATGAAGCCGTGGGCGCAGGGAAGCGCCATGGAGTCATGGGCGCAAAGGGGGCACTGGTGACAAAGACATAGAATTGATCAAGTTAGTCGTTGGAAAAAAGTGTCCATGCCGAAGACGGCCTTGCCGAAGCCACCATATGTGAGGTGCCACACATGATTTGCCAAGTCCAAGAACACGTCGTGGATGAAGAAATGCAGTTGTATTTAAATCACCGAGCATTCGGAGAATGGGACCATTATGAGCTTCACGTTGTGTTGATACATGCAAAATTTATCCATAAAATTTGGTGTTTATTATATTAAAATCTCTATTATTTGGATAATTTATTATATTTATTGGTAATAACCTAATAATAGTTGCAAATGTGAATAATTTCTTGTTTTTCATCTTTGTTGTGTATTAACTACATGTAAATCACAAAGAAGTCCTAATTGGAGCCAAATTTGGAGTTTCCCGATATTTGTCTATGCAATTTTTTTTAATATCGTCCTGGTAGCCTCCAAGGTAACATCAAATGTAAAATGTTAAAACTACAAAGTTGTTGTAAAATTTTTGGCTTAATTCTGGACATAAAATTCGTCAAATACCGAGTTCATCTGCTCCATCAATCGTGGTTTTACTGAAGGTTCAGAAGCAGTTTCAGGATTTCGAAAGTTGGTGACGTGATTGACTCCAACTCTTACCATATATGATGGATTCAACCATAGGTCAGTTCCGAAGACTTGTGGTGACAGAGATGGGTCCCTATAAAGGTTCTAGATTTTTCCCAAGAGCCCTTGGATTAAAGGGGGTCTGATCCATGGCCAAGATGAAGTTTCCAACACTATATATTGATGAAAAAAAAACCCTGTTTATTTAAGAGCCACCAAAAGCCACGAATTTTCCTCCCCTTGGCTGCCATCTACAGGGGGAGGGATTGATGGGATTCGTAGCATAGAAAACAAATTTTTCCTACCGCAAGAACGAAAACCAAGCCAAGATGCAATCTAGAAGATGGGAGCAACGAGAAGATCATGAGACTAACCCTCGAAGATTTCCAAAGCCTACGAGATTAGATCTCGTTGTTGCAGAAGATGATCACTTGCCACTTTCAAAAGCGCGTAGAAGATCTTGACGGTGCCACAGTCGGGCAGCACCTCCGTACTCGGTCACACGTTCGGTGTTCATGACGACGTCCTTCTCCCCGTTCCAGCGGGCAGCGGAAGTAGTAGTTCCTCCTCGGAATCCCGACATCACAACGGCGTGGTGGCGGTGGTGGTGGAGAACTCCGGCAGGGCTTCGCCTAAGCACTACCAGAGGTGTATGAGGAGGAGGGGCGGCTAGGGTTTGGGGAGAGGGGGTCGCCGGCCTTGGTGCCTCTATGGTGTGCGGCCAAGGTGGTGTTGTGGTGGCCGGCCCCCTCCCCTTGTTCCTCATTATATAGGTGGAACCCCCAAGGGTTTGTCCAGAAAACGAATAAGAGTCCAACTCCTAAACCTTCCATAAGGACGAAACCTACCCAAGGTGGGACTCCTACTCAAGGTGGGACTCCCACTCCTTCCTTGGTGAGGTGGCCGGCCACCATGGGGTGGAGTCCACCTGGGACTCCTCCTTCCTTAGTTTGCATATTATACATGTATAAATGAGGGGGAAATGCAAGGAATTAGAAAAAGAATTAAAAGGAGTGGGTTCCAAATATGAAAATAACAAAAAATGAGTAATTATGATTCGATAAATGGATGACATATAATAAATGTGGGAAGACATATTTTATTTGTGAAAGATTTAGGAAGTTTGTGTGTGCCAAAAATCTCAGAGGTAAAAAGTTCACCAGGGGCAGGAAAATGCACGCACTAACACCTAATAGAGATCGTAGTGGAAAATTCTATTAGGTGGAGAAATTCATGTTGACATAAATAGAAACTGTCATCTATGTGGTCCTAATGTTGCCAGCATATACTTTTTTTTACCAATAGGAAACTGGCATTAAAAGAAACACCGAATGGTACAAAACAGTTTAAGAAAAACGGAAATTACAATGACATCCTTGAGAAGCTTTCATCTTCAACCTCCAGACCGTATCGACGGCGCGCGCGCCGCCGCTACCGCTCCTCCCTAAGCCAGCCTGACGTTGTTAGTTGCGGACAGGAAGTCGCCAAACGGGTCGAGAAGACCACATCCGTCCCGGAGATGAAGAAGTAGGATAAACTGCCGATGAAGCTCCTTGATGATCCGAAGATCCCCACAGCCAGACGAAATCCTCGAAGATCACACCATACACACAAGCTTCTCGATGTAGCCGTCGAGATGGGGTTGAAGCCAGGGAAATATTATTGCACGAGGCGCCACCACCACAACCTGAGCACCGCTCCTACAAACAAAAACCTAAAGACGACGAAGGTCCCAAAACTGGGAAACCGAGCCCTCCCGCCAATGAGAGCCGCGATCTGCCCCACCTCCATGGCCCAATTGTTTGCATTTACTAGTTTTGTAATACTATCATTCACCTCTTCTCATATTAGTGGAGTAACTGTATTTGGTGTCTACATGCCATGAGTGTGGCCGCTACTCGCACCATCTTCTAAGAGCTCTAAGCTTCCAGGGTCACCGGCTCTCCTGGTTGATTGGCATGTCGCTATCGCTAGGTCATACAACAACTCTGCGGGTAGTTATGATGCTCGCCATGTTACCGAGGTGTTGGTGACAATGAGTACAATGAACTCTGCGGGTGGAAACACGGAGCAGATGGTTTTAGCGTTTCTCGAGAGACAAAGGGCTTCTCTCCCCTAAGTCTGCCCCGAAATCCACATCCAAATTTTTGTGTTCTCAAGTGATATGGTTGAATTTGTGAAAATAGTAATCCATAAGGTGGCAGGCACACTTGGGCCAACGTGCCTCCATGGCCAGTCTCACGGAACTAAGTTTTCACATTGTCATCCATATCCCAAATTAATTTTCCTGTATTTAAAAATACAAAATCTGATCATATTTGCTCCTTTAAAAGAATGCAATGTCTCATTGCTTTGTCGTCATTAATTGTTTTGAAGTGATAGATAGTTAAAGTGTATTTTAGTATTGTGGCATGAGTTAGATATTTTTATGTGTGTTAACGCCAAAACACAAGGACATTCGTAGAGTCAATAAAATTACCACTGATCATTATTAGTTCTTCTGGCTACACAATTTTATTATCTGCTACAACACATCCAGCGATAGTTTTGGCACATTTTAATTCAACACTCTTTCTTGCAAAAACAAAGTAGACAAACTTTTCTTCTTATGCAGTGAGCAATTACACACTCCCCTTCTCTAAAGCCCTCCATGTGGCAGGCCACACCACATTCATTCTCAACACATGATGAAGTAGTATATGTCTCACTGGTCTCTTTGCAAGTGTAGGCCTCCAAACCTACAAGACAACAATAAACAATACATTACATGAAAAAATAGATGCTACAATATTCTCACGTGAAACAATGAATTTATAGCATGGAGTATAAATTTCAGATATGAATAAAACATATATTAAACATACATTGAGGAAGTGCATTAATTTTCAGGTGTTTTTTAGAAAATGTTTACCAGGAACCAAATGGAGTGGCATGACTAGTAGTAAGCATAGTAGGATTGTCACGTTGACGATTCCCATGTCTCAAGTAATACACACTAAAGAAGGATAGTACGATAACACAAAATAGATTCACAAACAAAATGGTCTATGCCATCTCTTATAGCGATGGATGAGAGGATGAAAAGACCTGAAGAAAAATAAATGTTAAAGATATGACATATCTCATATCTTGAAGATATGTGCGAAGTGGTGTTGATATTCTATCTGAAAGACGTTTCTCTATCTGCATGATGCATTTATGTGTTGTACCTTGGTGTTGTGCGGTTATTGACAAAATCTTCTAAGTATCTTCCATTCACCACTTCGTCAAAGATCTCCTTGTGGATTACTCAGCATATTAATTTTGGCATCTCCAACTGAGAACCGCGTAACCGAGACACGATGCAAAGAAAAGCCTAGTAAATAAAACCAAAGCTAAGCTCACTGCCTGATGCCCTGATCTATCACACGTTCGTACACCACAGACCAGAGTGCAGTGTGCACTGTGTAATATGAGCCGGGCCACCAAGTGAACCCAAGCCCAAGCAGGGTGCTACCTGGTGTATGTCTATCGCACCTAAAGCGAGCTCCACTGCCGAGGCGAACCGGACGCCTCCTCTTCGTTTCTTGCCAACGCCAACTCCCAATCCCTCGCCGGTGCCGGAGTCCTATTTCTCCCACTAGTCCCTTCTCCTCTATCCCAATGCTCCTCCTTATTACCGCACCACCGCCCGGCGGAGTGGAAGATCAGCCCGAGGACGCCGTCCGGGCAGGAAACGGGAGAGAAGGAGCCGAGTAATTGCGGCGACCGGAGAAGGAGCCAGCATCTGCGACAACCAATGAGGGGAGCGGGGGAGGCGCCCCGGCGGTTAAGGTAAGATGAACTGTAGGTCCGTACCGGCGGTTCAGGTCTGTGGTTCCTTCCTCTGCAGCATTATCTATGATAGCCATGCTATGTTATCGATTCAGATGAGTGTGCTGGTAGTCAACGTTTTTATCAGCGTGGTATCTGCATATTGATGGTAGATGAGAACATGGATGTTTGCCAGATAGGTACTCTGACTAGTGGTTCTCGTATAATTTTCCAGCGCCGGTTTCGGTACACATATAGGTTTTGATACCCTTAGGCAATCTCGTACTAGTGTAGAGTTAAACGGTTTTGAAAAATGTATCATCATGAAATAATACTAGAGCATCATTGCATTCTACCACCGAGATTGTAATAAGGTTGCCCATATATAGTTTGGCTACCAGGACAGTGCTCCCTCATCTAGCTGGATGGACGCTGCTCCTGACTTTGTAATCAGTTTGCTCGCACTAGTAGAAAAAGGGGCTTTAGTCCCGGTTCGCAAGGACCATTAATCCCGGTTGCGCAACCGGGACTAATTATGCGCGACTAAAGCCCGGCTAGCATGCGCCGGGGAGAAGGGCCTTTAGTCCCGGTTTGTAACACGAACCGGGACTAAAGGCTATTTCGAGTTAATTTTTTAATTCATTTGGGTTTCTAATTATTTTTCACTCCCTTTTTTTTTCTATTTTTTCAGAATTTCTACTATTTCAGTTATTTGCATAGTTTAGTCTCTATCTCTAACTACACTTATCTCTAGTTAAATTACATACTCGTGGTCAAATTTCCCGCTCGGTCCCCCATCCTCCCACTACCCTAGCACTAGCACGCTTAACTTCTGAGTTCCATCCCGTTCCGCATCCAAGTGATTCACGCGCATGTATGTGATAGTAGTATCATATCAATCCTATTAACATGTTGATGTCACATTTCTTTATTGTTTGAATTTCAAATAATTCTTTTAATAAACAAAAGTAATGATGTAATAATAATCTTGAATAAATAAATAAACATTAACTTTTTAATTTGTATTATTTTTAATTTGTATTATTTTTAATTTTATTAATTAATAATTTTTTTTTGCCAAACCTAAAACCTAAAAATTTGAAAATCTAAAAATTGGGTAAAAATGATAGTAATCTTTATGCAGGATGCAATTATTAATTTTAGGTTTTAAAAAAATAAAAAAATATATAAAATCCGTAATTTATAGCAAAAACTAAAATCTTCCTGCTTTTGTATTTCCACTAGATGACTGGTTGCGCTATCGCGCAAACGGCGGAATTAGGTTAGGATTAAAATCATAAGTTTTAGCTTATTTTAATATTAAGAATTAGAAGAAAAAAAATCACTAGTTTAGTATATCATAGAAACACTATTCATCGAGGTGTTGCAGGAAGATATGACAATTTATTACGCTATCACACTATTTTTTTCAGCTATAATACTTTTGTATAAGCTGCTCCACCATATTATGGTTATTGTACCAAAAAAGGTAGCATCACAAAAGAAGCATAAAAGGATAATTACTATTGCAAGAAGTCGGTTTGAGATTTTAAGCCCCTTAACCGATACCACGTGAACCAAAAACTATTACAAATGTTTGCCTCACATAAACAATTTCCATCACTATTCTCAGCTGATACCCTTCACCTCCATCGCGATTTGCGTTAAAACGGCTCTTCCTCTTAACCTATCTCTCGACCACCTCCCTCCATTCCCTCCACCCATCCACGACATCCGTTGCTCGCCACAAGGCTTACCTAACACTTGATAGAGGACAAACCATATTGAACATTTAAGAATCCTAAGATAACACTAGGAAATTTTAAAGAAATGTATTTCAGATCATCCTCTTCGAGGAGCCGCTTGACACGAGGGCGGCGATTCATCAGGCGTTGGTCAGCCGTTCCATGAAGGCACGCAGCTACTGGGAGATGTTGTGGAGGGAGACGCCATGGTGGCGACATGCAGGAGGATGGCAAAGCTTCTAAAGTCAATAATTGCTTCTATAACTAAAGCCGATGTTTGTTTACTTCAAGTTTCCTCACTTTCAAACTGAGGCGATGGCATCGGCAGCGTATCCGTGCACTTTCAAACGGATTGACCTCACTTTCAAACTGAGGTGATGGCATCGGCAGCATGTCCCACTCACTTTCGAACTATTGACGTTCACAGATTGACCATATCTTTTAAGATTAATCGGTTTATTAGAAAATCCGTTTTAAAATATATAATCCACCAATAATTTAGTGGCCACAGAGAACTGAACACGGTGAATTTAAATGGTTCCCACGATGACAATGAAAGTTCCTTTAAACCGGGGCATGCTTTGCAACCATGAACATCTAAAAGCAAAATCTTTAACATCATCGTGCTCTTGTAGCCCTACGTGCCTAATCTGCTAAAAAAAATGGTAACAAAGCTTATGTTAAAGAAGATAAAACAAAACAATAAATTCAGCTCGTGTGTGAATCTTCTACATTTCATAAAGCTGACAAAATCAAATCCTTGACAACATAGAGCCTAACTGATTTGTCAAAATCTAACATGTCATAGCTGCAAATTAAAATCTAACATGTCATAGCTGCAAATTACAATCTATTACTATATAAGTGAGCTGAAAATGGAATAGAACTCAAGGAGATATTAAGCACAAATTATAGCAGAGTGATGTCTAAACACAATATCTTTAAAAAAAACTTCAGAAAGGCCATAAGTCGAGTAAAAAAGTTTAACAACAGGCCAACGGTGCATAATCAAGCAGGCCCAAACAGTATAATCATGAGCTATGAATAATACATTACGCAGTTCACCACATCTCTTGTATCTTTGAAGAGTGAGGCTCAGCCGCTTCTCAGCTCCATCAGGATAACCCCTGAGGTGAATGTGTTGACCTAGACGTATACGACGCCGTCGAGAGGTCCTATGTTGACGACAACATCGACAACATTAGAGCTGTAATCAGAGCATTCTTTGTTGTAACAAATTTACAGATGATGTCAGGTTATTAGGCATTTTGATGTAAGCATCATATGCTCATAATGAGTCTAAAGCAATCAGGATAGTTGTTTAAATTGGTAAGCACAAACAATGAAAACAAATAATGCGATGTACCTAGCTCGATTCCATCCTTTGTCACTTTATTTGCAAATTTACAATATTGTCTAAAAATTGTGAAGCACATGCATACATAAGCACTGATTAGCAATATATACAATATCAAGTCTACTCAAATAGAAAATCAGCAGCTGATAATTAATATTGCACATGAACCAGTTCCATCAGTGTACACAAAGATTGAAAATACAAGTGGAGGAAGAGCAAACTGACTCCGTACATCGGTACATGATTTGGCCGTTGTCATGGAAGGATGCTCCCTTGGCTGATCCGGGTAAGAGAAGGGTGGACCGATCTCATTGTGCGCCTTCTTCAATCCATAAAACGATGGAAAGATGCTTGCCTCACAGATTTGGGTAAGAGAAGGCTGGGATGCGCCTGTTCTACGCCTTCATCCATCCATACCACACCCTACAGTCATGAAGAAACCAAGCTGAGTATGGTTCTTACAATTAGAAGAGAAACAGAATAGTTACACAGTATTTTCTCTAATGTAATTCCCGGTTGATATGTTACCCATCAAAGTATGTCAAATCTTCATTAGGTTATTGCATAGTTTATCGTGGAAGAAAAAATGTTTCTACGGGTAAAGACTTAAGAAAACAAAGGAAAACATTTAAGACCTTAAGAAAGGTCTATTAATAACAAAATAATCATCCCGGGAGTCTCCAACATTTGCGACAAAGAGACAAAATAATCATCCCAGATCCCACACTGGTTTTGAGTATTGTTAGATACCAAGAACTCACTGTCCAAACTGACAGAATTATCTGCACGATACAAAATTGGGAACAAAACATATAAGTAGACACCACGCTTTCCACCTAAGGAGACAAAATAAACCTAAAGGAAACAGTACTTTGGATAACAGCATAACATTACTAACCTAGTAAGCAGTACAGACTTTTTAATTGCATATAGACCTGGTAAGCCAACCATCTTAGTTAGTGAAGAGTGACTTCCATTCCCTAATGCAAAACTAAGTGATGAATTTTTTTAGAAAATTAGTAGAAAATTATTCGCGTATATACTGAATCTGACTAAAAAAGGAAGGAAAATATTTAAACAGTATCAACGAAACTACTTTGCAACTGTGGTGTTAAAAGTTAAAACTAAGCTAAAAAGAAAAAAGTACTCCCTCCGACCCAAAAACTGGGCGGGCGGGTAATTTTACGAAAACGCCCCCGCACTTTTTCACCTGAAGAAATCAGTTCGTCCCTCGTGAGCCAGCTTCGCCTCCCATTCCCCATTTCACCCGCCGCCGGCGCCAGGCCAACTCCGGTCGATTCCGCCCACCACTTCGCCGCGCGACCACCGCCCAGGCCATCTCCGGTCGATCCCTGTAGATCCCACGGCCTGGAAGCTTGGCTACGCAGCCCCTCCACAAACCCTAGCCGAGGCTCATCAAGGCTATGTTTTTCAATCCAATTTCGATTCTTTTCGACGGCGGCTGCACAAATCCTCGCCGGTGCCGTCGTCCAGCTCACCGGAGGAGGAGGGTCTGCCGGTCGCCTGATGGCGTGTAACTCACACGTTCGTTGGGAACCCCGAGAGGAAGGTATGATGCGCACAGCAGCAAGTTTTCCCTCAGAAAGAAACCAAGGTTTATCGAACCAGGAGGAGCCAAGAAGCACGTTGAAGGTTGATGGCGGCGGGATGTAGTGCGGCGCAACACCAGGGATTCCGGCGCCAATGTGGAACCTGCACAACACAACCAAAGTACTTTGCCCCAACGAAACAGTGAGGTTGTCAATCTCACCGGCTTGCTGTAACAAAGGATTAACCGTATTGTGTGGAAGATGATTGTTTGCAGAAAACAGTAGAACAGTATTGCAGTAGATTGTATTTCAGTATAGAGAATTGGACCGGGGTCCACAGTTCACTAGAGGTGTCTCTCCCATAAGATAAACAGCATGTTGGGTGAACAAATTACAATTGGGCAATTGACAAATAAAGAGGGCATGACCATGCACATACATATTATGATGAGTATAGTGAGATTTAATTGGGCATTACGACAAAGTACATAGACCGTCATCCAGCATGCATCTATGCCTAAAAAGTCCACCTTCAGGTTATCATCCGAACCCCCTCCAGTATTAAGTTGCTAACAACAGACAATTGCATTAAGTATTGCGCGTAATGTAATCAGTAACTACATCCTTGAACATAGCACTAATGTTTTATCCCTAGTGGCAACAACACATCCACAACCTTAGAACTTTCACATCCTTTGTCCCGAGATATCAATGGAGGCATGAACCCACTATCGAGCATAAATACTCCCTCTTGGAGTTACAAGCATCTACTTGGCCAGAGCATCTACTAGTAACGGAGAGCATGCAAGATCATAAACAACACATAGACATAACTTTGATAATCAACATAACAAGTATTCTCTATTCATCGGATCCCAACAAACGCAACATATAGAATTACAGATAGATGATCTTGATCATGTTAGGCAGCTCACAAGATCCGACAATGATAGCACAATGGGGAGAAGACAACCATCTAGCTACTGCTATGGACCCATAGTCCAGGGGCAGACTACTCACTCATCACTCCGGAGGCGACCATGGCGGCGTAGAGTCCTCCGGGAGATGATTCCCCTCTCCGGCAGGGTGCCGGAGGCGATCTCCTGGATACCCCGAGATGGGATCGGCGGCGGCGGCGTCTCTGGAAGGTTTTCCGTATCGTGGCTCTCGGTACTGGGGGTTTCGCAACGGAGGCTTTAAGTAGGCGGAAGGGCAGGTCAGGAGGCGGCACGAGGGGCCCACACCACAGGGCCGCGCGGCCAAGGGGGGGGCGCGCCGCCCTAGGGTGTGGCCACCTCGTGGCCCCACTTCGTCTCCTCTTCGGTCTTCTGGAAGCTTCGTGGCAAAATAGGATCCTGGGCGTTGATTTCGTCCAATTCCGAGAATATTTCCTTACTAGGATTTTTGAAACCAAAAACAGCAGAAAACAGCAACTGGCACTTCGGCATCTTGTTAATAGGTTAGTTCCAGAAAATGCACGAATATGACATAAAGTGTGCATAAAACATGTAGATAACATCAATAATGTGGCATGGAACATAAGAAATTATCGATACGTTGGAGACGTATCAGCATCCCCAAGCTTAGTTCTGCTCGTCCCGAGCAGGTAAAACGATAACAAAGATAATTTTTGGAGTGACATGCCATCATAACCTTGATCATACTATTTGTAAAGCATATGTAGTGAATGCAGCGATCAAAACAATGTATATGACATGAGTAAACAAGTGAATCATAAAGCAAAGACTTTTCATGAATAGCACTTCAAGACAAGCATCAATAAGTCTTGCATAAGAGTTAACTCATAAAGCAATAATTCATAGTAAAAGCATTGAAGCAACACAAAGGAAGATTAAGTTTCAGCGGTTGCTTTCAACTTGTAACATGTATATCTCATGGATATTGTCAACATAGAGTAATATAATAAGTGCAATATGCAAGTATGTAGGAATCAATGCACAGTTCACACAAGTGTTTGCTTCTTGAGGTGGAGAGAAGTAGGTGAACTGACTCAACATTGAAAGTAAAAGAATGGTCCTCCATAGAGGAAAAACATCGATTGCTATATTTGTGCTAGAGCTTTGATTTTGAAAACATGAAACAATTTTGTCAACGGTAGTAATAAAGCATATGTATCATGTAAATTATATCTTACAAGTTGCAAGCCTCATGCATAGTGTACTAATAGTGCCCGCACCTTGTCCAAATTAGCTTGGACTACCGGATCATCACAATGCACATGTTTTAACCAAGTGTCACAAAGGGGTACCTCTATGCCGCCTGTACAAAGGTCTAAGGAGAAAGCTCGCATTGGATTTCTCGCTATTGATTATTCTCAACTTAGACATCCATACCGGGACAACATAGACAACAGATAATGGACTCCTCTTTTATGCATAAGCATGTAACAACAATTAATAATTTTCTCATATGAGATTGAGGATGTATGTCCAAAACTGAAACTTCCACCATGGATCATGGCTTTAGTTAGCGGCCCAATGTTCTTCTCTAACAATATGCATGCTTAATCATAAGGTGGTAGATCGCTCTTACTTCAGACAAGACGAACATGCATAGCAACTCACATGAAATTCAACAAAGAGTAGTTGATGGCATCCCCAGTGAACATGTTTTTCGCACAACAAGCAACTTAATAAGTGATAAAGTGCATAATTACATATTCAATACCACAATAGTTTTTAAGCTATTTGTCCCATGAGCTATATATTGCAAAGGTGAATGATGAAATTTTAAAGGTAGCACTCAAGCAATTTACTTTGGAATGGCGGAAAATACCATGTAGTAGGTAGGTATGGTGGACACAAATGGCATAGTGGTTGGCTCAAGTATTTTGGATGCATGAGAAGTATTCCCTCTCGATACAAGGTTTAGGCTAGCAAGGCTTATTTGAAACAAACACAAGGATGAACCGGTGCAGCAAAACTCACATAAAAGACATATTGTAAACATTATAAGACTCTACACCGTCTTCCTTGTTGTTCAAACTCAATACTAGAAATTATCTAGACCTTAGAGAAACCAAATATGCAAACCAAATTTTAGCATGCTCTATGTATTTCTTCATTAATGGGTGCAAAGCATATGATGCAAGAGCTTAAACATGAGCACAACAATTGCCAAGTATCACATTACCCAAGACATTATAGCAAATTACTACATGTATCTTTTTCCAATTCCAACCATATAATAATTTAACGAAGAAGAAACTTCGCCATGAATACTATGAGTAGAGCCTAAGGACATACTTGTCCATATGCTACAGCGGAGCGTGTCTCTCTCCCATAAAGGTGAATGCTAGGATCCATTTTATTCAAACAAAACAAAAAAAACAAAAACAAACCGACGCTCCAAGCAAAGCACATAAGATGTGATGGAATAAAAATATAGTTTCAGGGGAGGAACCTGATAGTGTTGTCGATGAAGAAGGGGATGCCTTGGGCATCCCCAAGCTTAGACACTTGAGTCTTCTTAGAATATGCAGGGGTGAACCACCGGGGCATCCCAAGCTTAGAGCTTTCACTCTCCTTGATCATGTTGCATCATACTCCTCTCTTGATCCTTGAAAACTTCCTCCACACCAAACTTAGAACAACTCATTAGAGGGTTAGCGACAATAAAAATTAACATGTTCAGAGGTGACACAATCATTCTTAACACTTCTGGACATTGCATAAAGCTACTGGACATTAATGGATCAAAGAAATTCATCCAACATAGCAAAAGAGGCAATGCGAAATAAAAGGCAGAATCTGTCAAAACAGAACAGTTCGTATTGACGAATTTTATCGAGGCACCAGACTTGCTCAAATGAAAATGCTCAAATCGAATGAAAGTTGCGTACATATCTGAGGATCACTCACGTAAATTGGCATAATTTTCTGAGTTTCCTACAGAGGAAACAGCCCAGATTCGTGACAGCAAAGAAATCTGTTTCTGCACAGTAATCCAAATCTAGTATGAACTTTTCTATCAACGACTTTACTTGGCACAACAAAACACTAAACTAAGATAAGGAGAGGTTGCTACAGTAGTAAACAACTTCCAAGACACAAAATAAAAACAAAGTACTGTAGGTAAAAACATGGGTTGTCTCCCATAAGCGCTTTTCTTTAACGCCTTTCAGCTAGGCGCAGAAAGTGTGTATCAAGTATTATCAAGAGACGAAGTGTCAACATCATAATTTGTTCTAATAATAGAATCAAAAGGTAACTTCATTCTCTTTCTAGGGAAGTGTTCCATACCTTTCTTGAGAGGAAATTGATATTTAATATTACCTTCCTTCATATCAATGATAGCACCAACAGTTCGAAGAAAAGGTCTTCCCAATATAATGGGACAAGATGCATTGCATTCAATATCCAAGACAACAAAATCAACGGGGACAAGGTTATTGTTAACGGTAATGCGAACATTATCAACTTTCCCCAAAGGTTTCTTTGTAGAATGATCAGCAAGATTAACATCCAAATAACAATTTTTCAGCGGTGGCAAGTCAAGCATATTATAGATTTTCTTAGGCATAACAGAAATACTTGCACCAAGATCACATAAAGCATTACAATCAAAATCTTTAACCTTCATCTTAATGATGGGCTCCCAACCATCCTCTAGCTTTTTAGGAATAGAGGCTTCGCGCTCTAGTTTCTCTTCTCTAGCTTTTATGAGAGCATTTGTAATATGTTGCGTGAAAGCCAAATTTATAGCACTAGCATTAGGACTTTTAGCAAGTTTTTGCAAGAACTTTATAACTTCAGAGATGTGGCAATCATCAAAATTCAAACCATTATAATCTAAAGCAATGGGATCATCATCCCCAATGTTGGAAAAAATTTCAGCAGTTTTATCACAGGCAGTTTCAGCAGTTTTAGCAGTTTCAGGCAGTTTTGTACGCTTTGCACTAGGAGTAGAAACATTGCCAACACCAATTATTTTACCATTAATAGTAGGAGGTGCAGCAACATGTGTAGCATTAGCATTGCTTGTGGTGGTAATAGTCCAAACTTTAGCTACATTCTTCTCTTTAGCTAGTTTTTCATTTTCTTCTCTATCCCACCTAGCACGCAGTTCAGCCATTAATCTTATATTCTCATTAATTCTAACTTGAATGGCATTTGCTGTAGTAGTAATTTTGTTATGATGATTTTCATTAGGCATAACTTTCGATTTCAAAAGATCAACATCAGCAGCAAGACTATCGACTTTAGAAGCAAGTATATCAATTTTCCCAAGCTTTTCTTCAACAGATTTGTTAAAAGCAGTTTGTGTACTAATAAATTCTTTAAGCATGGCTTCAAGTCCAGGGGGTGTGTTCCTATTATTATTGTAAGAATTCCCATAAGAATTACCATAGCCGTTGCCATTATTATAAGGATATGGCCTATAGTTGTTACTAGAATTGTTCCGGTAAGCATTGTTGCTGAAATTATTATTTTTAATGAAGTTCACATCAACATGTTCTTCTTGTGCAACCAATGAAGCTAACGGAACATTATTAGGATCAATATTAGTCCTATCATTCACAAGCATAGACATAATAGCATCAATCTTATCACTCAAGGAAGAGGTTTCTTCGATAGAATTTACCTTCTTACCTTGTGGAGCTCTTTCCGTGTGCCATTCAGAGTAATTGATCATCATATTATCAAGAAGCTTTGTTGCTTCACCAAGAGTGATGGACATAAAGGTACCTCCAGCAGCTGAATCCAATAGGTTCCGCGAAGAAAAATTCAGTCCTGCATAAAAGGTTTGGATGATCATCCAAGTAGTCAGTCCATGGGTTGGGCAATTTTTAACCAGAGATTTCATTCTTTCCCAAGCTTGAGCAACATGTTCAGTATCTAATTGTTTAAAATTCATTATGCTACTCCTCAAAGATATAATTTTAGCAGGGGGATAATATCTACCAATAAAAGCATCCTTGCATTTAGTCCATGAATCAATACTATTCTTAGGCAGAGATAGCAACCAATCTTTAGCTCTTCCTCTTAATGAGAAAGGGAACAATTTTAGTTTAATAATGTCACCATCTACATCTTTATATTTTTGCATTTCACATAGTTCAACAAAGTTATTAAGATGGGCAGCAGCATCATCAGAACTAACACCAGAAATTGCTCTCGCATAACAAGATTTAGTAAAGCAGGTTTAATTTCAAAGAATTCTGCTGTAGTAGCAGGTGGAGCAATAGGTGTGCATAAGAAATCATTATTATTTGTGGTTGTGAAGTCACACAACTTAGTATTTTCAGGGGTAGCCATTTTAGCAACAGTAAATAAAGCAAACTAGATAAAGTAAATGCAAGTAACTAATTTTTGTGTGTTTTTGATATAGCAAACAAGATAGCAAATAGAGTAAAACTAGCAACTAATTTTTTTTGTATTTTGATTTAGTGCAGCAAACAAAGTAGTAAATAAAACTAAGCAAGACAAAAACAAAGTAAAGAGATTGAGAAGTGGAGACTCCCCTTGCAGCGTGTCTTGATCTCCCCGGCAACGGCGCCAGAAAAAGAGCTTGATGGCGTGTAACTCACACGTTCGTTGGGAACCCCAAGAGGAAGGTATGATGCGCACAGCAGCAAGTTTTCCCTCAGAAAGAAACCAAGGTTTATCGAACCATGAGGAGCCAAGAAGCACGTTGAAGGTTGATGGCGGCGGGATGTAGTGCGGCGCAACACCAGGGATTCCGGCGCCAACGTGGAACCTGCACAACACAACCAAAGTACTTTGCCCCAACGAAACAGTGAGGTTGTCAATCTCACCGGCTTGCTGTAACAAAGGATTAACCGTATTGTGTGGAAGATGATTGTTTGCAGAAAACAGTAGAACAGTATTGCAGTAGATTGTATTTCAGTATAGAGAATTGGACCGGGGTCCACAGTTCACTAGAGGTGTCTCTCCCATAAGATAAACAGCATGTTGGGTGAACAAATTACAGTTGGGCAATTGACAAATAAAGAGGGCATGACCATGCACATACATATTATGATGAGTATAGTGAGATTTAATTGGGCATTACGACAAAGTACATAGACCGCCATCCAGCATGCATCTACGCCTAAAAAGTCCACCTTCAGGTTATCATCCGAACCCCCTCCAGTATTAAGTTGCTAACAACAGACAATTGCATTAAGTATTGCGTGTAATGTAATCAGTAACTACATCCTTGAACATAGCACCAATGTTTTATCCCTAGTGGCAACAGCACATCCACAACCTTAGAACTTTCTGTCACTGTACCAGATATCAATGGAGGCATGAACCCACTATCGAGCATAAATACTCCCTCTTGGAGTTACAAGCATCTACTTGGCCAGAGCATCTACTAGTAACGGAGAGCATGCAAGATCATAAACAACACATAGACATAACTTTGATAATCAACATAACAAGTATTCTCTATTCATCGGATCCCAACAAACGCAACATATAGAATTACAGATAGATGATCTTGATCATGTTAGGCAGCTCACAAGATCCGACAATGATAGCACAATGGGGAGAAGACAACCATCTAGCTACTGCTATGGACCCATAGTCCAGGGGTAGACTACTCACTCATCACTCCGGAGGCGACCATGGCGGCGTAGAGTCCTCCGGGAGATGATTCCCCTCTCCGGCAGGGTGCCAGAGGCGATCTCCTGGATCCCCCGAGATGGGATCGGCGGCGGCGGCGTCTCTGGAAGGTTTTCCGTATCGTGGCTCTCGGTACTGGGGGTTTCGCAACGGAGGCTTTAAGTAGGCGGAAGGGCAGGTCAGGAGGCGGCACGAGGGGCCCACACCACAGGGCCGCGCGGCCAAGGGGGGGGCCGCGCCGCCCTAGGGTGTGGCCACCTCGTGGCCCCACTTCGTCTCCTCTTTGGTCTTCTGGAAGCTTCGTGGCAAAATAGGACCCTGGGCGTTGATTTTGTCCAATTCCGAGAATATTTCCTTACTAGGATTTCTGAAACCAAAAACAGCAGAAAACAGCAACTGGCACTTCGGCATCTTGTTAATAGGTTAGTTCCAGAAAATGCACGAATATGACATAAAGTGTGCATAAAACATGTAGATAACATCAATAATGTGGCATGGAACATAAGAAATTATCGATACGTTGGAGACGTATCATCGCCCCGCGCGTGGCCGACAGCTGCCCAGCGCAGCACCCGAGCCCAGCGCAGCGCCCGCGTCCGCCTCAGGCTTCATGCGTGCTCCCGGTCACTGCGGCCCCTCCCCGATGATGGTTCTCCGTTCTCGCGCCTGCAGGAGCCCGCGTGAGCGTCCGCTCCTTCCTCTGCTCGAGGTCGCCGCCTCGTCCCCAGGCCCACTCCTCACGATAGTCCCCAGGCCCGCTCCCCAGGCTCGTCCTCGGCCTCCTCCTGGACGTCTACATCGCGCGCGAGTGCGCCTCCTCCACAACAGCCTGGGAGCTACTGCTCCCTGTCCAATCCTCAGGTACGAATCCTCTCTCCCTCCGGCAGATTTTGGTTTCTAGCTACAGCTCAGCGGGCCTCCCCTGTGCCCGCAAAGATTTCACCTGACTCCAGCTTCTGTTCCCCGCATAGTGGTGCGTTCTTGGCGGCGGGGAGTGACACCACCCAAGCCATGGGCGGCGGCGGAGAAGAGAAGCCGTTCAATTTCCTCCAGGTGCGTCCAAAGTTTGCTTGGCATGGGAGAGCCATGGAGGGCATGCTATTGAACCAGACAGTTGCTGTTGCCGCTCAAAATCCTCAAGAGGATGACAGTGGAGGTGCGTCCAACTCCCCCCAATCCTCCTCCCCTCTTACCCGATGAAGGGGACTGATTCCGTGCACTGCTTAATCTGCTCGCAGAGGGCGTCATAGCCGGAGGGACCGCCGGCGTCGTGGTGGAGACGGCTCTGTACCCCATCGACACCATAAAAACCAGGCTTCATGTGAATTACTTCTCTACCCACTTTTTTTAGCCTGAAGATGTGCAGTCAACTCTTGTATGGTTAGTTAGAGTTGCTTGTGGTCTCTGATTTTGCTCGGTTGTAATGACCAGACTCCCAAGTAGAATATGCTGCCAAGTAAGATTTAATTTTATGTTGAAGTGCAAATTGCCCAAGTGTTGCATGCTGACTTGGTTAGAGATGCAAATGTCTGACAGTACCACAAAGTGTAGTAATTACCTGCATTGGATGCCAGGTCTTAACCTGACACAAATCCATGTTCTCTATGAAATGTCCATATGTAATTCTCCTTCTTAATGCAAAAATGCATTGGAGTATGTGGATGGCTTGAGGCCCCTTATTCTAATATGTTAGGCAAAGTCAGTGTCTTAGTGAACAATTGCTCTTGTAAGGACTTGTATCCAATTCACACATCAGGGTAAGTGAATAAGAATCCTGATCGTCAAATATCCAAAACTGAGCAAGCCTGAAAACTAGGTACAGTACTCAATTGCTTCCAACTTTTTCTAATAAGCTGATGTCACTGCCGATTTATTTTTACATTCAGATATATGGACAATATGAGTCTGTACATATTCATATAAACTATGGATACATGATAACTCTTAACGATTCTCCTTGTATTGCTTGCTTGCTTGATAAACTCTGGATGCATGATAACTCTGATAAACTATGGATACATGATAAACTATGGATACCTATTTTCTATTGAGAGTATTAGGTGCACTCTCAAATGCCAAGGATTGGATTGAACTGAAGAAGCAGAGATCTAGAACATTCACATCCGGGGAGTTAGGAGGTTGAAAAGTCAACCTAATATCCAATCCTAAAGCTTTTACGGCGGCTTGAAAAATAGGATCATCAGGCGGAACATGTGTTCTTGCATTGTCCTGTTGTATCCATATGGTTCCCACGTCTCCATCGTCGGGCCATACTTCAACAATTGCTGGAATTACCTTCTCACAGAGGTATTCCCGCATCACGTCTCTAGTAACATTGAGATTCTTTAGCATCAAATCGCCTTTTGTCTGATACTTTGAGTTGTACTTGGCCACATCCTATATGACGAATGCCCAAATTCCGACCTTTCCGTCAAATGTCATGTTACCTTGTGCATCAAATCTTGGTCTTGCAACCAAAGTTAGGAACATCACCTTACCGATGTTGTTATGGTTACGGATAGTGCGAACTGGATCCGATTCTTCTGGAGTTTGATATGTTCGATTACGCTTTGTCATATCAAACCATTTTTCATCCATATGCATTATGTTCCCCATCATTTTGAAGATAAGCTTTGCATCTGTTATTGATGGTTTACATTGACAGAAGAAACTTGGAGTGTGCTTGGTTCAGATTCTATTTGTAGAGTAGGATGATGATATACAGTTTACTGGAGCAACCTACTTTACACTTTTCTTACTGGAGTATTTCTAAAACTGGAATGATCATGATTTTTTGTGAAAAGGTACTCAAACCTTGTCCTTACTGCATATTGCTGTGATAATATGAATGAGAAAATGTGCTTTCAAGCAGTACTCCATTGCAGTACTCCAAATCATTCAAAGTTCTGAAACTTGAATTTATATGCAAGTGACAGTTAACACTGTCTGAATTTATATGCAGTGCAAACTTTAATTTTCCTTTGCAGTTATTTACTTCCATAAGGTTGCAAACTACAACCAGACAAGGTAACATGAAATCCTACTCCAGACAATACCCTTCAGCACTTCAGAAGCAATAAACCAGCGCCACCATGTTTCTGTTTCAAACAATCAGCATCTAATCCTCTAAATGTACAGTAACTTGGTTTCATTTTTCTTTGGCAGAGCCAGTGAAGCCTGAATCGGTGGACTCAACTCCAAATGATGCTTCTTCTGAAGTCCAAGAGTAAGTTCTCTTATTGCAAACCCACATTGTAGGTCATCTACTGCAGTGTTGGACTAACTGATCAGTGGATTTGCAAACCCACACTTCAGGTCTGAACATTGGATTTGCAATTTCGGTCATTGCTTAATCTGTACCCAGTTATCAAGGCTTTAATCCACTGCAGTGTTGGACTAACTGATCAGTGGCATAAAGGCATTTTTTAAGCAGGTCTTGTTGTTTTCTTACGCTGAAATGTTTGACATGCCTTAACAGGTCAAACGAGAACACTACTAAACCTTACAGGGAGTCGCTTCCAGCAAAATTGGAGGATGATGTGCACTCCACTACATCGTAAAGCCTTCTTTTGTGTTCATATAATTGCTTGCCAGTTATTTTGTGCTATGATGTTAACACAATATGCTGTCATTTGGCGTTGCGTTTCAGGAGCGTGCTGAGAAGCCGATCATCTCTCGCCGTCGGGATGAGTCGGGAACACAAGGTAAAGAAGAGGCCGAGCTCACCTGCCTGGGGGCAGCAGCGATGAGGATACTCCGGCGAGGTTGGAAACGCTGCAGTTCTCCGGCGGCTCGTCCTTCACCGGCGTGGCCTTCGTGTCCCTGCGACCTTGCTACCCCGCTCCGGCGCCCTCCACCGGCGCGACCTTGCTCCAGCCTTCCGTCGGCGAGCTCGACCCTTCCGTCGACGAGGTCGCCTGGGCAGGGGCGGCGCGCGGTCGCCGGACAGCAGCGGCGCGGTCGCCGGAGCGCGCGGTGGCCGGACAGCAGAGGCGCGCGCGGTCGGCCGGGGGAGCTGGCGCGGTCGCCCGGACAGCAGCGGCGCGCGGTCGCCGGGACCAGCGGCGCGGTCGCCGGGGAGCGCGCGGTGGCCGGGGAGCAGAGGCGCGCGATCGCCGGGGAGCAGAGGCGCGCGGTGGTCTCCAGGATGCGAGGAACACGATGGAGGACCTGATTGCAAAAGTTTTTAAAATTCAAAGGGGTTTTCTGTAAAATTGAATTAGAGCGCCAGCCCGCCCAGTTTTTCGGGTCGGAGGGAGTAGATTTATCTTATTGATGTTTTTTATTATCTCCGGAAAAAAAACTTGCACTGAGTTTGGTGTCGTAGTCCTATCTGAATTATTTCAAGGTAAATGTCTTCCTGAAAAGCGTCAGTGTAACGGGAGAACCAATATTTACACTGAGTTTGGTCGATAAATTCTTGTAGCATCTTCTGTGGTAGTTTGCTATGTTCAAAAAACAAAGGGAATAAATCTCTGGGATAGAAGTTTGAAAGCAATAGCATATTCATTATGGACATAGACACACTGCAAAACCTGGCATGATGGAAATATATCTTGGGAATGGGATTTTGTGCCTAACTAATGTGTTTGCTTTTTTTAACTGATTGGTGTACTTGTTATGACTTATAACACACGATCATAGGTATCAATCTCTGCAAGTGAGCAGGGCTGCGTCGGACATGGATTGATGTTCTACACATGTAGTGAAGTTTCACTTAAATTAGATTTTGCTAAAACATACAATCTAAATAGTAAAGAACTTTGGCAAACTTACCATATTCAACCGATCAGAATACACAACCAGGATGATCCCCAAACGCATCCACTCCTGGTCTCTTGGACAGATAAGCTCTTCAGCTGGTGCCAGCGAGTTAGGGCGTGTTCGGCAACCCTCCGGCTCCCAGATCCGCGGTGCTTCGGCCCGGAGCAGCACCGAACGTGGCAACTCCACGGAGCCAGATCCGCGGAGCGGGACGATTCGGCTGTGTAATTCGCGGAGCACCTATTTCGCTGATCCGCGGAGCTGCTCGGTGCGGAGCAGCAATTAATTACGATGCTCTGCCACCGCCAAGTGAGAAAACTGCTCGGTTCGATTCCTTCCTTCCCCGAGCGAGGCTCTCTCCCACACCACGCCAAGTGCTCCCGACCCGTCCTTAACCTAACCACCACAGGCTCCCGAGCCGCCGCCGCACCTCCACTCCGGCATCGCCGTCTGCCCGAGCCGCCGGAGCTGGCCGTCCGCCCGAGCCGTCGGAGCTGTCCGTCCACCCGAGCTCGCCGTCTGCCCGAGCCACCGGAGCCGCCTGTCCGCCCGAGCTCCCCCGCCGCGGCCTCCATACTCTTCCCGGCCTCCAACCTGACGCCGCCTCCTTCCGCATCCACTGGAATCATCTACATCAACGACCCAGGCCCGAGCCACACCTGGCAGCAGTCATCAAGCCCATCCACTCGAGCTCAGCCCAATTCACACGCGCCTCCACGAGCCTGCCGGCGTCCTCCTCCAAGATCGACTCTTGCAACAGCTTCTCCGGCCTCCGCTCCCTCGATCTCCTCCTCGAAGGGCTCCTCCGACCTTGACTCGATGGGAGGGAATATCTGGTGGTGAGAGGAATTGGAAATCCCGTGATAATGGGGGAAGACGATCGAGAAAAAGAAAGAGTGAATCTGTCCCGAACGTTTACTACTCCAGTCCAGACGCTGGAGTTGGGCTGACGGAGCTGGATCTAAGGATTTTGGGAAGCTGGAGGCTTCCCGAACATGCCCTTAAGCTCGTAATAGGAACCATACATGAAGATAAGGCCCTACAGATAACAACCTGGTAGACAGAGATAAGAAAGGGAACAAGTCAGTATAACACAGTGATATTGAAGAAAACCATCTCACTGTATCAGAAAACAAAAGGAGGGCTGTGAAAAGAACGGAACATATAGAAACAGAGCACTGTAAGCCAGCAGAACGGAAAAATAGAAAACTATATACTCCGTATATACATCAAGTAATTAGATGAATCCTAAACCCTATACATAAATCTCTTGCTGCCTCTTTCAAATTGTAATACATTGAGCTTTGGTGCATCTGATAGAGTTATCTCAACTCTGCACAATAACACCCATAAGGTTAGGGAAGGTCAACTGTAAGCTACATGTTCCTTCCCTTAACTCTCATTTATCAACTATTTAAACAATCTAATTCTGAAAAAGGCTCATAGCCGTGCAATTTCATTAGCACCACACAGCTGTACAAGCAACAGTGCTTTCTTTCAAGGTATCGGCTCTAGGCAATACCAAACTGAAAGAGAAAGTTTCTTAAGCTTCGAATGCCTCCCATCTCTAGAAACTAATCAGGTCTTACAGGTTGAGCACTTGCGATGTATTAGATACAAAGCAAGAACAATCAGTCAATCATCATAGAGAAAACAGACCCTAAATGGAAGATGCATTCCTAGTAAGGAGAAGAAAGAGACCAACCTCAACACAACAGAAGAGCACAGAACCAGAGACCGGTACAAGATGAGACAAGAAGCAACCTACTAAATCCTAGAACCTGCAAAGTGAAAAGGGCCAGGTAAAAAGAAACAACCAGCCAAAACCAGGTCATAAAGCAGTGCAACACCGCGTGAAAGCATATCGTAAAATTATGTACATCAAGAACGGCATACCAGGAGATGTATATAGCAAAGAATGGAGCCACGGGAAAGCACATGGATCTGCACAAAAAATACAGTAACAACCCCCACTTTAGTAATGGAAAGCAACCACCAAATACTACCATGCCATGTAAAGGAGGAGGTAAATTACCTTGCTTAAGGCCACTAAAGCGATGAAGAATGGTTCATCTCGGTTGTTGCGAGATAATATACCAGCTGAAATGGGAATCACAATTTTCAGTGGCACCCAAATGAAAGGCCATGCAAGTATTATGACTCATATGTTGTGACTCTAAAATATACACACCAAAAAATTGGTACGAGGAAGAGGAAAAAACCCAAATGAAGAAATGGAAGCTAGAAAACATATACGCAAGATTTACTGTTCTGTAAAGAACTAAATATATAAACCATGATGTCCATAATATGCACTTCCTTTAGGTAGCATAAATGCACAAAAATACAACTAACTGCAAAAAGAAAGTTCATCTTCGGAGACAAATAATTAAAAATAACAAAAAACAAAGTTGTGACCTACCTACACACATCTTATATCACTGGAAAATTGAGGTGGACTTAAAAAGGCATGTACATCTATCAAGGTCCCCGGCTCACAGAATTCCTCTGAGCTTGCTTACCAGCGTGATATGGCTAGGTGTGAAATAAGAATATTCATCTACTCAGGTCTCACTTTTGGCCCCATGAAGGTCAACTGAGCTTGCTTATTAGGTAGGTGCGAAATAGGAATATTTCTTGCGGAAAGGGTCATAATATAAATTTGAAATCCTTTTTGTAAACATGCCTCATAAAAGTCAAGTTTCAGTATATCTTTAGCACATATCGACTTGTGTCACAACTCTACGGCGACGCAAACCTCAGTCGACAAAAGCTCTTTCCAAGTGGAATTTCAATTGCTCACTCGCATGCCCACATTGTGCTTGCAAATATTCACCTTTTGTAAATAAAATATTCAAATCGCAAGAAGTTGCTACATGTGATGAAATGGATCGATTATTATAGTTCATCATCAAACCGTCAAATGCTTGGTCAGTAGCACATATTGCATACTATAGATTCTAGGGAGCAAATTGTGCCAATATACATGAGAAGAAAGGGGATAAATAGAGATGGGGAGAATGGGTATACCTGCAACAATGATGGACTCCACGAACACTAATGCTGGGGTGTAAGAAACTCCTGGACATCCAAAGCCTAGCTGCAAAATAGAATTAAATTAGTGAGGAAGGAATAAGATGGACATATGTACTCTAAAACAGGAAATATTCAGAAAAAATATTATCTAAATTCAGTTTTCAGCTTCCTTTTCACAGGCCATCATAGGCTGGCAATGTGGCATCCCACTTCATCCCGCAAAAACAAAATTAAAGCAAAAGTATAGAAATGGATCTCACGCGCCTAGTTTTTAAAGCAAACGAAATTTCAGGTTCCTTTTCACACGCCCAGTTTTTTTTACCTCGCAGAAATCTGGCTGCTACCCCCACAGATCGCTATATATCTTCCAAGCATCGAGGACATGACTAATATCACCAACACATAGAAGAAACTTGGCCGCTATCCTGCACCAACCCAATCAAAGAAGCACCATCAGTAAACCAAGGAAGACCACAGAACATCCTCCTTGTCTTCCTGCCCAATCTTAATAAAATATTTAGCTATAGAAAACAAAAGGTTCTTTTACCAAAAGTATCAAAAAAGACCCAGCAAATATGCATTTACATATGCCCTTTTATTTCTGGCTGACCCTCAAAATAGCCTCATAGACACCTGAACCATATCAAGCCGCCAATGCAGGCGGAAAACTCATACCACGGTGGAGAAGTCCCAAGTTGAGAGATACCGAGACAGGGGAGGGGATCCACCTGTCCGGCTCAGTCGTCGACTACAACTATAGCTCTATCGCTGACTACATCTATGTGGTGACCCTGCATACCACTGCATGTTGTAGTATGCCAGTCGTTGATATAACATTCACGGAGTACCATTCCGCAAATATTACATCCCTCAGAGTAGTACAACAGAACATAGCAGGTCCATAACTCATTCATTTATTATTACAAGCATAATACACATATCGTCTCGGAGCTCCTCTTGGGTCCTAAGAGGTACACTCCTGGGTTCGAGGCCAACCCAACTTAACTTACAATATAGAAGTCTCATTAAGTTATACATTATTCTCTCGAGCAGCTAAGTATTAAGAGTTCTCGCTGCTCGGCTACTCCTACTACTCGATGCTTCTAGGCTTGATCTCCTCCGGAAGCTTCCCCGGTTTCGTAGACTATGAGGTAGTCTACGCCTTCAATACCTCCAGAGAGGTCTGGTTCTTCATAGCCGATGATCTCGGCTCCTTCATAGTTGTCGTAGTCCTCCTCCAGACGATTCAGACAATCTAAGCAAGGGATTTAAGATTGGGATGAGTACGAGCGTACTCAACAAGTTCATTATAGATAAGAGGTGTTTAATGCACTATCTACGATATTAGACCAGAAAGTCTAATACCAATGCAGGTTTTGATAAACATTTCTTCAAGAGATTGCTTTTATTTCAAAGAGCTATGTCCGTCAGCCTTCACCGGTTTACTAGAACTTCATGGAGCTCCTTTCCGGCCGCGTTCACAGTTCCATATCCCGGAACAGGGAGTGACAGGTCACGGTTCTTTACACTCTGCAGAGGTGTGTTGCTTTACCCATAAGAGATCTTAACCTTGGTGCCAACCGGGCAGCTTTCCCGTTCACACTTCCTATGGTGTGTGGCCCGGTATAAGGTTTAGCCAATCATGTTCCTCCGCTACCTCGAACACCCACCCTTTGTTGCATGCCCCGACCCTGGGTCCTCGCCGGTCCCATTATTCCCACTCACGGGTGGACCCTGACCACGACGACAGTCTGGGATCGAACCAAATTCCTTCGCCGGTAGCTGCAACCCATCATAGACCGCAATACCGTGGGGACTTAAGGCTTCCCCAGCCAACCGCTTGTTCTTCGAGCGACAAGTGTCTACGGACTATGCCGTGGGGACTTAAGGCTTCCCCAGCCAACCGCTTGCCCTGACAGATACAAGTGTCTACGGTAAAGCGCATCCATTGATGAACGAGAGGTGGAAACACTTTTGGCTACTCCGTCCCACTCCGGATCTTATGGTTAACACGGGTATTACGGCACAAGAATCACTGGATGACATTTGTTGTTTAATCCTAGATGGATATAAACCCTTGCAATGGAACCTCCACCGTATCAACACAATCCATGGTTCCATTGCCCACCACATAGTCATATTCATAGTTATGAAAGTAGTGGTTTTGGTTTTTTATGCAATAGTGATAACCATAGTACTTTGCAAGTAATTTGATAGAAATACTCAAATGGTATGAGCAAGCGATGAACTTGCCTGAACACTGCAAAGTTTTGCAGTTGGATGGTGTGGACTGACTCTTGTCCTCTTCTGCTGAAAAATAGCATCATTGTCCGATAAGGGCAATGGTTAAAGAAGCAATTATGCATGATTCCAGTTTTAGGGTTTGTTCCCCCCTTCCGATGTCGTTATTATTTCATGTGAGAGGTTAATACTAAGAATAATTTGGAGATACTCTATTTAGAGTAAAATATAACCTTGAAATGGTGTCAAGGTGTTTTTAAAGTCCAAGAGAATTTATGGACTTATTTTCATTATTGAAAATAATATATGTGATTTTAAATGATTATTTTAATCCTCAAATTTGAACTTATTCATAGTTGTCTTCAAAAATTCTCTTTGATATTTTATTTAGATAGAGAATTTTATGCTGATCAATTTTCATATTTTTAATTATTTTTTTAGAGTTATATTCTATTTTATAAAATTCTTTGAAATACTCAATTAAATGGGTATTTTGGAAATGACCAAAATACCCCTCGGGCCCACCTGTCAGGCCGCCGAGCTGGTTAGGTTGGACCAGCCCATTGGGCTAGGTCCAGCCTGACCCAGTCGCGCCGTAGACGCTCCTCTCCCCTAACCCTAACTCTCTCCTCGACGCCCCGGCGACTCGTGTCGCCGTCGCCGTCGCCGAATTATTCCGGCTGCCTCCGGCCACTCCTGCCGGCGAGATCGGTCGCAAAAGGACGGCCGCTCGACGGCGCATGATACGTCTCCAACGTATCTATAATTTCTGATGTTCCATGCTTGTTGTATGACAATACCAACATGTTTTGTTCACACTTTATATCATTTTTATGCGTTTTCCGGAACTAACCTATTGACGAGATGTCGAAAGGCCAGTTGCTGTTTTCTGCTGTTTTTGGTTTCAGAAATCCTAGTAAGGAAATATTTTCGGAATCGGACGAAATCAATACCGAAGATCTTAAAATTCCCAGAAGCTTCCAAAGCACCGGAGAAAGGCCAGAGGGGCCCCACGGCGCGCCCCCCTAGTGTGTGGGCACCCCGTGGCCCCTCCGACTCCGCCTCTTCGCCTATTTAGTCGTCCCTGACCTAAAACCTCGAGCCGGTTCGACGAAACCAGAGAAAACCATCCAGAGCCGCCGCCATCGCGAAACTCCAATTCGGGGGACAGAAGTCTCTGTTCCGGCACCCTACCGGGACGGGGAATTGCCCCCGGAGTCATCTCCACCGCCGTCTCCACCGCCATCTTCACCGCCATCGCTCTCCATGATGAGGAGGGAGTAATTCACCCCCGGGGCTGAGGGCTCCGCTGTAGCTATGTGGTTCATCTCTCTCTTTATGTGATCTAGTTGAATATCATCTATGTGCTACTCTAGTGATGTTATTAAAGTACTCTATTCCTCCTGCGCGGTGTAATTGTGACAGTGTGTGCATCGTGTAGTACTTGGCGTGGGGTATGATTGTGATCTCTTGTAGATTATGAAGTTAACTATTGCTATGTTAGTATTGATATGATCTATGCCTCCTTCATAGTGTGATGGTGACAGTGTGCATGCTATGTTAGTTCTCGGTGTAATTGTGTTGATCTATCTTGCACTCTAAGGTTATTTAAACATGAATATCGAATATTGTGGAGCTTGTTAACTCCGGCATTGAGGGTTCGTGTAATCCTACACAATTAGTGGTGTTCATCGTCCAACAACAGAGTGTAGAGTAGTCCTATTATGTGATCATTGTTGAGAGTGTCCACTAGTGAAAGCAGGATCCCTGGGCCTTGCTTCCAAGCATTGAATCTCCGTTTGTTTACTGTTTTGTTGCATGTTTACTCGCTGCCATATTTTATTCAGATTGCTATTACCACTCATACTCATCCATATTACATGCATCTCACTATCTCTTCGCCGAACTAGTGCACCTATACATCTGACAAGTGTATTTGGTGTGTTGGGGACACAAGAGACTTCTTGCATTGTGATCGCAGGGTTGCTTGAGAGGGATATATTTGACCTCTTCCTCCCTGAGTTCGATAAACCTTGGGTGATCCACTTAAGGGAAACTTGCTGCTGTTCTACAAACCTCTGATCTTGGAGGCCCAACACTGTCTACAAGAATAGAAGCTCCCGTAGACATCAGCGCACCGATCGGTCCGCGCCGATCCGCGTTTCTTCGCCGCCACTGTTCGCCCCCAACGCATCTGCGACACGGCCGTGGCGATTCCCGGCGATTCGTCGCCCGCCGACGATCCAGGCGCCGCGACTTGGCCGTGTATCCCGCCGTGGTGGTGCTGGGGCGTTCGCGCCCGGCGACGCCTGGCCTGGCTGCGGCCTGGCGCTGCCGTGTTCGGCCCGTGCCGCCGTGCTGCCATGGGCACGCTGCGGTGCTCTGCTCCAGGTGCGTGTGCCTCCTTCTCTCCTATCTGCTCTACCTCCTCTCCTTCCTCTGGATGCCTTGGCATCCACTTAGTTGTGCTGCTGCTGCTACGCCGATGTGCTCTGCGCCACCTTGCTCTGGTACTGCCTTGATGTGCTAGTTGCTGCTGCCTACATGCGCCATGAATTCTAGCTGTTGTGCTTGTGCTATTGCCATGCGTATGCTGCTGTGTGCTACTGCTATCTCTGTGTTCTAGCTTGTGCTGCTCTACTTGACTATCAGTACATGCTTCTGTGCTTCCTAACTACTTCTGTTCATGCTGTATCCCTGCTGTGTCCCTCCTGTTATTGCTCATGAGCATCCATTGATGCTCATGGCCTACTGGCTTGCTCCCGATATGACTACTACCACTAGGTATTCTGTGTGTGCATAATTTTGTCATTGGCTTGATCATGATGCATGATCCTTGCATTATGCAAGTGCCAGTGCCCCTGTGTGATGCTCATTGAGTTGTAATTCATGGGAATGTTCTATTGAGCATGATTGTTGGCTAGACAGCTCCATCTCTTCTGAGTGTGCTTCTGCATACAATTATATTTCATAAATTTGATTATCTGTGATGCAATGGTTGGTTAATTTGTGGCTTTGGATGATCCTGTGATCATCAGGGCTTTCTGTTGGCTTATCAATTTGTATGAATTCATTTCAAATGCTGCTGCTGCTTGGAGATCCAGCTCCTCACCAAGTACTGGGGGTTACTGTTGCTTGTGAAAGCAATACTGGTGGTTGATTGAAGGATTTGATACCTCTGGATGCATCTGTGTGTGTTGTTTTATTTACCTATGCTTGTCAGTGAAGCTTGGCTTCCTATTTCTGAGAACAGACATGATCTACCTGATGCAGTAGTGATCTAGTGCATCCTATGCACTATCTGGATGGAAACCAACATGTGTTGGCACCTCCTGTGATACATGAACTCCTTGGAGTGATGATATGCTTCTCTTGTGGCTTTTCTGTGTGGCTAGGTAGTTGTTGTGACCCTAGCAATGCTTGGTGTGCTAGTAAAGGTTGCTCCTACCTCTTCTGTATGCTACTGTGCAATATTACTGGTAGTCATTCATGGGCTTTCAGTATAATTGCTGTTGAAATGAAAATAGACATATAAATGTCTATATTCTGATGGTATAATGGTTGAGGTGGCCCTGACAGCCATGCTTTGCTGTTAGGATAGCTCCCACCTTTGTTGGCTTGCTGTGATTTGGTGAATATCTTACTGGAAGAAACCATGTTGGTTTTCCAGTTACCTTTGCTGTTGACAACAAGAATAGACATAATCTGTCTAATGTCTGATGGCTTGCTTAGCTTTAGGTGCTAGATGATTTTGAATGGCTAGTTAGGGATTAATCCAGGTTGGATTTCTCTGGTATGTCACCTTGTTGACATGCCAATGTTCCCTTGGTAATTTTCCCTCTGACTGTTCTCTAGTTTGCTTGCACCAAAAGGCATAGTAGCCAGATGATGATACAAACTGGGTACTCACACCCTTTTTCTTGCGTGTGATTGATGCATATGCTTATTTATGAGCAGAACTTGGTTTTTCTCAGGTTGATTTGATGTATACCTCACTCCAGCTCCTAGAAATATTGTTGGTGTAGAGGGTTTGCTTCTGTGATGATCTTTTGCTTGCCCTGCTCCTCCTAGCAAGCATGTGGTGCTTGGGTTGGTTCTGTGATGATTTTTGGTTGGATGAAAGAACTGTGGTGTTCTTCCAGTTCTTCATGTTCTAAGACTCTGGCTGTGCTTACCCTTTGAGCTTGTTGATGGAATGAGCTAGGGTTTGGCTCTGAAAAGCCTTTATATGCCTAGCCCTTGCTTCTCTAGTCGACAGCACTGCCTGGCAAGTGTTGGTGACTCTCCCTGGCCTTGTGTGTTGCTACACATGCAGCAGTCCTTGTGTGCTGCCTGTGTGTGTGTATACCAAATACAGGGTATCTGGCATGAACTTGGCCTTGAGCTGATCAGCTCGGCAGAGATGTGTGCATATCACTTCAATTCCAATTTTTTTCTAACCTGCCAAGTGGTTTTGCCACTTGGCATAACCTTTGCTTTGTTGTGTTTGTGTGCAGGGAAACCAAAAGATGATCAAAATGAAGATCAACTCATCTTATAGAATTTATGATAGATCATCTACTTTGTAATTTTCTTTTCTTTTTCTTTTAATTTTCTATTTCTCCAATACTTGTAATGTGTTGTAAATTTTATATTTCAATTCTGAATATTGTAATTGACAATGTATCATGTGTGAATATCAATAAAGCTCAAGGTTTTCCCTTATGAGCTTTACTTATAGTTTGTATTATTCATAATATGCATTACTTATTATTACTTAATGAATTTCCTCACAATTGGAATATAGTGTAATATTTAATGTTTGAGTTTGAAATTCAAATTCCACTTTAGGTTTGAATTCAATCATGCAACTTATATTTGAATACAATCATGCAACTTAAGATTGTGATGTAATATCTCTTCTCTCTTCTCAAAACCCTAGTTTAGTTGAATAACGAACAAGTTTGTCGCACTCTCGAAACCCTAACCCTGTAAGGTGTCGAGAGAGAAACCTGTCCCCCTTCGATGTAGTTTTGTTTTAAAAGCGCGAAATTTCCCCAGAATTTACGATGCAATGCACATCCCTTTCTAAAATCTACCCCTCGATCGTCTCTAAACCTGGGACATTACAGCCTTTCCCCCTTAAAGAAAACTTCGTCCCGAAGTTGTGGTTGTAATACCTGAAGAGTTCGGGGTATGTTTTCCTCAGGTCTTCTTCCTTTTCCCAGGTGGCTTCCCTCTCGGGATGATGCTTCCATTGTATCTTGCAGTATTTAATAGCTCGATTCCTGAGTTGTTTCCAGTTCTCTTCGAGAATCCTTGCTGGTTTCTCGATATATGTCAAATCTGGTTGTAACTCAAGCTCATCATGTGATACTGGCTCATCTGTGGTCTTCAAGCACTTTTTGAGTTGCGACACATGGAATACGTTGTGAACTTGAGATAACCTTCCCGGTAGTTCCAATTCAAAGGCTAACCCTCGGTTTTGACTCAGAATCTTGAAAGGTCCGATGTATCTAGGGCTTAACTTCCCTTTTACTCCGAATCTCTGAAGTCCTTTCATCGGGCTCACCTTGAGATATACCATGTCTCCAACTTGTGGCTCCCATGTTCTTCTCTTCTGATCGGCGTAACTCTTTTGCCGACTTTGAGCTATCTTCAACCTATCTCTGATAATGTCAATTATTTGTTTCTTTTTCTTGACATAATCAGGATTGAACTCTTTGCTTGCTCCAGCTTCATACCAGCATATGGGTGATCTACACTTCCTTCCGTACAGAGCTTCGAACGGTGCCATCTTGATGCTGCTTTGATAGCTATTATTGTATGAAAACTCTGCTAGTGGCAAATGCTCCTCCCATGATCCTCCGAAGTCTAGGGCACAAGCCCTAAGCATATCCTCTAAGATCTGATTAGTTCTCTCGGTTTGTCCACCTGTCTGAGGATGATAGGCGGTACTATAGTACAACTTGGATCCTAAAGCTTCGTGTAGTTGCTTCCAAAATGCTGACGTGAACACGGATCCTCGATCCGACACGATTTTCTTGGGCACTCCATGTTTACTCACGATCTCTTTGATGTAAAGATCGATGAGTTTCTCTCCTTTATCCTGCTGGTTTACAGCTAAAAAGTGTGCACTTTTCGTCAACCGGTCCACGATTACCCATATCATGTCCTTCTTTTTATTGGTCATGGGTAGTCCGGTGATGAAATCCATTCCTATCTCCTCCCATTTCCATTCTGGAATGGGTAAAGGTTGTAACTTTCCTGCCGGACTCTGATGTTCAGCCTTCACCCTTTGGCAGGTATGGCATTCCGCCACATATTGTGCTATTTGTCTCTTCATATTGTTCCACCAGAATAGCTCCTTTAGATCCATGTACATCTTTGTACTTCCAGGATGTATGGAGTATGGTGTTTGATGGGCTTCGCGGAGTATTACCTCCTTGATTTCAGCAATATCCGGAACACAAATCCTCTTCTGGAACCATAATGATCCCGATTCTCCACGGTGAAATTCTGATGGTCTTCCTTCATCTATCCTTCTCATCTCCTCCATGATGAATGGATCGTCCAACTGACCCATCATTATTTCATTCTTCAAGTTAACATTTAGCTCATCGGCTACTTGTAAAGCTGATAATCCTTCATGAGCTTCTTTCTCCCAAAGTTGTATTTGGGCTTGGCTTATTTCCTTCCTCAACTCTGGTGATAACTCTTGTTCCATTCCTCCAGTGCTCTTCCTACTCAAGGCATCTGCTACAACATTGGCCTTTCCTGGAGTATAATTGATGGTTAAATCATAATCCTTGATCAGTTCAAGCCATCTTTTCTGCCTCATATTGAGTTCCTTTTGAGTGAAGAAGTACTTGAGACTCTTATGATCCGTATAGAGCTCACACTTGGCTCCATAGAGAAAAATGTCTCCAAGTTTTGAGTGCAAATACAACTGCTGCTAATTCTAAGTCATGTGTTGGATAATTCACTTCATGAGGTCTGAGTTGCCTCGATCCATAAGATATTACTTTCCGATCTTGCATGAGTACGCAACCCAATCCATGCTTGGATGCGTCACAGTACACGGTGTAATCCTTGCCAACTTCAGGAACTGCTAACACCGGTGCCGTGGTGAGTTTCTCTTTAAGAGTTTGAAAACTCTTCTCACACTCCTCTGACCACACGAATGGTGTGTTCTTTCTTAAAAGCTTCGTCATTGGTCCTGCTATCTTGGAGAATCCTTCAATGAATCTCCGATAGTATCCTGCCATTCCTTGGAATCCTCGGATCTCCTTGACAGTCTTGGGTGCTTCCCATTCTAAAACTGCTGCTACCTTGCTCGGGTTAACAGCTATTCCATCTTTGCTAATGACATGACCAAGAAATTCCACTTGATCTAGCCAAAATTCACACTTGCTGAACTTGGCATAGAGTTGATGTTCTCTTAGTGTTTGCAACACTAACCTTAGATGTTCAGCATGTTCTGTTTTATCTTTGGAGTATATCAAGATATCATCGATGAATATGATGACAAACTTGTCTAGATATGGCATGAAGATCTTATTCATAAGATTCATGAAGATTGCTGGGGCATTGGTTAATCCAAAAGGTACTACAAGGTATTCATGATGTCCATACCTTGAGACAAAGGCTGTTTTCGGAACATCTTCCTTCTTGATCTTTATCTGGTGATAACCGGATCGTAGATCACTTTTGGAAAAGACTCCTACGCCTCTAACTTGATCGAATAGATCTTGTATTCTTGGAAGTGGATATTTGTTCTTGATTGTGATGTTGTTCAAGTTCCTGTAATCTCCGCACATCCTTCTTCCTCCATCCCTTTTATCCACGAAGATCACAGGTGATCCCCATGGTGAAACACTCTCTTGTATGAATCCTTTCTGTTCCAAGTCATCCAATTGCTCTTTTAGTTCTTTTAACTCCTTGGGCCCCATCTTATACGGTGCTTTAGCAATCGGAGCTGTTCCTGGGATTAGGTCGATAGTGAATTCTATCTCCCTATCTGGTGGCATTCCAGGTAATTCCTTAGGAAACACATCCTGGAATTCATTCACTACAGGTATATCCTCCAACTTCACCTCCTTCATGCTGTTCAGCTGTAGCTCAACTTTGATCTGTGTATGCTTGTCTCCTTGGTAGATCATTCTACTTCCATCGGGGCTTTTCAAAGACACAGTCTTGGTCACACAGTCGATCAATGCTCCGTTAGCCTCTAACCAGTTCATACCAAGAATGACATCAATGTCCTTCATTGGTAAAATGAACAGGTCTGCGTCAAACGCGCATTTATTGATCATGATGACTTGTCCTTGTTTGGTATGGGTTACTACTATCGTTCCCCCTGCGGAAAGTATGGTTATGGGTGTTTCTAACATAGTGCAACTAATCCCATGTTTGGTGATGAATTGCTGAGAAATGAATGATGTAGTTGCACCAGTATCAAAAAGTACTTTGCCAGGATGAGTGAGTATCTGGAGCGTACCTGTCACTGCTTGATCGGAGTTAACCACCTCCTCCAGGCTGGTGCAGTTTAACTTGCCGAAGGGTTTCTTGTTCTTCCAGTTCCCTCCAGAGTTTCCTCCTAGGCTTCCTCCTCCTCCTGACTGTCCTCCTCCAGTATTTCTCTTGGGGCAGTCCTTCAGCATGTGCCCCTACTGGCGACATCCAAAGCATATTATCCTTGGCTTTCTACAATCCTTGGCAAAATGTCCTGTGAGTCCACAGCTTCGGCAAACCATTGGATTGGCAGTTTGAAACGCTTGGTTCCTCCTGCTATTTTTTTTTTTTTTTGACCGTGACTGTGAGGCAAAAAGCCCCACAGCAAATTTTTATATTAAAAGAGAGTCAGCATATACAAACTATGTACAAAAGAAAAGAGAATAGAAAAACCATATGTACAACAACCCTAACGTAGCCATCCCTTCATGGCAATCCATTAATCCAGTCAAGCAATCCTTTCTTATTCTTCTCCTTAATCCTGTACTGCAATAGGGTAAGATCATGCACAAACTTGCTTTTCCACTTCGCAAAAGTGGGTCTTTCATTTCTAAAAATCTTACCATTCCGAATGAGCCAAATATTCCAGCAAGCTGTCATCAAAACTTCCATAAAGAAAGGCTTATTAAAACTTCGTTTTGTCACAGCAAGAATATCTTGCATATTATCCTTAGGTTGCCAAGTTATCTGCAAGTAATTCCAGATTCTAGTACTGAAATTGCATTCAAAGAACAGGTGTTTTCTATCTTCATAATTTCTCCCAGGGCATAACTCACAATGTACATCATCAGTGACTCTCCAATGCCAACATTTCAAAAGATCACGAGTATTGAGCCTATCAGAGAGCAACAGCCATGCAAAAACTTTGATCTTCATAGTGCATGCGGACTTCCATAACCACTTATACACACTCGGCACCTTAATGTGCTCATGAATCCTATCATAAAATTTCGCCGATGTGTACTTCTCTCCCCAACTGTAAGACCAAACATCATTCTGCTCATTCGGTTTATTGAACTGCATGAGATCCTCCAGACTCTGTAATTCTCCATATGCAATAACCGAGAGTGGTAAATAAAACTGCGTAGTAATATCATCCACACAAAACACCTCAGCAGCAGAAGTTTGATTATTTAGGACATAGGAAAACAGTCGAGGAAACCTATCTTTGATAGGCCTACTTTGTCCATTCAGAAGCCAATTATCATGCCAAAAGAGAAAAGTATCCCCTCTGCCCATCTTAATAGTCGCCACTGCACGGAAATTATCTACCAATTTCAACACATCTCGCCACCAAAACGAACCACAAAGGTTTTCAGCATGAGGAACTTTACTAGCATAGTGTGCATGCCAAACCAACTTTACCCAAGGGATATCTTGATGATTGTAAAATTTATCCAAGAACTTGATTAACAAAGCTGCATTCTTCATTTGAAAATCAACAATACCCAGACCACCAGACTTCTTGGGTTTACATATCATCTCCCAGGCAGCCAATGATTGCTTGGGCTCATCAAACTTGTCTCTCCACAAACATTGTCTTAATATTCTGTCCAATTGCTTAGTCAAACCCAGAGGTAATTGCAACGAGCAAAGAAAATGCAGAGGCATAGATGACAAAGCAGAGTTTATCAACTGAAGTCGAGCACCTTGTGATAAAAAACTAGAGCTAGATGTAAGTTTCCTTTCTAACCGACACACCAAAGGCATTAAATCTGAGATGGTCGGCCTAGTCGTACCTAATGGCAGTCCCAAATAGGTAAATGGCATCACTCCAATCTGACAACCAAAGTCAGTAGCTAACTGCTGCATCAAATCATCAGGCACATTAATAGGCACCATCTGCGACTTGCTAAAATTTATTCTCAGTCCAGTAGATCTAGAGAACTTATTTAAAACTTCCTTTAAAATCCCCATCTGGTTTGCATCAGCCGGCATAATTAATAAAGTGTCATCAGCGTACTGAACAATCGGGAAGTCCTCATCATTAGTTTCAACAGGCCTCGACAAAAATCCCTGCCTGACAAGATCATTTACTGCCGACTGTAATAGATCAGAGCCAAAGGAGTATAGAAGTGGCGATAATGGATCTCCTTGACGCACCCCCCTCTTACATGTAAATTGCTTACCAGGTATACCATTAAGAAGTATAGCCGAAGTTCCAGATGATAAAATAGCTCTCATCCAACCTAACCAGACTTCATTAAACCCTTTATACTTCATAATTTGCAAAATCGCATCATGCTCTATCGTATCAAACGCCTTCGCAAAATCCAACTTGACAATCACAATGGGTTTTTTTGATGCTTGGCATAAATACAAATACTCAAATGCCCAAGCCAAACAGTCCTGGATAGATCTTTTCCTAAGAAACCCATACTGATTCTTGTGCAAACAACTCAGAATCTTCCCTTGAAGTCGATTTGCAGCAAGCTTAGTAAGAAATTTGAGACAAACATTTGTAAGTGAAATCGGCCGAAAATCATTAACCTCAACAGGCATAGACTTCTTAGGCACCAATGTAACGTATGATCCATTAATATTCTCCAACTTCACCTTACCCTCATGAAAATCCGAGGCCAACTGATAGAATTCCTTCTGAACTATTGTCTAACACTTTTTAAGAAAAAGTCCATTGAACCCATCCGGGCCAGGTGCTCGATCAATAGGCATCCATTTAACTACATCATCCATTTCTTCCTTTCCAAATGGCCGAGTCAATTCATCAAGCCCCTCAACTCTGGTCAACAAAGTCTCCAGATTAAACTCCATAGTGATTCCTTCTGTTTTACCCATCCTTTCCTTATAGTTTGATAGCAACATACCAGCCATGATTTCATGATCCGAGAACTCATTACCACTTCCATCCTTGAGTACAGAGATATTATTCCTCCTGTACCTTTCAGTCGCCATAGCATGGAAAAACTTTGTGTTATCCTCACCTTGTTTAATCCATCTAATAGTACACCGCTTCTTCCAATAGTTACATTCAGCCAACAATAACTCTTCCAAATGTAATTTGACCAGTTTCCTAAAATTGAATTCAGCACGGAAGAGGGGGCGATACTCCTCAAGTTCATCAAGCAAAAGAATGACTTTATTGCATTTTTGTATCAAAATTTTCAAACGTGACAAGCCAGTCTGCCATTTCTTGATGTCATACCTCAGACTTTTTAATTTATCTGCAATGATTATTGTAGTAGTTGCTGTTGTTATTGTTGTTGTTGTTGTACCTTGGCTTGAAACTCAAGCTGGTATTTGGCTTGTTACTAACAAATCTCTTAGGCTCAAACTTGGCCTTCTTCCTTTTCTCATCCTGCAGTTGCTTGAAATCGTCCTCAAGAGTGATGGCTGCATCCACCAACTCTTGGAATTCCGTCGCCCTCATCATCCGGAGTTGTACCTTGAACTGGGGACTTAACCCCCGCAAGAACCTCTTCTTTTTCTTGTCCTCGGTGTTAACCTCCTCAACAGCGTACCGGGACAGCTTTGAAAACTCCCTGACATAAGTCAGGATAGCTTTATCCTTCTGCTCGAGACTTTCAAATTCTCGACGCTTCAGTTCCACAATACTTTCAGGGACATTGGATTCCCTGAACTTCCTCGCAAACTCCTCCCAAGTGAATACTTTTCCAGCCGGATAAACGGCTACTATATTGTCCCACCATGATGCGGCGGGTCCACACAACAAGTGTGTAGCATAACGAACCTTCTCCTGGTCGTTGCAACCAACAGTATTGAGCTTTCGCTCGGTGTCCATAAGCCAGTCTTCCGCGTCCATTGGTTCGGGCGCGTATGCGAAAGATATAGGCTTGGTGTTCTGGAAGTCTGATAAGGTGACTCCCTGATTCTCGGGTCTCTCCACCCGGTTCTGTTGCAGAAGCTCCTGGAAGAATCTATTCTGCTGCTCCAACGTTACACGTTGTCTTTCTTCCATAATCTGCATGTACTGAACGAAGTTCTGCTGTGTCATAGGTGGTGGTGGTGGAAACTGATTCCTGGCTGCTTCATCAGCCTCTTCCTTCTATTTTGCCTCGCGCTCCATGCGCTGTGCTTCCGTCTCCTCTCCTACCGGTCCCGACATAACCCCCTAGTTCTGCAACACAAGATGATACTCATAATTACTCCATGCGCAAGTTTTCTGAGCTCAACTTTGTGCACAGAACTAGTCACGCAATGGAAATCAAGAAGCAAATCCAAATCATACAAAACATATACCATGTATTTACATACTTAAGTGGTCTTATTACAATACTCAAGTCGATGTGAGTATGCAAACTCACTTATTAAAGTATATGTACAAATTTCTACAAATATTACACACTACAATACACGTGGTACTTGTGTATTGTAGTCCCGCCTTCCTTGGTGGTCTCTAGTCGATCTTCACTCCCGGTACATCCCAGGCTTCCATCCGGTCGAACGTGTCGTCCTCCTGACAAAACCTGGAACATAAGGTCTCCCCGTCGGCTGATAGTCGGAATCAGATGATGATCCTAGGGAGAAATCAGTGTTCACGAACTGATCATTCAGTGCATCATAGTCCACCCATCGGGTGTACCCTCTAGTGACTCCACCATAGGTATTACCACCATCAGTATCCGACTCAATCAGTATAGGATACTCCTCATAATCCCCTCTATTATACTGATTGTTCTGGAACTGGTTTGTGGCGTCCTCATTCATCTCCGCATTATCTCCGACTGGATCACCGGAGTTTCCTGTGTCTGACCCCCAACGCCAACCTGTCGAGTTTTCTATAGGAGTCTCGGAACGCTGATGGTTCCCAGATTCCTCTCAACCCTCATATCCTCCGTGGGAACTACTAGGAAAGTACCTAGGTGTAATTGGCGTGGTTAGTTGTTCAGGATGGTCAATACTAATGTAATCACCAGCTGAATAAACTGGTGTATGAATCTCATCCTCCACTGGTTCCTTCCCTTTCGCCTCCTCATTGGGCTTAGTGAACTCTTCAAACATTGTATCAATTGCCCTTGACAAATGTTGGTTCAATTGAAAGAACAATGGTAGTAGGTTGCGGCTATTGTCCATGTACTTGGCAGCTTCTGCTGGTTTGCGTTTTGCATACTTGAAGTGATTAAGCATAGGGTCATCTTCCTCTTCTAGGTGTGGAATGTGGCTAAATTCGGAACCAATAAGCTCTTTCGTCTTATGTTCCCTAATATCAGTAATGGCTCTCATGACTGCAATGTGGTAGGCTGTTTGGATAGTTCTGGCTTCCCCTGCTGGCATTACTATGCTCAACCCTAGGGATTCAGGAAGTCTTAATCCCACCCTACACTTAGCCAATACGGGTCCGTCGTAGAACCAGTATTTCTTTACTTGGATCTGGGGATCGCACCCAAATTCAAGTAACATGGCACGCAGAATATCTGCGAGCCCTCCATCATATTCACTCAGTGTTGAGTCCACCACTTTCACGTTTCGTCCTGGACGTGAACTTGCCATTGTTGGCTGTAGAATAGAAAGAATATATAAGATTAGTAATAATGCATCATAATAGAGATAATAAAGAATTATCGCACTAAAAGATATGATTGTTTTATTCTCAAGTGAATATACACCATATTTTTAGAGAATTCTTTACTAATCCTATTTGACTCCTAACGTTTCGTCCCATTTACTAGGTTCCAACCTAAGGTCAAAGCTTTTGCTCTGATACCAACTGTGGTGACCCTGCATACCACTGCATGTTGTAGTATGCCAGTCGTTGATATAACATTCACGGAGTACCATTCCGCAAATATTACATCCCTCAGAGTAGTACAACAGAACATAGCAGGTCCATAACTCATTCATTTATTATTACAAGCATAATACACATATCGTCTCGGAGCTCCTCTTGGGTCCTAAGAGGTACACTCCTGGGTTCGAGGCCAACCCAACTTAACTTACAATATAGAAGTCTCATTAAGTTATACATTATTCTCTCGAGCAGCTAAGTATTAACAGTTCTCGCTGCTCGGCTACTCCTACTACTCGATGCTTCTAGGCTTGATCTCCTCCGGAAGCTTCCCCGGTTCCGTAGACTATGAGGTAGTCTACGCCTTCAATACCTCCAGAGAGGTCTGGTTCTTCATAGCCGATGATCTCGGCTCCTTCAGAGTGATCGTAGTCCTCCTCCAGACGATTCAGACAATCTAAGCAAGGGATTTAAGATTGGGATGAGTACGAGCGTACTCAACAAGTTCATTATAGATAAGAGGTGTTTAATGCACTATCTACGATATTAGACCAGAAAGTCTAATACCAATGCAGGTTTTGATAAACATTTCTTCAAGAGATTGCTTTTATTTCAAAGAGCTATGTCCGTCAGCCTTCACCGGTTTACTAGAACTTCATGGAGCTCCTTTCCTGCCGCGTTCGCAGTTCCATATCCCGGAACAGGGAGTGACAGGTCACGGTTCTTTACACTCTGCAGAGGTGTGTTGCTTTACCCATAAGAGATCTTAACCTTGGTGCCAACCGGGCAGCTTTCCCGTTCACACTTCCTATGGTGTGAGGCCCGGTATAAGGTCTAGCCAATCATGTTCCTCCGCTACCTCGAACACCCACCCTTTGTTGCATGCCCCGACCCTGGGTCCTCGCCGGTCCCATTATTCCCACTCACGGGTGGACCCCGACCACGACGACAGTCTGGGATCGAACCAAACTCCTTCGCCGGTAGCTGCAACCCATCATAGACCGCAATACCATGGGGACTTAAGGCTTCCCCAGCCAACCGCTTGCTCTTCGAGCGACAAGTGTTTACGGACTATGCCGTGGGGACTTAAGGCTTCCCCAGCCAACCGCTTGCCCTGACAGATACAAGTGTCTACGGTAAAGCGCATCCGTTGATGAACGAGAGGTGGAAACACTTTTGACTACTCCGTCCCACTCCGGATCTTATGGTTAACACGGGTATTACGGCACAAGAATCACTGGACGACATTTTTTTGTTTAATCCTAGATGGATATAAACCCTTGCAATGGAACCTCCACCATATCAACACAATCCATGGTTCCATTGCCCACCACATAGTCATATTCATAGTTATGAAAGTAGTGGTTTTGGTTTTTTATGCAATAGTGATAACCATAGTACTTTGCAAGTAATTTGATAGAAATACTCAAATGGTATGAGCAAGCGATGAACTTGCCTGAACACTGCAAAGTTTTGCAGTTGGATGGTGTGGACTGACTCTTGTCCTCTTCTGCTGAAAAATAGCATCATTGTCCGATAAGGGCAATGGTTAAAGAAGCAATTATGCATGATTCCAGTTTTAGGGTTTGTTCCCCCCTTCCGATGTCGTTATTATTTCATGTGAGAGGTTAATACTAAGAATAATTTGGAGATACTCTATTTAGAGTAAAATATAACCTTGAAATGTTGTCAAGGTGTTTTTAAAGTCCAAGAGAATTTATGGACTTATTTTCATTATTGAAAATAATATATGTGATTTTAAATGATTATTTTAATCCTCAAATTTGAACTTATTCATACTTGTCTTCAAAAATTCTCTTTGATATTTTATTTAGATAGAGAATTTTATGCTGATCAATTTTCATATTTTTAATTATTTTTTAGAGTTATATTCTATTTTATAAAATTCTTTGAAATACTCAATTAAATGGTTATTTTGGAAATGACCAAAATACCCCTCGGGCCCACCTGTCAGGCCGCCGAGCTGGTTAGGTTGGACCAGCCCATTGGGCTAGGTCCAGCCTGACCCAGTCGCGCCGTAGACGCTCCTCTCCCCTAACCCTAACTCTCTCCTCGACGCCTTGGCGACTCGTGTCGCCGTCGCCGTCGCCGAATTATTCCGGCTGCATCCGGCTACTCCTGCCGGCGATATCGGTCGCAAAAGGACGGCCGCTCGACGGCGCACCGATCGGTCCGCGCCGATCCGCGTTTCTTCTCCGCCACTGTTCGCCCCCAATGCATCTGCGACACGGCCGGGGCGATTCCCGGCGATTCGTCGCCCGCCGACGATCCAGGCACCGCGACTTGGCCGTGTACCCCGCCGTGGTGGTGCTGGGGCGTTCGTGCCCGGCGACGCCTGGCCTGGCTACGGCCTGGCGCTGCCGTGTTCGGCCCGTGCCGCCGTGCTGCCATGGGCACGCTGCGGTGCTCTGCTCCAGGTGCGTGTGCCTCCTTCTCTCCTATCTGCTCTACCTCCTCTCCTTCCTCTAGATGCCTTGGCATCCACTTAGTTGTGCTGCTGCTGCTACGCCGATGTGCTCTGCGCCACCTTGCTCTGGTACTGCCTTGATGTGCTAGTTGCTGCTGCCTACATGCGCCATGAATTCTAGTTGTTGTGCTTGTGCTATTGCCATGCGTATGCTGCTGTGTGCTACTGCTATCTCTGTGTTCTAGCTTGTGCTGCTCTACTTGACTATCAGTACATGCTTCCGTGCTTCCTAACTACTTCTGTTCATGCTGTATCCCTGCTGTGTCCCTCCTGTAATTGCTCATGAGCATCCATTGATGCTCATGGCCCACTGGCTTGCTCCCGATATGACTACTACCACTAGGTATTCTGTGTGTGCATAATTTTGGCCTTGGCTTGATCATGATGCATGATCCTTGCATTATGCAAGTGCCAGTGCCCCTGTGTGATGCTCATTGAGTTGTAATTCATGGGAATGTTCTATTGAGCATGACTGTTGGCTAGACAGCTCCATCTCTTGTGAGTGTGCTTCTGCATACAATTATATTTCATAAATTTGATTATCTGTGATGCAATGGTTGGTTAATTTGTGGCTTTGGATGATCCTGTGATCATCAGGGCTTTCTGTTGGCTTATCAATTTGTATGAATTCATTTCAAATGCTGCTGTTGCTTGGAGATCCAGCTCCTCACCAAGTACTGGGGGTTGCTGTTGCTTGTGAAAGCAATACTGGTGGTTGATTGAAGGATTTGATACCTCTGGATGCATCTGTGTGTGTTGTTTTATTTACCTATGCTTGTCGGTGAAGCTTGGCTTCCTATTTCTGACAACAGACATGATCTACCTGATGCAGTAGTGATCTAGTGCATCCTATGCACTATCTGGATGGAAACCAACATGTGTTGGCACCTCCTGTGATACATGAACTCCTTGGAGTGATGATATGCTTCTCTTGTGGCTTTTCTGTGTGGCTAGGTAGTTGTTGTGACCCTAGCAATGCTTGGTGTGCTAGTAAAGGTTGCTCCTACCTCTTCTGTATGCTACTGTGCAATATTACTGGTAGTCATTCATGGGCTTTCAGTATAATTGCTGTTGAAATGAAAATAGACATATAAATGTCTATATTCTGATGGTATAATGGTTGAGGTGGCCCTGACAGCCATGCTTTGTTGTTAGGATAGCTCCCACCTTTGTTGGCTTGCTGTGATTTGGTGAATATCTTACTGGAAGAAACCATGTTGGTTTTCCAGTTACCTTTGCTGTTGACAACAAGAATAGACATAATCTGTCTAATGTCTGATGGCTTGCTTAGCTTTAGGTGCTAGATGATTTTGAATGGCTAGTTAGGGATTAATCCAGGTTGGATTTCTCTGGTATGTCACCTTGTTGACATGCCAATGTTCCCTTGGTAATTTTCCCTCTGACTGTTCTCTAGTTTGCTTGCACCAAAAGGCTTAGTAGCCAGATGATGATACAAACTGGGTACTCACACCCTTTTGCTTGTGTGTGATTGATGCATATGCTTATTTATGAGCAGAACTTGGTTTTGCTCAGTTTGATTTGATGTATACCTCACTCCAGCTCCTAGAAATATTGTTGGTGTAGAGGGTTTGCTTCTGTGATGATCTTTTGCTTGCCCTGCTCCTCCTAGCAAGCCTGTGGTGCTTGGGTTGGTTCTGTGATGATTTTTGGTTGGATGAAAGAACTGTGGTGTTCTTCCAGTTCTTCCTGTTCTAAGACTCTGGCTGTGCTTACCCTTTGAGCTTGTCGATGGAATGAGCTAGGGTTTGGCTCTGAAAAGCCTTTATATGCCTAGCCCTTGCTTCTCTAGTCGACAGCACTGCCTGGCAAGTGTTGGTGACTCTCCCTGGCCTTGTGTGTTGCTACACATGCAGCAGTCCTTGTGTGCTGCCTGTGTGTGTGTATACCAGATACAGGGTATCTGGCATGAACTTGGCCTTGAGCTGATCAGCTCGACAGAGATGTGTGCATATCACTTCAATTCCAATTTTTTTCTAACCTGCCAAGTGGTTTTGCCACTTGGCATAACCTTTGCTTTGTTGTGTTTGTGTGCAGGGAAACCAGAAGATGATCAAAATGAAGATCAACTCATCTTATAGAATTTATGATAGATCATCTACTTTGTAATTTTCTTTTCTTTTTCTTTTAATTTTCTATTTCTCCAATACTTGTAATGTGTTGTAAATTTTATATTTCAATTCTGAATATTGTAATTGACAATGTATCATGTGTGAATATCAATAAAGCTCAAGGTTTTCTCTTATGAGCTTTACTTATAGTTTTTATTATTCATAATATGCATTACTTATTATTACTTAATGAATTTCCTCACAATTGGAATATAGTGTAATATTTAATGTTTGAGTTTGAAATTCAAATTCCACTTTAGGTTTGAATTCAATCATGCAACTTATATTTGAATTCAATCATGCAACTTAAGATTGTGATGTAATATCTCTTCTCTCTTCTCAAAACCCTAGTTTAGTTGAATAAGGAACAAGTTTGTCGCACTCTCGAAACCCTAACCCTGTAAGGTGTCGAGAGAGAAACATGTCCCCCTTCGATGTAGTTTTGTTTTAAAAGCGCGGAATTTCCCCAGAATTTACGATGCAATGCACATCCCTTTCTAAAATCTACCCCTCGATCGTCTCTAAACCTGGGACATTACAATCTACTTGGCACAACATATCCATGCCTCCTTCCTCTCTTCCATGGCATCCTCCGTTGTTGATTCGCACCGCTGGGGGCGCCGCGAACAAGCAGGTGACACCTAATGAAACTGGGATGTTAACTATTATCTCAAAAACAAAGTTAATTAATTTTTGACAAGAATTACATAGATTGCCAGTTATTTGTCCAGGACAAGATCTGACATATTTTGAAGGGATTAATAGTTTCCATTACCATAGCCAGATTAATTTCCACCATTGTTTCTTAAAAAGTTACAGCAATACCATTAGCAATCTCTGGTTGACGATGACCTCCAGGACTCCCTCTCCACCACATAAACACCATGTTGTATCGAATCCTGCACAACCCCGGTAGCAGCAGCACAGATAGAAATCTTCATCTCAAATCGAAATAGAGCAGTACAAATCATGTCTCACTGCAAAGTTGCACATACATGCTATTTAGCTCAAGAACAGCACACCATATAGCTTAATCTGCAACTAAGAAAGCAACTAACTACCCAAACAGAATTATATACGAACCTCTTTTGACCTATAAGCAGCAACATCAATAATCTCCTTGAGATAAGAATATTATATTGCCATACTTGGTAGTGCCTTTTCTCTCCTTGAAGCGTCTTTACCATGATTATCATCCATAATACCTTCTGATGTTTTGGAGGACGGTAGATACCATCATTACCCTGAAGTCAAGCAGTTCAACATCAGACAAAATTAATTTGTATAAACTGAACATGACAAACTAATTGTGGAAGATTTTCATCACACATCTAGTCTAGAAAGTAAAACCAGTTTCGTTTTATTGTTTCTTGGACTGAGCTTAAATACATCAGAATCTACATCTCAGTAGCGTTTAGCTACGAACTATGCATTGTGATGCCAAGCCAGCGAGAGCTCCAGTCTGACTCTACTATTTCTATGTGAGCTCATGTTGCTTACGTATGTGCATACCACTCTCTATCCCCACACCGCAAATTAAATCACTGCAGGCCTAAACAGCCCCAGATCCTTCATGGTTTGCTCTTCGTCGACTTGGACAGCCGCTTGACCTCGTCGCTGCGGTCAAACCTGCACTGTAGGCTTCAAAAAATTCGGTTCTTTAAGGGGAGAGGGGGAAGACATCACATACCTAGGCCTGTAGCAAAAGGGCACCACAAGCTCCAGCTTCTTCATGGACTCTTGGGAAGCAGGTCACCACCTCCCGTCCATCCTCCCCATCTGCCGTGTGTCGTTGAAGACCAGGAGAGAGAGAGAGAGAGCGGGAGATCCGGATCTTGGTTTGCCGCCCGCTGCCACGCAGCCTCCTCCCACCCGACCTCGGTCAGGCGCGCCTCCTCCTTCGCGTCCGCCGTGGCCAACACCGCCGCCGCTGCCTCGACCTCAACCTCCTGCTGCTTCACGAGGAGCTCCCCGGGAACCACGTCCACCGCCCGCTGTCGCGCCGCCTCCTCCCGCCCGTCATCGGCCAGGCGCGCTCCTCGCATGAGGCTCGCTGGCCTGGTCGTGGTCGCCGCCCACGAAAGGTTCTGCCGCTCTGTCCTCGGCGGCGGCCATCCTCGACGCGCTGAACACCGCCTCCAGCCGCCATCGCCGCCGCTAGGCGCGTGCTCCCTGCCTCCAGCTGCCTCGACACGCTCTACATGCCGCCGCTGGCTCCCGCATCCAGTCGAGGGGGAGAGAGGAGAAAAGAAAATGGGGGAGGAGAGGAGGCTGCCATTGGAGAGGAGAGGAGGAGGTGGGGATTGGGGAGCGAGGAGTGAGGCCAGGATTGGGGACGTTGTTCGATCTAGATTCTCTCACCTCTGGCGGATAGGTGACCAGGCGACCGAACGAGCTAGCCTGTCTGCCTCTTACCCCTGGGTCCTGCACGTAGGAGGTCCCACGCGTCATGGACTCTTTCACTGCCAAACGAGTGACAAAAGTTTTAACTGCATCCAACGGCTGAGGTAGAAAGTGGGATGTAAAAATCACTGTAGTAGGTGAAATGGACGAATCAGATTAAAGTGCCCCCTTCAGACCCTCTGGTTGAGCGGGTCTTCTTGGAACATTTATAGGAAGGAATTTGGAATTTTGAGAATCTAAAAATTGGCTAACCGGGTAAACCCTGGTGAATTCGGATGTAACTTTTTCCCACAATGATTTTGATATATTATACGTTTTTTTCGACCTAGAAAGCTTTTCCATGTAGAGGGGTACTAGCTAGCAACACCATGTGAAATTTTGTGCCTCAATGCTATGAATCACGACCTAGATCTAGTGGTGTTGTGCTCGAACGGTAGTACCGGTCATTCGTGGCCGGTACTACCGGTTCAAGCGGTACTACCGAGCTGGGTTGCGGTACTACCGCTCTGTGCAATTTAACTTTTGTTGCTTGTTAGTGTCCTTTTGCGCTACAATTCTGAGGCTTGTGCACTTAACCCTTATCCCCCCTACAACCTATGCTGTTCACAGGATTATCCAAGCCCCGTGGTGGCGCCTAGCTAGGTCAACTACTTTCGGATTCATCTCCAACACAAGCCAATGAGCAAGGACAAGATGGTCAATCTCTACCTCCCCGGGAGAGTACTTTGTGGAAGTGCCTATGACCTCATTACAACATACGACATCATAAACCGGATCTACCGCAACACCATCAACCCCAAGCACACCAACCACGATGAAGTGCATGGTTTTCTTGTGAACCTCATTGTGCGTACTTAAGAGAACAAGGGCCGAGGCAAGCAATTGGACGTCATGGACTACATATGGCATGAGATGCAAGATTGTGCCTTCCTCCGCACTTCCTCAATATGCACCATACATCATGAGGCTCATTTGCCTCAAGTGGGAGGAAGCCAATCGTGGAGACCTCCTTGAACAATGCTACCCAATCACTATCCACAAAGAGCGCAGCCCCGTCGTCAAGAATCATTCTCTCCCAAGGTATGGCAAGAATGCTCCCAAGGACAAGGAGGAGGAGGAGGCCGATAGTGACGACTCCGACTTTGTGCCCAACTCCGTCAAGACCAAAGGCCTCTTTGCCAAGCTCACCACTCGTCTCAAGAAGTCCTTTTGCTTCAATGAGGACCTGCAAGACAAGATGTACCAAGCACACGTCGACAACAAGAAGATCCATCAACGCTAAAAGGCGATGATGGCTCAAATGGGTCTCCCCATCTCCGATGGCTCCGAGAACAACATCACCCCTCCTGGAGAATAGAAGTCCAAGCACACATGGTCAAGCTCCGAGGACTCCATCCCCGAGCGCATCGTGCTCCCCTCTCCACCACCTCATGGAAAGGGCCACGTTGAAGATGAAGACGAAGAGGAGGAGGAGGAGGAGGACGAGCACATGTATGGTGAGGATGAAGACGAGGAGGACAAGGAGGAGGAAGACGAGGACGAGGATGACGAGTGATCCCCTTGGGGCACTAGCATGCTTCCTCTCCCTTTTTAGTGTTCCGATGCCAAAGGGGGAGAAGTTGCTCTATTAGGATGGGATGCCAAGGGCTTGGTGCTTCATTTTGGACTTTTCGGTCTTGGCATCGCTTTTTTATCCCTAGTTATTTGAGAAACTTTTTCGTATGCTTGCTACTTTGCTACTCTATTTCGTGGATCTCCCTGTTTGTAATAAGACCTATTCGTGGTAGCCTATATTGTTATTCGGTATTCATCTATTGTGGCTACACCATTTCTATGGAGGCATTATTATTGGAAGTTTGGGTTTTCTCAAGGCAAAGGTATGACACATTCACCCAAAGCTCCTTGTATTGTCATATGTTGCCTCCATAGTGTGCATATGCTATATAAACATGTTAAATATCCTTGTTGCATATGCGCTTGATTTGTAGAATCTAGGGGGAGTTATATCTCTAGGATGTGTGTATTTGTATTCAAATGCATATTCTAACTATGCACACATCTAGGGGGAGCTCCATCTAGTTTTTGCAAATTTAGAACCTTATCATAATATCTTATGCTATGTTGCAAATTCTTGTTTTGTCATCAAACACCAAAAAGGGGGAGATTGAAAGAGCAAGGTCTATACCTCGTGTTTTTGTGTGTTTGATAACAACACTTGAATGAATTTAACTGTGTGCATAGATTGTCTTTAATAGATTTGCAGGTGCACGGTGCCCTCGCTGAACGCATCATGATTGGAAGACTCAAGCGTAGCTTACAGGTTTTCTAGTTTTGTGTGTGTGTCATGAGGTGACGTGGTTGGAGAGGGAAAGAGGAATTGCAGAATCTGCCTGACCGGTACTACCGGTACCAGTAGCGGTAGTACCGCTACCCTACTGGTACCGGCCTGAGATACCGCTCTGGGATTGCACACAGAAATGCCCACAAAACAAAGTATGGTACCTTGACGGTACCTCTAGCGGAAGTACCGCTCTCAAGCGGTAGTTCCGACATGGTACCTCTTTGGTACCGTAACTTTGGGTTACGGAACTTCCTCCCTGGTACTGCCAAGGTACCGGGTTGAGTCCGGGGCTAGCAGAGGCCATGAAGGTACCTCAGCGGTACCGGCAGCGGTACTACTGCCTCGAGCCCACGTGGCAGATCTGTGGGTGGAATTCGAACCCAGAGCGGTACTACCGCTTGCCCAAGCGGTAGTACCGGTTGTGCGGGATTTGCACACAACGGTTGGATTTGGGGGAGCCTATAAAAGGGCCCCTTCTTCTCCAGCTCGATTTATCTCTTCTCTCTCTCTCTCCTCCATTGTTTCTAAGCTCAAACCTTGAGGATCTCCCCACCTACCCAACCAATCTTGCCCAAACTTTGAGGAGTGGTGGAGGAGGCCCTGATCTATAGTTCTACCAAGAGAGATTTCACCAATATCATCTAGTCTTTCGTGGATCTTGGAGTTAGGGTTCCTATGGTGGGATCTTGGAGGAAGTGCTCCTATGGAGGCTAGCTTGGAGTTGTGCTAGCCCCATAGGGTGTTGGGAGCCTCCGGTGTTGTGGAGCTCGCCCCAACCTTGTGAAGGAACCGCCGCCTCGACCGGCTACTTAGTGGAGAAGGGGAAGCTCCTTCGTGGAGCTTTCTCGAGGAACACGGTGAGGCCTTCGTGGCTGTCTAGCCTTTGTGGTTAGCACCTCCTCAACGCAGACGTACTCCCTTTTGTGGGAGGAACTGCGGGAAACAAACCTCACGTTGTCTCCGCGTCCCCGATTGTTTCGCTCCCTCTCTTTACTACCTTGTTCGGTTCCTTTGCTTGTTGCACTAGCCTAGGATCATACTAGGAACACCTCTATCACCAAAGTTATCACCTTTACTTCCGCATCACATAAAAACTGAAAAAGGCATAAAAATTGTATAGCGACCATTCATCACCCTCTTGTTCCCTATGATCCATTCAATGACCTTTGCTAAAAAAATGGTCATGCGGAGTGCTAGAATTACCGGAACGGAAGTGATCAACATTCCGGCAACTCAATAGCAACTCAACCCCTGGAATAGAAATGCAAACATATATATAACAACTTCATTTTCATTTCACCGGAGCTCAACCATCACCATAATCAACATTTTCATTTCACCGGAGCTCAACCATCAAGAGCTCAACCATCACCATAACCATAAACATCACCAGTAGCATTACAGTAGCATTACACTAGCAGACCAAGTAGCATAGCACTAGCCAGAGAATAACCAGAGAATGAACACGTAGCATTAGAGTAGCATAGCACTAACCAGAGAATTGCATTTCATTTTCATTTATAGTAAACCAGAGAATGAACCATTAGCACTAAGCAAGTAGCATAGCAGTAGCAATAGCACTTGACCATTAACAGAGAACATGAAAATTTGAACATTATTTTCTTAACTAGAGAGTTTTCTTTTCTTTTATTTTTAAAATTTGAACAAATAAATTTGCATTTCATCTAAACCAGTAGCATTTCATCATTTAAATTGAAACCCTAAATACTAGGCAGTAGCATTTCATTCAAATTTAATATATGGGCAGTAGCATAAACAAACTTCATTTTAGTATATAAATTCCAGTAGAACAAACTAAAAATTTGGTAATGCCAACTTAAATTATTTTAGCATTGATTTTCAACCAAACTTAATTTTGTATATTTTACATATGGGAAGTATCATAAACAAACTTCATTTTATATATTTTAGCATTGATTTTCAACCAAAATGAACCATTTTAGCAAAACCAGAGAACCAATTTTATTTCTAAATGAAATTGAAACCTAGCTACTGCATTTTAAGAGGGGTTGAAATCCTATGAACCCTAAATGAAATGGAGGGGGGGGGTTGAAATCCTATGAACCAGAGAACCAATTTTATTTCTAAATGAAATGAAATTGAAACCTAGCTACCACCGCGGGCACACAGGTGGTCTCCGATGGTGCGCAGGTGCTTCTCCTGGTGCGCATGAGCTCCTCCCCGACAGCACCAGTGGCCTCCTGCGGGTGGTGGTTGGGAAAGGCGGGGCGGCGCAGGTGCTCTCCGACGGCAGTTGAGGGCTCAGGCGGCGGCAGTGGGCGGGCTCTTGTGCGGCTGGCTCTAGGTCCTGCTTCGGCTTCTGCTAGCTCAGACGGGTGCGGCGGTGCTGTCGAGCGGCCCGGGATGGTGGCGGGTGGCACGGTCGAGGATGAAGGCGGCGGCGCTGTTAGGTCTAGGGCAAGGGGGAATTGGTGGGAGTTGGGCGCAGGGAGAAAGAAGAGAGAAGAAAAACGCCCAAGTCATAGGTATAGCTGCACTAAGGTTACGACCTGCGCACCAGTGCCCTGGTGCACCGGGGATAAGTTACCCCCGGCGTGCACTGCTGCGCCGGTAGTAACCTTAGTGCAGCTATACCTGGGACTTGCCCCCAAATCCTATACTACCACCCCTGGCCATTTCCTTTTCTTTTCTTTTTTCTTTTCTTTTTCTTTTTCTTTTTTCTTTTATCTTTCTTTTATTTGTTATTATTTTTCTGGTTTTTCCATTATATTTCTTTTCTTCTCGTTTCAAGATAATAACCAAGCAATATGAGTTATACATTACAAAAAATATGAGTTATACATACATAAAATATTGACCAACACAATATTAGTTATACATAAAATATTGGCCAACACAATATGAGTTATGTATTACACAAAAGGGATTTCTATTTTCGTGCCCCTGGTTCGTTAGTTGTACTCAGTTTTCCCCAGCCTCTTAACTTTTCCTCAGTTTTCCCCTCCCTCTAGTTTGAAACCCCTCGAAGAGGCTCGGACGGGAGGGTTGCCGTCTGTTCAGAGGCCTTCCGTTACCGGTGACGGCTAGGGAGCCGCGGTGGTTTTGACTTGACCGTTGCTTTCGAAATGTGTTGACTATTGACTGGAAGAGCTGACCCAAAGCTTTCCCCTCCGCCCGAGACTGGAGGAGCTCACACACCGCCCCTCCGCCGCCACGCCATCCTGCCCACCTACCTTATGGCGTCGTCCGCCGCCGAGCCGGCCCCGCCCCCGCCACCACCCCCGGGCTCCGCCTCCACCAGATCTGGATCTACCCCTGTCCTCTTTGTAATTCCGTCTGGTGTGCCGACTATTGCCGCCAGCCATGGAGAAGATTGGGAATCGGAGGGATCTAACGCATGGATTCCATCTGGGTAAGCATCATCTGCCTATGTGAATTAACAGTAGGCAGTTTTTGAGCGCCAATCGTTGTTGCTCAACTAACTGTGTTGCTTTTCGAATAGGATGGATCCAGCGCTGGCTTTTCGGCTGGTGGTTAGGCTGGATTCTAGCTTTACGCGTGATTCTAAATGCTGTAAGACTGGGTTTAACTTCCCTGCGGTGGTTGCAACCACCATCTCGTTAACGGATTTCAAAGCTAACATCTACGATAACTACACCTGGAGCTCTCTCGATGCAGTTCATTTCGAATATTTCAACAGCTCGGAGGGAAGATTTGTTCCACTAATTTCCGAAGACGATCTGGGATTTCTTTTTGCTTTGAATGCTTCTTGCCGGTTCGGTAAAATTCGTATCCATGTGGATAGGGGCCAGGCATCATCTCTCTGGTGTGGGGCATCATCAGTGGTCGGGCATCATGTCTCTCTACCGCTGCTGCCTCTCGCTAATAGTGTGCGCCGTGGCGCTCCTTGTAGGTCCACAGCAGCACCATCTGTCCCCAGTGCTAGTGGTAGCCAGATCGTTCGTACGGTCGATGTGGAGGACGATGCAGACATTGAGGATCAGCCTCCTCAAGATGATGAGGATGAGTTGATGTTTCCTGAATTGGTAGATCGATGCAGTAAGCAGGCAATGGAGGATCAATACATGGAAGATATGGCTTTTGGTGCCAGATTTGATGACACTGATGATGAAGAGAAGAATGAGAATGATGACAGCCTCGTTTTAGCCGATTACGAAGGTGAAGACTTGCCAACAATTGAGTGGAACAGGGAGAAACCCCAGCTTGTAGAAGGCACCGTGTTTCAAACGATGATGGACTGCCGTAATGCAATTACTACATATCACATTCTCACTAAGAATAATTTTGAGGTTATTAAAAGTGAGCCAGGTAGGTTCACAATTAAATGCCCATACCCAAGGTGTAGGTTTAGGCTGCATGCATCCACAATGCGCAGAAGCAGCTTGGTTCAGGTACTACGCCAACCAGTTGTGTATTTAGATCACGGTGTAAAATTTGTTATCTATTACTGACATCCCTTATCATTATGTTTCAGATAAAGAAGAATAAGGAGATCCATAGGTGTCCACCTCTAGGGGGAGAGCCAGAGCTGAAAACAAAGCTAGCGAAGACTAGGTGGTTGGCAGATATAATCCTAGATTGGCTGAGAGAAGATCCTTCACTTGGTCCAACAAAGACTCGTAAAAAGGTGGTTGAGAAGTATAAAATGGAAGTACCTTACATGAGGATGTTCTATGCAAAGGAAATGGCTCTTGACAAGATCAATGGTCCATGGAATGAAAGCTTTCAGTTGCTTTACACTTTCAAAGCTGAAGTGGAGATGGCTAGTCCAGGCAGTGTTGTAGCGATAGACAAGCATACAGTTCCCTACAAATTGAAAAGCGGGAAGGTAATGCACAAGGAATGTTTTAGAAGGGCTTTTGTTTGTTTCAAAGCGTGCTGGAAAGGCTTTTTGGACGGTTGCAGGCCTTATTTGGCCGTGGATGCATCAGCTCTTCATGGCAGGTTTAAAGGACAGCTAGTTGCTGCTACTGCAGTTGATGGACATAATTGGATGTTCCCTGTTGCTTATGGGGTTTTGGAGGTTGAGTCACAGGAAAGTTGGACTTGGTTTCTGCAGAATTTGCGCGACCTTATAGGTCATCCACCAGGACTTGTTATCCACACAGACGCTTGCAAAGGTTTGGAGACTACGGTAGAAGCAATATTCCCTGGAGTGGAGCATAGAGAATGTATGCGACACTTGGTACAGAATTTTACAAAGAAATTCAAGGGTAAAGTTTTTACTGACAACCTATGGCCAGCTTCATACACATGCAGCTCTAGGAAGCATCTGTTTCATTTGGATGTGTTGTATAAACAAAAACCTGGGGTGAAGGAGTACTTGGATGAACATCATGGTAGGGTGTGGTCAAGAAGCCAATTCAATGAAATTTGCAAGGTAGACTATGTAACAAGTAACCTTGCGGAGAGTTTCAATTCAAAGGTCAAGTCATTGAAAGGGCTTATGCTGTGGCAAATATTTGATAAGATTAGGCAGATGATCATGATAAAGATCGATCTGCGTCAAAGAATTGCATCCACAAATTATGTTGGCCATCTCATGCTCCCATCTTTGATTAAGTCTTTGCATGCCAGGGCAAAACAATTGAGGATGCAATGCGTCAGAAAAGGAATGGAGGCTGAGGTAACCTACACTGACAAAGAAAACAGGCAGTGGAGGTATCCAGTGAGTTTGGTTGATAGGACATGCCATTGTAGGGGATGGTAGATCCGTGGGATACCCTGCATACACGCATTGTTTTTCATGAGTGTTATAGGGGGTGAAGATGGTGAAGTTGATCAGTATGTGTCAGAGTATTTCTCTGTTGCCAAATTTAGGGCTGCATATGCTATGAATGTTCCTACCTTGTTGGGAAAAGACCAATGGATGAAAGTCGATCCAGGCTTCAAACTGTACTCTCCAGTATTGACTAGACCGGCAGGTAGGCCGAGGAAGAATAGGATCAGAGCTAGTGCAGAGGGTGGTGCACCGATTCGAAAACGTAAGTGAAAACGTTGTGGAATCCCTGGACACATTGCTAGGCTTTGTAAAAATGGAGTTGACCCAGCTTTTGGAATGGAAGATCAGGCGGGAGCAGAAAATGCAGAGGAGAATGAAGCAGCAATTCAACTTGAGATTGAAGCAGCAGTTCAACATGAGGTGATTGAATCAGCAAATGCAGAGGAGATTGAAGCAGCAGTTCAACATGAGGAGATTGAAGCAGCAAATGCAGAGGAGATTCAAGCAGCAGTTCAACATGAGGAGATTGAAGCAGCAAATGCAGAGGAGATTGAAGCAGCAGTTCAACATGAGGAGATTGAAGCAGCAAATGCAGAGGAGATTGAAGCAGCAATTGAACATGAGGAGATTGAACCGATGGATCGAGAGCAGAGGGAACAGATGGATGTAGAATGGCTTCAACCGATGAGTCTAGAGGAGAGGGAATAAGATAGTCGAGAATGCCTCGAAAGTAGTAAGGCCATGGTAGAAGCTAACTTCGAAGAGTACATGGCAGAAGAAAAAGCACAAGCTTTGCAGAAGAAGAAGAACAAGAAAGAGGGCAAAAGGAAGGTAGACACCGGTAATATCCCTGGTAGGGTTACCCGGAGTAAGGTGGTGGCCCCGACGAGTCACACCAGGAGCAAGAGAAAGATTTTATTCTGAACAACTAATTTGAATTTGTATGAACAATTTGTATTGTGGTTCCCTTTGTATTGGGGATCCCTTTGTGTTGAACAATTTGTATTGGGGATGCCTTTGTGTTGAACAATTTGAATTTGTATGAACAATTTGTATTGTGGTTCCCTTTGTATTGGGGATCCCTTTGTGTTGAACAATTTGAATTTGTATGAACAATTTGTATGCCACATTTAAGCCACATTTATCATTTTAGGGTTTTAGGGTTTTAGGGTTTTAGGGTTTTAGGGTTTTAGGGTTCAATTCAAAATAATTCAAAACATGGTGGAACCTTCCCATGGAGCCTTGTTATGTTACCTACAACCTAGAGAAATAATAATGGAAAAGGAAATATAGAGATATGAAGTTTTTATGCCAAAAGCTTCAAAACCACTTCCTAGTCCATGAGCTACTAGATATGAAGATACAGGGCTTTCTCATTAATGCACCTCCCAAATACCCACTATGCTTACAAACTTTGTCCAAATGAGTCCAAATTCGTCACACTTGTGTATCTTTGAGTAGCAAACAATATCTAGTCGGCCAAAATGTAATATATTGTTCAAATAACACAATTTTACAATTTTTATGCCAAAAGCTTCAATTTCCCTTAGTCCGTTTATTATTTGGGTGCCCCTGTTTTACTTAGTGTTACTCAGTTTTCCCCCTCCGGGCCCACTTGATTTACTCAGTCATACTCAGTTTTGCCCTTCCGATAAACATTTCCTCACTTTTCCCCCTCTTAGTTCTACTCAGTTTTCCTAACTTGTACTCACTGGCTGATCTCTGATTGGTCGAGATGTATGTCACACGGATCTTGGTTAGTTGAAAGCTCAACGAACGCTTGCACCGTTCGATCATTTATGATCGGACGGCCTGTATCTCTCTCTCTACCACGATGGACGCATACGGAGACAAGAGCAGAGCACATACCTACCAACCCTGGCAGTCGCATATTCCAGTCGCATCCTCCTCTCTCGTATTTCCTCTCTTACTACGGCGGTCGCGGCGGCGTGGATCTAACCGTGCGTGCGGCGGCGTGCGGCGGCGCGGATCTAGCCGTGCGTGCGGCGGCGTGCGGCGGCGCGGATCTAACCGTGCGTGCGGCAGCGTGCGGCGGCGCGGATCTAACCGTGCGTGCGCCGTGGATCTAAGAGTGCCGGTGAGGATCTAACCGTCAGAAATAGTTGAAATGTCTCTCTCTGTCTCTCTCTGTCTCTAACCGGTGAGGATTCTATTCTCAGATCTGTTGAATGATGAAGAACACCAAGACGGCGGCCGTGCCGATAGTGGTCATCGATGCCACGAACATTGAAGCCATCGCCTACAACATCGCTTCGACGGCGCAGACCCAGCCTTCAATGTCGGAGCCTGTTGATGTCTCACTTCCGGTGCCGAGAGTGCGAATCGATGCCAAGACGATTGAAGCCATCGTCTACAACCGCGCTGCAAAGCCGCCGATCCAGCCCTCCGCAGATCCGTCGCTGATGAAGTACACCAAGACAGCGGCGGTTCCGACACTGGTCATCGATGCCACGAACATTGAAGCCATCGCCGATAACATCGCTTCAACGTTTGATGGCGCAGATGACCGTGTTCGACGCCGCAAATTGGGATAAATTATGATAAATTTGTATTTTTCAATTTCCAAATGGGATAAAATTGTTCGAACTACTACCTCCGTCTCAAAAAAAGCTTCTCCACGTTCTTGATGTGTCCATGTACATCCGTATGTATGATTTGAATTCTATCCCAACTTGATTGGGAAGATATTGATATATATTTGATCCGGAGGCTGGTACATGCTTTCACTTTTGGGATCCCTTCACTTTTATAAAATGTTCATGAATTCTAAAATTATCGTGCGCATTACTTAGCACAAGTAGGAAATTGTACACCAAAATACAGTGCTTAGAGCCACAACAAAATACAGTGGTTAGAGCCATCTACTGAATAACAATTCTATACTAAATCGTCTACCAGAACCACATAACTGCTAGGACAGGGATGACACCTAATAAAACTGCACAGATGAATCTACTTTTCTCCTCTCCCATCACTTTAAGTTCATGTTCTAGATTTTCTACCACTTGATCAAATACGGCAAGATCTGTCTCAACTCTCAACTTCTCCTTGCGAATAAGCTCTGAATTCTTCTTTTCTTCCTCCACAATACGCTTCAGCTCGAATATCATCAGGTTTTTACGGGCCAATTCATCACCTAAATTGGCCACCTTCTCCTCCAAATCCATCCTCTGGCTACACCACTGGGTTGATTCATCTTGGTATGCAATGTACCATGGATCATCGGCTTGCCTGGCTAACTGTAACAATAATGGAAAAAAGAACAACTGAAATCACCCCAACAGGCCATGGCGGAACTTCAAATTCAACGGTAGTACAGAGAGCTGAAGCTAGATACCTGCACTTCCGACGAGGTAGGAGAAGTAGAACGTGGCCACGACATGATCGAATCCCCACCCTCGCCGGTGTACCCGCTACGACCAGACATTGAGGACTATTTCGTACCTGCAAACTCCAATAAATTACGGGAACCGAATCGATTAGGGGGCGGGGGAGGCAGAAGCGGAGGTCTTACCAAGCTATACCAATTAGTGCGCGGAACAAATCCCGGTCGTCGTGGGCGGCGGATCTGCTTGCAGCGGACTTTCCTGCGGTGGGTACAATGCGTGCGGACGAAACAAGTGCTGGAGCCGTGGTTGACGTGCAGCGCCGCAGTTCGTCCGACGCCGCCGGGGGACAGAGCCAGCGGCGCGACGAGGCGCCGGTGATGGCTGCTCCGTCCGACGGTGGGGAACGAGCTGCCAGCGGTTCTCCGGTCTAGCTTAAGAATAATTAATTAGCGAACTTGTTGCTTCTCTCTATGATATTCTCTAAAGACATATATCAGAGCGGCAATATGTGAGTTTTCCTGAAAAATAGACGACCCACTGGTCATTGGCTGCGCAGGCCCCACAGAGCGGCAATATATGAAATTTTCTCTCTAAATAAGTAGACGATCCCACTGGTCATTGGCTGCGGCAGCCACACAGAGCGACAATATGTGTCTTTTCCTGAAAAATAGACGACCCCACTGGTCATTGGCTGCGGAGGCCCCACAGAGCGGCAATATATGATTTTCTCTAAATAAATAGACGACCCCACTGGTCATTGGCTGCGGCAGCCCCACAGAGCGGCAATATATGTCTTTTCCTGAAAAATAGACGACCCCACTGGTCATTGGCTGCGGAGGCCCCACAGAGCGGCAATATATGAGTTTCTCTAAATAAATAGACGACCCCACTGGTCATTGGCTGCGGCAGCCCCACAGAGCGGCAATATATGTCTTTTCCTGAAAAATAGACGACCCCACTGGTCATTGGCTGCGGCAGCCCTATAGAGCGGCCCCATTTGTCATTGGCAGCACCGCGTATAAAATCATGAAATAAAACGGCCCACACGTCAGCGATAGATGGATGGCTGCTCCGACGTGTCTCCTGACCCTACCCGTCAGCACGAGACGGTCAGGGAGGAGCTGCCCCTGTGCGGCCCCACCCGGTCAGACTAACGGTCAAGGCCTCTGACCTGACGGCTACCGGCCGTTCCAGCACTTGTGCGTGTTTCAAACTAGAGGAGGGAAAAACTGAGGAAAAACTAAGGGACTGGGGAAAACTGAGTACAACTAACGAACCAGGGGCACGAAAATAGAAATCCCTACACAAAATATGAGTTATACATTGCAAATAAAGTTTTAGATCATCGAGAAGAGTGTTTCACTTTCTTCTTGATTTTCTTGCTTGTCGTTGAATAATTTAGCCACGTGTCGTGACTTCTTCTTTCGAAGGGTCGACCTGACCTCGGTAGCGTGGTCCTGCTTCTTCTTGTGGTGTATGTTGTCTCTTCGTCCTCGGATTCTTCCATCATTGGGTCTTCGACCTATCTTTCGAAGTCTTCCTAGTTGGCGACTCCATTCATTCCGACGATGGTCCTCTTGCCTCTACTCACGATAACACGGCTAGGCCTGGATGGGTCGGTTATGAAGAAGCATTGGTCCACGTGTTTAGCCAATACCCATGGATCATTTTGCGCGGTGGTGTTCGTGGACTTTGATTTGTTGGCTTAGGGTAGAAACATGGGGGTGAAATACCGGTCTTCTTTTGTGACGCTCTTAGCCCATCTGATACGGAACATCGACACTTTCTCCCCAGCGCAGCTAAGCTCCCAGATTTTCTTGATCCTTCCATAGTATCTAGTCTTTACGTCACCCGTATAGCATTCCATCGGTACCCCCGAGTTCTGGTAAACGATGTCCTTGTCTTTTTCTTCCGTGTAGAATGTGTACCCGTTGATATCGCACGCTTGGTAAGTCATGATGTTGGGCACAGGGCCATGTGACAAGGCCAATACTAGTTTATCGTCGTCACAATCCATTGGTGGGGGGATTAGCAGCAATGTGGTCTTTGAACCAGCGTGTGAAAGAGGAGTTGTCCTCTCTGAATATTTCTGCTTCCATCATCGGCTTGCCACTGTTCTCTCTATCATGGTTTTGTGCTCTTTCAACCAAGGATCGATCAAGTCAATGTGCTGTAGCGCTACTAAGTTGGCCCTATCAAAGTCGGAAGTCCGACCAGACAAGTGCACGTGCAGTTCCTTCCTTCCATTTTTGTGGCCTACTCCCTCGAACCTGCGGAGGTGCTTGTTTTGAGGCAAACCAAAAGGGTCCTCGATGTCTAGATAATTCATGCAGAAAGATATGCACTCTTCGGTGAGCTTGACCTGGACGATGCTTCCATCCGGATGTGACCTGTTATGAACGTATCCTTTAAAGATGCCACTCATTCTTTCAAACGGCATCATGTTGTGTAGGAAAGCCGGCCCTAGATTGGTGATATCATCCATGATATGGACCAACAGATGGACCATCATGTCAAAAATGCAGGCGGGAAGTACATCTCAAGCTCACATAGGATCACCACGATCTCTTCCTGGAGCCTTGCGAGTTTCTTCACGCTTATCAACTTCCGAGTTATGACGTCGAAGAAGTTACAGAGCCCAGTTAGCGTTGCACGGACATGGTCATCCATTATACCTAGGATTGCAACCAGAAGAATCTGCGTCATCATCACGTGACAGTTATGAGACATCATGTCGCTGAAGTTTCGTTTCTTGGGGTCCATGTATCTGCTTATTAGCCCTGAGTAATCGAAGGGCACTCTGACTCCTAGAAGGCAATTGAAAAATTGATCGACCTCAGCCGAACTAAAAGTGAAGCAGGAGGGGGGTAGTAATAGTCTTGTGCTAGCGTACAGTTGACGTAGGCGTAGTAGCTTCCTTGTGACGGTAAAGCACTCGTCCGTTGGGAACCCCAAGAGGAAGGTATGATGTGTACAGCAGCAAGTTTTCCTCAGTTAGAAACCAAGGTTTATCGAACCAGTAGGAGCCAAGAAGCACGTTGAAGGTTGATGGCGGCGAGATGTAGTGCGGCGCAACACCAGGGATTCCGGCGCCAACGTGGAACCTGCACAACACAACCAAAGTACTTTTCCCCAACGAAACAATGAGGTTGTCAATCTCACCGGCTTGCTGTTACAAAGGATTAGATGTATAGTGTGGATGATGATTGTTTGCAGAGAACAGTAAAACAAGTATTGCAGTAGATTGTATTCGATGTAAAAGAATGGACCGGGGTCCACAGTTCACTAGAGGTGTCTCTCCCATAAGATAAATAGCATGTTGGGTGAACAAATTACAGTTGGGCAATTGACAAATAGAGAGGGCATGACAATGCACATACATGATATGATGAGTATTGTGAGATTCAATTGGGCATTACGACAAAGTACATAGACCGCTATCCAGCATGCATCTATGCCTAAAAAGTCCACTTTCAGGTTATCATCCGAACTCTTCCGGTATTAAGTTGCAAGCAACAGACAATTGCATTAAGTATGGTGCGTAATGTAATCAATAACTATATCCTCGAACATAGCATCAATGTTTTATCCCTAGTGGCAACAGCACATCCACAACCTTAGAACTTTCTATCACTGTCCCAGATTTAATGGAGGCATGAACCCACTATCGAGCATAAATACTCCCTCTTGGAGTTACTAGCAAAAACTTGGCCAGAGCCTCTACTAACAACGGAGAGCATGCAAGATCATAAACAACACATAAGTAATAGATTGATAATCAACATAACATAGTATTCTCTATCCATCGGATCCCAACAAACACAACATATAGCATTACAGATAGATGATCTTGATCATGTTAGGCAGCTCACAAGATCCGACAATGAAGCACATGAGGAGAAGATAACCATCTAGCTACTGCTATGGACCCATAGTCCAGGGGTGAACTACTCACTCATCAATCCGGAGGCGACCATGGCGGTGTAGAGTCCTCCGGGAGATGAATCCCCTCTCCGGCAGGGTGCCGGAGGCGATCTCCTGAATCCCCCGAGATGGGATTGGCGGCGGCGGCGTCTCAGTAAGGTTTTCCGTATCGTGGCTCTCGGTACTGGGGGTTTCGCGATGGAGGCTTTAAGTAGGCGGAAGGGCAACGCGGGGGGCCACACGAGGGCCCCACACGCCAGGGCCGCGCGGCCAAGACCTAGGCCGCGCCGCCCTGTTGTGGCGGCGCCTCGTGGCCCCACTTCCTTTCCCCCTCGGTCTTCTGGAAGCTTCGTGTGAAAATAGGACCCTGGGCTTTGATTTCGTCCAATTCCGAGAATATTTCCTTACTAGGATTTCCGAAACCAAAAACAGCAGAAAACAGCAACTGGCTCTTCGGCATCTCGTTGATAGGTTAGTGCCGGAAAATGCATAAAAATGACATATAATGTGTATAAAACATGTGAGTATCATCATAAAAGTAGCATGGAACATAAGAAATTATAGATACGTTTGAGACGTATCAAGCATCCCCAAGCTTAGTTCCTACTCGTCCCGAGTAGGTAAACGATAACAAAGATAATTTCTTAGTGACAATGCTACCAACATAATCTTGATCAATACTATTGTAAGCACATGTAATGAATGCAGCGATTTGAAACAATGGTAAATGACATGAGTAAACAATTGAATCATAAAGCAAAGACTTTTCATGAATAGTACTTAAAGACAAGCATCAATAAGTCTTGCATAAGAGTTAACTCATAAAGCAATAATTCAAAGTAAGGGTATTGAAGCAACACAAAGGAAGATAAAGTTTCAGCGGTTGCTTTCAACTTGTAACATGTATATCTCATGAATATTGTCAATGTAAAGTAATATAATAAATGCAATATGCAAGTATGTAGGAATCAATGCACAGTTCACACAAGTGTTTGCTTCTTGAGGTGGATAGAAATAGGTGAACTGACTCAACAATAAAAGTAAAAGAATGGCCCTTCGCAGAGGGAAGCATTGATTGCTATATTTGTGCTAGAGCTTTGGTTTTGAAAACAAGAAACAATTTTGTCAGCGGTAGTAATAAAGCATATGAGTTATGTAAATTATATCTTACAAGTTGCAAGCCTCATGCATAGTATACTAATAGTGCCCGCACCTTGTCCTAATTAGCTTGGATTACCTGGATTATCATTGCAATACACATGTTTTAACCAAGTGCCACAAAGGGGTACCTCTATGCCGCCTGTACAAAGGTCTAAGGAGAAAGTTTGCATTGCATTTCTCGCTTTTGATTATTCTCAACTTAGACATCCATACCGGGACAACATAGACAACAGATAATGGACTCCTCTTTTATGCATAAGCATGTAGCAACAATTAATGTTCTCATATGAGATTGAGGATATGTGTCCAAAACTGAAACTTCCACCATGGATCATGGCTTTAGTTAGCGGCCCAATGTTCTTCTCTAACAATATGCATGCTCTAACCATTAAATGAGTGGTAAATCGCCCTTACTTCAGACAAGACGAACATGCATAGCAACTCACATGATATTCAATAAAGAAATAGTTGATGGCGTCCCCAGGAACATGGTTATCGCACAACAAGCAACTTAATAAGAGATAAAGTGCATAAGTACATATTCAATATCACAATAGTTTTTAAGCTATTTGTCCCATGAGCTATATATTGCAAAGATAAAGAATGGAAATTTTAAAGGTAGCACTCAAGCAATTTACTTTGGAATGGCGGAGAAATACCATGTGGTAGGTAGGTATGGTGGACACAAATGGCATAGTGGTTGGCTCAAGGATTTTGGATGCATGAGAAGTATTCCCTCTCGATACAAGGTTTAGGCTAGCAAGGTTATTTGAAGCAAACACAAGGATGAAGCGGTGCAGCAAAACTCACATAAAAGACATATTGTAAACATTATAAGACTCTATACCGTCTTCCTTGTTGTTCAAACTCAATACTAGAAATTATCTAGACCTTAGAGAAACCAAACATGCAAACCAAATTTTAGCATGCTCTATGTATTTCTTCATTAATAGGTGCAAAGTATATGATGCAAGAGCTTAAACATGAGCACAACAATTGCCAAGTATCACATTATTCAAGATATTATACCAATTACCACATATATCATTTTCCGATTCCAACCATATAACAATTTAACGAAGAAGATTCAACCTTCGCCATGAATACTATGAGTAAAGCCTAAGGGCATATTTGTCCATATGCAACAGCGGAGCGTGTCTCTCTCCCACACAATGAATGCTAGGATCCAACTTTATTCAAACAAACCAAAAACAAAAACAAACAGACGCTCCAAGCAAAGTACATAAGATGTGATGGAATAAAAATATAGTTTCACTAGAGGAACCTGATAATGTTGTCGATGAAGAAGGGGATGCCTTGGGCATCCCCAAGCTTAGACGCTTGAGTCTTCTTGATGTATGCAGGGGTGAACCACCGGGGCATCCCCAAGCTTAGAGCTTTCACTCTCCTTGATCATAGTGTATATCATCCTCCTCTCTTGATCCTTGAAAACTTCCTCCACACCAAACTCAAAACAAACTCATTAGAGGATTAGTGCATAATCAAAATTCACATATTCAGAGGTGACACAATCATTCTTTATACTTCTGGACATTGCACAAAGCTACTGAAAGTCAATGGAACAAAGAAATCCATCTAACATAGCAAAACAGGCAATGCAAAATAAAAGGCAGAATCTGTCAAAACAGAACAGTTCGTAAAGACGAGTATTGCAGTAGATTGTATTCGATGTAAAAGAATGGACCGGGGTCCACAGTTCACTAGAGGTGTCTCTCCCATAAGATAAATAGCATGTTAAGTGAACAAATTACAGTTGGGCAATTGACAAATAAAGAGATCATAACAATGCACATACATGTTATGATGAGTAGTGTGATATTTAATTGGGCATTACGACAAAGTACATAGACCGCTATCCAGCATGCATCTATGCCTAAAAAATCCACCTTCAGGTTATCATCCGAACCCCTTCCAGTATTAAGTTGCAAACAACAGACAATTGCATTAAGTACGGTGTGTAATGTAATCAACAAATACATCCTTAGATATAGAATTGATGTTTTATCCCTAGTGGCAACAACACATCCACAACCTTAGAGGTTGCTGTCACTCCCCCAGATTTAATGGAGGCATGAACCCACTATCGAGCATAAGTACTCCCTCTTGGAGTTACAAGCAATGACTTGGCTGAGCCTCTACTAGCAACGGAGAGCATGCAAGATCATAAACAACACATATATAATAGATTGATAATCAACATAGCATAGTATTCCATATTCATCAGATCCCAACAAACGCAACATGTAGCATTACAGATAGATGATCTTGATCATGTTAGGCAGCTCACAAGATCCAACAATGATAGCACAATGAGGAGAAGACGACCATCTAGCTACTGCTATGGACCCATAGTCTAGGGGTGAACTACTCACACATCAATCCGGAGGCGACCATGGCGGTGTAGAGTCCTCCAGGAGATGATTCCCCTGTCCGGCAGAGTGCCGGAGGCGATCTCCTGAATCCCCCGAGATGGGATTGGCGGCGGCGGCGTCTCTGGAAGGTTTTCCGTATCGTGGCTCTCGGTACTGGAACTATCTTCGACGAAGGCTTAAGTAGGCGAAAGGGCGGAGTCGGAGGGCTCACGGGGGGCCCACACACTAGGGCCGCGTGGGCCCCCCCTAGGCCACGCCGCCCTAGTGTGGCGGCGCCCCGTGGCCCCACTTCGTCTCTCCCTAGGTCTTCTGGAAGCTTCGTGGAAAAATAGGACCCTGGGCGTTGATTTCGTCCAATTCCGAGAATATTTCCTTACTAGGATTTCTGAAACCAAAAACAGCATAAAACAGCAACTGGCTCTTCGGCATCTCGTTAATAGGTTAGTGCCGGAAAATGCATAATAATGACATATAATGTGTATAAAACATGTGAGTATCATCATAAAAGTAGCATGGAACATAAGAAATTATAGATATGTTTGAGACGTATCAAGCATCCCCAAGCTTAGTTCCTGCTCGTCCCGAGTAGGTAAACGATAATAAGAATAATTTCTGAAGTGACATGCTATCATAATCTTGATCAATACTATTGTAAAGCACATGTAATGAATGCAGCGATTCGAAGCAATGGTAAATGTAATGAGTAAACAATTGAATCATATAGCAAAGACTTTTCATGAATAGTACTTTCAAGACAAGCATCAATAAGTCTTGCATAAGAGTTAACTCATAAAGCAATAGTTTCATAGTAAAGGTATTGAAGCAACACAAAGGAAGATTAAGTTTCAGCGGTTGCTTTCAACTTGTAACATGTATATCTCATGGATATTGTCAACATAAAGTAATATAACAAGTGAAATATGCAAGTATGTAAGAATCAATGCACAGTTAACACAAGTGTTTGCTTTTGGAGATAGAAGGAAATGGGTAAACTGAATCAACAATAAAAGTAAAAGAAAGGCCCTTCGCAGAGGGAAGCATTGATTCCTGTATTTGTGCTAGAGCTTTTGTTTTGAAAACAAGAAACAATTTTGTCAACGGTAGTAATAAAGCATATGTATCGTGTAAATTATATCCTACAAGTTGCAAGCCTCATGCATAGTATACCAATAGTGCCCGCACCTTGTCCTAATTAGCTTGGATTACCTGGATTATCATCGCAATACATATGTTTTAACCAAGTGTCATAATGGGGTACCTCTATGCCGCCTGTACAAAGGTCTAAGCAGAAAGCTCGCATTGGATTTCTCGCTTTTGATTATTCTCAACTTAGACATCCATACCGGGACAACATAGACAACAGATAATGGACTCCTCTTTAATGCATAAGCATTTAGCAACAAATAATATTCTCATATGAGGTTGAGGATATTTGTCCAAAACTGAAACTTCCACCATGAATCATGGCTTTAGTTAGCGGCCCAATGTTCTTCTCTAACAATATGCATACTCAAACCATTCAACTCATGGTAAATCGCCCTTACTTCAGACAAGACGAACATGCATAGCAACCCACATGATATTCAACAAAGAAATAGTTGATGGCGTCCCCAGGAACATGGTTATCGCTCAACAAGCAACTTATAAGAAATAAGACACATAAGTACATATTCGATACCACAATAGTTTTTAGGCTATTTGTCCCATGAGCTATATATTGCAAAGATAAAGAATGGAAATTTTAAAGGTAGCACTCAAACAATTTACTTTGGAATGGCAGAGAAATACCATGTAGTAGGTAGGTATGGTGGACACAAGTGGCATAGTGTTTGGCTCAAGGATTTTGGATGCATGAGAAGTATTCCCTCTCGATACAAGGTTTAGGCTAGCAAGGTTATTTAAAGCAAACACAAGTATGAACCGGTACAGCAAAACTCACATAAAAGACATATTGTAAGCATTATAAGACTCTATACCGTCTTCCTTGTTGTTCGACTCTTACTAGAAAATATCTAGACCTTAGAGAGACCAATTATGCAAACCAAATTTTAGCATGCTCTATGTATTTCTTCATTAATAGGTGCAAAGTATATGATGCAAGAGCTTAAACATGAGCACAACAATTGCCAAGTATCACATTATTCAAGATATTATACCAATTACCACATATATCATTTTCCGATTCCAACCATATAACAATTTAACGAAGAAGATTCAACCTTCGCCATGAATACTATGAGTAAAGCCTAAGGACATATTTGTCCATATGCAACAGCGGAGCGTGTCTCTCTCCCACACAATGAATGCTAGGATCCAACTTTATTCAAACAAAACAAAAACAAAAACAAACAGACGCTCCAAGCAAAGTACATAAGATGTGATGGAATAAAAATATAGTTTCACTAGAGGAACCTGATAATGTTGTCAATGAAGAAGGGGATGCCTTGGGCATCCCCAAGCTTAGACGCTTGAGTCTTCTTGATGTATGCAGGGGTGAACCACCGGGGCATCCCCAAGCTTAGAGCTTTCACTCTCCTTGATCATAGTGTATATCATCCTCCTCTCTTGATCCTTGAAAACTTCCTCCACACCAAACTCAAAACAAACTCATTAGAGGATTAGTGCATAATCAAAATTCACATATTCAGAGGTGACACAATCATTCTTTATACTTCTGGACATTGCACAAAGCTACTGAAAGTCAATGGAACAAAGAAATCCATCTAACATAGCAAAACAGGCAATGCAAAATAAAAGGCAGAATCTGTCAAAACAGAACAGTTCGTAAAGAAGAATTTTTAACAGGCACCAGAATTGCTCAGATGAGAAAACTTAAAACTAATGAAAGTTGCGTACATATCTGAGGATCACTCACGTAAATTGGCATAATTTTCTGAGTTACCTACAGAGAATTTTACCCAGATTCGTGACAGCAAAGAAAACTGTTTCTGCGCAGTAATCCAAATCTAGTATCTTCCTTCTATTAGAGACTTTACTTGGCACAACAATGCAATAAAACTAAGATAAGGAGAGGTTGCTACAGTAGTAAACAACTTCCAAGACTCAAATATAAAAACAAAAATACTGTAGTAAAAACATGGGTTGTCTCCCATAAGCGCTTTTCTTTAACGCCTTTCAGCTAGGCGCAGAAAGTGTGTATCAAGTATTATCAAGAGATGAAGCATCAACATCATAGTTTGTTGTAATAATAGAATCAAAAAGTAACTTCATTCTCTTTCTAGGGAAGTGTTCCATACCTTTCTTGAGAGGAAATTGATATTTAATATTACCTTCCTTCATATCAATGGTAGCACCAACAGTTCAAAGAAAAGGTCTTCCCAATATAATGGGACAAGATGCATTGCATTCAATATCCAAGACAACAAAATCAACGGGGACAAGGTTATTGTTAACGGTAATGCGAACATTATCAACTCTCCCCAAAGGTTTCTTTGTAGAGTTATCAGCAAGATTAACATCCAAATAACAATTTTTCAATGGTGGCAAGTCAAGCATATCATAAATTTTCTTAGGTATAACAGAAATACTTGCACCAAGATCACATAAAGCATTACAATCAAAGTCATTGACCTTCATCTTAATGATGGGCTCCCAACCATCTTCTAACTTCCTAGGAATAGAAGTTTCGCGATTTAGTTTCTCTTCTCTAGCTTTTATGAGAGCATTTGTAATATGTTTCGTTAAAGCCAAATTTATAGCACTAGCATTAGGACTCTTAGCAAGTTTTTGTAAGAACTTTATAACTTCAGAGATATGACAATCATCAAAATCCAAACCATTATGATCTAAAGCAATGGGATCATTGTCCCCAATGTTGGAAAAAATTTCAGCAGTTTTATTACAGGCAGTTTCAGCAGTTTTAGCAGTTTCAGGTAGTTTTTCGCGCTTTGCATTAGAAGTGGAAACATTGCTAACACCAATTATTTTATTATTATTAGTAGGAGGTGCAGCAACTTGTGTAGCATTACCATTACTAGTGGTGGTAATAGTCCAAACTTTAGCTACATTATTCTCTTTAGCTAGTTTTTCATTTTCTTCTCTTTCCAACATAGCATGCAATTCAGCCATTAATCTTATATTCTCATTAATCCTAACTTGGATGGCATTTGCTGTAGTAACAATTTTATTTTCATTATCCCTATTAGGCATAACTTTCAATTTCAAAAGATCAACATCAGCAGCAAGACTATCAACTTTAGAAGCAAGTATATCAATTTTCCCAAGCTTTTCTTCAACAGATTTGTTAAAAGCAGTTTGTGTACTAATAAATTCTTTAAGCATAGCTTCAAGTCCAGGGGGTGTATTCCTATTATTGTTGTAAGAATTCCCATAAGAATTACCATAACCGTTACCATTATTATAAGGATATGGCCTATAGTTGTTACTAGAATTGTTCCGATAAGCATTGTTGTTGAAATTATTATTTTTAATGTAGTTTACATCAACATGTTCTTCTTGTGCAACCAAAGAAGCTAACGGAACATTATTAGGATCAATATTTGTCCTATCATTCACAAGCATAGACATAATAGCATCAATCTTATCACTCAAGGAAGAGGTTTCTTCGACAGAATTTACCTTCTTACCTTGTGGAGCTCTTTCCGTGTGCCATTCAGAGTAATTAATCATCATATTATCAAGAAGCTTTATTGCTTCACCAAGAGTGATGGACATAAAGGTACCTCCAGCAGCTGAATCCAATAGGTTCCACGAAGAAATATTCAGTCCTGCATAAAAGGTTTGGATGATCATCCAAGTAGTCAGTCCATGGGTTGGGCAATTTTTAACCAAAATTTTCATTCTTTCCCATGCTTGTGCAACATGCTCAGTATCCAATTGTTTAAAATTCATTATGCTACTCCTCAAAGATATAATTTTAGCAGGGGGATAATATCTACCAATAAAAGCATCCTTGCATTTAGTCCATGAATCAATACTATTCTTAGGCAGAGATAGCAACCAATCTTTAGCTCTTCCTCTTAGTGAGAAAGGGAATAATTTTAATTTTATTATGTCACCATCTACATCTTTATACTTTTGCATTTCACAAAGTTCAACAAAATTATTGAGATGGGCAGCAGCATCATCAGAACTAACACCAGAAAATTGCTCTCGCATAACAAGATTCAGTAAAGCAGGTTTAATTTCAAAGAATTCCGCTGTAGTAGCGGGTGGAGCAATAGGTGTGCATAAGAAATCATTATTATTTGTGGTTGTGAAGTCACACAACTTAGTATTCTCAGCAGTATTCATTCTAGCAACAGTAAATAAAGCAAACTAGATAAAGTAAATACAAGTAACTAATTTTTTTGTGTTTTTGATATAGCAAACAAGATAGTAAATAAAGTAAACTAGCAACTAATTTTTTTGTGTTTTGATTTAGTGCAGCAAACAAAGTAGTAAATAAAATAAAGCAAGACAAAAACAAAGTAAAGAGATTGCGATGTGGAGACTCCCCTTGCAGCGTGTCTTGATCTCCCCGGCAACGGCGCCAGAAAATATGCTGCTAGCGTACAGTTGACGTAGGCGTAGTAGCTTCCTTGTGACGGTAAAGCACTCGTCCGTTGGGAACCCCAAGAGGAAGGTATGATGTGTACAGCAACAAGTTTTCCCTCAGTTAGAAACCAAGGTTTATCGAACCAGTAGGAGCCAAGAAGCACGTTGAAGGTTGATGGCGGCGAGATGTAGTGCGGCGCAACACCAGGGATTCCGGCGCCAACGTGGAACCTGCACAACACAACCAAAGTACTTTGCCCCAACGAAACAGTGAGGTTGTCAATCTCACCGGCTTGCTGTTACAAAGGATTAGATGTATAGTGTGGATGATGATTGTTTGCAGAGAACAATAAAACAAGTATTGCAGTAGATTGTATTCGATGTAAAAGAATGGACCGGGGTCCACAGTTCACTAGAGGTGTCTCTCCCATAAGATAAATAGCATGTTGGGTGAACAAATTACAGTTGGGCAATTGACAAATAGAGAGGGCATGACAATGCACATACATGATATGATGAATATTGTGAGATTCAATTGGGCATTACGACAAAGTACATAGACCGCTATCCAGCATGCATCTATGCCTAAAAAGTCCACTTTCAGGTTATCATACGAACCCCTTCCGGTATTAAGTTGCAAGCAACAGACAATTGCATTAAGTATGGTGCGTAATGTAATCAATAACTATATCCTCGAACATAGCATCAATCTTTTATCCCTAGTGGCAACAGCACATCCACAAACTTAGAACTTTCTCACACATCGTCCTGCATTTAATGGAGGCATGAACCCACTATCGAGCATAAATACTCCCTCTTGGAGTTACTAGCAAAAACTTGGCCAGAGCCTCTACTAACAACGGAGAGCATGCAAGATCATAAACAACACATAAGTAATAGATTGATAATCAACATAACATAGTATTCTCTATCCATCGGATCCCAACAAACACAACATATAGCATTACAGATAGATGATCTTGATCATGTTAGGCAGCTCACAAGATCCGACAATGAAGCACATGAGGAGAAGACAACCATCTAGCTACTGCTATGGACCCATAGTCCAGGGGTGAACTACTCACTCATCAATCTGGAGGCGACCATGGCGGTGTCGAGTCCTCCGGGAGATGAATCCCCTCTCCGGCAGGGTGCCGGAGGCGATCTCCTGAATCCCCCGAGATGGGATTGGCGGCGGCGGCGTCTCAGTAAGGTTTTCCGTATCGTGGCTCTCGGTACTGGGGGTTTCGCGACGGAGGCTTTAAGTAGGCGGAAGGGCAACGCGGGGGGCCACACGAGGGCCCCACACGCCAGGGCCGCGCGGCCAAGACCTAGGCCGCGCCGCCCTGTTGTGGCGGCGCCTCGTGGCCCCACTTCCTTTCCCCTCGGTCTTCTGGAAGCTTCGTGTGAAAATAGGACCCTGGGCTTTGATTTCGTCCAATTCCGAGAATATTTCCTTACTAGGATTTCTGAAACCAAAAACAACAGAAAACAGCAACTGGCTCTTCGGCATCTCGTTAATAGGTTAGTGCCGGAAAATGCATAATAATGACATATAATGTGTATAAAACATGTGAGTATCATCAAAAAAGTAGCATGGAACATAAGAAATTATAGATACGTTTGAGACGTATCATCTTGCTGCTTAATACTTTTGCGCTTCTGACCATCGCCCGTCTCCTCCTCCGACTGTCCGTCTTGGGTCAGCGGGATCTAAAGCTCGTCCCTGATGCCCAAAACTTTCAGGCCATGTCTTGCTTTCGGCCCATCTTTGGTCCGGTCCGGCATGTTGAGAAGAGTGCCAAGAAAGCTCTCGCACACGTTATTTGTGATATGCATGACATCAAGGCAGTGAGGTGTATCGAGAATTTTCTAGTACGGCAAGTCCCAAAACACGGACCTCCTTTTCCATACACCAATGAGCGGCGCCGTTGCCTTTTTCTTCTTCTCTCCGGGCTTTTGACGAATCTTTCGCGGCGTAGGGCACTCCTTCCAACCTTTCAGTAATGTATCGATCTCTTTGCCACTCCTCTTACGTGGAGGTCCTCGGGGTTCATCCGTACCATCGAACAAATTCCCACGGGCCAGTCTTGCGTAGCCACCTTCGATGCCCCATGTAAACAGTTTTCGAAGAGCCGAGATCCTTACCAAGCTGCAAAAACACCGTCTCTTCCATGCACTTGACACATGCCTTGTGTCCATGGCACACCTAGCACGCAATATAACAGTATCCGAGGTAGGCCTGCACCGTCGTGATTAACGTGGGTCTCAAAGGGAAATATTCTTCCGCGATGGCGTCCCATGTATCTACCCCTTCCTCCGCCCACAACGTTTCAAGCTCCTCCTTTAATAGTTCGAGATACATGTTGATATCGTTTTCTGGCTGTGTCGGCCCTTGAATTAGTATACTCATCTGTATATACTTCCTCTTCATGCACAGCCAGGGCGGGAGGTTGTAGATCCATACAAACACGGGCCATGTGCTATGTGTGCTGCTCTGGTTTCCAAACGGATTGAATACATCTGTGCTCGCACCCAACCTGATCTTTCTGGGATCTGCCCCAAAACTTCCGAATTCAATGTCTAATGTTTCCACTGGCTTGCATCCGAAGGGTGTGTCAGCACTGGGTGTTCAATCATCTCTACATCATTCAGCACTGCCTCCTTTCTTTCAGCATGCCAGCGCATGAGCTTTGCTTCCTTGCGGTCCACGTAGAACCGTTACAGCCGGGGGGCGAGCGGGAAGTACCACACAACTTTCCGAGGAGCTTTCTTCTTCCCTTTCTTGTACCGTTCAGCGTCACATAACGGACATTTAAATTTGGTCTTGTCCACGTGCTCCTTGCGATAAATGATACAGTCGTTGGTGCAGGCGTGATATTTTTTGTGGGGTAAGTCGAGAGGGCATGTGATTCTCTTGGCCTCGGCTAGACTACCAAGACACGTGTTCCCAGCAGGAAGGAGATCTTTCAAGTATTCCAGAATGTCGTCGATGCTTGTGTCCGTCCATCTGTGTTTTGCCTTCATCTCCAACACATCGAGCGCTACTCTCAAGCGGGACTCCTCCTACCCGCGATGTGACTCATACAACGGAGTATTCAAGTCTGTCTCCAGTTGCTCAAGCTTTGATTTCCGCTTGGTGCCTTTCGTCTTTTCGAGAAGCAGATCTTGAAGATGAGGGTCTCGCACGACTGAAGCTAGCGTGTGGTGACCCGGCATACCACTGCATGGTGTAGTATGAAAGTCTGACATAACACCAATGAAACACCGTTCCACTAGTATTACATCGCTCAGAGTGGTACAACAGAAACATATGCGGGTCCAAGGCATGTCTATAGAAATACAACATTGACTCTTTACAAAAGATCCACACAGCCTCCTAATTTACAATGAGGTAAACTGCAACTAAACTCCAGAAGAACGACTCGTGATCTAATCTTATCACGGACTCTACTTGTAGAGTATATAACTAGCTATAGAGGCTATGAATAGATTCTAGCTAAATAGGAGCTAGGTTTAGGAAACTAGTTCCTTTCTACTGCTTAATCTAGGTTTTCTCCATGGTGGATGTGGGATATGACTCTTCCGGCAGGTTCCTGTCCCTTGAAGTAGTTGTTGACTCCTCGGTCTTTTGAGTTGTACTGTAGATCCTCCTTCGATGCCTCCATATCTAAGCAGGAGATTTAAGAGTGGGATGAGTACGAGCGTACTCAACAAGTTCATTATAGGAAAGAGGTGTTTAATGCACCAGCTACAGCATTAGACCAGAAAGTCTAATACCAATGCAGGTTTTCATAACCATTTCTTCAAAAGGTTGCTTTTATTCAGAAGAACTATGTCCGTCAGTGATGACCCACAAGTATACGGGATCGCAGCAGTCTTGGCGGGTAGTAAAACCCAATTTATTGATTCGACACAAGGGGAGACAAAGAATACTTGGAAGCCTTAACAACGGAGTTGTCAATTCAGCTGCACCTGGAAACAAACTTGCTCGCAAGAGTTTATCAGTAGTAACAGTTTTATAGCAGTAGCAGTAGTGAAATAGTAGCAGCAGAGTAGCAGAGAAAGCAGTAGTGATTATAGTAAACAGCAGGATTAAAATACTGTAGGCACGGGAACGGATAACGGGCGTTGCATGGATGAGAGAAACTCATGTAACAATCATAGCAGGGCATTTGCAGATAATAATAAAACGGCGTCGAAGTACAAAGCAATCAATAGGCATGTGTTCCAATTATAGTCGTACGTGCTCGCAATGAGAAACTTGCACAACATCTTTTGTCCTACCAGCCGGTGGCAGCCGGGCCTCAAGGGAATCTACTGGATATTAAGGTACTCCTTTTAATAGAGTACCGGAGCAAAGCATTAACACTCCGTGAACACATGTGATCCTCACGTCACTACCATCCCCTCCGGTTGTCCCGATTTCTGTCACTTCGGGGCCATTGGTTCCGGACAGCGACATGTGTATACAACTTGCAGGTAAGATCATAAACAATAAGTATCACGATGAAACAATAACATGTTCAGATCTGAGATCATGGCACTCGGGCCCTAGTGACAAGCATTAAGCATAACAAGTTGCAACAATATCATCAAAGTACCAATTACGGACACTAGGCACTATGCCCTAACAATCTAATGCTATTACATGACCAATCTCATCCAATCCCTACCATCCCCTTCAGCCTACAGTGGGGGAATTACTCACACATGGATGGGGGAAACATTGCTAGTTGATGGAGAGGCGTCGGTGGTGATGCCGGCGATGATCTCCTCCAATTCCCCGTCCCGGCGGAGTGCCAGAACGGAGACTTCTGGCTCCCGAGACGGAGTTTCGCGATGTGGCGGCGTTCTGGAGGGTTTCTGGCGACTTTGACTTCTCCCCGTGCGTTTTTAGGTCGAAGGCAATAAGTAGTCCGAAGTAGGGCTTCGGGGGCCGACCTAGGCCGCCACACACTAGGGCCGCGCGGGCCCCTCCTGGGCCGCGCCGGCCTAGTGTGTGGGGCCCTCGGGCCCCCACCTAGCTTGCCCTTCTGGCTCCGCCAATATTCTGGGAAAATAGGACCTTCTGCATAAATTCCGAGGATTTTCCTGAAAGTTGGATTTCTGCATAAAAACGAGACACCAGAACAGTTCTGCTGAAAACAGCGTTAGTCCGCGTTAGTTGTATCCAAAACACACAAATTAGAGGCAAAACAATAGCAAAAGTGTTCGGGAAAGTAGATACGTTTTGGACGTATCAACTCCCCCCAAGCTTAGCTTATTGCTTGTCCTCAAGCAATTCAGTTAACAACTGAGCGATAAAAGAACTTTCACGAACACATTTGTTCATATGATGTAAATATTCTCATGCTATGGCTAACACTTAGGTAGTTCATAATAAGATGCATGCAAATAAGATCATCTAACAGCTATGTCAATCATGGAGAGGTACCAACAATTAATAATAAGCATCATGAATCATGTCTATAAGCAGGATTGCAATGTTCATAAAAGAGTATGATAAAGTGGTATCTCGCTTGCCATATTTGATCAGCAAAACATAAATGCTCAGGCACCTCTGAAGTTCATAGAAAGACTAGAAGTAGTGATTGTCAAAGATAAAAGCATCAAAGTTATACCACAATCAATCATATTTTGAGACAAGCATATTGTACTAAGAATGACAGTTGTGCTCTCAAGATAGTGCTCAAAGAAAGGATGGAGACACAACATAAAAATAAAAGATTGACCCTTCGCAGAGGGAAGCAGGGATTAACATGCGCTAGAGCTTTTCATTTTTAAAACAGGAGTAAAATTATTTTGAGAGGTGTTTGTTGTTGTCAACGAATGGTAATGGGTACACCAACTACCTCGCCAACCAGACTTTCAAGAGCAGCTCCCATGAAGGACGTTATCTCTACCAGCAAGGTAGATCATCCCTCTTCTCTTTTGTTTATACACGTATTTTAGTTCTATTATGGGTGACACTCCCCCCAACCTTTGCTTACACAAGCCATGGCTAACCGAATCCTCGGGTGCCTTCCATCAATCACATACCATGGAGGAGTGTCTATTTGCAAAATTAAGTTGCTTACTGATGAATCAGAGCAAAACATGTGAAGAGAATTATTAATGAAGTTTGATTAATCGGGGCTGGGAACCCCATTGCCAGCTCTTTTTGCAAAATTATTGGATAAGCGGATGTGCCACTAGTCCATATGAAAGTCCGTCAAGAGTAAATGACAAGGTTGAAAGATAAACACCACATACTTCCTCATGAGCTATAAAACATTACACAAATTGAGAAGCATTTTGAAGGTTTTAAAGGTAGCGCATGAGAATTTACTTGGAATGGTTTGAAATGCCATGCATAGGTATTTATGGTGGACACTTTGGAACAACTTGGTTTTCAGGGGTTTGGAAGCACGAGCAGCATTCCCGCTCAGTACAAGTGAAGGCTAGCAATAGACTGGGGAGCGACAAATCAAGAGAGCAGTAACTGTCATAATCATGCTTGCGGCAAAATAAATTAACGGAGGCATAAAAGTGATACAAGAACTCTGAAGCAATGTAAATCATCGAGGCTTAATTGACTTTTGTTCAGTCATATGCATGCGTGAGCATGTGCCAAGTCGATATAAATGAATTATTCAGAGGAGGATACCACAATGCCATACCTACTTATGAATAAAACAATGCAAGCAAACATCCATGACATGCTACTCATATTAATAAATTGGAGCTAAACATGAGAGATCATGAACTACTAGACTTTCTCAAATGACATATACCTCACATGAACCAACTAAGCATGCTCACATGGATGAGTATATGTACAAAAATGAAAACAAATAGAGTTCATACCAGCCTCTCACCACAATCCAATTGTCGTAGATCGTCATTATTGCCTTTCACTTGTGTAGCTTGGATAATATGAAATGAAAACCACGCTCCAGCCACCGAAGACCATTGAACTCATAATGAACTTCACAAAACCAAAGAAGAACAGCAAATATTTTTGGTGTTTTCGAATTAGAAACAAGAACAAAAGGAAACAAGCAAACAAAGCAAAATCTTTTTGGATTTGTTTATAGCAAACCAACGATAGCAAATAAAACAAAATAAAAGCAAGAAACCAAAATAAACAAATGGTGAAGAGAAACAACAGAAATATTTTTGGTCTTTTTGTGTTTTAGGAAAGAAACAAAGTGAAAACAAGAAATGACAAACTAGAAGAGCCACATAAACACAAAGCAGCAGGTATTCGTCAAACTTGATAGTAGTACAGTAATCGATTTTTAAGAAATTCTTCCGCTGCCCAGATCGAAAAGTGTTCAACTAATGAAAGTTAGATAACAACCTGGGGAACATGCTCAAAAATTGGCTTCGCAAAATAATGTTCTGGCTGTTTTTGAGAATTTTTATGGTGTCAGTCCAGAATCTGTTTTCAATCAGCACTTCCCCAAATATCATCTCCCTCTTATTAGAAAACCACTTAAAGAAAGCAAAATAAGTATATACAAGTATCCAGCAATCATAATATGCAAAGAATGAGTGATGCCGGTATACCTTCCCCCAAGCTTAGGCTTTTGACTCTTCTTGATCACATTATATCACCCTTCTCTCTTGACCTTTGAAAACTTCTGCCACACCAAACTTCTCATAAACTTCATTAGAGGGGTTAGTACTCAAAAACTTTAATCCACTTTAGTCCTGTAGTGACACATTGCAAGAACTCAATAAAACATTAGCTACAGCTCTCCACGTCTAGAAAGCCTTACTTAAAGTCTACAAGAGACAATGCAAAAAACAGAGACAGAATCTGCCAAAACAGAACAGCCAGTAAAGACGAATTTTTAAGAGGTACTTCCGTTGCTCAAATAAGAAAACTCAAAACTAATGAAAGTTGCGTACATATCTGAGGATAACTCACGTAAATTGGCAGATTTTTATAAGTTACCTACAGAGAGACATACTCAAATACGTGACAGATAGAAATCTGTTTCTGCGCAGAAATCCAAATCTAGTATCAACCTTCTATTAGAGACTTCACTTGGCACAATAATGCAATAAAGTAAAGATACAAAGGTATTGCTACAGCGAGTAAAACAAGTGGAGGAAGAAAGAGATGTTGTTTACCTCCTCTATGCATATAAAAAGTATTTGTTAACAAGGTTGATCAAGTCTTGCCACCAAATAAATTTTACATAGCATAAGAAGAAATAAACCTCAAATCAATCATGTTACCTTGAATTGTATTGATATGGACCCAATCATAAGAGTTTGATATTCTTCTTTAGGCTCATATATTGGACAATCAATAGTTCCAACTTTGATAGTTCTCACATTAGAGATAGTATTAACTCCACATACTTTATCAATCCTCTTGGGGAAATAGACGGTATGCTCCTTATCATCAACATTGAAAGTAACCTTCCCTTTGTTGCAATCAATAACAGCCCATGCGGTGTTAAGAAAAGGTCTCCCAAGAATAATGGACATATTATCATCTTCAGGAATTTCCAACACAACAAAATCAGTTAATATCAAGCAGTTATTAGTAACTTAAACAGGAACATCCTCATATATACCAACAGGAATAGCAGTAGATTTATCAGCCATTTGCAAAGATATATCAGTAGGTATCAACTTATCTAAATAAAGTCTCTTATAAAGAGAAAAAGGCATAACACTAACACCGGCTCCCAAGTCACATAGAGCAGTTTTAACATAATTATTTTTAATAGAACAAGGAATAGTAGGTATACCTGGGTCGCCCAACTTCTTTGGAACTTTGCCATTGAAAGAGTAATTAGCAAGCATGGTGGAAATTTCCTCATTGGGGATTTTGCTTTTGTTAGTAACAATATCTTTCATATACTTTGAATAAGGAGGCAATTTAATAGCATCAGTCAAAGGGATTTGCAAGAATAAAGGTTTCATCCAATCACAGAATTTATTATAGTGTTCTTCTTCCTTTGATTTTAGTTTCTTAGCAGGAAAAGGCATTTGCTTTTGCACCCAAGGTTCTCTTTCATTACCATGTTTCTTAGCAATAAAATCTTCTTTAGTATACTTTTTATTTTTAGCATGCTTTTCAGGTTCATCTTCAACTTCTTCTTTATCAGAAGCGTCATTCTTATCATTATCGTTACCATTATCATGTTCATTACCACTTTCAGTTTCAGCATCAGAAATAGAAATACTATTAGGATCATTAACAGGTTCAGAGGATTCTACAACCTTTTTATGTTTCTTCTTCTTTTTCTTAGAAGGAGCACTAGGTTCAATTCGTTGAGAATCTTGTTCAATTCTTTTGGGATGCCCTTCAGGATATAGAGGATCCTGGGTAGATACACCACCTCTAGTTGTTACTTCATAAGCATGTTTCTCTTTAGAATTATTTTTTAGTAAATCATTTTGCACTTTAGTGAGTTGATCAATTTGAGTTTGAACCATTTGAAAATGTTTAACAAGCATCTTAACATCATTGGAGGTTCTCTCCACAATATCATGCAAATTGCTAATAGCTTGAGAATTTTCCATTAGATGATTCTCTACTCTCATATTAAAATTTTCTTGCTTAACAATATAATTATCAAACTCATCTAAGCATTAAGCGGGAGGTTTTGAATACGGAATATCTTCCCTAGTAAAGCGTTGAAGGGAGTTTACCTCGATCATGGATGAAGGGGGAATTATCTCACATATATCTTCTATGGGAGGTAGATTCTTCACATCTTCGGATTTAATACCTTTTTCCTTGAGAGACTTCTTAGCTTCCCTCATATCTTCATCATTCAATTCAATTAAACCCCTCTTCTTCAATATTGGCGTTGGAGTTGGTTCAGGTATATTCCAATCATCATGATTCCGGCTTATTCTAGCCAATAATTCTTCCGCTTAAATGCAGGAGTTCTTTTCCTGAAAACACAACCAGCACAACTATCCAAATATGCTCTAGACTCAATGGTTAGTCCACTATAAAATATATCAAGTAGATCATTCTTTTCTAAATCATGTCCAGGTCGAGCTCTGATAAGAGAACAAAATCTTGCCCAAGCCTCAGGCAATTTCTCTTCATCTCCCTGGTCAAACCTATAAATTTTCTGTAAAGCAATATGTTGAGCACTAGCAGGAAAGTATTTTCGAAAGAAAACATCACGCAGCTCAGTTGGACTTTTAATAGAGCCAGGAGGCAAATTATTATACCAAGTTTTAGCATCATCCTTTAATGAGAAAGGAAAATTTTTAGCAACAAAGTAAGTACGCATCTTGACATCATCAGAAAACAAGCTACTTATAGAAGAAAGTTCAATCATGTGTTCTACAACACTTTCTTTTTCAGTACCACAAAAGGGTGCTTTCTCTACAATAGCTATATGAGATAGATCAAGAGAAAAATCATAATCTTTATCCTTAATGCATATAGGAGATGTGGCAAATTTAGGATCATGAGATAACTTATGTCTAACAGTATATTGTGTGAGGAACTTTTTAATTTTTCTTACATCAGCAGTGGCATTGCATCTATTAATAAAATCATCATTAAGCTCCACATAATCTTCATCAGGATCATCACTAGAATAATCAAGTTCAGGTGAACTAACAGGAGTAGTAACATCAGGAGTTTCAGTATTTTCAATTTGTCTAGACCTAGCAATTGTAGCATCTAGAAAGGATCCCAATGAACCACTATCATCTAGCACAGCAGAAACATTATCAATATTATGAGAGTTTTCAGATTCAGCAGAAGTACCAGCAAGTGAAGCTTGCGGCGGTGAAACAAGTTGACTTATCACAGATGGTGAATCAAGTGTAGCAGAGGTACTCAGAGTTGTACCTTTTCTTGTAGTGGATGGTAATATGGCGACTTTAGGATCGCGAGTTTTACCCATGATGGAGAATTTGCAGCGAACAATATCAATCCAAGTGAACTTCCAAATAAAGCTATACTCCCCGGCAACGGCGCCAGAAAACAGTCTTGATGACCCACAAGTATAGGGGATCGCAGCAGTCTTCGCGGGTAGTAAAACCCAATTTATTGATTCGACACAAGGGGAGACAAAGAATACTTGGAAGCCTTAACAGCGGAGTTGTCAATTCAGCTGCACCTGGAAACAGACTTGCTCGCAAGAGTTTATCGATAGTAACAGTTTTATAGCGATAGCGATGGTGAAATCGTAGCAGCAGAGTAGCAGAGAAAGCAGTAGTGATTATAGTAAACAGCAGGATTAAAATACTGTAGGCACGGGGACGGATAACGGGCGTTGCATGGATGAGAGAAACTCATGTAACAATCATAGCAGGGCATTTGCAGATAATAATAAAACGGTGTCGAAGTACAAAGCAATCAATAGGCATGTGTTCCAATTATAGTCGTACGTGCTCGCAATGAGAAACTTGCACAACATCTTTTGTCCTACCAGCCGGTGGCAGCCGGGCCTCAAGGGAATCTACTAGATATTAAGGTACTCCTTTTAATAGAGTACCGGAGCAAAGCATTAACACTCCGTGAACACATGTGATCCTCACGTCACTACCATCCCCTCCGGTTGTCCCGATTTCTATCACTTCGGGGCCATTGGTTCCGGACAGCGACATGTGTATACAACTTGCAGGTAAGATCATAAACAATAAGTATCACGATGAAACAATAACATATTCAGATCTGAGATCATGGCACTCGGGCCCTAGTGACAAGCATTAAGCATAACAAGTTGCAACAATATCATCAAAGTACCAATTACGGACACTAGGCACTATGCCCTAACAATCTAATTCTATTACATGACCAATCTCATCCAATCCCTACCATCCCCTTTAGCCTACAGCGGGGGAATTACTCACACATGGATGGGGGAAACATTGCTGGTTGATGGAGAGGCGTCGGTGGTGATGCCGGCGATGATCTCCTCCAATTCCCCGTCCCGGCGGAGTGCCAGAACGGAGACTTCTGGCTCCCGAGACGGAGTTTCGCGATGTGGCGGCGTTCTGGAGGGTTTCTGGCGACTTCGACTTCTCCCCGTGCGTTTTTAGGTCGAAGGCAATAAGTAGTCCGAAGGAGGGCTTCGGGGGCCGACCGAGGCCGCCACACACTAGGGCCGCGCGGGCCCCTCCTGGGCCGCGTCGGCCTAGTGTGTGGGGCCCTCGGGCCCCCACCTGGCTTGCCCTTCTGGCTCCGCCAATATTCTGGGAAAATAGGACCTTCTGCATAAATTCCGAGGATTTTCCTGAAAGTTGGATTTCTGCATAAAAACGAGACACCAGAACAGTTCTGCTGAAAACAGCGTTAGTCCGCGTTAGTTGTATCCAAAACACACAAATTAGAGGCAAAACAATAGCAAAAGTGTTCGGGAAAGTAGATACGTTTTGGACGTATCAGTCAGCCTTCACCGGTTTACTAGAACTTCATGGAGTTCCTTTCCGGCCGCGTTCGCAGTTCCATATCCCGGAACAGGGAGTGACAGGTCACGATTCATTACACTCTGCAGAGGTGTGTTGCTTTACCCATAAGAGATCTTAACCTTGATGCCAACCGAGTCATGTTCTCGTCCACACTTCCTTTGGTGTGAGGCCCGGTATAAGGTCATAGCCAATCATATTCCTCCGCTACCTCATACACCCACCCGTTGTTGCAAACTCCGACCCTGGGTCCTCGTCAGTGTTCTTATACCAATTAAGGATGGCCCCCAACCACGACAACAATTCTGGGCTTACTACCATGAACTCCTTCGCCGGTAGATGCAACCCGTCATAGACCGCAATAACCGTGGGGACATAGGGTTCCCCAACCTCACGGCTTGCTCCTCGGGCTACAAGCTAGTGTATTACGGACAATGCCGTGGGGACTTAGGGCTCCCCAGCCTCACCGCTTGTCCCCTTGGAATACAAGTGTACTACGGTAAAGCGCATCCGTTGATGTAGAAGAGGTGGAAATGCGATTGACTACTCCGTCCCACTCCAGATCCTCTGGTTAACACGAGTTTTACGGCACAAGAATCACTGGACGACATTTGTTGTTTAATCCTAGATGGATATAAACCCTTGCAATGGAACCTCCACCATGTCAACACATTCCATGGTTCCATTGCCAACCACATAGTCATATTCATAGTTATGAAAGTAGTGGTTTTGCTTTTTTATGCACAAGTGATAAATCTAGTACTTTGCAAGTAATTTGATAAAAATACTCAAATGACATGAGCAAGTGATGAACTAGCCTTTCTTGACTGCGAGATTATGCAGAAAAGGTCTTCGATACACAATAACTCCAAATTCTGAAATAGCATCATCGTCCGGTAAGGACAATGTTTAAAAGATTGGCAAGGATGCAATAATGCATAAGTATGAGATGCAATCGTTCTAAGCGTGACCTAACCCCGATGATTTAGGATTAGTGAGTTATAATGATTAGTTCAAAGTGTATTACACTTTTAGAGTGATTCACAAACAAGGTTCTTTATTAAGGTTTGATTACTTGGGATTATAAACAAGTTATATAATAAAGCATAGTAATCAATGTAGCACACAAGGAATGATAATTGGCATAATGTTAACATGTAAAGAACAGTTGTCAGTTTTAGTACTATATGGCATGGTTAATTATTACTTGTGATATTCTTCAAAAGAATAACTTCTGAAGAACATGTTCTTTGATAGAGAACAAGTATGACAATTGGGTTTGTGGGATTCTATGGTTTCCTATGGTTCCAATTAGTTTTTGGAGTAAGGAGTTGATGGATCACAACAATGTTGGATTCATCGACACATAGGGCTTGTAAGGTTGAGTTAAGCCTAGGCATTCTAAGCAATTAATTAAACATGGTTGCGATCAAGGATGATTCATCTTGCTGGTGATAACTATAGCTAGGGTGTATAGATCCTATTAGGTACGGTGTATGAATACTCTCTATTTTCTTCAAAATAATAACTTTTGAAGAACACACTTCTTAAGTTATAAGAAGTATCTCAATTAAAGTTGAGATTGTCTAGGTTTGTTATTGGATCCACTAAGTAAAGAATGGTAGGTTCCTAGATAGGATGGTTCATAATTATGAAGTACTTTATAGTGTTTAGTGGACTACGATTATGTAATAACAAATATTGGGCATAGATGCTATTGGAGTTCATCACAATGGTGATGATACTAATTAAGGTTAATTAAGGATGAGATCCTTGGTAATAAGATCTAAGGTTTACACTTGGTTGATCCTATTTGATCATTTGGTTTTATTAGGATGTGAACATGAAATACTAAATTATTAGTGATAGGGTGATACGCGTACAGCACGCGTCCGTTGGGAACCCCAAGAGGAAGGTGTGATGCGTACAGCGGCAAGTTTTCCCTCAGTATGAAACCAAGGTTTATCGAACCAGTAGGAGCCAAGAAGCACGTTGAAGGTTGATGGCGGCGGGATGTAGTGCGGCGCAACACCAGGGATTCCGGCGCCAACGTGGAACCTGCACAACACAACCAAAGTACTTTGCCCCAACGAAACAGTGAGTTTGTCAATCTCACCGGCTTGCTGTAACAAAGGATTAGATGTATAGTGTGGATGATGATTGTTTGCAGAAAATAGTAGAACAAGATTACGATGGGATTGTATTTCAGTATAGAGAATTGGACGGGGGTCCACAGTTCACTAGAGGTGTCTCTCCCATAAGATAAACAGCATGTTGGGTGAACAAATTACAGTTGGGCAATTGACAAATAAAGAGGGCATGACCATGCACATACATATTATGGTGAGTATTGTGAGATTTAATTGGGCATTACGACAAAGTACATAGACCGCTATCCAGCATGCATCTATGCCTAAAAAGTCCACCTTCAGGTTATCATCCGAACCCCCTCCAGTATTAAGTTGCTAACAACAGACAATTGCATTAAGTATTGCGCGTAATGTAATCAGTGACTATATCCTCTAACATAGCACTAATATTTTATCCCTAGTGGCAATAGCACATCCATAATCTTAGAGATTTCTGTCACTTCCCCAGATTCACGGAGACATGAACCCACTATCGAGCATAAATACTCCCTCTTGGAGTTACAAGCATCTACTTGGCCAGAGCATCTACGAGTAACGGAGAGCATGCAAGATCATAAACAACACATAGACATAACTTTGATAATCAACATAACAAGTATTCTCTATTCATCGGATCCCAACAAACGCAACATATAGAATTACAGATAGATGATCTTGATCATGTTAGGCAGCTCACAAGATCTGACAATTAAGCACAATGGGGAGAAGACAACCATCTAGCTACTGCTATGGACCCATAGTCCAGGGGTAGACTACTCACACATCACTCCGGAGGCGACCATGGCGGCGTAGAGTCCTCCGGGAGATGATTCCCCTCTCCGGCAGGGTGCCGGAGGCGATCTCCTGAATCCCCCGAGATGGGATTGGCGGCGGCGGCGTCTCTGGAAGGTTTTCCGTATCGTGGCTCTCGGTACTGGGGGTTTCGCGATGGAGGCTTTAAGTAGGCGGAAGGGCAGGTCAGGAGGCGGCACGAGGGGCCCACACCATAGGGCCGCGCGGCCAGGGCAGGGGCCGCGCCGCCCTAGGGTGTCGCCACCTCGTGGCCCCACTTCGTCTCCTCTTCGGTCTTCTGGAAGCTTCGTGGCGAAATAGGACCCTGGGCGTTGATTTCGTCCAATTCCGAGAATATTTCGTTACTAGGATTTCTGAAACCAAAAACAGCAGAAAACAAAGAATCGGCACTTCGGCATCTTGTTAATAGGTTAGTTCCAGAAAATGCACGAATATGACATAAAGTGTGCATAAAACATGTAGATATCATCAATAATGTGGCATGGAACATAAGAAATTATCGATACGTCGGAGACGTATCAGCATCCCCAAGCTTAGCAAAGATAATTTCTGGAGTGACATGCCATCATAACCTTGATCATACTAGTTGTAAAGCATATGTAGTGAATGCAGCGATCAAAACAATGTATATGACATGAGTAAACAAGTGAATCATATAGCAAAGACTTTTCATGAATAGTACTTCAAGACAAGCATCAATAAGTCTTGCATAAGAGTTAACTCATAAAGCAATAATTCAAAGTAAAGGCATTGAAGCAACACAAAGGAAGATTAAGTTTCAGCGGTTGCTTTCAACTTATAACATGTATATCTCATGGATATTGTCAACATAGAGTAATATAATAAGTGCAATATGCAAGTATGTAGGAATCAATGCACAGTTCACACAAGTGTTTGCTTCTTGAGGTGGAGAGAAATAGGTGAACTGACTCAACAATGAAAGTAAAAGAATGGTCCTCCATAGAGGAAAAGCATCGATTGCTATATTTGTGCTAGAGCTTTGATTTTGAAAACATGAAACAATTTTGTCAACGGTAGTAATAAAGCATATGTATCATGTAAATTATATCTTACAAGTTGCAAGCCTCATGCATAGTATACTAATAGTGCCCGCACCTTGTCCTAATTAGCTTGGACTACCGGATCATCACAATGCACATGTTTTAACCAAGTGTCACAAAGGGGTACCTCTATGCCGCCTGTACAAAGGTCTAAGGAGAAAGCTCGCATTGGATTTCTCGCTATTGATTATTCTCAACTTAGACATCCATACCGGGACAATATAGACAACAGATAATGGACTCCTCTTTTATGCATAAGCATGTAACAACAATTAATAATTTTCTCATATGAGATTGAGGATATTGTCCAAAACTGAAACTTCCACCATGGATCATGGCTTTAGTTAGCGGCCCAATGTTCTTCTCTAACAATATGCATGCTTAACCATAAGGTGGTAGATCTCTCTTACTTCAGACAAGACGAACATGCATAGCAACTCACATGAAATTCAACAAAGAGTAGTTGATGGCGTCCCCAGTGAAGATGGTTATCGCACAACAAGCAACTTAATAAGAGATAAAGTGCATAAGTACATATTCAATACCACAATAGTTTTTAAGCTATTTGTCCCATGAGCTATATATTGCAAAGGTGAATGATGGAATTTTAAAGGTAGCACTCAAGCAATTTACTTTGGAATGGCGGAGAAATACCATGTAGTAGGTAGGTATGGTGGACACAAATGGCATAGTGGTTGGCTCAAGTATTTTGGATGCATGAGAGGTATTCCCTCTCGATACAAGGTTTAGGCTAGCAAGGCTTATTTGAAACAAACACAAGGATGAACCGGTGTAGCAAAACTCACATAAAAGACATATTGAAAACATTATAAAACTCTACACCGTCTTCCTTGTTGTTCAAACTCAATACTAGAAATTATCTAGACCTTAGAGAGACAAAATATGCAAACCAAATTTTAGCATGCTCTATGTATTTCTTCATTAATAGGTGCAAAGTATATGATGCAAGAGCTTAAACATGAGCACAACAATTGCCAAGTATCACATTATCCAAGACATTATAGCAATTTACTACATGTATCATTTTCCAATTCCAACCATATAACAATTTAACGAAGAAGAAACTTCGCCATGAATACTATGAGTAAAGCCTAAGGACATACTTGTCCATATGCTACAGCGGAGCGTGTCTCTCTCTCATACAATGAATGCTAGGATCCATTTTATTCAAACAAAACAAAAACAAACCGACGCTCCAAGCAAAGCACATAAGATGTGATGGAATAAAAATATAGTTTCAGGGGAGGAACCTGATAATGTTGTCGATGAAGAAGGGGATGCCTTGGGCATCCCCAAGCTTAGATGCTTGAGTCTTCTTAGGATATGCAGGGGTGAACCACCGGGGCATCCCCAAGCTTAGAGCTTTCACTCTCCTTGATCATGTTGCATCATACTCCTCTCTTGATCCTTGAAAACTTCCTCCACACCAAACTTAGAACAACTCATTAGAGGGTTAGCGACAATAAAAATTAACATGTTCAGAGGTGACACAATCATTCTTAACACTTCTGGACATTGCATAAAGCTACTGGACATTAATGGATCAAAGAAATTCATCCAACATAGCAAAAGAGGCAATGCGAAATAAAAGGCAGAATCTGTCAAAACAGAACAGTTCGTATTGACGAATTTTATCGAGGCACCAGACTTGCTCAAATGAAAATGCTCAAATTGAATGAAAGTTGCGTACATATCTGAGGATCACTCACGTAAATTGGCATAATTTTCTGAGTTACCTACAGAGAAAACAGCCCAGATTCGTGACAGAAAAGAAATCTGTTTCTGCGCAGTAATCCAAATCTAGTATGAACTTTTCTATCAACGACATTACTTGGCACAACAAAACACTAAACTAAGATAAGGAGAGGTTGCTACAGTAGTAAACAACTTCTAAGACACAAAATAAAAACAAAGTACTGTAGTAAAAACATGGGTTGTCTCCCATAAGCGCTTTTCTTTAACGCCTTTCAGCTAGGCGCAGAAAGTGTGTATCAAGTATTATCAAGAGACGAAGTGCCAACATCATAATTTGTTCTAATAATAGAATCAAAAGGTAACTTCATTCTCTTTCTAGGGAAGTGTTCCATACCTTTCTTGAGAGGAAATTGATATTTTATATTACCTTCCTTCATATCAATGATAGCACCAACAGTTCGAAGAAAAGGTCTTCCCAATATAATGGGACAAGATGCATTGCATTCAATATCCAAGACAACAAAATCAACGGGGACAAGGTTATTGTTAACGGTAATGCGAACATTATCAACTTTCCCCAAAGGTTTCTTTGTAGAATGATCAGCAAGATTAACATCCAAATAACAATTTTTTAGCGGTGGCAAGTCAAGCATATTATAAATTTTCTTAGGCATAACAGAAATACTTGCACCAAGATCACTGATACGTCTCCAACGTATCGATAATTTCTTATGTTCCATGCCACATTATTGATGTTATCTACATGTTTTATGCACACTTTATGTCATATTCGTGCATTTTCTGGAACTAACCTATTAACAAGATGCCGAAGTGCCGATTCTGCTGTTTCTCGCTGTTTTTGGTTTCAGAAATCCTAGTAAGGAAATATTCTCGGAATTGGACGAAATCAACGCCCAGGGTCCTATTTTGCCACGAAGCTTCCAGAAGTCCGAAGAAGAGACGAAGAGGGGCCACGAGGGGGCCACACCCTAGGGCGGCGCGGCCCCCCCCCTTGGCCGCGCGGCCCTGTGGTGTGGGGCCCTCGTGCCGCCACTTGACCTGCCCTTCCGCCTACAAATAGCCTCCGTGACGAAAACCCCAGTACCGAGAGCCACGATACGGAAAACCTTCCAGAGACGCCGCTGCCGCCGATCCCATCTCGAGGGATCCAGGAGATCGCCTCCGGCACCCTGCCGGAGAGGGGAATCATCTCCCGGAGGACTCTACGCCGCCATGGTCGCCTCCGGTGTGATGTGTGAGTAGTCTACCCCTGGACTATGGGTCCATAGCAGTAGCTAGATGGTTGTCTTCTCCCCATTGTGCTATCATTGTCGGATCTTGTGAGCTGCCTAACATGATCAAGATCATCTATCTGTAATTCTATATGTTGCGTTTGTTGGGATCCGATGAATAGAGAATACTTGTTATGTTGATTATCAAAGCTATGTGTATGTGTTGTTTATGATCTTGCATGCTCTCCGTTATTAGTAGATGCTCTGGCCAAGTTGATGCTAGTAACTCCAAGAGGGAGTATTTATGCTCGATAGTGGGTTCATGTCTCCGTGAATCTGGAGGGGTGACAAGAACCTCTAAGGTTATGGATGTGCTGTTGCCACTAGGGATAAAACATTGGTGCTATGTTCAAGGATGTAGTCACTAGTTACATTACGCGCAATACTTAATGCAATTGTCTGTTGTTAGCAACTTAATACTGGAGGGGGTTCGGATGATAACCTGAAGGTGGACTTTTTAGGCATAGATGCAGCTGGATGGCGGTCTATGTACTTTGTCGTAATGCCCAATTAAATCTCACTATACTCATCATAATATGTATGTGCATGGTCATGCCCTCTTTATTTGTCAATTGCCCAACTGTAATTTGTTCACCCAACATGCCGTTTGTCTTATGGGAGAGACACCTCTAGTGAACTGTGGACCCCGGTCCAATTCTCTTTACTGAAATACAATCTACTGCAATACTTGTTCTACTGTTTTCTGCAAACAATCATCTTCCACACAATACGGTTAATCCTTTGTTACAGCAAGCCGGTGAGATTGACAACCTCACTGTTTCGTTGGGGCAAAGTACTTTGGTTGTGTTGTGCAGGTTCCACGTTGGCGCCGGAATCCCTGGTGTTGCGCCGCACTACATCCCGCCGCCATCAACCTTCAACGTGCTTCTTGGCTCCTCCTGGTTCGATAAACCTTGGTTTCTTTCTGAGGGAAAACTTGCTGCTGTGCGCATCATACCTTCCTCTTGGGGTTCCCAACGAACGTGTGAGTTACACGTCATCAAGCTCTTTTTCTGGCGCCGTTGCCGGGGAGATCAAGACACGTTGCAAGGGGAGTCTCCACTTCTCAATCTCTTTACTTTGTTTTTGTCTTGCTTAGTTTTATTTACTACTTTGTTTGCTGCACTAAATCAAAATACAAAAAAAATTAGTTGCTAGTTTTACTTTACTTGCTATCTTGTTTGCTATATCAAAAACACAAAAAAATTAGTTTACTTGCATTTACTTTATCTAGTTTGCTTTATTTACTGTTGCTAAAATGGCCAACCCTGAAAATACTAAGTTGTGTGACTTCACAACCACAAATAATAATGATTTCTTATGTACACCTATTGCTCCACCTGCTACTACAGCAGAATTCTTTGAAATTAAACCTGCTTTACTGAATCTTGTTATGCGAGAGCAATTTTCTGGTGTTAGTTCTGATGATGCTGCTGCCCATCTTAATAATTTTGTTGAACTATGTGAAATGCAAAAATATAAAGATGTAGATGGGGACATTATAAAATTAAAATTGTTCCCTTTCTCATTAAGAGGAAGAGCTAAAGATTGGTTGGTATCTCTGCCTAAGAATAGTATTGATTCATGGACTAAATGCAAGGATGCTTTTATTGGTAGATATTATCCCCCTGCTAAAATTATATCTTTGAGGAGTAGCATAATGAATTTTAAACAATTAGATACTGAACATGTTGCTCAAGCTTGGGAAAGAATGAAATCTTTGGTTAAAAATTGCCCAACCCATGGACTGACTACTTGGATGATCATCCAAACCTTCTATGCAGGATTAAATTTTTCTTCGCGGAATTTATTGGATTCAGCTGCTGGAGGTACCTTTATGTCCATCACTCTTGGTGAAGCAACAAAGCTTCTTGATAATATGATGATCAACTACTCTGAATGGCACACGGAAAGAGCTCCACAAGGTAAGAAGGTAAATTCTGTCGAAGAAACCTCTTCCTTGAGTGATAAGATTGATGCTATTATGTCTATGCTTGTGAATGATAGGACTAATATTGATCCTAATAATGTTCCTTTAGCTTCATTGGTTGCACAAGAAGAACATGTTGATGTAAACTTCATTAAAAATAATAATTTTAACAACAATGCTTACCGGAACAATTCTAGTAACAACTATAGGCCATATCCTTATAATAATGGCAACGGCTATGGTAATTCTTATGGGAATTCTTACAACAATAATAGGAATTCACCCCCTGGACTTGAAGCCATGCTTAAAGAATTTATTAGTACACAAACTGCTTTTAACAAATCTGTTGAATAAAAGCTTGGGAAAATTGATATACTTGCTTCTAAAGTCGATAGTCTTGCTGCTGATGTTGATCTTTTGAAATCGAAAGTTTTGCCTAATGAAAATCATCATAATAAAATTGTTACTACAGCAAATGCCATTCAAGTTAGAATTAATGAGAATATAAGATTAATGGCTGAACTGCGTGCTAGGTGGGATAGAGAAGAAAATGAAAAACTAGCTAAAGAGAAGAATATAGCTAAAGTTTGGACTATTACCACCACTAGTAATGCTAATGCTACACATGTTGCTGCACCTCCTACTAATAATAATAAAAGAATTGGTGTTAGCAATGTTTCCACTTCTAATGCAAAGCGCGAGAAACCGCACTGAAACCGCTAAAATCAAAACCGCTTGTGATAAAGCTGCTGAAATTTTTTCCAACATTGGGGATGATGATCCCATTGCTTTAGATTATAATGGTTTGAATTTTGATGATTGCCACATCTCTGAAGTTATAAAGTTCTTGCAAAAACTTGCTAAAAGTCCTAATGCTAGTGCTATAAATTTGGCTTTCACGCAACATATTACAAATGCTCTCATAAAAGCTAGAGAAGAGAAACTAGAGCGCGAAGCCTCTATTCCTAAAAAGCTAGAGGATGGTTGGGAGCCCATCATTAAGATGAAGGTTAAAGATTTTGATTGTAATGCCTTATGTGATCTTGGTGCAAGTATTTCTGTTATGCCTGAGAAAATTTATAATATGCTTGACTTGCCACCGCTGAAAAATTGTTATTTGGATGTTAATCTTGCTGATCATTCTACAAAGAAACCTTTGGGGAAAGTTGATAATGTTCGCATTACCGTTAACAATAACCTTGTCCCCGTTGATTTTGTTGTCTTGGATATTGAATGCAATGCATCTTGTCCCATTATATTGGGAAGACCTTTTCTTCGAACTGTTGGTGCTATCATTGATATGAAGGAAGGTAATATTAAATATCAATTTCCTCTCAAGAAAGGTATGGAACACTTCCCTAGAAAGAGAATGAAGTTACCCTTTGATTCTATTATGAGAACAAATTATGATGTTGACACTTCGTCTCTTGATAATACTTGATACACACTTTCTGCGCCTAGCTGAAAGGCGTTAAAGAAAAGCGCTTATGGGAGACAACCCATGTTTTACCTACAGTACTTTGTTTTTATTTTGTGTCTTGGAAGTTTTTTACTACTATAGCAACCTCTCCTTATCTTAGTTTAGTGTTTTGTTGTGCCAAGTAAAGCCGTTGATAGAAAAGTAAGTACTAGATTTGGATTACTGCGCAGAAACAGATTTCTTTGCTGTCACGAATCTGGGCTGTTTTCCCCTGTAGGTAACTCAGAAAATTATGCCAATTTACGTGAGTGATCCTCAGATATGTACGCAACTTTCATTCAATTTGAGCATTTTCATTTGAGCAAGTCTGGTGCCATTTTAAAATTCGTCAATACGAACTGTTCTGTTTTGACAGATTCTGCCTTTTATTTCGCATTGCCTCTTTTGCTATGTTGGATGAATTTCTTTGATCCACTAATGTCCAGTAGCTTTATGCAATGTCCAGAAGTGTTAAGAATGATTGTGTCACCTCTGAATATGTTAATTTTTATTGTACACTAACCCTCTAATGAGTTGTTCTAAGTTTGGTGTGGAGGAAGTTTTCAAGGATCAAGAGAGGAGTATGATGCAACATGATCAAGGAGAGTGAAAGCTCTAAGCTTGGGGATGCCCCGGTGGTTCACCCCTGCATATATTAAGAAGACTCAAGCGTCTAAGCTTGGATATGCCCAAGGCATCCCCTTCTTCATCGACAACATTATCAGGTTCCTCCCCTGAAACTATATTTTTATTCCATCACATCTTATGTGCTTTTCTTGGAGCGTCGGTTTGTTTTTGTTTTTATTTTGTTTGAATAAAATGGATCCTAGCATTCACTTTATGGGAGAGAGACACGCTCCGCTGTAGCATATGGACAAGTATGTCCTTGGTTTCTACTCATAGTATTCATGGCGAAGTTTCTTATTCGTTAAATTGTTATATGGTTGGAATTGGAAAATGATACATGTAGTAATTGCTATTAATGTCTTGGGTAATGTGATACTTGGCAATTGTTATGCTCATGTTTAAGCTCTTGCATCATATGCTTTGCACCCATTAATGAAGAAATACATAGAGCATGCTAAAATTTGGTTTGCATATTTGGTCTCTCTAAGGTCTAGATAATTTCTAGTATTGAGTTTGAACAACAAGGAAGACGGTGTAGAGTCTTATAATGTTTACAATATGTCTTTTATGTGAGTTTTGCTGCACCGGTTCATCCTTGTGTTTGTTTCAAATAAGCCTTGCTAGCCTAAAACCTTGTATCGAGAGGGAATACTTCTCATGCATCCAAAATACTTGAGCCAACCACTATGCCATTTGTGTCCACCATACCTACCTACTACATGGTATTTTCCGCCATTCCAAAGTAAATTGCTTGAGTGCTACCTTTAAAATTCCATCATTCACCTTTGCAATATATAGCTCATGGGACAAATAGCTTAAAAACTATTGTAGTATTGAATATGTAATTATGCACTTTATCTCTTATTAAGTTGCTTGTTGTGCGATAACCATGTTCACTGGGGACGCCATCAACTATTCAATGTTGAATTTCATGTGAGTTGCTATGCATGTTCGTCTTGTCTGAAGTAAGAGAGATCTACCACCTTATGATTAAGCATGCATATTCTTAGAGAAGAACATTGGGCCGCTAACTAAAGCCATGATCCATGGTAGAAGTTTCAGTTTTGGACATATATCCTCAATCTCAAATGAGAAAATTATTAATTGTTGTTACATGCTTATGCATAAAAGAGGAGTCCATTATCTATTGTCTATGTTGTCCCGGTATGGATGTCTAAGTTGAGAATAATCAATAGCGAGAAATCCAATGCGAGCTTTCTCCTTAGACCTTTGTACAGGCGGCATAGAGGTACCCCTTTGTGACACTTGGTTAAAACATGTGCATTGTGATGATCCGGTAGTCCAAGCTAATTAGGACAAGGTGCGGGCACTATTAGTATACTATGCATGAGGCTTGCAACTTGTAAGATATAATTTACATGATACATATGCTTTATTACTACCGTTGACAAAATTGTTTCATGTTTTCAAAATCAAAGCTCTAGCACAAATATAGCAATCGATGCTTTTCCTCTATGAAGGACCATTCTTTTACTTTCAATGTTGAGTCAGTTCACCTATTTCTCTCCACCTCAAGAAGCAAACACTTGTGTGAACTGTGCATTGATTCCTACATACTTGCTTATTGCACTTATTATATTACTCTATGTTGACAATATCCATGAGATATACATGTTATAAGTTGAAAGCAACCGCTGAAACTTAATCTTCCTTTGTGTTGCTTCAATGCTTTTACTATGAATTATTGCTTTATGAGTTAACTCTTATGCAAGACTTAATTGATGCTTGTCTTGAAGTGCTATTCATGAAAAGTCTTTGCTTTATGATTCACTTGTTTACTCATGTCATACACATTGTTTTGATCGCTGCATTCACTACATATGCTTTACAAATAGTATGATCAAGGTTATGATGGCATGTCACTCCGTAAATTATCTCGTGTTATCGTTTTACTCGCTCGGGACGAGCAGAACAAAGCTTGGGGATGCTGATACGTCTCCAACGTATCGATAATTTCTTATGTTCCATGCCACATTATTGATGTTATCTACATGTTTTATGCACACTTTATGTCATATTCGTGCATTTTCTGGAACTAACCTATTAACAAGATGCCGAAGTGCCAGTTGCTGTTTTCTGCTGTTTTTGGTTTCAGAAATCCTAGTAAGGAAATATTCTCGAAATTGGACGAAATCAACGCCCAGGGTCCTATTTTGCCACGAAGCTTCCAGAAGTCCGAAGAAGAGACGAAGAGGGGCCACGAGGGGGCCACACCCTAGGGCGGCGCGGCCCCCCCCCCTTGGCCGCGCGGCCCTATGGTGTGGGGCCCTCGTGCCGCCTCTTGACCTGCCCTTCCGCCTACAAATAGCCTCCGTGACGAAAACCCCAGTACCGAGAGCCACGATACGGAAAACCTTCCAGAGACGCCGCCGCCGATCCCATCTCGAGGGATCCAGGAGATCGCCTCCGGCACCCTGCCGGAGAGGGGAATCATCTCCCGGAGGACTCTATGCCGCCATGGTCGCCTCCGGTGTGATGTGTGAGTAGTCTACCCCTGGACTATGGGTCCATAGCAGTAGCTAGATGGTTGTCTTCTCCCCATTGTGCTATCATTGTCGGATCTTGTGAGCTGCCTAACATGATCAAGATCATCTATCTGTAATTCTATATGTTGCATTTGTTGGGATCCGATGAATAGAGAATACTTGTTATGTTGATTATCAAAGCTATGTCTATGTGTTGTTTATGATCTTGCATGCTCTCCGTTATTAGTAGATGCTCTGGCCAAGTTGATGCTAGTAACTCCAAGAGGGAGTATTTATGCTCGATAGTGGGTTCATGTCTCCGTGAATCTGGAGGGGTGACAAGAACCTCTAAGGTTATGGATGTGCTGTTGCCACTAGGGATAAAACATTGGTGCTATGTTCAAGGATGTAGTCACTAGTTACATTACGCGCAATACTTAATGCAATTGTCTGTTGTTAGCAACTTAATACTGGAGGGGGTTCGGATGATAACCTGAAGGTGGACTTTTTAGGCATAGATGCAGCTGGATGGCGGTCTATGTACTTTGTCGTAATGCCCAATTAAATCTCACTATACTCATCATAATATGTATGTGCATGGTCATGCCCTCTTTATTTGTTAATTGCCCAACTGTAATTTGTTCACCCAACATGCTGTTTGTCTTATGGGAGAGACACCTCTAGTGAACTGTGGACCCCGGTCCAATTCTCTTTACTGAAATACAATCTACTGCAATACTTGTTCTACTGTTTTCTGCAAACAATCATCTTCCACACAATACGGTTAATCCTTTGTTACAGCAAGCCGGTGAGATTGACAACCTCACTGTTTCGTTGGGGCAAAGTACTTTGGTTGTGTTGTGCAGGTTCCACGTTGGCGCCGGAATCCCTGGTGTTGCGCCGCACTACATCCCGCCGCCATCAACCTTCAACGTGCTTCTTGGCTCCTCCTGGTTCGATAAACCTTGGTTTCTTTCTGAGGGAAAACTTGCTGCTGTGCGCATCATACCTTCCTCTTGGGGTTCCCAACGAACGTGTGAGTTACACGCCATCAATCACATAAAGCATTACAATCAAAATCTTTAACCTTCATCTTAATGATGGGCTCCCAACCATCCTCTAGCTTTCTAGGAATAGAAGCTTCGCGCTCTAGTTTCTCTTCTCTAGCTTTTATGAGAGCATTTGTAATATGTTGCGTGAAAGCCAAATTTATAGCACTAGCATTAGGACTTTTAGCAAGTTTTTGCAAGAACTTTATAACTTCAGAGATGTGGCAATCATCAAAAATCAAACCATTATAATCTAAAGCAATGGGATCATCATCCCCAATGTTGGAAAAAATTTCAGCAGTTTTATCACAGGCAGTTTCAGCAGTTTTAGCAGTTTCAGGCAGTTTCTCGCGCCTTGCATTAGAAGTGGTAACATTGCTAACACCAATTCTTTTATTATTATTAGTAGGAGGTGCAGCAACTTGTGTAGCATTAGCATTACTAGTGGTGGTAATAGTCCAAACTTTAGCTACATTCTTCTCTTTAGCTAGTTTTTCATTTTCTTCTCTATCCCACCTAGCACGCAGTTCAGCCATTAATCTTATATTCTCATTAATTCTAACTTGGATGGAATTTGCTGTAGTAACAATTTTATTATGATGATTCTCATTAGGCATAACTTTCGATTTCAAAAGATCAACATCAGCAGCAAGACTATCGACTTTTGAAGCAAGTATATCAATTTTCCCAAGCTTTTCTTCAACAGATTTGTTAAAAGCAGTTTGTGTACTAATAAATTCTTTAAGCATGGCTTCAAGTCCAGGGGGTGTGTTCCTATTATTATTGTAAGAATTCCCATAAGAATTACCATAGCCGTTGCCATTATTATAAGGATATGGCCTATAGTTGTTACTAGAATTGTTCCGGTAAGCATTGTTGTTGAAATTATTATTTTTAATGAAGTTTACATCAACATGTTCTTCTTGGGCAACCAATGAAGCTAACGGAACATTATTAGGATCAATATTAGTCCTATCATTCACAAGCATAGACATAATAGCATCAATCTTATCACTCAAGGAAGAGGTTTCTTCGACAGAATTTACCTTCTTACCTTGTGGAGCTCTTTCTGTGTGCCATTCAGAGTAGTTGATCATCATATTATCAAGAAGCTTTGTTGCTTCACCAAGAGTGATGGACATAAAGGTACCTCCAGCAGCTGAATCCAATAAATTCCGCGAAGAAAAATTTAGTCCTGCATAGAAGGTTTGGATGATCATCCAAGTAGTCAGTCCATGTGTTGGGCAATTTTTAACCAAAGATTTCATTCTTTCCCAAGCTTGAGCAACATGTTCAGTATCTAATTGTTTAAAATTCATTATGCTACTCCTCAAAGATATAATTTTAGCAGGGGGATAATATCTACCAATAAAAGCATCCTTGCATTTAGTCCAGGAATCAATACTATTCTTAGGCAGAGATAGCAACCAATCTTTAGCTCTTCCTCTTAATGAGAAAGGGAACAATTTTAATTTTATAATGTCACCATCTATATCTTTATACTTTTGCATCTCACATAGTTCAACAAAATTATTAAGATGGGCAGCAGCATCATCAGAACTAACACCAGAAAATTGCTCTCGCATAACAAGATTCAGTAAAGCAGGTTTAATTTCAAAGAATGCTGCTGTCGGAGCAGGTGGAGCACTGGGTGTGCATCTGAAAGCATTATTATGGGGGGTTGTGCACTCACACAACTGAGTATTTTCAGGGGTGGCCATTTTAGCAACAAGAATAAAGCAAACTAGATAAAGTAAATGCAAGTAACTAATTTTTTTGTGTTTTTGATATAGCAAACAAGATAGCAAATAAAGTAAAACTAGCAACTAATTTTTTGTATTTTGATTTAGTGCAGCAAACAAAGTAGTAAATAAAACTAAGCAAGACAAAAACAAAGTAAAGAGATTGGGATGTGGAGACTCCCCTTGCAGCGTGTCTTGATCTCCACTGCAACGGCGCCAGAAAACGTGCTTGATACGCGTACAACACGCGTCCGTTGGGAACCCCAAGAGGAAGGTGTGATGCGTACAGTGGCAAGTTTTCCCTCAGTATGAAACCAAGGTTTATCGAACCAGTAGGAGCCAAGAAGCATGTTGAAGGTTGATGGCGGCGGGATGTAGTGCGGCGCAACACTAGGGATTCCGGCGCCAACGTGGAACCTGCACAACACAACCAAAGTACTTTGCCCCAACGAAACAGTGAGGTTGTCAATCTCACCGGCTTGCTGTAACAAAGGATTAGATGTATAGTGTGGATGATGATTGTTTGCGTAAAACAAGAGAACGATTGCAAGAGATTGTATTTCAAGATAGAGAATTGGACCGGGTCCACAGCTCACTAGAGGTGTCTCTCCCATAAGATAAACAAAGCATGTTGGGTGAACAAATTACAGTTGGGCAATTGACAAATAAAGAGGGCATGACCATGCACATACATATTATGATGAGTATTGTGAGATTTAATTGGGCATTACGACAAAGTACATAGACCGCTATCCAGCATGCATCTATGCCTAAAAAGTCCACCTTCAGGTTATCATCCGAACCCCCTCCAGTATTAAGTTGCTAACAACAGACAATTGCATTAAGTATTGCGCGTAATGTAATCAGTGACTATCACTACAAGAAAAGTTCTGATAGACAACGTCTCAAAATCGTCCGCTAAGGGGTATTTTTCGTCGCCTATGGGCCTAACCCGACGATATGGGTTCTCATAGGAAATCGTCGTGCAAAGTCCTACGACGATTTTTCGGTCCGTCGCGCTTGGGCGCCTCTTCCGCCACGGAAAATCGGACCGTTGCCCAAGTGTTTCCGGAGCCCGTTGATCGCCGACGTCATGCAAACTGACACGTGGCAGACGCCGTTAACTGGCAGTTAACGGCGTTAACCGGCTGAAACCCCGTGGTAGATGGTAGGCCCACACGAGGCCTGCCACGTCTTAAGCGGGCCGGCCCATTAAGTTTGCGGGCCGGGCCAGCTGACTTAGTTTGACCGGTCAACTATATAGCTGGGCTGGTCAATTAGTTACGTGGGCCGGGCCTAACCTCTAAGGTTGACTGGTCAAAACTTTAATGGGCCGGCCCACTAAGTATGTGGGCCGGGCCGAATGCACTCGTTTGACCGGTCAACAGGCAAAAGGGCCGGCCCACAAGACATGTGGGACCCACTTTCCTGGTATCGGGCCGGCCCATTTACAAAGTGGGGTCCACATTAAAGCAACTGGGCCGGCCCAAGAAGTTATTGGGCCGGCCCAATTAGCATGTGGGTCCCACTTTCCTGCTATCGAGCCGGCCCATTTAGTACGTGGGGTCCACATTTGATCAAATGGGCTGGCCCAACAAGCCAGTGGGCCGGGCCAAAAGCACCGGTGGGTCCCACTTTCCTGTTAAAGGGCCAGCCCATTTAGTATGTGGGGTCCACCATATAGCAAGTGGGCCGGCCCAACAAGATAGTGGGCCGGCCCAACAAGATAGTGGGCCGGGCCAAAAACACAGGTGGGTCCCACTTTCCAGTTAAAGGGCTGGCCCATTTAGTATGTGGGGTCCACCATATAGCAAGTGGGCCGGCCCAACAAGATAGTGGGCCGGGCCAAAACACTGGTGGGTCCCACTTTCCTGTTAAAGGGCCGGCCCATTTAGTATGTGGGGTCCACCATATAGCAAGTGGGCCGGCCCAACACGCTAGTGGGCCGGGCCAAAAACACAGGTGGGTCCCACTTTCCAGTTAAAGGGCCGGCCCATTTAGTATGTGGGGTCCACCATATAGCAAGTGGGCTGGCCCAACAAGATAGTGGGCCGGGCCAAAAACACAGGTGGGTCCCACTTTCGTTTTAAAGGGTCGGCCCATTTAGTATGTGGGGGCCACCACAAAAGCAATTGGGCTGGCCCAAATAGTTAGTGGGCCGGCCCAGTAGTGGGTGGGGTCCACCTTAAAGCAAGTGGGCTGGCCCAATAAAAGTGCGGGGTCCACAGTAAATCAAGTGGGCTGGCCCAATAAGTATGTGGGCCAGCCCGTTTAGTTGCTGTTTATATGCCGGCGTAATAGGCGCTTTAGGATTTTGCGGGCCGGCACATATGTGATTTCGCTTAATTGGGCCGTTTAAGGGATGGGAATTCGTGATTTAGATATTGAGAATATTTACGCAGCATTGATATCTGTCGGATAGCCTCACTTACCACAAGCACCAAAGAAAAAATGCGCGAAAGAACTATAAAAACTAACTAAATATTACATCAGCTGCAAGGCATTGAAAAAATATTACAGAACCCAGAGAAATTGAATGGTAATTAAACCTAGCAATACAATGAAGGGATCCGGCAATCTTTTAAGTTGTCCATGCAGCACCTATATCCGAAACAAAGACATTACAAGTTAAGACAGCAACAATGGAAAGGCAAAGACACTACAATATTGTTTGCCAAAGAATTTGGAACTCATCATTTCGTCGTTATAACAAGATCATTGTAATGCGCACAATAAGCAAACAAAGAGTGCATGCCGCATACCAACAGCCAATATAACAGAGCATGTTAGAATGAAACAACAGACTTACTACTGTCGAGTCCCATGCAAACGAACATGTTCAGGGAGTACAAAATTGGCATGAACAACATAATAGCAGGCTATAAATTTTGTAACAACGACTGAGCAAGATGAAGTTATGATGGCTACATCTACAGAGCAGGGAATGTAAACCAAAAATAGAAATTACGATGGCAAAAGCTAAAGAGGAGGGAATGTGAACCAACATGTGCCAAGTGCAATTACTTCATTTTGGCCGTGAACTAAATAATACTCCTGAACTTATAGTGAAGGGGATGCAAATCAAGATGTTTCGGGATATAAACTTGTAATGAGCAACACATAGAGGATAGTTAATGCTGGAGCTTAGGATGGACCAGATACAGAATATAGTGGGATCACCTGTGAACTTGTATAAGAGGGAATGCAAACCAATATGTTCAGCTTTCCATATGTGAGCGTCATGCCAAGTCAGAGAAACAAGTCAATAATGCAGCTTTTGAAGAACAAGATGGCACGCAAAATTATTATCTAGTAGTATGACAAGTTTATTTGTACTACAGGCTAGATAGCAGAGTGATAGCATGCCAAACTAAGTCCTTACTTTGTTAGCTTACAATGAACTAGATACAAAAAATGGCATCACCTGTAGTACAGGGAATGCAAGCCAACATGTTCATGGAGTAAAAAATTGGCACAAACAACATAGTAGCAGGCCATAATTTTTGTAACAACGACTGAGCAAGATAAAGTTATGATGGCTAGATCTACAGAGCAGGGAATGTAAACCAAATATAGAAGTTACGATGCCAAAAGCTATAGAGCAGGGAATGCGAACCAACATGTGCAATTACTTAAAATTGGCCATGAACTAAATAATAGCAGGATGTTACTATAATACCTATAATTTTTGTAACAACGACTGAGCAAGATAGAAGTTATGATGGCTACATCTACAGAGCAGGGAATGCAAACCAAAATGTTCAATCGCTTAAAGTTAGCAATGAAGTAGAAAATAGCAACGTGTTACGGTCATAGCTAGGAATGAACTAAAAGAGCTTCAGACAAACAAGCATCTGAACCCAGAACATGGCGCTAAAACAAGGGACTTACATTAGGAGAAGCACTCTGTGGGAGTCACAGCAGATCTTCCTGGGGTTGATAGATCGGGTGATGAAGTACGCTACATGTGCTACTTGGGGTTGGAGAGACGGCCATTACACTTCATGGTTACTCATCTCATCTGCAAAAACGTAACGGCGCGTCGTTAGCACAAACATGTTCCCCCAAGATTAAGAGTTTAGATCATGCACGGCGCCGGTGAAGCAGATCCGGTTCATGCACAGCGGTGTCGGTGAGCAAGATACGATGCGGTGGATGACGGATCCGGCGAAGCGGCTCCGGTGGGGTGGACGATACCGCAGCTGAAGCGACTGCGGTAGACTGCTGGATGAGCATATGGTTTCGAGGTTCGGCGGGGATGATCCGGTCCGGTTGATGACGGCGTCGATGAAGCGGCTCTGGCAGGCAGCCGGATGACGAGGATCGCGAGGGCTCGGGTAGGCCAGGGAAGTCCGGCGGGGATGTTCCGGTGCGGTGGTCATGGAGGTGGGAGAGAGGGACTTGGGAAGTTCCGGTGGGTGGTCTGAAGGAAATGTATTTTTTTTGGGAGGGTTTCCTGGGCTAGGGAGGTGGTGATCCAAAAAATGACGGGCAGACCCCCCCACCAACCGACTTTGCTGCCATCTCCACAGGGGTAGAATAGGAATTTGGAAGCGTGTGAAATTTTTGTATTTTGTGGGCGGCAAGTTTTGCCGCTATGAGATTTTGAATTTGGCCACCGTCCAAGTATAATGATAAAAAATTGTGACACCGTACTAGTACCTCTGTTCAAGGCCGAGTGCAAAATCAAATCATCATCACGTTGAATATAGGTCACTACCATGATCATGATCTATCTTCTGGACAGAGATCCAGTGCCCCACGTTCACAGGGCACAACGTGACCTGAGGCTTCCCATCCACCATTCGTTTCAATCCAACGGCAAGGAAAGCAACAGCGTGACCCGATTAATTTCTGCTGAGCTGAAGAGCTGCTGTGTTCTCTCGAACCTGAAGAAATAGAGAAGGGAACAGAAGATGATTTCGGTTCCGAGCGCATCTGTCCGGGCCAAAAATGTATCTGGTACAAACTCCAGCGGGACGACGCATAGTGACTGGGCCATTCGCAGCGACGCAAACATGCCCAAATATGTGTCTCGGATCCGTCGCACGGACGCTGCGTGGACGCGTAAAGTGTCCGCTCGCGTCTGGAGAATGTTTCGTCGGGCCCGCTTGGCAGTGACCCAGCGTCGATGCGTCTTCTCAGCGGCGCCGCTTCGGCAGTCTGCGGTCGCGTAAAATAGCGATGCCTCGGGTGGCACGCGTCGTCACCTACCTCTGCAAATGGCGATGCCACGCGTGCAGCGGCCGTCGCGTGCCTCCGACCTATATAAACAGGAGCGTACGCATATCATGTCCTCCCACACTAAACCCTAGCCGCTGCCGCTCAACCTCCTACTGGGTTTTGTATAGAACTAGAACGCATAATTTAATCTCAAGTTTGATGTGCCCTGTGAGCGTGGGGGCACTGGATCTATGTCCCTATCTTCTTAATCCCAATCAAAAATGCGTTTGAAATATTTCAGGATTGGTGGGAGATTTTGCCGCCCGACTGAGATTAAATTAAACCACGCGTTCGACAATTCAAACTTGAGACCAAGGCTATGATACCATTTAAGTTCGAACTGATTGAAAAAGGCTATGCAATTAATTTATATAACATCCACAGGAACAACTACCAAGTTGATCCCAACCGCAGATAAATGCATCCACCAACAATAGTAGGAACGGTGCCTTATTCTAAGGAAACATTTCACAAGACCAATGTACTCACTATGTAGTGTTCATCTCCAATTATCTATGGCATTTTCTAAGTCTTTGGAAGATTATAACGAACTTGATTGGCCTCGTGCAATAGGGCATCACATGCTTCTAATCTCGATCTCAACATGTTAACTTTTGTTCTTAGCATAGCTGTTGCAACTCGTTCTACTTGGAGTTGTTCCTCCAAAACTTGAGCAGAGAAAGACTTGGACTTGGGCTTCAAAACCCAGCATTTCGCAGGAAAGAGATATCTTTATCTTTCCCATGTTTTGCCATCTCGAATTTCATATTAGCATGACAAGTTTTGAGTTGTGTAAAAAGAAAAGTTATTACAAAGAAAAATGCAGATGGTAGATTTAATGTGTACGAACTACTTTTAATCATACAAGTTGGCATGCCTGACTATAATAAGGACCGTCTATCTTGCTAGCAGGCATAATTATTAAGGTATTATTAATGGGCTACCATGTTCATAGTCTTCGAAGAAACAGCCTTTATTGCATTACGAGCAGAAAACAGTTCACACGTGCGCTCAGATTCAAATTTTCAGCATGCAGCCGATTTATGGTTTAATTGAAGTACACATCATTATATTATTTCACACAAAATACAGCAGCCACATGGAACATATCTAATTTTAGTACAACAACAAAATTTGCAATTATTACAGACCAGGAAGCATCTTTGTTTTCCCGCCCAAATATATCAACTGCCTCTTGGAGTGCATCCCCCAAATCTCTTTGTGCCGGATTAAGTTGCGCAATAGATACCATGGGCCTATGCGAGCAATATGCACTCTCACTGCTGCTTTGTGAAACATCAATACTTGAGGCATTGGCCCTTGCTTCTGGCTTTGTAGCTATATTTGAAGCCTGAAATTTAGATAAAACAAGTTACAACATCATATGATGCAATAAAAGACCTCCAATTTCAAGAGCATCATTGAGCTGATATAACATAGCAAGCAATCCAAAATAGAGCCTCGTACATCTATTTCTTCTGGAACGGTTGGTGTACTGGACTCAGTGGACCAATGAGAGCATCGTGCCACATCGCTTTGTTGCTCTGTGAAATGACCGCAACACTTGATAAATGGATTGTCCCTACTGACATTACAGCTTTGTTTGCAGGCTGAAACTAAGACAAAACAAGTTAAAATGCAATACAATACACGGCAAACAAACAGCACTGTTGACATAATTTCGAAAGAACCATGGGCAGATATAACAAAGAAACCAGTTAAGCCACATGCCTCTTAGAACAAACCAAACTAGATCATGGCGATGATGTATACAATGAACCAAGCAACTAGACATCATGTGCCCAATAACGAAGCCAGTCACCGCACGTAAGAAATCTAGCAACTCCCCAAATACCGTCAAAACATGTGCATGTTGGATTGGATACAATTAGGAAAATAATGTATGATTGATTTAAGCATGCTCAGATAGTGCCTTCGACAACGTAGAAGGTCAATGCAACAATTAATTGTATGGCTTGTATGAAGTGCCATAACATTTAAATTAAGCATAACGAGGCATTGCTTAATCTGAGAACTGAGTGCTAGCTCAGTGGCAAGGCTTGCGAGTGCACAGCCAGCCCACCCGGGTTAGAGTACCAACGGGGCCGAATTAAACAAGAATGAAGCGAGATGTCAGTACAAGTAGTGGCAATAGAAATGCAAAATCCATAACAGGGCCAATGACAACATTCACTTGCCAACAAAATCTAAGGATTTAGGGTCTGTTTGTTTGGGCTGCAGCTTTTGAGAAGCAGCTGTAGCTGGTGGGCTGTGAAAAAGCAGCTGTGAGAAGCAACTGTTGGAAGCAGAGATTTGATGTCTGGTTGAAGTGCTTTTTATGGCTGCTGCTGTTGGTTTAGGAGTGAAATGTCTGAAATGCCCTGAGTGCTGAAGATGTTGAATATATGCAGATTTGAAACGAATTTGCTATTTATAATAGTTTCATTACATAATTATCATGTTTAATAACCCCAAAATACTTCAATTTATCTTTCTTTTTTGCTAAAATAATTTTGAACACTTTTTGTATCGGAATATTTTGGAGTGTTGTTTAGAATTAAATATAGCTTTTGGCTTCTAAGTTAAAGTTTTTACGGCTTTAAAAAAAGTGTAAACAATATCACAAGACATCTCACTAACCGTTAATTGATCGATCACCTTAATTTTAGGAATTAATCAGTCGATTGTTAATCAGCGAGGTTGCTTTAAATGGGCAGGCTCTAAGCTCTAAAATATGCTACTGTATATTGAAAAGTAAGATTTGCAAAATAGCGCACAAAAGGATTTTTGCAGAAGTATTGCCTTGATTGCTTGAAGTAAACGATGACATCCAAAATAAAATATATATGAATAGGATTGTCAAATCCTTCTCATCTTCATCGTCATGTGAAACTGGTAGCTACCATATACAGTACAGGAGAGGAAAATAAAATTGCATCGCATGAACACCGTGCTCTGTACCAAACTACCAATTACTCTGTACATCAATACTTCAATACTGTGGATTGGACGGAACTGTGGAGGAAGAATTTCTTGCAGCAGCCGAGCGGGTAGTGAAGAGCCTCGCGCCGGAGTGAAGATGGACCAACCGATGGAAGAGCAGCTCCAGGCGGTCTGCTGAATGAGAAATTGCGACCCCGCGACGCCTCGAGCACCTCCTGTCGCCGGCGGCTGTGCTCAGATTCCTCCTCTTAGGTCGCGCCTCCCTGCTCAGCGTCCTCCTCCTAGGCCGCGCTTCCCTGCTTGTCCGCCTACGCGCAGAGGAGGCGGTCGACCTGGCCCTCGGCCTCGAGGCTGACAATGGGGCCACGCATGCTATCGCGGCGGAGGCGCGCCCCTGCTGCAGGAGCTCCTACACCATGCTCTCTGGCGTTCCCGACGAGCTTGCAAGTGGGGACGGACTACTGGGACGGCGGCGGCGGATACTGGCGACGATGCCGGCCGGAACGACGACGGCGGCCGGGCAGGAAACCCTAACCCTATCCTTTCATTGAACGGGACAGGAAGAAGGGGAAAATGGGCACTGGGCTCTCGGGCGGGGAACGATTGGAAGGGGCGGGCTAGAGTTGTACGTGAGGGCAGTTTTTTCGTTGTTAGCAGCAAGTGTTAGGGGCATTTTGGTCCACCGCCGCTCGGGAGCAGAAGAAGCTCGGGAAGCAGGTCTCGCCCAACTTCCGGATTGCTAGTTCATTTAGGCACAGCGCTTCTTCAAAGCGCTTTTCTAATTGTTGGTGTTTGTTTGGGCTGCTACTTTTGGACCTCAAAAGCTCTAAAAGCAGAAGCAGAAGCCCAAACAAACAGGGCCTTAGCTTTCATATACCCTCAAAATTTAAAATAGTGTAATCCCCCGAAAGGGTATCATGGTATCATTTAATCTCAGCTATCTCACCCCTAATACCAAACATGTATCATTTAATCTCAGCCGTTCTTTTGTTTTACTCAAGAAAACATTTTTATTTTGGGAGTTTATAGAAGCACAAGCCATCATCTACATTGGCACTGTGTTATGAAAAATATCATCTTCATCGTACATGGTTATGTGAAGTTATTGATATATAATTCTGTGCTAGGAAAACAAATAGCAATTACTATGTTACAAGAACCATCTTCAAGCTCGAAGATACGAAGTTCATTGGTCCACCAACCAAGGCTGATAAAATATTATATATTAATTTAGTACTAATATTTCATATTTACTCATATTAAGGTCTAACTTTTTTCCCCATGACAACCCAGTTTTGATATAAAATCTAACGGTGGCCATGTGTGGGTCACATAAAAAGTATTGAGGTAGTAAATTTATACATAGATATTGGATAATGTATTTTAAATTTCAAAAAATATGGTAGAAATATATAAATTAGATAGTCTTGTCATGCAATATGCATGCCGCAAAAGGTAAGATAGATCCTTAAAAATTCTCGACTCTAATCACAAAAATATACATAATCCTAATGGGGTGTCCATGAAAAAGTTTTGTCACTTTCGTATTAGGGTATACTTCTATTTCATACTAACTAAAAAACTTAATTGTAATGAACTCACATATTACTCCTTCCATTACTTCTTTTAGGGTGTATTAGTTTTTCAAAAGCCAAACTTTAGGCTTTGTGACTAATTTTAGCAAAAAATAATAATTATCAACATCAAATAAAATATGGAAATATATTTTAAAATTATATATGTCGTGACGTGCAAAGCACGTGCTACTTACTAGTAGATTACTAGAAAATGAATGTAGCAATTGAACATGGAGCGTATTATATAAACAGCCAGATCATTTGAATATGGATATACCACATCATGTCAATGGGACTCAGAAAAACAAAGCTAGACATTTAAACAAGTAATATAACTATTTTTTCACAATGTTTCAAGTAGAATAGGAAGCTAGGTTAGAAATAAAGCAATCATGTTTCAAGTAGAATAGGAAGCTAGGTTAGGAATAAAGCAATCATGTTTCAAGTAGAATAGGAAGCTAGGTTAGGAATAAAGCAATAAAAAAACACGAAGTGCATCATTTCAGCTAGGATCATTTCTATCAAACTTCATGCACTAGCCATGGAACAACAGGCAAACTCAATGAAGCAACAGGCAAAAAATTAACATAATAGAATTTTAGGACTTGTTTAACATAGCCAAATCATGTAACTTATACCCAGGCATGCCGGATGCCAGATGGGTCAAAGGCAGTGTGCAATGTTCCATATGATCATTGTTTATATTTTATTAGATTCCATTAGGCAACTTAGGTAGTGCAACATACAGAAAATGATGCAATTGAACTACGCACAGGAGGTAAATTAACATTCCAAAAAAACAGGAACTTACGTGAGCTTTTTTGAGTCACACGGACCTCATCAGGTACTTGGGCAGAAGAACCTGGTGCCACACTGTTTCTCCTCTGCATGAAGGAGAGGCCAATTGTAAACAGAAACATGATCCAAGATATAGAAGTTTCCATTAAGCAATATACAAAAAACAGCAGGTACTTACATGATTATAGGCGAGCTTTACTCTACATTTCTGAGTGTAAGATGTGCCTGCTGCACGTGTAATAACAACAAACAGTTACGAGTCAAGGATTTGCTATAATTAAATTGACACCAAACAGTAGTAGAAACATTATGACGTGCATAAACATGTAATACAGGATCGCAGTAAAGATATCAAACATGATGTAACTAGGAGCAGTAGCCTACGGCCAAATAGTGAGAAATTGTAATCGTGTCAATGGTGGACTTGTATAGCCTACCCCAACTTGTTTGGGAATAAAGCTTTGTTGTTGGTGGTGTTGTTGTTGTTGTCAATCGTGGACATGTAGAGCATTCAACGGCTCATGATTGGTGGCTCATATTTTGTAGAGTTTCAGCGAATGGGTGGGTTAGGTCACTCGGACCACGACACTGTATTTATATCATCTGAGTTAGGGTTACAATACCACTTTGGACATGGGCCTCTATGGGCCTCACACTGGATACAATATTACTACAGCGCTACTACTAAACTCACTCATGGTCCAACACACCCCCTCAAGATGATCATGGGTAAACAACCATGGCCATCTTGCAACAACATGACACATATGACAACTACGAGTAATGAACTTTCAGCATAACTCCTAGGATACATGACAGCATTGCACTTTCCATCATCTTGTCATCTCGATTCATCTCTTCATCAGCAGCGAAGACATCCAGCTTCAACCATCTGGGATACGCACAACTCCTAACCATACACATCCTCAACAACCCCGGCTGCCTCACCGCACAAGTTCCGCAGAACCATCCACACTCGCCTCAATGTCCTCAGCCTCTCTTCTCCACTCTGCCCGGCCACTGACCTCTTCCGTCTCTCCCACAAACCCCCAGCCAACTCCTGCCTCAACCATCCACTCCTCAAGCACCCATGCCTATCCCCCGGTCAGGCCTCAACCAGTCTCACCTCAGGCACGCACGCCTTTCCCCTGGACATATCCACAACCATCACCATCACCACTAAACCGCAGCCTCATCAACTCCATCACGACTCAATCGCAGCCTCATCAACTCCATCACAACATATCCTCACAGCCTCACATCTCCATTTTCTCCTCACTTCCACTCGGATGGCGCCTCGTCTGCGCGCCCCGCCAACCTGGCAGACCTCACCTGGACACATCGGCCGGCTCGCGCTGGTAAACGTCCAGCACCAACCTCCGGCTCCGCCCTGCGCTCAAAGGCTCGGACCACTCAGATCGCCTCCAACATCTCCCCCTCGCACGGATCCAGATCTCTCTGCCACGGATTCACTTCCTCTTCTCTCCTTTCTAAACCAAAACGATCTTGACCCTCTTCTTTGTCCCCGCGCGAGCAGCCGCCGATCTCACACAACTCGCATCGCTGTGTGTGATAGCCGCAACCCACGCAGAGCACCTGATGCGGCCTCCCGCCGCCTGGATTTGTACATCTCAACGGTGGTTTTTGTGGTCAAAGGAAGAACTTGTATGGTACTGTTTGGGGCGGCTAGCACTAGCAGGAAGGAAACTTAGGCTCTGATACCATGTAGAGTTTCAGCAAATGGGTGGGTTAGGTCACGGAAAAAAAATACTTATGCGTCATGTTTAAATCTAAAGGATGAGGTGGTTACAAACGAAAGCACTTGTAAGTTAAAAATATACTAGCACGAATTCAGAAATACAGTCAGCCGCAATACTCCTAACAGAACAAAACGCGCAGGGATGTCTGGTTACCTATTTCTGGGCGGCGTTTAGACGTGTTCCGCGTTCTTACGGGTGACGTGGAGGTCGGCGAGGGGACTGCTATTGCGGTGGGTGCCGGGGAAGCAGATCTTGGGGGGTCGGAGAAGGACATGCTGGGCGGTCGATGAAGTGTTCAGCGTGCCGACCGAAGTAGAAGGTCGGTGAAGCAGATGATGTGCAGTGCACGGGGACGTCGGTGTCGGCGAAGCTGGTCAGGTGCGGTGGTCGATAGAGTCGGCGAACGAGATACGGTGCGGTGGACGCCGGAGTAGGTGCAGATCAAGCGGATAGGGCAGCCTCGAGGTTTGAAGCCGTGGCAGCTTGAACGGCGAAGTGCGGCGGTGATTTTTCGGTGCAGCGGCCGTGAAGGTGGGAGGTAGGTAAGAGGAGCGGTTTCTCTGAGGGCTTGCGGGCGAAACTAGGGCGAAGCTGGGCGATAGAGGAGAAAAAGGGAATTTCGCAGTCCTTCTTTTGAGGGAAAAAATATTCGCAGATCTGAAACTTTGCGGCGCGAGATATTTGGGCGTTGGCGGGGAATTTTACCGCTCGATGAGATTAAATTTTGCCTGCAGTAGGTAATAATAATAATAAATAGTAGGCCCTACTAGTAGTACTGTAAGTCTGTTCAGTAATCCAAGGGGGTCGAGGTAGAGGAATCCATTATGTGAATCCACATTTCAAAGTGTCCAAAAATTCTAAACTGAAATTTTACATGTATATCTAGACATTTTATGTTGGTACATAAGTTTTTTTTAAAAAATATGTGGCTCCTGTAAAAAAAGACAAATTTTGATGTCAGAACACGACTACGTACATTTTTTGCCTTTTTTGTACACACCACACAAAATGTTGTTTTTCCACGAAAACTTATGAACGAACATAGGATGTCACAATGTATACCATAAAATTTATATCAGATTTTTTTAACATTTATATAATTGTTTTTTTTATTATTTCTAATAATCGGTGCATATGCACGTGTGTGCCAAAACGCCACCTCCAGGGGCTAGGAGTTTCTAAACTTCTTATGGCACATCAAATAAAATGTTGTTCAATCAATAATAATAATGTGCTTATGATTGTTACTCCCTTCCACCATTAATAAAGTCCACATCGGTCTCGTGTCAAACTTTGACTCGAGATTTAGGTACCCACATGATAGTGCTAGTATCATAGCTAGTATCATACACATTGGTCCCACAAAACTGCTGATGTGGCAGCTAATTAAGTAGGAGAGAGGAGATTAGTGTAACATAGGTAGATATTGTATCATAGCGCAAACAACGAGATACATGCTTAGGGTTAGGGGTAGATACATGATTTTTCTGGTTTGAATATGTCTAGACCTTATTTATCAACTTAATTAAATGCTTACTATATAACATAAGAAGACCTTGTTTTTTTATTTTGTTTTTTAATTTTTATACGGATTTGAATCTTGGTCAAATCCTAGGTTTCACCAAGATTTGAATAAGTTTAAAACATGAATATGAAAAAGTAAGCATGCATGTATGCTTCATAATTAATCACTTCAAAATGAAGCTCTTGGGAGGGTTTTTGAAATTTCCATGTTTGAAACCAAAAACCACATATCATCATGCTTGACTTCATGAGACAGAGTTTAGGTTAGGGGGTAGATACATGATTTCTCTGGTTTGAATATGTCTAGACCTTGTTTATCAACTTAATTGAATGCTTACAATATAACATAAGAAGACTATGTGCCTTGGTTTTTCATTTTTTGTTTTTTTAAATTATGCCCATTTGAATCTTGGTCAAATCCTAGGTTTGACCATGATTTAAACAAGTTTAAAACATGAATATGAAAAAGTAAGCATGTATCCTTCGTAGTCACTCCAAAATGAAGCTCGATCTTGAGAGGGTTTTTGAAATTTCCATGTTTGAAACCAAAAAACACATACTTATCTTCATGCTTGACTTCATAAGACAGAGTTAATTAGGGGTAGCTTGATACATGATTTTTCTGGTTTGAATATGTCTAGACCTTATTTATCAACTTAATTGAATGCTTACTATATGACATAAGAAGACCTTGGTTTTCATTTTTTATACCCATTTGAATCTTGGTCAAATCATAGGTTTGACCAAGATTTGAACAAGTTTAAAACATGAATATGAAAAAGTAAGCACGTACGTATGCTTCTTAGTCACTCCAAAATGAAGCTCTTGGGAGGGTTTTTGAAATTTCCATGCTTGAAACCAAAAACCACTTCTCTTCATGCATGCTTGACTTCATAAGACAAAGTTTAGGGTTAGGGGGTAGATACATGATTTCTCTCGTTTGAATATGTCTAGACCTTGTTTATCAACTTAATTGAATGCTTACTATATGACATAAGAAGACTATGTGCCTTGATTTTTTTTAAAATTTTGCCCATTTGAATCTTGGCCAAATCCTAGGTTTGACCATGATTTAAACAAGTTTAAAACATGAATATGAAAAATTAAGCATGTATCCTTCGTAGTCACTCCAAAATGGAAGCTCTTGAGAGGGTTTTTGAAATTTCCATGTTTGAAACCAAAAAACCGCGTACTTCTCTTCATGCTTGACTTCATAAGACAAAGTTTAGGGTTAGGGGTAGATACATGATTTTTCTGGTTTGAATATGTCTAGACCTTATTTATCAACTTAATTGAATGCTTACTATATAACATAAGAAGACCTTGTTTTTTTTATTTTGTTTTTTAATTTTTATACGGATTTGAATCTTGGTCAAATCCTAGGTTTCACCAAGATTTGAATAAGTTTAAAACATGAATATGAAAAAGTAAGCATGCATGTATGCTTCATAATTAATCACTTCAAAATGAAGCTCTTGGGAGGGTTTTTGAAATTTCCATGTTTGAAACCAAAAAACCACATATCATCATGCTTGACTTCATGAGACAGAGTTTAGGTTAGGGGTAGATACATGATTTCTCTGGTTTGAATATGTCTAGACCTTGTTTATCAACTTAATTGAATGCTTACAATATAACATAAGAAGACTATGTGCCTTGGTTTTTCATTTTTTGTTTATTTTATATTATGCCCATTTGAATCTTTGTCAAATCCTAGGTTTGACCATGATTTAAACAAGTTTAAAACATGAATATGAAAAAGTAAGCATGTATCCTTCGTAGTCACTCCAAAATGAAGCTCGATCTTGAGAGGGTTTTTGAAATTTCCATGTTTGAAACCAAAAAACCACATACTTATCTTCATGCTTGACTTCATAAGACAGAGTTAATTAGGGGTTAGGGGTAGCTTGATACATGATTTTTCTGGTTTGAATATGTCTAGACCTTATTTATCAACTCAATTGAATGCTTACTATATGACATAAGAAGACCTTGGTTTTCATTTTTTATACCCATTTGAATCTTGGTCAAATCATAGGTTTGACCAAGATTTGAACAAGTTTAAAACATGAATATGAAAAAGTAAGCACGTACGTATGCTTCTTAGTCACTCCAAAATGAAGCTCTTGGGAGGGTTTTTGAAATTTCCATGCTTGAAACCAAAAACCATTTCTCTTCATGCATGCTTGACTTCATAAGACAGAGCTAGGGTTAGGGGGTAGATACATAATTTCCTGGTTTGAATATGTGTAGACCTTGTTTATCAAAATAATTGAATGCTTACTATATAACATAAGAAGACCTTGTTTTTTTTTGAATTTTTATACCCATTTGAATCTTGGTCAAATCCTTGGTTCCACCAAGATTTGAATAAGTTAAAAACATGAATATGAAAAAGTAAGCATGTATGCTTCTTAGTCACTTCAAAATGAAGCTCTTGGGAGGGTTTTTGAATTTCCATGTTCGAAACCAAAAACCACATATCTTCATGCTTGACTTCATGAAACAGAGTTTAGGGTTAGGGGTAGATACATGCATGATTTTTCTTATTTGAATATGTCTAGACCTTGTTTATCAACTTAATTGAATGCCTACTATATAACATAAGAAGACCTTTTTTGTTTTTTTTTTGAATTTTTATACCCATTTGAATCTTGGTCAAATCCTAGGTTTCACCAAGATTTGAATAAGTTTAAAACATGACTATGAAAAAGTAACCATGCATGTATGCTTCTTAATTAATCACTTCGAAATGAAGCTCTTGGGAGGGTTTTTGAAATTTCCATGTTTGAAACCAAAAACCACATATCTTCATGCATGCGCTTGACTTCATGAGACAGAGTTTAGGGTTACGGGGTAGATACATGATTTCTCTCGTTTGAATATGTCTAGACCTTGTTTATCAACTTAATTGAATGATGCTTACTATATGACATAAGAAGACTATGTGCCTTGATTTTTTTTTAAATTTTGCCCATTTGAATCTTGGCCAAATCCTAGGTTTGACCATGATTTAAACAAGTTTAAAACATGAATATGAAAAATTAAGCATGTATCCTTCGTAGTCACTCCAAAATGGAAGCTCTTGAGAGCGTTTTTTAAATTTCCATGATTGAAACCAAAAACCACTTCTCTTCATGCATGCTTGACTTCATAAGATAGAGTTTGGGTTAGGGGGTAGATACATGATTTTCCTGCTAGTTTGAATATGTCTAGACCTTGTTTATCAATTTAATTGAATGCTCACTATATGACATGAGCAGACCTTGGTTTTAATTTTTTTATACACATTTGATTCTTCGTCAAATCCTAGGTTTGTTGGCCAAGATTTGAACAAGTTTAAAACATTAATATGAAAAGGTAAGCATGTATGCTTCTTAATTAGTCACTCCAAAATGAAGCTCTTGGGAGGGTTTTTGAAATTTCCATGATTGAAACCAAAAACCACTTCTCTTCATGCTTGAATTCATAAGTCAGGGTTTAGGGATATATAGGGGGTAGATACATGATTTTTCTGGTTTGAATATGTCTAGAGCTTGTTTTTCAACTTGAATGCTTACTATATGACATACGAAGACTATTTGCTAACGGAGGGAGTAAGCACTCTAGCTATGAAAAGTACCAAACGATGCATACCAAAATGATTTTTTAGAGGAATACTAGTTCGGATTATATAATTTTATATTAGCAGGCCAAAATCGAACCCCGTAGTTGGATTTTCAGAAATTGATCCGTAGTACTGGGCAAAACCCTAGTTTAGCTTATTTAATAATAGATTCGTAGGTCGATTTTTTTACGTTATTATTATTATTACTAGGCAGCACATGTGTTTGCCCGTCCAGTGAAACTCTTTCATTTCATTTTTCTTTTCCGCAAGGTCGGGAGTCGGAGGAAGAGGGATCACACGGGAGGAGACGAAGGGAGAGCAGTCACGGGGACCCACTTATTTATGGTGTCTATCCTTTTTCTGGTGATGTTGACTGTTGTGCATGGTTGTCAGTGCGCAGGGGGGTGCGAGCGAGCGAGAAAGGCCGAGAATGAGAGAGATGTTTTTTTTAGAGGGACAACCGAACGATCCTGAAGGACCCAGATTTCCAATACGCATCAGAGCGGAGTTTACAGCAGGACACAAAAAACACAGGAAATTACGTCTAATTCCCTAAGATTTACATGGTAGACCCCATGCTGAAAGCAAGAAATGCGATCGGGTCCTTAATAGGCACCGTCCGGATTGATCCTCGTCGGAGCCGGGGACGAACCACTTGGCGCGACCAAATCGCCATGGCTACAGAGCCTGCACACCATGGCCTACGAGCTGAGCTAGAAACGACCTGCCAAAACCGGCAGCCAACGGAGGTGGATAATTGGAGAGAGAGAGAGAGAGAGAGTGTGTTGATGCCTCTCTCTTGACAAAGAAGATGGCCGGGAGTTTGCCTACCTAGCGTACGTGACTTGTGCTCACTGAAGTGTGGGACCTCACGCATGGGAACCACACGTAAGTGACAGACTTGTTGCTCTAATAACTCGGGTGATCATTATACTATATTAGTACATAGTTTCCTATGGATCCTTCTTAGTCACTCCAAAATGAAGCTCTTTGGGAGGGTTTTTGAAATTTCCATGTTTGAAACCAAAAATAAGAAGACTATGTGCCTTGATTTTTCATTTTTTAAAATTTTGCCCATTTGAATCTTGGTTAAATCCTAGGTTTGACCATGATTTAAACAAGTTTAAAACATGAATATGAAAAATTAAGCATCTATCCTTCTTAGTCACTCCAATATGTAGCTCTTGGGAGGGTTTTTGAAATTTCCATGCTTGAAACCAAAAACCACTTCTCTTCATGCATGCTTGACTTCTTCATAAGACAGAGTTTAGGGTTAGGGGGTAGATACATGATTTTCCTGGTTGAATATGTGTAGACCTTGTTTATCAAATTAATTGAATGCTTACTATATAACATATAAGAAGACCTTGTTTTTTTTGAACTTTTATACCCATTTGAATCTTGGTCAAATCCTTGGTTCCACCAAGATTTGAATAAGTTAAAAACATGAATATGAAAAAGTAAGCATGTATGCTTCTTAGTCACTTCAAAATGAAGCTCTTGGGAGGGTTTTTGAATTTCCATTTTCGAAACCAAAAACCACATATCTTCATGCTTGACTTCATGAAACAGAGTTTAGGGTTAGGGGTAGATACATGCTTGATTTTTCTTGTTTGAATATCTCTAGACCTTGTTTATCAACTTAATTGAATGCCTACTATATAACATAAGAAGACCTTTTTTGTTTTTTTTTAATTTTTATACCCATTTGAATCTTGGTCAAATCCTAGGTTTCACCAAGATTTGAATATAAGTTTAAAACATGAATATGAAAAAGTAAGCATGCATGTATGCTTCTTAATTAATCACTTCGAAATGAAGCTCTTGGGAGGGTTTTTGAAATTTCCATGTTTGAAACCAAAAACCACATATCTTCATGCATGCGCTTGACTTCATGAGACAGAGTTTAGTGTTAGGGGGTAGATACATGATTTCTCTCGTTTGAATATGTCTAGACCTTGTTTATCAACTTAATTGAATGATTCTTACTATATGACATGAGAAGACTATGTGCCTTGATTTTTTTTTTAATTTTTCCCATTTGAATCTTGGCCAAATCCTAGGTTTGACCATGATTTAAACAAGTTTAAAACATGAATATGAAAAATTAAGCATGTATCATTCGTAGTCACTCCAAAATGAAGCTCTTGAGAGGGTTTTTGAAATTTCCATGTTTGAAACCAAAAAACCACGTACTTCTCTTCATGCTTGACTTCATAAGACAGAGTTTGGGGTTAGGGGTAGCTTGATACATGAATTTACTGGTTTGAATATGTCTAGACATTGTTTATCAACTTAATTGAATGCTTACTAGATGACATAAGATGACTATGTGCATTGGTTTTTCATTTTTTTTTGAATTTTTATGCCCATTTGAATCTTGGTCAAATTCTAGGTTTGACCATGATTTAATCAAGTTTAAAACATGAATATGAAAAATTAAGCATCTATCCTTCTTAGTCACTCCAATATGTAGCTCTTGGGAGGGTTTTTGAAATTTCCATGCTTGAAAACCAAAAACCACTTTTCTTCATGCATGCTTGACTTCATAAGACATAGTTTAGGGTTAGGGGGTAGATACATGATTTTCCTACTAGTTTGAATATGTCTAGACCTTGTTTATCAATTTAATTGAATGCTTACTATATGACATGAGCAGACCTTGGTTTTAATTTTTTATACCCATTTGAATCTTCGTCAAATCGTAGCTAGGTTTGTTGACCAAGATTTGAACAAGTTTAAAACATGAATATGAAAAAGTAAGCATGTATGCGTCTTAACTAGTCACTCCAAAATGAAGCTCTTGGGAGGGTTTTTGAAATTTCCATGTTTGAAACCAAAAACCACTTCTTCTCTTCATGCTTGACTTCATAAGTCAGGGTTTAGGGATATATAGGGGGTAGATACATGATTTTTCTGGTTTGATATGTCTAGACCTTGTTTATCAACTTAATTGAATGCTTACTATATGACATAAGAAGACTACGTGACTTGTGCTCACTGAAGTGTGGGACCTCACACATGGGAACCACACGTAAGTGACAGACTTGTTGCTCTAATAACTCGGGTGATCATTATACTGTATTAGTACATAGTTTCCTATGGATCCTTCTTAGTCACTCCAAAATGAAGCTCTTTGAGAGGGTTTTTGAAATTTCCATGTTTGAAACCCAAAACAACTTCTCTTCATGCTTGACTTCATAAGACAGAGTTTAGGGTTAGGGGTAGATACATGATTTGTCTGGTTTGAATACGTCTAGACCTTGTTTATCAACTTTAATGCTTACTATATGACATAAGAAGACTATGTGCTTTGGTTTTTCATTTTTCTGATTTTTTTAATTTTTGATGCCCATTTGAATCTTGGTCAGATCCTAGGTTTTACCAAGATTTAAACAAGTTTAAAACATGAAAATGAAAAGGGAAGCATTTATCCTTCTTGGTCACTCTAAATGAAGTTTTTGGGAGGTTTTTGAAATTTCCATGTTTGAAACCCAAAACCACTTCTCTTCATGCTTGACTTCATAAGACATAGTTTAGGGTTAGGGGTACATACATGATTTGTATGTTTTCAATATGTCTAGACCTTGTTTATCAACTTGAATGCTTACTATATGACATAAGAAAACTACGTATGTGCTTTGGTTTTTCATTTTTCTGTTTTTTTTTGAATTTTCCGCCCATTTGAATCTCTGTCAAATCCTAGGTTTGACCAAGATTTAAACAAGTTTAACACGTGAAAACGAAAAGGTAAGCATGGATCCTTCTTAGTCACTCCAAAATGTACCAATTGATAGATGTGTTAACTTTGCTTCATGGAAAAAATAATGTCATGTAAATGAGTTAACTTGGATTTCCTACCCTTGAATCCATAGGAAACTTTGTTCTAATGCACTATAATAATCAACCGAGTTTTTACACCAATAGGTCTGTCACTTACGTGTGGTGCCCATGCGTGAGGTCCCACACTTCAGTGAGCACAAGTCACGTGCAATAGGTACGCAAACTCCCAGCCATTTTCTTTGTCAAGAGAAGACGCATCAGGATGTGTATTGGAAGTCTCTGGGTCCTTCAGGATCCTTCGGTTGTCCCTCTCACAAAAAAAACAAATCTCTCTCATTCTCGGCCTCGCTCGACTCGCTTGCTCGCTCGCTCGCACCTCCTGCTCACTGACAAACCCTGCACAACAGTCAACATCATCACCCGAAAAAGGGGAGACACCATAATGCTCTCCCTCCTTCTTCTCTCCTTCCGAGTGATCCCTCTTCCTCCGAGTTTCACTCGACGGGCAAACACATATGTGCTGCATAGTAGAGTAATACTAATAAAAAGGAACGTAGAAAAATCGACCTACGAATCTATAATTAAATAGGTTAAACTAGGGTTTTGCCCAGTACTACAGATCAAGGTTCAAAAAAATCCAACTACGGGGTTCGAACAACCCCATTTCTAATCAAAGAATTTTTTCGACGTCATCCAAATGGCCTCAAACTATAGCATGGGCGGATCCAGACTATAGCATGGGCGGACCAAGATAATTTAAACAAGTTTAAAACATGAAAATGAAAAGGGAAGCTTGTATCCTTCTTAGTCACTCTAAAATGAAGTTTGGGGAGGTTTTTGAAATTTCCATGCTTGAAACCAAAAACCACTTCTCTTCATGCTTGACTTCATAAGACAAAGTTTAGGGTTAGGGGTAGATACATGATTTTTCTGGTTTGAATATGTCTAGACCTTATTTATCAACTTAATTGAATGCTTACTATATAACATAAGAAGACCTTGTTTTTTTATTTTGTTTTTTAATTTTTATACTGATTTGAATCTTGGTCAAATCCTAGGTTTCACCAAGATTTGAATAAGTTTAAAACATGAATATGAAAAAGTAAGCATGCATGTATGCTTCATAATTAATCACTTCAAAATGAAGCTCTTGGGAGGGTTTTTGAAATTTCCATGTTTGAAACCAAAAAACCACATATCATCATGCTTGACTTCATGAGACAGAGTTTAGGTTAGGGGTAGATACATGATTTCTCTGGTTTGAATATGTCTAGACCTTGTTTATCAACTTAATTGAATGCTTACAATATAACATAAGAAGACTATGTGCCTTGGTTTTTCATTTTGTTTTTTTTTTAAATTATGCCCATTTGAATCTTTGTCAAATCCTAGGTTTGACCATGATTTAAACAAGTTTAAAACATGAATATGAAAAAGTAAGCATGTATCCTTCGTAGTCACTCCAAAATGAAGCTCGATCTTGAGAGGGTTTTTGAAATTTCCATGTTTGAAACCAAAAACCACATACTTATCTTCATGCTTGACTTCATAAGACAGAGTTAATTAGGGGTTAGGGGGAGCTTGATACATGATTTTTCTGGTTTGAATATGTCTAGACCTTATTTATCAACTTAATTGAATGCTTACTATATGACATAAGAAGACCTTGGTTTTCATTTTTTATACCCATTTGAATCTTGGTCAAATCATAGGTTTGACCAAGATTTGAACAAGTTTAAAACATGAATATGAAAAAGTAAGCACGTACGTATGCTTCTTAGTCACTCCAAAATGAAGCTCTTGGGAGGGTTTTTGAAATTTCCATGCTTGAAACCAAAAACCACTTCTCTTCATGCATGCTTGACTTCATAAGACAGAGTTTAGGGTTAGGGGGTAGATACATAATTTCCTGGTTTGAATATGTGTAGACCTTGTTTATCAAAATAATTGAATGCTTACTATATAACATAAGAAGACCTTGTTTTTGTTTGAATTTTTATACCCATTTGAATCTTGGTCAAATCCTTGGTTCCACCAAGATTTGAATAAGTTAAAAACATGAATATGAAAAAGTAAGCATGTATGCTTCTTAGTCACTTCAAAATGAAGCTCTTGGGAGGGTTTTTGAATTTCCATGTTCGAAACCAAAAACCACATATCTTCATGCTTGACTTCATGAAACAGAGTTTAGGGTTAGGGGTAGATACATGCATGATTTTTCTGGTTTGAATATGTCTAGACCTTGTTTATCAACTTAATTGAATGACTACTATATAACATAAGAAGACCTTTTTTGTTTTTTTTTTAATTTTTATACCCATTTGAATCTTGGTCAAATCCTAGGTTTCACCAAGATTTGAATAAGTTTAAAACATGAATATGAAAAAGTAAGCATGCATGTATGCTTCTTAATTAATCGCTTCGAAATGAAGCTCTTGAGAGGGTTTTTGAAATTTCCATGTTAATTTGAAACCAAAATAACCACGTACTTCTCTTCATGCTTGACTTCATAAGACAGAGTTTGGGGATAGGGGTAGCTTGATACATGAATTTTCTGGTTTGAATATGTCTAGACCTTGTTTATCAACTTAATTGAATGCTTACTAGATGACATAAGATGACTATGTGCATTGGTTTTTCATTTTATTGTTTTTTTTTGAATTTTTATGCTCATTTGAATCTTGGTCAAATCCTAGGTTTGACCATGATTTAAACAAGTTTAAAACATGAATATGAAAAATTAAGCATGTATCCTTCGTAGTCACTCCAAAATGAAGCTCGATCTTGAGAGGGTTTTTGAAATTTCCATGTTTGAAACCAAAAAACCACGTACTTCTCTTCATGCTAGACTTCATAAGACAAAGTTTGGGGTTAGGGGTAGCTTGATACATAAACTTTCTGGTTTGAATATGTCTAGACATTATTTATCAACTTAATTGATGAATGCTTACTAGATGACATAAGAGTTTTTGAAATTTCCATGCTTGAAAACCAAAAACCACTTCTCTTCATGCATGCTTGACTTCATAAGATAGAGTTTGGGTTAGGGGGTAGATACATGATTTTCCTGCTAGTTTGAATATGTCTAGACCTTGTTTATCAATTTAATTGAATGCTCACTATATGACATGAGCAGACCTTAGTTTTAATTTTTTTATATACATTTGATTCTTCGTCAAATCCTAGGTTTGTTGACCAAGATTTGAACAAGTTTAAAACATTAATATGAAAAGGTAAGCATGTGTGCTTCTTAATTAGTCACTCCAAAATGAAGCTCTTGGGAGGGTTTTTGAAATTTCCATGATTGAAACCAAAAACCACTTCTCTTCATGCTTGAATTCATAAGTCGAGGTTTAGGGATATATAGGGGGTAGATACATGATTTTTCTGGTTTGAATATGTCTAGAGCTTGTTTTTCAACTTGAATGCTTACTATATGACATACGAAGACTATTTGCTAACGGAGGGAGTAAGCACTCTAGCTATGAAAAGTACCAAACGATGCATACCAAAATGATTTTTTAGAGGAATACTAGTTCGGATTATATAATTTTATATTAGCAGGCCAAAATCGAACCCCGTAGTTGGATTTTCAGAAATTGATCCGTAGTACTGGGCAAAACCCTAGTTTAGCTTATTTAATAATAGATTCGTAGGTCGATTTTTTTACGTTATTATTATTATTACTAGGCAGCACATGTGTTTGCCCGTCCAGTGAAACTCTTTCATTTCATTTTTCTTTTCCGCAAGGTCGGGAGTCGGAGGAAGAGGGATCACACGGGAGGAGACGAAGGGAGAGCAGTCACGGGGCCCCACTTATTTATGGTGTCTATCCTTTTTCTGGTGATGTTGACTGTTGTGCAGGGTTGTCAGTGCGCAGGGGGGTGCGAGCGAGCGAGAAAGGCCGAGAATGAGAGAGATGTTTTTTTTAGAGGGACAACCGAACGATCCTGAAGGACCCAGATTTCCAATACACATCAGAGCGGAGTTTACAGCAGGACACAAAATAAACAGGAAATTACGTCTAAATCCCTAAGATTTACATGGTAGACCCCATGCTGAAAGCAAGAAATGCGATCGGGTCCTTAATAGGCACCGTCCGGATTGATCCTCGTCGGAGCCGGGGACGAACCACTTGGCGCGACCAAATCGCCATGGCTACAGAGCCTGCACACCATGGCCAATGAGCTGAGCTAGAAACGACCTGCCAAAACCGGTAGCCAACGGAGGTGGATAATTGGAGAGAGAGAGAGAGTGTTGATGCCTCTCTCTTGACAAAGAAGATGGCCGGGAGTTTGCCTACCTAGCGTACGTGACTTGTGCTCACTGAAGTGTGGGACCTCACGCATGGGAACCACACGTAAGTGACAGACTTGTTGCTCTAATAACTTGGGTGATCATTATACTGTATTAGTACATAGTTTCCTATGGATCCTTCTTAGTCACTCCAAAATGAAGCTCTTTGGGAGGGTTTTTGAAATTTCCATGTTTGAAACCAAAAATAAGAAGACTATGTGCCTTGATTTTTCATTTTTTAAAATTTTGCCCATTTGAATCTTGGTTAAATCCTAGGTTTGACCATGATTTAAACAAGTTTAAAACATGAATATGAAAAATTAAGCATCTATCCTTCTTAGTCGCTCCAATATGTAGCTCTTGGGAGGGTTTTTGAAATTTCCATGCTTGAAACCAAAAACCACTTCTCTTCATGCATGCTTGACTTCTTCATAAGACAGAGTTTAGGGTTAGGGGGTAGATACATGATTTTCCTGGTTTGAATATGTGTAGACCTTGTTTATCAAATTAATTGAATGCTTACTATATAACATATAAGAAGACCTTGTTTTTTTGAACTTTTATACCCATTTGAATCTTGGTCAAATCCTTGGTTCCACCAAGATTTGAATAAGTAAAAAACATGAATATGAAAAAGTAAGCATGTATGCTTCTTAGTCACTTCAAAATGAAGCTCTTGGGAGGGTTTTTGAATTTCCATGTTCGAAACCAAAAACCACATATCTTCATGCTTGACTTCATGAAACAGAGTTTAGGGTTAGGGGTAGATACATGCTTGATTTTTCTTGTTTGAATATGTCTAGACCTTGTTTATCAACTTAATTGAATGCCTACTATATAACATAAGAAGACCTTTTTTATTTTTTTTTTATTTTTATACCCATTTGAATCTTGGTCAAATCCTAGGTTTCACCAAGATTTGAATATAAGTTTAAAACATGAATATGAAAAAGTAAGCATGCATGTATGCTTCTTAATTAATCACTTCGAAATGAAGCTCTTGGGAGGGTTTTTGAAATTTCCATGTTTGAAACCAAAAACCACATATCTTCATGCATGCGCTTGACTTCATGAGACAGAGTTTAGTGTTAGGGGGTAGATACATGATTTCTCTCGTTTGAATATGTCTAGACCTTGTTTATCAACTTAATTGAATGATGCTTACTATATGACATGAGAAGACTACGTGCCTTGATTTTTTTTTAATTTTGCCCATTTGAATCTTGGCCAAATCCTAGGTTTGACCATGATTTAAACAAGTTTAAAACATGAATATGAAAAATTAAGCATGTATCATTCGTAGTCACTCCAAAATGAAGCTCTTGAGAGGGTTTTTGAAATTTCCATGTTTGAAACCAAAAAACCACGTACTTCTCTTCATGCTTGACTTCATAAGACAGAGTTTGGGGTTAGGGGTAGCTTGATACATGAATTTTCTGGTTTGAATATGTCTAGACATTGTTTATCAACTTAATTGAATGCTTACTAGATGACATAAGATGACTATGTGCATTGGTTTTTCATTTTTTTTTGAATTTTTATGCCCATTTGAATCTTGGTCAAATTCTAGGTTTGACCATGATTTAATCAAGTTTAAAACATGAATATGAAAAATTAAGCATCTATCCTTCTTAGTCACTCCAATATGTAGCTCTTGGGAGGGTTTTTGAAATTTCCATGCTTGAAAACCAAAAACCACTTTTCTTCATGCATGCTTGACTTCATAAGACATAGTTTAGGGTTAGGGGGTAGATACATGATTTTCCTACTAGTTTGAATATGTCTAGACCTTGTTTATCAATTTAATTGAATGCTTACTATATGACATGAGCAGACCTTGGTTTTAATTTTTTATACCCATTTGAATCTTCGTCAAATCGTAGCTAGGTTTGTTGACCAAGATTTGAACAAGTTTAAAACATGAATATGAAAAAGTAAGCATGTATGCGTCTTAACTAGTCACTCCAAAATGAAGCTCTTGGGAGGGTTTTTGAAATTTCCATGTTTGAAACCAAAAACCACTTCTTCTCTTCATGCTTGACTTCATAATTCAGGGTTTAGAGATATATAGGGGGTAGATACATGATTTTTCTGGTTTGATATGTCTAGACCTTGTTTATCAACTTAATTGAATGCTTACTATATGACATAAGAAGACTACGTGACTTGTGCTCACTGAAGTGTGGGACCTCACACATGGGAACCACACGTAAGTGACAGACTTGTTGCTCTAATAACTCGGGTGATCATTATACTGTATTAGTACATAGTTTCCTATGGATCCTTCTTAGTCACTCCAAAATGAAGCTCTTTGAGAGGGTTTTTGAAATTTCCATGTTTGAAACCCAAAACAACTTCTCTTCATGCTTGACTTCATAAGACAGAGTTTAGGGTTAGGGGTAGATACATGATTTGTCTGGTTTGAATACGTCTAGACCTTGTTTATCAACTTTAATGCTTACTATATGACATAAGAAGACTATGTGCTTTGGTTTTTCATTTTTCTGATTTTTTTTATTTTTGATGCCCATTTGAATCTTGGTCAGATCCTAGGTTTTACCAAGATTTAAACAAGTTTAAAACATGAAAATGAAAAGGGAAGCATTTATCCTTCTTAGTCACTCTAAATGAAGTTTTTGGGAGGTTTTTGAAATTTCCATGTTTGAAACCCAAAACCACTTCTCTTCATGCTTGACTTCATAAGACATAGTTTAGGGTTAGGGGTACATACATGATTTGTATGTTTTGAATATGTCTAGGCCTTGTTTATCAACTTGAATGCTTACTATATGACATAAGAAAACTACGTATGTGCTTTGGTTTTTCATTTTTCTATTTTTTTTTTAATTTTCCGCCCATTTGAATCTCTGTCAAATCCTAGGTTTGACCAAGATTTAAACAAGTTTAACATGTGAAAACGAAAAGGTAAGCATGGATCCTTCTTAGTCACTCCAAAATGTACCAATTGATAGATGTGTTAACTTTGCTTCATGGAAAAAATAATGTCATGTAAATGAGTTAACTTGGATTTCCTACCCTTGAATCCATAGGAAACTTTGTTCTAATGCACTATAATAATCAACCGAGTTTTTACACCAACAGGTCTGTCACTTACGTGTGGTGCCCATGCGTGAGGTCCCACACTTCAGTGAGCACAAGTCACGTGCAATAGGTACGCAAACTCCCAGCCATTTTCTTTGTCAAGAGAAGACGCATCAGGATGCGTATTGGAAGTCTCTGGGTCATTCAGGATCCTTCGGTTGTCCCTCTCACAAAAAAAAAATCTCTCTCATTCTCGGCCTCGCTCGACTCGCTCGCTCGCTCGCTCGCACCTCCTGCTCACTGACAAACCCTGCACAACAGTCAACATCATCACCCGAAAAAGGGGAGACACCATAATGCTCTCCCTCCTTCTTCTCTCCTTCCGAGTGATCCCTCTTCCTCCGAGTTTCACTCGACGGGCAAACACATATGTGCTGCATAGTAGAGTAATACTAATAAAAAGGAACGTAGAAAAATCGACCTACGAATCTATAATTAAATAGGTTAAACTAGGGTTTTGCCCAGTACTACAGATCAAGGTTCAAAAAAATCCAACTACGAGGTTCGAACAACCCCATTTCTAATCAAAGAATTTTTTCGACGTCATCCAAATGGCCTCAAACTATAGCACGGGCGGATCCAGACTATAGCATGGGCGGACCAAGATAATTTAAACAAGTTTAAAACATGAAAATGAAAAGGGAAGCTTGTATCCTTCTTAGTCACTCTAAAATGAAGTTTGGGGAGGTTTTTGAAATTTCCATGCTTGAAACCAAAAACCACTTCTCTTCATGCTTGACTTCATAAGACAAAGTTTAGGGTTAGGGGTAGATACATGATTTTTCTGGTTTGAATATGTCTAGACCTTATTTATCAACTTAATTGAATGCTTACTATATAACATAAGAAGACCTTGTTTTTTTTATTTTGTTTTTTAATTTTTATACGGATTTGAATCTTGGTCAAATCCTAGGTTTCACCAAGCTTTGAATAAGTTTAAAACATGAATATGAAAAAGTAAGCATGCATGTATGCTTCATAATTAATCACTTCAAAATGAAGCTCTTGGGAGGGTTTTTGAAATTTCCATGTTTGAAACCAAAAACCCACATATCATCATGCTTGACTTCATGAGACAGAGTTTAGGTTAGGGGGTAGATACATGATTTCTCTGGTTTGAATATGTCTAGACCTTGTTTATCAACTTAATTGAATGCTTACAATATAACATAAGAAGACTATGTGCCTTGGTTTTTCATTTTTTGTTTTTTTTTAAATTATGCCCATTTGAATCTTTGTCAAATCCTAGGTTTGACCATGATTTAAACAAGTTTAAAACATGAATATGAAAAAGTAAGCATGTATCCTTCGTAGTCACTCCAAAATGAAGCTCGATCTTGAGAGGGTTTTTGAAATTTCCATGTTTGAAACCAAAAAACCACATACTTATCTTCATGCTTGACTTCATAAGACAGAGTTAATTAGGGGTTAGGGGTAGCTTGATACATGATTTTTCTGGTTTGAATATGTCTAGACCTTATTTATCAACTTAATTGAATGCTTACTATATGACATAAGAAGACCTTGGTTTTCATTTTTTATACCCATTTGAATCTTGGTCAAATCATAGGTTTGACCAAGATTTGAACAAGTTTAAAACATGAATATGAAAAAGTAAGCACGTATGTATGCTTCTTAGTCACTCCAAAATGAAGCTCTTGGGAGGGTTTTTGAAATTTCCATGCTTGAAACCAAAAACCACTTCTCTTCATGCATGATTGACTTCATAAGACAGAGTTTAGGGTTAGGGGGTAGATACATAATTTCCTGGTTTGAATATGTGTAGACCTTGTTTATCAAAATAATTGAATGCTTACTATATAACATAAGAAGACCTTTTTTTTTTGAATTTTTATACCCATTTGAATCTTGGTCAAATCCTTGGTTCCACCAAGATTTGAATAAGTTAAAAACATGAATATGAAAAAGTAAGCATGTATGCTTCTTAGTCACTTCAAAATGAAGCTCTTGGGAGGGTTTTTGAATTTCCATGTTCGAAACCAAAAACCACATATCTTCATGCTTGACTTCATGAAACAGAGTTTAGGGTTAGGGGTAGATACATGCATGATTTTTCTGGTTTGAATATGTCTAGACCTTGTTTATCAACTTAATTGAATGCCTACTATATAACATAAGAAGACCTTTTTTGTTTTTTTTTTAATTTTTATACCCATTTGAATCTTGGTCAAATCCTAGGTTTCACCAAGATTTGAATAAGTTTAAAACATGAATATGAAAAAGTAAGCATGCATGTATGCTTCTTAATTAATCGCTTCGAAATGAAGCTCTTGAGAGGGTTTTTGAAATTTCCATGTTAATTTGAAACCAAAAAAACCACGTACTTCTCTTCATGCTTGACTTCATAAGACAGAGTTTGGGGATAGGGGTAGCTTGATACATGAATTTTCTGGTTTGAATATGTCTAGACCTTGTTTATCAACTTAATTGAATGCTTACTAGATGACATAAGATGACTATGTGCATTGGTTTTTCATTTTATTGTTTTTTTTTAATTTTTATGCCCATTTGAATCTTGGTCAAATCCTAGGTTTGACCATGATTTAAACAAGTTTAAAACATGAATATGAAAAATTAAGCATGTATCCTCCGTAGTCACTCCAAAATGAAGCTCGATCTTGAGAGGGTTTTTGAAATTTCCATGTTTGAAACCAAAAAACCACGTACTTCTCTTCATGCTAGACTTCATAAGACAAAGTTTGGGGTTAGGGGTAGCTTGATACATAAACTTTCTGGTTTGAATATGTCTAGACATTATTTATCAACCTAATTGATGAATGCTTACTATATGACATAAGAGTTTTTGAAATTTCCAAGCTTGAAAACCAAAAACCACTTCTCTTCATGCATGCTTGACTTCATAAGATAGAGTTTGGGTTAGGGGGTAGATACATGATTTTCCTGCTAGTTTGAATATGTCTAGACCTTGTTTATCAATTTAATTGAATGCTCACTATATGACATGAGCAGACCTTGGTTTTAATTTTTTTATACACATTTGATTCTTCATCAAATCCTAGGTTTGTTGACCAAGATTTGAACAAGTTTAAAACATTAATATGAAAAGGTAAGCATGTATGCTTCTTAATTAATCACTCCAAAATGAAGCTCTTGGGAGGGTTTTTGAAATTTCCATGATTGAAACCAAAAACCACTTCTCTTCATGCTTGAATTCATAAGTCAGGGTTTAGGGATATATAGGGGTAGATACATGATTTTTCTGGTTTGAATATGTCTAGAGCTTGTTTTTCAACTTGAATGCTTACTATATGACATACGAAGACTATTTGCTAACGGAGGGAGTAAGCACTCTAGCTATGAAAAGTACCAAACGATGCATACCAAAATGATTTTTTAGAGGAATACTAGTTCGGATTATATAATTTTATATTAGCAGGCCAAAATCGAACCCCGTAGTTGGATTTTCAGAAATTGATCCGTAGTACTGGGCAAAACCCTAGTTTAGCTTATTTAATAATAGATTCGTAGGTCGATTTTTTTACGTTATTATTATTATTACTAGGCAGCACATGTGTTTGCCCGTCCAGTGAAACTCTTTCATTTCATTTTTCTTTTCCGCAAGGTCGGGAGTCGGAGGAAGAGGGATCACACGGGAGGAGACGATGGGAGAGCAGTCACGAGGCCCCACTTATTTATGGTGTCTATCCTTTTTCTGGTGATGTTGACTGTTGTGCAGGGTTGTCAGTGCGCAGGGGGGTGCGAGCGAGCGAGAAAGGCCGAGAATGAGAGAGATGTTTTTTTAGAGGGACAACCGAACGATCCTGAAGGACCCAGATTTCCAATACGCATCAGAGCGGAGTTTACAGCAGGACACAAAATAAATAGGAAATTACGTCTAAATCCCTAAGATTTACATGGTAGACCCCATACTGAAAGCAAGAAATGCGATCGGGTCCTTAATAGGCACCGTCCGGATTGATCCTCGTCGGAGCCGGGGACGAACCACTTGGGGCGACCAAATCGCCATGGCTACAGAGCGTGCACACCATGGCCTACGAGCTGAGCTAGAAACGACCTGCCAAAATCGGCAGCCAACGGAGGTGGATAATAGGAGAGAGAGAGAGAGAGAGAGAGTGTTGATGCCTCTCTCTTGAAAAAGAAGATGGCCGGGAGTTTGCCTACCTAGCGTACGTGACTTGTGCTCACTGAAGTGTGGGACCTCACGCATGGGAACCACACGTAAGTGACAGACTTGTTGCTCTAATAACTCGGGTGATCATTATACTGTATTAGTACATAGTTTCCTATGGATCCTTCTTAGTCACTCCAAAATGAAGCTCTTTGGGAGGGTTTTTGAAATTTCCATGTTTGAAACCAAAAATAAGAAGACTATGTGCCTTGATTTTTCATTTTTTAAAATTTTGCCCATTTGAATCTTGGTTAAATCCTAGGTTTGACCATGATTTAAACAAGTTTAAAACATGAATATGAAAAATTAAGCATCTATCCTTCTTAGTCACTCCAATATGTAGCTCTTGGGAGGGTTTTTGAAATTTCCATGCTTGAAACCAAAAACCACTTCTCTTCATGCATGCTTGACTTCTTCATAAGACAGAGTTTAGGGTTAGGGGGTAGATACATGATTTTCCTGGTTTGAATATGTGTAGACCTTGTTTATCAAATTAATTGAATGCTTACTATATAACATATAAGAAGACCTTGTTTTTTTTTGAACTTTTATACCCATTTGAATCTTGGTCAAATCCTTGGTTCCACCAAGATTTGAATAAGTTAAAAACATGAATATAAAAAAGTAAGCATGTATGCTTCTTAGTCACTTCAAAATGAAGCTCTTGGGAGGGTTTTTGAATTTCCATGTTCGAAACCAAAAACCACATATCTTCATGCTTGACTTCATGAAACAGAGTTTAGGGTTAGGGGTAGATACATGCTTGATTTTTCTTGTTTGAATATGTCTAGACCTTGTTTATCAACTTAATTGAATGCCTACTATATAACATAAGAAGACCTTTTTTTTTTAATTTTTATACCCATTTGAATCTTGGTCAAATCCTAGGTTTCACCAAGATTTGAATATAAGTTTAAAACATGAATATGAAAAAGTAAGCATGCATGTATGCTTCTTAATTAATCACTTCGAAATGAAGCTCTTGGGTGGGTTTTTTAATTTCCATGTTTGAAACCAAAAACCACATATCTTCATGCATGCGCTTGACTTCATGAGACAGAGTTTAGTGTTAGGGGGTAGATACATGATTTCTCACGTTTGAATATGTCTAGACCTTGTTTATCAACTTAATTGAATGATGCTTACTATATGACATGAGAAGACTATGTGCCTTGATTTTTTTTTTAATTTTGCCCATTTGAATCTTGGACAAATCCTAGGTTTGACCATGATTTAAACAAGTTTAAAACATGAATATGAAAAATTAAGCATGTATCATTCGTAGTCACTCCAAAATGAAGCTCTTGAGAGGGTTTTTGAAATTTCCATGTTTGAAACCAAAAAACCACGTACTTCTCTTCATGCTTGACTTCATAAGACAGAGTTTGGGGTTAGGGGTAGCTTGATACATGAATTTTCTGGTTTGAATATGTCTAGACATTGTTTATCAACTTAATTGAATGCTTACTAGATGACATAAGATGACTATGTGCATTGGTTTTTCATTTTTTGAATTTTTATGCCCATTTGAATCTTGGTTAAATTCTAGGTTTGACCATGATTTAATCAAGTTTAAAACATGAATATGAAAAATTAAGCATCTATCCTTCTTAGTCACTCCAATATGTAGCTCTTGGGAGGGTTTTTGAAATTTCCATGCTTGAAAACCAAAAACCACTTTTCTTCATGCATGCTTGACTTCATAAGACATAGTTTAGGGTTAGGGGGTAGATACATGATTTCCCTACTAGTTTGAATATGTCTAGACCTTGTTTATCAATTTAATTGAATGCTTACTATATGACATGAGCAGACCTTGGTTTTAATTTTTTATACCCATTTGAATCTTCGTCAAATCGTAGCTAGGTTTGTTGACCAAGATTTGAACAAGTTTAAAACATGAATATGAAAAAGTAAGCATGTATGCGTCTTAACTAGTCACTCCAAAATGAAGCTCTTGGGAGGGTTTTTGAAATTTCCATGTTTGAAACCAAAAACCACTTCTTCTCTTCATGCTTGACTTCATAAGTCAGGGTTTAGGGATATATAGGGGGTAGATACATGATTTTTCTAGTTTGATATGTCTAGACCTTGTTTATCAACTTAATTGAATGCTTACTATATGACATAAGAAGACTACGTGACTTGTGCTCACTGAAGTGTGGGACCTCACACATGGGAACCACACGTAAGTGACAGACTTGTTGCTCTAATAACTCGGGTGATCATTATACTGTATTAGTACATAGTTTCCTATGGATCCTTCTTAGTCACTCCAAAATGAAGCTCTTTGAGAGGGTTTTTGAAATTTCCATGTTTGAAACCCAAAACAACTTCTCTTCATGCTTGACTTCATAAGACAGAGTTTAGGGTTAGGGGTAGATACATGATTTGTCCGGTTTGAATACGTCTAGACCTTGTTTATCAACTTTAATGCTTACTATATGACATAAGAAGACTATGTGCTTTGGTTTTTCATTTTTCTGATTTTTTTATTTTTGATGCCCATTTGAATCTTGGTCAGATCCTAGGTTTTACCAAGATTTAAACAAGTTTAAAACATGAAAATGAAAAGGGAAGCATTTATCCTTCTTAGTCACTCTAAATGAAGTTTTTGGGAGGTTTTTGAAATTTCCATGTTTGAAACCCAAAACCACTTCTCTTCATGCTTGACTTCATAAGACATAGTTTAGGGTTAGGGGTACATACATGATTTGTATGTTTTGAATATGTCTAGACCTTGTTTATCAACTTGAATGCTTACTATATGACATAAGAAAACTACGTATGTGCTTTGGTTTTTCATTTTTCTGTTTTTTTTTTTTGAATTTTCCGCCCATTTGAATCTCTGTCAAATCCTAGGTTTGACCAAGATTTAAACAAGTTTAACACGTGAAAACGAAAAGGTAAGCATGGATCCTTCTTAGTCACTCCAAAATGTACCAATTGATAGATGTGTTAACTTTGCTTCATGGAAAAAATAATGTCATGTAAATGAGTTAACTTGGATTTCCTACCCTTGAATCCATAGGAAACTTTGTTCTAATGCACTATAATAATCAACCGAGTTTTTACACCAACAGGTCTGTCACTTACGTGTGGTGCCCATGCGTGAGGTCCCACACTTACGTGAGCACAAGTCACGTGCAATAGGTACGCAAACTCCCAGCCATTTTCTTTGTCAAGAGAAGACGCATCAGGATACGTATTGGAAGTCTCTGGGTCCTTCAGGATCCTTCGGTTGTCCCTCTCACAAAAAAAAACAAATCTCTCTCATTCTCGGCCTCGCTCGACTTGCTCGCTCGCTCGCTCGCACCTCCTGCTCACTGACAAACCCTGCACAACAGTCAACATCATCACCCGAAAAAGGGGAGACACCATAATGCTCTCCCTCCTTCTTCTCTCCTTCCGAGTGATCCCTCTTCCTCCGAGTTTCACTCGACGGGCAAACACATATGTGCTGCATAGTAGAGTAATAATAAAAAGGTACGTAGAAAAATCGACCTACGAATCTATAATTAAATAGGTTAAACTAGGGTTTTGCCCAGTACTACAGATCAAGGTACAAAAAATCCAACTACGGGGTTCGAACAACCCCATTTCTAATCAAAGAATTTTTTCGACGTCATCCAAATGGCCTCAAACTATAGCATGGGCGGATCCAGACTATAGCATGGGCGGACCAAGATAATTTAAACAAGTTTAAAACATGAAAATGAAAAGGGAAGCTTGTATCCTTCTTAGTCACTCTAAAATGAAGTTTGGGGAGGTTTTTGAAATTTCCATGCTTGAAACCAAAAACCACTTCTCTTCATGCTTGACTTCATAAGACAAAGTTTAGGGTTAGGGGGTAGATACATGATTTTTCTGGTTTGAATATGTCTAGACCTTGTTATCAACTTAATTGAATGCTTACTCTATATATGACATAATAAGATCGACTATGTGCATTGGTTTTTCATTTTATTGTTTTTTTAATTTATGCCCATTTGAATCTTGGTCAAATCCTAAGTTTGACCATGATTTAAACAAGTTGAAAACATGAATATGAAAAATTAAGCATATATCCTTCTTAGTCACTCCAAAATGAAGCTCTTGGGAGGGTTTTTGAAATTTCCATGTTTGAAACCAAAAACCACATATCTTCATGCTTGACTTCATGAGATAGAGTTTAGGGTTAGGGGGTAGATACATGATTTCTCTGGTTTGAATATATCTCTAGACCTTGTTTATCAACTTAATTGAATGCTTACTATGTGACATAAGAAGACTATGTGCCTTGATTTTCCATTTTTTGTTTTTTCTGAATTTTTATGCCCATTTGAATCTTGGTCAAATCCTAGGTTTGACCATGATTTAAACAAGTTTAATAAAACATGAATATGAAAAATTAAGCATATATCCTTCTTAGTCACTCCAAAATGTAGATCTTGGTAGGGTTTTTGAAATTTCCATGTTTGAAACCAAAAACCATGACTTCTCTTCATGCATGCTTGACTTCATAAGACAGAGTTTAGGGCTAGGGGTAGCTAGATACATGATGTTTCTGGTTTGAATATGTCTAGACCTTGTTTATCAACTTAATTGAATGCTTACTATATGACATAAGAAGACTACGTGCCTTGGTTTTTCATTTATTTTCATTTATTTTGAATTTTTATGTCCTTTTGAATCTTGGTCAAATCCTAGGTTTGACCATGATTTAAACTAGTTTAAAACATAAATATGGAAAATTAAGCATCTATCCTTCTTAGCCACTCCAAAATGAAGCTCTTGGGAGGGTTTTTGAAATTTCCATGATTGAAACCAAAAACCACTTCTCTTCATGCTTGACTTCATAAGTCAGGGTTTAGGGATATATAGGGGGTAGATACATGATTTTTCTGGTTTGAATATGTCTAGAACTTGTTTTCCAACTTGAGCTTGTCTAGAGCTTGTTTTTAATTTTTATACCCATTTGATTATTCGTCAAATCCTAGGTTTGTTGACCTAGATTTGAACAAGTTTAAAACATGAATATGAAAAGGTAATCATGTATGCTTCTTAATTAGTCACTCCAAAATGAAGCTCTTGGGAGGGTTTTTGAAATTTCCATGATTGAAACCAAAAACCACTTCTCTTCATGCTTGACTTCATAAGTCAGGGTTTAGGGATATATAGGGGGTAGATACATCATGATTTTTCTGGTTTGAATATGTCTAGAGCTTGTTTATCAACTTAATTGAATGCTTACTATATGACATAAGAAGACTATGTGCCTAGATTTTTCATTTTTTAAAATTATGCCCATTTGAATCTTGGTCAAATCCTAGGTTTGACCAAGATTTAAACAAGATTAAAACATGAAAATGAAAAATTAAGCCTTGATCCTTCTTATTCACTCCAAAATGAAGCTTTTGGGAGGTTTTTTGAAATATCCAGGTTTGAAACCCAAAACCACTTCTCTTCATGCATAGTTTAGGGTTAGGGTAGATACATGAATTTTTGGTTTATAGTAAGCATTCAAGTTGATAAACAAGGTATAGACATATTCAAACTAGAAAAATCATGTATATAGCCCCTAAGGCTAAACTCTGTCATATATATGAAGTCAAGCATACAAGAGGAATGGTTTTGGGTTTCAAACATGGAAAATTCAAAAACCCTCCCAAAAGCTTCATTTTTTGAGTGAATAAGAAGGATCCATGCTTACTTTTTCATTTTCATGTTACTGACTTGTTTAATTCTTGGTCAAACCTAGGATTTGACCAAGATTCAAATGGGCATAAAAATTCAATAAAGAATTCAAAAAATGAAAAACCAAAGCACATAAGCTTCTTAAGTTATAGTAAGCATTCATGTTGATCAACGGAGTCTAGACATATTTAAACATTAAAAATCATGTATATACCCCAAACCCTAAACTCTGTCTAATGAAGTCAAGCACGAAGAGAAGTGGTTTTCGGTTTAATTTTTTTTTGAATTGTTATGCCCATTTGAATCTTGGTCAAACCCTAGCAGGTTTGACCAATATTTAAACAAGTTTAAAACATGAAAATGAAAAGTAAGTTTGGATCCTTCTTATTATTCACTCCAAAATGAAGCTTTTGGGAGGTTTTTTTAATTTTCCATGTTCGAAACCCAAAATGATATCTCTCCGTGCTTTACTTCATAAGACAAAGTTTAGGGGTAGGGGTAGATACATGATTTTTCTGGTTTGAATATGTCTAGACCTTGTTTATCAACTTGAATGCTTATTATGTGACATCAAAAGACTATGTGTTTGGTTTTTTTGAATTTGTTATGCCCATTTGAATCTTGGTCAAATCCTAGGTTTGACCAAGATTTAAACCAGTTTAAAACATGAAAATGAAAAGTAAGCCTGGATTCTTCTTAGTCACTCCAAAATGAAGCTTTTGGGAGGTTTTTTAAATTTCCATGTTTGAAACCCAAAACCACTTCTCTTAATGCTTGACTTCATAAGACAGAGTTTAGGGTTAGGGGCCAAGTATATACATGATTTTTCTTGTTTAAATATGTCTAGACTTTGTTTATCAACTTGAATGCTTACTATATGACATCAAAAGACTATGTGTTTGGTTTTGATTTTTTTGAATTTGTTATGTCCATTTGAATCTTGGTCAAATCCTAGGTTTGACCAAGATTTAAACCAGTTTAAAACATGAAAATGAAAATGTAAGCCTGGATTCTTCTTAGTCACTCCAAAATGAAGCTTTTGGGAGTTTTTTCAATTTCCAATGTTTGAAACCCAATACCACTTTTCTTCATGCTTGACTTCATAAGACAGAGTTTAGGGTTAGGGGGTATATACATGATTTTTCTGGTTTGAATATGTCTAGACTCGTTGATCAACTGTAATGCTTACTATATGACATAAGAAGCTTATGTGCTTTGGTTTTTTTTTATTTCTTTTTGAATTTTTATGCCCATTTGAATCCTGGTCAAATCCTTTGTTTGATCAAGATTTAAACAAGTTAAAACATGAAAATGAAAAAGTAAGCCTGGCTCCTTCTTAGTCATGAAAATGAGTTAACTTGGCTTTCCAACCCTTGAATCCATAGGAAACTTTGTACTAATGCAGTATAATAATCACCCGAGTTTTTATACCAACAGGTCTGTCACTTACGTGTGGTGCCCATGCGTGAGGTCCCAAACTTCAGTGAGCACAAGTCACATGCGGTAGGCGGTGCAAAATACCCGATCAATCCGGGCGGTGGTCGTTAAGGACCCGATCGCATTTCTTGCTTTCAGATCGGGGTCTACCATGTAAAAGTTTGTTCCTTTTGGATGCATCACTCGTATTTGCAAGTTTTTTGGGGTCCCGCAAATTCAGGGTAGCATCATGCCCCATTCCCACGCCAACACAAACAGAGTTCAACACAACCTAATTAAGCAAGGTTCAACACAGACATAGTTCAACAACCCCTAATTAAGCTAATAGGTTCACCACAAACGCTGCTGAGCAGCAAACATAAACAGAGTTCAACAAAAGATGCCGCTTTTGAAGCGTAGGAGAGACAAACATGCACAACAGCTTACGGAGTATATTTACCATCTTCTTCCCGTCGCCTCCTCCCGGTCCCGCTTCTTCTGCTTCTTGCTGCCCATACCTTTAATCTTTGGTGGCTTGGGGTTGGGAGGAGGCACACGACCGGTCTCGATAGCTTGGTTCAATTTCTTCCTTAGGAATAGCCCATAGGCCATGTGGTTGGCTATGAAGCCGGATCGGTTAACAGTTTCCCCAACTTTGAGACAGCCGGACCCCCCGGCTTCGGCATGCTGCAGACGCTTCGAAAGTCAACCTTTATGCTCTTTGTGCGTATAAGCAGCTGTTCCTAGAACCAGTCCAGTGGTTCACTCCAATACTTGTCGAACTTCCCCGCCTTAAGCTTGTTGAGAGTGGCCCTGGCCTTCCTATGACGCGACTCGACATCGCTGTCAACCTCATCGCAGCAACCCGATACATGCCAAATAAACATGTGAAGCAAATATGTAGCAGTTGCAACTAATAATGAATATGAATCTAAAAAGATTCGACGCTAATTCAAAACCCTATAGCGCAAAAAAAGGGAGAGACCATAGAGCAAATCGATCTGTGGCTATGTTGAATAAGGGAGAGAGGTGAATCGGATGTGAAGCAAATATGTAGCAGTTGCAACTAATACTGAATATGAATCTAAAAAGATTCTGACGCTAATTCAAAACGCTATAGCGCAAAAAAAAGAGGGAGAGACCATAGCGCAAATCGATACAGGGCTATGTTGAATAAGGGAGAGAGGTGAATCGGAACATACTTCCTCCCCCTCGTCGATGATATTCTCGTCGAAGGTCGGCGGCGGCGGTTCAAAGATGAGTTCAACCTCGTCCTCGTCATCTAGTGGATGCTTCCCAAGAGAGTGGACCCATCTACCAACAGCATCAGATGCCGATGAGCGACCGATGGCCCGACCTTCGGCAATGGCCTCCGCTTCGTCTTTGGCATCCGCTGCGGCGATGATCGCCGCCGTTGCGGCCATGCGTGCTGCGGTCGCGGCTCTGGACGCCTCCTCTGCGGCTAAGGCCAACCGCGCGGCTTTCTCTTTCGCTGCGTTGATGGCGTCGGTTGGGCTCTCCATCGGTGGAATGGGAAGGGGAAGTGAAGAGAGGGTTTTTTCCTAGTCCGTGGAGAGAGGGAGAAGTGTGGACGTGAAATGGATAACTGACGATATTTCAAGATTTGGGAGACATAGCACGAACGGGCAGATGACAGCGCGTGGGTGCATTACCTCATACCGCTCTCTGTCCTAGAAAGAGCGTACGTGTGGGTTTTCAAGGCATATTAAGGATTTTATTATTACCCACACACATTTATTTTGTACTTCTCTACAGTGTTGACCGTGCTACTACTATTTGTGTTAGTGCGCCAAAAACAAAATGTTATTTTCTAAGTGCCAAATTAATCTAGTGCGTTGGTTGTGAACCGGTGAACAAAAAAGAGATAGCCCAAAAGAGGAACACACCAAGGTACAAAAACTAGCATATATGCATGTTTCTATGTACATATATATGACCCTGGGTTTGTAGATAAAAAACATTCATATATGTGCTTACTATTAATATACATAAGTTTATGCTGATTCTCTTGGTTTAGGTATATATATGGTTAGGCATCACTACTAATTCAGAAAAAACAAAAATGTAACCCTTCAAGTGAAGTCATTTTAAGTGACCTAACAACTAAAATTCATATATAGGATTTGTATAGGAATTATGTAGGATTTAGATCACATGTGAATTTTCCCCACACTAGTTGTTTGATTCATAGGAACATATCCTATAGGAATCTTGCAGTGCAAATCCTATAAGAATAAAACATTAGGTCATACCTCATGGAAAATTTCCTTTGGCACAATCAAACACAACTCATCTTCCTATATGATTCAACTAGCCATTAAATCTCAATCCTATGTTTTTCATATTTCTATGGTTTTCCCATCCTATGAATCAAAGGAGCCTTAGGGCTTATATCTTTTTTTAGAAAGGCAAACTATGTTAAGATTGGCCAAGTTTTACGAAAAACCTTTAACATGCAAAATACAAAGTTGAGTCATTTCGTTTGAATCGGGAGTACATTTGACGTTATGGTACTATTTGACAGCTGCTTGGCACTGTATTTTTTTCGAACCAAACTTCCCCCTTCATGAAGCTTTTATTTTAGCTTCAGTGACTTGATACATCCATATATCTAGACAAAGTTGAGTCAATTCATTTGAATCAGAGGGAGTACATTTGACTATATGGGTATTGTTTGACAACTGCTTGGCACTGTCTTCTTTTTCGAACCAAACTGCCCCCTTCACGAAGCTTTTATTTTGGGATAGAGCTTCACTGACTTGATACTTCCAAGTCTCACAGTGACTTGGTGCCACCATCCACCATCCATCTCAGATCCAATGTATGCGATCGACTTAGAATTTAAACTAAATAATTATTATAATTGCTCGTAAATATTTCAAGAACTTCCAGTTAATCGTGCATATTTCGATTTATATTTTGGTGAAGTTTCATTCGATTTGAATCAAAGGTTTGTGAGCAAATATATACTCCTCCGGTTCATATTAATTGACTCTAATATGGATGTACTAGACACATTTTAGTTCTAGATACATCCATATTGAAGTCAATTAATATGAATCAGAGGGAGTATTTAGTTTAAACTAGTGCTCGTATACGTAAAAAGCTCTTTAATCACAAACTAATCGTCTGAGTGGGATGAAATATTCACAGATTTTAGAACAAGGGATCTACATTTTACTGGATTTTTTTCATAATTTTTGTTTTTAGGTTCGAAATAAGAGATAGTTTGGAACGTTGGATCTCAAATGGTTGGTAGATGGTGGCACCAAGTCACAATGAGATTTTGAGACTTCTAGTCACCGCAGCTCTCATCCTTTTATTTTGACAAACCGCAGAGCCGCCGGTGCATCTATGGTTGCATACGGCCGACGCCGTTTCTTAGCAAGGAAGTTCTTCCTATAAGTAGTAGTATCCATACTCCACTCCAAGGCATGTATAAAAAAGAACCCATCCCGTTCTCGTTTTCCCGATCACTCTTCTCTCGAAGATGGAGGAGGCCCTCTTGTTGTGCCCCTCCGCCTGCTGCCCTTCAAACCCCCATATCCAAGGTCGCTCCCTTCCGATTTCATTCTTAGGTTCACCTGTGAGAAATGTCAATGACAACTGATGCCACGTACGTTGTTCCGTGCAGTGCAAGGGCGGTCATATGGGCTGTCGGCGCTGCGTCGGCGAGCTTGCGCCGAACCCGTGCAAGAAGTGCGAGCAGCCGGCGAGGTTGCCACCGTCGAATCGATCTGGGGCAAGATTGCCGCCGTCGAATCGATCTGGGGCAATGGTCAAGTGCGTCGGCTGCCAGAGCTTGGTCGCCTCCACGGAGTCCTACAAGCACTATATCGCGTGCCCGCATGGTCCGTGCGGCTGCATAGAGGCCATCAATACCGGCCGCAGCCTTCACTGCCCGCCGCGGGAGCTCCTGGTACACCTCCAAGCATCCCACTCCATCCCAGTGTTTACGTTCCAGTATGGCATACCCGCCTGGTGCATAGTTCGTGTTCCGGTACAACCGCGGGGACACCTGTTCATCGGCAGTGGGGAAGAAGACGGTAGCGTGTTCGCCATCACCGTTGGCGCGCTCGGCCCGACCACCATTGTGTCCTGTGTGTGCATCAGGTCGGCCGCGTGCTTGTTTCCGATGTACAAGGCGCAGCTGCTGGTGATTGGTCCACCGGCGCCGGCGACGGCTGGGACCAGTGACCTCTCGACGGACACCTTGATGGCGGTAATCGAGCCGACGAGCTCCCCGACGCCTAGCTCGATCATGTTGCAGCAGCTCACTTCTTTCCTGGCGGTGCCGCCCCGTTACGCGAAGCAGAATGGAGGGCAGCGTGTGTTGCCTATCTGCGTTTGCATCAACAAGAAGGTTATACAATAATCTTCGTTTAGTCATACTGCAATGTAGTTACTCGAAGATCGGAGGGAGTAGTTTAGTTCGAAGTAGGGTTCGTTCGGATGTATTTTGGACTTGTATAGTAGTACTACTACTCCAGAACTATTAGCTAGCTAGTTTGAGTGCTAGAATGCAGCTCGGAGTATTATAGTATTTTGGCAGTAATACTAGTATATATATGTGACTGCAAATTCAAACTAAAATGGAGTATTTCTTGCTAATGTTGTTCTTTTGGAGTCATCATTTTTTTCTGAACGTGTTAACTATGCTATTGTCTAAGGATTCGTTTAGATTTCTTTGGTTGAATTCATATTTCGTCTCTTCCTAATTTGGCAAAACTGCACTGTCATGGGCATTCTTACAAGGTCGCTGAAGTTTCGAAGTTTCTTAATGTATATTGCGTAGGGTGTACCCCCTTAACATGGATCTGTTGCATTTTTGGGTTGTATTTTTTTGGCAATTTTCAGGACCATAAAATAGCACGCCTTCAGTTGAAATTTGAATTAGTGGCCGATACTAGCATGGAGTAGCCACGGAGTCGTAGTTGATGGCGAGAAGGTTGATGCCTTGCTAGGTTGGTGTACGTTGCAAAAAGAACAAGGTTGGTGTGTATTTGTTTTATTTGTTCACCATAATACTGACATGGCCATCGATTTGATTAGACAACACAAGCCTGGGATGTTTCACTTATTTATTGTAGGAAGCACGATTAATGTTCTGTAATGATGGGGCTACTCCTATAGTTCGTCTGCTCCTACTCGGGTGTCGGGTCACAGTCACACTCTCCTCTTTTTTTGAACACATTCACACTCTCCTCGAAACTGCAGTAGGCAGGAGTAGCGTCTCGGTTCACCTCCGTCGTCTATCCCCACTCCGCCCAGCTTCCATAGCACGCGCCTGCGTCTCCGCCATGGCGCTTTCGCATCCTATCCAGCAGTGCCCAGTTTGAGAGCCTCTGTTCTCCAACTCAAACCCCCACCTGCCGCCATTGATCGCCATCTCTCTCCCAAAGTTCGAATCAATAGATCTCCCAAGAAAATACCAACCCCATTGTACCACCTGCCTCATTGTGATGGCGAAATCGAGCAGGGTCTGTGGATCTGGGCTGTTTCACAAGGTGTTTACGGAAGGCCCCCTTGAAGTGCTCATCAGCCAGTGCGACGCCATCACCGCCGCGTCCCTAGTCGGTTCCTCCAATAGTATTCTTCAACCGCCAAATACAAGGCCACTCGCCTGCTTCTCAGCCGTTTGGCCTTCCGTGTGTTCTCTGTTGTGACCCGGCGGATAAACCATGGGTGTTCAAGGAGGATTTTCCGGTGCACAGCAAGTGCAAACCATCGCCGCTGGACAGGTTCTCCTATGATGGCCTAATGCCACACGGTAAGGATGAGGAGCGGGCAGGCGCCAATGGAGATTGGATCGCCATGGTTGGCCCCGAAGGCAAGTGGAACCTCCTCAATGTCTACACTCATCGCAAGATTAAGCTTCCATCTTTGAGGAAGAAGTTGGAAACCACACGCAATCCACTTATATTCGAGTATCAGCGTTCTTCTATTCAACTGCAGAAGATAGCTATTTGCCAAGTTCCTACAGCTGCTAGGGGGTATAAAGATTTCTCCCTTGTCGCAATGTTCGACTTTGCAATTGCCTACCTCCATGGCGAATATCCTCGTACATGGATATTTCTTGAAAACCAGTTTCAGTACGGCGCCATATACTGCGATGCAATTATACATAACGGACTTGTGTTCGCCGTTACTGAGCTTGGAAATGTTTATGCATGGGATCCTAATCAATTTGGTAACATTTCCTCCCTATCTTTTTTATATACGTAACTTATATCACCTCTTATTTGTTGAACTGTCTTGGCATCTTTTGGCTTAAAGGAATTCCATAGGCGCACACCATAACCCTCTTGTGGTATGGACATATTTAGAATTTAACATCTATAGGAATTTTAGTATGGTCTAATGTGCATGTTGTTCCTTAGGAAAAAGGCCCCCTAGTAATTAAGTTTCTTTATTATTACTCCCTAGAAAATTTAAGGTAGAGTAGAAATAGAATCAATAAAGCTGCCATGCAATATTGATAAAGACTTTCATTTGTTTATATTCCCCCGGTTCTAGAGAATAAGGAGTACTATATTCAAACCATCTAAAATTTGGACCAATATTTTGGGGAACATGTTTTTAATCCATATGAAGTTTTACCAAGATGTTCGAAATATATTTCAAACCATTTTATGTTCGACCATTATTTTTTAAAGTACTAGTATTGGCATCCCAATATCAAATCAATATCACTAGTAGATAAATCATGAAATATATTTTCATGTGACATGCTCTTTCCTTTTTCAAGGTCCTATAGTGCTCCTTGCTCCATTCATTCCGTGGACGGCTGGATTTTGATGGCTATGATGATTTTGACTCTAATAGTCGTACGTGGTGGCTGGCAAGATCTCAAGATCGTTCTAGACTTCTCCTGGTCTATGCACGTGGCGTAATGGATTTTGACGCTGACGGTGCTCCAATGTATTATTATGATAGTACCCCTTCTGTCCATTGCGGTCGCGCTGTTCACACCTATTCGGGGTATACCTGCATTGTATTCTCGAATGACACTAGTCGGTTACTTCCAGCCAACCCGTGGGAAAGGGTTACTAATCTTGGAGACTATTCTATGTTCCTTGGGTTGAACTATCCGATTTTCATGCCAGTGGGTGGTGCAACATTTCCCCCAGGATATTTGACAAGAAGAAACTGCATCTACACCACGCCTCAGACCATTGGCTCTCAGTTTGACACATCACATCAAGAAATTTTCCGCTTCAGTCTAAATGGCGAAGACCACCAAAGCATCTCTTTCTCAAGCAATGTCCAGGCCAACTGCATACGGGTTTTGGTTCATGCCAAGCTACACCAACGCTACTGGACGGAACAAAGACAATCGAGTTAGGGATATTTATGTAATAGTAGGATCATACTACTAGCTAGCTCATTTGGTCTTGACTCCTATTTAACTATTTATAGCTAATGGACTTAGGTGATTAACTGATGCTATTTGCATGAACCGAGGTGCTTCTTTTAATTTGATCAAATACGGTCTATGCACATGCATGGTTGTTTGGCTGTTTTAGTGTCCCTAGAGGCATACATATATACTGTTATTTAGCAATCTTTATTACAGTACAAAGGTCTTAACCTCATGGTTCACGTAAAAGTATAAACGTAGATCAACCATCTAAACATAGAAGACATTCTAGTGTATGATTCTTACATATACACATCAACATCCTATCGTAAAATCTTAATGTGAATTGTCTTTGGCTGTACAAACCCGTGCATCATTCTCTAGCCGGTTGCACCCAAAAACCAAATCGTGGTACTTCATAGTTGATCGTATGTAGGACAATATACAGATCCAATGCGAAGCCATGGGTATCACTCGCATGACAGAACCATATTTCACATGGTTGGAGGTACTCCATATGGCATTTAAAATCATTCCTTGTCCTTCATATGGCCCTAAAAATAGTACAGTTGGATTTGTGGGTTTTAATTTTTTATTAACACCCTCAATTGATTGCCCAAACATTGATTAATAATATTATTAAGGGGTGTGATGTTGAAAGCCATAAGAACAATGTGCCAAACAATCTTTGCTAGCGGACGGTAAATGTATACCCATCAGAAATAATCGCAGAGACGTGCATGTTTCTTTGGTCGTAATAATCGCTGCACCATCTTAAAAGTAAATGGCATGACCATTTATTTGATTTGATAGCGTGCAGCTAGATGGCGTACATTACTATCTCTACTTCCTTGGGTCACCCAAATCTGGAGTACTAAAAGCAAATCCTGGTGATTCATTTGACAAGACAACACAGATGCGTCCAAATTTCTCCGCCCATATTATTATAGTAATATACGAAATCTGGAGTGCGTTGCCTCGTTGCCTTCCAAGAGAAGCTGCATTCCTTGCCAAAAAAGAGAGAGAGGCTGTATTTATAACTACCTCACCGGCCGCCACTAGTACAAACCATCACTCCCTCTCCACCTCCACCTCCATCTCTTCCCTAGTAGCTCCACCTCCATATCGGCGACGGACCACAATCGCGCGGCTTCGACTTCCTCTTCGACGGCGGCGGCGACAGAGGCGTGAGGCACCTTCTCCGCGGCGCATCACTCATCCTCGTCCCGCGGCAACAATGGATGTATGTGAAATCACCATACCCTTGTGTATGGTAGAGATGATGATGTGCGGATAAAATTTTATTGGCGGTTGCTCATCCTTGTTTGAATATTTGGTGTAGATTCACATCTAGGGCAGGGTGTCAAGCGGGGTGGGTAGCGGGCTAGCTAGTTTCAGTGCGAGTGCTTTAAATCTGCTCTAATCTCAACCACTATTTGCTCTAATTTTCTGCTTTGCAGGACGATTCGCGGACGCCGCTTGCAACCCTAATCTAGGGTATTGATCCTAGTTTAGTAGACTACTAGGATTTACATGCCAATTTGTTTTTAGACTAGATCCGGATATTTGTCAATACTACTACGTACTATTTCCGTTCGTATTTAATTGACTCTAGTTGAAAGCATCGACAGTTCATTTTCTTCTCTCCCTCGCGTCGACTAATTAAAACCGAACAGAGGGAGTATTAGGAATCCATGTGCATCCGTACTACCAGTAAGGTATTGCGTTGTTGCAGAGGCTCAGTGTAATCAATATCTTTCGATATTAATATACTCACTTTATCAGAAAATAAATTAGTAATCCATGTTCAAACTTGCTAGTTTGATCGACGTTTGTTGATGATTTGTGAGGCCATGTATGGGCCTAGTTTGTTTTGCCTGGTGGTCAGTAGGCTGATGATTTACTTTTTTGCTTGGTCGATCTGTGGTCGTTCCATGGCCACTGCTGATTAAGCATTACTAGAATCAACAATTTTTTGCTTGTCTGGTGATTGGAAGTGTATGCGCTAGCACCATCGCACGATGATTAGTCTTAATGGAGATGCAGATGTCGATCAAGAGGGAGAAACATATCTTGATCATGCATTTCTCACGAGATTACTTGGTGATTGGAAGTAGAATCCACAATTTGTTGTGCAAACTTCTCAACATATGCATATATTCAATGAATTGGCTTTATGTGATCAATAATACTTCTTATTGCAGATGGATGGAGGGGAAAGAGCGAAAAAACCGATACTTAGTGAGATGACTTCTTATTCTGTGACTTCTGATATCCCAGATAACAAGGTAAATATATAGAACGACGATTCGTAGGTGATAAAAGCAGAATCCACAATTTGCCGTGCAAACTTCTCAACATATGCATATATTTGATTAATTAGTTTTATGTGATCAATAGTATTACTTATTCCAGATGGACGTAGGGGAAGGAACGAAAAAGCGGATGCTATGTGAAATGACTTCTAAATCTGTGTGTTCTGATATCCCAGATGACAAGGTAAACATATGGACTGACGCTTGTTTTGCCGCTGCCCCTGTTAGATGGCTAGATGCTCTGGTCTAATTTCTGTTCATGTGCTTATTATTGCAGAAACATAGAGTTGAAGAAAACTCTATATTGTCCGATGACAAAGGTGAAATGGCATGCCGCCTTTTAAACCTCCGACGCCACCTTGTTTACCGTCTATGGAGATCGATGCAATTGGACCTGGTACCGATGAGCCTATACTGGCATCATCGTGCCACATGAAGAAGGTTGTGGATTGGGTTTACCCCCGCCGTAGAAATCGGTGGTGCAGCTGGAGCTGCTAGTGTAGAGCCTCTAGTGAACGGTGTCGTGCCACGGGAATTCTCTGAATCGGAGCAAAACGGTTTACCTATTGTCAAGACCGATTTAATCGGTGCTGATGCTGGAGTTGCTACCGATGATCCTGCACCCGAAGGAGGTTTTGTATTGGTAGAACCCGTCATGACTATGCCCACAAGATCGATCGGTGGTGGACCTAGAGCTGGTAGGGTAGAGCCTCTAGCGAAAGGTGTCGTGCCACGAGAATCCTCTGAAGTGGATATTGGTGGTTTACCCTCTGTAGAGACTAGTGGTCTACCTGGAGCTGGTATTGTAGAGATTTCAGCAAACGGTGCTGTCCCACCCGACTCCTATGAACTGGAGCATGTACCGATGTGCCTTCTCGTAGAACCCGACGCACCTGTAAGTAGTGGTGATGATTCCGCTGAATCTGATCAAGAAGGATCTGCATCTCTAGGACAAGATGTCAGCTATCATTCACTCGAACCTGAGCTGAAGTCAGCAACGGTAGCTTATATAGCACGGACTGTCCTTCAAGCTCTAAAGATCCAGCTTGGGTGGTTCACAGACCAGCTACTCCAAGCCATTGTCACTACAAAAGACCAGCCAGCATGCTTCATCATCTCCTGCATACTGTTTGACAAGTCAAGCACCTTGCAACCAGCGCATTGTTCAATCCCATCAGCATGGAGAGAGGAGCTATGTTTATGTCAAGATGATTCATGCTGATTTGGTAAGGTTCCATGATAAGATGTATGGGTGGGGTGAGGCAAGAGCCACATTTTGCAGCATTCACACAGTCTTCGCTCTTGAGCTAGACCCCATGGATGCTTACCCAGTGGTGCAAATGTCCCGACTTGATATATGTTTTATGATCAGTATGCTGCTGTCGTGGAACCGTGATGTGGAGCTACCTTTCTTATGGTTTCTAGGCTTTTGGTTTCAACATGTATTATGGAGCTTACCTTAGGACTTTCGCATGCGTTTGGCTGTTGACCCGTAATGTTTGTGGTTGGTTGTCTAATCTACTTGGCACAATCACATTGCAAAGGCAAATGTTCCTTTTCTCTTTAATTGTTATTATGACTTATGTGTTATAACCAGGAAAGAATATGCAATCTTGGTTCTCTGACCGATATATATGTACACACAACTTTTGTTCACATAATAACACTTACACGGGAAAAGAGTAGCTTTCTCTGTTGGACAAACACCAAACCACAAAAGGGTAACAACACAATATCCAAACTAGGTACGGCACCTGTTGAGCATACATGACTTTTGGCGTAAAATCACGTTAACCAACACTAGCATCATCTTGTTCTTTGCAAGGTGCTATGCTTATCAGTCTAATCCCAATACACCACCTACTTCAGGTGGCACGATGATGTCAAGTGCAGGCTCACCAAGTACCAACTCTCTTGCATCAGTCTCCATTGAATGTACGCCATCGCTGCAGAGACACCATTAGCAATGCAAGCTGAATGTGTTCTTATCCTCATATCAGGATCACATAATACAGGTGTCAAGCTTCATGCACTAGCCAACACAATAAAAAGTCCGAACTAGGATAGCTAGGAAAAAAACACGAAGATCTTTTTTTCGAATCCCACGCTGAACATCTTTTTTAACTAATTAGGTAAGCTCCGCCGACAAACATATTACAGCAACTCCAAAGTGGCTCTATATTTTGGCGCTGTGGGCTGAATGGCTGATGCTGCGCATGGAGCCGGCAATAGCTTCACCGGAAGCTGCAAACCGTGGCGGCCAAATGCAGGGCTGAAACAACAGATTTTCGTGAGGCGCTATAAATGCAGCGCCAAAAACAGAATATAATGAAAAATAGAGTGCGATAAAACAAGATCAAACAAAGACTAGAAATAGACATAAAATAGGATAAAATTAGCTTGATAGATACTCCGTAGTTCATATTTTTACAAAGTAGTGCGATAAAACTAAACTAAAACTCGACATCGGACGACTCCGGTGTCGTGCCCGACACCGGATCCGACGAGAAGAGGTCAATCCAACGGGGGTCGTCCTCGCCAATGGTGGTCGCCCCGGCGATCTGCGCTTCGATGAAGGCCCGCTTCGTCGCCTTATCCGCCCTCCGTCGTGCGCGGTCCTCCTTCTTCGCTGCCCGCCTCGTCGCCTTCTCCGCCCTCCGTCTCGCGGAAGTGCTCGTTCTCGGCGGCAACGTCCTCGGGGAAGCGGGCCGCCCACTCGCGCGCCGCGCGCTCGTCCCGCTTCGGCGATGCGCAAACGGCGCTCCGTCTCGCGGCGGCGGTGCTGTTCCTCCTGTCTAACGATGTACGGCGGCGGCGCGAGATCCTCGGCCTGCCGGGGCGCGTCCACACGTCATGGAAATTCATCGACGATCGCGGGCGCCCGAGCCGCCACGCCACGGCGTCGTACGCGCGTGCGGCCTCGTGCGCGGTCTCGTAGGTGCCGAGGCCGATGCGCTCGCCGCCGTCACGTATCTCCGCGTAATACGTACCTTTGGGGCGCGCGGACGCCGCGGTACCCCGTGCCCGAGACGCGGCAAGATCGCGAGCTCGACGCGAGACGAGGCATGGCGGCGGCGGCGGAAGCGGAGCCGCGACGGCGATATTAGGCGCAGATGGGCAAATTTCAGCAACCCGTGTCCATCTTTTTTTTTGGCAGGATTACGCCATGTACCACCTTCCAATTAGAAAATAGTACTGTTCAGCCTTCCCCTGTTGGGCCCAATATTTCACTTTGGGTTGCCAACGGCCATCTACATGGTAATTGCTCTCGGCCTACTTGCTCCGGCTGTCGAAGCCCAATAACTACAAATGGGCCTTTTCGCTCATGCAATTTCGGCCCTTTTCTAATGAAACAGATCCTATGAATGGCAAAAGAAAAAAATGCGGAGATTCTACATAAAAGTTGTTTTTATTTATTTTGAATTATTGGGTTCCAATTTTTGAAACTGCTCATGCCCAATATGAAAATCCTTGTTCGCTCCATACCCACATGGATAACGGTATTTTTAATAATTCATAAAGTGGATTTGAAATTTAAAACATATCCTAATAATTCTATGATTTAATCTATCAACTTGCAAGATCTTGGAGAGAAAAAGCTTGTATTAGTCTGCAGAATCCTCACCGTTTCAAAGGCGGCAGTGGATCAAAAGAAAAAAGGAAGTAGCCAGAAATTAGGGGTAAAAAATAACTCCAAGAAATGAAACTTTTATTGTTCGTAGAGGATGACATGCGGGACCCATGAGCCAGCAGCTTACTCAACGTTTCAAAGGCGGCATGAGATCGGAAGAAAAAGGCAAGTGACCAAATATCAGGAGCCAAAAATAATCCAAGAAATGAAACTTATTGTACATAGAGGATGACATGCGGGTCCCATTTTGCAGCAGCGGTTTCAGCGTTTCAAATGCGGTTTGAGATCAAAAGAAAAAGAAAGTAGCCAGAAATTAGGGGGTAAAAAAACTCCAAAAAAAGAAAGTTGATTGTACATAGAGGATGACATGCGGGTCCCATGAGTCAGCAGCTTACTCAACGTTTCCAAGGCGGCAGGGGATCAAAAGAAAAAGGAAATAGCCAAAAATCAGAGGTGAAAAAAAAACCAAGAAAAGAAATTTTATAGTACATAGAGGATGACATGCGGGTCCCATGAGCCAAAGAGGTTCCTCAACGTTTTCAAAGGCCGGTGGGGATCAAAAGAAAAATGCAACTAGCCAGAAATTAGGGTAAACAATAAATCCAACAAAGGAAAGGTTTATTGTTCATAGATGCTGACATGTGGGACCCATGAGCCAGCAGCGTCAAGGCAAGTGACCAAAAATCAGGGGTAAAAAAAATCCAAGAAAAGGAACTTTATTGTACATAGAGGATGACATGTGGGTCCCATGAGCCAGCACCTTACTCAACGTTTCTGAGGCGGCTTGAGATCGAAAGAAAAAGGAAAGTGACCGAATATCAGGAGCTAAAAATAATCCAAGAAAGGAAACTCTTATTGTACATAGAGGTTGACATATGGGTCCCCACTAATACAAGCTCTTTCGCTCGAAGATCTTGCAAGTTGATTGTACATAGAGGATGACATGCGGGCCCCATGTGTCAGCAGCTTACTCAATGTTTCCAAGGCGGCAGTGGATCAAAAGAAAAAGGAAATAGCCAAAATCAGAGGGTGAAAAATAAATCCAACAAAGGAGAGGTTTATTGTCCATGGAGGCTGACATCTGGGACCCACGAGCAGCCAGGCGTCCCCTACGTTTAGAAGGCGACCGGGGATCGAAAGAAAAAAGGCAAATAGCCAGAAATTAGGGGTACAAAATAACTCCAAGAAAGGAAGTGTTTATTGTTCATAGAGGCTGACATGTGGGACCCATGAGCCAGCAAAGTCTTCAACGTTTCAAAGGCGGCAGGGGATCAAAAGAAAAAGGCAAATAGCCAGAAATTAGGGGTACAAAATAACTCCAAGAAAGGAAGTGTTTATTGTTCATAGAGGATGACATGCGGGACCCATTTAGCAGCAGCGGTCTCAACGTTTCCAAGGCGGCACGTGATCAAAAGAAAAAGGAAGTAGCCAGAAATTAGGGTTCAAAAATAACTCCAAGAAAGGAAACTTTTATTGTTCGTAGAGGATGACATGCGGGACCCATGAGCCAGCAGCTTACTCAACATTTCAAAGGCGGCATGAGATCGAAAGAAAAAGGCAAGTGACAAAATATCAGGAGACAAAGATAATCCAAGAAAAGAAAACTTTATTATACATAGAGGATGACATGCGGGTCCCATTTAGCAGAAGCTGTCTCAAAGTTTCAAAGGCGGCTTGAGATGAAAAGTTAATGAAAGTAGACCTCAATTAGGGGTTAAAAAAAGTCCAAGAAAGGAAAGTTTTATCGATGAGCCAGCAGAGTCCTCAACGTTTCAAAGGCGGCAGGGGATCAAAAGAAAAAGGAAATAGCCGAAAATCAGAGGGTGAAAAAAAAACCAAGAAAATGAACTTTTATAGTACATAGAGGATGACATGCGGGTCCCATGAGCCAACAGGTTTTTCAACGTTTCAAACGTGGCATGAGATCGAAAGAAAAAGGCAAGTGACCAAATATCAGGATCCAAAAATAATTCAAGAAAACAAACTTGATTGTACATAGAGTATGACATGCGGGTCCCATTTAGCAGCAGCGGTATCACTGTTTGAGAGGCGGCAGGGGATCGAAAGAAAAAGGCAAGTGACCAAATATGAGGTGCCAAAAAAAATCGAAGAAAAGAAAGTTTTATTGTACATAGAGGATGACATGCGGGTCCCATGAGCCAAAGCAGGTTTTTCAACGTTTCAAACGTGGCATGAGATCGAAAGAAAAAGGCAAGTGACCAAATATCAGAGCCAAAAATAATTCAAGAAAAGAAACTTGATTGTACATAGAGTATGACATGCGGGACCCATTAAGCAAGAGCGGTATCACCGTTTGAGAGGCTGCACGGATCGAAAGAAAAAGGCAAGTGACCAAATATCAGGAGCCAAAAATAATCTAAGAAAAGAAATTTTACTGTACATAGAGGATGACATGCGGGTCCCATTTTGCAGCAGCGGTCTCAACGTTTCCAAGGCGGCACAGGACCAAATGAAAAATGAAGTAGCCGTAAATCGGGGGTGAAAAAATTCCAAAAAAAGAACGATTTCAATTGGGCTGCATGTGGACATCTGGGCATTCGAACTATCCTGCTGGGCCTTTTGACTCGTACAATTTCAGCCCACTCCAAAACAGGATAGTTCGGATTTTTCTAAAAAAACAGGAAAGTCCTATGCTTCGCAAAAACAAAAACAAGGAGATTTAGCATATAAATTTGTTTATGTAAAAATAAATATTTAATTTATCCGTTGAAATAGCTCAGAGCGCAATACACTGTTTATTGTCTGCAAAATAATCAAGATATCACATGTTTCTTGTACGGGGAGGCTGACATCGGGGACCCATGAGCCAGCAGCGTCGTTTTAAAGGCGGCAGGGGATGGAAAGAAAAAATAAACCAAAAATCTGTTGGTAAAAAATCCAAGAAAAGAAACATTTTCGTTCTGAGAGGATGACATGCGGGACCCATGAGGCAGCAACATCCTCAGCGTTTATTGTTCATAGAGGCTGACATGTGGGACCCGTGAGCCAGCAGCGTCCTCAACGTTTTAAAGGCGGCAGGATATCGAAAGAAAAAATAAGCCAAAAATCATTTGGTAAACAATATCCAAGAAAAGAAACATTTACCGTTCTGAGAGGATGACATGCGGGACCCATGAGGCAGCAGCATCCTCAACGATTCCAAGGCGGCAGGGGATCAAAGAAAAAAAAAGGAAATATCCAGAAATTAATTAGGGGTTCAAAAAAAATCCATCAAAGGAAACTTTTATTGTTCATAGAGGATGACTTGTGGGACCGACCTGCCAACAGCGTCCTCATCGTTTCAAAGGGGCAGGAGATCAAAAGAAAAAGGCAAATAGCCAGAAATTAGGGGTCAAAATTAACTCCAAGAAATGAAACTTTTATTGTTCGTAGAGGATGACATGCGGGACCCATGAGCCAGCAGCTTACTCAACGTTTCAAAGGCGGCATGAGATCGAAAGAAAAAGGCAAGTGACAAAATATCAGGAGCAAAAGATAATCCAAGAAAAGAAACTTTATTGTACATAGAGGATGACATGTGGGTCCCATTTAGCACCAGCGGTATCACCGTTTGAGAGGCGGCAGGGGTTCAAAAGAAAAAAGAAATTGCCAAAAATCAGAGGGTGAAAAAAACCAAGAAAATGAACTTTTATAGTACATAGAGGATGACATGCGGGTCCCATGAGCCTGCAGGTTCCTCAACGTTTCAAACGTGGCATGAGATCGAAAGAAAAAGGCAAGTGCCCAAATATGAGGTGCCAAAAAAAACTCCAAGAAAAGAAAGTTGATTGCTCATAGAGGATGACATGCGGGTCCAATTTAGCTGCAGCGGTCTCACTGTTTGAGAGGCGGCAGGGGATCGAAAGAAAAAGGCAAGTGAACGAATATGAGGTCCAAAAATAATCCAAGAAAAGAAAGTTTTATAGTACATAGAGGATGACATGCGGGTCCCATTTAGCAGCAGCGGTATCACCGTTTGAGAGGCGGCAGGGGTTCAAAAGAAAAAAGAAATTGCCAAAAATCAGAGGGTGAAAAAAACCAAGAAAATGAACTTTTATAGTACATAGAGGATGACATGCGGGTCCCATGAGCCTGCAGGTTCCTCAACGTTTCAAACATGGCATGAGATCGAAAGAAAAAGGCAAGTGAAAAAATATCAGGAGCCAAAAATAATTCAAGAAAATAAAGTTTTATAGTACATAGAGGATGACATGCGGGTCCCATTTAGCAGCAGCGGTATCACCGTTTGAGAGGCGGCAGGGGGTCGAAAGAAAAAGGCAAGTGAAAAAATATGAGGAGCCAAAAATAATTCAAGAAAAGAAAGTTTTATAGTACATAGAGGATGACATGCGGGTCCCATTTAGCAGCAGCGGTATCACCGTTTGAGAGGCGGCAGGGGATCGAAAGAAAAAGGTAAGTGACCAAATATGAGGTGCCAAAAATAATTCAAGAAAAGAAAGTTTTATAGTACATAGAGGATGACATGCGGGTCCCGATTAGCAGCAGCGGTATCACCGTTTGAGAGGCGGTGGGATCGAAAGAAAAAGGTAAGTGACCAAATATGAGGTGCCAAAAATAATTCAAGAAAAGAAAGTTTTATAGTACATAGAGGATGACATGCGGGTCCCAGTTAGCAGCAGCGGTATCACCGTTTGAGAGGCGGCAGGGGATCGAAAGAAAAAGGTAAGTGACCAAATATGAGGTGCCAAAAATAATTCAAGAAAAGAAAGTTTTATAGTACATAGAGGATGACATGCGGGTCCCAGTTAGCAGCAGCGGTATCACCGTTTGAGAGGCGGCAGGGGATCGAAAGAAAAAGGCAAGTGACCAAATTTGAGGTGCCAAAAAAAACTCCAAGAAAAGAAAGTTGATTGCTCATAGAGGATGACATGCGGGTCCCATTTAGCAGCAGCGGTCTCAACGTTTCCAAGGCGGCAAGGGATCAAAAGAAAAAGGAAGTAGCCAGAAATCAGGGGGTCAAAAAAAATCCAAGAATAGAAAGAATTTTGGTTCATAGAGGATGACATGCGGGACCCATGATCCTGCATCGTAAACGGCTCGATCGGAGAACGTTGAACGAGATGGCGCGATCGAGAAAAAAAACAATGCCAGAGAGGCTGCCATCTGGGCCCTACATCCCTCGGCGGTGCGGATTTGCGTTGACTCGGCCGGCGAACCCGAGATTTCGTGATGCACCACGTCCCGGGCCACCATACGCGACGTTTTGGCCGCTTTCGTCGGGCTAGGTGGCCTCAAAAACGAGAAAAAAAAGTTTTGACATGCACCACGGAGGGACCAAAAATCGTCGGCCATGGTACACCAGCAACCACGGCGCGACTTCAACTTCGTCGGCCATGGCAACTTTTCTTGTAGTGTATATCCACGAACATAGCACTAATGTTTTATCCCTAGTGGCAACAGCACATCCATAATCTTAGAGATTTCTGTCACTTCCCCAGATTCACGGAGACATGAACCGACTATCGAGCATAAATACTCCCTCTTGGAGTTACAAGCATCTACTTGGCCAGAGCATCTACGAGTAACGGAGAGCATGCAAGATCATAAACAACACATAGACATAACTTTGATAATCAACATAACAAGTATTCTCTATTCATCGGATCCCAACAAACGCAACATATAGAATTACAGATAGATGATATTGATCATGTTAGGCAGCTCACAAGATCCGACAATTAAGCACAATGGGGAGAAGACAACCATCTAGCTACTGCTATGGACCCATAGTCCAGGGGTAGACTACTCACACATCACTCCGGAGGCGACCATGGCGGCGTAGAGTCCTCCGGGAGATGATTCCCCTCTCCGGCGATCTCCTGAATCCCCCGAGATGGGATTGGCGGCGGCGGCGTCTCTGGAAGGTTTTCCGTATCGTGGCTCTCAGTACTGGGGGTTTCGCGACGGAGGCTTTAAGTAGGCGGAAGGGCAGGTCAGGAGGCGGCACGAGGGGCCCACACCATAGGGCCGCGCGGCCAGGGCAGGGGCCGCGCCGCCCTAGGGTGTCGCCACCTCGTGGCCCCACTTCGTCTCCTCTTCGGTCTTCTGGAAGCTTCGTGGCGAAATAGGACCCTGGGCGTTGATTTCGTCCAATTCGAGAATATTTCGTTACTAGGATTTCTGAAACCAAAAACAGCAGACAAAGAATCGGCACTTCGGCATCTTGTTAATAGGTTAGTTCCAGAAAATGCACGAATATGACATAAAGTGTGCATAAAACATGTAGATATCATCAATAATGTGGCATGGAACATAAGAAATTATCGATACGTCGGAGACGTATCATAGGGTTCTTATATTCTATGTGAATATGAACAAGTATTGAGTTGCTAAATATGAATCTATGGATGATAGTGAAGTAACATGATCACATGTTCTAATCTAGGTTTTAGGTTTAGAATCAAATTAGGGTTCACATGGGTTAATGGAGCTAGAGTTCCTAATGGTGTTAGGGTTTTAGGATTCCCCATAAAATGATGAGGTTGTGTTCTTTAGATAATATGGAATTTGAGCTTCCTAATTACCATATAGTTCTTGGAATAATAACTTCATTAATAAAGTTGAAGTTATTAATAACCTTGAAATGAAATAATATTGAATTTGGCATTTTATTATTTTTAAACAATTAATAATTAGGGTAATTATTAATCAGGGTTTAAATCTCTCTAATAATGATTTAACAAAATAACAAATAAAGAAAACTAGTTTTAAAGTTTTCTTTATTTACTTAATGATTTTTATTTATTTTAGAAACTTTTCTTAATTATTGAGTTTTAATTGAATTTTGAATTAAAAGAAAAGACTTAATTAATGGGTTTAAATTAATTAAATTTTAATTAAAAATAAAAAATTCTATATTATATTTTTCTTGGATAGATTTTATTTTTAGGAACAGTTTGACATTTTATTTTCATTTTTCTGAGTTAATATGAATTTTATAACTATTTGCAAAGTTTCAGTATTTATAGGATTTGAATTAAAAACTAAAAACAACTAAATCTACCCGGCTAATGTACCCACAGCCACTGGCTAGTGGGCTAGTGCTCCACGTCAGGCGCCACTATGGCGTCGAGGTGGCAGGGGAATGGCTGGCCGACGGCCAGTGGCCGATGGTCGCCGGTGCTGGGCTTCTCCCGCGGGCGCGCGTGGGTGCTAGCTCGACCCAGGGCGATGCGCTGAACCATAAGGTGGCGACACCGCCTCGATACGGTCACCGGAGCATGGCCGTCGGCGTGATTCTGCGGCGGAGGGCACGGTGGAACGAAGCGGCGAAGGTACGGGCTGCGATTGGATGCAATAGGGAGTCCAAGAGGTGCATGAGCTCACCGTGATTGTGTTGAGCTAGACGGCGTGGTCGGAGGTGCTCCCAATCGACGGCGAACGTCGATGTACTGGCGGTGACCAGCGAAAGGGGGCATCGGTTCTCTGGTGGTTGAAAGCTTCCGAGATTGATTCCCCTTTGCATACAGAGCAAGTCGTCCATGGCGGTGCTAATGGTAGTCACTGATAGCGTGTATGCACACGTCCGTTGGGAAACCCAAGAGGAAGGTGTGATGCGTATAGAAGCAAGTTTTCCCTCAGTAAGAAACCAAGGTTATCGAACCAGTAGGAGCCAAGAAGCACGTTGAAGGTTGATGGCGGCGGATTGTAGTGCAGCGCAACACCAGGGATTCCGGCGCCAATGTGGAACCTGCACAACACAACCAAATTACTTTGCCCCAACGTGACAGTGAAGTTGTCAATCTCACCGGCTTGCTGTAACAAAGGATTATATGTATAGTGTGGAAGATGATGTTTGCAAAGAACAGTAAAACGAGTATTGCAGTAGATTGTATTCGATGTAAAAGAATGGACCGAGGTCCACAGTTCTTAAGTGAACAAATTACAGTTGGGCAATTGACAAATAAAGAGATCATAACAATGCACATACATGTTATGATGAGTAGTGTGAGATTTAATTGGGCATTACGACAAAATACATAGACCGCTATCCAGCATGCATCTATGCCTAAAAAGTCCACCTTCAGGTTATCATCCGAACCCCTTCCAGTATTAAGTTGCAAACAACAGACAATTGCATTAAGTATGGTGTGTAATGTAATCAACAAATACATCCTTAGATATAGAATTGATGTTTTATCCCTAGGGGCAACAGCACATCCACAACCTTAGAGGTTGCTGTCACTCCCCCAGATTTAATGGAGGCATGAACCCACTATCGAGCATAAGTACTCCCTCTTGGAGTTACAAGCAATGACTTGGCCAGAGCCTCTACTAGCAACGGAGAGCATGCAAGATCATAAACAACACATAGATAATAGATTGATAATCAACATAGCATAGTATTCCATATTCATCAGATCCCAACAAACGCAACATGTAGCATTACAGATAGATGATCTTGATCATGTTAGGCAGCTCACAAGATCCAACAATGATAGCACAATGAGGAGAAGACGACCATCTAGCTACTGCTATGGACCCATAGTCTAGGGGTGAACTACTCACACATCAATCCGGAGGCGACCATGGCGGTGTAGAGTCCTCCGGGAGATGATTCCCCTATCCGGCAGGGTGCTGGAGGCGATCTCCTGAATCCCCCGAGATGGGATTGGCGGCGGCGGCGTCTCTGGAAGGTTTTCTGTATCGTGGCTCTCGGTACTGGAACTATCTTCGACGAAGGCTTAAGTAGGCGAAAGGGCGGAGTCGGAGGGCTCACGGGGGGCCCACACACTAGGGCCGCGTGGGCCCCCCCTAGGCCGCGCCGCCCTAGTGTGGCGGCGCCCCGTGGCCCCACTTCGTCTCTCCCTAGGTCTTCTGGAAGCTTCGTGGAAAAATAGGACCCTGGGCGTTGATTTCGTCCAATTCCGAGAATATTTCCTTACTAGGATTTCTGAAACCAAAAACAGCATAAACAAAGAATCGGCTCTTCGGCATCTCGTTAATAGGTTAGTGCCGGAAAATGCATAATAATGACATATAATGTGTATAAAACATGTGAGTATCATCATAAAAGTAGCATGGAACATAAGAAATTATAGATATGTTTGAGACGTATCAAGCATCCCCAAGCTTAGTTCCTGCTCGTCCCGAGTAGGTAAACGATAACAAGAATAATTTCTGAAGTGACATGCTATCATAATCTTGATCAATACTATTGTAAAGCACATGTAATGAATGCAGCGATTCGAAGCAATGGTAAATGTAATGAGTAAACAATTGAATCATATAGCAAAGACTTTTCATGAATAGTACTTTCAAGACAAGCATCAATAAGTCTTGCATAAGAGTTAACTCATAAAGAAATAGTTTCATAGTAAAGGTATTGAAGCAACACAAAGGAAGATTAAGTTTCAGCGGTTGCTTTCAACTTGTAACATGTATATCTCATGGATATTGTCAACATAAAGTAATATAACAAGTGAAATATGCAAGTATGTAAGAATCAATGCACAGTTAACACAAGTGTTTGCTTTTTGAGATAGAAGGAAATGGGTAAACTGACTCAACAATAAAAGTAAAAGAAAGGCCCTTCGCAGAGGGAAGCATTGATTCCTGTATTTGTGCTAGAGCTTTTGTTTTGAAAACAAGAAACAATTTTGTCAACGGTAGTAATAAAGCATATGTATCGTGTAAATTATATCCTACAAGTTGCAAGCCTCATGCATAGTATACCAATAGTGCCCGCACCTTGTCCTAATTAGCTCGGATTACCTGGATTATCATCGCAATACATATGTTTTAACCAAGTGTCACAATGGGGTACCTCTATGCCGCCTGTACAAAGGTCTAAGGAGAAAGCTCGCATTGGATTTCTCGCTTTTGATTATTCTCAACTTAGACATCCATACCGGGACAACATAGACAACAGATAATGGACTCCTCTTTAATGCATAAGCATTTAGAAACAAATAATATTCTCATATGAGGTTGAGGATATTTGTCCAAAACTGAAACTTCCACCATCAATCATGGCTTTAGTTAGCGGCTCAATGTTCTTTTCTAACAATATGCATACTCAAACCATTCAACTCATGGTAAATCGCCCTTACTTCAGACAAGACGAACATGCATAGCAACCCACATGATATTCAACAAAGAAATAGTTGATGGCGTCCCTAGGAACATGGTTATCGCTCAACAAGCAACTTATAAGAAATAAGACACATAAGTACATATTCGATACCACAATAGTTTTTAGGCTATTTGTCCCATGAGCTATATATTGCAAAGATAAAGAATGGAAATTTTAAAGGTAGCACTCAAGCAATTTACTTTGGAATGGCGGAGAAATACCATGTAGTAGGTAGGTATGGTGGACACAAGTGGCATAGTGTTTGGCTCAAGGATTTTGGATGCATGAGAAGTATTCCCTCTCGATACAAGGTTTAGGCTAGCAAGGTTATTTAAAGCAAACATAAGTATGAACCGGTACAGCAAAACTCACATAAAAGACATATTGTAAGCATTATAAGACTCTATACCGTCTTCCTTGTTGTTCGACTCTTACTAGAAAATATCTAGACCTTAGAGAGACCAATTATGCAAACCAAATTTTAGCAAGCTCTATGTATTTCTTCATTAATAGGTGCGAAGTATATGATGCAAGAGCTTAAACATGAGCACAACAATTGCCAAGTATCACATTATTCAAGATGTTATACCAATTACCACATGTAGCATTTTCCGTTTCCAACCATATAACAACTTAACGAAGCAGTTCAACCTTCGCCATGAATATTATGAGTAAAGCCTAAGGACATATGTGTCCATATGCAACAGCGGAGCATGTCTCTCTCCCACACAATGAATGCTAGGATCCAACTTTATTCAAACAAAACAAAAAACAAAAACAAACAGACGCTCCAAGTAAAGCACATAAGATGTGATGGAATAAAAATATAGTTTCACTAGAGGAACCTGATAATGTTGTCGATGAAGAAGGGGATGCCTTGGGCATCCCCAAGCTTAGACGCTTGAGTCTTCTTGAAATATGCAGGGGTGAACCACCGGGGCATCCCCAAGCTTAGAGCTTTCACTCTCCTTGATCATATTGTATCATCCTCCTCTCTTGACCCTTGAAAACTTCCTCCACACCAAACTTAAAACAAACTCATTAGAGGGTTAGTGCATAACCAAAAATTCACATGTTCAGAGGTGACATAATCATTCTTAACACTTCTGGACATTGCACAAAGCTACTGAAAGTTAATGGAACAAAGAAATCCATCTAGCGTAGCAAAACAGGCAATGTGAAATAAAAGGCAGAATCTGTCAAAACAGAACAGTACGTAAAGACGTATTTTTTAGAGGCACCAGACTTGCTCAAATGAGAAAACTCAAAACTAATGAAAGTTGCGTACATATCTGACGACCACGCACGTAAATTGGCATAATTTTCTGAGTTACCTACAGAGAATTCAACCCAAATTCGTGACAGCAAGAAAATCTGTTTCTGTGCAGTAATCCAAATCTAGTATCATCCTTCGATTAGAGACTTTACTTGGCACAACAATGCATTAAAACTAAGATAAGGAGAGGTTGCTACAGTAGTAACAACTTCCAAGACTCAAATATAAAACAAAAATACTGTAGTAAAATAATGGGTTGTCTCCCATAAGCGCTTTTCTTTAACGCCTTTCAGCTAGGCGCAGAAAGTGTGTATCAAGTGTTATCAAGAGATGAAGCATCAACATCATAATTTGTTCTAATGATAGAATCAAAAGGTAACTTCATTCTCTTTCTAGGGAAGTGTTCCATACCTTTCTTGAGAGGAAATTGATATTTAATATTACCTTCGTTCATATCAATGGTAGCACCAACAGTTCGAAGAAAAGGTCTTCCCAATATGATGGGACAAGATGCATTGCATTCAATATCCAAGACAACAAAATCAACGGGGACAAGGTTATTGTTAACCACAATACGAACATTATCAATCCTCCCCAAAGGTTTCTTTATAGCATTATCAGCAGGATTAACATCCAAATAACAATTTTTCAATGGTGGCAAGTCAAGCATATCATAAATTTTCTTAGGCATAACAGAAATACTTGCACCTAGATCACATAAAGCATTACAATTAAAATCATTGACCCTCATCTTAATTATGGGCTCCCAACCATCTTCTAACTTCCTAGGAATAGAAGTTTCAAGTTTTAGTTTCTCTTCTCTAGCTTTTATGAGAGCATTTGTAATATGTTTTGTAAAGGCCAAATTTATAGCACTAGCATTAGGACTCTTAGCAAGTTTTTGTAAGAACTTTATAACTTCAGAGATGTGGCAATCATCAAAATCTAAACCATTATGATCTAAAACAATGGGATCATTGTCCCCAATGTTGGAAAAAATTTCAGCAGTTTTATCACAGGCGGTTTCAGCAGTTTTAGCAGTTTCAAGCAGTTTTGCTCGCTTTGCATTAGGAGTAGAAACATTGCCAACACCAATTATTTTACCATTGATAGTAGGAGGTGCAGCAACATGTGGAGCATTAGCATTACTAGTGGTGGTAATAGTCCAAACTTTAGCTACATTATTCTCTTCATCTAGTTTTTCATTTTCTTCTCTTTCCCACCTAGCATGCAGTTCAGCCATTAATCTTATATTCTCATTAATTATAACTTGAATGGCATTTGCTGTAGTAACAATTTTATTTTCATTATCCATATTAGGCATAACTTTCAATTTCAAAAGATCAACATCAGCAGCAAGACTATCAACTTTAGAAGCAAGTATATCAATTTTTCCAAGCTTTTCTTCAACAGATTTGTTAAAAGCAGTTTGTGTACTAATAAATTATTTAAGCATGGCTTCAAGTCCAGGGGGTGTATTCCTATTATTTTTGTAAGAATTCCCATAAGAATTACCATAACCGTTACCATAAGGATATGGCCTATAGTTGTTACTAGAATTGTTCCGATAAGCATTGTTGTTGAAATTATTATTTTTAATGAAGTTCACATCAACATGTTCTTCTTGGGCAACCAATGAAGCTAATGGAACATTATTAGGATCAACATTAGTCCTACCACTCACAAGCATAGACATAATAGCATCAATCTTATCACTCAAGGAAGAGGTTTCTTCGACAGAATTTACCTTCTTACCTTGTGGAGCTCTTTCCGTGTGCCATTCAGAGTAATTTATCATCATATCATCAAGAAGCTTTGTTGCTGCCCCCAAAGTGATGGACATAAAGGTACCTCCAGCAGCTGAATCCAATAGGTTCCGCGAAGAAAAATTCAATCCTGCATAAAAGGTTTGGATGATCATCCAAGTAGTCAGTCCATGGGTTGGGCAGTTTTTAACCAAAGACTTCATTCTTTCCCATGCTTGTGCAACATGCTCAGTATCTAATTGCTTAAAATTCATTATGCTACTTCTCAAAGAGATAATTTTAGTAGGAGGATAATATCTACCAATGAAAGCATCCTTACATTTAGTCCATGAATCTTTAGCTCTTCCTCTAAATGAGAAAGGAAACAATTTTAATTTTATAATGTCACCGTCTACATCCTTATATTTTTGCATTTCACATAGTTCAACAAAATTATTAAGATGGGCAGCAGCATCATCAGAACTAACACCAGAAAATTGCTCTCTCATAACAAGATTCAGTAAAGCAGGTTTAATTTCAAAGAATTCTGCTGTAGTAGCAGGTGGAGCAATAGGTGTGCATAAGAAATCATTATTATTTGTGTTTGTGAAGTCACACAACTTAGTATTTTCAGGAGTATTCATTTTAGCAATAGTAAATAAAGTAAACTAGATAAAGTAAATGCAAGTAACTAATTTTTTTGTGTTTTTAATATGGAGAACAAGATAGTAAATAAAGTAAAACTAGTGCTGGCGCAGAGTTGACGTGGGAGTTAGAGATCTCTGTGGTGTAACTTTTCTTCAGGTCCCCGGCAACGGCGCCAGAAATTTGCTTGATGCGTGTGGTTGACACGTCCGTTGGGAACCCCAAGAGGAAGGTGTGATGCGCACAGCGGCAAGTTTCCCTCAGTAAGAAACCAAGGTTTAATCGAACCAAAGAGGGAGTCAAGAAGCACGTTGAAGGTTGATGGCGGCGGGATGTAGTGCGGCGCAACACCAGAGATTCCGGCGCCAACGTGGAACCTGCACAACACAACCAAAGTACTTTGCCCCAATGAAACAGTGAGGTTGTCAATCTCACCGGCTTGCTGTAACAAAGGATTAACCGTATTGTGTGGAAGATGATTGTTTGCAGAAAACAAAGAGAACAAGATTGCAAGATGATTGTATTTCAGTATAGAGAATTGGACCGGGGTCCACAGTTCACTAGAGGTGTCTCTCCCATAAGATAAACAGCATGTTGGGTGAACAAATTACAGTTGGGCAATTGACAAATAAAGAGGGCATGACCATGCACATACATATTATGATGAGTATAGTGAGATTTAGTTGGGCATTACGACAAAGTACATAGACCGCTATCCAGCATGCATCTATGCCTAAAAAGTCCACCTTCAGGTTATCATCCGAACCCCCTCCAGTATTAAGTTGCTAACAACAGACAATTGCATTAAGTATTGTGCGTAATGTAATCAGTAACTACATCCTTGAACATAGCACCAATGTTTTATCCCTAGTGGCAACAGCACATCCATAATCTTAGAGATTTCACACTTCCCGCATTCATGGAGACATGAACCCACTATCGAGCATAAATACTCCCTCTTGGAGTTACAAGCATCTACTTGGCCAGAGCATCTACTAGTAACGGAGAGCATGCAAGATCATAAACAACACATAGACATAACTTTGATAATCAACATAACAAGTATTCTCTATTCATCGGATCCCAACAAACGCAACATATAGAATTACAGATAGATGATCTTGATCATGTTAGGTAGCTCACAAGATCCGACAATTAAGCACAATGGGGAGAAGACAACCATCTAGCTACTGCTATGGACCCATAGTCCAGGGGTAGACTACTCACACATCACTCCGGAGGCGACCATGGCGGCGTAGAGTCCTCCGGGAGATGATTCCCCTCTCCGGCAGGGTGCCGGAGGCGATCTCCTGAATCCCCGAGATGGGATTGGCGGCAGCGGCGTCTCCGGGAAGGTTTTCCGTATCGTGGCTCTCGCATCGGGGGTTTCGCGACGGAGGCTTTAAGTAGGCGGAAGGGCAGGTCAGGAGGCGGCACGAGGCCCACACCACAGGGCCGCGCGCCAAGGGGGCCGCGCCGCCTAGGGTGTGGCCACCTCGTGGCCCCACTTCGTCTCCTCTTCGGTCTTCCGAAGCTTCGTGGCAAAATAGGACCCCGGGCGTTGATTTCGTCCAATTCCGAGAATATTTCCTTACTAGGATTTCTGAAACCAAAAACAGCAGAAACAAAGAATCGGCACTTCGGCATCTTGTTAATAGGTTAGTTCCGTAAAATGCACGAATATGACATAAAGTGTGCATAAAACATGTAGATATCATCAATAATGTGGCATGGAACACAAGAAATTATCGATACGTCGGAGACGTATCAGCATCCCCAAGCTTAGTTCTGCTCGTCCCGAGCAGGTAAAACGATAACAAAGATAATTTCTAGAGTGACATGCCATCATAACCTTGATCATACTATTTGTAAAGCATATGTAGTGAATGCAGCGATCAAAACAATGTATATGACATGAGTAAACAAGTGAATCATATAGCAAAGACTTTTCATGAATAGTACTTCAAGACAAGCATCAATAAGTCTTGCATAAGAGTTAACTCATAAAGCAATAATTCAAAGTAAAGGCATTGAAGCAACACAAAGGAAGATTAAGTTTCAGCGGTTGCTTTCAACTTGTAACATGTATATCTCATGGATATTGTCAACATAGAGTAATATAATAAGTGCAATATGCAAGTATGTAGGAATCAATGCACAGTTCACACAAGTGTTTGCTTCTTGAGGTGGAAAGAAATAGGTGAACTGACTCAACAATAAAAGTAAAAGAATGGTCCTCCATAGAGGAAAAGCATCGATTGCTATATTTGTGCTAGAGCTTTGATTTTGAAAACATGAAACAATTTTGTCAACGGTAGTAATAAAGCATATGTGTCATGTAAATTATATCTTACAAGTTGCAAGCCTCATGCATAGTATACTAATAGTGCCCGCACCTTGTCCTAATTAGCTTGGACTACCGGATCATCGCAATGCACATGTTTTAACCAAGTGTCACAAAGGGGTACCTCTATGCCGCCTGTACAAAGGTCTAAGGAGAAAGCTCGCATTGGATTTCTCGCTATTGATTATTCTCAACTTAGACATCCATACCGGGAGAACATAGACAACAGATAATGGACTCCTCTTTTATGCATAAGCATGTAACAACAATTAATAGTTTTCTCATATGAGATTGAGGATATTGTCCAAAACTGAAACTTCCACCATGGATCATGGCTTTAGTTAGCGGCCCAATGTTCTTCTCTAACAATATGCATGCTTAACCATAAGGTGGTAGATCTCTCTTACTTCAGACAAGACGAACATGCATAGCAACTCACATGAAATTCAACAAAGAGTAGTTGATGGCGTCCCCAGTGAACATGGTTATCGCACAACAAGCAACTTAATAAGAGATAAAGTGCATAAGTACATATTCAATACCACAATAGTTTTTAAGCTATTTGTCCCATGAGCTATATATTGCAAAGGTGAATGATGGAATTTTAAAGGTAGCACTCAAGAAATTTACTTTGGAATGGCGGAGAAATACCATGTAGTAGGTAGGTATGGTGGACACAAATGGCATAGTGGTTGGCTCAAGGATTTTGGATGCATGAGAAGTAATCCCTCTCGATACAAGGTTTAGGCTAGCAAGGCTTATTTGAAACAAACACAAGGATGAACCAGTGCAGCAAAACTCACATAAAAGACATATTGTAAACATTATAAGATTCTACACCGTCTTCCTTGTTGTTCAAACTCAATACTAGAAATTATCTAGACCTTAGAGAGACCAAATATGCAAACCAAATTTTAGCATGCTCTATGTATTTCTTCATTAATGGGTGCAAAGTATATGATGCAAGAGCTTAAACATGAGCACAACAATTGCCAAGTATCACATTACCCAAGACATTTATAGCAATTACTACATGTATCATTTTCCAATTCCAACCATATAACAATTTAACGAAGAAGAAACTTCGCCATGAATATTATGAGTAAAGCCTAAGGACATACTTGTCCATATGCTACAGCGGAGCGTGTCTCTCTCCCATAAAGTGAATGCTAGGATCCATTTTATTCAAACAAAACAAAAAACAAAAACAAACCGACGCTCCAAGAAAAGCACATAAGATGTGATGGAATAAAAATATAGTTTCAGGGGAGGAACCTGATAATGTTGTCGATGAAGAAGGGGATGCCTTGGGCATCCCCAAGCTTAGACGCTTGAGTCTTCTTAGAATATGCAGGGGTGAACCACCGGGGCATCCCCAAGCTTAGAGCTTTCACTCTCCTTGATCATGTTGCATCATACTCCTCTCTTGATCCTTGAAAACTTCCTCCACACCAAACTTAGAACAACTCATTAGAGGGTTAGTGACAATGAAAATTAACATGTTCAGAGGTGACATAATCATTATTAACACTTCTGGACATTGCATAAAGCTACTGGACATTAATGGATCAAAGAAATTCATCCAACATAGCAAAAGAGGCAATGCGAAATAAAAGGCAGAATCTGTCAAAACAGAACAGTTCGTATTGACGAATTTTATCGAGGCACCAGAGTTGCTCAAATGAAAATGCTCAAATTGAATGAAAGTTGCGTACATATCTGAGGATCACTCACGTAAATTGGAATAATTTTCTGAGTTACCTACAGAGAAAACAGCCCAGATTCGTGACAGCAAAGAAATCTGTTTCTGCGCAGTAATCCAAATCTAGTATGAACTTTTCTATCAACGACTTTACTTGGCACAACAAAACACTAAACTAAGATAAGGAGAGGTTGCTACAGTAGTAAACAACTTCCAAGACACAAAATAAAAACAAAGTACTGTAGTAAAAACCATGGGTTGTCTCCCATAAGCGCTTTTCTTTAACGCCTTTCAGCTAGGCGCAGAAAGTGTGTATCAAGTATTATCAAGAGACGAAGTGTCAACATCATAATTTGTTCTAATAATAGAATCAAAAGGCAACTTCATTCTCTTTCTAGGGAAGTGTTCCATACCTTTCTTGAGAGGAAATTGATATTTAATATTACCTTCCTTCATATCAATGATAGCACCAACGGTTCGAAGAAAAGGTCTTCCCAATATAATGGGACAAGATGCATTGCATTCAATATCCAAGACAACAAAATCAACGGGGACAAGGTTATTGTTAACGGTAATGCGAACATTATCAACTTTCCCCAAAGGTTTCTTTGTAGAATGATCAGTAAGATTAACATCCAAATAACAATTCTTCAGCGGTGGCAAGTCAAGCATATTATAAATTTTCTTAGGCATAACGGAAATACTTGCACCAAGATCACATAAAGCATTACAATCAAAATCTTTAACCTTCATCTTAATGATTGGCTCCCAACCATCCTCTAGCTTTCTAGGAATAGAGGCTTCGCGCTCTAGTTTCTCTTCTCTAGCTTTTATGAGAGCATTTGTAATATGTTGCGTGAAAGCCAAGTTTACAGCGCTAGCATTGGGACTCTTAGCAAGTTTTTGTAAGAACTTTATAACTTCAGAGATGTGGCAATCATCAAAATCTAAATTATTATGAGCTACAGCAATGGGATCATCATCCCCAAGGTTGGAAAAAATTTCAGCAGTTTTATCACAAGCAATTTCAGCAGTTTTAGCAATTTCAGGCAGTTTTGTACGCTTTGCACTAGGAGTAGAAACATTGCCAACACCAATTATTTTACCATTAATAGTAGGAGGTGCAGCAACATGTGAAGAATCAACATTACTTGTGGTGGTAATAGTCCAAACTTTAGCTACATTTTTCTCTTTAGCTAGTTTTTCATTTTCTTCTCTATCCCACCTAGCACGCAATTCAGCCATTAATCTTATATTCTCATTAATTCTAACTTGGATGGCATTTGCTGTAGTAACAATTTTATTTTCAATATCCCTATTAGGCATAACTTTCGATTTCAAAAGATCAACATCAGAGGCAAGACTATCAACCTTAGAAGCGAGAATATCAATTTTATTGAGTTTTTCCTCAAAAGATTTGTTAAAGGCAGTTTGTGTACTAATAAATTCTTTAAGCATAGCTTCAAGTCCAGGGGGTGTGTTCCTATTATTATTGTAAGAATTCCCATAAGAATTAGCATAACCGTTACCATTATTATAAGGATATGGCCTATAGTTATTACTAGAATTGTTCCGATAAGCATTGTTGTTAAAATTATTATTTTTAATGAAGTTTACATCAACATGTTCTTCTTGGGCAACCAATGAAGCTAACGGAACATTATTAGGATCAACATTAGTCCTATCATTCACAAGCATAGACATAATAGCATCAATCTTATCATTCAAGGAAGAGGATTCTTCAACAGAATTTACCTTCTTACCTTGTGGAGCTCTTTCCATGTGCCATTCAGAGTAATTAATCATCATATTATCAAGGAGCTTTGTAGCCGCCCCCAAAGTGATGGACATAAAGGTACCTCCAGCAGTTGAATCCAATAAATTTCGCGAAGAAAAATTTAGTCCTGCATAGAAGGTTTGGATGATCATCCAAGTAGTCAGTCCATGTGTTGGGCAATTTTTAACCAAAGATTTCATTCTTTCCCAAGCTTGAGCAACATGTTCACTATCCAATTGTTTAAAATTCATTATGCTACTTCTCAAAGATATAATTTTATCAGGGGGATAATATCTACCAATAAAAGCATCCTTGCATTTAGTCCAGGAATCAATACTATTCTTAGGCAGAGATAGCAACCAATCTTTAGCTCTTCCTCTTAATGAGAAAGGAAACAATTTCAATTTAATAATATCACCATCTACATCCTTATACTTTTGCATTTCACATAGTTCAATAAAATTATTAAGATGGGCAGCAGCATCATCAGAACTAACACCAGAAAATTGCTCTCGCATAACAAGATTCAGTAAAGCAGGTTTAATTTCAAAGAATTCTGCTGTAGTAGCAGGTGGAGCAATAGTTGTGCATAAGAAATCATTATTATTTGTGGTTGTGAAATCACACAACTTAGTATTTTCAGGGGTGGCCATTTTAGCAGTAGTAAATAAAGCAAACTAGATAAAGTAAATGCAAGTAACTAATTTTTTTGTGTTTTTGATATAGAGTGCAAGACAATAAATAAAGTAAAGCTAGCAACTAATTTTTTTGTGTTTTGATATAATGCAGCAAACAAAGTAGTAAATAAAATAAAGCAAGACAAAAACAAAGTAAAGAGATTGGGAAGTGGAGACTCCACTTGCAGCGTGTCTTGATCTCCCCGGCAACGGCGCCAGAAATTTGCTGCTGGCGCAGAGTTGACGTGGGAGTTAGAGATCTCTGTGGTGTAACTTTTCTTCAGGTCCCCGGCAACGGCGCCAGAAATTTCCTTGATGCGTGTGGTTGACACGTCCGTTGGGAACCCCAAGAGGAAGGTGTGATGCGCACAGCGGCAAGTTTCCTTCAGTAAGAAACCAAGGTTTAATCGAACCAGTAGGAGTCAAGAAGCACGTTGAAGGTTGATGGCAGCGGGATGTAGTGCGGCGCAACACCAGAGATTCCGGCGCCAACGTGGAACCTGCACAACACAACCAAAGTACTTTGCCCCAACGAAACAGTGAGGTTGTCAATCTCACCGGCTTGCTGTAACAAAGGATTAACCGTATTGTGTGGAAGATGATTGTTTGCAGAAAACAAGAGAACAAAGATTGCAAGAGATTGTATTTCAAGATAGAGAATTGGACCGGGGTCCACAGTTCACTAGAGGTGTCTCTCCCATAAGATAAACAGCATGTTGGGTGAACAAATTACAGTTGGGCAATTGACAAATAAAGAGGGCATGACCATGCACATACATATTATGATGAGTATAGTGAGATTTAGTTGAGCATTACGACAAAGTACATAGACCGCTATCCAGCATGCATCTATGCCTAAAAAGTCCACCTTCAGGTTATCATCCGAACCCCCTCCAGTATTAAGTTGCTAACAACAGACAATTGCATTAAGTATTGCGCGTAATGTAATCAGTAACTACATCCTTGAACATAGCACCAATGTTTTATCCCTAGTGGCAACAGCACATCCATAATCTTAGAGATTTCTGTCACTTCCCCGGATTCACGGAGACATGAACCCACTATCGAGCATAAATACTCCCTCTTGGAGTTACAAGCATCTACTTGGCCAGAGCATCTACTAGTAACGGAGAGCATGCAAGATCATAAACAACACATAGACATAACTTTGATAATCAACATAACAAGTATTCTCTATTCATCGGATCCCAACAAACGCAACATATAGAATTACAGATAGATGATCTTGATCATGTTAGGCAGCTCACAAGATCCGACAATTAAGCACAATGGGGAGAAGACAACCATCTAGCTACTGCTATGGACCCATAGTCCAGGGGTAGACTACTCACACATCACTCCGGAGGCGACCATGGCGGCGTAGAGTCCTCCGGGAGATGATTCCCCTCTCCGGCAGGGTGCCGGAGGCGATCTCCTGAATCCCCCGAGATGGGATTGGCGGCGGCGGCGTCTCTGGAAGGTTTTCCGTATCGTGGCTCTCGGTACTGGGGGTTTCGCGACGGAGGCTTTAAGTAGGCGGAAGGGCAGGTCAGGAGGTGGCACGAGGGGCCCACACCACAGGGCCGCGCGGCCAAGGGGGGGGCCGCGCCGCCCTAGGGTGTGGCCACCTCGTGGCCCCACTTCATCTCCTCTTCGGTCTTCTGGAAGCTTCGTGGCAAAATAGGACCCTGGGCGTTGATTTCGTCCAATTCCGAGAATATTTCCTTACTAGGATTTCTGAAACCAAAAACAGCAGAAAACAGCAACTGGCACTTCGGCATCTTGTTAATAGGTTAGTTCCAGAAAATGCACGAATATGACATAAAGTGTGCATAAAACATGTAGATATCATCAATAATGTGGCATGGAACACAAGAAATTATCGATACGTCGGAGACGTATCAACTAGCAACTAATTTTTTTGTGTTTTGTTTTAGTGCAGCAAACAAAGTAGTAAATAAAAGTAAAGCAAGACAAAAACAAAGTAAAGAGATTGGAGGTGGAGACTCCCCTTGCAGCGTGTCTTGATCTCCCCGGCAACGGCGCCAGAAAATATGCTTGATAGCGTGTATGCACACGTCCGTTGGGAACCCCAAGAGGAAGGTGTGATGCGTATAGAAGCAAGTTTTCCCTCAGTAAGAAACCAAGGTTATCGAACCAGTAGGAGCCAAGAAGCACGTTGAAAGTTGATGGCGGCGGAGTGTAGTGCGGCGCAACACCAGGGATTCCGGCGCCAACGTGGAACCTGCACAACACAACTAAATTACTTTGCCCCAACGTGACAGTGAGGTTGTCAATCTCACCGGCTTGCTGTAACAAAGGATTAGATGTATTGTGTGGAAGATGATGTTTGCAAAGAACAGTAAAACGAGTATTGCAGTAGATTGTATTCGATGTAAAAGAATGGACCGGGGTCCACAGTTCACTAGAGGTGTCTCTCCCATAAGATAAATAGCATGTTGGTGAACAAATTACAGTTGGGCAATTGACAAATAAAGAGAGCATAACAATGCACATACATGTTATGATGAGTAGTGTGAGATTTAATTGGGCATTACGACAAAGTACATAGACCGCTATCCAGCATGCATCTATGCCTAAAAAGTCCACCTTCAGGTTATCATCCGAACCCCTTCCAGTATTAAGTTGCAAACAACAGACAATTGCATTAAGTATGGTGCGTAATGTAATCAACAAATACATCCTTAGATATAGAATTGATGTTTTATCCCTAGTGGCAACAGCACATCCACAACCTTAGAGGTTGCTGTCACTCCCCCAGATTTAATGGAGGCATGAACCCACTATCGAGCATAAGTACTCCCTCTTGGAGTTACAAGCAATGACTTGGCCAGAGCCTCTACTAGCAACGGAGAGCATGCAAGATCATAAACAACACATAGATAATAGATTCGTAATCAACATAGCATAGTATTCCATATTCATCAGATCCCAACAAACGCAGCATGTAGCATTACAGATAGATGATCTTGATCATGTTAGGCAGCTCACAAGATCCAACAATGATAGCACAATGAGGAGAAAACGACCATCTAGCTACTGCTATGGACCCATAGTCCTGGGGTGAACTACTCACACATCAATCCGGAGGCGACCATGGCGGTATAGAGTCCTCCGGGAGATGATTCCCCTCTCCGGCAGGGTGCCGGAGGCGATCTCCTGAATCCCCCGAGATGGGATTGGCGGCGGCGGCGTCTCTGGAAGGTTTTCCGTATCGTGGCTCTCGGTACTGGAACTATCTTCGACGAAGGCTTAAGTACGCGGAAGGGCGGAGTCGGAGGGCTCACGGGGGGCCCACACACTAGGGCCGCGCGGCCCCCCCTAGGCCGCGCCGCCCTAGTGTGGCGGCGCCCCGTGGCCCCACTTCGTCTCTCCCTAGGTCTTCTGGAAGCTTCGTGGAAAAATAGGACCCTGGGCGTTGATTTCGTCCAATTCCGAGAATATTTCCTTACTACGATTTCTGAAACCAAAAACAGCAGAAAACAGCAACTGGCTCTTCGGCATCTCGTTAATAGGTTAGTGCCGGAAAATGCATAATAATGACATATAATGTGTATAAAACATGTGAGTATCATCATAAAAGTAGCATGGAACATAAGAAATTATAGATACGTTTGAGACGTATCAGTCACGGCTTGGCCTGGGGAGGTTTCTACTGGCGGCGATGAACAGAGGAGGATGCGGCGAGGTATTTATAGGCTCTTCGATGGTCGTTGATGATAGTCTGGTCCATATTGGTGGTCGGGACGTGGCTCGCCGGCGTTGTGGCGCTCACCTGCGCGTCGAGCAGGGAGAGACGAAGACGAAGACGTTGTCTTCAGTCTTATCCTCGCGAAGGGGTAATTGGGTCGTCTAGGCTGCGACGTGGCGCTGGGCTTTGGGCTGCGCTGGTGGGCTGTCACGGCCAGGTGAGTCTAGGTAGGTTTTTCTTCCTTTCTTTTCTTTTCTGTTTTCATTTCTTGTTTTGAATTCTGGTTTTTTTAATTCGAATTTGAATTCTGGTCTATTTTGCAGGTGTTTAAAAATTTGGTTTTCATGAGGTCTAATACAGGGATCATTGTATTACTGTATTGTTTTTTGCATAAACATAATTATATGTGAGCCTTGTTGCAACTTTTAATTAGACAAGAATTTAGGTATTCATTTTAATTTTCTTTCTCATTTGTAATATAACTCCCTGTTGAATAATTAGAGTTGATTATTATTATTCCAAATGTTTTAGAAGTGTTATGAGGACTTGGCTTCATATTTGAGGAATTGGTCACTTGCACATGATTTTATGTGAGTTCCAATGTATTAGGGTTTTATAGTTTCTATCATAACCCCCCCCCCCCCTTATTAAAGTTAATATTATCATTATATTTGAAAGTATCTAAGTAGGTATTGGGTCCATCATGATTGATCTTGGTTACAAAGATAAGTGGTTGATCACCTCATATGGTTTTAAATAAAGGGTTTAAACTAGGTTCATCTTATGCTCCATAATTAAGTATAGGATTTAGTGAGCAATTCTAGGGTTCTAATCATATTCACCTAATGGCAATTGGTTTGAATCTCAATTATGGCTTGGGCTTATATTATGATCACCATAGTGATACATAATCTAGTGTTGAGATAAAATTTTAGTTTGTAGAGTTGAGATGACATCATATTGCATTTGCTATGGTTTACTCTCCCCTAACCAAGGTAATCTGGTTACTTGCTTAATTGTTTCTGTTCTTCTTTAATTACTAAGGACTTGAGAATTGGTTTTATCTTATACCAATAGATTTCTATTATATCCTTAATCTATTGTTAAAGTAACTAAAGTAGCTATATTTCCTTTTATAGTTAACTTTGGTTATAATGATGAATGGTTTCTCACCATATAAATTATAGGCTTTAACTCTAAGCTTTTCTTATGGGCTTATATCTTCTACTTCAAGTTCTTAGGGTTTATGATCACTACTCAATTTATAATGATCAAGGTTGGGCTTTCTAAGGTATCTCTGATGAATTTGGTTTCTCACTCCCAATATCAAGTGTTGACTTGAATATCTAGGGTATAGTACTTCTCTTATAATTCCTTGGCTGGACATGGTCATGGTTATCTCATTAGATTTATATCCTAGGAGAATGCCTGAGATAATTACTTATGATTCTTCTCAAGGAATGAGGATTTAATCATCAGTATATATGGATAGTTCTCTCCCTTCATTTCAAGTGTTGCCTCATCTATCTTGAGTATAACACCAAAGCTTGAGCTCTCTCATTTAGGAATAGTTATTCTAGGTTTATGGTGTACTCCTAATATTTATTTAGGTAGCTAAGCTAAAGATTTAATTGTCTAACTTCGTTGGATTATTCCTATCCTTATTTCACTAATTCATGGATATGGTCTTATTCCATTTGGTATTTGGTTATCTCACCACTCCAAGATGAAATGGTTAATCTCCTATTACTTTAGTTCAATGGTTGCCATGTATTCTTAACTAGGTAAAGCTAAGATTGGTATGAATGGTCTCTCTCATTAGGAAAGGACTTCAATGCTAACCTAAGATTAGGCTCCATAGAGAATGATGTGATCATCAATTTCTATGTTTATCATAAATGGTTTCTCTCTCTAGGGAATGTCTTGAATAATATCCTAGGGTTTCTCTTAAAGATGATGATTTGAATTCATGGATATATATCCAAGGTTTAGCTCAAAGTTTGTCACTGCTTCTCTAATAATGAAAATAGAACTCTCACCTCTCTAGGTTTGATGTAAAATTATTTGGAATATAGAAGAGTATATACTTCTTGAGTGGATCTCCTTGTTATGAATTCCAAGAGTGAAGTAAAATGAATACCATGAGGTTCATGGTAGGAACATATACTAGTTTAAGGCATGGAAGAGATAATTCAAGAATAGTTTCTTCATTTATTGTTACTTGATTTGTAGTTGAATAGATGTTCATATGTTATGGAAAAGAATACCATATTATGGTCTTTGATGAGATCAAACAATTGATCATTGATTAAAGTGTTGTTGTGTTTGTTTTAATCCCATTTGATCTAACCCCCTTAGATCAAATCCTCTCTACCCAAAACAAGGTTTTCACAAAGGTCACATTGAGGTTTATAGCGCTTGACTTGATGAGCTACTTCAATTCCATCAAGATCAAGTGAAACTTCAGTTACTTTGACTGTTTTACTTTAAAGCGCGAAAATTCCCCGGATTTTCTATGCATGAATGCAATGCACACATCTGTTTCCTCTATTTTTGTAACCCCAAATACTGGGATATTACAGTCTCTACCCCTTAAACTAAACTTCGTCCTCGAAGTTTGGACTCTCTCACGTTTCGGAGTGTGGATCTGACTTGTGCAGACTACATCTTTTCTCGAACTCCGTGGTGCTCTCACTGGATATTATTGAATATATCCCTTGTCCAGATTCTTCCTGGAATCCACTAGTGTCTGCCTTTGAAGAGTGGCTTCTTAATTTAATTCTGTGGTTTCTTCCAACATTATAAGCTTGTGTCCTTTCTCCTTGAAGATTCAATGATTGGGACTTCTTCTGGTGCTGATAAACTTAATTGAAGACTAATTTGAAAACTTACTCCTAATTGGTTATCCAACAACTTGGTTCTGCAAGATTTATTTAAGGTAGGTTTTGTTTCCCATTACCAGCTAAAACTGAAGTAATGGTACTTAGTAGGGTACTTACCATGGAAATGGTCGTGATGTTTTATTTCCCTAAGAATGAATTAGACTCATTTAGTCCATCCAATCATGGTTTATGGTTGATACTTATAACTATTTTGGCTCCTTTAGGTTCCATGAAAGGAACCTTTCAAATAGACATTAATTTTGGTATAGTCAATCTCCTTTGGTCTTTGGCCTTATTGAGCTGTATTTTGTCTACGGTATTTCCTTCGTCCAACTTCATTATCTTTGTCTTACTTGAGCTTTCATACTTCTGAGTAAATATTTCTCAAGTTATAGTCCACTTCTTACTTCCTCGAGGTATAAACCTCGGCTTCTGGTCTGACATCCTTCTGAAAGTATTGTTCAACAATCTTATGAATATAGGATCGAACTTCCTCTCAGTTCAGACATTCTTCATCTATCTTGCTCAAAATATTGAGTTATTTTATATCCAACTCAATCTTTACTCTACCCCTTAGAGTTTTCTTATGGTTTTCAACTTCTTTTCTTCAAACCATTGGGCTTATGGTTAGAATATTGGTCTGGTTCTAACTTATGGTTTGTACTTCTTCTAAGGTCTCGCGAAGAATGTTTGTGGTGTATCCACTCAACTTGTGGACATCCAACATGAATCCTTCGACTGAATGTTTTATAGGTCATAATTATTTGGCTGACAAAATATTATTTGTTCACAACTTCTTGGTACAGATAATCCAATTACATATTACTTGATACCAATTGTGGCTATTTGTTATCTAAAAGTGTACTCTATTATAGGTTTTGATCAATTGGTCTGGACATCTTCTGCTTTATCTCGCAGTATTGATCTTATACCAACTGTGGTCTTCTTATAACTGCTATGGTTTCATATGTCATCTTCCTTCCTTTAGGGTTTATTTTGCAAGAAAACCACTATAAATATAGTATCCAAGGTGATTTCCCATGCATTCACTTTTCCATAATGACTATGGTTCTATTTCTACTTCTCCATAATCACCAGATTTCTCACATTCATGCTTCTAATGTACTAAAGTACTTCTCCGTTGACGTAAAGCATGAATTTTTATTGGCACTTCCTTCAGAGTATTGTGGTTGCTTCCCACAATTTTGCTTCCTTCTTTTGATGAACCTTCATCTTGTCTTCCGAATATTCAGAATTCGTCACTTCCTCACACGTTATACCATTACCCTCTAGATCTATAACATCAAGTAAGAGCTTGATATTGTAACATGCATTTGCATAACAAAGTCAAACTTCATGTATGGATCTAGTCAATCAATGAAAGTCCAATAAGATCCAAGAAGATTCAGCTTTGTGCTTATAATACACATCATCATAAGCCTGAATATAATAGTTGAGTAAGACATCTCTAAACATCAGGCTCTGATGTGTAGTATATAACACCACATAAGATAGGTTTATATCATGATACTTAGCACGAATATGTGGACTTCTACTATTTGTCTCAACATTTACCTTAATTGCACATTTGCAATGAGATAAACTTGAAACAAAGTGATTTGGGATAGTTAAGGTTAACCCAGTTTTCTTTGGAAGTACTAACTTAACTTCTCTTTTGTTGAGGACTACCTCACATGGTATCACTAGATTCTAAAATGACTACTCTAAACACATAACTATTGGAATATAGCTCCAATACTTCCAAGTGTTTCTACCATGTGACTAGGGTTCTGGTGTACTTGACACAGTTCCCATGGTTTTGGAACATAATTCTTGCACTATTGTTTAACACTTGGCTTCTTATTGTACTCCTCCTAAGTATTTATGATGTTCTAATCCCTCACATAATGACTCTCAGGTGAATCATATATGATAAACAACTCTACCATGTAAGTAGACATATATTATTCCTATCACTCTTCCTTATTTCCCATGATTGACTCATCATGGTCTATACTACCACATATCACCTGTTTTTATCACTTACTATCAGTTGTTTCACAAGTTTAGATAATTTACTTACCCATAACTTGTATGATTATACCTTCTAGTAGGATATCTTCTTATATACATATCTTTATCACTTGATATTACTCCTATTACAGTTCTGGATAACTCTTACTTAATCATAACATGTGCTGGTATACATCTTCCAATAGGATATCTTCCTTATGGTTGTATCCTCTCTTTGGACTACCATGTATTGTATACCAACTGTGGTCTACTCATATATTATTTTAGGGTCTTAATGGTATGCTACATACTTGGGATTAGCTAACTAACTTTACTTAGGAAACATAGATAAGAAAGGTTGACTTAAGTGTGTCAGGATTATTCTCAAGTGAATATCCATCTCAAGTCATAAGAAGTATTTGGTTTAGCATAGTTGACTTAGCTAATACAACTTCCTATAGATAGTACTAAAACCTATAGGTCTCCTTTAAAGGGTTTTAATCCTAGGGTCAAAGCATTTGCTCTGATACCAACTGTGGTGACCCGGCATACCACTGCATGATGTAGTATGCAAGTCTGACATAACACCAATGAAACACTGTTCCACTAGTATTACATCGCTCAGAGTGGTACAACAGAAACATATGCGGGTCCAAGGCATGTCTATAGAAATACAACATTGACTCTTTACAAAAGATCCACACAGCCTCCTAATTTACAATGAGGTAAACTGCAACTAAACTCCAGAAGAACGACTCGTGATCTAATCTTATCACGGACTCTACTTGTAGAGTATACAACTAGCTATAGAGGCTATGAATAGATTCTAGCTAAATAGGAGCTAGGTTTAGGAAACTATTTCCTTTCTACTGCTTAATCTAGGTTTTCTCCATGGTGGATGTGGGATATGACTCTTCCGGCAGGTTCCTGTCCCTTGAAGTAGTTGTTGACTCCTCGGTCTTTGAGTTGTACTGTAGATCCTCCTTCGATGCCTCCATATCTAAGCAGGAGATTTAAGAGTGGGATGAGTACGAGCGTACTCAACAAGTTCATTATAGGAAAGAGGTGTTTAATGCACTAGCTACAGCATTAGACCAGAAAGTCTAATACCAATGCAGGTTTTCATAACCATTTCTTCAAAAGGTTGCTTTTATTCAGAAGAACTATGTCCATCAGCCTTCACCGGTTTACTAGAACTTCATGGAGTTCCTTTCCGGCCGCGTTCGCAGTTCCATATCCCGGAACAGGGAGTGACAGGTCACGATCCATTACACTCTGCAGAGGTGTGTTGCTTTACCCATAAGAGATCTTAACCTTGGTGCCAACCGAGTCATGTTCTCATCCACACTTCCTTTGGTGTGAGGCCTGGTATAAGGTCATAGCCAATCATATTCCTCCGCTACCTCATACACCCACCCGTTGTTGCAAACTCCGACCATGGGTCCTCGCCGGTGTTCTTATACCAATTAAGGATGGCCCCCGACCACGACAACAGTTCTGGGCTTACTACCATGAACTCCTTCGCCGGGAGATGCAACCCATCATAGACCGCAATAACCATGGGGACTTAGGGTTCCCCAACCTCACCGCTTGCTCCTCGGGCTACAAGTGTACTACGGACAATGCTGTGGGGACTTAGGGCCCCCCAGCCTCACCGCTTGTCCCCTTGGAATACAAGTGTACTACGGTAAAGCGCATCCGTTGATGTAGAAGAGGTGGAAATACGATTGACTACTCCGTCCCACTCCAGATCCTATGGTTAACACGAGTTTTACGGCACAAGAATCACTGGACGACATTTGTTGTTGAATCCTAGATGGATATAAACCCTTGCAATGTAACCTCCACCATGTCAACACATTCCATGGTTCCATTGCCAACCACATAGTCATATTCATAGTTATGAAAGTAGTGGTTTTGCTTTTTTATGCACAAGTGATAAATCTAGTACTTTGCAAGTAATTTGATAAAAATACTCAAATGACATGAGCAAGTGATGAACTTGCCTTTCTTGACTGCAAGATTATGCAGACAAGGTCTTCGATACGCAATAACTCCAAATTCTGAAACAACATCATCGTCCGGTAAGGACAATGTTTAAAAGATTGGCAAGGATGCAATAATGCATAAGTATGAGATGCAATCGTTCTAAGCGTGACCTAACCCCGATGATTTAGGATTAGTGAGTTATAATGATTAGTTCAAAGTGTGTTGCACTTTTAGAGTGATTCACAAACAAGGTTCTTTATTAAGGTTTGATTACTTGGGATTATAAACAAGTTATATAATAAAGCATAGTAATCAATGTAGCACACAAGGAATCATAATTGGCATAATGTTAACATGTAAAGAATAGTTGTCAGTTTTAGTACTATATGGCATGGTTAATTATTACTTGTGATATTCTTCAAAAGAATAACTTCTGAAGAACATGTTCTTTGATAGAGAACATGTATGACAATTGGGTTTGTGGGATTCTATGGTTTCCTATGGTTCCAATTAATTTCTGGAGTAAGGAGTTGATGGATCACAACAATGTTGAATTCATCGACACATAGGGCTTGTAAGGTTGAGTTAAGCCTAGGCATCCTAAGCAATTAATTATACATGGTTGCGATCAAGGATGATTCATCTTGCTGGTGATAACTATAGCTAGGGTGTATAGATCCTATTAGGTACGGTGTATGAATACTCTCTATTTTCTTCAAAATAATAACTTTTGAAGAACACACTTCTTAAGTTATAAGAAGTATCTCAATTAAAGTTTAGATTATCTAGGTTTGTTATTGGATCCACTAAGTAAAGAATGGTTGGTTCCTAGATAGGATGGTTCATAATTATGAAGTACTTTATAGTGTTTAGTGGACTATGGTTATGTAATAACGAATATTGGGCATAGATGCTATTGGAGTTCATCACAATGGTGATGATACTAATTAAGGTTAATTAAGGATGAGATCCTTGGTAATAAGATCTAAGGTTTACACTTGGTTGATCCTATTTGAACATTTGGTTTTATTAGGATGTGAACATGAAATACAAAATTATTAGTGATAGGGTTCTTATATTCTATGTGAATATGAACAAGTATTGAGTTACTAAATATGAATCTATGGATGATAGTGAAGTAACATGATCACATGTTCTAATCTAGGTTTTAGGTTTAGAATCAAATTAGGGTTCACATGGGTTAATGGAGTTAGGGTTCCTAATGGTGTTAGGGTTTTAGGATTCCCCATAAAATGATGAGGTTGTGTTCTTTAGATAATATGGAATTAGAGCTTCCTAATTACCATATAGTTCTTGGATTAATAACTTCATTAATAAAGTTGAAGTTATTAATAAGCTTGAAATAAAATAATATTGAATTTGGCATTTTATTATTTTTAAACAATTAATAATTAGGGTAATTATTAATCAGGGTTTAAATCTCTCTAATAATTATTTAACAAAATAACAAATAAAGAAAACTAGTTTTAAAGTTTTCTTTATTTACTTACTGATTTTTATTTATTTTAGAAACTTTTCTTAATTATTGAATTTTAATTGAATTTTGAATTAAAAGAAAAGACTTAATTAATGGGTTTAAATTAATTAAATTTTTATTAAAAATAAAAATTCTATATTATATTTTTCTTGGATAGATTTTATTTTTAGGAACAGTTTGACATTTTATTTTCATTTTTCTGCGTTAATATGAATTTTATAACTATTTGCAAAATTTCAGTATTTATAGGATTTGAATTAAAAACTAAAAACAACTAAATCTACCCGGCTAATGTACCCACGGCCACTGGCTAGTGGGCCAGTGGTACACGTCAGGCGCCACCGTGGCGTCGAGGTGGCAGGGGAATGGCTGGCCGACGGCCAGTGGCCGATGGTCGCCGGTGCTGGGCTTCTCCCGTGGGCGCGCGTGGGTGCTAGCTTGACCCAGGGCGATGCGCTGAACCATAAGGTGGCGGCGCCGCCCCGATACGGTCACCGGAGCATGGCCGTCGGCGTGATTCTGCGGCGGCGGGCACGGTTGAACGGCGCGGCAAAGCTACGGGCTGCGATTGGATGCAATAGGGAGTCCAGGAGGTGCGTGAGCTCACCGTGATTGTGTTGAGCTAGACGGCTTGGTCGGAGGTGGTCCCAATCGACGGCGAACGTCGATGTACTGGCGGTGACCGGCGAAAGGGGGCGTCGGTTCTCCGGTGGTTGAAAGCTTCCGAGCTCGATTCCCCTTTGCATACAGAGCAAGTCGGCCATGGCGGTGCTAATGGTAGTCACGGCTTGGCCTGGGGAGGTTTCTACCGGTGGTGATGAAGATGGCCGGGGCGAGCTAGGGTTTGCTAAATTGGGGAAAAATGACGAACACGAACATAGGAGGATGCGGCGAGGTATTTATAGGCTCTTCGGCGGTCGTTGATGATCGTATGGTCCATATTGGCGGCCGGGACGTGGCTCGCCGGCGTCGTGTGATAGCGTGTATACACACGTCCATTGGGAACCCCAAGAGGAAGGTGTGATGCGTACAGCAGCAAGTTTTCCCTCAGTAAGAAACCAAGGTTTATCGAACCAGTAGGAGCCAAGAAGCACGTTGAAGGTTGATGGTGGCGAGATGTAGTGTGGCGCAACACCAGGGATTCCGGCGCCAACGTGGAACCTGCACAACACAACCAAAGTACTTTGCCCCAACGAAACAGTGAGGTTGTCAATCTCACCGGCTTGCTGTAACAAAGGATTAGATGTATAGTGTGGATGATGATTGTTTGCGTAAAACAAGAGAACAAGTATTGCAGTAGATTGTATTCGATTAAAAGAATGGACCGGGGTCCACAGTTCACTAGAGGTGTCTCTCCCATAAGATAAATAGCATGTTGGGTGAACAAATTACAGTTGGGCAATTGACAAATAAAGAGATCATGACAATGCACATACATGATATGATGAGTATTGTGAGATTCAATTGGGCATTACGACAAAGTACATAGACCGCTATCCAGCATGCATCTATGCCTAAAAAGTCCACTTTCAGGTTATCATCCGAACCCCTTCCAGTATTAAGTTGCAAACAACAGACAATTGCATTAAGTATGGTGCGTAATGTAATCAATAACTACATCCTCGGACATAGCATCAATGTTTTATCCCTAGTGGCAACAACACATTCACAACCTTAGAACTTTCTCATCACCGTCCTGCATTTAATGGAGGCATGAACCCACTATCGAGCATAAATACTCCCTCTTGGTGTTAAGAGTAAAAACTTGGCTAGAGCCTCTACTAATAACGGAGAGCATGCAAGATCATAAACAACACATAGGTAATAGATTGATAATCAACATAACATAGTATTCTCTATCCATCGGATCCCAACAAACACAACATATAGCATTACAGATAGATGATCTTGATCATGATAGGCAGCTCACAAGATCCGACAATGAAGCACAATGAGGAGAAGACAACCATCTAGCTACTGCTATGGACCCATAGTCCAGGGGTGAACTACTCACTCATCACTCTGGAGGCGACCATGGCGGTGAAGAGTCCTCCGGGAGATGATTCCCCTCTCCGGCAGGGTGCCGGAGGCGATCTCCTAAATCCCCCGAGATGGGATTGGCGGCGGCGGCGTCTTTGGAAGGTTTTCCGTATCGTGGCTCTCGGTACTTGGGGTTTCGCGACAAAGGCTTTAAGTAGGCGGAAGGGCAGGTCAAGGGGCGTCACGAGGGGCTCAAATGGCAGGGCCGCGCGGCCAGGGGCCAGGCCGCGCCGCCCTATCATCTGGCCGCCTCGTGGCCCCACTTCGTTTCATCTTCGGTCTTGTGGAAGCTTCGTGGAAAAATAGGACCCTGGGCGTTGATTTCGTCCAATTCCGAGAATATTTCCTTACTAGGATTTCTGAAACCAAAAACAGCAGAAAACAGCAACTGGCTCTTCGGCATCTCGTTAATAGGTTAGTGCCGGAAAATGCATAATAATGACATATAATGTGTATAAAACATGTGAGTATCATCATAAAAGTAGCATGGAACATAAGAAATTATAGATACGTTTGAGACGTATCAAGCATCCCCAAGCTTAGTTCCTACTCGTCCCGAGTAGGTAAACGATAACAAAGATAATTTCTTAGTGACAATGCTACCAACATAATCTTGATCAATACTATTGTAAGCACATGTAATGAATGCAGCGATTTGAAACAATGGTAAATGACGTGAGTAAACAATTGAATCATAAAGCAAAGACTTTTCATGAATAGTACTTCAAGACAAGCATCAATAAGTCTTGCATAAGAGTTAACTCATAAAGCAATAATTCAAAGTAAAGGTATTGAAGCAACACAAAGGAAGATGAAGTTCCAGCGGTTGCTTTCAACTTGTAACATGTATATCTCATGGATATTGTCAATGTAAAGTAATATAACAAGTGCAATATGCAAGTATGTAGGAATCAATGCACAGTTCACACAAGTGTTTGTTTCTTGAGGTGGAGAGAGATAGGTGAACTGACTCAACATAAAAGTAAAAGAAAGGTCCTTCAAAGAGGAAAGCATCGATTGCTATATTTGTGCTAGAGCTTTAGTTTTGAAAACAAGAAACAATTTTGTCAACGGTAGTAATAAAGCATATGAGTTATGTAAATTATATCCTACAAGTTGCAAGCCTCATGCATAGTATACCAATAGTGCCCGCGCCTTGTCCTAATTAGCTTGGATTTGCATGGATTATCATAGCATAGCACATGTTTCAACCAAGTGTCACAAAGGGGTACCTCTATGCCGCCTGTACAAAGGTCTAAGGAGAAAGCTCGCATTGGATTTCTCGCTTTTGGTTATTCTCAACTTAGACATCCATACCGGGACAACATAGACAACAGATAATGGACTCCTCTTTAATGCATAAGCATTCAACAACAGATAATATTCTCATAAGAGATTGAGGTTTGTTGTCCAAACTGAAACTTCCACCATGGATCATGGCTTTAGTTAGCGGCCCAATGTTCTTCTCTAACAATATGCATGCTCAAACCATTTGATCATGATAAATCACTCTTACTTCAGACAAGACGAACATGCATAGCAACTCACATGATATTCAACAAAGAGTAGTTGATGGCGTCCCCAGAAACATGGTTATCGCTCAACAAGCAACTTAATAGGAGATAAAGTGCATAAGTACATATTCAATACCACAATAGTTTTTAAGCTATTTGTCCCATGAGCTATATATTGCAAAGATAAAGAATGGAAATTTTAAAGGTAGCACTCAAGCAATTTACTTTGGAATGGCGGAGAAATACCATGTAGTAGGTAGGTATGGTGGACACAAATGGCATAGTGGTTGGCTCAAGGATTTTGGATGCATGAGAAGTATTCCCTCTCGATACAAGGCTTAGGCTAGCAAGGTTGTTTGAAACAAACACAAGGATGAAGCGGTGCAGCAAAACTCACATAAAAGACATATTGTAAACATTATAAGACTCTATACCGTCTTCCTTGTTGTTCAAACTCAATACTAGAAATTATCTAGACCTTAGAGAAACCAAACATGCAAATCAGATTTTAGCATGCTCTATGTATTTCTTCATTAATAGGTGCAAATTATATGATGCAAGAGCTTAAATATGAGCACAACAATTGCCAAGTATCACATTATTCAAGATATTATACCAATTACCACATATATCATTTTCCAATTCCAACCATATAACAATTTAACGAAGAAGAAACTTTCGCCATGAATACTATGAGTAAAGCCTAAGGACATATTTGTCCATATGCAACAGCAGAGCATGTCTCTCTCCCACACATTGAATGCTAGGATCCATTTTATTCAAACAAAACAAAAACAAAAACAAACAGACGCTCCAAGCAAAGTACATAAGATGTGACGGAATAAAAATATAGTTTCAGGGGAGGAACCTGATAATGTTGTCGATGAAGAAGGGGATGCCTTGGGCATCCCCAAGCTTAGACGCTTGAGTCTTCTTGATATATGCAGGGGTGAACCACCGGGGCATCCCCAAGCTTAGAGCTTTCACTCTCCTTGATCATATTGTATCATCTCCCTCTCTTGATCCTTGAAAACTTCCTCCACACCAAACTCAAAACAACTCATTAGAGAGTTTGTGCACAATCAAAATTCACATATTCAGAGGTGACACAATCATTCTTTATACTTATGGACATTGCACAAAGCTACTGAAAGTCAATGGAATCGAAAAATCCATCAAGCATGACAAAACAGGCAATGCAAAATAAAAGGCAGAATCTGTCAAAACAAAACAGTTCGTAAAGACGTATTTTTAACAGGCACCAGACTTGCTCAGATGAGAAAACTTAAAACTAATGAAAGTTGCGTACATATCTGAGGATCACTCACGTAAATTGGCATAATTTTCTGAGTTACCTACAGAGAATTAGACCCAGATTCGTGACAGCAAAGAAATCTGTTTCTGCGCAGTAATCCAAATCTAGTATCATACTTCTATTAGAGACTTTACTTGGCACAACTATGCAATAAAACTAAGATAAGTAGAGGTTGCTACAGTAGTAAACAACTTCCAAGACTCAAATATAAAATAAAAGTACTGTAGTAAAAACATGGGTTGTCTCCCATAAGCGCTTTTCTTTAACGCCTTTCAGCTAGGCGCAGAAAGTGTGTATCAAGTATTATCAAGAGACGAAGTATCAACATCATAATTTGTTCTAATGATAGAATCAAAAGGTAACTTCATTCTCTTTCTAGGGAAGTGTTCCATACCTTTCTTTAGAGGAAATTGATATTTAATATTACCTTCCTTCATATCAATGATAGCACCAACAGTTCGAAGAAAAGGTCTTCCCAATATAATGGGACAAGATGCATTGCATTCAATATCCAATATAACAAAATCAACGGGGACAAGGTTATTTTTAACCATAATACGAACATTATCAACTCTCCCCAAAGGTTTCTTTGTAGAGTTATCAGCAAGATTAACATCCAAATAACAATTTTTCAATGGTGGCAAGTCAAGCATATTATAGATTTTCTTAGGTATAATAGAAATACTTGCACCAAGATCACATAAAGCATTACAACCAAAGTCATTGACCTTCATCTTAATGATGGGCTCCCAACCATCCTCTAGCTTCCTAGGAATAGAAGTTTCGCGTTCTAGTTTCTCTTCTCTAGCTTTTATGAGAGCATTTGTAATATGTTTCGTGAAAGCCAAATTTATAGCACTAGCATTAGGACTTTTAGCAAGTTTTTGTAAGAACTTTATAACTTCAGAGATGTGGCAATCATCAAAATCTAAACCATTATGATCTAAAGCAATGGGATCATTGTCCCCAATGTTGGAAAAAATTTCAGCAGTTTTATCACAGGCAGTTTCAGCAGTTTTAGCAGTTTCAGGTAGCTTTTCGCGCTTTGCATTAGAAGTGGAAACATTGCTAACACCAATATTAGTAGGAGGCGCAGCAACATGTGTAGCATTAGCATTGCTAGTGGTAGTAATAGTCCAAACTTTAGCTACATTATTCTCTTTAGCTAGTTTTTCATTTTCTTCTCTTTCCCACCTAGCATGCAGTTCAGCCATTAATCTTATATTCTCATTAATTCTTACTTGGATGGCATTTGCTGTAGTAACAATTTTATTTTCATTATCCCTATTAGGCATAACTTTCAATTTCAAAAGATCAACATCAGCAGCAAGACTATCAACTTTAGAAGCAAGTATATCAATTTTCCCAAGCTTTTCTTCAACAGATTTGTTAAAAGCAGTTTGTGTACTAATAAATTCTTTAAGCATGGCTTCAAGTCCAGGGGGTGTATTCCTATTATTGTTGTAAGAATTCCCATAAGAATTACCATAACCGTTACCATTATTATAAGGATATGGCCTATAGTTGTTACTAGAATTGTTCCGATAAGCATTGTTGTTGAAATTATTATTTTTAATGAAGTTCACATCAACATGTTCTTCTTGAGAAACCAACGAAGCTAATGGAATATTATTAGGATCAACATTAGTCCTACCACTCACAAGCATAGACATAATAGCATCAATCTTATCACTCAAGGAAGAGGTTTCTTCGACAGAATTTACCTTCTTACCTTGTGGAGCTCTTTCCGTGTGCCATTCAGAGTAATTTATCATCATATTATCAAGGAGCTTTGTTGCTTCACCAAGATTGATGGACATAAAGGTACCTCCAGCAGCTGAATCCAATAGGTTCCGCGAAGAAAAATTCAGTCCTGCATAAAAGGTTTGGATGATCATCCAAGTAGTCAGTCCATGGGTTGGGCAATTTTTAACCAAAGATTTCATTCTTTCCCATGCTTGTGCAACATGCTCAGTATCCAATTGTTTAAAATTCATTATGCTACTCCTCAAAGATATAATTTTAGCAGGGGGATAATATCTACCAATAAAAGCATCCTTGCATTTAGTCCATGAATCAATACTATTCTTAGGCAGAGATAGCAACCAATCTTTAGCTCTTCCTCTTAGTGAGAAAGGGAACAATTTTAATTTTATTATGTCACCATCTACATCTTTATACTTTTGCATTTCACAAAGTTCAACAAAACTATTGAGATGGGCAGCAGCATCATCAGAACTAACACCAGAAAATTGCTCTCGCATAACAAGATTCAGTAAAGCAGGTTTAATTTCGAAGAATTCTACTGTAGTGGCAGGTGGAGCAATAGGTGTGCATAAGAAATCATTATTATTTGTGGTTGTGAAGTCACACAACTTAGTATTTTCAGGAGTACCCATTTTAGCAACAGTAAATAAAGTAAACTAGATAAAGTAAATGCAAGTAACTAATTTTTTTGTGTTTTTGATATAGCAAACAAGATAGTAAATAAAGTAAAACTAGCAACTAATTTTTTTGTGTTTTGATTTAGTGCAGCAAACAAAGTAGTAAATAAAATAAAGCAAGACAAAAACAAAGTAAAGAGATTGGATTGTGAAGACTCCCCTTGCAGCGTGTCTTGATCTCCCCGGCAACGGCGCCAGAAAATATGCTTGATAGCGTGTATACACACGTCCGTTGGGAACCCCAAGAGAAAGGTGTGATGCGTACAGCAGCAAGTTTTCCCTCAGTAAGAAACCAAGGTTTATCGAACCAGTAGGAGCCAAGAAGCACGTTGAAAGTTGATGGCGGCGAGATGTAGTGCGGCGCAACACCAGGGATTCCGGCGCCAACGTGGAACCTGCACAACACAACCAAAGTACTTTGCCCCAACGAAACAGTGAGGTTGTCAATCTCACCGGCTTGCTGTAACAAAGGATTAGATGTATAGTGTGGATGATGATTGTTTGCAGAAAACAGTAGAACAAGTATTGCAGTAGATTGTATTCGATTAAAAGAATGGACCGGGGTCCACAGTTCACTAGAGGTGTCTCTCCCATAAGATAAATAGCATGTTGGGTGAACAAATTACAGTTGGGAAATTGACAAATAAAGAGAGCATGACAATGCACATACATGATATGATGAGTATTGTGAGATTCAATTGGGCATTACGACAAAGTACATAGACCGCTATGCAGCATGCATCTATGGCTAAAAAGTCCACTTTCAGGTTATCATCCGAACCCCTTCCAGTATTAAGTTGCAAACAACAGACAATTGCATTAAGTATGGTGCGTAATGTAATCAATAACTACATCCTCGGACATAGCATCAATGTTTTATCCCTAGTGGCAACAGCACATCCACAACCTTAGAACTTTCTGTCAATGTCCCAGATTTAATGGAGGTATGAACCCACTATCGAGCATAAATACTCCCTCTTGGAGTTAAGAGTAAAAACTTGGCCAGAGCCTCTACTAATAACGGAGAGCATGCAAGATCATAAACAACACATAGGTAATAGATTGATAATCAACATAACATAGTATTCTCTATCCATCGGATCCCAACAAACACAACATATAGCATTACAGATAGATGATCTTGATCATGATAGGCAGCTCACAAGATCCGACAATGAAGCACAATGAGGAGAAGACAACCATCTAGCTACTGCTATGGACCCATAGTCCAGGGGTGAACTACTCACTCATCACTCCGGAGGCGACCATGGCGGTGAAGAGTCCTCCGGGAGATGATTCCCCTCTCCGGCAGGGTGCCGGAGGCGATCTCCTGAATCCCCCGAGATGGGATTGGCGGCGGCGGCGTCTCTGGAAGGTTTTCCGTATCGTGGCTCTCGGTACTGGGGGTTTCGCGACGAAGGCTTTAAGTAGGCGGAAGGGCAGGTCAAGGGGCGTCACGAGGGGCTCAGATGGCAGGGCCGCGCGGCCAGGGGCCAGGCCGCACCGCCCTATCATCTGGCCGCCTCGTGGCCCCACTTCGTTTCATCTTCGGTCTTCTGGAAGCTTCGTGGAAAAATAGGACCCTGGGCGTTGATTTCGTCCAATTCCGAGAATATTTCCTTACTAGGATTTCTGAAACCAAAAACAGCAGAAAACAGCAACTGGCTCTTCGGCATCTCGTTAATAGGTTAGTGCCGGAAAATGCATAATAATGACATATAATGTGTATAAAACATGTGAGTATCATCATAAAAGTAGCATGGAACATAAGAAATTATAGATACGTTTGAGACGTATCATCGTGGCGCTCACCTGCGCGTCGAGCAGGCAGAGATGAAGACGAAGACGTTGTCCTCCCGCCAATGAGAGCCGCGATCTGCCCCACCTCCATGGCCCAATTGTTTGCATTTACTAGTTTTGTAATACTATCATTCACCTCTTCTCATATTAGTGGAGTAACTGTATTTGGTGTCTACGTGCCATGAGTGTGGCCGCTACTCGCACCATCTTCTAAGAGCTCTAAGCTTCCAGGGTCACCGGCTCTCCTGGTTGATTGGCATGTCGCTATCGCTAGGTGACAAGGGATTAACTTATCAATGCCTACAAGTAGTAGACTAGGGTTTCGTTGGATGTAGAGGGCAAGTAGATCTCGAAGGTTTCAGCCGAAAAGTACTCGATGATGTAAAAGCTAGGGTTTGAGAAAAATGATTCGATCCTTTCTTTGTCCCTTGACTCCCCCTTATATAGGAGTTGGAGCCGAGGGATTTCGTGATGCACAGGTTTACAGAGTCCGGGAGGGTTTCTAACCCGTCCCGCAAGATTACAAATAATACTTCCTATTACAACTCTAGCTTTCCATAATAGTATCTTGAACTTCCGAATCTTCTTATCCTTCGGGTCGTGGGCCTTCAATAAACCCCGGGTACTTTCTTCAGCAGGCCCATTGGGGATGCCTATGTCAGTAGCCCCCGAGATTTTGTTTGAATCGTAGAGTCAAGGAAAATCTCCACTTTTATATTTATTCAATAACTTTGAACTTTTCCATGTATCTTTGCATACGAATTTCTATATTGTACAGGGATAATGGTAGTTGGGGCTAGTTCATTTTACGGATCAGGTACTAGTTAACTGCTCTAGTGGCAATCCGCAAAAACCTACTTCAAGATCACGTCCCTGGACATGATCTCGGGATACTGGTGTAAACTTCGACAGGTGCCGCTTAAGGTCTTACCATTCTGTCGAGTCCCAGTCATATTTATCGGGTACCTAACGCGTCCGTTAGGATTTTTCTTCGTATCTGTTGATACGGAAAAAGTAGCAAACCGACGTCAGAGACGGCGCCACGCCACACAGAACGGATCCGGGGTCTTACCTTCGCAAAGTTTTGCGGCATTCAGAAATTATTCGCAACTTTGGCGTTCTGAGAATATATTGTCGAGTGCTTATTCGGCTGTTGGAATAGCACATTTTATTGAGTCAACGGATGACTTATATTGCTCTCCCGATGGGAGTATATGTAGAGTTATTTTTATAACTCGAAATATGCTCCCTTTTTCTTCTTCTTTTTCTCTCTCTTTTTTATAATCTCATCGGGCACGCAAACAGCGTTCCCGATGGGAGTAGCCCCCGAGGCTACAGCCAAGGACTAGTGCTTGGTTGTAGGCTCAACACTTTAATGCGTCGTGTCGCTATATTGTCATTCTTTCTCGAACTTTTATATCTATCGGATGCGCGAACAGCGCTCCCGATGGGAGTAGCCCCCGAGGCTATGAACAAATGCTTGCGTTTGATCATAGGCTCCCGCAATTTCTATATTGTCATACTCGAATTTTACTTTTTTTCCAAAGTAGCCCCCGAGCATTTGGGCAAAAACTTGTATTTGATCAAAGGCTCCCGAAGTAATTGATAAATTTTCCTGCCGCCAATCTTCTTATTTCATACTTGTCGAGATTTTCCCCTTGGTCAAAGTGACCTCAGTACTAACGATAACCACGATCTTTGTATCCAGGAAACTCGAGTACTACTGTCCCTGCCTTGTGGGTCCAAATTTCCTGCCATGTTGACACGTCGTGCAAGTGGGGGACACACGTCCTCCGCTTTTCCTGGCGCACGCGCTGTAACGCCTTCATACTGAAATTACTCTATTACCCTTATTCCACGTGTACACCATCTACCTCACATTTTCTCCATCCAACGGTGCGTCGATTCACCGCACCTTTATTTAAGGTCATCGTCTTCCTCCTTCCACACTTTCGCTCGCGCCGCTCCTCTGCTCTCCTCTGCCAAAATCTTTCCTTGCGCCCCATAGTTCTTTGAGTTCCGCCACGCTCGCACTGTGCTACTGCGCCATTGTTGATGCCACCGCGCAGACTCACCAGGCACAATACTCCTGAATCCACGATGGCTGCCGCAGATCTGGGAAGGGCTGAGTGGGAGAGATCCAAAATCTCCGCCCAAGACATCAATTTGCTGAAGAAACTGGGGATCAGCAAGAAGCAAGACGCACTGCGCTTCCCCAGCGAAGAAAGCTACCCAACCCCTCCAATGGAGTATCGGGTTAGTTTTGTTGATCATCTCATCTGTGGCCTCTCTGCCCCTATTCACAATTTTCTTCGAGGGTTGCTTTTCGTGTACGGATTGCAACTCCACCATCTTACTCCCAACTCCATACTCCACATCTCGATCTTTATCACCCTTTGCGAGTCCTTCCTTGGAGTCCATCCTAACTGGGCTTTATGGAAGCGCCTTTTCCTTTGTCGCCACAATGGCTCTGCCAACGTCGCCTATAACATAGGCGGCGTCGTTATCTGCGTTCGCCCTGATGTCGAGTACTTCGATGTCAAATTCCCTGACTCAGTTCAAGGGTGGCGCAAAAAATGGTTATATATCCACGAGGAAAACCATGGGTCTATTGAAGACAACATTCCTCCTTTTGATGGAGCCAAAAAAATCTGTCGCCGCCGATCCTGGGATGCAGAAGCTACCGCCGAAGAAAAAGCGGCGACAGAGGCACTGATGACTCGAATCCACGAACTTCAAAATACTCGTAGACAGGAGTTGTCAGGTATCCAAATCACGGCGTATTTCCTTAGGATTAGAGTGCTGCATCTGCAAGCTCGCAAAAATCCCCTCTGGAAGTATGCTGGCAACGACTCTGCGGGTAGTTTGAACTTCCGAATCTTCTTGTCATACAACAACTCTGCGGGTAGTTATGATGCTCGCCATGTTACCGAGGTGTTGGTGACAATGAGTACGATGAACTCTGCGGGTGGAAACACGGAGCAGATGGTTTTAGCGTTTCTCGAGAGACAAAGGGCTTCTCTCCCCTAAGTCTGCCCCGAAATCCACATCCAAATTTTTTGTGTTCTCAAGTGATATGGTTGAATTTGTGAAAATAGTAATCCATAAGGTGGCAGGCGCACTTGGGCCCACGTGCCTCCATGGCCAGTCTCACGGAACTAAGTTTTCACATTGTCATCCATATCCCAAATTAATTTTCCTGTATTTAAAAATACAAAATCTGATTATATTTGCTCCTTTAAAAGAATGCAATGTCTCATTACTTTGTCATCATTAATTGTTTTGAAGTGATAGATAGTTAAAGTGTATTTTAGTATTGTGGCATGAGTTAGATATTTTTATGTGTGTTTACGCCAAAACACAAGGACATTCGTAGAGTCAATAAAATTACCACTGATCATTATTAGTTCTTGTGGCTACACAATTTTATTATCTGCTACAACACATCCAGCGATAGTTTTGGCACATTTTTATTCAACACTCTTTCTTGCAAAAACAAAGTAGACAAATTTTTCTTCTTCTGTAAGCAATTCCACACTCCCCTTCTCTAAAGCCCTCCTTGTGGCAGGCCTCACCACATTCATTCTCAACACATGATGAAGTAGTATATGTCTCACTGGCCTCTTTGCAAGTGTAGGCCTCCAAACCTACAAGACAACAATAAACAATACATTACATGAAAAAATAGATGCTACAATATTCTCACGTGAAACAATGAATTTATAGCATGGAGTATAAATTTCAGATATGAATAAAACATATATTAAACATACATTGAGGAAGTGCATTAATTTTCAGGTGTTTTTTAGAAAATGTTTACCAGGAATCAAATGGAGTGGCATGACTAGTAGTAAGCATAGTAGGATTGTCACGTTGACGATTCCCATGTCTCAAGTAATACACACTAAAGAACGATAGTACGATAACACACTAGTGGAAAACAGGCCTAATGTCGCGGGTGGTAAGGGCCTTTTGTCGCGGGCGGCCAGCCGCGACAAGGGAGGCGCGATAAAAGGGTCCCCCTTTTGTCGCGGGTTGCTTACGACCCGCGACATAAGGTCCACCACGTGGCAGGCGCGGGGCGCGCAGGGGACAGGCTCTTTTGTCGCGGGTGGTATTACCACCCGCGACAAAAGGCCCTCTACGTGGCGCGCGCACAACCCTGCTGGTTTTGGGTTTGTGGGGTGCAGCACCCCCCCCCCCCCCCCCCGCCGCCACCGATCCCCCTTTTATTTCATTTTTTCCATTCGAAAATAAAAGTTGCATATATTTGTACGCTACTAGAAGTTATACACGTTCATTCATTATATATATATATATATATATATATATATATATATATATATATATATCGATCAAACAAATATGGAAGCACAAGTCGATTCCCCTTACATATTCTTCCCTTACATATATATATACATGGAGCTCACGATCGACAGACAAGCGGTACTAACGACCGTCTATTTGGAGGTAGAGCATCCATTTGGACTAAACAAGCCTTTGTTGTTTAATACTTCTCTAACCAAAAGTCCCGCCAGTTCCTCGGCGATTCCTATTAGGTGTTCCTTTGGTTGGAGTATGTCCCGCATGTAGTCGACCAATATACGAAAATGAGATGAGTATGACTATATCAATTTTGATAACGAAATATTGACGATAATAAATAAAGTTGTGAATGTTATTGCTCACGTCGAATTTATTATTGTTCTGCTTCTCAGTGGTTAACATGCGAATGGACTTGCAAACGTAGTATCCACATAGATTCGTCCCTTGTGGCTGCTGGGGGCACGGTACAGGAGTAAATGTTAGCTTCTCTGCCAAGGTAATGTCCTTATGATGAGTCTTCAAAGCTCTCCAAGCCCTGCTAGGCAAAAGAATGATTGAATGAGTGGATAATTAATTGATATCTCACGAAAGATAAAGCGCGGCGATGAAGGAAATTACAGTTGGAGCAACTTCTGCAAGTCGCGGAACCCGTCCACGCATCTACTCAGTGGGTCTCTTACTTCAACTATTCCCTTATCAGGTTGAATGTCTAGTAGAATCCAGTGGAAGCTGCACATGTTATGTATATACGTCAGGAATTACACTTAACATCGAGTAAGAAAAATTGAATGTGCATAAAAGATCATTAAGACTCTCACTCGTAGTTGTAAGGAAACAATATTGAATCACAGAAAAATTGCTCCCCCAAAAACCTTAGTATGTTTCCCCCCGTTTCTGAGGCATTATGCTTTACCGTTTCAGCATGTATTTTATCTGGGTCAACAAATCCAATATTGATAATATTATTACTTTTGCATTCACTGATCTTCAGTCTGCATAAGAGAACACATAAGATATAATGAGTATATGCAATGAAAACGAACATGAACTGAATGAAAATGAACTTATATGTAGTTAACAACTTACAAGCAATAGCAACTCATGAGAGATTTGTCGAGGGCTTCTAAATTGAATAACTGCCAGAGTTCATTAATCTCAATATGGATCTCCTCCTTTCGGTAGTAATATTCAACTGGTATATTCGCCAGGATGTACCTTATGTTCTCCTTGCATGCATCAAGGTACCACTGATGCAAATTCCGCATATGTGTTGGCAGTTTATGCAGCCGCTCTCTGCTGACCAAGTCGGCCCCGTAGACAAATTTAGGAGCTATATCAGCAGTGGGTAGTGCAGCATCTGCTGCAAGCAGCAATTCCTCCACGGTAACTTTACAGGAAGCCACTAGGCTTGCAGCTTCTTCCACATCGAAACCACCATGTTCCTGGTACACCTTGGGAACATTAAACACTTTGAGTGCTGGGATCGATTGTTTGGGCTGATCTCCGAGGAGGGGAACTTCCTTTCTCCTTTTGCCTTTTGTCGTTTGCTTGGCCTTGAGGGGTGCACTTGTTGAACTTGAATTTTTCTCGGCTGCACTTCTAGCTGATGATTTGCTCGTGCCAGCAATATCCTTCTCCTTAGCCTTTTCTTCCTTCTTCTCGTCAATTACCTTCGCAAGTGTGCGTGTATAGTCATCCTTCTTCTCGTGTAAGTCATTGGTGTGTTCAGAAAACTAACAGCATATTCTTTTTGCTTCTCTGTGTATGGCTCTAGCGCTGGAGGTTTCTCCTTATGAAAAAAATCATAATTGTATTTCTTAACAATGGCATCATTTTCCTCCTCAGTACGATCGTAAGGACGGGGGGAGGAACCTTTGGTACTTTTGGGAGGGGCGACATCTTGCGGACAGGACTCTTGAAACGCTTCCGGCTGGGTGCATTCCGAGTCTTAGTGGGCGGAGGCGGTGGCGCTGGAGATGGAGATGGAGTACAGATGTCGTGGTCGACGTCGTACCCATGGGGCGATGGTGGCGACATGTGATCAGTAGGAGGAGGTGATGGTGGCCTGCGATCACCTGGAGGAGGTGATGGTGACCTGCTGGGACGACTGGTACTAGGGGCTACCCAGCCTGGCAGCCTGATGTTCTTCTTTTCCCAGAGAATGATTTCTCCCAGCACCTCTCTGAGTGTAAGCCCCTCATCACCTCCAGGGATTTCGAGCTCCAATGTCTCCCACGACGGTACAATTGAATCCACCCCGACACGAGCATAGCCAGCTGGAATCTGATTTCCATGCCATGTTGCCGGCTCACCTTCAGGTCCAAATGCCGGTAAGACATAGCCGACCGCCACCTTAACAGACACCTTCCTGAACACCTCATGGAGATCACAAGGTGTTTGCTCCTTGATTCCATCCAAGGGGTCGCCAGGACCGGCATCTATCATCATCCGTGTAGGCGGGGCCTCCGAGTTGGCCACGCTGCTGTCTCGTCGCTGAGATATGTCGGCGGTATTATCTGGCTGGCGATGTCCTTTAAGTTCATCAATCTCCCGCTGCTGCTGCTGAATCTCCCGCTTCTGCTGGTCTAGTTGCCGTTGGAACTCAGCCATCCGGTCATTCTGCACCTCCAGCTCACGTTGTTTTGCTCTCGCTCGGCTTCTATAAGTCTCCGCGTCATTCGGAAACCCAAGCGCCCACGGAACACTAGGGCCATAGCCTCTTGTTCGTCCTCCCTTCTCAGGATTACCGAGGACAAGCGTCAGCAAGTCTTTCTCTCTATCGGGAGCAAACTTCAGTGTTCCCGCTTTAATAGCAGCCGTCACTTCAATCCATTTTGCTCTGGGTACCCTAACCTTGCTGTCACTTTCAACAAGGTTCCCTGTCTTCATGTCATACTCACATCCATGCCCAAGGAACCAATTTCGAGCCCTAGTGTCCCATCCTTCTCGCTCAGGTTCTGGAGTGATCTCATTCAGCTTCATCTCAGCCTCTTGTGCATCCCACTTAGGCATGGCTACTTCGTAGCCCCCTCGGCCCGTATGATGGTGATATTTCTTTTCGCTTGCATTCTTCTTGTTTTTCTTTGACAGGTTCACAGCCTCCTCTGATTCTTTGTACTGCACAAATTCTTCCCAGTTATGCTCCTGCTTCGCTAGATAGTTTTCGAATACTGGAGGCTTCTTCTCGGCCTTATAAGCTGACCATAACCGGTTCTTATACGCCCGGAAAAGTTCCCCCATCTTCTTCAGAGCCCATTTCTTCACTAGCGCCCTCTGCTTGGCATTCTCAGAGTCCGATCCCAAATCTGGCAAAGTGAAATGTGACATGAGGTCGTCAAAAAGTGTGTTCTTGTACCTATCGGCAACCTGATCTTCGGACACATTCTTGGTCTTGTTCCATTCTCTAATAGTGATCGGGAGATGATCTCTAACCAGAACTCCGCACTGATTCTTAAATGTCACTCTAACACTCGCGGGTGCCACCGGTTGGCCTTTCGGTGATATAGCTTCAATGGTGAAGTGGTCTTTTTTTCCCAATTTCTTTGCCGGGCCTCGTTTCTCCAACTTATCTTCGGAGGCCTAAGAGAATAAAAATCAGTTAATTTATATACACATGTACATATAGAATTCCATTAATGCCTCTATACTAATCGTATACCTCGTCATGACCGGAGCCGTCGGCTTCTCCGTCACCGGAGTCGTCGGCTTCTCCATCACCGGAGCCGTCGGCTTCTCCATCACCGGAGCCGCGGGCTTCTCCATCACCGGAGTCGCAGGCTTCTCCAGTTTCTCCGTCGGCTTCTGGACCTTCGCGGATTATGTCCTCGAAAAAGTCTTCCTGTTCCAAGTCTCGACGGATTTCGAATGGATCCATTGTTTCTGCAAAAAAATTAAATCGATAAGTACATGGTCTAACCCTAACCAAACCCTAACCCTAATGGCGACGCGTGTTTGCGAGAGGGAGAGGGTGTCGGCGACGCGTGTTTGCGAGAGGGAGAGGGTGTCGGCGACGCGTGTTTGCGAGAGGGAGAGGGTGTCGGCGACGCGTGTTTGCGAGAGAGAGGGTGTCGGTGGACGCGTGTTTGCGAGAGAGAGGGTGTCGGCGACGCTAGTTTGCGAGAGAGAGGGTGTCGGTGGACGCGTGTTTGCGAGAGTGAGAGGGTGTCGGCGACGCGTGTTTGCGAGAGGGAGAGGGTGTCGGCGACGCGTGTTTGCGAGATGGAGAGGGTGTCGGCGACGCGTGTTTGCGAGAGAGAGGGTGTCGGTGGACGCGTGTTTGCGAGAGAGAGGGTGTCGGCGACGCTAGTTTGCGAGAGAGAGGGTGTCGGTGGACGCGTGTTTGCGAGAGGGAGAGGGTGTCGGCAACGCGTGTTTGCGAGAGGGAGAGGGTGTCGGCGACGCGTGTTTGCGAGAGGGAGAGGGTGTCGGCGACGCGTGTTTGCGAGAGAGAGGGTGTCGGTGGACGCGTGTTTGCGAGAGAGAGGGTGTCGGCGACGCTAGTTTGCGAGAGAGAGGGTGTCGGTGGAGGAGTCGTCCATATACCAAATACATATATTAATTGTAAACTAACTATACAAAATACATATACTAATTAACTATAAACTATACTAAATACATACACTAACTAAGTAAATACGTACATATACTAAATTACAAACTAAATCCATATATACCAAATACATATTAAAGCACAAACTAAATCCATAAAGCAAATACATATACTAAATTACAAGCTAGTTTGCATTTTTCTGAATTAATATGAATTATTTAACAATTACTGAAAAATAGACAGAAAATAAAAAAGGGTAAATATGATGTCACGCTGATGTCAGCATGACGTCAGCGCGGCCATGAGCACACTGGGAGCTCGGGCGGAGCTGCCATCGGCCGAATTGGCCAGCGATTGAGGGCACGCGAGGGGGGGAAAGGTGCGGGGCGACACGGGCGACCTTCTGGAGGTGGCGCCGCCCACCAATGGTCGCCGGAGCGACCACGACGGCGATGGCCGGCGGCCGAGCTTGCAGGTCGTCGTCGACCGGCCACTACAGAGGCGAAGAGAGGGCGAGGAGGGGCGCGCTGGAAGCAGCAGCTCACCGTGAGCGTCGTGGAAGGGTCAGCGGGGCCGAGGGAGACCGGAGACGGCGAGAACGACGGCGACCGGCGGCGGACAGGGAGGCGTCGATTGGCGCGATTCGGGGCTTCCCTGCTTGCGCCGATCAGTGGAGGAGGACGACGGCGTCGGGGCGGACCTCCTGGCGGACGAGGCGACGCGGACGAGGGAACGCCGACGAACGGCGGCGGCGAATTTTGGCAGCCTGACGGCGTGGTCTAGGGTTTGGCCTCCTTCGTCGTCGCGGGTTGTGCGTCGACCCGCGACGAGCGGCGCCTTTATACCCACCCCCCTTTTGTCGCGGGTGGTGGCTCGACCCGCGACAAAAGACCCCCCTTTTGTCGCGGGTCGTGCCACCACCCGCGATAAAAGGGGGGTTCTTTTGTCGCGGGTCGAGCCACCACCCGCGACAAAAGGCCTTTGGGCTGATCCGTGGCACAGCCCATCCAACGGCTCTGGACGTTTGAATCCAACGGCCTAGAGCCGTTGGATGGGCTGTGCCACGGATCAGCTCATCATACCCTCTTCACCCCTTTTCTTTTTTTCTATTTTAAATTAATAAAACTATTATTTCAATAACTTTTGAATGGTAACTCAAATATAAATGTTTTATATATGAATATTGATCAGAAAAAGCTAATGAACATGAATATGACATCCATATACCTATTTGCATCTCGCATCATATGAAACATTGATAGTCGTGTATGTTGTGTATGTTTCACCCCTGTGCACCGCCGCCGTGCCACACGTGTCGCGTCCCGTCGACGCCGTCGTGCGACGTGTCGCCACCGCTTCCACGTGCCTCGCCCCGTCGACGCCATCGTGCGACGTGTAGCCACCGCTTCCACGTGCCTCGCCCCTCCGACGCCGGCGTGCAACGTGTAGCCACCGCTTCCACGTGCCTCGCCCTGTCGACGCCGTCGTGCAACGTGTAGCCACCGCTTTCACGTGCCTCACCCCGCCGACGCTGGCGTGCGATGTGTGTAGGCGTGCCTTACACGTGCCATGCCCCGCGTTCGCTATATAGAGCGACGAGTGCGGGCGCAACCACACGTCGCCACTGCCTACTCCGCTCATTCATCTCCGGGATGCCTCCACGTCGTCGAGGGGCGTCCGGTTTCCGTGGCGTTCGAGTGCGTCCGAGCGGTAGGTTCTACGCTGAGATACGCGCCGGTGGCTTCCGCCTCACCCTCGGCACGTACAACACGCCGGAGCTGGCGGCGCGCGCTTATGACGCGGCGGCGTGGCGTTTTCGGCGGCCACGGCGCGACATGAACTTCCCGGATGTTGAATCGCTAGAGGAGGCGGAGTTCCTCGCGCCACCGCCGTGCCTCGTCGACGACAAGGACCGTCGCCGGCACCGCCAGGTGCAGCGCAGGATCGCCATCGCCGAGCAGGACGAGCAGTTGATGCGCCAGTGGAGGGCGCAGTTCCCCAACGACGTCGACAACACCGACGCGTTCTTCGCAAACCTTAGGGCACAACGCAGGTCCAACAGGCGCCACCGTCGGGCCGTCGCCACCTTCGAGCTCGACAAACCGAATACAACTTGGACCGAAAACGACCCTCGGTGGGATGACATTTGGACGGAGACAACCTCTGACGATGAGTAGAGACTAGACTAGTAATTTATCTATTTTATTGTAATTTCAATTAAGTCGTTGTCGGTTCTATTAGTTTAATTTTAGTTTATAAAGTCGTTGTCGGTTTTTTTGTTCAATAAAGTGGTTGACACGAAATTTATTACGATTGAACTGAAATTAAAGTACAGAGCTCAACTGAAAATTAAGATACATGGTCAGATTCGAATGTTGCAGCCATTCAATCATAGTCGTGCCTAGCCCTATAATAGTCGCCACTGTAGTCATCATAGTCGCCGACGTCATCGTCGCTAGCATCGGGGTCGCGGTTGTCGAACCTCGGCGGGTGAGGACGCGTGGGCTGGGATTGAGGGTAGCGCAGGCGGGGGCCACGATAGGCCATGACGCTCTGGAGAGTCCGACCGCGCCACCACATCCGACGGCCGGCCTCGTTGAAGTTCGAACGAGGCGGGCCGTCCTCCTCGTACCTGGCAACCGCCCTCTCACGCCGATTGATGAAGAATGTCCCAAGTCGGGCTGTAGTCGGGATGCCACTAGGGATTCCTCCGCTGCTCAGGCGTGAGCTCGAAATAGTAGTGCTTCGTGATGGCCATCTCGCGTGGCACACCTACAGGGATAGGAGGGACCGGTACGCCTCCGACGCTCAGCAACCAGCCGGTCGGGACGCGGTAGCCGGGCGGGCAGGGGTAGTTCGAGGCGCAAAGCGCCTCCGCCTCCCGGGGTGTTAGACATACGGTGGAAGCCATGGGAGAGAGTGATGAGGTTTGCAGATATGAGTCCAAGCCTACATATATATAGTGGAAAAATGGCGGGAATGCGGGAAGAAAATAGGCGGGAACGAAGTGGCGCGCGAAACTTTCATCCCGGGTGGAGGCTCCAACCGGGACAAAAGACTGCGGGTAACCTTTTGTCACGGCTGGTGGGTGCAACCGGGACTAAAGCTGTCGGCAGGATAAGGATGTGTCGGTAACCTTTTGTCACGGTTGGTGGGTGCAACCGGGACTAAAGATGTCGGCAGGATAAGGATGTGTCGGTAACCTTTTGTCACGGTTGGTGGGTGCAACCGGGACTAAAGATGTCGGCAGGATAAGGACGCGTGGGTGGACGCACTGCTCGATGAGATAAAGCATGTAGCGCACGACGCCCTGTCGAAGGAACAAGACAAAGTAGAAGCGGTGTCGTGCCTATAAAAGGAGCATCGATACGCCTTGCCAAGCAGATCAACAAGCCAAGCACAGTTTCATTCCTATGGATGAAGGAAAGGGTTGGGAAATCTCCCGTGGCGCAGCTTCTCGAAGATGTCGTTGGTGCACACGCCCTACGGCATCTTCGGAAGCTGCTCCTCGGAAAAATTTCCCTGCAAGCCCGTGAAAGACTCCGTCTCCTCTAACAGTGTTGGGGAAAGGGTTCTTATTATTACATAAATGTATGAAGAATACATTCTTACATCGCCATCTACTGTTGTGATCTTCTACGTCGTAGCCATGGAGAATCTTCATCATTTAGCAAGATGCTTGGGTCAATTTTCACCGTGAAGGGCGGAATTTCTTTAAACTTATTATAATCTTCTGACATGTCTGTCTTGTCATCCACTCCCACTATGTTTCTTTTCCCTGAAAGAACTATGTGACGCTTTGGCTCCTCCGTTGATGTATTCTTTTGTTGATTTCTTTTTCTCGATTTGCTAGACATGTCCTTCACGTAGAAAACTTGAGCCACCTCGTTGGCTAGGACAAATGGCTCGTCCAGGTACGCAAGATTGTTGGGATCCACTGTTGTCATACCGTACTTATCGTCTATATGTACACCGCTGAGCTTCACCCATTTGCACCGAAACAAAGGGACCTTAAAAGTGGGTCCATAGTCAAGTTCCCATATCTCCTCTATGTATCCATAATATGTGGTGGTCTGCCCATTCTCGTCTTTTGCATCGGCGTACACCACCGTTTTGGCCGGTGCTCTTTTTATCTTGGTCGATCGTGTAAAATGTATTCCCATTTATCTCGTACCCTTGGAATGTACATATGTTTGAAGATGGTAACCTGGCCAACAAGTACAACTGCTCTACAAATGCTGGTGTCCGCTTTGATGGAAAAGATGAGATGTCTTTGCAACCAACTGCCGAAGGTATTCATGTGTTCACGTGTAATCCATGAATGGGGCTTGCCCGGGTTTATTTCTCGTAAAACATTCTTATGTTTCTCGATGTACGGAGCCACCAAGCTGGAATTGTATAGAACTGTGTAGTGTGCTTGATTGAAGGAAATCTTGTCCCTGCAAACCGTTGCTTTCCTTCCTAGGGTACCTTGTCCAGTCAGCCTCCCCTCATACCGAGATTCAGGAACACCAATCGGCTTAAGGTCAGGAATAAAGTCAACACAAAACTCAATGACCTCCTCAGTTCCATAGCCCTTTGAGATACTTCCTTCCGGCCTAGCTCGGTTATGAACATATTTCTTTAAAACTCCCATGAACCTCTCGAAGGGGAACATATTGTGTACAAATACTGGACCGAGAATTCTAATCTCTTCAACTAGGTGAACGAGGAGGTGCGTCATAATATTGAAGAAGGATGGTGGGAACAACAACTCGAAGCTGATAAGACATTCGACCACATCTTCCTGTAATCCTGACAAAGTTTCTGGATCCATTACCTTCTGAGAAATTGCGTTGATGAATGCACATATCTTCACAATGGCTAGTCGAACATTTTCTGGTAGAAGTCCCCTCAATGCAACCAGAAGAAATTGTGTCATAAGCACGTGGTAGTCATGGGACTTTAGGTTCTGGAATTTTTTCTCCTTCATATTTACTATTCCCTTTATATTCGACGAGAAACCAGACGGAACCTTGATACTGAATAGGGCTTCAAAAAAGATCTCCTTCTCTTGTTTGGTAAGAGCGTAGCTGGCAGGCCCTTCAAACTTCCCTGGATGATTGTCGTTTCGTCCTTTATGTTGTTGCTGGTCCTCCCGTGCTTCTGGTGTATCTTTTGTCTTCCCATACACGCCCAGGAAACCTAGAATATTCACACAAAGATTCTTGGTCAGGTGCATCACGTCGATTGCAGAGCGGACTTCCAGGACTTTCCAATATTCTAGCTCCCAAAAAATAGATTTCTTCTTCCACATGGGCGCATGTCTGTCATCGTCTTTCGGAACAGGTCGACTGCCTGGACCCTTTCCAAAGATAACATTTAAATCCTTGACCATGTCAAATATATCAGCACCACTACGGGGTACAGGCTTCGGACGATTGTCTGCCTCGCCATCGAAATGCTTGCCTTTTTTCCTTAAGGGATGCTTGCGCGGAAGGAAACGGCGATTGTACGGGTACACAACTTTTTTGCTTTTTCCCAAATATTTACCTTCAGTCTCATCTAAACAGTGTGTGCATGCGTTGTATCTTTTGTTCGTCTGTCCTGAAATGTTACTAAGAGCGGGCCAATCATTGATGGTTACGAATAGCAACGCTCGTAGGTCAAATTCTTGCTCGGTGTGCTCATCCCACACACGTACACCTGGTTTGGCCCACAACTCCAAAAGTTCATCAACTAATGGCCTTAGGTACACATCAATGTCGTTGCCGGGTTGCTTTGGGCCTTGGATAAGCACTGGCATCATAATGAACTTCCGCTTCATGCACAACCAAGGAGGAAGGTTGTAGATACATAAAGTCACGGGCCAGGTGCTGTGACTGCAGCTCTGCTCCCCAAAAGGATTCATGCCATCTGTACTTAGACCAAAGTATAAGTTCCTTGCCTCACCTGCAAAATCCGGGAACTCTCTCCCGATGTTCCTCCACTGCCGACCATCAGCGGGGTGCCTCAACATCGCGTCTTTCTTACGTTCTTCCATGTGCCATCGCAACAACTTGGCATGCTCTTTGTTTCTGAACAAATGTTTCAACCGTGGTATTATTGGAGCATACCACATCACCTTCGCAGGAACCCTCTTCCTGGGTGGCTCGCCCTCAACATCACCAGGGTCATCTTTTCTGATCTTATACCGCAATGCACCACATATCGGACATTTATTCAAATTCTCGTACTTCTCACCGCGGTAGAGGATACAATCATTAATGCATGCGTGTATCTTCTGCACATCTAATCCTAGAGGGCAGACAAGCTTCTTTGCTTCATATGTACTGACGGGCAATTCATTATTTCTTGGAAACAGCTTCTTTAATATTATCATCAATTTCTCAAATCCCGAGTCAGTCACACCGACCTCTGCCTTCCATTTCAACAATTCCAATATGCTACCCAACTTTCTCTGCCCATCTTCACAACCTGGGTACAACAATTTGTGGTGGTCCTCTAACATCTTGTCGAACTGCAACCTCTCATTATCCGTGCCACAGTCTCTTCTTGCATCAGAAATAGCCCGACAAAGATCATCATCAACAGGATCATCTGATGCCCGTTCTTCACCTCCTTCTTCTTCATTGTCGTCCATTGCGGTATCAAAGCATTCAGAGAACATAGATCGGTACTGGTCATCATTATCTTCTTCTTCTTCTTCGCCGTCTTCCATCATAACCCCTTCTTCTCCGTGCTTGGTCTAAACATTATAGCTGGACATGAATCCAAACCGAAGCAGGTGGCTCTTAATGTCTCTTGAGCAAGAGTAATCCTTCTCGTTCTTACATTTTAGACATGGACAACACATAAAACCTTGCTTCGACTTGTTGGCCTCGGCCACAAGCAGGAAAGAATTCACGCTCTCTCTGAAAGCGGGAGCACATCGGTTACCGTACATCCATGGATGACTCATCTGCATCATAAGTACAATTATATGTATCAGATGCAATCACCTTGCTAAAATTAGTATTGTACATACATATATATACGAGAAAATAGTTGCTAACCTTTTAGGATCAAAAAGAGGAGAAATCTTATCAAATAAAACCAAGTGGCATCCCTCTCACAAGCATTCCATCAAACACCTCTTGTGCACATTTAGAAAAATGAGCTAGCATACACCTCCACCTTCACCACCAAGGAAAAAATGAGGTGGGGGGTGGCTGGCTGCTTGTCTATATATATAGGCATGGCCATTTTGTCGCGGGCCGTATTACGACCCGCAACAAAAGGGGTGCCGACCCCTTTTGTCGCGGGTCGTAATACGGCCCGCGACAAAATGCCGCGACAAAAGCCTCTGCCGGATTCGGAGCGACGTGGCCACCCCATTTGTCGCGGGTGCAGGTGCGCCCGCGACAAATGGCTCCCACGGAAGCCCTATTTTCCACTAGTAACACAAAATAGATTCACAAAAAAAATGGTCTATGCCATCTCTTATAGCGATGGATGAGAGGATGGAAAGACCTGAAGAAAAATAAATGTTAAAGATATGACATATCTCATATCTTGAAGATATGTGCGAAGTGGTGTTGATATTATATCTGAAAGACGTTGCTCTATCTGCATGATGCATTTATGTGTTGTACCTTGGTGTTGTGCGGTTATTGACAAAATCTTCTAAGTATCTTCCATTCACCACTTCGTCAAAGATCTCCTTGTGGATTACTCAGCATATTAATTTTGGCATCTCCAACTGAGAACCGCGTAACCGAGACACGATGCAAAGAAAAGCCTAGTAAATAAAACCAAAGCTAAGCTCACTGCCTGATGCCCTGATCTATCACACGTTCGTACACCACAGACCAGAGTGCAGTGTGCACTGTGTAATATGGGCCGGGCCACCAAGTGAACCCAAGCCCAAGCAGGGTGCTACCTGGTGTATGTCTATCGCACCTAAAGCGAGCTCCACTGCCGAGCCGAACCGGACGCCTCCTCTTCGTTTCTTGCCAACGCCAACTCCCAATCCCTCGCCGGCGCCGGAGTCCTATTTCTCCCACTAGTCCCTTCTCCTCTATCCCAATGCTCCTCCTTATTACCGCGCCACCGCCCGATGGAGTGGAAGATCAGCCCGAGGACGCCGTCCGGGCAGGAAACGGGAGAGAAGGAGCCGAGTAATTGCGACGACCAGAGAAGGAGCCAGCATCTGCGACGACCAATGAGGGGAGCGGGGGAGGCGCCCCGGCGGTTAAGGTAAGATGAACTGTAGGTCCGTACCGGCGGTTCAGGTATGTGGTTCCTTCCTCTGCAGCATTATCTATGATAGCCATGCTATGTTATCGATTCAGATGAGTGTGCTGGTAGTCAACGTTTTTATCAGCGTGGTATCTGCATATTGATGGTAGATGAGAACATGGATGTTTGCCAGATAGGTACTCTGACTAGTGGTTCTCGTATAATTTTCCAGCGCCGGTTTCGGTACACATATAGGTTTTGATACGCTTAGGCAATCTCGTACTAGTGTAGAGTTAAACGGTTTTGAAAAACCCAACTACTAAAAAGTGCTCGAGTGCTAGTTTGCTTCGTCGAGCCCTCGTTTTGTGGCCGTCAGATGGGTTGATCAGGCCGTCTCGTGAAACCTTTTCAGACAGCTTCTAAAAACGAAAGTGGGGAAAGAAAGAGAGGGTTCCTATCTCAAATTGCGTTAGGATTCACGGAGGTCGACGGAATCATCGAGACGAGCGGTGGATCAGGCTTGTCGCCGGAGAGCAATACGCGCGCTGGAGGAAGTGAGCCGCGCGGGAGTGCGTCGTGCTCGTCGCCGGAGAGCACGCGCTGGAGAGGAGTGAGCCGCGCGGGAGCGCGCCGAGCGAGCCGCACGAGAGGACAGGGAGCACGGCGACGGAGAGGTGCCCGACACGTGAGGGCGGGGTGCTTGGCGGCGGAGAGCGATCTAAGTTCGCATTTTGTACGGCCATGGCTGCCGGCAAGGAGAAAGCACGCCGGCCAGGTCCTTTGCCGCTCTTTTGTCTGCAGCCACATGCTCGACCTCCTGGAGCACCATCTCAGCGTCGAGCCATGGAGCAGCGCGTGTTGGCCACGTGCAACGGTGCAGCGGCGCCGACAAGGAGGCCGACCGCCTTCACCCGCCCAGGCACCTCTCTGGTTGATGCAAGCTGCTGCTCGCGCGTGGAGGTCCAGCAGGCCAACGTTGATGTGCGGGCACATGCGAGGACGCTGGCTTCGTGCACCTGGCGCCGCAGAGAGGTCGGCCATGCCCACACCTCCCACCGGACCGGAGCTGTTTCTCTGCTCCTGCTGTTGATACTGGCCGTGGCCGAGTCATGCGGCGCCCCAACAAGGCTGCTCTTACTGCTGGTCCTGGTCGCCAGGCTACGGCAGCCAGGCCACGACGGCGCGCGTGGTCACCTGCAGGTTTTGCTACTAGCTAATTTTACCTGTAGTTTGCTGCTAGTTGAATCTTCTATGCGCACAGCCGATCGGTAATGCTATTTGAATGTTGATTTGTGCTTAGCTGAACGCCGATGTTTTTTTTTTTTTTTTTTTTTTTTTTTTGCAATTTGCAAATTTTCGTCGTGGTCGTTGTGTGTGTGTCTAGTGTCTAGTACAACGAGATGTAGCAATGCCACTATCGATTTGGATTGTGGCTTCAGTTTCCACTAGTTGAACCATTCAAATATGGAAATGAGACAATTCTGCAAACCTTCACAAGCAATATTGATGATTTAAGTTGTTGCGTGGCTTTAGTTTTCCACCATTTTCCAGTTTTGCTTTTTTGACTCCCCTGGTCTATGTGTCGAGCATCTTGCATATATTCGCTCAATGACTCCTGTTCTATTCCTTTTACATGGACCGGTTCTGCTGCTACCACGTGCTAGCGGCATCCATGGTGCCAAGAGCGAGCGCAAGCTGGTCGTGGCTCCTACATAGATTAGGTTGCTTTTGCAACATAGCTAAGTTGTTGTTCCATGCTATTAAGTTTTCTTTTGCAGGAGTTGATTAAGTTTCACTCCATAGGTTAATTTGCTTTTGCAACATAACTAAGTTGTTTCTTTCAACAACGGTAAGTTGCTACTACATGCTATTAAGTTTACTTTTCAGTTAATTAAGTTTCACAACATATATTAAGTTGTTTTTGCAACATAGCTAAGTTGTTTATGACAACATAGCTAAGTTGTTTATGACAACATAACTAAGTTGCTACTCAATGCTATTAAGTTTGATTTTACAACAGTAAATTGAGTTTCACAACATATATCAAGTTGCTTTTAAAACATAGCTAAGTTGTTTGTTTCTGTCAACATAACTAAGTTGCTTACATAATGAGGGACTAGCTTACAACAGTTCGCCCACCATCTCGCCCTCTCCATCTTTCTAGACCTTTGACCCACCACCGTTCGGACTACCTCCGTGGAGGGCTAAGCACCATCGGTATCAAAGCGATATTCCTTTTGGCTTCTTGCAACGTGTGTAGCGTCACGTGTCTTGGCTCGTGGGATCGGCCACATTGGCGTTGAACGAGATGAGTTGTACCTCGCGGCGGCGACAGCAACGAAGACAACAAATTTGTTTCTTCACACATGTGCTAAGTTGCATTTTTATAAGGGGTATTGTTGGTTCTACATATGAGCTAAGTTGTATTTTGCACACAATAAATTTTTCACTCACCAATCTGCTAAGTAGTGTTTTTTTTTTGAAACGAGGCAAAAGCTTTGCCTTTCATTGATATAGGAGAAAAGAGTTGGCCCGTTTATGAGGAAAATTGGCCGAAAAACCGTTACAACACGACACCACACACCAGCCCCGAGGCTGCTCTCCACACGGGTCGACGACCAACCAGGTCGACAGCACACCTCAACGCAACAGGTGGAGGCAAAAGACCGGAGACACCGCTCTAACTACCACATCGGCCCAAAGGCCGCGCCCCGCCTGGCCGAAGACGAACCTGCCTCCGCCGAACCACCAAAACACTCCACAAGTCCCTCTGTCCGGTGGACGTCCAAAGCGAGGCCCCAAGAGGCAAAGCGACACAAAAGCGCCGCCCACGCCCGATCCCGCGAAGGATCTAGGGTTTCCCCCGGAGAGCCCGGGCGGAGATCAAGAAACACCCGCTTCGACGTCGCCTTCAAGAAGGATGCGGCGCCCACGGATGTCACCGTCGTCGGTCCTGGCTGGCCGCCAAGACAGAGCTTTCGCCCAACGAAGAGTCCCACAAACTCGCGCCCGCCCAACAAGGACCGGCACAAACCGCCACCTGCAACCGCCGCAACGTGACCCCCGGAGAGCCGCCGGACGCACCCCGCCCCGCAACCTCAAACGCTCGTCTTCTTGCAACATCTTCATGGCCAACCTCGAGCCGCCACCGCGCTGCATAGCCTGAAGCTAACGGAGCACCGCTGAAGAGCACCGTGGGCGCCGCCGGAACACCACATAGAGGGGACACCGACCAACACCGACACAGGGCTCGAGGACGAACGCCGAAGACCGCAGACCAGAGCCGCTAGCACACCCGCAAGGCCGACGCCCCGCCATCTAGCACCGCGCCCTCCAGCGGCATCGTTGGAGAAGACCGGGAAGAAGGGCCTCGCCACAACCCCGGCAACCACGTGCGGAGCCAGCGCGAAACAAGGTGAACCCGAGCTGGCCCGTCGGAGCCCATCTGGGCCCGAGCGAGCGCCGCCATGCCCCACCCTGCCTGCGCCGCCGCACCACCGCCGCTCCTCGCCCGCGCGCCAACACCTTCGCCAGCGCCCAGCCGCCGACCCCAGCGCCCGCCGCCCTGTCCCGCGCCCGACGAGCTCCCTCTCGCCAGGGGACGCGGGAGGGAAAGGAGAACCGCCCCACCGCCACCTTCCCCGGGGAGCGCGCGGCCTTGTCGGCCCCCCTCCGGCGGCAGCGAAGCAGGTAGGAGAGGTGGAGGGGGGCTACTGGCGGCGGCTAGGGTTTCCCCCTGGTCGCCAGAGGAGGGCGACGCAAGGGGTGAGAGACGTGTGTTTTCTTTCCTGGTTAGTGACCACCAATATCTAATGTCTCTAGTGCTTCTCCTAAGTAGTGTTTGTAGACGGTAAAATATTGATTTGCACATGTACTAAGTTGCATACCCACTATTTCTAAGTTGTATACCTACTAATATTAAGTTGTATACTCAGTGTTGCTAAGTTGTATACCTACTAATATTAAGTTGTATACCCATTGTTGTTAAGGTGTATACCTACTAATATTAAGTTGTATACCCACTATTGTTAAGTTGTATGCCCACTATGATTAAGTTGCATTCATTATCCAATATATTTCACCACGTCTAAGTTGTATATCACCGCCCATAAGTTGGCTAGAATAATTATGGTAAAATTGCACACCAGTGTCATAAACTTAAATATCCCTGCGTCTAAGTTGCCTACAGTTAGTACTAAGTTGGCTACCACGATTTGTTGTGAAGTAGGGCACCATTGTTGTGAAATTGCCTACCGTTGCGTCTAAGTTGCACGTTATTTGGCAGGTTGGTAGTAAGTTGGCTACCTCGAAAATCAAGTTGCCAACATTAATAGTGGTACTGTGAAATTGTAAATACTCCCTCCATCTTAGTTTACTAGTCTTCCACATATCTCTAGGTCATCAATTTGACCTATATAATTTAAATTTTATAATAAAAAATTATATCATTAGATAATAGAATATCTAAACTTTCTAATGATATTATTTTTATAACATATAACTAATGCTAACTTGATCAAATTTGCGACCTAGGGATAGCGTACGCCTAATAAACTGAGAGCGAGGGAGTAGTGAACTTGCCTATCACTATGCCTAAGTTCACTATGCTTAAGTTGTATACTAGTAGCACTAAGTCAGCTAGCAACTATGATGTTAAACTATGATGGAAAACTAGTAGTGCAATGTTGCAAGTCTCATTACTATGAAGTTGTTAGTTATTGTTGCTAAGTAACTACCTTAGAAAATAAACTGGCTATAAAGTATACAAAAATATAGTGTAAGCAACTTTTGTACAAAGTTGTTTTTCTACAACAGTAAAGTTGATTTATCACGGTAATATAGTTGCTTTTTGAATATTTTTTTTGTCGGAACATGTACAAATGAGATCTAGTTTTAAAGATCTCATCGCGAGAGGCCTAATGGTGAAAACGGATTGCAATTCCGATACACGGTTTACGAGTTATGATTTTTTGAATTTTCTTCTTATGAAATTAAATGCACACGTGGAGTATTTTTGGATGATTCAGCTAGCTTTCCTCAATTTTCTATTTTTAGATAATGAAGACTTTCCTTTTATGGGTGAGTGCTTAGATGAGCAAACTGGCACTCGGATGCTGCCTAGTCACTATCATCATGAAATAATACTAGAGCATCATTGCATTCTACCACCGAGTTTGTAATATAAGGTTGCCCATATATAGTTTGGCTACCAGGACAGTGCTCCCTCATCTAGCTGGATGGACGCTGCTCCTGACTTTGTAATCAGTTTGCTCGCACTAGTAGAAAAAGGGGCTTTAGTCCCGGTTCGCAAGGACCATTAATCCCGGTTGCGCAACCGGGACTAATTATGCGCGACTAAAGCCCCCCCTCCCCTTTAGTCCCGGTTGCTTACGAACCGGGACTAAAGGCCCCGCCACATGGGCGGCTGGCATGCGCCGGGGAGAAGGACCTTTAGTCCCGGTTTGTAACACGAACCGGGACTAAAGACTATTTCGAGTTAATTTTTTTAAATTCATTTGGGTTTCTAATTATTTTTCACTCCCTCTTTTTTTTTCTATTTTTTCAGAATTTCTACTATTTCAGTTATTTGCATAGTTTAGTCTCTATCTCTAACTACACTTATCTCTAGTCAAATTACATACTCGTGGTCAAACTTCCCGCTCGGTCACCCATCCTCCCACTACCCTAGCACTAGCACGCTTAACTTCTGAGTTCCATCCCGTTCCGCATCCAAGTGCTTCGCGCGCATGTATGTGATAGTAGTATCATATCAATCCTATTAACATGTTGATGTCACATTTCTTTATTGTTTGAATTTCAAATAATTCTTTTAATAAACAAAAGTAATGATGTAATAATAATCTTGAATAAATAAATAAGCATTAACTTTTTAATTTGTATTATTTTTAATTTGTATTATTTTTAATTTTATTAATTAATTTTTTTTTTGCCAAACCTAAAACCTAAAAATTTGAAAATCTAAAAATTGGGTAAAAATGATAGTAATCTTTATGCAGGATGCAATTATTAATTTTAGGTTTTAAAAAAATAAAAAATATATACCGTAATTTATAGCAAAAAATAAAATCTTCCTGCTTTTTTTCGACGTCGTATGCAAAAGTTATTGCGGTTTTACCATTTTTCAAAACTTTTTTGCAAAAAAATTGAAAATTCAAATTTGTTAATTTTCCCTAATACTAGGTTGCATAACATACAAGAATCTGAAAACATTTTTTTTTGAATTTTCTATCATTTTATTTTCTATTTTACAGTGCTAAAAAAGGCGATCCAGTAGGGGAGGGGGGGTGGAGGTGCGTGGGGAGCCAAAAATCAGGAAAAAACCTTCAATCCCGGTTGGGGACACCAACCGGGACCCTTTAGTCCCGGTTGTGGCCCTGGCCGCAGCCCACCGTAGCCCTTTAGTCCCGGTTGCCCGGAGCATTAGTCTCGGTTCACCAGCAGAACCGGGACTAAAGACCCATTAGTCCCGGGTCAAAGTATTTGGGGACTAATGGGTTGGGATGGAAGACCTTTTTTTCTACTAGTGTTGCCAGCAACATCATTTAGTGGAATATAATTTCCATTTTTTTAAAAAAAAACAACAATACATTGTACCACCGGGTTATCCAGCTTCACCTGCTTCTTAGGTCTTACCAGCTACGACTGCTTTGTCAGAAAGCTCCAGTCCAAACAAACCGTATACCATGCCGTGTTTGTATAGCCAATGGCAGTTTTGTACGTGACAAGAAAAAAAGTGAAAACAGCTGACATCTATTTACACCATTTCCATTTCATTCCCCTTCGTTTTGTCCTGACTTCCTCCGCGATCTTGACAATAGCAAAGAACATCATCCTATACACCACCATCATTCCACAAAGGATGGCAATGTTGACCCATTTGGAGTACCCCATCTCCACCTGCAGCTTCTCCTGGAGCACTTGAATGCCACTGATGGTAACATTTTTCTCAATAAGCTGGTCACTCGGGAACGACTGCCCGATGAACTCGTTCTTGTAAAACCCCTGCACCGCGTACTTGTGGAATGAGATGTAGTAGCAAGGGTACTTCCACACTGGCTTTGGGAGCTCGTTGGGGAGGCGGAAGAAGCCACCGTTGAGCATCATCACCCCTTGCACTCCAGCCCCAATGATGATCCCCATCAGAAAGTCCGGGACGATGACGGCGATAATCATCATCATGCTCTCAACTAGCAATGTGCACATGCACAGGTTGATGACGAAGTAGACAAAGTGGTCAGCCCCTTTGGTTAGCCCTGTCAGGTAGTACAACATTGCGCCTGGGATCACGGTGATGACTGCAAGATATGGAGTGGCTGATAGTGTGTTTGAGATGACAAACTCCGCCACGCCGTAATGGCCGCTCAGCCTCTCCCTTCTGAATACCTGCAAAGTAGAAAAATATGTGCAACCAACTCTTCAGTTAGTCATCGACCATGAGGAAAAAATATATGTATCTGCGCAGACCTTCTATTTCCAAGTCGCCTGAGAAAGTATTATTTTATATCGAAGTCAAACAATTTGGTACACTGTCAAATCTAAAATTGCACATTTTCTCCAACAAGATACTTTTTCCAGACAAGATTACAGTATAGCACTATCCAGTTCTTGATTGCTGACATCTATGAATGATCATGCAGTTTACTAGTATCTATGATAAGTAAGCCATCTGTCTCTCAGCAATATTGTTAACTACTTTAGTCAGGAAAATAAATGATGAAGAATTCATGGATAACCACAAGTAATATTGTTTGTTTTTACTTGATGCCACCTAATAATTTCAGTATACCTCTTTTTTTTTCAGTATGGACAGAAATACTCATGAAAATATTAAGTCTGGTGGGAGAGAAATCAACCTTTACTTCCTCTACAAAAGAAGGGAATCCTCCAATTGCCATGAAAGTAAGAAGTGCGGTCGTATACATTATTACTTCACATCTTGCCTGCAAAATAGGGCAACAAATCAATTCTGGTGGTATATAAAATGTTACGTTGCCTAATAAATCATGCTATTGTTTACCTGGATAGAACTGTAACTGTGGCCAACTTGGTAGAATATAGTGCCAAGACAAATACCGATGCCTAGGTAAATACCCAAACGCATCCAATAGTATCCTATGTCTCTGTGCATATTTATAAATGACCTTCTAGTGAGTACAAAAAGCTTTGCTGAGAAGCTGGCTTGTTCCCTCTTCCTAAATGGAGCTCCACCCTACAATGTAGCACATATTACAATAGCGGTTAGGTCTTAAATGCGTAAATATTGCTAACTCAGCACCATATACTCCATGGTGAGAAGTTTGGTACAGGTTCACTGAAATAAAAAATGACATGGTGTTGTACAAATGCTGAATTAATATCTTACTCCCTCTAGTTCACATAAAAGTGATGTTTTGCATATACCTTTAGTTGAACTCTGAAAACTTTGAATGGTATTTTTCCCAAATATTCAAATTCGAAACTTGAATCGTATTATATTTGCTATAAGACACCATTATTTTCTAGCGTTTGCCAAAACACACCGTTCAATCATGTCATTGCCAGGTACCATTTCAATTTTGTGGTACATTTGACAAAACACACCACCTATCCAAAAAGGTAAAATTTTGCACTTTTGGCTGGGATGACCTTGCTATGTCTGCTTTTGAAGAAAGTGCAAGATTTTCCCTTTTTGGGTAGGTGGTGTGTTTTGGCAAATGTGTCACAAAATTGTAATGGTACCTGGCAATCGGGCGGTGTGTTTTAGCAAATGACGTAAAATAACAGTGTCATGTAGCAAATTTTCCATATATTTATTAGGTATTATATGTACATATACTGCATTTCAATCTAGTGGTCAAGGTCGAGAACTTCACTTTTTCATGAACTGGGAGTATTTCACTTAGTAAAAAATTCTAATAATTATTTTGCAGTTAACATTTTTTGTGGGTTTTGTAATCACACACATTGTCTGGGCCAAAATAATGAAGTCTTTACTCTTCAGGAAAATGAGTTCGTAAATAACTTACTATCTGTTTCATCTCAGCTATTCGGTTGGCTGTTTTTTCTGAATAAGCAGGGGACTGATAAGCATCTGTCAGAATGTCTATTGCTTCAGCTGCTGTTTTTCTCCTAGCTTTGGAACTTTCAACAATTTCCTGCATATGGGATCACATAGCTAAAGAAAACATTTTTTAATTCGACAAAAGATATAAGGAAATGACAAAATAATAGTTACCTCGTCAAAATCTTTGTTGATTGTTCTCAGGAAGTGGTCAGACGGGTTCCTCAGTTGTGGACATGGGAAGCCACTTTGAGTAAAGAACTACAAGAAATGAATACGAAAAGAACTCTTAAAATCAATTTTATTTTATGTATATCATGTCCTGATGCTGGATCAAAATTAACTATGAATCAGGAATGTGTGTTATCTTAATTGAACTTCAATGTGTGGCAACGATTAGGGTGCCCACGCGTGGCAGTATATTTTCTTGATTAATGCTGTCATTTTCTGCTGGGAAATCATGGAGTTCAATTGTACTAGGTGTTTAGCACCAAAGTGGATTCGATGTTGCTGCAAGAAGAGAGAGGCACGTATGCAATGTAATCACCTGGTTGGCCTCTGATGCTGCTCCAAAGAAGACGGTCCTGCCTTGGGAAAGCAGACAGAGGCTGTGGAAGAGGTCGAAGACGTCGCCACTGGGCTGGTGCACGGCGGCGACGACAGTCATGCCCTCCCTGGCCGCGACTCTGGTGATGTGGCTCATGACATGGTAGGAGGCGGCGCTGTCGAGCCCGCTGGTGGGCTCGTCGAGGAAGAGCAGCCGCGGGCGCGTGAGCATCTCGACGCAGATGGTTAACCGCTTTCGCTGCCCACCGCTGATGCCTTTGGTTATGCGCCCGCCGATGCGCGTGTCCATGGCGTCCCCGAGCCCCATCTCCCGGATCACACCGTCGGCGTGTGCGCGCTTCTCTGCCGCTGGCATCGTCCCTGGCAGCTGCAGCTGCGCTGAGTAATAGACGGCCTCACGCACCGACATCGTGGACATCAGCACGTTGTCTTGGGTCACGTAAGCCTTCAGTTCAGTGATCAGTCCCCAACAGAATCAGGATCATACAACAACTGAGAAGTGTGCTTCTATACGTCAAGACATTTTAAAGTTGGAACTGATAAGTTATCTTACCGAGGTTCCAAAGGCAAGCTTCTCTTGGCGGCCATTGATCAGAATCAACCCGGTTTCAGTAACTCCAGGCCCTAACCTTCCTGCGAGGCAAGGAAATTAACTTCGATGGTTAAAACCCAATAATGATCTGCAATGTTTGACATGTGTGTCTTCCGATAAATGACTAATCGCCGTCTTCTTTATGCGTGAATTGATAGTGTAACTTCCTTAGTTGAAGCCTTGTGTTTCCTAAAAAATGAAACCAACATTCCTCTAGCTAAATATATTTGAAATGTTTCCAGCCTAGCTCTGGCAATTCATTCAAAGCCTGAATTTTTCGATGATTCGTATCAGAAATGGTTTGCTGCCTTTCCTCATAGATACTATAAATGTGCTGATATTATGAAATGCTGTTTTATTTTGGACAGTATGTAAAAGAGAAATAAATATAATCTTGTTTTCACAATGTTCTGTCATGGAGATCCTACAAATATTGTGCTTTACTTGTTTCACTTATGAATTCTAGGTGACACTTCAGAGAGACGGTCTGCAAAGGCTATTGCAATTTGCAACAGGGGCTAGGAAATTAGTCAAGGTGGCACATGAGGTCTGCAATTGTTTTGGGGCCTCGTCACCTTGAGGCTTGGCGATGTGTGATGTTTATGTTCATTTTTTTGCTTTCTTATGCCTTGTAATAATGAGCAATGAGCCTTCGAAGTGCTATAAAAAAAAAGTCATTTTGTAACCTGATAGTTCAAGCTCGATCTAGTTCTTAGTTTTTGTCGACCGCGTTTGGTATTGCTGGGTGGCTTGTACCCGGAGGCTCTGCTTCGTACTACTGACTGTGTGTTTTGGTGTTGAACTCCAGTTACTTAATGAAATTATGGTTCGTGTGACCATTTTCTCGAGAAAGATAATGGCAGAATACGTCATGTTGACATGGACTGCTGACTGCTGTAGTACAAACCACACTAGTTCTTTTGAGTGAGAAATAAAGCACATATTCATGAGTATTACAACTTCATCATGTCAGGTTTATTAGTCTTGCACGTACCCGGCCTAGATTGTCAATTAAACCTATATAATAGAAATTATACATTATAACATAAAATTTATACCATTAAAATGTAACATTTGAAATTTCTAATGATTTTTAAGTTGGTCAAATGACAGGACACATGAATGAATGAGTTAATCATCGGGTGCTATAGACACTACAGGAATGGCGACGTACGCCGACGGCCGTGGCATACGCCGACGGCCAAATGTCGGGGCCGTCGGCGTATGGCCCGGCACGGCCAGCCAGCAGTCTGACCCTCGGCGTATCATTATCGTCGGCGTAGCGAAGTCTACGCCGAGGGCAGCCCTCGGCATATACTTGGCCCTAGGCGTAGACAGGGCTACGCCGACACCCTCGGTGTAGACTATTTTTCAAATTTGTCTAATTTTGTAAAAATCATAACTTATTCATATGATGTCAGAAAAATACGTATAAGGTATCAAAATGTTCAGAAAAACATCCTCTATCCATTTATGTCAAAATCATGCATGTTTGAATCATGTACAGTATCATGTTAACATAGTAACAATTCAAACACTTTCTTATATGTCATCGGGTTCCCGTTTTGGCCAGATGGCAAATTAAACGAAGTCAGAAAATTCCGCGGAGCCGCATGGCGTCATTTTATGTGTCATAGTAACCACTCCAAAATACGAAATTGGGATACGGCAGTTATTTTGGAAAACTCATCACAAACAGGGCTATCAAGTCCGGAGTTCTATGGCTTTTAGGGGAATGAGTAGGAAACGGCCCGTGACACCGCATAGTTTGTCGGAACGAGGTCATATTTGGCACTTGCGTGGTCCCTGGGATGGCAAGCAAGGCCACAAAAGCGGATTTCCAATCCGACCCATGGGCGATGGTTTTTCATTTTCAAGGTGCCAAAACGGTTTTTTTTTTGTGAAGCAGTTACATGGGGCGTATTTTTTTATTGCACGAGATCTTCGCGTAATAGTAGGACACCGCCTTCGCACCACATATCACATGCCATATGTGCGCGCTAGCTATCTGGGAATCTCTACGGCTTCCTGCGGTGTCCCGCCGAATCCGCTGGAAACTGACCGGATTTGAACTAGGGGTACACTTTCCGTCGCTCAATAAATTCCGCGAAAAATGTTTTTAGGAATCCGACACATCACTTTATGTGCTAAATTTTTTCGTTTAGCGCGATGGTGAACGGGTGCACCAGCGCGCCCGGTACGGCCATACCGCATCTCCGTGGGGCCGTTTTGGCCGGATGGCAATTTAAACTAAGTTAGAAAATCCCTTGGAGCCGCATGGCGTCCTTTCATGTGTCCTAGTAACCACTCCAAAAATTAGAATTATGATACATCAATTATTTTGGAAACCCTTCATAAACAGAGCTATCACGTCCAGAGTTCTAAGCCTTTTAGAACAAATAAGTAGGAAACGGCCTGTGACACCGTATAGTTTTTCGGACCGAGGCCATATTTGGCACGTGTGTGGTATCTGGGATGGGAAGCAAGGCCCCGGGAGCGGATTTCCAATCCGACCCATGTGAGATGGTTTTTTTCATTTTCGGGGTGCCAAAACGGGTTTTTTTTGTGAAGCAGCTACATGGGGCGCATTTTAATATTGCGCGAGACCTCCGCGTAGTGGTAGGACACCGCCTTCGTACCATATATCACATGCCATATGTGCACGCTAGCTATTTGGGAATCTCTGCGGCTTCCTGCGGTGTCCCGCCGAATCCGCTGGAAACTGACCGAATTTAAAATAGGGGTACAATTTCCGTCGCTCAATAAATTCCGCGAAAAATGTTTTTAGGTCTACAGCACATCACTTTATGTGCTAAACTTTTTCTGTTTAGCGTGTTGGCGAACAGTGCACCAGCGCGTTCGGTACGGCCATTTCGCATCTTCCGAGGGGGCCGTTTTGGCTAGATTGCAAACTGGACGTCATATTTGGATTCCTCTAATTTTTAGGTTCAAATGATGATATGGATGTTATATTTAGATTCCTCTCATTTTTCTGGTCGATTTAGACATATTATTTGTGGAATTCCGATTTTTCGATTTAAAGATATTAATTATTCCATATTAAATAGAAAAAACCAAAAAATAAAATCATTTTATTGTTTTTTGAATTCAATATTATTAATAATTGTTACTTATATATTCATTGTTGTTTACTTAAGTAATTGTTACTTATATTAAGGGTCAATAGAGTTGATAGGCATTATTATCAGCAAGGTGTCAATTCTTTAAGGGAAGCTCATCCGAATGGAACCAAGAAGTTAAGCATGCTGAGGTTGGAGTAGTGTGAGGATGGGTGACCGACTGAGAAATTTAACCATGATTGTAATTTGACCTAAGATTAAGTATACTTAGAGTTAAAAGTGTATGGTGAAAGATAAATAAGTAAAAAAAAACGGTGTAAAAAAATTTAAAATTTTAAAAATTTTAAAACTCTATGCCGAGGGCTTTGCTGTCGGCATATAGAAAAAATATTTTTTTTTCCGAATTTTTTTTGAATTTTTTTTTAGAAAAAAGAAAATTCAAATTTTTAAAATTTGTATGCCGACGGTTTTGCCGTCGGCGTAACGCGCTACGCCGAGAGCCGGGCTACGCCGACGGCAATATTGTCTATGCCGAGCGACCTAAACACCGACGCCATAGGCCAAGGGTACCTGGCCGTCGGCGTATGCATCCATTCCTGTAGTGAGATCTATAGGACTTCTGCCAACTCTGGTGCCTAAGGTCTTACTAGTACTATCGAATACTCCGTAGCTAATGCTATAAATGCAATGTAGTTGGAGCGTCGTCCACTATCAATTGCAATATTTACTGCTTTTGTGTTGACGAAAACTGGTAGCTGTACGGGAACATTCTTTTCTGTGGCAAAGGTATAACCCAATTAATTATGGCACTGTGTTGCACTGCACGTAACAGTACCACTAATCCGATGAATCTGTGACAGTTAATATGAAACGGAAGCAGTACTTTTACTAGTGTACTCTCTATGTTGCCCTCTTTACAGTTGTGTTAGGATTTTCTTTTAATTACTTTCACATGGACTCAAATATCCAACTCCACTCCGGCCCATATGCAATGTGATGCAACATCTATGCAAACTCGCATCGCCAATTGCTTTGTCTCACTGCACGCACCACGTATATATACGGCTCCTTAGGGTGTGTTTTGTAGCCCGGCCGGCCTCAGATATTCTCACCTCAGCCTAGCCCAACTAGCTATTTCTTGTTTGTTAGCCTGGCTCGGTCCATCTCAGCAGTGCCCAACCAATACGAAAAACGGCTCTCAGCCAGGCTGAGTTGAGAAGCTGAGATCGAGCTTCACAACCCGGCCTGGCTCAACTCGCCCCCGCAAAACACTGTGCAGATACCAGCGCCACCCCCAGACCCTCACCCCCACCTTTTCTTCCTCTCATTTTCCCCCTCTCCTTCTCTCCCTCTCCCGTCAGCCTCTAGCCCGCCTCCCTCCCTCCGGCGCCGTCCCGCCCTGCGGACTCCCTCCCGCCGGCGTCGTCCAGCCCTGCGATTCGAGCCCGGCGTCGTACAGGCCACGGGCAGCTCCGCCGCGCACAGGCCACGGGTAGCTCCGCCGCCCGGACGGTTTCCCAGGCAATTCGAGTTCCCAGGCCAAGCTCCACCGCGCACAGGCCACGGACGGGCTCCACCACCCCCAGGGCACGGACGGGCTCCGCCGCGCAAAGCCACGGACGGGCTCCGCCGCGCACAGGCCACGGACGGGCTCGGCCGCCCCCAGTGCACGGACGGGCTCCGCCGCCCACATGCCATGGACGGGCTCCGCCACCCCCAGGGCACTGACGAGCTCTGCTACGGGAACGGCCATAGCCACGGCCAGGGGCCAGCGCCGCCACAACCGGCCGGGGACCCGATTGCTTTTGTTTTTTATATACAGGGACCCGATTGCTTTTCCGTTTTGTTTTTAGGGGTCTTTGTGTAAAAGTAGGACCTCAGCATGGTTGAACCCATCGCTGAGCACCAAACAACTTCTTAGCCCAGCAGGGTTGAACCCACCCGATCCACCAAACACATGGCAAAATCTGAGATCAACTTGTATAGGGTGAGCATGTCTCAGTTGAGAAAGACAATCTGTAGTGAACCGACCTACCAAACACACCCTTAATTGCGGGCATGAGCTATTTTTGCCTAGCTGATAGTACTCGAAAGCATCTTTAACTCAGTTTAGCAGTGTGCGCTATATAATCTTGCATGTCTTCTTTGCTAGACAAGCTTGGCCGTCCGCCCTCACTGCCTGGTGCCAGCTAGTAGCTACTAAGAGTAAGTACAATAAGTCCTAGTTAGCTGGTTACAAGGACTAATATAATATATTTGTGTCTAGTTGGAGGAGAGAGAAGAGAAGAGATAATGTAAGTGGGCTCTTATGCAAGAGCTAGCTCTAGCACGTGCTCGTAGACAAGTTATTTTAATGAAAGGTGGGCAATCTATTGAGAAAGTAGTACATTCTTATAGCCAACTATCTGTACTTGTTGGCTACAAATTGGCTATAGATGACATGGCATCTTCCTTATAGCCAACAACCGGCTATACTATTTGAGTTGCTCTAATACTCTAAGGACATCTACAACGCAAGGTGGTTAGATGAGTGCTTACCAAAAAAAGAAATCAAGCATCCGCGTTTATTTTTATATAGTATAAATAAGCATCCATGTTTAACTAAAATTGTTTTTTTTCCTCTAAGAACTTCTCCTAGGTATCTTGCATTCTACATGTTCTCATACAAAGGAAAAGATTTGATGTATCGATTTGGACAGTATAGCCCCCAGAGTATATTCGTAGCAAAAGAAAGAACACAGAATAACTTCACTGCATGCATGATCGAGGATGGAGATTTTTTTTGTACTAAGTGATTCATACTATACGCGCTGCTTCGTAGTTAAAACTGGTTAAATTAGTTGTAATTATTTTAAAAAATTAATCTAGCTTAGCAGGCCTATGCGGGGAATATCGTCTCCAGATCAAACGGTGATCGACTTAAGAGATACTCCTTATGGTTTTGGTGAAAACGGCATAGAAGAAGGAAGAACATTGCATCGCATGAATGGTGACGATCGATGGAGCTAGAAGGCGAACCTGCGAGAGTATCCAGGAGCGTGGTCTTGCCGCATCCCGACGGCCCCATGATGGCGAGCACCTCTCCCGGCCCCGCGTGGCCGCTGATGCCCCGCAGGATGCTCACCGGCTCGCCGCCGTAGGCGCCGGCGGCCACCGTGACGCACACGTCCTCCCACGTCAGGAACACCCGGGGGTCATCGACGACGTCCGTGCCCGCCCTTTGCGCCGGCGCAGGCGCCTTCGTCGGCGCTACCTCCACGCCGTCGAACCCCGCCACGGCCGGACGACGCTGCCACGGGAACATTCGACCTAGTGACCAGCGCGCGCCTGCTTCGCCGGCGCCGTTGCGTGCGTCAGGCGTGCCGCCGCCCCAGCGCCAGAGCGGGCGTGAGGGGCTCGGCGTGGGCGCCCATTGGGGCAGCGGCGACGAGGAGGCAGCCATGGCGCACGCACGACGTGTAACTTGTTTATTGATGCTACTGACAACTGCTACTGGAGCTGTGGCAACATGGTCGGGCGCGAATTAATAGCCTTCCGGATGGCGCCTGAGCACGCAACACGTCGATCTGGGCCTGTCCTGCATCGAGACTTGCTTTATGGAGTCGTGCTCTCTTGATGGGCAAAAAATTAGTAATGGTGTGTGGAAGCTGTTGTTTGGTGTGCTCGCAGTCTGGTCATTCAGCTGGTAGACGACACCAAATTAGTTGTGCGGCAATTAATTCGGCCGACGTGTCTCGTCATTGATTGGCCGGCGCATCAGAAGTTCTTCAAGCACATCCGGAAATCACAAGTGTAGCTCGAGTAGCTCGTTTTTTGAAAAAATTGAAAATAATATTTTAAAGTTCAAAAAAATTTGAAATTAAATCTACATGTAGATAATACTAGATAATACTGTGATCTACAAACTTGGAAAATTTCGACTGGAATTACCTTATATTCGAAGCTGTGCAAAAATGACAAATTCTGATATCAATATTAGTGAACAGTGTTAGATTTCAAAATCTTAAAATCTATCAGATTTTGTCATTTTTTTGCAACCCAGAATATGAGATATCCCGAGCTTAAATTTTACAGATTGGTAGATCCCATCATTGTCTACATCTAAATTATTTGTCAGATTTGTTTGAAACTTTAAAATTTCATTTTCAAATTTTGTAAAAAAAGACTCGAGCACGTCAGACTATAACCACATGAAGCATCATACCATGCGCAATTAGAGCATCACCTGTTTTTCTCATTTTCTTCTTTCTGTTTTTACATCACTTGTTTTTCACACAAAAGATGATTAAAATACGTCAGATCTCCTCTGAACGTCCTCCAGGAGACGAGACTTTGGCATATTTCAAATAAAATTTAAACTTTGGCACATAATTAATCATCCATAGCAAGACGCAGATACTTTAACACTTGACACTTCGACAGTAGACGCTAGACACTTGACACTAGTCTCAGAAACCATGATCCTCATCGGTTGATTACCCGTCGACCTCGCGGACGAGACCATCGCATCATTCGGTATCCATCTCAGTACTTGATATCCGCGATGGTGATCGAGGATGGCACAGATGACGATGCACAGGCCGCCGACTAGCCGACAGAGGACGACGTAGAGGAGGTTGCACCGGACGCCGCTGCGGCTTGTTGCGCTGCCAGCTGCGCGTAGTACTCCAGCTCTGGGTGCGCGGCCATGTACGTCTCGTAGGATTGGCGGACGGCATCCACATGTAATCCCGGCGGACAGCGCGGTCCTCGTCACAATGGACCACCTAGAACGGCGGCGTGTGGAACTTGGCCTCCTCGCGTCTCTCCACCTCCGGGAAGTTCAGCGGGCCGTCGAGCCGCCACACAATCGCGTTGAACGCGCGGGCGGCGAGCTCGATCCGGCGCCTCAAACATGCCAATCCAGGAGCGCAACCGCACGCCGTGGAAGCCGCTGCTGGCGCACGTGGGCGGTAGCGTGGCATGCATCGTCAGGTGCGGCACCGCTCGGAGGCGAAAGCGATAGATTTGGGGGGAGGGGGCGGTCATGGCGGCGTGTGATCTACTCACGACGGTGCGCAGCGACGGCTGGGGGTGGAGGGCGGCGGCGGAATCGGCAGCGCGGCACGGGAGGAGGCCGATCGCGCGGGAGGAAGAAGACAAAGTGACGTGATATATCACTTTATATTTGCATCGCGTAATGTAAAATATACATCACGATTATAAAAAATTTGGACCGTATTTTCCATCTATATCATCTGCTGAAGCTGTTTTTTTGCTCCAATGTGATGCAAATGGTGGCTATTTTATCATCTCTTGGAGATGCTCTTAGGCAGTCACTCTTTTGACACCAGTGGTGTTTTGTTTCATGGAGCCTACGATTTCTTATCTTAGACATATTTTAAAATAATAATAATAAAATCCGCACGTATATCATCACAGGCTACACGTCTACAAAATCGTTTGATGAAAAATTGGCTTGTTGTGTGCCGTGTGTAAAAAGATAAAAATTGGTCCTAGAAACTTAGGCTTTTAAAGATATTATTTTTTTACATAGACCACAAAAAATATTGGATTTTGGCGAATTTCCGCTCTTTTGACAGACAATACAAGTAGGCACTAGTATTACTATAGAACAATATTACGGAGTAAGGCCATCCCAACGGCCAGTCGCATACGAACATATTCTGTCGTCGCAGTCCGCTGCGACAAAAACGAGGCCCAACGGCCTGCCATATCTAGACCGCGCCTCGCGAATGCATCCGTTCTAGAGCAAATCCTGCTCAAATTTGGGCCATGTTTACGACAGCAGCAACATCGCGCGGATTGGGGACGCAGCCGTCGTTGGTCCACAATTCAGTGGCCACATAGTTTATCTCTGATAAAGCATAGTTAGTACATCTCCATACTTATAATAAAAAACTAAACTATAAACTACACTGGATTCGCTCCACCGTCGGCGTAGCAGGACTGGCCCACGCTACCTTGGTGGTTGATACGTCTTAAACGTATCTATAATTTCTTATGTTCCATGCTACTTTTATGATGATACTCACATGTTTTGTACACACTTTATATCATTTATATGCATTTTCCGGCACTAACCTATTGACGAGATGCCGAAGAGTCAGTTGTTGTTTTCTGCTGTTTTTTGTTTCAGAAATATTACAAAGAAAATATTCTCGGAATTGGACGAAATCAACGCCCAGGGTCTTATTTTTCCACGGAGCTTCCAGAAGACCGAAGGGGTTACGAAGTGGGGCGACGAGGCGCCGCCACCATAGGGCCACGCGGCCAGGGTGGGGCCAGCGCCGCCCTATGGTGTGGGCCCCTCATCAGCCCTCCGACTCTACCCTTCCGCCTACATATACTCTCCGTCGCAAAAACCCTATTACCGAGAGCCACGATACGGAAATACTTCCAAAGACGCAACCGCCGCCAATCCCATCTCGGGGGATTCAGGAGATCGCCTCCGGCACCCTACCAGAGAGGGGAATCATCTCCCGGAGGACTCTTCATCACCATGATCGCCTCCGGATTGATGTGTGAGTAGTTCACGCTTGGACTATGGGTCCATAGCAGTAGCTAGATGGTTGTCTTCTCCTAATTGTGCTACCATGTTAGATCTTGTCAGCTGCCTATCATGATCAAGATCATCTATTTGTAATGCTACATGTTCATGGGCGGAGCCAAGGCCCGGCATGCCCGGGCAGCTGCCCGGGCTAAGCGGGTGATTTGCCCTTAAATGCTACTGCTAAGTGAGGCACTAAACAAGATTTTGTATGGGGCAAGCACCGAGCAAGCTATTTTTTACTTAGACTTTGCCCAGGCTGTATCAATGAGCTAGCTCCGCCACTGTACATGTTGTGTTTGTTGGGATCCGATGAATATGGAATACTATGTCAAGTTGATTATCAATCTATCATATATGTGTTTTTTATGTTCTTGCATGCTCTCCGTTGCTAGTAGAGGCTCTGGCCAAGTTGATACTTGTAACTCCAAGAGAGAGTATTTATGCTCGATAGTGGGTTCATGCCTCCATTGAATCTGGGACAGTGACAGAAAGTTCTAAGGTTGTGGATGTGCTGTTGCCACTAGGGATAAAACATCAATGCTTTGTCTAAGGATATTTGTGTTGATTACATTACGCACCATACTTAATGCAATTGTCTGTTGTTTGCAACTTAATACTGGAAGGGGTGCGGATGCTAACCCGAAGGTGGACTTTTTTAGGCATAGATGCATGCTGGATAGCGGTCTATGTAATTTGTCGTAATGCCCTGATTAAATCTCATAGTAGTCATCATGATATGTATGTGCATTGTTATGCCCTCTCTATTTGTCAATTGCCCAACTGTAATTTGTTCACCCAACATATTATTTATCTTATTGGAGAGACACCACTAGTAAACTGTGGACCCCGGTCCATTCTTTTACATCTGAATACAATCTACTGCAAACATTTTTCTTTACTATTCTTCGCAAACAAACATCATCTTCCACACTATACATTTAATCCTTTGTTTACAGCAAGCCGGTGAGATTGACAACCTCACTATTACGTTGGGGCAAAGTACTTTGATTGTGTTGTGCAGGTTCCACGTTGGCGCCGGAATCCCTGGTGTTTCGCCGCACTACACTCCGCCACCAACAACCTTGACGTGATCCTTGACTCCTACTGGTTCGATAACCTTGGTTTCTTACTGAGGGAAAACTTGCTGCTGTACGCATCACACCTTCCTCTTGGGGTTCCCAACAGACGTGTGCTTCACGCGTATCAGTGGTCGCCGGTCTCCATGCACCCCCGCCTCACCGTTGGAGCCGCGTTGGCCCTCGTTGCCACCACACATCCTATCACGGGCGGTGTGCCTCCTAGCGTGACGCGTGAAGGTCATGGCCTCCCGGTGCATACACGCCGCCACCGCACGTTGCACTGCCACATGAGCGGCCATGATAGCCATCCATCGCCTCCGCGTTGGCTGATAGCTTGTTGGGCCGCTATCTTCTCTCTGTCCAGGAGGAGGCGCTCTGCCACTTCCTTCATGGCGACAAAGGTTGGCTGCGTGCGGACGGCCTCTTCCGCCTCCAGCGTAGCGGCGAAGGTGGCCTGTTGTCGCCAGTTCGGTGACCTCGTCCGCCGCCTGCTTCTCCTCCATGTCGTACAACGCCCCCCATTCTTGCGTGATGAACTGGTGGCCGCGCTCTATCAAGGCCGCAGATCGGAAGGAGATCTCGACGATGGCGGCATCGATGAGCTCCTCGTGTCCTTTAAGAGCGTGCTTCCGTGCGCTCTAAAAGGACTCGAAGAGGACACACTGCTCCGATGTGTGGTGGGGGAACGGAGAGGGTCTTTGGCAACGGCTTCATCCTCCCAGCCCCCACAGTCATCATCACCGCTCGCTGCGGGGCTCGGAGGGTATCTCTTAAGGGCTGCCTTGCTAATTTGGGCGCACGTGGTGAGCAGTGGGGGAGAGGGGGGAGGGTGGAGGGAGACCGGGGAGCCTTGGCTGTGGATGGCAATGCCTGAGTCCCGAATGAGCTGATTTATAGCATGGCGGCCTGGGCAGCAAACTAGGTTTCGAGGGCGGAAAGGCCGCGGCAGAAAACGATGGCCTGAACGGGAAAGCAGTGGTGCGGGAGGAAAGGACGCAGCGGGAAACGGCGGGCGCAGCCGATTCCCGCGTGCTGCGTCAAACCTTCGGTTAGCAGCTAACCCTCCATTCATCTAAAAAAAAAAAGAAGAAGAAGCTAACCCTCCATTGCTATTGTTAACCGGGAACACAGACATATGGATACACGAAAATACGGAACTTCATTGGGACCGCTGCCACCCTCATTCGGACCATGGCCTTTTTTATGTTCGTGGACCATCGCATTCAGACCAAAACAAACCGAAATGCGTCCCGTTTCGCGGCAGCAGTTCGAATGGCCTAATATGATCTGATCTTGAAATTCGCATAATCATATCTCATCATACTAGATATTAAGACATAATAATGCTACGCTTACATACATATCCACACGGACAAATTGTTAGGAAACGCACACTGCTGCATGAGATTCTGTCGAGAACAAATTTCAACTTAGGGCGCAGCCGTTGTTCCCAATCTGCGGGAGAACTTCAAGTTACACGGTCGCACGATGTGTCCCATAACAAATTGTTCGTAAAACAACCTATGTAAGAGTAGGATTATTGATTAATTAAAACACCTCACCCCACACGCTTTTGCGCTAGAAACGTGTCCATTATTTTTCAGAAAAAAAACAGCGCGGAGAGTTCACCCATTGCAAAAAAAGATTACAACCGAGGACAGGCACATATGACACACCACTACAGGAATGGCGCGATACGTCGAGGGCCTTTTATACGCCGACGGCCAAAAGTCGGGACCCTCGGCGTATGGCCTGGCCTGGCCAGCCTCCTCATCCGACCCTCGACGTAGCGCTGCTGGCGGCGTAGCGAGGTCTACACTGAGGGCAGCCCTCGGCATATCTTTGGCCCTAGGCGTAGACAGGGCTACGCCGACGGCCACCCTCGGCGTAGCCATTTTTCAAATTTGTCTAATTTTGTAAAAATCATAACTAATTCATATGATGTCAGAAAAATGCGTATGAGGTATCAAAATGTTCAGAAAAACATCATCTATCCGTTTATGTCAAAATCATGCATATTTGAATCATGTACAATATCATGTTAATATAGAAATAATTCAATCAATTTCTTATATGTCCTCAGGTTCCCGTTTTAGCCAGATGGCAATTTAAACGAAGTCAAAAAATCCCGCGGAGCTGCATGGCATCATTTTATGTGTCCTAGTAACCACTCCAAAAGATGGAATTGAGATACGCCAATTATTTTGGAAAACCCTTCACAAACAGGGCTATCACGTCCGGAGTTCTATAGCTTTTAGGACAAATGTGTAGGAAACGGCCCGTGACACCACATAGTTTGTCGGAACGAGGCCATATTTGGCACGTGCGTGCTCCCTGGGATGGGAAGCAAGGCCCCGAGAGCGGATTTACAATCCGACCCATGGGTAATGGTTTTTTCATTTTCGGGGTGCCAAACCGGGTTATTTTTGTGAAGCAGCTACATGGGATGCATTTTAGTATTACGCGAGACCTCCGCGTAGTGGTAGGACACCACTTCCGCACCATATATCACATGCCATATGTACGCGCTAGCTATCTGGGAATCCATGCGGCTTCCTGCGGTGTCCCGCCGAATCCGCTGGAAAGTGACATGATTTGAACTAGGGATACACTTTTCGTCGCTCAATAAATTCCGGGAAAAATGTTTTTAGGTCTATGACATATCACTTTATGTGCGAATTTTTTTCCGTTTAGCGCGATGGTAAACGGGGGCACCAACGCGCCCGGTACGGCCATACCGCATATCCGTGGGGGGCCCGTTTTGGCCAAATGGAAATTTAAACAAAGTTAGAAAATCCCGTGGAGCCGCATGGCGTCATTTTATGTGTCCTAGTAACCACTCCAAAAGTCAGAATTAGGATACGACAATTATTTTGGAAAACCCTTCGCAAACAAGGCTATCACGTCCGGAGTTCTATCGCTTTTTGGACAAATGAGTAGGAAACGGCCCGTGACACCATATAGTTTGTCGGAACTAGGCCATATTTGGCACGTTCGTGGTCCCTGGGATGGGAAGCAAGGCCCCGGGAGCGGATTTCCAATCGGACCTATGGGTGATGGTTTTTTCATTTTTGGGGTGCCAAAATGGGTTTTTTTGTGAAGTAGCTACATGAGACGCATTTTAGTATTACGCGATACCTCCGCGTAGTGGTAGGACACCGCCTCCGCACCATATATCACATGCCATATGTACGCGCTAGCTATCTGGGAATCTCTACGGCTTCCTGCGGTGTCCCGCCGAATCCGCAGGAAAGTGACCGGATTTGAACTAGGGTTACACTTTCTATCGCTCAATAAATACCGGGAAAATGTTTTTAGGTATATAACATATCACTTTATGTGCGAATTTTTTTCCGTTTAGCGCGATGGTAAACGGGTGCACCAGCGCGCCCGGTACGACCTTACCGCATCTCCGTGGGGGCCCGTTTTGGCCAAATGGCGATTTAAACGAAGTCAGAAAATCCCACGGAGCCGCATGGCGTCATTTTATGTGTCCTAGTAACCACTCCAAAAGTCGGAATTAGGATACGATAATTATTTTGGAAAACCCTTCACAAAAAGGGCTATCACGTCCGGAGTTCTATGGCTTTTAGGGCAAATGAGTAGGAAACGGCCAGTGACACCGCATAGTTTGTCCGAACGAGGCCATATTTGACATGTGCGTGGTCCCTAGGATGGGAAGCAAGGTTCCGGGAGCGGATTTCCAATCCGACCCATGGGCGATGGTTTTTTCATTTTCGAGGTGCTAAATGCGCGAACTAGGCACTGAAGAAGAGAAAAAGGCTTTGGTGGTCAACCTGAAGAAGTCCAGAGGAAATGCCCGCGGCAGGTTCTTGGCTGTGGGCGTTTTCCTCTCGGTGCTGCTGATCACCTCAAAGAACCTCATGCAGTCCATGCGGAAGATATGGAGAATTCGTGGCCACCTCGACATCAACCAACTGGCTGACAGGAAGTTCGTCCTCGAGTTCTCCGAAGAAGGCGACTTCACCCATGTCACCAAGGGAGGACCATGGAGCTATAAAGATGATCCGGTCCTTGTCGAAGAGCTCAAAGAGGGCATCAACCCGGAGACGGTACAGTTTACCACAATTCCGATCTGGACCCAATTCAAAAATATTCCTTTTTATCTCTTGTCCAAAAAACTTGCAAGGGATTTGGGAAATAAAGTGGGAGAACTAATCTGTATTGATAACCATTCTCGTGGAGATATTTGTAACAAATTCATCAGGGCTCGTGTCCATCTACCGATCAACAAAGCTTTGCAGCGGTGGGTGCCTATTGTTGACGAGATCACAAGTGATGAAGATGACGAGGTTATCGTCTCCGTCTTCTACGAGCGACTTCCTACCTTCTGCTTTTTCTGTGGCCTCATCGGGCACAGGAATGTGGACTGTAGGCAGGCCGGCAACACGAAGAAGAGGAGCTACGGCGCCGAGCTTGGTGTGATGCCGATCCACAGGGATGACCCAAGATGCTGGTTTCTTCCTGAAGTCACGAGGCAGGTCCGGCAACACCACTCACCTGACCTCCCGTGGCGCACCACCCTGCCTACATCAAGCAAGCCGGCTCCCGAGCATCATCAAGCTATCATCGCACATGTGGCAACGGAGGTGGGCAAGCTTTCGGTCAATGAGCTGCCCACCCCAGACGAGGTGCCTCCCAAGATCGTCGACAACATCCTCGTCAACAACTCGCCTGCCCACACGCATGACCTGCAACACGACTCCAACCAAGCCTGCATCGCCACTTCGCCAGCTCCAACAGAAACCCTCCAGCTGGTGGCAATGGGGAACGAGGAAACCCTTGCTGCTGAATCTACTACTCCCACTCAAGTGAACAACTCAGCTGCAACCTGGAAGAGGATACATCGTCGAGCTGAAGCTATGAAGGACCCACAGACGCTGACAACCCAGGGCTACACCCTGGGGGCTCCGCGGCTCAGACCAGAAGAAGAAAATCAGTCACAGCTGCCACCGGCTAAAAGGATCCTGATGGAGGTGCCGTCTCTAGAGGTTTGTCTGGGAAAAGAAAACCTTGTAAAACTGAGACAGGAGGAGGAGAAGGATGCTCCTGATCGCGGGAGCCATGCAACTGGCCAGGAAGAGGTGAATGAAGATGGGCACAAAGAAGAGGAGGCAACCAGCCTTGGGGCCGCTGGTACCCTGACAGGTGCGAAGGAGCGCGCCTGTCAGGAGCCATGACGATCCTAGGATGGAACAGTCACGGGCTTGGCCAACTCGCGACTGTTCAAGAACTGCAAAGGCTAGTGCACATCCACAAACCAAAAATCCTTTTTATCTCAGAAACTAGGCAGGATAAATCCTATGTAGAAGGGCTTAGATGGAGGCTGGGCATGAAATATGTTTTCACCTGTAAGGGGAAGGGGAAAGGTGGGGGGCTTGCTCTCTTTTGGGATGAGAGTGTGAAAGTAGATCTATGTAAGTTCAGCGATCGTCACATTGATGTAACCATCCACAACCTGCCAGTTGGAAATAAATGGAGATGCACTTTTGTGTATGGGGAACCTCGCACACATGAACGTTATAACATGTGGAATCTGCTCCGCCGTATTAAACCCCTTCTAACTGACCCTTGGCTCATGCTTGGTGACTTTAATGAGTGTATGTGGCAGCAAGAACATTTCTCTAGAAGGAAAAGAGGGGAAAAACAAATGCGAGAGTTTCGTGAAGTACTCTCTGAATGTGATCTCCATGACCTGGGCTTCAAAGGAAGAAATTGGACTTATGATAACAAGCAGACCGGCCATAATAATGTCAGAGTGAGGCTCGACAGAGCAGTAGCTGGACCGGATTGGTCCAATTTGTTTCCCAATGCTCAGGTAACTCATTTAACTTCTTCCCGCTCAGATCACTGTCCTATTCTTATTTCTTTGAATTGCAATTCTGCTGTGAGCCGTGCTCCTTGCATTCGTAGGTATGAAACTTACTGGGAGAGGGAGGCTTCCTTAACTGATGAAATTAACACTGCCTGGTCTCTGCATAAGAAGCCAAATAATTTGGGTGAACTTGCAAATAACCTAAAGGGAGTAATGGGTTCCTTGCATTCCTGGAGTGGAAGAACAATTGGCTCAATCCGGAAGAAAATAGAAACAAAAAGAAGAGACCTGGAAAGGGTAAGTCAGAGAACTGACCAGAACAGCAGATGGCAAGCAAAGAAAATCAGTGCAGATCTGGATGAATTGCTAGAGAAAGAAGAGATCAGATGGAGACAACGCTCAAGAATCTCTTGGCTCCGCTCAGGGGACAGAAACACAAAGTTCTTTCACCGTAAAGCAACGTGGAGACAAAAGAAAAATAAGATCGATAAGCTACAGAATAATAGTGGTGAGGTAGTTTCAGATACAGATAAAATGGAGAGTCTGGCAACTGAATTCTTCAAAGAATTATACACTTCAGATCTGGAGGTCCAACCAGAAATTGCTGTTGATCTTCTGAAGAAGAAAATAAATGACCAAACCAATGAAGGCTTATGTGCTGATTTCACTGATGATGAAATTAGTTTTGCTTTGTTCCAGATTGGACCAACTAAAGCTCCAGGGCCCGATGGCTTTCCAGCGAGCTTTTTTCAGCGAAATTGGAGCACCTTCAAGGAAGACGTGATTATGGCTGTTAAAAATTTCTTTGCAACTGGTAGTATGCCAGAGGGTGTGAATGAAACGTCTATTGTTCTCATTCCAAAAAAAAAAGAACCCTTTATCCTTGAAAGATTACAGACCCATCAGTCTATGCAACGTCATCTATAAAATTGTCTCCAAGTGCCTGGTAAATCGCCTAAGACCTCTTCTTCAAGATATTATCTCTCAGACACAGAGTGCCTTCATTCCGGGGCGTATGTTAACCGACAACGCCATCATCGCCTTTGAGTGCATCCATGCTTTGCAGAATGGTTCTGCTAATGCAGGTAAATTCTGTGCCTTCAAATTGGACCTTATGAAAGCATATGACCGAGTAGACTGGAAATTCTTGGAAACCTCCTTGAGAAAGATTGGGTTCGCGGATAAATTTATTGGTTGGATCATGGAATGTGTCAAAACAGTGAGGTTCTCTGTGAGATTCAATGGGAAACTCCTACAAAAATTCTGCCCCTCAAGAGGCTTGAGACAGGGAGACCCTTTATCCCCTATTCTTTTCCTCTTTGTCGCAGAAGGCCTAACCTCTCTTATGAACAATCAAATCAATGAGGGAAATATTGAGGAGCTGAAAATTTGCAGAAGAGGGCCAGGAATATCACACCTTCTGTTCGCGGATGACAGTCTACTCTTCTTCAAAGTAAAAGGTGATGAAGCTAGACATATAAAGAATGTCCTCACTGCCTATGAAAAGAGCACTGGTCAACTTCTAAACCCGGCGAAATCTTCTCTTATGCTGGGTCAGAATGTGACTGAGGATGAGGGAGCTATTGTGGCATCCATGTTAAATGTGCAGAACACATCCTTCGAAGAGAAATACCTGGGACTCCCAATTCCAGAGGGCAGAATGAAGGATGACAAATTCCAACCCACAAAAGAAAGACTAATGGGAAAATGTTCAGATTGGACAGAGAAATATTCTTCGGGGGCAGCAAAAGAGGTTCTAATAAAGGCAGTGGCTCAGGCCATACCCACACATGCTATGAGTATCTTTAAGTTTTCAGCTGGGTTATGCGATGAATTTGAACAAATCATTAGGAATTTTTGGTGGGGTGACGATGTTGGAAAAAGAAAGGTTCACTGGATGGCATGGGACAAAATGACTAAACCTAAATCCCAAGGGGGGATCGGTTTCAGGGACATGAGAGCCTTCAATCAAGCTTTACTTGCAAAGCAAGCCTGGCGCCTCATTGAATTCCCACAAAGTTTATGTGCCCAACTCTTAAAGGCAAAATACTACCCCCATGGACACTTGATAGATACAGCGTTCATCCAAAACTCCTCAAAATGCTGGCAAGGGATCGTACATGGTTTGGAACTACTTAAAAAGGGTATGTTATGGAGAATAAACACAGGGGAAAAAGTAAAAATCTGGCGTGATAACTGGATTCCTAGAGGAAGCCTCAAACCAATGGGGAAAGCTTCAAGGAACAGGTGGAAGTGGGTCTCGGACTTAATTGAGCCAACAACAAAAATGTGGAATGAGGATCTGATTCGGAAAATTTTCTATCCACCTGACGCCGAACACATCCTTCAAATCCATCTACCATCCTACTCAGGTGAAGATTACCTAGCTTGGTTCTATGAAAAGTCGGGTTTCTTTACTGTAAAAAGTGCCTACAGACTTGCCATGGACCTCAAAACTGAGAACAGTGCTCCTGGGTCAAGCAACAACAAGGTCGATGAAAGGGCCCTTTGGGATCTGATTTGGAAGGCAAATGTACAACCTAAAGTGAGAGTTTTTGGCTGGAAGTTGGCAACTGATTCCCTTGGTGTGCAAGTACACAGATGTAACAGAAATATGGACCTGATGCCCACATGTAAAATTTGTGGTATGGAGCCAGAATCTAGTCACCATGCTATGGTTAACTGCACAAAAGCGAAAGCATTAAGACAATGCTTAAGAAAAGACTGGGAACTACCAGACGAAAAAGCATTCAGTTATACTGGGGAAGATTGGATGCTTCTGCTCCTAAATAATGTTTCTGACCAAATGAGAAGCAAGCTCCTTCTGATGTGGTGGAGGACTTGGCACCTGCGAAACAATATTATCTTCGATGATGGCAAATGCAGAATCGAACAGTCGTCTATCTTCCTGCAATCTACTCTCGCTTCAAACAGTGACAAAACAGATATTGAGAAGCTCTCTGACCCGAAAGGAAAAAGGATCTTAGGCCGTGAAAATGAGGTTGACAGCATAGACCCGAGGACTAACCAGACACCTGTCTCTTGGTCCAAACCGGAGGTGGGCTGGGTGAAGCTGAATTGGGACGCTAGTTTTTGGCAAGAGGAAAATAGAGGAGGATGGGGGGCTGTTCTCAGAAATGACAGAGGTGCTATCGTCCTAACAGCATGGGGTAGTATTGATAGATGCCCCTCGGCGGATATGGCTGAGGAAATTGCAGGTTTGCACAGCTTAAGGACTTGCCTTCCTTATATTGCAGGACCGGTTTACTTAGAGAACGACTGCTCTTCCGTTATTGCTGAGCTTAGCGGAAAGGTTCAAAGCAAATCTGCTATCTCAGGGATTGTCAGGGACATAAGAAATCTGATGCAAAACCTGCCTGACTATAGGATTGCCAAAATCCATAGATCAAAGAATTTTGTTGCCCACAATCTTGCTAGACTGTGTCAACCTAGTGGTACTGGTGGTGTTATGATTGGATCAGCGCCTCCTTGCATGGTGAGCCTGATCCAGCGGGATTGTAATGAACACTACAATATTTGAGCAATATATTTACAGCTTTTCAAAAAAAAAAAACGGATTTTTTTCTGAAGCAGCTACATGGGGCGCATTTTAGTATTGCGCGAGACCTCAGCCTAGTGGTAGGATACCGTCTCCGCACCATATATCACATGCCATATGTACGCGCTAGCTATCTGGAAATCCCTGCGGCTTCCTGCGATGTCCCGCCAAATCCGCTGGAAACTGACTGAATTTGAACTAGGGGTACACTTTCCATCGTTCAATAAATTCCGCAAAAAATGTTTTTAGGTCTATAACACATCACTTTATGTGCTAATTTTTGTCCGTTTAGCGTGTTGGCAAACGGCGCACCAGCCCGTCCGATACGGCCATTTCGCATCTCCCGAGGGGGCCGTTTTGTCCACATGGCAAATTGGGCGTCATATTTGGATTTCTCTAATTTTTAGGTTCAAATGATGATACGGATGTTATATTTAGATTCCTCTCATTTTTTCGATCGATTTAGACATATTATTTGTGGAATTTCGATTTTCCGATTTAAAGATATTAATTGTTCCATATTTAATAGAAAAAAGACCAAAAAATAAAATCATTTTATTGTTATTTGAATTCAAAATTCTTAATCATTGTTACTTATATATTCATTATTGTTTACCTAAGTAATTGTTTGGAATTCAAAAATAATGAGTTGTGATATCACGGTCCAAGGGTTAATAGGGTTGATAGGCTATTATTATCAGCAAGGTGTCAATTCTTTAAGGGAAACTCATCCAAATGGAACCAAGAAGTTAAGCGTGCTAAGGTTGCAGTAGTGTGAGGATGGGTGACCGACTGGGAAGTTTAGCCATGATTGTAATTTGACCTAAGATTAAGTGTATTTAGAGTTAAAAGTGTATGGGTGAAAGATAAACAAGTAAAAAAAAAGGGAAAAAAAGAAAAAAATGGTGTAAAAAAATTAAAATTTCAAAAAAAAAAACTCTATGCCGAGGGCTTTGCCGTCTGCATATAATTTTTTTTATTTTTTTCGAATTCTTTTTTGAACTTTTTTTGGAAAAAAAAGTTCAAATTTAAAAAATTTGTGTGCCGACGGTTTTGCCGTCGGCGTAGCACGCTACGCCTAGGGCCGGGCTACGCTGACGGCAATATTGTCTATACCGAGGGACCTAAACGCCGACGCCATACGCCGAGGGCTGCCGTCGGCGTAGCCTACGCCGAGGACAGCTGGCCGTCGGCGTATGCGTCCATTCCTGTAGTGCACGATCTGGCGCACAATCACTACTACGGTTGAGAGGAGGAGTTGAACGTGGACTTGCGCTGGCCCGATCTTTGGCGATAGCGGTTTATTCCCGCAAATTGGATCGATCATATCGAGAACAGATTCTAACGCGGGAAGACAGAAAATTAGCGGGGGATGTACAAACAGTTCATGTTTTTTGTTTGTTTTCCTAGCATTTTTTCTTACTGGTAAAAGAGAATATATTAAGCAGCAGGGAATACATCTTAGTTGTGAACCAGAGCCTGAGCCAAACAGTCAGGTCCAGAATCTATCCAAACCATAGTTGTAGATTTTGTTCTTGCAAATTTGCAAGACAGTGTCTAACTCTATTCTACGAACAATACAAAGGATACATTTTTAGTGCCATTATCTAGTAGTTTCATTATCATATAGGCTTCTAGAGGAGTATACATACTAGAAGTAAATTGTAGTCGTCTTCTTTTAAATCGTAAAATTCGATTACAAGGATAGAAAAATCACGAGGGTGGGAAAAGAACAATCAAATATTTTAAGTTAGTTCTTCTTTTTGCAATTTTATTATTTATTATCTATTCCTTTTGTTTTTTACAAAATATTTTTTATAGAATTCAATTCTGGTTTACCGGACAACTGGTTTTTCTTATCGATGGGTCTTTTTAACATACGGCGATCTTTTACCTAGGAGGCTAGGACTACCACCACAAGCAATTTGATAGTAAATAAATATACGGGTGAGGGTGGAATGCCGTGTGTGATATGGTTATCACAAACATGTCAAATATGATCATTTTTGTGATAACCGTTACTGCCGATGGATGCCCTAACCTGGATGGCATGTGTGCCATTTACTCCTAAACATCGTAAAATTTATTGCATCTACAAAACAAACAGACAAAATTTACCAAGGTACCATGGGCTTTCTAGTAAAAAAAATATAACCCCTTTATACTCATATAAATCACAACTCTTTTGTACTGTACCCATAAACCGTAACCTTGTATACTCATAAATCACAACTTGTTTTAGTGATAAACCATAATCATTTATACTCACAAATCACAACCTTTTGTACTCATAAATTATAACCTTTTACACTCATATAATACAATAAATTTATTTAAATCACAAATTCTACACATATAAATCTGAACTTTGTACTCATAATTCTGAAATTTCTACTCAAGGAGACACAACTTTGTACTTGTATGTGTTACTCTTTTACTTGAAAACCACAAACTTTCTATTTATGCCCACCCTTTCAACCTGTAACTCACAACCTTGTTTTTGGAGGTAGTGCATGCCTATCTACATGTATGAGTGAACCGCGAAGTTTTACACATATATCCCAACTTACGCAAATTTCTACTGATGGTCCAAAACCTTCTACTTAAGGATACATGCATTTGTACTTCTACTCGACACTGACTTTTATACGAAGACAAAAAAAAATCTAGTTCGAAATATCAAATTTATATTCGGAACCACAAGTTTAAACTCATAACCCACAACTTTCTACCGTGCAAACATAACTTTCTAACAAGGAAGCATAATTTTCCACACGTACAACACCGAATTTTACTAGAAGACCAGAAACTTTCTACTCGCAAACCGAACTTTCTACCTTATTAGACATTGGCGGGCCTTACTATAAGTTAGCCCTCCTCCCAGGAAAGATAAATGTATTTGATCGCGAAGAGCTGGGCGAGTGACGTTTGGTCTTATGAGTACAATACACCATGGTCACCTTGCCGGCTTTGACGCAGTTGACCCCCAGTGGTCCTCGCCTCCTCGGAGGGTTTATACTGGACATGCCAGCCGAGGGCCTGATCAGAGCTCGTCGCCGCTACAAAGCGCGAAAGGTAGGCAAGGTCATCGTTGTTGGTATGCACGCTCCTTGCTGGAGCCCTTGGATTGCCAGAAGTGAGAGGAACAATGCCAATGTGAGGTTGAGCTTCAATATGGTGCGGATGGTTTAAGGAAGAGGCTCATGTTGTGTTCTTGTGTAGAATAAATGCATGACAATAGAGGATTTGAGGAAGAGGCTCTCACTGTGTTCTTGCAGAGAAGACATGCATGACATGATAGGATTTGAGGAAGATGCTCTCGTTGTGTTCTTGCAGAGAATAAATGCAGAACATGAGAGGATTTGAGGAAGGTCCTCTTGTTGTGTTCTTGTGGAGATCGAAGAAATGCAGGATAGAGGATGAACAGATTTGGGGCTCGATGGTGATGTTGCAAGACAATTTTGAAAACGAATATGGCCAAAGGGATAAAGAAAGGTGAAAGAAATGTTAAAAATATTTTAGGTTACATCTCTAGTCCGTGCCTTGTATGCTAAAATTTTCATGTGTGAATGATATGCAAGACATTATGGCAAATAATTTCCATTTGCAGAAATTCATTGCATGCTTGTGGAACGATATGCAAGCCTCATATGTATGACCACACATAAATTTCCATTTGCAAAATTGCATAAAGGATGGTTAAAATATATCCAGAAACCATGATTAACTTCTTGAGAAACTGTAATCTCCTGAGTTTTGCAAATAACACACGATGTGGGAAATCTTGGTCCAAACATCTACCATGCTAGAGATCAGACCAAAAGAGAGATCTGGTTCCATCACCTAAATTGCATCTAGCCATTGATTTATAAAGATGGAGCGATTTTAGGTGATCCTTCCACCAAAATGAGCCTTTGTACAATATTGACCACATATGGCATCCACCAACTTTTTGCAACAAACGCTGAAAATGAAGGGTTTTGCTCTAGAGTGGAGTAGAATAGTTCAGCAGTTTGTTCAGGGAGGGAGTGTGGGTGTTAAGGTTAATAATGACATTGGTCATTATTTTCATACGAGAAAAGGGTTGCGACAAGGGGACCCTCTATCACCAATGATTTTTAATATTGTAGTGAATATGCTTGCCATCTTATTTGAACATGCTAAAGATGATGATCAATTAGGAGGGCTTATCCCCCATCTTGTTGAGCGTGGCATCTCGATATTACAATATGCAGATAACATGATTCTATTTTTAGAACATGATTTGCAAAAAGCGGTTAATATGAAATTAATTTTATATCTTTTTGAAGAGCTCTCGGGTCTTAAAATTAATTTTCATAAGAGAGAGATTTATTGTTTTGGAAAGGCCAAGGAGGAGGAGGTCCAGTACAGACATATCTTTGGATGTGACGCTGGTTTACTACCTTTTAGATACTTGGGTATTCCAATCCATTATAGGAAGCTTAAGATTTCTGATTGGTATCCGGTGGGAACCCGATTTGAGAGCAAGTTGGGATACTGGAAAGGGAAATTACTATCCTATGGTGATAGGTTAGTCCTTATCAATTCAGTATTAACTAGCTTACCGATATTTATGTTGTCCTTTCTACAAATACCTGTTGGGGTACGAAAACATTTGGATTTCTATAGATCTAGATTTTTTTGGCAATCTGATGAACAGAAATAGAAATATAGACTCACAAAATAGAATATTGTATGTCGGCCTAAAGATCAAGGGGGCTTAGATATTGAGGTTCTTGAAATTAAAAATAGATGCTTATTGAGCAAATGGCTTGTTAAACTTATGAATGAGGACGGGGTGTGGCAAGAATTTCTATAAGCCAAATACTTAAGACAAAAGACTTTAGCTGAGGTACATATTAAGTCTACTGAATCTCCCTTTGGAAGGGGTTGATGGGGGTTAAGGATGAATTTTTTTTCTAGAGTTTTTTTAAAGTGGGAAATAGGACGGGTACACGTTTTTGGTACCCATGTGTTAGCCTAAACCCCCTTGAATATTAGGTTCTGGCGGGTGTTGAACGGTAACAAATGGAGCTCTTGGTTACAATTGTGTCGCAAACTTATGACGGTCACTTTGAATGAAGAAAGTGATAGTTTTATCTGGAATCTCACATCATCTAATGGTTTGTTTACGGTCAAATCAATGTATGAGGATATTATGAGTGATCATACCCAGTATTTAAGAAAGTATCTATGAAAGGTTAAAATTCCACTAAAGATAAAAAATATTCATGTGGTTTTTGAGTAATAAGGTTCTGTTAACTAAAGATAATCTAGCCAAACGACACTGGAATGGGTGCACGAAGTGTGTCTTCTATGGAGAAGAAGAATCTATTCAAGACCTATTTTTCGAGTGTCCTTTAGCTAAGCTTCTTTGGCGCACAATGAATTTTACATTTGATCTTCCACCTCCAACCAATAGCACTAATGTGTTTGGTAATTGGTTGAATGGAGTAGATAGACAATCTAAGGTTTTTGTCCGGATTGGGGTTTCTGCTTTATGTTGGTCTATATGGAGGGTCAGAAATGATATTATCTTTAACAAAAAACAATCTTTCCATTTTTTGCAGGTTATCCATATGGTGTTCCATTGGGTTCAGATTTGGGCTCTTCTGTCACCGGAGGGACAGCAGGATGCCATGGTTTCTGGATGCACACGGCTCCATATGGTCACTCAGGATATCTGGTGCCAGGCTGGCTGGCGTCATACTAGGAGATTGCTTTGATGGCTACTCAAAGTAGTTTGTGTGTTTTTCACTGGTTGATTTTTGTATCAATTCTGGGTGATGCTTGATTTGTAAAACTATACTTAACTTGGATTTATTAATAAAAGACCGTGTGCATCATCATGATGCGGAAGTCGGGGTGATACTCCCCATTTAAAAAAAATATGGCTTCCACCGTAAATTGTACAATGGATTTATAAAGATGGAGAAATGTCCAGTCTTACAACTTATGTGGATGAGAAATGTTGTAGTCTTTGTTCAACCACATTAATTGGAATCACACTTGATTTTTGGTAGTTCACCTTGGGACCCACAGACTCAACATTTGAACTCGACACAGATTCAACATGATAATTGCTAAAGGCCGAAGAGATGGCATGCTTGCGAAGTTGCATGTCAGAAAGTTCCATGTGTGATCTCGGGCACAACACACACACACTTGTCTTGAAGTGTTTGTCTGTGTTTTTTTTTTTTTTTTTGAACAAGAGGGGCGCCGGGGGCGCCAGATATATTGATTCAACTCATATACAGTGTACAACATGTAGAACAATGCCCTTGTAATGAAAATTTGAGAGAGAAGAAACTACAGGGCATACTCCTACTTTTAAGTGAGTTGAATTCTTGCAACTGAAGATTGGCAAAGACTGAAGTTGTCTAGTTGCCTGTTTAGCACAGTTGTGAGATATACCATTGAGGTCTCTATTTATATGAAATATCTTTGCATCTAAATTTCTTGAGACCTTCTGGTAGTGCTCTATTTGTTCCCTTAGCTCCCATGGTACCTGCTTATCTGAAATTCTTGAGGCTGCTGCTGCCTTTACCAAAGTGAGGTTGTCATTGAAGAAAACAGGTCTATCAACATTGAGCTTTTCAGCAATCTGTGCAGCTAGGAGCAGACTCATAGCTTCAGCATAAATTGGGGATGGAGTTGCTGAGATCGAAGAAGCTTGTATCAAAATCTTCTCTTGTATGTTCTGTCTATGAATAAGGAAGAAACTTCCCAGTCCTGTAGAAGTATCGTCTTCTATTCCTGGAATCTTCCTAGTCTTCCAGGCTGCATCAGTGAAAATCTTACTGCCATTGATAAGCAGGTCAGATTTCAGTGTAATTCCTTGAGTCATATCTTTATCATTCACCTGCAATTCCTTCTTCTCCTGTTGATGATTCTCTTCACTTGCTCCAAGGTTTCTGTTAGTCGCAACCTGCAAAACATCAAGCATTTCCATATTCTGGTTCAAAGCATTAGCCATATGTTGTATTTGAAAAGCCTGCCTCACTTGTCTGTTGAATAAACAATCATTCCTAGATTTCCAGATACATCAAAGGTAGGTGAGAAGATTTTCAATAGAAGCATAAGGATGGTTCATATTAAGGATGTTTAAAAGAGTTTGAGTTATACTTCTGCTCTCATCCACTACTTGATCTATTCTGATACACCAAGGAAAAGAGAACCAGACAGCCCTAGCAAAAGGGCAAAGGAAGAATAGATGAACATCTGTTTCCTCCATGCTGCACCTACAACAAAGCTTGCTTATGTGTTTCGAGTATCTACCTACACGCGCTCCTGTAGGGATAGCTTTTCGTAAGAGTCTCCAGCCGAAAGTTTGTATCCTGGGAAGCATATTCTTATTTTTCCAAATTCTTTTGAGAAAGTGAACAGTATTCAGATTTACCTGTGTAGGTTGTGGTTCACCATTGTCATACATCCTTTGTAGGCATGCTTTGTATGCACTCTTGGTGTTGCATATCCCTGTGGGCGTGAGCTTCCAAACAAGGAGATCATTGTCCTCTGTATGCAGTATTGGCGTCTGCTTGATAGAAGTGGCTAAGGGTTCCTGAAATAAAGCTTCAATTAAGTGGTTATTCCATTGCTTTTGACTTCCTATCCAAAGATCCTTGACCTGCGCAGGGTAGACAAAATTCCTTTCTTGAATAATAAGTGAGTCATAAATGTTAACCCAGCCATTGCACCAAGGAGTGCTCCAAATTGAAACCTGTCCAGATGATAGCTGATAGAAAGTGTGATCTTTGAGAATAGGAAGAACTTTTAGAATAGAAGCCCAGAAAGCTGATTTAGGTGTATTAACATTTGGTCTCCAAATAGAAGAATCGACAAAATATTTAGACTTTAAAACCGAGTAAAGATATGTATCCCTATTATCAGCAATTCTCCAAGCAGTCATGAGAAGTAAGCTTTGGTTCATGGCCTGCAAATTTCTTATGCCTAATCCACCCTCATTTTTAGAAGTGCAAATATCTTTCCAAGCACGCAAGCATAAACATCTAGTAGTTGATTCGTTTTTAATACCAGTCCACCAGAAATTCCTAATGATAGTTCTAATTTTAGCAATGAATTTTTTTGTGAAAAGGATGTTTGACATGTAATAGACTGGTATAGAAAAAAAAACAGGTTCTAAAAAAAAATGCTCAATTCCGTTCTGAAACACATCGCACACAGTTTATCCTTCTCGCCCTTGTAAAATGTGCCTCTCGGCATTTTTATAACATCCTCCTCCCAGAGAAATCCTAAAACTCTAGCTCATTCACCCTAGTTCCTCTTCCCTCTGAAGTGGGAGTGATATCTTTCTCTCTCCCTCTCTTTCTTCTCCCTCCCTTCCTTCCTCTTCCCTATACGATTGGATTTTAATGTTGACTACCTATGCCTTACGTTGTTGGATTTTAGTAGCGATCACCTAATTTGATTTTCCTTTTACTCGTCCTAAAACAATATTTCAAACTATGATTTCGTCGGTTGGCCGGATTCCTTATAAAGCTCGTAAATTACCGGGTCGTTGTACCATTAAAAGGTGTGGCAGAAATAGAAATATTTATGCATGAGTAGGGACACAAGGAAAGCTCGGGACTCATGAGCGACTAGAGATAGACTCATTTTGCACCTCGACTCGGGATTGATCAACTCGAAAATAAGTGAGCTGACTATAACCTTTGGTATAGCTTGATTGGAAATGAGTTAAATATGTACGATGATTATGACATTTATTCAAAGTATATAGAATATATTTTAACTTTATATGATGTGGATGGAATATTATTCCTTCTCTATGCAAGAAAATCTGGTAGGTCAATGAAGTGCATAAAACATTAATTTAGGAAGTAACACTATGCATGGTCTGACCCTGGAGGTGGTGTTTTAAGTCACATGTACAGATGCATCTATTATGAAAAACACATTAAAATACACATTTTAAAATGTCCCAAATTCTGAAATAAATTTCGCATGTACATCTGGGGATTCTATGTTTGCACCTAAAGTTTCATGAAAAGGAACGTTGTTTGTGGCTTGTGAAAAAAGACAAAAAAAATATCTCATGGATACTATGTTGGAGCATCGGAAATTTTCATTTTCACATGCCATAAAATAGTTATTTTTTTCGAGGCTTTGTGTGTGTACATAGGGTGACCGGATGTGCACGACAAATTTTCTTCAGGGTTTTTGGGCTTATTAGACTGTATTTAGAGACAATGAGTACATATATACACCTAGGAGCCAAAATGGAGCGGCCAGGCCCTATGCTATATAATTGATTCATATAGTTTAGTCAACAGTCTTGCTAAGTTCTTCCACTAAGAGAGAATAAGTCAATCTACTTTGAAGAAATATATATTATCCTTGTTTTTATTGGAAAATATTAATATTTTCTCTACGATGTTTAAACACTGACTGAAACATAGGAATTTTTATTGTGTTGCTTCGCTCGAAACTAATTTAAGATCGTTACAAGCTGAGTATCAACCAAATTTTGCCGGTTGATTTTTCATTAGCCTTCATAGTACGTTTCAACACATGTATGCACACATGTAAAGTACCTTTAAAGTTTATACATGTTAATTTCCAAATTTGAAGTAGCTATATAAACGAGACTTTACACTACTTATTCACTCATTGCCGCCTTGGCACGATTTCTGGAAAAAACATGCGTTAATTTATCCATGTTCACCTATATATTCTCATATAGCTCAGTGGCTCCGCCAGTGCCCTCCGCCCTCCACCAGATCCTCTTTGATTTTAATGTGTGCACCAGATCCCTGTAAAAATGCAGTGCATGTTTTCTTCTTTGTGAGCGTCGGTCTTAAAAAAATCTTGTACATCTAAATAGGAGGCTTTCACTAGTTGATTTCTCTCAACATGCAAGGTATCCATCTCATCAAGCATCGTTGAGCAATCCTAGTCCGCCTTGTAAGAAAATCTACCACATAATCTAAGAGAGAAAACCCGCATGCTCTGTCATGCATTTTGTTTTCTCTCTTCTCTTGAAGTCATGCCACCATGCTACTTCTCCTTAATTTCATTTATTTTCTGTAACCCACCTTAAACATCTTCTTCAAGCCCCACTAATTCTCCACTTTATCTACACAACGTTTTAGCTGAAGTATATTGTTTTCTCTCTTCTCTTGAAGTAATCTCAACATGCTATTTTTCATTAACTACGTTTATTTTTTCATTGCGTGTACCAGCACCCACCTTAAACATCTTCTTCAAGCACCACTAAGACTGATCATAGTGCAAAGTATCATATAGTGGTATCATCCATATGATACAAGTCTATGAAACTACCCCTATTGTGGTTAGTATCATATAGAAGTATCATAATCTCATGATATTTAATTATTTGTAGAATCTCAATGCAATTGTGTGAGATGTATTTGACATTAAATTTTCTAGTTTCACGTGCTATGATAGAGTATCATGTTATGATACCACTAGCATATCTCTCCTTATTAATTATAGCGCCACATCAGATTTTTGCCAAAATGACATGCATGATACTCCTTATGATACTAGCACTATGGCTAGCTTAATTCTCCACTTTCAATGTACAAAACTTTTAGCAGTAGTAGTTTAGACAGAACGGTTTCAATGAATAAATATTAGTGGAGAATTCTGAAGAAGCTTTGCTCAAATTTTCTCTCCATGCAGCGATAAATTTATATACACTTTTTCCTATAGAAGAGAGTGCATGCATCATTGAGGAATCTGCCGCGATGGTATAGTCACATTAATTGCTAAATTAGAAAATTCAAAATGATTTAATTTCCAAACCATTTTTTTCACTTAGAGGTCCGTTTGCATAGCTAAGTTCGTATCGACGAGACCTTCAAAACTAGATCACATGTTAATATGTTTCAATAAATTTAGTTTTTGTTGCGTCAGTTGCCAGATTTTGCTACTTGAGAGAATGCCTTTGACCGATTACGTTATCATGATTGCTAGATTAAGAACAAACAATTACCATTGCATATTTATAGGAAACATTTTATACGTTTTTGGAGATTGAATGATCAAAACACTTAGAGAGGGGAACTTGAAGTGTGTTCGAGAACTGGGTGATGGCATCATTCAACAAAAACTAGTAGGCCACGACTCTCTCTCGTCCTCTCGTTCTCCACTGCTCCCACCGCACCCATCGAGACTCAAAGATCTCACCGCACGGAAGCTAATGGTGAACTTGAAGTGTGTCCGACAACTAGGTGATGGCATCATTCAACAAATTAAAACTAGTAGACCACGACTCTCTCTCGTCCTCTCGTTCTCCACAGCTCCCACCGCCCCCGTTGAGAGTCGATGTAGATATCCCCAGCGGCGTAGCTGGTCGGAGTGGACGCGGATGCGTAGAGCGGGTAGTAGCTAGTAGCAATAGGTTTAGGATTAGATCTAGGCTTTCTAGTTTTAGGTTCTAGCTTGCGTTTACCCAGGTGGAGACGGACGTGATGCTATCCTTGAGCTCGCTCTAGCACCGACGAGTGGCGCTAGGACATGGAGGACCTGCTTCATTGGTCGGTGTTCATGGTGGACGGCAGCGGAGCGGATTTGGCCGGAGCTCTTCCCCAAATAAGCTCGTTCAGGTACTCCAAGAGCTACTGCTTCCCTATTCTTTTCTTGCCACCATGGAAATGGAGGAAGGAGTGGTTAGAGAGCATCTCGTCGGAGATCTGCACGATGGGGAAGTTCAGCTGATGCAGTATTTGGGAGCACATCCTCTGCGGCGCTTCGACGGCAGCACGCTGTTCGACCGTCGACTCTTATGGCTGACAGGTGTCCATTCTGAGCTCTGACGTGTGTGACAAAGGGGAGGCCCTATAACTCCAGAAGCATGACGCTCTTCGGCGACTTCGTCCCAAGTGGTTCTGCGGGCAACTGAGCTGCTGGCTATGACTGAAGAAGAAGACGCAAGCTTGGTGGCCGGAGGCCCGATTGCATTCCTAAATTTTCTTGTAATGTCATGTTTGCAAAAGGCGAGGACTGTTATAGTTTCCTTTTTCATGAAGGTTCTCCTTGTAAAATGTAATGACACCGCTTTGTGTTAATGAATGCATCTCGGTCATTCGGGACCACTCCCCATTAAAAAAACTATTAGCAAGCAACGTTTGCATCGATATACAATGATGTACCAAAACTGGTAAACATATTATTTTCAATCTGGCAAATAAGACGCACAAAATTTGGCAAGTAATACAAACATGCTAGAAATTATTAACTAAAATTCATTTTAATATGAAAACTAAGTACGCATAAATTGATAAATATAAGACAACAATCTTTCAAATACCGACAAACTAATTATTTTTTAAAATTTGGTAACTAAGAAGTGCATAATCTGGAAATCATGGAACAATAATCTAGCAATTGATGTGACAAAAAAATTTCATCGAAATATACTAACATGGGATTTCGTTTTTGAAGACCTCAGCGCGTGGAAGCTAATGGTGAAAGCAGATCATCAATCAGGTTAAAGGTCAATGAGATATATTTTTTTAGAAAATTTAGATTTAAGAAAATCTTTGTTGTCGCCATCATGGTTATGTATAGCACTGCAATGCAACATTGAACCACCAGACGGAGCTCTTGTGCGGCGCCCCCGGGTAGATCAGTCCAATATTAATATTCGTTCACAAAAAGAAGTGAGCCTCGCTGCTTGGTTACGGAAGTGCATGTACAACCCAGCCATCCAGGTTCAAGTCCTAGGGACACGAATTTGTGTTCTTATTATTTTAATTCAAAATCACTGTAGGGGCTTTCCCTACTGTATTCCTTTCAAAAGAAATATTCGTTCGCAAATATTGCCTTAGGATCTTCCTCTCCTCCAATATCCGCACCAAGAAGTAAATGTGTGGGCTACGAGAGATCCATTCAAGTAGCCGGCAAAGAAACCGAAAAGGCATCCGAGGAAGCATTTGTGCATTTTAAATACATTGCTCCAGTCTCCGGTATAAGACTATCCATTCATATCGTCCTCCACATCTTTGGGCGCCCTTCTTGTACACATATTTTCTGCTTCATGGTACTTTTGACCTCATTTTTCTACATTGAGAGGTTCTACTGGTGTTCGCATTCCGCAAAGGTCCTGCACAGAGTGGAAGCAACAACAAGATTTGGAGGATGCAAGGACATTGTCTAGATAAAATTCCGAAGAGAACTGCTGAACCAACAAGAGTTTCAAAAACTGATTAGGTTTTGTTCATTCATGTTGTGTGTAGATTTAAATGGAAACACAAGGTGATAAGCAAGCCATTGCAGGCAATTCACAACTACAATCCTGGAATTTTGGTAACTATCGATATCAATAGGCTTTATCTATCTATTTTTGATCAGGTTGTTTGATTTTGTTAGCACTGACTAAGATTTCAATCTTCATACCTTGAAAACTCCAGGCCTGGATAGGAAATTGGAAAGTCCTCACATCTCCAACAAGTGCAGACCATGATTCACTATAAAGAATCATCTCAAAGGATGTTGCGAGAATATTTAGATCAACTACCACGACATGACGTTTCATGCCATTTTGATCAAGTCTTATGCATTCTGTGTTATTTCTTGCTAGTCAAAGTGGTCAAAGCAGATCGGTTTCTCCCCAATCTCAAATCGTTTACATCGTAAGCATGGTTACCATGTTTATTGTAGCAGACAATGAATGCCTCCTATTAGATGCATCCTTTACATTTTGAGAATCTTATAAGGTGTTAATCAAGTTTTTACCCATTACATACAAGCATGTATGTTTTTTTCCTTCAACTTCAATAATTATTAAGAATCGTTCATGTTTCATCATCTCTTCTGTTTGGTGTATGGATACTCTAGGAAACAAAACCCTAAAGTCCAGGTATATAAACATGTATATTAAGATACTTGGATACGATATAAGTGAACTGCAGCTAGAACATGTTGAATCATTTTTATTTTATGTTGGATAGCGACGTTTAGAAGCACGGATGAGAGGTAGCCCTTTTTTGAAAAGTTTGAAACTTGGTTTTGATTTTTTGTTGAGAAAACTAAGTATGCAGTCATAATTAATGTATTTTACTGGTGCACAAAAACTGAGCAGAAATACCTTGTACTCTAAGGTTAGCAAAAAAAGACAAAGGTGCAGATCTAGTGTGGTGAAAAGTATAAATTTTCAAAACTTCTAAAGTTTATCATTTTTTGAACCCATAATAGAAGGTATTTCACACTGAAAATTTGCACGCTTGTAGTGTATGTCGTTGACTGCAGCCTTTTTTTTTTTTGGATTCGTTTAAACTTTACAATCAAGTTCTCGGATTTTAAAAACTTGAGCTCACTGTCTCCCAAGCTAACAAGTGTTTTTTTTTGCTAGAGTTGATCTAATAAAAAAAAGGAAGCATCTGTATTTATTGGCTTTGACAGATCAAGGTGGTGGCACCCTCAATTCGATCACCTCTTGGGTTCTGTTGTGTGCAGTCTCGGAAAAAAAATCCAAGTGCATGTTTCCTTTTTTTGAAATCATATATATTAACCAGCTAGCAAGACGTCTCATTAAAAATCTTCCAGTCCTCTTCGGTACCCTGATAAGGAAAAGAGTGCGTCAAAAACTTGCAGCCCACAGTCACACCTCATTACAATCAGCCATAAGGCTGTGAATTGTGAATCAACCAAGGGAGTGGTCCTTCTTTATGTCGCTAAACTCAAGAGATTTTTATTGAGCATAATTGCCTAGTCTTTTTTATTTTATTAGTTTTTTTGGTAGAACTGGTTAGAGCATGCAATTTCATATGGTATATAAGGATCTGTATTCAAATTCTAGCCAACGCGGTATTTAAAATAAATATTTGTGACCTCCCTAAAAAAATATAATGATACACGTCTAAGACCCGTGCGAGATCTAAAAAATACCCACTAGCCTAGACGCGAGAGAAGAAGTTGAATATAATTGCATAATCTCTTCTATCAAGTCGATCTTTTGATTCAAATGGTTAGATCATGCAATTCCACAATTGTTAGGACGTCTCTTAGGATTTCACTACACTAACAAAAGTTCATGACCTTGTCGGTTGACGGGCAACGCATTTTCGACCACTATTTTGCGATGGTCCCTGGCTGGCAGCAGCGCATACACACGGGAATAAAATCGGGTCAGCATCCACAGTACTAGTTGTTTCGTTGTAAAAAAACAGTACTAGTCGTTTTGGCTGACAAACTTAATGCGGGATGTTTGCCGTCTTCCAACAGCACGAATAATTCTCATTGGTCGATTATGTGACTTGGATTACTCATCTCAGCCTCAGTGCTCAAGTCCTGAACGATTAGAGAAAGTACAATAAGGTACAGTCAGCTGGCTATAAGTAATAAAATATTATAAGTTTGCTTAGTTGGAGGAAAGAGATTAGGAAAGAGAAGATAAGTGAGCTCTTATCTAATAGTCAGCTCTAGCACGTGCTCCTAGGCACTATGTGAGACTAAAATGTAGATCATGTATTGTAAAAGTACTACACTTTTATAGCTTACTATTGTACATGCTAGCTATAAGTTGACTATAGATAATATGAATTGTTATAGCCGGTTGCTGGCTCCACTATTGTTCTTGCTCTTACACTGTTGCGGGTCAATTTGCTCTTGCAATCCTAGTTACTCCGTGGAAGGTGCGGCCTCCACATCATTAAACGCTAACTTCAGGTCCTCCCGAGTATTTAGTCAACGTCGACATCACGACTAACTAATCGACCCGCAACATCAATTTTAAGATGAATGTTGACGTCTCAAAGACCTTGCATAGAATATCATCAGTACCGGCCTGCAGCCATAGGATTTATTTTCTTTAACCTTTGTATTCAGGTGCAAAGATTGCCACATAGAAATATCACTGTCCGGAGAATCAGAGCTTGATGCCCAAGCTCCAAGAAACCAGACAGTAAAAGACAGAAGAGAGAAAACCATTGTAGTTGGTCGATAACCAAAGCTCCAAGAAACCGTTGATTCTCGTTTACTTGAGTCGAACGATCACGCAATCGAGAAACGAGTTGCTATCTGAAGCATTTCTCACATTAGTGTCCCGATCAAAAATGCCATCAATGTTGAAGAACAGCGCGCCAGGAATATGGGCCACCTGAGCTTATCTGAATATCCTGTCTGGGACATTGCCACCAAAGGGCAAGTAACAGTACAATTGACCCAGGAAAAAAACCTGGTATTTTTGCCATGGATTCCTGCTCTCTTGTAAACATCCAATAACTGATCCATGTAGTTAAATGTTTAAAACCACACAGGTTCATGTGGCCTGAAGCATCCAATAACTAAACTAAGTACTAGTTAAAATATCTAAAACTACACAGGTTCCTGTATCATCCCCTTAAGAGCAAGTTTAATAGTAGAGCCAACTGTTGGCTATAAGCTAAGTGTCATGTCATCTATAGTCACCTTAGAGCCAACATGTACAATATAGTGAGCTATAAAATTGTACTACTTTACTAGTGCATGGCCCACCATTCACTCTCACATAGTGCCTAGGAGCACGTGCTAGAGCTGGCTCTTGCATAAGAGCCCACTCCTCTTCTCTCTCCTCCTCTCTCTCCCCCAACTAGGCAACAATATATTATTTTAATCCTTATAGCCAGCTGACTAGGACTTATTGTACTTGCTCTAATACCTTGCTTCGGGACAACAATAATAAATGCAGAACATGGCAGGAAATAAAAGTTATATTGGTAATAATTTATTCACGGTTGCTTCTGATGGTAAATATAATCAGTGATGTGTCCTCCACGTAATGGGTTGGTAATAGTTTAGTCAAGGTTGCTACTGATGGTAACCAGTGAAGTGTCCTCCTTAATCCATTTACATATTTGAGTTGGTGAGTGTCCTTCTTCAACCATGTGCGATCTCTCCGAAACACACATCTCAAGCATCGCACACTTTTTTTTCTTTTAGGAATCATGTGCAAAGGTGGCCTCTATCGCACACGGTTTACCAACTCTATGGAATTAAGGACCTAATTGCCAACCTTGCATAGTGACGTTTCTCTACACCATGTGTGATGGACGATTTTAAATGTGAGCAATGGACTGATATGTACTAGTGGCTGGTCATATTTCATTTGACGAGGCCATGTGTGCATCATGAACATATTTCCTTTTTCATATTTGATGGAGCTATATAAAAGAGCATTTTCTCTCTCGGATGATCGCCCCACCACTAGCACTCCATAAAAAGGAGGTATACTGAGCTTAACAAATCCAGGTAGCGGCACCATCAATCCAATCCTCTTCGGTTCTGAATTTTGCTACACCTAACTACAATGTGACATTGTAGGATGACGCAGACCGACCAGGACATGGTTTAGCAACGCATTTTCGATCGCTATTCTGCAGTGGTCCCTCCTTAGCAGCAGAGAAAGCTATGTCTCATGATTTCTTTGCTGTTACACTCGAGGATCAAATGGGGCCAGCGTCCGTAGTACAGTTGTGTTTGAATCCGTCTCCTCGGCCTGACAAACTTAATGTGGGATGTGTGCCGTCTTCCAACAGCACGATTAATGCTCGATTATGTGACTTGGATTACGCCGCGTATGTGCTTGATTCCTGAACGATTGCAGGTCAATTTGCTTTCAGAATCCTAGTTACTCCATAGAGGTCGAGGCATGCGCATCATTGAACGCCAATTTCAGGCCCTCCAGAATATCTAGACCACGTTGACAGCAGGACTAACTAATGGACCTGCAACGCCAGTTTTAAAACTGATGTCGATATCTCGAAAGTTTGGCATATAATATCTTCATTACCGCCTATAGCCACGGCTCACTGGCTATAGACCTATAGTTCAATAGGAATTTCTTTCCCGTGACATCTGTTTTCAACTCGGGTCCAAAGCTTGCCACAAAGAATACCATTCTGCTTACAATCTGAGCTGAATACAAAGCTCCAAGATATCTCACAATAAAAGATAGAAAAAAGAACAACGATGCATCAGTTCAACTGCCAAAGCTCCAAGAATCATTGGTTCTTAACAATGCCATCTATGCCAAAGATTGAAGAGCGCGCCAGAAATATGGGATACCTGAGTATATCTGAATATCTTGGCTGGGAAAAACATTGCCACAAAAGGCTGAAACAAACAACAGTACAGCTGCTCCAAAAAGAAACCTGGCATTCTTGCCATGGATCCCTCTCGTGTCATGTAACTGGAAGCATCCAATATCTAATCCTAGTTAAAAAAAAATCGATAAAGGATGCTTTATTACTTTGTGAAAAGCAATTACATTCAGCCTCTGCATAACCAGGATGCACACAGTTGTTCAAGTCTCCAGAACGAACAAAATATGAAAAAAGGCGAAATACATATCGAGACGATGAACTATATAGCGCCTAAGAAGAGGGTGGAGCTTCAATCCGTAGACTATGCTGCCACCCATGTAGGGAAAAGTATCCCTCGCCGTAGCCTCCAACCGTGTACAGACCTCCGTAAATAGGTCTCGGTTCTGCGTCCGCTGAAGAGGTAACCATGAACGGAGAATACCTGTACATCTGTAGATGACCTGCAACAAAGAACAGTTTTTATCGTTAAAAATCCTGTCATTTCTACTTAGCCAGAGCGCCCAGATAACTGCTAGCGCCCCCACCCTAAGAAGCAACTTAAACCTTGAATCAACACCATGAAGCCAATTGCCAAAGACATTTGCCACACTAGTCGGGGGATACAGGGTAGACGCTACTTGGATGACTGACCATATAGATTTCGCAAAACTGCACTGGAAGAACAGGTGTTTGATGGTTTCATCATGATGACAGAAAACAAACCGCGAACTTCCGTGCCAATTCCGCTTAACAAGATTATCTTTAGTAAGAATAACACCTCGACGAAGGTACCATCCAAAAATCTTAATTTTTAATGGTATCTTCATCTTCCAAATTTTCTTATTATTATCAACTGGTAAATCAGAATAAAGGATTGCATTGTATAAAGATTTAACTGAGAAAGAGCCATCTAGATGAAGATTCCATCTAAATTCATCCGGTTCAGGGGATAATTGAATATCACCCAATCGTTGAACTAGAGTATTCCATGCTGTTAGCCTTTGTCCAAGTAAAACCCGTCTGAACGTCACATTCGGTGGTGAGGTAGCCATAACGGTAGCAATGGTATCACCTTTGCGACGAACAATACTATCAAAGCAGGATATTGCTCACTCAGGGAAGCATTGTCCAGCCAAACATCTTCCCAGAAATGTATCTGTGCTCCATTCTTAATAGAAAAAGTACCATGACGAAAGAAAATATTTTTCGTCGCCATGAGGCCAGCCCAGAAGTGAGAGTCCCCGGGTTTCCAAACCACTTGGAAGAGCATCTTCGAGCCAATATACTTTCTCCAAAGAATAGTTTGCCAAGTCCCATTCTCAGTAAGAAGCTTAAAAAGCCATTTACCTAGCAGAGCAGAATTCTTAACCTCCAGGTCATGAATTCCAAGTCCGCCTTGATCTTTGGGACTACACACTATACTCCATTTAACCAATCGATATTTCTTTTTCTCGCTGTCCCCTTGCCAAAAGAATCTGGATCGATAATAATCGAGTTTATGCAGAATTTCTTTCGGCAGAAGAAAGAATGATAACATATATAGTACCATATTTGTTAGTACCGAGTTAATGAGTACCAATCTTCCTCCTAGGGACAACAATTTGCCTTTCCAACTACTAAGGCGTTTCTGTAATCTTTCTTCCACAATCTTCCATTCAGCAAGTGTAAGTCTCCGATAGTGAATCGGAATACCCAAATACCGAATAGGAAAATGGCCTTGCCCGCAACCAAACAACTCTGTATATTGAGTCATATCGTTTTGGGCATCGCCGAAACAGAACAATTCACTTTTATGGAAGTTAATTTTCAATCCCGACAACTGCTCGAAAGCTGCGAAAATTAATTTGAGATTACGAGCTTTTTCGAGATCATGATCCATAAAAAGAATTGTGTCATCGGCATATTGAAGGATAGATAGACCCCCATCAACCAAATGTGGGATCACACCCTCAATTTGACCATCAGACTTGGCACGCTCTATGAGTATTGCCAGCATATCTGCTATAATGTTGAATAACATTGGTGATAGCGGATCTCCTTGGCGTAACCCTTTGCGTGTCTGGAAATAGTGGCCGGTGTCATCATTGACCCTAATTGCCACGCTACCTCCATACACAAAATCGTGAATTAGAGCACGCCACTCAGGAGAAAAACCTTTCATCCTGAGTGTCTGTTGTAGGAAAGACCATTTGACCTTATCATAAGCCTTTTCAAAATCTAATTTTAAAATGACCCCATTAAGTTTCTTGGAATGCATATCATGTACCGTCTCATGCAGAACTGCCACTCCATCAAGGATGTTCCTTCCTTGCATGAAAGCAGTCTGAGAAGGTTGGACAACATGATCCGCAACCGTATTAAGTCTAATGATGGCCACTTTCGTGAAAATCTTGAAACTGACGTTTAAGAGGCAAATAGGTCTATACTGTTGAATCCTTTCTGCCTCATTAACCTTTGGTAACAAAATTACTTCACCAAAATTTAGACGAAATAGTTCTAGTTGTCCTGTGTGAAGATCACTGAACAAATCTAGAAGATCCAATTTAATAGTATCCCAGAAAGTTTGATAAAACTCCGCTGGGAAACCATCTGGACCCGGTGCTTTATTGCATTCCATTTGGAAAATTGCCTTCTTAACCTCATCCTCAGAATAAGGTGCGGTTAAGAGGCCATTTTCTTCTGGAGAAACTTGGGGTATATCATCCGTTCGGTCCTCATTAAGGGAGAAAGAACTTTCCTCTGGAGGCCCAAACAGATCCTTATAATAATTAGTAATGTATGATTTGAGTTGCTCATGCCCTTCAATGACCCCCTCATCTTGGATGAGAGAATGAATACGTTTTTTCCAATGTCTTCCATTGGCTAAGCCATGAAAATATCGTGTATTCGAATCCCCTTCCAAAATGAATTGGGCCTTGGATCGTTGATACCATTTGAGTTCCTCTTCGCGAAGAAGGCTCGCCATCTGCGCATTGGATTGATTCTTAAGGTCATTCTCTTGCGTGGATAACGATCTCACTTCCGCTAGGGCCTCTAGATCATCGATCACTTTTGAAAGGTGAAGCTTTTCTTTTTTAAGAATACCAGCCGTATGGGCAGCCCAACCCACGAGATGTTTACGCATAGCGCGCATTTTGTTATTCCATCTCGAAATGGGATTGTTGCCCCCGACTGGTCTTTCCCAAACCCTCTTAACCATCTCATGAAATCCATCTCGTTGTAACCAACCTAGTTCAAATTTGAACGGCCGTTTACAAATATGTCGCGGATTCCCAGTGGTTAGAAGGATAGGAGCATGGTCAGACAGTTTTCCAATACGCTCTAGAGCGCGGACGGACACCATGGGATATTGATTCTCCCATTCGGTATCCATCAACACACGATCTAGTTTCTCGTATGTGGGTTCAGGCAAGCTGTTGGCCCAAGTAAACTGTCAACCGGACATAAAAACCTCTCTTAAGTCTAAGCTATCAATGACAGCATTAAACAAGAAAGGCCAATGTCCAACAAATGGGCCTTTGCTCTTCTCATGAGGAAATCTCATCAAATTGAAATCCCCTCCGATTAAAATCAGATACGGATTATCCTTTGCGAGATTTACCAACTCACGTAAAAAGTCGGCCTTAAAAGCGTCTTGGGCAGCACCGTACACAGCAACCAGACTCCAAATGAAACCGTCTGCTTTGTTCTGGATATCGAGTTTGATATGATACTCTCCATCTGAACTAGCAAGAACAGTCATTGTGTCTATGCGGACGCCAAGTAAAATTCCCCCAGACCTACCACGAGGCGGACGAGAAAACCACTGAAAGTTAATCCCGCCTGACAATCGGTCGAGGAAACTTTGTGAGAATTTTCGTCTACCCGTCTCCGATATTGCAATAAAATCTAAATCATAGTCTCTACAACCATCGGCAATATGAGAATGCTTAGCCAAGTCTCCAAGACCTCTGCTATTCCGAAACATGCCAATCATCGAGAAACTTTTGTAGATTTAGTATTTTTGCCATATCTACGAGACTTCTTACCAGCGGACGATCGGGAACCACGTGCAGAAGCTTTTAGATCATAGATTGAACTAAGCTCCGCATGTTCCAAATCGACCTCTGTAAGATTACCAATAATAGACGAGGGGAGCTGACCATCTAAGATGTCATCCGCTCCATCATCGTCATCAACTAGAGTCTCAAGCCCAGTGGAGTCATTCGGAGCAACCGTTAAACGGTCAAGCTCCGCCTGTCTCAACACATTGGCAGAAACCGAAACCTCATCAGGCCTAGTACCCAACGAAACTCCTAAACTAATCAAATTAGAAGAAATACGAGAATTTGAAAAAGAAGTGAAAGACTTTGATGTTTGTCTCGTACCTGCCGTGTCCAAATTCTTCTCCGCCTTGCGTCGCATGGCTCTCTGCATGGCGTCCTCATCGGTAGGACCCGCCCCATCCTCCGTAAGCGCGTACCTCCCACTCCTCCTCAACGTCGGCTGAACGACCGGAGGAGGGACGGTAGGGGGAGGATGCTGCGAAACGGGGACCGGTGTAGTAGAGCTCGAGCGCGGTGAAGAAGTGGGCGAAGCAGGAGCGATCGACGAAGTGGGTGAAGAGGTAGGTGATGTAGGGGTAAGCGGCGATGAAGCCCACCGCACCGACCCTGGCCTCGACACCCCACCAGCTGCCGGCGTAGAAGGCGTAGACGACGAGGCATCAGCCGACCCCAAAGGGTCCAGGCCACGCCCCAGCTGCGCCATCTCCACCGCCTGTGGAGACGGAGCTGCATCCCGAGGAGCGTCCGAGACCCGCTGCCCGGCGACGGAAGCCACGGCAAAGCGCTACTGCGCGTCCACCGAAGGCGAGGCAGGGGCATTAGCCGACCCCAGAGGGTCAAGGCCACGCCCCAGCCCCACCGACTGAAGGAGATATGCCCTAGAGGCAATAATAAAGTGGTTATTATATATCTTTATGTTTATGATAAATGTTTATATACCATGCTATAATTGTATTAACCGAAACATTAGTACATGTGTGATATGTAAACAACAAAGAGTCCCTAGTATGCCTCTTAACTAGCTTGTTGATTAATGGATGATTAGTTTCATAATCATGAACATTGGATGTTATTAATAACAAGGTTATATCATTATATGAATGATGTAATGGACACACCCAATTAAGCGTAGCATAAGATCACGTCATTAAGTTATTTGCTATAAGCTTTCGATACATAGTTACCTAGTCCTTATGACCATGAGATCATGTAAATCACTTATACCGGAAAGGTACTTTGATTACACCAAACGCCACTGCGTAAATGGGTGGTTATAAAGGTGGGATTAAGTATCCGGAAAGTATGAGTTGAGGCATATGGATCAACAGTGGGATTTGTCCATCCCGATGACGGATAGATATACTCTGGGCCCTCTCGGTGGAATGTCATCTAATGTCTTGCAAGCATATGAATAAGTTCATAAGAGACCACATACCACGGTACGAGTAAAGAGTACTTGTCAGGAGACGAGGTTGAACAAGGTATAGAGTGATACCGATGATCAAACCTCGGACAAGTAAAATATCGCGTGACAAAGGGAATTGGTATCGTAAGTGAATGGTTCATTCGATCACTAAAGTCATCGTTCAATATGTGGGAGCCATTATGGATCTCCAGATCCCGCTATTGGTTATTGGTCGGAGTGAGTACTCAACCATGTCCGCATAGTTCGCGAACCGTAGGGTGACACACTTAAAGTTGGATGTTGAAATGGTAGAACTTGAATATGGAATGGAGTTCGAATATTTGTTCAGAGTCCCGGATGAGATCCCGGACATCACGAGGAGTTCCGGAATGGTCCGGAGAATAAGATTCATATATAGGAAGTCATTTTATGAGATTTAAAATGATCCGGAAGGTTCTATGGAAGGTTCTAGAAGGTTCTAGAAAAGTCCGGAAGAAACCACTATGGAAGGCGGAGTCCCAAAGGGACTCCACCTCCATGGCCGGCCAACCCTAGAGGGGGAGGAGTCCCAAGTGGACTCCCCCTATGGGGGCCGGCCACCCCCCACATGGAAAGGGGGAATCCCACCCCAAGTGGGATTCCCACCTTGGGTAGGTTTTCCTATCACATGGAAGGTTTTGGGTTCGGATCTTATTCGGAGACTTGTAGTCCAACACTTGGGGCTTCCACCTATATAATGAGGGACAAGGGGAGGGGGCCGGCCACCCCAAGAACCACCAAGGTGGCCGCACCCCTTAGTGGCCGGCGCTCCCCTCTCCCCAAACCCTAGCCGCCCCGCTCCTCCACTTCCCGCACGCTTAGCGAAGCTCCGTCGGATTTCTCCACCACCACCGACACCACGCCGTCGTGCTGTCGGATTCAAGAGGAGCTACTACTTCTGCTGCCCGCTGGAACGGGGAGGTGGACGTCGTCTTCATCAACAACCGAACGTGTGACCGAGTACGGAGGTGCTGCCCGTTCGTGGCGCCGTGATCAAGATCTTCTACGCGCTTTTGCAAGCGGCAAGTGAACATCTACCGCAGCAACAAGAGCCTCATCTTGTAGGCTTTGGAATCTCTTCAAGGGTGAGACTCGATAATCCCCTCGTTGCTACCGTCTTCTAGATTGCATCTTGGCTTGGATTGCGTGTTCGCGGTAGGAAATTTTTTGTTTTCTATGCAACGTTATCCTACAGTGGTATCAGAGTCGTGTCTATGTATAGATGGTTGCATGAGTAGAACACAATGGTTTTGTGGGCGTTGATGCTCTCGTTGTCTTTAGTTTGAGTACTTTGCATCTTTGTGGCATAGTGGGATGAAGCGGCTCGGACTAACTTTACATGACCGCGTTCATGAGACTTGTTCCTCGTTTGACATGCAACTTGTATTGCATAAGAGGCTTTGCGGGTGTCTGTCTCTCCTACTATAGTGAAGATTCAATTTACTCTTCTATTGACAACATTAGTATCAACGTTGTGGTTCATGTTCGTAGGTAGATTAGATCTCTATCGAAAACCCTAAACCACGTAAAATATGCAAACCAAATTAGAGACGTCTAACTTGTTTTTGCAGGGTTTGGTGATGTGATATGGCCATAATGTGATGATGAATATGTATGAGATGATCATTATTGTATTGTGGCAACCGGCAGGAGCCTTATGGTTGTCTTTAAATTTCATGTTGAGTAGTATTTCAAAGTAGTTGTAATAGTTGCTACATGGAGGACAATCATGAAGACGGCGCCATTGACCTTGACGCTACGCCGACGATGATGGAGATCATGCCCGAAGATGATGGAGATCATGTCCGTGCTTTGGAGTTGAAGATCAAAGGCGCAAAGACAAAAGGGCCATATCATATCACATATGAAGTGCATGTGATGTTAATCCTTTTATGCATCTTATTTTGCTTAGATCGCGACGGTAGCATTATAAGATGATCCCTCACTAAAATCTCAAGATAATAAAGTGTTCATCCTTAGTAGCACCGTTGCCAAGACTTGTCGTTTCGAAGCATCTCGTGATGATCGGGTGTGATAGAATCAACAAGTGCATACAACGGGTGCAAGAAAGTTTTGCACATGCGGATACTAAGGTGGCCTTGACGAGCCTAGCATGTACAGACATGGTCTCGGAACACGTGATACCGAAAGGTAGAGCATGAATCATATGGTTGATATGATGAACACTTTGAGTGTTCGCCATTGAAATCACACCTTGTCTCATGATGATCGGACTTAGGTGCGGTGGATTTGGTTCGTGTGATCACTAAGACAATGCGAGGGATATTGTTTTGAGTGGGAGTTCACCTAGATTTTTAATTATGTTGAATTAAAATTTGAACTCAATTTGTCATAAACTTAGTCTAAACTTTTGCAAATATATGTTGTAGAGATGGCGTCCCCAATCAATTTTAACCAGTTCCTAGAGAAAGAAAAACTTAAGAGCAACGGTAGCAACTTCACCGACTGGTTCCGTCATGTGAGGATCTTCCTCTCTGGCGGAAATCTGCAATATGTGCTTGATGCACCGCTAGGTGACCCTCCTGCAGAATCTGAAACCGATGAAGTAAAAGCTGTTTACGAGACTCGGAAAACTCGGTACTCTCAAGTTCAGTGTGCCATCCTGTGCAGTCTGGAATCCGATCTTCAAAAACGTTTTGAGCACCACGATCCTCATGAGTTGATGAAAGAGCTGAAAGCTATTTTTGAGACTCATGCGGCCGTGGAGTGCTATGAAGCATCGAAACATTTCTTCAGCTGCATGATGGAAGAAGGCAGCTCCGTTAGTGAACACATGCTCGCCATGATCGGGCATGCGAAGAAACTCAGTGACTTGGGAATAGTGATTCCTAATAGACTGGGGATTAATCGTGTCCTTCAATCACTGCCACCAAGTTACAAGAACTTTGTGATGAACTACAATATGCAGAACATGAACAAGGAGTTACCTGAACTCTTTGGCATGCTAAAAGCTGCTGAGATTGAGATCAAGAAAGAGCACCAAGTGTTGATGGTCAACAAGACCACCAGTTTCAAGAAACAGGGCAAGTCTAAGGGAAAATTCAAGAAGGGTGGCAAGAAAGCTGCCACGCCTCCTGTGAAACCTAAGAACGGCCCTAAGCCTGATGCTGAGTGCTATTACTGCAAGGAGAAGGGACACTGGAAGCGTAATTGCTCTAAGTATCTGGCTGATCTGAAGAGCGGCCTTGTCAAGAAGAAGAAAGAAGGTATATTTGATATACATGTTATAGATGTTTATCTCACTGGTTCTCGTTCTAGTACCTGGGTATTTGATACTGGTTCGGTTGCTCATATTTGTAACTCAAAACAGGAACTAAAGAATAAACGAAGACTACTGAAAGATGAAGTGACGATGCGCGTTGGAAACGGATCCAAAGTCGATGTGATCGCTATCGGCACACTTCCTCTACATCTACCTTCGGGATTAGTTTTAAGCCTAAATAATTGTTATTTTGTACCCGCGTTGAGCATGAACATTATATCTGGATCTTGTTTAATGCAAGACGTTTATTCATTCAAGTCTGAGAATAATGGTTGTTCTATTTTTATGAATAATATCTTTTATGGTTGAGCACCTGAAAAGAATGGCTTATTTCTGTTAGATCTCGATAGTAGTGATACGCATATACATAACATTGATGCTAAGCGAATTAAATTGAATGATAATTCTACTTATATGTGGCACTGTCGTCTTGGTCATATTGGAGTGAAACGCATGAAGAAACTCCATACCGATGGATTACTTGAATCACTTGACTTTGAGTCACTTGATAGATGCGAAGCATGTCTAATGGGAAAAATGACTAAGACTCCATTTTCTGGTATGATGGAGCGAGCTACTGACTTATTGGAAATCATACATACCGATGTATGCGGACCAATGAGCGTAGCATCGCGCGGTGGTTATCGTTATGTTCTAACCTTCACAGATGATCTGAGTAGATATGGGTATATCTATTTCATGAAACATAAATCCGAAACTTTCGAGAAGTTTAAGGAATTCCAAAGTGAAGTAGAAAATCAACGTAACAAGAACATTAAATTTCTACGATCTGATCGTGGAGGTGAATATCTGAGTTATGAGTTTGGCATGCATTTAAAGAAATGCGGAATACTTTCACAATTAACACCGCCGGGAACACCACAACGAAACGGTGTGTCTGAACGTCGTAATCGAACTCTCTTAGATATGGTTCATTCTATGATGTCTCTTACTGATTTGCCGTTATCATTTTGGAGTTATGCATTAGAGACAGCCGCATTCACTTTAAATAGAGCACCATCAAAATCCGTAGAAACGACACCGTATGAATTATGGTTTAATAAGAAATCTAAGCTGTCGTTCCTTAAAGTTTGGGGTTGCGAAGCCTATGTAAAGAAGTTACAACCGGACAAGCTAGAACCCAAAGCGGAGAAATGCGTCTTCATAGGATACCCTAAGGAAACTATAGGGTACACTTTCTATCACAAATCCGAAGGCAAAATCTTTGTTGCTAACAACGGAACCTTTCTTGAGAAAGAATTTCTCACTAAAGAAGTGACTGGAAGAAAAGTAGAACTCGATGAGATTGATGAATCTATACTCGTTGATCAGAGTAGCGCAGTACCGGAAACTGTTCCTGTACCGCCTGCACCGGCAACAGAGGAAGCTAATGATAATGATCATGAAACTTCGAATGAGGAAACTACTGAACCTCGCAGATCGACAAGGGAACGTACCACTCCTGATTGGTATGATCCTTGTCTAAATGTCATGATTGTGGATAACAATGATGAGGACCCTGCGACGTATGAAGAAGCGATGATGAGCCCAGATTCCAACAAATGGCAAGAAGCCATGAAATCCGAAATGGGATTCATGTATGATAACAAAGTATGGACTTTGGTAGACTTACATGATAGTCGAAAGGCTGTCGAGAATAAATGGATCTTCAAAAGAAAAACAGATGCTGATGGTAATATTACTGTCTATAAAGCTCGACTTGTCGCAAAGGGTTTCCGACAAATTCAAGGAGTTGACTACGATGAGACTTTCTCACCTGTAGCGAAGCTAAAATCTGTGAGGATTTTGTTAGCAATAGCTGCATTTTTCGATTATGAGATTTGGCAGATGGATGTCAAAACGGCGTTCCTTAATGGAGACATTGAGGAAGAGTTGTATATGGTACAACCCAAAGGTTTTGTCGATCCTAAAAATGCTGACAAAGTATGCAAACTTCAGCGTTCAATCTATGGACTGAAGCAAGCATCAAGAAGTTGGAACCGACGCTTTGATAAGGTGATCAAAGACTTCGGGTTTATACAGTGTCATGGAGAGGCCTGTATTTACAAGAAAGTGAGTGGGAGCTCTGTAGCATTCCCGATATTATATGTAGATGACATATTATTGATTGGGAATGATATAGAACTATTAAGCAGTGTAAAAGGTTATTTGAATAATAGCTTTCAATGAAAGACCTTGGTGAAGCATCGTATATATTAGGCATCAAGATTTATAGAGATAGATCAAGACGCCTAATAGGGCTATCACAGAGTACATATCTGGACAAGATTCTAAAGAAGTTTAGAATGGACGAAAGTAAGAAAGGGTTCTTACCTATGTTACCAGGCAAAGTCTTGAGTAAGACTCAAGGACCGGCTACGGCAGAAGAAAGAGAAAGGATGAGTAATATCCCCTATGCCTCGGCAGTAGGATCTATCATGTATGCCATGCTATGTACTAGACCGGATATAGCGCTTGCTGTTAGTTTGACTAGCGAGATATCAAAGTGATCCAGAATGGAACAACTGGACAGCGGTCAAGAATATCCCGAAGTACTTGAAAAGAACTAAGGATATGTTTCTTTGTTATGGAGGTGACCAAGAGCTCGTTGTAAGCGGTTACACCGATGCAAGTTGGAACACCGATCCCGATGACTCTAAGTCACGGTCTGGGTACGTGTTTATATTGAATGGTGCTGCGAGCAGTCGGGCAAGCTCGAAAGGCACGGTGGCGAAGTCTTCAACAGAATCAGAGTACATAGCGGCTTCAGAGGCTTCATCAGAAGCGGTATGGATGAAGAGGTTCATTGTAGAGCTCGGTGTGGTTCCTAGTGCATTGGACTCATTAATCATTTACTGTGATAACATGGGTGCCATCGCCAATGCACAAGAGCCAAGGTCACACAAGAGGCTGAAGCATATCAAGCTGCGTTACCACTCGATTCACGAGTACATCGAAGATGGAGAAGTAAAGATTTGCAAAGTACACACTGATCTGAATGTAGCAGATCCGTTGACTAAAGCTCTCCCTAGGGCAAAGCATGACCAACACCAGAATGCCATGGGTGTTAGGTATATTACAATGTAATCTAGATTATTGACTCTAGTGCAAGTGGGAGACTGAAGGAGATATGCCCTAGAGGCAATAATAAAGTGGTTATTATATATCTTTATGTTTATGATAAATGTTTATATACCATGCTATAATTGTATTAACCGAAACATTAGTACATGTGTGATATGTAAACAACAGAGTCCCTAGTATGCCTCTTAACTAGCTTGTTGATTAATGGATGACTAGTTTCATAATCATGAACATTGGATGTTATTAATAACAAGGTTATATCATTATATGAATGATGTAATGGACACACCCAATTAAGCGTAGCATAAGATCACGTCATTAAGTTATTTGCTATAAGCATTCGATACATAGTTACCTAGTCCTTATGACCATGAGATCATGTAAATCACTTATACCGGAAAGGTACTTTGATTACACCAAACGCCACTGCGTAAATGGGTGGTTATAAAGGTGGGATTAAGTATCCGGAAAGTATGAGTTGAGGCATATGGATCAACAGTGGGATTTGTCCATCCCGATGACGGATAGATATACTCTGGGCCCTCTCGGTGGAATGTCATCTAATGTCTTGCAAGCATATGAATAAGTTCATAAGAGACCACATACCACGGTACGAGTAAAGAGTACTTGTCAGGAGACGAGGTTGAACAAGGTATAGAGTGATACCGATGATCAAACCTCGGACAAGTAAAATATCGCGTGACAAAGGGAATTGGTATCGTATGTGAATGGTTCATTTGATCACTAAAGTCATCGTTGAATATGTGGGAGCCATTATGGATCTCCGGATCCCGCTATTGGTTATTGGTCGAAGTGAGTACTCAACCATGTCCGCATAGTTCGCGAACCGTAGGGTGACACACTTAAAGTTGGATGTTGAAATGGTAGAACTTGAATATGGAATGGAGTTCGAATATTTGTTCAGAGTCTCGGATGAGATCCCGGACATCACGAGGAGTTCCGGAATGGTCCGGAGAATAAGATTCATATATAGGAAGTCATTTTATGAGATTTAAAATGATCCGGAAGGTTCTATGGAAGGTTCTAGAAGGTTCTAGAAAAGTCCGGAAGAAACCACTATGGAAGGCGGAGTCCCAAAGGGACTCCACCTCCATGGCCGGCCAACCCTAGAGGGGGAGGAGTCCCAAGTGGACTCCCCCTATGGGGGCCGGCCACCCCCCACATGGAAAGGGGGAATCCCACCCCAAGTGGGATTCCCACCTTGGGTAGGTTTCCCTATCACATGGAAGGTTTTGGGTTCGGGTCTTATTCGGAGACTTGTAGTCCAACACTTGGGGCTTCCACCTATATAATGAGGGACAAGGGGAGGGGGCCGGCCACCCCAAGAACCACCAAGGTGGCCGCACCCCTTAGTGGCCGGCGCCCCCCTCTCCCCAAACCCTAGCCGCCCCGCTCCTCCACTTCCCGCACGCTTAGCGAAGCTCCGCCGGATTTCTCCACCACCACCGACACCACGCCGTCGTGCTGTCGGATTCAAGAGGAGCTACTACTTCCGCTGCCCGCTGGAACGGGGAGGTGGACGTCGTCTTCATCAACAACCGAACGTGTGACCGAGTACGGAGGTGCTGCCCGTTCGTGGCGCCGTGATCAAGATCTTCTACGCGCTTTTGCAAGCGGCAAGTGAACGTCTACCGCAGCAACAAGAGCCTCATCTTGTAGGCTTTGGAATCTCTTCAAGGGTGAGACTCGATAATCCCCTCGTTGCTACCGTCTTCTGGATTGCATCTTGGCTTGGATTGCGTGTTCGCGGTAGGAAATTTTTTGTTTTCTATGCAACGTTATCCTACAGTGATATCAGAGCCGTGTCTATGCATAGATGGTTGCACGAATAGAACACAATGGTTTTGTGGGCGTTGATGCTCTCGTTGTCTTTAGTTTGAGTACTTTGCATCTTTGTGGCATAGTGGGATGAAGCGGCTCGGACTAACTTTACATGACCGCGTTCATGAGACTTGTTCCTCGTTCGACATGCAACTTGTATTGCGTAAGAGGCTTTGCGGGTGTCTGTCTCTCCTACTATAGTGAAGATTCAATTTACTCTTCTATTGACAACATTAGTATCAACGTTGTGGTTCATGTTCGTAGGTAGATTAGATCTCTATCGAAAACCCTAAACCACGTAAAATATGCAAACCAAATTAGAGACGTCTAACTTGTTTTTGCAGGGTTTGGTGATGTGATATGGCCATAATGTGATGATGAATATGTATGAGATGATCATTATTGTATTGTGGCAATCGGCAGAGCCTTATGGTTGTCTTTAAATTTCATGTTGAGTAGTATTTCAAAGTAGTTGTAATAGTTGCTACATGGAGGACAATCATGAAGACGGCGCCATTGACCTTGACGCTACGCCGACGATGATGGAGATCATGCCCGAAGATGATGGAGATCATGTCCGTGCTTTGGAGATGAAGATCAAAGGCGCAAAGACAAAAGGGCCATATCATATCACATATGAACTGCATGTGATGTTAATCCTTTTATGCATCTTATTTTGCTTAGATCGCGACGGTAGGATTATAAGATGATCCCTCACTAAAATCTCAAGATAATAAAGTGTTCATCCTTAGTAGCACCGTTGCCAAGACTTGTCGTTTCGAAGCATCTCGTGATGATCGGGTGTGATAGAATCAACAAGTGCATACAACGGGTGCAAGAAAGTTTTGCACATGCGGATACTAAGGTGGCCTTGACGAGCCTAGCATGTACAGACATGGTCTCGGAACACGTGATACCGAAAGGTAGAGCATGAATCATATGGTTGATATGATGAACACTTTGAGTGTTCGCCATTGAAATCACACCTTGTCTCGTGATGATCGGACTTAGGTGCGGTGGATTTGGTTCGTGTGATCACTAAGACAATGCGAGGGATATTGTTTTGAGTGGGAGTTCACCTAGATTTTTAATTATGTTGAATTAAAATTTGAACTCAATTTGTCATAAACTTAGTCTAAACTTTTGTAAATATATGTTGTAAAGATGGCGTCCCCAATCAATTTTAACCAGTTCCTAGAGAAAGAAAAACTTAAGAGCAACGGTAGCAACTTCACCGACTGGTTCCGTCATGTGAGGATCTTCCTCTCTGGCGGAAATCTGCAATATGTGCTTGATGCACCGCTAGGTGACCCTCCTGCAGAATCTGAAACCGATGAAGTAAAAGCTGTTTACGAGACTCGGAAAACTCGGTACTCTCAAGTTCAGTGTGCCATCCTGTGCAGTCTGGAATCCGATCTTCAAAAACGTTTTGAGCACCACGATCCTCATGAGTTGATGAAAGAGCTGAAAGCTATTTTTGAGACTCATGCGGCCGTGGAATGCTATGAAGCATCAAAACATTTCTTCAGCTGCATGATGGAAGAAGGCAGCTCCGTTAGTGAGCACATGCTCGCCATGACCGGGCATGCGAAGAAACTCAGTGACTTGGGAATAGTGATTCCTAATAGACTGGGGATTAATCGTGTCCTTCAATCACTGCCACCAAGTTACAAGAACTTTGTGATGAACTACAATATGCAGAACATGAACAAGGAGTTACCTGAACTCTTTGGCATGCTAAAAGCTGCTGAGATTGAGATCAAGAAAGAGCACCAAGTGTTGATGGTCAACAAGACCACCAGTTTCAAGAAACAGGGCAAGTCTAAGGGAAAATTCAAGAAGGGTGGCAAGAAAGCTGCCACGCCTCCTGTGAAACCTAAGAACGGCCCTAAGCCTGATGCTGAGTGCTATTACTGCAAGGAGAAGGGACACTGGAAGCGTAATTGCTCCAAGTATCTAGCTGATCTGAAGAGCGGCCTTGTCAAGAAGAAGAAAGAAGGTATATTTGATATACATGTTATAGATGTTTATCTCACTGGTTCTCGTTCTAGTACCTGGGTATTTGATACTGGTTCGGTTGCTCATATTTGTAACTCGAAACAGGAACTAAAGAATAAACGAAGACTACTGAAAGATGAAGTGACGATGCGCGTTGGAAACGGATCCAAAGTCGATGTGATCGCTGTCGGACACTTCCTCTACATCTACCTTCGGGATTAGTTTTAAGCCTAAATAATTGTTATTTTGTACCCGCGTTGAGCATGAACATTATATCTAGATCTTGTTTAATGCAAGACGGTTATTCATTCAAGTCTGAGAATAATGGTTGTTCTATTTTTATGAATAATATCTTTTATGGTCGAGCACCTGAAAAGAATGGCTTATTTCTGTTAGATCTCGATAGTAGTGATACGCATATACATAACATTGATGCTAAGCGAATTAAATTGAATGATAATTCTACTTATATGTGGCACTGTCGTCTTGGTCATATTGGAGTGAAACGCATGAAGAAACTCCATACCGATGGATTACTTGAATCACTTGACTTTGAGTCACTTGATAGATGCGAAGCATGTCTAATGGGAAAAATGACTAAGACTCCATTTTCTGGTATGATGGAGCGAGCTACTGACTTATTGGAAATCATACATACCGATGTATGCGGACCAATGAGCATAGCATCGCGCGGTGGTTATCGTTATGTTCTAACCTTCACAGATGATCTGAGTAGATATGGGTATATCTATTTCATGAAACATAAATCCGAAACTTTCGAGAAGTTTAAGTAATTCCAAAGTGAAGTAGAAAATCAACGTAACAAGAACATTAAATTTCTACGATCTGATCGTGGAGGTGAATATCTGAGTTATGAGTTTGGCATGCATTTAAAGAAATGCGGAATACTTTCACAATTAACACCGCCGGGAACACCACAACGAAACGGTGTGTCTGAACGTCGTAATCGAACTCTCTTAGATATGGTTCGTTCTATGATGTCTCTTACTGATTTGCCGTTATCATTTTGGAGTTATGCATTAGAGACAGCCGCATTCACTTTAAATAGAGCACCATCAAAATCCGTAGAAACGACACCGTATGAATTATGGTTTAATAAGAAACCTAAGTCATCGTTCCTTAAAGTTTGGGGTTGCGAAGCCTATGTAAAGAAGTTACAACCGGACAAGCTAGAACCCAAAGCGGAGAAATGCGTCTTCATAGGATACCCTAAGGAAACTATAGGGTACACTTTCTATCACAAATCCGAAGGCAAAATCTTTGTTGCTAAGAACGGAGCCTTTCTTGAGAAACAATTTCTCACTAAAGAAGTGACTGGAAGAAAAGTAGAACTCGATGAGATTGATGAATCTATACTCGTTGATCAGAGTAGCGCGATCAGGAAACTGCTTCTGTACTGCACTTTGCAAGCAACAGAGGAAGCTAATGATAATGATCATGAAACTTCGAACGAGGAAACTACTGAACCTCGCAGATCGACAAGGGAACGTACCACTCCTGATTGGTATGATCCTTGTCTAAATGTCATGATTGTGGATAACAATGATGAGGACCCTGCGACGTATGAAGAAGCGATGATGAGCCTGATTCCAACAAATGGCAAGAAGCCATGAAATCCGAAATGGGATCCATGTATGATACCCAAGTAGGGACTTTGGTAGACTTCCCTCATAGCCGAAAGGCTGTCGAGAATAAATGGATCTTCAAAAGAAAAACAGATGCTGATGGTAATATTATCGTCTATAAAGCTCGACTTGTCGCAAAGGGTTTCCGACAAATTCAAGGAGTTGACTACGATGAGACTTTCTCACCTGTAGCGAAGCTAAAATCTGTGAGGATTTTGTTAGCAATAGCTGCATTTTTCGATTATGAGATTTGGCAGATGGATGTCAAAACGGCGTTCCTTAATGGAGACATTGAGGAAGAGTTGTATATGGTACAACCCAAAGGTTTTGTCGATCCTAAAAATGCTGACAAAGTATGCAAACTTCAGCGTTCAATCTATGGACTGAAGCAAGCATCAAGAAGTTGGAACCGACGCTTTGATAAGGTGATCAAAGACTTCGGGTTTATACAGTGTCATGGAGAGGCCTGTATTTACAAGAAAGTGAGTGGGAGCTCTGTAGCATTCCCGATATTATGTGTAGATGACATATTATTGATTGGGAATGATATAGAACTATTAAGCAGTGTAAAAGGTTATTTGAATAATAGTTTTTCAATGAAAGACCTTGGTGAAGCATCGTATATATTAGGCATCAAGATTTATAGAGATAGATCAAGACGCCTAATAGGGCTATCACAGAGTACATATCTGGACAAGATTCTAAAGAAGTTTAGAATGGACGAAAGTAAGAAAGGGTTCTTACCTATGTTACAGAGCAAAGTCTTGAGTAAGACTCAAGGACCGGCTACTGGCAGAAGAAAGAGAAAGGATGAGTAATATCCCCTATGCCTCGGCAGTAGGATCTATCATGTATGCCATGCTATGTACTAGACCGGATATAGCGCATGCCGTTAGTTTGACTAGCAGATATCAAAGTGATCCAGAATGGAATATCGGACAGCGGTCAAGAATATCCTGAAGTACTTGAAAAGAACTAAGGATATGTTTCTTTGTTATGGAGGTGACCAAGAGCTCGTTGTAGCGGTTACACCGATGCAAGTTGGAACACCGATCCCGATGACTCTAAGTCACGGTCTCGGTACGTGTTTATATTGAATGGTGCTGCGATAGGCGGGCAAGCTCGAAGCAGTGCACGGTGGCGAAGTCTTCAACAGAATCAGAGTACATAGCGGCTTCAGAGGCTTCATCAGAAGCGGTATGGATGAAGAGGTTCATTGTAGAGCTCGGTGTGGTTCCTAGTGCATTTGACCCATTAATCATTTACTGTGATAACATGGGTGCCATCGCCAATGCACAAGAGCCAAGGTCACACAAGAGGCTGAAGCATATCAAGCTGCGTTACCACTCGATTCGCGAGTACATCGAAGATGGAGAAGTAAAGATTTGCAAAGTACACACTGATCTGAATGTAGCAGATCCGTTGACTAAAGCTCTCCCTAGGGCAAAGCATGACCAACACCAGAATGCCATGGGTGTTAGGTATATTACAATGTAATCTAGATTATTGACTCTAGTGCAAGTGGGAGACTGAAGGAGATATTCCCTAGAGGCAATAATAAAGTGGTTATTATATATCTTTATGTTTATGATAAATGTTTATATACCATGCTATAATTGTATTAACCGAAACATTAGTACATGTGTGATATGTAAACAACAGAGTCCCTAGTATGCCTCTTAACTAGCTTGTTGATTAATGGATGATTAGTTTCATAATCATGAACATTGGATGTTATTAATAACAAGGTTATATCATTACATGAATGATGTAATGGACACACCCAATTAAGCGTAGCATAAGATCACATCATTAAGTTATTTGCTATAAGCATTCGATACATAGTTACCTAGTCCTTATGACCATGAGATCATGTAAATCACTTATACCGGAAAGGTACTTTGATTACACCAAACGCCACTGCGTAAATGGGTGGTTATAAAGGTGGGATTAAGTATCCGGAAAGTATGAGTTGAGGCATATGGATCAACAGTGGGATTTGTCCATCCCGATGACGGATAGATATACTCTGGGCCCTCTCGGTGGAATATCGTCTAATGTCTTGCAAGCATATGAATAAGTTCATAAGAGACCACATACCACGGTACGAGTAAAGAGTACTTGTCAGGAGACGAGGTTGAACAAGGTATAGAGTGATACCGATGATCAAACCTCGGACAAGTAAAATATCGCGTGACAGAGGGAATTGGTATCGTATGTGAATGGTTCATTCGATCACTAAAGTCATCGTTGAATATGTGGGAGCCATTATGGATCTCCAGATCCCGCTATTGGTTATTGGTCGGAGTGAGTACTCAACCATGTCCGCATAGTTCGCGAACCATAGGGTGACACACTTAAAGTTGGATGTTGAAATGGTAGAACTTGAATATGGAATGGAGTTCGAATATTTGTTCAGAGTCCCGGATGAGATCCCGGACATCACGAGGAGTTCCGGAATGGTCCGGAGAATAAGATTCATATATAGGAAGTCATTTTATGAGATTTAAAATGATCCGGAAGGTTCTATGGAAGGTTCTAGAAGGTTCTAGAAAAGTCCGGAAGAAACCACTATGGAAGGCGGAGTCCCAAAGGGACTCCACCTCCATGGCCGGCCAACCCTAGAGGGGGAGGAGTCCCAAGTGGACTCCCCCTATGGGGGCCGGCCACCCCCCCACATGGAAAGGGGGAATCCCACCCCAAGTGGGATTCCCACCTTGGGTAGGTTTCCCTATCACATGGAAGGTTTTGGGTTCGGGTCTTATTCGGAGACTTGTAGTCCAACACTTGGGGCTTCCACCTATATAATGAGGGACAAGGGGAGGGGGCCGGACACCCCAAGAACCACCAAGGTGGCCGCACCCCTTAGTGGCCGGCGCCCCCCTCTCCCCAAACCCTAGCCGCCCCGCTACTCCACTTCCCGCACGCTTAGCGAAGCTCCGCCGGATTTCTCCACCACCACCGACACCACGCCGTCGTGCTGTCGGATTCAAGAGGAGCTACTACTTCCGCTGCCCGCTGGAACGGGGAGGTGGACGTCGTCTTCATCAACAACCGAACGTGTGACCGAGTACGGAGGTGCTGCCCGTTTGTAGCGCCGTGATCAAGATTTTCTACGCGCTTTTGCAAGCGGCAAGTGAACGTCTACCGCAGCAACAAGAGCCTCATCTTGTAGGCTTTGGAATCTCTTCAAGGGTGAGACTCGATAATCCCCTCGTTGCTACCGTCTTCTAGATTGCATCTTGGCTTGGATTGCGTGTTCGCGGTAGGAAAATTTTTGTTTTCTATGCAACGTTATCCTACACCGACCCCTCCGCCTGTGGAGGCGGCGCTGCCTCTGAAGGGGAGCCCGAGGGTCGCTGCATGCCGACGGCAGGCGACACCGGCGTGGCACGCCCCAGCTCCGCCAGCTCCTCTGACCGTAGAGGCGATACTGCCTCCCGCGGCACGACCGAGACACGCTGTACGTCCGCAGCAGGTGGCACATGTGAATGGTCGGCAAAGGTTCTTGTAGCTCGGTACTTTGAAAAAGTTCCCGCCTTGCTCTCATTTCAACCTCCACAAGAATTGCACTGAATGTTATGTTTACAGTAACTTTACAAACTTAGCAATGTTGCCGTCACAAGCATGCAGACCACGCCGTTTTCAAAGTGGTTACAAAATAGCTGTAGAACTGTCTTCACGTCTCTTCACAGTTCCTGCCATTCATCGACTCTAGTAGCCCTTGAGTAGTTGGTCCATGAGAATTCAAATTCATCTCAATCTCATGCTTTTAACTCGGAGAGCTTGGTGGAGCTAGCATATCCAGATGATTTTAATTCAGAAAAAAAATGATGATCTTGGTCATGAACTTATCACATACATTGACAATGTGCGAGTGGATTAAAGGTTTGCTAAACTAATGGTGCAGACAAATAAGCATATTACTTCTCCATTGGTCTATCACCTTCTCAAATTAGTATTGATATTGCCAGTTGCCAAGGTGGAGAGATGCTTTTCAGCTATGAATGTTGTGAAGAAAAAGTTATGCAATAAAATGGATGATTAGTTTATGAGTGATTGTCTAATTTTCTATGTGGAGAAAGACATGTTTTCTACCATTACTTCTTCGAAATAGGCTTTCGCCCAGCTATATTAATATAGCAAACGACCCGATACAACGAACGCGCTGGGGCCGCAACACAACCAAGCCCAAAAGAAAAGAAAAGAAAGGAAAGAAAAACTAATGCTGACACCGGCAAATCGACGAAAACGATGACGACCCGCAACCGCTGCGCCCTCTGGAGAAGTACCACCACGCTCCTAGCACGCCGAGGCGCCGCATACCAAGCAACAACTTCAGCAAGGAGACGACGATGACGCCGTTGCTGCCCGGACTAGTCCTAGGGTTTCCCCCGGTATGCGGAGGGGATTGAGGAGGAGGTACACCCGACGCCCTTTAGGAAGGCAAGGTGACACCCGCAGGCGTCACCGCGTCGGTGTCGAGCATGCCGGCAGGAATTTCTCCCGACCCCCAAACCGACCACCCCAGACGCTCCGACGTGCTCCACCCCACATGCCGCCCACCAACACACGCCACCACGGTCTTGTAGCCATCCTCGCCGCCTAACTGTGGTCACTAGAACAGGGCCTAGAGGAAGAAAAGGGATGCAGCGGGGACAGGGGTAGCAGCACCGCAGCCACGCAGGAGGGAACTGCCTCCACCGCCTTCGCGGTAGCCGACCGGACGAGGCTACGAGGCAAACCAGCCCCAACCTAGCCCGGACGGACCCAAAAGGGCCCGCAAAGCCCCGCTGGTACGCTGCAGCTGGCCGGCCGAAGTGCCGCCGCCGCTCACCCACCGCCGCCCTGCCTCGTCTTCCTCCAGGGAGCGCCGCCGACGTGCCAAGCGCAGAACCCCCGCCGAGCCCCTCCGGGCCCCGCCTGGCCTAGATCTTGGTCGAGCGGGCCCTGCCATGGTGCCGCCTGCGCAGCTTCGCCGCCAACGGCCGCGCCGCTGCCCCTCCTCCCACCCAACGTGCAGGTTCCACGCTGCTCCGTCGGACCGACGCCCGCCGAGATGCACCGCCGCTAGCCCGAGGACCCCGCGCCCCCTTCTTCGCGGTGGGTAGAAGCCACCCCGCCGCCGTCGGCACCGCGCGGGCAACGCCCGCGGCGGCACACGCCGACGGCGGCGGCAGGGGAGGGCGGAGGAGGAAGACTGGGAGGGGGCTTGGAGAAGAGGCGCGGCCCGGCCGCCGCGGGGGCGGCGCGGGTCGCGGGAGGGAGGGAGGGTTTCGTTTTTCTACCATTACTAATGCTGAAGTGTTTGATCTTCTTAAGAAGATGAAAATCGATAAGGGAAACTTTGAAATGTGAGTGACTATATATGTTTCACTTAATTGAACTTGTTTAAAACTCGTGAAATTAACTTATCATTTTTGGTTAACTTACATAGGAAGACGGAACCTTCCCTTAAAGTTACAAAGTATTATGCTAATCTATGTTAAATATGTAAACACGTGGTTTAGGATTTCCATTACTCGGTATGTCTACTCCATTTAGTTTTAATAGATGTAAACCACAACTATTCATTTTCTTATGTTCCTCTGAATGTTATGGTTTTGTAGATTTCCCGTCAGAAAAAAAGCAACTGTATGCTCGATTCCCTAGTGCAAAGGGCTGCCTAGAAAATTTGATCCTACAAATCAAACAACATTGTAGAAAAAAAATCCCAAAAAATTTAATCCTACAAATTTTATATTCATACCATTTAAATTAGGCAGGCCCACAATTCTCATGTGTGCTGCGAGCGTTCCCGCCCGATTACCGTCCATACGCTATATGGCAAATATCCGGCCTGATTAGCTGTGTAATATGGGCCGGCCACCCAGCGAGCCCGAGCCCAAGCCCAAGCAGGGTACTGCCTACCGCACCGAAGCGAGCTGCACTGCCGAGCCGAAGCGGACGCCCCAATCTCTCGCCGTCGCTCCAAGCGAGTCCCTTCTACTCTATCCCCATTGTTTCGCCGGATTACCGCGCCACCGCCCCGCGGAGTGGAAAATCAGCTCAAGGACGCCGTCCGGGCAGGAGACGGGAGAGGAGGAGCCGGGCATCGGAGGCCTTTGTAGCTTCAGGCGCCAGCGACGAGCAATGTGAGAAACGGGAGGAGGCGCCCCGGAGGTTCAGGCAATACGAACTGTACGTCTGTACAGGCAGTTCAGGTAAGACGAACTGGTTCAGGTAAGAAGAACTCTGTACAGGAGGTTCAGCACCTCAGCTATCTATGATAACCATGTTATGTTATCGATTCAGATGCGTGTGCTGGTCGTCAACGTCTTGATCAGCGTGGTATCTATATATATATAGTTGTTAGATGAGAACATGAATGTTTGTCGGATATGTATTCTGACTATTAAGGGAGCTCGTACAATAGCCCAGCACCGGTTTTGGTAGGCATATAGGTTTTGATATGCTTTAGGTACTCTCGTACTAGTGTAGAGTTAAGCGGTTCGGAAGCATTTAATCATCATGAAATAATACCAGAGCATCTTCATACCAAAATCAGTACATTTTTTTAGATCAAATCCAAAGAGTACATTCTACCACCGGGTTATCCAGCTCCAGCTGCTTCCTCAGGTCTTACCAGATAGGCAGCAACGACTGCTTTGTCAGAAACTCCATCCAAAGAAACATAAACAATCCATATACCATACTGTGTTATTATATCCAATGACAGTTTTGTACCTGACAAGAAAATAAGTGAAATGAGAGGCACATCTATTTACACCATCTGCATCTCATTCCCCTTCGTTTTGTCCTGACTTCCTCCGCGATCTTGACAATACCAAAGAACATCATCCTATACACCACAATCATCCCACAGAGGATGGCAATGTTGACCCATTTAGAGTACCCCATCTCCACCTGGAGCTTCTCCTGCAGCACTTGATGGCCACTGATGGTGGCATTTTTCTCAACCAGCTGGTCACTCGGGAACGTCAGCCCGATGAACTCGTTCTTGTAGAACCCCTGCACCGCGTACTTGTGGAATGAGATGTAGTAGCAAGGATACTTCCACACTGGCTTCGGGAGATCCTTGGGGAGGCGGAAGAAACCACCGTTGAGCATCATCACCCCTTGCACTCCAGCCCCGACAATGATCCCCATTAGAAAGTCCGGCACAATGACGGCGATAATCATCATCATGCTCTCGACCAGCAATGTACACATGCACAGGTTGATGACGAAGTAGGCGAAGTGATCAGCCCCTTTGGTTAGCCCCGTCAGGTAGTACATCATTGCGCCGGGGATCACAGCTATGACTGCCAGGTATGGAGTGGCTGACAGTGTGTTCGACATCACAAACTCCGCCACACCGTAATGGCCGCTCAGCCTCTCCCTTCTGAATACCTGCGATGTAGAAACAAGGTGTGCAACCAGCTCTGGAGTTAGTCAGAGAAGAATATATATGTATCTGAGCGGACTTCCTGTTTCCAACTCGTCTGAGGAAGTGTTATAACTAAGTGTAACAAGTCGTACATTTTCAAATCTACAATTGCGCATTGTCTTAACGCAAGATCTTTTTAGACTAGCTTACAGTACAGCACCCTCCAGTCCTTGATTGCTGACATGTATGATTGATAATCTGAGCATGTAAAGCTTGAGATCTAATTAGCGGCTAGTTTCTCTAGCATCTCTGATAATTGAGACCTCTCTCTCTCTCCATGTAATATTGTTAACTTATTTAGTCGGGAAAATTGATAGATAACCTTAAGTAATGTTGTTATTTTTTACTTAATGCTACCAAATTATTTCAGTATTACGGAGAGAAGTACTCATGAAAATTTTAGTATGATGGGAGAGAAAGCAACCTTTACGTCCTCTACAAAAGAAGGGAATCCTCCAATTGCCATGAAAGTTAGAAGTGCGGTCGTATACATTATTACTTCACATCTGGACTGGAAAATAGGCAACGAGTCAATTTGTTGATATCTAACATGTTGTGTTTCCTAATAAATCATGTGATTGAACTTACCTGGATAGAACTGTAACTGTGGCCAACTTGGTAGAATATAGTGCCAAGACAAATGCCAATTCCTAGGAAAATACCCAAACGCATCCAATAGTATCCTATGTCTCTGTGCATATTTACAAATGACCTTCTGGTGAGTACAAAAACCTTTGTTGAGAAGCTGGCTTGTTCCCTCTGCCTAAATGGAGCTCCACCCTAGAATTTAGCACATATTATAATAACTGTTAGCTTTTAAATGTGTACACATCACTGGTTCAGCATCTATACTCCACGGCGAGAGTTTGCGCTGGTTCACTGAAATAAAAAATGACATGGCAGTACAAATGCTGATTTGATATGTTATTCTCTCTAGTTTTTATAAAATGATGGTTTGAACATACATTTAGTCGAATTTTAAAAACTTTGACCGCCAATTTTTCTTTTTGAATATTCAGATTGGGGACTTGAAAATCACATGTACATATTTTTTTCTTGTAATATATTTTCATAATATTATAGTTTTAAGAGTATATTATATGTAGGTATACTACAAATGAAACTAGTGATCAAAGTCTAAAGCATCATTTTTGTGAACAAGAGTATGTCGCTGAGTAAAATATCTAGTAAATATTTTTACAGTTAGTACATACAGATTGGTCTACATTTATGATGTTTTTGTAATCACCCACTTGGCCAAAATAATGAAGTATTCACTCTTCAGGAAAATGAGTTTGTAAACAACTTACTATCCCTTTCATCTCAGCTATTCGGTTCATTGTTTTTCCTGAGTAAGCAGGGGACTGGTAAGCATCTGTCAGAATGTCTATTGCTTCAATTGCTGTTTTTTCTCTAGCTTTGGAATTTTCAACAGGTTCCTGCATATGGGATCACATAGCTAAAGAAAACATATTCTTTTTTATTTGGAACATCATAAAAGGAAATAATAATAAAAATAGGTACCTCATCAAAATCCTTGTTGATTGTTCTCAGGAAGTGGTCTGATGGGTTCCTCAGTTGAGGACATGGGAAGCCACTTTGAGTAAAGAACTACACAAAATGAATGCGAAAACAACTCTTAAACTCAAAATTTGGTAAGAAGATCACGTCCTAACGCCAGATCAAAGTAATTGTGGATTGTAGTCTTAATTCATGGTAGAAGAGCTTGGATTTACCAATGATTATGTGGACGGGGAAGGGGGTATTCTTGTTTCTCATTATATGCCATAATAATTTTGGAGGTGTTATCCGCTGTCACAACCTTGCTATCTGGCCGATTGTCACAGTTTTTTTTTTTGTGGCTGCTCAAGTCACAACAAACTTATGACAACACAATTTTCTGAAAAGAGGTCATCAGCGTTTTTCGGTTTTGAAGAATAATATTATCCATCTGTTCCTTGCACCATTGAGTGCTAGGACGTTATTATCTAGGGTTTCCCATGCATTGGGACGGAAATGGGGGCTAATTTAGTTTGCTAAGCTATGGGTTACCTACGATAAATATTTTATTCTTAATTAGTAGTACTGTATTTTTTCTGCAGAGCTATAAGTGGAGTTCATTTGGCACCAAAGTGACTTCAATGTTGCTCCAAGGAGATAGGGAGATAGAGGCAGAAGTGTAGTATAATCACCTGGGTGGCATGGGACGCAGCTCCGAAGAAGACGGTCCTGCCAGAGGCAAGCAGGCAGAGGCCATGGAAGAGGTCAAAGACGTCATCGCTGGGCTGGTGCACCGCAGCGACAACGGTCATGCCCTCCCTGGCTGCGACCCTAGCTATGTGGCTCATGACGTGGTAGGAGGCGGCGCTGTCGAGCCCGCTGGTGGGCTCGTCCAGGAAGAGCAGTCGCGGCCGCGTGAGCATCTCGATGCAGATTGTCAGCCGTTTCCGCTGCCCACCGCTGATGCCCTTGGTCATGCGCCCGCCGATGCGCGTGTCCATGGCGTCACCGAGGCCCATCTCTTGGATCACGCCGTCAGCATGCGCGCGCTTCTCTGCCGCTGGCATCGTGCCTGGCAGCTGCAGCTGCGCCGAGTAGTAGATGGCCTCGCGCACCGACATCGTCGACATCAGAACATTGTCTTGGGTCACATAAGCCTTTTCAGTGTTCACAACCAAATCAGGATGATACATCAATTGTAAGTGCTTCTAGAGATGAACACATTTTAACGTTGGAAGTGTTATCTTACCGAGGTTCCAAAGGCAAGCTTCTCTCGACGGCCATTGATCAGAATCAACCCCTTTTCATTGACTCCAGGCCCTATCCTTCCTGCAATGTAAAGGAAATTAACTTCTTTAAGAAAATTAACTTCAATGGTTAAAACCAGGGACTCTCAATCGAACATTCTGCAATGTTGCACATGCACATGGGCGTGAATCGTTAGCGTAAATTCCTTAGTTGGAGCATTTTGTTTAAGGAAAATAGTCATCATCTCATTCTTGATTGCCCCTACCTCATGGGAGTTTGGAATTTGTCGGCTGATTGTGCTGGGGAGTGGGAGTGCAGGCTTGAGATTTTACTCACCGCCTGAAGAATGGTGTAGTGACAACACAGCTGGACTTTCTATGGACAATCTTTGGTCTATTTATTACAGTTGCTGGCACATATGGAAGGGGCATAACCACTGAGAGATATCACTTTGTTCTAGTTTGGCAAAATGACTTAGATTATGGAACGAAGGTAGATCCAGTGGGACACTTGGTGCCACTGATCCAAATCTCGTTAAAGCTCAGCCCACATTCTCCATTGTTATTAAGGCCTCTTTTGATTCATAGAAAAAAAAAGTATAAGAATAGAAAAATCGAATGTCATGTCTGCTTGAATTCTATAGACAGATGAAGTTTCTTTAATTGTAGCAAAGGAATTTTTCCATGAGGTATGAGCTAATATTTTTCCTATAGGATTTATACTACAAGATTTCTATAGAATTAATTTCTATAGGATATGACCTATGAATCAAACAACTTATATAGAAAAAAATTCATAGGATCTAAATTCTACACAATATCTGTACAAATCATATGAATCAAAGGAGGCCTAAATATTTGAGTTGGGTTAGATGCCCAGCGGGCTGACCTTGTGACCCACCCCATACCCATGCCTATCATGTAATAGACCTTGTTTGTCTTTCTGTAAATAAACTCTCTGTTCTTAAATGCATTGGCCTATTTCTTCAAACTAAGCCCTTTGTTTCCTAAGCAATGATGAAACAACACTGTTTCTACATTATGTTGATATGGACTAGAGAGCAATAAAGCACGCATTCGTGAGTGGTGGTAGATGCTAACATCATAAATGGAGAATGTAATGTCAATTATTTGTTCATTGTAGATGAAACCCTATTGTACTTCTTTTATTTCGGCGAAAACATCTGCAGTGTCGTAGGCGTACCGACAAAAACATCTGATGTGACAATGGCATAATCCAGTTGATAGCTCTGTGGTCACATGAATGTGTAATGGATGGAGGAGCAAATAGCACGAATTTTTGAGAGTGCCTAATCCTGGGATGTTTTAATTTTCATTATGTTATGTCCTCAGCTGTAGCCCATATTGTAACTCATGGCTAACAGAAGTTATGAAGCAATACAATGATTTCACAGCATTTTTTGTAGTTACAACCCATAAACACGTAATAAAAACTCATTTTCTGCTATGCGATGTGGAACTATACAAATCTTAGCTGCAAAGCCTGCGAACCACGTTGCAACTTATTTTGGTGGCTTACCACGCTTACCACGTTGCAACTTATGGCTAGCATACATCACAACGCAATCCAATGATCTGTGAGCCAACTGGAAATTAGTAAAAACCCCAACCTTTAATAACCATATAATAATATGAACATTATTTCGACGAAAATTCTCTCTGTGTTAGGATTTTCTTTTGATTACTTCGATGCTGTAACGACAGGGTTTACATGTCGTCATTGCAGCATCTATGCAAACTGGCATCTGGCATGATCTGATCATCGAAATGCTTCGTTCGCCAATTACCTTACCTCGTGGCGGCTCGTGCAGACACGATCGATCTATATGGTGCTCCGAAACCACGCTGCTCCTTGCGCGCATGAGCAATTCTTAGTCCTACAGGCATCTTTAATTCCCTCGGAGCAGTTTAGCCGTGTGCTCTATAGTCTTCTCGTCCTGTTTGCTAGCCAAGCTTGGCCCTCGCAGGTCGCAGAGCCACCCTAATATATCTTCCTAGCGGCAAAATTGATCTAGTAACAGATTCGACAAAAGTATCCACGTACGTCCACCTCTGTAGGTGCTCGTATGACAGACAACCAAACTCATCACTCATCACTCATCACCCACACGTACGTGCGTGCGTTTGGTGAAAACACCGTACGAAAATAGTGAGGGAGGAGAAGAATTTCGTTGCATAAATGATGAGTTGATGACGAACCTGCGAGAGTATCGAGGAGGGTGGTCTTGCCGCAGCCGGACGGCCCCATGATGGCGAGCACCTCCCCCGGCCCGGCGTGCCCGCTGATCCCGCTCAGGATGCTCACCGGCTGGGCGCCGTACGCGCCGCCCGCCACCGTGACGCACACGTCCTCCCACGTCAGGAACACCCCGGGATCGTCGACGACGTCCGTGCCCGCGCTCTGCGTCGGCGTTACCTCCACGCCGTCGAACCCCGCCACGGCCGGACGACGCTTCCACGGGAACATTCTAGCCAGCGACCTGCCCGCCCCTGCAGCTTCGCCGGAGCCGCCGGTCCGGGCGTCAGGTGTGCCGCCGCCCCAGCGCCAGAGCGGGCGCGACGGGCTCGGCGTCGGCGCCCATCGCGGCAGCGGTGACGACGAGACTGCCATAGGCGCACTCACGTGACGACGAGACACGCTACGTAGCTCGCTTGATTGGTTCCGAAGAAGCGTAATGGAACTGGAGCAGTGGCTAACATGGCCCGGCGCGAATTAATAGCCCTCGGGAACTCGGGATGCATGGGCAGGCAACACGTCGGTCGACGACCACGACTTGTTGCTCCGGCGTGTCCTACACCACGAACTTGCACTATAGCACTCTCTTGATTGGCAAAATAGTGCGAGCATGTTTAATAGAATGGCTTTTATAGCAGTGCCATATCATCTATAGTCTTTATAAAAGTATATTTATCGGAAATCCGTTTTGGAGCTCGGTTGTCATGGAGCTAAATAATCAAAATTTGAAAACACAATTTCAAAGTTTTAGAAAATTCGAAAAAAAATCTAGACTTAGATAATGGTGTACTCCACCAACATGCAAAATATCAACCCATAATACTTTATATATTCTGGGCTTAACAAAAATGACAAAATCTAACTTAGATCTGAGATTTTGTCATTGTTTGTGCAGCCTAAAATACTTGGTATTTTGTGGTGAGACTTTTTCGTGTTGGTAGATTTCATTATTCCCTACATCTTGGATATTTTAACCATTTTTTTTCTCTTTTCAACCGTTCAAAGTAGGCTCCATGTCGCTCGTGACCCAAAAATCCGAACTTTCGCTATATGTCTAGACTCTGTTGTAGTTGCTATGGGACTTGAGATAAAGTTGTTGTTGGGTGTGCTCCTAACTTGGATTAAACCGGTAGACGATGACAAATTAGTTATGGGTGGTCATTGATTGGCCGACACACGAATTCTGAAAGCACCATGCCATGGCCCATGGATAAGGGCACAATCATGTACAAATGAGTTTTTTTTTTCAAAAAATAGAACACCATATTGTTTATTTTATTTTTTTATCTTTTGAACAGGAAGCTTTTTTAATGGACGATGCAAGTACTACTACTACATATATAAAACTAATTTTTTTGAAAGTTTTCACATATAAAACTAAATATCGTTGAAAGTTTGCAGAATCATAATCATCACTAGTACAAAGCAACATATTAAGTGTGACATATCAGGTGTACATCGTACCAATAAAAGAGAATTTAAATCTTGAATATTAGCAATACCGAGATGCTCAAACTCTTTCTTCTTACAGACAGAATGCCGTGTCCATTGATCCTTGATACTTTGGAAAAAGAGAGTCGAAGAGACCGGCCTTTGTTGTTGTCACTTGTATATATGGCGCTTTTGCTATCCCCTGATGCGGGTGATGTAGTTTTGGTGTTTGGTGGCTAAGTTGGGGGTCGTGTGATGGAAAAAAAAAAAAGCACATCAAGTGTGACATTATGATTGAAAGGTAGGGGTTGCTAGCAAAGTCGAGTGAATTGCGATAAGGCCGGCCAAAATTGTATTGACAAAGAGAATATATTAATATCGTGAAGATCTGTAACAACGTAGTTCCTTAATGACAGTACAAATGCACACAACTAGAAAAAGAAAAAGAAGCTAAAAAGGAGAAAATTCCCGCTACAACGATCTAAAACTTGTAGCATCAGTACAAACACCACCCAGACAACACATGAAATCCAAATTCTCCAAAAATGACACCTCCAAAAAGGAAACAATGGGTATAGCCATGTGAGGATGGGTAACGGGTAAACCCAGAGAGGATGGGTACGATATGAAATGGCTGAATGGCTCCACTGATGCTTCTTTTGACACATTTACAGTAGGGAAATGTCATTTCATTTATATAAAAAAGAATATTTACAGACCTAGGATAGTTTATTTGTCCGGAACGATATTACGCTAGTATTGCAGGTCAATTTGCTTTACATAGGGTGGGACATGCGCATCACTAAACGTTAACTTCAGGTCCCCCTCAGTAATCACCTGCAACACCAATTTTGAGATGAATGTTGACGTTTCAAGGAACTTGCATAAATATCATCATTACCGTCCTACAGCCATTGGTTATACTGGTGCAATAGGATATCCTTTTTATAACCTTTGTATTCAGGTGCAAAGCTTGCCACACAGAAATATCACTGTCCGGACAATTAGAGCTTAATGCCAAAGCTTCAAGAAACATGACAGTAAAAGGCTGAGGAGAGAAAAGCGTTGCATCTGGTCGATAATCAAAGCTCCAAGAAATGTTAATTGTTGTTTACTTGAGTCAAACGCTCACGCAATCGAGAAATGAGTTGATGTCTGGAAGCATTATTTCTCACATCGATCAGTGTCCCGATCACCAGCACGTCAGGAAGAGGAATATGGCCACCTGAACTTATCTGAATATCTTGGCTTGGGTAGTGCCACCAAAGAAGAAAACAAAACTGATACAGAAAAAAAAGTACTTTTGTTATGGACCTCTCTCTCTCTCTCTCTCTCTCTCTCTCTCTCTCTCTCTCTCTTGTGGCATGTAAACAGAAGCATCTAATAACTAAACATATAAGGCCACTGTTAAATATACAAATTTTATCTATATGCCACTGCTAATCGAGAAACATTGAGTATTTTTACCTAGTAGGATGGTGCTCATTAATGCGAAATTACATGCAGCCATAGAGATAGAGGCACCACGCGCAATATGCTAATTAACACAAACACGAAAGCGAAAGCATTTCCACATAACTAATTATGCTATTTATTAGTTGATTTTTTTGTTAGTACTACCTGATATATGGACTTGTGGCCTTGTATACAATAAACGGAGGGAGTAGTTAAGTATTTAAAACTACACACCTTCGTGTAGCCCCTAAATTTTTTGATCTATCTTTTAAAAGTTAGCTCCGTAATTCTTTCTTGGGCACAACAAGAATAAGTACACAACATGTTAGGGAAAAAAGTAACATTGGTAATAATAATTTAGAAACGGTTGTTGCTTTTCATGGTAATCAGTGAAGTGTCCTCCACGTAATAGGAATATACTAGTTTAGCCATGGTTGCTTCTGATGGTAATCAGTGAAGTAATGGGAACACTAGTGGAAAACAGGCCATTTGATCCGGGTGGTAAGCGCCTTTTATCGCGGCGGCCAGCCGCGACAAGAGAGGCGCGACAAAAGGGTCAACCTTTTGTCCCGGGTCGCTTACGACCCGCGACATAAGGTCCACCACGTGGCAGCCGCGGGGCGCGCAGGGCACAGGCCCTTTTGTCGCGGGCGGTATTACCACCCGCGACAAAAGGCCCTCTACGTGGCGCGCGCACAACGCTGCTGCTTTAGGGTTTGAGGGGTGCAGCACCCCTCCCCCCCGCCACCGACCGCCTGTTATTTCATTTTTTTCGTTCGAAAATAAAAGTTGCATATATTTGTACGCTACTAGAAGTTGTACACGTTCATTCATTATATATATATATATAGATCGATCAAACAAATATTGGAAGCAAAAGTCGATTCCCCTTACACATATTCGTAGATTCCCTACATATATACATGGAGCTCACGATCGACAAGCGGTACTAACGACCGTCTATTTGGAGGTAGAGCATCTATTTGGACTAAACAAGCATTTGTTGTTTATTACTTCTCTAACCAAAAGTCCCGCCAGTTCCTCCGCGATTCCTAGTGCGTGTTCCTTTGGTTGGAGTTTGTCCCGCATGAAGTCGACCTATATACGAAAATGAGATGAGTATGACTATATCAGTCTTGATAACGAAATATTGATGATAATAAATAAAGTTGTGAATGTTATTGCTTACGTCGAATTTATTTTTGTTCTGCTTCTCAGTGGTTAACATGCGAATGGACTCGCAAACGTAGTATCCACATAGATTCGTCCCTTGTGGCTGCTGGGGGCACGGTACAGGAGTAAATGTTAGCTTCTTTGCAAAGGTAATCTCCTTATGATGATTCTTCAAAGCTTGCCAAGCCCTGCCAGGCAAAAGAATGATTGAATGAGTGGAAAATTAATTGATATCTCACGAAAGATAAAGCGCGGCGATGAAGGAAATTACACTTGGAGCAACTTCTGCAAGTCCTGGAACCCGTCCACGCCTCTACTCAGTGGGTCTTTTACTTCAACTATTCCCTTATCAGGTTGAATGTCTAGTAGAATCCAGTGGAAGCTGCACATGTTATGCATATACGTCAGGAATTACACATAACATCGAGTAAGAAAAATTGAATGTGCATAAAAGATCATTAAGACTCTCACTCGTAGTTGTAAGGAAACAATATTGAATCACAGAAATATTGCTCCCCCAAAAACCTTAGTAGGTTTCCCCCCGTTTCTTCGTGTTTATGCTTCACCGTTTTAACATGTATTTTATCTGGGTCAATAAACCCAACATTGATAATATTATTACTTTTGCATTCACTGATCTTCGATGCATAAGAGAACACATAAGATATAATGAGTATATATATGCAATGAAAACGAACATGAACTGAATGAAAATGAACTTATATGTAGTTAACAACTTACAAGCAATAGCAACTCATGAGAGATTTGTCGAGGGCATCTAGATTGAATAACTGCCAGAGTTCATTCATCTCAATATGGATCTCCTCCTTTCGGTAGTAATATTCCCATGGTATACTCGCCACGATGTACATTATGTTCTCCTTGCATGCATCAAGGTACCACTGATGCAAATTCCGCATATGTGTTGGCAGTTTATGCAGCTGCTCTCTGCTGACCAAGTCAGCCCCGTAGACAAATTTAGGAGCTATATCAGCAATGGGTAGTGCAGCATCTGCTGCAAGTAGCAATTCCTCCACGGTAACTGAACATGAAGCCGCTAGCCTTGCAGCTTCTTCCATATCGATACCACCATGTTCCTGGTACACCTTGGGAACATTAAGCACTTTGAGTGCTGGGATCGATTGTTTGGGCTGAGCACCGAGGAGGGGAACTTCCTTTCTCTTTTTGCCTTTTGTCGTTTGCTTGGCCTTGAGGGGTGCACTTGTTGAACTTGACTTTTTCTCAGCTGCACTTCTAGCTGATGATTTGCTCGTGCCAGCAATATCCTTCTCCTTAGCCTTTTCATCCTTCTTTTGGTAAATTACCTTCGCAAGAGTGCGTGTATAGTCATCCTTCTTCTCGTGTAACTCATACTGCGATGGTGTGTTCAGAAAACTAGTAGCATATTCTATTTGCTTCTCTGTGTATGGCTCTGGCGCAGGAGGTTTTGGCTTATGAAAAAAATCATAATTGTATTTCTTAACAATGGCATCATTTTCCTCCGGGGTACGATCGTAAGGACGGGGGGGAGGAACCTTTGGTACTTTTGGGAGGGGCGACATCTTGCGGACAGGACTCTTGAAACGCTTCCGGCTGGGTGCATTCCGAGTCTTAGTGGGCGGAGGCGGCGGCACTGGAGATGGAGATGGACTACCGATGTCGTGGTCGACGTCGTACCCACGGGGTGATGGTGGCGACATGTGATCAGTAGGAGGAGGTGATGGTGGCCTGCGATCACCTGGAGGAGGTGATGGTGACCTGCTGGGACGACTGGTACTAGGTGCTACCCAGCACGGCAGCCTGATGTTCTTCTTTTCCCAGAGAATGATTTCTCCCAGCACCTCTCTGAGTGTAAGCCCCCCATCACCTCCAGGGATATCGAGCTCCAATGTCTCCCACGACGGGACAACTGAATCCATCCCGACACGAGCATAGCCAGCTGGAATCGGATTGCCATGCCATGTTGCCAGCTCACCTTCAGGTCCAAATGCCGGTAAGACATAGCCGACCGCCACCTTAACAGAAACCTTCCTGAACACCTCATGGAGATCACAAGGTGTTTGCTCCTTGATTCCATCCAAGGGGTCGCCAGGACCGGCATCTATCATCATCCGTGTAGGAGGGGCCTCCGAGTCGGCCACGCTGCTGTCTCGTCGCTGAGATATGTCAGCGGTATTATCTGGCGGGCGCTGTCCTTTTAGTTCATTTATCTCCCGCTGCTGCTGCTGAAGCTCCCGCTGCTGCTGGTCAAGTCGGCGTTGGAACTCGGCCATCCGGTCATTCTGCACCTCCAGCTGGCGTTGTTTAGCTCTCGCTCGGCATCTATAAGTCTCCCCGTCGGCCGGAAACCCAAGCGACCACGGAACACTAGGGCCGAAGCCTCTTGTTCGTCCTCCCTTCTCAGGATTACCGAGGACAAGCGTCAGCAAGTCTTTCTCTCTATCGGGAGCAAACTTTAGTTTTCCCGCCTTTATATCTGTCGTCACTTCAATCCATTTTTGCCTGGGTACCCTAACCCTGGTGTCACTTTCAACAATGTTCCCTGTCTTCATGTCATACTCACAGCCATGCGCGAGGAACCAATTTCGAGCCCTAGTGTCCCATCCTTCTCGCGTGGGTTCTGGAGTGATCCCGTTCAGCTCCATCTCAGCCTCTTGTGCATCCCACTTAGGCATGGCTACTCCGTAGCCCCCTCGCCCCGTATGATGGTGATATTTCTTTTCGCTTGCATTCTTCTTGTTTTTCGTTGACAGGTTCACAGCCTCCTCTGATTCTTTGTACCTCACAAATTCTTCCCAGTTATGCTCCTGCTTCGCTAGGTAGTTCTCGAATAATGGAGGCTTCTTGTCTTTCTTATAATTTTTCCATAACCGGTTCTTATACGCCTGGAAAAGTTCCCCCATCTTCTTAAGAGCCCATTTCTTCACTAGCGCCCGCTGCTTAGCATTCTCAGACTCCGATCCCAAATCTGGCAAAGTGAAATGTGCCATGAGGTCGCTGAAAAGTGTGTCTTTGTACCTATCGGCAACCTGATTTTCGGACACATTCTTGGTCTTGTTCCATTCTCTGACAGTGATCGGGATACGATCTCTAACCACAACTCCGCACTGATTTTTGAATGTCACTCCGACATTCGCGGGTACCACCGGTTGGCCTTCCGGTGATATAGCTTCAATTGTGAAGTGGTCTTTTTTGGTCAACTTCTTTGCCGGGCCTCGTTTCTCTATCTTATCTTCGGAGGCCTAAGAGAATACATATAGAATTGCATTAATGCCTCTATACTAATGCCTCAATACATATGTACATATAGAATTCCATTAATACCTCATCATGACCGGAGCCGTCGGCTTCTCCGTCACCGGAGCCGTCGGCTTCTCCATCACCGGAGCCTTCGGCTTCTCCATGACCGGAGCCGTCGGCTTCTCCATGACCGGAGCCGCGGGCTTCTCCATCACCGGAGTCGCGGTCTTCTCGGTCGGCTTCTGTACCATCGCGGATTATGTCCGCGAACATGTCTTCCTGTTCCAAGTTCCGTTCGAATGGATCCATTGTTTCTGCAAAAGAATTAAATCGATAAGTACATGTTCTAACCCTAACCCTAATCAAACACAAACCAAACCCTAACCCTAATCGGCGACACGTGTTTGCGAGAGGGAGAGGGTGTCGGCGACGCGTGTTTGCGAGAGGGAGAGGGTGTCGGCGACGCGTGTTTGCGAGAGGGAGAGTGTGTCGGCGACGCGTGTTTGCGAGAGGGAGATGGTGTCGGCGACGCGTGTTTGCGAGAGGGAGAGGGTGTCGGCGACGCGTGTTTGCGAGAGAGAGAGAGGGTGTCGGCGACGCGTGTTTGCGAGAGAGAGAGAGGGTGTCGGCGACGCGTGTTTGCGAGAGAGAGAGAGGGTGTCGGTGGACGCGTGTTTGCGAGAGAGAGGGTGTCGGCGACGCTAGTTTGCGAGAGAGGGTGTCGGTTTGCGAGAGAGGGTGTCGGTGTCGGTGGAGAGAGGGTGTCGGCACAAACTAAATCCATAAAGCAAATACATATACTAAAAAACCGTAAATACATATACTAAACATTTTTCTAAACTAAACATTTTTCAACCTAAAACTAATCAATTAACTAACTAAACCTAAACTAACTAACTAAACCTAATTAAACTAACTAACTAATTACAGAACTAATTACATACATAACTAAAACTAACATACATTACATACTAACTAAATTAACTCAATTACATTACATTACATACTAATTACATTACATACTAATTAGACTAACTAATTACATACTAACTAAACTAACTAATTACATACTAACTAAACTAACTAATTACATTACATACTAATTAATAACTAATTAACACAATTAAGTACAAAAAAATGAAAAAAAAGGCAGGGCGCGGCGGCGCTACCTCGGGCTTGCAGACGGCGGCGCGCGCTGGAAGCTGAGGCGCCGGCCGCGGCGGCGGCCCGAGGACGCGCAGTGGCGGCGAGGCGCGGCGCAGAGAGGAGAGCGCAGGCGGCGGCCGAGGCGCGGCGCGAGAGGCGGCAGAGGCACGGCGGCGGCCCGAGAGGAAGAGGCGGGGCGGCGCAGAGGACGGCGGCCGGAGGCGAGGAAGACGGCGGCGGCGCGGCCAATTTTGGCAGCCTGGTGGCGCAAAATCGTCTAGGGTTGGCCTCCGGGGAGTCGCGGGTGGCGGCTCCGCCCGCGGCTCCGCCCTCTTATACCCACCCCCTTTTGTCGCGGGTGGGGGCTTGACCCGCGACAAAGACCCCCTTTTGTCGCGGGTCAAGCCCCACCCGCGACAAAAGGGGGGGTCTTTTGTCGCGGGTCAAGCCCCCACCCGCGACAAAAGGCCTTTGGGGCTGATCCGCGGCACAGCCCATCCAACGGCTCTGGCCGTTTGAATCCAATGGCCTAGAGCCGTTGGATGGGCTGTGCCACGGATCAGCCCATCTATACCTCTTCACCCTTTTATTTTTTGTATTTTAAATTAATAAAACTATTATTTCAATAACTTTTGAATGGTAACTCAAATACAAATGTTTTATATATGAATATTGATCAGAAAAAGGTAATGAACATGAATATGACATCCATATACCTATTTGCATCTCGCGTCATATGAAACATTGATAGTCGGGTATGTTTCACCCCTATGCACCGCCGCCGTGCCACACGTGTCGCGTCCCCGTGCCACGTGTCGCGTCCCGTCGACGCCGTCGTGCGACGTGTGGCCACCGCTTCCACGTGCCTCACCCGCCGACGCCGTCGTGCGACGTGTGGCCACCACTTCCACGTGCCTCACCCGTCGACGCCGGCGTGCGACGTGTGTAGCCGTGGCTTACACGTGCCATGCCCGCGTGCGCTATATATAGCGACGAGTGTGGGTGCAACCACACGTCGCCACCGCCTCCTCCGCTCATTCATCTCCGGGATGCCTCCACGTCGTCGAGGGGCGTCCGGTTTCCGTGGCGTTCGAGTGCGTCCGAACGGTAGGTTCTACGCCGAGATACGCGCCGGTGGCTTCCGCCTCACCCTCGGCACGTACAACACGCCGGAGCTGGCGGCGCGCGCTTACGACGCGGCGGCGTGGCGTTTTCGGCGGCCACAGTGCGACATGAACTTCCCGGATGTTGAATCGCTAGAGGAGGCAGAGTTCCTCGCGCCACCGTCGTGCCTCGTCGACGACGAGGACCGTCGACGGCACCGCCAGGTGCAGCGCAGGATCGCCATCGCCGAGCACGACGAGCAGTTGATGCGCCAGTGGAGGGCGCAGTTCCCCAACGACGTCGACAACACCGACGCGTTCGTCGCTATCCTTAGGGCACAACGCAGGTCCAACAGGCGCCACCGTCGGGCCGTCGCCAACTTCGAGCTCGAGAACCCGAATACAACTTGGACCGAAGACGACCCTCGGTGGGATGACATTTGGACGGAGACAACCTCCGACGACGACTGAGACTAGACTAGTAATTTATCTATTTTATTGTAATTTCAATAAAGTCGTTGTCGGTTCTATTAGTTTAAATTTAGTTTATAAAGTCGTTGATGGTTGTTTGTTCAATAAAGTGGTTGACACGAAATTTATTACGACTGAACTGAAATTAAAGTACAGAGCTCAACTGAAAATTAAGATACATGGCCAGATTCGAATGTTGGAGCCATTCAATCATAGTCGTGCCTAGCCCTATAATACTCGCCACTGTAGTCATCATAGTCGCCGACGTCATCGTCGCTAGCATCGGGGTCGTGGTTGTCCAACCTCGGCGGGTGAGCACGCGTGGGCTGGGATTGAGGGTAGCGCAGGCGGGGGCCACGATAGGCCAGGACGCTCTGGAGAGTCCGGCCGCGCCACCACATCCGACGGCCGGCCTCGTTGAAGTTCGAAGGAGGCGGGCCGTCCTCCTCGTACCTGGCAACCGCCCTCTCACGCCGATTGATGAAGAAGCTATCCCAAGTCGGGCTGTAGTCGGGATGCCACTGGGGATTCCTCCGCTGCTCAGGCGTGAGCTCGAAATAGTAGTGGTTCGTGATGGCCATCTCGCGTGGCACACCAAGAGGGATAGGAGGGACCGGTACGCCTCCGACGCTCAGCAACCAGCCGGTCGGGACGCGGTAGCCGGGCGGGCAGGGGTAGTTCGAGGCGCAAAGCGCCTCCGCCTCCCGGGGTGTTAGACATACGATGGAAGTCATGGGAGAGAGTGATGAGGTTTGCAGATATGAGTCCAAGCCTACATATATATAGTGGAAAAATGGCGGGAATGCGGGAAGAAAATAGGCGGGAACGAAGTGGCGCGCGAAACTTTCATCCCGGGTGGAGGCTCAAACCGCGACAAAAGACTGGGGGAGGCTTATCTAGGAGGGCCTTTTGTCACGGTTGGTGGCTGCAACCGCGACTAAAGCTGTCGGCAGGATAAGGATGTGTCGGTAACCTTTTGTCACGGTTGGTGGCTGCAACCGCGACTAAAGTTGTCGGCAGGATAAGGATGTGTCGGTAACCTTTTGTCACGGTTGGTGGCTGCAACCGCGACTAAAGCTGTCGGCAGGATAAGGACGCGTGGGTGGACGCACTGCTCGATGAGATAAAGCATGTAGCGCACGACGGCCTGTTGAAGGAATAAGACAAAGTAGAAGCGGTGCCGTGCCTATAAAAGGAGCATCGATACGCCTTGCCAAGCAGATCAACAAGCCAAGCACAGTTTCATTCCCATGGATGAAGGAAAGGGTTGGGAAATCTCCCGTGGCGCAGCTTCTCGAAGATGTCGTTGGTGCACACGCCCTACGGCATCTTCGGAAGCTGCTCCTCGGAAAAATTTCCATGCAAGCCCGTGAAAGGGTTCTCATTATTACATAAATGTAGAGATTGTCTTGGGAACTATATATGAAGAATACATTATTACATCGACATCTAGTGTTGTGATCTTCTACGCCGTAGCCATGGAGAATCTTCATCATTTAGCAAGATGTTTGGGTCAATTTTCACCGTGAAGGGCGGAATTTCTTTAAACTTATTATAATCTTCTGACATGTCTGTCTTGTCATCCACTCCCACGATGTTTCTTTTCCCCGAAAGAACTATGTGGCGCTTTGGCTCCTCGGTTGATGTATTCTTTTGTTGATTTCTTTTTCTTGATTTGCTAGACATGTCCTTCACGTAGAAAACTTGAGCCACCTCGCTGGCTAGGACAAAAGGCTCGTCCAGGTACGCAAGATTGTTGGGATCCACTGTTATCATACCGTACTTATCGTCAGTATGTATAGCGCTGAGCTTCACCCATTTGCACCGAAACAAAGGGACCTTAAAAGTGGGACCATAGTCAAGTTCCCATATCTCCTCTATGTATCCATAATATGTGGTGGTCTGCCCATTCTCGTCTTTTGCATCGAAGCGGACACCGCTGTTTTGGTTGGTGCTCTTTTTATCTTGGTCGATCGTGTAAAATGTATTCTCATTTATCTCGTACCCTTGGAATGTACATATGTTTGAAGATGGTAACCTGGCCAACAAGTACAGCTGCTCCACAACAGATGGGTCATTAATGAGATATCTTTGCAACCAACTGCCGAAGGTATTCATGTGTTGACGTGTAATCAAGGACTCGGGCTGGCCCGGGTTTATTTCTCGTAAAACATTCTTATGTTTCTCGATGTACGTAGCCACCAAGCTTGAATTGTATAGAACTGTGTAGTGTGCTTGATTGAAAGAAATCTTGTCCCTCCACACCGTTGCTTTCCTTCCTAGTGTGCCTTTTCCAGTCAGCCTCCCCTCATACCGAGATTCAGGAACACCAATCGGCTTAAGGTCAGGAAGAAAGTCAACACAAAACTCAATGACCTCCTCAGTTCCGTAGCCCTTTGAGATACTTCCTTCCGGCCTAGCTCGGTTATGAACATATTTCTTTAAGACTCCCATGAACCTCTCGAAGGGGAACATATTGTGTAGAAATACAGGACCGAGAATTCTAATCTCTTCAACTAGGTGAACGAGGAGGTGCGTCATAATATTGAAGAAGGATGGTGGGAACAACAACTCGAAGCTGATAAGACATTGGACCACATCTTCCTGTAATCCTGACAAAGTTTCTGGATCCATTACCTTCTGAGAAATTGCGTTGAGGAATGCACATATCTTCACAATGGCTAGTCGAACATTTTCTGGTAGAAGTCCCCTCAATGCAATCGGAAGAAATTGTGTCATAAGCACGTGACAGTCATGGGACTTCAGGTTCTGGAATTTTTTTCTCCTTCATATTTACTATCCCCTTTATATTCGACGAGAAACCAGACGGAACCTTGATACTGAATAGGGCTTCAGAAAAGATCTCCTTCTCTTGTTTGGTAAGAGCGTAGCTGGCAGGCCCTACAAACTGCCCTGGATGATTGCTGTTTCGTCCTTTATGACGTTCCTGGTCCTCCCGTGCTTCTGGTGTATCTTTTGTCTTTCCATACACGCCCAGAAAACCTAGAATATTCACACAAAGATTCTTGGTCAGGTGCATCACGTCGATTGCAGAGCGGACTTCCAGGACTTTCCAATATTCTAGCTCCCAAAAAATAGATTTCTTCTTCCACATGGGCGCGTGTCCGTCATCGTCTTTCGGAACAGGTCGACTGCCTGGACCCTTTCCAAAGATAACATTTAAATCCTTGACCATGTCAAATATATCAGCACCACTACGGGGGACAGGCTTCGGACGGCGGTCTGCCTCGCCATCGAAATGCTTGCCTTTTTTCCTTAAGGGATGCTTGCGCGGAAGGAAACGACGATTGAACGGGTACACAACTTTTCTGCTTTTTCCCAAATATTTACTTTCAGTCTCATATAAACAGTGTGTGCATGCATTGTATCCTTTGTTCGTCTGTCCTGAAATGTTACTGAGAGCAGGCCAATCATTGATGGTTACGAATAGCAACGCTCGTAGGTCAAATTCTTGCTCCGTGTGCTCATCCCACACACGTACACCTGGTTTGGCCCACAACTCCAAAAGTTCATCGACTAATGGCCTTAGGTACACATCAATGTCGTTGCCCGGTTGCTTTGGGCCTTGGATAAGCACTGGCATCATAATGAACTTCCGCTTCATGCACAACCAAGGAGGAAGGTTGTAGATACATAGAGTCACGGGCCAGGTCTGTGATCGCAGCTCTGCTCCCCAAAAGGATTCATGCCATCTGTACTTAGACCAAAGTATAAGTTCCTTGCCTCACCCGCAAAATCCGGAACTCTCTCGCGATGTTTCTCCACCGCCGACCATCAGCGGGGTGCCTCAACATCGCGTCTTTCTTACGTTCTTCCATGTGCCATCGCAACAACTTGGCATGCTCTTTGTTTCTGAACAAACGTTTCAACCGTGGTATTATTGGAGCATACCACATCACCTTCGCAGGAACCCTCTTCCTGGGTGGCTCGCCCTCAACATCACCAGGGTCATCTTTTCTGATCTTATACCGCAATGCACCACATATCGGACATTTATTCAAATTCTCGTACTTCTCACCGCGGTAGAGGATACAGTCATTAATACATGCATGTATCTTCTACACATCTAAACCTAGAGGGCAGACAAGCTTCTTTGCTTCATATGTACTGACGGGCAATTCATTATTTCTTGGAAACAGCTTCTTTAATATTATCATCAATTTCTCAAATCCCGAGTCAGTCACACCGACCTCTGCCTTCCATTTCAGCAATTCCAATATGCTACCCAGCTTTCTATGACCATCTTCACAACCTGGGTACAATAATTTGTGGTGGTCCTCTAACATCTTGTCGAACTGTAACCTCTCCTTATCCGTGCCACAGTCTCTTCTTGCATCAGAAATGGCCCGACGAAGATCATCATCAACAGGATCATCTGATGCCTGTTCTTCACCTCCTTCTTCTTCATTGTCGTCAATTGCGGTATCAAAGCATTCAGAGAACATAGATCGGTACTTGTCATCATTATCTTCTTCTTCATCGCCGTCTTCCATCATAACCCCTTCTTCTCCGTGCTTGGTCCAAACATTATAGCTGGACATGAATCCAAACCGAAGCAGGTGGCTCTTAATGTCTCTTGAGCAAGAGTAATCCTTCTCGTTCTTACATTTTAGACATGGACAACACATAAAACCTTGCTTCGACTTGTTGGCCTCGGCCACAAGCAGGAAAGAATTCACGCCCTCTCTGAAAGCGGGAGCACATCGGTTACCGTACATCCATGGATGACTCATCTGCATCATAAGTACAATTATATATATATCAGATGCAATCACGTTGCTAAAATTAGTATTGTACGAACTATGCATATATATATAGTCGAGAAAATAGTTGTTAGCCTTTTAGGATCAAAAAGAGGAGAAATCTTATCAAATAAAACCAAGTGGCATCCCTCTCACAAGCATTCCATCAAACACCTCTTGTGCACATGTAGAAAAAATGAGCTAGCATACACCTCCACCTTCACCACCAAGGAAAAAATGAGGTGGGGGTGGCTGGCTGCTTCTATATATAGGCATGGCCCTTTTGTCGCGGGCGTATTACGACCCGCGACAAAAGGGGTGCCGACAGGAGGCGCCAGCCCTCAGACCCCTTTTGTCGCGGATCGTAATACGGCCCGCGACAAAAGGGCGCGACAAAAGGCCCTGCCCGCTTCACATGGTTTCGGGGCGACGTGGCCAGGCCATTTGTCGCGGGTGCAGGCGCGCCCGCGACAAAAGGCTCCCACGGAAGCCCTGTTTTCCACTAGTGGAAGATACTAGTTTAGTCAGGGTTGCTTCTGATGGTAACCAGTGAAGTGTCCTCACATATATTTGAGTCGGTGGGTGTTCTTCTTCACTCCTTTCCCAGCCTAACTCGTTTCAGTCCAAGTGGTGTGGGTCATGCAAATCTGCGAGCATAACGGCCTTCTGCTGAAGGCTCCTACTTTCATAAACTGTATATAACACATTGTATTTTTGTTTCAGTAACTTAGCACATGTGTCTTACTATTACTTCTAAAATGTGGGCAAAAGGGAGGAACTATATCTTCCTAAAAACGTGAAATGGGTGAAAGATATCCTAAATTCTTCTCGGCATGCGCGTGCCAAACCGATGTCTCCGGCGGACCTACTATAGGACAACTTTTTTAAACCATGAGTCCAGCTGTTAAAGAAATGGTAGGCTAGCTGATAACATGTGTCATTTTTTGAAAAAGCTGTAACTTTTAAACCGTGTGGCGAAATGACAATCCGTTTTCACTTCTAGAATCCACACGGCGAGAGCTTCGAAACTAGACCATATATTCATATGTTTTGATGAATTTTTTAATAAGCAACTTTGAGACGCGACAGAGCAACTTTGTTGTGCAACAAAAGAACTTTGATATGCGGCAAAGCAACTTTGGTGTGCAACGAAAACACTTGATTCACAACGATGGTAGGCTATACAACAGCTGCAGCAACAACTCCCAGTGCAGCAGAAAAATTATACGAGCAACTCTAAGTCGTTGGTTGCACCCATGATGTAATTCACAAGATTTGGCCCTAGTCAGTCGCAACAAAAATGTTGCTGATCAAGCCATCCCAGCCCTCGCCACTAACGAGCATACTTGTAAGTATCATCGCCCCACATTTGGTGGCTCTGGCATAGCTAGCGTTGCTTTCTGAAACACCCCCACGTCGGCCGAGTCAGTCGTTTCCCTGCTCATGCTGGCCGAGTCTTCCTAGCAACTTTGTTGCAAAAGTTGCTTTTCGTTGTTGCTAAGTTGGTTGTAATACTTTTCGGTAGTGTAGGCAACTTTGCATAAACGAGTAGGCAAGTTCACTGAAATAGTAAACAACTTACTACAAATGATAGGCAACTTTGCTATCATGGTAGGAAACTTAAATGGCGAGTAGGCAACTTCGCTGCGTCAGTAGGCAAATTCGCTGCAACGGTATGCAACTTGCTGCAAAGATAGTGGCGAAGGAAATTTTTCATTGCACTCAAAGAGTTGCTTTGTCGCACACCAAAGTTATTTTACTGCACAACAAAATTGCTCTATCGCGTATTAAAGTTGCTTGTTAAAAAAATCATTCGAAACATATGAAAATGTGGTCTACTTTCGAAGCTCTCGTCGTAAAGATTCTAGAAGTGAAGACGGATTATAATTTCGCCGCACGGTTTAAAAATTATAGTTTTTTGAAAAACAACACGGAATATTAGCTAGCCTACTATTTCTTTGACAGCTGGCCACAACTTTCAAAGGGATAGACATAAATTTTCTAATTAGTAGGGTGTGCCCGATCGCTCCTAACATGCACTTTCCATTTTAGGATGGCCGCTCAAATTGACCAACAAGCACGCGACCGCTCCCTAGAAACGTCCGAAAGATATATCCAGCTTTCCCTGGTGCCGCTGCCATTTGGGAATGTGTTGCAAAAAAGGAGGAACAATATTTTCCTTTTCCCCACGTGGCCAACTGAATGCGGGATGTATGCCCGTCTTCCACCAACACGATTAATTGTCAGTGTTCTATTACTTCCTCCATACTGGTTTATTAGGCTCACATATAGTTTCTAAAAATGTTGATCAACAAAATATATGAGTTATATGTCATAAAAATATACCATTAAAATCGTAATAATATAAATTTTTAATATATAATTTATATTCTACTCATCAAATTGATGGTTAATTTTTCTAAAACTGTTAGAATAATAAACAAATTGATCATTGCAAAAAATAGACGCGAGACAATGTTTGGTAACGCAGTTCAGTGACAAAAGTGTCTATATCTACGGGACATGCTTTACGGGCAAACCTTCGCAGGTACTATCATATTATCGTCGACGACAAGCCCGTCATGGTATACAGACACGTCAGATCTTTTTTTTTTTTTTGAAACGAGGGCAAAAGTTTTGCCCCAATCTATTAATTAAGAATAGGGTTTGGCATGAAAAAGAGCATGCGGTTACAGAGGGGCCGGATCTTATTACAAAAGGACTACTCTCGCGGCATCAAGTTACTCAAGCTCTTAGCTCCTGCTAACACCCAAAGACGGGCCTCGCCTCTAATCTTATCGAAGACTACTTGTGCCGGCGCACTCTTAGAGCGGAAGACTCTAGCATTTCTCTCGTTCCAAACCTCCCATGATACCAACAAGGTGATGGTTGCCATTGCCTTGCGGTGTGCCATCCCTCCGCCCGCCATGAAATTCCACCAACCTTGTGTATCCAAGCCCGTCCATTGTGTGGCATTGAGGGAGGTGAGCCCCAACCAATCTTTGACGAGACCCCAAAGACGGATGGTGAAGCGGCAATGGACAAAAAGATGCTCGGTGGATTCCGTACATTGTTTGCAAAGGGGCAAATGCCACAATTAGGCCAACCTCGTTTGGCTAAGCGGTCGGCCGGTCTACAAACGTCACACCGGTCACCGCTCCTGCCACCGGACCGTTCCTAGAAATTAATCTTGTGTCTAACCTACATTTCATTTAATCTATTTTAGCTACCTGAGTGCATTTACATATTAAGCCCAGATTAAAGAGCTCCACTTCAACACGTAACATACTAGCAAAGTCTAAAATCAACTGTAGCCTTTATAGCTAGACATATTCAACATAACTTCAACAGAAACAGTTACCAACCGGTAGGGAGGGAGTTCTTTTTTTAACCTACCCGCGGAGGGAGCATATGACTTGGATTACTCATCTGTGTTTAACTGGCATGAGTTGATCTGTTAAACATGGTCCACAAATCATAGGTGTCCCACGAGATGACAATGTTCTTGCGTGAAGCATCTGGTATACTGTACTGGCATTAACGCAGGAGCATACCGAATATTTGCATTTATGTGATTGCAGGTCAATTACTGTACTCATTTTGCTTTCACAGTCCTAGTTATTTCATGGAAGGTGAGACATGCACATCACTAAAGCTAAACTTCCCGAATATCAGACAATGTTGATAGCGGAACCAACTAACCGACCTGTTAGAATGCCAGTTTTAAACCAAAACGTGTCTCAGAAAATTGGCATCGAATTTCTTCTTCGTCGGCTTATAGCCATTGGCTATATTTATATAGCTGCATTGACTCAAGTGCAAAGCTTGCCACCGAAAAACATCAATGTACTAATCAACTAGCACGGTATCCCGCCTGAGCCTGAATGCACGTGCAACATCTTTAACTATTTTATTTTATTTCACAAATAGACTTATGATCTACTAGACGCATGGACAGTGAAATATAGTTGCCTCTTCTCGAATGTCTGTCAATAACACATGGCAATCTTGAAAAATAAGAGATGCTGAAGCACGCAGCTCGCAAGATCTTGCACTTCCATGGATCAAATTCCGCAGATCTTATTGCAACCGAGGTGACTGGTCAATACCTATCATCGCAGATGTTTTCCAGCGCGTCCGAGAAGACCTGGTCATGACAACAAACAACAGCTAACATTCGAGTCTTGCTTTTTCATCCTGAAGCTAGGTGCGGAACAGAGGAAGCAGGAAGGTTGGCTCTCATTCCAACCTCCACAGAAATTGTGCTGAATGTTAGCTTTCACTAACTTTACAAACTTGGCCACTTTTGATTTATAGGATAGGAAAAACATAAAAATAGAAAGACATAGGATTGGATGTTATACCTATTTAAATCTTATGGAAAGGTAAACTGTGTTTGATTGTACCAAAGAAATTTTCATGAGGTATGATCTAATGTTTTTTCCTATAAAATTTACACTATAAGATTTTTATAGGATTAGTTCCTAACTTCCTATATGATATGTTTCTATGAGTCAAAATATAGGATCTAAATCTTACATAATTCCCATACAAATCTTCAAAAGAGCCCACTTGTTGCAATCACAAGCATACAGACCACACCGTTTTCGAAGTTGTTACAAAAAACAGCCGTAGAATTGACCACACAGCTCTTCACAGATCCTGCAATTCATCGACTCCAGTAGCTCCTGACTGATTGGTCCATGTGAATTCAGATTCAGTTCAATCCTATGTCTCAGCCTCGAGGCCTGAGCTCACGTTTCATGCTCTACAGGGTCCCGCTAAGGACTTGCCTGAACATTCATGCTTTTGGAATGAACAGTCCACAGTAGGACATAGTCTTTTAGCAGTTTTGGCATTTAATGAGCTTCCCCATAAGTAGTAACCTGCCACGAGAAGATAACTTCGATTTTTCTGGAGAACAACACAGCATGTTTCCAAGCACGCAGTGCACATAATGGGTGATGGTGCTGATGTTTGAACCATCCTTCCATGCCATTGATCTATTCTGGGATCGTTCCTGCCTTCCAGCTCCGTGTACGATGTGCTCTATTTCTTCACTAACTATCTCTGTAATGACGACATACTAGACTTCCATCTTCCTCCTCACCAATCCCGTGAAGAAATCAAAGCTGCAATGCAGGAAATTGTGTCACGTTTCCTTAAACAATACAGCATTGATAGACCATTACATTGTCACGAGAGATCTAGGAAGAAAAGCATGTAGAAATATATAGTACGAATATAAAGTAGTGCAATGAGAAAAATGTTAGTGATGGATAGCACATGGAATTACCTGTTACCATCAGGGTGCAGCTCATAGCTCTTGCCATCCTCGCCAATAGCATATAAATAACCACTTGGTGTTAGTCCCTGAAAAGATTTAATATGGTTATAGGAAAGGAAATATCTACATAATTATCGTACTTAAGTCATGTCTTTACCTGAATGGTGACCACACTGTTTACAGACTGGCCCTCATGTGCATCCTGCACGACGACTCTTTGACCACTACATAACAGGGAAGATAACAGACTCTTTAATATGAAATGTAAAAAAATACATGAAAACTGTATGACAAACAATTAGGGTATGTTTGATTCGCAGTATTCTCAAAACAAAGTAGAGTATAGGAATAGAAAAAAGCAGGATTGGAGTGTCATGTCCTTTTCAATTCTGTAGGATAAGTAAACTACAGGAATTCATTTGAATCGAAGGAGCCCTTGAAGTTAATTGATAGCAGATACAGACTACACTTCAGTAAAAAACTGGTGTTGGCGGTCCAAGAAATCAATATTGAGAAAGCATTCCCAACCTGTGAAGCCATGCATTGTAGTATCGCTCCTCGAGAGCCTGAAATCCTACAGAAATTTTGAGAATGTTATAGTAGCCAATTTTATCACAAAATGTTATAAAAATTATATTAAATTGCAAACATCTTTCATTAAGAGAAAGGAAATTTGTCACAAAGTAACACTATGAGCAATAAGAAAAATCACTATGCACATCAACATGAGCATATGCCCATATTGCTAGGAGAAAAAGAGGATATAATGACACAAGAATACCTTGATTTGCGAAGATCTCAAAAAGAACTTCAAATTTGTTGAAGAACGATGCTAGTATGTCTTCTCGCTTCAGTCTGGTTGCATTTGCCTCAAGTTCTTGAAGTGCAGCATTCAAACATGTTGTCGGCTTCTCATTATCGATATTTAAACCAATACCTGAAAAGGATAAAGGAACCAAGTTTTCATAACAGATGACATGAAAACTGCCTTTCTTAAATTACGAGGACGCACACTCACAGATACCATACTCACACCTCCACACCAATGCATATATGCAGGTGCTCAAAATCCAAGGGTTGAACCCTGGTTGGAAGGCCACACGACTGCAAGCCCTACTAACGAACATGGCTCGCTTCTAAAAGCCAAGAGTTCCAAAATACCACTAAGAAAAACCAAAGTTGCCAAAATGGCACTGCCGTTTCGTGCCAAAATACCATTCCCGTCAGGTCTCAAGGGATGTAAGTTAGTCAAGCTGGGGAATTCTTGTCAGTTTTAAGAATGGCAAAAATACCCTCGTGTAGACCGTACCAAAACAGTAGAAACAAATCAACAATAGACATCTCCCAGCGACCCAGCATGTTCTGTCTCTCCGCCCGACCGCCACATAGCCATCGCCGGTGCCTCCTCCCGGACAGCTGCTTCCCTTGCCTATTTCCTCGAACGCTCACACCAGCTCTCTCCACCATGTCCTAGCTCGCTCCGCCGCCGCGTACTGTCTGCCATACATGCACACCACCAGCGACCCGCCCTGCTCGTCGCCTATGCGACCTGTCCTGCTCGGTTGCCGTCCATGCACGCCCAAGAATCGACAGACCAGCGCGCCTGCCCAGCTCCGCGCCCCGCCATGCCTGTCGAGCTTGCAGCCTTTCTTGATCACCCGTCGCGTGCTAGACCAACTCGTACGGCGCACACCTGCTGCCACTCCCCTGGATCTGGCGCCACGCTGACTTCGACCTTGCTAGCATGGCATGCTATCGGTATCCTATGTTTGCACTGTGACCATTGAGATCAAAAGCAATGAGCCCGCGCATGTGTCAAGTTACATTGTAATGGTATTTTGGCAACTATGGTTTTCTTAGTGGTATTTTGGAACTCTTGGTTTTCACTAGTGGTATTGTGGCTATTCTCTCTTCAGAAAAACATAGCACGCTGACAGATACAGGCCGCTGATCAAGAATCCTCTCCATGCAGGAGGGACTCCCACAATGTGTAGAATCAACAGCAGTGGAAACATCCTTACCAGTGCAAATGTTGTAGACTTTCGGCTCGTAGGACGAGGTACAAAGAATGCCGCCAACTTTTAACCCCTTCAGATATAGATCATTAGGCCACTTAATCCTTACATCTAGCTCTGGAAGTCCCTGAGTTTTATCACATAGATAGGAGTACATGATATCATAACCAAGAAATGGCCTTATGAAAATATTTACTGTGCAATAAATTATGATCACATACATAACAAACATCAAGTGTAATCGTGTTGCATTAAGCCCTCACCTTAGCACAGAACAAATCTTTGATTGCTTCTGTCATGGCGAGGCAAACGACATATTGCACGAGGGGCAGCTTGCGTACATCATTCATCTGTGATGTAAATGAGAACATGAGACAGCCTGGGGGTGATTCCCACACGTTCTTGGATCGTCCTGCATAAGTCGTTGGCAAAACATCAAATTTTAACCTAGATTACAGAGTGGCAATGATTACACAAGCAATGAACACTTGAATGCTTAACCTAGATTACGTTAAGGTTTCAAAAACAAATGAATTTCCACAACCATAGAACGCGGTATCAAGTAAGAAAAAATAATCAAATGGTGGGATGCATCTATCTATGGAACACACCTTTTCACCAAGATTAACTTCTACGGAGTACATTGCATACATGGTATGCATTTAATATTAGCACATTCAACCGCAAATTTTCAAGCCATGCTATCCCATGAATCACAACAGGAAACAATACTTGAAAAAAACAAACGAGCAACAATGATAAAAGCCGACGCTAAATTAGAAATAGCAAAAATTACCTCCAAAACAAGTTAGTTCTATTCCTGGGAGTTACATTTTCAACTGATGTTTATCAGATACATCAGATAGATCATTTACATGTCCAAATTAACTCAACAAAATTCCTATTTCTTGATCTATTTAGCCATGGAGAAGGTTCACTCAACCACACCAATAACAAGAGAGCATAACTAATCTACCCAAAGCGTCAGGCATTGATTGACGTCACTGAAATAGCAGAATCATCAGAACTGAAGTTTAACGAGAGAGCATAACTAATCTACCCAAAGCGTCAAGCTATACTTCCAACTGCTGTTTATCAGATACGTCAGATAGGCCATTTATATATCCCAATTAACTTAACAAGGTTTCTAGTTCTGGGCCACTTTGCACAGTTTTCACGGAGAAACTTAAATCAAGCATACTAACAATAAAAGAGCATAATTAATCCACTCAAGGTGTCATCAGACATTGATCGACAACGCTGAAATAGAAAACATCATCACAGCTGACCACACTAACAGCGACAAAGGCAAGCAATAAATCGGCCTATATATTTGACGCACCTCTGCCTTTGAACTGCACGTCTGTGACGCACACGACGCCCACCGGAAGCTTGGCGAAGTTCCTGCAAGCAGACGCGGAGGCACAAAAATCCCAATTAGAGCGGTTCGATAACAAAATTCTTCATCGCTCATTTTTCTGAAAAGGGATTCAAGAACAAATCTTGCACTCACTGCGTCACGAGGTCGTGCGTGGAGGCCATCCGCGGCGACCAGAGCAGCCACCTCCCGAAACGCCGTGCCAGGAGCGCGCCCATGTAGGCGGCCGCGTCAAAGCCCTCGACCCCGCCGCCGCCGGGTGCGAGGGACACGGCGAGCTCGCCTCCGCCCAAATCCTCTAGAGAGAGTTCGCTGGCAGCGGAGGCGAGGAGCTGCTGGTCCTGGGGGGACTTGCCGGAGAGCAGGAGGCGGGTGGTTGCGCCGCCGCCGGCGGCGGCTGGGGCAGTGCTGCTCCTGTGCGCGGACGTGGCCGAGCGGGGACGGGTGGAGAGGTAGCGACGCAGGGCGACGGCGGCGAGCACGGCCGCGGCAGTAGCTGCGGCGGCGGCGGCCGGTGGCGGGAGGCGGGAGGGGAACGGCATGTCAACTGTGGAACCTCTTCTTTGTTTCCTCCGCCGCCACGTTTTTGAGAGAGCGGCGAGTTGGTTGGTCGTTGTACCTGTTAAAAAAAAAACCCTCCCGGGTCGCCTCGCACGGGCGACTCTGGAGGCTCCCCCGCGCCTAACCCTAGGGCGCCGCCAGGTCCATCCCCTCGGCCGCTGCCGCCGCTGGCGCCGGCGGTGGCGGCTACGCCTGGCCGGCGAAGTCGGCGGGTGAGGGCGGGCGCGCTCTGACGGGCCCCCTGTCGTGCGGAGGCGGGACGTCGAAGGGCGGCGCAGTGGCGCGAGCGGTCGGCGGCGCTGGGTGTGGCGGTCCCCGGCGGCGCGTGGCGGGGGGTCGGGTGGAGAGGAGCTTCCCGGCGAGGTGGGCGGAGGGAGGTCGTGGCGGGGCGGCTGCGTCGAGGATGGCGTCTGGGAGCGGCCGGATGGGTGGCGGCGGCGCGGAGGTCTCGGCCAGGGAGCGCCCTGGCGAGCAGAGGTCCGCCGCCCCTCAGGCCGGCGCTCCTGCGGTGTCCCTCGCCGGCGTCGCTGGAGCAGGAGCGGAGGCTGGCGGCCCGGGCCCGATCTGGGTCTGGTCGGCTGGGAGGCTGGGTTGGACGTCTCGCCTGGAGTGGGCGACGTTCGTGCCTTGCTACCCCAGTTCAAGCCGGAGGAGCGGGAGTGGTGGCCGCAGTGCTTCGTGCCGGCGGGTGTGAAGGCTGCGGTGCCTCGACGGGATGGAGTTGGAGTTCGAGTCTTCGCCTAGCCTTCAGCCATGCGGTGGGTGTTTCGGAGTTCTGCGGTTTTTGCGACTTCATCGATGACGGGCTGCGACGGTGGCGGTGCGAGGCCTCACGGACGGTATGCCCCAGTTCCGAGGTTGGGAAGGCTTGCGATGTCTCGGACGAAAGTCTAGCTTGACTCAGTCGGGCCGACGGCGACGGCGCTCGCGGGTGTCGTTCCCCTCCTTGGAGGCGCCGCCGAGGAGTGTCGGAATCTCCCTAACCGGTTAGGAGCTGGTTGTTGTCTTCGGGCGAAAGCCTTGATTCGCGGATCGGCTCGATGGTGGCGTCACCGACGTCGTAACTCTGTTGGGAGCATCGGGCATGAAGACACGGTGTAGAGGTCCTTGGCGGCTTTAATCCGGTGACGCAGTGGTCCATGGCAGTTCTTCAAGGCGCTATGCACGCCACTGCTGGCATGTTCTGGAGGACAGCTTCTGGGATCCGTCCAAGTCCCGCCATTGATCTCCTTCGGATGGTGCGTTGACAAGGAAGTTCCTTTTGGAGTTGTTCCTCTTCGGAGGTGCTTGGCGTCGGTCGAGACGTGGCTTGATGTTTTGCTTAGGACAGGTTCTTTGTGTTGTGGTTGTTTGGTCTGTAGCCGGTGTTGTGTTGGGTTACGCTCATTGCTTGTAGTGAGTGGTGCCGTTCTTGTACTCAAACTTCTGCCTTCTATAAATATATGGTACGCTTTTGGCGTACTCTCGAAAAAAAAGAAAATCAGGCATTTGGTGCACATGGGCAGTGCTTTCCTTCACTTTCAATTTTTTCTTAAATTTTAAAACCTCACATTTTTATACTCTATATTTTTCAAAATTATGACGTTAAATATGTAAATAGATATGTATATGATAAGTGCATGCAAAAGAAATCTCGGTAATAAAATACTTTAGATATTGGGAAATACAAAAAAAAATCTGACAAAAGGATACACTATTGTAATACTATTTTACTACAATTTACTGTCAGAAAATTGTTTTTTCATTTTGATTAAAATACAAAGTATTTTCAACGGGATTTTTTTTTGCATACACCCATCCCATCCCGCATATATCTATATATATTTAACACCATAATTTTTTGAGACTTAAAAATGCGAGATTTTAAATAATTTAAAAATCAAAAGTGAAGAGAGCATTGGTACCTATGTGTCAAAGACACTTTTCGAAAAATCCCATTCTACCGACCAGGCCAAGTGCCAACATTTCCAACATGATCGAGGATGTGATAACCCCAATTTTAAGTTGCTAATTAATCTAAGTTAAATACTAATTTTCTCCTGATTATTCATTTTTGTTGAATCTGATACTTCTAAGTTGCAAAATAATATGCAATATCTAGTTACTTCCTTACATGCATGTATAGGTGCATTTAATAATCAACATGTATGACTAGTACTAGTGCAAAACCAGAATTACTCATGTGACTCCATAATTTTCATGTACATATCTATCTACATATTTAACGCTAAAAAACTTAGTGGGCTAAAGGGTTTTGCTCCTCTAGCGCCTGTGTGGTGCTAGTTGAGGCTGTACCCCTCTGCAGAGTGTAAAAGTGTGGAATTTCACCCCTGTGACTCCCGGGTCGGGAACGCTTACTTCACCATGCATTTTTAATTATGATTAATACTTTAACCACATTTTTGAAAGCATTTCTATTTTATAGTTTATATGATTGTGTATAATTTTATTGTACTCACCTAGCTCTCCCATGTTTTTTTAGACGCAGAGATCGTTTGCAGAAGATGTCATCAATCGGAGTTTTGGCTGGATCAGCGGGTGGGAAGCGACTTAGAGAATCTAGTTGTAATTCTTGTGTAATTATAAATAAAATATGAATAGATGAGCTTCTCGGGATCCACTGTGCTGGTTTTGCCTGAATTTTTAGCCTTGCGCGAGTATAAACCTCTCGGTTTATAGGTGCGCGACGGCTGTCTCGTCCAGACCCGGTCTTGGAGCGTGACAGAGAACATCGATGGCGGATTGGGAAACAAAAGGAGCAACTAATTTTCTTCTACTTCATTGTTTCAACGAGTCATCTCTTTGGTCTTTCCGTTCCATAGGGCTCACAATTCAGAAGTTCTACTGCTGCTGGGCGCACCAGCTAGCTCTGTGTTCGTTTCTTCCAAATAATGTTATCTAGAGAAAACATGTTCAGAGCGAGCAACTGAAATACTTTGCATCAACCAAGTGGTTGATATGGTTCATCATGCCTCCACTGCCCACCTACGTTCAAGAACAATCTGCCATCGCTTATTGCTAGTTCAATTGCGTCCGCCTGTTTCGATTGATAACTTTGGTGTAACGATGCGTACTCTTTCGGGCCATCGGTTGCATGTTATATAGGTAGGGAAAAGCCCCCTACTACAAAGAGGATACGTGTACGATCGGAGTACTACTCCGTACACGTACACGTATGTAAAGCACATACACTAACATCACCCCTTAATCTAAAGCTCGGGAGAGATTTAGATTACGCTTGAATTCTTGCAAACCTTTTTCTGGAAGTGCTTTGGTAAACCCATCAGCAACCTGGTCCTTGGTAGAAATAAACTTGATAGCAAGGCGATTTTTAGCAACACGTTCACGAACAAAGTGATAGTCAATCTCAATGTGTTTAGTGCGAGCATGGAACACTGGATTAGCAGACAGAAAAGTGGCATCCAAGTTGTCACACCATAAGCAGGGCTTCTCATAGAGACGAACACCAAGCTCACGAAGAAGAGCCTCCACCCAGATCAGCTCGGTGGTAGCATTAGCTAAAACTTTATATTCTGCCTCGGTACTAGATCTGGACACAGTGGCTTGTTTGCGGGCATGCCAAGAGACCAAATTTGGACCAATAAAAATGGCAAACCCTCATGTAGAGCGTCAATCATCAATACAACCAGCCCAGTCAGCATCTGAAAAAGCACTGAGAAGTGTGGAGGAGGACTGGCGAAAAGTAATACCAAGACTGACAGTGTCCTTAACATAACGCAGTATACGCTTAACTGCGGTCCAGTGAGCAGTGGTAGGAGCATGCAAATATTGACAAACTTTGTTGACAGAGAAAGCCAAATCTGGGCGTGTGAGTGTAAGATACTGAAGAGCACCAACAATGCTTCGGTATTGAGAACTGTCATCAGGACCAAGAGGAGTACCTTCATGTAGAGATAATGACTCGGATGAAGAGAGTGGTGTGGGGGGCAGGTTTACACCCAAGCATACCAACCTTGGCGACCAGATCATGTGCATACTTCTCTTGAGTGAGTAAAAGAGCATCATGAGTGCGTTTGACCTCAATACCAAGAAAGAAGTGAAGAGGTCCCAAATCCTTAATAGCAAAGTGAGCATTGAGATCCTTAAGAAGTGTAGAGACTGCATAATCAGAAGAACTGGTGACAATAATATCATCAACATAGATGAGAACAAAAATGGTGACACAAGCTCGGGTGTAGAGGAACAAAGAGGTGTCAGCCTTTGAAGGTATGAAACCAAAATCCTGGAGTTTTGTACTCAAACGAGAATACCAGGCTCGAGGGGCTTGTTTCAAACCGTAGAGAGCTTTATGAAGACGACATATGTAGTTAGGACCATTGGGATGTGCAAAACCAGGAGGCTGCTTCATGTATACTTCCTCTTCTAGAACACCATGAAGGAACGCGTTCTTGACATTGATGTCTACGCCCCCCTCCTTTTCCTGTAGACAGTGTTGGGCCTCCAAGAGCAGAGGTTTGTAGAACAGCAGCAAGTTTTCCCTTAAGTGGATCACCCAAGGTTTATCGAACTCAGGGAGGAAGAGGTCAAAGATATCCCTCTCATGCAACCCTGCAACCACAAAGCAAGAAGTCTCTTGTGTCCCCAACACACCAAATAGGTGCACTAGTTCGGCGAAGAGATAGTGAAATACAGGTGGTATGAATAAGTATGAGCAGTAGCAACGGTGCCAGAAAATAGCTTGCTGGCGTGTAGTTGATGGTGGTAGTATTGCAGCGATAGTAACGCGATAAGAAACAAGAAACAAGCAGCGATAGCAGTATTTAGGAACAAGGCCTAGGGATTACACTTTCACTAGTGGACACTCTCAACATTGATCACATAACAGAATAGATAAATGCATACTCTACACTCTTGTTGGATGATGAACACATTGCGTAGGATTACACGAACCCTCAATGCCGGAGTTAACAAGCTCCACAATTCAATGTTCATATTTAAATAACCTTAGAGTGCATGAAAGATCAATTCGACTAAACCAAGTACTAGCATAGTATGCACACTGTCACCTTCACACTATGTAGGAGGAATAGATCACATCAATACTATCATAGCAATAGTTAACTTCATATTCTACAAGAGATCATGATCATAGCATAAACCAAGTACTAACACGGATGCACACACTATCACCATTACACCGTGCAGGAGGAATAAAACTACTTTAATAACATTGCTAGAGTAGCACATAAAATAGTAGTGATACAAAACTCATATGAATCTCAATCATGTAAGGCAGCTCATGAGATTATTGTATTGAGGTACATGGGAGAGAGATGAACCACATAGCTACAGCGGAGCCCTCAGCCTCGGGGGTGGATTACTCCCTCCTCATCATGGAGGCAGCGATGGCGGTGAAGATGGCGGTGAACACGGCGGTGGAGATGGCTCCGGGGGCAATTCCCCGTCCGGCAGGGTGCCGGAACAGAGAGTTCTGTCCCCCGAATTGGAGTTTCGCGACGGTGGCGGCGCCCCTGGAGTCTTTCTGGAGTTTCGTCAATTGGTACTGCGTTTTTAGGTCGAAAGGGGTTACATAGGCGAAGAGGCGGCGCAGGAGGGCTGACAGGGTGGCCTCACCCTAGGCCAGCGCGGCCAGACCCTGGCCCGCGCGGCCCTATGGTGTGGGGCCCCCTGGCTCTCCTCCGACTCTCCTTCGGTGTTCTGGAGCCTTCCGGGAAAAATAGGAGGTTTGGCGTTGATTTCGTCCAATTCCGAGAATATTGCCCGAACAGCCTTTCTGGAACCAAAAACAGCAGAAAACAGCAACTGGCATTTCGGCATCTCGTCAATAGGTTAGTTCCGGAAAACGCATAATAATGACATAAAGTGTGAACAAAACATGTCGGTATTGTCATAAAACAAGCATGGAACATCAAAAATTATAGATACGTTGGAGACGTATCAGACATCTAGCTGCCGGAGACACCAATTGCGAGACACGGCAATAGACAGAACAATCCTGATAGTAGCTATTTTAACAACAGGACTAAAAATATCTTCATAGTCAATGCCATACCGTTGCTTGAAACCCTTTGCAACCAAACGAGCCTTGTAGCGATCAATGGTACCATCAGCTCAGCGTTTAATACGATAAACCCACTTGCAATCAATGACATTCTTATTTGCACTGGGAGGAACAAGGGTCCATGTTTTGTTCATCATGAGGGCATCATATTCATCTTGCATAGCAGCACGCCAATGAGAATCAGCAAGGGCATCAGGCAAATTGCGAGGTCCACCTGTAGAAGCAAGCATACCATAGCGCACAGTACCGTCAGTATATTTCTTGGGCTGTCGTATACCTCTCTGAAGGCGAGTACGCGGTCCAGGAGGCGGAGAAGATGGTGCAGCAGGGGGCACCACAGCGTGGCCGGGCACAGCTGATCCAGAGGGAGCATCGACAGTGGCGGGGGCAGGCCGGGAGACAGCTCCACGCGGCTGTTCCAGATTGGCGCGCGCGGGCTCCAGGGCGGGCGCTGGCCGCACAGGCGGCGACACGGAGCCGTGGTGAGGCGAGGCGCGCGGCGTGTCGGACGCGGAAGACGAGGATGGCACGGAAGGCGAGGGCGGGGCGGGAGAATCCTCCTCGCTGTCAGCGCCGGCGGGAGAAGAATGTTCTCCAGAATCTGCCTCGGATCTGGCGCCCAGTTCGTCATTTTCTGCAGTTTCTGCAGCACTTGTTTGAGGAGTAGAAGCATCATTTTGCAAGAAATTTTCAGCAGCGTCTGTAGGGTCCTGTAGAGCAATAGACAAAGGAACAGTAATAGGCACAATAGGAGCCAAGTGATCATCAATATTTTGTGCACTCTCATTAGGTGTGGTTGTAGGAAGAAGGAGGATTTCACGTTTGAGGAGGGCGCCGGCGCTAGGATGCAAGGTGGCGAAAGGAAAAATGTTTTCATCGAAGACAACATCACGAGAAATATAAACGCGACCAGTGGAGACATCCAAACACTTAACACCCTTGTGGAGAGAACTATAGCCAAGAAAAACACAGCGCGTAAAACGGAAAGCTAGCTTGCGTGTGTTGTAGGGGCGAAGATTTGGCCAACAAGCACAGCCAAAAGTGCGAAGAGCATCATAATTAGGAGCAACATGAAGGAGACGTTCAGCAGGACACTCCATGTTAATGACTTTAGTGGGAAGCAAGTTAATGAGAAACGTGGCAGTGAGAAAAGCTTCATCCCAGTATTTCAATGGCATGGATGCATTGGCAAGTAAAGCAAGACCAACTTCCACTATATGACGGTGTTTGCGTTCAGCGGGGCCATTTTGTTGATGAGCATGAGGACATGAGACATGATGAGAGATGCCAACTTGTTGAAAGAAAGCGTTAAGTTTCTCATATTCACCCACAATCAGTTTGCATAGTAACAATTTTACGATCAAATTTACGCTCAACATATTGCTGAAAATTAAGGAAGACTTGATAAACATCAGAACACTTTTTGAGCAAATAAATCCATGTGAACTTGCTATAGTCATCGATAAAGCTTACATAGTATGCATGTTTCCCAACGGAGAGGGGAGCAGGACCCCATACATCAGAAAAAATTTGCTCCAAAGGAACAGAAGATCTACTGGTAGACATGGGGTATGGTAGTTGATGGCTCTTGGCTAACTGACAAGAGTCACAAACATATGGTGTAGTCTCTGGGGTGTAAGCTAGCTTATTTCTCCTAAGAACTTGTTGAACCACAAACGAGGAAGGGTGTCCTAATCGACGATGCCATGTAGAAGACGACGGCTTTATTGTGATGAAAGCATGCTTGGAGGAGGCAGTGGAGATAGGCATCAAGGGATAAAGACCTCCATAGCATGGACCCCTAAACAGAGTTCTCCGAGTTTCTGTGTCCTTTATCAAAAAGAAGAAAGGGTGGAATTCAATAAAGACATGGTTATCAAGAGTAAACTGATGAACAGAGAGCGGATTTTTAGATGCATTAGGAACATGTAGAATGGATTTAAGCTGAAAGGAATCATGAGGAGTGCGCAAAATTGAATGACCAACATGGCTAATGTGCATACCTGTGCCTTCAGCATTTAACACCATCTCCGTCCAAGATAAGGCTCATGAGTAGAAAGCTTGTTCAGCTCGCCAGTGATATGATCAGTAGCCCCAGTATCATAGTACCAATTTGTATCAACGCCATTGGAGGCAAAGTTTGCCCCTTTCTGTCCACGGTCACCATCACAATCATCTCCATAACGCCACCAGCTGTCACGGGCAGGGTGTCCACACTACAAGAAAAGTTCTGATAGACAACGTCTCAAAATCGTCCGCTAAGGGGTATTTTTCGTCGCCTATGGGCCTAACCCGACGATATGGGTTCTGTTGTGGAAACTGCGTCAGGCAAAGTCCTACGACGATTTTTTCGGTCCGTCGCGCTTGGGCGCCCTTCCGCCACGGAAAATCGGACCGTTGCCCAAGTGTTTCCGGGAGCCCGTTGGACTGCGACGTCATGCAAAGCGACACGTGTGACGCCGTTAATGCGCGATTAACGGCGTTAACGCGAAACCCCGTGGTAGATGGTAGGCCCACACGAGGCTGCCACGTCTTAAGCGGGCCGGCCCATTAAGTTTGCGGGCCGGGCCAGTGACTTAGTTTGACCGGTCAACTATATAGTCGGGCTGGTCCATTAGTTACGTGGGCCGGGCCTAACCTCTAAGGTTGGTTGGTCAAAACTTTAATGGGCCGGCCCACTAAGCATGTGGGCGGGCCGAATGCACTCGTTTGACCTGGTCAACGAGGCAAAGGCCGGCCCACAAGACATGTGGGACCCACTTTCCTGGTATCGGGCCGGCCCATTTACAAAGTAGGGTCCACATTAAAGCAACTGGGTCGGCCCAAGAAGTTAGTGGGCCGGCCCAATTAGCATGTGGGTCCCACTTTCCTACTATCGGGCCGGCCCATTTAGTACGTGGGGTCCACATTAGATCAAATGGGCTGGCCCAACAAGCCAGTGGGCCGGGCCAAAAGCACCGGTGGGTCCCACTTTCCTGTTAAAGGCCCAGCCCATTTAGTATGTGGGGTCCACCATATAGCAAGTGGGCCGGCCCAACAAGATAGTGGGCCGGGCCAAAAACACAGGTGGGTCCCACTTTCCGGTTATAGGGTGGGCCATTTAGTATGTGGGGTCCACCATGTAGCAAGTGGGCGGCCCAACAAGATAGTGGGCCGGGCCAAAACACTGGTGGGTCCCACTTTCTGTTAAAGGGCGGCCCATTTAGTATGTGGGGTCCACCATATAGCAAGTGGGCGGCCCAACATGCTAGTGGGCCGGGCCAAAAACACAGTGGGTCCCACTTTCTGTTAAAGGGCCGGCCCATTTAGTATGTGGGGTCCACCATATAGCATGTGGCGGCCCAACACGCTAGTGGGCGGGCCAAAACACAGGTGGGTCCCACTTTCGTCTTAAAGGGCCGGCCCATTTAGTATGTGGGGTCCACCACAAAAGCAATTGGGCTGGCCCAACTAGTTAGTGGGCCGGCCCAGTAGTGGGTGGGGTCCACCTTAAAGCAAGTGGGCCGGCCCAATAAAAGTGTGGGGTCCACGGTAAATCAAGTGGGTGGCCCAATAAGTAAGTGGGCCAGCCCGTTTAGTTCTTGTTTATATGCCGGCGTAATAGGCGCTCTAGGATTTTGCGGGCCGGCACATATGTGATTTCGCTTAATTGGGCCGTTTAAGGGATGGGAATTCGTGATTTAGATATCGAGAATATTTACGCAAAGATTGATTTACGTCGGATAGCCTCACTTACCACAAGCACCAAAGAAAAAATGCGCGAAAGAACTATAAAAACTAACTAAATATTACATCAATTTAAGGCATTGAAAAATATTACGGAACCCGGAGAAATTGAATGGTAATTAAACCTAGCAATACAATGCGGGGATCCGGCAATCTTTTAAGTTGTCCATGCGGCACCTATATCCGAAACAAAGACATTACAAGTTAAGACAAAGAACAATGGAAAGGCAAAGACACTACAATATTGTTTGCCAAAGAATTTGGAACTCATCATTTCGTCGTTATAACAAGATCATTGTAATGCGCACAATAAGCAAACAAAGAGTGCATGCCGCATACCAACAGCCAATATAACGAGCATGTTAGAATGAAACAATGAGACTTACTACCGTCGAGTCCCATGCAAACCAACATGTTCGGGGAGTACAAAATTGGCATGAACAACATAGTAGCAGCTATAAATTTTGTAACAACGACCGAGCAAGATGAAGTTATGATGGCTACATCTACGAAGCGGTGGAATGTAAACCAAAAATAGAAGTTACGATGGCAAAAGCTAAAGAGGAGGGAATGTGAACCAACATGTGCCAAGTGCAATTACTTCATTTTGGCCGTGAACTAAATAATACTCCTGAACTTATAGTGAAGGGGATGCAAATCAAGATGTTTCGGGATATAACCTTGTAATGAGCAACACATAGAGGATAGTTAATGCTGGAGCTTCGGATGGACCTGATCCAAAATAGAGTGGGATCACCTGTGAACTTGTATAAGAGGGAATGCAAACCAATATGTTCAGCTTTCCATATGTGAGCGTCATGCCAAGTCGTAGAAACAAGTCAATAATGCAGCTTTTGAAGAACAAGATGGCACGCAAAATTATTATCTAGTAGTATGACAAGTTTATTTGTACTACGGGCTAGATAAACGAGTGATAGCATGCCAAACTAAGTCCTTACTTTGTTAGCTTACAATGAACTAGATACAAAACAATGGCATCACACGTAGTACGGGGAATGCAAGCCAACATGTTCATGGAGTAAAAAATTGGCACAAACAACATAGTAGCGTGCCATAATTTTTGTAACAACGGGTGATCAAGTTAAAGTTATGATGGCTAGATCTACAGAGCAGGGAATGTAAACCAAATATAGAAGTTACGATGCCAAAAGCTATAGAGCAGGGAATGCGAACCAACATGTGCAATTACTTAAAATTGGCCATGAACTAAATAATAGCAGGATGTTACTATAATACCTATAATTTTTGTAACAACGATCGAGCAAGATAGAAGTTATGATGGCTACATCTACGAGCGAGGAATGCAAACCAAAATGTTCAATCGCTTAAAGTTAGCAATGAAGTAGAAAATAGCAACGTGTTACGGTCATAGCTAGGAATGAACTAAAAGAGCTTCGGACAAACAAGCATCGAACCCCGGAACATGGCGCTAAAACAAGGGACTTACATTAGGAGAAGCACTCTGTGGGAGTCACGGCAGATCTTCACAGGGTTGATAGATCCGGTGATGAAGTACGCTACATGTGCTACTTGGGGTTGGAGAGACGGCCATTACACTTCATGGTTACTCATCTCATCTGCAAAAACGTAACGGCGCGTCGTTAGCACAAACAGGTTCCCCCAAGATTAAACAAGAACTTGCAGGCAAGCAATAGAAAAGCGACAGTAGAAGAGTTTAGATCATGCACGGCGCCGGTGAAGCAGATCCGGTTAATGCACAGTGGTGTCGGTGAGCTAGATCCGATGCGGTGGACGACGGATCCGGCGAAGCGGCTCCGGTGGGGTGGACGATACCGCAGCTGAAACGACTGCGGTAGACTGCTGGATGGGTATATGGTTTCGAGGTTCGGCGGGGATGATCCGGTCCGGTTGATGACGGCGTCGATGAAGCGGCTCCGGCAGACAGCCGGATGACGAGGATCGCGAGGCCTCGGGTAGGCCAGGGAAGTCCGGCGGGGATGTTCCGGTGCGGTGGCCGTGGAGGTGGGAGAGAGAGGGACTTGGGAAGTTCCGGTGGGTGGTCTCAGAGGAGAGAGTGAGGGAAATAAAAAAATTTCGGGGGGTTTCCGGAGCTAGGGAGGTGGTGATCGAAAAAAAATGACGGGTAGACCCCCCACCAACCGACTTATACATGGACATTGTTGTCATCTTTACGAGGGTAGAATGGGAAGTTAGAAGCGTGTGAAATATTTGTATTTTTCGGGCGGGAAGTTTTGCCGCTGGAATGAGATTTCAAATTTGGCCACAGTCCAAGTACTAAGTAATACAAAAATATGAGACCGTACTAGTACGGCCAAATGTCACATCAACTCATCATCACGTTGAAAATCGGTTACCACGATCATAATTATTGGCCGTTGGCACATCAGTTCTCCAACGCTTGATCCAACGGTCAAAGTTCCTTTTTTTTAAGAGAACGGTCAAAATTCATTGGATTCGCTCGGGAACTGCGCGCACCAAAACGAGTCTGACGAAGATGTTTCTAGAGTTCTCACGGACGCGCCTTGGCGATACATTGAATGCAAATCTTGCAAGGTCAAAAAAAATGCAAATCTTGCAGGATCGTATGTGGCTGCTATGAGCTGAAGTACTCCATGAAACCATGAACATACATGTAGATGGGAATCCCATGTAGACGATCTGAAGAACGACCCATTTGCATCTTTCACAAATCCATCTACATGACATGATAAACTTTAATTAAGAAGCAGCCACGTAACAATTATTGCCCAAAATCTAACGGGTTCGACAATAAGCTGGTAATTCTCTATTATATATAAACACCAAAAAAATATAGCAAGTAAGAAAGGAGTGTCAATGCCACCAGGACTTACAAAAAAAAGGGAATTAGCACTTCGTAATCTCTTTGTTTTTACACATACCTTCTGCTCAGGAATCCAGGGCCTAGGGTCACATCAAGTCATAATCAGAAACCAAAGTCGGTTCCCATGTTCTCCAATTCAAAACGCGTACAAAATATTTCAGTGTGTGAAATAATTGTATTCGATAGGCAGGAGGTATATGCTACAGTGTTGAGATTTTGAATTAGACGGTTGTTAAGCTATTGATTATATGGAGTCGAAATTTGGTAGCATACATAAGTATCTTTGTTCACAACTCGCTTTGTACGAAGCGAGAACAGTTTGTTGTGTTGCGGCACAACACAAAGGAGAAGCACTGTTCCGTTCATTGCACTTAATACAGCGATGAATGAACCAGACCAGTTGACAAGCTTCTAGACCTGGGCTATATGTAGAAAGCTGGAAATCAATGGATCACAGAAAATCATCAGTGTCAAGCTTTAATGCACTAGCCAACGCGACCAAAAGTCCGAACTTGAGACTATGGGCTCTGATACCATGTCAAGCTTCATCCACGAGCCAACGGAACCACAAGTCAGAACTGATGGAAAGGGCTAGGCAATCCACTTATAATATTAACAATCAGCGTGGTTCCGGTTCAAAAAAATCCACATCACAACAAGGAAACGACCACCAAGATCATAGCAATTGCAGATAAATGCACCTACGAAATATGCTCGAGACTAAGGAACCATTTTACAAGACGAAGGTAATGACACATCCTTTGTCCCCGTTCATCTCCAATTATCTAGCGAGATACTCTTCTTACTACTTACTAGCATTCCTAACCTGCTCCGGTAGGGCCTCCTTCTGTGTCGCTATCGTTCTAAAATTGTCGACTTCTAGTCTTAGTGCGGTGATGCAGCTCGTTCTACTTGGAGTTGCTCCTCTAGAACTTGAGCATGCAAATACTTTGACTTGGACATGGACTTGCACTTGACGATCCGGCATTCCGTAAGAAAGTGTTTTTGGCAATGCCTTTCTTTTTTATTGCCATAGAAAATGCCTTCACACATTCTTCATCGGTTTTTTCCAGACCGTTTTTACCGGGTTTTGCCATCTCTAATTTCATATCTTCCTGCAAAAAATTCAGTCCGTACACATGTGTAAACATGATAGTTACTACAGAGAAACTTGCTGATAGTAGATTTATCATGTGTATGACCTACTTTTATTCCTACAGTTTGGCATTTCTGATTCACATCACATGAATTTTAATAAACATATATAATATCATATTGACATGTACTTTACTACTCCTACAAGTTGGGATGTGAGTCGTCACAAAATTTCAATCTTTTAGAAGACTTACAAGAACACTCTCGTGCGACTTCTCCAATCACTTCAAGTTTGTTCTTCGGCATGCTTCAAAAATCTCTGCGTAGAGTCATCTCTTTGTTTGGTTCCCTTTTACTTGCATTATGTAACATCTGCATTTTAGTACTACCATTTATAAATCGAATAACGTGGTTGAAATGGAGGATCATAATATAAGCTGCACACTTTGGTGTATATACTCGCATGATCTTTTACTAAAATATTTCTAAATAGCAGTATAAAACAACATGTCCTTACTTTTTGCCGAATGTGCACTATAAGGTTACGAGATCCCGTACGGCTAGGTAAAAGTAGTTTACCGCGGTTTTTCTGATTCTGTTTAGCCAAATTCTGCAAAAAGGAGACTAGTGAGACAACTGCTATAAATAAGAATCCAAGATGTGATCTGGTCTCAGTCTTACAAATCATACCATATTCTTTGGATCAGACCAGTGCTTCACAAGATCTCCCCACTGTTTGTCGAGTCATTTGCTTAAAAGGAGATATAGTTGGAACACTCCCGAGTAATCTTTCCGATTGAAGTATTTCTTCTTTAGCTCTGCTGCGATCTTGCGCGAACAGTCTGAGAATAGACTGTTGAAAACATGCTTTACTTCCTCTTGGTCCTCATCGAACTCGAACCTTAACTGTTCACAACAATATAAACCGTTGGTGCGATATACATAGAGCCAACAACAAGCTAGAAGGAACGAGACGTGCCAATGTGGTATACTAGTATGAGTAACATTACCAAGAGAAAGATGACTTACGTGTAACTTTGTGCACTAATTTTTCAAAATGCGCGAGAGGTGTCTACGTGCTCTTTCCATGTTGGGAAGATAGGAATTTCATTCCTGACGAAAATTCCTACATCCGATGCTAATTTACAAGATTCTTCTGGTCCGGTGGCCTTACGCCACCTACGATAGATGAAAGGCGAAATCTTGATTCCATCCCAAAGCAAGCTTAGCTACGAACATTTTCCCTCTTGTTGGGCCCCTCATTTTTCTTGATCGTGGTGCAACTACAAAGTTAAGCATTACATCAAGCTATCAAGGTAGATATTTATATTTATATTTATATATATATTTATTTATTTATCTATAAAGTATAACTTTATAACGGAGAATGAAACTATAAGCATTGGAAAATGTACCTTCTTCGGTGTGGGGCTCATCCTCCGGGGAGTTGTCGATGGCAGGACTATTATGGGTCGGTGGGAGATCATCAACGGTTTGTTGATGTTGTGCTAGCGTGATGTTTGGCCGATTGTGGTTGTGTCATTGGACTGCAGTACAGTGTGTCCTTGGGCGTATTTCCTACCACAGCTACTGCTGATCCCAATTGTGGCTGAGAAGTTGCCGTGGAAACTGGTTCTGCTGCCAATTGTTGTTGAGAAGTTGCTTGTGGAAACTGGTTCTGCTGCCAATTGTGGCTGAGAAGTTGCCGTGAAGCTGGTTCTGCTGCCAATTGTGGCTGAGAAGTTCTTGTGGAAGCTGGTTCGCTGCCGATTGTCGCTGGTTATTTGGATTGGTAACAGTGGCTGATTCAACCGCTTGGGGTGTTCACCACGTTTTTATTTCAGTACTCTTAGCATTTTCGTTATTTTCTTCAACTAGTGCCATGAATCGTTGAGGCTGTCTAGTAGCGAAGCAGGTTTCTTTTTGGTTGCAGCTGTTCTATCACTGATTCGGGTGCATATTGAATGGTCTTCCTCTCATTGGTGGTTCTGCGAAATTCTTACTTGAAGCTGCAGATTCCTAGCACACATAAACGATATTTCGGTCTGAAGTCCCATATATGATGATATGCAAATGGGATAGAATGAAGAACAGTAAAGGATGACGTGCATGCTGAAACATATATATGATGCATTAAGGAGACCTAGAGGTGGCATGTGAACATGTTTGGTGGGATTCAGGATACAAGTATACAACACATGGAAGTTGCAACAGATATCTCAAAGTAAAAACACAGAAATCACCTGGTGGGGTTGAGGAGAATGGTCAGGCAAGGCATCTTCCTGAGTCAGCTCTCCAAGAGGCTCAGCAGGATCAAATTGTGAATCATAACATTGTTCTTTATCTTTGGGGAGGGGAAAGGGTTCTTCTCCGATTTTGTTCAGGTTTGCACTAGAGGCAATAGCGTTACAAATGCTTGTGCCCACACGGCTTGCATATCTTCTACATATATTCCGTATCCGTTTCTCTTTTAATTCATTCTTCTGTATTGCAATAATATCTAGCATGCATTACAAAAAAAAATGCTAATGAGATGGCGGTGCAAGTAAGCAAAAAAATACTTTTCGAAATCACATGCATAACGAATGCGGCCATATCAACCTTCTTGGAAGTGGGCGCGTGTACGCTTTGGTTTCCTGCCGTGGACCATGGAGGCGCCCATCTCTCCAGTCCGGTGGACGGAAGGAGTAGGGGATTAAGATACAAGAACCCGGCGATGGTGGCCCATCGACGACAAGGCGACGGTGGAAGTCGGCTACGGAGGAGCTCGTATGGTACAGTGGTCGTCGGTGGGGGTGGGGGAGGTGGAAGCTACTCCGGCTTGCTAAAAAGCAAGGGAGACGGCGGAATGTCGTCGGTCACTACGGTGGCCGATGAGAAGGCAGTAGTGCTGGGGTGGGAGTGGGACAGTGGGCCGGCGCCGACGTGTGAGATGATCCGGTGGGTCATGCAGGGTGGAAGCGTGAGAGAGAGATGCGGGGTTCGGCGCCGCCGGTGATAGGTCTGAATTGAGCGGTCCGGGGGGATATGATCGACACTGTACTTATTTCACATCGCTTTGAATTTTGGAAGCGGGAGGGGGATTTCGGCGGGAATTTTGGGGCGAGTTGAAATTATTACTGGTTGGTGGAAAAGCTGTGGAACCCTAGCCTACGAAATCCAGTGTCTGAAGCGAGGTCCTTTTGGTGTGGCTTTTTGGCTTTTGGTTTTTGGAAGCCAAAAGAATATAATATTTGTTTTTGGCTTCCAAAATCCAAAAGCCAAAAAGGCAAAAAAAAAAGCCACAACAAAAGGGCCCTGAGTATGTTCGGGGTCAAGGGGATATGCTTGTTGGTTCTTGGGTGCATATGATCTCTTTATTTCGAAATTCATCTTCTATACATTTTGAAATGTCAAAAAAGAATAAAACGAAAAATGCATGTGTACTTCTTCGCTTGCTTTATACACATAAAATATTTCAATGGAAAATCGAATAGTAATTTGGGCTATGTAAAAAAGAGTTACTCCGTAAAAAAAAAGTGTTAACCATAAGGCTTTTTATGAGACATGTTTTCTCTCTTTTTTTACATCGACCATGAAAAAACTTGTTTTTTTACATCAACCATGAAAAATACTTTTTTTTACATCGACCATGAAAAATACTAGGAATTTGCTAAGAGCATTCACAACGTGTAGCCAAAAGTGGTTCCATATTTGATTTTTGGCTTTTGGAACTAGTTCCATACATTGTAGAGGTAGTTCCAAAACCAGAAAAACAAGGAACCGGAGCAAGTAGGTGCTCCGATGCCAAATTTCACTTTTGGCATTTGGAACTAGTTCCCTACATTGTGAGAGTAGTTCCATATTGGCTTTATGTGTTGTTTTAGCTTGATGGCGGGTCCCACGTTATAAATATTTGGAACCACTACATTGTGGAGCTATTGCTATATTTCACACCAAAGCCAAATTCACCATCGTATCAGATTTGGCAATAGCAACATTGTGGATGCCCTAAAGTTATATTTTCCATCTTGTACACAATTAAAAATATCTTTAAAACAAACAAATCTCTAATGTCTAGGTGTACCATCTCTACTAGTACTAGTATATACTAGTAAATTACACGTGCCTTGCACGTGAGAGCTCTTTTTTTTAGTGAAACAACTTCGACGCAGGATTTTGTGAAGCTTTTTAACTTAATTGGTCAAACATGCGAAGCATGTGCCATTTACTTGTACAACTTTATCGGAAAAAAATTACTTGTACAAGCTAGTTCCCCTAAGTACTACCAGCACATAAGTAAACAAAAGAACCAGAGACATCATCAACTGAAAACAACAATCTATTCATATAGCGGCTCTTGCATCACCCTTTGAAAATCATCTACCTGCAAAGATGAGTGCAGAGTTTCTGCTCGTGCTTTCACCTGTTCCAAGATCGTCCAGTTGATCTCATGGACATCTGCATCAGCCAAAGCGGTAACCAAGTTGCCAGCCACTAGCTTCTCCAGATCAGCAACAGCATGTAGGCCATCTTGAATTGTAGAATTCCATCCTCGGTTCATTTCTTTGTTCCGCCAAGTGGCCACATCCAAGTCCTTTTGAAGACGCCTAATATTAACTTCCCCATTGCCACATCCTTCTGTTTTGTTCCTACAAACGTTTGCATCACTGGAACTCTGGACATCTGTGCTACAATGCTGCTTGGCAAGGACATGAGCAGTCACTTGCTTCTGCGATTTGCCATGCATAAAATCAATCATCAGATTAAAAGGAAATATGTTGGTTGATTCATGTCACCACTTTGAGCAACCCATGAGCTTCTAAACCTTAAATGGAGTCTAAAACATTGCAATAAAAGGGTGTGTGCATCATTTGGATGCAGAGGCCGGGGCGACCCTATTTTCAAGAAAAAATTAGGAAATCTGAAATCTATATCTATATCTCTACCATCTATACCACTCCACTCCAGTTGACAGTTTGATCTCTTTCAGTACATTAGATTATGTCATGTTTAAAACACTATTATAAAATTACCTCCTTAATGTTGAGCTCAGGAGGATCCAGATGTGCTGATCCTAGGCGGCCCCTCAAATGATTGCTTGCTAGAACAATAGGACCAAATCCCGCCTCCTTTCTACCAATGTCTGCATCACTGGCGCGCTCACTGTCTTTGTTAGGAACATGAGCAGTGGCTAGCTGCTGCAAATCAAAGTTCATCAAATCAATCAGCAAACAACACATATGAAATTTGAGCAGTGCGGCTAAATACCTTCTTCAAAGCTTGCCCCACGGAATCGTCCTTTTGGCGGCACATCACACGGGTGAAAAATCTCGACAACGACTTGGGGTGCGGTGATTTTGTCCCATTCCACAAGATATCCGAGCTTGGCTGCAATTATCTTATTCTGCAAGATATTTTGCCTCCGAGATTCTTCGTAGGCATTCTCGAGGGGAATATCTAGCAGGCATTACAAAAAAAACAGATGCTAATAACAAGCAGTGGAAGCAAGCAATAAACTAGTCTCGGAAATCAAATACATAACAAAAGCTGCCGGACAAAGTGTTCAACCTTGGTCGACTGGGGAGGTGGCGCGTTGGCCGTTCGTTTTGGTTCGGTGGATCATGGTGGCGCTTTGTGTACCGATCTCACCAGCCGGTAAGATGAACCAGTGAGTCGGGGAAGCAGATCCGACGAAGCGGACGGAGTGTGGTTGACGGCGTCGCTGAGCTGGCTCCGGCGCGGTGGATGTCGGCTACGGATGGAGGACTGAGAGGGAGCGAGACGGACTAGGTGCGAGGTAGGGAGAGAGGCCCTTGCTTGTCCGTGGGTGGGGCTGGATATAGGGGAAATGAAAGCCCTAGAAGATAGCATCCTGCTAATATCCTAGTACAAAACAATTGAACTAGAAAATCCCGCCAATATATGGTGCTGAATTGCGGGCGGCTCATAGCTTGTGCACAAATAAAATGGAAAAATCCAAAAAATGTACTAGTTCAACAAAAAAAACTCTAGTGGCAAAGTCGCTAGCTCGCCATGAGAAGATGCACTCCGCCAAAAAAATGTCATGAGAAGCTAGTTTGCTATGGATCTTGCATTAACCCTGCTCGATAAAATGGTGGGCACAAAAGACAAGCTAAATCAAAAATAATGGTGGTAGAAAGATGTAACTCTCAAATGTAAACTCTACTAAACAGGGCCAGCTCAAAAACATGCCTCATATTATTAGTACTTCCTCCGGTCCATATTAACTGCCACTAAAATGGATGTATCTACAAATACATCCATTTGAGTGGCATGTATATGGATAGGAGTAGTAGATCAAGGAGTTGCGAGACAGTGGAGGAAATGAGGTCGGGGGGAGGAGGGTGACGACCAGACCCCCAACTCCACGGCACCGCATAAATAGAAGCTAAAATATGTGAAACAGTGGAGGAAATGAGGTGGAAAGGTCTTCTTTTTAGCCCCAGCGTCACCGCAGATCAGGTGACATGCACCTATTTCATGTCACCGTGTGACATGCGGTTTAAATTCAAATTTGAACACTGCGAACAAATCTGAAAAAATCATGCATGTTCATAGATATTAAGATAACCCCTAAAAATTCAAGTCAAAATTCGAAACATACATCGAGAAACAAAAAAGAGAAATCTGTCATGAATAGTTCCCGAATTCAAATCTGAGTTTCTCTGTAGACTATTCACATCTGAGTTTCTCTTTTTTGTTTCTCGATGTATGTTTCGAATTTTGATCTGAAATTTCTAGGGGTTATCTTAATATGAGCTGTGAACGTGCATGATTTTTTTTAGATTTTTTCGCAATGTTTAAATTTGGATTTAGGCCGCATGTCACACGGTGACATGGTGCATGTCACCATGTCACCTCGCTACCGCTGAGAAATGGAGCCCTCTCCGCCGGGCTCCATAAAAGCTTCCTTTCACTCGTGTCGATCGTTGAAGACACCGGCAAGTGCATGTCGAGAGGGACAGAGAATAAATTTCGTCCACGCGTCGGCGCGTCTTTGTCTACCCCAAACCCTAAACTCTGTCTTATGAAGTCAAAGCATGCATGAAGAGAAGTGGTTTTTGGTTTCAAACATGGAAATTTCAAAAACCCTCTCAAGAGCTACATTTTGGAGTGACTAATTTTTCATATTCATGATTTAAACTTGTTTAAATGGGCATAAAAATGGGCATAAAATTCAAAATAAATCAAAATAAATGAAACACCAAGGCACATAGTCTTCTTATGTCATATAGTAAGCATTCAATTAAGTTGATAAACAAGGTCTAGACATACTCAAACCAGAAAAATCATGTATCTACCCCCTAACCCTAAATTCTGTCTTATGAAGTCAAGCATGAAGAGATGTGGTTTTTGGTTTCAAACATGGAAATTTCGAAAACCCTCCCAAGAGCTTCATTTTGGAGTGACTAAGAAGCATACATGCTTACTTTTTTATATTCATGTTTTAAACTTGTTCAAATCTTGGTCAAACCTAGGATTTGACCAAGATTCAAATGGGCATAAAAATTCAATTTTTTTTAAAAAAACCAAGGTCTTCTTATGTCATATAGTAAGCATTCAATTAAGTTGATAAACAAGGTCTAGATGTATTAAACCTGAAAAATCATGTATCTACCCCCTAACCCTAAACTCTGTCTTATGAAGTCAAGCATGCATGGTGAAGAGAAGTGGTTTTTCGTTTCAAACATGGAAATTTTAAAAACCCTCCCTAGAGCTTCATTTTGGGGTGACTAAGAAGGATACATGATTACTTTGTCATATTCATGTCTTAAACTTGTTTAAGTCATGGTCAAACCTAGGATTTGACGAAGATTCAAATGGGCATAAGAATTCAAAAAAAATCAAAAACCAAAGCACATAGTCTGTGTATGTCATATAGTAAGCATTCAAGTTGATAAACAAGGTCTAGACATATTCAAACCAGAAAAATCATGGAAATTTCAAAAACCTCCCACGAGCTTCATTTTGGAGTGGCTAAGAAGGATCGATGCAGGTTACTTTTCATATTATTCATGTTTTAAACTTGTTTAAATCTTGGTCAAACGTAGGATTTGACCAAGATTCAACAAATGGGGATAAAAAAATGAAAACCCAATGCACATAGTCTTCTTATGTCATATAATAAGCATACAATTAAGTTGATAAACAAGGTCTAGACATATTCAAACCAGAAAAATCATGTATGTGGCTACCCCTAACCCTAAACTCTGTCTTATGAAGTCAAGCATGAAGAGATGTGGTTTTTGGTTTCAAACATGGAAATTTCAAAAACCCTTCCAAGAGCTTCATTTTGGAGTGACTGAGAAGCATACATGCATGCTTACCTTTTCATATTCATGTTTTAAACTTGTTCAAATCTTGGTCAAACCTAGGATTTGACCAAGATTCAAATGGGCATAAAAATTCAAATAAAATGAATACCAAGGTCTTCTTATGTCATATAGTATGCGCGCATTCAATTAAGTTGATAAACAAGGTCTAGACACATTAAACCTGAAAAATCATGTATCTACCCCTAACCCTAAACTCTGTCTTATAATGTCAAGCATGCATGTGAAGATAAGTGGTTTTTGGTTTCAAACATGGAAATTTCAAAAACCCTCTTAATTAAGAGCTTCATTTTGGAGTGACTAAGAAGGATACATGCTTACTTTTACATATTCATGTTTTAAACTTGTTTAAGTCATGGTCAAACCTAGGATTTGACCAAGATTTAAATGGGCATAAAAATACAAAATTAAACAAAATCAAAAACCAAAGCAAGTCTTTGCATGTCATATAGTAAGCATTCAAGTTGATAAACAAAGTCTAGACATATTCAAACCAGAAAATCATGTATATATCTACCCCTAACCCTAAACTCTATCTTTATGAAGTCAAGCATGCATGAAGAGAAGTGGTTTTTTGTTTCAAACATGGAAATTTCAAAAACCCTCCCAAGAGCTACATTTTGGAGTGACTAAGAAGGATAGATGGTTAATTTTTCATATTCATGATTTAAACTTGTTCAAATCTTGGTCAAACCTATGATTTGACCAAGATTCAAATGGGCATCAAAAATCAAAAAATTCAAAAAAATTGAAAAATCAAGGTCTTCTTATGTCATATAGTAAGCATTCAATTAATTAAGTTGATAAACAAGGTCTAGACATATTCAAACAAGGAAAATCATGTATCTACCCCTAACCCTAAACTCTGTCTTATTAAGTCAATCATGAAGAGAAGTAGTTTTGGGTTTCAAACATGGAAATTTCAAGAACCTCCCAAAAGCTTCATTTTAGAGTGTGACTAAGAAGGATCCAGGCTTACCTTTTCATTTTCATGTTCTAAACTTGTTTAAATCCTGGTCAAACCTAGGATTTCACAAAGATTCAAATATATGGGTATAAAATTCAAAAAAATAGAAAAATAAAAACCAAAGCACATAGCATTCTTATGTCATATAGTAAGCATTCAAGTTGATAAACAAGGTCTAGACATATTCAAACCATAAAAATCATGTATATATCTACCCCTAACCCTAAACTCTGTCTTATGAAGTCAATCATGCATGAAGAGAAGTGGTTTTGGGTTTCCTACATGGAAATTTCAAAAACCTCCCAAAAACTTCATTTTAGAGTGACTAAGAACGATACATGCTTCCCTTTTCATTTTCATGTTTTAAATTTGTTTAAATTATCTTGGTCAAATCTAGGATTTGACAATATTCAAATGGGCATCAAAATATAAAAAATCAGAAAAATGAAAAACCAAAGCACATAGTTTTCTTATGTCATTTAGTAAGTGATACGTCTCCGACGTATCGATAATTTCTTATGTTCCATGCCACATTATTGATGATATCTACATGTTTTATGCATACTTTATGTCATATTTATGCGTTTTCTGGAACTAACCTATTAACAAGATGCCGAAGTGCCAGTTCCTGTTTTCTGCTGTTTTTGGTTTCAGAAATCCTAGTAACGAAATATTCTCGGAATCGGACGAAATCAACGCCCAGGTTCCTATTTTTCCCAGAACCATCCAGAACACCCGAGAGCCGCCAGAGGGAAGCCCTGGGGGCCCCACACCACACCCTGGCGCGGCCAGAGGGGGGGCCGCACCGCCCCATGGTGTGGTGGCCCCAGGCCCCCTCCGAGGCTGCCCTTCCGCCTATTTAAAGCATCCGTCGCGAAAACCCTATCACGTTCGACGAAACCCACAGAAACCTTCCAGAGCCGCCGCCATCGCGAGGCCAAGATCTGGGGGACAGGAGTCTCTGTTCTGGCACGCCGCCGGAACGGGGAAGTGCCCCCGGAAGGCTTCTCCATCGACACCGCTGCCATCTCCATCGCCATCTTCATCACCGCTGCTGCTCCCATGAGGAGGGAGTAGTTCTCCATCGAGGCTCGGGGCTGTACCGGTAGCTATGTGGTTCATCTCTCTCCTATGTACTTCAATACAATAATCTCATGAGCTGCCTTACATGATTGAGATTCATATGATGATGCTTGTAATCTAGATGTCGTTATGCTAGTCAAGTGAATTTTACTTATGTGATCTCCGGAGACTCCTTGTCCCACGTGTGTAAAGGTGACAGTGTGTGCACCGTGTGGGTCTCTTAGGCTATATTTCACAGAATACTTACTCACTGTTATGAATGGCATAGTGAAGTGCTTATTTATATTTCTTTATGATTGCAATGTGTTTTGTATCACAATTTATCTATGTGCTACTCTAGCAATGTTATTAAAGTAGTTTTATTCCTCCTACACGGTGTAATGGTGACAGTGTGTGCATCCGTGTTAGTACTTGGTTTATGCTATGATTGTGATCTCTTGTAGATTACAAAGTTAACTATTGCTATGATGGTATTGATGTGATCTATTCCTCCTACATAGTGTGAAGGTGACAGTGTGCATACTATGTTAGTACTTGGTTTAGTCGAATTGATCTATCTTACACTCTAAGGTTACTTAAATATGAACATTGAATTGTGGAGCTTGTTAACTCCGGCATTGAGGGTTCGTGTAATCCTACGCAATGTGTTCATCATCCAACAAGAGTGTAGAGTATGCATTTATCTATTCTGTTATGTGATCAATGTTGAGAGTGTCCACTAGTGAAAGTCTAATCCCTAGGCCTTGTTCCTAAATATCGCTATCATTGCTTGTTTCTTGTTTTCTTTGCGTTACTCTTTGCTGCAATACTACCACCATCAACTACACGCCAGCAAGCTATTTTCTGGCACCGTTGCTACTGCTCATATATATTCATACCACCTGTATTTCACTATCTCTTCACCGAACTAGTGCACCTATTAGGTGTGTTGGGGACACAAGAGACTTCTTGCTTTGTGGTTGCAGGGTTGCATGAGAGGGATATCTTTGACCTCTTCCTCCCTGAGTTCGATAAACCTTGGGTGATCCACTTAAGGAAAAACTTGCTGCTGTTCTACAAACCTCTGCTCTTGGAGGCCCAACACTGTCTACAGGAAAAGGAGGGGGCGTAGACATCAAGCTATTTTCTGGCGCCGTTGCCGGGGAGGAAAGGTAAAAGGTACTCACACTCCGGATCTCGGCTACTAAGCTATTTTCGCCATTGTAAGTACTCAAATCTATTTCCTTTAGATCCTGCAATTGCATCTTTTTGTTTCTTGTTTACACTAGTTTGGCATAATGGACAAGAATGAGCTTCTTATGCTATTTCCTGATTTAAAACATGGATTGTTTGATGCGAAAATTAAAAAACCAATGGAATCTTATTTGCATGCTGGTAGTAATATTAGTATGAACGCTTTGAACACCATTGTTGATAATGATATAGAAAGTTCTAAGCTTGGGGAAGCTGGTTTTCATGATCTTTTTAGTCCCCCAAGCATTGAGGAGAAAATTTACTTTGATGATACTTTGCCTCCTATTTATGATGATGATAGTAGTCTTTTGTTGCCACCTGTTATGGAGGATAAATTTGATTATGATTACAATATGCCTCCTATATTTGATGATGAGAATAATAATGATAGCTACTTTGTTGAATTTGCTCCCACTATTACTAATAAAATTGATTATGCCTATGTGGAGAGTAATAATTTTATGCATGAGACTCATGATAAGAATGCTTTATGTGATAGTTATATTGTTGAGTTTGCTCATGTTGCTACTGAAAGTTATTATGAGAGAGGAAAATATGGTTGTAGAAATTTTCATGTTACTAAAATGCCTCTCTATGTGCTGAAATTTTTGAAGCTACACTTGTTTTATCTTCCTATGCTTGTTACTTTGCTCTTCATGAACTTGTTTATTTACAAGATTCCTTTGTATAGGAAGCATGTTAGACTTAAATGTGTTTTGAATTTGCCTCTTGATGCTCTCTTTTGCTTCAAATACTATTTCTTGCGAGTGCATCATCAAAACTGCTGAGCCCATCTTAATGGCTATAAAGAAAAGAACTTCTTGGGAGATAACCCATGTGTTATTTTGCTACAGTACTTTGTTTTATATTTGTGTCTTGGAAGTTGTTTACTACTGTAGCAACCTCTCCTTATCTTAGTTTTGTGTTTGGTTGTGCCAAGTGAAGCCTCTAATCGAAGGTTGATACTAGATTTGGATTTCTGCGTAGAAACAGATTTCTATCTGTCACGAATCTGGGATGTTTTCTCTGTAGAAAAATCATAAAAATATGCCAATTTACGTACGTGTTCCTCAGATATGTACGCAACTTTCATTAGTTTTGAGTTTTCTGATCTGAGCAACGGAATTATTTATTAAATATTCGTCTTTACGGACTGTTCTGTTTTGACAGATTCTGCCTTTTATTTCGCATTGCTTCTTTCGCTGTGTTGGGTGGATTTCTTTGTTCCATTACCTTCCAGTAGCTTTGAGCAATGTCCAGAAGTGTTAAGAATGATTGTGTCACCTCTGAACATGTGAGTTTTTGATTATGTACTAACCCCTCTAATGAAGTTTATGAGAAGTTTGGTGTGAAGGAAGTTTTCAAGGGTCAAGAGAGGAGGATGATATACTACGATCAAGAAGAGTGAAAGCTCTAAGCTTGGGGATGCCCCGGTGGTTCACCCCTGCATATATCAAGAAGACTCAAGCGTCTAAGCTTGGGGATGCCCAAGGCATCCCCTTCTTCATCGATAAATTATCAGGTTCCTTCTCTTGAAACTATATTTTTATTCGGTCACATCCTATGTGCTTTACTTGGAGCGTCTGTATGCTTTTATTTTTGTTTGTGTTTGAATAAATTAGATTACATCATGCTTGTGTGGGAGAGAGACACGCTCCGCTGTTGCATATGAACACATGTGTTCTTAGCTTTTAGTATTCATGGCGAAGTTTCTTCTTCGTTAAATTGTTATATGGTTGGAATTGGAAAATGATACATGTAGTAATTGGTAAAAAGGTCTTGGATAATGTGATACTTGGCAATAGTTGTGCTCTTGTTTAAGCTCTTGCATCATATACTTTGCACCTATTAGTGAAGAAATACATAGAGCTTGTTAAAATTTGGATTGCATGAGTGGTTTCTCTAGAGTCTAGATATTTTCTAGTGAGGTGTTTGAACAACAAGGAAGACGATGTATAGTCTTATAATGCTTGTAATATGTCTTTTATGTAAGTTTTGATGTACTAGTTCATGCTTGTTTTTGCTTCAAACAACCTTGCTAGCCTAAGCCTTGTATCGAGAGGGAATACTTCTCATGCATCCAAATCCTTGAGCCAACCACTATGCCATTTGTGTCCACCATACCTACCTACTACATGGTATTTCTCCGCCATTCCAAAGTAAATTGCTTGAGTGCTACCTTTAAACAATTCAAAATTTATTACCTCTGATTTGTGTCAATGTTTTATAGCTCATGAGGAAGTATGTGGTGTTTATCTTTCATTCTTGTTGGGCAACTTTCACCAATGGACTAGTGGCTTCATCCGCTTATCCAATAATTTTGCAAAAAGAGCTGGCAATGGGATTCCCAGTCCCAAATTAATTAACAAAAATAGACACTCCTCCATGGTATGTGATTGTTGGACGGCACCCGAAGGATTCGGTTAGCCATGGCTTGTGTAAGCAAAGGTGGGGAGGAGTGTCATCATAATAAAACTAAAATAAAAAGGCACTCCTTCATGGTATGAGATTGTTGGCAGGCACCCGAGGATTCGGTTAGCCATGGTTTGTGAAAGAAAGGTTGGAAGGAGTGCCACACAAAAATAAAATGGGAGCCGCTCTTTGAAGGTTTGTCTGGCAAGGGGGTTAGAGTACCCGCTACCATTCGTTGACAACAACAAACACCTCTCAAAATTTTACTTTTATGCTCTCTATATGTTTTCAAAACCAAAGCTCTAGCACAAATATAGCAATCGATGCTTTCCTCTTTGAAGGGCCTTTCTTCTACTTTTATGTTGAGTCAGTTTACCCATTTCTCTCCATCTCAAGAAGCAAACACTTGTGTGAACTGTGCATTGATTCTTACATACTTGCATATTGCACTTGTTATATTACTTTACATTGACAACTATCCATGAGATATACATGTTACAAGTTGAAAGCAACCGCTGAAACTTAATCTTCCTTTGTGTTGCTTCAATGCCTTTACTTTGAATTATTGCTTTATGAGTTAACTCTTATGCAAGACTTATTGATGCCTGTCTTGAAAGTACTATTCATGAAAAGTCTTTGCTATATGATTCATTTGTTTACTCATTGTATTACCATTGTTTTGATCGCTGCATTCATTACATATGCTTACAATAGTATGATCAAGGTATTGATGGCATGTCACTCCAGAAATTATCTTTGTTATTGTTTACCTGCTCGGGACGAGCAGAAACTAAGCTTGGGGATGCTGATACGTCTCCGACGTATCGATAATTTCTTATGTTCCATGCCACATTATTGATGATATCTACATGTTTTATGCATATTTTATGTCATATTTATGCGTTTTCTGGAACTAACCTATTAACAAGATGCCGAAGTGCCAGTTCCTGTTTTCTGCTGTTTTTGGTTTCAGAAATCCTAGTAACGAAATATTCTCGGAATCGGACGAAATCAACGCCCAGGTTCCTATTTTTCCCGGAACCATCCAGAACACCCGAGAGCCGCCAGAGGGAAGCCCTGGGGGCCCCACACCACACCCTGGCGCGGCCAGAGGGGGGGCCGCGCCGCCCCATGGTGTGGTGGCCCCAGGCCCCCTCCGAGGCTGCCCTTCCGCCTATTTAAAGCCTCCTTCGCGAAAACCCTATCACGTTCGACGAAACCCACAGAAACCTTCCAGAGCCGCCGCCATCGCGAGGCCAAGATCTGGGGGACATGAGTCTCTGTTCTGGCACGCCGCCGGAACGGGGAAGTGCCCCCGGAAGGCTTCTCCATCGACACCGCTGCCATCTCCATCGCCATCTTCATCACCGCTGCTGCTCCCATGAGGAGGGAGTAGTTCTCCATCGAGGCTCGGGGCTGTACCGGTAGCTATGTGGTTCATCTCTCTCCTATGTACTTCAATAAAATAATCTCATGAGCTGTCTTACATGATTGAGATTCATATGATGATGCTTGTAATCTAGATGTCGTTATGCTAGTCAAGTGAATTTTACTTATGTGATCTCCGGAGACTCCTTGTCCCACGTGTGTAAAGGTGACAGTGTGTGCACCGTGTGGGTCTCTTAGGCTATATTTCACAGAATACTTACTCACTGTTATGAATGGCATAGTGAAGTGCTTATTTATATCTCTTTATGATTGCAATGTGTTTTGTATCACAATTTATCTATGTGCTACTCTAGCAATGTTATTAAAGTAGTTTTATTCCTCCTACACGGTGTAATGGTGACAGTGTGTGCATCCGTGTTAGTACTTGGTTTATGCTATGATTGTGATCTCTTGTAGATTACAAAGTTAACTATTGCTATGATGGTATTGATGTGATCTATTCCTCCTACATAGTGTGAAGGTGATAGTGTGCATACTATGTTAGTACTTGGTTTAGTCGAATTGATCTATCTTACACTCTAAGGTTACTTAAATATGAACATTGAATTGTGGAGCTTGTTAACTCCGGCATTGAGGGTTCGTGTAATCCTACGCAATGTGTTCATCATCCAACAAGAGTGTAGAGTATGCATTTATCTATTCTGTTATGTGATCAATGTTGAGAGTGTCCACTAGTGAAAGTCTAATCCCTAGGCCTTGTTCCTAAATATCGCTATCATTGCTTGTTTCTTGTTTCTTGCGTTACTCTTTGCTGCAATACTACCACCATCAACTACACGCCAGCAAGCTATTTTCTGGCACCGTTGCTACTGCTCATATATATTCATACCACCTGTATTTCACTATCTCTTCGCCGAACTAGTGCACCTATTAGGTGTGTTGGGGACACAAGAGACTTCTTGCTTTGTGGTTGCAGGGTTGCATGAGAGGGATATCTTTGACCTCTTCCTCCCTGAGTTCGATAAACCTTGGGTGATCCACTTAAGGGAAAACTTGCTGCTGTTCTACAAACCTCTGCTCTTGGAGGCCCAACACTGTCTACAGGAAAAGGAGGGGGCGTAGACATCAGTAAGCATTAAAGTTGACAAAAAAGGTCTAGACATATTCAAACCAGACAAATCATGTATCTATATACCCCCTAACCCCTAAACTCTGTCTTATGAAGTGTCAAGCATGAAGAGAAGTGGTTTTGGGTTTAAACATGGAAATTTCAAAAACCTCCCAGAAGCTTCATTTTAGAGTGACTAAGAAGGATACATGCTTCCCTTTTCATTTTCATGTTTTAAACTTGTTTAAATTATCTTGGTCAAATCTAGGATTTGACAAGATTCAAATGGGCATTAAAAAAAATCAGAAAAATGAAAAACCAAAGCACATAGTTTTCTTATGTCATATAGTAAGCATTAAAGTTGACAAACAAGTTCTAGACATATTCAAACCAGAAAAATCATGTATCTATACCCCCTAACCCCTAAACTCTGTCTTATATATGAAGTCAAGCATGAAGAGAAGTGGTTTTGGGTTTCAAACATGGAAATTTCAAAAACCCTAGGAGTTGACAAAGATTCAAATATATGGGCATAAAATTCAAAAAAATAGAAAAAATGAAAAACCAAAGCACATAATCTTCTTATGTCATATAGTAAGCATTAAAGTTGATAAACAAGGTCTAGACATATTTAAACCATACAAATCATGTATCTACCCCTACCCCTAACCCTTAAACCATACAAGGTGCGAGCGAGCGAGTCGAGCGAGGCCGAGAATGAGAGAGATTTGTTTTTTTTTGTGAGAGGGACAACCGAAGGATCCTGAAGGACCCAGAGACTTCCAATACGCATCCTGATGCGTCTTCTCTTGACAAAGAAAATGGCTGGAAGTTTGCGTACCTATTGCACGTGACCTGTGCTCACTGAAGTGTGGGACCCCACGCATGGGCACCACACGTAAGTGACAGACCTGTTGGTGTAAAAACTCGGTTGATTAGTATAGTGCATTAGAGCAAAGTTTCCTATGGATTCAAGGGTAGGAAATCCAAGTTAACTCATTTACATGACATTATTTTTTCCATTAAGCAAAGTTAACACATCTATCAATTGGTACATTTTGGAGTGACTAAGAAGGATCCAGGCTTACTTATTCGTTTTCACGTGTTAAACTTGTCTAAATCTTGGTCAAACCTAGGATTTGACAGAGATTCAAATGGGCGGAAAATAAAAAAAAAACAGAAAAATGAAAAACCAAAGCACATAGTCTTGTTATGTCATATAGTAAGCATTAACGTTGATAAACAAGGTCTAGACATATTCAAACCAGACAAATCATGTATCTATACCCCCTAACCCCTAAACTATGTCTTATGAAGTCAAGCATGAAGAGAAGTGGTTTTGGGTTTCAAACATGGAAATTTCAAAAACCTCCCAGAAGCTTCATTTTAGAGTGACTAAGAAGGATACACGCTTCGCTTTTCATTTTCATGTTTTAAACTTGTTTAAATCTTGGTCATACCTAGGATTTGACCAAAAGATTCAAACATGGAAATTTCAAAAACCTCCCAAAAGTTTCATTTTAGAGTGAGTAAGAAGGATCCATGCTTACCTTTTCATTTTCATGATTTAAACTTGTTTAAATCTTGGTCAAACCTAGGATTTGACCAAGATACAAATGGGTGGGCACAAAATTCAAAAAAATCAGAAAAAAATGAAAAACCAAATCACATAGTCTTCTTATGTCATATCGTAAGCATTCAAGTTGATAAACAAGGTCTAGATATATCCAAACCAGACAAATCATGTATCTACCCCCTAACCCTAAACTCTGTCTTATGAAGTCAAGCATGAAGAGAAGTGGTTTTCGGTTTGAAACATGGAAATTTCAAAAACCTCCCAAAAGCTTCATTTTAGAGTGACTAAGAAGGATCCATGCTTACCTTTTCATTTTCATATTTTAAACTTGTTTAAATCTTAATTTGTCAAACCTAGGATCTGACAAAGAGATTCAAATCGGCATTAAATTCAAAAAAAACTCAGAAAAAGGAAAAACAAAAGCATATAGTCTTCTTATGTCATATAGTAAGCATTAAAGTTGATAAACAAGGTTTAGACATATTCAAACCAGACAGATCATGTATCTACCCCCTAACCCTAAACTCGGTCTTATGAAGTCTAGCATGAAGAGAAGTCGTTTTGGGTTTCAAACGTTTAAGCCAAAAGCCCCTTTTCAAATATTTCAAACTTATTCAAGTTTGGTTCAAATTTGAAAGACATACAAGTTATAGCACACATAGTGCATACATTTTCACACATACTGCACTAGATAGATGCTAACCCTATAGTTTGAGGCCATTTGGATGAGGTAGAAAAAATTCTTGGATTAGAATCGTGTTGTTCGAACCCCGTAGTTGGATTTTTTTGAACCTTGATCTGTAGTACTGGGCAAAACCCTAGTTTAACCTATTTAATTATAGATTCGTATATCGATTTTTCTACCTTTTTATTATTACTATGCAACACATGTGTGTTTGCCCGTCTAGCTAGTGAAACTCGGAGGAAGAGGGATCACTCATTCACTCGGAAGGTCAGAAGAAGGGATAGCATTATGGTGTCTCCCCTTTTTCGGGTGACGATGTTGACTATTGTGTAGGGTTTGTCAGTGAGCAGGGAGGTGCGAGCGAGCGAGTCGAGCGAGGCCGAGAATGAGAGAGATTTGTTTTTTTTTTGTGTGTGAGAGGGACAACCGAAGGATCCTGAAGGACCCAGAGACTTCCAATACGCATCCTGATGCGTCTTCTCTTGACAAAGAAGATGGCTGGGAGTTTGCGTACCTATTGCACGTGACTTGTGCTCACTGAAGTGTGGGACCTCACGCGTGGGCACCACACGTAAGTGACAGACCTGTTGGTGTAAAAACTCGGTTGATTATTATAGTGCATTAGAACAAAGTTTCCTATGGATTCAAGCGTAGGAAATCCAAGTTAACTCATTTAATTACATGACATTATTTTTTTCATGAAGCAAAGTTAACACATCTATCAATTGGTACATTTTGGAGTGACTAAGAAGGATCCAGGCTTACTTATTCGTTTTCACGTGTTAAACTTGTCTAAATCTTGGTCAAACCTAGGATTTGACCAACAAGATTCAAATGGGCAGAAAAATAAAATAAAAACAAAAAATGAAAAACTAAATCACATAGTCTTCTTATGTCATATAGTAAGCATTAAAGTTGATAAACAAGGTCTAGATATATCCAAACCAGACAAATCATGTATCTACCCCCCTAACCTGGCCTAAACTCTGTCTTATGAAGTCAAGCATGAAGAGAAGTGGTTTTCGGTTTGAAACATGGAAATTTCAAAAACCTCCCAAAAGCTTCATTTTAGAGTGACTAAGAAGGATCCATGCTTACCTTTTCATTTTCATATTTTAAACTTGTTTAAATCTTAATTTGTCAAACCTAGGATCTGACAAAGAGATTCAAATCGGCATTAAATTCAAAAAAAAACTCAGAAAAAGGAAAAACAAAAGCATATAGTCTTCTTATGTCATATAGTAAGCATTCAAGTTGATAAACAAGGTTTGGACATATTCAAACCAGACAAATAATGTATCTCTACCCTCTAACCCTAAACTTGGTCGATCTTATGAAGTCTAGCATGAAGAGAAGTCGTTTTGGGTTTCAAACATGGAAATTTCAAGAACATCTCAAAAGCTTCTTATGTCATATAGTACTAAGCATTAAAGTTGAGAAACAAGGTCTAGACATATTCAACCTATGCAAATCATGTATCTACCCCCTAACCCCTAAACTTTGTCTTATGTAGTCAAGCATGAAGAGAGGTGGTTTTGGGTTTCAAACATGGAAATTTCAAAAACCTCCCAAAAGCTTCATTTTAGAGTGACTAATTAATAAGAAGGATGATACAGGCTTCCCTTCTCATTTTCATGTTTTAAACTTGTTTAAATCTTGGTCAAACCTAGGATTTGACCAAGATTCTTCAGAAAAAATCAAAAGAATGAAAAACCAAAGCACATAGCATTCTTATGCCATATAGTAAGCTAGCATTCAAGATGATAAACAAGGTCTAGACATATTCAAACCAGAAAAATCATGTATATATCTACCCCTAACCCTAAACTCTGTCTTATGAAGTCAAGCATGAAAGAGAAGTGGCAGTTTTGGGTTTGAAACATGGAAATTTCAAAAAAACCCAAAAGCTTCATTTTAGGGAGAATAAGAAGGATCCATGCTTACCATTTTATTTTCATGTTTTAAACTTGTTTAAATCTTATTCAAACCTAGGATTTGACCAAGATTCAAATGGGTAGAAAATTAAAAAAATGAAAAAAATGACACCAAAGTACATAGTCTTATTATGTCATATAATAAGCATTCAAGTTGTTAAACAAGGTCGATCTAGACATATTCAAACCATACAAATCATGTATCTATACCCCTAACCCTAATTAAACTCTGTCTTATGAAGTCAAGCATGAAGAGAAGTGGTTTCGGGTTTCAAACATGGACTAAGAAGGATCATTTTAAAAAACCCCAAAAGCTTCATTTTAGAGTGCATAAGAAGGATCCAGGCTTACCCTTTCATTTTCATGTTTTAATCTTGTTTAAATCTTGGTCAAACCTAGGATTTGACCAATATTCAAATGAGCATAAAATAAAAAATAAAAAAATAAAAAACGAAAGCACATAATCTTCTTATGTCATATAGTAAGCATTCAAAAGTTGATAAACAAGGTTTGGACATATTCAAACCAGGCAAATAATGTATCTACCCCCTAACCCTAAACTCGGTCGATCTTATGAAGTCTAGCATGAAGAGAAGTCGTTTTGGGTTTCAAACATGGAAATTTCAAGAACATCCCAAAAGCTTCTTATGTCATATAGTAAGCATTAAAGTTGAGAAACAAGGTCTAGACATATTCAAACTATGCAAATCATGTATCTACCCCGTAACCCCTAAACTTTGTCTTATGTAGTCAAGCATGAAGAGAGGTGGTTTTGGGTTTCAAACATGGAAATTTCAAAAACCTCCCAAAAGCTTCATTTTAGAGTGACTAAGAAGGATGATACAGGCTTCTCTTCCCATTTTCATGTTTTAAACTTGTTTAAATCTTGGTCAAACCTAGGATTTGACCAAGATTCTTCAGAAAAAATCAAAATAATGAAAAACTAAAGCACATAGCATTCTTATGTCATATAGTAAGCATTCAAGATGATAAACAAGGTCTAGACATATTCAAACCAGAAAAATCATGTATATATCTACCCCTAACCCTAAACTCTGTCTTATGAAGTCAAGCATGAAAGAGAAGTGGCGGTTTTGGGTTTGAAACATGGAAATTTCAAAAAACCCCAAAAGCTTCATTTTAGGGAGAATAAGAAGGATCCATGCTTACCATTTTATTTTCATGTTTTAAACTTGTTTAAATCTTGTTCAAACCTAGGATTTGACCAAGATTCAAATGGGCAGAAAATTACAAAAATCAAAAAATGAAAAACCAAAGTTCATAGTCTTCTTATGTCATATAGTAAGCATTCAAGTTGTTAAACAAGGTCTAGACATATTCAAACCAGACAAATCATGTATCTATACCCCTAACCCTAATTAAACTCTGTCTTATGAAGTCAAGCATGAAGAGAAGTGGTTTCGGGTTTCAAACATGGACTAAGAAGGATCATTTTAAAAAAAAACCCAAAAGCTTCATTTTAGAGTGCATAAGAAGGATCCAGGCTTACCCTTTCATTTTGATGTTTTAATCTTGTTTAAATCTTGGTCAAACCTAGGATTTGACCAATATTCAAATGAGCATAAAATAAAAAATAAATGAATCAATGAGATATGACCTCATGTTTATTTTCTATAGGATTATTTCCTATAGGATATGTTCCCATGAATCAAACAACTAGCTGGTGTAGGAAAAAATCCCGTAGAATCAAACAACTAGCAATCAAAAATAATTTATCTCTCATTCCTCGTGTGCATGTGGGTACACCAATAGCATATACATGTTGGTCCCATCTTAATGCTAAGGTTCAGTTCATCATACATAGTGGGAAACTTCACAAGATAAATGGGACCCAAGTTATGGCGAAAGTTAATATTATTACTATATATATACACACATAGTTTCATTCGATTTGAATTATAGGTTTGTGAGCAAATATATATTTAGTTTGAACTAGTGCTCGAGTACGTAAGAAGCTATTTAATCACAAGCTTCATAGATTTTAAAACAAGGCATCTACATATTCTTTGGATTTTTCAAAATTTTCAGAATAGTTTTTTAGCTTCGAAATAAGAAATAGTTTGGAACGTTGGATCTCAAATGGATGGTAGATGGTGGCACATAGTCACAATGTATCTTGGAAGCATCAAGTCATCAAGCTACTCTGTCCGTTTCCAAACCAAGCTAAGAAAGGCATTGAAAATGAAGTTCTGCTCTAAAACATCTCTCATTCCATTTTGGTGCTCGCGCAGTTGCATGCTGCCCACGTGTTAAGGTACGTGTCTCTGGCATGTAGAGAACTACGATTATTGGCGAAAAATATATCGAAATGGAAACTGTAAAAAAAACCCTCTCTGGTCAACCTGATGTGACGAGACATCACTGCACCAAACGTCGTCGCAAATTTATAGATGGGTGGCGTGCTAGTATACCAACAGTCAAATCGGCGCCCAGTCGCAGCAGCAGCCTAGAGTACTACCTAGTTTTTGCCCCTTGCATGTCTATCATATTCTTCTTCACCCTCCCAGAATCACGCGCACGCGCAGTATCTCGATCCCCACCACGCCGCATCGTTCCGCTCGCCCTCTCCTCCGAAATCCCCAAGCGCGGTTGCATCCGCCATCCACCTAAATCCATCTTCACGTGATGAATTATTCTAGGCTTTGCCGGGGCGGCGGGTGATGTCTACGTTCCCCCTCCTTTCCTGTAGACAGTGTTGGGCCTCCAAGAGCAGAGGTTTGTAGAACAGCAGCAAGTTTCCCTTAAGTGGATACCCAAGGTTTATCGAACTCAGGGAGGAAGAGGTCAAAGATATCCCTCTCATGCAACCCTGCAACCACAAAGCAAGAAGTCTCTTGTGTCCCCAACACACCAAATAGGTGCACTAGTTCGGCGAAGAGATAGTGAAATACAGGTGGTATGAATAAGTATGAGCAGTAGCAACGGTGCCAGAAAAGTGCTTGGCGCGTAGTTGATGGTGGTGGTATTGCAGCAGTAGTAACACAGTAAAACAGTAAACAAGCAGTAGTAACTCAGCAGTATTTAGGAGCAAGGCCTAGGGATTACACTTTCACTAGTAGACACTCTCAACATTGATCACATAACAGAACAGATAAATGCATACTCTACACTTTTGTTGGATGATGAACACATTGCGTAGGATTACACGAACCCTCAATGCCGGAGTTAACAAGCTCCACAATAATGCTCATGTTTAAGTAACCTTTAGTGTAAGATAGATCAACAGACTAAACCGAGTACTAGCATAGCATGCACACTGTCACCTTCATGCATATGTAGGAGGAATAGATCACATCAATAATATCATAGCAATAGTTAACTCCATAATCTACAAGAGATCATGATCATAGCACAAACCAAGTACTAACACGGTGCACACACTGTCACCTTTACACACGTGCAGGAGGAATAGAACTACTTTAATAACACATCACTAGAGTAGCACATAGATAGTAGTGATACAAAACTCAGATGAATCTCAATCATGTAAAGCAGCTCATGAGATCATTGTATTGAAGTACATAGAGAGAGATTAACCACATAGCTACCGGTACAGCCCCGAGCCTCGATGGAGAACTACTCCCTCCTCATGGGAGCAGCAGCGGTGATGAAGATGGCGGTGGAGATGGCAGCGGTGTCGATGGAGAAGCCTTCCGGGGGCACTTCCCCGCTCGGCAGCGTGCCGAGCAGAGATCCTGTCCCCCAGATCTTGGCTTCGCGATGGCGGCGGCTCTGGAAGGTTTTCGTGGGTTTCGTCAATCGGTCTAGGGTTTTCTGATCCAGGGGCTTCTTATAGGCGAAGAGGCGGCGCAGGAAGGTCGAAGGGGGGCCCACACCCTAGGGGGGCGCGCCCCCCCCTAGGCCGCGCCGGGGTGTGGTGTGGTGGCCCTGCCTCCCTTCTCTGGCGGTTCTCGTGTGTTCTGGATGCTTCCGGGTAAAATAGGAACACAGGCGTTGATTTCGTCCGATTCCGAGAATATTTCGTTACTAGGATTTCTGAAACCAAAAACAGCAGAAACAAAGAATCGGCACTTCGGCATCTTGTTAATAGGTTAGTTCCAGAAAATGCACGAATATGACATAAAGTGTGCATAAAACATGTAGGTAACATCAATAATGTGGCATGGAACATAAGAAATTATCGATACGTCGAGACGTATCAGCATCCCTAAGCTTAGTTCTGCTCGTCCCGAGCGGTAAAACGATAAACACGTATAATTTCGGAGTGACATGCCATCATAATCTTGATCATACTATTTGTAAAGCATATGTAGTGAATGCAGCGATCAAAACAATGTATATGACATGAGTAAACAAGTGAATCATATAGCAAAGACTTTTCATGAATAGCACTTCAAGACAAGCATCAATAAGTCTTGCATAAGAGTTAACTCATAAAGCAATAATTCAAAGTAAAGGCATTGAAGCAACACAAAAGAAGATTAAGTTTCAGCGGTTGCTTTCAACTTGTAACATGTATATCTCATGGATATTGTCAACATAGAGTAATATAATAAGTGCAATAAGCAAGTATGTAGGAATCAATGCACAGTTCACACAAGTGTTTGCTTCTTGAGGTGGAGAGAAATAGGTGAACTGACTCAACATTGAAAGTAAAAGAATGGTCCTCATAGAGGAAAAGCATCGATTGCTATATTTGTGCTAGAGCTTTGATTTTGAAAACATGAAACAATTTTGTCAACGGTAGTAATAAAGCATATGCATCATGTAAATTATATCTTATAAGTTGCAAGCCTCATGCATAGTGTACTAATAGTGCCCGCACCTTGTCCTAATTAGCTTGGACTACCTGGATTATCACCGCAATACATATGCTTTAACCAAGTATCACAAAGGGGTACCTCTATGCCGCCTTTGTACAAAGGTCTAAGGAGAAAGCTCGCATTTGGATTTCTCGCTTTTGATTATTCTCAACTTAGACATCCATACCGGGACAACATAGACAACAGATAATGGACTCCTCTTTTAATGCTTTAAGCATTCAACAACAATTAATTCTTTTCTCATTAGAGATTTGAGGATGTTTGTCCAAAACTGAAACTTCCACCATGGAGCATGGCTTTAGTTAGCGGCCCAATGTTCTTCTCTCACAATATGCATGCTCAAACCATTCAACTCAGTGTAGATCGCCCTTACTTCAGACAAGACGAACATGCATAGCAACTCACATGAAATTCAACAATGAATTGTTGATGGCGTTCCCCAGTAAACATGGTTATCGCACAACAAGCAACTTAATAAGAGATAAAGTGCATAATTACATATTCAATACCACAATAGTTTTTAAGCTATTTGTCCCATGAGCTATATATTGCAAAGGTGAATGATGGAATTTTAAAGGTAGCACTCAAGCAATTTACTTTGGAATGGCGGAAAATACCATGTAGTATAGGTAGGTATGGTGGACACAAATGGCATAGTGGTTGGCTCAAGTATTTTGGATGCATGAGAAGTATTCCCTCTCGATACAATGGTTTAGGCTAGCAAGGCTTATTTGAAACAAACACAAGGATGAACCGGTGCAGCAAAACTCACATAAAAGACATATTGAAAACATTATAAGACTCTACACCGTCTTCCTTGTTGTTCAAATTCAATACTAGAAATTATCTAGACCTTAGAGAAACCAAATATGCAAACCAAATTTTAGCATGCTCTATGTATTCTTCACTAATGGGTGCAAAGCATATGATGCAAGAGCTTAATCATGAGCACAACAATTGCCAAGTATCACATTACCCAAGACATTTATAGCAATTACTACATGTATCATTTTCCAATTCCAACCATATAACAATTTAATGAAGGGAAACTTCGCCATGAATACTATGAGCTAAGAACACATGTGTTCATACGAACCAGCGGAGCGTGTCTCTCTCCCACACAAGCATGATGTAATCCAATTTATTCAAACAAAAACAAAAACAGAAACAAACAAACAGACGCTCCAAGCAAAGCACATAAGATGTGATGGAATAAAAATATAGTTTCAGGGGAGGAACCTGATAATTTGTCGATGAAGAAGGGGATGCCTTGGGCATCCCCAAGCTTAGATGCTTGAGTCTTCTTGAAATATGCAGGGGTGAACCACCGGGTGCATCCCCAAGCTTAGAGCTTTCACTCTTCTTGATCATAGTATATCATCCTCCTCTCTTGATCCTTGAAAACTTCCTCCACACCAAACTCGAAACAACTCATTAGAGGGTTAGTGCACATTATAAATTGACATATTCAGAGGTGACACAATCATTCTTAACACTTCTGGACATTGCATAATGCTACTGGACATTAGTGGATCAAAGAAATTCATCCATCATAGCAAAAGAGGCAATGCGAAATAAAAGGCAGAATCTGTCAAAACAGAACAGTTCGTATTGACGAATTTTAAAATGGCACCAGACTTGCTCAAATGAAAATGCCCAAATTGAATGAAAGTTGCGTACATATCTGAGGATCATGCACGTAAATTGGCTTAATTTTCTGAGCTACCTACAGGGAGGTGGACCCAGATTCGTGACAGCAAAAAAATCTGGAACTGTGCAGTAATCCAAATCTAGTACTTACTTTTCTATCAACGGCTTAACTTGGCACAACAAAACACAAAACTAAGATAAGGAGAGGTTGCTACAGTAGTAAACAACTTCCAAGACACAAAATAAAAACAAAGTACTGTAGGTAAAATAACACATGGGTTATCTCCCAAGAAGTTCTTTCTTTATAGCCATTAAGATGGGCTCAGCAGTTTTGATGATGCACTCGCAAGAAATTGTATTTGAAGCAAAAGAGAGCATCAAGAGGCAAATACAAAACACATTTAAGTCTAACATGCTTCCTATGCATAAGAATCTTGTAAATAAACAAGTTCATGAAGAGCAAAGTAACAAGCATAGGAAGATAAAACAAGTGTAGCTTGAAAATTTTCAGCACATAGAGTGGTGTTTTAGTAACATGAAAATTTCCACAACCATATTTTCCTCTCTCATAGTAACTTTCAGTAGCAACATGAGCAAACTCAACAATATAACCATCACATAAAGCATTCTTATCATGAGTCTCATGCATAAAATTATTACTACTCCCAACATAAGCATAATCAATTTTATTAGTTGTAGTGGGAGCAAATTCAACAAAGTAGCTATCATTATTATTCTCATCATCAAATATAGGAGGCATATTGTAATCATAATCAAATTCACTCTCCATAGTAGGTGGTAACAAAAGACTACTATCATTATAATCATCATAAATAGGAGGCAAAGTATCATCAAAGTAAATTTTCTCCTCAATGCTTGGGGGACTAAAAATATCATGAAAACCAACTTCCCCAAGCTTAGAACTTTCTATATCATTATCAACAATGGTGTTCAAAGCATTCATACTAATATTACTACCAGCATGCAAATAAGATTTCATAGGTTTTTTAATTTTCGCATCAAACAATCCATGTTTTAAATCAGGAAATAGAACAAGAAGCTCATTGTTGTCCATTATGCCAAACTAGTGTAAACAAGAAACAAAAAGATGCAATTGCAGGATCTAAAGGAAATAGCTTCGAGTACTTACGGCGCCGGAAGATAGCTTGGTAGCTGATGTCCGGAGTGTGAGTACCTTTTACCTTTCCTCCCCGGCAACGGCGCCAGAAAAGTGCTTGATGTCTACGTTCCCCCTCCTTTCCTGTAGACAGTGTTGGGCCTCCAAGAGCAGAGGTTTGTAGAACAGCAGCAAGTTTCCCTTAAGTGGATACCCAAGGTTTATCGAACTCAGGGAGGAAGAGGTCAAAGATATCCCTCTCATGCAACCCTGCAACCACAAAGCAAGAAGTCTCTTGTGTCCCCAACACACCAAATAGGTGCACTAGTTCGGCGAAGAGATAGTGAAATACAGGTGGTATGAATAAGTATGAGCAGTAGCAACGGTGCCAGAAAAGTGCTTGGCGCGTAGTTGATGGTGGTGGTATTGCAGCAGTAGTAACACAGTAAAACAGTAAACAAGCAGTAGTAACTCAGCAGTATTTAGGAGCAAGGCCTAGGGATTACACTTTCACTAGTGGACACTCTCAACATTGATCACATAACAGAACAGATAAATGCATACTCTACACTTTTGTTGGATGATGAACACATTGCGTAGGATTACACGAACCCTCAATGCCGGAGTTAACAAGCTCCACAATAATGCTCATGTTTAAGTAACCTTTAGTGTAAGATAGATCAACAGACTAAACCGAGTACTAGCATAGCATGCACACTGTCACCTTCATGCATATGTAGGAGGAATAGATCACATCAATAATATCATAGCAATAGTTAACTCCATAATCTACAAGAGATCATGATCATAGCACAAACCAAGTACTAACACGGTGCACACACTGTCACCTTTACACACGTGCAGGAGGAATAGAACTACTTTAATAACACATCACTAGAGTAGCACATAGATAGTAGTGATACAAAACTCAGATGAATCTCAATCATGTAAAGCAGCTCATGAGATCATTGTATTGAAGTACATAGAGAGAGATTAACCACATAGCTACCGGTACAGCCCCGAGCCTCGATGGAGAACTACTTCCTCCTCATGGGAGCAGCAGCGGTGATGAAGATGGCGGTGGAGATGGCAGCGGTGTCGATGGAGAAGCCTTCCGGGGGCACTTCCCCGCTCCGGCAGCGTGCCGGAACAGAGATCCTGTCCCCCAGATCTTGGCTTCGCGATGGCGGCGGCTCTGGAAGGTTTTCGTGGGTTTCGTCAATCGGTCTAGGGTTTTCTGATCCAGGGGCTTCTTATAGGCGAAGAGGCGGCGCAGGAAGGTCGAAGGGGGGCCCACACCCTAGGGGGGCGCCCCCCCCCCTAGGCCGCGCCGGGGTGTGGTGTGGTGGCCCTGCCTCCCTTCTCTGGCGGTTCTCGTGTGTTCTGGATGCTTCCGGGTAAAATAGGAACCTGGGCGTTGATTTCGTCCGATTCCGAGAATATTTCGTTACTAGGATTTCTGAAACCAAAAACAGCAGAAAACAGCAACTGGCACTTCGGCATCTTGTTAATAGGTTAGTTCCAGAAAATGCACGAATATGACATAAAGTGTGCATAAAACATGTAGATAACATCAATAATGTGGCATGGAACATAAGAAATTATCGATACGTCGGAGACGTATCAGCGGGGAAGGCCACTGGGAGGCTCTCACCGGCGACAACACCGACCTCATCGCTGCGCATCTGGACGTTACCTACACCGTCCGACTTGCCGCATGTTCCAGGGAGCTCTACGACCGGATCAGCAAGGATGAAGGTAAGATGCACCATTGGGGTGAACCCTGCCTGCTGATGCCTCCGCCTGCTTATTGGTTCGATGAACACTGGGATTGGGCGACAGCATCTCATCTGCATGATACCGTGTATGACCTGGTGCCCCTCGACCATCCTCGCCGTTCTGTCGCCCTGCCGTTCATGCACGACAGAAAATGGCTTGGCGCGAACGGCGACTGGATCGCCGCCGCCGATCATCATGGGTACCAGTGGTGCCTCGTGAACGTCTACACCGAGCGACATATCCCCCTTCCATCCCTACCTGCTTCGAAGATCGATCATACTAGTTTTTCATATCAACCTGCATACTCTTTTAACTGGGGTCCAGCAATTGATTTGTTGAAGATTCTAATCTGCCAAGTGCCCACAAAAGGTGGGAGGTACGCAGATTACAAGCTCATCGCCTTGTTCGACAAAACGATTTTCTACCTTGAAGGGGGTGGCGACTGGAGAATGCCCATGCTGGAGGCCCTTACACCTGCACCTGATTATCCAAATTACTGTGATGCCATTGAACTCGGTGGCCACGTTTTTGCGGTGGACGAAACTGATGGCTCCACGTACTTCTGGGACACCGCAAATGGTATTTTTCAGTCCTTTTGCATTGCATGATACACTGCCTTAACCAATGAAGTTATTAATGAACTACCTTGTTTATATTTTACCTTTCTTAAATGACTTAATGATCACACCCCCTTTTGCTGAATATGAATGAACCGTTGCTTGCAATGAATTAGTAGTACTAATTAGCCACCAACAAACATAGTATGCTCAGTATGTGATTGCATTCCTGAATTAGTAACTCTATGCCAATGCAGAATATGGATGTAATTAACCAGTATCTCAAAAGATAACGTAGCACTATGAAGGCACCCTTTTTGATAACCTTTTACACCCATTGTTTCATATATAACTAATTGATTTTGCCTCCAAAAGGAGGACGAGAGACCCCCGCCATCTGCATCAGAGAGATGCATAAGGACTTTCATAAGTATATGACTTAACGATCACATCCTTTATCTGAATATGAATGAACCGTTGCTTGCAATGAATTAGTACTAGTCAGTCATCAGCAAACATAGTATACTCCGTATGTGAATGCATTCCTGAATTAGTAACTCTATGCAACTGCAGAATATGGATGTAATTAACAAGTATCTCAAATGTTAACGTAGAAACAGAAAAATAGAAGAAAATCGTTTGTAATTACATGCGTAGCTTATATTTTCTAGAGATCGGGGAAAAGCGTTGATTGGATGTACCTACATGCAGATCAAACAGTTCTTTGTTTATATCGGTGAACAATCTGCAAAATGGTATAATTAATTTTGTGTTTGATACATTATTTCTCCCATTTTCTTGAATAGATTTCAGTTTCCCACAATTATCTTTGATTAGTGATTGTGACGTCCTCATTCAAAATAACTCAAGGTTATCTTTTTCCTAATCAAGTGTTATTTAAGTTTGAGTAAGTTTACGACTAATATCTACAACCTCATATATATATAAGATTTAGCACCTGCAGGCCTAGCAAAGTTAGCTGCCTGTAGTCCCCTGTATAGTTCTTTCTTTTTGCTTTCTCAGTTTTTCGTAGCCTTGCTACAACCCTGTATGCTCTAATATATAATGATGCACGACTAGGCATGTGTTCGAGAAAAGAAAATCTAAATATCTTTTGTAATATATGAGCCTATATTGATGTTTTAGATGTTGGTAGTATAACTTTCGATAAACTTGAACAGACTTAAATCAGTTTAACTTAGCACAACCATATGGCGTACCTTTTTTAGAACGCGAAAATGAGGTAAAGAAATACCCTATGTACCCTTAACTATCAATAGTAGAGAAGAGATTATGAACCTTCAACTCTAAAATGCAAATTCTTCTCTTGAATGGATAGCTGCATCTGATACCTATTTTGCAAATGTTACCGTAGACTTGGGGTTAGCTATAAAAAGGCATTTCTTTCTTGTCAAGCTTAATGCACTACCAACACAACCAAAAGTCCGAACTGATCGCAAGGGCGGCAATTTTAGGATAAATTGCGAAAGCCAGGACTCGAACTCGAGACCCTGGCTCTGACACCATGTCAAGCTTCATCGACTAGCCAACGCAACCAAAAGTCCGAACTGATGGAAAGGTCTAGGCAATCCACTTATACAGTTAAACATTTCTTACCCTTCGGGTGGTCACAGGGAAGCTCTCTAATAGATCACTTAAGACAAAGGGAATTAACTACAGCACAGGACTTAAACTTAAGATGATATATATTTGTCAAAATTTGAATCTATCTATATGCTTTCACTGTCTAGATACATCTGAATTTGGACAAATCTCAGACACTTTCGGTGCGACAGAGGTAGTATATAACTGTGTATACACTAACTAGTGTCTAGTTTTGGCATCAATAATAACCTAGATGACACAAATGCTAAAACTGCAAGAATGCTCGATGTCGATCACAAACATTATTGCAGTACCACTTTAGTATGTAAACATCGATCGAAGTAACAAAGACTCAAATAGAGTTAGCTACTGAATTCATTCTTATCCTGATGTAGAGTTATTTTCTATATATTATTGAGACGTTTCTGATGCTTAGTTTCCTGTTGGGCTTTTCATCTAGACAAATCATTAGCTGAAATGGGCAGCTACTATTTTTAGATTATATCAACTAAGGCAGTTGTTACTTTTCTCTGTTCTTACTAATTACTGTTCATGAAACTATAGTTCATATTACATGTGTCAAGGTGAGACGATTGCTAAAGTAGAATTATCTGCATTTACTTTGCCGTGCTTTCCCTGAAAATAGTCTGTTGTTTTTGGCTACTAATTCATACGCTCACATCTTCACATGTTAAACATGGATGTACACTAGACCAGCTTAGATGAGGCAATTGTCCACTTTTGCTGGTGTAGCAATTTTAGTATTTCATCTTACACTCAATTACTTCAGGGTAGCCGTCTTTTGTTTTCAGTATGTCTTTTAATAGATCAAATTTCGAGAAGGATGCAATTACCTTCCCACGGTCAGTTTCCTACATGGGGTAGCTAGCTGAGCATTTGGCTAAGTATATGAACTCTTACTTTCACAACTCGGAGACATGAACCATCGTATTAGTAGATGGCCTAGCAATTTAACCGATCTGCACAAGATACACACCAAGGAGTGATAACAAATGGCATCACAAAATTGTGTTCTCAGAAAATAATCCTGAAGTTGTGTTGTGATCTATTTATGAGTAGCAGCAATATGTGCAACGGATTCGTTCTCTACACATCAGGATTAGACAGTTTTGTTAAATTAAATGTTGATCTCTTCACAGTTGAGATTGTTTCAGACTTCCGGATAGCATGATGTTTGATTGCGTTGTCTCGTGGCTTAGGGAAAGTGGGTATGTGCCTAATATCAGCTCCCTGAACGGTGTAAGGGCAGGTTGAGAATCCGTGAGTTTGAGCTTCATTTATTCAAAAAATCATGCTACAACTGCTAAACTTCACTTCATGTTGTGCCATCATCATTGCTGATGAAAAGCCCATAAATATTTACAATCGCTAAACATTTACTCCATCTCACAGCTTAAGGTGTAAATAAATTGGCGCTAGGATTAAGTAGGGTTGGCGTGGAAATTAGCTTCCATACTTGCCCCTCATAAATCTCTAATAACTCACTCCTTTTACTCCGTATTTCTCTCTCTTCCCTAAAGTAGCCGCATCAGACTCCTCGTTAACTACCATCTCATGCATGCACCGTATACAACCAATGAGGCACCGGTTTTAGAGGAGATTGACTGGAGGAGCAGTTAATTCAGCGGGAATCCCCTCGGCATGCCATAGCTGGGTCACTCGACGCCCTCTTTTAAGCAAACGCGCAACGGCGGAGAGGGCCATCAGCGGTAGAAATAGGATAGAGTTCACCCTACGCCTTATGCTTTGATCAAAAATCGAATTTATTTTTACGCCTTAAGCTCTGAGATAGAGGGAGTATATTAGTTAGACACGCCGCGCCGATCATTGCTAGTGCCTTACTATATGACATAAGAAGACCATGTGAAGGAGACATGCATCACCTTTTTTGGTGACGTAACTAGTCGTCCTGTAGCCCTTGTCAAATTCCTCTCGATATCGATGGGAGGGCCTGCTCACCCTATACGCTAGTACAAAGTAGTAGTAGTTGCATTTTTTGGGCTCACACCGGCGCAGGGCGCGGATCGGGCGCGTCGGCGCCGCGCAGCACGACGGCTTTCCCGTGTGGGGCCGCCTTGTCAGCGGGAGGACGCGACTGTTCGCATCAAAGGCGACGCGGGAAGGTTGGTAGTCCCCGGCGTTTAATGGTCTCCCGCACCTAAACCTAGGCGGCCACGAGGGCAGCGGCCGGACACACGGCGTCCAGTCGCCTACCCCGCCGTAAATGAGGGTAGTTGCCTACCACCAGCATAAAGTACCTACTACGCCGTCCACCCGCGGTGCTATCCTCTCATTTCCACCACCGCTTACGCTCCATTCTCTCCTCTCCACCTCAAAAATGCCGCGCCATCGGAAAACGAGGTTCTGTAGGCTTGGCCTCAAAGTCCGCGCGCAGCCTCCACCACCATCGCAGCCGGAGCCGGAGCCGGAGCCGCAGTCCGACGCGGAGTACAGCTCCGATAACGACGAGGACCCACGGTTGAAGGAGGAGTACAGCGAGCACGACCTCCGGATCTTGGAGGCTTCCCAACGGAAGTTCTGCGAGGACAGGGCTCATCGCCATTATGAGGCGTTCGCCCGCCGGCCAGCGATACTCTTCTTCCGTAAGGAGATTTCTCGGCTAAGGACTGAACCGCTGGGACAGCGCCGCCGGCAAGGTCTTTTGACGGCGTCCGCCATGCTCGACCGCCGGAGCGCGCGAACAGTGGCTGCGCCAGTGTTGAAGTGCTGGGTATTCATTTTCAACCTGTGTATTCATTTTGCCAAAATCCTCATGTATTTGCCAAATTTTTCCCTGATTTATGAGGAAATTCTAAGGTTTTGTCAAAATCTTGGGTATTCAGCTGCATACGCAAGAATACCCCTGGGGCCGCCCCTATCGCGAAGCATGGGACTAGAAGCGGGCACGGACGTAGGCGGCATAGGCGAAGAACGAGGACGAGGCAGACCCGTCGCGCGCCCCAACCGACGTCCATTAGATTAGGATTAAGTTTAAGTTTTATTTAGGCCTCCCCAACCGACGGCATCACTTGTGTTCATGTAGTATTATTATGGTGGTGTACTTGTGTTCATGTACTTGCTTCGTACATGTACCGCCGTGTTTGTTGAAGGAGACATGCATCAGCCTTTCTTGGTGATGTCTTCCGTAGCCCTTGTCAAATTAAATTCCTCCGATCGATGGGAGGGCTTGCTCACCACACACGTCAGGATGAAGTGGAGAGAAACTACTCGTCCCTTGTTGGACACGGACCATTGGAAACTTATTTTCATTATCAATCCTACGTATTATTTTTGTGGCATATATCTTATATTACACCTTGTCAGTGCCCATGATGATGGACTTGGGTGTCTAGGAATAGGAAGGAGGACACTAGCGAATAAACAAACCGGTCAGCCAAACTGGCAGCCGATGAAAAGTATGATCAAGTGCGAATCGTCGAAATTGCAATACAATAATTTCCGGGGGAAATATATGTTGATATGAACTTGCAAGTGTGGGCTACCCACAAACTATTTGCAAACACGGGCTATGCATCCACCATGCCATGCTATCTATAGTTCTATTCCTGTTGCTTAGTTTTTTCCCAGTTTTATGAGTTGAAGCTGATATACTGTTCCTACGAAATAGCCAAACTAGATCCAGAGGCATAATGTTCAGATTGTGGGCTTCATAAGTATACCATTTGGGTCCATTTTTGTTGTTGCATTGTTCAGGCAACAAGATCAAGCTTGTAGAGAGCTCATCTTCGAAAAAAAGGGAGCTGCCCCGATGATCGTGCCACCAAACGCCAAAGGAGCAGACCCGCCCTGGCAGCTTCTGTAAGTTACTGGATGGGCTCATCCCCAGTGCTTTTAAGCCCTGGTTTGAAGGTTTGTGGCCAGAGACCATCAAGCTGAAGATCTCCACCGATTGCATCTGGGAGGTCGGCCTGAAGGAGGAAGATGGCAAGATTGTTATGGACGCACGCTGGTCAGCGTTTGTCAAAGCACATGACTTGAAGATAGGATACTTCACAGTATTCAAGAGGATTGACACCAGATCCTTGAAGGTGCTCGTATTTGATCACGAAAACTGCGAGAAGGTCATCAAGTGTAAAGGCAATCATGCACCACTGGAGGAACAATATGGATCACAGCTCAAATAAGGTGGTGCATGTTCGGTTCTAATTACCACTTTTTTGTAGAGAGGTGGTCAATAAGTATATTTACCACTCTCTTCGATGATGCATTTGTGGTCAACATGATGGTACTCTTATATACTATGTGCGTGGCTCCTCCACACACAATGTTATGTTAAACATGAAGGCTCAATCTGTACTCAATGTCTCTAGTTACATTAGTTAATGCTTGTGTTGGCTGTATTGTGAAGAACACATGCTGTTCAGTTGTCTGGTGAAGTCAAAATGCTGCATTTGGTTCCTCGCAAACGTATGCATGCACCAACAAACTCCCCTTCCATAGTTTTCCAACAAATAGCAAACCTAGTTTTCCAACAAATAGCAAACCTCCTGCTGACAAGCATATTAGGCGCAAATGTGCAACCTTCAGTAACGATCAGGCTTCCAGCACTGCCCCATGTAACCAGACATTTTGTGTGTGTGAGGCTAACCTTACCAATAGAAAAAAAGTACAACTTCCCCCGCTTGGGCCAAAATTTCCCCTTTTGGGTTGCCGTCTACATGGTAATTGATGTGGGCCTACTTACTAGGACTATAATGCCCAATAACTACAAACGGGCAACTCAAACACTTTCGGCCCCTTTTCTAATACAACACGGATACTATAATTCACCACAAAAAAACAGGGACATTCTACGTACAAGTTGTTTTTAAAGTGATCAAATATCAGGAGCCAAAAATAATTCAAGAAAAGAAACTTGAGTGTACATAGAGGATGACATGCGGGTCCCATTTAGCAGCAGCGGTATCACCGTTTGAGAGGCTGCACAGGATCGAAAGAAAAAGGCAAGTGACCAAATACGAGGTGCCAAAAAAATCCAAGAAAAGAAAGTTTTATAGTACATAGAGGATGACATGCGGGTCCCATGAGCCAGCAGGTTCCTCAACGTTTCAAAGGTGGCATGAGATCGAAAGGAAAAGGCAAGTGACCAAAAATCAGGGGGTAAAAAAAAATCCAAGAAAAGAAACTTTATTGTACATAGAGGATGAAATGCGGGTCCCATGAGGCAGCTACTTACTCAACGTTTCAGAGGCGGCATGAGATCGAAAGAAAAAGGAAAGTGACCAAATATCAGGAGCAAAAAATAATCCAAGAAAAGAAACTTTTATTGTACATAGAGGATGACATGTGAGTCCCATTTTGCAGCAGCGGTCTCAACGTTTCAAAGGCGGCATGAGATCGAAAGAAAAATGCAAGTGCCAAAACATCAGTAGCAAAAAATAATCCAAGAAAAGAAACTTTATTGTACATAGAGTATGACATGCGGGTCCCATTTTTCAGCAGTGGTCTTAACGTTTCCAAGGGGCACGGGATCGAAATAAAAAGGAAGTGACCAAATATCAGGAGCCAAAAATAATCCAAGAAAAGAAACTTTATTGTACATAGAGGATGACATGCGGGTCCCATTTTGCAGCAGCGGTCTCAACGTTTCCAAGGCGGCACGGGATCAAAAGAAAAAGGAAGTAGCCAGAAATCAGGGGTAAAAATAATTCCAAGAAAGGAAACTTTTATTCTACATAGAGGATGACTTGCGGGACCCACGAGCCAGCAGCTTCCTCAACGTTTCAGAAGTGGCATGATACCGAAAGAAAAAGTCAAGTGACAAATATCAGGTCCCAAAAATAATCCAAGAAAAAACGTTTATTGTACATAGAGGATGACATGCGGGTCCCATTTTGCAGCAGCGGTCTCAACATTTCCAAGGCGGCACAGGACCAAAAGAAAAATGAAGTAGCCAGAAATCAGGGGGTGAAAAAATCCAAGAAAAGAAAGATTTCAATTGGGCTGCATCTGGACATCTGGGCCTTCGAACTATCCTGCTGGGCCTTTTGACTCGTACAATTTCAGCCCACTCCAAAACAGGAAAGTTCGGATTTTTCTAAAAAAAATAGGAAAGTCCTATGCTTCGCAAAAACACAAAACAAGGAGATTCAACATATAAGTTTGTTTATGTAAAAATAAAGATTTAATTTATCCGTTTGCAATAGCTCAGAGCGAAATACAATGTTTATTGTCTGCAAAATAATCAAGATATCACATGTTCCTTGTACGGGGAGGCTGACATCGGGGACCCATGAGCCAGCAGCGTCGTCAGCGCTTTAAAGGCGGCAGGGGATGGAAAGAAAAAATAAACCAAAAATCTGTTGGTACAAAATCCAAGAAAAGAAACATTTTCGTTCTAAGAGGATGACATGCGGGACCCATGAGGCAGCAGCATCGTCAGCGTTTATTGTTCATAGAGGCTGACATGTGGGACCCGTGAGCCAGCAGCGTCCTCAACGTTTTAAAGGCGGCAGGAGATCGAAAGAAAAAATAAGCCAAAAATCATTTGGTAAACAAAATCCAAGAAAAAAATTTACCGTTCTGAGAGAATGACATGCGGGACCCATGAGGCAGTAGCATCCTCAACGATTCCAAGGCGGCAGGGGATCAAAGGAAAAAAAAGGAAATATCCCAAAATTAATTAGGGGTTCAAAATAAATCCATCAAAGGAAACTTTTATTGTTCACAGAGGATGACATGTGGGACCGACCTGCCAACAGCGTCCTCATCGTTTCAAAGGGGGCAGGAGATCAAAAGAAAAAGGCAAATAGCCAGAAATTAGGGTCAAAAATAACTCCAAGAAAGCAAACTTTTATTGTTCGTAGAGGATGACATGCGGGACCCATGAGCCAGCAGCTTACTCAACATTTCAAAGGCGGCATGAGATCGAAAGAAAAAGGCAAGTGACAAAATATCAGGAGCCAAAGATAATCCAAGAAAAGAAACTTTATTGTACATAGAGGATGACATGCGGGTCCCATTTAGCAGCAGCGGTCTCAACGTTTCAAATGCGGCTTGAGATCAAAAGAAAAAGAAAGTTGATTGTACATAGAGGATGACATGCGGGTCCCATTTTGCAGCAGCGTTCTCAACGTTTCAAAGTTGGCATGAGATCGAAAGAAAAAGGCAAGTGACAAATATCAGGAGCCAAAAATAATCCACGAAAGAAACTTTTATTGTGCATAGAGGATGACATGCGGGTCCCATCATGCAGCAGCGGTCTCGACGTTGCCAAGGCGGCATAGGACCAAAAGAAAAAGGAAGTAGGCAGAAATTAGGGGGTCAAAAATAAACTCCAAAAAAAGAAAGTTGATTGTACATAGAGGATGACATGCGGGTCCCATGAGTCAGCAGCTTACTCAACGTTTCCAAGGCAGCAGGGGATCAAAAGAAAATCAGAGGGTGAAAAAAATCCAAGAAAAGAAAGTTTTATAGTACATAGAGGATGACATGCGGGTCCCATGAGCCAGCAGGTTCCTCAACGTTTCAAAGGTGGCATGAGATCGAAAGAAAAAGGCAAGTGACCAAATATCAGGAGCCAAAAATAATAATCCAAGAAAAGTAATTTTTATTGTACATAGAGAATGACATGTGGGTCCCATTTTGCCGCAGCGGTCTGATACCTCTCCGACGTATCGATAATTTCTTATGTTCCATGCCACATTATTGATGTTATCTACATGTTTTATGCACACTTTATGTCATATTCGTGCATTTTCTGGAACTAACCTATTAACAAGATGCCGAAGTGCCGCTGATTCTTTTTTCTGCTGTTTTTGATTTCAGAAATCCTAGTAACGAAATATTCTCGGAATTGGACGAAATCAACGCCCAGGGTCCTATTTTGCCACGAAGCTTCCAGAAGTCCGAAGAGGAGACGAAGTGGGGCCACGAGGGGGACACACCCTAGGGCGGCGCGCCCCCCCCCCTTGGCCGCGCGGCCCTGTGGTGTGGGACCCTCGTGCCGCCTCCTGACCTGCCCTTCCGCCTACTTAAAGCCTCCGTTGCGAAACCCCCACTACCGAGAGCCACGATACGGAAAACCTTCCAGAGACGCCGCCGCCGCCGATCCCATCTCGGGGGATCCAGGAGATCGCCTCCGGCACCCTGCCGGAGAGGGGAATCATCTCCCGGAGGACTCTACGCCGCCATGGTCGCCTCCGGAGTGATGTGTGAGTAGTCTACCGCTGGACTATGGGTCCATAGCAGTAGCTAGATGGTTGTCTTCTCCCCATTGTGCTTCATTGTCGGATCTTGTGAGCTGCCTAACATGATCAAGATCATCTATCTGTAATTCTATATGTTGCGTTTGTTGGGATCCGATGAATAGAGAATACTTGTTATGTTGATTATCAAAGTTATGTCTATGTGTTGTTTATGATCTTGCATGCTCTCCGTTACTAGTAGATGCTCTGGCCAAGTAGATGCTTGTAACTCCAAGAGGGAGTATTTATGCTCGATAGTGGGTTCATGCCTCCATTGATATCCTGGGACAAGGACAGAAAGTTCTAAGGTTGTGGATGTGCTGTTGCCACTAGGGATAAAACATTAGTGCTATGTTCAAGGATGTAGTTACTAGTTACATTACGCGCAATACTTAATGCAATTGTCTGTTGTTAGCAACTTAATACTGGAGGGGGTTCGGATGATAACCTGAATGTGGACTTTTTAGGCATAGATGCATGCTGGATGGCGGTCTATGTACTTTGTCATAATGCCCAATTAAATCTCACTATAGTCATCATAATATGTATGTGCATGGTCATGCCCTCTTTATTTGTCAATTGCCCAACTGTAATTTGTTCACCCAACATGCTGTTTATCTTATGGGAGAGACACCTCTAGTGAACTGTGGTCCCCGGTCCAATTCTCTATACTGAAATACAATCTACTGCAATACTTGTTCTACTGTTTTCTGCAAACAATCATCTTCCACACAATACGGTTAATCCTTTGTTACAGCAAGCCGGTGAGATTGACAACCTCACTGTTTCGTTGGGGCAAAGTACTTTGGTTGTGTTGTGCAGGTTCCACGTTGGCGCCGGAATCTCTGGTGTTGCGCCGCACTACATCCCGCCGCCATCAACCTTCAACGTGCTTCTTGACTCCTACTGGTTCGATTAAACCTTGGTTTCTTACTGAGGGAAACTTGCCGCTGTGCGCATCACACCTTCCTCTTGGGGTTCCCAACGGACGTGTCAACCACACGCATCAAGCAAATTTAGTTGCTAGTTTTACTTTATTTGCTATCTTGTTTGCTATATCAAAAACACAAAAAAATTAGTTACTTGCATTTACTTTATCTAGTTTGCTTTATTTACTGTTGCTAAAATGGCCAACCCTAAAAATACTAAGTTGTGTGACTTCACAACCACAAATAATAATGATTTCTTATGCACACCTATTGCTCCACCTGCTACTACAGCAGAATTCTTTGAAATTAAACCTGCTTTACTGAATCTTGTTATGCGAGAGCAATTTTCTGGTGTTAGTTCTGATGATGCTGCTGCCCATCTTAATAATTTTGTTGAACTATGTGAAATGCAAAAATATAAAGATGTAGATGGTGACATTATAAAATTAAAATTGTTCCCTTTCTCATTAAGAGGAAGAGCTAAAGATTGGTTGCTATCTCTGCCTAAGAATAGTATTGATTCATGGACTAAATGCAAGGATGCTTTTATTGGTAGATATTATCCCCCTGCTAAAATTATATCTTTGAGGAGTAGCATAATGAATTTTAAACAATTAAATACTGAACATGTTGCTCAAGCTTGGGAAAGAATGAAATCTCTAGTTAAAAATTGCCCAACCCATGGACTGACTACTTGGATGATCATCCAAACCTTCTATGCAGGACTAAATTTTTCTTCGCGGAATTTATTGGATTCAGCTGCTGGAGGTACCTTTATGTCCATCACTCTTGGTGAAGCAACAAAGCTTCTTGATAATATGATGATCAACTACTCTGAATGGTACACGGAAAGAGCTCCACAAGGTAAGAAGGTAAATTCTGTCGAAGAAACCTCTTCCTTGAGTGATAAGATTGATGCTATTATGTCTATGCTTGTGAATGATAGGACTAATATTGATCCTAATAATGTTCCGTTAGCTTCATTGGTTGCACAAGAAGAACATGTTGATGTAAACTTCGTTAAAAATAATAATTTCAACAACAATGCTTACCGGAACAATTCTAGTAACAACTATAGGCCATATCCTTATAATAATGGCAACGGCTATGGTAATTCTTATGGGAATTCTTACAACAATAATAGGAGTTCACCCCCTGGACTTGAAGCCATGCTTAAAGAATTTATTAGTACACAAACTGCTTTTAACAAAACTGTTGAAGAAAAGCTTGGGAAAATTGATATACTTGCTTCTAAAGTCGATAGTCTTGCTGCTGATGTTGATCTTTTGAAATCGAAAGTTATTCCTAATGAGAATCATCATAATAAAATTGTTACTACAGCAAATGCCATCCAAGTTAGAATTAATGAGAATATAAGATTGATGGCTGAACTGCGTGCTAGGTGGGATAGAGAAGAAAATGAAAAACTAGCTAAAGAGAAGAATGTAGCTAAAGTTTGGACTATTACCACGACTAGTAATGCTAATGCTACACATGTTGCTGCACCTCCTACTATTAATAATAAAAGAATTGGTGTTAGCAATGTTTCCACTTCTAATGCAAAGCGCGAGAAACTGCCTGAAACTGCTAAAACTGCTGAAATTGCTTGTGATAAAACTGCTGAAATTTTTTCCAACATTGGGGATGATGATCCCATTGCTTCAGATTATAATGGTTTGAATTTTGATGATTGCCACATCTCTGAAGTTATAAAGTTCTTGCAAAAACTTGCTAAAAATCCTAATGCTAGTGCTATAAATTTGGCTTTCACACAACATATTACAAATGCTCTCATAAAAGCTAGAGAAGAGAAACTAGAGCGCGAAGCCTCTATTCCTAGAAAGCTAGAGGATGGTTGGGAGCCCATCATTAAGATGAAGGTTAAAGATTTTGATTGTAATGCTTTATGTGATCTTGGTGCAAGTATTTCCGTTATGCCTAAGAAAATTTATAATATGCTTGACTTGCCACCGCTGAAAAATTGTTATTTGGATGTTAATCTTGCTGATCATTCTACAAAGAAACCTTTGGGGAAAGTTGATAATGTTCGCATTACCGTTAACAATAACCTTGTCCCCGTTGATTTTGTTGTCTTGGATATTGAATGCAATGCATCTTGTCCCATTATATTGGGAAGACCTTTTCTTCGAACTGTTGGTGCTATCATTGATATGAAGGAAGGTAATATAAAATATCAATTTCCTCTCAAGAAAGGTATGGAACACTTCCCTAGAAAGAGAATGAAGTTACCTTTTGATTCTATTATTAGAACAAATTATGATGTTGACACTTCGTCTCTTGATAATACTTGATACACACTTTCTGCGCCTAGCTGAAAGGCGTTAAAGAAAAGCGCTTATGGGAGACAACCCATGTTTTTACCTACAGTACTTTGTTTTTATTTTGAGTCTTGGAAGTTGTTTACTACTGTATCAACCTCTCCTTATCTTAGTTTAGTGTTTTGTTGTGCCAAGTAAAGTCGTTGATAGAAAAGTTCATACTAGATTTGGATTACTGCGCAGAAACAGATTTCTTTGCTGTCACGAATCTGGGCTGTTTTCCCTGTAGGTAACTCAGAAAATTATGCCAATTTACGTGAGTGATCCTCAGATATGTACGCAACTTTCATTCAATTTGAGCATTTTCATTTGAGCAAGTCTGGTGCCTCGATAAAATTCGTCAATACGAACTGTTCTGTTTTGACAGATTCTGCCTTTTATTTCGCATTGCCTCTTTTGCTATGTTGGATGAATTTCATTGATCCATTAATGTCCAGTAGCTTTATGCAATGTCCAGAAGTGTTAAGAATGATTGTGTCACCTCTGAACATGTTAATTTTTATTGTCGCTAACCCTCTAATGAGTTGTTCTAAGTTTGGTGTGGAGGAAGTTTTCAAGGATCAAGAGAGGAGTATGATGCAACATGATCAAGGAGAGTGAAAGCTCTAAGCTTGGGGATGCCCCGGTGGTTCACCCCTGCATATTCTAAGAAGACTCAACCGTCTAAGCTTGGGGATGCCCAAGGCATCCCCTTCTTCATCGACAACATTATCAGGTTCCTCCCCTGAAACTATATTTTTATTCCATCACATCTTATGTGCTTTGCTTGGAGCGTCGGTTTATTTTTGTTTTTTGTTTTGTTTGAATAAAATGGATCCTAGCATTCACTTTATGGGAGAGAGACACGCTCCGCTGTAGCATATGGACAAGTATGTCCTTAGTTTCTACTCATAGTATTCATGGTGAAGTTTCTTCTTCGTTAAATTGTTATATGGTTGGAATTGGAAAATGATACATGTAGTAATTTGCTATAATGTTTTGGGTAATGTGATACTTGGCAATTGTTGTGCTCATGTTTAAGCTCTTGCATCATATGCTTTGCACCCATTAATGAAGAAATACATAGAGCATGCTAAAATTTGGTTTGCATATTTGGTTTCTCTAGGGTCTAGATAATTTCTAGTATTGAGTTTGAACAACAAGGAAGACGGTGTAGAATCTTATAATGTTTTCAATATGTCTTTTATGTGAGTTTTGCTGCACCGGTTCATCCTTGTGTTTGTTTCAAATAAGCCTTGCTAGCCTAAACCTTGTATCGAGAGGGAATACTTCTCATGCATCCAAAATACTTGAGCCAACCACTATGCCATTTGTGTCCACCATACCTACCTACTACATGGTATTTCCCGCCATTCCAAAGTAAATTGCTTGAGTGCTACCTTTAAAATTCCATCATTCACCTTTGCAATATATAGCTCATGGGACAAATAGCTTAAAAACTATTGTGGTATTGAATATGTAATTATGCACTTTATCTCTTATTAAGTTGCTTGTTGTGCGATAACCATGTTTACTGGGGACGCCATCAACTACTCTTTGTTGAATTTCATGTGAGTTGCTATGCATGTTCGTCTTGTCTGAAGTAAGAGTGATCTACCACCTTATGGTTAAGCATGCATATTGTTAGAGAAGAACATTGGGCCGCTAACTAAAGCCATGATCCATGGTGGAAGTTTCAGTTTTGGACATATATCCTCAATCTCATATGAGAAAATTATTAATTGTTGTTACATGCTTATGCATAAAAGAGGAGTCCATTATCTGTTGTCTATGTTGTCCCGGTATGGATGTCTAAGTTGAGAATAATCAATAGCGAGAAATCCAATGCGAGCTTTCTCCTTAGACCTTTGTACAGGCGGCATAGAGGTACCCCTTTGTGACACTTGGTTAAAACATGTGCATTGCGATGATCCGGTAGTCCAAGCTAATTAGGACAAGGTGCGGGCACTATTAGTACACTATGCATGAGGCTTGCAACTTGTAAGATATAATTTACATGATACATATGCTTTATTACTACCGTTGACAAAATTGTTTCATGTTTTCAAAATCAAAGCTCTAGCACAAATATAGCAATCGATGCTTTTCCTCTATGGAGGACCATTCTTTTACTTTCAATGTTGAGTCAGTTCACCTATTTCTCTCCACCTCAAGAAGCAAACACTTGTGTGAACTGTGCATTGATTCCTACATATTTGCTTATTGCACTTATTATATTACTCTATGTTGACAATATCCATGAGATATACATGTTACAAGTCGAAAGCAACCGCTGAAACTTAATCTTCCTTTGTGTTGCTTCAATGCTTTTACTATGAATTATTGCTTTATGAGTTAACTCTTATGCAAGACTTATTGATGCTTGTCTTGAAGTGCTATTCATGAAAAGTCTTTGCTTTATGATTCACTTGTTTACTCATGTCATATACATTGTTTTGATCGCCGCATTCACTACATATGCTTTACAAATAGTATGATCAAGGTTATGATGGCATGTCACTCCAGAAACTATCTGTGTTATCGTTTTACCTGCTCGGGACGAGCAGAACTAAGCTTGGGGATGCTGATACGTCTCCGACGTATCGATAATTTCTTATGTTCCATGCCACATTATTGATGTTATCTACATGTTTTATGCACACTTTATGTCATATTCGTGCATTTTCTGGAACTAACCTATTAACAAGATGCCGAAGTGCCGATTCTTGTGTTTCTGCTGTTTTTGGTTTCAGAAATCCTAGTAACGAAATATTCTCGGAATTGGACGAAATCAACGCCCAGGGTCCTATTTTGCCACGAAGCTTCCAGAAGTCCGAAGAGGAGACGAAGTGGGGCCACGAGGGGGCCACACCCTAGGGCGGCGCGGCCCCCCCTTGGCCGCGCGGCCCTGTGGTGTGGGGCCCTCGTGCCGCCTCCTGACCTGCCCTTCCGCCTACTTAAAGCCTCCGTTGCGAAACCCCCGCATCGAGAGCCACGATACGGAAAACCTTCCAGGCGCCGCCGCCGCCGATCCCATCTCGGGGGATCCAGAGATCGCCTCCGGCACCCTGCCGGAGAGGGGAATCATCTCCCGGAGGACTCTACGCCGCCATGGTCGCCTCCGGAGTGATGTGTGAGTAGTCTACCCCTGGACTATGGGTCCATAGCAGTAGCTAGATGGTTGTCTTCTCCCCATTGTGCTTCATTGTCGGATCTTGTGAGCTGCCTAACATGATCAAGATCATCTATCTATAATTCTATATGTTGCGTTTGTTGGGATCCGATGAATAGAGAATACTTGTTATGTTGATTATCAAAGTTATGTCTATGTGTTGTTTATGATCTTGCATGCTCTCCGTTACTAGTAGATGCTCTGGCCAAGTAGATGCTTGTAACTCCAAGAGGGAGTATTTATGCTCGATAGTGGGTTCATGCCTCCATTGATATCTCGGGACAAGGACAGAAAGTTCTAAGGTTGTGGATGTGTCGTTGCCACTAGGGATAAAACATTAGTGCTATGTTCAAGGATGTAGTTACTAGTTACATTACGCGCAATACTTAATGCAATTGTCTCTGTTGTTAGCAACTTAATATCGAGGGGGTTCGGATGATAACCTGAAGGTGGACTTTTTAGGCATAGATGCATGCTGGATGGCGGTCTATGTACTTTGTCGTAATGCCCAATTAAATCTCACTATACTCATCATAATATGTATGTGCATGGTCATGCCCTCTTTATTTGTCAATTGCCCAACTGTAATTTGTTCACCCAACATGTTGTTTATCTTATGGGAGAGACACCTCTAGTGAACCTGTGGACCCCGGTCCAATTCTCTATCTTGAAATACAATCTCTTGCAATACTTGTTCTGCAAGTTTACGCAAACAATCATCTTCCACACAATACGGTTAATCCTTTGTTACAGCAAGCCGGTGAGATTGACAACCTCACTGTTTCGTTGGGGCAAAGTACTTTGGTTGTGTTGTGCAGGTTCCACGTTGGCGCCTGATGCGTGTGGTTGGCACGTCCGTTGGGAACCCCAAGAGGAAGGTGTGATGCGCACAGCGGCAAGTTTCCCTCAGTAAGAAACCAAGATTTAATCGGACCAGTAGGAGTCAAGAAGCACGTTGAAGGTTGATGGCGGCGGGATGTAGTGCGGCGCAACACCAGGGATTTCGGCGCCAACATGGAACCTGCACAACACAACCAAAGTACTTTGCCCCAACGAAACAGTGAGGTTGTCAATCTCACCGGCTTGCTGTAACAAAGGATTAACCGTATTGTGTGGAAGATGATTGTTTGCAGAAAACAAGTAAAACAAGTATTGCGAGATTGTATTTCAGTAAAGAGAATTGGACCGGGGTCCACGGTTCACTAGAGGTGTCTCTCCCATAAGACAAGCAGCATGTTGGGTGAACAAATTACAGTTGGGCAATTGACAAATAAAGAGGGCATGACCATGCACATACATATCATGATGAGTATAGTGAGATTTAATTGGGCATTACGACAAAGTACATAGACCGCCATCCAACCGCATCTATGCCTAAAAAGTCCACCTTCAAAGTTATCATCCGAACCCTCCAGTATTAAGTTGCAAAGCAACAGACAATTGCATTAAGTATGGTGCGTAATGTAATCAACAACTACATCCTTAGACATAGCATCAATGTTTTATCCCTAGTGGCAACAAAGACAACACAACCTTAGAACTTTCTCACACGTCCTGTGTCAATGCAGGCATGAACCCACTATCGAGCATAAGTACTCCCTCTTGGAGTTACAAGCATCTACTTGGCCAGAGCATCTACTAGTAACGGAAAGCATGCAAGATCATAAACAACACGTAGATATAACTTTGATAATCAACATAACAAGTATTCTCTATTCATCGTATCCCAACAAACGCAACATATAGAATTACAGATAGATGATCTTGATCATGTTAGGCAGCTCACAAGATCCGACAATGATAGCACAATGGGGAGAAGACAACCATCTAGCTACTGCTATGGACCCATAGTCCAGGGGTAGACTACTCACACATCACACCGGAGGCGACCATGGCGGCGTAGAGTCCTCCGGGAGATGATTCCCCTCTCCGGCAGGGTGCCGGAGGCGATCTCCTGGATCCCCCGAGATGGGATCGGCGTTGGCGGCGTCTCTGGAAGGTTTTCCGTATCGTGGCTCTCGGTACTGGGGGTTTCGTCACGGAGGCTTTAAGTAGGCGGAAGGGCAAGTCAGGAGGGGGCACAGGGGCCCCAGATGACAGGGCGGCGCGGCCAAGGGGGGGGCCGCGCCGCCCTAGGGTTTGGGCACCCTGTGGCCCCACTTCGTTTCGTCTTCGGACTTCCGAAGCTTCGTGGAAAAATAGGCCCCGGGCGTTGATTTCGTCCAATTCCGAGAATATTTCCTTACTAGGATTTCTGAAACCAAAAACAGCAGTAAAACAAAGAATCGGCACTTCGGCATCTTGTTAATAGGTTAGTTCCGAGAAAATGCACGAATATGACATAAAGTGTGCATAAAACATGTAGATAACATCAATAATGTGGCATGGAACATAAGAAATTATCGATACGTCGGAGACGTATCAGCATCCCCAAGCTTAGTTCTGCTCGTCCCGAGCAGGTAAAACGATAACACAGATAATTTCTGAAGTGACATGCCATCATAATCTTGATCATACTATTTGTAAAGCATATGTAGTGAATGCAGCGATCAAAACAATGTATATGACATGAGTAAACAAGTGAATCATAAAGCAAAGACTTTTCATGAATAGCACTTCAAGACAAGCATCAATAAGTCTTGCATAAGAGTTAACTCATAAAGCAATAATTCAAAGTAAAGGCATTGAAGCAACACAAAAGAAGATTAAGTTTCAGCGGTTGCTTTCAACTTGTAACATGTATATCTCATGGATATTGTCAACGTAGAGTAATATAATAAGTGCAATAAGCAAGTATGTAGGAATCAATGCACAGTTCACACAAGTGTTTGCTTCTTGAGGTGGAGAGAAATAGGTGAACTGACTCAACATTGAAAGTAAAAGAATGGTCCTCCATAGAGGAAAAGCATCGATTGCTATATTTGTGCTAGAGCTTTGATTTTGAAAACATGAAACAATTTTGTCAACGGTAGTAATAAAGCATATGCATCATGTAAATTATATCTTATAAGTTGCAAGCCTCATGCATAGTGTACTAATAGTGCCCGCACCTTGTCCTAATTAGCTTGGACTACCTGGATTATCACCGCAATACATATGCTTTAACCAAGTATCACAAAGGGGTACCTCTATGCCGCCTGTACAAAGGTCTAAGGAGAAAGCTCGCATTTGGATTTCTCGCTTTTGATTATTCTCGACTTAGACATCCATACCGGGACAACATAGACAACAGATAATGGACTCCTCTTTTAATGCTTTAAGCATTCAACAATAATTAATTCTTTTCTCATTAGAGATTTGAGGATGTTTGTCCAAAACTGAAACTTCCACCATGGATCATGGCTTTAGTTAGCGGCCCAATGTTCTTCTCTAACAATATGCATGCTCAAACCATTCAACTCAGTGTAGATCGCCCTTACTTCAGACAAGACGAATATGCATAGCAACTCACATGAAATTCAACAATGAAAAGTTGATGGCGTCCCCAGTAAACATGGTTATCGCACAACAAGCAACTTAATAAGAGATAAAGTGCATAATTACATATTCAATACCACAATAGTTTTTAAGCTATTTGTCCCATGAGCTATATATTGCAAAGGTGAATGATGGAATTTTAAAGGTAGCACTCAAGCAATTTACTTTGGAATGGCGAAAAATACCATGTAGTAGGTAGGTATGGTGGACACAAATGGCATAGTGGTTGGCTCAAGTATTTTGGATGCATGAGAAGTATTCCCTCTCGATACAAGGTTTAGGCTAGCAAGGTTTATTTGAAACAAACACAAGGATGGACCGATGCAGCAAAACTCACATAAAAGACATATTGAAAACATTATAAGACTCTACACTGTCTTCCTTGTTGTTCAAACTCAATACTAGAAATTATCTAGACCTTAGAGAAACCAAATATGCAAACCAAATTTTAGCATGCTCTATGTATTTCTTCATTAATGGGTGCAAAGCATATGATGCAAGAGCTTAATCATGAGCACAACAATTGCCAAGTATCACATTACCCAAGACATTAATAGCAATTACTACATGTATCATTTTCCAATTCCAACCATATAACAATTTAACGAAGGAGAAACTTCGCCATGAATACTATGAGTAGAAACCAAGGACATACTTGTCCATATGCTACAGCGGAGCGTGTCTCTCTCCCATAAAGTGAATGCTAGGATCCATTTTATTCAAACAAAACAAAAAACAAAAACAAACCGACGCTCCAAGAAAAAGCACATAAGATGTGATGGAATAAAAATATAGTTTCAGGGGAGGAACCTGATAATGTTGTCGATGAAGAAGGGGATGCCTTGGGCATCCCCAAGCTTAGACGCATGAGTCTTCTTAGTATATGCAGGGGTGAACCACCGGGGCATCCCCAAGCTTAGAGCTTTCACTCTCCTTGATCATGTTGCATCATACTCCTCTCTTGATCCTTGAAAACTTCCTCCACACCAAACTCGAAACAACTCATTAGAGGGTTAGTGCACAATATAAATTGACATATTCAGAGGTGACACAATCATTCTTAACACTTCTGGACATTGCATAATGCTACTGGACATTAGTGGATCAAAGAAATTCATCCAACATAGCAAAAGAGGCAATGCGAAATAAAAGGCAGAATCTGTCAAAACAGAACAGTTCGTATTGACGAATTTTAAAATGGCACCATACTTGCTCAGATGAAAATGCTCAAATTGAATGAAAGTTGCGTACATATCTGAGGATCATGCACGTAAATTGGCTTAATTTTCTGAGCTACCTACAGGGAGGTGGACCCAGATTCGTGACAGCAAAGAAATCTGCAACTGTGCAGTAATCCAAATCTAGTACTTACTTTTCTATCAACGGCTTAACTTGGCACAACAAAACACAAAACTAAGATAAGGAGAGGTTGCTACAGTAGTAAACAACTTCCAAGACACAAAATAAAAACAAAGTACTGTAGGTAAAAACATGGGTTGTCTCCCATAAGCGCTTTTCTTTAACGCCTTTCAGCTAGGCGCAGAAAGTGTGTATCAAGTATTATCAAGAGACGAAGTGTCAACATCATAATTTATTCTCATAATAGAATCAAAAGGGTACTTCATTCTCTTTCTAGGGAAGTGTTCCATACCTTTCTTGAGAGGAAATTGATATTTTATATTACCTTCCTTCATATCAATGATAGCACCAATAGTTCGAAGAAAAGGTCTTCCCAATATAATGGGACAAGATGCATTGCATTCAATATCCAAGACAACAAAATCAACGGGAACAAGATTATTGTTAACGGTAATGCGAACATTATCAACTTTACCCAAAGGTTTCTTTGTAGAATGATCAGCAAGATTAACATCCAAATAACAATTTTTCAGCGGTGGCAAGTCAAGCATATTATAAATTTTCTTAGGCATAACAGAAATACTTGCACCAAGATCACATAAAGCATTACAATCAAAATATTTAACCTTCATCTTAATGATGGGCTCCCAACCATCCTCTAGCTTTTTAGGAATAGAGGCTTCGCGCTCTAGTTTCTCTTCTCTAGCTTTTATGAGAGCATTTGTAATATGTTGCGTGAAAGCCAAATTTATAGCACTAGCATTAGGACTTTTAGCAAGTTTTTGCAAGAACTTTATAACTTCAGAGATGTGGCAATCATCAAAATTCAAACCATTATAATCTAAAGCAATGGGATCATCATCCCCAATGTTGGAAAAAATTTCAGTAGTTTTATCACAGGCAATTTCAGCAGTTTTAGTAGTTTCAGGCAGTTTCTCGCGCTTTGCATTAGGAGTGGAAACATTGCTAACACCAATTCTTTTATTATTATTAGTAGGAGGTGCAGCAACATGTGTAGCATTAGCATTACTAGTGGTGGTAATAGTCCAAACTTTAGCTACATTCTTCTCTTTAGCTAGTTTTTCATTTTCTTCTCTATCCCACCTAGCACGCAGTTCAGCCATTAATCTTATATTCTCATTAATTCTAACTTGAATGGCATTTGCTGTAGTAGTAATTTTATCATCTAAATCCTCAGGTTTAGCAGCCATTTTATTAATTAAAGAAGATTGTGATGCAGACATGTATGAGATTCGGGTTTCAGCATTAGCAAGTTTAGTTTGCAACCCCGAGATCTCCCTATTCAGATTTTCAAGTTGATTCCCTATATTCTTCAACAAGGTAGATTGCTCATTCATAGTTTTAGTACACAATTTATTTTGCTCATATTGTGATTGCATAAAGCTCTTGGTGGATCTTTCAATTTCTAGCATCTTTTCTTCATTAGGTGAAGCATATCTACCATAAGAATTACCATTAGCAGGGTATGGCCTAGAATCATTGTGATTGTTATTTTTAATGAAATCCACATCAACATATTCTTTTTGAGCAACTAATGACGCTAACGGAACATTATTAGAATTAACATTAGGCCTACCATTCACAAGCATAGACATAATAGCATCAATCTTATCACTCAAGGAAGAGGTTTCTTCGACAGAATTTACCTTCTTACCTTGTGGAGCTCTTTCCGTGTGCCATTCAGAGTAGTTGATCATCATATTATCAAGAAGCTTTGTTGCTTCACCAAGAGTGATGGACATAAAGGTACCTCCAGCAGCTGAATCCAATAAATTCCGCGAAGAAAAATTTAGTCCTGCATAGAAGGTTTGGATGATCATCCAAGTAGTCAGTCCATGGGTTGGGCAATTTTTAACCAGAGATTTCATTCTTTCCCAAGCTTGAGCAACATGTTCAGTATCTAATTGTTTAAAATTCATTATGCTACTCCTCAAAGATATAATTTTAGCAGGGGGATAATATCTACCAATAAAAGCATCCTTGCATTTAGTCCATGAATCAATACTATTCTTAGGCAGAGATAGTAACCAATCTTTAGCTCTTCCTCTTAATGAGAAAGGGAACAATTTTAGTTTAATAATATCACCATCTACATCTTTATATTTTTGCATTTCACATAGTTCAACAAAATTATTAAGATGGGCAGCAGCATCATCAGAACTAACACCAGAAAATTGCTCTCGCATAACAAGGTTCAGTAAAGCAGGTTTAATTTCAAAGAATTCTGCTGTAGTAGCAGGTGGAGCAATAGGTGTGCATAAGAAATCATTATTATTTGTGGTTGTGAAGTCACACAACTTAGTATTTTCAGCGTTGGCCATTTTAGCAATAGTAAATAAAACAAACTAGATAAAGTAAATGCAAGTAAACTAATTTTTTTGTGTTTTTGATATAGCAAACAAGATAGCAAGTAAAGTAAAACTAGCAACTAATTTTTTTGTATTTTGATTTAGTGCAGCAAACAAAGTAGTAAATAAAACTAAGCAAGACAAAAACAAAGTAAAGAGATTGAGAAGTGGAGACTCCCCTTGCAGCGTGTCTTGATCTCCCGGCAACGGCGCCGGAAATTTGCTTGATGCGTGTGGTTGGCACGTCCGTTGGGAACCCCAAGAGGAAGGTGTGATGCGCACAGCGGCAAGTTTCCTCGCAAGAAACCAAGGTTTAATCGGACCAGTAGGAGTCAAGAAGCACGTTGAAGGTTGATGGCGGCGGGATGTAGTGCGGCGCAACACCAGGGATTCCGGCGCCAACGTGGAACCCTGCACAACACAACCAAAGTACTTTGCCCCAACGAAACAGTGAGGTTGTCAATCTCACCGGCTTGCTGTAACAAAGGATTAACCGTATTGTGTGGAAGATAATTGTTTGCAGAAAACAGTAAAACAAGTATTGCAGTAGATTGTATTTCAGTAAAGAGAATTGGACCGGGGTCCACAGTTCACTAGAGGTGTCTCTCCCATAAGACAAGCAGCATGTTGGGTGAACAAATTACAGTTGGGCAATTGACAAATAAAGAGGGCACGACCATGCACATACATATCATGATGAGTATAGTGAGATTTAATTGGGCATTACGACAAAGTACATAGACCGCCATCCAACTGCATCTATGCCTAAAAAGTCCACCTTCAAAGTTATCATCCGAACCCTCCGGTATTAAGTTGCAAAGCAACAGACAATTGCATTAAGTATGGTGCGTAATGTAATCAACAACTACATCCTTAGACATAGCATCAATGTTTTATCCCTAGTGGCAACAAAGCACAACACAACCTTAGAACTTTCTCACATCGTCCTGTGTCAATGCAGGCATGAACCCACTATCGAGCATAAGTACTCCCTCTTGGAGTTACAAGCATCTACTTGGCCAGAGCATCTACTAGTAACGGAAAGCATGCAAGATCATAAACAACACGTAGATATAACTTTGATAATCAACATAACAAGTATTCTCTATTCATCGGATCCCAACAAACGCAACATATAGAATTACAGATAGATGATCTTGATCATGTTAGGCAGCTCACAAGATCCGACAATGATAGCACAATGGGGAGAAGACAACCATCTAGCTACTGCTATGGACCCATAGTCCAGGGGTAGACTACTCACACATCACACCGGAGGCGACCATGGCGGCGTAGAGTCCTCCGGGAGATGATTCCCCTCTCCGGCAGGGTGCCGGAGGCGATCTCCGGATCCCCCGAGATGGGATCGGCGTTGGCGGCGTCTCGGAAGGTTTTCCGTATCGTGGCTCTCGGTGCATGGGGGTTTCGTCACGGAGGCTTTAAGTAGGCGGAAGGGCAAGTCGAGGGGGCACAGTGGCCCCAGATGACAGGCGGCGCGGCCAAGGGGGCCGCGCCGCCCTAGGGTTTGGGCACCCTGTGGCCCCACTTCGCTTCGTCTTCGGACTTCGAAGCTTCGTGGAAAAATAGGCCCCTGGGCGTTGATTTCGTCCAATTCCGAGAATATTTCCTTACTAGGATTTCAAACCAAAAACAGCAGAAACAAAGAATCGACACTTCGGCATCTTGTTAATAGGTTAGTTCCAGAAAATGCACGAATATGACATAAAGTGTGCATAAAACATGTAGATAACATCAATAATGTGGCATGGAACATAAGAAATTATCGATACGTCGGAGACGTATCAGCGCCGGAATCTCTGGTGTTGCGCCGCACTACATCCCGCCGCCATCAACCTTGAACGTGCTTCTTGACTCCTACTAGTTCGATTAAACCTTGGTTTCTTACTGAGGGAAACTTGCCGCTGTGCGCATCACACCTTCCTCTTGGGGTTCCCAACGGACGTGTCAACCACACGCATCACGGTCTCAGTGTTTCGAAGTCGGCATAAGATGGAAAGAAAAAGGCAAGTGACAAATATCAGGAGCCAAAAATAATCCAAGAAAAGAAATTATTGTACATAGAGGATGACATGCGGGTCCCATTTAGCAGCAGAGTTCTCAACGTTTCCAATGCGGCACAGGACCAAAAAAAAAGGAAGTAGCCAGAAATCAGGGGGTCAAAAAAATCCAAGAAAAGAAAGGTTTCAATTGGGCTGCATCTGGCCGTCTGGGCCTTCGAACTATCCTGCTGACGCCTTTGGACTCGTACAGTTTCAGCCCACTCCAAAACAGGAAAGTCCTATGCTTCGCAAAAACAAAAAACAAGGAGATTCAACATATAAGTTTGTTTATTTAAAAATAAAGATTTTTTTTCTGTTTGCAATAGCTCAGAGCGAAATACACTGTTTATTGTCTGCAAAATAATCAAGATATCACATGTTTTTGTACGGGGAGGCTGACATCGGGGACCCATGAGCCAGCAGTGTCGTCAACGTTTTAAAGACGGCAGAGGATCGAAAGAAAAAATAAACCAAAAATCAGTTGGTAAAAAAATAAAAAATAAACATTTATCGTTCTGAGAGGATGACATGCGGGACCCATGAGGCAGCAGCATCCTCAACGATTCCAAGGCGGCAGGGGATCAAAAGAAAAAAGGAAATATCCAGAAATTAATTAGGGGTTCAAAATAAATCCATCAAAGGAAAGTTTTATTGTTCATAGAGGATGACATGTGGGACCAACCTGCCAACAGCGTTCTCATCGTTTCAAAGGGGGCAGGAGATCAAAAGAAAAAGGCAAGTAGCCAGAAATTAGGGGTAAAAAATAACTCTAAGAAAGGAAACTTTTATTGTTCGTAGATAATGACATGCGGGACCCATGAGCCAGCAGCTTACTTAAAGTTTCAAAGGCGGCATGAGATCGAAAAAAAAGGCAAGTGACAAAATATCAGGAGCCAAAGATAACCCAAGAAAAGAAACTTTATTTACATAGAGGATGACATGCGGGTCCCATTTTGCAGCAGCGGTCCCAACGTTTCAAATGCGGCTTGAGATCAAAAGAAAAAGAAAGTAGCCAGAAATTAGGGGGTAAAAAAAATCCAAGAAAATAAAGTTGTTGGACATAGAGGATGACATGCGGGTCCCATGAGCTAGCAGGTTCCTCAACGTTTCAAACGTGGCATGAGATCGAAAGAAAAAGGCAAGTGACCAAATATGAGGAGCCAAAAATAATTCAAGAAAAGAAAGTTTTATAGTACATAGAGGATGACATGTGGGTCCCATGAGCCAGCAGGTTCCTCAACGTTTCAAACGTGGCATGAGATCGAAAGAAAAAGGCAAGTGCCCAAATATCAGGAGCCAAAAATAATTCAAGAAAAGAAACTTGATTGTACATAGAGGATGACATGCGGGTCCCATTTAGCAAAGAGCGGTCACACCGTTAGAGAGGCTGCGCGAGATCGAAAGAAAAAGGCAAGTGACCAAATATCAGGAGCCAAAAATAATCCAAGAAAAGAAATTTTATTGTACATAGAGGATGACATGCGGGTCCCATTTTGCAGCAGCGGTCTCAACATTTCCAAGGCGGCACAGGACCAAAAGCAAATGGAAGTAGCCGTAAATCGTGGGGTGAAAAATCCAAGAAAAGAAAGATTTCAATTGGGCTGCATCTGGACATCTGGGCCTTCGAACTATCCTGCTGGGCCTTTTGACTCGTACAATTTCAGCCCACTCCAAAACAGGAAAGTTCGGATTTTTCTAAAAAAAATAGGAAAGTCCTATGCTTCGCAAAAACACAAAACAAGGAGATTCAACATATAAGTTTGTTTATGTAAAAATAAAGATTTAATTTATCCGTTTGCAATAGCTCAGAGCGAAATACAATGTTTATTGTCTGCAAAATAATCAAGATATCACATGTTCCTTGTACGGGAGGCCGACATCGGGGACCCATGAGCCAAGGCGTCGTCAACGCTTTAAAGGCGGCAGGGATGGAAAGAAAAAATAAACCAAAAATCTGTTGGTACAAAATCCAAGAAAAGAAACATTTTCGTTCTAAGAGGATGACATGCGGGACCCATGAGGCAGCAGCATCGTCAGCGTTTATTGTTCATAGAGGCTGACATGTGGGACCCGTGAGCCAGCAGCGTCCTCAACGTTTTAAAGGCGGCAGGAGATCGAAAGAAAAAATAAGCCAAAAATCATTTGGTAAACAAAATCCAAGAAAAAAATTTACCGTTCTGAGAGAATGACATGCGGGACCCATGAGGCAGTAGCATCCTCAACGATTCCAAGGCGGCAGGGGATCAAAGGAAAAAAAAGGAAATATCCCGAAATTAATTAGGGGTTCAAAATAAATCCATCAAAGGAAACTTTTATTGTTCACAGAGGATGACATGTGGGACCGACCTGCCAACAGCGTCCTCATCGTTTCAAAGGGGGCAGGAGATCAAAAGAAAAAGGCAAATAGCCAGAAATTAGGGTCAAAAATAACTCCAAGAAAGCAAACTTTTATTGTTCGTAGAGGATGACATGCGGGACCCATGAGCCAGCAGCTTACTCAACATTTCAAAGGCGGCATGAGATCGAAAGAAAAAGGCAAGTGACAAAATATCAGGAGCCAAAGATAATCCAAGAAAAGAAACTTTATTGTACATAGAGGATGACATGCGGGTCCCATTTAGCAGCAGCGGTCTCAACGTTTCAAATGCGGCTTGAGATCAAAAGAAAAAGAAAGTTGATTGTACATAGAGGATGACATGCGGGTCCCATGAGTCAGCAGCTTACCCAACGTTTCCAAGGCGGCAGGGGATCAAAAGAAAAAGGAAATAGCCAAAAATCAGAGGGTGAAAAAAAATTAAAGAAAATAAACTTTTATAGCACATAGAGGATGACATGCGGGTCCCATGAGCCAGCAGGTTCCTCAACGTTTCAAACGTGGCATGAGATCGAAAGAAAAAGGCAAGTGACCAAATATGAGGAGCCAAAAATAATTCAAGAAAAGAAAGTTTTATAGTACATAGAGGATGACATGCGGGTCCCATTTAGCAGCAGCGGTATCACCGTTTGAGAGGCGGCAGGGGATCAAAAGAAAAAAGAAATTGCCAAAAATCAGAGGGTGAAAAAAACCAAGAAAATGAACTTTTATAGTACATAGAGGATGACATGCGGGTCCCATGAGCATCAGGTTCCTCAACGTTTCAAACGTGGCATGAGATCGAAAGAAAAAGGCAAGTGAAAAAATATCAGGAGCCAAAAATAATTCAAGAAAAGAAAGTTTTATAGTACATAGAGGATGACATGCGGGTCCCATTTAGCAAGCAGCGGTATCACCGTTTGAGAGGCGGCAGGGGATCGAAAGAAAAAGGCAAGTGACCAAATATGAGGAGCCAAAAATAATTCAAGAAAAGAAAGTTTTATAGTACATAGAGGATGACATGCGGGTCCCATTTAGCAGCAGCGGTATCACCGTTTGAGAGGCGGCAGGGGATCGAAAGAAAAAGGTAAGTGACCAAATATGAGGTGCCAAAAATAATTCAAGAAAAGAAAGTTTTATAGTACATAGAGGATGACATGCGGGTCCCAGTTAGCAGCAGCGGTATCACCGGTTGAGAGGCGGCAGGGATCAAAAGAAAAAAGAAATTGCCAAAAATCAGAGGGTGAAAAAAACAAAGAAAATGAACTTTTATAGTACATAGAGGATGACATGCGGGTCCCATGAGCCTGCAGGTTCCTCAACGTTTCAAACGTGGCATGAGATCGAAAGAAAAAGGCAAGTGAAAAAAATATCAGGAGCCAAAAATAATTCAAGAAAAGAAAGTTTTATAGTACATAGAGGATGACATGCGGGTCCCATTTAGCAGCAGCGGTATCACCGTTTGAGAGGCGGCAGGGGATCGAAAGAAAAAGGCTAGTGAAAAAATATGAGGAGCCAAAAATAATTCAAGAAAAGAAAGTTTTATAGTACATAGAGGATGACATGCGGGTCCCATTTAGCAGCAGCGGTATCACCGTTTGAGAGGCGGCAGGGGATCGAAAGAAAAAGGTAAGTGACCAAATATGAGGTGCCAAAAATAATTCAAGAAAAGAAAGTTTTATAGTACATAGAGGATGACATGCGGGTCCCAGTTAGCATCAGCGGTATCACCGTTTGAGAGGCGGCAGGGGATCGAAAGAAAAAGGCAAGTGACCAAATTTGAGGTGCCAAAAAAAACTCCAAGAAAAGAAAGTTGATTGCACATAGAGGATGACATGCGGGTCCCATTTAGCAGCAGCGGTCTCAACGTTTCCAAGGCGGCAAGGGATCAAAAGAAAAAGGAAGTAGCCAGAAATCAGGGGGTCAAAAAAAATCCAAGAATAGAAAGAATTTTGGTTCATAGAGGATGACATGCGGGACCCATGATCCTGCATCGTAAACGGCTCGATCGGAGAACGTTGAACGAGATGGCGCGATCGAGAAAAAAAACAATGCCAGAGAGGCTGCCATCTGGGCCCTACATCCCTCGGCGGTGCGGATTTGCGTTGACTCGGCCGGCGAACCCGAGATTTCGAGATGCACCACGTCCCGGGCCACCATACGCGACGTTTTGGCCGTTTTCGTCGGGCTAGGTGGCCTCAAAAACGAGAAAAAAAATGTTTTGACATGCACAACGGACAGACCCAAAATCGTCGGCCATGGTACACCAGCAACCACAGCGCGACTTCAACTTCGTCGGCCATGGCAACTTTTCTTGTAGTGCCATGAATAGAGCAAATCTGACAAGTGGTGTCCACATAGGGTGTAGGCTGGCGGTCATGCCTCCGACCACCATCACGGCGGCGGTCATCATCATAGGGTCGGGGGCGCTCATCGTCATAGCGCCGGGGGCGCTCATCATCATAGCACCGAGGGCGCTCATCTCTGTACCCACGCTGATCTTGTCGAGGGCGATCTTGGCGGCCACGATCATCGTGGCGAGGACGGTTGTCCTGACGAGGAGGACGATCATCATGGCGAGGACGACGATCATCTTGGCGAGGACGAGTATCCCGGCGAGCAGTGTTGGCCGAAGAGACAAAACCAGGGTCCTCGTTTTTGTTTTCCCTGTCAAACTCTTGCACTTGGCTAAGGAGCTCAGTTAGATTCGTATTGGGATTAGCACGGACTGCAACACGAAGACTGTTATACCGACTTCCAAGACCATGCAGCACATAGTACACGAGCTCATCATCATCTAATGGTTTACCAACGGCAGCGAAGTTCAGAGGCAATGGATTTCATCTTTGCAAAATACTTATCTGCGGAGAGATCATTCTTGCGAGTGTCATTAAGCGCGGAACGAAGCTGCTGAACGCGTGTCTTGGACTTGGCAGAAACATGGCTGTCAAGGGAGGCCCAGACTTCGGCTGAAGTCTCCAAGCCAATGACATGGGCAAGAACATCGGGTGAAAGGGCATTAAGAAGCCATCTGTAATATCCCAGGTAATGGGGTTACAAAATTAGAGGAAATAGATGTGTGCATTGCATTCATGCATAGAAAATCTGGGGAATTTTCGCGCTTTAAAGTAAAACAGTCACAGTAACTGAAGTTTCACTTGACCTTGGTGGAATTGAAGTAGCTCATCAAGTCAAGCGCTATAAACCTCAATGTGACTTTGCTAAAACCTTGTTTTGGGTAGAGATGATTTGATCTAAGGGGTTAGATCAAATGGAACTAATAATCAACACAACAATACTTTACTCAAAGATCAATTGCTTGATCTTATAAAAGATCATAATATGGAGTTCCCTGCCATAACATATGAATCTACAATTAATTGGAAATCAAGTAACAATAATTGGGAAACCATTCTTCACTTATCTTTTCCATGTTTGAATCTAATCCTTGATCCTACCATGAAACTCATGGTATTCATACTACTTTAATCTTGAAAACAAGACAAGGAGATCCAACTAAGGAATATAATTCTTCTTTAGTTCAAATTATTATACATCAAAATCAGAGAGGTGAGAGCTCTATATTATTTATTAGAAGCAATAACCAACCTTGAGCTAAACCTTGGATATACATCCAAGTATTCAAATCATCATCTTCAAGAGGAACCCTAGAGTATCATTCAAGTCCTTCCCAAATGAGTGAGACCATTCATACCACTCTTAGCTCTACCTATTTAAGACTCAAGGACAATCATTGAATTAAAGTATTAGGTTGAAAACCATTTCCCTTGGAGTGGTGAGATAATCTAATATCACATGGAATAATACCATAACCCTGAATTGATAAGGTGAGGAAGAGACTAACCCAATTAAGCTAGACAAATGAAACCTTAGCATAGATACCTAAGGAGATATTAGGAGTACACCATAAACCCTAGAATAACCATTCTTAAATGAGAAAGCTCAACCTATGGTGTTATACTCAAGATAATTGAGACAACCATAACCATGCCCATTCAAGAAACTATAAAAGAAAGTATATATTTAATTGATCAAGACAACACTTGATCTTGGGTGTGAGAAACCCATTCAAGGAGAGATACCTTAGGAAGTCCAACCTTGATCATTATAAATTGTGTAATGATCATAAACCCTAAAGAACTTGAGGTTAAGATATTAAGAACAAGTTGATCATGCCTAATCCATGATCATGCTCTTGAGTTATGTGAGGGTAAGTTAAACCCTAATAGGATAAGCAGATATCATTAGCCACATGAAATTATAAGGAGATCAATAATAAGCAAATCTAGGCTTAGATCCCAACCTTAACTTGTGAACCTCTTGATGCTCACAGATATAATTCTACCACATTTACATTCCACCTATTCTTCACTTAAGAACCACATGAAAACCTTTAAAGTCAAACTCCATACTTTATATGGTGAGAAACCATCAATCCATTTGACCAAAGTTAACTATAAAAAGAATTATTACCAATGTAGTTACTTTAATAATAAATTGTGGATAATAACAGAAGTTAGTTGCTAGAAGATGGAACCAATTCTCAATATCTTAGTAACTAGAGGAGCTCATAAAATGTTAAGTAAGCCATCACCTTATCATGGTTAGGGGAGATTCAACCCTAGCATGCAATATGGTGTTATTTCATCTCTATAATCTAGTACTATACCCTAAACCTAGTTCATGCATCACCTTGGTGATCACCATATAAAACAGGGCTATAATTGAGGTTCCAAACCATATGCCAAAGAGGGTAAATAGCATCAGAACCCTAGTATTGCACATTAATCAAATCTTATGCTTCAATTCTTGAACATAAGAAAAACCTTATGCTACATTTCATAATTAAAACCATGTGTGTACAAATCAACCAATTATCCCTTGTAACCAAGATCAACCATGATTGAAATAATACCTACATAAATACTTTCAAAGATAATGAAAAGTATTAAACTTAACAAGGGGTTTACCATAGATACTATAAAACCATAATACATTGGTGCTCATATAAAAAAAATGTGCAAGTGATCAATTACCTAAATTGAAACCAAGTCTTAGTACAACATTTAAAATACTTTGAGTTGAAAGTATCAACTATAATAATCCAAAATATTTGATTCACCAGGAAAAAGAAAATTAAAAAGAGAATATAAACTCATGTCTATTTGTTAGTTTGAAAAAGCCAACAAGCATGAAATGTAATCAAATATAAAATACTTGCTTCAAATAAGAATGTGGTGTAATGCATCACTCCATCTTTTAATTGAATTGACATAACAAGAAACTTGCAAATTTAAATTTGAATTCAAATCAGATTCAAATAGAAAATAGAAAACAGATAATAAATAAACAGAAAAGGAAAAGAGCCTTACCTGGACCTCACCAGAGCGCAGCAGCCCAACAACTGGCCCAGCATGAAGACCACCAACACGGCCCAAGCACAACCCACCAGCAGCCCACCTACTAGCCCACTGTACCGGTTCAGAAAAATATAAACGAAGGAGGGGGCTTCGTCCTCATCTCCTTCTCCACGCATGGACGACAGCGAGGAGGCGTGCTCCTTTTCTCCCTCTCGCTGGCGGCCTGCCCTTGCTCGATGGTGTGGCGTGGCGTGCTCTGCCGTGTAGTATAAAGACCCCTGGATGAACCCTAGTCTTCCTTTCTTCTTCCTCTGCTCCATTTACTTGCCCTGCCGAAACCCTGGCCGAACCACTCCACCTCACCGCCGACGAAGGACGTCTCCCCGAGCCAAACCGAGCCCACCACCATGACCGCCGTCCTCGACAAGCTACGCCCACGGGAGGAATCGAGTGGGGGTGCCCGAAATCGACGCCGATGACATCGTCTTCTCCGGCGTCGGCATCAACCAATTCCGGCGAACCAGGTCGTCTCCGGCCATGCCATCAAGTCCTACATGTTCCTGGTGAGCTTGCGCTTCGCTTGAGCCTATTATTGCATCCTATCGCCGCCTGTAGCCAGTTCTTGCAATCTGGCCGGAGTTGCTCCGCCGCGGGCGTGTTCTCCGGCGAAGCTCCGGTGGCCATTCGGGAAAACCAACATCACCACGGTACTCAGCGTGTCGCGGGGGTCCGATAGAGCCTAGCCGCGTGTCCTGGGGCGCCAGAAATCGGCGGCGCCGCCGCGAACAGACTCGCCGGCGTTTAACCGCCGGTGGAAAGACGTGTCTCGTGGGACCCCCGGTCAATTTGACCTGGTCAGCGTTCCATCTGGCAGCTGACGTGGTCTAAGGCCCACCAGTCAGCCTCTGGGGGTAGATTAGCCGGGTAACTTTAGCTTTTAGTTTTTAAATTTAAATCCAGAAAAGATCTCTAACTTTGAATTAAGTTGTAAAATCCATTTTAACTCAGAAAAATATAAATGAGATATCAAAATTCTTAGAAAAGTAAACTCTATCCAATAAAAATATAATATGAAATATTTATTTTTAATAAAAATTGAATTATTTTTAAATCATTATTTAAGCCTTTAATTTTAATTCTTAATTCAATTAAAATTCAATAATTAGGAAAACTTCAGAAAATAAATAAAAAACCAGTAACTAAATAAGGAAAACATTAAAATTAATTTTCCTTTACTATTAATTTATTAAATCCTTATTAGGAGGATTTAAAACCCTAAATAATAATTACCTTAATTATTAATTATTTAAAAATAATAAAATGCCAAATTCCATATTATTTTATTTCCAAGTTATTAATAACTTCAAATATAAAATGAAGTTATTAACCATAGAACCAAATGATAAATAACAAACCCTAAATTCCACATGGAATGATATTACAACCCTATCATTTCATGTGATTCCTAAAACCCTAATCCATTCAGGAACCCTAGAACCACTATCTCATGTGAACCTTAATTTGCTTCTAAACCTAAACCCTAGGTTAAGACATGTGATCAAGAGACATTGTATTCATATCTAGGTCCATAATTAGCCACTAAGTGCACATCCAGGTCCACATAAAATATAGGAGCCTATCACTAAGATTTTAGCATTCCATGTGTTCATCCCCTCAAACCTAGATGATCAAATAGGAACACCTAAGTCTAAACCCTAAATTCCTATGATCAGCAGTATCAACCTTACTCATACCTATATAGCATCACACCATTGTGATGAACTCCATTAGCAACCATGCTAATATTGACATCATATCCCATACACACTAAACCCTACTAGTGTGAGATACTTATGAATCATCCTATTTAGGAACCAACCATTCTCTACTTAGAGATCCAATGGCTAATACAAGATAACCACAACCTTAATTGTAATACTTCTTATTATTTAAGAAGTATGTTCTTCAAAAGTTATTCTTTTGAAGAAAATAAGGAATCATCATCAATCCTGCCTAATAGGACCCATAGCCAACAACCAGCTTATCACCAGCAAGATATACCAACCTTGATAGCCACTATTTATAATAAATTGCTCAAGATGCCTAGGCTTAGCTCAACCTTACAAGCCCTAGGTGTTGATGAATCCAACTAGGTTGTGATCCATCTACTACTTACACCAGAAACCAATTAAAACCATAGAAAACCATAGAACTCCACAACCCTAATTATCATACTTGTTCTTTATCAAAGAACATGTTCTTCAAAAGTTATTCTTTTGAAGTATATGATAATTAATCATTAACCATGCCATATAGGGCTAAAACCAACCAATATTCATTAAATGTTAGGATTATACCAAAAGTTATAGTTGTGTGCTATTATTATTATTGTGATGATATATTGCAGCACCTGTTTATGATACTATGTAACCACACCTGAATAAGAACCTTGTTTGTGAATCATTCTAAAAGTGCAACGCACCCTGAACCAATCAATACAACTCACTGAGCATAAATCATCGGGGTTAGATCACGCTTAGAACGATTGCATCTCATTCTTATGCATTATTGCATCCTTGCCAATCTTTTAAACATCGTCCTTACCGGACGATGATGCTATTTCAGAATTTGGAGTTATTGCGTATCGAAGACCTTGTCTGCATAATCTTGCAGTCAAGAAAGGCAAGTTCATCGCTTGCTCATGTCATTTGAGTATTTTTACCAAATTACTTGCAAAGTACTATATTTATCACTATTGCATGAAAAACAAAAACCCTATTTTCATAACTATGAATATGACTATGTGGTGGGCAATAGAACCATGGATTGTGTTGATATGGTGGAGGTTCCATTGCACGGGCTTATATCCATCTAGGATTAAACAACAAATGTCGCCAGTGATTCTTGTGCCGTAATATCCGTGTTAACCATAAGATCCGGAGTGGGACGGAGTAGTCAAAAGTGTTTCCACCTCTCGTTCATCAACGGATGCGCTTTACCGTAGACACTTGTATCTGTCAGGGCAAGCGGTGGGCTGGGGAAGCCTAAAGTCCCCACGGCATAGTCCGTAGACACTTGTCGCTCGAAGTGCAAGCGGTGGGCTGGGGAAGCCTAAAGTCCCCACGGTATTGCGGTCTATGATGGGTTGCAGCTACCGGCGAAGGAGTTTGGTTCGATCCCAAACTGTCGTCGTGGTCGGGGTCCACCCCTGAGTGGGAATAATGGGACCGGCGAGGACCCAGGGTCGGGGCATGCAACAAAGGGTGGGTGTTCGAGGTAGCGGAGGAACATGATTGGCTAGACCTTATACCGGGCCTCACACCATAGGAAGTGTGGACGGGGAAATTGCCCGGTTGGCACCAAGGTTAAGATCTCTTATGGGTAAAGCAACACACCTCTGCAGAGTGTAAAGAACCGTGACCTGTCACTCCCTGTTCCGGGATATGGAACTGCGAACGCGGCCGGAAAGGAGCTCCATGAAGTTCTAGTAAACCGGTGAAGGCTGACGGACATAGTTCTTCTAAATAAAATCAACCTTTTGAAGAAATGGTTATGAAAACTTGCATTAGTATTAGACTTTCTGGTCTAATGCTATAGCTAGTGCATTAAACACCTCTTTCCTATAATGAACTTGTTGAGTACGCTCGTACTCATCCCACTCTTAAATCCCCTGCTTAGATATGAAGGCATCAACGGAGGATCTACAGTGCAAGTCAAAGGCCGAGGAGTCAACAACTACTTCAAGAGATAGGACCCTGTCAGAAGAGTCAGATACCACATCCAACAAGGAGAAAACCTAGTTTAGTCATAGAAGGGAACTAGCTTCCTAAACCTAGCTCCTATTTAGCTAGAATCTATTCACAGCCCCTATAGCTAGTCAAATACTCTACAAATAGAGTTCGTGATAGGATTAGACTACGAGTCGTTCTTCTGGAGTTTATTTGAAGATTTACCTCATTGTAAAGTAGGAGGATGTGCTGATCTTATGTAATAGAGTCGGTGTTGTAATTCTATAGACATGCCTTGGACCTGCATATGTTTCTGTTGTACCACTCTGAGCGATATGATACCCGTGGAACGGTGTTTCATTGGTGTTATATCAGACTTGCATACTACACCATGCAGTGGTATGCCGGGTCACCACAGTTGGTATCAGAGCAAATGCTTTGACCTTAGGATTAAAACCCTTTAAAGGAGACCTATAGGATTGGTAGTGTCTATAGGAAGTTGTCCTAGGTAAACCAAATAATTCTTGTGACTTGAGATGGATATTCTCTTGAGAATAATCCTGACACACTTGAGTCAACCTTGTTATCTAACTTTCCTAAGTAAAGTTAGCTAAGCCCAAACGTGTAGCACACCATTGAAGTCCTGAAAACAATAGATGAGTAGACCACAGTTGGTATACAATACATGGTAGTCCAAAGAGAGGATACAACCATAAGGAAGATATCCTATTGGAAGATGTGTACCAACATATATTATGATTAAGTAAGAGTTATCCAGAGCTGTAATATGAGTTATATCAAGTGATTAAGATAATTAAGATATCCTAATAGAAGATGTAGACCCAGACAAGTAATAGGTAAGTAAAATTTATCTAAACTTGTGAAACAACTGATAGTAAGTGATACAAACAAGTGACATGAGTAGTATAGACCATGATGAGTCAATCATGGGAGGTAAGGAGGAGAGATAGGAATAAAATATGCCTACTTACATGGTAGAGATAGTAATCATATATGATTCACCTGAGAATCATTATGTGATGGACTAGAACCTCATAATTAATTAAGAGGAGTACAATAAGAAGCCAAGTGCAAAACAATAGTGCAAGAATTGTGTTCCAAAAATATGGGAAGTGTGCCAAACACATCATGACCATATGCTTATGGTAGAAACAATTAGAAGTATAGGAACTATATCCTAATAAATATGTATTCAGAGTAACCATATTAGAACTAGAGGTATCATACAAAATGGTCCTCAATAGCACTTATATATGGTATAATACTAAGTCAAGTAGTACTTCCAAAGAAAATTAGGTTAACCTTAACCATCCCAAACCACTTTGTTTCAAGTTTATCTCATTGCAAATGTGCAATTCAGGTAAATATCAAGACAAATAGTAGAATGCCAACTATATGTGCTAAGTATCACGATATAAACCTATATTATGTGGTGTTCTATACTACACATCAGAGCCTGATGTTTAGAGATGTCTTACTCAACAATCATATTCAGGCTTATGATGATGTGTATTATAAGCACAAAGCTGAATCTTCTCGGATTTTCTTGGATTTTCATTGTTTGACTAGATCCATACATGAAGTTTGACTTTGATATGCAAATGCATGTTGCAGTATCAAGTCATTACTTGATGCTATCGATCTAGAGGGTAATGGTATTCGTGTGAGGAAGCGACGAATTCTGGAAGATTCCGAAGATAATATGAAGGTTCGTCAGAGAAAGGAAGTAAAATTGTGGGAAGCAACCACAATACACCGAAGGAAGTGACAATCAACATTCATGCTTTACCTCCACAGAGGAGTACTTTAGTACATAAGAAGCATGAAGGTGAGAAATCTGGTGATTATGGTGAAGCTCTAGCGGATCCATAGTCAACATAGAAGAGGGAATACATGGGAAATCACTGAGGATACTATAATAATAGTGTCAGTTAGTGGTTTTCTTGCAACAATAAACCCTGACAGAAGGAAGATGACCTATGAAACCATAGCAGATATAAAAAGACCATAGTTGATATCAGAAGATCACAATTGGTATAGGATCAATACTGCGAGATAAAGTAGAGGATGTCTCGTCCAGTTGATCAGAACCTATAATAGAATCCATTTTTAGATATATCAAATAGCCACAGTTGGTATAATAACCACAGCTGGTATTAGTTGGTATTACAAATAGTCCACGATTTAATTAGCTATAACAAAAGTTTGTGAACAAATAAAAATCTTGTCAGCCAAATAGCTAGATCTATAATCATTTAGTCGAAAGATTCACATTGGATGTCCACAATTGAGTGGATACACCACAAACATTCTTCGCGAGACCTTAGAAGAAGTACAAACCATAAGCTAGAACCAGACTAATCTTCTAACCATAAGTCCAATGGTTGGAAGAAAAGGATTTGAAGAATATAAGAACACTCTAAGGGGTAGAGTAAAGATTGAGTTGGAGGTACAAAAACTCAATATTTTGAGCAAGATAGATGATGAAGGTCTGAACTGAGAGGAAGTTCAATCTTATTTTCATAAGATTGTTGAACACTACTTTCAGAAGGATGTCAGACCAGAAGCCGAGGTTTATACCTCGAGGAAGTAAGAATTGGACTATAACTTGAGAAAGTGAGAAATATTTACTCAGAAGTATGATAGCCCAAGTAAATTAAGGCTAAGGAAGTTGGATAAAGGAAATATCGGAGACCAAATACAGCTTGAGAAGGCCAAAGACCGAAGGATATTGATTATACCAAACCTAAAGACTAATAGAATGGTTCCTTTCATGGATCCTAAATAACCCAAAATAGTTATAGGTATCAATTATAAACCATGATTGGATGGACTAAATTAGTCTAATCCATTCTTAGGAAAATAAACCATCACGACCATTCCATGTTTAGTACCTTACCAAGTACCATTATTGCAGTTTTGATAGTAAGGGAAAAACAAAGACCTATTTTATCAAATAGGAGAATGTTATCCAATTAGTACTCAATTAAGACTGTCAGTACAAGAAGAAGTCCCAATCATTGAATATTCAATGAGAAAGGAAACAAGCTTATAATATTGGAGGAAATCATGGAAGTAAAGGAACTAATAGTTGTTTGATGTCAAACACTAATGGATTCCAGGAAGAATCTGGACAAGGGATATATTCAATTATATCCAGTGAGATCACCAAGGAGTTTGAGAAAAGATGTAGTCTGCACAAGTCAGATCCACACTCCGAAACGTGAGGGATATCAAACTTCGAGGACGAAGTTTAGCTTAAGGGGTAGAGACTGTAATATCCCAGGTAATGGGGTTACAAAATTAGAGGAAACAGATGTGTGCATTGCATTCATGCATAGAAAATCTGGGGAATTTTCGCGCTTTAAAGTAAAACAGTCCACGAATCAAGTTTCACTTGACCTTGGTGGAATTGAAGTAGCTCATCAAGTCAAGCGCTATAAACCTCAATGTGACTTTGCTAAAACCTTGTTTTGGGTAGAGATGATTTGATCTAAGGGGTTAGATCAAATGGAACTAATAATCAACACAACAATACTTTACTCAAAGATCAATTGCTTGATCTTATAAAAGATCATAATATGGAGTTCCCTGCCATAACATATGAATCTACAATTAATTGGAAATCAAGTAACAATAATTGGGAAACCATTCTTCACTTATCTTTTCCATGTTTGAATCTAATCCTTGATCCTACCATGAAACTCATGGTATTCATACTACTTTAATCTTGAAAACAAGACAAGGAGATCCAACTAAGGAATATAATTCTTCTTTAGTTCAAATTATTATACATCAAAATCAGAGAGGTGAGAGCTCTATATTATTTATTAGAAGCAATAACCAACCTTGAGCTAAACCTTGGATATACATCCAAGTATTCAAATCATCATCTTCAAGAGGAACCCTAGAGTATCATTCAAGTCCTTCCCAAATGAGTGAGACCATTCATACTACTCTTAGCTCTACCTATTTAAGACTCAAGGACAATCATTGAATTAAAGTATTAGGTTGAAAACCATTTCCCTTGGAGTGGTGAGATAATCTAATATCACATGGAATAATACCATAACCCTGAATTGATAAGGTGAGGAAGAGACTAACCCAATTAAGCTAGACAAATGAAACCTTAGCATAGATACCTAAGGAGATATTAGGAGTACACCATAAACCCTAGAATAACCATTCTTAAATGAGAAAGCTCAACCTATGGTGTTATACTCAAGATAATTGAGACAACCATAACCATGCCCATTCAAGAAACTATAAAAGAAAGTATATATTTAATTGATCAAGACAACACTTGATCTTGGGTGTGAGAAACCCATTCAAGGAGAGATACCTTAGGAAGTCCAACCTTGATCATTATAAATTGTGTAATGATCATAAACCCTAAAGAACTTGAGGTTAAGATATTAAGAACAAGTTGATCATGCCTAATCCATGATCATGCTCTTGAGTTATGTGAGGGTAAGTTAAACCCTAATAGGATAAGCAGATATCATTAGCCACATGAAATTATAAGGAGATCAATAATAAGCAAATCTAGGCTTAGATCCCAACCTTAACTTGTGAACCTCTTGATGCTCACAGATATAATTCTACCACATTTACATTCCACCTATTCTTCACTTAAGAACCACATGAAAACCTTTAAAGTCAAACTCCATACTTTATATGGTGAGAAACCATCAATCCATTTGACCAAAGTTAACTATAAAAAGAATTATTACCAATGTAGTTACTTTAATAATAAATTGTGGATAATAACAGAAGTTAGTTGCTAGAAGATGGAACCAATTCTCAATATCTTAGTAACTAGAGGAGCTCATAAAATGTTAAGTAAGCCATCACCTTATCATGGTTAGGGGAGATTCAACCCTAGCATGCAATATGGTGTTATTTCATCTCTATAATCTAGTACTATACCCTAAACCTAGTTCATGCATCACCTTGGTGATCACCATATAAAACAGGGCTATAATTGAGGTTCCAAACCATATGCCAGTAGGTAAATAGCATCAGAACCCTAGTATTGCACATTAATCAAATCTTATGCTTCAATTCTTGAACATAAGAAAAACCTTATGCTACATTTCATAATTAAAACCATGTGTGTACAAATCAACCAATTATCCCTTGTAACCAAGATCAACCATGATTGAAATAATACCTACATAAATACTTTCAAAGATAATGAAAAGTATTAAACTTAACAAGGGGTTTACCATAGATACTATAAAACCATAATACATTGGTGCTCATATAAAAAAAATGTGCAAGTGATCAATTACCTAAATTGAAACCAAGTCTTAGTACAACCTTTAAAATACTTTGAGTTGAAAGTATCAACTATAATAATCCAAAATATTTGATTCACCAGGAAAAAGAAAATTAAAAAGAGAATATAAACTCATGTCTATTTGTTAGTTTGAAAAAGCCAACAAGCATGAAATGTAATCAAATATAAAATACTTGCTTCAAATAAGAATGTGGTGTAATGCATCACTCCATCTTTTAATTGAATTGACATAACAAGAAACTTGCAAATTTAAATTTGAATTCAAATCAGATTCAAATAGAAAATAGAAAACAGATAATAAATAAACAGAAAAGGAAAAGAGCCTTACCTGGACCTCACCAGAGCGCAGCAGCCCAACAACTGGCCCAGCATGAAGACCACCAACACGGCCCAAGCACAACCCACCAGCAGCCCACCTACTAGCCCACTGTACCGGTTCAGAAAAATATAAACGAAGGAGGGGGCTTCGTCCTCATCTCCTTCTCCACGCATGGACGACAGCGAGGAGGCGTGCTCCTTTTCTCCCTCTCGCTGGCGGCCTGCCCTTGCTCGATGGTGTGGCGTGGCGTGCTCCGCCGTGTAGTATAAAGACCCCTGGACGAACCCTAGTCTTCCTTTCTTCTTCCTCTGCTCCATTTACTTGCCCTGCCGAAACCCTGGCCGAACCACTCCACCTCACCGCCGATGAAGGACGTCTCCCCGAGCCAAACCGAGCCCACCACCATGACCGCCGTCCTCGACAAGCTACGCCCACGGGAGGAATCGAGTGGGGGTGCCCGAAATCGACGCCGATGACATCGTCTTCTCCGGCGTCGGCATCAACCAATTCCGGCGAACCAGGTCGTCTCCGGCCATGCCGTCAAGTCCTACATGTTCCTGGTGAGCTTGCGCTTCGCTTGAGCCTATTATTGCATCCTATCGCCGCCTGTAGCCAGTTCTTGCAATCTGGCCGGAGTTGCTCCGCCGCGGGCGTGTTCTCCGGCGAAGCTCCGGTGGCCATTCGGGAAAACCAACATCACCACGGTACTCAGCGTGTCGCGGGGGTCCGATAGAGCCTAGCCGCGTGTCCTGGGGCGCCAGAAATCGGCGGCGCCGCCGCGAACAGACTCGCCGGCGTTTAACCGCCGGTGGAAAGACGTGTCTCGTGGGACCCCCGGTCAATTTGACCTGGTCAGCGTTCCATCTGGCAGCTGACGTGGTCTAAGGCCCACCAGTCAGCCTCTGGGGGTAGATTAGCCGGGTAACTTTAGCTTTTAGTTTTTAAATTTAAATCCAGAAAAGATCTCTAACTTTGAATTAAGTTGTAAAATCCATTTTAACTCAGAAAAATATAAATGAGATATCAAAATTCTTAGAAAAGTAAACTCTATCCAATAAAAATATAATATGAAATATTTATTTTTAATAAAAATTGAATTATTTTTAAATCATTATTTAAGCCTTTAATTTTAATTCTTAATTCAATTAAAATTCAATAATTAGGAAAACTTCAGAAAATAAATAAAAAACCAGTAACTAAATAAGGAAAACATTAAAATTAATTTTCCTTTACTATTAATTTATTAAATCCTTATTAGGAGGATTTAAAACCCTAAATAATAATTACCTTAATTATTAATTATTTAAAAATAATAAAATGCCAAATTCCATATTATTTTATTTCCAAGTTATTAATAACTTCAAATATAAAATGAAGTTATTAACCATAGAACCAAATGATAAATAACAAACCCTAAATTCCACATGGAATGATATTACAACCCTATCATTTCATGTGATTCCTAAAACCCTAATCCATTCAGGAACCCTAGAACCACTATCTCATGTGAACCTTAATTTGCTTCTAAACCTAAACCCTAGGTTAAGACATGTGATCAAGAGACATTGTATTCATATCTAGGTCCATAATTAGCCACTAAGTGCACATCCAGGTCCACATAAAATATAGGAGCCTATCACTAAGATTTTAGCATTCCATGTGTTCATCCCCTCAAACCTAGATGATCAAATAGGAACACCTAAGTCTAAACCCTAAATTCCTATGATCAGCAGTATCAACCTTACTCATACCTATATAGCATCACACCATTGTGATGAACTCCATTAGCAACCATGCTAATATTGACATCATATCCCATACACACTAAACCCTACTAGTGTGAGATACTTATGAATCATCCTATTTAGGAACCAACCATTCTCTACTTAGAGATCCAATGGCTAATACAAGATAACCACAACCTTAATTGTAATACTTCTTATTATTTAAGAAGTATGTTCTTCAAAAGTTATTCTTTTGAAGAAAATAAGGAATCATCATCAATCCTGCCTAATAGGACCCATAGCCAACAACCAGTTATCACCAGCAAGATATACCAACCTTGATAGCCACTATTTATAATAAATTGCTCAAGATGCCTAGGCTTAGCTCAACCTTACAAGCCCTAGGTGTTGATGAATCCAACTAGGTTGTGATCCATCTACTACTTACACCAGAAACCAATTAAAACCATAGAAAACCATAGAACTCCACAACCCTAATTATCATACTTGTTCTTTATCAAAGAACATGTTCTTCAAAAGTTATTCTTTTGAAGTATATGATAATTAATCATTAACCATGCCATATAGGGCTAAAACCAACCAATATTCATTAAATGTTAGGATTATACCAAAAGTTATAGTTGTGTGCTATTATTATTATTGTGATGATATATTGCAGCACCTGTTTATGATACTATGTAACCACACCTGAATAAGAACCTTGTTTGTGAATCATTCTAAAAGTGCAACGCACCCTGAACCAATCAATACAACTCACTGAGCATAAATCATCGGGGTTAGATCACGCTTAGAACGATTGCATCTCATTCTTATGCATTATTGCATCCTTGCCAATCTTTTAAACATCGTCCTTACCGGACGATGATGCTATTTCAGAATTTGGAGTTATTGCGTATCGAAGACCTTGTCTGCATAATCTTGCAGTCAAGAAAGGCAAGTTCATCGCTTGCTCATGTCATTTGAGTATTTTTACCAAATTACTTGCAAAGTACTATATTTATCACTATTGCATGAAAAACAAAAACCCTATTTTCATAACTATGAATATGACTATGTGGTGGGCAATGGAACCATGGATTGTGTTGATATGGTGGAGGTTCCATTGCACGGGCTTATATCCATCTAGGATTAAACAACAAATGTCGCCAGTGATTCTTGTGCCGTAATATCCGTGTTAACCATAAGATCCGGAGTGGGACGGAGTAGTCAAAAGTGTTTCCACCTCTCGTTCATCAACGGATGCGCTTTACCGTAGACACTTGTATCTGTCAGGGCAAGCGGTGGGCTGGGGAAGCCTAAAGTCCCCACGGCATAGTCCGTAGACACTTGTCGCTCGAAGTGCAAGCGGTGGGCTGGGGAAGCCTAAAGTCCCCACGGTATTGCGGTCTATGATGGGTTGCAGCTACCGGCGAAGGAGTTTGGTTCGATCCCAAACTGTCGTCGTGGTCGGGGTCCACCCCTGAGTGGGAATAATGGGACCGGCGAGGACCCAGGGTCGGGGCATGCAACAAAGGGTGGGTGTTCGAGGTAGCGGAGGAACATGATTGGCTAGACCTTATACCGGGCCTCACACCATAGGAAGTGTGGACGGGGAAATTGCCCGGTTGGCACCAAGGTTAAGATCTCTTATGGGTAAAGCAACACACCTCTGCAGAGTGTAAAGAACCGTGACCTGTCACTCCCTGTTCCGGGATATGGAACTGCGAACGCGGCCGGAAAGGAGCTCCATGAAGTTCTAGTAAACCGGTGAAGGCTGACGGACATAGTTCTTCTAAATAAAATCAACCTTTTGAAGAAATGGTTATGAAAACTTGCATTAGTATTAGACTTTCTGGTCTAATGCTATAGCTAGTGCATTAAACACCTCTTTCCTATAATGAACTTGTTGAGTACGCTCGTACTCATCCCACTCTTAAATCCCCTGCTTAGATATGAAGGCATCAACGGAGGATCTACAGTGCAAGTCAAAGGCCGAGGAGTCAACAACTACTTCAAGAGACAGGACCCTGTCAGAAGAGTCAGATACCACATCCAACAAGGAGAAAACCTAGTTTAGTCATAGAAGGGAACTAGCTTCCTAAACCTAGCTCCTATTTAGCTAGAATCTATTCACAGCCCCTATAGCTAGTCAAATACTCTACAAATAGAGTTCGTGATAGGATTAGACTACGAGTCGTTCTTCTGGAGTTTATTTGAAGATTTACCTCATTGTAAAGTAGGAGGATGTGCTGATCTTATGTAATAGAGTCGGTGTTGTAATTCTATAGACATGCCTTGGACCCGCATATGTTTCTGTTGTACCACTCTGAGCGATATGATACCCGTGGAACGGTGTTTCATTGGTGTTATATCAGACTTGCATACTACACCATGCAGTGGTATGCCGGGTCACCACACCATCTCAGCACTTGTTGATCACGAGCAATCCAGGACTCGTACTCAGGGTTGGCGATGGTGATCTTCTTGCCGTTTGCATCTTCAGCGGCAAGAGTTTTGGCGGGCGCCTTGTCGACTCCTTCAACAAGGTCAAGGACACGGGCACCACGAAGTGCCGGGATGACGAGGGCTGATGTCTACTCACGCTTCTTTTCTTGTAGACAGTGTTGGGCCTCCAAGAGCAGAGGTTTGTAGAACAGCGGCAAGTTTTCCCTTAAGTGGATCACCCAAGGTTTATCGAACTCAGGGAGGAAGAGGTCAAAGATATCCCTCTCAAGCAACCCTGCAATCACGATACAAGAAGTCTCTTGTGTCCCCAACACACCCAATACACTTGTCAGATGTATAGGTGCACTAGTTCGGCGAAGAGATAGTAAAATGCAAGTAGTATGGATGTATATGAGCAGTAGTAACGGCGCCAGAAAATACTTGCTGGCGTGCAGTTGACGTGGGAGATATTGCAGGAAGTAGAGATGCAGTAAAACAGTAAACAAGCGATGATTGCAGTATTTGGAAACAAGGCCTAGGGATCATACTTTCACTAGTGGACACTCTCAACATTGATCACATAATAAAACCACTCTACACTCTCTTGTTGGATGATGAACACCATTAATTGTGTAGGGCTACAAGAGCACCTCAATGCCGGAGTTAACAAGCTCCACAACATTCGATATTCATATTTAAATAACCTTAGAGTGCATGATAGACCAACGCAATTATACCAAGTACTAACATAGCATGCACACTGTCACCATCAAGCTATGAAAGGAGGAATAGATCACATCAATACTATCATAGTAATAGTTAACTTCATAATCTACAAGAGATCACAATCATAAACTACGCCAAGTACTACATGATGCACACACTGTCACCATTACATCATGGAGGAGGAATAGAGTACTTTAATAACATCACTAGAGTAGCACATAGATGAATAGTGATACAAAACTCATATGAATCTCAATCATGTAAGGCAGCTCATGAGATCATTGTATTGAAGTACATAGGAGAGAGATTAACCACATAGCTACCGGTACAGCCCTTAGCCTCGAGGGAGAACTACTCCCTCCTCATGGGAGACAGCAGCGGTGATGAAGATGGCGGTGGTGTCGATGGAGATGCCTTCCGGGGGCACTTCCCCGTCCCGGCGGCGTGCCGGAATAGAGACTTCTGTCCCCCAGATCTTGGCTTCGCGATGGCGGCGGCTCTGGAAGGTTCCTCGTACCGTGGCTTATTCGTATCGAAGATTTAGGTCAGGGGGCTTCTTATAGGCGAAGAGGCGGAGTCGGAAGGGTTACGGAGCCGCCACACAATAGGGGGGCGCGCCCCCCCTTGGGCCGCGCCGCCCTACTATCTGGTGTGCCTGTGGCTCTCCTCTGGTCCCTCCCGGGTGTTCTGGAAGCTTCGTGGAATTATAAGATGCTGGGCGTTGATTTCGTCCAATTCCGAGAATATTTCCTTACTAGGATTTCTGAAACCAAAAACAGCAGAAAACAGGAACTGGCACTTCGGCATCTTGTCAATAGGTTAGTTCCGGAAAATGCATCAAATCATCATAAAGTGTGAACAAAACATGTAGGTATTGTCATAAAACAAGCATGGAACATAAGAAATTATCGATATGTTGGAGACGTATCAGCATCCCCAAGCTTAGTTCCTACTCGTCCTCGAGTAGGTAAACGATAAAAGATAATTTCTGAAGTGACATGCTACCAACATAATCTTGATCATACTATTGTAAAGCATATGAGATGAATGAAGTGATTCAAAGCAATGATAAAGACAGCGATTAAACAACTGAATCATATAGCAAAGACTTTTCATGAATAGTACTTTCGAGACAAGCATCAATAAGTCTTGCATAAGAGTTAACTCATAAAGCAATAGATTCAAAGTAAAGGCATTGAAGCAACACAAAGGAAGATTAAGTTTCAGCAGTTGCTTTCAACTTGTAACATGTATATCTCATGGATATTGTCAACATAAAGTAATATAATAAGTGCAATAAGCAAGTATGTAGGAATCAATGCACAGTTAACACAAGTGTTTGCTTCTAAGACAGAAAGAAGTAGGTAAACTGACTCAACATAAAAGTAAAAGAATGGCCCTTCGAAGAGGGAAGCATCGATTGCTATATTTGTGCTAGAGCTTTTATTTTGAAAACATAAAGAGAGCATAAAAGTAAAGTTTTGAGAGGTGTTTGTTGTTGTCAACGAATGGTAGTGGGCACTCTAACCTCCTTGCCAGACAGACCTTCAAAGAGCGGCTCCCATGAAAGATTTTTTATTTTTGGGTGGCACACCTTCCAACCTTGCTTTCACAAACCATGGCTAACCGAATCCTCGGGTGCCTGCCAACAATCTCATACCATGAAGGAGTGCCTTTTTATTTTAGTTTTATTTAGTTGACACTCCTCCCCACCTTTACTTTCTCAAGCCATGGCTAACCGAATCCTCGGGTGCCGTCCAACAATCACACACCACGGAGGAGTGTCTATTTTTTTTGTAAAATTATGAAAGTTAATTAATTGGGGCTGGGAACCCCATTGCCAGCTCTTTTTGCAAAATTATTGGATAAGCGGATGAAGCCACTAGTCTATTGGTGAAAGTTGCCCAACAAGATTGAAAGATAAACACCACATACTTCCTCATGAGCTATAAAACATTGACACAAATAAGAGGTAATAACTTTTGAAGTGTTTAAAGATAGTACTCAAGCAATTTACTTTGGAATGGAAGAGAAATACCATGTAGTAGGTAGGTATGGTGGACACAAATGGCATAGTTTTTGGCTCAAGGATTTGGATGCACGAGAAGTATTACCCCTCAATACAAGGCTTAGGCTAGTGACAAGGGATTAACTTGTCAATGCCTACAGGTTGTAGACTAGGGTTTCGTTGGAAGTAGAGGGCAAGTAGATCTCGAAGGTTTCAGCCGAAAAGTACTCGACGATTATGAAAACTAGGGTTTGAGAGACAATGATTCGATGCTTTCTTTGTCCCTCGACTCCCCCTTATATAGGAGGTGGAGCCGAGGGATTCGTGTTGTACAAGTTACAAAGTCCGGGAAGGTTTACAACTCATCCCGCAAGATTACAAACACCACCTCTATTATAATTCTAACTTTCCTTAATATCAACTTGGGCTTCCGAATCTTCATATTCTTCGGGTCGTGGGCCTTCAGTAAACCCAAGGTACTATCTTCGGCAGGCCCATTGGGGATGCCTATGTCAGTAGCCCCCGAGATTTTGCTTGAATCGCAGAGTCAGGGAAAATCTCCACTGTTTATTTTTACTCGACAACTTCAAACTTCTCTATATTTCTTTATATTGATTTCTATATTGTACAGGGATAATGGTAATTGGGGCTAGTTCATCTAACAGATCAGGTACTAGTTAACTGCTCTAGTGGCAATCCGCAAAAACCTACTTCAAGATCACGTCCCTGGACATGATCTCGGGATACTGGTGTAAACTTCGACAGGTGCCGCTTAAGGTCTTACCATTCTGTCGAGTCCCAGTCATATTTATCGGGTACCTAACGCGTCCGTTAGGATTTTCTTCGTATCTGTTGATACGGATAAAAGTAGCAAACCGACGTCAGAGACGGCGCCACGCCACACAGAACGGATCTGGGGTCTTACCTTCGCAAATTTGCGGCATTCAGAAATTGATCGCAACTTTGGCGTTCTGAGAATATATTGTCAAGTGCTTATTCGGCTGTTGGAATGGCACATTTTATTGAGTCAACGGATGACTTTATATTGCTCTCCCGATGGGAGTATATGTAGAGTTAGTTATAACTCGAAATATATTCTTTTGCTCTTCCATCTTTCTTCTTCTTTTTTCTATAATTTCATCGGGCACGCGGACAGCGTTCCCGATGGGAGTAGCCCCCGAGGCTACAACCAAGGACTTGTGCTTGGGTGTAGGCTCCACGCCTTATGCTGCTATATTTTCTTTCTCTCCCGAAGTTTTCAAATTTCTCGGGTGCGCGAACAGCGCTCCCGATGGGAGTAGCCCCCGAGGCTATGAACAAATATTTGTATTTGATCATAGACTCACGCCATTTCTATTTTGTCTTTTTGATCTTTTCAATTTTTCAAAGTAGCCCCCGAGCATTTGATCAAAAACTTGTATTTGATCAAAGGCTCTCCAATATTTTTCCATGTCGCCTTTTTATGAAGCTGCTGAGTCAAATTTTTCTCCTGCTAAAGTGACGTTATTGCTGACGATAGCCACGATTGCAAGTCCGAAAATCGCGAGAAGTCTTCTCCCGCTGCCTTGCGGGCCCAAATTATCCATTATCTTGACACGTCGTGCGAGTGGGGGACACACGTCCTCCGCTTTTCCTGGCGCACGTACTGTAACTTCCCCAAGGTTAAAATACTTTTTTACCCCTGTTCCACGTGGTTATCATCTGCCGCACACTTTTTCCATCCAACGGTCCGCCGCTTCGCCGCACCTCTATATAAGATCCCCTTCTTCTTCCTCGAGCACTTCCGCTCGCGCCGTTCTCCTGCTCTCCTCTGCAAAACTTCCTCCTACGCCCCACAACTCCTTGAGCTCATCTTCTCCAAGCTGCATTCCTGCGCCATTGTTAATGCCACCGCGTAGGTTAACCAGACACAGCACGCCGGAATCGTCGATGGCTGCCATAGATCTGGGAAGCGCGGAGTGGGAGAGGTCCAAGATCTCCACCCAGGACATCAACCTCCTGAAAAAACTGGGGATCAGCAAGAAGCCCAAGGCGCTGTGCTTCCCTAGTGAAGAAAGCTACCCAACCCCTCCAATGGGGTATCGGGTAAGTTTTATCGACCATCTCATCCGTGGCCTTTCTGCCCCCATTCATCCTTTCCTTCGAGGATTGCTTTTCGTTTATGGTCTGCAACTTCACCACCTCACGCCCAATTCTATCCTCCACATTTCCATTTTCATCACCCTCTGTGAGGCCTTCCTTGGCGTCCAGCCTAACTGGGCATTATGGAAGCGCATTTTCTTTTGTCGCCGCAATGGCTCTCCCAACATCGCCTATAATATAGGTGGCATTGTTATCTCCGTTCGCCCCGAAGTCGATTACTTCGACGTCAAATTCCCTGACTCAGTTCAAGGGTGGCGCAAGAAGTGGCTGTACATTCAGGAGGAGAACCATGGATGCGCTGAAGACAACATTCCTCCTTTCGACGGTGCCGAGAAAATCTATCGCCGCCGCTCCTGGGATGCAGAGGCTACCGAGGAAGAAAAAATATCGACAGAGGCACTGATGACTCGCATCCACGAGTTGCAAAACACTCGCGGCAAAGAGCTGTCAGGTATCCAAATCACGGCGTATTTCCTTAGAATCAGAGTGCAGCCCCTTCAGGCTCGCAAATACCCTCTCTGGAAGTATGCTGGCGACAAGGATGCGGATCGATTGTCTGCGGATTTAGAGGTCAAGGACTTAGAAAAGCTTGTCCGCAAAATCTCCTCCCTCAGCAAAAAAGATCGTGTCCCTTCTTCTTGTCGCGTAAAACCATTCAGCGCCACCAATGCGCTCCCCGAGGTAACCTTTTGTCGACTTTACTCATTTTGATTTGCCATCCTTTGCATATCTCTTTTGTTGACATCTCCCCTTGTTTTCATATAGAACCATCCAGATCTTGTCTCGCTTCCTCCCCTTCCTGAAGGTGGGGAAGTCGAAGAACGTTCTGTTGTCAACGAAGACAACCAAGATGCTCCTGTCCCTGCTAGTGAACCCACAGGTTCTCGAAAATCTACGGGTTCTTCTGAAAAGGAAGCTGATCGGAGGGTACCACGTCGGCACAGTCTCCTCCTCCTGCTGTTTCTCCAAGGAACAAAAGGAAAAGGGCTGATGTCGAAGATTCTGGCACCTCAAAAGCCGAAGAAGCTGCTCCTTCACGTCAGAAGGCAGCTTATGATCCATACCTTGAGGCCCTCATCAGCTCGTAAGTCACTTTTTATTTCCCTTTATTTTTGTACTCGAAGATTTTTGTCTATCTTGCTTTTTATGCTGCCGCCATTTAATCTTAGTGATGACGAGGAAGAAGTACCAACTTTCGATGCGACTGCTCGAACGAGTACGTCGCACACTCTGGTTGTTTCCGAGGTGCACGTTGAAGGAGAAGAATCTTCGCCTCCTCAACAAAACCTCGACGCTCCTACTCCTCCTTCAAGCCCCCTTGTCCCTTCACCAAAAAGGACAAGGGTTGAAACGATCACGGAGCCTACCCTGCAATTGGGTAGCTCCTCGAATCCTCTTTTGGACGATGTGAGTCCGTAATTTCTTTCTTGTCATTATCTATATTTTCTTTATTTGCTCCTTTGTGCCATCGTGTTTTCTCTCATACCTATGCCTCTTTTTTTCTTTTTCCTTTTTTGACAGCCCATGATCAAAGAACTTATTCACATCGGTGCCCAATTCATTGGGTATCGCGAGTACGCCAGCAAGACCGAAGGTAATGACTCCCTGCTTGCTTTTGTTCGTAGCTTCTTGCTCCTGTGTTATCGATATGTTGACTATTTTTGACTATTTTGGCAGAAAAACTTGCAGAGGCCAACAAACTTGCCGAAACGCTTGCTCAGAAATTAGAGCAAAGTGAGGCGGCTCGCAAGAAGGCCGAACTTGATGCTGGCAAAGCTAAAGCGGAGGCTGATAAAGCCAAGGCAGAAGCTGCTGGTGTCGAAGATCTGCAGAAAAGGCTTCATGCTGCCGAAACTTCTTTGAATGAGCACAAGGCCACACAGGCTGCTCGTGAAAAATCGATCATCAAGCGCTTGAACTCGCAGAATCGGCGCTTTGTCGGTAAGTTTGTCGATCTATTCTGTTCTCTTTAGACTTACTTTCTGTACTTGCTTGTCGACCAACATATATTTTCTTCGACAGGTAAAACAAACCAAGAATTTGAGCTTGAAGATCCCGACAACGATCCTCTTCTCGACGCACTCTCTGTCCTTGAGTTTCATGGAACAGAAACTCGTGAAGGTATTGAACAGGCTGACGCAGGATTGTCACGGCTGTTCCCCTACTTCTTCCCGAAGAAAACGGAACCCAAGACTTTTCTTGCTCTTGCCAAGGACTTCAATCCACCAGAAGATCTTGGACTCAAGATGCGCCAAGAAAACATGAAGATTGCTGTCGAAAGCACTGTCGCCTTGGTCGCTGACAGCCAGCAAACTATCGATTGGACGAAAGTAGGCGACACAGAACAGATGGAGACCACAAAATGGCGATCGCTGATCAGGGCGGCAAAGCCCAACACGAAGAAGATCTTGGCCTATCTCGGGATCAAGCCAACTTCGACCCCTAGCTCGTCGAAGCCGGAGGTCTAGTTGAAAGCCCCTTCTTTTTTATTTTCTGTTTCTTTAGATCTTGTCGCCACAATAGTTTTGGCGACAATAGTCGTAGTAATCCTTTTGAAGAACTCCTCCTGTAATATCCTTGTAAATTTCCTGAAGCTCAATGAAATTCTATTTTTCCTTATCATTGATACCGAGACTTTCTTTTCCAGTTGATATTTGACAACTACTCCGCCAGTCCTTGTTCTGCCGATACTTCGCCTGCTTCTTCCTTCTCGAAGAAAACCTTTGTCGATAATACCCTTATCGAAGGTTCTTCAAGTAAACACTTGTCGCAAGATTTGCAAGAACTTCGGCAACAACTTCAATCCATGAAAAAACAAATGCTTGTGCTAATGGAACAGTCTCGAAGATCTTCGGAGAGGGAAAAAATTGCTCTTCAACAGGCTCAAGATGCCATTGCTGCAAAGGATGCCGCGGTTGCTGAGGCTACCGAAGCTTCTTCTCGAGAAAATTATATGCTTCAACTAATGAGTGACACCAGTCTGCACATGACAGGTATGCTTCCTATGCATAACCATACTTGATGTAATTCTTGCTATTTTCCCTTAATATTTCCTCTGCTGAACCAGGTTCTTTTTTGGATACTGCTGCCGAAGATCAACGCGTTGAGGCTCGAGCCAATGTTCTACTCAGACTTGCTGCACAACATGGTTCTAACTTTTGGGTTACCCCTGAGCGTACCCGCCAAATTGTCAGGTTCCAAGATCGCGTGGCTCAGGTCCGTGATTTCCTCGATTTTTGTACAAAGACCTTGTTTTTAGTGTCTGGAACCATGTTCCCGCGCAACAAGATGCCAGAAACTCTTCCTGCTTTGATGGAGAAATTTCGAGATGCTCCTCGAATCCATGGCTTCGTGCGAGCTCAACTCTCTGCTGGCGCAAGATTTGCTATGATGATGATAAAGATTTGCTATCCAAAATTGCCCATGAATCAAATTGTTTCCAAGTGCCTGGCTAAGATGTCGAAAAAGAAGAGAAACATGGGCAAGATTGATGATCTTGTGACTCCTGTAGCCGAAGATATGATGGATGAACTTCTTCGGATGGATGCTGAGTTCTTTGTGAAGGGTAGCTATGCCGAGCATAGTACTCGTCCTTCCAATGAGCGAATAACCATAGACCATGTGCTAGGTATCCGCTGAGGGTTTTTTCCTTTTTCTTGCTGTATTTTCTCCATTGATGTGTCTTTGTGTATTTGTAAACATGATCTATATTGTAAAGCTGCCAACTATATATATTTATATTTTGTCTGGTTTTGATCGTCAAGCCCCCGAGCGTCTTGGTGGCGACGTTATATATTTTTGTTGCGAGGTTTTCAGGCCAAAGCAATAGAATTTTGATGAGTATACTATTTTTATGGGTGTTAGCCCCTGATTGTCTTTTTGGCGAGGTATTCTGTACCAAGGAGAAATATTTTTGTAAGTCTAGTTCATCTATATTGTGTATATCTTGTAATCTTGAAGGCATTTAGCCCCCGAGCATGTCGAAAAACAAGAAGTATGTCTCCACTATCTTTATTATATTGCAGCACCGCGAGCCCGCCTCATTAAAAACCTTTCCAGCCTCACTCGGTGCCCTGAAAAGGAAAAGAGTGCGTCTGAAAACTCGCGGGCGTTTCAGTACATTGTATTTTTACAGAGTAGGACTATATTTCGACTCTAGGCGTAGAATCGCCTGAGCTGTGCCACGTTCCAGGGATTTTCTCGGGAACCCCTGTCTTCTTGTCCTTGATCCTGTATGCACCTCCTTCGATTACTTCTGTGACGACGTAAGGGCCTAGCCATGGCAACTCGAGCTTTTTAGTACTTTTTTGATTTAGCCGTAGGACCAAATCTCCCACCTGGAAAGATCTTGGCCTCAACCGTCGACTGTGGTAGTTTTTGAGGTCCTGCTGGTACTTGGTAACTCGTGAAAGTACTTCATCTCGAGCTTCATCGAGTGCATCTACGTCGTCCTCCAAAGCCTTTCTTGAAGTTTCTTCGTCATACTCTGTCACTCTTGGAGAATCATGCTCTATCTCAATTGGTAGTACTGCCTCAGCTCCGTGGACAAGGAAAAACGGAGTTTCTTGTGTCGCCGTATTTGGTGTTGTTCGGATGCTCCATAAAACACTTGGCAATTATTCTGGCCAGGTATGTCGAGCCTTTTCAAGCGGTCCTAGCAAGCGCTTTTTGATACCGTTACAGATGATGTCATTGGCTTTCTCGACTTGGCCATTGGTTTGCGGGTGCCCAACTGACGCAAAGTGCAATTTAATGCCTACTTCTGCGCAGTACTCCTTGAATTCCTTGGACGTAAAGTTACTACCATTGTCTGTGATGATGCTGTGAGGTACCCCAAACCGGAAAACGATACCTTTCACGAATTTGACTGCTGATTCTCCATCTGGTGAATTTATCGGCTTTGCTTCTATCCACTTGGTGAACTTATCGACAGCAACCAACATGTACTCGTATCCTCCTGGCGAAGTTTTATGCAATTTTCCCACCATATCGAGTCCCCATTGGGCAAACGGCCAAGACAATGGTATTGGCATCAGCTCTGCCGCCGGAGAGTGGGGTTTTGCGGCAAATCTTTGGCACGCATCGCAGGTTCGTACGATCTCTTTTGCGTCTTCAATCGTTGACAACCAGTAAAATCCAGCCCGAAAAACCTTAGCTGCGATAGCTCGACTGCTTGCGTGGTGACCGCATATTCCTTCATGTACGTCCTTTAGGATTTTCCTTCCTTCTTCGGGTGTAACGCATCTTTGCAACACGCCCGAAATACTTCGCTTGTATAGTTCCCCTTTGACCACTGTGAAGGCTTTGGATCGTCGAATAACTCACCTTGCTTCAACTGGATCTTCGGGTATTTCTTTCCTTAGAATATACGATATGTACGCTTGCATCCATGGAACTTCTACCATCATCACCAGCTCTTGGTCCTTTTCTTCATCTGGAACTTCTTTGAGAGGCGCCGACGTTTTCTCCTCCCTCGTTTTCTTCTGCGCCTTCTTTGGCTTTGTGGATCTCTCAGCTATTTCTTCCCAAAACACTCCTGGCGGTATTGCAAGGCACTGCGACCCGATGTTTGCGAGAACGTTGGCTTCATCATTGCTCAGCCTACTGATGTGATTTACTTCGCATCCATCAAACAGCTTCTCAAGCTCATTGTACACTTCCTTATATGCTATCATGCTATCATTGACTGCGTCACATTGGTTCATAACCTGCTGAGCTACCAATTGTGAGTCGCCAAAGATCTTTAGTCGAGTTGCGCCGCAAGCTTTCGCCATCTTCATCCCGTGTATAAGGGCTTCATGTTCTGCTTCATTGTTAGATGCGTTTGGGAATGTCATCCGTAGGACGTACTTTAATTTGTCGCCTTCAGGTGATATAAGTATCACCCCTGCACCAGCTCCTTCTACTCTCTTGGATCCATCGAAGTTCATGGTCCAGGTTCTCGATAAATCTGGGGGTCCTGTATTTTGTAGTTCCATCCACTCTGCAACAAAATCTGGCAAAATTTGCGACTTGATTGCTTTTCTTTTTTCATACGTGATGTCCCGAGGAGAGAGTTCTATTCCCCAAAGGGAGACACGTCTTGTGGCTTCTGGATTGTTCAGTATATGCGATAGAGGTGCTTCATTGACCACTATGATCGGGTGTGCCGAAAAATAGTGGCACAATTTTCTTGCTGTCGTGAATACTCCATATGCTAATTTCTGGTACTGCGGGTACCGCTGTTTTGAAGGAGATAAGACTTCACTAATAAAATATACTGGCCTTTGCACTCCATGAAGTTTTCCTTCTTCTTCTCTTTCAACGACTAGCACCGTGCTAACCACCTGGGGTGTGGCTGCGATGTATAGCAGGAGAGGTTCCTTCTCTTTCGGCGCCACCAGGATTGGTGGTGTCGAAATTGTGCGCTTCAAATCCTCGAAAGCTCTATCGGCCTCTTCGTTCCACTGGAATTTCTCCCCTTGCTTGATTAAAGCATAGAACGGTAATGCTTTTTCTCCCAGCCTGGCGACAAATCTGCTTAAAGCTGCGACTCGCCCCGTTAACTGTTGTATTTCTTTCAACTTTGTTGGCTTTCTCATTGTTACGATAGCTTGTATTTTATCGAGATTTGCTTCAATCCCTCTTGCTGAAACTAGAAATCCAAGAAGTTCTGCTGGGACGCCGAAGGAACACTTCGTCGGGTTCAATTTGAGGCAGAATTTATCGAGGTTGCCAAAAGTTTCCTTCAAATCCTCGATTAGCGTTGTCCCCTTCTTTGATGTTATGACGACATCATCAATGTACACTTGTACGTTTTTCCAATCTGTGTCGCCAAGCACTTCTGCATCATCCTCTGGTAAGTTGCTCCCGCGTTTTTCAGACCAAAGGGCATTGTTCTATAGCAAAACACGCCGTAAGGTGTGATGAACGCTGTTTTGACTTCATCTTCTTCTTTCAATCTGATCTGGTTATAACCAGAATATGCGTCCAAGAAGGAAAGACGTTCACATCCTGCCGTGGAGTCGATAATTTGGTCGATCCTCGGGAGGGGAAAGTGATCCTTTGGACAATGTTTGTTGAGACACGTAAAGTCGACGCACATGCGAAGGACTTTAGTGTTTTTCTTCGGCACCAACACTGGGTTTGCTACCCATGTGGCCTCTGTATGCAGCTCTTTTATAAAATCAGCTTCTCGTAGTCGATCTATTTCTGACAGCATAGCTTTGCGGTTTGGCTCTGAAAAACATCGCAAAGGTTGTTTGATTGGTCTCGCTAGTGGATCCAAATTTAGGTGGTGCTCGGCAAGTTCCCTGGGTACTCCTGGCATGTCAGCTGGACACCATGCGAAGATTTTCCAGTTCTCACGGAGGAACTCGACGAGCGCGCTTTCCTATGCGAGGTCCATGTCGTTTGCGATGGATGTCGTCTTTTTCGGGTCTGTCGGGTGAATCTGCACCTCCTTAGAATTTTTCTCAGTGTTGAAAGTCGATTCTTTATTTGGCCTTCCAACATCTGGTAGCACATCGTAGTCAGTCGTGAGTCTTGACGCCATATACTCCGCTTGCATCCCGAAAGTTTCTGACAGTCGATGAAAATCCTTATCACACTTATCGGCTAGGGCAAAGCTTCCTTTGACTGTGATTGGTCCCTTAGGTCCAGGCATTCTCCACAATAGGTACGTATAATGTGGTACCGCCATAAACCTAGCATATGCTGGTCGTCCCAACAAAGCGTGATACTGTGATGGGAAATCTACGACTTCAAACTCCAGCTTCTCGATTCTGTAGTTTTCTCGGGTCCCAAACTGAACATCGAGATTAATCTTCCCCAACGGGTAACTTGGCTTCTCTGGTGTGATACCGTGGAACCTCGTGTCTGTTGGTTTCAGGTTTGCTAAGGATATGTTCATCTTCCTTAATGTATCTGCATACATAAGGTTTAAACTACTGCCGCCATCTATGAACACTCGAGATACGTCAAATCCTGCAATTACCGCTGGTAAGATGAGTGCTGATTGCCCTGGTCGAGGAACTTGCTGTGGATGATCCGCGATTGTGAAACCAATATCTTGTCCTGACCAATTAAGATACTCGACTGTTGGTGGAGGCATCTTCTCTGCCATGAACACCTGTCGCGAGATTACTTTCTGAGCTCTATTGGATGGCCTGCCTTTCTGAATCATCGAGACCGCTCCATTGGCATTTGGATCTACATAAGGCGATGGTGCAGGTGCTGCCGCAATTCTGAGCTGGTGTCGATTATCGTCCGTAATTGCGGGAGGGGGTGGTAGGTGAATCTCACTCCTGGGTTCTCGAGGATTTCTATGTGCTACCTGAGCATTGGCATGCCCTGCCCACCTTAGCATTGCCTGGAAATTTCGACAATCCTTCTGCAGATGTCCTGACTGTCTCTTTCCGTTGCTATCGAGGAAAAAATGCATCTGACACGGCCCGTTCATCATCTCTTCGGGAGATACGAAAGGCCTCTGGAACCTTGGCCCGCTATTTTGCCTATTATTTCGAGAGTCATCTCTATTGTCGGCTCGCTGCTCATTGCTTCTTTGATAATCATCTCTGTTGTTTCCTCCGGCGCTTGCTCGGAAGCCAGCCGAGATTTGTCCTGGAGCATCATAGCTCGAGTACTGTCGAGGAAATCGTCGCCTTGGTTGATAATTTCGACCGCGGTCTTCCTCTGGCGACCTATGCTGTTTGTTGTGAACAGCATCTTCTCCATCTGCCCATCTGTTTGCTATTTCCATTAGTGCGGATACTGTCTTTGGATTGGTCCTCCCCAAGTCCTCGACAAAATCTCCACGCCTGATTCCTGCGACGAACGCATCTATTGCTCTCTCGTCAGATATGTTTTCTGCCGAGTTTTTGATGATATTCCACCTTTGGATATACTTTCTCATTGGCTCGTCTGGCTTTTGTCGGCACGCCCTCAGTTCCTCTAATGACGCAGGTTTTTTGCATGTGGACCGGAAGTTCTTGACGAACACGTCCTCGAAGCTATCCCAGCTGTCGATAGATCCTGGAGGAAGTTTCTTTATCCAAGATCGCACGGCTCCACTCAAATATACCTGGATGCTTTGCATAGCTGTTGCTCTGATTCCTCCTGTGAGCTTCACTGTCTCAAGATAATCAACTAGCCAATCCTCTGGATCTTGAAGGCCGTCGAATTTCTTGAAATTATCAGGCAACTTGAATCCCGAAGGGACTCGAGTTTTTCGGACTCTTCTCGTGAAGCATGGCAGACCGCACATATCCTCGTCGTTTAGCTCTGGGGAATGCCGATGTTCCCTTCTGCTTTGTCGCGCTCTGTCGACCCTTGCTTGTGCTGCCGTGTCCCTTGCTCCACTTGGTCCTTCAGGAGCTGCTGTTGTTGCTGCCGCAGGTCGTGGACTATTTTGCCTTGCTGCTCCTTCGGGAGGTGTTGATGCAAACGCCGTTCCCATGGCTCCAACTCCTACCATTGCCATGTTATACAATGCCTCCCTTGGATCTCCTGGGGGTGGCCTGGATGCAAGGATGAAAGCTTGTGTCGCCATATACCCAGCTTCTGGTGTCTTAGGGATGATGTTCCCTCTCGTGTCTATCGACATAAAACACATGTCGAGGTTTTGAACCAAGTGCTCTCTTTCTCCTTCAGGTACGTTTTGTAACCTTGATCTTGCTCTGTTCCGAGCTTCTCTGTGGCTATCACCCGAAGTTCTAGATTGTCGACTCAGCTCTACCCTTCGCCTACTTGATTCAGAGGCTGCCTCCCTTCTTCTGTTTAAAGCAATTGTCTGTTTTTCCAATTCCCTTGCAGCTCGTGCGAGCCTATATTGATATGCTTGTAACTCTTCTGGCGTGGCTGTGGTGGCCATTGGTTCCGAACCATCCATAGCTCTTGCGGCTCTATCCCATGCTGCTTGTGGAAGTTGAACTCTATCTCGTGGCTGTGACCCGATATATTTGTTGCCTAGGCCACGTCGCAAATCAGAGGGATCAACGTATGGGTTTCCCAAATCGTCGAAAGCCTCCGATGTTTCCTCCTGATCATGGCTTGGCTCGCCGATGACATAAATCTGATGATATTTTGCATTCAGATCTATGCTGGGTTTGGTGACACCATCATGAAGATTGGTGAAGACCTTGCCCACTGTAGTGGATTTGTCGATGAAGTTGAAGCTGTCGACACTGCTCGAGCCATTGCTTATATAGGAGTCCGCCGATGACTCAAGCGACATGTCGTTGAAGATCTTGGCAAGCTTTTCTCTTGCCCTAGTGCTGACAAAGCGTGACGACGAAGTTTCTTCCTCTCCTGACTCGATCGATGATGTTGAGCTTGAAAAATCGGAATCGACCGCCGAAAATCCTGACGAGATCGGAACTTCGAGACGATACGTTCCCTCTTTCTCGACTCGAAAGTGGAATCTTCCGAACGTCATCTCCATAGGCTCCGCCAGATACGCATATGCATCCAAACGGGAGGGTGGGTGAGGCACAAAATCGACAAGACCAGTTGCGATCTGTTTACCTCGATCCATTGCGTTGCTTGCAGTTGACGAAGTCGATGATCTTGCAGTTGACGAAGTCGACGATCTTGAACGTGCCATCGAGACCAGATCCTAGACGCCTCTAATTCCCACAGATGGTGCCAATTGACAAGGGATTAACTTGTCAATGCCTACATGTTGTAGACTAGGGTTTCGTTGGAAGTAGAGGGCAAGTAGATCTCGAAGGTTTCAGCCGAAAAGTACTCGACGATTATGAAAACTAGGGTTTGAGAGACAATGATTCGATGCTTTCTTTGTCCCTCGACTCCCCCTTATATAGGAGGTGGAGCCGAGGGATTCGTGTTGTACAAGTTACAAAGTCCGGGAAGGTTTACAACTCATCCCGCAAGATTACAAACACCACCTCTATTACAATTCTAACTTTCCTTAATATCAACTTGGGCTTCCGAATCTTCATATTCTTCGGGTCGTGGGCCTTCAGTAAACCCAGGGTACTATCTTCGGTAGACCCATTGGGGATGCCTATGTTAGCTAGCAAGGTTGTTTGAAGCAAACACAAGTATAAACTAGTACAACAAAACTTACATAAGAACATATTGCAAGCATTATAAGACTCTACACTGTCTTCCTTGTTGTTCAAACACCTTACCAGAAAATATCTAGACCTTAGAGAGACCAATCATGCAAACCAAATTTTAACAAGCTCTATGTAGTTCTTCATTAATAGGTGCAAAGTATATGATGCAAGAGCTTAATCATGAGCACAACAATTGCCAAGTATCAAATTATTCAAGACATTATACCAATTACCACATGTAGCATTTTCTGTTTCCAACCATATAACAATTAACGAAGCAGTTTCAACCTTCGCCATGAAAATTAAAAGCTAAGAACACATGCGTTCATATGAACCAGCGGAGCGTGTCTCTTTCCCACACAAGCATGAATTTATTCAAACAAAACAAAAACAAAAACAAAAACATACAGACGCTCCAAGTAAAGTACATAAGATGTGATGAAATAAAAATATAGTTTCACTAGAGGAACCTGATAAATTGTTGATGAAGAAAGGGATGCCTTGGGCATCCCCAAGCTTAGACGCTTGAGTCTTCTTGAAATATGCAGGGATGAACCACGGGGGCATCCCCAAGCTTAGACTTTTCACTCTTCTTAATCATATATCATCCTCCTCTCTTGACCCTTGAAAACTTCCTCCACACCAAACTCAAAACAAACTCATTAGAGGGTTAGTGCATAATCAAAAATTCATATGTTCAGAGGTGACACAATCATTCTTAACACTTCTCGACATTGCACAAAGCTACTGGAAGTTAATGGAACAAAGAAATCCATCCAACACAGCAAAAGAGGCAATGCGAAATAAAAGGCAGAATCTGTCAAAACAGAACAGTCCGTAAAGACGAATTTTTTAGAGGCACCAGACTTTCTCAGATGAAAAGGCTAAAATTGAATGAAAGTTGCGTACATATCTGAGGATCACGCACGTAAATTGGCAGATTTTTCTGAGTTGCCTACAGAGAGCCCTGCCCAAATTCGTGACAGACAGAAATCTGTTTCTGCGCAGTAATCCAAATCTAGTATCAACCTTGCTATCAAAGACTTTACTTGGCACAACAATGCAACAAAATAAAGATAAAGAGAGGTTGCTACAGTAGTAAAAACTTCCAAGACTCAAATATAAAACAAAATTACTGTAGTAAAATAAAAACATGGGTTATCTCCCAAGAAGTGCTTTCTTTATAGCCATTAAGATGTGCTCAGTAATTTTAATGATGCACTCCCAAGAAATAAGAGTTGAACCAAAAGAGAGCATCAAGAAGCAAATTCAAAACACATTTAAGTCTAACCCACTTCCTATGCAAAGGAATCTTGTAAATAAACAAATTCATGAAGCATAATGCAACAAGCATAGAAAGATAAAACAAGTGTAACTTCAAAAATTTCAGCACATAGAGAGGTGTTTTAGTAACATGAAAATTTCTACAACCGTATTTTCCTCTCTCATAATAATATCCAGTAGTATCATGAGCAAACTCAACAATATAACTATCAAATGAAACATTCTTATCATGAGTCTCATGCATAAAATTATTACTCTCCACATAAGCATAATCAGTTTTATTAGTAATAGTGGGAGCAAATTCAACAAAGTAGCTATCATCAAATATAGGAGGCATATTGTAATCATAATCAAATTTACTCTCCATAGTAGGCCGCACCAAAAGACTACTATCATTATAATCATCATAAATAGGAGGCAGAGTATTGATGCGCGTGGTTGACGTATTGTCTTTCCGTTCGACACGCGTCCGTTGGGAACCCAAGAGGAAGGTGTGATGCGTACAGCGGCAAGTTTCCTTCAGTAAGAAACCAAGGTTTATCGAACCAGTAGGAGTCAAGAAGCACGTGAAGGTTGATGGCGGCGAGATGTAGTGTGGCGCAACATCGGCGATTCCGGCGCCAACGTGGAACCTGCACAACACAAACCAAGTACTTTTCCCCAACGAAACAGCGAGGTTGTCAATCTCACCGGCTTGCTGTAACAAAAGATTAGATGTATAGTGTGGAAGATGATTGTTTGCAGAAAACAGTAGAACAAGTATTGCAGTAGATTGTATTTCAGTATAGAGAATTGGACCGGGGTCCACAGTTCACTAGAGGTGTCTCTCCCATAAGATAAACAACATGTTGGGTGAACAAATTACAGTTGGGCAATTGACAAATAGAGAGGGCATGACCATGCACATACATATTATGATGATTATTGTGAGATTTAATTGGGCATTACGACAAAGTACATAGACCGCTATCCAGCATGCATCTATGCCTAAAAAGTCCACCTTCAGGTTATCATCCGAACCCCTTCCAGTATTAAGTTGAAAACAACAGACAATTGCATTAAGTATTGCGCGTAATGTAATCAATAACTACATCCTCGGACATAGCATCAATGTTTTATCCCTAGTGGCAACAGCACATCCATAACCTTAGAGGTTTCTGTCACTCCCCCAGATTCACGGAGACATGAACCCACTATCGAGCATAAATACCCCCTCTTGGAGTTACTAGCAAAAACTTGGCCAGAGCCTCTACTAATAACGGAGAGCATGCAAGATCATAAACAACACATAGACATAAATTGATAATCAACATAACATAGTATTCTCTATTCATCGGATCCCAACAAACACAACATATAGCATTACAGATAGATGATCTTGATCATGTTCGGCAGCTCACAAGACCCGACAATTAAGCACAATGAGGAGAAGACAACCATCTAGCTACTGCTATGGACCCATAGTCCAGGGGTAGACTACTCACACATCACTCCGGAGGCGACCATGGCGGCGTAGAGTCCTCCGGGAGATGATTCCCCTCTCCGGCAGGGTGCCGGAGGCGATCTCCTGAATCCCCCGAGATGGGATTGGCGGCGGCGGCGTCTCTGGAAGGTTTTCCGTATCGTGGCTCTCGGTACTGGGGGTTTCACGATGAAGGCTATTTGTAGGCGGAAGGGTAGGTCAGGGGGCGTCACGAGGGGCCCAGGAGACAGGTCGGCGCGGCCAAGGGTGGGGCCGCGCCGCCCTACCTCCTGGCCACCTCGTGGCCCCACTTCGTTGACTCTCCGGTCTTCTGGAAGCTTCGTGTGAAAATAGGCCCCTGGGCGTTGATTTCGTCCAATTCCGAGAATATTTCCTTACTAGGATTTCTGAAACCAAAAACAGCAGAAAACAGCAACTGGCTCTTCGGCATCTCGTTAATAGGTTAGTTCCAGAAAATGCATAAATATGACATAAAGTATGCATAAAACATGTAGATATCATCAATAATGTGGCATGGAACATAAGAAATTATCGATACGTCGGAGACGTATCAACATCCCCAAGCTTAGTTTCTGCTCGTCCCGAGCAGGTAAACGATAAACAAAGATAATTTCTGGAGTGACATGCCATCATAACCTTGATCATACTATTGTAAGCATATGTAATGAATGCATCGATCAAAACAATGTATATGACATGAGTAAACAAATGAATCATATAGCAAAGACTTTTCATGAATAGTACTTCAAGACAAGCATCAATAAGTCTTGCATAAGAGTTAACTCATAAAGCAATAATTCAAAGTAAAGGCATTGAAGCAACACAAAGGAAGATGAAGTTTCAGCGGTTGCTTTCAACTTATAACATGTATATCTCATGGATATTGTTAATGTAAAGTAATATAACAAGTGCAATATGCAAGTATGTAGGAATCAATGCACAGTTCACACAAGTGTTTGCTTCTTGAGGTGGAGAGAAATAGGTGAACTGACTCAACAATAAAAGTAAAAGAATGGTCCTTCAAAGAGGAAAGCATCGATTGCTATATTTGTGCTAGAGCTTTGATTTTGAAAACATCAAGAGAGCATAAAAGTAAAATTTTGAGAGGTGTTTGTTGTTGTCAACGAATGGTAGTGGGCACTCTAACCCCCTTGCCAGACAAACCTTCAAAGAGCGGCTCCCATTTTATTTTATTTTTGTGTGGCACTCCTTCCAACCTTTCTTTCACAAACCATGGCTAACCGAATCCTTCGGGTGCCTGCCAACAATCTCATACCATGAAGGAGTGCCTTTTTATTTTAGTTTTATTATGATGACACTCCTCCCCACCTTTGCTTTCTCAAGCCATGGCTAACCGAATCCTTCGGGTGCCGTCCAACAATCACATACCATGGAGGAGTGTCTATTTTTATTAATTAATTTGGGACTGGGAATCCCATTGCCAGCTCTTTTTGCAAAATTATTGGATAAGCGGATGAAGCCACTAGTCCATTGGTGAAAGTTGCCCAACAAGATTGAAAGATAAACACCACATACTTCCTCATGAGCTATAAAACATTGACACAAATCAGAGGTAATAATTTTTGAATTGTTTAAAGGTAGCACTCAAGCAATTTACTTTGGAATGGCGGAGAAATACCATGTAGTAGGTAGGTATGGTGGACACAAATGGCATAGTGGTTGGCTCAAGTATTTTAGATGCATGAGAAGTATTTCCTCTCGATACAAGGTTTAGGCTAGCAAGGCTATTTGAAACAAACACAAGGATGAAGCGGTGCAGCAAAACTCACATAAAATACATATTGTAAACATTATAAGACTCTACACCGTCTTCCTTGTTGTTCAAACTCAATACTAAAAATTATCTAGACCTTAGAGAGACCAATTATGCAAACCAAATTTTAGCATGCTCTATGTATTTCTTCATTAATAAGTGCAAAGCATATGATGCAAGAGCTTAAACATGAGCACAACAATTGCCAAGTATCACATTATCCAAGACATTTTAGCAATTACTACATGTATCATTTTCCAATTCTAACCATATAACAATTTAACGAAGAAGAAACTTCGCCATGAATATTATGAGTAGAGCCTAAGGACATACTTGTCCATATGCTACAGCGGAGCGTGTATCTCTCCCACACAAAGAATGCTAGGATCCATTTTATTCAAACAAAACAAAAACAAAAACAAACCGACGCTCCAAGCAAAGCACATAAGATGTGATGGAATAAAAATATAGTTTCAGGGGAGGAACCTGATAATGTCGTCGATGAAGAAGGGGATGCCTTGGGCATCCCCAAGCTTAGATGCTTGAGTCTTCTTGAAATATGCAGGGGTGAACCACCGGGGCATCCCCAAGCTTAGAGCTTTCACTCTCCTTGATCATGTTGTATCATCTCCCTCTCTTGATCCTTGAAAACTTCCTCCACACCAAACTCAAAACAACTCATTAGAGGGTTAGTGCACAATCAAAATATACATGTTCAGAGGTGACATAATCATTCTTAACACTTCTGGACATTGCACAAAGCTACTGAAAGTCAATGGAATCGAAATATCCATCGAACATATCAAAACAGGCAATGCGAAATAAAAGGCAGAATCTGTCAAAACAGAACAGTTCATAAAGACGAATTTTATTGAGGCACCAGACTTGCTCAAATGAAAATGCAAAATTTAATGAAAGTTGCGTACATATCTGGGGATCACTCGCGTAAATTGGCATAATTTTCTGAGTTACCTACAGAGAATTTTGCCCAGATTCGTGACAGCAAAGAAATCTGTTTCTGCGCAGTAATCCAAATCTAGTATGAACCTTACTATCAACGACTTTACTTGGCACAACAAAACACTAAACTAAGATAAGGAGAGGTTGCTACAGTAGTAAACAACTTCCAAGACTCAAAATAAAAATAAAGGTACTGTAGTAAAAACATGGGTTGTCTCCCATAAGCGCTTTTCTTTAACACCTTTCAGCTAGGCGCAGAAAGTGTATATCAAGTATTATCAAGAGACGAAGTGTCAACATCATAATTTGTTCTAATAATAGAATCAAAAGGTAACTTCATTCTCTTTCTAGGGAAGTGTTCCATACCTTTCTTGAGAGGAAATTGATATTTAATATTACCTTCCTTCATATCAATGATAGCACCAACAGTTCGAAGAAAAGGTCTTCCCAATATAATGGGACAAGATGCATTGCATTCAATATCCAAGACAACAAAATCAACGGGGACAAGGTTATTGTTAATGGTAATGCGAACATTATCAACTTTCCCCAAAGGTTTCTTTGTAGAATGATCAGCAAGATTAACATCCAAATAACAATTTTTCAATGGTGGCAAGTCAAGCATATTATAAATTTTCTTAGACATAACAGAAATACTTGCACCAAGATCACATAAAGCATTACAATCAAAGTCATTGACCTTCATCTTAACGATGGGCTCCCAACCATCCTTTAGCTTCCTAGGAATAGAAGCTTCGCGTTCTAGTTTCTCTTCTCTAGCTTTTATGAGAGCATTTGTAATATGTTTCGTGAAAGCCAAATTTATAGCACTAGCATTAGGACTTTTAGCAAGTTTTTGTAAGAACTTTATAACTTCAGAGATGTGGCAATCATCAAAATCTAAACCATTATAATCTAAAGCAATGGGATCATCATCCCCAATGTTGGAAAAAATTTCAGCAGTTTTATCACATGCAGTTTCAGCAGTTTTAGCAGTTTCAGGCAGTTTTTCGCGCTTTGCATTAGAAGTGGAAACATTGCTAACACCAATTCTTTTATTAGTAATAGTAGGAGAGGTGCAGCAACTTGTGGAGCATTAGCATTGCTAGTGGTGGTAATAGTCCAAACTTTAGCTATATTATCTTCTTTTTCATTTTCTTCTTTCTCCCACCTAGCACGCAATTCGGCCATCAATCTTATATTCTCATTAATTCTAACTTGGATGGCATTTGCTGTAGTAACAATTTTATGATTATGATTTTCATTAGGCATAACTTTTGATTTCAAAAGATCAACATCAGCAGCAAGACTATCGACTTTAGAAGCAAGTATATCAATTTTCCCAAGCTTTTCTTCAACAGATTTGTTAAAAGCAGTTTGTGTACTAATAAATTCTTTAAGCATGGCTACAAGTCCAGGGGGTGTGTTTCTATTATTGTTGTAAGAATTCCCATAAGAATTACCATAGCCGTTGCCATTATTATAAGGATATGGCCTATAGTTGTTACTAGAACTGTTCCGGTAAGCATTGTTGTTGAAATTATTATTTTTAATGAAGTTTACATCAACATGTTCTTCTTGGGCAACCAATGAGGCTAACAGAACATTATTAGGATCAACATTTGTCCTATCATTCACAAGCATAGACATAATAGCATCAATCTTATCACTCAAGGAGGAGGTTTCTTCGACAGAATTTACCTTCTTACCTTGTGGAGCTCTTTCCGTGTGCCATTCAGAGTAATTAATCATCATATTATCAAGAAGCTTTGTTGCTTCGCCAAGAGTGATGGACATAAAGGTACCTCCAGCAGCTGAATCCAATAGGTTCCGCGAAGAAAAATTCAGTCCTGCATAAAAGGTTTGGATGATCATCCAAGTAGTCAGTCCATGGGTTGGGCAATTTTTAACCAAAGATTTCATTCTTTCCCATGCTTGTACAACATGCTCAGTATCCAATTGTTTAAAATTCATTATGCTACTCCTCAAAGATATAATTTTAGCAGGGGGATAATATCTACCAATAAAAGCATCCTTGCATTTAGTCCATGAATCAATACTATTCTTAGGCAGAGATAGCAACCAATCTTTAGCTCTTCCTCTTAATGAGAAAGGGAACAATTTTAATTTTATAATGTCACCATCTTCATCTTTATACTTTTGCATTTCACACAATTCAACAAAATTATTGAGATGGGCAGCAGCATCATCAGAACTAACACCAGAAAATTGCTCTCGCATAACAAGATTTAGTAAAGCAGGTTTAATTTCAAAGAATTCTGCTGTAGTAGCAGGTGGAGCAATAGGTGTGCATAAGAAATCATTATTATTTGTGGTTGTGAAGTCACACAACTTAGTATTTTCAGGAGTACCCATTTTAGCAACAGTAAATAAAGCAAACTAGATAAAGTTAATGCAAGTAACTAATTTTTTTGTGTTTTCGATATAGCAAACAAGATAGCAAATAAAGTAAAACTAGCAACTAATTTTCTTGTATTTTGATTTAGTGCAGCAAACAAAGTAGTAAATAAAATAAAGCAAGACAAAAACAAAGTAAAGAGATTGGGATGTGGAGACTCCCCTTGCAGCGTGTCTTGATCTCCCCGGCAACGGCGCCAGAAATTTGCTTGATGCGCGTGGTTGACGTATTGTCTTTCCGTTCGACACGCGTCCGTTGGGAACCCCAAGAGGAAGGTGTGATGCGTACAGTGGCAAGTTTCCCTCAGTAAGAAACCAAGGTTTATCGAACCAGTAGGAGTCAAGAAGCACGTGAAGGTTGATGGCGGCGAGATGTAGTGCGGCGCAACACCAGGGATTCCGGCGCCAACGTGGAACCTGCACAACACAAACCAAGTACTTTGCCCCAATGAAACAGTGAGGTTGTCAATCTCACCGGCTTGCTGTAACAAAGGATTAGATGTATAGTGTGGAAGATGATTGTTTGCAGAAAACAGTAGAACAAGTATTGCAGTAGATTGTATTTCAGTATAGAGAATTGGACCGGGGTCCACAGTTCACTAGAGGTGTCTCTCCCATAAGATAAACAGCATGTTGGGTGAACAAATTACAGTTGGGCAATTGACAAATAGAGAGGGCATGACCATGCACATACATATTATGATGAGTATTGTGAGATTTAATTGGGCATTACGACAAAGTACATAGACCGCTATCCAGCATGCATCTATGCCTAAAAAGTCCACCTTCAGGTTATCATCCGAACCCCTTCCAGTATTAAATTGAAAACAACAGACAATTGCATTAAGTATTGCGTGTAATGTAATCAATAACTACATCCTCGGACATAGCATCAATGTTTTATCCCTAGTGGCAACAGCACATCCATAACCTTAGAGGTTTCTGTCACTCCCCCAGATTCACGGAGACATGAACCCACTATCGAGCATAAATACCCCCTCTTGGAGTTACTAGCAAAAACTTGGCCAGAGCCTCTACTAATAACGGAGAGCATGCAAGATCATAAACAACACATAGACATAAATTGATAATCAACATAACATAGTATCCTCTATTCATCGGATCCCAACAAACACAACATATAGCATTACAGATAGATGATCTTGATCATGTTCGGCAGCTCACAAGACCCAACAATTAAGCAAAATGAGGAGAAGACAACCATCTAGCTACTGCTATGCACCCATAGTCCAGGGGTAGACTACTCACACATCACTCCGGAGGCGACCATGGCGGCGTAGAGTCCTCCGGGAGATGATTCCCCTCTCCGGTAGGGTGCCGGAGGCGATCTCCTGAATCCCCCGAGAAGGGATTGGCGGCGGCGGCGTCTCTGGAAGGTTTTCCGTATCGTGGCTCTCGGTACTGGGGGTTTCGCGACGAAGGCTATTTGTAGGCGGAAGGGTAGGTCAGGGGGCGTCACGAGGGGCCTAGGAGACAGGTCGGCGCGGCCAAGGGTGGGGCCGCGCCGCCCTACCTCCTGGCCACCTCGTGGCCCCACTTCGTTGACTCTCCGGTCTTCTGGAAGCTTCGTGTGAAAATAGGCCCCTGGGCGTTGATTTCGTCCAATTCTGAGAATATTTCCTTACTAGGATTTCTGAAACCAAAAACAGCAGAAAACAGCAACTGGCTCTTCGGCATCTCGTTAATAGGTTAGTTCCAGAAAATGCATAAATATGACATAAAGTATGCATAAAACATGTAGATATCATCAATAATGTGGCATGGAACATAAGAAATTATCGATACGTCGGAGACGTATCAAGTATCATCAAAGGAAATTTCCTCCTCAATGCTTGGGGGACTAAAAATATCATGCCAATCAAAACCAGCTTCCCCAAGCTTAGAATTTTCCATATCATTAGCAACAATGGTGTTCAAATTGTTCATACTAACATGTTCCATGGGTTTTTTAATTTTTGCATCAAACCATCCATGTCTTAACTCAGGAAATAGGTTAAAAAGCTCCATGTTGCTTTCCATTATGCCTAACTAGTGTAAATAAAAACAAGAAACAAAAAGATGCAATTGCAGGATCTAAAGGAAATAGCTTCGAGCACTTACAACGGCAACAGAAAATAACTTAGTTACCTGGGACCAGAGTGTGAGTGCCTTTTACCTTTCCTCCCCGGCAATGGCGCCAGAAAATAGCTTGACTGTCTACAACTGGCGCGTGGTTGACGAGGGAGGAAATCTCTGTGTGGAAGCTTTTCGTTCCCCGGCAACGGCGCCAGAAAATAGCTTGATGTCTACTCACGCTTCTTTTCTTGTAGACAGTGTTGGGCCTCCAAGAGCAGAGGTTTGTAGAACAGCAGCAAGTTTTCCCTTAAGTGGATCACCCAAGGTTTATCAAACTCAGGGAGGAAGAGGTCAAAGATATCCCTCTCAAGCAACCCTGCAATCACGATAACAGAAGTCTCTTGTGTCCCCAACACACCCAATACACTTGTCAGATGTATAGGTGCACTAGTTCGGCGAAGAGATAGTAAAATGCAAGTAGTATGGATGTATATGAGCAGTAGTAACGGCGCCAGAAAATACTTGCTGGCGTGCAGTTGACGTGGGAGATATTGCAGGAAACAGAGATGCAGTAAAACAGTAAACAAGCGATGATTGCAGTATTTGGAAACAAGGCCTAGGGATCATACTTTCACTAGTGGACACTGATACGTCTCCAACGTATCCATAATTTCCGATGTTCCATGCTTGTTTTATGACAATACTTACATGTTTTGCTCGCACTTTATAATGTTTTTATGCGTTTTCCGGAACTAACCTATTAACAAGATGCCACAGTGCCAGTTCCTGTTTTCTGCTGTTTTTGGTTCCAGAAAGGCTCTTCGGGCAATATTCTCGGAATTGGACGAAATCAACGCCAAAGATCTTATTTTTCCCGGGAGGCTCCAGAACACCGAAGGGGAGTCAGAGGGGAGGCCTGGGGCCCCCACACCATAGGGCCGCGTGGGCCAGCCCCTGGCCGCGCCGGCCTATGGGGAGGGCACCCTGTTGCCCCTCCTGCACCGCCTCTTCGCCTATATAAGCCCTTTCGACCTAAAAACTCGACACCAATTGACGAAACTCCAGAAAGACTCCAGGGGCGCCACCGCCATCGCGAAACTCCAATTCGGGGGACAGAAGTCTCTGTTCCGGCACCCTGCCGGGACGGGGAAGTGCCCCCGGAAGCCATCTCCATTGACGCCACCGCCTCCATCATGCTCCGTGAGTAGTTCCCCCATGGACTACGGGTTCTAGCAGTAGCTAGTTGGTACTCTCTATCCCATGTACTTCAATACAATGATCTCATGAGCTGCCTTACATGATTGAGATTCATCTGATGTAATCGGTGTTGTGTTTGTTGGGATCCGATGGATGATACATTATGATTAGTCTATCTATAAAGTTTGTGAAGTTATTGTTGCTGCAATCTTGTTATGCTTAATGCTTGTCACTAGGGCCCGAGTGGCATGATCTTAGATTTAAGCTCTATACTTATTGCTTAGATTGTATCTACAAGTTGTATGCACATGTCACTGTCCGGAACCAAAGGCCCCGAAGTGACAAGAATCGGGACAACCGGAGGGGATGGCGGTGATGTGAGGGACACATGTTTTCACGGAGTGTTAATGCTTTGCTCCGGTGCTCTATTAAAAGGAGTACCTTAATATCCAGTAGATTCCCTAGAGGCCCGGCTGCCACCGACTGGTAGGACAAAAGATGTTGTGCAAGTTTCTCATTGCGAGCACGTACGACTATATATGGAAAACATGCCTACATGATTAATGAATTGATGTTCTTTCTTAATGCTTTATCAATCCTATCAATTGCCCAACTGTAATTTGTTCACCCAACACTTGTCACTTGTTATTGGAGAGTTACCACTAGTGTAGATCGCTGGGAACCCCGGTCCATCTCTCATCATCATATACTCGTTCTATGTCATTGGAAGTAGTATCAACTATTTTTTGGTGCCATTGCCTCTGTGTTACTGTTACCGCTGCTGTGTTACTGTTACTATTGCTCTCATATTACTGCTGCTTTCACATCACCCCTGTTACTAGTGCTTTTCCAGGTGCAACTGAATTGACAACTCAGTTGTTAAGGCTTATAAGTATTCTTTACCTCCCCTTGTGTCGAATCAATAAATTTGGGTTTTACTTCCCTCGAAGACTGCCGCGATCCCCTATACTTGTGGGTTATCAAAGATCAAGTTTTACGGCGCCGTTCTTAGGGAGGCATAGCTCTACTCATAAGTTCACCTGGGGAGTACACTCTACCTCTCTCTCTGTTTTTTATTTTCTCTTATTTTGTTTTGCTTAGTTTACTTTTGTCTAGTTTATTTGTGCTTAGTTTATTTCTGTTTAGTATTATTTTTCTTAGTTTACTTTTGCTTAGTTTCTTTTTTTTTGTTTTATTTTTCTCATATACCCAAAAATCCATAAAAATTTGAAAAACCTAAAAATTAAAAACTGCTGTTATGGGACAACCCACAACTTATTTGGAGCTTATAGAATATTATAATAATTATAGAGAATCAAGAACTGGTAAAGTAATGAGTGCTGCGATAGAAAAATTGAACGCAATTGCTAAAATCTTGTTTAAACGCCATGATATAAACTGTTGCTCTCAACAAGACACTAAACATCTTAAATTTCAATGTGGCTTTAGTGAGGAATTTTTAATTAAGAACTATAATCGGAATAGCTATATTCATTTTGGGTTTGAAGAGGTAGAACAATTTGTCATATTTATGGGAGCCTCTGAGATAGAATCCTTCATGGTTAAGAATTATGAAACTTGTGTTGTTTGTAAGGACCTTAAAGATTATGTCTCTTCTATCCTTAATTTTTGCAATGAAAGTTACACTGATAATCCTTATATCATTGATTATAAAGAGAGACTCATTAATGCACAAGAATGCACTCACAATTTGCAGGAACCTGTGGAAGAAGAAATTGAGGAACCTGAAAGCTCATTGGATGAAAAAGAGGAGGAAATTGATGAACCTGAAAGCTCATTGGATGAAAAAGAAGAGGAGAGTGATGAACAAAAGGAGGAAGAATGGATTAGCTACCCATGCCAACCTTCTAATGAGAGTAACTCTTTATCTCTTACACTATTTGATTGTCATCCATGCTTACCAAAGGAGGTTGAATGTTATGTTCCTGTGGATTCTCTTGAAATAGTACCTATGAGTAATACTTGTGAGAATAATTATGCTACTGTTATCTATGATAATCCATGCTACTTTGATAAATTTTATGATAATGCTTTGTTTGTGCCTGATGTCGAAATGCATGGTACTAAAGAATTTTGCATGGAAATGTTTATGATAAAGCTCTTGATGATGGTCCTATGTTACTTGATAATATTAATTGTACTACTAATGAAAATGGGATTGGAGAAGTCTTGACATTATCTATGAGTCCCATATCTCTTGAGATTGATCGATCATCTTGTTATACTATTGATAAAAGTGTGTTTGAGAGTTTTAATCCCACTATTTTTGAGCTTGATAAAAATTATGTGTTTATGGATCATGAAAAGAATGCTTTATGTGATAGTTATATTGTTGAGTTTATTCATGAAGCTACTGAAAATTATTATGAGAGAGGAAAATATGGTTGTAGAAATTTGCATGGTACTAAAACACCTCTCTATGTGCTTAAAATTTTGAAGTTACTCTTGTTTTATCTTCATATGCTTGCCACTTTGTTCTTCATGAATTTATTTGTGTACAAGATCCCTATGCATAGGAAGAGGGTTAGACTTAAATGTGTTTTGAATTTGCTTTTTGATGCTCTCTTTTGCTTCAACTCTTATTTCTTGCGAGTGCATCATTAAAACTGCTGAGCCCATCTTAATGGCTGTAAAGAAAGAACTTCTTGGGAGATAACCCATGTCTTTATTTTGCTACTGTTTTGTTGTATTTTGGAAGTTGTTACTACTGTAGCAACCTCTCCTTATCTTTATTTTATTGCATTGTTGTGCCAAGTGAAGCCTCTAATAGAAGGTTGATGCTAGATTTGGATTTCTGCGCAGAAACAGATTTCTATCTGTCACGAATCTGGGCTGTTTTCTCTGTAGGTAACTCAGAAAAATCTGCCAATTTACGTGCGCGTTCCTCAGATATGTACGCAACTTTCATTAGTTTTGAGTTTTCTGATTTGAGCAACGGAAGTACCTCTTTAAAATTCATCTTTACTGGCTGTTCTGTTTTGGCAGATTCTGTCTCTGTTTTTTGCATTGTCTCTTGTGGACTTTAAGCAAGGCTTTCTAGACGTGGAGAGCTGTAGCTAATGTTTTATTGAGTTCTTGCAATGTGTCACTACAGGACTAAAAGTGGATTCAAGTTTTTTGAGTACTAACCCCTCTAATGAAGTTTATGAGAAGTTTGGTGTGAAGGAAGTTTTCAAGGGTCAAGAGAGGAGGATGATATATGATCAAGAAGAGTGAAAAGTCAAAGCTTGGGGATGCCCCCGTGGTTCATCCCTGCATATTTCAAGAAGACTCAAGCGTCTAAGCTTGGGGATGCCCAAGGCATCCCCATCTTCATCAACTTATCAGGTTTCTTCTATTGAAACTATATTTTTATTCGGTCACATCATATGTGCTTTACTTGGAGCGTCTGTGTGTTTATTTTTATTTTGTTTGTGTTTGAATAAATTCGGATCCTAGCAATCCTTGTGTGGGAGAGAGACACGCTCCGCTTTTTCATATGAACACTTGTTCTTCGTTTTACTTTTAATGTTCAATGATAAAAGTTGGAAGCTACAATACTTATGGTTATTTGGTTGGAAACAGAAAATGCCTCATATTGTCTTGGATAATTTGACACTTGGCAATTGTTTTGAGCTCTCAAGTAGATCATGATTAAGTTTTTTCATGTAGTTTAAACCTATTAGTGGAGAACTACTGTAGAGCTTGTTAAAATTGGTTTGCATGATTGGTCTCTCTTAAGGTCTAGATATTTTCTGGTAAAAGTGTTTGAGCAACAAGGAAGACAGTGTAGAGTATTATAATGCTTGCAATATGTTCTTATGTGAGTCTTGCTGTACCGGTTCATACTTCTGTTTGCTTCAAATAACCTTGCTAGCCTAAGCCTTGTATCGAGAGGGAATGCTTCTCGTGCATCCAAAACCTTGAGCCAAAACCTATGCCATTTGTGTCCACCATACCTACCTACTATGTGGTATTTCTCCGCCATTCCAAAGTAAATTGCTTGAGTGCTACCTTTAAACAATTCAAAATGCTTCTCAATTTGTGTCAATGTTTTATAGCTCATGAGGGAGTATGTGGTGTTTTATCTTTCAATTTTGTTGGGCAACTTTCACCAATGGACTAGTGGCTTCATCCTCTTATCCAATAATTTTGCAAAAAGAGCTGGCAATGGGATTCCCAGTCCCAAACTAATTAACCAAAATAGACACTCCTCCATGGTATGTGATTGTTGGATGGCACCCGAAGGATTCGGTTAGCCATGGCTTGTGTAAGCAAAGGTGGGGAGGAGTGTCATCATAATAAAACTAAAATAAAAGGGCACTCCTTCATGGTATGAGATTGTTGGTGCACCCGAGGATTCGGTTAGCCATGGTTTGTGAAAGAAAGGTTGGAAGGAGTGCCACCCAAAAATAAAATAAAATGGGAGCCGCTCTTTGAAGGTTTGTCTGGCAATGGGGTTAGAGTGCCCACTACCATTCGTTGACAACAACAAACACCTCTCAAAACTTTACTTTTATGCTCTCTTTATGTTTTCAAAACCAAAGCTCTAGCACAAATATAGCAATCAATGCTTCCCTCTGCGAAGGGCCTTTCTTTTACTTTATGTTGAGTCAGTTTACCTACTTCCTTCCATCTTAGAAGCAAACACTTGTGTCAACTGTGCATTGATTCTTACATACTTGCTTATTTGCATTCATCATATTACATTATGTTGACAATTATCCATGAGATATGCATATTGAAAGTTGAAAGCAACCGCTGAAACTTATATCTTCCTTTGTGTTGCTTCGATGCTTTTACTTTGAATCTATTGCTTTATGAGTTAACTCTTGTGCAAGACTTTTTGATACTTGTCTTGAAAGTACTATTCATGAAAAGTTTTGCTATATGTTATCTATTTGTTAGCAACTATAGATTATTGCCTTGAGTCACTTCATTCATTTCATATGCTTTGTAATAGTATGATCAAGGTTATGTAAGTAGCATGTCACTACAGAAATTATTCTTTTTATCGTTTACCTACTCGAGGACGAGTAGGAACTAAGCTTGGGGATGCTGATACGTCTCCAACGTATCCATAATTTCTGATGTTCCATGCTTGTTTTATGACAATACTTACATGTTTTGCTCGCACTTTATAATGTTTTTATGCGTTTTCCGGAACTAACCTATTAACAAGGTGCCACAGTGCCAGTTCCTGTTTTCTGCTGTTTTTGGTTCCAGAAAGGCTGTTCGGGCAATATTCTCGGAATTGGACGAAATCAACGCCAAAGATCTTATTTTTCCCGGGAGGCTCCAGAACACCGAAGGGGAGTCAGAGGGGAGGCCTGGGGCCCCCACACCATAGGGCCGCGCGGGCCAGCCCCTGGCCGCGCCGGCCTATGGGGAGGGCACCCTGTTGCCCCTCCTGCGCCGCCTCTTCGCCTATATAAGCCCTTTCGACCTAAAAACTCGATACCAATTGACGAAACTCCAGAAAGACTACAGGGGCGCCGCCGCCATCGCGAAACTCCAATTCGGGGGACAGAAGTCTCTGTTCCGGCACCCTGCCGGGACGGGGAAGTGCCCCCGGAAGCCATCTCCATCGACGCCACCGCCTCCATCATGCTCCGTGAGTAGTTCCCCCATGGACTACGGGTTCTAGCAGTAGCTAGTTGGTACTCTCTATCCCATGTACTTCAATACAATGATCTCATGAGCTGCCTTACATGATTGAGATTCATCTGATGTAATCGGTGTTGTGTTTGTTGGGATCCGATGGATGATACATTATGATTAGTCTATCTATAAAGTTTGTGAAGTTATTGTTGCTGCAATCTTGTTATGCTTAATGCTTGTCACTAGGGCCCGAGTGGCATGATCTTAGATTTAAGCTCTATACTTATTGCTTAGATTGTATCTACAAGTTGTATGCACATGTCACTGTCCGGAACCAAAGGCCCCGAAGTGACAAGAATCGGGACAACCGGCGGGGATGGCGGTGATGTGAGGGACACATGTTTTCACGGAGTGTTAATGCTTTGCTCCGGTGCTCTATTAAAAGGAGTACCTTAATATCCAGTAGATTCCCTAGAGGCCCGGCTGCCACCGGCTGGTAGGACAAAAGATGTTGTGCAAGTTTCTCATTGCGAGCACGTACGACTATATATGGAAAACATGCCTACATGATTAATGAATTGATGTTCTTTCTTAATGCTTTATCAATCCTATCAATTGCCCAACTGTAATTTGTTCACCCAACACTTGTCACTTGTTATTGGAGAGTTACCACTAGTGTAGATCGCTGGGAACCCCGGTCCATCTCTCATCATCATATGCTCGTTCTATGTCATTGGAAGTAGTATCAACTATTTTCTGGTGCCATTGCCTCTGTGTTACTGTTACCGCTGCTGTGTTACTGTTACTATTGCTCTCATATTACTGCTGCTTTCACATCACCCCTATTACTAGTGCTTTTCCAGGTGCAGCTGAATTGACAACTTAGTTGTTAAGGCTTATAAGTATTCTTTACCTCCCCTTGTGTCGAATCAATAAATTTGGGTTTTACTTCCCTCGAAGACTGCCGCGATCCCCTATACTTGTGGGTTATCAAGACTGTTTTCTGGCGCCGTTGCCGGGGAGGCATAGCTCTACTCATAAGTTCACCTGGGGAGTACACTCTACCTCTCTCTCTGTTTTTTATTTTCTCTTATTTTGTTTTGCTTAGTTTACTTTTGTCTAGTTTATTTGTGCTTAGTTTATTTCTGTTTAGTATTATTTTTCTTAGTTTACTTTTGCTTAGTTTCTTTTTTTTGTTTTATTTTTCTCATATACCCAAAAATCCATAAAAATTTGAAAAACCTAAAAATTAAAAACTGCTGTTATGGGACAACCCACAACTTATTTGGAGCTTATAGAATATTATAATAATTATAGAGAATCAAGAACTGGTAAAGTAATGAGTGCTGCGATAGAAAAATTGAACGCAATTGCTAAAATCTTGTTTAAACGCCATGATATAAACTGTTGCTCTCAACAAGACACTAAACATCTTAAATTTCAATGTGGCTTTAGTGAGGAATTTTTAATTAAGAACTATAATCGGAATAGCTATATTCATTTTGGGTTTGAAGAGGTAGAACAATTTGTCATATTTATGGGAGCCTCTGAGATAGAATCCTTCATGGTTAAGAATTATGAAACTTGTGTTGTTTGTAAGGACCTTAAAGATTATGTCTCTTCTATCCTTAATTTTTGCAATGAAAGTTACACTGATAATCCTTATATCATTGATTATAAAGAGAGACTCATTAATGCACAAGAATGCACTCACAATTTGCAGGAACCTGTGGAAGAAGAAATTGAGGAACCTGAAAGCTCATTGGATGAAAAAGAGGAGGAAATTGATGAACCTGAAAGCTCATTGGATGAAAAAGAAGAGGAGAGTGATGAACAAAAGGAGGAAGAATGGATTAGCTACCCATGCCAACCTTCTAATGAGAGTAACTCTTTATCTCTTACACTATTTGATTGTCATCCATGCTTACCAAAGGAGGTTGAATGTTATGTTCCTGTGGATTCTCTTGAAATAGTACCTATGAGTAATACTTGTGAGAATAATTATGCTACTGTTATCTATGATAATCCATGCTACTTTGATAAATTTTATGATAATGCTTTGTTTGTGCCTGATGTCGAAATGCATGGTACTAAAGAATTTTGCATGGCAATGTTTATGATAAAGCTCTTGATGATGGTCCTATGTTACTTGATAATATTAATTGTACTACTAATGAAAATGGGATTGGAGAAGTCTTGACATTATCTATGAGTCCCATATCTCTTGAGATTGATCGATCATCTTGTTATACTATTGATAAAAGTGTGTTTGAGAGTTTTAATCCCACTATTTTTGAGCTTGATAAAAATTATGTGTTTATGGATCATGAAAAGAATGCTTTATGTGATAGTTATATTGTTGAGTTTATTCATGAAGCTACTGAAAATTATTATGAGAGAGGAAAATATGGTTGTAGAAATTTGCATGGTACTAAAACACCTCTCTATGTGCTTAAAATTTTGAAGTTACTCTTGTTTTATCTTCATATGCTTGCCACTTTGTTCTTCATGAATTTATTTGTGTACAAGATCCCTATGCATAGGAAGAGGGTTAGACTTAAATGTGTTTTGAATTTACTTTTTGATGCTCTCTTTTGCTTCAACTCTTATTTCTTGCGAGTGCATCATTAAAACTGCTGAGCCCATCTTAATGGCTGTAAAGAAAGAACTTCTTGGGAGATAACCCATGTCTTTATTTTGCTACTGTTTTGTTGTATTTTGGAAGTTGTTACTACTGTAGCAACCTCTCCTTATCTTTATTTTATTGCATTGTTGTGCCAAGTGAAGCCTCTAATAGAAGGTTGATGCTAGATTTGGATTTCTGCGCAGAAACAGATTTCTATCTGTCACGAATCTGGGCTGTTTTCTCTGTAGGTAACTCAGAAAAATCTGCCAATTTACGTGCGCGTTCCTCAGATATGTACGCAACTTTCATTAGTTTTGAGTTTTCTGATTTGAGCAACGGAAGTACCTCTTTAAAATTCATCTTTACTGGCTGTTCTGTTTTGGCAGATTCTGTCTCTGTTTTTTGCATTGTCTCTTGTGGACTTTAAGCAAGGCTTTCTAGACGTGGAGAGCTATAGCTAATGTTTTATTGAGTTCTTGCAATGTGTCACTACAGGACTAAAAGTGGATTCAAGTTTTTTGAGTACTAACCCCTCTAATGAAGTTTATGAGAAGTTTGGTGTGAAGGAAGTTTTCAAGGGTCAAGAGAGGAGGATGATATATGATCAAGAAGAGTGAAAAGTCAAAGCTTGGGGATGCCCCCGTGGTTCATCCCTGCATATTTCAAGAAGACTCAAGCGTCTAAGCTTGGGTATGCCCAAGGCATCCCCATCTTTATCAACTTATCAGGTTTCTTCTATTGAAACTATATTTTTATTCGGTCACATCATATGCGCTTTACTTGGAGCGTCTGTGTGTTTATTTTTATTTTGTTTGTGTTTGAATAAATTCGGATCCTAGCAATCCTTGTGTGGGAGAGAGACACGCTCCGCTTTTTCATATGAACACTTGTTCTTCATTTTACTTTTAATGTTCAATGATAAAAGTTGGAAGCTACAATACTTATGGTTATTTGGTTGGAAACAGAAAATGCCTCATATTGTCTTGGATAATTTGACACTTGGCAATTGTTTTGAGCTCTCAAGTAGATCATGATTAAGTTTTTTCATGTAGTTTAAACCTATTAGTGGAGAACTACTGTAGAGCTTGTTAAAATTGGTTTGCATGATTGGTCTCTCTTAAGGTCTAGATATTTTCTGGTAAAAGTGTTTGAGCAACAAGGAAGACAGTGTAGAGTATTATAATGCTTGCAATATGTTCTTATGTGAGTCTTGCTGTACCGGTTCATACTTCTGTTTGCTTCAAATAACCTTGCTAGCCTAAGCCTTGTATCGAGAGGGAATGCTTCTCGTGCATCCAAAACCTTGAGCCAAAACCTATGCCATTTGTGTCCACCATACCTACCTACTATGTGGTATTTCTCCGCCATTCCAAAGTAAATTGCTTGAGTGCTACCTTTAAACAATTCAAAATGCTTCTCAATTTGTGTCAATGTTTTATAGCTCATGAGGGAGTATGTGGTGTTTTATCTTTCAATTTTGTTGGGCAACTTTCACCAATGGACTAGTGGCTTCATCCTCTTATCCAATAATTTTGCAAAAAGAGCTGGCAATGGGATTCCCAGTCCCAAACTAATTAACCAAAATAGACACTCCTCCATGGTATGTGATTGTTGGATGGCACCCGAAGGATTCGGTTAGCCATGGCTTGTGTAAGCAAAGGTGGGGAGGAGTGTCATCATAATAAAACTAAAATAAAAGGGCACTCCTTCATGGTATGAGATTGTTGGCAGGCACCCGAGGATTCGGTTAGCCATGGTTTGTGAAAGAAAGGTTGGAAGGAGTGCCACCCAAAAATAAAATAAAATGGGAGCCGCTCTTTGAAGGTTTGTCTGGCAATGGGGTTAGAGTGCCCACTACCATTCGTTGACAACAACAAACACCTCTCAAAACTTTACTTTTATGCTCTCTTTATGTTTTCAAAACCAAAGCTCTAGCACAAATATAGCAATCAATGCTTCCCTCTGCGAAGGGCCTTTCTTTTACTTTATGTTGAGTCAGTTTACCTACTTCCTTCCATCTTAGAAGCAAACACTTGTGTCAACTGTGCATTGATTCTTACATACTTGCTTATTTGCATTCATCATATTACATTATGTTGACAATTATCCATGAGATATGCATATTGAAAGTTGAAAGCAACCGCTGAAACTTATATCTTCCTTTGTGTTGCTTCGATGCTTTTACTTTGAATCTATTGCTTTATGAGTTAACTCTTGTGCAAGACTTTTTGATACTTGTCTTGAAAGTACTATTCATGAAAAGTTTTGCTATATGTTATCTATTTGTTAGCAACTATAGATTATTGCCTTGAGTCACTTCATTCATTTCATATGCTTTGTAATAGTATGATCAAGGTTATGTAAGTAGCATGTCACTACAGAAATTATTCTTTTTATCGTTTACCTACTCGAGGACGAGTAGGAACTAAGCTTGGGGATGCTGATACGTCTCCAACGTATCCATAATTTCTGATGTTCCATGCTTGTTTTATGACAATACTTACATGTTTTGCTCGCACTTTATAATGTTTTTATGCGTTTTCCGGAACTAACCTATTAACAAGGTGCCACAGTGCCAGTTCCTGTTTTCTGCTGTTTTTGGTTCCAGAAAGGCTGTTCGGGCAATATTCTCGGAATTGGACGAAATCAACGCCAAAGATCTTATTTTTCCCGGGAGGCTCCAGAACACCGAAGGGGAGTCAGAGGGGAGGCCTGGGGCCCCCACACCATAGGGCCGCGCGGGCCAGCCCCTGGCCGCGCCGGCCTATGGGGAGGGCACCCTGTTGCCCCTCCTGCGCCGCCTCTTCGCCTATATAAGCCCTTTCGACCTAAAAACTCGATACCAATTGACGAAACTCCAGAAAGACTACAGGGGCGCCGCCGCCATCGCGAAACTCCAATTCGGGGGACAGAAGTCTCTGTTCCGGCACCCTGCCGGGACGGGGAAGTGCCCCCGGAAGCCATCTCCATCGACGCCACCGCCTCCATCATGCTCCGTGAGTAGTTCCCCCATGGACTACGGGTTCTAGCAGTAGCTAGTTGGTACTCTCTATCCCATGTACTTCAATACAATGATCTCATGAGCTGCCTTACATGATTGAGATTCATCTGATGTAATCGGTGTTGTGTTTGTTGGGATCCGATGGATGATACATTATGATTAGTCTATCTATAAAGTTTGTGAAGTTATTGTTGCTGCAATCTTGTTATGCTTAATGCTTGTCACTAGGGCCCGAGTGACATGATCTTAGATTTAAGCTCTATACTTATTGCTTAGATTGTATCTACAAGTTGTATGCACATGTCACTGTCCGGAACCAAAGGCCCCGAAGTGACAAGAATCGAGACAACCGGAGGGGATGGCGGTGATGTGAGGGACACATGTTTTCACGGAGTGTTAATGCTTTGCTCCGGTGCTCTATTAAAAGGAGTACCTTAATATCCAGTAGATTCCCTAGAGGCTCGGCTGCCACCGGCTGGTAGGACAAAAGATGTTGTGCAAGTTTCTCATTGCGAGCACGTACGACTATATATGGAAAACATGCCTACATGATTAATGAATTGATGTTCTTTCTTAATGCTTTATCAATCCTATCAATTGCCCAACTGTAATTTGTTCACCCAACACTTGTCACTTGTTATTGGAGAGTTACCACTAGTGTAGATCGCTGGGAACCCCGGTCCATCTCTCATCATCATATACTCGTTCTATGTCATTGGAAGTAGTATCAACTATTTTCTGGTGCCATTACCTCTGTGTTACTGTTACCGCTGCTGTGTTACAGTTACTATTGCTCTCATATTACTGCTGCTTTCACATCACCCCTGTTACTAGTGCTTTTCCAGGTGCAGCTGAATTGACAACTTAGTTGTTAAGGCTTATAAGTATTCTTTACCTCCCCTTGTGTCGAATCAATAAATTTGGGTTTTACTTCCCTCGAAGACTGCCGCGATCCCCTATACTTGTGGGTTATTAGACACTCTCAACATTGATCACATAATAAAACCACTCTACACTCTCTTGTTGGATGATGAACACCATTAATTGTGTAGGGCTACAAGAGCACCTCAATGCCGGAGTTAACAAGCTCCACAACATTCGATATTCATATTTAAATAACCTTAGAGTGCATGATAGACCAACGCAATTATACCAAGTACTAACATAGCATGCACACTGTCACCATCAAGCTATGAAAGGAGGAATAGATCACATCAATACTATCATAGTAACAGTTAACTTCATAATCTACAAGAGATCACAATCATAAACTTCGCCAAGTACTACATGATGCACACACTGTCACCATTACATCATGGAGGAGGAATAGAGTACTTTAATAACATCACTAGAGTAGCACATAGATGAATAGTGATACAAAACTCATATGAATCTCAATCATGTAAGGCAGCTCATGAGATCATTGTATTGAAGTACATAGGAGAGAGATTAACCACATAGCTACCGGTACAACCCTTAGCCTCGAGGGAGAACTACTCCCTCCTCATGGGAGACAGCAGCGGTGATGAAGATGGCGGCGGTGTCGATGGAGATGCCTTCCGGGGGCACTTCCCCGTCCCGGCGGCGTGCCGGAACAGAGACTTCTGTCCCCCAGATCTTGGCTTCGCGTTGGCGGCGGCTCTAGAAGGTTTCTCGTACCGTGGCTTATTCGTATCGAAGATTTAGGTCAGGGGCTTCTTATAGGCGAAGAGGCGGAGTCGGAAGGGTTATGGAGCCGCCACACAATAGGGGGGCGCGCCCCCCCTTGGGCCGCGCCGCCCTACTGTCTGGTGGGCATGTGTCTCTCCTCTGGTCCCTCCCGGGTGTTCTGGAAGCTTCGTGGAATTATAAGATGCTGGGCGTTGATTTCGTCCAATTCCGAGAATATTTCCTTACTAGGATTTCTGAAACCAAAAACAGCAGAAAACAGGAACTGGCACTTTGGCATCTTGTCAATAGGTTAGTTCCGGAAAATGCATCAAATCATCATAAAGTGTGAACAAAACATGTAGGTATTGTCATAAAACAAGCATGGAACATAAAGAATTATCGATACATTGGAGACGTATCAAGGGCCTTCCAGATGAGGGTGTTCTCCCGTGTCAGGGGCTGCGATGGCGGCGACCCAAGTGCAGCAGCGAGAGCCGTGGCAGACATAGCAGTTGATGAAGCCATCGGAGACTGGTGTGTCTAGGGTTTAAGGTTTGGAGATCGAGGTTTGGGTTTTTGGGTGTAGCGGCGGCAGCGGCAAAGAGCGGCGGTGGCAGGTGTCTAGGTTTTGATTTTGAGTTTTGGACATTGGCGGCGGTGGCAGGTGTCTGGGTTTGAGTTTTGGATGTTGGCGGCGGCAGCGGCAAGGAGCGGCGGCGGCGGCAGATGTCTTTGACTTGTGTGTATCGGCGGCGGCAGCAAGGGCTGAGGCGGCGGCAAGGATGCGGCGGCGACAGGGTTGCGGCGGTGGCGGTTTTGCGGCTAGGGTTTCGGCAGCTAGAGGTAGGAAGAGGCCTGCTCTGATACCATGATAACTTTGGTGTAACGATGCGTACCCTTTCGGGCCATCGGTTGCATGTTATATAGGTAGGGAAAAGCCCCCTACGTGGCAGTACAAAGAGGATACGTGTACGGTCGGAGTACTACTCCGTACACGTACACGTATGTAAAGCACATACACTAACATCGATAACATCTATGGCTTCAACGTATCTACTGCTGCACTCATATGCTATGAATTTTGTACATGCGGTAAGTTCCCATTTTTTCTCTTATTTTGGATACAACAATTCTTGTAGGAAGGTCTCATACTCGATTTCCTATATATTTCAGAGCACTAAGGGTCTGTTCGGTTGTTGAATGGGAGAGAATACCATTCCATTCTAGTGTCATGGAACCATTCCATCTTTGTGTTCGGTTTGAACAAAAAATTGTCACGAACTGTTCCATTTTTGTGTTCTTTTCTGGGATGGGTTGGAATAGAATGAGAATGGAATGGAATGAGAACGGAATCAAACTCGATTAATTATTTCCTAATCTAGATTAATTATTGCTAAACTTAATTAATTATTGCTAAACTTGATCAATTATTCCTAATTTTGATTAATTATTCCTAATCTTGATTAATTATAATTAATCTGAATTTGCTAAGCTTGATTAAATTAGAGTTAATCGCCCAGCATTACTATGCCATTCCACCTCGTCCGGCTGAATCGGTCGGTGATACGTCCAAAACGTATCTACTTTCCCGAACACTTTTGCTATTGTTTTGCCTCTAATTTGTGTATTTTGGATACAACTAACACGGACTAACGCTGTTTTTAGCAGAATTGCTCTGGTGTCTTGTTTTTGTGCAGAAATTCAACTTTCGGGAAAATCCTCGGAATTTATACCAAAGGGCCTATTTTACCAGAAGACTCACGGAGCCAGAAGGGCAAGCCAGGTGGAGGCCCGAGGGCCCCACACACTAGGCCGGCGCGGCCCGGGGGGGGGGGGGGCGCGCCGCCCTAGTGTGTGGCCCCCTCGGCTGGCCTCCGACGCCCTCCTCTGGACTACTTAAAGGGTTCGATCTAAAAAACGCGAGGAAGAAGTCGAAGTCGCCAGAAACCCTCCAGAACGCCGCCACATCGCGAAACTCCGTCTCGGGGACCAGAAACTCCGTTCTGGCACTCCGCCTTTACGGGGAATTGGAGGAGATCATCGCCATAATCACCACCGACGCCTCTTCATCGACCATCAATGCTTCCCCCATCTATGTGTGAGTAATTCCCCCGCTGTAGGCTGAAGGGGATGGTAGGGATTGGATGAGATTGGTCATGTAATAGCATAAGATTGTTAGGGCATAGTGCCTAGTGTCCGTAATTGGTACTTTGATGATATTGTTGCAACTTGTTATGCTTAATGCTTGTCACTAGGGCCCGAGTGCCATGATCTCAGAGCTGAACATGTTATTATTTCATCATGATATGCATTGTTTTATGATCTTACCTGCAAGTTGTATACACATGTCGCTGTCCGGAACCCGAGGCCCCGAAGTGACAGAAATCGGGACAACCGGAGGGGAAGGCGGTGATGTGAGGATCACATGTGTTCATGGAGTGTTAATGCTTTGCTCCGGTACTTTATTAAAAGGAGTACCTTAATATCCAGTAGATTCCCTAGAGGCCCGGCTGCCACCGGCTGATAGGCCGGCGCGGCCAGGGGGTGGGCCGCGCCCCCCTGTTGTGTCACCGCCTCGTCAGCCCTCCGACTCCGCCTCTTCGCCTATATAAAGGTCCCTGACCTAAAACTTCGATACGAAAAAGCCACGGTACGAGAAACCTTCCAGAGCCGCCACCATCGCGAAGCCAAGATTTGGGGGACAGGAGTCTCTGTTCCGGCACGCCGCCGGAACGGGGAATTGCCCCCGAAAGGCTTCTCCATCGACACCGCTGCCATCTCCACCGCCATCTTCATCACCGCTGCTGTCTCCCATGAGGAGGGAGTAGTTCTCCATCGAGGCTAAGGGCTGTACCGGTATCTATGTGGTTAATATCTCTCCTATGTACTTCAATACAATAATCTCATGAGCTGCCTTACATGATTGAGATTCATATGATGATGCTTGTAATCTAGATGTCATTATGCTAGTCAAGTGGATTTTACTTATGTGATCTCCGGAGACTCCTTGTCCCACATGTGTAAAGGTGACAGTGTGTGCACCGTGTGGGTCTCTTAGGCTATATTTCACAGAATACTTATTCACTGTTATGGATAGCATAGTGAAGTGCTTATTTATATCCCTTTATGATTGCAATGTGTTTTGTATCACTATTCATCTATGTGCTACTCTAGTGATGTTATTAAAGTACTCTATTCCTCCTGCACGGTGTAATGGTGACAGTGTGTGCATCGTGTAGTACTTGGCGTAGGTTATGATTGTAATCTCTTGTAGATTATGAAGTTAACTATTGCTATGATAGTATTGATGTGATCTATTCCTCCTTTCATAGTGTAAAGGTGAGAGTGTGCATGCTATGTTAGTACTTGGTTTAGTTGTGTTGATCTATCGTGCACTCTAAGGTTATTTAAACATGAATATCGAATATTGTGGAGCTTGTTAACTCCGGCACTGAAGGTTCGTGTAATCCTACACAATTAGTGGTGTTCATCATCCGACAAGAGAGTGTAGAGTATAGCATTTATCTATTCTGTTATGTGATCAATGTTGAGAGTGTCCACTAGCGAAAGTATAATCCCTAGGCCTTGTTCCCAAATACTGCAATCATCGCTTGTTTACTGTTCTACTGCATCTGTACTTCCTGCAATATTACCACCATCAACTACACGCCAGTTGTAGCATCAAGCTATTTTCTGGTGCCGTTACTACTGCTCACATATATTCATACCACCTGTATTTCACTATCTCTTCGCCGAACTAGTGCACCTATACATCTGACAAGTGTATTAGGTGTGTTGGGGACACAAGAGACTTCTTGCTTTGTGGTTGCAGGGTTGCTTGAGAGGGATATCTTTGACCTCTTCCTCCCTGAGTTCGATAAACCTTGGGTGATCCACTTAAGGGAAACTTGCTGCTGTTCTACAAACCTCTGCTCTTGGAGGCCCAACACTGTCTACAAAAATAGAAGCACCCGTAGACATCAATAAGTCAACTTGTTTCACCGCCGCAAGCTTCACTTGCTGGTACTTCTGCTGAATCTGAAAACTCTCATAATATTGATAATGTTTCTGTTGTGCTTGATGATAGTGGTTCATTGGGATCCTTTCTAGATGCTACAATTGCTAGGTCTAGACAAATTGAAAATGCTGAAACTCCTAATGAAAATGCTGCTACACCTGTTAATTCACCTGAACATGATTATTCTAGTGATGATCCTGATGAGGATTATGTGGAGCTTAATGATGATTTTATTAATAGATGCAATGCTACTGCTGATGCAAGAAAAATTAAAAAGTTTCTCGCACAATATACTGTTAGATATAAGCTATCTCCTGATCCTAAATTTGCCACATCTCCTATATGCATTAAGGATAAAGATTATGATTTTTCTCTTGATCTATCTCATATAGCTATTGTTGAGAAAACACCCTTTTGTGGTACTGAAAAAGAAAGTGCTGTAGAACACATGAATGAACTTTCTTCTATGAGTAGCTTGTTTTCTGATGATGTCAAGATGCGTACTTATTTCGTTGCTAAATTTTTTCCTTTCTCATTAAAGGATGATGCTAAAACTTGGTATAATAATTTGCCTCCTAGTTCTATTAAAAGTCCAGGTGATTTGCTTGATGTTTTCTTTCGGAAATACTTTCCTGCTAGTGCTCAACATGCTGCTTTACAGAAAATTAATAGCTTTGACCAGGAAGATGGAGAGAAATTGCCGGAAGCTTGGGCAAGATTTTGCTCTCTTATCAGAGCTCGACCTGGACATGATTTGGAAAAGCATGATTTACTTGATATATTCTATAGTGGACTAACTGTTGAGTTTAGAGCATATTTGGATAGTTGTGCTGGTTGTGTTTTCAGGAAAAGAACTCCAGACGAAGCTGAAGAATTATTGGCTAAAATAGGCCGGAATCATGATGATTGGACTACACCTGAACCAACTCTGACGCCAATATTGAAGAAGAGGGGTTTGATTAAATTGAATGATTAAGATATGAGGGAAGCCAAGAAATCTCTTAAGGAGAAAGGTATTAAATCTGAAGATGTGAAGAACTTACCCCCCATAGAAGATATATGTGAGATAATTCCCCCTTCATCCATGATTGAGGTAAACTCCCTTCAACGCTTTACTAGGGAAGATATTCCGTATTCAAAACCTCCTGCTCAATGCTTAGATGAGTTTGATAATTATATTGTTAAGCAAGAAAATTTTAATATGAGAGTAGAGAATCATCTAATGGAAAATTCTCAAGCTATTAGCAATTTGCATGATATTATGGAGAGAACCTCCAATGATGTTAAGATGCTTGTTAAACATTTTCAAATGGTTCAAACTCAAATTGATCAACTCACTAAAGTGCAAAATGACTTGTTAAAAAATAATTGTAAAGAGAAACATGCTTATGAAGTAACAACTAGAGGCGGTGTTTCTACCCAGGATCCTCTATATCCTGAAGGGCACCCCAAAAGAGTCGAACAAGATTATCAATGCATTGAACCTAGTGCTCCTTCTAAGAAAAAGAAGAAGAAACATAAAAATGTTGTAGAATCCTCTGAACCTGCTAATGATCCTAATAGTATTTCTATTTCTGATGCTAAAACTGAAAGTGGTAATGAACATGAAAATGATAATGATAAGAATGATGCTTCTAATAAAGAAGAGGTTGAAGATGAACCTGAAAAGCATGCTAAAAATAAAAAGTATACTAAAGAAGATGTTATTGCTAAGAAACATGGTAATGAAAGGGAGCCTTGGGTGCAAAAGCAAATGCCTTTTCCTGCTAAGAAACTAAAATCAAAGGAAGAAGAACACTATAATAAATTTTGCGATTGGATGAAACCTTTATTCTTTCAAATCCCTTTGACTGATGCTATTAAATTGCCTCCTTATTCAAAGTATATGAAGGATATTGTCACTAACAAAAGGAAAATCCCTAATGAGGAGATTTCCACTATGCTTTCTAATTACTCTTTCAATGGCAAAGTTCCAAAGAAGTTGGGCGACCCAGGTATACCGACTATTCCTTATTCTATTAAGAATAATTATGTTAGAACTGCTCTATGTGACTTGGGAGCCGGTGTTAGTGTTATGCCAACTTTATTTAGATAAGTTGATACCTACTGATATATCTTTGCAAATGGCTGATAAATCTACTGCTATTCCTGTTGGTATATGTGAGGATGTTCCTGTTCAAGTTACTAATAACTGCTTGATATTAACTGATTTTGTTGTGTTGGAAATGCCTGAAGATGATAATATGTCTATTATTCTTAGAAGACCTTTTCTTAACACCGCAGGGGCAGTTATTGATTGCAATAAAGGAAAAGTTACTTTTAATGTTGATGACAAGGAGCATACCGTCTATTTCCCCAAGAGGATTGATAAAGTATGTGGAGTTAATACTATTTATAATGTGAGAACTATCAAAGTAGGAACTATTGATTGTCCTATATATGAGCCTAAAGAAGGATATCAAAATCTTATGATTGGATCCATATCAATACAATTCAAGGTAACATGATTGATTTGAGGTTTATTTCTTCTTATGCTATGTAAAATTTATTTGGTGGCAAGACTTGATCAACCTTGTTAACAAATACTTTTTATATGCATAGAGGAGGTAAACAACATTTCTTTCTTCCTCCACTTGTTCTACTTGCTGTAGCACTTTTGTTTTGCAAAGTTCCTTAGTTAATTAGAAATTTCAAAATCTTTTCCTGTCCAGTAATAATAAACTTAATACCCAGAAATGTGCATTTTTCAAAGTATTCAAAAATTCACACAAATTATACAGTTGGTCCTATTTTTCGAAGACGCACCTGGGAGCACCTGGGGATGACCAGTGGGGCACCCCAGGGTGGCACCCCACAGGCCGGCGCGGCCTGGAAGGGGGGCGCGCCACCCTGGTGTGTGGGCTCCCCCTTGCCCCACTTCTTTATCTCTTCCTCCCACTCTCTTCTCTCTCCCAAAAAAACAGCAACGGTTTCCTCTCACTCGCGTTTTTTCTCAAGAGCTCAAGATTTCTCGATCTCTTTGTTCAGCCCAGATTTCTGTCTGAAATTTGGCACATTTGCTCTCCGGTATGTGACTCCTCCGATTATCCAAGTAGAATTTTGTTTGGTTGAGTATATCTTGAATATTTTGCTGCTGTAGGTAACATGTTTACTGAGCTTGCATGCTTGTTCTAAGTTGTAGAAACCAGTTTTGATGCATGATTAGTACTCTAGCAAGTTCCTATAGTAGTTTCCCTCAATTATATGTCACCAAATCAAATTTTATAATAATCGTTGAAAATTTCAGAAAATGGAGTGGAATAGACATCAACTAAACCAACAAGAATTGGAGGTGCAACAAGTCATGAGAGTGAACCGCGAAGAGGGAGTATACCCCTCTTACTACCCGTGCACAGATTTCATGAGAAGTGCAGGAATCTTGGGAGATGTTCATAATCTAATTTCTCGTGCAGGGTTGAATGATTTTGTTGACGGAGAACCATGCCAATATGCAAAATTGGCTATGTCTGTTGTGCAGGATTTTAAGTTCAATTGGTCGCAATCTAACCCCATGGTTCAATACAAAATTTATAATAAAACTGTCAACTTGCCATTCGATGATTTTTGTACAGCAATTAGAGTGCCGCAATGGGGATCATGCGAGAAGATAAGGGGATCGCCGCGAGAGCTCTTGAACCTCTTCGAGATGATTTGTCATGGAAGGAGCTTCTCAGAGGATGGTGGTAAAATCAGTAGCATTCAACTCCCAGCTATTCGCTACTTTGCTTATTTCATTACTAAGTGCGTTCTTGCTAGAAAGTATGCAAGTAAATTATCTATCCAGGATTTAGCTTTTCTAGCTGCTGCATTGCAAAATAATAAGGCTTATAATTTGGGTGCGTTGATAGCTTATAGACTTGCTACTAACCGTAAGAAGGGTGGAATTTGTGGAGGTCTCATCGCCTCTCGTCTACTAGCTTTGCATGGTGTAGAACCTCACCATCTTGATATTCAACTTCCCATAGAAAAACTTGACATAGTCTCCATGATTAAACATGAATTTGTTTCTGATTCATCTAATTTGGGTAACCTGTTTTACAAGATGAAATTTTATAAGAAAGCTTGGAGAATAACTAAGAAAACTGAAAAACTAGTAAGATTGCCTGCGCCTGTTCTATTTAACCTTGATTCCAGGGAGGATTGGTCAGTCACAGAAGGTGCACTGAATGCACACATAGAGGGAGGAGGCCATCATGCAAGAGACGACACGGAGGAGGCCGAGGAACACCTCGACTCGTCATCCAATGCAGCAAGTTCTTCGCATCAACATTTTGGACATGTGGAGCCTCCACGCTTTTCTTCTTCACATGGACCTCACTATGACTACGCCATGTATGATCCACCGGCGTGGAACAGCGACCCTCGCTGGGGTTGAACTCCACTTAGGCCAAAAGCCTAAGCTTGGGGGGAGGTATACCGGCATCACTCATTCTTTGCATATTATGGTTGCTGGATACTTGTATATAATTGTTTAGTTTCTTTAAGTGGTTTTCTAATGAGAGGGAGATGATATTTGGGGAAGTGCTGCCTGAAAACAGATTCTGGACTGTTACCAAAAAATTTCTCAAAAATAGCCAGAACATTATTTTACGAAGCCAATTTTTTTCATGTTCCCCAGGTTGTTATCTAACTTTCATTAGTTGAACACTTTTCGATTTGAGCAGCGGAAGAATTCTTAAAAATCGATTACTGTACTGCTGTCAATTTTGACGAATTCCTGCTGCTTTGTGTTTATGTGACTCTTCTATTTTCCATTTTCTTGTTTTTGCTTTGTTTCTTTCCTAAAACACAAAAGGACCAAAAATATTTCTGTTGTTTCTCTTCATCATTTGTTTATTTTTGGTTTCTTGCATTTATTTTGCTTATTTGCTATTGTTGGTTTGCTAAAAGAAAATCCAAAAAGATTTTGCTTTGTTTGCTTGTTTCCTTTTGTTCTTGTTTCCAATTCGAAAACACCAAAAATATTTGTTATTATTCTTTGGTTTTGTAAAGTTCATTATGAGTTCAATGGTCTTCGGTGGCTGGAGCGTGGTTTTCATTTCATATTATTCAAGCTACACAAGTGAAAGGCAATAATGACGATCTACGACAATTGGATTGTGGTGAGAGGCTGGTATGAACTCTATTTGTTTTCATTTTTGTACATATACTCATCCATGTGAGCATGCTTAGTTGGTTCATGTGAGGTATATGTCATTTAAGAAAGTCTAGTAGTTCATGATCTCTCATGTTTAGCTCCAATTTATTAATATGAGTAGCATGTCATGAATGTTTGCTTGCATTGTTTTATTCATAAATAGGTATGCCATTGTGGTATCCTCCTCTGAATAATTCATTCGGATCGACTTGGCACATGCTCACGCATGCATATGACTGAACAAAAGTCAATTAAGCCTCTATGATCTACATTGCTTCAGAGTTCTTGTATCACTTTTATGCCTCCATTAATTTATTTTGCCGCAAGCATGATTATGACAGTGACTGCTCTCTTGATTTGTCGCTCCCCAGTCTATTGCTAGCCTTCACTTGTACTGAGCGGGAACACTGCTCGTGCTTCCAAACACCTGAAAACCAAGTTGTTCCAAAGTGTCCACCATAAATACCTATGCATGGCATCTCAAACCATTCCAAGTAAATTCTCATGCGCTACCTTTAAACCTTCAAAATGCTTCTCAATTTGTGTTAATGTTTTATAGCTCATGAGGAAGTATGTGGTGTTTATCTTTCAACCTTGTCATTTACTTTTGACGGACCTTCATAATAAGAGCTGGCAACGGGGTGCCCAGCCCCAACTAATAACTTCATTAATAATTCTCTTCACATGTTTTGCTCTGATTCATCAGTAAGCAACTTAATTTTGCAAATAGACACTCCTCCATGGTATGAGATTGATGGAAGGCACCCGAGGATTTGGCTAGCCATGGCTTGTGTAAGCAAAGGTTGGGGGGAGTGTCGCCCATAATAAAACTAAAATACGTGTGTAAACAAAAGAGAAGAGGGATGATCTACCTTGCTGGTAGAAATGACGTCCTTCATCGGAGCCGCTCTTGAAAGTCTGGTTGGCGAGTTAGTTGGTGTACCCATTACCATTCGTTGACAACAACAAACACCTCTCAAAATAATTTTACTCCTGTTTTAAAAATGAAAAGCTCTAGCGCATGTTAATCCCTGCTTCCCTCTGCGAAGGGTCAATCTTTTACTTTTATGTTGTGTCTCCATCCTTTCTTTGAGCACTTTCTTGAGAGCACAACTGTCATTCTTAGTATAATATGCTTGTCCCAAAATATGATTGACTGTGGTATAATTAACTTTGATGCTTTTATCTTTGACAATCTCTATTTCTAGTCTTTCCATGAACCTCAGAGGTGCCTGGGCATTTATGTTTTGCTGTTCTAATTCGGGCAAGCGAGATACCACTTTATCATACCCTTTTATGAACATTGCAATCCTGCTTATAGACATGATTCATGATGCTTATTATTAATTGTTGGTACCTTTCCATGATTGACATAGCTATTAGATGATCTTATTTGCTTGTATCTTATTATGAACTGCTTAAGTGTTAGCCATATCATGAGAATATTTACATCATATGAAAAAATGTGTTCGTGAAAGTTCTTTTATCGCACTCAGTTGTTAACTGAATTGCTTGAGGACAAGCAATAAGCTAAGCTTGGGGGAGTTGATATGTCCAAAACGTATCTACTTTCCCGAACACTTTTGCTATTGTTTTGCCTCTAATTTGTGTATTTTGGATACAACTAACACGGACTAACGCTGTTTTCAGCAGAATTGCTCTGGTGTCTTGTTTTTGTGCAGAAATTCAACTTTCGGGAAAATCCTCGGAATTTATACCAAAGGGCCTATTTTACCAGAAGACTCACGGAGCCAGAAGGGCAAGCCAGGTGGAGGCCTGAGGGCCCCACACACTAGGCCGACGCGGCCCAGGGGGGCGCGCCGCCCTAGTGTGTGGCCCCCTCGGCTGGCCTCTAACCCCCTCCTCTGGACTACTTAAAGGGTTCGATCTAAAAAACGCGAGGAAGAAGTCGAAGTCGCCAGAAACCCTCCAGAACACCGCCACATCGCGAAACTCCGTCTCGGGGACCAGAAACTCCGTTCTGGCACTCCGCCGGGACGGGGAATTGGAGGAGATCATCGCCATCATCACCACCGATGCCTCTTCACCGACCAGCAATGCTTCCCCCATCCATGTGTGAGTAATTCCCCCGCTGTAGGCTGAAGGGGATGGTAGGGATTGGATGAGATTGGTCATTTAATAGCATAAGATTGTTAGGGCATAGTGCCTAGTGTCCGTAATTGGTACTTTGATGATATTGTTGCAACTTGTTATGCTTAATGCTTGTCACTAGGGCCTGAGTGCCATGATCTCAGATCTGAACATGTTATTATTTCATCATGATATGCATTGTTTTATGATCTTACCTGCAAGTTGTATACACATGTCGCTGTCCCTAACCCGAGGCCCCGAAGTGACAGAAATCGGGACAACCGGAGGGGAAGGCGGTGATGTGAGGATCACATGTGTTCACGGAGTGTTAATGCTTTGCTCCGGTACTTTATTAAAAGGAGTACCTTAATATCCAGTAGATTCCCTAGAGGCCCGGCTGCCACTGGCTGGTAGGACAAAAGATGCTGTGCAAGTTTCTCATTGCGAGCACGTACGACTATATACGGAACACATGCCTATGGATTGCTTTGTACTTGGACACCGCTTTATTATTATCTTCAAATGCCCTGCTTTGATTGTTACATGAGTTTCTCTCATCCATGCAACGCCCGTCATCCATCCCTGTGCCTACAGTATTTTAATCCTCCTGTTTACTATAATCACTACTGCTGTCTTTGTTACTCTGCTGCTGTTATTTCACTACTGCTACTGCTATAAAACTGTTACTACTGATAAACTCTTGCGAGCAAGTCTGTTTCTAGGTGCAGCTGAATTGACAACTCCGCTGTTAAGGCTTTTAAGTATTCTTTGTCTCCCCTTGTGTCGAATCAATAAATTGGGTTTTACTTCCCGCGAAGACTGTTGCGATCCCCTATACTTGTGGGTCATCAGTCGGACCGGTCGGTTCCGAATATTGAGGGAATATTCCCTTTTCTAGAACCATTCCATTCCACTACATCCCAAAATAGAACGCAAGAATGGGTTCTGGGAATGGAACGGTTCCACCCCATTCCAGAATCGAACACACCCTAATTGTTCGATGTAGATGGGATGCATCTCGGTAAAGCAGCCCATGTAGCCTACAATTTCTGAAATCTCAAGACCTATCATGTTGGCAGCTTGGGGATAACTTTGGGGACAAAGTTTAGTCTCACATTGCTAGTTGGGAGGGAGTTGGAGTGGTATATAAGGGTTGCTCTTCTAATCCCTTAAAGTGAGTGAGAAAAGAAGAAGCCCTCGTGCACTCCTGCTCCGCCGCCCGCCTCGCCTCGTCACGCACGTCACGTTTCGTGACTCGAGTAGGAAGCCTAAATTTTTGCTTGGTGCACCAACTAAGTTGGGTACGTGTTGACCATGTGTGTGCATGCTCGTCGTGTATCCCTGGCTTCCTATGCGTGGCAACACGGTTGGGTCGGCTCTCCTCCCAGGCTGTACCAGGAGGCAGAACATATCTGGAGACTCTTTCTCAAAACTCTCAACTCTGTCTCTCTCACAAATAAAAGTTCATTTTGTTGCGCTACTCTCTAGTCTTCCCCATCCCCACAGCCGTCCGGGAGAGCAGGCCTCCGAAACCCCATCCATCGAGATCTTGCACCGGGAGGCGGGCGATAAGGTTTTTGGGGAGCGTCTCAGCGTGACTGCGCGCTATGGTTCGTGTTCTACTTCGTCGGTTCGACTGCTTCCTCGACAAATCCTACTACACCATGGGCAACATCAACGATGGCCATGGTGTTGCTGCTGGTGCGATCTTCCCGGTCGCGATGTATGTGCTTTTCCTCTCTTATCTTGCACTGCTAGTTGTTCCATGTTCAGATCGGATGCATGTGCTTAGTCTGATGTGTATGGTTAAGTATGCTAGTGCTTCTGTAATGTTGCTTTCGGTAATTAAACTCACTCGGAAATTGCCTAATAATCTAACACAATCCAAAAACCATATATGCTTAGGCAATTTTCACCGTCTGGATTTGCTGCTGCGCCCAAACCGAGCCCGTTTATGGGTTCTCATTTCAAGAGATGGCAGACTAAGACCCTCTTGTGGCTCACTGCTATGGGCGTGCACCGAGTTGCGGATGGTACTCCGACAGGTCCGCTTACTCCTGATGAGGATAAAGCGTTCAGGGAGGCCACCGTAGTCTTTGTGGGTGCTGTCCTAATTGTGCTTGGAGACAATTTAATTGATGATTATCTACACATCCGAAATGGGAAGGAACTGTGGGACACACTGGAACTAAGTTCGGTGCTGCCGATGACGGTGGTGAACTGTATGCTATGGAGAAGTTCAATGACTACAAAATGGTTGAGAATCGATCTATAGTGTAACAGGCTCACGAGATACAGATCATGGCAAAGGAACTTGAGCTCCTCAAGTGTGTGCTACCGGACAAGTTTGTCGCGGGATGCATTGTCGCTAAACTTCCCCCTTCGTGGAGGAACTTTCCACTTCTCTGAAACATCAGAGGCATGAGTTCTATGGTGAGAACATCATTGGCTCTCTGGATGTTAAGGAGAAGGCGAGGGCAAAATACAAACACACTGGAGGATTTGAGGAACGTTTTGCTGCCAATATGGTGCAAAAAATGCCCACAAGTCCAAGGGAAAGGACAAGGGAGTCTCCCAGACTACCAACTTCAAGACGAAGGGGAAAATGGAGAAGAAATATCCTTGCTGGGTGTGTGGCGAGACAGGCCATTGATACGTCTCGGACGTATCGATAATTTCTTATGTTCCATGCCACATTATTGATGATATCTACATGTTTTATGCATACTTTATGTCATATTTATGCATTTTCCGGCACTAACCTATTAACGAGATGCCGAAGAGCCAGTTGCTGTTTTCTGCTGTTTTTGGTTCCAGAAATCCTAGTAAGGAAATATTCTCGGAATTGGACGAAATCAACGCCCAGGGGCCTATTTTCACACGAAGCTTCCAGAAGTCCGAGGGAGAGACGAAGTGGGGCCACGGGGCGCCGCCACACTAGGGCGGCACGGCCCAAGGGGGGCCCGCGCGGCCCTAGCGTGTGGGGCCCCCGTCAGCCCTCCGAATCAGCCCTTCCGCCTACTTAAGGTCTTCGTCGCGAAACCCCCAGTACCGAGAGCCACGATACGGAAAACCTTCCAGAGACGCCGCCGCCGCCAATCCCATCTCGGGGGATTCAGGAGATCGCCTCCGGCACCCTGCCGGAGAGGGGAATCATCTCCCGGAGGACTCTTCACCGCCATGGTCACCTCCGGAGTGATGAGTGAGTAGTTCACCCCTGGACTATGGGTCCATAGCAGTAGCTAGATGGTCGTCTTCTCCTAATTATGCTTCATTGTCGGGTCTTGTGAGCTGCCTAACATGATCAAGATCATCTATCTGTAATGCTATATGTTGTGTTTGTTGGGATCCGATGGATAGAGAATACTATGTTATGTTGATTATCAATCTATTACCTATGTGTTGTTTATGATCTTGCATGCTCTCCGTTATTAGTAGAGGCTCTGGCCAAGTTTTTACTCTTAACTCCAAGAGGGAGTATTTATGCTCGATAGTGGGTTCATGCCTCCATTAAATCTGGGACAAAGGATGAGAAAGTTCTAAGGTTGTGGATGTGTTGTTGCCACTAGGGATAAAACATTGATGCTATGTCCGAGGATGTAGTTATTGATTACATTACGCACCATACTTAATGCAATTGTCTGTTGTTTGCAACTTAATACTGGAAGGGGTTCGGATGATAACCTAAAGGTGGACTTTTTAGGCATAGATGCATGCTGGATAGCGGTCTATGTACTTTGTCGTAATGCCCAATTAAATCTCACTATACTCATCATATCATGTATGCGCATTGTCATGCCCTCTCTATTTGTCAATTGCCCAACTGTAATTTGTTCACCCAACATGCTATTTATCTTATGGGAGAGACATCTCTAGTGAACTATGGACCCCGGTCCATTCTTTTACATCGAATACAATCTACTGCAATACTTGTTCTACTGTTTTCTGCAAACAATCATCATCCACACTATACATCTAATCCTTTGTTACAGCAAGCCGGTGAGATTGACAACCTCACTGTTTCGTTGGGGCAAAGTACTTTGGTTGTGTTATGCAGGTTCCACGTTAGCACCGGAATCCCTGGTGTTGCGCCGCACTACATCTCGCCGCCATCAACCTTCAACGTGCTTCTTGACTCCTACTGGTTCGATAAACCTTGGTTTCTAACTGAGGGAAACTTACTGCTGTACGCATCACACCTTCCACTTGGGGTTCCCAACGGTCGCGTGCTGTACGCGTGTCAAGCTAAATTTCTGACGCCGTTGCCGGGGAGATCAAGACACGCTGCAAGGGGAGTCTCCACATCCCAATCTCTTTACTTTGTTTTTGTCTTGCTTTATTTTATTTACTACTTTGTTTGCTGCACTAAATCAAAATACAAAAAAATTAGTTGCTAGTTTTACTTTATTTGCTATCTTGTTCTCCATATTAAAAACACAAAAAAATTAGTTACTTGCATTTTACCTTTGTTACCATGTCTAGTTCTGCACCTGTTACTTCTTCACCTGAGGAATTAGTCTTCACTTTTAAACAAGGGGATGAGGAGAGTTTTAAAGATGCTTGGTCCAGAATTTTTGATTCTTATCGTAAAGCTGAACCTCAAATGACTCTAACGCTTCGTTTGGATGTTTGCATTGGGGGGCTAGGTATTGTATTGAGCTGAATGCCCAATACCTAGGATATTGATATTGAGAGTGAATGCCAATATTTCTGTTTGGATGTGTTAGATATTCAGAACTCAGACAAGATATTGAAGTGGAATGCCAAATGTTGTTTGGATGGTAAAAGGCTGGATTTCAGTTGTTGGAGACTTCGACCATTATACAAGCATGAACAAGCAAATAATATATTGAAAACACATACCAACAGTAATTTTGTCGAATAGTTTTAGAACATAATATATAAAGTTCCATTCATAAAAGCCATCATCAGCAAGCACATAAAGATGGAACAAGTCTGAAGCATACAAACGTGTAGTCTCATACGTGGATTACAGGTTCTGAGAAAATGGGGACAGAGGTCACAAATAGCCCTAGGAGGTGGTCGCGGACAGAAGATCGAGGGAACGACAGGGACCTGCGGCACAAACATGTGCCAGATGAAGGTCACCGGAGCTCGGAACGTACGTGCGCCTGCCGCCGGAGCACCTCCCGCAAACCAGAAACCAGAGAATGAGAGGGGCGGGAGAGAGATACCACGAGAGAGTGAGCTGTTCTGAGGCCGAGGCCGGCGGAGAAGTTGGGCGGGAGAGCGGGGGGTACGTGCGCCACCGCCAACGACGGTAGGGTTCTGCGCGGGCCCTGAGAGAGGACGAGAGCGAAGCGTTACGGGGTCGAGCGAATACAGAGCAATCTCCAGCCTAACCCCTCGACATCGCCTACCCCTCCGTTTTGCCGTTCGGCCCGCTTCCTAGATATCGAGCAACAATACACAGGCCGAATGACTTGACCCGCCAAACGCTTGTAATCGAGGTATTCGGGCCTGGGAACTCCCGAATGTCCAATACCACGCCTCAAAGCAAACATCCAAACGAGCTGTAAGTTTGCTTCTTAGTAACTTTTATTTTGGTCTTATGATTCGCTATAGATATGCCTTGGATGCTTTAGTGGGAGGAGATTTCCTTCATTGCAATGGGGATCAAGCTTTTAAAGCCATAAAGAAGTTGGTTGCATCACATGATTCAGCTAATAACTTTGATTCAGCCCTTATTAGCATTTATAATAGATTAAACACTCTTGAGACAAGTGCATCTCGCTTGAACGAAAATTATAGATATGTTCGTAACCGTCTTGATCAAGTTTTAGTGAACTCCGAACCTTCATTATGGGATCCTACTATTAAAATTGTTATCGGTGATCAAACTCTTCATGCTAATTGTGATATTATGTCTGAATTTTGCCTTATGCCTAAGAGTATTCATGAATCTTTGGCACTTTGGGGATTCGTTGAAGGGGGAGAAGGAATAACTCTTATTGATAACTCTGTTATAATTCCTAAGGGAATAGCTGCGGGTGTGCATACAACCATTCTTGGAAGAACAATATCCATTGATTATCTTGTTATTGAATGTGTAGGAACAGGACAAATCACACTCGGAAGATCCCTGCTGAAACTATTGGGAGCAGTCATAGATATGGGAGAAGGCACCCTAAAATTCACCTCTACACTGGGGGGTAGACATGTATTCCCTAAATCAAAGAGTAAGAAAAAGAACAAGAAAGGTAGGTGCAAAACCCAAGGTAATGTTGGTGCACCATCTCTTGATAATACTTGATATACACTTTCTGCGCCTAGCTGAAAGGCGTTAAAGAAAAACGCTTATGGGAGACAACCCATGTTTTTACTACTGTACCTTTATTTTATATTTGAGTCTTGGAAGTTGTTACTACTGTAGCAACCTCTCCTTATCTTAGTTTTGTTGCATTGTTGTGCCAAGTAAAGTCGTTGATAGTAAGGTTCATACTAGATTTGGATTACTGCGCAGAAACAGATTTCTTTGCTGTCACGAATCTGGGTCTAATTCTCTGTAGGTAACTCAGAAAATTATGTCAATTTACGTGAATGATCCTCAGATAAGTACGCAACTTTCATTCAATTTGAGCATTTTCATTTGAGCAAGTCTGGTGCCTCAATAAAATTCGTCTTTACGAACTGTTCTGTTTTGACAGATTCTGCCTTTTATTTCGCATTGCCCGTTTTGCTATGCTTGATGGATTTTTCGATTCCATTGACTTTCAGTAGCTTTGTGCAATGTCCAGAAGTGTTAAGAATGATTGTGTCACCTCTGAACATGTGAATTTTGGTTGTGCACTAACCCTCTAATGAGTTGTTTTGAGTTTGGTGTGGAGGAAGTTTTCAAGGATCAAGAGAGGGAGATGATACAATATGATCAAGGAGAGTGAAAGCTCTAAGCTTGGGGATGCCCCGGTGGTTCACCCCTGCATATTTCAAGAAGACTCAAGCGTCTAAGCTTGGGGATGCCCAAGGCATCCCCTTCTTCATCGACAACATTATCAGGTTCCTCTAGTGAAACTATATTTTTATTCCATCACATCTTATGCACTTTGCTTGGAGCGTCGGTTTGTTTTTGTTTTTGTTTTGTTTGAATAAAATGGATCCTAGCATTCATTGTGTGGGAGAGAGACACGCTCCGCTGTTGCATATGGACAAATATGTCCTTAGGCTTTACTCATAGTGTTCATGGCGAAGGTTGAATCTTCTTCGTTAAATTGTTATATGGTTGGAAACGGGAAATGATACATGTAGTAATTGGTAAAATGTCTTGGATAATGTGATACTTGGCAATTGTTGTGCTCATGTTTAAGCTCTTGCATCATATACTTTGCACCCATTAATGAAGAAATACATAGAGCTTGCTAAAATTTGGTTTGCATAATTGGTCTCTCTAAGGTCTAGATAATTTCTAGTAAAGAGTTTGAACAACAAGGAAGACGGTGTAGAGTCTTATAATGTTTACAATATGTCTTTTATGTGAGTTTTGCTGCACTGCTTCATCCTTGTGTTTGTTTCAAATAACCTTGCTAGCCTAAACCTTGTATCGAGAGGGAATACTTCTCATGCATCCAAATCCTTGAGCCAACCACTATACCATTTGTGTCCACCATACCTACCTACTACATGGTATTTCTCCGCCATTCCAAAGTAAATTGCTTGAGTGCTACCTTTAAAATTTCCATTCTTCACCTTTGCAATATATAGCTCATGGGACAAATAGCTTAAAAACTATTGTGGTATTGAATATGTACTTATGCACTTTATCTCTTATTAAGTTGCTTGTTGTGCGATAACCATGTTCCTGGGGACGCCATCAACTACTCTTTATTGAATATCATGTGAGTTGCTATGCATGTCCGTCTTGTCTGAAGTAAGGGAGATTTACCGCTAGAATGGTTAGAGCATGCATAATGTTAGAGAAGAACATTGGGCCGCTAACTAAAGCCATGATCCATGGTGGAAGTTTCAGTTTTGGACAAATATCCTCAATCTCATATGAGAAAATTAATAATTATTGAATGCTTATGCATAAAAGAGGAGTCCATTATCTGTTGTCTATGTTGTCCCGGTATGGATGTCTAAGTTGAGAATAATCAATAGCGAGAAATCCGATGCGAGCTTTCTCCTTAGACATTTGTACAGGCGGCATAGAGGTACCCCTTTGTGACACTTGGTTAAAACATATGCATTGCAATGATAATCCAGGTAATCCGAAGTAATTAGGACAAGGTGCGGGCACTATTAGTATACTATGCATGAGGCTTGCAACTTGTAAGATATAATTTACATGACACATATGCTTTATTACTACCGTTGACAAAATTGTTTCTTGTTTTCAAAATCAAAGCTCTAGCACAAATATAGCAATCAATGCTTCCCTCTGCGAAGGGCCTTTCTTCTACTTTTATGTTGAGTCAGTTCACCTATCTCTCTCCACCTCAATAAGCAAACACTTGTGTGAACTGTGCATTGATTCCTACATACTTGCATATTGCACTTGTTATATTACTTTGCATTGACAACTATCCATGAGATATACATGTTACAAGTTGAAAGCAACCGCTGAAACTTAATCTTCCTTTGTGTTGCTTCAATACCTTTACTTTGAATTATTGCTTTATGAGTTAACTCTTATGCAAGACTTATTGATGCTTGTCTTGAAAGTACTATTCATGAAAAGTCTTTGCTATATGATTCATTTGTTTACTCATGTCATTTACCATTGTTTTGATCGCTGCGTTCATTACATATGCTTACAATAGTATGATCAAGGTTATGATGGCATGTCACTCCAGAAATTATCTTTGTTATCGTTTACCTGCTCGGGACGAGCAGAAACTAAGCTTGGGGATGCTGATACGTCTCCGACGTATCGATAATTTCTTATGTTCCATGCCACATTATTGATGATATCTACATGTTTTATGCATACTTTATGTCATATTTATGCATTTCCGGCACTAACCTATTAACGAGATGCCGAAGAGCCAGTTGCTGTTTTCTGCTGTTTTTGGTTTCAGAAATCCTAGTAAGGAAATATTCTCGGAATTGGACGAAATCAACGCCCAGGGGCCTATTTTCACACGAAGCTTCCAGAAGTCCGAGGGAGAGACGAAGTGGGGCCACGGGGCGCCGCCACACTAGGGCGGCGCGGCCCAAGGGGGGCCCGCACGGCCCTAGCGTGTGGGCCCCCCGTCAGCCCTCCGACTCCGCCCGTCCGCCTACTTAAGGTATTCGTCGCGAAACCCCCAGTACCGAGAGCCACGATACGGAAAACCTTCCAGAGACGCCGCCGCCGCCAATCCCATCTCGGGGGATTCAGGAGATCGCCTCCGGCACCCTGCCGGAGAGGGGAATCATCTCCCGGAGGACTCTTCACCACCATGGTCGCCTCCGGAGTGATGAGTGAGTAGTTCACCCCTGGACTATGGGTCCATAGCAGTAGCTAGATGGTCGTCTTCTCCTAATTATGCTTCATTGTCGGGTCTTGTGAGCTGCCTAACATGATCAAGATCATCTATCTGTAATGCTATATGTTGTGTTTGTTGGGATCCGATGGATAGAGAATACTATGTTATGTTGATTATCAATCTATTACCTATGTGTTGTTTATGATCTTGCATGCTCTCCGTTATTAGTAGAGGCTCTGGCCAAGTTTTTACTCTTAACTCCAAGAGGGAGTATTTATGCTCGATAGTGGGTTCATGCCTCCATTAAATGGGGACGATGATGAAAGTTCTAAGGTTGTGGATGTGCTGTCGCCACTAGGGATAAAACATTGATGCTATGTCCGAGGATGTAGTTATTGATTACATTACGCACCATACTTAATGCAATTGTCTGTTGTTTGCAACTTAATACTGGAAGGGGTTCGGATGATAACCTGAAGGTGGAATTTTTAGGCATAGATGCATGCTGGATAGCGGTCTATGTACTTTGTCGTAATGCCCAATTAAATCTCACTATACTCATCATATCATGTATGTGCATTGTCGTGCCCTCTCTATTTGTCAATTGCCCAACTGTAATTTGTTCACCCAACATGCTATTTATCTTATGGGAGAGACACCTCTAGTGAACTGTGGACCCCGGTCCATTCTTTTACATCGAATAAAATCTACTGCAATACTTGTTCTACTGTTTTCTGCAAACAATCATCATCCACACTATACATCTAATCCTTTGTTACAGCAAGCCGGTGAGATTGACAACCTCACTGTTTCGTTGGGGAAAAGTACTTTGGTTGTGTTGTGCAGGTTCCACGTTGGCGCCAGAATCCCTGGTGTTGCGCCGCACTACATCTCGCCGCCATCAACCTTCAACGTGCTTCTTGACTCCTACTGGTTCGATAAACCTTGGTTTCTAACTGAGGGAAACTTACTGCTGTACGCATCACACCTTCCACTTGGGGTTCCCAACGGTCGCGTGCTGTACGCGTGTCAGCCATTGGGATCATCGTTGTCCACAACGCAAAGGAAAGAAAGGTCAGCCTGGACAGAACTCAAATTCTGTCAACATGGCCATTGGCAACACAGAGGAAGGAACTACAAGGTATGGTAATGTATTACCTACTGTTCTTTTGGTGTTTCGGCCCACATAATAGTGGGTTGATATGGGTGCTAATGTTCATGGGTGTGTTGATATCTCCATGTTTACCTCTTATTAGGCCTAAGGTTCCTCGGTAATGATGTGGAATGGGTTACATGATATTGTTTGTGGTGTTGGCACGGTAGATCTGAAGTTTACTTTGGGCAAGATCATGCAATTGAAGAACGTGTTGCATGTCCCTTCTATCAAGAAGAATCTCGTTAGTGGCTCCCGTCTTATGAAAGATGGGTTTAAGTTGGTGTTTGAGTCCAATAAAGGTGTAGTGTCTAAGTATGAAACTTTTGTTGGAAAGGGCTATGAATGTGAGAGAATGTTTCGCTTCTCTCTAGAAGACTTCTGTGATAATGTTGTGAACCATGTAAGCACTAGTATTAATGAGACTAATGTTTGGCATTCACGACTTTGTCATGTTACTTTCGGTTGTATGTCGCGGCTTGCTGATATGAATTTAATTTTCGAAATTCACCTTTGTCAAATTATCTAAGTGTCATGCTTGTGTGCAAGCAAAGCAGCCTCGCAAGCCTCACAAGCCTGCGAAGGAAAGAAACTTGGCACCACTAGAGCTCATACATTCAGATCTATGTGAGATAAATGGTGAGTTGACAAGAGGTGGAAAGAAATATTTCATGACTTTGATTGATGATTCCACTAGGTACTGTTATGTGTATCTCCTGAAAACTAAAGATGAGGCTCTTGATTTCTTTAAAATCTATAAGGCTGAAGTTGAGAACCAACTTGAAATAAAGATAAAAAGGGTTTGGTCCAATCGTGGTGGAGAGTACTTTTCTAACGAGTTCAATTTATTCTGTGCGGAATATGGTATAATCCATGAGAGGACGCCTCCCAATTCTCCACAATCCAATGAGATTGCGGAAAGGAAAAACCCATACTCTAACAGATTTGGTTAACGCCATGTTAGATGTTTCGGGTTTATCCAATGAATGGTGGGGGGAGGCTATATTGACTTTGTGTCATGTCCTAAACCATATTCCAACCAAGAATAAAGAGATTACCCCATATGAGGAATGGGAAAAGAAAATGCCAACACTCTCCTACCTACGCACTTGCGACTGTTTGGCTAAAATGAATTTGCCAATCAACAAGAAGCGAAAGCTTGGGCCAAAAACCGTGGATTGTGTCTTTCTTGGCTATGTTGCCCATATCATTGCTTATAGATTTCTTGTGGTGAAATCTGGAGTGGACAACATGAATGTTGGAACCATCTTTGAGTCAAGAGATGCTACATTCTTTGAGGATATATTTCCTATGATAGATATGCATGGCATGTCTAGTTGTGAATCTGATCCAATTCATGAAACTCCTATGGAGTTTAGTGAGGAATCTGATGATGAGAGTTCAGATTCTGATGAGGATGACAATGAAGCTCCCATAAAGAGCAAGAGACAAAGGACTGCAAAATCTTTTGGTAATGACTTCATTGTGTATCTTGTGGATGATACTCCCGCTACCATTTTAGAAGCTCTCGCTTCTCCTGATGCAGACTACTGGAAGGAAGCAATTCAAAGCGAGATGGATTCCATCTTGGCTAATGGAACGTGGGAGTTAACTGAGCGTTCTTATCTGTGCAAACCTGTAGGATGTAAATGGGTATTTAAGAAGAAGCTACGAGCTGATGGTACTATTGAAAAGTACAAAGCTCGGCTTGTAGCCAAAGGCTATACCCAAAATATAGGCGAAGATTTCTTCGATACCTACTCACCCGTGGTGAGATTGACCACAATTCAGTACTAGTGTCATTGGCTGTCTCACACAGTCTTCTCGTTCACCAAATGGATGTTAAGACGGCTTTCCTGAATGGAGGGTTGGATGAGGAAATTTACATGGAACAACCTGATGGTTTCGTACTATAAGATCAAGAAAGAAAGGTGTGTAAGTTAAAGAAATCTTTGTATGGTCTCAAACAAACGCCCAAACAATGGCATGATAAGTTTGAAAGAACTTTGACATCTGTGGGATTTGTTGTTAATGAAGCCGACAAATGTGTGTACTACCGCCATGGTGGGGGTGAGGGAGTTGTCATATGTTTGTATGTTGATGACATACTAATTTGTGGGAAAAGTCTCAAAGTGATTGAGGAGGTCAAAACCTTCTTATCTCAGTGTTTTGGGATGAAAGATCTTGGAGAAGTTGATGTTATATTAAACATCAAGTTATTCAGAGATGGAAATAATGGGATTACACTTGTGCAATCTCATTATGTTGAGAAGGTGTTGAGCAGATTTGGCTATGTTGATTGCAAATCTTCTCCCAAACCTTATGATCTAATGTCTTGCTTCGAAAGAATGAAAAGGCAACTAGAAATCAATTGAGATACTCTCAAATCATTGGTTCACTCATGTATTTATCTTGCGCTATGAGGCCTGATATCTCGTTTGCTGTATGCAAACTTAGCCAGTTTGTGGCCAACCCGGGAGATGATCATTGGTATGCTCTTGAGAGAGTAATGCGCTATCTAAAGGAAACCATGAATTATCGAATTCATTATACCGGATATCCAAGAGGACTTGAATGGTATAGTGATTCCAACTGGTTAGATGCAAATGAGATGAAGGCAATAAGTGGATATGTTTTCACTCTTGGTGGTGTTGTTGTTTCCTGGAAGTATTGCAAGCAGACCATCTTAACGAGGTCAACAATGGAAGCAGAACTCACAACATTAGATACAACTACTGTTGAAGCGGAATGGCTTCGTGAGCTCTTGATGGACTTGCCTATGGTTGAAAACCCAATATCGGCTATCCTCATAAACTGTGATAATCAAACTTTGATTATCAAAGCGAAAATTTCTAAGGATAATATGAAAAGTTCCAAACATATCAAGAGGAGATTAAAGTCTGTTAGAAAACTGAAAAACTCCGGAGTGATAGCATTGGATTATGTCCAAAGTGCTAAGAATCTGGCAGATCCTTTCACAAAAGGACTATCAAGAAACATGATAGACCTTGCATCGAGGGAGATGGGTTTGAGACCCACGTGAGTTGCCGAGGGGGTAACCCAACCTATGTGATCGGAGATCCCGTGAATTAGGACCTGGGAAAACAAACCGGAGCAACTGGGAGTTGAGAGAATTTATAAACTCCCACTCTGTTGCAGATGCAAATTCTCTCATAGTTACTGTAAGGAAGGTTGACAAAGTCTTAATGTGTTCTATGCGGCTCTTGATGAGCGAAGACGCTGTCCTACATGGCGATCTTTAAAGAACACACCTATATGAGTGACACTGCTAGTCACGGTGTGGGAGATTTGGGTGAATCGATCTCTAGTAAGCTCATGAAGGGCCGAGGAGTATGAATTATAAGCTCCACCCGAGGGGAAGGCTATGGTAGCCTAGTACCGTGCCTTCATTGAGTGAAACTCGCTGCACAAGGCTGACAATTCAAGGCATAGTCCATTGTTCAGTTGTAGTCAAGCGTAGCTCCTTGCCTATGTGGAAGTTAAAGTTAACACTCTCCACTGAAGTGCAGGTATATTAAAAAGCGAATGGAACTAATGTGCCATCTGATGTGCCTCTGAGATCTGGTGGGGGATTGTTGGATGTAGATGGGTTGCAGCCCAGTAAGGTAGCCCATGTAGCCTACAATTCCTGAAATATCAAACCCATCACGTTGGTAGCTAATGACCCACAAGTATAGGGGATCGCAACATTCTTCGAGGGAAGTAAAACCCAAATTTATTGATTCGACACAAGGGGAGGTAAAGAATACTTATAGGCCTTAACAGCGGAGTTGTCAATTCAGTTGCACCTGAAAAAGCACTAGTAACAGGGGTGATTTGAAAGCAGTAGTAATATGAGAGCAATTGCAATAGTAACACAACACCAGTAGCAGTAACACAGGGGAGATATCACGGTAAATATTCCAGTGCGTAGTTGACTGTAAAGCAATGATGATGATAGAAGGACCGGGATTCCAAGCTATCTACACTAGTGGTGACTCTCCAAATAACATGTGTTGGATAAACAAATTACAGTTGGGCAATTGATAATTGTGAGGGCATGAAAATGCATGCTATGATAAGATAAAGGTTACCGTAGTATTTAATTGTGCATTACAACATAATACATAGACCGTAATCCAACTGCTTCTATGACTAATAATCCACCTTCCGGTTATCGTCCGAACCCCTTCTAGTATTAAGTTGCAAACAACAGATTATCGCATTAAGCAATGTGTGTAAAGTAAACAATAGAATTATCCTTAGAAAAATATTGTTGTTTTCTCCCTAGTAGCAACAACACATCTACAATCTTAGAAGTTACTGTCACTCTTCCAGAAAAGTAGAGGCATGAACCCACTATCGAGCATAAATAGTCCCTCTTGGATATATAGACAACTACTTGATCAAGGTAACTACAAGTACCGGAGAGTGTGCAAGATCTTAAATAACAGTAGTATGATAATATGATGAACAATATGATCACAATTCCACAATGTATCAGGTCCCAACAAACATAACACCAATTACATCATATGGATCTCAATCATGTAAGGCAGCTCATGAGATCATTGTATTGAAGTACATGGGAGAGAGAGTACCAACTAGCTACAGCCGAGAACCCGTAGTCCAGGGGGAACTACTCAAGAACCATCATGGAGTCGAAGTGGAGGCGGAAGAGTTGATGGAGATGGCTCCGGGGGTCAATCCCCGTCCCGGCGGGGTGCCGGAACAGGAACTTCTGACCCCCGAAACTCGTGGATGTTTCAGGGTTTTCAGGTTGAAGGGAATTTATAGGCGGAAGGGCGAGGTCGATGGAGGCCAGGTGACCCAACACCACCCCTAGGCGCGGGCCATGGCCAGGCCGCGCCTAGGCCTGGTCTGGCCGACCCCTAGCCCCCCTCTGTCTCTACTCTAGACTTCGTCTTCGTTTTGGTAAAATAGCAACTTCGGCTTTTGTTTCATCCAATTCTGAGAATATTTCCTGTACAACTTCTCTAAAATACAAAACAACAGAAAATATGGAACTGGCACTGTGGAATCTTGTCAATAGGTTAGTGCCGGAAAATGCATAAAAGTGCCATGAAGTGTAAACAAATATATTAGAATTGGTGTAAAACAAGCACGGAGAATCAAAAATTATAGATATGTTTGACGTATAAGCCGCCGGTGGGGGAGTTGGGTCCAGGTAGATAGGGTTTGGTTAGTGGGTTTAGGTTTGGTTTTCCTTTTCCAAAACATTTTCTCCTTTTAATTTTGAAAATATTTTTGAAAACCAATTTGAAACAAAACCAGACCAAAACTAACAAAGTTTTATTTTGAATTTTTTTTAAATAAGTTTATTTGTTAGATTGTTTTGGGGTTAGGGTTTTGTTTAAAGGAAAGGAGTGAGAAGGGTTTTATTATATAATACATATGAGAGGGAAAATTATTGAAATAGGGTTTATAAAATAATTTTTATTTTGTAAAAAATGGATGCTATGATGCATAAAAGAAAAAGGAACAAAAAAATCTAACAAGGGGTCCTACCCTGGACCGTTACAATCGACACCACTAATAATCGATCCCCCCCATGTTCCACCTCAAGGTACATGGGAGAGAGGTGAACTATCGGATCCTCTAGCGGCGTGTCGATCTCCTCGACACTGATACGTCTCCAACGTATCTATAATTTCTGATGTTCCATGCTCGTTTTATGACAATACCTACATGTTTTGTTCACACTTTATGATGATTTTATGCGTTTTCCGGAACTAACCTATTGACGAGATGCCGAAGTGCCAGTTCCTGTTTTCTGCTGTTTTTGGTTTCAGAAATCCTAGTAAGGAAATATTCTCGGAATTGGACGAAATCAACGCCCAACATCTTATAATTCCACGAAGCTTCCAGAACACCCGAGAGGGACCAGAGGAGGGCCACAGGGGGCCCACACATGTGGCTGGCGCGGCCAGAGGGGGGGGGCGCGCCCCCCTATTGTGTGGCGGCTCCGTAACCCCTCCGACTCTGCCTCTTCGCCTATAAGAAGCCCCCTGACCTAAATCTTCGATACGAATAAGCCACGGTACGAGAAACCATCCAGAGCCGCCGCCATCGCGAAGCCAAGATTCGGGGGACAGAAGTCTCTGTTCCGGCACGCCGCCGGGACGGGGAAGTGCCCCCGGAAGGCATCTCCATCGACACCACCGCCATCTTCATCACCGCTGTTGTCTCCCATGAGGAGGGAGTAGTTCTTCCTCGAGGCTAAGGGCTGTACCGGTAGCTATGTGGCTAATCTCTCTCCTATGTACTTCAATACAATGATCTCATGAGCTGCCTTACATGATTGAGATTCATATGAGTTTTGTATCACTATTTATCTATGTGCTACTCTAGTGATGTTATTAAAGTACTCTATTCCTCCTCCATGATGTAATGGTGACAGTGTGTGCATCATGTAGTACTTGGCGTAGTTTATGATTGTGATCTCTTATAGATTATGAAGTTAACTATTACTATGATAGTATTGATGTGATCTATTCCTCCTTTCATAGTGTGATGGTGACAGTGTGCATTCTATGTTCACACTCCGGATCTCGGCTACTAAGCTATTTTCTGGCGCCATTGCCGGGGAGGAAAGGTAAAAGGCATTCACACTCTGGTCCCAGGTAACTAAGTTATTTTCTGGTACCGTTGTAAGTGCTCGAAGCTATTTCCTTTAGATCCTGCAATTGCATCTTTTTGTTTCTTGTTAAACACTAGTAAGGCATAATGGAAAACAACTGTGAGCTTTTTAATCTATTTCCTGAGTTAAGACATAAATGGCGTGTTGCAAAAATTAAAAAACCTACGGAACCTTATTTGCATGCTAATGGCAATGTTATTAGTATGAATACTTTGAACACCTTTGTTGCTAATGATATGGAAAATTCTAAGCTTGGGGAAGCTGGCTTTGATGAGCATGATATTTTTAGTCCCCCAAGCATTGAGGAGAAAATTTTCTTTGATGATACTTTGCCTCCTATTTATGATGATTATAATGATAGTAGTCTTTTGGTGCCGCCTGTTATGGAGGAAAATTTTGATTATGATTACAATATGCCTCCTATATTTGATGATGAGAATAATAATGATAGCTACTTTGTTGAATTTGCTCCCACTACAACTAATAAAATTGATTATGCTTATGTGGAGAGTAATAATTTTATGCATGAGACTCATGATAAGAATGCTTTATGTGATAGTTATATTGTTGAGTTTGTTCATGATGCTACTGAAAATCTTTATGAGAGAGGACAATATGGTTGTAGGAAATTTCATGTTACTAAAACACCTCTCTATATGCTTAAAATCTTGAAGTTGCGCTTGTCTAGTCTTTCTATGCTTGTTGCATTATGCTTCATGAATTTTTTTATTTACAAGATTCCTTTTCATAGGAAGTGGGTTAGGCTTAAATTTGTTTCATATTTGCTTTTTGATGCTCTCTTTTGCTTCAACTATTATTTCTTGGGAGTGCATCATTGAAATTACTGAGCCCGTCTTAATGGCTATAAAGAAAGCACTTCTTGGGAGATAACCCATGTTTTTATTTTACTACAGTACTTTTGTTTTATATTTGTGTCTTGGAAGTTGTTACTACTGTAGAAACCTCTCCTTATCTTTATTTTATTGCATTGTTGTGCCAAGTAAAGTCTTTGATAGTAAGGTTGATACTAGATTTGGATTACTGCGCAGAAACATATTTCTGTCTGTCACGAATTTGGGCAGGGTTCTCTGTAGGTAACTCAGAAAAATCTGCCAATTTTTGTGTGTGATCCTCAGATATGTACGCAACTTTCATTAAATTTGAGCATTTTCATCTGAGCAAGTCTGGTGCCTCTAAAAGAATTCGTCTTTACGGACTGTTCTGTTTTGACAGATTCTGCCTTTTATTTCGCATTGCTTCTTTTGCTATGTTGGATGGATTTCTTTGTTCCATTGACTTCCAGTAGCTTTGAGCAATGTCCAGAAGTGTTAAGAATGATTGTGTCACCTCTGAACATGTGAATTTTTGATTATGCACTAACCCTCTAATGAGTTTGTTTCGAGTTTGGTGTGGAGGAAGTTTTCAAGGGTCAAGAGAGGAGGATGATATATGATCAAGAAGAGTGAAAAGTATAAGCTTGGGGATGCCCCCGTGGTTCATCCCTGCATATTTCAAGAAGACTCAAGCGTCTAAGCTTGGGGATGCCCAAGGCATCCCCTTCTTCATCAGCAATTTATCAGGTTTCTTCTCTTGAAACTATATTTTTATTCGGTCACATCTTATGTACTTTACTTGGAGCGTCTATTTTTTTTTGTTTGAATAAATTCATGCTTTTGTGGGAGAGGGACACGCTCCGCTGGTTCATATGAACACATGTGTTCTTAGCTTTTAATGTTCATGGCGAAGGTTGAAACTACTTCGTTAATGTTTATATGGTTGGAAACAGAAAATTCTACATGTGGTAATTGGTATGATGTCTTGAATAATTTGATACTTGGCAATTGTTGTGCTCATATAGATCATGTTTAAGCTCTTGCATCATATACATTGCACCTATTAGTGAAGAACTACATAGAGCTGGTTAAAATTTGGTTTGCATGATTGGTCTCTCTAAGATCTAGATATTTTCTAGTAAGGGTTTGAACAACAAGGAAGACAATGTAGAGTCTTATAATGCTTGCAATATGTTTTTATGTAAGTTTTGCTGTACCGGTTCATACTTGTGTTTGCTTCAAATAACCTTGCTAGCCTAAGCCTTGTATTGAGAGGGATTACTTCTCGTGCATCCAAATCCTTGAGCCAAAAACTATGCCATTTGTGTCCACCATACCTACCTACTACATGGTATTGCTCTGCCATTCCAAAGTAAATTGCTTGAGTGCTATCTTTAAACACTTCAAAATTTATTACCTCTTATTTGTGTCAATGTTTTATAGCTCATGAGGAAGTATGTGGTGTTTATCTTTCAATCTTGTTGGGCAACTTTCACCAATGGATTAGTGGCTTCATCCGCTTATCCAATAACTTTGCAAAAAGAGCTGGCAATGGGGTTCCCAGCCCCAAGTAATTAACTTTCATAATTTTACAAAAAAAGACACTCCTCCATGGTATGTGATTGTTGGACGGCACCCGAGGATTCGGTTAGCCATGGTTTGAGAAAGCAAAGGTGGGGAGGAGTGTCATCTAAATAAAACTAAAATAAAAAGGCACTCCTTCATGGTATGAGATTGTTGGCAGGCACCCGAGGATTCGGTTAGCCATGGTTTGTGTAAGCAAGGTTGGAAGGAGTGCCACCCAAAAATAAAAATGTTTCATGGGAGCCGCTCTTTGAAGGTTTGTCTGGCAAGGGGGTTAGAGTGCCCACTACCATTCGTTGACAACAACAAATACCTCTCAAAACTTTACTTTTATGCTCTCTTTATGTTTTCAAAATAAAAGCTCTAGCACAAATATAGCAATCCATGCTTCCCTCTTCGAAGGGCCATTCTTTTACTTTTATGTTGAGTCAGTTTACCCACTTCTTCCCATCTTAAGAAGCAAACACTTGTGTTAACTGTGCATTGATTCTTACATACTTCCTTATTGCACTTATTATATTACTTTATGTTGACAATATCCATGAGATATGCATGTTGAAAGTTGAAAGCAACCGCTGAAACTTAATCTTCCTTTGTGTTGTTTCAATGCCTTTACTATGAATCTATTGCTTCACGAGTTAACTCTTATGCAAGACTTATTGATGCTTGTCTTGAAAGTACTATTCATGAAAGGTCTTTGCTATATGATTCAGTTGTTTAATCATTATCTTTACCATTGCTTTGAATCGCTGCATTCATCTCATATGCTTTACAATAGTATGATTAAGATCATGTTGGTAGCATGTCACTTCAGAAATTATCTTTGTTATCGTTTACCTACTCGAGGACGAGTAGGAACTAAGCTTGGGGATGCTGATACGTCTCCAACGTATCTATAATTTCTGATGTTCCATGCTTGTTTTATGACAATACCTACATGTTTTGTTCACACTTTATGATGATTTTATGCGTTTTACGGAACTAACCTATTGACGAGATGCCGAAGTGCCAGTTCCTGTTTTCTGCTGTTTTTGGTTTCAGAAATCCTAGTAAGGAAATATTCTCGGAATTGGACGAAATCAACGCCCAGCATCTTATAATTCCACGAAGCTTCCAGAACACCCGAGAGGGACCAGAGGAGGGCCACAGGGGGCCCACACATGTGGCTGGCGCGGCCAGAGGGGGGGCCGCGCCCCCCTATTGTGTGGCGGCTCCGTAACCCCTCCGACTCCACCTCTTCACCTATAAGAAGCCCCCTGACCTAAATCTTCGATACGAAAAAGCCACGGTACGAGAAACCTTCCAGAGCCGCCGCCATCGCGAAGCCAAAATCTGGGGGACAGAAGTCTCTGTTCCAGCACGCCGCCGGGACGGGGAAGTGCCCCCGGAAGGCATCTCCATCGACACCACCGCCATCTTCATCACCGCTGCTGTCTCCCATGAGGAGGGAGTAGTTCTCCTTCGAGGCTAAGGGCTGTACCGGTAGCTATGTGGTTCATCTCTCTCCTATGTACTTCAATACAATGATCTCATGAGCTGCCTTACATGATTGAGATTCATATGAGCTTTGTATCACTACTAATCGATGTGCTACTCTAGTGATGTTATTAAAGTACTCTATTCCTCCTCCATGATGTAATGGTGACAGTGTGTGCATCATGTAGTACTTGGCGTAGTTTATGATTGTGATCTCTTGTAGATTATGAAGTTAACTATTACTATGATGGTATTGATGTGATCTATTCCTCCTTTCATAGTATGATGGTGACAGTGTGCATGCTATGTTAGTACTTGGTATAATTGCAATGATCTATCATGCACTCTAAGGTTAATTAAATATGAATATCGAATGTTGTGGAGCTTGTTAACTCCGGCATTGAGGTCCTCTTGTAGCCCTACACAATTAGTGGTGTTCATCATCCAACAAGAGAGTGTAGAGTATAGCATTTATCTATTCAGTTATGTGATCAATGTTGAGAGTGTCCACTAGTGAAAGTATGATCCCTAGGCCTTGTTTCCAAATACTGCAATCACTGCTTGTTTACTGTTTTACTGCATCTCTACTTCCTGCAATATTACTACTGCACGCCAGCAAGCTATTTTCTGTCGCCGTAGACGGTCAAGTATTTTCTGGCGCCGTTACTACTGCTCATATTCATTCATATCACCTGTATCTCACTATCTCTTCGCCGAACTAGTGCACCTATACATCTGACAAGTGTATTAGGTGTGTTGGGGACACAAGAGACTTCTTGCATTGTGATCGCAGGGTTGCTTGAGAGGGATATCTTTGACCTCTCCCTCCCTGAGTTCGATAAACCTTGGGTGATCCATTTAAGGGAAAACTTACTGCTGTTCTACAAACCTCTGCTCTTGGAGGCCCAACACTGTCTACAGGAAAAGAAGCGTGCGTAGACATCAAGCTATTTTCTGGCGCCGTTGCCGGGGACCGAAAAGCTTCCACACAAGGATTTCCTCCCTCGTCAACCACGCGCCAGTTGTGGACAGCAGACACCACTAACAAGAGTTATTGATCCATGTTGATCGATCGACACCACTAAGAAGAAGTCGTTGTTCCGCTGTTGATGATGCGCTTCCGTCGGGATCCTCCGAAGATTAGACCTAATAGGTGAGGGGCAAAGATCGTCTAACCCGCGTAGAGACCTAAGACTGATAAACTCAGATAAGAGAGAAGACTCAAAATCGCAAAGTTAAGAGGAGAAATAATATACGTAAGGAGAAAAATCAGATATAATCAGATCTATCCAATGAATTTTAGAAAATAGTTTTTGACACTAGACACAACAATGTCCATTAGCAAGGTTAACCTATAGACTGTACTAGTGGGGTACCATCAACCTGGGCTCTGATACCAACTTGTGACGCCCCGAAACCGGTACCATGAGGATTCCAACGATCCCGCTGAAATCCGTACAATATCGATCTAGAGACAACTGATACGTCTCCGACGTATCGATAATTTCTTATGTTCCATGCCACATTATTGATGTTATCTACATGTTTTATGCACACTTTATGTCATATTCGTGCATTTTCTGGAACTAACCTATTAACAAGATGCCGAAGTGCCGATTCTTTGTTTTCTGCTGTTTTTGGTTTCAGAAATCCTAGTAAGGAAATATTCTCGGAATTGGACGAAATCAAAGCCCAGGGGCCTATTTTCTCACGAAGCTTCCAGAAGTCCGAAGGAGAGACGAAGAGGGGCCACGGAGGGGCCACACCCTAGGGCGGCGCGGCCCCCCCCTTGGTCGCGCGGCCCTGTGGTGTGGGGCCCCCGTGCCGCCTCTTGACCTGCCCTTTCGCCTATAAAAAGTCTCCGTGACGAAAACCCCAGTACCGAGAACCACGATACGGAAAACCTTCAAGAGACGCCGCCGCCGCCGATCCCATCTCGGGGGATCCAGGAGATCGCCTCCGGCACCCTGCCGGAGAGGGGAATCATCTCCCGGAGGACTCTACGCCGCCATGGTCGCCTCCGGTGTGATGTGTGAGTAGTCTACCCCTGGACTATGGGTCCATAGCAGTAGCTAGATGGTTGTCTTCTCCCCATTGTGCTATCATTGTCGGATCTTGTGAGCTGCCTAACATGATCAAGATCATCTATCTGTAATTCTATATGTTGCGTTTGTTGGGATCCGATGAATAGAGAATACTTGTTATGTTGATTATCAAAGCTATGCTTATGTGTTGTTTATGATCTTGCATGCTCTCCGTTATTAGTAGATGCTTTGGCCAAGTTGATGCTAGTAACTCCAAGAGGGAGTATTTATGCTCGATAGTGGGTTCATGCCTCTGTGAATCTGGAGGAGTGACAAGAACCACTAAGGTTATGGATTTGCTGTTGCCACTAGGGATAAAACATTAGTGCTATGTTCAAGGATGTAGTCACTAGTTACATTACGCGCAATACTTAATGCAATTGTCTGTTGTTAGCAACTTAATACTGGAGGGGGTTCGGATGATAACCTGAAGGTGGACTTTTTAGGCATAGATGCAGTTGGATGGCGGTCTATGTACTTTGTCGTAATGCCCAATTAAATCTCACTATACTCATCATGATATGTATGTGCATGGTCATGCTCTCTTTATTTGTCAATTGCCCAACTGTAATTTGTTCACCCAACATGCTGTTCGTCTTATGGGAGAGACACCTCTAGTGAACTGTGGACCCCGGTCCAATTCACTTTACTGAAATACAATCTACTGCAATACTTGTTCTACTGTTTTCTGCAAACAATCATCTTCCACACAATACGGTTAACTCTTTGTTACAGCAAGCCGGTGAGATTGACAACCTCACTGTTTCGTTGGGGCAAAGTACTTTGGTTGTGTTGTGCAGGTTCCACGTTGGCGCCGGAATCTCTGGTGTTGCGCCGCACTACATCCCGCCGCCATCAACCTTCAACGTGCTTCTTGGCTCCTCCTGGTTCGATAAACCTTGGTTTCTTTCTGAGGGAAAACTTGCTGCTGTGCGCATCATACCTTCCTCTTGGGGTTGCCCAACGAACGTGTGAAATACACGCCATCAAGCATATTTTCTGGCGCCGTTGCCGGGGAGATCAAGACACGCTGCAAGGGGAGTCTCCACTTCTCAATCTCTTTACTTTGTTTTTGTCTTGCTTAGTTTTATTTACTACTTTGTTTGCTGCACTAAATCAAAATACAAAAAAATTAGTTGCTAGTTTTACTTTACTTGTTATCTTGTTTGCTATATCAAAAACACAAAAAAATTAGTTTACTTGCATTTACTTTATTCATCATGTTTCCTTTTAATTTTACCACAAAAAACATACCGGTAGGAAGTGGGTCTATAGTTGGGAGAAATAATATAGAAGAATTTTTCAATCATGTTAGTACTATTGAAAATTTTGAAGATAGACACTTGGTAGACCTTGCGCCTACTTATGAAATTGCTGCTGCACATTTAGTCCGCTTGTTGGAAACTAAATTTGTTAATCTTAATCCTATAATCCAACACATGTTCTTCACACTTGGCGATATGGAAGAAGGGGAAAAGAAAGATTTTGTATTAGAAACCCTTCTTAGAGAATTTGGTGGTCTAGCAAGAGAAGCTAGAAAGGTGTTTGCTAAATTTAATATGCTTGGTTCTCCTACTAATTTTGTTAGTCTCCTTGAAAAGATGGATATGGATAGAATAAGATTCACTAATAATATTGATGATGGAGGGGAGATAAAAGCACCAATACCATGTAAGCTCTTAGCTATGAATGATGCATTAGAAAATAACTATGCTTGGCTAGTTCCTGAAAATTTATTTGATGAGAGTAGCACGCCTACGACTAATGAAAAGGGAGATGCTGAAACTTATGTATCCAATATACTATGCCTAGTTGAGAAAACTCCACACCCCGCTGAGAATGCATCACCCTTCGATAATACTTGATACACACTTTCTGCGCCTAGCTGAAAGGCGTTAAAGAAAAGCGCTTATGGGAGACAACCCATGTTTTTACCTACAGTACTTTAATTTTATTTTGTGTCTTGGAAGTTGTTTACTACTGTAGCAACCTCTCCTTATCTTAGTTTTGTGTTTTGTTGTGCCAAGTTAAGCCGTTGATAGAAAAGTAAGTACTAGATTTGGATTACTGCACAGTTCCAGATTTCTTTGCTGTCACGAATCTGGGTCTACCTCCCTGTAGGAAACTCAGAAAATTAAGCCAATTTACGTGCATGATCCTCAGATATGTACGCAACTTTCATTCAATTTGAGCATTTTCATTTGAGCAAGTCTGGTGCCATTTTAAAATTTGTCAATACGAACTGTTCTGTTTTGACAGATTCTGCCTTTTATTTCGCATTGCCTCTTTCGCTATGTTGGATGAATTTCTTTGATCCACTGATGGCGTGTATTTCACACGTTCGTTGGGCAACCCCAAGAGGAAGGTATGATGCGCACAGCAGCAAGTTTTCCCTCAGAAAGAAACCAAGGTTTATCGAACCAGGAGGAGCCAAGTAGCACGTTGAAGGTTGATGGCGGCGAGATGTAGTGCGGCGCAACACCAGGGATTCCGGCGCCAACGTGGAACCTGCACAACACAACCAAAGTACTTTGCCCCAACGAAACAGTGAGGTTGTCAATCTCACCGGCTTGCTGTAACAAAGAGTTAACCGTATTGTGTGGAAGATGATTGTTTGCAGAAAACAGTAGAACAAGTATTGCAGTAGATTGTATTTCAGTAAAGAGAATTGGACCGGGGTCCACAGTTCACTAGAGGTGTCTCTCCCATAAGACGAACAGCATGTTGGGTGAACAAATTACAGTTGGGCAATTGACAAATAAAGAGAGCATGACAATGCACATACATATCATGATGAGTATAGTGAGATTTAATTGGGCATTACGACAAAGTACATAGACCGCCATCCAACTGCATCTATGCCTAAAAAGTCCACCTTCAGGTTATCATCCGAACCCCCTCCAGTATTAAGTTGCAAGCAACAGACAATTGCATTAAGTATGGTGCGTAATGTAATCAACAACTACATCCTTAGACATAGCATCAATGTTTTATCCCTAGTGGCAACAGCACAACACAACCTTAGAACTTTCTCATCCTTTGTCCCGGTGTCAATGCGAGCATGAACCCACTATCGAGCATAAGTACTCCCTCTTGGAGTTACAAGCATCTACTTGGCCAGAGCATCTACTAGTAACGGAGAGCATGCAAGATCATAAACAACACATAAGCATAACTTTGATAATCAACATAACAAGTATTCTCTATTCATCGGATCCCAACAAACGCAACATATAGAATTACAGATAGATGATCTTGATCATGTTAGGCAGCTCACAAGATCCGACAATGATAGCACAATGGGGAGAAGACAACCATCTAGCTACTGCTATGGACCCATAGTCCAGGGGTAGACTACTCACACATCACACCGGAGGCGACCATGGCGGCGTAGAGTCCTCCGGGAGATGATTCCCCTCTCCGGCAGGGTGCCGGAGGCGATCTCCTGGATCCCCCGAGATGGGATCGGCGGCGGCGGCGTCTCTGGAAGGTTTTCCGTATCGTGGTTCTCGATGCGGGGTTTCGTCACGGAGGCTATTTGTAGGCGGATGGCCAGTGTCGGGGGCCACACGTGGGGGCCACACCATAGGGCGGCGCGGGCCCCCCCGGGCCGCGCCGCCACGTGGTGTCGCCACCTCGTGGCCCCACTTCGTGTGTTCTTCGGTCTTCTGGAAGCTCCGTGGAAAAATAGGCCCCTGGGCTTTGATTTTGTCCAATTCCGAGAATATTTCCTTACTAGGATTTCTGAAACCAAAAACAGCAGAAAACAGCAACTGGCACTTCGGCATCTTGTTAATAGGTTAGTTCCAGAAAATGCACGAATATGACATAAAGTGTGCATAAAACATGTAGATAACATCAATAATGTGGCATGGAACATAAGAAATTATCGATACGTCGGAGACGTATCATCCACTAATGTCCAGTAGCATTATGCAATGTCCAGAAGTGTTAAGAATGATTGTGTCACCTCTGAATATGTCAATTTATAATGTGCACTAACCCTCTAATGAGTTGTTTCGAGTTTGGTGTGGAGGAAGTTTTCAAGGATCAAGAGAGGAGTATGATGCAACATGATCAAGGAGAGTGAAAGCTCTAAGCTTGGGGATGCACCCGGTGGTTCACCCCTGCATATATCAAGAAGACTCAAGTGTCTAAGCTTGGGGATGCCCAAGGCATCCCCTTCTTCATCGACAACATTATCAGGTTCCTCCCCTGAAACTATATTTTTATTCCATCACATCTTATGTGCTTTTTCTTGGAGCGTCGGTTTGTTTTTGTTTTTTGTTTTTGTTTGAATAAATGGATCCTAGCATTCACTTTATGGGAGAGAGACACGCTCCGCTGTAGCATATGGACAAGTATGTCCTTGGTTTCTACTCATAGTATTCATGGCGAAGTTTCTCCTTCGTTAAATTGTTATATGGTTGGAATTGGAAAATGATACATGTAGTAATTGCTATAAATGTCTTGGGTAATGTGATACTTGGCAATTGTTGTGCTCATGATTAAGCTCTTGCATCATATACTTTGCACCCATTAATGAAGAAATACATAGAGCATGCTAAAATTTGGTTTGCATATTTGGTTTCTCTAAGGTCTAGATAATTTCTAGTATTGAGTTTGAACAACAAGGAAGACGGTGTAGAGTCTTATAATGTTTTCAATATGTCTTTTATGTGAGTTTTGCTGCACCGGTTCATCCTTGTGTTTGTTTCAAATAAGCCTTGCTAGCCTAAACCTTGTATCGAGAGGGAATACTTCTCATGCATCCAAAATACTTGAGCCAACCACTATGCCATTTGTGTCCACCATACCTACCTATACTACATGGTATTTTCCGCCATTCCAAAGTAAATTGCTTGAGTGCTACCTTTAAAATTCCATCATTCACCTTTGCAATATATAGCTCATGGGACAAATAGCTTTAAACTATTGTGGTATTGAATATGTAATTATGCACTTTATCTCTTATTAAGTTGCTTGTTGTGCGATAACCATGTTTACTGGGGACGCCATCAACTACTCTTTGTTGAATTTCATGTGAGTTGCTATGCATGTTCGTCTTGTCTGAAGTAAGAGAGATCTACCACCATATGGTTAAGCATGCATATGTTAGAGAAGAACATTGGGCCGCTAACTAAAGCCATGCTCCATGGTGGAAGTTTCAGTTTTGGACAGCAATCCTCAAATCTCAAATGAGAAAATTATTAATTGTTGTTATATGCTTATGCATAAAAGAGGAGTCCATTATCTGTTGTCTATGTTGTCCCGGTATGGATGTTTAAGTTGAAGAATAATCAATAGCGAGAAATCCAATGCGAGCTTTCTCCTTAGACCTTTGTACAGGTGGCATAGAAGTACCCCTTTGTGACACTTGGTAAAAACAATGCATTGTGATGATCCGGTAGTCCAAGCTAATTAGGACAAGGTGCGGGCACTATTAGTATACTATGCATGAGGCTTGCAACTTGTAAGATATAATTTACATGATACATATGCTTTATTACTACCGTTGACAAAATTGTTTCATGTTTTCAAAATCAAAGCTCTAGCACAAATATAGCAATCGATGCTTTTCCTCTATGGAGGACCATTCTTTTACTTTCAATGTTGAGTCAGTTCACCTATTTCTCTCCACCTCAAGAAGCAAACACTTGTGTGAACTGTGCATTGATTCCTACATACTTGCTTATTGCACTTATTATATTACTCTATGTTGACAATATCCATGAGATATACATGTTACAAGTTGAAAGCAACCGCTGAAACTTAATCTTCTTTTGTGTTGCTTCAATACCTTTACTTTGAATTATTGCTTTATGAGTTAACTCTTATGCAAGACTTATTGATGCTTGTCTTGAAGTGCTATTCATGAAAAGTCTTTGCTATATGATTCACTTGTTTACTCATGTCATATACATTGTTTTGATCGCTGCATTCACTACATATGCTTTACAAATAGTATGATCAAGATTATGATGGCATGTCACTCCAGAAATTATCTGTGTTATCGTTTTACCTGCTCGGGACGAGCAGAACTAAGCTTGGGGATGCTGATACGTCTCCGACGTATCGATAATTTCTTATGTTCCATGCCACATTATTGATGTTATCTACATGTTTTATGCACACTTTATGTCATATTCGTGCATTTTCTGGAACTAACCTATTAACAAGATGCCGAAGTGCCGATTCTTTGTTTTCTTGCTGTTTTTGGTTTCAGAAATCCTAGTAAGGAAATATTCTCGGAATTGGACGAAATCAAAGCCCAGGGGCCTATTTTCTCACGAAGCTTCCAGAAGTCCGAAGGAGAGACGAAGAGGGGCCACGGAGGGGCCACACCCTAGGGCGGCGCGGCCCCCCCCTTGGCCACGCGGCCCTGTGGTGTGGGGCCCCCGTGCCGCCTCTTGACCTGCCCTTTCGCCTATAAAAAGTCTCCGTGACGAAAACCCCAGTACCGAGAACCACGATACGGAAAACCTTCCAGAGACGCCGCCGCCGCCGATCCCATCTCGGGGGATCCAGGAGATCGCCTCCGGCACCCTGCCGGAGAGGGGAATCATCTCCCGGAGGACTCTACGCCGCCATGGTCGCCTCCGGTGTGATGTGTGAGTAGTCTACCCCTGGACTATGGGTCCATAGCAGTAGCTAGATGGTTGTCTTCTCCCCATTGTGCTATCATTGTCGGATCTTGTGAGCTGCCTAACATGATCAAGATCATCTATCTGTAATTCTATATGTTGCGTTTGTTGGGATCCGATGAATAGAGAATACTTGTTATGTTGATTATCAAAGCTATGCTTATGTGTTGTTTATGATCTTGCATGCTCTCCGTTATTAGTAGATGCTTTGGCCAAGTTGATGCTAGTAACTCCAAGAGGGAGTATTTATGCTCGATAGTGGGTTCATGCCTCTGTGAATCTGGAGGAGTGACAAGAACCACTAAGGTTATGGATGTGCTGTTGCCACTAGGGATAAAACATTAGTGCTATGTTCAAGGATGTAGTCACTAGTTACATTACGCGCAATACTTAATGCAATTGTCTGTTGTTAGCAACTTAATACTGGAGGGGGTTCGGATGATAACCTGAAGGTGGACTTTTTAGGCATAGATGCAGTTGGATGGCGGTCTATGTACTTTGTCGTAATGCCCAATTAAATCTCACTATACTCATCATGATATGTATGTGCATGGTCATGCTCTCTTTATTTGTCAATTGCCCAACTGTAATTTGTTCACCCAACATGCTGTTCGTCTTATGGGAGAGACACCTCTAGTGAACTGTGGACCCCGGTCCAATTCACTTTACTGAAATACAATCTACTGCAATACTTGTTCTACTGTTTTCTGCAAACAATCATCTTCCACACAATACGGTTAACTCTTTGTTACAGCAAGCCGGTGAGATTGACAACCTCACTGTTTCGTTGGGGCAAAGTACTTTGGTTGTGTTGTGCAGGTTCCACGTTGGCGCCGGAATCTCTGGTGTTGCGCCGCACTACATCCCGCCGCCATCAACCTTCAACGTGCTTCTTGGCTCCTCCTGGTTCGATAAACCTTGGTTTCTTTCTGAGGGAAAACTTGCTGCTGTGCGCATCATACCTTCCTCTTGGGGTTGCCCAACGAACGTGTGAAATACACGCCATCAACAACCTCCGACACGACGCGCGTGATGAATAACACGCGTGATGCCAGCGGAATTATCACGAGCAGTAACGTTACAACATGTTTACAATAGAGGCCACAAGAAACATATATTACAACAATGACTCCAACGAGTCAAGATACAAATATACAATACGAAGATCGAAATCATACAAAAGATCAAATACATCCGAGTACGGACAAGATAGAAATTGGACTAAGAGTTCTGAAGATACCCAGTGGCGTCCATAACCCTGCCCAGGCCATGCCGGAAGGGTAACCTTGGTAACGTCGTCATCTCAAACCTGCGAAAGTCGGTCCAAGGGTTGCCGACAAAAGGGAGAGGAGAGACAAAAGAGAAAAAAGGCGAGGGTAAATACCAATGGCACATACTTGCGAGACAAGACCAGTTGTGCTTGCTGGTGGGCGGTATAAACATCGCCCGACTATATGGTGGATTTTAGCGGCAGCAAAGCTTGACTAACTTATAGAGACACACTACAACATTCGTCTAACAGAGAAGGTAAGAGAGCGCATAAGCTAGAAGTTCTATACTCTGCAAACATAACCCATCTGATGTGTTCCCCCTTCACAAAAGACGAAGTACTAACAAGGGCACAGACTCGATGACAAGTTATATTAAGTAACAGTTGTAGTAATGCTAATTTACTATGCAAGTTATTAACAAATTATTAGCAGCAACATAAAGGTGTATGTTGTTCTATGATCGAGTTAAACAGCTCCAAGTCGTCCATAACCGCGGACACGGCTTTTCGAAAAGATGTACACCATGCAGGGGTTGCCCAAATGTAACCATACGCATGCTCGACCCACTTACGACAGGTGGCTGTCTCACAACAAGACCATTCCCAGTTCAACAAAAAAGTCTAGGGGGACACCCGACTAAGCTACCCGTATCGAAGTTCGGTCGTACTCCGAAGCGGACTCAGGGTTTGCGTTAAAGGATAGGCGTGCAAACCACACGCTTCGCTAAATGTTTCGCGGGTACAATACATAATATAAACACTCGAATGCAGCAGGAAGTAAACACCCGAAGGCAACATTATATAAACATACATGCGCCAAATAACTAACTTGAGAAAAGGTAATGGGTGAGGGTGATCCCAGAACTCGGGTCCTAAGGGACATTAGTGAGTCAAAGTTCCGATGTTTTCACAAAGGGACTCACATATGCCACTGCTTACAATTTTAGTTGTTAGCAATAAAGTAAAGTGTGATTATCTTCAACAACTGATATAGCTTGTGATAACCTCCCAACAAACCCAACATATATAAAGATAACAACAGATTCCAAAATATGCGCTACGACTCGCAAATGCTCAACCAACAAACAATGGTGATAAGTAGCGGATATCTGACATGGCTCATATGGAAAACTGTGCAATAGGACACGTGGCACAATAGAATCGCAACGTATGGCTAGCAGGAGATCAACGAGACAGAAACTGTAAAATTGGTGAAGGAGGTGGGCTCGGCTGTGAAAAGCTGCAGAAGAACTTGTCGAACAACTCGTCGTGTCTCACAACACCACTTCGTAATCCTATCCGGGAAGAATCAAATGCTGGAACACACAACAAATGTGAATCTTACAACTACAAAATAATAACCGGCATGATGAAGATGATATGCATGGCATTGCAACGATGGTGCAATGCAGTTATCCAATTTAAGCGGGATCGGAACCCCGGACAAACAATTATTAGATTGAACTTGCATTTCTACCGACAAATTTAAATGTTTATTAGCATGACAAGATATGGCAGGGGTGAGATACTTCAATAATAAACGGAGCGGGGGAAACCACGTCGGTGTTCCAAAATACTACGCATATATGTGAGGTGAAATACACAAACTATCACGGCACGACATGATGCGAGATGCAAACAAATGTATGGATGGCATATTAATGTTCAGTGCATTTTTCTGATCAAAATTCATATATAACACCTTTTATTTTGAATTACCATTTAAAAGTTATTAACAGATTGGTTTTTATTAATTACTAGTAAATTTGCCCATGCGTTGCAACGGGAAACACAAGGCAAATAATATCTTGTGCGAGAGTGGCATGTTCTACTTTGACAAAACTATCGTCTAACCTCTTGTGATCCCGCTTGGCGGACGTTATGTGCTGGCGGAGCTGGTTCCTCCTGGCGTAACTTGCATGTTGAAATACTCGATGACCTAAGTAGGGATGGCATTTGGGAGCGTGACATCGTTCTCGACGCAGTCGTCCTTGATCAAGCGGTGGATGCGACAGAGTTGCTGCCTCGGGTGAACTCTTCTTCTCTACGACCTTGCCAGAGATGCCGCCACCACTAAAAATTAATGCTCTTTTTAACATGGACATGTTCCTACTCCATGAATCACTATAAACAAACCAGTTGATACATCTATGTACCCCCTCTGATCCGAAAAAGTGTCGGTGGTTAGTAGTATTTTTATAATTATACCCTTCTAAAAAAACGATTAATGCAATGGCCTTACTACTGTCTAGCGTAGAGTCCTGGACCCGTCAAGATGGACTCCAGATTGGAATCTTACCATGGATGAGACCGGGTGGATCCCCGTCGCTGGGCAGGCGGCAAGTCCGCCTGCAGCGGCGATCAGCTAGGCTTCCATCAGCGGCAGGTCCAAGAACGACACATCTCCTAGTGTGTGCAGGTGTGTGGCCATCGCATCATGGAGCCCCTCCGCCGCACGCGCGATGTAGCCAGGCGAGCTCGACGGAACGACGTGACGGCGTGGTTCATGGGGGGCGCTGCCACTGGCGTTGTTTTTAGGGTTGGGTGGGGATCGACGGAAGTGGTCCGGTTTGGTGGTTCCTCTGCGTGCGTTTCAGGATGGTTCGGTTGGATGTAGTGCGGGTTGATTAAAATAGAAGCGCGAGAGTTTTTTGTAAAATGTTCCGCCCAACATTTTTTTTTAGATCCTAGGGAGTAAAAAATATCCAATGAGGAAATTGTAGTCCCATTTACTGCTTTCTTTCAAATTTGAATACAATTTGAGAGGCCATTGGACCACAACGTAGAAATGGTTCTAAAAAAATCAAATCCCTCGTTGTGTCGGAATAACAAAATAAAAAAACAAATAATATATTTCTGGAGATATTCAAGTTGTGCATGACCCAACAACATATCTTATTGATAGCTTTTGAATTACATACTCCAGTATTTCACTATGTTTTCCCGTTAATCTCCATAAGGTCTCTCATTTGGTCTTTTTCCTCCATCTTGTAAGCTAGCTAAATCTAAATGAAAGATCAATTAATTGGCGTACATGTGCAGCAAGGAAACAGAAAAATTCAGGATATGACCATCAGTCCGCCTAGAATAAGGGAGTAAAAAATATCCAAATGAGGAAATTGTAGTCCCATTTACTGCTTTCTTTCAAATTTGAATACAATTTGAGAGGCCATTGGACCACAACATAGAAATGGTTCTAAATAAATCAAATCCCTCGTTGTGTCGGAATAACAAAATACAAAAACAAATAATATATTTCTGGAGATATTCAAGTTGTGCATGACCCAACAACATATCTTATTGATAGCTTTTGAATTACATACTCCAGTATTTCACTATGTTTTCCCGTTAATCTCCATAAGGTCTCTCATTTGGTCTTTTCCCTCCATCTTGTAAGCTAGCTAAATCTAGGGGGATTTTATAATTTGCCACACTTTTCTTTGCACTTCTATCATTTGCTATTTTATGTGTCACCGACAGGTGGTGGTCATGTGGCAAATAATAGATATTTTAAAGAAAACGTGGCTAATCATAAAATATTACATGTGCGGCGAGGAAACAGAAAAATTCAGGATATGACCATCAGTTCCCCAACCGCATGTGCAGAATAATCTAAAGAATCGCGGCCGTCTTTGTTCTTGCACGAATTAGCACCGCAGCTCGAGAAGTTCCCAAAGACAGTCGAGCCCGCACGCTGGTGACCGAGCCGTCGACACGGGCTGCCCAAGAAGTCCAAGAGCTTCGGCCGCCGTGGTAGCGCGCTCGTCGCTTCCGGCAACGGATGGACCCAAGATCTTGAGGACGAGATGCAGGGCCTCCTCCGGGTCATCTTGCAAGGCTACATCGTTCATGGTGTATGCATAAGGCGTACCTGACGACGCTGATGTGCATGTAGGGGATGGGATCGAGTAGATGAATACGCGTGCGTTCGTGAGGCCACCCATACAAGACCAGAATACGGCGGCGGCCGCATGACGTTAGGGCTTGGTAACCATTGTGACGATGCAGATCGGAGTATGGCGGCGGCGGCATTGTGCACCCTAGGCCATGGTTACATTTTTTTGAGTTCACGTTATGATCTATTGGGATTGAAGGGGAAGATGCAATACCGAAGGGGTATGAAAAAAAATTATGAAGGATATTGGTGGGTAATTTTTCTAACTCTAATGTCGTTAAATATCTCCAAGATCCATTGGCTATAATCAGTTAACTAGTAAAATTAACGGACGGATGTTTCTGATTATTGTGGAATTTTCTAGCTAATTCTCTAATTTCTAGTAGCCCGTAATTTACTTTTAATATCTAATAGATAGATAGATAGGTATCCCAAGGTCCAAATCCTTAAAAAAAATCCTATCAGCTTCCTTTGAATCAAAGGAGCCTTTTAAATGTAGGGGCTCTTTGATTCAACGGATATACATAGGAATTTCAGATCTTTAGAAATTTTCTATTGTGTTTATTTTATTTGTAAGATTGAATTTCATTGAAATTTTCCCTAAAGAATTCTTCGCACTAGATTTTATACAAAATCTAACATTCACTTAAAGTTGATTTTTAGTTCTTTGTTCCCTGTAATAGAATCAAACAGAGCATGTTGCATGATCTTGAATTTTTCTTATTGCTGCAGGCGAATTAGATAAAGTCGTGTGCATCAATTGATTGTGGAGGCTGGACCTACCCCTTATCGAAAAAAAATATTTCACCTACGATCTACTCGGTGGGTTTCCGCGTGGGGGAAGAGCAGAGGATGACACATCCATAGGTACACGTATGATCGAATACAGAGCTCGACGTACGTACCGCTGAACGATTTGACCTCTCTTTCTAGAGCTTTGAATAGACAAATATGGCTCCTCCCTCGTCCCCATTTGCTTCTCCCCTGTGAAATCCATCATCTCGACGTGACATCTCCATACCCCCCCCCCATCGACAGCATTTAATTCGAAGACAAGCTGCTGCTGCAGCCTGGCGAGGTGTGTGTAGCTATCCCATGGCCAACAAGAGGACAGGGAAGAGAGAGAGACTGAGTAGACGATGATGATATGAGAGAGAATGTGAAGTGACAACTGAGGTGACGACCTTTTCTGCAATGTGGAAAGAATCGCCATCCTCCCTCCTCTCTCTGCCCCACGAGGCTTGATATCTGCGCTCATGGCTGGGTCCCAACCCCTTGTCTCCCTTGCCTCCTCCCTTTACATAGAGGCTATCTTCTTCTACCTCTTGGTCTCCTCGCCAACAGCTCAGGGAGCTCTCATCTGCTGCCTCCACCTCCGATGAACTAGCCGAGCCTTCTTTCCCCTCCTTCATCGTCTTCTTGGTACTTTACTCGTTCTCCGCTTGATCTACTTGCAGATTTTCGTGCGTTTACCCTCGATCTTGATCGACGCTCTTTGATTTTTCACCCTATGTTTATTTGATTCTAGGGCATGCATACATGAACATAGGCATACATGCCTACACATAATCGAGTAAATCTTTCAATTTGGGAATTAAGAACCAATAGCTTCAATAAATCGCGCATCTCCCCCTCGTCTGATTCCGTTTTATTCTTCCATTTTGAGTGACTAGGTGTCTTCTGCGTGTGAATTTTATCTTCTCTGCACCAAGCAAGAAAACATGTATTCTATTTATACCACTAGTGCGGCTGTTTGTTCTAGCTAGGGTTCCATTAATTCCAAACCGTGCGTGTGCGAGTTTGACCGGCAAGAGCTATCCAATTAAGTGACCTCGCCCATCGATTGCCATCACTGTGCAGGTAGCTAGCTACCTTGGGAGTTCTTGCTATATCCTGCAGATTGTTTCTGTTTTTGCCATGTCTTGTGTTGTTTCTTTCCCTCTCTGCATTTCTGCATGTCTCAGCCTGTTTGTGTCAGCTCTTTGCATGGCTGCCAAAGCTCAGCTCAGCTCTGATCTTTCATTAAACATAGTTGTATGTAGTGTACTTATGGTAGGTGTCAGCTTGCCTGGAGGAAACCCTAGTTCTTGCTGAATCTTGATAGCCGCAGCTAGGATAAATTGAACAGGGAGAGCGAGATATATAGTTGGTCAAGAACCAAACTGACCATCCCATGGCTATCACAGAACACATGCATTATTCACACTGACACTAATTGCTAGCTAGAAATCTATTTATTGCAGTGGTTTGACCATCGGTCAGTGCCGGCATTGTGTTACTAATTATGGCATGGTAGTGCAGGTCCAGATCTGAGCTGACAAGCAGCTAGCCACGACCCAAGAGAAGGAAGGGTCAGTCAGGCGGCGGCGGCAATGGACATGACCGGTGTGGCCGTGGCGGACAGCCCTAGCAGCGTCGTCGGAGGAACGTCGTCCGCGTTGGGGGCGCCGCGGCCGAGCAGGTACGAGTCGCAGAAGCGGCGTGACTGGCAGACGTTCGGGCAGTACCTGCGGAACCACCGGCCGCCGCTAGAGCTTGCCCGGTGCAGCGGCGCGCATGTCCTGGAGTTCCTACGCTACCTCGACCAGTTCGGCAAGACCAAGGTGCACGCGGCGGGGTGCCCCTTCTTCGGCCACCCCTCGCCGCCTGCGCCATGCCCGTGCCCGCTGAAGCAAGCGTGGGGCAGCCTTGACGCGCTGGTGGGCCGCCTCCGCGCCGCCTTCGAGGAGCACGGCGGCCGGCAGGAGGCCAATCCGTTCGGCGCGCGCGCCGTTAGGCTCTACCTCCGCGACGTCCGCGACAGCCAGGCCAAGGCGCGCGGCATCGCCTACGAGAAGAAGCGACGGAAGAGGAATCCGGCGTCGAAGCAGAAGACACGGCAGGGGCAGGAGGAGACGCAGGTCGAGGTGGTGAGGCACTGTGGCATGGTGGATCACCCGGCGGCGCACGCGCAGTACCTGTTCCCTATGCATTCGCAGTACCTGTTCCAGGGCCACTTCCTGGCGCCGGCTCCCGACGGGGATCCCGCCGGAGCGCTGGAGGGCGGCGTGGTTCACGGCGCAGGGGAGGACATAGTGATGGTCATGGCGGCGGCGGCCGCGGCCGCCGAGTCTCACGCGGCGGGTTGCATGATGCCGCTGCCGCTCTCCGTGTTCAACTAGCTCGAATGATCGATGCAATGCTCCATGTAGAAAGTTAAATTAAGTAGGACTGAGTAAGTTAATTAAGTATGCGGGTTTATTTTGCTAATGGCGGCGATGCCTCGTTAGGCTGAGTTGTCTCGACATTTGGAACACAGCTAGCTCTAGGTTTGTTCCAACTCTTCCTCGAGTAGTCGACTACTAGCACTTGTGGTGAACGTATGAAATTGCCTTCTTGATTTAAATTTGAGGTACTAATCTCTGTGCTATGCATACATGGTTTTGTTGGCGAAGTTCAAAAAGCTGGCAAGATTGACATATTCAAACTAACCGCTAGCTGATTGATGAGTGTCCATTTGTGTGTTGCACTGTTGCTTGATCTCATGGCGGTTAGCACAGTGTGACTGACTCGAAGTTTATTGAACTTCATATGTCCCAGTTTTCAGAGTCATTGTACAATCAACTTTAGGGAAAGTGTAATGGCACTATAGTCCAGAGGGGAAAAATTTCTTTGGTACAATCAAACACATCTCATCCTCCTATAGGATTTAACTAGTCATAACATTTCAATGATATGCTTTTCCTATTTCTATGCTTTTCCTTTTTCATGGTTTTCCTATTTATGAATCAAATGAGCCCTTAATGGCTAAGGAACCCTCGTGATTTTTTTAAAAGATATGCATAATGTGATGCTTGGTTAAGTTCCGGCAGTGATGGAAAAATTCTACAGGAATATTATTGGGCTCATGTGCTTTATTAAAATCCATCGAGAAAAGGGTATGTTCCACTTCCTCAACAGTAAAGATTCTAGCTGGCCAGTAGAGATACATTTTACATGAAGGACATCCAAGATAAAGAAGATTACAAAAACATCCTAAAATTTTGCAAAGAGGACGGCGGGAGCAAACCACGCCATATCTTGATAGCCTCCAACATGGCACTACGGCCTGGAGATTATAGATCCTTCGCCGGCAGCTAGACGCCAGCATCAAGGGGGGAGCAGCTGCCCTTCAACCATGATGGTCGACAACAAACTCACCGTCGAGAAATTGCTCCCAGCAGTAGCTGCACCCATGCCACATCCCTGCCATAATCCACTTCTGTAGAACACATTACCGCTCTGCATCTTCCCCTCGCCTCCAAGGCCGGCCGAAAAAGGCTTCGATGCACGACGCCACAAAAATAAGGAGATGGCCACAACCGCCCTTATTCAAGGGCCTTGGCCTCTGCAACTCCTCCATCACCCTCCCACCTCGGGAGCTGGCTGGAAAAACTTGAGGACATCGATCCAATACCGAGCAGCATCACTTGAAGGAGCAATCCCAGAGGTATTCCTCCAGCTCTGCCAGACACCGCACTGCTCTCCTCCTCCCATCACCGCCATGGCCAGCCAGGAGAAGAATCAAAGCAAGGAATCTCCAGAAGAAGATGAAGAAGACCACAACCTTATTAATGGAGTCCCAGATGGAAGGAATCCCCACCGCCTCCGACTCCAACCGCTGAAGCACCACGACCGGAAATCTCACAACCGAGCAGTACCATATCTGGCTCAGAGAGATCAATACTTTGCTCCAAACTAAGCGCATATAACCCATTACCGTCATCCAGCCGAAAGACCAAACCCTACCCTGTACAACCCACATCCTCCTCCCATGTCCATGTTGGCCACCAGCACCGCCGGGGGAGCAGGGGGAAAGGAGAAGTGGAGTCGAGTCGACTCTAAAGGATAATGACGAGAGATAAAGTTGGGGAGAAAATGAGAGCCGGTGGTCTAAGATTCTAGTTAGTTAGGGTTTCCTCTTTCATTCGACACGAATATTGCGAGGAGCAGGACCAAAAATGTTTTGTAACACTGAGTAGCATGGCGTAAAAAGTTTTTTTTGTTCCATCCCTCGTAACATCTTCATCTTTGAAACAATGAAAATGTATTTCTCCTCTTCCTTCCATTTGCCACTCTAAGGAAATAAGCTGAGTTTTGATCATCTTTAAGTATTCAATTTTGGTTATCTGAAGCGAATATAACTGTTCATCAGCATAAATTTCATGCAGCTCCACTAGAATATTTGTTCTTCTAACATATTCCTCGGTGGACTAGGGAATAATTCTTACTAGCTCATCTAAAAGGGATAGTTATTCTTGTAACTCCTTTTTCTTTTTTCTAATTTTGCCAAACAAGTTAAATCAGCCCCACCCCTAAAAATGCTTCATGAATCTTGTTAACTTGATATTTAAAATGTCAATGGGATCATAAATATTCACATGTTGATTTTAAAAAATCAACAGTAGGAAGGGAATCATCTCTTTTCCACCAAGCAATATAAAAAAATTATCTAGTATTATTTTTGGTGCAGTAACGTTTACATTATCAGTCATTAACAACAAGGGACTATGATCCGATAACTCTGACACAAGTTTCCTAAATTGCACAAGGGAAAATAAATCCTGCCACGCAAGAGACATTAACACTCTGTCTAATTTCCCAAGAGTAGCTAGGGAATCTCTGTTCATTGGTACAAGTGTACAAGCCACTAGACATGTTAATCTCTCATGGGCCCAACATATGACTAATGGAACTAGAATTATTATAGAATCTAGAAAAAGGAGTCTTCTAATTTTTATCGCCACAATGTCTAATGATATTGAAATTGCCCCAAATTATATAAGGTGCATCAATCTCATGTCAAAAAGATGACATTTGAGCTAGGAAATCGTCTTTAAATTCATCATGTGCAGCAACGCCACTAATAACCAGCACTTACATTTTTCACATGGTCCGATAGATCTATGTGAAAGATATAATTGGCATTAGGATCTACTCTTCGAAAGAAACTTGGGGAAAAAAATAAAACCGTGTTTAGAAAGAACTAGACACTTTTTTGATATAGTAGAAGCGAGACTTGCCGTGACAATTTTGAAATTCGTCCCTGACAGGAATCGAACACCGGTCGTTGGGGTGCGCCACTGCAACCCCAAACACTAGGCTAAGCCCACGTCGTCAAAAAAATAAAACCATGTCTAGGAGGAACTATACACTTTTTGATATAGTAGAAGCGGGATTTGGCGTGAGAATTCCGGAATTCGTCCCTGACAGGAATTGAACTCCGATCGTTGGGGTGCGCCACTGCGACCCCAACCACTGGGCTAAGCCACGTCGTCGAAAGAAACTTGGGAAACTAGGGAAATTTTTTCTTCATAGTTTCGTGGAGGCAACGAAATCAATGGCATGATCATTAATAGATTCACTGAGGCATGAAGCCATGCTTTCTTCCCTTCCCTTGTATTATTCGAGAAAGCACCTTTTATTTAAATAAAAAATATTCACACCAATCAAAGATGCCCTAAGCATGATTTCTTTATGGATAGTACATCAAAGGAATTGGAGATTTGACGAGAATTAGCTTTCAAGATTCCTCCTCTTGAAGAGCTTAGTTGCATTATTCAAGCTAGCTAGGTAATACTTGTGATGGCAAAATTAACCTAGCTAGCATACTGCAGTAAGGGCATTTCCAGGGCCCTACATCTCCAGCGGCTCGACGCAAATGAATGAAAGTGATCCTTTTTATTCACGTGGATAAAAGATGGGTCTGTCCGAGCCCAGCGGCTAGACGCATAGTGACTGGGCTATCCGCCAAGACGCATTCCTGACCTAAATTTGGGCAGTGAATGCGTCTGCACAGACGCAACACGTGATACCTTCCGCCTTCCTTGGGACCGCCTGGCATCGACCATGTCTGCTTCATCTTCTACGTGGCGCGGGATAATTAGGCGGGGCGACGTTGCTTCTGCATCCTGTCAAGTGAATTAATGACCACACAGCGATGTAGGTTCCCCGGGCCTACCGATGGGTGTCGGCCTTAATGCGCGCCACCACTCCCTCGACTGCCTCCAGTGTATAAAATGGGCCGTTGCCACATCCATTCTTCACACAACCCAAGCAACCTCCCCAATCCCCAACCCTAACGCCTTCATCCACCTTCTCCCCACGTGCTCCATGACGGGTCCTAGGGGCCGAGTTTGGGGCGCGCCGTAGCCAGAGCAGGGTGGTCGTGTTGGATCTGCACCACCAGCACACTCGCCATCGCATGTGTACTCGTCTTCCCATGCTGACTCGGAGTGGAGGCACGACCAGGACTTCGAGTTTGTCATCCACATCACCAAGAACCCTTTTGGGAGAAAGAAACTTCCTGATAAGTTTGCGGAGTTTCTCGCCGCTCGGGAGCCAGTCGACGTGCACCTGCGAGAAGAGTTTCTCGCCGCCCGGGAGCTGGTCGACGTGAACCTACGGGAAGCCAGCTGCGGATTTTTCTAGTGGCCCGTCAACGTCTGGTTCAACGGATAAGGCAAGATATACCTCGTCTTTGGTTTCAAGAAGTTTGCGCGTGCCTACATCCAGGTCAGTTGCCTGATGCACTGCCTCTATGAAGACGACAATGACATGAGTGTCAGGGTGTTCGATGACTCATCCTGCCGCAGGTACTACCACAGCAATGACTCCAACAACGACAAGTGTCAGTTTAAACCACTAGTCCAAATTTTAATTGCGTCGAACTGTTGGGGCTAACCCTGACCCAAATGGACAAACCATTCAAAACGGCTAATTTGATGTCCGCGGCCCTATCCAAACGGACGTAGACAAGGCCGCAGAAAATGTCCTAATATTTGTATTTGTATGCGATTTTTGTTTTCAACGCAACATGTCCGAGACATGGTAGATGCATTTTACACCTGATCTGGATGGCCATTTCCTCACGATGGATCCACACGCATAGATAATGCACTCTTATATTCAGAGTATCTCCAGCCGTCTCCCCGACGAGGCCCCTGGTAGCCTTTTTTTTACATCCGGATGACAATATTCAGTCCAACCGCGCTCTCGGCTCCTCGTTTTCTTCCGGATTTGGCCTTTCATCCGTTCGGAGAGCCCAGGACATCCCGGCCTACGGGGTGCATTTGGGGACTCCGAACGAGAGAAAAGCGGGGACGGGCCCGCTCTGTCGGTGAGAGAACACACTAACCCCACCATTTTGTCGTCGCAAATCCCCCCTCCCCTCCCGTTGCTCTGTCGCCGCCGGCACCACCCCTCGCCAATCCGCTGGCCGGTAGCCTCAACTCCGTCGTTCCTCCACCCAGCAGCCTATATTCCGTCGCTCGTCCTGCCCTCTGCGTATTTTCCGCACTCCAAAAGCTCCATCGCGTCGCGCCTCGTCTACACGCCCGACAGGTGTTCGTCCAATTGCCTGGCCACACATGGACTCCGACGAGGAGGAGGAGGAGCAGATGTTCGCCGAGATTTTTGAAGAAGAAATGGCAGCCGCCGCCCAAGACGAGGAGCACATGCTGATCCTAGCTTGCCGGTCCGGCTTGTACGCCGAGTCAGCCATTGGTCGCCGTGGTGGGTCGGCACCAGGTCGCCGGAAGTGCAAGCTGATGCAGCGAATGGAGGGCTACTGCATGCTCTACGTCGACTACATCGTCGACGATCCATTGCATGATGAGACTGTTTTTAGGCATCGTTTCAGGATGGGTCGGAATCTCTTCCTGAAAATTGTGTATGCCCTTCGAGAGTACGACTCCTATTTCAGACGCAAGTTGGATTGCACCGGCATGGCAGGGTTTTCCGTCATTCAAAAGTGCACGGTGGCTATGCGGATGCTGGCATATGGAGCTCCTGGTGATTCTACTGATGACTATCTTAGGATGGCGGAGTCCACCGTCCTTAATTGTTTCTACCGGTTCTACAGGGCGGTGATAGCACTGTTCGGGGACATCTACTTGAGATCACCCACTGTCGAAGACACTGTTAAGATCCTCGCTGTCAATGAAGCTCGAGAATTTCCAGGGATGCTTGGAAACATTGACTGCATGCATTAGAAATGGAAGAATTGTCCATTTGCCTGCCAGGAAATGTACAAGGGTCACAAAAAGGCTGCACTGTGATACTTGAGGCAGTGACTACCTATGATCTCTAGATTTGACACTCCTTCTTTGGTATGCCGGGATCCATCAACGATATCAACGTCTTGCAGTGCTCGCCGATCTTCTACAAGCTTGTTGAGGGTCATACTCCTCCGGTTAACTTTGTGATCAATGGCCGACAGTATAACAAGGGATACTATCTTGCAGACGGTATCTATCCAAAGTGGGTAACATTTGTGAAGACTATCTCAAGCCCCGCCCTCCCGAAGGAGCAGCAGTATGTCAAGGAACAAGAAGGTTGCCGAAAGGATGCCGAGCGTGCATTTGGTGTCCTCCAGCAGAGATTTGCTGTAGTCCAGTTCCCCGCTTTGACTTGGTCCAAAGATGAGATGTGGGAGGTGATGAACTATTGGGTGTGCTTACACAACATGATTAACGAGAATGAGCGGAAGTATCCGGTTCCTCCGAGCGAGCAAGTTGCACCATATGACAGAGACGGTCCTCTTGCACAGCCTAACCACCAGGTGCCGGCATCGTAGGCTGTGTTCATCGCTATGCGCCAGGACATTCGAGACTCCACAATGCATCAACAGCTGCAGGATGATCTGGTGGAGCACATATGAACGTTTCGAGGCAACACCAACTAGTTTCCATTTTATTTGTTTCAAAACTTGTCTTATTTTGTTGAACTGTAATGTTTATTTGTAAAAGTAAGCCAAATGTTGGCGAAATTGGTCAAATTCGAACACCATGTGTCTACCGGGAAGACGGCTGGAACTTTGGCGCTCCCCGATCTAAACTTTCGTCCAATTCGACGCTATTTAGCACCGAATTTGACCGTGGGAAGCGCTAACGGCTGAAGATGCTCTCAGTACACGCATTCGATGTTCGATCCTCCCATGGTACGGTGGCCGATTCCTTCATTCACCCAAGACTAGAGTAGACAAACGCTAGTATATTGATATTACAATATAGCGTACCGGCCTGTCTCGCAGCACTTGGAGTGCGCGCACCTTCATGTTAGGGCATCTCCAGCCGCGTCCCACAAAGGGATTTAGGACGTGCTAGACAAAAAAAACGTTTCCAGTCGCGTGTCACAAAGCCTCTTTTTATCCGGCGCGGGCCGATACGGTGTTCGGCGCCCCGAGCCCTTCCCCGCTACACAGGGGCGCTCCGGGCTCGCCGAACACAACGAAAAGTGAGGCGAGGAGTGGCGGGATCGACGCGTCAGCAGCACATTGAAGTTTAACGTAACTGTCGCCTACCTCGCTACGGAACTTATTGATGCGCATCGACGGTGCAGTTCCCGCAGAGACGTAGCGAAGCGGCTCCTCGCGCCTAGCTCTGCGTGCCGGCGTTAATGAGCGCCACCGCTCCCCCGCCTCCCTACGGCCTATAAAAGGGTCGCTCTCTGATCCCTCGCACACAAACCCTAGCGCATCTCTCCCCAACCGTAGCCGCCACCATCTCAAGAGTCGACGCCAAGGCTGGTAGAGGCGGAGGCCGTGGTGGTGGCCGCGGCAGAGCTGCACGCTCGCCGTCGCCTGCGACGCCGTCGTCTTCATTGTCGGACCTGCAGGAGGAGGAGCGGGAAGTGTTGTTTGAGTTCGTCGTCGTCCTCAAGGGCGACCCACTCGGCATCGAGAGGCTACCGGACAATTACGCCGACTTCGTCGCCGGCAATGAGCCGGCCTCGCTGCTTCTGCGGGAGGCTGCCTGTGACTGCTGCCGGTGGATTGGGGACGTGATCTTCGACATGCGCGGCAAGATGTACCTCCACACCGGCTGGGAGAAGTTTGTGCGCTTCGACGACCTCGAAGCCGGCTGCGTGCTCACGTGCTCCTACCTTGGCGAGGGGGATATGACCGTCAAGGTGTTCGACGAGACGCGCTGCCGCCGACACTACCACGGCGACAGCGCCGAGGAGGACGATGACTAAGTGTTGTTTCTTCGCGGCGAAAGTGCCACGAGCCAATTGAAGCCAAGAGTGGTGGTTTCTGTATGTCCTATCTTGGTGAGAATAACAGGATTATCAATGCCAACTGGATTTTCCAGTTTGGGTGATTGAGTGTGCCCGAGAGTGTTCTTTCTTGACAGCGAACATATGAAATCAACACTGTTGGCTTTCTTTATTTTCCAATGTTTTAATGTGTGTCAACCATGGTTCAAACTATGTATTAGTTTGTGGATACCATGTTCCAAACTATGTCTTAGTTTGTGGATACCATATTCCAAACTATGTCTTAGTTTGTGTAAATCATGTTCCGAATTATGTATTAGTTTATGGAATGTTTTTCTCTCTGTTGAAATAAAAAAATTAATGTTAAAAAAAGTTTGGAGCAGCGTTTAAGGAACGATATCACTCAAACGCTGCACAAACAAAACACATCCCCAAACGCTCGCTTGAACTAACGTTATTTGGAAGGTGTTTTGAAGGACGCGACTAAAGATGCTCTTACCTTTTGAAGGATGAGGATAAGTTTGATCGAGACAAATGATGGATCGACATGCGATGCAAAGGCTCAGTAGGTTTAGACGTTGAGTACCCCGTTGACGGAGCTGAGCTGGTAGACCATGGGGGAGGTACGAGCTAGTGTGGTCTCATGTGCTAGTCAGTGCGTGTTCTTCTAGGTAGCCAGTCACCATGCGCTGAATCTTGCACAGTAATCTCTAGAGGTCTAGCTCCTCCCTTTCGGGGCTGATTTGGAGTTTTTTTTTTTTTGGCTTAAGCGGATGAAGCACCCGGTTTTGGGATTTCGGTGGAGAGAAACTCCGGTGTAGAGAAGCGTTGAGAGCATCTTCACCGGCGCTCCCGATAACAACTTCGATAGCAATCCCGTGCCGACCTCTTCGCTAAGGGCGAGAATCGGGGCCGCCGGCGCCTCTCGAGGCTAAAAAATTTGGGCGTGAGAGCCGCCTATCAGCCACACGTCGAGGAAATATACATCTTCTCCCCCAAAACCCCGTCTCCTCCGCCGCTCATTTCTCCCGCCAGTTGCTCCATCTCCCATCCATCCTTCAACCCGAAAAACCCTCGCCACCGCGCCATGGCACCGAAGAGAAAGCCAGCGAAGCCGCCGACGAAGGCGTTGTCGAAAGCGCCGCTGAAGACGCGCACCATCGCGCCGAAGGACAAGCCGGCGACCATGTCGCAGGAGGATTGGGAGAAGGAGATGGAACGCCGCTCCATCATGACGGCCGACCGCAGGAGGCGCCGCATCGCCACCATCGACGGAAAGAAAGCGACGGCCTCTGCGGAAGCCTGCCTGAGCTTGGGCGGCGGCCAAAACAGCATCTGGAGCTCCCCGTCGTCGCCGGGTTACTACGCGGGGTACACCGTGGACGCGCCGTCGATCTCGCAGATGCGGCTGTCGCAGATGGATGGTCGCACCCGCTACTCCCCCAAGTTCGGGGGCAGCGGCATGATCGTCGACAACAACGCGCCGTTCTCGCAAGATTCAATGGCTCGGGGCAGCGGCGCCTTCCGCTTCCCCGACCTGAACGATTCGTCTGACATGCGCCGCACTTAGGTCTAGGGCCACGTGACGGACGGCACCGGCCTTCCCTACCACCTCTTCCCCGATGACGGTAGGCACACCCACCAGGTGTTCGGCAGCGCGTCCGGCGTGTCCGTGGGCCAGGACGAGGTGCGTTTCCTTACTTTTTATGTGTTATGTGCATCGTATACACCGGTGGCGACTGAAAGTTTGTAACTTTATGCGTAGATTGCCAGCGAGGAGGAGATCCTGAACGACATCATCCGCGGCCATGCCTACGAACCGCCGGTCGACGAGTACGAAGAAGAGGCCGAGGAGGACGAACGTGAGGAGGAAGTCCAGGAAGAGCTAATCGACGCCGAGACCGGCGCGAGCGTGAGGAGGACGCGCAGGGTTCCGCTGGTACTCATGGTCCGAGGTGGAGGTCCATGGAGGATGAATGCCTCATCGAGGTGTGGAAGAAAGTGAGCTTTTTCCCCATCATCGGCGCAAACCAAACCGGGGGCAAGTACTACAAGCGCATTCTCGATTGCTTCAACGAGAAGAAGAACTATGGTGATTACGCCACCATAGAGATGAACCGGAACGAGGGCGCCCTCTCTCACCGTTGGAACTTGATCAAGGGGTCGTGTAGCAAGTTCCATGGCTAATATGAGAAGATCAAGGCACAGAAGGAGAGCGGCAAGACGATGGTGGATTGGGTATGATCTACGCCTATCTTCTTACATATGAATTGATGATCCTAATTGTTACATATGAATTGATGAACTATCTTCTTACATATGAATTGATGATCCTTGTTGTTACATATGAATTGATGAACTATCTTCTTACATATCAATAGATGATCCTTATTCTTACATATTGCTAGATGCTCCAAGCTCTTGACATGTACAAGCACCAACACGAGGACAAAGACTTCCCCTTCATGCATTGCTACAACAAGCTCCAAGGTTGCAAGAAATGGGACGACCTCCTCCACACTCTATTGAAGGACGGGGAAGATGGGCCGGTCGATCCAGCCGGCGCCTCCACCGGGCGCCCCAATGGCAACAAGAAGGCCAAGGCCGGGAGGAATGCAGCGCCGTTATTGGCAGCCGTGGACGCCTCCCTCGAGAAGATGATCAACTCATTCTCGGTTGAGAACAAGGAAGCGTCGGATATATAGGGCCACCGTCGTGTGGAAGGCAATCCTCGACAAGCAATACATGAAGATCGCGTTGGAGAGGGAGAAGGTGGAGGCGGCGAAGCTGGAAGCCCACGCCGCTACCATGAAGGCCACCAACGAAGCGACACAGCTATCGTTGACCAAAATGTCACAAGAATCGAAGATCTTAATGGCCGACATGGACAAGATGGACCCGTTGGCGCGGGCGTGCCACGAGATGTACCACGAGCGCATCGGCCAAGAGGTGATGGCGGCGCGAGATGGGTCGGCGTCTCCCCATGCACCGCCCGCGTTCATGTCTACCCCGGCACCGACCGTGGATCCTGTTGTAGCGACGGAGCTTCCGCCGGCCGCCGATGAGGAAGTCGTCAAGGTTGAGCCGTCCGTGACCTCCATCATGTGATCATCTGGCTTGGAAGCCCTTTTTTTGCGCCGGAGACGGCGATCTGGTGGCCATGTGTTGGCCCAAACCTCTTATTCCAAAACCTATTTGAATTTGGTGGCCGTGTCTGTAGGATAACGTTGCATAGAAAACAAAAATTTTCCTACCGCGAACACGCAATCCAAGCCAAGATGCAATCTAGAAGACGGTAGCAACGAGGGGGTATCGAGTCTCACCCTTGAAGAGATTCCAAAGCCTACAAGATGAGGCTCTTGTTGCTGCGGTAGACGATCACTTGCCGCTTGCAAAAGCGCGTAGAAGATCTTGATCACGATCGGTTCCGGCGCCACGAACGGGCAGCACCTCCGTACTCGGTCACACGTTCGGTTGTTGATGAAGACGACGTCCACCTCCCCGTTCCAGCGGGCAGCGGAAGTAGTAGCTCCTCTTGAATCCGACAGCACGATGGCGTGGTGTCGGTGGCGGTGTAGAAGTCCGGCGGAGCTTCGCTAAGCTATGCGGGCAATATGGAGTGGAGGAGCAAAGCTAGGGTTTGGGAGGGGGTGGCCGGCCACTCAAGGGGGGCGGCCAAGCTATGGTCTTGGGGGTGGCCGGCCCCCTCCCTTGGCCCCTCATTATATAGGTGGATCCCAAGTGTTGGTGTCCAAGTCTTCGAATAAGACCCGAAACCAAAACCTTCCATAGGAGGGGGCAAACCTAGCCCAACTAGGACTCCCACCCAAAGGTGGGATTCCCACCTCCCATGTGGGGGGTGGCCGGCCCCCTATGGTGGAGTCCACTTGGGACTCCACCCCCACTAGGGCTGGCCGGCCATGGAGGTGGAGTCCCTTGTGGACTCCACCTTCCTTGGTGGTTTCTTCCGGACTTTTCTAGAACCTTCTAGAACTTTCCATAGAACCTTCCGCGACATTTTATTCACATAAAATGACATCCTATATATGAATCTTATTCTCCGGACCATTCCGGAACTCCTCGTGATGTCCGGGATCTCATCCGGGACTCCGAACAAATATTCCAACTCCATTCCATATTCAAGAACTACCATTTCAACATCTAACTTTAAGTGTGTCACCCTACGGTTCGAGAACTATGCGGACATGGTTGAGTACTCACTCCGACCAATAACCAATAGCGGGATCTGGAGATCCATAATGGCTCCCACATATTCAACGATGACTTTAGTGATCGAATGAACCATTCACATAAATTACCAATTCCCTTTGTCTCACGATATTTTACTTGTCCGAGGTTTGATCTTCGGTATCACTCTATACCTTGTTCAACCTCGTCTCCTGACAAGCACTCTTTACTCGTACCGTGGTATGTGGTCTCTTATGAACTTTTTCATATGCTTGCAAGACATTAGACGACATTCCACCGAGAGGGCCCAGAGTATATCTATCCGTCATCGGGATGGACAAATCCCACTGTTGATCCATATGCCTCAACTCATACTTTCCGGATACTTAATCCCACCTTTATAGCCACCCATTTACGCAGTGGTGTTTGGTGTAATCAAAGTACCTTTCCGGTATAAGTGATTTACATGATCTCATGGTCATAAGGACTAGGTAACTATGTATCGAAAGCTTATAGCAAATAACTTAATGACGAGATCTTATGCTACGCTTAATTAGGTGTATCCATTATATCATTCACACAATGACATAACCTTGTTATTAATAACATCCAATGTTCATGATTATGAAACTAATCATCCATTAATCAACAAGCTAGTTTAAGAGGCATACTAGGGACTTCTTGTTTGTCTACATATCACACATGTACTAATGTTTCGGTTAATACAATTCTAGCATGATATATAAACATTTATCATAAACATAAAGATATAAATAATAACCACTTTATTATTGCCTCTAGGGCATATCTCCTTCAGTCTCCCACTTGCACTAGAGTCAATAATCTAGATTACATTGTAATATACCTAACACCCATGGCATTCTGGTGTTGGTCATGCTTTGCCCTAGGGAGAGCTTTAGTCAACGGATCTGCTACATTCAGATCAGTGTGTACTTTGCAAATCTTTACTTCTCCATCTTCGATGTACTCGCGAATCGAGTGATAACGCAGCTTGATATGCTTCAGCCTCTTGTGTGACCTTGGCTCTTGTGCATTGGCGATGGCACCCATGTTATCACAGTAAATGATTAATGGGTCCAATGCACTAGGAACCACACCGAGCTCTACAATGAACCTCTTCATCCATACCGCTTCTGATGAAACCTCTGAAGCCGCTATGTACTCCGATTCTGTTGAAGACTTCGCCACCGTGCACTGCTTCGAGATTGCCAAGCTTATCGCAGCACCATTCAATATAAACACGTACCCAGATTGTGACTTAGAGTCATCGGGATCGTGTTCCAACTTGCATCGGTGTAACCGTTTACAACGAGCTCTTGGTCACCTCCATAACAAAGAAACATATCCTTAGTTCTTTTCAAGTACTTCAGGATATTCTTGACCGCTGTCCAGTGTTCCATTCCTGGATCACTTTGATATCTGCTAGTCAAACTAACAGCATGTGCTATATCTGGTCTAGTACATAGCATGGCATACATGATAGATCCTACTGCCGAGGCATAGGGGATGTTACTCATCCTTTCTCTTTCTTCTGCCGTAGCCGGTCCTTGAGTTTTACTCAATACCTTGCCTGGTAACATAGGTAAGAACCCTTTCTTACTTTCGTCCATTCTAAACTTCTTTAGAATCTTGTCCAGATATGTACTCTGTGATAGCCCTATTAGGCGTCTTGATCTATCTCTATAAATCTTGATGCCTAATATATATGATGCTTCACCAAGGTCTTTCATTGAAAAACTATTATTCAAATAACCTTTAACACTGCTTAATAGTTCTATATCATTCCCAATCAATAATATGTCATCTACATATAATATCAGGAATGCTACAGAGCTCCCACTCACTTTCTTGTAAATACAGGCCTCTCCATGACACTGTATAAACCCGAAGTCTTTGATCACCTTATCAAAGCGTCGGTTCCAACTTCTTGATGCTTGCTTCAGTCCATAGATTGAACGCTGAAGTTTGCATACTTTGTCAGCATTTTTAGGATCGACAAAACCTTTGGGTTGTACCATATACAACTCTTCCTCAATGTCTCCATTAAGGAACGCCGTTTTGACATCCATCTGCCAAATCTCATAATCGAAAAATGCAGCTATTGCTAACAAAATCCTCACAGATTTTAGCTTCGCTACAGGTGAGAAAGTCTCATCGTAGTCAACTCCTTGAATTTGTCGGAAACCCTTTGCGACAAGTCGAGCTTTATAGACAGTAATATTACCATCAGCATCTGTTTTTCTCTTGAAGATCCATTTATTCTCGACAGCCTTTCGGCTATCAGGTAAATCTACTAAAGTCCATACTTTGTTATCATACATGGATCCCATTTCGGATTTCATGGCCTCTTGCCATTTGTTGGAATCTGGGCTCATCATCGCTTCTTCATACGTCGCAGGGTCCTCATCATTGTTATCTACAATCATGACATTTAGACAAGGATCATACCAATCAGGAGTGGCACGTTCCCTTGTCGATCTGCGAAGTTCAGTAGTTTCCTCGTTCGAAGTTTCATGATCATTATCATTAGCTTCCTCTCGTTGCCGGTGTAGGCGATGCAGTACAACTTCCGGTACTGCGCTACTCTGATCAACGAGTATAGATTCATCAATCTCATCGAGTTCTACTTTTCTTCCAGTCACTTCTTTAGTGAGAAATTCTTTCTCAAGAAAGGTTCCGTTCTTAGCAACAAAGATTTTGCCTTCGGATCTGTGATAGAAAGTGTACCCTATAGTTTCCTTAGGGTATCCTATGAAGACGCATTTCTCCGCTTTGGGTTCTAGCTTGTCCGGTTGTAACTTCTTTACATAGGCTTCGCAACCCCAAACTTTCAGGAACGACAGCTTAGGTTTCTTATTAAACCATAATTCATACGGTGTCGTTTCTACGGATTTTGATGGTGCTCAATTTAAAGTGAATGCGGCTGTCTCTAATGCATAACTCCAAAATGATAACGGCAAATCAGTAAGAGACATCATACTACGAACCATATCTAAGAGAGTTCGATTACGACGTTCGGACACACCGTTTCATTGAGGTGTTCCCGGCGGTGTCAATTGTGAAAGTATTCCGCATTTCTTTAAATGCATGCCAAACTCATAACTCAGATATTCACCTCCACGATCAGATCGTAGAAATTTGATCTTCTTGTTACGTTGATTTTCTACTTCACTTTGAAATTCCTTAAACTTCTCGAAAGTTTCGGATTTATGTTTCATGAAATAGATATACCCATATCTACTCAGATCATCTGTGAAGGTTAGAACATAACGATAACCACCGCGCGATGCTACGCTCATTGGTCCACATACATCGGTATGTATGATTTCTAATAAGTCAGTAGCTCGCTCCATCATACCAGAAAATGGAGTCTTTGTCATTTTTCCCATTAGACATGCTTCGCATCTATCAAGTGACTCAAAGTCAAGTGATTCAAGTAATCCATCAGTATGGAGTTTCTTCATGCGTTTCACTCCAATATGACCAAGACGACAGTGCCACATATAAGTAGAATTATCATTAAGTTTAATTCGCTTAGCATCAATGTTATGTATGTGCGTATCACTACTATCGAGATCTAACAGAAATAAGCCATTCTTTTGTGGTGCTCGACCATAAAAGATATTATTCATAAAAATAGAACAACCATTATTCTCAGACTTGAATGAATAACCGTCTTGCATTAAACAAGATCCAGATATAATGTTCATGCTCAACGCAGGTACATAATAGCAATTATTTAGGCTTAAAACTAATCCCGAAGGTAGATGTAGAGGAAGTGTGCCGACTGCGATCACATTGACCTTGGATCCATTTCCAACGCGCATCGTCACTTCATCTTTCAGCAGTTGTCGTTTATTCTTTAGTTCCTGTTTCGAGTTACAAATATGAGCAACCGAACCAGTATCAAATACCCAGGTACTAGAACGAGAACTAGTGAGATAAACATCTATAACATGTATATCAGATATACCTTCTTTCTTCTTCTTGACAAGGCCGCTCTTCAGATCTGCCAAATACTTGGAGCAATTACGCTTCCAGTGTCCCTTCTCCTTGCAGTAATAGCACTCAGCATCAGGCTTAGGGCCGTTCTTAGGTTTCATAGGAGGCGTGGCAGCTTTCTTGCCACCCTTCTTGAATTTTCCCTTAGACTTGCCCTGTTTCTTGAAACTGGTGGTCTTGTTGACCATCAACACTTGGTGCTCTTTCTTGATCTCAATCTCAGCAGCTTTTAGCATGCCAAAGAGTTCAGGTAACTCCTTGTTCATGTTCTGCATATTGTAGTTTATCACAAAGTTCTTGTAACTTGGTGGCAGTGATTGAAGGACACGATTAATCCCCAGTCTATTAGGAATCACTATTCCCAAGTCACTGAGTTTCTTCGCATGCCCGGTCATGGCGAGCATGTGCTCACTAACGGAGCTGCCTTCTTCCATCATACAGCTGAAGAAATGTTTCGATGCTTCATAGCATTCCATGGCCGCATGAGTCTCGAATATAGCTTTCAGCTCATTCATCAACTCATGAGGATCATGGTGCTCAAAACGTTTTTGAAGATCGGATTCCAGACTGCACAGGATGGCACACTGAACTTGAGAGTACCGAGTTTTCCGAGTCGCGTAAATAGCTTTTACTTCATCGGATTCATCTTCTGCAGGAGGGTCACCTAGCGGTGCATCAAGCACAAATTGCAGATTTCCGCCAGAGAGGAAGATCCTCACATGACGGAACCAGTCGGTGAAGTTGCTACCGTTGCTCTTAAGTTTCTCTTTCTCTAGGAACTGATTAAAATTGATTGGGGACGCCATCTCTACAACATATATTTGCAATAGTTTAGACTAAGTTTATGACATATTGAGTTCAAATTTTAATTCAACATAATTAAAAACCTAAGTGAACTCCCACTCAAAACAATATCCCTCGCATTGTCTTAGTGATCACACGAACCAAATCCACCGCACCTAAACCCGATCATCACGAGAAAAGGTGTGATTTCAATGGCGAACATTCAAAGTGTTCATCATATCAACCATATGATTCATGCTCTACCTTTCGGTATCACGTGTTCCGAGACCATGTCTGTACATGCTAGGCTCGTCAAGGCCACCTTAGTATCCGCATGTGCAAAACTGTCTTGCACCCGTTGTATGTACTTATCGAATCTATCACATCCGATCATCACGAGATGCTTCGAAACGATAAGACTTGATAACGGTGCTACTAAGGATGAACACTTTATTATCTTGAGATTTTAGTGAGGGATCATCTTATAATGCTACCGTCGCGATCTAAGCAAAATAAGATGCATAAAAGGATTAACATCACATGCAGTTCATATGTGATATGATATGGCCCTTTTGTCTTTGCGCCTTTGATCTTCATCTCCAAAGCACGGACATGATCTCCATCATCTTCGGGCATGATCTCCATCATCGTCGGCGAAGCACCAAGGCCAATGGCACCGTCTTCATGATTGTCCTCCATGTAGCAACTATTACAACTACTTTGAAATACTACTCAACATGAAATTTAAAGACAACCATAAGGCTCCTGCCGGTTGCCACAATACAATAATGATCATCTCATACATATTCATCATCACATTATGGCCATATCACATCACCAAACCCTGCAAAAACAAGTTAGACGCTCTCTAATTTGGTTTGCATATTTTACGTGGTTTAGGGTTTTCGATATAGATCTAATCTACCTACGAACATGAACCACAACGTTGATACTAATGTTGTCAATAGAAGAGTAAATTGAATCTTTACTATAGTAGGAGAGACAGACACCCGCAAAGCCTCTTATGCAATACAAGTTGCATGTCGAACGAGGAACAAGTCTCATGAACGCGGTCATGTAAAGTTAGTCCGAGCCGCTTCATCCCACTATGCCATAAAGATGCAAAGTACTCAAACTAAAGATAACAAGAGCATCAACGCCCACAAACCATTGTGTTCTACTCGTGCAACCATCTATGCATAGACACGGCTCTGATACCACTGTAGGATAACGTTGCGTAGAAAAAAAAAAATTTCCTACCGCGAACACGCAATCCAAGCCAAGATGCAATCTAGAAGACGGTAGCAACGAGGGGGTATCGAGTCTCACCCTTGAAGAGATTCCAAAGCCTACAAGATGAGGCTCTTGTTGCTGCGGTAGACGATCACTTGCCGCTTGCAAAAGCGCGTAGAAGATCTTGATCACGATCGGTTCCGGCGCCACGAACGGGCAGCACCTCCGTACTCGGTCACACGTTCGGTTGTTGATGAAGACGACGTCCACCTCCCGTTCCAGCGGGCAGCGGAAGTAGTAGCTCCTCTTGAATCCGACAGCACGACGGCGTGGTGTCGGTGGCGGTGTAGAAGTCCGGCGGAGCTTCGCTAAGCTATGCGGGCAATATGGAGTGGAGGAGCAAAGCTAGGGTTTGGGAGGGGGTGGCCGGCCACTCAAGGGGGGCGGCCAAGCTATGGTCTTGGGGGTGGCCGGCCCCCTCCCTTGGCCCCTCATTATATAGGTGGATCCCAAGTGTTGGTGTCCAAGTCTTCGAATAAGACCCGAAACCAAAACCTTCCATAGGAGGGGGCAAACCTAGCCCAACTAGGACTCCCACCCAAAGGTGGGATTCCCACCTCCCATGTGGGGGTGGCCGGCCCCCTATGGTGGAGTCCACTTGGGACTCCACCCCCACTAGGGCTGGCCGGCCATGGAGGTGGAGTCCCTTGTGGACTCCACCTTCCTTGGTGGTTTCTTCCGGACTTTTCTAGAACCTTCTAGAACTTTCCATAGAACCTTCCGCGACATTTTATTCACATAAAATGACATCCTATATATGAATCTTATTCTCCGGACCATTCCGGAACTCCTCGTGATGTCCGGGATCTCATCCGGGACTCCGAACAAATATTCCAACTCCATTCCATATTCAAGAACTACCATTTCAACATCCAACTTTAAGTGTGTCACCCTACGGTTCGAGAACTATGCGGACATGGTTGAGTACTCACTCCGACCAATAACCAATAGCGGGATCTGGAGATCCATAATGGCTCCCACATATTCAACGATGACTTTAGTGATCGAATGAACCATTCACATAAATTACCAATTCCCTTTGTCTCACGATATTTTACTTGTCCGAGGTTTGATCTTCGGTATCACTCTATACCTTGTTCAACCTCGTCTCCTGACAAGTACTCTTTACTCGTACCGTGGTATGTGGTCTCTTATGAACTCTTTCATATGCTTGCAAGACATTAGACGACATTCCACCGAGAGGGCCCAGAGTATATCTATCCGTCATCGGGATGGACAAATCCCACTGTTGATCCATATGCCTCAACTCATACTTTCTGGATACTTAATCCCACCTTTATAGCCACCCATTTACGTAGTGGTGTTTGGTGTAATCAAAGTACCTTTCCGGTATAAGTGATTTACATGATCTCATGGTCATAAGGACTAGGTAACTATGTATCGAAAGCTTATAGCAAATAACTTAATGACGAGATCTTATGCTACGCTTAATTAGGTGTATCCATTATATCATTCACACAATGACATAACCTTGTTATTAATAACATCCAATGTTCATGATTATGAAACTAATCATCCATTAATCAACAAGCTAGTTTAAGAGGCATACTAGGGACTTCTTGTTTGTCTACATATCACACATGTACTAATGTTTCGGTTAATACAATTCTAGCATGATATATAAACATTTATCATAAACATAAAGATATAAATAATAACCACTTTATTATTGCCTCTAGGGCATATCTCCTTCAGTGTCTTGGCCTAAACTTCATATTCGTAAACTATTTTGAATTTCTATGCTTGTGTTTCAGTTTTCAAATTGAAATTTTCTATTAGGGCCGCTGTTTTGGGGGCGCCGATGTGGGAGCTGCTCCCCCAATGGAGGATGTTGTGCCGGCGTCCCAGGTGTCGGCGCTCCTATCGGCGCCTATTTGGAGGTTGCCGGTGGAGATGTTGTGAGGAACTGTTTTGTCTATTGTTTTTTGGCTTATGGAAGTTATGCTTATTTTATGCGGATTTGCTATGTCTCATTTATTGCACTTTTTTACTAAACTGAGTTGTACTTGTCTTTAAACTACAATTAAACTAGTGAAGCTAGTGGTTTCAGCTCTACTGCTCCAGCATCGTCTCTGTCCAGTCCGCATTAGTATGATTGTTGATTGGTACTAAACTTTTGTCTTTTTACAGATTACGGCACACTTGTTTCACTAGTGGAGAAGAGGCCTTTGGACCCAAGCAAATGACCCACTGCTGAACCAAACCGGGTCCAATGCCCCCATTGGACCCGGTTCGTTTCTGCCCAGGACGACCCCACCCGCTGGCGCCTGTCCTGTAGCGGCCTTTGGACCCGGTTTGTCATACAAACCGGGACCAAAGGGTCCACCCGCAGGGCGCGGCAGGCCGTGTCAGCCTGGGGAACCCTTTAGTCCCGGTTTGTATGACAAACCGGGTCCAAAGGCCCCCTCTGGCTATATAACCTTGCCCCTGCCCAAGTGTGAGCCACACTTAGCCATTTTTTCACTATCTTCACAAGAGGGTGTATTGCTCTCCTCTCTTCTTCACATGCACAAGAGGTGTTTGATGAAATGCTTAAGAGGATTTGCCACTTGAGTTTACACAAATCAAGCCACACTTAACTTGCTTTTTTCTTCTTCATCGAGGTTAACAACTTTATCCTTTTCATCTGCAATTGATAAAATGCATGTGTATATATACATCGTGATGTTCTGTAATGGTTTTGATCAGCTTAATTATATCATGCAGATGAATCGGCAATGGATGTACATTGATCGACGGTTTGACGAGTTCACTGCGGGCCTGGATAATTTTATGGCCGTGGCGGAGGCAAACAAACATGGTGGCTTCATGTATTGTCCATGTGTGGACTGCAAGAATACCGTAAATTACGCTCGCTCGAGTCTCATTCACAGCCACCTTCTGCGATCCGGTTTCATGCCCAGTTACTATTGTTGGACCAAGCACGGAGAAAGAGGGGTTATGATGGAAGACAATGACGAAGAGGAAGAGGATGATGACGGTTATCCCAATTTCCCTGAATACGATGATACTGCAGAAGGCAATGAAGACAATGAAGTAGAAGATCAAGAGGCACCAGATGAGCCTGCTGATGATGATCTTGGCCGGGCCATTGCTGATGCAAGGAGAGAATGTGAAACTGAAAAGGAAAGGTTGGCCTTCGACAAGATGATAGAAGATCACAACAAATTGTTATACCCAACTTGCGAAGATGGCCATAAAAAGCTAGGCAGCACACTGGAATTGTTGCAATGGAAGGCAGAGAACGGTGTCACTGACTCAGGATTTGGAAAGTTGCTGACAATAATTAAGAGGAAGCTTCCAAGGGGTAACGAATTGCCCGCCAGTACGTACGAAGCGAAGAAGATTGTCTGCCCTCTAGGATTAGATGTGCAAAAGATACATGCATGCATTAATGACTGCATCCTCTACCGCGATGAGTACGAGAATTTGGATGCATGTCCGGTGTGCACTGCATTGCGGTATAAGATCAGACGAGATGACCCTGGTGATGTTGAGGGCGAGCGCCCCAGGAAGAGGGTTCCTGCCAAGGTTATGTGGTATGCTCCTATAATACCACGGCTGAAACGCTTGTTCAGAAATAAAGAGCATGCTAGGTTGTTGCGATGGCACAAAGAAGACCGTAAGAAAGACGTGATGTTGAGGCACCCTGCTGATGGCTCCCAGTGGAGAAAATCGATAGAGAGTTCCCAAACTTTGCACAGGATGCAAGGAACTTACGGTTTGGTCTCGACAGATGGCATGAATCCTTTTGGAGAGCAGAGCTGCGCAGCCATAGCACCTGGCCTGTGACTCTTTGTATATATAACCTTCCTCCTTGGTTGTGCATGAAGCGGAAGTTCATTATGATGCCGGTGCTCATACAAGGCCCGAAGCAACCCGGGAACGACATTGATGTGTACCGAAGCCATTAGTCGAAGAACTTCTACAGCTGTGGTCCCTAGCAGGTGTACGTGTGTGGGACGAGCACAAGCAGGAGGAATTTGACCTAAGAGCGATGCTTTCGTAACCATCAATGACTGGCCTGCTCTTGGTAACATTTCAGGACAGTCAAACAAGGGATACAATGCATGCACACACTGTTTACATGAGCTCGAAGGTGATTATTTGGAAAAAGGTCAGAAGGTCGTGTACCTGGGGCATCGTCGATTTCTTAGGCTTACCCATCCCGTAAGAAAGAAAGGCAAGCATTACAACGGTGAGGCTGATCACCGGAGGAAGCCTCCCCATCGTGATGGTGTTGATATATTTGGTATGGTCAAGGATCTAGATGTAATATTTGGAAAGGGTCTGGCGGACGGTCTGTTCCGAATGACGATGCCGGACACGCGCCCATGTGGAAGAAGAAATCTATATTTTGGGATCTACCCTATTGGGAAGTCTTAGAGGTCCGCTCTTCAATCGATGTGATGCACGTGACGAAGAATCTTTGCGTGAACCTGCTAGGCTTTCTGGGTGTGTACGGGAAGACAAAAGATACACCAGAAGCACGGGAGGACCAGCAACGTTGGAAAGACCCCAAAAAGCTGCATGAGAGAGTTAAAGGACGTCATTTATCCAGCTACGCTCTTACAAAAAGCGGAGAAGGAAATATTTTTTGAATGTCTTAGCAGTATCAAGGTCCCGTCTGGCTTCTCCTCCAATATAAAGGGAATAATAAATATGGAGAAGAAAACATTCCAGAACTTGAAGTCTCATGACTGTCACGTGATAATGACACAGTTGCTTCCGATTGCATTGAGGGGGCTTCTACCGGAAAATGTTCGACTGCCCATTGTGAAGCTATGTGCATTCCTCAATGCAATTTCTCAGAAGGTAATAAATCCAGAAATTCTACCGAGGTTGCAGAATGATGTGGTCCAATGTCTCGTTAGTTTTGAGCTGGTGTTCCCACCATCCTTCTTCAATATTATGACACATCTCCTCGTTCACCTGGTCGATGAGATTTCCATTCTCGGTCCTGTGTTTCTACACAATATGTTCCCCTTCGAGAGGTTCATGGGAGTCTTGAAGAAATATGTTCATAACCGTGCTAGGCCGGAAGGAAGCATCTCCAAGGGCTATGGAACAGAGGAGGTCATTGAATTCTGTGTTGACTTTATTCCTGACCTTAAGCCGATTGGTGTTCCTGAATCGCGGCATGAAGGGAGACTAAGTGGAAAAGGCACGCTAGGAAGGAAATCAATGATATGTAGGGACGGGATTTCTTTGACTCAAGCACACTACACAGTCCTACAAAGTTCCACCTTGGTGGCTCCGTATATCGGTGACCACAAGAACTTTCTACGCTCCCAGAACCCGGGGCAGTCGAACGATTGGATTAGACGTGAACACATGTCGACTTTCGGCGGTTGGTTGCAAAAACATCTCCTGAATAACAAACATATTGAAGATCAGTTGTACTTGCTGGCCCAGACACCATCTTCGACTGTAGTGACTTTCCAAGGGTACGAGATAAATGAGAATACATTTTACATGATCGCCCAAGATAAAAAGAGCACCAACCAAAACAGTGGTGTCCGCTTTGATGCAATAATGAATGAAGGCCCAAATGACACATATTATGGTTACATAGAGGATATATGGGAACTTGAGTATGGACCTTCTTTTAAGGTCCCTTTGTTTAGGTGCAAATGGGTCAACAAAACAGGAGGCGGGGTTCAGGTAGACAAGTTGTATGGAATGACAACAGTGGATCTCAACAATCTTGGGTATAGAGACGAACCATTCGTCCTAGCCAAGGATGTGGCCCAGGTTTTCTATGTGAAGGATATGTCTACCAAACTAAGAAAAAGGAAACATAAGGAAACAAATACATCAAACGATGAGCCAAAGCGCCACATAGTTCTTTCTGGAAAAAGAAACATCGTGGGAGTGGAGGACAAGACAGACATGTCAGAAGATTATAATCAGTTTGATGAAATTCAACCCTTCATATTGAACATTGATCCAAGCATCAAGTTAAATGATGAAGATGCTCCATGGTTACGGCCGAAGAAGATTAATTAAATGATGAAGATGCTCCATCATCAAGTTAATTGAAGAATGTTCATGGCACAAATGAGTATCTCAACATGGCAATCAATTTCCCATTTATTTTTGTGTAATCATGTAACTGTATGTAAGATATTAAAAGTGGAGATGCGCCACGGGAGATTTCCCAACCCTTTCCCCAACACTGTTAGATGAGATGTAGTCGTTCAGGGGCTTGGCAAGGCGTATCGATGCTCCTTTTATAGGCACGGCACCTCTTCTACTTTGTCTTGTTCCTTCGACAGGGCGTCGTGTGCTACATGCTTTATCTCATCGAGCAGTGCGTCCACCCATGCGTTCTTATCCTGCCGACATCTTTAGTCCCGGTTGTACCCACCAGCCGGGACTAAAGGTTACCCACACGTCCTTATCCCACCGACAGTTTTGTTAGATGACACAAAAAAGGATCTTTAGTCCCGGTTGTACCCACCAGCCGGGACTAAAGGTTACCCACACGTCCTTATCCCACCGACAGTTTTTGGCGCCACTGCGTTCCCGCCTATTTTTCTTCCCGCGCTTTCCACTGCTTCCCGCCTCCGTCCTCCCGCCATTTTTTCACTATATATATGTTGGCTTGGCCTCCATTTACATATCACATCTAGACCTCATATCTGCAAACCTCATCACCAGGTCACATGGCTTCCATCGTATCTCTAACCCTCCGGGAGGCGGAGGCGCTTTGCGCGTCGAACTACCCCTGCCCGCCGGGCTACCGCGTCCCTACCGGCTGGTTGCTGAGCGTCGGAGGGGTACCGGTCCCTCCTGTCCCTCTAGGTGTGGCGCGCGAGATGGCCATCACGAACCACTACTACTTCGAGCTCACGCCAGAGCAGCGGAGGAATCCCCAGTGGCATCCTGACTACAGCCCGACTTGGGAGAGCTTCTTCATCAATCGGCGTGAGAGGGCGCTCGCCAGGCACGAGGAGGGCGGCCCGCCTCCTTCGAACTTCAACGAGGCCGGCCGTCGGCTGTGGTGGCGCGACCGAACTCTCCAGGGCGTCATGGCCCACCGTGGCCCCCGCCTGCGCTACCCTCAGTCCCAGCCCACGCGTGCTCTCCCGCCGAGGTTTGACTACCGCGACCCCGATGCCAGCGACGATGATGACGGTGACTACGACGACTACAGTGGCGAGTACTATAGGGCTAGGCACGAGTATGACTGAATGACTCGAACAGTCGAATCTGGCCATGTATCTTAATTAATTTTCAGTTGAGCTAGGCACGAGTACTATAGGGCTAGGCACGAGTACTATCTGGCCATGTATCTTAATTAATTTTCAGTTGAGTTCTGTACTTTAATTCCACATGTAATCTGGCGGGAAACTTTTCTCATCATCAGCGTCTGCCACAACGACTTTATTGAAAATACAATAAAATAGATAAACAACTAGTCTAGTCGATCTACTCGTCGTCGGAGGTTGTCTCGGTCCAAATGTCGTCCCACCGAGGGTCGTTGTCGGCCCAAGTTGTATTCGGGTTATCGAGCTCGAACACGGCGACAGCCCGACGATGGGGCCTGTTGGACCTGCGTTGTGCCCGGAGGTCAGCGAAGAACGCGGCGGTGTTGTCGACGTCGTTGGGGAACTGCGCCCTCCACTGGCGCATCAACTCCTCGTCGTGCTCAGCGATTGCGATCCGGCGCTGCACCTGGCGGTGGCGGCGACGGTCCTCGTCGTCGACGAGGCACGGCGTCGGCGAGGAACTCCGCCTCCTCTAGCGATTCGACGTCTGGGAAGTTCATGTCGCACCGTGGCCGCCGAAATCGCCATGCGGCCGCGTCGTAAGCGCGCGCCGCCAGCTCCGGGGTGTTGTACGTGCCGAGGGTGAGCTGGAAGCCACCGGCACGCATCTCGGCGTAGAACCTACCGTTCGGCCGCGCTCGGACGCCACGGAAACCGGACGAGCCGCGACGGCGCGGCGGCATCCCGGCGACGAATGAACGGAGGCGACGGCGACGTGTGGTTCCGCGCGCACGCGGCGCTTTATAGCACAGCGACGCGGCAAGTTTGGCGACAGGTGGCGCGGGGAAGCGGCGGGGCGTGGCACGTGGAAGCGGCGGCGACAGGTGGCGCGGGGAAGCGGCGGGGCGTGGTACGTGGAAGCGGGATCTACACGTCGCACGGCGGTGGCGGCGGGGCGAGGCACGTGGAAGCGGCGGCAACACGTGGCACGGGGAAGGGACACGTGTGGCGGTGGCGGTGGTGGGCAGTACACGGCGGTGGCCCGTACATGGCGGTGACGGTGCTGGCCAGGCGGTGGCGGTGGCGGTCGTGGGCAGTACACGGCGGTGCCGACGGTGGCCAGTACACGGCGGTGCGGTGGTGGGCAGTACATGGCGGTGGCCCGTACATGGCGGGGGCGGCGGGGCGAGGCACGTGGAAGCGGCGGCGACACGTGGCACGGGGAAGGGACACGTGTGGCGGTGGCGGTGGTGGGCAGTACACGGCGGTGGCCCGTACATGGCGGTGACGGTGGTGGCCAGGCGGTGGCGGTGGCGGTGGTGGGCAGTACACGGCGGTGCCGACGGTGGCCAGTACACGGCGGTGGCGGTGGTGGGCAGGCGGTGGCGGTGGCGACAGTGGCCACTACACGGCGGTGACGGTGGTGGCCAGGCGGTGGCGGTGGCGGTGGTGGGCAGTACACGGCGGTGCCGACGGTGGCCAGTACACGGCGGTGGCGGTGGTGGGCAGTACACGGCGGTGGCCCGTACATGGCGGTGGCGGCGGGGCGAGGCACGTGGAAGCGGCGGCGACACGTGGCACGGGGAAGGGACACGTGTGGCGGTGGCGGTGGTGGGCAGTACACGGCGGTGGCCCGTACATGGCGGTGACGGTGGTGGCACGGCGGTGGCGGTGGCGGTGGTGGGCAGTACACGGCGGTGCCGACGGTGGCCAGTACACGGCGGTGGCGGTGGTGGGCAGGCGGTGGCGGTGGCGACAGTGGCCACTACACGGCGGTGACGGTGGTGGCCAGGCGGTGGCGGTGCGGTGGCTTTTTTTCATTTGAAATAAGGCGGGAATGAAATTTTTTAAAAAAATTGGCCTTTGGACCCGGTTTGTATTACAAACCGGGACTAAAGGCCTTTTTTGCGCGCGCAGCGAAAACGCAGCAAAAAAGACCTTTAGTCCCGGTTTGTTTTACAAACCGGGTCCAAAGGGGGGTCTTTGGACCCGGTTTGTAAAACGCACCGGGTCCAAAGGGGGGGGGCACTATAACTGTCGCCCCTTCGTCTCCGCGGAGATCAATCCCGCGGAGACGAAGGCAACGACGCCGCCAGGCTGCTTCGGTCTCGCCCGCCTGCCGCGCCGCCGCCGTTCACCGCCGCCGTGCACCGCCGCCCTCCACGCGCGTGCGCCGCCGCCGCTCGACCACCCGCGCGCGCCGCCGCCCTCCGTTCGGCCGCGCGCGCTCACCGGCGCCCTACCGCCCGCGCGCGCCCGAGCCGTTCGGCCGTGGGCCGCCGCCGTCGCCGCCACGCCGCGCCGCCCGCGGCGCCCGCCTCCACGGCTACGCCCCCCCCCCCGCGCCTCCTCCTCGGCCGCCTCCTCCTCGACAGCCGCCCGCCTCCTCTCCGCTGCCGGCAAAGGTGAGCCCCCCCGGCCACACCCCCTTTTTTTATATATTTTTGTTTCTTATCAAATTTGACATATTAGATATATATTAGATGTATCAAATTTGTTAGTATAGTTGTTAATTAATTAGTATAGTTGTTAGTATATAGTTGTTAGTATATTGTTAGTATAGTTAATTCGAAAAAAATGTTATATAGAAAATAGTGAAATTTATATATGATTTGTTAGTATAGTTGTTAATTAGTATAGTTGTTAGTATATATTGTTAGTATATAGAGTATAGTTAATTAGTATAGTCGGCGCCCCTCAAACGGGTAGTGCCGGCGCTCTCAAATGGTAGTGCCGGCGCTCTCAAACGGTAGTGCCGGCGCTCCTCAAACGGTAGTGCCGGCGCCCCTCAAACGGTAGTGCCGGCGCTCTCAAACGGTAGTGCCGGCGCCCCTCAAACGGTAGTGCCGGCACCCCTCAAACGGTAGTGCCGACGCCCTCAAACGGTAGTGCCGGCGCCCCTCAAACGGTAGTGCCGGCGCCCCTCAAATGGTAGTGCCGGCGCCCCTCAAACGGTAGTACCGGCGCTGACTAAATAGAGTAGTGCCGGCGCCGACTAAATAGTGCCGACGCCCACTAACATAAAAGTAGTAAAGTTATTTTTTAATTTATGTTAACGTTGGTACATATATATATGATTTGTTTTCGTAGCTACGATGCCGCGACAGCGACAGCCGGCGGGCCGTGGTCTGACTCTCACCGAGGAGATGGAGCAGATGGGGGAGGTCCGGGACTGGGCTCCGCCGGGGTGGCACTGGGAGGTCTTAGCTTCCGGGTCGCGCACCTTGGTGCGGAATCCGGGTCCCGTTGTCGACCTGGATATTCTTTGGTGGAGGTCTTATGGGCCACGGTCGTTTCGAGAGGAGCCGGCCCCGCCGGAGGAGGTAGCTCAGCGCATTGAAGCGGAGGACCAGCACGTTCGCCGTTACATGTACGCGTTAGACAACATGTATAGGACCGGATGGAGCGTTATGCGGGGATCTCATGTTAGCTATGCTCCCGTTGTTGTTCCGTGGCTTTGGGGGCACACCCAGCGCGGCTCAGGACCCGGTCGGCGCCCTCTAGGACCCGGTCTGCGCGGTTGAGTGGTTGTAGTAGTGATTGATATGTATTAGGGTTAAATAAACATGAACCCGATCTATGTATGCATGTAATCGTGTATCTGCTTTCAGCACTATATTATCGATCCTTAGTTAAGAACTACACATATGTAACTCCATTTTCAGTTTTCTGCATTATCCTTAATTTGATCATATGATGGTTCCTATGTATAGCTTGCAGGTCGTTGTAGAAAGCATGGAGAGAGATGAAATTCAAGAAAATTTCATGGAGGAACTCATAGCAAACGGTACTGGATGATCGCGACGACGACGTTATTCCAGATGATGGCGGTGACAATGTCACCGCAACTTATTTGAATGACTCCGGTGAGGGAGCGGAGGATATTGAGGAAGAAGATCCTAGTGGCGCCGGTGAGGAACAAGATCATCATAATGGCTCCCGAACTGTAGTTATCACCGAGGTATATAAATTAATTAAGCCGCTGTTGATCGACTAGATGCATTAACTAATGAAATTGTACTGACTATGAACTATTTCTTTTTTAGCCCTCCGGATCGAGCACTTCTTCTGTAAAGTCGAGGAAGCGAGGCCCGGCCAAAAAGTTGGATGACGGTGTTAGGCACGACATCACCCACATCGAGAAGGATGGTAAACCGATTGCTCCAGAGAAAGGTGCAAAGGCATTTATAGCTCAATGCGGAGTGCTTGTTAGGGACCACGTCCCGATCACCGTTCGAGAATGGCACAAGCCGAAGGGACTAGTGCTGTCTGCAGAGGAAGAAGCTCAAGGTCTTTATATCGATGATGTAGCCAAAAACAGCATTATGAACAAGCTCATGTCACATTTCAACATAGTACCCGAAGAGGGGGGTGACGCTGAGAAGGCCAAGATGGAGCAGGCCCTCCGCGAGTTTGGCAAGAAGAAGATGGCCGAACTATTCAAGAGCCACAAGAAAAGATTGCGCCGCCTTATCAAGTTAAAGAAGACTCCGGACAGTGAGAAGGTAAAAAATCACTGGGACGAATTCGTGAAGTACAGCACGGAGTCAGAAGAATTTAAGAGAAGGTCGGAAATAAATAAGGCAAATGCTGCGTTGAAGCTATATCACCAAATTCTGGGTCCAGGTGGATACAGGGCTAACCGTCCTAAGTGGCAGGCAGCTGAGGCGGAACTGACCAGTAAAGGGATCAGATTAGGGACACACGGTTGGATCGAACGGTGCAAGGAGTGGTTCTACGGGATTGGGGGAACGTTGGATCCAGAAACAGGGAAGTGCATCTATAAGAAAGCTCATCTGAAGGTTCCCATTGATGCCCTGGAAAAGGCACATAGGGACGTGGAGGCGGGGTTGTTCCAGCCCGAAAGAGAGAACGATGAGCTGACACGCGCCCTTGGGAACAAAGAACACGGCGGACGAACACGAGGCACAGCAGGCTCCGTTCCGTGGAAGTATGGCTTTCCTGCGGAAAGGAAGAGATTTCCTGATAAAAGCCATGAGAGGAGGAAGGCAAGGGAAACAGACCGCCTGGCTAACTTAGAGGAGGGTATGAGCACCATGCAAGCCCAATTAACCATGGTAACCCAAGTACTTACATCTCAGATGGCTCGGGGGCAGGCTGTAGATCCCGCACCGCTCAATGCCATCGCCTCGCTGCAATCTCAACCACACCGGAAAAGCAGCGTGGCTTCCTCTCAGCAGGTGGATAATGATGATGATGATGACCAGGTGGTCGAGCCTCCTCGCTACCCCCCCGTGGATGATCTCACTGAGAGCCGTCCTTGTGAGCTGCATGTTAAAGTTTTCAACCTATCCTTCAAGGCGGCGGTCGGCATCCTCTTACCTACAAGGTCTTACCATTGCCGTCCGGTCCAAGACGACTTTGCTGTTGTGATGGTGGATGAAGTGTTGAGAGAGTATGAGGGGTTGGTGCTTGAGCACCCTGCAGGTGAAGATGGGGAAATCAAAGAACTGGGAGAAGCCCGTAGAACCACCGTGCAATGGCGGAAGGAGAACATTGTGTTTCCAGGTGAGAAGCCAACAAGCAGGCCACCTCCGCCTCCTCCGCCACCTGTGCAGTCTCCTCCGCGTGATGATTCTCCTCTGCGCGATGATGATTCCCCTATCCATGACCAGTCTCCTCCGCGTGAAAATACTCCGCCGCCTCCTCCTCCTCGTCAGGAGACTCCGCCGCTTCCACCTAAGCAAAAGAGGAAGCGGTCCGCGGCACCTCCTACAGCTCCGAAGAGATCATCAACTCCAATGAGGGAACAGACTCCAGAGTTGTTGCCACATGAGCAGACTGAAGAGCAAAAGGCGTTTCTTGCAACTGCGCCGAAGAAGATGTTTATTCCACCGCAGACAGTGAAGCACTTTGCCGAGACGAGAATGAAGAGACCTGAGCTGAGAGCTGATTATGACCGCTCTCTTGGACAGTCCTCTAGAGCGATGAAAGAAGCAAAAAAAGTCGCCCAGCTTGGACAGCAGGACATTCAGGCCGCACCCCACTTCATCGTGGAGCCATATCATGATCCAGAGACGGCATCGATGATCGAACGGGCGGCTAGAGCTCAGGGAGCATCAGTTGAGTACGAAGATTACTATCCAACGGCTCAAGTGGTAAACAAGTATAGATACGGATCTGATCTCGTCAAACCTGGCGAGCTCGCGCGTCTAGGGACTCAGATGCGAAGGTTGCATGACTGGTACCTGAAAGCCTGTCGAAGATGTGAAACCTACATCACGGTGTATCTTAGAGATGAGCATTACTTCCGGGGGGAAGACGAGATAAACATTGAGTTAGAAGAACTGTTTCAGTTATTCAATCAAGACGCCCTCGACAAAGCTGTCATCGCTTGCTACTGCCTGTAAGTGATTTATTTGTGTAATTAAGTTTGTAGCTCATTCATTTGCACTAACAATTATCCTCATTATATTCTTTGTGTACGCTATACATTTAATTATGCAGAATGAAGAAGCTGGAATACAAAAGAGGCAAGCTCCTACCGCTGGGGTTCATAGACCCAAACACAGTTCATGAAGTTACGGTTCGAGACTTCGCCAAGGACACAGAGGACAACATCGTAATGTTTTTAGAGAAGCAAGCAGACAAAGAGGATATATTCTTTCCCTACAACTTCAAGTGAGTGTTATATATAACATACATTATGCTTGTGCACTTTCCACTTTATTCTCGTAATCATTGAGCTATGCTTGTGCAGTTTCCATTTTATTCTCCTAATCATTGATCTTCACCTTGGAGTCGTAAACGTCATGGACTCGAAACGTACAGAATATGCGGAATGGGCGGACATGGCTGCCATCCTCCAGAGGTAGTTTCAATCAATTTCGTATTGGCATCTTCATCTGCTCTAATTCGAAGATATCATCAACTAATCAATTACTCATTTACTCATTATTTTTTGCTGGGCAGGGCTTGGAAACGGTTCATCAATACTGTTCCGGGTGAATGGAAACCGGAGCTTACATTTAGAGATTACCCTGTAAGTAGTACTATATATATAGCTATGTCCGTGAAACTTTATATATGATATTTACTTTCAATACGATGCTTGATTATTAGTTTGATCGAACTATTTTTTCGTAAAGTGTATGAGGCAGGAAAAAGGGAATAACTTATGTGGATACTACGTCTGCACCTTCATGCGTGACATGTCCTGTCCCAAGGGTGGGGATGCCCAAATACACCACACTCGTGTACGATAACAAATTTTCACAATTAATCTTAATTAGTACCATCTATTGTATTGAGTTCCATTCATATATTGATCTCCTTTTTTAAATATAGATGACACGCCTGCGGGACACTCTCATAACAGCGGATCAAATAAAAGCAATTCAAGAGGAAATCGCGGGATTCTTTATTACCGAGGTCCTTACCCCAGGTGGAGAGCACTATCGGAAGATCGTGACGGCGGAGGATATTCGTTCAGGAAAAGTTGTATTGTAAATATGCATGCATTACGTGTACTGTGTTGACTATGTCGTGTACTGTTGACGATGTCTATATATATTCATGACGATTTTTTGTGGTTTCTTGAATGATATATATATGCATTGCTGAAACTCTGCCGCGGCAAGGGAAACAGACTGTTTCTCTGCCGCGGCAGAGAAACGCTGGTACAGCCCAAATCTGTGCCGCGGCAGAGAAATAGCAATTCTCTGCCGCGGCAGAGAAACATAGGCCCGGTTCGTACCACGAACCGGGACCAAAGCCCTTCCAGCGCGAGCTCCCTGGTCGCACCACGTGTTGAGGCCTTTAGGCCCGGTTTATCTTTGAACCGGGACTAAAGGGTACCCCCTTTAGTCCCGCCTAGTTGGTCCCGGTTCAGGAACCGGGTCTAAAGGCCCAAATGGACCGGGCCTATTGCCCAGTTTTCCACTAGTGTTTAGACCGTGAAGTGCAGTACAATTTCATGTTGTTGCACCTCCTGAAGTGGGTCGTCGTCAAAGGTTGGTCTTCGCTACGTCTAGGGTTAGGGCTCAGAGGCGACGCCGAGGCGATCGGCCGCCGCCGCCCTACCATGGACGTGAGCGCCCCCGTATTGAGAAGTCTAAGAGGTTACGATCAGGAGGAGTCCAAGAGGAATACGATGACGAGGGCTAGGAGTTGGAACCGTGACCGGCAAGAAGAACTCTCAGATTGGATCGGGAAGGAAGGTGATATAAAACCGCGCCGGGACGGCCGAGTATCCAACCTAATCAAGATCTTCGATAACCAGTCGGCGACTTACGATCCGGGTGCGCACATGAGCTCTGTTCCGGCGAAGAGTATGGTGTTGACCGGCGGTGGGGGTGATCAAGGGGGAACCGGTGAGGTTCCTGCCCACCCGAAGCCGGCGGTGGGTGATACGTCTCCGACGTATCGATAATTTCTTATGTTCCATGCCACATTATTGATGTTATCTACATGTTTTATGCACACTTTATGTCATATTCGTGCATTTTCTGGAACTAACCTATTAACAAGATGCCGAAGTGCCAGTTCCTGTTTTCTGCTGTTTTTGGTTTCAGAAATCCTAGTAACGAAATATTCTCGGAATCGGACGAAATCAACGCCAAAGATCTTAGAATCCCCGGAAGCATCCAGAACACACCAGAGAGGTCAGAGGGGGGCCACAGGCCCACCAAACTACAGGCTGGCGCGGCCAGAGGGGGGGCCGCGCCACCCTATAGTTTGGCCCCCCTGTCAGCCCTCCTGCGCCGCCTCTTCGCCTATATAAAGCCCCTGGATCAGAAACCCTGATGCGTTCGACGAAAACCACAGAAACCTTCCAGAGCCGCCGCCATCGCGAGGCCAAGATCTGGGGGACAGGAGTCTCTGTTCCGGCACGCTGCCGGAGCGGGGAAGTGCCCCCGGAAGGCTTCTCCATCGACACCGCTGCCATCTCCACCGCCATCTTCATCACCGCTGCTGCTCCCATGAGGAGGGAGTAGTTCTCCATCGAGGCTCGGGGCTGTACCGGTAGCTATGTGGTTCATCTCTCCCATGTACCTCAATACAATAATCTCATGAGCTGCTTTACATGATTGAGATTCATATGAGTTTTGTATCACAATCTATCTATGTGCTACTCTAGCAATGTTATTAAAGTAGTCCTATTCCTCCTGCACGTGTGTAAAGGTGACAGTGTGTGCACCGTGTTAGTACTTGGTTTATGCTATGATCATGATCTCTTGTAGATTGCGAAGTTAACTATTGCTATGATAATATTGATGTGATCTATTCCTCCTACATATGCATGAAGGTGACAGTGTGCATGCTATGTTAGTACTTGGTTTAATCTGTTGATCTATCTTACACTATAAGGTTACTTAAATATGAACAAATTGTGGAGCTTGTTAACTCCGGCATTGAGGGTTCGTGTAATCCTACGCAATGCGTTCATCATCCAACAAAAGTGTAGAGTATGCATTTATCTATTCTGTTATGTGATCAATGTTGAGAGTGTCCACTAGTGAAAGTGTAATCCCTATGCCTTGTTCCTAAATACTGCTGCGTTACTACTGCTTGTTTACTGTTTTACTGCGTTACTACTGCTGCAATACTACCACCATCAACTACACGCCGGCAAGCTATTTTCTGGCACCGTTGCTACTGCTCATACTTATTCATACCACCTGTATTTCACTATCTCTTCGCCGAACTAGTGCACCTATTAGGTGTGTTGGGGACACAAGAGACTTCTTGCTTTGTGGTTGCAGGGTTGCATGAGAGGGATATCTTTGACCTCTTCCTCCCTGAGTTCGATAAACCTTGGGTGATCCACTTAAGGGAAAACTTGCTGCTGTTCTACAAACCTCTGCTCTTGGAGGCCCAACACTGTCTACAGGAAAGGAGGGGGAACGTAGACATCAAGCACTTTTCTGGCGCCGTTGCCGGGGAGGAAAGGTAAAAGGCACTCATACTTCGGTTCCAGGTAAAGTACTTTTCTGGCGCCATTGTGTTTGTGCTCGAAGCTATTTCCTTTAGATCCTGCAATTGCATCTTTTTGTTTCTTGTTTACACTAGTTAGGCATAATGGAAAACATCTGTGAGCTCTTTGTACTATTTCCTGAGTCAAGACATGAATGGTTTAATGCGAAAATTAAAAAACCCATGGAACATGTTAGCATGAATACTTTGAACACCATTGTTGCTAATGATATGGAAAATTCTAAGCTTGGGGAAGCTGGTTTTGATGAGCATGATCTTTTTAGTCCACCAAGAATTGAGAAGGAAATTTACTTTGATGATACTTTGCCTCCTATTTATGATGATTATAATGATAGTAGTCTTTTGTTACCACCTGTTATGGAGGATGAATTTGATTATGATTACAATATGCCTCCTATATTTGATGATGAGAATAATAATGATAGCTACTTTGTTGAATTTGCTCCCGCTATTACTAATAAAATTGATTATGCTTATGTGGAGAGTAATAATTTTATGCATGAGACTCATGATAAGAATCCTTTATGTGATAGTTATATTATTGAGTTTGCTCATGTTGCTACTGAAAGTTATTATGAGAGAGGAAAATATGGTTGTAGAAATTTTCATGTTACTAAAATGCCTCTCTATGTGCTGAAATTTTTCAAGCTATACTTGTTTTATCTTCCTATGCTTGTTACTTTGCTCTTCATGAACTTGTTTATTTACAAGATTCCTATGCATAGGAAGCATGTTAGACTTAAATGTGTTTTGAATTTGCCTCTGGATGCTCTCTTTCGCTTCAATTACTATTTCTTATGAGTGCATCATTAAAACTGCTGAGCCCATCTTAATGGCTATAAAGAAAGAACTTCTTGGGAGATAACCCATGTGTTATTTTGCTACAGTACTTTGTTTTATATTTGTGTCTTGGAAGTTGTTTACTACTGTAGCAACCTCTCCTTATCTTAGTTTTGTGTTTTGTTGTGCCAAGTTAAGCCGTTGATATAAAAGTAAGTACTAGATTTTGATTACTGCGCAGTTCCAGATTTCTTTGCTGTCACGAATCTGGGTCCACCTCCCTGTAGGTAACTCAGAAAATTAAGCCAATTTACGTGCATGATCCTCAGATATGTACGCAACTTTCATTCAATTTGAGCATTTTCATTTGAGCAAGTCTGGTGCCATTTTAAAATTCGTCAATACGAACTGTTCTGTTTTGACAGATTCTGCCTTTTATTTCGCATTGCCTCTTTTGCTATGTTGGATGAATTTCTTTGATCCACTAATGTCCAGTAGCTTTATGCAATGTCCAGAAGTGTTAAGAATGATTGTGTCACCTCTGAATATGTTAATTTTTATTGTGCACTAACCCTCTAATGAGTTGTTTCGAGTTTGGTGTGGAGGAAGTTTTCAAGGGTCAAGAGAGGAGGATGATATACTATGATCAAGAAGAGTGAAAGCTCTAAGCTTGGGGATGCCCCGGTGGTTCACCCCTGCATATATCAAGAAGACTCAAGCGTCTAAGCTTGGGGATGCCCAAGGCATCCCCTTCTTCATCGACAAATTATCAGGTTCCTTCTCTTGAAACTATATTTTTATTCGGTCACATCTTATGTGCTTTACTTGGAGCGTCTGTATGCTTTTATTTTTGTTTGTGTTTGAATAAATTGGATTACATCATGCTTGTGTGGGAGAGAGACACGCTCCGCTGGTTCATATGAACACATGTGTTCTTAGCTTTTAATTTTCATGGCGAAGGTTGAAACTGCTTCGTTAAATTGTTATATGGTTGGAATTGGAAAATGATACATGTAGTAATTGCTATAAATGTCTTGGGTAATGTGATACTTGGCAATTGTTGTGCTCATGTTTAAGCTCTTGCATCATATGCTTTGCACCCATTAATGAAGAAATACATAGAGCATGCTAAAATTTGGTTTGCATATTTGGTTTCTCTAAGGTCTAGATAATTTCTAGTATTGAGTTTGAACAACAAGGAAGACGGTGTAGAGTCTTATAATGTTTTCAATATGTCTTTTATGTGAGTTTTGCTGCACCGGTTCATCCTTGTGTTTGTTTCAAACAACCTTGCTAGCCTAAACCTTGTATCGAGAGGGAATACTTCTCATGCATCCAAATCCTTGAGCCAAACAACACTATGCCATTTGTGTCCACCATACCTACCTATACTACATGGTATTTTCCCGCCATTCCAAAGTAAATTGCTTGAGTGCTACCTTTAAAATTCCATCATTCACCTTTGCAATATATAGCTCATGGGACAAATAGCTTAAAAACTATTGTGGTATTGAATATGTAATTATGCACTTTATCTCTTATTAAGTTGCTTGTTGTGCGATAACCATGTTCACTGGGGACGCCATCAACTACTCTTTGTTGAATTTCATGTGAGTTGCTATGCATGTCCGTCTTGTCTGAAGTAAGAGAGATCTACCACCTTATGGTTAAGCATGCATATTGTTAGAGAAGAACATTGGGCCGCTAACTAAAGCCATGATCCATGGTGGAAGTTTCAGTTTTGGACATATATCCTCAATCTCAAATGAGAAAATTATTAATTGTTGTTACATGCTTATGCATAAAAGAGGAGTCCATTATCTGTTGTCTATGTTGTCCCGGTATGGATGTCTAAGTTGAAGAATAATCAATAGCGAGAAATCCAATGCGAGCTTTCTCCTTAGACCTTTGTACAGGCGGCATAGAGGTACCCCTTTGTGACACTTGGTAAAAACAGTGCATTGTGATGATCCGGTAGTCCAAGCTAATTAGGACAAGGTGCGGGCACTATTAGTACACTATGCATGAGGCTTGCAACTTATAAGATATAATTTACATGATGCATATGCTTTATTACTACCGTTGACAAAATTGTTTCATGTTTTCAAAATCAAAGCTCTAGCACAAATATAGCAATCGATGCTTTTCCTCTATGGAGGACCATTCTTCTACTTTTCAATGTTGAGTCAGTTCACCTATTTCTCTCCACCTCAAGAAGCAAACACTTGTGTGAACTGTGCATTGATTCCTACATACTTGCTTATTGCACTTATTATATTACTCTATGTTGACAATATCCATGAGATATACATGTTACAAGTTGAAAGCAACCGCTGAAACTTAATCTTCTTTTGTGTTGCTTCAATGCCTTTACTTTGAATTATTGCTTTATGAGTTAACTCTTATGCAAGACTTATTGATGCTTGTCTTGAAGTGCTATTCATGAAAAGTCTTTGCTTTATGATTCAGTTGTTTACTCATGTCATTACCATTGTTTTGATCGCTGCATTCACTACATATGCTTTACAAATAGTATGATCAAGTTTATGATGGCATGTCACTCCGTAAATTATCTCGTGTTATCGTTTTACCTGCTCGGGACGAGCGTAACTAAGCTTGGGGATGCTGATACGTCTCCGACGTATCGATAATTTCTTATGTTCCATGCCACATTATTGATGTTATCTACATGTTTTATGCACACTTTATGTCATATTCGTGCATTTTCCGGAACTAACCTATTAACAAGATGCCGAAGTGCCGTTCCTGTTTTCTCTGCTGTTTTTGGTTTCAGAAATCCTAGTAACGAAATATTCTCGGAATCGGACGAAATCAACGCCAAAGATCTTAGAATCCCCGGAAGCATCCGTAACACACCGTAGAGGTCGAGGGGGCCACAGGCCCACCAAACCACAGGCTGGCGCGGCCGAGAGGGCCGCGCCGCCCATAGTTTGGCCCCCGTCAGCCCTCCGCGCCGCCTCTTCGCCTATATAAAGCCCCCGGATCGAAACCCTGATGCGTTCGACGAAAACCACGAAACCTTCCAGAGCCGCCGCCATCGCGAGGCCAAGATCCTGGGGACAGAGTCTCTGTTCCGGCACGCTGCCGGAGCGGGGAAGTGCCCCCGGAAGGCTTCTCCATCGACACCGCTGCCATCTCCACCGCCATCTTCATCACCGCTGCTGCTCCCATGAGGAGGGAGTAGTTCTCCATCGAGGCTCGGGGCTGTACCGGTAGCTATGTGGTTCATCTCTCCCATGTACCTCAATACAATAATCTCATGAGCTGCTTTACATGATTGAGATTCATATGAGTTTTGTATCACAATCTATCTATGTGCTACTCTAGCAATGTTATTAAAGTAGTCCTATTCCTCCTGCACGTGTGTAAAGGTGACAGTGTGTGCACCGTGTTAGTACTTGGTTTATGCTATGATCATGATCTCTTGTAGATTGCGAAGTTAACTATTGCTATGATAATATTGATGTGATCTATTCCTCCTACATATGCATGAAGGTGACAGTGTGCATGCTATGTTAGTACTTGGTTTAATCTGTTGATCTATCTTACACTATAAGGTTACTTAAATATGAACAAATTGTGGAGCTTGTTAACTCCGGCATTGAGGGTTCGTGTAATCCTACGCAATGCGTTCATCATCCAACAAAAGTGTAGAGTATGCATTTATCTATTCTGTTATGTGATCAATGTTGAGAGTGTCCACTAGTGAAAGTGTAATCCCTAGGCCTTGTTCCTAAATACTGCTGCGTTACTACTGCTTGTTTCTTTGTTTCTTTGCGTTACTACTGCTGCAATACTACCACCATCAACTACACGCCAGCAAGCTATTTTCTGGCACCGTTGCTACTGCTCATACTTATTCATACCACCTGTATTTCACTATCTCTTCGCCGAACTAGTGCACCTATTAGGTGTGTTGGGGACACAAGAGACTTCTTGCTTTGTGGTTGCAGGGTTGCATGAGAGGGATATCTTTGACCTCTTCCTCCCTGAGTTCGATAAACCTTGGGTGATCCACTTAAGGGAAAACTTGCTGCTGTTCTACAAACCTCTGCTCTTGGAGGCCCAACACTGTCTACAGGAAAGGAGGGGGAACGTAGACATCAGTGGGTACCAACTCTGCGCTGGTACAAACCGAGTCGCGCCTGGCGATCATGAGCGCGGATGAAGCCCTGGAAAGTAATTGGCATGGAGACACAACAGAGGGGAAGAATTCAGGTCCAGAGGCGAGGATGGCTGGCGACGTCGACATGAATGACGAGTTCTGCATGGAGGAGGAGGATGAAGAGGAGGCTCCTGCAGCGGCGCCCACAGTTTGGCGTATGCTGGCTCGATACTATTCGCTCAAGATGGCGAACTATGCCGTGATCCATAAGCACTTTACTGAGGTTTGGCGCGTCCGTGGCAAGATGATCTTTAAGCCTCTAAAGGACAATTTCTTTATCATCATGTTTAACCAGGAAGGAGACTATAGATTTGTTGAGCAAGGTGGCCCCTGGATTCATCAAGGCGTGGCGTGCCTGATAGCACCGCTTGTCGATAGTGCACAGCCATCCGAAACAGTCCTGGACACAGTCCGTTTGTGGGTGCGCTTCTATGATGTTCCATGGAAGAAGCAGAGCAAGGAGTATGGAACAATGCTGGGGTCAAAGTTTGGCAAGGTGGTGACAGTAGATGTAGATGCAGAAGGACTGGAGCTGAGCGATTTTCTGCGGGTTCGCATTGATTGGCCGCTGAACCAGCGGCTATTATCTCGCTTCAAAATCACCAAAGGCCAGCAAGCGGCAATGATCTACAACATGCGATATGAGAGAGTTCCTTATTACTATTTTCACTGTGGATTCATTGGGCACAATGAGGAGCAATGTGAGAGAAGAATCATGGGCATACCTTCACTGCAGTATGATGCTACGCTGCGTTGTTCGCCAAAACGGAAGTTTCAGAGTAGAGCTGTTTCCACGCCAGACGAACCTGCTACCAAGAAGTTCCTGAATTTCAATTCGCCGGAAGGGAGCGTTAATTCCTCGTCGCTGGGAATCCCTCCAAGGGCTGGGCGACAGCCACAGGCTGATCCTAGAATGCCAGGAACGGAGATACCATCAGCTGTCGATGCGCATGATGGAAGGAAGGAGATAGAGAGGGACCTGGCAGATACAGTGAATAATTTGCAGCTGAAACTAAGCAAGGAAAAGGAGACTGGGAAGCAGGATAGGGCTACTGGTGGGAAGGACATGATGCCAGGGATGAAGAACTCCATGCAGGATAGAGGTAGCGGCAAAAAGGAGGTGGTGCTAGCACCGAACGCCATGCAGATCATGCAGAGCATGCCATCGATCCCCAGCAACAGTCGAGGGACGCCCTCTGGTCCGCATTCTAGCGATATGATCCCACCAATACGGGGTCTGTCCCAGCTTGGTACCCCCCTAAGTGGATCTGATGTATCTATGGCAGATGGGGAATCGATCTTAGGCAAGAGAACTGCGGGTGAAGAGGAAGCATCTGAAGAAGCGGGTCAAAAGCTGGACTTATCTTTGACTCTCAACCATAATGTGCAAGGGGGCGGCAAACCGAAGAAGGGCAGGAAGGCTGGAACAACAGACGTACAAGGGGACAAGAAGGATGCGCAGGCGGAGAACGTTGCAGCAAGGACAAGGAGGAGGATCGCCACTGGGCATGTAACGCCTGGAAACCTGACGAGGCCGAGTGTGGAGCCTCATCAGGAGAAATGAATTATTTAGCGTTCAACTGTCGGGGGGGCTGGGAATAACCCGACAGTGCGTGAACTTGCTACTATTTCCCAAGTTTGGAGTCTGCGTTTATTTTTCTTATGTGAAACTAGGCAAAGTACAAATAAGATGCGTCGCTTGCGTCATAGGTTAGGTTTGAGAGGTTTTGCTGGCAGTAGTAGTGATGGTCTTAGTGGTGGTTTAGCTCTCTTCTGGCATGATCAAATTAATGTAGAGGTCCAATCAATTAATGAAAGATATATTGATGCGTATGTGCGTGAATCCCCAACGGCACCTCAATGGCGCCTTACTTGTGTTTACGGTGAACCACGGGTAGAAGATCGTCACCTTATGTGGGACAAACTCCGACAATTGAAAACTAGTTCTGCTCTCCCGTGGTTGGTTTTGGGTGACTTTAATGAAGCCCTTTGGCAAGAGGAGCATTTATCTTGCACCCCTAGATCTGTCAACCAGATGGATGCCTTCCGGGAGGTTTTGTATGAATGCAGTCTAACTGATCTTGGCTTTTCAGGTGTACCATACACGTATGATAACAAAAGGTTGGGAAGAGCAAATGTTCGAGTCCGCTTGGATAGAGCGGTGGCATGCCCGGCATGGCGGGACAGATATGCGGACACAAGGGTACTGCATCTAACGTCACCTGTATCGGATCATTGTCCCATTCTTGTTCAGATGGAACAAGAGGTTCGCATGCCGCAACGACAACCAAAGCGCCAATATGAAATCATGTGGGAGACGGAATCGGATCTTGCAGAAAGAGTTGCTATGGCATGGGGCGAAGCAGGACATAAAACAGACCTGGCCGATATTATGCAGGGGCTAGATCGAGTCATGGATACCCTGCAATCCTGGAGCAGAAAACGTTTTGGCAATATTCTAAGAGAATTGGACAAATCCAGGAAGTGCTTGGAGTCTTTAAAGATAGCAAACGCTGACCCACGCAAAATTCGTCAAGCCACTGATCGGATGAACGAGTTACTATACAAGGAAGAACTATTATGGTTGCAACGATCCCGCATCACTTGGTTGAAGGAAGGCGACAGAAATACGAATTTTTTTCACCAAAAAGCAGTTTGGCGAGCACGAAGGAATAAAATAAAAAGACTCAAAGATAATGAAGGAGTCTGGAAGGATACACCGACTGAGATGGAGAGAATGGCTCTATCATATTTCCAGGAACTGTTTACTCGTGATCCAACACTGAATTCTGATGATCTTATTGGCCTTACTAGTGAAAAAGTAACTAATGCCATGAATGATGATTTATGCAGGGATTTCACGGATGAAGAAATAGGTGATGCTCTATTCCAAATAGGTCCTCTGAAGGCGCCATGGGAGGACGGGTTCCCAGGCCGTTTCTACCAAAGAAATTGGGGCACTATTAAAGAAAAAGTTATAAATGCAGTGAAGCTATTTTTCGCGACAGGAAATATGCCGGATGGGGTAAATGACACGGCTATTGTACTGATCCCAAAAATGATAATCCTAAAACGCTCAAGGATTTCCGTCCAATTAGTCTATGTACCGTCATTTATAAGATAATTGCAAAGTGCATGGTGAATAGGCTGCGACCAATCTTGGGTGATATTGTCTCTATTAATCAAAGCGCATTTGTCCCAGGAAGACTAATCACAGATAATGCACTAGTGGATTTTGAGTGTATTCACTTTATTGAGCACAATACAAATACTAACAAGGATTTCTGTGCATACAAGCTCGACTTATCCAAGGCTTATGACAGGGTGGATTGGGATTTTCTGAAGAAAGTGATGCAAAGGATGGGTTTCTCTCATCGGTGGGTGGACTGGACAATGGCATGTGTCACCTCGGTGAGTTACAAGGTTAAGTTTAACGGAAACCTCCTGGATTCATTTTCTCCCTCTCGGGGCCTCCGTCAGGGTGATCCTCTCTCTCCATTTCTGTTCCTGTTTGTTGCGGATGGGTTGTCTACACTCCTACAGAATGCGGCTGACATAAATGCTATCGAACCACTCAAAGTTTGTCGTAGTGCCCCTGGGGTTTCGCATCTCCTATTCGCAGATGATAGCTTATTGTTCTTTAAAGCGCAGGGTGACCAGGCGCAACGTGTCCTTGAAGTCCTGGATACTTATGCTAGAAGTACATGCCAATTAATCAATCCTGGGAAGTGTTCGATCTATTTCGGCGAGGCGTGTCCAGAGGCAAGAAGGAGGGAAGTAAAGGAGATACTGAGCATAGCACAAGAAACCTTTGAACCGAAATACCTTGGGCTCCCAACTCCGGAAGGCAGAATGTCCAGGGATAAATTTCAAAGCCTCCAAGCAAAATTGGCTAAGTGCCTTGTGGAATGGGATGATAACCATAAGTCTCAAGCTGCGAAGGAAGTACTAATTAAATCGATTGCTCAGTCAATCCCAGTCTATGTGATGAGTGTCTTTAAACTCCCACTTGGCCTATGTGATGAACTAACAAAAATGATCAGGAGGTACTGGTGGGGAGCGGAAAATGGGCGAAGGAAGACTCACTGGATTTCATGGGACATTATGCTAAGACCTAAAGATTATGGGGGTGTGGGTTTCCGGGACATGAGAATTTTCAACCAAGCCTTGCTAGCCAGGCAGGCATGGCGCCTGATACAACTCCCTAATACACTTTGTGCACAAATCCTAAAAGCGAAATATTATCCTAATGGTCTATTGCTGGATACTGTGTTTTCAGGTAATGGGTCATCGACATGGCACGCAATCGAATATGGGCTAGAGCTACTTAAGACGGGAGTCATATGGAGAGTCGGCAATGGAGCTAGCATACGGGCATGGCGCGATCCCTGGATCCCTAGGGAATCTGGCCATCAACCTCAGTCTCAGCGAGGACGATGCCGGTTTCGATGGGTAGCTGATTTCCTGTTACCAGACGGATCCTGGAACTTGCAACGATTGGAGCTTTATTTCTCGGCGGCAGACATCAAGGAAATACTACAGATTAAGCCATCTCGTAGGAATGAAAATGACTTTGTGTCTTGGTTCCCGGAGTAGAATGGTGTATTCACCGTTAGAAGTGCATATCGCCTCGCCCTTCACCGTACCATGATGCAGCAGGATCGAGGGGCAACAAGCTCGCGGCCGGATGGAGCCAGACCGAGCTGGCGGCTGATTTGGAAATGCCCAGTTCCACATAAAGTCCGAATTCTTGCCTGGAAGATTTGTCGAAATGCAATTGCCACTCAAGCTAACATGGCCCGTAGGGGTATGGCGGATGCAGATTTGTGCCAAATATGTGGACGCGAGCAAGAGGACTCCCTACATGCATTCTTCCGTTGCCCACATGCCTCGGCACTATGGCATGCAATGGCAGAGGTCTGGAACCTGCCCAACCTTGAGGCCATGAGGCCAAGCGGACACGAGTGGCTATTACAGATTCTCCATGCATGCGGGGAAGAACAGCGAGCGATGACCTTGATGACCCTGTGGCGGATCTGGCATGCGCATAATGAGATGACCCATCACAAACCATGTCCATCCATCGAGGGATCAAGAAGGTTCCTAGTAAGTTATCTTAACTCCCTCATGATTGTCAAGCAATTCCCAGATTCTGACATTGCAAAGGGCAAGATGGTGATCAATCAATGCCAAGGCTTCAGGAGAGATACGAACAGGTCGGAAACCAGAAAAGTTGAGCGACAACACTGGGAGCCCCCAGCAGGAGATACAGCGAAACTCAATGTCGACGGAGCCTTTACAATGGATGGACGTGCAGGTATTGGTATGGTGCTGCGCAACTGTCATGGCGAGGTCCTGTACGCAGCTTGCCAGCAAGTGCACCATTGCAGCGATGCCCTGGAAGCGGAGCTGATGGCGATTGAGATGGGTGCAACAAGCGTTACAGTGGACACAGCTAGCCTTTACCGTGGAGTCGGACTGCTCGGAGGCGGTCAACCTGATCAAGAGAGCAAGCCCCAACATCTCGGCATATGCGTTTAGGATAAGGGTGGTTAGAGAATTTCTTCGGGAAAAAGATAGTCCTTTAGTTAAAATAAATAGAGAGGCGAACAATGCAAGCCATGAGCTAGCAAAGTTAGCCAGAACCCAGGGTAGGAATGAGGCGTGGATTGGTGTTTGCCCGCCTGACATTAGTGTGGTGATTGAACATGATTGTAACCCTGTGATCAATTAATGAAATCTCTTTTCCCCGCAAAAAAAACTACAATTAAACTTTTCTAAGGTGAGGGAGACTTTAAAAAATTCAGTCGACCGAGACGTTGGCACACCCTATTTCAGGTATTGATTGGTGAGAAGTCAACAGTGCCCCTAGATTTTATTTATGTCATCTTTAATTGGTAATACTGCTCACGTTTCTATACCTACCTAATAATAAAGGGAGAAGCGTTTCCGTAGTTTGGTCCGTTCGGTTTCGTCCACCGTCGTTCGTCCGTCCGTTACCTTGATCGCTATAATAATTAACCCAGCTTCGTACGTACATCAGCACAGTCCGAACCGAATCATAACAGCAGGGAAAGCCAACCGCGCCTACGTCCTTCGCGAAGCAGAGATCGATCTGAATACAAGCAGTCATGTATGTGTGCGCTCGGTCGTTCTTGATGGGCTGGCTCGTCGCATAGCTAGATGATCTATTAATCAGGTTTCCAGCCAGCCGTCGGACGGTGCCCTGCAGCCTCCGATCCCCCATCGCCGGACGCGCCTATGGTTTCCCCGCCCCAGGCTGATGCGCGTGGTATTGCCATCGCGCCTCCAGATTCCGGCCGCCTCCGTGGTTTGCAAGCCGCCAGCCTATTCGGTCCTCCAATCGCCCACCGCCTACACCTACCTCAGGCCAACGCTTTCAGCAATGGCTTGGTCGCTGCCGGATACGACGCCTAGGAATTTCAATGTCAGGCAAAATCACAAAAAGCCCAGGCCGCTACGCTCGATGGTCAGCCTCCAGACTCTTTCCACAATACGCTCGCTGGTCATGTCCATCCTGTATCCGTGGCCGGACATTGCTTTGACGCCTAGCTCGCTGTTGTTCAAGCCGTAGAGTTCGTGCTACAGCTCCATCCTTCCCAGGGTGCTCCATCGACCTATGTATAATTCTGTGAGATGCGTACAGAGGTGCAAACTTTTGCACAGATTTCTACAGAGGATGCATAGGAAAGGAGCAGGCAAGAAGTGCTCAATGGAGTGTGTTGGTGTCAAACAGGTCTGACGACACTGATGGTTCTTTCATCGCCGACCTGGCTGTTGGTACAGTTGTGGACATATCAAAGCTCGTGCCCCCTGCCGTGGAAAGTGCCTCACTAAATCTGGTTTTCTTTGTTGAATCACTTTATGCATTGCACGTGCACACATGGATCAGAGTATCAGTCAAAATAACTAATTTTCTTTATGTGAATACTAAGCGGTGAGTATTTATTTGTGAGAGTGCGAAGTAAAACATTCTAATTTATTCACACTAAACTCATAAACCTTTCTCTATGTATGTCAAAAACCATCATACCTAATATGTAGTTTCATTGTCATAGGAATAGGCAGATTACACATTTTTTTGCGAAACGTAGGGCTAACATTTTATTAAATAATTATGCATCACTGTCACAGTTTTTTACATTTTAGATAAGGTGGACGGTCAGTGGCAGTGATCAACTATTGGTGCCTTGGAATAGGGATTGTGGTTTACGCGACCAGCGACACATCCGATAGAGCGAGAAACGATCGTAGTGCAGGGCCAACTCGATCTAGCAGGTGGCTTATTTGTTCCTCGAGGCCGAATCGTTGAGAAGAAAAGCAATTGGAGGATGGGATGACGTTGAGCACGTGGCTGGTGCATCGAAGACCTTAACTGCGCTGGAAGCTTGTAAGAAAAAAATACACCTAATTCTTTCATGATTTTTTCCTATCCGCTATCATAACAACATTTTAACTAAGTATATCCCCAAGACCGTAGTCTCGTGCCTCCTCCCGTACCCTCCCAACCCTAGCCCGGCACACCCCCCTCCTCCCACCGCCGCCGCCGCTGGCGCCGTCGGGCTAAGCCCCGGTGGCGTGGCGGCGGCAGGGGAATCTTCTTCTGCAGCGCCGGGTAGCGGTTGGCTTCGTCTTCGTTAGGTGTTCTGGGGACGACGTCGGGATGGTGAAGGCGGTGTCGCATCGGAATAAGGGTGCTGGAGCTCGATCCCCATCTCGGCAAGGACACTTGTGGCGGCGCCGGTGTGCTGCTGGCATGGTATCCTCTCGGATCTGCGGATCTGGGGAGGGTGGTTTCCCCGGGCGCAGATCGACCCGACTGGCCGTGGAGCTTGTGGAGTCTGTTCTGGAGTCGGAGGAGTGTTGATGTCGTTGTCTTCCCCTCGGCCGGCCGTGGTGGCGAGGGAGAGGAAGGGGATGGCACCACCGTCCTCCTTTTTAGGATCGTGTGTGCTCTTCCGGTGGTCTGTGGCTGCAATGTCTTGCAGCTTCCTCCGGCCGGCCTTGGTGGTGAGGGGAGAAGGCGACTGGACACGTCGGCCTCTAAATATGCCAGATGGTAGAACGTTCTGCTGGTGGATTGGGTCTACTGCTCGGGGATCTTCATCCGAAGGTACTGCGGGCTCTTCTTCATCTCCTTCCTGCCCGATGGTCTAAAATGGAATATTAGCTCTCACCTTCCAGGGTGGGCACTCCTTTGGTGTTCAAAGCTCAGTGTGGCGACAACGGTGGCGGTGATACGATGGTGTTGGAAGATGCACTGCCTCTAGATCTGGTCGTTGTACTTGTTTGGTGACGACGAGGACGGTGGGCTTGATTGGGATCTGGAATTATGGTGTGAGGTCATTCTTGCAATAGTCTGGGATCATATTGTATTTTTGTATATTCATGGAGTAATTTGTAATCGGTTTCGCCAATGAATATTGTTATCGCAAAAACAGTATATCCCGTAGCAACGCACGGGCAATTTTCCTATTAATACTCAAGTAAAAAATAAAATATTTTTCTAGAGATTGTAAAATGCATAATATTGAATAAGAAAAATTGAGCGATACAATCGCTGTACTTACAAACATGAGCTGAATCTAACTTGACATGCACAAAACCAAACGCATAACAGAGAAATGGCCATCATCGTCGTTCTCGCTGCATGTGCCGCAGCGGTGGATGCGGCCTTTAATCTTGCTGAATCTATCGTCTGATCAATTTGATTAAGGCCACGCTGCCAATTACTCCTTGGATCAGGACGTACAAAACATTAATGAAATCGTCTGCCTGCTTGCTATGCCATGCATGCTCGGATGTGGGAATGGATGTGACCCGTGCGTGTACTGCTTCAGGTTTTCCCTGATTTGGCAGTGCGCTGCAGCTTGGGCTGGACCAGTCAACCGCTCAGTCGCTCACAAGGTCTTCCTTGCCGGCGCAGCTTGTCTAACTTGCTTGTAGCAAGTCACCAAGGAACAGTTCTCTGACTTGCCGTTGGAGCCGTGAGATCAAAATTGAAGGGCCCAGATCACTTGAAACACTGTCCAAGAAGTACTGTACTGGCGCGCTACAGTAACATCTACTGTTCACGGTACTGTTTGCTACTACTGTAGCGATCGTTTTAGACCATCAGATCTTAATCTAACGGTAAGAAATGAGCAGAAGTTAGAGGTACTGTGCACCTCTAACTTGTCTATGGCAAGGTAGAGAATCTGGAGCGCTTCCTTGCATGGATCGGACACATTCTCGCGGTCTCTCTTTCTTTCTCGTTTTCTTTAATAAAAACGACTATGCTGTTTTTTATATTAATAATATACTTTTCGGTAATGATGCAAGTGGGTCAAAAATTCGAACAAAATCTTCCCTGACTTGGCTCGGTGACAAAGACGATGACGCCTTTGGATACCGTTTTCCTCAATGGAGGACTCATTGTGAAGCTACTGCATCTTAGGGCATCTCCAACGCGGCGACAAATCCCGCACATTTGGATGGATTTAACCGGATAAAAACGTGGCCTGCTCGTGTCCTCCTCTTGTCCGCCCCTGGCCCGCCTGTCTGCGTCCCAAAACACAACCCTTCGCACACATCTTCCACCGCTCCGCCGCCACCCAAGGACCGGCGATTTGGGAGCGGTGTCGACGGCGGCCACTGTCCTCGAGACGCCGGCAAGCGGTGCGGAAGCATATGACGCCATGTGACTAGAGGTCCGAGCCTGTGCCGACCCCTCCAGCGGAGGCGCCAATGCATGTGTGGTTGTAACCGTGGCCTATGCCAAAGCTCGTCGACCTGGCCAGTGACGACCACAACGAGGAGTAACCGACTTCGGGTTTCAGCTAAGTATTTAATTTCTATGTGTTTTCTTATTTGTTTTGCACTATGTAGATTGTTTTTTGTTTTTTGACTACATGCAGATTCACCATAACATCAAGGTGGTTTGTAGATCGCTGATATCGTGCTTTCCGCAAGATGTTTTGCACTATGTAGATAGGTTACAAGGGAGAATTTTTTGTCTTTCGTCCGATCCAAATAAATAAATAAAAAGATATTTTAATATCCGAAATTAGAAATGCAGTTGGAGATGCCCCAATAATACAGGTGAACGGGGAGTAAAAGTGGTGCGCGTCAAACAGGGTAAGAAATGATGTTCCTTTTCCTACGATTCAACACGGCATTTAGCTGAATCTTTGGGAAGGTGCCACGTCGCAGGGAGGAGAGGACGGTGGTGTGCCTTTGCAACACCTGCACGGCCTGGCTAGCTGCAAATGGATGGGTAGCTCGCCGGGAAACGAGGAGACGCAGCACATCACACGTCCACTCACCTCAGTACTACTCCTCATGTCACCTCACCTCACCTGAGGCGTACGGCCGGAGATGGAAAGTCAGTCTGATCTAGCGTATCAGGCAAGCGATGTGGTACAACCGGGGAAGCAGCGTCGTCAGCGTTGCTGGCCAGAACGGGGCGGTGCCTGCCGACGTGCTTGCTTGATGACAAGGGCGCCGATGTGACCCGTCGCCGCAGGCATCGCCCGTGCAGACGCCATAGCTCCGCTACCCTGCTCGCGTGTCGTCGTGTTTCGCTCGATCTGTCCGACCTGCCGGCCGGTGGAAGAAGCCTCAGAATTTTAGATGAGTTGGAGGAGAGAGAAGAGGAGAGAGAAGGGAGGTGGGCTACTATGCAATAGCCAGCTCTTGCACGTGCTCCTAGGCACCTTGTGAGAGTGAAAGGTGGGCCATATATTAGTAAAGTATACTACATTCTTATAGCCAACTATTGTACATGTTATCTATATGATGACTACAAATGATATGACATCTTGTTATAGCCAACAGTTGGCTATACTATTGCAATTGCTCTCATGAGTCTTTGACCGGCCCGGCAATCGAGATCAAATTAGGATGGCCAAAGCGCTAGCGTCTCGAGTCCCTATACGCGTTGAGTAAGCTGGGTCGGTGAAAGCTCGTCGTTACATCAAAGATAGAATGTGGCTATTTCTCACTTAATTGAGAACTTACTTCGTTCTTAGTTAGGATGTTATCAAATTTAACAATGTGAAACTTGACCGAGCATAAATTTAGTTCTCAAACTAGCACATCTAGGCTCAGAGCTTATTCACCGGTGTCCCACACGATTATTTTTTAAGATAAAAGGCCTCATAGTTCAACTTTAAATTAATAAAGCAAGGAACGGTTCAAACACAACTACAAAACGTGCTGAGGTTTACAGCTTAACTAAAGATCCAAACAGAGCAGAGGACAAAGTACCAAGCCACAAAGCTACTAAAGACAGATAACAACTACTGAAAGGAGGAGGCCGACCCTTCCGACCCAACTTCCAGGTGTAGCATCCAGGCCCGACGTCGAGGAGGCGCAAAAACAGCTTCAGGAACTTGATCTCGCAGCGAAATATATCTCACGAAGTTCGTTGATCATCCAGCAAAGTCCCTCCTGATCTCTATTCTTGGAGTGCATACTCCACAGCTGCAAAAACAAAGTCGTTTTGTAAATTATATCAGCAGCAGGGTGGTTAGGGATTTTCATTTCAATGGTAAGTTTATTGCAGATTTGCCAAAGCGCCCAACACTGTGCGAGGAAGAGCAACCGAAGCAATCTCCGCGGGGACCCCGACAAACTACAGCCAATGTGATGTAATTGGTTGAAGTTTGTTGGCCGCCTGTTACACCCAACAGCTGGCGTTGGACACTCCACGCAAACGTCGCAAGCGAGCATTGAAAAAAGATATGCGCGGCATCCTCGGGGTTGCCGCCGTGGGCACAGTTCCGTTCGTCGGGCCATTCCTAGCAGCAATCTGAATACTGGAGGGCAATTTGTCAAGAATCAGCTGCCAGGAGAAGATTTTGATCTTAAGCGGAGCCGTCGCGGTCCAAACATCCTTATAGTGAGCCACTGTCGCCCCCTGTGACAACTTAGCATAAAGGGACTTAACCGAAAAATCCCTGAGGTCTCAAGGTGCCACCTGACCTGATCAGCACCCGGGGTCAGACTCACGTCCTCGAGCAGGGAACCAAGATCGTTCCATTGAGTCAAGCCCTCTTGGTCCAGGAGCAACGGAAGCGAAGAACCAACTCATTGTGATGGCATGTCCGGAGAGTCACATATGGAGAACAAAGCTGGGAATGTGACCTGCAGTGGGGCATCGCCAATCCACCAGTCCAACCAGAACCACGTGCGACCCCCGTCTTTAACATTATACTTAGCTCCCATATCAAAGTAGTGCTCCCTGTTGATACGTCTGATGCTCCATCCTTGTTTTATACCAATTCATACATGTTTTGCTTACACTTTGTTGCACTTTTACATGATTTCTGGCACTAACCTATTAACAAGATGCCACAGTGTCAGTTTCCTGTTTTCTGTTGTTTTTGTATTTCAGAAAAAATGTACAGGAAATATTCTCGGAATTGGACGAAACAAAAGCCGAGGTCAATATTTTACCGAAACGAAGACATAATCCAGAGGGGGTCGAGGAGGGCGGCCAGACCACCCGATGGCACGGCCTGGGCCTCGCCCGCGCCAAGGGGGGTGTGGGCCCCCCAGGCACCCCACCGACCTAAATCCTCCACCTATTTATACATCTTCTCGGGAAAACCCTGGATACCCGAGCCTCCATCCACGAAAAGTTCCATCGCGGCCGCCATCGCAGAACCCATCTCGGGGGGTTCTGAAGCTCTTCCCGGCACCCTGCCGGAGGGGGAAATCATCGCCGGAGGCATCTACATCGCGATGCCCGCCTCTGAAATGATGCGTGAGTAGTTCATCCCTGGACTATGGGTCCATAGCAGTAGCTAGATGGTTGTCTTCTCAAATTTGTGCTTCATGTATAGATCTTGTGAGCTGCCTGTAACATCCAAGGATTTGGGGTTACAAAAATAGATGAAACAAATGTGTGCATTGAATTCATGCATAGAAAATCGGAAATTTTCGCGCTTTCAAATAAAACATGTCACAGTAACTGAAGTTTCACTTGAGTTGATGGAATTGAAGTAGATCATCAAGTCAAGCGCTATAAACCTCAATGTGACTTTTGCTAAAACCTTGTTTGGGTAGAGATGTTTTGATATAAGGGTTTAGATCAAATGGAACTAAAACTTACCCAGTAACACATTAATCAAGGATCAACTACTTGATCTTATAAAAGATCATAATATGGTATTCCTTGCCATAACATATGAACATCTATTCAACTGCAAATCAAATAACAATAAATTGGAGAAACTATCCAGACTTATCTTGTCCATATCTTAAACTAATACATGTTCTTACCATGAACCCCATGGTATTCATTCCACTTCATTCTTGAATTCATGACAAGGAGATCAACACTAGTATTGTTCCCTAGTTTCCATGTATTATATTTTTCTCTATTCAAATTACCATACATCCAAAACTACAGAAGAGAGAGTTCTAAATCTATTAAAGAAGCAATGTCAACTCTTGAGTTAAACCCTTGGCTATATATCCATATGCTCACATCATCATCTTTAAGAAGAACCCTAGTGTATTATTCAATACATTTCCTAGAGAGAGGATCCATTTATATTAACCATAAATCTTGATGATCACATCATTATCTTTGGAGCATAACATTGAGATATTATTTCAATCATTCCTAAGTGAGAGAAACCATTGATACAACCTTAGCTATACCTATTAAAGAATCAAGGATAACTTGTGTACTAAAGCATTAGGGTATAATCTATCCCATCTTGGAGTGGTGAGATAACCTAGTGTTAAATTGAACAAGACGATATCCATGAATTGATGAAGTAAAGTAGAGACTAATTCAATTAAGTTATCTAGGTGGAGACTTAACCTTTTCATACCAATGAGATCTTGTGAGTACACCATAAACCCTAGAATAATCCATTCCTGTATAAGAGAGCTCAAGCTATGGTGTTACACTCAAGTTAGTTAAGCCAACACTTGGTTTTGAGGGAGAGAACTATTCATATACCCAGATGATTATATCATCATTCCTTGAGAAGAACTTTAAGTTGTTATCTCAGGCATTTCCAAGTGATGTAAACTATTTAGGCAAACCTAGCCGTGTACATCCAAGATAGTATAAGAGAAGTACTATACCTTAGTTGATCAACACAATACTTGATCTTGGAAGGGAGAACCCTAGTTCATGAGAGATAATTTTGGAAGCCAAACCTTTGACCATTACAAATTGGGTAATGATCATATACTCTAAGAACTGGGAGTAGAAGCCATTGAGAATAAGCTGATCATAATAAAGCCATGATCATGCTTTGGAGAAATAGGAGAATAATCCATGAGTTAAACCTAGTTTAATAAGCAGATATCATCAATCACATGAAATCATAGGTAGACTACTAAGTGAGCAACCCTAGATCATTTCACCAGAAGCATAGAGACAAATGGAGGATATCAAGACCTTGCCTAGCAAAATACCTATATTAACTCTAGTGATATTTTGAAGTGAAAATCCTATCATTGATGAAGAGAAGACTAAACCCTAGTCAACCTAACATGGTGTTAACATATACATAGAACCCTATGGCATATCTCCAACCTAACTTGAGTAGCACATTAGGATCACCTGTAAACCTACAGCCATGCCCTAATTAAACTCAAGTACATGAGATAGTTGATTGATGAACCTTAATGTTCAAACCAAGCCTCTATGAACCAAATGATAAACATAAGTCTTAAACTCTAAACCATGGCTCAATTATGTTGATACTTCATTTGGTGAACATAAGAAAAATCTAGTGCTAAATCATGTAATTAAACCCATGTGTGGTGATTAACCACTCATCGTTGTAACTAAGACCAAACCATGATGAGAACAGTATCTAATCTAGATATTTCAAAAATAATAATAGTGTTAACCTTGAAAAGGGTTAAAATATAACTTACAATACCTTAACAAATTGGTGCTCACATAAAATAATATGCAAGTAACCAAATTCTCAAATAAGAAACCAAGTCCTAATAATAACCTCTAAAATACTTTGAGTTGAAATTATCAAGTCTAATAATTCAAAAGAGATTTATATCCCAAGAAGAAAAATGAATTTCATAGAACACATAAATTCATGCCTAAATTGAAGTTTTAAATAACACCCACTAGAATACAAATTTAACCACACTTGAATATTTATTTTAAATAACTAAGTGACATAGTGATTATTTTAATAGTACTAATGGAATTAACATAGTAAGAAATCTGCAAGTAAAATTTGAATTCAAATAAACAAAACCAAAAATGGAAATTTTAAACAGAAAATGAAAATGGAAATAGAAAAGAAGAAAAAGAGAAGGAGGAGGCTTACCTGTCCACCACAGCTGCCGAAGTAGGCCAGCACCGCAGCCTAGCAGCAACCCACCAACGAAGCCCAACCCAAAACCGAAGCCAACCCAACTCGCGGTACCGATTCTATAAGAAGAAAAAAAACAGAAGACCATCATCTTCATCTTCCTCTACGAGGCCGACACCGCGGCAAGCTCCGTCTCCGCCGCCGATGCTGACCGCCAGGGCACCGTTGACCGCCCGAGGATTGATCCTTATCCTCCACGCGTTCATCATCATCCTCTCCACGTCAAGATTCACGCCCGCTTCACACACCGGCATCACCGGAATATCTCCGTCGTCCTCACCGTAGTGACGTCGCTCCTGATCTCGCCATGGCCTATAAAACCATGTAAAGAACCGTAGAAACCCTAGCTACCTTCTCCGCTATTCCATTCTCCCTTGTTTGCTCTCTATCTTTCACAGCTCCTCGGAGCATCTGGCTTGCGTCGAACACGAAACCGATGGTAGAGGTCTCCCCAGGGTCCAGGAGGGAGCTCAGCAGCACCGCCGTGCCTTGGTGAGCATCCTGGAGGAAGGAATTGTGAAGGGGAGCGCTCAGTTACTGGAATCGAAGAAATGCCTTTCACCGGTGTTCGTCGGAATTATGTCCGTGGGAGCAACTCCAACCATCCCCGTCTTCCTCGAGCAGCCTCTCAGTTCTGTGGTGAGCCTATGCATCTCTAGCATCCTTTATTTCGTAGAATCAACGTCCCTATCCCGTGATTGGGATTCGCTGGACTAGCGCCACCGAGGTACCATTCGCAGTTGCCGATTTCGATGACCATTTGGTCACTAGCGCCGCTCGTTCGTATCACAACATCGAGGCGGCTCGAACGCGAGCGCCCGTAGTGTCGCGGGAGCTCTGTAACGCCGGGGCCGTCACCACGTCCTCGCCGGTGGCGAGCACCACTGCCAGTCAATTTTGACTTGGTTAGGGCCACGCTGTCGCTAAGGTGGCATAGACACCACCTGTCAATGACTAGGGTTAGTTAAGGACCGGGTACATCTAGTGTTATTTTTGTTATTTAAAATACCAGAAAAGTACTGAAACTTTGACAAACTATATAAAATTCATTTCAACTCAGAAAAATATAAATAAGATACCAAAATACTCATAAAAATAAACTCTATCCAATAAAAATATAATATGATTTTTTATTAAAATAAAAATTTAATTGTTTAACTTATACTCCCTCCGTTCCTTTCTATATTGCCTATAGATTTTTGGCACGAAAATTAGCGCAAGAGTATTTTTTACACAAGACCCTGTAATATCCCAGGATTAGAGGCAACAAAATGAGAGAATACCAAAGTGTGCATTGCGTTCATGCATAGAAAATCTGGGGAGTTTTCGTGCTTTCAAATAAAACTTACCACAGACTTGCTGGAATTGGAGTAGATCATCAAGTCAAGCGCTATAAACTTCTATAAACTTCAATGTGATCTTTGCTAAAACCTTATTTTGGGTAGAGATGATTTGATCTATGGATTAGATCAAATGTAATTAGATTTACAACAACACATTCTTTAATAATCAAACCCTAACTTATTAACACTTTAAAGTTAGCAACTACCTTTGTGTGTATATTAATTCACTTCTTATTACCAAATAAGGTAAATCACAGGGTCTGAAGTGCATAAAAGCCACACATTCTTATTTAAATCATAACTTATTAAGTATTTGGAATACCATAAAAATAAATCCATTTACATTACGAATTATAGTTCAAACTATTTGAATAAAATTAACTATGAGTATTTTGAAACTCATATGATCATGCCTTGGTGAAATCAAACAACAACTATCCAAATTTGAGGAATAACCTTCAACTTTCACCTTTTGACCAATATTATAATATAAATCCAATCAAATATGATATAGTGACTCATCAACAATAGTAAAACCATCCACAAGATATTTAGTAGCAAATGCCACTTGGCTATCCAAAAATAAATCATATTAGAGGATAATGATCTTGCCACATGGGATGAAAATATCTACATGACTTGCATCCCAAGCTTTGACACCTCATGCTCAAAGGATTGCTATGGATGAGGGCATGACAACCAAGCACCTTACTCATCAAACCAACACAAGAGTCACCACCTATGTGTCATGATACTAGAGCTTGCCCAAGCCTATAAACACACCCTTCATCCATTATAGCATGATACAAGGATCAAACACTTGAGACCTTCCATGTGAATTAGATAGGATCAAGATGAAGAAGCTAGGAGGTGGAGGCATACCACAAGATGCAGGTTTATCAGATTTCCTGAAGAACTGATGACCCACAAGTAGAGGGGGTGTATCGTAGTATCTTCGATAAGTAAGAATGTCGATCCCAACGAGGAGCAGAAGGTGTTGACAGCAGTTTCGATGAAGGTTTCACTGTAAATGCTCACAGACAAGTATTCAGGGGGTTTTGATGTAACAGATGAATAAAGTACGAGTAAGTAAAGTGCGAGAGTAACAATTGCAGCGAGTGGCCCAATCTTTTTTAGCACAAAGGACAAGCCGGTTTGTTTACTTATAATGACCAAACGTTCTCGAGGACACACGGGATTTTAGTCTAGTGCTTTCGCTACATACGGCTAATTAATCTTCATTGTTTTGATAAGTGTTGTGTGGGTGAACCTGTGCTAATGTACCGCCCTTCCTAGGACTAATACATATTTGTGATTATACCCCTTGCAAGCATCCGCAACTACAAGAAAGTAATTAAGATAAATCTAACCACAGCCTTAAACTCTGAGATCCTGCTATCCCTCCTGCATCGATATACCAACGGGGGTTTAGGTTTCTGTCACTCCGGCAACCCCGCAATTGGCAAACGAGTACAAGATGCATTACCCTAGGCCCATAAAGGTGAAGTGTCGTGTAGTCGACGTTCACACGACACCACTAGAAGAATAACACCACAACTTAAATATCATAACATTGAATATTACTCAACCATACTTCACTACTAACATTGAGACTTCACCCATGTCCTCAAGAACTAAACGAACTACTCACGAGACATCATATGGAACATGATCAGAGGTTATATGATGATGAATAACAATCTGAACATAAACCTTGGTTCAACGGTTTCACTCAATAGCATCAATAACAAGTAGAAATCAATACCGGGAGAGTTTTCCCTATCAAACAATCAAGATCAAACCCAAATTGCTACGGCGGTGACGATGTGCAGCGGTGGAGACGGCGGTGATGATGATGAAGATGATGATGATGGTGATGGAGATGATGTCCAACTTGATGGCGGTGACGATGGCGTCGATTTCCCCCTCCGGGAGGGAATTTCCCCAGCGGATCTCAGCCCGCCGGAGAGCTCTTTTCTCTCTGGTGTTCTCCGCCCCGCAGAGGCGGCTGTAACTCTTCGCGAGGTACCCTCTGGAGCTTAGGTTTTCGGGACGAAGGCGTTCGCGAAGAAAAGGAGGCGAGAGGGGGCTGTGGGCCTCCTCCTCATAGGGCGGCGCGGCCAGGCCTTGGGCCGCGCCGGCCTATGGGGTGGGCCCACCTCGGGTCCCCTCGGCTCCCCCTTCCGGCTCCCTTCGTCATCTGGAAAAATAGGATTTTTGATATAATTTCCGTCAACTGTTGATCTTCCGAAATATTGCATTCTGACGGTGCTTTTTCCAGCAGAATCCTGGCTCCGGTGCTCGATCCTCCAATAATCATGAAACATGCAAAATAGATGAAATAACATAAGTATTATGTCCAAATATGAAATATATCAATGAATAACAGCAAATTATGATATAAAATAGTGATGCAAATTGGACGTATCAACTCCCCCCAAGCTTAGACTTCGCTTGTCCCCAAGCGAAACTGAACTCGGTAAACAGGACCACATGTTTATGGAGTGAAGAGTCGATAAATAAAATACGGACAAGAACCATCATATTCATTCACACAAGACATTCTAGTAAACAACTCCCTCATATAATTCAACTTGAAACAAGTATAAGGTAATCACAAATAAAGGTGCATAAGAAATCATAGTTGGTGATGGCAAACTTCGTTCTTGGTCAGAGAACAATTAACAGGTTATACTTATCTTATTGAGCAGCGCTCTCATGTTAAAGTTTATATGGCACAACTTGCATACTCAATCATAATAGTCTCTTCATGATCATTGCTAACTTGCAAAGCTATATTCATTTAGATAAACTTGTACTAAACAGGGAAGAATAAAGGACATGATGAAGCAAATCACTATATAATGGTTTGATCACAACAAATCAAATGCTTGCTTAAGATGGAGGGAAATAGGTTTACTGACTCAACATAAAGTAAAAGACCGGCCCTTCGCAGAGGGAAGCAGGGATTAAATCATGTGCTAGAGCTTTTTCAGTTTTGAAATCATATAAAGAGAATAAAAGTAACATTTTGAGAGGTGTTTGTTGTTGTCAACGACTGGTAGCGGGTACTCTAACCCCCTTGCCAGACAAACCTTCAAAGAGCGGCTCCCATTTAATTTTTATTTTGTGTGGCGCTCCTTCCAACCTTTCTTTCACAAACCATGCCTAACCGAATTCTCGGGTGCCTGCCAACAATCTCATACCATGAAGGAGTGCCCTTTTATTTTAATTTTATTATGATGACACTCCCCCCAACCTTTGCTTACACAAGCCATGGCTAACCGAATCCTTCGGGTGCCGTCTATCAATCACATACCATAGAGGAGTGTCTATTTAGGTTAATTAATTTGGGACTGGGAATCCCATTGCCAGCTCTTTTTGCAAAATTATTGGATAAGCGGATGAAGCCACTAGTCCATTGGTGAAAGTTGCCCAACAAGATTGAAAGATAAAACACCACATACTTCCTCATGAGCTATAAAACATTGACACAAATAAAAGATAGTAACTTTTGAATTATTTAAAGGTAGCACACGAAGTATTTACTTGGAATGGCAGGAAATACCATGTAGAAGGTAGATATGGTGGACACAAATGGCATAGGTTTGGGTTAAGGTTTGGATGCACGAGAAGTATTCCCTCTCAGTACAGGTCTTTGGCTAGCAAGGTTAATTAGCAAGCATAAGAGTCGAGGGAAACAAATAAATATACATGTGATAGAAACAATCATGCATCTTCCTTGCAAGCACAAAAAATTTTAACTTCAGAATAATAAGCTATGAGCTAACAAGAAAGAAAGATAATGAAACAACTACATGTATTTCTCTTTTCTACTTAAACCTCAAAGTGTTGTTGCTATTGACCAATGCTAAGTTTTCCAAAACCAAATAGATTTATTCAATGCTCCCAAAGTGATACCAATACTAATAACAAGATCAATCATATAGTAGAGATTGCAAACTAGAATAAGATGTGCAATATGTAAATGATAAGACTTCTCATTAATATTCCATAACGATAACTCACACCAAGGGATACATAGACAACTAACTAAAGGAGAGATACTTCCAAACTGCAACCCATCTTATATGATAACTTCCCTACTCATGATATGACACTACTTGACAGTAAAAAGTAAAAAGGTAGTGATGATGTGATACCGCGGCACTCCCCCAAGCTTGGAACAAACCAAGGAGATGCCAATACCGATGATGAATTACTCCTTCGGCGATGGTGGTGATGAATTCCCGTCATCAGACTTCCAAGGAAGAGGCTCTCCATCAACAAACGACATCTTGGTCTCGGGAATCCTGAAACTAGCAGCATGGCTTATGTGTTTAAACCTGTTTTCATACTCACAGTTCTGATTCTGAACGTCATAGAGTTGAGCTTGGAGTTTGTTGGTGGTGTCGTGAAGTGAGAGGATGTCACCCCATAGCTTTGCAGTTTCCTTCTCGTGTTCAGCAATGAGTTCAGACACAATCTTGTGGAAGATATCCACCTCACGCTCAGCCATCTTCTTGTATTTGAAGACCTCTTGTTCTAGCTTCTCCATCCTGTCTTCCAAGCTTCCTTCTCCTTTAGGACCCTGGACATCCTTGATCTGCAGTTCTCCCTCAACGAGCAGCAACTCCTTGGGGTGTGTTTGACGAATTTTTGTACCAAAAATTCATATTATGAATATATATTACCATGTCATTTCTATATCATGTGGGTCCCACAACATACTAAATATTTATGGGAGAATATATATGTGATATTGGACTCATTTTATAGGGTTCATCATCTACATCATCATGGTGCAAATATATTGCAACCTTGACAAATGGTTCAAATTAAAGAGGCTTCCAAAGATTTTTGAATTTAAATGAGCTAGCTAGCTAGTCATGTCTTGAGCACCATACCGATCAGATGCATGCAATCTTTATAATATTCAGCTCATGGCAGCAGTCGTTTGCCTAAGTGAGCCATTAACTTGCTTGTGCGCACCTGCTGTTTGCGTGTACGTCTCGGCCGGTCCGGTCTTGTTGACATGTAGGCTGCTAGGTATACGGATCAGGTCATGTATCACGTCGGTTGGCATGTTGTACAGATAAACAAAGTTAAACGGCCACGCGGTTTGGACCGAATCACCCGACGTGGTTTGCAAGCCAGCGAAGCCTATATAAAGGCAGCCATCCTCGCTCGACCAGGAGGCAGAGGGAGATACGCGAGGAAGAGAGAAGCACACGCACACACACGCGGACGTGGGAGGAACAAAGGCGCAATCTCGCCAGACCCTCGCGTCACGCAAGTTCATCGCTTTGCATCAGAATTTTGCAGCGGCGAACAACACCATATTCATCCATATAGTTCGTCGTTCTTGCATCAGAATTTTGCAACGACGAACGCCACACTTTCACCCACCAAATCTCGAGACGATTGTTGCGACGCAGCGGCGCCTATGGCAACTACTATGGGGCCAGGAGGAAAGCGCGTCTTTGACGGTAAGCAATAAATTTTGGCATCTTGATACTTCTTCCTCAGAGTATTTTTTCTACGATCTATATGCATCCTCCGCCACTGATTGAAGAGGCAAGATCAAGATCAAAGTAATTATATATTCCGCCATCGAAGCGAGGTTATAAATCATGGCCTCCCGACGTGATAGAATCGGCGATCGAATACATGAGCGCGGGACGACTATCCCCACGTTGTTGGTTTATCCCTACGATTGTGGATTACCTCAGCAAGGGTGGTCGACTGCGGCTCTACCATAGTTACAAGTTCTACCATCGATGTGAGGCTAATGATCAAATCTTCCCGATGTGATGGAATCATCTTCCAAAAATATATGAGCGCGTGATCTACCTATGTAGGTGGTGAGCTGCGGCTCCGTGCAAATTATGATGAGCGTACGCGGCTAAGTCCATGTGCGAAGAAGTCCAATTATCAAAATTGATCTTGCTCCTTACGAGGAAGCATGATTGATCATATTTACATCTACATCGCCTGTCACATGGCGGCGAGATCATATATACATCACATTGATTTTGCTCCTACAAGGAAGCGAGATTGATATATTTTTGGAGCATCATCCAACATACATTTGTGATATTATTCAACATCGACACCTTGGCCAAGTGTCGACGAGACAATGGCTACCTATCATTACCATCATGTCTAAGCTGACAAGGCTAGACGAAATCATGGCCAAGTGCCGACGAGGCTAGGTCACCATTATTATCGACATGTCCCAAACCTCCGGGATCGGACACATTGTTGCTTGGCACCGACGAGGCGATAGCAACACATACACATGTCCATGTCCGATGAAGTCAGGGCGTTACATGACTGGGCACCGACGAGGCGAAAGTCATCCCCTTCATCGACATATACTGTTGGTCATACCAACATGGCAATAATACATGTGACTGGGTTTCGGCGAAACAAAGCCACCCGCACACATATTTTCCATTAATATCACATGCATACGGATGAGCAATCCAAACATGACGACGACCATCAGTGCAGCTTAATCGGAGGTATTCTGCGGGGCTTGACCCTGCGGATGTAATTAACCGGACGCTTGCAAAGGCACCGGGAATCAGTGAACTACGCAATCTCCTATGTCAGATACTTCATGAGCGCGACGCAGAAGGCAAAAAGGATATAATCCTATTGGAACATGCAATATGTATTTGTACAATGCAATGATATGAATAAAGTGCAGTGTTCCACATATGGTGTTTTATCTTTATTTGTCTATTTTATTTTATTTCTTGTTTTCATTAAGCAAGATGGCACGCCCGCATATTTGTACTCCCATGTACGCATCTAGCAAAACCCCTACATATCCCTAGGGGAAAGTTTCGCTACTTTTTTGTCGAAACAAAATTGGCACGCCCGGTGGGACATGATTCTCCTCCCATCTTTGCTGCGCTCCGAAAGTCATCAAATATATTGGTTCTATATTGCTCTCGTTGAAAGCCACTGCATTGAGACGTTGCAAAAAGAAAATGCAATGTCCTGCACAAAATTCATCGGTTAATACCTTCTGAAGGAATCCATGACGACTGGATCGATGGATACTTGCGAATCAAAGTAAAATTCCACCTCTTGCTCAAAGCGCATGGTGGCATGCACAAATAAAAAAATAACGTGCTTCTTCTGTTCAAGCACATGGCAAATGCATCCTCAAAAAAATCGCAGGATTACCCGTTGAGTGAGTCCTCTGCGATCAAACTGGAAGGGGCAATGCAATATTTTCTGACTCCCTGCTACTCCTGTTCTGATCGTTGCCTCCTTGGCGATTCTACAAGATGAAAACACGATCTATAATTCCACATCCGCTCTTTAACAAGAAGCGGTGAATTATACCGCATAAAAAAAGGTTCATGGTTCCAATGACTATGGTGATCAGAGCGATGTGCTGTCAGGCAACCAATAGCCCGCTCTATATCTATTGGAAGATGATAATAGATCGACCTATCATGGCAACACCCGCCCATGAGAGAAAATAAAAAAATCAAGAACATCGCCGAGAGCATACAAGGTGACCACATGCAGCCTTAAACAGGGGGCATGTGTATAAAATGTCACTTCTGTAGCCGATTGAGGTACGACATGGCCGGGGGCATAACATCCCAAGCTCCACCCTTGATGTGGGTCTTCTTGCAACACCTTCTTTTCGTACCAAGATATGCACATCAAAAAAAAAATCTAGCGAGCTTTCTATCAAGAACTCCGAGAAATTGTACTCGACAAGGTTTATGTCCGAGTCAAATCATATGGTCGCGTTCACCCATTTTAAGATATAAATACGTGGAAGCTCTCCCCAGCATTGTTGGAGAACAAGAGGTACAACTACACCGTCGTTCGCCTTGTCCAACGGCCATGACAACAAAAGAACCATTGCATAATGTCATCACCCTCCTGATGTTGAGCTCTAGCCGAACATACGGAGAAGAATGGAGAAGTCCAAGGGTAACCCCCACTCTGGATACTATGCAAGTAGTTACGAAGCTACGAACATCGACGGAGGTGACCTAGCTTAAAAATACTTTAACATTTCTCTCCCTCTGTATGATCTTTGCAAACTCAACAAAAAGGCTCGTACCTTGCGACTTCACATACGAATGCTTTGGGTCTAACAATATGGCATGATCCCAGTCGTCGTCAGATGCGACCAAGATTTGTGAATGGTTAACAAGAAGATGAATCATATCCCTAACTAGGGCTACCACTTCCTTCCGTGGTGCACTTCATGCCTCATACATGGGGGCGGTCCCCCGAAGCTACAGAAGTGGGGCCATCCAAGGATGTTTCCCCTTCCTCTTCTCTCGGAAACACTTCCACATGCACTATTCAAGAGCCATACCATGCCGATGCGAAATAATACTTCTCAAGTGTGAGCCACAAACCTAGCATGCATAGTTGTGCAGCACCTACGGCCAATGTTCTCATTACTCCAGGCTCAACTATGTCACCTGACAGTGAGACTCAATCAAGTCGACACTCTTCTAGGTGGAGCCAAAGTCAAGAGGACAAGGGTCGGGGGCATGGAAGAAGATTTCATCCTCCCACCCACAAGCATAGTTACACAACCCCCCAAAGGAGGGAATGTGCTACTCCTACTATAAAATCACCATCGATATTGCTGAGTGCTAAAGCTACTTCTTCTCCAGCTCCACTCGTACTGAGGAGCTTCTAAAAGCCTCACCACTGGTGGCTCACCAGCCCCTATCGTACTGGAGACGCACGCTGGTCCAACGACTAGAAGCGTAGAACATCCACAAGGAATGGTACGAAGAAGGGTGGCTGAGATAGAGGAACTACAGGGTGCTGCACCTAAGCAGCCCCCATCAATGTACATCTCCACAGCAATTTCGTTGCAAGTCTTGGTGATCCCAGAAAAACATTATGGGTTTCCGCCTACTCTCTTCTATAAGGTCCCGCAGGTACAACCATGTGACATTTTAATTAAACTTCCCATCTCTATATTTGATAATGATGTAGCAGTGACTACTATGAAGGTGGAACCCAGATTGGTTTCCCTCTTAAGAAATTCGGGGATTGAACTCCAAAGAAATTGCAGGTTGCCATCACCACCCGCCATATGCGAAGTGTGGTGGGGTCAAGCAGAAAAGATCATCAAGAAAAATAAAAAGAAGGTCTAGCCAAGATATGGTCCGGGTTACATCCTCTCAGAGTCTTCTGAAAGTGAGGACGAAGGAAATGATAATCCACAAAGGGTCACATGCCACATGGCATTTGTACATGATCCAACTGAGAGCGAGGAGTCAACCTCCAACGGCGAGGATGGTTCACAGATCCATGACCATCCTCCAAGGTGAAGTATATGAGGCTGCCCCCGCACCTCAAAAACTTGAAGATGGCGGACAACTCACTACTGATGAGCTTGTAGAAGTAAACCTAGGCACAAAGGAGGAGCTGCGCCCTACCTTTGTTAGTAGTGACCTCACTTCCTTGGAAAAAGAAAGTTATCCATAATTCCTAATGGAGTTCCAAGATTGCTTTGCATGGTCATACAAGGAAATGCCCGGACTCGATCCACGGGTCGCTACACACAAGCTATCAATTGATCCCAAGTTCAGGCCTGTGAAGCAGCAACCACGCCGCTTTCGCCCAGAACTGCAAGATAGCATTATCGCCGAGGTGGACAAACTCATTGCCGCCGGCTTCATTAAAGAGGTACAATATGCTCGCTGGCTAGCAAATATTGTCCCTGTCGAAAAAAAGAATGGGAGACACGGGTTATGGTGCTTTATCCTTCATGGACGGGTCATCAGGATATAAACAAATCAAGATGGATGAAAATGATGCAATAGACACTGCATTTCGGACGCCGAAAGGGAACTTTTACTATACTGTGATGCCCTTTGGGTTGAAGAACGCCGGTGCAACATATCAAAGAGCTATGACCGCTGTCCTTGATGACCTCATTCATAATTCAGTTGAGTGTTATGTTGATGACATGGTAGTGAAAACTAAGGACCGCGCGAATCATCAAGCAGATTTGCGTGTTGTGTTCAATCGTTTACGGAAGCATCAATTAAAGATGAATCCTCTCAAATGTGCCTTTGGCGTACGGTCTGGTCTATTCCTTGGTTTCATTGTCCATCATCGTGGCATTGAGATCTGTCCAAAGAACATAAAGGCTATTCAAGATATGCCGCCTCCCACGAACCTAAAAGAGTTAAAGTCCTTGCAAGGACACTTAGCATATATAAGACGCTTCATTTCTAACCTCTCGGGACGTACACAACTTTTCACAAGGTTGATGAGGAAAGGTGTGCCGTTCGAATGGGACGAGCAATGCCAAAACGCTTTTGATAGCATTAAAAAATATCTCCTAAATCCTCCGGTTCTAGCCGCGCCTATTAAAGGGCGTCCGCTCATTCTCTACATTGATGCGCAACCCTCCTCTGTGGGTGCACTCCTTGCTCAACATAATGATGAAGGAAAAGAGGCGGCATGCTATTACTTAAGCCGAACAATGGTTGGTGCCGAGCAAAACTACTCACCTATAGAGAAGTTGTGTTTATCCCTCGTATTTGCATTAAAGAAGATGCTCCACTATGTGTTGGAACATCAAATCGAACTCATTGCAAGAGCCGACCCAGTAAAATATGTATTAAATAAACCTGCTCTAATGGGTCGTCTTGGAAAATGGGCAATGTCCTTGATGGAATTTGATATTACTTATGTTCCATAAAAAGCAATTAAGGGGCAAGCCTTGGCCGACTTTCTCGCAGCACACCCAGTGCCAGATGACTCCCCGCTTGTGGTAGAGCTGCCCGATGAGGAAGTATTTTCCGTCGAGGTTGAGCCCCCATAGGAGTTATATTTTGATGGGGCCTCTCGCATAGAAACGGATCCAGATGACGCATCGACAAGGAGAGCTGGGGCAGGAATAGTATTCAAGACTCTGTAAGGAGGGACTATATATCACTCGTTCTCCCTCCTGAAGGAGGAATGTTCGAACAACGAAGCAGAGTATGAGGCTCTCCTATTTGGCCTTTTACTAGCACTCTCTATGGATATACGAGACCTCCGGGCTTATGGGGACTCACAACTCATCGTTCGACAAGTTAATGACATATATGAGGTACGAAAGCCTGAGCTAGTGCCATATTACAAAGCGGCTCAAAGCCTTAAGAGAAAATTTGAGCGTATTGAAATTTCCCATGTGCCGCGAAGTAAAAATGCTTCGGCAGATGCCTTGGACAAACTTGCAGCAGCGTTAGTGCTTCCCAAAGGGGAACCCACTCATATAGAAATTGAAGAAAGATGGCTCCTACCGGCCGTCCTGGAACTAATACCGATGAGTGTGAGGTACATCACGTTGTCGCCACCATCATACAGGAGGACGATTGGCGCAAACCTTTCCTCGATTATTTTTTGTCACGGGACTCTCCTTAATGATCTCGTAGAAAGGCGTAGGTTGCAAAGGCGCCTGCCTTCATATATTTATCTGGCAAGGACCTTGTATCGACGTTCATTCGGTCAAGAGCTCCTGTTGCGATGCGTGTCTAGAAATGAAGCTGATAAAATACTACAAGAGGTCCATCATGGCGTTTGTGGAGGCCACCAAGGTGGACCCAAAATGTACCATAGCATAAGGATTGGTGGCTATTATTGGCCCGGAATCATGAGAGACTGCCTAGAGGTAGCAAGGTCGTGTCACAATTGCCAGATTCATGGTGTTCTCAAACACCAACCTCCTGTTCCCTTACATCCCACTGTGCCCTCATGGCCTTTCGATGGATGGGGTATAGATGTTGTTGGCCCCTTTGACCCTCCATCTTCTGGAGGTCATGTCTTTATCCTAGCAGCGACTGATTATTTCTCCAGATGGGCGGAGGCTGTGCCCCTAAGAGAAGTAAAAAGTGACAATGTAATCAATTTCTTGGAGCGTAATATCATATATCGCTTTGGAGTCCCTCGTCGAATCACCTCTGATAATGCCAAGGCCTTCAAATCACATAAAATGTTGAAATTCATTGCCAAGTATAAAATTCAGTGGAATTACTCCACTGGGTACTATCCTCAAGCCAATGGGTTGATTGAAGCTTTCAATAAGACCCTTGGACAAATATTGAAGAAGACGGTACACAAGCATCATCGTGATTGGCATGATCGCCTCTATGAGGCCTTATGGGCATACCGTGTCACTGTCCGAACGCCTACCCAAGCAACACCATACTCACTGGTGTTCGGGACTGAGGCGGTTCTTCCGCTCGAAGTAGAGCTACCATCTCTGAGAGTGGCTATTCATGATGAAATTACCCAAGATGAGCAAATCCGATTGCGATACCAAGAGTTGGATTCCTTGGAAGAAGATCGCCTTAATGCGCTTCAAAATCTTGAACTCTATCGCCAAAATATGGTTCGATCATATGACAAACTAGTAAAACCTCGAGTCTTTCGTAAGGGAGATTTGGTTCTAGTACTTCGGCGCCCCATCGTGGTTAAGGGTAAAGTCAAAGGAAAACTCGAACCCAAATGGGAAGGGCCTTTTGTCATTGAACAAGTGTATGATGGTGGTGCCTATCAATTGATTGACCAAGAAGGGGATCGCCCTATGCCACCCATCAATGGGAGGTACCTGAAGAAGTACTTTGCGTGATCTGCTGCACGCAAGTTGCTTTTTTTCTCCTTTCTTTTTTTGTTTATCTTTCTTTGGATTTTCTTTTTAACATGGACATCAACGTCCTACAATAAACGGCTTTCCCTAAAACACACCATGCTAGTGATTGAAGTCTTGGTCACCCTTGGGCTAGTCTGAAGGTGGCACATGTGGCATGCATTAAAGTGGAGCGACACATATACCCACTACACACGACACATGCCAAAGTGTATGCTTTCAGAAGGAGTGGTGGAAATTACTTGGGCTACTTTTGTGCACTGAGGTCCCATACTCTTCATGTTTCTTGCCATGTTTCAGGCTCCCAGAGGCACGACCCGCTGGGGTGACCCATAGGAAAAAAATAAATATCAAGCTCCCGGGGTGTTTCTTCCACCAAAGCCAAAATGCATGTGAGGGTTTATGTAGTCCACAGAGGTGCGCGTCTGCTCTTCAAATTCTGAAGATGAGTCCCCTAGCAACTGTCTAAGAAGGTCCTTCAAGGAGTCCAATCAAATCCTCTCAAACAAACGAGGAAGCTTCATCAAAAGTTCATGAAGTCCAAGCAATCCTCCAATCAGGAAAAAGAGTAAAAAAAACAAAGAAGAAGCGAGAAGGAAAATAAGCCAATCAAAGAAGCAAGTCTCCATCAAGCAAGTCATGATCCGTAGGGGACTCATTGGAAAGAAGGAGGGGAGTAGTCGTGCACCACCCCTCAACTAGGCCATGAAAAATAGCCAAGCCATTTATCCCATAACCATTTACACAAGTCACCCTCTCCTACGTCTTTGTGTTCATGAGACATGTGCAAGGGGCATGATGAAGTTGTGGGGCTACTCAGTCGCATGAAGTCTAGGGTAAGAATTCCCATCCTTCTAAAAGCATCATGGAAGCATGTGGCCTTTCACATAAACTCACATAAGCTAAATTATCAAGTTGCAACTGTCATGGTCCTTCGACGGTTCCTGATGATTATCCCTTGGGTTACCATTTCTAAGATCACGTTCATAGCCGATGTTACAAGGGAAAGCCAATATCCCAAAATAAAATAAAATAATTTTTTTTTCCTCTCTTCCTGCTTGGTTAATTTTGTGCCGCCATGCGGCTTATTTCCGCGCTTGCTTTTAGAGAGAAATATATATTTCCTCGATCTTTATGCAGCCTTATATGCCACTAATGCATATGCGTGACACCGCCCATCGTGCATAACGTCACTGATATTTTTTTCAGCGACTGGCATTCCGCATCAACTAATGCATCACCATTGAGGGCACCATCCATATTATGGCCATACGGGTGACACTGGGGTCATCAACCCTTTGGTAGTCATACCACCAATGCTGGGGGCGTCATCGCCTCCTAGTTCATCTACATCGTCGATGACATTCCGACGTTTCAAATATGGGAGCAGCAAGACACGCCAGTGCGGTCAGTGTTAAGCTGTGAAACCCAACAAGTATACGATGGCTAGCACCGTAGTTACTTCACGGTCGCATCGAGCTTGATAAAATTGTTATTGCGCTTCAAGGCTTAGAATCGCGCGTGGGTATAATCCATTGGCTGGCACCATCAACTGGTCGCAGTGGAGCCCAATATCCATTGGCTGGCACCACCAAGTTGGTCACAATGGAGTGTTCAATATCCATTGGCTGGCACCACCAAGTTGGTCGCAATGGAGTTTCAAATATTCGGTGGCTGGCACCACCACCTTGGTCGCAGTGAAAAGAAAATAAAATGGAGCATATTCCCGTTTTCAGGAATAAGAGGGGTGAATCGTTTAATACTTTTCATCTCACCTATCCTAGTTAAAGTTGCGGCCGTACACTCGTTGTCGCATTTATTCATTCAGAATTGTAGCTCCATGTGCTACGTCCTATTAACATGAGCGCCTTCACAAGTGTTTGTGGTATGATCATGTATACTTCATTATGTATCCAAGGGCTGTCCTCATATTGCATGACCAAGACAAAGGAAAGTAATACGGTGGAACCATAAGTCTGTCAAAAATAGTTTCATGCCAAATATGCCGTCTTCGATTGGTCTAAACAAAGTACCGGGAGTTCTTTTCGGTTAAAGGCAAATGACTTCAGCTAAGCACACGAGACTTGTGTCCAATTCATAGTCGCCCTGATCAAGGCATGCATATGTCGTGTGCAAACATAACTACAGAGTTCAGCACTAGCACAACGCAGGATCGGGCATTCAGAAAATCCGTCCACCTGTTTAAATTATTTCACCGAGTTTAGTCCATGTCGCTTCGCGCATGAACTATACTCGGCGAGGGGCATTTGTTTGACGAATTTTTGTACCAAAAATTCATATTATGAATATATATTACCATGTCATTTCTATAACATGTGGGTCCCACAACATACTAAATATTTATGGGAGAATATATATGTGATATTGGACTCATTTTATAGGGTTCATCATCTACATCATCATGGTGCAAATATATTGCAACCTTGACAAATGGTTCAAATTAAAGAGGCTTCCAAAGATTTTTGAATTTAAATGAGCTAGCTAGCTAGTCATGTCTTGAGCACCATACCGATCAGATGCATGCAATCTTTATAATATTCAGCTCATGGCAGCAGTCGTTTGCCTAAGTGAGCCATTAACTTGCTTGTGCGCACCTGCTGTTTCCGTGTACGTCTCGGCCGGTCCGGTCTTGTTGACATGTAGGCTGCTAGGTATACGGATCAGGTCATGTATCGCGTCGGTTGGCATGTTGTACAGATAAACAAAGTTAAACGGCCACGCGGTTTGGATCGAATCACCCGACGTGGTTTGCAAGCCAGCGAAGCCTATATAAATCAGCCATCCTCGCTCGACCAGGAGGCAGAGGGAGATACGCGAGGAAGAGAGAAGCACACGCACACGCACGCGGACGTGGGAGGAACAAAGGCGCAATCTCGCCAGACCCTCGCGTCACGCAAGTTCGTCGCTTTGCATCAGAATTTTGCAGCGGCGAACAACACCATATTCATCCATATAGTTCGTCGTTCTTGCATCAGAATTTTGCAACGACGAACGCCACACTTTCACCCACCAAATCTCGAGACGATTGTTGCGACGCAGCGGCGCCTATGGCAACTACTATGGGGCCAGGAGGAAAGCGCGTCTTTGACGGTAAGCAATAAATTTTGGCATCTTGATACTTCTTCCTCAGAGTATTTTTTCTACGATCTATATGCATCCTCCGCCACTGATTGAAGAGGCAAGATCAAGATCAAAGTAATTATATATTCCGCCATCGAAGCGAGGTTATAAATCATGGCCTCCCGATGTGATGGAATCGGCGATCGAATACATGAGCGCGGGACGACTATCCCCACGTTGTTGGTTTATCCCTACGATTGTGGATTACCTCAGCAAGGGTGGTCGACTGCGGCTCTACCATAGTTACAAGTTCTACCATCGATGTGAGGCTAATGATCAAAGCTTCCCGATGTGATGGAATCATCTTCCAAAAATATATGAGCGCGTGATCTACCTATGTAGGTGGTGAGCTGCGGCTCCGTGCAAATTATGATGAGCGTACACGGCTAAGTCCATGTGCGAAGAAGTCCAATTATCAAAATTGATCTTGCTCCTTACGAGGAAGCATGATTGATCATATTTACATCTACATCGCCTGTCACATGGCGGCGAGATCATATATACATCACATTGATTTTGCTCCTACAAGGAAGCGAGATTGATATATTTTTGGAGCATCATCCAACATACATTTGTGATATTATTCAACATCGACACCTTGGCCAAGTGTCGACGAGACAATGGCTACCTATCATTACCATCATGTCTAAGCTGACAAGGCTAGACGAAATCATGGCCAAGTGCCGACGAGGCTAGGTCACCATTATTATCGACATGTCCCAAACCTCCGGGATCGGACACATTGTTGCTTGGCACCGACGAGGCGATAGCAACACATACACATGTCCGTGTCTGATGAAGTCAGGGCGTTACATGACTGGGCACCGACGAGGCGAAAGTCATCCCCTTCATCGACATATCTTGTTGGTCATACCAACATGGCAATAATACATGTGACTGGGTTTCGGCGAAACAAAGCCACCCGCACACATATTTTCCATTAATATCACATGCATACGGATGAGCAATCCAAACATGACGACGACCATCAGTGCAGCTTAATCGGAGGTATTCTGCGGGGCTTGACCCTGCGGATGTAATTAACCGGACGCTTGCAAAGGCACCGGAAATCAGTGAACTACGCAATCTCCTATGTCAGATACTTCATGAGCGCGACGCAGAAGGCAAAAAGGATATAATCCTATTGGAACATGCAATATGTATTTGTACAATGCAATGATATGAATAAAGTGCAGTGTTCCACATATGGTGTTTTATCTTTATTTGTCTATTTTATTTTATTTCTTGTTTTCATTAAGCAAGATGGCACGCCCGCATATTTGTACTCCCATGTACGCATCTAGCAAAACCCCTACATATCCCTAGGGGAAAGTTTCGCTACTTTTTTGTCGAAACAGGGTGCATCCTCAGCTCCTCCATGTACAAGTTGTCAACGTCCTTGCAGTAGCTGTCCTTCGGGGTTTCCGACGAAGACATGATGGCTCTAGATCCGAAGCAAATCCTGGCAGAAATAGCTCGAAACAAAACACGTCGAGAAAACGATATACGGACCTCCAGGGGTCCGGGGGATTATATAGCAAAAAATTTCACGACAAAAGGAAAGTACCAGGTCGAACCAGAGTCGGAAAGAGGCGACGAGGCGGCCAGCTCATAGGGTGGCGCGGCCTGGCTAGGGCCCGCGCCGGCCTATGAGGGCACGCCCTCGTGCGTCTCCTCCACTCCGTTTCGATCTCGTAATTTTTCATATTTTCCAAAAACAGCAAAAACATTGTTCGGAAAGTAAATCGCGAACTTTTCATTACCAGTACTGTTACCTATTCAAAGTCGAGTTCTGGCGGACTGTCAATTTGTCCTTTGATGAAGGCCTCCGGTGTTTCCACTCGAATAACATCAACATCTATATTGTAAGAATCACCTGAGATATAATGCTTGAGTCTTTGTCCATTCACCACTTGCGTGGCATTGCCTTGGAGAGAGCTAATTTTAATTGCTCCTGAACGATACACCTCCTCAACAACATATGGTCCTTCCCATTTCGAGAGTAATTTCCCTGCAAAGAATCTGAGACGAGACCGATACAATAGGACTTTATCCCCAATATTAAATTCTCTTTTGATAATCCTTCTATCATGCCATTTTTTAACTTTCTCTTTAAAGAGTTTAGCATTTTCATAAGCTTCACTTCTCCATTCATCTAGAGAAATCAATTGCAACAACCTCTTATTACCGGCAAGTTTAGGATCTTTATTTAATTCTCTAACAGCCCAATAAGCTTTGTGCTCTAGTTCTAAAGGTAAATGACTAGCTTTCCCATAAACCATTTTATAAGGTGACATTCCCATGGGATTTTTATAAGCAGTTCTATAAGCCCATAGTGCATCCTTCAATTTACTAGCCCAATTTTTCCTAGTTTTATTAACAGTCTTTTCCAAGATAGATTTAATCTCTCTATTTGATAATTCTACTTGCCCACTAGTTTGAGGATGATAAGCGGAAGCAATTCTATGATTAATACCATATTTAGCAAGAGTTTTTCTAAAACCACCATGAATAAAATGAGAACCTCCATCTGTCATAATATATCTAGGAACTCCAAATCGAGGAAAAATAATATCTAAAAGCATTCTTAAAGAGGTCTCACCATCAGCACTTTTTGTAGGTATGGCTTCCACCCATTTAGTAACATAATCAACAGCAACAAGTATATGAGTGTTACCTTCTGAAGAGGGAAAAGGTCCCATGAAGTCAAATCCCCAACAATCGAACGGTTCAATAACAAGAGTATAATTCATAGGCATTTTATTGCGTCTGGAGATATTACCAACCCTTTGACATTCATCACAAGATAAGATAAACTTCCTTGCATCTTTAAAGAGAGTCGGCCAATAAAAACCTGATTGTAAAACCTTTTGCGCGGTTCTATCTCCGGCGTGATGTCCTCCATAAGCACTACCATGACATTTACTCAATATCTCCTGTTGTTCATATTCGGGAACGCATCTTCGCAGAATACCATCCACTCCTTCTTTATATAAGTGTGGGTCATCCCAAAAATAATGCCTCAAGTCATAAAACAATTTCCTCCTTTGCTGGGCTGAAAAGGTTGGAGGCAAGTACTTGGAAACAATAAAGTTAGCATAATCAGCATACCAAGGACTGTCTCGCGAGCTCACCTTTATTACAGCCAATTGTTCATTTGGAAAACTATCATTAACAGGAACAGGATCATAAGCAATATTTTCCAATCTAGACAAATTATCAGCAACAGGATTATCAGCACCTTTCCTGTCTACAATATGTAAATCAAATTCTTGCAACAGAAGTACCCATCTAATAAGCCTTGGCTTAGCATCTTTCTTTTGCATAAGGTATCTAATTGCAGCATGATCAGTATGTATAGTAACTTTTGAATCAACAATATAGGATCTAAACTTATCACAAGCAAAGACTACAGCTAACAATTCTTTTTCAGTAGTAGCATAATTTCTTTGAGCAGCATCAAGAGTTTTACTAGCATAATGAATAACATTCAATTTTTTATTTACTCGTTATCCAAGAACAGCGCCTACAGCAAAATCACTAGCATCACACATAATTTCAAATGGTAAGTTCCAATCAGGAGGTTCAACTATAGGAGCAGTTGTCAAGACTTTCTTTAGAGTTTCAAAAGCTTCCTTACAATCATCATCAAAAACAAAAGGTGCATCTTTTTGAAGAAGATTAGTAAGAGGCTTTGAAATCTTGGAGAAGTCTTTAATAAACATCCTATAAAATCCAGCATGACCAAGAACACTACGAATACCTTTAACATCCCTAGGATAGGGCATCTTCTCAATTGCTTCAACTTTAGCTCTATCAACTTCAATACCTCTCTCGGAAATTTTATGTCCCAATACAATTCCTTCATTAACCATAAAGTGGCATTTCTCCCAATTAAGAACAAGGTTAGTTTCTTCACATCTCTGCAAAACTTTATCAAGGTTCCGCAAGCAATTATCAAAAGAATTCCCATAGACAGAAAAATCATCCATGAATATCTCTACAATACTCTCGCAAAAACCATGAAAAATAGCAGACATGCATCTTTGAAAAGTAGCAGGAGCATTACATAAACCAAAAGACATACGTCTATAAGCATAAGTTCCATAGGGACAAGTGAAAGTGGTTTTCTCTTGATCCTTAGTTTTAACAGCAATTTGTGAAAACCCAGAATAACCATCAAGAAAGCAAAAATGAGTATTTTTAGATAACCTTTCTAACATTTGATCAATAAAAGGCAAAGGGTAATGATCTTTTTTAGTAACCTTATTAACTTTACGATAATCAATGCACATTCTATACCCTACAACTACTCTTTGAGGTATGAGCTCATCATTATCATTAGGCACAACAGTGATCCCTCCTTTCTTAGGAACACAATGCACAGGACTAACCCATCTACTATCAGCAATAGGATATATAATACCAGCTTCGAGAAGTCTTAATACCTCATTTCTTACCACATCCTTCATCTTAGGAATTAGACGACGCTGAGGTTCAACAACAGGCTTCGCATCATCTTCCATATTAATGGCGTGTTGGCAAATAGAGGGAGAAATCCCCTTCAAGTAATCAAGAGTGTAGCCAATCGCACCTCTGTGTTTCTTCAATATTTCCAATAACCTTTCTTCTTCAAACTTTGTAAGCTTATAACTAATAATAACAGGATATATTTTCTTATCATCAATATGAGCATATTTAAGATTATCAGGCAATGGTTTTAAATCAAAGACAGGATCTTCCTTTGGTGGCGGTGTTGTACCCAGATCTTCCACCGGTAAATCATGCTTAAGAATAGGTTGACAAAGGAAAATTTCATCAAGCTCATCTCTTTCTTCCCTAAAAACTTCACTCTCACTATTCTCCAAATGTTGCTGCAAAGAATTATTAGGAGCAAGAACAATAGATGCACACTGTTCAACTTTAAAATCATTATTAGGCAAATCAGCTTTATAAGGAGTTTTGGTAAATTTAGAGAAGTTAAACTCATAAGATTCACCAGCAAATTTAGTCAAAATTTTCTCTTTCTTGCAATCTATAATAGCTCCACATGTATTTAGAAAAGCTCTACCAAAAATGATAGGATAATATTTACTAGCAGCAGAACCAAGTACCAAAAAGTCAGCAGGATATTTAATCTTACCGCATAGAACTTCCACATCTCGAACAATACCAATTGGAGAGATAGTTTCTCTATTAGCCAGCCGAATAACCACATCAATATCTTCAAGTTCACAAGAACCAATTTCGTGCATAATCTCCGTGTAAAGCTCATAAGGAATAACACTAATACTTGCACCAATATCACATAAACCATAATAACAATGATCACCAATTCTAACAGATAGCATAGGAACACTAGCTTGCTTGGACTTATTAGGATGTGAAACAATATTAGAAGCATCTTCACAGAAAATAATATGACCATCCTCCACATTTTCAGTCAGAAGATCTTTAACTATTGCAACAGCAGGTTCAACTTTTATTTTTTCTTCAGGTTCTATAGGTTTCTTTTCACTTTTATGAACCGCACTATTTATAACAGAATACTCCTTCATTTTAGCAGGGAAAGGAGTTTTTTCAATATAAGCTTCAGGAATAACATGATCAACAGTTTCAACTACAACACATTTATTAATAGATGGATCAATTTTGTCTTTATACGGTTCATGATACTTATCAAAATTCTTCTTAGGCAATTCATAATGAGAGGCAAAAGCTTTATAAAGATTTGCAGCAACTTGAGAATCAAGACCATAAGTAGCACTCATATTACGAAATTTATCAGTATCCATAAAAGCTTCAATGCATTTATAATCATAATTTATACCTGATTCTCTATCTTTGTCGTTCTCCCATCCTTCAGTATTTTCCTGGATCCGGTTGAGAAGGTCCCTTTTAAACTCTTCTTTGTTGCGCGTGAATGATCCAGAACAAGAAGTATCCAGCAAGGTCTTGTCTTCAAAAGAAAGTCTTGCATAGAAATTATCAATAATAACATTACCAGGAAGCTCATGAATGGGGCATTTGAGCATTAAAGACTTCAATCTCCCCCACGCTTGGGCAATACTCTCTCCATCATGAGGCCAAAAATTATATATGCGATTCCGATCCTCGTGAATTTCACTTGGAGGATAGAACTTAGAATAAAACCGGGGCACAATATCATTCCATTCAAGAGAATCCCCATTATCCAGTAATTTATACCAATGCGCCGCTTTACCAGACAGCGATATAGAGAATAGTTTCTTCCTCACTTCATCCATAGCAATACCTGCACACTTGAATAAACCGCATAATTCATGCAAGAACAGTAAATGATCTCCAGGGTGGACAGTTCCATCCCCTGTATAACAGTTATCCACTACACGTTCAATAATTTTCATAGGTATTTTGTATGGTATCTCTTCCTTACCTGGCGCCTCATCCACTACCTTTGCAGTAGTAGCAGATTTTCCAAACAAAAACTCAAGAGAAGATCTCTCCATAATGAATTATGGCAGCAGGCAGAAATAAAATCAGCACAAACAGTAGAAATTTCCCTTACCAATTCCACTTACCAATAGCGCTTCACTCCCCGGCAACGGCGCCAGAAAATAGTCTTGATGACCCACAAGTATAGGGGGTGTATCGTAGTATCTTCGATAAGTAAGAATGTCGATCCCAACAAGGAGCAGAAGGTGTTGACAGCAGTTTCGATGAAGGTTTCACTGTAAATGCTCACAGACAAGTATTCAGGGGGTTTTGATGTAACAGATGAATAAAGTACGAGTAAGTAAAGTGCGAGAGTAACAATTGCAGCGAGTGGCCCAATCCTTTTTAGCACAAAGGACAAGCCGGTTTGTTTACTTATAATGACCAAACGTTCTCGAGGACACACGGGATTTTAATCTAGTGCTTTTGCTACATACGGCTAATTAATCTTCATTGTTTTGATAAGTGTTGTGTGGGTGAACCTGTGCTAATGTACCGCCCTTCCTAGGACTAATACATACTTGTGATTATACCCCTTGCAAGCATCCGCAACTACAAGAAAGTAATTAAGATAAATCTAACCACAGCCTTAAACTCTGAGATCCTGCTATCCCTCCTGCATCGATATACCAACGGGGTTTTAGGTTTCTGTCACTCCGGCAACCCCGCAATTGGCAAACGAGTACAAGATGCATTCCCCTAGGCCCATAAAGGTGAAGTGTCGTGTAGTCGACGTTCACACGACACCACTAGAAGAATAACACCACAACTTAAATATCATAACATTGAATATTACTCAACCATACTTCACTACTAACATTTAGACTTCACCCATGTCCTCAAGAACTAAACGAACTACTCACGAGACATCATATGGAACATGATCAGACGTGATATGATGATGAATAACAATCTGAACATAAACCTTGGTTCAACGGTTTCACTCAATAGCATCAATAACAAGTAGAAATCAATACCGGGAGAGTTTCCCCTATCAAACAATCAAGATCAAACCCAAATTGCTACGGCGGTGATGATGTGCAGCGGTGGAGACGGCGGTGATGATGATGAAGATGATGATGATGGTGATGGAGATGATGTCCAACTTGATGGCGGTGACGATGGCGTCGATTTCCCCCTCTGGGAGGGAATTTCCCCAGCGGATCTCAGCCCGCCGGAGAGCTCTTTTCTCTCTGGTGTTCTCCGCCCCGCAGAGGCGGCTGTAACTCTTCGCGAGGTACCCTCTGGAGCTTAGGTTTTCGGGACGAAGGCGTTCGCGAAGAAAAGGAGGCGAGAGGGGGCTGTGGGCCTCCTCCTCATAGGGCGGCGCGGCCAGGCCTTGGGCCGCGCCGGCCTATGGGGTGGGCCCACCTCGGGTCCCCTCGGCTCCCCCTTCCGGCTCCCTTCGTCATCTGGAAAAATAGGATTTTTGATATAATTTCCGTCAACTGTTGATCTTCTGAAATATTGCATTCTGACGGTGCTTTTTCCAGCAGAATCCTGGCTTCGGTGCTCGATCCTCCAATAATCATGAAACATGCAAAATAGATGAAATAACATAAGTATTATGTCCAAATATGAAATATATCAATGAATAACAGCAAATTATGATATAAAATAGTGATGCAAATTGGACGTATCAAGAACAAGCTACAGAAGATACCAAGGTAGAATTCCTAGGCAAACCATATATTTAGAGGATCATATCATCATCTCTTAAGTAGGACCTTAGGATATTCCAAGACATTGAGAAGTGAGAGAAGTTATAATACTAACCATAGCCATGTTCATACAAGCATACTAGAGTAGTACTAATCTTAGTTGTTTAAGACAACATTTGATCTTGGAGGTGAGAACCCTATTCCAATAGCAATACCTTAGGAAACCAATTCCATAATCATCACAACTTGGTATTAATTATAAACCCTAAGAATCTAGGATGAGTGTGATGAGAGGAATATTAAAAAGGGATTAGTGAGGAATGAGTGGATCTTGTCCAATGCATGATCATAACTTGTAGATATAGATGATAAGTTAAATCATATGATCACTAGATCTCATCTATCACATAAAATTATAAGTATATTGATACGCGTACAGCACGCGTCCGTTGGGAACTCCAAGAGGAAGGTGTGATGCGTACAGCGGCAAGTTTTCCCTCAGTATGAAACCATGGTTTATCGAACCAGTAGGAGCCAAGAAGCACGTTGAAGGTTGATGGCGGCGAGATGTAGTGCGGCGCAATACCAGGGATTCCGGCGCCAACGTGGAACCTGCACAACACAAACCAAGTACTTTGCCCCAACAAAACAGCGAGGTTGTCAATCTCACCGGCTTGCTGTAACAAAGGATTAGATGTATAGTGTGGAAGATGATTGTTTGCAGAAAACAGTAGAACAAGTATTGTAGTAGATTGTATTTCAGTCTAGAGAATTGGACCGGGGTCCACAGTTCACTAGAGGTGTCTCTCCCATAAGATAAACAGCATGTTGGGTGAACAAATTACAGTTGGGCAATTGACAAATAGAGAGGGCATGACCATGCACATACATATTATGATGAGTATAGTGAGATTTAATTGGGCATTACGACAAAGTACATAGACCGCTATCCAGCATGCATCTATGCCTAAAAAGTCCACCTTCAGGTTATCATCCGAACCCCTTCCAGTATTAAGTTGCTAACAACAGACAATTGCATTAAGTATTGCGCGTAATGTAATCAATAACTACATTCTCGGACATAGCATCAATGTTTTATCCCTAGTGGTAACAGCACATCCATAACCTTAGAGGTTTCTGTCACTCCCCCAGATTCACGGAGACATGAACCCACTATCGAGCATAAATACCCCCTCTTGGAGGTACTAGCAAAAACTTGGCCAGCGCATCTACTAATAACGGAGAGCATGCAAGATCATAAACAACACATAGATATAAATTGATAATCAACATAACATAGTATTCTCTATTCATCGGATCCCAACAAACACAACATATAGCATTACAGATAGATGATCTTGATCATGTTCGGCAGCTCACAAGACCCGACAATTAAGCACAATGAGGAGAAGACAACCATCTAGCTACTGCTATGGACCCATAGTCCAGGGGTAGACTACTCACTCATCACTCCGGAGGCGACCATGGCGGCGTAGAGTCCTCCGGGAGATGATTCCCCTCTCCAAAGAGGGTGCCGAGGCGATCTCCCGAATCCCCCAAGATGGGATTGGCGGCGGCGTCTCCGGGAAGGTTTTCCGTATCGTGGCTCTCGCACCGGGGGTTTCACGACGAAGGCTATTTGTAGGCGGAAGGGTAGGTCGGGGCGTCGCGAGGGGCCCAGAGACAGTCGGCGCAGCCAAGGGTGGGGCCGCGCCGCCTACCCTCCTGGCCACCTCGTGGCCCCACTTCGTTGACTCTTCGGTCTTCTGGAAGCTTCGTGGCAAAATAGGACCCTGGGCGTTGATTTCGTCCAATTCCGAGAATATTTCCTTACTAGGATTTCTGAAACCAAAAACAGCAGAAACAAGAATCGGCACTTCGGCATCTTGTTAATAGGTTAGTTCCAGAAAATGCATAAATATGACATAAAGTATGCATAAAACATGTAGATATCATCAATAATGTGGCATGGAACATAAGAAATTATCGATACGTCGGAGACGTATCAGCATCCCCAAGCTTAGTTTCTGCTCGTCCCGAGCAGGTAAACGATAAACAAAGATAATTTCTGGAGTGACATGCCATCATAACCTTGATCATACTATTGTAAGCATATGTAATGAATGCGGCGATCAAAACAATGTATATGACATGAGTAAACAACTGAATCATATAGCAAAGACTTTTCATGAATAGTACTTCAAGACAAACATCAATAAGTCTTGCATAAGAGTTAACTCATAAAGCAATAATTCAAAGTAAAGGCATTGAAGCAACACAAAGGAAGATGAAGTTTCAGCGGTTGCTTTCAACTTATAACATGTATATCTCATGGATATTGTCAATGTAAAGTAATATAATAAGTGCAATATGCAAGTATGTAGGAATCAATGCATAGTTCACACAAGTGTTTGCTTCTTGAGGTGGAGAGAAATAGGTGAACTGACTCAAAAATAAAAGTAAAAGAATGGTCCTTCAAAGAGGAAAGCATCGATTGCTATATTTGTGCTAGAGCTTTGATTTTGAAAACAAGAAACAATTTTGTCAACGGTAGTAATAAAGCATATGTGTTATATAAATTATATCTTACAAGTTGCAAGCCTCATGCATAGTATACTAATAGTGCCCGCACCTTGTCCTAATTAGCTTGGATTACCGGGATTATTGCAATGCACATGTTTTAACCAAGTGTCACAAAGGGGTACCTCTATGCCGCCTGTACAAAGGTCTAAGGAGAAAGCTCGCATTGGATTTCTCGCTGTTGATTATTCTCAACTTAGACATCCATACCGGGACAACATAGACAACAGATAATGGACTCCTCTTTAATGCATAAGCATGTAGCAACAATTAATTTTCTCATATGAGATTGAGGATATATGTCCAAAACTGAAACTTCCACCATGAATCATGGCTTTAGTTAGCGGCCCAATGTTCTTCGCTAACAACATGCATGCTCTAACCATAGGGTGGTAAATCGCCCTTACTTCAGACAAGACGAACATGCATAGCAACTCACATAATATTCAACAAAGAGTAGTTGATGGCGTCCCCAGGAACATGGTTATCGCACAACAGGCAACTTAATCTTTACTATTAAACGGGGATAGGACCGTACATCGTACGTCCTCCCTCGCGCCTAGCGATCGAAAAAAAACTGGCAACACACCTAGCGATCCGGAAAAAACACCACGACCGGTAAGTCGTACGTCTCCTGGAAGGTTTCTTCCGTACACGTCAACACGTCAAGGATTAGGTGGCAGAGAGAGCTGCCTTCGTACGTCTGATTGATTCTGTGATTGATTCCATCAGTCTCGAGCGGAGACCGGACGCGAGGACATGGAGTCGGAGAGGCGGAGGTCGACAACGTCGCAGGACATGATGACATGGAGTCGGGGAGGCGGAGGTCGACAGCGTCACAGGACGCGAGGACATGTAGTCGGGGAGGCGGATGTCTACAACGTCGCGGAGACATGAGCGGCGTCGTAGTGCCGGGCTGCCGAGCATGGCGGAGCTTGTCTGGCTGCTGTCGAGCACGGACGGGGATGGAGCCGAGGTGACCGGCGGTTCCCGGCTGGGCGAGCCGGGCGGACGGAGCAGTGAGATGAGCGGCCGGAGGAGGCGCGATGGTTCCCAGCTCGGTGACTCTTCATCGGCCGGAAGCTGGGCGGACGAGGAAGGGACCGTGCTGGAGCCGGCTGCCGGCGTGGTCGAACGATGCCGGCCATCTCTTGACCTGGCCACCATTTACCACGTGAAGGTGCACGTGCTAACGAGCGAGGCAAGCGAAGGGCGTGCTGTTCTTAAGCCGGCATGGGCGGAAGGGTGGTGCCGGTCAGGATGATGTGTGCGTTCTCCAGATCGGGGTTCTAGACCAGCGAAGGGCGGCGTCGCTCTGGCGCTCACTGCGTAGGGCGTGGCCGTGGAGGGGTTCTACATGAGCCGGTGTGGCATGTCAAAGTTCACGTATACTGTATGTATTTGTACGTGACACGTTAGCATGACATCACCATGATGTTGTTACTATACCTTTCCTTTCATCCTCACAACTTTGGTCGTTGCGCGGCACGTCGGCCTGGTGTCCTGGGATTTCCTTCCATCGCAAACTCTGCTGAGCGTTCGGCAGTCAAATTCTTCTAGGAACGAATGAACGGTGCTGCAACGATTTGTACACAAATTATGTTGGGCTGGACAGCCTACGACAGTCAAATTCATCTACGAACGATGTTGGAACGATTCCTACACAAAGTCTGCTGGGCTAGACAGCCTATAAAAGGTCTTGAATTGATCCAAACCTCAAATAAAAAACCACCAGATCGAAATTGCCTAACCCAAAGTTCTGCTGGCCGGAACTCTTCGTCCGCACTGTTCGCGTACCTGCTCTGCAATCTCTAAATCAGCACTTCTCTCTGCAGCTATGACACCAGAAGAAACAGTGTAATTAATCTTCATACGTGGCATAATCTCTTTTGCTTTATTCAGATTTTTTTTACTTTAGGTGATTCTTTCAGCTTCATACGTTGTCCTTTGGCTGACCTGTGTTTGTGTTTTGTTTAATTGATGATGATAGCCTGTCGTCGATGCATTGTTGGTTGCTCAAATATGCTAATTCACAACTGAACTCGGATTTTAGCTCCATTCATGAAATTCACCATGTTGGTATTTGGTGTGGATCAACTACCTTTTTCTTATTGTCAAAATAAAATTAGGGCTTGTCTGAATTTGGAGCATAATACCGTCAGTTAAGGCTCTTGTGTGGCCTCCTGTGCTTGCATGGCCGATCAGGCCAACTGCAACTGAAGGCCCATTGGGCCCCACGTGGTTATTTTTAGATCAAACATATTAGCAATGTAACCCAACAAATGGGACCCTCAATTATCAGTTTACCACAAGCCGCCGAGGCAGATGTTGGCATTGCCACATGTCCTCATATATAATAATAATATACAACGATAAGACAAGAAACTATTTTGCAACCATACAAAATGTAATCTACAAATATCGCATTAAAGCATAGAAACCTGATATTGACCATAAAGACTGAGGCCAACTTACAAGTGGAGTGACTTATGGTGGTGATAGAGATAGAGACGAGCTCGAGAAGCAATGTAAGAGTAAAAAGACAAAAAAAGGCAATATTATCTTTTGGCACTTACGCATGCTTGATAATATGTGCATGATATGGTATATCAAAGGTGGATTCAATAGATAGTTATGTGTAACATTTTTTTAAATCAGCAGCAACGCGCGGGCACTTGGCTAGTAAGAGATAAAGTGCATAAGTACATATTCAATACCACAATAGTTTTTAGGCTATTTGTCCCATGAGCTATATATTGTAAAGGTGGAGGATAGAAATTTAAAGGTAGCACTCAAGCAATTTACTTTGGAATGGCGGAGAAATACCATGTAGTAGGTAGGTATGGTGGACACAAATGGCATAGTGGTTGGCTCAAGTATTTTGAATGCATGAGAAATATTCCCTCTCGATACAAGGTTTAAGCTAGCAAGGCTATTTGAAACAAACACAAGGATGAACCGGTGCAGCAAAACTCACATAAAAGACATATTGTAAACATTATAAGACTCTACACCGTCTTCCTTATTGTTCAAACTCAATACTAGAAATTATCTAGACTTTAGAGAGACCAAATATGCAAACCAAATCTTAGAATGCTCTATGTATTTATTCATTAATGGGTGCAAAGTATATGATGCAAGAGCTTAAACATGAGCACAACAATTGCCAAGTATCACATTATCCAAGACATTATAGCAATTACTACATGTATCATTTTCCAATTCCAACCATATAACAATTTAACGAAGAAGAAACTTCGCCATGAATATTATGAGTAGAGCCTAAGGACATACTTGTCCATATGCTACAGCGGAGCGTGTCTCTCTCCCACACAAATAATGCTAGGATCCATTTTATTCAAACAAAACAAAAACAAAAACAAACCGACGCTCCAAGCAAAGCACATAAGATGTGATGGAATAAAAATATAGTTTCAGGGGAGGAACCTGATAATGTTGTCGATGAAGAAGGGGATGCCTTGGGCATCCCCAAGCTTAGACGCTTGAGTCTTCTTGATATATGCAGGGGTGAACCACCGGGGCATCCCCAAGCTTAGAGCTTTCACTCTCCTTGATCATGTTGTATCATCTCCCTCTCTTGATCCTTGAAAACTTCATCCACACCAAACTCAAAATAACTCATTAGAGGGTTAGTGCACAATCAAAATATACATGTTCAGAGGTGACATAATCATTCTTAACACTTCTGTACATTGCACAAAGCTACTGAAAGTCAATGGAATCGAAATATCCATCGAACATATCAAAACAGGCAATGCGAAATAAAAAGGCAGAATATGTCAAAACAGAACAGTTCGTAATGACGAATTTTATTGAGGCAACAGACTTACTCAAATGAAAATGCTCAAATTGAATGAAAGTTGCGTACATATCTGAGGATCACTCACGTAAATTAGCATAATTTTCTGAGTTACCTACAGAGAATTTTGCCTAGATTCGTGACAGCAAAGAAATCTGTTTCTGCGCAGTAATCCAAATCTAGTATGAACCTTACTATCAACGACTTTACTTGGCACAACAAAACACAAAACTAAGATAAGGAGAGGTTGCTACAGTAGTAAACAACTTCCAAGACTCAAAATAAAAACAAAGTACTGTAGTAAAACATGGGTTGTCTCCCATAAGCGCTTTTCTTTAACGCCTTTCAGCTAGGCGCAGAAAGTGTATATCAAGTATTATCAAGAGATGGTGTATCAACATTACCTTGGGCTTTACCCTTACCTTTCTTGTTCTTTTTCTTACTCTTTGATTTAGGGAATACATGTCTTCCCCCCGGTGTAGAGGTGAATTTCAGGGTGCCTTCTCCCATATCTATGACTGCTCCCAATAGTTTCAGCAGGGATCTTCCGAGTGTGATTTGTCCTGTTCCTACACATTCAATAACAAGATAATCAATGGATATTGTTCTTCCAAGAATGGTTGTATGCACACCTGCGGCTATTCCCTTTGGAATTATAACAGAGTTATCAATAAGAGTTATTTATTCTCCTCCTTCAACGAATCCCCAAAGTTGCAAAGATTCATGAATACTCTTAGGCATAAGGCAAAATTCAGACATAATATCACAATTGGCATGAAGAGTTTGATCACCGATAACAATTTTAACAGTAGGATCCCATAATGAAGGTTCAGAGTTCACTAAAACTTGTTCAAGACGGTTACGAACATAGCGATAGTTGTCATTCAAGCGAGATGCACTTGTCTCAAGATTGTTTAATCTATTATAAATGCTAATAAGGGCTGAATCAAAGTTATTAGCTGAATCATGTGATGCAACCAACTTCTTTATGGCATTAAAAGCTTGATCCCCATTGCAATGAAGGAAATCTCCTCCCACTAAAGCATCCAAGGCATATCTATAGCGAATCATAAGACCAAAATAAAAATTACTAAGAAGCAAACTTAGAGTCATTTGAGGTTCAGTTTTACGATAAGAAGTAAAAATTCTGGACCAAGCATCTTTAAAACTCTCCTCATCCCCTTGTTTAAAAGTGAAGACTAATTCTTCAGGTGAAGAAGTAACAAGTGCAGAACTAGACATGGTAACAAAATTAAAATGCAAGTAACTATTTTTTTGTGTTTTTGATATAGAGTGCAAGACAGTAAATAAAGTAAAACTAGCAACTAATTTTTTTGTATTTTGATATAATGCAGCAAACAAAGTAGTAAATAAAATAAATCAAGACAAAAACAAAGTAAAGATATTAGGATGTGGAGACTCCCCTTGCAGCGTGTCTTGATCTCCCCGGCAACGGCGCCAGAAAAAGAGCTTGATACGCGTACAACACGCGTCCGTTGGGAACCCCAAGAGGAAGGTGTGATGCGTACAGCGGCAAGTTTTCCCTCAGTATGAAACCAAGGTTTATCGAACCAGTAGGAGCCAAGAAGCACGTTGAAGGTTGTTGGCGGCGAGATGTAGTGCGGCGCAACACCAGGGATTCCGGAGCCAACGTGGAACCTGCACAACACAAACCAAGTAGTTTGCCCCAACGAAACAGCGAGGTTGTCAATCTCACCGGCTTGCTGTAACAAAGGATTAGATGTATAGTGTGGAAGATGATTGTTTGCAGAAAACAGTAGAACAAGTATTGTAGTAGATTGTATTTCAATATAGAGAATTGGACCGGGGTCCACAGTTCACTAGAGGTGTCTCTCCCATAAGATAAACAGCATGTTGGGTGAACAAATTACAGTTGGGCAATTGACAAATAGAGAGGGCATGACCATGCACATACATATTATGATGAGTATAGTGAGATTTAATTGGGCATTACGACAAAGTACATAGACCGCTATCCAGCATGCATCTATGCCTAAAAAGTCCACCTTCAGGTTATCATCCGAACCCCTTCCAGTATTAAGTTGCTAACAACAGACAATTGCATTAAGTATTGCGCGTAATGTAATCAATAACTACATCCTCGGACATAGCATCAATGTTTTATCCCTAGTGGCAACAGCACATCCATAACCTTAGAGGTTTCTCACACTCCCTGCATTCACGGAGACATGAACCCACTATCGAGCATAAATACCCCCTCTTGGAGTTACTAGCAAAAACTTGGCCAGAGCCTCTACTAATAACGGAGAGCATGCAAGATCATAAACAACACATAGATATAAATTGATAATCAACATAACATAGTATTCTCTATTCATCGGATCCCAACAAACACAACATATAGCATTACAGATAGATGATCTTGATCATGTTCGGCAGCTCACAAGACCCGACAATTAAGCACAATGAGGAGAAGACAACCATCTAGCTACTGCTATGGACCCATAGTCCAGGGGTAGACTACTCACTCATCACTCCGGAGGCGACCATGGTGGCGTAGAGTCCTCCGGGAGATGATTCCCCTCTCCAGCAGGGTGCCGGAGGCGATCTCCTGAATCCCCCGAGATGGGATTGGTGGCGGCGGCGTCTCTGGAAGGTTTTCCGTATCGTGGCTCTCGGTACTGGGGGTTTCGCGACGAAGGCTATTTGTAGGCGGAAGGGTAGGTCAGGGGGCGTCGCGAGGGGCCCAGGAGACAGGTCGGCGCGACCAAGGGTGGGGCCGCGCCGCCTACCCTCCTGGCCACCTCATGGCCCCACTTCGTTGACTCTTCGGTCTTCTGGAAGCTTCGTGGCAAAATAGGACCCTGGGCGTTGATTTCGTCCAATTCCGAGAATATTTCCTTACTAGGATTTCTGAAACCAAAAACAGCAGAAAACAGCAACTGGCACTTTGGCATCTTTTTAATAGGTTAGTTCCAGAAAATGCATAAATATGACATAAAGTATGCATAAAACATGTAGATATCATCAATAATGTGGCATGGAACATAAGAAATTATCGATACGTCGGAGACGTATCATATATCACTAGTAGTTAACCCCGGACCAATCCTCATGCCTTGTATGGAGGAGTAACCCTAGCTAGGCAATAAAATATAATCAAAGCTTAGGCTTATAACCAATTCTAGCTTGTGTATCACATGGGTAATTCCAACTAAAACCCTAGACCACATTTGAATCCAAGTATCACTTGGGATCATGAAAAGAATCCTGCCATGCCTCATGCCTATTTATACTTCAACTAGTAAACATTACCAAAACCCTAAACCTTTTCACATAGGATTCAATCCACATAAAATAATATGTCCTAACTTGTGCACCATGGATCACAAGTATAAACCAAGCTATAGATCTAGACTAAATGCCATTTGGTGATTGTAAAGTTTTCATCACCATTCTTCTTAAACCCCAAGAACTATTATACACATAAAATCATAAAATCACCCCATTCTCATTGCCACTTATTTTAAACTCTAGCCATAATTAAACTATATGTGAATAATCACTATTGTTTAGCACTAGCAAAATATAATGTGGTCATTATGCCTAGGTTATAAAATTCAAATCCACTAAATACATTTGGTTCCTAAATTAAAAGGAACTAAAATAAAAACATAGGCCCATGTCTATTTTCATTAAACCTCACAAAATATCAATCTAATCATAAATTAAATAGTTATTTAAAAAGCAACACTATGCAATAAGCAATTGTATCAAGTTATCTTGATACTCAAATATTTTAGCACCTGCAGAACAAAATAGAAATCAGATTTGAATTCAAATAACAAAATTCAAAACAGAAAATAAAAATAGAAAAGTGAAAAGGAAAATAGAAGAGAGGAGGACTTACCCTGGTGGACCTCAGCAAACGCAGCAGCCCAACAATCATCTCCACGCTAGCCCATCAACTTGGCCCAAGCCACCCAATACCAGCCCACGCAGCGAATCGGTACCGAACAGAAGAAAACCATCATCGTCTTCTTCTCTGTGAGCGACACCGCGACGAGCTCGCCGGCCACGTCCCTCGTCGACGATAAGGATGTCCTGGACATCGCCCATCATCTCAGAACCACGTCCAATCCTCTTCACGTCCGTCTGATCCTAAATGTGTCCCGATTCGTGCCCGTTGGCCGTGTCAAAACAGCCGCAGCATCTCCGCCGTCACCGACGGTGAGATGACGAGCTAGCCCCCATCCAGCTCTATAAATATGTCTGGAGCATCTCCTGGAAACCCTAAAGCTTCGCCGCCCATCCGTTTCTTCTCTATCCCTCTCTATCTCTCGCTATCTTCCACATCATCTCGCCGGAGTCAATCAAGAACTCGACGGAGGAGGCCACCCCAAGCTCGATTAGGTAGTCCAGGAGAAGCGCCTGGACTCAAGGATCATCGATGTGGAGCCAATCATCCAAGCGGAGCTTGGAATCGAGCTAATTTTAAAATTCCCTTTCGGTGTACTACGGAGGTATCGGCGAGGTGGAGCTCGTTGTCGTGCACCGTCTTCACCGGCGAGCATCTCCACGCGTCGAGGGTGAGCATGCGCATCTTCGAAGCCCCCTAGCACATCCCCGCATGCTCTGTAGCTCAAATTTGATCATTCACCGGAGTGCGCCGCCGCAGGACATGGTTGCCGGTGATGCTCCGGTGAGCCTTTCGGTAATCCGTCACCGCCGTCGTGCTCAGTAGGTCAAGGGGAATCGATTAGTGTAAGCCACGCATCCTGAGAGGCCCTAAATCGGCGGCGCCGTCGTCTACTGGCCGCCGGCGTCAAGCCGTCGTCGTAGCTGACGTGGCGGTGGGGTCCCAGATGCATGTTGACTGGTCGTTGCCATCGTGGCAACTGACCTAGTCAACGGCCCCACTCGTCAGTCGAAGTGGCTTGGGTATGAATCGGTATAAATAGTATTTCCTGTTTAAATTCAAAATCCAGAAAATAACTGAAATTTTGTAGAAATAGATAAAATTCATTTTAGCTCAGAAAATATAAATAATATATCAAAATGCTCACAAAAATAAACTCTATTCAAATAAAATATAAAATAAAATGTATGCCAAAATAAAAATTCAATTATTTTTAACTTTATTAAATATGCCTTTCTCATTTGTTTTAAAACCAATTGAGATTCAATAATTATTGGAGTTTTAAAAAAAATTAATATTAGCTATTCAGTAACTAAATAAAATATTAAGGTTAGTTTTATTTATCATAATTGCATCCACTTAAATATTAGTGATAATTCATAAACCCTAATTTGGAAATTGCTATTTTCTATTATCTTTAAATGATAATAAATCAAGAAGATACTAAAGGCTAATATTATTTTGGTAATTTCAAAAATTATTTACTTAAACAACTTTAGTTAACAAGTTAATTATTCTAAAACCTAATAACAATTGTTAAACCCTAGTTTTTAATTAAATCTAAATAGAAGTTACCCTAATTATTGCTAAAAGCATTATTAATTTGTTTCAAGGTAATTAGTGACCACACTTCTATTACCAATTATCATTTCAAGAGTTGTACCATAATTAGAAACCCTAGTTCTAATATAAGTAAGACCTTGAACCCATTATTTTATGTGTTCATCATAAATTGTTTCAATTCTAAAACCCTAGGGGTTTAGCCCATGTGATCATATAAGCTTCACCTATACATATAAAACCCTAGTAAGAAACACATGAATGCATTCTTATGATCCACTAGCATAAAACCAAGTCACATGAAAATTACCATTCCATGTTCCTATTCTTAATTAAAACCTATATGATCCACTAGTGTCACTTAGGAGCAAACCCTAACTTGTTAATTGGATTAGTACCATTGATCACCACTCCTATATACCATGTCATTAGGACCAACCTCAACCATCAAACCCTAGTAGAATCTTAGTGATGAACCCTAACACCAATTTTGTGTAGTAATGCACATAACATGCTCCTATCCCACTAAACCCTACTTAGAAAGTAATAAACCACTTAGATTACAAACCATTAGTGATTACTTAGTGAAGCAAATGTGAAGCCATAGTAAACCCTAACTCATAGCAACACCTTGACCATCATTCTTTGATATGATACCATAATCAACCATAGTAATACACCTGCTAATACTTGCTACATATAGACCAATTCTATTGAAAAACCCAACTAGTTCTTATTAGAGAACGAAATGAATCCAATAGTAAACCCTAGAAAGCCATAGCTCCTATGTATAGTAGTTCATATTCTTATTTAACCTGTTCTTCAAAAGTTATTCTTTTGAAGTATAATACAAGTAATCATCGACCATGTCCAGTAGAACTTAAAATTGACAACTTCTCTTTACATATTGTTCAACTACAAGTCCTTTATGTGTGTGCTTGTTATGATGTCTTATATCACTTGGTTATGATGCTAATATAACCAAACCCTAATAAGAACCTTGTTTGAGAACCATCCTAAAAGTGCAACACACCCTAAAGAAATCTTTACAACTCATCAATCTTAAATCATCGGGATTAGGTTACGCTCGGGGCGATTGCATCTCATACTATGCATTATAGCATCTTTGCTAGTTCTTTAAACATTGTCCTTACCGGACAATGATGGTATTTCAGAATTTGGAATTCTCACGTATCGAAGCTTTTGCCTGCATAATCTTGCAGTCAAGAAAGGCAAGTTCATCGCTTGCTCATGTCATTTGATTATTTTTATCAAACTATATGCAAAGTACTATACTTATCACCCTTGCATTGAAAAGCTAAGTATTATTTTACAATTATGAATATGACTATGTGGTGGGCAATGGAACCATGGTATGTATTGATTGGTGGAGGTTCCATTGCAAGGGTACTATTTATGTAGGACTAAGTACCAATGCCATCCAGTGATTCTAGCGCCGTACATATCGCGTTGACCATAAGATGTATAATGGCTCTAGGGAAGCCAGCTGTATCTTTTCCCTCCTGCACGCCAACGGACTTGATAGGGTCTGGCGGGGTGTTGGGAGAACACTGCCGTAGGTTGGGAAATCCTCTAGTGACATAGGCATCCCAAATGGGCCTGCCGAAGATAGTACCCGGGGTTTACTGAAGGCCCACTACCCGAAGAATAAGAAGATTCGGAAGCCCAAGATATTATTAAGGAAAGCTAGAATTGCAATAAGAAGTGTTATTTGTAATCTTGCGGGATGAGTTAGAAACCTTCCCGGACTCTGTAACTTGTACGGCACGAATCCCTCGGCTCCGCCTCCTATATAAGGGGGAGTCGAGGGACGCAGAAATCATCGAATTATTGTCTCTCAAACCCTAGTTTTCATAATCGTCGAGTACTTTTCGGCTAAAACCTTCGAGATCTACTTGCCCTCTACTTCAACCTAAACCCTAGTCTACAACCCGTAGGCATTGACAAGTTGATACCTTGTCAATTGGCGCCGTCTGTGGGAATTAGAGGCGTCAAGGATCTGGTCTCGATGGCACGTTCAAGATCATCGACTTCATCAACCGCAAAATCATCGACTTCATCAACCGCGAGCAACGCAATGGATCGAGGTAAACAGATCGCTACTGGTCCTGTCGATTTTGTTCCTCACCCGCCCTCCCGTTTGGATGCATATGCGTATCTGGAGGAGCCTATGGAGATGACGTTCGGAAGGTTTCACTTTCGCGTCGAGAAAGAGGGATCGTATCGTGTCGAAATTCCGATTTCGTCGGGATCGTCGGCGGTCGATTCCAATTTTTTAAGCTATACATCGTCAACCGAATCAAGAGAGGAAGAAACTTCGTCGTCACGTTTCATCAGCATCAGGGCAAGAGAAAAACTCGCCAAGATCTTCAGCGACATGTCGTTTGAGTCATCTGCGGACTCATATATAAGCGATGGCTCAAGCAAAGGTCGATGCCTACAACTTCATCGACAAATCTACTACAGTGGGCAAGGTCTTCGCCAATCTTAACGATGGTGTCACCAAACCCAACATAGATCTGAATACAAAGTATCATCAGATTTATGTCATCGGAGAGCCATGCCATGACCAAGAAGAAACATCCGAGGCTTTCGACGATTTGGGAAATCCATACGTTGATCCCTCTGATTTGCGACAAGGTCTAGGCAATAAATATATCGGGCCACAGCCACGAGACAGAGTTCGACTCCCGCAAGCAGCATGGGATAGAGCTGCGAGAGCTATGGATGGCTCAGAACCAATGGCTACCACAGCCACACCAGAAGAATTACAGGCATATCAATATAGGATCGCACGAGCTGCAAGGGAATTGGAAAAACAGACAGCTGAGTTAAACAGAAGAAAGGAGGCAGCCTCTGCATCCAGCAGGCGAAGGGCAGAGCTGAGTCGACAATCTAGAACTTCGGGAGATAGCCACAGGGAGGCTCGGAATAGAGCAAGATCGAGGTTACAACATGTACCCGAAGGAGAAAGAGAGCACTTGGTCCAAAACCTCGACATGTCTTTTATGTCGATAGACACAAGAGGAAACATCATCCCTAAGACACCAGAGGCTGGGTATATGGCGACACAAGCTTTTATCCTCGCATCCAAACCACCTCCAGGAGATCCAAGGGAAACACTGTACAACATGGCGATAGCAGGAGTTGGAGCCATGGGGACGACGTTTGTATCAACACCTCCCGAAGGAACAGCAAGGCAAAATAGTCCACGACCTGCGGCAGCAGCAGCAGCAGCAGCTCCTGAAGGACCAAGTGGAGCAAGGGATACGGCAGCACAAGCAAGGGTCGACAGAGCGCGACAAAGCAGGAGGGAACATCGGCAGTCCCCAGAATTAAACGACAAGGATATGTGTGGCTTGCCGTGCTTCACGAGGAGAGTGCGAAAAACTCGAGTCCCTTCGGGATTCAAGTTACCTGATAATTTCAAAAAATTCGACGGCCTTCAAGATCCAGAGGATTGGCTAGTTGATTATCTCGAGACAGTGAAGCTTACAGGAGGAACCAGAGCAACAGCTATGCAAAGCATCCAGGTGCATTTGAGTGGAGCCGCACGATCTTGGATAAAGAAACTTCCTCCAGGATCTATCGACAGCTGGGAAAGCTTCGAGGACATGTTCGTCAAGAACTTCCGGTCCACGTGCAAGAAACCTGCGTCGTTAGAGGAGTTGAGAGCGTGCCGACAAAAGCCAGACGAGCCAATGAGAAAATATATCCAAAGGTGGAACATCATCAAAAACTCGGCAGAAAATATATCTGACGAGAGAGCGATAGATGCGTTTGTTGCAGGGATCAGGCGTGGAGATTTTGTCGAGGATTTGGGGAGGACCAATCCAAAGACAGTATCTGCTTTAATGGAAATAGCAAACAGGTGGGCAGATGGAGAAGATGCTGTTCACAACAAACGTCATAGGTCGCCAGAGGAAGATCGCGGTCGAAACTATCAACCAAGGCGACGATTTCCTCGGCAGTACCCGAGTTATGACGCTCCAGGTCAAATTTCGGCAGGCTTCCGAGCGAACACCGGAGGAAACAATAGAGATGATTACCAGAGAAGCAATGAGCAACGAGGCGACAATAGAGATGACTCTCGAAACAACAGGCAAAATAGTGGGCTGATACGTCTCCGACGTATCGATAATTTCTTATGTTCCATGCCACATTATTGATGTTATCTACATGTTTTATGCACACTTTATGTCATATTCGTGCATTTTCTGGAACTAACCTATTAACAAGATGCCGAAGTGCCGCTGTCAAGTTTTCTGCTGTTTTTGGTTTCAGAAATCCTAGTAAGGAAATATTCTCGGAATTGGACGAAATCAACGCCCAGGGCCTATTTTTCCACGAAGCTTCCAAGTCCGAAGACGAAACGAAGTGGGGCCACAGTGGTGCCCAAACCCTAGGCGGCGCGGCCCCCTTGGCCGCGCCGCCTGTCATCCGGGGCCCCCGTGCCCCCTCCCGACTTGCCCTTCCGCCTACTTAAAGCCTCCGTGACGAAACCCCCGCACCGAGAGCCACGATACGGAAAACCTTCCGCAGACGCTGCCAACGCCGATCCCATCTCGGGGATCCAGAGATCGCTCTCCGCACCCTGCCGGAGAGGGGAACCATCTCCCGGAGGACTCTACGCCGCCATGGTCGCCTCCGGTGTGATGTGTGAGTAGTCTACCCCTGGACTATGGGTCCATAGCAGTAGCTAGATGGTTGTCTTCTCCCCATTGTGCTATCATTGTCGGATCTTGTGAGCTGCCTAACATGATCAAGATCATCTATCTGTAATTCTATATGTTGCGTTTGTTGGGATCCGATGAATAGAGAATACTTGTTATGTTGATTATCAAAGTTAAATCTATGTGTTGTTTATGATCTTGCATGCTTTCCGTTACTAGTAGATGCTCTGGCCAAGTAGATGCTTGTAACTCCAAGAGGGAGTACTTATGCTCGATAGTGGGTTCATGCCTGCATTGACACCGGGACAAAGGATGAAAGTTCTAAGGTTGTGTTGTGCTGTTGCCACTCGCGATAAAACATTTAAGCACTGTCTAAGGAAGTAGTTGTTGATTACATTACGCACCATACTTAATGCAATTGTCCGTTGCTTTGCAACTTAATACCGGAGGGGGTTCGGATGATAACCCGAAGGTGGACTTTTTAGGCATAGATGCTTGGATGGCGGTCTATGTACTTTGTCGTAATGCCCAATTAAATCTCACTATACTCATCATGATATGTATGTGCATGGTCATGCCCTCTTTATTTGTCAATTGCCCAACTGTAATTTGTTCACCCAACATGTTGCTTGTCTTATGGGAGAGACACCTCTAGTGAACTGTGGACCCCGGTCCAATTCTCTTTACTGAAATACAATCTACTGCAATACTTGTTTTACTGTTTTCTGCAAACAATCATCTTCCACACAATACGGTTAATCCTTTGTTACAGCAAGCCGGTGAGATTGACAACCTCACTGTTTCGTTGGGGCAAAGTACTTTGGTTGTGTTGTGCAGGTTCCACGTTGGCGCCGGAATCCCTGGTGTTGCGCCGCACTACATCCCGCCGCTATCAACCTTCAACGTGCTTCTTGACTCCTACTGGTCCGATTAAACCTTGGTTTCTTACTGAGGGAAACTTGCCGCTGTGCGCATCACACCTTCCTCTTGGGGTTCCCAATGGACGTGCCAACCACACGCATCAAGCAAATTTCTGGCGCCGTTGCCGGGGAGATCAAGACACGCTGCAAGGGGAGTCTCCACTTCTCAATCTCTTTACTTTGTTTTTGTCTTGCTTAGTTTTATTTACTACTTTGTTTGCTGCACTAAATCAAAATACAAAAAAATTAGTTGCTAGTTTTACTTTACTTGCTATCTTGTTTGCTATATCAAAAACACAAAAAAATTAGTTTACTTGCATTTACTTTATCTAGTTTGTTTTATTTACTGTTGCTAAAATGGCCAACCCTGAAAATACTAAGTTGTGTGACTTCACAACCACAAATAATAATGATTTCTTATGCACACCTATTGCTCCACCTGCTACTACAGCAGAATTCTTTGAAATTAAACCTGCTTTACTGAACCTTGTTATGCGAGAGCAATTTTCTGGTGTTAGTTCTGATGATGCTGCTGCCCATCTTAATAATTTTGTTGAACTATGTGAAATGCAAAAATATAAAGATGTAGATGGTGATATTATTAAACTAAAATTGTTCCCTTTCTCATTAAGAGGAAGAGCTAAAGATTGGTTGCTATCTCTGCCTAAGAATAGTATTGATTCATGGACTAAATGCAAGGATGCTTTTATTGGTAGATATTATCCCCCTGCTAAAATTATATCTTTGAGGAGTAGCATTATGAATTTTAAACAATTAGATACTGAACATGTTGCTCAAGCTTGGGAAAGAATGAAATCTCTGGTTAAAAATTGCCCAACCCATGGACTAACTACTTGGATGATCATCCAAACCTTCTATGCAGGACTAAATTTTTATTCGCGGAATTTATTGGATTCAGCTGCTGGAGGTACCTTTATGTCCATCACTCTTGGTGAAGCAACAAAGCTTCTTGATAATATGATGATCAACTACTCTGAATGGCACACGGAAAGAGCTCCACAAGGTAAGAAGGTAAATTCTGTCGAAGAAACCTCTTCCTTGAGTGATAAGATTGATGCTATTATGTCTATGCTTGTGAATGATAGGACTAATATTGATCCTAATAATGTTCCGTTAGCTTCATTGGTTGCACAAGAAGAACATGTTGATGTAAACTTCATTAAAAATAATAATTTCAACAACAATGCTTACCGGAACAATTCTAGTAACAACTATAGGCCATATCCTTATAATAGTGGCAACGGCTATGCTAATTCTTATGGGAATTCTTACAACAATAATAGGAGTTCACCCCCTGGACTTGAAGCCATGCTTAAAGAATTTATTAGTACACAAACTGCTTTTAACAAATCTGTTGAAGAAAAGCTTGGGAAAATTGATATACTTGCTTCTAAAGTCGATAGTCTTGCTGCTGATGTTGATCTTTTGAAATCAAAAGTTTTGCCTAATGAGAATCATCATAATAAAATTGTTACTACAGAAAATGCCATTCAAGTTAGAATTAATGAGAATATAAGATTAATGGCTGAACTGCGTGCTAGGTGGGATAGAGAAGAAAATGAAAAACTAGTTAAAGAGAAGAATGTAGCTAAAGTTTGGACTATTACCACCACTAGTAATGCTAATGCTACACATGTTGCTGCACCTCCTACTAATAATAATAAAAGAATTGGTGTTAGCAATGTTTCCACTTCTAATGCAAAGCGCGAGAAACTGCCTGAAACTGCTAAAACTGCTGAAATTGCCTATGATAAAGCTGCTGAAATTTTTTCCAACATTGGGGATGATGATCCCATTGCTTTAGATTATAATGGTTTGAATTTTGATGATTGCCACATCTCTGAAGTTATAAAGTTCTTGCAAAAACTTGCTAAAAGTCCTAATGCTAGTGCTATAAATTTGGCTTTCACGCAACATATTACAAATGCTCTCATAAAAGCTAGAGAAGAGAAACTAGAGCGCGAAGCCTCTATTCCTAAAAAGCTAGAGGATGGTTGGGAGCCCATCATTAAGATGAAGGTTAAAGATTTTGATTGTAAAGCTTTATGTGATCTTGGTGCAAGTATTTCTGTTATGCCTAAGAAAATTTATAATATGCTTGACTTGCCACCGCTGAAAAATTGTTATTTGGATGTTAATCTTGCTGATCATTCTACAAAGAAACCTTTGGGGAAAGTTGATAATGTTCGCATTACCGTTAACAATAACCTTGTTCCCGTTGATTTTGTTGTCTTGGATATTGAATGCAATGCATCTTGTCCTATTATATTGGGAAGACCTTTTCTTCGAACTATTGGTGCTATTATTGATATGAAGGAAGGTAATATAAAATATCAATTTCCTCTCAAGAAAGGTATGGAACACTTCCCTAGAAAGAGAATGAAGTACCCTTTTGATTCTATTATGAGAACAAATTATGATGTTGACACTTCGTCTCTTGATAATACTTGATACACACTTTCTGCGCCTAGCTGAAAGGCGTTAAAGAAAAGCGCTTATGGGAGACAACCCATGTTTTTACCTACAGTACTTTGTTTTTATTTTGTGTCTTGGAAGTTGTTTACTACTGTAGCAACCTATCCTTATCTTAGTTTTGTGTTTTGTTGTGCCAAGTTAAGCCGTTGATAGAAAAGTAAGTACTAGATTTGGATTACTGCACAGTTCCAGATTTCTTTGCTGTCACGAATCTGGGTCCACCTCCCTGTAGGTAGCTCAGAAAATTAAGCCAATTTACGTGCATGATCCTCAGATATGTACGCAACTTTCATTCAATTTGAGCATTTTCATTTAAGCAAGTCTGGTGCCATTTTAAAATTCGTCAATACGAACTGTTCTGTTTTGACAGATTCTGCCTTTTATTTCGCATTGCCTCTTTTGCTATGTTGGATGAATTTCTTTGATCCACTAATGTCCAGTAGCATTATGCAATGTCCAGAAGTGTTAAGAACGATTGTGTCACCTCTGAATATGTCAATTTATATTGTGCACTAACCCTCTAATGAGTTGTTTCGAGTTTGGTGTGGAGGAAGTTTTCAAGGATCAAGAGAGGAGTATGATGCAACATGATCAAGGAGAGTGAAAGCTCCAAGCTTGGGGATGCCCCGGTGGTTCACCCCTGCATATACTAAGAAGACTCAAGCGTTTAAGCTTGGGGATGCCCAAGGCATCCCCTTCTTCATCGACAACATTATCAGGTTCCTCCCCTGAAACTATATTTTTATTCCATCACATCTTATGTGCTTTTTCTTGGAGCGTCGGTTTGTTTTTGTTTTTTGTTTTGTTTGAATAAAATGGATCCTAGCATTCACTTTATGGGAGAGAGACACGCTCCGCTGTAGCATATGGACAAGTATGTCCTTGGTTTCTACTCATAGTATTCATGGCGAAGTTTCTCCTTCGTTAAATTGTTATATGGTTGGAATTGGAAAATGATACATGTAGTAATTGCTATTAATGTCTTGGGTAATGTGATACTTGGCAATTATTGTGCTCATGATTAAGCTCTTGCATCATATGCTTTGCACCCATTAATGAAGAAATACATAGAGCATGCTAAAATTTGGTTTGCATATTTGGTTTCTCTAAGGTCTAGATAATTTCTAGTATTGAGTTTGAACAACAAGGAAGACGGTGTAGAGTCTTATAATGTTTACAATATGTCTTTTATGTGAGTTTTGCTGCACCGGTTCATCCTTGTGTTTGTTTCAAATAAGCCTTGCTAGCCTAAACCTTGTATCGAGAGGGAATACTTCTCATGCATCCAAAATACTTGAGCCAACCACTATGCCATTTGTGTCCACCATACCTACCTACTACATGGTATTTTCCGCCATTCCAAAGTAAATTGCTTGAGTGCTACCTTTAAAATTCCATCATTCACCTTTGCAATATATAGCTCATGGGACAAATAGCTTAAAAACTATTGTGGTATTGAATATGTAATTATGCACTTTATCTCTTATTAAGTTGCTTGTTGTGCGATAACCATGTTTACTGGGGACGCCATCAACTATTCTTTGTTGAATTTCATGTGAGTTGCTATGCATGTTCGTCTTGTCTGAAGTAAGGGCGATCTACACTGAGTTGAATGGTTTGAGCATGCATATTGTTAGAGAAGAACATTGGGCCGCTAACTAAAGCCATGATCCATGGTGGAAGTTTCAGTTTTGGACAAACATCCTCAAATCTCTAATGAGAAAAGAATTAATTGTTGTTGAATGCTTAAAGCATTAAAAGAGGAGTCCATTATCTGTTGTCTATGTTGTCCCGGTATGGATGTCTAAGTTGAGAATAATCAAAAGCGAGAAATCCAAATGCGAGCTTTCTCCTTAGACCTTTGTACAAAGCGGCATAGAGGTACCCCTTTGTGATACTTGGTTAAAGCATATGTATTGCGGTGATAATCCAGGTAGTCCAAGCTAATTAGGACAAGGTGCGGGCACTATTAGTACACTATGCATGAGGCTTGCAACTTATAAGATATAATTTACATGATGCATATGCTTTATTACTACCGTTGACAAAATTGTTTCATGTTTTCAAAATCAAAGCTCTAGCACAAACATAGCAATCGATGCTTTTCCTCTATGGAGGACCATTCTTTTACTTTCAATGTTGAGTCAGTTCACCTATTTCTCTCCACCTCAAGAAGCAAACACTTGTGTGAACTGTGCATTGATTCCTACATACTTGCTTATTACACTTATTATATTACTCTATGTTGACAATATCCATGAGATATACATGTTACAAGTTGAAAGCAACCGCTGAAACTTAATCTTCTTTTGTGTTGCTTCAATACCTTTACTTTGAATTATTGCTTTATGAGTTAACTCTTATGCAAGACTTATTGATGCTTGTCTTGAAGTGCTATTCATGAAGAGTCTTTGCTTTATGATTCACTTGTTTACTCATGTCATATACATTGTTTTGATCGCTGCATTCACTACATATGCTTTACAAATAGTATGATCAAGATTATGATGGCATGTCACTTCAGAAATTATCTGTGTTATCGTTTTACCTGCTCGGGACGAGCAGAACTAAGCTTGGGGATGCTGATATGTCTCCGACGTATCGATAATTTCTTATGTTCCATGCCACATTATTGATGTTATCTACATGTTTTGTGCACACTTTATGTCATATTCGTGCATTTTCTGGAACTAACCTATTAACAAGATGCCGAAGTGCCGCTTTCAAGTTTTCTGCTGTTTTTGGTTTCAGAAATCCTAGTAAGGAAATATTCTCGGAATTGGACGAAATCAACGCCCAGGGGCCTATTTTTCCACGAAGCTTCCAGAAGTCCGAAGACGAAACGAAGTGGGGCCACAGGGTGCCCAAACCCTAGGGCGGCGCGGCCCCCCCCTGGCCGCGCCCCCCGGTCAACTGGGGCCCCGGTGGCCCCACCCGGCGTGCCCCTCCCCCGACTTAAAGCCTCCGTGACGAAACCCCCAGCACGAGAGCCACGATACGGAAAACCTTCCAGAGACGCCGCCAACGCCGATCCCATCTCGGGATCCAGAGATCGCCTCCGGCACCCTGCCGGAGAGGGGAATCATCTCCCGGAGGACTCTACGCCGCCATGGTCGCCTCCGGTGTGATGTGTGAGTAGTCTACCCCTGGACTATGGGTCCATAGCAGTAGCTAGATGGTTGTCTTCTCCCCATTGTGCTATCATTGTCGGATCTTGTGAGCTGCCTAACATGATCAAGATCATCTATCTGTAATTCTATATGTTGCGTTTGTTGGGATCCGATGAATAGAGAATACTTGTTATGTTGATTATCAAAGTTAAATCTATGTGTTGTTTATGATCTTGCATGCTTTCCGTTACTAGTAGATGCTCTGGCCAAGTAGATGCTTGTAACTCCAAGAGGGAGTACTTATGCTCGATAGTGGGTTCATACCTGCATTGACACCTGGGACAGTGACAGAAAGTTCTAAGGTTGTGTTGTGCTGTTGCCACTAGGGATAAAACATTGATGCTATGTCTAAGGATGTAGTTGTTGATTACATTACGCACCATACTTAATGCAATTGTCTGTTGCTTTGCAACTTAATACTGGAGGGGGTTCGGATGATAACCTGAAGGTGGACTTTTTAGGCATAGATGCAGTTGGATGGCGGTCTATGTACTTTGTCGTAATGCCCAATTAAATCTCACTATACTCATCATGATATGTATGTGCATGGTCATGCCCTCTTTATTTGTCAATTGCCCAACTGTAATTTGTTCACCCAACATGCTGCTTGTCTTATGGGAGAGACACCTCTAGTGAACTGTGGACCCCGGTCCAATTCTCTTTACTAAAATACAATCTACTGCAATACTTGTTTTACTGTTTTCTGCAAACAATCATCTTCCACACAATACGGTTAATCCTTTGTTACAGCAAGCCGGTGAGATTGACAACCTCACTGTTTCGTTGGGGCAAAGTACTTTGGTTGTGTTGTGCAGGTTCCACGTTGGCGCCGGAATCCCTGGTGTTGCGCCGCACTACATCCCGCCGCCATCGACCTTCAACGTGCTTCTTGACTCCTACTGGTCCGATTAAACCTTGGTTTCTTACTGAGGGAAACTTGCCGCTGTGCGCATCACACCTTCCTCTTGGGGTTCCCAACGGACGTGCCAACCACACGCATCATGGGCCAAGGTTCCAGAGGCCTTTCGTGTCTCCCGAAGAGATGATGAACGGGCCGTGTCAGATGCACTTCTTCCTCGACAGCAACGGAAAAAGACAGTCAGGACATCTGCAGAAAGATTGTCGCAATTTCCAGGCAATGTCAAGGTGGGCAGAGCATGCTAACGCTCGGGCAGCACAGAGAAATCCTCGAGAACCCAGGAGTGAGATTCACTTGCCACCCCCTCCCGCGATTACAGACGACAATCGACATCAGCTCAGAATAGCGGCAGCACCTCCACCACCGCCCTACGTTGATCCTAACTCTAATGGAGCGGTCTCGATGATTCAGAAGGGAAGGCCATCCAATAGAGCTCAGAAAGTAATTTCGCGGCAAGTGTTCATGGCAGAAAAAATGCCTCCACCAACAGTTGAGTACCTTAATTGGTCAGGGCAAGATATTGGCTTCACCATAGCAGATCATCCACAGCAAGTTCCTCGACCAGGGCAGTCAGCACTTATCCTATCAGCAGTCATCGCAGGGTTCGACGTCTCTCGCGTGTTCGTAGATGGCGGCAGCAGCTTAAACCTTATGTATGCAGATACACTAAGGAAGATGAATATATCCCTAGCAAACCTGAAACCAACGGACACGAGGTTCCATGGTATTACACCGGAGAAGCCAAGTTATCCGCTGGGGAAGATCAATCTCGACGTTCAGTTTGGGACTCGAGAAAATTACAGAATCGAGAAGTTGGAGTTTGAAGTCGTAGATTTTCCGTCACAGTACCACGCTCTGTTGGGACGACCAGCATATGCTAGATTTATGGCGGTACCACATTACACGTACCTGCTGTGGAGGATGCCTGGACCTAAGGGACCAATCACAGTCAAAGGAAGCTTTGCTTTAGCCGATAAATGTGACAAGGATTTTCATCGGATATCAGAAACTTTCGGGATGCAAGCTGAGTATTTGGCGTCAAGGAGTATGACTGACTACGACGTGCTGCCAGAAGTTGGAAGGCCAAATAAAGAATCAACTTTCAATACTGAGAAAAATTCTAAGTAGGTGCAGATTCACCCGACAGACCAGAAAAAGACGACGTCCATCGCAAACGACATGGACCTCGCATAGGAAAGCACGCTCGTCGAGTTCCTCCGTGAGAACTGGAAAATCTTCGCATGGTGTCCAGCTGACATGCCAGGAGTACCCAGGGAACTTGCCGAGCACCACCTAAACTTGGATCCACTAGCGAGACCAATCAAACAACCTTTGCGACGTTTTTCGGAACCAAACCGCAAGGCTATGCTGTCAGAAATTGATCGACTAAGAGAAGCTGGTTTTATCAAGGAGCTGCATACAGAGGCCACATGGGTAGCTAATCCAGTGTTAGTGCCGAAGAAAAACACTAAGGTCCTTCGCATGTGCGTCGACTTTACGTGTCTCAATAAACATTGTCCAAAGGATCACTTTCCCCTCCCGAGGATCGACCAAATTATCGATTCCACGGCAGGATGTGAACGTCTTTCCTTCCTGGACGCATATTCTGGTTATAACCAGATCAGATTAAAAGAAGAAGATGAAGTAAAAACAACGTTCATCACACCTTACGGCGTGTTTTGCTACAAAACAATGCCCTTTGGTCTGAAAAACGCGGGAGCAACATATCAGAGGATGATGCAGAAGTGTTTGGCGACACAGATTGGGAAAAACGTGCAAGTATACATAGACGATGTCGTCATAACGTCAAAAAAGGGGGCGACACTGATCGAGGATCTCAAGGAAACCTTTGACAACCTTGACAAATTCTGCCTCAAGCTGAACCCGACGAAGTGCTCCTTCGGTGTCCCAGCAGGAGAACTTCTTGGTTTTCTAGTTTCAGCAAGAGGGATTGAAGCAAATCCCAACAAAATACAAGCTATCGTAACAATGAGGAAGCCAACAAAGCTGAAAGAAATACAGCAACTAACTGGGCGAGTCGCAGCTTTAAGCAGATTCGTCGCCAGGCTGGGAGAAAAAGCGTTACCGTTCTACGCTTTGATAAAGCAAGGGAAGAAATTCCAGTGGAACGAAGAAGCCGATAGAGCTTTCGAGGATCTGAAACGCACAATCTCGACACCACCAATCTTGGTGGCGCCGAAGTAAAAGGAACCTCTCCTGCTGTACATTGCAGCCACACCCCAAGTGGTTAGCACGGTGCTAGTTGTCGAAAGAGAAGAAGAAGGAAAACTCCATGGAGTGCAAAGGCCGGTATATTTCATCAGTGAAGTTTTATCGCCTTCCAAACAGCGGTACCCACAGCATTCGTAAACTAGCATATGGAGTAATTGCAACAGCAAGAAAGTTGCGCCACTATTTTTCGGCACACCCGATAATAGTAGTCAATGAAGCACCTCTTTCAAATATACTAAACAATCTAGAAGCTACAGGGCGTGTCTCCCTTTGGGGAATAGAACTTTCCCCTCGGGACATCACGTATGAAAAAAGAAAGGCAATCAAGTCGCAAGTTCTGCCAGATTTCATCGCAGAGTGGATGGAGCTGCAAAACACGGGACCCCCAGATTTGTCGAGAACTTGGACCATGAACTTTGATGGGTCCAAGAGAGTAGAAGGAGCTGGCGCAGGAGTGATACTTATATCACCTGAAGGCGACAAGTTAAAATACGTCCTCCGGATGACGTTCCCTAACGCATCCAACAATGAAGCAGAATATGAAGCCCTCATACATGGGATGAAGATGGCGAAAGCTTGCGGTGCAACTCGACTAAAAATCTTTGGCGACTCACAATTGGTGGCTCAGCAAGTTATGAACCAATGTGATGCAGTCAATGATAGCATGATAGCATACAAGGAGGTGTACAATGAGCTCGAGAAGCTGTTTGATGGATGCGAGGTAAATCACATCAGTAGATTGAGCAATGATGAAGCCGATGTTCTCGCAAACATCGGGTCGCAGTGCCTTCCAATCCCGCCAGGTGTATTTTGGGAAGAAATAGCGGAGAGATCCACGAAGCCGAAAAAGGTGCAGAAAAAACCAAAGGAAGAAAAAGCTTCGGCGCCCCTCAAGGAAGCCATGGAGGACGAAGAGGACCAAGAGCTGGTGATGATGGTAGAAGTTCCTTGGATGCAAGCGTACATATCATATATCCTCAGGAAAGAAATACCCGACGATCCAGTTGAGGAAAGGCGAGTTATTCGACGATCCAAAGCTTTCACAGTGGTCAAAGGGGAGTTATACAAGCGAAGTATTTCAGGCGTCTTGCAAAGGTGCATCACACCCGAAGAAGGAAGAATAATTCTGAAGGATGTACACGAAGGAATATGTGGCCACCACGCAAGTAGTCGAGCTATTGCAGCCAAGGTTTTTCGGGCAGGATTCTATTGGTTGACAGCAATTGAGGATGCCAAGGAAATAGTACGAACCTGCGACGCGTGCCAAAGATTTGCCGCAAAACCTCACTCTCCGGCGGCAGAACTGATGCCAATACCATTGTCATGGGCCTTTGCCCAATGGGGACTTGATATGGTGGGCAAGTTGCACAAAGCTTCGCCAGGAGGATATGAGTACCTGCTGGTCGCTGTCAACAAATTCACCAAGTGGGTAGAAGCGAAGCCAATAAATTCACCAGATGCAGCGTCGGTAATAAAGTTTGTGAAAGGCCTCGTTTTTCGGTTTGGAGTGCCTCATAGCATTGTCACAGATAACGGTACAAACTTTACGTCCAAGGAATTCAAGGAGTACTGCGCAGAAGTAGGCATTAAATTGCACTTTGCGTCAGTTGGGCACCCGCAAACCAATGGCCAAGTCGAGAAAGCCAATGGTATCATCTGCAACGGCCTCAAAAAGCGCCTGCTAGGACCACTTGAAAAAGCTCGACATACCTGGCCAGAGGAATTGCCAAGTGTTTTGTGGAGCATCCGAACAACACCAAATACGGTGACACAAGAAACTCCGTTTTTTCTCGTCCACGGAGCCGAAGCAGTATTACCAATTGAAATAGAGCATGATTCTCCAAGAGTAACAGAGTATGACGAAGAAACATCACGAAAAGCTCGGGAGGATGACATGGATGCAGTCGATGAAGCTCGAGACGAAGTACTTTCATGAGTCACCAAATACCACCAGGACCTCAAAAACTACCACAGTCGACGGTTAAGGCCAAGATCTTTCCAGGTCGGAGATTTGGTTTTACGGTTAAATCAAAAAAGTACTGAAAAGCTCGAATCACCATGGCTAGGCCCTTATGTCGTCACGGAAGTCATCGACGGAGGAGCATACAGGATCAAGGACAAGAAGACGGGGGCTCCCGAGAAAAACCCCTGGAACATGGCGCGGCTCAGGCGGTTCTACGCCTAGAGTCGAAATATAGTCCTCCTTTGTAAAAATACAATGTACTGAAACGCCCGCGAGTTTTCAGACGCACTCTTTTCCTTTTCGGGGCACCGAGTGGGGCCGGAAAGGTTTTTAATGAGGCGGGCTCGCGGTGCTGCAATATAATAAAGATAGTGGAGATATACTTCTTATTCTTCGACACGCTCGGGGGCTCAACGCCTTCAAGTTACAAAATACATACAATATAGATAAACTAGACTTACCGAAATATTTCTCCTTGGTACAATAATACCTCGCCAAATATAAACATCGGAAGCTAACAACTATAAATATAGTATACTCGTCAAAATCTTATTGCTTTGGTCTGAAAACCTCGCAACAAAAATATAGAACTTCGTCACCAAGACACTCGGGGGCTTGGAGCCCACCAATGAAAAAATAAATATATCTTCTTACGACAAGAGGAAAAATCTTCGAGGTAGCAAAACAGTACAAATTCCAGCCAGAGGCTCGGGGGCTCCAACAATATAGGCCACTTTACAATATAAACAATTTCTTCGGAACAAAAAGAGATCAAAACAATACAGACATAATTTCTCGCAATATAGTACAGCTTAATCAAGGCCTAGGATACTATCTATGGATAAACCTCTGGTTGTTTTGTGTTCAGCATAGGTTCCCTTGACAAACTTCGTCAGGTCCAACTTGGGATGGCAAATGTTTATCATAATCATGGCGAACCTTGCTCCAGCAGTCAATTGGGCTCGCACAAAATTATGAATGCGAGGGGCATCTCTAAATTTCTCCAGTAGTCCAGGAAGAGTTTTTGGAGTTTCATCTCGAGGAAATAAAGTCTTGTAAACCAGGGTCAAGGTTCTCGTGCAAAAATTGAGAAATTTGCGCACCTGGCAAGCGCGATCTTGGAACCTAACAATTTGCTGGGTCCGTTCAGGGGTGGCCCAAAACAGACAGCCATGGTTAAGAGAAAGATTGACGAGGAGATTTGTTCTGACATTCACTCTTTCATCTTCAGCGGCAGCGTCAAGAATAGAGCCTATTAAGCGACAAGGGAAGAAATTTAAGGGGAGGCACAGCAAAACAAAAAAGAAGAAGTATGAGGTTGCAAAAACATACCTAGCATATCCGTGCTAGCTTCAGACATTAGTTCAAGCATGCTATTTTCTCGAGCAGTGGCCTTTTCAGCCTCCGACACAGCAGCATCCTTGGCAGCTATGGCCTCTTTGGCTTGTTGGAGAGCAATTTTTTCTCTTTCAGATGCTTTTCGAGATTGTTCCATCATTGCCAGAGTTTGCTTTTTCATGGATTGAAGTTGATGTCGAAGTTCTTGCAAATCTTGCGACAAATGTTTGCTTGCAGAACCTTCGATGAGGTTATCATCGACTAGTGTTTTCTTCGAGAAGGAAGAAGCAGGTGAAGTATCGGCAGAACAAGGGTTGGCGGAGTAGTTATCAAATATTAACTGGAAAAGAAAGTCTCAGGATCAATGATAGTGCAAGGTAGAATTTCATTGATCTTCAGGAAATTTACATGGATATTACAGAAGAAAGTTCTCCAAAAGGACTACTAAGATAATTGTCGCCAAAGCTAATATGGCGACAATAACAAAAGAAACAGAGAAAGCAAAAGAAGAGGCATTCAACTAGACCTCCGGCCTTGATGAGCTAGGAGTTGCAGATGGCTTGATCTCGAGATAGGCCAGGATTTTCTTCGTGTTGGGCTTCGCCGCCTTGATCAACGACCACCATTTTGTTTGTTCTATCTGCTCGGTGTCGCCAACCTTCATCCAGTCAACAGTTTGTTGGCTATCAGCGACCAAGGCAACGGTGCTCTCGACAGCAATCTTCATGTTCTCCTGGCGCATCTTCAGTCCAAGATCCTCCGGTGGATTGAAGTCCTTGGCAAGGGCAAGGAAAGTCTTGGGCTCCTCTTTCTTCGGGAAGAAGTAGGGGAACAGCTTTGATAATCCTGTGTCAGCATGTTCCATGCCTTCACGAACTTCGGTTCCATGAAACTCCAGATAAGAGAGTGCGTCAAGGAGAGGATCATTGTCGGGATTCTCAAGATCAAATTCTTGGTTTGTTCGACCTGCCACAGAAAATATATGTTGGTCGACAGCAAGTAAGAAAAAGCAAGTCTAAGAAAGATAGAAGGGATCGACAAAATTACCGAGGAAGCGCCGGTTCTGCGTGTTCAAGCGCTTGATGATCCCCTTTTCACGAGTAGCCTGTGCGGCTTTGTGCTCGTTCAAAGCAGTTTCGGCATCATCAAGTCTCTTTTGCAGATCGTCGACACCAGCAGCTTTTGCCTTGGCCTTCTCAGCCTCTGCTTTAGCTTGGCTAGCGTCAAGTTCAGCTTTCTTGCGAGCCGTTTCGCTTTGCTCTAGTTTTTGAGCAAGCGTGTCGACAAGCTTGTTGGCCTCTGCAAGTTTCTCTGCCAAAATAGTAAAGAATCATCAAAATGGCGACAAGATTGGAGCAAGAAGCTATAAATAAGGGGCAGCAAAAAAGTTATTACCTTCAGTCTTGCTGGCATACTCACGGTACCCAATGAATTGGGCACCGATGCGAACAAGCTCTTTGATCATAGGCTATCAAAGAAGAACAAAGAGAGAAAACGTCGGTATGGGAAAAATATGAAGGCATGAAAAAGCAAACAGAGGAAATATAGATAATGACAAGAAAACTAAAAACTTACATCATCCAAGAGAGAATTGGAGGAGCTACCCAATTGGAGGGTAGGCTCCGGGATTGTTTCAACCCTTGTCCTTTTTGGTGAAGGGACAAGAGGGCTTGAAGGAGGAGTGGTGGCGCCAACGTTTTGTTGAGGAGGCGAGGATTCTTCTCCCTCAACTGGCGTCTCCGAAACAATTAAAGTATGTGACGTGCTCGTTCGAGCAGCCACATCAAGAGTTGGTACTTCTTCCTCATCATCACTGTGATTAAAAATCGACAGTATAAAAAGAAAGATAAGACAAAAATCTTCGAGTACAGAAATAAGGGGAAATAAAAGTGACTTACGAGCTGATGAGGGATTCAAGATATGGATCATAAGTTGCCTTCTGACGTGAAGGACCAACTTCTTCGGCTTTGGAGGTGCCGGAATCGTCGACATCATTCCTCTTCCTTTTGTTCCTTGGAGAAACAGCAGGAGGAGGAGACTGCGCTAACGCAGTGCCTTCGGAGGCAGCATCCTTTTCAGAAGATCCCGCAGATTTTAGAGAATCCACGGGTTCATTCACAAAAGAGGGGGTCTCTTGGTTGTCATCAGTGACAACGGCCCTTTCCTCGACTTCTCCACCTTCAGGAAGAGGAGGAAGCGAGACAAGATTTGGATGGTTCTGTAAAAAAAAACAGGAGAAGATATCAGAAAAGGAGTTACAAAAAAGATAGCAAAGCAATAACAAATCAATCGACAAAGGTTACCTTGGGAAGTGGATTGGCGGCGCTGAATGGTTTTACACGGCAAGAAGAAGGGACAGGATCTTTTTTGCTGAGAGACGAGATTTTTCGGACAAGCTTTTCTAAGTCCTTGACCTCTAAATCCGCTGACAACCGATCTGCGTCCTTATCGCCAGCATATTTCCAGAGAGGGTATTTGCGAGCCTGAAGTGGCTGCACTCTAGTCCTAAGAAAATATGCCGTGATTTGGATACCTGACAACTCTTTGCCGCGAGTATTTTGCAACTCATGGATGCGAGTCATCAGGGCTTCTGTCGCTATTTTTTCTTCTTCGGTAGCCTCTGCGTCCCAGGAGCGGCGGCGAAGGATTTTCTCGGCACCATCGAAGGGAGGGATGTTGTCTTCAGCACATCCATGGTTTTCTTCCTGAATGTACAACCACTTCTTGCGCCACCCCTGGACTGAGTCAGGAAGTTTGACGTCGAAGTAATCGACAGTGGGGCGAACGGAAATAACAACGCCGCCTATATTATAGGCGATGTTGGGAGAGCCATTACGGCGACAAAAGAAAATGCGCTTCCATAGCGCCCAGTTAGGCTGGACGCCAAGGAAGGCCTCGCAGAGGGTGATAAAAATGGAGATATGAAGGATGGAATTGGGCGTGAGGTGGTGAAGTTGCAGACCGTAAATAAAGAGCAGTCCGCGGAGAAAAGGATGAATGGGGGCGGAAAGACCGCGGATGAGGTGGTCGACAAAACTTACCCGATACCCCATTGGAGGGGTTGGGTAGCTTTCCTCGCTAGGGAAGCTCAGCGCGTTGGGCTTCTTGCTGATCCCCAGCTTCTTCAGCAAATTGATGTCCTGGGTGGAAATCTTGGACCTTTCCCACTCCGCGGTTCCCAGATCCACGGCGGCCATTGATGATTCCGACGTGCTGTGCCTAGTCAAACGACGCGGTGGCATCAACAATGGCGCAGGAATGCAGCTTCGAGAAGGGGAGTTTAGGGGATTGAGGAGCGCAGGAGGAGGTTTTGCAGAGCAGAGCAGAGGTGCGGCGTGAGCGGAAGTGCTCGAGGAGGAAGAAGGAGATCTTATATAGAGGTGCGGCGAAGCGGCAGACCGTTGGATGGAAAAAATACGTGGCAGATGATAACCACGTGGAAGCAGGGGTAAAAAAGTATTTTAACATTGGAGAAGTTACGGTACGTGCGCCAGAAAAAGCGGAGGACGTGTGTCCCCCACCTGCATGACGTGTCAAGATAGTGGATAAATTGGGCCCGCAAGGCAGCGGGAGAGGACTTCTCGTGATTTTTGACTGGCAATCGTGGCTATCGTCAGCAATAACGTCACCTTGGCAAAAGGAAAAATTCGCCTCAACATCTTCGTAAAAGGCGACATGGCAAAATAATGCTGAGCCTTTGATCAAATACAAGTTTTTGATCAAATGCTCGGGGGCTACTTTGGAAAAAAGAAAAAGAAAGACAAAATAGAAATGGTGTGAGCCTATGATCAAATACAAATATTTGTTCATAGCCTCGGGGGCTACTCCCATCGGGAGCGCTGTTCGCGCACCCGAGAAATTATAAAACTTCGGGAGATAAAAGAAAATATAGCGGCATAAGGCGTGGAGCCTACAATCAAGTACAAGTCCTTGGTTGTAGCCTCGGGGGCTACTCCCATCGGGAACGCTGCTCACGTGCCCGATGAAATCATAAAAAATAAAAGAAGAAGAAAGAAAGAAAGAGAAAAAGAAAGATAGTAGAGCAAAAGAGTAAATTTCGAGTTATAAATAACTCTAAACATACTCCCATCGGGAGAGCAATATAAGTCATCTTTGACTCAATAAAATGTGCCATTCCAACAGCCGAATAAGCACTCGACAATATATTCTCAGAACGCCAAAGTTGCGATCAACTTCTGAATGCCGCAAATTTGCGAAGGTAAGACCCCAGATCCGTTCTGTGAGGCGTGGCACCGCCAAAGACTGCGCTCTGCTACTTTTATCCGTATCAACAGATACGAAGAAAAATCCTAACGGACGCGTTAGGTACCCGATAAATTTTACTGGGACTCGATAGAATGGTAAGACCTTAAGCGGCACCTGTCGAAGTTTACACCAGTATCCCGAGATCATGTCCAGGGACGTGATCTTGAAGTACGTTTTTTGGAATTGCCACTAGAGCAGTTAACTAGTACCTGATCCGTCAGATGAACTAGACCCAACTACCATTATCCCTGCACAATATAGAAGTTTATGCGAAGAAATATAGAAAAGTTAAAGTTGTCGAATAAAAATAAACAGTGGAGATTTTCCCTGACTCTACGATTCAAGCAAAATCTCGGGGGCTACTGACATAGGCATCCCAAATGGGCCTGCCGAAGATAGTACCCGGGGTTTACTGAAGGCCCACTACCCGAAGAATAAGAAGATTCGGAAGCCCAAGATATTATTAAGGAAAGCTAGAATTGTAATAGGAAGTGTTATTTGTTATCTTGCGGGATGAGTTAGAAACCTTCCCGGACTCTGTAACTTGTACGGCACGAATCCCTCGGCTCCGCCTCCTATATAAGGGGGAGTCGAGGGACGCAGAAATCATCGAATTATTGTCTCTCAAACCCTAGTTTTCATAATCGTCGAGTACTTTTCGGCTGAAACCTTCGAGATCTACTTGCCCTCTACTTCCAACTAAACCCTAGTCTACAACCCGTAGGCATTGACAAGTTGATACCTTGTCATCTAGAATCCCCATCCGTGTGGATGAGAGGCTCTACCGTCTATGAGGGATTGTCCATAGTACACCGCGGGTAAAGCCTTATGAACGGGAGATGTCTACCGGGGGTGTACGGATGGACAAAAGGGTGGGTTTGCATGGTCTCGGAGAAGGCGGTGTGGACTTGGGTCTTCTTTCCTGGCCTCACACCAAAGGAAGTGTGAACGGGGGCAAGTCCCTGCGGATGGCAAAAAGGATGAGATCTCTTATGGGAAAAGTAACGCACCTCTGCAGAGTGTATCAAATTGTGGCTGTCACTCCCTATTCCGGGAAGGGAACTACGAACGCGGCAGGAAAGGAACTCCATGAAGTTATGTTCAACCTGTGAAGACCGACGGGCATAGTTTTCAGAATAAAATAAACCTTTTGAAGAAATGTTTATGAAAACTTGCATTGGCCTATGACTTTCTGGTCTATGGTTGTAGCTAGTGCATGATACACTTATTTCCTAATATGAACTTGCTGAGTACGCTCGTACTCATTCCCTCCCATTTGAACCCTCTTCTTAGATCAAGGCACCGAAGGAGAAAGTACCGTGGAACTCGAAGACAAAGGAGCCAACTACAGAAAGATGAAGAATCCAAGCAAAGAAGTCAATGAAGTCAACTTCTGCAGCAACTAGAGTGGAAACTTAGACTAGTAATAGAAGGGAACCTTTCCCTAATCCTAGCACCTAAGTAGCTAGATTTCTATAGCAAGCCAAGTAGCTCTTAAGCTTGAGTTATCAATAAGATAGGCTACGAGTCGTTCGTCTGGAGCTTTATTTGAAGTTTTACCTCACTATAAAGTAGGAGGCTGTGTTGATCTTCTGTAAACAGTTTGTGTGTACTTCTATAGACATACCTTGGACTGGCATATGTTTCTGTTGTACCACTCTAAGGGATGTAATATGAGTGGAACAGTGTTTCACTTGTGTTATGTCAACGACTTGTGTACTACACCATGCAGTGGTACGCTGGGTCACCACAGACCCCCTGGCTGAACGATTTGAGATCAGACTAAAATTAGGGAAATCGATAACTTCCTAACTTACCATAACAAATCCCACAAATCTATCTAGTTGACTCTCCATATATGTGCAACCAGGTTTACTTAAGGAAAGAAAAACATTGGTTCCTAAATCTAAGCAATCCTTGGGGTCATGCATTAGGAATCTCAATTAATTATTTCCTATTTTGTATGAATTTTTTCATGCATGTCGTGTGGGAGTTGACCAGTGGAGGGGGTAATTGAAAAAAGCCAAGCTACAGCCTTATATTGTGAAACAAATGCCAAAAATCTATAGGCACTATAGAAAGGAATGGAGGGAGTATTATTTAAGCCCTTTCTTTTATCCTAAATTCAAATAAAATTCAATAATTAGTAAAACTTTTCAAAATAAATAAAAACCATTAAGTAAATAAAGAAAACACTAAAACCAATTTTCTTTTATCTTATTAAATCCTTATTAGAGGGATTTAAACCCTCATTAATATATCTTAAATATTAATCTTCTAAAAATAATAAAATGCCAAGTCCACTATTATTTTTATTTTTAAGTTATTCTTCAACTTTATAATCAATTTATTACCTTAAGAATTTCATCACAAATAGGAAACCCTAATCCATTATAAGGAAAACTACAACCTTATAATTTCATGTGAGAACCCTAAAACCCTAAATCCTATATGTGAACCCTATTGTGCTTCCACTTAAACAATATATATCCTAAACCCTAGGAGGTTATAAAGTGTGACCATGTTACTCTCCTTTCACTCATAGATCTGTAAATTAAACAACGAAATACATATTCTTGTTCCCATAAAATAGTAGAAGCCATATTACTTATAAGTTGGTATTTCATGTACTCATCCTAATAAAACCTAGATAATCAAGTAGGATCAACCCTAATTCCTATTACCAAGGACATCATCTTTAATTATCCATATTTAGCATCACACCATTGTGATGAACTCTAAAAGCAACCATGTCCAATATTTTGCATTACATACCCATATTCCACTAAAAACTACAAGTACTAAAGAATTATGAACTATCCTATTTAGGAACAAATTATTCTTTACTTAGTGGATCCAATTGCAAACCCTAGACACCATAAGCCTTAATTGAGATACTTCTTATTACTTAAGTAATATGTTCTTCAAAAGTTATTATTTTGAAGTAAATAAAGAGTAATCATTAACCCTGCCTAATAAGACCTATAGACCATAGATATATATCAACAGTAAGGTATAACAACCATGGTTAATCAACTGCTTAATAGGCTCATGCTTAACTAAAACCATACAAGCTCTAGAGGCTGATAAATCCAACTTTGTTGTGATCCATCTAATACTTCCTCAAGAAACTAATTTGGAAACCATAGTAAACCATAGAACTCCACAACCCTAATAATCCTACTTGTTCTTTACTAAAGAATATGTTCTTCAAAAGTTATTATTTTGAAGTATATGCTAAGTAATCATTAACCATGTCATATAATACTAAAACTGATAATTGTTCATTACATGTTAGGATTATGTAAATATTATTGTTGTGTGTTAGTAACAATATTATTGTGATATATTACACTACTTATTTATGGTACCAAGTTAATCAAACCTTATTAAGAACTTTGTTTGTGAACCATCACTAAAAGTGCAACACACCCTAAACAAATCATTCCAACTCACTAATCCTAAATTATAGGGGTTATGCCACGCTTAGAGCGATTGCATCTCATACTTATGCCTTATAGCATATTTACCAAGCTTTTAAACATTGTCCTTACTGGACGATGATGCTATTTCAGAATTGGAGTTATCCCTTATCGAAGTCCTTGACTGCGTAATCTTGCAGTCAAGAAAGACAAGTTCATCACTTGCTCATGTCACTTTGAGTATTTTTATCAAATTACTTGCAAAGTATTATACTTATCACTCTTGCATGAAAAGCAAAAATACTATTTTCATAACTATGAATATGACTATGTGGTGGGCAATGGAACCATGGTATGCGTATGGTGGAGGTTCCATTGCAATGGGTTTGTATCCATCTAGGATTAACAACAAATATCGTCCAGTGATTCTTGTGTCGTAAGACCCGTGTTAACCATAAGATCTGGAGTGGGACGGAGTAGTCAGTTGTATTTCTTCCTTTCGCACATCAACGGATGCGCTTACCGTAGTCAGTTGTATCCCGAGGGACAACCGGAGCGGGTGGGGGACCCCCAAGTCCCCACGGTAATGCGGTCTATGATGGGTTGCAGAAGGCCGGCGAAGGTATCCAGGTCGGATGATACCCAATGGGGTATGCTGACCGACGGGTATATTAGTTGAGGTCGAATGATATCCAATGGATATGCTGACTGGCGGGGATATTAGTCGAGGTCGGATGATATCCAATGGATATGCTGACCGACGAGGACCCAAGGTCGGAACTCCAACAAAGGGTGGGTGTGCGGGGTCGTGGAGAAATGCAATGATTGGCAAGGACCTTCTACCAGGCCTCAGACCATGGAAGTGTGGATGGGAATATCGAGCCGGTTGGCACCAAGGTTAAGATCTCTTATGGGTAAAGCAACACACCTTTGGAGAGCTATGTTCCCCCTCAATCGAGTTCCTCCCACACTACTGGATTTAATGTCGAACTTCAGGAACATTGAAAGAGTTTGCACGCTGGTTCGCAGCTAGCTTCTTGCGGGAGCCGAATCAGCCTTCGCTTTCGTGTTGTCTCAACATCCTTTATTGGACTTGGAAATAATCGCACAAGCTGAAGGCAACATAAGCCAATATTTTCCTGCCGTCAGGACTCCTGCCTCCATTGTACTTGCTAGATTAGAGGCCAGCACAGAAGTAGATGGCACAGTCGGAATTCCCCATGAATAACTTTGATGTTATTGTAACTCTGTTGTAATCGTAACTCATGCTTTCGACAGTTCTCTGGACCCGAATATTCAGATACTTTGGGTATAAGTTTATTCGCGTGTACGATGTAACTTGTTTACCCAATCCTAATATTTTACTTTGCATTAATCTTGAAAAACTTTTGTAAATATGAATAACTTGCTAGTGACGACACGTTCGCCACTTTTGACAAAGTATCGATACCTCGCAAGATTGTCTTCAAACGTCGGTGGTGATATTTGATGTATTTATCAACTAAGCTGCAATTCTTGATGTGCTAGTATTTCTGGCATCGGTATTGTAATGCTTTCTAAAAAATATCGGCAGCAAATTTTTGAGTGATCAGCTCATGTTGTGGGTTCAAGAAATCCGTAGGAATCGCAACTTTGTTATAACCGAAAATGTATATTTTGTTTGGCGGCAGCCCCCGAGTTAAATCGAGAAAACTATGCTCGCTATCGACTCCGTTGCTCTTAGTATTTCCTTCTTCGATGTACCAGCATGGGCCTTTCATAATTTATATTATCAATGCCATTAGCAGCGCTCGCATGTTCTCTGGGGATTTGGCAGAGGATAATGTGTATTCTTACTGTATTAAGGCCCTTTGATTATCATCCATTGCAGCACTCTCATTTCCCTGAGGCTTTGATGATAATTTTGATGTCAATAACCAACATAGGCGACTCCCGATCTTTTTATCGAGTTCGCTTACTGTACTCATATTTCGAAGTCGATGCTCGTGGAATTATGCAAAGAATCTTGAAAAAAATGTCGGGTGTCCCGAATCAATCGAATGCTCGTATAGAGGAAACTTGAACTTTTATTAATAAGTCTATCACGATAAGATAAGCTAAATTGCTATGGATTAGGAAAGCCTTATTGAAAAATTCTATGAAAATAAAGTTGTATGCCACCGCTCGTCTTCTTAAGTAAGAGGAGGGTCATTCTTCTCTTGGTCGATGCCTGCTGAGGTGCCGATGGCTTCTGAAGTGCCGATGGTATCTAGGGTGGTGCCGATAGTTTCTGGAGAAGCACTGGCAATTACTGCCAAAGAGTTACTTCCTTCTTCTGAGGCTCTAACATCTGCTGCCGAAGTTTTGACAGTTGGTACTGCCGCTGCGGAATCGTCCGGTTGTTTCCTTGTCTTCATGCCGCTGTTTACCTCCTTAAGCTTAGAGTCTTTGCCTTGAAGAGCCAACTACTTGGAAGGGAAGTCGATAGTTGTAACTTCTTCTTTATCCCGAACTTGGCGGTGATCTTCTGGAACTCTCGATCGCAATTATTAGAACGGGAGAAGCTTCCATGAACCGTAATATTGGTTCCATTGTTGCGTGGCATCTTGAGCTTTAGGTACGCGTAGTGCGGTACGACCATGAACTTAACGTAAGCGGGCCGTCCGAGGATAGCGTGGTACTGCGATTCCCAATTCACCACCTCGAACTCAATCCTTTCTTTCCTGAAGTTGTCGGGTTTGCCGAAGACTACATTCAAGGAAATCATGTCAAGAGGGTATGCTGGCAAGGTCGGGACAATGCCATGGAAACATGTATCGGACTCCTACAACATATCGGCTGTGATGCCCATATTCTTGACTGTGCTTGCGAATAACAGGTTCAGTCTTCCACCGTCCATGAATACTTTACTCATATAACTAGTAACATATGGATCTTCAATGATGGTTTGATATCGATGTTTGAGAAATCTGTCAGCGACTATCTTTTTCTATGATGATATGGCATTTTCACGTCACAGATGGCGATTTGGGCCACTCGGCCCGAAAAATTAGTGACGGGCGAGGTCTAAACGTCAACGATTGTGCAGAAATGAGCGTCGCGGGTGGTGGGTGGCCCGAACTGCGGAGTCAGCAAGGGGCATCACAACAACTGGGCTTCAGGCCGGTGGACACACTTGACCCACACACTACACGCTTCTGTTCACGTACCTCCCTGTCTGCCCGCACAACAGTCCAAAGCCTGCAGCACTGGGACCCATATTTGTAAGGGAAGACAACCATTGTCTGCATACATGTACCTGGCCTGCAGCACGTGGGCCCGCATGTCAGGTACCGACACAACCCACCTGCGTGGGACCACCCGTTCCGATAGCCTCCAGGCATGCGAAGTGGACCAGAACTGTCAGTACCATCAACATGGGTTCCACATGGTAGTTGCCATGCCAATTTTTTTGCGCACGTGCCAGCACAAGTGACTGCCTGCCGTCAATTTTGGACGCATGGCCCCGCAGGTCAGAGCTTGGTGGGCCTACATAATACGTCGGGCGTACGTGGGTCCCAGGTTCCATTCCCGTCGGGCCCACATGGATATGTGGCGTGGGCCCGCATGTTAGAGATTTGGTGGGCCCGCATGTCAGAGATTGGTGGGACCTCGTGTCAGAGCTTGCTAGGCCTACATACTTTGTCGGTCCTACATAGGTCCTAGGTGCCATTTCCATCAGGCCCACATGGAGATGTGTCAATTCTCGACGCGTGGCCCCGCATGCCAGGGGTTGATGGGCCTACATAATATGTCGGGTGACGAGGGTGCTCCTCGGCAATGCCCACCTTTGGGGCTTAGGGTTCACGGAATCCTGCAGGCTGACATGAGACATCAAATACCAAACAAACGGGAAGAGAGATTTACCCAGGTTTGGGGCCTCGATGAGGTAAAATCCTTACTTCCTGCTTGTCTGATCTTGATTATCGAAATTATCGGGTTACAATGGGGTAGCCGAAGGCTAAGACTAAGATCAAGTCGAGAGGCTAAGATTTCTAATGACCTAGCTCTTCACTTGTGGCGAATCTGGCTATGGTGATTGTGTGTCCCTCGGCAGACCCTCTCCTGGCCCTTATATTGCAGGCCAGGTCCCGAGAGTTCTGTCCGGGTTCGACTAGGTTACAAAGAGTGCTATATCTAAACTTTCCTTGTTTTCTGTCTTCTTGCCTTGTTCGGCACGTATCCTTCCTTGGAACCGATGTATCGGCCCACCTTGGTCGGTGGATGATCTTCATCGGCCTCTGGTTGGGTCGTAGGAGGTAGCATAATATTGGTTACCCGAAGGGTAATGCCCACATCAGTAGCCCCCGAGTGACTGACCGAAGTAAAACTTTGGGCATGGACTAAAATTGTCTTCTGTCGAACGTCCATAATTGTCGGAAGATCTTGATCTCTTGAAATACAAAGTTCATTTTTTATCGGGTGCGCGTCCAGCGCTCCCGATGGGAGTAGCCCCCGAGTCTAGGCACGGATGCTTGCAACCGTGTGTAGACTCAAATTGTACTACTCGAAGGATTTTTGTTGTCGATATTTTTTAGTAAGCTGTCGTAATCATCCGATATCTTTTTTATATCGGGACCTCCATAACTTCGAGTAAAGTCATGCCAATTGATAGTACGTAAGGTATTTGAGTAACGTGCCCAGTTTTACTCGAGAAATTGATGCTGGTTAACTGCCGATGGCAAAACAACATTACTCTACTCAGAATCATGTCCCCGGGCATGATTCTGGATCCTCTGAAATCTTTGAGTCCATATCTTTCTGCCTCCAGTGATTTTTATCGGGTGCGCGTCCAGCGCTCCCGATGGGAGTAGCCCATGAGTCTAGGCAGAAATGCTTGCAATCGTGTGTAGACTCAAGTCGAGAAACCCAATTATAATTTTCCTTTGGATGCATCATGAGGAGCCGATACTTTTGGTGACATCATCAGTGACGTGGCTTCTGCGGCGGTTCGATTGACATGACGTGACCTAACAGGCCCACTCCACTTCCGTGTGGTCAGTTAGGAAATGACCTGTCCTTGCAGATTGACCGAGGCGCCTCCTCGATTTCCGCGAGTGGTGGACAAAATGTCCTTTGTTATGATGGATGCAATGACAGGTGGTGACCTATTCATAGATCTTTTGGTAACTCCCCTTTTATAAAGGGGAAGGAAAAAATTTACTCCCTCCACTCTTCTTTTTCACCGCTTCTCTTCCTTCTTTGTTCTTCTTCCTCATAGCTACCGCGCCACCGCCGCCATTCTTCAATCTACTTTCATATTTCCAAACGCATCCAGAGATGGTGAAGAAGAAGAGCTCCACTGTCGCCACCGGCGCTACTTCGAGCAGCGTCGCTGCCAAATTTACATCTGATGCATCAAAGAGGGGTGCGCCGGAAGTTTCCGTCGCAGCGCCTGCGCCCGACGACTGGCCTGCATCAATGAGGCCGAGGAGAACAAACTAATTTATAGCAAACAAATTGAGGAATATAAGGAACAACCTCATAGGCCAAGCAGGACAAACCCATTTATAACGAGCAACAACTTCGAGGCATATAAGGAACAACTCTATAGATTAAAGGGAACAAACTATATATTTGAGGAATAACTTAGAGTAATATAGGGAACATCATAATATTTTGTGGTGAAGAAAACCATTTATAATGAGAAAGAAACCCGTAGGGTGATGGAAACAAACTTTTTATATTAAGGAACAAACAGAAAGAGTGCTCGGAAAACCATACAAATGTAGAAAAGTGAAAGAAATCAAGAACGAAGAAAAATGAATATAAAATTTAAAAAACTAAAGCATAAAGAAAAAAAATGGAATAGGGAATTATAAGAGTAAGAAACTAATTTAGGAACAAAAATAAAAATTTAAAAACACAACTACAAAATGCAATAAGATGAATAAAACATACCCCATCCGTCTAAAAATAGTTATGTCATTTTTGTCTTGATAGAGATGTATCTAGATATATTTTAGTTAGAGATATACCTGTATATAGATAAAGTTGAGACACTTATTTTTAAATAGAGGAAGTACATTTGTTAGATATAAAAATCAAAATATAAAAAAAGAGAAGTTAAAAATTAATAGAGAAGGAATAATAAAGCAATTGAAATGGAATAGAACATAGAAAAACGAAAAAGGAAATAGTAGATAAAAATGGGAAACGAAATATACCAAAGAAAAGAAATAAGAAAAGGAAAGACACCACGTATATCCTACTTTTGGTGAAACTGCTAGACTAGCAAGTTCAAACATAGCACGAGCGAACAAAGCCAAACGATACTGTTTCGCAAAAGGGAAACACTTGTATTCGGTCGACCGAATGATCGGTCTCTCGCTCGCGCACGCGGAAGGTCCTTCGGTCGCCCGGAAATTTTGTGGCCCATGCCGCTGCATGATGGCCCATTAGTCTGCTTGCTTTTTGCCAGCCGTTACTTGCCCCAAGCCTGCTTTGCTAAAAAAATAGAAGCTAGATACAGGCCTGTAACGCTCCTGCTTATTTCTTGCTACCTTCTTTTTTCTTCTTGGAAACACATGATTTTATTGTGGTAATCATTTGTTACTTTTGTGAAAATAGATTTTTTTTGTTGTTGTAAATGAACGTGGAGCAAAAAAATGTTGCTACAAACACATGGTTTTTGTTGTTTTTGTCTATGATTTTTATTAACATATTTGATGATTTTTGTTGTAAATCAATTATTACTTATTTGTAGCATTGTTTTTTTTAAATAGTTTTGTTGTACTAATCCGTGATTTTTGTAAATATTTACGGAACTTTTTGTTGTGAAGGAACCTAAAGCAAAATTTTGTTAAAAATTAATTTTGTTGTAATACTCCGTGGTTTTTATAATATTTATGGAAATTTTTGTTGTGAAGGAACCTAGCGCAAAAATTATTGTTAACCACTTATATTTTTATTATAAAAATCCAGAAATTATGTTGTAAATATCCAAAAAAAAATTGTTAACTTTGTTGATAATTATTATTGTAAATACTTTACTGATTTGTTGTAGACACATTTTTTGGTAGGGAAAGTATTGGCTCCTTTTTGAAATCAATGTTGATTATTGTTGTAAATATCCTACTTTATTGTTGTTTTTATTGCACATTAATTGTTGCAAATATATCAGTATTTGTTGTAAACTAGTATTGTAAGTTGGATTACTTTTGTTGTAAACTACTCCAGCAACAGTACATGGTGGAATCCACCTACGCGACGTGCATGCAGAGAACTACTGGCCGTACTGCGGGTTGATTTCGCAAAAAGTGAGGGTCTTAAATGACAAATGCGCTGAAACGCATCCCACGCGTTAGATGTGGATCAGACGGTTAGAAAGACAACCGATTTTCACTCCACGCGTCGGCCGACCGACGCCTAGCGTTATCCTTCGCAAAAACAAAAGCCGAACGAACTAGTGAAGGAAGCTTGAACGAACGAGCGAACGAAAGCAAGCGAACCATATAAACGGGCCGGCCCAGGAACGAACATCCTTAAGCGAACCCGTGGTGCGACGCGCGCGCCTCCTAGGGAGCAATCTTCCCTTTCGTGGATAGGTTGGACCTTATGTAGTAACCGTGATGGGGCTCGGTATGAAAACTACTCCGTATTAGCCTAAGAAGCCCAGCCAGAAGCAAACAGAAGGGCTATTTCCCTCACGTCTAGCCCGTCGCTTTGCTTAAAAACTGTAATGGGCTGGCAATACTGATAACAGACGATCCACTAGGGGCTATATCCTAATTTGATCGCCTTGAATGCTCGCAAGCAAGCTACAATATCTTGTAGTAGTACTGAGACACGGCTATGGACGAGCTCGTCGAGCAGCAGAAAAGCGGCGTGCCTCAGCCCGTGCCTGACGCGCGTCTGAGTCGCCACGCGTGGGTGCTCCCGATGGATCCGTGCCATCCTCCTCGCCTGCTCGTGTGCGCGTCCGCGCCCAGGCATCTGCAGCGGCCCTGCCATGACTCCTCTGGGCCAATGACTGAAGAATATGAACTTTCTACTTATGATCGTCATGAATTGAATTACAATCAAATTGCTTTAAGCCGGTTACCCATCTCCATAATGGAAGATTACACAATTCAAACAATTAGGAATTCGACTGAAAATAAAATAGACGAAGAGAAATCGTCGAATTCAAGAACTATTACTGATTACTAAACTCATATTTTTTTTGTTATAAAAATATCCTAATCCCTTTTTACTTCCTGGAATCCTTTAGTTTTAGTCAGTTCATGAATTTTTTATACTATTTTAATTTCTTTTTATCCATAATGGATTTACCTGGACCAATACATGAGATTCTTATGCTATTTGGGGGCTTTGTTCTTCTACTAGGAGGTCTAGGAGTAGTATTACTTACCAACCCCATTTATTCTGCCTTTTCGTTGGGATTAGTTCTTGTTTGTATATCCTTATTTTATTTTTTTATTAAATTCCTACTTTGTAGCTGTGGCACAACTTCTTATTTATGTGGGAGCCATAAATGTCTTGATCATATTCGCTGTCATGTTCGTAAATGGCTCAGAATGGTCTAAAGATAAGAATTATTGGACTATTGGAGATGGGTTTACTTCAATCGTTTGTATAACTATTGTTTTTTCACTAATGACTACTATCCCAGATACATCATGGTATGGAATTCTTTGGACGACAAGATCAAACCAAATAGTAGAACAGAGTCTCATAAATAATGTTCAACAAATTGGGATTCATTTAGCAACCGATTTTTATCTTCCGTTTGAACTCATTTCCATAATTCTTCTAGTTTCTTTAATAGGTGCAATTACTATGGCTCGGCAATAAGAAAACTTAGAAAGCCATGCCTCGCCGACGCCAGAGAGGACGCTCCCGAGCCGCTGTTGCCGAAGGCGGTCGCTCCCGCCGCCCGCCTCGTCTTCGTCGGTGGGGTTGAGGTCGTAGCTGGTCGGGGAGGACGCTGGAGCACTGCGCGACTCCAGGGACTCCAGACCTCCGAAAAACCTCCGCCACTGCTCCTGTTCTGTGCCGCCGCCCCATGAGGACTAGGCCGATGCCGCCGAAAGAGCAGGGGCTGCACCCTGAGAGGGAAAGGCGAGACAACGAGGATGGGTGAAGAGCAGGAGCTGGTCCCGGTAAGGGGAAGTTTCACCTACGAGCAAAGGGGGAGGCTCCTGCAGGAGTTTGTCGAGAGCGAGCGGCGCTGACGATATCCGTCGCATGCACCAGGACAGGGAACTCTCGACCTTATCCCTTCGCTTTTTTTCAGTTTAGCCGCTCTATTTCTATTATTCGAAACATAGTGCCTCTTTACGGTTTGAGGCTGTTAGAGCATCTCTAATAGAGCCCGTAAATCCCACCGGAACTGAACTTTTCCGGCGGATTTATGAGTTCGGGCCGAAACGCGCGCAGAACAGCGCCCGAATACATGGGCCGGCCCGTAAATGAAGTTCAGGGGAATGAGAAATCGAGCGGACGCCCCATATTAAAAGAGTTCGCGGAGGGGAGTTCGGTTCGCAAACCCTACTCCCCTCCGCCGTTCCTCTCCCTCCGCCGCCGCTAGTCGCCAGCTCCGACGAGTGATGGCGTGTAACTCACACGTTCGTTGGGAACCCCAAGAGGAAGGTATGATGCGCACAGCAGCAAGTTTTCCCTCAGAAAGAAACCAAGGTTTATCGAACCAGGAGGAGCCAAGAAGCACGTTGAAGGTTGATGGCGGCGGGATGTAGTGCGGCGCAACACCAGGGATTCCGGCGCCAACGTGGAACCTGCACAACACAACCAAAGTACTTTGCCCCAACGAAACAGTGAGGTTGTCAATCTCACCGGCTTGCTGTAACAAAGGATTAACCGTATTGTGTGGAAGATGATTGTTTGCAGAAAACAGTAGAACAGGTATTGCAGTAGATTGTATTTCAGTAAAGAGAATTGGACCGGGGTCCACAGTTCACTAGAGGTGTCTCTCCCATAAGATAAACAGCATGTTGGGTGAACAAATTACAGTTGGGCAATTGACAAATAAAGAGGGCATGACCATACACATACATATCATGATGAGTATAGTGAGATTTAATTGGGCATTACGACAAAGTACATAGACCGCCATCCAACTGCATCTATGCCTAAAAAGTCCACCTTCAGGTTATCATCCGAACCCCCTCCAGTATTAAGTTGCAAAGCAACAGACAATTGCATTAAGTATGGTGCGTAATGTAATCAACAACTACATCCTTAGACATAGCATCAATGTTTTATCCCTAGTGGCAACAGCACAACACAACCTTAAAACTTTCTCATCCTTTGTCCCTGTGTGTCAATGCGAGCATGAACCCACTATCGAGCATAAGTACTCCCTCTTGGAGTTACAAGCATCTACTTGGCCAGAGCATCTACTAGTAACGGAAAGCATGCAAGATCATAAACAACACGTAGATATAACTTTGATAATCAACATAACAAGTATTCTCTATTCATCGGATCCCAACAAACGCAACATATAGAATTACAGATAGATGATCTTGATCATGTTAGGCAGCTCACAAGATCCGACAATGATAGCACAATGGGGAGAAGACAACCATCTAGCTACAGCTATGGACCCATAGTCCAGGGGTAGACTACTCACTCATCACTCCGGAGGCGACCATGGCGGTGTAGAGTCCTCCGGGAGATGATTCCCCTCTCCGGCAGGGTGCCGGAGGCGATCTCCTGGATCCCCCGAGATGGGATCGGCGGTGGCGGCGTCTCAGTAAGGTTTTCCGTATCGTGGCTCTCGGTACTGGGGGTTTCGTCACGGAGGCTTTAAGTAGGCGGAAGGGCAAGTCAAGAGGCGGCACGGGGGGTCCACACCATAGGGCCGCGCGGCCAAGGGGGGCCGCGCCGCCCTAGGGTTTGGCTCCCTCGTGGCCCCTCTTCGTCTCTCCTTCGGACTTCTGGAAGCTTCGTGGAAAAATAGGCCCCTGGGCTTTGATTTCGTCCAATTCCGAGAATATTTCGTTACTAGGATTTCTGAAACCAAAAACAGCAGAAACAAAGAATCGGCACTTCGGCATCTTGTTAATAGGTTAGTTCCAGAAAATGCACGAATATGACATAAAGTGTGCATACAACATGTAGATAACATCAATAATGTGGCATGGATCATAAGAAATTATCGATACGTCGGAGACGTATCAGCATCCCCAAGCTTAGTTCTGCTCGTCCCGAGCAGGTAAAACGATAACACAGATAATTTCTGGAGTGACATGCCATCATAATCTTGATCATACTATTTGTAAAGCATATGTAGTGAATGCAGCGATCAAAACAATGTATACGACATGAGTAAACAAGTGAATCATAAAGCAAAGACTCTTCATGAATAGCACTTCAAGACAAGCATCAATAAGTCTTGCATAAGAGTTAACTCATAAAGCAATAATTCAAAGTAAAGGTATTGAAGCAACACAAAAGAAGATTAAGTTTCAGTGGTTGCTTTCAACTTGTAACATGTATATCTCATGGATATTGTCAACATAGAGTAATATAATAAGTGCAATAAGCAAGTATGTAGGAATCAATGCACAGTTCACACAAGTGTTTGCTTCTTGAGGTGGAGAGAAATAGGTGAACTGACTCAACATTGAAAGTAAAAGAATGGTCCTCCATAGAGGAAAAGCATCGATTGCTATATTTGTGCTAGAGCTTTGATTTTGAAAACATGAAACAATTTTGTCAACGGTAGTAATAAAGCATATGCATCATGTAAATTATATCTTATAAGTTGCAAGCCTCATGCATAGTGTACTAATAGTGCCCGCACCTTGTCCTAATTAGCTTGGACTACCGGATCATCACAATGCAATCGTTTTTACCAAGTGTCACAAAGGGGTACCTCTATGCCGCCCGTACAAAGGTCTAAGGAGAAAGCTCGCATTGGATTTCTCGCTATTGATTATTCTTCAACTTAGACATCCATACCGGGACAACATAGACAACGAGATAATGGACTCCTCTTTTATGCATAAGCATGTAACAACAATTAATAATTTTCTCATTTGAGATTGAGGATATATGTCCAAAACTGAAACTTCCACCATGGATCATGGCTTTAGTTAGCGGCCCAATGTTCTTCTCTAACATATGCATGCTTAACCATAAGGTGGTAGATCTCTCTTACTTCAGACAAGACGGACATGCATAGCAACTCACATGAAATTCAATGATGAATAGTTGATGGCGTCCCCAGTGAACATGGTTATCGCACAACAAGCAACTTAATAAGAGATAAAGTGCATAATTACATATTCAATACCACAATAGTTTTTAAGCTATTTGTCCCATGAGCTATATATTGCAAAGGTGAATGATGGAATTTTAAAGGTAGCACTCAAGCAATATACTTTGAAATGGCGGAAAATACCATGTAGTAGGTAGGTATGGTGGACACAAATGGCATAGTGGTTGGCTCAAGTATTTTGGATGCATGAGAAGTATTCCCTCTCGATACAAGGTTTAGGCTAGCAAGGTTTATTTGAAACAAACACAAGGATGAACCGGTGCAGCAAAACTCACATAAAAGACATATTGAAAACATTATAAGACTCTACACCGTCTTCCTTGTTGTTCAAACTCAATACTAGAAATTATCTAGACCTTAGAGAAACCAAATATGCAAACCAAATTTAAGCATGCTCTATGTATTTCTTCATTAATGGGTGCAAAGCATATGATGCAAGAGCTTAATCATGAGCACAACAATTGCCAAGTATCACATTACCCAAGACATTTATAGCAATTACTACATGCATCATTTTCAAATTCCAACCATATAACAATTTAACGAAGGAGAAACTTCGCCATGAATACTATGAGTAGAAACCAAGGACATACTTGTCCATATGCTACAGCGGAGCGTGTCTCTCTCCCATAAAGTGAATGCTAGGATCCATTTTATTCAAACAAAACAAAAACAAAAACAAACCGACGCTCCAAGAAAAAGCACATAAGATGTGATGGAATAAAAATATAGTTTCAGGGGAGGAACCTGATAATGTTGTCGATGAAGAAGGGGATGCCTTGGGCATCCCCAAGCTTAGACGCTTGAGTCTTCTTGATATATGCTGGGGTGAACCACCGGGGCATCCCCAAGCTTAGAGCTTTCACTCTCCTTGATCATGTTGCATCATACTCCTCTCTTGATCCTTGAAAACTTCCTCCACACCAAACTTAGAACAACTCATTAGAGGGTTAGTGCACAATAAAAATTAACATATTCAGAGGTGACACAATCATTCTTAACACTTCTGGACATTGCATAATGCTACTGGACATTAGTGGATCAAAGAAATTCATCCAACATAGCAAAAGAGGCAATGCGAAATAAAAGGCAGAATCTGTCAAAACAGAACAGTTCGTATTGACGAATTTTAAAATGGCACCAGACTTGCTCAGATGAAAATGCTCAAATTGAATGAAAGTTGCGTTCATATCTGAGGATCATGCACGTAAATTGGCTTAATTTTCTGAGTTACCTACAGGGAGGTGGACCCAGATTCGTGACAGCAAAGAAATCTGGAACTGCGCAGTAATCCAAATCTAGTACTTACTTTTCTATCAACGGCTTTACTTGGCACAACAAAACACAAAACTAAGATAAGGAGAGGTTGCTACAGTAGTAAACAACTTCCAAGACTCAAATATAAAACAAAGTACTGTAGCAAAATAACACATGGGTTATCTCCCAAGAAGTTCTTTCTTTATAGCCATTAAGATGGGCTCAGCAGTTTTGATGATGCACTCGCAAGAAATGGTATTTGAAGCAAAAGAGAGCATCAAGAGGCAAATTTAAAACACATTTAAGTCTAACATGCTTCCTATGCATAGGAATCTTGTAAATAAACAAGTTCATGAAGAGCAAAGTAACAAGCATAGGAAGATAAAACAAGTATAGCTTCAAAAATTTCAGCACATAGAGAGGTGTTTTAGTAACATGAAAATTTCTACAACCATATTTTCCTCTCTCATAATAACTTTCAGTAGTATCATGAGCAAACTCAATAATATAACTATCACATAAAGCATTCTTATCATGAGTCTCATGCATAAAATTATTGCTACTCCCAACATAAGCATAGTCAATTTTATTAGTTGTAGTGGGAGCAAATTCAACAAAGTAGCTATCATTATTATTCTCATCAAGTGTTGGAGGCATAGTATAATCACAACAAAATTTACTCTCCATAGTAGGTGGCACCAAAATACCACTATCATCATAAATGGGAGGCAAAGTGTCATCAAAGTAAATTTTCTCCTCCATGCTTGGGGGACTAAAAAGTTCATGCTCATCAGAGCCAGCTTCCCCAAGCTTAGAATTTTCCATAGCATTAGAAACAATGGTGTTCAAAGCATTCATAGTAATAACATTCCCATTAGCATGCATATAAAGTTCCATGGGTTTTTTAATTCTCTCTTCAAACACATCATGTCCTAATTCAAGATAAAGTTCATAAAGATCTCTCATATTTTTGTTGTATTCCATTATGCTTAACTAGTGAAATAAAAACATGCATGATATTAAGTAAAGTAAACAAGTAACTAATTTTTTTGTGTTTTTGATATAATGCAGCAAACAAAGTAGTAAATAAAACTAAGCAAGACAAAAACAAAGTAAAGAGATTGAGAAGTGGAGACTCCCCTTGCAGCGTGTCTTGATCTCCCCGGCAACGGCGCCAGAAAAAGAGCTTGATGGCGTGTAACTCACACGTTCGTTGGGAACCCCAAGAGGAAGGTATGATGCGCACAGCAGCAAGTTTTCCCTCAGAAAGAAACCAAGGTTTATCGAACCAGGAGGAGCCAAGAAGCACGTTGAAGGTTGATGGCGGCGGGATGTAGTGCGGCGCAACACCAGGGATTCCGGCGCCAACGTGGAACCTGCACAACACAACCAAAGTACTTTGCCCCAACGAAACAGTGAGGTTGTCAATCTCACCGGCTTGCTGTAACAAAGGATTAACCGTATTGTGTGGAAGATGATTGTTTGCAGAAAACAGTAGAACAGGTATTGCAGTAGATTGTATTTCAGTAAAGAGAATTGGACCGGGGTCCACAGTTCACTAGAGGTGTCTCTCCCATAAGATAAACAGCATGTTGGGTGAACAAATTACAGTTGGGCAATTGACAAATAAAGAGGGCATGACCATGCACATACATATCATGATGAGTATAGTGAGATTTAATTGGGCATTACGACAAAGTACATAGACCGCCATCCAACTGCATCTATGCCTAAAAAGTCCACCTTCAGGTTATCATCCGAACCCCCTCCAGTATTAAGTTGCAAAGCAACAGACAATTGCATTAAGTATGGTGCGTAATGTAATCAACAACTACATCCTTAGACATAGCATCAATGTTTTATCCCTAGTGGCAACAGCACAACACAACCTTAGAACTTTCTCACATCGTCCTGTGTCAATGCGAGCATGAACCCACTATCGAGCATAAGTACTCCCTCTTGGAGTTACAAGCATCTACTTGGCCAGAGCATCTACTAGTAACGGAAAGCATGCAAGATCATAAACAACACGTAGATATAACTTTGATAATCAACATAACAAGTATTCTCTATTCATTGGATCCCAACAAACGCAACATATAGAATTACAGATAGATGATCTTGATCATGTTAGGCAGCTCACAAGATCCGACAATGATAGCACAATGGGGAGAAGACAACCATCTAGCTACAGCTATGGACCCATAGTCCAGGGGTAGATTACTCACTCATCACTCCGGAGGCGACCATGGCGGTGTAGAGTCCTCCGGGAGATGATTCCCCTCTCCGGCAGGGTGCCGGAGGCGATCTCCTGGATCCCCCGAGATGGGATCGGCGGTGGCGGCGTCTCAGTAAGGTTTTCCGTATCGTGGCTCTCGGTACTGGGGGTTTCGTCACGGAGGCTTTAAGTAGGCGGAAGGGCAAGTCAAGAGGCGGCACGGGGGGCCCACACCATAGGGCCGCGCGGCCAAGGGGGGGGCCGCGCCGCCCTAGGGTTTGGCTCCCTCGTGGCCCCTCTTCGTCTCTCCTTCGGACTTCTGGAAGCTTTGTGGAAAAATAGGCCCCTGGGCTTTGATTTCGTCCAATTCCGAGAATATTTCGTTACTAGGATTTCTGAAACCAAAAACAGCAGAAAACAGCAACTGGCACTTCGGCATCTTGTTAATAGGTTAGTTCCAGAAAATGCACGAATATGACATAAAGTGTGCATAAAACATGTAGATAACATCAATAATGTGGCATGGATCATAAGAAATTATCGATACGTCGGAGACGTATCAATGAGCAATCCACGTAGCACGAGCAACCGATCCGAAGCCCGCTGCCCCGCGATGGCTTCCCGTGGGGGATCCGCCGGCCGTGCCGCGGGATTGGGCGGCGGCGACTCACCGCTGCATCCGCCTGTCTTCCGCACCGACGCGGAGCGGCGGAAGTGGAACAAGAGCGAGGGCACTCGGAAGAGGAGCGCTCGCCGGTGGACGAACTGGGGGCTCACGCCCCCAGGGAAGCTCGCTCGCTATGGCCCCGCCGGCGAGGACTCCTCCTCCGGCCAGTCGAGCCGCGCACCGTGGCTGCCCGTGGTGGAGAGCGAGGAGGAGGACGACCTCGTCCCCGCGCGCTCGCCGACCATCTCCGCCGGGGACTACGTCCACGGCAGCGACGAGGAGGAGGCCGTCCTCGCTCATGTGAAGGCGATCAGCGACGCGGAGGCTCGGCAGCGCTTCCGCCGGGAGGAAGCCGACGCCGTCCGCCAGGTCAGGGTGTACGAGGCGGCCCGCCGGGAAGCCCGTGTCCGCCGCGTCAAGCTCGAAATAGTCGAACTTGACAAGGACGACGCGTGAAGATCTTCCACGCCGCCGACCATCTCCGCCAGCACCGGCACCGTTGCGCGCCATAGGTCATATAGGCCGCATTTTGCTTAGCTAGGTTGCGCTTGCCGGTGTACCAGTAATTACGTTTTCAAGTTCAAGAACTATGTACGTATGTATGCTCAATCGGAACATCTATGTCATCTAGAACTATGATCATCGCTAAATTTTACCCGCGCCATTTCGAATTCCTGAGTTCAGTTCCATTATACGGTTTCTATTCTACGCCACTGCAAATTTCGACAGAACTCGCGTTTTCGGTGCACTGAACTCGATATTTTCAGTTTGCGTTTTTTCGGGCTCTGTTAGAGATGCTCTTAGATGGGGTCATTGCAGTGCCACCACAGCAAATACGACGCTTAAACGCCGCCATTGACCATCTGTGAACATTTAAGTTTTATTCAGTGACTTTAATTTTGTATTCTGTGTGTACCATTACTAAAGAGATTTTGGTCGACAAGTTCAAGTTCCGATGACGGATTTTACTCATTTAAGTGTGTTGACGTAAACAAAACAAAACAAAATTCATGGTGGATCTTGTTGCACCGCAATCTCTATTGGTAAACAATCTGTCCATTCTTCCTTGCAAGACCAAGAACCTGTGAAATCTTTGTAAAGTATGACGCAGTAACAACATAGACTTGAAAATCGCGTGGTACACCCCACGGGATAAGCTACTCTCAAACAAACAAACAAAAAACATACACTTGAAAATAGTTCTTTTTTATGCTTATGTTGACAGGCACCTTAAATAAAAAAAAGATCCAAATTGCTATTCTATAGTTTAATAATCTCCATAACTGTTTGGTTGCTAACTGAAAAATACTTATCATAATAGTTAATTTACCCACATTTGTTTTCCCGCTAGTAAGAAGGAAAGGCAGATGTCTGTGTACCATAAATTATTAATCTCATGCCTATGCCGAGTATTACAACAATGTTTACATGACTGAACCATGAAAAGGGGAGGATAAATAACTTGCTTCATGTTGGTTATATTCACACTTGTGAAATGATAAGGTCAACCATAGGTGGATCCAACCGTCCCTAAGTCAGGGCACACGCCCAGGTTTCTGGCTGGCAGCGTAGCCTATTTTGATAAAATTTTGATGAATATTTTGATAAAAAATTTGATCGGCCTTACACTGCATCCAGGCTTGACGAAAATCTTGGGTCAAATAATGAGATCAATGCACACGGTGAGTGAAATCATGACATTGTTTTTTCAGTATTAATTATTCATATTAAGAAAACTACCAGCTCACTTTGCATGTCAAGTATGCAAGCTTACATTTTGCATTTGTTCATCTTATGAAATCCATTTGGTACACAATAAAATCTCAAAAAAACAATGCATGTATAACAAAGTTAAAAGTTAGAAGTACTAGTATTATATAAGAATATTGAGCCAGATAGCTTTAAGTCTTTAACCATATAGAAAACTACTCCCCCCTTCCCTGTCCCTTCCATATTAGTGGTTTCTGTTTTTTTTTTGTTGCGAAATTCCACCGATCTATTAATAATCATTAACATCAATACAATTAGTCCCAAAAGTAATAAAAAATACAAACGGGTCTTTGAACCACCTAGCAACGACTAGAAACACTAGCGTGACCCGAAGGAGTGCCACCATCCTCGCCCCTCCATCACCGGAGATGGGAAAAACTTGTCGTAGTAGAGCTTGTTATAGTAGACAAATGGTATGTCATTGTGCTAAGACCCCAAAGGACCAGCGCACCAAAGCAACAACCATCACCAATGATGTCATTCGTAGATTGGAAGAGACTGACCTGAAACCACACCAAGGAATGCGAAAACCGGCCGAATAGTAGGAGATCCACTGAACACATGACTCCAAGCGCCCTCCATTGATGCTAGACGCACAACCGTAGCGCATCACCTTTCCGAAGAAGACACTGAAAAAAATCCGGAAAAAAAGAGCCCCCCCACCATGTGAAGGCCGTGGTCCTCCACACCTTCAATGTCGTAAGGCCACTGAGGAGGAGCTAACCGACGACTTCGCAGGCAAGGGGGACGAAACCCTAGATGGGTTCTACTGCCGCCCCAAATCGCCTCTCTTTCTTTCCCCGTGCGTACCGGTTTGGTCTAGTGCTATGAAAGGAAATTTGGCATAGAGGAGTTCCTTCAGTTGTCGCTAATTTAGTATAATATTTCACTAAACTAGCGACAATTAATATGAACAAAGGGCCTAATTATTATTTCAAATCAGCCAAAACAATGCACTCCCTCTATACCGGCTTATTAGGCTTAATTGGAGAGGCACTGTGATCTAGGTTACTAGTGATTGGGTCAGGTATTTGACGTTGAGGTGCTGTTGGATGACTGTTCGGTGCACGCGTTAGTTAAGAAGGGGAAGCCCAACAACACAGTCTAGGCCCACAACGCAGCGACTTTCTTCTGCTTGCATGCAACCAGGAAAATGAATGGTTAATTAGAAGCAATTAAGAGGGAGAGGTGGGTGCGCTGGTTTCTAGAAATTAGTCAACCAATTCACGTATTAATTAGCAAAACAAGCTTAATTCTTTGGCATATTCTTAATTTTATAGTAAGCCCAGTAAACCGGTATGGAGGGAGTAAATGGGACTTCAGCAATATGATAGTACAGAATTATGAGGCTTAATAAAGCATGTGAACTAATAGAACAAAGAGATAGAAAAGTCGGCACCCCTCCACTTCAGTACGTCTTTTTTTTTGTTTGTATCATAGTGTGTTAAACACTCTTGACCCTAAAAGGACCTTCTTAAAGAAAACTGCATGAACAACAGAATAGCACAACTATGATGGCATGATAAGATGGGATAAAGCTACTATTTTTCCTATGTACAGGACATTACGTTTATACATATCATGATATGCAAGCGGAAATGCGTGTCCATGAAGCAAACATGTACGAGAAGCGAGAATCAGTATAAATGGTACTCCAAATAGTAGTGGATTTTGCTCTCTCCGTTTTAGATCTATATGGAAATTTGTAGAAATTAACATATGGCCGTCTTAGCTCAGCTGGTAGAGCGCGTGGCTTTTAACCACGTGGTCGTGGGTTCGATTCCCACAGACGGCGCATTTTCGTCATTTAACATTTTTCCACTGTCTCACTCCTTTTTTGTACTGTATCATGTTCTTGCTGAAAGAGTAGATGCGGATTAGGCCACCTGACTTGCCATTTGTATTCTTGAAATGGAACCCTTCGTCTGACCAACGTCTTATTTTCTTAACCATCAGAGATAGTATGATGTGGCTGAGGTCACCGGAGCTAATTCAAAGTGAGCTGCCGAATGTCGCCGTCTCTCAGGCGAACTAATGCGCCGTTCCCGGCCAGGGCCTCAAATTCAAACTCTACTTCAGCTGCAAGGCCAGTGAACTAAAAACTTTTTTCAGATGCTTTAATCAGATGGGTGAACTGAAACCTTTTGGAAGAAAACATGTTCTTTTTTTTTTTTTTTTTTGCGGGGGAAGAAAACATGTTCTTTGAAAGAAACGAGTGTTCGTTCCTGTCTCTATGCAACTAATTGATCCCCATTTGGAAGGAAAGAAAGTGTTCGTTCCTGTCTCTATGCAACTAATTTAGAGCATCTCTAATTTGGAAACATATTCCCTGGAAGAAAGGAGACATTTGCTCATGTATTCATTTGAAAGGAAAGCCATGTTCGTTTCTGTCTCGTTGCAAATAATTCAGAACATGCAGTCCTTAGGTAACATCACCTAATGCTACTTTGCTACAGCGAGACCTCGGTAACGCAGCGGCCTTCCTTCGCTCATGATTAAGTCTGAGATCATTCTACATCAGGATGAGATGTCTGCTGCTGCCTGGCATTTTTTACGCCTAATTCCGAAAATCGAACTACAACTGTCCAGTCCTTATGTATCAGGTAATGCTGGCATTTTACATCGCATTCAGAATAATATGTGGTAGTTACTACTTCCATTCCAAATTATAAGATGTGATAGTTCTACCAAAACGTCTTATAATTTGAATGAGAGGAAGTACGAGGCAATGTGATTTATCTAAGAATCAGAGAATTCCAGTTTGATGTTGGTTTCGTGATGTCATGTTTGCACCCAAGTAAACCTTCACACAAGGATATGTAATGATCCAGATTAGGGCATTCATACCAGCATATGTAATGATGCAGATTAGCGCAAAACATGATCCAACCAAGTCAATTAGAAAAAATCTGGTTTCAAACATGTTGCTTGAAAGAAAAGATTTATTTGCTCATCTATCTATTCATTTGGAAGGACAGTGTTCGTTCCTTTTGCCTTTCCAACAAATTCAGAGCATCTCTGGTTTGAAAGAATTCTCCTTGAAAGAAGAGAGTTATTAGCTCATGTATATCACGTAATGCTAGTTTGCTATAGTGAGATCATGATTGAGTCTGAGATCATTCTACGTCAGGATGAGATGTCTGCTGCTGCCTGCTGGCATTTTACTCCTGATTCTAATCATCAAACTGCAACTATGCAATGGCGGAATTTTACACCTAATTCAGAACAACATGTGGTACTTACCAGGCAATGTGATTTCTCTAAGAAATCAGACAATGCTAGTTTGCTGCTGGTTTTATGATGTCATCTTTGTATCCCAGTAAACCGTGTAGAACCTTCATCCAAGGGTATGTGATGATTCAGGTTAGCTCAAAACAGCAAAAGCAGCGGCAGAACACCTTGAGCGAAGGAAGCCTAGAATGCAACTGCACTGGATAATCTGGTACCCATGAGTTTTTAGCATCCAACAGTTGAGCGTTTGCTACCTTAAGCGAACGGCAACTTAGATCCCTGGGTGTCACAACGCATCGAAGATCGAACAGCATGTGTTGACCTGCACAGAACACCTATGCGCCTACGGAGAACACTTGAACCTCGAATATTATGTCGAAGTTGTTGAGTATTGGATTAGTTAGATATTTTTGTTGGCATGAACTTTTGAGAAGTCAGCGTGATGGTACACGGTGCGTTGGTTAACCAGTAGCAAAATCTGCAGCATGGAGAAGTCGAGTTTGCGAACACTGCCGTGCCTGCATCCCGCTGACCACAAACGAGACTGGGCTGTGCTGTGGGTAAAGCCTTATAAAGCCCATAACCTGCGGCTTAGCAAGCAACGAAACTCCGCCCAACAATCTTTTAAATCTTCTAAAAAAATACTTTTATAAATTTTCATTTCCAGCGTCGATCGAGAAGAGATTTACAGAGTCGGGGAAGCAGAGTACAGATTTTAAATTATCCTGCTAAGACTGCTCATAGTGCATGTAACTTCACTAGCAACTAGTAAGTGTCCTCAGCAAATTTATTTATGTGATAGTGAGTTAATGAGGAGAGAATATGATTTTTTTTGAGAACACAATACAACGCATACGCTCACAAACACGCACGTATAAACACCCCTATGAACGCACACACGCACACCCTACCCCTATGAGCACCTCCGAGGGACTGAGCCGGCATATCTTGAGGTTGACGAAGTCACCATTGGCGCCTCGCTGTTGACGGGCACGTCACCTACCACTGAAAGCATAGCGCCGGTTAAATCCTGAAATAAATCCAGGTAAATGCAAACACTCATGCTAAGTCTAGGACTTAAACATGATCGAGTAACATAACTAGTTACTATAACATCACACTTCCCAGTTCCCACGATACAATGCGTCTACAAGCTAATTAATGAATACATCTATGATATTACTTTGATGTTACTAACCACTATGAAGGTGGTAACATAGAGTATTAACATGTGCATGTTACTACTATATATTACTTCCCACTATGACTAGTCTAAGATAAACTCTATCAGATCTCGATAATCCGAACCCGACTATCTCGGATCGGGGAGCTGCACGCGGAGTCATGCGGCACAAAAGATAATTCAAAGTATACAAGATATATGAAAATAGAAGATAAAAGTTCACCGGAGTGAGTTCGGAGGAGAATTTTTTCAATCCTAGTTCATCATCAACATAATTACATAAATAACTTCATCATTTACCACAAATCAAGTATGAGCTAGATCTAACCCTAACGCTAAATGGAGAGGAGATAGGGTTTCCCCTGGCACCGAAGGAGAAGAAAGGCACGGTTGGGACCAAAGACCATACCTTCAGTAAGGGAGCGCTGCTCACAAGCGTCATCGTGGTCCGCATCAGAAGCCACCGAGCAGGGCTTTCACAATGGCCCTTCACCGCGCACTGATGATGTCAGAGCCGGCTAACTATAGAGATGAGGGACAAAGATGTTGATGCCGGCTTGGACCACCACTAAAGAGGCAAAAAGGCGTACGCGCCTCACCATCGAAGAAGAGGAGCGTCGGCCACGATAGAGAGGGATGCAATTTGAGATGGGAGGTTAAGTTTGGAGATATCAATTCACAAGAACCGCAGAACATGGAAGAGAACCCCATGAAGAATGTGGTGGAGAAACTTGGAGAGCGTATTCTTTACCTCATGACAATAAGAATAATCCAATTGGAGGACAAATCATACACAGTCCTACACAGAGACGGGTATATGGAAAAAAGAAACACATCGAGCATGGGGTCCAAGTGCTAGCAATGAAACAAACAACATAATCCTCAACGCTTGAGCTAGCTATAAACCTTATAACCGTGCCAATCATTGGGCCCATGAGCCCTGGCTAAACCCCATTGAATAGAGTATAAGCAAGATGACTTTTTTTTTTGACAGAAGCAAGATGAATTCTTGGGGAATGGAGTAACTATTATCAACCGCACAACTAGATGGTGGAAGTTAGAATTCACTTGTTTTTCTTGTGTTTTATGGGGAACACTATGTGATAAGCAAGGGAGCTACCATCTAGTGCCAACTGCCAATTGACTATGAAAAAAGAGAGCTAGAAGGTACAATGTCTGTTCTCACTCATAAGCGTACAATTATAGCTGACCCAAGCTTAAGGGCGAGGATATTGCAAAATACTACTAATTGATCCCATCACAGACAAAGACAATGTCTATTCTCCGTCCAAACCAAAATCATTATTGAAATCTTTGTCTCGAGCTTAATTTGGCGCCTGGACCGTGCCCCGAGGAAGGCTACAGGCATCCGGCACGCACCTCCGACGGTAGGTTGGACATGCGACATGACGCTATTTGTTTAAGCAGCATTACATATAGCTTGTGGAAAAACTTTCAGGGTTTAGACTATAGTAACATCTAGGAACATGGCAATGGAGGCTGGGTCACATGGCATTCAACATGGGCAGAGTGCCCCCGACGAGGCCCCCGAGCGACGTTTTTTCCATCCGGACGGCGAAATTCGGTCCAGTCGCGCCCCCGGTTCCTCGTTTTCGTCCGGATTTGGCCCTTCATCCATCCGGCGAGCCCACGCCACCCCCGGCTCCCCGGGGAGCGCTCGGGGACTCCGGACGAGTGAAAAGCGGGAAAGGGCCCGATCTGTCGGTGACTCGACGCACGAACCCCACCGCCACGTCGCTCAAAATCTCCCCCACCCCTCGTATCTCTCTCGCCGCCGGCACCACCCCGCCGGCTTGTTTGCCCAGATTCCGCCGCCCCTCCTTCCCCACCTGCCTATATTCCGCCGTCTTTGGACGACCGCCTATCTGGCTGCTCTTCCGCCGGCCTGTTTTCCGGCCTGCTTGCTCCTCGTCGCTCGCGGCTCGGGTTGCCTCGACCACGCCCGTCAGGTGTTCGTCCATTTGCCTCGCCGGCCATGGACTCGGACGAAGAGGAGGAGCAGATGTTCGTCGAGCTTATGCAAGAAGAGATGGCAGCAGCCGCCCAAGACGACGAGCACATGATGATCCTCGGTTGCTTGGCAAGCATGTACGCCGGACTGGCAACTGGTCGACGTGGTGGGTCGGCACGAGGTCGCCGGAAGTGCAAGCCGAGACAGCGAATGGAGGGCTACTGCATGTTGTACGCCGACTACTTCGCCGACAATCCATTGCACGGTGAGAGTGTTTTCCGGCGTCGTTTCAGGATGAGCAGAAAGCTATTTCTGCAAATTGTGTATGCCATCCGCCACTTTGATCCCTACTTCAGATGCAAGGCGGATTGCACTGGTTTGGTTGGATTTTCGTCACGGCAGAAGTGCACAGTGGCTATGAGGATGCTGGCGTATGGAGCTCCCGGTGATACTGCAGATGACTATCTTCGGATGGCGGAGTCCACCGCTCTTGATTGTTTCTACCGGTTCTGCAGGGCCGTCATAGCAGTGTTCGGGGACTATTTCTTGAGATCACCCACTGTCGAAGACACTCAGAGGATCCTTGCAACAAATGAAGCTAGGGGTTTTCCAGGGATGCTTGGAAGCATTGACTGCATGCATTGGCAATGGAAGAACTGTCCGTTTGCGTGGCAGGGAATGTACAAGGGTCACAAAAAAGGCTGCACTGTGATACTTGAAGCAGTGGCTACCCATGATCTCTGGATTTGGCACTCTTTCTTTGGTATGCCTGGATCCAACAATGACATCAACGTCCTAAACTGCTCCCCGGTCTTTTCCAAGCTTGTTGAGGGTCATGCTCCCCCGGTGGACTATGTGATCAATGGTCGGCACTACAACAAAGGATACTACCTTGCAGACGGTATCTATCCAAAGTGGGCAACATTTGTGAAGACTATCTCCAACCCTAGCACCCCCAAACTTTGCGAGTTTGTCAAGAAACAAGAAGCTTGCCGAAAAGACGTCGAGCGTGCATTTGGTGTTCTCCAGCAGAGATTTGCTGTCGTCCGGTTCCCCGCTATGACTTGGTTCAAAGATCAGATGTGTGAGGTGATAAACTGTTGTGTGTGCCTACACAATATGATTATTGAAGATGAGCGAAAGCATCCGGTTCCTCTGGCTGAGCAAGAAACACCATATGAGAGAGAGGGTCCTCTTGCACAGCCTAATCACCAGGTGCCTCCATCATGGGCCGCCTTCTTTGCTATGCGCCAGGAGATTCGAGACTCTACAATGCATCAGCTGCTGCAAGATGATCTGGTGGAGCACATATGGAGGCTCCGAGGCAACGCCAACGCCGACGCCAACTAGTCTGTCTTAATTTGTTTGAAAAATTGTGAAATTGTGTGCTTCATTTGTTTCATCACTTGTTAAACATTGTACTGATTATCGCCGAATTTATTTCAGCAATTTTCGTACTCTTGTTTGCCGAACTTGTTAAATTTTATGTTGAATTTGTTTGAAATATGTCAAATGATCGAGGTTGGGGGTTTCCTGCCGGGGGGACGGCTGGAACTTCGGCGCTCCCCACGCCAAATCTTCCTCCAATCCGGACGAAAATTTCGCCGGATTTAGGCGTGGGGAGCGCCAACGAGTGGGGATGCTCTGACACCTTGACCAGACACAGGGTAAAGCTAGCCAGAGAGAACTGTGATTAACGTGATCTTGATTTGTGTTGATCCGTCATCAACGGAGATCAACATACTATGTGCTTATACTGGAAAGTTAAAATAAGTGTCGTTTGTTTGTTATGGCTAGCCATAGGCTAGAAATGTTTGTCTAGAGATTTCACATGGACAGGATAGCCATAGACTAGCTACTCAAGTGTGTTAGCCCAGTGCGCGTCCACTGACAAGTGGAGAAAGAAGATTTTTTTTTTTTGCGAATTAAGTGGAGAAAGAAGTTAAAGGGTGACTGTTCCTAGCTTTGCTAGAGAGGAGATCTGGGAGGCAGCGATCAGACAAACTCGGTGTGCAAATGAATGTGTGGTGGTGATCGAGATGACTGCGAGGTACCTGTATTGAGTATACTCTATTGACCAGCCCGATCCCATGGAATCTGCCACCGGTAGTGGCCAGATCACGCAAGACGCAACCACTCAACCTAGGCACCAGTCACGCAGATAAACTTGCACCAGAGACAATTGCGACGAGCCAGGAGGAGCAACGATACGAACGTACGACGATGTATACATGATCCATCATAGTAGTATAGACGAAATGGTTAAAGAATATTCTGGATTTATGCATTGGTCTTTGTTCTACTATATAAAATAGCAAAATATTGTCCGGTACAACTGTGTACCGAGTGGTTGAAGAACAAATCTCCATTTATACTACTCCCACCAACTCATAATAATTTTCAGGAATTTTGTACTAATCTAGTACAAAGTTTATACTAAGTAACCGACACTTATATTGGATCGGAGGGAGTACAAATATTGTTTGTGCACCGGTTTATCTTTATCGGGTTGTCCACATGCACCGTAAAACCCTTTCCGTGAATGGGGGTGACACTTCCTAAGGCATATGTGGTGACCCAGCATACCACTGCATGGTGTAGTATGCAAGTCGTTGACATAACACCAATGAAACACCGTTCCACTAGTATTACATCCCTCAGAGTGGTACAACAGAAACATATGCGAATCCAAGGCATGTCTATAAAATTACAACATAGACTCTAAGATCAACATAGCCTCCTACTTTACAATGAGGTAAACTGCAAATAAATTCCAGAGGAACGACTCATAGTCTAATCTATCATGAACTCTATCTAAAGAGATACTTGACTGGCTAGAGAGGCTATGAATGAATGCTAGCTAATCTCCAAGTGGCCCGCCTTGTCTTCAAGTGCCTTCATGGACCTCCAATTAAACTGTACAGGATAGGGCAACATTGGTTACCCGAAGGGTAATGCCCACGTCACCGGTGACCCCCTAACGCAGGCCCGGCGGTGGCCGACCACTTTGGCGCAGGTCCCGACTCAGCCTCGGTTTGCCGAGTTAATTTCGGCTGGTCGCTTCCCTGGCTAAACCAAACCAGCGTGTGAACTAGTGGTGTTGGCTAGTACGCCAGCCTGGCCGGCATGTAAACCGGTTCGTCATCTTACCGTCGAGATGTAATCCCTCCAAGCGGCTAGTTTTCCTCTTTGTACTATAAAAACCTTTTTTCTTACTTGAGAAGGTGAGATCACCATTCTCTTTACAGCTTTGAGATCTTCCTCTGTCTCCCTCTCTCACTCAGAGAGGATTTTGTAACGGAACCGGTAACTACTGGTCATCATCTGACCGGTAGTGGCCTCACAACTCATGCTGATTTCTTTTCAATTTGTTTCCTTTTTTACTACGATATGGTATATCTATGATATTTATTAGATATAAATAAATTTCTTGTAATTTCAACCACACCATACTCTTTTGTTCGTGGGAAACCCTAGGCGGCTAGGGCCGCCTGGAGGCATCAAGCTTGTGATTTGCCTTGTGAAAAGTTTGTGAGGGTTTGGAGACTGCCTTAAGGTCTACTAGGAGTGGGAGAACTATTATTTTGTGGCATAGACTCTCGAGAATAAGTTGAGAGCCTAGTGGTATTGGGAAATCCTTCGTGGGATCCACACCTCTCCAACGTGACGTATCTTCCTTCTAAAGAAGGGGACACATGAATAAATCTTCGTTCTTGCGTGCATCTGCTATCCCTAACCGAACTCTTTCTTTGTATTATTTACATTTGTGATAGTATTCTCTTTTGAAATTGATAAGGGGTGGCCCGATCTTCTCACTAAGCGACGGGTGGTGATGAACACGTGTGGGTAGCAGCGGATGAAATCGATGATATGAGGAGGATAACTTGTATGACGCCGACGAAGTCTCTTGATTGATTCCTGATGCCAATGCAACAGCTCTCAACCCTGCAAGATATTCACAACTCCACACACTTGCGCACGTAGCCGCCGACCACGAAGCGGTAAGTTGCAACCTTCTAATTCCCAATGGAACAGCAGATCACACAAGACTTTCAGATCTACACAATATCAAACAATATAGTGTAGGGGATTCAATAGTTTTGCAGAGCAAACAACTAAGAACTAGGGTTTATCTTAAACGTGGTCTAAAGCAGCTAGGGGGAGTCCTAGGCACTTATATAGGCGCCCGGGACGACTTCTGGTCGAAAAGATACAAAAATAACCGACCCAGAATAGATCTGGTCGAGACAGACTCGGACACGGTCGGTCTGGGGGCCGGTCGACCGGGTCTGGGACCGGCCGGTCCGGTTGGCAACCGGATCTGGCGCCGGGTGGTGACCGGGCGACGTTTCTAGCTTACTGGAAATCGCCCGGTTGGCACAGGTCAGAAACCCGGTCCAGACCGGATGGACCCGGCGTGGGGGCCGGTTGGACCGGCCCTGGGACCGGACGGCCCGGCGGTGCGGCCGGTTTGACCGGTCCTGGCGCCGGCTGGATCATCTCCTCCTCTCGCGCATGCCTCCCGCTCCTCCCTCGCGCGTCCATGAGATATCTTCATGTCCAGTTCCATGTCCAGCTTCACGTCCTTCACGTCCAGCTGCTCCTCTCCTCCTCATGTGATGCTTGTCTCCTCTTCATACCTGATGATACATAAGTAACGAGATTTAGGCAGTATAATGTTCTCATCAATCAAGGTATCGTTTAGGAACAAGTTCACCTGTTGTTTAAGTAGCTTCGCACGAGCTCGTGTCATAGGTCCAATCCTGACTTCATTGGGCTTGAGCTTTACAGCAGGATCATCTTCTTGTAATGACGGAGGTAGTAGTGAGGTAGCGATGCCCTCATCATAAATACCTTGTATCAGCATTTACGTTGCATCACCTAGTTTGCACCAGTCTCACTTATTGCAAAAGGAATCAAAGAAAACATCCTAGAACCTATTCACATCCACTCTCTAGGTTACCATCTCTATCCTTTCAACCTCCCAGAAAGCGCAACAGCAGTGGCGATGCACGACGGTGGCACCCAGACGAGGAGTCGGCCTCAAGGTCATTGCGCCCGCCCTTCTTCCTCATTGCTGCCTATAATGGGGGAGCTAGAGTTGTGGTGAGTGGAGGTGGAAGTTGACGAGGAAGTGAACTGGTGTATGGGATGCGGAAGCGACGACCGGCCTTAAAAAGGACATGCATACGGTTGACATAAAACAAAACTACGAAGGAGGCGAGGGACAATGAGTTGCTGCCACACCGGTCCATGGGGAGTGTTGTGGGTATACTTCATGGGTGTACCATCGACAGTGCCTAGATCCGGCAAGCCCGGGTGGCCCACAGACGGTGATGAGGCATGTGGCCCATCGGGCGGCCCAGTTGCTGTTGATCATGAAGGAAGAAGTCCAGCCCAGGATCAGCAGGCCGGATCCGTACCGACCTTAGGAGTAACCCGGATCCATGGAGGCCCATGAGGAACCCGGATCCAGTACGACGTGTATGGAAGGCGGATCCGTGACGTGCACGGCAAGATATTGTACCGTAGCTAGGCTATCTGTAATCCGGCTAGGACTCTCCATGTAAACCCTAGATCCGTGCGCCTTTATAAGCCGGATCCCGGGACCCCTAGAGGGACAACCACAACTCATTGTAACAACGCGAAAGCGCCCAGATAATTCCAGACAAGCAGCAGTAGGCCATGTCATCGTGCAGGTGTTCCGAAGCTGGGTAACTCTCGTACCACCGTCCCGAGAGCACTCCGCCCTATGGCCCCTACTTCTTCTCCCCCTCGTGAGGATCCCTCCTCCGAGGTACCGTCGATTAGGCAACGACAGTTGGCGCCCACCGTGGGGCCTGTGGCGTCTGGAGGCCGGAACCGGGAGGGTTCCGCCATGGGAAGCTACGACGACACCATCGCTGTGGGGCGCGTCCTTTACGCCGGAAATCTGCCGATCGTCCCTCCGGATGAGTGCTGGATTCCGGCTAGAACAAACCCCGTCAAGCTCTCCATCGTCCCAATTGGCGGCATACACATCTTCATCGGGGAAACCGTCGATTCCGACGGAAATCCGCTGGTAAGTAACGCAGACGCGACCGCCGCAGAGCTGGACGATGTCGCGAAGATCCGATCTAAGACGCAGGAGCTTCCCAAGGAAGATTCCGCCTTGGATCTGGAAATTTCAAAGCCCACCCAATCCGCCCCTGAGCAGGAAACAAAGGTGGAAGACCAATGCAGATCCGCCTGGGTCTCCCAGGTGTTAGAAAAGCAGAGGTGCCACTTCGTACACTTCTTGGCCCATACCGCCGGAACCGCCCCTCAAGAAGACGGAGCTGGTCCTGAGCAGGAAGAGGCACCGGAACACAACGCGGATCCGGATCAGGTTGAGCTTGTCGGAGAGAGCGAGACTCCGGTTGAAGAGTCGATTTTGGGCAACCTGAGCCCAATTTCCGGAGATACCCCCTCTATGGAATCTGATGACTTCGTTCGCAAGATAAGGGAATACGGATACAGTGATCAGCCCGAAGTCGACTCCGCCCAGCCTAAGCAGGTTCTCGCAACGGTAGCAGCGCTGGGACAAACTGGATCTGGAGACCAAGTCAGCCAATCCGACCCTCAACCATCCCAACAAGGATCTCCAATGTCTCGGGTGCGACCCCAAAGGGATTCTTCCTCGGAGGAAATCCTGTCAGCAGAGGAGGTGGCCGCGCGAGCAGTTCTTAACACACCTATAACCCCGGGCGACACCGCAGATCTGGAGGCTCTAGAGACCGCCAGAAAGGAAATGCTGGCCACAGCCAAGAGGCTCGCCGATACCGAAGCTGCGTTAAAGGTAGGAAGGGCAGATCATGCAGCCTGGCTGGAAAACTTCGACAGACAGGACCGCGAGATTACTGCCACACTCGAGCAGGTCAAGAGCATGAGGGCTGAGTGGGAAGTAAAGATGATCTATGCGCAGGCGGAGGCCGATCGAATTGTTAGAGAAGCAATTCCGCCTCGCAGGATACCTTTCAACACGCCCGCAGATCACCAGCCGCTGGAAACTCCAAAGGACAACATGCTAAAAGCTGCGGAACTACTGCAGAAGAAGGACGAAGAGGTCGATATCAACTATCTTCGCACACTCGTCGCTCAAAGAATGCAGCAGCAAAGCAAGGCGGATACTTCGCGCAGGTTGGAATCCAATCCGGATATCTGTATATCTACCGCGCAGAAGGACGCCCGCGCTGATCGGCGAACCGATGACGAATCACATACCGGATCCTCGGAGCGCAGAAGGAAAGCCAGGGAACACCCAAATCCAATCCCCGTACCATCAAAGACGCCACCGTCAGATCCAAGAAAGGGAAAGGATGCGATGTACTCTGGACGAGACAAATACCGCAACCCCTCTCCTCCGCCCAACGGTTACCCGCGACCCCCTCGCCGCCGTAGTCCAGCCGGAAACACCAGGCCCCCAGGGCATGGTGGGATTGTTATCCGCGACAACGTGCTGCCAAGAAACAGAAACAGGGAGCGCTCGCCGGAACCTCGCCGGAACCAGAACATTGTTCATGAGCCCGAGCTCAGGAGGAGTCGGAATGAGGACCGCGGTCCAGAACCTCGCCGGAGCCGGGACCCAGAGCCTCGCCGGAGCCGTGATCCGGAGCCTCGCCGGAACGACCAGGGCAGCCAGCGCCAAGGCGAAGGCAACCACAGGAGCCGGAGCCAGCACCAGGAAGGCCGAGGAGATTCAGATGGCGGAAGCAAGAGGTCAGACCGCCCACCTCGCAGGTCTCCCTCACCACCACCTAGCGGTGGCGGCGGAGGTGGAGGCGGAGGCAATGGCCGGAGATCTCACTCTCGCTCAAAATCTCCTCGCCACGGCTCGCGCGACGCGCGGGACCGCCTTAACGAGTACAGAACCGACTACATTGGTCCGAAGTGCTTTGGCAGGATGATTCGAGAGGAACCAAAGCCAAGGATGAACCTCAAGCTACCCGGAAATCTGAAGCATTATGATGGCACCGAAAGGCCAGATACCTGGATTGAGGATTACTATAATGCTGTAACCTTCGCCGGAGGAACCCCTAACATCGCCGCCGCATGCTTCGCTTGTACCTTGTAGGTCCAGCCCGGATCCGGCTCGCCGACCTTGAGAAGAACTCCATCTTTTGCTGGTTCGACCTGAAGAACGCTTTGAGAAACACTTCGTGGGCACCTACAAGAGACCTGCCACAACAAGCGACCTGCAGCATGCATCCGTAAGAAGGGCGAAACATCGAGGAACTTCCTCACCCGATGGTTGGCATGAAGAAACGAGTGCGAGAACGTCGACAACCGCACAGCAATGCACGCTTTCATTGGGGGCTTGCAGCGAGGAGGATTGCTGCGACACAAGCTAACTTGCATGGTCAATGCAAATCAACTGACGTTGGACGACATGATCACCATCGCCAGCGACCACACTGCCGCCGATGACGACGCAGCGGTGACCTCGCAGCCACAAAGAATCCCCCCGCATCAACAAAAGAAGAACCATGACAATGGCGGTAGCAGCAGCCATAAGCGCAAGAACCCCGATGACCGTAAGAGTGGCGGATCCGAGATGGTCGCCATGGCGTTTCAACGCGGAGGTCCAGGAGGCGGAAGAGGACGCGGACGCGGAGGCGGAGCCGGCAGGGTCGCAGCATACCTCCGAGGTCACCGCAGCCGGATCCCGCGCCCGCAAACCTATGAGGAGTACGAGAGACATGCCCGCCCGGCCCATCTCGGATCCGGTTACGTGGAAGTCCACTCATACCAACCGCAATCGCAAGTGGGTCAATGATCTAAAGAACGACCCGGAGGCCGGATACAAGCGCGCCCGGAAGCACCGCCCTCGCGGAAAAGGTGGCAAGGGCAAGAACAAAGACAAGGAGGACGATAGTTCCGAGGCGATGGATGAGGATGATAACTCGCCGGATCCCAAGGCAGAGCCGCAGTAAATCCAATCCATTCGACAAAAAGAGCGTGGGGGCTTACCACACTTTCCTCGGAACCCCAACAAGACGTGCCTCCAAGTCGGCTACCCGGATCCTGAACGCCATAGTCCCGGCTGTGCCGCAGTACGTCAGGTGGTCGGAAATTCCGTGCACATTTGATCGGAAGGATCATCCCGCAATTGTGCCAAAGGAATGCTACGCCTTGGTTGTAAGTCCCCGCATAGACGGGTATGACTTCTCCAAGTGCCTCATGGATGGCGGAGCCAGCTTGAACATCATGTACCTGGAGACTCTAGAGAGGATGAACCTCACCAGGGAACAGCTCAAACACAGCACCACTGAGTTTCATGGTGTGGTTCCGGGTAAGAAGGCAAACTCCCTCGGCAGCATCACACTTCCCGTGGCTTTTGGCGATGTTCATAATTTCCGCGAAGAGAAGATCACGTTTGAAGTTGTGCCCTTCAAGAGCTCCTACCACGTCATCTTCGGCAGGCCCACCTACCACAAGTTCCACGCAAGAGCGTGCTACATCTACAACAAGCTCAAGATTCCGGGTCCTAAAGGTATGATTACCGTATCCGGAGACTACAAAAAGGCTCATGAGTGCGAGTTAGGCGAAGCCGCCTTCGCAGAGTCTGTGATATCCGGAGAAGAGCTGAAAGGCTACAGAGCCGCGGTGGATCCGACTGAGATGCAGACCACCAAGAAGCAGATCTCCGAGCAGAAAACCTCCTTCAAGCCCGCGATAGAAACCAAGAAGCATGACCTCATTCCAGGTGACTCTTCCAAGCAGGTTTCAGTCGGAGCCAACATGGACCCCAAATAGGAAAGCGCGCTCGTCGAGTTCCTCCACGCTAACATGGATATCTTCGCATGGCAACCTTCTGACATGTCCGGAGTACCTAGGGAACTCGCCTAGCACTACCTCAACATAAATCCGGGGGCCAAACCAGTGAAGCAAGCTATGCGACGCTTTGGAGATAAGAAGCGCCGCGCCATAGGAATGGAACTAGCAAAGTTACTAGAAGCAGGTTTTGTAATCGAAGTTATCCATACCGATTGGGTCGCGAATCCCGTCCTTGTACCCAAAAAGAACACTGAAATACTAAGAATGTGCATCGATTACTCTGGCTTGAACAAACATTGCCCGAAGGATCCGTTCCCCTTGCCGCGCATTGACCTAGTCATTGATTCGACGGCGGGGGCGGAACTTCTGTGTTTTCTTGATGCGTATTCCGGGTATCATCAGATCCGGATGAAGGAATCCGACCAAAAGGCGACTTCATTCATTACCCCGTTTGGTACTTACTGCTATGTTACTATGCCCTTTGGTTTGAAAAATGCAGGTGCTACCTACCAACGTACGATGCAGCGGTGCTTGAAGGACCAAATTGGCCGGAACGTGCACGCTTACGTCGACGACATCGCGGTCATGACCCGGAAAGGATCCGACTTGATCAGCGACCTCACAGAAACCTTTGACAACCTCCGTAGGTACAAGATGATGTTGAATCCGCTGAAGTGCGTCTTTGGCGTGCCAGCCGGAAAACTCCTTGGTTTCATAGTCTCTCACAGAGGCATTGAGGTTAACCCGGAAAAGATCAAGGCAATCCTGTGCATCAAAAGGCCAACTTGTCTCAAAGATGTGTGATACGTCTCCGACGTATCGATAATTTCTTATGTTCCATGCCACATTATTGATGTTATCTACATGTTTTATGCACACTTTATGTCATATTCGTGCATTTTCTGGAACTAACCTATTAACAAGATGCCGAAGTGCCAGTTCCTGTTTTCTGCTGTTTTTGGTTTCAGAAATCCTAGTAACGAAATATTCTCGGAATTGGACGAAATCAACGCCAAAGATCTTAGAATCCCCGGAAGCATCCAGAACACACGAGAGGGACCAGAGGGGGGGCACAGGCCCACCACACCATACCTTGGCGCGGCCTAGGGGGGGCCCGCGCCCCCCTATGGTTTGGCCAGCCCTTCGACCTTCCTGCGCCGCCTCTTCGCCTATAAGAAGCCCCTGGATCAGAAAACCCTACACAGATTGACGAAACCCACGAAAACCTTCCAGAGCCGCCGCCATCGCGAAGCCAAGATCTGGGGGACAGGATCTCTGTTCCGGCACCCTGCCGGAGCGGGGAAGTGCCCCCGGAAGGCTTCTCCATCGACACCGCTGCCATCTCCACCGCCATCTTCATCACCGCTGCTGCTCCCATGAGGAGGGAGTAGTTCTCCATCGAGGCTCGGGGCTGTACCGGTAGCTATGTGGTTAATCTCTCTACTATGTACTTCAATACAATGATCTCATGAGCTGCTTTACATGATTGAGATTCATCTGAGTTTTGTATCACAATTCATCTATGTGCTACTCTAGCGATGTGTTATTAAAGTAGTTCTATTCCTCCTGCACGTGTGTAAAGGTGACAGTGTGTGCACCGTGTTAGTACTTGGTTTGTGCTATGATCATGATCTCTTGTAGATTATGGAGTTAACTATTGCTATGATATTATTGATGTGATCTATTCCTCCTACATATGCATGAAGGTGACAGTGTGCATGCTATGCTAGTACTCGGTTTAGTCTATTGATCTATCTTACACTAAAGGTTACTTAAACATGAGCATTATTGTGGAGCTTGTTAACTCCGGCATTGAGGGTTCGTGTAATCCTACGCAATATGTTCATCATCCAACAAAAGTGTAGAGTATGCATTTATCTATTCTGTTATGTGATCAATGTTGAGAGTGTCCACTAGTGAAAGTGTAATCCCTAGGCCTTGTTCCTAAATACTGCTGAGTTACTACTGCTTGTTTACTGTTTTACTGCGTTACTACTGCTGCAATACCACCACCATCAATTACACGCCGGCAAGCTATTTTCTGGCACCGTTGCTACTGCTCATATATATTCATACCACCTGTATTTCACTATCTCTTCGCCGAACTAGTGCACCTATTAGGTGTGTTGGGGACACAAGAGACTTCTTGCTTTGTGGTTGCAGGGTTGCATGAGAGGGATATCTTTGACCTCTTCCTCCCTGAGTTCGATAAACCTTGGGTATCCACTTAAGGGAAACTTGCTGCTGTTCTACAAACCTCTGCTCTTGGAGGCCCAACACTGTCTACAGCAAAGGAGGGGGAAAGAAGACATAAAGCACTTTTCTGGCGCCGTTGCCGGGGAGGAAAGGTAAAAGGCACTCATACTCCGGTTCCAGGTAAAGTATTTTTCTGGCGCCGTCGTGTTTGTGCTCGAAGCTATTTCCTTTAGATCCTGCAATTGCATCTTTTTGTTTCTTGTTTACACTAGTTTGGCATAATGGACAACAGTGAGCTTCTTGTTCTATTTCCTGATTTAAAACATGGATTGTTTGATGCGAAAATTAAAAAACCTATGAAATCTTATTTGCATGCTGGTAGTAATATTAGTATGAACGCTTTGAACACCATTGTTGATAATGATATAGAAAGTTCTAAGCTTGGGGAAGCTGGTTTGCATGATATTTTTAGTCCCCCAAGCATTGAGGAGAAAATTTTCTTTGATGATACTTTGTCTCCTATTTATGATGATAATGATAGTTGTTTTTTGATGCCACCTACTATGGAAAGTAAATTTTGTTGTGATTATACTATGCCTCCTACACTTGATGAGAATAATAATGATAGCTACTTTATTGAATTTGCTCCCACTACAACTACTAAAATTGATTATGCTTATGTGGAGAGTAATAATTTTATGCATGAGACTCATGATAAGAATGCTTTATGTGATAGTTATATTGTTGAGTTTGCTCATGATGCTACTGAAAGTTATTATGAGAGAGGAAAATATGGTTGTGGAAATTTTCATGTTACTAAAACACCTCTCTATGTGCTGAAATTTTTGAAGCTACACTTGTTTTATCTTCCTATGCTTGTTACTTTGCTCTTCATGAACTTGTTTATTTACAAGATTCCTTTGCATAGGAAGCATGTTAGACTTAAATGTGTTTTGTATTTGCCTCTTGATGCTCTCTTTTGCTTCAAATATTATTTCTTGCGAGTGCATCATTAAAACTGCTGAGCCCATCTTAATGGCTATAAAGAAAGAACTTCTTGGGAGATAACCCATGTGTTATTTTGCTACAGTACTTTGTTTTTATTTTGTGTCTTGGAAGTTGTTTACTACTGTAGCAACCTCTCCTTATCTTAGTTTTGTGTTTTGTTGTGCCAAGTTAAGCCGTTGATAGAAAAGTAAGTACTAGATTTGGATTACTGCGCAGTTCCAGATTTCTTTGCTGTCACGAATCTGGGTCCACCTCCCTGTAGGTAACTCAGAAAATTAAGCCAATTTACGTGCATGATCCTCAGATATGTACGCAACTTTCATTCAATTTGAGCATTTTCATTTGAGCAAGTCTGGTGCCATTTTAAAATTCGTCAATACGAACTGTTCTGTTTTGACAGATTCTGCCTTTTATTTCGCATTGCCTCTTTCGCTATGTTGGATGAATTTCTTTGATCCATTAATGTCCAGTAGCATTATGCAATGTCCAGAAGTGTTAAGAATGATTGTGTCACCTCTGAATATTTCAATTTATAATGTGCACTAACCCTCTAATGAGTTGTTTCGAGTTTGGTGTGGAGGAAGTTTTCAAGGATCAAGAGAGGAGTATGATGCAACATGATCAAGGAGAGTGAAAGCTTTAAGCTTGGGGATGCCCCGGTGGTTCACCCCTGCATATTCTAAGAAGACTCAAGCGTCTAAGCTTGGGGATGCCCAAGGCATCCCCTTCTTCATCGACAACATTATCAGGTTCCTCCCCTGAAACTATATTTTTATTCCATCACATCTTATGTGTTTTTTCTTGGAGCGTCGGTTTGTTTTTGTTTTTTGTTTTGTTTGAATAAAATGGATCCTAGCATTCACTTTATGGGAGAGAGACACGCTCCGCTGTAGCATATGGACAAGTATGTCCTTGGTTTCTACTCATAGTATTCATGGCGAAGTTTCTCCTTCGTTAAATTGTTATATGGTTGGAATTGGAAAATGATACATGTAGTAATTGTTATTAATGTCTTGGGTAATGTGATACTTGGCAATTGTTGTGCTCATGATTAAGCTCTTGCATCATATGCTTTGCACCCATTAATGAAGAAATACATAGAGCATGCTAAAATTTGGTTTGCATATTTGGTTTCTCTAAGGTCTAGATAATTTCTAGTATTGAGTTTGAACAACAAGGAAGACGGTGTAGAGTCTTATAATGTTTTCAATATGTCTTTTATGTGAGTTTTGCTGCACCGGTTCATCCTTGTGTTTGTTTCAAATAAGCCTTGCTAGCCTAAACCATTGTATCGAGAGGGAATACTTCTCATGCATCCAAAATACTTGAGCCAACCACTATGCCATTTGTGTCCACCATACCTACCTACTACATGGTATTTTCCATCCATTCCAAAGTAAATTGCTTGAGTGCTACCTTTAAAATTCCATCATTCACCTTTGCAATATATAGCTCATGGGACAAATAGCTTAAAAACTATTGTGGTATTGAATATGTAATTATGCACTTTATCTCTTATTAAGTTGCTTGTTGTGCGATAACCATGTTTACTGGGGAACGCCATCAACTCATTGTTGAATTTCATGTGAGTTGCTATGCATGTTCGTCTTGTCTGAAGTAAGGGCGATCTACACTGAGTTGAATGGTTTGAGCATGCATATTGTGAGAGAAGAACATTGGGCCGCTAACTAAAGCCATGCTCCATGGTGGAAGTTTCAGTTTTGGACAAACATCCTCAAATCTCTAATGAGAAAAGAATTAATTGTTGTTGAATGCTTAAAGCATTAAAAGAGGAGTCCATTATCTGTTGTCTATGTTGTCCCGGTATGGATGTCTAAGTTGAGAATAATCAAAAGCGAGACATCCAAATGCGAGCTTTCTCCTTAGACCTTTGTACAGGCGGCATAGAGGTACCCCTTTGTGATACTTGGTTAAAGCATATGTATTGCGGTGATAATCCAGGTAGTCCAAGCTAATTAGGACAAGGTGCGGGCACTATTGGTACACTATGCATGAGGCTTGCAACTTATAAGATATAATTTACATGATGCATATGCTTTATTACTACCGTTGACAAAATTGTTTCATGTTTTCAAAATCAAAGCTCTAGCACAAATATAGCAATCGATGCTTTTCCTCAATGAGGACCATTCTTTTACTTTCATTGTTGAGTCAGTTCACCTATTTCTCTCCACCTCAAGAAGCAAACACTTGTGTGAACTGTTCATTGATTCCTACATATTTGCTTATTGCACTTATTATATTACTCTATGTTGACAATATCAATGAGATATACATGTTAGAAGTTGAAAGCAACCGCTGAAACTTAATCTTCCATTGTGTTGCTTCAATGCCTTTACTTTGAATTTATTGCTTTATGAGTAACTCTTATGCAAGACTTATTGATGCTTGTCTCGAAAGTACTATTCATGAAAAGTCTTTGCTATATGATTCACTTGTTTACTCATTGCATTTACATTGTTTCGAATCGCTGCATTCATCTCATATGCTTTACAATAGTATGATCAAGTTTATGATGGCATGTCACTCCAGAAATTATCTGTGTTATCGTTTTACCTGCTCGGGACGAGCAGAACTAAGCTTGGGGATGCTGATACGTCTCCGACGTATCGATAATTTCTTATGTTCCATGCCACATTATTGATGTTATCTACATGTTTTATGCACACTTTATGTCATATTCGTGCATTTTCTGGAACTAACCTATTAACAAGATGCCGAAGTGCCAGTTCCTGTTTTCTGCTATTTTTGGTTTCAGAAATCCTAGTAACGAAATATTCTCGGAATTGGACGAAATCAACGCCAAAGATCTTAGAATCCCCGGAAGCATCCAGAACACACGAGAGGGACCAGAGGGGGGGCACAGGCCCACCACACCATACCTTGGCGCGGCCTAGGGGGGGCCCGCGCCCCCCTATGGTTTGGCCAGCCCTTCGACCTTCCTGCGCCGCCTCTTCGCCTATAAGAAGCCCCTGGATCAGAAAACCCTACACAGATTGACGAAACCCACGAAAACCTTCCAGAGCCGCCGCCATCGCGAAGCCAAGATCTGGGGGACAGGATCTCTGTTCCGGCACCCTGCCGGAGCGGGGAAGTGCCCCCGGAAGGCTTCTCCATCGACACCGCTGCCATCTCCACCGCCATCTTCATCACCGCTGCTGCTCCCATGAGGAGGGAGTAGTTCTCCATCGAGGCTCGGGGCTGTACCGGTAGCTATGTGGTTAATCTCTCTACTATGTACTTCAATACAATGATCTCATGAGCTGCTTTACATGATTGAGATTCATCTGAGTTTTGTATCACAATTCATCTATGTGCTACTCTAGCGATGTGTTATTAAAGTAGTTCTATTCCTCCTGCACGTGTGTAAAGGTGACAGTGTGTGCACCGTGTTAGTACTTGGTTTGTGCTATGATCATGATCTCTTGTAGATTATGGAGTTAACTATTGCTATGATATTATTGATGTGATCTATTCCTCCTACATATGCATGAAGGTGACAGTGTGCATGCTATGCTAGTACTCGGTTTAGTCTATTGATCTATCTTACACTAAAGGTTACTTAAACATGAGCATTATTGTGGAGCTTGTTAACTCCGGCATTGAGGGTTCGTGTAATCCTACGCAATGTGTTCATCATCCAACAAAAGTGTAGAGTATGCATTTATCTATTCTGTTATGTGATCAATGTTGAGAGTGTCCACTAGTGAAAGTGTAATCCCTAGGCCTTGTTCCTAAATACTGCTGAGTTACTACTGCTTGTTTATCGTTTTCTTTGCGTTACTACTGCTGCAATACCACCACCATCAATTACACGCCGGCAAGCTATTTTCTGGCACCGTTGCTACTGCTCATATATATTCATACCACCTGTATTTCACTATCTCTTCGCCGAACTAGTGCACCTATTAGGTGTGTTGGGGACACAAGAGACTTCTTGCTTTGTGGTTGCAGGGTTGCATGAGAGGGATATCTTTGACCTCTTCCTCCCTGAGTTCGATAAACCTTGAGTATCCACTTAAGGGAAACTTGCTGCTGTTCTACAAACCTCTGCTCTTGGAGGCCCAACACTGTCTACAGGAAAGGAGGGGGAACGTAGACATCAATGTGCAACGACTAACTGGTTGTGTTGCAGCAATCAGTAGGTTTGTTAGCCGTCTTGGCGAGAAGGCGCTACCTCTGTACAAGTTGCTGAAGAAAACAGACAAATTTGTCTGGGACGATGCAGCTGACGCAGCTCTTCGAGGGTTGAAGGAAATTCTCACCTCCCCACCTATCTTGGCAGCTCCAGCAGAGTCAGAGCCAATGCTCCTTTATCTGGCAGCTACCAACAAAGTCATCAGCCTCGTCATCGTGGTGGAGCGAAAGGAAGAAGGTCATGAATATGACGTCCAAAGACCTGTCTACTACATTAGCGAGGTGCTGACGGAGTCAAAACAAAGGTACCCTCGCTTTCAGAAGCTAGCCTATGGAGTGTTCCTGGGTAGCCGGAAGTTGAGGCACTATTTCCAAGAGCATCCAGTAACAGTCGTGAGCAAGGCTCCGCTGTCTACAATTCTCAACAACGCTGACGCAACAGGACGTACGGCTAAATGGGGCATCGAATTATCCGCCTTCGACATCGCTTACAAGCCCAGGACTGCGGTTAAATCCCAAGTCTTGGCAGATTTCGTCGCAGATTGGACAGAAGCTCCGGATGCAAGTCTGGAGCCGGAACCAGAAACATGGGTCATGCACTTCGACGGATCCAAGCAGCATCAAGGCTCAGGAGCCGGAGTCACCCTAAAGTCCCCTACCGGAGAAGAACTGCAGTATGTTCTGCAGATCCACTTCGAAGCTACTAACAACATGGCGGAATATGAGGCTCTACTACACGGTCTGCGCATCGCTAAGGAAATTGGGATCAAGCACATCATATGCTGTGGAGATTCCGACCTGGTGGCACAACAAGTAGCCGGAACCTGGAACGCCAGAAATTCCGTCATGGCGGCCTACAGAGACGAAGTTGATGAGCTCGCCAAGTGCTTCCTCGGATACGAAGTCAAGTACGTCAGAAGAGACGACAACACAGCGGCAGACATGCTATCCAAGCTCGGATCCGGCAGGAAACAAATTCCGCCTGGCATTTTCCTGGAGCATCTCCGGATACCCTCAGTTAAGGGCGCTAACCCGGAAAACCCAGAGGTGGCTGTGTCTCCGGCTAGGGAAGTGATGGCTATCATTCCGGCTTGGACACAGCCTTTCTGGACTACCTCATCGATCAAAAGTTGCCAGAGGACGAGGTCCTCGCACGACAGATCGTCAGACGAGCAAGAACCTACACAATAGTTGATGGACAGCTCTACAAACGAAGTGCAGCAGGGGTATTTCTTAAATGCGTCTCCAATCAAGATGGCATTGAAATCCTCAGAGAGATCCACGCAGGGGATTGCGGGCATCATGCCGCTCCCAGATCACTCGTTGCAAAAGCTTTTCGGTTAGGTTTCTATTGGCTTACGCCTAAAGAAGACGCTGATAAAATAGTCAAGACCTGCCGAGGTTGTCAGTACTACGCTACTCAACCAAACGCTCCAGCCCAAGAGCTGAAGACCATACCTATCACCTGGCCGTTTGCGGTCTGGGGGCTCGATATGGTTGGTAAGTTAAAAAGATCATCTCCTGGCGGTTTTGAGTACCTCCGGGTCGCTGTGGACAAGGTCCGCAAATGGATCGAGGCTACGCCAGTGAGAAAAGCCGACGGTGCTACGGCACTAAAATTCGTCTGCAGCCTCGTGATGAGATTCGGCATCCCACACAGCATAATCACAGATAATGGCACAAACTTCGCTCAGGGAGAGTTAAGGGATTATTGTGACACAATGGGGATCCGACTGGACCTTGCATCGGTGGCTCATCCACAATCTAACGGTCAGGTTGAACGGGCTAACGGTCTAATATTATCAGGAATTAAGCCGCGCCTTGAAGAACCGCTGCGACGAGCAAATGAGCTTGGGCTGACGAGTTGGAAGCTGTTTTGTGGAGTTTACGAACTACCCCTAACAGATCAACAGGGTTTACACCATTTTTCCTGGTATACGGATCCGAAGCCGTGCTTCCCTCCGACATCATCCACGACTCACCGCGAGTTTCCGCCTACAATGAAGAAACAGCTGACGAGGCCAGACAGCTATCTGTGGACCTGATCGAGGAAGCTCGGAACTTAGCTGACCAGCGTTCCGCCATCTACCAGCAGAAGCTCCGACGCTATCACAGTCATCGAGTTCGGAAACGCTCCTTCATGGCAGGAGACCTGGTCCTCCGCCTTCGACAGGTGAAAGACCATAAGCTGCAATCTCCATGGGAAGGACCCTTCGTCGTTAGCAAAGTGCTTCATAACGGGTCGTACTACCTTGTTGATTTCCGCGAGCTAAGGGATAGACCTGCTAATCGGCACCGGAAGCATAGCGTGAGGATCCGGATGACATCTACGATGAAACAGATCGCCCTTGGAATATCGCACAGCTACGTCCTTTCTACACTTAGCATATTTTTTCCGAGTTATAAACTCTGTAATAGTTATACATGATCAATGAAATAAAGCTTATGGTTCACTCTTTGAGTCTTTTACCTCCTTTACTTGTTCATTTTAGATCGTGTATGTTTTTCCGACTAAAACCGCAGAGCTGGATATTTCCGCCTAGGCGTGTATGAAAGTTGTGATTTTCAAAATCGTCCTTTAGGACGTAAGCTTAAGTTTTCTGATTAAGTTGTTATCTGTTGCGAACTCGTGGATTCCTAGTAGCGATTTCCGGCACCTATGCTTGGGGGCTTGTTTCCGCGGATATGGACGGACTGCCATTGGGCTTCGTCGCCGCTGGCGAGCGTTTCCGGCTAAGGTTTTCCGGCTCGTGGAAGGTCAAGCGGGCAAGCCGGAAAATAACAAAGTCAGCACTTGCTTTCCGACATAAAACAAAACATGCACATAATATTTAACGGATAGCAGGATAAGTGTTTCCGCCCCATGCATAATCGTTTCGTTCCTAGCTACTTAAGAATTTAAAGTCTTATTACAAACCCTCGCTGGGGCCAAAAATGATGCATTGTTTTTCCCGCAGGAATAAAAGTTTTCACTCCCCCTTAGCCGGAGAAGTCTTGCCCTCTGGATCCTGTTCCTTGGCGCCTTCGGCCGGAGAAGACACGTCTTCTTCATTTTCTTTCTCTTCAGAAGCAGCGGTGCTGGTCTTGGGTTCCTCTTGGGGAGCATCCTTGGAGCTGGTCCAGGTAAACTGGGTTCCGGATTCCGCAGGTCGCGCCTTGGCCTCGAGTTCCTCTTGAAGTTCCGCTTCTAAGGGCTCGTCCGCAGGGAGGACGACCTTGTCGTAGAATTCCTCGTGCCGGATCCTGCGCGCGATACGGGTGTCGTAGCCGCTCACTGCATCAAGCAGCGCGCCGACATCCGCATCCGGAGGAACGCCCGTGGTCACTTCATCAAGTTCAAGACCCGGAGCATGTGCTAGGCACATGGTCAAGGCCATTGCAGCTGCGCCTCGGGCTGAAGATGCTTGCAGATCTGTCACCAGCTCCGGCAGAACATCCATCTTACCAATAAGCTTGCGCACGTCGCAAGTGCGGCTCCTCTTGATGTTCAAGTTATAGCATATCTTGCGGGAGGCGGAGATGAGATCTTTGCAGTCATCGCCCGCGAGTTGCAGAAGGTCGTCCCGCGGGAACAAATTCCGGCGCTGTTCCGGGTACCCAAGCGGCTCTGCATAAAAGATAATCAGGATATAAGCACGCAATTTGAGCGCAAAGTAAAAAGAAATCGGAGCAAATATCTTGACAAGGTTCCGATATCATACCCAAGATGTTCTCATTGAGCAAGTCCCAGTGCTGCTCCGCCGTTTCCATATATTTCCGGAGTCCATTGAGCTCTTTTTGCTGCCTCCTGATGGTCTCGCTATCAGCATTCTTTTTCAGCTCCAGCTCGCCCTTTTCCCTGATATGCTCGGAGTTTCTCTCCGCCAGCCGCTTTTCGGCCTGCTCCCTTTTAAGTTCCGCCTCCTTTAGTTTCGTCTCCAGCTCTTGGTACGAGGAGCGCAGGTTCTCAAGTTCAGACGAAGCTGTTGCAAGGGAGGAGGATGCGCCTATAATAACATAAGTTAACAGCAAATCTAAAGTCGGAATTTGGTTAATGACGAAGAAGGCGGAAACCAACCTTGGGCGTCCGCCAGTTGTTTAGCCAGTTCTGCATTTTCATCCTTCATGGTCCGGATATTTTCCGCCTGACTCAGAGTAACGCGGCGCTGCAGGGCAATGTTCTTGTGCAGCTCGTAGTGCAGCGCCTGCTGTTCCTGTAAAATTTAAACAAGGCAGAGTAAAAATTCCGCTGTAGCGATGGTTTCTTTTAAAGCATCATTGCCGGAACTTTTCCGCCATAATGCTTGGGGGCTACTGGTCCATTCTAAAAAACTTTCCCGGAAGTAATCTTTCTCTAAGCATCTAAGCGCTAACTACTTTTTGAGTTTCCGCCTACATGCTTGGGGGCTACTGGGGAGTACCTTTTGCTTGCAGATAAGTTGATCGCAGAACTGGCCAACGTTTTTCTTGAAGTCCTGGATTTCCGATGTCCTCGGAATCAGGCTTCCCCGTGCGTTGTTCAGCATGGCGTTGAGCAGGTCTTGTTCAAGCTCCCACTTCTCCGCCTCAGTCAGCTTGTTGAAAAACTTAGTGGCATACGCCTTGGGGGTGGAAGTGGTGTCAGCCGGATCTCCAAAGTTCTTCGGAAAAACGACCATGTCGCCAGTGCCCTCTCCAGCTTTCTCGGAAGAAGTTACTTCAACCTCTCCTTGGCCTTGTTTTTCCGCCTCTTCTTGGGCAGGGCCTTTGGCCTTAGGATCTTCTTCGCCCGCATGCCCGCTGCTAACCGGAATTATTTCCGGTGGAGTGTTTGCGGCGGGTGGGGGAGATGGATCAGCCTGAGGGGGCGACGGTTGGGGAGGTGGGTGGGAGACGCTTGGTGGAACTGGAGTAGAGGGACCAACAGCCGGAGATTTCTTCATGTATTTTGTGACGGGCTCCTGGCTGGTGGTCCGCGTGGCAGCGGTTTTCGGATTCCTGCAAACAAGTGAAAGGGTTTAGACAAGAGATAATTTCGCAAAGTTAAAATTGCATCATGCTCGGAAACTTACGGGGCGCCGGGGATGATGGGGCGTGTGCCCTGGCCAGCTGTCGAGAGCATTCTTAGACGCGCACGCTCCGCTTTCCTTGAGTCTAGCGGAGGTGGTTTTGTCGTCTTCGGCTTCTTGGCGGAGGCCTCGCCGCTAGCTCCGGCTTCAGAGCCGGAAGCTTTGGCGCGGGGACGCTTTGTAGGTCGAGGGGCCGCCTTGCGGGGTGCCTGGTCCTCTTCCTCCTCGTCGTCTTCCGGAGCCTCCTCCGCCGTGTCGCCGGTGACGGGGACGCGAATGATGGTGCGGAAGTTTTCCTCCGCCAAAGTGTTGAGCTGGAAGGAAAATGAACAAGAGTTAGAGTTAAACATCAAAAAACTTGGGAAGTTTGAAGCAACGGAAAGAACAAAGCTTACCGGAGGACACTGATCGTTCGTGTAAATATCCTTGAACAGTTCCGGGACCTGTTGGCCCCTCGGAATCTTCACCAGCGTCTTGAGCCTTCTCTTCAGAGAGTCGGCCGGAAGATCGTGGCGGGTAACCCGGAGAAGATCATCCGCCCCAGTATAAGCGCATATCAGGCGCGCGTTGTAGCGTAGAGGCTGGATTCTCCGGGAAAACCAGCTAAGTGTGAGCTGGGCTCCGGTCAGTCCGTCGTGGACTAGCCTGGAGATTCTCCGCGCGGCCTTCTCCAAGATCGGAGTCGTGGCGAGTGAAGGTACGAAGCTCCAGCTTGCAAGTTCTTCCGGGAGGTTCGTTGACAAATTGGGGCAGGCCTTCGTGGACTTCCGGACTGAAGCATTCTTCTCATAGAACCATCCGGCATTCCAAGCATCGGACGGATTCATGCGAGTCGTGGGGAGGATACATGCGGTTAGGGCGGAGCATAAATGTCATGCTTCCGCAGTTCACCATTGCTTTGTCCTTGGTTTCTTTCTTCACCCGGAAAAAGAATTGCCACAATTTGACATCTGGCCGGATCCCAAGATGTCCTTCACAGAGAGTCACGAAGTTGGACAAGAGAAGGTATGAATTTGGGCAAATGTTGTGGGGCTGGAGCCCGTAGGTGTTGAGGATGGAGAGAAAAAATTCCGAACAAGGGAGTGAAAGTCCGCGTTCCACCCAAGCCTTGGTCATGACAATTTCTCCGGCTTCTGGTTTGGGGACGTCGGAGTCACGAGTGAAACTCCAGTGTGTGGAGATCATGCCCTCGTTCTGGAGCTCTCTAAGCTCCACGTCGGTGGTCGCGCAAGGCCACCATTGACCCCGTTCTCCTTCGCGGATCCGGGCCTTGGACGCCCTCTTGTTTTCCGCCTCCTGCACCTTTGCTGCCATCCGAGCTTGTCCCTCGAGTTCTTCTTGGAGCTCTTGGAGGGTAGGGATCCGGCCCGAGCGGTCTTTGGAAGATGCGGAAAAAGGTTGAGCTACTCCGATCTCGGAAACATACGGTGGCAGGAATGATATGGGATCCGGGCATATGGGTTCTATTTGGTTGGGATCCGGGCTACTCGAAGAGCTACCAGTACAAAGTGACGATTCGAGTGGCATGCTTCCGGCTGCACCCATACAAAGTGTTTGAGTACCCGGATCACTAAGTCTATCTTCTACACTAGGTTGTCTTCTACAAGGCCGGTGTACTTACCGCTAATGGCGCGGTGGCTCGACGGAACTCCGGCGAAGATGAGGTCGCCGAACTTGAAAGAAATCGTCCCGCGTGACCACGAATCGGGGGCGGAGCGAATTTCTCGTTCAAACGTGGGAATCTTGGCGCGAGGGGAGCCTTGGTTCGGCGGCGCGCGAAGTTCACCGTGGTGAGGCTCGCCGGAATCGAGATCTGGCGGGCGGAGCGGCGCGAGGAGGAAGACGATGTGGTGAGAGGGGGTGAAAAGAATGGATTTTTACCGGGCCGCGGAGTATTTATAGGCCGCGCTCGGAGATTCGGGATCCGGATCCAACGGTGGAAACTGAACGGTCACGCCGTTGGATGGATGACACGTGTTTAGGTCAACTGCGGTAAAACGACGTGGAGGTAACTTAACCCTGCACTCCCGAAAATTCCGGCTGAAGATTTGCATCTGCGAAAATTTAGCGCGGGAAATGAGGAAGTTGTGCGCGGGAAATGTGGAACTTCCATTGTTAAGTATGATCTGAAGATGAAGGATTTCCAGAACCGTTTGAGTCTTTTAAGATTCCGGGTAATTCCGTGAAGATAAGTTGTCTCTCATTCGAGCAGGGAGTAACCCGGAAATGTTCTTTGGAACGTCGATGGATGAAGTCCCGCGGGATGGGAGCATTTTCCGGCTATAAGTTGGAAAAAGAAGAAAATGCAAAGTTGGAGCTCTTCAAGTTTCTCCGCGTTACCAACGTTTGCCGAAGATCATGATGGACCAAAGAAGGTGGAAACCGCAGTAAACTCGGAGAACTCTCGGGGGCTACTGTTGTGGGTATACTTCATGGGTGTACCATCGACGGTGCCTAGATCCGGCAAGCCCGGGTGGCCCATGACGGTGATGAGGCATGTGGCCCATCGGGCGGCCCGATTCTTGTTGATCATGAAGGAAGAAGTCCAGCCTCAGATCGGCAGGCCGGATCCGTACCGACCTTAGGAGTAACCCGGATCCATGGAGGCCCATGAGGAACCCGGATCCAGTACGACGTGTATGGAAGGCGGATCCGTGACGTGCACGGCAAGATATTGTACCGTAGCTAGGCTATCTGTAATCCGGCTAGGACTCTCCATGTAAACCCTAGATCCGTGCGCCTTTATAAGCCGGATCCCGGGACCCCTAGAGGGACAACCACAACTCATTGTAACAACGCGAAAGCGCCCAGATAATTCCAGACAAGCAGCAGTAGGCCCTGTCATCGTGCAGGTGTTCCGAAGCTGGGTAACTCGCGTACCACCGTCCCGAGAGCACTCCGCCCTATGGCCCCTACTTCTTCTCCCCCTCGTGAGGATCCCTCCTCCGAGGTACCGTCGATTAGGCAACGACAGGGAGTATGTGGCCGGTCCGCCTTCTATCGGTGTGACATCATTTTCGGCCCAAATGTAAATCAGGATTCCGTCTGTCCATGGTTTTTTTTTTTTGCATTGCTCCGCTTGGTCCCAAATTTTATGCGCTCTTGTCTACACATATCAAAATATAAACCTCGGCCACGGCCTCTTGCGGTCCTGCTCGTTATTGTAAAGGCAAAACTCCAATTTACCCTTTTATATACTATAATCATGTTGATGTACAAACACATTAATTTTTTCTTTTGTGTTGAAAACAACCGAGTGATGTCCGCATAACTGCTAGTCAGTGTCGTGGTGTTCTGAAATTTGCATATTTTTTCTCGAAATGGGGGTATCTCCCGAGCTGCATCAATCGATGCACACAACCATTTTATTGCATCGTTTCAAAATTCTCTGAAATTTACATGTCACTTTTTAAAATGGAATTGTGTTGATGCTAACACACACTCGGCTTTGTGCGGAGACGACCGAGAGTGTAGTTCGGTGCCGCGCGGGCTCTGAAATTTCGCATGCTACTCCAACTAACCTCGTTTGCCCGCGTAGACTCAAGCTTTCATTTGAACACGAGCCGAGCTGAGCAAAGGAGCCGAGACAAGCCGAGCCGACCGAGAGCAGTGCAAAAGTACTAGGCTGGTAGAGGTCCGTGGTGGATAATCTGTGTCAGAGATCCGTAGCGTAGCCTTTTGAGGGCCGCAGGGAGGCAGCTCGCGGCGGGACCCACCCCATTAAGGCCGGTGCCAGCGCAGGCTGGAGGGGAGGCGGTAGCGGCGGCGATGGGGCGGGAGAGGGGCGGTAGGCGGGCGGGAGTGGAGCGGCGGGCGCCGGCTGGCTCGCCCGGCGGTAGCGCCCGCTACCGCCGGGTGTCGCCCGCGTAGGCGGCGAGATGGAGGCGGGAGCGGGGCGGGGAGGCGGCGGCGCGTTGGCGGGCAGGCGGGAAGGCGACGGGCGGTAGGCGGGCGGGAGGCGAAGTGGAGGCGGGCGGGAGGCGAAGTGAGGCGGCGGGAAGCGAGCGGGAGAGCAGCGGGAGCAGGGCGGGAGCAGGGCTAGAGTAGAATTTTTATTTATTATGTAATTTTTAATATTTATTATGCAATTTATTAACTATTATGTAATCGGAAATATTTTAAGTTGAATAAAATATTTTCTTGCATTATTTTGAATGTCTAAACAAAATCGAGTGAAATAACTTAATGTGGAAAAGAAATGGTGATGTGGAGGGGAGAGAAGTGAGAGTGGGGACTATAGCCCATGCATTGGCACCGTGTGGTGAGAGTGGGGTGAGAGTGGGGTGAGAGTGGCCCAAAAGCTGACGTGGCGGGGCGGGAGTGGGGCGTTGGGTTGGCACCAGCCTAAGGAGCCCACCGGGCTCCCAGCCAGGGCATGGCAGGCGAAGCAGGACAGGGTCTATACCCTGCGGAATTTCTCACGAGGATGGACGCGGGGGTGCTAGCTCTCACAAGTAGTAGCATTTGTATGGGAAACTCCTCACATGACGAAACGGATCGAGTACCCAGCCCGCTGTGTCGACGACGTACGCGTACGTCGGAGTCCGACCATGGTGGCTGCAGCGCAGGCCGGAGCGGCGGCAGGTGGCGGACCGATGGATGGACCGGTGAAAGGAACTGGGCTCGCCACCATATTATTACCTATATCAAAGTTGAACCCTTTTACTGGAAGGAGATCAATTTGGGTACTGTTCCCTCCACGTTTTCCTCCAACCAAATTTAAACACGTACTCTCTTTTTACTGTACACACGCGAGCGGTTCCTGTAAATGCGCCAGATTTGTTTCTTTTCCTCCTTTTTTTCCGTATGTACAACTCGCGGTTACCGGGAGCCAGCCGGTGGATCCATAAATTGTGGGCCGGTTTCCTTCTTTTCTTTCCTTCTGATTACCTCTAATTTCCGGTGCTCCCGGTCTTCACCGATCGTGCATGTCTTTGGATTTCCACGGGCATCCTCTCATTGACACGTATTGGGTACTGTTCCCTCCACGTTTTCCTCCAACCAAATTTAAACACGTACTCTCTTTTTACTGTACACACGCGAGCGGTTCCTGTAAATGCGCCAGATTTGTTTCTTTTCCTCCTTTTTTTCCGTATGTACAACTCGCGGTTACCGGGAGCCAGCCGGTGGATCCATAAATTGTGGGCCGGTTTCCTTCTTTTCTTTCCTTCTGATTACCTCTAATTTCCGGTGCTCCCGGTCTTCACCGATCGTGCATGTCTTTGGATTTCCACGGGCATCCTCTCATTGACACGTATCTTTTTTACGTGTCCATCTTCTTTCTCCATCCTTCTTTCAACCGCTTTTCTTTTCCCTTAATTTCCGAGTCCATACCTAGCTTACAGGATTGCGTCGGCGAATCCGGCGTTTCTTCCTTCATCATGTTCTTCTTCTTTCTCATTCGGATTTTCTTGCCTCTGTGTTTTGCCAGGTTCTAATCGTTTGTTTCCCTCTGCTTCTGCCTCATATTTTGCGTTCTTTGTCCTCATATTTTGAGTTCTTTGTCCTGGCTGAGTTCATCTTCTTTGTTGCAGGTTTCAATATGAGCAGGGATGGCGGGGCGAGGCCGCCGCCTCTGCATTTGCTTCTGTCGCGGCCCCATGGGTTGGAGGACTTAACTTCTATCCATGCTCAGATGGCGTTCTTGCCATTGCCTGCGCCGTCTGTGCCGCCGCTTCCGTCATCCATACCCTTGCATCCGTCTTCGTCGCCGTGTAGCCGGCCTGGCCTGGATGAGCTGTCTTTTGGGTCGATGGGTCATTGCTCATCGTGTTCCCGCGGGCGTGCCCTAGGCTTCTCTGCCACCGCTGGTGTTGTTGGCGCCCCAGTTGTTGATTCGGTTGTTGTTGCTGCTGCCTCCGATCATCTGCCGTCTCGGGCTTCTCTGCCGCCGCTGGTGTTGTTGGCGCCCCAGTTGTTGATTCGGTTGTTGCTGCTGCTTCCGATCATCTGCCGTCTCAGGTTTTTGTCTTGTTTGCTGCTAATTCTCTGGCTGTTACGCGGCCTGGTGCGAGTGTATACCGGGGATCTGGTTGTTCCTGTGGGTGGTCACTTTTCGCTTCGGTTCATCCACCTCTACGTCGGCGGCTTCATCTGCAAGGTGTTGCTCCCGCTGCCGCTGTTGGCTGTGGCCCTTCTTTGCCAGCTGTGTGTGTTCCTTTCTGTCTGCTGCCTCTCGTGTTCCTCTGCTGATTGCTGGCTCTATCCACTCTTCTTCGCCTGTGCGTCGTCAGACTTCTGATTCTTCATGCTCTTGGCATCGTCAGACTGCTGATTCTTCATGCTCTTGGCCAGGGTGGACCTACCGTTAATCGTTCCATTGCCTCCTCAACTTTGTCCGCTGTTGCTTCTTCCAGGTAGAGGCTTGGAGGCGGGAGATAGGGTTAGGCAAGCACCCTGTTGAAGAGGTTCCTGATGCAGCTGTCGTTGGTAATTCCTTCTTCTGTCTTACCTGTAGTTTCTCCTGTCTCTGCAGTTTCAGAATTTTTAACTTAGCGATGGGTGGAGCAAATCAAAGAGATGGGATGTTAATGTTGGTAGGTAGCATAGCATTTTTTCATATCTTTTTGTTCGTAAGGCAAAATATATTAAAGGTGTAGGATTGCACCTTACACATGACACTGGGATGCTAAATTAGGGATAGTAGTACAGATGATGTGGAATAGGGGTGTTCATCTATCAAGCTACTCAACTATCAAATCGATGCCAGTTTTATTAATTAGGATGTTGTGTTCACATGGTTGTGTTACTGAAAAATTTAAATCAGTATGGATGGAAGAAAACCAGCGTCCACCAAAAGAATAAGAATATAGGATGCCCAATCCATTGCTTTAAGTGTCATAGATATACTTATAACATATGCCGTATTATATTATGGTGTAATTGTGTTGCCATTTAAGCATATTTAATAATATGCCTGGGTTGTCTATTCTGGTTCAAAGTTTAGTCAGCTTCGCCTGGGTCTTGCCTGCCTCCTGTTTTATGAAACTTTGTTAGATATTATGCCCTGATTATTTTCTTGCTTTTTTTTATCTTCCCGTGTTTGTTCAGCATGATTGTCGTACCATGCACTTGCAACCATTGTCTCTCAGACAGTGAGACACTGGTAATGTTTGAAAGGTACACTTTGCATGAATTAGGAAGATTTTCCTACCACGTAGTTGAGGTAGCTGTTTATTTCAGAAAGAATGTGCCCTGGTTTATGCACCCTTCTTTTTGACTAAAGAGTTATGTGCTGTTTATTTTTGTAGGCATTATTCAGATGCACCCGGGTTGTTCTTCGTTCACCTTTGCTCCTTTTATTAATTCTTACGCTAGGCGGTTCCTTATCCTTTATTGGCGTCGCTTTCTGGGGCAAGTTCCTCTAATCCTGGTTTGCTTGCTGTTACTTCTGGTCTTGCTTTGCTTTTTATATCCTACCTTCTGGTTTCTTTGTGTTTTTTTTTTTTTACTTTTCACTTATTCGTTTTGCTTATGTTTTGCTTTTTCTAGGCCTTTACATGGACTCTTCTGACGATGAATCTCCTGCTGGGTTGCCGTGTCCACCTGCTGATTCGCTCTGTGGTGAGGGTGGTCTGCCTGCCTCACGCCGCTGGACTCCCTCTTCCACCCATTCATTCTGACGGTTTCGAACTTTCAATCATATTGGTACACCTGCTCCTTCGCTGTCTTCTGCTGGTCATCCTATCTATGGTTGTCATTTTGGGGCTGAATCGTTTCTGGCTCTGCCTTCTGATAACATGCCTACTGCGCCGGTATTGTCTTTAGGTATAGGATCTCGCAGTTTGCGTCCAGGTACGGATTGTTCATTTGTTTTGCTTTTTGCCTATTCTTGCGAACCTCACTATGCAGAGTTCAACGCCTCCAGTATCTATTCCACCGGTGAGGCCTGCAGCCTCTTCTCTCTTCCTCACCGTCTCTCAATCAGTTCTTTTCGGTTTTCCTACGAATCTAGGTTTATCTTTTTCCTTGGATTTAGCATTCTATTTCTTCTTTGGTTTGGTTTCACTCCCTTGCTTACTGTCTGATCCTTGCTGTTTATTATATTCCTCATTGTTTACACTTATTTGCTTACTTAGATCTGTCCAATACCCTGCACTTTACTGTACATTTATCATGGCTACTGATTTTCCAGATTTCTATATGTTTATCATGGGTGTCGATGTTTACTAATCATCCTATGTTGCAGGAAATTTGCAGTAGTAGCAATGCAAGCAATCTCGGTCAGAGATATCAAACCTCGAGGATCTCCGAGGCGTGCTGTTGTGCGCATCACACGGATGTGGGACAATATGAACAAACAGCATGAGCGCTATGAGATAGGCTTCATGTTCGTTGATCATATGGTACTTTCTTCACACCAGCATGCATTACCGATCCCTTTACCGTTTCCTGCACATGAAACATATGCAATTAGTCTACCCTTAAGATCCAATTATTTATCAATTTTTACATACTCTGAGTAATTAAACCATCAACAATTTTGTTGTCTAACATCATGCAAGCCTATTTAGCTATCTTTTCGTACTTGCTCTATTCTCCTCAGCATTACCTTTTGGTACCTTTACTTTTCGATATATATCATCACTGCCTGCACTGACACTTGTGCTGTCCATTCAGTCATTGTCGCCTGCACTCAAAATGCATGCAATCAGCTTCACACTCCCATTCTATTGATATTCTTACAATGTTACACATTTGCCTTAGTCACGAACAACATGTCCCATCAAATGTACATTTACACTGTACTGATGCTGCAGGGATAGAAGTTTCTCTACTCTCAGACCGGATAGACCAATTTAAAGACGAACTAAAGGAAGGCATACTTTACAAGCTGTAGTCGTTTATGATCATTGGCCCCCGGAAGAATTATAGAGCAGGAGATCACTATTATAGGATTCGGATTTCACGGAACACAAAAGTAAGGAGAACATGCCTGAGACTGTGAACTTCCCCCTATATACATCGTTGCAAAGTCCTTTGATGCTCCTATCAGGTTTCTATTAGAAGCAAGGCATGCATTGTACACCATGCTGTCTGCACATGCTCATTTTGTTTCCTATGTATGCGCCTGCTAAACAACACTTGATCTACGCAGGTACAAGCTGAAGGTTAGCGTAACACATGTGGAACCAAACGCTGACAATGTGCCCGTCACTGACCACTTGACGTTCCTCGGCGAGAGCAGCGAGGCTCTCGCAGGAAAAGAGGCAGATCTTCTTGCTCCACTCACTAAATGCCGTCCTTATTATGTCCCCGCTGCTATTAGTGCCACAGTTGGCAAGAAGTGCACTATCATCGCCAAGGTAGACCAGGAGACCTACGATGCTGATCCTCGGATAGTGTTTCTTACCGTCTCGAAGACCCAGCTAATCACTAACACAGTGCCTCAGATCTTCTACCGACACTAGCCTTGCAATAGCTGATAAGACGATCGCTCCAGCCGATGACCTCGAAGGCACACAGGGCCACCTCCCAGAAGGCTCCAGCTCACAGGCAACGCCTCCGAACGATATAACTGGACCAGCCGATGATGACGAAGCAGAGGTAACAAGTAGCCTACACGGTTCTCTATAAATAACTGCTCCGATGTGTTCTAATTTCTTTTTCTACCAGGACATGGGTAAGGAAATCAAACATAAGAAGTGAAAGAACACCAACGACAAGAAATAAGGACCTGCCAAGGCATTATTCAAAGGGAAGAAGTAGCATTAGCCTTGCCAGGTTATTGTCTAGCCCAGCTGATGATTATGTACCTCATATCTCATCGTAACCATCCACTGATTCTACATGTTATTTTGATTATAGGCTGTCATCACAGGACAAGGCTAGGACAAGCGCATCGTCAAGGAAATCAAGCAAGTAAACCAACCACCCAGCTGCAAATAAAGCTTCTCATCAACCTGCCAGCTTATGCTATTAGGTCTATCTTAACTAATAGTATCCTAGGTGAATAGCCTTGCAGTCTCCTAAGATTGCATACCCAAAACTCAATGTGTGAGTGTTTGCTCTTCAAATCGCAAGTACGATTATCTATGTACAGTTATCCAATATGCATACCTTTAATTATCCACTACTATTTGTACCCTAAGACTTAATAAAGCAGCACTGTTCTAACTATTCTACCAATCTATCCTTTATTACTGTTAGTCTGGTACTTTCTTCCGTTGGCTTACATATACCGCGGCGACTCCATCAGTTGTTGCTAAGCCTGCCAACTCCTTCATTATTAACCTCCTGAATGTGCCTCAAGGTCACACAGAACCTGTTATGAACTATTCAGCGTCTTTTCTCCTGAAAGCTCCTGTACGGCACTACAACCTAATGCAACAGCCAACAACGCCCCTAGATTCAAATATCAAATAGGCTTATCTGCCGTCTCTCACATCACCAGAGAAGAGACTAAAGTAGCTCTGTTGTCTCTTACATTGTTACACAAGAGGGTAAAATGTCTTGCCAAATTAACTGTTCCAAAAACAAATACATCTGTGCAACTTATACTTTATCCCCATTGGTTTTATTTGTACAGATTTAAATCTTACATAGATCCTCCCTCACTACACTACGAACAAAACTATTCAAATTGTTCTTTAAAATTTATTTTTCTGATTACAGATGATAAGCCCACATACAAGAAAATCTTACGTAGATCCTCCCTCACTACACTACGAACAAAACTATTTAAATTGTTTTTTAAAATTTATTTTTGTGATTACAGATGATAACCGTATACTCCTGTTGCACAACCTTTACTGTTTTCAGCTATTACATTGTTCCTTTTAGCTTATCTTTCGATCTAAATACTCAGATTTCTTCTTACAGTGTCTCCTCCAGATGATGCTGCCGTATATGCTATGCATTTTAGCTTCCAAAACATGCACACAAGCAATTCAGTTACGAAAGACAGTTTTGCAACCAAATTTAAAGCAACATTTCCCCACATACACGAGCACGGAGACGGCAGAATCATACCAGACCATCGACCCCGTCCCGGCGGACGGTGGCAATGACCAATCGCTGGTCGCGGCAAAGTCGACGGGCGCTGCCTCCACCCAGGCACAGCCGACGGGCCTCACCTCCGCCCAGGCACAGCTTCGTCACGAGAGAGGCATCGTCACCTCCCTCTGCTCGCCCTATGTGCTCAGCTGCCTCGGCTCCCGGGCCGCCGCGGGCGGAAGCGAGCTCGTGCTCGGCGGCTCACTCGCCGACGAAGCGAAGAGAAACGCAGATAGCTTCGAGGAGGGTGCCGTCTCAGATCCCCGCCTTCTTCCACCGATCCAACCGCAACTACGCCCGGCACTCACGTGGATCCTATTGCAAGGATTCAGCAGAGGCATAGCACGACGGAACCATCCTCCGGGGAAGAAGATAGAGCTAGGTGATAGCAACTCGATCCACTTTTTTTTTTTCCTCTTAACTTCTTAAGCAACACCAAAGGCACTCACTGATTCACTGGCTCCCCTCCGCTGACTTCCTTATTTCAGTTTTCAGACAACAGTGCACATCAACATTGACACGTTACAGTCTAAATGGGCCTCAAAGAAATGACGACCCTATCTGTGGCCTTCTGAAAAAATTACGCTGCCGGCTGTTTCAGGCTTTCAGCCATAAGTTTTATATGTTTCTTAACAAAAAAAATTAAAGATAATTTGAAATTACGCTGCCGGCTGTTTCAGCCATAAGTTTTATATGTTTCTTAACAAAAAATTAAAGATAATTTGAAATCTAAACCACGTATTAGACAGCACGGGCGCGGCGTGCGCCGCGCCACAAACTTCCTAGTTTAATTTAGGGTCGCGCTCTTGACCAGTCAGGCCAGGCCCCGCTCCAGCTCGGCTCACACGCTTTACGACAGACATGATTAAAAAAGTCTCATTATTCTCTTTCCTCCACATCATCAAAATCATTAAATCAGCTATAACTACCACTTACAGACAGCTGAGTCACCACCACTGTACATGCCCTAAGGACCCTAATACGCAGCGCAAAACGACAAGCTAGAGCAAACGAGATAAAACTAACGCAAAACCAAGTAATCATGAATCCTTTCCGCTTACGACCAGATCCAGTAGCGCTCAACGGGGGAACATGTCTCATCCCATCCTTCTGTTTGCGACGCATGGCGTTTCGACCACATCACTTGCCGTTAAGGACGCTAATCCGCTTTGCAAAACGACAAGCTAGAGCGCAGGTACAAACTAATCACGACCGACTTCCGTATACGACCGAATTAACAACAACGGGGGAACATGTCTCGTCCCATCCCCAACATGCCTCCCGAACGTCCTTCTTCATCGTACGGGCCGGGTTCAATCCATTTTGCTGGACCTCTCGTGCACGGACATCCCACGGAGCGACACAGACCGAGCGATTGCCTGCGCTGCCCCCGTAATGACTGCTTTGACCGCCGCAGTCGCGCTAACGCGAACAAGACAATGCAAGGGCACCGACGTCTTTCGGCGTGAAAGTTTAGTTTCCCTCCAACTCTCGATTTAGATTTCGGCCGTTTTGTTTTGCACGAAGCCCCTTCCCGTTCCAGGAACACGCTGCCATTCCTAATCCAGAAAAGACCCACTTGCCTTTCCCCTTCTTTTTTCACGAGGGTCGGCGGAGCCAGCGGGCGAAACAGCCGGTGCGCACACAGCTGGCTCTCACGCGCCAATAGCGTGTCCGCCGTCGAATGCATCGGACGGTGGAAAGAGTGGAGCTGGTGATGCGGTCTCACCTGCCCTCGAGTCTGGCCGTGGTCAACGAGGGGGAGAGCAGCAGCTGCGCAGGTGTGGAGTACATCAAGAGATAAGATAAAAACCCACCGTACAAACCAAAGGAAAACTCGGGCAAACGAGCCAAATGAAAAGCAGACAAAAACCATAGCCCTTACGTGGCGGAAACTTTGTACAGATTGTTAGGGCATCTCCAGAGACCCAAACCCAAAACTGACTACGGATGGGTCAAAACTGCACCCCGCGGGGGCAACCCATAAAAGCGGACCCTCTTACCGTCGGTTTTGACCCGAAACTGACGCAAATTTGGTAGCGATTTGGGGCGAGGCGGACATGAGCGCGCGTCCATCTGTGGTCGTTCTGTCCGACCGGACACGCGTTCTGGCGTATTTGATAGAGAGACAAAAGCAACCCAGTAGACCCCGCAGCATTCTGGCCCGCGGAAAGGGCGGCGACGAACAGGGGCCGCACGCCCAGGGAGGCGGACATGGCCGTGCACGCGGCGAGGAACGGGACCTACGCCCGCCAGCAACACGGCCAGGGCTAGGAGGAGGCCGGCGGCGCGCGAGCTTGAGGTCGGCCACGGCCAGCGCCACTGCTCGCCTCCATTGCCACGGCCGAGCCACGTCCGTCTGTCCTGGCTGTGCCCGGCATCACCCTCGCACGTTCCTGTTTCGCATTCATGTTTCTGAAGTAGTACTACTAGTAGGGAAGAAGGAGGAACATTTGTTTGGGTTTAGGAGCGTTGGGAGCTAAATTGCGTCACGGACGTCCCTGCCTATCCGCGCGTCCGGAGATTGACCCGAACAACCAAAATCAGACAGCCCAATATATCCACTTAGATCGAAGCGTTGAAGATGCCCTTACCTAGCCTAGGGCGCACATGATGCAAAAGCGCCTTTCAACATCAGCACGGCACGGCACGGCGGCGGGCACGGGACGCGGCAGGATATGGTTTTGTTTGTACTTTGCGGCGTCGGCGGTCGTCTCCATCCGACCACCGCGAACGAGGCCATTCATTCACGGATCACCGTATCTAAGCGGCATGTCGGCACTGTTTTGGATCCGCTTCATCCATCATGGCTGGGAAAGCACCAGCTGTTGCGCGAGCGTACAATGTACTCTGCATGGACGATGATGATGGGACTTGGATATATGGATTTCAGTCTGCACGGCACTTGATCAACACATTTTACAGTTTCTATACTACGTACGTACATCAGTATCACCATGGAATTAAATTATCCAGAGCGCCACTACGCCACTGTTGTTGTTGTTTATTAAAACCCTTGAATTCGGAACAGCAAAAATAGCTCCGGCCTAAGGGAGTAGAGAAATTTTAACCAATCTGGGGACAAATCACATACAATTCTACACAAAAACGAGTAAATGGAGAAAATTGACATCGAGTGTGGGGTCCAAGTGCTAGCAATGAAACAAAAAAATCATAGTAATCATCAACGTTTGAGTGAGCTAAACCTTATAACTGTGCCTATTATTGGGCCCTATGACCCTATTTAAACCGATCGAAACTCACAAGGAAGAAATATAAATAGCGGCAAAAAAGGGCTTACCACACTGGGTAGTCCGTTCATATCCACGAAGGCGGGGCTCTGGTGGCATCCTGACGAAATCTATCATGTAGTAGAGCTCCTTGCTGGTGACATCCTTGATGAGGAGGACCAAATTAGTCGGCAATGCCTAGTTCTCTCTTAGGAGATAAAGAGGTAAGAAGAGAAATGTGGAATTGAAAAAAGTGACCATCTTCGTCTTACATTATAATACTACTTATCTTTTTTTTTAAAAAAAATAGAATAAATCAGAATGGAGAGTATGCGATAAGCTAGGTGCCTACCCATCTAACATCATAACGCCAGGTGATTACGAGAAAGAGCTACATATGAAGAAAAGAAAATCGTGCTCATTCAAAACCGTACAATTGTAGCTGACCCAACAAGGTAGACGAGGTTACAAATTACCAATTGATCCCATTATCACAAATAAAGACAAGCAACTTGCCCGGCTGGATCCGCGCTGTTAATTCTCGCGTCTCCGTCCAAACCAAAATCATTACTGAAATCTTTGTCTTGAGCTTAATTTGGCGCTTGGACTGTGCCCCGAGGGAGGCTACAGGCATCCGGCACGCACATCCCACGGTAGGTTGGACACGGGACATGACACTGTTTGTTTAAGCAGCATTACATATAGCTTGTGGAAAAACTCTGAGGGCTAGACTAAACTAATATCTAGGAACATGCCAATGGAGGCTGATCACATGGAGTTTAACATGGGCAGAATGCTTGACCAGAGTACCAGAGACACAGGGCAGAGCTAGCCAGAGACCTGTGATTAACGTGATCTTGATTTGTGCTGATCCGTCATCAACGGAGATCAACATGACAACATACTATGTGCTAATATGGAAAGTTAAAATAAGTGTCGTTTGTTTGTTATGGCTAGCCATAGGCTAGAAATATTTGTCTAGAGATTTCACATGGACAGGATGGTATTGTTTCAGTCGAATGGAGGCCTAGTCTACATGGCTAGTCTACACTACAATAGCAGATGCACGATTCTATTTTTAGAATATGATTTACAAAAAGCGGTTAATATGAAACTAATTTTATGTTTTTTTGAAGAGCTTTCGGGGCTAAAAATTAATTTCCATAAGAGTGAGATCTTCAGTTTTGGAAAAGCCAATGAGGAGGAGGATCAGTACAGACAGATCTTTGGATGTGACGTTGGTGCACTCCCCTTTAGATACTTGGGGATTCCTATCCACTATAGGAAGCTCAAAAATTCTGATTGGTATCCGGTAGAAACCCGATTTGAGAGTAAGTTGGGATGCTGGAAAGAGAAATTACTATCCTACGATGATAGGTTAGTCCTTATCAATTCAATATTAACTAGCTTATCGATGTTTATGTTGTCTTTCCTACAAATACCTATTGGGGTAAGGAAACGTTTGGACTTCTACAGATCTAGATTCTTTTGCCAGTCTGATGAACATAAAAAGAAATATAGGCTTACCAAATGGAATATTTTATGTCGGCCTAAGGATCAAGGGGGCTTAGGTATTGAGGTTCTCGAAATCAAAAACAGATGTTTATTGAACAAATGGCTGTTTAAACTTCTGAATGAGGACGGGGTGTGGCAAGAATTGCTACAAGCCAAATACTTAAGATAAAAGACCTTAGCGGAAGTACATGATAAGCCTACTGATTCCCCCTTTTGGAAGGGGTTCATGGGAGTTAAGAAAGATTTTCTTTCTAGAGGTTATTTTAAAGTTGGAAGTGGGACGGGTACACGTTTCTAGGAAGATATATGGTGGGGAAATAGGTCTTTAGCTCAGCAATATCCGTCTTTATATAATATTGTTCATCATAAAAATGTAACAATAGCTCATGTGTTAGCCCAAACTCCTCTGAATATTGGTTTCCGACGGGTGTTGAATGGTAACAAATGGACTTCCTGGTTACAACTGTGTCGCAAATTGATGAGGGTAAACTTGAATGAAGAGAGTGACCGTTTTGTATGAAATCTCACACCTACTGATTTATTTACGGTTAAGTCTATGTATGAGGATATTATGAGTGATCATACCCCTTTTTAAGAAAGTATCTTTGGAAGTAGAAAATTCCCCTCAAGATAAAGATATTCATGTGGTTTTTGAGCAATAAGGTTCTGTTAACCAAGGATAATTTAGTCAAACGACACTGGAGTGGGTGCATGATATGTGTTTTCTGTGGAGAAGAGGAGACTATTCAACACCTATTCTTCGAGTGTCCTTTTGCTAAACTTCTTTGGCGTACAGTAAATTTCACTTATGACCTTCCACCTCCAACCAATACTAATAATATGTTTGGTAATTGGTTGAATGGAGTAGATACAATCTAAGGCTTTTATCCGGATTGGGGTTTCTGCTTTATCTTGGTCTATGTGGAGGACCAGAAATGATATTATATTTAACAAAAAACAATCTTTTCATTTCTTGCAGGTTAACCATATGGTGTCACATTGGGTCCAGCTTTGGACTATCCTGTCGCCGGAGAGACAGCGGGATGCCATGGTTTCTGCATGCACACGGCTCTAGATGGTCGCTCAGGATATCTGGTGCCAGGCTGGCTGGCGTCATACTAGGAGATTACTTTGATGGTTACTCCGAGTAGTTTGTGTTTTTTTTCGCTGGTTGATTTTTGTATCAATCCTGGCCGATGCTTGAGTTATAAAACTTGATTTTTTAATAAACGGCCGTGTGCATCATCATAATGCAGAAGCCGGGGTGATACTCCCCATTTCGAAAAAAGTGTGTAAGCCCAGTGCTCGTCCATTGTCAAGTGGAGGAAGAAGTTCTGAACGTTAATGCGAGGTACCTGTATTGAGGATTGACCAGTCCGATCTCATGAAGTTGTTAGCATAAAACCATCATATTTCTGGCTAAATGTTACCTTGAGTACCAGTTTATGTTTTGGGAGAAGAAACAACCACATTTTGCTAAATTTTCTCAAAAACACTAATCGTACCTTGATTACGAATTGACACGAAAATCGGTAGGTGGGGCCCACCTTTCAGTGCTAATTTGCTGACATAGATTAGAATCCACATGTCTGATCATATTAGGAAAAACAAAAATAAACACATAAAAAAGTGGAAATAAAATAGAAAAAGGGAGTCATCTCCCACCCGCAGCCTCCCTCCACTCCACCCCACCACCGGCGTACTCCGGTGACGCGGGCCGCCGCCGCCCACCAGCGAGTCAGAGGCAGGTCACCGCTGTTGCGCCCCCCCCCCCCCCCGCCCCCGCTCTGCTCCGGAGAAGGGGTAGAAGTCGCCGCACGGTAGCGAGGCGGAAGCATCCCCCCTCCGCTCTGCTCCGGCGAAGGGGTAGGTCCCCTGAGTATGGAGGGGTGGCTGCCGCATGGGCACGGACCTCGTGTGGCTCGGCTCAGCGACCCTGCGGGCACCTCCCTCGATGAGGACAGAGAAGACCTCGAGCTCCCCATCCATGACACGTTGGCGGAGCAATTTTGGGTGCGGGGACGGATTCCACAACTAGCTTCCTCCTCCTCCCGAAGACCTCCCCAATTTCCGGCCAGGACGCCTCCGATGGCCGGGCAGTCAGGTTGGTAGGGGTGAGGTCGGGGCAGAGTTTCCGGATTGGAGGGAGGGCGGCGGCCTGCCTCACCGGAGCACGGCGGCGGTGGTGGTCAGTCGGTGGTGTTGCCGTGGATGGGAACCTCCGGTTCTTTTTTTTAATATTTTGATTTTCTTATGTGGTTGCTAACAAGTGGGACCCAAGCCACATCAGCAACATGGCTCCGACATGTGGGCTCTACAAGTCAAACACAATATCAATTTGTTGTCAATTTTCCAAAATACAAAGCGGTACAAAACTTGACATATAGCCAGAAATGTGGTGATTTTATGCTAACAACTCGATCCCATATGCACACGCAATCACTCAACCTAGGCAACAGTCAATCAGATAAAACTTGCACAAGAGACAATTCTGACGAGCCACGACGAGCAACGATATGAGCGTACGACGATGTGTGTACGCGATCCATCATAGTAAGAGCATCCCACCGCCCCCCCAAATCGCACCCAGCAGCGACGCCGACAATGTCATTTTGGGGGAGTCGGCAACGTTGTCGTGGTTTAGGGGTTTGCCCCCACCCCCATGATGTCTACGCCCCCCTCCTTTTCCTGTAGACAGTGTTGGGCCTCCAAGAGCAGAGGTTTGTAGAACAGCAGCAAGTTTTCCCTTAAGTGGATCACCCAAGGTTTATCGAACTCAGGGAGGAAGAGGTCAAAGATATCCCTCTCATGCAACCCTGCAACCACAAAGCAAGAAGTCTCTTGTGTCCCCAACACACCTAATAGGTGCATTAGTTCGGCGAAGAGACAGTGAAATACAGGTGGTATAAATAAGTAGTAGCAACGGCACCAGAAAAGTGCTTTGCCCAGGATAGTAAACAAGCAGTAGTAACGCAGCAGTAGTAACGCAAAGAAAACAAAGAAACAAGCAGCGATAGCAGTATTTAGGAACAAGGCCTAGGGATTAGACTTTCACTAGTGGACACTCTCAACTTTGATCACATAACAGAATAGATAAATGCATACTCTACACTCTCTTGTTGGATGATGAACACATTGCGTAGGATTACACGAACCCTCAATGCCGGAGTTAACAAGCTCCACAATTCAATGTTCATATTTAAATAACCTTAGAGTGCATGAAAGATCAATAAGACTAAACCAAGTACTAACATAGCATGCACACTGTCACCTTCATGCTAAGAAAGGAGGAATAGATCAGATCAATACTATCATAGCAATAGTTAACTTCATAATCTACAAGAGATCATAATCATAGCCTACGCCAAGTACTAACACAGATGCACACACTGTCACCATTACACCGTGCAGGAGGAATAAAACTACTTTAATAACATTGCTAGAGTAGCACATAGATAAATTGTGATACAAAACACATTGTAATCATAAAGAGATATAAATAAGCACTTCACTATGCCATTCATAACAGTGAATAAGTATTCTGTGAAATATAGCCTAAGAGACCCACACGGTGCACACACTGTCACCTTTACACACGTGGGACAAGGAGTCTCCGGAGATCACATAAGTAAAATTCACTTGACTAGCATAACGACATCTAGATTACAAGTATCATCATATGAATCTCAATCATGTAAGGCAGCTCATGAGATTATTGTATTGAAGTACATAGGAGAGAGATGAACCACATAGCTACCGGTACAGCCCCGAGCCTCGATGGAGAACTACTCCCTCCTCATGGGAGACAGCAGCGTTGATGGAGATGGCGGTGGTGTCGATGGAGGAGCCTTCCGGGGGCACTTCCCCGTTCCGGCGGCGTGCCGGAACAGAGACTCCTGTCCCCCAGATGTTGGCTTCGCGATGGCGGCGGCTCTGGAAGGTTTCTCGTACCGTGGCTTTTTCGTCTCGAGGTTTTAGGTCCAGGGGCTTTATATAGGCGAAGAGGCGGCGTCAGGAGGTCGAAGGGGCGACGACACTATAGGGCAGCGCGGCCAGGGCCTGGGCCGCGCCGGCCTATGGTCTGGGGGCCCAGTGCCCTCTCTCTGGCGGTTCTCGTGTGTTCTGGATGCTTCCGGGCAAAATAGGAACCTGGGCGTTGATTTCGTCCAATTCCGAGAATATTTCGTTACTAGGATTTCTGAAACCAAAAACAGCAGAAAACAGGAACTGGCACTTCGGCATCTTGTTAATAGGTTAGTTCCAGAAAATGCACGAATATGACATAAAGTGTGCATAAAACATGTAGATATCATCAATAATGTGGCATGGAACATAAGAAATTATCGATACGTCGGAGACGTATCAGCATCCCCAAGCTTAGTTTCTGCTCGTCCCGAGCAGGTAAACGATAACAAAGATACTTTCTGGAGTGACATGCCATCATAAACTTGATCATATTGTAAACATATGTAATGAATGCAGCAATCCAAGACAATGGTAATGACATGAGTAAACAACTGAATCATAAAGCAAAGACTTTTCATGAATAGTACTTTCAAGACAAGCATCAATAAGTCTTGCATAAGAGTTAACTCATAAAGCAATAATTCATAGTAGAGACATTGAAGCAACACAATGGAAGATTAAGTTTCAGCGGTTGCTTTCGACTTGTAACATGCATATCTCATGGATAATTGTCAATGCAAAGTAATATAACAAGTGCAATATGCAAATATGTAGGAATCAATGCACAGTTCACACAAGTGTTTGCTTCTTGAGATGGAGAGAAATAGGTGAACTGACTCAACATAAAGATAAAAGAATGGTCCTCCATAGAGGAAAAACATCGATTGCTATATTTGTGCTAGAGCTTTGATTTTGAAAACATGAAACAATTTTGTCAACGGTAGTAATAAAGCATATGTATCATGTAAATTATATCTTACAAGTTGCAAGCCTCATGCATAGTATACTAATAGTGCCCGCACCTTGTCCTAATTAGCTTGGACTACCGGATCATCGCAATACACATGTTTTAACCAAGTGTCACAATGGGGTACCTCTATGCCGCATGTACAAAGGTCTAAGGAGAAAGCTCGCATTGGATTTCTCGCTATTGATTATTCTCAATTTAGACATCCATACCGGGACAACATAGACAACAGATAATGGACTCCTCTTTTATGCATGCATGTAGCAACAATTAATTTTCTCATATGAGATTGAGGATATATGTCCAAAACTGAAACTTCCACCATGAATCATGGCTTTAGTTAGCGGCCCAATGTTCTTCTCTAACAATATGCATGCTTAACCATAAGGTGGTAGATCTCCCTTACTTCAGACAAGACTGTTGCCACGCAAAACTGCAGCGCAACAACACGATAACCATCGTACTTTCGTGACGACGAACGGATGATTTTCGAGCAAATCAACAAAGATGCCTCAATTTCGGAGAGGAGAACGACCGCTTTTCAGCGCAAAGCGGCAAAGATTTTGCTAAACCCTAGATGAACTAGAGCTCGACAGAGAGGAACGACAAAGGAAAAGTACGTAAAAAGTAGATGCGTATTTGTTTGATAGATCGATTGGTTGGTTTGCTTCAATCGGCCAGAGCCTTTAAATAGGCGCAGGTCTTTGCGTTTACAGCCGGATAACTTAGCGTACACGATTAGGACTCTAAACCGGATCGGCCTTTGCCTGGTTCGGTTACCATGTACGAAACATGCCTAGAAAATCTTCTTGCAACCGGAGCATGTACAAGTTCCAGGTCATAATCTACGTAAAGTAGCAGTCTCAGGCATGAATAAAATGCTCTGGCTACGATGATACTCATACACTAGCTAGTCGATAATCAATTGGCCATACATCACCTCTCACGCGTGTGATTTTCTCCATTGTAGTCTGCCCGACGTAGCTTGCACAAACTTGAATATTTTCACATTGTAGCTCGGCCTCCAGCATCTAGGTAGATAACTTGGAACCTGTGGTCCATCGCCGCAGCACTATACTAGACTCCAGGACAATCTGCATTTTGAACTTCAGCAACCAATTTAAATGTGCATGTCAATTAATAATCTGAAGACCGAACTCTAAACTAATTTGGCCTATAAAATATCTATTAGCCAAATTATGTATTCAACACATGCCCCCCTGTTTTTGGTACAATTGTATTGATCAAAAACACTAGAACATACAGTACCTTAGCGCGATGTATATTACTTCACCGGCCACACATTTACTCAGGGCGATGTCCAAACAACACATCGGCCAAATTTTCTTAGGGCGATACTTTAAATAACATATCGGCCAACTTTTGCTTAGGGCGATACTTGTAATAATGTATCGGCCATGATCTCTTCAAGCCTCTTGCCATATGCTAGGATAATACTTTTTCAAGTATCTTCCATTAAGTGCTTTTGGCAATTTCTTCCCCTGCAAAGATTGTACAAAATATGAATTTCCAGGAACAATCTCTACTGTTTTATATGGACCTTCCCAACTCGGCGACCATTTGCCGAATTTTCTATCTTTAGTTCCAATAGGTAAAATCGTTTTCCATACTAAGTCTCCTATTTGAAACGATTTTTCTTTCACCTTTTTATTATAAGCCTTAGCTACTCTTTTTCTTTTTCAATTTCCCGCAAGGCTCTTAGTCTTTCTTCAGAAACATCATCTATTCTATCCATCATCAAACTATTATAGTCTACAGCCGACAAATCATTTTGTCTGGCCACTCTAAGAGCCTGTAAGTTAACCTCTACAGGCAACACTGACTCTTGCCCATATACTAACTCATACGGTGTTACTTGAGTTGCTCCATGCTTAGAAATTCGATGAGCCCATAAAGCCTCCGAAAGCACTTCATGCCATTTTTTCGGATGCTCTTCGATTTTTTTCTTTATAAGCTTAATCAAAGTTTTATTGCTAGATTCGGCCTGTCCATTAGCTTGAGCATAATAAGGCGACGAATTTAACAACTTAATTCTAAATGATTCGGCAAATTCATGAAACTGATGAGACATAAAAGAAGAACCCTGATCAGTAGTTAAAGTTTGGGGAATACCGAATCTGTGAATAATATGTTCTAACACAAAACTAATCACCTCTTTATGAGTCATATTCCTCAAAGGAACAGCTTCAGTCCATTTAGTAAAATAATCTGTAGCCACTAGGACGAAGCGATGTTGTTTAGAAGAAGCAGGATGTATCTCACCAATAAAATCTAAGCACCATCCTCTAAATGGCCACGGCTTAATGATAGGATTTAACATAGCCGCAGGTGCTAACTGTATATTCCCAAATTTTTGACATTCTTCACACCCCTTATAATATCGGAAACAATCTTCTAACAAAGTCGGCCAATAAAAACCTGCTCTCTTTAGTAACCACCGCATCTTATGAGCCGACTGATGTGTCCCGCATATTCCTTCATGCACTTCACCCATAGCTATTTTAGATTGATCAGAATTTAAGCACTTTAAAAGTAACCCATCTATTGTTCGGCGATATAATTCATCATTTAACAAAGTATATTTCAAAGCTTGTCGCCGAATTTTCCTATCCCTTGTCTGACTTGGATCTTTTAAATAATTGATTAATGGAACTCTCCAATCTTCCGGTTCTAAGTTAGTTTCTAATTTGGCAATTTGTGACTCACTTACCGAATTAGCTCCCTGTACTACTAGTTTCTGGACTGAAGTACAATCAGTAATATTATGCTCAGAACAGGCTGCACCTTGTATCAAGCTATTATCTAGCAATGCCAACTTATTTTCTAATTCGGCTGTACGTAGCTCATGTACCGAATTGACATTATCATTCAATACTTGCTGCTGGACTAAACCTGACGATGCCGACCCATGTACTGGAACAACAGCTAACAAACCAGTCTCACTTTTGGCAGCCACAAGCATCGGTCTCTCCAATACAAAAAATTTCCCCGTGCTAATACGATAACCTGATGCCTGTTGTGCTAAAGAATTAGCTCTTAAATTTTCTTCTCTAGGTATATGCTGGATAGTGAACGTATCTAGAGACTTAACTATGTCTAAACATTGGTCCAAGTAGCTATTTAACAGTCCATCAAAACACTGAAATTCGCCTTTTATTTGTTGTACTACCAGAAGCGAATCTCCATAAGCATCTATGTCTTTTACACCCATATCTACTAGATTTTGTAAACCAAACAATAAAGCTTCATATTCAGTTTGGTTATTAGTGCAAAAATATTCTAGACGGACCGATGTTTCATAAATGACATTGTTAGGTGAAATTAAAACATTACCAATGCCTTGTCCTTCTCTACAAACCGATCCATCAAAATAAAGTTTCCAAGGGCTAACACTAACATAATTAATATCTTCTTCATCCTTAATTCTGTGATCAACAATAAAATCGGCGATAACTTGACCTCTCATGGCACGCAGCGATTCATATGCTAAATCATACTCTATTAGTGCATAAGCCCACTTTCCAATCCTACCACTAAGAATCGGTTTTTCTAACATATATTTGATCACATCGGCTTGGCAAGCTACCACACATGAGCTAGAAAGTAGATAAGGCCGAAACTTGGTACATGCATAATATAAAGACAAGCATAACTTTTCAATAAACACGTACCGAGTCTCGATGTCCAGCAAACGGCGACTTAGATATGCAATAATGTACTCCTTCCCGCCATCTTCTTGTGCCAACACCGCGCCGATCACTGTATCTTGTGCAGCAATATACAATATGAATGGCACACCAGACTTGGGTGCTCGCAAAACTGGAGGACTCGACAAGTATCTCTTTATATTATTAAAAGCCTCCCGTTGTTCTGCCCCCCAAGAAAATTCGGCTTCATGCTTTAGCCGAAGTAAAGGAACAAACGATTCAATTTTCCCTGCAAGGTTAGATATGAATCGTCTCAAGTAGTTAATTTTTCCTAACAACTTTTGCACATCCTTTTTACATGTCGGCTCCACCAATTTTTTAATTGACTCTACCTTTGTAGGATCAATCTCTATGCCTTGTTCATGAATAATGAAACCTAAAAACTTTCCAGCCGACACGCCAAAAGCACATTTGAGTGGGTTCATTTTTAATCCATACCGACGCATCCTTTGAAAAGCTAAACGTAAATCGGCTAAATGATGATCAAATCCATCCGATTTTACTACAATATCATCAATGTACACTTCTAAAACAATGCCTAAAAGATCATGAAAAATTAAATTCATAGCACGTTGGTACGTAGCACCGGCATTTTTTAAGCCAAATGTCATAACGACCCACTCAAATAAACCAACAAAACCAGGGCAACGAAAAGTTGTCTTAGACATATCTTGTTCGGCCATAAATATTTGATTATAACCAGCGTTACCATCTAAAAAGCTAATTACTCTATGTCCTGAAGCATCATTAATAAGCATATCAGCAATAGGCATCGGATATTCATCTTTAGGAGTAGCTTTATTCAAATCTCTAAAATCTATGCAGATTCTAATCTTACCGGTATTTTTCTTTTCAACGGGAACAATGTTAGAAATCCAATCCGCATATCTACATGGCCGAATAAACCCAGCTTTTATTAACCGATCAATCTCCTCTTTGATGCGGTCATATATATCAGAATTAAAGTTTCTTCGAGGTTGCTTATGCGGCCTAAAACCAGATTTAATAGGTAATCTATGCTCAACTAAATCCCTACTCAAACCGGGCATCTCGGTATAATTCCAAGCAAAGCAATCAACAAACTTTTTAAGTAATGCACATACCTTGATTTTCTGATCGGCTTCCATATTAGCATTGATAAATGTCGGCCTTGGAATTCCTCCATCACCAATATCTATTTCTTCAAGTGGATCAGCCGATGAGAATCCTTGTCCGAGCTTCTCCATATCATCAAAATCTTCAATTGTTTCATGCATATCGTTCTTTCTGGAACGATATTCTTCAGTGCGTTTTTGCAGCCACTTAATACTATCATCTTTACTCATCATTTATATGGATAAATCATTAAGCCGAGCTATGTTAGCCGGCTGCGCACTTATAGGTACAAAACCCTCCTTACCAACATTAATATAGTCATAGTCCGATAAATCTCTACCGGTCAAACAACGCATCTCACCGTGTTGCCAATCAACCGGCGCCTCCGTCAATGCAATACAAGCTGAATTGTCCGCCTCAATCACCTCCACATCTTCATCAACCCACTGAATTAAGCACTGATGTAAAGTGGAGGGGATGCAGCAATTTGCATGAATCCAATCACGTCCCAAAAGGAGATTATACCGGCCTTTGACATCAACAACAAAAAATGCAGTCGGCAATGTTTTGCTTCCGACTGTGAGCTCCATAGAAATAACACCCTTAGCCTCTGATAGTTCTCCGGAGAACCCGCTAAGTCCCATGTTGGTCTTCATTAGCTCGCTTTCCTTTCGGTTCAGTTTACAAAAGACCGAAAATGGCATAATATTAACACCGGCACCGCCATCAACAAGCATGCGACCAATAGGCTTACCATCAACGTGACCCTTGACGAACAATGGCTTTAGGTGCTGCTCAGGTTTCTCTGGCTTCTCGAATATAGCATTTTTAGGACCAAGCACAAGTTCTGCAACTTCAACTTCGGGCGCACGAAATTCTGCGGGCAATGCAAACACCATATTAACCTCCATATCAGCAGGTATTTCTTCATCATTTTCCGAGCTCTCGCTATCACTCGTGTCACCTCCGTTTTGCATCATGTCATTTATCATGCGCTCTTGCCATGACATCTCTGTTACGCCCATATCAGCAACAATGTCACCTACATCAGTAGGTTCCTCATTTGTGCTTTCAGAATTTTTGTCAACAACCATGTCATTTTTACTTTCTGAATTTGTATCATCAACGGTATCATCCGTATTTTTATTTTCCTCCGCCGCGAGGCGCTTCTCCCTCCAAGTCATCTTCGGAAACACCATTGGTCTTTCACGGTTGAACATTTCATCGCGCTTCTTCTCAGCTATCTCTTCTTTGATCTCTAATGTTCGCAGTCGCTGCACCCGTCGTTTTTGTGTATGTGTGAGACCTCCGGGACACCACCGAGGTCCTGGTTTAGTACCCGGTACAACTGACATGATTCGGCTGCCCCTAAAATTTTCCGGCCTATACTGACGTGCTGCTGTTCTTGGAGCAAATGTAGTGCCCTTGGCCGAAAAAATACTGCGCTGCTCGGATGGACCGCCAATCTCAAATTTCCTGCAGCTCCTTGCGTATACATCAGCTGACCTAGTACTAGGACGTACACCATGTCTTTCTGAACGTGCATGCATATCAGGCCCCAAATCAGCACGCACGCTTTTACATTTGGATGCAATAGTATTGAAACGTCCATGCTTAAGTCCAGTACGTGCAACAGCTCCAGGTCCATCACGTGAAACCACATCTGCATAACTACTACTCTCTTTGCTGTTTTGCAAGTTAGACTCAATCGTTGCATCTTTCTTGAACTGATCAGATTCTTGACGCTGATGCATACCGGTACCATGGTGAGCCATTTTCGTTTCCCCAAGCTTCAAATCATCACCAGCATCAGACCTTGTTTGCTGCAGCTGTTTCCCATCAACGCTATTTGTCTCTGTATTTTGGACAGTACCTTCGGCACCCTGATGCTCATCAACTTTCAGAGCATTAGCTGCAATCGAACCATCTAAATTTTGCATTGGCTTAGATTCAACACGCTTCACCCACACACGCTTGCCGTCACCATTACAGTTCTTGCCACCTGCACCGCGACTCGGCGATGAATTTCCTTGAACATCAATTGCATCATGTGACCTGACCTCATGGTCTGAATGAAGGCCTTGACGGAATCCATCCCGGTTGAAAATAAGTTGCTGGCCCCGTAGGATATGACGCCCATGGATTAAAGCCCCAAGGAGGACATTGAGGATACACAGGAGGTGGGCAGCCCCAATATGTCGGCACCACTGGAAAATAAGCCTGATGGTTATAATGATTTCCTTGCCAACGCTCATGCCCCCCGGGTCGAGTAGGAGACCTAGGGCGCTTGTTACCTCCGAGCCGATTAAACACATTATCAGCCTTGCGTGAAGTGTATTTCTCCAATAACATGCTGACTGTCGGCTTTGGCCTTGGAGGTTGTCTCTTTGTTCCATTGACTTTCCACACTCCTACTACTGGATTTTTTGGCTTGATCATCCTTGGAGGAGCATTATCATCAACCACGACATTTTTTCCTCTTGCGGACTCGGTCTGATCTGACCGAATAAGCACCTTCTTGTTCTGAAAATCAATGACATTTATAGGAAACGGATCAGTATCGAGCTTCATCTTTGAACTTTCTGTAAATATCAATCGTCCGTCATCAATGGCCGATTGCACCTGTCGCCGAAACACATTATAATCATTAGTAGCATGTGAAAAAGAATTATGCCACTTGCAATATGCCTTTCTACCCAATTTTTCTGCAGATGGTATTACATGACCTTCTCTCACTCTAATTTGATTTCCTTGCAACAACATATCAAATATTTTATCACACTTGCTAATATCAAAAGTATATTTAATTTCCTCCCTTCTAGCAGGTGTAGGTTTCAAAGCAGGACATGCAAAAGGTTTGGACTTAGATGTTTGAACCCATTCGGCTACACATATGTCAACGTCATCCTCACTAGCCGAATCATCATCATAATCTAAGGCATTAACCGTATGGTTTTCCTTCTCCTTATTTCTATTCTCTTTAAATCGGCTAAAATGCTTAACTTCCTTAGCTCGATTTTCCTGTGCCAAAGCCTTTTGCAAAACTTGACTAACATCTGAAAAGTGCTGTCCTTCTAATTTATCCTTAATATGAGCGAGTAATCCCGAAAAAGCAAGATCAGCTAAATCTTTTTCGGCTATGTTCAAACTGAAACAACTGTTTTTAACATCTCTAAACCTCCTTATATAATCCTGAGCAGGTTCATTATATTTTTGCTTAACCATTGTCAAATCTGAAAGTCTAAGTTCAGTTTCACCACTGTAAAAATACTCATGAAATTTTTGTTCCAATTGTAACCATGTTGAAATAGAATTAGGAGCAAGTGAAGTAAACCAAGTAAATGCAGTACCGGACAAAGATAAAGGGAATAATTTTACCCTAAAAACATCCGATGTACCTACCTCACTACATTGTGCTAAAAACTGTCCTATATGCTCAAAGGTGGATCTACCATCTTCCCCGGTAAATTTAACAAAGTCTGGGATTCTAAAACCACGAGGATATGGTGTCAAGTCGAAATATTCAGGGTATGGTTTTTGATATGCACGCGCTCTACCCTTAGGCTCCAAACCAAATTCTCTAAGTATACTAGCAAGTTGATCTTTAAGATTATCAGTGGTATGCGAGGAACCGATTTGTGGGATAGGTGGAACATATGTGTGTTGCGGTATCTCCGGCAATGGAGCTCTACCATGTGTAGTTTGCTGCGAAGACCCAAAGTATGGTTCTGGTACCGGCCCGTAAGGAATCCCGGTACCAATGGGTGGCAATGGTGATGTATTGTATGCCACTGTCTGATAACTAGGTTGCTGTAAATTTGAATTAAAGCCCACACTTCGGTTATCGCTGCTGTAATTTTGTTGAACCGAAGTTGTAACAATAGGAGTAGCAACACTAGATACAAAATTATTAGCCGAACTGCTAGCATAATTTCGGCCACCCATATTACTATTTGTAGCACTGAAAGGTTGTAAAACATTAGCCGATGCACTGGTAGTATGAGTATGACTTATTAAATTATTAATACCATTATTTTCCGGAGGCATCGGCTGTTTATTACGTTGTTCATCATTAATTTGCAGCACTATTGAGCGAACATGACGAGGTAAACTAGTTTCAAAATCTCTATTAAACTGATCCTTAAAATCTGCAAGCGAACTAGCTACAGACTGAGCAAGCATACGTTGTGCATCTGCTATATGAGAACCGTATTTGCTAGCTAACATGATGGGCAATTTGTTCGCTTACCTTACTGTCGAGCGCAGGTGATGGACTTGGCGCCGTTACCTTCTTGATGACGATGCCGTTCCTTGTCTTCAAGAATCCACTCAGCCTCAACTTCAACGCCTCAGCCTTCTGTTCCTCGAGCTCCCGCTCGAGCTCCTGTCGCTCAGCTTCGGACAGGTCATCGAGCGTGACGGGGATGATGTTGTCCGAGCTGAGATTGCTGGTGTCCCCGTCCATTGTGTGCTTCTTCTTCTTCTTATTCTTCCCCAGCGGAGTCGCCAATTGTGTTGCCACGCAAAACTGCAGCGCAACAACACGATAACCGTCGTACTTTCGTGACGACGAACGGATGATTTTCGAGCAAATCAACAAAGATGCCTCAATTTCGGAGAGGAGAACGACCGTTTTTCAGCGCAAAGCGGCAAAGATTTTGCTAAACCCTAGATGAACTAGAGCTCGGCAGAGAGGAACGACAAAGGAAAAGTACGTAAAAAGTAGATGCGTATTTGTTTGATAGATCGATTGGTTGGTTTGCTTCCATCGGCCAGAGCCTTTAAATAGGCGCAGGTCTTTGCGTTTACAGCCGGATAACTTAGCGTACACGATTAGGACTCTAAACCGGATCGGCCTTTGCCTGGTTCGGTTACCATGTACGAAACATGCCTAGAAAATCTTCTTGCAACCGGAGCATGTACAAGTTCCAGGTCATAATCTACGTAAAGTAGCAGTCTCAGGCATGAATAAAATGCTCTGGCTACGATGATACTCATACACTAGCTAGTCGATAATCAATTGGCCATACATCACCTCTCACGCGTGTGATTTTCTCCATTGTAGTCTGCCCGACGTAGCTTGCACAAACTTGAATATTTTCACATTGTAGCTCGGCCTCCAGCATCTAGGTAGATAACTTGGAACCTGTGGTCCATCGCCGCAGCACTATACTAGACTCCAGGACAATCTGCATTTTGAACTTCAGCAACCAATTTAAATGTGCATGTCAATTAATAATCTGAAGACCGAACTCTAAACTAATTTGGCCTATAAAATATCTATTAGCCAAATTATGTATTCAACAAAGACGAACATGCATAGCAACTCACATGAAATTCAACAAAGAATAGTTGATGGCGTCCCTAGAAACATAGTTATCGCACAACAAGCAACTTAATAAGAGATAAAGTGCATAAGTACATATTCAATACCACAATAGTTTTTAAGCTATTTGTCCCATGAGCTATATATTGCAAAGGTAGAGAATGGAAATTTAAAGGTAGCACTCAAGCAATTTACTTTGGAATGGCGGAGAAATACCATGTAGTAGGTAGGTATGGTGGACACAAATGGCATAGTGGTTGGCTCAAGTATTTGGATGCATGAGAAGTATTCCCTCTCGATACAAATTTTAGGCTAGCAAGGTTATTTGAAACAAACACAAGGATGAACGGCGCAGCAAAACTCACATAAAAGACATATTGTAAACATTATAAGACTCTACACCGTCTTCCTTGTTGTTCAAACTCAATACTAGATATTATCTAGACTTTAGAGAGACCAAATATGCAAACCAAATTTTAGCAAGCTCTATGTATTTTTTCATTAATGGGTGCAAAGCATATGATGCAAGAGCTTAAACATGAGCACAACAATTGCCAAGTATCACATTATCCAAGACATTATAGCAATTTACTACATGTATCATTTTCCAATTCCAACCATATAATAAATTAACGAAGAAGAAACTTCGCCATGAATACTAAAAGCTAAGAACACATGTGTTCATATGAACCAGCGGAGCGTGTCTCTCTCCCACACAAGCATTTATTCAAACAAAAATAAAAACAAACCGACGCTCCAAGAAAAGCACATAAGATGTGATGGAATAAAAATATAGTTTCAGGGGAGGAACCTGATAATGTTGTCGATGAAGAAGGGGATGCCTTGGGCATCCCCAAGCTTAGACGCTTGAGTCTTCTTAGAATATGCAGGGGTGAACCACCGGGGCATCCCCAAGCTTAGAGCTTTCACTCTCTTTGATCATGTTGTATCATCTCCCTCTCTTGATCCTTGAAAACTTCCTCCACACCAAACTTAGAACAACTCATTAGAGGGTTAGTGCACAATCAAAATTAACATGTTCAGAGGTGACACAATCATTCTTAACACTTCTGGACATTGCATAAAGCTACTGGACATTAATGGATCAAAGAAATTCATCCAACATAGCAAAAGAGGCAATGTGAAATAAAAGGCAGAATCTGTCAAAACAGAACAGTTCGTATTGACGAATTTTATCGAGGCACCAGACTTGCTCAAATGAAAATGCTCAAATTGAATGAAAGTTGCGTACATATCTGAGGATCACTCACGTAAATTGGCATAATTTTATGAGTTACCTACAGAGAAAACAGCCCAGATTCGTGACAGCAAAGAAATCTGTTTCTGCGCAGTAATCCAAATCTAGTATGAACTTTACTATCAACGACTTTACTTGGCACAACAAAACACAAAACTAAGATAAGGAGAGGTTGCTACAGTAGTAAACAACTTCCATGACACAAAAATAAAACAAAGTACTGTAGCAAAATAACACATGGGTTATCTCCCAAGAAGTTCTTTCTTTATAGCCATTAAGATGGGCTCAGCAGTTTTAATGATGCACTCGCAAGAAATAGTAGTTGAAGCAAAAAGAGAGCATCAAGAGGCAAATTCAATACACATTTAAGTCTAACATGCTTCCTATGCAAAGGAATCTTGCAAATAAACAAGTTCATGAAGAGCAAAGTAACAAGCATAGGAAGATAAAACAAGTGTAGCTTCAAAAATTTCAGCATATAGAGAGGTGTTTTAGTAACATGAAAATTTCTACAACCATATTTTCCTCTCTCATAATAACTTTCAGTAGCAACATGAGCAAACTCAACAATATAACTATCAAATGAAACATTCTTATCATGAGTCTCATGCATAAAATTATTACTACTCCCAACATAAGCATAGTCAATTTTATTAGTTGTAGTGGGAGCAAATTCAACAAAGTAGCTATCATTATTATTCTCATCAAGTGTTGGAGGCATAGTATAATCACAACAAAATTTACTCTCCATGGTCGGTGGCACCAAAAGACCACTATCATTATAATCATCATATATGGGAGGCAAAGTATCATCAAAGAAAATTTTCTCCTCAATGCTTGGGGGACTAAAAAGATCATGAAAACCAGCTTCCCCAAGCTTAGAACTTTCTATATCATTATCAACAATGGTGTTCAAAGCGTTCATACTAATATTACTACCAGCATGCAAATAAGATTCCATAGGTTTTTTTAATTTTCGCATCAAACAATCCATGTTTTAAATCAGGAAATAGCATAAGAAGCTCATTCTTGTCCATTATGCCAAACTAGTGTAAACAAGAAACAAAAAGATGCAATTGCAGGATCTAAAGGAAATAGCTTCGAGTACTTACAAGGCGTCGGAAAATAGCTTAGTAGCCGAGATCCGGAGTGTGAGTACCTTTTACCTTTCCTCCCCGGCAACGGCGCCAGAAAATAGCTTGATGTCTACGCCCCCCTCCTTTTCCTGTAGACAGTGTTGGGCCTCCAAGAGCAGAGGTTTGTAGAACAGCAGCAAGTTTTCCCTTAAGTGGATCACCCAAGGTTTATTGAACTCAGGGAGGAAGAGGTCAAAGATATCCCTCTCATGCAACCCTGCAACCACAAAGCAAGAAGTCTCTTGTGTCCCCAACACACCTAATAGGTGCACTAGTTCGGCGAAGAGACAGTGAAATACAGGTGGTATAAATAAGTAGTAGCAACGGCACCAGAAAAGTGCTTTGCCCAGGACAGTAAACAAGCAGTAGTAACGCAAAGAAACAAGAAACAAGCAAATGTATAGCGATATTTAGGAACAAGGCCTAGGGATTAGACTTTCACTAGTGGACACTCTCAACTTTGATCACATAACAGAATAGATAAATGCATACTCTACACTCTCTTGTTGGATGATGAACACATTGCGTAGGATTACACGAACCCTCAATGCCGGAGTTAACAAGCTCCACAATTCAATGTTCATATTTAAATAACCTTAGAGTGCATGAAAGATCAATAAGACTAAACCAAGTACTAACATAGCATGCACACTGTCACCTTCATGCTAAGAAAGGAGGAATAGATCAGATCAATACTATCATAGCAATAGTTAACTTCATAATCTACAAGAGATCATAATCATAGCCTACGCCAAGTACTAACACAGATGCACACACTGTCACCATTACACCGTGCAGGAGGAATAAAACTACTTTAATAACATTGCTAGAGTAGCACATAGATAAATTGTGATACAAAACACATTGTAATCATAAAGAGATATAAATAAGCACTTCACTATGCCATTCATAACAGTGAATAAGTATTCTGTGAAATATAGCCTAAGAGACCCACACGGTGCACACACTGTCACCTTTACACACGTGGGACAAGGAGTCTCCGGAGATCACATAAGTAAAATTCACTTGACTAGCATAACGACATCTAGATTACAAGTATCATCATATGAATCTCAATCATGTAAGGCAGCTCATGAGATTATTGTATTGAAGTACATAGGAGAGAGATGAACCACATAGCTACCGGTACAGCCCCGAGCCTCGATGGAGAACTACTCCCTCCTCATGGGAGACAGCAGCGTTGATGGAGATGGCGGTGGTGTCGATGGAGGAGCCTTCCGGGGGCACTTCCCCGTTCCGGCGGCGTGCCGGAACAGAGACTCCTGTCCCCCAGATCTTGGCTTCGCGATGGCGGCGGCTCTGGAAGGTTTCTCGTACCGTGGCTTTTTCGTCTCGAGGTTTTAGGTCCAGGGGCTTTATATAGGCGAAGAGGCGGCGTCAGGAGGTCGAAGGGGCGACGACACTATAGGGCGGCGCGGCCAGGGCCTGGGCCGCGCCGGCCTATGGTCTGGGGTCCCAGTGCCCTCTCTCTGGTGGTTCTCGTGTGTTCTGGATGCTTCCGGGCAAAATAGGAACCTGGGCGTTGATTTCGTCCGATTCCGAGAATATTTCGTTACTAGGATTTCTGAAACCAAAAACAGCAGAAAACAGGAACTGGCACTTCGGCATCTTGTTAATAGGTTAGTTCCAGAAAATGCACGAATATGACATAAAGTGTGCATAAAACATGTAGATATCATCAATAATGTGGCATGGAACATAAGAAATTATCGATACGTCGGAGACGTATCACCCCACCACATCCCCAAAATCGAGCCCCCATTGATTAAATAAACATGGCGAAATAGGGTTTGAATGTACATAGTTCAAACATAATTTAACTAAACTGAAAAAAAACATCTAAAATCGGCGGTCGAAGGCGCTCCAATCAAGCTCACTGTCTCCGCCCTCGCCACAGTCATGGTCGAATAAGTCCCAGTCCTCCTCGTCGTCGTCGCCGCATGATCGATGACGGAGCCGGAGTCGGTGGCGGACCACCACATCCCGTACTCTTTGTCGGCGGCCATGGCACGGTGGTCGTTCATGCACTCTGACATCGCCTTGGTGAAGCCCGGGGATTCAACGGGGTCGTTGTAGCTTTGCAGCGTCGCCTGGTGGAGGAGGTACGTCGTCGCCCTCTTCTCCGCCTCTGTCGCCTCCACCTTTTGCAGCTTTGGAGAGCCACCGGGATTGGGGTGTCTTAAGGACACGTGCCCACGAGGAGGCAATGACGCCTCCCGAGAGGCGCCGGTCCTGCGGGACGAGGATGCACGCCTCCCAGAGCACATGCGCCTCCGCGATGGTGATGTTGCGTGCGCGCTCTTCCTCTATGTCGCGCCAGCCTTGTCTCCCTCCCAGAGCCATGTGAAAGAACATTTCATGATCTCTGAGTTTTGTGTGTTTGTTAACAACACCGGTGACAATTTAACCGTGTGCTAAGTGGTTTACAGTTTAGGAAAAGATATCACAGGAAAATCTCGACTCACTCAAAAAGGAAGAAAAGAAGGAGGAAGAAAAGATATCACAGGAAAATCTCGACTCACTCAAAAAGGAAGAAAAGAAGGAGGAACCTGGAGACTGGCCCAGGCCGGCACTGCCGGCAACACCGGGCCGGCACTGCCGGTGTGTGCACCCCGGCACTGCCGGCGATAGGCCGGCACTGAAGGTGAGTGCACCCCGGCACTGCCGGCGTTTCTGGCCCGGCACTGCCGGCCTACCTGTCAGGCAGCTGTTTCGAAAATGTGGCCGGCACTGCCGGCGATTCGTCTCCAACGGGCAGAAAAGCTGGGGGGTATAAATACCCCCCTTCACCTACCTTGGAAGGTTGCTCAAACCCTAAGATCTTCATCCTCCATTGCTGAGCCACCAAGAACACCAAAATAGCCAGATCTCCACCCTCAACCACCCAAATCACTTGTGCTTTGGAGAATCGAAGGAGAAGACCCCGATCTACATCCTCACCGAAGCGTTTCTCATTTCCCCCTCTTATGCTTGAGGGCCCCCTTGCTAGTGCTCCTCTTTGGATCCCTAGTGGATTTGTGTTGATGTATTGTTGATTGATTGTTGTGTTGTAACAGATTTGGGAGCCTCCAATTCGGTTGTGGATGTGTGCCCCAAGAACCTTGTAAAGGCCCGGTTTCCGCCTCGAGGAAATCCCTTAGTGGAAGTGGGCTAGGCCTTCGTGGCGTTGCTCACCGGAGATCTGAGTGAAGCCTTCGTGGCTGTTGGTTTGGCTTTCGTAGCAACCACACTCCTCCAAACGTAGACGTACCTTCTTGCAAAGGAAGGGAACTACGGGAATCATCTCCGTGTCATCGCGTGCTCCACTCTCGGTTACCTCTATCCTATTCTATCTCTTATATTGCTTAGCTATATCTTGCTTAGTTGTTTGCCTTGTCATATAGGTAAATTCACTTAGTTGCATATCTAGAGAATTTACCTTTGTGTCAAACCTAAATTGAAAAAGAACTAAAAATTGGTTAGCACCTATTCACCCCCCCCCCCTCTAGGTGCGGAATACGATCCTTTCAATTGGTATCAGAGCCTCGGCTCTTATTTCGGGCTTAACCGCCTAAGAGTATGCCGGACGATGGACCTAAGGATGGGGAGGCTAAGATGGTCACCATGGATGATATCAATTCGTTCAGGTCATCCATGGATGCTCAAATGGCGAGCATGAGATAGATGATTTCCGAGCTTTTGGCTCCGCCCCGTCCCGTGGATCCCACCAAAGAGGGTAATGCCACGAATGCGTTAGAAGTGGGTGGTGCTTCGGTATTACCCTCCTCTACCACACCCGTGGATGGTGATAACATAAACACTATCAAATCTACCATTGCATCTCCTAGGGGAACTAGTGGTGATGAGAGCTACAATCGAGTACCTCCACCTTTCCAATCACCCGATATACCGGTTCCCCATCCTCATATAAACATCCGGGGCGACCCACCTAAGTTTTCCGTTAATGATTACGATACTTGGCAATTTGAGTTTAGCTCTCATGTTCGCAGTGCCTCCAATGAACTTTGGAGAATCATCGTGGAAGGCTTCAAGCCTTACAACCCCGACAAGTTGACTAGAAGAGAAGCGGTTGATAGTCAACTCAACAACACCGCCTTGCACATGATTCAAACTGCTGTGGGGACAAAGGAGTTGTCTCGTGTTCAGCATTTCACCACCGCCAAGGATGCTTGGGATGGTTTGGCCGCGAGTTGCATTGGAAGTGAGAGCACAAGAAGGAACAAGTATAATGCTCTTCGGAATAAAGCCGAAGGATTCATGAGGCTACCGGATGAAGATCATGAAGACATGTATGGAAGACTTCTCACCGTTGCCGGCTCCTTCCGGAATGTTGGAGCCACTCACATTGATGACTCTTGGATCAAGGAGAAGTACATTGAGTGCATGATGCCGTTTGAGCCTATTGATGTCAAGACTCTTGTCGGAAGAGAATGCTATGCCTCTCTCACCTCTGAACAAGCCGTGCACGAGATGCAAGCTCTCAAGGTGCTTGAGCAAAACTCTCATGATTCCCGCAATCGTGCCATTGGGATGCCAAAAGGGTCCAACCTTGCCTTGGTGATCAACTCCGTGGAAGAAGTGATTCCTCAAGAATCTTATAGGGCATCTTGGAGCATGACCTATCCGGAAGACTTGGAACACCACTACCATGACCACATGGCGTTCCATGCAAACACCTTTTGGATTGATCCTTCCAAGGCCAAGGAAGACAACATCAAGAGAAACAACTCAAGGGGTCCCTCAAGCTCGGGCCCAAGAACAAGATCTTGCTACAATTGCAATGACAAGCGCCATTTTATTGCCGAATGTCCCTATGAGAATAGGGAGACTCATGGTGGAAGGCTCATCCCCAAGGACAAGAGCAAAGACTCAAAGGGCAAATATTCAAAGCCCCCCAACAATAAATTCTATAACAAGAACAAGAAGGGCAAAAGGCCCTCAAGGATTGTGCTAGTGACTAAAGAAGAATACTCTTCCGATGATATTGAAAGTGCTAGTGATGATGAAGAGGAAAGCTCAAGAGAAGTGGCCGCCATTGTCACAACCAACATTCCCTCTTCCTCTCTCTTTGATTCACCCAATGAGAACCCTCAACACAAGAATGCACATTGCTTCATGGCAAGGTCCACCTTGGACACATCTATTGTGCTATCAACTCAAGAAGAGTATACCTCCGGAGATGAAGATGTTGATGATGAAGAAGATGCAACCTCAAATGGATTGGTTGCCCTTGCCTCCCTCTCTACTAACTCTTCATCAACAAGTGAATCTCCCAATGAGGTCATTCATGTGGAGGAAGAAAGTTGCCTCATGGCTAAATCTTCCGAGGTATCATCTCCTAACCCCTCTACGCCTAACATTTCTAATGATCTAGGGGTTGACCCCGCTAGTCTAAAAGTGAAACAAGAAATGCTAGAGTTTGATGATTTCATTAGCAACCTACAAGGTAACACTAAGAAGCATGTTTCAAGTCTCATGGTACGTATAGCTCAACTAAATGATACTCTTGAGAAAAAGTGCCAAATAGAGAGAGAAGACTCTCTAGAATACATGCTCTTAAAAATGCTCTTGAGGAATGTCAAGAAACTATAGCATCTCTTGAAGAGAGGCTAGGAAATCTTGAAGAACCTCAAGATAAATTTAACAAGCTCACTAAAGCTAGAGATCTTGCTAGAGCTAAGACTAAAGTGCTTATAAAAGAAAAGGCCAAATTTGGTGTTGATCATGAGAAACTTGTGAAGGATCTAGATGAACTAGACAAGGCTCACAAAGCCTTGAAGAGTGAATACTCTCTCCTCTCCGAGTCTTATGAGCAACTTCAAATTAGGCTTGCTTCATATGACATACCTAGTACCTCTACTCCTTCATGTGATCATGCAAATATTATTGAGGAAAATGCTAGGTTGAAGGATGAACTTGCTAAGGCCTCCTCTCCCCAAAGTAAACTTTCCTTGGATGATCTTTTGAGTAAGCAAAGATCAAACAATGGGAAGGAGGGACTTGGTTATAATACCAAGGCTAAAAAGGCAAACAAGAAAAAGACCAAGCCCGCACATGAGAAAGCTAATGGTGAAACCCGAAAGGGCAAAACCATTAATGATGATGGTGCGGGAATAGATAACCCTCACTATGTTCTCTTTAAAGATTATTATGGTGATGTTTATGCTAAATATGTTGGTCCATATGATGGTTATGTTGCTTGGTCTATTTGGGTCCAAAAGACCCTTGTTGCTAACAAAAGAGGACCCATTGAAAAATGGGTACCTAAATCCAAGAATTGATCTCATGTAGGACTATGCCGCCGGAGGTTCAAAATGGGTACTTGATAGTGGATGTACAAGTCATATGACCGGCGGCAAGAACCTCGTCAAGGAGTTGAGGCCCAACATAAACCATATCACCGTCTCCTTTGGCGATAATTCTACATCTGAGGTATTGGGTTTTGGCAAGGTTGTGGTTGCACACAACATTACTCTTGTGGATGTCATGCTTGTCAAAACCCTTGGTTACAATTTGCTTTCCGTTTCCGCCCTTGTCAAGATGGGTTTCGCCGTCTTTATTGATAATGATATTGTGGTCCTCTTGTGGAGCAAGACTCTAAAAGTCGCTTTCGTTGGGTATCGCGAACACAACTTGTATGTGGTGGACTTTTCGGGGACCACCACGACAAGTGCGATGTGCCTATTCGGAAAGGCGGACGTGGATTGGTTGTGGCATCGCCGCCTAGCCCATGTCAACATGAGAACTTTGCAAAGTCTTCACAAGGGGAACCAAATTGTGGGACTAATGGAAAATGTGTCTTTTGCCAAAGATCGTGTTTGTAGGGCTTGTGTTGAAGGCAAAATGCATGACTCTCCGCATCCAAGCAAGACCATTACCTCTTCCAAGAGGATCTTGGAGCTCCTTCATGTGGATCTCTTTGGTCCCGTTACTCATGCAAGTCTTGGTGCGAAGAAACATTGCTTGGTGATTGTTGATGACTACTCAAGATACACTTGGGTCTACTTTCTCAAGACGAAAGATGAGACTCAACAAATATTCATTGACTTTGCTACCGAGGTGCAACGCCAACACAACCTCCTCATTATGGCAATAAGAAGTGACAACGGCTCCGAGTTCAAGAACTACACACTCAATGATTTTCTTAGTGATGAGGGGATTCGACATCAATATTCCGCTGCTTACACCCCTCAACAAAATGGTGTTGCGGAGAGGAAGAACCGGACTCTTATGGATATGGCAAGGTCTATGATGGCGGAGTATAAATCCCGTTATAACTTTTGGGCCGAAGCCATCTCCACCGCTTGTCACTCCTCTAACCGGCTCTATCTCCGCAAGGGCTTGAACAAGACTCCATATGAAATACTCACCGGGAACAAGCCTAATATCTCATACTTCAAGGTGTTCGGGTGTAAGTGTTTCTACAAAATCAAAGGAGTTCGTTTATCTAAATTTGCTCCTAAAGCTTTGGAGGGTACATTTGTTGGTTACGGTGCCGAGTCTCACACTTATAGAATCTTTGATATAGCCTCCGGGATTATCATCGAATCTTGTAGTGTGAGGTTCGAAGAAAATGATGGCTCCCATGTGGGGCAAGTTTATGTATGTGCAGGTGATGAAATACCTCAAGATGCCATAGTAAGAATGGGTGTGGGATTTTTCCGCCCCGTTGAGGGACACGGTGTGGCGTCTCGGGAAGGACTATGCTCTACCACGATGGAGCCCTCATCTTCTCAACATCAACAAACGCCATCAAGTGAAGCAATTGATGCACCAACCCAAGAACAAAAACAAAACCCTCCCTCTTGTGTGCAAGATCAAGGACAAGATCAAGGACAAGATCAAGGACAAGATCAAGGACAAGATCAAGGTCAAGATCAACCAAGAATTCATGATGGTTCCGACGAGTATTCATTTGATATTTGCTCCGCACCAAATGATGTCCAAGATCAAGCACATGAGGTTGAGCACTCTCAAGAAATTGAAGTTGCTCAAGTTAAAGGTCAAGACGGGGACCCAAAAGATCAAGTTGATCAAGTGATACCTCCAAGGCCAAGAAGAACCAAGGAGGAGATCGAGGCCCGTCGTCTAGCAAGAAGAGAAAGGAACCTTGAGCTTCGTGACCACACTCATGATAAGGTTCTTGGTGATATAAGGGCAAAGGTTTCCACAAGAAGGCAATTGGCTAACTTTAGCAATCATCATGCTTATATCTCCTTAGTGGAACCCAAGAAAGTATTTGAAGCCCTTGAAGATTCGGATTGGTTGGAAGCTATGCACGAAGAACTCAACAACTTCAAGCGCAACAAAGTGTGGACCTTAGTAGAGAAGCCAAAGGGGTGCCGCAATGTTATTGGAACTAAATGGATATTCAAGAACAAGCAAGATGAGTTTGGAAATGTTGTGAGGAACAAGGCAAGATTGGTGGCTCAAGGGTTCTCTCAAGTTGAGGGAATTGACTTTGGAGAAACCTATGCTCCCGTGGCTCGCCTTGAGTCCATCCGTATCCTTCTTGCTTATGCATCGCATCATAACTTTAAGTTACAACAAATGTATGTGAAAAGTGCATTTCTTAATGGTCCTTTGCATGAAGAGGTTTATGTTAAGCAACCCCCGGGGTTCGAGGATCTCAACTTCCCTAACCATGTCTACAAGCTTGATAAAGCTCTTTATGGTCTCAAACAAGCTCCTAGAGCTTGGTATGAGCGCCTTAAGGAATTATTGGTAGACCGTGGGTTTGATGTTGGGCTAATCGATCCCACTCTTTTTACTAAGAGGGTCAATGGGGAGCTTTTCGTTTGCCAATTATATGTTGATGATATTATCTTTGGCTCTACTAACAAAGCTTTCAATGATGAATTCTCAAAGCTTATGACCGATAGGTTTGAGATGTCTATGATGGGAGAGATGAAGTTCTTCCTTGGTTTTGAGATCAAGCAATTGAGAGGAGGAACCTTCATCAATCAAGCAAAATATCTCCAAGACATGCTCAAGAGGTTCAAGATGACCGAGATGAAAGGTGTTGCCACTCCTATGGCTACTAAATGTCATCTTGCACTTGATCCCAATTGTAAAGAGGTGGATCAAAAGGTATATTGCTCCATGATTGGATCCTTGCTTTACCTTTGTGCATCTAGACCGGACATAGTGTTGAGTGTTGGTGTGTGTGCAAGGTATCAAGCTTCTCCTAAGGAGAGCCACATGATAGCTCTCAAGAGAATCTTTCGATATTTGGTTGATGCCCCAAGATATGGTATTTGGTACCCCAAAGGCTCAAGTTTTATTCTCAATGGATACACCGATGCGGATTGGGCGGGAGACAAGGATGATAGGAAATCAACCTTTGGGGCTTGCCAATTTCTTGGTAGGTCCTTGGTGTGTTGGTCTTCTAAGAAGCAAAATTGTATATCTCTCTCCACAGCCGAAGCTGAATATGTTGCCGCCGCAAGTGGATGCACTCAATTGTTATGGATGAGGCAAACTTTAAAGGAATACGGTGTCATTTGTGACAAAGTGCCTCTATTATGTGACAATGAAAGTGCCATCAAGATTGCCTATAATCCGGTGCAACATTCAAGAGCGAAGCATATTGAGATCCGGAATCATTTCATTAGGGATCATGTTGCCCGTGGTGATATTGAGCTTATCTATGTTCCTACCAAAGATCAACTTGCCGATATATTCACGAAGCCTCTTGATGAAGCAAGGTTCACTTATTTGAGGAATGAGCTAAATATCATTGATTCAAGGAGTATAGCTTGACCATCTTGCAAACACACCTTCGTCTCAAAACTTTATTTGGTTTAGATGTGGGCATGGAAATAGGGGGAGTGCGGTTTAAATTATTGAGCTATCCCTCCCCCCATAATGCCAACATTAAGAAATCATTCTCGTTATATCATATGTTGATATGTGAGCTCCAATGATGAGTAGTGGCTTGGACCAAAGATATATATTCGCGGTGCCATGCCACAACACTCATATATGGTGGCCTAGGCCACCACACTCTTCCTTGTGAAGAGTTGGAGTTATTTAGATCTTATCGCCTTTTGTTTGACATATCTTTTGTTCTTATGGGAAATCACTCATGTTTGGTCTTCATTTGCATTTTTTTTGCAAATATGAGTGATATCGTACCATCAACAGTGTGCTCTTTCTATCCTAAGCCCCACCTTTCCTAAAAGAAACCATTTCTATCTGCACATGCTAAAACTTTGCAAACTTTCGAGGGTTGTTGGGCTGTGGACTGCTTCGGCGGCACTGCCGGTGCCTCCACCCCGGCACTGCCAGTGGCACCGGCACTGCCGGCCTCGGCTGGGCGGCACTGCCGCTGTGGGCGTGGGTTATGTTGAGGGCCCGCAGGGGGAGTTAGGGCAACTGCCCCTTTCTTCCCCATCGTGCGTGCCTCTCCTCTCTCCCGACCCCGACCCCAGCCGTCATCGTCGCCTCCTGCCCTCCGGCCGCCGTCCCGGGACCTCCTTCCTCCTCTGGTCGGTGGATCCGGGCAGGGCCCCCTCCCCTCCATGGCTTCCTCCTCCGGTTAGTTCCCCTCCTCTCTCTCCCTCTCTAGATTGGGTAGACCTCTCTAGAAGAAAGATGGGTGGACGATTCTCTCCGTAAGTTTTGCCATAGAGGTGGATAATCTTGTGCATGGTGCTATGAAATTTTGAGGAACAATGGTTGAGTCTAGAGCAGATCTGGTGTGTTTCCTTGTTGACCGGCACTGCCGCCCCTGCCTCACCGGCACTGCCGGTTGGGCCGACACTGCCGCCCCTGTCTCACCGGCACTGCCGGTTGGGCCGGCACTGCCGCCCATACCACCCCGGCACTACCGGTGAAGCTGAGTCCAGATCATCTTTAGCCTCTTCCTTTTGTATGTTAAACATATCATTTATCATGCTTTTTTTATCAAGTTTGCTCTGTTTTAGTATACCTTATCCTATGCTTCTTCTACCCATTGCTCTCACAGGTGCAGGTGAACCTCATCGCTCCAACTCACGAAAACGGGCTGTACCGAGTGACTTTGAAGCTGAAATCCTACCTGTGAAGAAGTCATCTCGTCGGGAGAAGAACATGGCTCCGGCTGAACCTCGAGCTAACCTCATCAAAAGGTTGAGAGGCATGCCTGTTGGGAAGTGGCCCGATCATGAGTATGCTCGGCTGCGTCAGACCAACATCTACACCACTCCCAAGGCCACCAATTGCTCTGAGCTGTTCTGGACTAAGTATCAAGAGAAGATTTTTGAAGATCTCTATGCTAATGCCACCTATAAAGTCGCTCCTATGCATCACATCAACTTTACTCACATGGATAGACATGCCCAATACTTTGCAGAAGCTCGAGAGATTTGTGAGCAGTTTGGTCTCTTTCCACTAATGAAGTTCCATCATCCTTACAGTGTGGATGTGATTGGGCAATTCTTTGCCACAGTTTATGTTGACAATGATGATGCCAAGACTATGACTTGGATGACAGAGGGTCGCTTGTTACATGGCACTTGGGACCAATTTGCAGCTTGCCTTGGTTATCCTGTGCTCCCTGTCAATGCAGACGGATATTTTAGAGCTCACAACACTCCCAAGCCCATTGAGAAGGCTCTCCTTGCTGATCTTTATCTTGAAGGAGAAGTGGTATATGGATCTCAGAAATTCCTTCGCCCGGTGTATGACATCCTTCTCCGCATTTATCGAGAGGTCCTTAATCCCAAGGTTGGCTGCGTTGATCAGATCTATGGATACCTTGGGAACTTGTTATATCTCTCTCATCAGCACCGTGACTCTGGGCTTCAGCTTGATGTGATGGACTTTCTGTGGAATGAGTTTTGGGCATGCATTATAGCTCGCAAGGCTCCTGTTTTTGCTCCTTACTTCATGTTCTTCATATGCTCACGTTGGGACAATGCTGGATTTGGCATACTCTCTGATGAGGCAGGTGTTGTACCTCACAAGGCTAAGGATCTCAAGGTCAAGACTCACGCCAATCCTCCTCGTCTTCCCAATGATGAGGATTCTGCTGAAGAAGACTCTGATTTGGAGTTTGCACCCCCTGCTGACAATGGCTGGGTTGCTCGCATAGAGGCCAAGTTGTCTCAAGTCTGACATCCACAGGCGTCAGTATCAGGCTCATAGGGAGTGGAAAATGGACAGGAGGAACACAAAGCTCATCATGCGCAAGTTGGATATTCCTGTTGAGAGTGGATCTGAGGAAGTCATCACTCCTGAAGAAGAATGGCTCTCTAAGCATGGCAATGTGACTGAGTTTGAACAGCTTGGGCTTCCCGGTCCTTCTCGCCGTCGGCGCCCTCCTAGTGATGATGTTGAGCCCGGCGAGTCTGAAGACGATGAAGAGACGGAGGATGAGTGAGCTCTCATGGGACGTTGTAGCATCGCTTCTTTTCTCCTTTTGGTGTCTTGATGCCAAAGGGGGAGAAGAAGGTCTAGTAGGACTTGCACGGGATTTGCTAGGGTGGTTTGAGGGCACAAGCATTTGCTTTTTATCATTCCGTTAAAGCTTGTGTCCTCCGTTTATCTTCTATGTTATGTTGAACCTTATCTTGTGTTTTATGTGTCCTATGTGTGGTGGGCAAGTCTTTTTAGTGAGTGAACTATTGCTATGGTTTCGGTATTCTATATGGTTGAGAGTATTGTCATGGATTGGTATGATCATCTTATATCTCATATTGTCTATGGATTTATCTCAAATTGATACTTGATGTGATTATGGGATTCTTGTTCATGATATTGAGTCTATTGTCTTGAAATGTTTGAAGGAGATATGCCCAAGAGGCAATAATAAAAGTGGTTATTATATATATTTATGTTTATGATAAATGTTTATATACCATGCTATAATTGTATTAACCGAAACATTGATACATGTGTCATATGTAAACAACAAAGAGTCCCTAGTATGCCTCTTAACTAGCTTGTTGATTAATGGATGATTAGTTTCATAATCATGAATATTGGATGTTATTAATAACAAGGTTATATCATTGTATGAATGATGTAATGGACACACTGATGACCCACAAGTATAGGGGATCGCAGCAGTCTTCGCGGGTAGTATAACCCAATTTATTGATTCGACACAAGGGGAGACAAAGAACACTTGGAAGCCTTAACAGCGGAGTTGTCAATTCAGCTGCACCTGGAAACAGACTTGCTCGCAAGAGTTTATCAGTAGTAACGGTTTTATAGCAAGATGATAGTGAAATAACAGCAGCAGAGTAACAAAGACAGCAGTAGTGATTATAGTAAACAGCAGGATTAAAATACTGTAGGCACGGGGACGGATGAACGGGCGTTGCATGGATGAGAGAAACTCATGTAACAATCATAGCAGGGCATTTGCAGATAATAATAATACGGTGTCCAAGTACAAAGCAATCAATAGGCATGTGTTCCAATTATAGTCGTACGTGCTCGCAATGAGAAACTTGCACAACATCTTTTGTCCTACCAGCCGGTGGCAGCCGGGCCTCAAGGGAAACTACTGGATATTAAGGTACTCCTTTTAATAGAGTACCGGAGCAAAGCATTAACACTCCGTGAACACATGTGATCCTCACATCACTACCATCCCCTCCGGTTGTCCCGATTTCTGTCACTTCGGGGCCATTGGTTCTGACAAGCGACATGTGTATACAACTTGCAGGTAAGATCAATAAACAATGAATATCATGATGAAACAATAACATGTTCAGATCTGAGATCATGGCACTCGGGCCCTAGTGACAAGCATTAAGCATAACAAGTTGCAACAATATCATCAAAGTACCAATTACGGACACTAGGCACTATGCCCTAGCAATCTTATGACTATTACATGACCAATCTCATCCAATCCCTACCATCCCCTTCGGCCTACAGCGGGGGAATTACTCACACATGGATGGGGAAAGCATGGCTGGTTGATGTAGAGGCGTTGGCGGTGATGATGGCGATGATCTCCTCCAATTCCCCGTCCCGGCGGAGTGCCAGAACGGAGACTTCTGGCTCTCGAGACGGAGTTTCGCGATGTGGCGGCGTTCTGGAGGGTTTCTGGCGACTTCGACTTCTTTTCGTGCGTTTTTAGGTCGAGGCCGATAAATAGTCCGAAGCAGGGCGTCGGAGGCCGGCCGAGGGGGCCACACCATAGGGCCGCGCGGGCCCCCCCTAGGCCGCGCCGCCTTATGGTGTGGGGCCCTCGGGCCTCCACCTTACTTGACCTTCTCGTTCGCGCATTCCGGGAAAATAGGGCCTTCCGCATAAATTCCGAGGATTTTCCCGAAAGTTGGATTTCTGCACAAAAACGAGACACTGGAAACGTTCTGCTGAAAACAGCGTTAGTCCGTGTTAGTTGTATCCAAAATACACAAATTAGAGGCAAAACAATAGCAAAAGTGTTCGGGAAAGTAGATACGTTTTGGACGTATCAACTCCCCCCAAGCTTAGCTTATTGCTTGTCCTCAAGCAATTCAGTTAACAACTGAGCGATAAAAGAACTTTCACGAACACATTTGCTCATATGATGTATATATTCTCATGCTATGGCTAATACTTAAGCAGTTCATAATGAGATACATGCAAATAGGATCATCTAACAGCTATGTCAATCATGGAGAGGTACCAACAATTAATAATAAGCATCATGAATCATGTATATAAGCAGGATTGCAATGTTCATAAGAGAGTATGATAAAGTGGTATCTCGCTTGCCCGTATTTGATCGCAAAACATAAATGCCCAGGCACCTCTGGAGTTCATAGAAAGACTAGAAGTAGTGATTGTCAAAGATAAAAGCATCAAAGTTATACCACAATCAATCATATTTTGAGACAAGCATATTATACTAAGAATGACAGTTGTGCTCTCAAGATAGTGCTCAAAGAAATAATGGAGACACAACATAAAAGTAAAAGATTGACCCTTCGCAGAGGGAAGCAGGGATTAACATGCGCTAGAGCTTTTCATTTTTGAAATCAGGAGTAAAATCATTTTGAGAGGTGTTTGTTGTTGTCAACGAATGGTAATGGGTACACCAACTACCTCGCCAACCGGACTTTCAAGAGCGGCTCCCATGAATTATTTGCATATTTATGTGGCACTCCTTCCAACCTTTCTTACACAAACCATGGCTAACCGAATCCTTGGGTGCCTGCCAACAATCTCATACCATGAAGGAGTGCCTTTTTATTTTAGTTTTATTATGATGATGACACTCCCCCCAACCTTTGCTTACACAAGCCATGGCTAACCGAATCCTTCGGGTGCCGTCCAACAATCACAAACCATGGAGGAGTGTCTATTTAGGTTAATTAATTTGGGACTGGGAATCCCGTTGCCAGCTCTTTTTGCAAAATTATTGGATAAGCGGATGTGCCACTAGTCCATATGAGAGTCCGTCAAAAGTAAATGACAAGGTTGAAAGCTAAACACCACATACTTCCTCATGAGCTATGAAACATAAACACAAATTGGGAAGCATTTTGAAGGTTTTAAAGGTAGCGCATGAGAATTTACTTGGAATGGTTTGAAATGTCATGCATAGGTATTTATGGTGGACACTCTGGAATAACTTGGTTTTCATGTGTTTGGAAGCACGAGCAGCGTTCCCGCTCAGTACAAGTGAAGGCTAGCAAAAGACTAGGGAGCGACAAATCAAGAGAGCAGTAACTGTCATAATCATGCTTGCGGCAAAATAAATTAACAGAGGCATAAAAGTGATACAAGAACTCTGAAGCAATATAAATCATCGAGGCTTAATTGACTTTTTGTTCAGTCATATGCATGCGTGAGCATGTGCCAAGTCGATATAAATGAATTCTTCAGAGGAGGATACCACAATGCCAGACTTACTTATGAATAAAACAATGCAAGCAAACATCCTTGACATGCTACTCATATTAATAAATTGGAGCTAAACATGAGAGATCATGAACTACTAGACTTTCTCAAATGACATATACCTCACATGAACCAACTAAGCATGCTCACATGGATGAGTATATGTACAAAAATGAAAACAAATAGAGTTCATACCAGCCTCTCACCACAATCAGATTGTCGTAGATCGTCATTATTGCCTTTTCACTTGTGTAGCTTGGATAATATGAAATGAAAACCACGCTCCAGCCACCGAAGACCATTGAACTCAAGATGAACTTTACAAACCAAAGAAGAATAGCAAATATTTTTGGTGTTTTCGAATTAGAAACAAGAACAAAAGGAAACAAGCAAACAAAGCAAAATCTTTTTGGGTTTTCTTGTAGCAAACTAGCAATAGCAAATAAAGCGAAACAAATGCAAGAAACCAAAGAAAACAAATGGTGAAGAGAAACAACAGAAATATTTTTGGTCTTTTTGTGTTTTGGAAAGGAAACAAAGCAAAAACAAGAAATAGCAAACTAGAAGAAACACAGAAAAGCGAGATGGCAGAAATCTGCCAAAACCTGACAGCAGTACAGAAATCGATTTTTACAAAAATCTTACGTTGCTCAGCTCGAAAAGTGTTCAACTAATTAAAGTTAGATACCAACCTGGGGAACCTGCACAAAAATTGGCAGCTCAAAATAACGTTCTGGCTGTGCGCACGAATTTTTCTAGTAACAGTCCAGAATCTGTTTTTAGGCAGCACTTCCCCAAATATCATCTCCCTCTCATTAGAAAACCACTCAAAGAGACTAAACAAGTATGTGCAAGTATCCAGAAACCATAATATGCAAAGAATGAGTGATGCCGGTATACCTCCCCCCAAGCTTAGGCTTTTGGCCTAAGTGGAGTTCAATCCCATCGAGACCATGAGGTAGTATCTCCGTAGTACGACGAAGATGGATCATATTCCGGGCATGTGCTAGAAGAAGCACCCGGATACGTGATGGTGTAGTCGTGGGAGGCCTCGGCGTCCTCGGAGTCATGCTGCTGGTGGAAGTCTTGTATCTTCATATGTTCATCCACCTCCTCCTTAGTGCACGACCATGATTGCCTGTCAATACTGAACAAACATGGTTGGGGAAGAGGGATTTCCTTCTCATCCCCGTCAGCAAACAACATTCTATAGACCATATTATCTAAAGTAGAATCAGCGGTAACAAAATGATGACTCTTCATAGCAGCAATATCGAGTCTCCTAGGGGTCAATGGCACATCATTAGGATCAAGAGGAAGTCTTAAATATGTTAAAACGCGCAATGCAATAGTTCCTCCAAAAATAGGCCCCCTATTAGACAGGCGGCGAGCAATAAGAGAACCAAGGTGATAAGATGTCCGACCAGTAAGTGCAATATTCAAGAAAGCAAGATGGTAACTAGAAATATTGCTAGTGTTCTCCCTACCAAGAATGCTAGTAGCAATGTAATATGCAAAATACTTAATGGCGGGGAGTTGAATGTTCCTTATCTTGCCACGCTGAATGGTGCGACAATCATCATCGGTAATCCCTCGATAGAGCTCCAACAAGTCCCGGGGGTTGTCATCAATCCTACTTACTGTACCTACAGGGGCAATATCCAATGCACGACAAAAATCTTCCAATTCCATAGTAACAGGATTACCATAGATCTTGAATGCAACTGTCGGCTCGTATTGCGTGCTGTTGAACCTGAAGCTCTCGACGAAAATTTTGGTGAGCATATAGTATTGCTCCCTTTCGTCTTCCACGTAGGTGGTTAAGCCCGCCCTATTGACAAGGGTGAAGAAATCATCCAATATCCCTGCATTTCTCAGAAAATCATAGCATGGAAAAGATGAAGCATTAGGAGCCCCGTTGTCCTCTTCGGGCGCGAAGCTAGGCGCGATGATATCTTCATTGTACGATCACCTAAGCCGGGTGGTGGCCCTAGAAGGCCTCCCGGTGCTGGTTGTTCCTTTCTTGAACAACTCTCCAAAGTTGAACTTCTTCATCTCTTCTCTGAAATTTTCAACAAGTGATATAAAATTTGATTTGGTGACATATAAATGAGGGAAACTACCATAGGAACTTGCTAGAGTACTAATCATGCATCAAAACTAGTTTCTACCACTTAGAACAAGCATGCAAGCTCACTAAACATGTTACCTACATCAGCAAAATATTCAAGATATACTCCACCAAACAAAATTCTACTTGGATAATCGGAGGAGTCACATACCGAAGAGCAAATGTGCCAAATCTCAGACAGAAATCTGGGCTGAGCAAAGAGATCGAGAAATCTGGAGTTCTTGAGCAAAAACGCGAGTGAGAGGAAGCTGGTTCGAGTTTTTTCGGGAGAGAGAAGGTGCTGGGAGAAAGAGATGAAATAGTGGGGCAAGGAGGGGCCCACACCACAGGGTGGCGCGCCCCCCTCCTTGGCCGCGCCGGCCTGTGGTGTGGCACCCTGTGGTGCCCCACAGGTCATCCTCTGGTGCTCCCAGGTGCCTCGTCGAAAAATAGGACCAACGGTATAATTTTTGTGAATTTTTGAAAACTTTGAAAAATGCACATTTCTGGGTATTAAGTTTATTATTACTGGCCAGGATTTTTTTTTGAAAACTCTAATTAACTAAGGAACTTTGCAAATTAAAAGTGCTACAACAACTAGAGCAAGTGGAGGAAGAAAGAGATGTTGTTTACCTCCTCTATGCATATAAAAAGTATTTGTTAACAAGGTTGATCAGGTCTTGCCACCAAATAAATTTTACATAGCATAAGAAGAAATAAACCTCAAATCAATCATGTTACCTTGAATTGTATTGATATGGATCCAATCACGAGAGTTTGATATTCTTCTTTAGGCTCATATATAGGACAATCAATAGTTCCCACTTTGATAGTTCTCACATTAGAAATAGTATTAACCCCACACGCTTTCTCAATCCTCTTGGGAAAATAGACGGTATGCTCCTTATCATCAACATTAAAAGTAACCTTTTCTTTATTGCAATCAATAACAGCCCCTGCGGTGTTAAGAAAAGGTCTCCCAAGAATAATAGACATATTATCATCTTCATGCATTTCCAACACAACAAAATCAGTTAATATCAAGCAGTTAGTAGTAACTTGAACAGGAACATCCTCACATATACCAACAGGAATAGCAGTAGATTTATCAGCCATTTGCAAAGATATATCAGTAGGTATCAACTTATCTAAGTAAAGTCTCTTATAAAGAGAAAAAGGCATAACACTAACACCGGCTCCCAAGTCACATAGAGCAGTTTTAACATAATTATTCTTGATAGAACAAGGAATAGTAGGTATACCTGGGTCGCCCAACTTCTTTGGAACCTTGCCATTGAAAGAGTAATTAGCAAGCATAGTGGAAATTTCCTCATTGGGGATTTTCCTTTTGTTAGTAACAATATCTTTCATATACTTTGAATAAGGAGGCAATTTAATAGCATCAGTCAAAGGGATTTGCAAGAATAAAGGTTTCATCCAATCACAAAATTTATTATAGTGTTCTTCTTCCTTTGATTTTAGTTTCTTAGCAGGAAAAGGCATTTGCTTTTGCACCCAAGGTTCTCTTTCATTACCATGTTTCTCAGCAATAAAATCTTCTTTAGTGTACTTTTTATTTTTAGCATGCTTTTAGTGTTCTTCTTCAACATCTTCTTTATCAGAAGCATCATTCTTATCATTATCTTTATCATGTTCATTACCACTTTCAGTTTCAGCATCAGAAATAGAAATGCTATTAGGATCATTAACAGGTTCAGAGGATTCTACAACATTCTTATGTTTCTTTTTCTTTTTCTTAGATGGAGCACTAGTTTTAGTTCGTTGAGAATCTTGTTCAACTCTTTTGGGATGTCCCTCAGGATATAAAGGATCCTGAGTAGAAACACCGCCTCTAGTTGTTACTTCATAAGCATGTTTTTCTTTAGAATTATTCCCCAACAAGTCATTTTGCACTTTAGTGAGTTGATCAATTTGAGTTTGAACCATATGAAAATGTTTAACAAGCATCTTAACATCATTGGAGGTTCTCTCTACAATATCATGCAATTCACTAATAGCTCGAGAATTTTCCATTAAATGATTCTCTACTCTCATATTAAAATTTTCTTGCTTAACAATATAATTATCAAACTCATCTAAGCATTGTGCAGGAGGTTTCGAATACGGAATATCTTCCCTAGTAAAGTGTTGAAGGGAGTTTACCTCAATCATGGATGATGGGGGAATTATCTCACATATATCTTCTATGGGAGGAAGATTCTTCACATCTTCAGATTTAATACCTTTCTCCTTGAGAGACTTCTTGGCTTCCCTCATATCCTCATCATTCAATTTAATTAAACCCCTCTTCTTTAATATTGGCGTTGGAGTTGGTTCAGGCGTAGTCCAGTCATCATGATTCTGGCCTATTTTAGCCAATAATTCTTCAGCGTCGTCTAGAGTTCTTTTCCTGAAAACACAACCAGCACAACTATCCAGGTATGCCCTAGACTCAATGGTTAGTCCACTATAAAATATATCAAGTAAATCATGCTTTTCCAAATCATGGTCAGGCCGAGCTCTAATAAGAGAGCAAAATCTCGCCCAAGCCTCAGGCAATTTCTCTCCATCTTCCTGGTCAAAATTATAGATTCTCTGCAAAGCAATATGTTGAGCACTAGCAGGAAAGTATTTACGGAAGAAAACATCAAGCAATTCTTTTGGACTTTTAATAGAATCAGGTGGCAAACTATTATACCAAGTTTTAGCATCATCCTTTAATGAGAATGGAAAATTTTTAGCAACAAAGTAAGTACGCTTCTTAACATCATCAGAAAACAAGCTACTTAGAGTAGATAACTCAATCATGTGTTCAACAGCACTTTCTTTTTCAGTACCACAAAAGGGTGTTTTCTCGACAATAGCTATATGAGATAGATCAAGGGAAAAATCATAATCTTTATCCTTAATGTTTATAGGAGATGTGGCAAATTTAGGATCAGGAGACAGTTTATATCTAACAGCATGTTCTGCAAGTAACTTTTTAATTTTTCTTGCATCAGTAGTAGCATTGCATTTTTCAATAAAATCATCATTAAGCTCCACATAATCTTCATCAGGATCATCACTAAAATAATCAAGTTCAGGTGAATTAACAGGTGTAGTAGCATTTTCATTAGGAGTTTCAGTATTTTCAATTTGTCTAGACCTAGCAATTGTAGCATCTAGAAAAGATCCCAATGAACCACTATCATCAAGCACAGCAGAAATATTATCAATATTATGAGAGTTTTCAGATTCAGCAGAAGTACCCGCATGTGAAGCATGTGGCGGTGAAACAAGTTTATCAATCACAGATGGTGAATCAAGAGCAGCAGAGGTACTAAGAGTTGTACCTTTTCTTGTAGTGGATGGTAATATGGCGACCTTAGTATCGCGAGGTTTACCCATGATGGAGAATTTCCAGCGAACAATATCAATCCAAGTGAACTTCCAAATAAAGCTATGCTCCCCGGCAACGGCGCCAGAAAACAGTCTTGATGACCCACAAGTATAGGGGATCGCAGCAGTCTTCGTGGGTAGTATAACCCAATTTATTGATTCGACACAAGGGGAGACAAAGAACACTTGGAAGCCTTAACAATGAGTTGTCAATTCAGCTGCACACTGGAAACAGACTTGCTCGCAAGAGTTTATCGATAGTAACAGTTTTATAGCGATAGCAGTAGTGAAATAACAAAGAGAGTAACAAAGACAGCAGTAGTGATTATAGTAAACAAGGGATTAAAATACTGTAGGCACGGGGACGGATGAACGGGCGTTGCATGGATGAGAGAAACTCATGTAACAATCATAGCAGGGCATTTGCAGATAATAATAATACGGTGTCCAAGTACAAAGCAATCAATAGGCATGTGTTCCAATTATAGTCGTACGTGCTCGCAATGAGAAACTTGCACAACATCTTTTGTCCTACCAGCCGGTGGCAGCCGGGCCTCAAGGGAAACTACTGGATATTAAGGTACTCCTTTTAATAGAGTACCGGAGCAAAGCATTAACACTCCGTGAACACATGTGATCCTCACATCACTACCATCCCCTCCGGTTGTCCCGATTTCTGTCACTTCGGGGCCATTGGTTCCGGACAGCGACATGTGTATACAACTTGCAGGTAAGATCAATAAACAATGAATATCATGATGAAACAATAACATGTTCAGATCTGAGATCATGGCACTCGGGCCCTAGTGACAAGCATTAAGCATAACAAGTTGCAACAATATCATCAAAGTACCAATTACGGACACTAGGCACTATGCCCTAGCAATCTTATGACTATTACATGACCAATCTCATCCAATCCCTACCATCCCCTTCGGCCTACAGCGGGGGAATTACTCACACATGGATGGGGAAAGCATGGCTAGTTGATGTAGAGGCGTTGGCGGTGATGATGTCGATGATCTCCTCCAATTCCCCATCCCGGCGGAGTGCCAGAACGGAGACTTCTGGCTCCCGAGACGGAGTTTCGCGATGTGGCGGCGTTCTGGAGGGTTTCTGGCGACTTCGACTTCTTTTCGTGCGTTTTTAGGTCGGGGCCGATAAATAGTCCGAAGGAGGGCGCCGGAGGCCGACCGAGGGGGCCACACCATAGGGCCGCGTGGGCCCCCCCTAGGCCGCGCCGCCTTATGGTGTGGGGCCCTCAGGTCTCCACCTTACTTGACCTTCTGGCTCCGTCAGTATTCTGGGAAAATAGGGCCTTCTGCATAAATTCCGAGGATTTTCCCGAAAGTTGGATTTCTGCACAAAAACGAGACACCAGAACAGTTCTGCTAAAAACAGCGTTAGTCCGTGTTAGTTGTATCCAAAATACACAAATTAGAGGCAAAACAATAGCAAAAGTGTTCGGGAAAGTAGATACGTTTTGCACGTATCACACACCCAATTAAGCGTAGCATAAGAACACGTCATTAAGTTATTTGCTATAAGCTTTCGATACATAATTACCTAGTCCTTATGACCATGAGATCATGTAAATCACTTATACCGGAAAGGTACTTTGATTACATCAAACGCCACTGCGTAAATGGGTGGTTATAAAGGTGGGATTAAGTATCCGGAAAGTATGAGTTGAGGCATATGGATCAACAGTGGGATTTTTCCATCCCGATGACGGATAGATATACTCTGGGCCCTCTCGGTGGAATGTCGTCTAATGTCTTGCAAGCATATGAATAAGTTCATAAGAGACCACATACCATGGTACGAGTAAAGAGTACTTGTCAGGAGACGAGGTTGAACAAGGTATAGAGTGATACCAATGATCAAACCTCGGACAAGTAAAATATCGCGTGACAAAGGGAATTGGTATCGTATGTGAATGGTTCATTCGATCACTAAAGTCATCGTTGAATATGTGGGAGCCATTATGGATCTCGGATCTCCAGATCCCGCTATTGGTTATTGGTTGGAGAGAGTACTCAACCATGTCCGCATAGTTCACGAACCGTAGGGTGACACACTTAAGGTTTGATGTTGAAATGTTAGAACTTGAATATGGAATGGAGTTCGAATATTTGTTCGAAGTCCCGGATGAGATCCCGGACATCACGAGGAGTTCCGGAATGGTCCGGAGAATAAGATTCATATATAGGTAGTCATTTTATAAGATTTAAAATGATCCGGAAGGTTCTACGGAAGGTTCTAGAAAAGTCCGGAAGAAACCACTTTGGAAGGCGGAGTCCCAAAGGGACTCCACCACCATGGCCGGCCAACCCTAAGGGGGAGGAGTCCCAAGTGGACTCCCCTAAGGGGGCCGGCCACCCCCTCCCAAGGAAGGGTGGAATCCCACCTCTAGTGGGAGTCCTAGCTTGGGTAGGTTTCATGTGATATGGAAGGTTTTGGTTTGGGGTCTTATTCGAAGACTTGTAGACCAACTCTTGGGTGTTCCACCTATATAATGAGGGCCAAGGGGAGGGGGCCGGCCACCCCAACACCACAAGGTGGCCGCACCCCTATAGTGGCCGGCGCCCCCCTCTCCCCAAACCCTAGCCGCCCCACTCCTCCTTCTTCCCCGCACGCTTAGCGAAGCTCCGTCGGGATTCTCCACCACCACCGACACCACGCCGTCGTGCTGCCGGATTCAAGAGGAGCTACTACTTCCGCTGCCCGCTGGAAAGGGGAGGTGGACGTCGTCTTCATCAACAACCGAACGTGTTACCGAGTACGGAGGTGCTGCCCGTTCGTGGCGCCGTGATCAAGATCTTCTACGCGCTTTTGCAAGCGGCAAGTGAACGTCTACCGCAGCAACAAGAGCCTCATCTTGTAGGCTTTGGAATTCTTCAAGGGTGAGTCTCGATCATCCCCTCGTTGCTATCGTCTTCTAGATTGCATCTTGGCTTGGATTGCGTGTTCGCGGTAGGAATTTTTTTGTTTTCTATGCAACGAATCCCTACAGTGGTATCAGAGCCGTGTCTATGCATAGATGGTTGCACGAGTAGAACACAATGGTTTTGTGGGCGTTGATGCTCTTGTTATATTTAGTTTGAGTACTTTGCATCTTTGTGGCATAGTGGGATGAAGCGGCTCGGACTAACTTTACATGACCGCGTTCATGAGACTTGTTCCTCGTTCGACATGCAACTTGTATTGCATAAGAGGCTTTGCGGGTGTCTGTCTCTCCTACTATAGTGAAGATTCAATTTACTCTTCTATTGACAACACTAGTATCAACGTTGTGGTTCATGTTCGTAGGTAGATTAGATCTCTCTCGAAAACCCTAAACCACGTAAAATATGCAAACCAAATTAGAGACATCTAACTTGTTTTTGCAGGGTTTGGTGATGTGATATGGCCATAATGTGATGATGAATATGTATGAGATGATCATTATTGTATTGTGGCAACCGGCAGTAGCCTTATGGTTGTCTTTAAATTTCATGTTGAGTAGTATTTCAAAGTAGTTGTAATAGTTGCTACATGGAGGACAATCATGAAGACGGCGCCATTGATCTTGACGCTACGCCGACGATGATGGAGATCATGCCCGAAGATGATGGAGATCATGTCCGTGCTTTGGAGATGAAGATCAAAGGCGCAAAGACAAAAGGGCCATATCATATCACATATAAACTGCATGTGATGTTAATCCTTTTATGCATCTTATTTTGCTTAGATCGCGACGGTAGCATTATAAGATGATCCCTCACTAAAATCTCAAGATAATAAAGTGTTCATCCTTAGTAGCACCGTTGCCAAGACTTGTCGTTTCGAAGCATCTCGTGATGATAGGATGTGATAGAATCAACAAGTGCATACAACGGGTGCAAGACAGTTTTTTCACATGCGGATACTAAGGTGGCCTTGACGAGCCTAGCATGTATAGACATGGTCTCGGAACACGTGATACCGAAAGGTAGAGCATGAATCATATGGTTGATATGATGAACACTTTGAGTGTTCGCCATTGAAATCACACCTTGTCTCGTGATGATCGGACTTAGGTGCGGTGGATTTGGTTCGTGTGATCACTAAGACAATGCGAGGGATATTGTTTTGAGTGGGAGTTCACCTAGATTTTTAATTATGTTGAATTAAAATTTGAACTCAATTTTTCATAAACTTAGTCTAAACTTTTGCAAATATATGTTGTAGAGATGGCATCCCCAATCAATTTTAACCAGTTCCTAGAGAAAGAAAAGCTTAAGAGCAACGGTAGCAACTTCACCGATTGGTTCCGTCATGTGAGGATCTTCCTCGCTGGCGGAAATCTGCAATATGTGCTTGATGCACCGCTAGGTGACCCTCCTGCAGAAACATAAACCGAGGAAGTAAAGAATGTTTACGCTACTCGGAAAGCTCGGTACTCTCAAGTACAGTGTGCCATCCTGTGCAGTCTGGAATCCGATCTTCAAAAACGTTTTGAGCACCACGATCCTCATGAGTTGGTCAACGAGCTGAAAGCTATATTTGAGACTCATGCGGCCGTGGAATGCTATGAAGCATCGAAACACTTTTTCAGCTGTATGATGGAAGAGGGCGGCTCCGTTAGTGAGCACATGCTGGTTATGACCGGGCATGCGAAGAAACTCAGTGACTTGGGAATAGTGATTCCTAACAGACTGGGGATTAATCGTGTCCTTCAATCACTGCCACCAAGTTACAAGAACTTTGTGATGAACTACAATATGCAGAACATGAACAAGGAGTTACCTGAACTCTTTGGCATGCTAAAAGCTGCTGAGATTGAGATCAAGAAAGAGCACCAAGTGTTGCTGGTCAACAAGACCACCAGTTTCAAGAAACAGGGCAAGTCTAAGGGGAAATTCAAGAAGGGTGGCAAGAAAGCTGCCACGCCTCCTATGAAACCTAAGAACGGCCCTAAGCCTGATGCTGAGTGCTATTACTGCAAGGAGAAGGGACACTGGAAGCGTAATTGCTCCAAGTATTTGGCTGATCCAAGAGCGGCCTTGTCAAGAAGAAGAAAGAAGGTATATCTGATATACATGTTATAGATGTTTATCTCACTGGTTCTCGTTCTAGTACCTGGGTATTTGATACTGGTTCGGTTGCTCATATTTGTAACTCGAAACAGGAACTAAAGAATAAATGAAGACTACTGAAAGATGAAGTGACGATGCGCGTTGGAAACGGATCCAAAGTCGATGTGATCGCTGTCGGCACACTTCCTCTACATCTACCTTCGGGATTAGTTTTAAGCCTAAATAATTGTTATTTTGTACCCGCGTTGAGCATGAACATTATATCTGGATCTTGTTTAATGCAAGACGGTTATTCATTCAAGTCTGAGAATAATGATTGTTCTATTTTTATGAATAATATCTTTTATGGTCGAGCACCTGAAAAGAATGGCTTATTTCTGTTAGATCTCGATAGTAGTGATACGCATATACATAACATTGATGCTAAGCGAATTAAATTGAATGATAATTCTACTTATATGTGACTTATAATGCCTGGGTCATATTGGAGTGAAACGCATGAAGAAACTCCATCTTGATGGATTACTTGAATCACTTGACTTTGAGTCACTTGATAGATGCGAAGCATGTCTAATGGGTAAAATGACTAAGACTCCATTTTCTGGTATGATGGAGCGAGCTACTGACTTATTGGAAATCATACATACCGATGTATGCGGACCAATGAGTGTAGCATCACGCGGTGCTTATCGTTATGTTCTAACCTTCACAGATGATCTGAGTAGATATGGGTATATCTATTTCATGAAACATAAATCCGAAACTTTTGAGGAGTTTAAGGAATTCCAAAGTGAAGTAGAAAATCAACGTAACAAGAAGATTAAATTTCTACGATCTGATCGCGGAGGTGAATATCTGAGTTATGAGTTTGGCATGCATTTAAAGAAATGCGGAATACTTTCACAATTGACACCGCCGGGAACACCACAACGAAACGGTGTGTCCAAACGTCGTAATCGAACTCTCTTAGATATGGTTCGTTCTATGATGTCTCTTACTGATTTGCCGTTATCATTTTGGAGTTATGCATTAGAGACAGCTGCATTCACTTTAAATAGAGCACCATCAAAATCCGTAGAAACGACATCGTATGAATTATGGTTTAATAAGAAACCTAAGCTGTCGTTCCTTAAAGTTTGGGGTTGCGAAGCCTATGTAAAGAAGTTACAACCGGACAAGCTAGAACCCAAAGCGGAGAAATGCGTCTTCATAGGATACCCTAAGGAAACTATAGGGTACACTTTCTATCACAGATCCGAAGGCAAAATCTTTGTTGCTAAGAACGGAACCTTTCTTGAGAAAGAATTTCTCACTAAAGAAGTATTTGGAAGAAAAGTAGAACTTCGATGAGATTGATGAATCTATACTCGTTGATCAGGTAGCGCAATGCAGGAAGTTGTACCTGTACCGCCTACACCGGCAACAGAGGAAGCTAATGATAATGATCATGAAACTTCGAACGAGGAAACTACTGAACCTCGCAGATCAACAAGGGAACGTGCCACTCCTGATTGGTATGATCCTTGTCTAAATGTCATGATTGTGGACAACAATGATGAGGACCCTGCGACGTATGAAGAAGCGATGATGAGCCCAGATTCCAACAAATGGCAAGAAGCCATGAAATCCGAAATGGGATCCATGTATGATAACAAAGTATGGACTTTGGTAGACTTACCTGATAACCGCAAGGCTGTCAAGAATAAATGGATCTTCAAGAGGAAAACAGATGCTGATGGTAATATTACTGTCTATAAAGCTCGACTTATCGCAAAGGGTTTCCGACAAATTCAAGGAGTTGACTACGATGAGACTTTCTCACCTGTAGCGAAACTAAAATCTGTGAGGATTTTGTTAGCAATAGCTGCATTTTTCGATTATGAGATTTGGTAGATGGATGTCAAAATGGCGTTCCTTAATGGAGACATTGAGGAAGAGTTGTATATGGTACAACCCAAAGGTTTTGTCGATCCTAAAAATGCTGACAAAGTATGCAAACTTCAGCGTTCAATCTATGGACTGAAGCAAGCATCAAGAAGTTGGAACCGACGCTTTGATAAGGTGATCAAAGACTTCGGGTTTATATAGTGTCATGGAGAGGCCTGTATTTACAAGAAAGTGAGTGGGAGCTCTGTAGCATTCCTGATATTATATGTAGATGACATATTATTAATTGGGAATGATATAGAACTATTAAGCAGTGTAAAAGGTTTTTTGAATAATAGTTTTTCAATGAAAGACCTTGGTGAAGCATCATATATATTAGGCATCAAGATTTATAGAGATAGATCAAGACGCCTAATAGGGCTATCACAGAGTACATACCTGGACAAGATTCTAAAGAAGTTTAGAATGGACGAAAGTAAGAAAGGGTTCTTACCTATGTTACCAGGCAAAGTCTTGAGTAAGACTCAAGGACCGGCTACGGCAGAAGAAAGAGAAAGGATGAGTAATATCCCCTATGCCTCGGCAGTAGGATCTATCATGTATGCCATGCTATGTACTAGACCGGATATAGCACATGCTGTTAGTTTGACTAGCAGATATCAAAGTGATCCAGGAATGGAGCATTGGACAGCGGTCAAGAATATCCTGAAGTACTTGAAAAGAACTAAGGATATGTTTCTTTGTTATGGAGGTGACCAAGAGCTCGTTGTAAGCGGTTACACCGATGCAAGTTGGAACACTGATCTTGATGACTCTAAGTCACGGTCACGGGTACGTGTTTATATTGAATGGTGCCGCGATAAGCTGGGCAAGCTCAAAGCGATTGCACGGTGGCGAAGTCTTCAACCAATCGAGTACATAGCGGCTTCAGAGGCTTCATCAGAAGCGGTATGGATGAAGAGGTTCATTGTAGAGCTCGGTGTGGTTCCTACTGCATTGGACCCACTAGTCATATACTGTGACAACATGGGTGCCATCGCCAATGCACAAGAACCAAGGTCACACAAGAGGCTGAAGCATATCAAGCTGCGTTACCACTCGATTCGCGAGTACATCGAAGATGGAGAAGTAAAGATTTGCAAAGTACACACTGATCTGAATGTAGCAGATCCGTTGACTAAAGCTCTCCCTGGGGCAAAGCATGACCAACACCAGAATGCCATGGGTGTTAGGTATATTACAATGTAATCTAGATTATTGACTCTAGTGCAAGTGGGAGACTGAAGGAGATATGCCCAAGAGGCAATAATAAAAGTGGTTATTATATATCTTTATGTTTATGATAAATGTTTATATACCATGCTATAATTGTATTAACCAAAACATTGATACATGTGTGATATGTAAACAACAAAGAGTCCCTAGTATGCCTCTTAACTAGCTTGTTGATTAATGGATGATTAGTTTCATAATCATGAACATTGGATGTTATTAATAACAAGGTTATATCATTGTATGAATGATGTAATGGACACACCCAATTAAGCGTAGCATAAGATCACGTCATTAAGTTATTTTCTATAAGCTTTCGATACATAGTTACCTAGTCCTTATGACCATGAGATCATGTAAATCACTTATACCGGAAAGGTAATTTGATTACATCAAACGCCACTGCGTAAATGGGTGGTTATAAAGGTGGGATTAAGTATCCGGAAAGTATGAGTTGATGCATATGGATCAATAGTGGGATTTGTCCATCCCGATGACGGATAGATATACTCTGGGCCCTCTCGGTGGAATGTCGTCTAATGTCTTGCAAGCATATGAATAAGTTCATAAGAGACCACATACCACGGTACGAGTAAAGAGTACTTGTCAGGAGACGAGGTTGAACAAGGTATAGCGTAGTCATTTTAGGTAGTCATTTTATAAGATTCATATATAGGTAGTCATTTTATAAGATTTAAAATGATCCGGAAGGTTCTACGGAAGGTTCTAGAAAAGTCCGGAAGAAACCACTTTGGAAGGCGGAGTCCCAAAGGGACTCCACCACCATGGCCGGCCAACCCTAAGGGGGAGGAGTCCCAAGTGGACTCCCCTAAGGGGGCCGGCCACCCCCTCCCAAGGAAGGGTGGGAATCCCACCTCTAGTGGGAGTCCTAGCTTGGGTAGGTTTCATGTGATATGGAAGGTTTTGGTTTGGGGTCTTATTCGAAGACTTGTAGACCAACTCTTGGGTGTTCCACCTATATAATGAGGACCAAGGGGAGGGGGCCGGCCACCCCAACACCACAAGGTGGCCGCACCCCTATAGTGGCCGGCGCCCCCTCTCCCCAAACCCTAGTCGCCCCACTCCTCCTTCTTCCCCGCACGCTTAGCGAAGCTCCGCCGGGATTCTCCACCACCACCGACACCACGCCGTCGTGCTGCCGGATTCAAGAGGAGCTACTACTTCCGCTGCCCGCTGGAACGGGGAGGTGGACGTTGTCTTCATCAACAACCGAACGTGTGACCGAGTACGGAGGTGCTGCCCGTTCGTGGCGTCGTGATCAAGATCTTCTACGCGCTTTTGCAAGCGGCAAGTGAACGTCTACCGCAACAACAAGAGCCTCATCTTGTAGGCTTTGGAATTCTTCAAGGGTGAGTCTCGATCATCCCCTCGTTGCTACCGTCTTCTAGATTGCATCTTGGCTTGGATTGCGTGTTCGCGGTAGGAAAATTTTTGTTTTCTTTGCAACAAATCCCTACAATGTTAAGGATGTCAGTATGAAAGGGTATGATCTTAACTTGTCATCTTTGATCTTTTCCCATACATTATATGTCTTATGTCTTATGAGCATTGTGCTTACTATCTTGTAAGTTGAAGTTGCTCTATACCTAATGTGTGCATATATATATTCTTGCACTAAATTTCTCGCATGCTCACATCTAGGGGGAGTTTCTCTCTTCTGTCAAACATATAGATATTCTTGCTCTATTCTTTGCAAAATCCCGGTATTGTCATCAAACACCAAAAAGGGGGAGATTGAAAGAACATTTCATGATCTCTGAGTTTTGTGTGTTTGTTAACAACACCGGTGACAATTTAACCGTGTGCTAAGTGGTTTACAGTTTAGGAAAAGATATCGCAGGAAAATCTCGACTCACTCAAAAAGGAAGAAAAGGAGGAACCTGGAGGCCAGCTGCCAGCGTCTGCCGGCAACACCGGGCCGGCATCGCGTGTGTGCACCCGGCAACCATGGCGATAGGCCTGCACTGCCGGTGAGTGCACCCCGGCCGCCGTTCTGGCCTCGGCACCGCTGGCTGCACAATGTCATTGCTGTTTCGAAAATGTGGCCGGCACCGCTTGGCGTCTCAAGGCCGGACTCACGGCGATTCGTATCCAACGGGCGTGAGCTGGGGGTATAAATACCCCCTTCACCTACCTTGGAAGGTTGCTCAAACCCTAAGATCTTCATCCTCCATTGCTGAGCCACCAAGAACACCAAAATAGCCAGATCTCCTCCCTCAACCACCCAAATCACTTGTGCTTTGGAGAATCGAAGGAGAAGACCCCGATCTACATCCTCACCAAAGCGTTTCTCATTTCCCCCTCTTATGCTTGAGGGCCCCCTTGCTAGTGCTCCTCTTTGGATCCCTAGTGGATTTGTGTTGATGTATTGTTGATTGATTGTTGTGTTGTAACAGATTTGGGAGCCTCCAATTCGGTTGTGGATGTGTGCCCCAAGAACCTTGTAAAGGCCCGGTTTCCGCCTCGAGGAAATCCCTTAGTGGAAGTGGGCTAGGCCTTTGTGGCGTTGCTCACCGGAGATCTGAGTGAAGCCTTCGTGGCTGTTGGTTTGGCTTTCGTAGCAACCACACTCCTCCAAACGTAGACGTACCTTCTTGCAAAGGAAGGGAACTACGAGAATCATCTCCGTGTCATCGCGTGCTCCACTCTCGGTTACCTCTATCCTATTCTATCTCTTATATTGCTTAGCTATATCTTGCTTAGTTGTTTGCCTTGTCATATAGGTAAATTCACTTAGTTGCATATCTAGAGAATTTACCTTTGTGTCAAACCGAAATTGAAAAAGAACTAAAAATTGGTTAGCACCTATTCACCCCCCCTCTAGGTGCGGCATACGATCCTTTCACCATGCCCGCCTGCTTCATAATCTTCATTGACACATTGTTGTAATTAGGCAGGTGCCATTGCGGACGAGAGAGGGGGCGGTAGCACCCGAGGCGGGGCGTGAGAGAGGCGAGAGAGGGGCGAGACGAGAGTGTCAGGCAACGGCGCGGGCGCCCGGCGCTATCGCCCGCTCCCGCCCGGCTAGCGCATGCGTTGGGGGCGAGAGGGAGGCGAGAGGCATGCGATAGCGAGGCGGCAGCGTTGGCGGGGCGCGGCGAGAGAGGGTGATAGGCGGGCGAGATGCGGGCGAGAGGCGGGCGGTAGTGTGTAACGGCTAGCTGACGTGGCGCGATCTGATTCATCCACGTCAGCTAGCCATTGGGTAGCCGTTGCTGGTTCAAAAAAACCCTAAAATTTCATCCCCACCCCCTATAAATACCCCCATATGGTTTCACTCACTCCACACCCATTTCATCTCATTCATCTCCTTCACTCTCTCAAATCTTCTCCACCATGTCCGGTTGGACTCCACCAGATTTGAGCACGTTCATGGATCTCTTGGGTCCCGACGGGTCACCAGTACCAGTAGATGATGTCTCTCCGACACATCGTCGCACCAATGTTGGTTCTTCACCGCTTCCTCGAGTTTTATACCCCTCCGGCACACCAGCTCCGGGGCCATATGGGCCATACGCTCCACCTCCGGCGCCATATGGTTCATACCCTCCGCCTCCGTATCAATACCCCCAACCACCACCTACAGGTAGCGGGAGTAGCATTGTACCTCCTTACCCACCACCTTCGTACGGTTCATACCCTCCACCTCCGTATCCATACGCGCCATATGGTCAGTACCCTCCACCACCTCCTGAAGCCACTGCACCAAGCTCCGAGTCCAATGCCACGGAAACAATCGTACCACCGCGTGCAAAGAGGCTTGACTGGACACCTGCGGAAGACGAAAAACTAGTACTTTACTTACCCATCACATATTTATTTCGGGGTTGGTTCTTGCTTGAATTTTTCACTTACAATATCTATTTCGGTGTAGGTGCATGCTTGGATTTTTAACTCCAAGGACTCTGTCGCTGGTAATTGCAAGACCGGCACTAGTTTTTGGGGTCAGATAGCTGAAACCTTCAACTCTACCTCCGAGCCTGCCCATCGTCAGACCTCCAAGCAACTGAAGGATCATTGGAACGCCTACAAGAAGGAGGTGTCCCTGTTCAATGGATACTACATCCAAGAATCAGGGTTACGTCAGAGTGGAGCAGAGGATGATATGGTCATGAAGGCGGCAATGGAGAGGTACGTCAACGACAAAAGAGTGACTCAGCCGTTCAGACGGCACCACTGGTGGGAAGCTATTTGCAATGAAGCGAAGTGGAAAGGACAACATGGTCCTGGTAGTGGAACCGATTCCACATCGAAGAGAAGCCGTCTGGGAGTTTCTGGTGAGTACAGCTCTGGCGACGTGACTACGGAGGAGGAGCGTCCACCGGCCCGCGATAGGGCGAAGGCCGCGGCACGTAAGGGTAGGAGGAAGGGGAAGGAAACCTCATCAAGCAGTGAGGTAGGAAGTAAATCCTTCGCGATGAGGAACATGATGAAGGGTTTAGTGAAGGGTAAGCTATTCAAGCAATGGAACAAAATGAAAGACCGATCAACCGATGACATGAACGAAGCAGAAAAGCGCAAACATGCGAAGGCCATCAAGATGTGCGAAAAAGAGCTTGGTCTGGAAGTGATGAGGACGAGGAGGAGCAGCAGGAAGAAGAGGAAGAGGAAGAGGAAGAGGAGTAGAATTTTTATTTATTATGTAATTTTTAAAATTTATTATGCAACTTTATTAATTATTATGTAATCGGTAACATTTTTAGTTGAATAAAATAATTTTCTTGCATTATTTTGAATGTCTACAAAAAATTGAGTGAAATAACTTAATCTAAAAAAGAAATAGTGATGTGGAGGAGAGAGAAGTGAGAGGTGACACTATAGCCTATGCACTGACACCGTGGGGTGAGAGTGGGGTGAGAGTGAGGAAAATAGCTGACGTGGCGGGTGAGAGTGGTGTGGTGCATTGGCACCAGCCTTACGGGTAGGCTCTGAAATTTACACGTTAGAGCATCTCCAGTCGCGTCCCCCAAAGGGATTTGGGGCGCGCCGGACAGAAAATGCGTTCCAGCCGCGTCCCCCAAAGCCCATTTTTGTCCGGCGCGCCCCGATACGGTGTCCGGCGCCCCGAGCCCGTCCTCGTCCCACAGGGGATGCACCGGGGACGCCGGACACAACGAAAAGCGAGACGGGGAGTGGCGGGGCCGACCCGTCAGCGGCACAGGGAAAATTCGTCTCACACTCCCGCAAAATCCCGCCGCTCCCGCCAAATCACGCCTATACCGCCGCGCATTTCAGGCCTCCCAAAACATATCCCGCCGCCGATTCATTTCTCCTATCCCGCTGATTTGTTTCTCCCTCCCGCCATCCACCCGCCGGCGCTACCCTCTCCACATGGCGCCGCCGACAGCCCCCAAAAAGATGGCGAAGAAAGCGGCCAAGAAGCCGCCGGGCAATGGGACGAAAGGGGCGACAGCGCCGTTCGCGAGGCCGCGGAAGGCACCGGCTTTGAAGAAGAAGCATGAAGGATGGACCGACGATGAATGGCAGCAAGATTGCCTGCGCCGGAAGCTATCGACGGCGGAGCAGAAAGGACGGAGGGCGGCGGAGCTGAAGAAGAAGGCTCTGGCGGCGCGCCAGCACCAGCACATACTGGCCGGGTGTATCGCCGCCACCAACGCGAGCCCATATAGTACGAACGTGCCGGTGTACGTTCCGGGAGTCTTCTCTCCGTCGTCATCCGCCTTCTACAACGACGGCCCCTCCGGCACTCCCGGGTGCGTGACGCCTAACTTGTCGCCGCACTACCAGGATGCGCTGCCGCACGGCGGCTTCAACCCCAACAACCTCTACTCCCCGGCGTACGAGCAGCGCGAGCCAGGACCCGGTCCGGACGGCGGCCCTTTCACCGGCCGCAGGGGTCCGCTCGAATACGACGGCGCCGGTGCTGAGGAGGATGGCGGGGTTGAGGAGGAGGACAACGAGGAAGAGGACGGGGTGGAGGACGACGAGGAGGACGACGATGAGGACGAAGAGGGCGGCGAGGAAGATGACGACGAGGGTGCCGGTGACGATGATCTCGTGGAGGTAGACGCGGATGGCGTGAGGACGAAGAAGAAGAAGAAGGCGTCGGGCACACGAGGCCCGAAGTGGACGCCTCTGGAAGATCTTTGTCTGTGCGAGTCGTGGGCGATGGTGAGCCATGACTCCATCATCGGCGCCAACCAAAAAGGCGGGAAGTATTGGGCGAGGATCAAGGCCGAGTTCGATGAGCGCAAGCTCATCAACAGCGAGTACAAGAAAGTGCCAATGAAGAGGAGCCAGAAGGCAATGTCGACGCGATGGGCCATCATCCAGGCGTCGATGAACTCCTTCCATGGGTACCATCAGGACTTAGAGACCAGAGGCGACAGCGGCGCCGACGTCGCCCAACTGGTACGACTCTTTCTTCCATAATCCGTAGCGCCTACATTGTGTTCGATGAAATGACTCTGCTTCCTTTGGTTAGTTTGATAGGGCCATGGAGGTTTACGCGGGGAACTCAGATGGGCATAAGCCGTTCGCGCTGATGCATTGCTATAGCAAGCTCAAAGGGAATGAGAAATGGCGGTTGACGCGCATGTCGCTGTCCAAGGGGAAGGACGCCATTGATCTGGACGCGCCGCTGAAAACTTCGACAGGGCGTCCTACTGGCAACAAGGCTGCCAAGGCCACCTTGGCCGACGCTGCGTCGTCTGAGAAGACGCAGGCGTCGATCACGAAATGCCTCGCGGACGTCTCCTCGATCTTTCTCTCCCGCGACAAAAAGAACGACGAAAGGTGGGCCGAGCTGCTCAAGAGGCAAGAGGAGAAGCTGGAGCTCAAGAAACACAGGGACGACATGTCCCTGCTGAGAACGTCGACAGGGGGAATGTCTCCCAAGACGCGAGCGGCGCACAACTTCTTCAAAGGCCAGATCCTCGACGACATCGGCTGCACGAATGGCGGCGCGACGCGGCGGTCCCGCAGCGGCATCGGGCGGCAATGGGCAGCGCAGAAGAAGAGCAGTCGACGCGTCTTCTATCGCTACACCTGCGTCGGCCTCTGCGTGGCGACGCGAGCGACGCACCATGCATAGCAACAGTGCATCGCGACGAGGTCATCGTGCTCGACGGGTGCGTCGACTCGAGATACAACGCCGTCGCCCAAGCCCTTCCCCTTCTTCTAATTTGCATGCACCACCGGTCTGTAATATGATCGCGCGCCCAGTACTTTGATCGATCGCCGCTACTCTGATCGCGACGAATCGGCGGGAACGATCTCTTTTGAATGCATCTATTTGAATTTCTGATTGGGGGCGGCGTTTGGTGGACGCGGCTGGGGAGCGACGTCCCCCATAGACGGCACGAACAAAACACGTCCCCCAAACGCTCAATCCGGCGCGGTTTGGGGGACGCTTTGGGGACGCGGCTGGAGATGCTCTTAGCCGTGCAAACTCCAAGTGTCGTTTGAACACGAGCCAAGCCGAGCGATTGCACTCCAAAAGTGGGCTCGGGTCCAAAAAAAATATTTAAGGTACATGGCCGTGGTGGATAATCTGTGTCAGAGATCCGTATCGTAGCCTTTTGAGGGTTTGAGGGCCGCAGGGAGGCAGCTCGCCGCGGGACCCACCACATTAAGCAGTCCACCGAGCTCCCTGGCAGGCGTAGCGTACAGGAGCATGGTCTATACCCAGCGGATTTTCCACGAGGATGGACGCATTGGTGCTAGGCACACCTCTCTCAAATACCCGTATGGGAAACTCTGTCTTGGCTGACGACGAATACACTGAGCCCTGGTTGCAGCCTACGCTTGAGCAAACGGATCGAATACCCAGCCCGGTATTCGCGACGAGGTACGGTACGCGTGCATCGGAGTCCCACGCGATCGAGTAGCTGCAGACTGCAGTGCAGGCTGGAGCGGGCGGCAGGTGACGGACCGATGGATGGATGGATGGGCTTGCCACCATGCATGCTTGAGCTTGACCGGTCAGGCCCTGCTCCAGGTCAGTTGAGCTGGGTCCCACGGCCTGCATCTAAAGGTATGATTGCTGCACCCCCATGGGGCAGGATTGAGCTTCAGTGACTTTGTCAGCCCACAAAGTCACTGACTTTGTGTCACTTACAAGTGGGGTCAAGTGGAACCCTTCATTATATGGACCCCACGTGGCCCCACTTGTAAGTGACACAAAGTCAGTGACTTTGTGGGCTGACAAAGTCACTGAAGCTCAATCCCATGGGGCACTCCCAGGCTATCCACGATGGGCACCTCGCGCGCGCGGGTTGGGCAGTGGCCTCGTTTCGGTTTCCAGGATTGGGCCACGTTTTGCCATTTGGTTGGCTAAGCTGAGGGAAAGAGGGGCCCATGACTCTAACGTGAGACAAAACCAGCTCCCAACCAAACCCTATCCATCCGTCCTTCTCTCCCCTCGCGTCCCCCATCCCAGCCGCCGCGCGCCTCTCCTCCTCCCGCCGCGCGCGCCTCTCCTCCTCCCGGCGCCGTCGCTTTTCTCTCCTCTCGGCATGCTTCCTCCCTAGGCTCGGCGGGAGGAGCACGACGTGCCACGCGCTCGCAGAGACAGTCTCAGGGCGCTTCCTCGGCGAAGTGGAGCGTGGGCGATCCGATCCTCGTGCCGCCGAGGTGGATGATGCGGCGCCGTCTTCCTCAACGGAGAGGATCTCGAGCCGCAACCGCCAAGCTGCACCGGAAGGACGGGCCGACGCCGCACCGCGGAGAGGTCGACGCCATGAGTTTTTCTTCCCCCACCGAATTTTCTTGGCACTTTTTTCCCTGGATTTTGAGGCTATTTTATCTTGTGCAACCAGTTGTTATTTGGGTGATTCGCTTCTGCTAGTGAGGAAGATGGGAAGAGCAAGAAGAAGGGGTGAGGGAGGTGGAAGAGGAGACAATGGATGAACACAGATCTGCTCCAACAGATGTAAAATACATTCAATCGGGAATAATCATGTATGAAATCTTGATTCTTTTCACCATTGCAAGTGTTCTGGTATACTGTGTGACATCCCATTGAAAAGTAATATTTTAGTTCCTATAAATTGAAATGCTTTAGGAAGTTGGTCTGATCATGCATACTGAGTGTTCTTTTGCTTCATGTCTGCTAAATTCTTTCTTTTCATGTCACCTCTGTTGTGGGCAGAAAGTTATATAGGTTTTCTTCGATGGATTTTTGAATGGAAAAAATTACTGAATGATCTAAAGGTTTGTTTATTATTTAGCTGGTAATTTGTGGTTCAACTGGATTGATTCCTTGCCAATTTCGTTTAAGGGTAGTTGACAAGATTTTTCCCCAGGTTGCTGCACGAGTCAAAGGTGTATGTCTAATCTAGCGATTCTATAGGTTTTCTCTGTTTCTCTCCAAAATCTTTGTTTGTGGCCTAATTCTTAAATGATTTAAAGCAAGGTAAAGATTCATTAATGTAAAGGATTTTCCCGTAGTAAAACTAATCTGTGCATATTCTCGAAGGTTGGAGAATGTGGTTGGTTGGTATCACTCGCACCCTGGTTATGGATGTTGGCTGTCAGACATTGATGTTTCAACTCAGATGCTTAATCAGCAGTATACCGAGCCATTCTTAGCTGTTGCGATAAACCCTACAAGGATTATTTCTGATGTGAAGTGGAAATTGGAGCTTTTAGGGCATACCCAAAAGATTACAAGCCACCGGATGAGGCAGTGTCCAAGTATCAGACGATACCACTCAACAAGATAGAAGATTTTGGTGTTCACTGCAAACTGGTAACTAGACTAATTGTCAATCTTTTATTTTGCTGAGATGTCTGTTTTAGTCCTGTTCTAACTGTATTTTTGTCTATGCAGTACTATTCTCTGGATATAACTTATTTCAAGTCATCCTTGGACTCTCCTCCTTGAGTTACTCTGGAATAAGTACTGGGTCGACACATTGTCCTAATTTCCACTTCTGGGTTACATGGATTATGTTGCTGGGAAATTGTATCCAATAGCTATTTACTTCGTGTTGCATTCCTCCTAGGCGCTCAACAGGAGAAGTGTAGGACGCCACTGTAGTTGACCTCTCACCTGGACTCCATCCGACCTCGCCGCAAGGGCCAAGGGGCCTCTCGTAGGTCACCATTTTTTAAATCTCTACAACATATCGTGTTTGTGTGTGCAAATTCTTTTTTATATGGCTACAAGTTGTTCAATACGAATTTAACTATGCAGGATAAGATTGTTCCATATATGTAATATTTTTACTCAGCTGTGCACTCATTTGTTTTTTATTTATCTCAAGTAAACGAAGACAAATTGAGTAGTCTGTCTAGCTGTTCAAAATATTTATATTTAGTTCAGGTATTGAGATACTGAAGAATATCAAGAGGTTTCTAAAATACATATGGGCTTTGCATAAACAATGTGATTTTCTCTAATGATGTACGTCTAGACCATGTTTGTACAAAGCATGGCATCTTTCTTTCAGATACTCTATTTGAACTAAGGAATAATATGTTCTCTAATTTTTTATTAGTATCTTACATATCTTTACCATGTTTATAGGCAGTAGTATATGTGTGTGACATCTCTATTTTTTTGTGAGCAGGTTCTTAGACCACTAAATATGTCAGCATCAAATGGGAAGTGGATCAATGGGGTCCAGTTCTCATCACTATTATGGTGCCGGCACAAACAGGTACCATACTGGTAGTTGAATTATGTTAGATATGCTGCATCTTTGAAATCACCTGATGTTAATGAGTAACTTCTTTTGTTTCTTTTGTTTGAAGGCACAACCCTTGGCCTATGTTGAGTGCTTTGGTTAGTTCACATGTGACAGAGAGCAATTCCCGGAGCATTAGCTCAGGTACTGTATCTCTTAGCATTATTTGGTATTTTCTTTGATAATATGTTTCAAAGCTGTTGACCTTCAGAACCTTTACCCTTTACCTTTGCTTGTGTGCAGCTCATTCAGAGTTGCTATACATTCAAATAAAACCTTTTGGTTGATGAACTATTAGTAAAATAAGACTTATGTTAGCTACATGTTAAACTACATGGATTTCAAAAAAGATATTGACACACTTCTTTTGGCTCAAGAATTATTTTAGGTCACCTCTAACTACATGTTCCATTCATCTAACTGAAAAGATAGGCTAGATTTAGGAGTGGTAGATGAAGCCGAACCTGTCCTCGCTGACCTTCGCAAATGGCTCTGTCAAGCTCCTCCAGTCCAAATACCCTCAGCCACACCTCACCCGTCAACTCTGAGGTACATAGGTACTCGTGAGCAGTGTTCATTTTGGAGCTGGTTCTTAATCTAGGTAACGGGTTTATTTGGGAAGTTTACGTCATACTGGTTTGATTAAACTGATGTAAAGTTGGAAACTTGCTGTTTGTTATCATTTACTTCCGTGCATGTCGTCGGAATATCAAAAATTCCACTTGTTGGTGCCATTTGAATTATATATTTGTGATTATAAAAATTAAGCAATGCATTTCTTATACATTGGGTCTCAGATTTCAATTAAACCGGAATCCAAATATGTGATTTACTCAATCATGTTTGTTGCTCTTCTAACAGGTTCCGGAACAATCACTTGGCGCATGATATATGGAATGAACGATAGTTTTGGGTGTCTTTACTTGTGAGTATCAGGCATCAGTACGCGTAAATCCAACCAAAGAATCATCAGAATTGCTTATCTAATTCCCCAACAGTTATCAGAGACATTGAAGAGGTTAGTAGTTAGTCTGCTTAAAATTGTTTCTGTACTATGTTTCACTCTCAGTGTGAGCTTCTGCAGTAAAATGATTTTAAATGAAAATATAGGAACTTAAACATATATCTATATTGTAGATTTGATGCAAACATTTTTCACCATCCAAGTTTACAATGCTGAGCCGGTGAAAACAGTGGAGCGATGATACACAACAGGGATGTAGATGAGGTTCACATGAAGTATTTTGAGATTGAGCAAACGTATGAATTTATAAGGCCAGGATTTCTCTGTTCTGCTTTGATTGCTATGGCAGGATTTTTACAAACATAAGCTCAGATTAATTGTTTCATTGCTATTGTAACACTTGCTCCAATCCATAATAAGAGTTGGAAGTTTAGTTCAAAGTTGGGGACATTTTAACTAAAATCACAACACTTATTATGGATCGGAGGGGGTACCTTTTCTCTGGAATGACGTAAATAAGCTATAGCACATTTCTCTCATACCTATTCCTGAGGTTTGGTTCTTTAGTTGAGAAGGACTAAGTTCATATGTAATAGAAAAATATTATTCCCGGGGCTTCTTATCCTTCCGAATTTTGTGAAATTTTACTTTTGTTTTGGTGTGGTATATGCAGGATCTAAGAACGTTGAATTCATTTCCTTGATATGCAGTTGATGCATGTCTCCACAATCCTTTCATTTTCGCTCTATGCTACTGGATCATTCTCCTCCAGTTGAGAACACTGACTTAATTTCCTTGATATGCAGATGTGATCGGCTGGATCTTCGCGATTTCTGATATCGTTATTGTTGCTGGTGATGGACATGGGAAGGGAAGAAGAAAATGGACTTGCTCAAAAAAAAATATATCATGATGTGCTTTAAGTCTACAGACTTTACTCTGAGCCTGATAGTGCTTTCTGTCAACGAAATCTCCATAGATTGCTTCCTTTTATGGATGATGTCCTCGAGAAAATTTATTATTATAATATGTTTCCTGATTCTTAGTCTGTATCCAAATAAGATTAGTGAGTTTTTCATACTCATATTTGGTTATGTCTTGATTGCAGGTCAAATATTTATTGCTGATTACAGTTTCCAAGGGCTTCACCAATTCGAAAGGTAACGACGATTATGTATTATTCATGTTGTGTTTAACCATCGGGGAGTGAGTTATGGCAGACGGTTAGTGCCATCATATACTCTAATTCTACTAGGCTAATTCGGAGTGAACAATGGACTTTGTTGAGCAGCGGCTAACATGCTCCACTATGCCACGGTTGTAGGCTGTCTTCTCTGTCGCCTCGTGTCGATATTGAATTGGGGATTTTAGAACATGACAGGCTTGACAATTTAACTGATTGCATTTTATAAGTTTGTGGACTGAAGTGTTCCCATCAGACAAATTTGAAGTACAAAGTACTACAATTATAATTTATTATTTAAAATCTGTTAATTAATATACAAATTTTACGTGCAATACTTTCACCACAGGGTTATATTCACCTGGCTAGAGGAGGCATAGATTCTGAATTGTTCGGCTATTTATTCTTTAGTGATCTCTAATAGAGTCTGCAAACGATGGTCTTTCCTTCTTCTTTTCTTAATAGGCATGTTCATTATATTTTCTGCAGCTTGGTTTTGCTTTCATCAAAAGCAGCATGAGCTGCTACTATTAGATTTGCTATATTGATTATTTAATTCTTGAAATAGGTAAAGTTTGCTTAATCATCATCTTACATGGATAAGAGCAACTTGATTTACACTAAGTAGATTACAGAATGGTAATAATACAAGAATAAAGTGTGCCACCATAGCACATAACATGGATGAGTTTATTGGAGCTTAGACAGTGATGGTGTAGATTGCTGAAGTTTGGATACATACCATTTGAAGTTCAGGCTGTTGATATTTGCATTGCCGCTGTTCTTGCACTTGCTATTTTTTTTTACTTCCATTTGTTGGTGTCATGTGTCCCATCATTTGAAATTAGACTATGTTTACACAACCAAAAGGGATTTTTTGCGTGCAAAGGAAAATAGATTGCAGGGATGTGCTGCAACAGAAAATGGCATATCATGTACTTAATTATATGCTAGCTAAGAGGCCTCTTCCAAATATTTTCCTTGCTATATTTCTTAAATCATTCCACAGAAAAAGTATACTTTCTTATTTTTGTGTGTTTTTCACAAGCTGCATAGGGTGGTACTTGATGTTGGTGGGAAATGGCTTCCCTAAATGTGAAAGCATGATATTTGCTCGTGTTTGTATTGTTAGTACTGAGAGATCAATAAATTGAGGTTTTATTATAATTATACTTACTCTATTACTCATATAAGAATTCCAGAAAAGACATAGCTGTCCACAAAAGGAGAAGCCCACCGATTCAGCCTTGAAAACAAAGATGATTGATCTGATTTGGATCATAAATATCTGCCATGCTACTGCTGATTTGACTACTCATTATTGGTGTGTTTAACACATGTTTTTAACAGTACACTCCAAATTATATGGACTCTAGAAGGTTACGATTATGCACTTTGGTTTACTTTCTCTACTTAGTGGTTAGATTGGCTACGGTAACTTAGAACGGTGGGGTTGGGCTCGGTTAAAAGGTAAAGAGCTAGCAATTCGTGCTGCTAAACTGTATGCTAAATACGACAAGCTATTTCTATGCATCCAGTTGTTGGTACAGGGATCCGAACAATCGAATTCCTAGCTTCACCAAACGTGATGATATAAATATTGTTCTCGGTACTAAAATATATATTGGGAACAAATTAATTTTACAAGGAAGTTTCCATCAAATATTTGATCTATATAGATTCTTCCAAATTCAATTATTATGGTTCCTTGTTGCGTGCCCATTTTCCATCGCGCCTAGCTTTTCTCATAATTGTTATCCTATGAAAATTAAGATTTCCAGGAAATTTGTGGTCTTATTCAGGTGCTCTCGCAAACCCGCTATCCCCTACCAAGGATCCTCTCGGGAGGATTGATCGTGGTGCCATTCAAATTTTCTACTTTGTAAGTTCTTATATTTTTTTAATCTCGAGTTCGTATTAAATGGTGCTTCTCACATCGATCATATAATGTCTGTTATATTTTGCAAGAACTCTGTACACAAACATATCAACAGTCATAACCATCAACCATTCGAAAGAAGTATACGTAACCCCCGTAACTTTCAGAAAAGGGGCAGATAACCCCCTAAAGTTAAAACTGGGGTACATAAGGGGTTCTCTGTCCGGTTTTACAAAGTTGTGGGGGTTATGTACCCCAGTTTTAACTTGAGGGGGTTTTCTGTTCCTTTTCAGAAAGTTGTGGGGGTATCTATACTTCTTTCTCAACCATTCTCATGTTATGAATTTCTTTGATAGCATCTGAAAGTGGGGGACAAGACTCAGTACAGTAGTACATTTCTACTACGTTATTTGTATGATATGTAAATTCAGTCGGATGTTCCTTTCTAGACCTTAACGACAACGATCAAATACCAGCAAAATAGTGTTTGCTTATGTACATCTGGAAAGAAGATTGTTGAGCTTTCTTGTGCATCTTAACAATTAAAGCCATTTGCTATCCAAATAGTGTTTTCCTACATAGTGATCATTTCAGTTGAGGACATCCTCAACATCCAAAAATGTCTTAATCGTAAATATTGTGGTACCAATAACTATAGATTAAGATGAACAATTCTATTTATAATACCGCGCCATGGACTGTTCTTTAAATACAAACGACCATACGAGCATGTTGAAAAATGTCATACAAAAAATACAGAAAACTCCTGCACCTGTGACTTAGCTAGGCAACCTAAATAATCAAAATACCATTTAAATATGACCCATGATATTAACAGATGAAAAAATGGTGTTGACTATGATTTATTTGGCCTCCCCGGTAGAACAGTGCCCTTCTATTGATGGATATGTTGCATCTCGGTCTACCTTTGTGTCCTATGTGTGAAAATGTTGTAGAGTCTGTATTGTGTACCATATGATTGCTGTAAGTTGCGACTGAGCGCTGATTGCTGCCGGATTTGCTTTTCAGGAGCGCTGCTTCCAGGTGACACAAACCACTGATAGTTGTTTGCTTCCTCTTATCTACCTACTGTGGGATCTGAGGATTGTGCCCTTTTGTTGTGGTATTGGACATATACTATCAAGCATGTGGTGCAATGGTTGTATTCGAGTGCTTTTGCTTCAAGCTACTATCAGCTGCTTAGTTCTGTAGTTTCTTTCGTCATGTGGTGTGCTTCTTCGGAAAAAAAGATTTGTGTATATATTTCTGATTTACTACTGGTTTGTTTCACTCTTATTATCAGTGCTATGTGCAATAATTCCCCGATACTTATTATGGATCAGAGGGAGTATTAGTTATTCTGCCACATTATGTTATTTTCCCTGTTCTGGTTACATGTGTTGAAGTATAGCTTTGGTCCTATTGGCTTTGCTTTTCAAATCCAATAAAATGTATCTCCATTTACGTTTAGATTGGTGTGATCTCCACGGGGTCGTGCGCCAAGGCGCACATCTAAATCTAGTATTACATAGAGCGCTCCGTCAGACACGACAGGATCGTTATTATTAGGGCATCTCCATGGTGCCACTCACTGTTGCTCCTGGTTCCGGGCACCTCCACCCGCCATTCACTTCCATCGTGCCCGCACACAACCACCGTTAACGGCTAGTAGCAGTTGCACTGGGATAATGTAACTTTTAGCCGCAGTAAACATATCTGTACAAAATGATTGTCAGCTAACCTAACTCCACCACCAGCAGCAGCAGCAGCATCATTTCGGACACTTACAAAAAAAACAAGATTAAGTAACCTGGTGCTTCGGTTAGAGCAGCGCAGTTAAGTTAACAAAGCTAATCCGCGTCGCATGCAAACTGACAACCTAGTGCCAACATGGCACATAAATAATCACGAGCAGCTTCCGTATACGACCGATCCAACAGCGCGCAACGGGGGAACATGTCTCCTCCCCTCCATCCTCATCGTATTCGTACGGGTACGGCCCCCCGATTTACGGCGCTGCCCCTGCAAGAACTACTTTGACCGACCGCAGCCCCGGTGAGACGAACAAGACAAGCACGAGGGCAGCGCGGTCTTTCCGGCCCGCTCAAATGATTCGGCGCCAAAGTTTCGTTTCCCTCCATTTGGATTTGCACGCAGACGCAGACGCAGACGCAGAGCAGTTGCCTTTGGCCTTTGCCCTTCTTTTTCACGGGCACACGTGGTCACCGGCGGGCGGAGCAGCCGCTGCTCAAACAGCTGGCTCTCACGTGCCACGCGGCGCCAAGGATCTGTCGGCCGTCAGATGCAGCGGACGGCGGAGATTACGTGCCGTCCAGGGGAGAGGATAAAGATGGAGCAGTCGTATTCATTGAGTGGAGCTGGTGATGGGGTCTCACGTGCCTCGAGTCTCGGCGTGCTCAACGTGGGGAGCGGAGCAGCTCTGCAATGTGGGGGGAGCGGACCAAGTTAATTCGTTACGCCCAGAATACATATTCTAACTTCAGAGATAAGGTAAAAAACAGAACCGGTAACCACTGTACAAACCCAACGGAAAACACGGGCAAACGAGCGGAACATAAACAGAATCTAGCTAGCCTTTACGTGGCTGAAACTTTGTACTGTACCCCAGGGCACACAATGATAAAAGAGCCTTTCAACATCAGAGACGGGGCGGCGACGGATAGCACGGCACGGCGGCCGGCACGGGACGCAGGAGCAGGATATGGTACTTTGCGGCGTCGGCGGTCGTCTGCATCCGGCCACCGGAACGATGCGGGGCCATTCATTCACGGATCACCGTATCTGATCGGCCGTGTCGGCACTATTTTGGATCCGCGGCCATTATGCCGGGGAAAGCCACAGCTGTTTACGAGCGTGCATGCATTGGGGCAGAAACCCCCATCTCCATCTGGATGGAGGATGATAGGACCAGGAGAAGTCTCCGAAAAGCGGGACATCTTGGTTCATGTCTATGAGCTCTACCAATGTCTCATGGGTTCGGGGTGGGAGGACAGAGTCCTTGGGGTGGCCTGGCCGAGCGACAAGCGCATCTCTATGGAGGAAATGCAGAGCTTGAGCTTGAGAACCATTGCTTGCAAGCAGCGAAACTTTTCCTGCTAAGATGCATATGTACCCACTGTTTGATCTCCCGCCAGCAAGTAGTTCGTGCAATCCGTACATTCAGAAGAGATTTGGCCAGCCCATGTCTGCTCCTCCGCTCTCCACCTCCTCTTCCCCCTCGCACCCTGATCCACCCAATAATCCACCGAATAAATCTCCAATCCATGGCAAGGATCCTGCTAATCCTTGTCGGGATCATGCTCTGATAATCGATTCTACGCTGGAGGCTTTGGAGGGGGACGGACTACTCCGTTCGGGATCTGAAGCATCGCCTGGCGGTGGTTCAAGTCCGCCCTTACTCGCTGCGCCGGCGACCAGATTTCATGGGGCTCCCGTCAAGGTGTTGGTACCTGCTCTACGCCCTTCCACTTCGTCGCTGTTGCGCCGACGCCGGCTCCGATCTAAGCCACCCCCATGGCCTGGGGATCGGGGGGCCGTTCCGCGGCGACTCCGTCATCGTCAAATGGTTGCCGGTGGCCCGATTCCGGCGGCCCCTATCCCTTCCCCGACTCCGGTTGCCCGCGAGTCATTGTGTTTGAAATCGTGTACCCCACCTGCCAGTTCTGTGGCAATGGCGCCCTTGATGGTACCCGCTTGCCACAGTCATATGACGGTTTCCTCGAGTGCGCCTCCTGTGGTCGAAGCTGCCGAGAAACGCTTCAGGCAACTCTGGTCGCGTCCATCCCCACCAAAAACTAGGGTTCATCGCTCCCCGCATGCCTCCTCCGCCACGCTGTGCTGGATCCGCCGCGAACTCTTCGAGTTGAAGCACTTCTTCCCAAAGGATTGTTTCCCGGTTGCAAGGTTTGAACGGATTCGGCAAGCCCCCAAGCTCTTCAGCTTCGCTCGCAACGGGTGGGGCGGTGGGGGTCAGCGACCTACTTTCGCTGAGGTCCTTCGCCGCAAGCCGATGGCAGATGGTGGTCGTCAGGGCGATGGGCGCTACCGCCAAGCCCGGAGGCCTCCTCAGCCTCCCCAACCCCATCCTGCTCGCGCCGCGGGCACGGGTGTGCATAGGCCCCCTCCCCCGCCTCGTCCGGCACCCCGTCCTCGCCAGGTACCCAACTCCTCTGCTCCAGCATCTGCAACGTTTGCGCCGCCTGCTGTACCACCTCAAGTGCCACCGGAGCAAATCCTCGATCCAAGGTATAAGGATCTGGTTTGTTTCAACTGTGGGGATCCTGGACACTTTGTAGGAAACTGTATCAAGCCAAAGCTCTGCTTCATTTGTCATGGGGAACACAATGTTAACAAATGCGCTGCCTGGGCTGCTCCGCATCCAATGGCCACTTATTTTGGTAGCGCTGCTCCGGGTCTGGGGTTTTTCCATATTGCTGTTCCTGATGCTTCTGAGACAGCTTGGTTGAATTTCAGCAATTGTGGAATTATCAATGTTAGGTCTGGGAGTATTTCACTTGTGGCACTTGAAGCCAATTATCTGAATTCTTTTGCAAAGTTAAAAAAATGGCCGTGGCAAATTAGGGAAATTGATGATAGGAATTTTCTGGTTAGATTTCCTCCTTCGAAGCAAGCATCTGAGCTCACTGAATTGCCTCATCTAGCACTAGAAGACGAAGGGGTGACGCTGAAATTCTTGAGTTGGGATGGTGCTTTGGATGCTTTTGGTGAATTAGTTGAAGCCTGGGTTCAAGTAGATGGAATTCCTCCAAAGATGTGTGGATGGTTTGTGTTTGCTCAGGTGGCTTCATGCTTTGGCATTCTTGCAGATGTTGACTGGGCTGGCCTCCTCAAGAGTTTCTATGCAAAAGTCCGAATCAAGATTGCTTGTAGGGACCCCTCCAAAATCCTTATGGAAAGAATGCTGGAAATGAAAAGGAAGTTATATATACTGCAGTTCAAGGTTGAAGGATATGTCATGTCTATTCGTGGATATGATGAAGATGACGATGATGACATGTTGGATGACGATGAGGAATTTGATGGCCTAGATGATGATATCAATGGTACAGCTCATGAGGACCCTCCATCTTCATCTTATCAAAATGGTGGCGGCTCTATAGCTGCTGGTGCTGGTTCTACTGCCAGAACTCCTGGCTCGGGTTATTCAGATACATCGAAACATACCTCTGACGTTGGTGTCATTGTGAATATGGAGTCTGACCACCTGGAGTTATCAGATGCTAAAACAACTGATATTCCCGTTAAGGAACCTGTACTTTCAGAAGTCGAGTTTGATAAAATTCTGAATTTATCTGCTACTGTTGGTCGTAGATCTCTGTCCACTACCTGTACTCCTGCTGATGATAGCAACTCTTATGCCTTCCCCTCAGAAGTTGCTCATGTTGTTCCAATTCAATGTGATATGCAAAATGTTGGACGTGAGAATGATGTGTTTTTGTCTGAAACGGATTTCACTAAACTTCTGAGTATTCCTACAGCTGATAGTTCTTCTGTCCAGAAAGATTACTGCTCACAGTTGCTCAGGCATATTGATCAAGACTCTGAGGATGAAATTGGTGATGAGAAAATGGACTCACCATCTGCTGTTGGTGCTCACTTAGCTGCTCATGTTGATTCAGTGCGAAGGGACCTCTTCCCAGACACCATCCTTGGCTCTCCAACTCCTCCAACTCCTCCTGCTCCATACCAACCAAAGAATGCTAAGAGAAAGGATTGGGGACCCGTTCAAGCCGCTAGGCAGAGGAAGAGAAATATTGGAAAAGGAGACATTATGGAACGGGCCAAACAATATAAGATGAAGCAAAATCTTAAAATTCCTAAAACCTTTAAAGGTAATTCTTTTGCAGTTCTTGATACATGCACTCTATCTGATGCTTGCAATGTTGTAGATGTTACCATTGGTAATAACATAGATGAGGAAAAAATGATCATTACTGATCTTGTTAACAAGGAGTATGAAAGATCTTTTCATTTTGCTAAAAATAACCCTGAGGTTGTACTTCCTTTAAATCTTAACATTAATACTAATGATCTCTCTGGCCCTAGTAGTAACGATATAGCTACCGACGAGGTGGGGTGGGCCACGGTCTGTAGAGGTTCTAAAATTATCTATCATCCTTTATGATAGGCTGTTTTTGGAATCCAAGAGGTTTTGATAAACCTGGTAGATCTAAAAGTATTGGTGATGTCTTGCAAAACAACAAAATTGATTTTGTGGGTTTTTAAGAAACAAAAAAAGAACAAATCTCTAATAGTTTTCTTAAGGCCATTTCTGGTCCACATGACTTTAAGTGGAATTATTTACCTGCTAAAGGTACCGCTGGTGGTATTTTAGTAGGATTTAAAACTGACTTGTTTGAAGTTCTGAGTTATAATTTGCATAGTTATTGTGTCAGTGGTTAAAAATTTATGTGATGGTTTTGTTTGGCAATTGGTTGTGGTGTATGGTTCTGCCTATGCAGATCATAAACTTGATTTTCTTGCTGAATTACATTTAGTGATTGAACAATGTAGATACCCTTCTTTAATTGGAGGTGACTTTAACTTAGTACTTAATGAGGCCGAGAAAAGTTCTGGGAATATTAATTACCAACTTACTTTTTTGTTTAATGATTGGATGAATAAATGGGCTTTAATTGATCTTCCAATCTCTAACCGTTGTTTTACTTGGGCTAACAATCAATAAAACCTCATTCATGCTACTCTTGATCATGTCTTTGCTTCAACTGATTGGGATAGCAAGTTTCCTCTCTCCTTGGTGAGAGCAATATCGAAACCTGGTAGTGATCACACCCCTTTGCTTATTGAGTTTGGGCTCAGTTCCTCCCCTGTTCAAAAATTATTTAGATTCAAAAAATGGTGGTTGGGGGAACCGAAGTTTGTTCCTTTTGTTACCAAAAGTTGGACAACATCCATCCCTTCCTCCCTCACTTCTGCTATTGATATCTGGCAATTCAAAACTAGAAGGGCGAGGAAAAATCTTAGAGGTTGGAATTCCAATGTGGAAGCGGCTCAAAAAAAGCGTAAAAAAGATTTGCAGCAAGAATATGATATCCTCGATGTCTTTTCTGAGCAGAATAGACTAGAGCAGGCTGATAGAGATAGGATGTCCCAAATTAAAAATGATTTGGATATTATTTGGAAAACAGAGGAAACCAAGGCGTTTCAATGGTCGAGAGAAAAATAAATGCTTGAGGGTGATCGTAACACGGCGTATTTCCACGCGGTGGCTAACCAACGCAGGCGGAAAAAATAGTTAGCTGTGTTAGAAGGCCCGTCTGGTCCTGTGACCACTACCTCTGAAATGCTTTCAATTGCTTGCGAGTTCTATAAAAAATTATTTGGCTTTGAGGCTAAACCAAATGTTCATCTTGGTATGGACTTTTGGGATGCTGATGATCTGGTAACTCCAGAAGAAAATGAACTCTTAGAGAAACCCTTTACTGAAGAAGAAGAAGTGAAGGCTGCAATTTTTGGCTCTTATGCTAATGGTGCGCTTGGACCTGATGGTCTATCTTTCCTCTTCTATCAGACCTTTTGGGAAGTAATTAAAACAGACTTTATGGCCTTAGCCGTGGATTTCTGGTCTGGTTCTTTGGATGTGTTCAGATTAAAATTTTCCATAATCACCCTTATTCCAAAGGAACCAGATGCCAAGGAAATGAAAAAATTTCATCCTATTAGTCTTTGTAATTGCTCTTTGAAGGTTTTTACAAAGCTTATGACTAATAGATTGGGCCCTGTGGCCGATAGATTGATCTCCTTGAGTCAATCAGCTTTTATTAAAGGAAGATTTATCCTTGAGAGTGTCGTGTCTGCACACGATATCATTCATGAGCTTCATAGATCGCACTCCTCTGGTCTAGTTTTGAAACTAGACTACGAGAAAGCTTATGATCATGTGAGTTGGGAGTTTTTGAATGAGATGTTAGTCTCTAGAGGCTTTGGTAGTAAATTTAGAGGTTGGATCTCTAAGGCCTTGGTGGATGGATCCTTTTGTGTTAGGATTAATGACCAAAACAGCCAATATTTTGTTGCTGGTAAGGGTTTAAAACAGGGTGATCCACTCTCGCCCATTCTCTTTAATTGTATAGCTGAGGTTTTTACCAAAATGCTCCACAAGGCCGTGGAAAGAAATTTGATTAGGGGATTACTCCCAGAAGTGGTTCGTGGGGGTGTCATCAGCCTACAATACGCTGATGACACTATCCTTTTCTTAGAGCCGGACGCTCATATGGCTCGTTTGCTTAAATGGATTTTGACATGCTTTGAATGTCTTTCTGGGTTAAAAGTTAATTACCATAAGAGTGATTTGATGACTATGAACTTAACAGATGGTTCCGCTAATGAATTTGCTCAGATTTTCTGTTGTAACTTGGGATCTTTTCCTTTCAAGTATTTGGGTGTTCCTTTGCATTTTGCGAAGCTGAGAAAGGAGGATTTACAACCCATAATTGACCTTATCATTAGGAAGATTTCTGGTTGGAAAGGGAAATTAATCTCATATGAGGGTAAACTTATCTTGATTAAGGCTTGTCTTGCTAGTATTCCAACATATTTTCTATCTGTTATTAAGTCCCAAAATGGGCGATCAATGTTATTTACTCACAGATGGCTAATTTCTTTTGGGGAGATTTAGATGAACAACACAAGTATCACTTAGCTGATTGGGGGTTAATTACCAGGAAAAAGAAGTTTGGTGGTTTGGGTGTTCCTAATCTTAGGGATATGAATCTTTGTCTTTTGGGTTCTTGGTTCAAGCGTTTCTTCTCTGCGGAAGACAAAATTTGGAGGAAAATCATTGAATATAAATATAACACCTCTCCTAACATTTGTTGGATTAGTTCCAATGCTACTTCTTCTCCTTTTTGGAAGGGGTTAACGTGGGCTGCCCCATCCATTCGCTCTAGTTACCACTGGAAGGTCGGCAATGGGAAAAATGTCTTGTTTTGGCTGGACACTTTGATGTCTGGTGGTTCTCTGGTCACTTTATTTTGGGATCTATTTTCAATTTGCAATGAGCCATCAGCAAAAGTTTCTGATATCTTGGTTGATGGTGAAATCCGCTTGTCTTTTCGTCGTTGTTTTGATACTAATATGATGTGTAGGTGGCGGGAGTTGTGTGCTCTTTTGGGATTTGTATCCCTCTCCCGCGATAGAGATACTCCGATTTGGAGTCTTGAGGCTTCTGGGAAATATTCGGTGAGATCTTTCTATAATCTGGTTAATGATGGTGGTGTTCGCGTCCCACATCTTGCATCTATTTGGAAAATTTCTGTTCCTGGACGTGTACAAGTGTTTATGTGGCTTCTAGTACAAAATCGCCTTTTAACTCGAGATAACCTTGCAAAAATTCGTACAGTACAAGATGGATCTTGTTTGTTTTGTGATAAAAATGAATCTGTTTCTCACTTGTTTTTCGAATGTGTGGTTGCTAAGCAAGTTTGGTTGATGCTTACTGAGATTTTCCCTAGGAATCATATATCTAGCATTGATGCTATGTGTCATATATGGCTTGCTAGTAACTCCATTTTCAGTATTACTACTGCTGCTTTCTTATGGTCCTTATGGAAAACCCGAAACAATATGTGCTTTCAGGAGCAGCAATGGTCAAGCTTACTGACGGTTTGGGATCGTGCAACCTCAATGCTGAGAAGATGGCGTCCATTGCTCAAGAATCAACACTCGCGACTAATGGAAAGAAACTTGCAACTACTGGACTTCAAAAGGGGAGAATTACTGCGGATTGCTTGGCTGACTTGAAGACGGATGCGGATCGCCGGCAATTCTTCATCGACAACACCAACCGGTTCTTCGCCTAGTTGTTGTTATATATGCTGGCTGTAACTTGAGAAAGGAGATCATAGTTTTGTAATAAGTAGTACGGAACTAAATAGCTAGGAGTCTGACTTTCTTTCTCCTCGCATACTAAACTGCTGAAACCTGTGGCTTCGTTTCAATAAAATGGGGCCTGGGGGGTTGCGGCCCCCTGTATTTCTAAAAAAAAAGAAATGCAGAGCTTGAAAGGTCCTTCACGACTAAGGACCTGGATGAGGTCCTCCTCAGCATGAAGGAGGGTACCGCTCCTGGGCCGGACGGACCGCTAAAGTTTTTTTTACAAAAAGTTCTGGCCGATTCTTAAAGGACCTATCCTTCAGCTGCTAAATGACTTTGCCCTAGGAAGGATGGATGACTCGCGGCTGAATTTTGGGATTTTGTGCATGATTCCTAAACTTAGCGGTGGAGCGTCTATCAATCAATACCGTCCCATAGCTCTTATCTTCAAGTTTATCGATAAGGCCTATGTTATACATGGACGAAAGTATTGGTGACCCCCACCTGGTCCTTTCATGTATGTGCCGGTACAGGGTTGCCGGTAATTGTATTGGGTTATAGGACTAGCCCGCTACTTTTGAGTCGCGGCACTGTGGCTCAAAAATAGCGGCAGACCTCCAAATCAATATTGAGCTCGTTATGAGGCGTGCTGGGTGGCGATTCTCTTAGAAACAGTGGCGGACCTTAGTTGGGGAAAAACTAGGCCATGGTCCACCCAGCTCAGATCGAGAGATTTAAGCCTAATACTAGTAAAATTTGGCCCAAAAACGTCACATTTGCTCTGATTTAGTGTACTTGCCCGCCCAAGTTTTTGGGTCTAGATCCGCTGCTGCTTAGAAAGATGCTTTGCGAGTTGCACGGTCACATCAGATACACATGTGCCGGCAAAAGGACGCAGAGGCATCTATTGCCAACTCAAACATCTTTCTTCAGATAACACAATTTGATTCAAGCTTCGACTGGCCATTGCAAGTCGAAGCAACTACTCTTCTACTGGCAGCCAAAGTGATGAAACAACTTCAAACTCAACATGTCACATTCCTCAGTGATAACTTGACTTTAGCTAGAGCAGCTGCAGTAGAGCAGATTTCAGACAGTTAAATCCCATGGGAAATCAGGAAACATATTGCACACTATAAGAATGATTCCACGGAGATCAAGCCAAATATATTTCATATTAGGAGAGAAATCAATGGCCTAGCTCATAATTATGCACAATAGGCAGTCAGACGATCTCAGTCTTTGTCTATCTATAGTTGCTCAAATTCAGCTCATGTTTTAGGAAACTGACCCATGGCTCTAGCTTTTCAAAATCTGCCTTTACAGGGATTTGTATTTGATGGTGTAAACTGGTTTTGAGCTGAATAAAATGGCGTATCCAACCCCTCCCTTTGTTCAAAAGATAAAACCTGGGACGCGACATTACGAGACGCGCAGCATGCCTTGTAGGCAGACGCTCCACCAGCTAGGCATGCTAGGGCGACTCAGGGCATCTCCAGCGGCGCGACACAAACGGACGCTGCCGTGATCGGAAATGTGTCTGGCACTCTGGCATCACCTCCAGCGGGACGACGCAAAGTGATCGGGTCGTCTGTGGAGACGCAAACCTGGCTCAAATATGCACCAGGTTTGCGTCTCGACGGACGCTGCGCGGACACGCAAAGTGTCCGCTCGGTCCTCGCGCGGACCCGCCTGGCAGCGGCATAACTGCTTCGTCTTCCGCGGTATTACTTTTGGGCGGCGCGCTGCAGCCTTTGCAGGGGCCGCGTTAATGGCGTGCCTCAGCTTCCGCGAGCGTGCACAGCTAGTAGGCGTTGCACTGGCAGGCCATTGAAGGCGAGATGGCGTCGGAGCCTCTTAAAGGAACCCTCCCGGCGCCCATTTCCCCGACCAAAACCATTGCCAAAATCCCACAGTATCCACCACAGCGACGCCATGGGGAAGAAATGCTGGCCGTTCCGGAAGACGAAGAACGACCAGGAGGCTAGCAGCTCGCGTTAAGGCAAGAAGGCACGGGTCGGCCGGTACGTCCGCGTTGACCTCGCGCGGCGGCTATGGGAGGAAAACCGGCCGGTACCATGGCCAGACGCGAACTTGTCGGGAGGGGGCTGGTATCTGAACTCGCGGCGCGTGCCGGTCCCCCCTGTGTCGCGCGAGGGCCGAGAGCGGCGGGAGCGGCGGGACGAGGTGCGCCGCCGCCGAGCGATCTTGCCGCCGGAACTGCGGGAGGATCCGGCGTACGCGCTAAACTCCTACAACTGGATTTCCTTCGGGACGTGGGAGTTCGACGCGCGGCGCCGCGCTGCCTACCTCGCCGACGTAGACTACTTCAAGCGCGAGATCGCCGCCGAAGAAGAAGAGAACGACCACGAGGACGCGGACGAGGACGGCGACGTGACCATGCCGCAGTACGATCACGACGACGATGGACCGGCGTGGGATCCGGAGACCCAGCCGCCGGACATTTCAGAGGAGGAGGCCATTGCCATGGCCCTGGCCAACAGCGAGCAGGACGAGCTCAACGAGCTCGCTTTGTGGGACGGGCTCGCAATCCAGCTCCGCGAGTCAGCGCTCGCGCAGGGGAGGTCGGCGACTCCTCCGGCCACGCCGACGCGTTCCAACGTCCGCGCTCCGCCTGCTGCTCCAACGTGGGATCCCTGGCCACAGCCTCCTGCCCGTGCGGCGGTACCTCCTCCACCGCCGGCATACGAGCTTCCATGGCCGACGCCGCAGCTGATTGACCTCGTCAGCGACGACGACCAGTAGACAGCGCGTATTTTAGCACGCCTTTCTGGCTTTTTATGTCCTTTTTATCATGTAAATTATGGCGTATGAATGAAAAAAAATTATGCGTCGTGCCGCTGGAGTCATCCCCGACGCAAACGGACGCCCGGACGATTTCGACCATTTCATCCGACGCAAACGAACACGACGCATCCGTTTGGATGTCCGAAATGGCCTAATGCAAGGTCGTTCTGTCCGGCCGTCCGGGCACCCGCGCGGAACGTACGTACATACGTGCCTCGCTAGCAAGTGCCAATTCAGGCGCCTGTCTCCGGCGGGTTGACACGATCCGCCACGGAGCCCACGGGGACCGCACTGACAAGACACTGACGTAACGGCGAACGCGTGCTGCTGCCTCCGCTGTACGGCGATCCGACGGAGATACGTACTGCTGGGCTGCAAACCAGCCGGCCGGCAGGCTGCCTAGGTAGCTCGTCGGCGTCCCGGCGTAGGAAAACACGCCTCCTCCTCTTTGTTGGCGGCGCCTAGATGGACGTGACACTTGTTCACACTCTTTGGCGTACCCAATTTTTTGCTTCATGACTGATTGTCTTCGTTTTATTTCAGAGTAAACTTCACTTTTATCTTAGCTTTAGGATTTATTGACCGCCTGTGCTCCGGTGTCCCCCCTGGCGAACGACGTTGGGGTGAAAAACACATGGACGGTCAAGATTACCCGATACCCCTTCGGCGTTGTGTATAGCGGGCCGCGCGGATGCATTTGTACGGTATTCTGTACGTATACGGTTTGCGACGTGGCCAGCAACGTGGCAAGGAAGAGGAGGCGTCGGTGACGTGTAGTCAGACGTGGCTAGGGAGCGGAATCGTCGGGGAATATAAAAGCCATCCGTCTGGCACGCCCGCTGCCATTTCCCCCCGTTCCCCATCTTCTCCCTCTCGCTCACTCCGCCAAAAAACCCGCCTCCCTCTCCCTCACTCCGCCCGCCGGTAGATTAGGTATTAGATCGTCGGCGATCCAGTAGATCCGTACGCGATGGAAGCTGGGGGAGCTGCCGCGGAGGATGTGAAGACGGTGGCGGTGGTGGAAGTTGATCCATCGGCGCAGGCGGTTGGAGGGGAAAGCGGTGCTGGAGGGTCGGCGGTCGCTGCGAGGACCACCGCCGTGGAGTCCTCCATCATCGGGTCGGTGGTCGTCGGCACGGTGGTGGCGGCAACGGCCGATCTGGATGCGGGCGGAGATGCTGCCGCAGCCGTGAAGGTGGCGTCGGATCTTGTGGAGGAGGCTTCATCCTCCGCGGCGGTGAAGACGGTGGCGGATCTGGTGGCTGCGCCGGCTGCCGGCGACGTCAGTGAGGTGCAGGCGGACATGCAGATGGAGGTAAGTTCTCTGTCCCTTGTTTTTGCTTTCGATTAAGCGGGTCTACAGATGCATGGGGGGGTGCCTTGGAGATGAGAATGACCTAGGAAGAACGATTGATTTTTGTATGTTTTTTAAATGCTGGACATCGATGGATCTTGGGCGTAGTCCTTTTGCTGTAGAGATATCTTGCTATGCCGGTTAATATGTAACAAAGAAATAGTTGGTACCTATGATCGGATTTTTGTTGCAACAGAGATTTTTGTAGGTTTATATTGGGTTGTGAATGCAATAAATAACCTAGCCCGTTGTATTGATTCGTGATTGATGGTGGATATGAATTGCAATATGGGTTGTAAGTGAGAAAAATACCAGTATTGTTGATTTGTTTCCTGATTTATGCTAGTTATGAGTTGCAATGTGGGTTACAAGTAACATTTGGTGACATAAGAATTAACTTAAATTTTAGTAGACTCACAATTATTGAGACAGAAATATTAAATTGATGTATTCAATGCTTTGTCAACTCCTATGTAGATTAAGATATCATTAACTACATTTTAAAGCTTGATATTCATATGTTGCCTGGTACAAATAGCTTGAAATTAGCAAAATTAGTGATAGATAACTTGCTTGTATGAGCATACATGTTTGCAAAGTTTTCATTGACAAAGTGATGCAACTCTGTAGCAAATTTTAGCACTGATGGGCCACTACCAATAAGAACAAAATTCATTTTGTTCTTCCTTTCTTATTTGACAAGGGAAATTTTAGCACTGATGGGGCACTACCAATTAGCAAAATGAAGCTTGTTGACTTATTGCAGTTCTGATGCATTGCTTAACAGAGCAGACAATATACATCTATCTCAGTTAGACTGTCAAGAATTATCCTCCTGTGTACTGCTACTTGGAAATTTCCTTTATTTAAATTATGTACACGGCTGTACTGTAAATTATTTAGTATGTGCTGATTATATTGCAAAATTATAATGTAAGCATCCAGCTAATTTTGATGAGCTAGAATAATGTGAGAACATTAACCTTTTGAGATTAATGTGGGGATTTATCATGGGATTATTGTGCTATGATTGAAAGGGTCCTGTAGTGTATAGTATAATGAAAGCATGATCAGGCTAGGTGCTAGCATAATGTAACTATAAATATAATTCCCTTATATGCATGATCAGGTAGTTTGGAGTATACATAAGATATAATGAAAGAATAATTAAGATGATCTATTTGGTATGCATAGTATTTGGATGTTATTTTCCTTAAGGTGATTACTGTGGTGACTTATCTTATTTCTATGCGGTGGTGAAGGTTCCAGAAGCGGAAGCGCGAGGAGGAGCAGCATGTGCCTCCTCCAATCCAGGAAACTAGAGCCTGTCCCTCCTCCAATCCAGGAGGAGGAAGAACACAATACTGCTCCACGATTACTGCTCCACCTGTCCACTGCTCCACCGATTGCACTGCTCCACTGTGCACTGCTCCACCGATTACTGCTCCACTCCTGCTCCATATGAGGAGTTGCAGGATTCAGATGGCTCCCTGGAGGTGAGCTATACAAGTTGTTCTGTACCATTGCATGTATTTCATTGTGTTTGGTTTGTATCTGTAATCATAACTTGTACATTTTGTTGTTGTGCAGTATGACTCCCAGGATTCATCCGAGTCCGTGGACAGCAGGAACATTGGATCCTTCAAGACCAAGCTGCTGCGAAGGCTGGATCTTTGGCCTTCCCTTTCAAGAAGAGGGGGAAGTACTTCTGTCCATGGCACAAGGTGAAGCCCAGGGATGGCAAGCTTAATAGCCTGAGGCAGCACTGCGAGGAGCTAGCCCAGACTGGCACCTCCAAGCAGATTAGGGCAGAGCATCATGGGCTTCTCTTGGTGCTTGCTATGGAGGATGCTTGAAGCCTAGTTCCTGTGGATGGTGGTTGCTCTGGATGCTTTTGTAGATATGCTTTTGGTTTATGATGTTGGAACTACTGCTGCGTGTTGTGTTGAACAATGTTTGGTTTGCTTTTGAACTGAGTTGTCAGACCATCTACTATAGTGATGGTCTTAATTACTGAATCTGTGTGGATCTATGTTGTGTGTTGAATTATTATGTAGGTTATGATGCTTAGCTGTGTGTTTCATTTGGAATGATGGTGGTTGCATGTTGCATTAATTTGTGAATGGAAGCACAGCTCAAGTTTAGCACAAGTTTGAAACATAAACAAAAGAAACGTAATCCATAATTGAAAACAAAAATATGCATGTCTTTCATTAACATGATGAGGGCGTTTCCTGAATCCTAGTGTATTAGTAGTGACAAATTTGCATATAGATGGTTAGGTAACATGGCTGTGGATTTACTGATATGCTAGCACATTATGAGTAATGCAAATTTAAATTTAATCCAAGTTAAATATTACAACAAATCATCGAAATATTGGAGCACATCAGCAACAAATCATCCAAATATTAGAGCAGATCAGCAACAGTCCTTGCCTGTAAATATAGTAGAGCAAAGGGAAGTGTTTCGACGGAGGGGTTTTCGGACGAAAAGAGGGGGAATGTCCAAAAAATGAGCAAACCACCATGGATTGGGCCAAGATTTGGCACACTTGTGAACCTTGTGATGTGAAACCTTGGTTGCTCAGTGTTTTTACATTTTGGAGTTGGCACCATGGTGGCCCCATGGTGTAGATGTGTCGAGAGAGGGGTTTTCGGACGAAAAGAGGGTGAAATTGATGAAAAATGACCAAACCACCATGGAATGGGCCAAGATTTGGCACACTTGTGAACCTTGTGATGTGAAACCTTGGTTGCTCAGTGTTTTTACATTTTGGAGTTGGCACCATGGTGGCCCCATGGTGTAGATGTGTCGAGAGAGGGGTTTTCGGACGAAAAGAGGGGGAAATTGATGAAAAATGACCAAACCACCATGGAATGGGCCAAGATTTGGCACACTTGTCAACCTTGTGATGTGAAACCTTGCTTGCTTTGTGTTTTTCCATTTTGGAGTTGGCACCATGGTGGCCCCATGGTGTAGATGTGTCGAGAGAGGGGTTTTCGGACGAAAAGAGGGGGAAATTGATGAAAAATGACCAAACCACCATGGAATGGGCCAAGATTTGGCACACTTGTCAACCTTGTGATGTGAAACCTTGGTTGCTCAGTGTTTTTACATTTTGGAGTTGGCACCATGGTGGCCCCATGGTGTAGATGTGTCGAGAGAGGGGTTTTCGGACGAAAAGAGGGGGAAATTGATGAAAAATGAGCAAACCACCATGGAATGGGCCAAGATTTGGCACACTTGTCAACCTTGTGATGTGAAACCTTGGTTGCTCAGTGTTTTTACATTTTGGAGATTCTGGTATCCTTTTCCTCCTCAAATGAATGCCACAACTGGAGCAATGCATGTTTCAGAGATTGTGGCCACTCCTCATCCACCCAAAATACTGTCTCACAAATATTTTCCTGAAAATTATTTTTATTCCAAAATTTAGTACAAGTGTTGATGAAACAATGTGGCTCAAAACTATGGTGCTAAATATGCCACAAGGTTTTCTATTGCTACATCCATCCACAACACAACAACTGTCACAACATTTTCTCAATGCACAAGGATTTCTAAATGCACAAGATATTGAAGAGATGTTCCTACCTTGCATCCACAGCCCAAGAACCTCCGGCCCGTGTTCGTCCCCTCGAATGCCACATACTTGTGGCACGGCAAGTGATGGTGGCAGCGCTCCGGCCCAGCATGAACACCGGCGTAATCCGGATCATACATGGTCTGTGGGACCTAAATCACAAGATAAAATGCAACCAATTCGAATACAACAGAGTAAATCAACTAATTCCCAAATTTTGCCAAACCCTAACCCTACCTCAACACGTACCCGAGACATTGGGCTCAGATCGGCCCCATGTGCGAACTCAGAGAGCAGACTGTCTTGGCTGCTGCTCTCACCGTCGTTCCACGACGGCATGGCGGCGGCGGCGTTCCTGCGGCGGCGGACGTGCGACGGCGGCGGACGGGAGAAGGGGAGAAAAGAACAGACCGACCCAACGCACGGGCCGGCCGGGTCGTTTTGACCTGTCTCCGTGAACTCTGGACCCACTGCGTTCTGCGGCGGCGAGCGTGCCACGTCAGCTTGACTATGGACCCCACCTGTCAATTTGATGCTTAACCCGCTAAACCGAGCTCATTTCGCAAAGTGGTGGGTATATGTCACGCTGTTAGATCAAACTGGTGGTTTTCTGTCAAAAATATGAAAGGCGGAGGTTTTTTGAAACCCTAGCCGCAATTGTGGTGGCTTTTTGTAATTATCTCCTTTAAAACCCATGTCACCATTCCAACTCCACCTTCATATAACAGATCTTTAAATAATATAACTTTAAAACCACGGTCTGCGAACAATTTGTATGCATCAAAATTGTGAAATATCATCACCATCAATTAATGTAGTAATAGCACCATCAAAATATCAGTATCATCAAAAAATTTCAAATACAGCACATAATGAGCAATGACTACAGCTTCATACAGCCAATGACTACATAACACATATCGGCATGCCAACTGAAGCTTCATAATGTCGTGCCAAGTTCGTCCTTGAAAATAAGTCATTCATCATCCTGACCTCCAAACATATGCGCAACATGCCTGCAATTAACAAAACAGATGATAAAGTAAATAACTAAAGTTTAAAAGGATGCATAAATAATTCATCGCCAGCAAAAATTTATACTCACCTAGGATTCAGGTCACACTTCAAGCTACGTTTGGTGTGTCCAGCCTTTTTGCATCTGCTACATCGAATCCCCCTACCCCGCTCGTCATACGATAATGGCCTTCCATTCATTGTCACGGGTCCTTGTCCATCATCTCTACGCTTTCGTTTCTTAGGCGCACCTCGAGCAGCAACTTGAGCAGGGTCACCCAATTCATTTACATTAGTATTCAGCGAGTTTGTGGGACGGTTGGGTACATTATCATACTCCATCTTGTTTGAAATAATGTCAGCATAAAATGCCTTGGTCCGCTCGAACAACAGTGGATCTTTGTATGCAACTTGCAATGCTTCAGCTTGTAACACATTCAACTTCGTAAATCTTTGTCGCTCCTCCGCTACGGGAAAACCCCAATCATATAGATCGCTCGCGCGCCTCGCTGGCAAGCCACCCCTAGCTTGTTTAGAGAATCGCAGAAGAACTAAACAACCCGGTATTTCATCCAAATCCAGCACATCAAGTACATGCAGAATATGCTTGCAAGGAAGTCCCCTCCGGATCATCCTTCGACAGCTGCACTCTACTAATTTATCCGAGTTGGCCGGTTTATAGTCAACATAAAACTTTGCATGCTTTCTCTTTTTCCAAGCAACAACAAACTGCATCTCACCTTCTGTTCCCTTATACTGATCTATAACCTCAATGCCTTCTATTTTATATATCTCTTGCTGCAATATATAAAAGTTTGCCGGAGTGAATACCTTTGCAGCAGCTCTCTCAATTCTCCTCAAATTGGTTACTGGTACAGGTGATGTCTGTGAACTGATGCAGTCATCTTTTGCCTCCGTCTCTCTAATGCGCACTATAGCATTCTCGTAGTGCAAAATCAAATCCACTAGTGTCATACCGTAGTCTAGGTGTAGGTGAAGACATGAGTTAAGACTTTCACTTCGCTGATTGCTTTTCATACCAAGCCAGAACCCCTCAGATAGGTACGCCGCTGCCCATAATCTCCTCTTCTTGTACATTCTTTTCAGCCACGTTTGTGTTTTCTCCGTCTGCCATTTCTGGATAAAAGCGTGCCATCTTTCCTCGAATATATCCGGTGTGGTCGTGTAATACAACGAGCCGAAACTCACTCAACGACTTGAAACTTAGGTGCCGAGCCATGTTCTTTTCAATGTGCCATGAACAAATACGGTGCGACTGCTCCGGAAACACACTTCGAATAGCTCTAATCATCGCACTATCGGCATCGGTGATTATTGACTTGGGTTTCTGCTGCAACATAGCTTTCAAAAAAGTCGTCAGTAACCATACATACGTGCGTTCCGTCTCATCTGATAAGATGGCACACGCAAAAACTGTCGTCCTCCGGTGATTGTTAATTCCAACAAACGGAACAAATGGCATACCATATCGGTTCATCTTATATGTACTATCGAACACAAGTACGTCTCCATAATCATTGTAATCCTGCCGGGACTGAGCATCACACCAGAACAAGCTTTTCAAACGACCTTTACTATCAACGTCGTACTCAAAAAAAAAAAATCAGCAAACTTCTTCCTCCGGTTCTCCATCATGGCAATGGCTGAGCTAGCATCACCACCTGCAAGTAACTTTCTCTTCTCCCTGCAGCACATGTTGTACAAATCCTTCCTCGTAAACCCAACAGTGGTGTACCGACCATACTTGCTGAGGAAGGTATCCATGATCACATGCTTCCTAACCCCAGCTGCTGCCAATGCTAATATCTCCGCTTTCTGGAAATCTTTTATCCTCCTATGTGACCATAAAAATGGGCTCTCGCTCGGTTCTGCACACTTATGACTGTGCTTGTAAACAAATTTTGCAACTCGCCAAACCCCCGAACCTCTATCAAGCTTCACATCCAACTCCGCTTTACAATTGCAACGTGACAAAGGTCTCAACCTTCGAGTGCGGTTGTCCATAGTCAGAAACTTGCTGTTACGTTTTCCTTCCCGAGAACACACAAACCGCCTTCTGCGAACTATTTTGTTAGCACCCTTAGTCTCTTTGAACTTGAACTTTCTTACACTGAATCCCTCTTGTCGAGCATATCCATTATAAAAAGTATAAGCAGCTGCCTCAGACACAAAGGTCTTCTCCATTACTTCCCAGTAAAACTTTCTCTTATCTTCTGTATCACTCTCATCTTCATCCTCTGATCCATTCTTTTTCTTACCAACTGATTTCACCTGCATGCACAATTGGATAACATTTAAAACAATTTTTTAAACGCCATGGCCGCGAGTCATACAACGAATAAATTCATAAATCTTACATGTCTTCTTCTAACAGGTTCTTCTATAGTCTCCAAGTCTGAATCACCGTAATAGTCGTAAGAAGAATTATCGCCAACTAAGACCTGACCAAACAAGAAATATTAACGGCCATGGCACGACTATATAAAATGCATTGTTGAGTTATTAAATATAAATTAAACATACATATCACCTAATAAAATTAAAATGCATACCTCATCAACAAAACCACAGTCCAATCTCTCGTCATCAGTTGGCTCCTCCACAACATCACTCTGAATCTAATGCATTTTAAACCATGTCAACATCAATTCACATTATCAGACATTCCATATTTTTATGCAATCACACAATTATTACTACAAACTCACATTATCAGTGTCAACATCTTCTTCTTGCTCTACATTATCATCTTCTACATCAACACCATCTGCATCCATCTATTAGCAAAAATATGCACAATCAGTATTTAACTACTTACATGCAAGTACTAAATAAAACTAGTACTTCCGTTTCACTCACACTTTCGTCGACATCATCGTCTCCACAACTTTGTTCATCTTCAGGAGGTGCATTATAGTTGGCAGACGAAATATTGAATTCCTCTTCATCTGTATTTCCGCTTTCGTACTCCATTGAACTTGCACTCAAATCTGAAACGTCCATCGCCTGTTCAAAGTAACAACCAAAATAAGTACATCTCAAAAAAGGAGCTCGAAACCCAAACCCTAACATCAACCAAATCATGAACATGCAATTACTTCTTACAATCAATTACCTACCACGAACCAACAATGATCCGCCAAACCCTAACGCCGCCTTTGTAGCGAGCCAGAACAACCCGCGTGCGATCCTTGCCCAGCCTCCTCGTCGCCGGATCCACCTCCCGCCTCCACGTCCGACCTTGCACAGCCTCCTCGTCGTAGGATCCGCTTCCCGCCTCCACGTCCGACCTTGCCCCAGACTCCTCGTCGCCGGATCCGCCTCCCGCCTCCACGTCCGACCTTGCCCAGACTCCTCGTCGCCGTGCGCTACGCCTTGCCGCCCCAACGTCGTCCTCCCTGCCGTCTCCCTCCCGATGGACAGAACCTTCCAAACCCTAACGAGGACGAGCTATGGCGCACACGAACGAAACCGCTACGCCTTGCCGTTCCCAACGTCGTCGTCCCTGCCGTCTCCCTCCCGATAGAACCTTCCAAACCCTAAGGAGAACCAGCAATGGCGCACACGCAAGGATTCAAATATTTTCCCCGTAACCACCGCCTATCGCCGGCATCAACTACACTTGATCGACGTAATTTTCGGGTCCAACTCCGATTCTAATGACGTGGGGCCGGCGGAAACCGTCTTCACCTAAGATACGTACAATATCTACGTGGCATCCGATCATCTATGTGGAAAATGACGTGGAGTATAATTATACGCGACTAATACGGCCCCACCGTCTCGAACGGGTATCCCACCTGAACGTCGTTCACCAGGGGGGGGGACACCGGAGCACACCCCTTTATTGACATGAATTACCCTGACACAGGGGAATTCCTCACGCTTCTCCCGTTTACCAAGAAAAATTTAAACAATTTAGCCTCAATTAAAAATCAGTACAGAGGCGACTTAGGGGCGGAACCCTAATCCCCCGCCGCCGCCTTCCCCACCCCTCTCCCCTCTCCTTGTCGTCCCCTGAGGCTGCCGCCGACGAAGCCTGGCGCAGCCGGTGATGGGGGCTGCGGGGATCTACGTGCGGTCCCCTGGTGTAGCAGTATGGAGGCACGCCTCCGCGCTGGGGGGATGGCCCCGACACCTTGCGCTGGCGGCGCGGCCCTCTCCTCCCTTCCTAGCCTCGGCCTCGCTGGACGGGCGGTGATGGGGGCGGATCTCGTGCTGCTCCTCCTCTAGGTCTGGGACCACGACACCAAGGGCGGCGGCCCTGGATGGCGGTGACGGCGTCGACCTGGTGGCGGGTGGCGGGTGTCCGGTGGTGCTAGCCGTGGCACCGCGGTGGTGCTCTTCACTTTCACTGGAGGAGATCGGCTAGTTGTGTGGCTAGCCTTGGCGGATCTCGCGATCCGTCGCCTAGCTCCCGATGGCGAGGCGCAGCTGCCGGTGAAAGCCGGCCCGGACTTCGGTCATGGCGGATGATGGCGGCACGTTTCGTTGTTACCTTGTTGAAGGCATTGTCTCTACAGTCCGCGTTCTTCGCCTGGGCTGCTCTAGGGGAAAACCTAGACCCGGGTCTCCCGGATCGAACGATAGCGGCGCGCAACGCCATTCTACCTATTGGGGGCATTGTTTTTGGAGCAGATAACAGATGGTGGTGGTGCTGAGGTGGAACGGTGTGCTTTTGCTGTGTCGGCATCGTCGAGTCGCCGCGGTATGGTGCAGTGGTGGCTAGGAGACAGATGCAATGTGATGGATGCACGCAGGATGGTGGAGTCGTCTGGCGCTGTGGCGGCATCAATGGCAGGCCTGACATGGTCAATGCGATGATCTCTCTTGAAGATGGAGTCGAGGAAGACGGCGGTAGCAACTTCTATGGCGTGTGCGTTGGCGTGCGCTGAGAGTCTACTTGACTGGATGTGCTTCTCATCTGCTATTGGGCGGCCTGGGAAGGCATTTGGTTTTTTGGATGATGTGAGTTGGTGAATTGTCACCCCCTTCATCCCTCTGTAGGTTTAGCGAGGTGGTTTTGAGTTTGATCTTTTGTATTGCTCTTGTAAGGTGTTGTGAATAATCTAATAAAAATGCCGTGTGCATCCCTTGGATGCAGAAGCCGGGGTGATATTTCCCCATTTCGAAGAAAAAAATTAAAAATCAGTACAAACAATCTAAAAAGTAATGAAAATTGTAAATATATACTTGGAGCACCTATCGATGAGCCAAAGTCGCACCGCCATCCTCACCCCTCCACCACTGACGCGACAACCGTGGGTCGAAAGAGAATGGATTGAAACCACACCAACAAACACGAAAACTGACTGGATCCTAGGAGATCCGCTAGACACACGACTCCGCGTTGTGCCCTACGTCAACGCTGGACGCACTAGCTGGCCAGTGATAAGGTAGAGATAACCTTATTCTAACTTTAGGATGTAGCACTCGCCTTACCATCTAGAAAAACACAGTGAAAAACAAACTAAGGTGGGACGGACTAGCCGCATCGTTAGCGGACGAGGGAACGAAACTCCAAATAGATTTTACTATCGCCACCTCGCGATACATGGCTAGTATATATGAGCAGTGGCAACGGCACCAGAAAAGTGCTTTGCCCAGGACAGTAAACAAGCAGCAGTAACGCAGTAAAACAGTAAACAAGCAGCGATAGCAGTATTTAGGAACAAGGCCTAGGGATTACACTTTCACTAGTGGACACTCTCAACATTGATCACATAACAGAATAGATAAATGCATACTCTACACTCTTGTTGGATGATGAACACATTGCGTAGGATTACACGAACCCTCAATGCCGGAGTTAACAAGCTCCACAATTCAATGTTCATATTTAAATAACCTTAGAGTGCAAGATAGATCAATTCGACTAAACCAAGTACTAACATAGTATGCACACTGTCACCTTCACACTATGTAGGAGGAATAGATCACATCAATACCATCATAGCAATAGTTAACTTCATAATCTACAAGAGATCATAATCATAGCCTACGCTATTTTCTGGCGCCGTTGCCGGGGAGGAAAGGTAAAAGGTACTCACACTCCGGATCTCGGCTACCAAGCTATTTTCCGGCGCATCGTAAGTACTCAAAGCTATTTCCTTTAGATCCTGCAATTGCATCTTTTTGTTTCTTGTTTACACTAGTTTGACATAATGGACAAGAATGAGCTTCTTATGCTATTTCCTGATTTAAAACATGGATTGTTTGATGCGAAAATTAAAAAACCTATGGAATCTTATTTGCATGCTGGTAGTAATATTAGTATAAACGCTTTGAACAACATTGTTGATAATGATATAGAAAGTTCTAAGCTTGGGGAAGCTGGTTTTGATGAGCATGATATTTTTAGTCCCCCAAGCATTGAGGAGAAAATTTACTTTGATGATACTTTGCCTCCTATTTATGATGATTATAATGATAGTAGTCTTTTGTTACCACCTGTTATGGAGGATAAAATTGATTATTATTACAATATGCCTCCTATATTTGATGATGAGAATAATAATGATAGCTACTTTGTTGAATTTGCTCCCACTATTACTAATAAAATTGATTATGCTTATATGGAGAGTAATAATTTTATGCATGAGACTCATGATAAGAATGCTTTATGTGATAGTTATATTGTTGAGTTTGCTCATGTTGCTACTGAAAGTTATTATGAGAGAGGAAAATATGGTTGTAGAAATTTTCATGTTACTAAAACACCTCTCTATGTGCTGAAATTTTTCAAGCTACACTTGTTTTATCTTTCTATGCTTGTTGCATTATGCTTCATGAATTTGTTTATTTACAAGATTCCTATGCATAGGAAGCATGTTAGGCTTAAATTTGTTTTGAGCTTGCTTCTTGATGCTCTCTTTCGCTTCAACTACTATTTCTTATGAGTGCATCATTAAAACTGCTGAGCCATTTTAATGGCTATAAAGAAAGAACTTCTTGGGAGATAACCCATGTGTTATTTTGCTACAGTACTTTCTTTTATATTTGTATCTTGGAAGTTGTTTACTACTGTAGCAACCTCTCCTTATCTTAGTTTTGTGTTTTGTTGTGCCAAGTGAAGCCTCTAATCGAAGGTTGATACTAGATTTGGATTTCTGCGCAGAAACAGATTTCTATCTGTCACGAATCTGGGCTGTTTTCTCTGTAGAAAAATCAGAAAAATATGCCAATTTACGTGCGTGTTCCTCAGATATGTACGCAACTTTCATTAGTTTTGAGTTTTCTGATCTGAGCAACGGAAGTATTTATTAAAAATTCGTCTTTACGGACTATTCTGTTTTGACAGATTCTGCCTTTTATTTCGCATTGCTTCTTTCGCTGTGTTGGGTGGATTTCTTTGTTCCATTACCTTCCAGTAGCTTTGAGCAATATCCAGAAGTGTTAAGAATGATTGTGTCACCTCTGAACATGTGAGTTTTTGATTATGTACTAACCCTTCTAATGAAGTTTATGAGAAGTTTGGTGTGAAGGAAGTTTTCAAGGGTCAAGAGAGGAGGATGATATACTATGATCAAGAAGAGTGAAAGCTCTAAGCTTGGGGATGCCCCGGTGGTTCACCCCTGCATATTCTAAGAAGACTCAAGCGTCTAAGCTTGGGGATGCCCAAGGCATCCCCTTCTTCATCGACAACATTATCAGGTTCCTCCCCTGAAACTATATTTTTACTCCATCACATCTTATGTGCTTTTCTTGGAGCGTCGGTTTGTTTTTGTTTTTGTTTTGTTTGAATAAAATGGATCCTAGCATTCACTTTGTGGGAGAGAGACACGCTCCGCTGTTGCATATGGACAAGTATGTCCTTAGGTTCTACTCATAGTATTCATGGCGAAGTTTCTTCTTCGTTAAATTGTTATATGGTTGGAATTGGAAAATGATACATGTAGTAAATTGCTATAATGTCTTGGATAATGTGATACTTGGCAATTGTTGTGCTCATGTTTAAGCTCTTGCATCATATGCTTTGCACCCATTAATGAAGAAATACATAGAGCATGCTAAAATTTGGTTTGCATATTTGGTTTCTCTAAGGTCTAGATAATATCTAGTATTGAGTTTGAACAACAAGGAAGACGGTGTAGAGTCTTATAATGTTTTCAATATGTCTTTTATGTGAGTTTTGCTGCACCGGTTCATCCTTGTGTTTGTTTCAAATAGCCTTGCTAGCCTAAACCTTGTATCGAGAGGGAATACTTCTCATGCATCCAAAATCCTTGAGCCAAACACTATGCCATTTGTGTCCACCATACCTACCTACTACATGGTATTTCTCCGCCATTCCAAAGTAAATTGCTTGAGTGCTACCTTTAAAATTCCATTCTTCACCTTTACAATATATAGCTCATGGGACAAATAGCTTAAAAACTATTGTGGTATTGAATATGTACTTATGCACTTTATCTCTTATTAAGTTGCTTGTTGTGCGATAACCATGTTTCTGGGGACGCCATCAACTATCCAAGAGCAGAGGTTTGTAGGACAGCAGCAAGTTTCCCTTAAGTGGATCACCCAAGGTTTATCGAACTCAGGGAGGAAGAGGTCAAAGATATCCCTCTCATGCAACCCTGCAACCACAAAGTAAGAAGTCTCTTGTGTCCCCAACACACCTAATAGGTGCACTAGTTCGGCGAAGAGATAGTGAAATACAGGTGGTATGAATATATATGAGCAGTAGCAACGGTGCCAGAAAATAGCTTGCTGGCGTGTAGTTGATGGTGGTAGTATTGCAGCAGTAGTAACACAGTGAAACAGTAAACAAGCAGCGATAGCAGTATTTAGGAACAAGGCCTAGGGATTACACTTTCACTAGTGGACACTCTCAACATTGATCACATAACAGAATAGATAAATGCATACTCTACACTCTTGTTGGATGATGAACACATTGCGTAGGATTACACGAACCCTCAATGCCGGAGTTAACAAGCTCCACAATTCAATGTTCATATTTAAGTAACCTTAGAGTGTAAGATAGATCAATACGACTAAACCAAGTACTAACATAGCATGCACACTGTCACCTTCATGCTTATGTAGGAGGAATAATACACATCAATACTATCATAGCAATAGTTAACTTCGCAATCTACAAGAGATCATGATCATAGCATAAACCAAGTACTAACACGGATGCACACACTGTCACCATTACATCGTGCAGGAGGAATAAAACTACTTTAATAACATTGCTAGAGTAGCACATAGATAAATTGTGATACAAATACATTGCAATCATAAAGAGATATAAATAAGCACTTCACTATGCCATTCATCAGTGAATAAGTATTCTGTGAAATATAGCCTAAGAGACTCACACGGTGCACACACTGTCACCTTTACACACGTGGGACAAGGAGTCTCCGGAGATCACATAAGTAAAATTCACTTGACTAGCATAACGACATCTAGATTACAAGCATCATCATATGAATCTCAATCATGTAAGGCAGCTCATGAGATTATTGTATTGAAGTACATAGGAGAGAGATGAACCACATAGCTACCGGTACAGCCCCGAGCCTCGATGGAGAACTACTCCCTCCTCATGGGAGCAGCAGCGGTGATGAAGATGGCGGTGGAGATGGCAGCGGTGTCGATGGAGAAGCCTTCCGGGGGCACTTCCCCGTTCCGGCGGCGTGCCGGAACAGAGACTCCTGTCCCCCAGATCTTGGCTTCGCGATGGCGGCGGCTCTGGAAGGTTTCTCGTACCGTGGCTTTTTTCGTATCGAGGTTTTAGGTCGAGGAGGCTTAAATAGGCGAAGAGGCGGCGTCAGAAGGTCGAAGGGGCGCCGACACTATAGGGCGGCACGGCCAGGGTCTGGGCCGCGCCGGCCTATGGTCTGGGGGCCCAGTGCCCCCTACGAGTCCTTCTCGTGTGTTACGGATGCTTCCGGGCAAAATAGGAACACAGGCGTTGATTTCGTCCGATTCCGAGAATATTTCTTTACTAGGATTTCTGAAACCAAAAACAATGAGAAAACAGGCTGGCACTTCGGCATCTTGTTAATAGGTTAGTTCCAGAAAATGCACGAATATGACATAAAGTGTGCATAAAACATGTAGATATCATCAATAATATGGCATGGAACATAAGAAATTATCGATACGTCGGAGACGTATCAGCATCCCCAAGCTTAGTTCTGCTCGTCCCGAGCAGGTAAAACGATAACAAAGATAATTTCTGGAGTGACATGCCATCATAACCTTGATCATACTATTTGTAAAGCATATGTAGTGAATGCAGCGATCAAAACAATGTATATGACATGAGTAAACAAGTGAATCATATAGCAAAGACTTTTCATGAATAGTACTTCAAGACAAGCATCAATAAGTCTTGCATAAGAGTTAACTCATAAAGCAATAATTCATAGTAAAAGCATTGAAGCAACACAAAGGAAGATTAAGTTTCAGCGGTTGCTTTCAACTTATAACATGTATATCTCATGGATAGTTGTCAATGCAAAGTAATATAACAAGTGCAATATGCAAATATGTAGGAATCAATGCACAGTTCACACAAGTGTTTGCTTCTTGAGGTGGAGAGAAATAGGTGAACTGACTCAACAATAAAAGTAAAAGAATGGTCCTCCATAGAGGAAAAGCATCGATTGCTATATTTGTGCTAGAGCTTTGGTTTTGAAAACATGAAACAATTTTGTCAACGGTAGTAATAAAGCATATGTATCATGTAAATTATATCTTACAAGTTGCAAGCCTCATGCATAGTGTACTAATAGTGCCCGCACCTTGTCCTAATTAGCTTGGACTACCGGATCATCGCAATGCACATGTTTTAACCAAGTGTCACAAAGGGGTACCTCTATGCCGCCTGTACAAAGGTCTAAGGAGAAAGCTCGCATTGGATTTCTCGCTATTGATTATTCTCAACTTAGACATCCATACCGGGACAACATAGACAACAGATAATGGACTCCTCTTTTATGCATAAGCATGTAACAACAATTAATAATTTTCTCATATGAGATTGAGGATATATGTCCAAAACTGAAACTTCCACCATGGATCATGGCTTTAGTTAGCGGCCCAATGTTCTTCTCTAACAATATGCATGCTTAACCATAAGGTGGTAGATCTCTCTTACTTCAGACAAGACGAACATGCATAGCAACTCACATGATATTCAACAAAGAATAGTTGATGGCGTCCCCAGAAACATGGTTATCGCACAATAAGCAACTTAATAAGAGATAAAGTGCATAAGTACATATTCAATACCACAATAGTTTTTAAGCTATTTGTCCCATGAGCTATATATTGTAAAGGTGAAGAATGGAATTTTAAAGGTAGCACTCAAGCAATTTACTTTGGAATGGCGGAGAAATACCATGTAGTAGGTAGGTATGGTGGACACAAATGGCATAGTGTTTGGCTCAAGGATTTTGGATGCATGAGAAGTATTCCCTCTCGATACAAGGTTTAGGCTAGCAAGGCTATTTGAAACAAAGACAAGGATGAACCGGTGCAGCAAAACTCACATAAAAGACATATTGAAAACATTATAAGACTCTACACCGTCTTCCTTGTTGTTCAAACTCAATACTAGATATTATCTAGACCTTAGAGAAACCAAATATGCAAACCAAATTTTAGCATGCTCTATGTATTTCTTCATTAATGGGTGCAAAGCATATGATGCAAGAGCTTAAACATGAGCACAACAATTGCCAAGTATCACATTATCCAAGACATTATAGCAATTTACTACATGTATCATTTTCCAATTCCAACCATATAACAATTTAACGAAGAAGAAACTTCGCCATGAATACTATGAGTAGAACCTAAGGACATACTTGTCCATATGCAACAGAGGAGCGTGTCTCTCTCCCACAAAGTGAATGCTAGGATCCATTTTATTCAAACAAAACAAAAACAAAAACAAACCGACGCTCCAAGAAAAGCACATAAGATGTGATGGAGTAAAAATATAGTTTCAGGGGAGGAACCTGATAATGTTGTCGATGAAGAAGGGGATGCCTTGGGCATCCCCAAGCTTAAGCAGCTTGAGTCTTCTTAGAATATGCAGGGGTGAACCACCGGGGCATCCCCAAGCTTAGAGCTTTCACTCTTCTTGATCATAGTATATCATCCTCCTCTCTTGACCCTTGAAAACTTCCTTCACACCAAACTTCTCATAAACTTCATTAGAGGGGTTAGTACATAATCAAAAACTCACATGTTCAGAGGTGACACAATCATTCTTAACACTTCTGGATATTGCTCAAAGCTACTGGAAGGTAATGGAACAAAGAAATCCACCCAACACAGCGAAAGAAGCAATGCGAAATAAAAGGCAGAATCTGTCAAAACAGAACAGTCCGTAAAGACGAATTTTTAATAAATACTTCCGTTGCTCAGATCAGAAAACTCAAAACTAATGAAAGTTGCATACATATCTGAGGAACACGCACGTAAATTGGCATATTTTTCTGATTTTTCTACAGAGAAAACAGCCCAGATTCGTGACAGATAGAAATCTGTTTCTGCGCAGAAATCCAAATCTAGTATCAACCTTCGATTAGAGGCTTCACTTGGCACAACAAAACACAAAACTAAGATAAGAAGAGGTTGCTACAGTAGTAAACAACTTCCAAGATACAAATATAAAACAAAGTACTGTAGCAAAATAACACATGGGTTATCTCCCAAGAAGTTCTTTCTTTATAGCCATTAAAATGGCTCAGCAGTTTTAATGATGCACTCATAAGAAATAGTAGTTGAAGCGAAAGAGAGCATCAAGAAGCAAGTTCAAAACAAATTTAAGCCTAACATGCTTCCTATGCATAGGAATCTTGTAAATAAACAAATTCATGAAGCATAATGCAACAAGCATAGAAAGATAAAACAAGTGTAGCTTGAAAAATTTCAGCACATAGAGAGGTGTTTTAGTAACATGAAAATTTCTACAACCATATTTTCCTCTCTCATAATAACTTTCAGTAGCAACATGAGCAAACTCAACAATATAACTATCACATAAAGCATTCTTATCATGAGTCTCATGCATAAAATTATTACTCTCCATATAAGCATAATCAATTTTATTAGTAATAGTGGGAGCAAATTCAACAAAGTAGCTATCATTATTATTCTCATCAAGTGTAGGAGGCATAGTATTATCATCATAAAAATTACTCTCCATAGTAGGCGGCGTTAAAAGACCAATATCATTATAATCATCATAAATAGGAGGCAAAGTATCATCAAAGAAAATTTTCTCCTCAATGCTTGGGGGACTAAAAAGATCATGAAAACCAGCTTCCCCAAGCTTAGAACTTTCTATATCATTATCAACAATGGTGTTCAAAGCGTTCATACTAATATTACTACCAGCATGCAAATAAGATTCCATAGGTTTTTTAATTTTCGCATCAAACAATCCATGTTTTAAATCAGGAAATAGCATAAGAAGCTCATTCTTGTCCATTATGCCAAACTAGTGTAAACAAGAAACAAAAAGTTGCAATTGCAGGATCTAAAGGAAATAGCTTCGAGTACTTACAACGGCGAAAATAGCTTAGTAGCTGAGATCCGGAGTGTGAGTACCTTTTACCTTTCCTCCCCGGCAACGGCGCCAGAAAATACCACACGAAGAATAGTAAACAACCACGGTACGAGAAACCTTCCAGAGCCGCCGCCAGAGCCGCCGCCATCGCGAAGCCACGGTACGAGAAACCTTCCAGAGCCGCCGCCATCGCGAAGCCAAGATCTGGGGGATAGGAGTCTCTGTTCCGGCACGCCGCCGGAACAGGGAAGTGCCCCCGGAAGGCTTCTCCATCGACACCGCTGCCATCTCCACCGCCATCTTCATCACCGCTGTTGCTCCCATGAGGAGGGAGTAGTTCTCCATCGAGGCTCGGGGCTGTACCGGTAGCTATGTGGTTCATCTCTCTCCTATGTACTTCAATACAATAATCTCATGAGCTGCCTTACATGATTGAGATTCATATGATGATGCTTGTAATCTAGATGTCATTATGCTAGTCAAGTGAATTTTACTCATGTGATCTCCGGAGACTCCTTGTCCCACGTGTGTAAAGGTGACAGTGTGTGCACCGTGTGGGTCTCTTAGGCTATATTTCACAGAATACTTATTCACTGTTATGAATGGCATAGCGAAGTGCTTATTTATATCTCTTTATGATTGCAATGTATTTTGTATCACAATTTATCTATGTGCTACTCTAGTGATGTTATTAAAGTAGTTTTATTCCTCCTGCACGGTGTAATGGTGACAGTGTGTGCATCCGTGTTAGTACTTGGTTTATGCTATGATTATGATCTCTTGTAGATTATGAAGTTAACTATTGCTATGATAGTATTGATGTGTATTATTCCTCCTACATAGCATGAAGGTGACAGTGTGCATGCTATGCTAGTACTTGGTTTAGTCGAATTGATCTTTCATGCACTCTAAGGTTATTTAAATATGAACATTGAATTGTGGAGCTTGTTAACTCCGGCATTGAGGGTTCGTGTAATCCTACGCAATGTGTTCATCATCCAACAAGAGTGTAGAGTATGCATTTATCTATTCTGTTATGTGATCAATGTTGAGAGTGTCCACTAGTGAAAGTGTAATCACTAGGCCTTGTTCCTAAATACTTTGCTATCATTTGCTTGTTTCTTGTTTCTTTGCGTTACTACGCTTGTTTCTTGTCTGGGCAAAGCACTTTTCTGGTGCCGTTGCCACTGCTCATATATATTCATACCACCTGTATTTCACTATCTCTTCGCCGAACTAGTGCACCTATTAGGTGTGTTGGGGACACAAGAGACTTCTTGCTTTGTGGTTGCAGGGTTGCATGAGAGGGATATCTTTGACCTCTTCCTCCCTGAGTTCGATAAACCTTGGGTGATCCACTTAAGGGAAACTTGCTGCTGTCCTACAAACCTCTGCTCTTGGAGGCCCAACACTGTCTACAGGAAAAGGAGGGGGGCGTAGACATCAAGCTCTCCTCTCATTTTAGTTTTCTACTATGTGTTTTTCCTATCTCCTTATTTTCGTCAGATTCATTATATTTATTTTTTAGTTAAATATGTGCTTGGTGGGTGCAAAGTAGTCCATAAATTTGCACGAGGTGATCATCCAGTCCAACCACTTTCATGCGGACTGAAATAGGTACACAAATGATTTCGAGCCGACACACGCCACGCCATGGTGGCAAGCGCACGGATCCGCATAGTGTGATTGGATTAGTAATTTCTAGCCTTCCTTTGTTTTACATAAAAATTCCCAAACCGGTTCCACAAAATCCCCCAATCCCTAACCCTAGCCACTCAATGGTGATGAGGGAGGTTGGCGGTGGCAAGCGGCAAAGTCGTCTTGAGTGTCGTTTATGGGTTCCAATCCCACAAAAGAATTTTGAGCTAAGAACATATCGCCGTCCTCTCCTAAATTGTACACAATCGAAAGAGTATTATCAGTATATAAGAATTACAAACTTGCAATCATTATCCAACCAATCAGAAAAATACGCACTTCGCGTAAGAAAATACACACTTTATGGCATCATAATCTCAACAAACAATCAAGCAACAAAAGATAACTGCGGTAAAAATACAAACTTCATGACACTACTTTGCTCAAATTTTAACCAAAACAGGCCATCAAAATCTGAACAAACTGTCAATTAAACACATGTCACATATGTATTGTACTTTCACCCCTGTATATTTAACCAGCTAATTCAAGCGCATGACATCAACAGCAATCAAATCTGGGGACAAATCACACACAATTCTTCACAAAACAAGTAAATGAAGAAAATTGACTCGAGCACGGGGTCCAAGTGCTAGGAATGAAACAAAACAACATAATCCTCAACGTTTGAGCTTGCTAAACCTTATAGCTGTGCCGATCATTGGGCCCCATGACCCAATTTAAACCGATCGAAACTAACAAAGAAGAAACATAAATAGCTGCGAAAAAGGGCTTACCGCACTGCGTAGTCCATTCATCCCATCCACGAAGGTGGGGCTCTGGTGGCATCCTGACGAAATCGACACTGTAGTAGAGCTCCTTGCTTGTAACATCCTTGAGGAGGAGGACCAAATCAGTCGGCAATGCCTAGTTCTATCTTGCGAAACGAAGAGGTAAGAAGAGAAATGTGGAATTTTAAAAAGATGATCATTTTCGTCTATTTACACTATTAGCTCCTTATGAGGGCACAAAGTGGTTATTCAACCTAGTCCCTGATGACCTAAATGCAAAATTAGATGACCGGCACGATCCAGCGTGGCTGTCACTTGTCCGTTTCAAACTAAATAACTTATAAGGTTTTTGAGGGCATGATGAGCACTTGCAACAGCTTGTGTTGTATTGTGTTCCGAAATCTGTTTACCTGTTGTACTATGGAAGGAGTCCTAACGGACTATGGTATGCCAAACGTGCTAGACGTAGCACAGTACAACTCTATTTTGTATCCGTCAAGAAAGAGAGTTGTTTGTCCCTATATATAGTCCAAGGTTGTCATAAAATAGAAGAGAGAGAAAGTTACACATATTGATAGCACGTAGAGGGTCTGTCCTCTAGTGTATTGTAATACTCCTCCAATTATAGTGATACGTCATCGTGCGTTCCGTGGTTTTTTTCCGTTTGGATTTTCCACGTAAAAATCTGTGTTTTTGTTCTTCGTTTGATCTACTTTTATTTGCGCGGTTTTGTAACAAATGGTATCAGAGCATAAGGTTTAATCGATCCGCTGCCCCGGAAAATTTCTCTGTTTTGCTCCTGGGCATCACCGCATTATTTAGATCTACATGTGCAGTTTTGCATCATCAAGCTTCGTTAAGATAGAGCCACGGTCGTGGTGTTTTATGCGAGATCCGATCTACAAGTTCGACACAATTTCGACGGCGTCCCGTGTGGCCTTGCGCCGCCTTTGGAAATCCATCTGTTGTAGTTGGAATCGTCACGCCGTTCGTCACGGTCTTAGCTCGCCAAGATCGACTGGATTTCCACCGAGTCGACTTGAGTGCGTTCCGTCCTCTGCCTACTTTGCCGTGTCCAAAAGAATTTCGTTTCCGCTGATTTGACGTCAACTGAAGTTGTGCATGCGTGAGATTCATTGAAGGATAACCAGGCTGATTTAAAGCTCACGCACATGAAGCAACATCAGCTCAAACCTGATGGATCAAAATCCCTAGACCAGATATCAAAAGGCGATCAGGTTCCGGCCTAATTCACGTGAAGTGCAGATTGATTCTTAGCCTCCAATTCTTACGTCCACGTCCAAAGACAAAACCAGGTGCTATCTACTTTGTGTTTGTTGCTTCGCAAAGTTTAGTTCTGCAAAGAATTTTTTCGTTTAGACTTGTACTACTTTGCACCACAGGTTAATCTACTCATGGTTACCATGAATTTGAATATTTCGCTGCTGGATGGTGACAAAGGTTCTCTCTATGGCAAGTTAATGCGGGCACTGGTTGGTGCAAGCCGATTATGAGAATGCAATGGATAATTTGGAAAATAAGCATGTTGCTGTTTGGACACTGAGAAGGAAAAGGATTATTGTGCCACCTACGTTTGATGATTTGCCGCTCGTATGATCATCGTTTTATAGTTTTTAGTTTAAGGTGGATTTTGTTGGAATATGACTTGCCGGGAGATATTATGGATGCAAATTTCTGCAATTATATGAAGAACACAATTCAGTTATCGGGAAAAAAAATTATGCCTGTTGGTAGTCAGCATTATACTCTTTGCTCTCCGAGTTTTTGCTGTTATGCATGTGAAGGTTTTGCTTTGTTACTCAAGTTCGTGATGAGGATTGTTTGAGGTGCAAGAAGGAGATTCATTTTCTGCTAGATACTACAACATTTAGTACTGTAAGTTTCAGTGCAATTCAGTTGTCTATGCTCTTTCAAGAGGGGTCTATTCCAGAGTTGAAGCTCCATTGCATGTTGAGGTTCCTTCATCCGGCTGTTGTTCTACAGAGATATTTTTGACCATGTCATGGATTTTCATTAGCCATTATAGATCGGCGGTTTTTTGGTGTACGTGATGCCATTCGTACCAGATGCTCTTGCATGAGTATGTTTGCCGAGGTTTGTGCTTTCAGTTTTGTAGCACGTTAAGATTCCATGAGATGAGTTCTTCACAATGTTATGTGCACGAAGATGTTGCACTATGAGCTATGTGCTCGTTCAAGCACCACAAGAGATATGATGACTTATGTTATTTGATGATTGAGCAGTTTTAGTTTTTCTTTGAGGTCAGTGGCACAGACTCAGACTTTTGCTGGGGTTTACAGGATGCCCAGGTTCACATGTCTGCTTTGTTGACAGCTGTGTTGTTTTCTGGACGACTCAAGATAGATTTGCTCAATTTGACTTCATGAGAAGTTTATTAGTCATATGGACGTTTCAAGGCACGAGGTTTACTTGTGATGACTTTAGTTGAGGAGTTGAATGCTATCTATGACTGTTGCAAGGGATTTCGGCTCAAGGTGGAGTTTGTTGTATTGTGTTCCGAAATCTGTTTACCTGTTGTACTATGGAAGGAGTCCTAACGGACTATGGTATGTCAAACTTGCTAGACGTAGCACAGTACAACTCTATTTCGTGTCCGCCAAGAAAGAGAGTTGTTTGCCCCTATATATAGTCCAAGGTAGTCATAGAATAGAAGAGAGAGAAAGTTACACATATTGATAGCACGTAGAGGGTCTGTCCTCTCGTGTATTGTAATACTCCTCCAATTATAGTGATACGCCATCGTGCGTTCCGTGGTTTTTTCCCGTTTGGGTTTTCCACGTAAAAATATGTGTTCTTGTTTTTCGTTTGATCTACTTTTATTTGCGCGGTTTTGTAACAGCTTGTATGACCCTTATGCATTTAATGTACAATTTGAGTACGACACATGTAATTGGCGCTTAATTTTTTGAGTAAAATTCAGTTTTCACCTCATGCTTGCGGCTTGTTGGCATCAATTACCCTAATTAGGCCACATCGATCTTGTTTGTCTTACATGTAAAGCAGGATTAACTTGGGAGCCAAAAATGTACGTGCAGTAGTCAAATGAAGTGTTCCGGATCGGACTAGCCTTGGATGATGAGTAGTGTGAATGGAAAATGTTGGTGGAGGAGATTTTTTTTCGCAATCCCTGGAGCCATTAGTAACGCCCTTCGAGATTATGTTGTTAGGAGTTTGGTGCATGAACTTTGTTTACGAGAAGTTCATGTAATGCCGATATAATCAAATTTTTGTGTTTGCTCCAATACACCTTTCCTCACAAACTCAAACTCATCAAAGACTCATATTTTTAGCTCCTAGCTCCTTTTATTTTATGTTCTATAAGGACACCATGATTTTGGGTAATAGAACCGTAGGAAAACTGATTATGATTGTGAAATAAAACACCGAACTGCTTGGTCGTCGGGATGCCAGCGCCATAAGAGGGAGACCGCAAAGGAACACGCGGAGACTTCTAGATGGGACCAAAATTTCAATTCGATAAAACGTGAAGTGTTTCCTCCTAAATAGAGTAAACGAGATGAATTCTGGGAGAATGAAGTAATTAGTGTCACCGCACAAGCGTAGGAGGTAAAGTTAGAATTCGCTATTTTCTCATTTGGAAACACTATGTGATAAGCTAGGCAGGTAACATCGTAGTGCCAGGTGATTACGAAAAGGAGCTAGCTACACATGAAGAAAAGAAAATCGTGCTCATTCAAACCGTACAATTCTATCATCACATACCAATTACCCCAATTGACATGGACATACAACAGCAGATTGCATCATTCCGATTCACGCTGCTAATTTTTTTTGATGATGTCAGTTGTGGTGTAATGGAAAAAATGTAAAACCTAATGAAAGTAAGTATAGACATCGAATGAGATGAACTGAAATACGTGAGGCTAGATATTATTATGAAACTACGGTTTAGCTACAATTAAGGTCCTTACCAAAAGTTTAATAAAATTGGTGGAAATATTTGCATAGAGAGTTCAATAATGTTTTATCGACATGCCTAAATTAGCTAAACAAATATATGTCCTGATCAATACTTATATAAAATATTTCAGCTTACCATAACTTTGTTGAGACTATCAAAATATCAATTATCCAAGTGACAAATAACTTTGCGAAAATTATAATCAAATAATTTAGGCATGCGCTACACTGGAAATAACGTACAACCAAAATTTAAATATATACCTAATAACTGGCAAATATCTCAGTGCCAATACAATAATAGGTAAAAGATGTAAACATCTCAGGACTTTTATACACTAAAATTTAAAAAACCTAATAATGCACAACAAATCTAGCTGTGCAAATTCGTGGATCACTTAGCCTTTATAAAGTGAAGTTATTTCAGTTTGTGGTAATTTTAAATGTTTGAGCTATTACACGCGCATGTGCGTAGACACTCGAAAAAAGTTCCATATTTTATTTTCTACTACTTAGCATCATAATTGTATACCAAATAGTTAATATGTTTTCTAAATGAGGCAAAATCCCTGCCCTCTGCATCGATTGATGCACAAAGTCATTTTTATTGTTGAAGGTTTTCAACTAAGGAAAAGATCCAATATCATGCAAGTCCCATGGCACGATTTTTGTTTTAAAAAATACCCTTGTACATTGCTAATTCTATTTCTAAACGGTTAACCGAACCATTAGAATGAAATCCATGTGACCATCCCAGCAGGTTGCACCACGAGTTTACAAAAATTTGGGCATCCATATACGTCTGAAGGACAATGTATAGAACATTATGTATTTTCTCAAGGAAGGAGATAAATAAGTGAAAACAATATTTGTATAACATAGGATATAAATAATCATATACTAAAGATGAAAATCTCGCGTTGGAAGGGTTTGCACATGTTGCATGTACGGGTTCCATGTTACAACATACACGTTGAGTGGATACGATTTTTTATGTTACAACATACACGGATTTAATGATCAAAAATGGTGTGTTTGAATTACTGCAACAACTTTGGATGATTTCTGACAAGTCACGGTAGAAATTTTTGCAAATTAGCACAAAAGTAATATATTTGTGGTTTGATATCGATGGGCGCAACACTAGAAAAATGTTCAATGATTATGTTTTTTTGTTTCTTAGAAACATAATTATATACAAAATTTCGAAGTGAAACATTCAGAAATACATCCATTTATAGGACACGGTGTATTTTGAATGTAGGATATTAATGAGATAAATATTAATTATTATACATCATAGTAAATAAAATACCAAAATACTATAGAGATGATGCCCTCGCATTTGCGAGGGCCACTATGCTAGTTACCAAAAAAGGTAGACGAGGTTGCAAATTACCAATTGATCCCATCATCACATACAAAGACAAGCAACAGGCCGGGCTAGATCGGCGCTGTTAATTCTCGCGTCTCCGTCGAAACCAAAATTATTAGTATTGAAATCTTTGTCTCGAGCTTAATTTGGCGCTTGGACCTTGCCCCGAGGGAGGCTACAGGCATCCGGCACGCACCTCCCACGGTAGGTTCGACACGCGACATGACGCTGTTTGTTTAAGCAGCATTACAAATAGTTTGTGGAAAAACTTTCAGGGTTAGACTATAATAATACTCCTATCTAGGAACATGGGCACATGGCGATGGAGGCTAGACCACATGGCATTTTACATAGGTAGAATGCTTGACCAGACAACTATGTACACAGGGCGACAACTGAGGGCTAGCCAGAGAGACCTGTGATTAACGTGAGCTTGATTAGTGTGGATCCGTCATCAACGGAGATCAACATACTATGTGTTTATACTGGAAAGTTAAAATAATTAAGTGTCGTTTGTTTGTTATGGCTAGCCATAGGCTACAAATATTTGTCTAGAGATTTCACATGGACAGGATGGCATTGTTCTAGTCGAAAGGAGGCCTACAAGTAGCTAGTATAGATGGCTACTCAAAGTGTGTTAGGGCATCTCGGGTTGACGCAAACGGACGCTTAGCGACGGTTTGCGTCCGTGCGGGCTTAAAATGCGTCAGGAACCATGTTCAGCGGTTCGACTCATAGTGACCAGACCAGGGGCGAAGCTCCTAGTAGGGCAAGGTAGGGCAGCTGCCCTACCATGATTTTTGGTGAATACGCTTAGATACGCGTGTTTTTTCTGAAATTTTTGATTGGTTATACGTCAAAAACGGACTACGTATGAGAAAGTTATGCGTGTTTCGGTGAACACTACGCAAAATTGATTACAAACCAAAAACATAAACTATTTGGCCTCCAAACATAAACTCATATTCTAGGTTCAATGTAAAAAAAAAACATTGCTTTTATTACATAAATTTATCATTGAATGTACTCTAGTATATACAAGATAAGCTTGAGTTATTCATTATACATACTTATAGAATTGACTTCAGAGATTTTAAGATATTCGAAATGCACGTCATACTTTCTCCAACCATATTATTACCCCATTAAGATAACATTGTGTTTACCGTGGTGACATGAAAAATTGAAAAGAATTTTCCAACAAAAAAGATAATCAAAACCGAGTTGAGGGATAATCAAACGTCTTGATTGTTCGATTTACATTATTTATTTTTAAAGATGTAAAGCTTTGCCGTTGGATCAGCATTATTGGTATGTTTTTTTAGGTTCTACTTATAATCAATTATGTTTTTGTTTTTATTGTATTAAAATATTATTACTGTTTTTAGAACTATTTTGGTATTTGCATCATTCAAGGTTCGCCCTACCTTAGATTTTTTTCATCCTTCGCCACTGGACCAGACTGTCCACGGAGACTAAACTTGGCCCAAATATGTGCCTCGCATGTGTCTCCGTGGATGTTGTGCGGACGCACCGATTGTTCACTCGCGTTTGACGGACGTTTCATAGGGCCCGTCTGGAAGCAACCCAGGCTCGAATCGTCTTCTCAGTCGAGCCAGTACTGGTGCCGAGGCATCGTTTCGGAAGTCTGCACCATGTTAATGGCGATGCCATGCCTGCCGAGCAGCCGTCACCCACCTCTGGTAACAAAGTAATGGCAATGCCACGTGTGTCGCGCCCCCTCAGCTGCCTCCGGCGTATATAAAGAGGGGCACGTGCATCTCATCTCCTCCTACACAAACTCTAGCAGCCGTACAACCTCCACAGTAGCGCCACCTCGACACAACCCTCCGCATTTGTCATGAGCAGCGCCGGGCGCGGCGAGGATAGTGCCCCTCCACCTGCGACTCCACCTCTCCCGGTCGAGAGCTTCGATGAGGAGGACGACGAAATCACGGACAACGTCAGCGACGCGGCCATGGACGCGAAGTTCATGGCTGACGTAGAGGAGGAGTGGGCGGCACACACGGCGTTCGACGCCAAGCAGGAACGCCGTAGGGAGGCGGGCGCCGCAGAGGACGACTCCTCTGAATTCGATTGGTCCTCTAACGACGGGCCTGACCTGGAGGAGAAGGCGGCGGAGCAGAGGGCACTAGTAGAGTCCTTCGAGACGCTCAAGAAGGCCGCCAACAATTCGCTGCGGCTGCGCCTGCTAGAGGACGCGGCGGCCCATCGAGCTCTCATGGCCGCATAGCGGGCGGCGGAGAAGCTGAGGAGGGAGGAGGCAACGACGGGGCCGGGTTGTCGGGCGGCAAGTAGCCTAGGGCTTGTTTCTCCTTTTATCATAGTATATATTATGCATTTTACTTAAATGAAATATATTGTTGAAAAAACAATATGGGTCGTCCCGCTGGGAGCACACCTAGACGCAGACAAACGCGCGGTAAAAACTACCATTTTCATGTTCACGAGGCAACACAAACGGACACTCGTGACCACTTTTCGGCGTCCGATATGGGTCGCCCCGTTGAATATGCCCTTAGGGCATCTCCAACACGCCGACCCAAACGGACGCGTTGGGCCGTCCGTTTTGGGCCGTTTGGGTGGCCGCACGGACACCCGGACAGCGGCCCGCGTGCGCGTGTCGTTTGGGTCGCGCGCTGCGCCCAACGCGTGAACGCATCGCATATGTGAAGAAAATCAAAAACAAAGGAAAATTTAAACCTAAACGAAGTTTTATTAAACATATGTCCTATTTCGGGCAAATTTGTACATATGCCTTATTTTGGGCAAATTTAAACTACCAACAGAAGCCCTCTATATGGGCTTTAAAATTAAAAACAAATAAAAAAACCTCTATTAGGGTTTGAGGAGGATGAGGTGGTCGTCGGTGCGCCGCCTAGTCCCTGTGGGCCTCGTCGCCGTCGGTGTCGATGAAGTCCCCGGGCGTCGAGGCGTTGTTGTGGCTCGACCGCGCCGGGGTCTCCGGCCACGGCGACCACATGACCTCCTCCCAGGCCGAGTGCGGGTCCGGAGCCGCCCACTGCTCCGCCGCAGCACCCCGTAGCTGCGCCTCCTCCCTGAGAGGCGCAGCTCCCTCTCCTGCCACGCGAGGCGTCTGGCCTTCTGGCGCCTCTCCTGATCCGCGAGGCGCCTGGCCTCCTGGCGCATCTCCTCCTCGCGGCGGAGAGCCGGGCCTCCTCGCGCGGCCGCGTCGCTGCCTCCTCCCGGTGGACCTGGGCGAGCAACTCCCAAGCCTCAGCGTCCTCGACCGCCTGCCGGGCCTCCTCCTCCATCGTGGAGGTGTGAATGGCTGCCGCGAGATGCGGCCACTTCGCCTCCTCCTCCGCCGCGGACAGCGCCAGAGCGGCGCGCAGGTCCGGGTCAACCTCCTCCTCCGGCTTCGGCAGCAGCAGCGGCGCGGGTTACGCCAATTCTGCGCCGACGCGGGTGGCCTCTCCGATGTGGAGACCGTCGCGGTTTCCCCCGGCCCTCAGCGCCGGTGGAGGACGGCGGCTGTTGCTGGCCTCGCCATCGTTGGCGCTGGGAGCAAAAGCCCTCTTCGGGGCCATGGCGGCGGTTGCGCGTGCGTGGGGAACCGTCGAGTGGAGACTGGAGTGGGGAGTGGACTGGACAGGGACATATCCCTCCAGTCCACATTTAATATGACGTGGGCGGTCACCGATAGCTGGGCCCAAGGGAGACGAGCAGGAGAGCAGGCGGGCGCGACCGGATGCCGCGTACCATCCGCGGACACGCAAACCTAGCCCAGATTTAGGTTGGTTTTGCGCCGTCCCGGACACCGCGGCCATCCGCATTTGCGATACGTGACCGGGCGTTGGGCCACGTATTTGTCCGATTGCACCCATCCGAACGCGTGGGCATCAGATGGGTCGCCGCGTTAGAGATGCCCTTAGCCCAGTGCGTGTCCAGTGACAAGTGGAGGAAGAAGTTAAAATGATACTCCTACTTTGGCAGATAGGAGATCCGGAAGGCAGTGATCAGGCAAACTCGGTGTGCAAATCAACGTGGTGGTGAGATGAATGCCAGGTACCTGTATTGAGTATTGACCAGTACGACCACATCGCATCTGCCACTGGTAGTGGCCAGATCACGCAATCACACAACCTAGGCAGCAGCCATGCAGATAAATTTATTTTTTTTTGGGAAAAGGAAGGTGATATTAATTCTCCGTTCTTAGGGCATATCCAATAGGGCGACGCAAACGGATATTCTTCGTTTGTTTACGTCTGCGCGGACAAAAAATGCGCTTCAGCGGCTAGACGCAAAACGTCTGCAGCGTTCGTCCTGACGCAAACGTGGACCAAATATGCGCCAGGAATGCGTCTCTGCGAACGCGTCCACGCGTCCGTTTTTGTCCGGTTGGGCTGCATGCAACCTTCTCTCTCCTCCTTTAATCACACATGTGTTCATTCCTAGCCACACAAATATAATCTTTTCTTCTCTCTCCTCTCTAATCACGCATGCGGTCAGATAAATGCGTCACTGCCGCCGGAGAAGGGACAGACGCATGCAGACATGCGGACGTTTTTATATCCGTGACCGACGCAAACAGACATTAATATGCGTCGTCCCGCTGGAGTTGCCCTTACAAAAGACATAAAAACAAAGAAAAAATACAACGAAGCCTTTCTTCCAGATCCCAACGACGTCAACGCACATAGGCTTTTTTTCCCGCCGCTCCTCCACACGCCTTGGATATGAGCTAGCACCATGGCCAGCAGGAAGTCGTAGCACCGGATCCGAGGATCCTACTTCCTAAAACATCGCTGACGACGCAGAACAACTAGAAACCACCTTCATTTTCCTCTTCTTCAAACACTGGGACCGCCACCTAGTCGGTTCCGAATGGGGCACATCGATCTCGCTAGATTTGTGGACCGTCGAGCTGGAGGAAGTCGAACACGTGACGAATAAGCTTCGTAGAGTGCCGCCACTGGAAGGGTAGTGCGCTGATACCAAACTCCAAACTGGTTGTGCCTCCGTCTCCTAGACGCCTACGGAGGTACCATACCTACCTTTGCACGATGTACAAGCCTAGATCTGTGGATTCCCCAACCTTCCGCCACTGGAGCAGCCATCGGAGGCGGAGGGACAAGCGAGGTTGGGAGAAGCGGTGGGCTCACAAAGTCAGCTCTCTCGATTGTAGACGGGAGAGATGAAACGGCAAAGTCCGTATTTTGCAGTCACGCAGATAAACTTGAATGAGAGACAACTTTGACGAGCAAGGAGGAGCAGCAATACGACGAGGTGTGCATGATCCATCCCAGTATTAGTAATAGTATTAACAAATAATGGTTAAAGAATAATCTCGATGTATGCATTGTTCTAGTAATATACCGGTGTACCGAGCTGAATAGGGATGACAATGGATACCCATGACCCGCATACCCACCGGGTAAAAACCCAATAAGAGTACGGGTATGGGATAAAATATTACTCATAGGTTTGTTAATGGGAAAAATATAATACCCATCGGATAGAGCGGTACGGGTATGGGATGGTAGAACCCATACCCACATATCCATTTACCCATCTAAATTTAACTAGTGGGTTATTGTAATATTCTAAAGCTACTTAATTCCCTCCTAATCACGCCTTAGGTTGAACCTCACGCTTTCCAGTCTCACAATCTTCGGTAGGTTAGTGAGGCTTAGACCCATATTTAGGATCGGTTCACCTCATGGCATATTTTTTTGATCAATTAGATGTGTTGTAAGTAGGCGCGGACCTTGGGCCGAAATCCTGGGGGCTAAATGGCTGAGGGGGCTAAAAATGAGATTTAGGCTGACTTTAATGGATAAATGGGCCAACTACCTGTAAATAATAGGACGTTTCTTCATGGGCTGGGGAGCGGCGGCCCACTTTAGCCTCCACTAAGGGTGCCAATGCGGGCTGGAGCAGGGGCGGTACCGCCCGCGACGGGGCGAGAGGCGGGCGAGACGGCAGCGCGGGGCGGTGGATCCACCGCCCGGCGGTAGCGCCCGCTACCGCCCGGCTGCCGCCCGCGCTGGCGCCGAGAGAGGGGGCGAGAGGGGGCGAGAGCGTTGGCAGGACGGGGCGAGAGCGCGGGCGAGAGGGACGGGTAACGGCTAGCTGACGTGGCGCGATCTAATTCGTCCACGTCAGCAGGCGGGGTAGCCGTTGCTGGCTCAAAAAATTCGAAAAAAGCCAAAAACCCCAAAATTTCATCCCCACCCCCTATAAATACCCCCCATATGGTTTCACTCATTCCACACCTCACTTCATCTCCTCCACTCTCCATTTCCACTCCTCTCAACGCCATGTCTTCGTCTAGCAGCAGTTCGAGCGACGGAATGGAGGGTGATATGATCGGTGCATTCCAGGCGGAGTATGAGGAGGCGATGCTCAACCTCGAGGTGGAGCCAAGACGGCCGCGATGCCATCGAGAGTTCATCAGGCGTGATCGTCTGGGTGCGCACGATCGGCTCTACGAGGACTACTTCGCCGACGACTGTAATTATCCTCCGAGCTTCTTTCGGCGAAGGTATCGGATGAGGCGATCCCTTTTTCTACGCATTGTGGATAGATTGGGTGAATACTCTCCGTATTTCACCCAAAGAGTTGATGCTCTCAACCGTGCTGGTTTTTCTTCCCTACAAAAGTGTACTGCGGCTTTACGTTTATTAGCTTATGGAGCCGCTGCAGATACGATAGATGAGTGACTTAAGTTAGCTAGACAAACTTCATCAGATTGTCTAGATAGATTCTGCGAAGGCATCATTGACTGTTACGGGGAAGAGTTTTGACGTCGACCAACTGTCGCGGATACTCAGCGTCTGTTAGCGAAAGCCGAGGAGCGTGGCTTTTCGGGCATGTTAGGGAGCATCGATTGCATGCATTGGCAGTGGAGGAACTGCCCAGTGGCGCATGCCGGTCAATTCACAAGGGGAGACATCAAACACCCTACCATAATCTTAGAAGCCGTTGCGTCGTATGATCGTTGGATCTGGCATGCCTTTTTTGGAGTGGCCGGGTCCAACAACGACATCAATGTACTCAATCACTTGCCGTTGTTCACTGATGTGCTTAGGGGAGAAGCACCCATAGTGAACTTCATGGTGAATGGACACGAGTATAACTATGGTTACTACCTTGCCGACGGCATCTACCCCTCCTGGCCGGTGTTCATGAAAAGTGTTACTCTTCCACAAAGTGAAAAGCATCGACTGTTCACTACTGATCAATCAGCTTGGCGCAAAGATGTCGAGTGTGCCTTTGGAGTGCTGAAGGCTAGGTTCAACATTCTAGCAGTTCTGGGACGCTCCTACTCGAGGCGTACTCTTGGGTTGATCATGCGTGCATGTGTCATTCTGCACAACATGATCATCGACGATGAGCGTGATACAAATTTGAAGAACATCTATGAGACAGTTGATTCCAATGTCGGCCCTGTGATACACAACAATGCATCACCAAGTCTAGCAGCCAGGATTCAGATGGACAACGAAATGAGGGACTCACCGATGTATACACAGCTCCAGCATGATTTGATTGAGCATGTGTGGGCTAATGCCTAGATTATGTAATATTTTCAAATTTTTATGTAATTTTTTTTATAATGTAATCGGTAACAATTTTAGTTGAATAAAATAATTTTCTTGCATTATTTTGAATGTTGTAATCTGAAAAAGAAATGCTGATGGCGAGGAAAGAGAAAAGCTGATGTGGATGAGAGAGAAGTGAGAGCTGGTACTATAGCCCGTGCACTGGCACCGTGGGGTGAGAGTGGGGTGAGAGTGAGGGTAAAAGCTGACGTGGCGAGGTTATAGCCTGTGATGCATTGGCACCAGCCTAAGGTCCACCTCTGGTTGTAAGCACGGGTATTTTTTACCCATGGATACCCATTTACCCTCTCGGGTGACGGGTATGAAAATAACTTGTACCCATTAACAGGTATAGGTACGGATGACGGGTAAGATTTAAGGTGACGGATACGGGTATGGGATAGCTCTACCCGTACCCGTACCGTGTGGGTGCCATCCCTAACCGAGCGGTTGAAGAATAATCAAACGAGTGGTTTCCGCATGAAGCTCAGTGCCGCGGAGGCTCTGAAAATTTGCAGGTTAGAGCATCCCCAGCCGTTGGGGCTCCCCAGGCCGAAATCCGGCGTTATTTAGCGCCGGATGGATGTATTTTGTGGCCTGGGGAGGCCCATTTTTCCAGCCGCGAGCCCATGGTCGCCTTCTGACGCGCACCCACCGCGTGCATAGCGGCAAGCGCGATCACGGGAAGGGCAATCGTCAGAGTTCCCTCGACGCATTGAACCGTCGCGAAGTGGTCTGGAGAGCCGAAACGACTCGTCGGGAACGGTCGAAGTGGCCTCGATGCGAGAACCGCCGTAATGGAGCACGAACTCCGCGGAAGAGCAACCGCCGCTCTCTTCGTCGAGAGACCTACATATACGGTTTTCGACGGCCGACGCCATTCATCTGTTCTCTCCTCACCATCCTCCGTCAACCATGAGCGATCTCTCTTGGCCATCGGACACCGACAGCGAGGGGAAGCCGCCTGGATGGCGCCATTGGTGGGATAAAGCTGCATCGTCCAGCAGCGACGATTCCCCCCCGCCGGCCAGCGACGAGGACGAATGGGATGACGACGAGGAGGACGAGGAGGAGGACGAAGAGGCCAAGGAGCGAGGCCGAGGAAGAGGCCGAGGAAAAGGAGGAGGAGCGGCGGGGAGGAGGACGACGAAGAGGCGAGGACAGCGGACGAGGAGGAGGACTCAACTTCCTCCGACGAGGAGGTGACGAGCCGGAAGCGTCGCCGCCACGACGATGAGGCGGGGCCATGTAGGAAGAAGAAGTAGTTTAAGTTTGTTTTAAAGTTTTTATATGTAATTTTTATGTTTATTCGAATTATATTCGAAATATATATAATCTATCTATGTTGCACCACTTGAGAGTTCAAAGCTTTCGTTCGACGAGGGTATTGCCGTAGATCGGGAAGACGAGGGTATTGCCGTACAAATCCAGGCCATTGTCGCCGATAAGTTGGGGCCACGCGCGCTTTCGTTTCGTCCGGAGTCCCCGAGCGCTCCCCGGGGGGCCGGGGATGGCGTGGGATCGCCGGATGAATTTAGGGCCAAATCCGGACGAAAACGAGGAACCGGGGGCGCGATTGGACAGAATTACGCCGTCCGGATGGAAAAGTGCTGGCCCGGGGCTTGTTCGGGGGACGAGTGGAGATGCTCTTACCCCGCAAATGCCCCGTTTGTTTGAACAGGAGCCGAGCCGACGAAAGGTGCCGAGCCAAGCCGATCCGACAGAGGGCACTCCGAAAGTAGGCTCGGCTCCTAAAATACTGTATTTTAGCTACATGTCCGTGGTGGATAATCTGTGTTAGAAGATCCGTAGCGTAGCCTTTTGATGGCCGCGGGGAGGCAGCTCGCGGCGGGACCCACCCCATTAAGCACTCCACCGAGCTCCCAGCCAGGACATGGCAGGCGCAACAACGCAGACAGCATGGTCTATACCTAGCGGATCTTTCACGAGGACGGACGCGCCGGTGCTAGGTACACCATTCTCATGTAGGAGTACGTACTATACTCCGTATTGGAAACGCTTCGCGACAAAGAATACACTGAGCCCTTGTTGCTGCCTACGCTTGAGGAAACGGATCCAGTACAAAGCCCGCTGTGTCGACGAGCTGCAGATGAAGAGTTGCAGTGCAGGCGTGCAGGCAGGTGACGGACCGATGGATGGACGGGTGGCTTGACCGTCCAGGCCCCGCTTCAGCTCGGCTCAGCTGGGTCCCACAACCTGCATAGCGCTCCGGCAGACACGACAGGATCGTTATTATTATTACTCACTCCAGGCCACGGTGTCACTGCTGCTCGTGGTGCGCATGCACCTCCACCCGCCATTCACTTCCATTCCATCGTGCATGCCCCCGCCCGCGGATAGATATCAGGTGACATGCACCTTTTGCATGTCATACGGTGACATGCGACCTAAATTTAAATTTAAACGCTGTGAAAAAAATTTAAAAAAATTCATGCATGTTCACAGCACATATTAAGATGATCTCTAAAAATTTCAGATCAAAATTTGAAACATACATCGAGAAACAAAAAAGAGAAACTCAGATGTGAATAGTCTACAGAAAAACTCAGATTTGAATTCGGGAACTATTCATGACAGATTTCTCTTTTTTGTTTCTTGATGTGTGTTTCGAATTTTGATCTGAAATTTTTAGGAGTTATCTTAATATGTGCTGTGAATATGCATGATTTTTTTTCAAATTTTTTCGCAATGTTTAAATTTGGATTTAGGCCGCATGTCACCGTGTGACATGCAAAAGGTGCATGTCACCTGATCTCTATCCCCCGCCCGCATAGGCACACCGCGTTCACGCAACGACCGTTAACGGCTAGTAGCAGTTGCACTCGGATAGTGTAATTTGTAACAGCAGTAAACGTATGTCTAGAAAATGATTCTCAGCCAACCTGACTCAACCAGCCTCACCATTTCCGACACTTACGAACAAACAAGATTATGAAAGTTACCAATGCTAATCCGCGCGCGTCGCAAAACGACAATCTGTAGCCAACAACAACGCACATAACTAATCACAAGTTGACGACCCCATCCGTATACGACCGATCCTACAGCGCGCGCGCGACGAGGGAACATGTCTCGTCCCATCCCAAACATGCCTCCCGGCCCCTCCGTCGTCATCGTACGGCCCCGGTTCACTCCGCCTCCGGAGCGAATTCCTGCGCCGCCCCCGCCAGGACCGCGGCAGCAACGCTCACGCGAACAAGACAAGGGCGAGGGTAGGGCCGTCTTTCCGCCGCTGCTCAAACGGTTCGGCGCCAAAGTTTCGTTTCCCTCCAACTCTCCAGAATCCAGAAAAGGCCCACTTGTCTTTGCCATCTTTTTCACGAGCGTCGGCGGAGCCAGCGGGCACGTGGTCACCGGCGGGCGGAGCCGCCGCTGCGCACACACCTGGCTCTCACGTGCCACGCGGCGCCAACAGCATTTGCGTACCGTCCTGGGAAGAGATAAAGATGGAACGGTGTTCGTTGAGTGGAGCTGGTGATGGGGCCTCACGCGCCCTCGAGTCTCGCCGTGGTCAACGTGGGTGAGAGGGCAGCTCTGCAGCGTGGGGGGAGCGGATCAAGTAAATTCTTTACTCCGAGAATTACAACAGATAAGGTAAAAAACGGAGCCGCTAACCACTGTAGAAACCGAACGGAAAACACACGGGCAAACGAGCCAAACGAAACACAGAATCTCTACGTAAGTGAAACTCTGTACACACTGTTTCCCTGCCCTAGGGCGGCACAAAGGGCCTTTCAACATCACACGAACCGGCGGGGGCGACGGACGAACGGCACGGCGGCCGGCACGGGACGCAGGAGCAGGATGTGGTTTCCTTGTACTTTGCGGCGTCGGCGGTCGTCTCCATCCGGTTGCCGGAAACAGGCCATTCATTCATTCATTCACGGATCACCGTATCTAATCGCCCGTGTCGGCACTGTTTTGGATCCACCTCCATCATGGCGGGGAAAGACGCAGCTGTTTACGAGTGACGAGCGTGCATGGCACCATCTCCATCTGGATGGAGGATGATGGGTCCTGGATATGGACTTCAGTCTCTACGGCAGGTGATCAACACATTATCCTCGTATTACTCCCTGAAAATAACTTTTTTTTTAGATACAAACGTATCTATAAATACATTTATATCCAGATAAAACTTGTGATGCTTATTTTAAGACGAAAGTAGTACTACAGATATATATTAATACATAGTATTTCATCTCTTCCAAAAAGCACCTATAGGTACTTTTTTCAGGATATTAGAGCACAAAATTATGGCACGTGTTTCACTACGGGAACCAGTCAAGGTGCTGACGGTCCGAAACCGTCGGCACATGCCCATTTGGCCGTTGGCATAGGCTCTGCCGACGGCCACCGTCGGCACAATAAAGTCTCAGCACATACACATTTACCGTTGGCACAGATTGATCGTTGGCACAACAACTTGTGTCGACGCCTACTAACGGCCATTTGGAAAATCTAGCTCGATTTTTTTAAAAAAAAAATCAATTTTTCAAAGTTTTTTATCTTTCACATGGATAATTTTTAATTATAGCTACACTTAATGTTAAGTCAAACTAAACTAATGTTTCAACTTCCCAATTGGTCACCCTAACGCTACTTCAACCCTAGCAGGCTTAAGTTCTATATTCCTTCGGGTTGAGCTTCTAAGACAGAATTAACACCTTGTTGATAACACTACCATATCAATCCTATTAACATTTACACCATGATATCACACTCTTTATAATTTTGAACATCAAACAATTATTTAAATTAACATCAATTCAATTATTAATTTTAATTTTTTTCTTAAACATAAAAAAATATAAAATCGTGAATTTCTGGCAAAAACTAAAATCTTCTTGCTTTCGTATCTCCATTTGGAATTTTCAGAACCTAAAAAATGCCAACCGGGTAAATCCTGGTGAATTCGGATGTAACTTTTTCCCGCGATTATTTTGATATATTGTACATTTTTTTTGTTAAATACTCTTGCAAAAAAGATTAAAATTCATTTTTGTTAAATTCTCTTGCAACTAGATGATTTAACACATGGACATCTCAAAACATTTTATTTTTTGATTTTTTTTATCATTCTCTTTTATTTTTTACAAAACTGAAAAGGCGATATCGATCCACCGGGGGTGGGGGTGCGTGGAGAAAAAAATATTGTGCCGACGGCTTCACAGAGCCTACACCCTAACACCGTTTTGCTGCCGTCACGGTGGAGTACCTACGCCGACGGCCTTTTTCTGTGTCGACGGTGGCCGTCGGCACAAGCTTTTCTGTGCCGATGGTTTTCTTGTGCCGACGGCCTTCTTCATGGCATGTCATGTTCAGAGCCTGTGCCTACGGCCTCGATAAATTGCCGTCGGCACAGAATTTGGTCGTCGACACCTTGGCTCTTTCCCGTAGTGTCTGGCGATCTTTAATATGATGCAAAATAGGGCATCAACAAAAAGATTCAAAAGTTGATATTTTGACACATTTCAAACATGAAATTCGACTTCGGCACATAGTTTGACACTTTCGATGCATTTACTTTTCCGCACTTCTGATACGTGCACCTTTCGACACTAGGTATGGTTTGACTCTGATGCTACTACGAATCGAGTTCGACACAGGATATACCACGACTCTGATACTACATTTCAACCTCTACACGCCCTACAAAAATCATTCTAGAAGTAAAATGAGTTTCTGTAGATGGAAAGGTAGGTGCGGGGAGATTCAGTTCATGGTGATGGTGAATGTGCCTGGTGAAATAAATGTGATAAGTGAATATGATTCTTCCTATTTGTATTTGAGAAGGCAAGCAACCCAAAAGAGAGAAAAACCTCCTCTTGGTATATTTCAACTTTCTCCAATGATCTTTCTGCATGTTACCAAAGTCATGGTCAACGCATCTATTAAGGTGGTTAAACCAGATCAAAGATTTAAGCTTAGTGGTTCCTTGTGATTCCTCGAATATTACTAGATCCTCTTTGATATCGGCCATGTCACTCGGGGGTCGCTGATTCACTAGCAAACAAGTTCATGTCTATGAGTTCTTAAAATCATGTTACATGGACCCTTAAATTAGATAACAATATTAGGTGCACATAAACATTCATTCTCATACATAATCATCTTAATCATAAATTCACAAAAAATGGAACAGAAATAGCACAACACATCTCACCAATCTTCTACATCTCCCACGCCTATGGGATCTACTCACACATGAGAGGAGAAAAGCACAATGATATCATCGCAATGTAAATGGAGTTCATTTCGATATTACCGAGCAAGCCACAATAGTTGAAGATCAAATCAAATACAAACCGGGATGGAATAGAGGTTCCAGTCTCTAGTCTTACAAGTATGAATTCCTCTCTCTCTCTCTCTCAGTACAAGTGGGGTGTGATGGACGAGTAGATGATCTTGGGGGGTAGATCTTCGTGGGAGTCGATGATGTTCTTCTCCTTCTTCAGATCTGATCTCCTCTATTCTGGTGCGAATGGTGGCTGTCGCTTTCTCTTTTTTCTATGTGTCCTTCATGAAAGAGGCTTGTATAGATATGAGGAAGGTGGCAGCACACAGTACGGACGAGTGGTACGGTCTGCCCCGCCCGCACTGGGGTCCGCTAAACATCCTGTTGCGCTGATACATGCATTTTATATCATCATTATTGCTACATATAGAGTTAGTTTTCATTGTTATTTTCCTTCATACATTATTATTTATGCATTTTTAGATGATTTCCGGGACTTTCCTATAAAGTCCCCTTCATTGGTATTTCATTCCTAGGAGGCAGAAAACCTCCTTTTTTGAATTTTATTTGTTTCAGGATTTTCTGGATCGCTAAAATTCGAGAAAAATTACCTGATCAGTATTTCACCCGAAGGAAGGCCGTGAGCGAAAGAAACAAGCGAAAAGGGCCACGAGGTGCAAACGAGCACAGGTGGCCCGGCCCAAATTCCTAGCCGCGCTACCTACACTCGTTCGCATCTTGTAAATCGTTTCGGCCCCCCTTTTATCCCAGACGCTCCGTTTTTCCAAAAAAAACGAAGCCATATTTTTCCCGAGATTTATTGAGGCGACGACAGAGGAGAAAGTCCTCTCCTACTCCGGGAGAGGGCCGATCCTGCTACACCGGTGCCTTCGGTGAAGGGGACAAGGACGCCATCGACATCCCCACTCCTCCTTGGCTTGGGAGGAGGCATCTCCATCAACATCTCCACCAGCACCATATATCATCACCACCATCACCATCTACGAGATCGACGTCATCCCCTCATAGTTTGTGACGAATTGAACCCCGGATATTGTTTTTAGTGCTATTGCATGTTTGTGATTGGTACTTTGTCATTATTTCATGGGGAGATTATATATTCAGATTGTGTTGGAACCATTATACCTCTGGTCCTAAGGGCATATGATGATCTGGCTATGATATGATGTGCAATGTGTATTTGGTCAAGTTTTCTATATTTTATGTTGTTCTATGATGGTTTTATGCGAACGTCGACTACATATTACTTCACCTATATGGGCTCATAGGGCTACACTTTGATGTAATGCATTAGTGTTGGAGGGGTCGGAATGACAGAAACCGTCTTTCAACACTATGGGTTGCATTAGAGGGGTTTATGTCAGAGACCCTAAATCTTATTGCTATGATGGGACATTTATGTCTTAATGATTTCTAAATCTTCTCCGCATCCAGTGGTCGGAACGCAAGCGTCGCGCCGTTGGATGGTTGACACGTGTCAAAACCCTAAGCGGTAAAAATGGCTAAAGATAAGTTACCGCTCAAATCGCCCGAAAATGGCGCCAAGATTGGCGGAACCGTTGGAACTTTTCAAGGTTCCGGGTAACAGTTTGAAAACTGACATACTATTATCTCAATAGGGGATTAACTCGGAGACGCATTGTGAAAATGGTGTCGATGGATAAATTCCCGCGGGATAAAGTTATTTTCCGACTTAAAGTTGGGAAAGAAGATAAGATGAAGTTGGAGTTCTTCAAGTTTCCCCATGTTACCAAGAGAATTGTCGAAAGCCATGAAGCTCTAGCAAGGCGGAAACAAGAGGTGAATCTCGAAGAAAACTGGGGGCTACTGTTGTGGGTATACTTCATGGGTGTACCATCGACAGTGCCTAGATCCGGCAAGCCTAGGTGGCCAATAGATGGTGATGTGGCATGTGGCCCATTGGGCGGCCCAGTTGCTGTTGATCGTGAAGGATGAAGTCCAGCCCAGAATCAGGAAGCCGGATCCCAACCGACCTACGAAGGAGGCCGGATCCGTGAAGGCCCATGAGGAACCCGGATCCAGTATGACGTAGATGGAAGGCGGATCCTTGACGTACACGGCAAGACATTGTACCGTAGTAAGGCAACCTGTAATTCGACTAGGACTCTCCATGTAACCCTAGATTTGTGCGCCTTTATAAGCCGGATTCTGGGAGCCCTAAAGGCAGAACTACAACTCATTGTAACAACGCGAAAGTGCCCAGATAATTCTAGACAAGAAGCAGTTGGCCTGTCATCGAGCAGGTGATCCGAAGCTGGGTAAATCGCTTACCACCGTCCCGAGTGCTCTCCGCCCTATGGCCCCTACTTGTTTTCCCCCTCATGAGGATCCCTCCTCCGAGGTACCATCGAGTAGGCAACGACACCCAGGTACTTCCCTTGGGTCTACCGTCTGAGCATCGGAATCATATACCTAATCTTGATTCTCAGTATCTTCTTCAACATTTTCTCTTGAGGCTTCTTTCTTCATCCTTTGTTCTTCAAGGTCTATATCATATTGTGGGTCGATGAGGTCATTCTCCTCCTGGGTCATTCTTTCTATTTCTTTATCTTTACGAGCTTGTTCTTCTTGATACCATACTGGCCCAGGAGGTTCTTGCGTTTCTATACCTCATCTTGTAATAGTATTAGTAGAAATAACTTTACTAAAATCTTTTTGGCTTAAACTCAAAGCTTGAGCTTTAGCTATTTGGTCACATTGTACTTGAACCATATCAAGATATTTATTTAAGTGTTTAGTTGCGTGACTTAAATCTTCTAGTGTTCCTACTAAAGCATTTATATCGCTCTTGTGGAGCGTAAGTTGACTAAACGTTAGCTCTCTAAATTCAGTTTGTTGATACCAACATTTTTCATTTCCATATTAATCTCATTCTCACCTACTATTGCTTGTAGTTCATCAGTCTTGTTTTCTATTGCAAGCTTAGTTTGTATACCTTTCTCTTCCATTGATGTTTTTACTTCAGGCATAAGTTCAGGGGTTATAAAGAGCATACCTTTCTTCGATTCAATCTCACCTAATGGATTTTATTGTTCATCATTTAAAGTTCTCTCAGCGAAAAGGTAAATTGCCTCCTTCTATGTCAATGAGTTTGGAGTTCCTCCTGCACATGCATCAACCATTTGTTTAGATTCATCGTTAAGTTAATCCTACCGCAAGAACGAAAACCAAGCAAAGATGCAATCTAGAAGATAGGAGCAACGAGAAGATCATGAGACTAACCCTCGAAGATTTCCAAAGCCTACTAGATTAGATCTCGTTGTTGCAGAAGATGATCACTTGCTGCTTTCAAAAGCCCGTAGAAGATCTTGACGGTGCCACAGTTGGGCAGCACCTCCGTACTCGGTCAGACGTTTGGTGTTGATGTCGACATCCTTCTCCCTGTTCCAGCAGGCAGCGGAAGTAGTAGATCCTCCTCGGAATCTCGACAGCACGACGGCGTGGTGGCGGTGGTGGTGGAGAACTCCGGCAGGGCTTCGCCTAAGCACTAGTAGAGGTGTATGAGGAGGAGGGGCGGCTAGGGTTTGGGGAGAGGGGGCGCCGGCCTTGGTGCCTCTAGGGGGTGCGGCCAAGGTGGTCTTGGTGTGGCCGCCTCCCTCCCCTTGTCCCTCATTATATAGGTGGAACCCCCAAGGGTTCGCCCAAAGTCTTCGAATAAGACCCCAATTCAAAAACTGTCATATGGACGAATCCTACTTGGGGTGGGACTCTCCCCTTCCCTTGGTGGGGTGGCCGGCCACCTTAGGTGGAGTCCACCTGGGACTCCTCCTCCCTTTGGCTGGCCGGCTAAGCTTTCCATGGTGATTTCTTCCGGACTTTTCTAGAACCTTCCATAAAAACACCGAATCATTTCCAAACATGGAAAGTGACTTCATATATATGAATCTTATTCTCCGGACCATTCCGGACCTCCTCGTGATGTCTTGGATCCCATCCGAGACTCCGAACAAACATTCGAACTCCATTCCATATTCTATATCTACTTAAAATGACATCAAACCTTAAGTGTGTCACCCTACGGTTCGTGAACTATGTAGACATGGTTGAGACTCTCCTCCGACCAATAACCAATAGCGGGATCTGGAGATCCATAATGGCTCCCACACATTCAACGATAACTTAGTGATCGATTGAACCATTTACATACGATACCGATTCCCTTTGTCACGCGATATTTTACTTGTCCGAGGTTTGATCATCGGTATCTCCATACCTTGTTCAACCTAGTCTCTGACAGGTACTCTTTACTCGTACCGTGGCATGTCATCTCTTATGAACCATTCATATGCTTGCAAACTAATCAGACGACATTCCACCGAGAGGGCCAAGAGTATATCTATCCGTCATCGGGATGGACAATATCCCACTCTTGATCCATATGCCTCAACTCATACTTTCCGAATACCTAATCCCACCTTTATAACCACCCATTTACGCAGTGGCGTTTGGTGTAATCAAAGTACCCTTCCCGTATAAGTGATTTACATGATCTCATGGTCGAAGGACTAGGTAACCATGTATCGAAAGCTTATAGCAAATTGAACTTAATGACGTGATCTTATGCTACGCTTAATTGGGTGTGTCCATTATATCATTTATCTAATGACATAACCTTGTTATTAATAACATCCAATGTTCATGATCATGAAACTATGATCATCTATTAATCAACAAGATAGTTATACAAGAGGCTTACTAGGGACTCCTTGTTGTGCTCATAACACACATGTATCAATGTTTCGGTTAATACAATTATAGAATGGTATGCAAACATTTATCATAAACGCAAAGATATATAATAACCACTTTATTATTGCCTCTTGGGCATATCTCCAACAGTCTCCCACTTGCACTAGAGTCAATAATCTAGATTACATTGTAAGGTACCTAACACCCATGGAATTCTGGTGTTGGTCATGCTTTGCCCTAGGGAGAGCTTTAGTCAACGGATCTACCACATTCAGATCTGTGTGTACTTTGCAAATCTTTACTTCTCCATCTTTGATGTACTCGCAAATCGAATGGAAACGCAGCTTGATATGCTTCAGCTTCTTGTGTGACCTTGGTTCTTGTGCATTGGCGATGGCACCCATGTTATCACAATAAATAACTAGTGGGTCCAATGCACTAGGAACCACACCAAGCTCAACAATGAACCTCTTCAACCATACCGCTTCCGATGAAGCCTCCGAAGCCGCTATGTATTCCGATTCAGTTGAAGACTTCGCCACCGTGCACTGCTTGGAACTACTCCAACTTACTGCAGCACCATTCAATATAAACACGTACCCAGACTGAGACTTAGAGTCATCAGGATTAGTGTTCCAACTTTCATCGGTGTAACTGGTTACAACGAGCTCTTGGTCACCGCCATAACAAAGAAACATATTTTTAGTCCTTTTCAAGTACTTCATGATATTCTTGACCATTGTCCAATGTTCCATTCCTGGATCACTTTGATATCTGCTGGTCAAACTAATAGCATGAGCGATATCCGGCCTAGTACACATCATAGCATACATGATAGAGCCTACTGCCGAGGCATAGGGGATTTGATTCATCCTTTCTCTTTCTTCTGCCGTAGCTGGACCTTGAGTTTTACTCAAGACCTTACCTGGCAACATAGGCAAGAACCCTTTCTTACTTTCATCCATTCTAAACTTCTTTAGAATCTTGTCCAGGTATGTACTCTGTGAAAGCCCTATTAGGCGTCTTGATCTATCTCTATAAATCTTGATGCCTAAAATGTACGCTGCTTCACCAAGGTCTTTCATTGAAAAACACTTATTCAAATAACCTTTTACACTGCTTAATAGTTCTATATCATTCCCAATCAATAATATGTCATCTACATATAATATCAGGAATGCTACAGAGCTCCCACTCACTTTCTTGTAAATATAGGCCTCTCCATGACACTGTATAAACCCAAAGTCTTTGATCACCTTATCAAAGCGTCGGTTCCAACTCCGGGATGCTTGCTTCAGTCCATAAATGGAACGCTGAAGTTTGCATACCTTGTCAGTACTTTTAGGATCAACAAAACCTTTGGGTTGTACCATATACAACTCTTCCTCAATGTCACCATTAAGGAACGCCGTTTTGACATCCATCTGCCAAATCTCATAATCGAAAAATGCAACTATTGCTAACAAAACCCTCACAGACTTTAGCTTCGCTACAGGTGAGAAAGTCTCATCGTAGTCAACTCCTTGAATTTGTCGGAAACCCTTTGCATCAGCTTTATAGACAGTAATATTACCATCAGCATCTGTTTTTCTCTTGAAGATCCATTTATTCTCGACAGCCTTGCGGCTATCAGGTAAGTCTACCAAAGTCCATACTTTGTTATCATACATAGATCCCATTTCGGATTTCATGGCTTCATGCCATTTGTTGGAATCTGGGCTCATCATCGCTTCTTCATACGTCGCAGTGTCTTCATCATTGTTGTCCACAATTATGACAGTTAGATAGGGATCATACCAATCAGGAGTGGTACGTTCCCTCATCGATCTGTGAGGTTCAGTAGTTTTCTCGTTCGAAGTTTCATGATCATTATCGTTTGCTTCCTCTCTTACCGGTGCAGGCTGCACAGGAACATCTTCCGGTACTATGCTACTCTGATCTACGAGAGAAGGTTCAGTAACCTCGTCGATTTCTACTTTCCTTCCAGTCACTTCTTTAGTGAGAAACTCCTTCTTAAGAAAGGATCCGTTCTTAGCAACAAAGATTTTGCCTTCGGATCTGTGATAGAAAGTATACCCAATAGTTTCTTTAGGGTATCCTATGAAGACGCATTTCTCCGCTTTGGGTTCTAGCTTGTCAGGTTGTAACTTTTTTACATAGGCTTCGCAACCCCAAACTTTAAGGAACGACAACTTAGGTTTCTTCCCAAACCATAATTCATACGGTGTCGTTTGAACGGATTTAGATGGTGCCCTATTTAAAGTGAATGCGGCTGTCTCTAATGCATAACCCCAAAACGATAACGACAAATCAGTAAGAGACATCATAGAACGAACCATATCTAAGAGAGTTCGATTACGACGTTCGGACACACCATTGCGCTGTGGTGTTCCCGGCGGTGTCAATTGTGAAAGTATTCTGCATTTCTTTAAATGCATGCCAAACTCATAATTCAGATATTCGCCTCCGCGATCAGAACGCAGAAACTTAATCTTCTTGTTACGTTGATTTTCTACTTCACTTTGGAATTCCTTAAACTTCTCGAAAGTTTCGGACTTATGTTTCATGAAGTAGATATACCCATATCTACTCAGATCATCCGTGAAAGTTAGAACATAACGATAACCACCGCGCGATGCTACACTCATTGGTCCACACACATCGGTATTTATGATTTCCAATAAGTCTGTAGCTCGCTCCATTGTACCAGAGAATGGAGTCATAGTCATTTTTCCCATTAGACATGCTTCACATCTATCAAATGACTAAAAGTCAAGTGACTCAAGAAGTCCATCGGAATGGAGTTTCTTAATGCGCTTCACTCCAATATGACCAAGACGACAATGCCACATATAAGTAGAATTATCATTCAATTTAATTCGCTTAGCATCAATGTTATGAACATGTGTATCACTACTCTCGAGATTTAACAAGAATAAACCATTCATCTCAGGCGCATGACCATAAAAGATATTATTCAAAAAAATAGAACAACCATTATTCTCTGACCTAAATGAATAACCTTCTTGCATTAAACAAGATCCAGATATAATGTTGTTGCTGCCAAAACCCACCGGCGGGCAGCGACGGGCAACACCGTAGAGCCGGGAACAACCTAGGGCTGCGGCTGGCCGAGGTCCCTCCGAGCGACGGCCCGCAAAGCCTTCTGGTACACACGTCCGATGCTGATGCAAGGGCGTGCCACCTGACCTATACAGTCGGGGAAGGTGATGGAGATGCCTCGCTTAGTTTCCTGCATGGCATACACGTAAACATTAAATACGAGCCTCGATCGGCTCTCAGGTTATCCTGTGAATCGGCTCAAGGAGCCGATCCACCCATGATTCGTACGAGGTGCACGAATATATGGTGGTCCTGCTTGATCAAGATAAAGCTAATGAGATCTATGACGATTTAGGGTTTTCACCGCATAATCGGATCATCCTACTCAGGATTGGGCCTCGCGGCCACGCACGGTGATCATAAGCCGATCCTAGACAAGGCCTAAAAACCAACACGAGGTTGATCCCCGGAACATCCTGTCTAGGACTAGCGAACGACACCCTACGTGCCGCTGGATCCTCCAGCCCTTTGTAAGGCCTAACTATTGCAGATATTAAACTAATCCTTGATGAACAAGGAGCAACCGTAACGGATCAGATCTACTAAATAATGATCAAGCGGGGTGCCGCCCCTACACCTAAGATAGGTGTAAGGGCGGCTAGATATGCAAGGGTTGCACTACGATAGCATGTTACGCGAAGAACTATGCTAACCCTAACACATCTATGATAACTACGTTGCTCGCCATCAAAAAGGCTTCAGTACGAGCAACGCATGAACAATGTGGAGCTTGTGCTGCCTAGATCGCAAGATGCGATCTAGGCAGCATGTTGCTTACCGGTAGAAACCCTCAAGACGAAGGAGTTGGCGATGCGCCGAGATTGATTTGGTTGGTTGAACGTTGGTTGTTGTTTATTCCATAAACCCTAGATACATATTTATAGTCCAGGGGACTTTCTAACGTGGGAATAATCCCCACCGTGCACGATACAAACTCTAACTTTTAATCTAAGATACAATCTAGAATAATTAAAGATACACGGGCAATCTAGCCCAAACTCTTCGTGCAAGGCCGCTTCAGAGATCTTCCACGTGTAATCTTCCAAGCCCATCTCCCTTACGGCCCACTTCCTGATTTGGCCAAAATCTGGTGATAACACATGCCCCCCTGGTTTTGGCAATGATAATTCCAAAACCACTCTGTTTTTCCTTCGAAGGGTCGTGTCTTGGCAGAGCAGACTTGTTGCAGCATCTTTATCATGATGCCCTGTCTTTTCGACTTCTCTGCAAAATTCGCTAGCTCTAGCATCACCTCCTCGGAAACTGCAACAACATTAAATTTCCACCAGATTTCCCATTATTTAACCGTGCCGATTGATTAGCCCACTTCATCCCCTTCCTCTGCTCCAGCTATCGGCACCAAAAAACCCTCTTCTCCCTCAGCCATGTCGTCTTCTTCCTCCTCTTCCGTCTCCCTCCAATCCTCTTCCTCAAGCGAGTTGGTCCCAGAGCACGACAAGACGGAGGCGTACAACCGCCGGGCTCCCAAACATTGGGACAAGTAGGAGTGGGACTTCGACTTCGTGCCGGAGGGTGAAGACCTCGTCTGGTCAGATGGGGCCATGCCCCTAACCGACGGGGAAGATGACCTCCGGTACCTGGTTGACGGAGCACTGGAGGTGGAGAGCGATGACGACGACCCTCTCTTCCGGGGCAAATTCACCTCCGTCACCAAAGAAGAAGAGGACGACGAAGAAGAAGATGTCTCCTCCGACCTGAAGAAGGAACAGGAGGACGATACCTCCTCCGACGAACCACCACCAAAGCGTATCCGGGGCTGGGCTTGGTCAGACGAGGACAATGATGATGACGAGGAGGAGGCCTCTGCTGAAGGTCACAGTAGCAGCAACGAAGAACTCGCCGACAGCAGCAATGGCGGCAGCTACCTCAGCGACGGTGACGACAGCAACAGCCCTTAGAGTAGGGATTTACTAGCATAGGGTCGGCAGTAGTAATCCGTTCCCTTTTGTTGAACAATCGGCTTCTCCTTGTAAGAAATTTTATTATCAATGAAAACTTCTTTTGACTTTGCCGATGTCCTGTATGCCGATTCAACCGATTTTCCCTCATCTGACTTTGTCGACCGTTAGCCCAATCAATGTTCAATGACTGATGGCAACGCATCGGTCTCCCACGATAATCTGCGAGACAGGTCAATTCAGTCATCCCTCCAAATTAGCCAGTCTTACCGATGATGATAGCACTGCCGATCGTAGTAAGCCGTGGGTTTAGTCTTGAGCAGGTGTCTTTACAAGGGTCCTGGAACTGTCGCTGAATCAGCTTGGATGCTAAAGCTGATACCTCTATAGCAAAAGCACCCCTTTTCAGAACAGTTGCGATGTAGAGCCAGCCGATTCCAACCAAATTTGCTCTCCAAAGCCAAGAAACTTTCAGGCGAGTTGCCCCCCAAGCCTCACCCAAGGCGAGAATAGTGATGAATCAGCCAAACACGTTACCATTGGCTTTCAAGTTATTAATATGGAACCAGCCGATTCCAATGAAATCGGCTCTCCAAAATAAAGATATTTTAGGGCGAGCTGCCCCCTGAGCCTCAATCAAGGCGAGAATACCGGTATGGATGCACAGATCAAACAAAAAGGCTCTGACCTTAGGTAATCTGGTAATCCGAGATAGCCACCATGAAGAATCAGCCAGACTTGCCCCCATTGATCAGTTTCCTACCACTGGGCGCCGATGTTGTAGATGAAACACCAACAGTTTAACTGACGCAAAGGGTATCTTGGCGACAATGTGAGCCCTGAGCACATAGCCGGTAGGATTTTTTTTTTACTGGCCGATTTTTTCTAATCGGCCCATAATGTTTTACTGCGCACATGTTTACACATGTTTATCTGCACATGTTCCTCTGACTATATGCCCCCCGAGCCGAATCTGCCAGGTGACTGCAGATATCGGCTTTGTGGTTAGCCAAGGCACTGTACTGGCACGTCGGCTCCGCGAGGATTCGTGTTGACTTTCATCCGCCGACGTGACCGCTGCCCAGTAGATCGATGTTGAACATAAGCAGAACATGTGGTGAAGATAATTTTGGCCGATTGCTGGAATCGGCCTCCATATCGATTGAAGCGCTGACTGAAGGTTCTGTAATGTCCCTTCATAATTTTTGGGGCCGATCACAAGGATCAGCCTCGCCCCATTTGCTCGTCGGTTTGTTCTTGCTACTCAGTCAGGCTGGACAAAACCAACCCAACCTCTGACTTTATCGTGTTGATGCGCTTGCTGTCGCCCACCTTGAGTGCATCGTATAATCGTGGAGCACTAAGCTCCGTCGGAAGGACGAGCACCATGTTTGTACCAGCCGATGTTTCATCATCGGCTTTCCTTTGCTTGGGGCGCCACTCCATTTTTCGTGGACGACCCTCTTCATCCAGGGTTCGCTGAACTTTCGCAGCCAGATCAGGTCGTGCCTTCCTTAGCGTATGCAAGTATAACCTTTCGGCTTCCTCCAGACCGCGCAATCGCTGAACCCTGCGCTTTTGTGAACGGCTGAGTCCATCAGGGCACCACCTTGGCCGGTGGTACCTGTCTTCTTCTTCTTGTCCCTCGTCTTCTGAATCCTCGAGATCTGCCCACCGAGGGGACTCAGCGCATTTGCTTTGTGGCGGGAGAGGCCCTAAGCGCCTGAACACAGACACGTTGGCTGCCTCCTTCTTCTTCTGGTTGCATTCTGGGCAATTGCCGATTGTGGGCAATCGGCTCATTCCTGAATCCCAGCAGTGTCTGAAGAAGGGGCAGTCCCAGTGCCTGTCGTTGTCATCTTGCTCCCTTGATTCTCCTTTGGCACGGCGCTCGTGTTCCTCCTCATCGTGATCGTGCCGACGATGTCTTCTGGCTTCTCTAGCCAGACGATCTCTTTCATCATCATCGCTGGATCGTCGGCGTCGGTCATACTGACTCACATACTTGTTGAGGAGGTGATCAGAGAGGGGTCGCTGATATCTTATGTTCCTCACTTCTCCCTCTGTGACGTAGCGCTTGCCATCATGACGGAGCCGATCACGTGGAGCGGCCTCCTCTGTGTCCTTGCTACGAGAGCAGCTGCCCTCGTCTCCATCTTTGCCAGAGTGATGCCCAGGTCCTACCATGTTGATGCTGAACGAGGACCCTGGCTGGCAACCTTCAGGGTAAGTGCATTCTACCATGTTAACGGCGGGGAAGGGCTGGGTGTCGACCTTCATGGCGTACTGGTTGAAAATCAGACGCCATTTTTCTATCGCCACTTGGATGTGCTGACGCCACACCCTGCAGTCGTTGGTGGCATGGGAGAGCGAGTTATGCCATTTGCAGTATGGCTTTCCGTTCAGCTCTTGTACCGTGGGGAATTTGAGACCTTCAGGAATCGTCAACTGCTTCTCCTTGAGCAGGAGGTCAAAGATTTGCTCAGTTTTGGTCACATCAAAATCAAACCCCCTGGGCGGGCCTGGTGGCTTTACCCATTTGCAGGACACGGGGGTTCCCCCCCCCGAGTCCATTCAGCCACTGCTACCTCTTGATCTCCCGCAGAAACTTCGTCTTCCTCTGCATCGACCAGGACTACTGCACGCTTGAATTTGTCCTGGTACAGGTCCGGGTGGCGCTGTTCATATGCCGACAGTTTCTGAACCATGTGCGCCAGTGAGGGATAGTCTGCGCAGGAGGCCATGTCCTTGAGCGGTGTTGCGAGGCCCGCTACTGCCAACTCGACTGCTTCCTTTTCAGTTATACGAACCGAATAACATCGGTTCCTAAGACTCCTGAAGCGCTGGATGTATTCTGTCACAGTTTCTCCACGCTTCTGACGTAGTTGTGCTAGATCGGCAATGCCGGACTCGGAAGCCTCTGAATGGTACTGCATATGGAACTGCTCTTCCAACTGCTTCCAAGTCCGGATGGAGTCTGGTGGCAACGAGGTGTACCACCCGAAAGCCGATCCCGTGAGGGACTGTGAGAAGAGCCTCACGCGTAGTTGATCCGACACTGAGGCCGGTCCTAGTTGTGCCAAATATCGGCCTACGTGCTCGATGGAGCTGGAACCATCTGATCCACTGAATTTGGAGAAATCAGGGAGCCGATATTTAGGTGGTAGCGGGATCATCTCGTAGTCGTCGGGGTACGGCTTGGAATAGCCGATTGCCCTCCTTTTCGGCACCATGCCGAACTGATCTCTCACTATGGTACTGATCTGATCCGTCAGGCTGGCTGCAGGAGTTGAACTACGAAGATTCGTCGGGGTGGCGTACTTAGCCAGCCATGTTTGCTTTTCCAGCTACGAGCCAAGCTGCAGGAGCTGAGCTCTGGAGGTTCGTCGGGGTGGCGTACTTAGTAAGCCACGTACGCTTCTCAAGATCTGTTGCGACGTCCCTCCTGTTTTCCCGAAGTCCCCGATGTTGTGGCCTGGTTTGTGAGCGCCCGATTACCGCAATCGGCACATACGTGCACGTGTACCCGTGAGGGATCTCCTTAGGCGCCTCGAGGCAAGAACTGGTAGTCACTAGGGTCACCACCGATCTTGTAGACGACGAATGCCGGTGGCCGCGGCACTTCAATCTTTGCTGCCAACGCAAATGGCAGCGGTGGACGGGGCCCAGGTGGCAACTCTCCTTGATGCGTCCGAGAGCTGGTCTGACGGCGAGTGCGGTGCCTCATGATCTCCTGGATCACGCGAAGAGCGACACGCTCCAACGTGTTGACCAGGTTCTCGAGTGGCGGTGTAGCGAGTGAGCCACCAAGTAGTTGATCTCTGCCCGCGGGGACTGGTGCGTTCTTCCGACGGGGTAGAGGTCTATCCCATCTAGTGCACCATTAGGCGAGAACCCCTTCCACCTGATGCCATGTGAACGGGTTCTGTGGAAAGAGCCGATGAGGTCGGCTTCGAGGATGACTTTGATCTCGTCATACTTCTTCTTGAGCTCGTCGGTCAGATCCTCGTACGTGACTGGCGTGCCGTCCGCCATCTCAGATGTAGATGGCGATGTGGTTGATGTAGAAGCTTGTCCCACCGGGCGTGCCAGAATGTGTTGCTGCCAAAACCCACCGGCGGGCAGCGACGGGCAACACCGTAGAGCCGGGAACAACCTAGGGCTGCGGCTGGCCGAGGTCCCTCCGAGCGACGGCCCGCAAAGCCTTCTCGGTACACACGTCCGATGCCGATGCAAGGGCGTGCCACCTAACCTATACCTGGTCGGGAAGGTGATGGAGATGCCTCGCTTAGTTTCTGCATGGCATACACGTAAACATTAAATACGAGCCTCGATCGGCTCTCAGGTTATCCTGTGAATCGGCTCAAGGAGCCGATCCACCCATGATTCGTACGAGGTGCACGAATATATGGTGGTCCTGCTTGATCAAGATAAAGCTAATGAGATCTACGACGATTTAGGGTTTTCACCGCATAATCGGATCATCCTACTCAGGATTGGGCCTCGCGGCCACGCACGGTGATCATAAGCCGATCCTAGACAAGGCCTAAAAACCAACACGAGGTTGATCCCCGGAACATCCTGTCTAGGACTAGCGAACGACACCCTACGTGCCGCTGGATCCTCCAGCCCTTTGTAAGGCCTAACTATTGCAGATATTAAACTAATCCTTGATGAACAAGGAGCAACCGTAACGGATCAGATCTACTAAATAATGATCAAGCGGGGTGCCTTACACCTAAGATAGGTGTAAGGGCGGCTAGATATGCAAGGGTTGCACTACGATAGCATGTTACGCGAAGAACTATGCTAACCCTAACACATCTATGATAACTACGTTGCTCGCCATCAAAAAGGCTTCAGTACGAGCAACGCATGAACAATGTGGAGCTTGTGCTGCCTAGATCGTAAGATGCGATCTAGGCAGCATGTTGCTTACCGGTAGAAACCCTCAAGACGAAGGAGTTGGCGATGCGCCGAGATTGATTTGGTTGGTTGAACGTTGGTTGTTGTTTATTCCATAAACCCTAGATACATATTTATAGTCCAGGGGACTTTCTAACGTGGGAATAATCCCCACCGTGCACGATACAAACTCTAACTTTTAATCTAAGATACAATCTAGAATAATTAAAGATACACGGGCAATCTAGCCCAAACTCTTCGTGCAAGGCCGCTTCAGAGATCTTCCACGTGTAATCTTCCAAGCCCATCTCCCTTACGGCCCACTTCCTGATTTGGCCAAAATCTGGTGATAACAAATGTTCATGCTCAACGCAGGCACCAAATAACAATTATTGAGGTTTAAAACTAATCCCGAAGGTAGATGTAGAGGGAGCGTGCCGACAGAGATCACATCGACCTTGGATCCAATTCCAACGCGCATCGTCACCTCGTCCCTCGCTAGGCTTCCTTTATTTCGTAGTTCCTGTTTCGAGTTACAAATGTGAGCAACCGAACCAGTATCAAATACCCAGGCAGTACTACGAGAACCAGTAAGATAGACATCTATAACATGTATATCAGATATACCTTTCTTCTTCTTGACAAGGCCACTCTTCAGATCAACCATGTATTTGGGGAAATTCCGCTTCCAGTGCCCCTTCTCCTTGCAGTAATAGCACTCAGTATCAAGTTTAGGGCCAGCCTTATGTTTCACAGGAGGCGCAACAACTTTCTTGTTGCCCTTCTTGAAGTTGCATTTCTTAGGTTTGCCTTGCTTCTTGAAACTGGTGGTATTGTTGACCATCAACACTTGGTGTTCTTTTCTGTATCTAAATCTCAGCAGATTTCAGCATGGAGAAGAGTTCTGGTAACTCCTTGTTCATGTTCTACATGTTGTAGTTCATCACAATGTTCTTGTAACTTGGTGGCAGTGATTGGAGGACACGATGAATACCCAGCTGGTTAGGAATCACTATCCCCAAGTCACTGAGCTTCTTCGCGTGCCCGGACATGGCGAGCACGTGCTCACTAACGGAGCTGCCCTCTTCCATCATACAACCAAAGAAGTGTTTCGAGGCCTCATAGCTTTCGACGGCCACATGAGTTTCAAAGATAGCTTTTAGCTCACGGACCATCTCATATGGGTCATGGTGCTCAAAACGCTTTTGGAGCTCTGCCTCTAGGCTGCACAGGATGGCACACTGAACTTGAGAGTATCGAATCACCCGAGTCTCGTAAACATTCTTTTCTTCCTCGGATACTGCAGGAGGTGGTGGGGAACCTAGCGGTGCTTCGAGCACAAATTGCAGATTTCCGCCATTGAGGAAAATCCTCACACGACGGAACCAGTCGGTGAAGTTGCTACCATTGCTTTTAAGCTTTTCTTTCTCTAGGAACTGGTTAAAATTGATTGATGGGGACGCCATGATCTACAACATATTTGCAAAGAGTTTAGACTAAGTTTATGATAAATTGAGTTCAAATTTTAATTCTTAAATTAACTAGGTGAATTCCCACTCAAAACAATATCCCTCGCATTATCTTAGTGATCACACGAACCAAATCCACTACACGAAATCCGATCATCACGAGAAAAGATGTAGCTCAAAGGCGAACACTCAAAGTGTTCATCATATCAATCATATGACTCATGCTCTACCTTTCGGTATCCCGTGTTCCGAGACCATGTCTGTACATGCTAGGCTCGTCAAGGCAACCTTAGTATCCGCGTGTGCAAAACTGGCTTGCACCCGTTGTATGCACATGTAAAATCTATCACACCCGATCATCACGTGATGCTTCGAAACGACAAGTCTTAGCAACGGTGCATACTAAGGATGAACACTTTATTATCTTGATATTTTAGTGAGAGGGATCATCTTATATTGCTACCGGCGTGAACTAAGCAATACAAGATGCATAAAAGGATTAAGATCACGTGCAATTCATATGTGATATGATATGACCCTTTTGTCTTTTCGCCTTTGATCTTCATCTCCAAAGTACGGACATGATCTCCATCATCAAAGGGCGTGATCTCCATCATCGTCGGCGAAGCGTCAAGGTTCATGGCGCCGTCTTCATGGTTGTTCTCCCATGTAGCAACTATTACAACTACTTTGAAATAATACTTCAACATGAAATTTAAAGCCAACCATAAGGCTCCTGCCGGTTGCCACAATACAATAATGATCATCTCATACATATTAATCATCACATTATGGCCATATCACACCACCAAACCCTGCAAAAACAAGTTAGACGCCTCTAATTTGGTTTTCATATTTTACGTGGTTTAGGGTTTTCGAGTAAGATCCAATCTACCTACGAACATGAACCACAACGATGATACTAGTGTTGTCAATAGAAAGAGTAGATTGAATCTTCACTATGGTGGGAGAGACAGACACCCGCAAAGCCACTTATGCAATACAAGTTGCATGTCGAGCGTGGAGCAAATCTCATGAATGCGGTCATGTAAAGTTACCCGAGCCGCTTCATCCCACCATGCCGCAAGATGCAAAGTACACGAACTAAAGACAACAAAAGCATCTCCATTGTGTTCTGCTCGTGCAACCAATCTATGCATAGACACGACTCTGATACCACTGATGGGATTCGTAGCATAGAAAACAAAAAAATTCCTACCGCAAGAACGAAAACCAAGCCAAGATGCAATCTAGAAGATAGGAGCACCGAGAAGATCATGAGACTAACCCTCGAAGATTTCCAAAGCCTACGAGATTAGATCTCGTTGTTGCAGAAGATGATCACTTGCCGCTTTCATAAGCGCGTAGAAGATCTTGACGGTGCCACAGTCGGGCAGCACCTTGATGTCTACGCCCCCTCCTTTTCCTGTAGACAGTGTTGGGCCTCCAAGAGCAGAGGTTTGTAGAACAGCAGCAAGTTTTCCCTTAAGTGGATCACCCAAGGTTTATCGAACTCAGGGAGGAAGAGGTCAAAGATATCCCTCTCATGCAACCCTGCAACCACAAAGCAAGAAGTCTCTTGTGTCCCCAACACACCAAATAGGTGCACTAGTTCGGCGAAGAGATAGTGAAATACAGGTGGTATGAATAAGTAGCAACGGCACCAGAAAAGTGCTTTGCCCAGGACAGTAAACAAGCAGTAGTAACGCAGCAGTAGTAACACAGTGAAACAGTAAACAAGCAGCGATAGCAGTATTTAGGAACAAGGCCTAGGGATCAGACTTTCACTAGTGGACACTCTCAACTTTGATCACATAACAGAATAGATAAATGCATACTCTACACTCTTGTTGGATGATGAACACATTGCGTAGGATTACACGAACCCTCAATGCCGGAGTTAACAAGCTCCACAATTCAATGTTCATATTTAAATAACCTTAGAGTGCATGAAAGATCAATAAGACTAAACCAAGTACTAACATAGCATGCACACTGTCACCTTCATGCTAAGAAAGGAGGAATAGATCACATCAATACTATCATAGCAATAGTTAACTTCATAATCTACAAGAGATCATAATCATAGCCTACGCCAAGTACTAACACGGATGCACACACTGTCACCATTACACCGTGCAGGAGGAATAAAACTACTTTAATAACATTGCTAGAGTAGCACATAGATAAATTGTGATACAAAACACATTGTAATCATAAAGAGATATAAATAAGCACTTCACTATGCCATTCATAACAGTGAATAAGTATTCTGTGAAATATAGCCTAAGAGACCCACACGGTGCACACACTGTCACCTTTACACACGTGGGACAAGGAGTCTCCGGAGATCACATAAGTAAAATTCACTTGACTAGCATAACGACATCTAGATTACAAGCATCATCATATGAATCTCAATCATGTAAGGCAGCTCATGAGATTATTGTATTGAAGTACATAGGAGAGAGATGAACCACATAGCTACCGGTACAGCCCCGAGCCTCGATGAAGAACTACTCCCTCCTCATGGGAGCAGCAGCGGTGATGAAGATGGCGGTGGAGATGGCAGTGGTGGAGATGGAGAAGCCTTCCGGGGGCACTTCCCCGTTCCGGCGGCGTGCCGGAACAGAGACTCCTGTCCCCCAGATCTTGGCTTCGCGATGGCGGCGGCTCTGGAAGGTTTCTGTGGGTTTCGTCGAACGTATCAGGGTTTTCGCGACGGAGGCTTTAAATAGGCGGAAGGGCAAGGTCGGTGGACTTCTGGGGGGCCCACACTATAGGGGGGCGCGGGCCCCCCCTTGGCCGCGCCGGCCTAGGGTTTGGTGGCCCTGTGCCCCCTCTCTGGCGGTTCTCGTGTGTTCTGGATGCTTCTGGGCAAAATAGGAACCTGGGCGTTGATTTCGTCCGATTCCGAGATATCATCGATAATGTGGCATGGAACATAAGAAATTATCGATACGTCGGAGACGTATCAGCATCCCCAAGCTTAGTTTCTGCTCGTCCCGAGCAGGTAAACGATAAACAAAGATAATTTCTGGAGTGACATGTCATCATAAACTTGATCATACTATTGTAAACACATGTAATGAATGCAGCAATCCAAGACAATGGTAGATGACATAAGTAAACAAATGAATCATATAGCAAAGACTTTTCATGAATAGTACTTTCAAGACAAGCATCAATAAGTATTGCATAAGAGTTAACTCATAAAGCAATAATTCATAGTAAAGGCATTGAAGCAACACAAAGAAAGATGAAGTTTCAGCGGTTGCTTTCAACTTGTAACATGTATATCTCATGGATAGTTGTCAATGCAAAGCAATATAACAAGTGCAATATGCAAGTATGTAGGAATCAATGCACAGTTCACACAAGTGTTTGCTTCTTGAGGTGGAGAGAAATAGGTGAACTGACTCAACAATGAAAGTAAAAGAATGGTCCTCCATAGAGGAAAAGCATCGATTGCTATATTTGTGCTAGAGCTTTGATTTTGAAAACATGAAACAATTTTGTCAACGGTAGTAATAAAGCATATGTATCATGTAAATTATATCTTACAAGTTGCAAGCCTCATGCATAGTATACTAATAGTGCCCGCACCTTGTCCTAATTAGCTTGGACTACCGGATCATCGCAATGCACATGTTTTAACCAAGTGTCACAAAGGGGTACCTCCATGCCGCCTGTACAAAGGTCTAAGGAGAAAGCTCGCATCAGATTTCTCGCTATTGATTATTCTCAACTTAGACATCCATACCGGGACAACATAGACAACAGATAATGGACTCCTCTTTTATGCATAAGCATGTAACAACAATTAATTTTCTCATATGAGATTGAGGATATTGTCCAAAACTAAACTTCCACCATGGATCATGGCTTTAGTTAGCGGCCCAATGTTCTTCTCTAACAATATGCATGCTTAACCATAAGGTGGTAGATCTCTCTTACTTCAGACAAGACGAACATGCATAGCAACTCACATGAAATTCAACCAAGAGTAGTTGATGGCGTCCCCAGAAACATGGTTATCGCACAACAAGCAACTTAATAAGAGATAAAGTGCATAAGTACATATTCAATACCACAATAGTTTTTAAGCTATTTGTCCCATGAGCTATATATTGTAAAGGTGGAGAATAGAAATTTAAAGGTAGCACTCAAGCAATTTACTTTGGAATGGCGGAGAAATACCATGTAGTAGGTAGGTATGGTGGACACAAATGGCATAGTGGTTGGCTCAAGGATTTTGGATGCATGAGAAGTATTCCCTCTCGATACAAGGCTTAGGCTAGCAAGGTTATTTGAAACAAACACAAGGATGAAGCGGTGCAGCAAAACTCACATAAAAGACATATTGAAAACATTATAAGACTCTACACCGTCTTCCTTGTTGTTCAAACTCAATACTAGAAATTATCTAGACCTTAGAGAGACCAAATATGCAAACCAAATTTTAGCATGCTCTATGTATTTCTTCATTAATGGTGCAAAGTATATGATGCAAGAGCTTAAACATGAGCACAACAATTGCCAAGTATCACATTATCCAAGACATTATAGCAATTACTACATGTATCATTTTCCAATTCCAACCATATAACAATTTAACGAAGAAGAAACTTCGCCATGAATACTATGAATAGAGCCTAAGGACATACTTGTCCATATGCTACAGCGGAGCGTGTCTCTCTCCCACAAAGTGAATGCTAGGATCCATTTTATTCAAACAAAACAAAAAACAAAAACAAACCGACGCTCCAAGCAAAGCACATAAGATGTGATGGAATAAAAATATAGTTTCAGGGGAGGAACCTGATAATGTTGTCGATGAAGAAGGGGATGCCTTGGGCATCCCCAAGCTTAGATGCTTGAGTCTTCTTAGAATATGCAGGGGTGAACCACCGGGGCATCCCCAAGCTTAGAGCTTTCACTCTCCTTGATCATATTGCATCATACTCCTCTCTTGATCCTTGAAAACTTCCTCCACACCAAACTTAGAACAACTCATTAGAGGGTTAGTGGACAATAAAAATTAACATGTTCAGAGGTGACACAATCATTCTTAACACTTCTGGACATTGCATAAAGCTACTGGACATTAATGGATCAAAGAAATTCATCCAACATAGCAAAAGAGGCAATGCGAAATAAAAGGCAGAATCTGTCAAAACAGAACAGTTCGTATTGACGAATTTTATCGAGGCACCAGACTTGCTCAAATGAAAATGCTCAAATTTAATGAAAGTTGCGTACATATCTGAGGATCACTCACGTAAATTGGCATAATTTTCTGAGTTACCTACAGAGAAAACAGCCCAGATTCGTGACAGCAAAGAAATCTGTTTCTGCGTAGTAATCCAAATCTAGTATGAACTTTACTATCAACGACTTTACTTGGCACAACAAAACACTAAACTAAGATAAGGAGAGGTTGCTACAGTAGTAAACAACTTCCAAGACACAAAATAAAAACAAAGTGCTGTAGCAAAATAAACACATGGGTTATCTCCCAAGAAGTTCTTTCTTTATAGCCATTAAGATAGGCTCAGCAGTTTTAATGATGCACTCGCAAAAAATAATATTTAAAGAAAAAGAGAGCATCAAGAGGCAAGTATGAAACAAATTTAAGCCTAACATGCTTCCTATGCATAGGAATCTTGTAAATAAACAAGTTCATGAATAGCAAAGTGACAAGCATAGGAAGATAAAACAAGTGTAGCTTCAAAAATTTCAGCACATAGAGAGGTGTTTTAGTAACATGAAAATTTCTACAACCATATTTTCCTCTCTCATAATAACTTTCAGTAGTGTCATGAGCAAACTCAACAATATAACTATCACATAAAGCATTCTTATCATGAGTCTCATGCACAAAATTATTACTCTCCACATAAGCATAATCAATTTTATTAGTTGTAGCGGGAGCAAATTCAACAAAGTAGCTATCATTATTATTCTCATCATCAAATATAGGAGGCATATTGTATTCATAATCAAATTTATCCTCCATAACAGGTGGTGCCAAAAGACTACTATCATTATAATCATCATAAATAGGAGGCAAAGTATCATCAAAGTAAATTTTCTCCTCAATTCTTGGGGGACTAAAAAGATCATGCTCATCAAAACCAGCTTCCCCAAGCTTAGAATTTTCCATATCATTAGCAACAATGGTGTTCAAAGTGTTCATATTAATATGTTCCATAGGTTTTTTAATTTTCGCATCAAACCATCCATGTCTTAAATCAGGAAATAGAATAAGAAGCTCATTTTTGTCCATTATGCCAAACTAGTGTAAACAAGAAACAAAAAGTTGCAATTGCAGGATCTAAAGGAAATAGCTTTGAGTACTTACGGCGCCGGAAAATAGCTTAGTAGCCGAGATCCGGAGTGTGAGTACCTTTTACCTTTCCTCCCCGGCAACGGCGCCAGAAAATAGCTTGATGTCTACGCCCCCTCCTTTTCCTGTAGACAGTGTTGGGCCTCCAAGAGCAGAGGTTTGTAGAACAGCAGCAAGTTTTCCCTTAAGTGGATCACCCAAGGTTTATCGAACTCAGGGAGGAAGAGGTCAAAGATATCCCTCTCATGCAACCCTGCAACCACAAAGCAAGAAGTCTCTTGTGTCCCCAACACACCAAATAGGTGCACTAGTTCGGCGAAGAGATAGTGAAATACAGGTGGTATGAATAAGTAGCAACGGCACCAGAAAAGTGCTTTGCCCAGGACAGTAAACAAGCAGTAGTAACGCAGCAGTAGTAACACAGTGAAACAGTAAACAAGCAGCGATAGCAGTATTTAGGAACAAGGCCTAGGGATCAGACTTTCACTAGTGGACACTCTCAACTTTGATCACATAACAGAATAGATAAATGCATACTCTACACTCTTGTTGGATGATGAACACATTGCGTAGGATTACACGAACCCTCAATGCCGGAGTTAACAAGCTCCACAATTCAATGTTCATATTTAAATAACCTTAGAGTGCATGAAAGATCAATAAGACTAAACCAAGTACTAACATAGCATGCACACTGTCACCTTCATGCTAAGAAAGGAGGAATAGATCACATCAATACTATCATAGCAATAGTTAACTTCATAATCTACAAGAGATCATAATCATAGCCTACGCCAAGTACTAACACGGATGCACACACTGTCACCATTACACCGTGCAGGAGGAATAAAACTACTTTAATAACATTGCTAGAGTAGCACATAGATAAATTGTGATACAAAACACATTGTAATCATAAAGAGATATAAATAAGCACTTCACTATGCCATTCATAACAGTGAATAAGTATTCTGTGAAATATAGCCTAAGAGACCCACACGGTGCACACACTGTCACCTTTACACACGTGGGACAAGGAGTCTCCGGAGATCACATAAGTAAAATTCACTTGACTAGCATAACGACATCTAGATTACAAGCATCATCATATGAATCTCAATCATGTAAGGCAGCTCATGAGATTATTGTATTGAAGTACATAGGAGAGAGATGAACCACATAGCTACCGGTACAGCCCCGAGCCTCGATGGAGAACTACTCCCTCCTCATGGGAGCAGCAGCGGTGATGAAGATGGCGGTGGAGATGGCAGCGGTGTCGATGGAGAAGCCTTCCGGGGGCACTTCCCCGTTCCGGCGGCGTGCCGGAACAGAGACTCCTGTCCCCCAGATCTTGGCTTCGCGATGGCGGCGGCTCTGGAAGGTTTCTGTGGGTTTCATCGAACGTATCAGGGTTTTCGCGACGGAGGCTTTAAATAGGCGGAAGGGCAAGGTCGGTGGACTTCTGGGGGGCCCACACTATAGGGGGGCACGGGCCCCCCCTTGGCCGCGCCGGCCTAGGGTTTGGTGGCCCTGTGCCCCCTCTCTGGCGGTTCTCGTGTGTTCTGGATGCTTCCGGGCAAAATAGGAACCTGGGCGTTGATTTCGTCCGATTCCGAGAATATTTCGTTACTAGGATTTCTGAAACCAAAAACAGCAGAAAACAGCAACTGGCACTTCGGCATCTTGTTAATAGGTTAGTTCCAGAAAATGCACGAATATGACATAAAGTGTGCATAAAACATGTAGATATCATCAATAATGTGGCATGGAACATAAGAAATTATCGATACGTCGGAGACGTATCACACCTCCGTACTCGGTCACACGTTCGGTGTCGATGACGACGTACTTCTCCCTGTTTCAGCGGGCAGCAGAAGTAGTAGATCCTCCTTAGAATCCCGACAACACGACGACGTGGTGGAGGTGGTGGTGGAGAGCTCGGTAGGGCTTCGCCTAAGCACTAGTAGAGGTGTATGAGGAGGAGGGGCGGCTAGGGTTTGGGGAGAGGGGGCACCGGCCTTGGTGCCTCTAGGGGGTGCGGCCAAGGTGGCCTTGGTGTGGCCGGCCCCCTCCCCTTATCCCTTATTATATAGGTGGAACCCCCAAGGGTTTGCCCAAAGTCTTCGAATAAGACCCCAATTTAAAAACTGCCATATGGATGAATCCTACTTGGGGTGGGACTCTCCCCTTTCCCTTGGTGGGGTGGCCGACCACCTTAGGTGGAGTCCACCTGGGACTCCTCCTCCCTTTGGCTGGCCGGCCAAGCTTGGTGGAGTCCCTCCGGGACTCCACCTTCCATGGTGATTTCTTCCGGACTTTTCTAGAACCTTCCATAAAAACACCGGATCATTTCCAAACATGGAAAGTGACTTCCTATATATAAATCTTATTCTACGGACCATTCCGGACCTCCTCGTGATGTCCTGGATCCCATCCGAGACTCCGAACAAACATTATCAGGTTCCTCTAATGAAACTATATTTTTATTCCATCACATCTTATGTGCTTTACTTGGAGCGTCTGTATGTTTTTGTTTTTGTTTTTGTTTGAATAAAATGGATCCTAGCATTCATTGTGTGGGAGAGAGACACGCTCCGCTGTTGCATATGGATAAATATGTCCTTAGCTTTACTCATAATGTTCATGGCGAAGGTTGAACTGCTTCGTTAAATTGTTATATGGTTGGAAACGGGAAATGCTACATGTGGTAAATGGTATAATATCTTGAATAATGTGATACTTGGCAATTTTTGTGCTCATGTTTAAGCTCTTGCATCATATACTTTGCACCTATTAATGAAGAAATACATAGAGCTTGCTAAAATTTGGTTTGCATGATTGGTCTCTCTAAGGTCTAGATATTTTCTAGTAAGGGTCGAACAACAAGGAAGACAGTGTAGAGTCTTATAATGCTTGCAATATGTCTTTTATGTGAGTTTTGCTGTACCGGTTCATACTTGTGTTTGTTTCAAATAACCTTGCTAGCCTAAGCCTTGTATTGAGAGGGAATACTTCTCATGCATCCAAAATCCTTGAGCCAAACACTATGCCATTTGTGTCCACCATACCTACCTACTACATGGTATTTCTCCGCCATTCCAAAGTAAATTGCTTGAGTGCTACCTTTAAATTTCTATTCTTTGCCTTTGCAATATATAGCTCATGGGACAAATAGCCTAAAAACTATTGTGGTATTGAATATGTACTTATGTATCTTATCTCTTATAAGTTGCTTGTTGAGCGATAACCATGTTCCTGGGGACGCCATCAACACTTTGTTGAATATCATGTGAGTTGCTATGCATGTTCGTCTTGTCTGAAGTAAGGGCGATTTACCATGAGTTGAATGGTTTGAGTACGCATATTGTTAGAGAAGAACATTGGGCCGCTAACTAAAGCCATGATCCATGGTGGAAGTTTCAGTTTTGGACAACAATCCTCAATCTCTTATGAGAATATTATTTGTTGCTAAATGCTTATGCATTAAAGAGAAGTCCATTATCTGTTGTCTATGTTGTCCCGGTATGGATGTCTAAGTTGAGAATAATCAAAAGCGAGAAATCCAATGCGAGTTTTCTCCTTAGACCTTTGTACAGGCGGCATAGAGGTACCCCTTTGTGATACTTGGTTAAAACATATGTATTGCAATAATAATCCAGGTAATCCGAGCTAATTAGGACAAGGTGCGGGCACTATTGGTATACTATGCATGAGGCTTGCAACTTGTAGGATATAATTTACATCATACATATGCTTTATTACTACCGTTGACAAAATTGTTTCTTGTTTTCAAAATAAAAGCTCTAGCACAAATATAGCAATCAATGCTTCCCTCTACGAAGGGCCATTCTTCTACTTTTATGTTGAGTCAGTTTACCTACTTCCTTCTGTCTTAGAAGCAAACACTTGTGTTAACTGTGCATTGATTCCTACATACTTGCATATTGCACTTGTTATATTACTTTGCATTGACCACTATCCATGAGATATACATGTTACAAGTTGAAAGCAACCGCTGAAACTTAATCTTCCTTTGTGTTGCTTCAATGCCTTTACTTTGAATTTATTGCTTTATGAGTTAACTCTTATGCAAGACTTATTGATGCTTGTCTTGAAAGTACTATTCATGAAAAGTCTTTGCTATATGATTCAATTGTTTACTCATTGTATTTACCATTGCTTCGAATCGCTGCGTTCATTACATGTGCTTACAATAGTATTGATCAAGATTATGATAGCATGTCACTTCAGAAATTATCTTTGTTATCGTTTACCTACTCGGGACGAGTAGGAACTAAGCTTGGGGATGCTGATACGTCTCCAACGTATCGATAATTTCTTATGTTCCATGCTACTTTTATGATGATACACACATGTTTTATACATACTTTATGTCATATTTATGCATTTTCCGGCACTAACCTATTAACGAGATGCCGAAGAGCCAGTTGCTGTTTTCTGCTGTTTTTGGTTTCAGAAATCCTAGTAAGAAAATATTCTCGGAATTGGACGAAATCAACGCCCAGGGGCCTATTTTTCCACGAAGCTTCCAGAACACCGAAAGGGAACCGAAGTGGGGCGACGAGGTGCCGCCACACTAGGGCGGCGCGGCCCAGGGGGGCCCGCGCGGCCCTAGTGTGTGGCCCCCTCGTCAGCCCTCCGACTCCGCCCTTCCGCCTACTTAAAGTCTTCGTCGCGAATACCCCAGTACCGAGAGCCACGATACGGAAAACCTTCCAGAGACACCGCCGCCGCCAATCCCATCTCGGGGGATTCAGGAGATCGCCTCCAGCACCCTGCCGGAGAGGGGAATCATCTCCCGGAGGACTCTTCACCGCCATGGTCGCCTCCGGAGTGATGTGTGAGTAGTTCACCCCTGGACTATGGGTCCATAGCAGTAGCTAGATGGTCGTCTTCTCCTAATTGTGCTATCATTGTTGAATCTTGTGAGCTGCCTAACATGATCAAGATCATCTATTTGTAATGCTACATGTTGCGTTTGTTGGGATCCGATGAATAATGAATACTATGCTATGTTGATTATCAATCTATTATCTATGTGTTGTTTATGATCTTGCATGCTCTCCGTTATTAGTAGAGGCTCTGGCTAAGTCGTTACTTGTAACTCCAAGAGGGAGTATTTATGCTCGATAGTGGGTTCATGCCTCCATTAAATGCAGGACGATGTGAGAAAAGTTCTAAGGTTGTGGATGTGCTGTTGCCACTAGGGATAAAACATCAATGCTATGTCTAAGGATGTATTCGTTGATTACATTACGCACCATACTTAATGCAATTGTCTGTTGTTTGCAACTTAATACTGGAGGGGGTTCGGATGATAACCTGAAGGTGGACTTTTTAGGCATAGATGCATGCTGGATAGCGGTCTATGTACTTTGTCGTAATGCCCAATTAAATCTCACAATACTCATCATAACATGTATGTGCATGGTCATGCCCTCTTTATTTGTCAATTGCCCAACTGTAATTTGTTCACCCAACATGTTATTTATCTTATGGGAGAGACACCACTAGTGAACTGTGTACCCCGGTCCATTCTTTACATCGAATACAATCAACTGCAATACTCGTTCTACTGTTTTCTGCAAACATCATCATCCATACTATACATCTAATCCTTTGTTACATCAAGCCGGTGAGATTGACAACCTCACTGTCAGGTTGGGGCAAAGTAATTTGGTTGTGTTGTGCAGGTTCCACATTGGCACCGGAGTCCCTGGTGTTGCGCCGCACTACACTCCGCCGCCATCAACCTTCAACGTGCTTCTTGGATCCTACTGGTTCGATAAACTTTGGTTTCTTACTGAGGGAAAACTTGCCGCTGTACGCATCACACCTTCCTCTTGGGGTTCCCAACGGACACGTGTTGTACGCGTATCAATACTTCTTCTGAAAAGGCATTCTCTTGCATCATAGTTACTAATTCAGGATCTATTTCATATTCGATGCCCTTGACATCAGGATAAACTATATGATTTTTTGTAACTAATATTGAAAGAGTTCCATATTCTCCTAAGGTTTTTCTAGGCCCAACTACATTAGCGGTGATGGATAAGTTTTCCATCAAAGTACTTAAACTTTTTATGGCAACAACACGTGAATTAGCAAGATTTTGAATAACTTCCGAACGTCTAGAGTCTGGTACTCGATCAATAAAAATTGGTAGATAGACTCTACCCGAGCCTGTAGATCATGTTTCCTCAACAGAGATCATCAAAACTTACAAGTGTCAAGACTCAAGAAACAAACACCCATCGCTTAGGTCCCCGGCAACGACGCTAGAAACCTGCAAAAACACATGATCATTGGTGCATGTTTTCGTGGAAGTATTATTTCCTTTTTATATCGTATCCAAATGAGGAGCGTATGAGGATGTTTATATGCGGTGTTTCTGTCGCACCCAAGGTGTCACAAGTCTTAGGTGAATTGACTGTAAGGATTGAAATGAAAAATGATGAATATGAATAAGGGAATTTGAGGTATTGAAAGTGCAATAAAGTAAAGTGCGTAAAACTAAACAACTATTAAGAAGTAAAATGAGCCCGCAGATGGAAAGGTAGGCACGGGGAGATTCAATTCATGGTGATAGTGAATGCGCCTGGTGGAATAAATCTGATAAGTGAATATGATTATTCCTATTTATATTTGAGAACGCAAGCAACCCAAACGACAAAAAGACTCCTCTTGGTAGATTTCATCTCTCTCCAATGATCCTTCTATCTGTTACCAAAGTCATGGTCAACGCATCTATTGAGGCGGTTAAACCAGATTAAAGCTTAAAGCTTTTTTTTTTGATTTCTCGAGTATTGATGGATCCTCTTTGATATCGGCCGTGTCACTCGGGGGTTGCCGATTCACTAGCAAACAAGTTCTTGTGTATGAGTTCTTGAGATCATACTACCTGGGCCCTTAAATTAGATAACAACATTAAGTGCACATAGATATTCATTCTCATACATAATCTTAATCATAAATTCACAAATAGATGGAATAGAATAGGCACAACACATCTCACCAATCACCTACATCTCCCACGCATATGTGATCTACTCACACATGAGAGGAGAAAAACACAATGATATCATAGCAATGTAAACGGAGTTCATCTCGATATTACCGTAGCAAGCCACAGTAGTTGAAGATTAAATCAAATACAAACCGGGATGGAACAGAGGTTCCAACCCCTAATCTTAGAAGTATGAATCTCTCTCTCTCTCTCTCAGCACAAGAGGGGTGTGTTGGATGAGAGGATGATCTACAGGGGTAGATCTTCGCGGGAGTCGATGATGGTCTTCTCCTTCTTCAGATCTGATCACCTCTGTTCTAGTGTGAATGGTGGTTGTTGCGTTCTCTTTTTTCTGCGTGTCCCTTCACAAAAGAGGCTTGTATTGATATGAGAAAGGTGGCGGCACACAGTACGGGCGGGTGGTACGGTACGGGTGCCCGCTAAACATCCTGCTACTCCAGGATCGATTTGGCCTTGAAAAGAAAATCTTCTTATTTTGTTGTAATCAGTTCATAAATGCCCTGAAATCGTCATAAGTGATATTTCTTAAAATACATAATTCAAAATAAAGTTTCGGCTGAATTGCAATATTAATATTAGTTGAAACACAAGGTCAAGTGAAAACCAAGTGATAGAGGGTGAAAAATCCACAATAAAAGGCATCAAAATTTGGAGCTATCACGGTAACAAATGGGAAAATAACCCGTGCCATCCGAAAACAGGCTTTGTTGGGGCTGACCGTGTGAGATTTTTGGTTCAGCAGCCTCCAAAGTCGTTTTGGGGGTCTTTAGGGTGAATGGAGGCGCTCTTAGCCATTTTAGCAAGCTAACAAGCTTTATAAAAAAAGACTTACATTTTAGAACTGAGATAATCAAATATGTTGGAGCTTTTTGTTTTAGCCTTCTACTACTATGTTCTAAAATTCAGTTTTTTTTACTAGTAGTACTTGTTGGAGATGATATCACAAAAAAAAAAGACAAGTGCTGTAACTGGAACAGTCCTGGTCTTTGTAGCGTAGCCTGTAATCAGGTTGCCGCTTGCGCAAGTAGATCTGCTTTGTCGTGGGGCGATCAAAGTGCAACTTTGCTAGGACTAGTGTACATTATTACCACTGCAGGTGCATGCAGAGTGTTTGTTTGTTTGTTAACGCAACGCTTGCCTCCAAACTCCAAAGGCAGACAGAGGCAACACCATTTTTCTCTGTATATTATGGTGTACTGTACAATACCCGTACAAGTACTAATCCAGCTCCGCTACCTACCTCCCGTCAAAAATATTAACCAGAGATTTACTCCCCATCTCCATGAGAGAAACGACCCACGCGTTGCCGTTTAATTGGCTAACGCAGGGCACAGGACCCACATTGTCAGGGAAATTACCATCCCGGGTTATATATACACATGGCTTTACCTCCTGTCCCTGTCTCACATTTTTCACAACCACAAGCCCGCAGCCGCAACAGCCAAGTACAGTAACCAGTGTACGCCACCCCGGCCCTGCCGACCTTGGATGCGCCCCGCCGCACGCCATGGCATCCGCCGTCGCCACTAGCTCGCCGGCCGCAATGTCCTACGGCTGGCTCGGCCCGCGCCTCTCCTTCGGCCGCGACTCTGCTTCCCCGGCTGCCTCTTCAACGGCGGCGGCGGATCACGGGCTGGCGACCGCGTGCAAGGCGGAGCAGGCCGCCGCGGTGTCCAAGGAGTTCATCGACTTCGAGTTCAGCTTCGGCGGGTCGGGCACCATGCTCCCCGCCGACGAGCTGTTCGCCGACGGCAAGCTGCTGCCGCTCCGCCCGCAGCCAGTGGCGGAGGCGGCGCCGGATGCGGAGCGGGAGCCGCAGAGCGCGCCTGCAGCAGCGGAGATCCCGGCGACGCCTGAGCTGGTGAGGACGCTCCGGCCCTCGATGCCGGAGGCGTTCGACCCGTACGTGTTCTCCCCCAAGGCGCCGACGTGCTCGAGCCGCTGGCGGGAGCTGCTCAGGCTCAGGAAGGTGCAGACCCCGCAGAAGCCGCCAGCGTCGCCGTCTACTTCGCCTTCTCCGTCGCAGGTGCCGGCGACCCCGTCCAGAGCGTCGAACTCCTCGGCGGCCAGGTCCCTGAAGCTGCTGCTCCTGCAACGGAACGGCGGCGGCCGCGCGTCCGACCTCTCCGCGGCGCCGCTCCTCCGCGACAGCTCCGACTCGGAGACGTCCCTCTCCCTGGCCTCCTCCCGCTTCTCCATGTCCTCCTCGTCCTCCTCCTCCGCGCACGACCACGACGACTTCCCGCGCCACTCCGTCGACTCGGTGGACCTCGCCCCGAAGCCGCGCATCCGGCTCGTCCGCTCCCAACCGCAGCAGCGCCATTGCCACCCGCCCGCCCCCGCCCCCGCCTCCGCGCCACCCCGAGCCTCGCACAGCAGCTCCGCCCCGCCACGTGCCATGCACAGCCCCGCGCGTCGCCGCCCCGCCACCCCGCCACCGCCTTCCGTGGCCTCCGTCGACTCCCCGCGCATGAACTCCTCCGGCAAGATCGTGTTCCAGGGCCTCGAGCGCAGCTCCAGCTCCCCCGCTGGCAGCGCCCACTCCAGCCTCCGGTCCCGGTCGCGCGTGATGGACCGGTCCTACTCCACGCCGGTGGTGCTCAACGTGCCCGTGTGCTCGCGGCCGTCGTTCGGGTTCTTCAAGGACAAGAAGGACGTGGCGGCCAAGGACGCGGCGGCGGCGAGGCTGCGGTCGTCGCTCGGCCGGAAGACCGCCCATCCCGCCGGAAACAGCAGCGTGAGTTGCAGAGATCTTGTCTCCAGCAAATGAAATTAACCCTGTTTTGACTAGGCTAGGCGTAGCGTAGGGACTAGGCAGTAGCCTCTAGGATTCGGTGGTAGACTGGTACTACTCCTATTTTCCTTTATCGAAAGAACAGTTTGAGATAGCTAGTTTGGATTTGAGTTGAACAAGAGATCCAGAAATCGAAAGAGAAACAATCAGATTATGAGAGGATGATACTAGCATATTATTTTTGTGGTGGTTGTTGTTAGGATCTGGCTAGGTAGATTCCCCACAACCATTCATCTTGCTCCTGCCCTGTAAATTTTGTCTAATGTTTTTTGCTATCCAATCAACTCTCAGATTTGATTCCTTTGTTCTCAACCGTGATGATGATGATGAAGAGGGAAAAACACATGAAATGAATTCTGTCCATGGCGTTACTGCTGCCTGTTCTTTGCAGTAGTAAATTAATGTTCACCTAGACAGGTTCTTATCTTGTTTTACTACAACGGTAGGAGTATCTCTATGTTGAATGTTGATGTAAAAGTTGAAACAAAAGGCGAGTGGTTGGTTTAATCAAGGTGGCATGTGCTGATGTGCAGCTGAAGAAAGATAACCAACCCAAAGCATGCACAATGATAGCTTTTGCTCGAAAACTTTTCATGGCTTGGTAAGTGAATCATGGAGATGCCGAGGCCGTTTAAACCGGAGGCAGGTGGAGCAGATCGGAGACCGGGCCGGAGCGGAGCCGAGCTCTACTCCATGTCCATGTGTGGTGTAGTGATGATCGGGCGGTGTGTAGATGGCGGGCATGTGCACATCATCTAAGTTTCTGTGTAGGGAAATATACTAGTGGCGGTAGCAGGCAAAAGTGGCAGCGGGAAAAGAAATTTAAAACACATGTGCAGGCCCGGCCGGCTACTGTATCTGAAGCAGTGCGGCTTAAACAAACAACACAGACACAGAGGGCCTCTCTCCTCTTGCAAAGCTGTGCCCATGTGTGGCTCCTGCTCCCGCTGTTGATTTTACTAAATTTTACGCTACCTTTTTTCACTCAGCTCAGCTCACTTTTTTCTGCACTCTATTTTACTATCTCACTGGAAACCTGCAACCACCAAAAGTGCCTATACCTCGCTCCGTCCAGCGTCCCGGCGCCTACTCCTTTGAGCCTTTCCTTGTCTGTTCCCTTGGACTCGTGCCAGCCTTGCCAAAAGGATCTTTTTTTCGTCAAGATACTCTCCTGAATACTGAACAGTAGGATTTGCTGCACGTAATTGAGTTCACTGTTTCACCATTTGGATTTGCAGTGATACAGTCGCGTCTCAGTTTTCAGTCGAGGCTAGTGGTAGGAGTAGCAGCAGCGTGGGGCACCGCAGTCGCAGCCAAGATTCCTGGGCCTCCTCTATCTCTGCCTCGTGGAGCGAGTGGAGATTTCTCAGATTTGACCGCAGTCCTACTCTCCTAGACCTAGAAATGGGTGAGAGAGGGGTTTTGGTACTCCCACCGTACCGGTTTGGCAATTATGCATTTCCAGAAAAAATTTGACTATAAATTTAATTAATAAAATATAAAATATATATCACGAAAATTATACCATTGGATTTATATTCAAGAGAAGTTTTCAATAGTATATTTTTTGTGATACATATCTTATATTTTTAAAGTTTTTTTTGAAAAATGTAAATGCCCTGTAAACCGGCACGAAGGGAGTACGCGCTTCAGTTTAGCAATGTTGCTACGCGAGGATAGGAGCGAAGAGAAAGGAGTGGAGGAGGACAAGATCATGGGTGAATGAGTTTGCAACGATTCAAACGAACCATTTGTTCATGCGTGAAAAAAAACCTGGCCTACTTCTAACCCACTGGTTTGATGAACCCTAAAAAGATCGGTCTACTCACCGAGACGTATCGATGTCCCAAATTTAGTCCGCGAATGAGTTCATGGACACGCCGCGATCAGCTTGCGCCTCCGCCTGCCTGGATTTGGAGCCCATCGAGCAGTGACTCAAATTAGCAAAAAAGTTCTCATTAATATTGGTTGGCTAAATATACGATCTTTATATAGATGGTTAGAGTCGGCTATATCTACTCATCATCACGCGGCCTACTAGCCGCCTTGATAGCCTCATGCCGTTAGAGCTCATCCGCGAGGCTCACCTAGCTCTCGGTTCTCCTTGTCCACTGGCAGCTCCTCTCGCCGCCTCGCCGATAGCACCTCCACGCGCATCGTGCGCTGAATCACCATTAGGGCCAAGAACTCGTACGTCCGCCTATGGCGAGCTCTCCGACACACGCTTGCGCCTCAGCTGCCAGGACCTGGCGACGATTGGCGTCCCTTGGAATTCTCTCAAATTACGCGAGCAGCACCTGCTGCTTATTCGTCACGCCCATGCCAGGGTCGTACATACAGGGTGCGCCTAGTGGGCCGTGGCCGACCCCAAAGTTTGAGAAAAAGTTTCTATCCTTAGTTTAGGAAAAATATTGGCGGCCGACCCCAAAATTTGAGAAAAAGTTTCTATCCTCAGTTTAGGAAAAATATTGGCTACATATATATTACATATTTAGCAAATTTTAATCACAATTTGAGAGTGCAATTTTTTTTTGGAGGTGTGCCCATCCTCTAATTGTTTCATGCTTTCTCCACTGGCCCAAGCCCTTGGCGTTGCCGAAGTCAGCGAGGTTGATGTTGTCGTTGTTGTCCTCGTCCTCGGCAAGGTTGAGGAAGATAGCGTTTGTCGGTTGGGCCGCCAGCGGCGGTATCCTCACCCCAAGGACGCGCATGGCTTCATACGACCCCCACAACTGCTTCCTCGCTTCGTCGACCATGGTGTTGGCTGCCGCCAGGTTTGTATGTCGGTGTGGGTCGCCGATGGAGGCTGGTGATGGAGCTGACTCGAGGAACGCCCGCTCATGCTCCTCGACAATGGCCACGTGCGCCTCTGCTTCCGCCGCCTCCTCCATGCCCTTGTCTTCGTGGGTGCAGGTAGTGGTCTGCTCCGCCTTGAACGCGTCAAGCTCCGCTTTGTCTGAATCACCTGTTGAATGTAGATGGGCTGCAGCCCAATAAGGCAGCCCATGTGGTCTACAATTCATGAAATCTCAAGGCCCATCACGTTGGCAGCTTGGGACAACCTTGGGGGACAAAGTTTAGTCCCACATTGCTAGTTGAGAGAGAGTTGGAGTGGTATATAAGGGCTGTTGTTCTAGTCATTCCAAGTGAGTGCGAATAGAAGGTGAAAGTGCATGGAGCCCCCATGTGTGGTTTTGGTAATTAATGACAATCCCTACGGACTAATGTTTGCATTGAGTTATATTTGTAGGAGTTGTCCATAGGCAATACTTGAACCATATGTTAGCTTCAAGATTGCAATAAGAAGCAAATGAAGAAGATCAAGTGTCAAGTATGTCTTGAAGATGAAGATGAAGTGAGCTCTCAAGGTTAACTTCAAGACATCAACGAAATGAAGTGCAAGTTCAAGATGAGCCAACTTGAAGAGATCATATGCTTGAAGCTTGCCATGAAGAAATGAAGTGGAAGTTCAAGATGAGCCAACTCGAAGAGATCATAAGCTTGAAGCTTGCCATGAAGAAATGAAGTGCAAGTTCAAGATGAGCCATCTCGAAGAGATCCTTTGCTTGGCTGTTGCCATCCATATGGTGATCATGGATATGTGAAGATGCACCGAAGAAGAAGCTCTCCCATGGTGGATTATGGGGGAGCAATTCACAAGACTTCGTCAAGCAAGCACAATTAAGAAAGGCGTTCCATCTTGTTGAGGTCAAGATCGTCATCATCGAGCTCAAGTGGAATGCGCAAGTATAAGGTTTGCTCTTGATAGGGTTTCTTTCTCACCGGTCTCATAGTGTAGTTGGAGACCGGTTTATAGTATAGTTGCCTTACTATCAAGAGGGCTCTCGAGTGAGTAACTCGATCGTATCGTTCGGAGAGAGCTCAAACCTTTGCATCCTTGCATCATCTTTCTTGGTTGTTATTTGGATCTTATCCATGTGATGTTTTAGAGCTTGTGCTTATTCTCATGATAAGCTCTAGTTCATCGAAAACGGATTTCGCATAGATCACTTGTTGCGTTTTCGAGTTTGGTGATTTTCTCGGTTTCTCATGTTGAGGTGTTGCACGTCTAAATATAATAGAAAATCACCCCCCACTAGTTTCTCATGTTGTTGGGTATGCTCTTGACGTCCTCTTTCCAAAAAAATTGGTTTCACTCTATTGGGAGCTACCAATCTTAAGTTTTGGATTTTTATAAGGTAGCAGGTCTATATCACCAGGCCGGATTTTCCGGGCCGAATATTTGCAAAATATCCGGCCCCTGAAAATCGGCTAAGGACTTTTGGCGAAGTGGCTCAGTGATACCCTGGATAGGGGCCGGATTTTTGGCCGGACTTTTGCCCGGAATTTCCCAGGGCCGGATTTTTCAGGGGGGGCGGATTATCCGGCCCTAACTTACACCGGATAATCCAGCCCTCGATTTGCCCCAACGGCTCGATTTTCTTGGGGGGTATAAATACCCCCCTTCTTCCTCCTTGGGCTGGAGCTTCTCCCACTCTCTCTCTCCTCCATTGTTGATCTTGAGAAGCTTGCCCTATCTCTCAATCCCTCCATGATTCTTACCCCCATTTGAGGGAAAAGAGAGAGGAGATCGAGATCTACATCTTGACCAATCAAATCCCTCTCTTTGTGAGTGGAATCCTCTAGATCTAGATCTTGGAGAATTTTGTGTTCTCCTCTTTGTTCTTGCTCTCTTATTCCCCCAATAGCTTTTGTTGCTTTGTTGGAATTTGAGAGAGAAGGACTTGAGCATCTTTGTGGTGTTCTTGCCATTGCACTTGGTGCATCAGTTTGAGTTCTCCACGGTGATTCGTGGTGGTGAAAGCAAGAAGGTTGTTACTCTTGGGTTCTTGGAACCCTAGACGGATTTTAGGCCTTTACAACGGTTTGTTGGGAGCCTCCAATTAAGTTGTGGATGTGTGCCCCAATCTTTGTGTAAGGCCCGGTTTCCGCCTTGAAGGAAATCCCTTAGTGGAACCGTGACCTAGGCCTTTGTGGCAAGGGTCACAGGAGAATAAGGTGAGGCGCCTTCGTGGCGTTCGGTGTATGGTGTGAGTACCACATCTTGGGGTGAGGCCTTTGTGGCGTTGGTGTGCATCGAACAACCACACCTCAAGGTGAGCCTCTTGTGGCGTTCGGGAGCACTAAGCCACCGCACCTCTCCAACGGAGATTAACACTCGCAAGAGTGTGAACTTCGGGATAAATCTTCGTCTCCCGCGTGCCTCAGTTATCTCTATACCCGAGCTCTTTACTTATGCACTTTACCTTGTGATAGCCATCGTGCTTGAAGTTATATATATCTTGCTATCGCATAAGTTGCTTGCCTTGCTTAGAATAAGTTGTTGGTGCACATAGGTGAACCATAGTATATAGGCTTTGGGCTTGACAAAGTAAACGCTAGTTTTATTCCGCATTTGTTAAGCCCATCTCGTAAAAGTTTAAATCGCCTATTCACCCCCCTATAGGCGACATCCGTGTCCTTTCAGAAGGAGCCCTCGCGCACTCCTCCTCCTCCGCCCGCCCGCCTCGCCTCGGCTCGGCTCGTCTCGTCTCGTCTCGTCACGCACGCACGTCGCGTTTCGTGACTCGAGTTCGAGTTCAAGACACACTCAAGGAAGCCTAAATTTTTGCTTGGTGCACCAACTGAGTTGGGTACGTGTCGACCTGCATGTGCATGCTCGCCGCGTGTCCCTGGCTTCCTACGCGTGGCAACACGGTCGGGTCGGGTCGGCTTCCCAGGCTATACAAGGAGACAGATCAGATCTAGAGAATACACAATTCTCAGAACTCTCTAGTTCGTCTCTCTCACGAAGTTCCTTTTATTGTGCTACTCTCTAGTCTTCCCCATCCCGGCGAATGCGTACACAGTCGTCCAGGAGAGCAGGCCTCCAAAACTCCGTCCGTTGAGATCCTGCACCGGGAGACGGGCGATAAGATTTTTGGGGAGCGTCTCGGCGCGACTGCTCGCTGTTGTTCATCTTCTTCTTCGACGGTTTGGCTGCGTCATCGACAGATCCGACTACACCATGGGAGACATCAATGATTCCCATGGTGGTGGTGCTGCTGCTGGTGCGACCTTCTGATAACCCACAAGTATAGGGGATCGCAACAGTCTTCGAGGGAAGTAAACCCAAATTTATTGATTCGACACAAGGGGAGACAAAGAATACTTATAAGTCTTAACAACTGAGTTGTCAATTCAGCTGCACCTGGAAAAGCACAAGTAACAGGGGTGATGTGAAAGCAGCAGTAATATGAGAGCAATAGTAACAGTAACACAACAGCAGTAGCGGTAACACAGAGGCAATGGCACCAGAAAATAGTTGATACTACTTCTAATGGCATATAGGACCGAGTGAGTATTTGATGATGAAAGATGGACCGGGGTTCCCAGCTATCTACACTAGTGGTAACTCTCCAATAACAAGCGACAGGTGTTGGGTGAACAAATTACAGTTGGGCAATTGATAGGATTGAAATAGCATTAAGACAGAACATCCAGTCTATTAATCATGTATGCATGTTTTCCATATATAGTCATACGTGCTCGCAATGAGCAACTTGCATAACATCTTTTGTCCTACCAGCCGGTGGCAGCCGGGCCTCAAGGGAATCTACTGGTAATTAAGGTACTCCTTTTAATAGAGCACCGGAGCAAAGCATTAACACTTGGTGAAAACATGTGATCCTCATATCTAAGCCTTCCCCTCCAGTTATCCCAGTTGCCGTCACTCTGGGGCCTCGGGTTCCGGACATAGACATGTGCAAACAACTTGTAGATACAATCTAAGCAATAATTATAGAGCTCAAATCTAAGATCATGCCACTCGTGCACTAGTGACAAGCATTAATACAACAAGATTGCAGCAACAATAACTTCACAAACTTTATAGATAGACTGATCATAATGTAACAATTCATCGGATCCCAACAAACACAACACCGATTACATTAGATGGATCTCAATCATGTAAGGCAGCTCATGAGATCATTGTATTGAAGTACATGGGAGAGAGAGTACCAACTAGCTACTGCTAGAACCCGTAGTCCATGGGGGAACTACTCACGGAGCATGATGGAGGCGGTGGCGTCGATGGAGAAGCTTCCGGGGGTCAATCCCCATCCCGGCAGGGTGCCGAAACAGGAACTTCTGACCCCCGAAACTATGTTTCGCGATGGCGGCAGCGCTCCAGGAGTCTTTCTGGAATATGATCTGTTGATGTAGGGTTTTCGCATCGCGAGGGAATATATAGGCAAAAGGTCGGCGCGAGGGTGTGCCCGGGGGGCCCACCCCATAGCTGGGCGCGCCCCCCCTCTTGGGCGCGCCGCCAGGTGGTGTGGGGCCCCCTTGGCCCCTCTCCGTCTCTCCTTCGATGTTCTGGGTCCGTCTCGGTAAAATAGGAGGTTTGGTTTTGTTTCGTCGAATTCCGAGAATATTGTCCGAACAGCTTTTCTGGAACCAAAAACAGCAGAAAATAGGAACTGGCACTTCGGCATCTTGTTAATAGGTTAGTCCCGGAAAATGCGTAAGAACATTATAAAGTATGAGCAAAACATGTAGGTATTGTCACAAAACTAGCATGGAACATCAGAAATTATAGATACATTGGAGACGTATCACCTTCCCGGTCGCGATGTACGTGTTTTTCCTCTCCTACCTTGCACTGCTACTTGTTCCATGTTCAGATCTGATGCATGTGCTTAGTCTGATGTGTGTGGTTAAGTATGTTTGTGCATCTGTCATGTTGCTTTCGGTAATTGAACTCACACGGAAATTGCCTAATAATCTGACAATCCAAAAACCTTATTTGCTTAGGCAATTTTCACCGTCTGGTTTTGCTGCTGCGCTTAAACTGAGCCCGTTTACGGGTTCTCATTTCAAGAGATGGCAGAATAAGACCCTCTTGTGGCTCACTTCTATGGGCGTGCACCGAGTTGCGGAAGGTACTCCCAGAGGTCCGCTTACTCCTGAAGAGGATAAAACGTTCGGGGATGCCACCGTAATCTTTGTGGGTGCCATCCTACGTGTGCTTGGAGACAAGTTGGTTGATGCTTATCTGCACATCCAAAATGGGAAGGAACTGTGGGATGCACTGGACGCTAAGTTTGGTGATGCCGATGCCGGAGGTGAATGATACGTCTCCAACGTATCTATAATTTCTTATGTTCCATGCTAGTTTTATGACAATACCTACATGTTTTATATACACTTTATATCATTTTTATGCATTTTCCGAGACTAATCTATTAACAAGATACCACAGTGCCAGTTCCTGTTTTCTGCTGTTTTTGGTTCCAGGAAAGCTGTTCGGGCAATATTCTCGGAATTCGACGAAACAAAAGCCAAACCTTCTATTTTTCCGAGGGACACAGGGAGCCAGAAGGGCAAGCCCGGGGGAGGCCCAGGGCCTCCTCCCCATAGGGCGGCGCGGCCAGGCCCCCAGGCGCGGCGGGGTGTGGGAGCCCACCTCGGGACTCCACCGACATCGCCCCTTTGCCTATTTATTCCCCCACGACGTGAAAACCCTAGAGAGATCGATCATATTCCAGAAGAACTCCCAGAGCACCGCCGCCATCGAAACCTAGTTTCGGGGGTCAGAAGGTCCTGTTCCGGCACCCTGCCGGGACGGGGATCGACCCACGGAGCCTTCTCCATCGACGCCACCGCCTCCATCATGCTCCGTGAGTAGTTCCCCCATGGACTACGGGTTCTAGCAGTAGCTAGTTGGTACTCTCTCTCCCATGTACTTCAATACAATGATCTCATGAGCTGCCTTACATGATTGAGATCCATCTGATGTAATCGGTGTTGTGTTTGTTGGGATCCGATGAATTGTTACATTATGATCAGTCTATCTATATAAGTTTGTGAAGTTATTGTTGCTGCAACCTTGTTGTGTTTAATGCTTGTCACTAGTGCACGAGTGGCATGATCTTAGATTTGAGCTCTATAATTATTGCTTAGATTGTATCTACAAGTTGTTTGCACATGTCTCTGTCCGGAACCCGAGGCCCCAGAGTGACAGCAACTGGGATAACTGGAGGGGAAGGCTTAGATATGAGGATCACATGTTTTCACCAAGTGTTAATGCTTTGCTCCGGTGCTCTATTAAAAGGAGTACCTTAATTACCAGTAGATTCCCTTGAGGCCCGGCTGCCACCGGCTGGTAGGACAAAAGATGTTGTGCAAGTTTCTCATTGCGAGCACGTATGACTATATATAGAAAACATGCCTACGTATAATTAATAGACTGGATGTTCTGTCTTAATGCTATTTCAATCCTATCAATTGCCCAACTGTAATTTGTTAACCCAACACTTGTTATTGGAGAGTTACCACTAGTGTAGATAGCTGGGAACCCCGGTCCATCCGTCATCATCAAATACTCACTCGGTCCTATATGTCATTGGAAGTAGTATCAACTATTTTCTGGTGCCATCGCCTCTGTGTTACTGTTACTGCTGCTGTGTTACGGTTACTATTGCTCTCATATTACTGCTGCTTTCACATCACCCCTGTTACTAGTGTTTTTCCAGGTGCAGCTGAATTGACAACTCAGTTGTTAAGGCTTATAAGTATTCTTTGTCTCCCCTTGTGTCGAATCAATAAATTTGGGTTTTACTTCCCTCGAAGACTGTTGCGATCCCCTATACTTGTGGATCATCAAGACTATTTTCTAGCACCGTTGCCGGGGAGCATAGCTCTACTCATAAGTTCACCTGGGGAGTACACTCTACCTCTCTCTCTGTTTTTATTTTATTTTGTTTTGCTTAGTTTACTTTTGTCTAGTTTATTTGTGCTTAGTTTATTTCTGTCTAGTATTATTTTGCTTAGTTTACTTTTGTCTAGTTTGTTTTTGTCTTGTTTTATTTTTCTTATATACACAAAAATCCAAAAAAATTCGAAAAACCGAAAAATTAAAAACTGTTGTTATGGAAGAACCCATAACCTGTATGGAGCTTATAGAATTATATATGAATTATAGAGAATCAAGAAAGGGTAAAGTCATGAGTGCCGTGTTAGAAAAATTGAATACAATTGCTAAAATCTTGCTTAAACGCCATGATATAAATTGTTGCTCTGAACAGGATACTAAACACCTTAAATTCCAATGTGGCTTTAGTAAAGAAGTTTTAATTGCGAACTATCATTGGAATAACTATATTCATCTTGGATTTTAAGAAGTAGAACAATTTGTTTTATTTATGGGAGCTTCTGAAATAGAATCCTTCATGTCTGAAAATTTCGAAACCTGTGTTGCTTGTAATGATCTTAAAGATTATGTCTCTTCTATCCTTGATTATTGCATAGAACATTACAGGAATAATTCTTATATCATTGATTATAAAGAGAGACTCATTCATGCACAAAAATGCACTCACAATTTGCAGGAACCTGTGGAAGAAGGAATTGCTGAACCAGAAAGCTCATTAGATGAAAAAGAGGAGGAGAGTGATGAACAAAAGGAGGAAGAATGGATTAGCTACCCATGCCTACCTTCTAATGAGAGTAACTCTTTATCTCTTAAACTATTTGATTGCCCTCCATGCTTACCAAAGGAGGATGAATGTTATATTCCTGTGGATTCTCTTGAAATATTCCCTATGAGTAAAACTTGTGAAAATGATTATGCTACTGTTATTTATGATAATCCATGTTATTTCGAAAAATGTTATGATAATCCTTTATTTATGGCTGATATCGAAATGCATGGTACTAAAGAGTTTCGCTTAGAAAATGTTTATGATAAAGCTCTAGATGATGGTCCTATGTTACTTGATAATATTAATTGTACCACTAATGAAAATGGGATTGGAAAGGTCTTGACTTCATCTAGTAGTCCCATATCTTTTGAGATTGATCAATCATCTTGTTATATTATTGATAAAAGTGGGTTTGAAAGTTTTAATCCTAATATTTTTGAGCTTGATAAAAATTATGTGTTTGTGGATCATGAAAAACATGCTTTATGTGATAGTTATATTGTTGAGTTTGTTCATGATGCTACTGGAAATTATTATGAGAGAGGAAAATATGGTTGTAGAAATTTTCATGGTACTAAAACACCTCTCTACATGCTGAAAATTTTGAAGTTACTCGTGTTTTATCTTCCTATGCTTGTCACTTTGTTCTTCATGAATTTATTTATGTACAAGATTCCTATGCATAGGAAGTGGGTTAGGCTTAAATGTGTTTTGAATTTGCTTCTTGATGCTGCTTTTGCTTCATTTTCTATTTTCATGTGAGCATCATTAAAATCGTCTGCGCCTAGCTGAAAGGCGTTAAAGAAAAGCGCTTATGGGAGACAACCCATTATTTTATTTCTGCAATTTTTCTTTTTTGTTTTGAGTCAAGGTGCTTGTTACTTCTGTAGCAATACCTTTGTATCTTTATTTTCTTGCATTGTTGTGCCAAGTAAAGTCTCTAATAGAAAGTTGATACTAGATTTGGATTTCTGCGCAGAAACAAATTTTTAGCTGTCACGGTTTTGAGCTTTTCTCTCTGCCGAAAAATGGAAACATTCTGAAAAAATTCAAGAGTTATCCTCAGATATGTACGCAACTTTCATTAGTTTTGAGTTTTCTGATTTGAGCAACGGAAGTACCTCGAAAAAGTTCATGTTTACTGGCTGTTCTGTTTTGACAGATTCTGTCTCTGTTTTTTGCATTGTCTCTTGTGGACTTTAAGTAAGGCTTTCTAGACGTGGAGAGCTGTAGCTAATGTTTTATTGAGTTCTTGCAATGTGTCACTACAGAACTAAAGTGGATTAAAGTTTTTGAGTACTAACCCCTCTAATGAAGTTTATGAGAAGTTTGGTGTGGCAGAAGTTTTCAAGGGTCAAGAGAGAAGGGTGATATAATGTGATCAAGAAGAGTGAAGAGCCTAAGCTTGGGGATGCCCCCGTGGGTCACCCAAGCATATTTCAAGAAGACTCAAGCGTCTAAGCTTGGGGATGCCCAAGGCATCCCCTTCTTCATCAACAACTTATCAGGTCATCTCTAGTGAAACTATATTTTAATTCTTCCACATCATATGTGCTTTACTTGGAGCGTCTGTGTGCTTTTATTTTTGTCTGTGTTTGAATAAATTCGGATCCTAGCAATCCTTGTGTGGGAGAGAGACACGCTCCGCTTTTTCATATGAACACTTTTGTTCTTCGTTTTATTTTTCATGTTCATGGCGAAAGCTGAAAGCTGCAGCACTTATAGATATTTTGTTGGAAACAGAAAATGCTTCATGTGGTAATTGGTATATTGTCTTGAATAATTTGATACTTGGCAATTGTTTTGAGCTCTCAAGAAGATCATGTTTAAGCTCTTGCATCATGTAGTTGAAATCTATTAGTGGAGAACTACCGTAGAGCTTGTTGAAATTTGGTTTGCATGATTGGTCTCTCTAAGGTCTAGATATTTTCTGGTAAAAGTGTTTGAGCAACAAGGAAGACAGTGTAGAGTCTTATAATGCTTGCAATATGTTCTTATGTAAGTTTTGCTGTACCGGTTTATACTTGTGTTTGCTTCAAACAACCTTGCTAGCCAAAGCCTTGTACTGAGAGGGAATGCTTCTCGTGCATCCAAAACCTTGAGCCAAAACCTATGCCATTTGTGTCCACCATATCTACCTACTATGTGGTATTTCCTACCATTCCAAGTAAATACTTCATGTGCTACCTTTAAACAATTCAAAAGCTATTATCTCTTATTTGTGTCAATGTTTTATAGCTCATGAGGAAGTATGTGGTGTTTTATCTTTCAACCTCGTCATTTACTTCTGACAGACTTTCACCAATGGACTAGTGGCATATACATCCGCTTATCCAATAATTTTGCAAAAAGAGCTGGCAACGGGGTGCCCAGCCCCAATTAATTAACTTTCATTAATAATTCTCTTCACATGTTTGCCCTGATCTATCAGTAAGCAACTTAATTTTGCAAATAGACACTCCTCCATGGTATGTGAATGTTGGAAGGCACCCGAGGATTCGGTTAGCCATGGCTTGTGAAAGCAAAAGGTTGGGAGGAGTGTCATCAATAATAAAACTAAAATACATGTGTAAACAAAAGAGAAGAGGGATGATATACCTTGCTATTAGAGATAACGTCCTTCATGGGAGCCGCTCTTGAAAGTCTGGTTGACAAGGGGGTTAGACTACCATTCGTTGACAACAACAAACTCCTCTCAAAACTTTATTTTTATGCTCTCTTTATGATTTCAGAACTTAAAAAGCTCTAGCACATGATTTAATCCCTGCTTCCCTCTGCGAAGGGCCTTTCTTTTACTTTATGTTGAGTCAGTTTACCTACTTCTTTCTATCTTACAAGCAAACACTTGTGTCAACTGTGTGCATTGATTCTTACATGCTTGCTTATTGCACTTATTATATTACTTTGTGTTGACAATTAACCATGAGATATGCATGTTAAAGTTGAAAGCAATTGCTGAAACTTAAATCTTCCTTTGTGTTGCTTCAAAACCTCTTATTAAGAATCTATTGCTTTATGAGTTAACTCTTATGCAAGACTTTTTGATGACTTGTCTTGAAAGTACTATTCATGAAAAGTTTTGCTATATGATTCAGTCGTTTAGTCATTATCTTTTTGTTAGCAAACTATAGACCATTGCTTTGAGTCACTTCATTCATCTCATATGCTTTACAATGGTATTGATCAAGATTATGTTGGTAGCATGTCACTTCAGAAATTATTCTTTTTATCGTTTACCTACTCGAGGGCGAGTAGGAACTAAGCTTGGGGATGCTTGATACGTCTCCAACGTATCTATAATTTCTTATGTTCCATGCTAGTTTTATGACAATACCTACATGTTTTATATACACTTTATATCATTTTTATGCATTTTCCAATACTAAACTATTAACAAGATGCCACAGTGCCAGTTCCTGTTTTCTGCTGTTTTTGGTTCCAGGAAATTTGTTCGGGCAATATTCTTGGAATTCGACGAAACAAAAGCCAAACCTTCTATTTTTCCGAGGGACACACGGAGCCAGAAGGGCAAGCCCGGGGAGGCCCAGGGCCTCCTCCCCATAGGGCGGCGCGGCCAGGCCCTCAGGCGCGCCGGGGTGTGGGGAGCCCACCTCGGGACTCCACCAACATCGCCCCTTTGCCTATTTATTCCCCCACGACGCGAAAACCCTAGAGAGATCGATCATATTCCAGAAGAACTCCCGGAGCGCCGCCGCCATCGAAACCTAGTTTCGGGGGTCAGAAGGTCCTGTTCCGGCACCCTGCCGGGACGGGGATCGACCCCCGGAGCCTTCTCCATCGACGCCACCGCCTCCATCATGCTCCGTGAGTATTTCCCCCATGGACTACGGGTTCTAGCATTAGCTAGTTGGTACTCTCTCTCCCATGTACTTCAATACAATGATCTCATGAGCTGCCTTACATGATTGAGATCCATCTGATGTAATCGGTGTTGTGTTTGTTGGGATCCGATGAATTGTTACATTATGATCAGTCTATCTATATAAGTTTGTGAAGTTATTGTTGCTGCAACCTTGTTGTGTTTAATGCTTGTCACTAGTGCACGAGTGGCATGATCTTAGATTTGAGCTCTATAATTATTGCTTAGATTGTATCTACAAGTTGTTTGCACATGTCTCTGTCCGGAACCCGAGGCCCCAGAGTGACAGCAACTGGGATAACCGGAGGGGAAGGCTTAGATATGAGGATCACATGTTTTCACCAAGTGTTAATGCTTTGCTCCGGTGCTCTATTAAAAGGAGTACCTTAATTACCAGTAGATTCCCTTGAGGCCCGGCTGCCACCGGCTGGTAGGACAAAAGATGTTGTGCAAGTTTCTCATTGCGAGCACGTATGAGTATATATGGAAAACATGCCTACGTATAATTAGTAGACTGGATGTTCTGTCTTAATGCTATTTCAATCCTATCAATTGCCCAACTGTAATTTGTTAACCCAACACTTGTTATTGGAGAGTTACCACTAGTGTAGATAGCTGGGAACCCCGGTCCATCCGTCATCATCAAATACTCACTCGGTCCTATATGTCATTGGAAGTAGTATCAACTATTTTCTGGTGCCATCGCCTCTGTGTTACTGTTACTGCTGCTGTGTTACGGTTACTATTGCTCTCATATTACTGCTGCTTTCACATCACCCCTGTCACTAGTGCTTTTCCAGGTGCAGCTGAATTGACAACTCAGTTGTTAAGGCTTATAAGTATTCTTTGTCTCCCCTTGTGTCGAATCAATAAATTTGAGTTTTACTTCCCTCGAAGACTGTTGCGATCCCCTATACTTGTGGGTCATCAATGAACTGTATGCTATGGAGCAGTTCAATGACTACAGAATGGTTGAGAACCGATCTGTAGTAGAACAGGCTCATGAGATACAGATCATGGCAAAGGAACTTGAGCTCCTCAAGTGTGTGCTACCGGACAAGTTTGTCGGGGGATGCATTGTCGCTAAGCTTCCCCCTTCGTGGAGGAACTTTGCCACTTCTCTGAAACATCAGAGGCATGAGTTTTCTGTTGAGAATATCATGGGCTCTCTGGATGTTGAGGAGAAGGCGAGGGCAAAAGACAAACACACTGGAGGAACCGATGGACGCTCTGCTGCCAATATGGTGGAGAAAAATGCCCACAAGTCCAAGGGAAAGAACAAGGGAGTCTCCCAGACTACCAACTTCAAGAAGAAGGGGAAAACGGAGAAGAAAGATCCTTGTTGGGTGTGTGGCGAGACGGGCCATTGGGCTAATCGCTGTCCACAACGCAAAGGAAAGAAATGTCAAGCTGGACAGAACTCAAATTCTGTCAGCATGGTCATTGGCAACACAGAGGAAGGAATTACAGGGTATGGTAATATATTACCTACTGTTCTTTCGGTGTTTCAGCCCATAGAATGGTGGGTTGATACAGGTGCCAATGTTCATGTGTGTGCTGACATCTCCATGTTTACCTCTTATCAGGCCCGAGGTTCCTCAGTAATGATGGGGAATGGGTTACATGCTACTGTTCGTGGTGTTGGCATGGTAGATCTGAAGTTTACTTCGGGAAAAATCATGCAACTGAAGAACGTGTTGCATGTCCTTTCTATCAAGAAGAATCTCGTTAGTGGCTCCCGTCTTATGAAAGATGGGTTTAAGTTGGTGTTTGAGTCCAATAAAGTTGTACTGTCTAAGTATGGAACTTTTGTTGGAAAGGGCTATGAATGTGAGGGAATGTTTCGCTTCTCTCTAGAAGACTTCTGTGATAATGTTGTGAACCATGTAAGCACTAGTGTTAATGAAACTAATGTTTGGCATTCACGACTTTGTCATGTTAATTTCGGTTGTATGACGCGGCTTGCTGATATGAGTTAAATTCCGAAATTCACCTCTGTCAAAGGCTCTAAGTGCCATGCTTGTGTGCAAGCAAAGCAACCTCGCAAGCCTCACAAGCCTGCGAAGGAAAGAAACTTGGCACCACTAGAGCTCATACATTCAGATCTATGTGAGATGAATGGTGAGTTGACAAAAGGTGGAAAGAAATATTTCATGACTTTGATTGATGATTCCACTAGGTACTGTTATGTGTATCTCCTGAAAACTAAAGATGAGGCTCTTGATTTCTTTAAAATCTATAAGGCTGAAGTTGAGAACCAACTCGAAAGAAAGATAAAAAGAGTTCAGTCCGATCATGGTGGAGAGTACTTTTCTAATGAGTTCAATTTATTCTGTGCGGAACATGGTATAATCCATGAGAGGACGCCTCCCAATTCCCCACAATCCAATGGGATTGCGGAAAGGAAAAACCGTACACTAACAGATTTGGTTAACGCCATGTTAGATGTTTCGGGTTTATCCAAGGAATGGTGGGGGAGGCTATATTGACTTCGTGTCATGTCCTAAACCGTGTTCCAACCATGAATAAAGAGATTACCCCTTATGAGGAATGGGAAAAGAAAATACCAACACTCTGCTACCTACGAACTTGGGGCTGTTTGGCTAAAGTGAATTTACCAATCACCAAAAAGCGAAAGCTTGGACCAAAAACCGTGGATTGTGTCTTTCTTGGCTATGCTGCCCATAGCATTGCTTATAGATTTCTTGTGGTGAAATCTGGAGTGGACGACATGAATGTTGGCACCATCTTTGAATCAAGAGATGCTACATTCTTTGAGGATATATTTCCTATGAGAGATATGCATGGCATGTCTAGTTGGGAATCTGATCCAATACATGAAACTCCTATGGAGTCTGATGAGGAATCTGATAATGAGAGTTCAGATTCTGATGAAGATGACAATGAAGCTCCCACAAGGAGTAAGAAGCAAAGGACTGCAAAGTCTTTTGGTAATGATTTCATTGTGTATCTTGTGGATGATACTCCCACTACCATTTCAGAAGCTCTCGCATCTACTGATGCAGACTACTGGAAGGAAGCGGTTCAAAGCGAGATGGATTACATCTTGGCTAATGGAACGTGGGAGTTAACTGAGCGTCCTTATGGGTGCAAACCTGTAGGATGTAAATGGGTATTTAAGAAGAAGATTCGAGCTGATGGTACTATTGAGAAGTACAAAGCTCGGCTTGTAGCCAAAGGCTATACCCAAAAGGAAGGCGAAGATTTCTTCGATACCTACTCACCTGTGGCGAGATTGACCACCATTCGAGTACTACTGTCATTGGCTGCCTCACGCGGTCTTCTCGTTCATCAAATGGACGTTAAGACGGTTTCCTAAATGGAGAGTTGGACAAGGAAATTTACATGGAACAACCTGATGGTTTCGTACTACAAGGTCGAGAAAGAAAGGTGTGTAAATTAAAGAAATCTTTGTATGGTCTGAAACAAGCACCCAAACAATGGCATGAAAAGTTTGAAAGAATTTTGACATCTGTGGGCTTTGTTGTTAATGAAGCCGACAAATGTGTGTACTACCGCCATGGTGGGGATGAGGGAGTTGTCCTATGCTTGTATGTGGATGACATACTAATTTTTGGGACAAGTCTCAAAGTGATTGGGGAGGTAAAAACCTTCTTATCTCAGTGTTTCGTTATGAAAGATTTTGGAGAAGCTGATGTTATATTGAACATCAAGTTATTGAGAGATGGGAATAATGGGATTACACTTATGCAATCTCATTATGTTGAGAAGGTGTTGAGCAGATTTGGCTATGCTGATTGCAAATCTTCTCTCACACCTTATGATCCTAGTGTCTTGCTTCGAAAGAATAAAAAGGCAACTAGAGATCAATTAAGATACTCTCAAATCATTGGTTCACTCATGTATTTAGCTTGCGCTACGAGGCCTGATATCTCGTTTGATGTGTGCAAACTTAGCCGGTTTGTGGCCAACCCGGGAGATGATCATTGGCATGCTCTTGAGAGAGTGATGCGCTATCTAAAGGGAACCATGAGTTATGGAATTCATTATACCGGGTATCCAAGAGGACTTGAAGGGTATAGTGATTCCAATTGGATTTCTGATGCTAAAATGAAGGCCACAAGTGGATATGTTTTCACTCTTGATGGTGACGCTGTTTCTTGGAAGTCTTGCAAGTAGACCATCTTAACGAGGTCAACTATGGAAGCAGAACTCACAGCATTAGATACAGCTACTGTCGAAGCGGAATGGCTTCGTGAGCTCTTGATGGACTTGTCTATGGTTGAAAAACCAATACCGACCATCCTCATGAACTATGATAATCTAACTGTGATTATCAAAGTGAAAAGTTATAAGGATAATATGAAAAGTTCCAAACATATCAAGAGGAGATTGAAGTCTGTCAGAAAACTGAAGAACTCCGGAGTGATAGCATTGGATTATGTCCAAAGTGCTAAAAATCTGGCAGATCCTTTCACAAAAGGATTATCAAGAAACATGATAGACCTTGCATCGAGGGAGATGGGTTTGAGACCCACTTGAGTTGCCGAGGGGGTAACCCAACCTATGTGATCGGAAATTCCGTGAACTAGGACCTCGAAAAACAAACCGGAGTAACCGAGTTGAGAGAAAATTAATACTCCCACTCCGCTTCAGATGCAATTCTCTCATAGCTATTGTAAGGCAGGTTGACAATGTCTTAATGTGTTCTGAGCGGCTCTTGATGAGCGAAGACGCTGTTCTACAGGGCGATCTTTGAAGAACACACCTATATGAGTGACACTACTGGTCATAGTGTGGGGGATTTGGGTGAATCTGTAGTAAGCTCATGAAAGGCCGAGGAGTATGACTTATAAGCTCCACCCGAGGGGAAGGCTATGGTAGCCTAGTACCGTGCCGGCATTGAGCGAAACTTGCTGCACAAAGACTGACAATTCAAGGCATAGTCCATTGTTCAGTTGTAGTCAAGCGTAGCACCTTGCCTAGGTGGAAGTTTAACTTAATAGTCTCCACTAAAGTGTAGGTATATTAAACAGTGAATGGAACTAATGTGTCATCTGATGTGCATATGAGATCTGGTGGGGGATTGTTGAATGTAGATGGGCTGCAGCCCAATAAGGCAGCCCATGTGGTCTACAATTCCTGAAATCTCAAGGCCCATCACGTTGGCAGCTTGGGACAGCCTTGGGGGATAAAGTTTAGTCCCACATTGCTAGTTGGGAGAGAGTTGGAGTGGTATATAAGGGCTGTTGTTCTAGTCATTCCAAGTGAGTGAGAATAGAAGGAGCCCTCGCGCACTCCTCCTCCTCCGGCCGCCCCGCCTCGGCTCGTCTCGTCACGCACGCACGTCGCGTTTCGTGACTCGAGTTCGAGTTCGAGACACACTCAAGGAAGCCTAAATTTTTATTTGGTGCACCAACTGAGTTGGGTACATGTCGACCTGCATGTGCATGCTCGCCGCGTGTCCCTGGCTTCCTACGCGTGGCAACGCGGTCGGGTCGGGTCGCCTTCCCAGGCTATACAAGGAGACATATCAGATCTAGAGAATACACAATTCTCAGAACTCTCTAGTTCGTCTCTCTCACGAAGTTCCTTTTACTGTGCTACTCTCTAGTCTTCCCCATCCCGGCGACTGCGTGCACAGCCGTCCGGGAGAGCAGACCTCCGAAACTCCGTCCGTTGAGATCCTGCACCAAGAGACGTGCGATAAGGTTTTTGGGGGAGCGTCTCGGCACGACTGCTCGCTGCTGTTCGTATTCTTCTTCGACGGTTTGGCTGCTTCATCGATAGATCCGACTACACCATGGGCGACATCAACGATTCCCATGGTGGTGCTGCTGCTTCTGCTGGTGCGACCTTCCCGGTCGCAATGTACGTGTTTTTCCTCTCCTACCTTGCACTGCTACTTATTTCTTGTTCAGATCTGATGCATGTGCTTAGTTTGATGTGTGTGGTTAATTATATTTGTGCATCTGCCATGTTGCTTTCGGTAATAAAACTCACACGGTAATTGCCTAATAATCTAACATCACCCGGATATCGGGCGTGGGCTACGGCGGAAACGAGGCTCCAGGTGCCATCTTGATCGGCCATGGATGGTATCTTGATTTGGGTACGCGGATCAGTTTCAGTAAAGGCGATATACGAGGAAAAAGATGGAACCACTGAACCAGAAAGGAGCGGAGGAGGGTTTCGGCCGTGGGTGAGAGCATCTCCACTCGTGCCCCCGTCGAGGCCCCCGGCGAGCGTTTTTTCCATCCGGACGGCGTAATTCGGCCCAGTCGCGCCCCCGGTTCCTCGTTTTCGTCCGGATTTGGCCCTTCATCCATCCGGCGAGCCCACGCCACCCCTGGCCCCCCGGGGAGCGCTCGGGGACTCCGGACGAGTGAAAAGCGGGGAAGGGCCCGATCTGTCGGTGACTCGACGCACGAACCCCACCGCCACGTCGCTCAAAATCTCCCCCACCCCTCGTATCTCTCTCGCCGCCGGCACCACCCCGCCGGCTTGTTGCCCAGATTCCGCCGCCCCTCCTTCCCCACCTGCCTATATTCCGCCATCTTTGGACGACGGCCTATCTGGCTGCTCTTCCGCCGGCCTGTTTTCCGGCCTGCTTGCTCCTCGTCGCTCGCGGCTCGGGTTGCCTCGACCACGCCCGTCAGGTGTTCGTCCATTTGCCTCGCCGGCCATGGACTCGGACGAAGAGGAGGAGCAGATGTTCGTCGAGCTTATGCAAGAAGAGATGACAGCAGCCGCCCAAGACGACGAGCACATGATGATCCTTGGTTGCTTGGCAAGCATGTACGTCGGACTGGCAACTGGTCGACGTGGTGGGTCGGCACGAGGTCGCCGAAAGTGCAAGCCGAGACAGCGAATGGAGGGCTACTGCATGTTGTACGCCGACTACTTCGTCGACAATCCATTGCACTGTGAGAGTGTTTTCCGGCGTCGTTTCAGGATGAGCAGAAAGCTATTTCTGCAAATTGTGTATGCCATCCGCCACTTTGATCCCTACTTCAGATGCAAGACGGATTGCACTGGTTTGGTTGGATTTTCGTCACTGCAGAAGTGCACAGTGGCTATGAGGATGCTGGCGTATGGAGCTCCCGGTGATACGCCGACGCCAACTAGTTTGTCTTAATTTGTTTGAAAAATTGTGAAATTGTGTGCTTCATTTGTTTCAGCACTTGTTAAACATTGTACTGATTATCGCTGAATTTGTTTCAGCAATTTTCGTACTCTTGTTTGCCGAACTTGTTAAATTTTATGTTGAATTTGTTTGAAATATGTCAAATGGTCGAGGTTGGGGGTTTCCTGCCGGGGGGACGGCTGGAACTTCGGCGCTCCCCACGCCAAATCTTCATCCAATCCGGACGAAAATTTCGCCGGATTCGGGCGTGGGGAGCGCCAACGAGTGGGGATGCTCTGATGAGTGAGTTTGCGACGATGAGAATCCGCGGCGTGAACCTCCATCCGCTAGGGGCCTAGGCCTGAGCCACCTGGGCTGGCTCGGTGGCTCCTGCCGTATGTACGGTGTACTACTACGTCTGAGCCTGACGGACGGAGGGAGGGAGTGATCGGAGCGCGCGCCGGTGCTGCGATGATGGGAGCTGATGTGAAGGCGGATGGGGGCATCTGACGGCTGAGATCCTCTGCCGCCGGTGAATTCCTGCCCCTCCACCAGGAGGCAGCGCGCCCTGCGCAGCTGTCGTAAAATAATCTTTTTACTACTCAGGGGAAGATAATCATATTTTTCGCCTTGGCCGGCGGGTGGCGAGCAATATCCAGCACGGCCTCTCCGCGTATCTACCTGGCCCTGGCCGCCACCCGATAGCGTTGCAGTGTCTCCGTCGTATCAAGCTGACATATATTGTACGGCCAGCGACCGACGGGATCAACGCCGCGTCTAGCAGTACGCACGCGCGCTGGGACAAATCCATCTTGCCTGGTATGGTATCCGCGAGAGTCCGGGCTGCACGTCTCGTCGTGTCCCATACCCGCTTCAAGGAATAAAGGTGCCTGCCTCCTTTAGCCTGAACATGTATTCATGCAGTTATCACAGCCTCAACGTGCGAAACTGGATGATCCTGGATCACCACCCTAGTAGCATGGATTGATGGATCATCGGCAAGAATCGCTTGGAGTAGTTAGGGCGCGTCCGGGTAGGTCGAAGCGGATAAAAACGCGGATGGCCGCGGCGTCCGGGACGATTCAAACCCGGCATAAATCTGGGTTGAGTTTGCGTGGCCGCGGACGCCGAAGGCTGGTCGCTCGCGTCCGCCCCTTGTCCGCCCCTGGCCCGCGTGTCATAGGCATAAATAAGTTTTTTTTTCATTAAAAAGAACACATTATATTTTTTTAGTCAACTACTTCTATCCTAATACGTACGGGGCCGGCGGCCTTGCCGGCGACTACTCGCCGGCTCGCTGTCGGGGCCGTGGATTTCACTCGACGCGGGCGGCCTGTACGCGTGAGGATCCCACTCCAGCTTACGAGCTGGGGCGCGGCGGAGGCCTTCATCCTCCTCCTTTCCGTCTGCGCGCCTCGGGCGCGCTCGCGCTCCGCCTCCTGCGGCGGCACCATCCGCTTCCCGCATAGCTCCAGCTCCTGCAGGGCGGCGCGTTCCACAGCAGTGCGCGCCTCCAGGCGGACGCGGCCTGGGCCTCGTGGTTCTCGTTCCTCCGGCGCATGTGCTCTTATCGGTCGCGCTCCGCCGACGCAGCCGCCTCCCGGGCGCGCCGCTCGGGCGAGGGCATCTGGATGAGGTGGTCGTTCTTCTGCCCGAGGAGGTCGCTGCTGTCCACAACTGGCGAGTGGTTGACGTGGGAGGTACGAATCTCTTGTGGTGTAGCTTTTCTTCGTTCCCCGGCAATGGCGCCAGAAAATAGCTTGATGTCTACGCACGCTTCTTTTCTTGTAGACAGTGTTCGGCCTCCAAGAGCAGAGGTTTGTAGAACAGCAGCAAGTTTCCCTTAAGTGAATCACCCAAGGTTTATCGAACTCAGGGAGGAAGAGGTCAAAGATATCCCTCTCAAGCAACCCTGCAATCATGATACAAGAAGTCTCTTGTGTCCCCAACACACCTAATACACTTGTCAGATGTATAGGTGCACTAGTTCGACGAAGAGATAGTGAAATACAAGTAATATGGATGTATATGAGTGGTAATAGCAATCTGAATAAAATATGGCAGCGAGTAAACATGCAACAGAACAGTAAATAAACGGAGATTCGATGTGTGGAAACAAGGCCTAGGGATCATACTTTCACTAGTGGACACTCTCAACATTGATCACATAACTGAAACTACTCTACACTCTTTTGTTGGATGACAAACACCATTAATTATGTAGGGCTACAAGAGCACCTCAATGCCGGAGTTAACAAGCTCCACAACATTCGATGTTCATATTTAAGTAACCTTAGAGTGCATGATAGACCAACGCAATTATACCGAGTACTAACATAGCATGCACACCGTCACCATCAGGCTATGAAAGGAGGAATAGATCACATCAATACTATCATAGTAATAGTTAACTCCATAATCTACAAGAGATTACAATCATAACCTATACCAAGTACTACATGATGCACACACTGTCAACATTACATCATGGAGGAGGAATAGGCTACTTTAATAACATCACTAGAGTAGCACATAGATGATATTCAACTAGATCACAAAGAGAGAGATGAACCACATAGCTACGGTAGAGCCCTCATCCCCAGGGGAGAATTACTCCCTCCTCATCATGGAGACAGCGATGGCGGTGAAGATGGCGGTGGAGATGGCTTCCGGGGGCAATTCCCCGTCCCGGCAGGGTGCCGGAACAGAGACTTCTGTCCCCCGAATTGGAGTTTCGCGATGGCGGCGGCTCTGGAAGGTTTTCTGGTGTTTCGTCAATCCGTCCCGATGTTTTAGGTCAGGGAGGCTTAAATAGGCGAAGAGGCGGAGTCGGAGGGGCCACGGGGCCTCCTCACACTAGGGGGGTGACACGCGTACAGCACGCGACCGTTGGGAACCCCAAGTGGAAGGTGTGATGCGTACAGCAGTAAGTTTCCCTCAGTAAGAAACCAAGGTTTATCGAACCAGTAGGAGTCAAGAAGCACGTTGAAGGTTGATGGCGGCGGAGTAGTGCGGCGCAACACCAGGGATTCCGGCGCCAACGTGGAACCTGCACAACACAACCAAATTACTTTGCCCCAACGTGACAGTGAGGTTGTCAATCTCACCGGCTTGCTATAACAAAGGATTAGATGTATAGTGTGGATGATGATGTTTGCAGAAAACAGTAGAACGAGTATTGCGATGGGATTGTATTCGATGTAAAGAATGGACCGGGGTCCACAGTTCACTAGTGGTGTCTCTCCCATAAGATAAATAGCATGTTGGGTGAACAAATTACAGTTGGGCAATTGACAAATAAAGAGGGCATGACCATGCACATACATGTTATGATGAGTAGTGTGAGATTTAATTGGGCATTACGACAAAGTACATAGACCGCTATCCAGCATGCATCTATGCCTAAAAAGTCCACCTTCAGGTTATCATCCGAACCCCCTCCAGTATTAAGTTGCAAACAACAGACAATTGCATTAAGTATGGTGCGTAATGTAATCAACAAATACATCCTTAGACATAGCATTGATGTTTTATCCCTAGTGGCAACATCACATCTACAACCTTAGAACTTTCTGTCACTGTCCCAGATTTAATGGAGGCATGAACCCACTATCGAGCATAAATACTCCCTCTTGGAGTTACAAGTAACGACTTGGCCAGAGCCTCTACTAATAACGGAGAGCATGCAAGATCATAAACAACACATAGATGATAGATTGATAATCAACATAACATAGCATTCGATATTCATCGGATCCCAACAAACGCAACATGTAGCATTACAAATAGATGATCTTGATCATGTTAGGCAGCTCACAAGATCCGACAATGATAGCACAATTAGGAGAAGACGGCCATCTAGCTACTGCTATGGACCCATAGTCCAGGGGTGAACTACTCACACATCACTCCGGAGGCGACCATGGCGGTGAAGAGTCCTCCGGGAGATGATTCCCCTCTCCGGCAGGGTGCCGGAGGCGATCTCCTGAATCCCCCGAGATGGGATTGGCGGCGGCGGCGTCTCTGGAAGGTTTTCCATATCGTGGCTCTCGGTACTGGAGTTATTCTCGACGAAGGATAATGTAGGCGGAAGGGTAGGTCAGGGGGCGCCACGAGGGGCCCAGACGCTAGGGCCGCGCGGCCCAAGCCTTGGCCGCGCCGCCCTACTGTGTGGCCGCCTCGTTGATACGTGTCCGACGTATCGATAATTTCTTATGTTCCATGCCACATTATTGATGATATCTACATGTTTTATGCATACTTTATGTCATATTTATGCATTTTCCGGCACTAACCTATTAACGAGATGCCGAAGAGCCAGTTGCTGTTTTCTGCTGTTTTTGGTTTCAGAAATCCTAGTAAGGAAATATTCTCGGAATTGGACGAAATCAACGCCCAGGGGCCTATTTTCACACGAAGCTTCCAGAAGACCGGAGAGAAGACGAAGTGGGGCCACGAGGCGGCGCCACAGTAGGGCAGCGTGGCCCAAGCCCTGGCCGCGCCACCCTAGCGTGTGGGCCCCTCGTGACTCTCCCGACTCTGCCCTTCCGCCTACAAATAGCCTTCGTCGCGAAACCCCCAGTACCGAGAGCCACGATACGGAAAACCTTCCAGAGACGCCGCCGCCGCCAATCCCATCTTGGGGGATTCAGGAGATCGCCTCCGGCACCCTACCGGAGAGGGGATTCATCTCCCGGAGGACTCTACGCCGCCATGGTCGCCTCCGGAGTGATGAGTGAGTAGTCTACCCCTGGACTATGGGTCCATAGCAGTAGCTAGATGGTTGTCTTCTCCTTATGTGCTTCATTGTCGGATCTTGTGAGCTGCCGAACATGATCAAGATCATCTATCTGTAATGTTATATGTTGTGTTTGTTGGGATCCGATGAATAGAGAATACTATGTTATGTTGATTATCAATTTATATCTATGTGTTGTTTATGATCTTGCATGCTCTCCGTTATTAGTAGAGGCTCTGGCCAAGTTTTTACTCTTAACTCCAAGAGGGAGTATTTATGCTCGATAGTGGGTTCATGTCTCCGTGAATCTGGGGGACTGAGAGAAACCTCTAAGATTATGGATGTGCTGTTGCCACTAGGGATAAAACATTGATGCTATGTCTGAGGATGTAGTTATTGATTACATTACGCACCATACTTAATGCAATTATCTGTTGTTTGCAACTTAATACTGGAAGGGGTTCGGATGATAACCTGAAGGTGGACTTTTTAGGCATAGATGCATGCTGGATAGCGGTCTATGTACTTTGTCGTAATGCCCAATTAAATCTCACAATACTCATCATATCATGTATGTGCATGGTCATGCCCTCTCTATTTGTCAATTGCCCAACTGTAATTTGTTCACCCAACATGCTATTTATCTTATGGGAGAGACACCACTAGTGAACTGTGGACCCGGTCCATTCTTTACATCTGAAATACAATCTACTGCAATTGTTCTACTGTTCTCTGCAAACAATCATCATCCACACTATACATCTAATCCTTTGTTACATCAAGCCGGTGAGATTGACAACCTCACTGTTTCGTTGGGGCAAAGTACTTTGGTTGTGTTGTGCAGGTTCCACGTTGGCGCCGGAATCCCTGGTGTTGCGCCGCACTACATCCCGCCGACATCAACCTTCAACGTGCTTCTTGGCTCCTACTGGTTCGATAAACCTTGGTTTCGTACTGAGGGAAAACTTGCCGCTGTACGCATCACACCTTCCTCTTGGGGTTCCCAACGGACGCGTGTTGTACGCGTGTCAAGCAGATTTTCTGGCGCCGTTGCCGGGGAGATCAAGACACGCTGCAAGGGGAGTCTCCACCTCGCAATCTCTTTACTTTGTTTTTGTCTTGCATTATTTTATTTACTACTTTGTTTGCTGCACTAAATCAAAACACAAAAAAATTAGTTGCTAGTTTTACTTTATTTACTATCTTGCACTCTATATCAAAAACACAAAAAAATTAGTTACTTGCATTTGCTTTACTTATTTCAACATGTTTCCTTTTAATTTTACTGTAAAAGATATACCTGTGGGACAAGGGTCTATAATTGGGAGAGATAATATAGAAGAATTTTTCACCCATGTTAGTATGCATGAAGATCTTAAAGATATACCCCTTGCAAAAGCTGTCCCTACTTATGAAGATGCCTCTGTTTGTTTGGTACGCATGATGGAAGCTAGATTTATTAGTCTCAACCCCATGATACAACACATGTTTCTTACACTTTCTGATATGGAGAGGGGAGAGAAGAGAGATTTTGTTCTAAAAGTCTTAGTGCGAGAATTTGCGGATATAGCTAAAGAAGCTAGAAAAGTTTTTAGTAAGCATGATAGGCTTGGCGTGATCACCGATTTTAAAAGAACACTTGAAAAGATGGATATGGATATAATTAAGTATACTAATAATGTTAATAATGGTGGGGAGATTAAAGCACCAATACCATGTAAGCTCCTAGCAATGCATGAGGCACTAGAAAATAACTACGCTTGGCTTGTTCCTGAAAATTTATTTGATGAGAGTAGCAAGCCCAAGACTAATGAAAAGGGAGCCGCTGAAACTTATGTATCCAATATACTATGCATGGTTGAGAAAACTCCACACCCCGCTGTAGATGCTCCATCTTTTGATAACACTTGATATACACTTTCTGCGCCTAGCTGAAAGGCGTTAAAGAAAAGCGCTTATGGGAGACAACCCATGTTTTTACTACAGTACCTTTATTTTATATTTGTGTCTTGGAAGTTGTTTACTACTGTAGCAACCTCTCCTTATCTTAGTTTTGTGCATTGTTGTGCCAAGTAAAGTCGTTGATAGTAAGGTTCATACTAGATTTGGATTACTGCGCAGAAACAGATTTCTTTGCTGTCACGAATCTGGGCCTAATTCTCTGTAGGTTACTCAGAAAATTATGCCAATTTACGTGACTGATCCTCATATATGTACGCAACTTTCATTCAATTTGAGCATTTTCATTTGAGCAGGTCTGGTGCCTCAATAAAATTCATCTTTACGAACTGTTCTGTTTTGACAGATTCTGCCTTTTATTTCGCATTGCCTGTTTTGATATGCTTGATGGATTTTTCGATTCCATTGACTTTCAGTAGCTTTGTGCAATGTCCAGAAGTGTTAAGAATGATTATGTCACCTCTGAACATGTATATTTTGATTGTGCACTAACTCTCTAATGAGTTGTTTTGAGTTTGGTGTGGAGGAAGTTTTCAAGGATCAAGAGAGGGAGATGATACAACATGATCAAGGAGAGTGAAAGCTCTAAGCTTAGGGATGCCCCGGTGGTTCACCCCTGCATATATCAAGAAGACTCAAGCGTCTAAGCTTGGGGATGCCCAAGGCATCCCCTTCTTCATCGACAACATTATCAGGTTCCTCCCCTGAAACTATATTTTTATTCCATCACATCTTATGTACTTTGCTTGGAGCGTCGGTTTGTTTTTGTTTTCGTTTTGTTTGAATAAAATGGATCCTAGCATTCATTGTGTGGGAGAGAGACACGCTCCGCTATTGCATATGGACAAGTATGTCCTTAGGCTTTACTCATAGTATTCATGGCGAAGTTTCTTCTTCGTTAAATTGTTATATGGTTGGAATTGGAAAATGATACATGTAGTAATTGCTATAATGTCTTGGATAATGTGATACTTGGAAATTGTTGTGCTCATGTTTAAGCTCTTGCATCATATACTTTGCACCTATTAATGAAGAAATACATAGAGCATGCTAAAATTTGGTTTGCATATTTGGTCTCTCTAAGGTCTAGATAATTTCTAGTATTGAGTTTGAACAACAAGGAAGACGGTGTAGAGTCTTATAATGTTTACAATATGTCTTTTATGTGAGTTTTTCTACACCGCTTCATCCTTGTGTTTGTTTCAAATAGCCTTGCTAGCCTAAACCTTGTATCGAGAGGGAATACTTCTCATGCATCCAAAATACTTGAGCCAACCACTATGCCATTTGTGTCCACCATACCTACCTACTACATGGTATTTCTCCGCCATTCCAAAGTAAATTGCTTGAGTGCTATCTTTAAAATTTCCATTCTCTATCTTTGCAATATATAGCTCATTGGACAAATAGCCAAAAAACTATTGTGGTAATGAATATGTACTTATGCACTTTATCTCTTATTAAGTTGCTTGTTGTGCGATAACCATGTTCCTGGGGACGCCATCAACTACTCTTTGTTGAATATCATGTGAGTTGCTATGCATGTCCATCTTGTCTGAAGTAAGGGAGATTTACCTCTCATTTAATGGTTAGAGCATGCATATTGTTAGAGAAGAACATTGGGCCGCTAACTAAAGCCATGAATCATGGTGGAAGTTTCAGTTTTGGACATATATCCTCAATCTCATATGAGAAAATTAATTGTTGCTACATGCTTATGCATTAAAGAGGATTCCATTATCTGTTGTCTATGTTGTCCCGGTATGGATGTCTAAGTTGAGAATAATCAAAAGCGAGAAATCCAATGCGAGCTTTCTCCTTAGACCTTTGTACAGGCGGCATAGAGGTACCCCTTTGTGACACTTGGTTAAAACATGTGCATTGCGATAATCCCGGTAATCCAAGCTAATTAGGACAAGGTGCGGGCACTATTAGTATACTATGCATGAGACTTGCAACTTGTAAGATATAATTTACATAACACATATGCTTTATTACTACCGTTGACAAAATTGTTTCTTGTTTTCAAAATCAAAGCTCTAGCACAAATATAGCAATCGATGCTTTCCTCTTTGAAGGACCTTTCTTTTACTTTTATGTTGAGTCAGTTCACCTATCTCTCTCCACCTCAAGAAGCAAACACTTGTGTGAACGGTGCATTTCTTCCTACATGCTTGCATATTGCACTTGTTATATTACTTTACATTGACAACTATCCATGAGATATACATGTTATAAGTTGAAAGCAACCGCTGAAACTTAATCTTCCTTTGTGTTGCTTCAATGCCTTTACTTTGAATTATTGCTTTATGAGTTAACTTTTATGCAAGACTTATTGATGCTTGTCTTGAAGTACTATTCATGAAAAGTCTTTGCTATATGATTCATTTGTTTACTCATGTCATTTACATTGTTTTGATCGCTGCATTCATTACATATGCTTACAATAGTATGATCAAGGTTATGATGGCATGTCACTCCAGAAATTATCTTTGTTATCGTTTACCTGCTCGGGACGAGCAGAAACTAAGCTTGGGGATGCTGATACGTCTCCGACGTATCGATAATTTCTTATGTTCCATGCCACATTATTGATGATATCTACATGTTTTATGCATACTTTATGTCATATTTATGCATTTTCCGGCACTAACCTATTAACGAGATGCCGAAGAGCCAGTTGCTGTTTTCTGTTGTTTTTGGTTTCAGAAATCCTAGTAAGGAAATATTCTCGGAATTGGACGAAATCAACGCCCAGGGGCCTATTTTCACACGAAGCTTCCAGAAGACCGGAGAGAAGACGAAGTGGGGCCACGAGGTGGCGCCACAGTAGGGCGGCGCGGCCCAAGCCCTAGCTGCGCCACCCTAGCGTGTGGGCCCCTCGTGACTCTCCCGACTCTGCCCTTCCGCCTACAAATAGCCTTCATCGCGAAACCCCCAGTACCGAGAGCCACGATACGGAAAACCTTCCAGAGACGCCGCCGCCGCCAATCCCATCTCGGGGGATTCAGGAGATCGCCTCCGGCACCCTGCCGGAGAGGGGATTCATCTCCCGGAGGACTCTACGCCGCCATGGTCGCCTCCGGAGTGATGAGTGAGTAGTCTACCCCTGGACTATGGGTCCATAGCAGTAGCTAGATGGTTGTCTTCTCCTTATGTGCTTCATTGTCGGATCTTGTGAGCTGCCGAACATGATCAAGATCATCTATCTGTAATGCTATATGTTGTGTTTGTTGGGATCCGATGAATAGAGAATACTATGTTATGTTGATTATCAATTTATATCTATGTGTTGTTTATGATCTTGCATGCTCTCCGTTATTAGTAGAGGCTTTGGCCAAGTTTTTACTCTTAACTCCAAGAGGGAGTATTTATGCTCGATAGTGGGTTCATGTCTCCGTGAATCTGGGGGAGTGAGAGAAACCTCTAAGATTATGGATGTGCTGTTTCCACTAGGGATAAAACATTGATGCTATGTCCGAGGATGTAGTTATTGATTACATTACGCACCATACTTAATGCAAGTGTCTGTTGTTTGCAACTTAATACTGGAAGGGGTTCGGATGATAACCTGAAGGTGGACTTTTTAGGCATAGATGCATGCTGGATAGCGGTCTATGTACTTTGTCGTAATGCCCAATTAAATCTCACAATACTCATCATATCATGTATGTACATGGTCATGCCCTCTCTATTTGTCAATTTCCCAACTGTAATTTGTTCACCCAACATGCTATTTATCTTATGGGAGAGACACCACTAGTGAACTGTGGACCCCGGTCCATTCTTTACATCTGAAATACAATCTACTGCAATTGTTCTACTGTTCTCTGCAAACAATCATCATCCACACTATACATCTAATCCTTTGTTACAGCAAGCCGGTGAGATTGACAACCTCACTGTTTCGTTGGGGCAAAGTACTTTGGTTGTGTTGTGCAGGTTCCACGTTGGCACCGGAATCCCTGGTGTTGCGCCGCACTACATCCCGCCGCCATCAACCTTCAACGTGCTTCTTGGCTTCTACTGGTTCGATAAACCTTGGTTTCATACTGAGGGAAAACTTGCCGCTGTACGCATCACACCTTCCTCTTAGGGTTCCCAACGGACGCGTGCTGTACGCGTGTCACTCGTCGCCCCACTTCATTTCCCTTTCGGACTTCTGGAAGCTTCATGGAAAAATAAGATCCTGGGCGTTGATTTCGTCCAATTCCGAGAATATTTCCTTACTAGGATTTCTAAAACCAAAAACAGCAGAAAACAGCAACTGGCTCTTCGGCATCTCGTTAATAGGTTAGTGCCGGAAAATGCATAAAAATGACATAAAGTATGTATAAAACATGTGTGTATCATCATAAAACAAGCATGGAACATAAGAAATTATCGATACGTTGGAGATATATCAGCATCCCCAAGCTTAGTTCCTACTCATCCCGAGTAGGTAAACGATAACAAAGATAATTTCTGAAGTGACATGCTATCATAATCTTGATCAATACTATTGTAAACACATGAGATGAATGCAGCGATTCGAAGCAATGGTAAAGACAATGAGTAAACAATTGAATCATATAGCAAAGACTTTTCATGAATAGTACTTTCAAGACAAGCATCAATAAGTCTTGCATAAGAGTTAACTCATAAAGCAGTAAATTCAAAGTAAAGGCATTGAAGCAACACAAAGGAAGATTAAGTTTCAGCGGTTGCTTTCAACTTGTAACTTGTATATCTCATGGATATTGTCAACATAAAGTAATATAATAAGTGCAATATGCAAATATGTAGTAATCAATGCACAGTTAACACAAGTGTTTGCTTCTAAGACAGAAGGAAGTGGGTAAACTGACTCAACATAAAAGTAGAAGAATGGCCCTTCGCAGAGGGAAGCATTGATTGATGTATTTGTGCTAGAGCTTTTATTTGAAAACAAGAAACAATTTTCTCAACGGTAGTGATAAAGCATATGTATTATGTATATTATATCCTACAAGTTGCAAGCCTCATGCATAGTTTACCAATAGTGCCTGCACCTTGTCCTAATTAGCTTGGATTTACATGGATTATCATTGCATATCATATGTTTTAACCAAGTGTCACAAAGGGGTACATCTATGCCGCCTGTACAAAGGTCTAAGGAGAAAGCTCGCATTGGATTTCTCGCTCTTGATTATTCTCAACTTAGACATCCATACCGGGACAACATAGACAACAGATAATGGACTCATCTTTAATGCATAAGCATTCAACAACAAATAATATTCTCATAAGAGATTGAGGATTGTTGTCCAAAACTGAAACTTCCACCATGGATCATGGCTTTAGTTAGCGGCCCAATGTTCTTCTCTAACAATATGCATACTCAAACCATATGATCATGATAAATCTCCCTTACTTCAGACAAGATGAACATGCATAGCAACTCACATGATATTCAACAAAGGATAGTTGATGGCGTCCCCAGGAACATGGTTATCGCACAACAAGCAACTTAATAAGAAATAAGATACATAAGTATATATTCAATACCACAATAGTTTTTAGGCTATTTGTCCCATGAGCTATATATTGCAAAGACAAAGAATGGAATTTTAAAGATAGCACTCAAGCAATTTACTTTGGAATGGCGGAGAAATACCATGTAGTAGGTAGGTATGGTGGACACAAGTGGCATAGTTTTTGGCTCAAGGATTTTGGATGCACGAGAAGTAATCCCTCTCAATACAAGGCTTAGGCTAGCAAGGTTATTTTAAGCAAACACAAGTATGAACTAGTACATCAAAACTCACATAAGAAACATATTGCAAGCATTACAAGACTATACACTGTCTTCCTTGTTATTCAAACCATTACTAGAAAATATCTAGACCTTAGAGAGACCAATCATGCAAACCAAATTTTAGCAAGCTCTATGTATTTCTTCATTAATAGGTGCAAAGTATATGATGCAAGAGCTTAAACATGAGCACAACAATTGCCAAGTATCACATTATTCAAGACATTATACCATTTACCACATGTAGCATTTCCTGTTTCCAACCATATAACAATTTAACGAAGCAGTTTCAACCTTCGCCATGAACATTATGAGTAAGGGATTTCTATTTTCGTGCCCCTGGTTCGTTAGTTGTACTCAGTTTTCCCCAGCCTCTTAACTTTTCCTCAGTTTTCCCCTCCCTCTAGTTTGAAACCCCTCGCAGAGGCTCGGACGGGAGGGTTGCCGTCTGGTCAGAGGCCTTCCGTTACCGGTGACGGCTAGGGAGCCGCGGTGGTTTTGACTTGACCGTTGCTTTCAAAATGTGTTGACTATTGACCGAAGAGCTGACCCAAAGCTTTCCCCTCCGCCCGAGACTGGAGGAGCTCAGACACCGCCCCTCCGCCGCCACGCCATCCTGCCCACCTACCTTATGGCGTCGTCCGCCGCCGAGCCGACCCCGCCCCCGCCCCCACCACCACCCCCGGGCTCCGCCTCCACCTCTTTGAAATTCTGTCTGGTGTGCCACCTATTCCCGTCAGCCGTGGAGAAGATTGGGAATCGGAGGGATCTAACGCATGGATTCCATCTGGGTAAGCATCGTCTGCCTATGTGAATTAACAGTAGGCAGTTTTTGAGCGCCAATCGTTGTTGCTCAACTAACTGCGTTGCTTTTCGAATAGGATGGATCCAGCGCTGGCTTTTCGGCTGGTGGTTAGGCTGGATTCTAGCTTTACGCGTGATTCTAAACGCTGTAAGACTGGGTTTGACTTCCTTGCGGTGGTTGCAACCACCATCTCGTTAAGGGATTTCAAAGCTAACATCTACGATGAGTACCCCTGGAGCTCTTTCGATGCAGTTCATTTCGAATATTTCAACAGCCCGGAGGGAAGATTTGTTCCACTAATTTCCGAAGATGATCTGGGAATTCTTTTTGCTTTGAATGCTTCTTGCCGGTTCGGTAAAATTTGTATCCATGTGGACAGGGGCCAGGCATCATCTGGTGCTGGGGCATCATCAGGTGGTCGGGCATCATGTCTCTCTACTGCTGCTGCCTCTGCTAAGAGGGGGCGCCGTGGCGCTCCGTGTAGGGCCACAACAGCACCATCTCGTCCCCAGTGCTAGTGGTAGCCGTGATCGTTCGTACGGTCGATGTGGAGGACGATGCGGACATTGAGGATCGGTCTCCTCAAGATGATGAGGATGAGTTGATGTTTCCGAATTGGTAGATCGATGCAAGAAGGTGCAATGGAGGATCAATACATGGAAGATATTGCTTTTGGTGCCAGATTTGATGACACTGATGATGAAGAGAAGAATGAGAATGATGACAACCTCGTTTTAGCTGATTACGAAGGTGAAGACTTGCCAACAATTGAGTGGAACAGGGAGAATCCCCAGCTTGCAGAAGGCACCGTGTTTCAAACGATGATGGACTGCCGTAATGCAATTACTACATATCATATTCTCACTAAGAATAATTATGAGGTTATTAAAAGTGAGCCAGGTAGGTTCACAATTAAATGCCCATACCAAAGGTGTAGGTTTAGGCTGCATGCATCCACAATGCGCAGAAGCAGCTTGGTTCAGGTACTACGCCAACCAGTTGTGTATTTAGATCACGGTGTAAACTTTGTTATCTATTACCGACATCCCTTATCATTATGTTTCAGATAAAGAAGAATAAGGAGATCCATAGGTGTCCACCTCTAGGGGGAGAGCTAGAGCTGAAAACAAAGCTACCGAAGACTAGGTGGTTGGCAGATATAATCCTAGATTGGCTGAGAGAAAATCCTTCACTTGGTCCAACAGCACTCGTAAAAAAGGTGGTTGAGAAGTATAAAATGGAAGTACCTTACATGAGGATGTTCTATGCAAAGGAAATGGCTCTTGACAAGATCAATGGTCCATGGAATGAAAGCTTTCAGTTGCTTTACACTTTCAAAGCTGAAGTGGAGATGGCTAGTCCAGGCAGTGTTGTAGCGATAGACAAGCATACAGTTCCCTACAAATTGAAAAGTGGGAAGGTAATGCACAAGGAATGTTTTAGAAGGGCTTTTGTTTGTTTCAAAGCTTGCTGGAAAGGCTTTTTGGACGGTTGCAGGCCTTATTTGGCCGTGGATGCATCAGCTCTTCATGGCAGGTTTAAAGGACAGCTAGTTGCTGCTACTGCAGTTGATGGACATAATTGGATGTTCCATGTTGCTTATGGGGTTTTGGAGGTTGAGTCACAGGAAAGTTGGACTTGGTTTCTGCAGAATTTGCGCGACCTTATAGGTCATCCACCAGGACTTGTTATCCACACAGACGCTTGCAAAGGTTTGGAGACTGCGGTAGAAGCAGTATTCCCTGGAGTGGAGCATAGGGAATGTATGCGACACTTGGTACAGAATTTTACAAAGAAATTCAAGGGTAAAGTTTTTACTGACAACCTATGGCCAGCTTCATACACATGCAGCTCTAGGAAGCATCTGTTTCATTTGGATGTGTTGTATAAACAAAAACCTGGGGTGAAGGAGTACTTGGATGAACATCATGGTAGGGTGTGGTCAAGAAGCCAATTCAATGAAATTTGCAAGGTAGACTATGTAACAAGTAACCTTGCAGAGAGTTTCAATTCAAAGGTCAAGTCATTGAAAGGGCTTATGTTGTGGCAAATATTTGATAAGATTAGGCAGATGATCATGATAAAGATCGATCTGCGTCAAAGAATTGCATCCACAAAATATGCTGGCCATCTCATGCTCCCATCTTTGATTAAGTCTTTGCATGACAGGGCAAAACAATTGAGGATGCAATGCGTCAGAAAAGGAATGGAGGCTGAGGTAACCTACACTGACAGTCAAAACAGGCAGTGGAGGTATCCAGTGAATTTGGTTGATAGGACATGCCATTGTAGGGGATGGCAGATCCGTGGGATACCCTGCATACACGCATTGTTTTTCATGAGTGTTATAGGGGGTGAAGATGGTGAAGTTGATCAGTATGTGTCAGAGTATTTCTCTGTTGCCAAATTTAGGGCTGCATATGCTATGAATGTTCCTACCTTGTTGGGAAAAGACCAATGGATGAAAGTTGATCCAGGCTTCAAACTGTACTCTCCAGTATTGACTAGACCGGCAGGTAGGCCGAGGAAGAATAGGATCAGAGCTAGTGTAGAGGGTGGTGCACCGATTCGAAAACGTAAGTGCAAATGTTGTGGAATCCCTGGACACATTGCTAGGCTTTGTAAAAATGGAGTTGACCCAGCTTTTGGAATGGAAGATCAGGCGGGAGCAGCAAATGCAGAGGAGAATGAAGCAGCAATTCAACTTGAGATTGAAGCAGCAGTTCAACATGAGGAGATTGAAGCAGCAAATGCAGAGGAGATTGAAGCAGCAATTGAACATGAGGAGATTGAACCGATGGATCGAGAGCAGAGGGAACAGATGGATGTAGAGCTGCTTCAACCGATGAGTCTAGAGGAGAAGGAACAGTATAATCGAGAGTGCGCCGAAAGTGCTATGGCCCAGATTATTGCTAACTTTGAAGAGCAGATGGTAGAAGAAAAAGCACAAGCTTCGCAGAAGAAGAAGAACAAGAAAGAGGGCAAAAGGAAGGTAGACACCGGTAATATCCCTGGTACGGTTACCCGGAGTAAGGTGGTGGCCCCAGCGAGTAACACCAGGAGCAAGAGAAAGATTTTATTCTGAACAACTAATTTGAATTTGTATGAACAATTTGTATTGGGGTTCCCTTTGTATTGGGGATGCCTTTGTGTTGAACAATTTTAATTTCTATGAACAATTTGAATTAGTATGAACAATTTGAATTTGTATGAACAATTTGTATTGGGGTTCCCTTTGTATTGGGGATCCCTTTGTGTTCAACAATTTGAATTTGTATGAACAATTTGTATGCCACATTTAAGCCACATTTATCATTTTTCTAGGGTTTAGGGTTTTAGGGTTTAGGGTTTAATTCAAAATAATTCAAAACATGGTGGAACCTTCCCATGGAGTCTTGTTATGTTACCTACAACCTAGAGAAATAATAATGGAAAAGGAAATATAGAGATATGAAGTTTTTATGCCAAAAGCTTCAAAACCGCTTCCTAGTCCATGAGCTACTAGCTATGAAGATGCAGGGCTTTCTGCTCAATACACCTCCCAAATACCCACTTTGCCTACAAACTTTGTCCAAATGAGTCCAAATTCGTCACACTTGTGTATCTTTGAATTGCAAACAATATCTAGTCGGCCAAAATGTAATATATTGTTCAAATAACACAATTTTACAATTTTTATGCCAAAAGCTTCAATTTCCCTTAGTCCCTTTATTATTTGGGTGCCCCTGTTTTACTTAGTGTTACTCAGTTTTCCCCTCCGGGCCCACTTGTTTTACTCAGTCCTACTCAGTTTTGCCCTTCCGATAAACATTTCCTCACTTTTCCCCCTCTTAGTTCTACTCAGTTTTCCTAACTTGTACTCACTGGCTGATCTCTGATTGGTCGAGATGTATGTCACATGGATCTTGGTTGATTGAAAGCTCAACGAACGCTTGCACCGTACGATCATTTATGATCGGACGGCCTGTATATCTCTCTCTACCACGATGGACGCATACGGAGACAAGAGCAGAGCACATACCTACCAACCCTGGCAGTCGCATATTCCAGTCGCATCTTCCTCTCTCCTCTTTCCTCTCTTACTCCGGCGGTCGCAGCGGCGCGGATCTAACCGTGTGTGCGGCGCCGTGCGGCGGCGCGGATCTAACCGTGCGTGCGGTGGCGTGCGGCGGCGCGGATCTAAGAGTGCCGGTGAGGATCTAACCGTCAGAAATAGTTGAAATGTCTCTCTCCGTCTCACTTTCGTTTCTCTTCTCAGATCTGTTGAATGATGAAGGACAACAAGACGGCGGCCTTGCCGACAGTGGTCATCGATGCCACGAACATGGAAGCCATCGCCTACAACATCGCTTCGGCGGCGCAGATCCAACATTCAATGTCGGAGGCTGTTGATGTCGCACTTCCGTTGCCCTCCTCGGATCCGTTGCTGATGAAGGACAACAAGACGGCGGCCGTGCCGACAGTGGTCATCGATGCCACGAACATTAAAGCCATCGCCTACAACATCGCTTCGACGGCGCAGATCCAGCATTCAATGTCGGAGGCTGTTGATGTCTCACCTCCGGTGCCGAGAGTGCGAATCGATGCCAAGACGATTGAAGCCATCGTCTACAACCGCGCTGCAAAGCCGCCGTTCCAGCCCTCCGCAGATCCGTCGCTGATGAAGTACACCAAGACAGCGGCGGTTCCGACAGTGGTCATCGATGCCACGAACATTGAAGCCATCACCGATAACATCGCTTCAATGGCGGATGGCGCAGATGACCACCCTCAGCCGCCCGTCGTCCCGGCCTTTCTTTCCCATCGCTGCGCGGCCGTGTTCGATGCCGCAAATTGAGATAAATTATGATAAATTTGTATTTTTCAATTTCCAATTGGGATAAAATTGTTCGAAATACTACCACCGTCTCAAAAAAAGCTTCTCCACGTTCTTGATGTGTCCATGTACATCCGTATGTATGATTTGAATTCTATCCCAACTTGATTGGGAAGATATTGATATGTATTTGATCCGGAGGCTGGTACATGCTTTCACTTTTGGGATCCCTTCACTTTTATAAAATGTTCATGCATGCTAAAATTATCGCGCGCATTACATGGCACAACTAGGAAATTGTACGCCAAAATACAGTGCTTAGAGCCACAACAAAATACAGTGGTTAGAGCCATCTACTGAATAACAATTCTATACTAAATCGTCTACCAGAACCACATAACTGCTAGGACAGGGATGACACCTAATAAAACTGCCCAGATGAATCTACTTTTCCCCTCTCCCATCACTTTAAGTTCATGTTATAGATTTTCTACCACTTGATCAAATACAGCAAGATCTGTCTCAACTCTCAACTTCTCCTTGCGAATAAGCTCTGAATTCTTCTTTTCTTCCTCCACAATACGCTTCAGCTCGAATATCATCAGGTTTTTACGGGCCAATTCTGCGGTGTCCCAGCATACCACTGCATGTTGTAGTATACAAGTCGTTGATATGATCTTTGTGAAGGGACTTCTTCACAATTTGCCATATCCCTCAGAGTGGTACAACAGAAACATTGCAGGTCATAACACTCCATATATTATTACAAACATGATCTTAACAAGTTGGTATTCTCACAGGTCCTATGAGAACACCCTAATATACTACTTAAGTACGATTACAACTCATAACCAAATATAAAGAGAGCTCAACAACTTATTTAGGTAAGTTCTACGTTGCTCGGCTCTATGATGCTAGGGTATATCACTACTCCTCCACCTCCGTGTCATCAGGTCCGTAGACTATCCCATAGTCTACTCCTTCCACTCCGCTGGTAAGATCAGGTTCCTCGTAGACCAGCTCGTAACTTCCTTCTGGTGCTCCATCGTTGATGGCCTCCACTTCTGGATCACAGTCTAGCAAGGGTGTCGAAAGAAAGTGAGTACATGGGTACTCAGCAAGTTCTAAAAGAGTAAAAAGGTGTTTGATGCACTAGCTACGACCATTGATCAGGAAATCGCAGGTCAATGCATGTTTTGAAATCATTTCTTCAAAAGGTTGCTTTTATTATGAAAACTATGCCCGTCAGTCTTCACAGGTTGACTAGAACTTCGTGGAGTTCCTTTCCTGCCGCGTTCGCAGTTCCCTTCCCGGAACAAGGAGTGACAGCCACAATTTGATACACTCTGCAGAGGTGCGTTACTTTTCCCACAAGAGATCTCACCCTTTTTGCCATCCGCGGGGACTTGCCCCCATTCACACTTCCTTTGGTGTGACGCCAGGTATAAAGATCCAAGCCCACACCGCCTTCTCCGCGACTGCAAACCCACCCTTTTGTCCGACCCTACACCCCAAGTAGACTTCTTCCGATAATACGGCATTACTCACGGTGTACTCCGGACAATCCATCATAGATCGTAGAGCTTATCATCACTAATGGATGGGGATTTAAAAGGCTATCCCAACCTATTACGGTAGTGCCTCCAACACCCCGCCAGCTCTACCAATCCGTTGGCGTGCAGAAGGGAAAAGATACGGCTGGCTTCCCCAGAGCCATTATAGATCTCATGGTCAACGCGGTTTGTACGGCGCTAGAATCACTGGACGGCATTGGTAATTAATCCTAGGGTGATATAACCCATGCAATGGAACCTCCACCATATCAACACATACCATGGTTCCATTGCCAGCCACATAGTCATATTCATAGTTGGAAAGTAACATTTTATTTGCGATGCAGGAATGATAAGTATATAGCTTTGCATTAAAGTAGTAGAAAATAATCAAGTTGACATGAGCAAGGGTGAACTTGCCTGTGGACTGCGAGATAGTGCAGTTCAATGCAGTTGATGGAACCTGGACCTCGGGTTCTGTAAGAAGCATCATTGTCCGGTAAGGACAATGTTATAAAATCCAAATAATGCAATCATGAATGTATTATTTTAGGTTGAATCCCTTTACCCCGCTGAGTTATAGTAATTTAGGGTTGAGTTAAGATTTATGCCTTTGGCAGTAACTTGCAATTGATTTAAAAGTGTAAACCATTTTAACTCCCATAAAGTAAGATACTTCAAAGTAAAACTACTTTACTTGGTGATTCCTTTACTCATTCCAAAAATAATTTGAAATCATAGAGTTACCTCTATAGTTTTTTGAATAAAAAGGAATATAGTCTTTTTTTCTTGGAAAAATACCTTTCTCAATAGAAATGACTTGGAATAGTAGAATTTCATTTTGAAATGTTTGAAAATAAGTATTTGAATTTATTTGAGATTTTTCCTTGAATTTTAAATACAAGGAAATAATAGTTTAAAATTCCAAGTTATTATTTAAATTCTTTAAATTCATAATTTTGAATTTGTTTCTTAAATTCTATTTCATATTTTATTCTGGTTAAGATTCATTTTTCATTCACTAATCCAATTTTTAATGGATTTTTAGAGTTGTATTTTATTTACTAAAAATTGGTGAAATTCTGATTTTTTTCTAAAAAGTAAAAAGACAGAAATACCCCTGGCCCCTATTGGGCCAGCCCACTTAACTAAGGCCCATGGGACAGCCCACTAAGGCTAGTCCCATTATGGGTCGGTGGCGCCGAAGCGGCCCACCTCACTCACTCGCTCGTCTCTCTCACTCGTTCGTCCCTAACCCTAATCCTCTCGCGACGCCGTGGCGATGGCGTCGCCGCCATGGCCGCCGCCACGCTCCGGCCATCTCCGTGCTCCCCTGCCATAGCCACCTACCAAATCGGGACCGCCGCGAGACGATCTACCGATCTGTCCGCGTGGTTTCCCCCATCTCTTCCTCTCCTGGCGAATCGCCCCTCTCTGGATCTCGTGGAGAATCGCCTCTGGCGATTGATGATCTCCGACGACCTCTCGTCCTCGCCGTCGACGTGTGCGCCTCCGAGACTGACCTGGCGCGGGTGCTGCTCGCAGTACCTGTGCCGTCGTCTCTGGTGCTCTACTACGGTGCTGTGTTCGTGTTCGTCGGCGTAACGCCGGCGCCTACCCTGGCTTTGCAGCTGCTATGGCCGCGCGAGCACTGCCTCGCCATGCCCTAGCTTCTGCCACCAGGCGCGTGTAAGTAATCTACACCTCCTCCTACTCTTCTCCATGCCTGTGCGCCTCTCCAAGCTACTGTGCTTCTTCTTCCTTATGTTCTGTTGCTTTCTGCTGATCCTGTGATCACACAGAGCTCTGCCATGGTTGCTTAATCTTCCTATGCCTCCATTTGCTGCAAGCTCATGGCCAAATCACCAGTTTCTGGTACTGGCTAGTGTTGCCTTGCTTGCTGTACATGCTCTGTTTGCTTATCTGTTGCTCCTAGCCTACTCAAATCTTGCTATGCTCTGCTGTGCTTGCTTATGAGCTTGCTATGCCATGCTGTACTTGCTTAGGGCTTGCTTGTGCTTACTGGCATGTTATACTTGCTTGTCTAGGTGTACTGTGGTGCATCAGTGACACTTGTGAGTGCCAGTGGTGCCTGTGAAGTGCTTCTGTGCTTCCTGTGTAAGCTAATGATCCATTGGATCAACCATTGCTTGTTGGCTAGCTTATCTGTGTGGCTTGACTTGATTCAATTGATCCATTTGATCAATTAAATGTCAGTGATGGATTACTGATTAATTCTGTGGCTAAGTGATTCATTTTCCTTGGTGATGCTGATGCTCAAGCATCACTATGCTACTGCATACATGTGCTATTGCTTGCTCTAGCTCACTAGACTAGATCCAGTGGCTATGATGCAGTGATTGGTGCTATGTTGCCCTACAGTGTGCTACTGTCAATAATTAGTATGGATCTGTGATAAATTCATGCTTGAGTAAATTGATTTATGATGAACTGCTTATGCAGTGATGATTTAAATGTCTTGCTTGTATATGAATTTGCTATTCATGATTGTTTAGCAAGCAAATGAATCTGAATCCATTTCTGGATAATGATGTGCTATAGTTGGCTTTATTTTAAATGGTGCTAAGTGTGATGTGACCTCAGTAGCCTTGCTACTGATTGGTTGCTCACCTATTTGATTGGATCTTGTGGCTACTCAACCTTTGCTTGCATATTTGGGGATCATACTAGATATGAATGCCAATATGCTTGCCTGATGAAATCTAGGGTTTACTGATGGTTACATGCTTAGGATTTACTGTGTAGTCTGTATTAGCTGCTAATCATTGCAACACATCTACTGGTGCTTATCTGTGCATAATATCTTGCTAGTGTGTGCATCTGTGCATGATTGCTAGCTTCTGTGCACAAGATTTGTATCTGGATGATTTCCATTTTTAGTGGCTTATAGACTAGCAGTGATCCTTGGTGAAAACCAGGTGATGATCTACCCATTTGAGCATCTGCTCAATCCCATGACTATGTCATGCATATTGTATGGATCAGATCCATTGGATCTATCCAGGAACTTGGTATACCTTGTTCCAGCTCCTAGAGTGAAATATTTGGTTGTTGCAGACTTTTGTTTTGTGCACAGCCCTTCACCTCCAGATTCTGGTTGATCTTCTCAGGTCACCATGATTCCTGGTGATGAGTGGTTGTGTGTTGGTTTTGTTCTTGGCAAGAACTGGGTGAACTTGTGTTGGCTCTAGCTTCACCCTTACCTGGTGAATTATCCTATCTGGTCGATTGTCATGGTTCTAGGGTTTGTGTTCTATTTATATGATCCCTACTTCTACTCTGACCATGACACACAAGGCCTGGTTACTTTGTGACTCAGCTGTTGCATCCTTGCTGTTGCTTGATCAGCAACAGCCCTCATATGCTGAAACTTGAGCCCACTGTGGCTGCTCAGGTTTGGTCTGCCTTGGTCTTATCTTGTGCTGTCCAGGAATTTGGACAAGCACAAGTGTGCAGTGACAGTGTTCACTGTCCAAACTGAATTTTTGTGATGTTGTGCTAACTGTCCAAACTGAATTTCTAACACTTACATTCTGGTCTAGCACTTGTTATTTGTTTTGCAGGTTTGAAGTGAATTATGGCCAGAAGATCATCCTCAAGTCACTTAGTCTAGGTTTTAGTTTAGAACCAACTTGTAATTTTCCCTTTTTATTTCTGTTTATTATTCCTCAATTCTTGTATCAAGAATATTGTAAAGACCTTGTAATTTGTGTTGTGTATCAATAAAGCTCAAGTTTTGTTTATGAGCTTTTGTCTTATGTAATGTTTATATTCTTGATTAAATATTGTATTTGATATTCAATTTGTAATTCAAAGTCATTTGAATTTATAAGTTGTGTTTGAATTATGAATTCATTATTTATATTGTGTGATGCTTATTGTTAAATGTGTTAACACTTGTCAAATGCACTCATTCCCCAAAGCAATAAGATACAAAAGAGATCATGTCGAAATTTCCCCAACTCACATTGCCTAACCCTAAGTGCAAAATGAGAGAGAACCTCGATCCCTCTTAGGTTTTGTTGCAATAAGGCGCGAAAATTTCCCCCGTTTTGCGATGAAATGCACATCCCATTTCTAAATCTACCCTTCGTTGTTCCTATGTTCTGGGTTATTACAGCCTCTCCCCCTTAACAAAAACTTTGTCCCGAAGTTAAGATTGGTACCTGAACATCTCGGGGTAAGACTTCCTGAGTTCTTCTTCCGTCTCCCAAGTTGCTTCTCGCTCAGGATGATGTTGCCATTGAACCTTGCAATATTTGATTGCTCTGTTTCTTAACTTCTTCCATTGTACTTCTAGGATCTTTTTCGGTCTTTCCACATAAGTTAGGTCAGATTGCAATTCTATTTCTTCATATATAATAGGATCATCCGGTGCCTTCAAACACTTTCTGAGTTGTGATACATGAAACACATTGTGAACTTGACTTAGTTGCGCTGGTAATTCCAACTCAAAAGCTGTTCCTCGATTCTGACTGAGTATCTTGAATGGTCCTATATATCGAGGACTTAACTTTCCTTTCACTCCGAACCTCTTAAGTCCTTTCATTGGACTAACCTTTAAATAAACCATGTCTCCCACTTTCGGTTCCCAAGCCCTTCTTCTTTGGTCGGCATAACTCTTTTGACGACTCTGCGCCATTTTGAGTCTATCCCGGATCACCTCGATGACTCCTTGTCTCTCCTTGATGTAGTCCGGTGTAAACTCCTTGTTTTCTCCGGTTTCAAACCAACAAATTGGTGATCGACACTTCCTTCCGTACAATGCTTCGTACGGTGCCATCTGGATGCTACTCTGATAACTATTGTTATATGAGAATTCCGCTAAAGGTAAATGGTCCTCCCATGAGCCTCCAAAGTTCAGAGCACAAGCTCTAAGCATGTCCTCAAGTATCTGATTGGTTCTTTCGGTTTTTCCTCCGGTTTGTGGATGATAAGCGGTACTGAAATCCAACTTGGATCCCAAAGCTTCTTGGAGTTGTTTCCAAAATGCTGATGTGAAAATTGAACCTCTATCTGAGACTATTTTCTTGGGTACTCCATGCTTACTCACAATCTCCTTCACATATATATCCACAAGCTTTTCTGCAGTATCCTTTGTATTTACGGCTATGAAATGAGCACTCTTGGTAAGCCTGTCCACTATTACCCATATCATATCCTTCTTCTTACTAGTCATTGGTAGACCAGTAACAAAATCCATTCTGATTTCATCCCATTTCCACTCCGGTATCTCTAGTGGTTTGAGTAATCCCGCAGGACTCTGATGTTCTGCCTTCACTCGTTGACATGTATGACATTCCGAGACATATTGTGCTATTTCTCTTTTCATGTTGTTCCACCAGAACTTAGTACTTCCCGGATGTATTGAATAAGGGGTTTCATGTACTTCCTTTAATATGATTGACTTCACTTCTGGATCATCCGGTACACATATCCTTTTCTGAAAGTATAATGAATCAAAATCCCCTAGATGGAATTCCGATGGTCTTCCCTCTCCAATCCTTTTGATTTCTTCTTGGATGAACAAATCATCCGCTTGTTTTCGGATAATCTCATACTTCAAGTCTGAGTACATCTCATCCATAATCCTCATGGTTGCTATACTTCCCTTAACATCACCTTGAATAAACAAAATCTGAGCATCCTCTAGCTCTTTCTGAAGTTCCTTTGGAATCTCCCATTCTGTTGGTTGGTTTTCCGTACTCTTCCTGCTTAAAGCATCTGCTACTACATTAGCCTTGCCTGGTGTATAGTTGATTGTAAGGTCATAGTCCTTAATCAACTCTAACAATCTCTTCTGTCTCATGTTTAATTCCTTCTGAGTGAAGAAATATTTCAAACTTTTATGATCGGTGTATAACTCACACTTGGATCCATATAAAAATTGTCTCCAACTCTTTAAAGCATACACAACTGCCGCTAACTCTAGATCATGTACTGGGTAGTTATGTTCATGTGGTTTCAACTGTCTTGATCCATAAGCTATTACCTTCCGATCTTGCATAAGAACACATCCAAGTCCATTCTTGGAAGCATCACAATACATCGTATAATCCTTTCCTGGTTCAGGAACTGCTAACACCGGTGCTGTGGTTAACTTATCTTTGAGTGTTTGGAAGCTGGCTTCACACTCATCCGTCCACTCAAATGGAGTATTTTTCTTGAGTAACTTGGTCATTGGTCCTGCAATCTTCGAAAATCCCTCTATGAATCTCCGATAATAGCCTGCCATACCAAGGAATCCTCGTATCTCCTTAGCATTTTTAGGTGATTTCCATTCCAATACGGACTGAACCTTGCTTGGATTCACCGCTATGCCTTCTTTGGTTATGACATGTCCAAGAAATTCAACACTATCTAACCAAAATTTGCACTTGCTGAACTTTGCATAAATCTGATGTTCTCTCAAAATTTGCAGAACTATCTTCAAATGCTTGGCATGTTCTTCTTTATCTTTGGAATAGATTAGAATATCATCTATGAACACTATCACAAACTTGTCCAAGTACTTCATGAATATCTTGTTCATCAAATTCATGAAAATTGCTGGTGCATTTGTTAGTCCAAATGGTACAACCAAGTATTCATGGTGTCCATACCTTGATACGAACGCTGTTTTTGGCACATCCTCCTTCTTGATCTTGATTTGATGGTATCCTGACCTTAAATCTATCTTCGAGAAGACTCCAGCTCCTTGAACTTGATCAAAAAGATCTTGGATTCTAGGTAATGGATACTTGTTCTTGATAGTTACATTGTTCAGATTTCTGTAATCTCCACACATTCTCTTTCCTCCATCTCTTTTATCCACAAAAATAACTGGTGTACCCCATGGTGACACACTTTCTTGAATGAATCCCTTCTGTTCTAACTCATCAATCTGAGCTTTCAGTTCCACTAATTCCTTTGGATCCATCTTATATGGTGGTTGAGCTATTGGTGCTTTGCCTGGAATCAGATCAATTGTGAATTCTATCTCCCTATCGGGTGGCATGCCCGGTAGTTCCTTATGAAATACATCTTGAAACTCATTCACTACAGGGATATCTTCAATTCTCACCTCCTTCAGACTATTGAGTTCCAAACCTATCTCCAACTCACTGTATTTATCTCCTTGGAACACTATTCGACCTCCGATGGAGTTGCGAAGTGATACTGTTTTGTCTCCACAGTTAATCACCGCTCCATTCTTTGTCAACCAATCCATCCCTAGGATGACAGATATGTCCTTCATGGGTATGATGAATAGGTCCGCGAAATACACACAGTCACATATGGTTAGGACTTGTGCTTCTTTCACGTGGGTTACTAAGATCGTTCCCCCCGCAGATAGAACAATTATAGGGGTTTCTAACTCAGAACATCTAAGCCCGAATTTTTTTCCACAAACTCCAATGCAAGAAATGACGTGGTTGCTCCAGTATGAAATAAGACTTTGCCAGGATGAGTAAGAATGCTTAGCGTACCTAAGACTGTTTGATCTGACTCTTCCGCTTGTTCCAAAGATGTGCAATTCAGCTTTCCATAAGGCTTTCCCCTCTTGTTGTTGTTGTTGTTGTTGTTGTTGTTGCGGTTGTTGTTGTTGTTGCGGTTGTTGTTGTTGTTGTTTCCACCTCGTCCTCCTGAGCTCTGTCCGCTCCAAGACGCCTTGTTTGGACAATCCGGCTTGATGTGTCCATCCTTCCCACAACCATAGCAAATGATTCTGGGTTTCTGACAATCCTTCTGCATATGACCCCTTAGGCCACAATTGTTGCAGATGATCTGGTTGATTGGATTCCGACTCTGACCTCCCCGGTTGTATTGATTACCAGTAGTAGGTCGGTATCGGGGTTTGAAATTCCGATCAGGTATTGGTTTACTAATTGGGTACTTCCTTGGCTCAATACGAGCCCTCTTCCTCCTGTCCTCCTGGACTTGCCGGTAATCATCCTCAAAAGTGATTGCCGAGTCAATCAGTTCCTGGAATTCGGCAGTCCGTGCCAACCTCAGTTGCATCTTCATGTATGGATTCATGCCTTTCATGAACCGCTTCTTCCTCTTCTCCTCCGTATCAACATCCTCAGGTGCATACCTGGATAGCCTGTTGAAATCCCGAACATACTGCATGATGGGTGCAGTGTTCTGTCGTAGTTCGTCAAACTCCCTCTTCTTTAGCTCCACCACGCTGTCCGGAACATGGGCATCCCAGAACTTCTTCTTGAACTCCTCCCAGGTGAACACCTTATCTGGAGGGTGTACTGCTACAAGGTTCTCCCACCATGACGCTGCTGGTCCTGACAACAGATAAGTAGTATATCTAATCTTCTCCTCATCGTTGCAACCAACGATCTTCAGCTTCCGTTCCGTATCCATGAGCCAATCTTCAGCGTCCATTGGTTCTGGAGCTGATGTAAAAGGTAGTGGTCTTGCATTTTGGAAGTCTGATAGAGTTACTCCCTTGCCTTCATTACCCCTATCATTGATGACGTGGGTAAAGAAGTCTTGCATGTTCTTGCTTTGACTTTCCTGATAACGCCTCATGTCCTCCTCCATTGCTCTCATATACTGTTGGAAGTCTGGGTGCATCATTGGGTGTGGTGGTGGTGGTGCATTCTCTGCTCTAGCTGCTGCATCTGCCTCCTCTTTTTCTCTTGCCTCCCGCTCTCTGCGAGCCTCTTCGGTTTCTACTAACGCCATGTTCCCCCTAGTCCTGTAACAAAGAGCGATTACTCATAATTACACCATGCAAATGTTTTCTGAGCTCAACTCATTGCCCAGAACTAGTCACACAATGAAATGAAGAAGCAAATACAAAACAAACATTTATTATGCATATACTTTGTATATTACATAACACACACACACATATATTACATGTGGTATATATAAACCACTTATTTGGCTCAAAGCCCAAGCCAACGGGAATTTAAAATACGTTCTATTACAATACCACCTAGATTACTTTATTCTTCCTTGGAGCTCTACTCCTCATCATCATAACTCGCCTCCGCGTACATCCCTGGGGTCCATCCGGTACAGCGGTTTGTCTTCCGAACACCGTCCGGAATGAAGGTCCTTCCAGTAGGTATGTAGTCTGAATCGGACGAAGTGCCGAGACAGAGATCTGTCATGCCAAAGTAACTGGATAAAGACTCATATGTATCCCCAGTGGGATACAGCTCACCTTCTTCTGCCATCCATGGAGGATTCCTACTCACTTGACCTCTCATCTTCTTCTTCTTCTTTTTCTTGGTTCCAGAACTCTCACCTACGACGTACTGGGATGTTTTGGGTAATCCCATCTCCAGATCTAAAGAAATGGAGTTGGTGTCTTTCTCTTCCTGCCCAAAGCTTTGGTTACCGTTCTGGTTAACCGTGCCTCCTTCATCCTCTGAATCACAAGTGATGGGTTCTCCTTCATCTCCAAATGGTTCCCCGAAACGCCAACCAGTCGAATTCTCGATTGGTGACTCTGAGCAGTCTAGGTTCCTGGAATCATCTCCCCCATATCCAGACTCATATGATGCTGACACATGTGGATAGTGTGGAACAAAGTTGGGTGTGAGTGGATCTTTATGGGACAACTGGTCACTCAAATCTACATAGCTGTCTAGGCTAAAGAAAGGTGTAGTATGTTGTGGTTGTGCCCTTAGATCACGCATCCGAGTTTGGACTTTATCAGGGTCTGTGAACTCAGCTAGCATGTGGTCAATCTCACCCCTCATCTTCATGTGTAAAAGGTACATCGTGGTCAATAAAGACTTATAGCTATCCATGTGCTGTGCTGCAGCTTCAGGACTTCTGTGTGCTAACACCAGATGATTCAGAGTGGGATCCTCATCTTCCTTGGCATGAGGTATATGAGAAAACTCTGAACATAACAATTCTACTGACTTGTGCTGCCTTATCTCAAGGATAGCCTTGAATAGGCCCATGTGGTAGGCTGTGGTGATAGTTTTGGCTTCTCCGAATGGCATTACACGACTCATCAGCAGTTTTGTCGGTAGTTGGACCGATACTCTGCACTTGGCTAGGATCTCCCCATCATAGTAGGTATACTTGATAACAGGTATCCGTGGGTCACAATGAAGTTCCTTCAGCATCCCACACAGGAGAGCTGTGATTGGTCCATCATGATCGCCGAGCCATCCCTCAACCTTCCTCAAAATCCTTTTAGGAAAAGTGTTCGCCATTATGGCTGTATACAAAAGCAGAATATTAGTAGTGATGATGCATCATAATAGCTATAATAAAGAATTATCGCACTAAAATATATGGTTTTGCTATTCTCATGTGAATAATCACCATATTTCTAGAGAATCCTTTACTATTTCTACTAGACTCCTACAGGTTTCTTCCCTATACTAGGTTTTTCCAACCTAAGGTCGCAACATTTGCTCACGATACCATTGCGGTGACCCAGCATACCACTGCATGTTGTAGTATACAAGTCGTTGATATGATCTTTGTGAAGGGACTTCTTCACAATTTGCCATATCCCTCAGAGTGGTACAACAGAAACATTGCAGGTCATAACACTCCATATATTATTACAAACATGATCTTAACAAGTTGGTATTCTCACAGGTCCTATGAGAACACCCTAAGATACTACTTAAGTACGATTACAACTCATAACCAAATATAAAGAGAGCTCAACAACTTATTTAGGTAAGTTCTACGTTGCTCGGCTCTATGATGCTAGGGTATATCACTACTCCTCCACCTCCATGTCATCAGGTCCGTAGACTATCCCATAGTCTACTCCTTCCACTCTGCCGGTAAGATCAGGTTCCTCGTAGACCAGCTCGTAACTTCCTTCTGGTGCTCCATCGTTGATGGCCTCCACTTCCGGATCACAGTCTAGCAAGGGTGTCGAAAGAAAGTGAGTACAGGGGTACTCAGCAAGTTCTAAAAGAGTAAAAAGGTGTTTGATGCACTAGCTACGACCATTGATCAGGAAATCGCAGGTCAATGCATGTTTTGAAATCATTTCTTCAAAAGGTTGCTTTTATTATGAAAACTATGCCCGTCAGTCTTCACAGGTTGACTAGAACTTCGTGGAGTTCCTTTCTCGCGCTGTCAGTTCCTTCCCGGAACAAGGAGTGACAGCCACAATTTGATACACTCTGTAGAGGTGCGTTACTTTCCCCACAAGAGATCTCACCCTTTTTGCCATCCGCAGGGACTTGCCCCCGTTCACACTTCCTTTGGTGTGAGGCCAGGTATAAAGATCCAAGCCCACACCGCCTTCTCCGCGACTGCAAACCCACCCTTTTGTCCGACCCTACACCCCCAATAGACTTCTTCTGATAATACGGCATTACTCACGGTGTACTCCGGACAATCCATCATAGATCGTAGAGCTTATCATCACTAATGGATGGGGATTTAAAAGGCTATCCCAACCTATTACGGTAGTGCCTCCAACACCCCGCCAGCTCTACCAATCCGTTGGCGTGCAGAAGGGAAAAGATACGGCTGGCTTCCCCAGAGCCATTATAGATCTCATGGTCAACGCGGTTTGTACGGCGCTAGAATCACTGGACGGCATTGGTAATTAATCCTAGGGTGATATAACCCATGTAATGGAACCTCCACCATATCAACACATACCATGGTTCCATTGCCAGCCACATAGTCATATTCATAGTTGGAAAGTAACATTTTATTTGCGATGCAGGAATGATAAGTATATAGCTTTGCATTAAAGTAGTAGAAAATAATCAAGTTGACATGAGCAAGGGTGAACTTGCCTGTGGACTGCGAGATAGTGCAGTTCAATGCAGTTGATGGAACCTGGACCTCGGGTTCTGTAAGAAGCATCATTGTCCGGTAAGGACAATGTTATAAAATCCAAATAATGCAATCATGAATGTATTATTTTAGGTTGAATCCCTTTACCCCGCTGAGTTATAGTAATTTAGGGTTGAGTTAAGATTTATGCCTTTGGCAGTAACTTGCAATTGATTTAAAAGTGTAAACCATTTTAACTCCCATAAAGTAAGATACTTCAAAGTAAAACTACTTTACTTGGTGATTCCTTTACTCATTCCAAAAATAATTTGAAATCATAGAGTTACCTCTATAGTTTTTGGAATAAAAAGGAATATAGTATTTTTTCTTGGAAAATTACCTTTCTCAATAGAAATGACTTGGAATAGTAGAATTTCATTTTGAAATGTTTGAAAATAAGTATTTGAATTTATTTGAGATTTTTCCTTGAATTTTAAATACAAGGAAATAATAGTTTAAAATTCCAAGTTATTATTTAAATTCTTCAAATTCATAATTTTGAATTTGTTTCTTAAATTCTATTTCATATTTTATTCTGGTTAAGATTTATTTTTCATTCACTAATCCAATTTTTAATGGATTTTTAGAGTTGTATTTTATTTACTAAAAATTGGTGAAATTCTGGTTTTTTTCCTAAAAAGTAAAAAGACAGAAATACCCCTGGCCCCTATTGGGCCAGCCCACTTAACTAAGGCCCATGGGACAGCCCACTAAGGCTAGTCCCATTATGGGTCGGTGGCGCCGAAGCGGCCCACCTCACTCACTCGCTCGTCTCTCTCACTCGTTCGTCCCTAACCCTAATCCTCTCGCGACGCCGTGGCGATGGCGTCGCCGCCATGGCCGCCGCCACGCTCCGGCCATCTCCGTGCTCCCCTGCCATAGCCACCTACCAAATCGGGACCGCCGCGAGACGATCTACCGATCTGTCCGCGTGGTTTCCCCCATCTCTTCCTCTCCTGGCGAATCGCCCCTCTCTGGATCTCGTGGAGAATCGCCTCTGGCGATTGACGATCTCCGACGACCTCTCATCCTCGCCGTCGACGTGTGCGCCTCCGAGACTGACCTGGCGCGGGTGCTGCTCGCAGTACCTGTGCCATCGTCTCTGGTGCTCTACTACGGTGGTGTGTTCGTGTTCGTCGGCGTAACGCCGGCGCCTACCCTGGCTTTGCAGCTGCTATGGCCGCGCGAGCACTGCCTCGCCATGCCCTAGCTTCTGCCACCAGGCGCGTGTAAGTAATCTTCACCTCCTCCTACTCTTCTCCATGCCTGTGCGCCTCTCCAAGCTATTGTGCTTCTTCTTCCTTATGTTCTGTTGCTTTCTGGTGATCCTGTGATCACACAGAGCTCTGCCATGGTTGCTTAATCTTCCTATGCCTCCATTTGCTGCAAGCTCATGGCCAAATCACCGGTTGACGTGCTTGGCCAGTGTTGCCTTGCTTGCTGTACATGCTCTGTTTGCTTATCTGTTGCTCCTAGCCTGCTCAAATCTTGCTATGCTCTGCTGTGCTTGCTTATGAGCTTTCTATGCCATGCTGTACTTGCTTAGGGCTTGCTTGTGCTTACTGGCATGTTATACTTGCTTGTCTAGGTGTACTGTGGTGCATCAGTGACACTTGTGAGTGCCAGTGGTGCCTGTGAAGCATAGTTTTAAAAACCGAACCGGACCGGCGGTCCGACCGGAAAAAACCGGAACCAGCACCTTCACCGGTCTGTTAGGCGCACTCGACCGGACAAGGAAGCGAACCGGCAATTTTGCGGTCTAACCGCCGGTTTTTATCTGAACCAGAGCAAACCGGAAGCAGGTCCAACCGGTCAGACAATATAATTATGTCCGCGAGTGGAAAAATAAAGTGGTGGCGCTAGGATTCGAACCCAGGATGTCCAAGTTCAGCAAATTTGCTCGGCGTGTACGTGGTAAACACCAATCCCATCCTACTTTTGTGATTATATCATGGACGTCAATCTATTTGATATGGTATTTCTCTGTTATATTACTAAAAATAATAATTAAATTTTAATTACCGATTCATCTATTGAACCGAGTGAACCAACGGTTGGACCAGTGAACCGTGAACCGTGAGTCTTACCGGTTTGGTCACCGGTCCAGTTTTTAAAACTATGCTGTGAAGTGCTTCTGTGCTTCCTGTGTAAGCTAATGATCCATTGGATCAACCATTGCTTGTTGGCTAGCTTATCTGTGTGGCTTGACTTGATTCAATTGATCCATTTGATCAATTAAATGTCAGTGATGGATTACTGATTAATTCTGTGGCTAAGTGATTCATTTTCCTTGGTGATGCTGATGCTCAAGCATCACTATGCTACTGCATACATGTGCTATTGCTTGCTCTAGCTCACTGGACTAGATCCAGTGGCTATGATGCAGTGATTGGTGCTATGTTGCCCTACAGTGTGCTACTGTCAATAATTAGTATGGATCTGTGATAAATTCATGCTTGAGTAAATTGATTTATGATGAACTGCTTATGCAGTGATGATTTAAATGTCTTGCTTGTATATGAATTTGCTATTCATGATTGTTTAGCAAGCAAATGAATCTGAATCCATTTCTGGATAATGATGTGCTATAGTTGGCTTTATTTTAAATGGTGCTAAGTGTGATGTGACCTCAGTAGCCTTGCTACTGATTGGTTGCTCACCTATTTGATTGGATCTTGTGGCTACTCAACCTTTGCTTGCATATTTGGGGATCATACTAGATATGAATGCCAATATGCTTGCCTGATGAAATCTAGGGTTTACTGATGGTTACATGCTTAGGATTTACTGTGTAGTCTGTATTAGCTGCTAATCATTGCAACACATCTACTGGTGCTTATCTGTGCATAATATCTTGCTAGTGTGTGCATCTGTGCATGATTGCTAGCTTCTGTGCACAAGATTTGTATCTGGATGATTTCCATTTTTAGTGGCTTATAGACTAGCAGTGATCCTTGGTGAAAACCAAGTGATGATCTACCCATTTGAGCATCAGCTCAATCCCATGACTATGTCATGCATATTGTATGGATCAGATCGGATCTGTCCAGGAACTTGGTATACCTTGTTCCAGCTCCTAGAGTGAAATATTTGGTTGTTGCAGACTTTTGTTTTTGTGCACAGCCCTTCACCTCCAGATTCTGGTTGATCTTCTCAGGTCACCATGATTCCTGGTGATGAGTGGTTGTGTGTTGGTTTTGTTCTTGGCAAGAACTGGATGAACTTGTGTTGGCTCTAGCTTCACCCTTACCTGGTGAATTATCCTATCTGGTCGACTGTCAAGGTTCTAGGGTTTGTGTTCTATTTATATGATCCCTACTTCTACTCTGACCATGACACACAAGGCCTGGTTACTTTGTGACTCAGCTGTTGCATTGCCTTGCTGTTGCTTGATCAGCAACAGCCCTCATATGCTGAAACTTGAGCCCACTGTGGCTGCTCAGGTTTGGTCTGCCTTGGTCTTATCTTGTGCTGTCCAGGAATTTGGACAAGCACAAGTGTGCAGTGACAGTGTTCACTGTCCAAACTGAATTTCTGTGATGTTGTGCTAACTGTCCAAACTGAATTTCTAACACTTACATTCTGGTCTAGCACTTGTTATTTGTTTTGCAGGTTTGAAGTGGATTATGGCCAGAAGATCATCCTCAAGTCACTTAGTCTAGGTTTTAGTTTAGAACCAACTTGTAATTTTCCCTTTTTATTTCTGTTTATTATTCCTCAATTCTTGTATCAAGAATATTGTAAAGACCTTGTAATTTGTGTTGTGTATCAATAAAGCTCAAGTTTTGTTTATGAGCTTTTGTCTTATGTAATGTTTATATTCTTGATTAAATATTGTATTTGATATTCAATTTGTAATTCAAAGTCATTTGAATTTATAAGTTGTGTTTGAATTATGAAGTCATTATTTATATTGTGTGATGCTTATTGTTAAATGTGTTAACACTTGTCAAATGCACTCATTCCCCAAAGCAATAAGATACAAAAGAGATCATGTCGAAATTTCCCTAACTCACATTGCCTAACCCTAAGTGCAAAATGAGAGAGAACCTCGATCCCTCTTAGGTTTTGTTGCAATAAGGCGCGAAAATTTCCCCCGTTTTGCAATGAAATGCACATCCCATTTCTAAATCTACCCTTCATTGTTCCTATGTTCTGGGTTATTACAAATTCATCACCTAAATTGGCCACCTTCTCCTCCAAATCCATCCTCTGGCTACACCACTGGGTTGATTCATCTTGGTATGCAATGTACCATGGATCATCGGTTTGTCTGGCTAACTGTAACAATAATGGAAAAAAGAACAACTGAAATCACTCCAAAGGCCATGGCGGAACTTTCAACGGTAGTACAGAGAGCTGAAGCTAGATACCTGCACTTCCGAAGAGGTAGGAGAAGTAGAACGTGGCCACGACATGATCGAATCCCCACCCTCGCCGGTGTACCCGCTACGACCAGACATTGAGGACTATTTCGTACCTGCAAACTCCAATAAATTACGGGAACCGAATCGATTAGGGGGCGGGGGAGGCAGAAGCGGAGGTCTTACCAAGCTATACTACCAATTGGTGCACGGAACAAATCCCGGTCGTCGTGGGCGGTGGATCTGCTTGCGGCGGACTTTCCTGCGGTGGGTACAATGTGTGCGGACGAAACAAGTGCTGGAGCCGTGGTTGACGTGCAGCGCCGCAGTCCGTCTGACGCCGCCGAGGGACAGAGCCGGCGGTGCGACGAGGCGCCGGCGATGGCTGCTCCATCCGACGGTGGGGAACGAGCTGCCATCGGTTCTCCGGTCTAGCTTAAGAATAATTAATTAGCGAACTTGTTGCTTCTCTCTATGATATTCTCTAAAGACATATATCATAGCGGTAATATGTGTCTTTTCCTGAAAAATAGACGACCCCACTGGTCATTGGCTGCGGAGGCCCCACAGAGCGGCAATATATGATTTTCTCTAAATAAATAGACGACCCCACTGGTCATTGGCTGCGGCAGCCCCACAGAGCGGCAATATGTCTTCTCCTGAAAAATATATGACCCCACTGGTCATTGGCTGCGGTGGCCCCACAGAGCGGCAATATATGATTTTCTCTAAATAAATAGACGACCCCACTGGTCATTGGCTGCGGCAGCCCCACAGAGCGGCAATATATGTCTTTTCCGGAAAAATATACGACCCCACTGGTCATTGGTTGCGGAGGCTCCACAGAGCGGCAATATATGATTTTCTCTAAATAAATAGACGACCCCACTGGTCATTGGCAGCGGCAGCCCCACAGAGCGGCAATATATGTCTTTTCCTGAAAAATATACGACCCCACTGGTCATTGACTGCGGCAGCCCTGTAGAGCGGCCCCATTTGTCATTGGCAGCAACGCGTATAAAATCATGACATAAAACGGCCCACACGTCAGCGATAGATGGATGGCTGCTCGGACGTGTCTCCTGACCCTACCCGTCAGCACGAGACGGTCAGGGAGGAGCTGCCCCTGTGCGGCCCCATCCGGTCAGACTAACGGTCAAGGCCTCTGACCTGACGGCTACCGGCCGTTCCGGCACTTGTGCGTGTTTCAAACTAGAGGAGGGGAAAACTGAGGAAAAACTAAGGGACTGGGGAAAACTGAGTACAACTAACGAACCAGGGGCACGAAAATAGAAATCCCTATGAGTAAAGCTAAGGACATATTTGTCCATATGCAACAGCGGAGCGTGTCTCTCTCCCACACAATGAATGCTAGGATCCAACTTTATTCAAACAAAAAAAAAACAAACGCTCCAAGTAAAGCACATAAGATGTGATGGAATAAAAATATAGTTTCACTAGAGAAACCTGATAATGTTGTCGATGAAGAAGGGGATGCCTTGGGCATCCCCAAGCTTAGATGCTTGAGTCTTCTTGAAATATGTAGGGATGAACCACCGGGGGCATCCCCAAGCTTAGAGCTTTCACTCTCCTTGATCATATTGTATCATCATCCTCTCTTGATCCTTGAAAACTTCCTCCACACCAAACTCAAAACAACTCATTAGAGGGTTAGTGCATAATCAAAATTCACATGTTCAGAGGTGACATAATCATTCTTAACACTTCTGGACATTGCACAAAGCTACTAAAAGTTAATGGAATAAATAAATCCATCAAACCTAGCAAAACAGGTAATGCGAAATAAAAGGCAGAATCTGTCAAAACAGAACAGTCCGTAAAGACGAATTTTTTAGGTGCACCAGACTTGCTCAAATGAAAATTCTCAAATTGAGTGAAAGTTGCGTACATATCTGAGGATTACTCACGTAAATTGGCAGATTTTTCTGAGTTACCTACAGAGAATACTGCTCAAATTCGTGACAGCAAGAAATCTGTTTCTGCGCAGTAATCCAAATCATGGGTTGTCTCCCATAAGCGCTTTTCTTTAACGCCTTTCAGCTAGGCACAGAAAGTGTGAATCAAGTATTATCGAGAGATGATGCATCAACAGCGGGGTTTGGAGTTTTCTCCAATATGCATTGTATCTTATATATGTAAGTTTCAGAGGCTCCCTTTTCATTAGTCTTAGGCTTGCTATTCTCATCAAAGAAATTTTCAGGGACAAGCCAAGCATAGTTATTTTCTAGAGCTTCATGCATTCCTAGGAGCTTACTAGGTATCGGTACTTTAATCTCCCCACCATCAATAACATTATTAGTGTACCTTATTCTATCCATGTCCATCTTTTCAAGTGTTTTCTTAAAATCAGTGAACAAACCAAGCCTGTTATGCTTAATGAAAACTTTTCTAGCTTCTTTAGCTACCTCTTCAAATTCTCTAACAAGGACTTTTAAAACAAAATCTCTCTTTTCTCCCCTCTCCATATCAGAAAGTGTAAGAAACATGTGTTGTATCATGGGGTTGAGACTTATAAATCTAGTTTCTATCATGTGTACCAAACAGGCAGAGGCACTTTCATAGGTAGGGACAGTTTTTGCCAAGGGTATATCTTCAAGATCTTCATTCATGCTAACATGGGTGAAAAATGCTTATATATTATCTCTTTCAATGATAGACCCTTGTCCTACCGGTATATCTTTAAGAGTAAACTTAGGAGGAAACATGATGAAATAAACAAAAGGTAAATAAAGTAAATGCATGCAAGTAACTTTTTTTTGTGTTTTTAATATAGAGAATGCAAACAAAATAGTAAATAAAGTAAAGCTAGCAACTATTTTTTTTTTGTATTTTGATATAATGCAGCAAACAAAGTAGTAAATAAAATAAAGCAAGACAAAAACAAAGTAAAGAGATTGGAAGTGGAGACTCCCCTTGCAGCGTGTCTTGATCTCCCCGGCAACGGCGCCAGAAATTTAGCTTGACACGCGTACAGCACGCGACCGTTGGGAACCCCAAGTGGAAGGTGTGATGTGTACAGCAGTAAGTTTCCCTCAGTAAGAAACCAAGGTTTATCGAACCAGTAGGAGTCAAGAAGCACGTTGAAGGTTGATGGCGGCGGAGTGTAGTGCGGCGCAACACCAGGGATTCCGGCGCCAACGTGGAACCTGCACAACACAACCAAATTACTTTGGCCCAACGTGACCATGAGGTTGTCAATCTCACCGGCTTGCTGTAACAAAGGATTAGATGTATAGTGTGGATGATGATGTTTGCAGAAAACAGTAGAACGAGTATTGCAGTAGATTGTATTCGATGTAAAGAATGGACCGGGGTCCACAGTTCACTAGTGGTGTCTCTCGCATAAGATAAATAGCATGTTGGGTGAACAAATTACAGTTGGGCAATTGACAAATAAAGAGGGCATGACCATGCACATACATGTTATGATGAGTAGTGTGAGATTTAATTGGGCATTACGACAAAGTACATAGACCGCTATCCAGCATGCATCGATGCCTAAAAAGTCCACCTTCAGGTTATCATCCGAACCCCCTCCAGTATTAAGTTGCAAACAACAGACAATTGCATTAAGTATGGTGCGTAATGTAATCGAAAAATACATCCTTAGACATAGCATTGATGTTTTATCCCTAGTGGCAACAGCACATCCACAACCTTAGAACTTTCTCACATCGTCCTGCATTTAATGGAGGCATGAACCCACTATCGAGCATAAATACTCCCTCTTGGAGTTACAAGTAACGACTTGGCCAGAGCCTCTACTAATAACGGAGAGCATGCAAGATCATAACTAACACATAGATGATAGATTGATAATCAATATAACATAGCATTCAATATTCATCGGATCCCAACAAACGCAACATGTAGCATTACAAATAGATGATCTTGATCATGTTAGGTAGCTCACAAGATCTGACAATGATAGCACAATTAGGAGAAGACGACCATCTAGCTACTGCTATGGACCCATAGTCCAGGGGTGAACTACTCACACATCACTCCGGAGGCGACCATGGCGGTGAAGAGTCCTCCAGGAGATGATTCCCCTCTCCGGCAGGGTGCCGGAGGCGATCTCCTGAATCCCCCGAGATGGGATTGACGGAGGCGGCGTCTCTGGAAGGTTTTCCGTATCGTGGCTCTCGGTACTGGAGTTATTCTTGACGAAGGCTTATGTAGGCGGAAGGGTAGGTCAGGGGGCGCCACGAGGGGCCCAGACGCTAGGGCCGCGCGGCCCAAGCCTTGGCCGCGCCGCCCTACTGTGTGGCCGCCTCGTCGCCCCACTTCGTTTCCCTTTCGGACTTCTGGAAGCTTCGTGGAAAAATAAGATCCTGGGCGTTGATTTCGTCCAATTCCGAGAATATTTCCTTACTAGGATTTCTGAAACCAAAAACAGCAGAAAACAGCAACTGGCTCTTCGGCATCTCGTTAATAGGTTAGTGCCAGAAAATGCATAAAAAATGACATAAAGTATGTATAAAACAAGTGTGTATCATCATAAAACAAGCATGGAACATAAGAAATTATCGATACGTTGGAGACGTATCAGGGGGCGCCCCCCCTGGGCCGCGCCGCCACCACGTGTGGGGCCCCCAGGGCTCCCCTCTGGTCCCTCTTTGACTCTCTGGAAGCTTCCGGGGAAAATAAGATGTTGGGCGTTGATTCCGTCTGATTCCGAGAATATTTCCTTTGTAGGATTTCTGAAACCAATAGCAGCAGAAAACAGCAACTGGCACTTCGGCATCTCGTCAATAGGTTAGTTCCGCAAAACACATAAAATCATCATAAAGTGTGGACAAAACATGTAGGTATTGTCATAAAACAAGCATGGAACATCAGAAATTATAGATACGTTGGAGACGTATCAGCATCCCCAAGCTTAGTTCCTACTCGTCCTCGAGTAGGTAAACGATAAAAGAATAATTTCTGTAGTGACATGCTACTTACATAATCTTGATCATACTATTATAAAGCATATGAGATGAATGCAGCGATTCGAAGCAATGTAAAGACAATGAGTAAACAATTGAACCATATAGCAAAGACTTTTCATGAATAGTACTTTCAAGACAAGCATCAATAAGACTTGCATAAGAGTTAACTCATAAAGCAATAAATTCATAGTAGAAGCATTGAAGCAACACAAAGGAAGATATAAGTTTCAGCGGTTGCTTTCAACTTCAACATGTATATCTCATGGATATTTGTCAACATAAAGCAATATAACAAGTGCAATAGGTAAACATGTAAGAATCAATGCACAGTTAACACAAGTGTTTGCTTCTAAGACGGAAAGAAGTAGGTAAACTGACTCAACATAAAGTAAAAGAATGGCCCTTCGCAGAGGGAAGCATGGATTGCTATATTTGTGCTAGAGCTTTTATTTTGAAAACATAAAGAGAGCATAAAAGTAAAGTTTTGAGAGGTGTTTGTTGTTGTCAACGAATGGTAGTGGGCACTCTAACCCCCTTGCCAGACAGACTTTCAAAGAGTGGCTCCCATAAAAGATTTTTATTTTTGGGTGGCACTCCTTCCAACCTTGCTTTCACAAACCATGGCTAACCGAATCCTCGGGTGCCTTCCAACAATCTCATACCATGAAGGAGTGCCTTTTATTTTAGTTTTATTTAGATGACACTCCTCCCCACCTTTGCTTTCTCAAGCCATGGCTAACCGAATCCTCGGGTGCCGTCCAACAATCACATACCATGGAGGAGTGTCTATTTGTAAAATTATGAAAGTTAATTGATTTGGGACTGGGAACCCCATTGCCAGCTCTTTTTGCAAAATTAGTGGATAAGCGGATGAAGCCACTAGTCCATTGGTGAAAGTTGCCCAACAAGATTGAAAGATAAACACCACATACTTCCTCATGAGCTATAAAACATTGACACAAATGAGAGGTAATAACTTTTAAAGTGTTTAAAGATAGCACTCAAGCAATTTACTTTGGAATGGCAGAGAAATACCATGTAGTAGGTAGGTATGGTGGACACAAGTGGCATAGTTTTTGGCTCAAGGATTTTGGATGCATGAGAAGTAATCCCTCTCAATACAAGGCTTAGGCTAGCAAGGTTGTTTGAAGTAAACACAAGTATGAACCGGTACAGCAAAACTCACATAAAAACATATTGCAAGCATTATAAGACTCTACACCGTCCTCCTTGTTGCTCAAACCCTTACCAGAAAATATCTAGACTTTAGAGAGACCAATCATGCAAACCAGATTTTAGCAAGCTCTATGTATTTCTTCACTAATAGGTGCAAAGTATATGATGCAAGAGCTTAAACATGATCCATATGAGCACAACAATTGCCAAGTATCAAATTATTCAAGACCATATACCAATTACCACATGTAGCATTTTCTGTTTCCAACCATATAACAATGAACGAAGCAGTTTCAACCTTCGCCATGAACATTAAAAGCTAAGAACACATGTGTTCGTATGAACCAGCGGAGCATGTCTCTCTCCCACACAAGCATTTATTCAGAGAATGAAAATAAAAAATGAAAATAAAAGCACACAGACGCTCCAAGTAAAGTAGATAAGATGTGACCGAATAAAAATATAGTTTCAGGAGAAGTGATGTCTACTCACGCTTCTTTTCCTGTAGACAGTGTTGGGCCTCCAAGAGCAGAGGTTTGTAGAACAGCAGCAAGTTTTCCCTTAAGTGGATCACCCAAGGTTTATCGAACTCAGGGAGGAAGAGGTCAAAGATATCCCTCTCATGCAACCCTGCAACCACAAAGCAAGAAGTCTGTTGTGTCCCCAACACACCTAATACACTTGTCAGATGTATAGGTGCACTAGTTCGGCGAAGAGATAGTGAAATATAGGTGGTATGAATATATGAGCAGCGATACGGCGCGTAAAATACTTGATGCTACAACTCGGCGTGTGGTTGATGGTGGTAATATCACAGCAGACAGATGCGAAAGAAACAAGAAACAAGCAGTGATTGCAGTATTTAGGAACAAGGCCTAGGGATTATACTTTCACTAGTGGACACTCTCAACATTGATCACATAACAGAATAGGTAAATGCTATACTCTACACTCTCTTGTTGGATGATGAACACCACTAATTGTGTAGGATTACACGAACCCTCAGTGCTGGAGTTAACAAGCTCCACAATATTCGATATTCATGTTTAAATAAACTTAGAGTGCATGATAGATCAACACAATTACACCAAGTACTAACATAGCATGCACACTGTCACCATCACATTATGAAGGAGGCATAGATCACATCAATACTATCATAGCAATAATTAACTTTGTAATCTACAAGAGATTACAATCATAACCTACGCCAAGTACTACACGATGCACACACTATCACCATTACACCGTGCAGGGGGAATAGACAACTTTAATAACATCACTAGAGTAGCACATAGATAAATAGTGATACAAAGCACATTGCAATCATAAAGGGATATAAATAAGCACTTCACTATGCTATCCATAACAGTGAATAAGTATTCTGTGAAATATAGCCTAAGAGACCCACACGGTGCACACACTGTCACCTTTACACACGTGGGACAAGGAGTCTCCGGAGATCACATAAGTAAAATTCACTTGACTAGCATAACGACATCTAGATTACAAGCATCATCATATGAATCTCAATCATGTAAGGCAGCTCATGAGATCATTGTATTGAAGTACATAGGGAGAGAGATTAACCACATAGTTACCGGTACAGCCCTTAGCCTCGATGGAGAACTACTCCCTCCTCATGGGAGACAGCAGCGTTGATGAAGATGGCGGTGGAGATGGCAGCGGTGTCGATGGAGAAGCCTTCCGGGGGCACTTCCCCGTCCCGGCGGCGTGCCGGAACAGAGACTCCTGTCCCCCAGATCTTGGCTTCGCGATGGCGGCGGCTCTGGAAGGTTTCTCGTACCGTGGCTTTTCCGTCTCGAAGATTTAGGTCAGGGACCTTTAAATAGGCGAAGAGGCGGAGTCGGAAGGTCGACGAGGCGGCGACACAATAGGGGGGCGCGACCCACACCCTGGCCGCGCCAGCCTGGTGTGTGGGGCCCACAGGGCCCTCCTCTGGTGGCTCTCTGGTGTTCTGGAAGCTTCGTGGGATTCTAAGATGCTGGGCGTTGATTTCGTCCAATTCCGAGAATATTTCCTTACTAGGATTTCTGAAACCAAAAACAGCAGAAAACAGGAACTGGCACTTCGGCATCTCGTCAATAGGTTAGTTCCGGAAAATGCATAAAATCATCATAAAGTGTGAACAAAACATGTAGGTATTATCATAAAACAAGCATGGAACATAAGAAATTATCGATACGTTGGAGACGTATCAGCATCCCCAAGCTTAGTTCCTACTCGTCCACGAGTAGGTAAACGATAACAAAGATAATTTCTGAAGTGACATGCTGCCAACATGATCTTAATCATACTATTGTAAAGCATATGAGATGAATGCAGCGATTCAAAGCAATGGTAAAGACAATGATTAAACAACTGAATCATATAGCAAAGACTTTTCATGAATAGTACTTTCAAGACAAGCATCAATAAGTCTTGCATAAGAGTTAACTCATAAAGCAGTAAATTCATTGTAAAGGCATTGAAGCAACACAAAGTAAGATTAAGTTTCAGCGGTTTCTTTCAACTTGTAATATGTATATCTCATGGATAGTTGTCAATGCAAAGCAATATAACAAGTGCAATAAGCAAGCATGTAAGAATCAATGCACAGTTAACACAAGTGTTTGCTTCTAAGATAGAGAGAAATGGGTAAACTGACTCAACATAAAAGTAGAAGAAAGGTCCTTCGTAGAGGGAAGCATTGATTGCTATATTTGTGCTAGAGCTTTGATTTTGAAAACAAGAAACAATTTTGTCAACGATAGTAATAAAGCATATGCATCATGTAAATTATATCCTACAAGTTGCAAGCCTCATGCATAGTATACTAATAGTGCCCGCACCTTGTCCTAATTAGCTCGGATTACCTGGATTATCACCGCAATACATATGTTTTAACCAAGTGTCACAAAGGGGTACCTCTATGCCGCCTGTACAAAGGTCTAAGGAGAAAGCTCGCATTGGATTTGTCGCTTTTAATTATTCTCAACTTAGACATCCATACCGGGACAACATAGACAACAGATAATGGACTCCTCTTTAATGCATAAGCATTCAACAACAATTAATTTTCTCATATGAGATTGAGGATATTTGTCCAAAACTGAAACTTCCACCATGGATCATGGCTTTAGTTAGCGGCCCAATGTTCTTCTCTAACAGTATGCATGCTCAAACCATTCAACTCATGGTAAATCGCCCTTACTTCAGACAAGACGGACATGCATAGCAACTCACATGATATTCAACAAAGAGTAGTTGATGGTGTCCCCAGGAACATGGTTATTGCACAACAAGCAACTTATAAGAAATAAAATGCATAAGTACATATTCAATACCACAATAGTTTTTAGGCTATTTGTCCCATGAGCTATATATTGCAAAGGTAGAGGATAGAAATTTAAAGGTAGCACTCAAGCAATTTACTTTGGAATGGCGGAGAAATACCATGTAGTAGGTAGGTATGGTGGACACAAATGGCATAGTGTTTGGCTCAAGGATTTGGATGCACGAGAAGTATTCCCTCTCAATACAAGGCTTAGGCTAGCAAGGTTATTTGAAACAAACACAAGCATGAACCGGTACAGCAAAACTCACATTAAAACATATTGCAAGCATTATAAGACTTTACGTCATCTTCCTTGTTGTTCAAACCCTTACTAGAAAATATTTAGACCTTAGAGAGACCAATCATGCAAACCAAATTTTAGCAAGCTCTATGTATTTCTTCATGATACGCCCCCGACGTATCCATAATTTCTGTCGTTCCATGCTTGATTTATGACAATACTTACATGTTTTGCTTGTACTTTATAATGTTTTTATGCGTTTTCCGGAACTAACCTATTAACAAGATGCCACAGTGCCGCTTCTGTTTCACTGTTTTTGGTTCCAGAAAGGCTGTTCGGGCAATATTCTCGGAATTGGACGAAATCAACGCCAAACCTCCTATTTTTCCCGGAAGGCTCCAGAACACCGAAGAAGAGTCGGAGAGGGGCCAGAGGGCCACCACACCACAAGGCGGCGCGGGCCAGACCCTGGCCGCGCCGGCCTAGGGTGAGGCGCCCCCAGGTGCCCCCCTGCGCCGCCTCTTCACCTATAAAATCCCTTTCGACCTAAAAACACCGTACCAATTGACGAAACTCCAGAAAGACTCCAGGAGCGCCGCCACCGTCGCGAAACTCCAATTCGGGGGACAGAACTCTGTCCCGGCACCCTGCCGGGACGGGGAAGTGCCCCCGGAAGCCATCTCCATCAACGCCACCGCCTCCGCCATGCTCCGTGAGTAGTTCCCCCATGGACTACGGGTTCTAGCAGTAGCTATGTCGGTATACTCTCCCCCATGTACTTCAATACAATGGTCTCATGAGCTGCCTTACATGATTGAGATTCATCTGATGTAATCGGTGTTGTGTTTGTTGGGATCCGATGGATGATACATTATGATTAGTCTATCTATAAAGTTTGTGAAGTTATTGTTGCTGCAATCTTGTTATGCTTAATGCTTGTCACTAGGGCCCGAGTGGCATGATCTTAGATTTAAGCTCTATATGAATTGCTTAGATTGTATCTACAAGTTGTATGCACATGTCGCTGTCCGGAACCAAAGGCCCCGAAGTGACAAGAATCGGGACAACCGGAGGGGATGGCGGTGATGTGAGGGACACATGTTTTCACGGAGTGTTAATGCTTTGCTCCGGTGCTCTATTAAAAGGAGTACCTTAATATCCAGTAGATTCCCTTGAGGCCCGGCTGCCACCGGCTGGTAGGACAAAAGATGTTGTGCAAGTTTCTCATTGCGAGCACGTACGACTATATATGGAAAACATGCCTACATAATTAATAATCTTGATGTTCTTTCTTAATGCTTTATCAATCCTATCAATTGCCCAACTGTAATTTGTTCACCCAACACTTGTCACTTGTTATTGGAGAGTTACCACTAGTGTAGATCGTTGGGAACCCCGGTCCATCTCTCATCATCATATACTCGTTCTATATGTCATTGGAAGTAGTATCAACTATTTTCTGGTGCCATCGCCTCGTATTCTTTATTCTTTTGCTTTGTGTTACTATTACTATTGCTCTCATATTACTGCTGCTTTCACATCACCCCTGTTACTAGTGCTTTTCCAGGTGCAGCTGAATTGACAACTCAGTTGTTAAGGCTTATAAGTATTCTTTACCTCCCCTTGTGTCGAATCAATAAATTTGGGTTTTACTTCCCTCGAAGACTGTTGCGATCCCCTATACTTGTGGGTCATCACTTCACTAACAGGTGCAAAGTATATGATGCAAGAGCTTAATCATGAGCACAACAATTGTGAAGTATCAAGTTATTCAAGACATCATACCAATTACTACATGTAGCATTTTCTGTTTCCAACCGTATAACAATTAACGAAGCAGTTTCAACCTTCGCCATGAACATTAAGAATAAAGCTAAGAACACATGTGTTCATATGAACCAGCGGAGCGTGTCTCTCTCCCACACAAGCATGAATTTATTCAAACAAAACAAAAATAAAAACAAACAGACGCTCCAAGTAAAGTACATAAGATGTGACCGAATAAAAATATAGTTTCAAGAGAAGTGACCTGATAATTTTGTCGATTAAGAAGGGGATGCCTTGGGCATCCCCAAGCTTAGATGCTTGAGTCTTATTGAAATATGCAGGGATGAACCACCGGGGCATCCCCAAGCTTAGACTTTTCACTCTTCTTGATCGTAGTATATCATCCTCCTCTCTTGACCCTTGAAAACTTCCTCCACACCAAACTCGAAACAACTCATTAGATGGTTAGTGCATAATCAAAAATTCACATGTTCAGAGGTGACACAATCATTCTTAACACTTCTGGACATTTCCCAAAGCTTCTGAAAGTTAACGGAACAAAGAAATCCATTCAACATAGCAAAAGAGGCAATGCGAAATAAAAGGCAGAATCTGTCAAAACAGAATAGTCCGTAAAGACGAATTTTAAAGAGGCGCCAGACTTGCTCAGATGAAAATGCTCAAATTGAATGAAAGTTGCGTACATATCTGAGGATCACTCACAAAAATTTGCAGATTTTTCTGAGTTACCTACAGAGAACCCTGCCCAAATTTGTGACAGACAGAAATCTGTTTCTGCGCAGTAATCCAAATCTAGTATCAACCTTACTATCAAAGACTTTACTTGGCACAACAATGCAATAAAATAAGATAAGGAGAGGTTGCTACAGTAGTAACAACTTCCAAGACTCAAATACAAAATAAAAGTACTGTAGCAAAATAAAAACATGGGTTATCTCCCAAGAAGTGCTTTCTTTATGGCCATTAAGATGTGCTCAGCAAATTTAATGATGCACTCCCAAGAAATAGTAGTTGAAGCAAAAGAGAGCATCAAGAAGCAAATTCAAAACACATTTAAGTCTAACATGCTTCCTATGCATAGGAATCTTGTAAATAAACAAGTTCATGAAGAGCAAAGTAACAAGCTTAGGAAGATAAAACAAGTGTAGCTTCAAAAATTTCAGCACATAGAGAGGTGTTTTAGTAACATGAAAATTTCTACAACCATATTTTCCTCTCTCATAATAACTTTCAGTAGCATCATGAGCAAACTCAACAATATAACTATCACATAAAACATTCTTATCATGAGTCTCATGCATGAAATTATTACTCTCCACATAAGCATAATCAATTTTATTAGTTGTAGTGGGAGCAAATTCAACAAAGTAGCTATCATTATTATTCTCATCATCAAATATAGGAGGCATATTGTAATCATAATCAAATTTATCCTCCATAACAGGTGGCACCAAAAGACTACTATCATTATAATCATCATAAATAGGAGGCAAAGTATCATCAAAGTAAATTTTCTCCTCAATGCTTGGGGGACTAAAAAGATCATGCTCATCAAAACCAGCTTCCCCAAGCTTAGAATTTTCCATATCATTAGCAACAATGGTATTCAAAGTGTTCATACTAATATGTTCCATGGGTTTTTTAATTTTCGCATCAAACCATCCATGTCTTAACTCAGGAAAAAGAATAAAAAACTCCATGTTGCTTTCCATTATGCCAAACTAGTGTAAAACAAGAAACAAAAAGATGCAATTGCAGGATCTAAAGGAAATAGCTTCGAGTACTTACAACGGCGCCGGAAAATAGCTTAGTAGCCGGGATCCGGAGTGTGAGTACCTTTTACCTTTCCTCCCCGGCAACAGCGCCAGAATATAGCTTGATGTCTACTCACGCTTCTTTTCCTGTAGACAGTGTTGGGCCTCCAAGAGCAGAGGTTTGTAGAACAGCAGCAAGTTTTCCCTTAAGTGGATCACCCAAGGTTTATCGAACTCAGGGAGGAAGAGGTCAAAGATATCCCTCTCATGCAACCCTGCAACCACAAAGCAAGAAGTCTCTTGTGTCCCCAACACACCTAATACACTTGTCAGATGTATATGTGCACTAGTTCGGCGAAGAGATAGTGAAATACAGGTGGTATGAATATATGAGCAGCAGTAACGGCGCCAGAAAATACTTGATGCTACAACTGGCGTGTGGTTGATGGTGGTAATATTGCAGGCAGTACAGATGCAGTAAAACAGTAAACAAGCAGTGATTGCAGTATTTAGGAACAAGGCCTAGGGATTATACTTTCACTAGTGGACACTCTCAACATTGATCACATAACAGAATAGATAAATGCTATACTCTACACTCTCTTGTTGGATGATGAACACCACTAATTGCGTAGGATTACACGAACCCTCAATGCCGGAGTTAACAAGCTCCACAATATTCGATATTCATGTTTAAATAACCTTAGAGTGCATGATAGATCAACACAATTACACCAAGTAATAACATAGCATGCACACTGTCACCATCACACTATGAAGGAGGCATAGATCACATCAATACTATCATAGCAATAATTAACTTCATAATCTACAAGAGATTACAATCATAACCTACGCCAAGTACTACACGATGCACACACTGTCACCATTACACCGTGCAAGAGGAATAGACTACTTTAATAACATCACTAGAGTAGCACATAGATAAATAGTGATACAAAGCACATTGCAATCATAAAGGGATATAAATAAGCACTTCACTATGCTATCCATAACAGTGAATAAGTATTCTGTGAAATATAGCCTAAGAGACCCACACGGTGCACACACTGTCACCTTTACACACGTGGGACAAGGAGTCTCCGGAGATCACATAAGTAAAATTCACTTGACTAGCATAACGACATCTAGATTACAAGCATCATCATATGAATCTCAATCATGTAAGGCAGCTCATGAGATCATTGTATTGAAGTACATAGGGAGAGCGATTAACCACATAGCTACCGGTACAGCCCTTAGCCTCGATAGAGAACTACTCCCTCCTCATGGGAGACAACAGCGTTGATGAAGATGGCGGTGGAGATGGCAGCGGTGTCGATGGAGAAGCCTTCCGGGGGCACTTCCCCGTCCCGGCGGCGTGCCGGAACAGAGACTCCTGTCCCCCAGATCTTGGCTTCGCGATGGCGGCGGCTCTGGAAGGTTTCTCGTACCGTGGCTTTTCCGTCTCGAAGATTTAGGCCAGGGACCTTTAAATAGGCGAAGAGGCGGAGTCGGAAGGTCGACGAGGTGGCGACATAATAGGGGGGCGCGACCCACACCCTGGCCACGCCAGCCTGGTGTGTGGGGCCCACAGGGCCCTCCTCTGGTGGCTCTCGGGTGTTCTGGAAGCTTCGTGGGATTCTAAGATGCTGGGCGTTGATTTCGTCCAATTCCGAGAATATTTCCTTACTAGGATTTCTGAAACCAAAAACAGCAGAAAACAGGAACTGGCACTTCGGCACCTCGTCAATAGGTTAGTTCCGGAAAATGCATAAAATCATCATAACGTGTGAACAAAACATGTAGGTATTGTCATAAAACAAGCATGGAACATAAGAAATTATCGATACGTTGGAGACGTATCAAGAAGTGACCTGATAAATTGTTGATGAAGAAGGGGATGCCTTGGGCATCCCCAAGCTTAGATGCTTGAGTCTTCTTGAAATATGCAGGGATGAACCACCGGGGCATCCCCAAGCTTAGACTTTTCACTCTTCTTGATCACATTATATCATCCTCCTCTCTTGACCCTTGAAAACTTCCTCCACACCAAACTCAAAACAACTCATTAGAGGGCTAGTGCATAATCAAAAATTCACATGTTCAGAGGTGACATAATCATTCTTAACACTTCTGGACATTGCACAAAGCTACTGAAAGTTAATGGAACAAAGAAAATCCATCCAACACAGCAAAAGAGGCAATGCGAAATAAAAGGCAGAATCTGTCAAAACAAAACAGTCCGTAAAGATGAATTTTTTAGAGGCACCAGACTTGCTCAAATGAAAATGCTCATATTGAATGAAAGTTGCGTACATATCTGAGGATCACTCACGTAAACTGGCAGATTTTTCTGAGTTACCTACAGAGAACACTGCCCAAATTCGTGACAGACAGAAATCTGTTTCTGCGCAGTAATCCAAATCTAGTATCAACCTTACTATCAAAGACTTTACTTGGCACAAAAATGCAATAAAATAAAGATAAGGAGGGGTTGCTACAGTAGTAACAACTTCCAAGACATAAATATAAAATAAAGTTGCTGTAGTAAAATAAAAACATGGGTTATCTCCCAAGAAGTGCTTTCTTTATAGCCATTAAGATGGGCTCAGCAATTCTAATGATGATGCTCTCATAAGGATGAGAGTTGAAGCAAAGAGAGCATCAAAAAGCAAGTTCAACACAAATTTAAGCCTAACCCACTTCCTATGAAAAGGAATCTTGTACACAAATAAATTCATGAAGAACAAAGTGACAAGCATAAGAAGATAAGACACGAGTAACTTCAAGATTCTCAACATAAAGAGTGGAAACTTAATATTATTAAGATGCATATAACCATGTTTCCCTCTCTCATAATAACTTTCAGTAGCATCATTGATGAAATCCACAATATACCCATCACTTAAAACATTCTTATCATAGTTCATATGCATAAAAGTATCATTAATTTTGGCATAAGAAGAGTTCTTCTCATTAATAGTAATTGGAGCAAGATTATTATCAAGAATTTGAACATGGTAAATAAGTTGCATACTAAGGGAATTGTTTTTAGCAATCCAATCATAACTATGACAAGTTTCATAAGGATAGTTATAACCTATATCATAGCATTCTTTATAATAATCATCAAAGATTGGAGGCATAGTGTCATCATAAGAAATAGAATAGTTATCTTTCACAGTATGTTCATCTGTGATCATACCATCGTTGTTACTAGAAGGAGATGTATCAAACATATAATGATCAGTAGCAAAAGGATTTTCAAACACCTCATCCCCAAGCTTAGAGCTTTCTATATCATTATGGGAGGAAGCATGGATAGTACTGATACTATGGCAATTAATAACATCATCGTTTTCAGAATTCGTTTCCCAGAGATTTTCAATATCAAAAGTAGTGTGCTCTTTCAAATCATGATCACTAATGTAGGTAAAGGGCATAGGAAGATCATTGTACTCAGATTCATTATCATAATAATCATTAGGAGCAACATACTTACGGTTACCTATCGTTATCTCTTTCTCTTTATTCCCCTTCTTCTTCTTCTTCTTCTTCTTCTTCTTCTTCTTCTTCTTCTTCTTCGTTCCCTTCTTCTTCTTCTTCTCTTCCTTCTCCTCGTTCCCTTCTTTAGGGGGAAGAGGCTTGAAGGGAGGCTTCTCCACATAACCTGATTTATTTCCAGAAACAATAGAAGAAACTTGGGAGGATTCCTCCTTTTCATTAATAAGTTCAAAACACACAGCGGTCCTATCATATTTTGGCAAAGTGTCATCTTCTAAAATATTTTGTATGTAAGTATTTGTATGGCAATTATCAATGCAATAAGAAAAATACCCATGCAGGACATCATCAATATCAAGATCACTCATATGTAACAACGAGATTTTTCTTGATAACTCTTCACACCACAAAAATAAAGTAAGTTCATCATGCTGATTAGGAGTAATTTCATCATCACAATACAAATTTGCAGCACTCATGGGGTTCAAATTATCATTGGAGGAGCATTGAAAATTAAAATGACCCGCTCTATGGCAAAGTTCACAAATAAAAGGATAGAGGGCACAAACTTTTTTACCAAGATCATCTAGAGTCCTAGACCACTTTCTAGTTTTTTCATTAATATGATGGATACAATATTCATCTTTGATTTGATTAATTCCACAGGGTCTATGCATTCCACAAAAATTAACATGCTTATAGGAAATAGCATTCTTAGGAGTTTGAGGATGTTTATTGTAATCATTAACAACAATTTCATCCTTCATGCAAGCATCTTTAAAAGGTTCATGATACATATCAAAATTCTTCTTAGGCAATTCAAAATGAGAGGCAAAAGCTTTATAAAGATTTGCAGCAACTTGAGAGTCAAGACCATAAGTAGCACTCATATTTCGAAATTTACCAGTATCCATAAAAGTTTCAATGCATTCATAATCATAATTTATACCTGACTCTTTACCTTTGTCGTTCTCCCAATCTTCAGTGTTCTCCTCAATCCGGTCAAGAAGATCCCACCTAGCTTCAAACTCCTTGCTTGTGAAAGATCCCTCCGAACAGGCATCTAGATAGTCCTTATGATGTCCTGAAAGCCTCGCATAAAAATTATTAATAATAACATTACGGGGGAGCTCTTGAATGGGACATTTGAGCATTAGTGACTTCAATCTCCCCCATGCTTGGGAAATACTCTCTCCATCACGAGGATAAAAGTTATAAATGTAATTCCTATCAATATGCACTTCATGAGGAGGATAAAATTTAGAATAAAAGAGAGATACAATTTCCTCCCAACCAAGAGGATGACTATTCTTCAGCAATTTATACCAATGCGCCGCTTTACCAGACAACGAAATACAGAATAGTTTCTTCCTCACTTCATCCATAGAGATACCTGCACACTTGAATAACCCGCATAATTCATGCAAAAACAGTAAATGATCTCCAGGATGGACAGTTCCATCCCCTTCATAACGGTCATCCATAACACGTTCAATAATTTTCATGGGTATCTTGAAAGCAGTACTTGCAGTAGGTGGATTTAAAATATCACAAGCATCATTAGAGTTATCGCATATGGGAGATAAAGTATTATCAGAGCAAATTTTCTCCCCTAAAGATGGGAAGCAAAAAAGATCATAAAAACTAGCTTCCCCAAGCTTAGACTTCTCCATAGCATTAGCAGTGATTGCGTTCATACTAATAACATTGCTACTAGCATGCAAATAAGGTTCCATAGGTTTTTTAATTTTCGCATCACACAATTCATGTCTTAACTTAGGAAATAAATTAAAAAGCTCACAATTGTTTTCCATTATGCCTAACTAGTGAAAAATAAAAACAAGAAACAAAAAGATGCAATTGTAGGATCTAAAGGAAATAGCTTCGAGCACTCACACACCGGCAACAATGCTAGGAAATAGCTTAGTAGTCGGAGGATGTGAATACCTTTTACCTTACCTCCCCGGCAACGGCGCCAGAAAATAGCTTGCTGTCCACAACTGGCGCGTGGTTGACGTGGGAGGTAGGAATCTCTTGTGGTGTAGCTTTTCTTCGTTCCCCGGCAACGGCGCCAGAAAATAGCTTGATGTCTACGCACGCTTCTTTTCCTGTAGACAGTGTTGGGCCTCCAAGAGCAGAGGTTTGTAGAACAGCAGCAAGTTTTCCTTAAGTGAATCACCCAAGGTTTATCGAACTCAGGGATGAAGATGTCAAAGATATCCCTCTCAAGCAACCCTGCAATCATGATACAAGAAGTCTCTTGTGTCCCCAACACACCTAATACACTTGTCAGATGTATAGGTGCACTAGTTCGGCGAAGAGATAGTGAAATACAAGTAATATGGATGTATATGAGTGGTAATAGCAATCTGAATAAAATATGGCAGCGAGTAAACATGCAACAGAACAGTAAACAAACGGAGATTCGATGTGTGGAAACAAGGCCTAGGGATCATACTTTCACTAGTGGACACTCTCAACATTGATCACATAACTGAAACTACTCTACACTCTCTTGTTGGATGACAAACACCATTAATTGTGTAGGGCTACAAGAGCACCTCAATGCCGGAGTTAACAAGCTCCACAACATTCGATGTTCATATTTATGTAACCTTAGAGTGCATGATAGACCAACGCAGTTATACCGAGTACTAACATAGCATGCACACCGTCACCATCAGGCTATGAAAGGAGGAATAGATCACATCAATACTATCATAGTAATAGTTAACTCCATAATCTACAAGAGATTACAATCATAACCTATACCAAGTACTACATGCTGCACACACTGTCAACATTACATCATGGAGGAGGAATAAACTACTTTAATAACATCACTAGAGTAGCACATAGATGATATTCAACTAGATCACAAAGAGAGAGAGAGACGAACCACATAGCTACGGTAGAGCCCTCAACCCCAGGGGAGAATTACTCCCTCCTCATCATGGACACAGCGATGGCGGTGAAGATGGCGGTGGAGATGGCTTCCGGGGGCAATTCCCCGACCCGGCAGGGTGCCGGAACAGAGACTTCTGTCCCCCCGAATTGGAGTTTCGCGATGGCGGCGGCTCTGGAAGGTTTTCTGGTGTTTCGTCAATCCGTCCCCATGTTTTAGGTCAGGGAGGCTTAAATAGGCGAAGAGGCGGAGTCGGAGGGGCCACGTGGCCTCCTCACACTAGGGGGGCGCGCCCCCTGGGCCGCACCGTCACCACATGTGGGGCCCCCAGGGCTCCCCTCTGGTCCCTCTTTGACTCTCTGGAAGCTTCCGGGAAAAATAAGATGTTGGGCGTTGATTTCGTCCGATTCCGAGAATATTTCCTTTGTAGGATTTCTGAAACCAACAACAACAGAAAACAACAACTGGCACTTCGGCATCTCGTCAATAGGTTAGTTCCGGAAAACACATAAAATCATCATAAAGTGTGAACAAAACATGTAGGTATTGTCATAAAACAAGTATGGAACATCAGAAATTATAGATACGTTGGAGACGTATCAGTCGCCTAACCGGCGGCGGCCGGCCCGGCATGTGGCCTCGTGCTCCTTCGTCACGCGCGTGAGGTCGGCGAGATGCTCCTCGATGGCGGCGTTGATGTTCGCCAGCGTGAGGTACTCCTCGTCGACGGGCTCCTCCTCCGCGTCGGCCGCCCCCTCCTCCGTGGCCTCGTACCAGCCGTCCGCGGTCTCCTGCCAGCCGTCCGCGGCCGCCTCCACAATCTCCACGTCCCCTTTCTTCTTCGCCGCCGCCTCGGTAGCGACGCGGAGCACCTCGTCGTCGGCGACCCACCGCGAGTCCGCGCGCTCCTCCTCGGCCGTCCGCGGGAACCTGGCCCGGGCGGCGAGGGAGAGCTTGGCCCACGTGGCCTGCAGGGTCCGCGGCATTTCCAACGGAGAGGGCACCGGAGAAGGTGGAGGGGGAGAGGACGGCGGAGAAGGTGTTGTGATGCGGTCTTTGACCGCCGCCGTCTTTTATAGCAGGCGGCCTGTCGGGAAACTTGGGCGCGAGCACGCGCTAATGGCCTTTTCGTGCGCGCGGGAACATTGGTGCGCGCGGGAACTTTCCAGCGCGTTCCACCGGCCACCATTGCTGTCCCGTCGAGGCCTGCCATGGCGCAGCGTCGCGCAAGGAAGACGAACCACGTGGCATCTTTTTGGGTCGCCGCGTTGGGCGCAGCGTGTGACACAAACGGACACGCGGGCCGCTATCCGTGTGTCCGCTCGGCCACCCAAACGGCCCAAAACGGACGGCCCAGCGCGTCCGTTTGGGTCGCTTGGTTGGAGATGCCCTTAAATTGAGAACAACGATCCTTCTCACAAGACATGCACGATTCCAAGATGTATATACTAGCATAATACACGTGCGTTGCTACGTGTAAGAGCCCAATAGTATCGCCGGCAACCCGTGCCGGCCCCTTCGCCAAAGGCGCGAATCAGGCACGTCGGTGCCTTGCGGGGATGGAATTTTTGGGAGTGGGAGCCGCCTATCAGTGACGCCAGGGCGCCGCGCGGGATATTTTACCGCCACAACGCCTGGCCGAAAACTCTCCCGCCACGGTGCCGCGCGAGAAAGTCCCTCGCCACGGCACCGCGTGGGATGTTTCCCGCCTCGCCGACGGTCTATATTATCCTTCCTCCCCCGCCATTGTTGCAAAAACCCTAGAAAAAAAACACAATGTGGGATTCGTGGGACGAGGCGGCGCTAGAGGTGGCCGTAGAAGTGTTGGAGGCGGACCCACAGCTCGCAGAGTACGAGGCGTGGGAGGAGGCGGCGCTAGCGGCGACCGTAGATGCCTACGACGCGGTCGAGCGGCAGCGCCAGGAGGCGGAGCGGTGGGAGCGGAGGGAGCACGGGGAGTAGCGGTGGGAGGCGGAGCGGCAGCAGGAGACGTAGCGACGGCGCCAGGAGGAGGAGAACCGGCTGGCGCTCGAGGAGGCAGAGCTGCTGGAGTTCCAGGAGGCGTGGCGGTGGCGGGAGGCGCTGAGCCAGCGCCGGTGGGAGGCACGAGAGCAGAAGTGGTGGGAGGAGCTTGCGCTGCGGCGGTTGCAGTGGGAGGAGACGCAGTGTCAGGATGAAGTCTACGAGGCGCGTCGTTTGGCAGAGATGCAGCTCCAGCTACAGAGGCAGGAGTTGGATCACCGTCGGCGGCGGGAGGAGCTGGAGCAGCAGCTGCGTCAGGAGGCAGTGGTCGCAGTGTTGGAGATATGCCCAAGAGGCAATAATAAATGGTTATTATATATCTTTGTGTTTATGATAATGTTTACATACCATGCTATAATTGTATTAACCGAAACATTGATACATGTGTGTTATGTGAACAACAAGGAGTCCCTAGTAAGCCTCTTGTATAACTAGCTTGTTGATTAATAGATGATCATGGTTTCGTGATCATGAACATTGGATGTTATTAATAACAAGGTATGTCATTATATGAATGATGTAATGGACACACCCAATTAAGCGTAGCATAAAGATCACGTCATTAAGTTATTTGCTATAAGCTTTCGATACATAGTTACCTAGTCCTTATGACCATGAGATCATGTAAATCACTTATACCGGAAAGGTACTTTGATTACATCAAACACCACTGCGTAAATGGGTGGTTATAAAGGTGGGATTAAGTATCCAGAAAGTATGAGTTGAGGCATATGGATCAACAGTGGGATTTGTCCATCCCGATGACAGATAGATATACTCTGGGCCCTCTCGGTGGAATGTCGTCTAATGTCTTGCAAGCATATGAATAAGTTCATAAGAGACCACATACCACGGTACGAGTAAAGAGTACTTGTCAGGAGACGAGGTTGAACAAGGTATAGAGTGATACCGATGATCAAACCTCGGACAAGTAAAATATCGCGTGACAAAGGGAATTGGTATCGTATGTGAATGGTTCATTCGATCACTAAAGTCATCGTTGAATATGTGGGAGCCATTATGGATCTCCAGATCCCGCTATTGGTTATTGGTCGGAGTGAGTACTCAACCATGTCCGCATAGTTCGCGAACCGTAGGGTGACACACTTAAAGTTGGATGTTGAAATGGTAGAACTTGAATATGGAATGGAGTTCGAATATTTGTTCGGAGTCCCGGATGAGATCCCGGACATCACGAGGAGTTCCGGAATGGTCCGGAGAATAAGATTCATATATAGGAAGTCATTTTATAAGATTTAAAATGATCCGGAAGGTTCTATGGAAGGTTCTAGAAGGTTCTAGAAAAGTCCGGAAGAAACCACTTTGGAAGGCGGAGTCCCAAAGGGACTCCACCTCCATGGCCGGCCAACCCTAAGGGGGGAGGAGTCCCAAGTGGACTCCCCTAAGGGGCCGGCCACCCCCTCCCAAGGAAGGGTGGGAATCCCACCTCTAGTGGGAGTCCTAGCTTGGGTAGGTTTCATGTGATATGGAAGGTTTTGGTTTGGGGTCTTATTCGAAGACTTGTAGACCAACTCTTGGGTGTTCCACCTATATAATGAGGGCCAAGGAGAGGGGGCCGGCCACCCCAACAAGCACAAGGTGGCCGCACCACCTAGATGGCCGGCGCCCACCTCTCCCCAAACCCTAGCCACCCCACTCCTCCTTCTTCCCCGCACGCTTAGCGAAGCTCCGCCGGGATTCTCCACCACCACCGACACCACGCCGTCGTGCTGTCGGATTCAAGAGGAGCTACTACTTCCGCTGCCCGCTGGAACGGGGAGGTGGACGTTGTCTTCATCAACAACCGAACGTGTGACCGAGTACGGAGGTGCTGCCCGTTCGTGGCGCCGTGATCAAGATCTTCTACGCGCTTTTGCAAGCGGCAAGTGAACGTCTACCGCAGCAACAAGAGCCTAATCTTGTAGGCTTTGGAATCTCTTCAAGGGTGAGACTCGATAATCCCCTCGTTGCTACCGTCTTCTAGATTGCATCTTGGCTTGGATTGTGTGTTCGCGGTAGGAAATTTTTTGTTTTCTATGCAACGAATCCCTACACGCAGATAGAGCCACCTACTTGATGTTCGTGGCAGAGAGATCAACAAGGGTTCAACTACGGAGGAGAAGAGTAGAGAGCATGGGATAAAGCATGGGAGAGAGCTCCGGTCGATCGTCCACCTCCACAGAGCCGGGTGGCTAGTAGGTAGTAGGCTAGAGATAAGAAGGTTTCAAATGTCATCCGGGGTCGAGGAGTGAATAATGTTTTACTCGGATTTGTCCGAAAATATTATTCAATCCTCGATCGTGAATGACATTAAAATGAAACTCTAAGTATAATATGTAGTTTGTGTAAAACACTTCTATCGGGGCCGCCTATTTGGGGCCGTCGATGTGGGAACAGCTACCCCAAATAGAGGATGATGTGCTGGCGTCAACCAAACGAAGGTGTCGACGCCCCTACCGACGCCTATTTGGGGGCTGCCGGTGGAGATGCTCTAAATCCAACAAATGCAAAACACGATGCTTGCATACTTTAAATTAAAGCATGTTCATGTGAAACTGCAAAGGGCATCTCCAGCGGCGCGACGCATTTCAGACGCCCAAAAGTGGTCACGAGCGTCCGTTTGCGTCGTCCCGCAGACATATTTTGTCCGCGCGTCCGTTTGCGTCTGGGTGTGCTCCCACCAGGGCGACCCATTTTTTGAATTGCAACATAGTTAAAAACTTTCAAAGTAGTACATATAAATGCATAAAAACTATACAAAATAGATCTATAGGCCTAGACTACTTGCTTCCTGACGGTCCGGCACCATCGTTGCGTCGCTCCGTCGCCTGCTTCTCCGCCGCCTCCCGCGCGGCCGCTATGGCTTGGTGCGCCGCTGCATCCTGGCTCAGTGCCTGCTCCAGCCTCGCGTTGGCGGCGTCGTCCTTGAGCGTCTCGAAAGACTCGACGATGGCCCTCTGCTTCGCCGCCCTCTCCTCCGGTGTCGGTGCATCAGGGTCATCGGAGGACCAAGATATCTCCGAGTCGGAGTCCTCTGCTGCAGGGGCGGCCGCCAGCCTGCGCTGTTCAGCTTGGCGTCCAACGCCGCGTGGCCCGCCAGCTCCTCCTGTGCTTCCTTCTCCACTTCAGCCAGGGCCGCGGCGTCCCTGGCCGGGTGGAGGAGGTCGGTGCTGTCTTCGGAGTCGAACTCCTCGGAGGATCTCGAGGCCGGAGGAGGTGGAGTGGGAGGTGAAGGTGGAGGCGCGGTAGCCTGGCCGCGTCCGGTGCTGCTCATGGTCGATCTGCTCGAGGCTGAGAGGAAGCGGCGCTACGACAGCGGCGGCTAGGGTTTAGTGGGGAGGAGATGAGATGCTCATGCCCCTGTATATATAGGCCGGAGGCAGGGCGACGGCCGCGCCACGCGTGGCATCGCCATTACTACGTGCGCAGAGGTAGGCGACGGCCGCGCACCACGTGAGGCATCGCCATTTACGCGGCCGCAGACTGCCGAAGGGACGCCTCACTGCTAGTACTGGCGGAGAAGACGCATCGACGCAGGGTCGCTGCCAAGCGGGCCCGACGAAACGTCCGCTTGACGCGAGCGGACACTTTCCGCGTCCGCCGAGCGTCCGGCAGAGACGCATCCCAGGCGCATATTTGGGCCAGGTTTGCGTCTCCGCGGACTGCCCGGTCACTTTGCGTCGCCCCGCTGAAGGTGGTGGCAGACGCATTTCCGGTCATGGCGGACGAAAACGGTCGCTTAGCGTCCGTTTGAGTCGCGCCGCTGGAGATGCCCTAACCCCAAATCAAATCACGTTCACGTTAAACTGCTTGGTTGAGCTCTATCACTATCAATTCTTACTTCATTTCTATCTTGAAGATTACCAAACTTACACGCACTGGTGGAAAAAGGGCCTTTGGTCGCGGTTCGCAACTGCCATTAGTCGCAGTTGCGCAACCGCGACCAATTAAGCGCGACTAAAGGCCCCCCTTTAGTCGCGGTTGCTTACGAACCGCGACTAAAGGCCCGTCCACGTGGGCGCCAGGCGACCGTCGGGGCGGAGGACCTTTAGTCGCGGTTCTTCTGGCCAACCGCGACTAAAGGCCGCCGCAGGTTTAGGGTTTTAGGCCCCCCCTAAACCTGTTTTCTGTTTAATTTGTATTGTTTTATTTCTTTTGTGCTTTATTGTAATTTTGAAGGAGTTTCACATATTCTACGGTACTACATATATACATGCATATGAATGTACAATTTCAAACAAATTTGAAATTAGAACCAAAAAGAATTCAAGAGGAATATACAATATATATTCAATATCATCGGATGACCATATACAAGTTTGAACAAGTTTCCATACATAATTTAATGCATGTATAGTTCTACGTCCTCGCAATGGTGTTCTCCTTTAGGATCGAGGACTTCCCTCCTGAACCATCCAGCTAGTTTCTCTTGAAGTGGTCGGAAGCGAGCTTCTGGACTAAGCATCATCCGGAGGTTATTCCTCTGAGCATTGAGATCACTCGGAACGCGCTCAGAGGTGTATCTCCGGATCATCTCACAGACATAGTATCCACACAGCTTGGTGCCCGGTGGCTGAATATCGCCACCATTCTGAGCCTTTGACCGCATGCAATGTAGCTCTTTTTTGAATTCACCGACCTTTGTATCTGAGAACCGTCTCCAAACCCTACGAGGCAAAGAAAATTAAATGAACAAGAGAGTTATTAGTTAATTACTTGAAGCTTAATTAGGAAATGAACGAAATAGGCCGATCGATATAGAGCGCAAATGAATGAAAACAATTACTTTTGAATCATTTGTCTCATGTCGGCCCAAAGCGCCTTATCCATATTCAGAGAGTCGTGGACGAGACATTCTGATTTGTCAACTTTAATTACTAGCAGAATCCAGTGGAACCTGCGGACACGATACATGCACAGTACGTCATGCATAACTCATCGATTAGCCGGCCACATACCATGCATGGAGTAAACAAAAGAGAATGTGCTCAAGACATAAACACTCACCCAAAATTGTAAGGAAATAGAATATCACGTTTGAGTTCCTGCTTATCAAGAAACCGCCACAGGTCTTCCTCCACGTCGGCGGGGTGATGCTGTAACGTATATCCATTAACGATGTGTGGGTCAATGAACCCAACATCATGGATGTTCCTTACTCTGCATTCCTTAATCTTCAATCTGCATGTATAATAGCGGACACAACAATATAGTTAGGACATATATATATATAGTGCAGGCAATATGAACGAGATGGGGTAGAAATAAATCACTTACAGAACGTAGCAACTGATGATAGATTTGTCGAGCTCGCGCAGATTGAAAAGCTGGAACAATTCACTCATATGAATTTGTACAGAGTAATGTTTGAAGTGATGCTCATATCCAACTTCCGCATAAATATAATCTTTGGCGTTTTTATTTTCTATGTAACCCTTGTACCATTTCAGCAGACCTTTCATTTGTGGAGGTAGATCCTCTTCCTGCGCAGGCTCGACGAGAGGCCCATTCTTCACATATGTAAGTAATACCTCCTTCACTGGCGCCTCATCAAGGCCTTACAGTTCACGAAGAGTAATACCTAAGTTGGCCGCTTGTTCTCTGGCATTCGTTACAGTCAATCCCTGTGCTGCCGCAGCTTCTATGATATCGGGGGCATCCGGACCGGCGGCTGTCACTATAAGCGGGGCAATCGATTGTTTACTTTGTTCCCCGAGCTGGGCAACTCGTTTCCCGCTTTGTGCACTTTGTAATTCCGCTTTCTCGGCCTCCTCTTTCTTCTCCTTGAACATGCGTGCCTGATTACGAAGTTCACGTGCATAGTCGTCAGGCAGATTCTTCGCGGCTTGGGACGGTGTGTTCAAAAATGACTTAGCCCACTTCTTTTGCTCATCAGAAAATACTGGCTTGGGCTCGCGCTCTCTTTTCTTCTTGCAGTCCACCTTCCATTTCTCATATTCAGCAGTAGCGGCCGCCTCGACTTCCTCGGCACTACGTTCCCAAGGCCTCGTGGGGAGAGGCTTCAGTGATGGCTCCAGTACCTTTGTTATCTTAGGTACATAAGGGTCCGGGTTAATAATCTAGGACTGCTGCTTCTGCTTCTTCGCCGGAGGTGGATTGGGGGGCGGCGTCTGCTTACCCGCCCGGGGCGGACTAGGGGGCGGCGGCTGCTTACCCGCCGGAGGTGAATTGGGGGGCGGCGTCGGCTGACGTGAAGGAGGTGTAGGTGAAGCACCACCACTAGCACCGCCACCGCCGCCACCACCACCACCGTAGGGGGGTGGACTTGTTGGCGCCTCGCCTGGAAACTTGATAAACTTCTTTTGCCATAGAATGAACTGGCGCTTGACATCTCCAAGTCTTCTCGCCCCTTCAGGTGTGGCAATGTCAATGTCCAGGTCCTCAAACCCTTGGACTATGTCCTCCACCGTGACACGAGCATAGCCATCTTGAATGGGGTTGTTGTGGTGGAGTGCTCCAGGTGGTAAAGCACTGCCGATGGCTACCTTCATGGACATGTTCCCGATAGGATAATACAGATGACATTCTTTCATCTCCTTTATATCGTCCACGGGGTAGCGAGGAGGCTCCGGTGCAGTAATTTCGACCACCAAAGGCTCCAGTGCAGTAATTTCGATCGTCGGTGCACCAGCCGGTGGGGCCTCCGTGGAAGCCACGCTGCTTCTCCGCTGCTGGCTTCCGAGATCCAATGGATGATCTTCATGCTGCGCCCGAGCTGCATCTCTTTCGGCTACTAGTACACTCACGGTTTTCTTCATCACATCCATTTCCGATGCCAACCGCGCCACAACATCTGGTTCCCGATCCATCTTTCTCTTACGGCTTCTGTAACCGTACGGGTCATCGTTCTGGGGGAACCCTACTTTCCACGGAATGTGCCCCATGCCTCGTACACGTCCTCCGTTTTCAGGATTCCCGAGGGCTTTTGTCAGGGCGTCGTTCTCTCTGTTGAACTTGAACCTCCCCTCTTGAGCATCCCTCATTGCCTCAATAAGCTTTTGGGTGGGTTTAATTATTTTGCCCTGGTAAACACACTCCCCTGTCTCCGGGTTCAGCGATCCCCCATGCCCGTACCACCAGCTTTTAGCCCTTGGGTCCCATCCCTCCGTACCTGGACGGATTCCTCGCGCCCTCAGCTCGTTCTCCATCTTCTCCCACCTAGGCTCCCAAAGGCGATACCCTCCTGGCCCCATAATATGATTGTACTCCTTCTTAGCCGCATTTTCCTTATTTTTTCGATATTTGAAGGAACTGCTCCGATTTCTTTTGCTTCACAAATTCTGGCCAATCATGTTGCAGTTTCTCATATTGTCCTTTAAAATCCGGAGTCTTGTTCTGCTTGACAAAGTCATGGGCTAGATTTTGCTTGTATTTCCGGAATGCGTCGGACATCTTATGAAGAGCGAACTGTTTGACTAGCCTCCTCCTCTCCTTGTTTTCCTCAAACTTGTTACCCTCCTCATCGAATTTTTGGTATTCCGGAGGTAGAACGAAATGTTCCATAAGCTTGTTGAAGCAATCTTTTTTTGTTCTCTTATCGACAAAAGTGAAACCAAGACGTGCCTTCTTTGGCTGATTCCACTCCTGGACGGTGATCGAGACGTTGTCTCTAACAATGGCTCCGCATTGGCTGACAAACTTGGTGGCGTTCTTGCGGGGCTCCAGCGGCCTGCCGGTTGCTTCCTCGACAACCTCGATGGTGCATGTTTCTCCTGGTTTCATCGTCTTGGTTGCGCCACGCTTTGATGACGTACTCGATTGTTTCGACGATCCGGCCGAGCGCTAAAATAAGAAAGAGAGTCGCGCGCGTTAGTACACACATATTTATTCAAATCAGTTAGTTTGTATCACCAGAGGCTCAATGTATATATATACCTCGGCGCCGGAGGTGGTTGCTACTTCCAATTGAAGATCGTCGTTTATCGACGTTTCTTCAGCATCATCTTGCTGACGGCGCCCTTCATCTTCACCCTCAAGGTTCAGATAAGAAGAGATATCATCTTCTTCTTGTCCGGTCGGCACATATAGAATATCGCCGTTTATGATGCCGAAAATATGGTCTTCAGCGTCCGGATCATAGTTCTCCATAATCGGGTCAGCTCCATCGTCCGCCATATGTCAGTCCTGAAAACATGTAGTCAAAACAAATTAATTGTGTATATGCATTATCACATCTCTTCTACATATAAAGAGAGAGGGCGACGAGGGAGGCGAGAGGGGGGACGCAGTGACCGCGTGACCGAGAGACCGGTGGCGGTGGCGGAAGGGCGGTGGCGAAAGGGCGGTGGCGGTGCCGAGGACACATAACCCTCGCCGCCCCCTCTCGATCCCAAAAAAAACACCGCGCGTATACGGAGGGGGCGACGAGCGCTGCCCCCTCCGTATCCGCGCGGCGCCCTTCTCTCTGGCCGGCGGCGCGGCGCTCCTTCTCTTGGCCGGCGGCGTGGCGCCCCTTCTCTCTCGTGTACACTGGCTAGCGGCGGCGCGGCGCCTGTGAGTGGCGGCGGCTGCGGCGACGGCGAGGGCGGCGACGTACGGGGCGCGGCGGTTGGATTTGCTTACGGGCGCGCGGCGAGACGAGACGCTCCCCGTTTATTGAGGCGACGTTGTTCAGCGCGTCGGCGGTGATTAAATTTTTTGTTAAGTAATTAAAAAAAGATGAGAAAGGGGGCCGGGGCGCCGCCGCATGTACTAAGTCACATAATACACATAATTAGTCACATAATTAGTCAAATAATACACGTTTAGTCACATAATCGACGGCGATTAATTTTTTTGTTAAGTTAATTAAAAAAACTTAGTTACAAATTAGTCACATAATAACAAATTTTTTAATTAAAAAACTTAGTTACATTTTTAATTAAAAAACTTAGTTACAAATTAAAACAAAAAAAACAAAAAAAACAAAAAAAAAAGTGGGCCGGGGCAAGGCGCCCCTGGCCCTTCTCTGTTTCTTCGTCTCTCTCTCTGCAGACGGTGAGCTGGGCGCGGCGCCGGCAAAGCAAGCGGCAACGACGGCCGAGATCGAGGGCGGCAGCGCACGCGCGTGTGGCGGCGGCGGCTGTCGTCGGCGCGGCGCGTGTGGCGGCGGCGATCCGAGACGAGAGGCGCGCGGGGCTTACAACGGCGAGCGCGGAGAGGGCGACGACGAGCGCGGCGAGGACGTACGACGAGGCGGCGCGGCACGCGACGGCGAGCGCGAGAGAGGGCGACGATCGACGAGCGCGGCGAGGACGTACGACGAGGCGGCGGCGAGAACAGCGTCGCGCGACGGTTGCTCTGTGCGTCGAGGCGTTCGATGGAGAAGACGATGGGCGCGGCCGTTCGTGCCGCGGCGGTATTTATAGCGGCGACCTTTAGTCGCGGTTGGTGTGACCAACCGCGACTAAAGGTACCAACCGCGACTAAAGGGGTACCTTTAGTCGCGGTTGGCCACACCAACCGCGACTAAAGGATTTTTTCGCCGGGTTTTTCGTTCCACACAAGACAGACCTTTAGTCGCGGGTGGTGTGGCCAACCGCGACTAAAGGTATTTTTCAAATTACTTTTTATTTTTTAAAATGTTAAAAATACAGAAAAACTCAGAAAAATAAAACTAATTCATTTCAAAATGTTTAAAATACATATAGTATATCAATAAATTCAGAAAAATAAAACTAATTCATTTCATAAATCATAAAATACAAATAATATATAAAAAAATTCAGAAAAATAAAACTAATTCAATTCAAAATTTTAAAAATACAAATAATATATCAAAAAATTCATAAAAATAAAACTAATTCAATTCAAAATTTTAAAAATACAAATAATACATCAATAAATTCAGAAAAATAAAACTAATTCAATTCAAAATCTTAAAAATACAAATAATATATCAAAAAATTCAGAAAAATAAAACTAATTCAATTCAAAATTTTAAAAATACAAATTATCAAAAAATTCATAAAAATAAAACTAATTCAATTCAAAATTTCTTCCCGGCCGCCTCTGTCTTCTCGTTGGCCCCCTCTTCCCGCCTCTGTCTTTCCGCCGACCCCCTCTTCCCGCCTCGTCTTCCCGCCATTTCTTCCCTGTCTTCCCGCCTCTTTCTTCCCGCCACTTTCTTCCCGCCTCTTTCTTCCCGCCACTTTCTTCCCGCCTCTTTCTTCCCGCCTCCTGTCTTCCCGCTCCCATTTTCCCGCCATTTTTCACTACATATATGTAGCCCGGCTTGGCCAGCATTATCACATCTCTACAATCTCTCATCACTCTCTCATGGCTTCCACCGCACCCACTCTAACCTACCAGCAGGTGGAGGAGCTTTGCGCCTCGAACTACCCTTGCCCACCGGGCTACCGCGTCCCCGCCGGCTGGAGCCTAAGAGCCGGCGGCGTGCCGGTCCCTCCCGTCCCTCAGGGTACTGCGCGCCGGGCGGTCATCACGAACCACTACTACCTCGACCTTACGCCGGAGCAGCGGATGAATCCCCGCTGGCATCCCGATAACCAGCATACTTGGGACGCCTTCTTCATCAATCGGCATGAGAGGGCGCTCGCCAGGTATGAGGAGGACGGTCTGCCTCCTGGGAACTTCCACGAGGCCGGCCGTCGGCTATGGTGGTACGGCCGGACTCTGCAGAGCGTCATGGACTACATCACGGCCGGCGATATCCCCCGCCTGCGCTACCCTCAGTTCGAGCCACGAGCGCCTCCCGACGACAGCGACGACAGCAGCGACGACGATGGCGGCAACTTAGAAGGCGACGACTACCAGTACAACGGCGGCGGCTATGAAGACTACGAGTATGCATATTATACGCCTAGGCAGGAGTATGACTAAATCAGTCCAAATTTCATGTACCATCAGTGCTATCTCGAATCATTCGAAAATGGACACCAAACACATCACGGGTAATATAATTCACATGATCCATTCAACAAAGTTTAGTACAATAAATTATTATTACACATCATTTCTTCCCTTGTGTCCCTGCTTGCTTACGATTGTGCCGTATCCATGGAGCATCCTCATCATTTAACTTAATGCTTGGGTCGGTGTTCACTTTGAAGGGCGGAATTTCAGCAAACATATTATAATCTTCTGACATGTCTGTCTTGTCCTCCACTCCCACGATGTTTCTTTTCCCTGAAAGAACAATGTGGCGCTTTGGATCATCGCATGATGTACTGATCGTTTTCTTATCTTTCCGTTTCCTCGGTTTGCTACTCATGTCCTTCACATAGAAAACCTGAGCGACATCTTTCGCTAGGACGAATGGTTCGTCAAGGTAACCAAGATTGTTGAAATCCACCATTGTCATTCCGTATTGCTGGTCCACCTTTACCCCACCTCCTGTTAGCTTGAACCATTTGCACCGGAACAAAGGGACCCTAATTCTTCAGGCGAAGAAGTAACAGGTTCAGAGCTAGACATGGTAACAAAAGTAACTAATTTTTTTGTATTTTTAATATAGAGTGCAAGACAATAAATAAAGCAAACTAGATAAAGTAAATGCAAGTAACTAATTTTTTTGTGTTTTTGATATAGCAAACAAGATAGCAAATAAAGTAAAACTAGCAACTAATTTTTTTGTATTTTGATTTAGTGCAGCAAACAAAGTAGTAAATAAAACTAAGCAAGACAAAAACAAAGTAAAGAGATTGAGAAGTGGAGACTCCCCTTGCAGCGTGTCTTGATCTCCCCGGCAACGGCGCCAGAAAAAGAGCTGTTGCCGTGGGAGTTGGCAATTTCCGTGGTGTAGCTTTTCTTCAGATTCCCCGGCAACGGCGCCAGAAAAAGAGCTTGATGGCGTGTAACTCACACGTTCGTTGGGAACCCCAAGAGGAAGGTATGATGCGCACAGCAGCAAGTTTTCCCTCAGAAAGAAACCAAGGTTTATCGAACCAGGAGGAGCCAAGAAGCACGCTGAAGGTTGATGGCGGCGGGATGTAGTGTGGCGCAACACCAGGGATTCCGGCGCCAACGTGGAACCTGCACAACACAACCAAAGTACTTTGCCCCAACGAAACAGTGAGGTTGTCAATCTCACCGGCTTGCTGTAACAAAGGATTAACCGTATTGTGTGGAAGATGATTGTTTGCAGAAATCAGTAGAACAAGTATTGCAGTAGATTGTGTTTCAGTAAAGAGAATTGGACCGGGGTCCACAGTTCACTAGAGGTGTCTCTCCCATAAGATAAACAGCATGTTGGGTGAACAAATTACAGTTGGGCAATTGACAAATAAAGAGAGCATGACCATGCACATACATATCATGATGAGTATAGTGAGATTTAATTGGGCATTACGACAAAGTACATAGACCGTCATCCAACTGCATCTATGCCTAAAAAGTCCACCTTCAGGTTATCATCCGAACCCCTCCAGTATTAAGTTGCAAAGCAACAGACAATTGCATTAAGTATGGTGCATAATGTAATCAACAACTACATCCTTAGACATAGCATCAATGTTTTATCCCTAGTGGCAACAGCACAACACAACCTTAGAACTTTCATCACTTGTCCCAGTGTCAATGCAGGCATGAACCCACTATCGAGCATAAGTACTCCCTCTTGGAGTTACAAGCATCTACTTGGCCAGAGCATCTACTAGTAACGGAAAGCATGCAAGATCATAAACAACACGTAGATATAACTTTGATAATCAACATAACAAGTATTCTCTATTCATCGGATCCCAACAAACGCAACATATAGAATTACAGATAGATGATCTTGATCATGTTAGGCAGCTCACAAGATCCGACAATGATAGCACAATGGGGAGAAGACAACCATCTAGCTACTGCTATGGACCCATAGTCCAGGGGTAGACTACTCACACATCACTCCGGAGGCGACCATGGCGGCGTAGAGTCCTCCGGGAGATGATTCCCCTCTCCGGCAGGGTGCCGGAGGCGATCTCCTGGATCCCCCGAGATGGGATCGGCGTTGGCGGCGTCTCTGGAAGGATTTCCGTATCGTGGCTCTCGGTACTGGGGGTTTCATCACGGAGGCTTTAAGTAGGCGGAAGGGCAAGTCAGGAGGGGGCACAGGGGCCCCAGATGACAGGGCGGCGCGGCCAAGGGGGGGGCCGCGCCGCCCTAGGGTTTGGGCACCCTGTGGCCCCACTTCGTTTCGTCTTCGGACTTCTGGAAGCTTCGTGGAAAAATAGGCCCCTGGGCGTTGATTTCGTCCAATTCCGAGAATATTTCGTTACTAGGATTTCTGAAACCAAAAATAGCAGAAACAAAGAATCGGCACTTCGGCATCTTGTTAATAGGTTAGTTCCAGAAAATGCACGAATATGACATAAAGTGTGCATAAAACATGTAGATAACATCAATAATGTGGCATGGAACATAAGAAATTATCGATACGTCGGAGACGTATCACAGGGTCATCGCCTCTGATCTTATAACGCAATGCAGTGCATACCGGGCATTCATTCAAATTCTCGTATTCACCGTGGTAGAGGATGCAGTCGTTGATGCATGCATGTATCTTCAGAACCTCTAAACCTAGAGGGCAGACAACCTTCTTTGCTTCGTACGTACTAGCGGGCAACTCGTTATTCTTTGGAAACATATTCTTCAACATTTTCAGCAAGTTTTCAAATGCCGAGTCAGCTACACACACTCGTGCCTTCCATTTCAGCAAATCCAGTGTGCAGCCCAGCTTTTTCAGACCATCATCGCATCCGGGGTACAGCGCCTTTCTGTGATCCTCTAACATGCGATCCAAATTCTCCCTCTCCTTTTCAGTTTCGCAGCGTCTCCGTGCATCAGCAATGGTCCGACCAAGATCATCAACGGGATCATCACGTGCCTCTTCTTCACCTTCCCCTTCACCTTCAGCATCCTCCATGAAAGTATCACCGAAATGAGCAAGATAGCTTTCATCGATGAAATCATCCCCTTCTTCATCTTCTTCCATTATAACCCCTCTTTCTCCATGCTTGGTCCAACAATTATAGCTTGGCATGAAACCGTGCCGAAGCAGGTGCATGTGAACATCTCTTGAGGAAGAGTAACCCTTCTGATTCTTACAGTTAACACATGGACAGATAACAAAACCCCCCTGCTTGTTCGCATTAGCCACTACGAGGAAATCTTTTAAACCCGTAGTGAACTCGCCGGAGAGTCGGTTACCGTACATCCATTACCGATTCATCTGCATTATTATAATATAAAATATATAATTAACCATCATGCATTTGTTAAACTAACTAGCTACAAACAATATAAATTAAACAATGAACTACACACATGCATATTTTATCAATGACACATGAAAGGTTCAAGTTGCTAACCGCGATCGAGGAGGAAAAAATAAATAAGGAAGCTCAAGTGTGGCTCCAACACTTCATATCATGTTTGTTTCATGCTCTTGGGGCATTTTATCAAACACCTTGTGTGCATAAAAGGAACCAAAAGCAAACCTACACCCCCTTGTGAAGCTTGTCAAGAGAAGTGGCACCAAATGGCTAAGTGCTGTGAGCTGAGGCCCTTTTATAGGGATGTGCCTTTAGTCCCGGTTGGCCTGGCCAACCGCGACTAAAGGCCTTCGGGCACCTTTAGTCGCGGTTGGCCTGGCCAACCGCGACTAAAGCCCCTCACGTGCACCAGCTGGCCACCGAGCGCCCTGGGCCCAGGCCTTTGGTCGCGGTTCGCCTCCCGAACCGCGACTAAAGGTCCCATTAGTCGCGGTTCCTATAGTTTCGCGACTTATGGGGCTGGACGGAAGCCTGTTTTTCTACCAGTGACGTAGGCGAGAAATACCTTGATGCACAATCAGACTGTTCTAGCATTATTATTAGTTAACAGTATAATGAAACCACTAGGATCTCTTCACAGCGATTTTGGCTCCTGAGCCGTCCGATAGGACAATCCAACCGATCAAAACTTATGTACCGATTGGAACAACGTTGTCATTCCCGAACTTCATTCGATTCACGCTAAAAGGGCTCTTGTCCGTCCTGCAGGCCCATCTACATTGTAGGGCTGCTACTCCCAAAATTAAGTTAGCCCGCACCAGAAAACTTGGACCTCGAAACGGTAAAGGCCATTTGGGCTTGAAACATACCGGTCCAGAAAAAATTTATTCTTGTTCACGTACGACCGTCTTCTTCCTCCGCCCCCAAATCGCCCTCCAGTGCGCCGGTCTTCCTCCTCCGTGTGCGATGCGTAGTACCAGAGCCAGATGAACAACGAAGCTAGGTACGAAATTGACGATATTGAGTTATAATTTTCAGCCGGAAATTCAACGATCTTGCGGTTCAATTTCAGCTGGATTTAGCGTTGACGAAATATGTGTCTTCTCTGGCTTCGGCAGGTCATCCAGTCGGCTCCGATCTACGGCATCGGAGAAAAGGGCACCAGGCCCATCATCGGAATCGAACGAATCGTTCTCTTCCCTTTGGAGCACCAGGCTCAACATCCGAATCGGAAGATCAGTTTTTCTTGAGCACCACTATATAAAGATCAACCTTCGTAAAGGGAATCTGGACTAGCGAACGTATGCCACGTGGTAGCTGCCTCCCGCACGGACCCTCCGGCGCGTACGCGTGATCGTATTTCCCATCCCCGCATTCGTACTTCTCCAGCGCGTGCACGTACTTCTCTCCGTGGCCACTCCCGCGCCGCACGCGCAGCCTCTCCTCGAATGATTCTGGCTCAATCCCTTTGGTTCCAAGGATAAGAGCATCTCCAGTCGCGTCCCCCAAAGCGTCCTCCAAAGGGATTTGGGGCGCGCCGGACAGAAAAAGCGTTCCAACCGCGTCCCCCAAAGCCCTTTTTTGTCCGGCGCGCCCCGATACGGTGTCCGGCGCCCCGAGCCCGTCCCCGTCCCACAGGGGACGCACCGGGGACGCCGGACACAACGAAAAGCGAGGCGGGCTCCCACATGTCGGTGACTATTTGCATAAACCGTTGGTTCGCGCCTCTTTTCTCGTCGCTCCTTCCTTCCAGCGCCTCTTTTCTCGTCGCTCCTTCCTTCCCACCCCACTGCCGCCGCTAGATTTCCCGGCCGTTTGGGCGTTTGATCTGTGCTGAGAGTCGCCACCGTTGTCGCGGCTGGGGCTCCCGCCGGTCGTGGCGCAGCCGCCGCGTCGCCAGCGCGTCCCAGAACGCGCCGTCAAATCCGCCCCACCTCCGCGCACAGAAGGTGCTCGACGACTTGCCAGGTAGGCGCGATTGGCCGCTGTTTGTTGCGTCGTCTGCCTCGGCGCAATTTTAACCATTGATTTTGCTTTAGCCATGGACAGCGACGATGAGATGGTTGCCCTGCTGCTGGAGGACGAGCAAGGCCCTCTTGCGGAGGTTGATCATGAGTTGCCTGCAGATTTTGCTGATTTTCTCGCCATGCACGCAGAGATCCGTGACAGCAATGTGCATGAGCAACTTCAAACTGATCTCGTTGAGCATTTATGGAGGATCAAAGGAAATACTGTGGCACCTTGATGTAGCATCTAGCCCTATTTATTATATTTGATTACTTGTTTTATTGTTTATTGTAATTTAATTTGAAAACAATCCTCCCAAACATTTTTATTCATATGCTACATTTGATAAATGGTTTATGTGTTAAAAAAAAGTAATTTAAATGTTTGGGGGCGGCGTTTGGGGGACGCGGCTGGGGAGCGACGTCTCCCAAAGGCGGCACGATAAAACACGTCCCCCAAACGCTCAATCCGGCGCGGTTTGGGGGACGCTTTGGGGGACGCGGCTGGAGATGCTCTAAGTACAGCTAGCTCATTTCCAACCTTCAATCTATAAGTACGGCTAGCACATTCTTTTTTCTTTTCAAAACGTACATATGACTAAGTATAAAAAGGACACTACGTATAACGCACGCGTACAGTTGTGTACAATACACGAGTACATTTGCGAATAACACACGAGTACAGTTACACACGGGCGAGTATAAGTACAATCAAAGCACACGAGCAGGTACAATCACGCATAACACACGAGTACAATTGAACACACGAGCGAGTACAAGTACAAGTACAGTCATGCACACGAGCAGGTACAGTCACACACAACACACGAGTACAGTTGAACACACGAGCGAGTAGAAGTATAATCACACACACGAGCAGGTACAAAACACGCATACGAGCAGGTACACTCGTGAACACGAGCAAGTACATATAAAGAAGTACATTGGCGCACACGAGCAGGTATAGTTTGCGTAAGTACAGGTACAGTCCCGCACACGAGCGAGTATATTTAGCGAGTAAAAGAAAAAATTGCACCAAATATACTAAAACAGAAGTACTTATCAGTTGAAATTGAAACACGAGTACAACTAGATACGCACCATAGGTACAATCATAATATTATTCGAAGTACGTAAAAAAGTATCTCCAAACCTATCAACATGGGATCTAGTTTTTAAGATCTCGACGCGAAGATCTCAAAAGTGAAAACGATTCGCAATTTGGACTTACGGTTCTCAAGATATTCCATTTTGAAAAAACGAATCCATAAGAAAAAAAAGGAAAAAGTCAGTCTTCTCTCTCCTCCCTCATCCCCACCCTGCTTCCCTTTGCGACACGTGGCGAGCAGGGAGACCACTTCCCAGAGATTTCCTGGCACCACAGCGCGCCACTTGTCACGTGCGGAGCGAGTTGTCTTCCCTTCGTGAAGGTCGGCCTTTTTCTAGAGTTTTCGGTTCTTCTTCCACGCGACTTAAGTGTATGTGCTGCCGCCGTCATCAATCCGGTAATTTCGGCCCATTCTTCAATCCTGTCATTATCCCCGTCCTGTGATTATGACGATTAATCCGAGCGTTACTGTCAGTTCTCCCTTCTCTTTCATACAAATATGTGGACACAGCCCACGTCTTTCCTCATTACATCCATCTCACATTGGACGTCTCATTATTTATCGAAGATGCTCGTTGTTTAGATTTGGCTTTCTGCTTGCTTGCAATCATGTTCTTCGTATCTGGTTATATTTTCGCAAAAAAATGTACCCAAATGACATATTCTTGTTTCCTTACTTCTTCGATGGATTGTCCTCATATTCTTGCTTCCTTACTTCTTCCAGGGATCGTCCTCATCGTTTCTTCCAGATTATTATTCATGGATTCCTCTGACCAGTGTAATAACCTTTATATTATTTGACAATGGCTGCTGGACAGGTACACTTGCTGACGCATTCTTTACAGATTATTTCTTGTTTATTTGTCCATTTATACTAGCTTCATAGTGCGTCGTATCATGTAATTTCCAAATTTTAACGAACATTTGCATGTAAGTACATACTTCTACCTAGCTTTTCATCTCAGTGTAACCATCTATATATCACAGGATGTGCCTATGTAGAATAAATGACAAAGCGCTGTCGAGCACGAACCGAATTTAACGATGGCTAAATAATCTTCAGGGAGGATGGTGTTGCTGATTTGTTGTACTGATGCGTGATGGACATCTCGAGAGGATTTTGTCGGAACACTTGGTGTACTGTTTTTGTATTTTCTGACTCCTTGATTTTGTACAGCAGTCCTGGATGGTGAGCTCTCAGCTATTTTCCTGCTAGAATAGCCCAGTTAATAAGGTTACTTTGGAACATTAGAAATTTTATGTAATAGCTTTTAGTGTTTATGGGTAAATTTATTAACAGATTAGGTGTGCCCATCCTTTTTTTTTTTGTTAAATTGCTCCTTCGAAAATACCCTTTGCTACTTTAGCTAGCTCTATGTAAGAGATGTATATTCATATCACTAGTAGAAAAAAAACCTTCCATCCCAACCCATTAGTCCCCAAATACTTTGACACGGGACTAATGGGTCTTTAGTCCCGGTTCTGCTGGTGAACCGAGACTAATGCTCGGGGCAACCGGGACTAAAGAGCTACGGTGGGCTGCGGCCAGGGCAAAAACCTTTAATCCCGGTTGGGGACACCAACCGGGACTAAAGGGTACCCCCTTTAGTCCCGGTTGGTATCCCCAACCGGTATTAAAGGTTTTTTCCTGATTTTTGGCTCCCCACGCACCTCCCACCCCCCCCCCCCCCCGGTGGATCGCCTTTTTTAGCACTGTAAAATAGTAAATAAAATGATAGAAAATTCAAAAAAATAAAATGTTAAAATGTTACATCCGAATTCACCAAGGTTTACCCGGTTAGCCAATTTTTAGATTCTCAAAATTCCAAATGGAAATACAAAAGCAGGAAGATTTTAGTTTTTGCTATAAATTACGGATTTTATATATTTTTTATTTTTTAAAAACCTAAAATTAATAATTGCATCCTGCATAAAGATTACTATCATTTTTACCCAATTTTTAGATTTTCAAATTTTTAGGTTTTAGGTTTGGCAAAAAAATAATTAATTAATTAATAAAATTAAAAATAATACAAATTAAAAAGTTAATGTTTATTTATTTATTCAAGATTATTATTACATCATTACTTTTGTTTATTAAAAGAATTATTTGAAATTCAAATAATAAAGAAATGTGACATCGATTAACATGTTAATAGGATTGATATGATACTACTATCACATACATGTGCGCGAAGCACTTAGATGCGGAATGGGATGGAACTCAAAAGTTAAGCGTGCTACCACTAAAGTAGTGAGAGGATGGGTGACCGAGCGGGAAGTTTGACCACGAATATGTAATTTGACTAGAGATAAGTGTAGTTAGAGACAGAGAATAAACTATGCAAATAACTGAAATAGTAGAAATTCTGAAAAAATAGAAAAAATAGAGGGAGTGAAAAATAATTAGAAACTCAAATGAATTAAAAAAATTAACTTGAAATAGTCTTTAGTCCCGGTTCGTCTTACAAACCGGGACTAAAGGTTCTTCGCTCCGGCGCATGCCAGCCGCCCACATGGTGGGGTCTTTAGTCCCGGTTCGTAAGCAACCGGGACTAGGGGGGGAGGGGGGGGGGGGGGGGAGAGGCTTTAGTCGCGCATAATTAGTCCCGGTTGCGCAACCGGGATTAATGACCCTTGCGAACCGGCACTAAAGCCCCTTTTTCTACTAGTGTATTGCTCAATTGGATACTTGATCAAATGCTCATGTACGCTAAAATATTTATCTGACATGCAATTTTGTCCTGCTGCATTTCATGCGTCTGACACTGAAAATTCTTATTATATTTTGCAACTAGGGTATGGACAACAGTGTACAGACCATTAGTTAGACTGCTCAAGCCATTCAATGAGCTCGTTGTTGACAGCAAGGTCCTGTTCATTTGGACAGCCAAACTTCACTTATCTGTATATCCCGCTGTTGTTGGCCACACCAATACTTTGATGCTACACTTTGCATGATTTAACGTGTTGGCATTGTAGAAGTTCAATGGAACTGGCAGGAAGCTGATTTTTTTTTTTTTACTTTTGACGAAAATCTGGCAACCATCCTTGCCTCTTGAAATTATTTTAAATTAATGCTACCAAGATAGCCCACTACTGCAACTTCTTTTCTATCGGACAGTAGCCATTAGAAACAATGAACTATAGCAAGCGGAATAAGAAATTCGGACTTATGTGACAATTTCTATACCACCTTGGAGATCAATTTTAATTCGGACTTATGTGACTTCTTTGAGTAGTGAGTATTTAAAGTTCTGTATCAAACAATTTATTTTTGTATGCCTATTCATAAGCGCTAGGGTTACTATCTCTAGCTTTGTAGGAACTAGCAAAAATAGATAGTGGGAATAATTAATTTAGATATAGCAGATAATTAGCTTGTGTTTCAAACCTCTTGAATGAAATTCCTTGAAGAAAAGATAACCTGTCAACCAACTGAAATATCCTTGATGAGGCGTTAAACCAGTTCTGACGTTAAAATTTATTCGATTATCACTGAATTATTTTTTAGGGAAACAACTTAAATTTCCATGCATCATTTTTCCACTTTTCGTGTATTCATTTCAGCTATAATTATGAGAGTATTAGATGCACTAAATACGAATTGTGTCACAGAAAACTGACAATCGATCTTATCTCATGCTATTGAAGCTGGATATGGTTTAAAACCTAGATTCTGAAATTGTGTTTCATGAAATTACTCATGCTATTTTCATTCTTATGCTTCATCCTTTTGTTTCGCTCAGGAAGTCCATGGGGTAAGCATCTTATCTATTGCCATGTGCCTGCAGAAGATAGTAAAAGCTTCTTTACAAATGTTAGCTCGCTACTATGCTTCACATTAGATTATTTTTCTACCAGAATATTTCTGGCAATAGTTCTGTGAATTGCTCCCAAGGTACTTTACTGAATATTCATCACCTGGAGTTTATTCGAAGCGTTGCTATCTTAAACATTTATATTCCTAGATATTTCGAACTGTCCAAATTCTGGCAGATATTTTTAAATTGTTCTATGAAAATCAAAACATGGACGGGCGCAGCAAAACACGCCTTCATGGTCTGGACATGTACACTTGCTAACGCATTCTTTACAGATTATTTCTTGTTTATTTGTCCATTTAAACTAGCTTCATAGTGCGTCGTACCATGTAATTTCCAAATTTTAACGTACATTTGCATGTAAGTACATACTTATACGTACCCGACCTAGTTTCCATCTCAGTGTAACCGTCTATATATCACATGATATACCTCTGTAGAATAAATGACAGCGTTCTCGAGCACGAACAAAAGTTAATGATTCCTACTGACCATGTTTTTTCCGTGGCTCAACTAGTTAAACTAGCTTCATAGTGCGCCGTACCATGTAATTTCCAAATTTTAACGAACATTTGCACGTAAGTACATACTTCTACGTACCCGACCTAGCTTTCCATCTCAGTGTAACCGTCTATATATCACATTATATACCTCTGTAGAATAAATGACAGCGTTCTCCAGCACGGACAAAATTTAACGATGCCTACTGACCATGTTTTTTCCGCGGCTCAAGTAGTTATGCGCCCCAAAGTAAGAGAGCAAGGATTAATGAACCAATTGCTATGTCCAATCTCATTTTGCAAACAAAAATAAGTACGCTTGTTCAACTCTACATACGCTGATTTAAAAGATTTTGGTTTTGTTATCTTAGTCTTGATGATTTCATGGATGATTTTGTGTTCATAAACTATAGAAGATGTTTTTCTTCCCAGTATACTCTGTCCAACATGCAAAGGAAAACCCCGCTGATCGCATTAGACTGAATAAGCAAAAAAGTTATGGTCTTAGCAGGACCACCAATTGATCCCAATGGAGAACCCAAATTACCCCTCGCTGCTGAATTCGTTGAAGCCCTCAAAGGTGCTGCCAACTTAATATGATCTAAAAATTAAAATTTTATTTAATTTACTCACTTAATTTTTTTATTCTGCCCGCTACCTTTTTATTCCAGCTACGTTTCGTGGCCGATCAAATTAGGAGGCCCGTGTTTTAGATGCCGCCACTGCGGTTCAGCTTTCTGGTGGAAGGAACACATCCAAAAGGATTATAGCTGGGAAAAGGAGCGTGTTGAATTTAATAGGGTTGATGCGGTTCAATGGTGGTCAAGAGAGTCGTGTGTTTATGAACCATATAAGTAATTGCCTATTTAAAATAGACAACATCATAAATGATGGTCATGGTCAATACGTTTTCCGCATAAGTGGCCAGTTATCACATAAAATGGGCACACTAAAGCCTGCAAAGGTCAGGACCCTAAATTCGCACAACTATATATACACGACACTGACAATGAGATTGAACATAGGATTCACGCTTTGTGTGGTGATGGTGATGGTGATGTTGATGGTCACTTATATCGAGCTATAGTGAAAAAACTTCAAGATATGCTGGACGATGTAAACCCACTTGTGAAGACATTTAAGACAGCTAGATCGAGACCAACTAAAGGAAAATCCTAATGAACGAATTGCCATTATAATATTATCTCCACAATCTGATGGTGATGTACAATACAACTTACCGACCTATAACGAGCTTGCATTGCTAATTGTTGGTGATTTCACAACCGAAACTTTCAAATCCGATATAATTGTACATGACAAGGACCATGGCTTGACCTATGTCTCTAATTTACACCCTGCCCTTATGTCCTTACAATACCCACTACTTTTTCGGCATGGTGATGTTGGCTTTCATTTAGGTATGCATTACACTGATGCTCATAAATTGCCTATCAAAGCTCGCAAAACAATTATGTAATGCTTGATTATTACGTCTATTGTTACCACTATAGACCTGCCAGTACAACCCATATCTATGTTGTGGTAGAGCTACTTCCTAGATACAAGTCGACAACTTTGCATGTTTAGAAGAGAACCGCCTTTGGTTTATTGTTCGCAAACATGAGTTAAGATCTGAAAATTTTCAAACAATTAGCGATATTGTAGGTTAGGGTTGTATTGATGGAGAGAAAATAGGTCGTAAAACTGTGCTCCCAGGGTCGTTTACAGGAGGTATGAGATACTATGTTCAGCACTACCAGGATGCAATGGCCATCTGTAGAGTACATGGTGGTCCTGACACGTTCACTACTTTTACTTGCAATTCTAACAAGCAGTTAGTTCACCTCAGTATTTATCATTTGCTTGTGTTTTTTTCCTTTCAATATTGTTCATGTTTGTGTGCTGAAAAGGAACCATGCCATGTGAGAATATGATGTCAAGGGTGAACTCTGGTGAGGCATGCCTGCATGATTTTACCGATTCAGATAGAGACGACCATTTTATACAGATTTACTTGCCAGATTGTTGGTTATTATCCTTCACTCCTCCCATCATATTGTTATGTGTTGCACTTTACAAAATTGGCCTCTATGAATGAGATCCTGTTTAGGGGTTTGGATGGATTTCTCGACATTTTAATATGCTAGCAAAAGAACTTTGTAAGCAGTTTTGATCTCTTTCTAGCAAAAGAGATGTGATAACCATATTCTTTTCTTAATACTGATATTGGATACATGAATTAGATAACTGGTATTACTGGTTCTTTTTGTGTAGGAATAACTCTACATAGAGATTGAGGTTTGAAGCATAAAATGCTGAGGAAAATGACTCGCATATGCACCAAAACGGAACATCCTATTCCTAATAAGGATTTTTAAAATAGAATTCAGATAAGATATCAACAGATATTGTTGAGTATGCATATCAAGTTTTTTTTTCGAATTTGCATTATGAAGATCATAAAAACCAGCAACTCGTCCTACTTTTATCGCGCTCCCCTGCTTCTTGCATGGCATCGAGCTCCTGCGCCCGGTACAGGTCTACGGGCAATTACTTCTTTCCTCATCCTCAGACGAGTCCACGGTGGCCGTCGGTGAAAACTCGGCAGGGGAGACGAGAACTTCAACAATCGCCATCCTGATCGATTGATGGACCATGGGTCAACGATGAGAAAACCAACGTGGCATTGGGCGTTGCTTTTCAACTTGAGGTGCAGGGCGAGCTCGAGGACGATAGGTATTAGAACCAGGGAGGGGATTTTTTTGATCGATTGATCTCTCTGTGGGGCTCCGGCCGCTAGCTGCTTGATGCGCTCACATAGGTCATCAACGGCGTTGTCGTGCTCGGCGAGCTGCGCGGGCATACCCACATCCTCAGCCTGTAGCTGCCCGATGCGGGAGGGGATTGTTTTGATCGATTGATCTGACTGTGTGGTTCCGGCCGCTAGCTGCTTGGCGTGCTCGTGGAGGTCCTCCACGGCGTCGTCGCGCTAGGAGAGCTTCGTGCCCATACCCACGGCCTCATCCTCGCCCGATGCGGGACGCTAGCTCTGGGCGGAGAGGACAGATTGTTGCGGCCTTATTCATACCGTTTTACCGAGACAAACTACAGCACGGGCACCAACCTCAACAGTTTTTTTTTTGCCATGTGTGGTGCTCTTTCGACTGGACGTACAATCGTACCAGTCCATCCCAATTTAATAGTTAAGATAAGATAGTTAAGATTTGGAATACACCAAGATTCTAGTCTAGTCTATCTCTATATACTCCAGCAAATTAAGTGACTGTAGCCAGTGGCGGACGCAGCAAAAAAATGGTGGGTGGGCACACTTTAAAAAAATGGCACTAGCCCAGTGCGATAAAAAAATAACGGATGATTAATATAGATACATACAATCAGTTCACAATATTGCAGCTCAATTCATAGTGAAATTCTCTATTTCAAGCATTGTAGCTCAACATTGTATCCCAATTAATAAGCAAGTGGAGTTTAGATTTAGCTATACCATTCTCTATTTTATAGTGAAATTCTCAAAGAACTATGTTTAGAAATAAAATCAACTCATACCAATCGCACAGCCCTATTTGCAGTCTTTTTAAGATAGGCGAACATTTTTTGAACATAAACCATTTTCTTTCAAGACATGATCTTTTTTATTATCCATGAAACGATTTTTGAATCGTAAACATTTTTTAACATCCATAAAACTATTTTTTTAAAGTGTGAACCTAATTTTTCTCAAGACATGTAACTTCTTTTTAACATACACAAACCATTTTTTGGACCGTAAACTATTCCTCCAAGACTCGGTGAAACATTTTTAGAAATTGTTTGTTAAAACATGAACCTTTTTAACACTCCTTAAATAAATAAATAAATAAAGGATCATGGAACATTTTTTCACAAGACATGAACCTTTTATTTTTGTAATCTGAAACTTTTTAACATCAATGCACCCCTTTTTAATAATCATTTTCCATTATGTGAAGGCTGAAGAAGAAATATTTGAAGGGGAAGAAGAATTAACCTGAGAAGAGCCAAGAACGGTGGCCGAATAAATGGATTCCGTCAAGTAAAAAAATATTGATTTCAGGGATTTGTATTAATTGGTACCTTTTGTCTAGAATGTACTGGCCCTTAGCTGAACGAGAGCGACGATTTTGCAAAAAAATGTGGGCTGGGCAGGTAGCCCGTGTCGGCGGCTAGCCAGACGCGAAGGTAGGAGGTGCCAGTGCAGTGCGTTCGTCCGTTCGTGCCTCGCCTACACGAGATACAGATTGGGATCTAGGCCGTGTTCTACTAAGTCTGCGCCGTAGCAGGTACTTATAGGTAAAAGAAAATTCTCAAAAAATCTGGGTGGGCCATGGCCCCCTCGGCGCACCCGCTAGGTACGCCCATTACTGTAGCCGTTCCAACTAATCAACGCACCCGTAGAGATATAATGACTTCTCAGCAACCATAAAAAAGGGATTTCATTTACACTATCCGTTCCATAATAGCTATCGATGATTTGGATTTACCTAGCCATATTTCACAATTGGATTCATATTTAAAAGATTTTTTAATCGTATAACTTTTGTGGCATATATCTTGTGTTTTGGTGATCAGATTAGTAGTCGGACTTTATCTAACTTTGGGAACTTTTTTTTTTTACAAAAAACACTTTATTAAGGGTCGAGGAATTAAAACCATAAGGCATTTTCTGTATAAGGTAGGTTTTAGCTCAAATTGTGGAACATGAATAATTTTAGGGTCATTAAGTTTCTATTTTTTGAAAGTAATTTATTGGTACAAATCTTTTAGTTTCAACAGTAGTTTACCGATGTTAACTATCTAACCGTATTTTTTCTGATAGGCGTTTTATCTAATATCATTGGCTCCGTTTGGATGTTGGCATTGAGAGGGTTGGCATTGTATTGGGTTGAATGTCCAATACTGAGGATATTGATATTGAGATTGAATACCAACATTTCTGTTTGGATGCTTAGATATTCACAACCCAGATTTGATATTAAGGTTGAATGTCAAATGTTGTTTGGATGGTCAAGTGTTGAATTGCAATGGTATGAAAGTATGATTTTTTTTGTTTTGTTTCTACTTGTTTGAAAATGGTTTCTACAGCCATCGATCAAGCTAGCTACTTGTCAATTTGGTAGTGCTTGTCAAAAGGGGAGTACCTTCCATGCTCACTTTGTGCCTTCGTCCATTAGTATGTCAAATCGCAGATGCTGGAGTATGGGCATAGGAGCTAGCTGAATCCCATTCTCTACACACACGACCCAAGTTCCTAGACAGATACAACAATGGCGGAACAAAGAGAACAAGCAAAAGTGGAAGCTAGATCAGGGTAGAGGTTGCGGGCGGAGTAGGGGCGGCGGGACGAGGCAGGATAACGTTCCAGGGGGACAACTTGGGTGGGATCTTGCTTTAGATAGGATCTATAAGATCAATTTTTTGAAGACAAAAAACATGTTTAAAAATTCTCAAAAAAATTGACAACATACATCTATGTTATATATGCAACACCAAAAAATCGCTGCTTCAAATTCAACATACATTTAGAGATCCAAAAAAGATAAATCTGGGAATGAATAGTGTGAAATACTACTCACCCAAAGCTGACACTATTCACAATAGAATTTATCTTTTTTGTTTCTCTAAAAGTAGATCGAGTTTTGAGCTGATTTTTTTTGGAGGTTGTAGATATAGTCTATAAGTATGTTGTATAATTCGCATTTCGTTCCAGTGTTCTCGTCCAGGACGAGGCAGGATAACGTTTCAGGCCGAATACCTTGTGACGTCTAGCTCTAGACTGATTCATTCGGGAGTGGGCTTCCTAGGCTAAAAAATTCCACCTCAATATTCGGCCCGAATGTATAGCATCAATACCTAACACATCCAAACTGGTGGAATTTGAGATATTCGGGCCTGGACAATGCCAATGTCTAATACCAGGCAGGCAGGCACGAATGCAAACATCCAAACAAACTGTTATTATTCACGGGTATCAAGAGAGTTTCTTCAACCGTGTTTGGCCACATGAACGGTAATTATGTCAAGTTAGTTCTTCTAGACCTCTACTTCAAAAATAGTTGTTTTATTGTTTGTTGACTTTTTTATCCAAAAAAACTAATGCATAATCTAGAAAAATACTTATTTTCTCCATGAACACATACTAATTCTTTCTTCTAAATGAGTTAGGAAAATAAGTACTCCAACATTCGACGCCTCCTATGGAAAATAATACCATGTTTGTCTATGGCACCACCAGAAAGATGTATTTACTCCAACGCCCGTCCCGTATTTTACATGAGAAAAATACTATTGACTTCTTCTACAACGTCTTCAGAAAAAATATACTTACTCAGCCGGAGAAAATAATACTACCATTTAGTTTTGTGGCAATTTAGGAAACAAAATACTTCACCATCCGCCACCTCTTTTAATCGTTGAAAATTTACTACATTTCCTATTATATTTCTAGAAACAAACTTGCTCTGTGTGTCGTCACCTTTTTCAACCGCGGCGTATTACTCAGTCTAGTGCTACTGCCTAATGGTATACTATTTTGAGAACTGTTCGAAGAAAATTGTCAAAACTATTTTTCTTCGAGTACTTCATGTCCCACAAACTCATCCTCCAGCCCCAAATTGGCACACGTTTGAGCTTACTTTTGTTGGTTATTGGTGCGTTGCCCTGGGGCTGGGAGCAGCATGATCACTTCCTTTTATTACTGCTGTCTACGTCTTTATTTTTATCTTGCTGGATGGTTGCCTTCTGTTTCTTTTTCATGGCTGCCCGTTCCTTCTTTTTCATGGATGCCACTTGTACTTCCTCTAGCAAAAGCGGTCTAAACTTCTCCAACAATTCTTTTAGCTCATCTTCAGTGAAACAACCGGGCTTATTATGCTTCTCACTAACATGTAGATACGTATTTTTTTGTGCTCATACGATGTTTCTTTGTAAGGAAACTAAAGTACCCAAAATACCCAAGTTTGCCTTTTAGATCTTTCGAAAGAGGATCATTCTCACGGTGAATACAAGCAACACAGTCTTTTGTAGTACATCCTAAAACAATGCTTAGAGCTGGATAGTCGTAAATACACCAAAAAAGGTTGCTCTAAGAGAAAACTTTTTATCCTAAGCTTATGATAGAGCATCAGTTTAATCCACACCTTTTCAAAGTAACTATATTTTTCCAGAAGAGGCTCTAGAAAGACATTAAAATCCTTCCTAGATAATTCAGGGTCTGGAATCAATAAGAGCATCATGAAATTTGACTACTTCATACAACCCCAAGGTGCAAAGTTGTATGGGATAACAAAGATATGCCACATGATGTAGTTTGTGCTCATGTTGTTATAGGGATTGAACCCATCAGTAGCAAGACCAAGTCTAATGTTTCTGGCATCTGCAGCAAAGTCTGGCCACCTTGTGTCAAAGTCTTTCTAAGCCTCGCCGTCAGTTGGATGGCTCAGTTCACCCATATTATCTCTTACCTTAGGCTTTCTATATAACTTGTGCCACTGTGCTTCGCCTGATGATTTTTTGTTAGAAAAAATTCTCTGCAGCCTAATTATCAATGGAAAATGTCTCAACACTTACCGCATAGTCTTCTTTGCTTTAACATCTTTCCATCTTGACTCGTTGCACTTGGGGCAATAATCAAGGTCGGCATATTCTTTTCTGAAGAGAATGCAATTTTTGATGCGCACATATATTAAATTGTATCCAAGCCCTAATTGATTGGTAACAGCCTTCGCTCCACGGTATGTTCTTGGGAGTGTATTAGAAGGTGGGAATTCTATACACAAGAGCTGCAGCATGTTAGTTAATCCATAATTTATGATCAAATGTTTTGACTTCCATTGAATAATTGTAACCAGAAATGTAACCAGAAAGGATCGGAGAAGCTCGTGAACGAGATACATCCATGATAAAGTTGAAGTATAGCCTCTGCCGGTATATTCTCGAAGAAAGTCTTCTTTTCTTGAATAGTATTGGGAATAGAATTTTCGTCATCTTCATCATCATTGTTTCTGTTTTCATTTCCATACTCATTTTCCACATTCTCCGGATGAAGTCCATTTTCCGCAGCATGCTGGTCTACCAGTAAGTCATCTAATCAGTGCATTGAAAGGAGCAGTCACTTCGACATCACCTTCGATAATAAATGCATCAGCACCTTCTCCATGATATACCCACTGACTATAGGTTGAATCCTGCCGCTGATTAACAAGTGTTCCCGCATAACATGCTGAGATTTGTAATACTGATTACAACACTTGTTATAGGGGCAGCGTATGTCTGCAGTAGTACTCAATCTAGCACTAATGAAGTCCAAAAAACTATTCACACCTGCCACATATTCGTTTCTAAATCCTATATCATTCATCACCCATCTTCTATCTATCTGGTCAGTAATTAATGTTCATACAGTTAGAACGCTTCACATGTTAGAAGTTTATTGATACTTAATCAAACTACATATACTAAGTTTGACCAAGTTTACTGATAAAATTATATGTATATCTACAATACCTAATCTATATTAAAATACACTTTATGATGAATACACATGGTGTTAATATGAGACTCTAAATGTTGATAGTTTTTTGCATAAATTTGGTCAAAGTTCACCCGGTTTGACTTCAAAAATCTTATAGATATTTTGGCATAGAGGGGGTACAGTAATATACTACTCCATAGAACTCCCCTCCCACTGAATACTGTTGTAAGACACTGAACCTATTTTTCCGAGCGGTCTACAGCCGCTTTCACGAGTGAGCGCACGGTAAACAACTATTTCGACCGAGGCCTGCTACTGAGAAAGAAGATAAAACATACTAACGGGGTCCAGTAGAGCCATTTTCTAGGTCGATTGACTTTCCTCGGAGTCAATTAAGTATTCGGGAAATCTAACATATTTGTCTACGCCTAAATCTGGCCCAACAGATCTAGAGGTACCCACCCAATACAAATAGGCCGCCATCAACCCAAAATAATTTATGAAATAAGCCTTCGTTGTCCTCAAACCTGAATCTTGTCCAAACTTGCTTATTTTGTTGCTTCATCCCGGTTCCCCTTATTTATTTGGACCTAGTATGTCAAGATGTACGAGCGTACATAACTTAGTTCAGTCTCCTGTTCGACACGTGTAAACTTACATATGGGATCCACCTTGGCGACATGACAATATGACCCACGTCGCTTCACTTCTGGTGGTTGACATGTGGGGCTATGCGTTCAGAATTGACGGCAAGCGAACACTTGTGATCGCACATGCTTAATTTTTTTTGGCATGGAAATTGACATGTGGAGCTCAGATTGGTCCTACTGATAGGACTGGTCCACTTTGCTGGCTGGCTGGCGGAACGGGCGGCCCCACACACGAAGGACGTGTCGGTACCTAACATGCGGGGCCGAGTGCTGCAGGTCAGGTACATGTGTGCAGACAGTGGCTGTGTCCCCCAACATGTATGGGTCCCGGTCCCGGTGCTGTAGGTGTTGGACTCTTGTGCAGGCAGGTGTGGGCCAGGTCGGAAAAGCAGGCGGCAGACAGAAAGTACGTTAACAATAGCGTGTAGAGCGTGGGTCATGTGTGTCCATCGGTCCGAAGCCCAGATCTTGTGACACCCCCCTCCGAGGCTGTAGTTCGGGACGCCCACCCCCCGCGATGCTTCTTTCTGGATAATCGTTGACATTTAGTGATGAGGTATCGACTCGTCAATGCCTACAGATTGTAGACTTAGGGCTTCGTGGAAAATAGAGTGCAAGTAGAACTCAAAGTTTGTCAGACGAACAAAGGCGTCCAACTAAACAAAACACAGTGGCTAGGGTTTGCAATGATTCGATCCTTATTTCGACCTTAGATTCACCTTTATATAGGAGGTGAAGCCGAGACTTTTTTGTGTCGTACAAGTACAAAGTTTATCGGGCCGCACTGGGCATTTCCTTATATTGTTACAAGTTTCCTATACCAACTCTACTTTCTTAATCCAAACATCTTCATCTTCCTGGACCTCCAAAGCTTCGAGTCCATGGCCTTCGACTTTCAACCATAGACCAGGGCTATATATGCGACATGTCCCTTAGGCATACCTATGTTATTTAGTGTTTAGAGGCTGCTTGTCACGATTTTTCGGGCCCGAGCGGCCCAAAACGCGACATGTGACGCGAAAACACAATACTGTCACGAAAAATGACATTCAATGACGGATTTCTCAAAAGTCAGCCCTATTCCGTCATTGATACTCCAAGTTCTTGTAGAGTAAGAGCCGTTTCCATCTGAGCCGAAGCCGCCAATCTTGTCCCTACCTGAGTCGACACAGTTTGTCTCGAGGGAAGCACCCAACTTAGAGCATCACTAGTAGAGCCCTTAAACCCTCAAATCCTCAAAGCAGTTTAAGGGTTGAGAATGTGCATTTTTTTGGCACTTTTGAGGGGGCGAAAAATAGGGGCAAAGATTAGAACCCTCAAACCCTTAAAAGTGAGGGTTGAGGGCAAAGACTAGAACCCTCAAACCCTTAAAAACATTCATGATATATCACAATTGTTCATAGGTAGACACTGACATTGACACTAGGTACACACTGACATTGACACTAGGTAGATAGTTACTAGGTAGACACTGACACCATCTAGGGTTTATCCCAGAAGTCCTCATCGAAATCGGAGCTGTCGCCATCCTCCGCGGCCTTCTTGGCGGCTTCCTCCGTGGCATCCTCGGCCTCCATCTCCGTGACCGACTTGTCGTACCAATCGGGATCCTCCGTGACCTTTTTGGCGGCTTCCTCCGCGGCATCCTCCGCCTCCATCTCCGTGATCAGCTTATCGATCCAATCGGGATTGTCGTCGTCGGAGCTATCGTCAACTACGATAGTGGGAGGCGGCGCCGAGGATGAAGATGGTCGAGAGGCGGCCGCCGCAGCTCGCTTCACTGCCAGTTGCGCGTAGAACTCGAGCTCCTCTGCGACGCGCTGCGGATGCGCCGCACGGAAGGCGGCCATTTCCGCCTCATCGCGGTTCCGGATGGACATCCGCATGTATTCTCGGCGGACAGCGCGCTCCTCAGCACGGGTAACGACGCTGAACGGCAGCGCCACGAGCTCGGCCGCCGCGAGGTTGTCGACATCGAATAAGTTCCGCGGCCCGGCGCCGCCGTCGTAGCGCCACACCATGACGTTGTACGCGCGGGCGGCGAGTTCGGCCAAGTCGAACGTCCCGATCCAAAACCACTCGCCGCCGCGCGGGATCTCGGCGGCGAACCGGCCGGAGAGGCGGAGCCGCATGCTGTGGTAGCCGGTGGCAGGGCGCGGCGCGGAGGCATCTCCATGGCTCGGGGAGGCGGGCGGCGGGGGTCGGCGGCGCGGAGGCGGGAGGCGGCGTGGAGGCGGGTGGCGCGGCTCGGGGAGGTGCGGGAGGCGGGCGGCGGCACGAGGCGGGGAGGCGGGTGGTGGGCGGTGGCCGGCGAGGGCAGCTCGGGGCGGCGGGTGGCGGCGCAGACGCGTATCGGGCGGCGGATGGCGAGGCGCGGATCCGGGGCGGGGAGCTTCGCGGCGGCGGCAGGGGTCGAGGAGGCGGGCGCCGGCCGGAATCGCGGTGGGAGGCGGGCGGCGGCGCGGAGGCGGGAGGTTGGGAGGGGAATTTCCCTCTCGCGCGACGAGGAAGAGGAGTGCGGGTTGGGGGCTGTTTGGGCTCCCCAACCCCTACTTCTACAGGTTGAAAATGGGTTTGAGGGTTGGGCCTTTAAATTTTTTTTTTGAGGGTTTGAGGGTTTAGGGGTTCTAGTCTACGCGTTTTTCCTCTCACAAACTGTAAAAAAGCAGTTATTTTTTAGGGTTTGAGGGTTTAAGGGCTCTACTAGTGATGCTCTTAATGGCTCCACTGCCCTTCCGCGCGTCCACCCTCTCGTCCAATGACGCAGTTTGACTCCCGGGAAACAACCTCGACTCCATGGCCTTGTTTTACTAGTGTTTTTTTATGGATTAGTGGGGGATAATACCCATTCCCCACCAAATCCCAAAACCCCACTTATGTCTAGAAGCATGTTTGGTACTAGAGTATTGAGTGATTTTTATCCCTGTTTATCCTCACTTTTTCTCAAACCTTAGTGTATTTTTCTCTATTCTCAATACTTTACTCCTACCTAGTAAAATTGAGATGAGGTTTGGTGGGGATTGTGTGAATTTAGGAATTTTATCCAATACTCTAGAAGAGTATCCCCACTAATCTCTACTACTTAAAAAAGACTAAAGTGGTTTCTTATTCAACCAATCCACGATACGTCGCACCTTTCGTCGTCCTTCCTTCGTTAAACTCGGTCGTCGCTTCGTCCTCCCGCAAAACGCGCCTTCCGAATTAACGCCTCTCTGAAACACACGCCCACACAGCGCCTCCGTCGCCCCTCTCTCTCCCATCGTACGCCCCCGCCGCCCCTCTCTCTCCCATTGGCACGCCCCTAGCACCGAGCAGCCCTCCGTCGCCAATCCCGCCTCCTCGCCAAAGTCGCCCTCCCCGGGAGGCGACGCTTCACTTGGCGTTCGGGAGTCCGGCAGCTCGTGGTCCGATCTCCTCCAAATCTGGTCCATCTCCAGCAAGCAGCCAAGCACCTCCAAGCCGAACGACCTAATCCAACCCCGATCTACAGAATCAGCCGATCGATACTCACGATCTCAGATGCAGCAATGGAGTTGCGCTCCTGTGGTAGCGATCCCCGCGCACGATTATAACTGCAGTATCACCAGCGGGTAATAAATTTTGTTTGGCCTGAGATCTGAATCGTATTTGGCTTTTTTTCAACAATATGACGCTCTCTCTCTTTCTCACCGGACATTTCCTTTTCAATTTCATTTTACTGATTGACTTATGTGTTTTCATAAACAAGTCTGAGATATAAGGAGCTCCTATATCACCGAGTTTCAGAAATCGAAGATGACAAGTGTGGGTTTTCTCTACAGCTAGCTGGTACTCCTAAATCCCTTGCTTCTCAAGACACTTTGTTATGAAGGTAACTCTCATTTACAGACAACTCATTTTTATACTTTTATATCTTACTATTTGGTAGTTGGAATCAAATCTAGGACATGCTGGCCATAAGCAAGATAGCTGGTAGCAGATAAACAGGGTTAAGTTTCCATGCATAGAGGGTATATTGGAAATTTAATCATGGACCCACTTTATCTTTTTGTTAATTACAGAATCTGCGTGCCAAAAGTCCTTATTCGATTTTAAGTTTTCAACTTATTTGCATGCATACTTTTGTATGAAAAAATTAATCATAATGTGCTAACTGTAATTCGTATGCCCTTCTTTTTCTATGTACCCTTTCTATATGAGATATTTTTTCAGTGTTTATGATTTAGTTTTCCTGGGTTGCTATGGCAGTGTTTTCTATGTTTCTTGCTGCCATCGACGGTTGCATCAAGTCTTGACAAACCATCTGCTGCCGTGTCTTCGCGCTGAAGATGCAAAGTCCTCTGTCCTTGCCCCATGCCCTACCACATAATCCGCAGAAGCCAGGCTATGCTCAGACGGTTGTCTCCGGGCGCTGCCCCCGCCGATGCACCGCCCACCACACGGGCAGATGGAGAGGCTAGACTCAGAGAGGAGACGGCGCGACAGGTTTAAGTGGACCATGCTCTGATCGGCGGCTGAAGGGGATGCGATGCCGCAAGGATCAAGCACTCCGGGGAGCGACATGGAGCGACGAAAGCCACCAAATCGACGGGCAGGTTGGTCATCTCTGGCCATCTCCTACGATTCTTATTTATGCATCTCCGGCCAAAATTTGGCGCTCGGGTCATCGTTCTCTCACGCGCACATTCGCTCGAATTCCACCCCCTTTGTCGCTCCCATGTTTGATGTGGCGTCCGCCTCTGTGAAGAGCGCGTTGTCCCCTGTTTGTTTCAGCTCCCGTCAAGCAACAAGAGTCATATTTCCGTTAAATTCCCAAATCCCCTAAACTGGATAATTTTCTTAGTTTACTCTTTACTCCAGATCCGATTTCTTCCTCTATCTTATTTCTTTTCTTTTCCAGGAGGAGGTGCTCACGGTTATTGCGAGGGACGGCTCTGATCCAGCGCCTTCACGGTTGGTTCAGAGCCCCTGCAGGGTGGGGATATTCGGCTGCTCCAATCCTTTCTCTTAGGACAAGGTGCGGGTGGCCATGGTGGCATCATGGGTCAGTAAGGCTTCTAGGTCTCCCCGGTCCTTAGCCTCTGCTGCACGGTATTATATCAGCATTATTTCTTTTTGCACTTGGATAAGGTATATGATGCTTAGACATTGAATATTTCCATATGCATTTGATATTTAACATATTCCAACATTCCAGACTTCATAAAACCATGTCTAATAGAGTGTATATATCCTTTGCAGTGTTTATCTTGTAGGCACACTTAAACATGTTTTTAATGAACAAATTAAGGTAGCTGCGTGGAATAGTTGGCCTGTACAGGTTTTACTTACATGGTTTCTATATTCTCCTGTTTAAATGGAAAATGGAACATTCTCATATAATGTTCCTACAATCTGTACTAGATGATCTATCAATTTTGTGCATGTCTATTCTTTGTCTATCTTTTCATCGGAGAAAGTTCAGTTCTTTTGTCCTACGATTATTTTTCTGTTGGCATAATTGAATTCCGTGATTCGTGTGAACTCAAAAAACATTCAGTATGTAATTCCAAACTGAGTCGTTGTAAGTAGTGTATCATATTATCCCCCTGAATTGTTTCACAGAACGTTGGTATTTGAATCATAGTTTTAAATAGCCAGCTATAGCCCGGCTATAGCCTTTTAAACAATGTGCGGCTAAAGGCATTCACATGCTAAAAGTTGGCTATAGCCGGGGCTATAGACTTTTTTCATACGCCACGGCTATATTCTATAGCCGGCTATTTAAAACTATGATTTGAATAGATTTAGACAGTAGTAGTCAGTATTAGTGCGCTATAGATAAAGATAATTTTTTAGTTGACAAGTTTTCATTTTACTGATTGAATCTTATTTCTAACAATATGGTTTAGATGTATTTAAAATATTATCTAGACTACTGCCATTACATGTGGATAAGTACTTTCTTTTGTATGAAACACATGAGTGTGATGCTTTAATTGTTATGATCATCTACTCAAATTTATAATTTCTTTTGTATGAAATACATGAGTTTTTATCCCCTTGAACAAATCAAAATAATTGGAGTTTATGGTCATGTGTGATTATTCACTTTATGATCATCTACTTTCATGAGAAGCAGCAACGACCAAGAAAAGGCTGAAGATTGACGCTGATGTATCCTATCGATCATGAGAGGACTGTGATGTATCCTATCGATCATGAGAGGACTGTGACGTGGGCTGATGATCAGAAGAAATACATGCTTGATTGGTACATGGACTACTTGAAAAATGAACATGTAGGATTTAAGTTCAAGAAGCAACATCATTTGTCGTGTGCTGATGCATTAAATAAGAAGTTCGCAATAGGGGTGAACGTGGATCAAGTGGTTTGTCAGTACATGCACTATAAAGAAAATTGGAAGATCATTGCAGCAGCACTGAGCAAAAGTGGAAATTCATTTCACCACACCAGATGCATTGTGACTATTTTAGAATCTGAAAAGGCAACCCTGTGTGTATGCTGTCTTAACCACATTCAAGTTCTTATGCGAGAAGGAAGGCTTAAATCTGTGAACTCTACAAGTTGGTTGCAAGCTCATTTTGTCTATGTGTGCTACTCACATAATGACTAGAACATGTTTAGTTACAATACTACTGTTGTTGCTTATCAATGCTAGGTGAATAGAGCTTGATAAGCTGTTGTTCATAATCTGGTCCAACTTGGCTTTTGTCATGAATGTTATGCACTACTTAACTGAGTGGTTGTTGAACATGTTTGGTTCTTTAGTTAGCAGGGAGAAATTAATTATTAAGCGATACTATGGATGCTTGAGCTAGATCTATTATCTGACGCTTGTTTCCTGTTGTTTTGTAACCAGCTAGGCCTGAAGTTAGTGAATCTGGAAGTGCTTTGACTCTGGAAGTGCTTTAGCGGTTCATGCTCTCTCCGTGGTTAAACATGTTCTACTAACAAAGAAGTATGGTGCAAACATTACTGTAGTTGGTACGATCTCAGTTGTTCTGAAACACTTTTATTTGTTTATTTACCTCTTGAGTCTATTTGTCTACACAGCTTAATTTTCTTTTGCATATATTCTCAATTTCAGAAATTGATGATAAGCCAAAGGAATCATTCCCGGAGCATGATACTCAAATGTGAAGCATTAGATGGCACCTTTCTAAAGGTTAGAACCATTTCAATACAGTGACTACATAGTCAAGTGGGGTACAAATATGAATCAGTCCATGCAACTATGCAAGATCAAATTGGCTATTAGTTACAGGTGAGTGGGACAGAACTTTTGCTAGCTTGACAAATGCACTTTCTTCTTATTCGTGTGCATTTCATTTTAGAGCATCATGAGAATCATGTTCTGTTTTTCTTCATTTCTTGATTGCCTGAAAAGAGTGAATTTTCCACTTTGTTGTGCTGCTGTAGTTGTTGGATGGTGATCTGAATTTCTGCCAATTGAGGTGCAGTTTAATTCCTGGCAGGATTTGCTACATGGTTACAGAGACCATGAGATATAGTCTAGAGTTTGGTTTTTTGAGAACACCAAGATCGTGAAAACAATAAAGAAGGTGTAGTTAGCTTAGTAGATTCAGGCCCTCATCACACTAACAAGGTGTATTGTTCAGTCATTATAATAGCATTACATAAACAATACATTCTTCATTCGCCATCATTGTACTACTCCACTATACAAAATACATAAATAATTATTGTAAGATTATCAGTGTCATTTTTTGCACATAGTTTATGATCTCATGAAGCATACATGCATGGTCCATTGTCTAGAAATTAAGAAAATATTTGGTCCTTAGTGTTACCCATCAATTAGAAATTGTTGCAAATCACCTGGTAGAGTATACAAATATTGTTGTTAGTAATAATTACTATCAGATTATTACTGATGTTCAGGTGTTTCTATTCATACTGCATACTCTGAAATTGATCGGAGAACGGATAGATTGGGAGCAAAGTTGCACTGTGAAGGGACTTGGTGTGGATGCTAAGTTTAGCATCAGTGGTAGCGGTTCCGAGGGGTTCAGGTGGTGGCAAAGACCTGCCAAAGCCAAATAGTGTCAATTAAAAGCGCAAGTCCTATTCCTCGTGTTGTCTAGGAGTACAAAGGCGATAGCTCATGTTTTCATTATCTCGGAGCATGCATACACTGTTCTTTGCAAATTACATATACTCTGCTATTTTTTGAACTCTACACTCTGCTTTTCTAGAGGTTCTACAGTTATGGGATGTGTGTGTCACGTGAAGGCTTTAGTTGGTGCATCAAATCATAAAAAATCATTATGTATCCTTTTAATTTAAGAGGATCGTATCTCTAGAGATAGTTTCCAAGTTATTTAGTCCTTTCCAAGTTTGTTAGGATTCTGGCCTTAGGCCTTAAGTAATGTACCTGAGCTATTTATGCCTACCCCTAGACCCTTACGGGAAGCTATCAAGAAAGAATCAGATCTAATATCTCTCCTCCCACATTACTTCTTCCCATGCCTCTGTTGTGCGACAACCCCCCGCGGCTCCCTGCGGCTGGAGTCGTGCTGCAGAGGTGCAGGGGTTCGACGTATATCCCACCATGTGACATTGTGTGTATGATACTATGATGCATGCTCTCAAGTACAATAATAAGAAAAGAAAAATAGCCGAGAGCAGATATCATATACCATAAACTCCTATTATTTTGTTACTACTCCGGTGCAAATATTTTAGGGCTGTTATTGAACAGGATCATTCAAGCTGCTCCTGCTGCTATAAATCTTGCATAGCCTTTAATTGTTGCAGTCTGCATTTGGAGCTTTTTTCTGCTCTGGATTAACAAGGAAAATTCGGCTAGGCATGGCTTATTTTAGTTTCAGTATGTCAGGTGCAGTGTTTAGAAGGGAGTATTGTTGTAGCAAAACATGCATGATATGTAGATACATAAATGGATACTAAATGAGATTTAGATATGATATAACACCTTCTCCTTCGGAGTGTTACCTTCCTATTCGGGTAGAGAGAAGCAGAGCCCCTGCTGCCGACGTTGCCTCCTGCACAGCCTGATCTTGGGGACGAGCTGTTGGTGCAACCGGGATATTGGTGCCGAGCTGCCGACGCGGCCTCCGGCGTTGCCGGGAGGTTGGGCTCGAGCTGCCGCAGCTGCCGGTGTTGCCTCCTGCATAGGCGGGAGGTTGTGGGCTAGCTGTCAGAGTGTCCTGGCTGCTGGCGATCAGGTGGATTGGTCGGCTGGATCCTGGTCGAATTGATCCTGGTGTAGCTTGGCTGCTAGCGATCGATTCCAGAGCGGCCTGGCTCCTAGCAATCGATTCTGGAGCGGCCTGGCTCCTAGCGATCCGGCGACGCGCGTGGATGGACTCCGGATGGACGCGACGATCGGGAGCTTGGCGATCAATTCCAACGAAATCCAGCTGGGTGGATCGGATCGAGAGTTCGCGAGCAGATGGACGTGGTGCTGGGTGGAGATGATCCAGACGATCGATTCAAAATCAAATTGTTTCCGACAAGTGGGAGGGGTATCATTGTACATTTTGCTGTTTTGGGGGTTGTCGGAGAATCGGTTAGTGCATATATATGCTATTCGGTTTCGTTCTGTTGGTAGTCGACTCACATTAGCTTCATCAAATTTGTTACTAGCTGCAGTTTTTTATCAGTACCGGTGCCTGCCCTGCTCCATATTTTTCTACTCGCTATTTAAACTGCATTGTTCTTCCTGTTGATGCCTCCATGATGGAAGAGACCATGCATGCAATCAACTCCCAAGTATGGTATGCTCATTATTCCTTGCTGAACTTTGTATTGGGGAATTGGCCTACTATTGTTACTCTGCTCAGATTAACTTAGCAATTGTTTGGAAAGTGTAAACCTATGGCATGTTAATATTGTTCGCATGTTATAGCCCGTGGTTGATGTTGATTGATTTGCTCTCACAAAAAGAAATAATCTTAAATTATGAAAGTTGGACGAATGCTAATAGTTTAGTGATGAGCCTCGGCTTCAGCATTAAGAAACCAATAAGGTTGTGCAGGTACGTGAAAAAAAAATAAGATTTATGAGCACATATAAATTATTAAACAAAAATTAAAATGAAATAAAAAAAATATTTGATAGCTAGGAATTACATCATGTTGTTTTCGAGATTTGTGAGGACATATTAAATTATTTTAACATGCACTAGGGTTTGGAATGTTGGTTTTGAAAATAATTTTGAAGTTGAACCACAACTCCATATCCTCTGACAGAATTGGAAGATTCGATTGAGGATCGGATCGGTGTTATCGAGCGAGATGAAAAAAAGTCCCCTTGCGAGAATGAGACATGCTAATCAGTATTTATTTATCCTGATGCAACGCTACGAACACTTTTACTATTATATTAAATGTGCGGGCAGGAAGAGAAGAGTAACAACAATATTGTCTTGTTATTATGTTCGGTATTATCATGTTGTAGTACATTATGATATCACTAATTTATTTTAAATTTTTATAATAATTATGAATTATATATGTGCATTGAGAAATGAAATTTGAGTACCCGTAGCAACGCACGGGCATTTGTACTAGTCCTCATAAAAATTGTAGTGACAAACAAAGCCGACAAGGACGTTCTGCGAGGCGGCGCAACGCTACTACGTGTCACCATCCGTCTGCACGGACATATCAATTGTGGCAACTCCATCACTGATTCTTGTGAGGCGGCTGGAGGATTGAGGAGGAACAAGCGGATGGAAAATTTTCGCTCGAGGCTATAGAGAAAGCGAAGGGCTAGGGAAATAGAAGTATAAATAATCTGGAGATTGGGTGTAAAGGCATCCGATTTGTTCATCAAGTGGAAAGTATTTATTCATGTAAGGTGGACGGAAGCGAGGACGAACTGGCCATGCAGATCAAAATGGGGGAAGTATTAACAGCTGCAGGGGAACCCGAAGCTTTTTAACATACTACTTCACTTGAAATTTCCTTTGACAACTTTGGTTTTCTATTTTTTTGACCCAAAGTGGGAAATTCATCCGATGAGCTAATGGCTTTCTAAATTCAAAAATGCTTGAACTCAACAAAAATTAAAATCTCTTTTCAAACGAACTGCATATGTATATGTAGATGTGTTGAACATTTCTCTATTTTTTCACTTCATAAATATATTTATTTGTGACTTACACTTAAAAGTGTTACAGTACATGTACTGCTCCATATTAATGTTTTTGTACTGCCTGCAAGAAAGCACGTTTAGTTACGAAATCCTACACATGCATAGTAAGCTTCATATGCACTTTTCGAAATGGCACATTTTTAAACTACGAGATGTGAATTTTGAAAAGGGGAAGTAAAGAAAACTCAGATCCATAGAGCTCAGATTTTTTTGGTGCTGCACCATAATGTGATAAGCACACATGATAATTTTGAGCCATCATATGTATATCGGGGTCATATGATTGCCGTCACTTTCTTTCTTATTCTCCTATACCATGGGTCATCTCCCCTCTAACCCCTATACCCCTTCCCCCCCCCCCCCCTTTGCTCCCCCACACCAATGCGTGTTTGGCAAGGTCACGTATCTAATCTGCACGCATCTAGCGGCCATAGTGAATGATCATAGTGGAGACAAGGGGAGGGGAAAGATGACCATTCCACCCTACAACGCTACACTTCAGCATTTCAGTGATCCTCCCCCAAACCTTTTGTTCGCCGACCGGTCCCCTCCTTACACCCACCTACACGCGAGTCCCCACATCGCTCGTCCCCTCTCACATTGGCAGGAATTGTGCACCCAGGGGTTGGTCGCATGAGGTTCACATATCATATTTGTAGGTTAATAAACTTCTGAAATTTAATACACATTTATATGTCAATAATCTAGGAAACTTATATGTACATGTCCTAAACATATCTATAAAATAAATATTTTTTTGCTTGTGAGTTACACAAAGAGGAAATGTGTGGATATGTAAGAGAAATGCCACATCCAATGGAGATCAACATATCTGCGTTGTTTGATTTTAACCTTCAAATACTAATATTTACTTAGGAAATCCTACATGTGTATATAGTTACTGGATATGTTGTGTTCTACAAAATCAAAATACTTTCAAACTATGAGGTATGATTATATTTCTTGTTTTGAAAACTGAGGGTTCACTGAGCTATATAGTCACGATTTCCAGTCATGCGAGAAGCAAAACCGATAATGTGGGGCAGGGCCTACCCTCACTCACTCTAACTATGTTGAGGTCGGGGGGGGGGGGGGGGGGGGGCGCCGCCTCCCAGCCCAATGAAAATTTTCTCGTTACTACCTATTACTCCCTCCGTGCAGAAATATAAGACGTTGGGAAGTGTCACGGTCAAATATTTTTGCACTACGAAATATAGCGACTTGCCCGTTTTGACCCTCCACCACCCACTCGCTCCACGCCTCTCCACCATCCACTCGCACAGAGCACACACCTGCTCACCTTTCTCTGCCCGTCATTCCTCTCCCTAGCGCCGCCGTCGTCGTGCGTCCCCATAGCGTGCGCCGCCGCTGCCCCTCTCAGTCGTGCACGTCACGGCCGACCCTTTCCATCGCACGCATCGCCGCCCTCTCCAACTGCATCGAGGTTGACTTCAAAATCCGTTTTTCCTCCTCCGGTGGCCGGATCTGCAGCTGCAGTGCTCGATCTGACGAGCCAAGATTAGGGCGGAGCTCCAATCGTGCTGGTGGTGGTGTGGAGCTCCAATCGTAGCCGGAGAAGACCTCCTTCCAGATCTCGACGAAGGCATGGAGGGTGAGGTGGTGGTGGTGGTGCGGCTTCTTGAGGGAGACGAACCGGTGGAGGAACTCCCACAGCTCGTCGCGCCGTGCCGCTCTACCGGTGCCTCACAAGGCGGTGCGCCCTGGGAGGGAGAGGATTAGTCGGAATGGAGGCGAATGAGATGGACGACGTGCAGATCACCCGCAGTAGAGGCGGCTCCGTGCTCAGGAAGAAGACCATCCTCAAGAGCGACCACTTCTCCGGATGCCAGAACAAGCGCCTCACACCCCACATCAATGGCTCGCGCAGTTACAGACAGGTTACTACTCGACTCTCCCTACTACTCACTCCGTTCAGAAATATAAGACGTTTGGGATTGTTTCCGACCAGGTGAAAACAGGTAAAAAAGACTAGACTACCGACCACCCTTCCCAGATCCCGAATCGGTACGTTCAGATTTAGAATCGGCTCCGCCTCCGCCACCGCCCCCGCCATCCGCCCTCGCCATCCGCCCTCACCATCCGCCCTCGCCCTGCGCCCTCCACCTCCGGCCCCAGTAGCTTGTCCTCCAGCCCCAGCAACTTCTCCGTCCCCTGCACCTTCGCCCCTCACCAAGGTGCTCCTAGAGGACGGTCTCCTCCTCCCCAGGCGATCATCCGACGCAGGCAGGTCCTCGCCCAGGAGCATCCTAGAGGACGATCTCCTGTAGCCCAGCAGCTCCTCGCCCAGGTGCGCTTCGCCTCCTCCTCGACGACTATCTCCTTGCCAGGTACTCCTCCCCTTTTTGTCGAAGACCGGCTCCCAGGTTCTTCCTCACCAGGCGCCTCACGCAGAGGTGCTCCTCGCACACAGAGAAGCGGCAGCAGACATCAGAACATATGCTGAACAAATATAGGAGCAACAACAATCAGATTAATATGGTTATTCCAGACTTGAATTTCACTCCACCTGAAGAAGACGATGTCCATATACCTGAAGGAGAACATGCAGATACATTATCTACTCGACCCGAAGAAGACGACGCACATATACCTGAAGGTCAACTGAATTCGTCTGAATGTACAATTAGATATGCAATATTTTCGAAGCCATACTGAATTCGTTTGATTGTATAGTAAGATATGCGATACTATCAATACCAGCGAGAAAAAAATGGAACATCAAAGGTTGAATGTACAATTAGATTTACAGCATGATTGTGTGCTTTGCACAAGATGAGTACAATAAACATACTGAAGATAAGAGTACTGAGTGGGTGGACAAGACTAGAAAAAACATGGTTTTAACATCTGGGCATCGGCTTGGCCGAAAAAGGACATCTACCTGGCTTCGTGCTTGAGCAAGCAGGTTAAACTTCTGTCCTCGCAATTCAAATTACTCCTACATTCAGCAGTCAAAAATTTGGTACTCCCTCCGATTCATATTAATTGACTCTAATATGGATGTATAGTAACAAATTTTGTTCAGAAACCGAACACTAACAGCAAAGGAGGGTAGCTGGCAACTCTGAAGTTCTGAACTTGCCTCTGGAGAAGAGCATATTGCTCTCGGCCTCGCATGGATCGGTAGAGGCCATAGTTTCCCACTGCAATTATATACTCCCTCCACTCTCTTTTATAAGATGTAATAGAAAAATAATGCAATGGTCCTCTGAAGAAGAGGAAGACATCCATACTTAATTTTCAGGATAGGATATAGTTTGGTAAACGCATACCGATGGTGAAGGAGCTGAACATCTTCCCGCCTTGGAGAGGTCTTGGTAGGTCTTTTACATCTTGAGGTACACCTTGTGCAAGTAGGGCACGCCGTCCAGCCTGCTATTTTCCTGAAGCACAATCAAATGCAACATAATTTAAAAATGACAACATTTTAAGGAGGAGCCTGAAACTGGTTTGCCTTAGTAAAACAGAAACATAACTGAAGAGTTCAAACCTAACTCGCACTTGTCACTATCACTCCCTTGTGCAAGCATAGTTTGTTCTACGGAACCAATGATGGCCATCACATGTGCAAGTAATGTCACAAGAGAATCGTTTCGAAAAGGAACCTCCACCGGCCCAGTAGCACGCACACTGCACACACTTGTGCACCTTGCATATAGGAAGAAAATATCAGAATGCACCATGATCACTCAGACATTTCCACTCCATTCATAGATCACAAAGTTCAGTCAGAAACTAATGAAAGAAGAAGAGAACGGGTTACAGTTCTTCATTTGGCCCACTCAGACATTTCTACTCCATTCATAGATCACATTGACTACAGTGCTAAAAAGCTTACTATTAACTGCTACTGTCACAAGTTCCGTTAACTGTCACTGTAGTTACTCGAAAACACAAGTTGAGATGTGTAAAACAGAGGCACTGCGTACCACAGTTTATTATGCTCAACTGCAGTACTCCATCCAAAATATGGCATCATTAAGATTACATAATTCTAAGAACATTGCGTGGAGTTTGACGGTAACATATGAATTCAGTTTCGTCTTATAGTGATACACTAGACTTGTGAGATATAGGAAACAAAACCATGGTTTCTGCTAAAACAAGTCCAACACTTGCAGAGCTACTCAAGCTACCTGAATTCTTCCTCATCTAGGTTGACATCTAGGTTGAACAGATTTCCTTCTGCGCTCACCATCACAACTTCTGTATCCAGGGAAGCAGGGAGTGACTGCAATCGATATTAATATGGAATATCAGAAACTGTTTACAAGTAAAATTTCCTGACTGCAAAATTCAGATTTAATTTTCACTGCCAGCAAGAAACATATGCACATGATTTAATTGACAGAGAAACATATGCACATGATTTAATTGACAGCGAAACATATGTCCATTTGACAAGAAACATATTTACATGAAAAAATAATATTCAACTAGAGAAATAATGCACATGATTTAATATTTTGGATTGGATTGTAATTTATTAACACATTTCAGAGCATTGGTATGGTTCAGATTAATTCAGATATGAATGCAGCATACTCCAATAGGAGAGAAAAATAGCATCAAGTACTCCCACAGCATTGGTGGAGCCCAAGATGATTAATTCCAGAAAATAATTGCAGGATAGCAGAGTAACATGTGCAGGAATCAATTCGTTGAGGGGAATGAGTCCAGTGAGGGAGCGGAGGATCTTGAGCGAAGATAAGATGATGGCTTCGGTGAGGGAGAAGATAATGGCTCCGGTGAAGGATAAGATGACGCGGCTCTAGAACCATAGTTATTTCAAAGTCCACCGAGGTATATAAATTAAGCCGCTGCTAACTAGATGCATTAACCTCGTTGGTTTCTACCTTCACCTTCTTTTCAGTCTGACCGTCCGCGATGCTACTTTTTGTTTCACGACACTACCACTACGACTGCGGGTAAGTGTTAAGATATGTTTCGCAGTTGCAGATTACACCAGTTTAGATTCGGATTATTTTCATGTTAACTCTATGAGCCTTCTTGGCTTCCAGTCTCGTACTACTATGTAACTAGTCCGAGAGGGTCAATACAACCATCCACCGCATTACGCTAAACATCATACTCTTTCAAGGATATCTGGGGTGACACAACTATCCCAATGGCGAAAACATTCATTGTACCCTCTCATTTGAGTTTGGATAAAAACTGCTAAGTTTCTGCTCAAAGTTGCATATGAAAGCATGCTTTTTTGAGTGGAAACTTTATTTTTAAATGTCAAGAACATTCATAAATGCTTTAATGCTTAGACACGTTAGTGTCCTTTTGAATGCATGCAAATCTTCAGGTTTGTGTTCCAGTGGTAACCCATGTTAATGTAAAACTGTAGTGCTGGAATAACGGATTTAGAGCAAGTGAGTTTTTCTTTCAGGGTGCCTAGTTGTTCTTTTTGCACAAAAATTGTACACATCAATTCATGAAGCCTTCGTTCGTTGTGACAGCTGTACTGACCCTGCAGGCAAAACCGTTTGCCATGCCTGCCTAAAGTAAAAAACAAGCGACACATCTGACATTTTTAATAGAAAAACATTAAACGCTCTTGTTTGAGACTAGAAATAAGAATTTGTTGCTACCACAATCAAATGCTGAAGATATATTTCGACGAAGCTACATATCATTTCCCTTACTTTTAAAACATCCAGGAAATCAACTTAAGAAGGTGCTATAAATTAAGTCTGCCAGTGCTTCCATATAAAAAACCACAAGGTTTAAATTCAAATGATATGACTGTGTACTGTAACAGTAAATGTATAAATTTCCTGTAGAAGGTATGTCATCTTTTTATAGCGCCTCTGCTTATGTCTTCTACACCGCAAATGCTCCAAAGTCTCAGCAGCCCATTCACCTACCATAATAGAACATCACCAGAGTATGAAAAGGATTCACAGCTCCTACTCTGAACAGAATACATTAAGCAATAACCATACAAAGATAAATTACTGAGACCATAAATACGTAGGTAATAGTTTCTCTCAACAAGCTAAAAGTATAAAAGATGGCCTTCTCCTAACTATTTCTCTCAACAAGCTAAAAGTATTAATTCGAGGGTCATAGCAGCAATACTAGGGTAGGTAGTAGTTTGTTCCACGCACTATGGTTTTCCCTGAAATTGCATGTGCAACGGGTTTGAAGAAGCAATTGAGATGTAGTGTGCAAATTTCTGTAAATATCTGTGGTTATCTTCGATGCATTTCTGGTGAATCTGGTTTGTAACTTTTTTTGATAAAGGAGCATAGCCCCAGCCTCTGCATCAATAGATGCACACGGGTTGCTTTATTAAAACAAAGTATCAAGTCACAATAAATCTATCATCACTTATTACAATCACGGAAAAGCTAGGATCGATACACGAATCAACCCGCTGAAAATATGTCACTCAGAAAAGCTATTCATTTGCTATTCTATTAAGATGCCGCCACCCAGTAGCCTGGAAAAAGAAGTCCTGAGCAACCACTAGCATCCGGTAGCATCCAATAACCATATCCTCCCGCTGCTCCACCAGGAGAAGGAAAACCCATTGGTGAATTGAATGAGCAGCTCGCCGGATAACCTGCAAAAAATTAATTCCACTTTGTTTGTTAAAGATAATATCATTTTTAGTCCTCCAAATAGCCCAACAAATGGCCCAAACATCAATTCTAATCTTTTGTTTATCATCTTTCCTCACATCATTCAACCATCTACCAAACATATTAGTAATATTAGCTGGTGGCGGGGTGTTATATGTAAGGTACATCATTCGCCAGATTATCTTCGCAAAATGGTAATGGATAAACAAATGATTAACGGTTTTCATGGAATCACAAAAACAACACTTTTGACATCCTTTCACTTCCGTTTAGCTAAATTGTCCTTAGTTAGAAGAACCTTATTGCTCATGAACCACGTAAATATTTTAATTTTCAAAGAGATCTTTAACTTCCATAGATACCTACGAAGGTAAATAGTATGCCCATTCATCCAATCAAGGTACATAGACTTAACTGAAAAAATATCCAAATCAGTAAGCTTCCAAATAAACTTATCAGGTTCAGATGTTAGGCTGATTGTAATTAGTCGTTGGCATAGATGTAACCATTGCACCCACTTATTGTCATTCAAACCTCTTCTAAAAGAATGTTGATAGGTTCAGTAGCAAGCACAGTCGAAACTAACACATTTTTATGTTGAACAATATTATATAATGCCTGTTATTGATGAGACAAAGGAGTATCTCTCATCCACACCTCCTCCCAGAACCTAACAGATGTACCATCCCCCACTCTGAAAAAACCTCTCTTGAAGAAGTCCTCTTTAACATGCATGAGACCCTTCCAGAAAGGTGAATCAGTCGGTTTGACCTCTACTTGTGCTAGTGTTTTATTTTTAAGGTATTTGTTACATAAGAGCTGCTGCCACATACCCTCCTCTGAGAGAAGTTTAAACAGCCATTTGCTCAGCAAACATTTGTTCTTTAATTCCAAAACGTCAATTACCAACCCACATTGGTCCTTCAGTCTACACAAAATATTCCATTTATATTTTCTCCTGTGCTCATCAGATTGCCAATTTTTTTTACTATATAATAGTCTAACCTCTTTCTAACCCCAATTGGTATTTCCAAAAAGGAGAGCATAAACATAGGAAGACTTGTAAGAATCGAATTAATAAGAACCAACCTATCTCCATAGACAACATTTAACTCCGCCAGCACCCCAATTTGGAGGCAAACCGATTTTCAATAAGGTTTCACTCCGCATTCCGCAGTGTCCTATAATGTACCGGAATCCCCTAATATTTTAAAGGTAAGGTTCCGGACTCACACCCAAAAATATTTCTATACTGATCCTCCGTATCCTTTGCCTTACCAAAGCTAAAAATTTCACTCTTGTGAAAATTAATTTTTAAACCCCATAGTTGTTCAAAGATGCATAGGATTAGTTTCATATTAACCACCTTAGCAATATCTTGTTCCAAAAATAAAATTGTATCATACATATATTGTAAAATGGAGATTCCCCCACCAATTAAATGAGGCAACAAACTCCTCACTTTACCCTTATACTTATATCTAGCAATAAGAATTGCTAACATATCAGCGACAATGTTAAAAAGAATTGGAGATATATAATGGGTCCCCCTGGCGTAATCCTTTCCTAGTTTCAAAATTATGCCCAATAACATCATTAACTCTTATACCAACACTCCCACCTTGCACAAATTGCTTTATTCTATCGCACCAAATAGGATCAAATCCCTTTATACGTAGAACTTGCTGCAGAAAGGACCATTTAACCTTATCATATGCCTTTTGTAAAAAAGCACCCCATCAAGTTTCTTCCTATGCAGTTCACGTATTGTCTCATGAAGAACAACTACTCCTTCTAGAATGTGTCTTCCAGGGATAAACTCCGTCTGTGTTGATCTAATCACTTTATATGCTACCTCAGAAATTTGATTTATCGCCACTTTAGTAAAAGAATTAAAACTCACATTAAGTAGGCATATTGGCCTATATTGTTAAATCTATGTTGCATTTTCCTTTTTAGGCAGTACACTGATCACCCCAAAATTCAGTTTATACAAGGGCAACTCACCTTTCTGAAAGCTTTCAAATAAAGCCATTAGATCATATTTAATGAACCCAAAATGTTGGTAAAACTTCGCAGGAAAACCATCTAGTACATGTGATTTATTATGTTTCATTTGAGAAATAGCATCTTGAACCTCCTCCATAGAGAAGTTCGCAATTAACACTCTATTCTCATCCGCCGATAATTGCGAAATATCTGCAGTTCTACCTTCATCCAAGGAGACAGAACTAGGCTCTGGATTACCAAATAATTTTTTATAATACTCCGAAATGTATATCCTTAGATTATCATCCCCGACAATGGTACCCTCATCTTGTTCAAGTTGATAAATTTTCTTTTTTCTATATTTACCATTTGTTATGAGGTGGACATATTTGGTATTATCATCCCCTTCCTGAATATATTTTACTTTAGCTCTTTGCGCCCACTTAATCTCTTTCTCTCTTCGGAGCTTATTTAAATTTTTATTAGCTTGTTTCAACTCAGTGCCCTCCACAAAAGATAGCGGCACTATTTCTGTTTCTGCTTTAATATCCAACGTGTCTATAATGTTCAATAATCCTTCCTTCTCTCTCTTATATTTTTCGCTTAATTTTTTTACCCAACCACGTAAGAATCTGCGCAAATGCCTAATCTTATTCTGCCAAGTTTGAATCGGAGTTTTTCCAAAAGGACCTACCGCCCATTCATTTGCAATCAGATCATAAAACCCCTCCTGTTCTAACCAAGCCAACTCAAACGAGAAGCGCGGCTTATTACCTACATGTGCCTAAATCCCCGCATCAATCAAAAGTGGAGTGTGATCAAATCCAGAGCGAGATAAAGCCCGGACAGTGACCAAAGAGAATTTTTGTTCCCATTCAACACTCGCAAGCACCCTATATAATTTTTCGTATGTAGGAGTTTGTCTTCTACTTGCCCAGGAAAATTGGCGCCCAGACATAGAAATTTCTCTTAAGTTTAGATTCTCAATGATCACATTAAAAATAAATGCAACGGGGATTAAAGTTATCATTACTTTTATCCTCAGATTTTCTCAAAATATTAAAATCCCCGGCTAATAACATCGGTATCGTTTCAGATTCACAAGTCCTGACTAATTCTGCAAGAAACTCATATTTATTTTTATCTTGAGCCGCACCATACACCGGCACAAGCAGCCACTCAAAACCATCTATTTTGAAGTAATAGAGAGCTTCACATAGTAGTCTCCACTATCTACCCTATTGACCACCAAAGTGGTCCAACAAGAATTCCACCAGACCTCCCAAGTGGCGGCAAACAAAACCATGCGAACTCCTTACCCACTGCTAGATCACGAAAGAAAGGTACCGCAAAATTGGATCGTCCGGTCTCAAGAAGATCTATTAAATTTAGGTCATACTCCCTAATTGATTCTTTTACAAACAAATGTTTTCCCGGATCCTTAAACCCCTCACTATTCCAAGTAAGACCTTTAAGATTAGTCATTGATATTTGGTTTTTTAAAATCTCACCCGGTTACTCCTCCTCACCGTTTTGTTATCAAACGTTTTTTTTCTTACGACCCTTTCTCTCATTAGGAATAACCAAAGGTACATGAACTTCATCATCCAAATTGTCATCCCTCATCCCCTTCCAAGTTATGACATAAGTCTGATGCATGTGTGACCGCCAAACAAGAAGGAGTTGTAACTGTAAGTGAACACTCTAGTGGTGAAGCACAATTTGCTGTGAGAACATGAATAGTGATAATGCAGTTGCAAAGTAACTTACTTCCATTTAACTTGAAGGTTTGTATCCTTGAAACCAAATACAAGGAACATAGAATGAACAAATAAGTACCTACCATTAACCAGTTGAAAGAGCAGGGGACTGGGATCAGTAAATCATTACTCCTGGTTTTGATTTCTTGATGGATGCTGGGACCTATTTTTAAGAGTCGCGACAAGTTAGAAGATTAGCCAATGTTTTCATTACTATGTCGAAACAAAAAGGCCAACTTACTAAGCTAGTTTAACTTCTTAGCATTTTTTTAAAAAAGAAAAACAAAATATCTGGCGGTATCTAAATAAGAATTTTGTTAACGCTAAAAAAATGGAGCATATTGACAACATCACTTCTACAGTTCTACTCTATGTTGTGAAGGAAAGTACATGATCAGCCAGAAGGACAAAAATGTTAAAGGTACAGCTTCCTTGAATGCAGAAAAATTTGAAGAAAACAACTGAGACGGGAACAAGTGAGCACCTAATGAATAAGACGCAAGCGGTTCTGAGCAACTTTATATCGATTATATTACACAAAATTGGTATACCATCATATTTTTCTTGAAAGTTTCAAACACACTTTCTAGTGATTCTATTTTTTTTCTACCAAATAATCATCATATACTTGGACTGATTTGTGATCAAAGTTAAATATTGGAAAGCGCATGTGCCTTATTCATAGGAACATAAATAGTAGTTTACAGTGAAATTTATATCTTTATGCCAAATCAAAAGAACTAAGTCACGGCAAGTTACAAGATTAGCCAATTTTTTCACTACTATGTCGAAAGAAAAACTTACTAAGCTAGCTTAACTTCTCAGATTTTTTTAAAGAACAAAATATCTGGCGTAAGAATGTTGTTAACGCTAAAAAAATGGAGCATATTGACAACATCACTTCTACACTTCTACTCTATGTTGTGAAGGAAAGTACATGATCAGCCAGAAGGCCAATCATGTTAAAGGTACAGCTTAGTTCAATGCAGAAAAAATTGAAGAAAACAACTGAGACGGGAACAGGTGAGCAACTAATGAATAAGACACAAGCGGTTATGAGCAACTTTATATCGATTATATTACACAAAATTGGTACCATTAGATTTTTCTTGAAAGTTTGAAACACACTTTCCAGTGATTCTAATTTTCTACGAAATAATCATCATATACTTGGACTGATGCATGGTCAAAGTCAAATATTGGAAAGCGTGTGTGCCTTATTCATAGGAACAGACAGAGTAGTAGTTTACAGTGAAATTTATATCTTGAGGTCAAATCAAAAGAACTAAGCATCGGGCTGCTGTAGAGTTATTGGTGACATTTACCCTCTGAATCAGCAATTATAAAAACTTTAGGAAAGAGACACTAAAAATAAATTAGTATGATGGATTCCTTACCTTTTAGCTAAATGATCTTTTATAATTTACTGCTCCTCGTCAGTGAACATAAACCACTTGTCTTTGTTCATCACTGTATTTTCATAGTCAAACTCTGATATGAACATGATGGTACTAGTCATCACTATCAGTTGCAAAGGAGAAAACTGAAAACTTATTTTGCACTAACTCCAAACAAACCTTGGCGCATAATGTTTGTATTGTTAATACAATAGCCATCTAGTTTCCAGTATGCTACTCCATTGTCCAGCCTAATAGGCGCGGCCTTAATGGCACGTTCCAGCTCTTCTAGTTCTCTCACAGTTGGGAAATAAATAAATTAATTAAGTCACATCAGCTAGCTCAATACCTTATTTTCTTAACAAAGCTTTACATAATACACAGAAGAACAAAAATATCTAGGAGGACATAGGGATCTTTTTAATAGAATAAGAGAGGCACCCTAGTTCACAAATAAAAAGGGGAGTTGGTGGGTACATGATTCCATGCATACCTTCCACCAACTGAATTAGGCTCCCTTTTGATGTAAATAAATGTAACAAGGTACCTTTTATTTTTTTAGTTAGTTCACAACTTCACATTCTGAAAATAAATCTACCAGCCAGTATCGACTCCATGGTCCGCAGTATGCTAATTATGATGATAAAATAATTCAAGTAAATGATTACATTAAATGAAAAATAAAATCATAGACTCTCAATAATCCATCATACTTGATCTTGATGGCCGAACAATGCTTTTGCAGAACTAAATGTTGTCAATGAAAGATCGTGCTAAGTCCCAATAAATATGTGCCTCGTGCTTGCGCCGGTTCTAACTTATTACCTATAAGCAATGATCAATTATTTCTATACCGATTTAAGATGGATTTTTTGCATCAAACATATCAAATTCATGATTTGCATTTTTAACGTGTATCTCCCCTTTTGACAACTTGATCAATATTAATGCATTAACCCGGCTTAATTTCCGAGCATTTTTGTGACGCAAAAAATGCTCGGAGATTAAGCCGGGTCAAGGCATTAATATTGATCAAGCCGGGTCAAGGCTTAATTTCCGAGCATTTGCTCTATGCCTCAACCTGTCCATGGGTTGATGACTATTTTTCCAAATACAAACTCAAGCTAAAGCTTACGAAGAATGGTAAACTATATATAATATGAAAAAAATATTAAATAAAAGTGCATGGTATTAAACATATTAAGGACTGAACAAATGTACAAAGCTAAATAGTTTTAATACGGGAAAGGCCGAAAGGGTAAATATTAAGTCATACTGTAAGAGACCATTAATCGCTGAAATCTTCACTCCATCTGCCTCCTTTATTTGAGAAATAATATTTTAAGCGTTCTCATTGCTAGCGGTTTCTCCTCCTTCCACTGGTTTAGATCCTTCTGAATTTTTTGTAGCAACTTTCCCTATGAAACAGAAGAAAACTTTTGTTCACTTATTTTAACCAAAGGACTTTTGACCAAACAAAGGAACTTCCCAATCTAAATACCTTTTTGGTTGCAGCATGGATCTTTTCTCTGGCCTCAGATTGTCTATGTTCCGGTCTGAATAAATGTACAAGATAATTAATATAGAAATACAGTAGTCAAGTGAACTGTTCCAGCAAATATGGTAGCTTGTACTTACTCAGAAGATAATGCCTCATCACACAGACGATTCAGCAGGTCCAGCTTACAAGAGGGGTCAAATTTTTATATCCTGATCCCCCCTGGTTTAAGCAGTTAAGGGTCAAATCATTGGCACCTTATGTCGAGTCAGCGAAATATTCACCGACTTTCTTATCCATTCATTTCCGTGTGCTGGATACTTGCAAAACATAACAACAAAAAACCTCATTAGTCATGTGTTAACTACATTGGTGAACTATAGGGAAATATCAGTTTGGAGTATACTTACTTGGCTTTACCTCTTTCTATCTTAGATAACAGACTTATGTGAAGGTCAGAAACAACTGAAGGCACCTCTCCAAGTTGACAACCTCCAGTTATTTCCTAGACAGTTTGTTCTGGTTGTCCCTCCCTTATTTCCAAGATCTGATTATACCATTTATGATACATAAAAACCCATCTCTATAAGCAAGCAGGCAGTGAGGAAAACATAAACATTTTCACTATAGCAACATAACCAAGTTCGGTGTGTGATTATCATTACAATGCAAATACAGTATCTTTATATTATAAATTGAGAAATTGATTATTTATTGTATGCTCTCGGCCTCGCCAACAACAGAATTTATGAGCTTGGCAACATTCTCGGACCACCAAACTAACCATAACTAGGTATTGCAATTTGCAAATCGGATTTGAAGTGAGGACAAATGCAGCAACAATGCAACACAAAATGATTCCTAACTACAAGCACACCTATTTAAGATGTACTAGTATTCATTATCACTCTGGGGATCCATGATGCTTGATATATAGATACAAGATGAATTCAAAAAAGAACTTACGAGTAATGACACTTCTGGAGGTAGATGAAATAAACTATTCCAGAAGTGTTCTATCTATAAGTGTATATAGATCTAGATGTATAGGAAATTGCATAGACACACATCATTATCACAACTTATTTGGAAGCCTTTAACATATCTTAGTCTTAGCGATTATTTTGTACGATGAGATCTTATTTAGCTAGCCAAATTATCAAACATTTAAATGCACATGTGGTGTGCTGAATATGTTCTTGAGCACTTTAACTAGCATATAATAAAATAACTTTATTGTGTGCTTCCATAACTACCTCGCCAAATAAGCGGTAGAACTCCAAAAATTGAATGGCAGCTCCAACATCTTCAGGCTGCAACTCTATACCTGCAACACAAGTCACAAGAGTACCCCTGGGTAGATCAATACGATCCTCAGGGGCATATGTGTTCTCAGCTTCCAAGGGGTAATTTTTATTAGCAGGAGTGCCATTCTCAGTCCCCAACCGGGGCTTCTTATTAGCAGGAGTGTCATCGACACTGCCTTTCCGCTTCCTGCCAGGACGGACCATTGGCCCCATGGGCACCTCCTCTTTGTTCTTCCTGCCAAATGAAACCAGATAACGAGATCTGTCAACAACAACAGCAAAAATCAATAATCACTCGTGACAAGCATCACCTTCAGATTGCTTACATGCAAATGCTGCAGTTGCAAATATTTTGGCACTTTGGGCATTCCCAGGCCTTCTTGTTCAACGCCTGGTCGGCAATCTCAGAGTACCTGTTAAACAAAGGAGAACAGTGAAGAAAACCAAACCAGACAAGATTTCCTCTAAGAGAAATCAGAGAGGAAGTTATTTCATCTGTTACGTATGCATCTCTACGTATGCATCTCTCGCAGAATTTGAGAAGGCACTTGCCCTTTTTCTTGAAACCCCCTTTGCAAGCTGGCGTGGCTCCTTTTCTTTTCTGACGGCACTGGGGAATCGAGCAGCACACAAATAGAAATTAGATCCAGCACTTCTTTGAAATACTAATCTAAGAAAATTAACGGCACTTCTTTGGAATCGAGTAATGAAAGGAGATAGTATATTCACGGAAATGAAAGGTGCGAAAGGGAGGAGCTCACCTGGTGACAGTAAAAGAAGTCTCCCTGCATCTGCTCGACAGCGGTGATGCCCTTCCCGGTGCCGACGACGTCCGTCTCCGTGGCAACGCCGGCGACGCCGCTCCCGTCCGAGGCGACAATCTTCTCGCCACCCGTGCGGCTGTGCCGACGCAGTTCGTCTCCAGGCTAGCTCTCGATGCAGCGCCGCCGTCACCTTCTCTCCAACGGCACCCTGTCTCTCCTCGGTAACAACTCCACCCTCACGGTGCCAAAGCTCTCCTCGGTGCAGCCGCCGTTGACGACCTCCACACGGGGGATGCAGTTATTCTGCGGAGCGTCGCTCCTTTCCACGCCGCCGTCCCTGTGCGAGTACAAATCCATATGAGGGAATTTGATCGCGGTTCTTACTGAGGGGATTGAGGAGGAACCGGCGGATGGAAACTTTTTGCTGAGGCTGTGAAGAAATGGGAGGGTTCGGGAAATGAAAGTATAAATAATCTCGTCATTGGGTGTAAAAGCATCCGATTTCTGGAATTGGAAGGTGTTGAATCTCATCAGCGGCGGACCCAGAAATTGAGGTCTGCCGGGGCGAACATTTTAATAAACTTTTTTTAAGCAGAAATGCAAGTGTACATAACAAAAATAAATGGTTCTCGGACAGATCAGTTTTCAATATGGATACGATTACTGCTACTAAGAGCATGACAAAACATAAAAGAGATTTAGAAACTACTAACATGTACTTCAATTATTCGCAAAAAATAACTCCAGCTGATTAAACACTCATTGGCTCCAAGCAAAGACCTACAACATGTCAACCAAACAAATTATATATCTAAATCTCAGCACAAGTGTGAAAACAATTGTAGCTGCTTACAATCAAACGATATACCCTTCTCACTTCAGCTCTAATTTTTAGGGTAGCATAGTCTGCAATTTGTATCCAGATACCCAGATCGGAAATCACGTTATCTAGAATGCAGTTGTTGCTTAAAGCCTGGCGGCAGCCTCCACATCAGAGTCCATCGGCGGCGGCGAATAGATCAGGAGCTCAGGCGCTTAGATGCTTAAGGCATGGCGGCGGCCGGCGGCGCGTGTGTGCAGCGGGGCAGATCGGCCGTCACGAGAGAGCAGAGAGGTGGGGATTTTTGTTTGGAACGATGGAGGCAGCTCGATGCGTGCATGGTGTGTTTGGACAGCAAAAACGCGAACGGGCCTTTCATTTCTCACTTAAGCCCAACTACTCAACTGTGTAGGCCCAATATCTGTCTTCCCTGCCCGCACGTACAGAGCAGCAGTTCGTCAATGGCGGACGCCGCTGGATACAGAGCTGGGGTGCCCTTCTCGGCGCCGCGAGACCCGAGGCGGCCGCCCCTGCTCGCCCCTGGTAGGTCCGCCACTGAATCTCATTAAGGTGGATGGAAGCGAGGACGAACTGGCCATAGCGGCCATGCAAAGCCAAAAGGGGGAAGAAGTAAGGGCATCGAGCGTTTGGGTCGCCCAGGCCGAAAATGTCGTCTGGTACCACATCCACCGGGACGACACATAGTGATCTAGCCAGGGCGGCGACGTAAACTTGACCTAAATATGCGTCAGGTTTGCGTCTCTGCGAACGCTGCGCGGACGCAGTGGTCGTCCGCCCGGTCCTGTTTCGTCTTCTGCGGCATTACTTATGGGCGGGACCTCGTTAATGGCGCGCCTCGGCTTCCGCGAGCATGCGCATCTAGGCGGCATCGAAGTGGCAGGACATTGAAGGCGAGATGGTGTCCGAGCCTCTTAAATGGACACTGATGGCGCCCATTTCCCCGACCATACCATTGCCAGAGCCCACATTATCCACCCGACCGACGCTATGGGGAAGAAATGCTGGCCGTTCCACAAGACCAAGAACGACCACAAGGCTAGCGGCTCGCGGTCCGAGAAGAAGCCATGGGTCGGGCGGTACGTCCGCGTCGAGCTCGCGCGCCGGCTCTCGGAGGAAAACCGGCTGGTACCATGGCTGGACGCAAACCTGCCTGGAGGGGGCTGGTACCTTAACTCGAGGCGCGTGCCCCCCCCCCCCCCCGTGGCACGCGAGAGCCGAGAGCGGTGGGATGAGGTGTGCCGCCGCCGAGCGATCTTGCCACCAGATCTCCGGGAAGATCAGGCGATCGCGCTCAACTCCTACAACTGGATCTCTTTCGGGACGTGGGAGTTCGAGGCGCGCCGCCGCATTGGCTACCTCAGTGACGTCGACTACTTCGACCGCGAGATAGCCGCGAAAGAAGAAGAGAACGACCAGGAGGACGCGGACGAGGACGCGGACATGGTAGAGTACGACCACGACGACGGCGGGCCGGCATGGGATCCGGAAACCTAGCCGCCGGACATTACCGAGGAGGAGGCCATTGCCATGACACTGGCCAACTGCGAGCTCGATGAGCTCAATGAGCTCGCTTTGTGGGACGGGCTCGCAATCCAGCTCCGGCAGTCCGCGCTCGCGCAGGGGAGGCCCGCGACTCCTCCGACCACGTCGACGCGTTCCATGGCCTTTTTATGTTTTCTTATTAATGTAAATTATGACTTTATGAATGGAAAAAAAATTATGCGTCATGCCGCTGGAGCCATGATGCGCGTGGTTGATGTATTGTCTTTTCGTTCGACACGCGTCCGTTGGGAACCCCAAGAGGAAGGTGTGATGCGCACAGCGGCAAGTTTTCCCTCAGTAGAAACCAAGGTTTATCGAACCAGTAGGAGTCAAGAAGCACGTTGAAGGTTGATGGCGGCGAGATGTAGTGCGGCGCAACACCAGGGATTCCGGCGCCAACGTGGAACCTGCACAACACAAACCAAGTACTTTGCCCCAACGAAACAGCGAGGTTGTCAATCTCACTGGCTTGCTGTAACAAAGGATTAGATGTATAGTGTGGATGATGATTGTTTGCAGAAAACAGTAGAACAAGTATTGCAGTAGATTGTATTTCAGTATAGAGAATTGGACCGGGGTCCACAGTTCACTAGAGGTGTCTCTCCCATAAGATAAACAGCATGTTGGGTGAACAAATTACAGTTGTGCAATTGACAAATAAAGAGGGCATGACCATGCACATACATATTATGATGAGTATAGTGAGATTTAATTGGGCATTACGACAAAGTACATAGACCGCTATCCAGCATGCATCTATGCCTAAAAAGTCCACCTTCAGGTTATCATCCGAACCCCCTCCAGTATTAAGTTGCTAACAACAGACAATTGCATTAAGTATTGCGCGTAGTGTAATCAGTAACTACATCCTCGAACATAGCACCAATGTTTTATCCCTAGTGGCAACAGCACATCCATAATCTTAGAGATTTCGTCACTTCCCTGCATTCACGGAGACATGAACCCACTATCGAGCATAAATACTCCCTCTTGGAGTTAATAGCAAAAACTTGGCCAGAGCCTCTACTAATAACGGAGAGCATGCAAGATCATAAACAACACATAGATATAAATTGATAATCAACATAACATGGTATTCTCTATTCATCGGATCCCAACAAACACAACATATAGAATTACAGATAGATGATCTTGATCATGTTCGGCAGCTCACAAGACCCGATAATTAAGCACAATGAGGAGAAGACAACCATCTAGCTACTGCTATGGACCCATAGTCCAGGGGTAGACTACTCACATATCACTTCGGAGGCGACCATGGCGGCGTAGAGTCCTCCGGCAGATGATTCCCCTCTCCGGCAGGGTGCCGGAGGCGATCTCCTGAATCCCCCGAGATGGGATTGGTGGCGGCGGCGTCTCTGGAAGGTTTTCCGTATCGTGGCTCTCGGTACTGGGGATTTCGCGACGAAGGCTATTTGTAGGCGGAAGGGTAGGTCAGGGGGCGTCGCGAGGGGCCCAGGAGACAGGTCGGCGCGGCCAAGGGTGGGGCCGCGCCGCCTACCCTCCTGGCCACCTCGTGGCCCCACTTCGTTGACTCTTCGGTCTTCTGGAAGCTTCGTGGCAAAATAGGACCCTGGGCGTTGATTTCGTCCAATTCCGAGAATATTTCCTTACTAGGATTTCTGAAACCAAAAACAGCAGAAAACAGCAACTGGCACTTCGGCATCTTGTTAATAGGTTAGTTCCAGAAAATGCACAAATATGACATAAAGTGTGCATAAAACATGTAGATATCATCAATAATGTGGTATGGAACATAAAAAATTATCGATACGTCGGAGACGTATCAGCATCCCCAAGCTTAGTTTCTGCTCGTCCCGAGCAGGTAAACGATAAACAAAGATAATTTCTGGAGTGACATGCCATCATAACCTTGATCATACTATTGTAAGCATATGTAATGAATGCAGCGATCCAAACAATGTAAATGACATGAGTAAACAAATGAATCATATAGCAAAGACTTTTCATGAATAGTGTCACGCCCCAAGCCACGGCCTAGGAGAATGACAGCCGCCGTATACTTATGATTTGAAGGAACCATAAGCATACAAGGCTAAATAGTGAAATATCACTGACAAATGCCAAGCAAGTCTCCACTTTATTCATTATCAAATATTACAAGTACAACTTATTTATTACAACACTAGTGATATTTTCTTCTATTAATATCTCGCTCCACTTCTACGCTATATGTCGTCATATGGATTTTCAGCCGTCGCCACTTGATCCTAAAATTGATCTGCGCATACCAGATAAAAATAAAAGACTGTGAGTATGTTAAACATACTCAGCAAGAATATACAGATTTTACAGTCAATTATATCCCCATAGCTCAGCAGGGTGCGATATGCACTCATAGTGACTAAACGCCCTTTGGCATAAACTAAGCAACACCAACATCCATATCCTCCTTAATATATATTAAAACTTAAGTTTTAGTTAAGCCTCTGCAGAGTATCAGCAAATCAATTGTCATAATCCCACCTCGTGATAGTATCGATCTCTGAGAATCACGTCGTCGAGTCCCCTACTTGTGTGGGCCTTCCCATCCGGGCCTGCCATCCCACACCTTTCAGGTATCGACCGTCTCAGGCTGGATACACCACACTTTTCATGATTATGACCAACCAATTTGTTGATATATGATCCCATATTTTATCTTGCTTGACCAATATGCAACTATTAAAATATGCTAAAAATGCAAAAGAAATAACTCTACCGATATAGAGATATAGCAAACAATACACATATAAGCATCGCAACCAAATAAATCAATCTAGGGAATACAAAGCAGACAAGAACATTCTGGTATACGCAGCTTGCCTTGAGTCTCCTCGTTGATTAAACTTGTGCCGCTCCTGGACCTAGTCATATTACATAGTCTATAAGTTTTGGTAAATGTACCACACTTCTCCTTAAGTACACGTATGGTTCACGTAAGAGCTAGTCATCCTGATGTTTATTTCAGTTCTTTGTCACTGTTCATGTTCCAAGTATATACATGCATAGCCTGTCTAATTTATTTTATCAGATCATGTATGTTAAATCCCAGTAATTAAATTCAGAGGACAGACTGAGTAGTGTTAGCCCTTAATCCAGTATACAGGTGAAAATATTATTTAGCTAGTTTGGTCCGAACCAGTGGGAAGCAGGTGGACATTTGTATTCGTGCTTTTGTATAGAAATATGACTCGGTGGATCATTTAGCTTGGATGGAGGAATTTACTAAGAGATCAGCTTGGACATAAATAACAACTTACCTCTGATCGCCCTCTCTAGAACACCTTAAAATATTTCCACACAGCTTCCTTCTTCTATCTTCTAAGAACGAATATTGTTGTCTAATCCCAGGAGCAGAAGCAGAGCTTTCCCTATGGATGGAACCGAAAGAAATGGAGAGAGGCTAGCTTGATGGTGAGATGGCAGAGATGCTCCAACGGGAGGTGTATTTATAGTGTACTTCTACACTGTTGGGACTTGGGAGCAGATAAAGATCAGCCGAGGGAAGCTTGGCCCCTAAGGGATTAAAGATAAGAACGGAAGAAGGATAGCTTGGGCAGTGCACTTCTCCGGATAGAAATAGTAGATATTTTGGTCCAAGCAATAGACAACTAACGACTGAGGCGGTAGTAAAATATCTGGGAATCTTACCTATAGCTCCCTGTTGTTATGTTATTTTGGTTCTCCTCAGCAAATTACTTTAAAAAAAATACTTATTGTCATTATTTAAATTCATAACTGTTACGCGAGTGGTGAAATTTAAACAAGCAAAACTTTGGGTCATAACAAATAGTACTTCAAGACAAGCATCAATAAGTCTTGCATAAGAGTTAACTCATAAAGCAATAATTCATAGTAGAGGCATTGAAGCAACACAAAGGAAGATTAAGTTTCAGCGGTTGCCTTCAACTTATAACATGAATATCTCATGGATAGTTGTCAATGCAAAGTAATATAACAAGTGCAATATGCAAGTATGTAGGAATCAATGCACAGTTCACACAAGTGTTTGCTTCTTGGGGTGGAGAGAGATAGGTGAACTGACTCAACAATAAAAGTAAAAGAATAGTCCTTCAAAGAGGAAAGCATCGATTGCTATATTTGTGCTAGAGCTTTGATTTTGAAAACAAGAAACAATTTTGTCAACGGTAGTAATAAAGCATATGTGTTATGTAGATTATATCTTACAAGTTGCAAGCCTCATGCATAGTATACTAATAGTGCCCGCACCTTGTCCTAATTAGCTCGGATTACCTGGATTATCATCGCAATGCACATGTTTTAACCAAGTGTCACAAAGGGGTACCTCTATGCCGCCTGTACAAAGGTCTAAGGAGAAAGCTCGCATCGGATTTCTCGCTATTGATTATTCTCAACTTAGACATCCATACCGGGACAACATAGACAACAGATAATGGACTCCTCTTTCATGCATAAGCATGTAGCAACAATTAATTTTCTCATATGAGATTGAGGATATATGTCCAAAACTGAAACTTCCACCATGGATCATGGCTTTAGTTAGCGGCCCAATGTTCTTCTCTAACATTATGCAATGCTCTAACCATTTTGGTGGTAAATCTCCCTTACTTCAGACAAGACGGACATGCATAGCAACTCACATGATATTCAACAAAGAGTAGTTGATGGCGTCCCCAGGAACATGGTTATCGCACAACAAGCAACTTAATAAGAGATAAAGTGCATAAGTACATATTCAATACCACAACAGTTTTAGGCTATTTGTCCCATGAGCTATATATTGTAAAGGTAGAGGATAGAAATTTTAAAGGTAGCACTCAAGCAATTTACTTTGGAATGGCGGAGAAATACCATGTAGTAGGTAGGTATGGTGGACACAAATGGCATAGTGGTTGGCTCAAGTATTTTGGATGCATGAGAAGTATTCCCTCTCGATACAAGGTTTAGGCTAGCAAGGCTATTTGAAACAAACACAAGGATGAAGCGGTGCATTAAAACTCACATAAAAGACATATTGTAAACATTATAAGACTCTACACCGTCTTCCTTGTTGTTCAAACTCAATACTAGAAATTATCTAGACTTTAGAGAGACCAAATATACAAACCAAATTTTAGCATGCTCTATGTATTTCTTCATTAATAGGTGAAAAGTATATGATGCAAGAGCTTAAACATGAGCACAACAATTGCCAAGTATCACATTATCCAAGACATTATAGCAATTACTACATGTATCATTTTCCAATTCCAACCATATAACAATTTAACGAAGAAGAAACTTCGCCATGAATATTATGAGTAAAGCCTAAGGACATACTTGTCCATATGCAACAGCGGAGCGTGTCTCTCTCCCACACAATGAATGCTAGGATCCATTTTATTCAAACAAAACAAAAACAAAAACAAACCGACGCTCCAAGCAAAGCACATAAGATGTGACGGAATAAAAATATAGTTTCAGGGGAGGAACCTGATAATGTTGTCGATGAAGAAGGGGATGCCTTGGGCATCCCCAAGCTTAGACGCTTGAGTCTTCTTGATATATGCAGGGGTGAACCACCGGGGCATCCCCAAGCTTAGAGCTTTCACTCTCCTTGATCATGTTGTATCATCTCCCTCTGTTGATCCTTGAAAACTTCCTCCACACCAAACTCAAAACAACTCATTAGAGGGTTAGTGCACAATCAAAATATACATGTTCAGAGGTGACACAATCATTCTTAACACTTCTAGACATTGCCAAAGCTACTGAAAGTCAATGGAATCGAAATATCCATCGAACATATCAAAACAGGCAATGTGAAATAAAAGGCAGAATCTGTCAAAACAGAACAGTTCGTATTGACGAATTTTATTGAGGCACCAGACTTGCTCAAATGAAAATGCTCAAATTGAATGAAAGTTGCGTACATATCTGAGGATCACTCACGTAAATTGGCATAATTTTCTAAGTTACCTACAGAGACCTTTGCCCAGATTCGTGACAGCAAAGAAATCTGTTTCTGCGCAGTAATCCAAATCTAGTATGAACCTTGCTATCAACGACTTTACTTGGCACAATAAAACACTAAACTAAGATAAGGAGAGGTTGATACAGTAGTAAACAACTTCAAAGACACAAAATAAAAACAAAATACTGTAGTAAAAAGCATGGGTTGTCTCTCATAAGCGCTTTTCTTTAACGCCTTTCAGCTAGGCGCAGAAAGTGTATATCAAGTATTATCAAAAGATGGTGCATCTACAGCGGGGTGTGGAGTTTTCTCAACCATGCATAGTATGTTGGATACATAAGTTTTAGCGTCTCCCTTTTCATTAGTCTTGGGCTTGCTACTCTCATCAAATTTTCAGGAACAAGCCAAGCATAGTTATTTTCTAGTGCATCATTCATCGCTAGGAGCTTGCATGGTATTGGTGCTTTGATCTCCCCACCATCATTAATATTATTAGTGTACCTTATTCTCCCCATATCCATTTTTTTAAGGAGACTAACAAAATTGGTATAAGAACCAAGCATATTATATTTAGCAAAGACCTTTCTAGCCTCTCTTGCTATACCACCAAATTCTCTAAGAAGGGTTTCTAAAACAAAATATTTCTTTTCCCCTTCTTCCATATCACCGAGTGTAAGAAACATGTGTTGGATTATAGGATTGAGATTAACAAATTTAGTTTCCATCATACGAACTAAAGCAGCAGCGGCAATTTCATAAGTAGGAGCAAGGTCTACCAAGTGTCTATCTTCAAAATCATCAACGGTACTAACATGGTTGAAAAATTCTTCTATATTATTTCTCCCAATTATAGACCCGCGCCCTACCGGCATGTTTTTTACGGTAAAATTAAAAGGAAACATAATGAAATAAGTAAAGTAAATGCTAGTAACTAATTTTTGTGTGTTTTCGATATAGCAAACAAGATAGTAAATAAAGTAAAACTAGCAACTAATTTTTTTGTATTTTGATTTAGTGCAGCAAACAAAGTAGTAAATAAAATAAAGCAAGACAAAAACAAAGTAAAAGAGATTGAGATGTGGAGACTCCCCTTGCAGCGTGTCTTGATCTCCCCGGCAACGGCGCCAGAAATTTGCTTGATGCGCGTGGTTGACGTATTGTCTTTTCGTTCGACACGCGTCCGTTGGGAACCCCAAGAGGAAGGTGTGATGCGCACAGCGGCAAGTTTCCCTCAGTAGAAACCAAGGTTTATCGAACCAAAGAGGGAGTCAAGAAGCACGTTGAAGGTTGATGGCGGCGAGATGTAGTGCGGCGCAACACCAGGGATTCCGGCGCCAACGTGGAACCTGCACAACACAAACCAAGTACTTTGCCCCAACGAAACAGCGAGGTTGTCAATCTCACCGGCTTGGTGTAACAAAGGATTAGATGTATAGTGTGGATGATGATTGTTTGCAGAAAATAGTAGAACAAGTATTGCAGTAGATTGTATTTCAGTATAGAGAATTGGACCGGGGTCCACAGTTCACTAGAGGTGTCTCTCCCATAAGATAAACAGCATGTTGGGTGAACAAATTACAGTTGGGCAATTGACAAATAAAGAGGGCATGACCATGCACATACATATTATGATGAGTATAGTGAGATTTAATTGGGCATTACGACAAAGTACATAGACCGCTATCCAGCATGCATCTATGCCTAAAAAGTCCACCTTCAGGTTATCATCCGAACCCCCTCCAGTATTAAGTTGCTAACAACAGACAATTGCACTAAGTATTGCGCGTAATGTAATCAGTAACTACATCCTCGAACATAGCACCAATGTTTTATCCCTAGTGGCAACAGCACATCCATAATCTTAGAGATTTCTGTCACTTCCCCAGATTCACGGAGACATGAACCCACTATCGAGCATAAATACTCCCTCTTGGAGTTAATAGCAAAAACTTGGCCAGAGCCTCTACTAATAACGGAGAGCATGCAAGATCATAAACAACACATAGATATAAATTGATAATCAACATAACATGGTATTCTCTATTCATCGGATCCCAACAAACACAACATATAGAATTACAGATAGATGATCTTGATCATGTTCGGCAGCTCACAAGACCCGACAATTAAGCACAATGAGGAGAAGACAACCATCTAGCTACTGCTATGGACCCATAGTCCAGGGGTAGACTACTCACACATCACTCCGGAGGCGACCATGGCGGCGTAGAGACTCCTCCGGGAGATGATTCCCCTCTCCGGCAGGGTGCCGGAGGCGATCTCCTGAATCCCCCGAGATGGGATTGGCGGCGGCGGCGTCTCTGGAAGGTTTTTCGTATCGTGGCTCTCGGTACTGGGGGTTTCACGACGAAGGCTATTTGTAGGCGGAAGGGTAGGTCAGGGGGCGTCGCGAGGGGCCTAGGAGACAGGTCGGCGCGGCCAAGGGTGGGGCCACGCCGCCTACCCTCCTGGCCACCTCGTGGCCCCACTTCGTTGACTCTTCGGTCTTCTGGAAGCTTCGTGGCAAAATAGGACCCTGGGCGTTGATTTCGTCCAATTCCGAGAATATTTCCTTACTAGGATTTCTGAAACCAAAAACAACAGAAAACAGCAACTGGCACTTCGGCATCTTGTTAATAGGTTAGTTCCAGAAAATGCACAAATATGACATAAAGTGTGCATAAAACATGTAGATATCATCAATAATGTGGCATGGAACATAAGAAATTATCGATACGTCAGAGACGTATCAAGCCACCATGACGCAAACGGACACGCGGACGATTTTGACCATTTCGGCTGACGCAACGTCCGTTTGAGCGTCCAAAATGCCCCGTTGAAGATGCCCTAACGGCCGTGGAGAACCCAAAAATTTCAAGAGACCGCTTCGCTCCAAATCTTCCCTCCTCTTGAGCTTCTTTTGTCCCTTCTATCGAACGGTGTTGAAAGGCAGCAGATGGGCTATTGGGCTTTCAAAATATGCGCAGATGTGTTGTATGTTAGTCTGACTTTCACTTGTTTTTATTATTTTATCACGCTAACATAATATTTGTTAGTGATATCCGGTCATACAATAATAATTTGAGGGCTGTCACGTGGTCATGTGGTTCCCACCACGGCATTCTCTCTCTATGCATATGTCACAAAGTATGTTTGTATGGTTGCATATCCAATCGAGCGATCAAGCACAGTATGACCACCAAAATCTTTAAGGGGCGATCATGGTGAGATGAGACAGTTCCACCCCGCCGCGTCCCACTTTTACATTGGCGCGCTCACCCCCCCCCCCCCCCCCCCCGCGCCCACACACAAAAACCATATGCCCACCGTTTGAATCCACCATTACCACCGCATGTCCCCGCATCATCTGACTCAGCTTGTAGTGACATAAATCATGTGCACGCGGATTGGTAGCTGTGTGTTCCCACTATCGTTACCATTACCACATGGTCCCTAAAAACATACCCCCTCCCCCATCATGTCCATGTAACGCAATCAATAGGAGAGAGGAAACATCTCAAATACAAAATTCAACAATCCCCTCCCTCCACCCATCCCTTTCAAAACACTTACCTTCATCTCCCTCCTTTGTCCTTTAATAATGTGTTTCTTCCTATTATGTGGATATTTCCTAGCTTATGCTTCCCCGCGTCTCTGTCATGCCATCCCTTTGCAAAGAAAGATCCACCAATTATTTTGACGAGGTGGTTGGATATTTGGGAGAAAACGACAAAGGGGAAAAATTCCTAGAGGATTTGTCTATCGAAAATGGAAGGGTGGAATCCTTTGATCACAACGGTTGGGAGTTTTTTACTCTTGTTAGGAGGACGGAACCAAGAGAGGGGAAATTACAAACTATTTATCACCATCCAATAAATTAAAGCCAGACGGAGGAAGAAGTAACGATTGTTGGGAGCTCAATTTTTTGAAAATCCCGCTTCACTCCAATTATCATTTGCTTTAGGGGAAAAGATAGTCGATGCTATTGTGGGTACTATTAGGCATTCATAAATCAAAATATCATATTGGAAGGTTTATAAACTTCTAAAAGGAACTACACATGCATGAATACGTAGATAAGCTAAAATTTATATGTAGATGTGCTATGATTTTCTATGAGATAGATATATTTTTGTGAGTAACACAAATAAATGTGTGCAATTGTAATAGCAAATGGTTTATACATTATCGATTGTAATATTTTTTCCTTTTTTGTAGCCTATAAACAATCACCTTTACTTACAAAATCCTATAGATACACATTTACTCCATGTGTTGTTTTCAAAAAATAAAATGTATTATAAACTATGAGTTGTGATATTTATTTGTTGTGTTTAAAAAATGGTCTAGCGAGCTCAGGATCAATCTGCGGTTTCGAGGCATATGAGAAGCAAAACTTATAATTTGTGGGCGATCATTATGGCCATCTCTCTTTCTCTCTCTCTCTTTGTATTTTACTCTCTCAAACATACATACACACATGACTGAAATTCCATTAGATACACATAAATACATACGCATGCTCGCATCCCCCACCCAACACCCACACACAGAAAAGAGCATGCATAGATACACATGCCCCCCTCCCCTGCCCTCCAAACACACACATTGTGAGCACAGGTGTGTGAAGGTGATAGCCACCCCCATAGGACACTTTTTGTGGCATGGACACCTAGGTGTCCACCTTGTCCACCTAAATATTAATGGTGGAAAACTGCATACACATTGTAGGAACATAGATAGGTAGACTTTCCTAAACTAATTTCATATTTCTACTTCATAAACCAAGATTACTGCTATTATTAAATTACAGGATTACCACTAGAAGTGTATATGTGGAACTCGATGCAGCCTTCCAACTCGTTTAGTGTGTGAACCTATAGGTTCACGCACATATAGGCATGTCCTGAGTACTTCTACCTAGATGGTAGTTCGTAGCAAGCTCTAGCAAGACGTGCCAACTCCTAAACGCATATAAAAATCATATCGAATAAATCATCAAAACATTATGTACATGACATTTCCTTTGCCTCTCGATATTCTGTCAATCTCCAAGTTGAGCACTCTTTCAGGATCTTGTGAATCATTATTTTTTACTAGGTTAACTCTTTTTTTTGCCAAAAGGAGCACCGCTAATGCATCTTTGAATCCGATAACTCCGGGGGGGGGGGGGGGGGGGTAGAGATGTCTCTCTTGTACAGATGGACAAAAATCATCTTGGGTGGCCATGTCTTGTTGCATTCTTCATGATAAACCATAAAAATACATTAATGACTGCTCAGTTTAACGTTTGATAGCACATAAGTAGATCGATTCGCATCCCAAGTCATGCGACAATCTCAATTCTAATAAAAAATTAAGTAGAGAGAAAAATATATAAATAGTCGCTATGTCTCGTCTTGGGTTAGTTCAACCCCATATGTATAACATGTGTCCACATAATTGGTTTGACACCTCCATGTCTATGACTTGAGAAACAAAGTCATCAACCAATCCATGTACTTGTCTAATTTGTGTCCTCACATGAACTCTGAATAGGGACAACTTTCTAATAACCATACAAGTAGAGAGTTTCATAAACAATTCACCTACTTTTCAATCAATACAAATTGTCTATTCTCGATATTCAAGGAACATATAAAAATTCATGGCATACCGAAATCATCTCTATAGTTTCATTTAGTGCATTATTTCTTACACACATATCATTGTAAATATGCATTTACCACTTGTTTGTACATAAGATAAGGGGTTCTTCTAGAACATGTGTATGGTATTATACTATGGAAGGGTGAGCATGGATATGGCTAACATCTTGTGTCATACATCCAAATCGAATTAGGAGATTATAGATTATCTCGGTGCTATTCATGAGGATATTCTAGAGAAGATTAAAACTATCGAGACTAAGAGTATGTACATGGACCCTGCAGAGAGAACAACTCGTCAGATAGTAAACCTAAACTTCTAAGGAGCACCACCATGGAGGTTGTGAACTAAATATGATAGATGCCATGTAGATTAGCTCAAAATCTCAATTGTAATACTAAGGATAATAGACAAGATAAGAAGGTAGTATTGTTACCAATCACGGGGACTTAACCAGGGTAAACCACTATTCCATTTTCTTTTTTACTTTTGGGAAGGCCTCGACGAGGTCTCCTATTTTTCCCAAATCGATAATACTACTACATATATCTTTGGATAGAAGATTACAGATGATTAGATCGGCAACAACTAGCACGAGTTCAAGGAAATTGGATGATCTCGTTGGAAAAAAATCATCTACATATTAATTGGGTCCTTATCTGAATCCAGGATCTCCAGGGATGATTCATTTTCCAAGGAGGGGCCAAATCTCCATTGGAAACGACATAGGGAAATTTTCTTGAAACTGTGTGTGGGAAATATGGGATGACTCGGGGAATTGAAGCCTAAATTATTGTGCATTCGGGTGTAAAACCCTCCAATTCCTCGAGCTCTCAGAATTGGAAATTGTTTTAATCATGTGAGGAGGTTCAAATATAGTGAGGAGCAAGAATGAATTGTCCATTGTGGCATCACACTTCAAGGATGTGAACCTGGTATCATCGCTGCATAAGGATGATCAGAGTTATTATCAGTGCCCCCAGCCCCGCGCAAAATTTCAAAAACAAACTCATGTAATGTTGTTTTCCCCAATTTTTCAGATTTTGTTAAAATTTAAGAAAAAATGTCCTTTGTCACAAAATTTAGGAAAAGGTAATTCATGTGGTAAAGTTTAGCCAGATCTAACCCTATTAGTCATCACCGCCGACCTAGGCACTGAAGTTACATGGGACTAGCACTCAGTACGTGTGAAGGTTTTGTACTGTGAAGACGGAATAGGAGCGATAAGACACCATTTGAAAATAAATATCTTTAGATGAGTTTCCTAGGTCAACTTAGATTCTCGCATAAACTGCCAAAGACCTTGGTGTTGGTGTTTTAGAGTTCAACGCCATAAGAACCGGTGTTGAGCTATGATACGAAGGGTTCCCAAACTATAAGGAAAGAGGGGTAAATAGCAAGAAAGCAAGAGGTTTCAACCAATAATTAACAATAGTTCGAAAATCTTTGGAAGAAAGGAAACCAAATCAACTTAACTCTCAAGGTGAAACCAAATCCACCTGATCGGTCTATCAGTCTATCGGTCACATATAGTATAATCCAAGAGAAAATATTGTAACAAGGTGGAGTCATATCAACATGGATAGGAAGTCTTGGTCTTGGAATCTACATGGGAAGGATGTGAACTAAGGTTAGTTTGTCATATCACCATTTGTTAACTCTATATAAAGAGGCAAGGGATAGGTATTCGTACTAGATCCACTACCTCCACTCCCGAGACACTATGTTTTGGGTCCAAGGTGGGTTGCATGTGTTGGAGATATGCCCAAGAGGCAATAATAAAGTGGTTATAATAATATATCTTTGTGTTTATGATAAATGTTTGCATACCATGCTATAATTGTATTAACTGAAACATTGATACATGTGTGTTATGTAAACAACAAGGAGTCCCTAGTAAGCCTCTTGTATAACTAGCTTGTTGATTAATAGATGATCATGGTTTCGTGATCATGAACATTGGATGTTATTAATAACAAGGTTATGTCATTGAATGAATGATATAATGGACACACACCCAAATAAGCGTAGCATAAGATCAAGTCATTAAGTTCAACTTGCTATAAGCTTTCGATACATAGTTACCTAGTCCTTCGAACATGAGATCATATAAATCACTTACACCGGAAGGATGCTTTGATTACATCAAACGCCATTGTGTAAATGGGTGGTTATAAAGATGGGATTAAGTATTCGGAAAGTGTGAGTTGAGGCATATGGATCAAGAGTGGAATTTGTCCATCCCGATGACAGATAGATATACTCTGGGCCCTCTCGGTGGAATGTCGTCTGATTAGCTTGCAAGCATGTGACTAGGTCACAAGAGATGACATACCACTGTACGAGTAAAGAGTACTTCTTGGAAACGAGGTTGAACTAGGTATGGAGATACCGATGATCAAACCTCGGACAAGTAAAGTATCGTGTGACAAAGGGAATCAGTATCATATGTAAATGGTTCAATCGATCACTAAGTTATCGTTGAATGTGTGGGAGCCATTATGGATCTCCAGATCCCGCTATTGGTTATTGGTCGGAGAGGAGTCTCGACCATGTCTTCATAGTTCACGAACCGTAGGGTGACGCGCTTAAGGTTCGATGTCGCATAAGTAGATTCAGAATATGAGATGGAGACGAAATATGTTCTGAGTCTTGGATGGGATCCAGGACATCATGAGGAGGTCCGGAATGGTCCGGAGAATAAGATTCATATAAGGGAAGTTGATTTCTAGGTTACGGAAAAGTTCGGGATTTTTCCGGTGAAAGACCGGGAAGGTTCTAGAAGGTTCTGGGGTCCCACCAGTGGGCCCACGAACCTAGGAGGGCTAGCATGGGCCGAGTGGATGCTCCCTAGCCTAATGGGCCAGGGGCACATGCCCCCCAAGGCCCAGCTGGCCAACCCCTTTAGGCTTTCCCCAAACCCTAGGGGGGATCAACTTGGGGGGGGGGGAGAATTCCCTCTTCCCCCCACTTGGCCGCCGGCCCTAGCCCTAAATGGGCAAGGGGGGCCACCCCAACCGACCTCCCCCCCTATATAAAGAGGGGAGGGGGCAGGGGGCGCAGCCACCCCTTAATCCCAAGCTCTGGACGCCCCCTCTCTCCTCCATAGAGCTGCTCCGGCTTAGGCGAAGCCCTGCAGCTTTTCTCCTCCTCCACCACCACCACGCCGTCACGCTGCTGGGATTCCGAGGAGATCTACCACACCTCCGATGCCCGCTGGAATGGGGAGAGGACGGGCTTCATCGACACCGTACGCACGACCGAGTACGGAAGTGCTGCCGGTTTGCAGCACGGACGATCGACTGCATCAACAACGAGATCTAATCTCGTAGGCTTTGGAATCTTCGAGGGTTAGTCTCGCAATCTTCTCGTTGCTTCGATCTTGGTAGATTAGATCTTGCTTCTTCCTAGATTGGATCTTGGTTTTTGTTCATGTTCACGGTAGAAAAATTGTTTTCCATGCAACGAACCCTTCAATGGTATTAGAGCTGTGTCTATGCATAGATCTGTTGCACGAGTAGAGCACAATGGTTTTTGTGGGCGTTGATGCTTTTGTTGTTTTTAGTTAGTGTACTTTGCATCTTGCGGGATGGTGGGATGAAGCGGCCCAGGCTAACTTTACATGACCGCGTCTCATGAGACTTGCTCCACGCTTAACATGCAACTTGTATTGCATAAGTGGCTTTGCGGGTGTCTGTCTCTCCCACCATAGTGAACATTCAATCTACTCTTTCTATTGAAAACACTAGTATCACCGTTGTGGTTCATGTTTGCAGGTAGATTGGATCTCACTCGAAAACCCTAAACCACGTAAAATATGCGAACCAAATTAGAGGCATCTAACTTGTTTTTGCAGGGTTTGGTGATGTGGTATGACCATGATTATATTTTATGTACAGATGTTCATTATTGTATTATGGCAACCGACAGGAGCCTAATGGTTGTCTTTAATTTTTGTTAAAGACCTACGTGTCTATTCATCATGTAATAGCTTTATTTCAAGTAGTTGTTATAGTAACTATAAGTGATGGACAACCATGAAGCGGCGCCACTGACCTTGACGCCATGCTGGTGATGATGGAGATCATGTCCGTGCTTTGGAGATGGAGATCAAAAGCACGAGAACAAAGGCCATATCATATCACACATTATGAATTGCATGTGATGTTAATCCTTTATGCATCTTATTTTGCTTAGATCACGACAGTAGCATTATAAGATGACCCCTCTCACTAAATATCAAGATAATAAAGTTATCATCCTTAGTATGCACCGTTGCTAAGACTTGTCATTTCGAAGCATCATGTGATGATCGGGTGTGATAGATTCTACATGTGCATACAACGGGTGCAAGCCAGATTTGCACACGCGGATACTAAGGTTGCCTTGACGAGCCTAGCATGTACAGATATGGTCTCGGAACACGGGATACCGAAAGGTAGAGAATGAGTCATATGGATGATATGATGAACACTTTGAGTGTTCACCTTTGAAGCTACATCTTTTCTCGTGATGATTCGACTTGGTGTAGTGGATTTCGTTCGTGTGATCACTAAGACAATGCGAGGGATGTTGTTTTGAGTGGGAGTTCACCTAGTTAATTTAAGAATTAAAATTTGAACTCAATTTATCATAAACTTAGTCTAAACTCTTTGCAAATATGTTGTAGATCATGGCGTCCCCCTCCATCAATTTTAACCAGTTCCTAGAGAAAGAAAAGCTTAAAAGCAATAGTAGCAACTTCACCGACTGGTTCCGTCATGTAAGGATTTTCTTCAATGGTGGAAATCTGCAGTACGTGCTCGAAGCAGCGCTAGGTCCCCCACCACCACCTGCAGTATCTGAGGATGTAAAGAATGTTTACGAGACTCGGGTAACTCGGTACTCTCAAGTTCAGTGTGCCATCCTGTACAGCCTAGAGGCGGAGCTCCAAAAGCTTTTTGAGCACCACGATCCTTATGAGCTGGTCCATGAGCTAAAAACTATCTTTGAAACGCATGCGGCCGTGGAAAGCTATGAGGCCTCGAAACACTTCTTTAATTTGGATGTATGATGGAAGAGGGTAGCTCCGTTAGTGAGCACGTGCTCGCTATGTCTGGGCATGCGAAGAAGCTCAGTGACTTGGGGATAGTGATTCCTAACCAGCTGGGTATTCATCGTGTACTCCAATCACTGCCACCTAGTTACAAGAACTTTGTGATGAACTACAACATGAAGAACATGAACAAAGAGTTACTTGAACTCTTCTCCATGCTGAAATCTGCTGAGGTTGAGATAAGGAAAGAGAACCAAGCGTTGATGGTCAACAAGACCACCGGTTTCAAGAAGCAGGGCAAGCCTAACAAGGGCAACTTCAAGAAGGGCGGCAAGAAAGTTGTTGCGCCTCCTGAGAAGCCTAAGGCTGGTCCTAAACCTGATACTGTGTGCTATTACTGCAAGGAGAAGGGGCACTGGAAGCGTAATTGCCCCAAATATTTGGCTGATCTGAAGAACGGCCTCATCAAGAAGAAAGGTATATTTGATATACATGTTATTGATGTCTCTCTTACTGGTAATCGTAGTAGTGCCTGGGTATTTGATACTGGTTCGGTTGCTCACATTTGTAACTCGAAACAGGAACTGTGGAACAAACGAAGCCGTGCGAGGGACGAGGTGACGATGCGCGTTGGAAATGGATCCAAGGTCGATGTGATCACCGTCGGCACGCTCCCTCTACATCTACCTTCGGGATTAGTTTTAAACCTTAATAATTGTTATTTGGTGCCTGCGTTAAGCATGAGCATTATATCTGGATCTTGTTTAATGCAAGACGGTTATTCGTTTAAATCAGAGAATAATGGTTGTTCTATTTATATGAATAATATCTTTTATGGTCATGCGCCTGAGATAAATGGTTTATTCTTGTTAAATCTCGATAGTAGTGATACACATGTTCATAACATTGATGCTTGATGACGCGTAAAGCACAGGTCCGTTGGGAACCCCAAGAGGAAGGTGTGATGCGTAGAGCAGCAAGTTTTCCCTCAGTAAGAAACCAAGGTTATCGAACCAGTAGGAGATGAAGGCCACGTGAAGGTTGTTGGTGAAGGAGTGTAGTGCGGCGCAACAGCAGGGATTCCGGCGCCAACGTGGAACCTGCACAAAACAATCAAAATACTTTGCCCCAACTTAGCAGTGAGGTTGTCAATCTCACCGGCTTGCTGTAAACAAAGGATTAAACGTATGGTGTGGAGAATGATGTTTGTTTGCAAAGAACAGCAGAGAACAATGATTGCAGTAGATTGTATTCAGATGTAAAAGAATGGACCGGGGTCCACAGTTCACTAGTGGTGTCTCTCCAATAAGATAAATAGCATGTTGGGTGAACAAATTACAGTTGGGCAATTGACAAATACAGAGGGTATAACAATGCACATACATATCATGATGACTAATATGAGATTTACTTAGGGCATTACGACAAATAACATAGACTGCTATCCAGCATGCATCTATGCCTAAATAGTCCACCTTCGGGTTAGCATCCGCACCCCTTCCAGTATTAAGTTGCAAACAACAGAAAATTGCATTAAGTACTGTGCGTAATGTAAACAATACAAATATCCTTAGACAAAGCATTGTTGTTTTATCCCTAGTAGCAACAACACATCCACAACCTTAGAACTTTCTGTCACTGTCCCAGATTCAATAGAGGCATGAACCCACTATCGAGCATAAATACTCCCTCTTGGAGTCACAAGTATCAACTTGGCCATAGCCTCTACTAGCAACGGAGAGCATGCAAGATCATAAACAACACATATATGATAGATAAATAATCAACTTGACATAGTATTTCATATTCATCGGATCCCAACAAACACAACATGTAGCATTACAAATAGATGATCTTGATCATGATAAGAAGCTCACAAGATCTAAACATGATAGCACAAGCGGAGAAGACAACCATCTATCTACTGCTATGGACCCATAGTCCAAGGATGAACTACTCACACATCAGTCCGGAGGCGATCATGGTGATGTAGAGTCCTCCGGGTGATGATTCCCCTCTCTGGCAGGGTGCCGGAGGCGATCTCCTGAATCCCCCGAGATGGGATTGGTGGCGGCGGCGTCTCTGGAACTTTTCTCGTATCGTGGCTCTCGGTCATAGGGTTTTGCAATGGAGAGAATAAATATGCGAAGGGGTAGAGTCGGGGGAGTCAACTTCAACATGTATATCTCATGGATAATTGTCAACACAAAGTAATATGATGAATGCAAATAAGCAAGTATGTAGGAATCAATGCACACAGTTGACACAAGTGTTTGCTTCTAAGATAGAAAGAAGTAGGTAAACTGACTCAACATAAAGTAAAAGAAAGGCCCTTCGCAGAAGGAAGCAGGGATCACTATTTTTGTGCTAGAGCTTTTATTTTGAAAACATGGAAACAATTTTGTCAACGATAGTAATAATTCATATGTGTTATGCATAAGACATCCTATAAGTTGCAAGCCTCATGCATCGAATACCAATAGTGCTCGCACCTTGTCCTAATTAGCTCGGATTTCCATGGATTATCATTGCATTACATATGTTTCAACCAAGTGTCACAAAGGGGTACCTCTATGCCGCCTGTACAAAGGTCCAAGGAGATAGATCGCATTTGATTTCTCGTTTTTGATAGATCTCAACTCGAGGACATCCATACCGGGACAACATAGAAAACATATAATGGACTCCTCTTTAATGCATAAGCATTCAACAACAGATAATATTCTCATAAGAGATTGAGGATTAATGTCCAAACTGAAACTTCCACCATGATACATGGCTTTGGTTGGCGGCCCAATGTTCTTCTCTAACAATATGCATACTCAAACCATTTAATCATGATAAATCACCCTTACTTCAGACAAGACGAACATGCATAGCAACTCACATGATATTCAACAAAAGTGTAATATTTGATGGCGACCCCAGAAACATGGTTACCGCTCAACAAGCAACTTATAAGAAATAAGATACATAAGCTACATATTCTTTACCACAATAGTTTTTAAGGCTACTTTCCCATGAGCTATATATTGCAAAGACAAGGAATGAAATTTTAAAGGTAGGACGCAAGCAATTTACTTTGGAATGGCAGAGAAATACCACATAGTAGGTAGGTATGGTGGACACAAATGGCATAGGTTTTGGCTCAAGGATTTGGATGCACGAGAAGCATTCCCTCTCAGTACAAGGCTTTGGCTAGCAAGGTTGTTTGAAGCAAACACAAGTATGAACCGGTACAGCAAAACTTACATAAGAACATATTGCAAGCATTATAAGACTCTACACTGTCTTCCTTGTTGTTCAAACACTTTACGAGAAAATATCTAGACTTTTAGAGAGACCAATCATGCAAACCAAATTTTAACAAGCTCTACAGTAGTTCTTCACTAATAGGTGCAAACTACATGATGCAAGAGCTTAAACATGATCTATTTGAGCAAAACAATTGCCACGTATCAAATTATTCAAGACCATATACCAATTACCACATGAAGCATTTTCTGTTTCCAACCAATAACAATGAACGAAGCAGTTTTCACCCTTCGCCATGAACATTAAAAGTAAGGCTAAGAACACCAGTGTTCATATGAAACAGCGGAGCGTGTCTTTCTCCCACACAAGGAATGCTAGGATCCGATTTTATTCAAACAAAAACAAAAATAAAAACACACAGACGCTCCAAGTAAAGCACATAAGATGTGATGGAATAAAAATATAGTTTCACTAGAGGTGATCTGATAAGTTGTCGATGAAGAAGTGATGCCTTGGGCATCCCCAAGCTTAGATGCTTGAGTCTTCTTGAAATATGCAGGGATGAACCACGGGGGCATCCCCAAGCTTAGACTTTTCACTCTTCTTGATCATATTGTATCATCCTCCTCTCTTGACCCTTGAAAACTTCCTCCACACCAAACTCAAAACAATCTTATTAGAGGGTTAGTGCATAATAAAAAATTCACATGTTCAGAGGTAACACAATCATTCCTAACACTTCTGGACATTACCCAAAGCTACTAAAAGTTAATGGAGCAAAGAAATCCATTCAAACACAGTAAAGGAGGCAATGCGAAATAAAAGGCAGAATCTGTCAAAACAGAATAGTCCGTAAAGACGAATTTTTTCGAGGCACTTAACATGCTCAGATGAAGAAGCTCAAATTGAATGAAAGTTGCGTACATATCTGAGGATTAATCATGATTTTTCGCAGATTTTTCTAAGTTTCCTACAGAGAGATATACTCAAATTCGTGATAGCTAGAAATCTGTTTCTGCGCAGAAATCCAAATCTAGTATCAACCTTACTATCAAAGACTTTACTTGGCACAACAATGCAATAAAATAAAGATAAGGAGAGGTTGCTACAGTAGTAACAACTTACAAGACACAAATATAAAACAAAAATTGCATAAGTAAAATAATGGGTTGTCTCCCATAAGCGCTTTTCTTTAACACCTTTCAGCTAGGCACAGAAAGTGTGAATCAAGTATTATCAAGAGATGAAGCATCAACATCATAATTTGTTCTAATAATAGAATCAAAAGGCAACTTCATTCTCTTTCTAGGGAAGTGTTCCATAACTTTCTTAAGAGGGAATTGATATTTAATATTTCCTTCCTTCATATCAATAATAGCACCAACAGTTCGAAGAAAGGGTCTTCCCAAAATAATAGGACAAGATGCATTGCATTCAATATCCAAGAAAACAAAATCAACGGGGACAAGGTTATTGTTAACAGTAATGTGAACATTATCAATCCTCCCCAAAGGTTTCTTTATAGAATTATTAGCAAGATTAACATCCAAATAACAATATTTCAACGGCGGCAAGTCAAGCATATCATAGAGTTTCTTAGGCATAATAGAAATACTTGCACCAAGATCACATAAAGCATTACAATAAAAATCATTGACCTTCATTTTAATGATGGGCTCCCAACCATCTTCCAACTTTCTAGGAATAGAAGTTTCAAGTTTTAATTTCTCTTCTCTAGCTTTTATGAGAGCATTTGTAATATGTTTTGTAAAGGCCAAATTTATAGCACTAGCATTAGGACTTCTAGCAAGTTTTTGTAAGAACTTAATAACTTCAGAGATATGACAATTATCAAAATCTAAACCATTATGATCTAAAGCAATGGGATCATTGTCCCCAATGTTCTGAAAAATTTCAGCACTTTTATCGCAAACAGTTTCAGCAGTTTTAGCAGTTTCAGGCAGTTTTGCACGCTTTGCATTAGGAGTAGAAAAATTGCCAACACCAATTATTTTACCATTGATAGTAGGAGGTTTAGCAACATGTGAAGCATCAACATTAATAGTGGTGGTAATAGTCCAAACTTTAGCTACATTATTCTCTTTAGCAAATTTTTCTTATTTTTCCCACCTAGCATGCAATTCAGCCATCAATCTAATATTTTCATTAATTCGAACTTGGATAGCGTTTGCTGTAGCAAATGACTTAATATCTTTAGTTTCATTAGGCATAACTTTCAATTTTAAAAGATCAACATCAGCAACAAGACTATCAATCTTAGAAGCAAGAACATCAATTTTACCAAGCTTTTCTTCAACAGATTTGGTGGCAAGTCAAGCATATCATAGAATTTCTTAGGCATAACAGAAATACTTGCACCAAGATCACATAAAGCATTACAATCAAAATCATTGACCTTCATCTTAATGATGGGCTCCCAACCATCTTCCAACTTCCTAGGAATAGAAGTTTCAAGTTTTAATTTCTCTTCTCTAGCTTTTATGAGAGCATTTGTAATATGTTTTGTAAAGGCCAAATTTATAGCACTAGCATTAGGACTTCTAGCAAGTTTTTGTAAGAACTTAATAACTTCAGAGATATGACAATTATCAAAATCTAAACCATTATGATCTAAAGCAATGGGATCATTGTCCCCAATGTTCTAAAAAATTTCAGCACTTTTATCGCAAACAGTTTCAGCAGTTTTAGCAGTTTCAGGCAGTTTTGCACGCTTTGCATTAGGAGTAGAAAAATTGCCAACACCAATTATTTTACCATTGATAGTAGGAGGTTTAGCAACATGTGGAGCATCAACATTAATAGTGGTGGTAATAGTCCAAACTTTAGCTACATTATTCTCTTTAGCAAATTTTTCTTCTTTTTTCCCACCTAGCATGCAATTCAGCCATCAATCTAATATTTTCATTAATTCGAACTTGGATAGCGTTTGCTGTAGCAAATTACTTAATATCTTTAGTTTCATTAGGCATAACTTTCAATTTTAAAAGATCAACATCAGCAGCAAGACTATCAGCCTTAGAAGCAAGAACATCAATTTTACCAAGCTTTTCTTCAACAGATTTGTTAAAAGCAGTTTGTGTACTACTAAATTCTTTAAGCATGACTTCAAGACCAGAGGGTACACTCCTACTATTGTTGTAAGAATTACCATAAGAATTACCATAACCATTACTATTATTAGAAGGATATGGCATATAGTTGTTACCAGAATTATTCCTATAAGCATTGTTGTTGAAATTATTATTTTTAATGAAGTTCAGATCAACATGCTCTTCTTGAGCAACCAATGAAGCTAAAGGAACATTATTAGGATCAACATTAGATCTACCATTAACAAGCATAGACATAATAACATCAATCTTATCACTCAAAGAGGAGGTTTCTTCAACAGAATTTACCTTCTTACCTTGTGGAGTCTTTTCAGTGTGCCATTCAGAGTAATTGATCATCATATTATCAAGAAGCTTTGTTGCGGCGCCCAAGGTGATGGACATAAAAGTACCTCCAGCAGCTGAATCCAATAGAATCCTCGAAGAAAAATTCAGTCCTGCATAAAAGGTTTGGATGATCATCCAAGTAGTCAGTCCATGAGTAGGGCAATTCTTTACCAAAGATTTCATTCTTTCCCATGCTTGGGCTACATGTTCATTATCCAATTGCTTAAAATTCATTATGCTACTTCTCAAAGATATAATTTTAGCAGGAGGATAATATCTACCAATGAAAGCATCCTTACATTTAGTCCATGAATCAATACTATTTTTAGGCAAAGATAGCAAACAATCTTTAGCTCTTCCTCTTAAAGAGAAAGGAAACAATTTCAGTTTTATAATGTCGCCATCTACATCCTTATACTTTTGCATTTCACAAAGTTCAACAAAATTATTAAGATGAGCAGCAGCATTATCATAACTAACACCAGAAAATTGCTCTCTCATAAGTAAAGCAGGTTTAATTTCATAAAATTCTGTGGTAGCGGCAGGTGGAGCAATAGGTGTGCATAGGAAATCATTATTATTTGTGGTAGTGAAGTCACACAACTTAGTGTTCTCAGGAGTACCCATTTTAGCAGTAATAAAAATAAGTAAAGCAAACTAAATTAAGTAAAGTAAAACAAGTAACTAATTTTTTGTGTTTTTGGTATAAAGAAAGCAAACAAAACAGAAAATAAAGTAAAGCAAGACAATAAACAAAGTAAAGAGATTGGATGTGAGAGACTCCCCTTGCAGCGTGTCTTGATCTCCCCGGCAACGGCGCCAGAAAACAGTCTTGATGACGCGTAAAGCACAGGTCCGTTGGGAACCCCGAGAGGAAGGTGTGATGCGTACATCAGCAAGTTTTCCCTCAGTAAGAAACCAAGGTTATCGAACCAGTAGGAGATGAAGACCACGTGAAGGTTTTTGGTGAAGGAGTGTAGTGCGGCGCAACACCAGAGATTCCGACGCCAACGTGGAACCTGCACAACACAATCAAAATACTTTGCCCCAAGTTAACAGTGAGGTTGTCAATCTCACCAGCTTGCTGTAAACAAAGGATTAAACGTATGGTGTGGAGAATGATGTTTGTCTGCAAAGAAAAACAGAGAACAATGATTGCAGTAGATTGTATTCAGATGTAAAAAAATGGACCGGGGTCCACAGTTCACTAGTGGTGTCTCTCCAATAAGATAAATAGCATGTTGGGTGAACAAATTACAGTTGTGCAATTGACAAATAGAGAGGGCATAACAATGCACATACATATCATGATGACTAATATGAGATTTACTTAGGGCATTACGACAAATAACATAGACCGCTATCCAGCATGCATCTATGCCTAAATAGTCCACCTTCGGGTTAGCATCCGCACCCCTTCCAGTATTAAGTTGCAAACAACAGACAATTGCATTAAGTACGGTGCGTAATGTAAATAATACAAATATCCTTAGACAAAGCATTGTTGTTTTATCCCTAGTAGCAACAGCACATCCACAACCTTAGAACTTTCCTCACACGTCCTGCATTCAATGGAGGCATGAACCCACTATCGAGCATAAATACTCCCACTTGGAGTCACAAGTATCAACTTGGCCAGAGCCTCTACTGGCAACGGAGAGCATGCAAGATCATAAACAACACATATATGATAGATCAATAATCAACTTGACATAGTATTCCATATTCATTGGATCCCAACAAATACAACATGTAGCATTACAAATAGACGATCTTGATCATGATAGGGAGCTCACAAGATCTAAACATGATAGCACAAGAGGAGAAGACAACCATCTAGCTACTGCTATGGACCCATAGTTCAAGGATGAACTACTCACACATTAGTCTGGAGGCGATCATGGTGATGTAGAGTCCTCCGGGTGATGATTCCCCTCTCCGGCAGGGTGTCGGAGGCGATCTCCTGAATCCCCCGAGATGGGATTGGCGGCGGCGTCTCTGGAACTTTTCTCGTATCGTGGCTCTAGGTAATAGGGTTTTCGCGATGGAGAGTTTAAGTAGGCGGAAGGGCAGAGTCGGGAGGCGCACGAGGGGCCCACACCCTAGGGTGGCGCGGGCCCCTTCCTGGCCGCGCCGCCTGGTGGGGTCGCCACCTCGTGGCTCCACTCCGTATCTCCTTCGGTCTTCTGGAAAACTCCGTGGAAAATAAGACCCTGGGCTTTTGTTTCGTCCAATTCCGAGAATATTTCCTGTGTAGGATTTCTGAAACCAAAAACAGCAGAAAACAGGAACTGGCGCTTCAGCATCTTGTTAATAGGTTAGTGCCGGAAAATGCATATAAATGATATAAAGTGTATATAAAACATGTGAGTATTGTCATAAAACTAGCATGGAACATAAGAAATTATAGATACGTTTGAGACGTATCAATGCTAAGCGAATTAAATTGAATGATAATTCTACTTATATGTGGCACTATCGTCTTGGTCATATTGGAGTGAAGCGCATGAAGAAACTCCATTCCGATGGACTTCTTGAGTCACTTGACTTTGAGTCACTTGATAGATGCGAAGCGTGTCTAATGGGAAAAATGACTAGAACTCCATTTTCTAATACAATGGAGCGAGCTACAGACTTGTTGAAAATCATACATACCGATGTGTGCGGACCAATGAGTGTGGCATCACGCGGTGGTTATCGTTATGTTCTAACCTTCACGGATGATCTGAGTAGATATGGGTATATTTACTTTATGAAACATAAATCCAAAACTTTCTAGAAGTTTAAGGAATTCCAAAGTGAAGTAGAAAATCAACGTAATAAGAAGATTAAGTTTCTGCGTTCTGGTGGCGGAGGCAAATATCTGAGTTATGAGATTGGCATGCATTTAAATAAATGCGGAATACTTTCACAGTTGACACCGTCGGGAACACCACATCGCAATGGTGTGTCCGAACGTCGTGATCGAACTCTCTTGGATATGGTTCGATCTATGATGTCTCTTACCGATTTGCCGTTATCATTTTGGGGTTATGCATTAGAGACAGCCGCATTCACTTTAAATTGGGCACCATCTAAATCCTTTGAAACGACACCGTATGAATTATGGTTTGGAAAGAAACCTAAGCTGTCATTCCTTAAAGTTTGGGGTTGCAAAGCTTATGTAAAGAAGTTACAAACTGACAAGCTAGAACCCAAAGCGGAGAAATGTGTCTTCATATGATACCCTAAAGAAACAATTGGGTACACTTTCTATCATAGATCCGAAGGAAAAATCTTTGTTTCCAAGAATGGATCCTTTCTTGAGAAGGAGTTTCTCACTAAACAAGTGACTGGAAGGAAAGTAGAACTCGACGAGGTTATTGAACCTTCTCTCATAGATCAGAGTAGCGCAGTGCCGGAAGATGTTCCTATACAGCCTGCACCGATAGGAGAGGAAGCAAATGATGATGATCATGAAACTTCGAACGAGGAAGCTACTGGACCTCTCAGATCGATGAGGGAGCGTACCACTCCTGATTGGTATGATCCCTATCTAAATGTCATGATTGTGGACAACAAGGATGAAGACCCTGCGATGTATGAAGAAGCAATGATGAGCCCAGATTCCAACAAATGGCAAGAAGCCATGAAATCCGAAATGGGATCCATGTATGATAACCAAGTATGGACTTTGGTAGAATTACCTGATAATCGCAAGGCTATCGAGAATAAATGGATCTTGAAAAAAAAAACAGATGCTGATGGTAATATTACTGTCTATAAAGCTCGACTTGTCGCAAAGGGTTTCCGACAAATTCAAGGAGTTGACTACGATGAGACTTTCTCACCTGTAGTGAAGCTAAAGTCTGTGAGGATTTTGTTAGCAATAACTGCATTTTCGATTATAAGATTTGATAGATGGATGTCAAAACGGCGTTCCTTAATGGTGATATTGAGGAAGAGTTGTATATGGTAGAACCCAAAGGTTTTGTCGATCCTAAAAATGCTAATAAGGTATGCAAACTTCAGCGTTCCATTTATGGACTGAAGCAAGCATCCCGGAGTTGGAACCGACGCTTTGATAAGGTGATCAAGGACTTCGGGTTTATACAGACACATGGTGAGGCCTATATTTACAAGAAAGTGAGTGGGAGCTCTGTAGCATTCCTGATATTATATGTAGATGACATATTATTGATTGGGAATGATATAGAACTACTAAGCAGTGTTAAAGGTTATTTGAATAAGTGTTTTTCAATGAAAGACCTTGGTGAAGCAGCGTACATTTTAGGCATCAAGATTTATAGAGATAGATCAAGACACCTAATAGCGCTTTCACAGAGTACATACCTGGAAAAGATTCTAAAGAAGTTTAGAATGGATGAAAGCAAGAAAGGGTTATTGCCTATGTTGCCAGGTAAGGTCTTGAGTAAAACTCAAGGTCCGGCTACGGCAGAAGAAAGAGAGAGGATGAACAAGATCCCCTATGCCTCGGCAGTAGGCTCTATCATGTATGCCATGTTGTATACTAGACCGGATATCGCACATGCTGTTAGTTTGACCAGCAGATATCAGAATGATCCAGGAATGGAACACTGGACAGCGGTCAAGAATATCCTGAAGTACTTGAAAAGGACTAAGGATATGTTTCTTTGTTATGGCGGTGACCAAGAGCTCATTGTAACCATTTACACTGATGAAAGTTGGAACACTGATCCTGATGACTCTAAGTCTCAGTCTGGGTACGTGTTTATATTGAATGGTGCTGCAGTAAGCTGGATGAGTTCCAAGCAGTGCACGGTGGCAAAGTCTTCAACTGAATCTGAATACATAGCGGCTTCGAAGGCTTCATCAGAAGCAGTATGGATGAAGAGGTTCATTGTTGAGCTTGGTGTGGTTCCTAGTGCATTGGACCCATTAGTCATCTATTGTGAAAACATGGGTGCCATCGCCAATGCACAAGAACCAAGGTCACACAAGAAGCTGAAGCATATCAAGCTGCGTTTTCATTCGATTCGCGAGTACATCAAAGATGGTGAAGTAAAGATTCTCAAAGTACACACAAATCTGAATGTGACAGATCCGTTGACTAAAGCTCTCCCTAGGGCAAAGCATGACCAACACGAGAATGCCATGGGTGTTAGGTATCTTACAATGTAATCTATATTATTGACTCTAGTGCAAGTGGGAGACTGTTAGAGATATGCCCAAGAGGCAATAATAAAGTGGTTATTATAATACTCCCTCCGTTCCTTTCTATAATGCCTATTGTTTTTTCGCTTTTGTTTCAGAATATAAGAGTAAAGCTATGTTTTTTTGCAAAGAACCCCTTCCACCGATATGTTCCATCCAGAAAATCTGGAAACAAATCTGTTCATGTCCAGTAAATCAGGAAACCAATCTGTTCCCGTCCAGAAAATGTGGAAACCAATCTGATTATGGAAAGAATAGAGGGAGAGAGGGAGTACATGGCGCGATCGGTTATGGAAACAAGATTATTTTCTGAGATCTGATTTCAGTTTCCTATTTTGTTTCTAAGATCGCTAGGGGGTTTTGTGTCAAAAAATTGCTTGCGCTAATTTCCGTGCCAAAATACAATAGGCACTATAGAAAGGAATGGAGGGAGTATATCTTTGTGTTTATGATAAATGTTTGCATACCATGCTATAATTGTATTAACCGAAACATTGATACATGTGTGTTATGTAAACAACAAGGAGTCCCTAGTAAGCCTCTTGTATAACTAGCTTGTGTTGATTAATAGTTGATCATGATTGCGTGATCACGAATATTGGATATTATTAATAACAAGGTTATGTCATTGAATGAATGATATAATGGACACACACCCAAATAAGCGTAGCATAAGATCAAGTCATTAAGTTCAACTTGCTATAAGCTTTCGATACATAGTTACCTAGTCCTTCGACCATAAGATCATATAAACTACTTACACCGGAAGGATGCTTTGATTACATCAAACGCCATTGCGTAAATGGGTGGTTATAAAGATGGGATTAAGTATTCGGAAAGTGTGAGTTGAGGCATATGGATCAAGAGTGGGATTTGTTCATCCCTGATACGTCCAATTTGCATCACTATTTTATATCATAATTTGCTGTTATTCATTGATATATTTCATATTGGGACACAATACTTATGTTATTTCATCTATTTTGCATGTTTCATCATTATTGGAGGATCAAGCACCGGAGCCAGGATTCTGCTGGAAAAAGCACCGTCAGAACGTAATATTTCGGAAGATCAACTGTGGAAGGAAATTATACCAAAAATCCTATTTTTCAAGATGACGAAGGAAGCCAGAAGGAGGAGCCAGCTGGACCCAGGGTAGGCCCACACCATAGGGCGGCGCGGCCCATGGCCTGGCCGCGCCACCATGTGGTGTGGGGGCCCCACAGCCCCTTTCGCCTCCTTTTCTTCGCGAAATCCTTCGTCCCGAAAACCTAAGCCACAGAGTGTACCTCGCGAAGAGTTACAGCCACCTCTGCGGGGCGGAGAACACCAGAGAGAAAAGAGCTCTCCGGCGGGCAGGAATCCGCCGGGGAAATTCCCTCCCGGAGGGGGAAATCGACGCCATCGTCACCGTCATCGAGCTGGACATCATCTCCATCACCATCATCATCATCTCCACCATCATCACCGCCGTCTCCACCTCTGGACACCGTCATCGCCATAGCAATTTGGGTTTGATCTTGATTGTTTGATAGGGGAAACTCTCCCGGTATCGATCTCTACTTGTTGTTGATGCTATTGAGTGAAACCATTGAACCAAGTTTATGTTCAGATTGTTATTCATCATCATATCACCTCTGATCATGTTCCATATGATGTCTCGTGAGTAGTTCGTTTAGTTCTTGAGGACATGGGTGAAGTCTAAATGTTAGTAGTGAATTATGGTTGAGTAATATTCAATGGTATGATATTTAAGTTGTGGTGTTATTCTTCTAGTGGTGTCATGTGAACGTCGACTACATGACACTTCACCATTTATGGGCCTAGGGGAATGCATCTTGTACTCGTTTGCCAATTGCGGGGTTGCCGGAGTGACAAACCTAAACCCCGTTGGTATATCGATGCAGGAGGGATCGCAGGATCTCGTAGTTTAAGGCTGTGGTTAGATTTATTCTTAATTACTTTCTTGTAGTTGCGGATGCTTGCAAGGGGTATAATCACAAGTATGTATTAGTCCTAGGAAGGGCGGTACATTAGCATAGGTTCACCCACACAACACTTATCATAACAATGAAGATTATTTAGCCGTATGTAGCGAAAGCACTAGACTAAAATCCCGTGTGTCCTCGAGAACGTTTGGTCATTATAAGTAAACAAACCGGCTTGTCCTTTGTGCTAAAAAGGATTGGGCCACTTGCTGCAATTGTTACTCTCGCACTTTACTTACTCGTACTTTATTCAACTGTTACATCAAAACCCCCGAATACTTGTCTGTGAGCATTTACAAGAATCCTTCATCGAAACCGCTTGTCAACACCTTCTCGCTCCTCGTTGGGATCGACATTCTTACTTATCGAAAATACTACGATACACCCCCTATACTTGTGGGTCATCAAGACTATTTTCTCGGCGCCGTTGCCGGGGAGTGAAGCGCTATTGGTAAGTGGAACTGGTAAGGAAAACCTTTATCGTTTGTGCTGATTTTATTTCTGCTCGCTGCTATAAGTCATTATGGAGAGATCTTCTCTTCAATTTTTATTTGGGAAATCTACTACTACCGCAACGGTAGTGGATGAGGCGCCAGGTGAGGAAGTGATACCATATAAAATACCTATGAAAATTATTGAACGTGTTATGGATAACCGCTATGAAGGGGATGGAACTGTCCACCCTCGGAGATCATTTATTGTTCTTACATGAATTATGCGGTTTATTCAAGTGTGCAGGTATTGCTATGGATGAAGTGAGGAAGAAACTATTCTCTTTATCGCTGTCTGGTAAGGCGGCGCATTGGTATAAATTACTGGATAATGGGGACTCTCTTGAATGGAATGATATTGTGCCCCGGTTTTATTCTAAGTTCTATCCTCCAAGTGAAATTCACAAGGATCGGAATCGCATATATAATTTTTGGCCTCATGATGGAGAGAGTATTGCCCAAGCTTGGGGGAGATTGAAGTCTTTAATGCTCAAATGCCCCATTCATGAGCTTCCTGGTAATGTTATTATTGATAATTTCTATGCAAGACTTTCTTTTCAAGACAAGACCTTGCTGGATACTTCTTGTTCTGGATCATTTACACGCAACAAAGAAGAGTTTAAAAGGGACCTTCTTGATCGGATCCAAGAAAATACTGAAGGTTGGGAGAACGACAAGGATAGAGAATCAGGTATAATTTATGATTATAAATGCATTGAAGCTTTTATGGATACTGATAAATTTCGTAATATGAGTGCTACATATGGTCTTGAATCTCAAGTTGCTGCAAATCTTTATAAAGCTTTTGCCTCTCATTATGAATTGCCAAAGAAGAATTTTGATAAGTATCATGAACCGTATAAAGATAAAATTGATTCATCTATTAATAAATGCGTTGTAGTTGAAACTGCTGATCATGTTATTCCTGAAGCTTATATTGAAAAAACTCCTTTCCCTGCTAAAATGGAGGAGTACTCTGTTATAAATAGTGCGGTTCATAAAAGTGAAAAGAAACCTGTAGAACCTGAAGAACAAATAAAAGTTGAACCTGCTGTTGCAATAGTTAAAGATCTTGTGACTGAAAATGTGGAGGATGGTCATATTATTTTCTGTGAAGATGCTTCTAATATTGTTTCACATCCTAATAAACCCAAACAAGTTAGTGTTCCTATGCTATCTGTTAGAATTGGTGATCATTGCTATTATGGATTATGTGATATTGGTGCAAGCGTTAGTGCTATTCCTTATGAGCTTTACACGGAGATTATGCACGAAATTGATTTTTGTGAACTTGAAGATATTGATGTGGTTATTCAGCTGGCTAATAGAGAAACTATTTCTCCAATTGGTATTGTTCGAGATGTGGAAGTTTTATGCGGTAAGATTAAATATCCTGCTGACTTTTTGCTACTTGGTTCTGCTGCTAGTGATTATTGTCCTATTATTTTTGGTAGACCTTTTCTAAATACTTGTGGAGCTATTATAGATTGCAAGAAAGAGAAAATTTTGACTAAATTTGCTGGTGAATCTTATGAGTTTAACTTCTCTAAATTTACCAAAACTCCTTATAAAGCTGATTTGCCTAGTGATGATTTTAAAATGGAGCAATGTGCATCTATTGTTCTTGTTCCTAACAATCCTTTGCAGCAACATTTGGAGGATAGCGAGAGTGAAGTTTTTAGGAAAGAAAGAGATGAGCTTGAGGAAATTTTTCTTCGCCAACCTATTCTCAAGCATGATTTACCGGTGGAAGATTTGGGTACAACACCGCCACCAAAGGAAGATCCTGTTTTTGAATTAAAGCCTTTGCCTGATAATCTTAAATATGCTCATATTGATGATAAGAAAATATATCCTGTTATTATTAGTTCTAAGCTTTCAGAGATTGAGGAAGAAAGGCTATTGGAAATATTGAAGAAACACTGAGGCGCTATTGGCTACACTCTTGATGATTTGAAAGGGATTTCTCCTTCTATTTGCCAATATGCTATTAATATGGAAGATGATGCAAAGCCTGTTGTTGAACATCAGCGTCGTCTAATTCCGAAGATGAAGGAAGTGGTAAGGAATGAGGTATTAAGACTTCTTGAAGCTGGTATTATATATCCTATTGCTGATAGTAGATGGGTTAGTCCTGTGCATTGCGTTCCCAAGAAAGGAGGAATGACTGTTGTGCCTAATGATAATGATGAGCTCATCCCTCAAAGAGTAGTTGTAGGGTATAGAATGTGCATTGATTTTCGAAAAGTTAATAAAGTTACTAAGAAAGATCATTACCCTTTACCATTTATTGATCAAATGTTAGAAAGATTGTCTAAAAATACTCATTTTTGTTTTCTTGATGGTTATTCTGGGTTTTCACAAATTGCTGTTAAAGCTAAAGATCAAGAGAAAACCACTTTCACTTGTCCCTATGGAACTTATGCTTATAGACGTATGCCTTTTGGTTTATGTAATGCTCCTGCTACTTTTCAAAGATGCATGTCTGCTATTTTTCATGGTTTTTGTGAGAGTATTGTAGAGGTATTCATGGATGACTTTTCCGTCTATGGGAATTCTTTTGATAGTTGCTTGCGAAACCTTGATAAAGTTTTGCAGAGATGTGAAGAAACTAACCTTGTTCTTAATTGGGAGAAATGCCACTTTATGGTTAATGAAGGAATTGTATTGGGACATAAAATTTCTGAGAGAGGTATTGAAGTTGATAGAGCTAAAGTTGAAGCAATTGAGAAGATGCCCTATCCTAGGGATATTAAAGGTATTCGTAGTATTCTTGGTCATGCTGGGTTTTATAGGAGGTTTATTAAAGATTTCTCCAAGATTTCAAAACCTCTTACTAATCTTCTTCAAAAAGATGTACCATTTGTTTTTGATGATGATTGTAAGGAAGCTTTTGAAACTCTAAAGAAAGCCTTAACAACTGCTCCTATAGTTGAACCTCCTGATTGGAATTTACCATTTGAAATTATGTGTGATGCTAGTGATTTTGCTGTAGGCACTGTTCTTGGACAGCGAGTAGATAAAAAACTGAATGTTATTCATTATGCTAGTAAAACTCTTGATGCTGCTCAAAGAAATTATGCTACAACTGAAAAAGAATTATTAGCTGTAGTCTTTGCTTGTGATAAATTTAGATCTTATATTGTTGATTCAAAAGTTACTATTCATACTGATCATGCTGCAATTAGATACCTTATGACAAAGAAAGATGCTAAGCCGAGGCTTATTAGATGGGTACTTCTTTTGCAAGAATTTGATTTACATATTGTAGATAGGAAAGGTGCTGATAATCCTGTTCGATAAATTGTCTAGATTGGAAAATATTGCTTATGATCCTCGTTCTGTTAATGATAGTTTTCCAAATGAACAATTGGCTGTAATAAAGGTGAGCTCGCGAGACAGTCCTTGGTATGCTGATTATGCTAACTTTATTGTTTCCAAGTATTTGCCTCCAACCTTTTCAGCTCAGCAAAGGAGGAAATTCTTTTATGACATGAGGCATTATTTCTGGGATGACCCACACTTATATAAAGAAGGAGTGGATGGTATTATGCGAAGATGTGTTCCTGAATATGAACAACAAGAGATATTGAGTAAATGTCATGGTAGTGCTTATGGAGGACATCACGCCGGAGAAAGAACCGCGCAAAAGGTTCTACAATCAGGTTTTTATTGGCCAACTCTCTTCAAGGATGCGAGAAAGTTTATTTTATCTTGTGATGAATGCCAAAGGGTTGGTAATATCTCCAGACGTAATGAAATGCCTATGAATTATACTCTTGTTATTGAACCGTTTGATTGTTGGGGATTTGACTTCATGGGACCTTTTCCGTCTTCAGAAGGTAACACTCACATACTTGTTGCTGTTGATTATGTTACTAAATGGGTGGAAGCAATACCTACAAAAAGTGCTGATGGTGAGACCTCTTTAAGAATGCTTTTAGACATTATTTTTCCTAGATTTGGAGTGCCTAGATATATTATGACTGATGGAGGTTCTCATTTTATTCATGGAGGTTTTAGAAAAACTCTTGCTAAGTATGGTATTAATCATAAAATTGCTTCCGCTTATCATCCTCAAACTAGTGGTCAAGTAGAATTATCAAATAGAGAGATTAAATCTATTTTGGGAAAGACTGTTAATAAAACTAGAAAGAATTGGGCTAGTAAATTGAAGGATGCACTATGGGCTTATAGAACCGCTTATAAAAATCCCATGGGAATGTCACCTTATAAAATGGTTTATGGGAAAGCTTGTCATTTACCTTTGGAACTAGAGCACAAAGCTTATTGGGCTGTTAGAGAATTAAATAAAGATCCTAAACTTGCCGGTGATAAGAGGTTGTTGCAATTAAGTTCTCTAGATGAATGGAGAAGTGAAGCTTATGAAAATGCTAAACTCTTTAAAGAGAAAGTTAAAAAATGGCATGATAGAAGGATTATTAAAAGAGAATTTAATATTGGGGATAAAGTCCTATTGTATCGGTCTCGTCTCAGATTCTTTGCAGGGAAATTACTCTCAAAATGGGAAGGACCATATGTTGTCGAGGAGGTGTATCGTTCAGGAGCAATCAAAATTAGCTCTCTCCAAGGCAATACCACGCAAGTGGTGAATGGACAAAGACTCAAGCATTATATCTCGGGTGATTCTTATAATGTTGATGTTGATATTATTCAAGTGGAAACACCGGAGGCTTTCATCAAAGGGCAAATTGACAAATCCGCTGTAACTCGACTTTGAATAGGTAACAGTACTGGTAATGAAAAGTACGCAATTTACTTTCCGAACAATATTTTTGCTGTTTTTGGAAAATATGAAAAATTACGAGTTCGAAACGGAGTGGAAAGGACGCACGAGGGGGTGCCACCATAGGCCGGCGCGGCCTGACCTGGGCCCGCGCCGACCTATGGTTTGGCCGCCTCGTCGCCCCTTTCCGACTCTGGTTCGATCTGGTACTTTCCTTTTGTCGTGAAATTTTTTGCTATATAATCCCCCGGACCCCTGGAGGTCCGTATATCGTTTTCTCGACGTGTTTTGTTTCGAGCTGTTTCTGCCAGGATCTGTTTTCGGTCTAGAAGCACCATGGTCTCCAAGAACAAGGGTAAGGAGCTTCCGGATGAAGATAATCAAGATCTTGAGTGGAAAGAGGAGGACAAGGACGTCAAGGAAGAGGGTGAAGAAGAGATGGAGGAAGATTCGCGCGCACACCCGCGTGCTACCATCGCAAGCATCAAGGTGGTGGACAACCCTTTTAGTGCAAACAAGAGCGCAAGAATTCGCACTGGAGGAGCGGTTCCACGTCATTACCTAGCTCCGAAGACATCCTTATCAGGCACTCATCACCCCTTCCACAATCTAATTTTCAATAATCAAATTGAAGGGACTCCCAAGGCAGCATTGCCTAGCCAGTGGGATATAGATCGCTCTAACACTGCAGGAAGGAGGGAGCCCGAGGTCAAGAGTGGGGAAATAACTCCAAGAGTTGGGACTCGCCGTCGGACAGACTCCTTAACCGCGTCGAGCACAATTCGGAGATGATTCGCAATCTCACATACAGGATTGATGAGCTTCAGGAGCTTATTGAGAAGCTTGTCAGGAATTCATCACCACCATCGCCAAAGGAGTAATTCATCATCGGTATTGGCATCCCCTTGGTTTGTTCCAAGCTTGGGGGAGTGCCGCGGTATCACATTATCGCTACCTTTTACTTTTATTATCAAGTAGTGTCATATCATGAGTAGGGAAGTTATCGTATAAGATGGGTTGCAGTTTGGAAGTATCTCTCCTTTAGTTGGTTGTCTATGTATCCCTTGGTGTGAGTTATCGTTATGGAATATTAATGAGAAGTCTTATCATTTACATATTGCACATCTTATTTTAGTTTGCAATCTCTATTATATGATTTACCTTGTCATTAGTATTGGTATCACTTTGGGAGCATTGAATAAATCTATTTGGTTTTGGCAAACTTAGCATTGGTCAATAGCAACAACACTTTGAGGTTTAAGTAGAAAAGAGAAATACATGTAGTTGTTTCATTGTCTTTCTTTCTTGTTAGCTCATAGCTTATTATTCTGAAGTTAAAATTGTTTGTGCTTACAAGGAAGATGCATGATTGTTTCTATCACATGTATATTTGTTTGTTTCCCTCGACTCTTATGCTTGCTAATTAACCTTGCTAGCCAAAGACCTGTACCGAGAGGGAATACTTCTCGTGCATCCAAACCTTAACCCAAACCTATGTCATTTGTGTCCACCATACCTACCTACTACATGGTATTTTCTGCCATTCCAAGTAAATACTTCATGTGCTACCTTTAAACAATTCAAAACTTAGTATCTCTTATTTGTGTCAATGTTTCATAGCTCATGAGGAAGTATGTGGTGTTTTATCTTTCAATCTTGTTGGGCAACTTTCACCAATGGACTAGTGGCTTCATCCGCTTATCCAATAATTTTGCAAAAAGAGCTGGCAATGGGATTCCCAGTCCCAAATTAATTAAACTAAATAGACACTCCTCCATGGTATGTGATTGATGGACGGCACCCGAAAGATTCGGCTAGCCATGGCTTGTGTAAGCAAAGGTTGGGGGGAGTGTCATCATCATAATAAAACTAAAATAAAAAGGCACTCCTTCATGGTATGAGATTGTTGGCAGGCACCCGAGGATTCGGTTAGCCATGGTTTGTGAAAGAAAGGTTGGAAGGAGTGCCACATAAAATGAAAATAATATGGGAGCCGCTCTTTGAAGGTTGTCTGGCAAGGGGGTTAGAGTACCCGCTACCAGTCGTTGACAACGACAGACACCTCTCAAAATGTTACTTTTATTCTCTTTATATGATTTCAAAACTGAAAAAGCTCTAGCACATGATTTAATCCCTGCTTCCCTCTGCGAAGGGCCTGTCTTTTACTTTATGTTGAGTCAGTAAACCTATTTCCCTCCATCTCAAGCAAGCATTTGAGTAGTTGTGATCAAACCATTATATTGTGATTTGCTTCATCATGTCTTTTATTTTTCCTTGTTTAGTACAAGTTTTATCTGAATGAATATAGCTTTGCAAGTTATCAATGATCATGAAGAGACCATTATGATTGAGTATGCAAGTTGTGCCTTATAAACTTTAACATGAGAGCGCTGCTCAATGAGATAAGTTCTCTGACCAAGAACGAAGTTTGCCATCACCAATTATGATTTCTTATGCACCTTTATTTGTGATTACCTTATACTTGTTTCAAGTTGAGTTATATGAGGAAGTTGTCTACTATAATGTCTTGTGCGAATGAATATGATGCTTCTTGTCCGTATTTTATTTATCGACTCTTCACTCCATAAACATGTGGTCCTGTTTACCGAGCTCAGTTTCGCTTGGGGACAAGCGAAGTCTAAGCTTGGGGGGAGTTGATACGTCCAATTTGCATCACTATTTTATATCATAATTTGCTGTTATTCATTGATATATTTCATATTGGGACACAATACTTATGTTATTTCATCTATTTTGCATGTTTCATCATTATTGGAGGATCAAGCACCGGAGCCAGGATTCTGCTGGAAAAAGCACCGTCAGAACGCAATATTTCGGAAGATCAACTGTGGAAGGAAATTATACCAAAAATCCTATTTTTCAAGATGACGAAGGAAGCCAGAAGGAGGAGCCAGCTGGACCCAGGGTGGGCCCACACCATAGGGCGGCGCGGCCCATGGCCTGGCCGCGCCACCATGTGGTGTGGGGGCCCCACAGCCCCTTTCGCCTCCTTTTCTTCGCGAAATCCTTCGTCCCGAAAACCTAAGCCACAGAGTGTACCTCGCGAAGAGTTACAGCCGCCTCTGCGGGGCGGAGAACACCAGAGAGAAAAGAGCTCTCCGGCGGGCAGGAATCCGCCGGGGAAATTCCCTCCCGGAGGGGGAAATCGACGCCATCGTCACCGTCATCGAGCTGGACATCATCTCCATCACCATCATCATCATCTCCACCATCATCACCGCCGTCTCCACCGCTGGACACCGTCATCGCCGTAGCAATTTGGGTTTGATCTTGATTGTTTGATAGGGGAAACTCTCCCGGTATCGATCTCTACTTGTTGTTGATGCTATTGAGTGAAACCATTGAACCAAGTTTATGTTCAGATTGTTATTCATCATCATATCACGTCTGATCATGTTCCATATGATGTCTCGTGAGTAGTTCGTTTAGTTCTTGAGGACATGGGTGAAGTCTAAATGTTAGTAGTGAATTATGGTTGAGTAATATTCAATGGTATGATATTTAAGTTGTGGTGTTATTCTTCTAGTGGTGTCATGTGAACGTCGACTACATGACACTTCACCATTTATGGGCCTAGGGGAATGCATCTTGTACTCGTTTGCCAATTGCGGGGTTGCCGGAGTGACAGAAACCTAAACCCCCGTTGGTATATCGATGCAGGAGGGATCGCAGGATCTCAGAGTTTAAGGCTGTGGTTAGATTTATTCTTAATTACTTTCTTGTAGTTGCGGATGCTTGCAAGGGGTATAATCACAAGTATGTATTAGTCCTAGGAAGGGCGGTACATTAGCATAGGTTCACCCACACAACACTTATCATAACAATGAAGATTATTTAGCCGTATGTAGCGAAAGCACTAGACTAAAATCCCGTGTGTCCTCGAGAACGTTTGGTCATTATAAGTAAACAAACCGGCTTGTCCTTTGTGCTAAAAAGGATTGGGCCACTCGCTGCAATTGTTACTCTCGCACTTTACTTACTCGTACTTTATTCAACTGTTACATCAAAACCCCCTGAATACTTGTCTGTGAGCATTTACAGTGAATCCTTCATCGAAACTACTTGTCAACACCTTCTGCTCCTCGTTGGGATCGACATTCTTACTTATCGAAAATACTACGATACACCCCCTATACTTGTGGGTCATCAATCCCGATGATGGATAGATATACTCTGGGCCCTCTCGGTGGAATGATGTCTGATTAGCTTGCAAGCATGTGACTAGATCACAAGAGATGACATACCACGGTACCAGTAAAGAGTACTTCCCAGAAACGAGGTTGAACTAGGTAGGGAGATACCGATGATCGAACCTCGGACAAGTAAAGTATCATGTGACAAAGGGAATCGGTATCGTATGTAAATGGTTCAATCGATCACTAAGTTATCATTGAATGTGTGGGAGCCATTATGGATCTCCAGATCCCGCTATTGGTTATTGGTCGGAGAGGAGTCTCGACCATGTCTGCATAGTTCACGAACTGTAGGGTGACGCGCTTAAGGTTCGATGTCGCATAAGTAGATTCGGAATATGAGATGGAGACAAAGTATGTTCGGTGTCTCGGATGGGATCCAGGACATCACGAGGAGGTTCGGAATGGTCTGGACATCCTGGGGCAGGGGCGCAGCCACCCCTTAATCCCAAGCTCTGGCCGCCCCCTCTCTCCTCCTCCATAGAGTTGCTCCGGCTTAGGCGAAGCCCTGCAGCTTTTCTCCTACACCACCACCACCACGCCGCCGTGCTGCTGGGATTCCGAGGAGATCTACCACACCTCCGCTGCCTGCTGGAATGGGGAGAGGACGGGTTTCATCGACACCGTACGCACGGTCGAGTACGGAAGTGCTGCCGGTTTGCAGCACGGACGATCGACTACATCAACAACGAGATCTAATCTCGTAGGCTTTGGAATCTTCGAGGGTTAGTCTCGCAATCTTCTCGTTGCTTCGATCTTGGTAGATTAGATCTTGCTTCTTCCTAGATTAGATCTTGGTTTTTGTTCATGTTCACGGTAGAAATTATTTGTTTTCCATCCAACGAACCCTTCAGCATGGGCTTCAATCCGTTTTTCTACGAGCAAGAAGCCCAAGTTGTTTAATTGGGTTCACCTAGCTAACAAAAAATCTTGTTACATAGATTGTCTAATTGTCTTTCTGGAGGACTGATGACCCACAAGTATAGGGGGTGTATCGTAGTATTTTCGATAAGTAAGAATGTCGATCCCAACGAGGAGCAGAAGGTGTTGACAAGCAGTTTCGATGAAGGATTCACTGTAAATGCTCACAGACAAGTATTCAGGGGGTTTTGATATAACAGATGAATAAAGTACGAGTAAGTAAAGTGCGAGAGTAACAATTGCAGCGAGTGGCCCAATCCTTTTTAGCACAAAGGACAAGCCGGGTTGTTTACTTATAATGACCAAACGTTCTCGAGGACACACGGGATTTTAGTCTAGTGCTTTCGCTACATACGGCTAAATAATCTTCATTGTTATGATAAGTGTTGTGTGGGTGAACCTATGCTAATGTACCGCCCTTCCTAGGACTAATACATACTTGTGATTATACCCCTTGCAAGCATCCGCAACTACAAGAAAGTAATTAAGAATAAATCTAACCACAGCCTTAAACTCTGAGATCCTGCTATCCCTCCTGCATCGATATACCAACGGGGGTTTAGGTTTCTGTCACTCCGGCAACCCCGCAATTGGCAAACGAGTACAAGATGCATTCCCCTAGGCCCATAAAGGTGAAGTGTCATGTAGTCGACGTTCACATGACACCACTAGAAGAATAACACCACAACTTAAATATCATACCATTGAATATTACTCAACCATAGTTCACTACTAACATTTAGACTTCACCCATGTCCTCAAGAACTAAACGAACTACTCACAAGACATCATATGGAACATGATCAGAGGTGATATGATGATGAATAACAATCTGAACATAAACTTGGTTCAATGGTTTCACTCAATAGCATCAACAACAAGTAGAAATCGATACCGGGAGAGTTTCCCCTATCAAACAATCAAGATCAAACCCAAATTGCTACGGCGGTGACGGTGTCCAGCGGTGGAGACGGCGGTGATGATGGTGGAGATGATGATGATGGTGATGGAGATGATGTCCAGCTCGATGACGGTGACGATGGCGTCGATTTCCCCTCCGGAGGGGGAATTTCCCCGGCGGATTCCCCGCCCGCCGGAGAGCTCTTTTCTCTCTGGTTTTCTCCGCCCGCGCAGGCGGTCAGAACTCTTCGTGAGGTACCCTCTGTGGCTTAGGTCTTCGGGACGAAGGGTTTCGCGAAGAAAAGGAGGCGAAAGGGGCTGTGGGGCCCCCACACCACATGGTGGCGCGGCCAGGCCATGGGCCGCGCCGGCCTGTGGTCTGGCCCCACCTTGGGCCTTCTTAGCTCCTCCTTCTGGCTTCCTTCGTCATCTTGAAAAATAGGATTTTTGGTATAATTTCCTTCCACAGTTGATCTTCCGAAATATTGCGTTCTGACGGTGCTTTTTCCAGCAGAATCCTGGCTCCGATGCTCGATCCTCCAATAATGATGAAACATGCAAAATAGATGAAATAACATAAGTATTGTATCCAAATATGAAATATATCGATGAATAACAGCAAATTATGATACAAAATAGTGATGCAAATTGGACGTATCAACTCCCCCCAAGCTTAGACTTCGCTTGTCCCCAAGCGAGACTGAACTCAGTAAACAGGACCACATGTTTATGGAGTGAAGAGTCGATAAATAAAATACGGACAAGAAGCATCATATTCATTCACACAAGGCATTCTAGTAAACAACTTCCTCATATAACTCAACTTGAAACCAGTATAAGGTAATCACAAATAAAGGTGCATAAGAAATCATAGTTGGTGATGGCAAACTTCGTTCTTGGTCAGAGAACAATTAACAGATTATACTTATCTCATTGAGCAGCGCTCTCATGTTAAAGTTTATATGACACAACTTGCATACTCAATCATAATGGTCTCCTCATGATCATTGATAACTTGCAAAGCTATATTCATTCAGATAAAACTTGTACTAAACAAGGAAGAATAAAAGACATGATAAAGCAAATCACAATATAATGGTTTGATCACAGCCACTCAAATGCTTGCTTGAGATGGAGGGAAATAGGTTTACTGACTCAACATAAAGTAAAAGACAGGCTCTTCGCAGAGGGAAGCAGGGATTAAATCATGTGCTAGAGCTTTTTCAGTTTTGAAATCATATAAAGAGAATAAAAGTAACATTTTGAGAGGTGTTTGTTGTTGTCAACGACTGGTAGCGGGTACTCTAACCCCCTTGCCAGACAACCTTCAAAGAGCGGCTCCCATATTATTTTCATTTTATGTGGCACTCCTTCCAACCTTTCTTTCACAAACCATGGCTAACCGAATCCTCGGGTGCCTGCCAACAATCTCATACCATGAAGGAGTGCCTTTTTATTTTAGTTTTATTATGATGATGACACTCCCCCCAACCTTTGCTTACGCAAGCCATGGCTAACCGAATCCTTCGGGTGCCGTCCATCAATCACATACCATGGAGGAGTGTCTATTTAGTTTAATTAATTTGGGACTGGGAATCCCATTGCCAGCTCTTTTTGCAAAATAATTGGATAAGCGGATGAAGCCACTAGTCCATTGGTGAAAGTTGCCCAACAAGATTGAAAGATAAAACACCACATACTTCCTCATGAGCTATAAAACATTGACACAAATAAGAGATAATAAGTTTTGAATTGTTTAAAGGTAGCACACGAAGTATTTACTTGGAATGGCAGGAAATACCATGTAGTAGGTAGGTATGGTGGACACAAATGACATAGGTTTGGGTTAAGATTTGGATGCACGAGAAGTGTTCCCTCTCAGTACAGGTTTTTGGCTAGCAAGGTTAATTAGCAAGCATAAGAGTTGAGGGAAACAAACAAATATACATGTGATAGAAACAATCATGCATCTTCCTTATAAGCACAAACAGTTTTAATTTCAGAATAATAAGCTATGAGCTAACAAGAAAGAAAGACAATGAAACATCTACATGTATTTCTCTTTTCTACTTAAACCTCAAAGTGTTGTTGCTATTGACCAATGCTAAGTTTGCCAAAACCAAATAGATTTATTCAATGCTCCCAAAGTGATACCAATACTAACAACAAGGTAAATCATATAATAGAGATTGCAAACTAAAATAAGATATGCAATATGTAAATGATAAGACTTCTCATTAATATTCCATAACGATAACTCACACCAAGGGATACATAGATAACCAACTAAAGGAGAGATACTTCCAAACTGCAACCCATCTTATATGATAACTTCCCTACTCATGATATGACACTACTTGACAGTAAAAAGTAAAAGGTAGTGATAATGTGATACCGCGGCACTCCCCCAAGCTTGGAACAAACCAAGGGGATGCCAATACCGATGATGAATTACTCCTTCGGCGATGGGGGTGATGAATTCCTGACAAGCTTCTCAATAAGCTCCTGAAGCTCATCAATCTTGTATGTGAGATTGCGAATCATCTCCAAATTGTGCTCGACGCGGTTAAGAAGTCTGTCCGACGGCGAGTCCCTACTCTTGGAGTTATTTCCCCACTCTTCACCCTCAGGCTTCCTCCCTCCTGCAGTGTTAGAGCGATCTATATCCCAATGGCTAGGCAATGCTGCCTTTGGAGTCCCTTCAATTTGATTATTGAAAATTAGATTGTGGAAGGGATGGTGAATGCCTGATAAAGATGTTTTCGGAGCTAGGTAATGACGTGGAACCGCTCCTCCAGTGCGAATTCTTGCGCTCTTGCTTGTACTAAAAGGGTTGTCCACCACCTTGATGCTTGCGATGGTAGCACGCGGGTGTGCGCGCGAATCTTCCTCCACCTCTTCTTCATCCTCTTCCTTGACGTCCTTGTCCTCCTCTTTCCACCCAAGATCTCGATTATCTTCATCCGGAAACTCCTTGCCCTTGTTTTTGGAGACCATGGTGCTTCTAAGCTGAAAACAGATCCTGGCAGAAACAGCTCGAAACAAAACACGTCGAGAAAACGATATACGGACCTCCAGGGGTCCGGGGGATTATATAGCAAATATTTTCACGACAAAAGGAAAGTACCAGATCGAACCAGAGTCGGAAAGGGGCGACGAGGCGGCCAGACCATAGGTCGGCGCGGCCTGTGCCGTGCCGCGCCGGCCTATGGTGGCACGCCCTCGTGCGTCTTTTCCACTCCGTTTCGATCTCGTAATTTTTCATATTTTCCAAAAACAGCAAAAATATTGTTCGGAAAGTAAATTGCGTACTTTTCATTACCAGTACTGTTACCTATTCAAAGTCGAGTTCTGGTGGCCTGTCAATTTGCCCTTTGATGAAAGCCTCCGGTGTTTCCACTTGAATAATATCAACATCAACATTATAGGAATCACCTGAGATATAATGCTTGAGTCTTTGTCCATTCACCACTTGCGTGGCATTGCCTTGGAGAGAGCTAATTTTGATTGCTCCTGAACGATACACCTCCTCGACAACATATGGTCCTTCCCATTTCGAAAGTAATTTCCCTGCAAAGAATCTGAGACGAGACCGATACAATAGGACTTTATCCCCAATATTAAATTCTCTTTTGATAATCCTTCTATCATGCCATTTTTTAACTTTCTCTTTAAAAAGCTTAGCATTTTCATAAGCTTCACTTCTCCATTCATCTAGAGAACTCAATTGCAACAACCTCTTATTACCGGCAAGTTTAGGATCTTTATTTAATTCTCTAACTGCCCAATAAGCTTTGTGCTCTAGTTCTAAAGGTAAATGACAAGCTTTTCCGTAAACCATTTTATAAGGTAACATTCCCATGGGATTTTTATAAGCAGTTCTATAAGCCCATAGTGCATCCTTCAATTTACTAGTCCAATTCTTTCTAGTTTTATTAACAGTCTTTTGCAAGATAGATTTAATCTCTCTATTTGATAATTCTACTTGCCCACTAGTTTGAGGATGATAAGCGGAAGCAATTCTATGATTAATACCATACCTAGCAAGAGTTTTTCTAAAACCTCCATGAATAAAATGAGAACCTCCATCAGTCATAATATATCTAGGCACTCCAAATCTAGGAAAAATAATGTCTAAAAGCATTCTTAAAGAGGTCTCACCATCAGCACTTTTTGTAGGTATGGCTTCCACCCATTTAGTAACATAATCAACAGCAACAAGTATATGAGTGTTACCTTCTGAAGACGGAAAAGGTGCCATGAAGTCAAATCCCCAACAATCAAACGGTTCAATAACAAGAGTATAATTCATAGGCATTTCATTACGTCTGGAGATATTACCAACCCTTTGGCATTCATCACAAGATAAAATAAACTTTCTCGCATCCTTGAAGAGAGTTGGCCAATAAAAACCTGATTGTAGAACCTTTTGAGCGGTTCTTTCTCCGGCGTGATGTCCTCCATAAGCACTACCATGGCATTTACTCAATATCTCCTGTTGTTCATATTCGGGAACACATCTTCGCATAATACCATCCACTCCTTCTTTATATAAGTGTGGGTCATCCCGTAAATAGTGCCTCAAGTCATAAAAGAATTTCCTCCTTTGCCGAGCTGAAAAGGTTGGAGGCAAGTACTTGGAAACAATAAAGTTAGCATAATCAAGATACCAAGGACCTGCCTCGCGAGCTCACCTTTATTACAGCCAATTGTTCATTTGGAAAACTATCATTAACAGGAACAGGATCATAAGCAATATTTTCCAATCTAGACAAATTATCAAGAACCGGATTATCAAGACCTTTCCTATCTACAATATGTAAATCGAATTCTTGCAAAAGAAGCACCCATCTAATAAGCCTCGGCTTAGCATCTTTCTTTGTCATAAGGTATCTAATTGCAGCATGATCAGTATGAATCGTAACTTTTGAATCAACAATATAAGATCTAAATTTATCACAAGCAAATACTACAGCTAATAATTCTTTTTCAGTTGTAGCATAATTTCTTTGAGCAGCATCAAGAGTTTTACTAGCATAATGAATAACATTCAGTTTTTTATCTACTCGCTGTCCAAGAACAAATACCACAAAGAAAATCACTAGCATCACACATAATTTCAAAAGGCAAATTCCAATCAGAGGTTCAACTACAGAGCAGCTTGTTAAGGCTTTCTTTAGAGTTTCAAAAGCTTCCTTACAATCATCATCAAAAAAAAAAGGTACATATTTTTGAAGAAGATTAGTAAGAGGCTTTGAAATCTTGGAGAAATCTTTAATTAATCTCCTATAAAACCCAACATGACCAAGAACACTACGAATACCTTTAACATCCCTCGGATAGGGCATCTTCTCAATTGCTTCAACTTTAGCTCTATCAACTTCAATACCTCTCTCGTAAATTTTATGTCCCAATACAATTCCTTCATTAACCATAAAGTGGCATTTCTCCCAATTAAGAACAAGGTTAGTTTCTTCACATCTCTGCAAAACTTTATCAAGGTTTCGCAAGCAACTATCAAAAGAATTCCCATAGACGGAAAAATCATCCATGAATACCTCTACAATACTCTCGCAAAAACCATGAAAAATAGCAGACATGCATCTTTGAAAAGTAGCAGGAGCATTACATAAACCAAAAGGCATACGTCTATAAGCATAAGTTCCATAGGGACAAGTAAAAGTGGTTTTCTCTTGATCTTTAGTTTTAACAGCAATTTGTGAAAACCCAGAATAACCATCAAGAAAGCAAAAATGAGTATTTTTAGACAATCTTTCTAGCATTTGATCAATAAATGGTAAAGGGTAATGATCTTTCTTAGTAACTTTATTAACTTTTCGAAAATCAATGCACATTCTATACCCTACAACTACTCTTTGAGGGATGAGCTCATCATTATCATTAGGCACAACAGTCATTCCTCCTGTCTTGGGAACGCAATGCACAGGACTAACCCATCTACTATCAGCAATAGGATATATAATACCAGCTTCAAGAAGTTTTAATACCTCATTCCTTACCACCTCCTTCATCTTCGGAATTAGACGACGCTGATGTTCAACAACAGGCTTTGCATCATCTTCCATATTAATAGCATGTTGGCAAAATAGAAGGAGAAATCCCCTTCAAATCATCAAGAGTGTAGCCAATAGCGCCTCGGTGTTTCTTCAATATTTCCAATGACCTTTCTTCTTCAAACTCTGTAAGCTTAGAACTAATAATAACAGGATATATTTTCTTATCATCAATATGAGCATATTTAAGATTATCAGGCAATGGTTTTAAATCAAAGACAGGATCTTCCTTTGGCGGCGGTGTTGTACCCAAATCTTCCACCGGTAAATCATGCTTAAGAATAGGTTGGCGAAGAAAAATTTCCTCAAGCTCATCTCTTTCTTTCCTAAAAACTTCACTCTCGCTATCCTCCAAATGTTGCTGCAAAGGATTATTAGGAACAAGAACAATAGATGCACACTGTTCCATTTTAAAATCATTATTAGGCAAATCAGCTTTATAAGGAGTTTTGGTAAATTTAGAGAAGTTAAACTCATAAGATTCACCAGCAAATTTAGTCAAAATTTTCTCTTTCTTGCAATCTATAATAGCTCCACAAGTATTTAGAAAAGGTCTACCAAAAATGATAGGACAATAATCACTAGCAGCAGAACCAAGTACCAAAAAGTCAGCAGGATATTTAATCTTACCGCATAGAACTTCCACATCTCGAACAATACCAATTGGAGAAATAGTTTCTCTATTAGCCAGCTGAATAACCACATCAATATCTTCAAGTTCACAAGAATCAATTTCGTGCATAATATCCGTGTAAAGCTCATAAGGAATAGCACTAACACTTGCACCAATATCACATAAACCATAGTAGCAATGATCACCAATTCTAACAGATAGCATAGGAACACTAGCTTGCTTGGGTTTATTAGGATGTGAAACAATATTAGAAGCATCTTCACAGAAAATAATATGACCATCCTCCACATTTTCAGTCACAAGATCTTTAACTATTGCAACAAATAGGTTCAACTTTTATTTGTTCTTCGTGTTCTACAGGTGTTTCTTTTCACTTTTATGAACCACACTATTTATAACAGAGTACTCCTTCATTTTAGCAGGGAAAGGAGTTTTTTCAATATAAGCTTCAGGAATAACATGATCAGCAGTTTCAACTACAACGCATTTATTAATAGATGAATCAATTTTATCTTTATACGGTTCATGATACTTATCAAAATTCTTTTTTGGCAATTCATAATGAGAGGCAAAAGCTTTATAAAGATTTGCAGCAACTTGAGAATTAAGACCATATGTAGCACTCATATTACGAAATTTATCAGTATCCATAAAAACTTCAATGCATTTATAATCATAAATTATACCTGATTCTCTATCCTTGTCGTTCTCCCAACCTTCAGTATTTTGTTGGATCCGATCAAGAAGGTCCCTTTTAAACTCTTCTTTGTTGCGTGTAAATGATCCAGAACAAGAAGTATCCAGCAAGGTCTTGTCTTGAAAAGAAAGTCTTGCATAGAAATTATCAATAATAACATTACCAGGAAGCTCATGAATGGGGCATTTGAGCATTAAAGACTTCAATCTCCCCCAAGCTTGGGCAATACTCTCTCCATCATGAGGCCAAAAATTATATATGCGATTCCAATCCTTGTGAATTTCACTTGGAGGATAGAACTTAGAATAAAACCGGGGCACAATATCATTCCATTCAAGAGAATCCCCATTATCCAGTAATTTATACCAATGCGCCGCCTTACCAGATAGCGATATAGAGAATAGTTTCTTCCTCACTTCATCCATAGCAATACCTGCACACTTGAATAAACCGCATAATTCATGTAAGAACAATAAATGATCTCCAGGGTGGACAGTTCCATCCCCTTCATAGCGGTTATCCATAACACGTTCAATAATTTTCATAGGTATTTTATATGGTATCACTTCCTCACCTGGCGCCTCATCCACTACCGTTGCAGTAGTAGTAGATTTCCCAAATAGAAATTGAAGAGAAGATCTCTCCATAATGACTTATAGCAAGAAAGCAGAAATAAAATCAGCACAAACAAGAAAGGTTTTCCTTACCAATTCCACTTACCAATAGCGCTTCACTCCTCAAAGAACGGCGCTTAAAATAGTCTTGATGACCCACAAGTATAGGGGGGGTATCGTAGAAGTTTCCATAAGTAAGAATGTCGATCCCAACGAGGAGCAGAAGGTGTTGACAAGCAGTTTCGATGAAGGATTCACTGTAAATGCTCACAGACAAGTATTCAGGGGGTTTTGATATAACAGATGAATAAAGTACGAGTAAGTAAAGTGCGAGAGTACCAATTGCAGCGAGTGGCCCAATCTTTTTTAGCACAAAGGACAAGCCGGGTTGTTTACTTATAATGACCAAACGTTCTCGAGGACACACGAGATTTTAGTCTAGTGCTTTCGCTACATACGGCTAAATAATCTTCATTGTTATGATAAGTGTTGTGTGGGTGAACCTATGCTAATGTACCGCCCTTCCTAGGACTAATACATACTTGTGATTATACCCCTTGCAAGCATCCGCAACTACAAGAAAGTAATTAAGAATAAATCTAACCACAGCCTTAAACTCGAGATCCTCGCTATCCCTCCCGCATCGATATACCAACGGGGTTTAGGTTTCTGTCACTCCGGCAACCCCGCAATTGGCAAACGAGTACAAGATGCATTCCCCTAGGCCCATAAAGGTGAAGTGTCATGTAGTCGACGTTCACATGACACCACTAGAAGAATAACACCACAACTTAAATATCATACCATTGAATATTACTCAACCATAGTTCACTACTAACATTTAGACTTCACCCATGTCCTCAAGAACTAAACGAACTACTCACAAGACATCATATGGAACATGATTAGAGGTGATATGATGATGAATAACAATCTGAACATAAACTTGGTTCAATGGTTTCACTCAATAGCATCAACAACAAGTAGAAATCGATACCGGGAGAGTTTCCCCTATCAAACAATCAAGATCAAACCCAAATTGCTACGGCGGTGACGGTGTCCAGCGGTGGAGACGGCGGTGATGATGGTGGAGATGATGATGATGGTGATGGAGATGATGTCCAGCTCGATGACGGTGACGATGGCGTCGATTTCCCCCTCCGGGAGGGAATTTCCCCGGCGGATTCCTGCCCGCCGGAGAGCTCTTTTCTCTCTGGTGTTCTCCGCCCCGCAGAGGCGGCTGTAACTCTTCGTGAGGTACCCTCTGTGGCTTAGGTCTTCGGGACGAAGGGTTTCGCGAAGAAAAGGAGGCGAAAGGGGCTGTGGGGCCCCCACACCACATGGTGGCGCGGCCAGGCCATGGGCCGCGCCGGCCTGTGGTCTGGCCCCACCTTGGGCCTTCTCAGCTCCTCCTTCTGGCTTCCTTCGTCATCTTGAAAAATAGGATTTTTGGTATAATTTCCTTCCACAGTTGATCTTCCGAAATATTGCGTTCTGACGGTGCTTTTTCCAGCAGAATCCTGGCTCCGATGCTCGATCCTCCAATAATGATGAAACATGCAAAATAGATGAAATAACATAAGTATTGTATCCAAATATGAAATATATCGATGAATAACAGCAAATTATGATACAAAATAGTGATGCAAATTGGACGTATCAAGGACACATCATCCATCTGGATTATCGTGGATCGATGATTCGCACTTATGATTTGCACTTTAGGCCCCTTCATGCAAGCTTGGTCCAATTTGTTTGGGGCTTCTCGGATGTGTACATGTATTTTCTAAGGGTCGTGGCCCTGACATGGGGTGAAGTTCATATTGGTCCCATTCTATGCATGCTCGGTGTTGGCAACACCATGTCCCCAGACTTAGCAAACCCGGTGTGGCGCCTTGCCTACCACGGCTTTGAAAAGATCGTCTTTGACATTGACACCCTCCTCAATGACAACTTTGATCGAGTCACCGTCTTTGTCACCAGCGCACATTTACGCCCACGACTCCATGGCGCTGCCTGAGCATGCGGCTTCATGTGCGGCTACCTCGGCACCAACAGCCCCGACCATGACAATGACCATGGCGTCCACTCGCACGGCTAGCTCGACCAAGGTTTTGGTACCCACCGCTCTCGGCTACCTCGACATCGGCACAATGGACTATCACCTCGCATGATCACCTCATTGGCTTCCTCTACAGTTGAAGCATCTGCGATGCGACGTAGTCAACAACGCTAGGGCTACGACCGTGTGTGTGTTGGGGGGGGGGGGGGGGTCAGCCCGTTGGTTTCTACCTCCAGCTTCTTTTCAATCTGACCATCCACGATGCAACTATTTTTCACTTCACTGTCGCTACGACTGCGGGTGAGTGTTATAGGTATGTTTGGTAGTTGTAGATTACACTACTTTATATTCGGATTAGTTTCATATTAACTCTATGAGCTTTCTTGGCTTCCAGACTTGTACTACTATATAACTCGCCCGAGGGTCAATACAACCATCCACCGCATTACGCTGAACACCATACTCTTTCAACAACATCTGGGATGATACAACTATTCCAATAGCGAAAACATTCATTCGTACCCTCATATTTGAGTTTGGATAAAAACTGCTAAGTTTTTGCTCAAAGTTGCATATGGAAGCATGCTTTTTTGAGTGGAAACTTTATTTTTAAATGTCAGGAACATTCAGAAATGCTTAGACATGTTAGTGTCCTTTTGAATGCATGCAAATCTCCAGAGGTTTGTGTTCCAGTAGAACTGTAGTGCTGGAATAACGGATATAGAGAAAGTGAGTTTTTTCTTACAGGGTGCCTAGTTGTTTCTTTTTGCTGAAAAAATTTACACATACATTCATGAAGCCTTCGTTTGTTGTGACAGCTGTGCTCAGCCCTGAAGGCACAACCGTTTGCCATGCCTGCCTAAAGTACAAAAAACAAGCTACACATCCGACATTTTCTAATAGAAAATCAATTAAACGCTCTTATTTGAGACTAGAAATTGTTAGCTCTAATCTTAATTTTTCTTGTATCTGCATGTTTACTTTGCATTTCGTGTAGTTAGATGACATTGTTGTAGTCAGTTTTAGAGCCTGCAAGTGTACGTGTGAAACGTATGAAGCAGGTGAGTAGTCGGCTAGCTGCGTGCAAGGCGAGATGCCGAGAGGGGGTTGTGCGATGCAGCGTGAAGGGTGAGATGCTGATGCCGCTTGAAGCCGGCCGTTGTGTAGGAGCTGAGTACAAGGAGCTGCATGAGAACCATCCGAGTGAATCGGTGGTGCGTCTAGATGCATGTGCATGTGTGGCCGGCTCTATTGGATCATGGAGTGATTCTAGGAATAGATCAAGTCAATAGTTAGTGCGTTGAGTGCATGGGTTAGTGGAGTTAGTGGCCGGTGTGGCACCTGGCCATGTGTGTGCGTGAGTACTACTTAAGATATTGTAACCAGTGAGTTTATTTGACAATAAGAAAAACAGAGAAAACGTCAGGCTGTGTGAGATAGCTGACACCAAACCATAGTCTACCTTATTCTTGTGAGAGAAGTGACAACCGAGAGGTAGAAGAAGAGAGAGGGGCTGCATGTTGCAGCCCCTACAATTGGTATCAGAGCCTAAAGATCCTAGACGGTGGCGGCCGCTCGGCCGACTCCATGTGAGATGGCGATGGCGACGGTGCGATTGCGGCGGCGGTCGCGGTGGACTCCATGCGAAGTGGAGGCTGGCGGCGTGAGGTCGAGGTCGTTCGCGGCACGATGCTGCTGGCAGCTGGTTGTGGCGCAAGGCGCGGATGAGGTGAGATGCTGGGCTGCCGTGGGATGCGGCGAGCACGGCGAGATGCCCATGGAGCCATGCGACGCCGTGAGAAGCGGCAAGACGGAACGGAGGCAGCAGCAGTGAAGGCGCCATCCATGACGAAGAAGAGAAGGCGCTGCTCATCTACGACGAGCTGAATGTTCTCTGAAGCTCCATGAAAAATTGAGAATTAAGATTAGGGGGTGATTGTTAGCTCTAATCTTAATTTTCCTTGTATCTGCATGTTTACTTTGCATTTCGTGTAGTTAGATGACATTGCTGTAGTCAGTTTTAGAGCCTGCAAGTGTACGTGTGAAACGTATGAAGCAGGTGAGTAGTCGGCTAGCTGTGTGCAAGGCGAGATGCCGAGAGGGCGCTGTGCGATGCAGCGTGAAGGTTGAGATGCTGATGCCGCTTGAAGCCGGCCGTTGTGTAGGAGCTAAGTACAAGGAGCTGCATGAGAACCATCCGAGTGAATCGGTGGTGCGTCTAGATGCATGTGCATGTGTGGCCGGGTCTATTGGATCCTGGAGTGATTCTAGGAATAGATCAAGTCAATAGTTAGGGCTCCTTTGATTTGAAGGATAGGAAAAACATAGGAATAGGAAAGGTATAGGATTGGAATGGCATGTCTACTTGAATCCTATAAGAAGATGAAGTTTGTTTGATTGTAGCAAAGGAATTTTTTCATGAGGTATGAGCTAATGCTTTTTTCCTATAGGAATTACACTACAAGATTCATATAGGAATTTTTCCTATAGGCTATGTTCCTATGAATCAAACAACATGTATAGGAAATTTTCCCATAGGAACCAAATCCTACACAATTCCTATGCAAATCCTTTGAATCAAAGGAGCCCTTAGTGCGTTGAGTGCATGGGTTAGTGGAGTTAGGGGCCGGTGTGGCACCTGGCCATGTGTGTGCGTGAGTACTACTTAAGATATTGTAACCAGTGAGTTTATTTGACAATAAGAAGAACAGAGAAAACGTCAGGCTGTGTGAGACAACTGACACCAGACCATAGTCTACCTTATTCTTGTGAGAGAAGTGACAACGGAGAGGTAGAAGAAGAGAGAGGGGCTGCATGTTGCAGCTCCTACAAATAAGAATTTGTTGCTACCACAATCAAATGCTGAAGATACATTTCGCCAAAGCTACATATCATATGCTTTCATGTACTTCTAAAACATCCAGGGAATCAACTTAAGAAGGTGCTACAAATTAAGTCTGCCAGTGTGTCCATAAAAAAACGCCACAAAGGTTTAAATTCAAATGATATGATTGTGTCTTGTAACAGTAAATGTATAAATTTCCTGTAGAAGGTATGTCATCTTCTTATAGCGCCTCTGCTTATGTCTTCTACACCGCAAATGCTCCGAAGTCTCAGCAGCCCATTCACCTACCATAATAGAACATCAACAGAGTATGAAAAGGATTCACAGCTCCTGCTCTGAACTGAATACATAGAGCAATAACCATAAAAAGATTAATTACTGAGACCATAAATACGGAGGTAGTTTGTTGTCATGACTCACGTTGTGGTGACATATAAATGATGGCCTTCTCCTAACTATTTCTCTCAAAGAGCTAAAAGTATTAATTCGGGGGTCATAGCAGCACTAGTGTTTTCCTGAAATAGCATGTGCAACGCATTTGAAGAAGCAATTGAGATGTAGTGTGCAAATTTCTGTAAATATCTGTGGTTATCTTCAATGCATTTCTGGTGAAGTTGAGTTGTAACTGTAAGTGAACACTCTAGTTGTGAAGCACAAATTTTCTGTTAGAACATGAATAGTGATAATGCAGTTGTAAAGTAACTTGTTTCCATTCAACTTGAAGCGAATGGTGTATCTTTGAATCCAAATACAAGGAACATAGAATGGACAAATAAGTGGACTGGGATCAGTAAATCATTACACCTGGTTATGATTTCTTGATGGATGCTGGGACCTATTTTTAAGAGTCGCGACGAGTTACAAGATTAGCCAATGTTTTCACTACTATGTCGAAACAAAAAGGCCAACTTACTAATCTAGTTTAACTTCTCAGCATTTAAAAAAAAAGAAAAACAAATATCTAGCGGTATCTAAATAAGAATTTTGTTAACGCTAAAAAATGGAGCATATTGACAACATCACTTCTACAGTTCTACTCTATGTTGTGAAGGAAAGTACATGATCAGCCAGAAGGACAATCATGTTAAAGGTACAGCTTCCTTGAATGCAGAAAATTTTGAAGAAAACAACTGAGACGGGAACAAGTGAGCACCTAATGAATAAGACGCAAGCGGTTCTGAGCAACTTTATATCGATTATATTACACAAAATTGGTATACCATTAGATTTTTCTTGAAAGTTTGAAACACACTTTCTAGTGATTCTATTTTTTTTTTCTACCAAATAATCATCATATACTTGGACTGATTTGTGGTCAAAGTTAAATATTGGAAAGCGCATGTGCCTTACACATAGGAACATAAATAGTAGTTTACAGTGAAATTTATATCTTGAGGCCAAATCAAAAGAACTAAGCATCAGGCTGTTGTAGAGTTATGGGTCTACAGTATTAAATATCAGATGGGTAACTACATGAAACTTTTGGTGACATTTATCCACTGAATCAGAAATTATACAAGCTTTAGGAAAGAGGCACCTAAAAATAAATTAGTACGATGGATTCCTTACCTTTTACCGAAATGATCTTTAATTATTTCCTGCTCCTCGTCAGTGAACATAAACCACTTGTCATTGTTCTTCACTATATTTTCATCGTCAAACTCTGACATAAACATGATGGTACTAGTCATCACTATCAGTTGCAAAGGAGAAAACTGAAAACTAATTTTTTAGTAACTCCAAACAAACCTTGGCGCATAATGTTTGTATTGTTAATACAATAGCCATCTAGCTTCCAGTATGCTACTCCATTGTCTAGCCTAATAGGCGCGGCCTTGATGACACGTTCCAGTTCTTCTAGTTCTGTCACAGTTGGGAAATAAATAAATAAATTAGTTCACATAAACTAGCTCAATATCTTATTTTCTCAAGAAATCTTTACATAATAAACAGAAGAGCAAAAATATCTAGGAGGACCTAGGGATCTATCTTTTTTAGAATAAGAGAGGCACCATAGTTCACGAATAAAAAGGGGAGTTGGTGGGTACATAATTCCATGCATACCTTCTACCAACTTAATAAGGCTCCCTTTTGATGTAAATAAATGTAACAAGGTACCTTTTATTTTTTAGTTGATTCACAACTTCACATTCTGAAAATAAATCTACCAGCCAGTATCGACTCCATGGTCTACAGTATGCTAATTATGATGATAAAATAATTCAAGTAAATGATTGCATTAATTGAAGAAAAAACCGTAGACACATAATAGTCCATCACATTTGATCTTGATGGCCGAACAATGCTTTTGTAGAACTAAATTTTGTCAATGAAAGATCGTGCTAGGTTCGAATAAATATGTGTCTCGTGCTTGCGCCGGTTTTAACTTACTACCTATAAACAATGATCAGTTATTTCTATTCCGACTTAAGATGAATTTTTGCATCATACCGAAGGAAATAAACAAAGATATTGAATTCATGATTTGCATTTTTAAAGTGTATCTCCACTTATGACTACTTGATCAATATTAATGCATTAACCCGGCTTAAATTCCAAGCATTTTATTGACGCAAAAAATGCTCTGAGATTAAGCCAGGTCAAGGCATTAATATTGATCAAGCTAGGTCAAGGCTTAATTTTTGAGCATTTGCTCTAAGCCTCAACCTGTCCATGCATGGGTTGACGACTATTTTTCCAAATACAAACTCAAGCAAAAGCTTACGAAGAATGGTAAACTGTATATATAATGTAAAAAAAGTGCAAGATATTAAACATATTAAGTACTGAACAAATGTACAAAGCTAAACAGTTTTAACACGGGAAAGACCGAAAGGATACATATTAAGTCATACTGTAACAGACCATTCATCGCTGAAATCTTCACTCCATGTACCTCCTTTATTTGAGAAATAATATTTTCAGTTTTCTCATTGCTAGCGGTTTCTCCTCCTTCCATTGGTTTAGTCAGATCCTTCTGAATTTTTTGTAGCAACTTTTCCTATGAAACAGAAGAAAACTTTTGTTCACTTATTTTAACCAAAGGACTTTTGACCAAACAAATGAACTTCCCAAATCTAAATACCTTTTTGGTTGCAGCGCGCATCTTTTCTCTGGCCCCAGATTCTCTATGTTCCCGTCTGGATAAATGTACAAGATAAATATAGAAGTACAGTAGTCAAGTGAACTGTTGCAGCAAATATGGTAGCTTGTACTTACTCAGAAGATAATGCCTCATCACACAGACGATTCAGCAGGTCCAGCTTAGACGAAGGGGTCAAATTTTTATATCCTGATGCCCCCTGGCTTAAGCAGTTAAGGGTCAAATCATTGGTACCTAATGTCGAGTCAGTGAAATATTCTCCGACTTTTCTTATCCATTCATCTCCATGTCCTGGATACTTGCAAACCCTAACAACAAAAAACATATTTAGTCATGTGTTAACTACATTCGGTGAACTACAAGGAAATATCAGTTTGGAGTATACTTACTTGGCTTTGCCTCTTTCTATCTTGGATAACAGAGTTATGTGAAGGTCAGAAACAACTGAAGGCACCTCTCGAAGTTGACAACCTCCAGTTATTTCCTTGACAGTTTGTTCTGGTTGCCCCTCCCTTATTTCCAAGATCTGATTATACCATTGATGATACATAAAAACCCATCTCTATAAGCAAGTAGGCAGTGAGGAAAACATAAACATTTTCACTATAGCAACAGAACTAAGTTTGGTGTGAGATTATCATTGCAATGCAAATAAAGTACAAATATATTATAAATTGAGAAATTGATTATTTATTGTATCTTAACAAGACAGAAGTAATAGGACAAGGACTAATGTTCTTGGCCTCCCCAACAACAGAATTTATGAGCTTGGCAACAATCTTGGACCACCAAACTAACCATAACTAGGTATTGCAAATCAGATTTGAATTGAGGACAAAAGCATCAACGCAACACAGAATGATTCCTACGCTCTGCACTAGCACATCTATTTAAGATGTATTCATTATCACTCTTGGGATCCATGGCTTGCTATATAGATAGACTATGATTTCAAAAAGGACTTATGAGTTATGACACTTTTGGAGGTAGATGAAATAAACTACTCCAAAAGTGTTCTATCTATAAGTTTTTTTTTTCCGAAATGGGGATAAAACCCCGGCTTCTGCATCATGATGATGCACACGGCCTTTTATGTTCTATATATAAGTGTATATAGATCTAGATACATAGGAAATTGCATAGACATGCATCATTATCACAACTTATTTGGAAGCCTTTAAGATATCTTAGTCTTGGCGATTATTTTGTACGATGACATCTTATTTAGCTGGCCAAATTATCAAACATTTAAGTGCACATGTGATGTTCTGAAGATGTTCTTGCAGCAATTTAACTAGCATATATGATAAAATAACATTATTGTGTGCTTCCATAACCACCTCTCCAAATAAGCGGCAGAACTCCAAAAATTGAATGGCAGCGCCAACATCTTCAGGCTGCAGCTCTATACCTGCAACACAAGTCACAAGAGTACCCCTGGGTAGATCTATATGATCCTCAGGGGCATATGTGCTCTCAGCTCCCAAGGGGGGATTTGTATTAGCTGGAGTACCATTCTCAGCTCCCGGCCGGGGCTTCTTATTAGCAGGAGTGTCATCGACACTGCCTTTCCGCTTCCTGCCAGGACGGACCATTGGCCCCATGGGCACCTCCTCTTTGTTCTTCCTGCCAAACGAAACCAGATAACGAGATCTATCAACAACAACAGCAAAAATCAATAATCACTCATGAGTTATGACAGGCATCAGCTTCAGATTGCTTACATGCAAATGCTGCAGTTGCAAATATTCTGGCACTTTGGGCATTCCCAGGCCTCCTCATTCAACGCCTGGTCGGCAATCTGAGAGTACCTGTTAAACAAAGAGAACAATGAAGAAACCAAACCAGACAAGATTTCCTCTAGAAGATATCAGAGAGGAAGTTATTTCACCTGTTACGTATGCATCTCTCGCAGAATTTGAGAAGGCACTTGCCCTTCTTCTTGAAGCCCCCTTTGCAAGCTGGCGTGGCTCCTTTTCTTTTCTGACGGCACTGGTGAATCGAGCAGCACACAAACAGAAATGAGATCCAACACTTCTTTGAAATACTAACACTCACACGAATCTAATTAACGGTTTGTTTGGATGTTTGCTTTCGGGCTTGGTATTAGGCATTGGTATCTTGCAGGCCCGAATATCCCGAATTCAGAGCGTTTGGATGGCCTAGATATTCATGCGATATATTCGGGCTTAATATTGAGGTCGCGAGAGTTGGCCTACCGAGCCCGCTCCCGAATACAGAGGCCAGGACCTAAACATTGCTATGCATTCGCTCCTCCCCTCGTCTTCCCCGTATGTGGCTCGTCTAGCCCCCAACCCCCCTCGACTGAAGTCGAGTTGCGCCCGACCTAAGGATCGACGGCGACGCAGGTACCACCGCCGCCCTCCTCCTCCGGCACGAGCACGGCGCTGTATTCCTGCCCCGCCGCGCTCCCCCTGCGAGTTTCCCTCCCCTCCAGCTCCACCCTCTCATGGCTATCTTTACAGCACCTCCACCCCGAGCCCCCGCGTTCGGCACAGCTTCGTTGCCGCAGCCCGCTGCCCCTGCCGCTTCCAAGCTCCGGCGGCCGGCCTCCCTTCTACCCTCTTCCCTGTCGCCGTGCTCTCTCCCCCACACAAGCTCAGGCTCGATCTCACTACTCACTTGTGTGCAACACACGCGGGTGAGTTGAAGAAGATGACCGGCAATCTACACCCTGGTCTATCCATGTTAGAGATAAGATAACTGAAACCGTGTAATACACAATATTTTATCCTATGTTACTATTTGACTTATGTATCCTCTCCTGTAACTTCTCCTATTGATGATACTAGTAAACATGTACGTGCAAAGCACGCCTTAAATATCATATGACAATTGTTATTCTAATCAATTCACGTTGTGCATATATCTATCAACATTTTGTTAGAAATAATCAGGGATATCAATATTAGAATGAGCTCTTTTCTATAAACCTAGACATCTTGCATAGAAAATCAATATAAAGCGGTACATGGCAAGAGTATATAGACATCAATGTTTGAATTATCTACTATATATTTTCCAGCATTTCTAATGAAGAAATAATATTAACTGCCTGTACCATGGATAAATAGGACAAACGCACCATCTACCTTGAAAGTCAAATTATGACATGGTAAAATAACATAGTATCGCAATCTCAGTAATGTAGAAGCACGAAGAAAGTTTAAATAAACCAAGAAATTGCAAACTTTTTGAACAAACCAAACTGTCTCTGTACAACATAAAAATGCCGTATCTAAATACCAATTTCATAGACACCACATCGTGGCAAAATTAATACACAAACTTGACCAGGCGAATATGTGGAACCAAATCGTTGTGGAACTACATGCACACCACAAATATATATCACACCTAAAGCTAGTTCAATAATAACGACGTTAATGGATCATTAATCCAAACATTGTCGTGCAAGAAGTTGGGAGAAAATAATTAAATTTTTGTTGTTGTTGGCAATATAGGTATTATGCTATTTATTCTCACACAAAAATCTAAGATCATTCACCTTTAGGAATGAAATAGGCCTTCGAAAAATGGAGCCATTCCACCATCTGAAAAATGTGAATGCTCACCAGACATGACTTGTGACATCAAAAAGGACTCAATTATTTTTTGAGCTGTAATAGTTAACGTGGATCACTTATATAACTACATCGTCCAAACTTGATAATGGAAATAGAAGAATCACTTCACAGAAAAACGGGAGGATTCGAAAACGCTATCAAATTTAAATATAGAGCAGAACAGAGCAAGTCCTTACCATTCGATGCCATTTCCAACAAACTACGTTCACCAACAATTATCCTGGACTAATCATCTATGAACTGATGTATTGATTATAAGAATCAAATTAAAGCATCAGTACTGAAGCAACTCCGATTAAGAATTTCATATCACTCTAAAGCTATTTCAACCGAGTCTTAAATGCCAACTTCATGCGCACATCTGAGATAAATGGTCCCCTAATTGCAGCGCACAATGCCTGATCCAATCCGAGGAACCAAGAAAAGAATCTAGTTGCTAAAAGAACTACAGGAAAACAAAAGTAGAAAAGAAAATCCAATCTAATCCGAGCTATGGGGTCTGAAATGCTTTATTGAGTTATCATCCCAATAAGAAAAAAAATAATTACTTGACAGAGGTATAAGTGTGGCACATATACATGAGGATCGATGCTTCTGAGCAGTTGTTAACTGCGTCACATGAAGCCAGTTGGGCTGGTGTCAAGAAAAGCAGGCGTCCAGACACCTTCCATTCTTCCAACACATGGAACTCCACTCCACGCGCAACATCAGATCGTGATCTGATCTACTCCAGAAAAAATAAAGAGGAACAGAAAAAGGTAAAAGGAGAATTTCCCACCTCTGGCGGCAGCAAGGCCAGGAAAATTGCTGTGTGCGCATGCGCCATATCCCGGCATGATCTGCAAAAGCATGTAGGCGTCCGCCAGTTTTGGCTCGCTTCTGGACCGGAGCTAGGGCTTGGCGGCGGAGGGAGGCACCACGTCGACGGCTGCGATGCCACAAAACTTAGGGCTGGGCGGTGGAGGGAGGTGCAGGCCGTGCGACGATGGTGTTTGGCGAGTTTGCACGCGTGGACGTCGGCATGGCGCTGGCGATCTGGGCCAGCGTGGGAGTTGTTAGGCCAGTAATGCTAGACCTACGGGGTCTGTGTTACGGGATAAAACTTACGGGAGGACGTGGGATTACTGGGTTGGTTGGTTTCCTTCACCCACCGTGATTTCAGGGATGGACCGCCTGTGGCTGCTCTCCACATCAGTTCGTAAGCACAATCCCGTAGAATAATCCCGTAAGTCTAGCATTACTGTTGTTAGGCTGATGAGAAAGAGTGGGATGGCGAAAATTCGGGGTGGGGAGATGGCGAGGGCGGAAATTAAGGGTGGGGAGAACAAAACATTTTGCACCGTATGATGCTTGATGAATGGTGTAGATTTCATTTTCCAACGACACTTCGTGCCTTTATAAGTACTAGAGATAAATTGAAGAGAAAAATCTTATGATTTCCATCAAGTTGAATCGCATCAATACTTTGTCAATCTATTCTCTGCAAAAACTAGATACAAATTAGTATGGATGTGCTTTGGATGTGAGTGTGATGTTGCTTATGAGAGTGATATGAAATTGTTTGTAAAATGAACTTGTAAAAAATGATTGTGAGAGTGTGTATGTTTCTATTTGTCGAACTGATACGTGTAATGGGTTGCAAAATTGCATTTATAAACAGTATAATGATCAAAGTCCCATATAACTGAAATACCTCACTTTAAACATCCAAACAACATTTTGGTATTCGACTTCAGTATAATATATGGATTCCAATATCTACACATCCAAACAGAAATATTGACATTCGGTCTTAATATCAATATCCTGGCTATTGGACATTCAACCCAATGCAATGCCAAGCCTCCCAATGCAAACATCCAAACAGAGCGTAATATAAGAAAATTAACGGCCTACAGTAGTTTGATCTAAAGCACGTAGATAGTATTTTCACGGAAAATTAACGGCTAATCTAATCTAAGAAAATTAACGGTCTACAGTAGTTTGATCTAAAGCACGTAGATAGTATTTTCACGGAAAATTAACGTCCTACAGTAGTTTGATCTAAAGGGAGGAGGGGCTCACCTGGTGACAGTAAAACGAGTCTCCCTGCATCTGCTCCACAGCGGTGATGCCCTCCCCGGCGCCGACGACGTCCGTCTTCATGGCAGCACCCACCCCGGCGGCGAGGCCGCTCCCGTCCGAGGTGACAATATTCTCGCCACCCGTCCCGATGCAGTTCGTCTCCAGGCTAGCGCTCGACGCAGCGCCGCCGTCGCTGCCCTCCGCCGGCGCGGCGCCCCGTCTCTCCTCCGCAACAACCTCTACCCTCACGGTGCCGAAGCTCTCCTCGGTGCAGCCGCCGTTGACGACCTCCACACGGACGGCGCGGCTATTCTGCGGAGCGTTGCTCCTTTGCACGCCATCGTCCCTCTGCGAGCACAGATCCATCTGAGGGAACTTGATCGCGGTTCTTTCAAGGTGGCTGGAGGATTGAGGAGGAACCGGCGGATGGAATTTTGTGCTGAGGCTGTGGAGAAATGGGAGGGTTCGGGAAATACAAGTACTATAAATAATCTCGTCATTGGGTGTAAAAGCATCCGATTTCTGGAATTGGAAGGTGCTGAATCTCGTCATTGAGGACGAACTGGCCATAGCTGGCCATGCATGCAAAGCCAAAAGAGGGAAGAAGTAACGGCTGCCGAGTAACCCAAAAAAATTCAAGAGACCACTCCGCTCCAAATCTTCGCTCGTCTTCAGTTTTTCCCCCCTTCTATCGAACGGTAGGAAAAGGCAGCAGATGGGCTACTGGGCTTTCAAACTACATGCAGATGTGCTGTATGTTTCTCTGACTTTCACTTATTTTTATTTTTTATTACGCTAACATAATATTTGTTAGTGATATCTGGTCATACAATAATAATTTAAGGGCTATCACGTGATCATGTGGTTGCCACCACGACATTCTCTCTATGCATGTGCCACAAAGTATGTTTGTATGGTCACATATGCAATCGAGCGATCAAGCACACTAGAAAACTTTCACGCCATGAGCAAGACCACCAAACTACTAAAGGGGCCATCATGAAGAGTAGATGGTGAGATTAGACCGTTCCACCCCGTCGTGTCCCACTTTCATTGGCGCGTCCATCTTGCCCTCCCCCAAATCATATGCCCACGATCCCAATCCACCATTTCCACTGCATGTCCACACATCATCCGGCTCATCTTGTAGTGGCATAAATCATGTGTACACGGATTCCTCGCGCGAGGTGGCAGATGTGTGTTTCCATTATCGTTTCCATTACCACATTTTGTCGATAAAGGGAATATATTAATACCAAAAGATACCAATTACACCCAGTCTCTGCAACAACGCAACACCCTAATAGCAGTACGGATGCACACATCCAAAAAAGATTTTAAAAAATAAGAAAGAAAAGTCTCGCTATAGTATCCCAGGCCTAGCAACAGTAATACATCCACCCCATAGACAACACCTGGAATACAGACTCTCCAAAAGCGATGCCACCAAGAAGGGAACAGTGCACCAGTGCTATCGTTGCCCGATCAAAGATCTTAGGTTTCCATTACGACATGAGCCCTAAAAACTTACCCCTCCTCCGTCAATAGGAGGGAGGAAACCATCTCAAATCAAAATTCAACCATCCTCTCCCTTCACCTATCCCTTTCAAAATCTCCCTCATTTGTCCTTTAATATTGTATTCCTTTCTATTATGTGGCTATTTCCTGGCAGACGCTTCCCACATCTCTGTCACGCCATCCCTTTGCAAAGAAAGATCCATCAATGATTTTGACGAGGTGGTTGGATATTTGGGAGAAACCCACAAAGGGGGCAAATATTCCTCTAGGCTTTGTCTATCGAAAATGGAAGGGTGAAATCATTTGATCACAACGATTGGGAGGCTTTTACTCGTGTAAGGAGGATGGAACCAAGAGAGGAGCAAAGTACAAACTTTTTATCACCTCAATAAATTAAAGCCAGATGGAGGAAGAAGTAACGATTGTGGGAGAGCTCCAAAATTTTGAAAATCCCGCTTCACTCGAATTATCATTTGCTTTAGGAGGAAAATATTCGATGCTATTGTGGGTACTATTAGGCGTTCAAAAATCAAAATATCATATTGGAAGGTTTATGAAGTTCTAAAACGAACTGCACATGCATGAATATGTAGATAAGATAAGATTTGCATGTAGATGTGCTATGATTTTCTATCAGATAGATACATTTTTGTAAGTAACACAAAGAATAAATGTGTGCAATTGTAATAGTAAATGGTTTATCCATTGTCGATCAACATATTTTCCTTTTTCGTAGCTAGCCTACAAACAATCACATTTACTTACAAAATCCTATAGATGCACATTTACTCCGTGTGTTGTTTTAAAAAAATAAAATTTATTATAAAGTATGTGGTGTGATTTTTATTTATTGTGTTTAATTAATGGTCTAGACTCTAGAGAGCTCACGATCAATCTGCGGTTTTGGGGCATGCGAGAAGCAAAACTGATAATTTGTGGGCGATCGTTGTGGTTGTATCTCTCTCTGTACATGACTCTCTCAAACATACATATACACATCATTGCAATCCCATTACACACATAAAGACATACGCATGCTCGCATCCTCCCTCCCACACACACACACAACAGCATGGACACATACACATGCTCCCCCCCCCCCCCCCATTGTCGATCACAATATTGTTTCATTTCGTACCTTCCATGGTTGATGATTCACACTTTCCACCCCTTCATGCATCTGATACGTCTCCGACGTATCGATAATTTCTTATGTTCCATGCCACATTATTGATGTTATCTACATGTTTTATGCACACTTTATGTCATATTCGTGCATTTTCTGGAACTAACCTATTAACAAGATGCCGAAGTGCCAGTTCCTGTTTTCTGCTGTTTTTGGGTACAGAAATCCTCGTAACGAACTATTCTCGGCATCGGACGAAATCACCGCCCAGGTTCCTAATTTACCCGGAAGCATCCACAACACACGACAACCGCCAGAGAACCGACGCACGGCCACCACACCACACCCCGGCGCGGCCTAGGGGGGGGGCGCGCCCCCCTAGGGTGTGGGCCCCCCTTCGACCTTCCTGCGCCGCCTCTCCGCCTATAAAAAGCCCCTGGATCAGAAAACCCTACATCAATTGATGAAACCCACGAAAACCTTCCAGAGCCGCCGCCATCGCGAAGCCAAGATCTGGGGGACAGGATCTCTGTTCCGGCACCCTGCCGGAGCGGGGAAGTGCCCCCGGAAGGCTTCTCCATCGACACCGCTGCCATCTCCACCGCCATCTTCATCACCGCTGCTGCTCCCATGAGGAGGGAGTAGTTCTCCATCGAGGCTCGGGGCTGTACCGGTAGCTATGTGGTTAATCTCTCTCCATGTACTTCAATACAATGATCTCATGAGCTGCTTTACATGATTGAGATTCATCTGAGTTTTGTATCACAATTTATCTATGTGCTACTCTAGTGATGTGTTATTAAAGTAGTTCTATTCCTCCTGCACGTGTGTAAAGGTGACAGTGTGTGCACCGTGTTAGTACTTGGTTTGTGCTATGATCATGATCTCTTGTAGATTATGGAGTTAACTATTGCTATGATAATATTGATGTGATCTATTCCTCCTACATATGCATGAAGGTGACAGTGTGCATGCTATGCTAGTACTTGGTTTAGTAGCGTTGATCTATCTTACACTAAAGGTTACTTAAACATGAGCATTATTGTGGAGCTTGTTAACTCCGGCATTGAGGGTTCGTGTAATCCTACGCAATGTGTTCATCATCCAACAAAAGTGTAGAGTATGCATTTATCTATTCTGTTATGTGATCAATATTGAGAGTGTCCACTAGTGAAAGTGTAATCCCTAGGCCTTGTTCCTAAATACTGCTATCACCGCTGCTTGTTTACTGTTTTACTGTGTTACTACTACTGCAATACCACCACCATCAACTACACGCCCGCAAGCTATTTTCTGGCACCGTTGCTACTGCTCATATATATTCATACCACCTGTATTTCACTATCTCTTCGCCGAACTAGTGCACCTATTAGGTGTGTTGGGGACACAAGAGACTTCTTGCTTTGTGGTTGCAGGGTTGCATGAGAGGGATATCTTTGACCTCTTCCTCCCTGAGTTCGATAAACCTTGGGTGATCCACTTAAGGGAAAACTTGCTGCTGTTCTACAAACCTCTGCTCTTGGAGGCCCAACACTGTCTACAGGAAAGGAGGGGGAACGTAGACATCAAGCACTTTTCTGGCGCCGTTGCCGGGGAGGAAAGGTAAAAGGCTCTCATACTACGGTCCCAGGTAAAGTATTTTTCTGGCGCCGTTGTGTGTGTGCTCGAAGCTATTTCCTTTAGATCCTGCAATTGCATCTTTTTGTTTCTTGTTTACACTAGTTTGGCATAATGGACAACAATGAGCTTCTTGTTCTATTTCCTGATTTAAAACATGGATTGTTTGATGCGAAAATTAAAAAACCTATGAAATCTTCTTTGCATGCTGGTAGTAATATTAGTATGAACGCTTTGAACACCATTGTTGACAATAATATAGAAAGTTCTAAGCTTGGGGAAGCTGGTTTTCATGATATTTTTAGTCCCCCAAGCATTGAGGAGAAAATTTTCTTTGATGATACTTTGCCTCCTATTTATGATGATAATGATACTGGTCTTTTAGTGCCGCCTACTATGGAGAGTAAATTTTGTTGTGATTATACTATGCCTCCTACACTTGATGAGAATAATAATGATAGCTACTTTGTTGAATTTGCTCCCACTACAACTAATAAAATTGATTATGCTTATGTGGAGAGTAATAATTTTATGCATGAGACTCATGATAAGAATGCTTTATGTGATAGTTATATTGTTGAGTTTGCTCATGTTGCTACTGAAAATTATTATGAGAGAGGAAAATATGGTTGTAGAAATTTTCATGTTACTAAAATACCTCTCTATGTGCTGAAATTTTTCAAGCTACACTTGTTTTATCTTCCTATGCTTGTTACTTTGCTCTTCATGAACTTGTTTATTTACAAGATTCCTATGCATAGGAAGCATGTTAGACTTAAATGTGTTTTGTATTTGCCTCTGGATGCTCTCTTTTGCTTCAAATACTATTTCTTGCGAGTGCATCATTAAAACTGCTGAGCCCATCTTAATGGCTATAAAGAAAAGAACTTCTTGGGAGATAACCCATGTGTTATTTTGCTACAGTAATTTGTTTTTATTTGTGTCTTGGAAGTTGTTTACTACTGTAGCAACCTCTCCTTATCTTAGTTTTGTGTTTTGTTGTGCCAAGTAAAGTCTTTGATAGTAAAGTAAGTACTAGATTTGGATTACTGCACAGTTCCAGATTTCTTTGCTGTCACGAATCTGAGTCCACCTCCCTGTAGGTAGCTCAGAAAATTAAGCCAATTTACGTGCATGATCCTCAGATATGTACGCAACTTTCATTCAATTTGAGCATTTTCATTTGAGCAAGTCTGGTGCCATTTTAAAATTCGTCAATACGAACTGTTCTGCTTTGACAGATTCTGCCTTTTATTTCGCATTGCCTCTTTTGCTATGTTGGATGAATTTCTTTGATCCACTAATGTCCAGTAGCATTATGCAATGTCCAGAAGTTTTAAGAATGATTGTGTCACCTCTGAATATGTTAATTTTTATTGTGCACTAACCCTCTAATGAGTTGTTTCGAGTTTGGTGTGAAGGAAGTTTTCAAGGGTCAAGAGAGGAGGATGATACACTATGATCAAGAAGAGTGAAAGCTCTAAGCTTGGGGATGCCCCGGTGGTTCACCCCTGCATATATTAAGAAGACTCAAGCGTCTAAGCTTGGGGATGCCCAAGGCATCCCCTTCTTAATCGACAAATTATCAGGTTCCTTCTCTTGAAACTATATTTTTATTCGGTCACATCTTATGTGCTTTACTTGGAGCGTCTGTATGTTTCTTGTTTTTGTTTTTTGTTTGAATAAATGCTTGTGTGGGAGAGAGACACGCTCCGCTGGTTCGTATGAACACATGTGTTCTTAGCTTTTAGTATTCATGGCGAAGTTTCTTCTTCGTTAAACTGTTATATGGTTGGAATTGGAAAATGATACATGTAGTAATTGCTATTAATGTCTTGGGTAATGTGATACTTGGCAATTGTTGTGCTCATGTTTAAGCTCTTGCATCATATGCTTTGCACCCATTAATGAAGAAATACATAGAGCATGCTAAAATTTGGTTTGCATATTTGGTTTCTCTAAGGTCTAGATAATTTCTAGTATTGAGTTTGAACAACAAGGAAGACGGTGTAGAGTCTTATAATGTTTTCAATATGTCTTTTATGTGAGTTTTGCAGCACCGGTTCATCCTTGTGTTTGTTTCAAATAAGCCTTGCTAGCCTAAACCTTGTATCGAGAGGGAATACTTCTCATGCATCCAAAATACTTGAGCCAACCACTATGCCATTTGTGTCCACCATACCTACCTACTACATGGTATTTTCTGCCATTCCAAAGTAAATTGCTTGAGTGCTACCTTTAAAATTCCATCATTCACCTTTGCAATATATAGCTCATGGGACAAATAGCTTAAAAACTATTGTGGTATTGAATATGTAATTATGCACTTTATCTCTTATTAAGTTGCTTGTTGTGCGATAACCATGTTTACTGGGGACGCCATCAACTGTTCATTGTTGAATTTCATGTGAGTTGCTATGCATGTTCGTCTTGTCTGAAGTAAGGGCGATCTACACTGAGTTGAATGGTTTGAGCATGCATATTGTGAGAGAAGAACATCGGGCCGCTAACCGAAGCCATGTTCCATGGTGGAAGTTTCAGTTTTGGACAACAATCCTCAAATCTCTAATGAGAAAAGAATTAATTGTTGTTATATGCTTATGCATAAAAGAGGAGTCCATTATCTGTTGTCTATGTTGTCCCGGTATGGATGTCTAAGTTGAAGAATAATCAATAGCGAGAAATCCAATGCGAGCTTTCTCCTTAGACCTTTGTACAAAGTGGCATAGAGGTACCCCTTTGTGACACTTGGTAAAAACAATGCATTGTGATGATCCGGTAGTCCAAGCTAATTAGGACAAGGTGCGGGCACTATTAGTACACTATGCATGAGGCTTGCAACTTATAAGATATAATTTACATGATGCATATGCTTTATTACTACCGTTGACAAAATTGTTTCATGTCTTCAAAATCAAAGCTCTAGCACAAATATAGCAATCGATTCTTTTCCTCAATGAGGACCATTCTTTTACTTTCAATGTTGAGTCAGTTCACCTATCTCTCTCCACCTCAAGAAGCAAACACTTGTGTGAACTATGCATTGATTCTTACATACTTGCTTATTGCACTTATTATATTACTCTATGTTGACAATATCCATGAGATATACATGTTACAAGTTGAAAGCAACCGCTGAAACTTAATCTTCTTTTGTGTTGTTTCAATATCTCTACTTTGAATTATTGCTTTATGAGTTAACTCTTATGCAAGACTTATTGATGCTTGTCTTGAAGTGCTATTCATGAAAAGTCTTTGCTATATGATTCACTTGTTTACTCATGTCATATACATTGTTTTGATCGCTGCATTCATTACATATGCTTTACAAATAGTATGATCAAGATTATGATGGCATGTCACTCCGTAAATTATCGTGTTATCGTTTTACCTCGCCCGGACGAGCAGTAACTAAGCTTGGGGATGCTGATACGTCTCCGACGTATCGATAATTTCTTATGTTCCATGCCACATTATTGATGTTATCTACATGTTTTATGCACACTTTATGTCATATTCGTGCATTTTCTGGAACTAACCTATTAACAAGATGCCGAAGTGCCAGTTCCTGTTTTCTGCTGTTTTTGGTTTCAGTAAATCCTAGTACCGAAATATTCTCCGAAACGGACGAAATCAACGCCCAGGTTCCTATTTTACCCGGAAGCATCCAGAACACACGAGAACCGCCAGAGAAGGGAGGCAGGGCCACCACACCACACCCCGGCGCGGCCTAGGGGGGGGGCGCGCCCCCCTAGGGTGTGGGCCCCCCTTCGACCTTCCTGCGCCGCCTCTCTGCCTATAAAAAGCCCCTGGATCAGAAAACCCTACATCAATTGACGAAACCCACGAAAACCTTCCAGAGCCGCCGCCATCGCGAAGCCAAGATCTGGGGGACAGGATCTCTGTTCCGGCACCCTGCCGGAGCGGGGAAGTGCCCCTAAGGCTTCTCCATCGACACCGCTGCCATCTCCACCGCCATCTTCATCACCGCTGCTGCTCCCATGAGGAGGGAGTAGTTCTCCATCGAGGCTCGGGGCTGTACCGGTAGCTATGTGGTTAATCTCTCTCCATGTACTTCAATACAATGATCTCATGAGCTGCTTTACATGATTGAGATTCATCTGAGTTTTGTATCACAATTTATCTATGTGCTACTCTAGTGATGTGTTATTAAAGTAGTTCTATTCCTCCTGCACGTGTGTAAAGGTGACAGTGTGTGCACCGTGTTAGTACTTGGTTTGTGCTATGATCATGATCTCTTGTAGATTATGGAGTTAACTATTGCTATGATAATATTGATGTGATCTATTCCTCCTACATATGCATGAAGGTGACAGTGTGCATGCTATGCTAGTACTTGGTTTAGTAGCGTTGATCTATCTTACACTAAAGGTTACTTAAACATGAGCATTATTGTGGAGCTTGTTAACTCCGGCATTGAGGGTTCGTGTAATCCTACGCAATGTGTTCATCATCCAACAAAAGTGTAGAGTATGCATTTATCTATTCTGTTATGTGATCAATATTGAGAGTGTCCACTAGTGAAAGTGTAATCCCTAGGCCTTGTTCCTAAATACTGCTATCACCGCTGCTTGTTTACTGTTTTACTGTGTTACTACTACTGCAATACCACCACCATCAACTACACGCCCGCAAGCTATTTTCTGGCACCGTTGCTACTGCTCATATATATTCATACCACCTGTATTTCACTATCTCTTCGCCGAACTAGTGCACCTATTAGGTGTGTTGGGGACACAAGAGACTTCTTGCTTTGTGGTTGCAGGGTTGCATGAGAGGGATATCTTTGACCTCTTCCTCCCTGAGTTCGATAAACCTTGGGTGATCCACTTAAGGGAAAACTTGCTGCTGTTCTACAAACCTCTGCTCTTGGAGGCCCAACACTGTCTACAGGAAAGGAGGGGGAACGTAGACATCAGCATCCTTAATCTAGCTTGTTTGCGGCTTCTCGGATGTGTACATGTGTTGTCTAAGGTTCGTGGCCCAGACTGTCCGACCCTTATATAAAGAAACTCCTCCCATATGTTCATTCATTGTTTGTCGCCCTTATTTGCTCCTTACCTCTCCCTTGCGTCTTCATCTTCACTACCTTCAAACCTAAGCACACATTCGGCACAATAATTAGGTATTGATCAATGATTAGCACTAGGGAAGTTCCACTCGAGGAAAATTTACCTTATGTTGGATAATATTTGCATGTGTCCTTGTCATTTGACCAACCAGATCACTTCTAGAATTCCTAGGATTCACGATGACCTACTTGGCAATGATCTTAGAATAGTAATATCTCAGGATCCGCTCGTATCAAGATTTATAGTACAATTTCATAGTTTTTGGCATTAGCCACACAAAGAATTAAGTGGCATGGGTCATCTACCCAGTCACGGATCCCCAACTGTTTCCTTCTTCCTCAAGAGCCAAGTGTAATTGACTTTCTACTCTCTCACTCACATGGCTCAAGATCTTCTCAAATCCGCTCAAAGCAGCATCATTTTTTGGGGAGTTTACCCCTACCAGGCGTTGATCACCATATTGTTTCATTTCGTACCTACAAACAATCACCTTTACTTACAAAATCCTATATATGCACATTTACTCCAATTGTTGTTTTCAAAAAATATTATTATAAAGTATGAGGTGTTATTTTTATTTACTGTGTTTAAAAATGGTCTAGTGAGCTCAGGATCAATCTGCGGTTTTGGGGCATGCAAGAAGCAAAACTAATAATTTGTGGGCGATCATTGTGGTCATCTCTCTCTGTATATTACTCTCAAACATACATATACACATCATTGCAATCCCATTACTTACATATAAAGACATACGCATGCTCGCATCCCCCCAATACACAAAAGAGCATGCACACATACACATGCCCCCCTCCCTCCAAACACACACACACACTGTGAGAAGGTGTGGAGGCGATAACCACCCCCACAAGACACTTTTTTTTTCATGGCATCGACACCTTACCACCTAAATATTAATGGTGGAAAACTGCATACACATTGTAGGAACATAGGTATACTTTACTTCAGTAATTAGAAAATTGTACTTCATAAACCGAGATTACTGCTATTATAAAATCACAGAATTACCAACAGAAGTGTATATATATGTGGAACTCGATGCAGCTTTCTAACTCATTTAGTGTGTGAACCTATAGGTTCATGCACATATAGGCATGTCTTGAGTACTTCTACCTGAATGGTAGTTTGTAGCAGGCTCTAGCAAGACGTGCCAACTCGTAAACGCATATAAAGATCATATCGAAAAAACCATTAAAACATTATATGTACGTGGCATTCCCTTTGCCTCACGATATTCGGTCATGCTCCAATGATCACTCTTTCTCGTTCTTATGAATCATTATTTGTTACTAGGTTAACTCTTTTTTTTTGCGAAAAGGAGCGCACCCCTATGCATCTTTGAATTTGATAACTCAAGGGGGGTAGAGGCATCTCTCTTCTTCGGATGGACAAATATCATCTTTACTGACCATGTCTTGTTGCATGCTTAATGATAAACCTGAAAGATATGGTGTAACATTTGATAGCACATAAGTAGATCGATTCACATCCCGAGTCATGCGACAATCTCAATTCTAACGACAAAGTAGAGAGAAAGAAATATAAACATTGTCACTATGTCTCGTGTTGGGTTAGTTCAACCCCATGTTTATAACATGTGTCCACATGATTGATTTGACACCTCCATGTCTATGACTTGAGAAACATAATTATCAACCAATCCATGTGCTTGTCTAATGTGTGTCCTCACATCAACTCTGAATAGGGACAAATTTATAATAACCATACAAATAGAGAGTTTCATAAAACAATTCGCCTACTTTTCAATCAATACAGGTTGTCTATTCTCGATATTCAAGGAACATATAAAAAATCATGGTGTAGCAAAATCATCTCTATAATTTCATTTAGTGCATTATTTCTTACATGCATATCATTGTAAATATGCATTTATCACTTGTTTGTACATAAGACAAGGGGTTCTTCTAGAACATGTGTATGGTATTATACTATGGAAGGGTCAGCATGGATATGGCTAACATCTTGTGTCATACATCCAAATCTAATTGGGAGATTATATCTCATATCGGTACCATTCATTAGGATATTCTATAGAATATTAAAACTATTGAGACTAAGAGTATGTACATGGAGGACAACTTGTTAGAGAGTGAACCTAAACTTCTAACAAGTACCACTATGGAGGTTGTGAACTAGATAGGACAGATGCCATGTGGATTCTCTCAAAATCTCAATTGTAATACTAAGGATAATAGATAAGGAATCACGGAAACTGAAACCAGGGTAAAACCGCTCTTCCATTTTCCTTTTACTTTTATGAAGGCCTTGACGGGGTCTCCTATTTATCCCAAATCGATAATACTACTACAAGTGTCTTCAGATAGAAGATTAGAGATGATTAGATCGGCAACAGCTAGCGTGTGCTCGGGGAAATTGGGTGATATCATTGGAAAAAAATCCATCCACATATTTATTTGGTCCTTATTTGAATCCACGATATCTAGAGATGACTCATTTTCCTAGAAGGGGGCAAATCTCCATTGAAAATGACATAGGGAAATTTCCTTGAAACTGTGTGTGGGAAAGATGGGAGGGCTCAGGGAATTGAAGCCTAAATTATTATGCACTCGGGTGTAAAAGCCTCCAATTCCTCAAGCTCTTAGATTGGGAGGTGTTTTAGTCATGTGAGGAGATTCAAATATAGTGAGGAGCAAGAACGTATTTTCCATTGTGGTATCATGCATTCAAGGATGTGAAGTTGGTATCATCGCTACATAGGTATGATCAGAGTTATTATCACCACCCCCACCCCCACGCAAAATTTCAAAAAAACTCATGTGATATTATTTTCCCAAATTTTCCGGAGTTTGTTAAAATTTAAGAAAGAAAACGTCCCTACTCAGAAAATTTAGGAAAAAATAATTGCTGCTGGAAAGTTTAGCTGGATCTAACCCTTTTAGTCATCACCGCTGACCTAGGCACTGAAGTTGCATGGGAAAACAAACTAGCACTCAGTATATGTGAAATTTGTGCTGCGGAGCTGGAATAGGAACGATAAGACGCCATTTGAAAAGAAATATCTATAGATGAGTTTCCTGGATCAACTTAGATTCTTGCATAAAGAGCCAAAGACCTTGGTGTTTGTGTGTTAGAGTTCAGCGCCATAAAAACCGGTGTTGATCTATGATATGAAGGGCTCCCAAACTACAAGGAAATAGGGCTAAATAGAAAGAAAGCAAGAAGTTTCAACCAATAATTATCACTAGTTTGAAAATCTTTGGAAGAATGAAAACCAAATCAACTTAACTCTCAAGGTGAAACCAAATCTTCCCGATCGGTCTATCAGTCTATCGGTTAAATATAATATATTCCAAGAGGAAATATTGTAACAAGGTGGAGTCATATCAACATGGATAGGAAGTTTTGGTCTTGGAATATACAAGTGAATGATGTCAGCTGAGGTGAGTTAGTCATATCATCATTTGTTAATTCTATATAAAGAGGCGAGGGATGGACATTCGTACTAGATCGACTTCCTACACTCCCGAAACACTATGTTTTGGATCCAAAGTGGCTTGCATTGGCTTCAATCTTTTTTTCTACGAGCAAGAAGCCCAAGTTTTTTAATTGAGTTCATCTAACAAAACATCTTTTTACATGGATTGTCTAGTTGTCTTGGATTGATGATTCGCACTTTCCACCCCTTCATGCATCCTTAATCTAGCTTGTTTGCGGCTTCTCGGATGTGTACATGTGTTGTCTAAGGTTCGTTGCCCAGACTGTCCGACCCTTCTATAAAGAAACTCCTCCCATGTGTTCATTCATTGTTTGTCGCTCTTATTTGCTCCTTACCTCTCCCTTGCGTCTTCATCTTCACTACCTTCAAACCTAAGCACACATTCGGCACAATAATTAGGTATTGATCAATGATTAGCACTAGGGAAGTTCCACTCGAGGAAAATTTACCTTATGTTGGATAATATTTGCATGTGTCCTTGTCATTTGACCAACCAGATCACTTCTAGAATTCCTAGGATTCACGATGACCTACTTGGCAATGATCTTAGAATAGTAATATCTCAGGATCCGCTCGTATCAAGATTTATAGTACAATTTCATAGTTTTTGGCATTAGCCACACAAAGAATTAAGTGGCATGGGTCATCTACCCAGTCACGGATCCCCAAGTGTTTCCTTCTTCCTCAAGAGCCTAGTGTAATTGACTTTCTACTCTCTCACTCACATGGCTCAAGATCTTCCCAAATCCGCTCAAAGCAGCATCATTTTTGGGGGAGTTTACCCCTACCATCCCTAGAGGTGACTCCTCATGTACCACTGTTGTGAACATCATGTTTGGTGGCATTCTTGAAATGTGAGTGCACTTATTGGTGAATAAAATCTTGAATGGTAGTTGCAAAGTAGAATGGAAATGCTACCGCCACATCTAATCGAGATGAAGTAAAATATTAAGTTAACCATAATTAAATCTAAACCTATATTTCACCCTCATACACTCCAATCCACACTGAGAAACAAGCATTGTTTAGGAAATACTCCCTCCGTCCCAAAATGAAGGCGTATAAGGACTGGTCAAAAGTCGAACTTTACTAACTTTGACCAAATAATTTAGAAATATATATTTACATCTACAATATCGAATGAACATATTAAGAAAATATATTTTATGGTGAATCTATTCATGTTGATTCAGTACTGTAAATGTTTATATTTTTGGGTACTCTGGTCAAACTTAAAAAACATTGACTTTTGACTAATCATTATACGCCTTACATTTTGGGACGGAGGGAGTATACACGTAAATTTTACCACTGTGTAATCTCTCTCTACACACATAATGTGGTTGCATCCACCTCATGACTAGTGGAAAACTATGTATAAACATCAAAACATGTGTGATGATGTATCCGTATAAGAGACCTATGGGATCTTCTTAAACACATACCCTATCATGATAGGGAAGGAGCCGAGGAGGGTCTAACAAAGATTAGATGGATCTACCTTTGATACGTCTCCAACGTATCTATAATTTCTGATGTTCCATGCTTGTTTTATGACAATACCTACATGTTTTGTTCACACTTTATGTCATTTTTATGCGTTTTCCGGAACTAACCTATTGACGAGATGCCGAAGTGCCAGTTCCTGTTTTCTGCTATTTTTGGTTTCAGAAATCCTAGTAAGGAAATATTCTCGGAATTGGACGAAATCAACGCCCAGCATCTTAGAATCACACGAAGCTTCCAGAACACCCGAGAGTCGCCAGAGGGGGGCCACAGGCCCACCAGATGATAGGCTGGCGTGGCCCAGGCCTTGGCCGCGCCGCCTTACTGTGTCGTCGCCTCGTCGACCTTCCGACTCCACCCTCTTCGCCTATTTAAAGGTCCCTGACCTAAATCTTCGATACGGAAAAGCCACGGTACGAGAAACCTTCCAGAGCCGCTGCCATCGCGAAGCCAAGATCTGGGGGACAGGACTCTCTGTTCCGGCACGCCGCCAGGACGGGGAAGTGCCCCCGGAAGGCTTCTCTATCGACACCGCTGCCATCTCCACCGCCATCTTCATCAACGCTGCTGTCTCCCATGAGGAGGGAGTAGTTCTCCATCGAGGCTAAGGGCTGTACCGGTAGCTATGTGGTTAATCTCTCTCCTATGTACTTCAATACAATAATCTCATGAGCTGCCTTACATGATTGAGATTCATATGATGATGCTTGTAATCTAGATGTCGTTATGCTAGTCAAGTGGATTTTACTTATGTGATCTCCGGAGACTCCTTGTCCCACGTGTGTAAAGGTGACAGTGTGTGCATCGTGTGGGTCTCTTAGGCTATATTTCACAGAATACTTATTCACTGAGTTATAATTTGAGTTGGATGTCTCTATGAAATTGTGGTGTGTTAGTACCTCCTATGAATGCTCAAAGTGACAGCGTGGGGTGTTCATTAGTACTTGGGAATACATCTTTAAGGTTTGCCTACATGATGAATTAGTGTTTGTTATCTTGCCAGAGAGTAATTCAGAATAGCATAGTGAAGTGCACCACATGTATTTCACTATCTCTTCGCCGAACTAGTGCACCTATACATCTGACAAGCGTATTAGGTGTGTTGGGGACACAAGAGACTTCTTGCTTTGTGGTTGCAGGGTTGCTTGAGAGGGATATCTTTGACCTCTTCCTCCCTGAGTTCGATAAACCTTGGATGATCCACTTAAGGGAAACTTGCTGCTGTTCTACAAACCTCTGCTCTTGGAGGCCCAACACTGTCTACAAGAATAGAAGCACCCGTAGACATCAAGCACTTTTCTGGCGCCGTTGCCGGGGAACGAAGGAAAGCTACACCATTTCCTCCCTCGTCAACTACGCGCCAGTCCTGGGCAGTCAAGCTGGCGCCGTTGCCGAGGAGGAAAGGTAAAAGGTACTCACACTCCGGATCTCGGCTACTAAGCTATTTTCCGGCGCCGTTGTAAGTACTCGAAGCTATTTCCTTTAGATCCTGCAATTGCATTTTTTTTGTTTCTTGTTTTACACTAGTTTGGCATAATGGAAAGCGACATGGAGCTTTTTATTCTTTTTCCCGAGTTAAGACATGGATGGTTTGATGCGAAAATTAAAAAACCCATGGAACATATTAGTATGAACACTTTGAACACCATTGTTGCTAATGATATGGAAAATTCTAAGCTTGGGGAAGCTGGTTTTGATGAGCATGATCTTTTTAGTCCCCCAAGCATTGAGGAGAAAATTTACTTTGATGATACTTTACCTCCTATTTATGATGATTATAATGATAGTAGTCTTTTGGTGCCGCCTGTTATGGAGGATGAATTTGATTATGATTACAATATGCCTCCTATATTTGATGATGAGAATAATAATGATAGCTACTTTGTTGAATTCGCTCCCACTACAATTAATAAGAATGACTATGCTTATGTTGGGAGTAGTAATATTTTTTTGCATGAAGCTCATGACAAGAATGTTTCATTTGATAGTTATATTGTTGAGTTTGCTCATGATGCTACTGGACATTATTATGAGAGAGAAAAATATGGTTGTAGAAGTTTTCATGTTACTAAAACACCTCTCTATATGCTAAAAATCTTGAAGTTGCGCTTGTCTAGTTTTCCTATGCTTATTGCATTATGCCTACATAAATTGTTTATTTACAAGATTCCTTTTCATAGGAAGAATGTTAGGCTTAAATTTGTTTTGAATTTTCCTCTTGATGCTCTCTTTTGATTCAAATACTATTTCTTGCGAGTGCATCATTAAAACTGCTGAGCCCATCTTAATGGCTATAAAGAAAGAACTTCTTGGGAGATAACCCATGTGTTATTTTGCTACAGTACTTTTGTTTTATATTTGTGTCTTGGAAGTTGTTACTACTGTAGCAACCTCTCCTTATCTTAGTTTTGTTGCATTGTTGTGCCAAGTAAAGTCTTTGATAGTAAGGTTCATACTAGATTTGGATTACTGCGCAGAAACAGATTTCTTGCTGTCACGAATCTGGGCCTAATTCTCTGTAGGTAACTCAGAAAATTATGCAAATTTACGTGAGTGATCCTCAGATATGTACGCAACTTTCATTCAATTTGAGCATTTTCATTTGAGCAAGTCTGGTGCCTCTATAAAATTCGTCTTTACGGACTGTTCTGTTTTGACAGATTCTGCCTTTTATTTCGCATTGCCTCTTTTGCTGTGTTGGATGGATTTCTTTGTTCCATTGACTTCCAGTAGCTTTAGGCAATGTCCAGAAGTGTTAAGAATGATTGTGTCACCTCTGAACATGTGAGTTTTTGATTATGCACTAACCCTCTAATGAGTTTGTTTCGAGTTTGGTGTGGAGGAAGTTTTCAAGGGTCAAGAGAGGAGGATGATACAATATGATCAAGGAGAGTGAAAGCTCTAAGCTTGGGGATGCCCCGGTGGTTCATCCCTGCATATTTCAAGAAGACTCAAGCATCTAAGCTTGGGGATGCCCAAGGCATCCCCTTCTTCATCGACAAATTATCAGGTTCCTTCTCTTGCAACTATATTTTTATTCGGTCACATCTTATGTACTTTACTTGGAGCGTCTGTATGTTTTTGTTTTTGTTTTTGTTTGAATAAATGCTTGTATGGGAGAGAGACACGCTCCGCTGGTTCATATGAACACATGTGTTCTTAGCTTTTAATTTTCATGGCGAAGGTTGAAACTGCTTCGTTAGTTGTTATATGGTTGGAAACGGGAAATGCTACATGTAGTAATTGGTATGATGTCTTGAATAACTTGATACTTGGCAATTGTTGTGCTCATGATTAAGCTCTTGCATCATATACTTTGCACCTATTAGTGGAGAAATACATAGAGCTTGCTAAAATTTGGTTTGCATGATTGGTCTCTCTAAGGTCTAGATATTTTCTAGTAAGGGTTTGAACAACAAGGAAGACAATGTATAGTCTTATAATGCTTGCAATATGTTTTTATGTGAGTTTTGCTGTACCGGTTCATCCTTGTGTTTGTTTCAAATAGCCTTGCTAGCCTAAGCCTTGTATCGAGAGGGAATACTTATCATGCATCCAAAAACCTTGAGCCAACCACTATGCCATTTGTGTCCACCATACCTACCTACTACATGGTATTTCTCCGCCATTCCAAAGTAAATTGCTTGAGTGCTACCTTTAAACAATTCAAAATTTATCACCTCTGATTTGTGTCAATGTTTTATAGCTCATGAGGAAGTATGTGGTGTTTATCTTTCAATCTTGTTGGGCAACTTTCACCAATGGACTAGTGGCTTCATCCGCTTATCCAATAATTTTGCAAAAAGAGGTGGCAATGGGATTCCCAGTCCCAAATTAATTAACCTAAATAGACACTCCTCCATGGTATGTGATTGTTGGACGGCACCCGAAGGATTCGGTTAGCCATGGCTTGAGAAAGCAAAGGTGGGGAGGAGTGTCATCATAATAAAACTAAAATAAAAAGGCACTCCTTCATGGTATGAGATTGTTGGCAGGCACCCGAGGATTCGGTTAGCCATGGTTTGTGAAAGAAAGGTTGGAAGGAGTGCCACCCAAAATAAAAATAATTCATGGGAGCCGCTCTTTGAAGGTTTGTCTGGCAAGGGGGTTAGAGTGCCCACTACCATTCGTTGACAACAACAAACACCTCTCAAAATTTTACTTTTATGCTCTCTTTATGTTTTCAAAACCAAAGCTCTAGCACAAATATAGCAATCAATGCTTCCCTCTGCGAGGGGCCTTTCTTTTACTTTTATGTTGAGTCAGTTCACCTATTTCTCTCCATCTCAAGAAGCAAACACTTGTGTGAACTGTGCATTGATTCCTACATACTTGCATATTGCACTTGTTATATTACTTTGCATTGACAACTATCCATGAGATATACATGTTACAAGTTGAAAGCAACCGCTGAAACTTAATCTTCCTTTGTGTTGCTTCAATGCCTCTACTATGAATTTATTGCTTTATGAGTTAACTCTTATGCAAGACTTATTGATGCTTGTCTTGAAAGTACTATTCATGAAAAGTCTTTGCTATATGGTTCAGTTGTTTAATCATTGTCTTTATCATTGCTTTGAATCGCTGCATTCATCTCATATGCTTTACAATAGTATGATTAAGATCATGTTGGTAGCATGTCACTTCAGAAATTATCTTTGTTAGCGTTTACCTACTCGGGACGAGTAGGAACTAAGCTTGGGGATGCTGATACGTCTCCAACGTATCTATAATTTCTGATGTTCCATGCTTGTTTTATGACAATACCTACATGTTTTGTTCACACTTTATGTCATTTTTATGCGTTTTCCAGAACTAACCTATTGACGAGATGCCGAAGTGCCAGTTCCTGTTTTCTGCTGTTTTTGGTTTCAGAAATCCTAGTAAGGAAATATTCTCGGAATTGGACGAAATCAACGCCCAGCATCTTAGAATCACACGAAGCTTCCAGAACACCCGAGAGTCGCCAGAGGGGGGCCACAGGCCCGCCAGATGATAGGCTGGCGCGGCCCAGGCCTTGGCCGCGCCGCCTTACTGTGTCATCGCCTCGTCGACCTTCCGACTCCGCCTCTTCGCCTATTTAAAGGTCCCTGACCTAAATCTTCGATACGGAAAAGCCACGGTACGAGAAACCTTCCAGAGCCGCCGCTATCGCGAAGCCAAGACCTGGGGGACAGGACTCTCTGTTCCGGCACGCCGCCGGGACGGGGAAGTTCCCCCGGAAGGCTTCTCCATCGACACCGCTGCCATCTCCACCGCCATATTCATCAACGCTGCTGTCTCCCATGAGGAGGGAGTAGTTCTCCATCGAGGCTAAGGGCTGTACCGGTAGCTATGTGGTTAATCTCTCTCCTATGTACTTCAATACAATAATCTCATGAGCTGCCTTACATGATTGAGATTCATATGATGATGCTTGTAATCTAGATGTCGTTATGCTAGTCAAGTGGATTTTACTTATGTGATCTCCGGAGACTCCTTTTCCCACGTGTGTAAAGGTGACAGTGTGTGCACCGTGTGGGTCTCTTAGGCTATATTTCACAGAATACTTATTCACTGAGTTATGATTTGAGTTGGATGTCTCTATGAAATTGTGGTGTGTTAGTACCTCCTATGAATGCTCAAAGTGACAGCGTGGGGTGTTCATTAGTACTTGGGAATACATCTTTAAGGTTTGCCTACATGATGAATTAGTGTTTGTTATCTTGCCAGAGAGTAATTCAGAATAGCATAGTGAAGTGCTTATATTTATATTCCTTTATGATTACAACGTTGAGAGTGTCCACTAGTGAAAGTATGATCCCTATGCCTTGTTTCCAAATACTGCTATCGCTGCTTGTTTACTGTTCTACTGCATATGTATTGCCTGCAATATTACCACCATCAACCACACGCCAGTTGTAGCATCAAGTATTTTCTGGCGCCGTTACTGCTGCTCATATATTCATACCACCTGTATTTCACTATCTCTTCGCCGAACTAGTGCACCTATATATCTGACAAGTGTATTAGGTGTGTTGGAGACACAAGAGACTTCTTGCTTTGTGGCAGGGTTGCTTGAGAGGGATATCTTTGACCTCTTCCTCCCTGAGTTTGATAAACCTTGGGTGATCCACTTAAGGGAAACTTGCTGCTGCTGTTCTACAAACCTCTGCTCTTGGAGGTGCAACACTATCTACAAGAATAGAAGCACCCGTAGACATCAGCCTTCCCATCTAAATGAGATTATTTGCTTCCATATCTCTGTAAAATTAGCATGTGTACCCTAGAGAAATACCATGACTAGGCACACATATTGAGGACCCAAATACCTTTGCAGCATTGACTACAGTCATCTAAGAGGCAGATTAAATTTTGGAGGAGAATCGTCGTTGAGTTTGCAATCTAGGTACGATATATTCCTTCTCGACCAGATCCACACATTCATTATAATCCTCAAGATAATACACTAGCTAATTATGATATTAGGTCGATACCCATCATGAGGCCTGAACATAGGCAAAACACGTCTCCAATTTCCTCTTTATTCTCTGAAGGTCTCCATAGGATGCCCTTCTTGCACAACTCGAAACCCAAATCTACATATATCTTAGCATACTTGATCAACTACTAGTGGATGATCAATAGTTGACGTGAACCATAGCACAACACACTGATCTCGTTGGAACAACTTCATCGATGTCTTTGCTAGGGCCAAATATATCTCCGAGATCTCCATCATCGATTTTGTTTCCCTCCAAGGGGTAAAATCTATCTTTGGGTCTCCATCGGCAACCTTGATGAGCTTGCTTGATAAATATGGAGGAAAAGGCAGAGGAAATTTGCTCAAGACTCGGTGTTTAAAAATATGGAACGGGTAAGGAAATTAGTGTATAAATAGTTGGTTTTTGTGTGTGTAGGAGAAGCATTAGTGTTAGGTTTGCGGACCGTTTAGAACTCAAAAAATCATGTTTGTATTTTTTGGAAAAAAAAAGCAACCCACACATGTACATGTAAATGTGATATACACATCTCAGAAAAAGTGTTCATTAAATATTTTCACATGCGATTACAGAGAACAAAATAGATATGTACTAGGCAATTGCACAACGTTATAGATCCATATACTTGTTCACGCAAGCATGCCATACACAAATTGTGAGGACTTTTCTATACGACTTTTAAGTATTAATAAACCGACACTAGCAACAACTTAAGTTATCATTAAAGGAAGTCGTGTTCAGGGAGGCAAGTAATGTTTACTTGGAGGGGGCATATGGATAATATTGGAGTTTTATCTACCTAATAATAACTAAGACGGTTTAGTAAAAATCATCATTGGGGGGCATGGCCCCGGCCCCCCTGGTCATGTTTAATTTGGATAAGATCGGTAAGAAATCACTTTTTATGAAACGTAAGAGTTTGATGTAACATCTGAGATTTTAACGAGTTTTAATGTTTACTTCCTTACACGGAAATTTTCATTTTAAAGATTCGGTGAATTGAACTTGATGTTCTCTATGAATTTAACATGTAACACTTTGCTACTACTAGTAAAAATGACACGATTCAATATCCGTGAAGCCTCAGAGATAGAATAACATTCACCAAAAAAGAGAGATCATAACATTAATGTATATGAGATAGCATTGGTGACTTGGTGAGGCACTATGGTAGTCACTAAGTACAATTGAAAGGCAATCATGACATTAAATCCATGTGTAATAAAATGTTATATTAACTTTAAAATAAATCTACATCTAGATTTCCCCACAAACGTTACGATCCACAATGTGAAACACATGTTTGTTTGTTTGTTTTGGAGTGGAGTTGTACGCACCTCATGTGGATCATAGGCTAATACAATTATTTGGGATTTTAATAATCATGACTTTCTCAATAAGTAACATGAGTAAACGATGGAGGATATGCCACATTTGTTTTAATGAAAACCATCCTAGATTTCTATCACTTGAGGTAGTGTCAAAAATAATCTCTATTCATGACATTATCTTCCAACCATAACCAAACTATTGAAGGAATAAAAGTTGCAGTTTGAAACGAATTGTTTTGCACTGGCCTCTTCTTTCAATTCGTCACCCTACTGTGAAAGAAAAATATTAAATTAAACATAGTTGAAGAAGAGAAAACATAAATGTGACACAATATTTTGCAAATGACAAATGTCCTAGATCATAAATATTTCGTGTGGCGCTTGTTTAAGAAGACATAATAGAGCAAAACAAGCTTTTTGATAGCTTTGATATATTTCGGTGAACACATGTTTAACTAAAGTGTTTCTAAATCGTCATCCTCGAAATCTTAAGTGATCTTTTGTTGAACTTATTTAACATTTGATGGATTGTTTTTTCTAATAAAAGGAATACATTTTTATATTGCCTAGAGAGAGATTAGTGGTGAAGAAAAATTGAGGGGAAGCATGGCGTACATTTCATAGAGGTGGACTGGAGAAGAATTCGAATGGAAAAAGAAAATTGTTTCGACCAGACCTCATGACACTCTAATCGGGATGGCTAGCTCATCTAGAATCGAAACCCTTGCCTCCGCCAACCCTTTAATTATGTTGCATGTAGCTGAGGATGCCCTCAGGGAAGACCTCCTAATAGAAAATGGAGCTACCAGTGAGGCTCTTGATGCTCTTCCTCCCCTCGGGAGCCTTTCGACGTCTATATGGAAACCTTAGAGGGTGAGGAGGCATCGACTCTATGGCAACCACCACGATGAGTGCATATCTTTATCATCGATCACGCGAGAAGAAAGGATAGAGCATGCATATGCAATTGCGCATAGTATGCTTATTTTAGGGTATGTGTCGGATCATAAGTTCGGCGCCTCTCGGGCCCGTACCCCACCACCGATAAATTGGCGTTCACCAGATGTAGCATCAAATATTACCATAAACTAGACCAGGTGAGGTTGATAGCACTAGAGATCTAAATCCTCTTTGGATTAGGCAGCAATGGTGTTGATTCTGTTGTAATCCCATTGGAGGGGGCCGTCTTGGGTAATGGATTGTGAGTGTGCTCTGATGTGGTTGACGAATGTTTGGTAGCATGTAGCTTGGATCACCGCCATTTTCAATAGCTTAAAAAGGTCCATTGATCCTCCACAACCTTTCTTGTTGTTCACCTATGTGTGTGCAGGGAGGTAATAATGTTCTTTTTTACCCTCAACGCAGGGATGATGCACCAGAACACTCGTCATGCGAGATAAACTTTAAGTGTGATAGCAAGACAATCCGGCCGTTATAGGTGCCATCGGCCTGGTCCACGCCGCCCATTCACTCCTCTCGGTCGCTCAACATAAGTTATTGTGGCACTAATTGATATTATCTTTTCTTTTATCATGTGGGTCTAGTTTAAGTTATTGTGGCCCTCACTTATATTATCGTTGCTTTTATAAGGTGGTTCTCATATGAATTTCCCACTTCACCACTGGATGGGGGAGGAGGAAACCTTTATGTTCATCTAGAAACTACACAAAGAAGGTACGATCGGAAGGTACATAAACGATGGTTGGTTCCCATGTAAAGTTGTTACTATGCCGGTGCAGAATCAAACTAGCAAAGTATAGGCCGTTTCCGATCTCTTCAACCAAGACACATCCGAGAGGGTCCTCTCAAAATCCCACATGAGTACTCCTTACCTAGGATCTAGTCCCAAATGAAGGAGGTTTCCTCCCAAGGATTGTAGCTCTACCATATCATCTCAATTTGCTCATGTGTGAGAAACTCGTCTAGTTGGAAACATCTACGAACCTTCATGAGAGCCACTCCTTCTTCCTGGACTTCTCGGACGTGGGGGTTTCCTCATCATCAAGTGATTGGAAATCAGCCATGCACTCTTCCACCGCCATGAGATTGTTCGTCAGGCTTTCCCCTCCGTATTGGAAGCTTGCTATGCGGTGACCAGATTGCGAGAAAGACCCACCTCCACTCTGTCAACATCTTTCAGCATTTTTTCGCGTGCCACGTCTCCACGCTGTTTTTTCTCTATGCAAGTGCTAGAGTTTTGGACCAATAATGATGACCACAACGGTTGTTTGTCCAATTGTTGGCTGCAAGGTAAACGGAGCTCGCATCTTGACCTAGACATTTTGCACATGGAGACGGTGATGACAAGAAGGAGCCATCCAACCTTGGAGATTAAACACTTCTCCGTTGACATTCGTTCTACTCCGGCCTCCTAGAGCTACCAGACCAGCCTTTGTCTACCTCTGCTCATCGCCGAGTTTTCAGGAAGGGAGATCCCCTCTCCTAGATGCTCTTCGATGCTGCCATTGACCCTCTCTAGAAAATCATGAAGTTTGCCACATAGGAGGGGGGCTTACTACCCATAAAGGCTAGAGCTCTACTGGCCCCATGACCCCTCATGCCAGCTTTGCCTTCGGAATCCACATATTGCTTGTCACCTTTCCATGCATTAATTTCCCTTCACTGTGCTGGTCTGGAAGTTGGTGCATGATTGGTCACTACCCTATGGCCCCAACGCCGGTTCATCACTCCTCATTCAATGACTGGTAGGAGTAATAGCTGCCCGCGCCGTCAAGTAATATGAATGCAACTGAAGCGGTTGGCTCATATAAGTCATTTGGAACGTTTGGAAGAAAAAACAGGATAATCTTTGAAGGCATGCACCTAACTTACATCGAGGTGGCACATATTGCAAACGAGGACATTCCTTAGCCAAATTTGGCCTTCGGTGTGACCACACATAATGTGCCCCCAAATGACTCACGTCCTTGTGGTTTTTCCTCAGAATGTTCCAAAAAAAACATGGCCCCATCTACACGGTATTTAATGATTAGGCATCACCAATGCTGGTTGCTCAAAAAAAGCTATATATACTTCCAATTTAACATGAATGTGTAATTTAAAATTTCACTTGGCAAATCTAGAGCCAATGCAAATCTAGTGAGATTTAATTGAAGACGGAATATGTATCCATGTATGTGGAGCATATGAATGCATACCATTTGCGTACATATACAAGTGAGGGAATCATATGGTTCATATAGGGCGTGTTTGGTAGCCTGCATCCAATTCACGGCATGACTGGGCAGTGCCCACCTTGCCAGTGCTGAGTAAAGTAAAACATCAAGCACTGGGACATGTTGTGCAACCCGTTTGGTAGCATGTGAAGAATTTTTTGGCACTCTCCTGAGACTTGTTGCAGCATGTTTTGTTGGCTGCATAAGCAATGGCTCAGACAAGTTGCACTAGTTTTGTTGGCTGCAGCCGGCATGCTATGGTTACCTCCTACTCACATAGGTGAGGTTACCTACCAAAAACATGAACAAGACCAATTGCAGACAACAACGATACTAGATAGCAGTTCATACTAGGACTAGATTAGTTTTTCAGGACACGGTATATGGCATGTTCAGGACAAGTTCAACATAGTGTGTTACCAGCGGTACTACATAAAACTAATATGACATGAAACATACATAGGCCAGTCATGGAAGATGATACTCACCATTGCTTCAGGTTTATCACGGCACCTCTTCACCACCTCAGCACCATTGTAGTCAAAGATCACCACCTTCTATACCTTAGGTGAGAGCTTCTTGAAGCCGAGGAGGAAACCAATCGTGAGATTATGAGCTATGGTGAGGAAGGTCACCCCTGATCCAAGCATGCTCTTCCATTGACATCCATGATGTTGATGTCCCCGGTGCATCCAATGGAGGTTTTCAGGGTGATCGTGTGAGGGACTGCCACCAGATAGGGCATGAATGCGTCGGGGATAGGCAACATTCCAAACCCAGGTGCTATTGACACCTTGCAGAAGTGGGCAGGGATCACTCCCTCACACCAGTGCCCAACACCGGCCGCTCTTCCGGTTTTCCTCCTCCTTTTCAAGCCCTCCTATAATTGACCAGCCGCCATTTCCTACAAATGTAAATCCATGAAAGATTAGCATGCAAACATGGGGAGAAAATAAGAAGAGGCTCATTCACTATGCACATACACAATTTGCCATGGTATGTGTCATGGGCATACCTTTTGGGTACCCATTATTACCATACTCGGCTCGGTCCAATATGGAGAAGGCCTAAAAAGGAAACCCCAAAAAGTAGTCGACTAGAACTCTTATAAAACCCTAGGCTGGTTGCATATATAAAGTCAGCCAGGACACCCATATAGAAGGAGAAAAGATAGAGAAGTAGTTCCGCCCACGGCGGCCCCCCTGTAAACATACTTATGATCATATACTTAATTGCTAGCAGCACGTAGAGATCCTCCACCGAGAGGACCCAAAGCTGGGTATATCGTTTGCCCAATCTCACTCCCGGAATCTCCATCATCGCTCTTCTCCGAAACCCGAGTCTACGATCCATAGGCATTGGCGAGGTGATACCTCGTCAGGCGCCGTCTGTGGGAAACACAATGACTGGATTTTGTCATCCGGGCGGGATCTCTCGTCAATTGACAACATCTTGATCGCATCTAGATAGAAAACCGTGGAGTTCGTCGTCGACCAGTTCATCTATCGGCCGGCCAGATTTTTTTTTCCTACAATATGAGGTGCGCTAAGCAGAGTTATTTCCATCGGGTTCTTTCGTTCGAGGATGTTTTCCGCGTATTCGGAACTCACACTCGACGATGGACAAGTAGAGGCCGATCAAATCAGAGCAAGGTGGTAGACAGCTTCTAGCACTACCGCGTAAGCGCTCGCAGATCCGGGAAGAAATCACTGAAGTTCGTGATGAATCTAGAGAAAGCAATCAGCTGTTGCCTGTTGGGTAAAAAAAGATAAAAAGTGTTTCACACGGAGACACCGCCGGATTAAGTCGAAAGTATGTCAGCAACAACAGCAGCCATCACATCCAACCTTATGCATGCAAGCCGGGCAATTCACGCAAGATTAAAAGGAATAAGCACACATTCGACCACATGCCATGTTGCAAGTTAAATTTATTGGTTACTATTTTATCTAAATTCTTTGCATATTGTTTTTAACGAGCATACGCTCGCCGTGGAACTAAGCCATGGAGACAACACGCACATGCCGTTGCAAACTCGTCATCTGATATAGATAAACATTAGATGCGATGTTTCAGATTAATTACTACAATTTGCAAAATTTATTTCGATCAAATATTTTTTCGACGCTGTTATTTGCTCACAGTTTTTTGCGCCTTAATGCAACAGCAGATCGGAATAAGCTCCGACTACTCATTTGTCGTGTACTCGATATCACGAACTCAACGCACTCGGGTGCTCACCCGTCGAGGATCCACCACATCGACCGCATCTTCTTCATTGACTACATTCGGCTAGACGCGCGTGACTACATCGACTGTGTCCGATGCATGACATGCTTGCACGTCGACTCCAACGCAGTAGATAAAAAAGCTAAGTGTTCCTTTTCCAAGAGTGTTCCTCTTCCAAGAGTCAATTGTTATTTACTATCGCCGCGCCCGAATACTCGGGGGTGCGCCATTACATCGTTACCGCAAATACACTCGATTACTCGGTGAATTTATTTTCTTCGGCTTTGTGGATTTATCTTCTTCGGCTCTGGATATATCTTCCCCGGTTCAGTGGATTTATTTTCCTCGGCTTAGTGAATTTATTTTCTTCGGCTCAGTGGATTTATCTTCTTCGGCTTACTGGATTTGTCTTCTTCGGATTCATCTTATAAGATTATCGTTGGTTTCCTCTAATATAATACTGCCCGACGCATTTCTGGGTCAGTGGATTTATCATCTATGATTATTACTGGATTTATTTTCTTCGGGTCAGTGAATTTATTTTATTCGGATTCATCTATATGGATATTACTTTTTTTCTCTTATACAATACTACCCGTTGCGTTTCTGGGTCAATGAATTTATCTTCTATGGTTATTACTAGATTTATTTTCTTCGGGTCAATGGATTCATCCTCTATGATATCAGCGGATTCATCTTCAATATATGCTTCCTGTTTAATGTCGTAATCTTCAATATGGATTTATCTTAAATACTTCATCTTGGATTCATCTTCAATGCTTTATCTCTCATGGCGTAATTTCCAATGGCTTGATATTCAAATAGCTTCAGCTTCAATGGGGTTGGCAATTTTATCAAATTCTCTAGCTGAAGTAAAACAATGAACAGAAGATGTCGCAACTTTTGTCGTGATCCACGCGTGTGTGGTCATGATTCTCTAGGAGAAACAAAAAAACAGGTCACGTATCCATGGTGCCAACACTCGGAGCTCGACAACGACTTCGCCCCGGGTCACAACTGCGACACGGTGTCTAAGCAACAATCGTGATATCACCCCGTAGCGCTTGGGGGCTCGGCTATTTCTTCATCAACAATTTGGCGACATCCACTTTCGCTATTTGGTGGTTTCTACTTCGGCTTGACTTCTTCGCTACACTCGAAGAATTCATCGACTCAGCTGCACGACCTGCCTCCGCGTCGACTCCATCGTACCCAATAAGGTAAGTGTTACTTTAATTTACACAAATTTGATAATCTTTTACTTTCACCGCATCCGACATTCGGGGGCTGCGCTGTATAAATTCACTCTACATCTCAGGTCGACAAAAGAAGAACTGCGCCTAGGAAAAAAACAACGAAGAACTCGATAAAAAAATCTGCAAGGAACCCGGCGAAAATATCTTCAAGGAAGAACCCGACAAAAATTTCGTTAAGGAGGAACCCGACGAAAATTTCTTCAAGGAGGAACCCGACGAAAATTTCTTCAAGGAGGAACCCGAAAAAAAAAGAGACAGAAAAAAGGTGGAAAAATCTTCGGGTCTATTAACTCGTCATTTATTCCGATCGAGAGCACTGGCGGTGTACCCAACGAAAATATAGAAGAACCCAATGCGTTCGGCTATCCCATCATGCCCGACAAAATTATGAAAAACCCGAAAATGGGTCGTTCTATCGACTGAACAAAGGCCTTCGACAATATATTCTCAGAGCGCGTCCTCCGCGGTAAAAACTCCGAATGCCGTGACTTGTAAAAGGGTCACGAAGGTAAGACCTCAGTATCCATCTTGTGTGGCGTGGCATCGTACCCGACTGCACTCTCCCACTTTATCCACATCAACAGATGTGAAGAAAATTCCAGCGGATGCATTGGGTACCCGATAACTTAACTGGAATTCAGTTTTCAATAAATCCTAAAGTGGCACGTCCTGAATTACGCCAGTATCTCGAAAATGAGCCTAGGAACTCGGGTTTGAAGTAGGTTTATCCGGATTTGCCACAAGAGAAATTAGTTGGTTCTTGATGCGTTAGAAGAGCCAGCCGCATTTACCAATATCCATGTGCAATATAGATGTCGAATAAAAATAGCAATGGTCTGGAGTCGAAAAAATCAAGAAGAAAAGTCAGGGTTCAGTGATTCAACCCGATTCTGCGATCCAATATTTTCATGGTAAATAAATCAAGGTTTGTAGGCTCAACTTGACTCAAGTGGATCCTACTCCCATCGGGAGCACATGGATTTCATCAAATTCTCCAACAGGACTCGACAATTATATCAAGTCCTCCAACAGGAGTTGATAAAAAGAGGGGAAGCGCCCAGGAATATAGTCAAGTTCTTCATCGAGTAGTACAACTTGAGTCTATGCCCAGGTGCAAACACCTGCCCATAGACTCGGGGGCTACTCCCATCGGGAGCGCTGGTCGCGCACCCGATAGAAAAATAACTTCGAAAATTGTCGATAACGTCTACGCTACACATGATCTATGACATTGTCCGGATGTATTTCCGGATCAATAGCCTCGCCTTGTATTTCTTCGACTTCGGAGATGATTATGATTGGAGTCTCTACGCAAGTCTTCGACTTCCCTAGACACTTGGGGGCTACTATCATGGGCATACCTTTCGGGTACCCATTATTACCATACCCAACTCAGCCCAATGTGGAGAAGGCCCAAGAAGGCAACCCAAAGAAGTAGTCAACTAGGACTCTTGTAAAAACCCTAGGCTGGTTGCATATATAAAGCCAGCCATGACACCCATATAGAAGGAGAAAAGATAGACAAGATAGTTCCGCCTACGGCGGCCCCCTGTAAACATACTTGTGATCATATACTGGATTGCTAGCAGCACGTAGGGATCCTCCCCCGAGGGGACCCAAAGCTGGGTATATCGTTTGCCCAATATCGCTCCCGGAATCTCCATCGTCGCTCTTCTCCGAAATCCAAGTCTACAATCCGTAGGCATTGGCGAGGTGATACCTCGTCAGTATGTGTATGAACTCAAAATATGATCTCTTAGTACCTTGTACCCTGCTCAAATCAACAACTTTGTGGATAGAATATTAGGTACTAAAACCCATATCTTGAGTGTTACTGCATGTGGAACTAGTACAATAATTGGCACTTCCAAAAAAAAAGGAAATATTTCCTCAAATATGCCTTTTCTACAGTCTCAGAAACCTGTTGCATGTCAAAATGGACACACATCTTCAGGGATGGAGTGAGTGAAACAAGTTACACGCACATAAAATTTAGGTTTCTAAGTACCACTAGTTTCATCACCCCACCCTTAAATAGAAAGTGTGCATAACTATTATTGGCGGAGAACATATACAAGCTGATAGGGACTCATATGTGTGATAGCAAACAAGACTGAATGAGATAATTGAAAATTCAACAAGTAGCCAAAACAAATCTCATGTGTGTGCTACCTAAATTTTAAATTTCTCATTATCTCACATGTATATACATGTTGCTACTTGCTACAATCATCGTCCCGAAAGCAACAAACGAAAAATAGATACAATGCAAGGCAGCACAATGCAGTAACAATGTTGGCCTCATATGTGATGTATGACACGTATTCTGTATTCTGAGATGGGAGTTAGCGAACCAAGTAAGTGCTAACAATTCTTGTTACCAAAAATCACAAGGTTCACTAACCGTCACAAACCCATCTCTGAATTTGTACTGTGTCCAAGGTATAACCATCGTCCAACTCGGACACCAACAAGAAGTTCATACTCATAGTTGCAATGCCTCATCATTCATAATGTGCAAACAATTTTCAGAGGCGGGGTCAGCAAACCTAGGAAATGCTAACAATGCTTGTTACCGAAATTCACCGGGTTCGATAACTCCATCCTTAAAGTGTTGTGTGTTGTTCTTGTTCTAATCATAGGCAAAACCGGATTCTGAAATCCCCAAAACCCTCGTATGTACACGACATCTAGCGAACCCCTGTCTGGACAACAATATGTTGTAAATCTGTCCTCCAAGCGACCAATGCTTCTGATCGATGCACATCAGTAGCGGACTACCAAAAACTACCGAGCAAAACAATTGGGATTCATCTATACCGAGCATCAGTGTACTAAAACAAACATTGCTAACCCTAATAGATCTAGTATGCATGTCATCGAAAGAACAATCAATACATCTACCCGACCAGATCCTCCAAAATAGAGCGTCGGGGAAGAGTTTGCACATGCTTACCGCCATTGGAGAGGCAGGTGGTGCTCGAGGTCGAGGTCTAGGTCGCCGTCAAGCTCTATGCCATCGTGGTCAAGCTCGATGTCGTCACGGTCGCAATCGAGCTCTTCGTCTTCACGGCGGCGCAATAGATCCGCCGCGGTAGTGTGTCCCTTGATGTGACACTTTAGCTGTCATAGGATTTATTCGGCGTGCGGCCCAAAGGAACACGGTGTCTCCCACCCGTGCACCACAAGTGCAGCGGGCCCCTCCTTTTTCGCTCCACCGGGCATTCCCGGTAGAAACGGTGGTTGTCTTCATGCCTACCCTGCAGATGCACCCCAAGGCCTCATGCAGGCAACCAATTGGACCGATTTCGTCCGCACCCACACCCAGCCTGGCCCGACCAACAACAGGATACCAAAGACACGTCAGGCCAAGTATCTTCTTTTCTCCCATCCATCATATATATATGTAATTATTAACGCTAGATAGAGATTGGAGACAGCAAACTTCAAATGTCCCATTTGAATCATCAGACTACTATAATTTCATCACAAATAAGGTAGTACATCAGAGAGGACATCGGGTGTGATACAACTATCCCAATGACGAAAACATTCATCCATAGATTCAAGCTTACTACTCCCTCTGATCCATATTAAGTGTTGCTGATATAGAAGTATAGAACTGAACAACTGCCAGCATGATCGACAGACTGTTTTGTGAATGCGTGACTCAACATGGGATATTGATATACAGGAAAAATGAAAACAAAATAAAATCGACACAAACAAGCTTATCAATTTCTATAACATATCATAGATCAATTAGCAACATATTAACAGCAGCCGCTTGCAGCAGCATCAGCTTCCGGTGCCTTCTGCTTGAAAATGTTCTTCTTCGCCCCAGAAGAAGCATCCGCCAGAAGGCTCGGCGTGTCTAATATCTGCGTTGTGGGCATGTACGTCAGTTTGATTACAGTAGCTCTATGATATGAGTAACTCAAGGTGTTTCCATATAGAGCTCTATTAAAAAAAACTCTATTCGATGTAAACACATGTACTAAAGATATGCTGAATCTGCAATTATAAACTATGTCTAGCCAAGGGCTCCGCTAGTAAGAAGAAAACTCATTAATACTTGTCTTTTTGGTCAAAATTAAAGAAAAAGTTTTACTACAAGTATGAACATCCTTGAGGACAGTATCACAGGCCAATATGTTGCAAAGAATAAATCACGACAGATACCCGAACAAATCAAAAGCTGAAAACCAGAACATACCTTCAGCACGAGTTCCTCAAAGCACTGCTCTACATTCACTTTCGTTTTCGCACTGCATTCCAGAAACAAACATCCATATTCCCTGGCGAACTCAATCCCTTCCTTTTTCGTGACAGCTCTCTCACTTTCCTGCCACACCAATCATCCATATTAAGAAAACATACATCAAAGAAACCTGCACAATATCTGCACAACTAGATAGAACGTAGTCCTGGTGCATGTGCAGACAATCAGCAAAATGTAAAATTAAATCTAAAAAGCTGTAACTGCAGACTGAAGTACCTTGTCCACTTTGTTCCCAACAAGCATCTTTATACAATCCTGGTTTGTTGAATATAGGTCAATCTCCTTCGCCCATATATCAGAAAGATCCGTGAAAGTTTCTCGTCGAGTGACATCATACACTGAAAATATGGACGAGATATTAATAAAGTCAGTGCTAAATTAAGTGCTCCTAAGCGCACGGTTAAGCGCACCTAAGAGCTGAGCAGAGGCAAAATGGAGCGCTTTAATGTTCAGAAAAGGGAAAAGCGGAGGCAAAACGCTTGGTCAACACTTAGCATTTAATAGAACCTTGATTAAAATGCATAAACTAAGGCAACTCGTTCTAACCCAACAAGAAACATACAAAAGAAAACAAGTAGCTCAGTCACACCGTCTAATGACTCCAAGGTAGCCGAAGCCAGAAAGATTGTTGTACTTCTCTACAGGATACAGAAGACATGAAAGCTGAACAAAGCCTGAAAGGATGCTGTATGTCACAGAATAATTTTCAAGTTCATAGAGAAATTCAATGCAATTAACTGATATTTTTATTGATTTTCATCCGAAGAAACTTAAGACTTTCCCAGCTGAAGAGTCATCACATCCCTAGTATGTATGACAAGGAGAGGAGAAAAGAATTACCCATGATGACACCTTGCGCCCCTCTGTAATATGAGCTGGTCAAGGTCCTAAATCTTTCCTGTCCAGCTGCACAATGGTCAAGATGTTAAATCAGATATTAAGCATGTAAACAAATTCTCAGTCACACCGCACATACAATATACATGAGAATACTGGTTTAATTCATTAAACAGATGAGTAGTATTATTACTTGTTTGATGATGTAATGCGAATTGATTTTGACTAGTTGTGATTGGTGAAGAAAATATTTTAAACAAAAGCAGCTTGTTCAAAGGGGTAATTCTTCAGAAGATTTGATGAAAAAACTCTACGTCTTTATGCATACCCACACTTGAAAAGTAGGAAAGAACCCATGTGATTACTGTACGTGAAGATGAATTTATCTCGCTCAAAAAATATTGACTCGTATATTCTGTTTAAACTCCTTCACAGCATGTACCAACACAAATCCTTAAATGCTTCTTTTATGGAAAACAATTTATTACAGAAAACAAGCGGTCGTGCTAAAATAAAGATACACATGAAAGTTGCAGCGAAAGATGGTTTGATTCCAAAGAACTTTACTGCGTCTTTTGGGAAGAATACCGCCATGGCATGTCACAAGTATAAATTATCATGTGATATTTGGATGACATACCCGAGGCCACAATGCCCCGTGATCATTCACACCCCTTGGCCTCCATCCTCATGGCATCCTCCAGAGTGAGAAGAAAGGGTATAAATGAACTTCAGGCCTTGTGGCTTGGGTATGCATTCTGGCATGGGTATGCCACATGTCATCAAAATATGTGGCTAGGCTTAATGATGTTTGATGCTACGAGGCAATCCAAATCCATTGCTTGTGTTGCATTACACATCGGGTACACAGCAACTAAAAGATCATAACTAGATACTATAAAGAGACAATAATAGCTTTGGAGTCTGTCCCAAAATAACCATGGTACAATGAACAACTGGGATTGCACAAACAAAGACGGGGCTGGAATGAGAAATGTGCTTAGTAGTATGTAACTTGTAGCACATGCTGGTATACCAAAACAGACCGGAGATGGTTGATCATGTTCAATCATATCCTACCTAGGCCACAAAAATCCAAGAAATCAAAACTGAATGTGCTGGATACTATGCAACCTGCGCATGTCAGTGCACTACAAACAAGTGGGTGACCTTGGCCATATAGCATCTAAATTCGCAATGAGAGAACCAGTTCTAACAGGAAGTTGAGCAAGTGCTGGATACTCGCAGTCGCAGCGGCTAAGGTAGGAAGAGAGAGGCCGTGCCGTGCCGTACCTGTGTCCCAGATGGCGAGCTTGAGTTTCTTGCCGGCGACGTCGACCATCTTGACCTTGAAGTCGACACCTGGAGAGAAGATGGAGGTCTGAGAGGCGGGAGGGAGGAAATGAGGGATGAGAGAAATAAGGAGGGAGATGAAGGAAGGAACCTATGGTGGGGGAGAGGTCCTCGAAGGAGTCGGCGGTGAAGCGGAGGAGGAGGCTGCTCTTGCCGACGCCCGAGTCGCCGATGAGGAGCAGCTTGAAGAGGTAGTCGAAGTCGGGTTGGGACTGGGATGCGGAGGCGGAGGCGGCCATGGTGGCCGCGCGGGATCGCCGGACTGGATCGGATCGCAGATCTGATGCTAGTACCAGGGGAGCGGGGAGAGAGGGAGGGTTTGCTTTGCGGTGCGGAGAAGAAGGAGAAAGGGAGAAACGGGATGGACGGGAGAGAAAACAGAAAAAGATGAAACTTTTTGTTTAATAATTGGCAAAGCTAGGTGTCAGCACACAAATTCGGACTGATTTTGACATCTCTAGCTACTCTCCAACACAGATAAAGCTTTCACATCCTATTCCAAGGTTTGTTTATTCATTACTCACTCAATTCATTAATATAAGCCATATAGCTTTTAGCACCGAAATTTTGAAAAACACACATTGAGGAAAATTACACTAGTTTTCGATGAGATTACCATTGAACAATTGACGTGAGAAAACAGAGAACTTTGCATAAGATAAGAAAACATAAAATAATTTTAAAAAAAATTATCGAGACAAGTGGTGCAACACAATACACTTTTACTTAGGATTTTTTTCCTTAAAAAACTATATAGCTTATATCTAGAAATGGAGGGACTATATTTGAGCAGCTAATGGCCTCGACATGCACCTTCCAATATGTAGTCCCTATGTGTTGGACGACGCACGGCGACAGGTGAGCGAACAAAACCTTCTCAGTCTAATTCATCTAGGATGCTCTACTTCAGTTGAATGAATGAACGAAAGAAACATATCAAAATATCGGGATTCCACCTTTCACTTTCACACCAAAGAGCATCTCTAACCGATGCCAAAAACTTAGAGAAGAAAACGACGGATAGAAATAGAGGAAAATAAATTTTCTCCTTTAAACGGTGGTGGTCAGATTGGAACCCCTAAAACTAGCACACCATTTGGACAAATTGCATTGGATTTTAAACGATCTCAACCGCATATCATACAATTTACAAATAGTTCACGGGATTTAACTAAAACATGAGCGAAATTTAACCTAAACATGCTAAAAATATAAATTTAAGCTTAAACTTGAACTTGAACTAAAACTAAACTAAAACCGAGGTCGCCGTTGTTGGTGTGCCTTTCCACGGCCGTCTAATCGTCGAAGACGGAGAAGTCGTCGTTGTCGCCGCCTCCTCCTCCGCGGCGCCTCTCATACATGGCGTACACCACTGCCTTCGCCGGCGCACTCGGCCTCAAGGCGCTCCCACGCCTCGGTGTCCTCCCTCGTGAGCTCGGTCGTGCGGCCGTGACTGGGCAACGTGAAGATCTCTGGCACAGGCTCGGCGCAATCGAGCGGGAAGTTGAACTCCTCGTAGTCGCCGCCGTGGAGGCAGACGTTCTTGATGACGTGCCTCCATGCCGCATGCGCTGCCCGGTTAGAATGTGCCGAGCTAGATGCGTCAGCCAGTGTTCCAGTCCATAATACCGGCCACCCACGTTCCCCACTCGCGCCACCGCACGCAATGGTAGTGTCTATGCGGTGGCAGGGGAGGTCGGCAGGGGCACCAGATCAACGACGTGGCATGCCATTGTTGTCGTAGTTATTTTATTCACCTTAATAACAAGGCTGAGTTGTCAGCTGGGTGCATTATCATTCAATGTATTTGCCAAAATATGCAGCAGCCTACTCCAAACACACTACTCCCTCCGCCCAAAATGTAAGGTATCTAAGGTTTAGCCAAAAGTCAAATGTTACTTACTTTGATTAAATATTTAGGAAAAAATATTTACATCTACAACATCGAATGAATGAATACATTAATAAAATATGATTTATGGTGAATTTACTGATACTTATTCGGCATTGTAAATGTACATATTTTTGTGTATAAACTTAGTCAAACTTTAAAAACGTTGATACTAATTCTTAGGCGTCTTACATTTTGGGATGGAGGTACTTCGGAGTAGAAGAGATTAACACAATAATAAAGAGTTTAGCTTCAGTAGATTAAACCGAGCATAGTGTTGAATAATTAGGCACAATTTTCATAATTAATTCCATAATATTAAGCATGATAACAACAACTACTAACATGTGAAACTTGAACATACTAGATGCATTAATCAATATGAATAGTAGCAGCGCAAACGATACATCAGCCATCACTGAACAGATCGAGATAAGTCGCACGTACCGATCTGGTAGAGGTGGTGGTGGAGGTGTATCAGTTGTCGTCGTAACAGTAACGTTGTTGATGAAAACGTTGGTGACGACGGGTCGAAGTAGACAGTGTTGAAGACGACAGTAGGCAGCACCGCCCGACTTGGACGGAAGACGACCCGCGATGAAGAGCTTGAGCAGTCGCGCACAGAGCTTCCCAAAAACCTAATTCGCCCTCTCTCATACATGATCGCAAAGGCGAGCCGTTCCGGAGATCTGCTCTCCCGTTTGCCGATGTATGCCGAGGGATGGAATGGAGTAGGCTACGATGGCGGCGCAAGCAGAGAGATGGAAAAAATGGCCATATTTGGAAAATATCCGGGCTTAAAATTGTTCAAAATTTATGAATGTTCAGATTTAAAAATGTTCACATAAAAATGGTCATGTTTGGAAAAAATTGTTCGGGTTTAAATTTTTTCAGATTTTGAAAAATGTTCACATCTAAAAATGTTCGAATTTGACAAAAAAGTGTTTAGATTTGAAAGTTCTATTTTTTAAAATGTTCAAAATATGTAAATGTTCGTATTTAAAACAAAATAGAAAAACAAAAAAGAGAAGAAACAAAAAAGCTAAATCGAATAAAAAGAAAGAAAAGAGGAAAGGAAAAAAGTCAAAGAAACCAATCAGAATCAAAACAAAAAAAAGGAAAAAAAGAAAGCAGCAAACTAGAAAGAACCTTCCAAAACCGGTGGAAAAACAGAACCCTGGATCCTCTACTGAGCCGACACGCTTCTGAATTCCATCGTTAGGGAGGGTACACGGCGGGTGGTAACTTTCGCGTGAAGCGTTAAATAGGCTTCACCCTCTTGCCCGATTCTTAGTTTTTCTTGCCCAATGTTTTTTTCCGCTCTGTGTGACTTTTCGTTTTCCTTTTCGGGGGTCCTTTCTGCTTTTCCTTTACTTTTCTTTTTATGTTATTTTTAATTTTATCTTTGTTGTGTTGACCTCCTCTTCTTACTTTGTTTTTCACATCTATATCTGCTTCCTATTTGATTATTTCTTTTCGTTTTACTTTATTCCTTTCATTTTGTGTTCTCCATATTTTTCTTTTTATCATATTTTCTAATACATTTGCATGAAAAATTTCTGAAATATTTAAGGCTATATATGCATGGTCATAGGGGTTCGCCACAATATCCTTCTGAATCCTTGCCCCTCTGATTTTGGGAAACTAAGCCGCACTTCTGAGCTTCTCCATCTAAGTCGGAAGGGTATATCTCTTTTGACAAGACTTTTCCAATATTTGTAGAAAATATGACACCATGGTGATTTACCCCAAGGGCGGAAAATATTGCGACAAAATCTTTCACCTCAGGTACTGAAACTACTGCAACAAAGCAATTTTAACTTTTTAATAAAAATTAATTCTAAATGGTTAAACAAAAAATTTCAACTCATTGATTTGCAACAAAAGTGCTCGATAATTTCAATAAAAATCACAAATGATTACAACAAAACCATTTTTGCAGCAACAAGAAAGTGCTTAAGCAACTTTTTTGTTCACTCATTTGCAACAAAAATCACAAGCTATTACAACAAAAATAACAACCATTTACACCAAATAAACATGTGTTTACAACATTTTCAAAAGCACATAAACATCATCGATTTTTTTTGAGAAAGAACGCAAACTTGTGGCAAACATAGATAAAAGCTTGCAACATCTAGTGTGTGATTTTAAACAAAACACATATCAGTTTGTTATAATTTGGAATCACGCTAGACCTAACAACTTTGGTCCCATTCCCCTAGGAAACTCCTTTCTCCTAGGTTCAGCACGGTGAGGGGGGCGGAAGATGGGATAGAGCAGCGCCAGCCGCATCGGAGCGAGTAGGCTGCTCACTGGGATCGACGTGCGATAGAGTTGGCTGGCGGCAAGTTGGGTAGAGGGAAAGTAGAAACGGGAGCGATATGTATCATGGGCCTAATAAGGCACATGGTATACACTCGAAGAAGCAAACTACTAATCCGGGACAAGTAATTTCTTCCACGCAATTGGTCGCCCAACCCGAAGCATTTTTCATAAATAAAGCCACACTAGCTGGTGCTCTTATTATTTATTTCATTTCATTCGACTACCACAATCACATATAGGATTAGCTAGCCAGAATATGATCTAGAGATATCTTGCTTTATTTTGTCACCCTTCCGGTTAGATCATGCCTAAATTTTGAGCTTATAAAGCCTGATTCAACTAAACCATGCACACACGCGAGAAAAAAGGTAGATGACGGTCGTTGGTGACACTAGAACGAGAAACATTTTGAACATTCTTTATAGGGTATTAGCAAATATGCCCGTGAGTTGCAACAGTTTAACTTTTATTTTGGCATGAAATGGTGTCATCTTTACCCTAAAATTGGTTGAGACGCATAACCCTAGTCTCAACTTGCCCTTTCCCATTTTTCTCCTCGAGGAAAAGCACAAGCGGGCTTCTTTCCTTACAGAAAGTTCAATTGAAATAAATAAAAATCATTTCAAAAAAATGAAATGAAAAGAATCTCAAACTCTCACATTATGTTTGCACCTACATTTAGATGTACTCTCGAACTCTCACATTATGTATTTCACCGATCCATATTTCTTTAGTTTCTTGAAACTACTAAATAGATTTAGACAACTGTCAACACACACACAAAAAACTAATAATTCATATAAGGGAGAAAAATGTATATATAATTAAATTATTGACATATCAAATATGGTATAGTTAAATCATTACCAATCATTATAAGTAGATCATCTGCATGTCCACACAATATCACCATGGCACCTCCTCCTGCAAGATCTCCATCCTCGTGAGCTCCCACCATTCTCTTGTGTATGCATCCATATGGTGGATGTATCCATCATCATGGTCTTATTCTCCTCCGCAATGAGCTCCACCATGGTGCGCTTCTCGTCCACACTTGCTCTTCTCTCCTCCGCGGCGGCCTTGCGCTTCTCATCTTCTCGGAGTAGTTCCCACTTGGCTTGTTTCTCTTGGCTTTTCCTCTCCATCATTTCTGTTTTTGTCTCCAAAGTCTTGTTGAAAAAATGTTCCTTGGACTTCACCATCTCACCATTCTTGTCTCTCAAACTAGACACATCGACTTGCTTTATAAGCTTATTGTTTGCACTCTTGTTTCCATCCAGCATTCCCTCGTACTTCTTGTCGTGAGATCATCATCCACATGATCGTCCAATTGGACAAATGCCCCACTAACCGGCGGTGCTTCTTGTTCTCTCAACTTACTTCTATCACTATGCTAAAGCAACTTGTAGCAATGTTGAAGCAAGGACGGTCTTCCCTTTGAAGCCGACATTTGCTTGTATCGCTCCATTGAAATTCCATCCTACAATGCATAAGCAAACAATGTATACGAGTATGAAGATGCAAAAATGCACGGAGCGCCCGGAGCGGTCAATTCGACCGGCTCGAGTTAGTCAGCAACCTTCGACATATTTGGAAGGGCCATGCCCGCGCTAGAGAAGCGCGGAGAGGGGTGAGCGGGCCAGTGATGAGTGCATTTTAAGCATATTTACCTTGCATTTTTGCATAAGTAGTGATATTATTTTTGTATTTTACGGTTCTAACACGCACCTTTTATGCTTGTTTCCACATGATCCTAGATTATGAAGGTATTGATGAGCATATAATTTGGAGCTGTCATAATGGACATAAATATGAAATTTTGAAGTGATAAAAGTCATCTAAATGATTTTCCACGCACCAGGGTGAAAGGGCATTGCGAGAAGGTTTAATAACCGCTGGTACTAGCAGAACCTGCCCATACCGCGCTTTTGTACCATGTGGAACAAACTCCGCCCGTCAAATACTCTTACCACGCAAAGATGGATTTGGGATCCAGAATTCAAAGACACTAGAAATCACAGAATCCTCACCTCCGAAATGGATCTGGAGGAGGAAAACTTGCATTGGGTATCATCCTTGCTGCTACACAGATCATTGGAGGCTAAGGTATGATACGCGTACAGCACGCGTCCATTGGGAACCCCAAGAGGAAGGTGTGATGCGTACAGCGGCAAGTTTCCCTCAGTAAGAAACCAAGGTTTATCGAACCAGTAGGAGCCAAGAAGCACGTTGAAGGTTGATAGCGGCGGAGTGTAGTGCGGTGCAACACCAGGGATTCCGGTGCCAACGTGGAACCTGCACAACACAACCAAGATACTTTGCCCCAACGTAACAGTGAGGTTGTCAATCTCACCGGCTTGCTGTAACAAAGGATTAGATGTATAGTGTGGATGATGATGTTTGCAGAAAACAGTAAGAACAATGTTTGCAGTAGATTGTATTCGATGTAAAGAATGGACCGGGGTCCACAGTTCACTAGTGGTGTCTCTCCCATAAGAAATAGCATGTTGGGGGAACAAATTACAGTTGGGCAATTGACAAATAAAGATGGCATGACAATGCACATACATATTATGATGAGTAGTGTGAAATTCAATTGGGCATTACGACAAAGTACATAGACCGCTATCCAGCATGCATCTATGCCTAAAAAGTCCACCTTCGGGTTAGCATCCGCACCCCTTCCAGTATTAAGTTACAAACAACAGACAATTGCATTAAGTATGGTGCGTAATGTAATCAACACAAATATCCTTAGACAAAGCATTGATGTTTTATCCCTAGTGGAAACAACACATCCACAACCTTAGAACTTTCTGTCACTGTCCCAGATTTAATGGAGGCATGAACCCACTATCGAGCATAAATACTCCCTCTTGGAGTTACAAGTATCAACTTGGGCAGAGCCTCTACTAGCAACGGAGAGCATGCAAGATCATAAACAACACATAGATGATAGATTGATAATCAACATAACATAGTATTCCATATTCATCGGATCCCAACAAACGCAACATGTAGCATTACAAATAGATGATCTTGATCATGTTAGGCAGCTCACAAGATCCGACAATGATAGCACAATGAGGAGAAGACAATCATCTAGCTACTGCTATGGACCCATAGTACAGGGGTGAACTACTCACACATCACTCCGGAGGCGACCATGGCGGTGAAGAGTCCTCCGGGAGATGATTCCCCTCTCCGGCAGAGTGCCGGAGGCGATCTCCTGAATCCCCCGAGATGGGATTGGCGGCGGCGGCGTCTCTGGAAGGTTTTCCGTATCGTGGCTCTTGGTACTTGAGTTATTATCGACGAAGGCTTCTTATAGGCGGAAGGGTAGGTTTAGGGGCGACGCGAGGGGCCCACACAACAGGGTCATGCGGCCCAAGCCATGGCCGCGCCGCCCTGGCGTGTCGCCGCCTCGTCGCCCCACTTCGTTTCCCTTTCGGACTTCTGGAAGCTTCGTGAAAAAATAAGACCCTGGGCGTTGATTTCGTCCAATTCCGAGAATATTTCCTTACTAGGATTTCTGAAACCAAAAATAGCAGAAAACAGCAACTGGCTCTTCGGCATCTCGTTAATAGGTTAGTGCCGAAAAATGCATAAATATGACATAAAGTATGTATAAAACATGTAGGTATTGTCATAAAACAAGCATGGAACATAAAAAATTATCGATACGTTGGAGACGTATCAGCATCCCCAAGCTTAGTTCCTACTCGTCCTCGAGTAGGTAAACGATAACAAAGATAATTTCTGAAGTGACATGCTATCATAATCTTGATCAATACTATTGTAAGCACATGAGATGAATGCAGCGATTCGAAGCAATGGTAAAGACAATGACTAAACAACTGAATCATATAGCAAAGACTTTTCATGAATAGTACTTTCAAGACAAGCATCAATAAGTCTTGCATAAGAGTTAACTCATAAAGCAATAAATTCTAAGTAAAGGCATTGAAACAACACAAAGGAAGATTTAAGTTCCAGCGGTTGCTTTCAACTTGTAACATGTATATCTCATGGATAATTGTCAATGCAAAGTAATATGATGAATGCAAATCTGCAAGTATGTAAGAATCAATCCACAGTTAACACTAGTGTTTGCTTCTAAGATGGAAGGAAATAGGTAAACTGACTCAACATAAAAGTAAAAGAATGGCCCTTCGAAGAGGGAAGCATGGATTGCTATATTTGTGCTAGAGCTTTTATTTTGAAAACAAGAAACAATTTTGTCAACGGTAGTAATAAAGCATATGTGTTATGTATAAGATATCCTACAAGTTGCAAGCCTCATGCATAGATTACCAATAGTGCCTGATACGTCTCCAACGTATCTATAATTTCTGATTTTCCATGCTTGTTTTATGACAATACCTACATGTTTTGTTCACACTTTATAATGTTTTTATGCGTTTTCCGGAACTAACCTATTAACAAGATGCCACAGTGTCAGTTCCTGTTTTCTGTTGTTTTTGGTTCCAGAAAGGCTGTTCGGGCAATATTATCGGAATTCGATGAAACAAAGACCCAGTATCTTATTTTTCCCGGAAGAACCCAGAACACCGAAGGAGAGTCGGAGGCGGGCTAGGGGGCCACCACACGCCAGGGCAGCGCGGGCTCCACCCTGGCCGCGTCGGCCTATGGGGAGGAGGCCCCAGGCGCCCTCCTGCGCCGCCTCTTCGCCTATATAAGCCCTTTCGACCTAAAAACACGATACCAATTGACGAAACTCCAGAAAGACTCCAGGGGCGCCGCCGCCATCGCGAAACTCCAATTCGGGGGACAGAAGTCTCTGTTCCGGCACCCTGCCGGGACGGGGAAGTGCCCCCGGAAGCCATCTCCATCGACGCCACCGCCTCCATCATGCTCCGTGAGTAGTTCCCCCATGGACTACGGGTTCTAGCAGTAGCTAGTTGGTATTCTCTCCCCCATGTACTTCAATACAATGATCTCATGAGCTGCCTTACATGATTGAGATTCATCTGATGTAATCGGTGTTGTGTTTGTTGGGATCCGATGGATGATACATTATGATTAGTCTATCTATAAAGTTTGTGAAGTTATTGTTGCTGCAATCTTGTTATGCTTAATGCTTGTCACTAGGGCCCGAGTGGCATGATCTTAGATTTAAGCTCTATAATTATTGCTTAGATTGTATCTACAAGTTGTATGCACATGTCTATGTCTGGAACCAAAGGCCACAAAGTGACAGAAATTGGGACAACTGGAGGGGAAGGCGTAGGTATGAGGATCACATGTTTTCACCAAGTGTTAATGCTTTGCTCCGGTGCTCTATTAAAAGGAGTACCTTAATAGCCAGTAGATTCCCTTGAGGCCCGGCTGCCACCTACCGGGTAGGACAAAAGATGTTGTGCAAGTTTCTCATTGCGAGCACGTACGACTATATATGGAAAACATGCCTACATGATTAATAATCTTGATGTTCTGTCTTAATGCTATTTCAATCCTATCAACTGCCCAACAGTAATTTGTTCACCCAACACTTGTCACTTGTTATTGGAGAGTTACCACTAGTGTAGATCACTGGGAACCCCGGTCCATCTCTCATCATCATATACTCGTTCTATATGTCATTGGAAGTAGTATCAACTATTTTCTGGTGCCATTGCCTCTGTGTTACTATTACTGCTGTTGTGTTACTATTACTATTGCTCTCATATTACCGCTGCTTTCACATCACCCCTGTTACTAGTGCTTTTCCAGGTGCAGCTGAATTGACAACTCAGTTGTTAACGCTTATAAGTATTCTTTACCTCCCCTTGTGTCGAATCAATAAATTTGGGTTTTACTTCCCTCGAAGACTGTTGCGATCCCCTATACTTGTGGGTCATCAAGACTATTTTCTGGCGCCGTTGCCGGGGAGGCATAGCTCTACTCATAAGTTCACCTGGGAAGTACACTCTACCTCTCTCTCTGTTTTTATTTTGTTTTATTTTGTTTTGCTTAGTTTACTTTTATCTAGTTTATTTGTGCTTAGTTTATTTATTTCTAGTATTATTTTGCTTAGTTTACCTTTGTCTAGTTTCTTTTTGTTTTGTTTTATTTTTCCTATATACCCAAAAATCCATAAAAATTTGAAAAACCTAAAAATTAAGAACTGCTGTTATGGGAGAACCCACAACCTATTTGGAGCTCATAGAATTATATAATAATTATAGAGAATCAAGAACGGGTAAAGTCATGAGTGCTCTGATAGAAAAATTGAATACAATTGCTAAAATCTTGCTTAAACGCCATGATATAAACTGTTGCTCTTAACAGGATACTAAACATCTTAAATTCCAATGTTGCTTTAGTGAGGAAGATTTAATTAAGAACTACAATTGGAATAACTATATACATCTTGGGTTCGAAGAGGTAGAACAATTTGTTTTATTTATGGGAGCCTCTGAGATCGAATTCTTCATGGTTAAGAATTATGAAACTTGTGTTGTTTGTAAGGACCTTAAAGATTATGTCTCTTCTATCCTTAATTTTTGCGTAGAAAGTTACAGTGATAATCCTTATATCATTGATTATAAAGAGAGACTCATTAATGCACAAGAATGCATTCACAATTTGCAGGAACCTGTAGAAGAAGAAATTGATGAACCTGAAAGCTCATTGGATGAAAAAGAAGAGGAAATTGATGAACCTGAAAGCTCATTGGATGAAAAAGAAGAGGAGAGTGATGAACAAAAGGAGGAAGAATGGATTAGCTACCCATGCCAACCTTCTAATGAGAGTAACTCTTTATCTCTTACACTATTTGATTGTCCTCCATGCTTACCAAAGGAGGTTGAATGTTATGTTCCTGTGGATTCTCTTGAAATATTTCCTATGAGTAAAACTTGTGAGAATAATTATGCTACTGTTATTTATGATAATCCATGCTATTTTGATAAATCTTATGATAATGCTTTGTTTGTGCCTGATGTCGAAATGCATGGTAATAAAGAGTTTTGCGTAGCAAATGTTTATGATAAAGCTCTAGATGATGGTCCCATGTTACTTGATAATATTAATTGCACTACTAATGAAAATGGGATTGGAGAAGTCTTGACTTTATCTATGAGTCCCATATCTCGTGAGACTGATCGATCATCTTGCTATATTATTGATAAAAGTGGGTTTGAAAGTTTTAATCCCGCTATTTTTGAGCTTGATGCAAATTATGTGCTTATGGATCATGAAAAGCATGCTTTATGTGGTAGTTATATTGTTGAGTTTGTTCATGAAGCTACTGAAAATTATTATGAGAGAGGAAAATATGGTTGTAGAAATTTTCATGGTACTAAAACACCTCTCTATATGCTGAAATTTTTGAAGTTACTCTTGTTTTATCTTCCTATGCTTGTCACTTTATTCTTCATGAATTTATTTGTGTACAAGATTCCTATGCATAGGAAGTGGATTAGACTTAAATGTGTTTTGAATTTGCCTTTTGATGCTCTCTTTTGCTTCAACTCTTATTTCTTGCGAGTGCATCATTAAAATTGCTGAGCCCATCTTAATGGCTATAAAGAAAGCACTTCTTGGGAGATAACCCATGTCTTTATTTTGCTACTGTTTTGTTGTGTCTTGGAAGTTGTTACTACTGTAGCAACCTCTCCTTATCTTTATTTTATTGCAATGTTGTGCCAAGTGAAGTCTCTAATAGAAGGTTGATACTAGATTTGGATTTCTGCGCAGAAACAGATTTCTATCTGTCACGAATTTGGGCAGGGTTCTCTGTAGGTAACTCAGAAAAATCTGCCAATTTACGTGTGTGTTCCTCAGATATGTACGCAACTTTCATTAGTTTTGAGTTTTCTGATTTGAGCAACGGAAGTACCTCTTAAAAATTCGTCTTTACTGGCTGTTCTGTTTTGGCAGATTCTGTCTCTGTTTTTTGCATTGTCTCTTGTGGACTTTAAGCAAGGCTTTCTAGACGTGGAGAGCTGTAGCTAATGTTTTATTGAGTTCTTGCAATGTGTCACTACAGGACTAAAAGTGGATTAATGTTTTTTGAGTACTAACCCCTCTAATGAAGTTTATGAGAAGTTTGGTGTGAAGGAAGTTTTCAAGGGTCAAGAGAGGAGGATGATATATGATCAAGAAGAGTGAAAAGTCTAAGCTTGGGGATGCCCCCGTGGTTCATCCCTGCATATTTCAAGAAGACTCAAGCGTCTAAGCTTGGGGATGCCCAAGGCATCCCCTTCTTCATCAACAATTTATCAGGTTTCTTCTATTGAAACTATATTTTTATTCGGTCACATCTTATGCGCTTTACTTGGAGCGTCTGTGTGTTTATTTTCGTTTTGTTTGTGTTTGAATAAATTCGGATCCTAGCAATCCTTGTGTGGGAGAGAGACACGCTCCGCTTTTTCATATGAACACTTGTTCTTCGTTTTACTTTTAATGTTCAATGACAAAAGTTGGAAGCTACATCACTTGTTGTTATTTGGTTGGAAACAGAAAATGCCTCATATTGTCTTGAATAATTTGATACTTGGCAATTGTTTTGAGCTCTCAAGTAGATCATGATTAAGTTCTTGCATCATGTAGTTTAAACCTATTGGTGGAGAACTACCGTAGAGCTTGTTGAAATTTGTTTGCATGATTGGTCTCTCTCTAAGGTCTAGATATTTTCTGGTAAAAGTGTTTGAGCAACAAGGAAGACAATGTAGAGTCTTATAATGCTTGCAATAAGTTTTTATGTAAGTTTTGTTGTACCGGTTCATACTTGTGTTTGCTTCAAACAACCTTGCTAGCCAAAGCCTTGTACTGAGAGGGAATGCTTCTCGTGCATCCAAAACCTTGAGCCAAAACCTATGCCATTTGTGTCCACCATACCTACCTACTATGTGGTATTTCCTGCCATTCCAAGTAAATACTTCATGTGCTACCTTTAAACAATTCAAAATTTATCATCTCTTATTTGTGTCAATGTTTTATAGCTCATGAGGAAGTATGTGGTGTTTTATCTTTCAATCTTGTTGGGCAGCTTTCACCAATGGACTAGTGGCTTCATCCGCTTATCCAATAATTTTGCAAAAAGAGCTGGCAACGGGGTTCCCAGCCCCAATTAATCAAACTTCATTAATAATTCTCTTCACATGTTTTGCTCTGATTCATCAGTAGCAACTTAATTTTGCAAATAGACACTCATCCATGGTATGTGAATGTTGGAAGGCACCCGAGGATTCGGTTAGCCATGGCTTGAGAAAGCAAAGGTGGGCAAGAGTGTCATCTCTAAATAAAACTAAAATAAATAGACACTCCTTCATGGTATGTGATTGTTGGAAGGCACCCGAGGATTCGGTTAGCCATGGTTTGTGAAAGCAAAGGTTGGAAGGAGTGTCACCCAAAAATAAAAATAAACTAAAACTAAAGTACATGTGAGAGATAAACATGGGAGCCGCTCTTCGAAAGTCTGTTTGGCAAGGGGGTTAGAGTGCCCACTACCATTCGTTGACAACAACAAACACCTCTCAAAACTTTACTTTTATGCTCTCTATATGATTTCAAAACTTGAAAAGCTCTAGCACATGATTTAATCCCTGCTTCCCTCTGCGAAGGGCCTTTCTTTTACTTTATGTTGAGTCAGTTTACCTACTTCCTTCCATCTTAGAAGCAAACACTTGTGTCAACTGTGCATTGATTCTTACATACTTGCTTATTGCACTTATTATATTACTTTATGTTGACAATATCCATGAGATATGCATGTTACAAGTTGAAAGCAACTGCTGAAACTTATATCTTCCTTTGTGTTGCTTCGATGCCTTTACTTTGAATTTATTGCTTTATGAGTTAACTCTTATGCAAGACTTTTGATGCTTGTCTTGAAAGTACTATACATGAAAAGTTTTGCTATATGTTATCTATTTGTTAGCAAATATAGATCATTGCCTTGAGTCACTGCATTCATTTCATATGCTTTACAATAGTATGATCAAGGTTATGTAAGTAGCATGTCACTACAGAAATTATTCTTTTTATCGTTTACCTACTCGAGGACGAGTAGGAACTAAGCTTGGGGATGCTGATACGTCTCCAACGTATCTATAATTTCTGATGTTCCATGCTTGTTTTATGACAATACCTGCATGTTTTGTTCACACTTTATAATATTTTTATGCGTTTTCTGGAACTAACCTATTAACAAGATGCCACAGTGTCAGTTCCTGTTTTCTGTTGTTTTTGGTTCCAGAAAGGCTGTTCGGGCAATATTCTCGGAATTCGACGAAACAAAGACCCAGTATCTTATTTTTCCCGGAAGAACCCAGAACACCGAAGGAGAGTCGGAGGCGGGCTAGGGGGCCACCACACGCCAGGGCCGCGCGGGCTCCACCCTGGCCGCGCCGGCCTATGGGGAGGAGGCCCCAGGCGCCCTCCTGCGCTGCCTCTTCGCCTATATAAGCCCTTTCGACCTAAAAACGCGATACCAATTGACGAAACTCCAGAAAGACTCCAGGGGCGCCGCCGCCATCGCGAAACTCCAATTCGGGGGACAGAAGTCTCTGTTCCGGCACCCTGCCGGGACGGGGAAGTGCCCCCGGAAGCCATTGATATGTCCAATTTGCATCACTATTTTATATCATAATTTGCTGTTATTCATTGATATATTTCATATTTGGAGATGATACTTATGTTATTTCATCTATTTTGCATGTTTCATGATTATTGGAGGATCGCGCACCGGAGTCAGGATTCTGCTGGAAAAAGCGCCGTCAGAATGCAATATTTCGGAAGATCAACAATTGAAGGAAATTATATGAAAATTCCTATTTTTCCAGAAGACGAAGGGAGCGAAGGGGAGCCGAGGAGGGCCGCCGTGGGCCCACCTCACAGGCCAGCGCGGGCCAAGGCCTGGCTGCGCCGCCTTGTGGGGAGGGGGCCCACAGCCCCCTCTGGCCTCCTCTCCTTCGCGTATTTCTTCGTCCCGAAAACCTAAGCTCCAGGGGGACAGTCGCGAAGAGACACAGCCGCCTCTGCGGGGCGGAGAACACCAGAGAGAAAAGAGCTCTCCGGCAGGCTGAGATCCGCCGGGGAAATTCCCTCCCGGAGGGGGAAATCGACGCCATCGTCACCGTCATCAAACTGGACATCATCTCCATCACCATCGTCATCATCTCCATCATCATCACCGCCGTCTCCACCGCTGCACATCGTCACCGCTGTAACAATTTGGGTTGGATCTTGATTATTTGATAGGGGAAACTCTCCCGGTATTGATTTCTACTTGTTATTGATGCTATTGAGTGAAACCATTGAACCAAGGTTTATGTTCAGATTGTTATTCATCATCATATCACGTCTGATCATGTTCCATATGATGTCTCGTGAGTAGTTCGTTTAGTTCTTGAGGACATGGGTGAAGTCTAAATGTTAGTAGTGAATTATGGTTGAGTAATATTCAATGTTATGATATTTAAGTTGTGGTGTTATTCTTCTAGTGGTGTCATGTGAACGTCGACTACATGATACTTCACCTTTATGGGCCTAGGGGAATACATCTTGTATTCGTTTGCCAATTGCGGGGTTGCCGGAGTGACAGAAACCTGAACCACCGTTGGTATATCGATGCAGGAGGGATAGCAGGATCTCAGAGTTTAAGGCTGTGGTTAGATTTATCTTAATTACTTTCTTGTAGTTGCGGATGCTTGCAAGGGGTATAATCACAAGTATGTATTAGTCCTAGGAAGGGCGGTGCATTAGCATAGGTTCACCCACACAACACTTATCAAAACAATGAAGATTAATTAGCTATATGAAGCGAAAGCACTAGACTAAAATCCCGTGTGTCCTCAAGAACGTTTGGTCATTATAAGTAAACAAACCGGCTTGTCCTTTGTGCTAAAAAGGATTGGGCCACTCGCTGCAATTGTTACTCTCGCACTTTACTTACTCGTACTTTATTCAACTGCTACATCAAAACTCTCTGAATACTTGTCTGTGAGCATTTACAGTGAATCCTTCATCGAAACTGCTTGTCAACACCTTCTGCTCCTCGTTGGGATCGACATTCTTACTTATCGAAAATACTATGATACACCCCCTATACTTGTGGGTCATCAAGACTATTTTCTGGCGCCGTTGCCGGGGAGTGAAGCGCTATTGGTAAGTGGAATTGGTAAGGGAAACTTTTACTGTTTGTGCTGATTTTATTTCTGTCTGCTGCCATAATTCATTATGGAGAGATCTTCTCTTGAATTTTTATTTGGAAAATCTACTACTACCGCAAAGGTAGTGGATGAGGCGCCAGGTGAGGAAGAAATACCATACAAAATACCTATGAAAATTATTGAACGTGTTGTGGATAACCGTTATACAGGGGATGGAACTGTCCACCCTGGAGATCATTTACTATTCTTACATAAATTATGCAGTCTATTCAAGTGTGCAGGTATTTCTATGGATGAAGTGAGGAAGAAATTATTCTCTATATCGCTGTCTGGTAAAGCGGCGCATTGGTATAAATTACTGGATAATGGGGATTCTCTTGAATGGAATGATATTGTGCCCCGATTTTATTCTAAGTTCTATCCTCCAAGTGAAATTCATAAGGATCGGAACTGCATATATAATTTTTGGCCTCATGATGGAGAGAGTATTGCCCGAGCGTGGGGGAGATTGAAGTCTTTAATGCTCAAATGCCCCATTCATGAGCTTCCTGGTAATGTTATCATTGATAATTTCTATGCAAGACTTTCTTTTCAAGACAAGACCTTGCTGGATACTTCTTGTTCTGGATCATTTACACGCAACAAAGAAGAGTTTAAAAGGGACCTTCTTAATCGGATCCAGGATGGGAGAACGACAAAGATAGAGAATCAGGTATAAATTATGATTATAAATGCATTGAAGCTTTTACGGATACTGATAAATTTCGTAATATGAGTGCTACTTATGGTCTTGATTCTCAAGTTGCTGCAAATCTTTATAAAGCTTTTGCTTCTCATTATGAATTGCCTAAGAAGAATTTTGATAAGTATCATGAACCGTATAAAGATAAAATTGATTCATCTATAAATAAATGTGTTGTAGTTGAAACTGTTGATCATGTTATTCCTGAAGCTTATATTGAAAAAACTCCTTTCCCTGCTAAAATGAAGGAGTACTCTGTTATAAATAGTGCGGTTCATAAAAGTGAAAAGAAACCTATAGAACCTGAAGAACAAATAAAGGTTGAACCTGCTGTTGCAATAGTTAAAGATCTTGTGACTGAAAATGTGGAGGATGGTCATATTATTTTCTGTGAAGATGCTTCTAATATTGTTTCGCATCCTAATCAGTCCAAGAAAACAAGTGTTCCTATGCTATCTGTTAGAATTGGTGATCATTGTTATTATGGTTTATGTGATATTGGTGCAAGTATTAGTGCTATTCCTTATGAGCTTTACACGGATATTATGCACGAAATTGGTTCTTGTGAACTTGAAGATATTGATGTGGTTATTCGGCTGGCTAATAGAGAAACTATCTATCCAATTGGTATTGTTCGAGATGTGGAAGTTCTATGCGGTAAGATTAAATATCCTGCTGACTTTTTGGTACTTGGTTCTGCTGCTAGTAAATATTGTCCTATCATTTTTGGTAGACCTTTTCTAAATACTTGTGGAGCTGTTATAGATTGCAAGAAAGAGAAAATTTTGACTAAATTTGCTGGTGAATCTTATGAGTTTAATTTCTCTAAATTTGCCAAAACTCCTTATAAAGCTGATTCACCTAATAATGATTTTAGAGTTGAACAGTGTGCATCTATTGCTCTTGCTCCTAATAATCCTTTGCAGCAACATTTGGAGAATAGTGAGAGTGAAGTTTTTAGGGAAGAAAGAAATGAGCTTGATGAAATTTTCCTTCGTCAACTTATTCTTAAGCATGATTTATCGGTAGAAGATCTGGGTACAACACTACCACCAAAGGAAGATCCTGTCTTTGATTTAAAACCATTGCCTGATAATCTTAAATATGCTCATATTGATGATAAGAAAATATATCATGTTATTATTAGTTCTAAGCTTTTAGGGTTTGAGGAAGAAAGGTTATTGGAAATACTGAAGAAACACCGAGGAGCTATTGGCTACACTCTTGATGACTTGAAGGGGATTTCTCCCTCTATTTGCCAACATGCCATTAATATGGAAGATGATGCAAAGCCTGTTGTTGAACATCAGCGTCGTCTAATTCCTAAGATGAAGGATGTGGTAAGAAATGAGGTATTAAGACTTCTTGAAGCTGGTATTATATATCCTATTACTGATAGTAGATGGGTTAGTCCTGTGCATTGTGTTCCTAAGAAAGGAGGAATGACTGTTGTGCCTAATGATAATGATGAGCTCATCCCTCAAAGAGTAGTTGTAGGGTATAGAATGTGCATTGATTATCGAAAAGTTAATAAGGTTACTAAGAAAGATCATTACCCTTTGCCTTTTATTGATCAAATGGTAGAAAGGTTATCTAAAAATACTCATTTTTGCTTTCTGGATGGTTATTCTGGGTTTTCACAAATTGCTGTTAAAACTAAGGATCAAGAGAAAACCACTTTCACTTGTCCCTATGGAACTTATGCTTATCGACGTATGCCTTTTGGTTTATGTAATGCCCCTGCTACTTTTCAAAGATGCATGTCTGCTATTTTTCATGGCTTTTGCGAGAATATTGTAGAGGTATTCATGGATGATTTTTCTGTCTATGGGAATTCTTTTGATAATTGCTTACGGAACCTTGATAAAGTTTTGCAGAGATGTGAAGAAACTAACCTTGTTCTTAATTGGGAGAAATGCCACTTTATGGTTAATGAAGGAATTGTATTGGGACATAAAATTTCTGAGAGAGGTATTGAAGTTGATAGAGCTAAAGTTGAAGCAATTGAGAAGATGCCCTATCCTAGGGATGTTAAAGGTATTCGTAGTGTTCTTGGTCACGCTGGGTTTTATAGGAGATTTATTAAAGACTTCTCCAAGATTTCAAAGCCTCTTACTAATCTTCTTCAAAAAGATGTACCTTTTGTTTTTGATGATGATTGTAAGGAAGCTTTTGAAACTCTAAAGAAGGCCTTAACAACTGCTCCTATAGTTGAACCTCCTGATTGGAACTTACCATTTGAAATTATGTGTGATGCTAGTGATTTTGCTGTAGGCGCTGTTCTTGGACAGCGGGTAGATAAAAAATTGAATGTTATTCATTATGCTAGTAAAACTCTTGATGCTGCTCAAAGAAATTATGCTACAACTGAAAAAGAATTGTTAGATGTAGTCTTTGCTTGTGATAAGTTTAGATCCTATATTGTTGATTCAAAAGTTACAATTCATACTGATCATGCTGCAATTAGATACCTAATGCAAAAGAAAGATGCTAAGCCAAGGCTTATTAGATGGGTACTTCTGTTGCAAGAATTTGATTTGCATATTATAGATAGGAAAGGTGCTGATAATCCTGTTGCTGATAACTTGTCTAGATTGGAAAATATTGCTTATGATCCTGTTCCTGTTAATGATAGTTTTCAAAATGAACAATTGGCTGTAATAAAGGTGAGCTCGCGAGACAAATTTTGGTATGTCGATTATGCTAACTTTATTGTTTCCAAGTACTTGCCTCCAACATTTTCAGCTCAGCAAAGGAGGAAATTCTTTTATGACTTGAGGCATTATTTCTGGGATGACCCACACTTATATAAAGAAGGAGTGGATGGTATTCTGCGAAGATGTGTTCCCGAATATGAACAACAGGAGATATTGAGTAAATGTCATGGTAGTGCTTATGGAGGACATCACGCCGGAGATAGAACCGCGCAAAAGGTTCTACAATCAGGTTTTTATTGGCCAACTCTCTTCAAAGATGCAAGGAAGTTTATTTTATCTTGTGATGAATGTCAAAGGGTTGGTAATATCTCCAGACGTAATGAAATGCCTATGAATTATACTCTTGTTATTGAACCAATTGATTGTTGGGGATTTGACTTCATGGGACCTTTTCCCTCTTCAGAAGGTAACACTCATATACTTGTTGCTGTTGATTATGTTACTAAATGGGTGGAAGCCATACCTACAAAAAGTGCTGATGGTGAGACCTCTTTAAGAATGCTTTTAGATATTATTTTTCCTAGATTTGGAGTTCCTAGATATATTATGACTGATGGGGGTTCTCATTTTATTCATGGTGGTTTTAGAAAAACTCTTGCTAAATATGGTATTAATCATAGAATTGCTTCCGCTTATCATCCTCAAACTAGTGGGCAAGTAGAACTATCAAATAGAGAGATTAAATCTATCTTGGAAAAGACTGTTAATAAAACTAGAAAGAATTGGGCTAGTAAATTGAAGGAAGCACTATGGGCTTATAGAACTGCTTATAAAAATCCCATGGGAATGTCACCTTATAAAATGGTTTATGGAAAAGCTTGTCATTTACCTTTAGAACTAGAGCACAAAGCTTATTGGGCTGTAAGAGAACTAAATAAAGATCCTAAACTAGCTGGTAAGAAAAGATTGCTACAATTGAGTTCTCTAGATGAATGGAGAAGTGAAGCTTATGAAAATGCTAAACTCTTTAAAGAGAAAGTTAAGAAATGGCATGATAGAAGAATTATCAAAAGAGAATTTGATATTGGGGATAAAGTCCTATTGTATCGGTCTCGTCTGAGATTCTTTGCAGGGAAATTACTCTCAAAATGGGAAGGACCATATGTCGTTGAGGAGGTGTATCGTTCAGGAGCAATTAAAATTAGCTCTCTCCAAGGCGATGCCTCACAAGTGGTGAATGGACAAAGACTCAAGCATTATATCTCAGGTGATTCTTATAATGAAGATGTTGATGTTATTCGAGTAGAAACACCGGAGGCTTTCATCAAAGGTCAAATTGACAGTCCGCCAGAGTTCGACTTTGAATAGGTAACAGTACTGGTAATGAAAAGTTCGCGTTTTACTTTCTGAACAATGTTTTTGCTGTTTTTGGAAAATATGAAAAATTACGAGATCGAAACGGAGTGGAGGAGACGCACGAGGGCGTGCCCCCATAGGCCGGCGCGGGCCCCAGCTTGGCCGCGCCGCCCTATGAGGTGGCCACCTCGTGGCCCCTCTCCGACTCTGGTTCGACCTGGTACTTTCCTTGTGTCGTAAAAATTCCTGCTATATAATCCCCCGGACCCCTGGAGGTCCGTATATCGTTTTCTCGACGTGTTTTGTTTCGAGCTGTTTCTGCCAGGATCTATTTTCAATCTAGAAGCATCATGGTTTCCAACAACAAGGGTAAGGGGCTTTCGGATGAAGATATCCAAGATCCCGAGTGGAAAGAGGTGGACGAGAGCGTCAAGGAAGAAGATGAAGAAGAAGTGGAGGAAGACTCGCGCGCATACCCGCGTGCTACCATCGCAAGCATCGAGGTGGTGGATAACCCTTTTAGTGCAAAGAGGAGCGCAAGAATTCACACCGGAGGAAGGGTTCCACGTCATTACCTAGCTCCAAAGACATCTTCTTCAGGCACTTACCACCCCTTCTGCAATCTAATTTACAATAGTCAAATTGAAAGGACTCCCAAGGTAGCATTGCCTAGCAATTGGGATATAGATCGTTCTAACACTGCAGGAAGGATGAAGCCTGAAGTTGAAGAGTGGGGAAATAACTCCAGGAGTTGGGACTCGCCGTCGGACATACTTCTTAACCGCGTCGAGCACAATTCGGAGATGATCCGCAACCTCATGTACAAGATTGATGAGCTTCAGGAGCTTGTTGAGAAGCTTGTCAAGAATTCATCACCACCACCGCCGAAGGAGTAATTCATCATCAGTATTGGCATCCCCTTGGTTTGTTCCGAGCTTGGGGGAATGCCGCGGTATCATATCATCACTATCTTTTACTTTTTACTATCAAGTAGTGTCATATCATGAGTAGGGAAGTTATCATATAAGATGGGTTGCAGTGTGGAAGTATCTCTCCTTTAGTTGGTTGTCTATGTATCCCTTGGTGTGAGTTATCGTTATGAAATATTAATGAGAAGTCTTATCATTTACATATTGCACATCTTATTTTAGTTTGCAACCTCTATTATAAGATTGATCTTGTTATTAGTATTGGTACCACTTTGGGAGCATTGAGTAAATCTATTTGGTTTTGGCAAACTTAGCATTGGTCAATAGCAACAACACTTTGAGGTTTAAGTAGAAAAGAGAAATACATGTAGTTGTTTCATTGTCTTTCTTTCTTGTTAGCTCATAGCTTATTATTCTGAAGTTAAAATTGTTTGTGCTTACAAGGAAGATGCATGATTATTTCTATCACATGTATATTTGTTTGTTTCCCTCAACTCTTGTGCTTGCTAATTAACCTTGCTAGCCAAAAACCTGTACTGAGAGGGAATGCTTCTCGTGCATCCAAACCTTAACCCAAACCTATGCCATTTGTGTCCACCATACCTACCTACTACATGGTATTTCCTGCCATTCCAAGCAAATACTTCGTGTGCTACCTTTAAACAATTCAAAATTTATCATCTCTTATTTGTGTCAATGTTTTATAGCTCATGAGGAAGTATGTGGTGTTTTATCTTTCAATCTTGTTGGGCAACTTTCACCAATGGACTAGTGGCTTCATCCGCTTATCCAATAATTTTGCATAAAGAGCTGGCAATGGGGTTCCCAGCCCCGATTAATTAACCTTCATAATTTTACAAATAGACACTCCTCCATGGTATGTGATTGTTGGCAGGCACCCGAGGATTCGGTTAGCCATGGCTTGAGAAAGCAAAGGTGGGGAGTAGTGTCATCTAAATAAAACTAAAATAAAAAGGCACTCCTTCATGGTATGAGATTGTTGGCAGGCACCCGAGGATTCGGTTAGCCATGGTTTGTGAAAGCAAAGGTTGGAAGGAGTGTCAACTAAAAATAAAACTTTATGGGAGCCGCTCTTCGAGAGTTTGTCTGGCAAGGGGGTTAGAGTACCCGCTACCATTCGTTGACAACAACAAATACCTCTCAAAATGTTACTTTTACTCTCTTTATATGATTTCAAAACTGAAAAAGCTCTAGCACATGATTTAATCCCTGCTTCCCTCTGTGAAGGGCCTGTCTTTTACTTTATGTTGAGTCAGTAAACCTATTTCTCTCCATCTTAAGCAAGCATTTGAGTTGTTGTGATCAAACCATCTATATTGTGATTTACTTCATCATGTCCTCTACTCTTCCTTGTTTAGTACAAGTTTTATCCGAATGAATATAGCTTTGAAAGTTATCAATGATTATGAGGAGATTATTATGATTGAGTATGCAAGTTGTGCCATATAAACTTTAACATGAGAGCGCTGCTCAATAGATAAGTATAACCTGTTAATTGTTCTAAGACCAAGAACGAAGTTTGCCATCACCAATTATGATTTCTTATGCACCTTTATTCGTGATTACCTTATACTTGTTTCAAGTTGAATTATATGAGGAAGTTGTTTACTAGAATGTCTTGTGTGAATGAATATGATGCTTCTTGTCCGTATTTTATTTATCGACTCTTCACTCCATAAACATGTGGTCCTGTTTACCGAGTTCAGTTTCGCTTGGGGACAAGCGAAGTCTAAGCTTGGGGGGGGAGGGAGTTGATACGTCCAATTTGCATCACTATTTTATATCATAATTTGTTGTTATTCGTTGATATATATTTCATATTTGGAGATGATACTTATGTTATTTCATCTATTTTGCATGTTTCATGATTATTGGAGGATCGCGCACCGGAGTCAGGATTCTGCTGGAAAAAGCGCCGTTAGAATGCAATATTTCGGAAGATCAACAATTGACGGAAATTATATGAAAATTCCTATTTTTCCAGAAGACGAAGGGAGCCAGAAGGGGGAGCCGAGGAGGGCCGCCGTGGGCCCACCTCACAGGCCGGCGCGGGCCAAGGCCTGGCCGCGCCACCTTGTGGGGAGGGGGCCCACAGCCCCCTCTGGCCTCCTCTCCTTCGCGTATTTCTTCGTCCCGAAAACCTAAGCTCCAGGGGGACAGTCGCGAAGAGACACAACCGCCTCTGCGGGGCGGAGAACACCAGAGAGAAAAGAGCTCTCCGGCAGGTGATACGCGTACAGCACGTGACCGTTGGGAAACCCAAGAGGAAGGTGTGATGCGTACAGCGGCAAGTTTTCCCTCAGTAAGAAACCAAGGTTTATCGAACCAGTAGGAGCCAAGAAGCACGTTGAAGGTTGATGGCGGCGGAGTGTAGTGCGGCGCAACTCCAGAGATTCCGGTGCCAACGTGGAACCTGCACAACACAACCAAAGTACTTTGTCCCAACGTAACAGCGAGGTTGTCAATCTCACCGGCTTGCTGTAACAAAGGATTAGATGTATACTGTGGATGATGATTGTTTGCAGAAAACAGTAAAACAAGTATTGCAGTAGATTGTATTCGATGTTAAGAATGGACCGGGGTCCACAGTTCATTAGAGGCGTCTCTCCGATAAGAATAAGCATGTTGGGTGAACAAATTACAGTTGGGCAATTGACAAATAAAGAGGGCATGACCATGCACATACATGATATGATGAGTATAGTGAGATTTAATTGGGCATTACGACAATGTACATAGACCGCTATCCAGCATGCATCTATGCCTAAAAAGTCCACCTTCAGGTTATCATCCGAACCCCTTCCAGTATTAAGTTGCAAACAACAGACAATTGCATTAAGTATGGTGCGTAATGTAATCAACAACTACATCCTTAGACATAGCATCGATGTTTTATCCCTAGTGGCAACAGCACATCCACAACCTTAGAACTTTCTCATCCTTGTCCTGCATTTCATGGAGGCATGAACCCACTATCGAGCATAAATACTCCCTCTTGGAGTTACTAGCAAAAACTTGGCCAGAGCCTCTACTAATAATGGAGAGCATGCAAGATCGTAAACAACACATAGATAATAGATTGATAATCAACATAACATAGTATTCTCTATCCATCGGATCCCAACAAACACAACATGTAGCATTACAGATAGATGATCTTGATCATGTTAGGCAGCTCACAAGACCCGACAATGAAGCACAATTAGGAGAAGACGACCATCTAGCTACTGCTATGGACCCATAGTCCAGGGGTGAACTACTCACTCATCACTCCGGAGGCGACCATGGCGGTGAAGAGTCCTCCGGGAGATGATTCCCCTCTCCAACAGGGTGCCGGAGGCGATCTCCTGAATCCCCCGAGATGGGATTGGCGGCGGCGGCGTCTCTGGAAGGTTTTTCGTATCGTGGCTCTCGGTACTGGGGGTTTCGCGACGAAGACCTTAAGTAGGCGGAAGGGCGGAGTCGGAGGGCTGACGGGGGCCCCACACGCTAGGGCCACGCGGGCCCCCCTGGGCCGCGCCGCCCTAGTGTGGCGGCGCCCCGTGGCCCCACTTCGTCTCTCCCTCGGACTTCTGGAAGCTTCGTGGCAAAATAGGCCCCTGGGCGTTGATTTCGTCCAATTCCGAGAATATTTCCTTACTAGGATTTCTGAAACCAAAAACAGCAGAAAACAACAACTGGCTCTTCGGCATCTCGTTAATAGGTTAGTGCCGGAAAATGCATAAATATGACATAAAGTATGCATAAAACATGTAGATATCATCAATAATGTGGCATGGAACATAAGAAATTATCGATACGTCGGAGACGTATCAGTATCCCCAAGCTTAGTTCCTGCTCGTCTCGAGTAGGTAAACGATAACAAAGATAATTTCTGGAGTGACATGCCATCATAATCTTGATCATACTATTGTAAGCACATGTAATGAATGCAACGATCAAAGCAATGGTAAATGACATGAGTAAACAAATGAATCATATAGCAAAGACTTTTCATGAATAGTACTTTCAAGACAAGCATCAATAAGTCTTGCATAAGAGTTAACTCATAAAGCAATAATTCAAAGTATAGGTATCGAAGCAACACAAAGGAAGATTAAGTTTCAGCGGTTGCTTTCAACTTGTAACATGTATATCTCATGGATATTGTCAATGTAAAGTAATATAACAAGTACAATATGCAAGTATGTAGGAATCAATGCACAGTTCACACAAGTGTTTGCTTCTTGAGATGGAGAGAAATAGGTGAACTGACTCAACATTGAAAGTAAAAGAAAGGCCCTTCGCAGAGGGAAGCATCGATTGCTATATTTGTGCTAGAGCTTTGATTTTGAAAACATATAGAGAGCATAAAAGTAAAATTTTGAGAGGTGTTTGTTGTTGTCAACGAATGGTAGTGGGCACTCTAACCCCCTTGCCAGACAAACCTTCAAAGAGCGGCTCCCATTTTATTTTATTTTTTTGGGTAGCACTCCTTCCAACCTTTCTTTCACAAACCATGGCTAACCGAATCCTTCGGGTGCCTGCCAACAATCTCATACCATGAAGGAGTGCCTTTTTATTTTAGTTTTATTATGATGACACTCCTCCCCACCTTTGCTTTCTCAAGCCATGGCTAACTGAATCCTTCGGGTGCCGTCCAACAATCGCATACCATGGAGGAGTGTCTATTTTTGTAACATTACGAAGGTTAATTAATTTGGGACTAGGAATCCCATTGCCAGCTCTTTTTGCAAAATTATTGGATAAGCGGATGAAGCCACTAGTCCATTGGTGAAAGTTGCCCAACAAGATTGAAAGATAAATGATACGCGTACATCACGCGTCCGTTGGGAACCCCAAGAGGAAGGTGTGATGCGTACAGCGGCAAGTTTTCCCTCAGTAAGAAACCAAGGTTTATCGAACCAGTAGGAGCCAAAAAGCGCGTTGAAGGTTGATGTCGGCGAGATGTAGTGCGGCGCAACACCAGGGATTCCGGCGCCAACGTGGAACCTGCACAACACAACCAAAGTACTTTGCCCCAACGAAACGGTGAGGTTGTCAATCTCACCGGCTTGCTGTAACAAAGGATTAGATGTATAGTGTGGATGATGATTGTTTGCAGAAAACAGTAGAGCAAGTATTGCGATGGGATTGTATTCGATTAAAAGAATGGACCGGGGTCCACAGTTCACTAGAGGTGTCTCTCCCATAAGATAAATAGCATGTTGGGTGAACAAATTACAGTTGGGCAATTGACAAATAGAGAGGGCATGACAATGCACATACATGATATGATGAGTATTGTGAGATTTAATTGGGCATTACGACAAAGTACATAGACCGCTATCCAGCATGCATCTATGCCTAAAAAGTCCACCTTCAGGTTATCATCCGAACCCCTTCCAGTATTAAGTTGCAAACAACAGACAATTGCATTAAGTATGGTGCGTAATGTAATCAATAACTACATCCTCGGACATAGCATCGATGTTTTATCCCTAGTGGCAACAGCACATCCACAACCTTAGAACTTTCTGTCACTGTCCCAGATTTAATGGAGGCATGAACCCACTATCGAGCATAAATACCCCCTCTTGGAGTTAAGAGTAAAAACTTGGCCAGAGCCTCTACTAATAACGGAGAGCATGCAAGATCATAAACAACACATAGGTAATAGATTGATAATCAACATAACATAGTATTCTCTATCCATCGGATCCCAACAAACACAACATATAGCATTACAGATAGATGATCTTGATCATGTTAGGCAGCTCACAAGACCCGACAATGAAGCATAATGAGGAGAAGACAACCATCTAGCTACTGCTATGGACCCATAGTCCAGGGGTGAACTACTCACTCATCACTCCGGAGGCAACCATGGCGGTGAAGAGTCCTCCGGGAGATGATTCCCCTCTCCGGCAGGGTGCCGGAGGCGATCTCCTGAATCCCCCGAGATGGGATTGGCGGCGGCGGCGTCTCTGGAAGGTTTTCCGTATCGTGGCTCTCGCTACTGGGGGTTTCGCGACGAAGACTATATGTAGGCGGAAGGGCAGGTCAAGAGGCGTCACGGGGGCCCCACACGCTAGGGCCGCGCGGGCCCCCTTGGGCCGCGCCACCCTAGTGTGGCAGCGCCCCGTGGCCCCACTTCGTCTTCCCTTCGGTCTTCTGGAAGCTTCGTGTGAAAATAGGCCCCTGGGCGTTGATTTTGTCCAATTCCGAGAATATTTCCTTACTAGGATTTCTGAAACCAAAAACAGCAGAAAACAGCAACTGGCTCTTCGGCATCTCGTTAATAGGTTAGTGCCGGAAAATGCATAAATATGACATAAAGTATGCATAAAACATGTAGATATCATCAATAATGTGGCATGGAGCATAAGAAATTATCGATACGTCGGAGACGTATCAGGATCCCCAAGCTTAGTTTCTGCTCGTCCCGAGCAGGTAAACGATAACAAGATAATTTCTGGAGTGACATGCCATCATAACCTTGATCATACTATTGTAAGCATATGTAATGAATGCAGCGATCCAGACAATGGTAATGACATGAGTAAACAACTGAATCATAAAGCAAAGACTTTTCATGAATAGTACTTCAAGACAAGTATCAATAAGTCTTGCATAAGAGTTAACTCATAAAGCAATAATTCGAAGTAAAGGTATTGAAGCAACACAAAGGAAGATGAAGTTTCAGCGGTTGCTTTCAACTTATAACATGTATATCTCATGGATATTGTCAATGTAAAGTAATATAACAAGTGCAATATGCAAGTATGTAGGAATCAATGCACAGTTCACACAAGTGTTTGCTTCTTGAGATGGAGAGAAATAGGTGAACTGACTCAACATAAAGTAAAAGAAAGGCCCTTCGCAGAGGGAAGCATCGATTGCTATATTTGTGCTAGAGCTTTGATTTTGAAAACATATAGAGAGCATAAAAGTAAAATTTTGAGAGGTGTTTGTTGTTGTCAACGAATGGTAGTGGGCACTCTAACCCCCTTGCCAGACAAACCTTCAAAGAGCGGCTCCCATTTTATTTTATTTTTTGGGTGGCACTCCTTCCAACCTTTCTTTCACAAACCATGGCTAACTGAATCCTTCGGGTGCCTGCCAACAATCTCATACCATGAAGGAGTGCCTTTTTATTTTAGTTTTATTATGATGACACTCCTCCCCACCTTTGCTTTCTCAAGCCATGGCTAACTGAATCCTTCGGGTGCCGTCCAACAATCACATACCATGGAGGAGTGTCTATTTTTGTAACATTACGAAGGTTAATTAATTTGGGACTAGGAATCCCATTGCCAGCTCTTTTTGCAAAATTATTGGATAAGCGGATGAAGCCACTAGTCCATTGGTGAAAGTTGCCCAACAAGATTGAAAGATAAATGATACGCGTACAGCACGCGTCCGTTGGGAACCCCAAGAGGAAGGTGTGATGCGTACAGCGGCAAGTTTTCCCTCAGTAAGAAACCAAGGTTTATCGAACCAGTAGGAGCCAAGAAGCACGTTGAAGGTTGATGTCGGCGAGATGTAGTGCAGCGCAACACCAGGGATTCCGGCGCCAACGTGGAACCTGCACAACACAACCAAAGTACTTTGCCCCAACGAAACAGTGAGGTTGTCAATCTCACTGGCTTGCTGTAACAAAGGATTAGATGTATAGTGTGGATGATGATTGTTTGCAGAAAACAGTAGAGCAAGTATTGCAATAGATTGTATTCGATTAAAAGAATGGACCGGGGTCCACAGTTCACTAGAGGTGTCTCTCCCATAAGATAAATAGCATGTTGGGTGAACAAATTACAGTTGGGCAATTGACAAATAGAGAGGGCATGACAATGCACATACATGATATGATGAGTATTGTGAGATTTAATTGGGCATTACGACAAAGTACATAGACCGCTATCCAGCATGCATCTATGCCTAAAAAGTCCACCTTCAGGTTATCATTCGAACCCCTTCCAGTATTAAGTTGCAAACAACAGACAATTGCATTAAGTATGGTGCGTAATGTAATCAATAACTACATCCTTGGACATAGCATCGATGTTTTATCCCTAGTGGCAACAGCACATCCACAACCTTAGAACTTTCATCACTGTCCTGCATTTAATGGAGGCATGAACCCACTATCGAGCATAAATACCCCCTCTTGGAGTTAAGAGTAAAAACTTGGCCAGAGCCTCTACTAATAACGGAGAGCATGCAAGATCATAAACAACACATAGGTAATAGATTGATAATCAACATAACATAGTATTCTCTATCCATCGGATCCCAACAAACACAACATATAGCATTACAGATAGATGATCTTGATCATGTTAGGCAGCTCACAAGACCCGACAATGAAGCATAATGAGGAGAAGACAACCATCTAGCTACTGCTATGGACCCATAGTCCAGGGGTGAACTACTCACTCATCACTCCGGAGGTGACCATGGCGGTGAAGAGTCCTCCGGGAGATGATTCCCCTCTCCGGCAGGGTGCCGGAGGCGATCTCCTGAATCCCCCGAGATGGGATTGGCGGCGGCGGCGTCTCTGGAAGGTTTTCCGTATCGTGGCTCTCGGTACTGGGGGTTTCGCGACGAAGACTATATGTAGGCGGAAGGGCAGGTCAAGAGGCGTCACGGGGGCCCCACACGCTAGGGCCGCGCGGGCCCTCCTTGGGCCGCGCCGCCCTAGTGTGGCGGCGCCCCGTGGCCCCACTTCGTCTTCCCTTCGGTCTTCTGGAAGCTTCGTGTGAAAATAGGCCCCTGGGCGTTGATTTCGTCCAATTCCGAGAATATTTCCTTACTAGGATTTCTGAAACCAAAAACAGCAGAAAACAACAACTGGCTCTTCGGCATCTCGTTAATAGGTTAGTGCCGGAAAATGCATAAATATGACATAAAGTATGCATAAAACATGTAGATATCATCAATAATGTGGCATGGAGCATAAGAAATTATCGATACGTCGGAGACGTATCAGCATCCCCAAGCTTAGTTTCTGCTTGTCCCGAGCAGGTAAACGATAACAAGATAATTTCTGGAGTGACATGCCATCATAACCTTGATCATACTATTGTAAGCATATGTAATGAATGCAGCGATCCAAACAATGGTAATGACATGAGTAAACAACTGAATCATAAAGCAAAGACTTTTCATGAATAGTACTTCAAGACAAGTATCAATAAGTCTTGCATAAGAGTTAACTCATAAAGCAATAATTCGAAGTAAAGGTATTGAAGCAACACAAAGGAAGATGAAGTTTCAGCGGTTGCTTTCAACTTATAACATGTATATCTCATGGATAGTTGTCAATGTAAAGTAATATATCAAGTGCAATATGCAAGTATGTAGGAATCAATGCACAGTTCACACAAGTGTTTGCTTCTTGAGGTGGAGAGAAATAGGTGAACTGACTCAACAATAAAAGTAAAAGAAAGGCCCTTCGCAGAGGGAAGCATTGATTGCTATATTTGTGCTAGAGCTTTGGTTTTGAAAACAAGAAACAATTTTGTCAACGGTAGTAATAAAGCATATGTGTTATGTAAATTATATCTTACAAGTTGCAAGCCTCATGCATAGTATACTAATAGTGCCCGCACCTTGTCCTAATTAGCTCGGATTACCGGGATTATCATCGCAATACATATGTTTTAACCAAGTGTCACAAAGGGGTACCTCTATGCCGCCTGTACAAAGGTCTAAGGAGAAAGTTTGCATCGGATTTCTCGCTATTGATTATTCTCAACTTAGACATCCATACCGGGACAACATAGACAACAGATAATGGACTCCTCTTTAATGCATAAGCATGTAGCAACAATTAATTTTCTCATATGAGATTGAGGATATTTGTCCAAAACTGAAACTTCCACCATGGATCATGGCTTTAGTTAGCGGCCCAATGTTTTTCTCTAACATTATGCATGCTCTAACCATTAAATGAGTGGTAAATCTCCCTTACTTCAGACAAGACGGACATGCATAGCAACTCACATGATATTCAACAAAGAGTAGTTGATGGCGTCCCCAGGAACATGGTTATCGCACAACAAGCAACTTAATAAGAGATAAAGTGCATAAGTACATATTCAATACCACAATAGTTTTTAAGCTATTTGTCCCATGAGCTATATATTGCAAAGGTAGAGGATAGAAATTTTAAAGGTAGCACTCAAGCAATTTACTTTGGAATGGCGGAGAAATACCATGTAGTAGGTAGGTATGGTGGACACAAATGGCATAGTGGTTGGCTCAAGGATTTTGGATGCATGAGAAGTATTCCCTCTCGATACAAGGCTTAGGCTAGCAAGGTTATTTGAAACAAACACAAGGATGAAGCGGTGCAGCAAAACTCACATAAAAGACATATTGTAAACATTATAAGACTCTACACCGTCTTCCTTGTTGTTCAAACTCAATACTAGAAATTATCTAGACCTTAGAGAGACCAATTATGCAAACCAAATTTTTGCAAGCTCTATGTATTTCTTCATTAATAGGTGCACAGTATATGATGCAAGAGCTTAAACATGAGCAAAACAATTGCCAAGTATCAAATTATCCAAGACATTTTACCAATTACTACATGTATCATTTTCCGTTTCCAACCATATAACAATTTAACGAAGAAGATTCAACCTTCGCCATGAACATTATGAATAAAGCCTAAGGACATACTTGTCCATATGCAACAGCGGAGCGTGTCTCTCTCCCACACAATGAATGCTAGGATCCATTTTATTCAAACAAAACAAAAACAAAAACAAACAGACGCTCCAAGCAAAGTACATAAGATGTGATGGAATAAAAATATAGTTTCACTAGAGGAACCTGATAATGTTGTCGATGAAGAAGGGGATGCCTTGGGCATCCCCAAGCTTAGACGCTTGAGTCTTCTTGAAATATACAGGGGTGAACCACCGGGGCATCCCCAAGCTTAGAGCTTTCACTCTCCTTGATCATATTGTATCATCTCCCTCTCTTGATCCTTGAAAACTTCCTCCACACCAAACTCAAAACAACTCATTAGAGGGTTAGTGCACAATCAAAACTTACATGTTCAGAGGTGACACAATCATTCTTTACACTTCTGGACATTGCACAAAGCTACTGAAAGTTAATGGGATCGAAAAATCCATCAAGCATAGCAAAACAGGCAATGCGAAATAAAAGGCAGAATCTGTCAAAACAGAACAGTTCGTAAAGACGAATTTCTAAGAGGCACCAGACTTGCTCAAATGAAAATTCTCAAATTGAATGAAAGTTGAGTACATATCTGAGGATCACTCACGTAAATTGGCATAATTTTCTGAGTTACCTACAGAGAATTAGGCCCAGATTCGTGACAGCAAAGAAATCTGTTTCTGTGCAGTAATCCAAATCTAGTATGAACATTACTATCAATGACTTTACTTGGCACAAAAATGCTCAAAACTAAGATAAGGAGAGGTTGCTACAGTAGTAGCAACTTCCAAGACTCAAATATAAAATAAAAATACTGTAGTAAAAACATGGGTTGTCTCCCATAAGCGCTTTTCTTTAACGCCTTTCAGCTAGGCGCAGAAAGTGTATATCAAGTATTATCAAAAGATGAATCATCAACATCATAATTTGTTCTAATGATAGAATCAAAAGGTAACTTCATTCTCTTTCTAGGGAAGTGTTCCATACCTTTCTTGAGAGGAAATTGATATTTAATATTACCTTCCTTCATATCAATGATAGCACCAACAGTTCGAAGAAAAGGTCTTCCCAATATAATGGGACAAGATGCATTGCATTCAATATCCAAGACAACAAAATCAACGGGGACAAGGTTATTGTTAATGGTAATGCGAACATTATCAACTCTCCCCAAAGGTTTCTTTGTAGAGTTATCAGCAAGATTAACATCCAAATAACAATTTTTCAACGGTGGCAAGTCAAGCATATTATAGATTTTCTTAGGCATAACGGAAATACTTGCACCAAGATCACATAAAGCATTACAATAAAAGTCATTGACCTTCATATTAATGATGGGCTCCCAACCATCCTCTGACTTCCTAGGAATAGAAGTTTCGCGATTTAATTTCTCTTCTCTAGCTTTTATGAGAGCATTTGTAATATGTTTCGTGAAAGCCAAAATTATAGCACTAGCATTAGGACTCTTAGCAAGTTTTTGTAAGAACTTTATAACTTCAGAGATATGGCAATCATCAAAATCCAAACCATTATGATCTAAAGCAATGGGATCATTATCCCCAATGTTGGAAAAAATTTCAGCAGTTTTATCACAGGCAGTTTCAGCAGTTTTAGCAGTTTCGGGCAGTTTTTCGCGCTTTGCATTAGAAGTGGAAACATTGCCAACACCAATTCTTTTATCATTAATAGTAGGAGGTGCAGCAACATGTGGATCATTAGCATTACTAGTGGTGGTAATAGTCCAAACTTTAGCTATATTATCTTCTTTTTCATTTTCTTCTCTTTCCCACCTAGCACGCAATTCGGCCATCAATCTTATATTCTCATTAATTATAACTTGGATGGCATTTGCTGTAGTAACAATTTTATTATTATGATTTTCATTAGGCATAACTTTCGATTTCAAAAGATCAACATCAGTAGCAAGACTATCGACTTTAGAAGCAAGTATATCAATTTTCCCAAGCTTTTCTTCAACAGATTTGTTAAAAGTAGTTTGTGTACTAATAAATTCTTTAAGCATAGCTTAAAGTCCAGGGGGTGTGTTCCTATTATTGTTGTAAGAATTCCCATAAGAATTACCATAGCCGTTGCCATTATTATAAGGATATGGCCTATAGTTGTTACTATAATTGTTCCGGTAAGCATTGTTGTTGAAATTATTATTTTTAATGAAGTTTACATCAACATGTTCTTCTTGGGCAACCAATGAAGCTAACAGAACATTATTAGGATCAACATTTGTCCTACCATTCACAAGCATAGACATAATAGCATCAATCTTATCACTCAAGGAAGAGGTTTCTTCAACAGAATTTACCTTCTTACCTTGTGGAGCTCTTTCCGTGTGCCATTCAGAGTAATTAATCATCATATTATCAAGAAGCTTTGTTGCTTCACCAAGAGTGATGGACATAAAGGTACCTCCAGCAGCTGAATCCAATAGGTTCCGCGAAGAAAAATTCAGTCCTGCATAAAAGGTTTGGATGATCATCCAAGTAGTCAGTCCATGGGTTGGGCAATTTTTAACCAAGGATTTCATTCTTTCCCATGCTTGTGCAACATGCTCAGTATCCAATTGTTTAAAATTCATTATGCTACTCCTCAAAGATATAATTTTAGCAGGGGGATAATATCTACCAATAAAAGCATCCTTGCATTTAGTCCATGAATCAATACTATTCTTAGGCAGAGATAGCAAGCAATCTTTAGCTCTTCCTCTTAATGAGAAAGGAAACAATTTTAATTTTATAATGTCACCATCTACATCCTTATATTTTTGCATTTCACATAATTCAACAAAATTATTGAGATGGGCAGCAGCATCATCATAACTAACACCAGAAAATTGCTCTCTCATAACAAGATTCAGTAAAGCAGGTTTAATTTCAAAGAATTCTGCTGTAGTAGCAGGTGGAGCAATAGGTGTGCATAAGAAATCATTATTATTTGTGGTTGTGAAGTCACACAACTTAGTATTTTCAGGAGTACCCATTTTAGCAACAGTAAATAAAGCAAACTAGATAAAGTAAATGCAAGTAACTAATTTTTTGTGTTTTTAATATGGCAAACAAGATAGCAAATAAAGTAAAACTAGCAACTAATTTTTTTGTGTTTTGTTTTAGTGCAGCAAACAAAGTAGTAAATAAAATAAAGCAAGACAAAAACAAAGTAAAGAGATTGGATTGTGGAGACTCCCCTTGCAGCGTGTCTTGATCTCCCCGGCAACGGCGCCAGAAAAAGAGCTTGATACGCGTACATCACGTGTCCATTGGGAACCCCAAGAGGAAGGTGTGATGCGTACAGCGGCAAGTTTTCCCTCAGTAAGAAACCAAGGTTTATCGAACCAGTAGGAGCCAAGAAGCACGTTGAAGGTTGATGGCGGCGAGATGTAGTGCGGCGCAACACCAGGGATTCCGGCGCCAACGTGGAACCTGCACAACACAACCAAAGTACTTTGCCCCAACGAAACAGTGAGGTTGTCAATCTCACCGGCTTGCTGTAACAAAGGATTAGATGTATAGTGTGGATGATGATTGTTTGCAGAAAATAGTAGAGCAAGTATTGCAGTAGATTGTATTCGATTAAAAGAATGGACCGGGGTCCACAGTTCACTAGAGGTGTCTCTCCCATAAGATAAATAGCATGTTGGGTGAACAAATTACAGTTGGGCAATTGACAAATAGAGAGGGCATGACAATGCACATACATGATATGATGAGTATTGTGAGATTTAATTGGGCATTACGACAAAGTACATAGACCGCTATCCAGCATGCATCTATGCCTAAAAAGTCCACCTTCAGGTTATCATCCGAACCCCTTCCAGTATTAAGTTGCAAACAACAGACAATTGCATTAAGTATGGTGCATAATGTAATCAATAACTACATCCTCGGACATAGCATCAATGTTTTATCCCTAGTGGCAACAGCACATCCACAACCTTAGAACTTTCTGTCACTGTCCCAGATTTAATGGAGGCATGAACCCACTATCGAGAATAAATACCCCCTCTTGGAGTTAAGAGTTAAAACTTGGCCATAGCCTCTACTAATAACGGAGAGCATGCAAGATCATAAACAACACATAGGTAATAGATTGATAATCAACATAACATAGTATTCTCTATCCATCGGATCCCAACAAACACAACATATAGCATTACAGATAGATGATCTTGATCATGTTAGGCAGCTCACAAGACCCGACAATGAAGCATAATGAGGAGAAGACAACCATCTAGCTACTGCTATGGACCCATAGTCCAGGGGTGAACTACTCACTCATCACTCCGGAGGCGACCATGGCGGTGAAGAGTCCTCCGGGAGATGATTCCCCTCTCCGGCAGGGTGCCGGAGGCGATCTCCTGAATCCCCTGATACGTCTCCGACGTATCGATAATTTCTTATGTTCCATGCCACATTATTGATGATATCTACATGTTTTATGCACACTTTACATCATATTCGTGCATTTTCTGGAACTAACCTATTAACAAGATGCCGAAGTGCCAGTTGCTGTTTTCTGCTGTTTTTGGTATCAGAAATCCTAGTAAGGAAATATTCTCGGAATTGGACGAAATCAACGCCCAGGGTCCTATTTTGCCACGAAGCTTCCAGAAGACCGAAGAGTCAACGAAGTGGGGCCACGAGGTGGCCAGGAGGGCAGGCGGCGCGGCCCCACCCTTGGCCGCGCCGCCTGTCTCCCCTGGGCCCCTCGCCGCCCCCGACCTACCCTTCCGCCTACAAATAGCCTTCGTCGCGAAACCCCGCACCGAGAGCCACGATACAGAAAACCTTCCAGAGACGCCGCCGCCGCCAATCCCATCTCGGGGATTCAGAGATCGCCTCCGGCACCCTGCCGGAGAGGGGAATCATCTCCCGGAGGACTCTACGCCGCCATGGTCGCCTCCGGAGTGATGTGTGAGTAGTCTACCCCTGGACTATGGGTCCATAGCAGTAGCTAGATGGTTGTCTTCTCCTCATTGTGCTTAATTGTCGGGTCTTGTGAGCTGCCGAACATGATCAAGATCATCTATCTGTAATTCTATATGTTGTGTTTGTTGGGATCCGATGAATAGAGAATACCATGTTATGTTGATTATCAATTTATATCTATGTGTTGTTTATGATCTTGCATGCTCTCCGTTATTAGTAGAGGCTCTGGCCAAGTTTTTGCTATTAACTCCAAGAGGGAGTATTTATGCTCGATAGTGGGTTCATGTCTCCGTGAATCTGGGGAAGTGACAGAAATCTCTAAGATTATGGATGTGCTGTTGCCACTAGGGATAAAACATTGGTGCTATGTTCGAGGATGTAGTTACTGATTACATTACGCGCAATACTTAATGCAATTGTCTGTTGTTAGCAACTTAATACTGGAAGGGGTTCGGATGATAACCTGAAGGTGGACTTTTTAGGCATAGATGCATGCTGGATAGCGGTCTATGTACTTTGTCGTAATGCCCAATTAAATCTCACTATACTCATCATAATATGTATGTGCATGGTCATGCCCTCTTTATTTGTCAATTGCCCAACTGTTATTTGTTCACCCAACATGCTGTTTATCTTATGGGAGAGACACCTCTAGTGAACTGTGGACCCCGGTCCAATTCTCTATACTGAAATACAATCTACTGCAATACTTGTTCTACTGTTTTCTGCAAACAATCATCATCCACACTATACATCTAATCCTTTGTTACAGCAAGCCGGTGAGATTGACAACCTCGCTGTTTCGTTGGGGCAAAGTACTTGGTTTGTGTTGTGCAGGTTCCACGTTGGCGCCGGAATCCCTGTTGTTGCACCGCACTACATCTCGCCGCCATCAACCTTCAACGTGCTTCTTGACTCCTACTGGTTCGATAAACCTTGGTTTCTACTGAGGGAAACTTGCCGCTGTGCGCATCACACCTTCCTCTTGGGGTTCCCAACGGACGCGTGTCGAACGAAAAGACAATACGTCAACCACGCGCATCAAGCAAATTTCTGGCGCCGTTGCCGGGGAGATCCAGATACGCTGCAAGGGGAGTCTCCACATCCCAATCTCTTTTACTTTGTTTTTGTCTTGCTTAGTTTTATTTACTACTTTGTTTGCTGCACTAAATCAAAATACAAAAAAATTAGTTGCTAGTTTTACTTTATTTGCTATCTTGTTTGCTATATCAAAAACACAAAAAAATTAGTTACTTGCATTTACTTTACTTATTTCATTATGTTTCCTTTTAATTTTACCGTAAAAAATATGCCGGTAGGGCGCGGGTCTATAATTGGGAGAAATAATATAGAAGAATTTTTCAACCATGTTAGTACCGTTGATGATTTTGAAGATAGACACTTGGTAGACCTTGCTCCTACTTATGAAATTGCCGCTGCTGCTTTAGTTCGTATGATGGAAACTAAATTTGTTAATCTCAATCCTATAATCCAACACATGTTTCTTACACTCGGTGATATGGAAGAAGGGGAAAAGAAATATTTTGTTTTAGAAATCCTTCTTAGAGAATTTGGTGGTATAGCAAGAGAGGCTAGAAAGGTCTTTGCTAAATATAATATGCTTGGTTCTTATACCAATTTTGTTAGTCTCCTTGAAAAAATGGATATGGAGAGAATAAGGTACACTAATAATATTAATGATGGTGGGGAGATCAAAGCACCAATACCATGCAAGCTCCTAGCGATGAATGATGCACTAGAAAATAACTATGCTTGGCTTGTTCCTGAAAATTTGTTTGATGAGAGTAGCAAGCCCAAGACTAATGAAAAGGGAGACGCTAAAACTTATGTATCCAACATACTATGCATGGTTGATAAAACTCCACACCCCGCTGTAGATGCACCATCTATTGATAATACTTGATACACACTTTCTGCGCCTAGCTGAAAGGCGTTAAAGAAAAGCGCTTATGGGAGACAACCCATGTTTTTACTACAGTAATTTGTTTTTATTTTGTGTCTTGGAAGTTGTTTACTACTGTAGCAACCTCTCCTTATCTTAGTTTAGTGTTTTATTGTGCCAAGTAAAGTCGTTGATAGCAAGGTTCATACTAGATTTGGATTACTGCGCAGAAATAGATTTCTTTGCTGTCACGAATCTGGGCAAAACTCTCTGTAGATAACTCAGAAAATTATGCCAATTTACGTGAGTGATCCTCAGATATGTACGCAACTTTCATTTAATTTGAGCATTTTCATTTGAGCAAGTCTGATGCCTCAATAAAATTCGTCATTACGAACTGTTCTGTTTTTGACAGATTCTGCCTTTTATTTCGCATTGCCTGTTTTGATATGTTCGATGGATATTTTGATTCCATTGACTTTCAGTAGCTTTGTGCAATGTCTAAAAGTGTTAAGAATGATTATGTCACCTCTGAACATGTATATTTTGATTGTGCACTAACCCTCTAATGAGTTGTTTTGAGTTTGGTGTGGAGGAAGTTTTCAAGGATCAAGAGAGGGAGATGATACGACATGATCAAGGCGAGTGAAAGCTCTAAGCTTGGGGATGCCCCGGTGGTTCACCCCTGCATATATCAAGAAGACTCAAGCATCTAAGCTTGGGGATGCCCAAGGCATCCCCTTCTTCATCGACAACATTATCAGGTTCCTCCCCTGAAACTATATTTTTATTCCATCACATCTTATGTGCTTTGCTTGGAGCGTCGGTTTGTTTTTGTTTTTGTTTTGTTTGAATAAAATGGATCCTAGCATTCTTTGTGTGGGAGAGAGACACGCTCCGCTGTAGCATATGGACAAATATGTCCTTAGGCTCTACTCATAATATTCATGGCAAAGTTTCTTCTTCGTTAAATTGTTATATGGTTGGAATTGGAAAATGATACATGTAGTAATTGCTAAAATGTCTTGGATAATGTGATACTTGGCAATTGTTGTGCTCATGTTTAAGCTCTTGCATCATATACTTTGCACCTATTAATGAAGAAATACATAGAGCATGCTAAAATTTGGTTTGCATATTTGGTCTCTCTAAGGTCTAGATAATTTCTAGTATTGAGTTTGAACAACAAGGAAGACGGTGTAGAGTCTTATAATGTTTACAATATGTCTTTTATGTGAGTTTTGCTGCACCGCTTCATCCTTGTGTTTGTTTCAAATATCCTTGCTAGCCTAAACCTTGTATCGAGAGGGAATACTTCTCATGCATCCAAATACTTGAGCCAACCACTATGCCATTTGTGTCCACCATACCTACCTACTACATGGTATTTCTCCGCCATTCCAAAGTAAATTGCTTGAGTGCTACCTTTAAATTTCTATCCTCTACCTTTGCAATATATAGCTCATGGGACAAATAGCCTAAAAACTATTGTGGTATTGAATATGTACTTATGCACTTTATCTCTTATTAAGTTGCTTGTTGTGCGATAACCATGTTCCTGGGGACGCCATCAACTACTCTTTGTTGAATATCATGTGAGTTGCTATGCATGTTCGTCTTGTCTGAAGTAAGGGAGATTTACCACTAAAATGGTTAGAGCATTGCATAATGTTAGAGAAGAACATTGGGCCGCTAACTAAAGCCATGATCCATGGTGGAAGTTTCAGTTTTGGACAAATATCCTCAATCTCATATGAGAAAATTAATAATTGTTGAATGCTTATGCATATAAGAGGAGTCCATTATCTGTTGTCTATGTTGTCCCGGTATGGATGTCTAAGTTGAGAATAATCAATAGCGAGAAATCCGATGCGAGCTTTCTCCTTAGACCTTTGTACAGGTGGCATAGAGGTACCCCTTTGTGACACTTGGTTAAAACATATGCATTGCGATGATAATCCAGGTAATCCGAGCTAATTAGGACAAGGTGCGGGCACTATTAGTATACTATGCATGAGGCTTGCAACTTGTAGGATATAATTTACATAACACATATGCTTTATTACTACCGTTGACAAAATTGTTTCTTGTTTTCAAAACCAAAGCTCTAGCACAAATATAGCAATCGATGCTTCCCTCGTCGAAGGGCCTTTCTTTTACTTTTATGTTGAGTCAGTTCACCTATCTCTCTCCACCTCAAGAAGCAAACACTTGTGTGAACTGTGCATTGATTCCTACATACTTGCATATTGCACTTGTTATATTACTCTATGTTGACAATATCTATGAGATATACATGTTATAAGTTGAAAGCAACCGCTGAAACTTCATCTTCCTTTGTGTTGCTTCAATACCTTTACTTTGAATTATTGCTTTATGAGTTAACTCTTATGCAAGACTTATTGATGCTTGTCTTGAAGTACTATTCATGAAAAGTCTTTGCTATATGATTCATTTGTTTACTCATGTCATATACATTGTTTTGATCGCTGCATTCACTACATATGCTTTACAATAGTATGATCAAGGTTATGATGGCATGTCACTCCAGAAATTATCTTTGTTTATCGTTTACCTGCTCGGGACGAGCAGGAACTAAGCTTGGGGATGCTGATACGTCTCCGACGTATCGATAATTTCTTATGTTCCATGCCACATTATTGATGATATCTACATGTTTTATGCACACTTTACATCATATTCGTGCATTTTCTGGAACTAACCTATTAACAAGATGCCGAAGTGCCGCTTGTCGTTTTCGCTGTTTTTGGTTTCAGAAATCCTAGTAAGGAAATATTCTCGGAATTGGACGAAATCAACGCCCAGGGTCCTATTTTGCCACGAAGCTTCCAAGACCGAAGAGTCAACGAAGTGGGGCCACGAGGTGGCCAGAGGGCAGGCGGCGCGGCCCCACCCTTGGCCGCGCCGCCCGTCTCCCGGGGCCCTCGCGTCGCCCCTGACCTACCCTTCCGCCTACAAACAGCCTTCGTCGCGAAACCCCCAAAGATCGAGAGCCATGATACGGAAAACCTTCCGCAGACGCCGCCGCCGCCAATCCCATCTCGGGATTCAGGCGCTCGCCTCCGGCACCCTGCCGGAGAGGGGTCTCATCTCCCTGAGGACTCTACGCCGCCATGGTCGCCTCCGGAGTGATGTGTGAGTAGTCTACCCCTGGACTATGGGTCCATAGCAGTAGCTAGATGGTTGTCTTCTCCTCATTGTGCTTAATTGTCGGGTCTTGTGAGCTGCCGAACATGATCAAGATCATCTATCTGTAATTCTATATGTTGTGTTTGTTGGGATCCGATGAATAGAGAATACCATGTTATGTTGATTATCAATTTATATCTATGTGTTGTTTATGATCTTGCATGCTCTCCGTTATTAGTAGAGGCTCTGGCCAAGTTTTTGCTATTAACTCCAAGAGGGAGTATTTATGCTCGATAGTGGGTTCATGTCTCCGTGAATCTGGGGAAGTGACAGAAATCTCTAAGATTATGGATGTGCTGTTGCCACTAGGGATAAAACATTGGTGCTATGTTCGAGGATGTAGTTACTGATTACATTACGCGCAATACTTAATGCAATTGTCTGTTGTTAGCAACTTAATACTGGAAGGGGTTCGGATGATAACCTGAAGGTGGACTTTTTAGGCATAGATGCATGCTGGATAGCGGTCTATGTACTTTGTCGTAATGCCCAATTAAATCTCACTATACTCATCATAATATGTATGTGCATGGTCATGCCCTCTTTATTTGTCAATTGCCCAACTGTAATTTGTTCACCCAACATGCTGTTTATCTTATGGGAGAGACACCTCTAGTGAACTGTGGACCCCGGTCCAATTCTCTATACTGAAATACAATCTACTGCAATACTTGTTCTACTGTTTTCTGCAAACAATCATCATCCACACTATACATCTAATCCTTTGTTACAGCAAGCCGGTGAGATTGACAACCTCGCTGTTTCGTTGGGGCAAAGTACTTGGTTTGTGTTGTGCAGGTTCCACGTTGGCGCCGGAATCCCTGGTGTTGCACCACACTACATCTCGCCGCCATCAACCTTCAACGTGCTTCTTGACTCCTACTGGTTCGATAAACCTTGGTTTCTACTGAGGGAAACTTGCCGCTGTGCGCATCACACCTTCCTCTTGGGGTTCCCAACGGACGCGTGTCGAACGAAAAGACAATACGTCAACCACATGCATCAAGCAAATTTCTGGCGCCGTTGCCGGGGAGATCCAGACACGCTGCAAGGGGAGTCTCCACATCCCAATCTCTTTTACTTTGTTTTTGTCTTGCTTAGTTTTATTTATTAATTTGTTTGCTGCACTAAATCAAAATACAAAAAAATTAGTTGCTAGTTTTACTTTATTTGCTATCTTGTTTGCTATATCAAAAACACAAAAAAATTAGTTACTTGCATTTACTTTACTTATTTCATTATGTTTCCTTTTAATTTTACCGTAAAAAATATGCCGGTAGGGCGCGGGTCTATAATTGGGAGAAATAATATAGAAGAATTTTTCAACCATGTTAGTACCGTTGATGATTTTGAAGATAGACACTTGGTAGACCTTGCTCCTACTTATGAAATTGCCGCTGCTGCTTTAGTTCGTATGATGGAAACTAAATTTGTTAATCTCAATCCTATAATCCAACACATGTTTCTTACACTCGGTGATATGGAAGAAGGGGAAAAGAAATATTTTGTTTTAGAAACCCTTCTTGGAGAATTTGGTGGTATAGCAAGAGAGGCTAGAAAGGTCTTTGCTAAATATAATATGCTTGGTTCTTATACCAATTTTTTTAGTCTCCTTGAAAAAATGGATATGGAGAGAATAAGGTACACTAATAATATTAATGATGGTGGGGAGATCAAAGCACCAACACCATGCAAGCTCCTAGCGATGAATGATGCACTAGAAAATAACTATGCTTGGCTTGTTCCTGAAAATTTGTTTGATGAGAGTAGCAAGCCCAAGACTAATGAAAAGGGAGACGCTAAAACTTATGTATCCAACATACTATGCATGGTTGAGAAAACTCCACACCCCGCTGTAGATGCACCATCTCTTGATAATACTTGATACACACTTTCTGCGCCTAGCTGAAAGGCGTTAAAGAAAAGCGCTTATGGGAGACAACCCATGTTTTTAGTACAGTATTTTGTTTTTATTTTGTGTCTTGGAAGTTGTTTACTACTGTAGCAACCTCTCCTTATCTTAGTTTAGTGTTTTATTGTGCCAAGTAAAGTCGTTGATAGCAAGGTTCATACTAGATTTGGATTACTGCGCAGAAATAGATTTCTTTGCTGTCACGAATCTGGGCAAAATTCTCTGTAGGTAACTCAGAAAATTATGCCAATTTACGTGAGTGATCCTCAGATATGTACGCAACTTTCATTCAATTTGAGCATTTTCATTTGAGCAAGTCTGGTGCCTCAATAAAATGAGTTGTTTTGAGTTTGGTGTGGAGGAAGTTTTCAAGGATCAAGAGAGGGAGATGATACGACATGATCAAGGAGAGTGAAAGCTCTAAGCTTGGGGATGCCCCGGTGGTTCACCCCTGCATATATCAAGAAGACTCAAGCGTTTAAGATTGGGGATGCCCAAGGCATCCCCTGCTACATCGACAACATTATCAGGTTCCTCACCTGAAACTATATTTTTATTCCATCACATCTTATGTGCTTTGCTTGGAGCGTCGGTTTGTTTTTGTTTTTGTTTTGTTTGAATAAAATGGATCCTAGCATTCTTTGTGTGGGAGAGAGACACGCTCCGCTGTAGCATATGGACAAATATGTCCTTAGGCTCTACTCATAATATTCATGGCAAAGTTTCTTCTTCGTTAAATTGTTATATGGTTGGAATTGGAAAATGATACATGTAGTAATTGCTAAAATGTCTTGGATAATGTGATACTTGGCAATTGTTGTGCTCATGTTTAAGCTCTTGCATCATATACTTTGCACCTATTAATGAAGAAATACATAGAGCATGCTAAAATTTGGTTTGCATATTTGGTCTCTCTAAGGTCTAGATAATTTCTAGTATTGAGTTTGAACAACAAGGAAGACGGTGTAGAGTCTTATAATGTTTACAATATGTCTTTTATGTGAGTTTTGCTGCACCGCTTCATCCTTGTGTTTGTTTCAAATATCCTTGCTAGCCTAAACCTTGTATCGAGAGGGAATACTTCTCATGCATCCAAATACTTGAGCCAACCACTATGCCATTTGTGTCCACCATACCTACCTACTACATGGTATTTCTCCGCCATTCCAAAGTAAATTGCTTGAGTGCTACCTTTAAATTTCTATCCTCTACCTTTGCAATATATAGCTCATGGGACAAATAGCCTAAAAACTATTGTGGTATTGAATATGTACTTATGCACTTTATCTCTTATTAAGTTGCTTGTTGTGCGATAACCATGTTCCTGGGGACGCCATCAACTACTCTTTGTTGAATATCATGTGAGTTGCTATGCATGTTCGTCTTGTCTGAAGTAAGGGAGATTTACCACTAAAATGGTTAGAGCATTGCATAATGTTAGAGAAGAACATTGGGCCGCTAACTAAAGCCATGATCCATGGTGGAAGTTTCAGTTTTGGACAAATATCCTCAATCTCATATGAGAAAATTAATAATTGTTGAATGCTTATGCATATAAGAGGAGTCCATTATCTGTTGTCTATGTTGTCCCGGTATGGATGTCTAAGTTGAGAATAATCAATAGCGAGAAATCCGATGCGAGCTTTCTCCTTAGACCTTTGTACAGGCGGCATAGAGGTACCCCTTGGGCCGCGCCGCCCTAGTGTGGCGGCGCCCCGTGGCCCCACTTCGTCTTCCCTTCGGTCTTCTGGAAGCTTCGTGTGAAAATAGGCCCCTGGGCGTTGATTTCGTCCAATTCCGAGGATATTTCCTTACTAGGATTTCTGAAACCAAAAACAGCAGAAAACAGCAACTGGCTCTTCGGCATCTCGTTAATAGGTTAGTGCCGGAAAATGCATAAATATGGCATAAAGTATGCATAAAACATGTAGATATAATCAATAATGTGGCATGGAGCATAAGAAATTATCGATACGTCGGAGACGTATCAATAAACACCACATACTTACTCATGAGCTATAAAACATTGACACAAATCAGGGGTAATAAATTTTGAATTGTTTAAAGGTAGCACTCAAGCAATTTACTTTGGAATGGCGGAGAAATACCATGTAGTAGGTAGGTATGGTGGACACAAATGGCATAGTGGTTGGCTCAAGGATTTTGGATGCATGAGAAGTATTCCCTCTCGATACAAGGCTTAGGCTAGCAAGGCTATTTGAAACAAACACAAGTATAAAGCGGTACAACAAAACTCACATAAAAGACATATTGTAAGCATTATAAGACTCTACACCGTCTTCATTGTTGTTCGACCCATACTAGAAATTATCTAGACCTTAGAGAGACCAATTATGCAAACCAAATTTTAGCAAGCTCTATGTATTTCTTCATTAATAGGTGCAAAGTATATGATGCAAGAGCTTAAACATGAGCACAACAAATGCCAAGTATCAAATTATTCAAGACATTCTACCAATTACCACATGTAGCATTTCCCGTTTCCAACCATATAACAATTTAACGAAGAAGATTCAACCTTCGCCATGAACATTATGAGTAAAGCCTAAGGACATATTTGTCCATATGCAACAGAGGCGTGTCTCTCTCCCACACAATGAATGCTAGGATCCATCTTATTCAAACAAAACAAAAACAAAAACAAACAGACGCTCCAAGCAAAGTGCATAAGATGTGATGGAATAAAAATATAGTTTCACTAGAGGAACCTGATAATGTTGTCGATGAAGAAGGGGATGCCTTGGGAATCCCCAAGCTTAGACGCTTGAGTCTTCTTGAAATATGCAGGGGTGAACCACCGGGGCATCCCCAAGCTTAGAGCTTTCACTCTCCTTGATCATATTGTATCATCCTCCTCTCTTGATCCTTGAAAACTTCGTCCGCACCAAACTCAAAACAACTCATTAGAGGGTTAGTGCACAATCAAAATTCACATGTTCAGAGGTGACATAATCATTCTTAACACTTCTGGACATTGCACAAAGCTACTGAAAGTTAATGGAATAGAAAAATCCATCAAGCATAGCAAAACAGGCAATGCGAAATTAAAGGCAGAATCTGTCAAAACAGAACAGTCCGTAAAGACGAATTTTATTGAGGCACCAGACTTGCTCAAATGAAAATTCTAAAATTGGATGAAAGTTGCGTACATATCTGAGGACCACTCACGTAAATTGGCATAATTTTCTGAGTTACCTACAGAGAATTAGGCCCAGATTCGTGACAGCAAAGAAATCTGTTTTTGCGCAGTAATCCAAATCTAGTATGAACCTTACTATCAAAGACTTTACTTGGCACAAAAATGCAACAAAATTAAGATAAGGAGAGGTTGATACAGTAGTAACAACTTCCAAGACTCAAACATAAAATAAAAGTGCAGTAGTAAAAACATGGGTTGTCTCCCATAAGCGCTTTTTTTTTAACGCCTTTCAGCTAGGCGCAGAAAGTGTGTATCAAGTATTATCAAGAGACGAAGCATCAACATCATAATTTGTTCTAATGATAGAATAAAAAGGTAACTTCATTCTCTTTCTAGGGAAGTGTTCCATACCTTTCTTGAGAGGAAATTGATATTTAATATTACCTTCCTTCATATCAATAATAGCACCAACAGTTCGAAGAAAAAGTCTTCTCAATATAATGGGACAAGATGCATTGCATTCAATATCAAAGACAACAAAATCAATGGGGACAAGGTTATTGTTAACGGTAATGCGAACATTATCAACTCTTCCCAAAGGTTTCTTTGTAGAATTATCAGCGAGATTAACATCCAAATAACAATTTTTCAATGGTGGCAAGTCAAGCATATTATAGATTTTCTTAGGCATAACGGAAATACTTGCACCAAGATCACATAAAGCATTACAATCAAAGTCATTGACCTTCATCTTAATGATGGGCTCTCAACCATCCTCTAGCTTCCTAGGAATAGAAGCTTCGCGTTCTAATTTCTCTTCTCTAGCTTTTATGAGAGCATTTGTAATATGTTTCGTGAAAGCCAAATTTATAGCTCTAGCATTAGGACTCTTAGCAAGTTTTTGCAAGAACTTTATAAATTCAGAGATGTGGCAATCATCAAAATCTAAACCATTATAATCTAAATCAATGGGATCGTTATCCCCAATGTTGGAAAAAAATTCAGCAGTTTTATCACAGTGCGCTTTAAATAGCTTTAGCAGCTTTGTGCAGTTTTCCACGCTTTGCATTAGAAGTGGAAACATTGCCAACACCAATTCTTTTACCATTAATAGTAGGAGGTGCAGCAACATGTGGATCATTAGCATTACTAGTGGTGGTAATAGTCCAAACTTTAGCTATATTATCTTCTTTAGCATTTTCTTCTTTTTCCCACCTAGCACGCAATTCGGCCATCAATCTTATATTCTCATTAATTCTAACTTGGATGGCATTTTCTGTAGTAACAATTTTATTATTATGATTTTCATTAGGCATAACTTTCGATTTCAAAAGATCAACATCAGCAGCAAGACTATCGACTTTAGAAGCAAGTATATCGATTTTCCCAAGCTTTTCTTTAACAGATTTGTTAAAAGCAGTTTGTGTACTAATAAATTCTTTAAGCATGGCTTCAAGTCCAGGGGGTGTATTCCTATTATTTTTGTAAGAATTCCCATAAGAATTACCATAGTCGTTGCCATTATTATAAGGATATGGCCTATAGTTGTTACTAAAATTGTTCCGGTAAGCATTGTTGTTGAAATTGTTATTTTTAATGAAGTTCACATCAACATGTTCTTCTTGAGCAACCAATGAAGCTAACGGAACATTATTAGGATCAACATTAGTCCTACCATTCACAATCATAGGCATAATAGCATCAATCTTATCACTCAAGGAAGAGGTTTCTTCGACAGAATTTACCTTCTTACCTTTTGGAGCTCTTTTCGTGTGCCATTCAGAGTAATTAATCATCATATTATCAAGAAGCTTTGTTGTGTCGCCTAGAGTGATGGACATAAAGGTACCTCCAGCAGCTGAATCCAATAGGTTCCGCGAAGAAAAATTCAGTCCTGCATAAAAGGTTTGGATGATTATCCAAGTAGTCAGTCCATGGGTTGGGCAATTTTTAACCAAAGATTTCATTCTTTCCCAAGCTTGGGCAACATGCTCATTATCCAATTGTTTAAAATTCATTATGCTACTTCTCAAAGATATAATTTTTGCAGGTGGATAATATGTACCAATAAAAGCATCCTTGCATTTAGTCCATGAATCAATACTATTCTTAGGCAGAGATAACAACCAATATTTAGCTCTTCCTCTTAATGAGAAAGAAAACAATTTTAATTTTATAATGTCACCATCTACATCCTTATACTTTTGCATTTCACATAATTCAACAAAATTATTGAGATGGGCAGCAGCATCATCAGAACTAACACCAGAAAATTGCTCTCGCATAACAAGATTCAGTAAAGCGGGTTTAATTTCAAAGAATTCCGCTGTAGTAGCAGGTGGAGCAATAGGTGTGCATAAGAAATCATTATTATTTGTGGTTGTGAAGTCACACAACTTAGTATTTTCAGGAGTACCCATTTTAGCAACAGTAAATAAAACAAACTAGATGAAGTAAATGCAAGTAACTAATTTTTTTGTGTTTTTAATATGAGAAACAAGATAGCAAATAAAGTAAAACTAGCAACTAATTTTTTTGTGTTTTGATATAATGCAGCAAACAAAATAGTAAATAAAACAAAGCAAGACAAAAACAAAGTAAAGAGATTGGAGGTGGAGACTCCCCTTGCAGCGTGTCTTGATCTCCCTGGCAACGGCGCCAGAAAACAGTCTTGATACGCGTACAGCACGCGACCGTTGGGAACCCCAAGAGGAAGGTGTGATGCGTACAGCGGCAAGTTTTCCCTCAGTAAGAAACCAAGGTTTATCGAACCAGTAGGAGCCAAGAAGCACGTTGAAGGTTGATGGCGGCGGAGTGTAGTGCGGCGCAACACCAGGGATTCCGGCGCCAACGTGGAACCTGCACAACACAACCAAAGTACTTTGTCCCAACGTAACAGCGAGGTTGTCAATCTCACCGGCTTGCTGTAACAAAGGATTAGATGTATAGTGTGGATGATGATTGTTTGCAGAAAACAGTAGAACAAGTATTGCAGTAGATTGTATTCGATGTTAAGAATGGACCGGGGTCCACAGTTCACTAGAGGCGTCTCTCCGATAAGAATAAGCATGTTGGGTGAACAAATTACAGTTGGGCAATTGACAAATAAAGAGGGCATGACCATGCACATACATGATATGATGAGTATAGTGAGATTTAATTGGGCATTACGACAAAGTACATAGACCGCTATCCAGCATGCATCTATGCCTAAAAAGTCCACCTTCAGGTTATCATCCGAACCCCTTCCAGTATTAAGTTGCAAACAACAGACAATTGCATTAAGTATGGTGCGTAATGTAATCAACAACTACATCCTTAGACATAGCATCGATGTTTTATCCCTAGTGGCAACAGCACATCCACAACCTTAGAACTTTCTGTCACTGTCCCAGATTTAATGGAGGCATGAACCCACTATCGAGCATAAATACTCCCTCTTGGAGTTACTAGCAAAAACTTGGGTTTAGAGCCTCTACTAATAATGGAGAGCATGCAAGATCATAAACAACACATAGATAATAGATTGATAATCAACATAACATAGTATTCTCTACCCATCGGATCCCAACAAACACAACATGTAGCATTACAGATAGATGATCTTGATCATGTTAGGCAGCTCACAAGACCCGACAATGAAGCACAATTAGGAGAAGACGACCATCTAGCTACTGCTATGGACCCATAGTCCAGGGGTGAACTACTCACTCATCACTCCGGAGGCGACCATGGCGGTGAAGAGTCCTCCGGGAGATGATTCCCCTCTCCGGCAGGGTGCCGGAGGCGATTTCCTGAATCCCCCGAGATGGGATTGGCGGCGGCGTCTCTGGAAGGTTTTCCGTATCATGGCTCTCGGTACTGGGGGTTTCGCGACGAAGACCTTAAGTAGGCGGAAGGGCGGAGTCGGAGGGCTGACGGGGGCCCCACACGCTAGGGCCACGCGGGCCCCCGCCTGGGCCGCGCCGCCCTAGTGTGGCGGCGTCCCGTGGCCCCACTTCGTCTCTCCCTTGGACTTCTGGAAGCTTCGTGGCAAAATAGGCCCCTGGGCGTTGATTTCGTCCAATTCCGAGAATATTTCCTTACTAGGATTTCTGAAACCAAAAACAGCAGAAAACAGCAACTGGCTCTTCGGCATCTCGTTAATAGGTTAGTGCCGGAAAATGCATAAATATGACATAAAGTATGCATAAAACATGTAGATATCATCAATAATGTGGCATGGAACATAAGAAATTATCGATACGTCGGAGACGTATCAGCAGGCTGAGATCCGCCGGGGAAATTCCCTCTCGGAGGGGGAAATCGACGCCATCGTCACCGTCATCAAGCTGGACATCATCTCCATCACCATCGTCATCATCTCCATCATCATCACCACCATCTCCACCGCTGCACATCGTCACCGCTGTAACAATTTGGGTTGGATCTTGATTGTTTGATAGGGGAAACTCTCCCGGTATTGATTTCTACTTGTTATTGATGCTATTGAGTGAAACCATTGAACCAAGGTTTATGTTCAGATTGTTATTCATCATCATATCTCCTTTGATCATGTTCCATATGATGTCTCGTGAGTAGTTCGTTTAGTTCTTGAGGACATGGGTGAAGTCTAAATGTTAGTAGTGAATTATGGTTGAGTAATATTTAATGTTATGATATTTAAGTTGTGGTGTTATTCTTCTAGTGGTGTCATGTGAACGTCGACTACATGATACTTCACCTTTATGGGCCTAGGGGAATACATCTTGTATTCGTTTGCCAATTACGGGGTTGCCGGAGTGACAGAAACCTGAACCCCCGTTGGTATATCGATGTAGGAGGGATAGCAGGATCTCAGAGTTTAAGGCTGTGGTTAGATTTATCTTAATTACTTTCTTGTAGTTGCGGATGCTTGCAAGGGGTATAATCACAAGTATGTATTGGTCCTAGGAAGGGCGGTGCATTAGCATAGGTTCACCCACACAACACTTATCAAAACAATGAAGATTATTTAGCTATATGAAGCGAAAGCACTAGACTAAAATCCCGTGTGTCCTCAAGAACGTTTGGTCATTATAAGTAAACAAACCAGCTTGTCCTTTGTGCTAAAAAGGATTGGGCCACTCGCTGCAATTGTTACTCTCGCACTTTACTTACTCGTACTTTATTCAACTGCTACATCAAAACTCTCTGAATTCTTGTCTGTGAGCATTTACAGTGAATCCTTCATCGAAACTGCTTGTCAACACCTTCTGCTCCTCGCTGGGATCGACATTCTTACTTATCAAAAATACTACGATACACCCCCTATACTTGTGGGTCATCAGCCATCTCCATCGACGCCACCGCCTCCATCATGCACCGTGAGTAGTTCCCCCATGGACTACGGGTTCTAGCAGTAGCTAGTTGGTATTCTCTCCCCCATGTACTTCAATACAATGATCTCATGAGCTGCCTTACATGATTGAGATTCATCTGATGTAATCGGTGTTTTGTTTGTTGGGATCCGATGGATGATACATTATGATTAGTCTATCTATAAAGTTTGTGAAGTTATTGTTGCTGCAATCTTGTTATGCTTAATGCTTGTCACTAGGGCCCGAGTGGCATGATCTTAGATTTAAGCTCTATAATTATTGCTTAGATTGTATCTACAAGTTGTATGCACATGTCTATGTCCGGAACCAAAGGCCCCAAAGTGACAGAAATTGGGACAACTGTAGGGGAAGGCGTAGGTATGAGGATCACATGTTTTCACCAAGTGTTAATGCTTTGCTCCGGTGCTCTATTAAAAGGAGTACCTTAATAGCCAGTAGATTCCCTTGAGGCCCGGCTGCCACCGGCTGGTAGGACAAAAGATGTTGTGCAAGTTTCTCATTGCGAGCACGTACGACTATATATGGAAAACATGCCTACATGATTAATAATCTTGATGTTCTGTCTTAATGCTATTTCAATCCTATCAATTGCCCAACTGTAATTTGTTCACCCAACACTTGTCACTTGTTATTGGAGAGTTACCACTAGTGTCGATCGCTCGGAACCCCGGTCCATCTCTCATCATCATATACTCGTTCTATATGTCATTGGAAGTAGTATCAACTATTTTCTGGTGCCATTGCCTCTGTGTTACTATTACTGCTGTTGTGTTACTATTACTATTGCTCTCATATTACCGCTGCTTTCACATCACCCCTGTTACTAGTGCTTTTCCAGGTGCAGCTGAATTGACAACTCAGTTGTTAAGGCTTATAAGTATTCTTTACCTCCCCTTGTGTCGAATCAATAAATTTGGGTTTTACTTCCCTCGAAGACTGTTGCGATCCCCTATACTTGTGGGTCATCAGTGCCTGCACCTTGTCCTAATTAGCTTGGATTTACATGGATTATCATCGCATAACATATGTTTTAACCAAGTATCACAAAGGGGTACCTCTATGCCGCCTGTACAAAGGTCTAAGGAGAAAGCTCGCATTGGATTTCTCGCTTTTGATTATTCTCAACTTAGACATCCATACCGGGATAACATAGACAACAGATAATGGACTCCTCTTTAATGCATAAGCATTCAACAACAAATAATATTCTCATAAGAGATTGAGGATTGTTGTCCAAAACTGAAACTTCCACCATGGATCATGGCTTTAGTTAGCGGTCCAATGTTCTTCTCTAACAATATGCATACTCAAACCATTCAACTCATGATAAATCACCCTTACTTCAGACAAGACGAACATGCATAGCAACTCACATGATATTCAACAAAGGATAGTTGATGGCGTCCCCAGGAACATGGTTATCTCTCAACAAGCAACTTATTAGGAAATAAGATACATAAGTACATATTCAATACCACAATAGTTTTTAAGCTATTTTTCCCATGAGCTATATATTGCAAAGACAAAGGAATGGAATTTTTTAAAGGTAGCACTCAAGCAATTTACTTTGGGATGGCAGAGAAATACCATGTAGTAGGTAGGTATGGTGGACACAAATGGCATAGTTTTTGGCTCAAGGATTTGGATGCACGAGAAGTAATCCCTCTCAATACAAGGCTTAGGCTAGCAAGGTTGTTTGAAGCAAACACAAGTATGAACCAGTACAACAAAACTCACATAAAAACATATTGCAAGCATTATAAGACTCTACACTGTCTTCCTTGTTGTTCAAACCCTTACTAGAAAATATCTAGACCTTAGAGAGACCAATCATGCAAACCAAATTTTAGCAAGCTCTATGTATTTCTTCACTAATAGGTGCAAAGTATATGATGCAAGAGCTTAAACATGATCCATATGAGCACAACAATTTCCAAGTATCAAATTATTCAAGACATTATACCAATTACCACATGTAGCATTTTTCTGTTTCCAACCATATAACAATTAACGGAGTAGTTTCAACCTTTGCCATGAACATTAAGAATAAAGCTAAGAACATATGTGTTCATATGCAACAGCGGAGCGTGTCTCTCTCCCACACAATGAATGCTAGGATCCAATTTATTCAAACAAAACAAAAACAAAAACATACCGACGCTCCAAGTAAAGCACATAAGATGTGATGGAATAAAAATATAGTTTCACTATAGGAACCTGATAATGTTATCGATGAAGAAGGGGATGCCTTGGGCATCCCCAAGCTTAGATGCTTGAGTCTTTTTGAAATATGCAGGGATGAACCACGGGGGCATCCCCAAGCTTAGAGCTTTCACTCTCCTTGATCATATTGTATCATCCTCCTCTCTTGATCCTTGAAAACTTCCTCCACACCAAACTCAAAACAACTCATTAGAGGGTTAGTGCATAATCAAAAATTCACATGTTCAGAGGTGACATAATCATTCTTAACACTTCTGGACATTGCAAAAAGCTACTGAAAGTTAATGGAATAAAGAAATCCATCAAACATAGCAAAACCGGCAATGCGAAATAAAAGGCAGAATCTGTCAAAACAGAACAGTCCGTAAAGACGAATTTTTTAGGTGCACTAGACTTGCTCAAATTAAAATGCTAAAATTTAATGAAAGTTGCATACATATCTGAGGATTACTGACGTAAATTGGCAGATTTTTCTGAGTTACCTACAGAGAATACTACTCAAATTCGTGACAGCAAGAAATCTGTTTCTGCGCAGTAATCCAAATCTAGTATGAACCTTACTATCAAAGACTTTACTTGGCACAACAATGCAATAAAATAAAGATAAGGAGAGGTTGCTACAGTAGTAACAACTTCCAAGACTCAAATATAAAACAAAAGTGCAGAAGTAAAATCATGGGTTGTCTCCCATAAGCGCTTTTCTTTAACGCCTTTCAGCTAGGCGCAGAAAGTGTGTATCAAGTGTTATCAAGAGATGAAGCATTAACATCGGGGTTTGGAGTTTTCTCAACTATGCATTGTATCTTGTATATGTAAGTTTCAGAGGCTCCCTTTTCATTAGTCTTAGGCTTGCTATTCTCATCAAACAAATTTTTAGGGACAAGCCAAGCATAGTTATTTTCTAGAGCTTCATGCATTCCTAGGAGCTTACTAGGTATCGGTGCTTTAATCTCCCCACCATCATTAACATTATTAGTGTACCTTATTCTACCCATGTCCCTCTTTTCAAGTGTTCTTTTAAAATCAGTGAACAAACCAAGCCTCTTATGCTTAATAAAAACTTTTCTAGCTTCTTTAGCTACATCTTCAAATTCTCTAACAAGGACTTTTAAAACAAAATCTCTCTTTTCTCCCATCTCCATATCAGAAAGTGTAAGAAACATATGTTGTATTATGGGATGGAGATTAACAAATCTAGTTTCCAACATGTGTACTAAACAGGCAGAAGCACTTTCATAAGTAGGGACAGCTTTTACCAATGGTATATCTTCAAAATCTTCATCCATGCTAACATGGGTGAAAAATTCTTCTATATTATCTCTTCCAATGATAGACCCTTGTCCTACCGGTATATCTTTAAGAGTGAACTTAGGAGGAAACATGATGAAATAAAATAAAGTAAATGCAAGTAACTAATTTTTTGTGTTTTTAATATAGAGAACGCAAACAAGATAATAAATAAAATAATGGAAGTAACTAAATTTTTTGTATTTTGAAATAGTGCAGCAAACAAAGTAGTAAATAAAAGTAAAGCAAGACAAAAACAAAGTAAAGAGATTGGAAGTGAAGACTCCCCTTGCAGCGTGTCTTGATCTCCCCGGCAACGGCGCCAGAAATTTAGCTTGATACGCGTACAACACGCGTCCGTTGGGAACCCCAAGAGGAAGGTGTGATGCGTACAGTGGCAAGTTTCCCTCAGTAAGAAACCAAGGTTTATCGAACCAGTAGGAGCCAAGAAGCACGTTGAAGGTTGATGGCGGTGGAGTGTAGTGCGGCGCAACACCAGAGATTCCGGCGCCAACATGGAACCTGCACAACAAAACCAAGATACTTTGCCCCAACGTAACAGTGAGGTTGTCAATCTCACCGGCTTGCTGTAACAAAGGATTAGATGTATAGTGTGGATGATGATGTTTGCAGAAAATAGTAAGAACAATGTTTGCAGTAGATTGTATTCGATGTAAAGAATGGACCGGGGTCCACAGTTCACTAGTGGTGTCTCTCCCATAAGAAATAGCATGTTGGGTGAACAAATTACAGTTGGGCAATCGACAAATAAAGATGGCATGACAATGCACATACATATTATGATGAGTAGTGTGAAATTCAATTGGGCATTACGACAAAGTACATAGACCGCTATCCAGCATGCATCTATGCCTAAAAAGTCCACCTTCGGGTTAGCATTCGCACCCCTTCCAGTATTAAGTTGCAAACAACAGACAATTGCATTAAGTATGATGCGTAATGTAATCAACACAAATATCCTTAGACAAAACATTGATGTTTTATCCACAACCTAGCTTAGAACTTTCTGTCACTGTCCCAGATTTAATGGAGGCATGAACCCACTATCGAACATAAATACTCCCTCTTAGAGTTACAAGTATCAACTTGGCCAGAGCCTCTACTAGCAACGGAGAGCATGCAAGATCATAAACAACACATAGATGATAGATTGATAATCAACATAACATAGTATTCGATATTCATCGGATCCCAACAAACGCAACATGTAGCATTACAAATAGATGATCTTGATCATGTTAGGCAGCTCACAAGATCCGACAATGATAGCACAATGAGGAGAAGACAACCATCTAGCTACTGCCATGGACCCATAGTCCAGGGGTGAACTACTCACACATCACTCCGGAGGCGACCATGGCAGTGAAGAGTCCTCCGGGAGATGATTCCCCTCTCCGGCAGGGTGCCGGAGGCGATCTCCTGAATCCCCCGAGATGGGATTGGCGGCGGCGTCTCTGGAAGGTTTTCCGTATTGTGGCTCTCGGTACTGGAGTTATTATCGACGAAGGCTTCTTATAGGCGGAAGGGTAGGTTTAGGGGCGACGCGAGGGGCCCACACAACAGGGCCGCGCCGCCCAAGCCCTGGCCGCGCCGCCCTGGCGTGTCGCCGCCTCGTCGCCCCACTTCGTTTCCCTTTCGGACTTCTGGAAGCTTCATGGAAAAATAAGACCCTGGGCGTTGATTTCGTCCAATTCCGAGAATATTTCCTTACTAGGATTTCTGAAACCGAAAACAGCAGAAAACAGCAACTGGCTCTTCGGCATCTCGTTAATAGGTTAGTGCCGGAAAATGCATAAATATGACATAAAGTATGTATAAAACATGTAGGTATTGTCATAAAACAAGCATGGAACATAAGAAATTATCGATACGTTGGAGACGTATCAAGGTATCATCACCATCATCATCAACCGCTAGCTGCATCTGCATCACAATCATCATTCCCATCTCCTTTACCACCTTCTTGTTGTAATTCCAATTTTCATTGTTGATTTGCACTAGAATTCATCCTTGTATCTATATTCTTATGATGATATTATTGATTTCATCTGTGTGCGAGTAGTTTACCTTGTTCTTTGGGATACTGAGAAACCCTAGCAATACTATGATGTGAAATAAAGACGATCTATAATTTCACTTCATGAGCATGTATTAGTTTCCTCTCTAGATATTATGTGAAGTGCACCATGTAATATTTGCCTAGCATACTATAGAAGAAACTACTCTTGGTCATGTGGTGGTATGTATGGTGATAATTGACATAATGTGATGGCATGCTGTTCACATGGGTAATGCAGATAAGAGGAGATTCACTAAGCTCATATCAATATCCATGGGAAAACCCTTAATTGTGAGGGATCAGAGTGCCTTGTTTACGATCAATGGAGTGGTTATTTTAGGATGAAATAGCATATGTCTTTCTGTGATAATCTTATTATAGAGGTCCTCCCATACAAGCACACGAAGAACAATATAGACTCATCTTATTCCATAAGTAGTACCAATGCTAGTGGTGGATCCTACAATCCCTAAGAATGCTTAAGCCTTCTTCAAAATTTATTATATTTTACATAGCTATTGTCTCTTTGTTTGGACTCTTTGGTTTTAACACTCTTTGGTTTTAAGTACTACTCTTTCACACACAACACCATTCTCTAAAAACACTCATACTTGGAATCAAAGGTAACTTACAAGTATATTTTGGTAAAGGGTAGCGAGGGGTATAAAGACCTCTACCAATAACTCTCCATGGTTTGATACTCTTACTTTTGAAACTAGCTACAATATACATGTGCACGTGCAGTTATCAGCCGGGCCGGCAAGATTTGCGGCGAAGGTAGTCGGTAGGCGGGAACAAAGGGGAGGGGGAATGTCCTTCGCGCCAACGTCTCGCATAGATGAGGATCGCCTCTGGTACGGCCCTAGAATTTATTCTTTTGTGGGTTGGAAGGCTGTGTTTACCTACCCCTTAAAAATATTAAGGTTTTGGCGAATATACGGAATCTAGCGATGTTTTTTTCTATCCAAAACCGCATATGAGCGAATTATATGCGGATTGGATCAATATGAAAAATCTACTAGATATACCTTGCTTGGCCGTGCGAGACTCCGGGCGGCTGCGATGCTCTTCTCTAGTTCAGTATTGCTGATGGGCTGGCTGGTGTGGCCGCATGGCAGCGTGGCCTCGGCAAATCCTTGGTGTAACGAGAAATCTGGACACCTGGAGAAGAATGGAAAATGCAGGTTGTAGGCCGTAGGACCCTATGTGGCACACAAAGAAAAGAATCGCTCCCTTTTTCTCCAGACCATACGGAGAAGAAAACCTAAAATACGTACTTCCTCTGATTCATATGACTTAAGTACTTGACACTAATAAAGATGTATCTAGACACATTTTAACTATAGATACATCTATTTTAGTGGCAAGTAATATGGATCAGAGGGAGTACAAAAGAAACAAAATAGGTTAGCAACTCTGATTTGATTATTTCGTTGTTGACGGAACTTAACATGCTTGTTGATAGACACATCTGACGGACGTCGTTTCACCGAATCGGATCTGGTTCCCCTTACATGGTGGCGATGCCATAGGACGGGGACGGCATCAACCACAATTATATGCTCTACCCATCGTCCGACCGACGAGGAATGCGTGGCGATGTGGACAATTTTTTGAAAACAAAAGCAAAAGCTTTGCCTATTTCATTGATCAAGAAGAATTTCTTACGGTTACAAAATAGCCAAGAAGGCTAGGATACAAAAGCCTACTCTCGCGACATAATAGCACTCAAATGATTTGCTCCCACGGCCGCCCAAAGAGAGGTGTTTCACTTGATAGCCGCAAGCACCATGGTGGGCATCGAAGCAAATTTTTTGAATACCCAGGCATTCCGCTCATTCCAAATCTCCCAAGCCACAAGCAAACACAAGGTAGAGAGTCTTTTCGTCTCGTCGTCCTTCCCACCCCTGCAAGTAAGCACCACCGCTCCTTGACCGATGCAAAATTGCTCCAAGGTGAGATGTCCATATGAAATAGGCCAAGCCACTCCTTCATTCCCTTCCAAACTCGGATAGAATACCGACATTTGAGCATGATGTGCGCCACGGTTTCTGGCTCACGCTTGCATGTAAGCCTATCTGCCGTCCATAAGCGATCTTGGAGGATCAACCAAGCGAAGAAATTGCACTTAGATGTGCCCAATTATCCCAAACAGATGCCTTTATGAAGGTGTTGGTAGGCGCCTCAAAGTGTATCAAATAGGCCGAGGTGGCGGAATATCTTCCATCACTTATGTGCTTCCAAGAAATTGTGTATCCCGAGTGTTTCATAAGATGAATGGCTTTGAATCTTGCTCCAAAGAGCATAGAACTCAGATATGTGGCTAGCCGAAATGCCTCCTCTCATAGCAAGGTTCCTTATCCGAAAATCATCATTTCGTGTGCCTTATGAACGAGAAGTCTTTTGCTTTGATATGGCAAGAAGGGAAGACGCTATGTCTCTCGGTTTCATCCCATCAAGCCAAGGCGCATGCCAAAAATTTGCGGTCTTCCCATCTCCGACGGTAATGTTGATGGAGGCATAGAATAACTCCATGTCCTTATCGTCGCATGGGTGTCCCAAGCCCACCCAAGCTCGCTCCGGTTCCAACCACTCATACCAAGGCCATCTTGGCCTCAAGGCCCTTGCACATTTCCCGAGGTCCAACTCTTCAAGCCCTCCCATATTCTTTGGGGCACTCACGAGGTCCCACTTAACCTTGCATTTGCCACCGAAAACCTTATCGGAGGCCGCCCAAAGGAAAGCACACTCGAGCTTTAGCATAGCTTTCATGATGCTTAATGGAGGAGATAAAGCAGTTAAGGGATATATTGCTTGGGAGGTAGTCACGGATTTTATGAGGGTCGTTCTACTGGGGGTGGTGACATATTTTTCTTGCCCAATAGAAAGCTTCTTTGCAATCTTGTCCACAATAAACTGAAAATCCACCCCACGAAGACGGTGGACCGAGAGCGGTAATCGCAAAGTACCGAATTGAGAACCAGAAACGCAAGGCGGGGAAACCATGGAGAATGGCATCAAGATCTAGCAGGTAGACTGCACGAAATTCATCTAGACCGATGCTCAAATAAGAAACCCTCAAAACTTGTGTTTATCCAGCACCGGTCTGGTAGTGTATATATGAGCCTTATTAGGTGTAGAAATCGTAGATGCGCCTGTACCTGGAGACCGGAACTGATACATACCCGTGATGGTAAAAGCTTTGTACTACTCACTGGGGATAAATAAATACAGAGATATATATAGATAAGTACAATTTAATTATAGGGTGTGCCTATGTCTGATTTTCTTAAGTCTCAGTCACCTCACAAAAGTGTAACTCCAGTTCAAAAAAATGTGTAACTCGAATTAGTTGCACTTTTCTAGTAGAAAAGTGCAATGTGTAACTCGAATTAGTTGCACTTTTCTAGTAGAAAAGTGCAATTGCACTTTTTTGACAGAAAAGTGCAACTCAAATTCATTTTTGTGGGTGACTGAGACTTAAGAAATTCTCGACATAGCAAAACCGTTAATTATAAGTATTACAGTAGTATAAAAATCCATGTTTGTTTAGGATGCACAATATACTACTTGTCAATGTAATTTACTGGAAATTCAGCTTGTCAACAATATCGTAACTGAATTCGATCACACATGTACACGTGTAACAAAAGAGAAACCTAATGCACACACAGAAGGTCGCCCGCCTTTGGCCACCTCTGCCATCTTCTCCAGCCGGCCGCGCATCCTTTGGTCAGCATCGCCAAGCCGAGGCGCCGATGATGGCACGGTCCTGCCAGCCAAGTAGGAGGCAGCCTTTGTCCTCGTTGAGCCGGTATCCATCGCCGGCGCCGTAGAGTCCCAAGAGAACCTGGCTCTGGCCGACGGCGGCCGGGCTGAGCGGCACGGCCTCGAATCCACGGCCCTCCATGATGCGGCGCCACCGGTCCAGTCGCTCGTGTCGCGCAATCCGCTCGGCGCCCTCGCACGCCACCACGTTGCGGATCTCTGGAGCCAGAAGGCACTGCTCTACCTTCATACGCGGCGCTGAGTCCGCCGGGAACGTCGCGTCGAGCGAGTCGAAGATCGCTGAGTAGTAGTGCAAGGCCTCCAAGAACCTGTAGACGAATTCGTTGATCAAATTTAACATTTAGCTGTGCACTATTATCCTGTCGCACGTTTCTAGCTTATTCTCACAATTCATACTACATGGTTTATGAAGAACAAACAAACTGGGAACAAACTAAATGAAGAGGAATCTAATTTTGTGCCTACCTGCCCAAGAAGTATGGTCCGTTGTGCCCGGCCTCCTGTTCAACGAGCGTCATGATTTTGGGCGCCTGGTCCCGGATCATGGACAGCAATGGGCCGAGGTGAGCGCCGGGGACGCGATGGAGGCGGTTCACTGTGTTCACCGCCAGTGCCTCACCGACGCGCCGCTGCAGAGCGGCAGGGCGCAGTCGCTCCAGCTTGTCCGCCACGGCGGCGTGGAACTCAAACGGCACGCGCAGCGACGCGGCGAGGGAAGCGAGATGCCGCCCGGTCTCCCTCACCGCTGTGGCCGGGTAGCCCACTCCTGTCAGCCTCAGCATGGGCGGGCCACCCGGCCGGGCCGCGAGCGCCTGGAGAAACGCCGGCCACTGGTAGCCCTGGAGGATGTCGAGGTCGATGACATGAACGCGGTCCTCCCCGTGGAAGGCCTCGAAAATGGCCTGGTTTGCAGTGAAGTGAGCAAACTTGATGTAAGGGCACGCCTGGTACAGGATCTGGTAGATCTTCAGGGTGTCCGGCGATGGCGGAAAGGGGTAGGGGGCACCAGCACCGCGTGGGGAAACGGCGGTTGCGGAAGAGGAGGAGAGGCGAGCGGCGAGAGCGTCCGCGAAGTAGGAGGCGACGCGCTGCATGGAGTCGCCGAGTGGGGAGGCGATGCAGCGGAGAAGGTGGAGATGTCGGAGCGCGGAGGGCTGGTCGCCCTTAGACACGAAGTCGGCGCACGCAAGCAGCAGGTGCACCAGCTGAAGACCGCTGTCCTGTTCCTGCATGGACTAGGATTGTTAGGGGACGTACGTACTCATAGTCTGCTAGCTATATGAGAGTATACGTACTACTTAGGATTTACTCTACGTTTGCTTGGAAAAAGTTCGATTGCAAGAGTGTAAATATCTGTTGTGTTGGTGGCTTGGTGGCACTCATGCGCAAATCGTTCATATGGCAGTAAATTGGGCTTTAAGGGGAACAAACCAAAGCGCTATGATTTTACTTGAAGTAACTGTGTGTATGACAGTAAATTCATACGAAGATTCAAACTCAGAGCAGCATGGATGCATCAACCCATCCCAACCAACGCGCTATGCCTTAATTCACAATCGTACTGTATGTGGATTCGAGGAAGTCGGAACTCTGTATAATTATAGGAAGGCGGTAAGGTGTTCAAGTTTGTTAGGGTACACCGCTCCCTCCATCCCAAAATAAGCTGCTCAAGTTTATCTTTTTAGTGTGTAGATATATTCATATGTTGAAAAACTTAACTTGATTATTTTGAGACAAGGGGAGTACTAATTTTCCAGCGGAAAATATATTACTAGTATTGTAGGGTGGCCGCGCGTGTCTCCATCCCTTGTTGAAGCGTGTCATGGACACCCCCTGTTCACTCCCCTCCGAGTACCAGGGGAAACCCTACGTCCAGTTCGCTGGATCAGCGCGTCACTTCTTGAAGGTACTGCTTTGCTACTTAGTGATCTGAGGTGCTTGTAGCATGGTGATGAGACAACTTCAGAGGTCACAACAGTTGGTGGTTGCCATTGTCTGGTCGATCTATCTTTGGCTTCCTTTCTACCTTTTTCTTTTTCTTTTCTATTGGGCATGTTTGTGTTGTTTCCCTAGCATTTTCTTTGCTCAATGTCTAGTATGATGCGGTTGCTTTATTTATAAAACGGGACGAAATTCTATGTCGAGGATTTATCCTATATATAAAATCGGAAAATTTTGAGATTTCACATTCTAGTATATCTATTTTCTGGAAAACAAAGTTCAGTTTTGCCCTTGAATTTGCTTTGTTAGAAGCCTTCATCACTAGCTAGTTATCCATTCTTACTTTCTTAGAAGTTGCTTCATGTAATTTACAGCTACGAAAAGATTCGAAAATGCTACTGCACTAAGCAATGGCGGACCGGCTGCTGGTGCACCAAGTAGGAGTTATATATAGTCCTCTAAATATGTTTTCCACACGTTCATCAGTTTACCAGTAGAGCGTCCAAGCTAGCTTGATTGTCAGGTATGCATATACGCGTGCTAGCTGCAGACACTGTGGCCTGTAAAAAAGATTAGGCTCTTCTAGAAAGTTTCAATTTCGGCGATAAATATCCCTGCCAGCTTCTACGCAAAATTCTAATCAGAAAAGACCATGGCTACTTTTGGCATGCATGTTGAGATAACACCTCCGTTTCCAGCTAAAAAGAAGTTAACACCTACGACAATACTGCAGTCTCCTTTGGGCGAGCGAGCTAATTTACTTATGTATATACCACACGTACGGAATGAATGGACTGTGACCATTTGGACAACATATCGTGTCTACGTACTGTAATCCAAATCCAAGGACTTGTAAAGTAAAGCATAAATGATGCATGACTGCAAATTAAGTTTGCGTGAGGAAACGTATCATATGCATAGATGCACGCTGTGTTACTTACCTGCTCAACCTCTGACTGGATCACCGACCCCAGCATGCTGTGTAAGGAGGAAGAATCTCTCCATTGCTCTGGCTTTGCCATTTGGTGCTGCAGTGACAAGCCTTGTGCATCTCCGAACTGGCTCGCGTAGTACAGGTGATCTTGATCTGGCTGATGTGAGACTGCCCCCAGCTGAGCACCGCCGGCCAAGACCGCGGCTGCTCCCGCCCCATCCTCACCTCCATACCCCGGCTCCGGCATCGCCAGGCACTCCGAGAGCGTCGGCAGCTGCGAAGACGTCAGAGCACTGGCGCTCTGGCCAGCAGCAGCCTTCTCTGGCAGCTGGTACGCTAGGTACCCTTCTTCCACAAAGGGGTCCATGGACGGCAGAGGGAGATTCTCGCCATGAACGACGTAGGACGAGGAGCAGGAGAGGGAGGATGGGCCGTTGCTTTGCCTGCTGCTGTTGTTGTTATTGATGTACACCTTGTGGAGTGGGCTCATCGACGATTTGCCCTTGTTGGCAAGGTTGTTGTACTGCGTTTGGGGGCTCGCTGCCTCCACCCCATGCACGTAGCCCTGGTGGCTTGTGCTGTTGTACAGGTTGGAGAAGGTTGTCCTCCTTGGGGAAGAGACCAACTCTCTCTTAGGGGAGGACACCATGTAGTCTCTCTTGGGTGAAGACAACATGTAGTCTCTCTTTGGTGAAGACAGCATGTAGTCTCTCTTTGGGGAGGACACCATGTAGTCCCTCTTGGGGGAGGAGACCATAAAATCTCTCAAAGGGCTGAAGTCCCTCCTAGGAGAAGAAGACATCAAGAAGTCGGCACCGGACCCGGCGCCGATCTGGTCGGCAAAGAGAGACTCCCACATAGCAAGGTCAGGTGACTGGATCTCACCATCCATGTCCCCATCGAACCTGAGGGCTTGTAAGCCAGCTAAGGCGTCGATGGCATCGGGATCGGTGGAAGAAGCAACAACGTTCGACTCGGAGAACGAAGCGGTGGGCGATGTTGGAGCTTGTTGGTGCTGTAGCTTCGTGCCGGAGGTCATGTCCGTGCTGCAATTCAATGTCCCCATGCTTGAGCACATGAGAGAGTGTATGCCGATCACGCCTCCCAACTACAGCAGCAATGATGCATAACAGAAAAATCACCAACTGCTCAAATGGGCATGGATAAAGATTTTTAGGTATCTAGCTGGTCTCATAAAACCAGGTTCATAGAGAAGGAAAGAGGAGGTAAATGAGAGATGAAGGTTGGAATGTCCAGCTTCTCTTTGTCTACCTTAATTTGATGATAGGTGTTGAGAGGGACCATAAAGAGGAGCTAGCAAGAAGCGTGTGCCCTGCAATATGAATGGACGTGCTTGGAGGCATCATGTTGTTCTGTACGCACATCACGTCTCAAGGCGGTGTTTTGGTCTGTTGCTAAAAATTAAAGTATACGATAGTATGCTTTGGCTAAATTCCTTCTGTTCTCTTTTGTTGTTGGCTACTGCTTATTGGTGAATGGTATCTGTGCAAACAAAACGATAAAACTGGTCTCACAAGAAACCAGATCATCCAAAGTAAAAGAGACAATAGAGTCGCCTGGGAGGAAACCTATGGCACCTTTGATGAAGAAATGTGGAGAGAGAGAGAGAGAGATACTCCGTAGAAAGAAAGTCTGTTTGCGGCATTGTTAATGCTAGTTTTTCTCTCGTAAATTGAGCTAGTTAATTAAGTCTCTGGAGTAAGAGAACGTCCTTGCTATTCCTTTGTTTGCATGCAACACCATCGATCAAAACAAAGCAAGCAACCCGGGCATGCATTGGGCAGCGTTAATTACCGTGATTAAGACTACCTACAATAAAAACTATAGGCGTTAATTACCGTTTCCCCTGCCGCTGCCTCAAAGGAGGCGACGCGGGGGGCTGTAGGTAAACTTGTGTTCTCTTTATGGTGTACTGCTCTCTCCATTTGTAAAAAAAAGCTATGCCTCCTGGAGACCGACATAGTCTCTATTATCTACGATTCAAGGAATAAGTGTTCTCGTTTTACGTGTTTTTTGTTTGACTAAGTATTACTTTAAATATATAAAGATTGTTTGTATGAAATTAACATCATTAGAAAGTGCTTTTCAATACGAATCCAACGATACTAATTACATATAATATAACCAAGATTTTATTGCTCAATTTTTATGATCAAAGTCCATCTTGGAATATGCGTGCGCCTTATTTCTTGGGACGGAGGTAGTACTATGCATCTTTGACCATTAATGCTTTTAGACATAAGTAGTGCAAAAGTTGTTAAAGTTTGTATTAGGCTGGCCATAGTGGTAAGTACCATGTAGTATCATGCATATAATACTTGTGTATGGTACTATCTAATTTGTTTTTCATTTTTGGTGGCTTGCCACGCTTATCACGTGGTTGTATGGTACTATCTCTATAGTGGTTAGTATCATGAAGTACTCCCTCCGTCTCGGTTCACAGGGCTCAAATCGTTTTGCATCAGGACCAAGACGTTTTTTCATTGGACGCTCAAAACACTCTCAAGTGTTGCATGCATTTACTTTGGAGAAGTAACCCCTCTAATTACTCCTCAATTAGAGGCGCATGCATAGGTTAGTGGTGTTTCCCATCAACATGCAGCCAGCCCGGCATGCAAACTTGTTTCAATTCCCACCCCAACCGCATGAATCAAGGTGTTTCTAGTGAGCTAAAAAGGGAGAAAGGGGAATGGAGTGTAATTAGAGGAGGTTACTACTCCTAATTAATTGCATGCAGGCCTTAGAAGAGAGCTAATGTGGGATAAATGTTTTTTTCAAACTGAGCCTTGTGAACCGGGACGGAGGGAGTAGTATCATAATCATGTTATATTTATTGCTTTTTAGAATCTCAATGCAAATTTATGCACAAGATTTGTTTGATATTAATTTTTCTCGTGACATGCGCTATGATACAGTATCAACCTATGTTACACCCTCCGTATCGGTTTAAGAGGCATGCACGTAGTTTAAGAAATTACTTTAATCATTATTTTGGTCAATAAAATATAGATTATATATCATCAAAATTATATCATTGGAAACCTCTTTTGAATACGAAGCTAATGGTATAAATTTTGTAGACATAAAATTTATATTTTGTTGACCAAATGGATGGTCAAACTTTATCTTAAACTGCCCGCGTGCCTGTTAAACTTGGGTGACATGACCGTTGGGCGAGGCTCTGGCGACTCGGGTGGCGATCTCGCCACCCCAATGTCGACGATGGATCAGAAGGAAAGCAATGAAGATTGTTCGCCAGCGTGGCTCTACGGGAGTCGGTTCTGGATGTTGCAGTCTTCAGATGAGGAGGAAGAAGGGGAAGAGGAGGTGGTTTCATCGGCCACGGACATCGACAAGACCTTGAGGTATCTATGTCGCACGCCATCGCCGGTGAGTGGCAGAGATATCGTCGAAGACTCGTCGGAGCTGCCATGGCGAACCCTCAAAAGGATCAAGAGGCGTGATGATCAACGTATGGCGACCAAGGCGGCTATGGCGCTCACGTCACACGAAGGTACGAATTCGCCGTTCTCCTTGTCGCTGGATAAGATCTCTGGTAAGACTGAGGTTCAAATCAAGCCGGCCATGGAACCGTCGGTGTTCTTGGACAACAGTACGGAGGGGTGGACCATCGTTCGCCGAAGGCGTTGGTTGCCAGTGATCGATGATACGTCCAAAACGTATCTACTTTCCCGAACACTTTTGCTATTGTTTTGCCTCTAATTTGTGTATTTTGGATGCAACTAACACGGACTAACACTGTTTTCAGCAGAACTGCTCTGGTGTCTCGTTTTTGTGCAGAAATCCAACTTTCGGGAAAAACCTCGGAATTTATGCAGAAGGCCCTATTTTCCCAGGAAACTAACGGAGCCAGAAGGGCAATTGAAGTGGAGGCCCGAGGGCCCCACACCATAGGGCGGCGCGGCCCAGGGGGGGCCCGCGCGGCCCTGTGGTGTGGCCCCCTCGGCCGGCCTCCGACGCCCTCCTTCGGACTACTTATTCGCCTCGACCTAAAAACACCGGAGAGGTCGAAGTCGCGTAAACCCTCCGTAACGCCGCCACATCGCGAAACTCCGTCGCGGGAGCCGAAGTCTCCGTTACGGCACTCCGCCGGACGGGAATTGGAGGAGATCATCACCGCCATCACCGCCAACGCCTCTACATCAACCAGCCATGTTTCCCCCATCCATGTGTGAGTAATTCCCCCGCTGTAGGCCGAAGGGGATGGTAGGGATTGGATGAGATTGGTCATGTAATAGCATAAGATTGTTAGGGCATAGTGCCTAGTGTCCGTTATTGGTACTTTGATGATATTGTTGCAACTTGTTATGCTTAATGCTTGTCACTAGGGCCCGAGTGCCATGATCTCAGATCTGAACATGTTATTGCTTCATCAAGATAATCATTGTTTATGGTCTTACCTATAAGTTGTATACACATGTCGCTGTCCGGAACCGATGGCCCCGAAGTGACAGAAATCGGGACAACCGGAGGGAATGGTAGCGATGTGAGGATCACATGTGTTCACGGAGTGTTAATGCTTTGCTCCGGTACTCTATTAAAAGGAGTACCTTAATATCCAGTAGTTTCCCTTGAGGCCCGGCTGCCACCGGCTGGTAGGACAAAAGATGTTGTGCAAGTTTCTCATTGCGAGCACGCACGACTATATATGGAACACATGCCTATTGATTGCTTTGTACTTGGACACCGTTTTATTATTATCTGCAAATGCCCTGCTATGATTGTTACATGAGTTTCTCTCATCCATGCAACGCCCGTCATCCGTCCCCGTGCCTACAGTATTTTAATCTTGCTGTTTACTATAATCACTACTGCTGTCTCTGTTACTCTGCTGCTGTTATTTCACTACTGCTACTGCTATAAAACTGTTACTACTGATAAACTCTTGCGAGCAAGTCTGTTTCCAGGTGCAACTGAATTGACAACTCCGTTGTTAAGGCTTCCAAGTGTTCTTTGTCTCCCCTTGTGTCGAATCAATAAATTGGGTTTTACTTCCCTCGAAGACTGTTGCGATCCCCTATACTTGTGGGTCATCAAGACTATTTTCTGGCGCCGTTGCCGGGGAGCATAGCTTTATTTGGAAGTTCACTTGGATTAATATTGTTCGCTGCAAATTCTCCATCATGGGTAAACCTCGCGATACTAAGATCGCCATATTACCATCCACTACAAGAAAAGGTACAATTCTGAATACCTCTGCTGCTCTTGATTCACCATCTGTGATTGATAAACTTGTTTCACCGCCACATGCTTCGCATGCGGGTACTTCTGCTGAATCTGAACACTCTCATAATATTGATAATGTTTCTGCTGTGCTTGATGATAGTGGTTCATTGGGATCTTTTCTAGATGCTACAATTGCTAGGTCTAGACAAATTGAAAATACTGAAACTCCTAATGCTACTACACCTGTTAGTTCACCTGAACTTGGTTATTTTAGTGATGATCCTGAGGAAGATTATGTGGAGCTTAATGATGATTTTATTGAAAAATGCAATGCTACTACTGATGCAAGAAAAATTAAAAAGTTGCTTGCAGAACATGCTTTATTAGATATAAACTGTCTCCCTGATCCTAAGTTTGCCACATCTCCTATAAACATTAGGGATAAAGATTATGATTTTTCTCTTGATCTATCTCATATAGCTATTGTTGAGAAAACACCCTTTTGTGGTACTGAAAAAGAAAGTGCTGTTGAACACATGACTGAGTTATCTACTCTTAGTGGCTTGTTTTCTGATGATGTCAAGATGCGTACTTACTTTGTTGCTAAAATATTTCCATTCTCATTAAAGGATGACGCTAAAACTTGGTATAATAACTTGCCACCTAATTCTATTAAAAGTCCGAAAGAATTGCTTGATGTTTTCTTCCGCAAATACTTTCCTGCTAGTGCTCAACATATTGCTTTGCAGAGAATTTATAATTTTAATCAGGAAGATGAAGAGAAATTGCCTGAGGCTTGGTCGAGATTCTGCTCTCTTATTAGAGCTCGACCTGAGCATGATCTGGAAAAGCATGATTTACTTGATATATTTTATAGTGGACTAACCATTGAGTCTAGGGCATACCTGGATAGTTGTGCTGGTTGTGTTTTCAGGAAAAGAACTCCGGATGACGCTGAAGAATTATTGGCTAAAATAAGCCGGAATCATGATGATTGGACTACGCCTGAACCGACTCCAACTCCAATATTGAAGAAGAGGGGTTTAATTAAATTGAATGATGAAGATATGAGGGAAGCCAAGAAGTCTCTTAAGGAGAAAGGTATTAAATCTGAAGATGTGAAGAATCTACCTCCTATTGAAGATATATGTGAGATAATTCCCCCTTCGTCTATGATTGAGGTAAACTCCCTTCAACGCTTTACTAGGGAAGATATTCCGTATTCAAAGCCTCCTGCACAATGCTTAGATGAGTTTGATAATTATATTGTTAAGCAAGAAAATTTTAATATGAGAGTAGAGAATCATTTAATGGAAAATTCTCAAGCTATTAGTGAATTGCATGATATTGTGGAGAGAACCTCCAATGATGTTAAGATGCTTGTTAAACATTTTCAAATGATTCAAACTCAAATTGATCAACTCACTAAAGTGCAAAATGACTTGTTAGGGAATAATTCTAAAGAGAAACATGCTTATGAAGTAACAACTAGAGGTGGTGTTTCTACCCAGGATCCTCTATATCCTGAAGGGCATCCCAAAAGAATTGAACAAGATTCTCAACGCATTGAACCTAGTGCTCATTCTAGGAAGAAAAAGAAGAAGAAGCGTAAAAATGTTGTAGAATCCTATGAACCTGTTAATGATCCTAATAGTATTTCTATTTCTGATGCTGAAACTGAAAGTGGTAATGAACATGATAATAATAATGATAATGATAAGAATGATACTCCTGATAAAGAAGAGGTTGAAGAAGAACCTGAAAAGCATGCTAAAAATAAAAAGTATACTAAAGAAGACTTTATTGCTGAGAAACATGGTAATGAAAGAGAACCTTGGGTGCAAAAGCAAATGCCTTTTCCTGCTAAGAAACTAAAATCAAAGGAAGAAGAACACTATGATAAATTTTGCGATTGGATGAAACCTTTATTCTTGCAAATCCCTTTGACTGATGCTATTAAATTGCCTCCTTATTCAAAGTATATGAAAGATATTGTTACTAACAAAAGGAAAATCCCCAATGAGGAAATTTCCACTATGCTTGCTAATTACTCTTTCAATGGCAAAATTCCAAAGAAGTTGGGCGACCCAGGTATACCTACTATTCCTTGTTCTATCAAGAATAATTATGTTAAAACTGCTCTATGTGACTTGGGAGCCGGTGTTAGTGTTATGCCCTTTTCTCTTTATAAGAGACTTTACTTAGATAAGTTGATACCTACTGATATATCTTTGCAAATGGCTGATAAATCTACTGCTATTCCTGTTGGTATATGTGAGAATGTTCCTGTTCAAGTTACTACTAACTGCTTGATATTAACTGATTTTGTTGTGTTGGAAATGCCTGAAGATGATAATATGTCTATTATTCTTGGGAGACCTTTTCTTAACACCGCAGGGGCTGTTATTGATTGCAATAAAGGAAAGGTTACTTTCAATGTTGATGATAGGGAGCATACCGTTTATTTTCCCAAGAGGATCGAGAAAGCGTGTGGAGTTAATACTATTTCTAATGTGAGAACTATCAAAGTGGGAACTATTGATTGTCCTATATATGAGCCTAAGGAAGAATATCAAACTCTCGTGATTGGATCCATATCAATACAATTCAAGGTAACATGATTGATTTGAGGTTTATTTCTTCTTATGCTATGTAAAATTTATTTGGTGACAAGACTTGATCAACCTTGTTAACGGATACTTTTTATATGCATAGAGAGGTAAACAACATATCTTTCTTCCTCCACTTGCTCTAGTTGCTGTAGCATTTTTAATTTGCAAAGTTCTTGAGTTATTCGAAGATTTCAAAAAAATTTCCTGGCCAGTAATAATAAACTAAATACCCAGAAATGTGCGTTTTTCAAAGTTTTCAAAAATTCACAAAAATTATACCGCTGGTCCTATTTTTCCACGAGGCACCTGGGAGCACCAGAGGATGACCTGTGGGGCACCAGAGGGCGCCAGACCACAGGCCGGCGCGGCCAAGGAGGTGGCCGCGCCACCATGTGGTGTGGGTCCCCCTCTGCCCCACTTTGCCATCTCTTCCTCCCAGACTCTTCTCTCTCCCGAAAAAATCAACACCAAGTTCCTCTCACTCGCATTTTTGCTCCAGAGCTCCAGATTTTTCGATCTCTTTGCTCAGCCCAGATTTCTGTCTGAAATTTGGCACATTTGCTCTTCGGTATGTGACTCCTCCACCCATCCAAGTAGAATTTCGTTTGGTTGAGTATATCTTGAATATTTTGCTGCTGTAGGTAACATGTTTAGTGAGCTTGCATGCTTGTTCTAAGTGGTAGAAACTAGTTTTGATGCATGATTAGTACTCTAACAAGTTCCTATGGTAGTTTCCCTCAATTATTTGTCACCAAATCAAATTTCTATATTGGTTGTTGAAATTTCAGAAAATGGAGTGGAATAGATATCACTTGAACCAGCAAGAATTGGAAGTCCAACAAGTTATGATGGTCAATCGTGAAGACGGAGTATACCCCTCTTATTACCCGTGCGCGGATTTCATGAGAAGCGCGGGGATATTTGAAGATGTTCAAACTCTAATTTCTCGTGCAGGGCTGAGTGACTTTGTTGAAGGAGAGCCAAGACAATATGTGAAATTAACTATGTCTTTTGTGCAGGACTTCAAGTTCAATTGGTCGCGATCTAACCCCACGGTCCAGTATAAAATTTACAATAAAGCTGTCAACTTGCCATTTAGTGCTTTTTGTGCAGCAATTAGAGTACCGCAATGGGGATCATGTGAGAAGATAAAGGGATCGCCGCAAGAACTCTCGGATCTCTACAAGATGATTTGTGATGGAAGGAGTTTCTCAGGTGAAAGTGGTAAAATCACTAGTATTCAGCTCCCGGCTATCCGCTACTTTGCCTATTTTATTACCAAGTGCGTTCTCGCTAAAAGGATTGGTGGTAAACTTTCTATCCCGGATTTGGCTTTTCTAGCTGCAGCACTGCAAAATAGTAGGTCTTATAATTTGGGGGCATTAATAGCTTATAGACTTGCTACTAACCGCGAGAAAGGTGGAATTTGTGGAGGTCTCATCGCCTCTCGTTTACTAGCTTTTCATAATGTAGAACCTCATCATTTTGATATTCCGTTCCCCATAGAAAAACTTGACATAGCCTCTATGATTAAACATGAATTTGTTTCAGATTCCTCCAACTTGGGTAACCTGTATTATAAGATGATATTTTATAAGAAAGTTTGGAGAATAACTAAGAAAACTGAGAAACTAGTAAGTTTGCCTGCGCTACTGTTTTGTCTAACCTTGATTCCAGGGAGATTGGTCGGTCACAGAGGGTGCACTAGATGCACACATAGAGAGAGGAGGTCAACATGCAAGAGACGACACGGAGGTCGAGGAGCACCTCGACTCATCATCCGATGCAGCAAGTTCCTCGCATCAACACGGTGGATATGCGGAGCCTCCACGCTTTTCTTCTGCGCAGGAGCTTTACTATGACTACTCCATGGACTACCCACCGGCGAGGAACAACGACCCTCGTTGGGGTTAAACTCCACTTAGGCCAAAAGCCTAAGCTTGGGGGGAGGTATACCGGCATCACTCATTCTTTGCATATTATGGTTGCTGGATACTTGTACATACTTGTTTTGTTCGTTTGAGTGGTTTTCTAATGAGAGGAGGATGATATTTGGGGAAATGCTGCCTGAAAACAGATTCTGGAACGTTACTGTAAAAATCGTCAAAAATAGCCAGAGCGTCATTTTGAGCTGCAAATTTTTGTGCAGGTTCCCCAGGTTGTTATATAACTTTCATTAGTTGAACACTTTTCGATCTGAGCAACGTAAGATTTTTGTAAAAATCGATTTCTGTACTGCTGTCAGGTTTTGGCAGATTTCTGCTATCTCGCTTTTATGTGTTTCTTTCAGTTTGTTATTTCTTGTTTTGCTTTGTTTCCTTCCCAAAACACAAAAAGACCAAAAATATTTCTGTTGTTTCTCTTCACCATTTGTTTGCTTTGGTTTCTTGCATTTGTTTCACTTTATTTGCTATTGCTAGTTTGCTATAAGAAAACCCAAAAAGATTTTGCTTTGTTTGTTTGTTTCCTCTTGTTCTTATTTGCAATTTGAAAACACCAAAAATATTTGCTGTTCTTCTCTGGTTTGTAAAGTTCTTTATGAGTTCAATGGTCTTCGGTGGCTGGAGCGTGGTTTTCATTTCATATTATCCAAGCTGCACAAGTGAAAAGGCAATAATGACGATCTACGACAACCTGATTGTGGTGAGAGGCTGGTATGAACTCTATTTGTTTTCATTTTTGTACATATACTCATCCATGTGAGCATGCTTAGTTGGTTCATGTGAGGTATATGTTATTTGAGAAAGTCTAGTAGTTTATGATCTCTCATGTTTAGCTCCAATCTATTAATATGAGTAGCATGTCATGTATGTTTGTTTGCATTGTTTTATTCATAAGTAAGTATGGCATTGTGGTATCCTCCTCTGAATAATTCATTTATATCGACTTGGCACATGCTCACGCATGCATATGACTGAACAAAAGTCAATTAAGCCTCGATGATCTATATTGCTTCAGAGTTCTTGTATCACTTTTATGCCTCCGTTAATTTATTTTGCCGCAAGCATGATTATGACAAGCATCGCTCTCTTGATTTGTCGCTCCCTAGTCTATTGCTAGCCTTCACTTGTACTGAGCGGGAACGCTGCTCGTGCTTCCAAACACATGAAAACCAAGTTATTCCAGAGTGTCCACCATAAATACCTATGCATGGCATTTCAAACCATTCCAAGTAAATTCTCGTGCGCTACCTTTAAAACCTTCAAAATGCTTCTCAATTTGTGTTTATGTTTCATAGCTCATGAGGAAGTATGTGGTGTTTAGCTTTCAACCTTGTCATTTACTTTTGACGGACTCTCATATGGACTAGTGGCACATCCGCTTATCCAATAATTTTGCAAAAAGAGCTGGCAATGGGATTCCCAGTCCCAAATTAATTAACTTAAATAGACACTCCTCCATGGTTTGTGATTGTTGGACGGCACCCGAAGGATTCGGTTAGCCATGGCTTGTGTAAGCAAAGGTTGGGGGGAGTGTCATCGTCTTAATAAAACCAAAATAAAAAAGGCACTCCTTCATGGTATGAGATTGTTGGCAGGCACCCGAGGATTCGGTTAGCCATGGTTTGTGCAAGAAAGGTTGGAAGGAGTGCCAAATAAATATGCAATAATTCATGGGAGCCGCTCTTGAAAGTCCGGTTGGCGAGGTAGTTAGTGTACCCATTACCATTCGTTGACAACAACAAACACCTCTCAAAATAATTTTACTCCTGTCTTTATAAAAATGAAAAGCTCTAGCGCATGTTAATCCCTCGTCTCTGCGAAGGGTCAATCTTTTACTTTTATGTTGTGTCTCCATTATTTATTTGAGCACTATCTTGAGAGCACAACTGTCATTCTTAGTACAATATGCTTGTCTCAAAATATGATTGATTGTGGTATAACTTTGATGCATTTATCTTTTGACAATCACTACTTCTAGTCTTTCTATGAACTCCAGAGGTGCCCGGGCATTTATGTTTTGCCAATCAAATATAGGCAAGCGAGATACCACTTTATCATACTCTCTTATGAACATTGCAATCCTGCTTATATACATGATTCATGATGCTTATTATTAATTGTTGGTACCTCTCCATGATTGACATAGCTGTTAGATGATCTTATTTGCATGTATCTCATTATGAACTGCCTAAGTATTAGCCATAGCATGAGAATATATACATCATATGAGCAAATGTGTTCGTGAAAGTTCTTTTATCGCTCAGTTGTTAACTGAATTGCTTGAGGACAAGCAATAAGCTAAGCTTGGGGGGAGTTGATACGTCCAAAACGTATCTACTTTCCCGAACACTTTTGCTATTGTTTTGCCTCTAATTTGTGTATTTTGGATGCAACTAACACGGACTAACACTGTTTTCAGCAGAACTGCTCTGGTGTCTCGTTTTTGTGCAGAAATCCAACTTTCGGGAAAAACCTCGGAATTTATGCAGAAGGCCCTATTTTCCCAGGAAACTAACGGAGCCAGAAGGGCAATTGAAGTGGAGGCCCGAGGGCCCCACACCATAGGGCGGCGCGGCCCAGGGGGGGCCCGCGCGGCCCTGTGGTGTGGCCCCCTCGGCCGGCCTCCGACGCCCTCCTTCGGACTACTTATTCGCCTCGACCTAAAAACACCAGGGGAGAGGTCGAAGTCGCCAGAAACCCTCCAGAACGCCGCCACATCGCGAAACTCCGTCGCGGGAGCCAGAAGTCTCCGTTCTGGCACTCCGCCGGGACGGGGAATTGGAGGAGATCATCACCGCCATCACCGCCAACGCCTCTACATCAACCAGCCATGTTTCCCCCATCCATGTGTGAGTAATTCCCCCGCTGTAGGCCGAAGGGGATGGTAGGGATTGAATGAGATTGGTCATGTAATAGCATAAGATTGTTAGGGCATAGTGCCTAGTGTCCGTTATTGGTACTTTGATGATATTGTTGCAACTTGTTATGCTTAATGCTTGTCACTAGGGCCCGAGTGCCATGATCTCAGATCTGAACATGTTATTGCTTCATCAAGATAATCATTGTTTATGGTCTTACCTATAAGTTGTATACACATGTCGATGTCCGGAACCGATGGCCCCGAAGTGACAGAAATCGGGACAACCGGAGGGAATGGTAGCGATGTGAGGATCACATGTGTTCACGGAGTGTTAATGCTTTGCTCCGGTACTCTATTAAAAGGAGTACCTTAATATCCAGTAGTTTCCCTTGAGGCCCGGCTGCCACCGGCTGGTAGGACAAAAGATGTTGTGCAAGTTTCTCATTGCGAGCACGCACGACTATATATGGAACACATGCCTATTGATTGCTTTGTACTTGGACACCGTTTTATTATTATCTGCAAATGCCCTGCTATGATTGTTACATGAGTTTCTCTCATCCATGTAACGCCCGTCATCCGTCCCCGTGCCTACAGTATTTTAATCTTGCTGTTTACTATAATCACTACTGCTGTCTCTGTTACTCTGCTGCTGTTATTTCACTACTGCTACTGCTATAAAACTGTTACTACTGATAAACTCTTGCGAGCAAGTCTGTTTCCAGGTGCAACTGAATTGACAACTCCGTTGTTAAGGCTTCCAAGTGTTCTTTGTCTCCCCTTGTGTCGAATCAATAAATTGGGTTTTACTTCCCTCGAAGACTGTTGCGATCCCCTATACTTGTGGGTCATCAATCGACAGGAGGGCACATGATCCGAGAAAAGCGGAAATTTCAAATGTTCATGTTATGGGCCTGGCAAGGCTGCGGGCTAGCCGAAAGAATAATCTGGATCGTTGTGGCCCATTTTTCACGAGGCATCGACTCTCGACCTCGTCACGATCGAACGGTGATCGAGTTCCAAGGGATGCCAAGGTCGGAAACGTTGTCGTTGGATGAGCTTTTCGTAACCTGTTAGGGTTAGCCTAGAGAAAGATTGAGGCGGGTGAGCCTGTTGTGCGGCGGTGATGTCTGGCAAACTCCATGAATGGCGATAGTGGCCAAGGTGGATTCAATTCGGGGCATCAAGGATTCAACGCGGGCCGCGGTGCCTACTGATACGTCTCCGACGTATCGATAATTTCTTATGTTCCATGCCACATTATTGATGTTATCTACATGTTTTATGCACACTTTATGTCATATTCGTGCATTTTCTGGAACTAACCTATTAACAAGATGCCGAAGTGCCAGTTGCTGTTTTCTGCTGTTTTTGGTTTCAGAAATCCTAGTAAGGAAATATTCTCGGAATTGGACGAAATCAAAGCCCAGGGGCCTATTTTCTCACGAAGCTTCCAGAAGTCCGAAGGAGAGACGAAGAGGGGCCACGGAGGGGCCACACTATAGGGCGGCGCGGCCCCCCCCTTGGCCGCGCCGGCCTGTAGTGTGGGGCCCCCGTGCCGCCTCTTGACCTGCCCTTTCGCCTATAAAAAGTCTCCGTGACGAAAACCCCAAGACGAGAACCACGATACGGAAAACCTTCCAGAGACGCCGCCGCCGCCGATCCCATCTCGGGGGATCCAGGAGATCGCCTCCGGCACCCTGCCGGAGAGGGGAATCATCTCCCGGAGGACTCTACGCCGCCATGGTCGCCTCCGGTGTGATGTGTGAGTAGTCTACCCCTGGACTATGGGTCCATAGCAGTAGCTAGATGGTTGTCTTCTCCCCATTGTGCTATCATTGTCGGATCTTGTGAGCTGCCTAACATGATCAAGATCATCTATCTGTAATTCTATATGTTGCGTTTGTTGGGATCCGATAAATAGAGAATACTTGTTATGTTGATTATCAAAGTTATATCTATGTGTTGTTTATGATCTTGCATGCTTTCCGTTACTAGTAGATGCTCTGGCCAAGTAGATGCTTGTAACTCCAAGAGGGAGTACTTATGCTCGATAGTGGGTTCATGCCTGCATTGACACCTGGGACAGTGACAGAAAGTTCTAAGGTTGTGTTGTGCTGTTGCCACTAGGGATAAAACATTAGTGCTATGTTCAAGGATGTAGTCACTAGTTACATTACGCGCAATACTTAATGCAATTGTCTGTTGTTAGCAACTTAATACTGGAAGGGGTTCGGATGATAACCTGAAGGTGGACTTTTTAGGCATAGATGCAGTTGGATGGCGGTCTATGTACTTTGTCGTAATGCCCAATTAAATCTCACTATACTCATCATGATATGTATGTGCATGGTCATGCTCTCTTTATTTGTCAATTGCCCAACTGTAATTTGTTCACCCAACATGCTGTTCGTCTTATGGGAGAGACACCTCTAGTGAACTGTGGACCCCGGTCCAATTCTCTTTACTGAAATACAATCTACTGCAATACTGTTCTACTGTTTTCTGCAAACAATCATCTTCCACACAATACGGTTAACTCTTTGTTACAGCAAGCCGGTGAGATTGACAACCTCACTGTTTCGTTGGGGCAAAGTATCTTGGTTGTGTTGTGCAGGTTCCACGTTGGCGCCGGAATCACTGGTGTTGCGCCGCACTACATCTCGCCGCCATCAACCTTCAACGTGCTTCTTGACTCCTACTGGTCCGATTAAACCTTGGTTTCTTACTGAGGGAAACTTGCCGCTGTGCGCATCACACCTTCCTCTTGGGGTTCCCAACGGACGTGCCAACCACACGCATCAAGCAAATTTACGGCGCCGTTGCCGGGAGATCAAGACACGCTGCAAGGGGAGTCTCCACTTCTCAATCTCTTTACTTTGTTTTTGTCTTGCTTAGTTTTATTTACTACTTTGTTTGCTGCACTAAATCAAAATACAAAAAAATTAGTTGCTAGTTTTACTTTACTTGTTATCTTGTTTGCTATATCAAAAACACAAAAAAATTAGTTTACTTGCATTTATTCTATCTAGTTTGCTTTATTGTCTTGCACTCTATATTAAAATACAAAAAAAAAAAAAAATTAGTTACTTTTGTTACCATGTCTAGCTCTGAACCTGTTACTTCTTACTTTGAAGAATTAGTTTTCACTTTTAAACAAGGGGATGAGGAGAGTTTTAAGGATGCTTGGTCTAGAATTTTTACTTCATATCGTAAAACTGAACCTCAAATGACTCTAAGTTTGCTCCTCAGTAATTTTTATTTTGGTCTTATGGTTCGCTATAGATATGCTTTAGATACTTTAGTGGGAGGAGATTTCCTTCATTGCAATGGGGATCAAGCTTTTAATGCCATAAAGAAGTTGGTTGCATCACATGATTCAGCTAATAACTTTGATTCAGTCCTCACTAGCATTTATAGTAGATTAAATAATCTCGAGATAAGTACATCTCGCTTGAATGATAATTATTGCCACGTTCGTAATCGTCTTGAACAAGTTTTAGTGAACTCTAAACTCTCAATGTGGGATCCTGCCGTTAAAATTGTCATCGGTGATCGAACTCTCCATGCCTACTGTGATATTATGTATGAATTTTGTCTTATGCCTGAAAGTATTTATAAATATTTGAAACTTTGGGGAGTCGAGGAAGGAGGAGAAGAAATAACTCTCATTGATAACTCTACTATAATTCCTAAAGGAATAGCCGCAGGTGTGCATACAACCATTCTTGGAAGAACAATATCCATTGATTATCTTGTTGTTGAAACAGGAAAACTCACACTCGGAAGATCCCTGCTGAAACTATTGGGAGCAGTCATTGATGTTGGAGAAGGCACTCTGAAATTCACCTCTATACCGGGGGAAACTCATACATTTCCTAAACCAAAGGGAAAGAAGAACAATAAGAAAGGTAAGGGTAAAGCCCAAGGTAATGTTGAAACTTCGTCTCTTGATAATACTTGATACACACTTTCTGCGCCTAGCTGAAAGGCGTTAAAGAAAAGCGCTTATGGGAGACAACCCATGTTTTTACCTACAGTACTTTGTTTTTATTTTGTGTCTTGGAAGTTGTTTACTACTGTAGCAACCTCTCCTTATCTTAGTTTTGAGTTTTGTTGTGCCAAGTTAAGCCGTTGATAGAAAAGTAAGTACTAGATTTGGATTACTGCACAGTTCCAGATTTCTTTGCTGTCACGAATCTGGGTCCACCTCCCTGTATGTAACTCAGAAAATTAAGCCAATTTACGTGCATGATCCTCAGATATGTACGCAACTTTCATTCAATTTGAGCATTTTCATTTGAGCAAGTCTGGTGCCATTTTAAAATTCGTCAATACGAACTGTTCTGTTTTGACAGATTCTGCCTTTTATTTCGCATTGCCTCTTTCGCTAAGTTGGATGAATTTCTTTGATCCACTAATGTCCAGTAGCATTATGCAATGTCCAGAAGTGTTAAGAATGATTGTATCACCTCTGAATATGTTAATTTTTATTGTGCACTAACCCTCTAATGAGTTGTTTCGAGTTTGGTGTGGAGGAAGTTTTCAAGGATCAAGAGAGGAGTATGATGCAACATGATCAAGGAGAGTGAAAGCTCTAAGCTTGGGGATGCACCCGGTGGTTCACCCCTGCATATATCAAGAAGACTCAAGCGTCTAAGCTTGGGGATGCCCAAGGCATCCCCTTCTTCATCGACAACATTATCAGGTTCCTCCCTGAAACTATATTTTTATTCCATCACATCTTATGTGCTTTTTCTTGGAGCGTCGGTTTGTTTTTGTTTTTGTTTTGTTTGAATAAAATGGATCCTAGCATTCACTTTATGGGAGAGAGACACGCTCCGCTGTAGCATATGGACAAGTATGTCCTTGGTTTCTACTCATAGTATTCATGGCGAAGTTTCTCCTTCGTTAAATTGTTATATGGTTGGAATTGGAAAATGATACATGTAGTAATTGCTATAAATGTCTTGGGTAATGTGATACTTGGCAATTGTTGTGCTCATGATTAAGCTCTTGCATCATATGCTTTGCACCCATTAATGAAGAAATACATAGAGCATGCTAAAATTTGGTTTGCATATTTGGTTTCTCTAAGGTCTAGATAATTTCTAGTATTGAGTTTGAACAACAAGGAAGACGGTGTAGAGTCTTATAATGTTTTCAATATGTCTTTTATGTGAGTTTTGCTGCACCGGTTCATCCTTGTGTTTGTTTCAAATAAGCCTTGCTAGCCTAAACCTTGTATCGAGAGGGAATACTTCTCATGCATCCAAAATACTTGAGCCAACCACTATGCCATTTGTGTCCACCATACCTACCTATACTACATGGTATTTTCCGCCATTCCAAAGTAAATTGCTTGAGTGCTACCTTTAAAATTCCATCATTCACCTTTGCAATATATAGCTCATGGGACAAATAGCTTAAAAACTATTGTGGTATTGAATATGTAATTATGCACTTTATCTCTTATTAAGTTGCTTGTTGTGCGATAACCATGTTCACCTGGGACGCCATCAACTATTCATTGGTTGAATTTCATGTGAGTTGCTATGCATGTTCGTCTTGTCTGAAGTAAGGGCGATCTACACTGAGTTGAATGGTTTGAGCATGCATATTGTGAGAGAAGAACATTGGGCCGCTAACTAAAGCCATGATCCATGGTGGAAGTTTCAGGATTGGATAACAATCCTCAAATCTCAAATGAGAAAATTATTAATTGTTGTTGAATGCTTAAAGCATTAAAAGAGGAGTCCATTATCTGTTGTCTATGTTGTCCCGGTATGGATGTCTAAGTTGAGAATAATCAAAAGCGAGAAATCCAAATGCGAGCTTTCTCCTTAGACCTTTGTACAAAGTGACATAGAGGTACCCCTTTGTGATACTTGGTTAAAGCATATGTATTGCGGTGATAATCCAGGTAGTCCAAGCTAATTAGGACAAGGTGCGGGCACTATTGGTACACTATGCATGAGGCTTGCAACTTATAAGATATAATTTACATGATGCATATGCTTTATTACTACCGTTGACAAAATTGTTTCATGTTTTCAAAATCAAAGCTCTAGCACAAATATAGCAATCGATGCTTTTCCTCTATGGAGGACCATTCTTTACTTTCAATGTTGAGTCAGTTCACCTATTTCTCTCCACCTCAAGAAGCAAACACTTGTGTGAACTATGCATTGATTCCTACATACTTGCTTATTGCACTTATTATATTACTCTATGTTGACAATATCCATGAGATATACATGTTACAAGTTGAAAGCAACCGCTGAAACTTAATCTTCTTTTGTGTTGCTTCAATATCTCTACTTTGAATTATTGCTTTATGAGTTAACTCTTATGCAAGACTTATTGATGCTTGTCTTGAAGTGCTATTCATGAAAAGTCTTTGCTTTATGATTCACTTGTTTACTCATGTCATATACATTGTTTTGATCGCTGCATTCACTACATATGCTTTACAAATAGTATGATCAAGATTATGATGGCATGTCACTCCAGAAATTATCTGTGTTATCGTTTTACCTGCTCGGGACGAGCAGAACTAAGCTTGGGGATGCTGATACGTCTCCGACGTATCGATAATTTCTTATGTTCCATGCCACATTATTGATGTTATCTACATGTTTTATGCACACTTTATGTCATATTCGTGCATTTTCTCGGAACTAACCTATTAACAAGATGCCGAAGTGCCGATTGTTGTTTTCTCGCTGTTTTTGGTTTCAGAAATCCTAGTAAGGAAATATTCTCGGAATTGGACGAAATCAAAGCCCGGGGGGCCTATTTTCTCACGAAGCTTCCGTAAGTCCGAAGGAGACGAAGAGGGGCCACGGAGGGCCACACTATAGGGCGGCGCGGCCCCCTTGGCCGCGCGGCCCTGTAGTGTGGGGCCCCGTGCCGCCTCTTGACCTGCCCTTTCGCCTATAAAAAGTCTCCGTGACGAAACCCTCAGCATCGAGAACCACGATACGGAAAACCTTCCAGAGACGCCGCCGCCGCCGATCCCATCTCGGGGGATCCAGGAGATCGCCTCCGGCACCCTGCCGGAGAGGGGAATCATCTCCCAGAGGACTCTACGCCGCCATGGTCGCCTCCGGTGTGATGTGTGAGTAGTCTACCCCTGGACTATGGGTCCATAGCAGTAGCTAGATGGTTGTCTTCTCCCCATTGTGCTATCATTGTCGGATCTTGTGAGCTGCCTAACATGATCAAGATCATCTATCTGTAATTCTATATGTTGCGTTTGTTGGGATCCGATAAATAGAGAATACTTGTTATGTTGATTATCAAAGTTATATCTATGTGTTGTTTATGATCTTGCATGCTTTCCGTTACTAGTAGATGCTCTGGCCAAGTAGATGCTTGTAACTCCAAGAGGGAGTACTTATGATCGATAGTGTGTTCATGCCTGCATTGACACCTGGGACAGTGACAGAAAGTTCTAAGGTTGTGTTGTGCTGTTGCCACTAGGGATAAAACATTAGTGCTATGTTCAAGGATGTAGTCACTAGTTACATTACGCGCAATACTTAATGCAATTGTCTGTTGTTAGCAACTTAATACTGGAAGGGGTTCGGATGATAACCTGAAGGTGGACTTTTTAGGCATAGATGCAGTTGGATGGCGGTCTATGTACTTTGTCGTAATGCCCAATTAAATCTCACTATACTCATCATGATATGTATGTGCATGGTCATGCTCTCTTTATTTGTCAATTGCCCAACTGTAATTTGTTCACCCAACATGCTGTTCGTCTTATGGGAGAGACACCTCTAGTGAACTGTGGACCCCGGTCCAATTCTCTTTACTGAAATACAATCTACTGCAATACTGTTCTACTGTTTTCTGCAAACAATCATCTTCCACACAATACGGTTAACTCTTTGTTACAGCAAGCCGGTGAGATTGACAACCTCACTGTTTCGTTGGGGCAAAGTATCTTGGTTGTGTTGTGCAGGTTCCACGTTGGCGCCGGAATCACTGGTGTTGCGCCGCACTACATCTCGCCGCCATCAACCTTCAACGTGCTTCTTGACTCCTACTGGTCCGATTAAACCTTGGTTTCTTACTGAGGGAAACTTGCCGCTGTGCGCATCACACCTTCCTCTTGGGGTTCCCAACGGACGTGCCAACCACACGCATCAAGCAAATTTCTGGCGCCGTTGCCGGGGAGATCAAGACACGCTGCAAGGGGAGTCTCCACTTCTCAATCTCTTTACTTTGTTTTTGTCTTGCTTAGTTTTATTTACTACTTTGTTTGCTGCACTAAATCAAAATACAAAAAAATTAGTTGCTAGTTTTACTTTACTTGTTATCTTGTTTGCTATATCAAAAACACAAAAAAATTAGTTTACTTGCATTTATTCTATCTAGTTTGCTTTATTGTCTTGCACTCTATATTAAAATACAAAAAAAAAAAATTAGTTACTTTTGTTACCATGTCTAGCTCTGAACCTGTTACTTCTTCGCCTGAAGAATTAGTTTTCACTTTTAAACAAGGGGATGAGGAGAGTTTTAAGGATGCTTGGTCTAGAATTTTTACTTCATATCGTAAAACTGAACCTCAAATGACTCTAAGTTTGCTCCTCAGTAATTTTTATTTTGGTCTTATGGTTCGCTATAGATATGCTTTAGATACTTTAGTGGGAGGAGATTTCCTTCATTGCAATGGGGATCAAGCTTTTAATGCCATAAAGAAGTTGGTTGCATCACATGATTCAGCTAATAACTTTGATTCAGTCCTCACTAGCATTTATAGTAGATTAAATAATCTCGAGATAAGTACATCTCGCTTGAATGATAATTATTGCCACGTTCGTAATCGTCTTGAACAAGTTTTAGTGAACTCTAAACTCTCAATGTGGGATCCTGCCGTTAAAATTGTCATCGGTGATCGAACTCTCCATGCCTACTGTGATATTATGTATGAATTTTGTCTTATGCCTGAAAGTATTTATAAATATTTGAAACTTTGGGGAGTCGAGGAAGGAGGAGAAGAAATAACTCTCATTGATAACTCTACTATAATTCCTAAAGGAATAGCCGCAGGTGTGCATACAACCATTCTTGGAAGAACAATATCCATTGATTATCTTGTTGTTGAAACAGGAAAATTCACACTCGGAAGATCCCTGCTGAAACTATTGGGAGCAGTCATTGATGTTGGAGAAGACACTCTGAAATTCACCTCTATACCGGGGGAAACTCATACATTTCCTAAACCAAAGGGAAAGAAGAACAATAAGAAAGGTAAGGGTAAAGCCCAAGGTAATGTTGAAACTTCGTCTCTTGATAATACTTGATACACACTTTCTGCGCCTAGCTGAAAGGCGTTAAAGAAAAGCGCTTATGGGAGACAACCCATATTTTTACCTACAGTACTTTGTTTTTATTTTGTGTCTTGGAAGTTTTTTACTACTGTAGCAACCTCTTCTTATCTTAGTTTTGAGTTTTGTTGTGCCAAGTTAAGCCGTTGATAGAAAAGTAAGTACTAGATTTGGATTACTGCACAGTTCCAGATTTCTTTGCTGTCACGAATCTGGGTCCACCTCCCTGTAGGTAACTCAGAAAATTAAGCCAATTTACGTGCATGATCCTCAGATATGTATGCAACTTTCATTCAATTTGAGCATTTTCATTTGAGCAAGTCTGGTGCCATTTTAAAATTCGTCAATACGAACTGTTCTGTTTTGACAGATTCTGCCTTTTATTTCGCATTGCCTCTTTCGCTAAGTTGGATGAATTTCTTTGATCCACTAATGTCCAGTAGCATTATGCAATGTCCAGAAGTGTTAAGAATGATTGTGTCACCTCTGAATATGTTAATTTTTATTGTGCACTAACCCTCTAATGAGTTGTTTCGAGTTTGGTGTGGAGGAAGTTTTCAAGGATCAAGAGAGGAGTATGATGCAACATGATCAAGGAGAGTGAAAGCTATAAGCTTGGGGATGCACCCGGTGGTTCACCCCTGCATATATCAAGAAGACTCAAGCGTCTAAGCTTGGGGATGCCCAAGGCATCCCCTTCTTCATCGACAACATTATCAGGTTCCTCCCCTGAAACTATATTTTTATTCCATCACATCTTATGTGCTTTTTCTTGGAGCGTCGGTTTGTTTTTGTTTTTGTTTTGTTTGAATAAAATGGATCCTAGCATTCACTTTATGGGAGAGAGACACGCTCCGCTGTAGCATATGGACAAGTATGTCCTTGGTTTCTACTCATAGTATTCATGGCGAAGTTTCTCCTTCGTTAAATTGTTATATGGTTGGAATTGGAAAATGATACATGTAGTAATTGCTATAAATGTCTTGGGTAATGTGATACTTGGCAATTGTTGTGCTCATGATTAAGCTCTTGCATCATATGCTTTGCACCCATTAATGAAGAAATACATAGAGCATGCTAAAATTTGGTTTGCATATTTGGTTTCTCTAAGGTCTAGATAATTTCTAGTATTGAGTTTGAACAACAAGGAAGACGGTGTAGAGTCTTATAATGTTTTCAATATGTCTTTTATGTGAGTTTTGCTGCACCGGTTCATCCTTGTGTTTGTTTCAAATAAGCCTTGCTAGCCTAAACCTTGTATCGAGAGGGAATACTTCTCATGCATCCAAAATACTTGAGCCAACCACTATGCCATTTGTGTCCACCATACCTACCTATACTACATGGTATTTTCCGCCATTCCAAAGTAAATTGCTTGAGTGCTACCTTTAAAATTCCATCATTCACCTTTGCAATATATAGCTCATGGGACAAATAGCTTAAAAACTATTGTGGTATTGAATATGTAATTATGCACTTTATCTCTTATTAAGTTGCTTGTTGTGCGATAACCATGTTCACTGGGGACGCCATCAACTATTCATTGGTTGAATTTCATGTGAGTTGCTATGCATCTTCGTCTTGTCTGAAGTAAGGGCGATCTACACTGAGTTGAATGGTTTGAGCATGCATATTGTGAGAGAAGAACATTGGGCCGCTAACTAAAGCCATGATCCATGGTGGAAGTTTCAGTTTTGGACAACAATCCTCAAATCTCAAATGAGAAAATTATTAATTGTTGTTGAATGCTTAAAGCATTAAAAGAGGAGTCCATTATCTGTTGTCTATGTTGTCCCGGTATGGATGTCTAAGTTGAGAATAATCAAAAGCGAGAAATCCAAATGCGAGCTTTCTCCTTAGACCTTTGTACAAAGCGGCATAGAGGTACCCCTTTGTGATACTTGGTTAAAGCATATGTATTGCGGTGATAATCCAGGTAGTCCAAGCTAATTAGGACAAGGTGCGGGCACTATTGGTACACTATGCATGAGGCTTGCAACTTATAAGATATAATTTACATGATGCATATGCTTTATTACTACCGTTGACAAAATTGTTTCATGTTTTCAAAATCAAAGCTCTAGCACAAATATAGCAATCGATGCTTTTCCTCTATGGAGGACCATTCTTTTACTTTCAATGTTGAGTCAGTTCACCTATTTCTCTCCACCTCAAGAAGCAAACACTTGTGTGAACTATGCATTGATTCCTACATACTTGCTTATTGCACTTATTATATTACTCTATGTTGACAATATCCATGAGATATACATGTTACAAGTTGAAAGCAACCGCTGAAACTTAATCTTCTTTTGTGTTGCTTCAATATCTCTACTTTGAATTATTGCTTTATGAGTTAACTCTTATGCAAGACTTATTGATGCTTGTCTTGAAGTGCTATTCATGAAAAGTCTTTGCTTTATGATTCACTTGTTTACTCATGTCATATACATTGTTTTGATCGCTGCATTCACTACATATGCTTTACAAATAGTATGATCAAGATTATGATGGCATGTCACTCCAGAAATTATCTGTGTTATCGTTTTACCTGCTCGGGACGAGCAGAACTAAGCTTGGGGATGCTGATACGTCTCCGACGTATCGATAATTTCTTATGTTCCATGCCACATTATTGATGTTATCTACATGTTTTATGCACACTTTATGTCATATTCGTGCATTTTCTGGAACTAACCTATTAACAAGATGCCGAAGTGCCGATTCTTTTTCTGCTGTTTTGGTTTCAGAAATCCTAGTAAGGAAATATTCTCGGAATTGGACGAAATCTAAGCCCAGGGGCCTATTTTCTCACGAAGCTTCCTGAAGTCCGAAGGAGAGACGAAGAGGGGCCACGGAGGGGCCACACTATAGGGCGGCGCGGCCCCCTTGGCCGCGCCGGCCTGTAGTGTGGGGCCCCGTGCCGCCTCTTGACCTGCCCTTTCGCCTATAAAAAGTCTCCGTGACGAAACCCCGCATCGAGAACCACGATACGGAAAACCTTCCAGAGACGCCGCCGCCGCCGATCCCATCTCGGGGGATCCAGGAGATCGCCTCCGGCACCCTGCCGGAGAGGGGAATCATCTCCCGGAGGACTCTACGCCGCCATGGTCGCCTCCGGTGTGATGTGTGAGTAGTCTACCCCTGGACTATGGGTCCATAGCAGTAGCTAGATGGTTGTCTTCTCCCCATTGTGCTATCATTGTCGGATCTTGTGAGCTGCCTAACATGATCAAGATCATCTATCTGTAATTCTATATGTTGCGTTTGTTGGGATCCGATGAATAGAGAATACTTGTTATGTTGATTATCAAAGTTATATCTATGTGTTGTTTATGATCTTGCATGCTTTCCGTTACTAGTAGATGCTCTGGCCAAGTAGATGCTTGTAACTCCAAGAGGGAGTACTTATGCTCGATAGTGGGTTCATGCCTGCATTGACACCTGGGACAGTGACAGAAAGTTCTAAGGTTGTGTTGTGCTGTTGCCACTAGGGATAAAACATTAGTGCTATGTTCAAGGATGTAGTCACTAGTTACATTACGCGCAATACTTAATGCAATTGTCTGTTGTTAGCAACTTAATACTGGAAGGGGTTCGGATGATAACCTGAAGGTGGACTTTTTAGGCATAGATGCAGTTGGATGGCGGTCTATGTACTTTGTCGTAATGCCCAATTAAATCTCACTATACTCATCATGATATGTATGTGCATGGTCATGCTCTCTTTATTTGTCAATTGCCCAACTGTAATTTGTTCACCCAACATGCTGTTCGTCTTATGGGAGAGACACCTCTAGTGAACTGTGGACCCCGGTCCAATTCTCTTTACTGAAATACAATCTACTGCACATCGTTTCTACTGTTTTCTGCAAACAATCATCTTCCACACAATACGGTTAACTCTTTGTTACAGCAAGCCGGTGAGATTGACAACCTCACTGTTTCGTTGGGGCAAAGTATCTTGGTTGTGTTGTGCAGGTTCCACGTTGGCGCCGGAATCACTGGTGTTGCGCCGCACTACATCTCGCCGCCATCAACCTTCAACGTGCTTCTTGACTCCTACTGGTCCGATTAAACCTTGGTTTCTTACTGAGGGAAACTTGCCGCTGTGCGCATCACACCTTCCTCTTGGGGTTCCCAACGGACGTGCCAACCACACGCATCACCTACCAAGGCCGTGGCGGGTTCCAAGGGCGTGGTGGTTTCCAAGGCCGTGGGGGATACCAAGGTGAGGGTGCCAATGCTGCTCATGGCCGACAAAACCTGGGTGGTGCCCGTGGAGGCCATGGCTATGGAGTAGCTCATGGTTTTCAAGGTAATGCCGCAAATGCTGGTTTGGGAGGAGGTCGGAATTTTATTCAAGGGTATGATGTCTACGCACGCTTCTATTCCTGTAGACAGTGTTGGGCCTCCAAGAGCAGAGGTTTGTAGAACAGCAGCAAGTTTCCCTTAAGTGAATCACCCAAGGTTTATCGAACTCAGGGAGGTAGAGGTCAAAGATATCCCTCTCAAGCAACCCTGCAATTACGATACAAGAAGTCTCTTGTGTCCCCAACACACCTAATACACTTGTCAGATGTATAGGTGCACTAGTTCGGCGAAGAGATAGTGAAATACAAGTAATATGGATGATTGTAAGTAGTAATTGCAATCTGAAATAAAAATGGCAGCAATCAAACATGTAGCAGAACTTGTTGGAAACGGTGTTTCAATGCTTAGAAACAAGGCCTAGGGATCATACTTTCACTAGTGGACACTCTCAACATTGATCACATAACTGAATAAATAAATGCTACTTTCTACACTCTCTTGTTGGATAACAAACACCATTCATTGTGTAGGGCTACAAAAGCACACCTCAAGCCGGAGTAAACAAGCTCCACAACATCCGGGGTTCATATTAAAGTAACCTCTAGAGTGCATAATAGACTGTTGCAATTTAGACCGAGTACTAACATAGCATACACACTGTCAACAATAGCTATGAAAGGGGGAATAGATCACATCAATACTATCATAGTAATAGTTAACTTCATAATCTACAAGAGATTACAATCATAACCTATGCCAAGTACTACATGATGCACACACTGTCAACATTACATCATGGAGGAGGAATAGACTACTTTAATAACATCACTAGAGTAGCTCATAGATTAATAGTGATACAAAGCTCATGATCACATAAAGATCACACCATGGGAGAGAGAGATGAACCACATAGCTACCGGTAGAGCCCTCAGCCTCGGGGGAGAACTACTCACTCCTCATCATGGGACACAGCAACGGCGATGAGGATGGCGGTGATGTCGATGGAGATGACTCCGGGGGCAATTCCCCGTCCCAGTGGCGTGCTGGAACAGAGACTTTTGTCCCCCGAAACGGAGTTTCGCGATGGCGGTGGCGTCCCTGGAGTCTTTCTGGAGTTTCGTCAATTGGTGTAGGGTTTTTGCGTCGCGAGGGATTATATAGGCGAAGAGGCGGCGCGAGGAGAGGCACGAGGGCCCCACCCCATCGGCCGGCGCGGGCCCCTCCTTGGCCGCGCCGCCCTATGGTGTGGGCGCCTCGTGGCCCCACTTCGTATCTCCTTCGGTGTTCCGGGTCCGTCTCGGTAAAATAAGATGTTTGGCTTTTGTTTCGTCGAATTCCGAGAATATTGCCCGAACAGCCTTTCTGGAACCAAAAATAGCAGAAAACAGGAACTGGCACCTCGGCATCTTGTTAATAGGTTAGTTCCGGAAAATGCATGAAATCATTATAAAGTGTGAGCAAAACATGTAGGTATTGTCATAAAACTAGCATGGAACATCAGAAATTATAGATACGTTGGAGACGTATCAAGCATCCCCAAGCTTAGTTCCTACTCGCCCTCGAGTAGGTAAACGATAACAAGGATAATTTCTGAAGTGACATGCTACTATCATGATCTTAATCAATACTATTGTAAAGCATATGAGATGAATGAAGTGATTCGAAGCAATGGTAAAGACAATGACTAAACAACTGAATCATATAGCAAAGACTTTTCATGAATAGTACTTTCAAGACAAGCATCAATAAGACTTGCATAGGAGTTAACTCATAAAGCAATAAATCCTTAGTAGAAAGTTTTGAAGCAATACAAAGGAAGATATAAGTTTCAGCAGTTGCTTTCAACTTCAACATGTATATCTCATGGATGTATATCTCATGGATGATTGTCAACACAAAGTAATATGATGAATGCAAATAAGCAAGTATGTAAGAATCAATGCACACAGTTGACACAAGTGTTTGCTTCTAAGATAGAAAGAAGTAGGTAAACTGACTCAACATAAAGTAAAAGAAAGGCCCTTCGCAGAGGGAAGCAGGGATTACTTATGTGCTAGAGCTTTTTATTTTGAAAACATAGAAACAATTTTGTCAACGGTAGTAATAATTCATATGTGTTATGCATAAAACATCCTATAAGTTGCAAGCCTCATGCATAGAATACCAATAGTGCTCGCACCTTGTCCTAATTAGCTTGGATTTACATGGATTATCATTGCATAACATATGTTTCAACCAAGTGTCACAAAGAGGTACCTCTATGCCGCCTGTACAAAGGTCCAAGGAGATAGATCGCATTTGATTTCTCATTTTTGATAGATCTCAACTTAAGGACATTCATACCGGGACAACATAGAAAACAGATAATGGACTCCTCTTTAATGCATAAGCATTCAACAACAGATAATTTTCTCATAAGAGATTGAGGGTTAATGTCCAAACTGAAACTTCCACCATGATACATGGCTTTAGTTAGCGGTCCAATGTTCTTCTCTAACAAACAATATGCATACTCAAACCATTTGACCATGATAAATCACCCTTACTTCAGACAAGACGAACATGCATAGCAACTCACATGATATTCAACAAAGGTGTAATAGTTGATGGCGTCCCCAGAAACATGGTTACCGCTCAACAAGCAACTTATAAGAAATAAGATACATAAGCGACATATTCTTTATCACAATAGTTTTTAAGGCTATTTTCCCATGAGCTATATATTGCAAAGACAAGGAATGAAATTTTAAAGGTAGCACTCAAGCAATTTACTTTGGAATGGCAGAGAAATACCACATAGTAGGTAGGTATGGTGGACACAAATGGCATAGGTTTTGGCTCAAGGTTTTAGATGCACGAGAAGTATTCCCTCTCAGTACAAGGCTTTGGCTAGCAAGGTTGTTTGAAGCAAACACAAGTATGAACCGGTACAGCAAAACTTACATAAGAACATATTGCAAGCATTATAAGACTCTACACTGTCTTCCTTGTTGTTCAAACACTTTACCAGAAAATATCTAGACTTTAGAGAGACCAATCATGCAAACCAAATTTCAACAAGCTCTATGTAGTTCTTCATTAATAGGTGCAAAGTACATGATGCAAGAGCTTAAACATGATCTATTTGAACAAAACAATTGCCAAGTATCAAATTATTCAAGACAATATACCAATTACCACATGAAGCATTTTCTGTTTCCAACCAAATAGCAATGAACGAAGCAGTTTTCAACCTTCGCCATGAACATTAAAAGTAAAGCTAAGAACACCAGTGTTCATATGAAAGAGCGGAGCGTGTCTCTCTCCCAAACAAAGAATGCTAGGATCCGATTTTATTCAAACAAAAACAAAAATAAAAACATACATACGCTCCAAGTAAAGCACATAAGATGTGACGGAATAAAAATATAGTTTTACTAGAGGTGACCTGATAAATTGTCGATGAAGAAGGGGATGCCTTGGGCATCCCCAAGCTTAGATGCTTGAGTCTTCTTGAAATATGCAGGGGTGAACCACGGGGGCATCCCCAAGCTTAGATGCTTGAGTCTTCTTGAAATATGCAGGGGTGAACCACGGGGGCATCCCCAAGCTTAGACTTTTCACTCTTCTTGATCATATTGTATCATCCTCCTCTCTTGACCCTTGAAAACTTCCTCCACACCAAACTCAAAACAAACTCATTAGAGGGTTAGTGCATAATCAAAAATCCACATATTCAGAGGTGACACAATCATTCTTAACACTTCTGGACATTGCTCAAAGCTACTGAAAGTTAATGGAACAAAGAAATCAATTCAACATAGCAAAAGGGGCAATGCAAAATAAAAGGCAGAATCTATTAAAACAGAACAGTCCGTAAAGACGAATTTTTTAGAGGCACTTAACATGCTCAGATGAAGAAGCTCAAATTGAATGAAAGTTGCGTACATATCTGAGGATCACTCATGAATTTTCGCTGATTTTTCTGAGTTACCTACAGAGAGACCAACTCAAATTTGTGACAGCAAGAAATCTGTTTCTACGCAGTAATCCAAATCTAGTATCAACCTTACTATCAAAGACTTTACTTGGCACAAAAATGTAATAAAATAAAGATAAGGAGAGGTTGCTACAGTAGTAACAACTTCCAAGACACAACAAAACAGTAGCAAATTAAAAACATGGGTTATCTCCCAAGAAGTGTTTTCTTTATAGCCATTAAGATGGGCTCAGTAATTTCAATGATGCTCACATAAGGATGAGAGTTGAAGCAAAGAGAGCATCAAAAAGCAAGTATGAAATACTTTTAATTCTAACCCATTTCCTATGAAAAGGAATCTTGTACACAAATAAATTCATGAAGAGCAAAGTGATAAGCATAGGAAGATAAAACACGAGTAACTTCAAGATTCTCAACATAAAGAGGGGAAATTTAATATTATTAAGATGCATATAACCATGTTTTCCTCTCTCATAATAACTTTCAGTAGCATCATGAACAATCTCAACAATATAAATATCACATAAAGCATTCTTATCATGAGTCTCATGCATAAAATAATTACTACTCCCAACATAAGCATAGTCATTCTTATTAATTGTAGTGGGAGCAAATTCAACAAAGTAGCTATCATTATTATTCTCATCACCATAATCATCAAATATAGGAGGCATAGTATAATCATAATAAACTTTATCCTCCATAGTAGGTGGCACCAAAATATCACTATCATTATAATCATCATAAATGGGAGGCAAAGTATCATCAAATAAAATTTTCTCCTCAAAACTTGGGGGACTAAAAATATCACAACCAGCTTCCCCAAGCTTAAATTCTTCCATAGCATTAGCAATAATAGTGTTCAAAGAGTTCATGCTAATAACATTGCTACAACTATTTTGCAAACAAAGTTCCATGGGTTTTTTAATTCTCTCTTCAAACACATCATGTCCAAATTCAATATAAAGTTCATAAAGATCTCTAATTTTGTTGTTGTTTTCCATTAAGCCTAACTAGTGAAATAAAAACAAGAAACAATAAGATATAGTTGCAGAATCTAAAGGAAATAGCTTCGAGCACTCACACACCAGCAACAGTGCTAGAAAATAGCTTAGTAGTCGGAGGATGTGAATACCTTTTACCTTACCTCCCCGGCAACGGCGCCAGAAAATAGCTTGATGTCTACGCACGCTTCTATTCCTGTAGACAGTGTTGGGCCTCCAAGAGCAGAGGTTTGTAGAACAGCAGCAAGTTTCCCTTAAGTGAATCACCCAAGGTTTATCGAACTCAAGGAGGTAGAGTTCAAAGATATCCCTCTCAAGCAACCCTGCAATTACGATACAAGAAGTCTCTTGTGTCCCCAACACACCTAATACACTTGTCAGATGTATAGGTGCACTAGTTCGGCGAAGAGATAGTGAAATACAAGTAATATGGATGATTGTAAGTAGTAATTGCAATCTGAAATAAAAATGGCAGCAAGCAAACATGTAGCAGAACTTGTTGGAAATGGTGTTTCAATGCTTAGAAACAAGGCCTAGGGATCATACTTTCACTAGTGGACACTCTCAACATTGATCACATAACTGAATAAATAAATGCTACTTTCTACACTCTCTTGTTGGATAACAAACACCATTCATTGTGTAGGGCTACAAAAGCACACCTCAAGCCGGAGTAAACAAGCTCCACAACATCCGGGGTTCATATTAAAGTAACCTCTAGAGTGCATAATAGACCGTTGCAATTTAGATCGAGTACTAACATAGCATACACACTGTCAACAATAGCTATGAAAGGGGGAATAGATCACATCAATACTATCATAGTAATAGTTAACTTCATAATCTACAAGAGATTACAATCATAACCTACGCCAAGTACTACATGATGCACACACTGTCAACATTACATCATGGAGGAGGAATAGACTACTTTAATAACATCACTAGAGTAGCTCATAGATTAATAGTGATACAAAGCTCATGATCACATAAAGATCACACCATGGGAGAGAGAGATAAACCACATAGCTACCAGTAGAGCCCTCAGCCTCGGGGGAGAACTACTCCCTCCTCATCATGGGAGACAACAACGGCGATGAGGATGGCGGTGATGTCGATGGAGATGACTCCGGGGGCAATTCCCCGTCCCAGTGGCGTGCCGGAACAGAGACTTCTGTCCCCCGAAACGGAGTTTCGCGATGGCGGCGGCGTCCCTGGAGTCTTTCTGGAGTTTCGTCAATTGGTGTAGGGTTATTGCGTCGCGAGGGATTATATAGGCGAAGAGGCGGCGCGAGGAGAGGCACGAGGGCCCCACCCCATAGGCCGGCGCGGGCCCCTCCTTGGCCGCGCCGCCCTATGGTGTGGGCGCCTCGTGGCCCCACTTTGTATATCCTTCTGTGTTCCGGGTCTGTCTCGGTAAAATAAGATGTTTGGCTTTTGTTTCGTCGAATTCCGAGAATATTGCCCGAACAGCCTTTCTGGAACCAAAAAACAGCAAAAAACAGGAACTGGCACCTCGGCATCTTGTTAATAGGTTAGTTCCGGAAAATGCATGAAATCATTATAAAGTGTGAGCAAAAGATGTAGGTATTGTCATAAAACTAGCATGGAACATCAGAAATTATAGATACGTTGGAGACGTATCAGGGTAGTCTAGTGGTACGGTTGGTATGGGCAGTGGAAATCAATAGGAGAATTGGGGCGGAGCTAATAATTTTCACCGAAGTTGTAATTATAACAATGGTAACAGTTTTGGGTATGGCGGGAATCAACAGAGATGGAACACAACTCGTGGTGGAGGCTTTCAACATCGAGTTCGGGACAATGGGGCTAGCGCACCATCACGAAGTGGTATTGATGTTGATCTGTTACAACAAACGGTGCAGGCGGTTTTTGTTGCGGTCACGACAGCCACAAAATCTCTGAACCGGCTCAGGTTACACCACAGGTTGTAGCAAATACTGATATTTTGGCCGGGGGTACGGGTTATCATGCGGTGATGTCGGTAGCGGTGCCCAATGCAATCCCACAGCATACACCGGTGATAATTTAGGGGGTTCAGGATACTCAGGGAGCTGGAGCAAAAGGAAAAGATAATGAAGGCCAAGGTCCTCTGAAGAAGAAGGAGGACAAAACTGGGTGTTTTCGTTGTAAACAACCTGGACATCATATTGATGACTGTCCTACGCCTTTTTGTGATCTATGTGAGTTATTCCATCATTTAGCCCTAGCTTGTCACCTTCTGCAAGCTCCAAAGCCCACAACAATTATACATGGTTATGCAAATGAGGTTCTCGTGTTTTTTGAGCTTCCTTGTGGTGCTTTAAGGCCAAAGTTGAGTAAAGTTAGCCAAAGTCACTGTTGATGGAGATGCTATGACTATCCCTGAAATAATTGATCAACTAAAGAAGATTCTTTCCATCTGACAAGTTCAATTGGGAAGTTTTTCATTTCAGAGAGAATATATTCAGTGTTAAACTACCAAGCAAGCAGGAAGTTCAGAGATTGAAGAATTTTGGTACTTACATATGCACTGACAGGGAATCTTGCTTGACTTTTGATCTCTGGTCATCTTTGGAGGAGCCACTTTATACATTGCCAGAAGTTTGGGTTCGTGTGTCAGGATTGCCAAATGACATTAGATCAGATTATCTGTCCCTATGGGGAGTGGGAACTCTATTTGAAAAGACTCTGGCTGTTGACATGGCATACACTCATGACAATAAGGTGCTTAGGACCAAGATTGGGTGTTTGGATCATAATCTTATTCCTGCAGACAGTGATGTGTTCATTACAAGGGGTTTCTTTAAGCCGCGTTTTGAAGTGGAGGCAGCTAATGGGTCCCAAGAAGTAAATATGGTTGAGGCAAACAATGGTAATGATGGGAACGATGATGCATAGAATGGAGAGAAGAACAATGGGAGGGGCAATCCTATGGATATGGATCCCAAAGGAGCAGATGAGGGAGCTACCTCAAATAATGATGGACAAGGTGGTTCTTATGAGAACAATGGGGTGGATGGGATGCAATTGTAAGATCAAGAAATTGAAGCAATTAATATTGGGTCTATCAATTTACAGCTTAGCCTTACATGTACCCCCTCTCTGTCCCAAATTTGGGTAAAAAAATCTAATTTCCAAGCCATTATCTCATGCTGAAAATCTGGTGCTAAATGACAAAATTGGTGATGATTTTGATGCAGATTCTACACCTAGAAAATCCACCTCGGGATTGCCCCGGGTGGGAATCTTGGCATTGGGATCGGGGGCCGACAGGGATAGACTGCGGGGGTTTGCAGATGTTGCGCATCCATTGGCCGATGGCCAACTGCGCATGCATCCTGATGAGGTTGTGCCATCGCCAGGCATGCAGCAGACATGCAACAGCAACATCAGCAAACATCAGCGGGGCCGGTCGGCTGCTGCCACGTGTGTGCGCACTGACCGGAGTGTTCACCAGGCGGGATCCAGTGTGGCTACGGAGGCTACATCGACTATCAGGGCAGCGACTTCATCGGCGCAGAAGATCCGCCGAGCCAGTGGGAGCGAGCCAGCGCCGGCCGTGCATGCCAATGGTTTTGATAAGGCAATGATTGACAATGATCAGCTCATGACTGGGGTAGCTGGGATTGGTGCGCTGGGATCTTCTATGCTCCGGTTAGAGAAGGGAAAGGGTATGGCACCAATTTCTGAAAATTTTAAATATGGTTTGGATGATAATATGATGGTTTCGGCAAACATTTCTTTCAAATAGCGTATCTGATGGGAGTGTTACTTTTGATGCAGGTGGTGTATTGCAGCCTAACCTGGCTATGTCGTTGGAACAGCCGGTGGATGGTGCTAGGGAAGATCACATTTTAAATAAGAAAGAAGAGGATGCTACAACTGTTCTTCAAAGTCCGATGGGGAATGCCTCATCTATGAAGACTAAGGGTAAGTCCCCTATTTCTTTTCAGTCTTCTTCCAACATTACAATAGACCCTTTATCATTATCCCTAATGGAGAGTTCACCAAATGTGCTAGTTCAACCCACAATGGAGGAGATGTAAGGGTACATTGCCCCTATGTGTGGTTTTGGTAATTAATGACAACCCCTATGGACTAATGTTTTCATTGAGTTTATATGAAGGAATATTCCATAGGTACTTCTTGAATTCCATGTGTTGGATTCAAGTATGGATGCCATGAATATAAAGATACACCTTGTGTATTGGCATCAAGATCATCGATTTAAAGATACATATGTGATATGATCAAGAAGATGAAATGAAGATGGAGTTCTTATGTGGAACTCAATATTAGCCATGCTCTATATTAAGTGAGTATGAGAAGATACAAGGTTGAGTTGGGCAAGTTCAAGATGAGCATCTCAAGTGGATCAGATGCTTGAAGCTTGTCGTCCATTTGGTGATAATGGACATGTGAAGATGTGCATCAATGGAGCTTTCCCATCATAGTGTATGGGGGAGCATTTGTGAGTCTTCACAAAGCAACAATGATCAAGTGAGGCATTCCGGCTTGAGTGGAGCGTGAAGAGCTATCATCAAGATCAAGCGGGATGCACCAGAAAAAGGTATGGCCTTGCTAGGTTCTCCTTTTACCGGTCTCAAGGTGGCTTTTGGGAGACCGAATTATATGATAGATAGCCGCACTATCAAGAGGGGCTTTCGGTTGGGTAACTTGATCACATCGTCTTAGGGAGCTCAATCCTTTGCATACTTTGCATATCCTTATTGCTTCTTGGTGTTTCTCTGTGTGAGGTTCTTGAGCTTGTTGCTAGCTTTACAACAAGCCCAAGTTCATCGAAAACGGAATCTACATGTATCTTCTATTGCATTTTCGAGTTTGGACATCTTCACCGTTTCTTGACGGTGGGAGACTCCCTCTCTAAAATCATCTAAAATGTTCTGTGAGGAGTCTCCATATTTCCAACAAAATTGGTTTCATGTCAATCGGGGTCCGGACACAAAAGTTATCACAGTTTTTGTATAACATGTTTTCCTGCTCACCCGGTCAGGGACCCGGTCGGACCGGCCCATGCGCCGGCCGGTTCCGGTCTGCCGCCCGGTCAGCCGGCCTCCCAACCGGATGGCCCGGCGTGCCGACCGGTCAACCGGGCGCCAACCGGGCGCCAACCGGGTGACCTCCTGGACGACACAAAGTTACCCCGGTCGGGGTCCGGCCTGCCGACCAGTTTGGACCGGCTGGTCCGGTCTGTGGCCCGGTCTGACCGGGCCCTGGACCGGACGGCCCGGCCCCAGGCCCGGTTGACCGGCCTCCTCGACGGTTGACTCAGCTCAACTTTTCCCCAACGGTTATATTTGCTCTTGGGCTATAAATAGCCCTTCTTCCACCTTGGGCTGAGTTAGTTCTTTCATTCTCTCACCTCCATTGTTGCCTTTGAAGAACTTGCTCTCTCTCTTGTCTCCCCCCATGATTCTTGCTCATTCTTGAGGGATCTAAGAGAGGAGATCTAGATCTACACTTCCACCAATCCATTTCTTCTCTAAGTGAGGGGAACTCTTGGGATCTAGATCTTGGAGTCTTTTGTTGACTTTCCCCATTGTTCTTCCTCTCCAATCTCATCCTAGCATTCGTTGCTTTGGTGGGATTTGAGTGTGAAGGACTTGAACACCTCTAGTGTTCTTGCTTTGCATCATTGCATAGTGTTGAGCTCTCCACCACGATTAGTTCGAGTGAGAGACCGTGAGCTTGTTACTCTTGGAGGGAGACCTCCTAGTTGGCTTGGCGGTTGGTGCTCCGGTGATCTCTTCAAGAAGATTGTGAAGAGGCCCGGGCTTCTCCTTCGTGGAGCTTGTGAAGTGGTTGTGGAGCTTGCCATCTCCGGAGCGGAGGAAAAGCTAACCATAAGGAAAGGGCCATTATCCTTCGTGGGTGTGGTTCGGAGAATAGGGTGAGCCTTCGTGGCGCGGGGAATCCTTCGTGGGACCTCCACTCCTCCAAACGTGACGTACCTTCTTGCAAAGAAAGGGAACACGGGAATACATCCTCGTCTCCGCGTGCCTCGGTTATTTCTATACCCGAGCTCTCTTTCCTTGTGATAACCATCGTGCTTGAAGTACATATATCTTGCTATCACTTGTGATACATATATATTGTGCCTATCTTGCTTAGCTCTAGTTGCTATTGTTACATTTAGTTGAGCTTAGCATATTTAGGGTTTGTGCATGTAGACTAAACCTTAGTTTAATTCTGCATTCTTACAAGACAAATCCGTAAGAGTTTTCAATTGCCTATTCACCCCCCCTCTAGGCGACATCTCGATCTTTCAGGAGATCATAGCTTTTGGGGGGGATACCAAAGGCATCAGTTGGAGTGAGTTCCATTTCCCGATTGGAGAGTCAACCTGATGTGGATATGCCTCAGATGGAGAAGGCAATGAGGCAGGCAGAGTTGCGTGAGGCTTCTTGCAGTTCAGGTAAACCTATAGCTCCTAAATTTTCTATTGTGAATATCCCAGATTAGTAAATAAGTCATAGAGCGAGTCGTTCAGGAGTTTCTTTAGGTTTATCCGAGGGGGAGGTGGCAAAGTCTATTAAAGGCATTAAGTTGTTAGAAGAGGAACGTATTCTAACAATCTTACAAAAAATATGAGTGAGAATGTCAATGAAGAAGAGGGTTTGTCCTCTCTTGTAATGTCAAAAGTTTCTACTCTATGCGAGGATTTGGTAGAGGATGATGATATCTCGTTGGGGTTGGATGATCATGTGGAGAATATAGAGCCGGTTATGAGGGAAACGAAAACTAGGCAGAGGAAAATTTATGATACTAATAAAAGGAATAAATTGGAATCCGGGGGATTTTGGAGATACTGCTAAGCACTTGTTTGTCAAAGAGGCAATTAGGGAGCATAAGTTAGATTTCATAGCCTTGTTGGATATTGGGAGATCTAACTTCTCTATACCCTTTCTGAATCAACTTGTCGCGGGATATAATTTCTCTTGGTTTTGTTTACCACCTCATGGTCGTTTTGAGGGTATTCTAGTGGGAATAAATTTAGATACGCTTCGGGTGTTATAGGTCAGCACGGGTGATTTTTGTGTAAAGCTTCATATTAAATGTAAGAGAGATGATTTTGAATGGATCATGGTGCCAGTACGTGGGGCTGCCCAAGATACGCACAAAGCAGAATTTTTGGCAGAATTAGTAAGGACATGTGAATCTGAAACATTACCTATGGTGGTAGGGGGTGATTTCAATATCATAAGAAAGAGGGAATAAAAAAATAATGATAACTTCAGGGCATGTTGGCCTTTTGTTTTTAATGCAATCATCGAGCATTTGAATCAACGTGAAATTGCTCTATCGGGGGGACAATTTACTTGGGCAAGTAAGCGTGATGAACCTACATATGAGAAGCTAGATAGAGTTCTAGCATCCATATCTTGGGAACAAAAATTTCCACTTGTTATTATACGAGCATTGATAAGAGCGGATTCAGATCACACCCCGATACTATTGATTCGGGAATAAAAACACATCTGGGTAATAAGTCAAAATTTTCTTTTGAGTTACATTGGTTGCGATAAGAAGATTTTTTTTGATATGATAGTAAAGGAGTGGAAATCAGTTGTAGAGGGAGCAAATCCCATGGAGGTTTGGTTGAATAAATTAAGGCATATTATAAGATTTCTCAAAGGATGGGCAAAGAATCACAGTGGAAAATATAAAAAAGAAAATGAGAAATTGTTATCTATTATTGATAATTTGGATTTGAAAGCGGAAACAAATCCATTGAATTTGAATGAAAGGGAAGAGCTTAAAAAAGCAAATGAAAGTTTAAATAAATTAAGAAGGGAAGAGGAGTCGAAATGGGCACAACGAGCAAAAGTTAAACATATTCAAGAGGGATGGAATAATACGAGATACTTTCACTTGATAGCGCATGGTAAACATCGAAAAAGAAAATCTTCTAGTTAGTGCAACAATAAGGAACTATTGTCGGGGAAGATAATTTGAAGATCTATATCACTGAGTTCTATAAAAAATTGTTTGGGGCACCGGTACCAAGTAATATTTCTTTAGTAGAGGATGTGGTACAAGATATCCCGCAAATTTCATCGGCTAAAAATGAGATTTTTACATTTCCTTTTTCGGAAGAGGAAGTATATGAGGAAATCTCACAGATGGAACTTAATAAGGCTCCTGGACCGGTTGGTTTTCCGGCCGAGTTTTATCAAAAAATTTGGGAAGTAATAACGGATGACTTGATGGCGTTGTTCACCCAGTTTAGTACAGGGGATTTGCATATCTAAAAACTTAATTTTGGCGTAATCACATTACTACCCAAGAAAGAAGATGCGGTCAAAATACAACAATATAGACCTATTTATTTGTTAAATGTATGTTTTGAAATATTTACTAAGGCTGGTACTAATCGAATAACAGGGATTGCACCAAGAATTATAAAACCAACACAATCAGTACTTTATGCCGGGTAGAAATATTTTAGAAGGGGTGGTCATTCTTCATGAAACAATTCATGAGTTACACAGTAAGAAAATGGATGGGATTTTTAAAAAAAAAATTGATTTCGAAAAAGCTTATGATAAAGTGAAATGACCCTTTTTGCAACAAATGTTGAGAATGAAGGGTTTTGCTCCGGAGTGGAGTAGGCTGGTTCAGCAGTTTGTTCAAGGGGGAGTGTGGGTGTAAAGGTGATGACATTGGTCATTATTTTCAGGCAAAAAAGGGTTGCGGCAAGGGGATCCTTTTTCTTCAATGCTTTTTAATATTGTAGTTGACATGCTTGCCATCTTAATTGAACGAGCAAAATAGGATGGTCAAGTAGGAGGGCTTATCCCTCATATTGTTGGGGGTGACATCTCTATATATGATACGATCCTTTTTTTAGAACATGACTTAAAAAAAGCGGTTAATATGAAGTTAATTCTATGTCTTTTTGAAGAGCTTTCAGGACTTAAAATTAATTTTCACAAAAGTGAGATTTTTTTTTGGAAAGGCCAAGGATGAGGAGGACCAGTACAGATAGATCTTTGGATGTGAGGCTGGTTCACTCCCTTTTAGTTACTTGGGTATTTCTATCCATTATAGAAATTCAGTAGTTTTTATTGGTATCCGGTGGAGACCTGATTTGAGAGTAAGTTGGGATGCTGGAAAGAGAAATTACTATCCCATGGTGATAGGCTAGTCCTTATCAATTCAGTTTTAATTAGCTTACCGATGTTTCTGTTGTCCTTCCTAAAAATACCTATTGGGGTAAGAAAACGTTTGGACTTCTATAGATCTAGGTTCTTTTGGCAGTCCGATGAACAAAAAAAAATATAGACTCACAAAATGGAATATTGTATGCCAACCCAAAGATCAAGGGGGCTTAGGTATTGAGGTTCTCGAAATCAAGAACATATATTTATTGAGAAAATGGCTCTTTAAACTTCCTAATGAAGACAGGATGTGGAAAGAACTACTACATACTAAATACTTAAGACAGAAGACCTTATCTGAGGTGCAGGTTAAGCCTACCGATTCTCCCTTCTGGAAGGGATTGATGGGGTTAAGGAAGAATTTTTTCTAGAGGTTTTTTCAAAGTGGGTAATGGGATGGGTACCCATTTCTGGGAAGATACATGGTTAGGAAAAAGTGTCTTTAGCTCAGCAATATCCGTCTTTGTATAATATTGTGCATCACAAAAATGTAACATTAGCTCATGTGTTAGCTCAAACCCCTCTGAATATTAGTTTCCGACGGGTGTTGAGTGGTAACAAATGGACTCATGGTTACAACTATGCCGCAAACTGATGATGGTAAACTTGAATGAAGAAAATGATCGTTTTGTATGGGGTCTCACACCTAATGGTTTATTTATGGTCAAGTCTATGTATGAGGACCTTATGAGTGACCATACCCCTTTTTTGAGAAAGTATCTCTGGAAGGTTAAATTTTCCCTCAAGATAAAGATATTCATGTGGTTTCTGAGTAACAAGGTTCTGTTAACTAAAGATAATGTAGCCAAACGACACTGGAATGGGTGCACGAAATGTGTTTTTTGTGGAGACGAGGAAACTATTCAACACCTTTTCTTTGAGTTTCCTTTAGCTAAACTTCTTTGGCGTATAGTTAATTTCACGTATGATCTTCCACCTCCAACAAATAGTACTAATATGTTTAGTAATTGGTTAAATGGAGTAGATAGACAATCTAAGGCTTTTATCTGAATTGTGGTTTCTGCTTTATGTTGGTCTATATGGAGGGTAAGAAATGATATTATATATAACAAAAAAACAATCTTTTCATTTCTTGCAGGTTATCCATATGGTGTCACATTGGGTTAAGCTTTGGGTCCTCCTTTCACCTAAGGGACAGCGGGATGCCATGGCTTCTAGATGCACACGGCTTCAGATGGTCGCTCAGGATATTTGGTGCCAGGCTGGCTGGCATCATACTAGGAGAATACTTTTATATGTACTCAGAGCATTTTGTGCTTTTTTCACTGGTTGATTTTTGTATCAATTTTTGACGATGCTTGAGTTGTAAAACAATATTGAACTCGAACCTTTTTAATAAATGGCCGTGTGCATCATCATGATGCAGAAGCCGGGATTATATCCCCATTTTGAAGGAAAAAATCAAGTGTGAAAATCACATTTACCAATATTTCTTTATATTTCATGGAATGAACACTTACTCTACATGGTGTCGATATCTCTTGTAACCGGCTAGTTACCAGAACCATGTCTTTATCTGAAATGGGAGCGGAGCCCCGGCTTCTGCATCAACTGATGCACACATCTATTTATTGCATTATTCATAAGTCAACAATTTACGTCTCATGTATCTATACATAAAAATCAACCAGCAATTTTTTTTAAAAAGTACAATACGCTTAACCATCTTGAATTCACCTCGGTTGTAAACAACCCAAGCTATTGTCTCCAGATGTTGCATCTAGAATCCATAGGAACTAGATGCGCATCTGGCAGCAGGTAAGGCCTCTCTTGGGTCCAATAAATAGATACATGGATAACATGTAAAATATGTGCAGTTCACACTTTGCTAAAAATCATATCATATTTACAGTTCCAAAGTGTCCAAATTAAACCACACGGGCCTAGACGAATTCGAGCCCGTTCAACTAGTTTCTGAATATATTCGTTACATTTGTTCGTGGAGGGATATTAAAGCTAAAATTACACTACTAGGAAAAAGTTAATTAGTGGCGCACCAGAATTGGCTATTAGTGGCACCTATCACGCCATTGCTACTAAAAGTGTGAGGTGCGCCATTAGACAAAAAGTAGGCGCGCCACTGCTAAAATTTGAAATTTGGATCCAGATCTGGATCTGGCACATTTTTCGAATTTTTTTGCTTGTTTTTAGTGCCTAAATTATTTGCCCCGTTCATGTTCATGCTCATAGCCAAGCCATCGGTGAGGATGGAGAGGTGAGGATGGAGGATGAGGAGGAGTGGAGGAGGAGAAGAAGAAGGAGGAGAAGAGGAGGAGTGGAGGAGAAGAAGAAGGAGGAGAGGAGGAGGAGGAGGAGGAGGAGGAGGAGGAGGAGGAGGAGGAGGAGTGGAGGAGGAGGATGCTGAAGATGGAGAACGTGGAGGAGGGGGATTGAAAGAGGAGGCCGTAGTGGAGGAGGAGGCCTGAGTGGACGAGGAGGAAGTAGAGGAGTAGAAAGTGGAGGAGGTGGCCGGAGTGGAAGAGGGGGAGGAAGGAGTTGGAGGAGGAGGGAGTGGAGGAGTAGTAGAGGAGGAGGAGGAGGAGGAGGAGGAGGAGGAGGAGGAGGGTGGGGATAAGGGTAAAGGGTAGCCGGCCATTTCAAATTTGGTAGGGCGGGAAGTTACCAGTGGCACACCACAAGCCTTAGTGCGCCACTGCTATTGTTTTTATTTTTTTTTTGAAATTTTTGCCCGAAATCTTAAACCTGAAAATTTCATGTTTCCTTTTTGATTTTGGTCAATCTAAAAATTCTCTAAACGCCCAAATGGCGTTAAAATCAGATGTAAAATTCCGCTTACATACATTTCCATATAAAAAAGTTTTCATAGAAGGTCGTATGCAACCAGAAATCCCATTTTACCGAAATATGATGCCATTTTTTTAGAAAAAATTTCGAAATTCATGTTTGTTAATTTTTATTAAAACTAGATAACATAATACATGGGCAACTCGAAGGATTTCATTTTTTCAATTTTCTATCAATTTATTTATTATTTTCAAAACCAAAAAGGCACACATAAGTGCCTGTACATGGTACGCCATTGCTATGTATAGGGGGTGGGTCAAGCCTTTGTCAAACATAGTAGTGACACACTATTCACCAAGTACGCCACTGGTAACTGTGATAGCAGTGGAGCACCATGTAGAGGTGTGCCACGGCTATATTGCAACCATTGGTAGTGATCCTACGGCTAGGTCTTTTTCTAGTAGTGTTAACAACTCTTCAAATAAGACGAGCAAAGGGACAAGAAAAAAAGGTTAACAAACTCCTCTAGGTCACGAAAAGCACATCTTTTAGAACCATTTCAATTACGCTTAGAGGTTATCTTTTGTCAATATTACCCCGGTTCCAAATTGTAAGATTTAGCTTTCTAAAAAAGCTTATATTTTAAAACGGATGTAGTGTTAATTTTTGATGAAAGAACCACGTATGGTTACAAGAGTTTCACTCCCTTTGATAAAAAAAACAATCGAAAACTATACTCATATACGGGTACGAATAAACTAAGATTGAAATACAGTGAAGAACTTCTACCGTAACATTAACTCACTTGGTTAGGGAAGTGGATGTACAAACCAACCACCTAGATTCAAGTCCCCAATGACGTGAATTTAGGTTTTTATTATTTAAAAATAAAATCACTGTAGGGCCTTTTCCTACCGTATTCCTTTCAAAAGGAAACATTATTTTAAGTTCATTTTGAGAAGAATACAATATCCTTGCTAGATACTACTCCCTCCGGATCGGTCTAACAAGGCACGTAGTTTAAGAAATGATTTTGACCATTATTTTGGTCAATAAAATATATAATATATGTCACAATATTTTTATTTTTAGAAACCTTTTTCTATAGAAATCTAACAATATAAGTTTTGAGACATATAATTTATATTTTGTTGATTACATTAATGATTAAAATCTTTATCTTAAACTGTTAAACCGATTCAGAGAGAGTAGCGGTGCATACAAATCAATATATATCTAACAAATAGGACACGCCCATACATGTGAGAGCATTGACAATGTCGTCCGCCTTGGCCTTGGATTTCACAAAGGCATAGAGTGGTTTGGAGCTGTCCCCTAGTGTTGTTCTCTTGGGAAGCACCCTAAATTCCTAAATAGCTTAATTCTCCCTTGTGTTGTTCGACAATGTCCGCTTTATATAATAGTACTAGAAAGACCCGTGCGTTGCTGCCTTGTTTTGTGATGTTGTCATTTTCTTTTTTTCGTAGCTTGTGCGTGGCGGGCATGGGCTTGGCGTTTTATTGAGTAGCTACACAAGATTTTTTGTCTGCTGGTAGTAAAATATATCTGTATGTTGCCACCGAAAAATACAAAAAAGCTTATGCTCATGTAATTGCAAATATAAATACATGGAAGTTCCCGAGATGTAAATATAATACACATGCAAATTGAGAAAGACAGTGTTTCAAAATGCATTTAGGACTGATTTATATCAAGAAGCCATAATTTCCGAGCCGAATTTTCTTTTTAAACCTTAATTAACATCAAACATTCCTTGAGACGGTGAGACTACGGAAAAAAAGAAAATAAACTAGTACCCGAATCCGAATTGTGACATCGCCACCCCATCACCTGCCTTTCCACTCGACCTTCCCACTTTCTGCGTACCTCTGTTTCTCTCTCGTCGGGCATCCTTCCCCTGCATCCCCAATGCTGGCAACCAGACAACCCTTATCTTCCAGCCGCTGGCCTCAACGCGAGCGCCCTCTCCGCACCTCTGCCGCCATTTCCTCACCCCGGAGGCACGCCCTGTTCTCCTCCGCCACTCATTGTCGATTTTGGCATTCTAAGGAGGAGGCATGCGACAGGGCCTGCGACCCAGCGCTCAGCATTAACGGAAGAGCAGTGACAGACCTTATATCCATTGGATCCGTGGTATATGTAATCATCTACATATGTGTAGCTTAACTCAAATGAGTAGCGGCATAATTCGCATCAGATACCACACTCTGAGCAATACATGCTTGAAAAGCAATAGTATTTCACAACTAGTTAACATCCTGCTATTAGTTGTCGGTAATAAAAAATCTTATTTGGAGAGTATGCTTCTTAAGACTGCACTATTTTTTTTCCAAACTCTAAATCGTCTAAACTGACACTTTCGTATCTCTCAATCTCAGCTCACACAGTTTATTTGAATACTGAGTAGGTATATGCAAATCATACTGTAATACCCCTGATTTTAAAAGTTATTAATTAATTTATAATTTTGTAAGTAAGTCTTAATGCTTTGTTTAGATAAAATTTGCAAAGAAAATTAGGATTTTGGTGCTGATTCAATGCTTGATAAAAATAATTTATAAATAGAGTTGATTACAGACTAAAGAACCTGAATTTTGGGCATGTCCATTAGTACTAATGCATGTACTATGCTATGTATCGATGGATCTAGCTAGAGCATAGTACTGATGAAATAGTAGCAGTTTGCTTAGTATATACGTACTACTATACGTTGTTCTTATGAGTGAGAAGAATAGAATTGGAGTTTGGTGTCGGGCTCTTATTGGCATGGTTTATGCGTGGCATTCAATCATAAGCTTGTCAACGTGGCTTCAAACTATAGGAAGCTAGGATCTGTTGGCAGAGATGGTCAGCAACGTTTCCTAGGTGGACACATGCATGTTTAATTAGTGAGAGGAGAGTTAGCTTGTACGGGTCTTGCCGACATGCGCCTCGTATATTTTAGCTAGTGAACCGACGTAGTCTTCGTATAAATGGATGCTCCTACCTCTGCCTCAACGGCAGAGCCGGTCCTGAGATTTCGGAGGTCCGGACGAAACTAAAATTTTAGGTCCCTCTTACTATTTTTTTTGCATGTATAAGATGATGAAAAATAAATACTTTTAAGTATACACAACTTCAATATTCATATAAAACAATGTATACATGATACCTTAAAATTTTCTCCGCCAATTCCTAGAATCAAAGTCCGTGACGATGGAATCAATATCAAAATCGTCCATTAACTTCTTGTCGATGTATGGAGTTGCCAAACTAGTTAACTCCGCTCCTACAAATAAGAACAACAACTGCTAATCAAAATTCAGAACCCGAATTATAGGCGAGCATATAGTAGAATTCCAAGAGAACTGCAGCGGGCGTTCTTACCTTCTATCTTAATCTAATACGCGAATTGGATGATTGCCTGATTGACGACGAGCGGACTGGGACTGCCAACTGCGACGACCACTGGCCGACGGACTAGCAGGCAACACCGTAGTCTGCAGGAGGGCAGTAGTTAGCAGATCGTCTCGCGGTCGGTCGGGCGCGATCGGCGAGAGCGAGGGCAGGAACCAGGCGACATGGGTGATAGCCACGAACCGCGAGAGGGCATGCAGGGAATCGAGGCATCGGGCTCGGGCAAATTGGCGATGTTTCACATATCGATAGATGGAACGGATTTCAGACGCTGACTCAAGTCGTGGCCGGCCAATCGGATTGGAAACCAATAGGAAAAGAAAAGGTCCAACTGTACACCAAGCCCATCTAAAATCGTAAAACTGCTTTTTTTTTCTGCGATGTATAGTAAATCTATCCAGAAAATATGAGCCCCTAATTTTTCTGGGCACGGGGCGGCCGCCCCACCAGACCCTCCCCAGGGCCGGCCCTGCTCAACGGACGACATCAAAACGAGAGAGTGAGAGAGCTAGCGTTAGAATGAGAGAAAGAAAGTGAGTGTGAGACTACGGAGAGTGAGAGAGGCCGAGCTAGCTAGCTAGATGCAGGCGTTAGATTGAAATGTAGAAAGGGAGGTGCTGCCGATTGTGGAGGAGCTGAGTAGAAGGAGACGCTGCTCAAATATAGAGTAGAGCCGACGCATAGAGTCTGGAGGACTCCAATATTTATACTGCTAGTGGATTATGTTTGCTAGTTTTCTATTAGAAGATACATCGATCTAGATTTCTGTGCCAATGCCAATACCTTTTATCTGAGGCAAGCTGTTTATACCCTTTGATGTATTTTCGTAGAATACTACACATTGTTGTTAAATGCATGATACGTAGTTGGTAGATGGTGTCAGAAATATTTGTGGGCTAATGAGCCGGTTTTGCTATAGGGTGATGGATCCGCTTGAGCCACCAATACAAACTAGGCATTAACACGAATATTAAGAAGAATTGATCAACTAAGAACTGGATTTTTTTTATAAGAGAAAAATTGGTGCTACAAAGGTTAACATATTGTACCGATCACAGTTCAGGTATGGGACCGTCTGAGTTCTTCGATACAAATGACCCTTGTTTAGGAACGTGTCGATGATGGATTCGTAGAAATGACCAACATAGGTAGATCAAGGTGTCCATGTCTTAGCGGGCTAAAGACCTCTGCTCCTCGAGCGCCTGTGTGGTGCTAATTGAAGATATAGATGTCACAGTACCCAGTGTAAAAGTATGAATTTCACCCTTGTGACTCCCGGGTTGGGAAGCTTACTTTCATGTGTGGCGCCATGATTTTAATTTGCCTAATTACTTAAACCGCCTTGTTTTTTGGGGAATGAAAGTATATTTACATTTTATATAATTGTGTATAATTGGTTTGCTGACTATGACTTGTCGTACTCACCTAGCTCCCTTATTTTTTTAGACGCATCAGTCATTAGCTTAAACATGTGCGGAAGATCTTGTCGTCAGAAGATTAGGCTGGACCAGGGGGTGGAAAGTGGCTTAGAAAATCTAGTTATAATAATTGTGTAATTGTAAATAAATTTGTATTTTAATGTATGATACACTATGCTGGTTCAAGCCTGCATTTTTAGCTTTGCGCGTGTATAAACTACTAGGTCTATAAGCGCGCGGAGGTTGTCTCGTCCAGACCCGGTCCATGGGTGTGACACAAACGGTCAGCAAATACCGTAAAAACTAACATTTCCTTTGTTATGGTGAAAGAAGTCTAGAAGTTCATCAAATGATTTATCCTTTCAAATTTATTCTCAACCAACATTCCTAGTAATTTATACTATCAGGTTGTCACAATTCGACGAATCCTCAAGGGAGCTAAATTCTGAAAGTGCCATAGACATCTCATGCATAACAGTTAGGAAATATAAAACAGAGGTAAACTTCTTTATACAAATTAGAAACTAAGAATAGAGACAAAAGTTTTCTGTTTAAAAAGAAGCAAATTAGTTCAGGTCTTTGTGTGCATCCAATTGGATATGAAAATACTTTTGTAAATGTGTTTCTGTTTTTAAAAAGACTTATTATAGTATAGTATGCATTTTACACTTTCCTACAAAACCATCGATAAAATAAAAGCTGCCAATGGTTAAAACAAGAAAGCTATGAGAAAGTGCCTGAAACCCCGAGAGCAGATTTTGTGCACCTAAGCAACACATTGCTCTTGGTTTTTAAAATATTAAAATATTATATTTATGTGTTTCAAAAAATTTAAAAATACATTACATCAATATATACATGTCCTGAATACGTGTGAGAAACTTTGGAAGAAATTATTTTGTATTTTGAGTTGCATGAAAAAAAACAATTTGTGGATGTATGTATAGGTTTGAAAACTCCCATTTTTAGTCGGAAACAATTGATCATGCTGAACTATTTGGATGTTTTTCCTTTTTATAAAGTTTAAAATATAATATACTATGTATGTGCATATTTAATTTTAGATTTTTTAGTCTTAGAAAATATGTTTTAAAATTCTTTTTAAAAATCGAGAGCACTGGTGCTCATGTGTCCTCAAGACACTTTCCGTGAAACCCCCGGCTTTCATGCTGATTAGGATGTGTTTTGGAACTCGAATCATTTACAAGAAAAACATATTTATACATTAGCAAAAGTCATAAAGGATACGAAATTGCCATGAATCAGCATATAAATACATTTGAAACATGTCTTCTTTGTCTAGAGCATGGCCTATAGAACCACAAGAAAAAATAGCAGTAAGCTTTCCGAACATCAGAGATATACCTCTGAAACGATGAACCATGCGAGTATTGTGTACCCAATTGCCTCCGTATGATAGCTCGCTTGCAAGAACCAGCGCATCTGAAATAGGAATTAAATAATAAAAATAAAACTAAGCATTGACTGCACAATGTGAACATGAAAACATAGCACTTGCCTTTAGACCTCTCCACACGCACATCATCATAGTCATTGTACCGTGGCCACGGCCCTGGCGTATAGCTGTACATATGCAAGCAGAAAGAGGATCAGAGTGAAGCAGAGTAAAAGAAGATCCTTATGAGCAAAGATAAAAGGCCAAAGAAAGCTGCTATTTTACCTCTTCCACCACGGGAAGTGGAAGCCTTGAGCTTGTTCTGATCGACAATTTCGTAGTCAAGATTCAAGTCAGTGCACCTTCAGAAGGTCTAATGACAAAGTGTGTAGCTCTAACACAAAAACAGAGAAAAAACATACTCCCTCCGTCTATTAATAGACGTCTAAGATTTATCTAAATTTGAATGTATCTAGCCGCTAAATAGCGTTTAGAACTTTAGATACATTTAGATTTAAACAAATCTTAGACGTTTATTTATAGACATTGGTAGTACTATATACAGTGGGTGTTCAGCTGGCAGAGTAAACAAAATCATCGTCAAAGCTTTTATTCATCCGTGAGAGAGCAAAGTATTCAGTTTTTTTGCACTTGACAGGACAATAATCAGTGACTAATATTATTGTTGGTGGTCAAAGTTAGACTTTCTCCAACAGCTAAGTTTAAAGTTCTGATTTTTTTATATTTAGGCTGGGCAAATGAGATTCCACATAACCTCAAACGGTCAAACCCCATTATGTACAAACATGTGTCCTACTCTCTTTGAGCTTGAACAACATGGAAGAAAAAGCTTTTAACCTAGCGTAGATAACAATGTGATGAACTTCTTCAGAACCAACTAATCCTTGATCTTTCCTCCTGAACTGATTTGTATCGATTTGATGCATTGAAAAATTACTAAGATAGGGAAATAAAAAGTTCTATTGATAGAGTCCAGTGTTGGGTGAAACCACTACAGTCCAACCTAGTAATTACCATATCTTAAGACCACATAGGTAGCACTCCAGTGCAGAGCTCCTAGACGAATCGAAACATTGTGTCCTCCCACTGAAATTGCTGTCTGGAGACTGCCGAATCTACTCTAAAATCTTTTGGACCTATCTAGCGAGCAATCAGGGGCTCGTTTGTCCCACCGAGCCCTCACCCCAAAAAGGAAACTTCCCCAACCAAGGCTATACGTCACGGCAACCCGCAAATCTATTTCGGGAAAAAACATCCACCCTCCCGCCCAGATGCCCTCACGTGAATCGTGTGTTTCACCCTCTCTTAGGGGTGAAATCGCGCACCATCCCCACATCTCCCCAGGCCCAGGTTGCTTTCTGCCTTCTTTTACCCCCCCCCCTCTTTCTCTAGAAATTACCATGGATCTACGGTTACGGATACAACACAGGAGAAAACAACTTCAATTAACTTGACACAGACACCTAGCTAACGTCGGCGCTGTCTGGTAGAAATTCGAAAATGGTCAGATTTCCATGTCTTACTATCCCACAAGTGGAAAATTTGAACTACACTAAATCAACCTTGGCATTTGCTTACACGCTTACAACTAAGATTTAGGATTGGACAAACCACAACAATCCAGAAAATGGATATGGTAGAGGATAAGCATTGGAGGCTTGAGCCCAGGCGAAAGTCAACCACGGTAGAGCCACCTCCTAATCCCAACATAGGTCTCGTCTGTTTGTTCCGAGGATTTGAAAAAAAAAACACCCGCCAGTGGCCGCCTCCAGGCACCACACCGAAGGAAGTTGCTCCTACGCGGGGAAGGCAGCGGCTGCGGGTGATAGGCACACGATAATAAGTAGTGCCCTCAGAGAAAGTACAAACCTGTATCATAAAACAATACTTCAAAAAATAGAAAGAAAAATAAATAAAAAAACAACTTAGACTAAGATCTCTAATCAACTTAGTTAAATGGCAGAAGCAACTTATTTATGTTGGCGGGACAACTTAATTAATAAACCCAAGTACTTTAATAAAAAAAGTTGCGGCGGAACAACCATGGATATGTGGAAAACCAAGAACAATAATAGACCCAAGTACATTGATAAACTAAGTGGTAGAAGCAACTTAAGTATATTGGCAAAAACAACTCCCAATACATCCATGGATACGTGGAAAATCAAGAATTTGCATAAAGGTTCAATGCACAACATAGGCTAAGATGCTTAAACAACTTAATTAGGTGGTAGAAACAACTTCAGAATCTTAGAAAAACAACTTAATGGAAGAAAAAGAGAGGATAAACTAGAGAAACTCCACTGCGTTCATGGATAAGTGAGAAAACCAAACTTAATAGAGAATCAACATGCAACTTAGGCTAATTTGTACAATGAACTTAACTAAATGGTATAAGCAACTTAGTTATGCTGGCGAATCAACAAAATTTAAAAGAAAGATGAAGCAAAAAAACTAAATTAAATTAGTGTGTATTGTACAAAAAAACTTATGCAATCAATATTATTTGATTGAGATAATAACTTATAGATGTTGGCAATAACAAACTAATTAAATGAAAAGGAGAAGAATACAACTTCACAAAGCAATATTTTCATTTATGTTGTTGCACCTGGATCTGACCAAAAAACAACAGTCAGCTCATCCAGGGATGTTCAGAAAACAGAATGATAAGAGAAGCATTAGGTAACTTAATCTGAACTAATGAGCAAACTAAAGAGAAAATTTGTCATGTAAATGATTTGCTTGGTCAAACCAAAAAAACAAAACAAAAAACCTCCTACTACATGGACTGTGAGTAACTTGACTCTACTGGCAAGGACAGACTCTGCGGTTAGTAAGATCCTAAGTTTCTTATACACCATATTTAGTAGTAGGCCTGCCAGTGCCAAACAAGACCTATCAAGTAGTACTTTGCATTTCCCACCATCTATTATGCAGTAAGATGGAACTTACAACTAACTAAGATGGGAAGAAGCAATATGATGTACATCACTGTCCTTGATCTTGACAGTTTTCATCATCCCCTTGAGCTTTTTATTGGCAGCCCTCATCACATTCATCTGAATAAATAAGAAATCAGCAGGCAGCTTTAGACATCTGACACTCTGAACATTATAGGATAATAAATTTTCAGATGATACAGTGCTACATATAGAGACATATAGTATACTGTGTGTCCTTGAGGCCGTCGCCGACAAAGCCGACCTGGTGTCCCGGCAGCGACCTGGTGCTTCACTATTCCACTGAGTTTGAACTGGGGACACCTGCACTGACCCCTCGCCCTCACATGCCCTACACCTGCACATAAACATGAAGCGATCAAATTACACACAAAAATTGGATAGTGGATTCAACTAAACAGGTAGGTATTTGCAACTTAACCTAACGTATCTAAAACGACTTGATTTGAGGGACAGAAGCAACTAACAATTGCATAAGTACACACTCAAGTGCAAGTAAAACAACTAAGATCCCTGTATATGCAACATAATGAGCAGATAAAAAACAACTAAGATCCCTGCCCACCAAAATCGAAAATGCCAAAATTGACATTAGGAACTTATTTATGTCCCTTGTTCAACATATAAACGCCAAAAAAAATGTCTTGTGGTACGGTACGTCTATCCAGATTAGCAACTTCATGACCAGTTGATACAACTTAGGCATTACGCATAGAACAACTTAGCATCAATGTTTAGATGACTTATCATCAAATGTTTACGCAACTTAAACATTACCTAGGAACCAACTTAGCATCAATATTTATGCAACTTAAACATTACCCAGAAAGCAACTTAGCATCAATGTTCATGCAACTTATACATTATCCAGAAATCAACTTATTATCATTGTTTGCACTACTTAAACATTACCCAAAATATCAACTTAGCATCAATTTTACGTCAACTTTACCATAAAGCAACTTAGCATCAATGTTTAGCTAAGTTCAACATTACTAGAATGCAACTTAACAACGTAGCAGCCAGCAGGTTAGTTAAAATGGATAAGCAAGTTACGTTGGTCGGGGGCAATGGTTGGCTCAAGCTAGTGCTCGAGCTAGGCATCGGGGGCGCTGCGACTGGCTCAAACTAGGCATTGTTCTCTCCACCACCGGCTCGAGGTAGGCACCATGGCCTCCCCCACCGCCGTTCTTGATATGGTACTAGCTGCACCGCCCGGGATCCACCGCTTCTAAGTATAGGATACCAAGCTCTATCTGGTAGAAGCAAATGCTCCACCATGAACCATCTCCTCCAGGTCCAGCTACCGTGCTTGAGCCACCATTGTCAACCAAACCATGGTGAAGCGGCAACGACATAGTCTTAGGATGATGGAATCCAAGCCAAATTCAACACATTACCACTGCTATCAATTTTTTTAACAACAACCGGATCAGTAACTCAACGACAACAACTTAAGAACTAGTGGATATCTTGGCATTAAAGTTGGGTATCATTAGATCAATATACTATCAGGATCGAGTGCATTAATTTTCACACAAAAACTATGATATGTCACCAGATCAGCAACAAAATAATTTTCAGTGGGCAACTTAGCAACAACCTATACACAACTTGAAATTAAAGTTAGGAAAAATTAGAGGTATTGATAGGTTACAGTTCAGGTATTTTCATGGCCCACCCTGGAGCAACTCAATAATACATGATAGGTGACTTAGATAAACTCGAAAGTACATCACCCAAGATCTTAAAAAGTAGAAGCACACGATTTTTGCAGCAACTTAGTAGATAGGTACCTGCAACTTGGTGGACTGGAAACTACAATTTTGATAGTTATGGAAAACATCAAGGGGTGTCTACGGTGACTACATCTTATTGCATGACAAACTATAACTAATTAAATGTACCCGAAAAGCAACTAGGTAAGCCGGTAACTACAACTTACTGCATGAAAACTGCAACTCATCAAATGCACCTGAGAAGCAACTAGGTAATCCAGTAACGACAACTTAATGCATGACAAACTGCAACTTATAGATTGACATTATAGTAATATGCAAGAGAACCAAATGACAGAAACCTAATTAATTTCCCATCCTTTTAATCTCGGTTAACGCTTAATTAGTTATGATCATGTGAGACACTTCATGATTTTTCCAAAAAGAATCCAGACTAAAGTATTTAGACCTTGTGATAGATAGATAGCTCCAATTTTGCAGATATTCTATCTACAATATAGATAGATCATGCTTTATGATTGACAGCATTATGTTCTGTGAACAAAATTATATGAGTATGTGGTCGGCTTTGTAATCATGCCTAATGAAGGAACTCGACAGGCACCAATCTCAATGTTGATGGACCTGAATATGGTGACATTATGTATGTCTACAGTAACAGGGAACAACTCATATTAAAAATTACTTGTTTACTGTCAGAACTCCAGCAAACAGCATATATGCTCCCGGTATCTACAACCTGCAAGTGTCTGCATTTCGTTGGTGTGCTTAACACTTCAAAGCCTACTTGCCCATTATTTGTAGAAACAGTATAAATATTGATATTATCAACTATCCACATGATTCACCCGAATTTATCTAAGAAAAATACTTACATGACAGCCATCTAGCTATCGAATAGCAATGAAAACAAGGTACACATCAAAGTCAGTGCAACTTTGTTAATAATTAGCAGTTTTAAGGAAATTCATGTCCATATTGTAGGATTTTAGGATAAACTTCAATCAAAAAATTCAGCAGTTCAGTTTAGTTCCTACAGCCATAAACCGAAGAAAACATCCGACGACTGCTGGCACCAAGACAAGTATACTCAGTCAGTGCATAGCGTCAGTAATCCTTGGTAATTCTATCAACAATTAGCATGTTGATTATATGACAGAGAGCGGAAGAGGTGAACCTGAAGTTGTCGATGCGTCAGAGGATGCGCTGAACATCCTCTCGAGCAAACCAGCTCTGATTTCCACGCTGCCACAAGGCCCAGCTCTACATGTCCGTCACTTGCATCTGGGTACTGACGGGGTACATCAAGGGTAGGAGCAGCGCAGGAAGATGGAAGAGGTACAATGCTGGCCGGGCCCGATGGCGGCGGTGGGGGAGGCACATGGTGGTGAGCACCGTCCACCCTATCCCCCCACCCCACCCATCGACGTGGAACTCGGATCGGCAGTCGCCGGTGAGCTTGCGAGCTAGAGGAGACGAGAGGTGGCCTGGAGAGCTTGCGAGGGAGAAGAGGTGCGGCGGAATTCGCCGAGCCGGATCTGGGACGCCACACACGCCAGCTCTCCGGGGACGCGGGCAGTCGGGGTGTCAAAACGTCAGTCGCCTAAGGGATCGGAGCGCGTCGGTTAAACCCTCGCTGTTACCCCGAGCCAGGGCGGCGTGCAGTGGATGCTGCGAGGCCTGGATCTAGGAGGAAGGGTGAGGGGCGGGCGTCCCTCGCCATGGCGCGGCAGGAAGGTGAGGCGCGCGGTGGCGTTCGCCGGTGAAGCGATGGAAGTGGAGGGACGTGGCGGCGCTTGCCAGCGGAGCAGAGGAAGGAGAAGGGCGCCGCGGCGCGGCGCTCGCTGGTGGAGCAGAGGAATGGATGGAGGAGCGCACCGGGCACGGGAGTGACGTGCCCGTCTTCTCGCTCGCTGTCAGAAGGACTCGCGCGACCCGGGGCCGGTACCGATCCAGACGGCCAGAAAGCGAGGGCTCCTTGGAGCAAACCAGCCACCCAGCACTTTTTATGTCGTCCTGGATGGCTCACACTGATTATGACAGAAAAAAGTGGAATCCATTTTGATGATCCCACCAAATCACTCTCCTCCCCAGAACCTAGCAATTCAGAGGGACAGTATCAGCAGAGGAACAGGGCATAGGGGATAACCTGGCCGCGCGCTGCCGGTTGGTCTCGCCGTCCACCGCCGGGAGTGAGCAGGCGAAGGTGGGGCCAGGAGGCTGGAGCCAGTCAGTGAAAGGGAGCGGGTTATCTTTTTTTTTTTTTTTGCGAGGATGGGAGTGGGTTATCTAATATGAAATCGATCCAGAGGTAACTGAAGGGAAATTAGAGCGTCTCTATCACACCCCCGTATTGCCCCAATTCGGGTAATAACCGTTTGTATGAGATTTTGGGCAGAAAAATAGACAACCTAACTTCGTATATTCGCCAAAACCATATTTTTTTGCAGGGTCGGTAAACGTAGCCTCCCAACCCGCAAAAGAACGGATTCCAGAGCCGAACCAAGGGTGATCCTTAGAGCATCTCTAGCCGTTGGGCTCCCCAGACCGAAGTCCGGCGCTAAATAGCGCCGGATGGATGTAAAAATTGGCCTGGGGAGGCCCAATTTCCCAGCCGCGAGTCCAGAATGGATGTAAGTATTTTGACGTAATACGGCGAATTCAGACAAAATTGGGCGAAGCTCGTTCGAACATAAGCGAAATTTAATGATATTTAACATATAGAGGCGAGTTCGTACATAAATAGGCCGAATTCGTACATATATTTGAATTCGGCGATTGACAAACTTAAACTTAAACTAAAAAGCGGCCTCCTACATGCCGAAATGGCGGTAGAAGGCCGTGTAGTCGCCGCCGTCATCATCGTCGCTCGAGCCGGCGTCGTCCTGGGGCGGCGGCGCCTCGTACCAGCGGCTCGTACCCTGGCCAGCGTCGCCGGCACGTGGCGGCGACGGCCGGTAGATGTCGTCATCGCTGCTCTCCTCGAGCTTGATCACCTCCCCTGGGCGCGGCGTTCCTTCCGGCGGGCTGGTGCGGCGGCGCGGGCGTCGAGTTGACGCGCGCGGCGGCCGGATCCAGCAGCCGCCGCTGCTGCTCCGCCTCCTGGCGCTCCCAGTCGCGCCTGGACCACTCCAGTGCGGCGTCGATGGGGAGGCTGTTGTCGGTGGGCACCAGGTCCTTCAGCGACCTGGCAATCGCCTCCGCCACCGCGGCGTCCTCCGCGCGCTTCGCCTCCTCCTCGGCGAGCTGGTTGGCGGCGGCCGCGGCGGCCTCCTTCTTCGCCGACTTCCTCTTCCGCCCGTGCTGCGGAGAGGAGGGTTGGTCGCGGATGACGAGGGCGCCGCTGCTGCACCCTCTGGTCGGCGGTGGAGACGCCGGTTCCTTCTTGACGCGCGCCGGTGTCGACGGAGACGCCGGCTCCTTCTTAACGAAGACCGACGTCGACCCGCTGGACCTGGACGCCGACCTTGACCCAGACGAGGAGGAGGACGGCGCCATCCTCCTCGGTAGCCAGGAGCTACCGCGCCGACGCGACATAGTAGCCGCCTCCGGCGGCGGCATTTGCAGGACAGGGGGAATTCTCACCCTCGATGTGCGCGAGCACATTCGAGAGGGTGCGGCCAGGCGCGCTCCACCACCGGCGGCGTTGTTCCTTGCCGGAGGAGGAGGAGGGCCGTCATACGCGGCGAGTTCGCGCTCGTACCTGCGCCGAAAGAACTCGGTCCACGAGTCGTACGCGTCGGGGAAGAAGCGCGGCTCCGCGCGCTGCTCGTCGGTGAATGTGGCGAGCACTGCTTCGATCTCGTCGTCCATGGCGGCCCGACCCATTGGCGGCGGCGGGATCGGCACGCCGCCCGCGCTTAGTCTCCATCCTCCCGGCGCGCGGAAGTCCGGCGGCGCCGGGTAGCCCGCCATGTGGAGGAGCCGTCCCTCCCATTGGTGGAGAGAGCGGCGGCCGAAGCCGTTGTTGGCCGTACCGTCGTTCGCCATTGCTCGATCGTCGCTGGTTCATTCGAGATCGGGGAAGATTTGGGGGAAGGCGAGCGAGGTGAATGTGGGGCAGGCTCGGTAGTTCGGCGATAAATAGAGGTAGGCGTGCGTGATACCGAGGCGACGACATTAACTCGCCGCGTGGAAGCTACGCGGCCGGCGAATACTGACCGGCGGCAGGCTTTTACAGCTCGCGGAAGACGACGTGATGAGGACGACGATCGGTGTCTCTCGCCGACAAGTTTGGGCCACCAGACGCGCGGGAAGTTTCGTCGGCGTTTCCCGCGCTTTCGTTTCATCCGAAGTCCCCGAGCGCTCCCCGGGGGGCCAGGGATGGCCTGGGCTCTCCGGACGGATGAAAGGCCTATTCCGGACGAAAACGAGGAACCAGGGGCGCGACTGGGCCGTTTTCGTCCATCCGGATGACAAAACGCAGTCCTGGGGGCCTCGTCGGGGAGACGGCTGGGGATGCTCTTATCCCGTGTGAGGTGTTGGTGCGAAGGTCATTTCATCCACTCGCGGACATTTCACCTCGCAGCCTTCCTAGTTTCCCCGCCGCTTCCGCGTGTCGCTGTAGACCCCAGCCGCGTTCTTGCTCCCCCGCCCGATTCTAGCCGCTAGAAAATTAAACGCGCCCACCGCCCAACGACGCCAGTCTCGCACTCGCGGGAGGCCGTCCGCCGCCCAATTGGCTGGATCTCGCTCGTGGTCGGAGCCACCATTGATTCCGGATGGAGCTCGAGCGCGCCGGCGTGGTAGGCTTTCTACCCCATCGCTCGTGTACGCGGAGCTCCTCGCACCTCCACGAATTCAAGATATAGTTCTAAACCGGTGTCATGATAGTCTCATGAATTGAGCTATGGTTGACTATGGTTTAGAGCATGCAATCAAATTAAGAGTTCTTTATGTACGTTAAGATGTTATGATAGAGCATGAGGAGATAGAAGTTTGATCAAGACTAAGAGTAAAGCATAAAGATTGTATCACTTTGGATCATATGATCTTGTGGTTGGGTAAACCCTGTCAATTATGCTTTGTGACTAACCAATCATATATGTGTGCTTGTGTTGTCTATGTGGGTTAGATATCTCGAGAACAAATGCTTGAAGCTCGTTGTCCATTCGATGATAATGGACTTATGAAGGTGTCCTTCAAGGAAATATTTCCCATAGTGGTGTATGAGGGAGCAATCATGAGTCTTCACAAAGCAACAATGATCAAGTCAGTCATTCCGGCTTGAATGGAGCTTGAATAGTTGTCATCAATATCAAGATGGGTGCGGAAGGCAAAGATATGGCCTTGCTAGGTTTCCCTTTAACCGGTCCCAAGATGGTTGTTGGGAGACCGGATTATAGGATATATAGCCGCACTATCAAGAGGGGCTTTCGGTTTGGTAACTTGATCGCATCGTCTTTGGGAGCTCAATCCATTGCATATGTTGCATCCCTATTCTTGTTGCTTCTTGGTGTTTCTCTGTGTGACGTTCTTGAGATTGTTGCCAGCTTTTCAACAAGCCCAAAGTTAATCGAGAACGGAATTCGTTTACATCTTCTATTGCGTTTTCGAGGTTGGAGGTTTTATCGGTTCTTCGTTGTGGAAGGTTTAAATTCCCCCATTTTTTACATTTAGTGTCTTGCTCCATCCTAGATTTTATATTCTCCATTATGTATATCTTGTTATTAGCTTTTCAAAAAGCCAAAATTTAAAATCGGAGTCCGATCGCAAAAGTTATCACTATTTTTGTAAGCATAGTTTTCTGTCAGCGGTACGGTCGGCAGCATCGGGCATGGCGCCGGTTTGGTCTCCGCTGGGACACTGCCGGGCCTGGCGCCAGCTCCCTTGCCGGGCCAGGCGGCACGGCGCCGAGCCCCATGTCGGTGACCGTCGAAAGGGGTATCCAAGAACTGTTCTGGCGTGCAGCCTGGTATGTCGGCCCTAACGCCGGTTCGTCCAGCGTACAACCCGGCATGCCGGCCTGGTGCTGGTTTGTTCAGTGTATAGCCCGCCACTGCTTACTTTTTTCCGGTCTGCCTCCCAGGAAACCACCCAAATTTAAACGACTAGTTTTCTCCCTTGGACTATAAATAGCCTTTCTTCCTCTTTTAGGAGATAAGGTCAACCATTACACTTGCTCTCTCTCACTCTCTCCGACTCCATTGTTGAACCTCAAAAGCTTGTTTCCTCGCCATCCATGTCATGATTCTTGCATATTTTTGTGGGATTTGAAACAGGAGATCTAGATCTACAACTTCACCAATCATTTCCTCCTCTAAGTGAGGGCAACCCTTGGGATCTAGATGTTGGATTCATTTGTTGATTTCCTCATTTGTTCTTCCTCTGTAGTTCCTCCATAGTATTAGTTGCTTCGGTGGGATTTGACTGTAAAGGATTTGAACACCTTTGGTGTTCTTGCTTTTGCATACTTGCATAAGTATTGAGCTCTCCATTACGATTAATTCGAGTAAGAGACCATGAGCTTGTTACTCTTGGATGGGTTACCACCTAGTTTTCTTGACAGTTGGTGCTCCGGTAATCTCTTCGTGGAAGATTGTCAAGAGGCACATGCTTCTCCTTCGTGGAGGTTGTGAAGTGGTTGTGGAGTTTGCCATCTCCGAAGTGGAGGAAAAGCTAATCATAAGGGAAAGTGATGGGATTCGTTGCATAGAAAACAAAAAAATTCCTACCGCAAAGACGAATAAAACCGAGATCTAATCTATGGAAAAGCCTAGATCTAATCTATGAGATCTGAACAACGAGATGGAGATGAGACTAACCCTTGAAGATTCCAAAGCCTACGAGATTAATCTCGTTGTTGGTGTAGACGATCGTTCCGGTGCTGCAATCCGGCAGCACTTCCGTACTCGGTCGCGCGTACGGTGTCGATGAAGCCCCTTCCTCTCCCCGTTCCAGCGGGCAGCGGAGGTGTGGTAGATCTCCACGGAATCCCAGCAGCACGACGGCGTGGTGGTGGTGGTGGAGAAGATTTGCTGCAGGGCTTCGCCTAAGCCTGCACAGCGTATGGAGGATGAAGAGAGGGGGCGGCTAGGGTTGGAGGAGAGGTGGTGTGGCCGGCCACCCCCTCCCCTCTTTATATAGGGGGAGGGGTCGGCCTAGGGTTTCCCCCTGGCCCCACCTCCTTCCTTGGCCGGCGGATCAAGAGGGGGAAGTCTTCCCCCCCAAGTCTTCCCTTTATCTCTTCGTTTAAACGCTTTAATCTCGAGATAGATTCTATCTCTAAATTTAAACCATTTGAATTAGAGATAGATCTTATCTCTAAGGGGGGCCGGCCTGGGCCCACATGTCACAGTCGGCTGGACCCACCATGCCATGTGGCGCCTATGTGGCCTATCCCGGGGTGGTGGGCCCACTGGTGGCCCTCTAGAACCTTCTAGAAGCTCCGGTCAAAACACCAGACTTTTTCCCGAACCCCGGAAAGTGACTTCCCTTATATGAATCTTATTCTCCGGACCATTCCGGACCTCCTCGTGATGTCCTAGATCCTATCCGAGACTCCGAACAAAAACTTCGGACTCCATCTCATATTCCGAATCTACTTATGCGACATCGAACCTTAAGCGCATCACCCTACGGTTCGCGAACTATGCAGACATGGTCGAGACTCTTCTCCGAGCAATAACCAATAGCGGGATCTGGAGATTGCTGGCGTACAGTTGACGTGGGAGTTAGAAATCTTTGTGGTGTATCTTTTCTTCAGGTCCCCGGCAACGGCGCCAGAAAACAGTCTTGATGCGCGTGAGACACACGTCCGTTGGGAACCCCAAGAGGAAGGTGTGATGTGCACAGCAGTAAGTTTTCCTCGAGAAGAAACCAAGGTTTATCGAACCAGTAGGAGCCAAGAAGCACGTTGAAGGTTGTTGGTGGCGGAGTGTAGTGCGGCGCAACACCAGGGATTCCGGCGCCAACGTGGAACCTGCACAACACAATCACAATACTTTGCCCCAACGTAACAGTGAGGTTGTCAATCTCACCGGCTTGCTGTAAACAAAGGATTAGATGTATAGTGTGGATGATGATGATTGTTTGCGAAGAACAGTAAAGAACAATTGCAGTAGATTGTATTTCAGATGTAAAGAATAGGACCGGGGTCCACAGTTCACTAGTGGTGTCTCTCCCATAAGATAAACAAATGTTGGGTGAACAAATTACAGTTGGGCAATTGACAAATAAAGAAGGCATACCAATGCACATACATATATCATGATGAGTACTATGAGATTTAATCAGGGCATTACGACAAAGTACATAGACCGCTATCCAGCATGCATCTATGCCTAAAAAGTCCACTTTCAGGTTATCATCCGAACCCCTTCCGGTATTAAGTTGCAAGCAACAGACAATTGCATTAAGTATGGTGCGTAATGTAATCAACACAAATATCCTTAGACAAAGCATCGATGTTTTATCCCTAGTGGCAACAGCACATCCACAACCTTAGAACTTTCTGTCACTGTCCCATATTTAATGGAGGCATGAACCCACTATCGAGCATAAATACTCCCTCTTGGAGTTACAAGTATCAACTTGGCCAGAGCCTCTACTAGCAACGGAGAGCATGCAAGAACATAAACAACATATATGATAGATTGATAATCAACTTGACATAGTATTCAATATTCATCGGATCCCAACAAACACAACATGTAGCATTACAAATAGATGATCTTGATCATGATAGGCAGCTCACAAGATCTAACATGATAGCACAATGAGGCGAAGACAACCATCTAGCTACTGCTATGGACCCATAGTCCAGGGGTGGACTACTCACACATCGATCCGGAGGCGATCATGGCGATGAAGAGACCTCCGGGAGATGATTCCCCTCTCCGGCAGGGTGCCGGAGGCGATCTCCGAATCCCCGAGATGGGATTGGCGGCGGCGGCGTCTCTGGAAGGTTTTCCGTATCGTGGCTCTCGATCGGGGGTTTCGCGACGAAGACTATATGTAGGCGAAAGGGTAGGTCAGGGGGCGTCACGAGGGGCCCACACAGTAGGCCGGCGCGGCCAGGGCTTGGGCCGCGCCGCCCTGTTGTGTGGCCACCTCGTGGCCCCACTTCGTTTCCTCTTCGGACTTCTGGAAGCTTCGTGGAAAAATAGGACCCTGGGCGTTGATTTCGTCCAATTCCGAGAATATTTCCTTACTAGGATTTCTGAAACCAAAAACAGCAGAAAACAGCAACTGGCTCTTCGGCATCTCGTCAATAGGTTAGTGCCGGAAAATGCATAATAATGACATATAATGTGTATAAAACATGTGAGTATCATCATAAAAGTAGCATGGAACATAAAAAATTATAGATACGTTTGAGACGTATCAAGCATCCCCAAGCTTAGTTCCTACTCGCCCTCGAGTAGGTAAACGATAACAAAGATAATTTCTGAAGTGACATGCTATCATAATCTTGATCAATACTATTGTAAAGCATATGAGATGAATGCAGCGATTCGAAGAAATGATGAAGATAATGAGTAAACAAATGAATCATATAGCAAAGACTTTTCATGAATAGTACTTTCAAGACAAGCATCAATAAGACTTGCATAAGAGTTACTCATAAAGCAATAAATTCAAAGTAAAGGCATTGAAGCAACACAAAGGAAGATATAAGTTTCAGCGGTTGCTTTCAACTTCAACATGTATATCTCATGGATAATTGTCAACACAAAGTAATATAACAAGTGCAATAGGTAAACATGTAAGAATCAATGCACACAGTTTACACAAGTGTTTGCTTCTAAGATAGAAAGAATAGGTGAACTGACTCAACAATAAAGTAAAAGATAGGCCCTTTGCAGAGGGAAGCATGGATTACTATTTTTGTGCTAGAGCTTTTCATTTTGAAAACATAGAAACAATTTTGTCAACGGTAGTAATAAAGCATATGTGTTGCAAGCCTCATGCATAGTATACTAATAGTGCTCGCACCTTGTCCTAATTAGCTTGGATTAACACGGATTATCATTGCATAGCATATGTTTCAACCAAGTGTCACAAAGGGGTACCTCTATGCCGCCTGTACAAAGGTCTAAGGAGAAAGTTCGCATTGGATTTCTCGCTTTTGATTATTCTCAACTTAGACATCTATACCGGGACAACATAGACAACAGATAATGGACTCCTCTTTAATGCATAAGCATTCATCAACAGTTAATTTTCTCATAAGAGATTGAGGATTAATTGTCCAAACTGAAACTTCCACCATGAATCATGGCTTTAGTTAGCGGCCCAATGTTCTTCTCTAACAGTATGCATACTCAAACCATTTGATCATGAAAATCTCCCTTACTTCAGACAAGACGAACATGCATAGAAACTCACATGATATTCAACAGAGGTAAAAGTTGATGGCGTCCCCAGAAACATGGTTACCGCTCAACAAGCAACTTATTAAGAAATAAGACACATAAGTACATATTCTTCACCACAATAGTTTTTAAGGCTATTTGTCCCATGAGCTATATATTGTAAAGGCAAAGAATAGAAATTTAAAGGTAGCACTCAAGTAATGTACTTTGGAATGGCGGGGAAATACCATGTGGTAGGTAGGTATGGTGGACACAAATGGCATAGTATTTGGCTCAAGGATTTGGATGCACGAGAAGAATTCCTCTCAATACAAGGCTAGGCTAGCAAGGTTGTTTGAAGCAAAATCAAGTATAAAAGGTGCAGCAAAGCTCACATATGAACATATTGTAACTATTATAAGACTTTACATTGTCTCCTTGTTGTTCAAACACCTTAACCAGAAAGTATCTAGACTCTAGAGATCAATCATGCAAACCAAATTTTAACAAGCTCTATGTAGTTCTTCATTAATAGGTACAAGGTACATGATGCAAGAGCTTAAACATGATCTATATGAGCACAACAATTGCCAAGTATCACATTATTTAAGACATTATACCATTTACCACATGCGGCATTTTCCGTTTCCAACCATATAACAATGAATGAAATAGTCCAACTTTCGCAATGAACATTAAAGATAAAGCTAAGAACATATGTGTTCATACGAAACAGCGGAGCGTGTCTCTCTCCCAAACAAAGAATGCTAGGATCCAATCTTATTCAAACAAAACAAAAACAAAAACAAACAGACGCTCCAAGCAAAGCACATAAGATGTGACGGAATAAAAATATAGTTTCACTAGAGGTGACCTGATAAGTTGTCGATGAAGAAGGGATGCCTTGGGCATCCCCAAGCTTAGACGCTTGGGTCTTCTTAAAATATGCAGGGATGAACCACGGGGGCATCCCCAAGCTTAAACTCTTCACTCTTCTTGATCATATTGTATCATCCTCCTCTCTTGACCCTTGAAAACTTCCTCCACGCCAAACTCGAAACAAACTCATTAGAGGGTCAGTGCATAATTCATATATTCAGAGGTGACATAATCATTCTTAACACTTCTGGACATTGCACAAAGCTACTGAAAGTTAATGCAACAAAGAAATCCATCAAACATAGCAAAACAGGCAATGTGAAATAAAAGGCAGAATCTGTCAAAACAGAACAGTCCGTAAAGACGAATTTTTTAGAGGCACCAGACTTGCTCAGATGAAAATGCCCAAATTGAATGAAAGTTGCGTACATATCTGAGGATCACGCACGTAAATTGGCAGATTTTTCTGAGTTACCTACAGAGAACCATGCCCAAATTCGTGACAGCAAGAAATCTGTTTCTGTGCAGTAATCCAAATCTAGTATTGACTTTACTATCAAAGACTTTACTTGGCACAACAATGCAATAAAATAAAGATAAGGAGAGGTTGCTACAGTAGTAAAAACTTCCAAGACTCAAATATAAAACAAAATTACTGTAGTAAAATAATGGGTTGTCTCCCATAAGCGCTTTTCTTTAACGCCTTTCAGCTAGGCGCAGAAAGTGTGAATCAAGTAACATCAAGAGATGAAGCATCGACATCATAATTTGTTCTAATAATAGAATCATAAGGTAACTTCATTTTCTTTCTAGGGAAGTGTTCCATAACTTTCTTGAGAGAAAATTGATATTTAATATTACCTTCCTTCATATCAATGGTAGCACCAACAGTTAGAAGAAAAGGTCTTCCCAATATAATGGGACAAGATGCATTGCATTCAATATCCAAGACAACAAAATCAACGGGGACAAGGTTATTGTTAACCATAATACAAACATTATCAATCCTCTCCAAAGGTTTCTTTATAGCATTATCAGCAAGATTAACATCCAAATAACAATTTTTCAATGGTGGCAAGTCAAGCATATCATAGATTTTCTTAGGCATAATAGAAATACTTGCACCAAGATCACATAAAGCATTACAATCAAAATCATTGACCCTCATCTTAATGATGGGCTCCCAACCATCTTCTAACTTCCTAGGAATAGAAGTTTCAAGTTTTAGTTTATCTTCTCTAGCTTTTATGAGAGCATTTGTAATATGTTTTGTAAAGGCCAAATTTATAGCACTAGCATTGGGACTTTTAGCAAGTTTTTGTAAGAACTTTATAACTTCAGAGATGTGACAATCATCAAAGTCTAAATCATTATGACCTACAGCAATGGAATCATTGTCCCCAACGTTTTGAAAAATTTCAGCAGTTTTAGCAGTTTCAGGCAATTTTGCACGCTTTGCACTAGGAGTAGAAACATTGCCAACACCAATTATTTTACCATTGATAGTAGGAGGTTTAGCAACATGTGAATCAATATCATTACTAGTGGTGGTAATAGTCCAAACTTTAGCTACATTATTCTCTTTAGCAAGTTTTTCATTTTCTTCTCTTTCCCACCTAGCATGCAATTCAGCCATCAATCTTATATTCTCATTAATTCTAACTTGGATGGCATTTGCTGTACAAACAATCTTATTTTCATTATCCTTATTAGGCATAACTTTCAGTTTTAAAAGATCAACATCAGAAGCAAGTTTATCAACCTTAGAAGCAAGAATATCAATTTTATCAAGCTTTTCCTCAACAGATTTGTTAAAAGCAGTTTGTGTACTAATAAATTCTTTAAGCATGGCTTCAAGACCAGGGGGTACACTCCTATTATTGTTGTAAGAATTACCATAACCATTACCATTAGCAGAAGGATATGGCCTATAGGTGTTACCAGAATTATTCCTATAAGCATTGTTGTTGAAATTATTACTTTTAATGAAGTTCACATCAACATTTTCTTCTTGAGCAACCAATGAAGCTAAAGGAACATTATTAGGATCAACATTAGATCTACTATTCACAAGCATAGACATAATCACATCAATCTTATCACTCAAGGAGGAGGTTTCTTCAACAGAATTTACCTTCTTACCTTGTGGAGCTCTTTCAGTGTGCCATTCAGAGTAATTTATCATCATATTATCAAGAAGCTTTGTTGCCGCCCCCAAAGTGATGGACATAAAGGTACCTCCAGCAGCTGAATCCAATAGGTTCCGTGAAGAAAAATTTAATCCTGCATAGAAGGTTTGGATGATCATCCAAGTAGTTAGTCCATGGGTTGGGCAATTCTTTACCAAAGATTTCATTCTCTCCCATGCTTGAGCAACATGTTCATTATCTAATTGCTTAAAATTCATTATGCTACTTCTCAAAGATATAATTTTAGCAGGAGGATAATATCTACCAATAAAAGCATCCTTACATTTAGTCCATGAATCAATACTATTCTTAGGCAAAGATAGCAACCAATCTTTAGCTCTTCCTCTTAAGGAGAAAGGAAACAATTTCAATTTTATAATATCACCATCTACATCCTTATACTTTTGCATTTCACATAGTTCAACAAAATTATTAAGATGGGCAGCAGCATCATCAGAACTAACACCAGAAAATTGCTCTCTCATGACAAGATTCAAGAAAGGTGTTTAATTTCAAAGAATTCTGCTGTAGTAGCAGGTGGAGCAATAGGTGTGCATAAGAAATCATTATTATTAGTGTTTGTGAAGTCACACAACTTAGTGTTTTCAGGAGTATTCATTTTAGAAGTGGTAAATAAAGCAAACTAAATAAAGTAAATGCAAGTAGCTAATTTTTTTGTGTTTTTAATATGGAGAATGCAAACAAGACGGTAAATAAAGTAAAGCTAGCAACTAATTTTTTTGTATTTTTGATATAGAGAGCAAACAAAGCAGTAAATAAAATAAAGTAAAGCAAGACAAAAACAAAGTAAAGAGATTGGATGTGGGAGACTCTCCTTGCAGCGTGTCTTGATCTCCCCGGCAACGGCGCCAGAAAACAGTTGCTGGCGTACAGTTGACGTGGGAGTTAGAAATCTTTGTGGTGTATCTTTTCTTCAGGTCCCCGGCAACGGCGCCAGAAAATAGTCTTGATGCGCGTGAGACACACGTCCGTTGGGAACCCCAAGAGGAAGGTGTGATGTGCACAGCAGTAAGTTTTCCCTCAGAAAGAAACCAAGGTTTATCGAACCAGTAGGAGCCAAGAAGCACGTTGAAGGTTGTTGGTGGCGGAGTGTAGTGCGGCGTAACACCGGGGATTCCGGCGCCAACGTGTAACCTGCACAACACAATCACAGTACTTTGCCCCAACGTAATAGTGAGGTTGTCAATCTCACCGGCTTGCTGTAAACAAAGGATTAGATGTATAGTGTGGATGATGATGATTGTTTGCGAAGAACAGTAAAGAACAATTGCAGTAGATTGTATTTCAGATGTAAAGAATAGGACCGGGGTCCACAGTTCACTAGTGGTGTCTCTCCCATAAGATAAACAAATGTTGGGTGATCAAATTACAGTTGGGCAGTTGACAAATAAAGAAGGCATAACAATGCACATACATATATCATGATGAGTACTATGAGATTTAATCAGGGCATTACGACAAAGTACATAGACCGCTATCCAGCATGCATCTATGCCTAAAAAGTCCACTTTCAGGTTATCATCCGAACCCCTTCCGGTATTAAGTTGCAAGCAACAGACAATTGCATTAAGTATGGTGCGTAATGTAATCAACACAAATATCCTTAGACAAAGCATCGATGTTTTATCCCTAGTGGCAACAAAGACATCCACAACCTTAGAACTTTCTCACACCGTCCTGCATTTAATGGAGGCATGAACCCACTATCGAGCATAAATACTCTCTCTTGGAGTTACAAGTATCAACTTGGCCAGAGCCTCTACTAGCAACGGAGAGCATGCAAGAACATAAACAACATATATGATAGATTGATAATCAACTTGACATAGTATTCAATATTCATCGGATCCCAACAAACACAACATGTAGCATTACAAATAGATGATCTTGATCATGATAGGCAGCTCACAAGATCTAACATGATAGCACAATGAGGAGAAGACAACCATCTAGCTACTGCTATGGACCCATAGTCCAGGGGTGGACTACTCACACATCGATCCGGAGGTGATCATGGCGATGAAGAGACCTCCGGGAGATGATTCCCCTCTCCGGCAGGGTGCCGGAGGCGATCTCCTGAATCCCCCGAGATGGGATTGGCGGCGGCGGCGTCTCTGGAAGGTTTTCCGTATCGTGGCTCTCGGTACTGGGGGTTTCGCGACGAAGACTATATGTAGGCGAAAGGGTAGGTCAGGGGGCATCACGAGGGGCCCACACAGTAGGCCAGCGCGGCCAGGGCTTGGGCCGCGCCGCCCTGTTATGTGGCCACCTCGTGGCCCCACTTCGTTTCCTCTTCGGACTTCTGGAAGCTTCGTGGAAAAATAGGACCCTGGGCGTTGATTTCGTCCAATTCCGAGAATATTTCCTTACTAGGATTTCTGAAACCAAAAACAGCAGAAACAAAGAATCGTTCTTCGGCATCTCGTCAATAGGTTAGTGCCGGAAAATGCATAATAATGACATATAATGTGTATAAAACATGTGAGTATCATCATAAAAGTAGCATGGAACATAAGAAATTATAGATACGTTTGAGACGTATCAGAGATCCATAATTGCTCCCACATATTCAACGATGACTTTAGTGATCGATTGAACCATTTACATACAATGCCAATTCCCTTTGTCACACGATATTCAACTTGTCCGAGGTTTGATCATCGGTATCTCCATACCTTGTTCAACCTCGTTACCGACAAGTACTCTTTACTCGTACCGCGGTATGTCATCTCTTATGATCCAATCATATGCTTGCAAGCTAATCAGACGACATTCCACCGAGAGGGCCCAGAGTATATCTATCCGTCATCAGGATGGACAAATCCCACTATTGATCCATATGCCTCAACTCACACTTTCCAAATACTTAATCCCATCTTTATAACCACCCATTTACGCAATGGCGTTTGATGTAATCAAAGTACCCTTCCAGTGTAAGTGATTTATATGATCTCATGGTCGAAGGACTAAGGCAACTATGTATCGAAAGCTTATAGCAAATTGAACTTAATGACTTGATCTTATGCTACGCTCATTTGGGTGTGTGTCCATTATATCATTCAACTAATGACATAACCTTGTTATTAATAACATCCAATGTTCATGATCACGAAACCATGATCATCCATTAATCAACAAGCTAGTTATATAAGAGGCTTACTAGGGACTCCTTGTTGTTTACATAACACACATGTATCAATGTTTCGGTTAATACAATTATAGCATGGTATGCAAATATTTATCATAAACACAAAGATATTATAATAACCACTTTATTATTGCCTCTTGGGCATATCTCCAACAGTCTCCCACTTGCACTAGAGTCAATAATCTAGATTACATTGTAAGGTACCTAACACCCATAGCATTCTGGTGTTGGTCATGCTTTGCCCTAGGGAGAGCTTTAGTCAACGGATCTGCAACATCCAGATCTGTGTGTACTTTGCAAATCTCTACTTCACCATCTTCGATGTACTCGCGAATCGAATGAAAACGCAGCTTGATATGCTTTAGCTTCTTGTGTGACCTTGGTTCCTTTGCATTGGCGATGGCACCCGTGTTGTCACAATAAAGGACTAACGGGTCCAATGCACTAGGAACCACACCAAGCTCAACAATGAACCTCCTCATCCATACCGCTTCCGATGAAGCCTCTGAAGCCGCTATATATTCAGATTCTGTTGAAGATTTTGCCACCGTGCACTGCTTGGAACTGCTCCACCATCGTCGCACCATTCAATATAAACACGTACCCATACTGAGACTTAGAGTCATCAGGATCGGTGTTCCAACTTGCATCGGTGTAACTGGTTACAACGAGCTCTTGGTCACCGCCATAACAAAGAAACATATCCTTAGTCCTTTTCAGGTACTTCAGGATATTCTTGATCACGTCCAAAGGTTCCATTCCTGGATCACTTTGATATCTGCTGGTCAAATTGACAGCATGTGCGATATCCGGTCTAGTACACAGCATGGCATACATGAGAGAGCCTACTGCCGAAGCATAGGGATCTTGCTCATCCTCTCTCTTTCATCTGCCGTAGCCGGACCTTGAGTCTTACTCAAGACCTTACCTGGCAACATAGGCAAGAACCCTTTCTTGCTTTCATCCATTCTAAACTTCTTTAGAATCTTGTCCAGGTATGTACTCTGTGAAAGGCCTATTAGGCGTCTTGATCTATCTCTATAAATCTTGATGCCTAAAATGTACGCTGCTTCACCAAGGTCTTTCATTGGAAAAGACTTATTCAAATAACCTTTAACGCTGCTTAATAGTTCTATATCATTCCCAATCAATAATATGTCATCTACATATAATATCAGGAACGCTACAGAGCTCCCACTCACTTTCTTGTAAATACATGCCTCACCATGAGTCCGTATAAAACCGAAGTCTTTGATCACCCTATCAAAGCGTAGGTTCCAACTCCGGGATGCTTGCTTCAGTCCATAAATGGAACGCTGAAGTTTGCATACCTTGTCAACATTTTTAGGATCGACAAAACCTTTGGGTTGTACCATATACAACTCTTCCTCAATATCACCATTGAGGAATGCCATTTTGACATCCATCTGCCAAATCTCATAATAAAAAATGCAGCTATTGCTAACAAAATCCTCACAGACTTTAGCTTCGCTACAGGTGAGAAAGTCTCATCGTAGTCAACTCCTTGAATTTGTCGGAAACCCTTTGCGACAAGTCGAGCTTTATAGACAGTAATATTACCATCAGCATCTATTTTTCTCTTGAAGATCCATTTATTCTCGACAGCCTTGCGGCTATCAGGTAAGTCTACCAAAGTCCATACTTTGTTATCATACATGGATCCCATTTCGGATTTCATGGCTTCTTGCCATTTGTTGGAATCTGGGCTCATCATTTCTTCTTCATACGTCGCAGGGTCCTCATCATTGTTGTCCACAATCATGACATTTAGATAGGGATCATACCAATCAGGAGTGGTACGTTCCCTCGTCGATCTGCGAGGTTCAGTAGCTTCCTCGTTCGAAGTTTCATGATCATCATCATTTGCTTCCTCTCCTATCGGCGTAGGCTGCGCAGAAACTTCTTCCGGCACTGCGCTACTCTGATCTATGAGAGAAGGTTCATCAACCTCGTCGAGTTCTACTTTCCTTCCAGTCACTTCTTTAGTGAGAAACTCCTTCTCAAGAAAGGATCCGTTCTTGGCAACAAAGATTTTTGCCTTCGGATCTGTGATAGAAAGTGTACCCAATTGTTTCTTTAGGGTATCCTATGAAGACACATTTCTCTGCTTTGGGTTCTAGCTTGTCAGGTTGTAACTTCTTTACATAAGCTTCGCAACCCCAAACTTTAAGGAACGACAGCTTAGGTTTCTTCCCAAACCATAATTCATACGGTGTCATTTCAACGGATTTAGATGGTGCCCTATTTAAAGTGAATGCGGCTGTCTCTAATGCATAACCCCAAAACGATAACAGCAAATCGGTAAGAGACATCATAGACCGAACCATATCTAAGAGAGTTCGATTACGACGTTCGGACACACCATTGCGCTGTGGTGTTCCTGGCGGTGTCAACTGTGAAAGTATTCCGCATTTCTTTAAATGCATGCCAAACTCATAACTCAGATATTCGCCTCCGCGATCAGAACGCAAAAACTTAATCTTCTTGTTACGTTGATTTTCTACTTCACTTTGGAATTCCTTGAACTTCTCAAAAGTCTCGGACTTATGTTTCATAAAGTAAATATATCCATATCTACTCAGATCATCCGTGAAGGTTAGAACATAACGATAACCACCGCGCGATGCTACACTCATTGGTCCACACACATCGGTATGTATGATTTCCAATAAGTCTGTAGCTCGCTCCATTGTACCAGAAAATGGAGTCTTAGTCATTTTTCCCATTAGACATGCTTCGCATCTATCAAGTGACTCAAAGTCAAGTAACTCAAGAAGTCCATCGGAATGGAGTTTCTTCATGCGCTTCACTCCAATATGACCAAGACGACAATACCACATATAAGTAGAATTATCATTCAATTTAATTCGCTTAGCATCAATGTTATGAACATGTGTATCACTACTATCGAGATTTAACAAGAATAAACCATTCATCTCAGGTGCATGGCCATAAAAGACATTACTCATATAAATCGAACAACCATTATTCTCAGACTTAAACGAATAACCGTCTTGCATCAAACAAGATCCAGATATAATGTTCATGCTCAACGCAGGTACCAAATAACAATTATTAAGGTTTAAAACTAATCCCGAAGGTAGATGTAGAGGGAGCGTGCCGACGGCGATCACATCGACTTTGGATCCATTTCCAACGCGCATCGTCACCTCGTCCCTTGCCAGGCTTCGTCTATTCCGCAGTTCCTGTTTTGAGTTACAAATGTGAGCAACCGAACCAGTATCAAATACCCAAGCACTACTACGAGAACCAGTAAGATAGACATCAATAACATGTATATCAAATATACCTTTCTTTTTGACGTGGCCGCTCTTCAGATCGGCCAAGTATTTGGAGCAATTGCGCTTCCAGTGCCCCTTCCCCTGGCAGTAATAGCACAAAGTCTCAGGTTTAGGACCAGCCTTAGGCTTCTCAGGATGCGCTGCAACTTTCTTGCCGCCCTTCTTAAAGTTACCCTTGTTAGGCTTGCCCTGCTTTTTGAAACCGGTGGTCTTGTTGACCATCAACACTTGATTCTCCTTCTTTATCTCTACTTCAGCAGATTTTAGCATGGAAAAGAGTTCAGGTAAATCTTTATTCATGTTCTGCATGTTGTAGTTCATCACGAAGTTCTTGCAACTTGGTGGCAGTGATCGAAGAACACGATGAATACCCAGCTGGTTAGGGATCATCATCCCCATGTCACTGAGCTTCTTCGCATGTCCGGACATGGCGAACATGTGCCCACTAACGGAGCTGCCCTCTTCCATCATGCAGCTAAAGAACTGTTTCGAGGCCTCATAGCTCTCCACGACCGCATGAGTTTCAAATATAAGCTTGAGCTCACGCATCATCTCACACGGGTCGTGGTGCTCAAAACGCTTTTGGAGCTCTGCCTCTAGGCTGCACAAGATGGCACACTGAACTTCAGAGTATCGAATTGCCCGAGTCTCATAAACATTCTTTATGTCCTCGGATACTGCAGGAGGTGGGGGGGACCTAGCGGTGCATCGAGCACATATTGCAGGCTTCCACCAGTGAGGAAAATCCTCACATGACGGAACCAGTCAGTGAAGTTGCTACCATTGCCCTTAAGCTTTTCTTTCTCTAGGAACTGGTTAAAATTGATGGAGGGGGGCGCCATGATCTACAACATATTTGCAAAGAGTTTAGACTAAGTTTATGATAAAATAAGTTCAATTTTAATTCTTAAATTAACTAGGTGAACTCCCACTTAAAACAACATCCCTCGCATTGTCTTAGTGATTACACGAACCAAATCCACTACACCAAGTCCGATCTTCACGAGAAAAGATGTAGCTTCAAAGGCGAACACTCAAAGTGTTCATCATATCATTCATATGACTCATGCTCTACCTTTCGGTATCCCGTGTTCCGAGACCATGTCGGTACATGCTAGGCTCGTCAAGGCAACCTTGGTATCCGCGTGTGCAAATCTGGCTTGCACCCGTTGTATGCACATGTAGAGTCTATCACACCCGATCATCACGAGATGCTTCGAAACGACAAGTCTTAGCAACGGTGCATACTAAGGATGAACACTTTATTATCTTGCTATTTAGTGAGAGGGATCATCTTATAATGCTACCGTCGCGATCTAAGCAAAATAAGATGCATAAAAAGGATTAACATCACATGCAATTCATAAAGTGTGATATGATATGGCCTTTCTTCTTGTGCTTTTGATCTCCATCTCCAAAGCACGGACATGATCTCCATCATCACCAGCATGGCGTCAAGGCCAGTGGCGCCGCTTCATGGTTGTCCATCACTTATAGCTACTATAACAACTACTTGAAATAAAGCTATTACATGATGAATAGACACGCAGGTCTTTAACAAAAATTAAAGACAACCATTAGGCTCCTACCGGTTGCCATGATACAATAATGAACATCTCATACATCAAATATAATCATCATCACATCTTGGCCATATCACATCACCAAACCCTGCAAAAACAAGTTAGACGCCTCTAATTTGGTTTGCATATTTTACGTGGTTTAGGGTTTTCGAGTAAGATCCAATCTACCTACGAACATGAACCACAACGGTGATACTAGTGTTGACAATAGAAGTGCAAATTACAATCTTCACTATGGTGGGAGAGACAGACACCCGCAAAGCCACTTATGCAATACAAGTTGCATGTCAAGCGTGGAGCAAGTCTCATGAGACGCGGTCATGTAAAGTTAGCCCGGGCCGCTTCATCCCACCATCCCGCAAGAAGCAAAGTACACAAACTAAAGCAACAAAAACATCACCGCCCACAAAACCATTGTGTTCTACTCATGCAACAGATCTATGCATAGACATGGCTCTGATACCACTGATGGGATTCATTGCATAGAAAACAAAAAATTTCCTACCGCAAAGACGAATAAAACCAAGATCTAATCTATGGAAAAACCAAGATCTAATCTATGAGATCTGAACAACGAGATGGAGATGAGACTAACCCTCGAAGATTCCAAAGCCTACGAGATTAATCTCGTTGTTGGTGTAGACGATCATTCCGGTGCTGCAATCCGGCAGCACTTCCGTACGTACTCGGTCGCGCGTACGGTGTCGATGAAGCCCCTTCCTCTCCCCGTTCCAGCGGGCAGCGGAGGTGTGGTAGATCTCCACGGAATCCCAGCAGCACGACGGCGTGGTGGTGGTGGTGGAGAAGATTTGCTGCAGGGCTTCGCCTAAGCCTGCACAGCGTATGGAGGAGGAAGAGAGGGGGCGGCTAGGGTTGGAGGAGATGTGGTGTGGCCGGCCACCCCCTCCCCTCTTTATATAGGGGGAGGGGTCGGCCTAGGGTTTCCCCCTGGCCCCACCTCCTTCCTTGCCGGCGGATCAAGAGGGGGAAGTCTTCCCCCCAAGTCTTCCCTTTATCTCTTCGTTTAAACGCTTTAATCTCGAGATAGATTCTATCTCTAAATTTAAACCATTTAAATTAGAGATAGATCTTATCTCTAAGGGGGGCCGGCCTGAGCCCACATGTCATAGTGGGCTGGACCCACCATGCCATGTGGCGCCTATGTGGCCTATCCCGGGGTGGTGGGCCCACTGGTGGCCCTCTAGAACCTTCTAGAAGCTCCGGTCAAAACACCGGACTTTTTCCCGAACCCCGGTAAATGACTTCCCTTATATGAATCTTATTCTCCGGACCATTCCGGACCTCCTCGTGATGTCCTGGATCCTATCCGAGACTCCAAACAAAAACTTCGGACTCCATCTCATATTCCGAATCTACTTATGCGACATCGAACCTTAAGCGCGTCACCCTACGGTTGGCGAACTATGCAGACATGGTCGAGACTCTTCTCCGAGCAATAACCAATAGCGGGATCTAGAGATCCATAATGGTTCCCACATATTCAACAATGACTTTAGTGATCGATTGAACCATTTACTTATAATGCCAATTCCATTTGTCACACGATATTCAACTTGTCCGAGGTTTGATCATCGGTACCTCCATACCTTGTTCAACCTCGTTACCGACAAGTACTCTTTACTCGTACCGCGGTATATCATCTCTTATGATCCAATCATATGCTTGCAAGCTAATCAGGCGACATTCCACCGAGAGGGCCCAGAGTATATCTATCCGTCATCAGGATGGACAAATCCCACTATTGATCCATATGCCTCAACTCACACTTTCCGAATACTTAATCCCATCTTTATAACCACCCATTTACGCAATGGCGTTTGATGTAATCAAAGTACCCTTCCGGTGTAAGTGATTTACATGATCTCATGGTCGAAGGACTAAGACAACTATGTATCGAAAGCTTATAGCAAATTGAACTTAATGACTTGATCTTATGCTACACTCATTTGGGTGTGTGTCCATTATATCATTCAACTAATGACATAACTTTGTTATGAATAACATCCAATGTTCATGATCACGAAACCATGATCATCCATTAATCAACAAGCTAGTTATACAAGAGGCTTACTAGGGACTCCTTGTTGTTTACATAACACACATGTCTCGATGTTTCGGTTAATACAATTATAGCATGGTATGCAAACATTTATCATAAACACAAAGATATTATAATAACCACTTTATTATTGCCTCTTGGGCATATCTCCAACAGAAAGACCTTTGTCCTTCGTGGTATTAGCTTGGAGAAGAAGGTGAGCCTTTGTGGCATTCGGGAGACCTTCGTGGTAGCCCGCATCTCCAATGTCACGTACCTCACTTCGTGTGGGGGAACACGAGAATACATCTTCGTCTCCGCGTGCCTCGGTTATCTCTATACTCGAGTTTACTTTCCTTGTGATAACCATTGTGCTTGAAGTACTTATATAATTCCGTATTCTTACAAGCCAAATCTGTAACACTGTGTTTAGATGTTGGAAAACTGACCTGGAATTGGTTATCTGGAATTTGTAGCCCGCTTTGACACGTTTGGACTAGTCATGGAATTAAACCGTGGAAACACAATAACTTTCTGAGCGCACCCTCCCACAAGTGCTCTGCGGCCTCTTCCAATTCCGAAGTCGCACGCTCCGAAAGGCGTGGAAAATCTCCCGCAAGCCTCGTACCGCTTCGTATCTTCCAAACACAGAATGCCTCCAAGCTTTGTCGCTCGATTACCGAGAAAAGGCAGCAGAGTCAGCCACCGCCCCTGACCCTGCAGCCACCCGCCGGCGCCGGCGAGGGCAGTAAGACCTCCACTACAGGAATGGACGCATACGCCGACGGCCAGCTGCCCTCGGCGTAGCCACGCCTGGCCCTCAGCGTAGGCTACGCCGACGGCAGCCCTCGGCGTATGGCGTCGGCGTTTAGGTCCCTCGGCATAGACAATATTGCCGTCGGCGTAGCCCGGCCCTCGGCGTAGCACGCTACGCCGACTGCAAAACCGTCGGCATACAAATTTTAAAATTTTGAATTTTCATATTTCCAAAAAACATTAAAAAAAAAATTCGGAAAAAAATAAATTTTTTTATATGCAGAGGGCTTTGCCGTCGGCATAGAATTTTAAAATTTTTAAAATTTTAATTTTTTTTACACCATTTTTTTTTCTTGTTTATCTTTCACCCATACACTTTTAACTCTAAGTACACTTAATCCTAGGTCAAATTACAATCATGGTTAAACTTCTCAACCGGTCACCCATCCTCACACTACTCCAACCTCAGCACGCTTAACTTCTTGGTTCCATTCGGATGAGCTTCCCTTAAAGAATTGACACCTTACTGATAATAATAGTCTATCAACCCTATTAACCCTTGAACCGTGATGTCACAACTCTTTATTTTTGAATTCCAAAAAATTACTTAAGTAAACAACAATGAATATATAAGTAACAATGAACAATAATATTGAATTCAAATAACAATAAAATAATTTTATTTTTTGGTTTTTTCTATTTAATATGGAATAATTAATATCTTTAAATCGAAAAACTGAAATTCCACAAATAATATGTCTAAATCGATCAGAAAAATGAGAGGAATCTAAATATAACATCCATATCATCATTTGAACCTAAAAATTAGAGTAATCCAAATATGACGTCCAGCTTGCCATCTGGCCAAAACGCCCCCCTCGGGAGATGCGAAATGGCAAGACGGACGCTACTGGTGCACCGTTCGCCAACATGCTAAACGGAAAAAAATTAGCACATAAAGTGATGTGTTATAGACCTAAAACCATTTTTCGCGGAATTTATTGAGCGACGGAAAGTGTACCCCTAGTTCAAATCCGGTCAGTTTCCAGCGGATTCGGCGGGACACCGCAGGAAGCCACAGGGATTTCCAGATAGCTAGCACGCACATATGGCATGTGATATGTGGTGCGGAGGCGGTATCCTACCACTACGCGGAGGTCTCGCGCAATACTAAAATACGCCTCATGTAGCTGCTTCACAAAAAAACCCCATTTTGGCACCCCAAAAATGAAAAATCCATCGGCCATGGGTCGGATTGGAAATCCGCTTCCGGTGCATTGCTTCCCATCCCAGGGACCACGCACGTGCCAAATATGGCCTCGTTCCGACAAACTATGCGGTGTCACGGACCGTTTCCTACTCATTTGCCCTAAAAGCCATAGAACTCCGGACGTGATAGCTCTGTTTGTGAAGGGTTTTTCAAAATAATTGTTATATCCTAATTCCGTCTTTTGGAGTGGTTACTAGGACACATAAAATGACGCCATGCGACTCCAAGGGATTTTCTAACTTAGTTTAAATTGCCATCCGGCCAAAACGGGCCCCCACGGAGATGCGGTATGGCCGTACCGGGCGCGTGATACGTCTCCGACGTATCGATAATTTCTTGTGTTCCATGCCACATTATTGATGATATCTACATGTTTTATGCACACTTTATGTCATATTCGTGCATTTTCTGGAACTAACCTATTAACAAGATGCCGAAGTGCCGATTCTGTTTTCTGCTGTTTTTGGTTTCAGAAATCCTAGTAAAGAAATATTCTCGGAATTGGACGAAATCAACGCCCAGGGTCCTATTTTGCCACGAAGCTTCCAGAAGACCGAAGAGGAGACGAAGTGGGGCCACGAGGTGGCCACACCCTAGGGCGGCGCGGCCCAGGCCCTGGCCGCGCCGACCTATGGTGTGGGCCCCTCGTGCCGCCTCTTTACCTGCCCTTCCGCCTACAAATAGCCTCCGTCGCGAAACCCCCAGTACCGAGAGCCACGATACGGAAAACCCATCGAGACACCGCCGCCGCTAATCCCATCTCGGGGATTCTCGAGATCTCCTCCGGCACTCGCCGAGAGGGGATTCATCTCCCGGAGGACTCTTCACCGCCATGGTCGCCTCCGGAGTGATGAGTGAGTAGTTCACCCCTGGACTATGGGTCCATAGCAGTAGCTAGATGGTTGTCTTCTCCTCATTGTGCTTAATTGTCGGATCTTGTGAGCTGCCTAACATGATCAAGATCATCTATCTGTAATTCTATATGTTGCGTTTGTTGGGATCCGATGAATAGAGAATACTTGTTATGTTGATTATCAAAGTTATGTCTATGTGTTGTTTATGATCTTGCATGCTCTCCGTTATTAGTAGATGCTATGGCCAAGTTGATGCTAGTAACTCCAAGAGGGAGTATTTATGCTCGATAGTGGGTTCATGTCTCCGTGAACTGGAGGAGTGACAAGAACCTCTAAGATTATGGATGTCTTTGTTGCCACTAGGGATAAAACATTGGTGCTATGTTCGAGGATGTAGTCACTGATTACATTATGCGCAATACTTAATGCAATTGTCTGTTATTAGCAACTTAATACTGGAGGGGGTTCGGATGATAACCTGAAGGTGGACTTTTTAGGCATAGATGCATGTTGGATAGCGGTCTATGTACTTTGTCGTAATGCCCAATTAAATCTCACAGTACTCATCATAATATGTATGTGCATGGTCATGCCCTCTCTATTTGTCAATTGCCCAACTGTAATTTGTTCACCCAACATGCTGTTTATCTTATGGGAGAGACACCTCTAGTGAACTGTGGACCCCGGTCCTATTCTTTACATCGCATACAATCTACTGCAATACTTGTTTTACTGTTTTCTGCAAACAATCATCTTCCACACAATACGGTTAATCCTTTGTTACAGCAAGCCGGTGAGATTGACAACCTCACTGTTTCGTTGGGGCAAAGTACTTTGGTTGTGTTGTGCAGGTTCCACGTTGGCGCCGGAATCTCTGGTGTTGCGCCGCACTACATCCCGCCGCCATCAACCTTCAACGTGCTTCTTGACTCCTACTGGTTCGATTAAACCTTGGTTTCTTACTGAGGGAAACTTGCCGCTGTGCGCATCACACCTTCCTCTTGGGGTTCCCAACGGACGTGTCAACTACACGCATCAAGCAAATTTCTGGCGCCGTTGCCGGGGACCTGAAGAAAAGTTACACCACAAAGATTTCTATCTCCCACGTCAACTCCACGCCAGCAGCAAATTTCTGGCGCCGTTGCAGGGGAGATCAAGACACGCTGCAAGGGGAGTCTCCACTTCCCAATCTCTTTACTTTGTTTTTTTCTTGCTTTATTTTATTTGCTACTTTGTTTGCTGCATTATATCAAAACACAAAAAAATTAGTTGCTAGCTTTACTTTATTTGCTATCTTGTTTGCTATATCAAAAACTCAAAAAAATTAGTTACTTGCATTTACTTTATCTAGTTTGCTTTATTTACTACTGCTAAAATGGGTACTCCTGAAAATACTAAGTTGTGTGATTTCACGACCACAAATAATAATGATTTCTTATGCACACCTATTGCTCCACCTGCTACTACAGCAGAATTCTTTGAAATTAAACCTGCTTTACTGAATCTTGTTATGCGAGAGCAATTTTCTGGTGTTAGTTCTGATGATGCTGCTGCCCATCTTAATAATTTTGTTGAACTATGTGAAATGCAAAAGTATAAGGATGTAGATGGTGATATTATTAAATTGAAATTGTTTCCTTTCTCATTAAGAGGAAGAGCTAAAGATTGGTTGCTATCTCTGCCTAAGAATAGTATTGATTCCTGGACTAAATGCAAGGATGCTTTTATTGGTAGATATTACCCCCCTGCTAAAATTATATCTTTGAGGAGTAGCATAATGAACTTTAAACAATTAGATACTGCGCATGTTGCACAAGCATGGGAAAGAATGAAATCTTTGGTTAAAAATTGCCCAACACATGGACTGACTACTTGGATGATCATCCAAACCTTCTATGCAGGACTAAATTTTTCTTCGCGGAATTTATTGGATTCAGCTGCTGGAGGTACCTTTATGTCCATCACTCTTGGTGAAGCAACAAAGATCCTTGATAATATGATGATTAATTACTCTGAATGGCACACGGAAAGAGCTCCACAAGGTAAGAAGGTAAATTCTGTTGAAGAAACCTCTTCCTTGAATGATAAGATTGATGCTATTATGTCTATGCTTGTGAATGAAAGGACTAATGTTGATCCTAATAATGTTCCGTTAGCTTCATTGGTTGCCCAAGAAGAACATGTTGATGTAAACTTCATTAAAAATAATAATTTCAACAACAATGCTTATCGGAACAATTCTAGTAATAACTATAGGCCATATCCTTATAATAATGGTAACGGTTATGCTAATTCTTATGGGAATTCTTACAATAATAATAGGAACACACCCCCTGGACTTGAAGCTATGCTTAAAGAATTTATTAGTACACAAACTGCCTTTAACAAATCTGTTGAGGAAAAACTCAATAAAATTGATATTCTCGCTTCTAAGGTTGATAGTCTTGCCTCTGATGTTGATCTTTTGAAATCGAAAGTTATGCCTAATAGGGATATTGAAAATAAAATTGTTACTACAGCAAATGCCATCCAAGTTAGAATTAATGAGAATATAAGATTAATGGCTGAATTGCGTGCTAGGTGGGATAGAGAAGAAAATGAAAAACTAGCTAAAGAGAATAATGTAGCTAAAGTTTGGACTATTACCACCACAAGTAATGTTGATTCCTCACATGTTGCTGCACCTCCTACTATCAATGGTAAAATAATTGGTGTTGGTAATGTTTCTACTCCTAGTGCAAAGCGTACAAAACTGCCTGAAATTGCTAAAACTGCTGAAATTGCTTGTGATAAAACTGCTGAAATTTTTTCCAACCTTGGGGATGATGATCCCATTGCTGTAGCTCATAATGATTTAGATTTTGATGATTGCCACATCTCTGAAGTTATAAAGTTCTTACAAAAACTTGCTAAGAGTCCCAATGCTAGCGCTGTAAACTTGGCTTTCACAAAACATATTACAAATGCTCTCATAAAAGCTAGAGAAGAGAAACTAAAACTTGAAACTTCTATTCCTAGAAAGCTAGAGGATGGTTGGGAACCCATCATTAAAATGAAGGTCAATGATTTTGATTGTAATGCTTTATGTGATCTTGGTGCAAGTATTTCTGTTATGCCTAAGAAAGTCTATGATATGCTTGACTTGCCACCATTGAAAAATTGTTATTTGGATGTTAATCTCGCTGATAATGCTAAAAAGAAACCTTTGGGGAGAGTTGATAATGTTCATATTATGGTTAACAATAACCTTGTCCCCGTTGATTTTGTTGTCTTGGATATTGAATGCAATGCATCTTGCCCCATTATATTGGGAAGACCTTTTCTTCGAACCGTTGGTGCTACTATTGATATGAAGGAAGGTAATATTAAATATCAATTTCCTCTCAAGAAAGGTATGGAACACTTCCCTAGAAAGAGAATGAAGTTACCTTATGATTCTATTATTAGAACAAATTATGATGTTGATGCTTCGTCTCTCGATAATACTTGATATACACTTTCTGCGCCTAACTGAAAGGCGTTAAAGAAAAGCGCTTATGGGAGACAACCCATGTTTTTACTACAGTATTTTTGTTTTATATTTGAGTCTTGGAAGTTGTTTACTACTGTAGCAACCTCTCCTTATCTTAGTTTTGTGTTTTGTTGTGCCAAGTAAAGTCGTTGATAGAAAAGTTCATACTAGATTTGGATTACTGCGCAGTTTCAGATTTCTTTGCTGTCACGAATTCCGACCTGCCTCCCTGTAGGTAGCTCAGAAAATTAAGCCAATTTACGTGCGTGATCCTCAGATATGTACGCAACTTTCATTCAATTTGGGCATTTTCATTTGAGTAAGTCTAGTGCCCCAATAAAATTCGTCAATACGAACTGTTCTGTTTTGACAGATTCTGCCTTTTATTTCGCATTGCCTTTTTGCTATGTTGGATGAATTTCTTTGATCCATTAATGTCCAGTAGCTTTATGCAATGTCCAGAAGTGTTAAGAATGATTGTGTCACCTCTGAACATGTTAATTTTTATTGTCCACTAACCCTCTAATGAGTTGTTTCGAGTTTGGTGTGGAGGAAGTTTTCAAGGATCAAGAGAGGAGTATGATGCAATATGATCAAGGAGAGTGAAAGCTCTAAGCTTGGGGATGCCCCGGTGGTTCACCCCTGCATATTCTAAGAAGACTCAAGCGTCTAAGCTTGGGGATGCCCAAGGCATCCCCTTCTTCATCGACAACATTATCAGGTTCCTCCCCTGAAACTATATTTTTATTCCATCACATCTTATGTGCTTTGCTTGGAGCGTCGGTTTGTTTTTGTTTTTGTTTTTGTTTTTGTTTTTGTTTGAATAAATGGATCCTAGCATTCATTGTGTGGGAGAGAGACACGCTCCGCTGTAGCATATGGACAAGTATGTCCTTAGGCTTTACTCATAGTATTCATGGCGAAGTTTCTTCTTCGTTAAATTGTTATATGGTTGGAATTGGAAAATGCTACATGTAGTAATTCTAAAATGTCTTGGATAATGTGATACTTGGCAATTGTTGTGCTCATGTTAAGCTCTTGCATCATATACTTTGCACCCATTAATGAAGAAACACCTAGAGCTTGCTAATTTGGTTTGCATATTTGGTCTCTCTAAAGTCTAGATAATTTCTAGTATTGAGTTTTGAACAACAAGGAAGATGGTGTAGAGTCTTATAATGTTTACAATATGTCTTTTATGTGAGTTTTGCTGCACCGTTCATCCTTGTGTTTGTTTCAAATAACCTTGCTAGCCTAAACCTTGTATCGAGAGGGAATACTTCTCATGCATCCAAAATCCTTGAGCCAACCACTATGCCATTTGTGTCCACCATACCTACCTACTACATGGTATTTCTCCGCCATTCCAAAGTAAATTGCTTGAGTGCTACCTTTAAAATTCCATCATTCACCTTTGCAATATATAGCTCATGGGACAAATAGCTTAAAAACTATTGTGGTATTGAATATGTACTTATGCACTTTATCTCTTATTAAGTTGCTTGTTGTGCGATAACCATGTTTCTGGGGACGCCATCAACTATTCTTTGTTGAATATCATGTGAGTTGCTATGCATGTTCGTCTTGTCTGAAGTAAGGGAGATCTACCACCTTATGGTTAAGCATGCATATTGTTAGAGAAGAACATTGGGCCGCTAACTAAAGCCATGATTCATGGTGGAAGTTTCAGTTTTGGACATATATCCTCAATCTCATATGAGAATAATAATTGTTGCCACATGCTTATGCATTAAAGAGGAGTCCATTATCTGTTGTCCATGTTGTCCCGGTATGGATGTCTAAGTTGAGAATAATCAAAAGCGAGAAATCCAAAATGCGAGCTTTCTCTTTTGACCTTTGTACAGGCGGCATGGAGGTACCCCATTGTGACGCTTGGTTAAAACATGTGTATTGCGATGATCCGGTAGTCCAAGCTAATTAGGACAAGGTGCGGGCACTATTAGTATACTATGCATGAGGCTTGCAACTTGTAAGATATAATTTACATAACTCATATGCTTTATTACTACCGTTGACAGAATTGTTTCATGTTTTCAAAATAAAAGCTCTAGCACAAATATAGCAATCGATGCTTTCCTCTTTGAAGGACCATTCTTTTTACTTTTATGTTGAGTCAGTTCACCTATTTCTCTCCATCTCAAGAAGCAAACACTTGTGTGAACTATGCATTGATTCCTACATACTTGCATATTGCACTTATTATATTACTCTATGTTGACAATTATCCATGAGATATACACGTTATAAGTTGAAAGCAACCGCTGAAACTTAATCTTCCTTTGTGTTGCTTCAATACCTTTACTTTGATTTATTGCTTTATGAGTTAACTCTTATGCAAGACTTATTGATGCTTGTCTTGAAGTACTATTCATGAAAAGTCTTTGCTTTATGATTCACTTGTTTACTCATGTCATTACCATTGTTTTGATCGCTGCATTCATTACATATGTTTACAAATAGTATGATCAAGGTTATGATGGCATGTCACTCCAGAAATTATCTTTGTTATCGTTTTACCTGCTCGGGACGAGCAGAACTAAGCTTGGGGATGCTGATACGTCTCCGACGTATCGATAATTTCTTGTGTTCCATGCCACATTATTGATGATATCTACATGTTTTATGCACACTTTATGTCATATTCGTGCATTTTCTGGAACTAACCTATTAACAAGATGCCGAAGTGCCAGTTGCTGTTTTCTGTTGTTTTTGGTTTCAGAAATCCTAGTAAAGAAATATTCTCGGAATTGGACGAAATCAACGCCCAGGGTCCTATTTTGCCATGAAGCTTCCAGAAGACCGAAGAGGAGACGAAGTGGGGCTACGAGGTGGCCACACCCTAGGGCGGCGCGGCCCAGGCACTGGCCGCGCCGACCTATGGTGTGGGCCCCTCGTGCCACATCTTTACCTGCCCTTCCGCCTACAAATAGCCTCCGTCGCGAAACCCCCAGTACCGAGAGCCACGATACGGAAAACCTTACTGAGACGCCGCCGCCGCCAATCCCATCTCGGGGGATTCTGGAGATCTCCTCCGGCACCCTGCCGGAGAGGGGATTCATCTCCCGGAGGACTCTTCACCGCCATGGTCGCCTCCGGAGTGATGAGTGAGTAGTTCACCCCTGGACTATGGGTCCATAGCAGTAGCTAGATGGTTGTCTTCTCCTCATTGTGCTTAATTGTCGGATCTTGTGAGCTGCCTAACATGATCAAGATCATCTATCTGTAATTCTATATGTTGCGTTTGTTGGGATCCGATGAATAGAGAATACTTGTTATGTTGATTATCAAAGTTATGTCTATGTGTTGTTTATGATCTTGCATGCTCTCCGTTATTAGTAGATGCTCTGGCCAAGTTGATGCTAGTAACTCCAAGAGGGAGTATTTATGCTCGATAGTGGGTTCATGTCTCCGTGAATCTGGAGGAGTGACAAGAACCTCTAAGATTATGGATGTGCTGTTGCCACTAGGGATAAAACATTGGTGCTATGTTCGAGGATGCAGTCACTGATTACATTATGCGCAATACTTAATGCAATTGTCTGTTGTTAGCAACTTAATACTGGAGGGGGTTCGGATGTAACCTGAAGGTGGACTTTTTAGGCATAGATGCATGCTTGATAGCGGTCTATGTACTTTGTCGTAATGCCCAATTAAATCTCACAGTACTCATCATAATATGTATGTGCATGGTCATGCCCTCTCTATTTGTCAATTGCCCAACTGTAATTTGTTCACCCAACATGCTGTTTATCTTATGGGAGATTTACCTCTAGTGAACTGTGGACCCCGGTCCTATTCTTTACATCGCATACAATCTACTGCAATACTTGTTTTACTGTTTTCTGCAAACAATCATCTTCCACACAATACGGTTAATCCTTTGTTACAGCAAGCCGGTGAGATTGACAACCTCACTGTTTCGTTGGGGCAAAGTACTTTGGTTGTGTTGTGCAGGTTCCACGTTGGCGCCGGAATCTCTGGTGTTGCGCCGCACTACATCCCGCCGCCATAAACCTTCAACGTGCTTCTTGACTCCTACTAGTTCGATTAAACCTTGGTTTCTTACTGAGGGAAACTTGCCGCTGTGCGCATCACACCTTCCTCTTGGGGTTCCCAACGGACGTGTCAACTACACGCATCAGCGCGCTGGTGCACCCGTTCACCATCGTGCTAAACGGAAAAAAATTAGCACATAAAGTGATGAGTTGTAGACCTAAAAGCATTTTCCCAGAATTTATTGAGCGACGGAAAGTGTACCCCTAGTTCAAATCCGGTCACTTTCCAGCGGATTCAGCGGGACATAGCAGGAAGCCGCAGGGATTCCCAGATAGCTAGCATGCACATATAACATGTGATATGTGGTGCGGAGACGGTGTCCTACTACTACGCGGAGGTCTCGCGCAATACAAAAATACGCCTCATGTAGCTGGTTCACAAAAAAACCCGTTTTGGCACCCCGAAAATGAAAAAACCATCGGCCATGGGTCGGATTGGAAATCCGCTTCCGGGGCATTGCTTCCCATCCCAGGGACCACGCACGTGCCAAATATGGCCTCGTTCCGACAAACTATGCGGTGTCACGGACCGTTTCCTACTCATTTCCCCTAAAAGTCATAGAACTTCGGACTTGATAGCCATGTTTGTGAAGGGTGTTCCAAAATAACTGCCGTATCCCAATTCCGTCTTTTGGATTGGTTACTAGGACACATAAAATGACGCCATGCGGCTCCGCGGGATTTTCTGACTTCGTTTAAATCGCCATCTGGCCAAAATGGGAACCCGATGACATATAAGAAAGTGTTTGAATTGTTACTATATTAACATGATATACATGATTCAAATATGCATTATTTTTTACATAAACGGATAGAGGATGTTTTTCTGAACATTTTGATACCTTATACGTATTTTTCTGACATCCTATGAATTAGTTATGATTTTTACAAAATTAGACAAATTTGACAAATAGTCTACGCCGAGGGTGGCCGTCGGCGTAGCCCTGTCTACGCCTAGGGCCAAACATATGCCGAGGGCTGCCCTCGGCGTAGACTTCGCTACGCCGACGACAACGATACACCGAGGGTGAGACTCGCTGGCCGTGCCGGGCCATACGCCGACGGCCCCGACATTTGGCCGTCGGCGTATGCCACGGCCCTCGGCGTACGTCGCCATTCCTGTAGTGCTCGTCCCCTGGCCTCCTCTCTCCCTTCCCGACCTCCTCTCTCCATTCCCCGCCTCCTCTCTCCCTTCCCGGGTTCCTTGGCGGTTGTGGCCACTAACCCTAGATCCATGACAAGGCCTAGGGATGATTGACGACGGCGGGGGATGCAAACGGCGGGAGGGTATCGGCGGCCACTCCCCTGGCCATCCCAAACCAGCCTCTCCTTGTCCTCTCTTCCTATTTTCTCTTTCTAGCTTCCTCCATGAATCTATGTTTTGTTGACCATTTTTTTATCCAAACACATCATTAAATTGCATATACTCTGAATAATTATCCATGTTGCAATTGTCATTGGTACTTATATATTTGGTGACATGCGTGTTGTTCTTGTGTCTTATTTATATTATTTTAATATTATAATGTGTGAAAAATAATATGTAAACATTGTACTATATACATGCTATTTTTATTGAGGTACACAAGTTTATTTTGTCTAAACTCAAGAAAACATCCAATTCTATGGTTTGTACATCCAAATAGGAATTGGAATTGGTCACTAGCCTCTGATTCCAACAGAAAATTTTAAACACACCCAAACAACAGAATTGGAATTGAAAGCCATTTCCTTTCCATCCTGGATTTGGAATTTCTTTTCCAATTCAATTTAAGGCTAGTTTTCCAACATTCAAACACAGTGTAATAGTTTTTAAAATGCTCATCCCCTTTAGGCGACTTCTCGTCCTTTCAATTACTGATCTTGTTAGATCCAACCAATATGGTTTCATCAAGAGTAGAACAATTCAGGATTGTCTATCTTGGGATTTTGAATATTTGTTCCTTTGTCACAAATCAAAGAGGAAGATTGTTAGGATGGACTTAGAAGCATTTGATAGGGTTGAGTGCTCTGCCATTTTTATTATGCTTAGAATATATGGCTTTGGTGATAAGTGAATTAAATGGATTGAGGATATCCTTTCTTCAGCCACAGCATCAGTTATATTAAATGGAGTGCCCGCAAAAATCATCTTATGTGTGAGAGGTGTTAGACAAGGTGACACCCTTGTCACCCATATTATTTGTCTTTACAGCAGAGCTTCTTCAAGTGGTAATTAATGAGGCATGCCAAAATGGTATGATCAGTCTTCCGTTGGAACATTCGTTTGGTCCGAAATTCCCAATATTACTGTATGCCGATGACAATTTGTTGATTACTGGCGCAACTTCAAAATTTGAAACTACATGGATATTTTTTTTCTGCCTCCACTGGTCTCCGAGTTAATTACGAAAAATCTCTCTGGTGCCTGTCAACACACTCCAGTTGATATGGTCAATACGGTTGCTCATGATTTTGGATGTCAGATTGAGAGTTTGTCATTCAACTACCTTGGCCTACCTCGGGCACTACTAGGCCTATAATTGAGGATTCCCTACCAACTGTTAAAGGTACTAATGGGAGGCTACCAGGAATAAACTCGCTTCTTAGTTATGGATCAAGAGTGGTAGTTATTAAATCTATTGTCTCCTGTATTTCCATTTTTTCTATGTGTGCACTTAAAATTCCTCTCGCCATTTTGGACCATGTTAAAAAGTGTGAGAGAGTTTTTCTTTGGTATGGCAATGAGATTGATAAGCTTGGAAAATGTTTGATTAAATGATAAAAAGTTTCCCTACCTAAAAAGACAGGTCCCCTTGGAGTTGTGGACCTAAGGATGAAGAATATCCACAAATTCCAATAAGAAAGATTTTTCTTGGGTGAAGCTAGTGTGTAATGCTAACTATAGTGATGGAATTATTCCTGCCAAGACAAACAAGATGATCTTTTTGGTGGAGAGATTGCTCATCTCTAATTGAGGAATTCAAAGAAATAGCTACTCTCAAGGTTGTAGATGGTTCTACGGTCAGCTTATGGAATGAAAACTGGAACATGGATAATGATTCATTACATGCATCTTCGCCAACAATTTTTCTCTTTTGCGAAGAACAAAGACATATCACTAATGCAGGCCTTGGATGGTAGCAGGAAAAATACTTATGATCTATTTCATCTACCTCGATCTACTATTGCGACTGAACAGTGCAATGAGTTATCTATGGTTCTGAATTTTCATCATAGTATTGTTTTAGACAAATGGTCCTTTTCATGGGGTAATAATTTCTCAACTAAGAAAGTATATCAGCCGATGATTAATGCTCCAATGGTGCTTGATCCATTCCAATGGATTTGGAAATCATGTACATTGTCCAATGTTCAAAAAATTGGCCGAGATGCCGATTTATGGCCTGATTTATCATGAATCGGGCAGTAGCCGATAAGATTTCTGTATATCGGCTGATTTATTGCCAGAACCGATATCTTGGCCGATTTTCAGTTTGATAGCCCATATTTCACATGATTTCAGTCTGATGGACAATAATTCAGTCGATTTTTAGTAATATTTCGCTCAACGGTCTTGTAGAACTATGCATTAGCTCAAAATTTCAAATTTTATTGATTCAAATGTAAGGAATCAAGGTAATACTTCTGTTCAATGCTTTGATATTATTTTTTACATAGAATATTATAGAAAATTTAGTGCCAAAGTTTAGGATTAACAAAAAAATAGGTCGATAAATGGTCGACCGATAAAATCGATTAATCGTCCGATATGCGATTAATCTCCATTTTGAGGCCGACCGATAAGTTAACGATTAACGATTTCTTGAACATTGACATTGTCCAAGAAGAAATTCTTTTATTGGCTTATAGTACACGGTCGTGTGAACATTAAGGAGTTCATGAAAAGAAAGAACTTCTTTGTTGAGAATGATAAATGTGTGCTTTTCGACCTGAATGTTTTGGAAGATGTAATGCATCTCTTTTTTGAATGCGACTTCAACAGAAACTTCTGGTGGAAATTAATTGAAACATGAATAATGTGTATTTACCCATGATTGACATGATTGTTGATGGCAAAGAGAGGAGTACACTTAACTATTTCAATAATTCAGTCATTGTGGGAGCATATGGAGTACTAGAACATAGAAGCGCGCGTTGCCGCGCCCGTCATCATGAGAGAGAGATATATATATAATAAATAGAGATATTTGATATGTTTTTGATTGTTCAAATGTCGTAGGGAAATATAAATCATTTTTACTAATATATCTTTTTTAATCGGTAGTATTGACAAATATAACCCTGCAGATAGTGGGTAATTACACTGCATTTTGATGGGATCAAAGATAGTTTTCTAACATTCCATAAAATGTCATATTCCAAGAATATAACATAGTGAGGAGGTTACAGTAGGTTGTGAAAAAAAGCATATACACTATGAAGAACCATCCGCCAAAAAGATCTTAACAAAGTACTCTTAATCCCATGAAGAGCATATACAATATCAAGTGAAGAAAAATTAGTCTAAAAATCTTAAGAACATGAGGATTGTTCATCCCAAACCATAACGCGGGAACAATAAGGCACAAAACTTTAGAATTCTTCATTTCAAATTACAATACAAGGAAGACAAAAATCCGCTAAATATCAACTTGTTGGTATATATATGCTCCCCTCTGGATAAAACAAAATAACAATTTGATACACTACTTTGGATGAAAACAAAACTGATTGCTATACAATAATAGGTATAAGGCGCTAACAAATTACCTGAAGTAGCCATCGTGAAGCGGTTTTATTTAACACTACCCCTCTGGCAATTAGCTTAATGGAGCAGTAACATCAACATGCACCACAACTAAACACATAAAATCTTGCAATTTGATCCTTTATTTTGTCCTAAACATACAACATTTGAGGTTAATCCCTAGTAAAAGCAAGAAAGATACCGTCACTCTTTTTCTGGGACAACACCCCATGGTCATGGGTTAATTTAAAAAGAAAATCACTACCTGAGTTACTGCAACGAAAGAAGAATACAACATGAGAAGTTGGTTCGGTCCAACCATATAGAATCTGAAGTAAAAGTATAATGGCATGCTAAGGTATATACTGCACAAACATGGTAATGAAAACCTATTGTAAAGACATTACTTCTAGAATATACTTTTTTACCGTATAGGCAGAAACTCTGTGTTGCTAAGACAGTAAGACGTCAAGGCCTAGTCTTAAATCGTAATCGCTTCCTCTAACCGTCAGCCTGTCAGTCGTCAATGCCTCCATGTGTAAGAGGAGCCACGTGTCCAGTTTGCACTTGGGCTCTCTATTCCCTTCCAAAGTTTGTACCATGAAAATGAGTTGCGAATTGCAGGTTGTATATATGGCCACAAAGTCCAAACTTGGACATAACCTCTTACTTTAGGAGAAGCAAACTAATGACATATTTCATTTTTAATTTTCATCCATTGCAAAATAACTCATGAGCTACAAAGATATTCTTGTGAGTAATCTAGATGCTTCTGATTTTATAATTTCAAAAACATTTTTTATGATTTTCGTAACCTGTCTAAAAATGGCAAATCTTTTTCTCGCTGGCATATTAAAAACGAGATAGTATAGTAAGATAATTAAGTCTAAAGTAATTTGAAACAATGTGTGCCGCATTATTTCTCATCGGCCTATCTTTAAGAGCACTGAGTGCCAGTTGCTGATAAGTCATCGAAAGTATATTCTTAATGTATGTTGAGGTTCAAGAAATGCATATGTTGTGAGCACTTGACGTTGATGAACAGATAGCAGAAATGAGTCATGTTGAATAGTGAGAAAGACTCCATGTATTACTGGTTAGCTAATGTGCTGCTGAGCTAGCCGGACGGAGTTCAAGCCTCACCTCTGTCTTATTGAATAGTAGAAATCTTACCGCTTCTACAAAAATATTGGAAGCCTTGATGCCACAATAAAGAACTTGGTTATCTAATGCATGTAAGAATGCAATTCCTAAAGTTGCACCAATGACCATATTCAGCATATTTCCAATAATATGATGAGGTAGCATATCGTTCTGAAAGTAATTGAAATTGCTCCCAGAGCCATTATTTTCAAGTCAATTAGTTGCTCCAAGTATTGCGGACATAAAGAAGAAAAAATAGTCTAAGAATGAGCAAGGTCACGAACCTATTTTATCAGTAAAATACCTCTGGAGCAAAGGTGCAACTTGAATAAGATGGGCAACTTCTCCGGCAAACCAGGTTGTTAATAAACTGGTCAATGAACCGCCCTGAAACTAAAGCAAATAAGAGCCTCCTCTATATAGCAAAAAGAACTGGTACAGTGTGAGAAGCGGCATATTCTCAACAATGAACAACATGATGCATCTTCAGTATTGACCATAAAACAAATTAAGAAGATGCATAAAATGTGCTCGACAATTTTCAATATTTAGTTATTTGCAGAGGGTTGTCCTGCAAACCTGAACTTTAGAAAATAATGTCGTGAATTATCCTAGCTTTTGTCCACAAGGCTAGATCTTCTATGCTGATTCACAAATTATTTCTGCATTTCCTAAAGCTTGTGTAAACAAGATCTATATCTTTTAAATATACAGAGTTAAAACTCTAAAAATACAATGAGCTAGTAACATAAACTACATCCACTTGAAATCGGTGGAACATTGATGAAAATGAATGAAGAGGCAACTAAGAAACTATGTATGCTGAATCAATGTATTAGGAGAAACTAAAGCTGTCACTCAACCATGTACACAGACCTCGTTGTTCGCTGGAAGATTGAGAACCAGATGCAACACGGCCATGTGTTCCACCTCAAGCGTGCCCTTGTGGGACCTGAGCCCGTCACTGCCACGCAGTTGACTATCCACCAGCTGCTCCGCTTGTGAAGTACTCCAAGGTGCATAGTATGGCTAGATATGACTGATAAAGGCACACTGGAAAACTGTCTCATAGCCCTCCTAACACCAACACGAAGCTCACCACTCTCTCTGCATTGAGCAGACAACATTTAGCAACGGATCGGGTAAAGTGTTGTGTTGGGAAGAGAAGAAACAACAGACCTGAGGAAAATGAAGGCATCCTCAGGAACAAGCCTTTTGGAACCGACAAACACACTCCAACCACTCTGAAGGAGATGCCTCCTAGGTTGTCCTGTTGATTTGCAACAATCAGTTAATACAATCATCACGGAATTATCATTGACGCGTTCAACATAAAATACAAGCTAGCCAAACCTTCAATTTGTAGACAGATTTGGTGTATTGCTGGCTAATTAAGCTACAACGTACAACAAAATGGTCTGCTGGATTAATCAGCTTCAGATCATACTGGCATACTACCTGGCGCTGTAAAACTGCTAGAGATCTCACATGTTAAGCCAAAGGAACAAAAGTGACCGCTGAAGATGTGGTGGAAGCGCAACTGCGCAAGTCCATGCCATGCAGATCCTTTGCGCGAGCTCTTGTGTGGGAGGCGACTGGGTCATATCCTGTGAAATAGATCAGGTCAGCAAATGCAACAAAAACGTTGATGAACCATACACGAGGGCATGAGCATGACCTGCGAGTCTTCATCGGTGTCGGCCTTCGCTTGGCAAAATTCCACAGAACCAAGTGAGCAAACCGAATCGAATTTCTGAGCCGCGCAAACAGTTGACGAAAATTCCTGGACGCGTACAAACGAAATTGGACTCGAGATTGGGCGAAAAAAGGAGGGGGTGAGGTTGCACCTTGAACTCTACGTTTATGACGCGGCCGAGCAGCTTGTAGGGCAGATCGTAGAAGCGCATCTGGTTGCGGGCAATCTGGTTCATGAAGGCCTCCACCTGAAAACAACCAAAAAGGAAATGCTAGAGGAGCAGCGAACCGAAGCGGAGCAGCCTCCCCGCGCCGAATCGCGAGGGCGGAAAGGAATTAAAGCGAAGAGGCGCCGAGGCGGGACGGTGGCGAGCAATGACGGGAGACTGGGAGAAATGAAAGCACGGAGGATAAAGAGGGTCTCGTCTCGTGGAGAAGATGAGGCGGCAACACGGAGGACGGTTACACAAAGAAGACCATAAATTCTCGCCCCATTATTGCTGCCCGCGCGGAGTGGAGCAGCAAAGAGAGAGGAGGTAAGGCGACGCTGGGCCGGTGTCGCTGGCATAGTCCCACGAAAGGCTGGGCCAAACACACTCTCGCAGACCATTACTGGCCCAAGTTATGTGCTGTAGCCTAACACAATGCTGAGAGTAGCAGCCCTAGAACGAAAACGGGCCAATAAAATGAAAACGGGCCTTTCTAATCAGATGTAACGATGCCAGTTCGGGAAACCATGTCGGTTCGGCATCTATAACCAATTTTGGACCTTTGGATCGTTCAATCCGACGGCTAAGAATCTGAAATCGCTGTGGAGAGGTCCTACTGGTTCCATTATATTGTTAACTAATTTGGAACCACGTGAGTTTTTTTTTATTTTTGAGCAGCAAGACAAAGATCTTATGGTCTATTTCAGGATGTTCAAGGAATATTATTGTTAGATTATTCATAGAGCTAAACTAAGTCTTAATAATGGCGTGCAGGACTGGCTTGATCTTTTATGAACATTTTTTAAAATAAAGACTTCTCTTTGTAATTTCTATGAACTTTGTAAATATTTATATAATGAAAATTGGCGCAGTAGGGATTTTCCCTACTGTTTATGCTAAAAAAAACTTGAGAGATAATAATCTCAAATAATAATTATTTTTATAAAGAAAATATATTATTACCAAGCAGATATCTAGTATTTAATACGTATACAAGATGCTCCCACATCTCCTCTTCATCGAGTGGAGCTTAAAGAGCCTCTTACAAGGTAGGCTGTCAATGTTCTTTTTTTTCGAAATGGGGGAAATATCGCCCCAGCTTCTGCATCCAAAGGATGCACACGGATTTTTTTATTAGATTATTCACGAAACCTTACAAGAAAAAATACAAAAGATCAAACTCAAAGCAACCTTACTATACCTACCGTGGGATGAAGAGGGTGACAATACACCACACCCTGTTTGGATGCAGTCAATTGGGCTCAGAATCACGGAATTGGAAACTAACACCGAATTCTACCGTTTGTTTCGTCCTAGTATTCGGGCCTGGAATCGAAGACCCAATTCCACGCCCACCCCGCCCGGGCTCTCCTCCCGTGGACTCCAATTCGGAGCCTCCCACCTCCGAATTGATCTGGAAACGATCGGTACCCCCATCCCCACGTACCGCTTTGTCTTGCTCGTGAAAACCCTCGTCCGAGAGGAATACGCCCGCATGTGCCTCCCTCATCGCCGCTGCTGGCCGGTAAGCTCCCTCCCCAGTTCATCCCATCCTCGTACCATCCCCATCCCCATCCCCTCTATCTCCGATGCCCTAGGTCCGGCGGTGGCCCATCCCCATCGTCTCCGACCCCTTCCCGTCCGCCAGTCCTAAACCTAGGCGGAACGAGGGTCTCGGCGGCGGGAATCTGTACCACGAGGCAGAGAACGCAAGATTCACTCCTGCACGTGAAGGAACGAACCAGTTATGCTGGCCTCAGAACACGTTGAGTTTGAGTCCTGCTTCGAATTGAACCATCGTGTTGCCTGCGTAGATGCGACAGCAGAAGACGAGCATGGCCGGCCGGTCGGAGACGAAGCAGGGACACGGCCCTGCGCTCACCAGGCGAGCAGCTCTGTCAACTAGAACTGTAGTGCCGGTAGTCCAGCAGTAGTAATTCTTGGCGAGCATCAAACTTCTAGAATCATAGTTTTAGCATCTGGTACTAGAACTGTAGTGCCGGTATTCCCAGCAGTAGTAATTCTTATGCACATGAATAGATGCATTGAACGATCAGTATGCATGTACTAGTCCCAATCCATGTGTTTGTTTCTTTGTCCCGATCCTAGTCCCTGGGAGATGAAAGCAGTAGTAATTCAGTCTGGTATTTCATGGCGTACATGTGTTTATTTATTTTTCTTGCAGAACACTGATCCTTGTGTTTATTTCTTTGTCTTGCAGAACACTGACCTTTGCAAGAGATTGGATCGCTGTCGACTGTTGGAGTTGAAGGTATAAAAACCTTTTGTAATATTCCTGCTATGATGGCGACAGTTGGAGGCCATCTTGTGCATGATGGGAGAAATGAGGACATCTTTTGATGAGGCTCTGAAGGCAACCGAGTCACTTTCTATGCCAAAGGTGACTCCTCCAGCTGAAATCCTTGATGCACTAAAGAAAGTACCTGAGTTGGAGGATGCTGATATAATCAAGGCTTATCAGAAGTTGACCATCAATGAGCGCGTGTTTGAAGGTTTCATGGCCCTCCCTGTGAACTTCAAGAAGACATATCTCTTGACCTTGCCTTGATGGTTGCTATGATGTGTGGAAGTTAAAAATAACTTACTATGTACTTGGTTGATTATGAACTGTCCGGTCGTGCTAAGTGTGTGCTATGCGTAAGAGACATAAAATACCTACTTTTTTGCGAAATATTTTGTGTTACTATGTGCTTAATGTGATATATGCATGCTAATGTATACACGTGTGACCATTCATACACATACACACATATATATGCCACATTTCAAAAAAACATCGAATTCCATGGTTTGTACATCCAAACAAGAATTGGAATTGTGTATCACCCTCTAATTCCAGCAGCAAATTTCAAGCCACCCAAACAACAGAATTCGAATTGGCAGCCATTTCCTTTCCAGGCAGGATTTGGAATTCCCACCTAATTCATTTCCTGGCTTTAATTCTGTGCATCCAAACAAAGCGCAACTCAAATCATCCAAAACTAAATGCCTTCTCAGACCGCCCAATAGCAGGTGAGAAACACATCCAGTCAAGCAGACTCTCAACGCACGCCAACGCACACGCCAAAGGAGTTGCTCCCGCCGTCTTCCTCGACTCCATCTTCAAGAGAGATCAACGCATTAACCTTGCAAGACCTGCCATCGATGCCACCATGACGCCAGACGGCTCCACCCTCCTGCACGTATACACACCCCGCATCTGTCGTCGATACCCTGCAGCACCATGCCACTGAGACTCAGCGCCAACAATGTGGTAGATGAACACCACTCCACCGAAGTCCGCCAACATCCAGCAGCTGCTCCAAAAACGATGCCCCAAGAGGTAGAACGACGCAGGACGTGCCGCCATCGTCCGATCCGGGAGACCCGGACCTAGGGTTTCCCCCGGAGCAGCACGAGTGAGAAACCGTAGACTGCGTCGACGATGCCTTCAGGAAGGGAGCGACGCGTGACGCCGCCATCGCCCGCCAAGACCTTGGTCGAAGCTCGGTTTTCACCGGCAGCCACGCAACCCGACTTGTCGCAAACCGGCCGACCTCCTCCGGCGAAGGAAAAGACCACCGCCACCGTGGCCAGAGCCGCTGCCCTGGGCGTCCTCAGGGATGTGGAAGTGGCCGAGGGGAACCACCGCGAGCCGTCGATGTAGAAGAGGGAGACGTTGCGCAGACGTCACCACCCGCCCAGCCCCAAACGGGCCTAGATCGGGCCCAACATCCGCGCCGCCACGCCCGCGTCACCGTCGTCGGCCGAAGCTGCTCCGCCTAGGTCGCCACCCACCCCGCTCCACCATCGCTTGGAAGAAGGTAGCCGCCGCCGCGCCGCCTTGATCCGCGACCGAGGGAAACCGCCGCCGCCGCCACGCCGCACAGGCTTTGCCTAGCGACGCCCAGGGCGGCGGCGGCGGAGGGGATCTGCGCTATGGAGGGCTCGGGAAGGTAAGGGATGGGCGCCCCAGCGCGGCGCGGCGGCCGCCGCGCGGAGGCGGGCGGAGGGTTAGGCGTGGAGGGTTATGGAGTGGCTGTCAATGTTCTACCTCAAGGAGAACATGATACTCCACTTAGCCGAGCAATATTTTTTTCTCATAATTATTGACTTCTCCAACAAACTTATGGATCTAATGTAGAGCAAACGATTTTAGAATTCCTTGAGGTACATAGAAGGAGAACATGTACACCAACAATCCACAAAGTAGTGATTTATTTAGGACTATTCTGCCTCTAGTGAGTAGATGACCTCAATTTCTTTATGATTTGGAAATTGGATATTTTGGTAATGAACCTTTATTCTAAGATATCGAGATGCCAAGGAACCCAGCTCACAAGCAAACGAATTGGTGCACTGATTTTTTTCCCAAAAGCAGGATATTTTTGAAAAGATGCATGTGACTATCTTTATTATTTATTCAACAAAGAGCTAACTAAGAGCATAGATATAAAAAAAATCTGAAGCGACCGCACACACCTACAAACCAAACAATAGGTGAAGATCGTTCCAGAAGGTCCTTATGCCTGACAAACACGAAATTATCCCACCAACTAGTAACCGAAGACATCACCGAGACACCCCTCATGGCGAAACGGGGGCACTCATCCAGTCAAGTATACCCTTAGAAAACACCTCATGCGCACTCTACAGAAGCCGTCACCTTCTTCCAACCGGTGAGCAATTTTCAAGGCAAAGATCCGCATAACGTCGATGCCGCCATGACGCCAAACAATTTCCCCACCCAGTGTGAGTCCGTCATGACATATCTGTCAACGAGATTCCACTGCACTATGCTACCGAGGCTCGCCGTTATCGACGTGGTAGATGCACACTTCACCTCTTGCCTCCTCCATTCAGAAGCTTCTCCAAAAAAACATTCCCCGAAGAGGGAGAGCAACACCAAGAGGACCGCCATCGTCTGATCTGAGCTATCCGTATGTGATGTTTTCCCTAGAGCATCACGAGTGGGTAGGCGATTGCTGCAACGACGATGCCTTCAACAATATAACGACTTGTAGACATTACCATCGCCCACCATCGTAGTGGTGTAATCTAGGGTGTCTAGTGCTTCGCCCAAACAAAGAATGTCACTCCTTATATTAGTTTCATCTGGAAAGAAGATTTTAGCCTAATTAACACATACGTAATAAATTATGTTCTAAGCAGGAGGAAATTGCACAGACCAGTAATTCTTCGGGATGATTTTGCGCAAACCAGCGACTCAAAGTTTTTCGTTGCATAAACCAGTGACTCTAGAGTATTTGGTTGCAAAGAGCTCTAGTTACCAGGCTAAACAATTAAGTAACACTTGACAGCCACGGTGCCTTGCACATGGCAGCCAGCGTGGACGTTGGTTGTGTGCCACACAATATTTAATTTGCTTCCATATTTTTCCACGACTATATCTGTGACAACTACAGGAGAAGGAAAAGAACTTATTTTATGCATAATATGGCTTGATTGTGATACAAAATGGAGCAATATGGCATCAACAAATCACAAAAGGCACTAACAATTAGAAAAGATGAGAACGTGAATTCAAAATGGAGATTTGACCAAGTCAAACTTGAATTCAAATATTTTCAAATAAACACCTAAGTCTTTTGTTCTTCCAAAACACAAAAGATATTAACAAAATACAACAACATCTCAAACTTATATCACATCAGTCTACACAAAATTCAAATTTAAAATTTGAATTTAAATAATAATTGGAGCCAAATTCAAACCAGACGTTCCAAAGCGGACGTTCCTGTTGTGCTTGTCGCTTCGGGATGACCGCGTTAGGCCGTCTCTGCCTAGGGAGCAAAGGGTTTGCAGCAGGCTGGTTAGACTTTGAATTAACAAAGCACTCAACCGGCCAGGAGTTACAAACACACACGATACTGGGGATGCCAGTTTACAATACAAGCACAAAGAGAAAAAAACGACACCCAAAAACAAAGAGGAGCACGACTACAACAAGCATCCGCCAAGGTGTCTTCGGCTCGAGCAAATGAAGAACGTTGAGTATCGCCGGCAAAAACCACCGGAATCCCCACCAACCAGCTACACAAGTGCACACGCCAGCCACGGGTGACCACGCAGAGAGGATGCAAGCGAACGGCAAGATCTCAGAAGCAACGCCTTCAAGAAGGTGAGCGACACCGAAGCGACACCGTTGCTCGGCCCAAGCCATCGGCTTTCACCCCCCATCAACCACACCGGGAAAACCGAGTGGGGACTACATCGCCCTTCAGGAGCACCCACTGTGATACCACCACATCACCGGAGAAGCACCAAGAGACCACAGAAAGCTGGGACCTTTTCCTCGTTGGACCAGAGGAGGCCGAGGACCGAGAGGAGGATTTGGCCGAGACGTCGCACGGGCGGCGCTGGTGAGGGCAACATGGGAGAGAGGGGTGGGAACCAAGGGAGCCCCTGCTCCGGTCCCGACGGCGACGAGTCACCTAGACTGCGCAGGCACATCCCCTTCTACCAGTACCTACGAGAGCAACCCACGACGAACCCGCTGCTTGGGGCAACACGATCTCCGCCACCAGATCCATCGAAGCTGCCAGTCGCGCCGCCACCAGCGCCCACAGGCAGGCCGACCCGCCTCCGCCCCCCTGAGCAGAGACACAGCACACACACACATGTCACGCGACACCCACACACGCGCGAAGAGGAACCCCGCCGCCGCCACCGCACGGGTTGCAACAGCCGCGACCGCCGCCTCCCGTCGCCGCCTCCACTTGCGACAGGTCGCCCCTGGCGCAGCTCGCCGGCCGCCGCCACGCCAGGCCAAACCAACCTTCGCCGAAACGCACTGCCGCCAAGGAGGTCACCGCCCCGCACAGCTCTCCTCGCGGCAGGTAAGGGAAGGCCCGCCGCCGCCGGCACCGCGCGGGCTTTGCCCGGCGGCGCACGCCGGCGGCGGCTGGGGGGGTTGGAGTTCGGGAGTATAAAGTACACTGATTATTATGCTCGCCTTTTCCCAAACCCGTTTTTGCTTCATTACAAATGACATGGTGGCTGTTAGGTCAGCCCATAAAATGGACTCTAAAACTGTCTAGTACCCTGTTAAGTGATAATTAGAGCTTTTTGCAACATGTTAGTCTTAGAGTCACTGGTTTATGCAACGAAATTTTTGAGTCACTTGTTTGTGCAACACCCTCCCCAAGAGTTGCTGGTCTTTGCAATTTTCTCTCTAAGCAGCAAAGATATAGTGCTCCAGGTCACACTTACTTTACTATATTTAAAAATACCGAGTACATCGTAGATGAGCACACATGAGCACCCGCGCACGAGCACGCTAGCCTAGTGAAGACCATAGTCACAAAGCATCAAAATTGGCAAAAATACCACAAGCATCTTGATATCAACTGGAGTGTTGCCCCCACTGAGGTAATATTTCACACTAATGAGGCACACATGACATCAAACCTAAATCTTGGTTCTCCATTTTGACCGATATTTTATAGCTTTGTTGTTGTAATGAGTCACTTAACTTCTTAAGCAATAATGGAAAATAAAAAAAACTTAAGAAACAACGACTACATATATATGCACAATGTATACGATTTCATAAGTTCATCTCAAAAAAGTGTATGATTTGATTGGGACAGTTCATGCTACACACGTACTTACTCATCATGATCTACTCCAAAGGTGTTTAGATCTACACAGTGACATGCACAAACATGGTCCAAAGTCATGAACAGATGTATACGTACGTTGCGTACCAATTGTCGAGAGACAGGTAACCCTATATCACCAGTATTCATAAAAATAGCCCAGCGTACACTGACGTACGGGGCCTACAGTATGATTGGCCCACAAGCCAGAGTCTACTTCTAGCTCGCTGCCGTAGCACACACTGAGAATATACCAGTAGGCAGTAGCAGCTAGCACCCTGGAATCCCCTGGGCTGGAGGCACGATATCCTACTACAGCTACTATATGGCCGCCCCTGCCTGACTGGTATGATGTGTGTGTACTGAGCTGGTGTGGTGCAAGAGAATCTGGAGCTCGGCCAAGAGCTCCCGACAAAACCCACTTCACCAATCAGCTTGCTTTACCGTGTCTGTGTGTGCGTGCAATCGTGTGGTAGGAGTTGGCAGCTAGTAGTTAGAGCATCCCAGCCGTTGGGGCTCCCCAGGCCGAAATCCGGCGTTAGTTATCGCCGGATGGATGTATTTTGTGGCCTGGGGAGGCCCATTTTCCCAGCCGCGAGCCCATGGTCGCGCACCCACCGCGTGCATAGCGACGGCGCAGTCACCGGGAAGGGCAATCGTCGGAGTGCCCTCGACGCATTGAACCGTCGCAAAGTGGTCTGGAGAGCCCAAACGACTCGTCGGGAACGGCCGAAGTGGCCTCGATGCGAGAACCGCCGTAATGGAGCACGAACTCCGCGGAAGAGCAACCGCCGCTCTCTTCGTCGAGAGACCTATATATACGGTTTACGACGGCCGACGCCATTCATCTGTTCTCTCCTCACCATCCTCCGTCAACCATGAGCGATCTCTCTTGGCCATCGGACACCGACAGCGAGGGGAAGCCGCCTGGATGGCGCCATTGGTGGGATAAAGCTGCATCGTCCAGCAGCGACGATTCCCTCCCGCCGGCCAGCGAGGACGAATGGGATGACGACGAGGAGGACGAGGAGGAGGACGAAGGGGCCAAGGAGCAGGCCGAGGAAGAGGCCGAGGAAAAGGAGGAGGAGGAGGACGAGGAGGACGACGAAGAGGCTGAGGACACTGACGAGGAGGAGGACCCAACTTCCTCCGACGAGGAGGTGACGAGCCGGAAGCGTCGCCGCCCCGACGATGAGGCGGGGCCATCTAGGAAGAAGAAGTAGTTTAAGTTTGTTTTCAAGTTTTTATATGTAATTTTTATGTTCATTCGAATTATATTCGAAATATATATAATCTATCTATGTTGCACCACTTGAGAGTTCAAAGCTTTCGTTCGACGAGGGTATTGCCGTAGATCGGGAAGACGAGGGTATTGCCGTAGATCGGGAAGACGAGGGTATTGCCGTACAAACCCAGGCCATTGTCGCCGACAAGTTGGGGCCACGCGCGCTTTCGTTTCGTCCGGAGTCCCCGAGCGCTCCCCGGGGGGCCGGGGATGGCGTGGGCTCGCCGGATGGATGGAGGGCCAAATCCGGACGAAAACGAGGAACCGGGGGCGCGACTGGGCCGAATTACGCCGTCCGGATGGAAAAAACGCTCGCCGGGGGCTTGTTCGGGGGGACGAGTGGAGATGCTCTTAGCCCTGTTTGGAAAATGGTGTTTCGCTTTCCATTTCCCCCATGTAGATGTAGTCTCTATCTTCATGGCGAAACCTCACAGTCACAGGGACTACAGCACGAGAGAGAGTCATGACTCTTGAGCCATAGCTCATAGACATGATGAAGCAGAGAGAAGCTTAGGGCATTTCCAACGGCGCAACGCATTTTATTATCCGCGCGCATCCGTTTGCGTCGCGCCGCAGACGTTGAAATGACCGTTTTTGTTGGCGCGTCCGTTTGCGTCTGGGTGGCTCCAGCGGCTCGATGCATTTTTTTGTTTTTGTTTTTTTTTCTCTTTTCCATTCGAACATAGTTCTAAATATTGCATATTGGAAGATTATTTTACACAAACTAATACATAGTTTGAACCATGGTTGATACAAATAAAAACATTTTAAAAATAGAAACTAGTTGTGTGGATTTCCGTTTGTTCGCTGCCAAGAAAGAACATTCGAGAGCACACCCAGTCACCCAAACTGGAAAATCCAGCGGGAGACGGTGCCCTTGTTGGTTCTACCGAGGAAGAACAGACAGAAACCTCCACTACTGGCTTCGTCTGGCCCGTAGCCAGATTCACTGCAAAGAAAGAACACTCTAATTTCTAACTATCGTTGTCCGAGCCGGATTCACCGGTGTGGTAGTGCCTGCGGTAGGCTGTGTCGTCGAACACCTTGACGATCATCTCGCCGTCCCCCTCGTAGAGGAAGGTGAGCTGGCAGCCGGGCTCGAGCGCGAGGTCACGGGTGAACTTGTCCCACCCCGTGTGCAGGTACATCTTGCCCTGCCCGTCGAACAAGACCTCCACGGTCCAGCGGCAGAAGTTACAGCTGGCCTCCCGTAGCTGCAAATGCACCGGCCCGACGCCATCGACGAACTCGGCGAAATTGTCCGGGAGCCGCTTGATGCTGAGTGGGCCGTCGTCAATGCGGAGGAGGAACTCGAAGCAGCGGTCCTCCTGCGAAGACGAGGAGGGTGCAAGCGACGACGAGCGTGGGGCCGTAGCTGCTCCACCACGGCGACCCCTACCCCGGCCCCGGGGGCGCCCAGGGCCGCGGCCTCGACCGCCTCGCCGGCCACCAGGACCGGCCATGGACTTCCTCGCGGGCCTGGCTGCGTCGCAGGAACAACTAGGCGGCGCTACGGTCGAGCTTTATGGCGGCTAGGGTTTCTTTGGAGGAGTGGATGAGGAAGAAGAACGCGCGCCCCCTTTATATAGGCCGGAGGCGGTGGCCGCAGGACGCGTGGCGTCGCCATTAATGTGGTTGGCGGAGGTAGGCTGCGGCCGCTCGGCAGCCGAGGCATCGCCATTAACGTGGCGCAGACTGCCAAAGCGAGGCAGCGGCGCCAGTCACTGGCGCGTTTGAGAAGACGCATCGATGCAGGGTCGCTGCCAGGCAGGCCCGATGAAACGTCCGCCAGACGCGAGCGGACACTTTGCGCGTCCGCGCAGCGTCCGCAGACACGCATCCGAGGCGCATATTTGGGCCAGATTTGCGTCTCCGCGGACGGTCCGGTCACTTTGCGTCACCCCGCTGGAGGTGGTGCCAGACGCATTTCCGATCACGGCGGACGAAAACGGTCGCTCAGCGTCTGTTTGTGTCGCGCCGCTGGAGATGCCCTTAGCTTGGCACATCACTCATGTTTTTTTTCGAAATGGGGTGAGCCCATGGCACATCACTCATGAGCCATGAGAGCAGTAGAAGTGCATGATGAACCAGGGAGCAGCTTGAGACATTCTTTATTTCTTTTGCATGCAATTGGTCGCTTTGGGAGGTGCTGCTTAGACTATGAGATTGCATGCTAGCATATAGGCTAAGCACTAGGCCAACACTTTGATTAGTACTTATACGATATAAAAACCATGGAAAGACACTGAGATTGCAGTGTGTTGGTCTAAGCTAGGTAGCTAGCTAGGCATGGCATGGCATTTCTCAAAAGCTTCATCTCCTTTAGTCCCTCCCCTTCCCCTTGGGAAGTATCCTGGTGTCCTTTCCTCTTTGCTTTTACTCACTTTATGGTAAGAATCGGCACGCAGCTGCAGGACAAGAGAGCAAGCTAGCAACCATGGATGGATCGATGGAGCTGTTGTGGACTTGTGGTAGAGAAAGCATCATCCCTGGCTCACTGCTGCTCCTCTATAAATCCAGCCTCACCCCCGTGCTCCTTCCACCATCCTCCACACCCGTGCACAGTTCTCCAATTACTCCCCAAGCTAACCTAGCTCTATCTTTCTCTCTCCGGTCGTCGTCGTAGTAGTAGCTGCCTGCCTGCCTCCTTGTCCTTGCTTCATGTGTGTCTTGCATACCCATCAAGATCTAGCTTTGTTTCTCCCACTAATCACTACTCACTACTACTCTCCACCTATGTAGAAAGAGAGAGGGACATGAATAATCCATTTGGTTTCCTTGGCCTTTCTTTCTGAACTATTTGCCTATTTGGTGAACGAGATAGAGGTTTGATGATGGATCTAATCAAGATTGTGCTGTGCCTGGCTCCCTGTATGCCACACATGTAGCCCAACCCAAGAATGTGGTTGCCTGCTGTGGGTGGCGTGCAAGGTGCCAAGCATGCATGTATGTGTATGATCTTTCATTCGATTTTTCTCATTGGTTATTTGATGTGTTTTCAACCCATACATCCTTTTGATCAGCATCTCGATGTTGCTGCAGTTACAGGTCGACGGAAAATGCTTTAGGTCTTCTCCTCTCGTAGCTAGTGATTAACATGGTCCGAAGAAACCAGCGAGGTTAATTATGAACTTATGGTGTTTATCTTGTGATGAACTTTAGCACATCACTACTGTGTGAAATGTTACTGTAGTCTATGCTTGATTTGATGCAAATGCTTAGCAGGCATGATTAATATATAGATATGCATGATATATACCTTTCTGCCCCCTCCCCTTTTGCTTCATTCCTATGTCTATGGATGCATGCTTTGAGCAATCTGCGGTGTTTCGATTTGCTTTCTTTCATCCAAAATGTTTGCTTTTTGTTGATGAAAGTAACATTTACGTATACATTAGGAATTGTGCTAAAAATTTCGTAAGATACAAGCAATTAGCTAGGAGCAAGCAAGGTTCAGTAGCCATTGCACATATTATGTGTACCCAGAAATTGGCTAGCAAGAGCTTTTGCCCTTTCACTTGGTCATTTTAATTCAAGTGCGCTTATTTCCCCTTTCAGAAAATGTTTCCCCAATGTGCATATCATATGCTCCCGTTTGCCCGATTTCTTATAAGAGGTCGTTTCTCTACAGCAAACTGAATCTATAAAATTGGATATTGATGTGTTTTGTTAAAAGGCTTTGAAGTGCATGAAAATGCAGAAGCTCTAGATCGTTAGGAGTTAAGTCTGAACTTCGAAGTTCTTAAAAAAATGGGCAATAATGCGTTTATTTCTGTTTGAACATACTGATTAAATTTTCCTTCTAAAGTGACATTATTACTATCAGTTGGTACCTAGTAGTATAATTTTCCTAGTCGTTGGATAAGCTTACATTAGCAGGAAGTGTATTTTTTCAAAATGGGAAGAAAACCCTAGCCTCTGCATATATTGATGTACACAGCTTTATTTATTGCAGCATTCTTACTTTCAGCGTTTACAGCTCATGGGTAACAGAGAGTGTACATAAAATTAACCAGCGAAAAATAAACAGAACAAGTCTCCTATGCATTATGTAGTCGTCTTGTAAGCCGCAAACCAGCCTGGTTGAAGATATCCCATGCAACCATCTTCAGACGGGTACACCAGAAACCATATGAGTACGTTGCGCCTCCGGTAGTAGGTAAGAACACTCGTTGATGATATCATTTCTGCAGTTCTATAAAGACCACACAATGGCACAAGTTCCTACTCGAATCCGTGCCTTGGTATCTTTATCTATCTCACTCAACCAATTTTCGAACATATTCGTACAATTTATTGGTGGTGCAATATTAAAAGTAAAGTGAACTATTCTCCAAACAAGACGAGCAAAGGGACATGGAAAGAATAAATGGTTGATTGATTCCTCTTGGTCACTTCTTACAACCATTCAATTACGTTTTGACAAATTATCTTTAGTGAGAATGACTTTTCTACGAAGGAACCACATAAAGATCTTAATCTTTAATGGTACCTTGAGTTTTCAAATGTATTTTTTAAATGGACCGTATCTCCTTTCAAAAAATAAGCGTACATAGATTTGACGGTGAGGGTCCCAGAAGTAGTAAGTTTCCGCACAAACTTGTCGTCATCACTAGATAAAATAATGAGCATAAGCCGCTGAACCGAAAGTATCCATATCGTCCACTTATTTTCTGAAGGAGTCCTCCTAAACTCAGTACACAACGGGTTATTTGCTAACACATCGGACACCAAGACGTTTCTTCTGCATACAATGTTATATAGCAACGGATATTGTTTAGCAAGGAGCGTCTCACAACCAAGTGTGTTCCCAAAACCTTTTTTTTAACAAGTTCCAAAACCTTGCTAATTGACCATTGCCAAACACAAAGGATCCTCTCTAAAAATAAATCTTTCTTAACTCTCATTAGACCCTTCCAAAATTGAGAAAACCAATCTTTCCAAAAACCCCTTTGGGTATCTCTAAGAAGGATAACATAAACATCGGCAGACTTGTGAGAACGGAATTTGTGAGGACAAGCCGATCTCCATATGAGAGTAGCTTAACTTGGTAGCACCCAAGTTTCTTTCCAAACCGGTTTTCAACTGGATTCCATTCCATATTCACAGTCGCCTGTAATGAATCTGAATTCCTAGATATTTAAACGGCAAAGAACCAGACTCACAACCGAAAATGTTTTGTACTGATTTTTTAAATTCTTTACTTTCCCAAAACAGAATATCTCACTTTCATGGAAATTAATTTTCAACCTAGACACCTGCTCAAAGATACATATGATCAACTTCATGTTTACGGCCTTCTGAAGATCATGTTCCATGAAGAGAACTGCACTCTGTAGTTTGTACCCTACTCAGGAGTCCAGAAAGACAATATTCTGTTTCGGAGGGTCTTGTACATTCCAAGAATAAAGCTTCTTTATGTATTTAATTTAACCAGATATACGTACACATGTATGCATGCTATATATGCACGCAAGCAAAACATTTCAACTCAGTAGCATTTAATTTGTACAATTGGTTTCATCCATTTCAACTATTACCTCCGTTTTCATATTAGTTATCGTAGATTTGTATAGTGTGTATCACCAGTATGCAGTATCCTGGACAGAACATGAGTCTGTAATAAACCTCAAGTGGCTCTTTTCTTGTTTTGAACAAATATCAGGGATGATGATCAATTTTCATAAGTGTAATTTAGTTCATATTAATGTTGAACCTAAGGAAGAACAAATTTATGCTCAAATGGGTTGAAAACTTGAAGATTTTCCTCTAAAATATTTGGGAGCGCCTTTACATTGTAAAAATTAAGGAAAGACGATCTCCATCTTGTCACCGATAAGGTAATAAAAAAGAAGGGGGCTGGAGGGGCAAATTATTGTCTTATACGGCTAAGTTAATTCTTATTAAACCATGCTTAGCTAGCATCCCAACCTATCTGTTGAGTATTATTAAGTTTCCAAAATAGGCTATTTCCAACTCCGAGATAGCACATTGCTTCTGGGACAACTATGAAGGTCACCATAAGTATCACTTGTAGCAAATTCGGGGCTCTTAAATAAGAAGATTGAATATGGTGGGCTTGGTATCCCTAGTTTGGCTAAGATGAATTTGTGCTTGCTGGCATCTAGGGTGAAAAGGTATCATCTGACTGACAACAAGCTGGTGAATTTTTTTATTGATCATAAGTATAAAACCATGAACCCAATTTGTTTGTCTGCCCTGTTGTTGGTGTTTCTCCTTTTTGGAAAGGGGTGATTTGGGAAGCTAGGAAAATTAAATTAGGGTACCAGTGGAAAGTGGGAAATGGGAGAAAGATCAAATTCTGGGAGGATCACTGGTTTGACAATTGTTGCCTAGCCCGTACAATTCTTGGATTTGTATATAATTTGCCAATCTGCAGAATATTTCTGATATGTGGGATGGTACCCAACTTAGAATTACTTTTAGGAGGTGTTTTGATCAGTACCTCTTGATTTGATGGTATGATCTACTGCATATTACAGAATCTATCATCCTTCACGCTGGAAATTTGATTCTAAAGGAGTGTGTTCGATGAGATCCTTCTATTATGTAGTTAACTTTAGGGGAGTGGAGCCAGTGCATATCCCCTCTGTGTGGAAGATGCAAGTTCCACCTAGATTACAAGCCTTCCTATGGTCACTTTTAAAAAGAAGTTGCTAACTAGAGCTGAGATCTTTTGTGGTACCCTCAAATAAAACTTAGCCATTCATTTTAATAAATCCAATGGATCAAAAGTATTTAACGAGGATATGTTCAGCCACCTGGAGCTTAACGAGGATGAACTCGATGATGTTATTATCGGGATTGATGATGCAAAGGAATTTCAGCAGGCCGCCAGATGGCTTGCGATTGGTAAGGTTCATACTACTAGATCTTTCAGCGCTGAGGCCCTGTTCGAGAAGATGAAGGTTGTATGGAATTTGTCCCGTGATCCGATTTTCAGAGAAGCGGGCGAAAATTTATTTATCTTCCAGATGCACTGTCTTGGAGACTGGAAGAAGGTGGTGCACCAAGGGCCATGGACCTTTCGTGGCTGGGGTGTTCTAATAGAGGACTATGATGGTTTATGGGATCCTGAACAATTTGTTTTCGGTGGTTTGTATGTCTGGTCACAGATACATGGTATTCTGGAGTTATATCGGAAGCCAGCGATTGTTGATGATCTAGCCCGACGAGTAGGAGAGGTTAAGGAGGTGCAGATGTCACCGAAGCTTTTTTATGAAGGAAATTATGTCCGCATCAGGGTGAGAATTGATACCCCTACTGGGTTTTGTATCGATAACAATGCCAGAAGGGAAGAGACGACTAGCTGTTAAGTATGAGAAGATACCTTTCTTCTGCAAGAGGTGCGGATTTCTTGGGCATGATCACAAGGAATGTGGTGATGGTGTGTGGGACGAGAAGCAACTTCAATACGGTACTTGGATGCTTGCTACCCGACGAGCAAACTAACCGTCTAGTGCACCACGCAGATTTGCCCCTCGTACTCCCTTACGAGGGGGTGTCACAGGGAGGGGATGGCGCATAATGGTGCGGGTAGGTAACGGTCATCTGATGATGCGGCGCTGAATGACAAGGATGATTTGAAGGATACAGCTAGCAGCCCAGAGAAGAAAGATGATTCAAGCGCCTCTGTAACAGATGGTGAAGCACATGAAATCGAGGCTAGAAGAAAGCTGGATATGAACCTGAATGAGCACGGTACTGAGAATGGAATGGACACTAGTGGTGAGGTAGGAGATATACCTCCCCTGCCGCCTTCATACGTTAAAACAAAGGATAGATCCAAAGTAAGAAAGACCGGAACTGAAGGAAATAGAAACAAAATTTTGGCATCATCGGCGGCATCCCTCGAGGATTGATGCTGTCCAGGACCGGCGCGTGGTTGACGAGGGAGGAAATTCCTGTTGTGTAGCTTTCTGGTCCCCGGCAATGGCGCCAGAAAATAGCTTGATGTCTACGTTCCCCCTCCTTTCCTGTAGACAGTGTTGGGCCTCCAAGAGCAGAGGTTTGTAGAACAGCAGCAAGTTTTCCCTTAAGTGGATCACCCAAGGTTTATCGAACTCAGGGAGGAAGAGGTCAAAGATATCCCTCTCATGCAACCCTGCAACCACAAAGCAAGAAGTCTCTTGTGTCCCCAACACACCTAATAGGTGCACTAGTTCAGCGAAGAGATAGTGAAATACAGGTGGTATGAATATATATGAGCAGTAGTAACGGTGCCAGAAAATAGCTTGCTGGCGTGTAGTTGATGGTGGTAGTATTGCAGCAGTAGTAACGCAGTAAAACAGTAAACAAGCAGCGATAGCAGTATTTAGGAACAAGGCCTAGGGATTACACTTTCACTAGTGGACACTCTCAACATTGATCACATAACAGAATAGATAAATGCATACTCTACACTTTCGTTGGATGATGAACGCATTGCGTAGGATTACACGAACCCTCAATGCCGGAGTTAACAAGCTCCACAATTTGTTCATATTTAAGTAACCTTATAGTGTAAGATAGATCAAAAGACTAAACCAAGTACTAACATAGCATGCACACTGTCACCTTCATGCATATGTAGGAGGAATAGATCACATCAATATTATCATAGCAATAGTTAACTTCGCAATCTACAAGAGATCATGATCATAGCATAAACCAAGTACTAACACGGATGCACACACTGTCACCATTACATCGTGCAGGAGGAATAGAACTACTTTAATAACATCACTAGAGTAGCACATAGAATAGTAGTGATACAAAACTCATATGAATCTCAATCATGTAAAGCAGCTCATGAGATTATTGTATTGAAGCACATATGAGAGAGATGAACCACATAGCTACCGGTACAGCCCCGAGCCTCGATGGAGAACTACTCCCTCCTCATGGGAGCAGCAGCGGTGATGAAGATGGCGGTGGAGATGGCAGCGGTGTCGATGGAGAAGCCTTCCGGGGGCACTTCCCCGCTCCGGCAGCGTGCCGGAACAGAGATTCCTGTCCCCCAGATCTTGGCGTCGCGATGGCGGCGGCTCTGGAAGGTTTCTGTGGGTTTCGTCAATTGGTACTGCGTTTTTAGGTCGAAAGGGCTTTTATAGGCGAAGAGGCGGCGCAGGGGGGCACCTGGGGGCGCCACACCCTAGGCCGGCGCGGCCAAGGCCTGGCCCGCGCCGCCATGTGGTGTGGTGGCCCCCTGGCCCCTCTCCGACTCTTCTTCGGTGTTCTGGAGCCTTCCGGGAAAAATAGGAGGTTTGGCGTTGATTTCGTCCAATTCCGAGAATATTGCCCGAACAGCCTTTCTGGAACCAAAAACAGCAGAAAACAGCAACTGGCCTTTCGGCATCTTGTTAATAGGTTAGTTCCAGAAAATGCACGAATATGACATAAAGTGTGTATAAAACATATAGATAACATCAATAATGTAGCATGGAACATAAGAAATTATCGATACGTCGGAGACGTATCAGCATCCCCAAGCTTAGTTCTGCTCGTCCCGAGCAGGTAAAACGATAACACAGATAATTTCTGGAGTGACATGCCATCATAAACTTGATCATACTATTTGTAAAGCATATGTAGTGAATGCAGCAATCCAAGACAATGGTAATGACATGAGTAAACAACTGAATCATATAGCAAAGACTTTTCATGAATAGCACTTCAAGACAAGCATCAATAAGTCTTGCATAAGAGTTAACTCATAAAGCAATAATTCATAGTAGAGGTATTGAAGCAACACAATGGAAGATTAAGTTTCAGCGGTTGCTTTCAACTTGTAACATGTATATCTCATGGACAATTGTCAATGCAAAGCAATATAACAAATGCAATATGAAAATATGTAGGAATCAATGCACAGTTCACACAAGTGTTTGCTTCTTGAGATGGAGAGAAATAGGTGAACTGACTCAACAATAAAAGTAAAAGAATGGTCCTTCAAAGAGGAAAGCATCGATTGCTATATTTGTGCTAGAGCTTTTATTTTGAAAACATAAAGAGAGCATAAAAATAAAGTTTTGAGAGGTGTATGTTGTTGTCAACGAATGGTAGCGGGTACTCTAACCCCCTTGCCAGACAAACCTTCAAAGAGCGGCTCCCATTTTATTTTATTTTTGGGTGGCACTCCTTCCAACCTTTCTTTCACAAACTATGGCTAACCGAATCCTCGGGTGCCTGCCAACAATCTCATACCATGAAGGAGTGCCTTTTTATTTTAGTTTTATTATGATGACACTCCTCCCAACCTTTGCTTACACAAGCCATGGCTAACCGAATCCTTCAGGTGCCGTCCAACAATCACATACCATGGAGGAGTGTCTATTTTTGTTAATTAATTTGGGACTGGGAATCCCATTGCCAGCTCTTTTTGCAAAATTATTGGATAAGCGGATGAAGCCACTAGTACATTGGTGAAAGTTGCCCAACAAGATTGAAAGATAAACACCACATACTTCCTCATGAGCTATAAAACATTGACACAAATCAGAGGTGATAAATTTTGAATTGTTTAAAGGTAGCACTCAAGCAATTTACTTTGGAATGGCAGGAAATACCATGTAGTAGGTAGGTATGGTGGACACAAATGGCATAGTGTTGTTTGGCTCAAGGATTTGGATGCATGAGAAGTATTCCCTCTCGATACAAGGTTTAGGCTAGCAAGGTTGTTTGAAACAAACACAAGGATGAACCGATACAGCAAAACTCACATAAAAGACATATTGTAAACATTATAAGACTCTACACCGTCTTCCTTGTTGTTCAAACTCAAAACTAGAAATTATCTAGACCTTAGAGAGACCAAATATGCAAACCAAATTTTAGCATGCTCTATGTATTTCTTCATTAATGGGTGCAAAGCATATGATGCAAGAGCTTAAACATGAGCACAACAATTGCCAAGTATCACATTACCCAAGACATTAATAGCAATTACTACATGTATCATTTTCCAATTCCAACCATATAACAATTTAACGAAGGAGAAACTTCGCCATGAATACTATGAGTAGAAACCAAGGACATACTTGTCCATATGCTACAGCGGAGCGTGTCTCTCTCCCATAAAGTGAATGCTAGGATCCATTTTATTCAAACAAAACAAAAAACAAAAACAAATCGACGCTCCAAGAAAAGCACATAAGATGTGATGGAATAAAAATATAGTTTCAGGGGAGGAACCTGATAATGTAGTCGATGAAGAAGGGGATGCCTTGGGTATCCCCAAGCTTAGACGCTTGAGTCTTCTTAGAATATGCAGGGGTGAACCACCGGGGCATCCCCAAGCTTAGAGCTTTCACTCTCCTTGATCATGTTGCATCATACTCCTCTCTTGATCCTTGAAAACTTCCTCCACACCAAACTCGAAACAACTCATTAGAGGGTTAGTGCACAATAAAAATTAACATATTCAGAGGTGACACAATCATTCTTAACACTTCTGGACATTGCATAATGCTACTGGACATTAGTGGATCAAAGAAATTCATCCAACATAGCAAAAGAGGCAATGCGAAATAAAAGGCAGAATCTGTCAAAACAGAACAGTTCGTATTGACGAATTTTAAAATGGCACCAGACTTGCTCAAATGAAAATGCTCAAATTGAATGAAAGTTGCGTACATATCTGAGGATCATGCACGTAAATTTGCTTAATTTTCTGAGCTACCTACAGGGAGGTAGACCCAGATTCGTGACAGCAAAGAAATCTAGAACTGCGCAGTAATCCAAATCTAGTACTTACTTTACTATCAAAGACTTTACTTGGCACAACAAAACACAAAACTAAGATAAGGAGAGGTTGCTACAGTAGTAAACAACTTCCAAGACACAAATATAAAACAAAGTACTGTAGCAAAATAACACATGGGTTATCTCCCAAGAAGTTCTTTTCTTTATAGCCATTAAGATGGGCTCAGCAGTTTTAATGATGCACTCGCAAGAAATAGTATTTGAGGCAAAAGAGAGCATCAAGAGGCAAATTGAAAACACATTTAAGTCTAACATGCTTCCTATGCATAGGAATCTTGTAAATAAACAAGTTCATGAAGAGCAAAGTAACAAGCATAGGAAGATAAAACAAGTGTAGCTTCAAAAATTTCAGCACATAGAGAGGTGTTTTAGTAACATGAAAATTTCTACAACCATATTTTCCTCTCTCATAATAACTTTCAGTAGCATCATGAGTAAACTCAACAATATAACTATCACATAAAGCATTCTTATCATGAGTCTCATACATAAAATTATTACTACTCCCAACATAAGCATAGTCAATTTTATTAGTTGTAGTGGGAGCAAATTCAACAAAGTAGCTATCATTATTATTCTCATCATCAAATATAGGAGGCATATTGTATTCATAATCAAATTTATCCTCCATAACAGGTGGCAACAAAAGACTACTATCATTATAATCATCATATATAGGAGGCAAAGTATCATCAAAGAAAATTTTCTCCTCAACGCTTGGTGGACTAAAAAGATCATGCTCATCAAAACCAGCTTCCCCAAGCTTAGAATTTTCCATATCATTAGCAACAATGGTATTCAAAGTGTTCATACTAACATGTTCCATGGGTTTTTTAATTTTCGGATCAAACCATCCATGTCTTAAATCAGGAAATAGAGTAAAAAGCTCATTGTTGTCCATTATGCCTTACTAGTGTAAACAAGAAACAAAAAGATGCAATTGCAGGATCTAAAGGAAATAGCTTCGAGTACTTACAATGCGCCGGAAAATAGCTTGGTAGCCGAGGTCCGGAGTGTGAGTACCTTTTACCTTTCCTCCCCGGCAACGGCGCCAGAAAATACTTGATGCTGTCCAGGACTGGCGCGTGGTTGACGAGGGAGGAAATTCCTGTTGTGTAGCTTTCTGGTCCCCGGCAACGGCGCCAGAAAATAGCTTGATGTCTACGTTCCCCCTCCTTTCCTGTAGACAGTGTTGGGCCTCCAAGAGCAGAGGTTTGTAGAACAGCAGCAAGTTTTCCCTTAAGTGGATCACCCAAGGTTTATCGAACTCAGGGAGGAAGAGGTCAAAGATATCCCTCTCATGCAACCCTGCAACCACAAAGCAAGAAGTCTCCTGTGTCCCCAACACACCTAATAGGTGCACTAGTTCAGCGAAGAGATAGTGAAATACAGGTGGTATGAATATATATGAGCAGTAGTAACGGTGCCAGAAAATAGCTTGCTGGCGTGTAGTTGATGGTGGTAGTATTGCAGCAGTAGTAACGCAGTAAAACAGTAAACAAGCAGCGATAGCAGTATTTAGGAACAAGGCCTAGGGATTACACTTTCACTAGTGGACACTCTCAACATTGATCACATAACAGAATAGATAAATGCATACTCTACACTTTCGTTGGATGATGAACGCATTGCGTAGGATTACACGAACCCTCAATGCCGGAGTTAACAAGCTCCACAATTTGTTCATATTTAAGTAACCTTATAGTGTAAGATAGATCAAAAGACTAAACCAAGTACTAACATAGCATGCACACTGTCACCTTCATGCATATGTAGGAGGAATAGATCACATCAATATTATCATAGCAATAGTTAACTTCGCAATCTACAAGAGATCATGATCATAGCATAAACCAAGTACTAACACGGATGCACACACTGTCACCATTACATCGTGCAGGAGGAATAGAACTACTTTAATAACATCACTAGAGTAGCACATAGAATAGTAGTGATACAAAACTCATATGAATCTCAATCATGTAAAGCAGCTCATGAGATTATTGTATTGAAGCACATATGAGAGAGATGAACCACATAGCTACCGGTACAGCCCCGAGCCTCGATGGAGAACTACTCCCTCCTCATGGGAGCAGCAGCGGTGATGAAGATGGCGGTGGAGATGGCAGCGGTGTCGATGGAGAAGCCTTCCGGGGGCACTTCCCCGCTCCGGCAGCGTGCCGGAACAGAGATTCCTGTCCCCCAGATCTTGGCGTCGCGATGGCGACGGCTCTGGAAGGTTTCTGTGGGTTTCGTCAATTGGTACTGCGTTTTTAGGTCGAAAGGGCTTTTATAGGCGAAGAGGCGGCGCAGGGGGGCACCTGGGGGCGCCACACCCTAGGCCGGCGCGGCCAAGGCCTGGCCCGCGCCGCCATGTGGTGTGGTGGCCCCCTGGCCCCTCTCCGACTCTTCTTCGGTGTTCTGGAGCCTTCCGGGAAAAATAGGAGGTTTGGCGTTGATTTCGTCCAATTCCGAGAATATTGCCCGAACAGCCTTTCTGGAACCAAAAACAGCAGAAAACAGCAACTGGCCTTTCGGCATCTTGTTAATAGGTTAGTTCCAGAAAATGCACGAATATGACATAAAGTGTGCATAAAACATGTAGATAACATCAATAATGTAGCATGGAACATAAGAAATTATCGATACGTCGGAGACGTATCAAGGATCACCGCCGGGCCAAATGTGTCTTCTAGGCTGGAACTTCCGTGGGTCAGGGCACCCTGCGACAGTTCGAGAGCTCGATTTCCTTATGCAATCCTATAAACCCTGTTTGGTTTTCCTGTGCGAAACAAGACAAAGTGAGGAACGGGTGAAAAATCTCCGTTTTCGTATTGGAATGAAAGGATGTTTCCCGGTTGTTGGTGATGGAAAAGGTGGTGGTATAGCTTTGTATTGGCAGGATGGTGTAAACACTGATTTGCTATCATTCAGTAAGAGGCATATTGATGTGCATATCAGCGGGGGACCTTATGATCGCATGTGGCGCTGCACTTTTGTATATGGGGAACCAAAAGCTAGTGACCGCCATCAGTTTTGGACAGATATTAGATCGATCAGAGATAGATCAAATGAACCATGTCTTATGATAGGGGATTTTAATGAAGCGATGTGGCAAGAGGAACATTTTTCACGGACGAGGCGATCCGAACGTTTGATGAGGGACTTCAGAGATACCTTGTCCTTCTGTGATCTTCATGATATGGGTTTTGTGGGTACACCATGGACTTGGGATAATAAGCAGAAGGGAGAGAGAAATGTTAAGGTTCGTTTGGATAGAGTTGTGGCTAACCCGGCTTGGTCTACTTCGTTCCCAGATTACAGGGTGAGACATATTTCATCATCCAAATCAGACCACGCTCCTCTTTTGCTGTCTATTGAACAAGCCCAAAACTGCCGTGCCAATAGGCCTATTCGTCGCTATGAAGTATCTTGGGAGCGGGAACCATCACTGGCCGCGGCAGTGGAGGAAGTATGGTCTCGTAGACTCCCAGTACATGATTTGGGTGACATAAGCAGTTCTTTAAAGGATGTTATGGCTGGTCTGTACAATTGGAAGGCAGCCCACTTCAAATATTTGCCAAAGGAGATTGAAAAGAAGAGAGCAAAACTGGAAGAACTTCATGGAAGGGATGATGAGACTAGTAATATGGAATGTTTGCAGTTAACAAAGGAAATGGACGAACTCTTGTACAGGGAGGAAATAGCATGGCACCAACGATCTCGGGTTACCTGGCTACGGGAGGGAGACCAAAACACGAAGTTCTTTCATAGGCAAGCTTCCAAAAGGCAGAAGAAAAACAAAATTCGGAAACTTAGAAGAGCTGATGGTTCTTGGACCATGGACTCAAACGAGATGCAGGAAATGGCATCTGATTTTTTCCAAAAACTATACAGTAAAGATGAATCGGTCAATCCATAGGGGGTGAAAAATTTGGTTCAGGAGGTTATTGGTGAGAATATGAATGAGAAACTTTGTGCGGCCTACTCTGTGAAGGAAATTAGCGATGCACTTTTTCAGATAGGGTCATTAAAAGCACCCGGACCTGACGGTTTTCCGGCACGGTTTATCCAGCGAAACTGGGACTTATTCAGAGATGAGGTTGTGGCAGCGGTTCAGAAGTTCTTCGATACTGGGACTATGCCTGAGGAGGTCAATGACACAACTATTGTTATGATACCAAAGAAGAATGACCCGGAGGAGCTGAAGGATTTCAGACATATTAGTTTGTGCAAGGTGATCTATAAAGTGGTGTCAAAGTGCATTGCAAATCGCCTTCGCCAAATTTTGGACATGATCATTTCCCCGACTCAAAGTGCTTTTATCCTAGGTAGGCTGATCAGTGATAATGCTCTAATGGCGTTTGAATGCATTCATGCGATACAAATAGGGGGTGTTGCCTGATAACGCATGAAGCACACGTCCGTTGGGAACCCCAAGTGGAAGGTGTGATGCGTATAGCAGCAAGTTTCCCTCAGTATGAAACCAAGGTTGTCGAACCAGTAGGAGATGAAGGCCACGTGTAGGTTGTTGGTGAAGGAGTGTAGTGCGGCGCAACACCAGGGATTCCGGCGCCAACGTGGAACCTGCACAACACAACCAAAATACTTTGCCCCAACTTAACAGTGAGGTTGTCAATCTCACCGGCTTGCTGTAAACAAAGGATTAAACGTATGGTGTGGAGAATGATGTTTGCTTGTGAAGAACAACAGAGAACAGAGATTGCAGTTGATTGTATTCAGATGTAAAAGAATGGACCGGGGTCCACAGTTCACTAGTGGTGTCTCTCCAATAAGATAAATAGCATGTTGGGTGAACAAATTACAGTTGGGCAATTGACAAATAGAGAGGCATATACATATCATGATGACTACTATGAGATTTACTTAGTGCATTACGACAAAGTACATAGACCGCTATCCAGCATGCATCTAGGCCTAAAAAGTTCACCTTCGGGTTAGCATCCGCACCCCTTCCAGTATTAAGTTGCGAACAACAGACAATTGCATTAAGTATGGTGCGTAATGTAATCAACACAAATATCCTTAGACAAAGCATTGATGTTTTATCCCTAGTGGCAACAGCACATCCACAACCTTCGAACTTTCTGTCACTGTCCCAGATTCAATGGAGGCATGAACCCACTATCGAGCATAAATACTCCCTCTTGGAGTCACAAGTATTAACTTGGCCAGAGCCTCTACTAGCAACGGAGAACATGCAACATCATAAACAACACATATATGATGGATCAATAATCAACTTGACATAGTATTTCATATTCATCGGATCCCAACAAACACAACATGTAGCATTACAAATAGATGATCTTGATCATGATAGGCAGCTCACAAGATCTAACATGATAGCACAATAAGGAGAAGACAACCATCGATCTAGCTACTGCTATGGACCCATAGTCCAAGGATGAACTACTCACGCATTAGTCCGGAGGCGGGCATGATGATGTAGAGCCCTCCGGTGATGATTCCCCTCTCCGGCAGGGTGCCGGAGGCGATCTCCTAAATCCCCCGAGATGGGATTGGCGGCGGCGGCGTCTCTGGAACTTTTTCCGTATCGTGGCTCTCGGTAATAGGGTTTTCGCGACGGAGAGTTTAAGTAGGCGGAAGGGCAGAGTCGGAGGAGGCACGGGGGCCCCACACCATAGGCCGGCGCGGGCCCCTCCTTGGCCGCGCCGCCCTATGGTTAGGGCGCCTCGTGGCCCCACTTCGTATCCTCTTCGGTCTTCTGGAAGCTCCGAGGAAAAATAAGACCCTGGGCGTTCGTTTCATCCAATTCCGAGAATATTTCCTGTGTAGGATTTCTGAAACCAAAAACAGCACAAAACAGGAACTGGCGCTTCGGCATCTCGTTAATAGGTTAGTGCCGGAAAATGCATATAAATGATGTAAAGTGTGTATAAAACATGTGAGTATTGTCATAAAACTAGCATGGAACATAAGAAATTATAGATACGTTTGAGACGTATCATTGCCCGATCGAAATTTTGTGCATACAAATTGGATATGGCCAAAGCTTATGACCGTGTTGATTGGAGTTTTTTGGAAGGAGTTTTAGCGAAGTTGGGCTTTCATAGCAAACGGATACGGTGGGTGATGGCATGTATGACCTCCGTACGATACTCAATTCGCTTTAACGGACATATGTTGGACTCTTTCTCTCCTTCTCGCGGTCTGCGCCAAGGTGATCCACTTTCGCCTTATTTATTCCTTTTTTGTGGCTGACGGTTTATCTTGCCTAATTAGGAAAGAGATCGATGCTGGAGCACTCCATGAGCTTAAAATATGCAGACGGGCTCCTGGTATATCACATCTCTTCTTTGCGGATGATAGTTTACTATTTTTTGAGGCATCGGTCCAGCAAGCAACGGTGATCAAATCAATTCTGGACATATATGAAAAAAGTACAGGGCAACTTGTTAGCCTAGGAAAGTGCTCAATAATGTATGGTGCTCAATGCAATCCGGATGTGCAAACGGAAATCAAAGATCTACTTAAATATGAGACTTCAAGTTTTGAGGAGAAGTATCTCGGTCTTCCAGTTCCTGAGGGTAAGATGAAGCATGGAAAGTTTAAATCTATCAAACAAAGCTTTCAAAATAGAGCCTGTGACTGGACTGAAAAGTATATGTCGAGCGCGGCAAAAGAAACTCTGATAAAGGCAGTATTGCAATCTTTGGCGACATATGCGATGGGTGTGTTCAAATTCCCCGTCGGCCTAACAGAGGATCTGTCCCATATTATACGGGATTTCTGGTGGGGAGATGAAGAAAATAAGAGGCGCATGCATTGGATGTCTTGGGAAAAGCTAACTCGACCAAAGGCACAAGGTGGGATCGGTTTTAGGGACCTTAGAATTTTCAATCAGGCTCTATTGGCTCGCCAGGCTTGGCAGCTAATCCAGTTCCCAAACAGCCTATGTGCTCGTTTATTGAAGGCAAGATACTACCCCTTTGCTCACCTTCTAGACACGGCTTTTATCCAGAATGTCTCGCCAGCATGGGAAGGAGTAATGCATGGCCTTGAACTCTTGAAGCAAGGTGCAATATGGAGGATTGGGTCTGGGTCGAGCGTGCGGATATTCCGAGATAATTGGATACCCAGACCAGATGCCTTGAAAGTGCAAATGAGGAGAGGAAACACAAGGCAGCGATGGGTCTCGGATCTCATCGACCCTGTCGCTAGAGCGTGGGACGAACAGAGGGTACGCGAGTGCTGTAGTACTAGGGACGCAGAGGCTATACTTGCTATAAAACTTCCAACCAGACCATGTGATGACTTTGTTGCTTGGTTCCCAAAAAGTAATGGACTATTCTCAGTCCGATCAGCTTATCGCCTGGGCCTTCAGCCGCACCTTATGAGCTTGAGTGGCGGACAGTCTAGTAGAGAGCCGGATGGGGACAGGAAAATATGGGAGTTGATTTGGAAGGCAAAGGTACCTCGAAAGCTCCGGGTTTTTGCATGGAAGGTGGCTTCTTCGACCCTGGCTGTTCGGACAACTTTACACCGACGTATAAATTCCGCCAATCCAACGTGTACGATATGTGGAATTGAGGAGGAAGACTCACATCACGCTCTTATTCGATGCACGCTAGCAAATGCCCTGCGGCAGGAGCTTCGGGTGCATTGGGATCTGCCTACTGAAGAGGTATTTAAATTTGGTGGGAAGGATTGGTTCTTTCTGCTGCTCTGCAAGGTCTCGGAACATTTGCGACCGAAGATTATTTTTATGTTGTGGCGAGTGTGGCACCATCGGAACAATATTGTTCATGGGGACGGCAAGGCCAGTGTTTCTGCTTCGGTTCCTTACCTATGCAGCTACCTGGAATCATTTATCTCTGCAACTGGCATTGCTTGTGTGAGGAATGGAAAGGGTCCTGCGGATTTGGAGCGCCAGGTAAACATTGATAGCATGTCTCCCACGTCCAGGTGGTCAGCACCAAGGGAAGGCGAGTTGAAGGCGAATGTAGACGCAGGATGGGATCCGGTTGGGAAAAAGGCTGGCATTGGGGTGATTGTTCGAAACCATCAAGGTAATCCTATAATTACAGAGTGGAAGTTTATTCCTGGATGTGCGAGTGCAGAAGATGCTCAAGCGCTGGCATGTTTAGAGGGCCTGAAACATCTGATCACTCTTAATGGACAATCTTCTATTTTGGAGTCAGATTGCCTCCGGGCTGTTCAAGTTCTCACTAGTGTTTCTATGGACAAATCCAATAGTTGGTGCACGTATAGTGAGGGTAGAGAGCTTCTGAATTTGTATAACAATATTAGTGTATCCAAAGTGGATCGAGTGTGCAATTCAGTAGCTCATAGTTTAGCACAATTAGGCAAGAGTGACACCTCGGGTTGCCTTGCTGGATCTGCTCCACCGTGTGTGATGGAGAGTATCCACAAGGATTGTAATACGACTCTGTCTACCTGAAGTAGCACGTTTTTGACGCACTCTTTTCCTCACCAGGGTACCTAAGAGGACTGGAAGGTTTTTAATGAGGCGGCATGCTTGCTTAATATATTATGCTTTACTATTTCAAAAAAAAGTGTTTATACTGATGCGTAAAACTGGACCAGTATGATTTCTACTGGTTGCCTGGAGAGGCAAAATCCCGCACGTTCTGAAGGAGACCAAAAGGAGGCCCGTCCAAAGTAGAGCCCATTGATATCGTACCTGTATGTAGTCGGGAAAAAAAAAATCTAATTGCTGTATTTGATCCCCATGTCCTCTCGATGGCATCAGTCGGCGACACTGCGTACGACACGGTCCTCGCTGAGCTCGGTACGCGGGCACAAGCTTGCCTCCAGCGGGCAGGCATGAACTCCGGGATGGAGGGGATGTGCTTTTACGGCAGCCTAACAGACGGACTGATGTCCGCGCACTAGTAGAAAAAGGGGCTTCGGTTTGGTCCCTGTTCATAACGAGGTTTAGTCCCGGATTCGTAATCGGGACTAAATATGCGCGACTAAAGGCTGATCTGGACGTTTGGAACCTGGGTGCGCGCGCACCCATTTACGAAAAGTTCAAAAAAATGCTATTTAAAAGTTTTAAAAAAATGTGAAGTAAAATTTTGCATGTACATATTATGTTGATACTTACTCGTGTGAGTTTTCACGAAAAAATACCATTGTGTGTGGCCTGCATAAAAATGACAAAATGTCCAAATGAGAATAGTGAATAGGAATTTTACTATTCACAGGAATAGGAATTTGCATTTTGTCATTTTTGTGTACGTCACACACAATGGTATTTTTTCGTGAAAACACACACGAGTAAGTATCAACATAATATATACATGCAAAAATTTACTTCACATTTTTTTGAAACTTTTAAATAGCATTTTTTTTGAACATTTCGTAAATGGGTGCGCACGCACCCAAGTTCCATTCACCATTTCTGGACTAAAGGCTCCCTTTAGTCCAGATTGCTTACGAACCGGGACTAAAGGCCCATCAACGTGGGCTGCAGACGTTTGTCGGGACGGAGTACCTTTAGTTTCGGTTGGTGTGACCAACCGGGACTAAAGGTCTCTGCATGTTTAGGGTTTAAACCCCTAAATATGGTTTTATTTTGTTGTGTTTTTATTTCTTTTATATTTTATTTTGTGTTTTATTTTAATTTCAAAGAAGTTTCAGTACACATATTCTACGCTAGTATATACACGTTACACGTTGATGCATATGAATATACAGTTTCAAACAAGTTTGAAATTTCAAACAAGAAGAATTCAAGAGGAATATATAATATTCAATCTCGGGTGACCATATACAACTTCAAACAAGTTTCCATATACAATTTACGGCATTAGAAGTTCTTCGTACTCATAATAGTGTTGTCCATTAGGATGGAGGACGTCCTCATCAAAAATCCTACTAATTCCTCTTGAATTGGTTGGAAGCGAGCTTCATGATTAAACTTCTCCCGCAAGTCACTCCTCCGCAAGTTGATATCCTGAGGCCTCCGCTCAGAGGTGAGTCCCCGGATGAACTAACAAACATAGTATCCACATATATTGGTCCTCGGTGGCTGAGTTGGAACATTAGCTAACTTTCTAAATGTTAGCAAATCTTTAAATTTACCGGTTACTTTCTTTTTGAACCGTTTCAAAACCCTGCAGGGCAAAGAAAATGAACAAGAGAGTTATTAGTTACTTGATATCAGGAAATGAACGAAAGAGACCGATATAGTGCGCAAATGATTGAAAATAATTACTTTTGCAGCATTGCTCTTATGTCGGACCAATGCTTTGGGTCCATATTTAGAGAGTCCATGACTTCAACTCTGGAGTTGTCAAATTGAATTATTAGCAGAATCCAGTGGAACCTGCGGACACGTTACATGCACAGTCATGCATAACTCATCGATTAGACATAATATGGAGTAAACAAAAGAGAATGTGCACAAGACAGAAACACTCAACCAAAATGGTAAGGAAATAGAATTTCACTTTTGAGTTCCTGGTTTGTAAGAAACTTGTACAGGTCTCTCTCCACGTCTTGGGGGTGATTTTGTAACACATATCCATTAATGATATGTGGGTCAATGAACCCAACATCATGGATATTCCTTCTTTTGCATTCCCCAAGCTTCATTTTGCATAATAGCGTACACAAGAATATAGTTAGGACAATATAGTGCAGGCAATGAACGAGATGAGGTAGAGATTTAATTATATAAATAAATCACTTAGAGAATGTAGCAACTCAGGAGAGATTTGTCGAGCTCACGCAGATTGAACAACTGGAACAATTCACTCATATGAACTTGTACATAGTAATGTTTGAAGTGATGCTCCTCTCTAACTTCCGTATAAATATATTCTTTGCCGGCCTTATTTTTTATGAAATCCTTGTACGAGACTACCAGATTTCGCATTTGTGTTGGTAGACTCGCTTACTGCGCAGGCTTGACGAGAGGCTCATTCGGCACGTAAATGCTACCTCACTTATTGACGCATCCTCAAGGCCTAACAATGCACGAAGAGTCATACCAAACTCGGCCGCTCTTTCTTTGGGCGTTGTTATAGTCATTTGATGTGCTCTAGTAGCTGCTAGGATAGCGGGGTCCAATAGTTCCATGTCCTTATCCATATCGGCTTTGAAGGACGTCGTAACGGAAGGAGCGGCTTCCACTATGAGCAGGGGGATCGATTGTTTTTTCTGTTCCCCGAGCTGGGAAACTTGTTTCCCGCATTTTTTACTTGTTGGTTTCTTCTTCGCCAAGGCTTTTTCCAATAATGATTCTTGTCTAAGAAATTCACGTCCATATATAGTCGTCTGGTAGATTCTGCTGGATTTGGGACGGTGTCGTCAAAAACTCCTTAGCCCACTTCTTTTTCTTCTCAATATATACCGGCTTGAGCTCAGACTCTTTTTTCGCCTTGACTTCCGCCTTCCATTTGTCATGGTGAGGAGCCGCGGCCGCGTCGTTTTCCTCGGCACTAACTTCCCAAGGTCTCGGGAGAAGAGGCTTCAGTGATGGCATTGGTACCCTTGTGGGCTTAGGTACATAAGGCTCCGGGTTAATAGGCCAGGAGGGGGTTGCCTTGTTGTCCTTTGTAACCCCCTGCTTCCGCTTCTTCGCCGGAGGTGGACTGGGTGGCGGTGTACCCGCCGGAGGTGGATTGGGGGGCGGCGTCGGCTGACGTGAAGGAGGTGTAGGTGGACACCACCACCGGAGAGGGGTGGACTTGTTGGGTGATTCCTCGGGGTCGGTGACCTTGGCGCCGAGCCTGGAAACTTGATGTACTTCTTTTGCCATAGAACGATTTGACGCTTGACATCTCCAAGTCTGAGATCCCCTTCAGGTGTAGCATAGTCAATCTCCAGGTCCTCATACCCTTCGAGTACGTCATCCACCGTAACACATGCTATATTTTAATGTGAGCGAAATCCAACACCGTCCGGCTACGAGACCTCTCAGATCCTATCCTGGACGAGCATGCCGAACGCCAACAACTGCTTCGACACGTCGAGGCACCTGGAGGAGTGGAGCCTGCCCTTTGTTAGGAGAGCTGAGCATGTCCCCGAGTTCAACCTCTGCTTTGGCTTCTCGGCAAGCAGCCCTTATCACCTGTGTGATGTGGACTTGTCTGCCATGGTGGAGCTGGAGCAGGACCAACAGCAGCAACGTTCCACTTTGCGGTATCATTTTGAGGATCTGAACCCGCCTATCCAAGAGAACTGGGTGTCTGGGTTCCCATGTCTCTTGACCTGGTGTGCCTTGGTACCGGCAAGTTCTGTGTTTACAGGTCCTTTGACGCCCATGAAAAGATTTGCCGGCAGTTCGCCGTGCTCAGAGCATCTCCACCGGCGCCCCCCATATAGTCGCCGGCAGGGGCGCTGGCACTATCGTATGGGGCGCGCCGACACAACATCCTTCATTTGGGGGAGCTGCTCCCGCACCGACACGTCCCATACGACACCCCCAATAGATGATTTGAATTGAAAACTCAAACAAAAGCATAGGAATTCGAATAAATTTACGAATTTAAAGTTTGAGCCAACACACGGCCACTAGTTTCGAATATGTTTTCGAATATGAAGTTTGGGCCAACATACGGCCACCAAATCGCCGTTTCTGGCTGCAAAAAGGAACTTCGGCTTCCAAGCCAACTGATTAGATGAACGGGGTCAGGGGCGGCTCAACCTCGACGACTTCCTCATCGTCGGCGAGCCCCGACGGCAGCTCCGTCGCTGCAACAGGATCCTCGGTCGCCGGGGGAGGCATGAACGCCGACGGTGCCGGCGGAGACATGAACGTGAAGGGTGCCGGCGGAGACATGAACGTAGAGGGTGCCGGGGGAGACGCCGACGCAGCTCGCGCCGCCAACACCTCTTGGCCGAGGCGCTCGCGGTACATCTCGTGCCACGCTGGCGACAACGGGTCCATCTTCTCCATGTCGGTCATCAAGATCTTGGATTCTTGAGACATCTTGGCCAACGAAAGCCGCGTCGCTTCGTTGGTGGCCTTCATGGCAGTAGCGTGAGCTTCCATCTTCGCTGCCTCCACCTTCTCCCTCTCAAACTCAATCTTCATGTCTTGCTTGTCGAGGATTGCCTTTGACACGACGGCGGCCCTATCTGCCGCTTCCTTGTTATCCACCGGGAATGAGGTGATCATCTTCTCGAGGGAGGCGTCCATGGCAGCCAAAACCGGTGCAGCATTCCTCTCGGCCTTGGCCTTCTTGTTGCCAATGGGGTGCCCGGTGGAGGCGCCGACAGGATCCACCGGCCCTTCTACCCCATCCTTGTGTAGAGTGTGGCGGAGGTCGTCCCATTTCTTGCAACCTTGTAGCTTGTTGAAGCAATGCATGAAGATGAAGTCCTTGTCCTCATTTTTGAACTTGTACATCTCGAGGGCTTGGAGAATCTAACAATACATGATGCAAAATAAGCTATGGAATAAGATGGATCATCAAGATATGAAACAAGATATGGACAAGATGGATCATAATAAACAAGATATGGAACAAGATGGATCATTATGAAGAAGATTGCGTAGATCATACCCAATCCACCATCGTCTTGCCGCTCTCCTGCCGCTTCTTAATCTTCTCATAGTAGCCATGGAATTTGCTACACGCCGCCTTGATCATGTTCCAACGGTGGGAGAGGGCGCCCTTGTTCCGGTTCATGTTGATGGTGGCGTAGTCACCATAGTTCTTCTCGTTGAAGGAATCGAGAATGCTCTTGTAGTACTTGGCTCCAGTTTGGTTGGCGCCGGTGATGGGGCAAAAGCTCACTTGCTTTCACGCCTCGATGAGATATTCATCCTCCAAAGACCTCCACATTGGACCCCGAGTGCCGTCGGAACGTCTGCACATCATCGTCCTCGTCGTGGTCACGCTGGTGTCGGTGTCGATCAGCTCCTCCTAGACCTCCTCCTCACCTTCGTCCTCCTCGGCCTCTTCTTCATACTCATCGACGGGGGGTTCGTAGGCTTGGCCGCGTATGAAGCCGTTGAGGATATCGTCCCCGGCGGCAATCTATGCAACAAGTTACCTACTTTCAGTCGCCGCCGGTGTCTACAATGCACATAACACATAAAAAGTAAGGAAACTCACCTCGTCCTCGCCCATGGACATGCCGGACGCGCTGCCGAACACCTGGTGGGTGCTCCTGCCCTCGTCGGGGAATAGGTCGCGGGGAAGGCCGGTGCCGTCTGTCACGTGGCCGTCGGTGCGGCGCAGGTCAAGCGACGAGTTCAGGTCAACGGGGAAGCGAAAGGCACTGCTGCCCCTCGCCACTGAATCCGGCGAGAACGGCGCGTTGGGGTCAAAGGTCATGTCACCGTCCGCGTACTCGGGGGAGTAGCGGGCGCGGCCGTCCATCTGTGCCAGTCGCATCTGCGAGATCGATGACCCGTCCACGTTGTACCCCGCGTAGTACCCCGGCGACGATGGTGAGCTCGAGATGTTGCTGAGGCCGTCGCCCAAGCTGAGGCACGCTTCTGCAGTGGATGCCGCTTTCGCTGCGTCCATAGCGGCGATGCGACGCCTTCTGCGGTCGGCCGTTATAAAGGAGCGGCGTTCCATCTCCTTGTCCCACTCCTCCTGCGACATGTTCGCCGGCTTCTCCTTCGGTGCGACGGTGCGCGGCTTCGGCGGTGCCTTCGCCGGAGCCTTTCTCTTCGGTGCCATGGCAGCAGCGAGGGTTTTTTTTGGGTTGGAGGTTGGATGGGAGATGGAGTGGCGGGCGGGAGAAATGAGCGGTTGAGGGGACGGGGTTTTGGTGGAGAAGATGTATAATTTGGGGATGTGGGGCTGACATGTGGCTCCCACGCCCAAAATTTTCCGCTAGGCGCCGGCGCGACCGATTCGTGCCCTTGGCCAAGGGGCCGGCACGGGGTTACCGGCGCTTCTATTGGACTCGGTAAATTGCCGGCGCTATTTGGGGCACGCCGGTGTGTGCCCATTTTCGCTCGCGGCCTCTAAATCGCTATCGGGGCCGCTATGGAGGTTTTATGTGTTTGGTTGGTGGATGAGACGTAAAACGATACATAGTTTACTTCAGCCAAACATTTTCCATATGAGTATATATCAGCATTCCAAAACCTATGCCCTAACTTAGGGTATATATCATCTCCAAGGCCATAAACTCAGAGAGAGCTGCATGCCTGCATCCATGTTTCCTCCTACACCTGAAGGAAGAGATGGTACGGTCACCCCAACCAAATCATTGATTAGTCGATGATCAGCATGCACATACGAATGCCAGGCCAACTGGACCATCTCCTCATTCACTCATGTGCTAGTTTATAGTGTGATGCAGCCATTTCTGCATACATGCATGCATCGCCAAGGACCATGGACCAGTACTCCAATGGCAGCAGTGCAGTGTTACTACTAAAGATTCACCTTTACAAGGAGAGCTGCCACTCGGACCTGGCCACAAGAGAGAGAGAGAAAAGAGAAGGTATAGTGGTGGTGATGGTGAGGGAAGAGGGGAGGAGGGCACTGCCATGACCCTCTGGCCATGTTGGAGTTTACCTTAGTGGTTTTGGAGGAGCACCTGGGTGGGTCCCCTTTTCTTCTTAACAGGGGTTTGCATTATGCAGCCCTGTTTTTTTTTTTTTTTGAGGGAAATGCAGGTCTGTTAGACAAACATCATGGCAGCTGCTTGCTTGATTGGTAGAACACCTGCTAGGGTGTTGGAGTTGGAGGTCTGTGAGACATAAGACAGTGTATCAGTTTCTGGATTGTGCAAAATTACAATGAAGCTGAAACTATAGATGAACAGTGTACAGGAAAAAGGAGATGATGGCAACTGATTATCACAAGATGTGCTTTGCATCACAGAACAGTACTACATGGCAACAGCTGGGTGACAAAACTTGTAAATTTCCCATTGATGAATTGTAAGTGAAGTGGGTAACCAGCTCATCTAGATTTTGATACACATCCAGGAAAAAAGATAATACGTCAGTTTCTGAGCTGTCCGAATTCTACTGAAGCTGGAACTAGATGCAATAGTGTACATGGAACAAAAGGAGATAATGTAAACTGATCATCACAAGATGTGCTTTGCATCACACTATCATATGGCAACAGTTGGGGAACATGACTTTGGAATAACCAAATTATACTGAAGCTGATGTCAGACGGAAATACTGCACAGAAAAAAAAGAGATAACGGAAACTGATAATCACAAGATGAGTTGTGCATCACAGTACAGTATTATATGGGAACAGCTGGGAACATGAGGTATTTGCCATAAACACAACCAACAAACAGTATGTACATGTAAAAATGTGCAATGGTACTGTGTCATCAATCTAGTATCATACACACAAACAAATAAATTCATGGACTCCTTTGATCCAACAATGTCTTTTACACTACAAATGAAGTGAATCTATACACCAGCAAGAAAATTTCTGGAAAAAAAGGTATTAGGCTATGCTACTTGTCCACATGGTCTTCATATTTCTGACCAACCTCTGATCACTCACGATCAGATATTGCGGTGAATGTTATGGAGCATCGTGTTGTCTCTTGAGACAACAAAGGAGAATTCTGTGCCATGATGGTGGATATCAGCTTGGAGGATGGAGCGAAGGCTAAGTTATTTTCTCTCCTCATGCTCCTGATCTTAAGGTCCATGAAGTCGCTAATTGTAGCTGGCTTGCTTATATTCCCAGAGTCAACATCCTTTTCGCCTGTTAGCATCTCGACGACGGCTGACATAGTGGGTCGATGCCTTGTGACATCTTGTGTACACAAAAGCCCAATTATCAGGAACCTGCAGGCTTGTACAACATCCAAGTCATCGCCCAAAGAACTGTCTATGATTTTCTCCAAATCTCCTCGTTCATAATACATCCATGTCTGCAATAGGAGGACCCCATTGGTGACTTCCGGAAACTGTAGCAGCAAAAACATAAGTTCATAATTAGAAGATTTGCTCCCTAGCATACTGCATAAAATTAGGATTGTATGCTGCACTAATAACGTCAGACTCCTGGTTAGTGTCTACACAAGCTCTAAGGCTTGGTTTACAACTTCACATCTCATCGGATTCACAATCAAAACAATGTACAGCAAGTTATCTACTGTAGCACATCGTGTGCCGAGCCAGACAGCTACAAGATCCAAACTACCAACACCATCCGTTTCAATCGCTGATGACTCTATCTCGTATTTTAACAATGCGAATATTTAGGCTTTCAATCAGAAAAAGGTAATTGTCGAAGAAAAAATGTAGAAAAAGGGTAGCAGCTAATGTGCATCGTAATGGTAATAATTTTTCATATTGTAGTACTAATTTAATAAATGAAAATTTGAGATGGCACAGCTAACATTCTGAAATGCAAGAATGGCATGCATAGACAGTAGACCTCATATAGGAATTAAAGACCGCTTTTATGCACACCAAATTAAAGAAGTACGATTATCAACTGGAATACAATTTGGCTCATAGGTGTAGATAAAGCATAATTCAAACTGTCTAAAAATTCTGAGAAAAATATCTGGGAGTACATCTAGACATTCCAAGTTCACACACAAAGAATTGCAAAGAAATGACATTTTTTGTGGCCTATGTAAAAAACACAATTTTTGGTGCTCCAAAATAGCTTTTCAAGAGACAATTTTTTTGTCTTTTTTACACAGAACACACAAAATATCTTCTTTTCGCAAAACTTCGTAAGTGAACATAAAATGTCCAGATGCATACCTGAGGTTTCTTTTAGGAATTTTGTAACATTATGAAATAAAATTAAAATGCAATTTTCTTAATAGGTGCATCTAGTCCTATGAGCCAAAACACCATGTCCCATTATCAACCACTAAAATAATATCACAAAATAACGTAAGCCTAGAAATATAAGAAATTTAACTTTTTAGCAATAAGGAATGGCGAAACAAGAGAAACAAATATGGTACTGTATTTCTTCTAACCTTTTCAAGAAGCATCTGGTCTTCATAGGATAGTCTTGTACTCGTGTTTGATCTCCCACTAACTATTTCTAGAAGTAGAACACCAAAGCTATAAACATCTGATTTCCGTGTTACTTGTCCTCGAATGGCATACTCGGGAGCCAAGTAACCTCTGTCAAGTAACACTGAGTAAGTAATGCCACAAGTTTATCAGGCCATAGTTATTAATTATGAATAACTATGTCACTATTTGGTTGTTCAATTGAATTGCCTTAGATTCTCCTCTGAAATAGTGGTTGCATCATATGTGAAAGGGATTCTTTTGGGACTAAATATTATATGAATCATCCAACAACTTGAAAAGCAAATTATAAGCACTAGCTTCCAAAGGTACAAAAGATAAAATGATGAAAATAAACATGCACTGTGGATGGTAGAATTCCATAAGACAAAGTTCACTTACAATGTTCCTGCAACCCGCGTGCTAATATGTGATGCATTTGGAGGTAGAAGCTTTGCCAAACCGAAATCAGAAATTTTGGGAGTGAGATCCTTATCAAGAAGTATATTGCTTGCTTTGATATCGCGGTGAACAATGTGGGGATTGACAGTGTCATGGAGGTATGCTAATCCCCGGGCGATACCAATGCAAATATTTACTCTACTTCTCCAATTGAACTGGATGTTGCTGCGGCCAGAACCTAATAAGAAATAAAAAGAGAAAATCTAAGAAACGTAAGAATATCTAGACCTTATATAGCACATATGTGAACTCAAAACATTACTGTGGAAAGGATTTAAGTAACCAAGAATTACCTAGAAGTGTTTGTGCAAGGCTATTGTTTTCGAGATAATTGTAGACAAGGATCCTCTTGTTTCCTTCCACACAATAGCCATAAAGGCTGACAAGATTACCATGAGATATGTTGGAAATTGCCATAAGTTCGTTCATAAACTCCTTTAGTCCTTGTCTTGACTCTACAGATAACACCTTGGCAGCAATAAGTTTTCCATTCTTTAGCCGGCCCTGCACCATTATATTATCAAACTTTAAACACATGTACTTTTGTTCCCTTAGAATTTCAAGGTCTTAATAATTGAAGGTTATGCATATTACCTTATACACAGATCCAAAACCCCCTTCACCAATCTTATTGGATGGGTTAAAATTTTCTGTTGCTCTTACTATCTCCTTATAAGTGTATCTTGTTGTATTAGTACCAGAAGGGATGTCTGTACAAAATCGGTAAAATTATTAAGATATGGAACATATCAAGGGAGAAGGCAACCATATCTGTTCCACAGAAGTGTGTAGAGTGCAGTCTGTAAGAGATATGTACCTTCATTATGCTCAGAAATTTGTTGGCGTGTTGCCCACTTATTGCGAAAGATAGAACAACAATCCATTGCTTCAACTCTCGAACTATATATGCCCCGCAGCTGCCAGTCCAAAAAAATATGCTTGCACTTACAATAGGCACACAAACATTTCCTCAGCCTTAAACAACTGTCATCATATCCTGAAAAGAAAGAATGACACTTGTGGTTACAACAAAGAGAACTATACTGAATGAATCTACAGTAGCCACCAATTACTGTGGACCATCGTGTTCAACTAGTTGTCGGTCTGTGGGGCTCCTAGTTTAGCTAGATGGTTTGAGTTCGTTGCACTGGTTTCTGGCCAGTTTTTTTTCCTAATAAACTTGGAAACTCTAGTATTTCTTGTATAGAGATTTGAAGAGCTCCCGTGTTTTGGGATTTGTCGGGAAAGAAACTGTGGATGGTATTAGTTATATTCCAGCATCGAGTATGAGTAAGTATTATTTGGTCAGTAAGTAGTAACTATTTGCAGAACAAATCATGCACATTCTGTCTTGCAAAAACATAGTGCAAATCCTACTTCCGCAAAAGGACCTTCCATTGCACTTCCACATTTGCAACCAGCAGCTAAATCAGGGACTATTTTCTTATAGATTAACTACTCGCTCTTTCTTTTTTGCAGAGAAGAGCAGAATCGCTGATGTATGGGTTTTTTTATCAGGGAAGCATACCCAGCTTCTAGATGACCAGCTGAAAGCAACTAGCTAACCTATACCGGACTACAAATAAGACTAGGTCAACTATAATAACATAACTACTTTTTTCGAAGCGTGGTGCATTATGGGTTTTTGTCTATCAGTGTCCCAGCCTGCGTCGGCTGCTCTAAATTTTATATTCTAACCACTTGCTTAATGAATGAGCTGAGCCTTTGCCATATAGTCCTTTATTAATTGACATTTCAGAAATTTCTATTGAGCGAGCTGTCATTCTTGGATATCAGTTGGAAAGTCTCGTACTATTTTCGGGTCAAAAAATATGTCATTCTTGGACAGGCATCACCTGGTGGATGATTGCCATCAAGATGCCCAACTAATGTCAGCAAAAAATGGTGATGTCTTTGTCTGGAGAAAGATGATTTTATACATAACTACATCTGCTACCAGTAAGACAAATCTATGGTTGACCTGATACATGAAATAATTTAATGCATGATTATTGCGAAAAGGTTCCACCCCGTCATCTGTGATTCACACAGCCTACACATTTCAGCTGTCCAATATTTCTTGACCCCTAATCTGCGTTCACACAGCCTCTACATTTCAGCTGTACAGCACACGCAATAATCTAGTGGCTGCTTGGAATGGATGTAAAATTGGCGTGGCCACAGGTATTTAGTGTTGAATAAATCTATCTGTTAGACTAGTTTACTTCAGATAACGTATTTGTGTTTACGGTTTCATCTAGCAAGGTTGTTAGGTATTTTATCTGGTTGTTTTGGTTATAAACTTATGGCACGGTCTGCGCGTTGAACCACGTTTTCAGGATTGCCTGGACAACACGTTCTGATCATGGGGATGGCATGATCAGGTCAGGAACGTGGCGATCGCGCGGCATGCTTGTTTGCCCTTGGAATAAAAGGAGAAACCGAAAAAGCAGCAAGCTGCACGCTGCACAAAAACATTGTCTGAGTTTATCGTGAGATGAAGTGTGAGGTAGACGATCAATTGCAGGTGCTGGCATTCGGGTAGCTCAAGTTGAACAAAATACCGGTAAGCACACCAATTCTACTACATCCAACCCAAGTGGGGACTTAACATAAACCGATCAAAACCGTTAAACGAGTGTAAGATTGTCAACTATCGCACAGGGCAAGGTAGGAAACTGCAATTTTCATCAGCGGGCAGGGGAGTCGTACGAGCACAAAAAAGAGGAAATTGCACATAACACCATAGGTTGGGGCATATTTTGCAAGGAACCACAACCATGACTTGTTTTTGCACAGAACACCATATTTTGTTGTAATTGTTGCACAAAACACTAAGTAGGGTCGTTACCTCGTTTGATACATAATTAGTCCCATAAGCCCACTGACAGTACATACGTGGACTCCGGCGTGGACCCCGGCTAGGACCTGCCGCATAACTCTTCCTACTGTGTGACCCCGCCGCCACCATCTCGGTCTCTGACTCCACTGGAATGAATCCACTTTTTCATTCTCAATACTAGGGCCCGCCCCTAGTCCAGGGGCAAAATGGTCGAGGGGGAGGTAGGTTCTCCGGCGCAGGCGACAACGGTGGTGGCAACGCCTGCTGCCACGCCTGGATGGCCGCCTCGAGGCCAATCCATCGGGCGCGCTCTCGGGGCGTCCGTGGCGTGGCGTAGGGAAGGTGTACCCTGAACACTCGTCTTTCGTTGGCACGTACTCCTCCTTCACGGGCGGCGGTGGCAGCAGTTGGTACGCCTCCTAGGCCTTGTTGTCGACATCATCGTCGTCGAGGCCCTCGAGGTGCGCCTCGATCATTTACCGCCGAGCGTCATGCTCGGCCTCAAACCACCAGCTCCACATCGGGGAGTCGAAGCTGCACACTGGATCCTGCTGCATATCCAGCAGGAGGTGGGCTTGGCTTCGGAGGATCTCCGGGCGGCACCCGGAGCCGCGCAACAGGATGGCCGACACCGGCACCGGCACCCGCGCCTCGTTATTAAGATCAGCTAGCGCATGTGCGTGGGGACGACAAGTGATTGGGGCGCGACCGCGATCTTCATTTATTAAGACCATCCGGCGTTTGTACGTGCGCATGGGCCCACATCTCCTCACCTCCCTCGGCCACGAATGAGCGGGTTCGAAGATTTTCCTCTCGACGCGCGCATAGACGTTGCCATCCGCGGGCTGCACATAACCAACCCATGGGCCTAATTATGTGTCAAATGAGCTAATATCCCTATTTAGTGTTTTGTGCAACAATTACAACAAAATATAGTGTTCTGTGCAGAAACAAGACATGGTTGTGGTTCTGTGCAAAACATACCCCAACATATGGTGTTATGTGCAATTTCCTCCACAAAAAAGGTGTTTTGTATTCAGCGAGATGTCACTTTTAGATACAGTAGGAAACTTCCTACTGTTTTCAGGTGAAAAAGAAAAGGTGTCATTCTTGGACAGGCGTCACTTTGTGGATGATTGCCATCCAAGACGCTCAGCTAACTGAGATGCCCACACTGCCGGTCGAATCCAAATGTATCAAAAGGAGACGCTCAGCTAATGTCAGTGAAAGATGAAGATATGTTTGTCTCAACAAAGATGATTTTATAGTCTTAGCTACCGATAAGACAAATCTATGATTCAACTAATGTATCCGACACGCAATAACTGAATGCATGAAAGGTCCGCCATTCATCCCAGCCCCATCATCCGCGTTCACACAGCCCTCCACATTTCAGCCATCACACAGGGAAACAGAACCGCAATATCTATCAGGGACGTAGGAGGAGCGCAATCCAAGCCGACCTCTGTCCCACGATTTGCTCCCAAATCTCACTCTGATGAACCAAACAGCGCTAGAATAAAAAAAAGCAGCCAAGAAGATCCCCTCTAAGGCTCTAACCCCTTGTTGGGGTCGTTCGTGAAGCAGAATCAAGATGGCAAGCAGAGAAGTAGCGAACTGACCTGATTGATTAGCTGGCGGCTCAATCCGGAGCAGCCGACGGAACAAGACGCAAGCAAGGCGAAGCTGCGCAGGCCGGCGGCTCGAGCGAGGCGCCGGAAAAGGTGCTCAAATCCGGCTCGAAGGCCCGCCGCCACTGAAGCTCGTGAGCGGCTACAATCTTGCAGAGTCTACGAAACGAGCGGCGCTCTTGGACTTGACGCAGCTGCGGCGGCAGCGAGCGTTCGCGGCGGGAGGGGATGAGGAGGAGCAGGAGGATGAGGATGCGGGTGGGAAATGGCGGCGTTGGGTGGACTGTGGCGGGTTAAGGTTCCAACGGCGGTACTAATTGACTTCTTGGCGCCGCGGTTACGCGGAAGGGAGGAAGGAGGAAGAGACCGGGCACGTGGGGACTCTCGAAGTCGCGATGAAAAGAGGGAGAGGGCAAGCCGGCTGGACCGGTCAAAACAACAAAGCCGTGTTGCCTGTCTGTGTCATCTCCGGGACCCATTTCGGACGCCTTAAAAGTGGTCGTGAGCGTCCGTTTGTGTTCCCCGCGGACATATTTTGTTCGAGTGTCCGTTTGCATTTGGGTGTGCGTTCACCGGGGCGATCCATTTTTAGATTTTGCAACGTATTTAAAAATATAGAAAGTAATATATTTTAATGCATAAAAACTATACATTGTAGATTAAAAGACTAGACTACTTGCTTCCGGAGGGGCTAGCACCGTCGTTGCGTCGCTCCATCGCCTGCTTCTCCGCCGCCTCCCGTGTGGCTGTTATGGCTCGGTGCGCCGCCGCGTCCTCTTGCAGGCGCTGCTCCAGCCTCGCGCTCGCGGCATCGTTCTTCAGCGTCTCGAAAGACTCGACGATAGCCCTCTGCTCCGCCGCCCTCTCCTCCGGTGTAGGCGCATCAGGATCATCGGAAGACCAAGATATCTCGGAGTCGGAGTGCTCTGCGGCTGCGTCGACCGCCAGCCTGCGCTGTTCCATCTCGGCGTCGACCGCCGCATGGGCCGCGCGCTCCTCCTCTGCTTCCTTCTCCGCTTCCGCCAGGGCCGCGACGTCCCTGACTGGGTGGAGGAGGTCGGTGCTGTCTTCGGAGTCGAACTCCTCGTCGGAGCTCGAGGCCGGGGGAGGTGGAGTGGGAGGTGGAGGTGGAGGCGCGACAGCCTGGCCGCGTCCGGCATTGCTCATGGTGGATCTGCTGGAGGCTGAGCGGAAACGGCGCTACGGCAGCGGCGGCTAGGGTTTAGTGAGGAGGAGATGAGATGCTCGCGCCCCTGTTTATATAGGTCGGAGGCAGGACGATCCCCACTGAAAGTGGTGCCAGACGCATTTCCGGTCACGCCGGACCAAAACGGTCGCTCAGCCGCTGGAGATGCCCTGCAGCCTCGCTCGGGTGTGGACGGGACCGCACGACGCTACTGCACAGTCCGGTCGGGCTCGACTCGCGCGCGTACTCACCGTGACTGTTTACTCGCTGGAAGTCTGGAACCTAGTTTCTGGTCCAGAGTCAGCTTGACTCGACTCGACGCGCGTACAAACAAACATTACAAACGACTTTACTTGCCCATTTTTTCTCTTGCGACGAGAGGAGTAGCATTCCCCAGCTTCCATTGCAGCGAGTCGGTGTCACCAACAGGAGCATGCACGAGAAACGAGGGCACATAAACGGGGCACACACATAAAACGTTTCTCGGTGACGGGTCCGAGGAAACTAACATCTCTTCTCTGTAGATAGATAATCACGCCAGCAAACGGAATCACGACCCACAGTAACTAACCACGAAATCAGGGCACTAAAGTAGAGCCTAGTTGATATACTTCGTATATAGTATCTTATCGACGACACCCGTGATCGGCGAAGTTTCCATCTTGATATGTTCGGCCGCCGGCCATCGCATCCTGTTGAGATATGGAGTACTTTCTTTTTTGAGAAACACAAAACAGACGTAGACACTCACAAATACGTACTGTATATACACTCATCATAATGTGGTTGAGATTATTCCTTTACTGCTTGGCTTGGAATTTGGTGGTTTGGGTGGAGGGTCAGGGGTGAAGAGCAAAGAGCCAAAAGGTTAATCAGACTGATGTTGCGTGGTTTTGTTTTAGTAAAATGCTAGAACTTACTTATAATCGCCATTTGTACCTTCTAGGTCATTTTGTGAACGTGATCATCTTATAAGTACATTCATTATTTGGGAGGTGATCTCTTACTATTTAATTATGCATTTTATTTAGCTAATTGATTCTTATTGTAGTACCAGGATATGTTCTTGTTTCATGTCTACGATTTCTTCACGCTCTTGTTCACTTTTAAACATGCACAAGTAGATATGTGTGTGCCACTAGAATATGAATCCTAGTTAAATTCTGCACCCCAATGAAATCTTTGGCGTAGTGTTGCTTATTTTTACTAGCGGGTATTTTATTAATTAATTGATTAGGTTCAGCTGTGGGCTAAGAGTGCTCATAGTGAGAGTAACATAGCTAGTAACATCACATATCTCAAGGCATTTTGGTGACATGGCATGCGAATAAATGAAAAAAAAGAGTGAGGTGGTAACTAGCTATGTTGCCATAACATCACACACCCCAAGGCAAAATGAGTCTACAACATAATAAATGACACAATGCATGACACCACATATAAGTTACTACCCATTATAAAGGTAGTAACATAGACTAGTAACATGACATATGTTACTAGTCTAAGTTACTCCCCACTATGAGCAGCCTAACTGCTCACTACGGGAGAGACGCCGTGGGCCGACGGTCAGCCCATGTGCCGACGGCCAAATGTCGGGGCCGTCGGCACAGAAGCGCTCGTCGACCGGCGACGGAGCTGACCGTCGGCACACAGTCACCGTCGGCACACTGCGGGCTACACCGACGGCCACCCACGGCCGGCGCAAAATGGACCGTCGGCACACGGAGCTGGCGCTCGAAGGTCACCGTCAGCACAGACACGGCCGTCGGTACATACGCTGACAGGCGGGCCCAGCCGTTAAACTGTCACGGCGCCGTCTGCACTGTGCCGACGGTAGCCCTCGGCGCAACGGTGGCCGTCGGCACATAGACTGACTGCTGGGTCCCTCTAATGCTGTGCCGACGGTGACCCACGGTGCAACTAAGGCCGTTGGCACAGACTAATATGCACATTTTTTTTTTTCATTTTTTTTTGCATCAAAGAGATAATTATTACCCATATAATTATTAATCCCAATCATTTTTTTGTTTATTTATTTCTTACTGCTATTTTGTCGAACCCCTTTGCGGGAAACCTATATATATGTATAAGGGCGGTATAGATCCCCCGCCGGGACCCCGGTCTAGGGTTTTCTCAGAAATCGAGGATCAGAGAGTGATTTGAGATGATTTTATATCCAATGCTACCCCGAAGGTGTGTCCGGCTTCTCGGACATGGGGTTCTACCCTTAGACAGATTCTGGATGTATTGGGGGAACTCGCTCGGAGGTGAACCGGAGAGAACCTTGAGATCATATGGGACGATCCTTGTTACCACATGTACCTACGACCTAACCAAACTCAAATGGAGGCATATGCCCACCGGGAGACCCCCGATGGGATGCAGTCAAAGGGGTAGACCGTGTGGTCAACAGAACTAGGGTTTCGCCAGAAATCGAGCCTCGGAGGGGGTGAATGGCCCCAAAACTTGTGTGTGTACACATGGCATGCACAAAAGTGATACATTTAAGAACTTAAGACCCACACACGATACAAACACTTAAATAACTAGACCCACACACATACCAAAGCGCTTAAAGAACTAGACCCACACACGAACCGAAACACTTAAAGAACTACACCCACACACAGGAACCAAAACACTTAAAGAAACTACACCCACACACAGGAACCAAAACACTTAAAGAACTAGACCCACACACAAACCAAAGCATTTAAAGAACTACACCCACACACGAACAAAGCACTTAACACTGGGTCGACGCATGACCCGCTAGACACACGGACTCGACACACACACATATTAATCAGAGAAGTCGAAATCTTCATCCTCGCTGGGGGTGTCCTCTGAAGCGGTGGTTGTGAGGTTCCACGACCACCGTTCATCATTCTCCCCCCATGTCGACGCCTCTCCTTTGGCATACTCTGCTTCAACCTCGGCCTTCATCTGCCGCTTTCCCGCCCTCCTCTCTCTCTTGTACGTCTGCTTGTCCTTCCAGAATGCGCGCATTGCCTCGACGTCTCCGGGATGGTCTCTGCGCCACTGTGCCATGAACTGCTCGTCAGCCTCGGTGGTATCAATCCGCCGCTGGCCAGCCCTGTACCGCCGCGCTTCACCCTGTGAGCGAAGTAGCGGCTCAGTAGAGAGACTCTGAGCTTCCGTCAGAGACCTGACCTTCGAGAAGTTCATTTCGTGGCGCGGCCGGCCAAACCTCCAAGCCGCAACATCGTATGCGCGGGCAGCAGCCTCCTTCGTGTAGAAGGTGCCGAGCCACACACGCGTACCACCGGCGGTGATTTCAGCTGCGAAATGTCCCGCAGGCCGCAGGCGAACACCGATGAAGCCCGTGTTGCTACGGCGACGAGGAGCCATCTCAGCGGCATCTCAGCTCAGAGGATTTTGTGGTTCTATTGGATGAGAGAAGTGATGAAGGGAGAAATGTTGCTGGTGCTGTTAGTGGAGAAGACATGGCTATATATAGGCCGACGAGGGGCTGAAACGGTGGGAAAACTTGGCGGGAGAGAATGGGCGGGAAAGGGTGGGCAGGAAAACTTGGCGTGAAATCATGGCGGGAAAAAAAGGCGAGAGAGAAGGAGCGGGAAAGGGTGGGCGGGAAAAAAGGGCGGGAGAGAAGCAGCGGGAAAGGGTGGGCGGGAAAAAAAAGGGCAGGAGAGAAGTAGCACGAAAGGGATGCAGTCTCAGGGAATGGCCCCAAAACTTGTGTGTGTCCACATGGCATGCACAAAAGTGATTTGAGATGGTTCTATATGAAGGAGATATGCCCTAGAGGCAATAATAAAGTGGTTATTATTTATATCTTTATGTTTATGATAAATGTTTATATATCATGCTAGAATTGTATTACCCGAAACATTAGTACATGTGTGATATGTAGACAAACAAGAAGTCCCTAGTATGCCTCTTAAACTAGCTTGTTGATTAATGGATGATTAGTTTCATAATCATGAACATTGGATGTTATTAATAACAAGGTTATGTCATTGTGTGAATGATGTAATGGACACACCCAATTAAGCGTAGCATAAGATCTCGTCATTAAGTTATTTGCTATAAGCTTTCGATACATAGTTACCTAGTCCTTATGACCATGAGATCATGTAAATCACTTATACCGGAAAGGTACTTTGATTACACCAAACACCACTGCGTAAATGGGTGGCTATAAAGGTGGGATTAAGTATCCGGAAAGTATGAGTTGAGGCATATGGATCAACAGTGGGATTTGTCCATCCCGATGACGGATAGATATACTCTGGGCCCTCTCGGTGGAATGTCGTCTAATGTCTTGCAAGCATATGAATGAGTTCATAAGAGACCACATACCACGGTACGAGTAAAGAGTACTTGTCAGGAGACGAGGTTGAACAAGGTATAGAGTGATACCGAAGATCAAACCTCGGACAAGTAAAATATCGCGAGACAAAGGGAATTGGTAATATATGTGTATGGTTCATTCGATCACTAAAGTCATCGTTGAATATGTGGGAGCCATTATGGATCTCCAGATCCCGCTATTGGTTATTGGTCGGAGTGAGTACTCAACCATGTCCGCATAGTTCTCGAACCGTAGGGTGACACACTTAAAGTTGGATGTTGAAATGGTAGTTCTTGAATTATGGAATGAAGTTCGAATATTTGTTCGGAGTCCCGGATGAGATCCCGGACATCACGAGGAGTTCCGGAATGGTCCGGAGAATAAGATTCATATATAGGATGTCATTTTATGTGAAATAAAATGTCGCGGAAGGTTCTATGGAAGGTTCTAGAAGGTTCTAGAAAAGTCCGGAAGAAACCACCAAGGAAGGTGGAGTCCACAAGGGACTCCACCTCCATGGCCGGCCAGCCCTAGTGGGGGTGGAGTCCCAAGTGGACTCCACCATAGGGGGCCGGCCACCCCCCACATGGGAGGTGGGAATCCCACCTTTGGGTGGGAGTCCTAGTTGGGCTAGGTTTGCCCCCTCCTATGGAAGGTTTTGGTTTCGGGTCTTATTCGAAGACTTGGACACCAACACTTGGGATCCACCTATATAATGAGGGGCCAAGGGAGGGGGCCGGATACCCCAAGACCATAGCTTGGCCGCCCCCCTTGAGTGGCCGGCCACCCCCTCCCAAACCCTAGCTTTGCTCCTCCACTTCATATTGTCCGGTTTGCTTAGCGAAGCTCCGCCGGACTTCTACACCGCCACCGACACCACGCCGTCGTGCTGTCGGATTCAAGAGGAGCTACTACTTCCGCTGCCCGCTGGAACGGGGAGGTGGACGTCGTCTTCATCAACAACCGAACGTGTGACCGAGTACGGAGGTGCTGCCCGTTCGTGGCGCCTCGAACCGATCGTGATCAAGATCTTCTACGCGCTTTTGCAAGCGGCAAGTGATCGTCTACCGCAGCAACAAGAGCCTCATCTTGTAGGCTTTGGAATCTCTTCAAGGGTGAGACTCGATACCCCCTCGTTGCTACCGTCTTCTAGATTGCATCTTGGCTTGGATTGCGTGTTCGCGGTAGGAAAATTTTTGTTTTCTATGCAACGTTATCCTACAGTGGTATCAGAGCCAGGTCTATGCATAGATGGTTGCACGAGTAGAACACAATGGTTTGTGGGCGTTGATGCTCTTGTTATCTTTAGTTTGAGTACTTTGCATCTTTATGGCATAGTGGGATGAAGCGGCTCGGACTAACTTTACATGACCGCGTTCATGAGACTTGTTCCTCGTTCGACATGCAACTTGTATTGCATAAGAGGCTTTGCGGGTGTCTGTCTCTCCTACTATAGTAAAGATTCAATTTACTCTTCTATTGAAAACATTAGTATCAACGTTGTGGTTCATGTTCGTAGGTAGATTAGATCTCTCTCGAAAACCCTAAACCACGTAAAATATGCAAACCAAATTAGAGACGTCTAACTTGTTTTTGCAGGGTTTGGTGATGTGATATGGCCATGATATGATGATGAATATGTATGAGATGATCATTATTGTATTGTGGCAACCGGCAGAGCCTTATGGTTGTCTTGAAATTTCATGTTGAGTAGTATTTCAAAGTAGTTGTAATAGTTGCTACATGGAGGACAAACATGAAGACGGTGCCATTGACCTTGGTGCTACGCCGACGATGATGGAGATCATGCCCGAAGATGATGGAGATCATATCCGTGCTTTGGAGATGAAGATCAAAGGCACAAGAACAAAAGGGCCATATCATATCACATATGAACTGCATGTGATGTTAATCCTTTTTATGCATCTTATTTTGCTTAGATCGCGACGGTAGCATTATAAGATGATCCCTCACTAAAATCTCAAGATAATAAAGTGTTCATCCTTAGTAGCACCGTTATTAAGTCTTATCGTTTGAAGCATCTCGTGATGATCGGGTGTGATAGATTCGATAAGTACATACAACGGGTGCAAGACAGCTTTGCACATGCGGATACTAAGGTGGCCTTGACGAGCCTAGCATGTACGGACATGGTCTCGGAACACGTGATACCGAAAGGTAGAGCATGAATCATATGGTTGATATGATGAACACTATGAGTGTTCGCCATTGAAATCACACCTTTTCTCGTGATGATCGGGTTTAGGTGCGGTGGATTTGGTTCGTGTGATCACTAAGACAATGCGAGGATATTGTTTTGAGTGGGAGTTCACCTAGGGTTTTAATTATGTTGAATTAAAATTTGAACTCAATTTGTCATAAACTTAGTCTAAACTATTGCAAATATATGTTGTAGAGATGGCGTCCTCAATCAATTTTAATCAGTTCCTAGAGAAAGAGAAACTTAAGAGCAACGGTAGCAACTTCACCGACTGGTTCCGTCATGTGAGGATCTTCCTCTCTCGGCGGAAATCTGCAATTTGTGCTTGATGCACCGCTAGGTGACCCTCCCGCAGAAGATGAATCCGATGAAGTAAAAGCTGTTTACGCAACTCGGAAAACTCGGTACTCTCAAGTTCGGTGTGCCATCCTGTGCGATGCGGAATCCGATCTTCAAAAACGTTTTGAGCACCATGATCCTCATGAGTTGATGAATGAGCTGAAAGCTATATTCGAGACTCATGCGGCAGTGGAATGCTATGAAGCATCAAAACATTTCTTCAAATTGTATGATGGAAGAAGGCAGCTCCGTTAGTGAGCACATGCTCGCCATGACCGGGCATGCGAAGAAACTCAGTGACTTGGGAATAGTGATTCCTAACAGACTGGGGATTAATCGTGTCCTTCAATCACTGCCACCAAGTTACAAGAACTTTGTGATGAACTACAATATGCGGAACATGAACAAGGAGTTACCTGAACTCTTTGGCATGCTAAAAGCTGCTGAGATTGAGATCAAGAAAGAGCACCAAGTGTTGATGGTCAACAAGACCACCAGTTTCAAGAAACAGGGCAAGTCTAAGGGAAAATTCAAGAAGGGTGGCAAGAAAGCTGCCACGCCTCCTATGAAACCTAAGAACGGCCCTAAGCCTGATGCTGAGTGCTATTACTGCAAGGAGAAGGGACACAGGAAGCGTAATTGCTCCAAGTATCCGGCTGATCTAAAGAGCGGCCTTGTCAAGAAGAAGAAAGAAGGTATATCTGATATACATGTTATAGATGTTTATCTCACTAGTTCTCGTTCTAGTACCTGGGTATTTGATACTGGTTCGGTTGCTCATATTTGTAACTCGAAACAGGAACTAAAGAATAAACGACAACTGCTGAAAGATGAAGTGACGATGCGCGTTGGAAACGGATCCAAGGTCAATGTGATCGCAGTCGGGACACTTCCTCTACATCTACCTTCGGGATTAGTTTTAAGCCTAAATAATTGTTATTATGTACCTGCGTTGAGCATGAACATTATATCTGGATCTTGTTTAATGCAAGACGGTTATTCATTCAAGTCTGAGAATAATGGTTGTTCTATTTTTATGAATAATATCTTTTATGGTCGAGCACCACAAAAGAATGGCTTATTTCTCGTTAGATCTCGATAGTAGTGATACACATATACATAACATTGATGCTAAGCGAATTAAACTAAATGATAATTCTACTTATATGTGGCACTGGCTGCCTTGGTCATATTGGAGTGAAACGCATGAAGAAACTCCATCTTGATGGATTACTTGAATCACTTGACTTTGAGTCACTTGATAGATGCGAAGCATGTCTAATGGGAAAAATGACAAAGACTCCATTCTCTCAGGTATGATGGAGCGAGCCATCGACTTATTGGAAATCATACATACCGATGTATGTGGACCAATGAGCGTAGCATCGCGCGGTGGTTATCGTTATGTTCTAACCTTCATAGATGATCTGAGTAGATATGGGTATATCTATTTCATGAAACATAAATCCGAAACTTTCGAGAAGTTTAAGGAATTTCAAAGTGAAGTAGAAAATCAACGTAACAAGAAGATCAAATTTCTACGATCTGATCGTGGAGGTGAATATCTGAGTTATGAGTTTGGCATGCATTTAAAGAAATGCGGAATACTTTCACAATTGACACCGCCGGAACACCTCAACGAAACGGTGTGTCCGAACGTCGTAATCGAACTCTCTTAGATATGGTTCGTAGTATGATGTCGCTTACTGATTTGCCGTTATCATTTTGGAGTTATGCATTAGAGACAGCCGCATTCACTTTAAATAGAGCACCATCAAAATCCGTAGAAACGACACCGTATGAATTATGGTATAATAAGAAACCTAAGTCTGTCGTTCTGAAAGTTTGGGGTTGCGAAGCCTATGTAAAGAAGTTACAACCGGACAAGCTAGAACCCAAAGCGGAGAAATGCGTCTTCATAGGTTATCCTAAGGAAACTATAGGATACACTTTCTATCACAGATCCGAAGGCAAAATCTTTGTTGCTAAGAACGGAACCTTTCTTGAGAAAGAATTTCTCACTAAAGAAGTGACTGGAAGAAAAGTAGAACTCGATGAGATTGATGAATCTATACTCGTTGATCGAGTAGCGCAGATCGAAGTTGTACTCTGTACCGCCTACACCGGCAACGAGAGGAAGCTAATGATAATGATCATGAAACTTCGAACGAGGATACTACTGAACCTCGCAGATCGACTATGGAACGTGCCACTCCTTATTGGTATGATCCTTGTCTAAATGTCATGATTGTGGATAACAATGATGAGGACCTGCGACGTATGAAGAAGCGATGATGAGCCCAGATTCCAACAAATGGCAAGAAGCCATGAAATCCGAAATGGGATCCATGTATGATAACAAAGGACGGACTATGGTAGACTTACCAGATAGCCGACACGCTGTCGCAAATAACTTGATCTTCAAGAGAAACACCGAGGCGGATGGTAATATTACTGTCTATAAAGCTCGACTTGTCGCAAAGGGTTTCCGACAAATTCAAGGAGTTGACTACGATGAGACTTTCTCACCTGTAGCGAAGCTGAAATCTGTGAGGATTTTGTTAGCAATAGCTGCATTTTTCGATTATGAGATTTGGCGAGATGGATGTCAAAACGGCGTTCCTTAATGGAGACATTGAGGAAGAGTTGTATATGGTACAACCCAAAGGTTTTGTCGATCCTAAAAATGCCGACAAAGTATGCAAACTTCAGCGTTCAATCTATGGACTCGAAGCAAGCATCGAGAAGTTGGAACCGACGCTTTGATAAGGTGATCAAAGACTTCGGGTTTATACAAGTGTCATGGAGAGGCCTGTATTTACAAGAAAGTGAGTGGGAGCTCTGTAGCATTCCCGATATTATATGTAGATGACATATTATTGATCGGGAATGATATAGAACTATTAAGCAGTGTTAAGGGTTATTTGAATAATAGTTTTTCAATGAAAGACCTTGGTGAAGCATCGTATATATTAGGCATCAAGATTTATAGAGATAGATCAAGACGTCTAATAGGGCTATCACAGAGTACATATCTGGACAAGATTCTAAAGAAGTTTAGAATGGACGAAAGTAAGAAAGGGTTCTTACCTATGTTACCTGGCAAGGTATTGAGTAAAACTCAAGGACCGGCTACGGCAGAAGAACGAGAAAGGCTGTGTAACATCCCCTATGCCTCGGCAAAGAGGATCTATCATGTATGCCATGCTATGTACTAGACCGGATATAGCATATGTCGTTAGTTTGACTAGCAGATATCAAAGTGATCCAGGAATGGAACACTGGACAGCGGTCAAGAATATCCTGAAGTACTTGAAAAGAACTAAGGATATGTTTCTTTGTTATGGAGGTGACCAAGAGCTCGTTGTAAACGGTTACACCGATGCAAGTTGGAACACCGATCCCGATGACTCTAAGTCACAATCTGGGTACGTGTTTATATTGAATGGTGCTGCGAAGCTGGGCAAGCTCGAAGCAAAGTGCACGGTGGCGAAGTCTTCAACGTAATCGAGTACATAGCGGCTTTCAGAGGCTTCATCGAAGCGGTATGGATGAAGAGGTTCATTGTAGAGCTCGGTGTGGTTCCGAGTGCATTGGACCCATTAATCAGTTACTTGGATAACATTGTTGCCATCGCCCATGCACATGATACAAGGTCACACAATACGCTGAAGAAGTTCAAGCTGCGTTACCACTCGATTCGCTAGTACATCGAAGATGGAGAAGTAAAGATTTGCAAAGTACACACTGATCTGAATGTAGCAGATCCGTTGACTAAAGCTCTCCCTAGGGCAAAGCATGACCAACACCCAGAATGCCATGGGTGTTAGGTATATTACAATGTAATCTAGATTATTGACTCTAGTGCAAGTGGGAGACTGAAGGAGATATGCCCTAGAGGCAATAATAAAGTGGTTATTATTTATATCTTTATGTTTATGATAAATGTTTATATATCATGCTAGAATTGTATTACCGAAACATTAGTACATGTGTGATATGTAGACAAACAAGAAGTCCCTAGTATGCCTCTTAAACTAGCTTGTTGATTAATGGATGATTAGTTTCATAATCATGAACATTGGATGTTATTAATAACAAGGTTATGTCATTGTGTGAATGATGTAATGGACACACCCAATTAAGCGTAGCATAAGATCTCGTCATTAAGTTATTTGCTATAAGCTTTCGATACATAGTTACCTAGTCCTTATGACCATGAGATCATGTAAATCACTTATACCGGAAAGGTACTTTGATTACACCAAACACCACTGCGTAAATGGGTGGCTATAAAGGTGGGATTAAGTATCCGGAAAGTATGAGTTGAGGCATATGGATCAACGGTGGGATTTGTCCATCCCGATGACGGATAGATATACTCCTGGGCCCTCTCGGTGGAATGTCGTCTAATGTCTTGCAAGCATATGAATGAGTTCATAAGAGACCACATACCACGGTACGAGTAAAGAGTACTTGTCAGGAGACGAGGTTGAACAAGGTATAGAGTGATACCGAAGATCAAACCTCGGACAAGTAAAATATCGCGAGACAAAGGGAATTGGTAATATATGTGTATGGTTCATTCGATCACTAAAGTCATCGTTGAATATGTGGGAGCCATTATGGATCTCCAGATCCCGCTATTGGTTATTGGTCGGAGTGAGTACTCAACCATGTCCGCATAGTTCTCGAACCGTAGGGTGACACACTTAAAGTTGGATGTTGAAATGGTAGTTCTTGAATTATGGAATGAAGTTCGAATATTTGTTCGGAGTCCCGGATGAGATCCCGGACATCACGAGGAGTTCCGGAATGGTCCGGAGAATAAGATTCATATATAGGATGTCATTTTATGTGAAATAAAATGTCGCGGAAGGTTCTATGGAAGGTTCTAGAAGGTTCTAGAAAAGTCCGGAAGAAACCACCAAGGAAGGTGGAGTCCACAAGGGACTCCACCTCCATGGCCGGCCAGCCCTAGTGGGGGTGGAGTCCCAAGTGGACTCCACCATAGGGGGCCGGCCACCCCCCACATGGGAGGTGGGAATCCCACCTTTGGGTGGGAGTCCTAGTTGGGCTAGGTTTGCCCCCTCCTATGGAAGGTTTTGGTTTCGGGTCTTATTCGAAGACTTGGACACCAACACTTGGGATCCACCTATATAATGAGGGGCCAAGGGAGGGGGCCGGATACCCCAAGACCATAGCTTGGCCGCCCCCCTTGAGTGGCCGGCCACCCCCTCCCAAACCCTAGCTTTGCTCCTCCACTTCATATTGTCCGGTTTGCTTAGCGAAGCTCCGCCGGACTTCTACACCGCCACCGACACCACACCGTCGTGCTGTCGGATTCAAGAGGAGCTACTACTTCCGCTGCCCGCTGGAACGGGGAGGTGGACGTCGTCTTCATCAACAACCGAACGTGTGACCGAGTACGGAGGTGCTGCCCGTTCGTGGCGCCGGAACCGATCGTGATCAAGATCTTCTACGCGCTTTTGCAAGCGGCAAGTGATCGTCTACCGCAGCAACAAGAGCCTCATCTTGTAGGCTTTGGAATCTCTTCAAGGGTGAGACTCGATACCCCCTCGTTGCTACCGTCTTCTAGATTGCATCTTGGCTTGGATTGCGTGTTCGCGGTAGGAAAATTTTTGTTTTCTATGCAACGTTATCCTACACTATATCCAATGCTACCCCCTCTGGGTGTGTCCGGCTTCTCGGACATGGTGTTCCTACACTTAGGCAGATTCTGCATGTATAGGGGGGAACTCCCTCGGAGGTGAACCGGAGAGAACCTTGGGATCATATGGGATGATCCTTGTTTCCACATGTACCTATGACCTAACCAAGCTCAAACGTAGGCATACGCCCACCGGGGGACCCACGATGGGATGCAGTCAAAGGGGTAGACGGCGCGGTCAACAGAACTAGGGTTTCGTCAAAAATCGAGCATCGGATCTAGGGAATGGCCCCAAAACTTGTGTGTGTCCACATGGCATGCACAAAAGTGATTTGAGATGGTTCTATATCCAATTCTACCCCCTCCGGGTGTGTCTGGCTTCTCGGACAGGGGGTTCCTACACTTAGGCAGATTCTGCATGTATAGGGGGGAACTCCCTCGGAGGTGAACCGGAGAGAACCTTGGGATCATATGGTATGATCATTGTTTCCACATGTACCTATGACCTAACCAAGCTCAAACATAGGCATACGCCCACCGGGGAACCCCCGATGGGATGCAGTCAAAGGGGTAGACGGCGCGGTCAACAGAACTAGGGTTTCGTCAGAAATCGAGCATCGGATCTAGGGAATGGCCCCAAAACTTGTGTGTGTCCACATGGCATGCACAAAAGTGATTTGAGATGGTTCTATATCCAATGCTACCCCCTCCGGGTGTGTCCGGCTTCTCGGACAGGGGGTTCCTACACTTAGGCAGATTCTGCATGTATAGGGGGGAACTCCCTCGGAGGTGAACCGGAGAGAACCTTGGGATCATATGAGATGATCCTTGTTTCCACATGTACCTATGACCTAACCAAGCTCAAACGTAGACATACGCCCACCGGGGGACCCCCGATGGGATGCAGTCAAAGGGGTAGACGTCGCGGTCCACAGAAATAGGGTTTCGTCAGAAATCGAGCATCGGATCTAGGGAATGGCCCCAAAACTTGTGTGTGTCCACATAGCATGCACAAAAGTGATTTGAGATGGTTCTATATCCAATGCTACCCCCTCCAGGTGTGTCCGGCTTCTCGGACAGGGGGTTCCTACACTTAGGCAGATTCTGCATGTATAGGGGGGAACTCCCTCGGAGGTGAACCGGAGAGAACCTTGGGATCATATGGGATGATCCTTGTTTCCACATGTACCTATGACCTAACCAAGCTCAAACGTAGGCATACGCCCACCGTGGGACCCCGATGGGATGCGATCAAAGGGGTAGACGGCGCGGTCAACAGAACTAGGGTTTCGTCAGAAATCGAGCATCGGATCTAGGGAATGGCCCCAAAACTTGTGTGTGTCCACATGGCATGCACAAAGGTGATTTGAGATGGTTCTATATCCAATTATACCCCCTCCGGGTGTGTCCGGCTTCTCGGACAGGGGCTTCCTACACTTAGGCAGATTCTGCATGTATAGGGTGGAACGCCCTCGGAGGTGAACCGGAGAGAACCTTGGGATCATATGGGATGATCCTTGTTTCCACATGTACCTATGACCTAACCAAGCTCAAACATAGGCATACGCCCACCGGGGGACCCCCGATGGGATGCAGTCAAAGGGGTAGACGGCGCGGTCAACAGAACTAGGGTTTCGTCAGAAATCGAGCATCGGATCTAGGGAATGGCCCCAAAACTTGTGTGTGTCCACATGGCATGCACAAAAGTGATTTGAGATGGTTCTATATCCAATGCTACCCCCTCCGGGTGTGTCCGGCTTCTCGGACAGGGGGTTCCTACACTTAGGCAGATTCTGCATGTATAGAGGGAAACTCCCTCGGAGGTGAACCGGAGAGAACCTTGGGATCATATGGGATGATCCTTGTTTCCACATGTACCTATGACCTAACCAAGCTCAAACGTAGGTATACGCCCACCGGGGGCCCCCCGATGGGATGTAGTCAAAGGGGTAGACGGCGCGGTCAACAGAACTAGGGTTTCGTCAGAAATCGAGCATCGGATCTAGGGAATGGCCCCAAAACTTGTGTGTGTCCACATGGGATGCACAAAAGTGATTTGAGATGGTTCTATATCCAATTCTACCCCCTCCGGGTGTGTCTGGCTTCTCGGACAGGGGGTTCCTACACTTAGGCAGATTCTGCATGTATAGGGGGGAACTCCCTCGGAGGTGAACCGGAGAGAACCTTGGGATCATATGGGATGATCATTGTTTCCACATGTACCTATGACCTAACCAAGCTCAAACATAGGCATACGCCCACCGGGGAACCCCCGATGGGATGCAGTCAAAGGGGTAGACGGCGCGGTCAACAGAACTAGGGTTTCGTCAGAAATCGAGCATCGGATCTAGGGAATGGCCCCAAAACTTGTGTGTGTCCACATGGCATGCACAAAAGTGATTTGAGATGGTTCTATATCCAATGCTACCCCCTCCGGGTGTGTCCGGCTTCTCGGACAGGGGGTTCCTACACTTAGGCAGATTCTGCATGTATAGGGGGGAACTCCCTCGGAGGTGAACCGGAGAGAACCTTGGGATCATATGGGATGATCCTTGTTTCCACATGTACCTATGACCTAACCAAGCTCAAACGTAGACATACGCCCACCGGGGGACCCCCGATGGGATGCAGTCAAAGGGGTAGACGGCGCGGTCCACAGAAATAGGGTTTCGTCAGAAATCGAGCATCGGATCTAGGGAATGGCCCCAAAACTTGTGTGTGTCCACATAGCATGCACAAAAGTGATTTGAGATGGTTCTATATCCAATGCTACCCCCTCCAGGTGTGTCCGGCTTCTCGGACAGGGGGTTCCTACACTTAGGCGGTCTGCATGTATAGGGGGAACTCCCTCGGAGGTGAACCGGAGAGAACCTTGGGATCATATGGGATGATCCTTGTTTCCACATGTACCTATGACCTAACCAAGCTCAAACGTAGGCATACGCCCACCGGGGGACCCCCGATGGGATGCAGTCAAAGGGGTAGACGGCGCGGTCAATAGAACTAGGGTTTCGTCAGAAATCGAGCATCGGATCTAGGGAATGGCCCCAAAACTTGTGTGTGTCCACATGGCATGCACAAAGGTGATTTGAGATGGTTCTATATCCAATTATACCCCCTCCGGGTGTGTCCGGCTTCTCGGACAGGGGCTTCCTACACTTAGGCAGATTCTGCATGTATAGGGTGGAACGCCCTCGGAGGTGAACCGGAGAGAACCTTGGGATCATATGGGATGATCCTTGTTTCCACATGTACCTATGACCTAACCAAGCTCAAACGTAGGCATACGCCCACCGGGGGACCCCCGATGGGATGCAGTCAAAGGGGTAGACGGCGCGGTCAACAGAACTAGGGTTTCGTCAGAAATCGAGCATCGGATCTAGGGAATGGCCCCAAAACTTGTGTGTGTCCACATGTCATGCACAAAAGTGATTTGAGATGGTTCTATATCCAATGCTACCCCCTCCGGGTGTGTCCGGCTTCTCGGACAGGGGGTACCTACACTTAGGCAGATTCTGCATGTATAGGGGGGAACTCCCTCGGAGGTGAACCGGAGAGAACCTTGGGATCATATGGGATGATCCTTGTTTCCACATGTACCTATGACCTAACCAAGCTCAAACGTAGACATACGCCCACCGGGGGACCCCCGATGGGATGCGATCAAAGGGTAGACGGCGCGGTCCACAGAAATAGGGTTTCGTCAGAAATCGAGCATCGGATCTAGGGAATGGCCCCAAAACTTGTGTGTGTCCACATAGCATGCACAAAAGTGATTTGAGATGGTTCTATATCCAATGCTACCCCCTCCAGGTGTGTCCCGCTTCTCGGACAGGGGGTTCCTACACTTAGGCAGATTCTGCATGTATAGGGGGGAACTCCCTCGGAGGTGAACCGGAGAGAACCTTGGGATCATATGGGATGATCCTTGTTTCCACATGTACCTATGACCTAACCAAGCTCAAACGTAGGCATACGCCCACCGGGGGACCCCCGATGGGATGCAGTCAAAGGGGTAGACGGCGCGGTCAATAGAACTAGGGTTTCGTCAGAAATCGAGCATCGGATCTAGGGAATGGCCCCAAAACTTGTGTGTGTACACATGGCATGCACAAAGGTGATTTGAGATGGTTCTATATCCAATTATACCCCCTCCGGGTGTGTCCGGCTTCTCGGACAGGGGCTTCCTACACTTAGGCAGATTCTGCATGTATAGGGTGGAACGCCCTCGGAGGTGAACCGGAGAGAACCTTGGGATCATATGGGATGATCCTTGTTTCCACATGTACCTATGACCTAACCAAGCTCAAACGTAGGCATACGCCCACCGGGGGCCCCCCGATGGGATGCAGTCAAAGGGGTAGACGGTGCGGTCAACAGAACTAGGGTTTCGTCAGAAATCGAGAATCGGATCTAGGGAATGGCCCCAAAACTTGTGTGTGTCCATGGCATGCACAAAAGTGATTTGAGATGGTTCTATATCCAATGCTACCCCCTCCGGGTGTGTCCGGCTTCTCGGACAGGGGGTTCCTACACTTAGGCGGTCTCGCATGTATAGGGGGGAACTCCCTCGGAGGTGAACCGGAGAGAACCTTGGGATCATATGGGATGATCCTTGTTTCCACATGTACCTATGACCTAAACAAGCTCAAACGTAGGCATACGCCCACCGGGGGACCCCCGATGGGATGCAGTCAAAGGGGTAGACGGCGCGGTCAACAGAACTAGGGTTTCGTCAGAAATCGAGCATCGGATCTAGGGAATGGCCCCAAAACTTGTGTGTGTCCACATGGCATGCACAAAAGTGATTTGAGATGGTTATATATCCAATGCTACCCCCTCCGGGTGTGTCCGGCTTCTCGGACAGGGGGTTCCTACACTTAGGCGGTTACGCATGTATAGGGGGAACTCCTCGGAGGTGAACTGAGAGAACCTTGGGATCATATGGGATGATCCTTGTTTCCACATGTACCTATGACCGAACCACGCTCAAACGTAGGCATACGCCCACCGAGGGACCCCCGCTGGGATGCAGTCAAAGGGGTAGACGGCGCGGTCAACAGAACTAGGGTTTCGTCAGAAATCGAGCATCGGATCTAGGGAATGGCCCCAAAACTTGTGTGTGTCCACATGGCATGCACAAAAGTGATTTGAGATGGTTCTATATCCAATTCTACCCCCTCCGGGTGTGTCTGGCTTCTCGGACAGGGGGTTCCTACACTTAGGCAGATTCTGCATGTATAGGGGGGAACTCCCTCGGAGGTGAACCGGAGAGAACCTTGGGATCATATGGTATGATCATTGTTTCCACATGTACCTATGACCTAACCAAGCTCAAACATAGGCATACGCCCACCGGGGAACCCCCGATGGGATGCAGTCAAAGGGGTAGACGGCGCGGTCAACAGAACTAGGGTTTCGTCAGAAATCGAGCATCGAATCTAGGGAATGGCCCCAAAACTTGTGTGTGTCCACATGGCATACACAAAAGTGATTTGAGATGGTTCTATATCCAATGCTACCCCCTCCGGGTGTGTCCGGCTTCTCGGACAGGGGGTTCCTACACTTAGGCAGATTCTGCATGTATAGGGGGGAACTCCCTCGGAGGTGAACCGGAGAGAACCTTGGGATCATATGAGATGATCCTTGTTTCCACATGTACCTATGACCTAACCAAGCTCAAACGTAGACATACGCCCACCGGGGGACCCCCGATGGGATGCAGTCAAAGGGGTAGACGGCGCGGTCCACAGAAATAGGGTTTCGTCAGAAATCGAGCATCGGATCTAGGGAATGGCCCCAAAACTTGTGTGTGTCCACATAGCATGCACAAAAGTGATTTGAGATGGTTATATATCCAATGCTACCCCCTCCGGGTGTGTCCGGCTTCTCGGACAGGGTGTTCCTACACTTAGGCAGATTCTGCATGTATAGGGGGGAACTCCCTCGAAGGTGAACCGGAGAGAACCTTGGGATCATATGGGATGATCCTTGTTTCCACATGTACCTATGACCTAACCAAGCTCAAACGTAGGCATACGCCCACCGGGGGACCCCCGATGGGATGCAGTTAAAGGGGTAGACGGCGCGGTTAACAGAACTAGGGTTTCATCAGAAATCGAGCATCGGATCTAGGGAATGGCACCAAAACTTGTGTGTGTCCACATGGCATGCACAAAAGTGATTTGAGATGGTTCTATATCCAATGCTGCCCCCTCCGGGTGTGTCCGGCTTCTCGGACAGGGGGTTCCTACACTTAGGCAGATTCTGCATGTATAGGGGGGAACTCCCTCGGAGGTGAACCGGAGAGAACCTTGGGATCATATGGGATGATCCTTGTTTCCACATGTACCTATGACCTAACCAAGCTCAAACGTAGGCATACGCCCACTGGGGGACCCCCGATGGGATGCAGTCAAAGGGGTAGACGGCGCGGTCAACAAACTAGGGTTTCGTCAGAAATCGAGCATCGGATCTAGGGAATGGCCCCAAAACTTGTGTGTGTCCACATGGCATGCACAAAAGTGATTTGAGATGGTTCTATATCCAATGCTACCCCCTCCGGGTGTTTCCGGCTTCTCAGACAGGGGGTTCCTACACTTATTGTTTAGGGTTAGGGTTATGATTTGAGATGATCTATTCTATTCTTATTATTTGTAGTAAATAGTGACAATATTTATTTTAAAAAATAAAAAGGAAAATTAAAAATTAAAAATTAAAAATAAAAAAAATAAAAAAAATAAAAAAAATAAAAAAATAAAAAAACTACCTGTGCCGACGGTCACCGTCGGCACAACCTAGCCGTCGGCACAGGTGGTTCGACCATAATGGTCAGACCCACACAACGCGCGCCACATCCACACACAGAGCCCCCGCGCCTGTGACTCTCAACCACCCACCACCGCCGCCACCCGCCGCCACCCGCCGCCGCGCCATCCCCGCCGAGCTGCTCCGCCGCCGCCGCTCCAAATCCCGCCGAGCTGCTCCGCCGCCACCCGCCACCACGCCATCCCCGCGGCAACCCGGCCCGCCCCCGCCGCCGCGCCATCCCCGCAGCGGCCCAGCCCGCCCCGCCGCGCCTCCCCGTAGAGCCTAGCCCGCCCCCCCGCTGCCGCGCCTCCCCGTAGCATCCCGCCGCCGCAGAAGCCCCAGCCCCCCGCCGCCTCACCGGCCCCTCGCCCGCAGCAGCCGCTGCCCCCTCAACGGCCGGCCATGGTAAGGCTCTTCTTACATTTTGTTTCTTTTTTTAGCTTTTTAGTAGTAGCAGTTAGCTAGGTATATTGATGAAATTAAAATGGAAGAGTGAAAGGATCGTATGCCGCACCTAGAGGGGGGGTGAATAGGTGCTAACCAATTTTTAGTTCTTTTTCAATTTAGGCTTGACACAAAAGGTAAATTCTCTAGATATGCAACTAAGTGAATTTACCTATATGACAAGGCTAACCACTAAGCAAGATATAGCTAGGCAATATAAGAGATAGAATAGGATAGAGGTAACCGAGAGTGGAGCACGCGATGACACGGAGATGATTCCCGTAGTTCCCTTCCTTTGCAAGAAGGTACGTCTACGTTTGGAGGAGTGTGGTTGCTACGAAAGCCAAACCAACAGCCACGAAGGCTTCACTCAAATCTCCGGTGAGCAACACCACGAAGGCCTAGCCCACTTCCACTAAGGGATTTTCTCGAGGCGGAAACCGGGCCTTTACAAGGTTCTTGGGGCACACATCCACAACTGAATTGAAGGCTCCCAAATCTGTTACAACACAACAATCAACAACAATACATCAACACAAATCAACTAGGGAACCAAATAGGAACACTAGCATGAGATCCCTCAAACAAGAGAGGGGAGAAATGAAGAACGCTTCGGTGAGGATGTAGATCGATGTCTTCTCCTTCGAATCTCCAAAGATCAAGAGCTTTGGTTGGGGGAGGAAGGAGATCTTGCAAATCTTGTGTTCTTGAGGTGGCTCTAATGGTGGTGAAGCTTGGCAGATTTTTCTTGCAATGATTGAGCAGCTTGTCCCTTTGGAGAAGAAAGCTATTTATATGGGTGGAGCTTTCAGATCTGACCGTTGGGGACGAATTTCACTTACACCGGAAGTTCCGGCCAGGATGGCCGGAAGTTCCGGCTTCCACCGGAAGTACCGGCCATTCGGGCCAGAACTTCCGCCTTCGATAATTTTCCTGCAAAACAAAAGAAGGGGCGGAACTTGGGCGGAACTTCCGGTGACCGGAAGTTCCGGCCAAGTTCCGGCCAAGTTCCGGAAACTTGCGAAAACCTTACTGGACTATACTGAGCCACAAACTCGGAATTCCGGAATTTGTCCGGAAGTTGGGCGGAAGTTCCGCTGGGCGGAACTTCCGGCCAACTTCACCGGAACTTCCGGTCAGGAAGAAAAGAACTGAGCCAGAACTGCGCTGAGGAGCTTCTGTTGAACAAGCCAGGGCGGAACTTCCGCCTGCTGGGGCCGGAACTTCCGCTAGTCATAGAAAACCTGCAGAACTTCAGAACAGCTATACCAATTCACCGATCCAACATAATTTTTGATAGCTTGTACCTGTCTACATCAACACACATAAAAATATACATAGTGTTGACGTCAAACACACAAAACCCAAAAGGGCGGGAAATGTTCTTTCAATCTCCCCCTTTTTGGTGTTTGATGACAACACAAGTATTTGCAAGGAATGGATAAAGTAAACAACAATGTGAGAGATATAGAGGAGCTCCCCCTAGATATGAGCAATGATACATAAGAAGCTCCCCTATATCTTGCATCCGTCTTCCAAGGGTTAGCAATACAACATAGTGATAAGCATATGGATAATAAGATCATGCACACATAGATAACCAAGGAAGACTCACATACGGAGTTTACCATACACAAATATAAGGTTCCAAGCACATAGATAGAGTTTACAAACCAAATAGCTAAGGACATAGTTCGACACCATAAAGATAACTAGAATCACAAGCAATAAAAACCAAAGCCAACACGAGCTTGTGACTCCCCCATGCAAATACCCACCGAAGAGCAACCTAATAAGGTCTCACTCTCCCCCTTTTGCACCAAAGCACCAAAAAGGAAAAGGAGAAACTACGCGCCCCAAGGGTCCGCGTTAGCCCAGCCGGGAGGGAGGTTCGATGAAGCGCCGGGGTAGGGAGGAGTGTGAGGAGTAGACTCGATCTCAAGGCCATCCGGAGGAAGAGGGACACCATAACGAGAGACCCACTCAGCTTCCGGAGTGACATTCTCCTCGGATCCTGGGGGAGACACTTCCACCTCAAGGGCCCTCATGATGCTCTTCTGACGAACCCTTGACTTCTTGGCTTCAACATGCTGCTGATACTGACGGTGGTTGACTGCAGAGGTGAGGCAAAAGATCTGTCTCATGCGGCGTGCTAGCTTGGAAGCCCAACTAGGTGGCTTCTCATCCATGGGGTTAACATCTTCAAGAGGAGAGTTGTGGCGCTTGGCCCTCAATGACTTCACTTCATGGGATGTGAGAGTGAGTGGAATGGATTGAACGAGTCTAGCATTGCAAGTATCAACCCAAGTGTCCTCAATGAGCTTCATAATGTACGGAGCATAGGCGGGGAGCTTCTTCTCCATCACATATGACCACATCTCATGATAGATGTAGTCCATCACATCAAGCTTCTCACATGTGCCCTTCTTAGCAAAAGAGTTTGCCATTAGATCCACTTCATAAAGATGTAGCTCATCAAGGTTGCCACCCTTTGGTCTAATGGTTTCCCGGTAGACTCTAAGCATTATATCCCAAGTAGGGAGAAGATCCGCACTCTTGCCCGGTACACCCCAACCGGGGATGTAGATGTTCTCCAAGACTTCCCTTGTTTGAGCCCATGAACTATCATGGCACCTCCAACCATTTGCATCAACACCCGGGTAGCGAGGGTATCCAAGGGCGGCTCCAAACTTTGCCAAGTTAGACTCAAGGAGCCTCTCATGAGTCATCCACCGAAATGTTCTTGCTTCATCTTGCTCAAAGTGGACGGTGGCATAGAATTGTTGAATCAACCCAACATCATAGTCCTTGTTGAGCTCCATAATGGGATAGAGCCCAAACTCTCCACACATGGCATAGGCTTATTCAAAGTACTTATTAGCGGCCATCTTCCCGGTGTCAATAGCATGTTGAGGGGCTACCCCCTTCTTGAATGGTATGTATATATCATAGAATATCTCCTCTTGGGTCTTGTTGTGGAACCGCTTATCCCCAACCCTATTGTTCCGAGGGGTGAGGTAAGGGTTCATGTCACGGAGCTCCTTGTACTCAAGATATTGCATGCCCTTCACGGATATATGTATGTTCTTCCCACGAACAGCCGGCGACTTGAGCCTCTGAGCAGCAGCAGCTTGCTGGCGAGCGGTGAGCTTGGATGGTCGGGTTTGCTCAAGTTCTTCCTCAACCTCATCCACATGATCCTTGCCTCTCTTCTTGGAACCACCTGGAAAGGAATCAATATGATAGGAATGATGACGAGTGCACACAAGCAAGGAGGCCAAAAACCAGAGCATGCACAGGATATTGGGTTACAGCAGCAAAAATCGCCAGGCCGGAAGTTCCGGTGAGAACCGGCGGAAGTTCCGCCCCTGGGCGGAAGTTCCGGCGTGAAGGGCCGGAACTTCCGGCTGTTCGAAAACAGCGGCAGTTTCTCACCAGATCTGAGGCAATGGCTAAGTGAACCGCATTACCACGACATCCTAAGCACGATCTAGTAGAGGAAAGGCATCTAGAGAATTTCTACCATAGCTTTGCCTAGAGTATGCCCTATATTTCATCTAGTGAGGTCTACCCACACATAGAGAGGGAGAGGGCACAAACCGGGGGGAGCCATGGAGGAGAAGAGGGAGAGGATGCCGATCCACGGAGACGATCCGGCGGGGAACGCCGGAGGAGAGAGATCCGGCCGGAGGAGCAGCAGCCGTCACAGGGGAGGAGCACCACCAAATAGATCTTGGAAAGGGGAAAAGTGGGGAGGATGGAACTGCACCCCCGTTCGGCCCAGTTATATAGTGGTCACTTAAGGCCGGAAGTTCTGCTCGTTGGAGCCGGAACTTCCGGTCTCGCAGAAACCACACTGGCTGGACTGGAACAGTGGCTGAACTGGCGGAAAAGATACCAGCCGGAAGTACCGGTCGAAACGACCGGAACTTCCGGTGGAACAAGAAATTGTGCCAAAAACAGGATTTTGACAAGGACAGAGGTGCACATGGAGAAGGTGAAGGATATGTCTTAGATGAGATAGGCTTAGGACAGATACGCCAAACTGTGAGATGGTACATGATCACTCATTTTTGCAAATAATGCAAATGAAGGCCAAAAATGAGTGATTTCCCATAAACAAGGAGATGTCAATAAAATCCAATGAAGATCCAAACAACTCCAACTCTTCACGAAGAAGAGTGCGGTGGCCTAGGCCACCATATATGAGTGTTATGATATGGCACCGCGAAGATATATCTTGGGTCCAAACCAATACTCATCATTTAAGCTCACATATCAACATATGATATAACGAGAATGAAATCTTTAATGTTGGCATTATGGGGGGAGGGTAGCTCAATAATTTAAACCGCACTCCCCCTATTTCCATGCCTACATCTAAACCAAATAAAGTTTTGAGACGAAGGTGTGTTTGCAAGATGGTCAAGCTATACTCCTTGAATCAATGATATTTAGCTCATTCCTCAAATAAGTGAACCTTGCTTCATCAAGAGGCTTCGTGAATATATCGGCAAGTTGATCTTTGGTAGGAACATAGATAAGCTCAATATCACCCCGGGCAACATGATCTCTAATGAAATGATTCCGGATCTCAATATGCTTCGTTCTTGAATGTTGCACCGGATTATAGGCAATCTTGATAGCACTTTCATTGTCACATAATAGAGGCACTTTGTCACAAATGACACCGTATTCCTTTAAAGTTTGCCTCATCCATAACAATTGAGTGCATCCACTTGCGGCGGCAACATATTCGGCTTCGGCGGTGGAGAGAGATATACAATTTTGCTTCTTAGATGACCAACACACCAAGGACCTACCAAGAAATTGGCAAGCCCCGGAGGTTGATTTCCTATCATCCTTGTCTCCCGCCCAATCCGCATCGGTGTATCCATTGAGAATAAAACTTGAGCCTTTGGGATACCAAATACCATATCTTGGGGTATCAACCAAATATCGAAAGATTCTCTTGAGAGCTATCATGTGGCTCTCCTTAGGAGAAGCTTGATACCTTGCACACACACCAACACTCAACACTATGTCCGGTCTAGATGCACAAAGGTAAAGCAAGGATCCAATCATGGAGCGATATACCTTTTGATCCACCTCTTTACCATTGGGATCAAGTGCAAGATGACATTTGGTAACCATAGGAGTGGCAACACCTTTCATCTCGGTCATCTTGAACCTCTTGAGCATGTCTTGGAGATATTTTGCTTGGTTGATGAAGGTTCCTCCTCTCAATTGCTTGATCTCAAAACCAAGGAAGAACTTCATCTCTCCCATCATAGACATCTCAAACCTATCGGTCATAAGCTTTGAGAATTCATCATTGAAAGCTTTGTTAGTAGAGCCAAAGATAATATCATCAACATATAATTGGCAAACGAAAAGCTCCCCATTGACCCTCTTAGTAAAAAGAGTGGGATCGATTAGCCCAACATCAAACCCACGGTCTACCAATAATTCCTTAAGGTGCTCATACCAAGCTCTAGGAGCTTGTTTGAGACCATAAAGATCTTTATCGAGCTTGTAGACATGGTTAGGGAAGTTGAGATCCTCGAACCCCGGGGGTTGCTTAACATAAACCTCTTCATGCAAAGGACCATTAAGAAATGCACTTTTCACATCCATTTGTTGTAACTTAAAGTTATGATGCGATGCATAAGCAAGAAGGATACGGATGGACTCAAGGCGAGCCACGGGAGCATAGGTTTCTCCAAAGTCAATTCCCTCAACTTGAGAGAACCCTTGAGCCACCAATCTTGCCTTGTTCCTCACAACATTGCCAAACTCATCTTGCTTGTTCTTGAATATCCATTTAGTGCCAATAACATTGCGGCACTCCTTTGGCTTCTCTACTAAGGTCCACACTTTGTTGCGCTTGAAGTTGTTGAGTTCTTCGTGCATAGCTTCCATCCAATCCGAATCTTCAAGGGTTCAAATACTTTCTTGGGTTCCACTAAGGAGATATAAGCATGATGGTTACTAAAATTAGCCAATTGCCTTCTTGTGGAAACCTTTGCCCTTATATCACCAAGAACCTTATCATGAGTGTGATCACGAAGCTCAAGGTTGCTTTCTCTTCTTGCTAGACGACGGGCCTCGATCTCCTCCTTGGTTCTTCCTGGCCTTGGAGGTATCACTTGATCAACTTGATCTTTTGGGTCCCCGTCTTGACCTTCAACTTGAGCAACTACAATTTCTTGTGAGTGCTCAACATCATGTGCTTGATCTTGGACATCATTTGGTGCGGAGCAAATATCAAATGGATACTCGTCGGAACCATCATGAATTCTTGGTTGATCTTGACCTTGATCTTGTCCTTGATCTTGTCCTCGATCTTGCCCTTGATCTTGTCCTTGATCTTGCACACTAGAGGGAGGGTTTTGTTCTTGCTCTTGGGTTGGTGCATCATTTGCTTCACTTGATGGGGTTTGTTGATGTTGAGAAGATGAGGGCTCCACCGTGGTAGAGCATAGTCCTTCCCGAGACGCCACACCGTGTCCCACAATGGGGCGGAAAAATCCCACACCCATTCTTACTATGGCATCTTGAGGTATTTCATCACCTGCACATACATCAACTTGCCCCACTTGGGAGCCATCATTTTCTTCGAACCTCACACTACAAGATTCAATGATAATCCCGGAGGCTATATCAAAGATTCTATAAGTGTGAGACTCGGCACCGTAACCAACAAATATACCCTCCAAAGCTTTAGGAGCGAATTTAGATAAACGAACCCCTTTGATTTTGTAGAAACACTTACACCCGAACACCTTGAAGTATGAGATATTAGGCTTGTTCCCGGTGAGTATTTCATATGGAGTCTTGTTCAAGCCCTTGCGGAGATAGAGCCGGTTGGAGGAGTGACAAGCGGTGGAGATGGCTTCGGCTCAAAAGTTATAGCGGGATTTATACTCCGCCATCATAGACCTTGCCATATCCATAAGAGTCCGGTTCTTCCTCTCCGCAACACCATTTTGTTGAGGGGTGTAAGCAGTGGAATATTGATGACGAATCCCCTCATCACTAAGAAAATCATTGAGTGTGTAGTTCTTGAACTCGGAGCCGTTGTCACTTCTTATTGCCATAATGAGGAGGTTGTGTTGGCGTTGCACCTCGGTAGCAAAGTCAATGAATATTTGTTGAGTTTCATCTTTCGTCTTGAGAAAGTAGACCCAAGTGTATCTTGAGTAGTCATCGACAATCACCAAGCAATGTTTCTTCGCACCAAGACTTGCATGAGTAACGGGACCAAAGAGATCCACATGAAGGAGCTCCAAGATCCTCTTGGAAGAGATGATGGTCTTGCTTGGGTGCGGAGAGTCATGCATTTTGCCTTCAACACAAGCCCTACAAACACGATCTTTGGCAAAAGACACATTTTCCATTAGTCCCACAATATGGTTCCCCTTGTGAAGACTTTGCAAAGTTCTCATGTTGACATGGGCTAGGCGGCGATGCCACAACCAACCCACGTCCGCCTTTCCGAATAGGCACATCGCACTTGTCGTGGTGGTCCCCGAAAAGTCCACCACATACAAGTTGTGTTCGCGATACCCAACGAATGCGACTTTTAGAGTCTTGCTCCACAAGAGGACCACAATATCTTTATCAATAAAGACGGCGAAACCCATCTTGCCAAGGGCGGAAACGGAAAGCAAATTGTAACCAAGGGTTTTGACAAGCATGACATCCACAAGAGTAATGTTGTGTGCAACCACAACCTTGCCAAAACCCAATACCTCGGATGTAGAATTATCGCCAAAGGAGACGGTGATATGATTTATGTTGGGCCTCAACTCCTTGACGAGGTTCTTGCCGCCGGTCATATGACTTGTACATCCACTATCAAGTACCCATTTTGAACCTCCGGCGGCATAGTCCTACATGAGATCAATTCTTGGATTTAGGTACCCATTTTTCAATGGGTCCTCTTTTGTTAGCAACAAGGGTCTTTGGAACCCAAATGGACCAAGCAACATAACCATCATAAGGACCAACATATTTAGCATAAACATCACCATAATAATCTTTAAAGAGAACATAGTGAGGGTTATCTATTCCCGCACCATCATCATTAATGGTATTGCCCTTTCGGGTTTCACCATTAGCTTTCTCATGTGCGGGCTTGGTTTTTTTCTTGTTTGCCTTTTTAGCCTTGGTATTATAACCAAGTCCCTCCTTCCCATTGTTTGACCTTTTCTTACTCAAAAGGTCATCCAAGGAAAGTTTACTTTGGGGAGAGGAGGCCTTAGCAAGTTCATCCTTCAACCTAGCATTTTCCTCAATAATATTTGCATGATCACATGAAGGAGTAGAGGTACTAGGTATGTCATATGAAGCAAGCCTAATTTAAAGTTGCTCATAAGAATCGGATAGGAGAGAGTATTCACTCTTCAAGGCTTTGTGAGCCTTGTCTAGTTCATCTAGATCCTTCACAAGTTTCTCATCATCAACACCAAATTTGGCCTTTTCCTTTATAAGCACTTTAGTCTTAGCTCTAGCAAGATCTCTAGCTTTAGTGAGCTTGTTAAGTTTATCTTGAGGTTCTTCAAGACTTTCTAGCTTCTCTTCAAGAGATGCTATAGTTTCTTGACATTCCTCAAGAGCATTTTTAAGAGCATGTATTTCTAGAGAGTCTTCTCTCTCTATTTGGCACTTTTTCTCAAGAGTATCATTTAGTTGAGCCATACGAACCATGAGACTTGAAACATGCTTCTTAGTGTTACCTTGTAGGTTACTAATGAAATCATCAAACTCTAGCATTTCTTGTTTCACTTTTAGACTAGCGGGGTCAACCCCTAGATCATTAGCAATGTTAGGCATAGAGGGGTTGGGAGATGATACCTCGGAAGATTTAGCCGTGAGGCAACTTTCTTTCTCCACATGAATGACCTCATTGGGAGATTCACTTGTTGATGAAGAGTTAGTAGAGAGGGAGGCAAGGGCAACCAATCCATTTGAGGTTGCATCTTCTTCATCATCAACATCTTCATCTCCGGAGGTATACTCTTCTTGAGTTGATAACACAATAGATGTGTCCAAGGTGGACCTTGCCATGAAGCAATGTGCATTCTTGCGTTGAGGGTTCTCATTGGGTGAATCAAAGAGAGAGGAAGAGGGAATGTTGGTGGTGACAATGGCGGCCACTTCTCTTGAGCTTTCCTCTTCATCATCATCACTAGCACTTGCAATCTCATCGGAAGAGTATTCTTCATTAGCCACTAGCACAATCCTTGAGGGCCTCTTGCCCTTCTTGTTCTTGTTGTAGAATTTCTTGTTGGGGGGCTTTGAATATTTACCCTTTGAGTCTTTGCTCTTGTCCTTGGGGATGAGCCTTCCACCATGAGTCTCCCTATTCTCATAGGGACATTCGGCAATGAAATGGCGCTTGTCATTGCAATTGTAGCAAGATCTTGTTCTTGGGCCCGAGCTTGAGGGACCCCTTGAGTTGTTTCTCTTGATGTTGTCCTCCTTGGCCTTGGAAGGATCAATCCAAAAGGTGTTTGCATGGAATGCCATGTGGTCATGGTAGTGGTGTTCCAAGTCTTCCAGATAGGTCATGCTCCAAGATGCCCTATAAGATTCTTGAGGAATCACTTCTTGCACGGGGTTGACCACCAAGGCAAGGTTGGACCCTTTTGTCATCCCAATGGCACGATTGCGGGAATCATGAGAGTTTTTCTCAAGCACCTTGAGAGCTTGCATCTCGTGCACGGCTTGTTGAGAGGTGAGAGAGGCATAGCATTCCCTTCCGACAAGAGTCTTGACATCAATAGGCTCGAACGGCATCATGCACTCAATGTACTTCTCCTTGATCCAAGAGTCATTAATGTGAGTGGCTCCAACAATCCGGAAGGCGTCGGCAACGGTGAGAAGTCTTCCATACATGTCTTCATGATCTTCATTCGGAAGCCTCATGAATCCTTCGGCTTTATTCCGAAGAGCATTATACTTGTTCCTTCTTGTGCTCTCACTTCCAATGCAACCCGCGGCCAAAGCATCCCAAGCATCCTTGGCGGTGGTGAAATGCCGAACACGAGACAACTCCTTTGTCCCCACGGCGGTTTGAATCATGTGCAAGGCGGTGTTGTTGAGTTGACTATCAACCGCTTCTCTTCTAGTCAACTTCGTGGGGTTGTAAGGATTGAAGCCTTCCTCGATGATTCTCCAAAGTTCATTGGAGGCACTGCGAACATGAGAGCTAAACTCAAATTGCCAAGTATCGTAATCATTAATGGAAAACTTAGGTGGGTCACCCCGGATGTTTATATGAGGATGGGGAACCGGTATATCGGGTGATTGGAAAGGTGGAGGTACTCGATTGTAGCTCTCACTTCCACTAGTTCCCTTGGGAGATGCAATGGGGGGTTTGATAGTGTTTGAGTTATCACCATCCATGGGTGTGGTAGCGGAGGGTAATACCGAAGTATCACCCTCTACAACCGCATCCGTGATATTAACCTCTATGGTGGGAGCCACGGGACGGGGAGGGGCTAAAAGCTCGGAAATCATTTTTCTCATGCTTTCCATTTGAGCATCCATGGATGATTTCAACGAGTTGATATCCTCCATGGTGACCGGCCTTGTCTCCCCTTCCGACGGTCCATCGTCCGGCATACTCTTAGGCGGTTAAGCCCGAAATAAGAGCCGAGGCTCTGATACCAATTGAAAGGATCGTATGCCGCACCTAGAGGGGGGGGGGGGCTGAATAGGTGCTAACCAATTTTTAGTTCTTTTTCAATTTAGGCTTGACACAAAAGGTAAATTCTCTAGATATGCAACTAAGTGAATTTACCTATATGACAAGGCTAACCACTAAGCAAGATATAGCTAGGCAATATAAGAGATAGAATAGGATAGAGGTAACCGAGAGTGGAGCACGCGATGACACGGAGATGATTCCCGTAGTTCCCTTCCTTTGCAAGAAGGTACGTCTACGTTTGGAGGAGTGTGGTTGCTACGAAAGCCAAACCAACAGCCACGAAGGCTTCACTCAAATCTCCGGTGAGCAACGCCACGAAGGCCTAGCCCACTTCCACTAAGGGATTTCCTCGAGGCGGAAACCGGGCCTTTACAAGGTTCTTGGGGCACACATCCACAACTGAATTGGAGGCTCCCAAATCTGTTACAACACAACAATCAACAACAATACATCAACACAAATCAACTAGGGAACCAAATAGGAACACTAGCATGAGATCCCTCAAACAAGAGAGGGGGGAAATGAAGAACGCTTCGGTGAGGATGTAGATCGATGTCTTCTCCTTCGAATCTCCAAAGATCAAGAGCTTTGGTTGGGGGAGGAAGGAGATCTTGCAAATCTTGTGTTCTTGAGGTGGCTCTAATGGTGGTGAAGCTTGGCAGATTTTTCTTGCAATGATTGAGCAGCTTGTCCCTTTGGAGAAGAAAGCTGTTTATATGGGTGGAGCTTTCAGATCTGACCGTTGGGGACGAATTTCACTTACACCGGAAGTTCCGGCCAGGATGGCCAGAAGTTCCGGCTTCCACCGGAAGTACCGGCCATTCGGGCCGGAACTTCCGCCTTCGATAATTTTCCTGCAAAACAAAAGAAGGGGCGGAACTTCCGGTGACCGGAAGTTCCGGCAAGTTTCGGAAACTTGCGAAAACCTTACTGGACTATACTGAGCCACAAACTCGGAATTCCGGAACTTGTCTGGAAGTTGGGCGGAAGTTACGCTGGGCGGAACTTCCGGCCAACTTCACCGGAACTTCCGGTCAGGAAGAAAAGAACTGAGCCAGAACTGCGCTGAGGAGCTTCTGCTGAACAAGCCAGGGCGGAACTTCCGCCTGCTGGGGCCGGAACTTCCGCCAGTCATAGAAAACCTGCAAAACTTCAGAACAGCTATACCAATTCACCGATCCAACATAATTTTTGATAGCTTGTACCTGTCTACATCAACACACATAAAAATATACATAGTGTTGACGTCAAACACACAAAACCCAAAAGGGCGGGAAATGTTCTTTAAAAGAGAAAAGGCATAAAATGGAAAATCAATTACGTATATGTGTGAAATATAAATGGTAAAGGTATAGGAATTGGAAAAATATTGAAATGAAATTGAAATGGAATAGAAATAGGAAATAATTTGAAAGAAACATGAATAATGTAAATAGAAATTGAAATGATATTTAAAATGGAAATTGAAATGAAATAAATTAGAATTTTGTAGAAATGCATTTGTTTTATCAATTGATGAATTTTCATTGACAAATTTTTATTATTCTAACTAGGTCCCGTAGTGAGCATCCCGCATGACGATCCCGGATCTTGCGGCGCATCTCTACGGCCGTCGACATCGCCGATTGTTCGACTACTTCCTCTACAGCCGAGGGTGAGCTGAATTGCCGACTCCCCCTCCGCATTTTTTATGTCACTAGATTTAATTTCTCCGTCAAGTCGCGTAACCTAGGTGTCAATTCTCGTCCGCAAGCGTTACGCGGATAAATATGCATTAGTGGTCAGCATATTTTGAACCGTAACGCTTGTGGCATTTACGGATAGTCGCCGGACCCGTAGTTGGGTACGTTTTCCACGTTCTGCTCGGGTGCGAGACAAGATTTCGTCAGCGCCTCCCTGTTGTTCTCCGGATGCACATCCTCTCGGCTTTCTGCCGAGACGTGTATCGGGAGAGCAGCGGGGAGGTGCTGCCGAAATTCTGTCTCGCACCCGAGCAAAACATGGAGAACGTACCCAACTACGGGTCCGGGGGCTGCTAGGAGCCCACCTTGTAGAGATGTAGGTTGATGCACGCATTTTCGCCGGTAGAAAAATAAAAATATGATGCATTCAATTTCATGCTACTATTTGTTGTTTGTCACGCAATAAAGCAGGATGGCTGATAATGAGTGGATGTACAGTGGCCGTGTTAGTTCGACTCAAGTGACAGATGAATGGAAATGGAAGACCGATTTGTTAGTGAAGGAGTTAGCTCGTGGTTCGAAGGGGGTCGTTCGTCCCCGTTGCCCTTGCAGTGTCTGCAGGAGGCGTCATCCTAAGGATATTCTAGAGATGACTAAACACCTTTGGTGGAATGGGTATATGCGTGACTACGACCCGCCGGTCGACTTTTCTCGGCACGAACGTGATAGAGGTGAGGTGATGCGGCAGCGGATCGATGGCAATGAGAACGATGGCATCTTAAATTTGCTAGATGATCTTCGGGATGCTGACATGCCAGATTTACCATGGGACGAACAGTCTGAACCGGAGGAACTGCCTGAACAGGAGGAACCGCCTGAACCGGAGGGACCGCCACAACCGGAGGAACTTCCAGAGGAGGAACCTGAGCCAACCGCGAGGGCCTTCATTGATATGATGGCCTCAGCTAGGAGGCCTCTATACCCGGGTGCAAAAATGTCTCAACTTGATGGCATCACGCAGTTGCTAGCCGACAAGTGCATGTTTGAGAGTACTCGAGCATCCTTTGAAAAGACTCTGAACACAGTAGGTAACATGTTGCCTGAAGATCATTGCTTGCCCAAGACCATGTACGAAACGAAGAAAATCTTGAAAGCATTGAAAATGGATTATGTAACATATGATGTCTGTCCAAAACTTTGCCTTTTGTTTTGGAAAGACTATGCGGATGACAAGTACTGTGCCAAGTGTGGTCACTCTAGGTATCATGAGGTAGATGTAGGCAATGGTCAGAAGAGGCAGACAAAAGTAGCCATAAAGATTCTTCGTTATCTCCCATTCATCAAAAGAATCCAGCGGCTTTACATGTTCGAGGAGACTGCCAAACAGATGACATGGCATAAGACCGGGATAAGATTGGAGGACGAGTTCAAACGGGTACCCATGGTACATCCATCTGATGGTCAATCATGGAAGCACTTCGATGAAAAGCACCCAAATGAGGCAAGTGAGGCTCGGATTGTTAGAATTGCGATAGCAACCGATGGATTCAACCCATATGGTATGTCGACTGCCTCGTACAGCTGCTGGCCCGTGTTTGTTATTCTGCCCAATCTCCCTCCTGGAGTCGTAATGCAAAGGAAGAACATATTCTTGTCGATGATCCTTCCAGGGCCTGAATATGCAGGGAAGAAATTGAGTGTCTTAATGCAACCACTTGTGGATGATTTGCACCACTCGTGGCATCACGGTACATTGACATACGACTGAGCATCAAAGAGAAACTTCATCATGAAAGTTTGGTTCCACTATTCGATGCATGACCTACCCGGGTACGCCCTATTCTATGGGCATAGTGTAGGGATTCGTTGCATAGAAAACAAAAAATTTCCTACCGCGAGAACGCAATCCAAGCCAAGATGCAATCTAGAAGACGGGAGCAACGAGGGGATGATCAAGACTAACCCTCGAAGATTTCCAAAGCCTATAAGAGTAGGCTCTTATTGCTGCGGTAGACGATCACTTGCCGCTTGCAAAAGCGCGTAGAAGATCTTGATCACGGTGCCACAATCGGGCAGCACCTCCGTACTCGGTCACACGTTCGGTGTTGATGAAGACGACGTCCTTCTCCCCATTCCAGCGGGCAGCGGAAGTAGTAGCTCCTCCTTGAATCCGGCAGCATGACGGCATGGTGGCGGTGGCGGTGGAGATCTCCGGCGGAGCTTCGCTAAGCGTGCGGGAGAAGAGGAGGAGAGAGGGGGCGACTAGGGTTTGGGAGAGGGGGTGGCCGGCCACCTAGGGGTGCGGCCAAGCTATGGGCTTGTGGTGGTCAGCCCCCTCTCCTATGCCCCTCATTATATAGGTGGAAGCCCCAAGTGTTGGACTACAAGTCTTCGAATAAGACCCGAACCAAAAACCTTCCATGTGTAGGGAAACCTACCCAAGGTGGGAATCCCACTTGGGGTGGGATTCCCCCTTTCCATGAGGGGGGTTGGCCGGCCACCCTTGGGGAGTCCACCTTGGACTCCTCCCCTTTAGGGTTGGCTGGCCATGCAAGGTGGAGTCCCTCCGGGACTCTACTTTCCATGGTGATTTCTTCCGGACTTTTCTAGAACCTTCTAGAACCTGCCATAAATGCACCAGATCATTTCCAAACTTGGAATATGACTTCCTATATATGAATCTTATTCTCCGGACCATTCCGGAACTCCTCGTGATGTCCGGGATCTCATCCGGGACTCCGAACAAATATTCGAACTCCATTCCATATTCAAGTTCTACCATTTCAACATCAAACCTTAAGTGTGTCACCCTACGGTTCGCGAACTATGCGGACATGGTTGAGTACTCACTCCGACCAATAACCAATAGCGGGATCTGGAGATCCATAATGGCTCCCACATATTCAACGATGACTTCAGTGATCGAATGAACCATTCACATACGATACCAATTCCCTTTGTCACGCGATATTTTACTTGTCCGAGGTTTGATCATCGGTATCACTCTATACCTTGTTCAACCTCGTCTCCTGACAAGTACTCTTTACTCGTACCGTGGTATGTGGTCTCTTATGAACTTATTCATATGCTTGCAAGACATTAGACGACATTCCACCGAGAGGGCCCAGAGTATATCTATCCGTCATCGGGATGGACAAAACCCACTGTTGATCGATATGCCTCAACTCATACTTTCCGGATACTTAATCCCACCTTTATAACCACCCATTTACGCAGTGGCGTTTGGTGTAATCAAAGTACCTTTCCGGTATAAGTGATTTACATGATCTCATGGTCATAAGGACTAGGTAACTATGTATCGAAAGCTTATAGCAAATAACTCAATGACATGATCTTATGCTATGCTTAATTGGGTGTGTCCATTACATCATTCATATAATGATATAACCTTGTTATTAATAACATCCAATGTTCATGATTATGAAACTAATCATCCATTAATCAACAAGCTAGTTAAGAGGCATACTAGGGACTCTTTGTTGTCTACATATCACACATGTACTAATGTTTCGGTTAATACAATTATAGCATGATATATAAACATTTATCATAAACATAAATATATATAATAACCACTTTTATTATTGCCTCTTTGGCATATCTCCTTCAGTCTCCCACTTGCACTAGAGTCAATAATCTAGTTTACATTTGTAAAGATATAACACCTTGGCCATCTGGTGTTTTATCATGTTTTGCTCACGGGAGAGGTTTTAGTCAACGGATCTGACATGCTCAGAAACGTATGTATTTTGTAATTCATTTGCGTCTCAACGCATCACTCATTTCCAAATGAGTCGGCATTAAATATGTTTGGTCTTCTGGTGGAACCTTAATTCCGCGGTCTGAAATATGTTACTAATATTGTCACACACAATATAGCTTCAAAATTCTGACTCTGCCGGAACTACACCAAGTTCTCAAAGAACCTCTTGACTTTAACATCCTTTGTCATTGTCAAAACAATGACATATTTTGCCTTCTTTTGTAGAATCTGTCATAATATTTAGAACTCTTCTAAATCTAGCATAGACAACTTCTAGCTCATCGTGCTACCTTTTGAACAACACTTAGTTGATACGTCTCCGACGTATCGATAATTTCTTATGTTCCATGCCACATTATTGATGATATCTACATGTTTTATGCACACTTTATGTCATATTCGTGCATTTTCTGGAACTAACCTATTAACAAGATGCCGAAGTGCCAGTTGCTGTTTTCTGCTGTTTTTGGTTTCAGAAATCCTAGTAAGGAAATATTCTCGGAATTGGACGAAATCAACGCCCAGGGTTCTATTTTTCCACGAAGCTTCCAGAAGACCGAAGAGGAGACGAAGTGGGGCCACGAGGTGGCCACACCCTAGGGCGGCGCGGCCCAAGCCCTGGCCGCGCCGACCTGTAGTGTGGGCCCCTCGTGTGGCCCCCTGACCTGCCCTTCCGCCTACAAATAGCCTTCATCGCGAAACCCCCAGTACCGAGAGCCACGATACGGAAAACCTTCCAGAGACGCCGCCGCCAATCCCATCTCGGGGGATTCAGGAGATCGCCTCCGGCACCCTGCCGGAGAGGGGAATCATCTCCCGGAGGACTCTACGCCGCCATGGTCGCCTCCGGAGTGATGTGTGAGTAGTCTACCCCTGGACTATGGGTCCATAGCAGTAGCTAGATGGTTGTCTTCTCCCCATTGTGCTTAATTGTCGGGTCTTGTGAGCTGCCAAACATGATCAAGATCATCTATCTGTAATTCTATATGTTGCGTTCGTTGGGATCCGATGAATAGAAAATACTATGTTATGTTGATTATCAATTTATGTCTATGTGTTGTTTATGATCTTGCATGCTCTCCGTTACTAGTAGATGCTCTGGCCAAGTAGATGCTTGTAACTCCAAGAGGGAGTATTTATGCTCGATAGTGGGTTCATGTCTCCGTGAATCTGGGGAAGTGACAGAAATCTCTAAGATTATGGATGTGCTGTTGCCACTAGGGATAAAACATTGGTGCTATGTTCGAGGATGTAGTTACTGATTACATTACGCGCAATACTTAATGCAATTGTCTGTTGTTAGCAACTTAATACTGGAAGGGGTTCGGATGATAACCTGAAGGTGGACTTTTTAGGCATAGATGCATGCTGGATAGCGGTCTATGTACTTTGTCGTAATGCCCAATTAAATCTCACTATACTCATCATAATATGTATGTGCATGGTCATGCCCTCTTTATTTGTCAATTGCCCAACTGTAATTTGTTCACCCAACATGCTGTTTATCTTATGGGAGAGACACCTCTAGTGAACTGTGGACCCCGGTCCAATTCTCTATCTTGAAATACAATCTCTTTGCAATACTGTTCTACTGTTTTCTGCAAACAATCATCATCCACACTATACATCTAATCCTTTGTTACAGAAAGCCGGTGAGATTGACAACCTCGCTGTTTCGTTGGGGCAAAGTACTTGGTTTGTGTTGTGCAGGTTCCACGTTGGCGCCGGAATCCCTGGTGTTGCGCCGCACTACATCTCGCCGCCATCAACCTTCAACGTGCTTCTTGGCTCCTACTGGTTCGATAAACCTTGGTTTCATACTGAGGGAAAACTTGCCGCTGTACGCATCACACCTTCCTCTTGGGGTTCCCAACGGACGCGTCTTTGTACGCGTATCAAGCACTTTTTCTGGCGCCGTTGCCGGGGAGATCAAGACACGCTGCAAGGGGAGTCTCCACATCGCAATCTCTTTACTTTGTTTTTGTCTTGCTTAGTTTTATTTACTACTTTGTTTGCTGCACTAAATCAAAATACAAAAAAATTAGTTGCTAGTTTTACTTTATTTGCAATCTTGTTTGCTATATCAAAAACACAAAAAAATTAGTTACTTGCATTTAGTTTATCTAGTTTGCTTTATTTACTGTTGCTAAAATGGGTACTCCTGAAAATACTAAGTTGTGTGACTTCACAACCACAAATAATAATGATTTCTTATGCACACCTATTGCTCCACTTGCTACTACAGCAGAATTCTTTGAAATTAAACCTGCTTTACTGAATCTTGTTATGCGAGAGCAATTTTCTGGTGTTAGTTCTGATGATGCTGCTGCCCATATCAATAATTTTGTTGAACTATGTGAAATGCAAAAGTATAAAGATGTCGATGGTGACATTATAAAATTAAAATTGTTCCCTTTCTCATTAAGAGGAAGAGCTAAAGATTGGTTGCTATCTCTGCCTAAGAATAGTATTGATTCATTGACTAAATGCAAGGATGCTTTTATTGGTAGATATTATCCCCATGCTAAAATTATATCTTTGAGGAGTAGCATAATGAATTTTAAACAATTAGATACTGAGCATGTTGCACAAGCATGGGAAAGAATGAAATCTTTGGTTAAAAATTGCCCAACCCATGGACTGACTACTTGGATGATCATCCAAACCTTTTATGCAGGACTGAATTTTTCTTCGCGGAACCTATTGGATTCAGCTGCTGGAGGTACCTTTATGTCCATCACTCTTGGTGAAGCAACAAAGCTTCTTGATAATATGATGATAAACTACTCTGAATGGCACACGGAAAGAGCTCCACAAGGTAAGAAGGTAAATTCTGTCGAAGAAACCTCTTTCTTGAGTGATAAGATTGATGCTATTATGTCTATGCTTGTGAATGATAGGACTAATATTGATCCTAATAATGTTACGTTAGCTTCATTGGTTGCACAAGAAGAACATGTTGATGTAAACTTCATTAAAAATAATAATTTCAACAACAATGCTTACCGGAACAATTCTAGTAACAACTATAGGCCATATCCTTATAATAATGGCAACGGCTATGGTAATTCTTATGGGAATTCTTAAAACAATAATAGGAATTCACCCCCTGGACTTGAAGCCATGCTTAAAGAATTTATTAGTACACAAACTGCTTTTAACAAATCTGTTGAAGAAAAGCTTGGGAAAATTGATATACTTGCTTCTAAAGTCGATAGTCTTGCTGCTGATGTTGATCTTTTGAAATCGAAAGTTATGCCTAATGAAAATCATCATAATAAAATTGTTACTACAGCAAATGCCATCCAAGTTAGAATTAATGAGAATATAAGATTGATAGCCGAATTGCGTGCTAGGTGGGAAAGAGAAGAAAATGAAAAAGAAGATAATATAGCTAAAGTTTGGACTATTACCACCACTAATAATGCTAATGCTACACAAGTTGCTGCACCTCCTACTACTAATAATAAAAGAATTGGTGTTAGCAATGTTTCCACTTCTAATGCGAAGCGCGAGAAACTGCCTGAAACTGTTAAAACTGCTGAAACTGCCTGTGATAAAACTGCTGAAATTTTTTCCAACATTGGGGATGATGATCCCATTGCTTTAGATTATAATGGTTTGAATTTTGATGATTGCCACATCTCTGAAGTTATAAAGTTCTTACAAAAACTTGCTAAGAGTCCTAATGCTAGTGCTATAAATTTGGCTTTCACGCAACATATTACAAATGCTCTCATAAAAGCTAGAGAAGAGAAATTAGAGCGTGAAGCCTCTATTCCTAGAAAGCTAGAGGATGGTTGGGAGCCCATCATTAAGATGAAGGTTAAAGATTTTGATTGTAATGCCTTATATGATCTTGGTGCAAGTATTTCCGTTATGCCTAAGAAAATCTATAATATGCTTGACTTGCCACCGCTGAAAAATTGTTATTTGGATGTTAATCTTGCTGATCATTCTACAAAGAAACCTTTGGGGAAAGTTGATAATGTTCGCATTACCATTAACAATAACCTTGTCCCCGTTGATTTTGTTGTCTTGGATATTGAATGCAATGCATCTTGTCCCATTATATTGGGAAGACCTTTTCTTCGAACTGTTGGTGCTATCATTGATATGAATGAAGGTAATATTAAATATCAATTTTCTCTCAAGAAAGGTATGGAATACTTTCCTAGAAAGAGAATGAAGTTACCTTTTGATTCTATTATTAGAACAAATTATGATGTTGACACTTCGTCTCTTGATAATACTTGATACACACTTTCTGCGCCTAGCTGAAAGGCGTTAAAGAAAAGCGCTTATGGGAGACAACCCATGTTTTTACTACAGTACTTTGTTTTTATTTTGTGTCTTGGAAGTTGTTTACTACTGTAGCAACCTCTCCTTATCTTAGTTTAGTGTTTTGTTGTGCCAAGTAAAGTCGTTGATAGTAAAGTTCATACTAGATTTGGATTACTGCGCAGAAACAGATTTCTTTGCTGTCACGAATCTGGGCTGTTTTCTCTGTAGGTAACACATAAAATTATGCCAATTTACGTGAGTGATCCTCAGATATTTTCGCAACTTTCATTCAATTTGAGAATTTTCATTTGAGCAAGTCTGGTGCCTCGATAAAATTCGTCAATACGAACTGTTCTGCTTTGACAGATTCTGCCTTTTATTTCGCATTGCCAGCTTTGTTATGTTCGATGGATATTTCGATTCCATTGACTTTCAGTAGCTTTGTGCAATGTCCAGAAGTGTTAAGAATGATTATGTCACCTCTGAACATGTATATTTTGATTGTGAACTAACCCTCTAATGAGTTGTTCTAAGTTTGGTGTGGAGGAAGTTTTCAAGGATCAAGAGAGGGAGATGATACAACATGATCAAGGAGAGTGAAAGCTCTAAGCTTGGGGATGCCCCGGTGGTTCACCCCTGCATATATCAAGAAGACTCAAGCGTCTAAGCTTGGGGATGCCCAAGGCATCCCCTTCTTCATCGACAACATTATCAGGTTCCTCCCCTGAAACTATATTTTTATTCCATCACAGCTTATGTGCTTTGCTTGGAGCGTCGGTTTGTTTTTGTTTTTGTGTTGTTTGAATAAAATGGATCCTAGCATTCACTTTGTGGGAGAGAGACACGCTCCACTGTAGCATATGGACAAGTATGTCCTTAGGCTCTACTCATAATATTCATGGCGAAGTTTCTTCTTTGTTAAATTGTTATATGGTTGGAATTGGAAAATGATACATGTAGTAATTTGCTAAAATGTCTTGGATAATGTGATACTTGGCAATTGTTGTGCTCATGTTTAAGCTCTTGCATCATATGCTTTGCACCCATTAATGAAGAAATACATAGAGCATGCTAAAATTTGGTTTGCATATTTGGTCTCTCTAAGGTCTAGATAATTTCTAGTATTGAGTTTGAACAACAAGGAAGACGGTGTAGAGTCTTATAATGTTTTCAATATGTCTTTTATGTGAGTTTTGCTGCACCGGTTCATCCTTGTGTTTGTTTCAAATAGCCTTTCTAGCCTAAACCTTGTATCGAGAGGGATTACTTCTCATGCATCCAAAATACTTGAGCCAACCACTATGCCATTTGTGTCCACCATACCTACCTACTACATGGTATTTCTCCGCCATTCCAAAGTAAATTGCTTGAGTGCCACCTTTAAATTTCCATTCTTCACCTTTACAATATATAGCTCATGGGACAAATAGCTTAAAAACTATTGTGGTATTGAATATGTACTTATGCACTTTATCTCTTAATAAGTTGCTCGTTGTGCGATAACCATGTTCACTGGGGACGCCATCAACTACTCTTTGTTGAATTTCATGTGAGTTGCTATGCATGTTCGTCTTGTCTGAAGTAAGAGCGATCTACCACCTTATGGTTAGAGCATGCATATTGTTAGAGAAGAACATTGGGCCGCTAACTAAAGCCATGATCCATGGTGGAAGTTTCAGTTTTGGACAATATCCTCAATCTCATATGAGAAAATTAATTGTTGTTACATGCTTATGCATAAAAGAGGAGTCCATTATCTGTTGTCTATGTTGTCCCGGTATGGATGTCTAAGTTGAGAATAATCAATAGCGAGAAATCCGATGCGAGCTTTCTCCTTAGACCTTTGTACAGGCGGCATAGAGGTACCCCTTTGTGACACTTGGTTAAAACATGTGCATTACGATGATCCCGGTAGTCCAAGCTAATTAGGACAAGGTGCGGGCACTATTAGTATACTATGCATGAGGCTTGCAACTTGTAAGATATAATTTACATGATACATATGCTTTATTACTACCGTTGACAAAATTGTTTCTTGTTTTCAAAATCAAAGCTCTAGCACAAATATAGCAATCGATGCTTTCCTCTTTGAAGGACCATTCTTTTACTTTTATTGTTGAGTCAGTTCACCTATTTCTCTCCATCTCAAGAAGCAAACACTTGTGTGAACTGTGCATTGATTCCTACATACTTGCATATTGCACTTGTTATATTACTCTATGTTGACAATATCCATGAGATATACATGTTACAAGTTGAAAGCAACCGCTGAAACTTAGTCTTCCTTTGTGTTGCTTCAATGCTTTTACTATGAATTATTGCTTTATGAGTCAACTCTTATGCAAGACTTATTGATGCTTGTCTTGAAGTACTATTCATGAAAAGTCTTTGCTATATGATTCACCTGTTTACTCATGTCATATACATTGTTTTGATCGCTGCATTCACTACATATGCTTTACAATAGTATGATCAAGGTTATGATGGCATGTCACTCCAGAAATTATCTTTGTTTATCGTTTACCTGCTCGGGACGAGCAGGAACTAAGCTTGGGGATGCTGATACGTCTCCGACGTATCGATAATTTCTTATGTTCCATGCCACATTATTGATGATATCTACATGTTTTATGCACACTTTATGTCATATTCGTGCATTTTCTGGAACTAACCTATTAACAAGATGCCGAAGTGCCAGTTTCTATTTTCTGCTGTTTTTGGTTTCAGAAATCCTAGTAAGGAAATATTCTCGGAATTGGACGAAATCAACGCCCAGGGTCCTATTTTGCCACGAAGCTTCCAGAAGACCGAATAGGAGACAAAGTGGGGCCACGAGGTGGCCACACCCTAGGGCGGCGCGGCCCAAGCCCTGGCCGCGCCGACCTGTAGTGTGGGCCCCTCGTGTGCCCCCTGACCTGCCCTTCCGCCTACAAATAGCCTTCGTCGCGAAACCCCCAGTACCGAGAGCCACGATACGGAAAACCTGCCAGAGACGCCGCCGCCGCCAATCCCATCTCGGGGATTCGGGAGATCGCCTCAGTCACCCTGCCGGAGAGGGGAATCATCTCCCGGAGGACTCTACGCCGCCATGGTCGCCTCCGGAGTGATGTGTGAGTAGTCTACCCCTGGACTATGGGTCCATAGCAGTAGCTAGATGGTTGTCTTCTCCCCATTGTGCTTAATTGTCAGGTCTTGTGAGCTGCCGAACATGATCAAGATCATCTATCTGTAATTCTATATGTTGCGTTTGTTGGGATCCGATGAATAGAGAATACTATGTTATGTTGATTATCAATTTATGTCTATGTGTTATTTATGATCTTGCATGCTCTCCGTTACTAGTAGATGCTCTGGCCAAGTAGATGCTTGTAACTCCAAGAGGGAGTATTTATGCTCGATAGTGGGTTCATGTCTCCGTGAATGCAGGAAGTGACAGAAATCTCTAAGATTATGGATGTGCTGTTGCCACTAGGGATAAAACATTGGTGCTATGTTCGAGGATGTAGTTACTGATTACATTACGCGCAATACTTAATGCAATTGTCTGTTGTTAGCAACTTAATACTGGAAGGGGTTCGGATGATAACCTGAAGGTGGACTTTTTAGGCATAGATGCATGCTGGATAGCGGTCTATGTACTTTGTCGTAATGCCCAATTAAATCTCACTATACTCATCATAATATGTATGTGCATGGTCATGCCCTCTTTATTTGTCAATTGCCCAACTGTAATTTGTTCACCCAACATGCTGTTTATCTTATGGGAGAGACACCTCTAGTGAACTGTGGACCCCGGTCCAATTCTCTATACTGAAATACAATCTACTGCAATCTTTGTTCTCTTTTTTACGCAAACAATCATCATCCACACTATACATCTAATCCTTTGTTACAGCAAGCCGGTGAGATTGACAACCTCGCTGTTTCGTTGGGGCAAAGTACTTGGTTTGTGTTGTGCAGGTTCCACGTTGGCGCCGGAATCCCTGGTGTTGCGCCGCACTACATCTCGCCGCCATCAACCTTCAACGTGCTTCTTGGCTCCTACTGGTTCGATAAACCTTGGTTTCATACTGAGGAAAAACTTGCCGCTGTACGCATCACACCTTCCTCTTGGGGTTCCCAACGGACGCGTGCTGTACGCGTATCATTAGTCTAATTTGAGATTGAAATTTTGTTTTCATATGTGACAAAACAAATATCGGTGCAACATCTTACAGCGATTTGTTTGTCATTTCCCATACAAAAATATATATATATATCCTTAGTTCTTCTAAAGTACTCAAGAATATTCTTACTGTCGTCCAATGATCATCATATGAATCATTCTGGTATATGCTCATAACACTTTATAGCACATGACATCTGATTGTGTACATATTATTCGTGATCTATAATCACTCATGTGTTTTTACTCATTGAGTGTCAGATACACTCAAGTCTTGTTAAAACTTAACATGACAAGAATATTTTCTTAATATTTTTATATTGAACTATTTCAATATCCATTCTATGTACTTTGACTTGAACATATTATGTGTTTCAATCTATCTTCATAGATCTTGACACAAAATTTGTTTCAGTCCATATCATTTTCATTGAAGTTAATTTTTCAATGAAACCTTTTAATCAAGTATGTAATTACATTATTTATAACCAACTATATGTCTTCTACATAAGTATTATAAATATGTCTCAGCGCTCGCACTTAATTTCTTGCAAATGCAAGCCTCTTCATCGTCTCTGATGAAATCAAAAACTCTTTGACTATTTCATCCAGTGAAGATTCAAACTCCGCTATACTTACTTCACCAAATTGAAGTTTGTATACCTATCTAGTATTCCACGGACCAGCAAAACTCTTGGTTGTATCTTGTATACACCTTTTAATACATACTTCTGATAAGTAATGTATTTTGCCATCCTACTAGCATATCTCATAAAAGAAATATGTAGTGATTACTAGAATAATCCACATAGACTATAAGCATTGCTACGGAAGATCTAATCTTATCGTAGTCAACTCTTTGAACTTTGTCGTAAACAATTTTTTGATAAGTCGAGCTTCTTTAAGGATATTCCATCCAAGTCCATCAATTTTATAGATCCATTTACTTTCAAAAAGTATTTATCTATCTTGGATTTCATGGCATATAGCCATTTTAACGGAGTCAGGGCCCATCATAACTTCTTTGTTTGTAGTTGGTTTATCATTGTTCAAAATCAATCCTTTGTTCACAAATCATTTATTTGATCACAAAGTAAACCATACCTACAAGGTTCAATATGTACTTCGATCTCCATGGCTAAAACACTTTGTAGTCTTGGGAGCCATGTTCGTCATGGTCGCTTCCGGAACCAATTTCCGATGCTGCGCTACTCTGATCATTATGCTCAGGTTCATAAACCTTATCAAGTTCTATTGTCCTCCCACTCAAATACTTCGCTAGAAAACAATTTCTTGGAAATAAGCAAGTAACATTAACAAACACTTTTGTCGTTTACTTCATAGTGGAAAGAATTCCCAATCAATTCTTTGGGATAACCAACAAAGACATTCATCCGATTTTGGTTGTTAACTTTTAGACCAAAATTTAAAGAAAGGACTATTAGGGTTTATACCCATGCCATAACTCGTATGGTGTCATTTCTACGGATCATGATGATGCTCTATTCAGTGTAAAAGCGGTAGTCACTAAAGCATAATCCACAAAAATATAATGGCGTCATAATATTTTATCTCATCATTAATCCAACAAGGCTTGGATACATCTCTCGGATACTATATCATCATTATGATGCTCCAAGAAATGTGAGTTGTAGAACAATTTCATGACTCTCTTAGATGTTCGCTAAAACTCGTAATTCAAATATTTTCACCATGATCCAATCATAGATATTTGACTTTTCTATTACGATGATTTCCACTTCATGCTGAAATTTATTTGAATCCATTCAAATGTTTCAAACTTCTTTCTTATTGAATATATCCACATATATATACTCAATTCATTGTTGAAAGTTTTCATGAAGTAGAAGAATCTCCCGCACACAACTATGCCCAGTGAACCACATACATCATCATGTATTTTTCACTAAGTTAGTTGCCCGTTCAACTCTTGGCCTATGAACGGTATTTTAATCATTCTCTTTAGAAAAGATTTGCAAGCGCCAAATGATTCAAAAAATCAAATGACTCCAAAATCCATTTGCATGGAGTTCCTTCATGCGTTCCTTTCTAACATGACCTAAATGGCGGTTCCACAAATACGTGGAATTCAAATCATTTGCCTTATGGCATTTTAGCGTCAGTGTTATGTATGTGTGTTTCACCATCTATCTATCTATTATATAATTAAAACAGAAGACAATGAATGGCTAGGATAACGCAAGAAATATCAACGGAACGGATTAATTATTCTGCTAGGATCCGCGTCCGGGAGACCATCACGCGTAAAGCTTGATGGATGGATTTCCTAATTAAGCGGAGTAGATAAGGACGTACTAACTCGGCAAACAACATGTTAGTTCTCAACGCTTGGCTAATCAAAACGGTGCAACACATCTATATACGCGTTCACGGTGCTCCAATTCCAGGGAATCGTAGTCATCACGGCAAGTATCCAATACACGCCGGAGGTGATCAATACGCCGCCGATGACACGCTACCGTCCAGCACTCCGGCGGAGATGGTTCATACACGCCGACGACAGGCCGGCCTTGGCGAATTAAAGTCACGACCGCAAGAATCCAATACATGCCAAAGATGATCTATACGTGCCGAGGACGTGCTGACAGCCGGCGAATTGAAGTCACGACGACAAGTATCCAATTATCGCCCGAGATGCAGAGCGCCCCATGAAAAATTAAAGGTACTGCAGCGGCATAGTGGTTATAACTAATATTCGTGTGAACCTCTTCATGCATGTTGATAATTTATGCTTATTTCTTGAGAGAACACCTTCATGCTACCATGACATCAATGTTAGAGCTACAAACGGAAGAGTACTACACAGCTCCATAGTCCACTCGAGCATATCGGCCATCACCGCCATGGTCGACCACGTTATTCATCCATCCAAAGGTAAAGTTTTCAATAGTTGAGATTAAATTGCTCCCGTTTTTATGTCAACAATCGATTTGTGATGTTTATCCTTCACTAACACTAGGCAGATATTTTAGCAATCACTTTTGGAAGTTGTCCACAATGGAGAAGTCTTACATCTGTTTCGCTGGTCAATCTAGATTTAGAATAAGCGGAGCCACGCATGGATGGTTGTCCAACAGCAACCCGCATTTGTTCATCGAGCTAATATCGAAACGGCAGCGTCCCCAGCAAGGCTGCAACGGCCACGTTCGGTCACAGGAGACGGCCGCAATGATTTGGACGATATTCGCATGGATGGAGTGTCAAGGAATATCAAGGCCCCTGCGTCTATGGCAAGGTCTACGACTAGCCGAAAATGACCATGCATGTGGCGGAGAGGCGGCACACATACCACGACGGCAAGAGAAGTTTGAGTCCGATTATTTTCTAATCACACATGTATACTTCAGTTCAGTGTCTTATTCCATCAGAAGTATGGCTCGAGCTTTTAGGAGGACCGTTCAATCCATCAGGTATTCAGGTAAATTCCAATAGGTCTTCCTTGAATTAACATGCGGGCAAGAGTCCAAGAGTAACTTATTCGTATCAAAAAGTTCGCTCATACAAAAGCCTGAAGATGCACATTATGAAAAGGAGAGTAATTACTTCCCAGTAAGAAGTCAAGCCTTCTGGTATTCAGGTGAGTAGGCATGGAAGCATATGCAGGAAAATTTTCATTGGTCAAGGAAGGCGAATGAGAATGCGAACATTCATGACTTAGTTCAGAATTGAGACATCTGTGTTTCGGTTTAAAATTCATGGAGAATTTTCTCAAAAAGTTCTATGATGCGGGAGGAGTGGAATAAAAAAGGAAAACAAAAGATCAATACAACAATATATACAACAGTTTTAGCCAACTTTTGTTTGTGAATATGTGACAACTAAGAAAGAGGAGAATTGACGGGATATACACATGTGGCTCCTTCTTCACCCATGCTTACAAAGAGAAGCATTACGCTGAGAGGTCATAGTGAAACTAAACCAGCGCCTCCGCTAAAATCACAACGGACAAGCCAGGTTTTATGCCATAATCCGAGGAGGCATAATAAGATGAACATAATACAAAAGATGATCGGATCTACAACGCGGATTGTTTTGTGGTAGTCTCCTTATAAGGTTTGCCCGTGGCACATAGTCAAATGTGCATGTTCATGTGGAGGAAAGAGGGACATATATAAATTAGGATAATGAATCGTCATGGATATTCTGTTTGGCCTAAACACGATGGACTTTATGGGCAGAAACAACACAATTAACCATGAAAAAGTATACTTAATTAGGCGCATGTGGTGGCAATACTAGGAATAGGATTTTTCATGTGGATGGCCATAGTGCAAATGAACAAAAAAAATCCCGATTCTTAAAATTTATATGTAGGGGTTGATGCACAAGAACTGTAGAACAAAGCATACGAGGTAAGACTTAATGTCAAGTAAAATAAATTAACTCTTCATCATATATTTAATTTAGAATACAAATAGCCACGGGAACAAACTAACTCAATATAACATCTAGCCGCGCAGATGCGCGGGTCATCCTGCTAGTTAAGATTTATAATAACTTATCCATCGTACATGGAGTAATGTCATAATTTGAACAACTCATTGTTTTCATTTGACCAGAGCAAAATAACAATTATTAAGTTCTTTATTATAAATTCTAAGGGCTAGATAGAATGCCAACGACGAACATAATAACACTTTATTTTGTTCCAGACGTGTATTCCTATCATATTCCTTGTCAGTCACTTAGGCCATTGTATTCTTGTATTGTGTTGTTTTGTATGACACTTCATACCAACCAATATAGTACTAATACCCAAGAATTTCATAGTGTGACCTAACTAGGAATACAACCATAACATGTATATCATTTATATACACCTGAGCTAGACTTTCTAGTCTTTTCTTTCTTTCTGCCAAAATATCTTTTGCAGTTTCTCTTTTAGCTTTCCTCATTATTCAGAAAAACACTTCAACATCAATAACTTCTAGGTTTGTTGGTCAAATACCAATAACCTTGAGGTTCTTACTTTGAAGTTGATCATCATATGACAAGTGTTCCGGATTTCTCTATTAATAACCTTTTAATATGATGAACAATTTCACTCATAATTTTATCCATCATATCATGACGAATTTTTGAGACCATGTCTGTACATGCTAGGCTCGTAAAGTTTAACCTTAGTATTCGCATGTGCAAATCTGGCTTGTACCCGTTGTAAGCACATGTAGAATCTATAACACCCGATCATCACGTGATGCTTCGAAACGACGAGTCTTAGCAACGGTGCATACTAAGGACAATCACTTCATGGATATGCGAATATCGTTAGTTCCCCAATAGTTGGAGGATTGGGACGCCTTGCGTCTTCAACCTTCGTACATTCCCATAAAACTTATGATTTTATGTAGTCTCACCAAAATATATTCTATCATCTTGCAATAAGGTCTTAGATATCACATATATCTCATACCTTGATTATTTCTGAAAACTAAATTTTCAGCTCCTTACTTTTCAAACAAATTTGAACTTCAAGTTTCACGGAGACAAGATAACTTTAGGTACTAATTGAAACCATAGCTCTTTGAATCAACTATGTGAGGTTTACTAAAAGTTTGCAATAGGACTTAATCAATACTTGATTCTTTAACAATACGGTACCAATCCGTAAAGTTTCTTGTCAGATTTTAACAGTATTTCTATCTCAATAACAAGACTAGTGCATGGTAGAAAGCGGATGCCAATACTACAAAATTAATACAAAATACTACTCAGACTATGTTTATGATAATTAGTTCATGTTTTAATCTAATTACCGATGAACTCCCACTTAATACAACATCCCTCATAGTTGTTAAGTGGTTCACGATCCAAATCTACTACACCAAAACCGATCATCACGTGAGATGATGTAGCTTCAATGGTGAACATCAATCATGTTGATCATATCATCCATATGACTCGTGTTCAACCTTTCGGTTTCCGTTGTCCCGAGGCCATGTCTGTACATGCTAGCTTGTCAAGCAAACCCAAGTATTCCGCGTGTGCAACATGGCTTACACCCGTTGTATGTAATCGTTGAATCTATCACATCCGATCATCACGAGATGCTTCGAAACGACGAACTGTACAACGGTGCATACGAGGGGAGAACACTTTATTATCTTGATATTAATGTGAGGGATCATCTTATAATGCTACCGTCGCGATCTAAGCAAAATAAGATGCATAAAGGATTAACATCACATGCAATTCATATGTGATATGATATGGCCCTTTAGTCTTTGCACCTTCGATCTTCATCTCCAAAGCACGGACATGATCTCCATCATCAACGGGCATGATCTCCATCATCGTCGGCGTAGCGTCAAGGTTCATGGCGCCGTCTTCATGGTTGTTCACCTCATGTAGCAACTATTACAACTACTTTGAAATACTACTCAACATGAAATTTAAAGACAACCATAAGGCTCCTGCCGGTTGCCACAATACAATAATGATCATCTCACACATATTCATCATCACATTATGGCCATATCACATCACCAAACCCCTGCAAAAACAAGTTAGACGTCTCTAATTTGGTTTGCATATTTTACGTGGTTTAGGGTTTTCGAGTAAGATCTAATCTACATACGAACATGAACCACAACGGTGATACTAGTGTTGTCAATAGAAGAGTAAATTGAATCTTCACTATAGTAGGAGAGACAGACACCCGCAAAGCCTCTTATGCAATACAAGTTGCATGTCGAACGAGGAACAAGTCTCATGAACGCGGTCATGTAAAGTTAGTCCGAGCCGCTTCATCCCACTATGCCACAAAGATGCAAAGTACTCAAACTAAAGATAACAAGAGCATCAACGCCCACAAAACCATTGTGTTCTACTCGTGCAACCATCTATGCATAGACACGGCTCTGATACCACTGTAGGGATTCGTTGCATAGAAAACAAAAAATTTCCTACCGCGAGAATGCAATCCAAGCCAAGATGCAATCTAGAAGACGGGAGCAACGAGGGGATGATCAAGACTAACCCTTGAAGATTTCCAAAGCCTATAAGAGTAGGCTCTTATTGCTGCGGTAGACGATCACTTGCCGCTTGCAAAAGCGCGTAGAAGATCTTGATCACGGTGCCACAATCGGGCAGCACCTCCGTACTCGGTCACACGTTCGGTGTTGATGAAGACGACGTCCTTCTCCCCGTTCCAGCGGGCAGCAGAAGTAGTAGCTCCTCCTTGAATCCGGCAGCACGATGGCGTGGTGGCGGTGGCGGTGGAGATCTCCGGCGGAGCTTCGCCAAGCGTGCGGGAGAAGAGGAGGAGAGAGGGGGCGGCTAGGGTTTGGGAGAGGGGGTGGCCGGCCACCTAGGGGTGCGGCCAAGCTATGGGCTTGTGGTGGTCAGCCCCCTCTCCTATGCCCCTCATTATATAGGTGGAAGCCCCAAGTGTTGGACTACAAGTCTTCGAATAAGACCCGAACCAAAAACCTTCCATGTGTAGGGAAACCTACCCAAGGTGGGAATCCCACTTGGGGTGGGATTCCCCCCTTCCATGAGGGGGGTTGGCCGGCCACCCTTGGGGAGTCCACCTTGGACTCCTCCCCTTTAGGGTTGGCTGGCCATGCAAGGTGGAGTCCCTCCGGGACTCTACTTTCCATGGTGATTTCTTCCGGACTTTTCTAGAACCTTCTAGAACCTGCCATAAATGCACCGGATCATTTCCAAACTTGGAATATGACTTCCTATATATGAATCTTATTCTCCGGACCATTCCGGAACTCCTCGTGATGTCCGGGATCTCATCCGGGACTCCGAACAAATATTCGAACTCCATTCCATATTCAAGTTCTACCATTTCAACATCAAACCTTAAGTGTGTCACCCTACGGTTCGCGAACTATGCGGACATGGTTGAGTACTCACTCCGACCAATAACCAATAGCGGGATCTGGAGATCCATAATGGCTCCCACATATTCAACGATGACTTCAGTGATCGAATGAACCATTCACATACGATACCAATTCCCTTTGTCACGCGATATTTTACTTGTCCGAGGTTTGATCATCGGTATCACTCTATACCTTGTTCAACCTCGTCTCCTGACAAGTACTCTTTACTCGTACCGCGGTATGTGGTCTCTTATGAACTTATTCATATGCTTGCAAGACATTAGACGACATTCCACCGAGAGGGCCCAGAGTATATCTATCCGTCATCGGGATGGACAAAACCCACTGTTGATCGATATGCCTCAACTCATACTTTCCGGATACTTAATCCCACCTTTATAACCACCCATTTACGCAGTGGCATTTGGTGTAATCAAAGTACCTTTCCGGTATAAGTGATTTACATGATCTCATGGTCATAAGGACTAGGTAACTATGTATCGAAAGCTTATAGCAAATAACTCAATGACATGATCTTATGCTATGCTTAATTGGGTGTGTCCACTACATCATTCATATAATGATATAACCTTGTTATTAATAACATCCAATGTTCATGATTATGAAACTAATCATCCATTAATCAACAAGCTAGTTAAGAGGCATACTAGGGACTCTTTGTTGTCTACATATCACACATGTACTAATGTTTCGGTTAATACAATTATAGCATGATATATAAACATTTATCATAAACATAAAGATATATAATAACCACTTTTATTATTGCCTCTTGGGCATATCTCCTTCACATAGTATAGCTGGTAAGTTTCCATGCCCAGTGTGCAGGCACGAACTAGAATCCAGGCACCTAAAATCTGGACACAAATATGTTGCCTTTGACAAACACCGCAAGTTCCTCAGACCAGGGTATCGGTTCAGATCTGACAAGAAGAACTTCACGAAAGGCGTAGTTGTGCTTGAACATAAAGAAATACCAAAGTTCGATGGTGCAACTGTTGATGCTGAGCTACGTGCTCTCCATCCTAGTAAGGAACCCGGCCACCAATTTGAGGGATATGGTATAACGCACAACTGGACTCACAAAGCAGGCATAACAGAGCTCGAGTATTACAAGGACCTTGAACTTCCCCATAATATCGATATGATGCACACCGAAAAGAATTGCGGGGAGGCATTCCTTAACACCTGCTGCAACATACCAGGCAAGTCAAGAGATAATGTTTCAGCTAGAGTCGATATTGAGGAGATATGTGACAGGGTGGCTCTACACATGCAGCCTCCTGAGGGCAATCGAAAAGGTTGGTTAAAGCCGCATGCCAAGTACTGTCTTGATAGCGCCGACAAGAAGGAGGCATTTAAGTGGCTCAAATATGACATGATGTTCCCTGATGGTTATTGTTCGAATATGAGTAAGGGAGTCAATCTTGCTACAGGAAAAATAAACGGGCTCAAGAGTCACGACTATCATATATGGATTGAGCGGCTGATGCCGGTGATGCTTCGAGGGTATCTCCCCGATCATGTCTGGCGAGTGCTTGCGGAGGTGAGCCATTTTTTCCGCACGGTCTGTGCTAAGCAGATATGTACCGAGGTGATTGAGAAGCTGCAGGAGCAAGTGCCGGACATGCTATTGATACACGTACAGCACGCGTCCGTTGGGAACCCCAAGAGGAAGGTGTGATGCGTACATCGGCAAGTTTTCCCTCAGTAAGAAACCAAGGTTTATCGAACCAGTAGGAGCCAAGAAGCACGTTGAAGGTTGATGGCGGCGAGATGTAGTGCGGCGCAACACCAGGGATTCCGGCGCCAACGTGGAACCTGCACAACACAACCAAAGTACTTTGCCCCAACGAAACAGTGAGGTTGTCAATCTCACCGGCTTGCTGTAACAAAGGATTAGATGTATAGTGTGGATGATGATTGTTTGCAGAAAACAGTAGAACAAGTATTGCAGTGGATTGTATTCGATTAAAAGAATGGACCGGGGTCCACAGTTCACTAGTGGTGTCTCTCCCATAAGATAAATAGCATGTTGGGTGAACAAATTACAGTTGGGCAATTGACAAATAGAGAGGGCATGACCATGCACATACATGATATGATGAGTATAGTGAGATTTAATTGGGCATTACGACAAAGTACATAGACCGCTATCCAGCATGCATCTATGCCTAAAAAGTCCACCTTCAGGTTATCATCCGAACCCCTTCCAGTATTAAGTTACAAACAACAGACAATTGCGTTAAGTATGGTGCGTAATATAATCAATAACTACATCCTCGGACATAGCATCAATGTTTTATCCCTAGTGGCAACAGCACATCCATAACCTTAGGGGTTTCTGTCACTCCCCCAGATTCACGGAGACATGAACCCACTATCGAGCATAAATACTCCCTCTTGGAGTTACAAGCATCAACTTGGCCAAAGCATCTACTAGTAACGGAGAGCATGCAAGATCATAAACAACACATAGATTGATAATCAACATAACATAGTATTCTCTATCCATCGGATCCCAACAAACACAACATATAGCATTACAGATAGATGATCTTGATCATGTTAGGCAGCTCACAAGATCCGACAATGAAGCATAATGAGGACAAGACAACCATCTAGCTACTGCTATGGACCCATAGTACAGGGGTGAACTACTCACTCATCACTCCGGAGGCGACCATGGCGGTGAAGAGTCCTCCGGGAGATGATTCCCCTCTCCGGCAGGGTGCCGGAGGCGATCTCCTGAATCCCCCGAGATGGGATTGGCGGCGGCGGCGTCTCTGGAAGGTTTTCCGTATCGTGGCTCTCGGTACTGGGGGTTTCGCGACGAAGACTATTTGTAGGCGGAAGGGCAGAGTCGGGAGAGTCACGAGGGGCCCGCACGCTAGGCCAGCGCGGCCAGGGCTTGGGACGCGCCGCCCTAGTGTGGCGCCGCCTCGTGGCCCCACTTCGTCTTCTCTTCGGTCTTCTGGAAGATTCGTGTGAAAATAGGCCCCTGGGCGTTTATTTCGTCCAATTCCGAGAATATTTCCTTACTAGGATTTCTGAAACCAAAAACAGCAGAAAACAGCAACTGGATCTTCGGCATCTCGTTAATAGGTTAGTGCCGGAAAATGCATAAATATGACATAAAGTATGCATAAAACATGTAGATATCATCAATAATGTGGCATGGAACATAAGAAATTATCGATACGTCGGAGACGTATCAGCATCCCCAAGCTTAGTTTCTGCTCGTCCCGAGCAGGTAAACGATAACAAAGATAATTTCTGGAGTGACATGCCATCATAACCTTGATCATACTATTGTAAGCATATGCAATGAATGCAGCGATCAAAACAATGTAAATGACATGAGTAAACAAATGAATCATATAGCAAAGACTTTTCATGAATAGTACTTCAAGACAAGCATCAATAAGTCTTGCATAAGAGTTAACTCATAAAGCAATAATTCAAAGTAGAGGTATTGAAGCAACACAAAGGAAGATTAAGTTTCAGCGGTTGCTTTCAACTTGTAACATGTGTATCTCATGGATAGTTGTCAATGTAAAGTAATATAACAAGTGCAATATGCAAGTATGTAGGAATCAATGCACAGTTCACACAAGTGTTTGCTTCTTGAGGTGGAGAGAGATAGGTGAACTGACTCAACAATAAAAGTAGAAGAAAGGTCCTTCAAAGAGGAAAGCATCGATTGCTATATTTGTGCTAGAGCTTTGATTTTGAAAACAAGAAACAATTTTGTCAACGGTAGTAATAAAGCATATGTGTTATGTAAATTATATCCTACAAGTTGCAAGCCTCATGCATAGTATACTAATAGTGCCCGCACCTTGTCCTAATTAGCTCGGATTACCTGGATTATCATCGCAATGCACATGTTTTAACCAAGTGTCACAAAGGGGTACCTCTATGCCGCATGTACAAAGGTCTAAGGAGAAAGCTCGCATTGGATTTCTCGCTATTGATTATTCTCAACTTAGACATCCATACCGGGACAACATAGACAACAGATAATGGACTCCTCTTTTATGCATAAGCATTCAACAACAATTAATTTTCTCATATGAGATTGAGGATATTTGTCCAAAACTGAAACTTCCACCATGGATCATGGCTTTAGTTAGCGGCCCAATGTTCTTCTCTAACAATATGCATGCTGTAACCATTAAATAAGTGGTAAATCTCCCTTACTTCAGACAAGACGGACATGCATAGCAACTCACATGATATTCAACAAAGTGTAGTTGATGGCTGATGGCGTGTAACTCACACGTTCGTTGGGAACCCCAAGAGGAAGGTATGATGCGCACAGCAGCAAGTTTTCCCTCAGAAAGAAACCAAGGTTTATCAAACCAGGAGGAGCCAAGAAGCACGTGGAAGGTTGATGGTGGCGGGATGTAGTGCGGCGCAACACCAGGGGGGGATGCACAGCTCCTTCTAGCTGACATTCCCTCTGCTTCTGGCTAAGTGGCTTCACAGTCTATGGACGAGGAGGAGGACACTAGGGAGGAGGAGGAGACTAGGGAGGAGGAGGAGACAGAGGAGGAGTCTAGGGATGAGGAGGCTTCGACGGAGATGGCTCCGAAGAAGTTGCAGATTCGTGGGGAAGCGCAGGTTCCCGATGAGAGTAAGGAACCTGCTACGGAGGATGACAAGTGGCTCCTTGTCCCAGGAAAGATAGAGTAAGTAGTAAGGTGATTTCATTTTCGTTATGACACTTAGCATTTTCTAATGTTTGATAATTGTGCAGAAATTTCACATATACGGGGAAGAATGTCCGCGTGCCAGGGAGTCTGATTGGAGCTGCTATTAGGAAGTACTGGCCGGGGATCTACACTCCGGTCCTTGGGGGCGAGTCCAAGCTAGCCTATAGTTGGGAAGACTTTGAGATAGCGCATTACCCTGGCTTTACTTCCGCCGCCGACGCCGTGATCAAGAAGTTTTGGGTACGTAATGCATACTCTTTGGGTTTCGTTCATATGTAGTTGATAACCCCACCGTGATAACTCATGCCTCTCACACTTTCTGTTATGCTTGATTGCAGCGCAATTATAGGGTGGCGACTGAGCATAAGGAGAGGGCGGACATGATCCTCCGTAACATGTGTCGGAAGTTGACACGGCAGCAGTGGTACAACCAGAGGATCACATGCATCAGCCACTTCTATGCTGAGCAGGGCGTAAGGTACACAAAGCCTGAGATTGTGCAGGGACTCGCCCCGGCTATGACGATAGAGGACTTCATGTCGGTAAGTAATTGTCAATGCGATTCTTTGTACTGCGGCTAACTTGCAATTATATTGTTTGTTCTTCAAATGAGTTTTGATTTTGCAGGTTGTACCACATTGGGCTGATAATAATAAGAGGGCCGCCTTCATGGAGTTGGTCAAGAATTGGGTCGGCGAAAACCCCGATTTCAAGGCCGTGAGCGACCGGAACAAGGTCAACCGTGGGCATCAGGGAACACACAGTGCGGGGAGCAGCAGCACCGATCGCTATCGGGACCGTCTGGTACATATAAAAATGGAACAAGCTGCATTTTTTTGATTTTCGATGATATGTATAACATTTGTTTTGTGATGCAGGGGAAGAAGCTCGGGAGGGAACTTGGTGAGATGGAAGCGTGGACGCACATGAAGCTGGTGACGCCCGGTCCGAACGAGCCTCGGCCCGCGCCTGAGATGTACTACGGCAAGGCCAAAGAGAGCAAGGAAAAATACTGCGAGGAGTACGCCAAGCTCCATCTAGAGGTGGAGGACCCTATGACCGAGCCGGTCGACGAGGTGGCGATGATGCTGGCGGGGTCCGGCCAGCCGCATGGACGTCCTGCCTGCCTTGCTGGGGGTTTCAAGCCTCAGAGGAACTTCACGCAGATCAAGGCTACCCTCCCCTCCGGCAGCTACGCTACCTCCTCGCGGACTACATGCCGTTCTCGGGCAGAGGTAGATGTAAGTCATCCACATTTTCATCCTATGTTTTGACTCTTGTTCCTGAATGGCTATGTTGATGAGACGCATTATTTCTGAAATTGTAGACTCAGCTCGAGGAGGCCTATGCAGTAGCTTACGAGGAGTATCTCGAGAAGATTAAGGAGCATGACCTTGTGAAAGATGCATATGTCCAGTGGACGAGCAACCAGATGGCGGTAAGTTTCAATCTCTATGGTTGCAAAACATCGTAAGTCCCCATGTTTGAATCTGAGCTATCTCTTCCGTTTCTTGCAGAGTTTAACTCGGTTCATGATGACTGGAGTGCGAGAGGAACCACTCCCAGAGCCACCTCATCCGGGGCCGACGTCAGTGTTCCCGTCCAAGGAGGAGTTCTATTGCACGTACAAGCGTCAGCGTCAGTTGACCCCGGTAAGTTGCTAACTTGGTGTTACATGGCTAAGTTGCTAACTCCCTCCAACATGTAGGGATTGGGAGAATCCGGGAATGACGCTCCTGATGGTACGCCGATGCACCCCGGTCGCTGTTCTCCTGGTGCTTCTGCCGAACCTCGGCATGGTTCTGCTTCCGGTGGCTCTCGTCGTGGTTCTACCTCCCCGAGCACCGTCGAAGTAGTGCGGCCTCGCTTCACCCACTCAGAGCTAGATCAGTACTCGGGTCTGGGTGGTGCACTACCATAGTTTCTACATTGTACTAGCACATGATGACACGCTCCATCTTTGTAGTGGATCCCGTGTATGTACCATGGTCTTGTATGCTATATTTGTGCTATTTGTGAGATTTGATGCTATATTTGTGAGATTTGGTGCTATACGGTGATATCTTTGTGCTCTATGGTGCTATACATGTTACTGGACATTCAATGTTATAATATGTCCATTTTGTGCGATTTTCTGAGCTAATTGAGCCAAAATGGCAAAAAACTGAAAAAAACTGTGTCGGCACAGGCCCCGGCACAGCCGGCCCAGTTTCGCGCGTTTTTTTTTTCCAGTTCAAATTGTCACGGTTTGCCGCCGGATCTGGGAAATAAAAGGTGAAACTATGCCGACGGTGCACAGTTGGGCGCGTTGACGGCAGCCGGCGTGACGGCGGATTGGGTGTGCCGACGGTGGGGCGGCCGACGGCCACCGTCCAGCCGTCGGCGTACGCCTGTGCCGACAGTGTCCTCCTACGCCGACGATGTCTGCGCAGACCCCGACGCCTGCCTGTGCCGACGAGGCTACGCCGACGGTCACCGTCGGCAGAGCCGGTGCCGACGATGAAGTGTACTGTGCCGATGGTGCGGGCCGTCGGCGTAGCAGTTTGTTCCCGTAGTGGCTGCATACTCTGGTAACATTACTAATGAATCACGAAGTCGATTTCTTGGATGTCTACCCTCAATTGTTAACAAGGTTTAAGTATGCAATTTGGCTTCAATGGTTCTGCACAAAGTGTGTGCAAAATTAGGAAAACTACTGCGTGCACTGGGACAACTGCTTTCGTTCATCGCTGGAATTATGAAAGGAGCTAGCTAGCTAAACATTCTTACCTTCCACCGTGGATCGTTTTGCTTTTGTTCAGAACATGGAGCATCAGACCTAGCGATGACTTTGTATATTATTGCTAGAAACCTATCATAGCGGCCTTGCAAATGCGAGGGCATCACCTTCAGTATGTTGAATATTCACATTATGCATATTGGAAAAACTCTTTCGGTCGAAGTGTTCAAGGTTAGGATTGCATAAGTTTTCAAAAAGTCGGATGGGTAAAATGCAAAAAAAATCTTCTATGGCTGAACCACAATGTCAGTTGTCGTTTGGACGACGCAAAGGATGCCCAATTTTTTGGCTCCCGACCAGGTGATCGACGCCTAGCGTTCCATTATTTTTAAAACCCGCATATTTCTTTTAGAGCTCTGCAATATATTTCTTGCATATGCCTTGATTCCTACGTAGCCATCTAATATAATAATCATCGTGTATGTTCTCCAAACATATCTAAATAAGCTCACCCTGCAAATCCTAACATAGCTTTATTAGACCAAGAACTAAATAATACATGTAGACTGTAATGCTATGATGTGCATTTTCTAGCATGTATTCTGGCATATTTATAATCCTCAATCATGTCTTTTAATTTCTTTGATATTTGTATTAGCTCGTTTTAATATAAAGTTGAAAAATGCGTACATCGATATCTATAAGCATTTACTGGAAAATCTGCAATAGAATGTGTATTTTTCCATTGGTATTTGTATCTAATCTACTCATATGAGACTGCTCTGCGGTATTGATACAGTGCAGTTTCCGACCATGCTTCAACTGGGCTACCAATTCTTCTTTCTTTAGTGAACGTATGTCCCCCATTTCGAAAAAAATACATATTTTTTTAAGGGTATCAGTTTTACTTTTTTTCTATCTAACGGATGCAGTGGTGCGAATATGAATTTTTTGTTCCACATCTGATCCAATATAGAAGTTTAGATGAAACGTGTTGGAGTTAACCGTATATCGAACTCTTTCTAATAAAGTTTTTGTAACTTGAAGTCATATATCACATCCATACGTGCTCACGTACACGTCGCGTATCCGGGAGTGACTCTAATACTCCCTCCATTTCACGAAAGTTCTCCGAGATTTGTTAAAATTTAAATATATCTAGACACTATCTAGTATGTAGATACATCTAAATTTTGTTAAATTACAAATAAATTTTATGAGACATAGGGAGTATATGAATCCGACTATTTATTTGTATGTATGTAACTATTAAATCTTGCAATCTCGTTAAATCAATTATATATTCAGCTATCTAAATTATTAGTATGCTGCGGATTAATCGGGGTGTCTCTATTACACATCTGTATGTTCTTTTAGTATATAATAGATAAATAGATTTGTATAGTTTGCTTAATTTTAAGAATGTTTTATAAATTTTATAAATTTCTCTGACAAATTTCAAGAGGTATTTGCCTTTCCTTATATAGGCACGATGGATATGAGACCATTGTTTGTCCGTTATTTTTTGCCCTTTAACAACGCCCGCGCTAGTTACACGGCTTCATGTGACGACTTATCTGGTACCGGATCGGTCTGTCACGTCTAATGTGTTATTTAATCTATAACTTTGATTAAATTGTAGCCACACATTATTTATCTAACCGTCTTAATAATTTGGATGATGTGGATTAATATGGTGTCTCTATAAAAACATCCGTATTTTACTTTTAGTATATAATAGATTTGCCGCGGCGACGTGCCCTTGGTTGTTAGACTGATTGTCATAGTATTTTAAAGTACCACAACATATAATCATCTGAAATACATAAGTGTTGGTGTTGGTGGGGAAGAATTGATTAAAAAACGTAGAAGTGGTACTCTAGCGGCACGGTTCAGAATTTTTCCCTAGCACACCTAGGTGATCGTGAAGCGGTGAAGAAAGAGGATAGTATGAACAAAAAAAACACCGGATGATCGTAAGGTGATGGAAAAAAAGAGGATAGCCTGACAAGGTGCACCAGTTGAAAGATGTGACGTATGAGGGAGCAAGTTTTCCAGAGATATCGAAAAAGGCAGTAATATTTTTGTCATCTAAAAGAGGCGGTGGATTGTGGATTTATTCCGGAGTTGCTACAAAAGAAAATGGTAGTATTTCTCCGGCTGAAAGAGGCAGCATGTGATGAAGTAAGTATGTCTTTCTGATTGTACCGTAGGACTATGTAATTGTATTTTTGACGGACAATGGACTAAGTATATTTTTTCGATGGTACTATAGGAGGACAAAACATTATTAGGTTCCTCGAGTTCTAATGGTAGTAGGTTTTTGTTCCATAGGGGTGTTCGAGATCGAACACTCTCAGTGGGTTTCCTAATACTACTCCTGGTCATGATCCTTTTTTTTCCTTTACCTTTTAATTGTTTTTATAAAAAAAGACTATTCCTGTAATAATGGAAAGGCCTGCGCTAGGAACCAGCTGGGATCAGCCGGGTTGATAGACGTTGGATGCGACCATGTCTACACAAAACGATATGTCGCTTACTCGCTTTTCATCTCTGCACGGAAGATTCGTTGTGAATTTGGCCATACGTTTCAGACGCTACGACAGAGAAATGCGTGAGCAATGACCAATCCCGACAACTCCAAAAAAAATTGCATGATGCGCCACACGTGGGTAGAGCCCACAAAACCCACCACGTTCACTTCTTTCGTCTCTATTTTTAACTGGTGTGTCTACTCTCTAGTCTCAAATGGGTAAGATTATTCTTTTCTAAAGATTCTCTATTTATATCACATTTCTTTTTATTTTAAATTTCAAATAGAGGTTCTACATTCATGTCCTATTTTTTCTATATCCATTACATGACATACCAAAAATAGATTTTTAAAAAATATGAGAACCCTTTGCGGTAAACATATCCAACAAACTTGGCTGACGTATCCAACAGTATAAAAATTCGTATGTAGCAGAGTGATTTTTAATTTTTCATTATCTCTTTGCCAATAGACCTAACAAATCCTTTCCAGCAAAACTCGAGAACATATCCAACATTATGAAAATTTGTATGTGGCATTTAAAAAATCTCAATTTTCATCATCTTTTGTCAACAAACACAAATATTTTTTCAACAAAACTCACCAACATATACCCAACATTATGAAAATTCATATGTAGCATCGAAATAAAATCTCATTTTTCATCATCTATTTGTCAATAAACTCAAATATTTTTTCCAACAAAACTCCCGAGCTATCAAACATTACAAAAATTCTTATGTAGCAGCAAAATGTAATCTCATATTTCATCATCTATTTGTCAATAAACTAAAATATTTTTTCCAACAAAACTCGCCAACGTATCCAACATTATGAAAATTCATATGTAGTATTAAAGAAAATGTTATTTTTTGATCATCTCTTTGCCAACGCGTCCAAAATCATTTACAACAAAACTCGCCTAGGTATCCAAGAATATAATAAATCGTATGTAGCATAGTTGAAAAACCAATTTTCATCAAAAAGCCCGTGTAGAAATTTGAAGAGTAATGCAGTAATTTCTTTGTGCTCCAAACAGAAAAAGAAGAGTTGTGTAGCAAATCATCGGATCAATTTCCGTCACTGCTCGCCAGAGGAGGCACAATCTTGAGAGCTCGTGATGAGAAGGCGCTAGGTTCCCGCTGCAAACTACGGTTCGGCGCGACCGTGAGGTCTGCCGGTGCCGCTACTACCGGCCATGTCGAGCCCGCTTGTCTGCCGCCATGCCCGCGACAAGGTCGCCGGGCAGAGCGCCTGCTGCATGCACAGTTAGAGTATCAACCCTTTTTTATTGTGAGATAAGTTGGAGTGCCAACCGGTGGCCGATTTTAATCAGGCCCGGTTGTGTCTGTGCGGTGCTTAGTTTGGACCGGCTGGCATCCTGGCCTACATATGGGCCACTTAACCGCGCACGAGTAGGTCAGCTGCCCAAAGCTCCGCCGCCGTTTCTCCTCGATCTTCGCCCCCGTACACGTGAGGATGGATCCGACGGAAGCCCTGCCCGACGACGCGCTCGCCAACATCCTCCGCCGCCTCGAGCCCTGCGACCTCGCCGCCTCCCGCTGCGTGCGCAAGGCGTGGTGCGCCGTCGTCGACGCCCATCGGCTGATGCGCCCGCACATCCTCCCGAGCTCGGTGCGCGGTCTGTTTGTCAACTACATCGACTACAATCGCCCACGCTTCTTCGCCCGCCCCACCACGAAGCGGCCCTTGATCAATGGCGATCTTGGCTTCTTGCCTGGGTACAACAGGGATTTTGAGCCAATCCTGGATCACTGCAACGGCCTTCTTATCTACGGTACTCAGTGGAGGGAGTTCTTCTGCGTCGTTAACCCCGCCACGAGACGGTGGGAGCGTCTCCCGTGCCCCGATGCAAGCAACTACAACACATACCTCGTCTTTGATCCTGCCGTCTCACCGCACTATCAAGTGTTCAGGATTCCAATGGTGCCTAAGAAAATTATCCAAAAAGTCCAACGAGTGCCTGACAAGAAGCCTAAAAAGCAAAGTCAGTTCTCAGGACCATATTGCCTGCTTGAGTTATTCTCGTTGCCGGACGATATTCCGGCACTCGATAACTTTGAAGAGGAGCACGAAGATGAACGACCATCGGAATTGTCAATGGAACATACCATTGAAGAGGACGACTTACCAGCAATATTCGTGCCGTCACCAACTGAGTGTAGTGGCAAGCAGGAGGATCCAGATGAATTGGTGGAGTGGCCACCATCCTCATGGATGCTGGATGTGTTCTCCTCTAGTACAAAACAGTGGCAAAAGAGGTTGTTTGTCCGTGAAGGCGAGGCTTTGGAGACAGTGGCCTCTGTGCGGCTAGATAGGTTGGAACCAACAAGCTGGGGGCCGAGGTGGCGCTACGGTGTGTACTGGGAAGGAGCACTCTATGTTCATTGTCGTGGCGCATTTGTTGTGAGGTATATACATTGGAAAGGCTTATACAAGCCTGCCTTCTGAATTCTAGTATTAGTAGACATGTGAATGTTTCTGCACAAACATTGCATCATATCTAGCTCTGAAAATAGTCTTACATACATCTTTTATTTTCGCAGGTTGTTTTTACAAGATGGAAAGTACCAACTAGTCAAAACGCCAATAGATATTGAGGAAATCAAACGTGCAGAACCTTGTCTTGGGAAATCGAAAAAGGGGGTTTACTTTGCAACAATCCACGACGAATATCAACTTCGGGTTTGGATTCTCAACGAATCAGGTGGTCAGATGTCTTGGGAGTTGAAGCATCACATTGATCTTACTCCATGGGGGACAATATATTTGAATCAGCCCAAGGGAATTGATCGCAACACTTGGTTCTTACATGGCGATAATGATGAAGATGGATTGCCCAGGAGTGACAATTTTGAATGGAACTCTGATGACGATAACGTCCTGAATATTGAAGATGATTATGAAAATTACTATGGCTGTGTTGCTATCCTCGGATTTCACCCCTATAAAGAGATTGTTTTCTTGAGTGTATCATCATTTAAAGGAGTGGCTTATCATCTAAATAGCTCAAAAGTCCAGTACCTGGGAAAATTACGCCCAAAGGATTATTATCAGGGACATTCAAATGGCATATATGAATCATTTCCATACACCCCTTGCATGGTTGGGGAGCTCTCAGAATGTGCTTGAGATTATTCCTTCAGTGCTTGGTTTGGGATTTGGAGGTTTGGGTGGAGGGTCAGGGGTAAAGAGGAAGGAGCCAAACTGATGTTGCGTGGTTTTGGTTTAGGAAAGAGCTAGAACTTACTTAAGATTGACATTTGTAAACTTCCTTCTCGGTCATTTTATGAACCTTGTCATCTTACAAGTACATTCATCATTTGGGCGGTGATCTCTTACTATCTATGCATTTGATTCAGTTGATTGTTTCTTCTTGTAGTACCAGGATATGTCTTGTTTCATGTCCTACTATTCTTCACGCTCTTGTTCACTTTTAAACATGCACAAGTAGGTACAGTATGTGGGTGCCACTAATCTGAATCCTAGCCAAATTCTGCACCCCAATGAAATCTTTGGCGATGTATTCCAGTTGCCTTTTTTTTACTAGCCGGTATTAATTAATTGATTAGGTTCAACTTTGGGCTAACTGCTGCATACTCTGGCAACATTATTAATGAATCATGAAGTCGCTTTCTTGGTGGATTAGTGTGTGCAGTTCATTTGGTGAACGAATTGTCAAATAGGCTTAAGACTACCCACAATGGGGGTATCATAGCTAGTATCATGCACTACATGCATGCAAAAAGCTGATGTGTCACCTCAATTAATGATGAAAGAGATGATAGTAGTATCATAGGTAGATACTGTATCATAGCACGTAGAACTAGAAAAATCAACTCTAAATAAATCTTGTACACAAATTTGTATTGAGATTCTACAAATCAATAAATATAACTAGCATATGATACTACTACATGATACTATGCATTACGAAGATAGTATCATACGGTATATGATACTACTATATGATACTTTCCATTGTGACTAGTCTAAGTACATAATTTGTCTTCAAGGGTTCTGCACAAAGTTGCGCAAAATGAGAAATCCTATGGCGTGCATTGGGACAATTGCTTTCCTTCATCGGTTGAAGTATGAAAGGTGGAAGCTAGCTAGCATAGAGCAACTCTAGCATAACCCGCAAACCCCAAACTCCAAATACGCTGATGAAGGCCGAAAAACAAGAAGACAGACTAGATACTGAAAATAAACTGCATAATTTCACTAGTGGAAAATAAGCTATCTGTGGCGCACCAAATTTCAATTCTGTGGCGCGCATATCCAGATCGCCACAGTTGTCACGCGACTTATTTGAATTCTGTGGCGCATATGTACATGCGCCACATAATTTTTGAAACTTCTGTGGCGCACTAGGTTAATATGTGCCACCGAATTTCTTGAAAACTTCTGTGGCGCACTAGGTCAATATGCGCCACAAAATTTCTTGAAAACTTCTGTGGCGCACCATGCTACATCTGGGCATGGGCAGCCCGGCCCGGACGGCCCGGCCCGGGCTTGCACTTCGTGCCGGGCTCGGGCCTAAAATCTGAGCCCGAACGTCAGGCTGGGCCGGTCTTAGGCCTTCATTTGCGTGCATTTTAGCCTAGTCGGGCCGGGCTTCTTGGGACGGGCCAGGCTTTTTGCTCGTTTGGGCCGGGTTCGGGTTTAAATTACAGGCCCGACGGTCGGGTCGGGCCGGGCTCGGGCCTGACTTTTTACCCGCGGGCTTTTTTATGCCCAGCCCGAAGCCCGGCCCAGCCCAAACTTTGCCCAGGTGTACACCATGCCAATATGCGCCACAAATTTTTTTTTAATTTTTAAAAAAAGTGGCGGCTAGATCTAGATCTAGGGCCGTCGGAATTTCGCTGGGTTTTTTTTGGAATATCGCCGGAAGGTGAGTTGTTGGGTGGGTTTGGTTGGGTGGGGTGGGGTGGGGTGGTTGTGGTGGTGGTGATGGTGGAGGAGGAGGAGGAGGAGGTGGTGGTAGAGGTTCTATACAGTCACACGCGACGCAAGCGTAAGCTCCACCCCTCCATGTATATATAGAGGTAGTAGAGGTTCTATACAGTTTGAATTTTTGAGAAAGGAAGAGCCACGCTAGGGCGGGAAAAAGATGATGGGTGTACTACTTTGGTTCTCACTTGTTGGTTGTATGGTGGATGCGAGAGAAAACTGATGGCTGAGATGCATCAGTGCCACAGATTGCTGACATGTCATCTCGTCAAACTAAACGTCATGTGATTGAGGTAGATGCATGCGATGGTAATTATGGGAGGCTTGGTTTTCTGTTCTAAATAAATGAGGAGCCGTTGCATGCGATGGTTCATGCTCTATAATTATGTGCGGCTCATTTCTCCAAGGTAGTAGCTATTCACCTACCGTGGCACCTCGGGACTTTCCTGTGTATGGAGTGGCAATTAGATTTTTTTCCTTTGCAGAGTTGAAGCTTCCTTTGATTTTTTTCGGGACTTTCCTGTGTATGGACTGGCAATATATATTTGATCGGATGTTTCTAATTGGAGATATGCGATTACCTGTTTTGAATAAGGTTCCTATCGGCGATAATCTAGCAAGATGTAGGGGGAACGGTTTTAGTTTCAAAAGTTGCCAACAGCGTCAGAGATAGTGATCTGTTTTAGTTTTAGAGGTAGCAATGGCATGGCACTCTAGAATTAATTACCATGTATGCATATTGCTGCAAAACTGCATCGCAACCAGGCGAGATATTCGATATTTGACGGTGATAGACTCCAATTAGAAACATCCGATCAAATGTATATTTTTGATCTTTTCCCTCCCACCGCTCGGGTCGTCCCCCTCCTGGGCGACCTGGGGCGGAAAACCCTAGCCGCCGCCGCCGTCCTCCCCTCCCCCTCCCGCCCTCCTCGTCGTCCCCGGAGGCCGTCGCCGGCGAAGCCGGGGCGCGGCCGGTGATGGGGGCGGCGGGGCTCCTCGCGTGATCCCTCCGTGCGGCGGATGGAGGCTAGCCTCCGCACGGGGGGGATGGCCCCGACCCGTGGAGGGTGGTGGCGGCGCGGCCCCTCGCCGGGTGGCCGATGATGGTGGCGGCGGCATGGCCATGATCTGGGGGTGGCTCTCCTCTTCCTCGCCGCGGTCTTCGGGCGGGCGGTGATGGGGGCGGCGGAGCAAACCCGGAACATGGCGGTGTGATCCTCTCCTTGTCCTAGCCTCGGCTTCACCGGGACAGCGGTGATGGAGACGGATCTCGCACTGCTCCTCCTCAAGGTTTGGGACCACGGCACCAAGGGCGGCGGCCCTGGATGGCGGTGACGCTGTCGACCTGGTGGCAGGTGGCGGGCGTCTGGTGCCACTGACCGTGGCACCGTGGTGGTGGTCTTCTCTCTCGCCGGAGGAGATCGACTAGTTGTGTGGCTAGCCGTGGCGGATCTCGCGATCCGTCACCTAGCCCCCGATGGCGAGGCGCAGCTGCCGGTGAAAGCCGGCCGGACTTCGGTCAAGGCAGATGATGGCGGCGTGCTTCGTCGTTACCTTGTTGAAGGCATTGTTTCTGCAGCCTGCGTTTCTTCGCCTGGGCTGCTCCGGGGGAAATCCTAGACCTGGGTCTCCCGGATCGGACGATGGTGGCGCGCAACGCCGTTCTCCCTGTTGGGGGCATCGTTTTTGGAGCAGACAATGGATGGCGATGGTGCTGAGGTGGAGCGGTGTGCTTTCGCTGTGTCGGCATCGTCGAGTCGCCGCGGCATGGTGCAGTGCTGTCTCGAGACGGATGCAGTGTGATGGACTCGCGCAGGATGGTGGAGTCGTCTGGCGCCGTGGCGGCATCGATGGCAGGCCTGGCATGGTCGATGCGATGATCTCTCTTGAAGATGGAGTCGAGGAAGACGGCGGTAGCAACTTCTATGACATAGGCGTTGGCGTATGCTGGGAGTCTGCTTGACTGGATGTGCTTCTCATCTGCTATTGGGCGGCCTGGGAAGGCATTTGGTTTTTGGTTGATGTGTGTTGGTGAATTGTCACCCCCTTCATCCCTCTGTAGGTTTAGCAAGGTGGCTTCGAGTTTGATCTTTTGTATTGCTCTTGGAAGGTGTTGTGAATAATCTAATAAAAAGCTGTGTGCATCCCTTGGATGCAGAAGCTGGGGCGATATTTCCCCCATTTTGAAAAAAAATACTGAAACTTCATTCATTCACACCATTTACCTCTTCAGAACTTGCAAACATAGTAGTAGTATTGTTGTATGACAGTAATCATCATGCAATAGTAGTATTCCATGTTAGAGGGAGACAAGCATTGCATAGCAAAATAATGTTAAAAAAATTGGTAAGCAATTTTTGTGATGAGAAACACACTTGATTCATTACAAGATATTGTAAGGAAACAAGTTCCAGTCCAGGGTGCACCAATCAGTTGAACATGCTCCATATGTACATGCCACAGTTCCAGGACCTTAATAGCACTAACATGAAAAAAAGTATTGCACATTCTACATATATACTACCCAAAAATAACACACTCAACCTGCAACTCTCCTTCCTAAACAACTACAACATCACTTGAAGCATGTCCATCTGGCCGGATTCGGCAGCCATCATAGCATATTCCATTTTTTACGTCAAAAGAAATTTCATTCATGCACAAGGTTGTTACAATCGTCACATACAAAGCGATGCACATCTCCAGCAAAACATTCAGGTTTTTTTGGAACTTTGCATTTCCAAATTAGCTCCCACATATTCCTATTGAGTCATCTCCAGCAAAACTACCACCACTATTAAACTGAGCATCTGTTCGAATACTAAAGGTTAGCCTGCTCAAGTACTCCCCTTCACGGCCGGATCCGACTACTACGAGTTGAACAAGGTCGGCTCAGCTATCAATCACCTGCACATCGACAAGATTTTCATGATGTGGTTTTCACACTACATATAACCAAGATGAAATAAAGCATCACAATAATGATATATGGAGCTACCAGATACAAACAACTCTATTCAGGAACTCCAAATTGATGATCAAGATCCTTAGACAAAAAAATCCCAAAAGTGGCATCATATATGTAAAACATGCCAACATGAATTTTCTCTAACGCTGCATCCACATGGAAATCAGATTTAGGCTTCCGCAAAGACATCTTAGAGTACGTAATAAAAACATGGGATAATAATATTTTAATATGGCCATGTGAATATAAGCAAACTCTAATTAGGGTTTATAATTTATAACAAAACTCAACTCAGTATCATGACCATTATATATTTTAATGTGCAGCAAAACAGTACCAATTAGTCACATTGAGAACCAAAAAGTAACAAGCAATTAGAACTCAAAAGTCAATTTCATACCAACAGAATTAGAAGCTAGATGACCACCATCACTATAATGCAGAAGTTGCATGACCATCCAAAGTAAAAAAAAAATGAAAATCCTATGAGTGAATACTTCTACATATACACTGACAAAAGAGACTTCACACAAAAAATACAAATGCTGAATCTTGGGACCTGGGAGGCAGCAGCAACAGACAATAGTGTTCAAATTATGTATCAAGCTCTGTACATTGTACTACGAACTAAAGATACATGCTGGGTTAGTGCCTCTTGGTCCCAAGGATCCAAGTTTGTTACATAACAATCATTCATCAACGCAATATAATAGGGAATGCTACATTAACTTGCTTCACTTTCCTATCTTTTCATTATCATGCATGTCGGAGTCGCTATAATACTACATAACTGAGAGAACACCCTCAAGACTGAGCATGGTGCAAAAGTGTACCTATTTAGCATGTTCAAGCACCAATTTACCAACTTTCCGATGGCAAACAGTTGGTAAAAAGAAGATTAAGTAACAACCAAGGAAGTGCTTGATAGAGTTTTCATCAGTTAATTTTTTTCTCGTTTTTAATAAGTTTTCTTGATGCTGGGTCTAATCATGCACCTCTTTTATTGATAGAAGGGGAAAATAAAGCTTTTACCCCATAAAATGAAGGTTTGAAACAGCTTCGTTTCTCAAAGAGAAATTAAAATAAGAGGTTCTTTCTAGATGGCCAGCCAGATGCAAAGCTAATATGAAGGATCATTGGCAAGATGTATCCCAATCCTTTAGAAAGTATTTGAGAGGTTGAAATCAGCCATTACAATTTCAAAAATAAACATAGAAAAAAATTAAACGCACAAGGGACTATGTTATTTAGTTTAAAAGCTGGTGGTTAATCTGCATTGTTTTGATTTCTACATGTCATTTTTGTCTGACTCTTAGTTGCATGTACACTGATTTCTCTTTTGGTGTCATGAGTATCATGAGCTATTCAAAGCAAGAAGACATGAAATGATGCCATGAAGATCACGTGCAAAAAAAAGCTCAGTTTATTTAGTTCGTCAAATGGTACGATTTTAAAGTACATTTGCAGACTCTTACAAAAAAATAATACAACTTACAGTGCATTTGAGAAAAAAATTGGAACCAACACACCCATATAGCACACTGGGAGTGCAAGCCTCATAATCCTAATAGACAAGAAAAAGTGTGAAATCTCAGTACAAGTGAGTCCAAATTTCTCATTAAGAGAAAGAATTTATATTGGCAGAAATGATTTTCAATTCATACAATAAATTCAACAAGTGGGGCAGGCATCAATAATGCAACAAAATCCATCTTAAGCAGCATTGTGTTGAATCACAAAAAGGTAACAAACTTAGCCACTTTGATCTAGTCCAGATCAGCTCCACACTATACCAATACTATCCCCTAATTAAGGAATCTGCATATGAGTGCTTCTGGCTATTAACATTCATGTGCGGTCAATCAAATGTTTATAGCAATATGAGATGCTACACATAAATTACTATTTTTTTTTTTTGCAGGAAACAGCTGACATTACAACAAGGCTTTTACAGAGAGGACCTCCACGAAGAACAAAAATACACCCAAGTCCCTCTGCAGAACAAAGCCACCGACACAGAGCAGCACCGTTCCGGCGGCGCGCCGCCGCCGCACCTTCACAGTCGCCTTGGATACGAAGATGACCCCTGACGGATGGGAAGTCGCCGGTCCTCGAACTCCGGAGAGCCTCCATCCTGCGCTGCCAGTCGCCTTGCTCCCTTGCTGCACCATCAGCCGCCTCGGAAATCAGATCTGGATCCGCCGCATCAGACTCCAGGGCGGGGTACCTCGCACACGGCGACCACCTGGGGTCGCGCGCACGAGGAAAGGGGTGCTCCACCATGGAACTACGCCGAGCTCCATCGCCGGAGAGGACGAACACCACCTGCAAAACCCAACGCCGGCACGCCTCCAACTCCACGACGCCGCCGGCCAGGCACCCTACAACTCCTACGCTATAAACAGCTGGGAAACGGGGTTCCCCCACCCTCCCGCCGCCGGAGCGGCCGGCGGAGGGAGGGGGAACCGGCGGTTCGCCGGCGTCGAGGTGGATCTGCGGGGGGAAGAAAAATCGCCTCTCTCTACTGTGCGGGAAGAGAAAACAAAATGACAGAAAAGAATAGAGAGCATGTCTTGCTACACACCCGGAGGATCTTGACGTCTCCTGCTCAAGATTTACACACGAGAAAAGGTTCATACATTTTGCCTCGATCAAACAAGACATGAACAAGTGGAGGAAGAAAAACAAAATTAGTAGAAGTTAGTGACTTGAGCGGTGGACATGCCTATAGTGGTCAGATATTCTACTACCCAAGGAAGCGGCCACACCAATCATAGGCACGCCGCTGCAACCGCTGATGTGGCAACCAACCGCCTCATAAACTGCAGCAGGGATGTTAATGTGTTGATAACCTGCGATAAAAGATAGTTTATATATCTTATATAGAAGATGACGTGTGTTGTAGTTTGTCTTGATGTCATTTACCATAAAACAGAGTCAAAACTGACATGAGATGGTAAGGATCTGAAGTAACAGTAAGACTGATAAACTAGGTACATGCCACAATCACGAGTGTTTTTTGCATATTCTAGTAATGCAATAGGCCATTTTGGTCACAAGGATGACCATAAACACAAAGAAAAATTAATTTATCAGGGTTAACATGTATGCAACATGGTGGCGAACCACAAAAGAGCAACCAATTTAGCCACTCTGTTCTAAACCAGAGCAGTCCAAGAAGTGCAACCAGCCACAATATAGCAATACTAAAACCCTCTTAAGTAAGAACACAAGTTCCAAGTTAAGCCCACATTAGATAAACAAAGTATGTTTAGGATGAAATTAATTAAGTCAACCAAAACAGCCCACAACAATTTATAAAGAAGTATCTTTCTAGCACATCCATCCCACTAAGCCCAAGGTAACTTCCAGCCAACATCTCAATCAAAATACAATAGCCTCTTTGCATGTCTAAAATAAAGATAGATATGCATTTGAGATAAGAAAATGAAGTTTAGGGATCACCAAAACCAAAAAAAACACCAAGTGTTCTTCTTATGGCCCGAGAAGGAATCAAACCAGCTATCATAAGGAAGCAAACAAGCAGTATGAAGAAGTACTAAGACATGCAAAAATCAAAGTAGGATTCAAACCATCAACTTCCCAGCGCTTTTCCAAGAAAAAATTGTGTAATCTATAACCCAACCTAAACAAGCATTCTTGTTATTCTCAAGCATGCTAGCAACAACATGGATCCACTTACCCATTAAATAAGACAAGCACACAACAAGATGATCGCAAACAGAGCAATAGTCAAATGGTAGTGCACTATACTGACGGAAATTACACACACAAATTATTAAGATTAAAAGTGGCACAAGTCATCTTAATATGAATCCCTCATCTGCAACATGCCCCTGCTGCTCCAATCGAAATAATAGGAGCAGATCGCTGAAATTCAGAAAATGGCATCAAAATTCTGAAGTCTAGACATGTATTCTGATGGAACGGAAAGCAAATGAACTCCACAAAATATACACACCTTCTGTGACATCTACACAAACTTTGAGTTCTGAAGTGCTGCCAAACAGAAGTAATAATCAAGTACATGGCCTAACAACAACATGACTCCGTTTAACTACTTATTTAGACAAGCACACACCATATCCTAGAATCTAGTACTATTGGTAAAATTAATTTAAGATTCATTTTATAAATTAACAACATATGCATCTCATGAGAACAAGTTCTGGATTTTTCTAATTGCATCTTGCAATTCGGAGAACAGCTAATTAGCAGATGACACACAAAGCAATGCTATAACCAGAACTTGAGATGAAGGATATTCTACCTTCATGTAGCATAACTAGTTGACGAACAAATGCACTAGCACCTAGCAGCTTTGATCGTCGGCTAGGGTCGGGTAGGGCTACTCGTACATCCCTCCGTTGTTGGTCCGAGCAGCGCAAAGGCCTGATGAGCAACAGGTCATGTGTCTTGGCAGTGGCGTTTTCATCCCGACAAGATATCACCGTTGTACGTGTACGTCACCCTCCATCGAGCCAGATAGCTCCTCCCAGTAAACCTCCTCGTCTCCCGCAACACATAGCTAGTGCAGCTGCTGCAACTGGACACAAGTGTGGCGAAGGAAACCCGCCATCAGATGGGAGCGAGAAGGAGGACCGACGTTTGTTGGGCAGCCAGACGCAGCTCCCCCTCAACATCTTTCCCTCTCACACATCAGCTTATTTATGCAGCTGTTGCCATCCTCCAGCGATGCGAGCGGCAGCATATTACCGGAGGCAGAGATGGCGCTGAAGGTCAGATTGGTGTGGCCAACAACAACAGCTCCATGTGGATAACACCTGCCAAAGATAATTAATTAATTATCAACCAGAATAAATACAATAGGTATTCCGTGACAAAGATCTTAAACTAATTTCCAAGCATTAGATAATTTGGTAATTCATTACAATACAGGCAAATAAAAATGTAGTTTACACTTCAGATATAAAGAGAGCTGAGAAAAAGGCACATCATTCAAATGTTTTGTGGTATGCACTTGACATTATGGAAAAAATTACACATAGTTAAACTAAGATAGAAAGAACTCTACATGTAATGTACAAGTGCAAAATCTGATGGATGCAGAACCATTATCGCACTCCTAAACAAGTTTCATTTCACATTTTGACTACGCCTCACATTTAACTGATCTACTAAAGGCATACCAGGGAAAGATTCATACCCTATCAACAATATATCACATGAGAACTAGACTAATCGTAGCTATATAGAAGCGGAGATTTTTTCAGGATTGGAGGTTATACAAGCGAAATCCTACATGATTGTTGGTTTCAGCAAGAACAATGATACTTTTATTGCTGATTTCTAATTAACAAAGATATCTACTGAAATGAAGTTCCGTATGCCAGAAATCAGCCATTACAATTTGAAAAATAAACATAGAATATCCCTGAACCTCTCCTAGAAGATAACAGAAAAGGGAATGCCTGAATCTCAGCTGGCCATAGAGATGGGGAGCCATGGAAACAGGTGCTAAGTGAATTGGATGACCACTGCGTACATGTTGAGATAACCAGACATGACACATCCATGGATGCAGTGATAATGCACGAAACAATCAGCCACCATAGGAACTACGCCATCCAATTCGAAGCACAGCTCAGGCCTCAGGTGATGGTGCTTGGAAATGGGCAAGAAGGCTACCTGGGTTCGAGAATAAATTACATCTTGTCAATCAGCAACAGAACCGAAAAAAAAAACGAATTTAATAAAAAGAACAGGGGGTGAAGTCGGCCAGAGATGAAAAATCGATGACGAAGTGCCCTTCCGCACCTTTCCGGCTGATCCAAACCTCCCTCCAGGCCGTGGCTGCAGCCTTCCCAACCCCGATTTAAAAGGAAAATCTAAGAAAGGAAAGGATGGGGTGAAATAATCTCACGATTGCTCGACTGATATTGACGGATTGATAACAAAGCAAAATACAGTAGCGGAGGATTACCGGCCGGACAACGACGCGTATCCACGACGAACTCGGCCGGAGATTATAGTCGGCGACGGAGTGTCAGTCCACTCCACTCCTCTCCAAGCAAGAGTCAAAGTCTAAGTCACACGCGACGCACGCGTAGGCTCCACCCCTCCCTTTATATATAGAGGTAGTAGAGGTTCTATACAATTTGAATTTTTGAGGAAGGAAGAACGCTAGGGCGGGAAAAAGATGATGGACACCGGGGCGATGGCCTCGGACTTTTTCGGTGACCTTGACGATCGTTGTGGCTGCAAGGGTGGCACGAGACTCAGCCCCTCATGTCCGCGTGGTACGGGTGGTGGTGGTCTCCTTTTTGAAAAAAAAGATAATCTGGACTTAAGTTTTTGGGGTACTGTGTTAAAGAAGATGCTCTGACGAGATCCTGAATGGACGGGGGTATGTAATATAGGCAACCGATTGATTTTGTACAGCTTGTACAGACCCCGCGCTGTCGATCTCCATCTCTTCCGCGTCCCGCGGTCTTCGACTCGGCTACTGAACCTGTGCGGCGTCCCTCTAGTCCTGCCGGTGCCGGAGCCCTCTCCGCGTGTCCCAGAGCTGTAGCACTGTGGTGCCTACCCGCCATTCCTGATCGTGCCCAAGCATTCCTGGTGAGCACCCTGCTATCTCCCCACCTCCCGCGGTCCTGCCCTCTCTCTCCCTCGCCGCATGCCGCTGCAAAAGCTCGCCTCCAGCCAGCTTCTGATCACCCCGGCACCTCGCACCGCTCCCAATCGGCTGATAGCTCAACGAAATCTGGAGCACGCCAGGAAGTGGCCGCGGCCTTCGCTCTAGGAAGTGGCCGGCGTACCACGTTTGCATATCTTCGGCAATCACTACTGCAAGTGCACAGGTTTGGCCTCTCTTTCTGAGCTCTTTTCAGCAATTGGCATCATAGACAGACGGTCGGGTCAATACTTTACCTTCCCCTTTGTTCAGGGCGAACAACTTAGGAAGCAGATCGGCCCCGCGATGGAGCATCAGGCCTACGCGATGACTTTGTACATTATTACTAGAAAATTTGTCGCACCGACGTGCCCTTGGTTGTTAGACTGATTGCCATAGTATTTTAGAAGTACCGCAATATATAATCATCTGAAGTACATAAGTGCTGGTGGGGAAGGATTGATCAAAAAAACGTAGAAGTGGTACTCGGCAGAATTTTTCCTTAGCACACCTAGGTGATCGTGAAGCGGTGAGAAAAGAGGATAATATGAACAAAAAAACACCGGATGGTGCACTAGTTGAAAGATGTGACATATGAGGTAACAAGTTTTTCAGAGATATCGAAAAAGGCAGTAGTATTTTCGTCATCTAAAAGAGGCGGCGGATGGTTTATTTATTTCCGGAGTTGCTACAAAAGAAAATGCTAGTATTTTCTCCAGCCAAAAGAGGTAGCGTGTGATGGATGGGAGTAAGTATGTCTTTCTGATTGTACCGTAGGACTATGTAATTGTATTTTTGACGGACAATGTACTAAGTTTATTTTTTCGATGGCACTGTAGGACGACACAACATTATTTTTCCCGGGAAAAAGAGAAAAGAGGATAGTCTGACAAGGTGCACCAGTTGAAAGATGTGACGTATGAGGGAGGAAGTTTTCCAGAGATATCGAAAAAAGGCAGTAATATTTTCGTCATCTAAAAGAGTCGGCGGATGATGGATTTATTTCCGAAGTTGCTACAAAAGAAAATAGTAGTATTTTCTCCGGCTGAAAGAGGCTGCGTGTGATGGAGTAAGTATGTCTTTCTGATTGTACCGTAGGACTATGTAATTGTATTTTTGACGGAGAATGGACTAAGTATATTTTTTCAATGGTACTATAGGAGGGCACAACATTATTAGATTTATCGAGTTCTAATGGTAGTAGGTTGTTGTCCCAGAGGGGTGTTCGAGATCGAACACTCTCAGCGGGTTTCCTAATACTACACCTGGTCATGATCCTTTTTTCCTATATGACAAGGGATTAATTTATCAATGCCTACGTATTGTAGACTAGGGTTTCGTCGGAAATAGAGGGCAAGTAGATCTCGAAGGTTTCAGCCGAAAAGTACTCGACGATTAAGAAACTAGGGTTATGTTGACAATGGATTCGATCCTCTCTTTGTCCCTCGACTCCCCCTTATATAGGAGGCGGAGCCGAGGGATTCGTAATACACAAGTTACAGAGTCCGGGAGGGTTTCTAACCTCCGTAAAATTACAAGTCCCTATATTTCCTAAAACAACTCTAACTTTCCTCAATACTAACTGGGCTTCCGAACTTCATATTCTTCGACTTGTGGGCCTTCAGTAAACCCCGGGTACCATCTTCGGTAGGCCCATTGGGGATGTCTATGTCACTATACCTTTTAATTGTTTTTATAAAAAAAGACTATTGTTTCCTTTAATCAATTAATGGAAAGGCCTGCGCTAGGAACCAGCCGTGATCAGCCGGGTTGATAGACGTTGGATACGACCATGTCTACACAAAACGATATGTCGATTTGATCTCGAAAGATTCTTTGTAAATTTGGCCATACGTTTCAGACGCTACGACGGAGAAATGCGTGAGCAATGAGCAATCCCGACAACTCCAAAAAAATTGCATGATGCGCCCACACGGTAGAGCCCACAAAACCCACCACGTTCACTTCTTTCTTCTCTATTTTTAACTGGTGTGTCTACTCTCTAGTCTCAAATGGGTAAGCTTATTCTTTTCTGAAGATTCTCTATTTGTATCACATTTCTTTCTATTTTAAATTTGAAATAGAGGTTCTACCTTCATGTTCTAATTTTTCTATATCCATTACATGACATACCAAAAATAGCTTTAAAAAAATATGAGAACCCTTTGCGGTAAACATATCCAACAAACTTGGCTGACAAATCCAACATTAAAAATTCGTATGTAGCATAATGTGATTTTTAATTTTTCATTATCTCTCGGCCAATAGACCTAACAAATCCTTTCCAGCAAAACTCGAGAACATATCCAACATTATGAAAATCTGTATGTGGCATTTAAAAAATCTCATTTTTCATCATCTTTTGTCAACAAACTCAAATATTTTTTTCAACAAAACTCTCCAACACACCCAAAATTTTGAAAATTCATATGTAGCGTAGAAATAAAATCTCATTTTTCATCATCTATTTGTCAATAAACTCAAATATTTTTTCCAACAAAACTCCCGACGTATCAAACATTACAAAAATTCTTATGTAGCAGCAAAATAAAATCTCATATTTCATCATCTATTTGTCAATAAACTAAAATAATTTTTCCAACAAAACTCGCCAACATATCCAACATTATGAAAATTCATATGTAGCTTTAAAGAAAATGTTATTTTTTGATCATCTCTTTGCCAACTCGTCCAAAATCATTTACAACAAAACTCGCCTAGGTATCCAACAATATAATAAATCGTATGTAGCATAATTGAAAATCCAATTTTTATCAAAGAGCCCTTGTAGAAATTTGAAGAATAATGCAGTAATTTCTTTGTGCTCCAAACAGAAAAAGAAGAGCTGTGTAGCAAATCATCGGATCAATTTCCGTCACTGCTCGCCAGAGGAGGCACAATCTTGAGAGCTCGTGATGAGAAGGCGCTAGGTTCCCGCTGCAAACTACGGTTCGGCGCGACCGTGAGGTCTGCCGGTGCCGCTACTACCGGCCATGTCGAGCCCGCTTGTCTGCCGCCATGCCCGCGACAAGGTCGCCGGGCAGAGCGCCTGCTGCATGCACAGTTAGAGTATCAACCCTTTTTTATTGTGAGATAAGTTGGAGTGCCAACCGGTGGCCGATTTTAATCAGGCCCGGTTGTGTCTGTGCGGTGCTTAGTTTGGACCGGCTGGCATCCTGGCCACTTGACCGCGCACAAGTAGGTCAGCTGCCCAAAGCTCCGCCGCCGTTTCTCGTCGATCTTCGCCCCCGTACACGTGAGGATGGATCCGACGGAAGCCCTGCCCGACGACGCGCTCGCCAACATCCTCCGCCGCCTCGAGCCCTGCGAACTCGCCGCCTCCCGCTGCGTGCGCAAGGCGTGGTGCGCCGTCATCGACGCCCATGGTCTGATGCGCCCGCACATCCTCCCGAGCTCGGTGCGCGGTCTGTTCGTCAACTACATCGACTACGAGCGCCCACGCTTCTTCGCCCGCCCCACGACGAAGCGGCCCTTGGTCAATGGCGATCTCGGCTTCTTGCCTGGGTACAACAGGGATTTTGAGCCAATCCTGGATCACTGCAACGGCCTTCTTATCTACGGTACCCAGTGGAGGGAGTTCTTCTGCGTCGTTAACCCCGCCACGAGACGGTGGGAGCGTCTCCCGTGCCCCGATGCAAGCAACTACAACACATACCTCGCCTTTGATCCTGCCGTCTCACCGCACTATCAAGTGCTCAGGATTTCAATGGTGCCTAAGAAAATTATCCATAAAGTCCAACGAGTGCCTGACAAGAAGCCTTCCAAGCCTAAAAAGCAAAGTCAGTTCTCAGGACCATATTGCCTCCTTGAGTTATTCTCGTTGCCGGACGATATTCCGGCACTCGATAACTTTGAAGTGGAGCACGAAGATGGACAACCATCGGAATTGTCAATGGAACAGATCACCATTGAAGAGGACGACTTACCAGCGGTATTCGCGCCGTCACCAACGGAGTGTAGTGGCAAGCAGCAGGATCCAGATGAATTGCTGGAGTGGCCACCATCCTCATGGATGCTGGATGTGTTCTCCTCTACTACAAAACAGTGGCAAAAGAGGTTGTTTGTCCGTGAAGGCGAGGCTTTGGAGACAGTGGCCTCGGTGCGACTAGATACAGTGGAACCAACCTGCTGGGGGCCGAGGTGGCGCTACGGTGTGTACTGGGGAGGAGCACTCTATGTTCATTGTCGTGGCGCATTTGTTGTGAGGTATATATGCCGCAAAGGCTTATACAAACCTCCCTTCCGAATTCTAGTATTAGTAGACATGTGAATATTTCTGCACAAACATTGCATCATATCTAGCTCTGAAAATAGTCTTACACACATCTTTTATTTATTTCGCAGGTTGTTATTACAAGATGGAAAGTACCAACTAGTCAAAACGCCAATAGATATTGAGGAAATCAAACGTGCAGAACCTTGTCTTGGGAAATCGGAAAAGGGGGTTTACTTTGCAACAATCCACGACGAATATCAACTTCGGGTTTGGATTCTCAACGAATCAGGTGGTCAGATGTCTTGGGAGTTGAAGCATCACATTGATCTTACTCCATGGGGGACAATATATTTGAATCAGCCCAAGGGAATTGATCGCAACACTTGGTTCTTACATGGCGATAATGATGAAGATGGATTGCCCAGGAGTGACAATTTTGAATGGAACTCTGATGACGATAACGTCCTGAATATTGAAGATGATTATGAAAATTACTATGGCTGTGTTGCTATCCTCGGATTTCACCCCTATAAAGAGATTGTTTTCTTGAGTGTATCATCATTTAAAGGAGTGGCTTATCATCTAAATAGCTCAAAAGTCCAGTACCTGGGAAAATTACGCCCAAAGGATTATTATCAGGGACATTCAAATGGCATATATGAATCATTTCCATACACCCCTTGCATGGTTGGGGAGCTCTCAGAATGTGCTTGAGATTATTCCTTCAGATCTTGGTTTGGGATTTGGAGGTTTGGGTGGAGGGTCAGGGGTAAAGAGGAAGGAGCCAAACTGATGTTGCGTGGTTTTGATTTAGGAAAGAGCTAGAACTTACTTAAGATTGACATTTGTAAACTTCCTTCTTGGTCATTTTGTGAACCTTGTCATCTTACAAGTACATTCATCATTTGGGCGGTGATCTCTTACTATCTATGCATTTGATTCAGTTGATTGTTTCTTCTTGTAGTACCAGGATATGTCTTGTTTCATGTCCTACTATTCTTCACGCTCTTGTTCACTTTTAAACATGCACAAGTAGGTACAGTATGTGGGTGCCACTAATCTGAATCCTAGCCAAATTCTGCACCCCAATGAAATCTTTGGCGATGTATTCCAGTTGCCTTTTTTTTACTAGCCGGTATTAATTAATTGATTAGGTTCAACTTTGGGCTAACTGCTGCATACTCTGGCAACATTATTAATGAATCATGAAGTCACTTTCTTGGTGGATTAGTGTGTGCAGTTCATTTGGTGAACGAATTGTCAAATAGGCTTAAGTACGCAATTTGTCTTCAAGGGTTCTGCACAAAGTTGCGCAAAATGAGAAATCCTATGGCGTGCATTGGGACAATTGCTTTCCTTCATCGGTTGAAGTATGAAAGGTGGAAGCTAGCTAGCATAGAGCAACTCTAGCATAACCCGCAAACCCCAAACTCCAAATACGCTGATGAAGGCCGAAAAACAAGAAGACAGACTAGATACTGAAAAATAAACTGCATAATTTCACTAGTGGAAAATATGCTATCTGTGGCGCACCAAATTTCAATTCTGTGGTGCATATCCAGGTCGCCACAGTTACCACGCGACTAGTATTTGAATTCTGTGGCGCATATGTACATGCGCCACCGAATTTTTGAAACTTCTGTGGCGCACTAGGTTAATATGCGCCACAGAATTTCTTAAGAACTTCTGTGGCGCACTAGGTCAATATGCGCCACAAAATTTCTTGAAAACTTCTGTGGCGCACCATGCTACATCTGGGCATGGGCAGCCCGGCCCGAACGGCCCGGCCCGAACGGCCCGGCCCGGGCTTGCACTTCGTGCCGGGCTCGGGCCTAAAATCTGAGCCCGAACGTCAGGCCGGGCTGGGCTCAGGCCTTCATTTGCGTGCATTTTAGCCTAGTCGGGTCGGGCTTCTCGGGCCGGGCTAGGTTTTTTGCTCGTTTGGGCCGAGTTCGGGCTTAAATTACAGGCCCGACGGTCAGGCCGGGCTCAGGCCTGACTTTTTACCCGCAGGCTTTTTTAAGCCCGGCCCGAAGCCCGGCCCAGCCCGAACTTTGCCTAGGTGTACACCATGCCAATATGCGCCACAAATTTTTTTTTGAATTTAAAAAAAGTAGCGGCCAGATCTAGATCTAGGGCCGTCGGAATTTCGCTGGTTTTTTTTTGGAATATCGCCGGAAGGTGAGTTGTTGGCTGGGTTGGGTTGGGTGGGGTGGGGTGGGGTGGTTGTGGTGGTGGTGGTGGTGGAGGAGGAGGAGGAGGAGGAGGAGGAGGAGGTGGTGGTGGTGGTGGTGGTGACTGGAGGAGGTGGTGGTGGTGGCCGTAGGAGGTGGTGGTGGTCGTAGGAGGTGGTGGTGGTGGAGGAGGAAGTGGTGGTGGGGATGGAGGAGGAGGAGGAGGTGGTGGTGGTGGTGGTGGTGGCCGAAGGAAGAGGAGGAGATGGTGGTGGCCGGAGGAGGAAGAGGAGGTGGTGGTGGCCGGAGGAGGAGGAGGAGGTGGTGGTGGTGGTTGTCGCCGGAGGAGGAGAAGGTGGTGGTGGTGTGGTCGCCGGAGAAGAAGGGAGGAGGAGGTAGTGGAGAAGAAGAGAGGAGGTGGTGGTGGTGGGAGGAGAAGTGGAGGAGAAAGAGGAGAAGTGAGGAGATGGATGAGTGAGAGGAGAAGTGGAGGAGGAGAATGACGCCTCTGAATTTCAAATTTCGGGACAAAACTTCTGTGGCGCATGAGCACAAGATGCGCACAGAATTTTTTTTTCGAATTTTCTATTTTGCAGGAAAAAATCTTTGACTTGCCGTAACTTTTTACTCTTTTCGAATTTGACGATTCTAAAAATTGTCCAACCGAGCAAGGCATGGTCAAAAACTCTATGGCACCCTTTATCAATTTTTGAAAAGTAACCATGTGACATATTTCGTCATAGATAAATAAGATTATTATATGTGAGGGAGTGATCAATTCAATTTATATATACCTTGAGATAGATTAAAAAAGCCACGATGTTCCCAAGGGTGCCTCGGGTGAAACCCTAGCCACCACCCATCACTTCTCCCTGCATCTCCCTGCCGCCACCAGAGGTAGCCGATAGGTATAGCTCCTCCCAGCAGACGGCGGTGACAGGCTCTCATCTCCAAGCGAATGGATGTGGGGGGCCTCATAGTCACCTTTATGATACGGTGGGGATATCCGGCCGGAGCTTCGCGGCGGCCCTAAACGGTGCAACTCGTTCGGTGGAGATGGACGTCGGGGCGATGGCTCCAGACTTCATCGGCAACCTTGGTGATCGATGTGACTGCAAGGGCGACACGACGCCGGGTTTAGGAGACTTGGTACGGCTCAGCCCCTCATCTCCGCGTGGTACGGGTAGTGGTGGTTGTGCCCGCTGAGATCTTCTGTCTGTTGTTGGCAGCGCGCCTACCGATCTGTCTAATAGAGGAGACGGTCATTGGGTTCTTCTTGTGCCAAGACGGTGTTCTGGTTGATGCCGACACTATTGATTTTGCCAGTGGCGAGTTTCATAAGACTCCGCCAGCGATCTTCATTGGGCACCTCATGGCACCTCATGTTCGTAGATTATGAAAAAAAGCACAAATCCAAGTTGGAGCATCTGATTTACTTTGGGCCGTATGAAATAATCATAATGATTATGTATTTATCAATGCAAAATCATCATTTTTTATGTAGGTAATACTGTTGACTACACATCGAATCGGCATGTGGTCCTTTGTACAATTAACAGACAAACGCAAGAATTTAGTTAGAAATGATTATTCACAATTTATACAACCATCACATCTTATGTTTTGATCTTAGCCATTTTAATCTTAGATTAACATGTTAATAACCACTTCATGTTAGCACTTTTTTATATGATTATTTCGATCCATCCATGATGTAATAGTTTGTAAGTCCTTAATGTTTAATAAAATATTTAAAAGCCAGACATCGTGTAGAGGCTGGGGAGAACCAATAATATGTGGTTGGATGGTTAGGAGGGCAGTGACACCGCCAACCCACCAGATTTCAAACCCCAATTTAACACTTTGGTGTCTCATTAAAAAGACGGAACATTTTTCAGTGCGAGATGACGTTCCTGTCGATGGCGAGGCGTCCGTGGTGACTTCGTCAATCTCTAGATCCGCCGGATCAATTTCTTAGACACGTTCTCTTGAAGGTACTCATAGAGGTAGAATGTGTGTGCGTGCATTTATAGTGGTGAGTGTATATACGTTTGTGTGACCGTCTATGATTACACTGTGTTTCGCAAAAAAAATATAAGTGTGGAGAGTCGTCTCATTTTCGAATTGTTTTTGGATCCAGATTTAGGTTTTCCGGGTACTATGGTAAAGATCGTGAATGGACGGGGTATGTAGTATAGGCAACCGATTGATTTTGTACAGTTGTACCTGAAGTCCTGAACAACCTCCGGCCGATGACCACGCGCTTTCAATTCCCATCTCTTCCGCGCCCCGGTCTTCGACTCGGCTACTGAACCTGCGCGGCGTCCCTCTAGGCCTGCCGGAGCCCTCTCCACTGATCCGCGTGTCCCCGAGCTGTGGCACTGCTCCGGCCGCCGCCGTCATCGGCCGTGCCTTCACTGTGGTGCCTTCCCGCCATTCCTGACCGTGCCCAAGCGTTCCTGGTGAGCACCCGGTGTTCCTGCCCTGCTTTTCTCTCCCCCTCCTGCCTTCTCTCTCCCGCGCCGAGCACCGCCGCATGCGGCTGCAATAGCTCACCGCCAGCCAGCTTCTGATTACCCCGGCAGGCAAGAGCTATCTCGCTTCTTCTGGCAGGACAGGACAGGCCGCCAAAAATATCACATGGTCAAATGGGCCGATGTGTACGCCCCCAAGGATCTTGGGGGCATAGGGATAATCTCCTCTCGTCACATGAATGTGGCCCTCATTCTGAAATGGGTTTGGAGGATCCTCTCTGATGAGGGGGGTTTGTGGCTTAAGTTAATCAAGGCGAAATACCTACGGGGCCGGCCTCTGCTTGCCTGTGATCGTCGGGAGGGATCTCAGTTTTGGAGGGCCCTCCAGGACGTTAAGCATGAGGTTAGAGCGGGACTGTCCTTCTCCATAGGCGATGGTAGAGGGACCATGTTCTGGCTGGACCCGTGGCTGGGGGCTAGTCCCATCTGCCGGGACTTCCTGGACCTGTTCGCTATTTGCGCCGACCCACCCTGTCTTGTCGCCGACGTCGCCCAGAGGGGCTGGGATATCCTGCTCCGGCGCGGGCTTACCCAGGGAGAGGCCCTGAGTCTGGCCCGGCTGCGGAACCTCCTCCCGGACGCCTTGCCGGGAGGACTAGATTCGCCTTCTTGGCGACTGTCGCCCTCCGGTTCGTTCTCTGTGCGGACTGCGTATAGGGCCTTGTTTAGGGGGCCCCCGTTGCCTTGGACGGCTCCCCTTTTCAAAGCTCCAATCCCGCTTAAGACGAAGATTTTCATATGGCAGCTGCTTAGGGATCGCCTTCCTTCTGGGGTGGAGGTTGCGAAGAGGCACGGACCGGGCGACGGGCTTTGTCCATTGTGTGCGGTCCCGGAGACGACGACCCACATAATGTTCTCTTGCCCTGCGGCCCGCTTCCTCTGGAGCTTCCTCCAGGAGGCGCTGGGGCCTGAGTGGCAGGCCTCAGTCCTCGGTGAGTTTATTGAGGCCCACGCGAACAACACCGGAAGGAGGAGGCGCCTCTTCTGGCTGGTGTTCGCGGCCTTAACCTGGACTCTATGGACTGTGCGTAATAAGATGGTCATTGAGCGTATCTTCCCTCGACGCGCTTCTGACTCCTTATATTCTTTCTTGGCTTTGTTGCAGCAGTGGTACCCGTTGTGTAGGCAGCGGGACAGGGAGCGTCTGGACGGCATGTTGGAGGATCTTCTTGCGGCTGCCCGTCGCCTTTCTATGTCGTCCAGCCTCTGAGTGACCCTTCTCTTTGGGGTTGTATCGTTTTTCTAGTTCGTTTGGGCATGTTGTGCTGTTGCCCCAGCAGACTGTTGTTGAGTGTGGAGTTCTCGTGGTCTTGTATCTGAACCTTGTATGGATGTGGTTGCTTTATTTATAAAGCGGGGCGAAAGCCTGTTTCGAGGATTACCCCGGCACCACGCACAGTTCCCAATCGGCTGATGCCTCCACGACATCTGGAGCACGCCAGGAAGTGGCCACGGCCTTCGCTCTAGAGTTCGACCGTACAGACCCACGCACCGGCGTTCCACGTTCCACGTACCACGTTTTAAATAGTGTGATGTGACTCGTTTTTGGAAAGATCCTTGAAGGACTGATGAACCTCTTTGTGTTCAATATCCTGAGTTGTTTGACATTTGTCAACAACAATCAAATACTTTGTAAATCATGGAAAAAGTCTCCCTTTTCGTAGACGTTTGTATATATGCTCATTACAGGGATCAGTGGGACAATATCTTGTACCGTTTTGAGCTGATTAACCTTTCTGAGGGCCCTCACAACATTGTTTGGAGGTTGAACAAAAGCAATCAATTCTCCACAAACTCTGTTTATACCTTGAAAAAGATATTTCCGAGGCTAATAACAAGCTAATTTGGAAAGTTAAACTCCCTTTTAAAGATTCAAATCTATATGTGCCCATGTTTTAGAGATGCTATTCCGACTATATATAATTTGAAGAGAAGAAAATGCTCGGGGAATCCATCTTGCTCGTTTTGCAATCAAGTTGAAACCTTGAATCACCTTTTCTTTTCATTTCATGTAGCAAGGGTCGTATGGGGAGTGATGGTTTCGTTATTTGGTACCTCTTTTTATACCAGGAACTTGTGGCAAGCAATAACTTGGTTCTATGCCTTCTCTTCAAATTATATAATAGGTTTGGCTGCTGTACGTTGGTCCATTTGAACTATAAGAAATAAAGTTACTTTTGATGGTCATATGATGAGATCCCCTGTGGAGGCTGTGATTACCGCTGACGGGCATTGACAAGAAAATACTCGAGGATGGGGCACAGAAGCTGATGAACATGGCGGATGATATGTCGAAGAGAAGTGCTGCAAGTGGTGATCATTTTCCAGCAATGCTCGGTGAGCTGGTGCTTTTCCTGTTTCAAAATTTTTTTGTGGAGAAAGTGGTCTGGGAAGGAAAATGTTGATGGTTTTGGAGTTCAGTTTTAGCTTTCTTTTGTGATGTTTTTGTATTTTGATAGAGTATCTTGGTTCTTGGCTTTAGGTTCCTCGAGTTCTAATGGTAGTAGATTTTTGTCCCATAGGAGTGTTCGAGATCGAACACTCTCTGCTCCTGGTTGTGATCCTTTTTTTCCTTTACCACTTTAATTGTTGTTATAAAAAAAACTATTGTTCCTTTAAGCAATTAATGGAAAGGCCTACGCTAGGCACCAGCCGGCTGATCCGCGGCGCGGGCTCAGCCGGGCTGACATTGGATGCGACCGCTAGGCACCAGCCGGCTGATCCGCGGCGCGGGCTCAGCCGGGCTGACATTAATGAATCATGAAGTCACTTTCTTGGTGGATTAGTGTGTGCAGTTCATTTGGTGAACGAATTGTCAAATAGGCTTAAGTACGCAATTTGTCTTCAAGGGTTCTGCACAAAGTTGCGCAAAATTAGAAATCCTATGGCGTGCATTGGGACAATTGTTTTCCTTCATCGGTTGAAGTATGAAAGGTGGAAGCTAGGTAGCTTAGAGCAACTCTAGCATAACCTGGAAACCGCAAACTGCAAATACGCTGATGGAGGCGATGTTTGCGGGCTGAAAAACAAGAAGACACACTAGATACTAGAAAATAAACTCCATAATTTGAAACAAACATTGGCGTCATATTGATCTAGAGAAACTAGATGACCAACGAAGCCTGGTGTAACGACCCGGAAAAGCCCCACATATTAGATTTTTCTCCGCTGCTTGTTTTTTTCTGTGTCGTTCCAAAGTAATTATCATCATGCATGCATCACATCCATGTTATTAACCAAATAAAATTATTCAAATAAAAATTATTTTCTTTTCCCCTCTCGTATGGTCTTTATATAAAACCTTTCCTTCTATTTTCGATTAACAAATAATCCTTTGCTCTGTTTTGGTTTCATTTGAGAAGCATTTATAAACCAGTTTTAAAACCAAAGAGAAAATGAATTTTTAAAATAAAACCCTAACCCTTCCTTCCCTAGGCCTCTCTCTGGCCCACCTCTCCCCTCTCTCTTCCGCATCCCTGCCACCATCCTGAGCAGCCCAAGCCCAACTCACTTCTTGGCTACGTACCCGTTTGAACCCTCCTTTCTTTTCCCCTTGCCCTCTTCCTCGCTTCTGTCACGCGGAGGAAAGCGACAACAGCGTTGCCCGCTTACCTGCCTCCACGCCGCGCGCGTGACCCCTCTCCCCTCCCCTTTATCTGGTCCTGGGGGAGCATCTCTCCCACTCAGCACCCACACCTTTTCTCCCTCTCTTCTTCCTCTCAACGCAAAGAAACCGATCAGGAAAAACCCCAACACCGGCGCACAGTTCCTCGTCGATCCGCCAGTTTCGACCACCCCCAATGATCTGAGACCGCCAATGGAACCGCCTCGCTCTCCTCCATATATATGTGCAAGAAAACGAGCTAGGGGCGCTCCCAATCGTAGCCACGATCATCTTCCTTGCTGCCAACCTGACTCACCTCGTCGACTATTTCGGTGCCGTCCGACCTCCCGCGGCTCCACTGACGCGCCCAACCACTTCCTGGTAGTCTCCTCGTTCTTCTCCCTGGTGCCTCGTGCCGCTCTACCGCGCGACTTTGACCTCCGCCTTTCCTCGCAGGAGCTCGCCACCGGTGATGCTTCGGTGCACCATCGACGATGCGTCACCACCAGATGGTCCAGCGTGTCACGGTGCGTCTTCCTGCACCGCTCGCTCGTCCCACTTCGCCCCACAGCGTCGAGGCCGTGCTCGGCTGCCACCTGTCGCCCGCCGTTGACTTGTTCAAGCTTCGCCATGGCGGCAACCGACATGGCGTCTAGCCCCACCTATCAGCCGCTCGGGCTAAGTTTCCCTCGGTGAGAAATACCCATATCTAGATCTGATTTGTTCTTTTGTGCAAAACCCCCTGCATCTTTCTATTCCTAACTGGTGGTTCCTCTGCTGCAGCGTCAGCGCCCAGTCAGCATCTCACTGGCCCGCTTGCCAGCCCCTTGGGCTAGCTTCTTTTCGGTATAATTTGTTTCCCTCTTTACCCGTTTTTTCTGAAAATGGTATGAAATGTGTATATCTTGCAAAATTAATATCTTTCAGACCATAACCCGAAATAAAATGTTTTCTAGATAAAATTTGATCAGAAAAATGCAAGAAACATGAATATGTCATCCATATCATTGTTTGCATCTCACATCATGTCATGACGTGTAGTTTGCATATCACCTAATATATGACATATGGAATATCTTTAATATTATATTGCAACTAGGGATGGTGTGTCACTTTGACATTAAACATTCAGAAGATTGCAGTCGTCGATCTCCTAAAAACGCGCATCAAACATTGTTTCCGTAGCTCGGAAAAATAGAAACATATTTATTGCGTATCAATCCAATTAGCACAATAAGGAAACACATAAGTCTAGCAATCTCGTCCAGCATCAAAAAAGGAAACAATCACGCTCAATTTGCTTTCACAAGAAAACATGCCCCTCCAGCATCAATCAGGAAAACAATCACGTCCAGCATCAATCGCTTTATTATTTGGAAAAATTTGCTACGGGACACCGTTATTTTTAGGTCTTTGCCGAAACACACCACCGAAACATGTCTTTGCCCAGTAACATTATAATTTTATGGTACGTTTGCCACAACACACCAGATACCAAAAACGGAAGTATTTATTTATTTTATCGCGGAATTACTAGATTACGAAGAATCAAACCGGTTTTCCTTTTGATCCAAAAAAACAGGAAACCAAACCAAGCTTGGTTTTCTTCCGTGTGCCTAGCGACGAAGGGGACGAAGCCCCACATCGATCAACGACAAGACCTAACTAGACTCCAGAACCGCCGTCCACCATCTCGCAGGCCTCCATCGTTCTTCTTCTCACTGCTGGGCCAGCGACAATTCTCTCCCTGCATCAGCCCCGTCGTGTCCGCACCATTGGCAACCGGCCGGCGGCCGCATGGACGCAAGTGCCGTGCCGCCAAGGGGGGGTTTGGGCCCTTCACCGGCGCCGTCGCGCTGGACCATGATCTGCCGGCGGCCATGGGCGGGGACATGGCCTGGGTGCCGGAAGCGTACATGTAAACTAACTATTGAGCTAGCTCACAATTATAGATTGCATCCGTTGATATGTACAAACTAACAGGGCATATAAAATCACCATTTTTTGCATCAAGAATCCATACGTACAGGGCCAGGAGAAAACAATTCAAGCAATTGATACTGACGACCGGGCCAAAGTTTTAACTCCAGATTAGAAAAGCCGTTCTGAACCGGACTCATAATCATCCTAAGTAAAAAACAAAGATCAAACTTTCTTTTTTTGGCATCCAGTGTGTTCTGACAAACATACCGCAAAATTATAATGGTACCGAGCAAAGACGAATTCTAGCGGTGTGTTTCAGCAAAGACCAAAAAATAACGGTGTCCCGTAGCAAAATAATGGTGTGTTTCACCGCTTCATCACCCTTTCTCTCGCCTTCTTCGAGCCAATCATCAATCGCCTCCGCCTTCTTCGAGCCAAGGATCAATCAGTCCAACATCGATCGTTCTATTGTCTTCGCCGCTTCATCGCGTCTCTCTCGCCTTCTTCGAGCCAAGCATCAATCGCCCTCTACTCAGGTTATTTGTCTTTTCAAAGTTGTAGTATTCATGCTCCAGGTTCATAATCTCCCGTTGGTAAGATGAGGAAACAGAAGAATGTTGGGCAATATTCACCGGTGGAGCGTACCCCGTTTAAAAATACAACTGACAAAGCTGCAAATAACACGAAGCTAAGTTGCTATGGTGTCTGCTGAGGAGTAAGAAGAACACCGAAAGAAGCCATGGATAGCCGTGAATTCTGATACAGGTAGTCTCTTGATCATCTGAACGAATGAATAATTATGATATGTCAAGTCTCTTTATATGTATTGTCTATGTTTGTCTTATTCCCATTATTTCTATCAGATGAGGGGTCAAGATAATGCATCTGAACCTCCGGTGACGGAGTTTACCCCAGTTAGAGATCTAACCAACAATGGTTCAAATAAGAAGATGGGAGGAAAAAATTTGCAGCGAAAAAAGGGAGCTCTAAGCACTGGTAAATTTGGTCAATGTAGTAATCGTATTGCATGTACGTGTATCATCTAACTGCATCTAAGTTTATCAATGACCATGCTCATTTTCTGCATATGACAGATGAAAATCGAGAACCAACGCAAGGTACTTTTGATGAACCATACCAGATTTAGATGCACCGTTTTGTATTTAGATTGGGGCATTCAGTTAGGTTAGGTTAAACATGTTACGAGAACGCTACTTCAAGTTTTATGGACTTCAGAACAGAATGCTTAGAGCTGCGAATGCAGTTCATGGGATTTATGACAGTATGTGGCCTTCGGAACAAAATGCTTACCACTTATTTTGTACCATTAAATATAGAGCAGCGAGCAGTGAACCCTAATTATTTATGACAGTATGCGGCGCTTGTAATGGCCCGGTTTTAGCTAACCATCACTACTGCAGAAATGCTTATAGCCTCCAAGCGTTTAGTGACGGGCAAAACTATGCCTGTCACTAGTACAAACACTAGTGACGGGCTCGTATAAGCCTGTCACTAGTACAAGCACACTAGTGACAGGCGCATTTAAAAGGCTGTCACTATCAGTTTTTATGAAGTTTGGCTCAAAGCAAAAATATGTTAGTGACAAGCACCTATAATTACCTGTCACTAAATGAATATTTTTTCCTACCACCCGCGTGCCTCCTCTCTCAACCAGCCAACATCGTGCCACGGTTCTGAACCTGGTCGAGACTGGAGACGAGTCGAAGGTCTTGTTTGGATAACACCAGTACGTACAGTAACAGTAGAGGAGTTGCACCCCACCGGTGCTGCCCGACTCCCTTCCCAGCCCCGACATAAAATGGGGTGAAATCATTTGATGAGTGCAGAACTGCTTCATATATACATTAACACCGCAAAAGACAGGAGAGAGGATTACCGAGCGGACGGCGAGATGAAGTCAGCCAGAGATCAAAATTGACGATGATGTGCCATTTCGCACCTTTCCGGCCGATCCAAACCTCTCTCCAGGCCGTGGCTAGCTGCAGCCGGCGAAAGTCGGAGACGGGGAGTGTTAGTTCATTGCACTCCTCTCCTATCCTCTCCGAGCAAGAGACAGTAGCGGAGGATTACCGGGCGGACGGCAACGCGTATCCATGACGAACTTGGCCGGAGATCTAAGAAAGGGAAGGATGGGGTGAAATAATCTCACGATTGCTCGACTGATATTGACGGATTGATAACACAGCAAAATACAGTAGCGGAGGATTACCAGGCGGACGGCGACGCGTATCTACGACGAACTCGGCCGGAGATTATAGTCGGCGACAGAGTGTCAGTCCACTCCACTCCTCTCCTCTCCTCTCCGAGCAAGAGTCAAAGTCTAAGTCACACGCGACGCACGCGTAGGCTCCACTCCTCCCTGTATATATAGAGGTAGTAGATGTTCTGTACAGTTTGAATTTTTGAGGAAGGAAGAGCGCTAGGGTGGGAAAAAGATGATGGGTGTACTACTTTTGTTCTCACTTCTTGGTTGTATGGTGGATGCGAGAGAAAACTGATGGCTGAGATGCATCAGTGCCACAGATTGCTGACTTGTCATCTCTTAAAACTAAATACGGTAGGTGAGGTGTGATACGTCTCCGACGTATCGATAATTTCTTATGTTCCATGCCACATTATTGATGTTATCTACATGTTTTATGCACACTTTATGTCATATTCGTGCATTTTCTGGAACTAACCTATTAACAAGATGCCGAAGTGCCAGTTGCTGTTTTCTGCTGTTTTTGGTTTCAGAAATCCTAGTAAGGAAATATTCTCGGAATTGGACGAAATCAAAGCCCAGGGGCCTATTTTCTCACGAAGCTTCCAGAAGTCCGAAGGAGAGACGAAGAGGGGCCACGGAGGGGCCACACCATAGGGCGGCGCGGCCCCCCCCCCTTGGCCGCGCCGGCCTGTAGTGTGGGGCCCCCGTGCCGCCTCTTGACCTGCCCTTCCGCCTATAAAAAGTCTCCGTGACGAAACCCCCGCATCGAGAACCACGATACGGAAAACCTTCCAGAGACGCCGCCGCCGCCGATCCCATCTCGGGGGATCCAGGAGATCGCCTCCGGCACCCTGCCGGAGAGGGGAATCATCTCCCGGAGGACTCTACGCCGCCATGGTCGCCTCCGGTGTGATGTGTGAGTAGTCTACCCCTGGACTATGGGTCCATAGCAGTAGCTAGATGGTTGTCTTCTCCCCATTGTGCTATCATTGTCGGATCTTGTGAGCTGCCTAACATGATCAAGATCATCTATCTGTAGTTCTATATGTTGCGTTTGTTGGGATCCGATGAATAGAGAATACTTGTTATGTTGATTATCAAAGTTATGCTTATGTGTTGTTTATGATCTTGCATGCTCTCCGTTACTAGTAGATGCTCTGGCCAAGTAGATGCTTGTAACTCCAAGAGGGAGTACTTATGCTCGATAGTGGGTTCATGCCTGCATTGACACAGGACAAAGGATGAAAGTTCTAAGGTTGTGTTGTGCTGTTGCCACTAGGGATAAAACATTAGTGCTATGTTCAAGGATGTAGTCACTAGTTACATTACGCACCATACTTAATGCAATTGTCTGTTGTTTGCAACTTAATACTGGAGGGGGTTCGGATGATAACCTGAAGGTGGACTTTTTAGGCATAGATGCAGTTGGATGGCGGTCTATGTACTTTGTCGTAATGCCCAATTAAATCTCACTATACTCATCATGATATGTATGTGCATGGTCATGCTCTCTTTATTTGTTAATTGCCTAACTGTAATTTGTTCACCCAACATGCTGTTCGTCTTATGGGAGAGACACCTCTAGTGAACTGTGGACCCCGGTCCAATTCTCTTTACTGAAATACAATCTACTGCAATACTTGTTCTACTGTTTTTTGCAAACAATCATCTACCACACAATACGGTTAACTCTTTGTTACAGCAAGCCGGTGAGATTGACAACCTCACTGTTTCGTTGGGGCAAAGTACTTTGGTTGTGTTGTGCAGGTTCCACGTTGGCGCCGGAATCACTGGTGTTGCGCCGCACTACATCCCGCCGCCATCAACCTTCAACGTGCTTCTTGGCTCCTCCTGGTTCGATAAACCTTGGTTTCTTTCTGAGGGAAAACTTGCTGCTGTGCGCATCATACCTTCCTCTTGGGGTTGCCCAACGAACGTGTGAAATACACGCCATCAAGCTCTTTTTCTGGCGCCGTTGCCGGGGAGATCAAGACACGCTGCAAGGGGAGTCTCCACTTCTCAATCTCTTTACTTTGTTTTTGTCTTGCTTAGTTTTATTTACTACTTTGTTTGCTGCACTAAATCAAAATACAAAAAAATTAGTTGCTAGTTTTACTTTGTTTGCTATCTTGTTTGCTATATCAAAAATACAAAAAAAATAGTTTACTTGCATTTACTTTATCTAGTTTGCTTTATTTACTGTTGCTAAAATGGCCAACGCTGAAAATACTAAGTTGTGTGACTTCACAACCACAAATAATAATGATTTCTTATGCACACCTATTGCTCCACCTGCTACTACAGCAGAATTCTTTGAAATTAAACCTGCTTTACTGAATCTTGTTATGCGAGAGCAATTTTCTGGTGTTAGTTCTGATGATGCTGCTGCCCATCTTAATAATTTTGTTGAACTATGTGAAATGCAAAAATATAAAGATGTAGATGGTGATATTATTAAATTAAAATTGTTCCCTTTCTCATTAAGAGGAAGAGCTAAAGATTGGTTGCTATCTCTGCCTAAAAATAGTATTGATTCATGGACTAAATGCAAGGATGCTTTTATTGGTAGATATTATCCCCCTGCTAAAATTATATCTTTGAGGAGTAGCATAATGAATTTTAAACAATTAGATACTGAACATGTTGCTCAAGCTTGGGAAAGAATGAAATCTTTGGTTAAAAATTGCCCAACCCATGGACTGACTACTTGGATGATCATCCAAACCTTCTATGCAGGACTAAATTTTTCTTCGCGGAATTTATTGGATTCAGCTGCTGGAGGTACCTTTATGTCCATCACTCTTGGTGAAGCAACAAAGCTTCTTGATAATATGATGATCAATTACTCTGAATGGCACACGGAAAGAGCTCCACAAGGTAAGAAGGTAAATTCTGTCGAAGAAACCTCTTCCTTGAGTGATAAGATTGATGCTATTATATCTATGCTTGTGAATGATAGGACTAATATTGATCCTAATAATGTTCCGTTAGCTTCATTGATTGCACAAGAAGAACATGTTGATGTAAACTTCATTAAAAATAATAATTTCAACAACAATGCTTACCGGAACAATTCTAGTAACAACTATAGACCATATCCTTATAATAATGGCAACGGCTATGGTAATTCTTATGGGAATTCTTACAACAATAATAGGAGTTCACCCCCTGGACTTGAAGCCATGCTTAAAGAATTTATTAGTACACAAACTGCTTTTAACAAATCTGTTGAACAAAAGCTTGGGAAAATTGATATACTTGCTTCTAAAGTCGATAGTCTTGCTGCTGATGTTGATCTTTTGAAATCAAAAGTTTTGCCTAATGAGAATCATCATAATAAAATTACTACTACAGCAAATGCCATTCAAGTTAGAATTAATGAGAATATAAGATTAATGGCTGAACTGCGTGCTAGGTGGGATAGAGAAGAAAATGAAAAACTAGCTAAAGAAAAGAATATAGCTAAAGTTTGGACTATTACCACCACTAGTAATGCTAATGCTACACATGTTGCTGCACCTCCTACTCATACTAATAAAAGAATTGGTGTTAGCAATGTTTCCACTTCTAATGCAAAGCGCGAAAAACTGCACAAACTGCTAAAGCTGCTGAAACTGCACTGTGATAAAGCTGCTGAAATTTTTTCCAACATTGGGGATGATGATCCCATTGCTTTAGATTATAATGGTTTGAATTTTGATGATTGCCACATCTCTGAAGTTATAAAGTTCTTGCAAAAACTTGCTAAAAGTCCTAATGCTAGTGCTATAAATTTGGCTTTTACACATCATATTACAAATGCTCTTATAAAAGCTAGAGAAGAGAAACTAGAGCGCGAAGCCTCTATTCCTAAAAAGCTAGAGGATGGTTGGGAGCCCATCATTAAGATGAAGGTTAAAGATTTTGATTGTAATGCTTTATGTGATCTTGGTGCAAGTATTTCTGTTATGCCTAAGAAAATTTATAATATGCTTGACTTGCCACCGCTGAAAAATTGTTATTTGGATGTTAATCTTGCTGATCATTCTACAAAGAAACCTTTGGGGAAAGTTGATAATGTTCGCATTACCGTTAACAATAACCTTGTTCCCGTTGATTTTGTTGTCTTGGATATTGAATGCAATGCATCTTGTCCCATTATATTGGGAAGACCTTTTCTTCGAACTGTTGGTGCTATTATTGATATGAAGGAAGGTAATATAAAATATCAATTTCCTCTCAAGAAAGGTATGGAACACTTCCCTAGAAAGAGAATGAAGGTACCTTTTGATTCTATTATGAGAACAAATTATGATGTTGACACTTCGTCTCTTGATAATACTTGATACACACTTTCTGCGCCTAGCTGAAAGGCGTTAAAGAAAAGCGCTTATGGGAGACAACCCATATTTTTACCTACAGTACTTTGTTTTTATTTTGTGTCTTGGAAGTTGTTTACTACTGTAGCAACCTCTCCTTATCTTAGTTTTGTGTTTTGTTGTGCCAAGTTAAGCCATTGATAGAAAAGTAAGTACTAGATTTGGATTATTGCACAGTTCCAGATTTCTTTGCTGTCACGAATCTGGGTCCACCTCCCTGTAGGTAGCTCAGAAAATTAAGCCAATTTACGTGCATGATCCTCAGATATCTACGCAACTTTCATTCAATTTGAGCATTTTCATTTGAGCAAGTCTGGTGCCATTTTAAAATTCGTCAATACGAACTGTTCTGTTTTGACAGATTCTGCCTTTTATTTCGCATTGCCTCTTTCGCTATGTTGGATGAATTTCTTTGATCCACTAATGTCCAGTAGCATTATGCAATGTCCAGAAGTGTTAAGAATGATTGTGTCACCTCTGAATATTTTAATTTATATTGTGCACTAACCCTCTAATGAGTTGTTTCGAGTTTGGTGTGGAGGAAGTTTTCAAGGATCAAGAGAGGAGTATGATGCAACATGATCAAGGAGAGTGAAAGCTCTAAGCTTGGGGATGCCCCGGTGGTTCACCCCTGCATATATCAAGAAGACTCAAGCGTCTAAGCTTGGGGATGCCCAAGGCATCCCCTTCTTCATCGACAACATTATCAGGTTCCTCCCCTGAAACTATATTTTTATTCCATCACATCTTATGTGCTTTTTCTTGGAGCGTCGGTTTGTTTTTGTTTTTTGTTTTGTTTGAATAAAATGGATCCTAGCATTCACTTTATGGGAGAGAGACACGCTCCGCTGTAGCATATGGACAAGTATGTCCTTGGTTTCTACTCATAGTATTCATGGCGAAGTTTCTCCTTCGTTAAATTGTTATATGGTTGGAATTGGAAAATGATACATGTAGTAATTGCTATAAATGTCTTGGGTAATGTGATACTTGGCAATTGTTGTGCTCATGATTAAGCTCTTGCATCATATGCTTTGCACCCATTAATGAAGAAATACATAGAGCATGCTAAAATTTGGTTTGCATATTTGGTTTCTCTAAGGTCTAGATAATTTCTAGTATTGAGTTTGAACAACAAGGAAGACGGTGTAGAGTCTTATAATGTTTTCAATATGTCTTTTATGTGAGTTTTGCTGCACCGGTTCATCCTTGTGTTTGTTTCAAATAAGCCTTGCTAGCCTAAACCTTGTATCGAGAGGGAATACTTCTCATGCATCCAAAATACTTGATCCAACCACTATGCCATTTGTGTCCACCATACCTACCTATACTACATGGTATTTTCCGCCATTCCAAAGTAAATTGCTTGAGTGCTACCTTTAAAATTCCATCATTCACCTTTGCAATATATAGCTCATGGGACAAATAGCTTAAAAACTATTGTGGTATTGAATATGTAATTATGCACTTTATCTCTTATTAAGTTGCTTGTTGTGCGATAACCATGTTCACTGGGGACGCCATCAACTATTCATTGTTGAATTTCATGTGAGTTGCTATGCATGTTCGTCTTGTCTGAAGCAAGAGAGATCTACCACCATATGGTTAAGCATGCATATGTTAGAGAAGAACATTGGGCCGCTAACTAAAGCCATGCTCCATGGTGGAAGTTTCAGTTTTGGACAACAATCCTCAAATCTCAAATGAGAAAATTATTAATTGTTGGTATATGCTTATGCATAAAAGAGGAGTCCATTATCTGTTGTCTATGTTGTCCGGTATGGATGTCTAAGTTGAAGAATAATCAATAGCGAGAAATCCAATGCGAGCTTTCTCCTTAGACCTTTGTACAAAGTGCATAGAGGTACCCCTTTGTGACACTTGGTAAAAACAATGCATTGTGATGACCCGGTAGTCCAAGCTAATTAGGACAAGGTGCGGGCACTATTAGTACACTATGCATGAGGCTTGCAACTTATAAGATATAATTTACATGATGCATATGCTTTATTACTACCGTTGACAAAATTGTTTCATGTTTTCAAAATCAAAGCTCTAGCACAAATATAGCAATCGATGCTTTTCCTCTATGGAGGACCATTCTTTTACTTTCAATATTGAGTCAGTTCACCTATTTCTCTCCACCTCAAGAAGCAAACACTTGTGTGAACTGTGCATTGATTCCTACATATTTGCTTATTGCACTTATTATATTACTCTATGTTGACAATATCCATGAGATATACATGTTACAAGTTGAAAGCAACCGCTGAAACTTAATCTTCTTTTGTGTTGCTTCAATATCTCTACTTTGAATTATTGCTTTATGAGTTAACTCTTATGCAAGACTTATTGATGCTTGTCTTGAAGTGCTATTCATGAAAAGTCTTTGCTATATGATTCACTTGTTTACTCATGTCATATACATTGTTTCGATCGCTGCATTCACTACATATGCTTTACAAATAGTATGATCAAGATTATGATGGCATGTCACTCCAGAAATTATCTGTGTTATCGTTTTACCTGCTCGGGACGAGCAGAACTAAGCTTGGGGATGCTGATACGTCTCCGACGTATCGATAATTTCTTATGTTCCATGCCACATTATTGATGTTATCTACATGTTTTATGCACACTTTATGTCATATTCGTGCATTTTCTGGAACTAACCTATTAACAAGATGCAGAAGTGCCAGTTGCTGTTTTCTGCTGTTTTTGGTTTCAGAAATCCTAGTAAGGAAATATTCTCGGAATTGGACGAAATCAAAGCCCAGGGGCCTATTTTCTCACGAAGCTTCAGAAGTCCGAAGGAGAGACGAAGAGGGGCCACGGAGGGGCCACACTATAGGCGGCGCGGCCCCCCCTTGGCCGCGCCGGCCTGTAGTGTGGGGCCCCGTGCCGCCTCTTGACCTGCCCTTCCGCCTATAAAAGTCTCCGTGACGAAACCCCAGTACCGAGAACCACGATACGGAAAACCTTCCAGAGACGCCGCCGCCGCCGATCCCATCTCGGGGGATCCAGGAGATCGCCTCCGGCACCCTGCCGGAGAGGGGAATCATCTCCCGGAGGACTCTACGCCGCCATGGTCGCCTCCGGTGTGATGTGTGAGTAGTCTACCCCTGGACTATGGGTCCATAGCAGTAGCTAGATGGTTGTCTTCTCCCCATTGTGCTATCATTGTCGGATCTTGTGAGCTGCCTAACATGATCAAGATCATCTATCTGTAGTTCTATATGTTGCGTTTGTTGGGATCCGATGAATAGAGAATACTTGTTATGTTGATTATCAAAGTTATGCTTATGTGTTGTTTATGATCTTGCATGCTCTCCGTTACTAGTAGATGCTCTGGCCAAGTAGATGCTTGTAACTCCAAGAGGGAGTACTTATGCTCGATAGTGGGTTCATGCCTGCATTGACACAGGACGATGTGAGAAAGTTCTAAGGTTGTGTTGTGCTGTTGCCACTAGGGATAAAACATTAGTGCTATGTTCAAGGATGTAGTCACTAGTTACATTACGCACCATACTTAATGCAATTGTCTGTTGTTTGCAACTTAATACTGGAGGGGGTTCGGATGATAACCTGAAGGTGGACTTTTTAGGCATAGATGCAGTTGGATGGCGGTCTATGTACTTTGTCGTAATGCCCAATTAAATCTCACTATACTCATCATGATATGTATGTGCATGGTCATGCTCTCTTTATTTGTTAATTGCCTAACTGTAATTTGTTCACCCAACATGCTGTTCGTCTTATGGGAGAGACACCTCTAGTGAACTGTGGACCCCGGTCCAATTCTCTTTACTGAAATACAATCTACTGCAATACTTGTTCTACTGTTTTCTGCAAACAATCATCTTCCACACAATACGGTTAACTCTTTGTTACAGCAAGCCGGTGAGATTGACAACCTCACTGTTTCGTTGGGGCAAAGTACTTTGGTTGTGTTGTGCAGGTTCCACGTTGGCGCCGGAATCACTGGTGTTGCGCCGCACTACATCCCGCCGCCATCAACCTTCAACGTGCTTCTTGGCTCCTCCTGGTTCGATAAACCTTGGTTTCTTTCTGAGGGAAAACTTGCTGCTGTGCGCATCATACCTTCCTCTTGGGGTTGCCCAACGAACGTGTGAAATACACGCCATCAAGGTGCATGCGATGGTAATTATGGAAGGCTTGGTTTTCTGTTCTAAATAAACGAGGAGCCGTTTCATGTGATGGTTCATGCACTATAATTGTGTGCGGCTAGCTCATTTCTCCAAGGCAGTAATTATTCACCTACCATGGCACCTCGGGCCTTTCCTGTGTATGGACTGGCAATTAGATTTTTTTTCCTTTGGAGAGTCAAAGCTTCCTTTGTTTTTTTGCTTTACTTTCTGGATGAGCCTCCGGCGAAACGGGGCTCCAAAATATACATTTGATCGGATGTTTCTAATTGGAGATATGCGATTACCTGTTTTGAATGAGGTTCCTATCGGCGATAATCTAAGAAGATATGATCATTGAGGGGAAACAGAGAAATACTCTACAGTTTTTTAATGACTCGGTCATTCTGGGAACATGGAGCATATGGAACCATCGTAACAGAATCATCTTTGACAATGAACAGAGAGACTTGTACACGTGTTTTATGATGTTCAAGCAGTATTTTGCTCAAATCATTATCAGGGCTAAACCTAGCCTGAAGGAAGGCATGCAAGATTGGCTTGATTCTTTGTAAACTTAGCTTTCTTTATTTTGCTCTGTTTTTGCTCTGTTTGTAAATATTCTGGTTTTTTCTATATAATGAAAAATGGCTGCGCAGTAGGGATTTTTCCCTACTGTTTTTGCTCAAAAAAAAGATAATCTAAGAAGATGTAGGGGGAACAGTTTCAGTTTCAAAAGTTGCCAACAACTTCAGTTTCAGAGATAGTGATCGATTTTAGTTTTAGAGGTAGCAATGGCATGGCACTCTAGAATTAATTACCATGTATGCATATTGCTGCAAAACTGCATCGCAACCAGGTGAGATATTCAATATTTGACGGTGATAGACTGGAACTTCATTCATTCACACCATTTACCTCTTCACAACTTGCAAAGATAATAGTAGTATTCTTGTATGGCAATAATCATCATCCAATGTATATGTCTAGATAGTGATATTCCATGTTAGAGTTTGGCACAGGGAGACAAGCATTGCACAGCAAAACAATGTAAAAAGTTTTGGTAAGCAGTTTTTGTGATGAGAAACACACTATTGATTCATTACAAGATATTGCAAGGAAACAAGTTCCAGTCCAGGGTGCAACAGTCAGTTGAACATGCTCCATGTGTACATGCCACAGTTCTAGGACCTTAATAACACTAACATGAAACAAGTATTGCACATTCTACATATATACTACCCAAAAAGAACACACTCGATCTGCAACTCTCCTACCTAAACGACTATAACATCACTTGAAGCATGTCCATCTGGCCGGATCCGGCAGCCATCATAGCATAAGATTGTTACAATCGTCACATACAAAGGAATGCACATCTCCAACAAAAGATTCTAGTTTTTTTTGGAACTTTGCATTTCCAAATTAGCTCCCACATATTCCTATTGATTCATCTCCAGTAAAACTACCATCACTATTAAACTGAGCATCTCTTTGAATACTAAAGGCCAGCCAGCTCAAGTACTCCCCTTCACGGCCGGATCCAACCACCACGGGTTGAACAAGGTCGGCTCAGTTATCCATCACCTGCACAACAACAAGATTTTCATGATGTGGTTTTCACAGTACATAAAACCAAGCTGAAATAAAGCATCGCAATAATGATATATGGTGCTACTAGATACAAGCAACTCTATTCAGGAACTCCAAATTGATGACCGAGATCCTTAGACAAAAAAATCCCAAAAATGGTATCATATATGTAAAACATTCCAACATGAATTTTCTCTAACGCTGCATCCACGTGGAAATGAGATTTAGGCTTCCGCCAAGACATCTTAGAGTACGTGATAAAAACATGGCATAATAATATTTTAAGATAGCCATGTGAATATAAGCAAACTCTAATTGGGGTTTATAATTTATAACAGAACTCAACTCAGTATCATGACCATTATATATTTTAATGTGAAGCAAAATAGTACCATCTAGTCACATTGGGAACCAAAAGGTAAAAAGCAACGATTCTAATTCTTTTTGGAACTTTGCATTTCTAAATTAGCTCCCAATATCCCTTGATTCATCTCCATTAACACTACCACCACTATTACACTAAGTATCTCTTTGAATACTAAAGGCCAGCCAGCTCAAGTACTCTCCTTCATGGCCAGATCCGACTACCACAGGTTGAACAAGGTCGCCTCATCTATTCATCACCTGCACGGGCAACAAGATTTTCATAATGCGGTTTTCACACTTGATATAACCAAGCTGGAAAAAAGCATCGCAATAATGATATATGGTGTTGCTAGATACAAGCAACTCTACTCGCGAACTCCGATCGAGATCCTTGACAAAAAAATTCCCAAAAATGGTATCGTATATGTAAAACATGCCAACATGAATTTTCCCTAACGCTGCATCCACATGGAAAGCGGATTTAGGCTTCCGCCAACACATCTTAGAGTACTTGATAAAAACATGTCATAATAATAAAAGTAATCTATAGAGGGAAATACACCCATGTGAATATAAGAAAACTCTAATTGGGGTTGATAATTTATAACAGAACTCAACTAACTATCATGATCATTAAATATTTTATTGTGAAGCAAAACAGTACCAACTAGTCACATTGAGAACCAAAAAGTAACGAGCAATTAGAACCCAAAAGTCAATTTCATACCAACCGAACTAGAAGATAGATGAAGACCATCACTATAATGCAGAAGTTGCACGGCCATCCAAAGTAAAAAAAAAATCCCTAGGAGTGAATACTTCTACGTCTACACTGACAAAAGAGACTTTACACAAAAGAACAAACACATGCTGAAGTAGATCTTTAATTAATCTTGGGACCTGAGAGGCAGCAGGCCAGCAGCAACAGACAATATAGTGTTCAAATTATGTGTCAAGCTCTGCACATTGTACTATGAACTAAAGATACATGCGGAGGCCCAAGGATCCAAGTTTTTCACATAACAATCATTCATCAACGCAATATAAGATACTTGCTTCATTTTCCTATCTTTAAGTTATCATGCATGACGGAGTCGCTATGATACTATAGAACTGAGAGAACACCCTCAAGACTAAGCATGGTGCAAAAGTGTACATGTTTATCATGTTTAACAACCAATTTACCAACTGTCCGGTGGCAAACTATTGGTAAAAAGAAGATGAAATGACAACCAAAGAAGTACGTGATAGAGTTTTCATCAGTTCATTTTTTTGCTTCTTTTATAAGTTTGCTTCATGCTGGGTCTGATCTCATGCACCTCTTTTATTTTTAGAAGGGGAAAATAGAGCTTTTAACCCATAAAAATGAAGGTTTTGAACAGCTTGATTGCTGAAAGAGAATTGAAAAGAAGAGGATATTTCTAGATGGCCGACAAGATGCAAAGCTAATATGAAGGATCACTGGCAAGATGTATCCCAATCCTTAAGAAAGTATTTGAGAGGTTGAAATCAGCCATGACAATTTCAAAACAAGCATAGACAAAACTAAACGCACAAGCAACTATAACATTTAGTTTAAAAGTTGGCAGTTAATTACATGCATTGTTTCGATTGCTGCCTGTCATTTCTGCCTGACTCTTGGTCACATGTACTCTGTTTTTCTCCTTGGGTGCCATGAGTATCATGAGATATTCAAAGCAAGAAGACATTATTGCAATCAACAAGATTGCGTGTATGAAAGCAGGGGCACAAAATGAAATGATTCCATGAAGATCACGTGCAAACAATCTCAGTTTATTTAGTTCAGCAAATGGTGCAATTTTAAAGTCCAGCTGCAGACTCTTACAAAAAAAACAACTTACAATGCGTTCGAGAAAAAATTGGAACCAACCAGTGGCAGATCTACAGGGTATGCCGCGAACGCGGCGTACCCTACAATCCGGCAGTGTCGTACTATGTAGTAGAAAAAAAATTTAGATGGATCCATTCTAAAACTGCTCAGCTTCATTGGCGACCAAGCTTTGCGTGCTGCCTCTGCCTAGTATTCCGTATAAAAAAACACGTTCAACTGCTCGGCTCGGTCCTATAAGATTCATAGGCCATGTTACAAAACCCAAACGCCAGACCTGTCGACCACGCCAGCATACCCAACCAGGTTAGGAGGCGGAGCAGATTGGCCAATCAGGGCTACGGACCTGGATGCTAGTGATGCCGCACGTCGGGACGACTAACTTACACCGGTGCGCCGTAGCGTTACGAGATTGATTGCTAGTTTGCCCTTCACGGCCACCAGCAGCCCGTGAAGCCAGAACAATCGATGCCACCCTGCCAAATCTGCACACAAGGTGCACTGTAATTTTCCATGAAGCCCATTCTATCATCAGTTCTGAGTTTACCGAACTTCTCGTCAATTTTTTTTTGTGTGGCATACCCCGTTGTAAAATTCTGGGTCCTCCACTGGAACCAACACACCCATATAACACACATGAAGTGCAAGCCACAAAATCCTAATAGACAAGAAAAAGTGTGGAATGTAAGTATAAGCTAGTCTAAATTTCTCATTAAGAGAAGGAATTGATATTGGTGGAAATATTTTTCAATTCAGACATTAGTTCAGCAAAAAGTGGGCAGCAGCACATGCATCAATAAGGCAGCAAAATCCATCTTAAGCAGCATCGTGTTAAATCACGAAAGGTAACCAACTTAATTAGCCACTTTGATCTAGTCTAGATCAGCTCCACACTATACCAATATTATCCCCTAAGGAATCTGCATATGAGTGCTTCTAACTATTCGCATTCATGTGCGGTCAATCTAATGTTTCTAGCAAGATCAGATGCTACACATAAATTACTATTTGAGAAACAAAATGACAGAAAAGAATAGAGAGCATGTCTTGCTACACACCTGGAGGTTCTTTCCATCTCCTTCTCAAGATCTATGCAAGAGATATGCTCATACTTTATGCATTGATCAAACAAGACATGAACAAGTGGAGGAAGAAAAATTAAATTAGTAGAAGTTAGTGACTTGAGCGGTGTACATGCCTATAAGTGTTCAGATATTCTACATCCCAAGGAAGCGACCGCACCAATCATAGGCACGCCATTGCACCCGCTGATGTGGCAACCAACCACCCCATAAACTGCAGCAGGGATGTTCATGTGTAGATAACCTGCGGTAAGAGGTAGGTTATGTATTTTATACAGAAGACGACATGCGCTGCAGCTTTTCTTGATGCAATTTGCCATAAAACAGAGCCAAAATGAACATGTGATGGTACGGATCTAAAAAACATAGCATGACTGATAGAGTGGTCACATGCCACAATGATGAGTGTGTTTGCATATTCTGGTGATGCAACATGCCATTATGGACACAAGGATGACCATAAACGCAAAGCAGAAGTAAATGGTCAGGGTTAACATGTATGCAACATGGTGCTAAATCACAAAAGACCAACCAATTGATACACTCTATTCTAAACCAGACTTAGTCCAAGAAGTGCAACCAGCCACAATATAGCAATACTAAAACACTCTTAAGTAAGAACACAAGTTCCAGGTTTAGCTCACATTAGATAAACAAAGTAGGTTTAGGATGAAATTAATCTAGTCAACCAAACCAGCCCACAACAATTTATAAAGAAGTATCTTTCGAGCATATCCATCCCACTAAGCCCAAGGTAACTTCTAGCTAACATCTCAGTCGAAATACAATAGCCTCTTTGCATGTATAAAATAAAGATAAATGTGCATTTGAGATAATAAAATGAAGTTTAGGGATCACCAAAACCAAAAACACACCAAGTGTTCGTTTTATGACCCGAGAAGGAATCAAACCATCCATCATAAGGAAGTGAACAGGCACAATGAAGTAGCACTAAGAAGAAGTGCAAAAATCAAAGTAGGATTCAAACCAGCAACTTCTCAATTGTTGCCAAATAGAAATAATAATCAAGTACATGTCTACTACTCATTGTCCTAACAACAACATGACTCTGTTTAACTACTTACTTAGACTAGCGCACAACATATCCCATAATCTAGAACTATTGGTAAAATAAATTTCTCACCAAAATATGTTTGTATTGCTACATACTTATGGATGTATCATTTCAATCACATAATTAGTCGTATGAAGATTCATTTTATAAATTAACAACATATGCATCTCACCAGAACAAGTTCTGAATTTTTCTAAATGCATCTTGCAATTCGGAGAATAGGTAATTAGAAAGATGACACATAAAGCAATGCTAGAACCAGAACTTGAGATCAAGGATATTATACCTTCATGTAGCATAACTAGCTGATCAAGAAATATACTAGCACCTAGCAACTTTGATTGTCATCTAGGGTCAGGTAGGGCTCCTCGTACACCCCTCGGTTGTTAGTCCGAGCAGCGCGAAGGCCTAAGCAGCAGGTCATGTGGCTTGGCAGTGGCGCTGGTTATCCCGGTAAGAAATCACCGTTGTATGTGTATGTCACCTGACGTCGAGCTAGATAGCTCCTCCTAGTAAGCCTCTCTGTCTCCCGCAACACATAGACAGTGCAACTGCTGCAACTGGACACAAGTGTGGCAAAGGAGGCCCGCCTTGAGATGGGAGCGAGAAGGAGGACCAACTTTAGTTGGGCAGCCAGACGCAGCTCCTCCCCATCAACCTCTCCATCTCACACATCATCTTGTTTATGCAGCTGCTGCCATCCTCCGGCGAGGCAACAAGCAACATATCACTGGAGGGAGAGATGGCGTTGATGGTCAGCTTGGTGGCCAGCAACAACAGCTCCAGGTGGATGGCACCTGCCAAATATAATTATCAACAAAAATAAATACAATAGGTATTATGCAACAAAGATCTTAAACTAATTCCATAAGACTTACATAATGTCATAATTCATTACAATACAGCCAATAAACATGTAGCTTATACTTCAGATTAAAAGAAAGCTGACTAAAAGGCACATCATTCAAATGTTTTGTGGTATGCACTTGACATTATGGAAAAATGTACACAGATTTAAACTAAGATAGAAAGAACTCTACATCTAATGTACAAGTGCAAAATCTAGTGGATGCGGACAGGTAGCACACTCCCAAACATGTTTCAGTTCACATGTTGACTACGCCTCACATAGTCACATCCAACTAAATGGACTACGATAAGCACCTAGGATTCACATGAAACCAACTTTTACAAACACAAGTTATGAATTTTCTGACTGCATGCATCTTGCAATTTACAGAACAAGCAATTAGCAAAGCACACACTAGAACTAGACGCCGAAAGATTTACATCCAAGGAGAACAAGATGATGCATAACATGCGGCTACAATAGCTAGCAGCCTTGGCTATCACCTAGGTCGAGGTTGAAGGCCCTAGCGGCAGCGCTGGTCATTATCGCCGGCAAGAGAGTGTTGATGTACGTGAACAACACCGGCCGGTGAGCCGACATATCTGCTTCATCACCCCCCATGCATGCGCTACAGATAACCAGTTTATTACGTCCTCCCACCGAAGAGGCCATGGCAACCACAAAAAATTGACACTGGGCCATCTGCCTGAATGTGAGCAGCTGAGAACAATTAATTGAACTAACATTGGCACACATAAAGTACATATGTAGTCACAAATTATCACAGTGCCTCTAAATTTGGCCGGGTAACACTACCAGGTTACTAGGTCAGACAACATGCAATTACTCGGGCTGCGGAATAAGCATTCAATCGAGCTTCAGATGTACTACTTACCTTAAACAAAGAGATTTCAGAGATAGTAAACAACAAACATCCACTGCTTGCAAGAGTCAACTAGCATGGTAACTGAATTACTCAATGATCTTAATGGCACATTGCATACTTAATATACAATAAGTTACGTCAGGATTAAATCTACACTAGAAGTAAATTAATTGGGGATGGTTCACTGGAGCTACACTAACTAACAAAGCATACTGCATTGCTGGACTCACCTAGGACACAACCTTCTTTCATACTAGAACATAACAAGACTGTATTAATTGAAGTTCGAGATGATGAAGAAAACTATAGGGGTATGGTGAGAACACAATACTGTATTAGCTCACCCATTGATGCATGAAATACCCCTTTTTCTTGCATAGAACAAGACACTACAAAATCAACACAACCTAAGGGTAATGCCAAGGCATGTTACTAAATTCAGATGTTGGCAAGAATTGGAACAACAATTACTAGAACCAAATTGCGTTGTCAAGAAGTAATAATACAAGAGAAGAACAAGTCGGACACACACACACACATATGGTAGCATCAAGCAAGATAGAATAAAACTACAATGATAACATGTTCTAGCGAAGATAGCAAACAATACCTGAACCTTGAAAAGTGTGGAACTAACAAAGGATACACTGTCAGAAACTCATGAATATGACTTCCCAGGTACAATTGGGCAACCAATTGCAAGCCAAAACACAACTCAGAACAAACACTTCACTAATTTATTGCCTATGCATTGCATAATAAAATTTCCATCCATCAAACACGGCCAAAGCATACATCTACTGCCTATGCATTGCTTTTCTTTACTGTCTACACATTATATGGGGAAAATGATACAAATTTAGCCAAAATACATGAATGGGGTGAAGATAGACCTCACGAACAGTAGCAACTCAGAGTGGTGGCCTGAAGCAGCATGCAGTAGCTCAGGCGCGTGGTCGGCCATGCAGTGCTATTGCTGGAATGGCATCAGCAGAAAGAGCCTGGGCAAGCGACCACAAACTCATTCCTCCGTGGCTCGCTGCCATCCTTGCGCCATGGCGAGACCATCCCGGTGGACGCAGTCGCACACAATAGTGAACCATTTAACTCTAACAATAAGCTGCAGCAGTTGAGTTAAGTAATTAAACATGCATAACCAATCTTTTAGTTGTAGGTCATAATGTTAATTTGAATAATACTATAAGTATGACTAAGTGAAAGATTGGAAGCATTTTAGTGATATGGAGTCGGGTAGTCAAAATATTATACTTGTGGTTGTTGTAATACTATGAAAAAAAAATACTTAACAATTGTACTGCTGATGAGAAGATGAAAAAAGAGAGCATATGTATTATACCAAGGAGATGGCATTACTATTTAAATCAGGTCAAGATCAATAAAAATTTTCAAATGCAAAACTAAATCCACATCTATTATTTTTCAACTTGTCAAAATAAACAAACTAGTCACAATGTTTTGTAGCGAAACACATGCACTCGCAGATGATACCAAACCAACGGCAAATTCTCATATTAGTGCCATTGCTACACATGCATATTTTCATGCGACACTCACAACTTGGCCTGACTAATCTTCAATGAACACATACGCTGTAATCTGCATGCTTTTGTTCCTAATTAGCTAATGCGCTGCTAGCTTGCATCTGATCTCATCCGTATGTCAGTAGACTGCAGAAGACAATGATGCTAGCTTGGACGACCCAACTAGATGCATGGAGGAAAACTTAAACATGATGAACAACTACTCAACAAGGTTAACTCCAACAAATTTTTATATCATTTTCTCTACTGCCTGCCTTCAACGGGAGAAAGGAAACAAACTTCACACAATTTCTGAATGTTCTAATTGCATCTTGCAATTGAGAGAACATCTAGCCAACAGATTACACACAAAGCATCACTAGACGATGAAAGATGAATACCTCCCTGTAGCAGAAGAGAACTAGATGATGAACAGCATGCAGCAGCAATAGCTAGCAGCCTTGGTTGTCACCACGGGCAGCAAGGTCCACGGCCTAGCGGCAGCGCTAGGAAGATAGCACCGATGATTCGATGAACGTGTATGACATCGGCCGGCGAGCTGCGCGTATCTGCCCCACCAAGCTCTCTGTCTCCCACAACAGCTCACCCGCGCAGCTGCTGCAAATCGGAGGTGAGCATTTCGGTGGAGGCCGTTCTGGAGGTGGGGAACTAGGAGGAGGAGGACCGGTGGAGCTGGGCGCTCGTACGCAGTCACCACCGACGCCGGCGCTGGTGAGGTCCGCGGCTTGCTGGCCGGTCGCATCGCTCCCCGTGGTGCAGCCAGTCGCCAGCCATGCCCCGCACCGTGCGCCACCTGCTGCCTCGACGCCACCATGGACGCCAAGATCGAAACTTAATCTGGTGTGCATCTAGGGTTTGCCGTGCAAAGTTGAGAGGAGGAGGGGTGGCCGCCTCGGGACTCGCCCACTGGTGGAAAAAAGGGCTTTGGTCGCGGTTGGCAACTGCCATTAGTCGCGGTGGCGCAACCGCGACCAAAGCAGCGCGACTAAAGGCCCCCCCTTACGAACCGCGACTAAAGGCCCGTCCACGTGGGCCGCAGGCGAGCGCCAGGGCGGAGGACCTTTAGTCGCGGTTCTTCTGGCCAACCGCGACTAAAGGCCTCCGCAGGGTTTAGGGTTTTAGCCCCCCTCCCCCTAAATCTGGTTTCTTTTTAATTTGTATTGTTTTATTTCTTTTGGGTTTTAATTTTGAAGGAGTTTCACATATTCTACGGTACTGTATACATACATGCATATGAATGTACAATTTCAAACAAATTTGAAATTAGAACCAAAAAGAATTCAAGAGGAATATACAATATATATTCAATATCGGATGACCATATACAATATATATTCAATATCGGATGACCATATACAATTTTGAACAAGTTAGTTACAAATTCTGGTGCATATAAAGTTCTACGTCATCGTAATAGTGTTCTCCTCTAGGATCGATGACTTCCCTCGCCAACCATCCAGCTAGTTCCTCTTGAAGTGGTCGGAAGCGAGCTTCTGGACTAAGCGTCTTCCGGAGGTTATTCCTCAGGATGTTGTTCTCACACGTCTGGTCCCGCTCATTGCAGTATCTCCGGATCCTCTCACAAACATAGTATCCACATAGATTGGTCCCCGGTGGCTGAATATCCCCAGTCGTCCGCACTGCCATTTTAAAATGTAGCTCTTTTTTGAATTCACCGACCTTGGTATCTACGAACCGTCTCCAAACCCTACGAGGCAAAGAAAATTAAATAAACAAGAGAGTTATTAATTAGTTACTTGATATTAGGAAATGATGAACGAAATAGGCCGATCGATATAGAGCGCAAATGAATGAAAATAATTACTTTTGCATCATTTTTCTCATGTCGCCCCAAAGCGCCGGATCCATATTCAGAGAGTCGTGGACGAGAACTGAGGAGGTCTGAACTTTAATTACCATAAGAATCCAGTGGAACCTGCGGACACGATACATGCACAGTCATGCATAACTCATCGATTAGCCACATACCATGCATGGAGTAAACAAAAGAGAATGTGCTCAAGACAGAAACACTCACCCAAAATGGTAAGGAAATAGAATATCACTTTTCTGTTGCTGTTTTCTAATAAACCGCCACAGGTCATCCTCCACGTCGGCGGGGTGGTGTTCTAACACATGTGAATTAACGATGTGTGGGTCAATGAACCCAACATCATGGATGTTCCTTATTCGCATTTCCCGCTTCTTCATTCTGCATAATAGCGTACACAACAAGATAGTTAGGACAGTGCAGGCAATGAACGAGATGGGGTAGAAATTAATAAATCACTTACAGAACGTAGCAACTGATGATAGATTTGTCGAGGTCGCGTAGATTGAACAGCTGGAACAATTCACTCAGATGAATTTGTACCCAGTAATGTTTGAAGTGATGCTCATATCTAACTTCCGCATAGATATACTCTTTGGCGTTTTTATGTTTTATGTAACCCTTGTACCAATTTAGCAGACCTTTCATTTGTCGAGGTAGATCCTCTTCCTGCGCAGGCTCGACGAGAGGGCCATTCTTCACATATGTAAATACTACGTCCTTCATTGGCGCCTCATCAAGGCCTAGCGATTGCACGAAGAGTGATACCTAACTCGGCCGCTTGTTCTCTCGGGCACTCGTTACAGTCAATCCATGTCTTGCCGCAGCTGCTATGATATCGGGGCATCCGGATCGGCGGCTTGCACTATGAGCGGGGCGATCGATTGTTTACTTTGTTCCCGAGCTGGGCAACTTCTTTCCCCTTTTCTAATTTTGACTCGGCCTCGTCCTCCAAGGCTTTCTTCTCCGCCAACTCTTGGTTCCTCTTGAACGCGAGTGCTTGCCTACGAAGTTCACGTAAATAGTCGTCAGGCAGATTCTTCGCGGCTTGGGACGGTGTGTTCAAAAATGACTTAGCCCACTGCTTTTGCTTGTCAGAATATATCGGCTTGGGCTCGCCCTCTCTTTTCTAATTGCACTCCTCCTTCCATTTCTCATGCTGAGCAGCCACGGCCGCTGCATTTTCCTCGACACTAAGTTCCCAAGGCCTCGGGATGAGAGGCTTCAGTGATGGCTCTGGTATCTTTGTTTTCTTAGGTACATAAGGGTCCGGGTTAATAACCCAGGACTGCCGCTTCTTCGCCGGAGGTGGATTGGGGGCGGTGTCTGCTGATCACCCGCCGGACGAGGACTAGGGCGGCGTCGCTACCCGCCGGACGAGGACTGGGGGGCGGCGTCGGCTGACGTGAAGGAGGTGTATTAGGTGAAGCACCACCACCACCGCCGCCACCGCCACCGTCACCGCCACCGCCACCGCCACCGCCACCACCACCACCGTAGGGGGGTGGACTTGTTGGCGCCTCGCCTGGAAACTTGATAAACTTCTTCTGCCATAGAATGAACTGGCGCTTGACATCTCCAAGTCTTTTCACCCCTTCGGGTGTAGCAATGTCAATGTCCGTGTCCTCAAACCCTTGGACTATCTCCTCCACCGTCACACGAGCATAGCCATCTTGAATGGGGTTGTTGTGGTGGAGTGCTCCAGTGGCAAAGCACTGCCGATGGCTACCTTCATGGACATGTTCCCGATAGGATAATACAGATGACATGCTTTCATCTCCTTTATATCGTCCACGGGGTAGCGAGGAGGCTCCGGTGCAGTAATTTCGACCACCGCAGGCTCCGGTGCAGTAATTTCGATCGTCGGTGTACCAGCCGGTGAGGCCTCCGTGGAAGCCACGCTGCTTCTTCTCCGCTGCTGGCTTCCGAGATCCATTGGATGATCTTCAGCATGCTGCGCCCGAGCTGCATCTCTTTCGGCGACTAGTACACTCACGGTTTTCTTCATCACATCCATTTCCGTTACCAACTTCGCCACAACATCTGCATCCCGATCCATCTTTCTCTTACGGCTTCTGTAACCGTACGGGTCATCGTTCTGGGGGAACCCTATTTTCCACGGAATGGGCCCCATGCCTCGTATACGTCCTCCGTGTTCAGGATTCCCGAGGGCTTTTGTCAGGGCGTCGTTCTCTCTGTTGAACCTGATCCTCCCCTCTTGAGCCTCCCTCATTGCCTCAATAAGCTTTTGGGTGGGTGTAATTATTTTGCCCTGATAAACACACTCCCCTGTCTCCGGGTTCAGCGATCCCCCATGCCCGTACCACCAGCTTTTGGCCCTTGGGTCCCATCCCTCCGTACCTGGACGGATTCCTCGCGCCCTCAGCTCGTTCTCCATCTTCTCCCACTTAGGCTGCCAAAAGCGATACCCTCCTGGCCCCATTTTATGATTGTACTCCTTCTTGGCCGCATTTTCCTTATTTTTTTTCGATAGTTCAAGGAACTGCTCCGATTTCTTTTGCTTCACAAATTCTGGCCAATCATGTTGCAGTTTCTCATATTGTCCTTTGAAATCCGGAGTCTTGCCCTGGTTGACAAAGTCATGGTGAGAGGGCGCTCGCCAGGTATGAGGAGGACGGTCTGCCTCCTGGAAACTTCCACGAGGCCGGCCGTCGGCTATGGTGGTACGGCCGGACTCTGCAGAGCGTCATGGACTACATCACGGCCGGCGATATCCCCCGCCTGCGCTACCCTCAGTTCGAGCCACGAGCGCCGCCCGACGACAGCGACGACAGCAGCGACGACGACGCCGGCAACTTAGAAGGCGACGACTACCAGTACAACGGCGGCGGCTATGAAGACTACGAGTATGCATATTATACGCCTAGGCAGGAGTATGACTAAATCACTCCAAATTTCATGTATGCAGGAGTATGACTTAGTCACTCCAAATTTCCTATATGCAGGAGTATGACTTAGTCACTCCAAATTTCATGTATGCAGGAGTATGACTTAGTCACTCCAAATTTCATGTATCATCAGTGCTATCTCGAGTCAATTGAATCATTCGAAAATGGACACCAAACACATCACGGGTAATATAATTCACATGATTCATTCAACAAAGTTTGGTACAATAAATTATTACACATCATTTCTTCCCTTGTGTCCCTGCTTGCTTACGATTGTGCCGTATCCATGGAGCATCCTCATCATTTAACTTAATGCTTGGGTCGGTGTTCACTTTGAAGGGCGGAATTTCAGCAAACATATTATAATCTTCTGACATGTCTGTCTTGTCCTCCACTCCCACGATGTTTCTTTTCCCTGAAAGAACAATGTGGCGCTTTGGATCATCGCATGATGTACTGATCGTTTTCTTATCTTTCCGTTTCCTCGGTTTGCTACTCATGTCCTTCACATAGAAAACCTGAGCGACATCTTTCGCTAGGACGAATGGTTCATCAAGGTAACCAAGATTGTTGAAATCCACCATTGTCATTCCGTATTGCTGGTCCACCTTTACCCCACCTCCTGTTAGCTTGAACCATTTGCACTGGAACAAAGGGACCCTAAAGGAGGGTCCATAGTCAAGTTCCCATATCTCCTCTATGTAACCATAATATGTGACCTTTTGCCCATTCTCGGTTGTCGTGCATCAAAGCGGACACCACTGTTTTGGTTGGTGCTCTTTTTATCTTGGGCGATCGTGTAAAATGTATTCCCATTTATCTCGTACCCTTGGAAAGTCGTTATAGTCGAAGATGGTGTCTTGGCCAACATGTACAGCTGATCTACAACCTTATTGTCACTCATTAAATGTTTTCTCAACCAATCGCCGAAAGTCTCCATGTGGGCCTTCCTAATCCAGGATTCGGGCATCCCGGGGTTGTCCGAGCGTAAAATATTCTTGTGTTTCTCAAAGTACGGAGCCACCAAGCTGGAATTAGTCGAAGCTGTGTGGTGTGCTTCGATCGAGAGAATGGCCGTCCATACATATCATTGATTTCCTTCCGATCGTGCCTTTTCCACTTAGTCTCCCCTCGTGCCGCGATTGAGGAAGACCAATCGGCTTAAGGTCAGGAACAAAGTCAACACAAAACTCAAATACCTCCTCATTTCCATAGCCCTTGGCGATGCTTCCTTCTGGCCTAGCACGGTTACGAACATATTTCTTTAATATTCCCATGAACCTCTCGAAGGGGAACATATTGTGTAGAAATACAGGACCGAGAATGGAAATCTCATCGACTAGGTGAACCAGGAGGTGCGTCATAATATTGAAGAAGGATGGCGGGAACACCAACTCGAAACTGACAAGACATTGGATCACATCGATTCAGAACCGTGGTAGAACTTCTGGATTGATTACCTTCAGAGAGATTGCATTGAGGAATGCACATAGCTTCACAATGGGCAGTCGAACATTTTCCGGCAGGAGCCCCCTCAAAGCAATCGGAAGCAATTGCGTCATAATCACATGGCAGTCGTGAGATTTCAGGTTTTGGAACTTTTTCTCCGCCATGTTTATTATTCCCTTTATATTGGACGAGAATCCTGACGGGACCTTCATATCGCTCGGGCATTCAAAAAAGATGACCTTCTCTTCTTTGGTCAGAGCGTAGCTGGCACGACCTTGAAACCGTTCCGGATGCCGGTCATCAGGGTCTTTCAAACTTTGCTGGTCCTGCCGTGCTTCCTTTGTATCATTTGACTTCCCATACACGCCCAAGAAGCTTAGGATGTTCACGCAAATATTCTTCGTAACGTGCATCACGTCGATTGCAGAGCGGACTTCTAGGACTTTCCAATATTCTAGCTCCCGTAATATAGATTTCTTCTTCCACATGGCTACGTGCCCGTCAGCTCCCTTCGGAACTGATTGTCCGCCAGACCCTTTCCAAAGATGACTTTCAAACCCTTGACCATATCAAATACCTCAGCACCGGTGTGTTCCGCAGCTTCGCCGGTGATTTGCCTTGCCGTTGTAATGCTTGCCTTTCTTTCTTCTTGGATGACCTTTCGGAAGAAATCGACGATGCCCAAGGTACACGTTCTTCTTACAATTTGGCAAATGTACACTTTCAGTCTCATGTAAGCAGTGCGTGCATGCATTGTATCCCTTATTTGACAGTCCCGAAAGGTTACTAAGAGCAGGCCAATCGTTGATGGTTACGAAAAGCAACGCTCGTAGGTCAAATTCCTCTTCTTTGTGCTCATCCCACACACGGACACCAGGTCTGCCCCACGGCTGTAAAAGTTCATCAACTAATGGCCTTAGGTACACATCGATGTCGTTGCCGGGTTGCTTCGGACCTTGGATGAGCACTGGCATCATAATGAACTTCCGCTTCATGCACAACCAAGGAGGAAGGTTGTAGATGCATAGAGTCACGGGCCAGGTACTATGGCTGGAGCTCTGCTCGCCAAAAGGATTCATGCCATCCGTACTTAGACCAAATCTTATGTTCCTTGCGTCAGCTGCAAAATCTTTGAACTCTCTGTCGATCTTTCTCCATTGCGTTCCATCTGCGGGGTGTCTCAACTCCCCGTCCGACTTACGGTCCTCTTTGTGCCATCGCAACAACTTGGCATGCTCTTTGTTCCTGAACAGACGTTTCAACCGTGGTATTATAGGAGCATACCACATCACCTTGGCGGGAACCCTCTTCCTGGGTTTCTGGCCCTCAACATCGTCACCAGGGTCATCGCCTCTGATCTTATAACGCAATGCAGTGCATACTGGGCATTCATTCAAATTCTCGTATTCACCGCGGTAGAGGATGCAGTCGTTGATGCATGCATGTATCTTCAGAACCTCTAAACCTAGAGGGCAGACAACCTTCTTTGCTTCGTACGTAGTGGCGGGCAACTCGTTATTCTTTGGAAACATATTCTTCAACATTTTCAGCAAGTTTTCAAATGCCGAGTCAGCTACACCTGCCTGTGCCTTCCATCTCAGCAAATCCAGTGTGCAGCCCAGCTTTTTCAGACCATCATCGCATCCGGGGTACAGCGCCTTCCTGTGATGTGCATCAGCAATGGTCCGACCAAGATCATCAACGGGATCATCACGTGCCTCTTCTTCACCTTCCCCTTCACCTTCCCCTTCACCTTCAGCATCCTCCATGAAAGTATCACCGAAATGAGCAAGATAGCTTTTATCATTGAAATCATCCCCTTCTTCATCTTCTTCCATTATAACCCCTCTTTCTCCATGCTTGGTCCAACAATTATAGCTTGGCATGAAACCGTGCCGAAGCAGGTGCATGTGAACATCTCTTGAGGAAGAGTAACCCGTCTGATTCTTACATTTAACACTTGGACTGTTAACACAACACCCCTGCTTGTTCGCATTGGCCACTACGAGGAAATCTTTCAAACCCGCACTGAACTCGCCGGAGAGTCGGTTACCGTACATCCATTGTCGATTCATCTGCATTATTATAATATAAAATATATAATTAACCATCATGCATTTGTTAAACTAACTAGCTACAAACAATATAAATTAAACAATGAACTACACACACATGCACATTTTATCAACGACACATCAAAGGTTCAAGTTGCTAACCGCGATCGAGGAGGAAAAAATAAATGAGAAAGCTCAAGTGTGGCTCCAACACTTCATATCATGTTTGTTTCATGCTCTTGGGGTATTTCATCAAACACCTTATGTGCATAAGAGGAACCAAAAGCAAACCTAACACCCACTTGTGAAGCTTGTGAAGAGAATGGCACCAAATGGCTAAGTGTTGGCTGCTGGATGGGTATATATAGGGGAGGGGCTTTAGTCCCGGTTGGCCTGGCCAACCGCGACTAAAGGCCTTCGGGCACCTTTAGTCGCGGTTGGCCTGGCCAACCGCGACTAAAGACCCCCCACGTGCACCGGCTGGCCACCGAGCGCCCTGGGCCCAGGCCTTTGGTCGCGGTTCTCCTCCCGAACCGCGACTAAAGGTACCATTAGTCGCGGTTCCTGCAGCATCGCGACTTATGGGGCTCACCCGAAGCCTGTTTTTCCACCAGTGGCCATCAACGGTGGTGTTTACTGAATATTAATGGATAGAGAGAGGAAGAGGTGGTGGCGGCTGAAAAGGGTTTGGTTGGGAATAGGGCACCGCGGGAAGCCTGGATGATGTTTGTGCCTTTCGTTGATTGAGTCACTCCAGGCCAGGAGGCGCGGCGTGAGTCGAGGCGCCGTCTTAAGTGTGAGTTAATTAGCATCAGCTCGCTACATGCTAGTAGTACTCTACATGCTAGCATTTTTTTTACCGTCTCATACTCTCATGCATTCTTGTGTACAATATTTTTTGAAGGAACAATACACTATATATAGAATTTTCTGCAAAAAAAAACTCAGATCAATATCTTGTAATTGCTAGTGAAAGGCTCAATGTTTTCTTGGGTATGAATCCTATCGACCTATGTGATGGTGTTCCATGAACCATGAGTCTTGTCCCAAAGATACTCCAGGAGAAAATGAGAAATTGGTACTCGAGGAGTAGAACGATATCAAGTTTATTTTCTCGGCGGGCATTTATGATATCTCGCTGGAAACAAGTTTTTCATGGGCCTTTATTCTGTATACCACCCTTACATACCCTCTATCGATGGTGTCGAGGAATATCGCACAATGTCTACTATGGTGCCCCCTAGTGGCCTGACCCACACCAAAAACTGGGAGGAGCCACGCCGTCAATACTACGCGCATCAGCGGCGTAGGCCTATTGGCCACCAGGGCCGGGCGGGCAGGAGTGCGGCCGGTGCGGCCGCACAGGGCCCCAATTTTTTAGGGGCCCCAAATTTTCGATTTGGCACTTGTCAGCACTCAGCAGGCATCCTATGAGCAGCAGTGAACTTGCAGGAGCAAGCAGCGGATGCTGCCCTGGGTCTCCTGCGGCCGAGGAGGGTACTCTACCCTTACCTAGCCTCCAGCGCGGCTGAGCAGGGAGTAGCGCCATGGACGTCTGGCTTAAAGCTTTCTGCTTCAGGTCGAGAAGGGGTATGGCCAAATCGGGGAAGAAGATGGCCTCGCCCTTGGGCTTAATCGTTTAAGTGAAAAGGCCCACAAATAAGGCCTGAACGCAGGTAAAAAAGAAGTCCTGAATGGGGTGTAACCATATTACTGAAAAAACAATTGGCTCCATCTGTGCTTAAAAAGAGATCCATATACACGTTTTGCTTCTCCTAAAAAAATCACGTTTTGCTCATCCAAGGTTTTTCAAGCTAGGGGTCCATCTTAATAAATATTTTCTGTTTTTTCAACCCTTGGCAGTTTTATTATTTGTATCCTGGAATTTGGATATTTAGTGCACCATTTTTTAAGAGTAAACTTACCCTTGTGCCTTACAAATTTCTGATCTAATTTTTATGCCACCCATAAATCTTTATTCTTAGGTCTGCCATTGACCGTCGGTGTTTTTAAGAAATCAAGATATACATGTATGTAGCGTTTCAAAAATTAAGATACGGCATGTGAAAAATCAATTATACATTGTATCATTCATTAGTTTAACTTTTTTTTGTAGAATCAGGAGGGCCCATTTCAAAGTTTCGCACAGGGCCCCAGATTTTACCGGCCCGGCCCTGTTGGCCACCCCAGCCAGTTCTTCCTGGCCCAACCCGCGCGGTCACACAACACACACACACACGCACGCACGCGCACACACACACACGCGCACACACGCGCGCGCGCACACACACACACACACACACACACACACACTTCTCCCTCTCGCTCCACTCTCCCATACACGATGGTACCCCCTATCGCCCCGTCGCGCAACCGATCACCGCAGCCCCACCCCACCCCGCTACGACCAGATAACATCTAGCCCAATCGACTGGAACCCCCGTTGCGCGGTTTCCCTACCGATTTCGTCTGGCTTAGTCGAACCCAAGCTACCACCGTCACCCCCCCCCCCCCGCCCCGCCCCCGCCTTGGTTCCATAGGCTTCCACTGTGTCCGCGCGTGGCCATGAGACACCTTCGCGACCAAAATCTCAACCGTTGGGCTGCGTGTGTCAGCATGTTCCGTATCGTGGACGAGGCTGCACTCGCATACGACACCACATCGTGGAGATTCGGCCGCAACCACCTCAACATGAACTTCCCCGACTGCGAGTCTCGGGCCGAAGCTGAATTGCTCGGTCCACAATAGCTCATTGTTACATGCGACAAGGATAGGCAACACCGCCAGGCGCTGCAACGGCTTGCTCTCGTCGAGGCGAATGAGAGGGCCATGGTGCAGTGGGGCTAGATCATCCAGAAGATGTGCAAATGGAGTTGGAATTTTGGCGTGCGAGGAAGGTAGCAAGGGCGAATCAGAGAAGGTTGAAGGCCAAGATGGAGGCACAGTTGTGCGGTCCATCGATCGGGCCTGAACGATCGACGAGAACTCAGATAGGTGGTTGGACCTCTTGTCCACTAGTGAGGACAGTACCTCTGATCAGTATATTATTGGTGATTGGGAGTGTAGTCGATGTTCATGTCGAGGCAGGTGCTACAATGTCCATCTCGTATCGAATCTAGTATTGCAATATTATCGAAAGTGTCAATAATATTTCGGACTAGTATATTTATTTAATACAGTATTAATTTATCATCGAATATGCAGCGTTGGAAGCGAAATTTGAAGCAGTGTATTTTTTTATTAGCTGTAATATGTATCGGCAGCGTGGTATGTCAATGCGCTGCTAGTATTATCGTTACCAGCGGTGTGGTAACTGCCACACCGATGATGACATTCACCATCGTCAAGATACTAGCAGCGTGCCGTACACACACCGCTGAGGCCTATTTTTACACGCCGCCGATAGGCTTATTCATGCTAGTGATAAGTTGAGTGTCTTCTTGCAGTATAGCCCTCTTCGAGAAAGGGTTGCCACTTCATAGTTGTGAACTTGCTCTTAATCTTTACACCACCCTCATACACCCATATTAGGATCGCCATGCAATAGGCGGTGCCACATGCTCGTCTACTGTCATCGTATTGATCATATCATTGTTGGGCTTTGATTCTTCGGCACTTCTGAGCAAGTGTAACGAGGATATACAAGTGCGACACATACACGTTGCATGGGTCGTGACTACTCACGACAAATACTAAAAGATGATGCTTGACTTTACGGACGCTACCTTGTCATGTGTACGTGACGTGACCTAGAGTTTCCCCGTCCATGTATAAGTGAGTACTCCTGGTAAAGTGGCCTTTGTGTGGGAGAAACAAAATACACCGGGTGCATATGCATGGAGTCTAGCTACATGCAAAACACCATCCCTTTTGATAATATATACACACACCAAAAATGCTAGATCTACGGAAGAATTGCTACGGACAAACCGTGCAAACAATTGGTTGGCCTAATTTGCTTTCCCTTCCGTGAATGTAGGGGTGTTGATACTTGACGTGATTCCACGTCTGTCTGTAAACCAGTTTTTGTAAAAAGGAGTCTGTAGATGTAGTGTTACCCGTACACACACACCATGTACTACTGTACTAGCGCCAAAGGGAAATTTCAAAGGCATGCAAATCGTATGGAAACGAGCGGGAAAACGTATATAACCCAGACTTTCTGCAGAAGAAGAAAATGAAAAAGAATATGGCAGGCACATGGATTCGTGGGCCGCGAGAGGTCGGTCCATTCTGTGTGGTCGGCCCGAACAAAACCAAGCAAGCAGAAATTCCCATTTGCCCTCTCGGCTTCTCTCCTCCCGTCGTCAGCGCCGCCCCCTCCTCCCTCCCTCACTTCCTTCCGTCCTCCCGTCCGCCGTCAGATCGGCCACCGGCGCTCCAGCGTCGGCTATGAGAGAGGCAGTGCACGTGCTGCCCAGACCATGGCGTCGCTGCCGGCCTGCTCGCTGGCGCCCGCGTGCACCAATGCGCGCGGCTCCGTCGAGCTCGCCGACGCGAGGCCGTCGTCCGTGACGCGCTGCAAGGAGGTCGTCTCCTCGGAGGAGGGGAACGGGGACGTTCTTCGCTGGATTCCGCCTTGGCCGCCGACTCCGGCCGCCGCTGCTCACCGTCTCCTCCGCCGCTGAAGATACCGGATGTAGGAGGCGTCCACGTCGTCCAGGAGGCCGCCCCCAAAGCACCACCGCTGCTACCTCAACGCTGCCGTACAGGACCTCGTCGCATCGAAAGGTCGTTTTTTTTTTTTTTTGCTTTGTTCTTCCGCACAACAGTCATGTTTAGCATTATCCTTAATTAGAGTCATCATGTTTAACAGCTGCGGCTTAATCAGTATTAGGTCTCCTTTAGAGTCATGTTTAGCAGCATTATCTACGCAATTACCATGTATGGTCTGATATGCTACAGAAAATTACCTCTTTCCTTTCTCTGTAGCATACTCAACAGTGCCAAATGAATTGGCAATATTTCAGCAACCTGCTTGGGCTTAGATGGTTCGAAAAGAACCTGAGCATGAAGAAGTAGTGACCTATATTGCTTCTTGTTTGCAGCTACTGTGAGACGTCAAGTGAGCTTCTTCATTATATTTAGTTACATGTTAGAAGCTACTGCACTAAGCTTACTAGGATAACATCATTTGTCTTTCTGGTAATTAGCTTTTATCTTATTAGTTGCACTTCTTGAATCCTGAAGGAAAACATTCGTGGACGTCCTACATGTAACAAAACATGCGAATGCCTACTACTGACTTCTAGCCATCTTGTGTCTAGCTAGACTTCAGATTGCTATTCTACCTATACTAAGCATGGTTCTTGTTCATTATTTTTAGCCGTGTTCGAATCGATTGCTTGCTCCCTACTTCTTCCCGTATATGTACCTACTGAAATGATATTTAAGCCACTGATTTCAACTCGATTTTTAAAGGTTCGTATGCATGCCAGGCAAGAAGACGCTCCTGGAGCACGCCGTGTCCGGCGGCAACCTGCCTTCTTCATGACCATAGTGCCGATCTTTATCAGGGAAGTGAAGAGGCCCACTGCTCTTCATCTAGCTGCTCTGCAAGGTACAAGGCATGGATCTGAGTTTTTCTTCCATTATTTTGCTGATGGGCAAGGTCTGTGGGCGTGTGTGTCCTTGGGATTTTGTTTACCATAGCCCTAAATCCTGCTCAGACTTTTAGCCATTTTTTCTTTTCCTGTAGGTTGTTTTTTTACAATATACTATAAATCAAATCACAGTCCGATCTCCATCAGCATGCTCATATTAGTTCCTTTTTTTTTTTTGTTCTTGTGGTCTTCTGTCCATCAACCAGTATGGAATTGTAACATACTCACTGTCTTGTTTGTTTCAAGGAACGGATGTTCTGGCATTTAAATTGATTACCTGGACTGTGAGTTCTGTATGTTGTGTCCTTATTTTACAAATACCAAAGATAATGCTGGGGACCGCTAGTTGTTCCTTCCTTTTCCTGCAGGTGGTGATAATTTGCTATTAATCAAATCATTGCCTGGTCTTATACACTGTACATGCCAATGTTCATGCTAGTCACTTTGATATTTCAGTGTCTCTTGTGCCAAACATGTTGCCTTGTGCTATTGTTTTCTAGCAACTGAAAATGTGGCGAGTTTACCTTGGCAGATGGGAGATACTTCAGTGGAGGTGACCGAGCAGAGTGACTCCTCACTCGAAGCAATGGGCATGACCCCTGGCTCCGACTACCTCATTTGCTCCCGCGCCGCGACCGTGGTGGCAGCGATGGTTGGCCTCGGCTACAACCTCCCCGGTGAGTTAGTTTTTCAGCCCTTTGATCTCTGGCTCCCATGTGTTCTGTGATACCAAGTTATATTCATTGTTGCTGTATTGTGGCCCGGCAGTCGAGCCGGTGACCTGGTTGTTTAGGTTTCAGTTGCATGATTTCTAGCCTTTGGTCATTGCGTCAATAAAGGATATGTTCTAGTTAACTCTTTGTGTGATGTTTAGGTTTAGGATTAGGGAGTTTTTGAATTCATTGCTAGCTCTTGGCATGATATGGGTGTCGTTACCATCTGTGCCTGCATATATTTTGGACAAAATCATGTGTGTTGTTGAACAGGTTTAGCTAGTTATGCTTGTGTAGCAATTAGTACCTATACATGGCCCAGTGCATGTCTAAATCCTCAGTTTTGTGTTTTGATAATGATCCATGATGTGCACTGCCTAGTGTAAGTGCCAAGTGCAGCAGACTAGTGTGTGTGCTGGATATATATAAGTGCAACAGTTGAGCAAAGTGTAAGTGCAACAGTGCAATTTGTGTTTAGCACTTTGATATGAAGCATGTGTACAATTGTGAGGTGCACCTCAAGTGCGTCGTGCATTTGAGCAGCAGAAAATGTGCATGCTCTTTGTGTATCCAAGTGTTGCTTAACTTGTCTCCTAATTGTTGATTTAGTTTTCTTATTAATTTCTTTTTCTTTTTTTGATCCTGGCTGCGTTCTCTCATGCGTGCAGGCTTTGTTTGCCCCAAAGAGAAGAGCATATTCGTCAGTGAGCAGCACGGGGTTGAGAGATGGAGGCGGAGATGTACCACTGCTCTTCATGACCATAGTGCTGATCGTTATCAAGGAAGTGAACAGGCCCATTGGCCGTGTTGGCAGTTGATGGTTGGCCTCGGGTACAACCTCCCTTCGCTGTGGCTGTATTGTGGTCTGGGAGTCAAGACGTTGACCTGGTTGTTTAGGTTCCAGTTGCACGATTTCTAGCCTTTGGTCATTTCATCAATAAAGGATGTTCTAGTTAACTCATTATGTGATGTCTAGGATTAGGTAGTGTTTGAATTTATTGCTAGCTCTTGGCATTATCTGGGCGTCGTTACCATCTGTGTGCATATATTTTTGGACAAAATCGTGCTCCTGTGTATGTGTTGTGGAACAGGTTGAGCTGGTTATCCTTGTGTAGCAATTAGTACCTATGTACATGCCCAGTGCAGTGCTGAACGTGCTTTGTTTGCCCCAAAGAGAAGAGCATATTCGTCAACGAGCAGCATGGGTTGAGGCGAAGATGAACCGTCTGGCTGTCGTTGGATTTGCAATGCGATCAATATTTTTGGAACGAAAGTACTCCCTCCGTCTCAACAAATGTGTCTCATCTTTGTCGTTAGATACATCTAAATTTTAACAAAACTGAGAGATTTGGGGTGGGATGGAGGGAGTAGTATTGAATGTCCGATGCGAATATTCAGGTATATTCCTTATCATCGTGCGCTAGTGTTTTCGCTTGTTTCTGGCTCATGGGCTCCCAAAAGTATAAAAGGAAAAATGCACATCTTTTGTGGAACAATATAATCGGTAAAAGGAAGATGGCGATTCGTCTTTGTTCTGGAATTATGGTCGATCGTGGGAATCGAAGTCGATCGCCATTGTATGGACATGTTTTGGTTTTCCCGAAGTAATTCATGGAGCGGAGGTTGGATTTTAAGCGCTTGCTCGTTTCGAGAAAGAAAAAAGGACGCGTCTAGCAAATTAATGCTATGTTTTGGTATCGCGTGAAAAGGAAGCGCTACGTTTTTGTTTATTTTCTCGATACATCAACTGATTGGTGTTCCAACTGATTGGTTTGGCAGTCAACGCCTCAACAATGGAGACTTTTCTGCTTCCTCCGCGCGCGCGCGAGTCGCGAAGCGTTTTTTTTCCTCAGACGTGCCACAGTTCGGTGCGGCTGGCTATCTCCGCGGGTTCGAGTGTTGACAGCGGTAGACCAGCTGACTAAACGGCCTACATGGGCCACTTAACCGCGCACGAGTAGGTCAGCTGCCCAAAGCCCCGCCGCCGTTTCTCGTCGATCTTCGCCCCCGTACACGTGAGGATGGATCCGACGGAAGCCCTGCCCGACGACGCGCTCGCCAACATCCTCCGCCGCCTCGAGCCCTGCGAACTCGCCGCCTCCCGCTGCGTGCGCAAGGCGTGGTGCGCCGTCATCGACGCCCATGGTCTGATGCGCCCGCACATCCTCCCGAGCTCGGTGCGCGGTCTGTTCGTCAACTACATCGACTACGAGCGCCCACGCTTCTTCGCCCGCCCCACCACGAAGCGGCCCGCGATCAACGGCGACCTTGGCTTCTTGCCTGGGTACAACGGGGGTTTTGACCCAATCGTGGATCACTGCAACGGCCTCCTTATCTACGGTACTGGGTGGAGGGAGTTCTTCGTCGTTAACCCCGCCACGAGACGGTGGGAACGTCTACCCCACCTTGATGCATGCAACTACAATGCTTACCTCGCCTTTGATCCTGCTGTCTCGCTGCACTATCAAGTGTTCGCGATTCCAATGGTGCCCGACAAGAAGCCTTTCTCGAAGCCTAAAATGCCAAGTCAAGAACCATATTGTCTCCTTGAGTTGTTCTCGTTGCTGGAGGATGCTTCGGCACTCGAGAGCTTTGAAGAGGAGTGCAAAGATGGACCGTCAGAATTGTCAACGGAACAAACCATTGAAGAGGGCGACGACTTACCAGCGATAATCACACCGTCACCACCAATCGAGTGTAGTGGAAAGCAAGATGATTCAGATGACTTGGTGGAATGGCCACCATCCTCATGGACACTAGACGTGTTCTCCTCTAGTACAAAACAATGGCAAAAGAGGACGTTTGTGCGTGAAGGTGAGGCTTTGGAGACACTGGCCTCCGTGCGACTAGATAGGCTGGAACCAACAAGCTGGGGTCCCAGGTGGCGCTACACTGTGTATTGGGGAGGATCACTCTATGTTCATTGTCGTGGTGCATTTGTTGTGAGGTATAGATCGCAAACCTCCCTTCTGAATTATAGTATTAGTAGACATGTGAATGTTTCTGCACAAACATTGCCCCATATCTAGCTCTGCAAATGGTCTTACACATCTTTTTTATTTATTTCGCAGGTTGTTATTACAAGATGGAAAGTACCAACTAGTCAAAATGCCAATAGATATCGAGGAAAGCAAACATGCAGAACCTTATCTTGGGAAATCGGAAAAGGGGGTTTACTTTGCATCAATTCAGCAGCATGGATATCAACTTCGGATTTGGATTCTCAACGAATCAGGTGGTCACATGTCTTGGGGGCTAAAGCATCACATTGATCTTAGTCCATGTGCAACGATATATTTCGACCAGCCTAAGGGAATAGAAAAAACTTGGTTCTTATATGGCGATGATAATGATGAAGGTGGAACCAATAAAATGCTTGTAGATGAGAATTGGGAATGGAACTCTGAAGACGATAATGTTTTGAATATTGAAGATGATTACGAAGAATACTACAGCTATGTTTCTATCCTTGGATTTCACCCATATAAAGAGATTATTTTCTTAGATGTATCATCATTTAAAGGAGTGGCTTATCATCTGAATAGCTCGAAAGTCCAGTACCTTGGAAAACTACGCCCAAAGGATTATACTCACTTACCTACAAATGGCATATATGAATCATTTCCGTACACCCCTTGCATGGTTGGGGAGCTTTCAGAAAGTGCTTGACATTATTTCTTCACTGGCTGGATTGGAATCAGGAGGTTTGGTGATCCCTCCGTGAGCTACCTCCTTATCCTTTCCCCTGCTACAGTGCCCAGAGGCGGAAGGAGAGGCGTCTGCGAGGTCGGAGTTTCCGCCGGCGGAGCTGCTGCTCCCCTCTGCCTCCGGCCGCCGTTTCGGCGCCGCGAGGTGGGGGGGAGCCTCGGCTCCGGCTGTGCGGGTAGTCTAGGTTTCTAGTGGTAGGTGTGTGTGCCCGGATGGCGTCCCCGAAGACGGCGGCGGTGGCGCTGGTGAATAGGGCTTCTCCGTCCTCCCCCTCCTTTCCCCGTTCCGGCCTCGGCGCCGGGGAGGTCGTGGAGGTTCGTCGGGCGTGGATCTCCGTCTCTGCTTCGCCGGCCGGCCTTGGTGGCGAGGAGCGGAGCAGGTGGAGGTCGGCGTTCCCTTTTGGGTGCTGGTGGGTCTGGTGGTCTTCTTCGTCGATGTTTCAGCTCCGGCCGGCCTTGGTGGCGAGGGGAGCTGCGTCCGGAGGTGGTGCGGGGCTCGTGGTGGTGGACCTAGGCGGCGCGGTGCCGGCTGGAAGATGGGTGGTGGCGGGGGGCGGCTGCTGTGGCCGTGCTTGTTCAGCGACGCTCGGATCCGTCCTTCAGAGGCGGACAGCTCCTGCGGCCATCTACATGTTGTGGCGGCATCTTCTTCCCGGCGGCAAGAGGTACGGCGGCGCCGCCGTCGCCTAGGTGTTTGGGGCAAGTGCTGGATCTGATTGTGTTTTCTTCAGGCTTCTCGGGGTGCTTTGTGCAAATTTCTGGGTTCTTTTGTTGTTCTTTGTTTCTTTTTGGACCTAGCTGTAATTTGTACTCAGTTTCCTGATTTATGAATCAGATCCTTTCCTCAAAAAAAGGAATCAGGAGGTTTGGGTGGAGGGGCATGGGTGATGAGCAAGGAGCTGCAAGATTAAATGGGTCGATGGTGCATGATTTTGTGTATTGAAAGAGCTCGAAGCACGGAGGTGATAATTTCAAAAAGGTAGCTAGCTAGAAAATAGGACATCCAAATTGGACCGAACATACTTAGAATTGTCCCTTGGTAAACTTCCTTTCTTGATCATTTTGTGCAGTTGATGATCTTATGAGTAAGTAAGCTCATCATTTGGGTAACCGCTGATATGCATGTACTTCTTCCATGTCTGTTTTTCTGCAAGCTCTCGGTTCACTTTTAAACACGCACAAGTAGATATTCGTGTGCCACACTGAAATCTGAATCCTAGTCAAATTCTTCACCCTACTGAAACCTGCGGCGAAGTATTCCAGCTGCTTTTATTACTATCTGGTATTTATGAATTGATTAGATTTGAATCATGGTGTCCCTACATAAGTGGATTGGTGTGTTGTTCATGTGGTCGATGCCATTTTCTTAGATGTCTACCCTGAATTGTCGAATAAGCTCATATGCAGTTTGGTTCTACGCAAATTTGATCAAAATTAGGAACACTGTGCCGTGCATTGACATGATTGCTCCGTACATGTGACCTGTATCATAGCTCGCGCCTGATGTTTGCTTTTGGTTCGGTTTGGGTAAAGAGGAATGCGAGTCCTTTTTCTTTCGTTCGTCGCTGGAAGCCTAGAAGGTGAAAGTGGAATGTGGAAGCTAGCTAGCATAACATTCTTACCTTCCACACTGGATCGTTTTGCCTTGCAATCTGAAACGGCAAGGGCATGTTAACATGGAGCATCACCCCTACGCCATGACTTTGTGTACTATATGCCTCGACGTATTTCGATTCTTTCTTTGTACATGTCAAATTGTCAATGTTGTTTTTAGGAAAACACATATGCCTCAACGTATTTCGATTCTTTCTTTGTACATATCAAATTGTCAATGTTGTTTTTAGGACAAACACTACCCGGAAAACCATTGTTGTTGAGTGGTGGGTTGTCTGCGGAGTGTTTTTGCCCGGAACTCAGTATTGTTGTCTGCAGATGACTGGACTTTTATTGGTCAACAGTAATCCAGGTAAAGTTTTTCAGTTTTCTGGACTTGCTATCTTGCCTGTTCTTCACTGTAAAAGAAAAATAGGAAGAATATCATAACACACGGTTTCGGTCTCCTTCAGGAGCCCTCCAGCGCTGAACAGATTTAGCCTGGTTTCCACCTCGATGCCCAGATGACGACACCGTGATACTGTCATTTTTTCCAGAACGGAGGTTCAGATATATGTTTGTATATAGTAGCATATAATAAATAATCAGAAAGATATGAGCAATTTTAATAGAAAATAGGTCAGTCTAGTAATACTAATAAGATGATAGACTGCGTCAACTTTTGATATGGAGCTGCCAAACATAGGATCAGTCACATTTGAGCACAATATGATCCTTTCCTACATATCTTAAGCACATCAGGTTAAACTCACTCCTAGCTTTGTTTATATTCCTAAGTATACAATGGTAGCATCTGAGTCAAACATTTCAACCTCCTCCTGCGTAGACCTCTATGGCTCTATATATGAGGTCTACATAATTTTACAAATGGTTATTTTTAATATCAGAGAGGTATCCGTCATGTATCTCGCAAGTATATGATGTCGCTCTCGTGATTTCTGGCCAGGTCCGCGTCACGTCTGACCCGTGGTACTATTCATGGCGGGATGACCTTGATTCCTATCCATGGCAGGCCAGGGTGGACGGGGGAGAGCCTACACGCGCCGCACGGTTCCACCTTCCACCATGTTTTCGCCACCACTTCCCTCCAGTCGGATACCTCGTCGCAGTTCTCGCCGCCGATAACTAGGTTTCTGCCAACCAAATCCAAGGTAAATCTGAGGCTCACGCTGGCGATTTGTGCGGATGAGGAGGGCGAAGAAGGTGGCGGGAGTGCGCAGTAGGGCGAGATCAGTGCCGGAGTCGGGAAGTGCAGATGGGAACTGGTGAAGGTGTTGAGGGTTCGAGCGGTCGATCGCGTTTGACGAGGCAACGATCTGAGGTCGTACAATCAGAGGAGGAGAGATCGGATCCACCTTCTTAGAGAAGCTTCAATCTATGAATCAGCTCTTTTGGGCCGATCCCCTATTGAACTTCCTTTCTTGGTCATTTTGTGCGCTTGATCATCTTTTGAGGAAGTAAGCTCATCATTTGGGTTAACGGTCATCTCTTACTACTACTCCCTCTGGTCTCTTTTAATTGACTCGGATTTAGCACAACTTTGTACTAAATCTGAGTCAATTAAATAGGACCGGAGGGAGTATTTGTTTCTTTTTTTTTGACCGAGGAAGTGACGACCATCTACCTGGCAGGAAAAAGAATCGCATTTTCCTCAACCCCTCCCGACCCCCTCCTCTCCCGAACCCCTCCCCAACCCTAACCGCCGCCGCCGGTAGCGCCGCCGGGGCAAAGACCCACGGGGCGTGGCGGCGGGGGCCTTTCCTCGCCGACGTGGGGGACGGCGGACGGGCTATCCCCTCCTCGACGCACGCGGCGGTGGCCGGCACGGATGGTGATGGGCGGCGGAGGCTCTTGCGCTGCGGTCCCCCCTCCCCCGTAGGCTTCCACCCGCAGCACACCGACAGGGGCTGTTGGTGGGCGGCGGCCAGGCCCTCGGTCTGCACCATGCCCTCCCCCCGCCTCTCGTCGGTGCGTGGAGGCGATCTCGGGCTTATTCCGCGTCACGAGGGCGCCCGGGGTAGCAGCCTTGGGTTCGATGGAGGAGGTGGCTCTCTTCTACGCCGGAGAGGGTCGGCCTGCGGTTGGTGGTGGTGGATCTTTTGATCTATCACCGCGATCCGGCGGCTAGATGGAGGAGCTTGGAAGCCGGTGATGGTGTAGCCAGTGGAGGGTTGGATTGGCCAGCCCGGGATGGTCGTCGACGTGGGGGTCCGACCTGTATAAAGGCGGCGGTCCTAGGGCCTCTCTTGCGTGAAGAGGAGGACCTACCGGAGGCCTGGACTCGTGATCTGGCCGGTGGTTGAGTTCCGGAAGGCTCCGCCGGCGAATGTAACAGTGCTTTGCCTGGATTTTGCTGGATCGGAGGTACTCGGTCGTGCGCACCCATGCTTTTATTCCGACCGATTGGTTCTGGAGGTAGCGGCGCGAAGCTCTTCTTCTGTGTTGACATCAAGTGAGGATGGATCCATGATGAAAGTCGGAAGAAGAGAATTTCATGAAGGCCGGAGGGGAGGACTAGCTAAGGGAGGTTCAAGTCTCCGCACTGTTGAGAGACTTGCTTGGTGTTCCGGGCTTCACAGCAGCGGTATGAAAGTGGGGACGACAACACAAGTGAAGTGCAGAGTCCTACCTTTCAGGGTGAAAACCCAAGATCTGGCCTTAACTGGTTGTGCCTGGCAATGGCCTTGGTGGAGGCATTGTTTTGAGAGCGGGGACTATCTTCAGGGTGAAAACCTAAGATCTTTGATCGGGCGACGACGGTGTTTGAGCACTGTTCCCTTCTTGGAGGCGTTGTTTTTTGGAGAGTCTGTAATTCAGGTGTTGTCTTAGCGGTGGATGTATTGCTGTTGTTAGTCCCGAAATACTGTAGCGGGACTTTTGGTTCTTAGTTTTTTTTTCATTTTTTTTTGCTGTGTGCATCCGTAGTGCCATTACGGTGGTGCGTTGTTGCAGAGGCTGGGTGTAATTGGTATCTTCTTTATATTAATATATTCCCTTTATCGAAAAATTTATTTCTTTTTGTACGGTTTGCGAACCAGGATATGCATGAACTTCTTCCATGTGTATTTTTTCTGCACGCTGTCTGTTCACTTTTAAACACGCACAAGTATATGTTCATAGTCAACTTCTTCACCCTACTAAAATCTGCAACGAAGTATTCCTGCTGCTTTTTTTTACTATTTGGTATTTATCAATTGATTATATTTGAATCATAAAGTCCCTAGATTATATTGGTGGTTTAGTGTGCGCAGTTCATGTGGTCAATGCTGTTTTCTTAGATGTCTACCCTGAATCGTCGAATTGGCTCGTATGCAGTTTTGCTACAAAGTCTGTTGCTCCAAAGACGAAGGGGGCCGGGCTCGGGGTGCGTGCGCTCACTGTCCAGAACTCCCGCTTCTTCGTCAAGCTTCTTCACCGCCTCCACGTACGTGGACGGCAAGTCCCCTTGGGCCACCTGGAAGTGGTCCATGCTTGGAGGCTCCTGCTTCGTCGACCGCTCCCGTGCTGCTCCGGATGGCGAGCACTGGGCGGCCCTCCGTGCACTCGTCCCCCTGTACCGTGCCTCCACGAAATTGACGGTCGGGGATGGGCTGCGCACCTCCTTCTGGCATGACCACTGGCTGCCGGGAGGGCCCCTGTCCACCTCTCTCAGCGTCCTCTTCTCGCACACGACGAGCCCGGAAGGCACCGTCGCGCGAGCCCTCGCGTTGGGCATGGAGAACATCCTTGTGCCCAGGCTCAATGCAGCTGGAGAACGTGAGCTGGGTTCCTCCAAGAACTGCTCGCGCCGGTGGCTCTGTCCTCCGCTGACGATGACCGCCGACTCACACTCTGCGCCGCTCTGAAGGGCAAGCTCTCGACGGGCGCCCTCTACAAGCTCTACAGGTTTGGTGGCGTGGGGGCGCCCTATGCCTCGTTCCTCTGGCGCAGCTGCGCCCCGTCGCGTGTGTGCTTCTTCGGATGGCTCCTCGTCCAGTCTCGTGTGCACACACGCGATCTCCTCCTGCGCAAGACCATCGTCTCGGCGGACGAGGCCGGCTGCCCCATGTGCAGCTCCCCGCTCGAGACCGCGAGTCACATGGCCTTCCACTGTCCCGTGGTCGCCCCTTTCTAGCGCACGATCGGTGTTGACATCCCTCCGGACGCCCACGTCGGCTCTCTTCACCTGCTCGCAGCTCCGCCAGCGATTGCCCCCGACACGGCGCCCGCCTTCCTGCTCCTGTGCTGCTAGCATCTCTGGAAACAACAAAACGGGGTGGTGTTCCATGGCGAATGGCCGTCACTACCCCTCCTCCTCAAGCTCTACCGGGATGACGCGGTTCTCCGGCATCCCCATTTTCCGGCGGATCGCTATGCCGCTATCGATGCCTGGCTCGGCTGTCTCCACCAACGCTGACGCGGTGGCGTTTACCCCCTCTCTCCCTCTCCGATGCCCCTCTCCCTCTGTAACTCTATCTCTCTGCTGTAAAACGTTGGGGTCTGCCCCATTTTTTCAAATATAATTCAGGTGGGGAACCTCTCCCCCCGGTGAAAATTCGGAAAAAAAACACCAGTACATACGTAGAGGAGCTGCACCCACCGGTGCTGCTCGACGCCCTTCCCAGCCCCGACATAAAATGAGGTGAAATCTTTTGATGAGTGCAGAACTGCTTCATAGATTAACACCGCAAAAGACAGGAGATAGGATTACCGAGCGGACGGAGTCGGCCAGAGGTCAAAATCGACGATGATGTGCCCTGTCGCACCTTTCCGGCCAATCCAAACCTCCCTCTAGGCCATGGCTGCAGCCGGCGCGACCCCGACTCCCTTCCCAACGCCGATTTAAAAGGAAAATCTAAGAAAGGGAAGGATTGGGTGAAATAATCTCACGATTGCTGGACTGGTTGATAGATTGATAACACAGCAAAAGACAGTAGCGGAGGATTACCGGGCGGACAGCGACGCCTATCCACGATGAACTCGGCCAGAGACCAAAGTCGGAGACGGAGTGTCAGTCCACTCCTCTCCGAGTAAGAGTATAAGTCTAAGTCACACGTCACAGAATTCAACAATTCCTGAGGCCCGAGGATCACCCGAAGAGAGTGCTAGAACCAGAACTTGAGATGATGAATATTATACCTTCATGTAGCATAACTAGCTGATGAAGAAATGCACTAGCACCTAGCAACTTTGATCGTCGGCTAGGGTCGGGTAGGGCTGCTCGTATGCCCCTCGGCTGTTGGTCCGAGCAGTGCGAAGGCCTGAGCAACAGGTCACGTGGTTTGGCAAGATTGAAAAGATGGTTTAGGGTTTTGCGTGGGTAAACAGCCCTCACGCTCTTTCCACTTTATATAAGGATCAGTACATGTACAATACATGTATACATACAATTATACAATAGGCTAGACTACTTAACACTCCCTCTCAATCTTGAGATTGTTCTTAAATCTGTCTAGCATCTGTCTTGTGGCCGGTTTAGTAAACACATCGGCCAACTGATCATTAGTGGAAATAAACCTGACATCCAATAATCCTGCTGCAACTCGTTCACGCACAAAGTGGAAATCTACCTCAATGTGTTTCATGCGAGCGTCGAAAACTGGATTAGCTGTCAGGTAGGTAGCCTCAAGATTATTGCACCATAATATGGGAGGACGCTGCTGAGTTACGCCAAGCTCTCTAAGAAGTGAATCAACCCATAATGCTTCAGCAGCGCCATTTGCCAAGGCTTTGTACTCTGTCTCGGTGCTGGACCTCGAAACTGTTGGCTGTTTCTTTGAACTCCACGAGATAATGTTCGAACGAACAAACACGGCGAATCCGCTCGTGCTACGGCGATCATCCACACAGCCAGCCCAATCTGCATCAGTAAAAATACTAATGATGGATGACGGAGATCTCCGAATCTGCAAGCCAACCTGGAGAGTCCCCTTGACATATCGCAAAATCCGCTTCACTGCTTCCCAATGAGCGTCAGTAGGCTGAGAGAGATACTGACACACCTTATTCACTGCAAATGAAATATCTGGGCGTGTCAGGGTCAGATACTGTAAGCCTCCCACAACACTGCGGTATCTGAAAGCATCATCAGTACTGAGAGCAGTTCCTGTATCACGAGCTAGCCTCTCTGATGTCATCAGAGGAGTAGGAGCTGAATTACAATTCTCCATATTGACTCGATGAAGAAGGTCAAGTGCATACTTCCGCTGAGTCAATGTCATACCCCCTGAATTGTAAGATGCTTCTAATCCAAGGAAATAATCCAGCTCTCCCATATCCTTAATGGGGAACGAAGCAGCAAGAGCATGTACCAGGCGATCCACTGCCTCAGATGTAGAGCCAGAGATAACAATGTCGTCGACATAAACCAACATGTAAATCTCAACACCATCTCGAGAGAAGAAAAACAGAGATGTGTCGGCTTTAGATGCCGAAAAGCCAAGCTCAAACAGACGCTGACTCAGACGAGCATACCAGGCGCGTGGCGACTGCTTCAGACCATAGATAGACCGCTGGAGCTTGCAGACATGGGAAGGGTATCGTGCATCCTCAAAGCCTGGGGGCTGCTGCATATAGACGTCTTCATTCAGAAATCCATGAAGAAAGGCATTGCTAACATCAACTTGACGCAGACACCAGCCACGAGATACTGCAAGGGAGAGCACAAGTCGGACTGTCGCGGGCTTCACAACCGGACTAAAGGTGTCGCCATAGTCGATGCCATGCTGCTGGGTGAAACCTCGTGCGACCAATTGAGCCTTGTGTTTGTCAATGCTACCATCAGGACGGTGTTTAGTTTTAAAAATCCACTTATTGCCAACAATGTTAACTCCAGGAGGGCGCGGGACCAATTTCCATGTGCCTGTCTGTGTGAGAGCAGCGAACTCATCTGCCATGGCGGAGGACCAAGCAGGCTCCGTTAATGCTTCCCGGTGAGAGGATGGTGCAGCAAAGAATGCTCGTCGTCGAGGATCGTAACGAACCGTCCCATCGGTGTAGACCTTCTCCGTCCTTGTGTGATCATGTGCACGAGTCACCATAGCATGCGTGGAACCAGTAGGAGGAGCAGCCGAAGGTGTCGCGGCCAGAGTATCGGCAGTAGGCGGCACGGGCTGCTCCGGTGCCATTTGCGATGCAGGGGCAGTGGGCGACGCGGCCCCAGGCGAGGGCGAAGCAGAGGCCACGCGGGGCGTGCCCTGCATGGCCGTGCCATGCACGTCGATCGGCGACGCTGGCGATGCGGCTTGCGGCGACGCAGGAGTGACGTCGACTGCAGGACCTGGCACCTGTGAACAAATGGCATCTGAAACAGGAGCATTAGTGGACAAAAAGGTCAGGTCATAATTTCGAATTGGCATACTCGTAACTGGTTCATCGGAGGGAAATGTGATGGATTGCTCTAAAGTGGAAACATCAACAGAGACTCCGGGTGTAGCGAAAGGAAACACCAATTCATCAAACACGACATCACGAGAAATATAGATGCGGCCTGTTGATTTATCCAAGCACTTGTACCCTTTGTGCATCGGGCTGTACCCGAGAAAGACACACATCCTAGAGCGAAAATCTAGTTTGTGGGAGTTGTATTTGCGGAGACTAGGCCAACATGCGCACCCAAAAATGCGAAGATAAGAGTAGGTTGGCTGAACCTAAAGGAGTCGGAACATGGGCGTCTCATTCTTAAGAACGGGTGTAGGCATACGATTTATAAGGTAGCACGCAGTAAGGAAAGCTTCATCCCAATAGTGGAGAGGAAGTGAAGAATGAGCGAGCAAGGCAAGGCCTGTTTCCACTAGATGACGGTGTTTACGCTCCGCAATACCGTTCTGCTGAGATGTATGTGGACAGGAAACACGGTGAGAGATACCCGTGCGCTGAAAATACTGGTGAAGGCGATGATACTCACCGCCCCAATCAGATTGAACAGATTTAATTTTGGCATTCAAAAGACGCTCAACATGAGCCTGGAAAGCATAAAAAATCTGCTCAACATCAGACTTGTTTTTAAGGAGGTAAATCCAGCAGAATCGTGAATAGTCATCAACAAAACTAACATAATATTTGTACCCCCCTGAAGAAGCACGCGCTGGACCCCAAACATCAGTGTGTATCAACTCAAGAGGCATAGTAGTAACATGAGATGACAAAGAATAAGGCAACTGATGACTTTTAGCACGCTGACAAGCATCACACACAAGAGATAAATTGTCTGACGATGAACAGGGGAGTTCATTTGTTCTAATGATGGATTGAACTACATTATTGGATGGATGACCGAGGCGTTGGTGCCACTGTGATGGGGTGACCTTGACACTAGCGAAGGCATGGCGAGTGGAGGCTGACGTCGCTTTGGCGAATGGAATAGGATAGAGCCCTCCATGACTTCTACCTTGCAGGACGATTCTCCTCGTGACCTTGTCCTTTACAAAGAAAGCATGACGGTGAAATTCAACGAACACATCATTATCAGAAACAAGGCGAAAAACAGAGAGGAGATTTTTGCTAATGTAGGGTACATGGAGGATGTTTTTAAGACGAAGAGATGAACCAGCTAGATTCGAATAGCCAATATGCGAAATTGACAAACCTTAGCCATTTGCCACTTGCACTTGATCCTTGCCACCATAACGTTCATAGAACTGAAGGGGCTCTAGTTCACTTGTCAGGTGGTCCGTCGCGCCGCTGTCCAGGTGCCACTAAGGATTGCCGCCACCACTAGTCGAAGCAGTGTTGCCGGAGCGCTGGGTGATGAAGTTGTTGGCGCGCTGGTCCTCCGCAGCACGACGGCAATCGGGGGCAAGACGCCCCCAATAGCCGCAGTAGTCACAGCGTGGACGCCAGCGCTGGCGTCCTCCTCCGTTGCGTCCACCGCCGCCGCGACCACCGGTGCGACCGTTGCGGCCACCGCCGCTGTTCCCGCCTCCGCGGTTGTCGTAAGCGTTGCCGCCTCCATAGGTGTTGTTCCCCCCGTAGGGGTTGTGCCCCCCGTAGGGGTTGCCACCTCCGCCACCATGCTGGTTGCCCCCGCCATTGGGACGATATGCACCTGGAGCGGGCGGGGCATAGTAGTCGGGCGCACGAGGGCGGTGATCGGCCGGAGGTGGTGGTCGAGAGGCGGCGTTGGCCGACGAGGTCCATCCTTCGACTTGGGCCTGCTGCGCCTGGAGTGCCTCGAAAGAGAGGATGTGAGAGTAAAAATCAACATAAGGCACGGACTTGTTACCAACGGTGAGTGATGCTGCGATGCCGTTGTACGCTGAGCCAAGCCCGGTGATGATGTAATCGACAAGTTCATCGTCGGAGATGGGCGATCCGGCGGCGGCCATGGAGTCTGCCAGAGCCTTCATCATGTGCATGTAATCAGCTGCGGATCGATCCTCCTTCCGCAGGCTCTGGAGTTGACGCCGAATATTCCTGACATTGGCGCGGCTGTGGGCGCCGAACATGGCGTGAACGGATGTCCACGCCGCGGCCGCCGTCTTGCAACCAATTAGCTGGCACGAGATGGACGGCTCCATAGCTCCGATGAGGAAGCCCAGAACCTTCTGGTCCTGAGTCCACCAGTGGTGGTAAGCGGGGTTGGAGACGGTCACCGCCTTGTCGCCCTCCCCCGTGGTGATCTCCATCGCCGGCGCGGGCTTGGTCCCATCGAGATGCCCATGAAGATCGGCGCCGGAGAGGTTGGGCAGTAGGAGGCCCTTCCATAGCAGGAAGTTGCCATGGTCAAGACGAACAGGGACGGAGAGCGAGATCGCGGCAGGAGTTGAGGCCGTCGATGAAGAGGTGAGGGCGCCGATGTCCGTTGTCGTGAGAGCAGACGACGACATGGTGATGCCGCGAGGAGGGGCTCGCGGTGAGAGAGGAGCGGAGGCAAGCTCCGATCGGATCTACGGCCGCACGTCGCGGAGAGAAGCTCGCGGCGGCGGCGTGCTCTGATACCAAGATTGAAAAGATGGTTTAGGGTTTTGCGTGGGGTAAACAGCCCTCACGTCTTTCCACTTTATATAAGGATCAGTACATGTACAATACACGTATACATACAATTATACAATAGGCTAGACTACTTAACATGGCAGTCGCACTGCTTAACCGTATATCCGATGGTAGTGACTTTACTTGGATTTCTTGTCCTCCCCGTGGAAGATCTGGCGGTATCTTACTCGGTGTCAGAACGGACTCAATGGAAGTGTTAGCACATTCGATGGGAGAATTTCATATCAAATTCCACATCCGCAATCGAGCTGACAATTTCATTTGGAGTCTAGTCGCCGTGTATGGTGCTGCTCAGGAAGCTTCCAAGGCCGCCTTTCTTCGAGAATTGGTGAATCTAGCAAAGGAAAACCCTCATCCTATTCTCATAGGGGGGATTTTAATTTGTTGAGATTTCCATGTGAGAAGAGTAGGGGCACTTTTGACAATCACTGGCTCTTCTTGTTCAATGCGGTCATTGACAGCTTGGATTTGAGGGAGGTGTCATGATTGGCAGACAATTTACCTGGGCTAACAATCTTCCGGAACCAACATATGAAAAACTAGATCGTGTACTCATGGATACCGATTAGGAATTGAAATACCCAATGGTGTCGGTGCGCGCACTAGAATGTATTGTTGGATTCTCGGATCATGCTCTCATCTTATTATCCACTGGTTTACCTAGACCTTCGTCTAACCGCCGATTTAAGTTTGAACTCGGTTGGTTGAATCGGGATGGTTTTCAGACCTTGGTTAAAAGGATATGGGAAAGACCGGTTGTAGGTTTGTCTCCGATACATAGGTGGAATAACAAAATGCGTGCTGTACGCAAACACCTCTGTGGCTGGGCATGGCACACAACTGGGATTCTTAAAAAAGAAAAGCAACGACTATCATGTATTATAGATGAACTCGAAGCTAAAGCAGAAGTTCGGCCTCTTTCCACACAAAAGATTGAGCAAAAAAGCCAATCGAATGCGGAAATTGCAAAACTACTACGTGAAGAGGAGCTAAAATGGTACCAACGATCTAAGGCCCAATTTATTCTGGAGGGAGATTTGAATACAAGGTACTTCATCGTGTTGCCAATGGCAGACATAGGAAGAAACTTATTCGTACTCTTGTGCAGGATGAGGGTACTATCGAGGGTCATGAACAGCTAAAGTCGTATATTACGAGCTATTATAAGGGAATTTTTGGTGCGCCCGAGGAGGGAAATTTCTCGCTTGATGAGGCTAGAACGGATGATATTCCTCAAGTCACTCAAGCGGAGAATAATTTTCTCACTTCTCCTTACACTGAGGAGGAAGTAAGAAAAGCTGTTTTCCAAATGGAGCATAATAAAGCCCCTGGTCCTGATGGCTTTCCAGCTGAATTTTATCAAAATTTCTGGGATGTCATCAAGTTTGACCTGATGGCTCTTTTCGCGGATCTTCATGCTGGTCAGTTGGAGCTGTTTAGGCTCAACTTTGGTGAAATTATTTTATTGCCAAAGGTTAATGAAGCAGAAAGGATCCAACAATACCGTCCTATTTGTCTTCTTAACGTCAGCTTTAAAATATTCACTAAGGTGGCCACGATTCGGCTCTACACAGTGGCTGATCATGTGGTTAGGCCTTCACAAACTGCTTTTATACAAGGACGGAACATCCTCGATGGGGTTGTAGTCCTCCATGAAACTGTTCATGAATTGCATAGAAAGAAGTTGAATGGGGTGATTTTAAAGATTGACTTTGAAAAAGCCTATGATAAGGTTAAGTCAAGTGGTCTTTCTTGCAACAAACTCTCAGAATGAAAGGTTTCTCTGATGAGTGGTGTGCGTTGATCAATAGTTTTGTCTCGGGAGGGAGTGTTGCCATTAAAGTCAACGATGACGTGGGCAAATACTTTCAAACCAAGAAGGGGCTAAGACAGGAAGATCCATTATCGCCAATGCTTTTTAATATAGTGGCGGATATGCTTGCTGTTATGATTGAACGCGCAAAGTCAGAGGGCCAGATTGAAGGGGTCATTCCTCATCTTGTTGATGGAGGATTGTCCATCCTTCAATATGCCGACGACACAATTCTTTTTATGGATCATGACATTGAAAAAGCTCGAAATCTAAAGTTAATTCTTTCAGTATTTGAGCAGCTTTCGGGTCTAAAAATTAATTTCCATAAAAATGAGTTGTTTTGTTTTGGTGAGGCCCAAGATAATGTTGCAGATTATGCTGAGCTGTTTGGCTGTGGGCAAGGACAATTTCCGATTAGGTACTTGGGTATTCCGATTTATTATCGGAGACTAACCAATGCCGAATGGAAAATGGTCGAGGAAAGACTACATATTCACTGGTGGAAAAACAGGCTTCCGGGAAGCCCCATAAGTCGCGACGGTGAAGGAACCGCGACTAATGGGGTCTTTAGTCGCGGTTCGTGTGGCGAACCGCGACCAAAGGCCTGGGCCCAGGGCGCTCGGTGGCCAGCCGGTGCACGTGGGGGGTCTTTAGTCGCGGTTGGCCAGGCCAACCGCGACTAAAGGTGCCCGAAGGCCTTTAGTCGCGGTTGGCCAGGCCAACCGGGACTAAAGCCCCTCCCCTATATATACCCACCCAGCAGCCAACACTTAGCCATTTGGTGCCATTCTCTTCACAAGCTTCACAAGTGGGTGTTAGGTTTGCTTTTGGTTCCTCTTATGCACATAAGGTGTTTGATGAAATGCCCCAAGAGCATGAAACAAACATGATATGAAGTGTTGGAGCCACACTTGAGCTTTCTCATTTATTTTTTCCTCCTCGATCGCGGTTAGCAACTTGAACCTTTGATGTGTCGTTGATAAAATGTGCATGTGTGTGTAGTTCATTGTTTAATTTATATTGTTTGTAGCTAGTTAGTTTAACAAATGCATATGATGGTTAATTATATATTTTATATTATAATAATGCAGATGAATCGACAATGGATGTACGGTAACCGACTCTCCGGCGAGTTCAGTGCGGGTTTGAAAGATTTCCTCGTAGTGGCTAATGCGAACAAGCAGGGGGGTTTTGTTATCTGTCCATGTGTTAAATGTAAGAATCAGAATGGTTACTCTTCCTCAAGAGATGTTCACATGCACCTGCTTCGGCACGGTTTCATGCCAAGCTATAATTGTTGGACCAAGCATGGAGAAAGAGGGGTTATAATGGAAGAAGATGAAGAAGGGGATGATTTCATCGATGAAAGCTATCTTGCTCATTTCGGTGATACTTTCATGGAGGATGCTGAAGGTGAAGGGGAAGGTGAAGGGGAAGGTGAAGAAGAGGCACGTGATGATCCCGTTGATGATCTTGGTCGGACCATTGCTGATGCACGGAGACGCTGCGAAACTGAAAAAGAGAGGGAGAATTTGGATCGCATGTTAGAGGATCACAGAAGGCGCTGTACCCCGGATGCGATGATGGTCTGAAAAAGCTGGGCTGCACACCGGATTTGCTGAGATGGAAGGCACAGCAGGTGTAGCTGACTCGGCATTTGAAAACTTGCTGAAAATGTTGAAGAATATGTTTCCAAAGAATAACGAGTTGCCCGCCACTACGTACGAAGCAAAGAAGGTTGTCCGCCCTCTAGGTTTAGAGGTTCAAGATACATGCATGCATCAACGATCGCATCCTCTACCGCGGTGAATACGAGAATTTGAATGAATGCCCGGTATGCACTGCATTGCGTTATAAGATCGTAGGCGATGACCCCGGTGACGATGTTGAGGGCCGTAAACCCAGGAAGAGGGTTCCCGCCAAGGTGATGTGGTATGCTCCTATAATACCACGGTTGAAACGTCTGCTCAGAACAAAGAGCATGCCAAGTTGTTGCGATGGCACAAAGAGGACCGTAAGTCGGACGGGGAGTTGAGACACCCCGCAGATGGAACGCAATGGAGAAAGATCGACAGAGAGTTCAAAGATTTTGCAGCTGACGCAAGGAACATAAGATTTGGTCTAAGTACGGATGGCATGAATCCTTTTGGCGAGCAGAGCTCCAGCCATAGTACCTGGCCCGTGACTCTATGCATCTACAACCTTCCTCCTTGGTTGTGCATGAAGCGGAAGTTCATTATGATGCCGTGCTCATCCAAGGTCCGAAGCAACCCGGCAACGACATCGATGTGTACCTAAGGCCATTAGTTGATGAACTTTTACAGCCTGTGGGGCAGACCTGGTGTCCGTGTGTGGGATGAGCACAAAGAAGAGGAATTTGACCTACGAGCGTTGCTTTTCGTAACCATCAACGATTGGCCTGCTCTTAGTAACCTTTCGGACCTGTCAAATAAGGGATACAATGCATGCACGCACCGCTTACATGAGACCGAAAGTGTACATTTGCCAAATTGTAAGAAGAACGTGTACCTTGGGCATCGTCGATTTCTTCCGAAAGGTCATCCAAGAAGAAAGAAAGGCAAGCATTACAACGGCAAGGCAGATCACCGGCCGAAGCCTGCAGTAACACACCGGTGCCGAGGTATTTGATATGGTCAAGGGTTTGAAAGTCATCTTTGGAAAGGGTCCGCGGACAATCAGTTCCGAAGGGAGCCGACGGGCACGTAGCCATGTGGAAGAAGAAATCTATATTCGGGAGCTAGAATATTGGAAAGTCCTAGAAGTCCGCTCTGCAATCGACGTGATGCACGTTACGAAGAATATTTGCGTGAACATCCTAAGCTTCTTGGGCGTGTATGGGAAGTCAAATGATACAAAGGAAGCACGGCAGACCAGCAAAGTTTGAAAGACCCCGATGACCGGCATCCGAACGGTTTCAAGGTCGTGCCGCCTACGCTCCGACCAAAGAAGAGAAGGTCATCTTTTTTGAATGCCTGAGCAGTATGAAGGTCCCGTCAGATTCTCGTCCAATATAAAGGGAATAATCAACATGGCGGAGAAAAAGTTCCAAAACCTGAAGTCTCACGATCGCCACGTGATTATGACGCAATTGCTTCCGATTGCTTTGAGGGGCTCCTGCCGGAAAATGTTCGAGTAGCCATTGTGAAGCTATGTGCATTCCTCAATGCAATCTCTCGAAGGTAATCAATCCAGAAGTTCTACCACGGTTACGTAACGATGTGATCCAATGTCTTGTCGCTTCGAGTTGGTGTTCCCGCCATCCTTCTTCAATATTATGACGCACCTCCCTGGTTCACCTAGTCGATGAGATTTCCATTCTCGGTCTGTATTTCTACACAATATGTTCCCCTTCGAGAGGTTCATGGGAGTATTAAAGAAATATGTTCGTAACCGTGCTAGGCCGTAGGAAGCATCGCCAAGGGCTATGGAAATGAGGAGGTAATTGAGTTTTGTGTTGACTTTGTTCCCGACCTTAAGCCGATTGGTCTTCCTCGATCGCGGCACGAGGGGAGACTAAGTGGAAAAGGCACGATCGGAAGGAAATCAATGATATGTATGGACGGCCATTCTCTCGATCAAGCACACCACACGCTTCTGACCAATTCCAGCTTGGTGGCTCCGTACTTTGAGAAACACAAGAATATTTTACGCTCGGACAACCCCGGGAAGCCCGAATCCTGGATTAGGAAGGCCCACATGGAGACTTTCGGCTTGGTTGAGAAAACATTTAATGAGTGACAATAAGGTTGTAGATCAGCTGTACATGTTGGCCAAGACACCATCTTCGACTATAACGACTTTCCAAGGGTACGAGATAAATGGGAATACATTTTACACGATCGCCCAAGATAAAAAGAGCACCAACCAAAACAGTGGTGTCCGCTTTGATGCAAAGCAACCGAGAATGGGCAAAAGGTCACATATTATGGTTACATAGAGGAGATATGGGAACTTGACTATGGACCCTCCTTTAGGGTCCCTTTGTTCCGGTGCAAATGGTTCAAGCTAACAGAGGTGGGGTAAAGGTGGACCAGCAATACGGAATGACAATGGTGGATTTCAACAATCTTGGTTACCTTGACGAACCATTCGTCCTAGCGAAAGATGTAGCTCAGGTTTTCTATGTGAAGGACATGAGTAGCAAACCGAGTAAACGGAAAGATAAGAAAACGATCAGACATCATGCGATGATTCAAAGCGCCACATTGTTCTTTCAGGGAAAAGAAACATCGTGGGAGTGGAGGAGAAGACAGACATGTCAGAAGATTATAATATGTTTGCTGAAATTCCGCCCTTCAAAGTGAACACCGACCCAAGCATTAAGTTAAATGATGAGGATGCTCCATGGATACGGCACAATCGTAAGCAAGCAGGGACACAAGGAAAGAAATGATGTGTAATAATTTATTGTACCAAACTTTGTTGAATGGATCATGTGAATTATATTACCCGTGATGTGTTTGGTGTCCATTTTCGAATGATTCAATTGACTCGAGATAGCACTGATGATACATGAAATTTGGAGTGACTAAGTCATACTCCTGCATACAAGAAATTTGGAGTGACTAAGTCATACTCCTGCATACATGAAATTTGGAGTGATTTAGTCATACTCCTGCCTAGGCGTATAATATGCATACTCGTAGTCTTCATAGCCGCCGCCGTTGTACTGGTAGTCGTCGCCTTCTAAGATGACGGCGTCGTCGACGCTGCTGTCGTCGCTGCTGCCGGGCGGCGCGCTGTGGCTCGAATCGAGGGTAGCGCAGCGGGGATATCGCCGGCCGTGATGTAGTCCATGACGCTCTGCAGAGTCCGGCCGTACCACCATAGCCGACGTCCGGCCTCGAGGAAGTTTCCAGAGGCGACCGTCCTCCTCATACCCGGCGAGCGCCCTCTCACGCCGATTGATGAAGAAGGCGTCCCAAGTATGCTGGTTATCGGGATGCCACGGGGATTCATCCGCTGCTCGGCGTGAGGTCGAGGTAGTAGTGGTTCGTGATGGCCGCCCGACGCGCAGTACCCTGAGGGACGGGAGGGACCGGCACGCCGCCGGCGCTTAGGCTCCAGCCGGAAGGGACGCGGTAGCCCGGTGGGCAAGGGTAGTTCGAGGCGCAAAGCTCCTCCACCTGCTGGTAGGTTAGAGTGGGTGCGGTGGAAGCCATGAGAGAGTGATGAGAGATTGTAGAGATGTGATAATGCTGGCCAAGCCGGGCTACCTATATGTAGTGACAAATGGCGGGAAAAATGGGAGCGGGAAGACAGTGGCGGGAAGAAAGTGGCGGGAAGAAAGTGGCGGGAAGAAAGAGGCGGAAAGAAAGTGGCGGGAAGAAAGTGGCGGGAAGAAAGAGGCGGGAAGAAAGTGGCGGGAAGAAAGTGGCGGGAAGAATTTTTCTGATTTTTTTGATATATTATTTGTATTTTTAAGAATTTGAATTGAATTAGTTTTACTTTTTGATTTTTTGATATATAATTTGTATTTTTAACATTTTGAATTGAATTAGTTTTATTTTTCTAAATTTATTGATGTATTATTTGTATTTTTAAAATTTTGAATTGAATTAGTTTTATTTTTCTGAATTTATTGATGTATTATTTGTATTTTTAAAATTTTGAATTGAATTAGTTTTATTTTTATGAATTTTTTGATATATTATATGTATTGTAAACATTTTTGAAATGAATTAGTTTTATTTTTCTTAATTTTTTGATATATTATTTGTATTTTTAAGAATTTGAATTGAATTAGTTTTACTTTTTGATTTTTTGATGTATAATTTGTATTTTTAACATTTTGAATTGAATTAGTTTTATTTTTCTGAATTTATTGATGTATTATTTGTATTTTTAAAATTTTGAATTGAATTAGTTTTATTTTTATGAATTTTTTGATATATTATATGTATTGTAAACATTTTTGAAATGAATTAGTTTTATTTTTCTTAATTTTTTGATATATAATTTATATTTTTAACATTTTGAATTGAATTAGTTTTATTTTTCTGAATTTATTGATGTATTATTTGTATTTTTAAAATTTTGAATTGAATTAGTTTTATTTTTATGAATTTTTTGATATATTATATGTATTCTAAACATTTTTGAAATGAATTAGTTTTATTTTTCTTAATTTTTTGATATATAATTTGTATTTTTAACATTTTGAATTGAATTAGTTTTATTTTTATGAATTTTTTGATATATTATATGTACTCTCAACATTTTTGAAACGAAATAATTTCGAAAAAAGCCTTTAGTCGCGGTTGGCCAGGCCAACCGCGACTAAAGGTCGCTTCATGAACCGCAAAGGTGCGAAAAAAGCCTTTCGTCGGGGTGGGGGTCACCAACCCCCACTAAAGGGTACCCTTTAGTCGCGGTTGGTAACCCCAACCGCGACTAAAGCCCCGACGGGATAAATACCGCGCTCCGCGGACGGCGGTTCGATCTTCATCTTCTCCGTCGATCGTGAAGCTTCTTCGCACGCCGCCGCCCTCGCTCGCTCGCTGGCTGACGCCGTCAGTTGCTCTCGCGCTCTGCACGTCGCCGCTCGCTGCTCGCCGCCATCAACGGCCGCAGCCGCCGCCGCCTCGAGCGACCTGCTGCCCCGGCCCGGCGCCCCGTACGTCGTCGGCCGACTTCGCTGCGCGCCGAACTTCTCGGCCGCACACGCGCTGCACACACGCCGCCGCAGACACTCCGCCGCAGCATCTCTCGCACGTCGCCGCTTCTCGAACCGCTACGCGCCACCGCCGCGGGAGAGAGAGGGCGCTGCACGCGCCAAGATACACGTACGCGCTCGGCCCGATCTCATTTTTTTTTGTTTTTTTTTGTTTTTGCTAACTAAAATTGTAAACTAAAATTTGACTTCAAAAGATTTTGGAAAAAAACTAAAAATTGACTTAAACGAATTAACTTGTTGTTAATTAAAATTGTAAACTAAAATTTGACTAAAAACTAAAATTTGACTAAAGTGGGCCGGTGAACCAAATAAACTTGTTGTTAATTAAAATTGTAAACTAAAATTTGACTAAAAAACTAAAATTTGACTAAAGTGGGCCTAGGTGAACCAAATAAACTTGTTGTTAATTAAAATTGTAAACTAAAATTTGACTAAAAAACTAAAATTTGACTAAAGTGGGCGGTGAACCAAATAAACTTGTTGTTAATTAAAATTGTAAACTAAAATTTGACTAAAAAACTAAAATTTGACTAAAGTGGGCCGGTGAACCAAATAAACTTGTTGTTTCATCACAATATGTAACTTGTTGTTTCATCACAATATGTAACTAAAGTGGGTGAACCAAATAAACATGTTTGATGAACCAACAAAAAACGAATTACATGTTATAGGAGACGGGCAATCCCATGACACGAAGAAGTCCGGTGGGTTGCATCATGCATATATAAGCTAACGACGGACTAGTCGGCCAATCCCACCACCGCACAGCCACAGCAAACAGGGATGGGGTAATGGGGACAGAGAACACACGGCACCGCCATCGCGCTTTGCCACCGCCGCCCTTTCGCCACCGCCACCGCGCGCCTACCTTCCGCCGCCCCCTTTCGCCACCGCGACCCCGCATATACCGCGACACCCTCTCCCACCCTTTCCTCGCCCCTCCTTTTGGCACCGCCTTTCGCCACCGCCACCGCCCCCTTCTTCACTTAATTAATTTGTTTTGACTACATGTTTTCAGGATCGACATATGGCGGACGATAGAGCTGACCCGATTCTGACAACTATGATCCGGACGCTGAAGACCATATGTTCGGCATCATAAAAGGCGATATTCCATATGTGCCGACCGGAGAAGAAGAAGATGATATCTCTTCTTATCTCGAACCTTGAGTGTGAAGATGAAGGGCGCCGTCAGCAAGCAGATGATGCCGAAGAAACGTCGATAAACGACGATCTTCAATTGGAAGTAGCAACCACCTCCGGCGCCGAGGTATATATATATACATATTGAGCGTCTGGTGATACAAACTAACTGATTTGAATAAATGTGTGTGTACTAACGCGCGCGACTCTCTTTCTTATTTTAGCCCTCGGCCGGATCGTCGAAAAAATCGAGTACGTCGTCAAAGCGTGGCGCAACCAAGACGATGAAACCAGGAGAAACATGCACCATCGATGTTGTCGACGAAGCAACCGGCAGGCCGCTGGAGCCCAGCAAGAACGCCACCAAGTTTGTCAGCCAATGCGGAGCCGTTGTTAGAGACAACGTCTCGATCACCCGCCAGAGTGGAATGAGCCAAAGAAGGCACGTGTTGGTTTCACTTTTGTCGATAAGAGAGAAAAAGATTGCTTCAACAAGCTTATGGAACATTTCGTTCTACCTCCGGAATACCGCAAATACGATGAGGAGGGTAACAAGATTGCGGAAAACAAGGAGAGGCGCAAGCTAGTCAAACAGTTCGCTCTTTCTAGGATGGCCAACGCATTCCGGAAATACAAGCAAAATCTAGCCCATGACTTTGTCAACCAGGGCAAGACTCCGGATTTCAAAGGACAATATGAGAAACTGCAACATGATTGGCCAGAATTTGTGAAGCAAAAGAAATCGGAGCAGTTCCTTGAACTATCGAAAAAATAAGGAAAATGCGGCCAAGAAGGAGTACAATCATAAAATGGGGCCAGGAGGGTATCGCTTTTGGCAGCCTAAGTGGGAGAAGATGGAGAACGAGCTGAGGGCGCGAGGAATCCGTCCAGGTACGGAGGGATGGGACCCAAGGGCCAAAAGCTGGTGGTACGGGCATGGGGGATCGTCGAACCCGGAGACAGGAGTGTGTTTACCAGGGCAAAATAATTACACCCACCAAAAAGCTTATTGAGGCAATGAGGGAGGCTCAAGAGGGGAGGATCAGGTTCAACAGAGAGAACGACGCCCGACAAAAGCCCTCGGGAATCCCGAACACGGAGGACGTATACGAGGCATGGGGCCCATTCCGTGGAAAGTAGGGTTCCCCGTAACGATGACCCGTACGGTTACGTGCCGTAAGAGAAAGATGGATCGGGATGCAGATGTTGTGGCAAAGTTGGTAACGGAAATGGATGTGCTGAAGGAAACCGTGGAGTGTACTAGTAGCCGAAAGAGATGCAGCTCGGGCGCAGATGTCAAGATCATCCAATGGATCTCGGAAGCCAGCAGCGGAGAAGAAGCAGCGTGGCTTCCACGGAGGCCTCACCGGCTGGTGCACCGACGATAGAAATTACTGCACCGGAGCCTCTGGTGGTCCAAATTACTGCACCGGAGCCTCCTCGCTACCCCGTGGACGATATAAAGGAGATGAAAGCATGTCATCTGTATTATCCTATCGGGAACATGTCCATGAAGGTAGCCATCGGCAGTGCTTTGCCACCTGGAGCACTCCACCACAACAACCCCATTCAAGATGGCTATGCTCGTGTCACGGTGGAGGAGATAGTCCAAGGGTTTGAAAACCTGGACATTGACATTGCTACACCTGAAGGGGTGAAAAGACTTGGAGATGTCAAGCGCGCTCATTCTATGGCGTAAGAAAGTTATCAAGTTTCCAGGCGAGGCGCCAACAAGTCCACCCCCGTACGGTGGTGGTGGTGGCGGTGGCGGTGACGGTGGCGGTGGCGGTGACGGTGGCGGTGGCGGTGACGGTGGCGGTGGTGCTTCACCTAATACACCTCATTCACGTCAGCCGACGCCGCCCCGATCCTCGTCCGGCGGGTGATCAGACACCGGTACCGCCCCCCAATCCACCTCCGGCGAAGAAGTAGAAGCAGTCCTGGGTTATTAACCCGGACCCTTACGTACCTAAGAAAACAAAGGTACCGGAGGTATCACTGAAGCCTCTCCCCACGAGGCCTTGGGAAAGTAGTGCCGAGGAAGTCGAGGCGGGCGCGGCTGCTGATTTAGAGAAATGGAAGGCGAGCGTCAAGAAGAAAATAGAGGGCGAGCCCAAGCCGGTATATTCGACAAGGAAAAGCAAGGCTAAGTCATTTTTGAACACACCGTCCCAAGCCGCGAAGAATCTGCCTGACGACTATTTACGTGAACTTCGTAGGCAAGCACTCGCGTTCAAGAACAGGAAAGAGTTGGCGGAGAAGAAAGCCTTGAAGGACGAGGCCGAGTCAAAATTAGAAAGGGGGAAAGAAGTTGCCCAGCTCGGGGAACAAAGTAAACAATCGATCGCCCCGCTCATAGTGCAAGCCGCCGATCCGGATGCCCCCGATATCATAGCAGCTGCGGCAAGACATGGATTGACCGTAACGAGTGCCGGAGAACAAGCGGCCGAGTTAGGTATCACTCTTCGTGCAATCGCTAGGCCTTGATGAGGCGCCAATGAAGGACGTAGTATTTACATATGTGAAGAATGGCCCTCTCGTCGAGCCTGCGCAGGAAGGGGATCTACCTCGACAAATGCTAGGTCTGCTAAATTGGTACAAGGGTTACATAAAACATAAAAACGCCAAAGAGTATATCTATGCGGAAGTTAGATATGAGCATCACTTCAAACATTACCGGGTACAAATTCATCTGAGTGAATTGTTCCAGCTGTTCAATCTGCGCGACCTCGACAAATCTATCATCGATTGCTACGTTCGTAAGTGATTTATTAATTTCTACCCCATCTCGTTCATTGCCTCGCACCGTCCTAACTATCTTGTTGTGTACGCTATTATGCAGAATGAAGAAGCGGGAAATGCGAATAAGGAACATCCATGATGTTGGGTTCATTGACCCACACATCGTTAATTCACATGTGTTAGAACACCACCCCGCCGACGTGGAGGATGACCTGTGGCGGTTTATTAGAAAACAGCAAAGAGAAAAGTGATATTCTATTTCCTTACCATTTTGGGTGAGTGTTTCTGTCTTGAGCACATTCTCTTTTGTTTACTCCATGCATGGTATGTGGCTAATCGATGAGTTATGCATGATCGTGCATGTATCGTGTCCGCAGGTTCCACCGGATTCTTATGGTAATTCAAGTTCAGACCTCCTCGGTTCTCGTCCACGACTCTCTGAATATGGATCCGGCGCTTTGGGCCGACATGAGAAAAATGATGCAAAAGTAATTATTTTCATTCATTTGCGCTCTATATCGATCGGCCTATTTCGTTCATCATTTCCTAATATCAAGTAACTAATTAATAACTCTCTTGTTTATTTAATTTTCTTTGCCTCGTAGGGTTTGGAGACGGTTCGTAGATACCAAGGTCGGTGAATTCAAAAAAGAGCTACATTTTAAAATGGCAGTGCGGACGACTGGGGATATTCAGCCACCGGGGACCAATCTATGTGGATACTATGTTTGTGAGAGGATCCGGAGATACTGCAATGAGCGGGACCAGACGTGTGAGAACAACATCCTGAGGAATAACCTCCGGAAGACGCTTAGTCCAGAAGCTCGCTTCCGACCACTTCAAGAGGAACTAGCTGGATGGTTGGCGAGGGAAGTCATCGATCCTAGAGGAGAACACTATTACGATGACGTAGAACTTTATATGCACCAGAATTTGTAACTAACTTGTTCAAAATTGTATATGGTCATCCGATATTGAATATATATTGTATATGGTCATCCGATATTGAATATATATTGTATATTCCTCTTGAATTCTTTTTGGTTCTAATTTCAAATTTGTTTGAAATTGTACATTCATATGCATGTATGTATACAGTACCGTACAATATGTGAAACTCCTTCAAAATTAAAACCCAAAAGAAATAAAACAATACAAATTAAAAAGAAACCAGATTTAGGGGAGGGGGCTAAACCCTAAACCTGCGGAGGCCTTTAGTCGCGGTTGGCCGGAAGAACCGCGACTAAAGGTCCTCCGCCTCGCGCCGCCTCGCGGCCCACGTGGACGGGCCTTTAGTCGCGGTTCGTAAGGAACCGCGACTAAAGGGGGGGCCTTTAGTCGCGCTACTTTGGTCGCGGTTGCGCAACCGCGACTAATGGCAGTTGCGAACCGCGACCAAAGCCCCTTTTTCCACCAGTGATTAGATTAAGCAGTTGGAAAGGCAAATTACTATCCTTGGGAGGAAGATTAGTTCTCATAAACGCGGTACTAAGTAATATGGTACTGTATATGATATCTTTCTTCCAACTTTCTAGAGGGGTCTTAAAACGATTGGATTATTTCCGATCTAGATTCTTCTGGCAAGGGGATAGTGAGAAGCGTAAATATCGATTGGCTAAGTGGAGTGTGCTTTGCCGCCCCAAAGACCATGGAGGACTGGGCATCCAAGATCTCCAGGTCAAGAATAGGGTCTTACTTGGTAAATGGCTCTCTAAGCTACTTACCGAGGAGGGAGTTTGGCACACACTCCTCAAGAGAAAGTACATTGGCTCAAAGGCTCTATCTCAGGTTCTTTGGAAACCAGGAGATTCACACTTTTGGGCAGGCCTTATGGATACAAAGAAGTATTTCTTTCCATATGGATCTTTCTCTATTAGGGATGGGTCGGAAACTCGTTTCTGGGAGGATAAATGGCTTGGCAATGCCACGCTCCAAGAATAATATCCGGTATTATACAATATTGTCCGCCACAAAAGTGATACTATCGCTAAGGTGTTGGAAACTTTCCCACCGAATGTGACGTTCAGAAGAACCCTCATCGGACCTAGACAAATCTCCTGGCATGAATTGCTACAACGTCTTGAACTAGTTCAATTGACGCAGGGGTCAGATGTGTTTCGTTGGAACCTCACCGCAAATGGTTCATTCTCTGTGGCTTCCATGTACAATGCTTTGATTCAGCCTGATATTCCAGTCGATAATAATTCTAAAATTTGGAAGATGAAGATACCACTAAAAACAAAAGTGTTTGCATGGTATCTTCGTCGTGGGGTCATCCTCACTAAAGATAATCTTGCCAAACGCAACTGGCATCGAAGTAAAAAGTGTGTTTTCTATCACCATGACGAGACTATTAAACACTTGTTCTTCCAGTGTAAGTTTGCTAGGTCTATATGGTCAGCTGTCCAAATAGGGTCTACCTTATACCCACCGCATAGTGTTGCCAATATATTTGGTAATTGGCTCAATGGTGTGGCTGTTAGGTTTAAGCGTCTTATTAGGATGGGAGCGATTGCCATTATTTGGTCGCTCTGGCTATGTAGAAATGACAAGATTTTCAATAATATTTCTTCCTCTCTTATGCAGGTCATATACCGGTGCACAGCTACGCTTCGCTCATGGGTGCCTCTTCAGCGGATAGAGCATCGAGACCTCTTTATGGAGGTGTCTTCACGGTTGGAGGATACGTCGAGGGATATTTTTTTCCAACATGGGTGGCAGCGTGATCTTCGCCTGGATCCACCCAGCTAGTTTTTTTTATCGAGAACTTTTGGATTTTTATCGTCGGATGGTTTCGTGTTTTGTAACGGATATTTGTACGGCTGTGCGCATCCTGGCTATGCAGAGGCCGGGTCTATTGCTTAAAGTAATAAAGTGCCCATTTTCGAGAAAAAATACATGCCGACACGATATCGATTCGGACCACGACTACCGATAGCAGAGATACTACAAATTGTCGACCCCGTCCCAAGCTCTCGGCTCGCCTCACCACGACGCACATCTAAACCTAGACCAATTGAGATCGATCTTTTCGGCGCGCCGTGCGCGAGTCATCGGGCAAGCAATCCATGGATATTCAAGACGCAGCCGTAGCGGAGGACAAGGCTCAGGTCCGGCGGATCGTGGTGGTGAAGGACGGGAAGAAGATGGAGCTGGTGAGCCAGGAGTTCATCGACTCCCTCAAGTCGAGGCCACCTCCCCCTCCCCTCCGACCCGTCGACCACAAGCTCCTCGACAGCCTGCGAGTTGACGCCGGGATCCGCGAGAGATATCGCGCGTCTGCTGTCTCTCTTACCGGGCCATGAAGGCGGCGCGTGACTGTGAGAAGGACGTCCTCGACCAGTATGAAGCAACGGGATATGCCTATCTCCCCTTGGACGAAGAAGACGAGGAGGAGTAGATTATATATCTACTTTTATATGCTAGTAAATATTAGTACTGCATCCATGTTAATATAACCGTGCTGATTGCTACGCTTTACTTTATCGCTTTTGTTTGCCACTAGTGTTGTTAAACAATCTATTTAACCACCGCGCGCGTTGGGTCCAAGCTTATAAGCACATCAATTCTGTCCCGCACCCATCGATCTAATCTTAGAGAGATCAGCGACAAAACAATAACGCTTCGGTAATGCATGTTACAAGTTGTGTAACTTGTTTACGTTTTGGTCATGGCAAGAACATCTACCATCACACAATAAGTGTTTCTCCGATTTACAATTTCGTTGAGAAGTTGTGATGCTTGAACTAGTAATCACCATAGTAAAAGACCGAATATTGAAGCACTCTCTCTTCGAGTCAGTTTTCGGCGAAAAACACCCAGGACAGCTTCTTAGTCCAGATAAATGCTCCCACATGTTGGGCTAGTTGTACACTGAAGCAGATGTGGAGACCGTGGTGACTACCCTGAAAGTTAAGTCTACGGTAACAAGCAGTACCAATCACCGGGAGTCTTCAAAAGGAAAGATTGCTGAATATATGTTCAAATTTGTAAGAGCAAATATATGGCAAGCGCAACGAAGAAAAATATAATTAAAGCTGTTGGCCACAACGTATGCGACGAGTGTGTTCAAATTTGAAGCAGACCTTTTTGAGAAAATTATTGGGGACGACGTTGTGCAGAAGAAGGAGAGAGGAACGCCATGAGCGCCTCTAGCGCTCCCGCTGGCGACCCAGGCGCTCCCGCGCCGCCTCAGCCACCGGCGGCAGCCACCCACACCTCCAGCCCTAGGATTAGCCACCCCACCCTCCCGGAGCCTCCTCTCCTCCTCGGCGGCGCGGCCAGCAACTCCCTGGTCCCGGCGGCGACCACCCTGGAGAGCTGCCCCCCATCTGGACATGCACCTGCCCAAGGTTTCCTGTCGATGAGGACGCCGCGCGCGCTGGCCCTCGACCCGCTCGCCCTCCCTCCGCCGTTCTCCACGCCGGGAGACGCCTTTCTCCAGCTCGTCCTCGAGAACTTCTGCACTCTGGTATGTACTCCGGTCGCCCCTTGCTCGCCGCTGTTTGCCCCGACCCCGGTGCACATCGCTGCGAGACAAGACGACCACAAGCCTGTCTCTCCGTCTCTAGTCCGCAATATGCTGCAGTTTTGGCTTGGAAACCCGTTTGAGAGTCTTGTTGTTCTTGAGGTTGATCGAAACGTGTTCCGGCTCGTCGTCGCTTCCCCAAAACTTGCCTCGTTCATCGCCTCGCTTGACGGTATCCGCCATGGAAAGCTCCTGGTGCTGTTCTCCCTCCCGCGTGCTCCCCCTTCGGATGCTCTGCCGCATCCTGGGCCGCTGCTTGGGCCTAGCTCTGGCTCCCTGTCGCTTCTGAGCTCTGTCTGTCCCTCTGCTGCTACTGGGCCGCCTGTGCCCCTGACCCTTCCTGGGCCTATGGCCCTGCCAGCCCACGCGGGAGACGCTGCGTCCCTCTCCTTGTCTGTTGACCTAGATTCCCTCACGAGCACGCGCCCAGCCAAAACCAAACGCCGCCGTTTCCGCCCCCCTCCTTGTCTCTTCCTCCTCTCGCCTGGTATCCGCCCTCGCCCCGATGGGCCGCTGCCATGGCCAACTCATCAGCCCCGTGAACCACCATCCCCAGTCTCTCCTCCAAACCCCGCACCCTCCCCAACCTCCGGATCCATCTCTGAGCCCTTTCCCCTTTCGTGCTCTCCTCAGGCCGCCGGTCAACTTTCGCCCTTGGGCACCCTCGTTGCTCGCGCTGCCGCGGATGGCCGGCCCATGCCCTCCTACTCTGAGATAGCGGCTTCCCCTTCTAAGCCCGCACCCGCGCCTCCCCGTACCACTCCTCCTCCGCTCCGCTCCCTCGACCGCCGGTGCCACAAGTGCCTCTCTCCGAGCCACCGCGTCGCTGCCTGCCGAGATCCTGTGTGCTGCCGGCGGTGCCGCCACTCCGGCCACAAGGAACGAGCTTATCTGCGATGGACGCCGCCGGCGGTCCTGACGACGGCCACCAAGGCCTTGCCCCCCTGTTCTGCTGCCTGTGCTTCGGCAACGACCACTCTCGGGCCATCTGCCGCCTCGTCGTCCCTGCTGCCCTTGTTCAGGCAGATGCTCCTGAAGCTGACGAAGCAGAGGCCATGGAGATGGTGGGTGATGCGGTTGATGCGCCGCCCGCTGATGCTGACGATGAAGAGGAAGAAGAAGATCCTGAGGAGCTCGTGTTCGAGGAGGACATCGACGACGACGCTGCTGCCCCTCCTGCGGCTGCCAGCAATGCGGCTTCCCAGGCCGGCTTGGAGGATGCTGGCAGTGAGGGAGGAGACGGCTTCATCCCCATTACGGATGCGGCCGACTATCTCCCCGCCCCCGGCTCCGACTCTGGTGCCCCGGACGAGGAAGACCTTGCTGCCTCTGAGCGGCCGAACAGCGTCACCGTCTACATGCCCTTCGCCGATCTGCGCCTCTTCGACAACCTTGCTTATGCCTTCGTCAACCTTCCCATGGAGAACCCTGATAGCTTCATCCTTCAAGCCGCCGACCTCGGCTGCGGCCCGGACCGCGTTTCTCTGTTTCCTTCTTCCGAAGGTACCCGCCTTGCCGTCTTCTCATCGCCGCCGGACCGTGAAAACGCTGTCAACAATGGCCCTTTCATCGGCGTTGAGGCCTCGGTCTTCTTCCGGCGCCATGATGAAACGGATAATCGTTTCCTTTTTTAGCATGAAACCATGGCTGCCCTCTCTCTATCAACCGTTACCCCATGGAGCACTGGCGCCGCCACCTATCTTCCACTCTTCTGGCCCTTATGCCAATCCTCACGCCATTGACCCTATTTGCCTTGCTGGGGTTGACTTCGAGGCTGTTCTTGTCACTGTTAAGGCAGAGTCAATCTCCGACATTCCCTTCTCCCTCATTGTCAAAAACCACTGCAGTACGGGCTCCTTCGCCGATGTCACCATTGTGGGCTTCGAAGACCTTGCTCCTGGCTCTGACGGCTCCTCTGGGCCGGACCTGCATCCCATTCCTGAAGCTTTCTCCTCAGATGAGGACGAAGAGCTCATCCAGCTTGAGGGCGGCGCTGGTTATGCGGAATCCATGGAGCTTCTGGGGATCCCTCCACCTCTGGTGCCCCATGGTCAGCCTAGCAGCGCAGCTCCCGCCGCTTCGATTGTTCCCCGCGCCCTGTCAAACGCCCCTCCACTGCCCATCATCTCTGGCAAGCCGATCCTCTCCAAGCCGACTAAGGTTGACATCAAGCTCAGGCTGGGGTTTTTTGATGTCCTGGTCGTGGGCAGCGACGGTGCGCAGCTCTCCTTTCGGCTGCCCCTTCGCCGCGCCTCCTCTGACCCGGGCTGCAAGGGTCTCCTCGTCGCCAACTTCGCCACCGCGTCGGCAGGTCTGATCAACGACATTGCTTTGGTGGGGCCCCTGCGCCGCCCCACCCTCTCCGTCAAGGTGCTGGCGCGTGGCGCTGCCCCAGACTCGGACCTGGAAGTGCCTCTTGCTTTTGCTGAAGCCCTTGTTCTTGGGACCTCCTCTGAGCTCCCGACGGTGGACGAAAGCCCGGACTCCAGCCCTGCACCTGCCGCCCCGGCTCTCATCGCCGTGGCCTCGCCAATCATCTCCTCCCTTGTCTTGGAGGCTTCTCCGGTGCGTGCCGCGCGCCGGGCTGCGCCGCCTTTTGCAGCTCGCCCTGCTCGCCGCTGCTCCAGGCTCGCGGGAGACAAGGCGTATGTCTCCATCGTCGACAAGGCCGTTCAGCGGAAGAAGGCTCTCAATGAGGGCTCCTCTCAGCCAGAACCCAAACCCCGCCGCGGCGAGCTGTTCGCGGACGACCTCCTTGTCGTTGCTGTCGAAGACGGAGGCCCTCTGGCTACTGAAGACGTCCTTGCTCTGGCTAAAGCCTGCGACCTGCCTTCCAGCAGCCTGGGCCTCGACAGAGCTTCTCCGTCGCTGACCGGTTCTCCATGTTAGCCTTTTCAGGCTTCCTTGGCGGCCTTGGCGCCTCTCAGCTCTTCGGCTGCTGCGGCGTCGCCTGCCTCCTCCCGTCCTCCCAGTGGCGTCGTGGCGCTATCTTTGCTGCGGTGTTCTTCCCCTGCTGGAACTACACCGCCCTGGCTCCCCTTTGTCCTAGGTTTTTTGTTGTTATTTTCCAGAACTTTATCTTTCCCAAGGTGCCTTCTCGGTAGAACAATCTGTAACCTGGACTATGGCTGTTATTGTAGTTTTTTCTATGTCTAGCCTCTTATTTTTGTTCCATCGGTGCCCCTTTTTTATCCATGTTAGTTAAGCTACTCCTGGATTGTTGGAACGTTCGAGGCCTTGGGAGCCGTCAAAAGCGTGATGACGTTCGCGCTGCTATTGATTACAAGCTCCCCTCCATCCTCTGCTTACAAGAAACTAAGCTTACCGATATTTTGGCTTTCACGGCCTCCTCCTTCCTTCCTCAATCCCTCAGATCCTTTGTGTTCAAACCATCGGTTGGATCCTCTGGCGGGATCATCACAGTCTGGGATGACAGGCTTCTTGAGCTTACCCACCACTCCATTGACGATTTCGCCATCGCTACCACCTTCTCCCATCGCTCTGATGACCTCACTTTCACCGTTGTCAACGTCTACGGGCCGTGTATGCATTCCCTCAAGGCAGACTTCCTTTCCTCCCTCCAACAAATCTTCCCCTCTTTGGTGGGTCCCGTCGCCTTTCTGGGGGACTTTAACCTCGTCCGATCCCCCCGCAATAAGTCTAATGGCTCTATCAACACCGTCGAGGCTGCCTCCTTCAATGATTTCATCAACACTCTCGGCCTTCTCGAGATCCCTCTCATGGACCGTCAGTTTACTTGGTCTAACATGCAAAACCCTCCCATCCTTGCTCGCCTCGACCGCGTCCTTGTCAACCCTGAGTGGAGTTTTGCCCTTCCGGATTCTACGCTTACGTCCTCCACCCGTCCCACCTCTGACCACGTTCCCATTCACCTGGAAGCTTCTTCCAAAGCCCCACGGAGCTCTATCTTCCGTCTGGAGAACTCCTGGCTGTCTCACTCCCTCTTCCCCCTTCTTGTCACTACCAACTGGGATAGTGTGGGGCCCAACCACTCTCACCTCGCTCCTGTTGGCAAACTTTGCCTCCGGCTCAAACGCGTCCGGGCCGCTGCCCGCGCTTGGGCCAGAGATCGAAAACTGCCTTCTATCAACTTGCTCAATTGCCGCTCCGTCATTTCCTTCCTGGACAGGCTCGAGGAACACCGCAACCTCTCCCCCTTGGAGCACGACCTTCGCTCCCTAGCCAAAACCCACCTCAGCCAAAAAAACTTCGAGCGTGCCACCTACTGGAGGCAGAGAGCTAAGAATAAAAATTGTACCCTCGGCGACGAGAACTCTCGCTACTTCCACCTCTGTGCCTCTGGGCGCCTCCAGAAAAATCAAATCAAAAATCTTGAAGCGGATGATGGCAACCTTACCTTCTCGCACTCCGCCAAAGCTTCCATCCTCCACGCCTTTTTTAAGTTGCTCCTTGGCACCCCGCTTCCGGCCAGCGATAGCCTCAATCTTTCCCACTTAGTCCAATCTACATCCCTCACCTCCTCCCAAGCCGCCTCCCTCATCCGCCCCTTCACCCTAGAAGAGATTCGAGACGCCCTCTTCTCTATGAACGACAACTCCAGCCCTGGCCCAGATGGTTTTGGCCCTGCTTTCTTCAAAAAGAACTGGGACCTTGTCAAGCACGATCTGCTTGCTGCACTCTCCGATTTCCACTCCCTTTCTACTGACCTGAGACCCATCAATAAGTCCCACATCGTCCTTCTCCCAAAAAAGGCTGGAGCTAACAAGCCTGAAAACTTCCGCCCCATCTCCCTGCAAAACTGCTGTCTCAAAGTCCATTCCAAGTGCCTCACCCTCCGCCTCCGGGGGCTCATCAACTACCTTGTCCACCCCGACCAGACTGGCTTTATCTCTGGGCGCTCTATTGCTAAAAACTTTGTCTATGCAGCTGACATTGTCCAGTCATGTCATAGGCGCTCTGCCCCCGCTGCGGTTTTTAAGCTTGATTTCCGCAAAGCCTTTGACTCCATCAGCTGGGACGCCCTTGACCGCATCATGCGTGCTAAGGGCCTTCCTGAACTTTGGTGCTCTTGGGTCAGCCTTCTCAACCACTCCAGCCAAACTGCGGTCCTTCTCAATGGCATCCCTGGGTGCTGGATCCAATGCCGGCGAGGACTCCGGCAAGGAGACCCTCTCTCCACTTTTCTGTTCAACATTGTCGCTGACGTCCTTCAGCAGATGCTCCGTCTCGCCTCCCTCTCTGGCCTCCTCCTCCACCCCCTGGTGGACGATCTCCCTTGTCCCGTCCTCCAGTATGCCGATGACACCCTCATCATTATTCGTGCGGTCCCCGAGCACGTGGCCAATCTTAAAAAGGTGCTTGATGACTTCTCCGCTGCTACCGGCCTAGCCATAAACTTCCACAAAAGTACCTTTGTCCCCATCAAAATTGATGGCACTATTGCCGCCTCCATGGCAGCCACTTTTGGCTGCGAGGTCTCCTCCTTCCCTCAGACCTATCTTGGCCTTCCTCTTTCCACCTACAAGCTGCGTTTGGGAGACTTCGCCCCCATCATGACCAAAAGCGACATGCGTCTCTCTGGGTGGCAAGGCCGGTGTCTTCCTATTGGCGGGCGGTTGATCCTGGTCAACTCGGTCCTCACGTCTATGCTCTCACATGCCATGAGCGCGGGGCTCCTCCCCGCAGGTGTCATTGAGGCCATCGACAAGAGGCGACGCGCTTTCCTCTGGACCGGGGAAGAAACCTGTCATGGCGGCCAATGCAAAGTCGCTTGGGAGGATGTTTGTGTCCCCAAGGCACTTGGGGGGCTCGGAGTCCTCTCCCTCCCAGCCCAAACCTCGGCCCTCATGTCCAAATTCCTCACCAAGCTCCACTCCGACACATCTGCCCCCTGGGCCTCCTGGTTCCGTCGTATGTATGGTTGGAACAATTCTCGCGAATTGGGCGACCGTCACCACCTTGACACCCCTATCTGGAAGGACATCGTGGCGGGACTCTCCTCCTTCCGCTCTATCTCCAAAGTCTCCCTTGGTAATGGATCTTCCACGGCCTTCTGGTTTGACTGTTGGCTGGGAGATCAAACCCTACAGGAACGCTTCCCCAAGCTCTTCTCACACTCTACCCGATCCAACATTGATGTTGCGACCACTCTCTCCGTGGGGCTCCGCAGCTCCCTTGGACCGCGCCTCACTGCTTCCGCAGCTGATGACCTTCAGACCTTGGCTATCGAGCTTAACCTGGTGGATCTTCGCCCCGACGTCCCGGACTTACGCGACACTCGCCTCTCTGACAAAAAACTCTCAAACAAGTGTTTCTATGTCAACTCTTTCAGGCATTTGCAAATCGATGACGTGGCGCCAACGGTTTGGAGGAGTGCTGCCCCCTTAAAGTGCAAGATTTTCTGTTGGCTTGCCCGGAAAAAGCGCCTACCCACAAATGAACGGCGGTTTAGGCATCAACTCGCCACCTCTGCGGCCTGCCTCTCCTGTGGCCTCGACGAAGACACTGACCACCTGCTGCTGTTCTGCCCCCAAGCAACTGACATATGGGGGTTCTTCCATCGTGACTTCGACCCCGATGCTTACACCGGATTCTCAGACTTCTGCCTTCAACGCAACAACACCTATGAGGAGTCCACCATCAACACTGCTATCGCCTGGAACATCTGGAAGCGCAGAAACGCCTTAACCTTCAATGGCGTCACAGAGAGCCTGGCATTAGTCTCACGCAGATGTATTGAGGATATTAGGCTTTGGGCTTATAGATGCACCACTCCCTCCTCCACCTCCTTTCTTAATTCCTGGTGTAATGGCTATGACCCCCCCTGAACCCCCTCGCTTCCTTAGCTCTACCCCTCTACCCTCTTTCTGGCAATGTAAAATCTGAACCCTGTATGATCTTCTGTTTGGTATAAAGTTGTTCAGGCTGGCGTAAGCCCGCCGTAGTCCAGGTCAAAAAGAAAATTATTGGAGATTCCTAGTAGGGGAGGATGAGGTGGATCGAAGAAAAGGTGCTATGGATGTCATAAGATAAAATGGAGAAACCAGAATTCGATGGTGGAATTGGATTCAGAGATATACTTGAGATTGTCCAATCAAGCCTCTTCTAGCAAAACAAGCATGGAGGATAACGGAATATCCTTCATAAAAGATAAGTACTACCAATCGGAGGAGCTCATCGACACAACCTTTATTGAAAATGTATCTCCTTGTTGGCAAGGAATTGCTCATGAGCCAGCATTATTAAAAGGGGGTTTTATTTAGCAGGACACTATATCGAAGATTAATACTTTGAACAACAACCGGGGTACTCCGTCGTAATTTGAAGATCATTGGCCAAGCAAATAATTCTAGCTTGAGAAGGGATTCTAGCCCATTCAGTAGGGGAAATCATGAAAGGAAAACCATGCCAAAACTATTTTCTTAGGTTCATGGGAGCATGAACGAGGGACCGAGGTCGGCCCATTTAGGCTTTGAGGGTACACGAAGCTATCTTATTCTTTGAACAGGGCGACGAATGTGCTTTATCATTTCTTAGCATAAAAAAAAATAGCGCGCTATTGGGGCGCTAATAGCGCGCTATAGCATATCTGGAGAGCCCACGCTAAATTAATCAGTGTACAATGCCTCGCTAATATCATGCTATAGCACGTTATAGCATGATAATAGCGCATTTTAAGGGTGGCGTTATTTTTTCATAGCGCGCTATTTTTTTCCTTGTTTTTTATGGGTTGCCACTGTGGATACAAGTATATGACAGGCTTCCTATATTGTCTTGGGTCATGACGAATTTATTAGGAGATATCCACGATTGTTGAAATTACGAATTTTGATGTTTTAAGAAAACGTGGAAGGCTTGTATCCCGATGTATTGATGTTCAAGCCATAGATGGCAAAGTGCACCACAAGACCACATATATAGGACCCAAATGCTTGTGCCTCGTCCTTGATTAAGGCTTGTTTCGTTGGAACGTAGGGTTGAGAGCTATTGAGGGTGCAATAGCTTTCATGCTTCCATAGCATCCACGATGTTAGAAGAGGGATGATAAGGGGTTGCCCGATCTTCTCAGTAAGCACGGTGGTGATGATGTTCACGGGATGAACACATCGGAGATAACACGATGATGAAGTGGATGATAACTTGTGTGTGACGCGACGAAGTCTCTCGATTGGTCCCTGTCGCCAATGTAACAGCTCTCAACTATGCAAGATATTCGCAACTCCACACACTTGCGCACGTAGCCGCTGACCACGAAGCGGTAAGTTGCAACCGTCTAATTCTCAATGGAACAGCAGATCACACAAGACTTTCAGGGGTATACACCAAATCAATGCAATATGGTGTAGAAATTCGATAGAGTTGCAAAGCAATCAACTATGAACTAGGGTTTATCTTAAACGTGGTCTAAATCTAATTTGGGGGCGTCCCGGGCACTTATATACGGGTTCAAGACGACCAGGGGTCGAAAAGATACATAGAAAACCGACCCAAACTGGATCTGGTCGAGACAGACTCGGACTCGGCCGGTCTGAGGCCGGTCGACCGGGCCTGGGACCGGGTGGTTCGGTTTCAACCGGGTCATGGACCGGGTGGTGACCGGGCGCGGGATGGGTGGCTCAGTACACCCGCACGGATGGCACCAGCTGAGGATCCGGTCGGGGCCGGGCTGACCCGGTGTGGCATCCGGTTGAACCGGAATGTGGACCGGGCGCGCCGGCGTGGCGGCCGGTCAGACCGGGCCTGGCGCCGGCGTGGACTTCTTCTTCTTCCCTTGCGCATGCCTCCCTCTCCTCCCTCGCGCTTCTATGGGATGTCTTCATGTCCAGCTTCATGTCCAGCTCCATGTCCAGCTTCTTATCCAGCTGCTCCTCTCCTCCTCGTGCGACGCTTGCTCCTTCTTCATACCTGATCATACATAAGTAAAAGGACTTAGGCAGTATAAAGTTCTCGTCGATCAAAGTATCACTTAGGAATAAATTCACCTGTTGTTTGAGTAGCTTCGCATGAGCTCTTGTCATAGGTACAATCCTGACTTCATTGAACTTGAGCTTTACATCAACATCGTCTTCATCTTGCAATGCCGGAGGTAGTAGTGTAGTAGGGATGTCCTCATCATCTCCCCCCCTTCAAAAGGCGTCGACCTCGACGCTCCAAGGTCTTCTCCGTCATATGGTGTCAAATCAGCCACATTGAAAGAATTGCTGACACCAAACTCATCAATTGGAAGATCTATAGAGTATGCATTATCATTGATCTTGGCAAGCACTTTGTAAGGACCAGCACCACGAGGAAGCAACTTGGACTTCCGTAGCTTCGGGAATCTATCCTTGCGGAAATGTACCCAGACCATATCACCAGGCTTGAACAACATCTCCTTGCGCTTCTTGTTCACTCTTGCAGCATTGTTCTTGCCTTTCTTTTCTATCAACTCTTTAGTCTTCACATGAATCTTTCGCACAAAATCTGCCCTCTTTGATGCCTCCATATTGACTCTCTCATGTATGGGCAAAGGCAACAAGTCAAGTGGAGTAATGGGTTTGAAACCATACACCACCTCAAAAGGACATAACTCCGTGGTAGAATGTACCGCCCTGTTGTAAGCAAACTCCACATGAGGTAAACAATCTTCCCACTCCTTCAGGTTCTTCTTGATCGTGGATCTTGATGTCTACGGGTGCTTCTATTCTTGTAGACAGTGTTGGGCCTCCAAGAGCAGAGGTTTGTAGAACAGCAGCATGTTTCCCTTAAGTGGATCACCCAAGGTTTATCGAACTCAGGGAGGAAGAGGTCAAAGATATCCCTCTCATGCAACCCTGCAACCACAAAGCAAGAAGTCTCTTGTGTCCCCAACACACCTAATAGGTGCACTAGTTCGGCGAAGAGATAGTGAAATACAGGTGGTATGAATAAATGCGAGCAGTAGCAACGGCGCCAGAAAAGTGCTTGCTGGCGTGCAGTTGATGGTAGTAATATTGCAGGAAGTAAAGATGCAGTAAAATAGTAAACAAGCAGTGATAGCAGTATTTTGGAACAAGGCCTAGGGATCATACTTTCACTAGTGGACACTCTCAACATTGATCACATAACAGAATAAATAGATAGATGCTAGACTCTACACCCTCTTGTTGGATGATGAACACCACTAACTGTGTAGGATTACACGAACCCTCAATGCCGGAGTTAACAAGCTCCACAATATTCAATGTTCATATTTAAATAACCTTAGAGTGCATAACAGATCAACATAACCAAACCAAGTACTAACATAGCATGCACACTGTCACCTTCACACTACGAAAGGAGCAATAGATCACATCAATACTATCATAGCAATAGTTAACTTCATAATTGATGGCGTGTAACTCACACGTTCGTTGGGAACCCCAAGAGGAAGGTATGATGCGCACAGCAGCAAGTTTTCCCTCAGAAAGAAACCAAGGTTTATCGAACCAGGAGGAGCCAAGAAGCACGTTGAAGGTTGATGGCGGCGGGATGTAGTGCGGCGCAACACCAGGGATTCCGGCGCCAACGTGGAACCTGCACAACACAACCAAAGTACTTTGCCCCAACGAAACAGTGAGGTTGTCAATCTCACCGGCTTGCTGTAACAAAGGATTAACCGTATTGTGTGGAAGATGATTGTTTGCAGAAAACAGTAGAACAAGTATTGCAGTAGATTGTATTTCAGTAAAGAGAATTGGACCGGGGTCCACAGTTCACTAGAGGTGTCTCTCCCATAAGACAAGCAGCATGTTGGGTGAACAAATTACAGTTGGGCAATTGACAAATAAAGAGAGCATGACCATGCACATACATATCATGATGAGTATAGTGAGATTTAATTGGGCATTACGACAAAGTACATAGACCGCCATCCAACTGCATCTATGCCTAAAAAGTCCACCTTCAGGTTATCATCCGAACCCCTTCCAGTATTAAGTTGCAAAGCAACAAACAATTGCATTAAGTATGGTGCGTAATGTAATCAACAACTACATCCTTAGACATAGCATCAATGTTTTATCCCTAGTGGCAACAGCACAACACAACCTTAGAACTTTCTGTCACTGTCCCAGGTGTCAATGCAGGCATGAACCCACTATCGAGCATAAGTACTCCTCTTGGAGTTACAAGCATCTACTTGGCCGTAGCATCTACTAGTAACGGAGAGCATGCAAGATCATAAACAACACATAGATATAACTTTGATAATCAACATAACAAGTATTCTCTATTCATCGGATCCCAACAAACGCAACATATAGAATTACAGATAGATGATCTTGATCATGTTAGGCAGCTCACAAGATCCGACAATGATAGCACAATGGGGAGAAGACAACCATCTAGCTACTGCTATGGACCCATAGTCCAGGGGTAGACTACTCACTCATCACACCGGAGGCGACCATGGCGGTGTAGAGTCCTCCGGAGATGATTCCCCTCTCCGGCGTGGTGCCGGAGGCGATCTCCTGGATCCCCGAGATGGGATCGGCGGCGGCGGCGTCTCTGAAGGTTTTCCGTATCGTGGCTCTCGCATGACCGGGGTTTCGTCACGGAGGCTATTTGTAGGCGGAAGGGCAGGTCAAGAGGCGGCACGGGGCCCCACACCACAGGGCCGCGCGGCCAAGGGGGGCCGCGCCGCCCTAGGGTGTGGCCCCTCGTCGCCCCTCTTCGTCTCTCCTTCGGACTTCTGGAAGCTTCGTGGAAAAATAGGCCCCTGGGCTTTGATTTCGTCCAATTCCGAGAATATTTCCTTACTAGGATTTCTGAAACCAAAAACAGCAGAAAACAGCAACTGGCACTTCGGCATCTTGTTAATAGGTTAGTTCCAGAAAATGCACGAATATGACATAAAGTGTGCATAAAGCATGTAGATAACATCAATAATGTGGCATGGAACATAAGAAATTATCGATACGTCGGAGACGTATCAGCATCCCCAAGCTTAGTTCTGCTCGTCCCGAGCGAGGTAAAACGATAACACGAGATAATTTACGGAGTGACATGCCATCATAATCTTGATCATACTATTTGTAAAGCATATGTAGTGAATGCAGCGATCAAAACAATGTATATGACATGAGTAAACAAGTGAATCATAAAGCGAAGACTTTTCATGAATAGCACTTCAAGACAAGCATCAATAAGTCTTGCATAAGAGTTAACTCATAAAGCAATAATTCAAAGTAAAGGCATTGAAGCAACACAAAGGAAGATTAAGTTTCAGCGGTTGCTTTCAACTTGTAACATGTATATCTCATGGATATTGTCAACATAGAGTAATATAACAAGTGCAATAAGCAAATATGTAGGAATCAATGCACAGTTCACACAAGTGTTTGCTTCTTGAGGTGGAGAGAAATAGGTGAACTGACTCAACATTGAAAGTAAAAGAATGGTCCTCCATAGAGGAAAAGCATCGATTGCTATATTTGTGCTAGAGCTTTGATTTTGAAAACATGAAACAATTTTGTCAACGGTAGTAATAAAGCATATGTATCATGTAAATTATATCTTACAAGTTGCAAGCCTCATGCATAGTATACTAATAGTGCCCGCACCTTGTCCTAATTAGCTTGGACTACCGGATCATCACAATGCACATGTTTTAACCAAGTGTCACAAAGGGGTACCTCTATGCCGCCTGTACAAAGGTCTAAGGAGAAAGCTCGCATTGGATTTCTCGCTATTGATTATTCTTCAACTTAGACATCCATACCAGGACAACATAGACAACAGATAATGGACTCCTCTTTTATGCATAAGCATATAACAACAATTAATAATTTTCTCATTTGAGATTGAGGATATATGTCTAAAACTGAAACTTCCACCATGGATCATGGCTTTAGTTAGCGGCCCAATGTTTTTCTCTAACAATATGCATGCTTAACCATAGGGTGGTAGATCGCTCTTACTTCAGACAAGACGAACATGCATAGCAACTCACATGAAATTCAACAATGAATAGTTGATGGCGTCCCCAGTGAACATGGTTATCGCACAACAAGCAACTTAATAAGAGATAAAGTGCATAATTACATATTCAATACCACAATAGTTTTTAAGCTATTTGTCCCATGAGCTATATATTGGAAAGGTGAATGATGGAATTTTAAAGGTAGCACTCAAGCAATTTACTTTGGAATGGCGGAAAATACCATGTAGTAGGTAGGTATGGTGGACACAAATGGCATAGTGGTTGGCTCAAGTATTTTGGATGCATGAGAAGTATTCCCTCTCGATACAAGGTTTAGGCTAGCAAGGCTTATTTGAAACAAACACAAGGATGAACCGGTGCAGCAAAACTCACGTAAAAGACATATTGAAAACATTATAAGACACTACACCGTCTTCCTTGTTGTTCAAACTCAATACTAGAAATTATCTAGACCTTAGAGAAACCAAATATGCAAACCAAATTTTAGCATGCTCTATGTATTTCTTCATTAATGGGTGCAAAGCATATGATGCAAGAGCTTAAACATGAGCACAACAATTTCCAAGTATCACATTACCCAAGACATTTATAGCAATTACTACATGTACCATTTTCCAATTCCAACCATATAACAATTTAACGAAGGAGAAACTTCGCCATGAATACTATGAGTAGAAACCAAGGACATACTTGTCCATATGCTACAGCGGAGCGTGTCTCTCTCCCATAAAGTGAATGCTAGGATCCATTTTATTCAAACAAAACAAAAAAAAACAAAAACAAACCGACGCTCCAAGAAAAAGCACATAAGATGTGATGGAATAAAAATATAGTTTCAGGGGAGGAACCTGATAATGTTGTCGATGAAGAAGGGGATGCCTTGGGCATCCCCAAGCTTAGACGCTTGAGTCTTCTTGATATATGCAGGGGTGAACCACCGGGGCATCCCCAAGCTTAGAGCTTTCACTCTCCTTGATCATGTTGCATCATACTCCTCTCTTGATCCTTGAAAACTTCCTCCACACCAAACTCGAAACAACTCATTAGAGGGTTAGTGCACAATATAAATTGACATATTCAGAGGTGACACAATCATTCTTAACACTTCTGGATATTGCATAATGCTACTGGACATTAGTGGATCAAAGAAATTCATCCAACATAGCAAAAGAGGCAATGCGAAATAAAAGGCAGAATCTGTCAAAACAGAACAGTTCGTATTGACGAATTTTAAAATGGCACCAGACTTGCTCAAATGAAAATGCTCAAATTGAATGAAAGTTGCGTACATATCTGAGGATCACTCACGTAAATTGGCTTAATTTTCTGAGTTACCTACAGGGAGGTGGACCCAGATTCGTGACAGCAAAGAAATCTGGAACTGTGCAGTAATCCAAATCTAGTACTTACTTTTCTATCAACGGCTTAACTTGGCACAACAAAACACAAAACTAAGATAAGGAGAGGTTGCTACAGTAGTAAACAACTTCCAAGACACAAAATAAAAACAAAGTACTGTAGGTAAAAACATGGGTTGTCTCCCATAAGAGCTTTTCTTTAACGCCTTTCAGCTAGGCGCAGAAAGTGTGTATCAAGTATTATCGAGAGATGGTGTGTCAACCTTACCTTGGGCTTTACCCTTACCTTTCTTATTGTTTTTCTTTCCCTTGGGTTTAGGAAATATATGATTTCCCCCCGGTATAGAAGTGAATTTCAGAGTGCCTTCTCCAACATCAATGACTGCTCCCAATAGTTTCAGCAGGGATCTTCCGAGTGTGAGTTTTCCTGTTTCAATAACAAGATAATCAATGGATATTGTCCTTCCAAAAATGGTTGTATGCACACCTGCGGCTATTCCTTTAGGAATTATAGTAGAGTTATCTACGAGAGTTATTTCTTCTCCTCCTTCATCAACTCCCCAAAGTTTCAAAGATTTATAAATACTTTCAGGCATAAGGCAAAATTCATACATAATATCACAGTAGGCATGGAGAGTTCGATCACCGATAACAATTCTAACAGCAGGATCCCACAATGAGAGTTTAGAGTTCACTAAAACTTGTTCAAGACGATTACGAACGTGGCAATAGTTATCATTCAAGCGAGATGTACTTATCTCGAGATTATTTAATCTACTATATATGCTAGTGAGGGCTGAATCAAAGTTATTAGCTGAATCATGTGATGCAACCAACTTCTTTATGGCATTAAAAGCTTGATCTCCATTGCAATGAAGGAAATCTCCTCCCACTAAAGTATCCAAAGCATATCTATAGCGAACCATAAGACCAAAATAAAAATTACTAAGGAGCAAACTTAGAGTCATTTGAGGTTCAGTTTTACGATAAGAAGTAAAAATTCTAGACCAAGCATCCTTAAAACTCTCCTCATCCCCTTGTTTAAAAGTGAAGACTAATTCTTCAGGCGAAGAAGTAACAGGTTCAGAGCTAGACATGGTAACAAAAGTAACTAATTTTTTTTGTGTTTTTGATATAGAGTGCAAGACAATAAATAAAGCAAACTAGATAAAGTAAATGCAAGTAAACTAATTTTTTTATGTTTTTGATATAGCAAACAAGATAGCAAGTAAAGTAAAACTAGCAACTAATTTTTTTTGTATTTTGATTTAGTGTAGCAAACAAAGTAGTAAATAAAAATAAGCAAGACAAAAACAAAGTAAAGAGATTGAGAAGTGGAGACTCCCCTTGCAGCGTGTCTTGATCTCCCGACAACGAGCGCCGGAGAAAATATGCTTGATGGCGTGTAACTCACACGTTCGTTGGGAACCCCAAGAGGAAGGTATGATGCGCACAGCAGCAAGTTTTCCCTCAGAAAGAAACCAAGGTTTATCGAACCAGGAGGAGCCAAGAAGCACGTTGAAGGTTGATGGCGGCGGGATGTAGTGCGGCGCAACACCAGGGATTCCGGCGCCAACGTGGAACCTGCACAACACAACCAAAGTACTTTGCCCCAACGAAACAGTGAGGTTGTCAATCTCACCGGCTTGCTGTAACAAAGGATTAACCGTATTGTGTGGAAGATGATTGTTTGCAGAAAACAGTAGAACAAGTATTGCAGTAGATTGTATTTCAGTAAAGAGAATTGGACCGGGGTCCACAGTTCACTAGAGGTGTCTCTCCCATAAGACAAGCAGCATGTTGGGTGAACAAATTACAGTTGGGGAATTGACAAATAAAGAGAGCATGACCATGCACATACATATCATGATGAGTATAGTGAGATTTAATTGGGCATTACGACAAAGTACATAGACCGCCATCCAACTGCATCTATGCCTAAAAAGTCCACCTTCAGGTTATCATCCGAACCCCTTCCAGTATTAAGTTGCAAAGCAACAGACAATTGCATTAAGTATGGTGCGTAATGTAATCAACAACTACATCCTTAGACATAGCATCAATGTTTTATCCCTAGTGGCAACAGCACAACACAACCTTAGAACTTTCTGTCACTGTCCCTGTGTCAATGCGAGCATGAACCCACTATCGAGCATAAGTACTCCCTCTTGGAGTTACAAGCATCTACTTGGCCAGAGCATCTACTAGTAACGGAGAGCATGCAAGATCATAAACAACACATAGATATAACTTTGATAATCAACATAACAAGTATTCTCTATTCATCGGATCCCAACAAACGCAACATATAGAATTACAGATAGATGATCTTGATCATGTTAGGCAGCTCACAAGATCCGACAATGATAGCACAATGGGGAGAAGACAACCATCTAGCTACTGCTATGGACCCATAGTCCAGGGGTAGACTACTCACTCATCACACCGGAGGCGACCATGGCGGTGTAGAGTCCTCCGGGAGATGATTCCCCTCTCCGGCAGGGTGCCGGAGGCGATCTCCTGGATCCCCCGAGATGGGATCGGCGGCGGCGTCCCTGGAAGGTTTTCCGTATCGTGGCTCTCGGTACTGGGGGTTTCGTCACGGAGGCTATTTGTAGGCGGAAGGGCAGGTCAAGAGGCGGCACGGGGGCCCCACACCACAGGGCCGCGCGGCCAAGGGGGGGGGGCCGCGCCGCCCTAGGGTGTGGCCCCCTCGTCGCCCCTCTTCGTCTCTCCTTCGGACTTCTGGAAGCTTCGTGGAAAAATAGGCCCCTGGGCTTTGATTTCGTCCAATTCCGAGAATATTTCCTTACTAGGATTTCTGAAACCAAAAACAGCAGAAAACAGCAACTGGCACTTCGGCATCTTGTTAATAGGTTAGTTCCAGAAAATGCACGAATATGACATAAAGTGTGCATAAAGCATGTAGATAACATCAATAATGTGGCATGGAACATAAGAAATTATCGATACGTCGGAGACGTATCAATAATCTACAAGAGATCACAATCATAGCCTACGCCAAGTACTACACGATGCACACACTGTCACCATTACACCGTGCAGGAGGAATAAACTACTTTAATAACATCACTAGAGTAGCACACAGATAAATTGTGATACAAAACACATTGCAATCATAAAGAGATATAAATAAGCACTTCACTATGCCATTCATAACAGTGAATAAGTATTCTGTGAAATATAGCCTAAGAGACCCACACGGTGCACACACTGTCACCTTTACACACGTGGGACAAGGAGTCTCCGGAGATCACATAAGTAAAATCCACTTGACTAGCATAATAACATCTAGATTACAAGCATCATCATATGAATCTCAATCATGTAAGGCAGCTCATGAGATTATTGTATTGAAGTACATAGGAGAGAGATGAACCACATAACTACCGGTACAACCCTTAGCCTCGATGGAGAACTACTCCCTCCTCATGGGAGACAGCAGCATTGATGAAGATGGCGGTGGTGTCGATGGAGAAGCCTTCCGGGGGCACTTCCCCGTCCCGGCGGCGTGCCGGAACAGAGACTCCTGTCCCCCAGATCTTGGCTTCGCGATGGCGGCGGCTCTGGAAGGTTTCTCGTACCGTGGCTTTTCCGTATAGGGTTTTCGCGACGGAGGCTTTAAGTAGGCGGAAGGGCAAGGTCGGTGGAGTCACAAGGGACCCACACAACAGGGCGGCGCGGGCCCTAGCCTGGCCACGCCGCCTTAGTGTGGCGCCACCTCGTGGCCCCACTTCGTATCTCCTCCGGTCTTCTGGAAGCTTCGTGTGAAAATAGGACCCTGGGCGTTGATTTCGTCCAATTCCGAGAATATTTCCTTACTAGGATTTCTGAAACCAAAAACAGCAGAAAACAGGAACTGGCACTTCGGCATCTCGTCAATAGGTTAGTTCCGGAAAACGCATAATAATGACATAAAGTATGCATAAAACATGTAGATATCATCAATAATATGGCATGGAACATAAGAAATTATCGATACGTCGGAGACGTATCAGATCTCAACAGTTGTGATAATGTTCTATTCACCACCTCAGTTTGACTATCAGTTTGGGGATGACGAGTAGTACTGAAAAGTAGCTTTGTCCCCAGCTTTCCGCAAAGTGTCTTCCAGAAGTAGCTCATAAACTTCACTTCACGATCAGAAACAATAGTCTTCGGAAATCCATGTAAACGTATAATCTCCCTAAAAAACAGGTTAGCAATATGCGACGCATCGTCGCTCTTGTGGCAGGCAATAAAGTGTGACATCTTAGAGAATCTATCCACTACCACAAATATAGAATCATGGCCTTTTTCGTACACGGCAAACCCAACACAAAATCCATACTAATGTCTTCCCATGGTGTCTTAGGTGCCGGTAAAGGAGTATACAAACCGTGAGGCTTCAGCTTGGACTTGGACTTGTTGCAAGTAATGCATCTCTTCGCATATCTGTCCACATCACGCCTCATCTTTGACCAATAAAAGTGATCAACGAGCATGAGTAGCGTCTTCTCATGCTCAAAGTGACCCATCAAACCTCCAGCATGTGATTCCTGCAATAAGAGCAAACACACAGACGATTCTGGAACACATAGTTTGTTAGCTCTAAACAAGAACCCATCATGTATGTGATATTTTTCCCATGCTTTACCAATAGCACACAAGCGATATGGTTCAGCAAAATCATGATCAGTAGCATACAAATCACATAGTACTTTGAATCCAGGAATTTTAACATCAAGTTGAGTTAACAACATATTTTTCCTAAATAGAGCATCAGCAACAATATTATCTTTTTCCCTTCTTATGCTTAATAATGTATGGGAAAGACTCAATGAACTCAACCCACTTAGCAAGACGCTTATGCAAGTTCGATTGAGCTTTCAGATATTTTAAAGCTTCATGATCAAAATGTATGATAAATTCTTTTGGCCACAAATAATGTTGCCAAACCTCAAGAACTCTAATTAAAGCATACAATTAATTATCATATATAGGATAGTTCAACTTAGCACTAAAAAGTTTCTCAGAAAAATATGCAATTGGGAGACCCTCTTGCATCAACACACCACCAATTCCAATACCACTAGCATCACATTCAATCTCAAATTGCTTATTGAAATCAGGAAGTGCAAGCAACGGTGCTGAAGTTAATAATCTTTTCAGTTCATCAAAAGCATGATCTTGGGCTGCGCCCCACTCAAAGACAACACCCTTTTTAGTTAATTCATTCAAAGGTGCAGCAATAGTACTAAAATTGGGCACAAATCTTCTATAAAACCCAGCAAGACCATGGAAACTTCTTACTTGACTCACATTCATGGGAGTAGGCCATTTTTGAATTGCTTCAATTTTAGACACATCTACTTCTACTCCTTGCTTAGAGACAACATAACCCATAAATATGACCTTATCTTTGCAAAATGTGCACTTCTCAAGATTACCATAGAGTTTACTATCACGCAACACTTGCAAAACATGTCGAATATGTATAGTTTGATTAGATTCATTGCGGCTGTAGATTAATATGTCATCAAAGTATACAACCACAAACTTGCCAATAAAATCACGTAAAACATGGTTCATCAATCTCATGAAAGTGCTAGGTGTATTAATTAAACAAAAAGGCATTACTAACCACTCATATAAACCAAATTTTGTTTTAAAGGCTGTTTTCCATTTATCCCCTCTTTCATCCTAATTTGATGATAACCACTACGCAAATCAATTTTAGAGAAAACAGCAGCACCACTCAATTCATCTAGCATACCCTTTAAGCGGGGAATAGGAAGACGATATCGAATTGTAATGTTGTTGTTTTTTTGACACAAATACAGTAGGGAAAGGCTCCCTACTGTGTCATTTTTCTATTAAATGGTGGATGGGAGAAATTTACAATGGAGAGTCTCTTATTACATGTTCATAGGGTGTCAATCCATGATTACATCCCTTCATTAAGACTAGGCTTAGCTCTATGCATAGTAAGAATGAAAGTGGCTTTAAATTTGCCAATACATCTCTGAATATTTGGTTGATTCCCATTAAAGATAGCATCATTTCTTTGGTCCCAAATGCTCCAACATCCCGCAATCATTATTTCCATAAAGAAATCCAAGGACATCCTCCATTTAGCAACATCCATCATCTGGTAGAGGTCCATATCAACATTCCATTCAACACCAAGATCCCACCAGAAGCTTTGGCTGAAGGTACACTCAAAAAATAAGTGCATATTTGTTTCCTCAGGGAAAGTCTCACACAGGATGCAATCTGAGAACTCCACATAGAAATGCTTATGCTTCATCATCTCTTTTGTGTTGAGCCTACCATTAAGTAGAAGCCAGGCAAAGAATTTATGTCTAGGGATATTACAGGCTTTCCATATTGAAGTGATACATTGTGGTGTTGAGTGGTTGCCAATAAGCTCCCTGTAAACCTTCTTTGTAGAAAAATTACTGCCCCAATTTAAAGACCATATATCATCATCTGCTGTAATATTGTAATGTAGTTTATCGCTCTACAATCTACACACATGCGTCATGTACCATCTTTCTTAGGAACTAGAATAACAGGAACAACATAAGGACAAAGGCTTATGCGTATATAACCTTTGTCGAGTAGCGCTTCTACTTGCTTCTGTATCTCCTTCGTTTCTTCGGGGTTCGTCCTATATGGCACCCTATTGGGCAGCGAGGCGCCGGGGATCAAGTCTATTTGATGCTCAATACCACACAATGGTGGCAATCTTGCGGGCACCTCCTCCGGAAATACGTCGCTGAATTCCTGCAAAACACTAGAAACACCAAGAAAAATAGGGGTCATGTTGTTAGAAACCAAAACCTCACCCTTGTACATGAGCACAAGAGGCATGGTTGTAGGATCCTCACTAAATTCTCTCATGTCCTGTTTGGTGGCTAATAAGACTAAGGAATTCACTCTCTCACTTTACGCTATATCACTCACGGCACTACAATTCTCTCGCCTATCTATAGGTGCATCCTCCAAGTTTACTTCAATTTTTTGACGAGATTCATTGACAATTTGCTGTGGTGACATGGGCTGCAAGTTGATTTTCTTGCCCTTGAACTCCAAGTGATATGTATTGGCACGGCCATTGTGTTGCACAGAACGGTCATAGAGCCATGGCCGACCCAATAATAGGTGACACACCGTCATAGGAACCACATCAAAATCAATGTAATCCTTATACGGTCCAATCTCAAACTCAACACGCACCATGTGGTTTACCTTCATCTCACCATTGTCGCTCAACCACTGAATATAGTATGGATGCGGGTGCGGTAGATACTTCAATTTCAGCTTGGTACACAACTCCTTGCTTGCCAAATTGTGGCAACTTCCGCCATCAATAATAACCTTGCAAGCTTTACTAGGACCAACTAGTGCCTTTGTTTGAAACAAATTGCAGCGCTGAGTAGATGCACTTGGCAACACATTAAGAGCATGCTGAGACACTACAATAGTGCGAGCTTCAGACGGATAAGCATCTACACCATCACTGTCATAGCCATCATCTTATGGAGCATATGGATCAGCATCATCTCCAGTCTCATACTCATTGTCCTCATTAATAATCATGACTTTGCGGTTAGGACAACTCTTGAAGTGACCATTGCCACCACATGTATGACAAACCATATCACGGTTACGCGTAGAAGACATGCTAGAGCCACTTGTACTTGCAGCAGATTCGGACTTCTTTGTGTTGGACACATTGGAGACCGGCTTGCTAGACGAAGTAGGAAACGGTGCGGAGCGCGAAGATGGCGCCGACGGCGTAGATGGGGGCGCCCTAGGCGTGTAGCGCCCAGCTCCCGTAGCACGTCCTTTGATTTGCGCTTCTTTAGCTAACTGTGCTTCAGCTTCTCTAGCATGATGTAGCAACTCATTCATTGTAGTGTAACTGTGATGATGAACAATGCCTTTGATATCATACTTGAAACCATGTAGAAAATGTTGCATTGTCATCTGAAGTGACTCACGGACATGGCCACGCTGCATAAGCATCTCCATCTCCATGAAATAAGTATCAACAATTTTTACACCTTGTCTCGAGAGGGTCAACTTATCATATATAGATCGCAAATTGTTAGTGGAAACGAAACGAGTTTGCATAATGGCCTTCATCTCGCGCCATGTAAGAACTGGCAATTCGTTATCTTCGTGACGAGTACGTGTAACTCCATCCCACCAACGCAATGCATAGCCATCAAATTCTGAGGAAGCAAGCTTAACTTTCCTATCTTCAGTATAGTCATGTAGACGCCACAACTTCTCAATTTTCAGCTCCCAAGTGAGGTATTCTTCAACATCAACACCTCCTTCAAATTTGGGTATTGAGAACTTTGGCTTACCCAAACCATCGTCTTGCTGTTGTGGATAAGCATGGCCAGCTCCGAGTTCAACAAAGCCACGACCACGGTTACCACGTCCAGCACCACGACCAACACCAGGTGCTTCATCCTGAAGCTCAGGGTCTTCATCTTCTTGTTGCTGTTGTTGGGTGAGATTATCAACAGCTAGTTGCAAAACTTAAAGACTGCGCTGGATATCCGTCATTTGATCTTGCATTGTGGTGACAGTCTCATTAGTAGCATCCAGCTTCTGGGAGATCTCCTGAACAGTCCCCCTAAGTTCATCGTCCTGAGTGCGGAATTCACGTCGCATCTCATTACAAAGAGCTTCATACTCCCTCCATGTCATCACATCAGCGGCATCCTTGTTTTTCTGGTTAACAATTTTCTCATCACTAGAAGACATGGTTAGTAGGTTAGTGCACTAAATCAAAAATATATGGTGGTACTCTCACAACTCACTTAAAACTGATAAGAAAAGGAAATCTTACCGCTCCAAAGTGAATTAGTGTTGCTTACCACTTGTAGTGACAACTAGTGCACGGATGTAGCGAAGCGAATATCAAGGGTATAAGAACAAATCACACGGCAAAGAAGGATATATGTGGGGATGTAGGTAGGCTACCTATATGCACCAATAACAAGCTCTAGAGCTAACCGTAGACAACCAATGATACTCACAAAAGGCGATAAATGTGGCAATGCAACTATATGGATGAAAAGTTTGCAATGCACTCGAGAGACGCTAGCAAAGCTCAATGGAACAGGCACAAGATTGCTCAACTACAGGTGCAGAAAAGTAAACTAGGCCTTCACTTGATCTTACTAGCACTTCACACTTTTTCTTTTTGTAACACACGCAGCTATGTATCTCTTTTTTGCTTCTTTTCTATTTTCTTTGTTTTTGATTTTTATGACTCAACTCCTTGATAACACGGCCAACAGAAATTGCAAAGCACCAAAACCCTAACGAGCAGCCTGTCGAGCGGTTAAACTAATCTCTTCTGGGGAAGTTCCTAGTCACTTATATCGAAAGGATGTGTCTATGGTTGAGACAAGCACACTGTACGCTATGTAAACTCGGAGCAACAAAAACTGAAACTAGATGATAGCGGAAACACAAACCCTAACAATACTAGATGGAAGAAAAAGATACGCAAAAACAACTACGAAAAGCAACTAAAACTCGAATTAGTGCAATCTAAGGCTATGGCAAACCCTAACCCTAACTTTTTTTGGCTTTTTCTGGATAGGAAACACTCGCAACTCAACTATGAGGTGGATTGTGGATGGCTTACCGAGGAAACACTGAAATCTGATACCAAGATGATAAGGGGTTGCCCGATCTTCTCAGTAAGAACGGTGGTGATGATGATCACGGGATGAACACATCAGATATAACACGATGATGAAGTCGATGATAACTTGTATGACACGACGAAGTCTCTCGATTGGTCCCTGTCGCCAATGCAATAGCTCTCAACCCTGCAAGAAATTCGCAACTCCACACACTTGCGCACGTAGCCGCTGCCCACGAAGCGGTAAGTTGCAACCGTCTAATTCCCAATGGAACATCAGATCACACAAGACTTTCAGGGGTATACACCAAATCAATGCAATATGGTGTAGAAATTCGATAGAGTTGCAAAGCAATCAACTATGACACTAGGGTTTATCTTACACGTGGTCTAAACATAATTTGGGGGCATCCTGGGGACTTATTGTCAACACCCGGATTTTTTAGTCCAGATGCCTATTATGCCATACATCGCAATCCCAGGAAGATTGTTGTTGCGAGACATAACAGTTGAATATCATATGTCATCATTCATTACAACCCATAATCGTCTTACAAAAGTAGATCACATGATCCAATATTACAACAATAGTTGATCTATTGATCAACGAACATCATGAATATCGGAAGCGAAGTAGTAAAGGACTATCTAGTCCACAGGCCAACGCTTGACGTCAGGAGTAGTCCTAGTTGTCGTAGACGTCCTGCTGTCCATCATCTTGATACTGCTGCTCCTCTTCATAGTCTGGCCATTTGAATAGCCAGGGACAAAGCCATGAGTACTTTAAAGTACTCGCAAACTAATACTAGTGTAAGTACTATCACTTTTATTAAGGGGATGCTAAACTCTAGGTTTATTTGCATAAAGCCAATTTTAGTTCATAAGTATTTAATAAAACACTCTTCATTTGCTAACTAACTCAAGTGGGAACATTAGTGTCATTCCCACAACTCAGTTGTGATTCAATTCAAGTTCACCATTCATGTCACTATTCATTTCACCATTCAGTTCATAAAACATCTGACAACGGAACAGTATGGCCTTTCCAATCGTCCGTAACCGTGGACACGGCTATTCGAATAGATTTACACTCTGCAGAGGTTGCACACTTATGCCACAACATTTGATTTCATCCGTCAGGGATAACCCTGAATAATCGTAACTCAGTACGTGGATCATCAACCATAACCTTTCACTTACATATCCTAGTATAGGCACCTCTCCCCATGAGCTTGGCCTCCCAGTGAAGACAAACCGTTAGCCTGGGAACTGCACAGGGCTTGGCCGGACATTCACCTCATTTCACGTCATTTTACATCATTTCACTTTCAACGGAGGCAGCCTCGGCATAACCCCTATGACGCTTGTTTAGAGGGAACCCATACTAAGACACATAAACTTCTAGTTAAGCCCTACCCATAATCAGGTATTGTGGGGGTACTCAAAAATTGGAATGGTATCGCATCCGAACCCAACCATCAGTTTTTGTAAAGTTCACCATGTCATTCAAGTCACATTCACCTTCAAAATCTTTCAAAGTCATTTCATTTCACATGTTCCCATCTAGAGTAGTCAATTGTATTTGTTAGCACTAGCAACTAGTCATGAGGGGTGCTACATAACTCATAAGCTTTTTAGGCTAAGTTTGATATTCTTGTTCTACTCTGTACTTAGACCAAAGTTAACTATAAAAGTAAGCTTTGATAAACAAAGTAAAAGATTGAAGGGTAAAACTTGGGATGGGATCATTGCACATAAAGTAAAGGGAATGGTGCCTTGCTCAAGAGAGCTTTGCACTTGCAAGAATATTAGCTTGCCTTGGTTGGTGTACTGGTCAAAGTGGTCTTCCTCCTCCTGGTAGTAGACCTCCTCCTCCTGGTACTCCTCGGTACTAGCGTCTAAAAACGGATACGGGGTAACAAACACCAAACAAGCTTAATAGCTAGAATAAGCACACCAAGGGTTCACACCAACTATCCTAGCATCATCACATACATAACATGTGGGTTGAATTTTTTTTTCTTACTTGAAGAAAAATAATTTCCTCTCATTACAATTAATAACTAGTGCTTCTCTTTAGTTCTTTGAGGAAATAATTTCCTCTCATTGAATCTTGTTAAGATTTAATTTCCTCCAACAAATCATGCATGAATCCATGTTGACCAAGGTCAACCATTCATCATCATCATTTGCGAAAATGATTTAAATGAGGTAGAGTACCCCATGCAATTTAACACTACTTTTCTCATAAGTTAATGTCATCAACTAAGTTAATATGAGATTTTTTAGAACCAGGTTACTACCTCATATTAAATTACTTGAGAGAAGATTTAAATGAGAGCAAGCCTCTCATGTGATTTAAAAATAGTTTTGGACAATATCACTTGACTAGGAATAGCCATAGAGTCCTTTATTTAAACTAGGCCATGATCATACAAAGTAACCATGACATATTTTTGCAGAAACATGTAGTGTAAGTGAAATGTGATTTACGGGAGTTGGAATCAACTCAAAATCATTTGTGGGTGATTTTTAATAATTGTTTGAAGTTACAAAAGTCCCTGTTTTGTTATTTTTTTCACATTAATTCTACAAAGAATTTAATGATTAGGCCAGTGGGGTTAGTTAGGGAATTTCATAAGCTTTCCAATGGTATGTAATTCATCAAATTTGGTTAAGCCAAACAGATTCTATTTAAATTTGAAAAAGCATCTGCAAGCAATTTCGATTTAAACTGAAATTCAAATTTGAAAATGTGGGCTTGCGCGGGAATGCTAACGGGCCGAAACGGGGGAGAGGGATGTTGGGCCAGCCCAGCTACGCGTCTGACACGAGCGGGCCGCCTGACAGGGGGCTCCACCCGTCAGTGCCTCATAACACCGCGAAACGGTACGGGGGCTATGCGACGTTGGATTAGAACGAGATCCAACGGATCTCATTCGTCGGCGTCGCCGGCGAGAAGGACTCACCGGCGCGGCGCAGGTGGGTGGTCGGAGGGCTCACCTGTGGCTCCAGCAAGGGTGGGCAGTGTGCGCGGTGAAGTGGTAGTCGACGGCGAAGCTCCAGGTACTGGCGGCTGCTCCGGGGATGGCTCCAATCGATGGCGGCGAGCTGCGGTACTGGCGGCCTCCGGCGGTGAAATTGAGGGGCTACAGCGGCTAATGTCGATGGGCGAGTGGCGGAGGAGGTCGAGTGAGGAGTGGGGATGGTGCTGGTGTGAAGAAATGGTCGAGGAGGGGTCTCCTTTTATAGGCGCGGAAGGGGGCAGGGTACTGCGGCAATGGCGACCATGGAGCGGGTGCTCCAGTGAGCTAGATAGGTAGGCAAGGGCGGCGTACTGTGCTACGGTTCCTGGCGGTCCTCTGGGCGGCGACAGCTAGGCTAGGCGGTGCCAAACGCGGTCGGGCTGTCGCGAGGATCCGCGCGGCAGAGGCGGGATGCGGTCGTCATCTCCGGCAACGGCGGGCGCGGGTCGGCGACGCGAGCATGTCTGGTGGGTTTGCGGTGTCATGGCGAGGGGCTGGGCGAGAGGAGGGGTCCGGGGGTGGCCTGTGTCGCCGTGGCGACGCGTGCACTGAGCCTGTCCGTGGGCGTGCTCATGCCGTCGTCGGCATGGTTCTGGGCGTCGTGGGCGCGCGTGTGTCTGGCGCCTGTGGGGCATTTCTTCGACACTGGCTAGCTCAGGTGGGTGCAGTAGGGTGTGGTGGCTCCATTTGGCATGGTGGCCAGGTTTGGAGGGAGGAGAGAGGGGGAGCATGCCATGGGGAACATGGCCGGCATGGCCATGGCTATGCCATGTTTGGCCCTCCTCCTAGGGTTTCAATGCATGGGATAGGGCTAGAGGGGACCAGGGAACAAGGTGAGATCAAGTGGTGGCCAGAATTGGTCTAGGCACTATTTGGAAATAGTGAAAATTGATTTGGGTTAGATTTGATCACAAGGTATTTGTCAAATTGGCCACACGAAACAAATTTTGAAAATTTTGAATGAAACTTGATGGTCTTGCTTCAATTGATCAAGGACACACAAAGGTGGTGGTGGCATTCAAAAATAAAAAGATTTGCAAAAGTTGCAAAATGGGATGATCTTAGTTTTGCTTCAAAGTCTCATCTTGGCTTGAGCATAACTTTTGATCTAGGATGAGTTTGTACTGGTGGTCTTTACCAAAGTTGTTCACCTTGATGTGTACTTGGATGGGGTGCAAAGAGTTGGAATTGTTTGGTTTGAAAATCTCTAAATACAGAGGCTCAAAGTAGTGATCAGATTAAAAATGGCAGATTTGACCAATAGTGCATGTGAGCACAATTTGATTTCAAATTTGATTTGATTTGAGTTTCTTTGATTCCAGAAGTGTTTATAAGTGTTTAGTAACATAATACAACTAATGGTGCAAGCCAAAATGGTCTAGGTCAAAGTTTTGCAAAATCTCCATAAACACATGTGTGTGTTGAATTGGATTTTTCTTATTTTTCCATTTTGGTTCACTTGATCCAAATTGGGCATGGGTTAGGGTCTATTTAGGGTTAGATTGAGTTTGATAAAGGTTTTCAACTATTTGGGTAAGGTATGAGGGCATGGGTCAAGATTTTCCATTATGGCTAAGTGCCACATAAGTCTCCATATCTAATTTTATTTTCTTTTTGTTTCACCAAGGACTTGGTTGGTAAGTGGTGGGTTGGTTTTGTTGAGGTATTCCAAACCATCTACCCAAAGTAGATATGGCTTAGTTCACCATTTGCAAAAAGATCCATAGGCTTACATAGGCCTTTTCTTTTTTTAAAAATAAAACCTTTTTAGTTTGTTTTCTTTTGGAGGATGAAAAAGAAGGGTGAGGTTTAGGGTTTAAGAACATTTCAAAGTTGTTCACATAAGAATTTTGGCAATCACACAATTATCAAGTATAAGCACTAAGCATAGCACTTGATTCAATAAAAGTTTTTGTTGGTTCTCATTTTTGGAAAAAGGGAATTCATTTTCTTCTTTGTTTGAAAATTTGGAATGTTACAAACCCTTCCCCCTTAAACAAATCTCGTCCCGAGATTTTAAGAAAAGTTAGGTTCCTAAGAGAGATTGGGAAATTGAGTTAACAGGAAAACATACTCTGCATGGTCTGGGGTGCTTCCTGAGCTTCAGTGGCATTCATGTGGTAGAGATGGCCGTTGCGGTTGTTCGGGTTCCTTTTAGCTGCAAAGCGACGTTGTTGCTGGGCAGGTGCAGCGGTGTTGGCGGCAATCTTGGCTAACCTTTTGGGGCACTCATTGGAGTAGTGTCCCACAATTCCACATTTATAACAAGTTATGGTTGACTTATCCTTGGGGTTGACGGGAACAGCGTTGCTTCCAGTCCTGGGGGCAGTATTGGGGTTGTTATTGTTGCCATTGGGGTGGTTGTTGTTGTTGTTGTTGTTGTTGTTGTTGTTGTTGTTGTTGTTGTTGTTGTTGTTGTTGTTGTTGTTGTTGTTGTTGTTGTTGTTGTTGTTGTTGTTGTTGTTGTTGTTGTTGTTGTTTCTGTTGTTGCCTCCGGGCTTCGGGGGTCCTCCATTGTTGTTGGTGTAGCTTGGGCGGTAGGTCTGAGCAGAGGGCTTGTTGTATCTTGGGGCAAATCCGCCAGATGAATTATTGCGCTACTTCTGGGCACTGTTGGGTCCATTCTGGGGCATCATACGGCGCTTGCGGTTCTCGTTGGCTTGGTGAAATTTTCCTTCCATCAGGATGGCTGAGTCCACCAGGGCTTCAAGGTCGGCAAAGGGAATGTTGACCAGCACAGTTTGCATCTCGTCATGCAGTCCGTTCAGAAATTTCTCCTTCCTCTTCTCTTTGGTGTCGGTCTCATCCGGGGCATACGTTGACAGAGTAAGAAACATGTCGCGGCATTCCACCACGGACATCCTTCCTTGCTTGAGTTCGCGGAACTCGTCTCTCATCTTCTTGATCAGTCCTTGGGGCACATGGTATTTGCTAAACTTGAGCTTGAAGTCCTCCCAGGTCATCATTTGTCCGGTATTCATTGCGCGGGTACTTGTCCACCAGGCTCTTGCAGGTCCTGACAGGTAGTGGGTGGCGAATAGTACTCTCTCTGCGGCTTCGACTCCCGCAACTTCAAGGTTGTTCTCCATTGTCTGGAGCCAGTCATCTGCGTCGAGTGGCTCTTCTGTCTTGCTAAACATTGGAGGGTTGGTATTCTAAAAATTCTTGAGTTTTGATCCAGGGTGATCATGGTTTCCATGGCCTTGATTGTTCTGAGCTATCTGCTGCAGTGCGGCAATGTTGGCTTGTCGTTCAGCTCTCTCAGCTTCGCGGTCTTCCATCATCATATGGATCATTTGCATCATTGCGTCTTGGTTGGCGCTGTGGGTTGGTGGGGCCATCTGATCATTGAGGTAGGTGATAAGATAAGTGGGAAATTTCTATGGTTTGTTTGGTTTAAAGTTCAAAAGTTTCAAAGCTTGAGTAGTGTTGAGGGGTACAACCAACAACACTTTTTCATTCATACCAAACATCACACATTACAAAGCTAACACACCATTGGTTTTAAGAACCATTCATTCGCTCTACGATACAAGGGGATCCTGATACAAACTCACACCTACTCAAGTGCTCAAGTGAAACTACTACTCATCATCCACATCTATCGGGATGTGGTCATCCTCTCCAGCTTCCAGAAACTCATAGTCTTCCATATCAGTGTTCTCATCTTCCTCGAAATCCTCATCGTCACTCAGGAAGGCTGCTCTTCCCTGAATATCTTCACCTTCTTCTGCTAGCTCCATCAGCTGGTCCTCTTGGGCCTTGACAGTTGCCTCCAAGGATACTATCTTTGCGCGGAGGTGCGCAATGGTAGCGTCCTTCTTGGCACGCTGCTGGCGGAGTGTCTTGCGCTCATGGGCAAGGATCCTGATGGTATCATCTGTTGCGCTAGGTGGGCGTGAGTCTGGTTGGCGTAAACGCGACAGTTGTCCAGCTCCTTCTGAGTCTCGTGCAGCATAACGTCCAGGTGCTCCACGTGATGCTTCAGCTCCGAGTGGGGTGACAGTGCCCTGGGTCCTCCGATGGAGTCATGCCTTGCAAGGTGAGCAAAGCGAGTCCCATAAAGCTCAGTCACATGCTGCCCACAGAGACGGGCAAGTGCTTCCTGCATGGCTCTAGCTAGTCCATCTAGCCAGTTGCTTTCCATGACAGAGAAATGGATCCTCATAGAAATAGGAGGCTCCCGCTTGCCTCTCAGGTCCGCAGTGATAACCCACTGCAGTTCCCTTCCGGGCTGGTCGTCCATTTGAGTTCCAAGGAACTCCGGGTGCGGGCGCCCGAGATACTCAGACAAGTCGTCTAAGTCCTTCTCGAAGATCATGTTCCCACCATTCCCCAACCGGTAAAACTTGGTGTTGTGGGGCAACGCCATCTGAAAGAGAATTGGATAAGTAAGTTAGAGAAGTGTAAGTGTGTCAAATTTTAGGTATTATTTCAAGAAGAGTATAGCATGAGTTTCTCTTTTGAAAAAGACCTCAAAGGTAAGAGTGTGAATAAGTTTTCATAAATATTCACTTCATTGGTTTTGAAGCTAAGTTTTTCAGACGTCCTTTCTAACTAGGGTCTCCTAAGTTCAAACAATGGCTCTGATACCAACTTGTCAACACCCAGATTTTTAAGTCCAGATGCCTATTATGCCATACATCGCAATCCCAGGAAGATTGTTGTTGCGAGACATAACAGTTGAATATCATAAGTCATCATTCAATACAACCCATAATCGTCTTACAAAAGTAGATCACATGATCCAATATTACAACAATAGTTGATCTATTGATCAACGAACATCACGAATAGCGGAAACGAAGTAGTAACGGACTATCTAGTCCACAGGCCAACGCTTGACGTCAGGAGTAGTCCTAGTTGTCGTAGACGTCCTGCTGTCCATCATCTTGATACTGCTGCTCCTCTTCATAGTCTGGCCATTTGAATAGCCAGGGACAAAGCCGTGAGTACTTTAAAGTACTCGCAAACTAATACTAGTGTAAGTACTATCACTTTTATTAAGGGGATGCTAAACTCTAGGTTTATTTGCATAAAGCCAATTTTAGTTCATAAGTATTTAATAAAACACTCTTCATTTGCTAACTAACTCAAGTGGGAACATTAGTGTCATTCCCACAACTCAGTTGTGATTCAATTCAAGTTCACCATTCATGTCACTATTCATTTCACCATTCAGTTCATAAAACATCTGACAACGGAACAGTATGGCCTTTCCAATCGTCCGTAACCGTGGACACGGCTACTCGAATAGATTTACACTCTGCAGAGGTTGCACACTTGTGCCACAACATTTGATTTCATCCGTCAGGGATAACCCTGAATAATCGTAACTCAGTACGCGGATCATCAACCATAACCTTTCACTTACATATCCTAGTATAGGCACCTCTCCCCATGAGCTTGGCCTCCCAGTGAAGACAAACCGTCAGCCTGGGAACTGCAGAGGGCTTGGCCGGACATTCACCTCATTTCACGTCATTTTACATCATTTCACTTTCAACGGAGGCAGCCTCGGCATAACCCCTATGACGCTTGTTTAGAGGGAACCCATACTAAGACACATAAACTTCTAGTTAAGCCCTACCCATAATCAGGTATTGTGGGGGTACTCAAAAATTGGAATGGTATCGCATCCGAACCCAACCATCAGTTTTTGTAAAGTTCACCATGTCATTCAAGTCACATTCACCTTCAAAATCTTTCAAAGTCATTTCATTTCACATGTTCCCATCTAGAGTAGTCAATTGTATTTGTTAGCACTAGCAACTAGTCATGAGGGGTGCTACATAACTCATAAGCTTTTTAGGCTAAGTTTGATACTCTTGTTCTACTCTGTACTTAGACCAAAGTTAACTATAAAAGTAAGCTTTGATAAACAAAGTAAAAGATTGAAGGGTAAAACTTGGGATGGGATCATTGCACATAAAGTAAAGGGAATGGTGCCTTGCTCAAGAGAGCTTTGCACTTGCAAGAATATTAGCTTGCCTTGGTTGGTGTACTGGTCAAAGTGGTCTTCCTCCTCCTGGTAGTAGACCTCCTCCTCCTGGTACTCCTCGGTACTAGCGTCTAAAAACGGATACGAGGTAACAATCACCAAACAAGCTTAATAGTTAGAATAAGCACACCAAGGGTTCACACCAACTATCCTAGCATCATCACATACATAACATGTGGGTTGAATTTGTTTTTCTTACTTGAAGAAAAATAATTTCCTCTCATTACAATTAATAACTAGTGCTTTGATACGTCCCAAACGTATCTATAATTTCTTATGTTACATGCTACTTTTATGATGATACTCACATGTTTTATACACATTATATGTCGTTATTATGCATTTTCCGGCACTAACCTATTGACGAGATGCCGAAGAGCCAGTTGCTGTTTTCTGCTGTTTTTGGTTTCAGAAATCCGAGTAAGGAAATATTCTCGGAATTGGACTAAATCAACGCCCAGGGTCCTATTTTCACACGAAGCTTCCAGAAGACCGAAGAGGATAAGAAGTGGGGCCACGAGGCGGCCACATGCTAGGGCGGCGCGGCCTGGGCCTTGGCCGCGCCGGCCTGTTGTGTGGGGCCCTCGTGTGGCCCCCTGACCTGCCCTTCCGCCTACTTAAATCCTCCGTCGCGAAACCCCCAGTACGGAGAGCCACGATACGGAAAACCTTCCAGAGACGCCGCCGCCGCCAATCCCATCTTGGGGGATTTAGGAGATCGCCTCCGGCACCCTGCCGGAGAGGGGAATCATCTCCCGGAGGACTCTTCATCGCCATGATCGCCTCGGGATTGATGTGTGAGTAGTTCACCCCTGGACCATGGGTCCATAGCAGTAGCTAGATGGTCGTCTTCTCCTAATTGTGCTATCATGCTTGATCTTGTGAGCTGCCTATCATGATCAAGATCGTTTCTTTGTAATCCTACATGTTGTGTTTGTTGGGATCCGATGGATATTGAATACTATGTCAAGTTGATTATCAATCTATCATATATGTTGTTTATGTTCTTGCATGCTCTCCGTTGCTAGTAGAGGCTCTGGCCAAGTTGATACTTGTGACTCCAAGAGGGAGTATTTATGCTCGATAGTGGGTTCATGCCTCCATTAAATCTGGGACAGTGACAGAAAGTTCTAAGGTTCTGGATGTGTGATGCGTGTAGTTGACACGTGCGTTGGGAACCCCAAGAGGAAGGTGTGATGCGCACAGTAGCAAGTTTCCCTCAGTAAGAAACCAAGGTTTAATCGAACCAGTAGGAGTCAAGAAGCACGTTGAAGGTTGATGGTGGCGGAATGTAGTGCGGCGCAACACCAGGGATTCCGGCGCCAACGTGGAACCTGCACAACACAATCACAGAACTTTGCCCCAACATAACAGCGAGGTTGTCAATCTCACCGGCTTGCTGTAAACAAAGGATTAGATGTATAGTGTGGATGATGATGTTTGTTTGCGAAGAACAGTAAAGAACAATTGCAGTAGATTGTATTTCAGATGTAAAGAATAGACCGGGGTCCACAGTTCACTAGCGGTGTCTCTCCCATAAGATAAATAGCATGTTGGGTGAACAAATTACAGTTGGGCAATTGACAAATAAAGAAGGCATAACAATGCACATACATATATCATGATGAGTACTATGAGATTTAATCAGGGCATTACGACAAAGTACATAGACCGCCATCCAGCATGCATCTATGCCTAAAAAGTCCACTTTCAGGTTATCATCCGAACCCCTTCCGGTATTAAGTTGCAAGCAACAGACAATTGCATTAAGTATGGTGCGTAATGTAATCAACACAAATATCCTTAGACAAAGCATCGATGTTTTATCCCTAGTGGCAACAGCACATCCACAACCTTAGAACTTTCTGTCACTGTCCCAGATTTAATGGAGGCATGAACCCACTATCGAGCATAAATACTCCCTCTTGGAGTCACAAGTATCAACTTGGCCAGAGCCTCTACTAGCAACGGAGAGCATGCAAGAACATAAACAACTCATATATGATAGATTGATAATCAACTTGACATAGTATTCAATATCCCTCTTATCCCAACAAACACAACATGTAGGATTACAAAGAAACGATCTTGATCATGATAGGCAGCTCACAAGATCGAGCATGATAGCACAATTAGGAGAAGACGACCATCTAGCTACTGCTATGGACCCATGGTCCAGGGGTGAACTACTCACACATCAATCCGGAGGCGATCATGGCGATGAAGAGACCTCCGGGAGATGATTCCCCTCTCCGGCAGGGTGCCGGAGGCGATCTCCTGAATCCCCCGAGATGGGATTGGCGGCGGCTGCGTCTCTGGAAGGTTTTCCGTATCGCGGCTCTCCGTACTGGGGGTTTCGCGGCGGAGGCTTTAAGTAGGCGGAAGGGCAGGTCAGGGGGCGTCACGAGGGGCCCACACGCTAGGGCCACGCGGCCAGGGGCTGGGCCGCGCCGCCTTGTTGTGTGGCCACCTCGTGGCCCCACTTCTTATCCTCTTCGGTCTTCTGGAAGCTTCGTGCAAAAATAGGACCCTGGGCGTTGATTTCGTCCAATTCCGAGAATATTTCCTTACTAGGATTTCTGAAACCAAAAACAGCAGAAAACATCAACTAGCTCTTCGGCATCTCGTCAATAGGTTAGTGCCGGAAAATGCATAATAATGACATATAATGTGTATAAAACATGTGAGTATCATCATAAAAGTAGCATGGAACATAAGAAATTATAGATACGTTTGGGACGTATCAAGCATCCCCAAGCTTAGTTCCTACTCGCCCTCGAGTAGGTGAACAATAACAAAGATAATTTCTGAAGTGACATGCTATCATAATCTTGATCATACTATTGTAAAGCACATGAGATGAATGCAGCGATTCGAAGCAGTGATGAAGATAATGAGTAAACAAATGAATCATATAGCAAAGACTTTTCATGAATAATACTTTCAAGACAAGCATCAATAAGACTTGCATAACAGTTAACTCATAAGCAATAAATTCTTAGTAGAAAGCTTTGAAACAACACAAAGGAAGATATAAGTTTCAGCGGTTGCTTTCAACTTCAACATATTTATCTCATGGATAATTGTCAACACAAAGTAATATAACAAGTGCAATAGGTAAACATGTAAGAATCAATGCACACAGTTTACACAAGTGTTTGCTTCTAAGATAGAAAGAATAGGTAAACTGACTCAACAATAAAGTAGAAGAAAGGCCCTTCGCAGAGGGAAGCATGGATTACTATTTTTGTGCTAGAGCTTTTATTTTGAAAACAAGAAACAATTTTGTCAACGGTAGTAATAAAGCATATGAGTTATGTATAAGACATCTTATAAGTTGCAAGCCTCATGCATAGTATACTAATAGTGCTCGCACCTTGTCCTAATTAGCTTGGATTAACACGGATTATCATTGCATGACATATGTTTCAACCAAGTGTCACAAAGGGGTACCTCTATGCCGCCTGTACAAGGGTCTAAGGAGAAGGTTCGCATTGGATTTCTCGCTTTTGATCATTCTCAACTTAGACACCCATACCGGGACAACATAGACAACAAATAATGGACTCCTCTTTTAATGCTTAAGCATTCAACAACAGTTAATATTTCTCATAAGAGATTGAGGTTTTATGTCCAAACTGAAACTTCCACCATGATTCATGGCTTTAGTTAGCGGCCCAATGTTCTTCTCTAACAGTATGCATACTCAAACCATTTGATTGTGAAAACCGCCCTTACTTCAGACAAGACGAACATGCATAGCAACTCACATGATATTCAACAAAGGTAAAAAGTTGATGGCGTCCCCAGAAACATGGTTACCCCTCAACAAGCAACTTATTAAGATATAAGACACATAAGTACATATTCTTCACCACAATAGTTTTTATGGCTATTTGTCCCATGAGCTATATATTGTAAAGGCAAAGAATAGAAATTTAAAGGTAGCACTCAAGTAATGTACTTTGGAATGGCGGAGAAATACCATGTGGTAGGTAGGTATGGTGGACACAAATGGCATGGTTATTGGCTCAAGGATTTGGATGCACGAGAAGAATTCCTCTCAATACAAGGCTAGGCTAGCAAGGTTGTTTGAAGCAAACTCAAGTATAAAATGGTGCAGCAAGACTCACATATAAACATATTGTAAGCATTATAAGACTTTACATCGTCTCCTTGTTGTTCAAACACCTCAACCAGAAATATCTAGACTTAGAGAGAACAATCATGCAAACCAAATTTTAACATGCTCTATGTAGTTATTCATTAATGGGTACAAGGTACATGATGCAAGAGCTTAAACAAGATCTATATTAGCACAACAATTGCCAAGTATCACATTATTCAAGACATTATATCATTTACCACATGCGGCATTTTCCGTTTCCAACCATATATCAATGAATGAGGTAGTTCAACTTTCGCAATGAACATTAAAGATAAAGCTAAGAACACATGTGTTCATACGAAACAGCGGAGCGTAATATCTCCAATATAAAGGATTGTGGGATCCAACTTTTATTCAAACAAAACAAAAATAAAAACAAACAGACGCTCCAAGCAAAGCACATAAGATGTGACTGAATAAAAATATAGTTTCATTAGAGGAACCTGATAAGTTGTCGATGAAGAAGGGGATGCCTTGGGCACTCCCAAGCTTAGACGCTTGGGTCTTCTTAAAATATGCAGGGATGAACCACGGGGGCATCCCCAAGCTTTGACTTTTCACTCTTCTTGATCATATTGTATCATCCTCCTCTCTTGACCCTTGAAAACTTCCTCCACACCAAACTCGAAACAAACTCATTAGAGGGTCAGTGCATAATTCATATATTCAGAGGTGACATAATCATTCTTAATACTTCTGGACATTGCACAAAGCTACTGAAAGTTAATGGAACAAAGAAATCCATTAAACATAGCAAAACAGGCAATGCGAAATAAAAGGCACAATCTGTCAAAACAGAACAGTCCGTAAAGACGAATTTTAAAATGGCAGCAGACTTGCTCAGATGAAAATGCCCAAATTGAATGAAAGTTGCGTAAATATCTGAGGATCACGCACGTAAATTGGCAGATTTTTCTGAGTTACCTACAGAGAATTCTGCCCAGATTCGTGACAGCAAGAAATCTGTTTCTGCGCAGTAATCCAAATCTAGTATTGACTTTACTATCAAAGACTTTACTTGGCACAACAATGCAATAAAATAAAGATAAGGAGAGGTTGCTACAGTAGTAGACAACTCCCAAGACTCAAATATAAAACAAAGTACTGTAGTAAAAACATGGGTTGTCTACCATAAGCGCTTTTCTTTAACGCCTTTCAGCTAGGCGCAGAAAGTGTGTATCAAGTAACATCAAGAGACGAAGCATCAACAACATAACTTGTTCTAATAATAGCATCATAAGGTAACTTCATTCTCTTTCTAGGGAAGTGTTCCATACCTTTCTTGAGAGGAAATTGATATTTAATATTACCTTCCTTCATATCAATGGTGGCACCAACAGTTCGAAGAAAAGGTCTTCCCAATATAATGGGACAAGATGCATTGCATTCAATATCCAAGACAACAAAATCAACGGGGACAAGGTTATTGTTAACCATAATATGAACATTATCAATCCTCCCCAAAGGTTTCTTCATAGCATTATCAGCAAGATTAACATCCAAATAACAATTTTTCAATGGTGGCAAGTCAAGCATATCATAGACTTTCTTAGGCATAACAGAAATACTTGCACCAAGATCACATAAAGCATTACAATCAAAATCATTGACCCTCATCTTAATGATGGGCTCCCAACCATCGTCTAACTTCCTAGGAATAGAATTTTCAAGTTTTAGTTTATCTTCTCTAGCTTTTATGAGAGTATTTGTAATATGTTTTGTAAAGGCCAAATTTATAGCACTAGCATTAGGACTTTTAGCAAGCTTTTGTAAGAACTTTATAACTTCAGAGATGTGACAATCATCAAAGTCTAAACCATTATGAGCTACAACAATGGGATCATTGTCCCCAATGTTGGAAAAAATTTCAGCAGTTTTATCACAAGCAGTTTTAGCGGTTTTAGCAATTTCAGGTAATTTTGCACGCTTTGCACTAGGAGTAGAAACATTGCCAACACAAATTATTTTACCATTGATAGTAGGAGGTGTAGCAACATGTGAATCATTATCATTACTAGTGGTGGTAATAGTCCAAACTTTAGCTACATTATTCTCTTTAGCTAGTTTTTCATTTTATTCTCTATCCCACCTAGCACGCAATTCAGCCATTAATCTTATATTCTCATTAATTCTAACTTGGATGGCATTTGTTGTAGTAACAATCTTATTATCAATGTCCTTATTAGGCATAACTTTCAATTTTAAAAGATCAACATCAGAGGCAAGTCTATCAACCTTAGAAGCAAGAATATCAATTTTATCATGCTTTTCCTCAACAGATTTGTTAAACGCAGTTTGTGTACTAATAAATTCTTTAAGCATGGCTTCAAGACCAGGGGGTACACTCCTATTATTGTTGTAAGAATTTCCATAAGAATTACCATAACCATTACCATTATCAGAAGGATATGGCCTATAGTTGTTACCAGAATTATTCCTATAAGCATTGTTGTTGAAATTATTATTTTTAATGAAGTTCACATCAATATTTTCTTCTTGAGCAACCAATGAAGCTAAAGGAACATTATTTGGATCAACATTTGATCTACCATTCACAAGCATAGACATAATCACATCAATCTTATCACTCAAGGAGGAGGTTTCTTCAACAGAATTTACCTTCTTACCTTGTGGAGCCCTTTCCGTGTGCCATTCAGAGTAATTTATCATCATATCACCAAGAAGCTTTGTAGCCGCCCCCAAGGTGATGGACATAAAGGTACCTCCAGCAGCTGAATCCAATAGGTTCCGCGAAGAAAAATTCAGTCCTGCATAAAAGGATTGGATGATCATCCAAGTAGTCAGTCCATGGGTTGGGCAATTCTTTACCAAAGATTTCATTCTCTCCCATGCTTGAGCAACATGTTCATTATCTAATTGCTTGAAATTCATTATGCTACTTCTCAAAGATATAATTTTAGCGGGAGGATAATATCTACCAATAAAAGCATCTTTACATTTAGTCCATGAATCAATACTATTCTTAGGCAAAGATAGTAACCAATCTTTAGCTCTTCCTCTTAATGAGAAAGGAAACAATTTCAATTTTATAATATCACCATCTACATCCTTATACTTTTGCATTTCACATAGTTCAACAAAATTATTAAGATGGGCAGCAGCATCATCAGAACTAACACCAGAAAATTGCTCTCTCATAACAAGATTCAGTAAAGCAGGTTTAATTTCAAAGAATTTTGCTGTAGTAGCAGGTGGAGCAATAGGTGTGCATAGGAAATCATTATTATTAGTGTTTGTGAAGTCACACAACTTAGTGTTTTCAGGAGTATTCATTTTAACAGTAGTAAATAAAGCAAACTAGATAAAGTAAATGCAAGTAACTAATTTTTTGTGTGTTTTTGATATGGAGAACAAGACAGTAAATAAAGTAAAACTAGCAACTGATTTTTTTGTGTTTTGTTTAAGTGCAGCAAACAAAGTAGTAAAGAAAATAAAGCAAGACAAAAACAAAGTAAAGAGATTGGAAGTGGAGACTCCCCTTGCAGCGTGTCTTGATCTCCCCGGCAATGGCGCCAGAAATTTGCTTGATGCGTGTAGTTGACACGTCCGTTGGGAACCCCAAGAGGAAGGTGTGATGCGCACAGTAGCAAGTTTCCCTCAGTAAGAAACCAAGGTTTAATCAAACCAGTAGGAGTCAAGAAGCACGTTGAAGGTTGATGGTGGCGGAATGTAGTGCGGCGCAACACCAGGGATTCCGGCGCCAACGTGGAACCTGCACAACACAATCACAGAACTTTGCCCCAACGTAACAGCGAGGTTGTCAATCTCACCGGCTTGCTGTAAACAAAGGATTAGATGTATAGTGTGGATGATGATGTTTGTTTGCGAAGAACAGTAAAGAACAATTGCAGTAGATTGTATTTCAGATGTAAAGAATAGACCGGGGTCCACAGTTCACTAGCGGTGTCTCTCCCATAAGATAAATAGCATGTTGGGTGAACAAATTACAGTTGGGCAATTGACAAATAAAGAAGGCATAACAATGCACATACATATATCATGATGAGTACTATGAGATTTAATCAGGGCATTACGACAAAGTACATAGACCGCCATCCAGCATGCATCTATGCCTAAAAAGTCCACTTTCAGGTTATCATCCGAACCCCTTCCGGTATTAAGTTGCAAGCAATGGACAATTGAATTAAGTATGGTGCGTAATGTAATCAACACAAATATCCTTAGACAAAGCATCGATGTTTTATCCCTAGTGGCAACAGCACATCCACAACCTTAGAACTTTCTGTCACTGTCCCAGATTTAATGGAGGCATGAACCCACTATCGAGCATAAATACTCCCTCTTGGAGTCACAAGTATCAACTTGGCCAGAGCCTCTACTAGCAACGGAGAGCATGCAAGAACATAAACAACTCATATATGATAGATTGATAATCAACTTGACATAGTATTCAATATCCATCGGATCCCAACAAACACAACATGTAGGATTACAAAGAAACGATCTTGATCATGATAGGCAGCTCACAAGATCGAGCATGATAGCACAATTAGGAGAAGACGACCATCTAGCTACTGCTATGGACCCATGGTCCAGGGGTGAACTACTCACACATCAATCCGGAGGCGATCATGGCGATGAAGAGACCTACGGGAGATGATTCCCCTCTCCGGCAGGGTGCCGGAGGCGATCTCCTGAATCCCCCAAGATGGGATTGGCGGCGGCTGCATCTCTGGAAGGTTTTCCGTATCGTGGCTCTCCGTACTGGGGGTTTCGCGACGGAGGCTTTAAGTAGGCGGAAGGGCAGGTCAGGGGGCGTCACGAGGGGCCCACACGCTAGGGCCGCGCGGCCAGGGGTGGGCCGCGCCGCCCTGTTGTGTGGCCACCTCGTGGCCCCACTTCTTATCCTCTTCGGTCTTCTGGAAGCTTCGTGCAAAAATAGGACCCTGGGCGTTGATTTCGTCCAATTCCGAGAATATTTCCTTACTAGGATTTCTGAAACCAAAAACAATGACAAAGAATCGGCTCTTCAGCATCTCGTCAATAGGTTAGTGCCGGAAAATGCATAATAATGACATATAATGTGTATAAAACATGTGAGTATCATCATAAAAGTAGCATGGAACATAAGAAATTATAGATACGTTTGGGACGTATCAATGTGCTGTTGCCACTAGGGATAAAACATCGATGCTTTGTATAAGGATATTTGTGTTGATTACATTACGCACCATACTTAATGCAATTGTCTGTTGCTTGCAACTTAATACCGGAAGGGGTTCGGATGATAACCTGAAAGTGGACTTTTTAGGCATAGATGCATGCTGGATGGCGGTCTATGTACTTTGTCGTAATGCCCTGATTAAATCTCATAGTACTCATCATGATATATGTATGTGCATTGTTATGCCTTCTTTATTTGTCAATTGCCCAACTGTAATTTGTTCACCCAACATGCTATTTATCTTATGGGAGAGACACCGCTAGTGAACTGTGGACTCCGGTCTATTCTTTACATCTGAAATACAATCTACTGCAATACTTGTTCTTTACTGTTCTTCGCAAACAATCATCTTCCACACAATACGGTTAATCCTTTGTTCACAGCAAGCCGGTGAGATTGACAACCTCACTGTTACGTTGGGGCAAAGTACTTTGGTTGTGTTGTGCATGTTCCACGTTGGCGCCGGAATCCCTGGTGTTGCGCCGCACTACACTTCGCCGCCATCAACCTTCAACGTGCTTCTTGGCTCCTCCTGGTTCGATAAACCTTGGTTTCTTTCTGAGGGAAAACTTGCTACTGTCTACATCACACCTTCCTCTTGGGGTTCCCAACGGACGTGTGTTAATTGCACGCATCAAGCTCTTTTTCTGGCGCCGTTGCCGGGGAGATCAAGACACGCTGCAAGGGGAGTCTCCACTTCCAATCTCTTTACTTTGTTTTTGTCTTGCTTTATTTTATTTACTACTTTGTTTGCTGCACTAAAACAAAACACAAAAAAATTAGTTACTTGCATTTACTTTATTTACCTCTTGTTTATTTCATCATGTTTCCTCCTAAGTACACTCTAAAAGACATACCGGTAGGCCGAGGGTCTATCATTGGAAGAGATAATATAGAAGCATTTTTCACCCATGTTAGTACCGCTGAAGATTTTGAAGATAGACACTTGGTAGAACTTGCTCCTACTTATGAAATTGCTGTTCCTTCTTTAGTTCGCATGTTGGAAACTAAATTTGTTAATCTCAATCCTATAATCCAACACATGTTTCTCACACTCGGTGATATGGAGGAAGGGGAAAAGAAAGATTTTGTTTTAGAAACCCTTCTTAAAGAATTTGGTGGTGTAGCAAGAGAGGCTAGAAAGGTCTTTATTAAATACAATATGCTTGGCTTTTATACCAATTTTGTTAGTATCCTTGAAAAGATGGACATGGAGAGAGTAAGGTACACTAATGATATTAATGATGGTGGGGAGATTAAGACAACAATACCTTGTAAGCTCCTAGGAATGAGCGATACTCTAGAAACTAATTATGGTTGGCTTGTCCCTGAAAATTTGTTTGACGAGGATAGCAAACTGAAGAATAATGAAAAGGGAGCCTCTGAAACTTACATAGATAAGATAACATGCATTGTTGAGGCAACTCCCAACACCCCTGGTAATAGTGTTGATGCTTCATGTCTTGATAATACTTGATTCACACTTTCTGCGCCTAGCTGAAAGGCGTTAAAGAAAAGCGTTAATGGGAGACAACCCATGTTTTTACTACAGTACTTTTGTTTTATATTTGAGTCTTGGAAGTTGTTACTACTGTAGCAACCTCTCCTTATCTTTATTTTATCGCATTGTTGTGCCAAGTAAAGTCTTTGATAGTAAAGTCAATACTAGATTTGGATTACTGCGCAGAAACAGATTTCTTGCTGTCACGAATCTGGGCAGAATTCTCTGTAGGTAACTCAGAAAAATCTGCCAATTTACGTGCGTGATCCTCAGATATGTACACAACTTTCATTCAATTTGGGCATTTTCATCTGAGCAAGTCTGATGCCATTTTAAAATTCGTCTTTATGGACTGTTCTGTTTTGATAGATTCTGCCTTTTATTTCGCATTGCCTGTTTTGCTATGTTTGATGGATTTCTTTGTTCCATTAACTTTCAGTAGCTTTGTGCAATGTCCAGAAGTATTAAGAATGATTATGTCACGTCTGAATATATGAATTATGCACTGACCCTCTAATGAGTTTGTTTCGAGTTTGGTGTGGAGGAAGTTTTCAAGGGTCAAGAGAGGAGGATGATACAATATGATCAAGAAGAGTGAAAAGTCTAAGCTTGGGGATGCCCCCGTGGTTCATCCCTACATATTTCAAGAAGACTCAAGCATCTAAGCTTGGGGATGCCCAAGGCATCCCCTTCTTCATCGACAACATTATCAGGTTCCTCTAATGAAACTATATTTTTATTCAGTCACATCTTATGTGCTTTGCTTGGAGCGTCTGTTTGCTTTAGTTTTTGTTTTGTTTGAATAAAGTCGGATCCCACAATCCTTTATATTGGAGATATTACGCTCCGCTGTTTCGTATGAACACATGTGTTCTTAGCTTTATCTTTAACGTTCATTGCGAAAGTTGAACTACCTCATTCATTGATATATGGTTGGAAACGGAAAATGCCGCATGTGGTAAATGGGTTAATGTCTTGAATAATGTGATACTTGGCAATTGTTGTGCTCATATAGATCTTGTTTAAGCTCTTGCATCATGTACCTTGTACCCATTAATGAATAACTACATAGAGCATGTTAAAATTTGGTTTGCATGATTGTTCTCTCTAAGTCTAGATATTTTCTGGTTAAGGTGTTTGAACAACAAGGAGACGATGTAAAGTCTTATAATGCTTACAATATGTTTATATGTGAGTCTTGCTGCACCTTTTATACTTGAGTTTGCTTCAAACAACCTTGCTAGCCTAGCCTTGTATTGAGAGGGATTCTTCTCGTGCATCCAAATTCTTGAGCCAATAACCATGCCATTTGTGTCCACCATACCTACCTACCACATGGTATTTCTCCGCCATTCCAAAGTACATTACTTCAGTGCTACCTTTAAAATTTCTATTCTTTACCTTTACAATATATAGCTCATGGGACAAAATAGCTTAAAAACTATCGTGGTGAAGAATATGTACTTATGTGTCTTATTTCTTAATAAGTTGCTTGTTGTGCGGTAACCATGTTTTCTGGGGACGCCATCAACTCTTTTACCTTTGTTGAATATCATGTGAGTTGATATGCATGTTCGTCTTGTCTGAAGTAAGGGCGGTTTTCACAATCAAATGGTTTGAGTATGCATACTGTTAGAGAAGAACATTGGGCCGCTAACTAAAGCCATGATTCATGGTGGAAGTTTCAGTGTGGACATAAAACCTCAATCTCTTATGAGAATATTAACTGTTGTTGAATGCTTAAGCATTAAAAGAGGAGTCCATTATTTGTTGTCTATGTTGTCCCGGTATGGGTGTCTAAGTTGAGAATGATCAAAAGCGAGAAATCCAATGCGAACCTTCTCCTTAGACCCTTGTACAGGCGGCATAGAGGTACCCCTTTGTGACACTTGGTTGAAACATATGTTATGCAATGATAATCCGTGTTAACCCAAGCTAATTAGGACAAGGTGCGAGCACTATTAGTATACTATGCATGAGGCTTGCAACTTATAAGATGTCTTATACATAACTCATATGCTTTATTACTACCGTTGACAAAATTTCTTCTATGTTTTCAAAATGAAAAGCTCTAGCACAAAAATAGTAATCAATGCTTCCCTCTGCGAAGGGCCTTTCTTCTACTTTATTGTTGAGTCAGTTTACCTATTCTTTCTATCTTAGAAGCAAACACTTGTATCAACTGTGTGCATTGATTCTTACATGTTTACCTATTGCACTTGTTATATTACTTTGTGTTGACAATTATCCATGGGATATACATGTTGAAGTTGAAAGCAACCGCTGAAACTTATATCTTCCTTTGTGTTGTTTCAAAGCTTTCTACTAAGAATTTATTGCTTATGAGTTAACTGTTATGCAAGTCTTATTGATGCTTGTCTTTGAAAGTATTATTCATGAAAAGTCTTTGCTATATGATTCATTTGTTTACTCATTATCTTCATCATTGCTTCGAATCGCTGCATTCATCTCATGTGCTTTACAATAGTATTGATCAAGATTATGATAGCATGTCACTTCAGAAATTATCTTTGTTATCGTTTACCTACTCGAGGGCGAGTAGGAACTAAGCTTGGGGATGCTTGATACGTCCCAAACGTATCTATAATTTCTTATGTTCCATGCTACTTTTATGATGATACTCACATGTTTTATACACATTATATGTCGTTATTATGCATTTTCCGGCACTAACCTATTGACGAGATGCCGAAGAGCCAGTTGCTGTTTTCTGCTGTTTTTGGTTTCAGAAATCCTAGTAAGGAAATATTCTCGGAATTGGACGAAATCAACGCCCAGGGTCCTATTTTCACACGAAGCTTCCAGAAGACCGAAGAGGATAAGAAGTGGCGCCACGAGGCAGCCACACGCTAGGGCGGCGCGGCCTGGGCCTTGGCCGCGCCGGCCTGTCGTGTGGGGCCCTCGTGTGGCCCCCTGACCTGCCCTTCCGCCTACTTAAAGCCTCCGTCGCGAAACCCCCAGTACGGAGAGCCACGATACGGAAAACCTTCCAGAGACGCCGCCGCCAATCCCATCTCGGGGGATTCAGGAGATCGCCTCCGGCACCCTGCCGAAGAGAGGAATCATCTCCCGGAGGACTCTTCATCGCCATGATCGCCTCCGGATTGATGTGTGAGTAGTTCACCCCTGGACCATGGGTCCATAGCAGTAGCTAGATGGTCGTCTTCTCCTAATTGTGCTATCATGCTCGATCTTGTGAGCTGCCTATCATGATCAAGATCGTTTCTTTGTAATCCTACATGTTGTGTTTGTTGGGATCCGATGGATATTGAATACTATGTCAAGTTGATTATCAATCTATCATATATGTTGTTTATGTTCTTGCATGCTCTCCGTTGCTAGTAGAGGCTCTGGCCAAGTTGATACTTGTGACTCCAAGAGGGAGTATTTATGCTCGATAGTGGGTTCATGCCTCCATTAAATCTGGGACAGTGACAGAAAGTTCTAAGGTTGTGGATGTGTGATGCGTGTAGTTGACACGCCCATAGATTCGAAGCAATGATGAAGATAATGAGTAAACAAATGAACTTAGAACTTTCTGTCACTGTCCCAGATTTAGAACCTTAGAACTTTCTGTCACTGTCCCAGATTTAATGGAGGCACGAACCCACTATCGAGCATAAATACTCCCTCTTGGAGTTAAGAGCAAAAACTTGGCCAGAGCCTCTACTAATAACGGAGAGCATGCAAGATCATAAACAACACATAGGTAATAGATTGATAATTAACATAACATAGTATTCTCTATCCATCGGATCCCGACAAACACAACATATAGCATCACAGATAGATGATCTTGATCATGTTAGGCAGCTCACAAGATCCAACGATGAAGCACATAAGGAGAAGACGACCATCTAGCTACTGCTATGGACCCATAGTCCAGGGGTGAACTACTCACTCATCACTCCGGAGGCGACCATGGCGGTGAAGAGTCCTCCGGGAGATGATTCCCCTCTCCGGCAGGGTGCCGGAGGCGATCTCCTGAATCCCCCGAGATGGGATTGGCGGCGGCGGCGTCTCAGTAAGGTTTTTCGTATCGTGGCTCTCGGTACTGGGGGTTTCGCGACAGAGGTTTAAGTAGGCGGAAGGGCGGAGTCAGGAGAGTCACGGGGGCCCCACACGCTAGGGCTGCGCGGGCCCCCCCTTGGGCCGCGCCGCCCTAGTGTGGCGGCGCCCCGTGGCCCCACTTCGTCTCCCCTCCGGTCTTCTGGAAGCTTCGTGTAAAAATAGGCCCCTGGGCGTTGATTTCGTCCAATTCCGAGAATATTTCCTTTGTAGGATTTCTGAAACCAAAAACAGCAACTGGCTCTTCGGCATCTCGTTAATAGGTTAGTGCCGGAAAATGCATAAATACGACATAAAGTATGCATAAAACATGTAGATATCATTAATAATGTGGCATGGAACATAAGAAATTATCGATACGTCGGAGACGTATCAATGGGCTAAGAGCAGGTGCCACAAATCCAGCTGATCATCTTAAACTAGACATGTTAAGCAAATGAGCAATTGTTTCGCGCATGCCTTTAAAAATTTGGTAGGGGTGTAACCATGCCGCTGACACATTGGGAATATCACTGTGCTCTAGAAGTGGGGCAGTCCATCAATGTTTGAGGCCCACAAGCCATGCCACATCTTCATGTTGGATATGGTGCCCTAGAGGCGTATCTATTATTATGTAGTTCATAATAAGTTTTATGTCATGCTACAAAGTCATGTTATAACTGCATCAAACGGAAATATTGGTACACATGTGGTATGTAAATAAACCAGTGTTTCTAGCAATGTTTATGCGAACTAGCTTATTGTGGACATATATGTCAATTGGCATTAGGATCATGGATATATATATATATATATGTCAATTGGCACTAGGATCATATCATTGGGTGAATGATATGATGAACATTACCAATATAAGTATTGCAACACAATCAAGTTATAAAGTTTAACGTTGCGATAATTATGAAAGCGTAGTAACATAATCCTTGGACCGTGAGATCATATTTAATCACTATCACCGGAGGCTGCTTTGACTACATCAACCGTCACACCATAACAGGGCGGTCATAAAGGTGTGCGTTGGGTATTCTGAAGGGATATGTTGAGGCGTATGTATCAAGAGCGGGATTTGTTCATCAACGTGATGTAAGATACTATGGACCCACTCGGTGAGATTACATCCAAAAGGTTGCAACTTATGACTAGGTAATAAGGATGGAATCACAAGGCAACAACTTGAATAGTCTTGTCGTTACCAAGATTGAACTAGGTATGGTGCACTGATGTCTACGCACGCTTCTATTCCTGTAGACAGTGTTGGGCCTCCAAGAGCAGAGGTTTGTAGAACAGCAGCAAGTTTCCCTTAAGTGAATCACCCAAGGTTTATCGAACTCAGGGAGGTAGAGGTCAAAGATATCCCTCTCAAGCAACCCTGCAATTAAGATACAAGAAGTCTCTTGTGTCCCCAACACACCTAATACACTTGTCAGATGTATAGGTGCACTAGTTCGGTGAAGAGATAGTGAAATACAAGTAATATGGATGATTATAAGTAGTAATTGCAATCCGAAATAAAAATGGCAGCAAGCGAACATGTAGCAGAACTTGTTGGAGACGGTGTTTCAATGCTTAGAAACAAGGCCTAGGGATCATACTTTCACTAGTGGACACTCTCAACAATGATCACATAATTGAATAAATAAATGCTACTCTCAAACACTCTCTTGTTGGATAACAAACACCATTCATTGTGTATGGCTGCAAAAGCACACCTCAAGCCGGAGTAAACAAGATCCACAACGTCATAAAGGAATCACACACGATGCGCACACTGTCACCATCACACCGTGGAGAGTAACTCCGGAGTTCATATTAAAGTAACCTCTAAAGTGCATAATAGACAAGAGTAACATCTACATATTCAACTAGATTACAAAGCTCATGATCACATAAAGATCCCACCATGGGAGAGAGAGATGAACCACATAGCTACCGGTAGAGCCCTCAGCCTCAGGGGAGAACTACTCCCTCCTCATCATGGGAGACAGCAACAGCGATGAAGATGGCGGTTGAGTCGATGGAGATGGATTCCGGGGGCACTTCCCCGTCCCAGCGGCGTGCCGGAACAGAGACTTCTGTCCCCCGAACTTGTCTTCGCGATGGCGGTAGCTACGTAACTTTTCGTGGAGGAAGACCGGTGCTCCTAGGGTTTTTACTTCTGGGAGAATATATAGGCGGAAGGGCGGCCTCGGAGGGGCCCCAGGGTGCCCTCCCCACCTGGTGGCGCGGCAGAGGGGTGGGCCGCGCCCCCTATGGTGTGGGGGCCCCTTGGCCCCCCTCTGGCCCTTCTCTGGCTCTCTGGGTCCGCCTCAGAAAAATATTGACTTCTGTCTTCGTGGGGTCCAATTCCGAGAATATTTCCTGTGTAGAATTTCTGAAACCAAAAACAGCAGAAAATAGGAACTAGCGCTTCGGCATCTTGTTAATAGGCTAGTCCCGGAAAATGCATAAAAATGATATAAAGTATGAGCAAAACATGTAGGTATTGTCATAAAACTAGCATGGAACATAAGAAATTATAGATACGTTGGAGACGTATCAAGCATCCCCAAGCTTAGTTCCTACTCGCCCTCGAGTAGGTAAACGATAAAAAGAATAATTTCTGAAGTGACATGCTACCAACATAATCTTGATCAACACTATTGTAAAGCATATGAGATGAATGTAGTGACTCAAAGCAATGGTCTATAGTTTGCTAACAAAAAGATAATGACTAAACAACTGAATCATATAGCAAAAACTTTTCATGAATAGTACTTTCAAGACAAGCATAAAAATGTCTTGCATAATAGTTAACTCATAAAGCAATAGATTCTTAATAAGAGGTTTTGAAGCAACACAAAGGAAGATTTAAGTTTCAGCAATTGATTTCAACTTTCAACATGTATATCTCATGGATAATTGTCAACACAAAGTAATATGATGAGTGCAATAAGTAAGCATGTAAGAATCAATGCACACAGTTGACACAAGTATTTGCTTCTAAGATAGAAAGAAGTAGGCAAATTGACTCAACATAAAGTAAAAGATAGGCCCTTCGCAGAGGGAAGCAGGGATTAAATCATGTGCTAGAGCTTTTCAAGTTTTGAAATCATATAGAGAGCATAAAAATAACGTTTTGAGAGGTGTTTGTTGTTGTCAACGAATGGTAGTGGGCACTCTAACTCCCTTGTCAAACAGACTTTCAAAGAGCGGCTCCCATGAAGGACGTTATCTCTACCAGCAAGGTAGATCATCCCTCTTCTCTTTTGTTTACACATGTACTTTAGTTTTATTTATGGATGACACTCCTCCCAACCTTTTTATTTCACAAGCCATGGCTAACCGAATCCTCGGGTGCCTTCCAACATTTCACATACCATGGAGGAGTGTCTATTTGCAAAATTAAGTTGCTCACTGATAAATCAGGGCAAAACATGTGAAGAGAATTATTAATGAAGGTTAATTAATTGGGGCTGGGAACCCCGTTGCCAGCTCTTTTTGCAAAATTATGGGATAAGCGGATGTGCCACTAGTCCATTGGTGAAAGTCTGCCCAACAAGATTGAAAGATAAAACACCACATACTTCCTCATGAGCTATAAAACATTGACACAAATAAGAGATAATAACTTTTGAATTGTTTAAAGGTAGCACATGAAGTATTTACTTGGAATGGCAGAAAAATACCACATAGTAGGTAGTTATGGTGGACACAAATGGCATAGGTTTTGGCTCAAGGTTTTGGATGCACGAGAAGCATTCCCTCTCAGTACAAGGCTTTGGCTAGCAAGGTTGTTTGAAGCAAACACAAGTATGAACCGGTACAGCAAAACTTACATAAGAACATATTGCAAGCATTATAAGACTCTACACTGTCTTCCTTGTTGCTCAAACACTTTTACCAGAAAATATCTAGACCTTAGAGAGACCAATCATGCAAACCAAATTTCAACAAGCTCTACGGTTGTTCTCCACTAATAGGTTTAAACTACATGATGCAAGAGCTTAAACATGATCTACTTGAGAGCTCAAAACAATTGCCAAGTATCAAATTATTCAAGAAAATATACCAATTACCACATGAAGCATTTTCTGTTTCCAACCAAATAACAATCAATGCTGAGGCTTTCAGCTTTCGCCATGAATATTAAAGTAAAACGAAGAACACAAGTGTTCAAATCAAAAAGCGGAGTGTGTCTCTCTCCCACACAAGCATGCTAGGATCCGATTTATTCAGAGAATGAAAATAACAACACGAAAATAAAAGCACACAGACGCTCCAAGTAAAGCACATAAGATGTGACGGAATTAAAATATAGTTTCACTAGAGGTGACCTGATAAGTTGTTGATGAAGAAGGGGATGCCTTGGGCATCCCCAAGATTAGACGCTTGAGTCTTCTTGAAATATGCAGGGATGAACCACGGGGGCATCCCCAAGCTTAGACTTTTCACTCTTCTTGATCATATTATATCATCCTCCTCTCTTGATCCTTGAAAACTTCCTTCACACCAAACTCAAAGCAATCTCATTAGCGGGTTAGTGCATAATCAAAAATTCACATGTTCAGCAAGGACACAATCATTCCCAACACTTATGGACATCACCCAAGGCTACTGAAATTTAATGGAGCAAAGAAATCCACTCAAACACAGTAAAAGAGGCAATGCGAAACAAAAGGTAGAATCTGTCAAAATAGAACATTCCGTCAAGACGAATTTTTTCGAGGCACTTAACATGCTCAGATGGAAAAGCTCCAGTTGAATGAAAGTTGCGTGCATATCTGAGGATTACTCATGAATTGTTTCAGCATTTTACGAGTTTTCTACAGAGAGAAAAACGCAAATTCGTGATAGCTAAAAATCTGTTCCTGCGCAGAAATCCAAATCTAGTATCAACTTTCTATCAAAGACTTTACTTGGCACAAAAACGAAATAAACATGATAAGGAGAGGTTGCTACAGTAGTAACAACTTCCAAGACACAACAAAACAGTAGCAAAATAAAAACATGGGTTATCTCCCAAGAAGTGCTTTCTTTATAGCCATTAAGATGGGCTCAGTAATTTTAATGATGCTCTCGCAAGAAATAAGAGTTGAAGCAAAAGAGAGCATCAAAAGCAAATAAGAAACACTTTTAAGTCTGACCCACTTCCTATGAAAAGGAATCTTGTAAATAAACAAGTCATGTAAGCATAATGCAATAAGCATAGGAAAACAAGACAAGCACAACTTCAAGATTTAAGCAAAAAGAGAGGTGTTTTAGTAACATGAAAATCCCTACAACCATATTGTCCTCTCTCATAAAGATTTTCAGTAGCATCATGAAAAAACTCAACGATATAACTATCACATGAAACATTCTTATCATGAGCTACATGCATAAAATTATTACTCTTCACATAAGCATAGTCATTACTATTATTTGTAGTGGGAGCAAATTCAATAAGATAGCTATCATTATTATTCTCATCACCATAATCATCATATATAGGAGGCATATTGTAATCATAATTAATTTTCTCCTCAATAGTAGGTGGACTGAAAATATGATAGTCATCATTGTAATCATCATATATAGGAGGTAAATTTTCTCCTCCATGCTTGGGGGACTAAAAATATCATGCTCCTCAAAACCAGCTTCCCCAAGCTTAGAATTTTCCATAGCATTAGCAACAATGGTGTTCAAAGCATTCATACTAATAACATTGTCATTAGCATGCATATAAAGTTCCATAGGTTTTTTAATTTTCTCTTCAAACACCTCATGTCCTAACTCAAGATAAATACTATAAAGATCTCTAATATTTTTGTTGTTTTCCATTAAGCCTAACTAGTGAAATAAAAACAAGAAACAAAAAGATATAATTGCAGAATCTAAAGGAAATAACTTCGAGCACTCACACACCGGCAACAGTGTTAGGAAATAGCTTAGTAGTCAGAGGATGTGAATACCTTTTACCTTACCTCCCAGAACGGCGCTTTAAAATAGCTTGATGTCTACGCACGCTTCTATTCCTGTAGACAGTGTTGGGCCTCCAAGAGCAGAGGTTTGTATAACAGCAGCAAGTTTCCCTTAAGTGAATCACCCAAGGTTTATCGAACTCAGGGAGGTAGAGGTCAAAGATATCCCTCTCAAGCAACTTTGCAATTAAGATACAAGAAGTCTCTTGTGTCCCCAACACACCTAATACACTTGTCAGATGTATAGGTGCACTAGTTCGGCGAAGAGATAGTTAAATACAAGTAATATGGATGGTTATAAGTAGTAATTGCAATCTGAAATAAAAATGGCAGCAAGCGAACATGTAGCAGAACTTGTTGGAAACGGTGTTTCAATGCTTAGAAACAAGGCCTAGGGATCATACTTTCACTAGTGGACACTCTCAACAATGATCACATAATTGAATAAATAAATGCTACTCTCAAACACTCTCTTGTTGGATAACAAACACCATTCATTGTGTAGGGCTGCAAAAGCACACCTCAAGCCGGAGTAAACAAGCTCCACAACGTCATAAAGGAATCACACACGATGCGCACACTGTCACCATCACACCATGGAGAGTAACTCCGGAGTTCATATTAAAGTAACCTCTAAAGTGCATAATAGACAAGAGTAACATCTACATATTCAACTAGATTACAAAGCTCATGATCACATAAAGATCACACCATGGGAGAGAGAGATGAACCACATAGCTACCGGTAGAGCCCTCAGCCTCGGGGGAGAACTACTCCCTCCTCATCATGGGAGACAGCAACGGCGATGAAGATGGCGGTAGAGTCGTTGGAGATGGATTCCGGGGGCACTTCCCCGTCCCGGCGGCGTGCCGGAACAGAGACTTCTGTCCGAACTTGGCTTCGCGATGGCGGCGGCTACGTAACTTTTCGTGGAGGAAGACCGGTGCTCCTAGGGTTTTTACTTCTGGGATAATATATAGGCGGAAGGGCGGCCTCGGAGGGGCCCCAGGGTGCCCTCCCCACCTGGTGGCGCGGCAGAGGGGTGGGCCGCGCCCCCTATGGTGTGGGGGCCCCTTGGCCCCCCTCTGGCCCTTCTCTGGCTCTCTGGGTCCGCCTCGGCAAAATATTGACTTCTGTCTTCGTGGGGTCCAATTCCAAGAATATTTCCTATGTAGAATTTCTGAAACCAAAAATAGCAGAAAACAGGAACTGGCGCTTCAGCATCTTGTTAATAGGTTAGTCCCGGAAAATGCATAAAAATGATATAAAGTATGAGCAAAACATGTAGGTATTGTCATAAAACTAGCATGGAACATAAGAAATTATAGATACGTTGGAGACGTATCATGCACTAGTAGAAAACATGACTTTTCTCAGGCACCTTTGGTCCCGGCGATGTTCTGGGCCAAGACCCAAGGCCTAGCCACGTCGCCCTGTAAAAGCTACAGTGTACGACACCCATAAATCCCGACTCGTAAAGACCCAAAGGTCCCGGCTCGTCTCCCAAACCGGGACTAAAGGGTTTTGCGCCACGCAGCGCCTGCGGTACCCCCTTTAATCCTGGTGCGTATTCCAAACCGGGACCTACAGTCAAACGGTTCGTTTCCCGCGGAGGCCGAATGCGCGTCGCCATTACTTGCTGCGTCGAAATCGAGCGTCGGCGTGGAATCCAAGCCGCCGGCGCGGCCAGCCACTGTTCATCCTCCTCTTCTAATTGCTTTAAAAACTCCACCATTCTTCACAATTTCCACACACACTCTCTCCATCCGGCCTCATCTCCTCATCCACCATTGCAAAAGCTAGCTCTCTCTCCCCTCTTCGTCGGTGGAGCACCTCGTGCGCGACCCGGCTCTTCGGACATGGGTGTACCACCTCAAGGCCGAAGGGATGGCGTTCAAGGTCGGTCACGCTCCGTGCAAGAATGGTGGAGAAGTGGATCCGGGGCGTGAAGAGGGACTTTCTCGACGCCGCAACGAACAAGTGCGTCGGGTTGGACTGCGAGTTCACCGACCCTCGCGTGCGTAATCAGCGCGCCGCCGTCCTTCAACTCTCGGTGGTGTCCGAGACTTTGGTGTTCCAGATTATTCATTCCGATAGAGTGCCACAACTGCTCAAGGATTTCTTGCAGGACGGGTACATCAAATTCTGCGGCGCCTCTATCGGCAATGATGTGAAAAAGCTAAGTCTCTACGGCATTCACATCACTTCTACGTACGACCTCTAGAAGGTAGTCCCGGACCCCACCACCAAGCCCACTCCAAGTCTACATGACTTGGCAAACCATTAGAACAAACCTTGAGCAGAAGAAGAAGTACAACCACAAGAAGAAGATGGATGTCGCTGCGCAAGAAAAAGAAGATGAGCTCATTTTTGGATGGGCCAATTATCCATTGAGCTACGAGCAAGTGCACTATGCAGAACTAGACTCTCGCCTGGGCTTCGAGATTGCTAGGAAGCATTGGATGCTAGTTGGATACTAGCCATGTTGATCATCTCAATATTTAGAGATGATGAGTAGTGGTGGTCTTCTATATTTGTATGAACTATGAATCGATCATTTCAATATATATGAAATATGTTTTTTTCATATATATATGAACTATGTGTCTTTCATATATATGAACTATGTGTCTTTCAATATATATGAACTATATATGTGTCTTTCAATATATATGAACTATGTGTCTTTCATATATATGAACTATGTGTCTTTCAATATATTCATTCCATGTCACCTCCTCCATGTCCATATTATAAGAATCATATATATATTCGCTACTTCACCACCTTTTTGGCGAAATCCCTCTTCGGCAAAGGAGATATCGGGGCCATGGCCAGCCCCGAGATAGGCGTCATATGCAGCGTGTTCTACACCGACATGGAGAACATGATGAACATTGGCGCCCTGCTCATTCAGCACTTCCGCTGATAGAGAGCGGCAAACTCAGGTGATAACCGTTGTGGTGGGTTAGTAAGTATTTGGTTAACAGTGAAATAGTCCAGGATAACTCATATTCAAATCACTCACATTTTTCTAATAATAAATCATATATTATTTGTCCAATTTAGGTTTACAGATTTCAAGATATTAATTATTTGGACATATTATATGAATAATGCATATATTATTTTATAATAATCATAATAATAATAAATGAATAAATACATAATTATTTCATATTCAAATCACTCACATTTTTCTAATAATAAATCATAGATTATTTGTCCAATTCCGGTTTACAGATTTCAAGATATTAATTATTTGGCCATATTTTATGAATAATGAATATATTATTTGATAATAATAAATAAATAAATAAATAAATAAATATTTCATATTCAAATCACTCACATTTTTCTAATAATAAATCATATATTATTTGTCCAATTCCGGTTTATACATTTCTAGATATTAATTATTTGGCCATATTTTATGATAATGCATATATTATTTGATAATAATAATAATAAATGAATAAATACTTAATTATTTCATATTCAAATCACTCACATTTTCTAATAATAAATCATATATTATTTGTCCAATTCCGATTTATAGATTTCAAGATATTGATTATTTGGCCATATTATATGACTAATGCGTACATTATTTGATAATAATAATAAATAAGCAAATACATAATTATTTCATATTAAATCACACACATTTTTCTAATAATAAATCATATATTATTTGTCCAATTCCATTTTATAGATTTCAAGATATGAATTATTTGGCCATATTATATGAATAATGCATATATTATTTGATAATAATAATAATAAATGAATAAATACATAATTATTTATATTCAAATCACTCACATTTTTCTAATAATAAATCATATATTATTTGTCGAATTTTGGTTTACGGATTTCAAGATATTAATTATTTGACCATATTATATGAATAATGCATATATTATTTTACAATAATAAAATTAATAAATACATAATTATTTCATATTCAAATCACTCACATTTTTCTAATAATAAATCATATATTATTTGTCCAATTCCGGTTTATAGATTTCAAGATATTAATTATTTGGCCATCTTATATGAATAATGCATATATTATTTGATAATAATAATAATAAATTATTAAATACATAATTATTTAATATTCAAATCAATCACATTTTTCTAATAATAAATCATATATTATTTGTCCAATTCTGGTTTACGGATTGTTTTTTGTTTCAAAAAATACAGAAATGTGACACAATGGTATAAGAGTTAATAGGATTGATAGGGTAGTATTTACAACAAGGTACAATCACATTCGCGGGAGCGCAGCAGGAAAGAACCAAGGAGTTAATCGTGCTGAGGGTGGAGTAATGTGCGGATGGGTGATCGACCGAGAAGTGATGACCAAGTCTACAAGTTGACTACATATTAAGTGTAATTAGTATTTAAAATGGTCCAAGTGAGAGAGTAACAAGTCAAACAAAAATAAAAAATAAAATTAGAAAAATGAAAAACATAATTATTGAAAATAATATCTAGTCGCGGTTGGGATTACGGGCAGGACTAAAGGTTCTCCAGCCCAAACCCTGTATCGCAGCCATGTGGAGGGCCATTTATCGCGGCTGGTAACTGTGCCGCGACTAAAGGCTTCGCTTTTAGTCCCGCCTAATTAGTCGCGGTTGGACAACTGGGACCAAAGGCCCTTACGATGGGGGACTGAAGACCCTGTCTCCACTAGTGGTGATACCTTCTGTGACATCTCAGACAAGTCTGATATCAAGTAACAAAGGGAATATGACTCGATGTTTGCGGTTCAACGACTTTATATATTCATAGAATACACGGGGATCATTATGGTTCTCCAGAACCCCGTGGTGATCATTGATCGGAGAGGCGCCTCGATCATGTTTGTGTCATTCTCAAACCGTAGGGAAACATACTTAGGGTTCAATAAAACTTCAAATGGTTTTCGATTCATTGGAAACACCGAAGAATAGAGAAGAGAGAACTGGAAAGGGTTCCGGGAGAATCAGAAGGATGTTCGGAGTGGTTCGGGAGGTGTCTCGGATAATCGGGAATGAAATAATATGTATTACCTATTAATTAAGTGAACTAATATTTAACTGTATGTTCTTTATTAATTAAAAGGTGATACACACCTTAATGGGCACCTTTCGGAGGGAGCCAATTAAGTGGTCGGCCACCCCCTTAGGCCCACCCCCTTAGGCCCAGCCGGCCACACCCTACCTCCTTTTGGTCCCACATTGCCTAGCTTCCCCCCCCCCCCCCCCCCCCCCTTCCCCGTATATATAGTGGGGCATGTGGAGAGGAGAACACAAAATGTACATAGAAAAAGGGCAATTCCCTTAAGGGAAAGGAGAGCCCCATTGGGCACGTCTCCTCCCTCCCTCTCTATCTAGTTCTCTCTCCCGCACACGGTTCCTCGAAGAGCTGCGCACGGAGGGAGTCTACTCCACCCAGTACGCGGGACCCTGCTGGTATCCATTTCCAGAAGATCTACTTCCGCACCTCTGCACGGAGACGGGAGAGTCGTTGAGCACCGTATGTGTGCAAAGCTACGAGCTGTTAAACTTGCTTCACTTGACGTCGTACGAGGAGGGCTGCACTCGACCATGAGGTCAGCGATGAAGTACGACTACATCATCCACGTTCTAGCGGAATGTTAGCCGCTTTCGGTCTAAAATGGTACGTAACCGAAACCATCTCCGTCACAACATTACTCTAATATAGATCTCGGCAAGCAGGATGCGCTAGTTAGAATTTTTTTTTCTACGAACCCCTACATTTCACTTTATGAGTAGCCTGCTAGGTCTTCAAAGTAAGCCTCCAAATGGCGCATTGAAGCTAACCAGGGAAGGTCGCACGATGGCAATAGTTAGATGAATAAATAATGTTACTGTGCTTGCACTAAATGATAATGTTGTGTTCATCGGAGATCTACAAAGGTGTGCTAGCACATTAGAAGTAGAGGCATTGCACCAACTAGATATGTGTGTTTTGCAATCGTGCGCTGTCGTCCATGCCTTTTAGGGGAGGTGGAAGTGAAGAGCAGGGCACCCTTTGCCACATAAAATGGTATGTTCAACCCATGTTCTAGATTTTGAGGTATAACTTTTTCTACATCCAAAGAAAGTACTCCCTCCGTCTCAAAAACAAAAAATTCACAGATTTGTCTAAGGATGGTGGTCGCTAGGGGAACTCCAGTGCTCGTAGCGGTCGTCTTTACTCAAACTCAGGGCGTTACACAACCTTGGTGCCTTGGGAAGCATACAATCAAACCCATCATGATACATCAGGTGCTAATATGGCATTGGTATGTATATAAGGACAACATTTGTTGAATTAACCACATTAAAATCCTGCACATATTGTTATAGTTAAAATCCTGCAAGTAAATTGTCACCCCCCCAAACCACGACCTGGCAGAATGACAGACGCCGTATGCTTTATGATTTGAAGGAACCATAAGCATACAAGGCTAAATAGTGAAATATATTGACAAATGCCAAACAAGATCTCCACTTTATTCATTATCAAATATTACAATTTATTCTATTACAGTACATCGGTACATCCTTTACTCTTCTTTATCACCAGCTACGAGATATCTTCTCCTCCACTTTTTTACTAGGCAAAATTGTTACCCTTAACAACCGATGCTCGCCGTTATTTATTTGTTCTGCGCATACCAGATAAATTAAAGGAAATGAGTATGTCAAACATACTCAGCAAGATAAACTATTTATCATCAAATAGAGCCGTGATATGCATCAGTCCAAACACCGCCATCTTACCAGCGGAAAGCATTGTCATATTCAGCTAACAAAAAAACATCGAAATCAACTTATGTTTAATATTTTACTCTGCGGAGTTTTAGTAAGCCAACTATCATAATCTCCACCTTCTGATAATACCCCTGTCTGGGGCAACGCCACCGAGTCCCCTACTTGTGTGAGACAATCCCATCTCACACTAATACCGGCATAACCGCGTATCGCTATTTCAGGTATCGGTCGTCCCAGGCTAGGTATATCAGTCCATCCGATTATGACAAATTGCCTCACCAATCTTATTATTCAACATTTCGAATTACCAAATGCACATTGCACAATTGACAAAACTAGTTACTTTTGCAGGTACGTGCTCCTTATGCAAGGTAACATGTAAAACGTCCAAGTGCACAATGAATAATCTTAATTAGCAACCACTCAGAAGACATACAAAACAGATGCACAGCTAGCTAGCCATTAAAATCATCCAAGAAAATATACAGATGAACAAAGCAGTGTTCTGGTATAGGCAGCTTGCCTTATTTCCTTGACGATAAAACCTCGGCCTCCTCCGTACCTAATCATATTGAATATGTATAAGTTTCCATGCAGGTAGGTGCTACATCATCTTCTAATATTTAATTAGAAGTGAAACTGATTTAAGTAAGTTCGTTTGTGCTTTCAGGCCTGGTTGCACTCTTGGCTTATACAATTCCTTAGTTACAAGTATAATAAGCACTTGTGTAGAAGATTCATCAGACTAATGCTAGGATCTGACATATTTATTGGTGTATGTGTGCATATACGTACACATGTATGACATGCTCGTGTCGCGGCCATTTCCGGATTGCCAGTAATGTCTGGAGGGGAAGCTATAGCTGTTGTACTGACCCCAGGCGATCGATTGACTCTAAGTAGAAATCAAGTTTCACAAGTTTAAGTGTTTGCCTCTTTGGCATGTCTAGCTAGTTTATTCAGTTGCTAAGAATATTAGGGACATGTTAAATTTCTCTCAGAGTTCATACGACAGCTATGTGTCTCCAGGATGAGATAATTTAAATTAAGATACTAGTGAATGCCTGTCAAAAAAAAAAGATACTAGTGAATGGAGGCATCGATCGCATCCATACTGTGCTGACCAATTGCTCTAGCCGACTATGAAACTAACTAGGAAAAATCCACTAAACTTTTGGTAGAGCTGACAGTAGAAGCTAAGAGCATCCCCACTCGTTGGCGCTCCCTACGCCCAAATCCGGCGAAATTTTCGTTCGGATTGGAGGAAAATTTGGCCTGGGGAGCGCCGAAGTTCCAGCCGTCCCCCCGGCAGAAAATCCCCAACCTCGACCACTTGACATATTTCAAACAAATTCGACATAAAATTTAACAAGTTCAGCGAGCAAGAGTCAGAAAATTGCTGAAACAAATTCGGCGATAATCAGTACAATGTTTAACAAGTGCTGAAACAAATAAAGCACACAATTTCACAATTTTTGAAACACATTATGACAGACTAGTTGGCGTCGGCGTTGGCGTTGCCTCGGAGCGTCCATATGTGCTCCCCACCAGATCATCTTGCAGCTGCTGATGCATTGTAGAGTCTCGAATCTCCTGGCGCATAGCAACGAAGGCGGCCCATGATGGAGGTACCTGGTGATTAGGCTGTGCAGGAGAACCCTCTCTCTCATATGGTGCTTGTTGCTCAACCAGAGGAACCGGATGTTTTCGCTCATTTTCAATAATCATATTATGTAAGCACACACAACAATTCATCACCTCCCACATCTGATCTTTGAACCAAGTCATAGCGGGGAACCGGACGACAGCAAATCTCTGCTGGAGGACACCAAATGCACGCTCGACGTCTTTTCGGCAAGCTTCTTGTTTCTTGACTAACTCGCAAAGTTTGGGGGTGCTAGGTTTCGAGATAGTCTTCACAAATGTTGCCCACTTTGGATAGATACCGTCTGCAAGGTAGTATCTTTTGTTGTAGTGCTGACCATTCATCACATAGTTCACCGGGGGAGCATGACCCTCAACAAGCTTGGAAAAGATCGGGGAGCAGTTTAGGACGTTGATGTCATTATTGGATCCAGGCATACCAAAGAAAGAGTGCCAAATCCAGAGATCATGGGTAGCCACTGCTTCAAGTATCACAGTGCAGCCGTTTTTGTGACCCTTGTACATTCCCTGCCACGCAAACGAACAGTTCTTCCATTTCCAATGCATGCAGTCAATGCTTCAAAGCATCACTGGAAAACCCCTAGCTTCATTTGTTGCAAGGATCCTCTGAGTGTCTTCGACAGTGGGTGATCTCAAGTAAAAGTCCCCGAACACTGCTATGACGGCCCTGCAGAACCGGTAGAAACAATCAAGGGCGGTGGACTCCGCCATCCGAAGATAGTCATCTGCACCATCACCGGGAGCTCCCAAAGCCAGCATCCTCATAGCCACTGTGCACTTCTGCAGTGACGAAAATCCAACCAAGCCAGTGCAATCCGCTCTGCATTTGAAGTAGGGGTCAAAGTCTCGGATGGCATACACAATTTGCAGAAATAGCTTTCTGCTCATCCTGAAACGACGCCTGAAAATAGTCTCACCGTGCAATGGATTTTCGGCGAAGTAGTCGGCGTACAACATGCAGTAGCCCTCCATTCGCTGTCTCGGCTTGCACTTCCAGCGACCTGGTGCCGACCCACCACGTAGACCAGTTGCCACCCCGGCGTACAGGCTTGATAAGCAACCGAGGATCAGCATGTGCTCCTCGTCTTGGGCAGTGGCTGCCATCTCTTCTCGCATAAGCTCGACGAACATATGCTCCTCCTCTTCGTCCGAGTCCATGGCCGACGAGGAAATGGACGAACACCTGACGGGCGTGGTCGAGGCAACCCGAGCCGCAAACGACGAGGAGTAGGCCGTCGTCGGAAAACAGGCCGGCGGAGGAGCAGCCAGATAGGCCGTCGTCGAAAGACGGCGGAATATAGGCAGGTGGGGGAGGAGGGGCGGCGGAATCTGGGCAACAAGCCGGCGGGGGGGGGGGGGGGTGACGGCGGCGAGAGAGATACGAGGGGTGGGGGAGATTTTGAGCGAGGTGGCGGTGGGGTTCGTGTGTCTAGTCACCGACAGAGCGGGCCCTTCCCCGCTTTTCACTCGTCCGGACTCCCCGATAGATCCCCGGGGGACCGGGGTTGGTGTGGGCTCGCCGGATGGATGAAGGGCCAAATCCGGACGAAAACGAGAAACCGGGGGCGCGACTGGGCCGAATTTCGCCATCCGGATGGAAAAAACGTTGCTCGGGGGCCTCGTCGGGGAGACGAGTGGGGATGCTCTAACCTTTCCTTGACAGTCCTTGTATCACCTCTTCCGCTAGCTCTGAATCGATCCGACGCCTCCTCGAATCTACTATTACTACTAGCTACTTTCCAACCTCGAAGTTTCAGAGAAGAGAATGGACAGAGATTTGGTGCACATGAGCACCACTGATCTTATTTTTTAAATAAATAAAAAGTCATATTTTTGAGTTTTAAAAAATTCTGAAGAAAAAATCTGCATATAGCCAATAATGTATCCCACAAATTTGGGGTTGAGATTTTGCATGATTGTGAGATGTATCAATAAAAGCCTGCAAAATTATTTTCAAATTTTATAATAACTTATAAACTTTTATATATATTTTTTAAAAATAACGAGAGCACTGGAACTCGGGAGCCAAAAACACTTTTCAAGAATGTTTCACTAGTTACTGAGCAGAAGAGCCTCGTACACGACAGGGCTCAAAAAGCTTAAGCTAGAAGGGATATAAGTATGCAGGTGTTGACCGAGTGGATAGGCACAACGGAGATATTTTCTTGTGCTTTAGAATTAGAGCATCCAGCCGTCTCTCCGACGAGGCCCCAGGATCACGTTTTGTTATTCGGATGGACGAAAACGGTCCAGTCACACCCCCGGTTCCTCGTTTTCGACCGGAATAGGCCTTTCATCCGTCTGGAGAGCCCAGACCATCCCCGGCCCCCCGGGGAGCGCTCGGGGACTCCGGACGAAACAAAAGCGCGGGAAACGCCGAGGAAACTTCCCGCGCGTCTGGTGGCCCCAACTTGTCAGCGAGAGACACCGATCGTCGTCCTCATCGCATCGTCTTCCGCGCGCTGTAAAAGCCTGCCGCCGGTCAGTATACGCCGGACGCGTAGCTTCCACGCGGCGAGTTCATGCCGTCGCCTCGGTATCACGCGCGCCTACCTCTATTTATCGCCGAAGTACCGCGTCGTCCACGCATTCACCTCGCTCCACCTTCCCCAAATCTTCCCCGAGCTCGAACCAACCAGCGGCGATCAAGCAATAGCGAACGACGGCACGGCCAACAATGGCTTCGGCCGCCGTTCTCTCCACCAATGGGAGGGGCGGCTCCTCGACATGGCGGGCTACCCGGCGCCGCCGGATTTCCGCGCGCCGGGAGGATGGAGACTAAGCGCGGGCGGCATGCCGATCCCGCCGCCGCCAATGGGTCGGGCCGCCCTGGAGGCGGAGATCGAGGCAGTGCTCGCGACGTTCACCGATGAGCAGCGTGCGGAGCCGTGCTTCTTCCCCGATGCGTACGACTCGTGGACCGAGTTCTTCCGGCGCAGGTACGAGCGCGAACTCGCCGCATATGACGGCCCTCCTCCTCCTGCAAGGAACAACGCCGCCGGCCGCCGCTGGTGGTGGAGCGCGCCTGGACGCACCCTCCCGAATGTGCTCGCGCACATCGAGGGCGGGAATTACCCCATCCTAGAAATACCGCCGCCAGAGGCGGCTACCGTGTCGCGCCGGCACGGTAGCTCCTGGATGCCGAGGAGGATGGCTTCGTCCTCCTCGTCTGGATCAAGGTCGGCGTCCAGGTCCGGCGGGTCGACGCCGGTTTTCGTCAAGAAGGAGCCGTCGTCTCCGTCGACGCCGGCATTCATCAAGAAGGAACCGGCGTCTCCACTGCCGACCAGAGGGCGCAGCAGCGGCGCCCTCGTCATCCGCGACAAACCCTCCTTTCCGCAGCGCGGGCGGAAGATGAAGTCGGCGAAAAAGGAGGCCACCGCGGCCGCTGCCAACCAGCTCGCCGAGGAGGAGGCGAAGCGCGCGGAGGACGCCGCGGTGGCGGAGGTGATCGCCAGGTCGCTGAAGGACCTGGTGCCCGCCGACCACATCCTCCCAATCGACGCCGCACTGGAGTGGTCCAGGCGCGACTGGGAGCGCCAGGAGGCGGTGCAGCAGCGGCGACTGCTGGATCTGGCCGCCGCGCGTCAACTCACCGCCCGCGCCGCCGCACCAGCCGCCGGAAGGAACGCCGCGCCCAGGGAGGTGATCAAGCTCAAGGAGAGCAGCGACGACGACATCTACCGGCCGTCGCCGCCACGCGCTGGCGACGCTGGCCAGGGTACGAGCCGCTGGTACGAGCCGCCGCCGCCCCAGGACTCCGCCGGCTCGAGCAACGACGACAACGGCGGCGACTACACGGCCTTCTACCGCCATTTCGGCATGTAGGAGGCCGGTTTTAGTTTAAGTTTATGTTATCCCAGCGCCGAATTCAAATATATGTACGAATTCGGCCTATTTATGTACGAACTCGACTCTATATGTTAAATATCATTAAATTTCGCTTATGTTTGAACGAGCTTCGCCCAATTTTATCTGAATTCGCCGTATTACGTCAAAGTACTTTCATCTATCCTAGGCTCGCGGCTGGGAAAATGGACCTCCTCGGGTCAATTTTTATATCCATCCGGCGCTATTTAGCGCCGGATTTGGGCCTGGGGAGCCCAACGGGTGGAGATGCTCAGAGCATCTCCACTCGTCCCCCCGACGAGGCCCCCGAGCGACGTTTTTTCCATCTGGACGGCGTAAATCGGCCCAGTCGCGCCCCCGGTTCCTCGTTTTCGTCCGGATTTGGCCCTTCATCCATCCGGCGAGCCCACGCCATCCCCGGCCCCCCGGGGCGCGCTCGGGGACTCCGGACGAAAGATTTTGGCGCGAACCGTCGTGTGGACCCGCGAAGTCGGCGACAGGAAAACCAAATCCTGTCGATTTTCCCTCCAATTTGCTTGCATATCCCCATTCCCTCCAATTTGCTTGCATATCCCCATTCTCTCCCGCCGAATTTGTCCATTCTCCTAGTCTTCCAGTTCCAGTTCCCGGCGGCGTCTTCTCGTCCACCACCGCTCTCCTCTCCTCCTCGTCTTCTCGTCCACCACAATGCCGCCGAAGGCGACGACGAGGAAGCCGCGGGCGAAGAAGGAGCGGCCGCCGGGCATGACGAACGCACAGTGGGCGGCGGATGAGAAACGGCGCGAGGTGGAAACAAGCGGCAGGGCGGAGAGGGTGAAAAAAGCCGCCGCAAAGAGGGCGGCGGCGGCGGCCCAGGACGAACAAGCGAGGAAGATCAGCATGGCCTTGAGCGGCGGCGGCGGTGCCATGTTCCCCGGCCAATGGCCGGCGCAAGGTACAAGCAGTTCCCCGTCGTCCTTCTCCCCTTCGATGTACTCGCCGTCGCCGCCTGCCATGTTCCAAGAGGGCGCCTACGTCCAACCGTCCAGGTTCACGCCCGAGCTTGACGTCGGCAGCGGCGGCCAGTTCGAGGGCACCTCGCCGGTCATGCGACGAGGGCCGCTCCCGTTCGGCGCGATGGCGGCGCCGAACGAAGAGGAGATCCACGAGATGATCACCTCCGGCTCTATGGCCGCCGCTGCGAGCCCGGGGTTCTTCATGGCCGCCGCCGCGAGCCCGGGGTTCTTCACGCAAGAGGAGGCGAGGGCGACGGCAGCTGTGGCGGCGCGCAACGAGTATGTGGAGGATGTGGCCGACGGAAGCCAAGCCGTCGAAGAAGAAGACGAAGAAGAAGAAGAGCCAACTCATGTCGCCGCCAACCTGTCGAAGGGGAAGAAGAAGAGGAAGAAGGACTCGCCGCCTGCCGAACCGCGTATCAAATGGACGCCGAAGGAAGAGGAGTGCCTCGCCGAAGCTTGGATGACCGTGTCCATGAACGGCATAAACGGGGCCAATCAGACGTTCGACACATATTGGCTTCGAGTGAAGCAGGCGTACGAGGAACGCAAACTCGTCGATCCCTACTTCAACAAGACGAACATGAACGTGTACCGGGGAGACAAGGCAATGGCCACCCATTGGGGGATCATGCAGACGGCGTGCAGCAAATGGCACGGCATACAGGAGGAGGTCGAAGAACGGCCGATCAGCGGCCAGGACTTGGAGCAAAAGGTATGCTCCGTCGACCCTGCATCACCGAGGTACATCGTCGTGAGCTGACCCGTATCGCCGTACTCTTTTCCCCCAGCTGCGCCGTGCTTTGGACATGTACTCGAACGACACCGGCATGCAGTTCAAGTTCCTGAACGTCTACGCCCGCCTCGAGAACTGCGAGAAGTGGAAGGAAACCCGCACGACCCTCTCGAAGAGCAAGACCGAGCCGTACAACCCCGACGCTCCGGCGGCTGGCGCGGCGGAAGGGCGCCCTGAACAAGGCCAGAAGAAGCTCAAAGAGCTGAAAAAGACGGGCAATCCCGCCGACAGGATGCATGCGTCGATCGACAAGTGCTGGGCCGACTTGAGGTCGCACGCCGACGGGAGGAACGACAAGTTCGACGGCAGGTGGCGGGAGATGCTCGCCAACCAAGGTGTCCGGATCGCCCTGCTGAAGACGACGGCAGCGGCGAAGAAGAGGAACACAGACTTGGCGTTCCTGATGGGCGGCGGCAAAATGGAACTGATGGACGACGAGACGAGGAATTGGTACTAGGGCCACCGCAGCGACATCCTCCGAGCCACTCCGGCCAGTCCTTCGTCGTCTCCGCCGGCTCCTACCTCGGCTTCCTCACCGTCGTCCACTGCCGCTGCTTCGACGTCCACTGCCGCAGCTTCGTCGTCGACTGCCGCAGCCGCTTCGGCCACGGCGTGTGCGGAAACTGGTCCGTCGGACACCGCCGTGCCGGCCGGGACTGCCGATGAGCCTGTTTCCGTGTAATTTCCCTCCGATCGCCGATCTGTGGCTGATCCTTTTGCCCCTTTTGCCGATCAACTGGCCGTACTTGTAGCGCGGGACGACGCTTTGTTTGAATTTAAACTATGTCCGCCGAACTCCGGGTGGACGACTGGAAATACGGTACTCCCCACGACTTAATTTCGTCCAATCCGACGGTTGTTTCGTCCGGATTTCACCGTGGGGAGCGCCAACGATACCTCCAGGTCAAGCAAAGTCTGCGGGAGGTGGTACTGGTGCCGTTCCCATCTTGGTAGACTTTTATTTTCTTATTTACCTACACAAGTCTGATGTAATTATGCATGCATTAGAACCAATTATCTCATTTTCATATTATATACTGTCGCAGGGATATTTGATGCCATTTTTTTCTCAGAATTAGGAAGTAACCTTATCATAATAATCTGGGTTACTACATAAATTGTATAAAAGAAAGTTAAATAAAATATTCAGCGTCTCCGTTTCTAGATAAAGCTGAGCAAGTTAATTTTAGAACGAATGGAGTAGCATATTTTTCTAGTTTCATTCACGTGCGTTGCCATATGCCAATAATTTTTTATCTAGATATACCACCTCCGTTTCATGGAATAAGGGCGCACACGTATTCTGAGATGAACTTTGACCATAAAAGTTGAGCAACAAAATGTTGATTATATTATATGTAATTAGTATCGTTAGGTTCGTATTGAAAAATACTTTTTAATGATACTAATTTCATACAAATAATATTTATCTATTTGAAGTTATTCTTGATTAAACAAAAAACACATAAAACGAGAGCGCCTTATTCCTTGAAACGAAGGTAGTATTGATCATAACATCTGTAACTCACGACATATGCATCCTCTATTTGACCATCCTCCTTAGCTCTGTTGATGATAATAATAGCTAATATGTCGGCAACACTATTAAACAAAATATGCGATATAGGATCACATTGTCTAAGACCTTTATGTGTTTGAAAATAATGTGCAATATCATCGTTCACTCTGATACCTACACTCTCTCGGCTGACATATTCTTGAAACCAATGATGCCACTTTGGGTCAAAACCTTTCGAATGCAAAGCTTGTTGCAAGAAAGCCCAACTCACTTTATCAAAGGATTTTTAAAATACATTTTAAGAAGAATGCTATTTATTTTTATTCCTATGAAGTTCATGAATGGTTTCATGAAGAATTATGAAAACCTTCAAGATATGTCTCTCTTTCATAAAAGTCGACTGCGTCGGTCTAACAATCATATGTGTGTTCTCCATAACACGATTAGTACCGATCTTAGTAAAGATCTAAAACTTAAATTAAGTAAACAAATAGGTCTGCTGGATTTGAATCACATTTTATTTCTTAGGTAACCAAATAATGGTTCCAAAATCAAGAAGAAACTAATGTAACTCTCCTCGAAAGATCGAAAGATAGCCATTAAATCTTTCTTAATCACTCCTATAAATACTGATAGAGTGTATTGAAAGTTCTTCTAATCACTAGTAGAGAACATACCTTTTGTCCAGCACCCATGGGAGCAACAGTTCCGGTTTTAAAACGAGCCGGGACAAGTGGGGGGCATTGGTCCCGGTTCGTTCGGTGCAGAGCAACCCCACCCTCTGGTCCCGGTCCGTTTGGGGCCTTTGGTCCCGGTTTGTATTACAAATCGGGACTAAAGGGGCTGCGGCAGGGCACGGCATGTCGTGCCAGACCTCGAAACCCTTTGGTCCCGGTTTGTATTACCAACCGGGACCAGAGGCCTACCCTTTGGTCCCGGTTTACCTTACCAACCGGGACCATGTGCCAATCTGCCTACATATACCTTGCCCCTGCCCAAGTATGAGCCACACTTAGCCATTTTTCACTTGTTAGCACAAGAGGGGTGTATGTTGCTTTGCCCTCTTCATATGCACAAGAGGTGTTCGATGAAATGCCTAAGAGATTTTGCCACTTGAGTTCACACAAAACAAGCCACACTTAACTGTCTTTTTTCTTCTCCATCGAGGTTAACAACTGTATCCTTTCATCTGTCATCGATAAAATGCATGTGTATATATATATACATCATTTCACTAAGCATGTTGTTCTGTAATGGTTTTTGATAAGCTTAATTATATCATGCAGATGAATCGGCAATAGATGTACATCGACCGACGCTTCGATGAGTTCACTTCGGGCCTGAGTAATTTTATCGCCGTGGCTGAGGCAAACAAACATGGTGGCTTTATGTATGGTCCATGTGTTGAGTGTAAGAATGTCGTAAATTACTCTTCATCGATTACCATTCGATCACAGCCACCTGTTGCGGTCCGGTTTCATGCCCCAGTACAATTGTTGGACCAAGCACGGAGAAAGAGGGGTTATGATGGAAGACAATGAAGAAGAAGAAGAAGAAGAGGATGATGATAGCTATCCCATGTCCCCTGAACACGGCGATACTGCAGAGGGGGGTTGTTTTCCATCAATGAAGCAGAAGATCAAGAGGCACCAGATGAGCCTGCTGATGATCTTGGTCGGGTCATTGCTGATGCAAGGAGAGAATGTGAAACTGAAAAGGGAAGGTTGGACTTCGACCAGATGTTAGAGGATCACAAAAAATTGTTATACCCAACTTGCGGAGATGGCCATAAAAAGCTAGGTAGCACGCTGAAATTGTTGCAATGGAAGGCAGAGAACGGTGTCACTGACTCAGAATTTGAAAAGTTGCTAAAAATAATTAAGAAGAAGCTTCCAAGGGGTAACGAATTGCCCGCCAGTACGTACGAAGCGAAGAAGGTTGTATGCCCTCTAGGATTAGATGTGCAAAAGATACATGCATGCATTAATGACTGCATCCTCTACCGCGGTGAGTACGAGAATTTGGATGCATGCCCGGTGTGCACTGCATTGCGGTATAATGTCAGACGAGATGACCGAGGTGATATTGAGGGAAATCGCCCCAGGAAGAGGGTTCCTGCCAATGTTATGTGGTATGCTCCTATAATATCACGGCTGAAACGCTTGTTAAGAAATAAAGAGCATGCTAGGTTGTTCTGATGGCACAAAGAAGACCGTAAAAAAGACAAGATGTTGAGACACCCTGCTGATGGGTCCCTGATACGTTTCCAACGTACCTATAATTTCTGATGTTCCATGCTTGTTTTATGACAATACTTACATGTTTTGCTTGCACTTTATAATGTTTTTATGCATTTTATGGAACTAACCTATTAACGAGATGCCGAAGGGCCAGTTGTTGTTTTCTGTTGTTTTTGGTTCCAGAAAGGCTGTTCGGGCAATATTCTCGGAATTCGACGAAATCAACGCCCAGAACCTTATTTTTCCCGGAACCTTCCAGAAAGTCAGAGGGGGGCCAGAGGGGAGCCCTGGGGGCCCCACACAACAGGGCCGCGTGGGCTCCACCCTGGCCGCGCCGGCCTATGGGGAGGAGGCCCCGTGGCCCCTCCGACTCCGACTCTTCGCCTATTTAAGCCGTCCTGACCTAAAACATCGAGACCGATTGACGAAACTCCAGAAAGACTCCAGGGGCGCCGCCACCATCGCGAAACTCCAATTCGGGGGACAGAAGTCTCTGTTCCGGCACCCTGCCGGGACGGGGAAGTGCCCCCGGAAGCCATCTCCATCGACGCCACCGCCTCCATCATGCTCCGTGAGTAGTTCCCCCATGGACTACGGGTTCTAGCTGTAGCTAGTTGGTATTCTCTCCCCATGTACTTCAATACAATGATCTCATGAGCTGCCTTACATGATTGAGATTCATCTGATGTAATCGGTGTTGTGTTTGTTCGGATCCGATGGATTGTTACATTATGATTAGTCTATCTATATAAGTTTGTGAAGTTATTGTTGCTGCGATCTTGTTGTGTCTAATGCTTGTCACTAGAGCCCGAGTGGCATGATCTTAGATTTAAGCTCTATACTTATTGCTTAGATTGTATCTACAAGTTGTATGCACATGTCTATATCCGGAACCAAAGGCCCCAAAGTGACAGAAATTGGTACAACTGGAGGGGAAGGCTTAGATATGAGGATCACATGTTTTCACGGAGTGTTAATGCTTTGCTCCGGTGCTCTATTAAAAGGAGTACCTTAATTTCCAGTAGATTCCCTAGAGGCCTGGCTGCCACCGGCTGGTAGGACAAAAGATGTTGTACAAGTTTCTCATTGCGAGCACGTATGACTATATATGGAAAACATGCCTACATGATTAATAATCTTGATGTTCTGTCTTAATGCTATTTCAATCCTATCAATTGCCCAATTGTAATTTGTTCACCCAACACTTGTTATTGGAGAGTTACCACTAGTGTAGATAGCTGGGAACCCCGGTCCATCTCTCATCATCATATACTCGGTCCTATATGTCATTGGAAGTAGTATCAACTATTTTCTGGTGCCATTGCTCTCATATTACTGCTACTGCTGCTGCGTTACTGTTAGTACTGCTCTCATATTACTGCTGCTTTCACATCACCCCTGTTACTAGTGCTTTTCCAGGTGCAGCTGAATTGACAACTCAGTTGTTAAGGCTTATATGTATTCTTTACCTCCCCTTGTGTCGAATCAATAAATTTGGGTTTTACTTCCCTCGAAGACTGTTGCGATCCCCTATACTTGTGGGTTATCAAGACTATTTTCTGGCGCCGTTGCCGGGGAGGCATAGCTCTACTCATAAGTTCACCTGGGGAGTACACTCTACCTCTCTCTCTGTTTTGTTTTATTTTGTTTTGCTTAGTTTACTTTTGTCTAGTTTATTTGTGCTTAGTTTATTTCTGTCTAGTATTACTTTGCTTAGTTTACTTTTGTCTAGTTTGTTTTTGTTTTGTTTTACTTTTCACATATACCCAAAAAGCCATAAAAATTTGAAAAACCTAAAAATTAAAAACTGTTGTTATGGGAGAACCCACAACCTATTTGGAGCTTATAGAATTATATAATAATTATAGAGAATCAAGAACGGGAAAAGTTATGAGTGCTGTGATAGAAAAATTGAATACAATTGCTAAAATCTTGCTTAAACGCCATGATATAAACTGTTGCTCTCAACATGATACTAAACATCTTAAATTTCAATGTGGCTTTAGTGAGGAAGTTTTAATTAAGAAATATAATTGGAATAGCTATATTCATCTTGGGTTCGAAGAGGTAGAACAATTTGTCATATTTATGGGAGCCTCTGAGATAGAATCCTTCATGGCTAAAAATTATGAAACTTGTGTTGTTTGTAAGGACCTTAAAGATTATGTCTCTTCTATCCTTAATTTTTGCATAGAAAGCTACAGTGATAATCCTTATATCATTGATTATAAAGAGAGACTCATTAATGCACAAGAATGCACTCACAATTTGCAGGAACCTGTGGAAGAAGAAATTGATGAACCTGAAAGCTCATTGGATGAAAAAGAGGAGGAAATTGATGAACCTGAAAGCTCATTGGATGAAAAAGAAGAGGAGAGTGATGAACAAAAGGAGGAAGAATGGATTAGCTACCCATGCCAACCTTCTAATGAGAGTAACTCTTTATCTCTTACACTATTTGATTGTCCTCCATGCTTACCGAAGGAGGATGAATGTTATGTTCCTGTGGATTCTATTGAAATATTCCCTATGAGTAAAACTTGAGAGAATAATTATGCTCATGTTATCTATGATAATCCATGCTATTTTGATAAATCTTATGATAATGCTTTGTTTGTGCCTGATGTCGATATGCATGGTACTAAAGAGTTTTGCTTGGCAAATGTTTATGATAAATCTCTAGATGATGGTCCTATGTTAATTGATAATATTAATTGTACTACTAATGAAAATGGGATTGGAAAGGTCTTGACTTTATCTAGGAGTCCCATATCTCTTGAGATTGATCAATCATCTTATTATATTATTGATAAAAGTGGATTCGAAAGTTTTAATCCCACTATTTTTGAGCTTGATAAAAATTATATGTTTATGGATCATGAAAAGTATGCTGCATGTGATAGTTATATTGTTGAGTTTATCCATGAAGCTACTGAAAATTATTATGAGAGAGGAAAATATGGTTGTAGAAATTTGCATGGTACTAAAACACCTCTCTATATGCTGAAAATTTTGAAGTTATTCTTGTTTTATCTTCTTATGCTTGTCACTTTGTTCTTCATGAATCTATTTGTGTACAAGATTCCTATGCATAGGAAGAGGGTCAGACTTAAATGTGTTTTGAACTTGCTTTTTGATGCTCTCTTTTGCTTCAACTCTCATCTTTATGTGAGCATCATTAAAATTGCTGAGCCCATCTTAATGGCTATAAAGAAAGCACTTCTTGGGAGATAACCCATGTCTTTATTTTGCTACTGTTTTGTTGTGTCTTGGAAGTTGTTACTACTGTAGCAACCTCTCCTTATCTTTATTTTATTGCAATGTTGTGCCAAGTAAAGTCTCTAATAGGAAGTTGATGCTAGATTTGGATTTCTGCGCAGAAACATATTTCTATCTGTCACGAATTTGGGCAGGGCTCTCTGTAGGTAACTCATAAAAATCTGCCAATTTACGTGCGTGTCCTCAGATATGTACGCAACTTTCATTAGTTTTGAGTTTTCTGATTTGAGCAACGGAAGTACCTTTTAAAAATTCGTGTTTACTAGCTGTTCTGTTTTGACAGATTCTGTCTCTGTTTTTTGCATTGTCTCTTGTGGACTTTAAGTGAGGCTTTCTAGACGTGGAGAGCTGTAGCAAATGTTTTATTGAGTTCTTGCAATGTGTCACTACAGGACTAAAGTGGATTAAAGTTTTTTTGAGTACTAACCCCTCTAATGAAGTTTATGAGAAGTTTGGTGTGAAGGAAGTTTTTGTTGACGTCAGAAACCCACCGGCGGGCAGCGACGGGCAACACCGTAGAGCCGGGAACAACCTAGGGCTGCGGCTGGCCGAGGTCCCTCCGAGCGACGGCCCGCAAAGCCTTCTGGTCACACGTCCGATGCTGATGCAAGGGCGTGCCACCTGACCTATACCTGGTCAGGAAGGTGATGGAGATGCCTCGCTTAGTTTCCTGCATGGCATACACGTAAATATTAAATACGAGCCTCGATCGGCTCTCAGGTTATCCTGTGAATCGGCTCAGGGAGCCGATCCACCCATGATTCGTACGAGGTGCACGAATATATGGTGGTCCTGCTTGATCAAGATAAAGCTAATGAGATCTACGACGATTTAGGGTTTTCACCGCATAATCGGATCATCCTACTCACGGTTGGGCCTCGCGGCCACGCACGGTGATCGTAAGCCGATCCTAAACAAGGCCTAAAAACCAACACGAGGTTGATCCCCGGAACATCCTGTTTAGGGCTAGCGAACGACACCCTACGTGCCGCTGGATCCTCCACCCCTTTGTAAGGCCTAACTATTGCAGATATTAAACTAATCCTTGTAGAACAAGGAGCAACCGTAATGGATCAGATCTACTAAATAATGATCAAGCGGGGTGCCGCCCCCACACCTAAGATAGGTGTGAGGGCGGCTAGACATGCAAGGGCTGCACTACGATAGCATGTTACGCGAAGAACTATGCTAACCCTAACACATCTATGATAACTACGTTGCTCGCCATCAACAAGGCTTCAGTACGAGCAACGCATGAACAACGTGGAGCTTGTGCTGCCTAGATCGCAAGATGCGATCTAGGCAGCATGTTGCTTATCGGTAGAAACCCTCGAGACGAAGGAGTTGGCGATGCGCCGAGATTGATTTGTTGGTTGAACGTTGGTTGTTGTTTATTCCATAAACCCTAGATACATATTTATAGTCTAGCGGACTTTCTAATTTAGGCGTGCACCTAACCGTGCACGGGTAAAACTCTAACTAACCGACACGTATCCTAATATGTTACAGATACACGGGCAAACTAGCCCAAACTTTGCATATAAAGGCCGATTCACGTATTTCTTCCTGTATATTCTTCAACTTCATCTTGATCGCGGCCCACCTCTGACTCGGTCAAATTCTGGTGATAACACATGCCCCCCTGGTTTTGGAATTGGTAATTCCAAAAACACTCTGCTTTTCTTCGTCGGGTCATGTCGTGGCAGAACCGTCGCAGTATCCGTCATCATGATGCCTTGCCTCCTCAACTTCTCCGCGTGACCTGGCAGTTTTTTTTTTCTTTTAGGCACCACTTCCTCGGAAACTGCTGTGGCATTGAATTTCCACTATATCCCCTTTTATTTAACCGCTCCGCACAGTTTATTTCTGTATCTTCTTCGCACTAGCACTCCAAAAGCCCTCCTGTGCCACCATGTCTTCTTCCTCCTCTGCTTCATCGGGTCTCTCCACCCAGTCCTCTTCCTCTCGCGAGCCGACGCCGGAGCCGAACCCGGCGGAGGTCCACGCAGCCAACACCCGCCGCGCCATTGAGGCCGGGGAGGAGTCTAGCCACGACTTCTCCATCTGGTCGGAGGATGACCAGTCCCTGACCGACGGGGAGAGCGACCTCTGCTTCCCCGCCGATGGGGAAACATAAGAGGAGAGCGACGATGATCGCTTCTCTTGTGACCTCTCCTCCCCCGAAGAGGAGGAAGAAGAGGAGGAGGAGGAGGATGACACCTCCTCCGACGAGCCGCCGGCCAAGCGGTTCTGCCCCTGGCCGGGCAACCTCAGCGACTTCGACAGCGACGACGACGACGCTGACGAAGAGGACGAGGACAATGAGGGCCCAGTCGGCGGCCATTGGAGCGATGACGAGCCCGACGGGAGCAGCGCCGACAGCGGCGATGATGGCGATGACGAGGGCAGTGACGGCCCGTAGATAGGACCTCTAGTATATGGGGCAATGTATCCCCTAGTATTTCCTTTTGAGAGCAATCAGCTCTTCATGTAAAAAATCTCGCCTATCAATGAAGAACTTTCCCCAATTTGATTTTGCCGATTTCCTTTGAGCTTAATTTAGCCGATTTCCTCTTCTACTGACCTTGCCGATTTGTCCCCTCTGCCAATGCGTAATGAGCCGATAGCAATGCATCAGCCCTTTGAAATTTACCCTTCGATTCTTCAACTGATGATCCTAAGATCTGGTGGATAATGTGGAATCTTCAAGAGAGCCCTTAAATTTCTCCCACCAGTTTCAGCGATCCTCTTCTGCCCGCACTCATCATTCTGTGAAGAAGGTTGCCACGAAGGATGAGCCGATGACATATCAATCGGCTCCTAAACAGAGCATCTACCGGGCCAGCTGCCCCCCGAGCCTTACTCGAGGCGAGAATGTCAGAGAGGATGCACCAAAGCCGATCACCTTTCCTCTTTAGAAAGCCGCTATACCCCTTCTGTCAACACGGCTACAACTGAACTGGATTTGGTGGAGATCCGCACCACTAAATTTTTTTTTTACTGGCCGATCTTCTCCTATCGGCTCCAACATTTCACCGCACACATGTCCTCCTGCACCTGTTCCCATGTTCATCGTGTTTAGGTGCCCCCCGAGCCGAATCTGTCAGGGAATGGCAGATATCGGCTCTGTAATTCGCACGTCGGCTCCTGATAGGATCAAGGACGAACACAAGCAGAACATGTGGTGAGGATAATTTTGGGCGATTACTGGGATCGGCCTCCATAATGATTGAATCACTGACTGAAGGTTCTGTAATGTCCCTTCGCAGTTTTTTGGGGCCGATCACAAGGATCAGCCTCGTCACGTTTGCTCATCGCTTCGCTTCAGCTACATGGTCAGGCCAGTGGATAAAACCAGCTTAACCCTTCCCTTCGTCACGTTGATGCGCTCGCAGTCGTCCAAATTGATCCCTGAGAGGGGTTCTTGGCCTGCTGCTTCCCATGCGTTCATGCCAGCCGTTGAAATTTCGGCTGAGTCGTTGGCCTGGACGACTTCTACCTCATCTCCATCCCACTGAATTATGCATTGGCGCATCGTGGAGGGAATGCAGCAGTTGGCGTGGATCCAATCCCTTCCTAGCAGAACAGCATAAGTGCTCGTGCTATCGACGATGAAGAACGTTGTAGGGATAGTTTTCCTTCCTACGGTTAGATCCACGTTCAGAACACCTTGTGCGTCAGATGCTTGGCCGTTGAAATCGCTCAATGTCACGTTGGTCTTGATTAGATCTGAGCTAGAGCGTCCCAGCCGACGTAGCATAGAGTATGGCATGATGTTGACTGCCGCTCCAGTGTCCACCAGCATCTTATTTACAGGCCTCCCATCGATGTAACCTCGCAAGTACAGGGCCTTCAGATGTCTGTAGCTTCTTTCTCGTGGCTTTTCAAAGATAACCGGCCGTGGGCCGCAGTCAAGTTGTGCCACAGGTGCCTCGTCTAATCCTGGAGCACTGAACTCCGAAGGGAGGATGAACACCATGTTTGTGCCAGCCGATGTTCCATCATCGGCTTTCCTTTGCTTGGGGCGCCACTCCATTTTCCGTGGACGACCCTCTTCGTCCAGGGTTCGCTGAACTTTCGCGGCCAGATCAGGTCGTGCCTTCCTCAGCGTATGCAAGTACAACCTTTCGGCTTCCTCCAGGCCGCGCAAACGCTGAACCCTGCGCTTTTGTGAACGGCTGAGTCCATCAGGGCACCACCTTGGCCGGTGGTACCTGTCTTGTTCTTCTTGTCCCTCGTCTTCGGAATCCTCGAGATCTGCCCAGCGAGGGGACTCAGCGCGTTTGCTTTGTGGCGGGAGAGGCCCTAAGCGCCTGAACACGGACACGTTGGTTGCCTCCTTCTTCTTCTGGTTGCATTCTGGGCAATTGCCGATTGTGGGCAATCGGCTCATTCCTGAATCCCAGCAGTGTCTGAAGAAGGGGCAGTCCCAGTGCCTGTCGTTGTCCTCTTGCTCCCTTGATTCTTCTGTGGCACGGCGCTCGTGCTCCTCCTCATCGTGATCGTGCCGACGATATCTTCTGGCTTCTCTAGCCAGACGATCTCTTTCATCATCATCGCTGGATTGTCGGCGTCGGTCATACTGACTCACATACTTGTTGAGGAGGTGATCAGAGAGGGGTCGCTGATATCTTATGTTCTTCACTTCTCCCTCTGTGACGTAGCGCTTGCCATCATGACGGAGCCGATCGCGTGGAGCGGCTTCCTCTGTGTCCTTGCTACGAGAGCAGCTGCCCTCGTCTCCATCTTTGCCAGAGTGGTGCCCAGGTCCTACCATGTTGATGCTGAACAAGGATCCTGGCTGGCAACCTTCAGGGTAAGTGCATTCTACCATGTTAACGGCGGGGAAGGGCTGGGTGTCGACCTTCATGGCGTACTGGTTGAAAATTAGACGCCCCTTTTCTATCGCCGCTTGGATGTGCTGACGCCACACCCTGCAGTCGTTGGTGGCATGGGAGAGCGAGTTATGCCATTTGCAGTATGGCTTTCCGTTCAGCTCTTGCACCGTGGGGAATTTGAGACCTTCAGGAATCGTCAACTGCTTCTCCTTGAGCAGGAGGTCGAAGATTTGCTCAGTCTTGGTCACGTCAAAATCAAACCCCCTGGGCGGGCCTGGTGGCTTTACCCATTTGCAGGACACGGGGGTTCCTCCCCGAGTCCATTCAGCCACTGCTACCTCTTGATCTCCCGCAGGAACTTCGTCTTCCTCTGCATCGACCAGGACTACTGCACGCTTGAATTTGTCCTGGTACAGGTCCGGGTGGCGCTGTTCATATGCCGATAGTTTCTGAACCATGTGCGCCAGTGAGGGATAGTCTGCTTGGGAGGCCATGTCCTTGAGCGGTGTTGCGAGGCCCGCTACTGCCAACTCGACTGCTTCCTTTTCAGTTATGCGAACCGAATAACATCGGTTCCTAAGATTCCTGAAGCGCTGGATGTATTCTGTCACTGTTTCTCCACGCTTCTGACGTAATTGAGCTAGATCGGCAATGCCAGACTCGGAAGCCTCTGAATGGTACTGCAAATGGAACTGCTCTTCCAACTGCTTCCAAGTCCGGATGGAGTCTGGTGGTAAAGAGGTGTACCATCCGAAAGCCGATCCCGTGAGGGACTGTGAAAAGAGCCTCACGCGTAGTTGATCCGACACTGAAGCCGGTCCTAGTTGTGCCAAATATCGGCCCACGTGCTCGATGGAGCTGGAACCATCTGATCCACTGAATTTGGAGAAATCAGGGAACCGATATTTAGGTGGTAGCGGGATCATCTCGTAGTCGTCGGGGTACGGCTTGGAATAGCCGATTGCCCCCCTTTTCGGCACCATGCCGAACTGGTCTCTCAGTATGGTACTGATCTGATCCGCTGTGCTGGCTGCAGGAGTTGAACTCTGAAGATTCGCCGGGGTGGCGTACTTAGCCAGCCATGTTTGCTTTTCCAGCTCTGAGCCAACTGCAGGAGCTAAGCTCTGGAGGTTCGTCGGGGTGGCGTACCTAGTTAGCCACGTCTGCTTCTCAAGCTCTGTCGCTGACGTCCCTCCTGTTCTCCCAGAAGTCCCTGATGTTGTGGCTTGGTTTGTGAGTGCCCAGTTACCACAATCTGGCACATACGTGCACGTGTACCCGTGAGGGATCTCCTTAGGCACCTCAGGCAAGAACTGGTAGTCACTAGGGTCACCACCGATCTTGTAGACGACGAATGCCGGTGAAGCCGGCACTTCTGGTGCTGCCAACGCATATGGCAGCGGTGGACGGGACTGGAGTGGCAACTCTCCTTGATGCGTCCCGAGAGCTGGTCCTGACGGCGAGTACTGGCGCCTCATGATCTCCTGGATCACGCGAAGAGCGACACGCTCCAGCGTGTTGACCAGGTTCTCAGAGTGGCGGTGTAGCGAGTGAGCCACCAGGTAATTGATCTCCTGCCGCAGGGACCTGGTGCGTTCTTCCGATGGGGCAGAGAGGTCTATCCCATCTAGTGCACCATTAGGCGAGAACCCCTTCCACCTGATGCCATGGGAACGGGTTCTGTGGAAAGAGCCGATGAGGTCGGCCTCGAGGATGACCTTAATCTCGTCATACTTCTTCTTGAGCTCATCGGTCAGGTCCTCGTACGTGACTGGCGTGCCGTCCGCCATCTCAGATGTAGATGGCGATGTGGTTGATGCAGGAGCTTGTCCCACCGGGCGTGCCAGAATGTGTTGACGTCAGAAACCCACCGGCGGGCAGCGACGGGCAACACCGTAGAGCCGGGAACAACCTAGGGCTGCGGCTGGCCGAGGTCCCTCCGAGCGACGGCCCGCAAAGCCTTCTGGTCACACGTCCGATGCTGATGCAAGGGCGTGCCACCTGACCTATACCTGGTCAGGAAGGTGATGGAGATGCCTCGCTTAGTTTCCTGCATGGCATACACGTAAACATTAAATATGAGCCTCGATCGGCTCTCAGGTTATCCTGTGAATCGGCTCAGGGAGCCGATCCACCCATGATTCGTACGAGGTGCACGAATATATGGTGGTCCTGCTTGATCAAGATAAAGCTAATGAGATCTACGACGATTTAGGGTTTTCACCGCATAATCGGATCATCCTACTCACGGTTGGGCCTCGCGGCCACGCACGGTGATCGTAAGCCGATCCTAAACAAGGCCTAAAAACCAACACGAGGTTGATCCCCGGAACATCCTGTTTAGGGCTAGCGAACGACACCCTACGTGCCGCTGGATCCTCCACCCCTTTGTAAGGCCTAACTATTGCAGATATTAAACTAATCCTTGTAGAACAAGGAGCAACCGTAACGGATCAGATCTACTAAATAATGATCAAGCGGGGTGCCGCCCCCACACCTAAGATAGGTGTGAGGGCGGCTAGACATGCAAGGGCTGCACTACGATAGCATGTTACGCGAAGAACTATGCTAACCCTAACACATCTATGATAACTACGTTGCTCGCCATCAACAAGGCTTCAGTACGAGCAACGCATGAACAACGTGGAGCTTGTGCTGGCTGGATCGCAAGATGCGATCTAGGCAGCATGTTGCTTATCGGTAGAAACCCTCGAGACGAAGGAGTTGGCGATGCGCCGAGATTGATTTGTTGGTTGAACGTTGGTTGTTGTTTATTCCATAAACCCTAGATACATATTTATAGTCCAGCAGACTTTCTAATTTAGGCGTGCACCTAACCGTGCACGGGTAAAACTCTAACTAACCGACACGTATCCTAATATGTTACAGATACACGGGCAAACTAGCCCAAACTTTGCATATAAAGGCCGATTCACGTATTTCTTCCTGTATATTCTTCAACTTCATCTTGATCGCGGCCCACCTCTGACTCGGTCAAATTCTGGTGATAACAGTTTTCAAGGGTCAAGAGAGGAGGATGATATGTGATCAAGAAGAGTGAAAAGTCTAAGCTTGGGGATGCCCCCGTGGTTCATCCCTGCATATTTCAAGAAGACTCAAGCGTCTAAGCTTGGGGATGCCCAAGGCATCCCCTTCTTCATCAACTTATCAGGTTCTTCTATTGAAACTATATTTTTATTCGGTCACATCATATGTGCTTTACTTGGAGCGTCTGTTTGTTTTTATTTTTGTTTATGTTTGAATAAACTCGGATCCTAGCAATCCTTGTGTGGGAGAGAGACACGCTCCACTTTTTCATATGAACACTGGTGTTCTTAGCTTTATTTTAATGTTCATGGCGGAGTTGAAAACTGCTGCATTTATCGATATTTGGTTGGAAACAGAAAGTGCTTCATAATGTCTTCAATAATTTGATACTTGGCAATTGTTTTGAGCTCTCATAAATCATGTTTGATGAGGACATCCCTACTACACCACTACCTCCGTCATTGATGAATGAAGATGAACCTGCTGTGAAGCTCAAGTCCAATGAAGTTCGGATTGGACCAATTACAAGAGCTCGTGCGAAGCTACTTAAACAACAGGTGAACTTGTTTCTAAACGATACTTTGATTGATGAGAACTTTATACTGCCTAAGTCCTATTACTTATGTATCATCAGGTATCAAGAGGAGACGAGCATCGCACGAGGAGAGGAGCAGCTGGACATGAAGACGGACGTCAAGATGGCCGTGAAGCTGGACATGGAGCTGGACATGAAGATATCTCATGGACGCGCGAGGGAGGAGCGGGAGGCATGCGCGAGAGGAGAAGAAGACGTCCAGGCCGGTCCAGAACCCGGTCAGACCGGACCGCCCGGCTCGTCTGGCCGATCGTCGCCAACCGGCCGCCAACCGGATGAGATTTATCGTACCGGGCAAAAACCGGAAAGTTGCGAAGTTTCCGGTTGCCAGCCCGGTTGACCGGACCACAGACCGGCCCGTCCGGTCCACAGCCCGGTCGACCGGATTCCAGACCGGACCAGTCCGAGTCTGTCTCGACCAGATCTATTCTGGGTCAGTTATTCTTGTATCTTTTCGACCAGAACTCGTCCCGGACGCCTATATAAGTGCCTTGGACGACCCCCTAGCGGCTTTAGACCACGTTTAAGATAAACCCTAGTTCTTAGTTGTTTGCTCTGCAAAACTATTGAATTCCCTACACCATATTGCTTGATATTGTGTAGATCCTGATAAAGTCTTGTGTGATCTGCTGTTCCATTGGGAATTAGACGATTGCAACTTACCGCTTCGTGGTCGGCGGCTACGTGCGCAAGTGTGTGGAGTTGCGAATATCTTGCAGGGTTGAGAGCTGTTGCATTGGCGACAGGGACCAATCGAGAGATCTCGTTGCGTCATACAAGTTATCATCCACTACATCGTCGTGTTCCTCCGCTGCTATCACCCCGTGATCATCATCACCACCGTTGCTTACTGAGAAGATCGGGCCCCCCCCCATATCATCTTGGTATCAGAGTTCCAGTTTTCCTCGGTAAGCCATCCACAATCCACCCCATAGTTGAGTTGTGAGTGTTTTCCTATCCAGAAAAAGCCAAAAAAAAATTAGGGTTAGGGTTTGCCATAGCCTTAGATTGCACTAATTTCAAGTTTTAGTTGCTTCTCGTAGTTGTTTTTGCGTATCTTTGTCTATCATCTAGTTGTTAGGGTTTGAGTCTCTACTTTCATCTAGTTTTAGTTTTTGTTACTCCGAGTCCACATAGCGTACAGTGTGTTTTTCCCAACCATAGCCACAGCCTATCGATATACGTGACTAGGAACTTCCCCAGAAGAGACTAGTTTTACCGCTCGTCAGGCTGCTCATTAGGGTTTGGTGCTTTGCATACTTTGTTGGCCGTGTTATCAAGGAGTTGAGTCAAAAAAAAAAATCAAACAAAAAAAAAAGAGAAAATTGAAAAGAAGCAAAAAGAGCTACATAGCTGCGTGTGTTACAACAAGAAAAATCCAAAAAGAAGTGAAGTGCTAGTTGATTCAAGTGAAGGCCTAAGTTTACTTTTCTGCACCTGTAGTTGAGCAATCTTGTGCCTGTCTCGTTGAGCTTTGCTAGCGTCTCTCGTGTGCATTGCAACCTTTTTCCCACATATAGTTGCATTGCCCCATTATATCGCCTTGTGTGAGTATCATTGGTTATCTACGGTCAGCGCTAGAGCTTGTTATTGGTGCAAATAGGTAGCCTACCTACAGCCCCACATATATCCTGCTTTGCCGTGTGATTTGTTCTTATACCCTTGATATTCGCTTCGCTACATCCGTGCACTAGTTGTTACTACAAGTGGTAAGCAACACTAATTTACTTTGGAACGGTAAGATCTCCTTTTCTTATCAGTTTTTGAGTGAGTTGTGAGGGTACCACCATATATTCTTGATTTAAGTGCACTAACCTACTAACCATGTCTGCTAGTGATGAGAAAATTGTTAACCAGGAGAACAAGAACTCCGCGGATTTGATGACATGGAGGGAGTATGAGGCTCTTCGTAATGAGATGCGACGTGAATTCCGCGCTCAGGATGATGAGCTTAAAGGGACGGTCCAAGAGATCTCCCAAAAGCTGGATGCTACTAATGAGACCGTCACGGCAATGCAAGATCAAATGACGGATATTCAACGCACTCTTCGGACTTTGACAATGTCAGTTGAGAATCTTAATCAACATCGACAACATGAAGATGCTGATGATGCCCCTGGTCGTGGCGATCGTGCTCGCGGTTGGGCTCCACTTGGCCGCAATGGTCGTGGACAAGATGAGGAAGATGGATTGGGTAAGCCCAAATTCTCTATACCAAGTTTGAAGGAGGTGCTGATGTTGAAGAATACCTCACTTGGGAGCTCAAGATTGAGAAGTTGTGGAATCTACATCCGCACTACACTGAAGATAGAAAGATCAAGCTTGCTTCTTCTGAATTTGATGGCTATGCATTGCGTTGGTGGGATGCTTTTGTTCGTAATCGTGAAGAGGATGGTGAACAACCTATACGCACATGGCTTGCTATGAAGGAGGCGATGACTTCTCGCTTTGTGCCTACAAATTACATGCGGAATATATATGATAATCTGACTCTATTGAGACAAGGTGTGAAGACTGTCGATGAATACTACATGGAGATGGAGATGCTAATGCAGCGTGGCCGTGTCCGTGAGTCTCTTGAGATGACAATGCAGCGTTTTCTGAATGGTTTGAAGTATGATATCAAAGGCATTGTTCGTCACTACAGTTACACCAATATGAATCAATTGTTACATCATGCAAGAGAAGCTGAATCACAGTTGGCTGACGAAGCAAAGATCAAAGGACGAGCTACAGGAGCTGGGCGTTACACACCCCGCGCGGCCCCATCTACGGCGCCGGCGCCTTCGATGCGCTCCGCCCCTTACTCTACTCAGCCTAGTAAGCCTGTCTCCAATGTGTCTAACACAAAGAAGTCCGAATCTGCTGCAAGTACGAGTGGCTCTAATGTGTCTACTGCGCGTAACCGTGATATGGTTTGTCACACATGTGGTGGCAAAGGTCACTTCAAGAGAGATTGTCCTAACCGTAAAGTTATGATTATCAATGAGGACAATGAGTATGAGACTGGAGATGATGTTGATCCTAATGCTCCAGAAGATGATGACTATGACACTGATGGTGAAGATGCATATCCGTCTGATGCTCGCACCATTGTTGTGTCGCAGCGTGCTCTTAATGTGTTGCCTAGTGCATCTACTCAGCGCTGCAATTTGTTCCAAACAAAAGCTTTAGTTGGTCCTGACAAGGCTTGCAAGGTCATTATTGATGGCGGGAGTTGCCGTAATTTAGCAAGCAAGGAGTTATGTACTAAGCTGAAGTTGAAGTATCTACCGCACCCGCATCCATATTATATTCAGTGGTTGAGCGACAATGGTGAGATGAAGGTAAACCACATGGTGCGTGTTGAGTTTGCGATTGGACCGTATAAGGATTGCATTGACTTTGATGTGGTTCCTATGACGGTTTGTCACCTCTTATTGGGTCGGCCTTGGCTCTATGACCGTTCCGTGCAACACAATGGCCGAACCAATACATATCACTTGGAGTACAAGGGCAAGAAAATTAACTTACAGCCTATGTCACCACAACAGATTGTCAATGAGTCTCGTCAGAAGATTGAAGTAAATTTGGAGGATGCACCTCTAGATAGGCAAGAGAATTGTAATGTCGTGAGTGATATAACGAAAAGTGAGAGAGTGAATTCCTTAGTTTCATTAGCCACCAAAGAAGACATGAGAGAATTTAGTGAGGATCCTACGGCCATGCCTCTTGTGCTTTTGTACAGGGGTACGGTCTTGGTTACTAACGACATGACCCCTCTTCCTCTTGGTGTTTCTAATGTTTTGCAGGAATTCAGCGACGTGTTTCCGGAAGAGGTACCCGCAGGACTTCCACCATTGCGAGGTATTGAGCATCAAATTGACTTGATTCCCGGAGCTTCGCTGCCCAATAGGGCGCCATATCGCACTAATCCCGAAGAGACGAAGGAGATACAGAAGCAAGTACAAGCGCTACTCGACAAAGGTTATATCCGCATAAGCCTTAGTCCTTGTGCTGTTCCTGTTATTTTAGTTCCTAAGAAAGATGGTACATGGCGTATGTGCGTAGATTGTAGAGCTATAAATAACATTACTATTCGATATCGTCATCCTATTCCCCGTTTAGAGGATATGCTAAATGAATTGAGTGGTGCTGCTGTTTTCACTAAAATTGATTTGCGTAGTGGTTATCATCAAATTAGGATGAAAGAAGGGGATGAGTGGAAAACCGCCTTTAAAACAAAATTTGGTTTATATGAGTGGTTAGTAATGCCTTTTGGTTTGACTAATGCACCTAGCACTTTCATGAGACTGATGAACCATGTTTTGCGTAATTTTATTGGCAAGTTTGTGGTTGTGTATTTTGATGACATATTAATTTACAGCCGCAATGAATCTGATCATATTATACATATTCGACATGTTTTGCAAGTGTTGCGTGATAGTAAACTCTATGGTAATCTTGAGAAGTGCACATTTTGCAAAGATAAGGTCATATTTCTGGGTTATGTTGTCTCTAAACATGGAGTAGAAGTAGATGTGTCTAAAATTGAATCTATTCAAAATTGGCCTACTCCCATGAATGTGAGTCAAGTTAGAAGTTTTCATGGTCTAGCTGGGTTTTATCGCCGTTTTGTGCCCAATTTTTCTACTATTGCTGCACCTTTGAATGAATTGACTAAAAAGGGTGTTGCTTTTGAGTGGGGCATTGCCCAAGATCATGCTTTTGATGAACTTAAGAGATTGTTAACTTCTGCACCGTTGCTTGCACTTCCTGATTTCAATAAGCAATTTGAGATTGAATGTGATGCTAGTGGTATTGGAATTGGTGGTGTGTTGATGCAAGAGGGTCGCCCAATTGCATATTTTTCTGAGAAACTTTCTGGTGCTAAGTTGAACTATCTTATATATGATAAAGAATTGTATGCTTTAATTAGAGGTCTTGAGGTTTGGCAACATTATTTGTGGCCAAAAGAATTTATCATACATTCTGATCATGAAGCTTTGAAATATCTGAAAGCCCAATCTACTTTGCATAAGCGTCTAGCTAAGTGGGTTGAGTTCATTGAGTCTTTTCCATATATTATTAAGCATAAGAAGGGAAAAGATAATATTGTTGCTGATGCTCTATCTAGGAAGAATATGTTATTAACTCAACTTGATGTTGAAATTCCTGGTTTAGAGATACCATGTGATTTGTATGCTACTGATCATGATTTTGCTGAACCATATCGCTTATGTGCTCTTGGTAAAGCATGGGAAAAATATCACATACATGATGGGTTCTTGTTTCGAGCTAACAAACTATGTGTTCCAGAATCGTCTGTGCGTTTGCTCTTATTGCAGGAATCACATGCTGGAGGTTTGATGGGTCACTTTGGGCGTGAGAAGACGCTACTCATGCTAGCTGACCACTTTTATTGGCCATAGATGAGGCGGGATGTGGATAGATATGTGAGACGATGCATTACTTGCAACAAATCCAAGTCCAAGCTGAAGCCTCACGGTTTGTATACTCCTTTACCGGCACCTACTACACCATGGGAGGATATTAGTATGGATTTTGTGTTGGGTTTGCCGCGTACTAAGAGAGGCCATGATTCTATATTTGTGGTAGTGGATAGATTCTCTAAAATGTCCCACTTTATTGCCTGCCACAAGAGCGACGATGCGTCGCATATTGCTAACCTGTTTTTCAGGGAGATTGTACGCCTACATGGAGTCCCGAAGACTATTGTTTCTGATCGTGACGTGAAGTTTATGAGCTACTTCTGGAAGACGCTTTGGAGAAAGCTGGGGACGAAGCTGCTGTTCAGCACTACTTGTCATCCCCAAACTGATGGTCAAACTGAAGTGGTGAATAGAACATTGTCACAACTGTTGAGATCCATGATCAAGAAGAACCTGAAGGAGTGGGAAGAGTGTTTGCCGCATGTGGAGTTTGCTTACAACAGGGCGGTGCATTCTACCACGGAGCTATGTCCTTTTGAGGTGGTGTATGGTTTCAAACCCATTACGCCACTTGACTTGTTGCCTTTGCCCATACATGAGAGAGTTAATATGGAGGCATCAAAGAGGGCCGATTTTGTGAAGAAGATTCATGTGAAGACTAAAGAGTTGATTGAGAAGAAAGGCAAGAGCAATGCTGCAAGGATGAATAAGAAGCGCAAGGAGATGTTGTTCAAGCCTGGTGATTTGGTCTGGGTCCATTTTCGCAAGGATAGGTTCCCGAAGCTGAGGAAGTCTAAGTTGAAGCCTCGTGGTGCTGGTCCTTACAAAGTGCTTGCCAAGATCAATGATAATGCATACTCGATAGATCTTCCAGAGGATGAGTTTGGTGTCAGTAATTCTTTCAATGTTGCTGATTTGACACCATATGACGGAGAAGACCTTGGAGCGTCGAGGTCGACGCTTTTTGAAGGGGGGGAGATGATGAGGACATCCCTACTACACCACTACCTCCGTCATTGATGAATGAAGATGAACCTGCTGTGAAGCTCAAGTCCAATGAAGTTCGGATTGGACCAATTACAAGAGCTCGTGCGAAGCTACTTAAACAACAGGTGAACTTGTTTCTAAACGATACTTTGATTGATGAGAACTTTATACTGCCTAAGTCCTATTACTTATGTATCATCAGGTATCAAGAGGAGACGAGCATCGCACGAGGAGAGGAGCAGCTGGACATGAAGACGGACGTCAAGATGGCCGTGAAGCTGGACATGGAGCTGGACATGAAGATATCTCATGGACGCGCGAGGGAGGAGCGGGAGGCATGCGCGAGAGGAGAAGAAGACGTCCAGGCCGGTCCAGAACCCGGTCAGACCGGCCGCCAGACCGGACCGCCCGGTTCCTGGCCCGGTCGACCGGTCGCCAACCAGCCGCCAACCGGATGAGATTTATCGTACCGGGCAAAAACCGGAAAGTTGCGAAGTTTCCGGTTGCCAGCCCGGTTGACCGGACCACAGACCGGCCCGTCCGGTCCATAGCCCGGTCGACCGGATTCCAGACCGGACCAGTCCGAGCCTGTCTCGACCAGATCTATTCTAGGTCGGTTATTCTTGTATCTTTTCGACCAGAACTCGTCCCGGACGCCTATATAAGTGCCTTGGACGACCCCCTAGCGGCTTTAGACCACGTTTAAGATAAACCCTAGTTCTTAGTTGTTTGCTCTGCAAAACTATTGAATTCCCTACACCATATTGCTTGATATTGTGTAGATCCTGATAAAGTCTTGTGTGATCTGCTGTTCCATTGGGAATTAGACGATTGCAACTTACCGCTTTGTGGTCGGCGGCTACGTGCGCAAGTGTGTGGAGTTGCGAATATCTTGCAGGGTTGAGAGCTGTTGCATTGGCGACAGGGACCAATCGAGAGATCTCGTTGCGTCATACAAGTTATCATCCACTACATCGTCGTGTTCCTCCGCTGCTATCACCCCGTGATCATCATCACCACCGTTGCTTACTGAGAAGATCGGGCCCCCCCATATCAATGTTTAAGCTCTTGCATCATGTAGTTTAAACCTATTAGTGGAAAACTACCGTAGAGCTTGTTGAAATTGGTTTGCATGATTGGTCTCTCTAAGGTCTAGATATTTTCTGGTAAAAGTGTTTGAGCAACAAGGAAGACCGTGTAGAGTTTTATAATGCTTGCAATATGTTCTTATGTAAGTTTTGCTGTACCGGTTCATACTTGTGTTTGCTTCAAACAACCTTGCTAGCCAAAGCCTTGTACTGAGAGGAAATGCTTCTCGTGCATCCAAAACCTTGAGCCAAAACCTATGCCATTTGTGTCCACCATATCTACCTACTATGTGGTATTTCCTGCCATTCCAAGCAAATACTTCATGTGCTACCTTTAAACAATTCAAAAGCTATTATCTCTTATTTGTGTCAATGTTTTATAGCTCATGAGGAAGTATGTGGTGTTTCATCTTTTGATCTTGTCATTTACTTTTGACAGACTTTCACAATGGACTAGTGGCACATCCGCTTATCCAATAATTTTGCAAAAAGAGCTGGCGCGGGGTTCCCAGCCCCCAATTAATCAACCTTCATTAATAATTCTCTTCACATGTTTTGCTCTGATTCATCAGTAAGCAACTTAATTTTGCAAATAGACACTCCTTCATGGTATGTGAATGTTGGAAGGCACCCGAGGATTCGGTTAGCCATGGCTTGTGAAAGCAAAAGGTTGGGAGGAGTGTCAACCATAAATAAAACTAAAATACATGTGTAAACAAAAGAGAAGAGGGATGATCTACCTTGCTGGTAGAGATAACGTCATTCATGGGAGCCGCTCTTGAAAGTCTGGTTGATGAGGTAGTTAGAGTGCCCACTGATGCGTGTAGTTGACACGTCCGTTGGGAACCCCAAGAGGAAGGTGTGATGCGCACAGTAGCAAGTTTCCCTCAGTAAGAAACCAAGGTTTAATCGAACCAGTAGGAGTCAAGAAGCACGTTGAAGGTTGATGGCGGCGAAGTGTAGTGCGGCGCAACACCAGGGATTCTGGCGCCAACGTGGAACCTGCACAACACAACCAAAGTACTTTGCCCCAACGTAACAGTGAGGTTGTCAATCTCACCGGCTTGCTGTGAACAAAGGATTAACCGTATTGTGTGGAAGATGATTGTTTGTTTGCGAAGAACAGTAAAGAACAATTGCAGTAGATTGTATTTCAGATGTAAAGAATAGACCGGGGTCCACAGTTCACTAGCGGTGTCTCTCCCATAAGATAAATAGCATGTTGGGTGAACAAATTACAGTTGGGCAATTGATAAATAAAGAAGGCATAACAATGCACATACATATATCATGATGAGTACTATGAGATTTAATCAGGGCATTACGACAAAGTACATAGACCGCCATCCAGCATGCATCTATGCCTAAAAAGTCCACTTTCAGGTTATCATCCGAACCCCTTCCGGTATTAAGTTGCAAGCAACATACAATTGCATTAAGTATGGTGCGTAATGTAATCAACACAAATATCCTTAGACAAAGCATAGATGTTTTATCCCTGGTGGCAACAACACATCCACAACCTTAGAACTTTCTGTCACTGTCCCAGATTTAATGGAGGCATGAACCCACTATCGAGCATAAATACTCCCTCTTGGAGTCACAAGTATCAACTTGGCCAGAGCCTCTACTAGCAACGGAGAGCATGCAAGAACATAAACAACATATATGATAGATTGATAATCAACTTGACATAGTATTCAATATCCATCGGATCCCAACAAACACAACATGTAGGATTACAAGGAAACGATCTTGATCATGATAGGCAGCTCACAAGATCGAGCATGATAGCACAATTAGGAGAAGACGACCATCTAGCTACTGCTATGGACCCATGGTCCAGGAGTGAACTACTCACACATCAATCCGGAGGCGATCATGGTGATGAAGAGACCTCCGGGAGATGATTCCCCTCTCCGGCAGGGTGCCGGAGGCGATCTCCTGAATCCCCCCGAGATGGGATTTGCGGCGGCTGCGTCTCTGGAAGGTTTTCCGTATCGTGGCTCTCGGTACTGGGGGTTTCGCGACGAAGGCTTTAAGTAGGCGGAAGGGTAGGTCAGGGGGCGTCACGAGGGGCCCACACGCTAGGGCCGCGCGGCCAGCACCTGGGCCGCGCCGCCCTATTGTGGCGGCGCCTCGTGGCCCCACTTCGTTTCCTCTTCGGACTTCTGAAAGCTTCGTGCAAAAATAGGACCCTGGGCGTTGATTTCGTCCAATTCCGAGAATATTTCCTTACTAGGATTTCTGAAACCAAAAACAGCAGAAAACAGCAACTAGCTCTTCGGCATCTCGTCAATAGGTTAGTGCCGGAAAATGCATAATAATGACATATAATGTATATAAAACATGTGAGTATCATCATAAAAGTAGCATGGAACATAAAAAATTATAGATACGTTTGGGACGTATCACCCACTATCATTCGTTGACAACAACAAACACCTCTCAAAATTTTACTTTTATGCTCTCTATATGATTTCAAAACTTAAAAAGCTCTAGCACATGATTTAATCCCTGCTTCCCTCTGCGAAGGGCCATTTTTTTACTTTATGTTGAGTCAGTTTACCTACTTCCTTCCATCTTAGAAGCAAACACTTGTGTTAACTGTGCATTGATTCTTACATACTTGCATATTTGCATTCATCATATTACTTTGTGTTGACAATTATCCATGAGATATGTATGTTGAAAGTTGAAAGCAACTGCTGAAACTTAAATCTTCCTCTGTGTTGCTTCAATGCCTTTACTTTGAATTTATTGCTTTATGAGTTAACTCTTATGCAAGACTTTTGATGCTTGTCTTGAAAGTACTATTCATGAAAAGTTTTGCTATATGTTATCTATTTGTTAGCAACTATAGATCATTGCCTTGAGTCACTGCATTCATCTCATATGCTTTATAATAGGATGATCAAGATTATGTACGTAGCATGTCACTACAGAAATTACTATTTTTATCGTTTACCTACTCGAGGGCGAGCAGGAACTAAGCTTGGGGATGCTGATACGTCTCCAACGTACCTATAATTTCTGATGTTCCATGCTTGTTTTATGACAATACTTACATGTTTTGCTTGCACTTTATAATGTTTTTATGCATTTTATGGAACTAACCTATTAACGAGATGCCGAAGGGCCAGTTGCTGTTTTCTGTTGTTTTTTGTTCCAGAAAGGCTGTTCGGGCAATATTCTCGGAATTCGACGAAATCAACGCCCAGAACCTTATTTTTCCCGGAACCTTCCAGAAAGTCAGAGGGGGACCAGAGGGGAGCCCTGGGGGCCCCACACAACAGGGCCGCGCGGGCTCCACCCTGGCCGCGCCGGCCTATGGGGAGGAGGCCCCGTGGCCCCTCCGACTCCGACTCTTCGCCTATTTAAGCCGTCCTGACCTAAAACATCGAGACCGATTGACGAAACTCCAGAAAGACTCCAGGGGCGCCACCACCATCGCGAAACTCCAATTCGGGGGACAGAAGTCTCTGTTCCAGCACCCTGCCGGGACGGGGAAGTGCCCCCGGAAGCCATCTCCATCGACGCCACCGCCTCCATCATGCTCCGTGAGTAGTTCCCCCATGGACTACGGGTTCTAGCTGTAGCTAGTTGGTATTCTCTCCCCCATGTACTTCAATACAATGATCTCATGAGCTGCTTTACATGATTGAGATTCATCTGATGTAATCGGTGTTGTGTTTGTTGGGATCCGATGGATTGTTACATTATGATTAGTCTATCTATATAAGTTTGTGAAGTTATTGTTGCTGCGATCTTGTTGTGTTTAATGCTTGTCACTAGGGCCCGAGTGGCATGATCTTAGATTTAAGCTCTATACTTATTGCTTAGATTGTATCTACAAGTTGTATGCACATGTCTATGTCCGGAACCAAAGGCCCCAAAGTGACAGAAATTGGGACAACTGGAGGGGAAGGCTTAGATATGAGGATCACATGTTTTCACGGAGTGTTAATGCTTTGCTCCGGTGCTCTATTAAAAGGAGTACCTTAATTTCCAGTAGATTCCCTAGAGGCCTGGCTGCCACCGGCTGGTAGGACAAAAGATGTTGTACAAGTTTCTCATTGCGAGCACGTATGACTATATATGGAAAATATGCCTAAATGATTAATAATCTTGATGTTCTGTCTTAATGCTATTTCAATCCTATCAATTGCCCAACTGTAATTTGTTCACCCAACACTTGTTATTGGAGAGTTACCACTAGTGTAGATAGCTGGGAACCCCGGTCCATCTCTCATCATCATATACTCGGTCCTATATGTCATTGGAAGTAGTATCAACTATTTTCTGGTGCCATTGCTCTCATATTACTGCTACTGCTGCTGTGTTACTGTTACTACTGCTCTCATATTACTGCTGCTTTCACATCACCCCTGTTACTAGTGCTTTTCCAGGTGCAGCTGAGACAACTCAGTTGTTAAGGCTTATATGTATTCTTTACCTCCCCTTGTGTCGAATCAATAAATTTGGGTTTTACTTCCCTCGAAGACTGTTGCGATCCTCTATACTTGTGGGTTATCAGTCCCAGTGGAGAAAAATCGATAGAGAGTTCCCGTACTTTGCAGAGGATGCAAGGAACTTAAGGTTTGGTCTAAGTACAGATGTCATGAATCCTTTTGGAGAGCAGAGCTGCAGCCATAGCACCTGGCATATTCTTTTTGTACGCTATATATTATGCAGATTGAAGATGCTCGAATGCAAAAGACGCGGGCTCTATGACATCGGGTTCACTGACCCAAACACCATTCATGAAGTTACGGTTCGACAGTATGCCAAGGACATAGAGGACAACATGCTAAGGTTTTTACAGAAGCAAGCAAACAAAGAGGAAATATTCTTATCTTACAACTTCAAGTGAGTGTTATAACATACATTCAATTTCTCTTACTCGATGTGAAGTCTAAAAATAATCTGGTGAGTTATGATTGTGCATCTTCCACTTTATTCTTCTTATCATTGAGCTTAACAAAGGAGTAGTACTTGTCATGGACTCGAAATGTAAAGAACATGGGGAATGGGCGAACATGGCCGCCCTGCTCTAGATGTAATTTCGATCAATATCGTATCGGCATCTTCATCTGTTCTCATTCGATGATATCATCAACTAATCAATAACTCATTTACTCATTTTTTCTTTGCCGGGCAGGACTTCGAAATGGTTCATCAATATTGTTCCGGGTAAATGGAAACCGGAGCTTACATTTAAAGATCGCCCTGTAAGTAGTTATATATATATAGCTATGTCCGTGAATCTCTTTGATATTTTGTTTCAATACGATGCTTAATTATTAGTTTGATCGAACTATTTTTTCGTAAAGTGTTTGAAGTAGGAACCCGGGAATAACTTATATGGATACTACGTCTGCGAGTTCATTTGCGAGATGACCTGTCACAGGGAACCAGAGGCGGCTATACAAGCCGTTCGTGTACGTGAACAATATTTCACAATCTTATTTTATTACCATCAATTGTATTGAGTTTCATTCATATATATTGATCTCCTTTTTTAATTTAGATGGAATGCCTACGGGACACTCTCCTAACGAAGGATCGCATACGAGCAATTCAAGAGGAACTTGCGGGATTCTTTCTTAGAGAGGCCATAACCCCAACTTGAAAACACCATCGGGAGTTCATATATATGTATTAGGGATATGAATAGATATGATACCTTTGGTCCCAGCTTTATATATTGTAAACATGCATTACTTGTATTGTATTTAATGACGATGTCTATATATACATGACGATGTTTCTGGTTTCTTGAATGATGTATGCATTGCAGATTTGAATGAATAATATAAAACCCTGAACCTCTGCTGCTCCACCCTAAACATCTGCCGCGGCAGAGAAACGGCCATTTTCTCTGCCGCGGCAGAGACCCTCTAGTCCCAGTTCGTCTCACGAACCGGGACCAAAGGTCCTCCACCACGAGCCCCCTAGCCGCACCACGAGCCCCCTAGCCGCACCACGTGGCGGGGCTTTTAGTCCCGGTGTACATTTGAACCGGGACCAAATGATTGACCCTTTAGTCCCGAGTGGTTGGTCCCGGTTGAAAAACCGGTACTGAAGGTCCAAATGGACCGAGACCGTAGACCCATTTTCTACTAGTGAATGGATGTCATCTAATTAAGGAAATCATTAGCATAGGGCCGGCCAATATTATGTTCCACATTAAAAAAATTGCTTTTGTAGTTCACCACATTAAAATCGTGCTACTATAGTATTGTTGAGAAATAAAATACCACATTCATATTGCTCGGTCTTTTTTTGGCCGAATGTAATTAGGGAACAATTAATTAAATGATTACCTTATCTTGCTTATCTATTTCTGTAATTAAGTTATTTGCCAGATGATCTATAAATAGCTCAAGTCACGATTCATTGAGCACATCAGCCATCTCTAGCATCCATCTAAATATACTATTCATATCAGTAATAGTCAAAACATGGCATTCTACAAGCTCAATGGCCAGATGCAAGCCAAGGCATGGACAAAACTTTGTTCCTTGTGCTCTTCGGGTGCCTCACGCTCACCTTGATCTCCTCACACGGTAATTTTCATATTGTATGCATCTATGCGCTATTTTTTCTCTCTCTTTTTTGCCACATAAGAGCCTGACCTGTATGATTCATGCAATGCAACGCACAATATATTTGGCCCTGTAGGTGGAGATCAGATCGGGAGGGCAGGTGGTCGTCATCTTCTGGAGGAGAAGCAGGAGCGTGTAGGCAGCGACAAGATCTTTATACCAAAGTTGTGCATCGCGAAAAATTGCGGCAGTAATGTCACAGATATCTGCACCAAGTTCTGCTGCGCAACGATGAAGGATCAGCCTTGCTGGCCCAAGCAGGCCGATTGCTGGCAGTATTGTGGCAACGACTAAGCTTCGCAACTAGCTTTTACATGTTTCAGCGCCTACATAACTATTCATCTATGTAAGACGAAATGTTCTCATGAATTCCAAATAATAATTGTCTCAACAGAAAAAGTGTTTTCACTGTAGTAAAAATTTGTTAAATAATTTTCAAATGTTTATAAAATGTGTTCAGAGTTAGTTTTGCACTCAAATACCAAAATTTAATTTGCCCCCTAAAATATATATACCATGCAAATTATTATAAAGAGCTCTTTTACGATGATTGGCATGGAAGCTAGGTTTCGCCCGGTCCCGTCATATTTAAATAATGGTTGATTTATTTGATTGGTAACTTTTGTTAAACTGATACGGTGATTCACGATGGGCAAACGTACTGCAAGCGGTCAAATAAAATTGGGTTGTACCGATCGGGACCAAACAAACACTCCTTCCCCCTGCCGCCGCCCCGCTCTAGCTCTACTTTTCCCTGCCGACCGCGTCGTCCGACCATGCCATCCGCCGCGCCTAAGCTCTTGGTTAATTTCCCTGCTGACCAAGCCTCGTCTCCTTCATCTACGGGGAGGCCGGCAAGGCAGAGCCATCTAAGATCAGGAACGGGATCGTCGTCTCCTCTGCTTCATCTAGACGGACGCGTGAACCCTAAGATGTTGTCCTCTACGGCCCAGTCGGCTGCAACGCATATCCGCAAGACTGCAACTTCCCTTTGCTGCTTCGCTGCTTTTATTTTTCCTTTGAGAGTGTGTTTTTATGTATGAGAAGGACAGCGTGTGAATGGCTCAACCTTCTGTCATTCTAGCAACTGCAAGTTATGATCACACAATCTGATTTTGGGAAGCCACCAGTGATGACTGTGAGTGTTCACTCTGGGTTCTCATTTGCCTTGCAACTTTTTAGATGACTAGTTGACTACAATAACTACTTAACAACTGCACCATCAAATTATATTTCAAGACTAAATGATGTTCTGTTTGGATCTCGTTTACTCGGTTAGCCAATTTTTAGATTCTCAAAATTTCAAATAAAAATATGAAAGCAGGAGGATTTTACTTTTTGACAGAAATTCAGGATTTTTTTTATTTTGTTTAAAATAAATTAATAATTGCATCCTCGGTAGAGATTATTATTACTTAACCATTGATGTTTATTTAAATAATTGTTTAAAATTCAAAATAATAAAGAGTTGTGTATTATCAGCAATGTTTCATGACGAAGATGGAAGCTCAACCGGAAGAAACGAAGATGTTAAGCGTGCTAGGGGTGGAGGATGGGTGACCCGGGTGAGAAGTTTGACTATGAGGGATAATTTGACATAAGGGCATCTCCAGCGGCGCGAAGTAAACGGACGCGGAGCGAGCGTTTGCGTCCACTGTGACCGGAAATGCGTCTGGGCCCTGCTCCAGCGCGGCGACGCAAAGTGACCGGGCTCGCCGAGTGTCCGCCGAAAAAGACGTAGGAACCGCACAGTGGCAGGGAGGCCAATATTATTCCCGCCAGTGGCCATTCCCCGGGCGAAATATCAAACTAGAGTACTAGACCGGCGCGAGCAGTCCAGAAGCGGTGGACGTCCTCGCCGGCGCAAACCCTCGCGTCCGCCGCCGTCCCACACTCCCCCGTAGCCACGACCGTAGCCACAATGGAGGGTGCAACTCCGGCGGAAGCAAAGCAGGCTGATGACCCACAAGTATAGGGGGTGTATCGTAGTACTTTCGATAAATAAGAGTGTCGAACCCAACGATGAGCAGAAGGTGTTGACAAGCAGTTTTGATGAAGGATTCACTGTAAATGCTCACAGACAAGTATTCAGGGGGTTTTGATATAGCAGATAAATAAAGTACAAGTAAATAAAATGCGAGAGTAATAGTTGCAACGAGTGGCCCAATCCTTTTTAGCACAAAGGACAAGCCGATTTGTTTACTTATAATGACCAAACGTTCTTGAGGACACACGGGAATTTAGTCTAGTGCTTTCGCTTCATATAGCTGATTAATCTTCATTGTTTTGATAAGTGTTGTGTGGGTGAACCTATGCTAATGTACCGCCCTTCCTATGACTAATACATACTTGTGATTATACCCCTTGCAAGCATCCGCAAATACAAGAAAGTAATTAAGATAAATCTAACCACAGCCTTAAACTCTGAGATCCTGCTATCCCTCCTGCATCGATATACCAACGGGGGTTTAGGTTTTTGTCACTCCGGCAACCCCGCAATTAGCAAACGAATACAAGATGTATTCCCCTAGGCCCATAAAGGTGAAGTATCATGTAGTCGACGTTCACATGACACCACTAGAAGAATAACACCACAACTTAAATATCAAACCATTGAATATTACCCAACATAATTCACTACTAACATTTAGACTTCACCCATGTCCTCAAGAACTAAACGAACTACTCACGAGACATCATATGGAACATGATCAGAAGTGATATAATGATGAATAACAATCTGAACATAAACCTTGGTTCAATGGTTTCACTCAATAGCATCAATAACGAGGAGTAATCAATACCGGCAGAGTTTCCCCTATCAAACAATCAAGATTCAACCCTAGATGTTACAGCGGTGACGACGTGCAGCGGTGGAGATGGTGGTGTCGATGGTGCAGATGATGGTGATGATGATCCCAATGATGTCCAGCCTGCCGGAGAGCTCTTTTCTCTCTGGTGTTTTCCGCCCCGCAGAGGCGGCTGTGTCTCTTCGCGATTATCATCTGGAGCTTAGGTTTTCGGGACGAAGAAGTACGCGAAGGAGAGGAGGCCAGAGGGGGTTGTGGGCCCCCTCCCCACAAGGCGGCGCGGCCAGGCCTGGGCCCGCGCCGGCCTATGGGGGGGCCATGGCGGCCCTCCTCGGCTCCTCCTTCTGGCTGTCTCCGTCTTCTGGAAAAATAAGATTTTCCGTGTAATTTCCGTCAATTGTTGATCTTCCGAAATATTGCATTCTGACGGTGCTTTTTCCAGCAGAATCCTGACTCCGGTGCGCGATCCTCCTATAATCATGAAACAAGCAAAATAGATGAAATAACATAAGTATCATCTGTAAATATGAAATATATCAATGAATAATAGTAAATTATGATATAAAATAGTGATGCAAAATGGACGTATCAACTCCCCCCAAGCTTAGACTTCGCTTGTCCCCAAGCGAATCAGTAAACAAGACCACATGTTTATGGAGTGAAGAGTCGATAAATAAAATACGGACAAGAAGCATCATATTAATTCACACAAGACATTCTAGTGAACAACTTCCCCATATGATTCAACTTGAAACAAGTAAAAGGAAATCACAAATAAAGGTGCATAGGAAATCATAATTGGTGATGGCAAACTTCATTCTTGGTCAGAGAACATTTAACAGATTGTACTTATTTATCGAGCAGCGCTCTTATATTAAAGCTTATAGCAAAATTTGCATACTCAATCATAATAATCTCCTCATAATCATCGATAATCTTCAAAGCTATATTCATTCAGATAAAACTTGTACTGAACAAGGAAGAATAAAAGGTATGATTAAGTAGATCACAATATAGATGGTTGGATCACAACAACTCAATTGCTTGCTTAAGATGGAGGGAAATAGGTTTACTGACTCAACATAGAAGTAGAAGATAGGCCCTTCGCAGAGGGAAGCAGGGATTAAATCATGTGCTAGAGCTTTTCAAGTTTTGAAATCATATAGAGATCGTAAAAGTAAAGTTTTGAGAGGTGTTTGTTGTTGTCAACGAATGGTAGTGATGTCTACACATGCTTCTATTCCTGTAGACAGTGTTGGGCCTCCAAGAGCAGAGGTTTGTAGAACAGCAGCAAGTTTCCCTTAACTGAATCACCCAAGGTTTATCGAACTCAGGGAGGTAGAGGTCAGAGATATCCCTCTCAAGCAACCCTGCAATTACGATACAAGAAGTCTCTTGTGTCCCAACACACCTAATACACTTGTCAGATGTATAGGTGCACTAGTTCGGCGAAGAGATAGTGAGATGAAAGTGATATGGATGAATATGAGTGGTAATAGCAATCTGAAATAAATATGGCAGCGAGTAAACATGCAACATAACAGTAAATAAACGGAGTTTCAGTGCTTGGAAACAAGGCCTAGGGATCATACTTTCACTAGTGGACACTCTCAACATTGATCACATAACTGAATAAACAAATACTACTTTCTCTACACTCTCTTGTTGGGACAAACACCATTCATTGTGTAGGGCTACAAGAGCTCCCTCAAGCCGGAGTTAACAAGCTCCACAACATTCGGTGTTCATATTTAAGTAACCTTAGAGTGCATAATAGACCATTGCAATTATACCGAGTACTAACATAGCATGCACACTGTCACCATCAGGCTATGAAAGGGGGAATAGATCGCTTCAATACTATCATAGTAATAGTTAACTTCATAATCTACAAGAGATTACAATCATAACCTACGCCAAGAACTACATGATGCACACACCATCACATTTACATCATGAAGGAGGAATAGAATACTTTAATAACATCACTAGAGTAGCACATAGATGATATTCAACTAGATCACAAAGCTCATGATCACATAAAGATCACATGGGAGAGAGAGATGAACCACATAGCTACCGGTACAGCCCTTAGCCTCGAGGGAGAACTACTCCCTCCTCATCATGGGAGACAGCGATGGCGACAAAGATGGCGGTGATGTCGATGGAGATGCCTTCCGGGGGCACTTCCCCGTCCCGGCGGCGTGCCGGAACAGAGACTTCTGTCCCCCGAACTTGGCTTCGCGATGGCGGCGGCTCTGGAACTTTTCTCATATCGTGGCTTATTCCTTTAGGGTTTTCGCGGCGGAGGCTTTATATAGGCGAAGAGGCGATGTCGGTGGAGTCCTAGTGCAGCCACACCATAGGGGGGGCGCCCCCCCTTGGCCGCGCCGCCTTGTGGGGTGGGGCCCCCCTGGCTCCCCTCTGGACCCTCTTCGGTGCTCTGGAAGCTTCCGGGAAAAATAAGATATTGGGCATTGATTTCGTCCGATTCCGAGAATATTTCCTTTCTAGGATTTCTGAAACAAAAAACAGCAGAAAATAGGAACTGTCACTTCGGCATCTCGTTAATAGGTTAGTTCCGGAAAATGCATCAAAACGATATAAAGTTTGAACAAAACATGTAGGTATTGTCATAAAACTAGCATGGAACATAAGAAATTATAGATACGTTGGAGACGTATCAAGCATCCCCAAGCTTAGTTCCTACTCGCCCTCGAGTAGGTAAACGATAACAAGGATAATTTCTTAAGTGACATGCTACCAACATGATCTTGATCAATACTATTTTAAAGCATATAATATGAATGAAGTGATTCAAAGCAATGGTAAAGATAATGACTAAACAACTGATCATATAGCAAAGACTTTTCATGAATAGTACTTTCAAGACAAGCATCAATAAGACTTGCATAGGAGTTAACTCATAAAGCAATAGATTATTTGTAGAAAGTTTTGAAGCAACACAAAGGAAGATATAAGTTTTAGCAGTTGCTTTCAACTTCAACGTGTATATCTCATGGATAATTGTCAACACAAAGTAATATGATGAATGCAAATAAGCAAGTATGTAAGAATCAATGCACAGTTGACACAAGTGTTTGCTTCTAAGATGGAAGGAAGTAGGTAAACTGACTCAACATAAAGTAAAAGAATGGCCCTTCGCAGAGGGAAGCATGGATTACTATTTTTGTGCTAGAGCTTTCATTTTGAAAACATAGAAACAATATTGTCAACGGTAGTAATAATTCATATGTGTTATGCATAATACATCTTATAAGTTGCAAGCCTCATGCATAGAATACCAATAGTGCTCGCACCTTGTCCTAATTAGCTTGGATTAACATGGATTATCATTGCATAACATATGTTTCAACCAAGTGTCACAAAGGGGTACCTCTATGCCGCCTGTACAAAGGTCCAAGGAGATAGATCGCATTTGATTTCTCGTTTTTGATAAATCTCAACCAAGGACATCCATACCGGGACAACATAGAAAACAGATAATGGACTCCTCTTTTAATGCATAAGCATTCAACAACAGATAATATTCTCATAAGAGATTGAGGATTAGTGTCCAAACTGAAACTTCCACCATGGTTCATGGCTTTAGTTAGCGGCCCAATGTTCTTCTCTAACAATATGCATACTCAAACCATTTGATCATGAAAATCGCCCTTACTTCAGACAAGACGAACATGCATAGCAACTCACATGATATTCAACAAAGGTGTAAAAAGTTGATGGCGTCCCCAGAAACATGGTTATCGCTCAACAAGCAACTTATAAGAAATAAGATACATAGCAACATATTCAATATCACAATAGTTTTTAAGGCTATATTTGTTGGAGATATGCCCAAGAGGCAATAATAAAATGGTTATTATAATATATCTTTGTGTTTATGATAATGTTTACATACCATGCTATAATTGTATTAACCGAAACATTGATACATGTGTGTTATGCGAACAACAAAGAGTCCCTAGTAAGCCTCTTGTATAACTAGCTTGTTGATTAATAGATGATCATGGTTTCGTGATCATGAACATTGGATGTTATTAATAACAAGATTATGTCATTATATGAATGATGTAATGGACACACCCAATTAAGCGTAGCATAAGATCACGTCATTAAGTTATTTGCTATAAGCTTTCGATACATAGTTACCTAGTCCTTTCGACCATGAGATCATGTAAATCACTTATACCGGAAAGGTACTTTGATTACATCAAACGCCACTGCGTAAATGGGTGGTTATAAAGGTGGGATTAAGTATCCGGAAAGTATGAGTTGAGGCATATGGATCAACAGTGGGATTTGTCCATCCCGATGACGGATAGATATACTCTGGGCCCTCTCGGTGGAATGTCGTCTATATTAGCTTGCAAGCATATGAATGGTTCATAAGAGACCACATACCACTGTACGAGTAAGGAGTACTTGTCAGGAGACGAGGTTGAACAAGGTATAGAGATACCGATGATCAAACCTCAGACAAGTAAAATATCGTGTGACAAAGGGAATTGGTATCGTATGTAAATGGTTCAGTCGATCACTAAAGTCATCGATGAATATGTGGGAGCCATTATGGATCTCCAGATCCCGCTATTGGTTATTGGTCAGAGAGAGGTCTCAACCATGTCTGCATAGTTCGCGAACCGTAGGGTGACACACTTAAGGTTTGATGTCGTTTAAGTAGATATGGAATATGGAATGGAGTTCGAAGTTTTGTTCGGAGTCTCGGATGGGATCCAGGACATCACGAGGAGGTCTGGAATGGTCCGGAGAATAAGATTCATATATAGGAAGTCATATTCCAAGTTTGGAAATGATCCGGTGCATTTATGGTAGGTTCTAGAAAAGTCCGGAAGAAATCACCATGGAAAGTGGAGTCCCGGAGGGACTCCACCTTGCATGACCAGCCAAACCCTAAGGGGTGGAGTCCCAGGTGAACTTCACCATAGGTGGTCGGCCACCCCACCTAAGGAAAAGGTGGGAGTCCCACCTTGGGTAGGATTCCCCCCTTGAGTAGGTTTCCCACCTATGGGAGGTTTTGTTGTTGGGGTCTTATTCGAAGACTTGGACTACAACTCTTGGGGATTTCCACCTATATAATGAGGAGGAGAGGGAGGGGCAACCACTCTTGGCCGCACCACCTAGGGCTGCCCATGGCCGGCGCCCTAGCCACCCCCTCTCCCCAAACCCTAGCCTCTCCTCCTCCACATAATACTCCCGCAGCGCATAGGCGAAGCCCTGCCGGAGTTCTCCACCACCACCGCCACCACGCCGTCGTGCTGCCGGGATTCCGAGGAGGATCTACTACTTCCGCTGCCCGCTGGAACGGGGAGAAGGACGTCGTCATCAACACCAAACGTGTGACCGAGTACGGAGGTGATGCCCGATTGTGGCACCGTCAAGATCTTCTACGCGCTTTTGAAAGCGGCAAGTGATCGTCCACCGCAGCAACGAGAGCCTCCTCTTGTAGGCTTTGGAAATCTTCAAGGGTTAGTCTCGTTCATCCCCTTGTTGCTCCCATCTTCTAGATTGCATCTTGGCTTGGATTGCGTTCTTGCGGTAGGAATTTTTTTTGTTTTCTATGCTACGAATCCCTACAGTGGTATCAGAGCCGTGTCTATGCATAGATGGTTGCACGAGTGGAACACAATGGTTTTGTGGGCGTTGATGCTTATGTTGTCTTTAGTTTGAGTACTTTGCATCTTTGTGGCATAGTGGGATGAAGCGGCTCGGGCTAACTTTACATGACCGCGTTCATGAGATTTGCTCCACGCTCGACATGCAACTTGTATTGCATAAGTGGCTTTGCGGGTGTCTGTCTCTCCTACTATAGTGAAGATTCAATTTACTCTTCTATTGACAACACTAGTATCACCGTTGTGGTTCATGTTCGTAGGTAGATTAGATCTCACTCGAAAACCCTAAACCACGTAAAATATGCAAACCAAATTAGAGACGTCTAACTTGTTTTTGCAGGGTTTGGTGATGTGATATGGCCATGATGTGATGATGAATATGTATGAGATGATCATTATTGTATTGTGGCAACCGGCAGGAGCCTTATGGTTGTCTTTAAATTTCATGTTGAGTAGTATTTCAAAGTAGTTGTAATAGTTGCTACATGAGGTGAACAATCATGAAGACGGCGCCATGGACCTTGACGCTACGCCGACGATGATGGAGATCATGCCCGTTGATGATGGAGATCATGTCCGTGCTTTGGAGATGAAGATCGAAGGCGCAAAGATTAAAGGGCCATATCATATCACATATGAATTGCATGTGATGTTAATCCTTTATGCATCTTATTTTGCTTAGAACGCGACGGTAGCATTATAAGATGATCCCTCACATTAATATCAAGATAATAAAGTGTTCTCCCCTCGTATGCACCGTTGCACAGTTCGTCGTTTCGAAGCATATCGTGATGATCGGATGTGATAGACTCAACGTTCACATACAACGAGTGTAAGCCATGTTGCACACGCGGAATACTTGGGTTTGCTTGACGAGCCTAGCATGTACAGACATGGCCTCGGGACAACGGAAACCGAAAGGTTGAACACGAGTCATATGGATGATATGATCAACATGTTGATGTTCACCATTGAAGCTACATCATCTCACGTGATGATCGGTTTTGATGTAGTGGATTTGGATCGTGTACCACTTAACAACTATGAGGGATGTTGTATTAAGTGGGAGTTCATTAGTAATTAGATTAAAACATGAACTAATTATCATAAACATAGTCTGAATAGTATTTTGAATTAATTTTGTAGTATTGACATCCATTTTCTACCAAGCGCTAGTCTTGTTATTGAGATAGAAATACTGTTAAAATCTGACAATAAACTTTACGGACTGGTACCGTATTGTTAAAGAATCAAGAAATGATTAAGTCCTATTGCAAACTTTTAGTAAAACTCACATTGTTGATTCAAAGAACTATGGTTTCAATTAGTACCTAAAGTTATCTTGTCTCCGTAAAACTTGAAGTTCAAATCTGTTTGAAAAGTAAGGAGCTGAAAATTTAGTTTTCAGAAATAATCAAGGTATGAGATATATGTGATATCTAAGACCTTATTGCAAGATGATAGAATATAATTTGGTGAGACTACATAAACTCATAAGTTTTATGGGAATGTACGAAGGTTGAAGACGCAAGGCGTCCCAATCCTCCAACTATTGGGGCACTAACGATATTCGCATATCCATGAAATAATCGTCCTTAGTATGCACCGTTGCTAAGACTCGTCGTTTCGAATACTGAGGTATAGATTCTACGTGTACATACAAAGGGTGCAAGCCAGATTTGCACATGCGAATACTGAGGTTAAACTTTACGAGCCTAGCATGTACAGACATGGTCTCGGAAAGTCGTTATGAATTGATGGATAAAATTATGAGTGAAATTGTTCATCATATTACAAAGTTACTAATAGTGAAATCTGGAACACTTGTCATATGATGATCAACTTCAAAGTAAGAACCTCAAGGTTATTGGTATTTGACCAACAAACCTAGAAGTTATTGAAGGTGAAGTGTTTTCTGAATAATGAGGAAAGCTAAAAGAGAAACTACAAAAGATATTTTGGCAGAAAGAAAAGAAAAGACTAGAAAGTCTAGCTCAGGTGTATATAAATGATATACATGTTATGGTTATATTCCTAGTTTGGTCACACAATGAAATTCTTGGGTATTAGTACCATATTGGTTGGTATGAAGTGTCATACAAAACAACGCAATACAAGAATACAATGGCCTAAGTGACTGACAAGGAATATGATAGAAATGCACGTCTAGAACAAAAATAAAGTGTTATTATGTTCATCGTTGGCATTCTATCTAGCCCTTAGAATTTATAATAAAGAACTTAATAATTGTTATTTTGCTCTGGTCAAATGAAAACAATGAGTTGTTCAAATTATGACATTACTCCATGTACGATGGATAAGTTATTATAAAACTTAATGGTGAAAACACACATACATAAACACTGACGCTAAAATGCCATAAGGCAAATGATTTGAATTCCACTTATTTGTGGAACCGCCATTTAGGTCATGTTAGAGAGGAACGCATGAAGGAACTCCATGCAAATGGATCTTTTGAGTCATTTGATTTTTGAATCGTTTGGCGCTTGCAAATCTTTTCTAAAGAGAATGAGTAAAATACCGTTCATAGGACAAGAGTTGAACGGGCAACTAACTTAGTGGAAAAATACATGATGATGTATGTGGTTCACTGGGCATAGTTGTGTGCTGGAGATTCTTCTACTTCATCAAAAACTTCCAACAATGAATTGAGTATATATGTATATATTCGATAAGGAAGAAGTTTGAAACATTTGAATGGATTCAAATAAATTTCAGCATAAGGTGGAAATCATCGTAATAGAAAAAGTCAGATATCTATGATTGGATCATAGTGAAAATATTTGAACTACGAGTTTTAGTGAACATCTAAGAGAGTTATGAAGTTGTTCTACAACTCACGTTTCTTGGAGTATCATAGTGATGATGGAGTATCTGAGAGATGTATCCAAATCTTGTTGGATCAATGATGAGATAAAATATTGATGCCATTATAATTTTGTGGATTATGCTTTAGAGACTACCGCTTTTACACTGAATAGAGCATCATCATGATCCATTGAAATGACACCATACGAGTTATGGCATGGGTATGAAACCTAATAGTCATTTCTTAAATTTTGGTATGCATAGCATAAGGAAGTTTACAACCAAAATCGGATGAATGTCTTTGTTGGTTATCCCAAAGAATTAATTGGGAATTCTTCCACCATGGAAACAAAGACAAAAGTGTTTGTCGATGTTTCTTACTTATTTCCAAGAAATTGTTTCTAGCGAAGTATTTGAGTGGGAGGACAATTGAACTCGATAAGGTTTATGAACCTGAGCATAATAATCAGAGTAGCGCAGCATTGGAATTGGTTCTGGAAGCGGACACGACGATCATGGCTCCCATGACTACAAAATGTTTTAGCCATGGAGATCGAAGTACATATTGAACCTTGTAGGTATGGTTTACTTTGTGATCAAATAAATGATTTGTGGACAAAGGATTGATTTTGAACAATGATAAACCAACTACAAACAAAGAAGTTATGATGGGCCCTGACTCCGTTAAAATGGCTATGCACCATGAAATCCAAGATAGGTGAATACTTTTTGAAAGTAAATGGATCTATAAAAATGATGGACTCGGATGATATATCCTTGAAGAAGCTCGACTTGTCGAAAAGTTGTTTACGACAAAGTTCAAAGAGTTGACTACGATAAGATTAGATCTTCCGTAGCAATGCTTATAGTCTATGTGGATTATTCTAGTAATCGCTACATATTTCTTTTATGAGATATGCTAGTAGGATAGCAAAATACATTACTTAACAGAAGTGTGTATTAAAGGTGTATACAAGATACAACCAAGAATTTTGCTAGTCCGTGGAATACTAGATAGGTATACGATCTTCAATTGGATGAAGTGAGTATCACGGAGTTGGAATCTTCACCAGATGAAATAGTCAAAGAGTTTTTGATTTCATCAGAAACAATGAAGATGCTTGCATTTGCAAGAAATTAAGTGGGAGCGCTGAGACATATTTATAATACTTTATGTAGATGACATATAGTTGGTTATAAATAATGTAATTATATACTTGATTATAAAAGGTTTCATTGAGAATTAACTTCAATGAAAGAATATTGACTGAAACATATTTAGTGTCAAGATCTATTAAGATAAATTGAAACACATAATAAGTTTAAATCAAAGTACATAGAAAGGATATTGAAGTAGTTCAATATAGAAATATTAAGAAAATGTTCTTGTCATGTGAAGTTTTAACAAGACTTGAGTGTATCTGACACTCAATGAGTAAAATCACATGAGTGATTTAGATCACAATTAATATGTACACAATCAGATGTCCTGTGCTCTAAAATGTTAGGAGCATATACCAGAATGATTCATGTGATGATCATTGGACAAACAGTAAGAATATCCCTGTGTGCTTTAGAAGAACCAAGGATATATATATATATACTTTTATATGGGTAATGACAAACAAAATCGATGTAATGTGTTGCACCGATATTAGTTTGGTCACATATAAAAATAAATTTCAATCTCAATTAGGCTAAGTGTTATTAAAAAGGTAGCACAATGCTAGATTTAGAAGAGTTCAAAATATTGTGACGGATTCTACAAAAGAAGGCAGAGTATGTCATTGTTTTGACAATGACAGAGGATGTTAAGTCAAGAGGTTCTTTGAGAACTTGGTGTAGTTCCGACAGAGTCAGAACTTTGAAGCTATATTGTGTGTGACAATATTAGTGACATATTTCAGACCACGGAATTAAAGGTTCCACCAGAAGACCAAACATATTTAATGCCGACTCATTTGGAAAATGAGTGATGCGTTAAGACGCAAATGAATTTCAAAATACATACGTTTCTGAGCATGTCAGATCCGTTGACTGAAACCTCTCCCGTGAGCAAAACATGATAAAGCACCGGAAGGCCAAGGTGTTATATCTTTACAAATGTAAACTAGATTATTGACTCTAGTGCAAGTGGGAGACTGTTGGAGATATGCCCAAGAGGCAATAATAAAAAGGTTATTATAATATATCTTTGTGTTTATGATAATGTTTACATACCATGCTATAATTGTATTAACCGAAACATTGATACATGTGTGTTATGTGAACAATAAAGAGTCCCTAGTAAGCCTCTTGTATAACTAGCTTGTTGATTAATAGATGATCATGGTTTCGTGATCATGAACATTGGATGTTATTAATAACAAGATTATGTCATTAGATGAATGATGTAATGGACACACCCAATTAAGCGTAGCATAAGATCACGTCATTAAGTTATTTGCTATAAGCTTTCGATACATAGTTACCTAGTCCTTTCGACCATGAGATCATGTAAATCACTTATACCGGAAAGGTACTTTGATTACATCAAACGCCACTGCGTAAATGGGTGGTTATAAAGGTGGGATTAAGTATCCGGAAAGTATGAGTTGAGGCATATGGATCAACAGTGGGATTTGTCCATCCCGATGACGGATAGATATACTCTGGGTCCTCTCGGTGGAATGTCGTCTATATTAGCTTGCAAGCATATGAATGGTTCATAAGAGACCACATACCACGGTACGGGTAAAGAGTACTTGTCAGGAGACGAGTTTGAACAAGGTATAGAGATACCGATGATCAAACCTCGGACAAGTAAAATATCGTGTGACAAAGGGAATTGGTATCGTATGTAAATGGTTCAGTCGATCACTAAAGTCATCGTTGAATATGTGGGAGCCATTATGGATCTCCAGATCCCGCTATTGGTTATTGGTCAGAGAGAGGTCTCAACCATGTCTGCATAGTTCGCGAACCGTAGGGTGACACACTTAAGGTTTGATGTCGTTTAAGTAGATATGGAATATGGAATGGAGTTCAAAGTTTTGTTCGGAGTCTCGGATGGGATCCAGGACATCACGAGGAGGTCCGGAATGGTCCGGAGAATAAGATTCATATATAGGAAGTCATATTCCAATTTTGGAAATGATCCGGTGCATTTATGGCAGGTTCTAGAAGGTTCTAGAAAAGTCCGGAAGAAATCACCATGGAAAGTGGAGTCCCGGAGGGACTCCACCTTGCATGACCAGCCAAACCCTAAGGGGTGGAGTCCCAGGTGGAGTCCACCATAGGTGGCCGGCCACCCCACCTAAGTAAAAGGTGGGAGTCCCACCTTGGGTAGGATTCCCCCCTTGAGTAGGTTTCCCACCTATGGGACGTTTTGTTGTTGGGGTCTTATTCGAAGACTTGGACTACAACTCTTGGGGATTTCCACCTATATAATGAGGAGGAGAGGGAGGGGGTAGCCACTCTTGGCCGCGCCACCTAGGGCTGCCCATGGCCGGCGCCCTAGCCACCCCCTCTCCCCAAACCCTAGCCTCTCCTCTTCCACATAATACTCCCGCAGCGCATAGGCGAAGCCCTGCCGGAGTTCTCCACCACCACCGCCACCACGCCGTCGTGCTGCCGGGATTCCGAGGAGGATCTACTACTTCCGCTGCCCGCTGGAACGGGGAGAAGGACGTCGTCATCAACACTGAACGTGTGACCGAGTACGAAGGTGCTGCCCGATTGTGGCACCGTCAAGATCTTCTACGCGGTTTTGAAAGCGGCAAGTGATCGTCTACCGCAGCAACGAGAGCCTCCTCTTGTAGGCTTTGGAAATCTTCAAGGGTTAGTCTCGTTCATCCCCTTGTTGCTCCCATCTTCTAGATTGCATCTTGGCTTGGATTGCGTTCTTGCGGTAGGAAATTTTTTGTTTTCTATGCTACGAATCCCTACAATTTTCCCATGAGCTATATATTGCAAAGACAAGGAATGAAATTTTAAAGGTAGCACTCAAGTAATTTACTTTGGAATGGCAGAGAAATACCACATAGTAGGTAGGTATGGTGGACACAAATGGCATGAGTTTTGGCTCAAGGATTTGGATGCACGAGAAGTATTCCCTCTCAGTACAAGGCTTAGGCTAGCAAGGTTGTTTGAAGCAAACTCAAGTATAAACCGGTACAGCAAAACTTACATAAGAACATATTGCAAGCATTATAAGACTCTACACTATCTTCCTTGTTGTTCAAACACTTCACCAGAAAATATCTAGACTCTAGAGAGACCAATCATGCAAACCAAATTTCAACAAGCTCTATGGTAGTTCTTCATTAATAGGTGCAAAGTACATGATGCAAGAGCTTAAACATGATCTATTTGAGCACAACAATTGCCAAGTATCAAATTATTCAAGATATATACCATTTACCACATGAAGCATTTTCTGTTTCCAACCAAATAGCAATCAACGAAGCGGTTTTCAACTCCGCCATGAACATTAAAAGTAAAAGCGAAGAACACTAGTGTTCTTATGAAAAAGCGGAGCGTGTCTCTCTCCCCACTACAATAAAAGTTGCCATGGCCGACGAAGTTGAAGTCGCGCCGTGGTTGCTGGTGTACCATGGCCGACGATTTTGGGTCCCTCCGTGGTGCATGTCAAAACTTTTTTTTTCTCGTTTTTGAGGCCACCTAGCCCGACGAAAGCGGCCAAAACGTCGCGTATGGTGGCCCGGGACGTGGTGCATCTCGAAATCTCGGGTTCGCCGACCGAGTCAACGCAAATCCGCACCGCCGAGGGATGTAGGGCCCAGATGGCAGCCTCTCTGGCATTGTTTTTTTTCTCGATCGCGCCATCTCGTTCAACGTTCTCCGATCGAGCCGTTTACGATGCAGGATCATGGGTCCCGCATGTCATCCTCTATGAACCAAAATTCTTTCTATTCTTGGATTTTTTTGACCCCCTGATTTCTGGCTACTTCCTTTTTCTTTTGATCCCTTGCCGCCTTGGAAACGTTGAGACCGCTGCTGCTAAATGGGACCCGCATGTCATCCTCTATGTGCAATCAACTTTCTTTTCTTGGAGTTTTTTTTGGCACCTCATATTTGGTCACTTGCCTTTTTTCGATCCCGCCGCCTCTCAAACGGTGATACCGCTGTCGCTAAATGGGACCCGCATGTCATCCTCTATGTACTATAAAACTTTCTTTTCTTGGATTTTTTTGGCACCTCATATTTGGTCACTTGCCTTTTTTTTCGATCCCCTGCCGCCTCTCAAACGGTGATACCGCTGCTGCTAAATGGGACCCGCATGTCATCCTCTATGTACTATAAAACTTTCTTTTCTTGGATTTTTTTTTGGCACCTCATATTTGGTCACTTGCCTTTTTCTTTCGATCCCCTGCCGCCTCTCAAACGGTGATACCGCTGCTGCTAAATGGGACCCGCATGTCATCCTCTATGGACTATAAAACTTTCTTTTCTTGGATTATTTTTGGCTCCTGATATTTGGTCACTTGCCTTTTTCTTTCGATCCCCTGCCGCCTCTCAAACAGTGAGACCGCTGCAGCTATATGGGACCCGCATGTCATCCTCTATGAGCAATCAACTTTCTTTTCTTGGAGTTTATTTTGGCACCTCATATTTGGGCACTTGCCTTTTTCTTTCGATCTCATGCCACATTTGAAACGTTGAGGAACCTGCAGGCTCATGGGACCCGCATGTCATCCTCTATGTGCTATAAAAGTTCATTTTCTTGGTTTTTTTCACCCTCTGATTTTTGGCAATTTCTTTTTTCTTTTGAACCCCTGCCGCCTCTCAAACGGTGATACCGCTGCTGCTAAATGGGACCCGCATGTCATCCTCTATGTACTATAAAACTTTCTTTTCTTGAATTATTTTTGGCTCCTCATATTTGGTCACTTGCCTTTTTCTTTCGATCTCATGCCACGTTTGAAACGTTGAGGAACCTGCTGGCTCATGGGACCCGCATGTCATCCTCTATGTGCTATAAAAGTTTCCTTTGTTGGATTTTTTTTCACCCTCTGATTTTTGGCTTGCCTTTTTCTTTTGATCCCCTGCCCCCTTTGAAACGTTGAGTAAGCTGTTGGCTCGAGGGACCCGCATGTCATCCTCTATGTCCATCAACTTTCTTTTCTTGGATTTTTTTTCACCCCCTAATTACAATCAACTTTCTTTTTCTTTTGATCTCAAGCCGCATTACCAACATTGAGACCGCTGCTGCTAAATGGGACCCACATGTCATCCTCTATGTACAATAAAGTTTCTTTTCTTGGATTATCTTTTGCTCCTGATATTTTGTCACTTGCCTTTTTCTTTCGATCTCATGCCGCCTTTGAAACGTTGAGTAAGCTGCTGGCTCATGGGTCCCGCATGTCATCCTCTACGAACAATAAAAGTTTCCTTTCTTGGAGTTATTTTTTACCCCTAATTTCTGGCTATTTGCCTTTTTCTTTTGATCTCCGGCCCCCTTTGAAACGATGAGGACGTCATGGCAGATCGGTCCCACATGTCATCCTCTATGAACAATAAATGTTTCCTTTGATGGATTTATTTTGAACCCCTAATTAATTTCTGGATATTTCCCCTGCCGCCTTGGAATCATTGAGGATGCTGCTGCCTCATGGGTCCCGCATGTCTTCCTCTCAGAACGGTAAATGTTTATTTTCTTGGATTTTGTTGACCAAACGATTTTTGGCTTATTTTTTCTTTCGATCACCTGCAGCCTTTAAAACGTTGAGGACGCCGCTGGCTCACGGGTCCCACATGTCAACCTCTATGAACAATAAACGCTGAGGATGCAAACTGCCTCATGGGTCCCGCATGTCATCCTCTCGTAACGAAAATGTTTCTTTTCTTGGATTTTTACCAACAGATTTTTGGTTTAATTTTTCTTTCGATCTCATGCCGCCTTTGAAACGTTGAGTAAGCTGCTGGCTCATGGGTCCCCGATGTCAGCCTCCCCGTACAAGAAACATATGATATCTTGATTATTTTGCAGACAATAAACAATGTATTGCGCTCTGAGCTATTTCAAACGGATAATTAAATCTTTATTTTTACATAAATAAACTTATATGTTGAATCTCCTTGTTTTTTGTCTTTGCGAAGCATAGGACTTTCCTGTTTTTTTAGAAAATTCGGAACTTTCCTGTTTTGGAGTGGGCTGAAATTGTACGAGTCAAAAGGCCAAGCAGGATAGTTCGAAGGCCCAGATGTCCAGATGCAGCCCAATTGAAATCTTTCTTCTTGGACTTTTTCACCCCCGATTTCTCGGCTACTTCATTTTTCTTTTGGTTCTGTGCCGCCTTGGAAACGTTGAGACCGCTGCTGCAAAATGGGACCCGCATGTCATCCTCTACGTACAATAAAATTTCTTTTCTTGGATTATTTTTGGCTCCTGATATTTGGTCACTTGCCTTTTTCTTTCGATCCCGTGCAGCCTCTCAAACGGTGATACCGCTGCTGCTAATTGGGACCCGCATGTCATCCTCTATGTACAATCAAGTTTCTTTTCTTGAATTATTTTTGGCTCCTGATATTTGGTCACTTGCCTTTTTCTTTCGATCTCATGCCACGTTTGAAACGTTGAGGAACCTGCTGGCTCATGGGACCCGCATGTCATCCTCTATGTACTATAAAAGTTCATTTTCTTTGTTTTTTTTCACCCTCTGATTTTTGGCTATTTCCTTTTTCTTTTGATCCCCTGCCGCCTTGGAAACGTTGAGTAAGCTGCTAGCTCATGGGACCCGCATGTCATCCTCTATGTCCATCAACTTTATTTTCTTGGATTTTTTTGACCCCCTAATTTCTGGCTACTTTCTTTTTCTTTTGATCTCAAGCCGCATTTGAAACGTTGGGACCGCTGCTGCAAAATGGGACCCGCATGTCATCCTCTATGTAAATAAAGTTTCTTTTCTTGGATTATCTTGGGCTCCTGATATTTTTGTCACTTGCCTTTTTCTTTCGATCTCATGCCGCCTTTGAAACGTTAAGTAAGCTGCTGGCTCATGGGTCCCGCATGTCATCCTCTACGAACAATAAAAGTTTCCTTTCTTGGAGTTATTTTTTACCCCTAATTTCTGGCTATTTGCCTTTTCTTTTGATCTCCTGCCCCCTTTGAAACGATGAGGACGTCATTGGCAGGTCGGTCCCACATGTCATCCTCTATGAACAATAAAACTTTCCTTTGATGGATTTATTTTGAACCCCTAATTAATTTCTGGATATTTCCTTTTTTTTTTTGATCCCCTGCCGCCTTGGAATCGCTGAGGATGCTGCTGCCTCATGGGTCCCGCATGTCATCCTCTCAGAACGGTAAATGTTTATTTTCTTGGATTTTGAATACCAAATGATTTTTGGCTTATTTTTTCTTTCGATCTCCTGCCGCCTTTAAAACATTGAGGACGCTGCTGGCTCACGGGTCCCATATGTCAGCGTCTAACATTAAACGCTGAGGATGCTGCTGCCTCATGGGTCCCGCATGTTATCCTCTCAGAACGAAAATGTTTCTTTTCTTGGATTTTGTACCAACAGATTTTTGGTTTATTTTTTCTTTCCATCCCTGCCGCCTTTAAAATGTTGACGACGTCGCCGGCGCATGGGTCCCCGATGTCACCTCTCCCCGTATAAGAAACATGTGATATCTTGATTATTTTGCAGACAATAAACAGTGTATTTTGCTCTGAGCTATTGCAAAGGGATAAATTAAATCTTTATTTTTACATAAACAAACTTATATGCTGAATCTCCTTGTTTTTTTTGTCTTTGCGAGGCATAGGACTTTCCTGTTTTGGAATGGGCTGAAATTGTACGAATCAAAAGGCGTCCAGCGGGATAGTTTGAAGGCCCAGATGGCCAGAAGCAGCCCAATTGAAATATTCCTTTTCTTGGATTTTTTGACACCCTTATTTCTGGCTACTTCCTTTTTCTTTTGGTCATGTGCCGCCTTGGAAACATTGAGACCGCTTTGCAAAATGGGACCCGCATGTCATCCTCTATGTACAATAGAAGTTTCTTTTCTTGGATTATTTTTGGCTCCTGATATTTGGCACTTGTCTTTTTCTTTCGATCTAATGCCGACTTTGAAACCTTCAGACCGGTGCTGCAAAATGGGACCCGCATGTCATTCTCTATGCACAATAAAGTTTCTTTTCTTAGATTATTTTTGGCTCCTGATATTTGGTCACTTTCCTTTTCCTTTCGATCTCATGCCGCCTTTGAAACGTTGAGGAAGCTGCTGGCTCATGGGTCCCGCATGTCATACTCTATGAACAATAAAGTGTCCTTCATTGGATTTATTTTTTACCCCTAATTTCTGGCTATTTACCGTTTTCTTTTGATCCCCTGCCCCCTTTGAAACGATGAGGACGCTACTGGCAGGTCGGTCCCACATCCTCTATGAACAATAAAAGTTTCCTATGATGGATTTATTTTTGACCCCTTTTGATCCCCTGCCGCCTTGGAATCGTTGAGGATGCTGCTGCCTCATGGGTCCCGCATGTCAGCCTCTCAGAACGGTAAATGTTTCTTTTCTTGGATTTTTTTACCAACTGATTTTTGGCCTTTGTCTTTCTATCTCCTGCCGCCTTTAACACGTTGGGGACGCTGCCGGCTCAGGGGTCCCACATGTCAGCCTCTATGAACAATAAACCTTTTGTTTGATTTATTATTGACCCATAATTTCTTGGTATTTGCCTTTTTCTTTCGATCTCATGCCGCCTCTGAAACGTTGAGACGCTGCTGGCTCATGGGTCCCTGTCACCTCTATGAACAGTAAAAGTTTCCTTTGTTTGATTTATTTTTGACCCTAATTACTGGCTATTTGCCTTTTTTATCCCCTGCCGCCTTTGAAACTAAGAGGACGCTGCTGGCCCATGGGTCCCACATCTCAGCCTCTCTGAACGATAAACCTTTCCTTTCTTTTTTTTCGATCCCGTGCCGCCTTGGAAAATGTGAGACCGCTCCTGCAAAACGGGACCCATATGTCATCCTCTATGTACAATAAAAGTTTCTTTCCTTGGATTATTTTTGGCACCTGATATATGGTCACTTGCCTTTTTTTCGATCCCCTGCCACCTTTGAAACGTTGAGGACGCTGGCTCGTGGGTCCCACATGTCAGCCTCTATGAACAATAAACATTTCATTTCTTGGATTTATTTTTGACCGCTGATTTCTGGGAACTTTGCTTTTTCTTTCGATCCCCTGCCGCCTTTGTTAAAGTTGAGGACGCTGCTGCAAAATGCGTCCCACATGTCAGCTTCTCTGTACGATAATTGTTTCCTTTCTTGGATTTTTTTCCACGGCTGGCCGATGGGTCCACGATGTCAGCCTCTATGTACAAGCAATATGTGATTTCTCGATATGTTTTAACCCGAGATATGTAGGATACTTGCTTTTTCGATCCCTTTTGTTTGTCTTTACCTTCAAATGTTGAGGGACGCCATCGGCAAATGGGTCCTGCTCTAGCATTCTCAACTGAAGGAAAACTGAAATATTGCCTATTCATTTGTTTTTCGTACTCCATGCACATAATCCATACTAACTGTTGATCCGGGTTTTAGTTCAACTTAATTAGTTCAAATTTGATCTACGAGGAAGTATGTAATATATTTTGGGTTCACAACACTACACTTGTTAACAACAATCTGATGAAGAGGTTTGTCATTTTTTTTAAACTACAAATACACTCTAAGATCTTGCAAACTGATAGAATAAATCTTGGAACTTTAAATAATTTATGAAAATTTTGAAATCAACTATATGAATATATCAAAATATAGAGCCCATGTAGATGCGCATACTGGCTATGCGCATTTAAAAAAGAATCATAATCATAATTGATACGAAATAAAAATAACTTTATATTTAGAATCTCGGTTTCTTGAGGGCCAATCATAGGATCTCCGTGTTTAAATTAGGAAGGGCCCCAATGGCATGAGTCGGAGGCCCATTAAATGTTTTTGGATTGTTATCAGCGAAGCAAGCAGGCTGACAACAATCACCATGTACATGGCCGGCGGCAGCCCAAAAGTACAAACAATTGGCCCTGAAGGGAAGGTAGTACTTTTTTTTATTGGGAAGGTTGTCTGGGCTAACCCAAATATAAATGTGGTGCTACATGGGGTAGCACTTGAACCCGGAATGAGACCATGAACAGTACATATGCTACATGCTACAGTACTTAGTTCGTAGCTATCTATTTTCGATCCAACGTCCAAATCTACAAGTCAACCAACTGTTCATCTGTGCTTGCTGATGTCAAGGCACTGGATCCTGGACGCTTGAACCCATGATCGTTACTGAGGGTTGCCTATTTGCGCATAATATGTTTTGTCAGCGGGCACTTCACTAGTTTGTGCAAAACATATCCAGCTCAGGATTCGAAAAAACAACACATTTTTTTCTTTACGGAAACAACAGAACATCTCATGTTCATCACAATCCAGCCAACATAAGCACATAATAATTAATAGTACAACTAGAGAGCTGTACATATAAATAAGGTTTGTCAAGCTTCATGCACTAGCCAACGCAACCAAAAGTCCGAACTGATGGAAAGGGCTAGGCAATCCACTTATACATCTGAACACCCCTCCTCACGTGTGACCGGAAGAAGGGAAGAGGTCAACACAAGGAGACTCTCAAGAGGCATATATGTGGACTCCGAGGAGGGCAACGGAGGGCAGCACCAATTTTTAGGATAAATTACGAAAGCCAGGTCTCGAACTCGAGACCCTGGGCTCTGATACCATGCCAAGCTTCATACACAAGCCAACGCAACCAAAAGTCCGAACTAATGGAAAGGGCTAGGCAATCCACTTATACATATCAACATCCCCCCCCCCTCACATGTGACCACAATCCAGTAATGGTACCATCATGTTCACCACAATACATCATCATTATACTACAGAACATTTGTAAGACAACTTAATACAGCTGTGATTCATTTTGTTGCCCCAGCGATGGGTGATAACCTGAACACCATATAACCTTCTCACAACAATTGTAACCAAATATAAGCACCTGCAATGATTTGGTGTCAATCTTCTTGAAGGTCAGGAGGTATCCTACCTTCAAGTCATGTGCTTTGACAAACTCTGGCCATCCTGCGTCCATTAAAACATTGCCATCTTGTTGCTTCAGGTCCACAATCCAGGTGCATGCAGTGGACATCTTCAGGTTGATGGACTCTGGACACCCACCGTAAAACCAGGGTAGAACACGACTGGGGATGGTAATCACCTCTAACTCCGATGTACATAGTACCTTGCAGAAGCTGTCAGCGGTATTCTCCTCATCGATGCGCCTAAACACCTTGCACACTGGGGCTGGCTCTACAGATGTCTCCTTCCATGATAAGCTCTCTCCAAGCTTGAGCTTCTTGTTTGAACACTGCAAAAAAGAGGCCTCAATTAGATAATGCCTCTAGCTTCTGACCGTAATTCCAAGCAAATGCATAATCAAAGGCACCTAGCAAAGTCAGCGGATCATTGTTCTTATCGAACACACAGTCTGAACAATAAGCTTCTGAATCTAGCTAGGCTGATATGTACAACCTTGTATCATCAAATTATTCAGCATAGTGTATCATTGTATCGCAGAAGCCAAATCGATATAAATAGTAGCTATGAGAATAGAAATCAAGCTAGCATGAGCCATGCATGCTTGCTGGCTAGGTCTAGCATCAGAGTAATGCATCTGCAGTTCATCATCCGCCAGTACAGATCGACCAAGCAAACAAAAAAAAATCAGCGTCGGCCTAAAGAGTCCATAAGCCAGACATGCATGCTCGGTGTCCTCATATGTGATTATCGGCCGTGGATTGACCAATATCATATTTGAACGATTATTATTGCACACATTAGATCCAGTCCCAACCTAGCTAGCATGCGTGCATGTGTAGCCCGAGTCTTTACCAGAGGATTAATATATACACTGGATGAGAGAAATAGTCTATATCAAACAATGCTAAGCAACCGGCAATACAGCTTAGATATAATAAAGATGTGACCGGCAACCCTAGTGATTCGGGGGAAACATACCGCCATTGCAGCCATGGACCGAGAGAATCGGGGATGCCGCGCCGCCTTAGTGGAGTTTTTAGGTGCGACGTCGCCGCATCTGTAGAGGACGGAGTCCAAGCCGCGTAGTCCGAGCGGTGGTGGACGCCGGTGGTGTAGGGAGAGGACTCAGGGGAGATGGACGGCGAGGGATCTGGGGAGATCTGAACATGAGGGGGCTGTGAGAAACTGAGAATGATACATCAGCAAGAGAATAAATGCGTGTGTCCCCCCAGTAAAAAAAATGCGCGTTTCTTGGAGGAACGGCCAGTGCACGCAGGAATCCACACAGAAAACTTCACCCGGCGGGTCACTGGGCCTTATCAGTATCTGGTGGGGCCCGGACCTACATACCAGTGAGACAGGTCGTGTGGGTTATGATCCGATCAGTGTGCACACAGAAATTGCATTCAGAGCTAAGCGCCTCAGACTACGTTGTACTATACAGTATATCCGTTTCTTTTGGTAAAATGAAAACGATACTCCATCTGATCCTCATTACTTGATGATAAAATGGATGTCTCTACAACTAATATGTGTCTAGATACATCTATATGAGAGCGTCTATGTTTGTACTGTGTATCTCAAAAAAAAATGGATCGGAGGGAGCATTAAGAGGTGTCAAAAAAAACTGCAAACAAACATGGATGTAAGCATAGCGATGTATTAAAATACCTTTATATCTCGACCATGTAACAATGAATATGAGAAGTTTTGGGGGTTTGACCATCTGCACTTGTGTTCGCTACAATCGTTCGCTACAATCAGATAAAAAAAATTGGTCACTTTTACACTTCCTAAAATAAAATGTATTTTTCCTTGAGATTTTACAAGCTCGTACAAGAAAGCATTGACTACATATGGGATATATCACATTTACACTTACAAATCTATGAATATTTCAAAATGTTGAGCTCCATGTAGCTAGGTATAATACAAATCATCAGACCGCACATTGAAACTACCGCAGCATATCACAGTAAATTAAAGTAAAATAAAACATGTCTAACATATACTATATTAGCTAATTAACAAAGTCTCATCACAGTGTATCTGATCCCCAGTTCAGCTTAATACAAAAACCAAGTTCAGCATGAACATCAGCAGGGCACTACCCCAGGTCCAAAAGCAGCATCTAGTTAATTCAATAAAATATTGAGGTGTTTCTGATCCCCTCTTCCTAAAAGCACTGCAGATCATGCATGCAACTAAGGGTGATCAGCACAAAATATTACCCTCTGGGTGGAGGTGTTACAGTCGTAGATCAACACATTCATCAAGGAAGTGTCTTTCACCTCGAAGACGAGAATGTCATCGAGCTGCAGTTCATGCGCCTCTGCAAACCCGAACCAACCATCCTTCAAGACCAGTTCACCCTGGTACTCATCGATGTGCACATACCAGGCGCAGCCTACGCTCGTCTTGAGCTTGATAGGCCTGGGAAGAATCCCTTTCAGACATTGCTTGAATTCTCTGGGGATGACCAACATATACATGTCATCGTTGCCATCCAGTTGCACATAGAAGCGCGAGGGCTGAGGAGGGTCCGCCGAGTGACCAACCCGTTTAGGGCGGCCTTTCCCTCGCCCTTTTAATATAAAACGTTGAATTGCTGCATCACGCCTGCCCGTCACCTTTGGCTTTTTGGCTAGTGAGTTTCTTTGAATTCTGAACTCGGGGGGGTGCAGAGGACATGTACAATCGACAGTCCTAAGACGTAGTTGCTCATTGACGTTGGAACGAGTTTGCTTCTGCATCTAGTTAAGCACGGTATATATCAATCAACAACATATAAATCAGAACGTAACATACATGGAGAAAATGCATCTAGCTATCTCTTTAATTAGTTTGCACAAAATCTAGCAGCAGCAAGACAATTTGATTTTACAGGTACTGAGCAAGCTTTCAGACTTTCTGAAACAGGTAACATGGAGCATATATTTGTATGTTCAGACTGCCAAACCCTGCTCTGTGATGGATACTATTACTTAACATCTTTTTTTTGCCAGAACTAGTACTTAACATCTACTGTTTCCCGTCATTAAAAAAACATTTGCAGAAGAATACTAGTTTCCCATCATTAAAGAAAAAAGAACTTGTTTAAAACCCCAACTATCATTGACTACTTACACCTGCATCCTAGTGAGTTCAGGACAACTTACAACCACTTTTGGTGGTGCCGCCACCGGAGAAGACCGTGCCGGAGGGGTTGGGGTCGGCACAGCCGGAGAAGCTGGTGCCGCCACCAGGGAAATCAGTGCCGAGCCAGATGGTGCTTCCAGCGGAGAAGAAAGTACCGCGAGAGATGGAACCGACGCTGCCAAAGGGTAAGAAACGGATGTACTCGTAGATCCTTCTCTAGTCACGATCTGGATAGAAGAGACTGGACGTCCATCAAGCTGCTGGAGGATGCGGTGGATCAAATCGGCTGAGTTCAGGAAATATCGGCGATGTTCATCTGTGTCGGCGGCCGTTACCGCCAGGCAGCTGCCGGTGGAGGGAGGAGGCGAGCCGTTCATGGCAGTCATTAGTGTAAAAGAGGTGAAGTGGGTGGGAGAGATAGAGGGTTCGGGACTGAAGTAATTGTAGTCTGCTCTCTCATTTTTACAAGCATGCGTCCTCAGGCAGATTTTTTTTTAGATGCGTACTCAGGCTGCTTTGTCAAACCAGGGCCTCAATGAAGCCCAGTTAACTATTTCTCCGCTAAAAGCGCACTATAGCATATCTAGAGGGTCCACGCTTAGTAATTTTGCACGCTGTGGCGCTATTTGCGAAACAGCATGCTATATCGCCCTACTTCATAGTGTTAGCGCGCTATTTTTTTCAGGCAAGTTGCTTTCACTTTTTCGTGGTGATGAACTACAATCTGTTGGTTCCACTTCTAAGTCAGAAGATAATATCGCTCATGCTAATATGTTTTAATAAATAATTTATACTATGTTGTTGCCTTGTGAAATGTTGATGTTAGCCTTCTAAAATACTTGAGATCTATTTCTATATGTGGTTATGTATGTATGATTCAGTCACTTTTGGACTATATATATCTATTCGCTCTAGTAAAATTATTTATTTTTAGGCTATATTTAGTATTATTTTGAAAATGCTATTTAAAATATACCACACTATTACCACGATATAGCGTTCATATCGTTTGAAGGAGGCTGCCGCTAATTCATTTAACACGCTATTTTAAACATTGGTTAAGACGCGTTTGGCGGCCTGCATCCAGGCTGGTGGTGAAATACCGTACCCAAGTGCTTAAAAGATTGCAACTTTTAGCAGGAAAACATTAGGGCACGTCCAACACAGGCGCTACTGCAAGGGGCGTGAAACTCTTTTCACCAGTCCTAGCTTCACCAACGGAACAACAAGGAAGTCAGTCTGCCATCAGCAATAAGCGCTGTAAGGAGAGTACCTGGAGGATTTTACAATCTTTTCACATTCATTTGTTCTCTATTAGCGCCATATAGTATATAGCATTGTAATGCCCTTATACTCCTCTCAACATTAAAAAAAGGTGTGCATATACTAATAATAGTTGCTGAAATGAAACTAAAAATAAACAGACATGCACGGTTTACGAAGGATGGAAATACAGAGTTCATCACCATCCGTTTAAATAAGATTAGATTACTTCAATGTGGGCTACATACACACTAAAATGAGTAAACAGACACACTGAAATGGGTCAAGGTATATAAGATTCAGAAAAAAGGAAGAGCATATTAAGATACGGAACAGGTTACTGAATTGTTCAAATATATCGTACAAAAAAGATTATTTTCTCCAGAAAGATTCATGGCTCAGTTTAGGGTTGCATCAACATGCGGATATTTTTCAGACTAGGCTTAAACCATATTGTCGCCTGTCGGGGAAATCCCCAACCTTCTTTTGGAAGGGTGATAACTCCCATGAGCTCATTTTCCCCTTGCTGCAGGTTACAACGACAAATACAACTAAATGCTGGTTCCCGAAATGCATAGTACGCGATGTAAACACAATTTGACCTCATGAATGGAGTCAATGTTCCATCAGGAGCATTGCCATCATTTATCTTCAGGTTCATTGGATAATTCAGTCCAATGAACAGAGAGTGTGTGCCAAGGCTGTCAACTCGACTCCAATTGGGTCCAATCAGGGATAGATCTTTCTCAAAAATATGTATGACAGGGGCAGGACACTCCCGCAGGATAAAGCCATTACCATCATGCAGAACTTCTGCAGGCTCAAGGTGATCATTGCTACGTATATACCGATCTTCATGGATGATCATCAAGCGCTTGCCATCGGCTGATCGAGCTAAAAACCATCTGCCAAATAGATCCTCTATCGGTGATGGGATCACGAATGGCAGGGCAAGGTGTGCATCTGCATTGTAAACGGAGACCAAAAAAAATTAGTGTTTGAATGGCTCAGGAAGACAATAATACCAGTAGCTGCAACTTCACATTTGTAGGATCAAATGGAAGATGCAGTCATTATACTTGTATAAAAACTCGAAGAAATAAAATTGTTCCCATTTGAGATGTATGTTAATTACACTCATATTCATTGATGGTAGATACATGTCTCAACCTTATCTGATCCATGATTGTAAAGCTTTGAGTACATCGAATATTCAAATAAATTGAAAGTTTGCATGCATCAATTGATGAAGAGGCCAGGGCTAAGCTCCTTATTCATATTCTGACAAGAGCATGCAGTAACTAATTCAGGAATGCATTCATATACTGCAATAATCTGGTTTGGGTTGACAGATTAGTGCACTGCATATAGTACTGTAATTCGTTTGTAGCAATGGTTCAGTCAGGTTTGGATAATTAAATGGTGCACAGTCATTTGAAAGGTGAAAAAAATCTTATTGAGCAATTAGTTAATTCAGTTACAATATATCATGAATTCGCTTGATATTAAAATTTATTGCGAAGTATATCATATGGATTGAAGAATTACCGGCCTGTGATTGATCCCAGCAATATGTGGTGCCGGTCCACCCATCCACCGCAACAATGAAGCCGTTGTGCTCGATGGCGTCACTGTAATCTACACCCCAACTAGCAAGAGAGAATAACCTCCACTCCTGGCTACCATTAGCCAGGTAAGCGAGTCCAGAATTGAATAGAGCGATGAGCTTGTAATCTGAGTAATGTCCAGCTTTTGTGGGCACTTCGCAAATTACAATCTTCAACAAAAACATGGCACGCCCATACGTCATGTACCTTTCAGGAGGCAAGTCGGGGAAGCCAATCCATTCCTCCCAAAAAATGTTGCAAGTTTCCGACGATGGTAGGGAGATTTCTTGGTGCGTGTAGATGTTCGCGAGGAACCAGTTCCCACCACTGTCCACGCCGGCGATCCAGTCGCCGTTCATGCCAACCAGTAATCTATTGTCCATGAACGGCAGGATGGCTGTGCGCCGAGGATGGTCGAGGGGCACAACGTGGTACACCGTGTGGTGCGCACTACTATCATCATAGTGCCAATGGGCAGAATCGGGCATCAGCAAGCAGGGTCCATCCCAATGGTGTAGATTCATGTTGTCGGCGACATGGCGGCACAGCGTTTTGGAGCATGCGGCCAGCCGGACGTCGACTGTAACGTCCAGACTCTGGGCAATGAGATTGAACAGCTCGGCGGGGAGCTTCCCCCAGTCGCCATACAGCTGGTCGTCGTTCGATGCCGCCATGGAGACGAGATGGATTTAAGAGGGCGGAAGCAAGTATGTGTGATTGGAGATTTGTAGGAGAGTCAAGCGGGAAGGAGGAGTGCTGCGGTTCTGCGGAGGGGTGAGGAGAGAAAGCTATGCAAATGGGAGATCTATAGGATGAAAAAATTTGCTAGCAGCGCTTGGCGAGTGGAGAACGATGATGGAAGTGGAGAGCCAAGGATGGAAACGATGGAGGTGAAGAGTAGGAGTGGATATGACTTTTTTTATTCTTCAGCAGCTGCATCGATGCGCCGAGTAAAACTTCGGCTAGGATAGCACGCCACTACGTCCTGGTGCAGTTACTGTCCCGTCAAAACAGTTTGACCACAGAAATGGTTTCTTTATTAGTACAGTATAACTTAATTTTTTCGAACAATATATACTAATCCATTTAATATACTCACTCCGATTCATATTACTTGTCAAATGATATGGATGAATCTTGAACTAAAATGTGTCTAAATATATCCATATTATAGTCTACTAATATGAATCGGAGTTTGTTTGGTTCAAAGGATTTATAAAGGTATCTTGTACGGAGTAGGATTTTTACACATAGGGCTTTTTCCTATAAAGCTTGCTTGATTCAAAGGATTGAGAACCCTCCAAAATACCTATGGATTGCTTTCTCTACAATCCTATCTCTTGGTAATATTGCTATGTGTCTATAACAACTATGAAATGAACTCAATCTCAATAGAAATGTCCTTTGTCTTTCCTAATCAAACAACTAGTTATTTTATGTCTTCGTTTACAAATTAAGATAATTTTTAGGTTATAGGTAATCATCGAGCTTATGTGATCATCTTTTATGATCAAACTTACTTGATCAGCCGCGGAGGCGCAAAGGACTAAAGGAGCAGTGGTGTGCATTAATACGGCCGCATGGGGAAGGCACAGCTAGCGACGATGAGACGTATCGCCAGCATTGGCCTAGGGAACCGTCGCCACCATTAATAAAAGCTATCCCTTTGGGCACCATGTCTCCCACTACTCGTGTCACGCGCGCATGTGGGTTACGGATGGATGGGCTGGGGAAGCCGGACAGAAAACATGACAACCAGGGGGGAAATGAATAAAAATAATACAAAGTCAAAAATATTTCGAAAATAAACTTTGTAAGAAACTCCATGCGTTTAGAAAATGCGAAGGTAATATGTTGAAACACGTCTAGACCACGTCTAGAACCACCGTCCCAAAGCTTAAGGATTAAATTGATTTTTCAAAAGTCAAACTAAGTTAAGTTTGACTAAGTTTTTACCAAAAGCATTAATATGCAAGATACAAAATCAATATTATTAGATAGAAAATAAATTATATTTTCATATGGTGTCTACAAAATATTATATGTGCTGATAGATTCTTTTAAGAGTTTTGTCGAACTTTACTTGGTTTGACTTTTCAAGATAAATATACTAAGCTTTAAGCATTGGAACGGAGGTATTTTCGAAGCACCTACATGTCTTTAGAAGACAAAAGAAAACATGGAGTAAGGTTGTTTTTTGTGCAAAAGTTTACGTCAAAATCTGGTTATTTGTGTAAAAAGAATCTCAAATTGTGTTATGTGCAAAAACTGCACCAACAAGTGGTGGTATGTGCAATTTCCTCCGTCACACAAAAGGCAAGCCATTGATACATACTTAATTGTGAATAATTACAAAAGTAGTAGGCAACTAATAAGCGCACATGATTAAACTGCTATGCCAGATCTTCAGCCACCAGAAGTCGTTCCCGCGCCTCTCTAGCATTGAAAATCACGCGTTCTGCGACTTCCATCAAAGAGACAAGCTGAGCTTTGATCCGTTCTCCCAGATGAATGGCCTCGTCACAACTCCTACGAGCACAGGCTGTGATCTCATCCACTTCTAGGAAAGACACCGCCTGCCTGTACCGAAATATCTTGATCTCTAACTCTCTGTTCTCCTCCCGCATGCTGGCAAAGATCCAACTTCATCCTCGACAGGATAAGCAAGGGGAGTGATCCTGCCAAAGGTAACAACAAACATATCGAGCGTTACCGGCAAACGAAGGGCACAAATTGGCTGATTAACGAATGTGGTCACAAACATGTAGGACAGACTTAAGTGGTGTCTACATGTCAGTGACTCGAAGTACCCAAAAACCAGCAACCCAAAGTCAGCTAATATTAACCTCCGTCTTCAGCTCCTTCATCCTCTTGAACGGCGGGGAAGCTGGCAACTTATCTTCTTCTACGACCTCTCGCTGGAACCTGACGTCGAAGGATGAGAGATCCTGCGAACGGATGTGCTGCGCCTGCGCGTGCGATTCACCAGGGCGCTTCTGGCGTAACTCGGAGTTCTCGGCGCCGAGATGCGGAAGTTCCGCTCCCGGGGCCTTGTTGACCCTAAGCCGAGATAGCTCCTGTGTAAGCCGACGAAAAAGTTCAAAATGTTACAGATCAGGCATATCATTACCAGTGCAAACGAGGTAAGTGAATCTCCGGGATCTCGCCCAACGACCGCGGTTGGTCCAATGCCACCACATCTTCTCCGAGATTGACTAACTCCTTTACATCATCTTCTCCGACACTGACTATCTCCTTTACATCATCTTCTGCTCTGAGCTTGACCATCTCCTTTACATCATCTTCTACTGCGAGCTTGATCATCTGCCTCACATCATCTTCTCCGGCGATATCGACACTCTCCTGCGGAAGATAACAGATATAAGTCCGAGTATTAGCAGCAAAACGAAGGTAATTAAAAGAGGCGTAGTAACCCTTGTGTCCTGGCTCATCAACGGCGGGGACGCTGAGCCCGCATCTTCTCCTCCGAGATCTCCCTTCGGAGGCAGGATTGTTAGAGACAGTGTACTTCTGGTAGTAGTATTTATGCGTGGGGCGCCAGGGGGTCGAGAAGCTAGGACTGCATCTTCTCCTCCGAGCTCTTCCTTGGTAGACATGACAAATGAAACGAGGTGTGAGGGGCGTAAGGTATAAAAATGGCGGACGGCCGCCCCGCCTCGGCCCTCCAAGGCTTTTTTTCTTGCCTTACTAAACTAAAAAACATATTTTGCGTCTCACACGTCTGCCCTAAGAGGGCTGCAGGGTCCCACACTTTAGTGAGCACAAGTCATGTGCGGTAGGTAGGCAAACTTCCAACAATCTTCTTTGTCAAGTACTCAAGTGAAAACACGTCGTCAAGACTCTCTCTCTCTCTCTCCCCCCTTTTGTCATTGAAAAAAAAAAGAATATTAGACGGGCGCGTAGCACCTGCTGCAGGGGCGATTTTGACAAAGTAACCCTTTTGGCGAAGAAAAACACGAATGAGCCACACAAAAAGGTTAGTCCAGTGAAATAGATTGCTCGTACGCTCGGTCCGTGTTTTTCTTTGCCAAAAGGGTTATTTCTATCAAAATCGCCGCACTGCAGGTTTGCAGCACTGAAAAACCTTGCGTGCCAGTCAACATCACTTCCCGGAAAGGTTGAAGCATTTCGAGGCCGTGACTGCTCTCCCTTCCTCTTCTCCTTCCGTGTGACCCTCTTCCACCTTTTATCCTTTGCAACATTTGCAAAAAATTGTCCGTGACTTGTGCTCACTGAAGTGTGGGACCTCACGCATGGGAACCACACGTAAGTGATAGACCTGTTGGTGTAATAATTCGGGTGATCATTATACTGTATTAGAACTCCGTACAAAGTTTCGTATGGATTCAAGGGTAGGAAAGCCAAGTTAACTCATTTACATGACATTATTTTTTCCATGAACCCAAGTTAACTCATCTAACACTTGGTACATTTTGGTTATATATTCGAAATTTTACTTGAAACTTGTTGGTCATGCCATTTTACTACTCGCCTAACACTTTTCCGCGTGTGAAGGGATGGTGGGACCCCAAAAAACTTGCAAATACGAGCTAAATTTGTGGGACCCCAAAAAACTTGCAAATACGAGCGCTTCATCCAAAAGAAACACACTCGTGTCCCCTACCACCACCACCACCCCATGATTTTGACCTAAATTTGAAATCAAGCCAAAGGTGGTTCAAAACCGGCAATCGGAAAGCATGGATTGTGCGTCTTTTTTCTATATAGCTAGGGAAAATAGCAAGCATGCCATACCAATGTTTTAGAAAAGAGAGCTTTTACTTGTGCATTTTGGGTTGTCGCGCATAAATGTGCTTTTACTTGTCTGCCACCAATTAATCCAATTCTCATTTGTGGGGAAACATGACACTAGATGGCCATTTCCAAAGTTTCATGAATTATCTCAATGTGAATCCATATATGTACCATTTTTGGGGGCTAAATTGCTTAAATGCAAATTTGAACAGTGCATAGATGAAGTACATATCAAACAAATAACTGAAAAAAATACAGAGGTGTGTGACCCGAATGTCCTGAGCCATGGTACAAGAGATATAATGGCTAACCACACGAGCCCCTTCGTCCAACTAGCTAGCACAAAACAAGGGTGAGCGTCATGAGATTGATCGACATCAATTTCAGAACATGCCAAAGTTATTGTGGGGCTCGATATAAAAAAGCTCGAAACAAAGCATGCATATTGAGTCATATCATTTGTGGTTTACATACTACCTCTATATATATATGACAATACCAAATGAACATGTGGCATATATATACACACTTGTATATCCTCTTTTAGAGCAACCCTGCACAGTTTTCGGCACCACATGTGTGTTTGAGTACAAGTTCCACTCACTTCCCAAAAGTGTGTGAGCATTGTATTAAGTACTACAAGAAAACAATGGCAAACCTTTGAATCCCATGACTGATTTTTTGTTGTAGTGATATATAGATTTATAAGTGTTTAGGGTTAGGGGGTTAGGGTTTATAGAGATGATGCACATATTTTTATTTCACGCTTGTGATGTACAATACTACATAAGTAAGAAATTAATTAAACAAGCATGACCTTTGTTAGAATAACATTTAACATGTTCTCTCACCATTCATATATGTTGGAGTTTGCCTTGCTTCTTCAATTTCCCACGTGCACATGTTACTACGAGAACCAAGGCAAACTTTTAAATCATTGTTGGGACTGGCTAGATGCACCACCATGCCCAATTTGGGCACATTATAATAAAATATGTCACAAATATGGCCATATATAACTATATATATTATTCGGCTTGAAACCCATGAATCTTCATACACGATAGTCCATTTTGTGAAGAAAAAATGTTTTTTATTACCCTATCACGGGTTTCTTATTTTCCCTGTCCACTAGTACACCTATATATGAGCACTCAATGCGGAAGGGTTTCATTTTTTTATTTCAAAACCAGATCAAAATGGTCAACATGATTATCCATTCAAAGGGGTTGAATATTTCAGTACTATCACTGGTTTATGTATATAGTGTAAGTAATATGAATCTAAAAATGATTTTGGGGGATTTCTATGACCAAATTATAACACACCTACATTTCAAATTTGAATTACTTCCAATAAATCAGCATATAGTCATTTAAATGTGTGAAACTGGCTAAAAACACTAAAAATCGTAAAGAGTTGGGAATTGGCACTAAAATATGGCCTAGTTTATCTTAAAAATGTAGAGGCGCCATTTTGACCCGTATCTTATGTACCCCACTCGAAAATGATAAACTATCACGAATTACCATTTATTGAAGGCATTACTTTTCACGGTAAAAAGATAAACTATATCACGAAGTTCCATTTCCGTCAAGATAGTCCGCATTACTTTTTTGTTGAGATATAAACCCCCACAACAGCGGACACAGATCATGTGACATGCACCTTTTGCATGTCAGTCTAAATTCAAATTTAAACACTGCGAAAAAATCTGGAAAAAGCATGCATGTTCAAAACACATATTAAGACAACCCCTAAAAATTTCAGATCAAAATTCGAAACATACATCGAGAAACAGAAAAGAGAATGTTCACAGCACTTTCTCTTTTCTGTTTCTCGATGTATGTTTCGAATTTTGATATGAAATTTTTAGGGGTTGTCTTAATATGTGTTTTGAACATGCATGATTTTTTTCAGATTTTTTCGCAATGTTTAAATTTGGATTTAGGCCGCATGTCCCACGGGACATGCAAAAGGTGCATGTCACCTGATCTCTCCCACAACGGCCATCTCCTCCTTAATTTATTGTGTAAAACCCCCACAGCGGTAACCTCCTCCTTAATTTATTGTGTAAACCCCTACAACGGTCATCTCTTCCTTATAAACAACCACAACGGCCATCCCTTGTGTCAATAGGTTCTGCCTCTCTCTTCTTCGTTCACATACATCCATTGCCATGGCGTCCACGTCTCGGACACCGACCAGAAGGGGAAGGGGAAGGGGAAAGGGAAGGGGAAGGAGCGGCCGGGGTGATGGATCATCATCATTGCCACCACCACCGTCAACACTGCCTTTGATCATAGAGGAGTTCTTCATCGTCGTCTATGAAGACCCTTTGGTCAAGAAGGTACGTACGCGTTCCCACATATATGATGCATGTGATTAATTATGGGCATGTTCTAAAAAGCATTTAATTTCAAACGATCGGCGCTCGATCTCTTTGCAGGCTCTCCCAAAAAAGTTTGCGGACTATCTTGACGGCCAGGAGCCAGCTAAGGTGTATCTGCGAGCAGGTGGCTCGCGGTCCTCGTCTCTGGACCGTGGAGGTCCTATTTGACGGACAAGGCCGGATGTACCTCGACAAGGGCTGGGAGAATTTCGCCATCGCGCACGGTGTGGATTTTGGCTGCTTCGTACACTTCAAATATGAAGGCGATGATGTGCTCACAGTGAAGGTGTTCGACGGAACAATGTGCAGGAAGTACTACTACTCGGACGACGATGATACTGACGATGAAAGCGACGACGACGTGAAGCCATGCATCCATCCTCTTTAGATAAGGGGATTATGATCAAGAATATATATGTAGCTTCATATGCATCGATTTTAGAGAGACAGAGAGAGAGAGAGAGAGAGAGAGAGTCTTGATGCGTCTTCTTTTGACAAAGAAGATGGGAGTTTGCCTACCTACCGCACATGACTTGTGCTCACTGAAGTGTGGGACCTCACGCATGGGAACCACACGTAAGTGACAGACCTGTTGGTGTAATAACTCAGGTGATCATTATACTGTATTAGTACAAAGTTTCCTTTGGATTCAAGGGTAGGAAAGCCAAGTTAACTCATTTACATGACATTATTTTTTCCATGAAGCCAAGTTAACTCATCTATCAATTGGTAAATTCTGGTTATATTCGAAATTTTACTTGAAACTTGTTGGTCATATATGCCATTTTACTACTCGCCTAACACTTTTTCCGCGCGTGAAAGGAGGGGGTGGGCATGATGCTACCCTGAATTTTTGTGACCCCCAAAAACTAGCAAATACGAGAGAGGCATCCAAAGAAACACACTCGTCCCCTACCCCCCCCCCCCCAATTTGAAATCCAGCCAAAGGTGGATCAAAAAAGGCAATCGAAAAGCGTGGATTGTTCATCTTTTTCTATATAGTTAGGGTTAGGGTTTATGGTTTATAGAGATGCACATATTTTCATTTCACATTTGTGATGCACAATAATACATAGGTAAGATTCCAAGCATGACCTTTGTTAGAATAACCTTTAACGTGTTCTCTCACCTTTAGATTCAAATGGGCATAAACATTCAGAAAAAATCAAAAAAATGAAAAACCAAAGCACATAGTCTTCTTATGTCATATAGTAAGAATTGAAGTTGATAAACAAGGTCTAGACATATTCAAACCAGTCAAATCATGTATCTACACCTAACCCTAAACTTTATCTTATGAAGTCAAGCATGAAGAGAAATGGTTTTGGGTTTCAAACATGGAAATTTCAAAAACCTCCCAAAAGCTTCATTTTAGAGTGACTAAGAAGGATACAGGCTTACCTTTTCATTTTCATGTTTTAAACTTGTTTAAATCCTGGTCAAAACTAGGATTTGAACGAGATTCAAATGGGTATAAAAAATAAAAAATGCACATAGCCTTTTTATGTCATATAATGCATGAGCACTCAAGTTGATAAACATGGTCTAGACATATTCAAACTAGAAAAATCATGTATCTACCCTGGCCCTAACCTTAAACTTTGTATTATGGAGTCAAGCATGAAGAGAAGTGGGGTTTTGGGTTTCAAACATGGAAATTTCAAATTGATGAACAAGTTCTAGGCATATTCAAAATAGAAAAAGCATGTATCTACCCCCTAATTAAGCATAAAGTCGGTCGATCTTACGAAGTCTATTGGTTTCAAACATGGAAATTTCAAGAACCTCCCAAAAGCTTCATTTTAGAGTGACTAAAAAAGATCCATGCTTGCCTTTTCATTTTCATGTTTTAAAATTGTTTAAATCTTGGTCGATCAAACCTAGCTAGTATTCAACCAAGATTCAAATGGGCATAAAAAAAAATCAGAAAATGAAAACCAAAGCACATAGCCTTCTTATGTCATATATATATATAGTAAGAATTCAAGTTGATCAACAAGGTCTAGACATATTCAAAACAGAAAAAAGCATGTATCGATCTACCCCTAACCCTTAACTTTGTCTTATATATGAAGTCAAGCATGAAGAGAAGTGGTTTTGGGTTACAAACATTATATTGAGATTTCAAGATCGACCCCCCCAAAAGCTTCATTTTAGAATGACTAAGAAGGATCCAGGCTTGCCTTTTCATTTTCATGTGTTTTAAACTTGCTAAAATCTTGGTGAAACCTAGGACTTGACCAAGATTCAAATGGGCATGAACATTCAGAAAAAATCAAAAAATGAAAACCAAAGCACATAGCCTTCTTATGTCATATATATATAGTAAGCATTCAAGTTGATCGATATGAACAAGGTCTAGACATATTCAAAATAGAAAAAGCATGTATCTACCCCTGGCCCTTAACTATATATGTCTTATGAAGTCAAGCATGAAGAGAAGTGGTTTTGGGTTTCAAACATGGAAATTTCAAAAACTTCCCGCCAAAAGCTTAATTTTAGAGTGAATAAGAAGGATCCAAGCTTAATTACCTTTTCATTTTCAGGATTTACATGCTTGTTTAAATCTTGGTCAAACATAGGATTTGACCAACACACATATAGTCTTCTTATGTCATATAGTAAGCATTCAAGTTGATAAATAAGCATGCATGTCTAGACATATTCAAATTAACCCGACAAATCATGTATCTACCCCTAACACCCTAAACTCTGTCTTATGAAGTCAACCATGAAGAGAAGTGGTTTTGGGTTTCAAACATTGAGATTTCAAGAACCCCCAAAAGCTTCATTCTAGAATGACTAAGAAGGATCCAGGCTTACCTTTTCATTTTATGTTTTAAACTTGTTTAAATCTTGGTCAAACCTAGGATTTGACAAGATTCAAATGGGCATAAACATTAATTCAGAAAAAACCAAAAAAAATGAAAATACAACGCACATATAGTCTTCTTATGTCATATAGTATGCATTCAAGTTGATAAACAAGCATGTCTAGACATATTCAAACCCGACAAATCATGTATCGATCTACCCCCTAACCCTAAACACTTTGTCTTATGAAGTCAACCATGAATAGAAGTGGTTTTGGGTTTCAAACATTGAGATTTCAAGAACCCCCCAAAAGCTTCACTTTTGAATGACTAAGAAGGATCCAGACTTACCTTTTCATTTTCATGTTTTAAACTTGTTTAATTAAATCTTGGTCAAACCTAGGATTTAACCAAGATTCAATGGGCATAAAAATTCAAAAAACCAGAAAATGTAAAACCAAAGCACATAGCCTTTTATGTCATATAGTGAGCATTCAAGTTGATAAACATGGTCTAGACATGTTAAAACAAGAAAAATCATTTATCTACCATATGTCCCTAACCCTAAACTCGATCTGTCTTATGAAGTCAAACATGAAGAGAAGTGGTTTTGGGTTTCAAACATGGAAATTTCAATAACCTCCCAAAAACTTCATCTTAGAGTGACTAAGAAGGTTCAATGCTTACCTTTTCATTTTCATGTTTTAAATTAACTTGTTTAAATCTTGGTCAAACATAGGATTGACCAAGATTCAAATGGGCATAAACATTCAGAAAAAATTTAAAAATAAGAAACGAACGCACATATAGTCTTCTTATGTCATATAGTAAGCATTCAAGTTGATAAACAAGCATGTGTAGACATATTCAAACCCGACAAATCATGTATCTACCCCCTAACCCTAAACTAGATTTGTCTTATGAAGTCAAGCATGAAGAGAAATGGTTTTGGGTTTCAAACATGGAAATTTCTAGACCCCTCCCCCAAAGCTTCATTTTAGAGTGACTAATTAAGAAGGATTCAGGCTTTCCTTGTCAGTTTCGTGGTTTAATCTTGTGTAATTCTTGGTCAAGCCTAGGATTTGACCAAGATTCAAATGGGCATAAAAATTCAAAAAACATAAAAATGAAAAACTAAAGCACATAGCCTTCTTATGTCATATATATAGTAAGCCTTCAAGTTGATGAACAAGGTGTAGACATATTCAAAATAGAAAAAGCATGTATCTAACCCCTAACCCTTAACTCTGTCTTATGAAGTCAGGCATGAAGATAAGTGGTTTTGGGTTTCAAACATGGAAATTTCAAAAACATCCCAAAAGCTTAATTTTAGAGTGACTAAAAAGGATCGAAGCACCTTTTCATTTTCATGTTTATGCGTGTTTAAATCTTGGTCAAACATATGATTTGACCAAGATTCAAATGGGCATAAACATTCAGAAAAAAATAAAAAAATAAAAACCAACGCACATTAGTAGCCCAAAATCGAACCAGTAGTTGGATATTTTTGAACTTGATCTGTAGTAGTGGGCAAAACCCTAGATTAACCTATTTAATCATAGATTCGTAGGTCGATTTTTCTACTTTTTATTATTACTATGCAGACATGTGTGTTTGTCCGTCGAGTGAAACTCGAAGGAAAAAAGAGGGATCACTCGGAAGGAGTGAAGAAGGGAGTGCATTATGGTGTCTCCCTTTTCGGGTGATGATGTTGGATCATTGTGCAGGTTTTGTCAGTGAGCAGGAGGTGCGAGCGAGCGAGCGAGTCGAGCGAGGCCGAGAATGAGAGAGAGGTTTTTTTTTGTGAGAGGGACAACCGAAGGATCCTGAAGGACCCAGAGACTTCCAATACGCATCCTGATGCGTCTTCTCTTGACAAAGAAGATGGCTGGGAGTTTGCGTACCTACTGCACGTGACTTGTGTTCACTGAAGTGTGGGACCTCACGCATGGGCACCACATGTAAGTGACAGACCTGTTGTGTAAAAACTCAGTTGATTATTATAGTGCATTAGAACAAAGTTACCTATGGACTAAAGGGTAGGAAATCCAAGTTAACTCATTTACATGACATTAATTTTTCCATGAAGCAAAGTTAACACATCTATCAATTGGTACATTTTGGAGTGACTAAGAAGGATCCATGCTTACTTATTCGTTTACACGTGTTAAACTTGTTTAAATCTTGCTCAACAAGGTCTAGACATATTCAAAACAGAAAAAAGCATGTATCGATCTACCCCTAACCCTTAACTTTGTCTTATGAAGTCAAGCATGAAGAGAAGTGGTTTTGGGTTACAAACATTATATTGAGATTTCAAGATCGAACCCCCCAAAAGCTTCATTTTAGAATGACTAACAAGGATCCAGGCTTGCCTTTTCATTTTCATGTGTTTTAAACTTGCTAAAATCTTGGTCAAACCTAGGACTTGACCAAGATTCAAATGGGCATAAACATTCAGAAAAAATCAAAAAATGAAAACCAAAGCACATAGCCTTCTTATGTCATATATATATAGTAAGCATTCAAGTTGATCGATATGAACAAGGTCTAGACATATTCAAAACAGAAAAAGCATGTATCTACCCCTGGCCCTTAACTATATATGTCTTATGAAGTCAAGCATGAAGAGAAGTGGTTTTGGGTTACAAACATTATATTGAGATTTCAAGATCGAACCCCCCAAAAGCTGCTTCATTTTAGAGTGACTAAGAAGGATCCAGGCTTTCCTTTTCGTTTTCATATTTTAAACTTGTTTAAATCCTGGTCAAACCTAGGATTTGACCAAGATTCAAATGGGCATAAAATTCAAAAAAATAGAAGAATGAAAAACAAAAGCACATAGTCTAGCTTCTTATGTCATATAGATAGTAAGCATTCAAGTTGATAAACAAGGTTTAATTAGACATGTGTTCAAACCAGACAAATCATGTATCTACCCCCTAACCATAAACTCTCGGTCGATCTTATGAAGTCTAGCATGAAGAGAAGTCGTATTGGTTTCAAACATGGAAATTTCAAGAACCTCCCACGAGCTTCATTTTAGAGTGACTACAAAAGATCCAGGCTTGCCTTTTCATTTTCATGTTTTTAAATTGTTTAAATCTTGGTCAAACCTAGCTAGTATTTGACCAAGATTCAAATGGGCATAAAATTAAAAAAAACCAGAAAAATGAAAAACCAAAGCACATAGCCTTCTTATGTCATATAAAATAAGCATTCAACAAGTTGATAAACAAGGTCTAGACATATTCAAAATAGAAAAAGCATGTATCTACCCTTAACCCTTAACTCTGTCTTATGAAGTCAAGCATGAAGAGAAGTGGTTTTGGGTTTCAAACATGGAAATTTCAAAAACTTCCCAAAAGCTTAATTTTAGAGTGACTAGGAAAGGATCTAGGCTTAACTTTTAATTTTCATGTTTCAAGTTTGTTTAAATCTTGGTCAAACCTAGGATTTGACCAACAAGATTCAAATGAGCATAATAATTCAGAAAAAAACAAAAAAAAAACCAAAGCACATAGTCTTCTTACGTCATATATATAGTAAGCATTCAAGATGATAAACAAGGTCTAGACATATATATTCAAACCCGACAAATCATGTATCTACTCCTAACCCTAAACTCTGTCTTATGAAGTCAACCGTGAAGAGAAGTGGTTTTGGGTTTAAACATTGAGATTTCAAGAACACCCCAAAAGCTTCATTTTTAGAATGACTAAGAAGGATCCAGGCTTACCTTTTCATTTTCATGTCTTAAACTTGTTTAAATCCTGATCAAAACTATAGGATTTGAACGAGATTCAAATGGGTATAAAAAATAAAAAAACGCACATAGCCTTTTTATGTCATATAATGCATGAGCACTCAAGTTGATAAACATGGTCTAGACATATTCAAACTAGAAAAATCATGTATCTACCCTGCTGGCCCTAACCCTAAGAAGGATCCAGGCTTACCCTTTTCATTTTCATGTGTTTTAAACTTGCTTAAGTCTTGGTCAAACCTAGGATTTGACCAAGACTCAAATGGGCATAAAAACTCAAACCCGATAAACATTCACCTTTTTCTATATAGTTAGCTAGGGTTAGGGTTTATGGTTTATAGAGATCGATGCACATATTTTCATTTCACATTTGTGATGTACAATAATACATAGGTAAGATTCCAAGCATGACCTTTGTTAGAATAACCTTTATAACATGTTCTCTCACCTTTAGATTCAAATGGGCATAAACATTCAGAAAAAATCAAAAAATGAAAAACCAAAGCACATAGTCCTCTTATGTCATATAGTAAGGATTGAAGTTGATAAACAAGGTCTAGACATATTCAAACCAGCCAAATCATGTATCTACACCTAACCCTAAACTTTATCTTATGAAGTCAAGCATGAAGAGAAATGGTTTTGGGTTTCAAACATGGAAATTTCAAAAACCTCCCAAAAGCTTCATTTTAGAGTGACTAAGAAGGATACAGGCTTACCTTTTCATTTTCATGTTTTAAGTTTGTGTAAATCTTGGTCAAACCTAGGATTTGACCAACAAGATTCAAATGAGCATAAAAATTCAGAAAAAATCAAAAAAATAGAAAAGAAAAACCAAAGCACATAGTATTCTTAAGTCATATATATAGTAAGCATTCAAATTGATAAACAAGTTCTAGACATATTCAAACCCGACAAATCATGTATCTACCCCTAACCCTAAACTCTTTCTTATGAAGCCAACCATATGAAGAGAAGTGGTTTTGGGTTTCAAACATTGAGATTTCAAAAAAAAACCCAAAATTAGCTTCATTTTAGAATGACTAAGAAGGATCCAGGCTTACCTTTTCATTTTCATGTGTTTTAAACTTGCTTAAATCTTGGTCAAACCTAGGATTTGACCAAGATTCAAATGGGCATAAACATTCAGAAAAAAATCAAAAATTGAAAACCAAAGCACATGAATCTTCATACACACTATAGTCCGTCTTGTGAAGACATTTTGTTTTTTACTACCCTATCACATGTTTCTTATTTTACCTGTCAACTAGTACACCTATAAGCACTCAATGCGGAAGGGTTTCATTTTTGAGGTTTTCTTCATTTTCATTTATTTATTTCTAAACCAGGTAAAAATGGTCGACATGATTATCCATGCAAAGGGGTCGAATATTTCTAGGCAGCACATGTGTTTGCCCGTCCAGTGAAACTCGGAGGAAGAGGGATCACACGGAAGGAGACGAAGGGAGAGAAGTGAGTGGGGCCCTGTTATTTATGGTGTCTGACCTTTTTCAGGGTTTGTCAGTGCGCAGGAGGTGCGAGCGAGCGAGCGAGGCCGATAATGAGAGAGATGTTTTTTCTTTTTTTGAGAGAGAGGGACAACCGAAGGATCCTGAAGGACTCAGACTTCCAATACGCACCGTGAGCACGATTTACAACAAGACCACAGAATAAACAGGAAATTTCATCTAAATCCCTAACTTTTACATGGAAGACCCCACGCTGAAAGCAAGAAATGCGATCGGGTCCTTAACAGCCACCGCCCAGATTGATCCTCGTCGCAGCCGGGGACGAACCACTTAGCGCGACCAAATCGCCATGGCCTACTGTGCGTGCACACCATGGCCTCCGAGCTGAGGTAGAAACGCAATGCCAAAACCAGCAGCCAGCGGAGGTGGATAACTGGAGAGAGAGAGAGGGGGAGTTTTGATGCGTCTTCTCTTGACAAAGAAGATGGGAGTTTGCCTACCGACCGCACATGACTTGTGCTCACTGAAGTGTGGGACCTCACGCATGGGAACCACACGTAAGTGACAGACCTGTTGGTGTAATAACTCGGGTGATCATTATACTGTATTAGTACAAAGTTTCCTATGGATTCAAGGGTAGGAAAGCCAAGTTACCTCATTTACATGACATTATTTTTTCCATGAAGCCAATTAACGCATCTATCAATTGGTACATTCTGGTTATATTCGAAATTTTACTTGAAACTTGTTTAAATCCTGATCAAAACTAGGATTTGAACGTGATTCAAATGGGTATAAAAAATAAAAAAAACGCACATAGCCTTTTTATGTCATATAATGCATGAGCACTCAAGTTGATAAACATGGTCTAGACATATTCAAACTAGAAAAATCATGTATCTACCCTGCTGGCCCTAACCCTAAGAAGGATCCAGGTTTACCCTTTTCATTTTCATGTGTTTTAAACTTGCTTAAGTCTTGGTCAAACCTAGGATTTGACCAAGACTCAAATGGGCATAAAAACTCAAACCCGATAAACATTCACCTTTTTCTATATAGTTAGGGTTAGGGTTTATGGTTTATAGAGATCGATGCACATATTTTCATTTCACATTTGTGATGTACAATAATACATAGGTAAGATTCCAAGCATGACCTTTGTTAGATTCAAATGGGCATAAACATTCAGAAAAAAATAAAAAAATGAAAAACCAAAGCACATAGTCTTCTTATGTCATATAGTAAGAATTGAAGTTGATAAACAAGGTCTAGACATATTCAAACCAGTCAAATCATGTATCAACACCTAACCCTAAACTTTATCTTATGAAGTCAAGCATGAAGAGAAATGGTTTGGGGTTTCAAACATGGAAATTTCAAAAACCTCCCAAAAGCTTCATTTTAGAGTGACTAAGAAGGATACAGGCTTACCTTTTCATTTTCATGTTTTAAACTTGTTTAAATCCTGGTCAAAACTAGGATTTGAACGAGATTCAAATGGGTATAAAAAAATAAAAAAACGCACATAGCCTTTTTATGTCATATAATGCATGAGCACTCAAGTTGATAAACATGGTCTAGACATATTCAAACTAGAAAAATCATGTATCTACCCTGGCCCTAACCTTAAACTCTGTATTATGGAGTCAAGCATGAAGAGAAGTGGGGTTTTGGGTTTCAAACATGGAAATTTCAAATTGATGAACAAGTTCTAGGCATATTCAAAACAGAAAAAGCATGTATCTACCCCCTAATTAAGCATAAAGTCGGTCGATCTTACGAAGTCTATTGGTTTCAGACATGGAAATTTCAAGAACCTCCCAGAAGCTTCATTTTAGAGTGACTAAAAAAGATCCATGCTTGCCTTTTCATTTTCATGTTTTAAAATTGTTTAAATCTTGGTCGATCAAACCTACTAGCTAGTATTCAACCAAGATTCAAATGGGCATAAAACAAAAAAAACAGAAAATGAAAACCAAAGCACATAGCCTTCTTATGTCATATATAGTAAGAATTCAAGTTGATCAACAAGGTCTAGACATATTCAAAACAGAAAAAAGCATGTATCGATCTACCCCTAACCCTTAACTTTGTCTTATGAAGTCAAGCATGAAGAGAAGTGGTTTTGGGTTACAAACATTATATTGAGATTTCAAGATCGAACCCCCCAAAAGCTTCATTTTAGAATGACTAAGAATGATGCAGGCTTGCTTTTCATTTTCATGTGTTTTAAACTTGCTAAAATCTTGGTCAAACCTAGGACTTGACCAAGATTCAAATGGGCATAAACATTCAGAAAAAATCAAAAAATGAAAACCAAAGCACATAGCCTTCTTATGTCATATATATATAGTAAGCATTCAAGTTGATCGATATGAACAAGGTCTAGACATATTCAAAACAAAAAAAGCATGTATGTACCCCTGGCCCTTAACTATATATGTCTTATGAAGTCAAGCATGAAGAGAAGTGGTTTTGGGTTTCAAACATGGAAATTTCAAAAACTTCCCGCGAAAAGCTTAATTTTAGAGTGAATAAGAAGGATCCAGGCTTACCTTTTCATTTTATGTTTTAAACTTGTTTAAATCTTGGTCAAACCTAGGATTTGACAAGATTCAAATGGGCATAAACATTAATTCAGAAAAAACCAAAAAAATGAAAATACAACGCACATATAGTCTTCTTATGTCATATAGTAAGCATTCAAGTTGATAAACAAGCATGTCTAGACATATTCAAACCCGACAAATCATGTACGTATCGATCTACCCCATAACCCTAAACACTCTGTCTTATGAAGTCAACCATGAATAGAAGTGGTTTTGGGTTTCAAACATTGAGATTTCAAGAACCCCCCAAAAGCTTCACTTTTGAATGACTAAGAAGGATCCAGACTTACCTTTTCATTTTCATGTTTTAAACTTGTTTAAATCTTGGTCAAACCTAGCTAGTATTTGACCAAGATTCAAATGGGCATAAAATTAAAAAAAAATCAGAAAAATGAAAAACCAAAGCACATAGCCTTCTTATGTCATAAAGTAAGAATTCAAGTTGATCAACAAGGTCTAGACATATTCAAAACAGAAAAAAGCATGTATCGATCTACCCCTAACCCTTAACTCTGTCTTATGGAGTCAAGCATGAAGAGAAGTGGTTTTGGGTTACAAACATTATATTGAGATTTCAAGATCGAACCCCCCAAAAGCTGCTTCATTTTAGAGTGACTAAGAAGGATACAGGCTTACCTTTTCATTTTCATGTTTTAAACTTGCTAAAATCTTGGTCAAACCTAGGACTTGACCAAGATTCAAATGGGCATAAACATTCAGAAAAATCAAAAAAATGAAAAACCAAAGCACATAGCCTTCTTATGTCATATATATATAGTAATCATTCAAGTTGATCGATATGAACAAGGTCTAGACATATTCAAAATAGAAAAAGCATGTATCTACCCCTGGCCCTTAACTATATATGTCTTATGAAGTCAAGCATGAAGAGAAGTGGTTTTGGGTTTCAAACATGGAAATTTCAAAAACATCCCAAAAGCTTAATTTTAGAGTGACTAAAAAGGATCGAAGCTTACCTTTTCATTTTCATGTTTATGCGTGTTTAAATCTTGGTCAAACATATGATTTGACCAAGATTCAAATGGGCATAAACATTCAGAAAAAAATAAAAAATAAAAACCAACGCACATTAGTAGCCCAAAATCGAACCAGTAGTTGGATATTTTTGAACTTGATCTGTAGTAGTGGGCAAAACCCTAGATTAACCTATTTAATCATAGATTCGTAGGTCGATTTTTCTACTTTTTTATTATTACTATGCAACACATGTGTGTTTGCCCGTCGAGTGAAACTCGAAGGAAAAAACAGGGATCACTCGGAAGGAGTGAAGAAGGGAGTGCATTATGGTGTCTCCCCTTTTTCGGGTGATGATGTTGACTGTTGTGCAGGTTTTGTCAGTGAGCAGGAGGTGCGAGCGAGCGAGCGAGTCGAGCGAGGCCGAGAATGAGAGAGAGGTTTTTTTTTGTGTGAGAGGGACAACCGAAGGATCCTGAAGGACCCAGAGACTTCCAATACGCATCCTGATGCGTCTTCTCTTGACAAAGAAGATGGCTGGGAGTTTGCGTACCTACTGCACGTGACTTGTGCTCACTGAACTGTGGGACCTCACGCATGGGCACCACACGTAAGTGACAGACCTGTTGTGTAAAAACTCAGTTGATTATTATAGTGCATTAGAACAAAGTTACATATGGACTAAAGGGTAGGAAATCCAAGTTAACTCATTTACATGACATTAATTTTTCCATGAAGCAAAGTTAACACATCTATCAATTGGTACATTTTGGAGTGACTAAGAAGGATCCATGCTTACTTATTCGTTTACACGTGTTAAACTTGTTTAAATCTTGCTCAACAAGGTCTAGACATATTCAAAACAGAAAAAAGCATGTATCGATCTACCCCTAACCCTTAACTTTGTCTTATGAAGTCAAGCATGAAGAGAAGTGGTTTTGGGTTACAAACATTATATTGAGATTTCAAGATCGAACCCCCCAAAAGCTTCATTTTAGAATGACTAAGAAGGATCCAGGCTTGCCTTTTCATTTTCATGTGTTTTAAACTTGCTAAAATCTTGGTCAAACCTAGGACTTGACCAAGATTCAAATGGGCATAAACATTCAGAAAAAATCAAAAAATGAAAACCAAAGCACATAGCCTTCTTATGTCATATATATATAGTAAGCATTCAAGTTGATCGATATGAACAAGGTCTAGACATATTCAAAACAGAAAAAGCATGTATCTACCCCTGGCCCTTAACTATATATGTCTTATGAAGTCAAGCATGAAGAGAAGTGGTTTTGGGTTTCAAACATGAAAATTTCAAAAACTTCCCGCCAAAAGCTTAATTTTAGAGTGAATAAGAAGGATCCAAGCTTAATTACCTTTTCATTTTCAGGATTTATGCTTGTTTAAATCTTGGTCAAACATAGGATTTGACCAACACACATATAGTCTTCTTATGTTATATAGTAAGCATTCAAGTTGATAAATAAGCATGCATGTCTAGACATATTCAAATTAACCCGACAAATCATGTATCTACCCCTAACACCCTAAACTCTGTCTTATGAAGTCAACCATGAAGAGAAGTGGTTTTGGGTTTCAAACATTGAGATTTCAAGAACCCCCCAAAAGCTTCATTCTAGAATGACTAAGAAGGATCCAGGCTTACCTTTTCATTTTATGTTTTAAACTTGTTTAAATCTTGGTCAAACCTAGGATTTGACAAGATTCAAATGGGCATAAACATTAATTCAGAAAAAAAACAAAAAAATGAAAATACAACGCACATATAGTCTTCTTATGTCATATAGTAAGCATTCAAGTTGATAAACAAGCATGTCTAGACATATTCAAACCCGACAAATCATGTATCGATCTACCCCCTAACCCTAAACACTCTGTCTTATGAAGTCAACCATGAAGAGAAGTGGTTTTGGGTTTCAAACATTGAGATTTCAAGAACCCCCCAAAAGCTTCACTTTTGAATGACTAAGAAGGATCCAGACTTACCTTTTCATTTTCATGTTTTAAACTTGTTTAAATCTTGGTCAAACCTAGCTAGTATTTGACCAAGATTCAAATGGGCATAAAATTCAAAAAAATCAGAAAAATGAAAAACCAAAGCACATAGCCTTCTTATGTCATAAAGTAAGAATTCAAGTTGATCAACAAGGTCTAGACATATTCAAAACAGAAAAAGCATGTATCGATCTACCCCTAACCCTTAACTCTGTCTTATGGAGTCAAGCATGAAGAGAAGTGGTTTTGGGTTACAAACATTATATTGAGATTTCAAGATCGAACCCCCCAAAAGCTGCTTCATTTTAGAGTGACTAAGAAGGATACAGGCTTACCTTTTCATTTTCATGTTTTAAACTTGTTTAAATCCTGGTCAAAACTAGGATTTGAACGAGATTCAAATGGGTATAAAAAAATAAAAAAATGCACATAGCCTTTTTATGTCATATAATGCATGAGCACTCAAGTTGATAAACATGGTCTAGACATATTCAAACTAGAAAAATCATGTATGTACCCTGGCCCTAACCTTAAACTCTGTATTATGGAGTCAAGCATGAAGAGAAGTGGGGTTTTGGGTTTCAAACATGGAAATTTCAAATTGATGAACAAGTTCTAGGAATATTCAAAACAGAAAAAGCATGTATCTACCCCCTAACCATAAAGTCGGTCGATCTTACGAAGTCTATTGGTTTCAAACATGGAAATTTCAAGAACCTCCCAAAAGCTTCATTTTAGAGTGACTAAAAAAGATCCATGCTTGCCTTTTCATTTTCATGTTTTAAAATTGTTTAAATCTTGGTCGATCAAACCTACTAGCTAGTATTCAATCAACCAAGATTCAAATGGGCATAAAATAAAAAAACAGAAAATGAAAACCAAAGCACATAGCCTTCTTATGTCATATATAGTAAGAATTCAAGTTGATCAACAAGGTCTAGACATATTCAAAACAGAAAAAAGCATGTATCGATCTACCCCTAACCCTTAACTTTGTCTTATGAAGTCAAGCATGAAGAGAAGTGGTTTTGGGTTACAAACATTATATTGAGATTTCAAGATCGAACCCCCCAAAAGCTTCATTTTAGAATGACTAAGAATGATCCAGGCTTGCTTTTCATTTTCATGTGTTTTAAACTTGCTAAAATCTTGGTCAAACCTAGGACTTGACCAAGATTCAAATGGGCATAAACATTCAGAAAAAATCAAAAAATGAAAACCAAAGCACATAGCCTTCTTATGTCATATATATATAGTAAGCATTCAAGTTGATCGATATGAACAAGGTCTAGACATATTCAAAACAGAAAAAGCATGTATCTACCCCTGGCCCTTAACTATATATGTCTTATGAAGTCAAGCATGAAGAGAAGTGGTTTTGGGTTTCAAACATGGAAATTTCAAAAACTTCCGCCAAAAGCTTAATTTTAGAGTGAATAAGAAGGATCCAGGCTTACCTTTTCATTTTATGTTTTAAACTTGTTTAAATCTTGGTCAAACCTAGGATTTGACAAGATTCAAATGGGCATAAACATTAATTCAGAAAAAACCAAAAAAATGAAAATACAACGAACATATAGTCTTCTTATGTCATATAGTAAGCATTCAAGTTGATAAACAAGCATGTCTAGGCATATTCAAACCCGACAAATCATGTACGTATCGATCTACCCCCTAACCCTAAACACTCTGTCTTATGAAGTCAACCATGAATAGAAGTGGTTTTGGGTTTCAAACATTGAGATTTCAAGAACCCCCAAAAGCTTCACTTTTGAATGACTAAGAAGGATCCAGACTTACCTTTTCATTTTCATGTTTTAAACTTGTTTAAATCTTGGTCAAACCTAGCTAGTATTTGACCAAGATTCAAATGGGCATAAAATTCAAAAAAATCAGAAAAATGAAAAACCAAAGCACATAGCCTTCTTATGTCATAAAGTAAGAATTCAAGTTGATCAACAAGGTCTAGACATATTCAAAACAGAAAAAAGCATGTATCGATCTACCCCTAACCCTTAACTCTGTCTTATGGAGTCAAGCATGAAGAGAAGTGGTTTTGGGTTACAAACATTATATTGAGATTTCAAGATCGAACCCCCCAAAAGCTGCTTCATTTTAGAGTGACTAAGAAGGATACAGGCTTACCTTTTCATTTTCATGTTTTAAACTTGCTAAAATCTTGGTCAAACCTAGGACTTGACCAAGATTCAAATGGGCATAGACATTCAGAAAAAATCAAAAAATGAAAACCAAAGCACATAGCCTTCTTATGTCATATATATATAGTAAGCATTCAAGTTGATCGATATGAACAAGGTCTAGACATATTCAAAACAGAAAAAGCATGTATCTACCCCTGGCCCTTAACTATATATGTCTTATGAAGTCAAGCATGAAGAGAAGTGGTTTTGGGTTTCAAACATGAAAATTTCAAAAACTTCCCGCCAAAAGCTTAATTTTAGAGTGAATAAGAAGGATCCAAGCTTAATTACCTTTTCATTTTCAGGATTTATGCTTGTTTAAATCTTGGTCAAACATAGGATTTGACCAACACACATATAGTCTTCTTATGTCATATAGTAAGCATTCAAGTTGATAAATAAGCATGCATGTCTAGACATATTCAAATTAACCCGACAAATCATGTATCTACCCCTAACACCCTAAACTCAGTCTTATGAAGTCAAGCATGAAGAGAAGTGGTTTTGGGTTTCAAACATGGAAATTTCAAAAACTTCCCGCCAAAAGCTTAATTTTAGAGTGAATAAGAAGGATCCAAGCTTAATTACCTTTTCATTTTCAGGATTTATGCTTGTTTAAATCTTGGTCAAACATAGGATTTGACCAACACACATATAGTCTTCTTATGTCATATAGTAAGCATTCAAGTTGATAAATAAGCATGCATGTCTAGACATATTCAAATTAACCCGACAAATCATGTATCTACCCCTAACACCCTAAACTCTGTCTTATGAAGTCAACCATGAAGAGAAGTGGTTTTGGGTTTCAAACATTGAGATTTCAAGAACCCCCCAAAAGCTTCATTCTAGAATGACTAAGAAGGATCCAGGCTTACCTTTTCATTTTATGTTTTAAACTTGTTTAAATCTTGGTCAAACCTAGGATTTGATAAGATTCAAATGGGCATAAACATTAATTCAGAAAAAACCAAAAAAATGAAAATACAACGCACATATAGTCTTCTTATGTCATATAGTAAGCATTCAAGTTGATAAACAAGCATGTCTAGACATATTCAAACCCGACAAATCATGTATCGATCTACCCCCTAACCCTAAACACTCTGTCTTATGAAGTCAACCATGAAGAGAAGTGGTTTTGGGTTTCAAACATTGAGATTTCAAGAACCCCCCAAAAGCTTCACTTTTGAATGACTAAGAAGGATCCAGACTTACCTTTTCATTTTCATGTTTTAAACTTGTTTAAATCTTGGTCAAACCTAGCTAGTATTTGACCAAGATTCAAATGGGCATAAAATTCAAAAAAATCAGAAAAATGAAAAACCAAAGCACATAGCCTTCTTATGTCATAAAGTAAGAATTCAAGTTGATCAACAAGGTCTAGACATATTCAAAACAGAAAAAAGCATGTATCGATCTACCCCTAACCCTTAACTCTGTCTTATGGAGTCAAGCATGAAGAGAAGTGGTTTTGGGTTACAAACATTATATTGAGATTTCAAGATCGAACCCCCCAAAAGCTGCTTCATTTTAGAGTGACTAAGAAGGATACAGGCTTACCTTTTCATTTTCATGTTTTAAACTTGTTTAAATCCTGGTCAAAACTAGGATTTGAACGAGATTCAAATGGGTATAAAAAAATAAAAAAACGCACATAGCCTTTTTATGTCATATAATGCATGAGCACTCAAGTTGATAAACATGGTCTAGACATATTCAAACTAGAAAAATCATGTATCTACCCTGGCCCTAACCTTAAACTCTGTATTATGGAGTCAAGCATGAAGAGAAGTGGGGTTTTGGGTTTCAAACATGGAAATTTCAAATTGATGAACAAGTTCTAGGCATATTCAAAACAGAAAAAGCATGTATCTACCCCCTAACCATAAAGTCGGTCGATCTTACGAAGTCTATTGGTTTCAAACATGGAAATTTCAAGAACCTCCCAGAAGCTTCATTTTAGAGTGACTAAAAAAGATCCATGCTTGCCTTTTCATTTTCATGTTTTAAAATTGTTTAAATCTTGGTCGATCAAACCTACTAGCTAGTATTCGATCAACCAAGATTCAAATGGGCATAAAATAAAAAAACAGAAAATGAAAACGAAAGCACATAGCCTTCTTATGTCATATATAGTAAGAATTCAAGTTGATCAACAAGGTCTAGACATATTCAAAACAGAAAAAGCATGTATCGATCTACCCCTAACCCTTAACTTTGTCTTATGAAGTCAAGCATGAAGAGAAGTGGTTTTGGGTTACAAACATTATATTGAGATTTCAAGATCGAACCCCCCAAAAGCTTCATTTTAGAATGACTAAGAATGATCCAGGCTTGCTTTTCATTTTCATGTGTTTTAAACTTGCTAAAATCTTGGTCAAACCTAGGACTTGACCAAGATTCAAATGGGCATAAACATTCAGAAAAAATCAAAAAATGAAAACCAAAGCACATAGCCTTCTTATGTCATATATATATAGTAAGCATTCAAGTTGATCGATATGAACAAGGTCTAGACATATTCAAAACAGAAAAAGCATGTATCTACCCCTGGCCCTTAACTATATATGTCTTATGAAGTCAAGTATGAAGAGAAGTGGTTTTGGGTTTCAAACATGGAAATTTCAAAAACTTCCCGCCAAAAGCTTAATTTTAGAGTGAATAAGAAGGATCCAGGCTTACCTTTTCATTTTATGTTTTAAACTTGTTTAAATCTTGGTCAAACCTAGGATTTGACAAGATTCAAATGGGCATAAACATTAATTCAGAAAAAACCAAAAAATGAAAATACAACGCACATATAGTCTTCTTATGTCATATAGTAAGCATTCAAGTTGATAAACAAGCATGTCTAGACATATTCAAACCCGACAAATCATGTACGTGTCGATCTACCCCTAACCCTAAACACTCTGTCTTATGAAGTCAACCATGAATAGAAGTGGTTTTGGGTTTCAAACATTGAGATTTCAAGAACCCCCAAAGCTTCAGTTTTGAATGACTAAGAAGGATCCAGACTTACCTTTTCATTTTCATGTTTTAAACTTGTTTAAATCTTGGTCAAACCTAGCTAGTATTTGACCAAGATTCAAATGGGCATAAAATTCAAAAAAATCAGAAAAATGAAAAACCAAAGCACATAGCCTTCTTATGTCATAAAGTAAGAATTCAAGTTGATCAACAAGGTCTAGACATATTCAAAACAGAAAAAAGCATGTATCGATCTACCCCTAACCCTTAACTCTGTCTTATGGAGTCAAGCATGAAGAGAAGTGGTTTTGGGTTACAAACATTATATTGAGATTTCAAGATCGAACCCCCCAAAAGCTGCTTCATTTTAGAGTGACTAAGAAGGATACAGGCTTACCTTTTCATTTTCATGTTTTAAACTTGCTAAAATCTTGGTCAAACCTAGGACTTGACCAAGATTCAAATGGGCATAGACATTCAGAAAAAATCAAAAAATGAAAACCAAAGCACATAGCCTTCTTATGTCATATATATATATAGTAAGCATTCAAGTTGATCGATATGAACAAGGTCTAGACATATTCAAAACAGGAAAAAGCATGTATCTACCCCTGGCCCTTAACTATATATGTCTTATGAAGTCAAGCATGAAGAGAAGTGGTTTTGGGTTTCAAACATGAAAATTTCAAAAACTTCCCGCCAAAAGCTTAATTTTAGAGTGAATAAGAAGGATCCAAGCTTAATTACCTTTTCATTTTCAGGATTTATGCTTGTTTAAATCTTGGTCAAACATAGGATTTGACCAACACACATATAGTCTTCTTATGTCATATAGTAAGCATTCAAGTTGATAAATAAGCATGCATGTCTAGACATATTCAAATTAACCCGACAAATCATGTATCTACCCCTAACACCCTAAACTCAGTCTTATGAAGTCAAGCATGAAGAGAAGTGGTTTTGGGTTTCAAACATGGAAATTTCAAAAACTTCCCGCCAAAAGCTTAATTTTAGAGTGAATAAGAAGGATCCAAGCTTAATTACCTTTTCATTTTCAGGATTTATGCTTGTTTAAATCTTGGTCAAACATAGGATTTGACCAACACACATATAGTCTTCTTATGTTATATAGTAAGCATTCAAGTTGATAAATAAGCATGCATGTCTAGACATATTCAAATTAACCCGACAAATCATGTATCTACCCCTAACACCCTAAACTCGTCTTATGAAGTCAACCATGAAGAGAAGTGGTTTTGGGTTTCAAACATTGAGATTTCAAGAACCCCCAAAAGCTTCATTCTAGAATGACTAAGAAGGATCCAGGCTTACCTTTTCATTTTATGTTTTAAACTTGTTTAAATCTTGGTCAAACCTAGGATTTGACAAGATTCAAATGGGCATAAACATTAATTCAGAAAAAACCAAAAAATGAAAATACAACGCACATATAGTCTTCTTATGTCATATAGTAAGCATTCAAGTTGATAAACAAGCATGTCTAGACATATTCAAACCCGACAAATCATGTATCGATCTACCCCTAACCCTAAACACTCTGTCTTATGAAGTCAACCATGAAGAGAAGTGGTTTTGGGTTACAAACAGTGAGATTTAAAGAACCCCCCAAAAGCTTCACTTTTGAATGACTAAGAAGGATCCAGACTTACCTTTTCATTTTCATGTTTTAAACTTATTTAAATCTTGGTCAAACCTAGCTAGTATTTGACCAAGATTCAAATGGGCATAAAATTCAAAAAAATCAGAAAAATGAAAAACCAAAGCACATAGCCTTCTTATGTCATAAAGTAAGAATTCAAGTTGATCAACAAGGTCTAGACATATTCAAAACAGAAAAAAGCATGTATCGATCTACCCCTAACCCTTAACTCTGTCTTATGGAGTCAAGCATGAAGAGAAGTGGTTTTGGGTTACAAACATTATATTGAGATTTCAAGATCGAACCCCCCAAAAGCTGCTTCATTTTAGAGTGACTAAGAAGGATACAGGCTTACCTTTTCATTTTCATGTTTTAAACTTGTTTAAATCCTGGTCAAAACTAGGATTTGAACGAGATTCAAATGGGTATAAAAAAATAAAAAAACGCACATAGCCTTTTTATGTCATATAATGCATGAGCACTCAAGTTGATAAACATGGTCTAGACATATTCAAACTAGAAAAATCATGTATCTACCCTGGCCCTAACCTTAAACTCTGTATTATGGAGTCAAGCATGAAGAGAAGTGGGGTTTTGGGTTTCAAACATGGAAATTTCAAATTGATGAACAAGTTCTAGGCATATTCAAAACAGAAAAAGCATGTATCTACCCCCTAACCATAAAGTCGGTCGATCTTACGAAGTCTATTGGTTTCAAACATGGAAATTTCAAGAACCTCCCAGAAGCTTCATTTTAGAGTGACTAAAAAAGATCCATGCTTGCCTTTTCATTTTCATGTTTTAAAATTGTTAAAATCTTGGTCGATCAAACCTACTAGCTAGTATTCGATCAACCAAGATTCAAATGGGCATAAAATAAAAAAACAGAAAATGAAAACCAAAGCACATAGCCTTCTTATGTCATATATAGTAAGAATTCAAGTTGATCAACAAGGCCTAGACATATTCAAAACAGAAAAAAGCATGTATCGATCTACCCCTAACCCTTAACTTTGTCTTATGAAGTCAAGCATGAAGAGAAGTGGTTTTGGGTTACAAACATTATATTGAGATTTCAAGATCGAACCCCCCAAAAGCTTCATTTTAGAATGACTAAGAATGATCCAGGCTTGCTTTTCATTTTCATGTGTTTTAAACTTGCTAAAATCTTGGTCAAACCTAGGACTTGACCAAGATTCAAATGGGCATAAACATTCAGAAAAAATCAAAAAATGAAAACCAAAGCACATAGCCTTCTTATGTCATATATATATAGTAAGCATTCAAGTTGATCGATATGAACAAGGTCTAGACATATTCAAAACAGAAAAAAGCATGTATCTACCCCTGGCCCTTAACTATATATGTCTTATGAAGTCAAGCATGAAGAGAAGTGGTTTTGGGTTTCAAACATGGAAATTTCAAAAACTTCCCGCCAAAAGCTTAATTTTAGAGTGAATAAGAAGGATCCAGGCTTACCTTTTCATTTTATGTTTTAAACTTGTTTAAATCTTGGTCAAACCTAGGATTTGACAAGATTCAAATGGGCATAAACATTAATTCAGAAAAAACCAAAAAAATGAAAATACAACGCACATATAGTCTTCTTATGTCATATAGTAAGCATTCAAGTTGATAAACAAGCATGTCTAGACATATTCAAACCCGACAAATCATGTACGTATCGATCTACCCCCTAACCCTAAACACTCTGTCTTATGAAGTCAACCATGAATAGAAGTGGTTTTGGGTTTCAAACATTGAGATTTCAAGAACCCCCAAAAGCTTCACTTTTGAATGACTAAGAAGGATCCAGACTTACCTTTTCATTTTCATGTTTTAAACTTGTTTAAATCTTGGTCAAACCTAGCTAGTATTTGACCAAGATTCAAATGGGCATAAAATTCAAAAAAATCAGAAAAATGAAAAACCAAAGCACATAGCCTTCTTATGTCATAAAGTAAGAATTCAAGTTGATCAACAAGGTCTAGACATATTCAAAACAGAAAAAAGCATGTATCGATCTACCCCTAACCCTTAACTCTGTCTTATGGAGTCAAGCATGAAGAGAAGTGGTTTTGGGTTACAAACATTATATTGATAATTCAAGATCGACCCCCACAACAGTTGCTTCATTTTAGAGTGACTAAGAATGATACAGGCTTTCTTTTCATTTTCATGTGTTTTAAACTTGCTAAAATCTTGGTCAAACCTAGGACTTGACCAAGATTCAAATGTGCATAAACATTCAGAAAAAAATCAAAAAATGAAAACCAAAGCACATAGCCTTCTTATGTCATATATATATAGTAAGCATTCAAGTTGATCGATATGAACAAGGTCTAGACATATTCAAAACAGAAAAAGCATGTATCTACCCCTGGCCCTTAACTATATATGTCTTATGAAGTCAAGCATGAAGAGAAGTGGTTTTGGGTTTCAAACATGGAAATTTCAAAAACATCCCAAAAGCTTAATTTTAGAGTGACTAAAAAGGATCGAAGCTTACCTTTTCATTTTCATGTTTATGCGTGTTTAAATCTTGGTCAAACATATGATTTGACCAAGATTCAAATGGGCATAAACATTCAGAAAAAATAAAAAATAAAAAACCAACGCACATTAGTAGCCCAAAATCGAACCAGTAGTTGGATATTTTTGAACTTGATCTGTAGTAGTGGGCAAAACCCTAGATTAACCTATTTAATCATAGATTCGTAGGTCGATTTTTCTACTTTTTTATTATTACTATGCAGCACATGTGTGTTTGCCCGTCGAGTGAAACTCGAAGGAAAAAAGAGGGATCACTCGGAAGGAGTGAAGAAGGGAGTGCATTATGGTGTCTCCCCTTTTTCGGGTGATGATGTTGACTGTTGTGCAGGTTTTGTCAGTGAGCAGGAGGTGCGAGCGAGCGAGCGAGTCGAGCGAGGCCGAGAATGAGAGAGAGGTTTTTTTTGTGTGAGAGGGACAACCGAAGGATCCTGAAGGACCCAGAGACTTCCAATACGCATCCTGATGCGTCTTCTCTTGACAAAGAAGATGGCTGGGAGTTTGCGTACCTACTGCACGTGACTTGTGCTCACTGAAGTGTGGGACCTCACGCATGGGCACCACACGTAAGTGACAGACCTATTGTGTAAAAACTCAGTTGATTATTATTGTGCATTAGAACAAAGTTACCTATGGACTAAAGGGTAGGAAATCCAAGTTAACTCATTTACATGACATTAATTTTTCCATGAAGCAAAGTTAACACATCTATCAATTGGTACATTTTGGAGTGACTAAGAAGGATCCATGCTTACTTATTCGTTTACACGTGTTAAACTTGTTTAAATCTTGCTCAACAAGGTCTAGACATATTCAAAACAGAAAAAGCATGTATCGATCTACCCCTAACCCTTAACTTTGTCTTATGAAGTCAAGCATGAAGAGAAGTGGTTTTGGGTTACAAACATTATATTGAGATTTCAAGATCGAACCCCCCAAAAGCTTCATTTTAGAATGACTAAGAAGGATCCAGGCTTGCCTTTTCATTTTCATGTGTTTTAAACTTGCTAAAATCTTGGTCAAACCTAGGACTTGACCAAGATTCAAATGGGCATAAACATTCAGAAAAAATCAAAAAATGAAAACCAAAGCACATAGCCTTCTTATGTCATATATATATAGTAAGCATTCAAGTTGATCGATATGAACAAGGTCTAGACATATTCAAAACAGAAAAAGCATGTATCTACCCCTGGCCCTTAACTATATATGTCTTATGAAGTCAAGCATGAAGAGAAGTGGTTTTGGGTTTCAAACATGAAAATTTCAAAAACTTCCCGCCAAAAGCTTAATTTTAGAGTGAATAAGAAGGATCCAAGCTTAATTACCTTTTCATTTTCGGGATTTATGCTTGTTTAAATCTTGGTCAAACATAGGATTTGACCAACACACATATAGTCTTCTTATGTCACATAGTAAGCATTCAAGTTGATAAATAAGCATGCATGTCTAGACATATTCAAATTAACCCGACAAATCATGTATCTACCCCTAACACCCTAAACTCTGTCTTATGAAGTCAACCATGAAGAGAAGTGGTTTTGGGTTTCAAACATTGAGATTTCAAGAACCCCCCAAAAGCTTCATTCTAGAATGACTAAGAAGGATCCAGGCTTACCTTTTCATTTTATGTTTTAAACTTGTTTAAATCTTGGTCAAACCTAGGATTTGACAAGATTCAAATGGGCATAAACATTAATTCAGAAAAAACCAAAAAAATGAAAATACAACGCACATATAGTCTTCTTATGTCATATAGTAAGCATTCAAGTTGATAAACAAGCATGTCTAGACATATTCAAACCCGACAAATCATGTATCGATCTACCCCCTAACCCTAAACACTCTGTCTTATGAAGTCAACCATGAAGAGAAGTGGTTTTGGGTTTCAAACATTGAGATTTCAAGAACCCCCCAAAAGCTTCACTTTTGAATGACTAAGAAGGATCCAGACTTACCTTTTCATTTTCATGTTTTAAACTTGTTTAAATCTTGGTCAAACCTAGCTAGTATTTGACCAAGATTCAAATGGGCATAAAATTCAAAAAAATCAGAAAAATGAAAAACCAAAGCACATAGCCTTCTTATGTCATAAAGTAAGAATTCAAGTTGATCAACAAGGTCTAGACATATTCAAAACAGAAAAAAGCATGTATCGATCTACCCCTAACCCTTAACTCTGTCTTATGGAGTCAAGCATGAAGAGAAGTGGTTTTGGGTTACAAACATTATATTGAGATTTCAAGATCGAACCCCACAAAAGTTGCTTCATTTTAGAGTGACTAAGAAGGATACAGGCTTACCTTTTCATTTTCATGTTTTAAACTTTTTTAAATCCTGGTCAAAACTAGGATTTGAACGAGATTCAAATGGGTATAAAAAAATAAAAAAACGCACATAGACTTTTTATGTCATATAATGCATGAGCACTCAAGTTGATAAACATGGTCTAGACATATTCAAACTAAAAAAATCATGTATCTACCCTGGCCCTAACCTTAAACTCTGTATTATGGAGTCAAGCATGAAGAGAAGTGGGGTTTTGGGTTTCAAACATGGAAATTTCAAATTGATGAACAAGTTCTAGGCATATTCAAAACAGAAAAAGCATGTATCTACCCCCTAACCATAAAGTCGGTCGATCTTACGAAGTCTATTGGTTTCGCACATGGAAATTTCAAGAACCTCCCGAAGCTTCATTTTAGAGTGACTAAAGATCCATGCTTGCCTTTTCATTTTCATGTTTTAAAATTGTTTAAATCTTGGTCGATCAAACCTACTAGCTAGTATTCAACCAAGATTCAAATGGGCATAAAATAAAAAAACAGAAAATGAAAACCAAAGCACATAGCCTTCTTATGTCATATATAGTAAGAATTCAAGTTGATCAACAAGGTCTAGACATATTCAAAACAGAAAAAAGCATGTATCGATCTACCCCTAACCCTTAACTTTGTCTTATGAAGTCAAGCATGAAGAGAAGTGGTTTTGGGTTACAAACATTATATTGAGATTTCAAGATCGAACCCCCCAAAAGCTTCATTTTAGAATGACTAAGAATGATCCAGGCTTGCTTTTCATTTTCATGTGTTTTAAACTTGCTAAAATCTTGGTCAAACCTAGGACTTGACCAAGATTCAAATGGGCATAAACATTCAGAAAAATCAAAAAATGAAAACCAAAGCACATAGCCTTCTTATGTCATATATATATAGTAAGCATTCAAGTTGATCGATATGAACAAGGTCTAGACATATTCAAAACAGAAAAAGCATGTATCTACCCCTGGCCCTTAACTATATATGTCTTATGAAGTCAAGCATGAAGAGAAGTGGTTTTGGGTTTCAAACATGGAAATTTCAAAAACTTCCCGCCAAAAGCTTAATTTTAGAGTGAATAAGAAGGATCCAAGCTTAATTACCTTTTCATTTTCAGGATTTATATGCTTGTTTAAATCTTGGTCAAACATAGGATTTGACCAACACACATATAGTCTTCTTATGTCATATAGTAAGCATTCAAGTTGATCAATAAGCATGCATGTCTAGACATATTCAAATTAACCCGACAAATCATGTATCTAGCCCTAACACCCTAAACTCTGTCTTATGAAGTCAACCATGAAGAGAAGTGGTTTTGGGTTTCAAACATTGAGATTTCAAGAACCCCCCAAAAGCTTCATTCTAGAATGACTAAGAAGGATCCAGGCTTACCTTTTCATTTTATGTTTTAAACTTGTTTAAATCTTGGTCAAACCTAGGATTTGACAAGATTCAAATGGGCATAAACATTAATTCAGAAAAAACCAAAAATGAAAATACAACGCACATATAGTCTTCTTATGTCATATAGTAAGCATTCAAGTTGATAAACAAGCATGTCTAGACATATTCAAACCCGACAAATCATGTATCGATCTACCCCTAACCCTAAACACTCTGTCTTATGAAGTCAACCATGAAGAGAAGTGGTTTTGGGTTTCAAACATTGAGATTTCAAGAACCCCCCAAAAGCTTCACTTTTGAATGACTAAGAAGGATCCAGACTTACCTTTTCATTTTCATGTTTTAAACTTTTTTAAATCTTGGTCAAACCTAGGATTTAACCAAGATTCAATGGGCATAAAAATTCAAAAAACCAGAAAATGTAAAACCAAAGCACATAGCCTTTTTATGTCATATAATGAGCATTCAAGTTGATAAACATGGTCTAGACATATTAAAACAAAAACTTCATGTATCTACCATATGTCCCTAACCCTAAACTCGATCTGTCTTATGAAGTCAAACATGAAGAGAAGTGGTTTTGGGTTTCAAACATGGAAATTTCAATAACCTCCCAAAAACTTCATCTTAGAGTGACTAAGAAGGTTCAATGCTTACCTTTTCATTTTCATGTTTTAAATTAACTTGTTTAAATCTTGGTCAAACATAGGATTGACCAAGATTCAAATGGGCATAAACATTCAGAAAAAATTTAAAAATAAGAAACGAACGCACATATAGTCTTCTTATGTCATATAGTAAGCATTCAAGTTGATAAACAAGCATGTGTAGACATATTCAAACCCGACAAATCATGTATCTACCCCCTAACCCTAAACTAGATTTGTCTTATGAAGTCAAGCATGAAGAGAAATGGTTTTGGGTTTCAAACATGGAAATTTCTAGACCCCCTCCCCCAAAGCTTCATTTTAGAGTGACTAATTAAGAAGGATTCAGGCTTACCTTTTCATTTTCATGTTTTAATCTTGTTTAAATCTTGGTCAAACCTAGGATTTGACCAAGATTCAAATGGGCATAAAAATTCAAACAACATAAAAAAATGAAAAACTAAAGCACATAGCCTTCTTATGTCATATATATAGTAAGCCTTCAAGTTGATGAACAAGGTGTAGACATATTCAAAATAGAAAAAGCTTGTATCTACCCCCTAACCCTTAACTCTGTCTTATCAAGTCAGGCATGAAGATAAGTGGTTTTGGGTTTCAAACATGGAAATTTCAAAAACATCCCAAAAGCTTAATTTTAGAGTGACTAAAAAGGATCGAAGCTTACCTTTTCATTTTCATGTTTATGCGTGTTTAAATCTTGGTCAAACATATGATTTGACCAAGATTCAAATGGGCATAAATATTCAGAAAAAAATAAAAAATAAAAAACCAACGCACATTAGTAGCCCAAAATCGAACCAGTAGTTGGATATTTTTGAACTTGATCTGTAGTAGTGGGCAAAACCCTAGATTAACCTATTTAATCATAGATTCGTAGGTCGATTTTTCTACTTTTTTATTATTACTATGCAGCACATGTGTGTTTGCCCGTCGAGTGTGCTCACTGAAGTGTGGGACCTCACGCATGGGAACCACACGTAAGTGACAGACCTGTTGGTGTAATAACTCGGGTGATCATTATACTGTATTAGTACAAAGTTTCCTATGGATTCAAGGGTAGGAAAGCCAAGTTAACTCATTTACATGACATTATTTTTTCCATGAAGCCAAGTTAACGCATCTATCAATTGGTACATTCTGGTTATATTCGAAATTTTACTTGAAACTTGTTTAAATCCTGATCAAAACTAGGATTTGAACGTGATTCAAATGGGTATAAAAAATAAAAAAACGCACATAGCCTTTTTATGTCATATAATGCATGAGCACTCAAGTTGATAAACATGGTCTAGACATATTCAAACTAGAAAAATCATGTATCTACCCTGCTGGCCCTAACCCTAAGAAGGATCCAGGTTTACCCTTTTCATTTTCATGTGTTTTAAACTTGCTTAAGTCTTGGTCAAACCTAGGATTTGACCAAGACTCAAATGGGCATAAAAACTCAAACCTGATAAACATTCACCTTTTTCTATATAGTTAGGGTTAGGGTTTATGGTTTATAGAGATCGATGCACATATTTTCATTTCACATTTGTGATGTACAATAATACATAGGTAAGATTCCAAGCATGACCTTTGTTAGATTCAAATGGGCATAAACATTCAGAAAAAAATAAAAAAAAATGAAAAACCAAAGCACATAGTCTTCTTATGTCATATAGTAAGAATTGAAGTTGATAAACAAGGTCTAGACATATTCAAACCAGTCAAATCATGTATCAACCCCTGGCCCTTAACTATATATGTCTTATGAAGTCAAGCATGAAGAGAAGTGGTTTTGGATTTCAAACATGGAAATTTCAAAAACTTCCCGCCAAAAGCTTAATTTTAGAGTGAATAAGAAGGATCCAAGCTTAATTACCTTTTCATTTTCAGGATTTATGCTTGTTTAAATCTTGGTCAAACATAGGATTTGACCAACACACATATAGTCTTCATATGTCATATAGTAAGCATTCAAGTTGATCAATAAGCATGCATGTCTAGACATATTCAAATTAACCCGACAAATCATGTATCTAGCCCTAACACCCTAAACTCTGTCTTATGAAGTCAACCATGAAGAGAAGTGGTTTTGGGTTTCAAACATTGAGATTTCAAGAACCCCCCAAAAGCTTCATTCTAGAATGACTAAGAAGGATCCAGGCTTACCTTTTCATTTTATGTTTTAAACTTGTTTAAATTTTGGTCAAACCTAGGATTTGACAAGATTCAAATGGGCATAAACATTAATTCAGAAAAAAAAACAAAAAAATGAAAATACAACACACATATAGTCTTCTTATGTCATATAGTAAGCATTCAAGTTGATAAATAAGCATGCATGTCTAGACATATTCAAATTAACCCGACAAATCATGTATCTACCCCTAACACCCTAAACTCAGTCTTATGAAGTCAACCATGAAGAGAAGTGGTTTTGGGTTTCAAACATGGAAATTTCAAAAACATCCCAAAAGCTTAATTTTAGAGTGACTAAAAAGGATCGAAGCTTACCTTTTCATTTTCATGTTTGTGCGTGTTTAAATCTTGGTCAAACCTAGGATTTGACCAACAAGATTCAAATGAGCATAAAAATTCAGAAAAAATCAAAAAAAAAGAAAAGAAAAACCAAAGCACATAGTATTCTTAAGTCATATATATAGTAAGCATTCAAATTGATAAACAAGTACTAGACATATTCAAACCCGACAAATCATGTATCTACCCCTAACCCTAAACTCTTTCTTATGAAGCCAACCATATGAAGAGAAGTGGTTTTGGGTTTCAAACATTGAGATTTCAAAAACCCCCCAAAAGCTTCATTTTAGAATGACTAAGAAGGATCCAGGCTTACCTTTTCATTTTCATGTGTTTTAAACTTGCTTAAATCTTGGTCAAACCTAGGATTTGACCAAGATTCAAATGGGCATAAACATTCAGAAAAAAATAAAAAATTGAAAACCAAAGCACATGAATCTTCATACACACTATAGTCCGTCTTGTGAAGACATTTTGTTTTTTACTACCCTATCACATGTTTCTGTATATAGTAAGCAATATGTATCCAAAAATGATTTTTGGGGATTTATAGGACGAAGTTATAACACACCTACATTTCAAATTGGAATTACTTTCAATAAATCAGCATAAAGTCATTTAAATGTGTGAAACTAGCTAGAAAGCACTAAAAAACGTAAAGCGTTGGGAATTTCCACTAATATGTGGCCTTATTTATCTTAAAAATGCAGATGCGCCATTTTGAGCCATATCTTATGTACCCCATTCACAAAATAAACCTATTTTGTCATCTAGAAATTGATAAATGAGTTTTATATACCGAAAAGTTGAAAAGTCTAGTCAAGAACATTGTTGGGAATGGCAAGATGCACCACCATGCCCAATTTGGGCACATTGTAACAAACTATGCCACAAATATGGCCATAACTATATCATTTGGCTTGCAAACCAGGAATCTTCATACACGATAGTCTGCTTTGTGTGAAGACATTTTGTTTTTCACTACCCTATCACGTGTTTATTATTTTCCCTGTCAACTAACACATACAAGCTCACTCCATGCGGAAGGGTTTCATTTTTGAGGTTTTCTTCATTTTCATTTATTTATTTCTAAACCAGGTCAAAATGGTCGACATGATTATCCTTGCAAAGGGGTTGAATATTTTAGTACTATCACTGGTTTCTATATATAGTAAGTAATATGTATCTAAAAATGATTTGTGGGGACTTGTAGGACCAAGTTATAACACACCTACAATTCAAATTTGATTTACTTTCAATAAATCAGCATACAGTCATTTAAATGTGCGAAACTAGCTACAAAGCACTAAAAACCGTAAATTTGGGAATTGACATTAAAATATGGCCTAATTTATTTTAAAAATGTAGATGCGCAATTTTGACCCATATTTTATCTACCCCATGCACAAAATAAACATATTTTATCATCTAGAAAATGAAAAACGATTTTTTATACCGAAAACTTGAAAAGTCTAGTCATCAACAGTGTTAGAAATGGCAAGATGCACCACCATGCCCAATTAGGGAACACTATAACAAAGCTGTCCAGGGAGAATCAAACTTGGTAATATTAACTATGAGATTGAACAAAACGTTATATTTGGTTTACCCTTTGAACCTCCTAACTTACCACAACATTGACTTCTTAATTTTATTTACAAATAGATATTTTAATATCCCATTGTTGTGCAATAATATATGTTTTTATCTCAAATCAATTAGCATTTGATTTTAAAAAACTACCATAATAATTTATGAGAAAGCGTTGAACAAGTTTCAGAATGTAATTTTATACTTGATATGACCAATAATAGACTTAAATTAAATTGGATTTCAAAGTTCAGATTTTATAAGCGAATAGAGTTTCATGTTGCAGACTATGTATTAGCTTGACGGGCACCCCTAGAATAAAGTAGGCCGGTCACTTACGTGTGGTTCCCATGCGTGTAGGTCCCACACATCAGTGAGCACAAGTCACGTGCGGTAGGTAGTTAAACTCCCAAAGAATCTTCTTTGTCAAGTAAAGACGCATCGTCAAGACTCTCTCTCTCTCCCATTTGTCGCTGAAAAAAAAAAAGAATATTAGACGGGCGCGTAGCCCTGCACCGGCAGGTCTGAGAATCGAAACCCCTGTGTGCCGGTCAACATCACTCACCGAAAAAAAGTGAAGCATTTCTTTTCACCATAAATAACGACGGCCCCGTGAGGCACTTTGCTCTCCCTTTCTCTTTCTCCTTCCGTGTGATCCCTTTTGCACCTTTTATCCTTTGCACGAAACTCCACTTATTATTGTCATTGTTGCACGTAACACTCGGTTAACTTTGTTCTTTTGCACATATCACCAACTCATGTATTTGTTGCACAAAGGTCTAAATCTCTGGCTAAGCTACTTTTCTCTAAGGGCTCCTTTGATTCAAAGGATAGAAAAAGCATAGGAATAGGAAAGTCATAGGATTAAATGGCATGTCTATTTGAATCCCATAGGAAGATGAAGTATGTTTGATTGAAGCAAAAAGGAATTTTTCATGAGGTATGAGCTAATGTTTTTTTTCCTATAGAAATTACACTACAAGATTTCCATAGGAATTTTTCCTATAGGATATATTCGTATGAATCAAACAACATGTATAGGAAAATTTTCCATAGGAACCAAATCCTACACAATTCCTATGCAAATCCTATGAATCAAAGGAGCCCTAAATCTGATGGCCGGGACCTAGAAGGTACTGGTAATATCCATTGTCATTGTGTAGTGTGTTTTTAGAACTCTAAAAGAATATGAAAATATTTTAGCAATTGAAATAATATATATTAACTAATATGGGATATTCATGAAATATATTTTCTACTATCCGGCCAATAGCGAGTGTCATGAAATATATTCATTGTAAACTTAGTGATAATCACTCGAGTTTGATATGAATGGCCTAGCAAGCTATGGGCATCTCCCACTATATATGTTGTCCACACGACCAACCAACAAGCAAAAGGTATTCCATGAGGAAAGTTTCTTATGGGTGACTTTCGTCTCTGCCACAAAACACGCGCCGAAATTGTTGGCGCGTCCCATTTTCAAGCTACCCCAAAACCTGCGGTTTGCCCGTCGGCCTATAAAACTTCGGTCAACACAGGATATTTCCCTGCAGAGCACAATTCGAACACCACATCTTTCTCATGCTTCTACCAGGCACACTCCCACGATGACGGTCGTGCCTACCGCCCCTCCTCACCATCACTGCCTCCTCACCGGCCACCGTAGTGACCGACCACGTTTTACCGGCGGACCTCCCTTGCTATCTAGCAAGCCGGATTTGCTTCCTCGACGCCGATGTTGACCGCGCCATATCTCTGCTCCGGATCTCAGCTTCCCGACTCTGTAGTCCACCTCACCGGAGATCGAGATGGGCAAAAAACGCGGCCCCAAAGTCGACCACCCCCAACCAAAGAGTAAATCCGCCCTGGCCTCGTACGAAGGTTGATGAATACTTTACATGTCTGCTTTTGTTATATGCATTTGATTTCTGACACTAGTTTTCGTTGCTTTCTTGCAATGCATTCTTGCTGATATTAGATCAGTGTAGATAGTTGTTTGTCGCGTAGCTATATGAGATCTCAACCTTACATCTGCTGATCGAGAGGAAGATCGAGGTTATGTCCGCTTTCGCTATGCATTTCTTTTCCGAGAATCACTTCTGTGTGATATGTTTTGGGGGTTTGAAGTATGCATTTTACAAAGGTTATGATAGCAGTGAAGCTAGCAGAGCAATTTGTTGATAGTATTAAACTACCTGTATTTTTTTTCTCGGAACTCTGCTGATCGTAACCTTACATCTGCTGATGAAGAGGCAGAGCTTATGTCCGCTTTCGTTACGCTTTTCTTTTCCAAATATCACATCTGTGCGATACTTTTTTGGGGTTTGAAGTATACTACCTCCACCCCAAACCTGAAGGCTTATTTATAAAAGTCAAACCAAGTAAAGTTTGACCAAACTTTCAGAACAATCTATCAAGAAATATAATATTTCGTAGATACCGTACGAAAATATATTCGTTATCTATTTAATGATATTAAATTTGTATTTTGCATGTTAATAATGATTTTTGGTAAAAACTTCGGGATGGTGGTAGTACGTTTTACAAAGGTTATGATAGCAGTCAAGCTAGCAGAGCTATTTATTGATAGTATTAAACTGCCTGTATTTTTTCTATTTGCAACTCTTTGTGCGCCATGTGGAATTGCATGCTCTAGCTAGTTCATCCAATGAGGTTTTATCACTTAACACCAGAAGTTCGGGATTTTATTTTATCACAGAACCACAACCCTATAAATTTGTATCACAAAACACCAACATTTGGGGTAATTGTTTATGAATCACATGATCTCTGTTTGATAGCCCATTAGTGACTTCAAAGCCACCGTCGGTTTAAGAGTGACAGCAGGTGAAAGACAATTAGACTTTATTTTGTGGTATTTTTCTGTTAAACGCTAAATACAAAGCTGTTTGTCAACACTAGTAGTTTAATCTTATGTCCAGACAGTTCAAAAAATCTTATGTCCCGGGGTAGTTGTATTGGTACACATTATCAAAACCTTATCTTTGATACGAGAATATATTACCCAAATCTCATGTTCTTGTGTGGTTATAATTTCAATGAATATTTGTCATATGGTAATTCATTTTGTGAGTAGCATATGTAACAAGTGTGACTCATATTCTCATTTCCACAGAGTGTCTACAAAATTTCACACCAAAATTCATTTGTTTGTAGCAAACATGCTCACGTCTTTGTAAATTGGTGTCATTTGTAGGGTGATGCTCTTGTCAAGCCAACTAATGACAAATAATGTGTTATGTGAAATAATTTCCCCAAATATTGGTGTTTTGTGATAAAAAAATCCCCAACTTGTGGTGCTAAGTGATAAACCGCTCATTCAATAGACCGAGCCTTAGGCATGTATCATTAGATATTTTTTTAGGAAGGCTGGAAATATTTATTTTGAATATTGCGTTGCTACTTGCTAGGATTTGAACTCAGGACCTTGTAGGTCTGATACCATTTCGAATTGCATGCTCTAGCAAGTTCATCCAATAGACCGATCTGTTGGAACTTGGAAGACCCTAGGCAATTATATTAAGCACACGCCATTCCATATGGTTAACCATTGGCATGAAATGACACTTATATGTGTTTGAGTGTATATGTGGATTGCTTAGCCCTTTCCATCGGTTCGGACTTTTGGTTGCGTTGGCTCTGCATGAAGCTTGACATTCATACTTATCCTAAAAATTGTTGCTGCTGCCCTCTGTTGCCCAATGTAAATTATTTTTGAGCCATAATTTGTTTTCCCTTTCCATCAGTCCGGACTTCCGGTTACATTGGCTAGTGCATGAAGCTTGACAATATGAACATCAATTATTTTTGAGCCATAGTTTGTTTGTCATTACACCTTTTGAGCAGTCTCACTGCTACTATTAATTTGTTCTTACATGCACAGTTCCATGATAAATCTCATCTGCATTTCTCGCCAATGCATGTTAGGTCTTCCACTCGAGAATGAGTACGAAGAGCAACGGAGGCAAACTATCCTGCATAATAGCCGAGTTGCAGCCTCGTTGGGCCTAACACTACATCCTTCTACAAGGTCTAGTGCAAAAACGCCACCCACGTCCCTCACAAAGGATACAGAACATTCCTCTGATTCAGAATTTGATCCTGCTGATTGTGATGGCGAGCTGACTCAGGAAGATGCCCTGGTCGACTATCCTCTGCAACACAACAAGGTGAGTTTTCTCTGTCCTGTCATCGAATTATTTGTCCCAACTTCCATTTGTTGTATCCCAGTCCTACCAAATATGTTACCCATGCCATGTTCAATCTCATTACTACATTTTTCCTGCTTAGTTAATGCATCATATATGTTTTTGCATATGTTGCCTTACTGTTTTTCCATTCCATCTGCATATCATCATCATATAATATTGTACATTGAAATATCATTTATGTGTGACAGGCATCTGCAGATTCGGGCAAGAACTTTTCAAGAACGAACAGGAGGAAGAACACTCAACAGGAACCTCAGGCTGATACCGGAGGATGGGTGACAGTGCGTAATAAAAAAAAGGTTAAGCCTGATGCTCGTGCTGCTCCTCTTATTACAAGGTCCAACAAAAGACTGACACGAGGTGGCGAACAGGCCGAGAATGATAACAGTAAAAGGTCTCGTAAAAACCACAAACCATCGAATCAGACAGAAGTAGCCCGACATGTACCAGCCCACACATTCCACAACCACCTGTTGCAAATACTGTTTCTCATCTACAATTGCCAACAGAACCGGTTCCTGACAAGAAATTCGAGCCAACAATTGGCATCATCAGGAGTGGTGGTAGGTAATAATGGCCAAGGACACATGATGCTAGTCCCAGATGATACAGCCTCAAATGTCCAAACAGTGCTGCCATAACACCAGCGAACTGGTGATGATCTCCCTCCGACCCTTAGTCACGCGAAAGACAACTCCTCTCCCGATGACGAGACCCACGCCAAAAAAGGTAATACTTTTTTCAAGACTTGTAGTTTAATGCTCCCTTATGTATCTATATACCATGATAGCTTGATGTAATGATTAACTTGGTAGGTTCACCACGATCAATAAAAACGAGGGGGCCAACGGTAGGAAGAAAACTTGCAGCTAAGATTTCCGGAATGGGTTCAAGATTTCGCATCACATCTATTGTAGGTGGCAGAAGGCCACTTCATCCGCATGAATCTTCATATCTTGTATCACATATTGGCTATTTTATCAGGAATGAACTTCCTACCTTCACATTGTGGAAGCAGCACGTTGACACCCCTTCACGGTTCGAGAGTTTAGTGCATAATTTACATGTAAGTCATGCTTCTCCTGGTAATGATAAATTATTCCACATTGATCTGTCCCATTTCTTGTAGCTTCTTGTTGTTTCTATGCTATATAACTCACCAATCATTCCACCGTTACGACGAGTTAAGGTTTGAATTCGATGAGGATAATGAGGATGTAAAGTTTGTCATCGCTTCCATATTCAAAGAATTGTTGCGCCAGCACCGCTATAAGCTTAAGGCGACATACTTCATCGGCCAGATTACGCCAATGTTCGAACAAAGTCTCACTGCACCTGTATGGTAATGACGAGCCGGTGGGAGATCTTGTCAAGCACTGTCTGATCCAATGAATGTGGTATGGCTTATGAGGACCGTGAAACCAGATTAAATTCCGAATACTTATTTTGCGCCAGTGTCTCACTAGTCTCTTTTTGCAGACGTTGTCTAAAAGGAACCAGGCTAACCGCTTGAAACAACGTTTACCAAGCCGTACAGGATCTCGTCACTTGGTTGGGCATCTACGCAAAAGTAATGCCCCGCTGATGCTGTCTTGCTACATATGTTACTCGTAAATTGTGTAGAACTCCATGTGCATGTTATATTTCCATCCTCCATTTTAACCACGTTATTTGATTTCTATATGATTGTACAAAAATGCAGAAAGTAGATCATGCAAACAACATGCAACCAGACAAAGAGATGACTGCGCGAGACGATTCGAGGCATGCGAGAAGAACAAACATAATGTGATAGGTGAACACCAAGAAAGTGTTATTGTAAGTCTTCTTTATGATTTAATTTTTTTAACGACACACTTGCCAATTTGTAGGAGCAATAATGGGCATGTCAATATGATCTTTTAGGCGTTTTTGTGAAAATGCATTTGATGTGTAATCAGGCATACCAACTTGTAGGATTAAAATTAGTTCATACACATTAAATCTACCGTCTGCATGTTTCTCTGTAATAACTTTAATTTTTACACGACTGAAATTTTTCGAGCAAATATGAAATTGGAGATGGCAAAACCCGGAAAGACGGTATGGAAAAAACTCTAGAAGAATGTATGGAGACATTTACCATGGTACTTAAAAATAAAGATATCACCAAAAACACTTTCTGCCGAAATGCTTTGGGTTTTTGCAGTCAAGTCCAAGTCCAAGTCCAAGTCTTTCTCTGCACAAGTTCTGGAGGAACAACTCCAAATAGAACGAGCTGCAGCAGATGTGTTAAGAAACCAAGTTGATATGTTGAGATCGAGATCAGAAGCATGTGATGCCCTACTGGAGGAGGCCAATCAAGTTCGTTATAATCTCTCAAAGACTAATAAAATGCCATAGATAATTGGAGATGAACACTGACATTGACATGTGAGTACCTTGGTATTGTGAAATTTTCACGAGGCCGAGGCAATGTTCCTATTTTGTTGGTGGATGCATTTATCTGCGGCTGGGATCAACTCTGTGGATGTTTTATAAATTGGTTGCCTAGCCTTTTCAATCAGTTTGAACTTAAATGGTATTAGAGCCAAGGTCTCGAGTTTGAATTGTTGATGGTGTGGTTCAATTCATCCTTAATTTGTTGGTGCCCCATTGGCCCTTGTAAAGCTTCATGTGCCTACCTCCGAATCCAGTGTTGAATTTCTCTTGTCACACAGGAGGATGGCTGTTAATGTGTGTATAAGTGGGTTGCATAGCCCCTTTTATATAAGTTTGCAAGTTTCCGTATTGTGTTGTGCCTTTGGGACTCAGACTGCACTTCGACTTTTGGTTGCGTTGGCTCTTTGCATAAGTTTAATATACTAGTTCCATGTGGTTTTTGTTGAGATCTATAATAAGTGGATTGCCTAGCCCTTTCCATCATTTCGGACCTGTGGTGTGCTATTCTCTTTTCCACGTGTTAGACCTCCTCTTCTTAACAAGACTCCATGAGTAGGAGGCACTATGATTTTATTTTTTTTTCCGCATGAAATTACTCAATTAGACAACTTAATCCCATTTGTTGACTCTCTGTTGACCAGCCACTTGAGGGTAAAACGGAGTATATTGCACTAGCCACTATACTCGAGGGGAAAACTGAGTACGGAGTACATATATTTTTCCGATGTAAGGCTCGGCGATAGAAGCGAGTACACGTAACGGTGCAGACGTGCGATACCACGGACGCGTGTCGTGGTGCGCAGCGGTTAGGCGGTGCGCGTGTTGAGACCAAACGTCTAGCTTTTTTGAGAAACTGCCGAGACCAACCGTCACGTTGCCTGTACAGAGCCCCTCTGTCCCTCCCTCTGCACACAGTCTCATTCTCACTCACGCACGCAACCACGCCTCTCACGTCCCATCAACTTCTCCAAATCGAATGAAAAAACACCAACCGCCCTACGCGCGTTCCTGTGGCGATGGACAAGAAGAATGCGCCGGCGGCCGTCGCCCCAGGCACCGTCGCCTCCGAGGCGGCGCATCCAAGCGCGACGCCTCCGTGGTGGGCCTCTCTCGGGGCTGACGGACCACTTCACAAGATCGGGGACTGCTTGCGGCGAACGAGGAGTACATGGACACCTACTGCTTTGAGGCAAGTTTGTAGAAATTGGCGCTCAGGTTTACACAGAGCCCAACGTGCACCTGCATGAATGGATCATGGTAGAACACGTCCTTCCACGCGCTGCTGATTTCACCTTCCTCCACCTCCGCACATCCCGCTATGTCACCATCGATCTAACGGAAGTTCATGCAAGGTTCAAATTCCTCCATATCTATAGAGTTAATCTATTTTTATTTTCAATCGTAAACATCTTAGTGCTGAATGTTATCTTCATCAATATATTTTAGATACTACTTCGTCGGCTTTTACCGTGGCGTCATCGTCCTTGCCCAGAAGAACCAGCCACACAAGATACGGCTTTTGAACCCACTCACAAAGACAATGAATACGAGGTTTGAGGGGCATATGCCATATGTTATTCTGAAGTCGGTCAGCTGTAATGAAGTCCCCGACTATGGTCTTCGTTTCCAAAGATTACCGGCGGAAATTGCTTGGGTCGATGAGAGCACTCCAACTAAGGGTATAGATGAAGACTGGGAGAAGGAAGATTTTCGACCGAGCACCATTCTCTGCGTTGCATTACCCCGTTCAATGGTGAAGCTGTATGCAATAGCTGTGAACAATTTTGAGTTCGGAAAATTAGTGTGCACCAACAATGTCCGATTGGAGCAGCGCGAGCAGGTCAACATGGATACACTATTTTCATTTCAGAACTTGGAAATAACAAGTTCTACCTTGTGAAGTTGGATGGTGCTTTCTGCTGCTTGTGTTGTTGGACAACAAGCATTTGGAGGAAGGTCAACCATTGGTGTACCGTGTGGACAGCGAGAGCCGCTCTCTCCATGCCGTCAATAACATTGGCGGTCGTGCCTTTTCGTCCATTATATCCGGTGTATCTCCGTCGACACCGAGTGCACCCGACACTTCGACCTGGCTGCATCTACTACACAGATTTGGGTTATATCAGAGAGTACTTTGATGATATAAAGGCACTGGATGAGTGGCCAATACGTGTGGATAGATTAGGAAACTATGGTATGAGAAATGAACAAAGGCCATACCGTTTGGAGGATGTATTGGCTGCACACTGCAGACGGAAGGAGTTCAATAAATATTTCCTTCAGATCAGAGAATGGAGTGACGAAGAAATATATGCTGAATGAAGATCAGATTCATTCATCTTGGGGTATCCTAATCTTCATGTTGGCCATACATTGCGTCTTGTATTATTTTCAGATTAGTTTGTCGTGAACATTAACATTGTTATTGGCTGCTTTTGGCTGTTGTATGCGATTGATGTATTATACTCCGTACTTAGTTTTCTGGTTATTATGCTGCTTTGTGATTTTTCGTATACTAGCTTCTAGATTTGACTGATTTTGTTTGTAATGATGATGGCTTGATGTGGCTGCTGGCCTTGACTGCCGGAGCGAGCAATTAGTACTTAACCAGGTGTACCGTCTTTATATTAGTATTATATTATATTACTTGACCATAGCCATATTCAAAATCAAATCTCGGTCGGGCGGCAAAATCTCCCGCCAATCCTGAAATATTTCGAGACGGGTTTATGAATGGGATAACAAGATAGATCACGATGATAGTAACCGGTATTTAATGTGATGATGATTTGATTTTGCACTCGGCCTTGAACAGAGGTACTAGTACGGTGTCACAATTTTTTATCATTATACTTGGACGGTAGCCAAATTCAAAATCTCATAGCGGCAAAATTCCCACCCACAAAATACAAAAATTTCACACGCTTTCAAATTCCCATTCTACCCCTGTGGAGATGGCAGCAAAGTCGGTTGGTGGGGGGTATGCCCGTCATTTTTGGATCACCACCTCCCTAGCCCGGAGACCACTCCCAAAAAAATTCATTTCCCTCACTCTCTCCTCCGAGACCACCCACCGGAACTTCCCAAGTCCCTCTCTCCCACCCTCCACGACCACCGCACCGGAACATCCCCGCCGGACTTCCCTGGTCTACCCGAGCCTCGCGATCCTCGTCGGCCGGCTGCTGCCGGAGCCGCTTCATCGACGCCGTCATCAACCGGACCGAATCATCCCCGCCGTACCTCGAAACCATATGCTCATCCAGCAGTCACCGCATGATGCTTCAGTGAGCCGCTTCGCTGATCCGTCGTCCACCGCATCGGATCTTGCTCACCGACACCGCTGTGCATGAACCGGATCTGCTTCACCGACGCTGTGCATGATCTAAACTCTTCTCTTGTCACTTTTCTATTGCTTGCTGCAAGTTCTTGTTTAATCTTGGGGGAACCTGTTTGTGCTAACAGCCGTAATTCGTTTTTGCAGATGAGATGAGTAATCATGAAGTGTAATGGCCGTCTCTCCAACCCCAAGTTGCACATGTAGCGTACTTCATCACCGGATCTATCAACCCCAGGAAGATGCTGTTGTGACTCCCACCAGTGCTTCTCCTAATGTAAGTCCCTTGTTTTAGCGCCATGTTAAAGGTTGAGATGCTTGTTTGTCCGAAGCTCTTTTAGTTCATTCCTAGCTATGACCGTAACACGTTGCTATTTTCTACTTCATTGCTAACTTTAAGCGATTGAACATTTTGGTTTGCATTCCTGCTCTAGATGTAGCCATCATAACTTCTATCTTATGTGATCATTGTTACAAAAATTATAGGTATTATAGTAACATCCTGCTATTATTTAGTTCATGGCCAATTTTAAGTAATTGCACATGTTGGTTCGCATTCCCTGCTCTATAGCTTTTGGCATCGTAACTTCTATATTTGGTTTACATTCACTGCTGCGTAGATCTAGCCATCATAACTTTATCTTGCTCGATCGTTGTTACAAAAATTATGGCCTGCTACTATGTTGTTTGTGCCAATTTTTTACTCCATGAACATGTTGGCTTGCATTCCCTGTACTACAGGTGATGCCATTGTTTTGTATCTAGTTCATTGTAAGCTAACAAAAGTAAGGACTTAGTTTGGCATGCTATCACTCTGCTATCTAGCACCTGTAGTACAAATAAACTTGTCATACTACTAGATAATAATTTTGCGTGCCATCTTGTTCTTCAAAAGCTGCATTATTGACTTGTTTCTCCCTGACTTGGCATGACGCTCACATATGGAAAAGTGAACATATTGGTTTGCATTCCCTCTTATACAAGTTCACGGGTGATCCCACTATATTCGTAGCTGGTCCATCCTAAGCTCCGGCATTAACTATCCTCTATGTGTTGCTCATTACAAGTTTATATCCCAAACATCTTGATTTGCATCCCCTTCACTATAAGTTCAGGAGTAGTATTTAGTTCACGTCCAAAATGAAGTTATTGCTCATTGCACATGTTGGTTCACATTCCCTCCTCTTTAGCTTTTGCCATCGTAACTTCTATTTTTGGTTTACATTCCTGCTCTGTAGATGTAGCCATCATAACTTCATCTTGCTTTCGGTCGTTGTTACAAAATTTATAACTGCTACTATGTTGTTCATGCCAATTTTGTACTCCCTGAACATGTTGGTTTGCATGGGACTCGACGATAGTAAAGTCTCTTGTTTCATTCTAACATGCTCTGTTATATTGAAATTTGTTGGTATGCGGCATGCACTCTTTTGCTTATTGTGCGCTTTACAATGATCTTGTTATAACGACGAAATGATGAGTTCCAAATTCTTTGGCAAACAATATTGTAAGTGTCTTTGCCTTTCCATTGTTGTTGTCTTAACTTGTAATGTCTTTGTTTCGAGATATAGGTCTTGCATGGACAACTTAAAAGATTTGCTTAGGATCCCTTCATTGTATTGCTAGGTTTAATTACCATTCAATTTCTCTGGGTTCGTAATATTTTTCAATGCCTTGCGGTGATGTAATATTTAGTTAGTTTTTATAGTTCTTTCGCGCATTTTTTCTTTGGTGCTTGTGGTAAGTGAGGCTATCGACGTAAATCAATGCTTTGCGTAAATATTCTCGAGCTAAATCACGAATTCCCATCCCTTAAACGGCCCAATTAAGCGAAATCACCATATGTGCCGGCCCGCAAAATCCTAAAGCGCCTATTACGCCGGCATATAAACAACTAAACGGGCTGGCCCACTTACTTATTGGGCCAGCCCACTTGATTTCTTGTGGACCCCACAATTTTATTGGGCCGGCCCACTTGCTATAAGGTGGACCCACCCTCTTTGGGCCGGCCCACTAACTAGTTGGGCCAGCCCAATTGCTTTTGTGGTGGCCCCCGCATACTAAATGGGCCGGCCCTTTAAGACGAAAGTGGGACCCACCTGTGTTTTTGGCCCGGCCCACTATCTTGTTGGGCCGGACCACTTGCTATATGGTGGACCCCACATACTAAATGGGCCGGCCCTTTAACAGGAAAGTGGGACCCACCTGTGTTTTTGGCCGACCCACTAGCATGTTGGTGCAAGCCCACTTTGACTATATGGTGGACCCCACATACTAAATGGGCCGGCCCTTTAACAGAAAGTGGGACCCACCGGTGTTTTGGCGACCCACTATCTTGTTGGGCCGGCCCACTTGCTATATGGTGGACCCCACATACTAAATGGGCCGACCTTTTAACCGGAAAGTGGGACCCACTGGTGTTTTGGCCGACCACTATCTTGTTGGGCCGGCCACTTACTATATGGTAGACCCCACATACTAAATGGGTCACCCCTTTAAGCGGAAAGTGGGACCCACCTGTGTTTTTGGCCCGGCCCATTTTTATCTTGTTGGGCCGGCCCACTTGCTATATGGTGGACCCCACATACTAAATGGTGTGCCCTTTAACAGAAAGTGGGACCCACCGGTGCTTTTGGCCCGGCCCACTGGCTTGTTGGGCCAGCCCATTTGATCAAATGTGGACCCCACGTACTAAATGGGCCGGCCCGATAGCAGGAAAGTGGGACCCACATGCTTATTAGGCCGGCCCAATAACTTCTTGGGCCGGCCCAGTTGCTTTAATGTGGACCCCACTTTGTAAATGGGCCGGCCCGATAGCAGGAAAGTGGGTCCCACATGTCTTGTGGGCGGCCCTTTTGCCCTGTTGACCTGTCAACGAGTGCATTCGGCCGACCCCACATGCTTAGTGGGCCGGCCCATTAAAGTTTTGACCGATCAACCTTAGGAGGTTAGGCCCGGCCCACGTAACAAATGGACCAGCCCGGCTATATAGTTGACCGGTCAAACTAAGTCAGCTGGCCCGGCCCGCAAACTTAATGGGCCGGCCGCTTAAGACGTGGCGGGCCTCGTGTGGGCCTACCATCTACCACTTGGAGTTTCGGCCAGGTTAACGCCGTTAATCGCGATTAACGGCGTACGCCACGTGTCGGTTGCATGACGTCAGCAGTCAACGGGCTCCCGGAAACACTTGGGCAACCGTCCGATTTTTCGTGGCGGAAGGGCGCCCAAGCGCGACGGACCGAAAAAATCGTCGTAGGACTTTGCCTGACGCAGTTTCCACAACAGAACCCATATCGTCGGGTTAGGCCCATAGGCGACGAAAAATACCCCTTAGCGGACGATTTTGAGACGTTGTCTATCAGAACTTTTCTTGTAGTGCCCACACATGGATTGCTAGGATCCGAATTATTCAGAGAATGAAAATAACAAAACGAAAATAAAAGCAAACAGACGCTCCAAGTAAAGTACATAAGATGTGATGGAATAAAAATATAGTTTCACTAGAGATGATCTGATAAGTTGTCGATGAAGAAGGGGATGCCTTGGGCATCCCCAAGCTTAGACGCTTGAGTCTTCTTGAAATATGCAGGGATGAACCACGGGGGCATCCCCACGCTTAGACTCTTCACTCTTCTTGATCATAGTATATCATCCTCCTCTCTTGACCCTTGAAAACTTCCTCCACACCAAACTCAAAACAAACTCATTAGAGAGTTAGTGCATAATCAAAAATTCACATATTCAGAGGTGACATAATCATTCTTAACACTTCTGGACATTGCACCAAGCTACTGAAAGTTAATGGAACAAAGAAATCCATTAAACATAGCAAAAGAGGCAATGTGAAATAAAAGGCAGAATCTGTCAAAACAAAACAGTCCATAAAGACGAATTTTTCTGGGGCACTTAACTTGCTCAGATGAAAAAGCTCAAATTTAATGAAAGTTGCGTACATATCTGAGGATCACGCACGTAAATTGGCAGAACTTTCTGAGTTACCTACAGACAGGGCTACTCAATTTCGTGACAGTAAGAAATCTGTTTCTGCGCAGTAATCCAAATCTAGTATCAACATTACTATCAAAGACTTTACTTGGCACAACAATGCAATAAAATAAAGATAAGGAGAGGTTGCTACAGTAGTAACAACTTCCAAGACTCAAATATAAAACAAAATTGCTGTAGTAAAATAAAAACATGGGTTATCTCCCAAGAAGTGCTTTCTTTATAGCCATTAAGATGGGCTCAGCAATTTTAATGATGCACTCGCAAGAAATAAGAGTTGAAGCAAAAGAGGGCATCAAGAAGCAAATTCAAAACACATTTAAGTCTAACCCACTTCCTATGAAAAGGAATCTTGTAAATAAACAAATTCATGAAGCATAATGCAACAAGCATAGGAAGATAAAACCAGTGTAACTTCAATATTCTCAACATAAAGAGGGGAAACTTAATATTATTAAGATGCATATAACCATGTTTCCCTCTCTCATAATAACTTTCAGAGGCATCATGAACAAACTTAACAATATAAGTATCACATAAAGCATTCTTATCATGAGCTACATGCATAAAATTATTACTCTCCACATAAGCATAATCAATTTTATTAGTTGTAGTGGGAGCAAATTCAACAAAGTAGCTATCATTATTATTCTCATCAAGTGTAGGAGGCATAGTATAATCATAATAAAATTTACTCTCCATAGTAGGCGGCACCAAAAGAACACTATCATTATAATCATCATAAATAGGAGGCAAAGTATCATCAAAGAAAACTTTCTCCTCAATGCTTGGGGGACTAAAAATGTCATGCTCATCAAAACCAGCTTCCCCAAGCTTAGAATTTTCCATATCATTAGCAACAATGGTGTTCAAAGCGTTCATACTAATATCATTGCTACGTACTAGCATGCAAATAAGATTCCATAGGTTTTTTAATTTTCGCAGCAAACAATCCATGTCTTAACTCAGGAAATAGCTTAAAAAGCTCATAGTTGCTTTCCATTATGCCTAACTAGTGAAATAAAAACAAGAAACAAAAAGATGCAATTGCAGGATCTAAAGGAAATAGCTTCGAGCACTTACAACGGCACCAGAAAATAACTTAGTTACCTGGGACCGGAGTATGAGTGCCTTTTACCTTTCCTCCCCGGCAACGGCGCCGAGAAAATAGCTTGATGTCTACGCACGCTTCTATTCCCTGTGAGATGTTGTTGGGCCTCCAAGAGCAGAGGTTTGTAGAACAGCAGCAAGTTTCCCTTAAGTGAATCACCCAAGGTTTATCGAACTCGGGGAGGTAGAGGTCGAGATATCCCTCTCAAGCAACCCTGCAATTACGATACAAGAAGTCTCTTGTGTCCCCAACACACCTAATACACTTGTCAGATGTATAGGTGCACTAGTTCGGCGAAGAGATAGTGAGATGCAAGTGATATGGATGAATATGAGTGATAATAGCAATCTGAAATAAATATGGCAGCGAGTAAACATGCAACAGAACAGTAAATAAACGGAGTTTCAGTGCTTGGAAACAAGGCCTAGGGATCATACTTTCACTAGTGGACACTCTCAACATTGATCACATAACTGAATAAACAAATACTACTTTCTCTACACTCTCTTGTTGGGACAAACACCATTCATTGTGTAGGGCTACAAGAGCTCCCTCAAGCCGGAGTTAACAAGCTCCACAACATTCGGTGTTCATATTTAAGTAACCTTAGAGTGCATAATAGACCATTGCAATTATACCGAGTACTAACATAGCATTAAGGATGGCAATTTTATCCACGGATCCGGGTATCCACGGATATTCGACCCGCCGGGCACGGATTTGGAGGGCTAATTGTGTCCACGGATTTCATGGGGCGGATATCCAATAATTCATGGAGCGGGCACGGGCAGATCTTTTGCCCCATGGATATTCGATGGATATCCGTCAGACATGTGGGACCCACATGTCAGTGACATATTCGATTTTACCTAGGCTTAGCTGCCATTTTTTAGGCGCAAATCACCAAATCCTTAATTTAAGTCCTAATGATTTTATACAACAAATACTCACGGAAGAGCCATTCACGGATGTGCTGGTTGGGCTTCATACGTATTGACTCTGGCTTTTCGTTGATTTCTCCGACTCCTTGGTAATTGCTTGCCATAATTAAGGACTTAGCCAAAATCGAGCCATCTGCCCATTTGTCTCCTATCGCTAAATACTTATGGCTCCCGTCCCGCACGAACATCCGTGCCCAGGAGTATTGATCCTCCCATCGGCTCCGTCAACATGCGGTGAGGGAAGGTGCAGCCATCGGCGACGATGTCAGGCCGTCGTCCCACCGCCACCTCTCCATATCGACGGATCCCCTCAACCTTGGCGAACGTGAGATTGAAATGAGACAGCTATTGTATGGTGTGATTGTGTGGCATTTGACTATTATAAGTACTATCTGATTGATATAATGTTGCTTTGATATTCCTATGAATTTTCGAATAATTATTGCTGAAATGCTACTAAAATAATGTCGAAATACTGCCAAAATATTTATGTTAGCTTATTATTGTTGAAATGTAAGTTAAATATTGCTGAAATGCTACTGAAATTTTATGGGCATGGATATCCATGGATATCCGGGTATCCAACGGATTTGGATTTGGAGCAACATCCATGCCCATGGATACATTCGTGGGGCGAAGCGAGAGCGAGACTGATGGATTTGGGCATGGATTTGGTATTGCAATATCCGTCCAAACCCGCTCCATTGCCATCGTGACATAGCATGCACACTGTCACCATCAGGCTATGAAAGGGGGAATAGATCGCTTCAATACTATCATAGTAATAGTTAACTTCATAATCTACAAGAGATTACAGTCATAACCTACGCCAAGAACTACATGATGCACACACCGTCACCTTTACATCATGAAGGAGGAATAGAATACTTTAATAACATCACTAGAGTAGCACATAGATGATATTCAACTAGATCACAAAGCTCATGATCACATAAAGATCACATGGGAGAGAGAGATGAACCACATAGCTACCGGTACAGCCCTTAGCCTCGAGGGAGAACTACTCCCTCCTCATCATGGGAGACAGCGATGGCGATGAAGATGGCGGTGATGTCGATGGAGATGCCTTCTGGGGGCACTTCCCCGTCCCGACGGGCGTGCGAGAGCACAGACTTCTGTCCCCCGAACTTGGCTTCGCGATGGCGGCGGCTCTGGAACTTTTCTCGTATCGTGGCTTATTCCTTTAGGGTTTTCGCGACGGAGGCTTTATATAGGCGAAAAGGCGATGTCGGTGGAGTCCTGGTGCAGCCACACCATAGGGGGGCGCCCCCCCCTGGCCGCGCCGCCTTGTGGGGTGGGTCCCCCCTGGCTCCCCTCTGGACCCTCTTCGGTGCTCTGGAAGCTTCCGGGAAAAATAAGATATTGGGCATTGATTTCGTCCGATTCCGAGAATATTTCCTTTCTAGGATTTCTGAAACCAAAAACAGCAGAAAACAGGAACTGGCACTTCGGCATCTCGTTAATACGTTAGTTCCGGAAAATGCATCAAAACGATATAAAGTTTGAACAAAACATGTAGGTATTGTCATAAAACTAGCATGGAACATAAGAAATTATAGATACGTTGGAGACGTATCAGGTAGCGGGTACTCTAACTACCTTATCAACCAGACTTTCAAGTGCGGCTCCCATGAAGGAAGTTATCTCTACCAGCAAGGTAGATCATCCCTCTTCTCTTTTGTTTACACATGTACTTTAGTTCTTTCTTTATTTATTTTAGATGACACTCCTCCCAACCTTTTTCTTTCACAAGCCATGGCTAACCGAATCCTCGGGTGCCTTCCAACATTCTCATACCATGAAGGAGTGTCTATTTGCAAAATTAAGTTGCTTACTGATAGATCAGGGCAAAACATGTGAAGAGAACTATTAATGCAAGTTAATTAATCGGGGCTGGGAACCCCATTGCCAGCTCTTTTTGCAAAGTTATTGGATAAGCGGATGAAGCCACTAGTCCATTGTGAAAGTCTGTCAGAAGTAAATGACAAGATGCAAAGATAAACACCACATACTTCCTCATGAGCTATAAAACATTGACACAAATAAGGGATGATAACTTTTGAATTGTTTAAAGGTAGCACATGAAGTATTTACTTGGAATGGCAGGAAATACCACATAGTAGGTAGTTATGGTGGACACTGATGGCATAGGTTTGGTTTAAAGGTTTGGATGCACGAGAAGCATTCCTTCTCAGTACAGGTCTTTGGCTAGCAAGGTTGATTAGCAAGCATAAGAGTTGAGGGAAGCAAACAAACATACATGTGATAGAAACAATCATGCATCTTCCTTGTAAGCACAAACAATTTTAACTTCAGAATACTAAGCTCATAGATAACAAGAAAGAAAGATAATGAAACAACATATCTACATGTATTTCTTCTTCTCTACTTAAACTCAAAGTGTCGTTGCTATTGACCAATGCTAAGTTTGCCAAAACCAAATAGATTTACTCAATGCTCCCCAAGTGATACCAATACTAACAACAAGATCAATCACATAATAGAGATTGCAAACTAAAATAAGATGTGCAATATGTAAATGATAAAACTTCTCATTAATATTCCATAACGATAACTCACACCAAGGGATACATAGATAACCAACTAAAGAGAGATACTTCCACACAGCAAACTATCTTATATGATAACTTCCCTACTCATGATATGACACTACTTGATAGTAAAAAAAGTAAAAGATAGTGATGATGTGATACCGCGGCACTCCCCCCAAGCTTGGAACAGACCAAGGGGATGCCAATACCGATGATGAATTACTCCTTCGGTGATGATGGTGGTGGTCCGTTCCTGCGATCCTTAAAGATCTCCTTCAGCTTTAGCTTCTCAGTTTGGCAATTCTGCACTAAGACTCGAAGAGATTCATTGTTATCTGAAAGTGACGGTGGCGGCCTTGTGATGGGAACTGAGTAATATTCCAGCATTCTCGCGAAGTCGGTTGTTCTCCTCTGAAGTATCTCCACTTCCCTTCTCAGAGCACGGTATTGATCACAAAACTCATCGGTAACCCGTAGTGCTTCCTCCACACAAGGGAAAGAGTTGGGGCTAAGAGCAGGTGGTAGAGGTCCCTGCAGGTTATGAGAAAAAGAACGTCCAGTGTTAACCAATCCCACCAAGATTGGCTTACTCCCCACAGTTTGCCGCTTCCTTTTCATTGATGACATCTCCTTCACTTCCTCCTTGAATTCTTCTTTCAGCTCGAGGTCTTGAATATCTTCCTCCAAAGGCTCCTTGTCCTTGTTGTTGGAGACCATGGTGCTTCTAGATCAAAACAGATCCTGGCAAAAAACAGCTCGAAACAAAACGCGACGAGAAAACGATATACGGACCTCCAGGGGTCCGGGGGATTATATAACAGAAATTTTCACGACAGAAGGAAAGTACCAGGTCGAACAAGAGTCGGAGAGGGACAGCGAGGGGCTCTCCTCATAGGGAGGCGCGGCCAGGCTGGGGCCCATGCCGGCCTATGGGGGCACGCCCTCGTGCGTCTCCTCCACTCCATTTCGATCTCGTAATTTTTCATATTTTCCGAAAACAGCAAAAACATTGTTCGTAAAGTTAAACGCGAACTTTTTATTACCAGTACTGTTACCTATTCAAAGTCGAACTCTGCAGAACTGTCAATTTTCCCTTTGATGAAAGCTTCCGGAGTCACCACTTGAATAACATCAACATCTTCATTATAAGAATCACCAGAGATATAATGCTTGAGTCTTTGCCCATTCACCACTTGTGTGGCATCTCCTTGCAGAGAACTAATTTTAATTGCCCCTGAACGATACACCTCCACAATAACATATGGTCCTTCCCATTTTGAGAGCAATTTCCCTGCAAAAAATCTGAGACGAGATCGATACAATAGGACTTTATCCCCAACATTAAATTCTCTTTTGATAATTCTTCTAGGGATTTCTATTTTCGTGCCCTCGGGTCCTTAGTTGTGCTCAGTTTTCCCCAGCTCCTTAGTTTTTCCTTAGTTTTACCCTAGCTTTTGTCTGAAACCATCACACGTGATGTAACGGCCGGTTGCCCGACGGTTGACCGTTATCTTGTGACTAGTGGGGCCACGTAGAGCCCACAAAGACACGTCAGACCATCCATCTTTGTTTGACCGTAAGCATCGGTGTATCCCTGACCAAAACGCGCCTGCAGTGGGGCTTTGGTATATCGAATGACAAGTGGGCCATGGCGCGATACAATGGGAAATACACTTTGGTAGGAATAGATTTTTAAACGGAGCTCTACGAGCGATGGCACGGAGGAGGTGGCTGCGGGGTGCCGAGATGAGATCGACGTCCACAAAGAACCGCATGAGGCGAGACCGGACGCATTAGATAGATATGAACTAGACGCGTTTAACCATGCAAAGAAAGAGAATAAATGGTCGACGACATCGACGACTACCTCAAAACTTTGACTGACCAGTGTCCGACACAAACGCGAGCAATGTAGAGAAAACTAGTGTCTCTCCTTTCTGGCGTGTATAGATGGGTGCTAGAAGAGTGTGGTGGCAAAGGGAAAGACCTCGCGGTGGTCTGTGGCGTCCAGCATAGCGGGGCGGCGTGGCCGTGCACAGCGCGGCGTGCATGCATGTTCGGCATTGGCATCAGCATGTACGTTCGGCATTGGCCTCGGCGGTATCTCCGTGTGTCAGTGATCGAATGAGGGGACGGGATTGACGGTGCATCCCGACGGTGACCTAGCAGTGGCGGCGAGCATAGTCGTTCTGACCATGCCGATATCGGCATCGGCATCGTTTGGAGGCTGTGGTGCTCGAATCAAGGTGGGATTTGTTTCTTGTACGCCAAAAGTGATTTGAAACAAGTTTCGTGTTGAAGGTTAGGTAACGAAAGTTTGTAACTAAGCCCAAAATTATACTAGCGCCATGGTGAGGTTCTTTTTGATAGAGCTATACGGTTGGGCAAACTTTTTTGACACTTTTAGATAGGGTTCCTTGTTGTTACACGTATGGCATCATGTATGGCAAATTTGGGGTCATTTGGAGATGTTCGAAAAAATCACTTTGCTTAAACGCATGCCGTTTCGTCTCACTGAAACTAGCTTTTCTAACAAGGTGATTTTTTCTACATTCTCTAAATGACCTCAAATTTCATACAGCTGATCTTCTATACATAGATAGATAGATGGTTTCGTTTTTACATTTTTCGAACTTTTTATTTCCCTTTATAATACCCAATTGATTTTCAGATTTTGTAACAAGTTATGGCATCATGTATGGCATCATTTTCGCCCTAAAATTCAAATTTTGTGAAACTTTCCCTTTTAGATATTCCTTGTTGTTATAGATATGGCATCATGTATGCCAAATTTTGTTAGATCTCACTGAAACCAGCTTTTGTAACAAGTTAGGTTTTTTCGACCTTCTCAAAAGGGATTTTTTTTCTACCTTCTCTAAATGACCTAAAAAATCATACAGACGATCTTCTATACAAAGATAGGTAGATTTTTTGCGTGAAAAGTAATGGCTACAACAAATCGGTGATGGTTTATCATTTTTTTCGTGAAAATTAATGGCTACAACAAATCGGTGATGGTTTATCATTTTTTGCGTGAAAATTAATGGCTACAACAAATCGGTGATGGTTTATCATTTTTTGCGTGAAAATTAATGGCTACAACAAATCGGTGATGGTTTATCATTTTTTGCGTGAAAATTAATGGCTACAACAAATCGGTGATGGTTTATCTTTTTTGCGTGAAAATTAATGGCTACAACAAATCGGTGATGGTTTATCTTTTTTGCGTGAAAATTAATGGCTACAACAAATCGGTGATGGTTTATTATTTTTTTCGTGAAAATTAATGGCTACAACAAATCGGTGATGGTTATCATTTTGTGCGTGAAAATTAATGGCGGTGATGGTTTATCATTTTTTGCGTGAAAAGTAATGCCTAAAAGAGTTTATCCTGCCCGCCCTTTAGCATACTTAGAGAGTGGAAGGTAACCGCCGACAGAGAGAGAGGGGTTATCCTGCCGTTAGATCATACGATCAACGGTCGGCGGGCACGATCCGCGTGACATGGGCTACACCAATCAGGGCAATGTTGCACGTCTGCAAGAATTTGTGGAGGGAGAGGGCAAAACTGAGTAGTATCAAGAAACCAAGGGCACCTGTGTAATAAACGAGACTAAGGGATTCAAATATGAGATTTAAAAAATGGAAAATGTGTGTTTTGTACAATGAAACCCATCTTGGCCTACCTCAAACTATTTGCAATACAAATATACATGAGTGTGAGAATTGTGGCCTCATTTAGACAAAGTATGTTTTGGGGAAGAAAATTTGTTTTGTGAAGGGCTTATTGTAGGAAAACCATGCACCTTCATAGCTACTAGGTGATTTGAGAAGGCCTTTGAGAAGTGGCAATTTGTGGTAAAACTTGATTTATCTATGACTTATCTATGTTTTGAGAACTGGAAATTTGTGGTAAAGACTCCATGAGTATGTGCCACTATTTTTCGGAATTTTTTGCACATTAAATGACTCATTTAACTAGTTAATCCCATTTGTTGACTGTCTGTTGACCAGCCACTTGAGGGTAAAGCAGGCATATTGCACTAGCCGGTATTCGCACGCAAAGGGAAAACTGAGCCCACGAAAAATGCTAGTATATGACTCGAGGTTATATCTGAGTATATCTAAATTTCCAGGGTTAGACTCGAGGACGCGTGTTGCGGTGCGAGAAATGGAAGACGTGCAATTGTGGACGCGTAGACGCGGGTCGCGGTGCGAAGTCGAAGACGTGCAATCGTGGACGCGTGTCGCATTGCAGAAGTCCAAGACGTGCAGACGTGCGGCGGTGGACGCGCGTAAGACGCGGGTCGCATTAACCACCCTCGCCTTTATAGACGCCTCCTCCCACTATCTCTGTCACTCTCACTCGCCCACGCAACGACGCCTCTCTCACGTCCCATCATCTTCTCCAAAGCAAAAAACCCTCTCCCTCTCCCTCTCCCTCTCCCTCTCCTCTGCCAGCGAGATGGACAAGGAGAATGCCAATTCCATCGTCCACGGCGCCGTCGGCTCAAGGCGCGACGCCTCCCTCTTCGACGCCGTCCCCTCAACGGACGTCGCCGCCGCCTCCGCCGCCGGTGCATCGGAGGCTGCTGCCGCCGGTGGCGGTCAGATCCCGCCGGGATATGACCCCTATGAGCCGATGCCGTACGTCCCGCCCCGAACCCCTACGACACCTTCCTGGAGGACCCATGGAGCGAGGTAACTACGGTTTGCTTCTTTTTTGTTCCCCATTCCTTTTTGAACCCTATTTTTGCTGGTGTAGATGGATCTGTAGATGGATGAGCATTGGGCTAATATTTGCGCCGATTTTATTCCATTTTATTTTGATCACTTCTTGATTTCCTTTAAGATTTGGGGTTCGGCCGTTCGGTTAATTTATGCAAGTAATAATTGGATCTCCAATCAGTTAATTTATGCAAGTAATCATGGGATCTCAATCGGTTATTTTATGCACTAATCGAAAGATATCAAGCTGTTTAATTTTGCAAATAATCTGGAATGTGTTCAAGTTCAGATCTGGAATCTGTTTCTTTGCCTATGATGAATCGTTGGGCACAAATTTTTACAGGAGGGTTCAGCGAACCATTGCTTTTGTGTACAAATCTGTTGTGCATGAGCTTTGGTTCGCTTACACCTTCCCTGTAGATATATAATCGTGCCCACTCTAACTGAGGCAGACTCTGTTTTTCCTAACTTTGTTATCATGCACGTTCGTCATCGTTGCAACTCATTCACTCATAGTTTCTGTTTGATATGGATCGGATGTACGCAGCGATGTCGGCAGCGACGGCGAGGAGGAGGATGTCAAGACTGCGCCAGTCTTTGCGGAGGCTGCGGGCCGGCCGTCACATCTCCTACTTTCGCCAGGGTGTCTAAAGGTGCCCCTTCTGCACTAGGAGACTCGGCGGCACGGACTTCAACTGCCTCGTCACGCATGCTGATAACATCAGCAACACCTTCCCCAAGGTCGGCATGACGGTGAACGTCTACTCCTTCCGCGCCAAGCACAGGGCGCTCGGCATGCACCTCACGCCGGCATGCAGCGGGTGGAGATCTCCGCCAGGGCGCATGCCTCCGCTCAAGCCCAAGGCTCCCAAGGGGAGCAGCAGCAACAAGTGGAGGGAGAGCCGGATGGGGTAGGCGGAGTCACGGACGATGTCTTGCTGCTGCCTCCCATTTTGTTGTTGGGATCCCTTTGTTGTTAGCTAGGGATCCCTTGTTGTTATGTTGTTTGTATGATGGTGCTATGAAGAACCTAGAACCTGTTACTATGTTGGCTGCTGTGTATGCAGCTTATTATCTAGGGAGGGATCCCTATTATCTATCCCTATTCTACTATATTTTGTTGGCCCTACTTTCTTTTCTCGATTTACTATGACTGTGAATTTATCGTACATTACCCTGGATCCCTACTAGATTTGCCGCCATATTGGGCAAACAACGAGGGCCAATAGGCACAAATAATTGAAGAAAGACAGAAATGCAAACTTCTCTAGATTTGATACTTATTTGGTGAAAAGGACAGAGAGAAAAGAGGGGGAAAATGTGCTCTTAATAATGCCAATTTGGGGCCGAGAGAGACAGAACCCAGCTCCTGCTCACGTGCGCAACCAAACGCGGTCTCGTCCTGTCCCACGCGGTCCCTTTCTACCGGCTCCACACGACGCGGCCCCACACGTGACAGAACGGTCAACTAAACGGGAATCCTGCCGTCTGAGCTGCTTCTGCGGGTTTCAAACAAGGGCTTGGAGAAAACTGAGGAAAAACTAAGGAGCTGGGGAAAACTGAGTACAACTAAGGACCTGAGGGCATGAAAATAGAAATCCCATTCTTCTATCATGCCATTTCTTAACTTTCTCTTTAAAGAGTTTAGCATTTTCATAAGCTTCACCTCTCCATTCATCTAAAGAACTCAATTGTAGCAATCTCTTCTTACTGGCAAGTTTGAAATCTTTATTAAGTTCCCTTACAGCCCAATAAGCCTTGTGCTCTAGTTCTAAAGGTAAATGACAAGCTTTTCCATAAACCATTTTATAAGGTGACATACCCATGGGATTTTTATAAGCAGTTCTATAAGCCCATAGAGCTTCCTTCAATTTAATAGCCCAGTTCTTTCTAGATTTATTAACGGTCTTTTGCAAGATAGATTTAATCTCTCTATTTGATAATTCTTCTTGCCCACTAGTTTGAGGATGATAAGTGGAAGCAATTCTATGATTAATACCATATTTAGCAAGAGTTTTTCTAAAACCACCATGAATAAAATGAGAACCTCCATCAGTCATAATATATCTAGGTACTCCAAATCTAGGAAAAATAATATCTAAAAGCATTTTTAAAGAAGTCTCACCATCAGCACTTTTTGTGGGTATAGCTTCCACCCATTTAGTAACATAATCAACAGCGACAAGTATATGAGTGTTACCTTATGAAGAAGGGAAAGGACCCATGAAGTCAAATCCCCAACAATCGAATGGTTCAATAACAAGAGTATAATTCATAGGCATTTCATTGCTTGATCTGGAGATATTACCAACCCTTTGATATTCATCACAAGATAAAATAAACTTTCTTGCATCTTTTGAAGAGAGTTGGCCAATAAAAACATCGTAGAACCTTTTGCGCGGTTCTATCTCCGGCGTGATGTCCTCCATAAGCACTACCATGACACTTACTCAATATCTCTTGTTGTTCATATTCGGGAACACATCTTCGCATAATACCATCCACTCCTTCTTTATACAAGTGTGGGTCATCCCAAAAATAATGCCTCAAGTCATAAAAGAATTTCCTCCTTTGCTGAGCTGAAAAGGTTGGAGGCAAGTACTTGAAAACAATAAAGTTAGCATAATCAGCATACCAAGGACTATCTCGCGAGCTCACCTTTATTACAGCCAATTGTTCATTTGGAAAACTATCATTAACGAACGAGGATCATAAGCAATATTTTCCAATCTAGACAAATTATCAGCAACAGGATTATCAGCACCTTTCCTATCTATTATATGTAAATCAAATTCTTGAAAAAGAAGCACCCATCTAATAAGCCTTGGCTTAGCATCTTTCCTCGCCATAAGGTATCTAATTGCAGCATGATCAGTATGAATCATGACTTTTGAATCAACGATATAAGATCTAAACTTGTCACAAGCAAATACTACAGCTAATAATTCTTTTTCAGTTGTAGCATAATTTCTTTGAGCAGCATCAAGAGTTTTGCTAGCATAATGAATAACATTTAAATTTTTATCCACTCATTGTCCAAGAGCAGTGCCTACAAAGAAATCACTAGCATCAAACATAATTTCAAAAGGTAAGTTCCAATCTGGAGGTTATACTACAGTAGCATTTGTTAAGGATTTATTTAGAGTTTAAAAAGCTTCCTTACAATCATCATAAAAAAAACGGTACATCTTTTTGAAGAAGATTAGTAAGAGACTTTGAAATCTTAGAGAAATCTTTAATAAATCTCCTATAAAACCCAGCATGACCAAGAACACTACGAATACCTTTAACGTCCCTAGGATAGGGCATCTTCTCAATTGCTTCAACTTTAGCTCTATCAACTTCAATACCTCTCTCGGAAATTTTATATCCCAATACAATTCCTTCATTAACCATAAAGTGGCATTTCTCCCAATTAAGAACAAGGTTAGTTTCTTCACATCTCTGCAAAACTTTATCAAGGTTTCGCAAGCAATTATCAAAAGAATTCCCATAGACAGAAAAAGCATCCATGAATACCTCTACAATATTCTCACAAAAGCCATGAAAAATAGCAGACATGCATCTTTGAAAAGTAAGCAGAGCATTACATAAACCAAAAGGCATACGTCTATAAGCATAATATCCATAGGGACAAGTGAAAGTGGTTTTCTCTTGATCTTTAGTTTTAACATCAATTTGTGAGAACCCAGAATAACCATCAAGAAAGCAAAAAATGAGTATTTTTAGACAACCTTTCTAACATTTGATCAATAAAGGGTAAAGGGTAATGATCTTTCTTAGTAACCTTATTAACTTTTCGATAATCAATGCACATTCTATACCCTACAACTACTCTTTGAGGGATGAGCTCATCATTATCATTAGGCACTGTGATCATTCCTCCTTTCTTAGGAACACAATGCACAGGACTAACCCATCTACTATCAGCAATAGGATATATAATACCAGCTTCAAGAAGTTTTAATACCTCATTCCTTACCACATCCTTCATCTTTGGAATTAAACGACGCTGATGTTCAACAACAGGCTTTGCATCATCTTCCATATTGATAGCATGTTGGCAAATAGAGGGAGAAATCCCCTTCAAGTCATCAAGAGTGTAGCCAATAGCTCCTCGGTGTTTCTTCAGTATTTCCAATAACCTTTCTTCCTCAAATTCTGAAAGCTTAGAACTAATAATAACAGGATATATTTTCTTATCATCAATATGAGCATACTTAAGATTATCAGGTAATGGTTTTAAATCAAAAATAGGATCTTCCTTTGGTGGTGGTGTTGTACCTAAATCTTCAACTGGCAAGTCATGTTTAAGAATAGGTTGACGAAGGAAAATTTCATCAAGCTCATTTCTTTCTTCCCTAAAGACTTCACTCTCACTATCGTCCAAATGTTGCTGCAAAGGATTATTAGGAGCAAGAGCAATAGATGCACAACTTGTTCAACTCTAAAATCATTATTAGGCAAATCAGCTTTGTAAGGAGTTTTGGCAAATTTAGAGAAATTAAACTCATAAGATTCACCAGCAAATTTAGTCACAATTTTTTCCTTCTTGCAATCTATAACAGCTCCACAAGTATTTAGAAAAGGTCTACCAAAAATAATAGGACAAGACTTACTAGCAGCCAGAACCAAGTACCAAAAAGTCGGTAGGGATATTTAATCTTACCACATAGAACTTCCACATCTCGAACAATACCAATAGGAGAGATAGTTTCTCTGTAGCTAGCCGAATAACCACATCAATATCTTCAAGTTCACAAGAACCCAATTTCATGCATGATTTCCGTATAGAGCTCATAAGGTATGGCACTAATACTTGCACCAATGTCGCATAAACCATAATAACAATGATCACCAATTCTAACGAGCATAGGAACACTAGCTTTCCTAGACTTATTAGGATGCGAAACAATATTAGAAGCATCTTCACAGAAAATAATATGACCATCTTCTACATTTTGATCACAAGATCTTTAACTATTGCAATAGCTTGAGTTCAACCTTCATTTGTTCTTCAGGTTCTATAGGTTTCTTCGCACTTTTATTAACCGCACTTGTTATAACAGAATACTCCTTCATTTTAGCAGGAAAAGGAGTTTTTTCAATATAAGCTTCAGGAAGAATATGATCAACAGTTTCAATTATAGCACATTTATTTATAGATGAATCAGTTTTATCTTTGTATGGTTCATGATACTTATCAAAATTCTTCCTAGGAAATTCAAAGTGAGAGGCAAAAGCTTTATAAAAGTTTGCAACGAATTGAGAATCAAGACCATAAGTAGCACTCATATTACGAAATTTATCGGTCTCATAAAAACTTCAATGCATTTATAATCATAGTTTATACCGACTCGCTATCTTTGTCGTTCTCCAATTCTTTAGTATTCTCCTGGATCCGATCAGAATGTCTCTTTTAAACTCTTCTTTGTTGCGTGTAAATGATCCGAACAAGAAGTATCCAGCAAAGTCTTATCTTGAAAAGACAAGTCTTGCATAGAAATTATCAATAATAATATTACCAGAAGCTCATGAATGGGGCATTTGAGCATTAAATACTTCAATCTCCCCCATGCTTGGGCAATACTCTCTCCATCATGAGGCCAGAAATTATATATGCGGTTAGATCTTTGTGAATTTCACTTGGAGGATAGAACTTAGAATAAAATAAGGGCACAATGTCCTCCCAATCAAGAGAATCCCTATTCTTCAGCAATTTATGCCAATGCGCTGCTTTACCGGACGACGATATAGAGAATAGTTTCTTTCTAACTTCATCCATAGCAATACCTACACATTTGAATAACCCGCATAATTCATGTAAAAACGGTAAATGATCACCAGGATGGACAGTTCCATCCCCTTCATAGCGGTTATCCACAACACGTTCAATAATTTTCATAGGTATTTTGTATGGAACCTCTTTATCGCTCGGCGCCTCATCCACTACCTTTGCGGTAGTAGTAGATTTTCCAAATAAGAATTCAAGAGAAGATCTCTCCATAATGAATTATAGCAAGAAAGAAATAAAAACAACACGTACGGTAAAAGTTTTCCTTACCAATTCCACTTACCAATAGCGCTTCACTCCCCGAGCAACGGCGCCAGGAAAATAGTCTTGATGACCCACAAGTATAGGGGTGTATCGTAGTACTTTCGATAAATAAGAGTGTCGAACCCAACGAGGAAGCAGTAAAGTGTTGACAAACGAGCTTTTAATGAAGGATTCATTAAGCTGTAAATGCTCAATGACGGACAAGTATTCGTGGGGTTTTGATATAGCGGGATAAATAAAGTACAAGTAAATAAAATGTGAGCATAATAAGATTTGCAGCGAGTGGCCCAATCCTTTTTAGCACAAAAGGAGAAGCTTCGATTTGTTTACTTATAATGACCAAACGTTCTTGCGGACACACGCGGAATAGAGACCAGGGCTTTCGCTTCATCTAGCCAAACAATCTTCAAGGTTTTCATAAGTGTTGTGTGGGTGAACCTATGCTAATGCAACCGCCCTTCCTAGGACTAATAATACATACTTGTGATTATACCCCTTGTAAGACATCAAATAAGCAAGAAAGTAATTAAGATAAATCTAACCACAACCTTAAACTGCGAGATCCCGCTATCCCTCCCCGCATCGATATACCAACGGGGGTTTAAGGTTTCTCGTCACTCCGGCAACCCCGCAATTAGCAAACGAATACAAGATGTATTCCCCTAGGCCCATAAAGAATTGAAGTATCATGTAGTCGACGTTCACATGACACCACTAAAAGAATAACACCACAACCTAAATATCAAACCATTGAATATTACCCAACATAATTCACTACTAACATTTAGACTTCACCCATGTCCTCAAAGAACTAAAAACGAACTACTCACGAGACATCATATGGAACATGATCCAGAAGTGATATAATGATGAATAACAATCTGAACATAAACCTTGGTTCAATGGTTTCACTCAATAGCATCAATAACGAGGAGTAATCAATAATTCGGAGAGTTTCCCCTATCAAACAATCAAGATTCAACCCTAGATGTTACAGCGGTGACGAGGTGCAGCAGGTGGAGATGGCGGTGTCGATGGTGGAGATGATGGTGATGATGATCCCAATGATGTCCAGCTCGATGACCGGCGACGATGGCTGTCGATTTCCCCCTCCGGGGAGGGAATTTCCCTCCGCTGGATTTCCAGCCTGCCGGGAGAGCTCTTTTCTCTGCAGTGTTTTCCGCCCCCGGCAGAGCGCGGCTGTGTCTCTTCGCGATTATCCTGCTGGAGCTTAGGTTTTCTGGATCGAAGAAGTGCGCGCGAAGGAGAGGAGGCCGAGAGGCTGGGCTGATGGGTCTCCCCCGTGGTTCCCGTGGCTGAAGCGGCGCGGCCAGGCCTCGGGGCCCGCGCCGGCCTATGGGGGGGCCATGGCCGGCCCTCCTCGGCTCCTCCTTCCGGCTGTCTCCGTCATTTTCCTCGGAAAAATAAGATTTTCTCTAGGTGTACTTTCCACGTCAATTGCCGTATTCCTTCCGAAATATTGCATTCCCTGGACGGTGCTTTTTCCCGAAGTAGAATCCCCGACTCCGGTGCGCGATCCTCCAATAATCATGAAACATGCAAAATAGATGAAATAAACAAAAGTATCATCTCTAAATATGAAATATATCAATGAATAACAAGAAATTATGATATAAAAAATAGTGATGCAAAATGGATCGTGATCAGCAAAGCCGCCGCCACCGGCGGCTGGCCGGCGAGTTTCAAGCGAAGGCGGCAAAGAAGGTGATGTCCGCGTGAGGAGAAAATCATCGAGGTTGCAAAGCATCGCGGTCCGGCGCAAGAACCAGTAAAGAACAAGAATGTGTCCCGCGACCGCCAACCAGCACGCGTGGAAGATGCGGCATCAAAGCCGGCGTGCCGTGCAAGTAGCCCTCCATCCGACCTTTAGCGGAGGCTGCTACATGCTCGCTCAAGAGAGAGGGCATCGCCGGCGCCGTCTCCTTCTCGGCCCTCGCGTCGTGGGTGAGCTCGGTAAGTTCCCAGCTGCGGCCTCTAGAACTCCCACTCCCTTGGCAGGGGCCACCCTGAGCCGTCGCGTGTTCACCTCCCTGGGCTGCGTGGCGCCGGTGCAGTTCAACGGTGCGCCGTCGTGCAGTGCCTTCCAACGGGGCGCCGGTTCCCAACCTCAACCTGACGCGCCTCTAGAAGCGGTGACTCTTTCCCCGGGCGCGACACACAAGACGCGCCAGGTGTGCCGGAGGAGAGCATGCCGGTTCCCCGTGATCCCTGCTTCCTCGGCGAAATGGCGCCACCTGCCCCGACGATGGACGACCCGGTCACGTGACCTATCTCAATGTGTGCGGATCGATGTGTACTCATGCGTCCTGACGTCCGGTCATTCCCGTAGGCCTACTTGTATTGACCGGCATGACGAAGGATATCGAGGCCATGATTCTACGGCGGTGGCTTTGTTGGCAAAGCCGGGGCCGGGGACACAAGACATCGCATGATGAGTGGGCACCGACGCAAGATGCGGAGGACATCGAAGCCACACGGCTGTTCGCCACCCAGCAGACGCAGCCAACACCCGTGTGCGTCGACGACTATGACAACACACCAACACAGCCTGTCCCCACGGACATTGCTCCCAAGAAGAAGGGGGAGAGCCGCAGGACACAAGGCTTCGTCGACGACGAGGACAAGTGTTTGTGCGAAGCGTGGTGGCAACGAGCCATGACCTGTTTTAATGGCGCACAACAAAGGGCAAGGTCTATTGAGCCAAGGTCATGCAGCAGTACAACGAGACCAAGATGCACCCGCCCTACCATATCCCAAGCCCTCGACGGAAGAGTCCCTCCGAAAAGATGGAACTACATCAAACAAGAGACAAGCAAGTTCTGCTCGGCGGTCGAACATGCTAAGAACAATCCCGTAAGCGGCGCTGGCGTCATGACAGTGGTAAACACGATACAACCATCATCATTCTACACTATTTGCATCATTCTATGTACATCATTGGCTGCTATGATTGCAGGTATCCCGCTCCTTGGAGAAGTTCAGGGCGACGCATAAGAAGGGCTTCCATATGGTCCATTGCCGGGACGTGCTCAAGGACGCGTAAAGTGGCAGACAAGCTTTGCATCCTACAACGAAGCTGTGAGGAATGGGACAGCGGTCAACCTCGACGTCGAAGACGATGATTAAGGCCGTCCGGCCCTTCCACCTCGTCCCGAGGCCATAAGGCTACCAAGGACGATCTAGCCCGGGAGGCGCGCGCCATTGCGTTCACCCAGAGCATGCAGAAGATAATGGCCGGGAATCTTGCCGCCCTGGCTGCTAGGGACGAGAAGAGGCGTCTAGAAAAAGAGGCCACAACTGCCATCTACCACAACCTCGCGAAGGAGGTCATTGAGGTCCAAAGGATGGACGTCGAGGCCAAAAGGCAGACGCCGAGGCCAAATTGCGTAACGCCGAGGCGAGGAGGATGGACGCCGAGGCCAAGACCCATGCAGAAGACACAAGGATCATGCTTTCCGACTTGAGCGGCGTCGACGATGACACCAGGGCATGGTTCATAAAGAGGCGCGCCAAAATCCGCGCGCGAGACGCCTGATCGCCATCGCCATGCGCCCAGCACCTTGGCCTCCTTTTGGACTTTTTTTATTGCTGTTCAGGCCTTGTTGTGCCCCTTTTGCTCCACTTTGCGCCGTACCTTGTGCAAAGTGTGATGAACATATTGCGGCACCTTCATTTGCGGCTGTAATTTCGTGCAAATTTGAGGCTACAATCTCTTTTAAATTTGGGCTGCGCCGAAAATGCGTCGCCCGTTGGAGCCAACCCCGTACGCAAACGGACGCGCGACCATTTGCGCGTCCGCCAGGCGTCGCAAACGGATGCCCACGGACATTTTGGGCGTCCGAAATGCGTCGCGCCGTTGGAGATGCCCTAAGATTATGTGTAGCCTACGCCGACGGCCTAATATGGTTACGCCGAGGGTTTTCAGCTACTAGTAGCAAAGTAGCTATAGGTGGAATACCGTTTTGTGATGCACCAAATAACCATGCGCCACTAAAAAAAATTGTGGCGCACCCAGACACGTGCACCACTAAATAATGGCATTTCTGTGGCTCACCAACTTTCCATGCGCCACAGAAATCGGGTGGGGCTCGCATCCAATTATTGAGTTGACCAATTCTGGGTATTAATAGATACATAGAGTTACAGGCCAGCTGCTATGACTGCAGCTCTGCTCCCCAAAAGGATTCATTCCATCTGTACTTAGACCAAACCTTAAGTTCCTCGCGTCATCTGCAAAGTCCGGGAACTCTCTATCGATTTTCCTCCACTGCGACCCATCAGCGGGGTGTCTCAGCTTCTCGTCTTTCTTATGGTCTTCTTTGTGCCATCGCAACAACCTGGCATGCTCTTTATTTCGAACCGGACGTTTCAACCGTGAGTATTATAGGAGCATACCACATAACCTTGGCAGAACCCTCTTCCTAGGGGCTGCGCCCTCAACATCACCAGGGTCATCTCGCCCGATCTTATACCGTAGTGCATTGGATACCGGGCATTTTTCCAAATTTTCGTACTCAGCGCGGTAGAGGATGCGATCATTAATGCATGCATGTATCTTCAGCACCTCTAATCCTAGAGGGCAGAGAACCTTCTTTGCTTCGTACGCATCGTCAGCAATTCGTTATCCTTTGGAAACCTCCTCTTCATTATTTTCAGAACTTCTCAAATGGCTTGTCACATATACCAGCCTCTCGCCTTCCATTGCAGCAACTCCAGTGGCACCGAGCTTTGTGTTGCCATCTTCGCAATTTGGGTATAACTTCTTTTTGTGATCATCTAACATGCCCTTTAACTTTACGCTTTCTCGTTTTCAGCTTCAGTGATCTCTGTGTGCATCAGCTGATGGCCCGATGAAGACATCATCATCAACGGAGCTCATCCTGATGCCTCTTCATCTTGATCACCTCCACCTCGCCTTCCTCATCTTCATCATGCCCCGTTGCGGTATCACCCGTAGTGTAGGGTACACATATCATCATCCTCTTCTTTCTTCTTCGCCGTCGTCTTCCATCCATAACCCCTCTTTCTCCATGCTTGGTCCAACAATTATAGCTGGGCATGAAACCTTTCCAAAGCGAGGTGGGAGTGAATGACTTGCCATTCATGGTATTGCTTTTAAGTTCCGGCAATCAACACATGGACAACACATATAACCATCCGCTCGTGGGTTTTCCTCAGCCACACGGAAAAATTCCTTTCAAAGCCCGAAGTGAACTCGGGCAGACGTCGGTCAACGTACATCCATTGTCGCCAGGTTCATCTACATCAAATATTAAGTTTATCAAAAAACCATTACAAAACATCATAATATATATAGTGGATCATTAGCACCTGCATTACGAAATGAAAAGGAGTAAAGTTGTTTAACCTTGATCGAGGAGGGAAAGAAAGAGGAGAAAGCTTAAGTGTCACTCCCAAGCCACCTCATCTCATTTTTATTTTGTGTAAAAATCAAGCGAAATCATTCTCCTCGAGACATTTCCATCGAGCACCTTTGTTTGCATGCCAAAGAAATGCAAGGTAGCACTCAACACACACACCCTTTCTCCTAGCAAAAATGAAGTGGAGTGGGCTGTTTGGCCGGGTAGGGCTGAGCTGAAATAGGGCTGGGGGACCTTTAGCTTTCCGGTTCGTGTTACGAACCGGTGCAAATGGTCTATCTTTTTGCAACCGGTTCGTAACACCGAACCGGTGCTAAAGGTCTCCTCGGGCTGGACACACGTGCCTCGGGCGACGAAAGCTTTTGCAACCGGTTTGTGTTACGAACCGGGTGCAAAGAATAAGCTCATTTATGCACCGGTTCAGCCTGTAACACGAACCGGTGCAAAGGTCTCTCGGGGCCGGCTTGCGCACCTACGAACCGGTAAGCTAATGACCCCTTTTTAAAGCACCGGTTCGTGCCAAACCGGTGCAAAAGCCATTTGGGGCAAAAAACCAAAGCCCTTGTTTCTACTAGTGATTTCTGTGGCGCATGGAGCTGGATGCGCCACAGAAAGAGACATTTCCCTCGGGCGTAGCGAGCCATTCTGTACTGCTTGTACCGAACTATCATAAAATTAAAAGAACATGTACTCTTTGTTTGAAGCACATAATCATCCGGACAACGATCTATCTTCATACATGGCAAGCAGTGATAATTCCATCGAAGCAAGTACTGAATGGATCTTTTTGCATCTCAGATTTTAAGTCTGCACATGTAAATCTGCTGGTGAAACTTGTGCTATCCTTCAACTAATATGGTGTCTACTTGTAAATGTGTGTACATTGCTTATTAGGTATGTACTGGAAAGCAAGTCAGTGCCTAGAAGATGCCATAAATATAGAAACAACTCAACAAGTCAAAACAAGATATTTATATTTACTGCTATCCTATACTTGGAAGTGAGAAGTAAGGGGAGAATACCTAGTCAAGGAGACAAGCAAGAAATGGCACCCCGAAGCCCAGCTGAATGTTACTAGTTTATTCAAATACAAGTACCTGCATATGGAGACTAATTATCAATCAAACAACACTTGTAGAGAAGAGATTGGCTACACTAACTACTAATGATCGCCATTTCTGTAGAATAGACAAGACAAAGAAGATCTACCAGACATGCAGCATTTGCCAACCCAGACAAAGTCCCAATTATGCTTAGCACAAAGTTGGGTTAGCATCAACATCTACTAACCCTGCCTGATGCAATACCATACCGCTTAAATTAACGACTAAAGTTCTACCTTTGGGATTATCATAGACTTACCCAATGTGCTTTTGGTAAAAAAGTCCCATGATGGCGGTAAAAGAATGACAAAGGCATGAATCTTTTTGGAGGCAGCAGAGCTGCAGCCAGTAACTTTTTGCATATTCTTTTTGTACGCATTATATATTATGCAGATTGAAGATGCTCGAATGCAAAAGAGGCGGGCTCTATGACATCGGGTTCACCGACCCAAACACCGTTCATGAAGTTACGGTTCGACAAAGACGCCAAGGACACAGAGAGGACAACATGCTAAGGTTTTTGAAGCATAAGCAAACAAAGAGAAAATATTCTTTTCTTACAACTTCAAGTAGAGTGTTATAACATACATTCGATTTCGCTTACTCGATGTAAAGTCTAAAAATAATCCGGTGAGTTATGCTTGTGCATCTTCCACTTTATTCTCCTTATCATTGAGCTTAACAAAGGAGTAGTACTTGTCATGGACTCAAAACGTAAAGAACATGGGGAATGGGCGAACATGTATCGACATCTTCATCTCTGTTTCCTCATTCGATGATATCATCAACTAATCAATAACTCATTTACTCATTTTTTCTTTGCCGGGCAGGACTTCGTAATGGTTCATCAATACTCGTTCTCGGTAAATGGAAACCGGAGATTACATTTAAAGATCGATCATCGTAAGTAGTTCTATATATATAGCTTCATATCCGCGAATCTCTTTGATATTTTGTTTCAATACCATGCTTGATTTTTTAGTTTGATCGAACTATTTTTCGTAAAGTGTTTGAAGCAGTGAACTCGGGAATAACTTATGTGGATACCACGTCTCTGCGAGTTCATTCATGCGAGATGACCTGCCGAGAGGAACTGCAGGCGTGCCATACAAGCCGGTTCGTGTACGTGGAACAATATTTCACAATCTTATTTTATTACCATCAATTGTATTGAGTTTCATTCATATATATATTGATCTTCTTTTTTTTTAATTTAGATGGAATGCTCATAGACTTTCCTAAAGGAGGATCGCATACGAGCAATTCAAGAGGAACTTGCGGGATTCTTTTCTTAGCGAGGCCATAACTTTAACCGGAGAACACCATCGGGAGTTCATATATATTTATTAGGGGATATGAATAGATATAATACCTTTGGTACCAACTTTATATATTGTAAACATGCATTACTTGTATTGTATTTAATGACAATGTCTATATATACATGACGATGTTTTGATTTCTTGAATGATGTATGCATTACAGATTTGAATGAATAATATAAAACCCTGAAACTCGCTCGCAAGCAGAGAAACGCTCGTCCATCCTAAATCTCTGCCAGCGGTAGAGAAACGGCCATTTTCTCTGCGCTACTTATAAAACCCTCTAGTCTCCGTTCGCTCTAATGAACCGGGACCAAAAGGTCCTCCACCACGAGCCCCTAGCAACGCACCCACGTGGCGGGGCCTTTAGTCCCGGGTGTGGTTATTTTGAACTGGGACCAAAGTGATTGGTTCCTTTAGTCCCGATTCGTTGGTCCCGGCTGAAAACCGGGATCAAGGTCCAAATGGACCGAGACCGTAGACCCATTTTCTACTAGTGAATGGATGTCATCTAATTAAGGAAATCATTAGCATAGGGCCAATATTATGTTCCACACTAACAACATTGTTTTTGTAGTTGACCACATTAAAATCGCGGCTACTATAGTACCACATTCATAGTATTGTTCGGTCTTTTTTTGGCCGAATGTAATTAGGGAACAATTAATTAAATGATTACCTTATCTTGCTTATCTATTTCTGTAATTGAAGTCATTCGCCAGATGATCTATAAATAGCGCATGTCACGATTCATTGAGCACATCAGCCATCTCTAGCATCCATCTAAATAGTATTATTCATATCAGTAATAGTCAAAACATGGCGTTCTACAAGCTCAATGGCCAGATGCAAGCCAAGGCATGGACAACTTTGTTCCTTGTGCTCTTCGGGTGCCTCCACGCTCACCTTGATCTCCCTCACACGGTAATTTTCATATTGTATGCATGTATGCGCTTTTTTTATCTCTCGCTTTTTGCCACATAGAGTCTGACCTATATGACTGCATGCAATGCAACGCACTATCTATCTGTCCCTGTAGGTGGAGATCAGATCGGAAGGGCCGGTGCTCGTCATCTCCTGGAGGACAAGCAGGAGCGTGTAGGCAGCGACAAAATCTATATACCAAAGTTAGGCATCGCGAGAACTTGTGGCAGTAATATCGTTGTGATACCTGCACCAAGTTCTGCTGCGCAACGATGAAGGATCAGCCCTGCTGGCCCAAGCAGGCCGATTGCATTCAGTACTGTGGCAACGACTAAACTTCGCAACTAGGTTTTACATATTTCTAGCACCTATAAACTTATTCATCTATGTAAGATGAAATAGTAAAGATTTTATTTAAATAATGTTCTAATGTTTATAAAATGTCTTCAGAATTACTTATGCACGCAACTAATTCTACCAAAAGTTAATTTGACCCTAAAAATATATAACATACAGATCTCAAAACGTGAGAAGTAAATTACGGTTTCAAGCATGATATAAGAAACATATAAGTGGTTTGATTACACAATTTCAAACAATGGAGTAATAAGTTTCAGAGGTAACAACGTGACAAAACATGACGATTGCCCTGCCTGAAATATGTTTCAAATAAGTGCACCAATGGTCTAATACATGAATATTGTTCGTGTTGTTACACTTAAGCTCAACGAGATCGAGGTTAACACACGTAATAAGATGTGCATTTTTCTCTCCCTCTTGTGTGGATGACTGATCTTGGCTATTGGAAACCATAACACTTTTTTCGCCTAAAATATAAGCA